>NC_090660.1:17067786-27067786 GCF_013368605.1 Nyctibius grandis | reverse complement strand
TATGACAGCATTGCAATTCCAGCTTGTCAACCAGTTCACATACTGCATTCACTGGACTTGTACCTGCTCCACACCCTGCACACAGTCATCCTCGATGATGGGGCCAAGCTGTTCTCTCATTGTTCCTTCGTACCGCGTTCTTAGGCTGTACTTCTAACTGGTGTTTAGGCTGGTATCATGCTATACTTACCTTTGTAATGATTCAGAGCTATTTTAAGAGCACAAGTTTAATTCAGACGCCAAGCGAAATAGGTTTGCATCGTATTTCCCATTATGGGACATCCTGCTTGCTGTTCCAGGGTGTCTCATGGCTATTAATGACCTATGCCTCAAAGTACATTGCAGATACTAATAGCCATACCTTGATCCCTTTAAATGGCTCTGTCCCCAGAGGTGATGTTAGCGATCTTACTGCCTTGATAGTAATTTTCCCAGAATGAATATGCAGCATGATAGGACTCCTAAGCAGCAGTAAGCCTCACAGAACTTATTACAGACCTTTTTCTACCAGTGCTCCTTTGAATTGCAAAGTTATTACTAGTTTCACTTTTTCTGCTGCTCCCTGTAACCCCTACCCTGCAGTAGGTTTACAATACAGGTTTAATTTTGTCTAATTTCTTCACCTTACCTAATTCAATTTTAAGATTAAAAAAATTAATATAAAAAAACCTGCAGAGAAACAGAATTGCCCCTTCAGAGCCCAGGAGCTTCAGAGAAGGCAGCTTTTATCTTGCCAGTGGCAAGGCCACAACTGCAACAGAGGAATGAGACAGACAATAAATGTGCAGACAGGGAGGTGAGCAGAGACCCTGCAATCCTGTTCAGGTGGCACACACCACCACAGGTTTCCTTAAAAAAAACCCAAAACAAAGCAAAAGTCTTGTCTACATCAAATATTTCATGCCAACTCTAATGAAGCCAGGATTTTGCCCATCGGGATCAAACTGGACTTGTATCTGTAACCAAAGAGAAGTGGAGGCGCCGATCTACGTGCATGACAGAACAGCCGCGTCTGAACCTGTTGAGGTTTCAAGAACAGAGAATTACAGAAGCAAGCTGTAATAATTGAGATTTTAAGAGACCAGCACAGATGAAGCCATGCAAATGCTGGCGGTGGGGGCCACTTGCAATTATTATGACAATATTATGCCACTCACTATGATTATGCCAATACATTTTCTGAAGAAAAATCCTAAATGGAGAAGGGAGCTTGAGAAGGCACTTGAGCCAGTCTGCCTGAGGCTGGCTCCTTCTGGCCAACAGGAAAATTTATGCCTCTGAAACAGCTTGCATAGGAAGTTCAGATCTTACATTTACCTTAAACTGTCTCCTGAGCGGCACCAAGGCTTAGCAACTTTACTAATAGCAGCAAGCTATTAGCTATTAATAACATTCAGCTGATGGCTGTAGCAATGGTTGCAGCTTGCTTTAAAAAGACAGCCTGTTGGGGGGGGGTTGTTGTGGTTTTTTTTATGTGGTGGTGGTGTTGGCTGTTTTTTTTCAATTTAAGGTGCACAAAAAAGGATAGATGGAGACCAGAAAAGGCAAGGTTGCAGGGAGGAATCATCAAATAGAACAGGAGGCAGGAAAAGAAACACAAGACCAAGAAACAGAGAAAGATGTGTCAAAAGTTCAGAAGGATGAAATGATATGTAGTTCTGCAAGCTGCATTGAAATAAGGGGAGTGGAGGAAAAAGACCCTTCATTAGTAGAAAATACTCATTAAGCATACCAAGTGGAAAAGTTTCCACGTTATGGCTAGTTCAGAACAGACTGGAAACTGTGAAAACAGATACACTGATTGTGTTCAGAGGTCTCCCAAAGATTAATGGGTCCTCTGTTCTTCTGTCTGAGGCCTGCTCGCTGAAAAGTCTCCTGACAAAGGGAGCGCACAGAGTACATGACCTTTTAGGAAATTGCTCTAATGAGTGTAGATCCTGCTTTGATATGTAAATGTTCAGTGGTTTACTGCATATGCTGGGTTGTTTTTGCTTGCCACTGTAACATATTTAAAAATTAAACTTTTGATCAATTAAAAAAATCAAATAATTACTGTAAATTATCACATCTCTTATCCAACATGAATACAGTTTAATGTCTAGAAGAGCAGAGGACGTACTGTCTGCTGCATGTTCTGCTTTTCAAAGGCTTCAATTTATCTTCCATCAGCTCAACCTCATCCACCTACAGAATTCAAACATGCTTCCAGAGTAAACGAGTTCTCGTGCACCACCACCTCCTCCTCTCCAGAGGTACAGAGGATGCTCGCTGATAGGTGTGTCACCTATTCATACCCAACCCAGACAGCAACGAGTGGCTTGAGAGGCTTTGCTCCTGATAACTTCTGCTCTCTCCTTGCTGAGTCTCTCTGCTCATATTCTAAAATATGCTGCATATTTTAGAAAAGCAATTAAAACATCCCTTTCGTTCACATAATTTGTTATTTGGCAACTACTGTTCAAGTACTTTTTGAAGTGTGACATTTTATCATTCCATATCACCATCACTGTAGTGATAAACACTATGGACAGAAAATACAGAGGAAAGTGTTCAGTGAAGATTTTTACTTTCTTTCAATCCCAGTTTCTCCATTTCAGTGGCTCATCTGAGTGTTTCAAGCAGCTATGTTTCTAACCAACCCTGCCCAGTGAGTCACGTATGCGTTAATCCCTGGTAGTCCATGCACAGCTAATGTGTCTCTGAGCCATGTTGGTTCAGAGCTATGCAAACTGACTCACCTTATTTTCCTTTGTCTAACTGAAAAGAAGCAACAAGGTGTATGACAGGATAAACTATTAAATGTTTAATGTGATGTGCACCCATAGAATCCAGCAGAGCTACAGAGGAGCCAAATGCCGGTCATGTGCCTGCTTCTGTACATGCACCATTGCAGAAGGAGCAACACCAACAACGTCACAAGACTGGCACTAAAAATCACTGTGTCTGTGAGACATAGTGGGGGGAGAGAGAGTAGTGCACAGCAGACAAAACTTGAAACAGTGAATCCCAAAAATGCATTTTGAGAACACTTTCCTGAGTGAAGAATGCCATCAACAAGTATTATATATGGCTTTTCTTCTCATTTTCCATCAAGTCTTCTACTGAATCAGCTACAACAGGTAAACTGTGACACCCTTTTCTCTACTCTTGTTCTTCAAATAGGATTCCTTATTTGGTAAAGCCATTGAATCAAGTTAGATTTGCAATCAAATTAAAGAAATGAAAAACAAGGACAAACATTTTTGTGTAAGATTTCAGTGACATTTTACACATACTTTGAAAGGGATTGTCTACAGGAATTTCCCAATCTGTTCCTGCATGCACTCCTGCAATTAGATGTGGTTTCCTGAGACCGAGGCAGTCTCAAGCTCCTTCTGCTTGCATAGCTGCTAATTCTGTGAGAACTTTGTTTTAATGATAGTAAAATATATGTGCAGATACAGTAGCATATGCCAAGTTTGTCAGGGATGGAGCACTCTAGTGGAAAAAAACTGGCAGAGCAACAAGGAACATGGGAGTGGGAACTCAGTGTTTTCCTTGCTATGGAAATGCAACAAGTGCCTGGTTCTTGCACGAACCATAGCAAATCCTTGTGACTTTGGTACCGTGGAGATGAGCCTTACTCGGATGCAAAAGGACAAATAAGGATAACGTGTGAGTTACTGAAATTCTTCTTATACTCCAGCAGCAGCAGGTGGGTTTTATAAGGGTCATGGGGCTTCCAGGCAGAAATGAGAGAAGGGAAGAAAACAAGCTTTCCAAAACTACCCTCCTTCAGTGTTCAGGGGCTTTGCTATACAGACAGGCTCACAGACCCCAGCTGCTGGCCAAGGCGCTGTCATCCATGTGGGTTTGGCTACCTGGTGGCTGCACACCTCAGAGCATCAAACACTTCAGGATGCAGAAAGCAGGTCTTACTCGCTTCCAGGCTGTTCCCTGTTGCTAAGATGACCACAATCTGCACGTTATTTGCCACACCATGAGTAACAGTGCAAAAGTAGTGTTAACAGCTAGCAACTGAAAACATGTAAAGTCGAGGGTGGACCATCCAGATAACACAAAAACCTGCAAAGAAATCTGCCAGGTTTGACATGATTAACCAGACATCCCAGGAAAATGTAACATGTAAAATTTATAGCAAAGTCACCTATTTCTAAGTTGCCATGTGAAAACCATAAACCAGATTCGTTAGCACCTCAGCCTGTTGCACTTTTGATATAAGCAGACCATACCTGAATAACGGTCTATAAAGCCAAAACCAGATGCACAAAACCCCAGAATATCAGGGCCAGGCTAACAATATTAACTTCAGCGATTACTATGCCATTACCACTTCGTTTCTAGAGAGCTCTCCAACATATCTAAATAAGTCTTGACATTGCCTTTCATTATCTGTGACTCAAAAGACAAAATTGATACAGTAAGCCTTAGTTTCCAAGTCTGTTTTAAAAACATAATTCTGTAACAGAACAAAACAGCCAGCATGAAGACACCGAGAATTGTACATAAATTGAAAGACTAAGAGTCTGATGACAGAGTCAGTTGTTCACACAAGTTTTGATATATGCACCATCGTTCACTGCCTCTAGTGATTTAAAACAAACTTCGCAGTTTTGACATTTTCTTCCTAAAAAGGCTCTCACAGAGTTGTCAAACATGCAGTGCAGCCTTCTGCCTCCCTTTTATAACCATCCTTACAGCAAGTCATTTAGCAGAGTTGTGAGCAATGACTATTAAAAAGGTGCCCAAAGACATGGCCCACGTGCAAAAAAATCAATAGACTTTCCCAGTGCCTTCACTGTGCAGAGCCTTTTACGAAGTCAGTGAAGAACACTACACTCTGCTTCACATGATGGTAAATAACCAGAGAGGCAGCAAAAGATTAGGCCTGAGACGTACAGAAAAGACGGGCGCAATTTTAAATCTTACCTTCTGTACGTTGGGTTTGATGCACCGAACAAAGAAAGGATTTGAAGAACTCAGCGTTGCCATTAAAGAATGAAGTGATTCCTAAAACAGGGAGAAAGAAGACAGCACTTCACAAGCTGACTTTTTGTACAAGCAACATACCCCGGCAAAAGCTCTCGCAGTTTAGCATTGCAGACAACATCTAATTGCAACACCTAGTGGTATACACCAGAAATGACCTACCATGTAAGCTCGTGCTTGTGAACATACAGGATCAATACAGGCATGTTCGTTTCTTCCACCAGCCCTTCTGATCAAAACTATCATCACCATTTTACAGTGAACAAGATACATAGATTGATATGAAGAAAACTGTTCAAATTGGAAAGTTGCTGTTTTGGGGATCTTTTGAATGACTGCTTAAAACTTAGGATCTACATTCCCACATTGCTAAACTCGAGCAAGTCAAAAGGAAGGAGGATAAGGGTTCTAAAGTAAAACTGAAATACCCACAAAACCAAGTTTCTTCTTTTCATTTCAACCACCCCATACCCACTCACTTTCCATTTTCCCTGCCATCAGCAGCATTTTGTGCACAGGGAGTTCCTCTCTTCTGTGCAGTCTCAACCTTTCTTGCTAAAAGGACACTGATGATAAATGTAGGTCAACAAGAAGGTAAAAAAAATATTAAAATTTTCTGAAAAGAGTTACTTTAGAATACAGTACACATTGTTTTATCAATACTAGATTTTAAAATGCCCCCCCTCCTGAAATTAACAAAAATTGAGTAAAGGACAGAGTGGTAAAGAAAACACACCTTACTGAAAGATAATGCTAACAGCATTAAGCAGACAGTTTCGCAGCTATTTCGTGTGACAGCTAATTGCATTTAACAATAAAAAGAGAGATTATAAGGTTCAGCTAAAAAAAAACCATAGAAGAAAAGATGGATTTTTTCCTAGTTTTAGAACTCTGAATGACCCAATACACATTAGACTATCAGTTGTCTGAACCTCAGCCTGGAGATGAAAATCACAAAAATCCCTCAAGTCTTTTTATGATTATTACTTTAATTACATATCCGCCCCTTTCCTGCCTGAGCCGTCATTCCATATCTTATTCCAACTTGCCTCATTCTGTATCATTAAGTATGATAAACTATTTAAAACTGAAGTCTTGCGTTTACTTTGCAGACAGAAATGACTGTACAGGAGGGGAGCCCAGGCTCTGAAGAGCCTGAAAGCTAGCAATGATAGTGTTTCACCCCTCAAAGGTGGCACTGCATGCCAGGCAGCGGAGAGAATACAGAGCAGGCTGCCAAGGAGACAGAAAATCCACTTTTTAAAGGAGAAGAAACACTGCGTGTCCTACCATATGTTTTGGAGCAAAACTGCCAATGGCAGTCTGATACAACAAATTCTTGCTTTAATCTGCAAACCAAGGGCTTTCTTGATGATTGAACACGAAGCAATACAGGCAACAGGCAGAGTTGTGGCTGTGCACAGGATCTGGTACAGAGCAAATGGTGAAGTGACAGGGAACATAAATGATAGTTCTTGGTTTGTTTGCCTTTGCCATCCTACAGACCAGGAGGCTGGGGGCAGCAAACATTAAACAGCCGGAAGACACAAAGACAAATATTTTTGTGTAAAGACAAATATTTACGGCTTCAAAAAGTAAAGGCTTCATCTGTATTAAACCTGTGTGAACATTACAACATCTATGGACAACTAAGCCAATTCTCTCAACACAGGCTACTACTTACAGAGATGGAAAAGTTGGTCAGTCTAAACAAAAATGATTTAACCTGTTTTCACATTCATCTGTGGTACAGACAGCCAGATTCTGCACAGTGCTGCACGCCTTTAAGTCACTGTCAGGTGACGAGCTAATCTGAAGTTTGCCCTGCTTTAAGCAATAGGCTGAAACAGATGGTATCTAACCTCAGCTACTCTGCGCGCACCCCCAGGCCCGCATTAGGCAGGCTGTCAAACGAAAAGAAGAGTTAGGCAACCTGTCATGAGAACAGAAATATGAAGGCAAAGTTCTTATCTTCAGCTGAAATTAGATGGTCTAATCCCAGGAAGGCTTTAAAACATGGAAAAAAACACCCAACCTAATTCTTTGGGGATGGCATAATGTGAAGGTCAACCTCGTGTAAAGCAGCCCAGATGGTTAATGGTCAGTTACTGCAGCTTTAGATAAGAGGCAACAATGTTTTGATTTAACGTTTTATCATGCTTTATGTTGTCCAGGAGCCCAGACAGAGAACAGAAGGAACTCTACGTTATGTTCTACCTTGCAAAGTAGGCGCAAAAATATGGTCAATTTTTATATAGTAACATCTTAAAGGTCTATTTTGCACAGGTACACATGACTAAGTGGAAACAGTACCTTCTGCTATCCCAGAGAGCTAGCGAATGGTACCACCTCACCACAACAAGTGGGTATTGTCCAAGATGAACCATGGTAGCACAAAGCAAGCTGTCCAGGGAATATAACATTAGTGTTTTTTAATAAAAGACACTGTGTGTGCCCCAGCATACACTCCTTGCTGTTCTGTTCAACACTTAGCAATAGTCTATTAGGATAAAATCTGCCCTTGAGGGGTTTGAGTCTGCTCCCTTTTTTAAAAAAAATTGAATGAACAGTGCAAATGTATATTAATTCAACAAAATGAAAGACAACTAATCCAGACTTGTTCTCATGCAATTTAGAAAAGGTTTTGTGCCAATCTTTCTCTTTTAAATAATTTTCAGATAGACTTCATGCTAGATTTCAATTTGGTGCCATATTTGATGGGAGGGCTATAGAGCCTCATAAAAAGGTGTTTAATATAAATGCTTTCCAAACTTTAAGTTAAAAAGCAAGGCAACACCTTAATGAGGTATTTATTCAGTACTTTTTTTTCTTAGCACACAGGCACTGCTGTAAGGCTTTGCGTGATTTTGTGGTTGGTTTTAGATTAGAAGGAAAAACCAGGACAAGAGAGACCAGATTCACAGATGAGCTTTAAAATAAGGACAAATCAGCAAGTGGAAGGCAGCAGGAGTTTTGTGCGGATGGTGTGATGTGAAGGTTAGTGTCTGCTTGAAGCTAGCTAGTACAGCCATTCAGTTGATTCGTGAGTGCAGTTTCATAGGAGAGACAGTAATGCTATGATGCTGAAGTTTTGCCTGTTTTAATCTGCAACTGCTCTTTACGGAACAGGGTTCATCTATCACTGATTAGCTACAGAACAGAGACGACACATTAACTAACCTTGAACTGGAGACTGACAGTGGGTTTTCGGTGCTTGCTTCCACATTTAAGAGTGTCTTGATTGTTGCGACTTGAAACATGTTCAAATAGATCATAGATGAAATCAAGACTGAAATGCGAAAGAAAAAGAATATCTCTAAAGTATATCTTAACATACTATGAGGTTTACCACTATGGAATGCAAAGAAAGCACTGTCCCTTAGGAAGCAGCTCCTCCATCCAAAAAATGCTTACTGATTTTCTCCATAATCTTTAATAGATTTTGCCTTTGCAGAATTTATGCAGGGGAAAAAAAAAAACCAAACCAAAGCAAAAAAAAAAACAAAACAAGGAGGTTCTTCCTTCTCCAATCCCAACAAATCATTAGGAAAAAGAAGTGTGAAGTCCTGGAGTCCTTACTGCATTTTACTCCACTCACTCAACCAAAACTCCAGCTGACTGTAAGGGGAACTGTACTTGAACAAAGACTAAAAAACCAGACTTCCAGCTTGTTTCTGGCCGTAACAAAAAATAACCACCCACATGAGCCTCACTTTCAGATACCAGCTGTATATGCTGTTTTCCACTTTATCAGTCAGGTATCCTCCTCTTACCACTTCTACAGAAACACAGACCTTTTAACTTGAGCTCCAGACAGATATTGGTGCAAGAACGAAACCAGGTCCAGCAGCTTTAACTCATTTACTACTTTTACCTACATACTTCAATTGGCAGATGTTATGTCTGATATGTCACGAAACCAGAACAAACACCACAGAGAGGGAAACGCTTATTAAGAGTTTCCCCTGTGCAGAAGGGCTTAAGGGATTTACAAACAAGCAACTCCCACAGCAAGGCAGGGTGACTGGACAGGATGGGTGAAGGCAGCAGCTGAGACAGCAACACCCAGGCTCAGCTTCTTCCTCTTCTGTCACCCCTCTGTGTGTCCTGGAGTCTCAACCATACACCTACAAAAAGGGATGTGGTAGCACTGTGGCTCACAGGGTACCACTGTAAGGATCCTGAGACCTTACACGGCAGAATGACAGAAGGCATGCAGGTACCAAAGACACCCAAGCTTAGACTTTCAGTAACATAAATCTTTATAGAAATTCTCCCTTTGAAGCAATTACTATCTGGCAATTTGCACTGTGGTCGGTCCCTGTCACTAAGCTTTAAACTGAATTAGGGAATGCCAGAAATAAAAGCAAATTGGGCTGTACATGAAGCAAAAAACCCACACGTGCACACTGCCTGTGAGGCACCCTGAAACAGTTAAAAACCATCACCAGCTTTCAGCATCCCTACTCACCACTAAGCAGCAAGTGAGCTCTCTAGCAACCCCCTGGACTGAACAGGGACAAGCTGCTGTACAATGTGGGAAAACCCGACTTTGTGAGAACCAATTACAGTCAGATCTGCTTACAGGCACCTCTGATATTTCTTCTATGCTCATTTTAACTCTGTCAAGGTCTGATGCTATGCAACAGCTAACATACTTACACCCTGGCAGAATCAGGTGATACAAGACCCCTTAACATCACGTCCTAAACAAAAATCGCAGAAACGTACCTGCTTTCACGTAACAAGTTCACGAGATCGTCTCTGAAAGTATCTCTGTTCTTCTCCAAGATCCCCCTGACATCATACTGGACCTAGCAGGAAACAGAGCTGATTCAAACAACAAGCCAAGTAGTCATGCACCTCTCACAAGAGCGGTACTGTAAAAAGCGCTGAGGGAACAGAGTGCTTTAGTTAATTTTGAGCAGCCTCGGGGTAAAATTAAGCTAATGAAAACTCCATTTGGAATAATTTCAGCAAATAAAGAAAAGAAAATTACCTCCCCAGCATAGTGCTTCACTCCAAAGTTGTGAACGGCAACTCTTGGTTTTACATAAAAAGGGTTGTTCTAATTGGAGGGTAAAGAAAAGAGAAAAATATTTGGGGGGGGTCAGGAAGTGGAATGATACAAAGGGTCACATTATCCTCTCAACCCAGACCTAAACAAACCATTGTCTTCCAGTGAACTCCCCCAGAAGATTAGTGCTCCAAAAGCAAACAACCAACTTACAACGCTAATAGGATTTGTTAGTCTGGGCTGCTTCAAATGCAGTAATAACAGATTTATAGTATCTAAAAAGGCATTATACTAAACCTGAACCCATCTGGCAGAACCATGTATTAAAGGTACTTTGAAAAAGAAGGCTCTGTCTTAAACTGGCAGTTATGAAGATTGGTGGATACACTTGTATCCCAGAAATTCTCAGAAATAATTCTAGGATCACAAGTAAAGGTAACACTAATCTGGACAGAGAAAACAGCCACCTTTCAGTAAATGACATCAAAGTGAATACTTCATTAGATCAAGGGGAACTGAAGATCTAAGTAATCTGAGTTACTGCAACTTGTCAGAGCTCTAACTAAGAGCACAATTTGGTTTATTCACCAATATGGAAAACCTTAACTGGACAATAACAAGGATATCTTCTTCCAGGTAACTGACTCAGTCCTGACAGAAAATGACATGGATTGCCATGGAAGCAGGATCACGTCCAAAACAGCCTCTACAGCTATGCACACATATATTTGAACGATGGATTTCTACAGAAGCAAAGAGACCCTCTATAATTTGCACGGAAAACATGAGCAAAACATCACATACAGCATGCTGCCTATTCAACTTCTCCAGCAAGGTGGAGTCAGTAGCTTGAGGAAAATGGCTCTCTTCATTGATAAGCGCCAGCAGCCCCAGTTTCTAGAACAGTAAGATGAGGCAGAAGATGAATTAGTGCACAGATGGACACAGACGCTGTCCCCAGTTTGGAAAAAAACACAAAGTCCTTGAAGTTGTTGTGTGCAGAGAGGTGCAAAACCACCCGTACATGAATAAAACTCCACTCATAGATGACTGCAATCTTACTTTTTTGGCAATGTTCCTTTTGAAACATAAAGTATATGATACGTGGGCAAAATAAAGAAAGAGGAACTACCACAAGAAGCAATAGTTCTCCTGATGTAGGCAGTTTTTAGGTGCATACAATGACATTGCCCCAGAAAATATCCCCAGCATCCAAGATCTCCAATGATCAGGAGTCTCTTAAATCTGAGGAGTTTGTGTAACAGCCTTTCAAAATTTTTTCTTCCATAAAATTATCTACTTAGTTGTTGAACCAATGTAAACTTTTAGTATGCACAGTGCCCAGGGGCACAGCAAAAGATATACAGTTTAACTACACACTGTGTGAAACACAATCTCCCCTTGCTTTGCATATAGCTCTGTGTAATTTCCTTTGATGTTCCCTACTTCTCATAGTAGAAGAGGTGGTAAACAAAGCAAGCTACCCTGCAGTTAATTAATGTGTCCAGCAAGCTTCAGGATGATACTGCCTCTCAGAAAAACACGGTTCTCCAGGTGCACATTTTAATAAGCCACTTCCCCTTGTCCCAGAGCAGCTCCTGACAAACCACACCGTCCTGATTGCACTCACGTCCTGGCAGGTGGATCCCCTGCCCGCTGCCGTCAGTTTCTGTGGTCGTCTAAACTCACACAGCCATACACCCTGCTACAGAGATAAACTCACGCAGCCTGCTTGTACTGCTGGCAGAAGTGAACGTGGATGAAAGGATACATAACTTTGGCTTTGTCATCCAGCCGGAGTTATAATTTCTATGCAGTGAACTCAGACCTCATCTGCCCCTCACTGCTAACGTTCCTACCAGTGACTCTGCAGAAACTTCATGCTCTTTTACGTGTTCCCTTAGTACAAATCAGAACACAAACAAAATTATGGATGAAGCCAAAATTGGCAGGCAACAAATGAAGATTATCCACATCCCATGAAAAGTCATTACAGGAGCAAGACACTGTCATTCTTTCTGCTCCCTCTTTCTACTCTTTTTAATGAGCTCCAAATATTGCTTTTGTATATAATCATACACTTTTAAAAGTTACTACAAGGGAAGATACGTATATTGAGCTTACAATATAATCTATAATACATCCATGCATGAAAATGACCTGATTAAAAGTTCACTATTTAAATATGCAAGATCCACCATTCTCTTCACTTGTTCTTTGTGTTTGCAAGTGTTTTAAAGATATACTACCTCAGAACAAAAACTACAAATAGGTACCAATATCAAACTCTTAATTACCTTTTCAATAAGATCCAAGCACTCTCCATTGTCTGTCCAGTCAATATCCTCCCAAATTAGTCCTTCCCTAAGGAAAATAAGGAGGGTCTTTTTATTGACAACTACGACAAAATTATTTTAAATATAGAAACAGAAGGAGCTGATGTATTTATCTGGCAAATACAGCAAATTCAGCTTGCTTTTAAAAAATACACAGCTCCAGAGAGAGATTTTCAAAGGAAGCTATGGTAGCTGGGAACCCAGATTTCACGTGAATACCGATATTTTCAAAATTCTTTCAAATTTCATCTGTATCTCTTACCTGCTGTATTCCAGTTGCTCCAAGGAAAAGATGTGCTTGTTGAAATACTCCTGAAGCTTTTCATTTGCATAGTTAATATTGAACTGCTCAAAACGGTTTACCTAAAGAGACAAGAAATTTTCAAAAATGCATACACTCCAAGTATTTTACTTTGCAAACAAGGAACTGGTTTAAGTCATAATATGCTTAATAATCAAGTTCCAGTGAAGATGACAAAGATATGTAGAACAAAGAAGCATAAATATCAGACAATTCATTTGAACAAACTTTTGAAACCTACCTCAAAGTTTTCAAATCCAAATATGTCCAAAATTCCAATGGACTTGAAGTCTTCCTTGCTCCTGATTCTGCTGTTGATTTTCTTAATGACCCAAGTGAAACACTGAGAATAAAGTGCCATAGCCATAGAATCTCTGCTGTCTATTGCCTGCATTAAAGAAGGAATACACAATGCATCAGTCACCCCTGTAACTGAGAACTTACCAGACTTTGCTGGTCAGTGCCCTTTGCAGAGCATAAAGCCATGTATAATGCAAGCAGGTTTGTATTCCTATGTACCTTGACAGCAATTGTATTAACAGAGTGTCATGATTTAAGCTTTAACAGTGTCAGTTGTAACAGCTGTACACCTCTGTGGCTTTAAAATTACATTTCAAGGCTAAACCATTCAAAAATTAGGAAATTATAAACTTAAGGTGTGTAGGAAGAAAAGAGAAGGGTAGGAAATAACACCTTCATAGAATCATAGAATGTTAGGGGTTGGAAGGGACCTCTGGGGATCATCGAGTCCAACCCCCCTGGCAGAGCAGGACCAATCTAGGGCAGGTTACAGAGGAACACATCCAGACGGGTCTTGAAAGACTCCAGAGAAGAAGACTCCACAACCTCTCTGGGGTGCTTGTACCAGTGCTCTGTAACCCTTACAGTAAAGAAGTTCTTCCTCATGTTGAGGTTGAACTTCCTGTGCTCTAGCTTGCATCCATTGCCCCTTGTTCTATCGCAGGGCACAAGTGAAAAGACGTTGCCCCTTTCCTCTTGACACCCAGCCCTCATGTATTTATACACATTAATCAGATCCCCTCAGTCTTCTCTTCTCCCGACTAAAAAGCCCCAGGTCTCTCAACCTTTCCTCAAAAGGCAGGTGTTCCAGTCCCTTAATCATCCTCATAGGCCTCCGTTGGACTCTCTCCAGTAGATCTCTGTCCCTTAATTTACCCCTTTCTAAAGGTAAGCAGGCTTGGGGAAGAGTGGCTGGAAAGCTGCCTGGCAGAAAAGGACCTGGGGGTGTTGATCAATGGCCAGATGAATATGAGCCAGCAGTGTGCCCAGGTGGCCAAGAAGGCCAATAGCATCCTGGCTTGTATCAGAAATAGTGTGGCCAGCAGGACTAGGGAAGTGATCGTCCCCCTGTACTCGGCACTGGTGAGGCCGCACCTCGAGTACTGTGTCCAGTTCTGGGCCCCTCACTACAAGAAAGACATTGAGGTGCTGGAGCGAGTCCAAAGAAGGGCAACGAAGCTGGTGAAGGGTCTAGAGAACAAGTCCTATGAGGAGTGTCTGAGGGAACTGGGGTGGTTTAGTCTAGAGAAAAAGAGGCTCAGGGGAGACCTTATTGCTGTCTACAAGGACCTGAAAGGAGGTGTAGCGAGGTGGGTGTCAGTCTCTTCTCCCAACTAACAAGTGATAGGACGAGAGGAAATGGCCTCAAGTTGCACCAGGGGAGGTTTAGGTTGGATATCAGGAAAAATTTCTCCACGGAAAGGGTTATCAAGCAGTGGAACAGCCTGCCCAGGGAAGCAGTGGTGTCACCAACCCTGTGGGTATTTAAAAGACGTGTAAATGTGGTGCTTAGGGACACGGTTTAGTGGTGGACTTGGCAGTGTTAGGTTAACGGTTGGACTCAATGATCTTAAAAGTCCTTTCCAATCAAAACGATTCTATGATTCTGTGACATAATGTTATGCATACCTTTTTCTAATCCCCTTCTTGTAAATAACGAAATTATTTCTGCTGAAAGTTTTCAAAAACACCCACCTGACACAAATGTCCATAATGAAAAATACTGGCCTACATGATTAGAATTTGAAAAAAATGGTAAGTAATCAGGCTTAATAAGAATAACAAGAGCCAAGCTACAAGCCCTGGCCAGAATGACAAGATGGGATCTACAGAGATTTCTAAAAGTCCAATCATATCCTTCCCAAAAAATCTATGTAGTATTTTTGATAGCAACTCTGATGCATGAGCTAAGCTTCTGTTCCTGAGTGACCATGGATTTCCCTGGACTTGAAGACTGAGCCATATATTTAACAGACCCTAAAAACATGTCAAAACTGAGATGCCTTTACCTGTTGTATACTAAGAGGTGTTAAGATTTCTTCTCCCCTGAGTATCATTGACCTCTGTGTCAATGCTTCAGTTAGCTGTGTGGAGTCCAACCCCAGTAGTTCAGCAGATCTACCCAGAGCTGGTAAAAGAAATGAGACAAATACAAATACGTCCTTACATGTATACGGTTAAGAAACTAATATGTTGTTGTATGATTATTATTACTACCACTACCATTTAAGATGCTTCTAAAATGATGGAGATTAGAGATAAAAACAAAGCTAGAAACTCTAGGATATGTTTTTCCTGCTCATGAAAAGGCACAGTATAATAAATATGCACAGCTGAAGGAACACAGTAGTAGAAATTCATCAGAAGTCACAAATATTTATTTTCCTCTTAATGTTACATGTCAAGGATTCAAACAATCTACTGCTTACACAAATATATTTTTCCAGATTCAAACAGTAATTCACTCTTTTCCCACATGAATGCATTTCAGCTTCCTCAGGATGATGAGGATAAAGAAAACCAATGAAATTTTTTTCTTACATGCATACTTTAATTTGCAATTTTGCTATAATGTGGTATATAAAGCAGTACGTAATGCTACTCTTTCATTCCCATATTTGAAGAAACATTTAAAATGCTCACCAGCCCAATCTTTAGACATACCAGCACACACTTTCAGATTTATAATTGAGGTATTGAAAGCTCTTACAAAAGAGACCTTCAGTGGAGATCTCAGTTAAGGAACGTACTTGAGCACTTATGTTTTATCATCTTGAGAATATTTCAAAGAAGGAATTAGATTAAAATGGAATTTCACTACTATTAATGGAATAAATATGTGCCCAAGGCCTTCCCTATTAAGAACTAGCATCCAGCCGCAGACTAATTTGCCTTATCCATCAAAAAAACAAAAGTAACATTTTAATCAACATTTACAGATGCTAAAAAGCAGTAAGACCCTTTCACTGTTTGTCCTTGCTATGGTGTGTACTAGCAACGAATATAGCTTTCACAACCTGAAGAAATATTTAGATTTGGATGCACAGCTTTCTCACCTGTTTTAAAGGACACCTGTGCCCCACCAGCAGTGATGAACTCAACATTTCCTAGATGCAAAATGCCAGCCAGCAGCCTCAAAACTTCTCGCACCTCCTCCTTGCTGAACTGCATCACTTCCATTGCAGTCTGGAATGACATGTGAGCTTTTTCAAGAACATGCACACTGACTCAAAAATGGGGACAAGGACAAACCCACCAACTGTGTTGTCAGGCCTTGGAAAAGCAAGTCAGGACTGACAGAGGGCTGGCAGGAGTTAATTCCTTTGTTTTCACCCCAAATCGAATACACTGTAAGACATGATGGGGACATCTTGAAACATTTAAAGTATCTGTTTGTAAAAAATCTCCTTTTGATGCTGTAAGAATGCTGTAATTTGCTTTCAAATTCTTCATTAAAATTGTACAAATATTGGAATGCCCTACTGAGTCATGCACCAGACACAATTTCACTAATTTGCATTGGTAACTGATAACCTCTTCTGTGCTTTTAGAAAATTTTGCCAACTATCCTTGTAGGTAACAAGGCATGGGGGCGGAAACACAGCAACACGTAATATTTGCTCATCTGTCTTCTCAGTCAAGGAGAACTCAGAGGAGCCCTTCTGCAGCCCATTCTGGGCAAGCCATGAAGGCCAAACACACATCTTACCTGTGTGGTCTGACATCTTACAGCAAAACTGAGCAAGAAAGAGAGATCTATATAAAATGTGTTGAATTTATGAATAACCAATATGGCAATGATCAAGGCTCAACTATGTAAATGAGGAGAACAGCAAATCTCTGCCTAAGAGACATACAAGGAGTATGTAATTGTACACCTCAAAATTACCACAATTTCCCAAATTTGGGTCTAATACGAGCTGGTCTGAGACCAGATCACAGTTCTATACTCTTACAGACTCATCACATTATGGTCACTGCAGGTGTCTAACAGATGACACCTGACACAATTTATCTTTCGTAAATTATCAGTTACAAATGGAAAAGCCTCAGACTTATTGCACAATTAAAAGCAGAGAAGAGATAAAGGTTGAAGGTTTATTTCATATAGAAAACCTTTCACAACAGAGCTCTAAGAAAGGCGGCAGCACTAGTTCATTGCCATGCTCACTGTGCAGTTCCTCCCTGTCTCCTACAAAAAAAGTTCTACTTAAGTAACATTTCCAGAACTTAAACCACATTAAAAATAGGCAAAAGGGATGACTATAATAGGAAAAGACAGGCAAGGGTGAACTGTGGGGTTTCTGTCCGCCTCCCGCTCTGGGAACGCAGCCTGGCAGCCTCAGCCCCTGCTCCAAGCCTGCCCGCAACGCAGGCAGCACGAAAGTGTCACCTGCCAGCTGATTTCATGCTCTGCCTACTCCGGGATCATTAGCACAAATTAAATGTCACGCTAATCAGCCTAAGCCATGTGACTATAATGTAGATAAGTCACCAACTTTTCCAACACTGCCCCTCCTGCCCCCACCATACTAGATGAGGATGTTTTACACTAAAAATAACTAACTGCTGCATCCACTACACATTAATTTGTCAAAGAGATTAACATAGCTAAGCAAAAATAGTTTGGTGAAGGGCATAAAAACCATTATTTTTACTGATTTTTAAAATCTAACACATATCACCTTGGCGATACAGTAAGCAATTAGCAATTATCCTAACAGTCAGTATAGAGTAATTGTTGTAGCTAATTGGTGTGGGTATAAGACATAAAGCCATTCAGAGAAAGACTCCATCAGGACTTGATTTTTAATCTGTATTTACATTTTCTTCAACTCTATTGTGTAAGTTATTCCATACAACTGAATTTCCCAGCTGCAACTTAAAAGAGTCACAGAAGCCCAGGTGCTTCGCTCCCCACATGCTGCACTGCGGAGTCGACCCTGTAGATACTAAATGATCTGGGCAAAGCTTTAGGATGGAAAAACAGTGGAAGCAGACATACCTGTAATATAAAACAATATAGGGAAGCGCAAAGGCATGTAAATGCCTTACTGTCTTCCTAACTGATGTTCTTTTCATTCCAAAATGTAATCATTTCACTAAATTATAGCATACTTTGAAATGATAGAGTAAAAATCAAATATTGGAGGAAAGGTAAACACATGCTCAAAATGACAGTGAAATGTTATGAGAAAATGTTAAGTCCCTGTAAGATTAGTGCCTCAGTGAGAGAGCTGCATGTTCAGGTAAGCACAAGAAGCTTTGTCTCTTGCTCTGTCAATGGGCCCCAGGCACCTGCACCTCCAGCACTTTTAAAGCATAAAGAACTAGGGAAACAACTCACAATGACTTCCTTGAAAGAATCTTTGTCACTGATTGTCTTATCCGCTATACATCCAGACTGATTCAGGTAGTGGTAGTTCTCCGGTACAGATAAGTAAAAAGCATCTAATGAGGAGAGAAAAAGAGGATGAGTGAAAAAAAAAAATCCCAAAAGCACTTCACAAATTACTATGTCAGAGTCAAATAGTTCACAATTCATTTGCTTAGAAATTAAGATGATGCACAAAACAAAGTTTTATATTAAAATCAGATACAGGGTTTTATTTTGCTGGCTTTTGTTTTATTTAGCTGCACAATGGAGTTAACTCTACTTTTTAGCATGCAAAGACAGCAGGCCCAAAGGGAGATGCAGAGACAGCTTTAGGCAATTTTGCACATATATACAAATGTAATTCTTTTGTTTAGTGGATTTATTCTTTATGAGAGAGGATTAGGGAACCAGAATTATTCTCTTTGTTGCTGTGGAGTTCTTTAGTACGTGTAAAAATATTCAGCTTTAACAGAATGAGGTATGTTTGTCCCCAAGTAATTTTCCCAGGGCCACAGCAGAAGCTGGAAGAAAAATTACTAGCAGCCAAGTGACATTGTTCAACTAAGCAGGTTGCTTTAGCAAGTTGCGCTCAAATTCACACTCACTGAATCCCGGCTGAATAAATAACCTATTTCTCTGCTTGGGTTAGCGGGTTTCTGCTGTTAAATTCTCCACTGCTGTCACCATGGCTGACTGCTAGCAGAGAGCCACTACAGTTGTGTAACTTGCGCTTTGCCACTCACCTTTCTCTCTCTCTTCTATCCCTGCCAGCAGAGCATAGAATATATGATAATTTCTTTCCCCGGGGTTTTGTCTTACTACACGATTCTGTCAAAGTAAAAAATAGTTTCCATTTAAGCAGTCATTTTAAAGAGAATTTTTTTTATCCAGAATTTTAAAGAAAACATTAAATTAAAATTAACTGAGCAGAAGCAAACATCAACTTACTTTTTCCAATAAATCTATAGCCAGGAAGAAAAACTTCAGTCAAGGAATAAAGTAAAAAGCAATTAATGCACAGGCTATTTATAATCTTCCTTCCTTCATTTGCGACAATAGGAAGAGCATCATGATCTTTTCTTATGACACACCTACTGCCATAACAAGATGAATAAAGTAGCAACAACAATAATACTGCAGCAATAATACCAATGTGTTCCCCCAACTCTTTCTCCTCCATCCCATCAAGATTGGACTTGTCATGCTCTGGATTTTAAACAACATCTGCTTTCCTTTAGTTTTTCTTTTCCCTAAAGCTTGGAAAGAGCTTTGAAATAGCTTGACATTTGTCCCACTGCAAAAGCAGCTTATGTTCAAAACACTGGGTAGGATCCCTTTGGTATATTCCCCATCCCCACACCTCTGGTGCCCTGGTGGAGCTGGCTCATAGACCAATTTTGCCACATGCAGGACAAGTCCAAGAATTTGACCCACCTATGCTCACACTGCAGAAATTCAGCAGCTCTGCTCTTTCAAGTACTTTTCTAGAAAAGTAAGAAGTTTATCTTTGGATATAATAAATGAGGGAAATAGCTGACAACGAAGTTACCCCCAAGAACTCAGGCTGTTTTAGCTCACTACATAGGAACATGCACATGAGCCACGCTAGCAGTAGCAACACAAAATCTTGGTCCTCCAAGAGTATATACACCCCACTCTGCCATAAATGCATATGTGTGTGTGCACAAACACATGTGGAATTTGGTGTTACTGCTTCCCTTTCACACATACATCAGATCAACTCAATTGTGTATGTTTCAGGGTGGGGTGAAATGACAGACAAGTGTGAGCCATTTTTCTCTCAGCCGTCCACAGAGGAGGTATGTGGGAGCTGCCCACAAATGGGGGGAAAAATCACCAAACGAGGATACAATCTATAATTCTTCCTCCCTGAATGTTTCCTTTCTGACAGATGTTCAGCTGAATAAACTTCCCAAAGCGACTTGAGTTGTTGTTGTAAACAGTCTTAGCGTTGCCAAAAGCTTCCATAATCGGGCTGTGAAAATACAGAAGAACGACAAGAGCGTTAACATGTGACCAGCATGCCAACAGTTTCACGTGGGACTGATGAAAGGAATACTGCTCTGAAAAGCTCACTTCTGACACCCTCAGCCACAGCCTACATCTTCAGTATTATCCTCAGTTTATTAACAACGGGCATCTCAATTTTCTATCAAAAGATACAAGTATTGAAGCAACAGCAAGACTAATCATACTAAACTACTCTGCAGCTTAATCTGTAACTGCTCAAAAGATGCATGCAATTCTCATTGCAGTACCCAGATTATAGAAATAAGAAATCTCAGCACACACAAACTGCTAGACAGACATAGGGAAAATAGTCCTTGTCCTAAGGCAATTAAAAAAAAATAATTACATCAAGATACAGCAAGTAAAACAGAGATGAAGAATGATAAACAGAAGTAATAGCATCTCAAATTGCCTTTGTTTTAAAATAGTTTAGAACCATGTGTTATTTCATTTGAACACAGAGGTTTTTTGCTTGCATAGACTGTGTCCAATTTATCTCATGCATTTACTCAACTGCCTTATCAGTTCTCCTTATCCTCCCTTTCCTCAGCACGCTTTTACCACTTGCACACTTTATCTTCACCGTGCTGTATCTTGTTCTACCTTATCCTCAGGCTATACAAACAAAACCAATGGTTTCTCCCTCCCATCAGCCGTTTCCCTCACTCCAATTATCTGAATTCATCCCCAAACAAAAATGAAAGCCACCACTAAAGAATCATCCATTCCAAAACTACACAACTTTTTGCTTCATTAAGATATCCTACTGTGCTCACAACTCTCTAGAGCAGCCAGGTAATTTTGTTTAATGGAAAATTTCCCCCTTTCCAATATTCATCTTATTGTTCAGTAAACACACCCACATCTTTAATTACATTGCAATTTCTTTTATTTCAATGACATGGCTTCTGTGTTCTGGAAAAAAATACTTGTGTATTAAGAGATCTAGTACCTGCTCTCAAGAATAGCTTGCTCGACACAGGAGGTCTTCTCTCTGCAGGACAGCTCCAGCGAATGTTGGCTCATTGCAGACAAGAACTTGAGAATCAGCTTAGTGCTTTCTGTCTTACCAGCACCACTTTCGCCACTGAAAGAAGAGGAGGAGGAAAGCGTCTGCACAATCCAGCTACCAGGCAAAAAGCCTGGCCAGTCTTCCGAACTCTAAAATCCTGGAGGCCAGGAAGACTGGGGTGATTAAAAGTGATACTCAAATGGCAGCAGAATGCACCTTTAAGCTTGCTGAATATGACACAAAATGCAAGCTATCTTTAGACTTCATACCACTGTTCAGAAAGCATTTCAAAGGATCGATTGCATAAAGACGTACACAACAACCACGAGGCAATGAAGAGCTCTCTGAACACAAACTATCCAACAATCCTCATCAGCACGGGAAAACAAAATTAGCACAAAGGCATGGCAATGGTCACGGAGAAAGTCACGAATATGAATTAAGCTGAGAAGTTTGGGATTATGTTGCAGCAATGTAGCGAAGGAGGGAGTCCTGCTGTGAGAAGGAGGAGGTTAGAGACACCAACGCATATTATAACACATAAAGGCTACTAGTATAATTAATACTGATATTCTTAGTGAGCTACATATCCTTTAAAAAAACTTTTTATATGCCCATCCAAATAAACCAGATTCATGAGAGTTCAAAATATACAATTTTCACCTCTCATCAACATCAGAGATGTAAAATCTCTCATCTTCACCCACAGCAGAACAAAGCTATCTGATAATGCTAAACTGATATCTGAAAAACAAACTGTTAATAAGCAATCCCACGGATACAAACAGAAAGCAATACACTTGATTCTTCTCCAAGACAAAAGCTCTAAAAAGAGAAGGTATAAATTTGGCTCATCTCCCCAATATAATTTCCCTTCAATTATGTAGCTTTGTAATTAAAAACACACCGTGAGCCATTAAGAAACACAGCTCGTGGTTGAAGTCTGTCTAGTTTGCTTACTTTTTATCTGAAGTCATAGCATTATATCCTAAGCTGCAGCCTAATTCCTGGTGTTCCTAACTAAGCTGTGCTTAATTCCAGTTTACTCCCGATGAAGGGAGGTACATTTTGGTCTCACCCTACCCTTTTCATTGTAGCAAGCAGGAGTTTTGTCACTGCCTTTGACGGAGCACAACTGGGCATATGGAACAAGCTTAGTTTACTTAACAGTCTCGCTGCGCCATTGCTGAGTGGTGACCCTGGTGATTTTAGGTTATGGCAAAGGATAATGATGCTTTCTAGTAAAAAGTAAAGAAGAAAGGTACAGCCCGAGGAAGCAGCATGGCGTTTTCCTGCAAAGAAATGCCAACAATTACAAAAATAATCAGGGAAGAGGCATTCAGAAAACATGAGACACAGAGTGTTGTGGCTGAAATTTAAGTGTTTCCCAGAAAGAATCAGCGAGTCTTTAAAATGTTTCACCACAACTTCATACAAGATATGCTACCCGCTGATATGTCCCAGCAAGTATGATTCATCCATCATACTTCTACCATCTCAGACAAATTCTGTACTATTTTTAATTTAGTTTTACCCTTGACATCTGGCCTTTTTGGTATTTGTTCCCCTTCTCTTTGCAGACCCCCACCCACTCGTGCTCCTTTGCCAACAAAGCAAATATTTAATATTCCCCATATTTCATACTGGCTCCTTGTACACTAAAGGATCAGCAAAACATTTCTACCACAAGTTCTGAAAGACCTTCACAAACCCTTGCATTATCCTTGTCTGGTGCAAACAATAATCAAGTGATACCTGCCTAAATCGTCCCCCTCTGAGCAGTGCATAGTTCAATGGCAGGGATCTGGGTGCCGAGGAGGACACCAGTTCTTTCACTGACACCATTCTTCCTCTGCCCCGACCCTCTATCCCATGCTCTGGAGCATCTGTAGTTCTGTGGAAGCTAAGAGTTACCCCACTGTAGCTGACAGCAATTCTATAAGTGAGATATTCAGAGCTGATGGAAAAATATTGCCTGTGCTTATCTCTGGTATAATTGGTATTATGCACAATTACATGCTCTTGATTTTTTCCTTAAATAGGAGAGCCTCCGAGCTGGGTCAGGCCAAAGGTCTACTAGCCCAGTGCCCTATGTCTGACAGTCGCCAAACAGAGATGCACAGAGAAGATGTGTGATATTTCCCTTCTGTGTTCCTCCAGCTTCCAGCTATTTTCTGTCCTAGACCTGGTTTCTGTGTGTCTTGTAACCCTCAACGGATTTATCTTCCATGAGTTTCTAGCTACATTCCCCCAAAAAACATATGAACATGTCTTGTTGTTTTGGATCTACTTCCTATTAGCTTCATTTGATGCTCCCTAGTTCCCGTATTGGAAGGAGCAGCCAGCACCTCATCTCCGTGCTCCCTCTCTCTGCTGTGCATGACTTCATGGACAGCCCCCCAGTTCGAGCTGCCTGTCTCTGTTAGCCATTCCCACATAGAGCCATGCTATGCTTCTGATCACTCCTTTTGTTCTCCTCTGAACTGTCTCCAGTTCCACAAGGTCCTCTTGGATATCAAGCAAGGTAGAAAAAGGCTCGTGCAAAATACCCAAGATATGAACAAAGGACAGATTTACCCAACGTTCTCTACTCATTTACTAGTAATCACTCTATTCTATTTAGTTTATGACTGCTACTGAGTGGATGGGTTCCTGGAGCCCTCTGGCACGACAGTTAAGATCTCACCCCCACATGGTGCTGCTCAGCTTGGGACCCATAATTTTAGGTGCACCAAGTTGGCTCTGCATTTTTCCTTTACAAAAGGCTTTATAAAAGACAGTTATTATTAATGAGATGAAAATCAAGAACAAGCATGCTAAAGTTTAAAGTTGTTTATTCAATCCTACAGGACACACCTACCCTAATGGTAGGTTAAGTGGGATCAATCTTTCAGACTCCTTATAAAGCCTATGCCTACAAGAAGTTGCCAAGGTCAGTAAAAGAAGGGTGAATTTTTTAGTGCACAGCCAACCTTCCCAGCAACCCTTCCACCCCATGAGTTTAAGTGCCCAGCTCGTTCCACATCACTACATTCAGTATTGTGAATTTATTAAGTGTGACAGCAACCCACAAGGCCTCCACTTAGGAGATCTTTAGACTTTCTCCATGACTTGTTCTATGCAGGGCATCTCGCTAAGGGCACAGCAGCCTGGACTCCAGACTGCTGCAGTGTAAAAAGGAGTTATCGCGAGAGACTCCTCATTCTGAAGGACATAACACGGGTGAGGCGGTACCAACACTACTCTAAATCACTTCTCAATTCTGTCTGCTGGCTTTAAAACCCCGAAGACAGATACACACAGACAAAACAGGCCCCTTCAGCAAACAGAGTTCGTCAAATGCACATGTGAATTTTGGTGTGTCAGTCTCATAAGAATGTCTTCCCATCACAAGTCTGGGTCTCATCCAAAGCATACTTTGGTTCACGTTGATTTTCAAGCTGAACAACAACAACAAAAATGTCAGGCCATCAGATGATAACAGAGAGAACAAACTGGTGTCAGACTGATTTCCCACTCACAGCACTGACTCGAATATAATTCAGGGTGACTGTTGCTGCTCCTTCGACTGCTCTACACTTCTTTCTGAGTGCTTTAAAGCAGATTAACTGCTATTACATCCAAGAGAAGAGCATGTGTTTGCTTGTGCATGGACTAGACCACCTTAAACAGAGCAGCAACAAAAGAAAACGCTTAAAGATATTTTCCTGTTCTTACAGTAAAGGGGCAGAGGTTTGAACTTGGTCCCAACTTGCAAACATCAGCTAATCATGGAGGAACTCAGTCCCTTCCCTACATCAGGACAAGCTGTTTGACTATTCTTTGAGTATCATGGGCTCCCTTCATGCTCCTGCCAAGGCACCCAGCTGAAAAATCAGATAATGCTAATTTTTTTTTAACATGTCTGTTGTAGCACCAAATATAACTGTGGTGGGCTTTTTTTTTTCTGTTTTAAATGAAACTGGACTCTGAGGTAACACTCAGATCAACACGAAACTGAGCATTTGTTGATGTAGATTTTGTCTACATGAAAACTCTAGTTCAATAGCCAGATAAGCCTGTGAGTGTGAAAATACCATTTCACAGCTGTGTAAAAGCTCTAATGCACCGGTTGTGCACAGCTTCTTCAATGTGCCCTATTGTTGACATTTTAGGCTGATAAGTCATTTTTATGCAGCATTATCATGAATTAAAATAAGCCTGTGTAACAGATTGACAGCTAAGCATCTTCGGATGACTCCATTTAAAATTCTACCTTCTATATTTCCTTCCCTTTCACCTCTGGTCTGGGTGGTTATACTGGAAAAATGGGCTTGCATTTATAAAACATTTCCAGTCACTACTGAAGACAGTTTTTGGTTCAGGTTCTTGCCTTAACCCTCTCATCTTACCCCACCAGACAAATATCCCAAGCAAATATCCCAAAACAGTAGAAGCTTTATCACAGGTTTTTGAAGCCAATGCCTTAAGAAAGCAGCTCCAGAACAAAGCTGAGCTAATTCTGGATGCCAGCAGGGGGCACTTCGAGCCCAGAGGATCATCAGAAAGTGCTTCAGTACCTTAGTTCAGGGGGCTGTAACAACTGGCTACTGAGTTTTTAGATCCCAAGTTAGGAGCAGGTGAAAACGGCTCAGAATGCAAAGCCTGCATGAACAACTCATTTTAACTGGATGTAACTTCTCTATTGTGTTTTCATGATGGAACAAAATTTTTCTTTTTATCACCTCTTACATTAAATAATTGTTAAATACAAGACCAGAATATTTGCCTGAATTCAGACATTGCAGAGCTCCACTTGACCATTTTTTTTCAAATGCCAGTAGTAACCAAGGAAGCCTGACAGTGACTTGCTGCAACATCTAATTCTAAGCCAGCAAAAGATGCAGGAATGGCCAGGATGCTGAAGATGACAAGCACACTGTTATACCTCCACTTCTGCTCCCCCAAACTACATATATGATCACAGGGACTTTTCCAAACCTCATCAGGTCCACTGAAAACCTTCAGGATTTAAAAAAATCCTGCTCTGACTCCTTCACAGATACAACAGATAACAGTGTTTTAGGGAAAGTAGATTTGACTTTTTATTTTTTGTTCTGAGTTGCATGTTCCTTCATATTCTGTAGCAACAAGACACTCTTATAAGGCTGTATTACAGCACTTGTCTGGAGAACTGAACTTACACAAATCATTGATTTTATCCATGACCACAGTAAGCAATTTTAAAACAGACTGTTAAGGCAAAACTTCTCCATATTATGGCTTGCCAGCTATTTTAAGAGAGACTGCTAATGGGAAACTTCTCCATATTATGACTTATCTGTACCAAGGCACATGGTTTACAGAGCAGGGACTGGTGGAGACTCTTCTGGAACATCAGAGACTTCTGTTTATCTCCTTTTTAGGATGCAACCTGTTTCTCTCTTGGCAGCTTCTGTGGAACTGGAAGGAAAGGTAAAATACTTGGGCCAGTACAGAGCGGAATTAACAAAAATGCCAACAGCCACCTGCTAGGCACCAGAAGTTATTTCAGTCCCCAAAATTCAGATACGTGGGCTGCTCACAAGTAACTACCTGACATTACTCCATAAAATCATGACTCCAGGCTAGCTATTTTTGCATGACAAAGATCTCAGTGCATTTCATTTTTTCTTGGAGTGTCATCTGGACTCAGCTTTATACGTACAGCACTATGTATTAAATAAAATAAAAGGGGGGGAAATACAGTTGAAGAAAGCTGAAAAACACATGCAGCCCCCTCTGTCTGTGTGCCATCGCCAGGTAGAACCTGCCTAGAGGCAAAGGCAGGTGGGGACTGCAACCTGAGAGCTTGCAGAGAGTTGGAACCAGACCTTGCTGTGCTGCATCTGATCCACAGTTCTGACAACAGCTTGGGTGCTGAACCACAAGCACCAAATCCTCCTCTTATCCAGTAAGCCTTGCAAACTGGCCTGTAATCTTCATGCCAGTAGAAACTGCCTATTGGAAAAGGTGCTGCTCTCACTCTGTCTCATCCTCTCTCTGCCTCACTGGCTGCTGCCCCATGCCATGGTATCATAGCTGTCACAAGGGCTCCCACGGAGGTCAGGAGATGGCCGAAATTGTGTCACCTTGTGTCTGAAGAGCTCTCTACATTTACCTTGTGCTGGTAGGCTGCAGGAAGGTGAGAGCAAACAGGTTTAATCACAAAAACACTGCAAAGGTGAGAGAGGAGAGGGAAGAAAAACACAAGCTCTCTCACACCCCCATCCCAAGCATCACTCCTGGCTCAGAGGCCACCTGGGCTGGTGCCACGCTGCCATTGCCACCGAGCTGCTCCTTGCGATCTGGCGATCACGGCTTCAGTTTTCCCTGCCTTCACGTGAGCCAACACAGCTGAGCTGGCAGACAGGGGAAAGGGAAAAGAGCTGGCTGTGTTTTCAGCTCTTCTGGAGCAAGAAGGGAGGAGGAGCTGAAAGCAGCGAAAAGCTATTGAAATGCCAACTGCTCTCAACATACATTCGGCAGCAGCGAGATCCTGAATACCAGTGACACAGTGGATCAAACGGGAAGCTATTAAATCACCATTAAATTAAAGCACAACGAGATTAAGCAAGAAAGATTAATCAGGTGGAAATAAGAGGCTGAAATGTGGAGTGTTTTCTCTTCTGCTATTCTTATTTACCGCATTTCTCAAGACTGGTGGGTTATTTTTTCTTTTCCTCTTGATACAGGATTCAGGGTCTAGTGGTGACAAACTACTGAGCTGCACAGGGATGTTTAAACTGGTGGGGAAAGCACTCAGGGTAAAATCAGATGGGTGAGTAGCAAAAAATGCACAAAAATACAATAGATTTTTTCACTAAATGAAAACATAAGATGCTTAAGAAAAATTAACAATTTGGTAGAGGTCCACAGAATGGTACAAAGTGAGCTCAGAACTCTCTCCCAAAACTCTGATGGTTTAAAAGCCTGCTTTCTTTTGGAGTTCTGCTCTCCACGCGGCCCAAATCTATGTTCCTAAATCACCTCGGAAGGCCCGCGGGCAGGGATAAGCAAAGCAGCAGCAGCAGCAGCCACCATTTACCTGATGAGGATGCACTGGTTGTCATGGCGCTTCCAAAGGCAGCGGTAGCACTCGTTCGCCACAGCGAAGATGTGAGGCGCGATCTCTCCCATGTGGTGCTTGCTGTATCGCTCCACGGCAGCGCAGTCGTACAGTCCCGGGATGCTCTTGTAAGGGTTCACAGAGGCAACAATCGAACCAATGTAGGTCTGCAAGCACACAGCCCCCGCCCCGAGTTGTTATTACACACGGGGTGGAACAGATTAACACTCTTCCCAAATGAAAGACGACAAATACATGTTTGCAAAAGCCTAGGAATTCTTTGGACAAAGGTGGCTAGTGTTTTCCCCTGCTTTCTTCCTTTCAACAAAAGCAACAGAAGGGCAGAAGTTGTTTCCACCTCTGTCATGTTTTCACGCTTACCCCACCTACAGCACAGAGCTTCCTGGCTGTACGAATCCCTGCCTTAACGCCGCTTACAGCGGCACAGTAATGCCTACGAGTGCTGGTCTACAGCTGCTTCTCATGCGTCCTCAGGGTCTCGCTGAACGTACTAAAACCTGACTGTGTCCCAAGTATTGGTGCAAAAGTCCATGTAGAGTATCCAAGTCCTTCTCTGCCACTCATTTTTAAAATGTAACTATCAGGCATTATGGTAGACACTAGCACCATTATATCGTAGCAGGCCCTAAGAAAAGCACATGAACTGGCAGATGCTCCCAAAACATTGGGTTTCGGCAAATTAGTTTATTACTAGTTTGATGCACAACAGCAACTGACAAGGCATTCATTTCTATCCTGTTGCAATTAGAGAGCACATCAGTTAAAACCACCCAAGTAGCAGCTTATGCCCATTCCCATTGCCTTAACTCATTAGGCTGTGGTAATACAATCATTGGCAACAGTCTATTCGCACTGCTGTTCATTTTCTCAGTCACCCTCTATCCACTTCAATACAATTTCCGAATAAAATGAAATTAAGTGAGGTAGGAAATAACATTAAGCAGGTTATCTCCAGAATTTCCAGTACATTTCTGGGGCATAAGAAATTAATTGATATATCGTACAGTGTGTGAGGTGTTACCGCTGTGATACTAATTTCATTTTGTTAAGTATCCTTTCTGCAGTTACAGGCAGGAAGATGACACCTGGCTTCAACAGCCCTGCTGCGGACTTGCAAAGAGCCAGGCTGCGAAGCCTCCAGCCCCGTAACACAGTCCCCATGTACAGGCAGATGCTCCACCAGCAGATGACCCTTTCGTCGATGACAGAAACCAGCTGTGGTGTTGACAGCAGGACTAGGGCTCTCCTCACCTCCGCAGGAAAGGGAGGATACCCAGAAAGGGCTGGATAAGGCGAGTAGCATCTCACACACTCCAGAAGCACAGCCCCAAGTGCTCCTCCTGCAGCTGCCCTCTCCTCCAGCAAGCCACCGCAGGGGCACTCACCAAGACCTAGCAACCACCAGCTCCCCCGTGTTTTCCCTTCCTCTCTGTCAGCCTCTTCCACAGCATTTACATTCCCCATCTACCTGCCTCCCTCCTCTCCTCCCTAATTAATATGTAATTATTGCTGTATGTTAGCTCTCCTTTCTCACTGTTACCTGCTGCTACATTCCCCATTATCCACCTGTTCATCCTCCATCATGCCCAATACAAGTAGCAGCTTTGAGAGTTCTCTAAGGGGACTAGAGCGGTGTCCTTGAAATGATGACCATTTTATTAGCTGCTAGGGGAATATTCCTCTTCTCTGTAACTCGAGTATATTTTACAGAGCTGTGAACTTTCAGTCTGTGTATTTTATAAAAGCCCCCATGCTGTGAAATAGCTCATAAGGTTTCACCAAGAGGAAAGATACCATTTCAACACAAGATCGTATCGCAGGGCAATTACAGCACTGAGACAACAGCTTAATTTCCTGGGATCATCCCCTCTTGGGTTCTTCAATAATTAACGAGAAAGTCTCTGAGAACAAAATTCCTCACTTTGATACACTTTTCAGCACAGGTCGCACAGGTAAAATTTTAAGAGATTTTTTTTTTTTTAATTACATGAATACAGTGCAAGCATGACCAATAAAACAGACTGCTACAGATCCTCCTCTTTACCTTACTAAGTCTGACTAAAGTCTCACTAAAATGTAAGAAGAGTAACTTGAGGCACGCCGTCACAACAGATGCCATGGCAAAGCAGCAAATAAAAAAGTCCCTGTGAAACATGGTACCATCTAACTCTATAACTGTAAGCACCCACTCTATAGCTTCTGCATGATCAAATACCTGAGAGAACATCACCACCACGCTCCCTGATCTTCCTGTGATAAAGCACTGGCAAGATTGCACCACCCACGGCTGCAGTGTGACTTTTCTTACTTCTACTATTTCAAAGGGTAAATGTCATAAAAGGTGACAGCAGCCCATTTCTGCACCAGCTCATTTCACATCAGGCAGTCGTTGGCATGGCTTAAGCATGACTCTTTAAAAATTATGTAAAATTCCAGAATATTAGTCATTACTGCAACTAAGAAAATATTTTATATTAAATTAAGTCAGATTGCTTCATTACCTTGTAATTCATCTAAGGTGTCATACAGAAAAAAGGAGCGTATTATGGCAATAACAGAAACCTGCTGAATAGCAGAAACAATACTGGCAAAACCAATTCCTGAATCACCTCATGGAGTAACTCTTAGGACACGTCACTATTTTAAAAATTCCTTCTTGCTCTCTCTTTTTTTTTTTTCTTTCAGCAAAGACATGAAGAACCACCACCTCTACTGAAATAGCTCAGATTTTGTGGTTCCAGCCTTCTGGTGCTTTGAGTATGTATTACCTCTTTGCAGAACAAGTTAAATGCATGCACAAATTGCCACCAAATTATAATGATACAAGACAGAACAAAGTCAGGCCCTCAAAAAAAAAAAAACTTCCTCATCCCAAGGCAAGATCACAGAGAAGCTATAATCTTCATAGACACAGTGGATCAGATTTATCGTCTACCAAGTGTCATAATCCAACCCAGGAGCAGCCCCAACTAGGTATCTGCATGGAACAACCAGGACTTAGCTGGCCCAAGGGAAAGTTTCACCTTAACCCAAGGTAGTTCATCAAGATATCAATGAGCTGAAACAGCACCCTTATTAAAAACTATTCCCATTATTAAAAAAAGTTCCCATTAAAAGACAAAGCTTCACAAAGTCTTCGTAAACTTCCCCTGGGATATCCAACAGCAGCAAGATCTGCTGCAAGAATCAATTCCTACATCACTTCTACACTTACTACTTTTTCCATCCAGTAACTATCACACGCTCTTACTAGTAGCAGTATTTTTCTAAACAGTAGATGCTACTCCTGCTAGCCTCTACCTGGGCACCTCCAAGAGCCACAAAAAGTCAGGGACTTGAGGCACGGCATGACGTTCACCTTCATAGAGAACAGCCCCACCTCACGACCCCCCTGTTTGTAGGGCTCTGCTTTCCCTCCCCTCGGGTCTCTGAGAAGCCACCCAACACCAGCCCTTTCTCGGAGGGCTAACTTTCCCATTTTGCAAGTGCAAGCACCTTAGCAGCAAGTTAAACTGCTGTAAAGATACACAAAAAATGCAGGGCTGTTCAGTTGGTGGGCATTGTCTCCTGAATGCTATTTCTGCACCAGGAATCATCATATGGCAAACTAAAGTAGTTAACAGTGAGAAGCAGGATCTCTAAATTACTTTATTATGCTAACAACACGCGGCAGCCGTTTAGATGAAATTTCAGAAAAGGTATTTCCACATGAGAATGTCACTACCACTTTGCTTGAAAGAGAGTGAATTAAATTTTCTCTTTGTTCTTCCCAGCTTCTAATCTGATTCTTGCAGTCAATAATTACTTATTTTAATGAAAGCACTCCAAAGCAGTTATGAATAGGAAAATGCTCACACATCTGCCAGAGCACTAGCAGCGGACAGGATTTCTGAAGATTTCCAGTTAAAATAGTTTGAGGGGTATTTCAGAGAAATACTGTATAGAGCTCCTACCACAAGTCTGACTTCTTAAATTCGTGGCAACGAACAGGACAGTTTATTTTGCTCTGTTACCTGACCAACTCAACACTTCAGACAGAACCACACACAAACTCTTGAATTACTTTGTTACAGACTACACCAGCAACAACTTGTTATCAGATCACCGCTAATTTATTTATTTAAACACAAGAATAAATGAAAGGTGAGTTATTCAGCCTGAATCTCAATGCAGCGCTTTGATTACCATATTAAAGGGCTGGGCTCCTTTTCCACTTCTACATTTTTACTGAATTTTTGCATTGATAATGCCTCTCCCAAAACACTTTCGGTTGCAAACCACAGACACTTCTGCTCCCCCTTTTAGCACAAAAAGAGGAAATAAGATTGTTTGCTGATCCTCTAAGAGGACTTTCAAGATTAGAAGTTCAAGCTCTGTCTTCTCAGCTAGCCTTTCAGTAAGGTGATGGCATTGCAAAAGTCAAAATGAAAGACGTACTTGAGAAAGGAAGAGATTTTTCATCAGTTCTCCGAATGCTTTCTTTGTTTTGCTTGTTGCCTTCCGATAGCAATCAGCTTTGAACCTCGTGTCTTGAAATCACCCCAGGCTTCTTCAAACACTCAAAGACAATTAGTTCTTTAACAAGTTTCAAGGGCTCAGAAAGTTTTCTGATGCCCACAGAAATATTCTAGAAAAACTTGAAATGGTCCGATTAGTCCTGTCTAACATGAGAGGGTTTGTTGTTGTTTGTTTTTTTTTTTAAGGAAGACACAAATCAGTTCACTGTAGTTTGATGCCAAACAAATGCAAACGATGTAAAAAGCTTTATTGGTTAAAACACACTTTTTAAAGTTAGCTTAAAATTACAGGAAACTAGTTTGCAATAGTTTCTAAATACAGTTTGAAATGTCTGGCTTTCCCATGTAGAAAAGGCTTTCGGGCTAAAAGAGGAAAAAGTAGAGTAAGAAATTTCCCCTTCAAAATTTTTTTCAGGTTCTCTACACAGAAAAAGCAACAAAAAAAGGAAACTGCCCTAATGAAGATCACTCCATTAATCCTATAAACCAAACTTACTAAATATATCAGGACCACCTTGCTCTCCATCTTTTCCCCTTCACAGATTCTTTCTGGATATATCCTTTCAGGTTTGTTCCATATCCAGCAACCATTCACCTTCCACTTCTTCCCTTTTATGTCAAGACTTCAATAACATTTTTATTTCTGAGGATCCTTTCTGATTTCTGTGTTTTACTCAAGCTTGCTCTACCCATGTAAGGTCATCAATTTTATCCCACACTGTTTTTCTCATGACCTCCTTTCACACTTTACATCAAGGTACTCCTCTGTATTTCCCAGACTTCTAGCATCTGAGACATCCCATTCCTCCTTCTTTCTTACATAAACAAATAAATGCAGAGAGGGGCAAGGGGTTGGGGAGAAGAAGAATTAAAAGAAAAGGACTTCATTCAGGCTTTGCATGTCTCATGCTACAGGGAGGGTGGGAGAGAAGGCAGGAGCAGGCTGGAGGACTCTGTTAAAGGGCATCATGTGCTGCTCCTGAACCAAGTCTTTGATCAACAATCACAACAGAAACTAAAACTGCTGGCACTATCAAAACAGGCACAAGGAGACTACACTCCCCATTTTCAGTCAGTGTTTCTTCAATGACACCAAAAATCAATATATTCTTTGCAGCGTGGTACTGGAAATGTTGGAATCTATCAAATACAGAATCTAGATGTTTTGTTACAGATACATACATTAACATTGAGATATAGCACTTTGGCCAACATGCTTTTAAGAGCACTTTCAAGACTTTCTTCTTTGGAACAAGAAAAATCTACCATTATAGAAACAAAAGCATGTTTACAAATGCCTCAAAAATTATCCTTCTGGGTTGTTTTTGAGCAACTCCTGACTTGGCTGGAGTCACTCAAGGAACTGATTCTGTGTCTGAAAAGTAAGAGTATTTTTGAAAAAAAAAGGAGCATTAATATGAACCTGACAATTTATTCAATAAGTATAGTTTTCCAGGCTTACCCTTAATATATGGGAAGCTTTAAATAAAACTGCAGTGCATCTGGCTCACTAGAAAGCTACTATATGGCACCATCAGACCAATGTATGTGAAAAGATTTTTATCACCGCTCCACATGAGTTGGGCGTCTCTTATACCTCTAAATCATCAAGGCTACAGTTCTGTTACCAAACTACAATACTGGTGCTTTCACAGCACGTACAGAGGCAGAAGATGCCTGAAAGACCACAAAATAGCTGTCAAAACTTCTTTATCTTTACAAGGCCAACTTTCAAGGTGTCAGGATGCAAAACCTGTGAACAGAAGAGTTTGCCCCACTCTGCAGGTACAGCCTCCAACGTTTCCAGTTCTCCCAGGTAAAGGGAGTAACCATGTAACCAAAATAACCATGACTGAGTTCATTCTGAGGCAAAGAGAACTGGGTCAACCACCACATACACGTCAGCACAAAAAGGAGAAAGATGGCTGGACCACATTTTGGCGTGCTTTTTAGGGGAGGGAGCAGAAGGGGCAAGGGTATGCCATAAACAGCATGATAATTAGTGCCCTTGTACTTGGTAGGACCTTGATTTATCCTCTCTGTGGCAAGTATGCCCCATCTTTCAGCTAGTCCCACACTAATTTCATTGGGACGGAATCCAGTTGTCTCCCTAAATTATAAGCTAAAATGTCTGAAGCCAAGCTCCCTTCTTAAAAACCATAATCAAACTGAAGTACTAAACTACGAGTTTAGATGCTTTCAACCAACCAACCCATTTCTGAGATGGAAATGTCATACTCTATAATCATACCTACACGCTTGGGCTTCTGCAGCCCTCACCATGTTTGGTGAGTCATGGTGGGTTTTCAACAGCCTCGATTTGCATCAGCTTTGCTTTCCTTTATCACTGTGTTCCCTGTCAATGTGCACGCCATTATGACTCCTAAATTGTCTTTTTTTTTTTCTCAAGGTCAGTTTAGGATTGATTGCAAAATGAGATGCTTGTAAACACACAGGCCACACTACAAAAGGAAGAGTTAGCATCCATAGGAGACGATCTTTTGAAGGGAACCAGAACAAAATGAAGAATGTCACTAAGAGCATCAAGTACCAATAGGCACAACATCCAATACCCACCTGCTAAACGTTCTCCCTGTCATTGTCTTCTACAAGCACCTTCTCAGGCACATTCACGCTCTTTAGCTGCACTTTCCCATGTGCTTCAGTCCCTGATGTGAGCTGCTGCAGCAGCCTCTCCTACCACCTCCCTCCCTGATGGCCTTTTCCCTTCCTGTGCTGAGCACAGATCAGATCCAAGGCATAACAGAACAAGGTATTTTCTAAGCCAGGCTTTATGCTTGTTTTCACTGGCACAGGTCATAACAAGGTTTTTTAATAATTTTGGATTTTTTTCTACACATGATTTCAGATGTTCAGTGGCAACTGTTGGGCAACAGCACCCCCTATTAGTTGCATCCCTGTCTGTTATGTTCATCCTTTAACCCAACCAACGTGACCTTAAGCTTCCCTTGGTACACAGCATTAAGCAACACCATGGTACTTTGTGGCCTAGATACCTTAACTTCTAAACTAAGCGAATCCTTCCATTCCCCCAGCTTCAGACTTGCACATTCATAGTGTCCTTGTCCTAGGCAGCTAAATGAAGCTAGAAAAATCTGTTTCTTAAGGGTTAAAAACGGGGTTTGGATCACCTTAGCTACCAACAGAAATACCGAAGCAGTGCACTGAGGCAGTCACATCTTTCAGCTTAACTCCAGAGAAAGCTCAGAGATGAAGAACCTGCACAAAACTAAGACCTCTCCACAGGCTGAGATACACTCATAGCTTAATCTCATCTTCTTTTCCCGTTAAATCTGTCCTACTGAATAGACTGTTCCTTGTGGATGGAGATACTCAAATAAACTCTACAAGTGTTATCCAGAATCTGCACAAAAAAATCCAGCTAGGCAATAGGAAACAAATATAAAGAAAAGCTGATAGAAGAGCGTTGTTACAGCCAAAGGTAAAAAACAAAGCAACAGACCATAATATTGACGTCGGATAGACATCTTTCCTTATTTAAGAACTTCACAGGTTTCTGGCAGTTTTTCTCCTGTATAAAAAGGACCAAGTCTCTTTGTTTTCATTTCATTTCTTTGCTGACTAACACAAGACAGTCTCTATCACGTAGCACTGCTATGTGCTGGATGTCAGGATAATGATCTTTTGCAATCTGCTGCATGGACTGTTTATATGAACAGTTATGGAAAAGTCTCTCTCTTCACCATTGCCAAGCGGAGAGAGGAGGTGACCTCCTCAACAAAAATCCACGACTGATCAGGATGAGACATTGATTTTTGTCGTTTTCATGGGCTGCAATACAGCATGTGACTGTAGGTTTGCACATCAGACTGTAGCAATCTGTGTGCACAAGTGCACAGCTTAATCCTAATGAGGCAATCTCTACCTCGAATCAGAGAAGGCCCCATGAAGAGCGGAGACCCCATGGCTCATCCCTTCATTTCAAATGGCCTGTGGCCACACACTGGTTCTTTTTCCTGCTTTGTTACTGTACAATGCTCAAATGAGTCTTTCAAAGCTGTCTGAAGGTCTAATTCACCCTCCAGCAAGGAAAAGGAAAAAATGTTGTTCTTCCTTCCTATAGATTCATCTTGGGCAGATGAAGGGGCTTTTCAGAGAGAACACATGCAAACAAAAGCAAAAATTCTGGTAGAGGATATCCCAAAAAGCAGTGTCTCCAGAACACAGAAGAAATATTTTTAATATAAAGCTTTGGAGATCTGTTTCATTCTGCCTGCAAGTATTTCACATACTGATAAACAGATATTTGTAACTTCCATGCTCCTTTAATGTTTTAAGACCTCTTCTACAGAAAGGGCTTTTTTTAGGAGGAGAGCAGGAAGAGCAGGAATTATGCTTTAACAGAGCATGAAAACAGAAATCAAAAGCCAGAATAACTGAAATCTAAGCCTATGCCGGATAGTTTGTTGGATGGCACTGAACTGCTGCCAAATAGCCGTGGGTCTAGAAATCAGCACTAAGATGGCAAACAGTATTAGCAGTCAAAAGTCTGCTAAATGGAACTTTTGGACCCCATTCCGTCTCAAAAGGAAAGACTGACAGACATCAAAAGGAAATAGCTGAAACTGCTTGCGAGAAACGGACTACATCTTTTCAAATAAAAGTAACAGCCTGGCTATGAATCAATAGTCCATTTACACAGGTAGACAATAGCTATGAAAGTAATTTAATTCATTCTCAACTTAAATGGGTTGTCTGCGGCCTTTCTAGTATTAAACTGCTGGAATACGTGAACAAAGCAGCCCGAAAGTGTAGCACAAGCAGTAAATTCTGTGCAGCTCGCTTTACAGTCAAAGTCTAACTCACGTAAAGAAAACACGTGCTGGTGACAGACAAGCGGCTTAAGTTTCGGAGTCCAAATTCCTGCCCTCCTTTGAATGCCTTTGCGGGACTGGGAGCAACAGACCTTACAGAAAGGCACCAAAGCTTACCCGCGAGTGAGGCAAAGGTGCACACAGAAGCATTCAGCAGCATTTGCGGGAGCTCCGACTGAAAGGCACTAAGCTGCTGCTGTTGGCACTTCCGCAAACAACTGAAAAATTTTCTTTTTGATTCTGCACGTTGGTCTGCTTTGTGTTCTCAGCTCATACAGTTACCAGTGACATTCAGTGAAGGTGTGGAGAAATCAACAAGCCTTCAAATCTGAGAAGACATTAGCAACGTATACCATCACCAATGACGAAACCTGCACAAGATAATAGATTTCTACTTTGTGGTTGTTGATACGAAGTTACCACTAAGTAGGGCTTAGGTATCATTCAAAACTCCTGGAAGTCAACAGGAATCAGGAATCGACCCTGTTGACCCTGCATGTATTATTTATTCTCCTACCAACCAGCCAAATGAGAAGAAAAATACTGGTACAGAGCAGACAGAGCAATTTTTGTGATGTTTTAACAGAACTTTGACCTCCTCCTCCTCTCCACCACCCCTACTGAAACAGCCCACTGATGAGAGAGGGTAAGATTCCTACTGCAGCATATACACACAGCAGGTTACGAACAAGTAATGTGCTGCAAACCTTAATATAAATTTACATGTTTGTGTAACCATTGCATACATGCATACATGTAGCCATTGCACACATTGCAAAGTGTTTGTGTAGCCAATGTATACACGACGGTATATGTTCCTTTCTGAGGAGCTCCCTTTTTAATGATATCATGTTGATCACAATACCTCAGGCCAAAATATTTGCTAAGATCTGAAAATATGTACCTTAAAAATCCCCAATATTTTCAGTTGTGAGGACAAAGTTCAGAGAAACATTCCTTATTGTTGTGATTGCTATTATTAGCAGTCCCACAAGTTCTGCAGAAAGGAGGAATTCAGAAGCTAAGTTGGTTAACCAGCCAATGGTATGTGTTTACTTCTTCTCATATCATTACAGCTATGTTATTCCTCTAACATGCATTAAAAAAAAAAGAAAAACAAATAAGAAATACTGGTAATTGGCCTTTGACAGACAATTGTTGATCTATATAACTGACCATCCTTTAGAAACAGCAATCACCAGAAATAAATTCCACTAGATTTCCAATTAAAAGCCTGCTGTGTTTATATAGATCTTTGTCTGCTGCTCTCTAGTAACAGATGTGAAATGCAAGCTGTAATTAATGCTCGGAGACAGGAACCCACTTCAAACTACATTTTGAAAACATCTGATGTGTGTAAGCGTAACATGCTAATTATGGAGGTAGGTAGCTATGTATAGACATTTGTCGTGCATTCTTAGCAACAGCATTCTCTGCTCTCTGTACCTCCACTGAAGGAGCTGGTGAAGAGAATTTTCCTCATCTCCTCAGTAGCACAGGAAGGCATGAAAAACATCGTGATTCATCAGCACACCTTTTAAACTTCTCTACTGTAGACGTATAGCAACTAAATAAACAGCAGTTTCCTCAGTGACCATAAAGTAGAACCTGCAAACCAGTTACTTGGGACTGCTCTAGAGCATTGGATGCCTGTGGAGAGGAACTGTGCAACCACAGCTGGGTTGCAGGCAAGTCCAGGACAACTGCAGTTCTAGGAGGCAGTGTAATAACTAAGGACTTGGTCTAAATGTGCACGTACAATACTTAATATATATATATTACGGTACTAACTAACACCACAATTTGTGTGTACCATTGTTTGTTTTTTTAAAGCCAACAGCGCACGCTTATTTATACGACAGAGCACAACAGGTCAAAGACCAAGGCTGGTCAGCTGTCCAGGATGGTGTATGGGTCCTTGATACATTCTTTTAAGGTCCAGTTTCCGCAGGAAGCGCATCCAAGATTTTCCATTTAAAAAATCAGTCATGGCAGCTTTTATCTTCATAAGCAAACATTTTGGGGCTATTGTCTTCTACTGATCTTACTTTGCCTCTCCGCCTCCACCTAAAACTTGCATCTGTGGTAGAGGACATCTGAACATGAGTGCTTTCAAAGTGCATGAATTATGTCTGACTTACTTTATTTAATTAGCCAAGACTCTAGCGTGCCTTGTTATTTTCTCATTATAACATGCAGCAACATCTGCTTCCTGCTGACCATCGTTACGTGGCACAGAGCAACTGCACTGGACCTGAAATGAGTTTTACTGTACGCAGAAAAAAAACGCAAATGCAAAAACCTAGAAAAACAAGTCACAGAGAGCAACTGACCTAGATACTAAAGTGTCTGTGTCTGCAAACAGAATTTCAAAAAATCCCGACGGTGATTATTGATTAATATTGCACAAACATCAACTAGTTGCCTCAGGGAACCCTCATGACTTCGAGGGAGATAAATTACCTAATTACTGTGAGTTTAACCAACTACAACTGAACATGCTGCTAAAATAAATAAACACAAATAGATCTAAAATCGATGTATAAATCACTGAATACACCTTTTAAGAACAGATAACTGAGCATTCAGTGTAATGAAGTGGCTAGGAACTCTGCAAGCAACCTTGTCAGGGAAGAGACAACTTTCCCAGTTTAATGCCTTTTTTTAAAATCGGAGAAATGTTGCTTTCTCATCCAAGTTATTCCATGTTTGTTGCTTCAGTGGAAGAGAGAAAGGAAGCCAGTCACAAAAACTGAGCTCCTAATTACCATCATCCTCCCTCTGATGTGGATGTGGCTGATACAGCCCTACATGTCTACGTGGCTGGTACAGAAGTTTTTATACAGACTCACACAAACCTAACAGATGGTTGTAATTATTGGCAGGCAAGCTGCAGTCCTAATTTGAAAGTGAGCAAAAATAGGTTATGTACTCTCTCCCCCTTCATGGCCACCACACCCAACTGCTGGACAACCTGGAGGCCACTCTCCACATCAGGGGAGGGTGGCCGAGGGACCGCCACACCCCACCCTGCGCAGCACACCTCCTTGGGCATGGAGACATGTTTTCCACCTAAACGAGATGGGCACATGTGAAAACATCACCACTTCAAAGGGGAACGTGCCTACCTGGCACTTCAGAGCTTAATTCAAAAGGAAAAAACTAATCAGATGTGCTTTGAAACTTGTTTATTGCTTGAACTCAGGCAAACGAGGGTGGATCTGACGCTGAAAACCTCCACACTGCCCTGCACAATGTATACTGCAGTTATTTCCAACCCACCTCTCACCTCAGCAAAAGCAGTTCTCTAATCCTCTGGTCTGCTCTTCTGAAATTCACTCGCCAGCATCAGTAACTAACCGCTGGCCACAGAGACGAGACAACTGCAGCTCATCCTGGAGCCAGCTCCAACACTGTAATTTGTGCGTCTTGCAGCACAGTCCACGCGGTGTGGTTTACGGCGTCCTCCCCAAGGCTATGCCAGTCTCCTCCGCAGTGTGTACTTAACTAAAAGTAAACCAGAATCAACAGCTTTGGGAACAACTCGCCTTTTAACAGTGACAAGAACAGCCACCGCAGCACTTCCCCTCTCCACATCACGTGCCCCATGCTGGCCTTGCTTCAGAACCAACAAAATCCCTCGTTCGCCTTCACAAAAGGCTCCGTTTTCAAATGTGGGCACCTTCTGCTTTTAGCACTGGTGGTTATCTTTCCAGATTTTGCCACATACCAGCCTAGCACGCAAGCTAATCTGAGCGTTCAAAGATGGCCGCTAAACCTCTTATGCCGATGTCCAGAAGCTGGACCTCCCATATCAAGTTGTTCCTGATGGAGTAAAATGGGAGAAAAAGTAGCAATGAAAACCCCTGCAACATATGATCACTGCCATCCTAACTCTGCTCCCTTCCTGGACAACAAAAGCGGTGACAGCCCAGAAGCAAATTTTCAGGTAAAAGCAGTATTAGTCAAGAAACCTGAAAAAATACCAGACAGGAGCCTCCTTTAAGTAATCAAGAAAGGACACGTACATCCCATGCTTCTCACAGGCCAGAAAGGGAAAGCATGCACGCTTTTCTTTTACGGAAATTCAGACAGAAAATATCACAAGCTGATGTCAACAGACTTGACACTGATACAAAAAGATGGTTGCACATAGACATGAACAACTTTTGTCATTCACCTTCTCGCTAACAGCACAGATTCAGCCAAGAGCCTCAACTCATTAAATACAGAGCCAGGCATCATTCACGCTATGAACAGTCTGTGTGCTAAATCAATATTCCTCCCTCCCCTAAAAACAGCACGAAATATAGAAAACCCTCTGCTGACCTTTTATAGCTGGACTCGTTGGCAGCAGCAAAGAAAGTCACTGACATGTTTGACAAAACTTGGCATCCATAGCAAATATCTTTATAGTATTAATTAGGAAGAAGTGAAGAGTTTAGGAACACGAGTATGATTATGTGAGACAAAAATGTTATTAAATAAAGGAAGATTAAACCAAACTCAAACATCTGAAAATATTTACTTAAATGCTCAATGCTGGAGAAATAGCTCCTCAAATACAGGCAAACAAGTTAACAGTGGAAGATTTGCATAAGTAATTGTCTTCCTGAGAAAGCAACTGTTTACATTTCTTTTTAATTGTTTCTTCTGTATTTTTGAAATTATATATACTTTACACTACAATTTAGTATATTGCACTTCATATAATTTTTGTGTGTGTGAAGAAGCAAGCGCCAAAACTTACATCCTAATTAAGTGCATTCCTCATTAAGAGTACAAAGGTGCTTCCCAGTCTCATTGCCACTGAGAAAACCAACAAAAAGCTGCCAGACTCAAGAACCACACTAATAACGCTTGTAATACTACAAGTATATAACAAAAAATGGCAGCATACACCTTTGCATACCTTTTCCATCCACTCAGGACATGGACAAGGAGGTACACAGAGCTGAAGTAAAGAGGGACCTGTAAGCTAAAGGCCAGGACACGGCAATTACATGGTGGTTTATATTCAGGAATGGCAAGAACTCTTTCAATGGGATGACCAGCCCCTAAGCTCAGAGTGGAGAGGGGCACATGCCTTCCTGATTTATCCCTAACGCACAAGGGACAGATACAGCCAAGGTGCTGAGGCAGATACAAGAGACAGTATGTGCACTACACTGATGAAGCAATTACTGGCCAAGGGAGAGGACTTTTTGGAGGGAAGGGAAAAGGCAAATGTACAATCTGGAAAGTTTTGATTCCTCCACTGGTTTCTACTGTCCTGTACAAGAACTGGTCTGGTCCCAAAGCTGAACAACCAGGAACCTAATTTCTTCAGCTGCAAGTATGCCTTCAACAAAGGTAAACTTAATGCACCTTCCAGTCCATTTTTTTTAACATCAAACATTAGAATAACATTAAACTGTTCAACATAGTTAAGAGATCTTGGCTTGAAAAGACACAGTTCATTTTGCAATGACAATACATCCCCCTACAACACATCCTCACATACCTATCAAGTTTTCATAAAATTATTCAAGCTATTTAATCAGCTTTTCTTGGGGTTTCTGTTCCTGGAGCCTTGTCCTGTTGAAACACTACTATTGGCACATCAGGACTGGGGTACCAATGAGGAGAGAGAAAAGAAGACGCTTCTTACATCAGGTCCTGGTTATATATAAAGGACAACAGAGAGGCTTCCATAGCATTTCAAAACACACCTTTTTTCCAATCACCTTTTCAATCATTTTTCAGGTGAGCTGGACCCAAAAGAGTAAGCAGTAAAATTAGCCAAACTGAAGGGACAATGAGTATTCAGCAGCAACTGAAGATCTATCATCATTAACAGCACACAAACCTGTTTGTCTAGAAACGTCCACCGCACTGAGCACCAAGTATCAGAATACCCTAAACTTGCCTCGACAAGCTAAGAAATAAGCTAGGATGCATCTCTTCAGAACAAGGCTATTCCTCACCTCTTCAAAAAATCACCCCCTTTTACACATATGCTTTTTAAAAGGGAGAAAGGCTGACATCCATGTCTCACATCTGAGTACACGTAATTGCTCAGAAAACAAATGTTTTTTATTTTGACTCACAGTGAGTATTGTATTCTAATCTAGTAACACTGGTGGAAAACTAAACTCTTACCAAGTAGCTTTTTTTTCCCCCGCACGTGCGAGATTTTTATATATGCTATTCACTTTTTGTTTAGTGATTTTTCTGAAAGGCAAAATGGTTCATTTGTTTTGAGAAAAAACATACATAAAGACTTTTGTAAAGAGGACTACCTCAACATCTAGGGTTCTCCATACTAGCCCCTTTAAAGGTAATGTACAAAGGCATATAATTCCCTTGTGCTCTTTTTTGCTTTTTATCATAAAGAAATTTCTAAATACAGGGAGAGTTTATTTTTATGTTAAGATATATTAATGTTTAAAAATAAAGAAACCGAACTTAATAGATGATGCTTAGAATAAAGCATGTATATGGCCAAATCAAGGGTCTAGACAGGTGATGCAAACAAAAATTATTTATGTTCTGTAATTATTAATTTAAAAAAACCCAAACCAACAACTACTGAACCACTGAAAAGTGATATTTCACAGTTTGTAACAGTCATTAATATTCCCTATATCTTTCTCACATTTAGTGTAGTTCCAGATTTAGGAAAGATTCACATCTAATCAGTTCAAGATTAATGAAAATATTTAAAAAGCAGGTAAATCTAATCACAAAAACCTTCATTACAGAGCTGAAAAAAAGAATTCTGTCTAATTCCTAGTTTTTGAAACTGCTGAGCAGCTGCCTGTTCTTATACACCCCAAACTCCAACTATCTGTTATTTAATGGCACAGATCCTCAGCTTGACAATCGTAATACCATCCCCTTTCTACTGCAGTAGAAAAGGGGATGCTGATCAGAATTGGATCTTGGCCTGATGGGATCACAGATGACAGTCACAGACTAAATCCCACCACACCCTCTCAGGTGACACACACAGCACACATGGTTGGGGCAGAGGGTCTAAAGGAGAAGAGAAAAATGAGAGCCCTTTACGCAACCCTGTCACTGGAAGTGGAAAAGCATATGGAGCATGCCAGTTTTTCAAGGTTTCCAAGAGATTGCCTGGCCAGCCCTGAGCTACTTTCTCCTTCCATCTCTGTTGGCGAGAAGTCAGTAGATGAGGCATGCTTCAGCTCTATGAGGATACACAAAGAACTGGAGAATGTTAGCAAGGGAGATACCACAGAACAGCAAAACACACACAGCACTTACACACTCAAAAACATTCCCTCTGGGTATTTTTCTTAATTTTAGAAGAAACTTACATAGATTTTATCTTGCTGGTATCGCTGGAATAAGTTGTGCATAATGGAGCCTTCATGGAGATCTACGAGTGCTGCCATGTCTTCCACGCTCTCTGTGCTTGTTTGATGCATAGGCGTTACTTTTTGGTGTGTGATTGTGCTCTGTTTATAAGTGAATACCTGAAAGAGGGGAAAAAAATAAAATATAATCAGAGCACACATTCAAAAACTCCTATCTGAGAACGGAGCTTTCACACCCATTCATATTCCCTATCCAGTTTATCAGTGTGCAGACTTATAAAATATGTCTGCCAGTCATACCTCCTTCTAAAGCTTCTCTGACAATAATTGAAGCCCCAAATATGTACAGGGGGTCATATGAAACTAGCACATACTGACGATGCACTGAGAGCTATAAGGTCTTTTCCTTTTTAAGGGCAAATGTAATCTTGTTTCACACTGGACTACTTTATCGGGAGAAAAATAAACCAAAAAATAATCATTCCCAAATAATTCAAAACCAACCAACCAAAAAACCACCCCTTACAGTAAACCCCACTTATACTCAAATTACTCTGGCAGGAAATGTTTTACAGTGCAAAACAGTGGCAAATGAAAATTATTGCTCTAACAGGCTATAAGCATTTATATGTTTGATCTGAAACCCACTTCAATGTTTCCATTCAATTCTTCGGTCAGGACCACTATCAGGTTAGGTCATCATTCCTAATACAAGCGGCACGCTAAGTTCAGTGTGCTGCAGTTACCTGAAAATGAACAGGCAAACCTCTTTCTAATGAATGCACTTTGGAGACGAATTTCTGAAGCCTGCTCCAAACAGACAGTAAAAGCTCTAAAAAATCCACAATTTAAATACTTAGTCAGAAAACACTTCTACGTAACTTCTGTAAAACTATCACAAATATGCTCAGAAGATGTGCCCATTCCCCATCTAGTTAAATAAACTTTTATGAATGCTAATGACATCACTAAAGACTATAAAACAATAGCTTTGGTATTCAGCTTCCCATTTACTTTTAATTTACATCTTGGCAGCTCATCCTTATAGACATATGTCTGCATCCCATAGCCAATGCTACTCAGGCAATACAAGTCCCTGCTAACGTCATTGTTTCAGTGTAAGAAAGTCAAGTATGGGGTTAATGTAAATATTTTAACGATGTGGAATATTTAAAAAAAAACCTTCGAAACCTCTCTGAAATAATATCTATAAAGCCAATGGAAGAAGCGCAATAACCGGCAGCCTGAGTGCTGGTGAGCACCGCAGGACTGCCGCTGCGGGCTGGGGATCACGCATCACTGCCCAAGGGATGGGGCAGTGCAAGGGGCCACATCCGCGTGGGAAGAGAAAACCCCTCAAAGGATTCCAGCATAAAAACATATGTATGCTCCTGGTAACGAAAGACTGAACAAGGACGGTTGTGTCATCATAGGAGGCCATTCAGGAAAATAGTGGTTTTGTCTGTCTTGCTGAGACAAGTGAGAAAAAGCAGCTGAAGAATCAAGAGGCTGAACGCAGACCACACTTAACATCGAAGCTCTGTACTTGGATATCCCACCAGCTGACTGAGGAGAATTGCCTGATGAAATTTGTTCATTAAAATCATATCCCGGGTGTACCAAATGCTGGCACAGGCCATTGCACCATTACAGCTGTCACTCACACCAGCACAAAGTGTACTGGGGGAAGGCTGGGGAAGAAAGGAGATCCAGGAAAAAATTCTAACAGGTGCTGGAAGGCAGCACAGACATCAATGGGACGCACGAGCAAACCATCAGAAAGTTCCTACAGACTCAGAGCATCCAAAGCACAATCTCTAACTGCAGGAAAGAGACAGACACTGAGAGATTTGACACATATTTTGTGGTAAGCAACTGTCAAGATGACAGGACAAGCATTTGTACAGGGCAGATGATAGGTGGTGTTCAGGATGGAGAAAGCAGCCACTTGTACATGATCCAGGGGCAAGCAGTCCAGATATCTGAAAGACAGAATGCATGTGAACAGCATCAATTAATAGCAAAACTTTGGGGCTGAAAAGAGTGTTAGCAGTCCCAAGACTAATGACACAATGTGCAAGCAAAATTAGAGGTAATTACAACTCAAGAGTAATAAACTGCAGTCCCTCGTAGGAAGAACTATGATGAAAAAATCAAAGGTCATACTGTAGAACAAAGACTATAATAAGCTGGAAGACTTGGAAATAAAAGGGATTTAAGGAGATCAAATCCTAGAAAAGCAAGCACTTAACAGAGGCCATGTATCAGCCTGGAATCAAAACAGAAAAATAGACTCAGTAGGAGAATTAGGAAACCAAAATGGGATGGCACATATCCTGTGACTGCAGCTCATGTGAACGTGGAAAGGAAATAAAACATAATTTCTAGGAGGAGAATCTTTGTATTTGTGATTTTTCTTTGATATGTGATGCACGGGTTAGCAAGGTAGGCAGAGCACTCCATACATGACTAAGCATGTTTATTAACATAAGGAATTAATAAAAATGCACCAAGAAAAACAATGTGATGATTGACTTGTGAATGGTAGGACTATCGAAGATGGTCTCTGCAGATTCACCCTTCCCACTCAAACCCACTACTTTCTCTTCTTCAGGCCAGTTGTTCTCACACTTCCAGCTCTTCCATGCATTGCCTCTTTTTTTGGGTGAGGACATGGCCCTGTGAGCTGACTCAGAGATATGACCGTGTGTTGACCAGCTAGAAAACACACCTACGGGTCATAATGGCTTCCGCCCAAATCAGAAAGAAGGAGGGCCTCTTCCCCAGTGCTGGGGGGTTACTTTTCCTTTAAGTTTTTACCAGAGCCAAGCATCCTTCAGATTTCCTAAACCCACTGTAAAACTTGGTCAAAATCATCTAACAAGATCAAAGTCATCAGACAGAGCAGCAGGATCACATATGGACAGACCTCGCTTCCTTAAAACAGGCTTTTAGCAGTCCTGCTGCTCAAGCCCTGAAAGGCCTGCTTTGTTTTATTTCATCTTGACTCAAGCCTTTATTAGGATAAGGACGTGAAAAAGCTACCTTGAACTTTATCGTTACTAATTAAAAGGTCACATCATGAAATATTACAGCAGATTAAATCCTCAGGAAATAGGAACCAAGAGCCATTCTGTGGGGTCAGCATGCAGAAGAGGAAGATGAACAAGTTGGCTCCTAAACTTCACGAGAAGGCCGTTGGCAGAGCGTAGGAGCATCCACCCTCAAGTATCTTCTTGCCAGCATTTCTGGAAGGTCAAGCAAAACATGCAGGAAACTTGGAATAAGATTTAAGACAAGCTTAAATGAGAATTCAGCAAAAACTTCTTTCCTCTCAAGATATAAATGGTCCAAGATAACAAACGTGCTGAATACATGGAAAACTATAAATTAAACCCTAAAGAGCATGCAAAATAAGAACTCTCAAAGTTTTTATGGAAGTGAAAATTAGAGGCTGAGATAGGAAGGAGCAATGCAAAGAACAACAACAAAAAGAATAAGCTCAAGAAATACAAGACAAAAGAGCAAACCCAGCTAAACAACAGTAAAGAGCATTTCACTGGGAAAGGAGAACAACACTTCAAAACTGCTTGACTGTCCCTATCATGGCTTACTAGTGCCATGATGAACACGCCTAAAATGGACTCAAATAAGGAACCAACCTGAAAAGTTAGGGGATCAATGCTACCAAGTTCCCCAGGTAACACGGGAAAAAGCTGTAACAGGCACTCTGGGGTTCGAAAATAATGTAGGAGGGGACTATTGGACACGCAAATATTAACAGCTTGCTGAAATCAGAATCCACACCTGAGGGCTGGAGGAATGCTGTTTAGCATCAGTCTTGAGCAAGAAATCAAGTAGGACTGAAAAAAAAGTAATCACATGCTGCTGAATCAGATTCCTTTCTTCTACGAAAAAAAAAAAGGAAAGATTGAAGAGACAGGTAAGTGAGGTAGGGAATATTTGAATGAACATTAAAAATAGGGTGACACATAGAAAGTGTGAAAACAAAATGTACTGGTGTGGTTTTGAAAGCCTGTTTCAAAGCTTTGATGATGTGACCCTATGTCCTGATTCACAGCTGTTCAGAAATCAACAGGATTATTAGCTAAATTCTGTTCTCTACAGAACTGGGGAAAATTCATCTGCCTTGTTGAAACAGGGACATACCCAGGGTAGTGTCAAGGTCCACCCTATCAACCACCATGCTACCCATGGCACTTGCCAGATCTGTTTTAGGACACAATGTCAAGCCCTAGACACTGAGAGGGAGACCTACAGTCATACTTCCCCAAAATATTACCCAGATGAGAAAGAAAGACAAGTAGAGAAAATGAATTAATCATCTCACAATGAGAACATTAGCCTTGGACATGGGACCAAGGGAAAAAAACTTAAGAGGGAAGTCCTCAGCAGCACATCAGCATGTACAGGAGGTGAGCATGACTGCATTGCATAGATGGGACAGACTCCCACATCACCCCCTGAAACACCATCCAGGTCCCCAACCGCTGCTGCAGGAAGCGCCTTCTCTTTGCAGAAGATGCCAGTCGGATGCTCTTTAATGCACTGTAGCAAGCTGGAGAACTTAAGACAACACACACCAAGATCAAAGGCGAAACTCTGCAGATGAACACTACATAAAGAGGTTTTTGGCAGCTGACATTTCATGAATGGGTTTGTTCCGAAACGGTGGAGCATCATAAATAAATAAATCTATAACTTCATATGGGTCTCTATTCGGAAAGCCAGCAACCCCTAAATCACATACTAAGTCAAAGACATAACAAAAATGATGGCTTTAGCAAATAAATATGTAATTTTCCCTATTCAAAAATACTGCTGCATGAGCAGTGCAATACTGTACCCCACAATGTACAAGTATTTGTTAGACAAGTCTGTATCTTTATATTTGGTTCAGAAAAGCATTTATTGTATGCCATGCAATTTGGAATAACTAGTATTTTACGCAAATACATGCTTTTAAATTGACTAGTGAGCATGTAAAGAAAACAAACCACCAAAAAATCAGGAGTTTGAGGCATATGACAGCAATTAAATTAATTTCACTGATGCTTTTAGAAGAGCATGAAAACCACCAGCATAGACCTTAATATTTCCCACTTCTTTATGTTGAAAATGACATTTCTATCCTGCACAACTGATCTGGCATGAGAAAAAATAAGAAGTCTTTCAAGCACTCCGTTTAAGGGGAGTATCACAAAACAATGTCTAATTAATTTTCTGCACTGACAAATTACCCCTGAGCTCAAGAGCTAATTAAAATTATATTTTAACAAAAGATTTGATTTCTAATATGATTTATTAAGACCAGGAAAGAACGTCAGAGTGTGCTCTCAGTGATAGCAGTACACAGGCTTTCTCTCTCTCACTGTATCATTTTGTGACATGATGCCAAGTGACAAAAATTACTGCTTGAATAAGGTAATTAAATGGCATCATGTGATTTCACAACAGCTGAGTCAAGTGAGTTTAGGAAAATGCTGAATTAAGTGCTTAGGTAAAGCACATCAAAAAACCCACACAATCCCCACTTGCAAAAGCTGCAAGTCACACTCAATCTCTCCAGTTTGCGCAGAGCCAACACACAACCGATCTCCCAGGGTGCTTTTCACAAGCAGCTGGGTTTTTGGTCTGATGTTGATGATCAGTATTGGATGGGGGGAAGGCAGAAGGTCATAGAATCACAGAATCATTTTGGTTGGAAAAGACCTTTAAGATCATTGAGTCCAACTGTTAACCTAACACTGCCAAGTCCACCACTAAACCATGTCCCTAAACACCACATCTACATGTCTTTTAAACACCTCCAGGGTTGGTGACTCCACCACTTCCCTGGGCAGCCTGGTCCAACGCTTCATAACCCTGAAATGTTTCCTGATATCCAATCTAAAACTCCCCTGGTGCAACTTGAGGCTGTTTCCTCTTGTCCTATCAGTTGTTACCTGGGAGAAGAGACTGACACCCTCCTCACTACAACCTCCTTTCAGGCAGTTGTAGAGGGCGATAAGGTCTTCCCTGAGCCTCCTTTTCTCCAGACTAAACAATCCCAGTTCCCTCAGCTGCTCCTCATAAGTCTTGTGCTCTAGATCCTTCACCAGCTTCGTTGTCCTCCTCTGGACTCTCTCTAGCACCTCAATGTCTTTCTTGTAGTGAGGGGCCCAAAACTGAACACAGTATTCGAGGTGTGGCCTCACCAGTGCCGAGTACAGGGGGCCGATAACTCGTAAAATCTCCCGATCAACAATTCGGTGTTTGACTGATGACTGAATCTTCATCATTTTAGTGAGGTTTCCATGTGATTTTTATTTAAAGGCACAAATAGGTCTGTCTGCATCTTGGAAGCCCTCACCTGATCTAGATCGTTACCGAAATCTGCTCTCTGAAAACGTGCAAGATCGTCTACAGAAAAGTTTACATACTGTGAGCATTTTAAAACAGCCCCTTCTATACAGTGACCTGATCCCTCACCCCTCCCAAACATAACTCCCCATCAGGTCTCTTTCTTTAATCCAAAGATTGAGATGTGGATGAGAGCAGAGGGTGGTGACGGGCACTGGCTCCCCACCGCTGCTGCCTCTAGACAGGGACAATGCTCCTGCCCACGGCCTCGAGCCAGGCTGTCCCTCATGGCCATCGCCCACCACGCGGCCTCGAGCCAGGCTGTCCCTCGCGGCCATTGCCCACCATGCGGGCAGCAACCGTTTCAGCCGGTCACGCGCCATCAGCCTCACCATCGATAACATGCCCCACATGGTGGTGTCTGACCGATGCCCAGCACTGAATGCTGCAGTGCTCAGGACTGGTTATGCAGCTTGGCACGTCCCTGTCGCTGGTGGTGTTGCAATAAATCAAGAGGGCTTTTTTTTTTGGTAGGGGTAATAGAAAAGGAGCAACCGACCTCCCTCCGCTGCCCTTTTCTACATAAGAAAACTTTTTATGAGCCCTAAGTATACTCTACAAACTGCAGTGTATTACAGAAGATAATACTGATATTCATACATGGAAACCGGAAATATCAGAAGTCTGGTCATGCACTCAATTTAAATTAAGTTGCTCAAATCCATATAACCAGAGGGATAATGTAAAATATGGTAGTTTAAACATAAAATTGAATGTTAAGCTGTGGAAGGAGAAAGCAAAGACGTATCATACAGATGTCATCTGGGAGACTGGTTTACAAACAGTAGAAGATACAACCAAACAACCAAACTTTTTTCAATAATGCCTACGATGCTAGCAAACCAACTACCACAGCGTCTGGCCAGCCCACAGACACCAGAAAGCAAAATTAATCATGATCCCAAAACTGAAGCCATCAGCCTTCCTGTCATTGCCCCACAGGCTGCTCTATGTGAGTTTTTTCCACAGTGCTAATCCCAATGGCTACGGTGACACCCACGAAAATCCACACGACTCAACAGCAGCTCCAGAGGACTTGGCTCATATGTTCAAGACATCAGTGCCCCCAGTTTTCTAAGGCATCTTTTTGCTTACACTTACTGACCCCGCAGCAGAGAGATGAGCATAGCACAGGAAAATACACAGGACTGTACAGAGAAACATCCACTTAAAAATATCTTTTTTTTTCATTCTCTGCTGTTGGTCTGAACTGAGGATCATCATTTGTGTTTCCCTCGTGTTTAGAAGTTAAAAGAATGCAATAAATCTTACAAAATGTCTTTATACATGAGTCCAAGCAGAAAAAAGAGGCCTTGGGCTAACATCACAAGCTGTGGAATGCAGCGTTCCAGGGAGAAAAACAAAACGTGACAAGACCAAGGACCCAGAGATTAAAAACAAAACCAAACATGTAGTAGTTTACTCTTTTTTCCTGGAGAGATCTACTGTCCAAGTAGATACTTAAAATACAGGACAAGGAGGCTTTCTTACAAATCAAAAGCAATTTAAGATCAAATGTAAAACAGATTAACTACCGACATTTTAAATTCTACAGTTGACCATGACAAGAGAGAGACTCAAGTAATGTTTTTGTCTGATAATTTATTATTTCTCTGTAACAGCTGACCTTAGACATCCATTCCATCACCCCAAAACAATCTTTTGGGCAACAAGATGTACCAGGGCCCAAGGCTTAATTTGATGCAATGTAATGTAATTTAATCTTTTTCAAAGGAACAGAAAACCCCCGCAATGAAGTTTCATATTTACTAAGCTATGGAGGAAAATGACATAATTTTATGTAAGGCATTTATTGATGTCAAGAAAAAAATACTGCCAACTAAACTGATATCGTTCCTACTGTAACTAACACTGGCCTTTTCTTCAAGCAAATATCCCATACAGACATCACCTGAGCATCAGCTTATTTCCCACCCTTTTTGTACAATTCCTCCCCATTTACCCTGGAAATCACCCCACTCCCCAGCCTCCCTTCCCAGTTAGATGTTAATCTCTAATGCAAAATGTCTAAGCGTCCACTCTGCACGTTACTGTACCTCACAAATTAGTTGAGTAACACACAACCCATAAATTGTGTATAATCCTCTATTTTGTCCCCCGTTCACTTCAGTTCCAGCCATTTTCAGTCTTTGTTCCTCCTTCTATCAATCAAACCTCTTCTAAACACTTTCCCTCAGTCCCCCTTTCATAACACCTCTCAGATTTGCCAGGTCCTGGGACACCTGCGTCAGGAGCTGCTCCCAGGTTCAAGTGCTGGGAGCCTGTCCTGGTGCCTTCCCCCATCATCTCCCCAGCCTCCAGCAGCAACAGCACCAGCAATGGCTTGCAGCACCTCCCCAGAACAGCTTTCCTACTGCAACATTCAGGTTGTCACACCCACACAGAATATCCCTCTTTGCTCCCAAGCTCCACAGTGTGGGGAAGCACACTGCCAGGACAGCAATCCCGGTCATCGCCACAGCAGAACACAGCAAACCCACTAAATCACACCTCGTTGCTGTTTCCCTATGTGTTGACCACTGTCAATAAGCTAGTCTGATCAAGACTTCCCACTTAACACTTATTCCACAAGAGGTAGTTCAAGGCAGTTTATTCCACACACCGACCTGTTTCCGTTCGTAGAAAAGCTCTATCATCAAGTATGAACAAGCTTCCAATTACAGGTTCAGTGCTTATGACCCTTCAATTGGGCTTGCCTACACAGACAATAAAGAAATTTAATTCAAATTAAACACATCAGTTTTACCTAGATTATACCATAGTAAGCCTCTAGGCAGCCCATGCTAATTCTTACAAGAAAAAAAAAACGCATCTTTAATTTAACTTTCTTTGCAAGCAACCTTGTATAACCTATGGTTATACAGCACCTGAAGACACCGCAAAGCTCCATTTTTAAGCAGTCCACCCACCTACAAATACCATAACTGTGGCACTGCCTGCAGAAAATGTGAAACATTCCTGGCAAGTCACCAGCACTTGCTTCACCACGGAAAAGTGCCCCTTGCTCTCCGTGAACCGAGAAGTGGAGGGATTCCAGCTGCCGAGGCTTTCCCAGAAGTAAAGTAGTCCAAAGGCAGGACACAGGAGATATACCACAAGACGACACTTCAGCTCCCTGCCAAGCAGCTGGTCAGCAGCAGGGTCTCAACTGGAAGCCAGCTTCGACGGCGCAGCAAGCCAGGGAAGGGGCCTCCAACCCGCAGGGCACTGCAAGATGATGCAGAGAGCAGATCCTGGCATGTAGCAGACGAATGGAAGAAGGTCTGGGCCCATGATCCTTGTGGGTTCAATCCTCCATCTGTCTTGGGACATCCCACCAAAGGCACCCCCAAGTCAGTGTTACCTAAGTAGCACCCAGTAAGCAGATGTAATGGCAACAGTCCTTTTGCTTTCAATGCATATCGCCTTAAGTAGCTCTGACGACAAAGGGGTGAAAATTAACGGTTTCCTCTTCTCAGAAGACCAAAATCCTAAAAAACCCACAAAAAAACCCCTCACCCTTTATCCATCATTTTCCACACAATGGAAAGTGCATCTATGGTCGATGCCAGGCACTGAAAGCATTAGCTTGACTGTCAACATCAGTTAGAGCTCCAGTGAAACTCTCAATTTCAAACTCATATTTATTCAATGATTCATATGAGATAAACAATGACTATTTGCAACTGAATGAACAAGACCAAATTTGAATAAAATGCCCCGCTATCAAGAACTTGAACAACTCTGTTCAATAAGCAGCCTACAAATTATACCAGCTTTTTTGAGGCACAAAGCAATTAATGTCAATAGGTCTTTTTTTCCTAAAAAAAGAAGAAAAAAAAGGAAGAAAGCCCCACTGGCAGCTGATCAGACTGCCTCCGAGTCTAGAACAGGAGCAGCCTGTGTGCAGCACCACAGTAACGAAATCAGAGGCAACACGTATATGGGAGCTGGAGCTCTGAGGTGCCATCCCTGCAAAGCGAGCCTTGTCCCGAACGAAGGCTCACTGGAGAAGGCAACACTTCGACAAGGCCCTCCGCGATGCCAAGCAGGACCTGAGCAATGCCAACATGAGCCTTTTGGCCTCATCCCTCCACCTTCCTCTTAGCCCAAGACTTTGTATAAACGGACCCTGCCCAGGCTGCCGGTGCAGCCACTGCAGCTGGTGGGTGCAGATGGTGCCCAAACCCTGCAGGGACCATCCTGCCTGCCCCCAGCCCAGAGGGACACACTGGGGGACCAGGAGGGTGCCCGGGGAACCGCTGCCAGGCACGGTTGTTTGGCGGGAAGCTCTCGTCAGGAAAGTCTGTGGCATTAGACTGGATATCAGGAAAACTTTCTTTACCAAAACGGTTATCAAACATTGGACCAGGCAGCTCAGGGAAGTGGCAGAGTCACCATCCCTGGAGGTATTTAAAAGATGAGTCGATGTGGTGCTTAGGGACATGGTTTAGTGGTGGGCTCGGCAGTGTTAGGTTAATGGTGGAACTTGATATTCTTAAAGGTCCTTGCCAACCAAACTGATTTTATGATTCTAGGATTTATCACCACCGTGTTATTACCAAACCCAAGGAGGCTCTGCTACAGCACCAGCTATGAAGGCTGAAAGGTCCTCGCAGCGCCCTGGCTCCAGCTGGTCCCTCCACGAAGGGGGACCACAGATGCTGGGCTAGGGTTCTCCCCGAGTAAGGCTGCCGCAGATGGCTGGGAAGTAAGAAAAAGAAAACAGAGCCAGAAAGCTTTTTTTTTTTTACACCAAAACGGATGGTCTTGCTGGCAAATTCGAACATGCTGAGGCAGCGCAGGGCTTTGGTTTCCCTCACTCCTCCCGCCAGGTAGCAGCCAGCCCCTCGACTCCTGCTGCCCACAGCCACAGGCCGCTGGTTTACAGCTCGCTCGCCGTAAAGCAAGGAAAGGATCCAGGCAGGCATTATTCACAAGCCCAGGGCTGAAGCCAAAGACGTCCAATGCACTGAACATTTCTAAAGCCGTTTGCAAAGTAAAGACGTGACAACCTGCACATGCACAGAGAAAGTTCATATACACATAATCTCAGCTTTCCGATCTCCGGACAACACTTAACTATAAAACTCTCATAAATTAAGTGTTTCCATTTTATTTTAGTTTCTCCAAATCTTGTCTTGGTTTCTCCTAGTGTAAATACCGTGCACCTCAAAACAAGAATATTTGATTGTACTCAAATAATTTTTTTAATCAAACGACTTTGTGTTCACAACAGCAACCTGTCTGCTTCAGTAGGACATTCCTGCCTTAATTTTAAAAACACCTTTTAGGTCTTCCTCTATTGACAGGTTTCCAGAGAAGCAGAATAGGCAAGAGGTTCAGAATAGGCAAGAAGTTAACAAGAGAGTGAACTAACAGAGCTCTGAAATTATCTTTGAGGGGCTTATTTCCAAGATAATTTTGATATAACTCTGGTGAAATTCAGATAGGAGTTTTTGCTTGCTTAAAGAAAATGTAGTTTTAGTTTTCTTTCCTTTCATGTTACAAAAACCTAAGTAGGAGGGATCTCAAAAGTGTAAATCTCAATTGAAGCATGAGCTACTCATTTTAACAGGCAACAAAAGCCAGAGTCCCTTTATACTTTTTTTTTAACTAACTTTTAATCTTTTTTTTCCTGTAACATCACAAAACAGCATTTGTACAGTATCACTAACTGCCTTTTAAAGACAAGCCAACCCCCAGCCCCCGCCTTGACTGGCAGCCTGCACGCCGTGCTCCTACCCACACCCCCAGCACCACTTACTGTACTAACCCAGAAAATGGGAACTGGGTTACAAGTGATCCCAATGCTGTGAGAACACCCTGGTGTGAACATCAGTCCCTCGCTCGTGCTTTTTTCGTTTTTTAAAGTATCAGAGAGGCTCTTCATTAAGTCGGAGTATACTACCTGTTTTTTTTTTCTTCTTGCAGGTTGCCCGTGGTATGAGGCTCTGACACAGCCATATTGCTACCAAGACAGCCAAGGACATAGTTTATTCACAGCTCAGAGCTTCTTCACTGAAGCAGTCCTTTAACAAGGTAGCTGCCTATTCAACTCCCCTTCCCCCCAAATTGTAGGTGTATAATGGTAACTTACAGGGGGGTTGGGAGGTAGAAAGGGGAGGAACTCAAGCCCTGAACACAGTAAGCTCCTAAGGACGTCAATCTATGAAAAGAAATATGTACATGATGACACATAACCCATAACGGAGAATGTTCAAAGCACAATTACAGGTAGGTGAACATGAAACATTGGGCATTCTCCCCAAGCTTAAGCATACTGTACAGTTTCTACGGTAGCTTGCTTACAAGGCTACGCTATTTCAAAGTTAACTTTTATCATGCATGCTGATCTCAAAACAATTCATCAGCCTTTCAAGGGAAAGGCTACCTGAGGAGAACATTGCAAGGCCACTCCCTCCATCGCTACAGCCATTAATTCAGTTAAACAGCAATCGGGATTTTTTCCAGCTCTGACTGAAGATAACTGGAAGATGCCCTTAGACAATAGTGGGAAGGGGTGACCCCTCCTTACCTACGTGCTCGGTTCTGACACGCAGAGGTAATTATAGGGTAGGCAGCAACAGACTAGCCCTCAGCACGTCTCCAAGGCCACCATTCAACCTACTCAAGTTAGTGCTGGGTCCCACACAAGTATTGTTTCCCCCACCCAAGCATGCACCCCAAATATCAACAAAAATTTTTTGCTAAAGTGGAAGTACTGTCAAATAAAAAAAAATAGGTGCAGGTAGTTTATTCACACTCAGAATTAGCCAGTGGCATTTGTGTGGCATGTGAAACCTGTATATGCATTGGGAAGAAGAGCACAGTCTGGGGACAGAAGATGCTTAAGCCATATTTCATAGTCTAGGCTGGAGCTAAATCCCAGCTGGCTCCATACAGCACGAGTACGGTTTCCTCCGAACAAAGCGTGTGAACCAGGATGCCAGTACGTGTGGTCCAGGGACTCAGGAGAGTCCGTGTGTGGAACCAGCCTGGGTCTAGGAGACGATCGAATGTTCACTTGGCTTCGCTGCAGATCTCCCTAGACCCAGAAGTAAGGCTCACTACAGCCACTGGCAGCGCCAAAAGGGGGTAAGGAGGCCATGGTGGAAGAAGGCTTCACGCAGCACGCTGGAAGGATTTACTGGTTTTGCCACAGCGCAGCAGAGATGAAGAGAAGCAGCTCAGCTTCAGCTCTGCACCGCAGTGAACCAGTCTTCTTGGAGACTGGGACACCAAACCTCAACACCCCAGTCCGCAGTGCTGGCTGTGTGGTTACGCAGGGCTACGCTCAACTTCCAAGCATGTCCTGTGTGAACTTGGGGTGCCTCACACTCCCGTTTCTCCCAGAAGATGGGGAGCTGGCTATAAACCAGATTTTCAGCTTCAGTCTAGAAATAAAAAATTAGCTTCCATATGCTGGAGAGGAACCTGCCAGCGTATAATTTACGGCAGGGATGGCTGCCCAAGTCTGCAAATCCTCTGAAATAATAATTCCACAATAATCCCTCCCAAGGGGCACTGCTCTCGCACTGCCCTGCTAGCAGGACTGCAACAAAGGACTCTGTGTCTGCAGAGGGAAGGAGCAAGGGACCCTGCCTTCCTGCCAGCAGACAACTACAGGCTGCTGCACCGACCATGTGGGCAGCATCCACTGGTCCCAGGAGGGATGGGGGTCCCTCTGCTGTTACCATCTCTCAGGCAACTTGGCACAAATAGTAGATGACAGGTGAAAGGTGGGGAAAGGGAACAAGAAACTGGAATAATTCTGAATTTCTATACAGTAAGCAAAAAATGATGGTTTTTTTAATCATATATTCTGAGGAGGTTTCATAATCAAAAATGAGCAGAAACCTCATTACTTTCAAAAAGCACAAGGCCACCTTATTTTAAGGTCTTACAGAGCACATTTTGCCCTTAGATTCTTGCTTTTCTCCAGGACTAGTGTGGTTAGGCAACGGTGGCAGGCTCTAGCAGCCAACCATCAGCAGCTCCTGGGGAAGCGCTGATGGTCAGTTAGCATCGCTACACACATCAGCCTGTTGCAGCAGGGCCTGGTTTTGCTCTCTTCGACCCCAAGGTCCTCCTAAAAAGCCACCAAGGCACTTTGCTAGCTGTGGCACAAAGCAAAGGTTAAAGCTTCAAGACACTCAGGGCTCACATTTGCAGGGTATTCTCACAACACGGCACCCACCAACGTCTTGTTACGTTGAACTATCACAGAGACCCACAACCGTTGTCAGCGAGGAAATCTGAAACTTATTAAATCAGGGTAATTGGGACTGGCTCTCCATCACCACCACCCCACAGCACTGTTAGCTGCACCAGGAGGAAAGCTTGCTGCAAGAAAGAACGAAACAGGTTTGGACAAGCATGAAACGAAGCTGCACCTATAGCACGTGAGTCGCTTAAGCATTTTTCATGACAACCGTGAAACCCAGATCCACGCCCTGAGACCCAACTGGGTCCCATGACCGAGATCCCCCACCCCTGTGCACAGCTGAAGTCGGGGGGTTCTTGTGGCCCCATGCCAGCCTTCGCAGAGTTGGAGGAGCCAAAGTGCCACTGACAGTTTGTTTATGATATCTTCAGATCTTCCTGTTGCAGCTACTTTTTTTCAGCTGTTTGTTTACTTTTATGGGGGGGACACCACACAACTGAAGTTTTCCGGACCTTCTCTGCCCAAGAATTGCTCTGGTTTAAGATCAACAAAAACAGCTGAATATTCCACAATGGTTCAGTCATCTTGAAACCATGGTGAAGAGAAAGGCAAGTTGCGGAGTAAGAAGAAAAGAAAAAAAAGAAAGAAGACAGACACATCTAATAAAAAAATAAAACCCCCTCTATTTTATCTTGGTTTGAAAAGGTGCACAAATGAGAAGAAAGGTACACTTGAAATGTGTAAACTCACAAAAATTTAAGATTTTTGTGTATTCGTCTGGACTGCAGGCCCACGTGCTACTTTCATTCGTAAGAAAATACTGCAATGGGCATGAACGTATACTTATCCCAAAGTCAGTTGTCTTCTAATTTGCACTGAACAGGAGCATTAGTCAGACTGATTGTAAAGTCAGGCACTAATTACTTACGTTCTCTCAAATGCACTCTAGTAAATTTAGTTATTACTCAAATAAAGCATACATTGTTAGGTATGCCAAAGTGAGCTATTTCTTTGACTGAAAGCTTTTTAGGAAAAAAAGCTACCTCTTTGCTATAAAATTTTATAGTGTCTGGCACAAAGATGTAAAGACCTCTTGGAGATACTGAAGTACAAATATGAAAATACTACTGCATTTTAATATGTCTGGTTTGGGGGTAAACAATACTATATTCTTTTGCTTGGTTCTGTTACAAGGAGCAAGAATATAGCAGGCCCAGGAACCATAACAGATTCACAGAATGGCTTAAAAAAGCTTTTCTTCTGTCTTAGACCCACTGCAAGTTCCCCTTTTTACATCCTTATAGATAATACATGCAGTATTAGTGTTAATTTTCTGCTACTGTGCAGGTAAGAATCTCTTTTCATTGCACTTGTGAAGAGGCTGTGGATGTTAAATATGAAACCTTAAAGCTTGTTTGGGGGCGGGGGGGGGGATGGAGGCGGGAGTAAGGAACAGGTAGAAGGTTTGAATATGCCCAGTCTGGGCCATACTCCTGCAGCAGTCTTCTTTTAAGAAAAAGGTAAGTAAGTGGCGCTGCTAAAACTTGCCCAGGAGAGTGAAGCACCCATCAGTCATTGCAGGGCATGAATCAACAGGTATGGGCAGATGGAGTGGTCAAGAGATGCAACACCTTTCAAAGCCATGTCGTAAGTCTCACTGTATGGCATGGATATTGCTTTGACATGTCTGAGAACATACATGATACACCAGTAATGAAAAGAAGTTGCTCTTGGCTGCAAAAGTTGGACAGACTGTTCTGTAAGTCGCTCCCATAAAATCAGCATATAAACTGTCTGGTTTGCATTTGAACTATGAACCTCCTGCCTTGCAAGAAGCAAAAGAGCAAATTTAACACACAAGAAGGTGGCTCACCTATTAAAACGTGTGTGTGTGCAATTTAATTTTCCACACCTAGGCTGTGCTTACATTTGAAAATCACATTTGTTTTACATACCGGATAGCATGTACGTGTATGCTGGAGAAGCCCAACTACAACTGGTTCCCATGATACAAGCAAAGAGCAATTCATAGCATCTTCCCCCGCCCCCCATAAGGACAGTACTTCTTCAGTAGTTGTGTCAGAATTATGAAGGAGGCAGACAAGAAAGATGTCTTATATTCACAGAATTACTTGGTAGCTTTACACGTAACCGTAATGTTTATAGTCCTGGAAAGAAAAATCCCACTTTTTGCTGCAAAGAAAAATACACCAGCATTTTTCTGTCTTTGTGAGGAAACCGTTTTTTATTTTTGAATTTGCCTTGACAAACCTCATGCACATGAAGCTGTAAAAGCCCCAGTCTATATTCTGTCAAATGAGGGTTAGGTATAAATTCAACAGGGAATACAGCGAGATTATCCTGACATGTTACTAAAAACAGATTAGAAGAAGCGGATTAAAACTGAACCACCTTTTCTGATTGCTTGCATGAGAGGAAAGGGTGTGAGAGAGATGTGGACACTGCAGTCTTATGTATTAGCAAATAACATTGCCCTCCACTTACCTTCCCAGGCTACTCTCAGCTATTCAAACAAATTTATTTTACTGTGTTTTCTGATGAATGTCCCATCTTAAAACTCAGCTTTAGAGATCAATGGGGAAAACCCTCCTGCAAGTGACAAAAGAGTGTCTTTTCCCATATCAAAATCGATGTTCTCGTCCCCTAAAGATGTGACCCCCCTCACCACCCAAAACATGCTCAGCTTATTACATGCACAATCTTTTCAAGGGTGCCATCCTCCTGTTAGCATACCAGCTATCTGTTCTTATGACAGGCACTTACAGCACACAGGCCCTAATGTGAAACAGGCTCAGAGAGAAGGGAATAAAGCAGCGTGTCCACCTGGGACAGAACTGAACTGATGGTAAACAAGCCCAGGCAAGTGTGAGTCCTGACGCCCTGCACTGCAGGACATGGGAAAGTGCACAGATTGCCCACCTTTTTACGTCCCAGCCCCTATCCCTTTAAATTCTGGAATTCACTGTAAATTTCAAATAGTCTCCAAAGGGTCATTAGGTTGTTCATTATGATTTCTGGCTGAATGCAAGGTGAGCAAGGGCTTCTATTTAATTTTCCTCATTTTAAGGTGAGAGGAAGGAAAGCAACTTCTGCTGCAAGGGATGTAGAAGGAAAAAAAAAATTACTGAGTGATTTTGTCCACATAATTTACAAGCTGATGGGTATATCTTCCCTAACCTATTGCAGTACAGCAAACAAGTTATGACTCTGAAAAATCCTCCTACAGAAATAAAGAGTGTCAGATTAGAAGAAAAAGGACACATTAAATAACCATTTCATTTAGCTACCCAGGGCCCTAACTAATGTCACCTTACCCAAAGAGTATTTACCTAACATGATCCAAGCAATTTCTCCCCCGCTCTTCTGTCTCACCTGCGTGCGCTTCAGAACCGAGACCGAGGCTTAGACTCACTGGTCAAATCCAGCAATTTAGTTCCACACATAAACTCTCTCCCACTCTGACGAGGCAATGATTTTTGTTACATGTATCTTTAGCCTGGCAGATTACATCAGAAATTTCTAGAAACAAGGGCATGTTTCAATCCTACAGTCAAAGATTAGGAAGTTAGCGAGACCGCTATGATCTTTTAATCTGAGCAGATGCATAACATAGCAAATAATAGACATAACTAGATTCAATTTCTATTTAGCAAAGTCTCAGCCCTGAAATGTTGCAGATCTCTTTCCTTCCCCCTAAAATAATCTTGCATTTACTACCATCTGTTTGGATATCGCCTTTTGTTATGCACAATATTGATTTAAACTAGCAGTAGAAACTTTTCTGCAGGCACAGACATTTCTTGCACAAGATTTATGGCTCTCAAATCTTGTCCCACTGATTTTTAAAAGCCTGGGTTTAGCGATATTCTGTATGGTACCCAGCCTCACTTGCCCTCATCCCAGAGCCATTAAGCCCACGGCACCGGTAACGTACCACAGTATACAACGTGCAGGGAAAGCCATTATCAGTGGCGTGGGAAGTAAACAGCACAGGACGGGCATAACTGAACAGTCATACACAGCTGGTGGTACAGAGGTACCACCTAATACCCAAGTTTTGTGGGACCACAGGACTGCAGTTCTGCTTAATATCAAGGCAATCACAGAAACTCATCCTCACCAGTAAAGATACCCAACAAAGCTGAAAATGAGCAAAGTGCATCTGCGGGCACAGCAGTGCAAGACTGGCTCTCACTACACCAACACGTGCAGCACAGGTGGACTCTAAAAACGACATGATCTCTTCTCAAAACTCAAATGCTCTGGATTAAAGGCCAGACTTGTGCCTTCCAGTAAATGGTTACACTCGCCACAGCTAGGATGAAAAAGGTCAAAGTAAAATGTGCACCACATTAGTAGGACCACTATACACAAGCATCTCCAATAAGTATTTTATTTGGCGTAATTTTATTGCCACAAACGCTGCCTGAAGGTACGGAACTGAGGCGTAACAAGCCAATCCAACAGAGGGTCATACTTCCCATTAACAAGAAAGCAATAGTGCTCAGTGACTTCAGAGTTGCAGTCCCAACCATCATCTCAACAGACTGGAAAAAAAAATAGTAAGATGACATGACAAAGTAGTCACCCAGCACTGAGCTGACTCACCACCACATGACTAATAACTAATGACTAACTCTAAGTCAACTGCAAAATATGAAAAATGCTGTGATCCTACAAAAAAGCCTTAACATTTTTATCGCAAGCTCTTTCATCATCAAAACACGCATCAGCACCAGCACTAAAAGCAGGTTTCTTACACTGTAACACAAATGTGTATAAAGTATTTAACCTGCAAAAGAAGATATTATTTCCTAAAAGAATCCATTGAGATATATATATTCCTTCCTTTCAGCACAGCAGAATGCTTACCAACTATTCAAATAAAAGGTTCATTATTTATCTGTCATTCTGCATTACAACAGCTTCAAATACAAATCTTTATACGGATATCTCACACATTTCTCTTTAACGTCCACATTGACAAACAAGATACGGGTGACCAGGCAAAGCACACAAAGACCTCCAATTGTCAGTTACATCCATGAAAATTCGGTACCAGTGAGGAATCACCCAATGCCTCATTTAGTTCAAGACAGGTAGGTACAAGAAAATCATACGTGTTTCTGGTATGGTTTGAAAATTAACCTATATTAGGTTTTTCTCAGGAGACCCCTATATCGTAAAGAATATAAAAACTCCTGCTATATTGGAAGTGCTCAATTCTGGGATTGACTCACCTGAAAAGCTCAGTTAACCCAACAAATCTGCTGACACCACCATCATGAAACCTTGCACGTCTAGCAGATGCAACGGAAGTACAGGTTCTTGTGCTTTTATAAACAAATACTATTATACTACCAGGAGAAAAAAAAAACAACCCACAAGAGCATACCAGTAGAATATCCAGTTGTAGTAACCGCACAGGAATAAATGAGAGTGTGTCAAATTAAAACACAGTCCCCATGAATTTGTATTTGCTAGATTCCATTGTAGCTGAAATTTTTGGAGAAGGAAATGGATCAGAAAAAAAGAGAAGGAAGGCTCAAACTCAGGTGCTGGAAGTCAAGCACAAAATCCTAATATGAAATACTGGGCAACTGTAAACAGCTAGGAAGAAACTTAGCAAGCTATGCAGGTTCCCATCGTTATCTAAATTAGAGCGTCTGATTTCACTTACCATTATTTATAGGTTTTGATTTAACTCATCTGCCTAAGACCAAAATAGGTACCCTTATCAGAGGTTGTATAAAAATTGAGAACTCCCACTCCACCATGAGATCATGTCCATTAAACACTGCTTTACGTTCCCAGGCAGGGAAACACAGCACACACAGCCCAGGTACCAGCGGAGGAAGCCTGTAGCCTGTTGGTGAGGGAAAGGTTTACTGCCAGACTACCAGGATGCACTTCTGGAGAGGACAAGTCAAAGAAAGCACATGCTGGGCATACAACCTGTCAATTACATGAAGACAGATAACAAAGTTGAAAAAGCACTCGTTCTGATCCCCTCTGTCTGCTGCAGCTCCGAGCAAGGTAACTCAAGCACCCAGATATACTGGGTTGCTGACAGAGCGTAAGCAAGTGCTGGTCTCCAAAGAAATCCACTTCTCAACTGGAAGCCAGCTTCGACGGCGCAGCAAGCCAGGGAAGGGGCCTCCAACCCGCAGGGCACTGCAAGATGATGCAGAGAGCAGATCCTGGCATGTAGCAGACGAATGGAAGAAGGTCTGGGCCCATGATCCTTGTGGGTTCAATCCTCCATCTGTCTTGGGACATCCCACCAAAGGCACCCCCAAGTCAGTGTTACCTAAGTAGCACCCAGTAAGCAGATGTAATGGCAACAGTCCTTTTGCTTTCAATGCATATCGCCTTAAGTAGCTCTGACGACAAAGGGGGTGAAAATTAACGGTTTCCTCTTCTCAGAAGACCAAAATCCTAAAAAACCCACAAAAAAACCCCTCACCCTTTATCCATCATTTTCCACACAATGGAAAGTGCATCTATGGTCGATGCCAGGCACTGAAAGCATTAGCTTGACTGTCAACATCAGTTAGAGCTCCAGTGAAACTCTCAATTTCAAACTCATATTTATTCAATGATTCATATGAGATAAACAATGACTATTTGCAACTGAATGAACAAGACCAAATTTGAATAAAATGCCCCGCTATCAAGAACTTGAACAACTCTGTTCAATAAGCAGCCTACAAATTATACCAGCTTTTTTGAGGCACAAAGCAATTAATGTCAATAGGTCTTTTTTTCCTAAAAAAAGAAGAAAAAAAAGGAAGAAAGCCCCACTGGCAGCTGATCAGACTGCCTCCGAGTCTAGAACAGGAGCAGCCTGTGTGCAGCACCACAGTAACGAAATCAGAGGCAACACGTATATGGGAGCTGGAGCTCTGAGGTGCCATCCCTGCAAAGCGAGCCTTGTCCCGAACGAAGGCTCACTGGAGAAGGCAACACTTCGACAAGGCCCTCCGCGATGCCAAGCAGGACCTGAGCAATGCCAACATGAGCCTTTTGGCCTCATCCCTCCACCTTCCTCTTAGCCCAAGACTTTGTATAAACGGACCCTGCCCAGGCTGCCGGTGCAGCCACTGCAGCTGGTGGGTGCAGATGGTGCCCAAACCCTGCAGGGACCATCCTGCCTGCCCCCAGCCCAGAGGGACACACTGGGGGACCAGGAGGGTGCCCGGGGAACCGCTGCCAGGCACGGTTGTTTGGCGGGAAGCTCTCGTCAGGAAAGTCTGTGGCATTAGACTGGATATCAGGAAAACTTTCTTTACCAAAACGGTTATCAAACATTGGACCAGGCAGCTCAGGGAAGTGGCAGAGTCACCATCCCTGGAGGTATTTAAAAGATGAGTCGATGTGGTGCTTAGGGACATGGTTTAGTGGTGGGCTCGGCAGTGTTAGGTTAATGGTGGAACTTGATATTCTTAAAGGTCCTTGCCAACCAAACTGATTTTATGATTCTAGGATTTATCACCACCGTGTTATTACCAAACCCAAGGAGGCTCTGCTACAGCACCAGCTATGAAGGCTGAAAGGTCCTCGCAGCGCCCTGGCTCCAGCTGGTCCCTCCACGAAGGGGGACCACAGATGCTGGGCTAGGGTTCTCCCCGAGTAAGGCTGCCGCAGATGGCTGGGAAGTAAGAAAAAGAAAACAGAGCCAGAAAGCTTTTTTTTTTTTACACCAAAACGGATGGTCTTGCTGGCAAATTCGAACATGCTGAGGCAGCGCAGGGCTTTGGTTTCCCTCACTCCTCCCGCCAGGTAGCAGCCAGCCCCTCGACTCCTGCTGCCCACAGCCACAGGCCGCTGGTTTACAGCTCGCTCGCCGTAAAGCAAGGAAAGGATCCAGGCAGGCATTATTCACAAGCCCAGGGCTGAAGCCAAAGACGTCCAATGCACTGAACATTTCTAAAGCCGTTTGCAAAGTAAAGACGTGACAACCTGCACATGCACAGAGAAAGTTCATATACACATAATCTCAGCTTTCCGATCTCCGGACAACACTTAACTATAAAACTCTCATAAATTAAGTGTTTCCATTTTATTTTAGTTTCTCCAAATCTTGTCTTGGTTTCTCCTAGTGTAAATACCGTGCACCTCAAAACAAGAATATTTGATTGTACTCAAATAATTTTTTTAATCAAACGACTTTGTGTTCACAACAGCAACCTGTCTGCTTCAGTAGGACATTCCTGCCTTAATTTTAAAAACACCTTTTAGGTCTTCCTCTATTGACAGGTTTCCAGAGAAGCAGAATAGGCAAGAGGTTCAGAATAGGCAAGAAGTTAACAAGAGAGTGAACTAACAGAGCTCTGAAATTATCTTTGAGGGGCTTATTTCCAAGATAATTTTGATATAACTCTGGTGAAATTCAGATAGGAGTTTTTGCTTGCTTAAAGAAAATGTAGTTTTAGTTTTCTTTCCTTTCATGTTACAAAAACCTAAGTAGGAGGGATCTCAAAAGTGTAAATCTCAATTGAAGCATGAGCTACTCATTTTAACAGGCAACAAAAGCCAGAGTCCCTTTATACTTTTTTTTTAACTAACTTTTAATCTTTTTTTTCCTGTAACATCACAAAACAGCATTTGTACAGTATCACTAACTGCCTTTTAAAGACAAGCCAACCCCCAGCCCCCGCCTTGACTGGCAGCCTGCACGCCGTGCTCCTACCCACACCCCCAGCACCACTTACTGTACTAACCCAGAAAATGGGAACTGGGTTACAAGTGATCCCAATGCTGTGAGAACACCCTGGTGTGAACATCAGTCCCTCGCTCGTGCTTTTTTCGTTTTTTAAAGTATCAGAGAGGCTCTTCATTAAGTCGGAGTATACTACCTGTTTTTTTTTTCTTCTTGCAGGTTGCCCGTGGTATGAGGCTCTGACACAGCCATATTGCTACCAAGACAGCCAAGGACATAGTTTATTCACAGCTCAGAGCTTCTTCACTGAAGCAGTCCTTTAACAAGGTAGCTGCCTATTCAACTCCCCTTCCCCCCAAATTGTAGGTGTATAATGGTAACTTACAGGGGGGTTGGGAGGTAGAAAGGGGAGGAACTCAAGCCCTGAACACAGTAAGCTCCTAAGGACGTCAATCTATGAAAAGAAATATGTACATGATGACACATAACCCATAACGGAGAATGTTCAAAGCACAATTACAGGTAGGTGAACATGAAACATTGGGCATTCTCCCCAAGCTTAAGCATACTGTACAGTTTCTACGGTAGCTTGCTTACAAGGCTACGCTATTTCAAAGTTAACTTTTATCATGCATGCTGATCTCAAAACAATTCATCAGCCTTTCAAGGGAAAGGCTACCTGAGGAGAACATTGCAAGGCCACTCCCTCCATCGCTACAGCCATTAATTCAGTTAAACAGCAATCGGGATTTTTTCCAGCTCTGACTGAAGATAACTGGAAGATGCCCTTAGACAATAGTGGGAAGGGGTGACCCCTCCTTACCTACGTGCTCGGTTCTGACACGCAGAGGTAATTATAGGGTAGGCAGCAACAGACTAGCCCTCAGCACGTCTCCAAGGCCACCATTCAACCTACTCAAGTTAGTGCTGGGTCCCACACAAGTATTGTTTCCCCCACCCAAGCATGCACCCCAAATATCAACAAAAATTTTTTGCTAAAGTGGAAGTACTGTCAAATAAAAAAAAATAGGTGCAGGTAGTTTATTCACACTCAGAATTAGCCAGTGGCATTTGTGTGGCATGTGAAACCTGTATATGCATTGGGAAGAAGAGCACAGTCTGGGGACAGAAGATGCTTAAGCCATATTTCATAGTCTAGGCTGGAGCTAAATCCCAGCTGGCTCCATACAGCACGAGTACGGTTTCCTCCGAACAAAGCGTGTGAACCAGGATGCCAGTACGTGTGGTCCAGGGACTCAGGAGAGTCCGTGTGTGGAACCAGCCTGGGTCTAGGAGACGATCGAATGTTCACTTGGCTTCGCTGCAGATCTCCCTAGACCCAGAAGTAAGGCTCACTACAGCCACTGGCAGCGCCAAAAGGGGGTAAGGAGGCCATGGTGGAAGAAGGCTTCACGCAGCACGCTGGAAGGATTTACTGGTTTTGCCACAGCGCAGCAGAGATGAAGAGAAGCAGCTCAGCTTCAGCTCTGCACCGCAGTGAACCAGTCTTCTTGGAGACTGGGACACCAAACCTCAACACCCCAGTCCGCAGTGCTGGCTGTGTGGTTACGCAGGGCTACGCTCAACTTCCAAGCATGTCCTGTGTGAACTTGGGGTGCCTCACACTCCCGTTTCTCCCAGAAGATGGGGAGCTGGCTATAAACCAGATTTTCAGCTTCAGTCTAGAAATAAAAAATTAGCTTCCATATGCTGGAGAGGAACCTGCCAGCGTATAATTTACGGCAGGGATGGCTGCCCAAGTCTGCAAATCCTCTGAAATAATAATTCCACAATAATCCCTCCCAAGGGGCACTGCTCTCGCACGCCCTGCTAGCAGGACTGCAACAAAGGACTCTGTGTCTGCAGAGGGAAGGAGCAAGGGACCCTGCCTTCCTGCCAGCAGACAACTACAGGCTGCTGCACCGACCATGTGGGCAGCATCCACTGGTCCCAGGAGGGATGGGGGTCCCTCTGCTGTTACCATCTCTCAGGCAACTTGGCACAAATAGTAGATGACAGGTGAAAGGTGGGGAAAGGGAACAAGAAACTGGAATAATTCTGAATTTCTATACAGTAAGCAAAAAATGATGGTTTTTTTAATCATATATTCTGAGGAGGTTTCATAATCAAAAATGAGCAGAAACCTCATTACTTTCAAAAAGCACAAGGCCACCTTATTTTAAGGTCTTACAGAGCACATTTTGCCCTTAGATTCTTGCTTTTCTCCAGGACTAGTGTGGTTAGGCAACGGTGGCAGGCTCTAGCAGCCAACCATCAGCAGCTCCTGGGGAAGCGCTGATGGTCAGTTAGCATCGCTACACACATCAGCCTGTTGCAGCAGGGCCTGGTTTTGCTCTCTTCGACCCCAAGGTCCTCCTAAAAAGCCACCAAGGCACTTTGCTAGCTGTGGCACAAAGCAAAGGTTAAAGCTTCAAGACACTCAGGGCTCACATTTGCAGGGTATTCTCACAACACGGCACCCACCAACGTCTTGTTACGTTGAACTATCACAGAGACCCACAACCGTTGTCAGCGAGGAAATCTGAAACTTATTAAATCAGGGTAATTGGGACTGGCTCTCCATCACCACCACCCCACAGCACTGTTAGCTGCACCAGGAGGAAAGCTTGCTGCAAGAAAGAACGAAACAGGTTTGGACAAGCATGAAACGAAGCTGCACCTATAGCACGTGAGTCGCTTAAGCATTTTTCATGACAACCGTGAAACCCAGATCCACGCCCTGAGACCCAACTGGGTCCCATGACCGAGATCCCCCACCCCTGTGCACAGCTGAAGTCGGGGGGTTCTTGTGGCCCCATGCCAGCCTTCGCAGAGTTGGAGGAGCCAAAGTGCCACTGACAGTTTGTTTATGATATCTTCAGATCTTCCTGTTGCAGCTACTTTTTTTCAGCTGTTTGTTTACTTTTATGGGGGGGACACCACACAACTGAAGTTTTCCGGACCTTCTCTGCCCAAGAATTGCTCTGGTTTAAGATCAACAAAAACAGCTGAATATTCCACAATGGTTCAGTCATCTTGAAACCATGGTGAAGAGAAAGGCAAGTTGCGGAGTAAGAAGAAAAGAAAAAAAAGAAAGAAGACAGACACATCTAATAAAAAAATAAAACCCCCTCTATTTTATCTTGGTTTGAAAAGGTGCACAAATGAGAAGAAAGGTACACTTGAAATGTGTAAACTCACAAAAATTTAAGATTTTTGTGTATTCGTCTGGACTGCAGGCCCACGTGCTACTTTCATTCGTAAGAAAATACTGCAATGGGCATGAACGTATACTTATCCCAAAGTCAGTTGTCTTCTAATTTGCACTGAACAGGAGCATTAGTCAGACTGATTGTAAAGTCAGGCACTAATTACTTACGTTCTCTCAAATGCACTCTAGTAAATTTAGTTATTACTCAAATAAAGCATACATTGTTAGGTATGCCAAAGTGAGCTATTTCTTTGACTGAAAGCTTTTTAGGAAAAAAAGCTACCTCTTTGCTATAAAATTTTATAGTGTCTGGCACAAAGATGTAAAGACCTCTTGGAGATACTGAAGTACAAATATGAAAATACTACTGCATTTTAATATGTCTGGTTTGGGGGTAAACAATACTATATTCTTTTGCTTGGTTCTGTTACAAGGAGCAAGAATATAGCAGGCCCAGGAACCATAACAGATTCACAGAATGGCTTAAAAAAGCTTTTCTTCTGTCTTAGACCCACTGCAAGTTCCCCTTTTTACATCCTTATAGATAATACATGCAGTATTAGTGTTAATTTTCTGCTACTGTGCAGGTAAGAATCTCTTTTCATTGCACTTGTGAAGAGGCTGTGGATGTTAAATATGAAACCTTAAAGCTTGTTTGGGGGCGGGGGGGGGGGTGGAGGCGGGAGTAAGGAACAGGTAGAAGGTTTGAATATGCCCAGTCTGGGCCATACTCCTGCAGCAGTCTTCTTTTAAGAAAAAGGTAAGTAAGTGGCGCTGCTAAAACTTGCCCAGGAGAGTGAAGCACCCATCAGTCATTGCAGGGCATGAATCAACAGGTATGGGCAGATGGAGTGGTCAAGAGATGCAACACCTTTCAAAGCCATGTCGTAAGTCTCACTGTATGGCATGGATATTGCTTTGACATGTCTGAGAACATACATGATACACCAGTAATGAAAAGAAGTTGCTCTTGGCTGCAAAAGTTGGACAGACTGTTCTGTAAGTCGCTCCCATAAAATCAGCATATAAACTGTCTGGTTTGCATTTGAACTATGAACCTCCTGCCTTGCAAGAAGCAAAAGAGCAAATTTAACACACAAGAAGGTGGCTCACCTATTAAAACGTGTGTGTGTGCAATTTAATTTTCCACACCTAGGCTGTGCTTACATTTGAAAATCACATTTGTTTTACATACCGGATAGCATGTACGTGTATGCTGGAGAAGCCCAACTACAACTGGTTCCCATGATACAAGCAAAGAGCAATTCATAGCATCTTCCCCCGCCCCCCATAAGGACAGTACTTCTTCAGTAGTTGTGTCAGAATTATGAAGGAGGCAGACAAGAAAGATGTCTTATATTCACAGAATTACTTGGTAGCTTTACACGTAACCGTAATGTTTATAGTCCTGGAAAGAAAAATCCCACTTTTTGCTGCAAAGAAAAATACACCAGCATTTTTCTGTCTTTGTGAGGAAACCGTTTTTTATTTTTGAATTTGCCTTGACAAACCTCATGCACATGAAGCTGTAAAAGCCCCAGTCTATATTCTGTCAAATGAGGGTTAGGTATAAATTCAACAGGGAATACAGCGAGATTATCCTGACATGTTACTAAAAACAGATTAGAAGAAGCGGATTAAAACTGAACCACCTTTTCTGATTGCTTGCATGAGAGGAAAGGGTGTGAGAGAGATGTGGACACTGCAGTCTTATGTATTAGCAAATAACATTGCCCTCCACTTACCTTCCCAGGCTACTCTCAGCTATTCAAACAAATTTATTTTACTGTGTTTTCTGATGAATGTCCCATCTTAAAACTCAGCTTTAGAGATCAATGGGGAAAACCCTCCTGCAAGTGACAAAAGAGTGTCTTTTCCCATATCAAAATCGATGTTCTCGTCCCCTAAAGATGTGACCCCCCTCACCACCCAAAACATGCTCAGCTTATTACATGCACAATCTTTTCAAGGGTGCCATCCTCCTGTTAGCATACCAGCTATCTGTTCTTATGACAGGCACTTACAGCACACAGGCCCTAATGTGAAACAGGCTCAGAGAGAAGGGAATAAAGCAGCGTGTCCACCTGGGACAGAACTGAACTGATGGTAAACAAGCCCAGGCAAGTGTGAGTCCTGACGCCCTGCACTGCAGGACATGGGAAAGTGCACAGATTGCCCACCTTTTTACGTCCCAGCCCCTATCCCTTTAAATTCTGGAATTCACTGTAAATTTCAAATAGTCTCCAAAGGGTCATTAGGTTGTTCATTATGATTTCTGGCTGAATGCAAGGTGAGCAAGGGCTTCTATTTAATTTTCCTCATTTTAAGGTGAGAGGAAGGAAAGCAACTTCTGCTGCAAGGGATGTAGAAGGAAAAAAAAAATTACTGAGTGATTTTGTCCACATAATTTACAAGCTGATGGGTATATCTTCCCTAACCTATTGCAGTACAGCAAACAAGTTATGACTCTGAAAAATCCTCCTACAGAAATAAAGAGTGTCAGATTAGAAGAAAAAGGACACATTAAATAACCATTTCATTTAGCTACCCAGGGCCCTAACTAATGTCACCTTACCCAAAGAGTATTTACCTAACATGATCCAAGCAATTTCTCCCCCGCTCTTCTGTCTCACCTGCGTGCGCTTCAGAACCGAGACCGAGGCTTAGACTCACTGGTCAAATCCAGCAATTTAGTTCCACACATAAACTCTCTCCCACTCTGACGAGGCAATGATTTTTGTTACATGTATCTTTAGCCTGGCAGATTACATCAGAAATTTCTAGAAACAAGGGCATGTTTCAATCCTACAGTCAAAGATTAGGAAGTTAGCGAGACCGCTATGATCTTTTAATCTGAGCAGATGCATAACATAGCAAATAATAGACATAACTAGATTCAATTTCTATTTAGCAAAGTCTCAGCCCTGAAATGTTGCAGATCTCTTTCCTTCCCCCTAAAATAATCTTGCATTTACTACCATCTGTTTGGATATCGCCTTTTGTTATGCACAATATTGATTTAAACTAGCAGTAGAAACTTTTCTGCAGGCACAGACATTTCTTGCACAAGATTTATGGCTCTCAAATCTTGTCCCACTGATTTTTAAAAGCCTGGGTTTAGCGATATTCTGTATGGTACCCAGCCTCACTTGCCCTCATCCCAGAGCCATTAAGCCCACGGCACCGGTAACGTACCACAGTATACAACGTGCAGGGAAAGCCATTATCAGTGGCGTGGGAAGTAAACAGCACAGGACGGGCATAACTGAACAGTCATACACAGCTGGTGGTACAGAGGTACCACCTAATACCCAAGTTTTGTGGGACCACAGGACTGCAGTTCTGCTTAATATCAAGGCAATCACAGAAACTCATCCTCACCAGTAAAGATACCCAACAAAGCTGAAAATGAGCAAAGTGCATCTGCGGGCACAGCAGTGCAAGACTGGCTCTCACTACACCAACACGTGCAGCACAGGTGGACTCTAAAAACGACATGATCTCTTCTCAAAACTCAAATGCTCTGGATTAAAGGCCAGACTTGTGCCTTCCAGTAAATGGTTACACTCGCCACAGCTAGGATGAAAAAGGTCAAAGTAAAATGTGCACCACATTAGTAGGACCACTATACACAAGCATCTCCAATAAGTATTTTATTTGGCGTAATTTTATTGCCACAAACGCTGCCTGAAGGTACGGAACTGAGGCGTAACAAGCCAATCCAACAGAGGGTCATACTTCCCATTAACAAGAAAGCAATAGTGCTCAGTGACTTCAGAGTTGCAGTCCCAACCATCATCTCAACAGACTGGAAAAAAAAATAGTAAGATGACATGACAAAGTAGTCACCCAGCACTGAGCTGACTCACCACCACATGACTAATAACTAATGACTAACTCTAAGTCAACTGCAAAATATGAAAAATGCTGTGATCCTACAAAAAAGCCTTAACATTTTTATCGCAAGCTCTTTCATCATCAAAACACGCATCAGCACCAGCACTAAAAGCAGGTTTCTTACACTGTAACACAAATGTGTATAAAGTATTTAACCTGCAAAAGAAGATATTATTTCCTAAAAGAATCCATTGAGATATATATATTCCTTCCTTTCAGCACAGCAGAATGCTTACCAACTATTCAAATAAAAGGTTCATTATTTATCTGTCATTCTGCATTACAACAGCTTCAAATACAAATCTTTATACGGATATCTCACACATTTCTCTTTAACGTCCACATTGACAAACAAGATACGGGTGACCAGGCAAAGCACACAAAGACCTCCAATTGTCAGTTACATCCATGAAAATTCGGTACCAGTGAGGAATCACCCAATGCCTCATTTAGTTCAAGACAGGTAGGTACAAGAAAATCATACGTGTTTCTGGTATGGTTTGAAAATTAACCTATATTAGGTTTTTCTCAGGAGACCCCTATATCGTAAAGAATATAAAAACTCCTGCTATATTGGAAGTGCTCAATTCTGGGATTGACTCACCTGAAAAGCTCAGTTAACCCAACAAATCTGCTGACACCACCATCATGAAACCTTGCACGTCTAGCAGATGCAACGGAAGTACAGGTTCTTGTGCTTTTATAAACAAATACTATTATACTACCAGGAGAAAAAAAAAACAACCCACAAGAGCATACCAGTAGAATATCCAGTTGTAGTAACCGCACAGGAATAAATGAGAGTGTGTCAAATTAAAACACAGTCCCCATGAATTTGTATTTGCTAGATTCCATTGTAGCTGAAATTTTTGGAGAAGGAAATGGATCAGAAAAAAAGAGAAGGAAGGCTCAAACTCAGGTGCTGGAAGTCAAGCACAAAATCCTAATATGAAATACTGGGCAACTGTAAACAGCTAGGAAGAAACTTAGCAAGCTATGCAGGTTCCCATCGTTATCTAAATTAGAGCGTCTGATTTCACTTACCATTATTTATAGGTTTTGATTTAACTCATCTGCCTAAGACCAAAATAGGTACCCTTATCAGAGGTTGTATAAAAATTGAGAACTCCCACTCCACCATGAGATCATGTCCATTAAACACTGCTTTACGTTCCCAGGCAGGGAAACACAGCACACACAGCCCAGGTACCAGCGGAGGAAGCCTGTAGCCTGTTGGTGAGGGAAAGGTTTACTGCCAGACTACCAGGATGCACTTCTGGAGAGGACAAGTCAAAGAAAGCACATGCTGGGCATACAACCTGTCAATTACATGAAGACAGATAACAAAGTTGAAAAAGCACTCGTTCTGATCCCCTCTGTCTGCTGCAGCTCCGAGCAAGGTAACTCAAGCACCCAGATATACTGGGTTGCTGACAGAGCGTAAGCAAGTGCTGGTCTCCAAAGAAATCCACTTCTCAACATCAGAGGCTTTTCCCGTTAAGACAGGTCTGCACTAGATCCTGCTGATGCAGCTCTGTGAATCACGAATATGAGACGTTTTCCTAGCAGAGGCCCTTGACCTCAGCAGGATTACACCAACTGTGCTTTTTTTGGTGAATTTTCTTTGCTCACAGGGCTACTAGGGTTACTTGTTTCAGGGTTAGCAGGCTGTCCCCTCAGCCAGGAAGTGCTAGCACATCTGCCAAAATCTTTTTCCAGGCCCCTTGGGGTACAGTTCAATCGAATTAAAACATGCACAAAAGTAGTAAAACTAAAAAACTATTCCCTTGGTGCTGTGGGCTCCAGCAGCCCAAAGGTCTTCCACTCTACTACAGCACCAGCAACTGAAGCCAAACCCTTTCCAACCAAGTTGTTCTGGCTATTACTGACATCACTTGGCCCTTTTCCACATGAGTCTGAGACACAAACCATGCTGGCAGGCCTGGGTCCTTGGACCTCACAGCATTTTTCTGCCCAGTTTCAAGGGAACTAAGGATGCTTTGCCCCCACAAAATTCAGCGCTTAACTACAAGCATGTCCTTCTACTGATACAACTGCACCACCTTAGTTAAAACACTCTGATGCATCAGCTGAAGTTATAGTGCTGTCAGTGCCCACACAGATATTTTTATTTTGACTTTGCACAAACCACTTCCCAGAAAGTGAAAGATAAAAGTGCTGGGAAGAAAAGAGGGGTGGGGGAAGAGTTATATCAAAATAAAACACTAATGTAAGAATTTGTATCATTGTAGCTAAAATCTTCATAGTCACAATTTGGCTTACAGCTTTCTTCAGACATGCCTCCAGTGTTCAGCAGTTATTGTGTAAAACACCCCTCCAAAGGAGGTACTTGCATTTGGCACCAGCTGTCATTTTAGCAGAGAATCAAAAGAAGAGGTCTATTTCCCTCAAACGTAAAGATCCTTCACAAAGGACCAATAACACAGGCAAGCGTTTATCTATTTGATCTGGTGAGAAAGACAAGCTCATTTCCAAACAACAGTGCCAAAACGTGAGTTAGGATGCAAAGCCTCATCAGCTTGGCAATCTGAAAGTTGTTCTGAACTGGCAGAGAGACATGCCCCTGGAGCACAGTGCTACAGGCAGATGCTTCGAACGGGATATTGACCATGGGGAACAGAGATTTCACAGTTCAAGCTATGGAGGCATGCACACAGCAACCTGCCACAGCAGAAAGGTGTGGGACAGGCTCCTGAAACACAAGAGAGCTTTAAATGTTAGCAAGCCCTTGCCCATCTCTGGTTCAAGATCGCAAAAGATAACACTGCTGAGACAAGTTCAAGCAAGTGCTCTCCACAACCGCTCCTGGATCGTAGGGCGAAGAGGCACGTTCAGATCAGCAACCAGCAAGTGTATATTTCCAGTGGGAAGAGGCTGTCAGGAGCACAGATGCTGGCTACTCCAGCAGCCACACGCAACAAGCTGTACTCACATCAAATACACAACTTTCACCCTGGCTGGATGCTCAACCCCACCAACCCCAGGCTAGATCCCACCTGCAGGGAAGACAACAGGAGGCTCTGGCTAAACCCAACATGTACATGTGAAAACACAGCCCAGGTACTGCCCAGGGTATTGCTGCACATACAGCTGCTAAACTTACTGGGAGCTGAAAAGTTCCTCTCAACTTGTAATGAAGTGCATTCGTCAGTATTTTCTATTAAGAAAAATGCTTACGCTCCCATGATTATAGTCCTATTTTCAACTATTTGCAATAAGAAAAGCTGCAATATATTGAGAAAAGCTCAGTTCAAGAAGGACAGGGAACTGCTAGAGAGAGTCCAGCGCAGAGCCACGAAGATGAGTAAGGGAGTGGAACATCTCCCTTATGAGGAGAGGCTGAGGGAGCTGGGTCTCTTTAGCTTGGAGAAGAGGAGACTGAGGGGTGACCTCATCAATGTTTATAAATATGTAAAGGGCAAGTGTCAAGAGGATGGAGCCGGGCTCTTCTCAGTGACATCCCTTGACAGGACAAGGGGCAACGGGTGCAAGTTGGAACACAGGAGGTTCCACTTAAATTTGAGGAAAAACTTCTTTACGGTGAGGGTGACTGAACACTGGAACAGGCTGCCCAGAGAGGTTGTGGAGTCTCCTTCTCTGGAGACATTCAAAACCCGCCTGGACGCGTTCCTGTGTGATATGGTCTAGGCAATCCTGCTCCGGCAGGGGGATTGGACTAGATGATCTTTCGAGGTCCCTTCCAATCCCTAACATTCTGTGATTCTGTGTGATTCTGTGATTCTGTGATATTTCTCAAGCAGAATGTAAAAGCAAAGAGCACAGTTGGGGGTTGGTTTGGGTATTTTTTTGTTTTTGACTCATAGACCTCTTTTCAAACACAAAGCAAGAGGTGAAAGACAGGACTTTTAATATTAATTTTCTAGTCCCAGAAACTAAGTTTTCCATGAGCTCAGAGACCAAAACTCAGACACTTACCACTACTGTGTAGTTCGCAGCACTTATAACGGATTCAAGATCTTTTAAAAGAAAGTTCAAACTCCATTTCAACTCCAACAGTAAGAGCTGGCTTTTCCTCCAAGTCTCTTCACAAACCTGTTGTTCAATAATAAGCTTTCAAAGCTATGCCTAATAGCAAAATTCATTGCTCCCTTCATACTCATCTCATTAACCCAGCCTCTTGCTGTGCTTGCTCCTTTTAATGGATGGAGCAAGTATTAGCTTGATTTCCTACCACACATCAAGTTTTCAGCTGAGCTTAACAATATACATCTCTAACAACTGATAAGATCTCTATTAATTTACTATTAAATGCATAAAGCTAGAGATTTTATTTTTGCCTTGCATCTGACAGATAGTGAAAGCATACCTTACTTTCCTGACATGCTGTAACTTCTGCACACAGATGCAACTGATAAAGAGTAATTCAAATCAAGGCCAAAACTCAGTTATCATAAAAGAAGTGAAATGAATATATCCATTTGCATCCATATGCAGAGGACCAAAAAAAAAAATCAGAAAGAAGCACCCCAGGAATGCTGCAGTCAATGCATAACAAAAGAAAGTTTTAATATCTGAAGTGAGAAATAGCACGTTTTGATGAGAAAATTAAATTAAAGCACATGCCTGTTCAAAATATGGCTTGCTGAAAAAGTAAAGAAGAAAAAAATCCCTTAAAAAATAACTTCATTGCTAAGTCTCCCAGATTATATTCCTGAGATCTTGCACATTCAGACCGGGATAGCCAGGTCTGAAGTCAGGTGAAGGAGCATAAAGGAGAACGTGGAAGGAAGCTGGAAGTGGTGCTGACAGATCATGGAAGTCACACCACTCCAGGTGACTCCAAACTCAGCAGACGTGCCAGGACAACGCTGCTAGATGCTTTGCTGTTGGCAAGCCTGTACTAACATAGACACTAAATGTTTTTCAACTGGTAGACTGGTAATTCTTTTGTCTAACAGAAATGCAGATCACTTCTTAAGTTTCACAACTGGAAATTAGCAGATAGTATTAACGAACTCATTTCTGCCTCAGTCACCAAGTATCCTGCAGTGTCCTCAGCTGAAGGCAGCAACAGCCAGAACCTGCCATCTACCTAAATGCTGGAAAAGGTTAAAATCTCGAGCACAAAAAACCTGGTACTCTCTCGCTAAAGCTAAGGAACCCCTCTCCTGCAAGTCCATGGGAGCAAGAGCCAGCCCCTCTGACAATACGTATGTCATACAGCGTACAGCATGTTCCCTTAAAGGAAAATGCCGAGGAAGAACTTCCTCCTTAGGAGCACAGCTGATGCCAGGGCTGGCTGCAGGAGCCCAGGCTGTGCGCGCTGCTACAGCTCACCCTACCCGACCGCAACACAGGGAGATGCCAGCCCAAACCTGCCACGAGTTTTCCAATTGATCTGGCACTACGAGTTCCTCACTTTTGCCATTTGCCTTTATGCATTACTCAGTACAACGGTGCAACACATGGACGAGGATGTGCACACGTTACTGCTCTGCAGTAAACATAAAGCAGCAGCAGCTGATGCGCACATTTACTTGTAGTAAGTACGTATTTTTAAGCACTCAGATCTTTTTGAAGAGTGAAAAAGGATCACTGCAATCATTTTCAGAATTCCTCCCTACTGCGAGGACAAGTCTGAGCCTATCAATACCAACCAATCTCATTTTAAATAAACACAACAGCCCCCACAAAATTTGTTTATTGAAATTAACTGTGGGGCTGGGGATAAGTTTGCTTTGTTTGCTGGAGTAATTTGCAAAGACAAAGCCGCACGCTCTAACTATTACACGCTCTAACTATTACACAAAGTGGTGGACTCAGCAGGACCCAAGGTTCTTCTTAACCACCGATTCACCGCCTGACCTTGAAGAAGTCCATCACCTCGTCATAAATCTGTCAGCCCAGCTGTGAGACTGGATGAAAGCAGGACTCCCCTGCAAAATGCATGCTGCATCTGGTTTGGCCTTTTGTTAAATAAATATAATGCCCCCTCAAAACAAAACCAAAGAACTAAACAATGTTGTTTTTTTTCTATATACAAAGCACTTTGTACTGTACAAAAATGGAGTACTTTACCAAGTGGGAGGGAAATAGATGTAAATATTTACATATGTACTGCAAAGAGCTGTTACTCACTCTAGGGACACGTATGCCGGTAGCTGTATAACTCAAGAACTACATCAGCATACTGGGGGTGCCTTTGCTAGAGAGAAATAACGCGCCGGTATCCAGAAAGCGCACACTGCGCTAAGAAGGGTAAAGAAAAAAACTGACATTAAGGGGACAGTTTCTGCCAGACTGGAAACTAAATTATCTTCAAAGAAAACAGATTCAACAAAGCTACAAGTGCTCAGAGCTTAATTACAGGAGTAGATAAAACTACTAGGTTAGCATCCAGATTTTTTCTTCCGCTTTTCCATCATCTCACAAACTCTTCCAAAAGGCAAGTGTGTTTTGGACTGGTAAGTAAGCCTGGAAGGACAGAGGGTAGCTATTTCTCCTTATGCAGGTTCTGCTCAATTGCCCCTTATGCCTCCCAAGAAGAAAAGTTCATGCAAAGATCGGGATGAGAAGGGCCACCTCAGCCAGTAACTCAGCTGCTTCAGTTGGGTCCTGGTGCAAATGCAGGACCTGCTGCTTTACAACACTGTACTTGAGCTCCTACGGAGGTTAAAGGACACTGTTTTCAGACTGACACTTCTACTACGGTATTTAGATTGGTGACACATGAGTCCAAATGCAAATTAAAAATTGATTGAAAATCTGTGCTATGTAAGGGAATGAGGTTGACTGGATTCCCTTTCACATGGCAAAGTCTGGCTCCATTAACTCATGGGTACTAACAGCTCAAGACTTCAACTTCAAAGTGATGAAAAAATCTGGAACCAGGTTCCAAAAGCTTCCTCATAAATTAATTTCATTGTCCATTACAAAAATAAGCCTGTCCATTCAGAACCTTATCAAGAAAAAAGAAGTGGCTACTGTTTTCCATTGCTATCACTTCAAAGGTGAGATTTTTCTACAAGCATCAGTGCAGTAATGTTTGCCCCTAGTTTGCTAATCAGTTGCCCATTTCTAATCAGCAATTTCTTTCTATTTTCATACATAAACAGAGGAAGCATTGCTTCTAACTGCAACCCCGAACTGCATCTGATAAGCTGCTTTGTATTTATATAATGTCCACACTGAAACTGATAAGTACATCACGTTGCACACAGGGTAAAAGTCATGCAAAAAATGCATGACTCCAGAGCAGCTTCAGCAGCTCTGAATCATTGTGGTGCCTGAATCTTTGTCTACCTCAAGCTGCCTAATCTGATCTGAGGACATCAGGTACAGAAAACAGTTTGTTCACCTTGTGGAAAGTCAGATTTAAGGATTTCATATTCAAACAGCACCAACTCAGGCAGCGATGTTCAAGGACTTTTCAAAATCCGACTGCAGAGCTTATCAACACCTCAAGGTGAATACTGCTCTACCTAACCGTTGTTTTCTTTAGCCGAGGCCTGCAGTCTTGTTTTAATCTAGCATCAGTGTGACATTATAACTGAAAAATCAAGCCTTCCCTTAGAAAACTTCTGTAGGCTAGTGCTGTCCAGGACTTCTTTTACAGAAAAGGACATGCACATGATGCCGAGCAAACACATTTTAAGTCCGGTGTTTTTTGGGAAGCAGCACCTACACACACATTTCCCCACCTCATCATCTACACAGCGTATGTACACATGACTTAATACTTTCCAGAAGGGCTGTATCAACCTATTAGAGGCATTAACATACTGCATTGCATTGCAATAGCTCTGCTCGTTTCTGAAAGTATTTGAACAAATGCATTTAACACGTATACTGTGGGCATGCTTGGGATTAAGAGATATCAGCAACTGATTCGGAGTAATTGCATATGCACAGCAGTGTCTGGTCTGATCTGCTAACACTGTCATACACGTGGAACACAAGGCAAGCATTTTAAAAAATGCCCAGAGAAACAACCCAGAAGAAAACCCGAGGGTGATGCTTAAGAAAATGTAGACCCCTAGCAGCCTTCTGCTTCTCCGTCTCCCCTTCGCCTTCTGCGCCAGCTTTGCTGGATGCAGCCCCTGCTCACATGGAGGGTTTTGTTCACATACAAACTCGATGCAGCAGGCACATTCTCCTTAGAAGTACACACTCCTATGCCAGACTTAACCAAGCCTATGTCACGCTTTTGTTGCTTTCCTGATCATGCAGAAATACTGCTCCCCCGTCCCCCCCACCGAGGACATGTGAAAAACATTAACATATCTCAAATGCCTAGCAGACCTTGCAGTACCCTTGACAGAACTTTACATTTCCTGGGCAAATCTTGTAGTGACAGAAACCCTCTGTAATTGCATTTAAGCCAATGATGATGCACAGATAATACCAACGAAGTCTGGCCATCAGATTTCAGTGTAAATTAAGTACCTACCTGAAAGCAGCATTAAAAATGGAACAGATTTTGTTATTTACTTCTAATTAGAACTCCTTGCTCGTGCTAGTGAAAAAAAAGCACTTTCAAAAGAGAAATAAGCAGCAGTAAAAGACATGTCATTATTTTCATTACACGCTTGTGGCACTTCTAGCTATTAAGATTGCTCCCTTCCCAAATCTGTTTTCAATAGCTTACAATTCTGCTACACGTGGGAAGCTTCAGACGACGCATTCAATGGCAGGTAAACATCTTACTAACCATGCATATATTTTCAAATTAGCTTATTTTATCACCACAGGCAAAACAGTATTTTTGTCTCCTTGAGGCCTACAATACTTCTGGTGATTCAATACGTGAATGCTCTACCAGATGGTTCTTTGGAGAAGGTAAGTTTAATTTAAAAAGGGAATGAATTGTTTCCAAGAGGCAAGATTTTTATCTTTCCTGTAAAAGTCATCAGTTCGACAAAGTTATAAATCACTGGAGGAAAATCCCACAGTGAGTGTTCAGTAGCGCCTCAGACATTTAGCAGCTGAACACCTCGGGAAAGCCCACCTGCCCTTGGCGTGCTCTGGCTGCTGCTGAGCGGGACCTCCCCGTGCTTCCAGCTCTGAGACGCCGCTATCTAAGCTGGCCCAGACCGAGGCACACGAAAGCAGGACGAGAGGACCATCTGACCCTTGTCCTCCTCATGAGCTGAAGGAGGACAGATGAGGTTTCATGCTCTGCTGAGGTTTGCTGGGTTTGCAGGGAGGTGCCTGATGCCTGGGGCTGCCCTGGTGCCCCCCGTCTGCCCCGCTCCTGGCTGGGGGATGTGATGGGCCCTGGCTGCCATGCCCTGCCATCACCCACCCAGGGAGTCCCCATGCTCCCACACCAGGGAGCCACAAGCTCCCCTTGTGCTCTGACAGGGTGCGCGCCAGCGTGCGTGCACGTGCACTTGTGTGTCAGAGAGAAAAGCAGATGCAAATGGGAGCCAGACTGCAAGGCTGAATGAGCTGGGAAAGCGAAGTTGAAGGAGAAGCTTGGAGAGGCAGAACAAGTAAAAGCAAAGAAGCCCGTGCATGGAAGGCGGGACAAAGGGCAGGCAGGAGGCATCAAATAAAAGAACAAAAAAACCCCCACAAGGACAGACTCAAAAGGTGCTTGTTCAAAGCACCCTTTACTTCCACCCTCATGTATACTCGTCCCTGCAACCCTACAACATCCAGAAGCTGCTCAGAGCCAACTGATGCTGCTTCCCCCGGTACAGGTCCCTCTCCTCTCCCATGTGTGCCACAGCTACCCAACTGCAGAGGGGCAGTACGGTGCTTTTCCTACAGTGGACCCTGCAGCATTTCCTAACTCCCCAGGGTTTGACTTCGCAACACAGTGGGGTTTTTTTCCACATACATTTTATGATTGTCCTTAGTTAAGTCAGCTTGGATAGATAAATCTCGTTAAATCATCTCTCAGCTCCATAATGTGTATGCTAAACAGGACCTGGCTTGTTTTACAAAATAAAGCGTGCTGGATGAGGAAGAGGCACATGATCTACACTAACATTTTCTTCTCCTGGTTCAGCAAACATAAAAGCACCACTATGAAAGAGTACTTAAAGTTCCTTTTGTAGCTAATATTGAAAGAGTTTATTATCACATTGAAGAAATGCTTTAGGGGAAATCTCGCTCCGACAGCGTTCTCATGAGAAAGCTTGATGCTTTCAAACAAGTCACTTTGAAATGTTCAGGAACGCAAATATCATGCGGCTCCTGAAGGTGCAATGACACATTTTATCCCACCAGGAAGCTCCTGTGTTCCCCGCTAAAAGAACCTGAAGCTCTGCAAGAAGTACTGCATCTTTCAAACGGAGAACATTTTGGACATCAAGCCTTGAAAGTAATCTGGCATCTGAACTCCAATCTGACTGCACAGATTTAGTTTGTTTAGAGTTAACTTGTGCAGTGAAGGGTACCCAAAGATGCAGAGGATCCCCCTTAGTTTCTGTATTTCTCGGGTACGCAGAGGTAATGTACATCTCAAGAGCTACTTGAGTGACCACAGGGCAAAGATCAAACGAGCTCTCCATCTACAGAACTGGCATCATGCAGTCAAAGCCACTGCAGGCTTCCCCAGAGGACCTGCCAGCAGATACTGCCTGCTTCCCTACACATTAATTACCACCACCTCTTGATGATACCAGCTAGCCAGGATGCGGGCTGGGACCATCAGTACACCTAATGCAGTACCCTACACACCTGTCAGATGGCTACATTTTTTAAACTACTCACTTGACTCAAAATAGTAACCTAAAAGGATTTTCACCGAGCCCACCCCTCTATCCCCAACGGAGCAGCGGGGCAGGAGTGGGATGTGGCTCTGCCAAACAGCAGCTCCCGGCAGCTGGCCATCACGGAGAGGGAGGGTAGCCTCTTCTCATGACTCTCAATACTTTCTAAAATGGTTGCTTACACATGGGCTAGCATTTTCTGACAAGCCCTCATTGTGTAAAATCCCGTCCAGAATTACCCAATCATTTGACTTTATTTAAAAATAAATAATAAATAATAATAAAATAAAAAATCAATAATAATTAAAAAAATAGGGCACTCTATATTACTTGTTTTTTTGCTCAACTCTTAATGGGTGTAAATTCACACACAAGCTGATGGGAGTCTTCGCCAAGTAAAAATTTCAGTGTCCATCCACCGTTTCTCTGCGCTGTAAGGTACAAAACCTCACCAGAGCAAAACCGCGCAGTGCCTTGCTGCAGAGCAAAGTATTCCAGTGTGTAATTGTGCTTAACCTAAACCACTTGCTCCTAAAAACACCAAAAATACTGAACAATGAGACCGGCCCCACACCCAAGGGAATTTAGGATCAAGAGAGCAACTGAAGTGACAAGTTTGCTTGTCACGACGCTACACATTCTTCGTCATCATCGGTTTTTGGCCCGATGTAGTCTGAATTCCTTCCCATGTTTTGTGAACAGCTGAACTGTGTTCCCTTACAAACGAAATGAATATGGCAGCCTGTGTGCATCTGCTTTAATCTTAAAACAAAAGCAGTTTTGCTATCTTTAGTACAAGCACAATAAAAGCACCAAAAAAGCACAGATGGTTTGGATTTTCTTTGCAGAAAGCAAGAGAGAAGTCTGACATCTCAACTGTTTATGCAGCCACAACCTATTACGTGGCCACAGCAACCCAAGGGGGGACACAGTAAGCACCTCTTTGTCACCATCTCAGATACAGGCTGCTTTCAGTCAGGTCTTACAAAAAGCATAAAGCAACTCTCTGCTCAGAGATAAATGCTTTTGTTCATACAGATTTAATTTATATTGTTAGTAAAACACTTAACAACGGCCACACTAATGCCAAACAAATTAATTTCAGTAAAGCTAAAGCATACACTACCATTATGTTTAGGCAACACAGAACAAAACCCTTGAAAACCCAACATTAAAGGAGTTATTTATGGTCATTGCTCAGCCCTCCTGCCCCCATCATTTATGCATTAGAAATCTTCAGGCTGCTCACTTGCAAACTCCCTGACTTCTGACAAAAAGTGGCTATGCACTGGTAGCCAGAAAGTTCTTTTGCAGAAGTAATACAGTCAATTTGGTATGGCAGTCAGGGTTGGGGTTTCTGGGTTTGCTTTTTTGTTGTGTCGTTTTTCTGTTTGGTTTTTTTTGTTGTTGTTGTTGTTGTTTTTGTTTTGTTTTTGTTTTTTTTTTTACAGTTCAACCTTTCTTTTAAAATATCTCACTCCAGGATTAAAACTTTCCCTTTCCTGGAATTAATCACACTGATAGTGGTTTTGGCAGAAAGACAAGTAACAGGAAAAAAGTAAGGACAGCACATGTGCAATGTATCCAAGATGTACTTCATAACCTGCTCTGCATTTTTATGTAATAAATACACAGTAGTTCAGGGAAAAAAACACACAAAAAGAGACTTTCCCCTATTGCCCTTTAACAAATATTCAGAGAATAGAAGTCATGTAAAAATACCGCTCTTGATACAAAGCAGATAAAAAGGCAAGCTGAATTAGCTCCTGAATCAGGGAAAAAAAAAGAGTGTTCTGCTATTGATATTGCTTCCTTTAGCATTATGAAATGTCTTTTTAATATTTCTATGCTATAGCAATCAATATTTTGGAGAATTTAAGAGACCCAAACTAGTGATTTTTCCAATTAGCAAGTACTTAAAAGTTAAAAAAAAAGATGGCACATCAGAAAAAACACTTGTTCAATTTATGAGCACTTCCACTTGAACCAGTGATCAAACATCGTACTTATAAGTAACGTTTGGGGTTTTGAAGCAGCATTTCCATTAAGGAAAATGTTTGCTGCAAGGCACTTGTGCATTGCAGTTACGCTCCATTAAATGCTTCACAGGAGGGATGGGAGAATGCAGGTCAGTGGGCTTGCAGGACACATGTGGGCTTGCAGGACACGTACGGCCTCTGCAGCCTCTTTTGGTTCACGGAAATCAGAATCATAGAATGGTTTGGGTTGGAAGGGACCTTAAGGATCATCTAGTTCCAACCCTCCTGCCACAGGCAGACACCTTCCACTAGACCAGGTTGCTCAAAGCCCCATTCAACCTGGCCTTGAACACTGCCAGGGAGGTGGCATGGGATGGAGAAAGCATGGGTGCACAGCCCTCCCTCCTTGCGAGCCCCTCCAGGCGATGCCCCGCAGGCTGGGGTACCAAACGCCGCCTCCCCAAGCTGGGCTGCCTCGCCTCCGGGGCTGGGCCGGGGACGAGCATCGGCTGTGCGAGGCGGGGAGGCCAGTCTGCTCCCAGCGGATGCTCCCGGTGCCCGGCTCGCATCTGTCATGAGCTCTGTTTACAGGCGCGTCAACAGATGCTTGCAGCGAGAGTCGCTGAACTTTGACATGCCGCACAAAGATGTAAACACTTCTCCGCAGAAGATAAATCCCAAGCACTACAAGGCGCTCTGGCTGGCTTCTGGCCCTCCCCAACCCCACCCCAACCCCCAAACCCAAAATTCCCATACACATCCCTTAAAATCAACAGCAATAAAAAAAGACCCAAACCACAAAAAAAAAAAAAAAAAAAACAAAAAGCCAACATGCAAATAGCCACAGCACCAAGCTTTTTGAAGTATACTAGAAATAATCAGGAGAGTTATTACAAGTAAGCCAAATATAACTAACTGTAGAATAAAATGAACTTTACAGTGTTTAGACAGATGGAATCCAATTTCCTGGTGTAAAGCTGCTGAATTTGGTATTGACCCTGAGCCTTAAAGACTGGGGGATCTGCTGCCCAAAACACGCACAAGCTATGCAATGGCCGGAGTCGGTAGTCGCTACTCTTCATAAGCACCATTAAATTAAAAAGCATGAAAGTCTTCATAACTAAAGTCTGCAGAAAGAGACAGATTCATCTAATGCTAAGAGCAGCCAAGACCAAAGCCCACTGCATATATTTGTGTATTTTCTTAAGAGGCTGTACACACAAGGGAGCACACAAAAGGCTTCTTTAAAATGCTCCCTTGTAAGGGTGTATTCCAAGGGCAATTTCCTTTTTCGGGGAAATGACCAAAAAACCACTGTTTGGAAATATTGTCGAGTCTTCACATGGAAGAGCTAGAAGCAAGCACAACACTTTTCAACGATAACTAAGAAAATCCTTGTCCAGAAGGATTTACTTCTCCGATGCCTGATCCTATGAACTGATGCAGCCAAACACAGCATTTACTGATAAACAGTCCTACTGACTTCAGTAACTTCAGCCAAGTAACTTCAGTGGTGTTATTCATGCCCTGTGAATATGAACGGAAGACTCTTGTTTAAAAGGGCTTCTCACAGAAGCGAAGGCTAGCACAAGAGAGTCCCAAGCGAGGGTGAGAAAGGACACAAGGCGAAGAAAAGCGTCCTTATGAGAAGCGCTTACCCATTGCCTGCAGGTTTGGGATTATTTTTTTCTTTTAAATCAAATACGAGGAAAACATGAACTCTCCTGGTAGAACCACATGGTAACTTCTATATAATCCTACTGCTAGCTCAAAAATCAAACAAAAGGAACATTCCAAACTAGGCAAAAAAAGAAAAAACAAACCCCAAACCTCAAACAAAGCCCAGGTCTCACTTTTCTGAATGAGGTCATGATGAGATACTCTCCCAGCCTTCAAAACCAGAAGGAAGAAAAAAAAAAAAAGAAAAAAAAAGAAAAAAAAGAAAGGTGAAAACCTCCATGGAAAACATACTTGAGCTGTGTTTAACAAGGAACATCTGTAGCCTTCCAATTCCTGAGATGCAGAAATGCCCCAGAAGAGCCACATTAAGTTAAACACACAGGAAAAAATACTTTTGTTGCTGACCAAACCATTTACAGGTGCCTCTGATTTGAAGCTAAGGATACTGAGCAGCACTCTGTTTGCTGACATAACACCATGTCGTGAAGGACTTCTTTGTAAAGAAAGTTCACAGAAAGCTGGTTTAACTGACAAAGTCTTTACTGATGAAATGTGACATCTGTTTTTAAAGAGCCTACATTTTTGGGATATTATCGCTCAGCTGCTTCTATTTATAACTTATTTGATTTAAAAGTTCCTCTCAGTTAACTAAGCAGGTATGCAATTAAGTATCCTGAAATTTCAGTGTCAGACTCAGGTCAGTTTGCAGCAACTGATTCAACTTTTACTTCTCCCTGGATGAGTTTCTTCAGAGCAGATTTCCCGTACGCACACACACACATACATCATGTCTTACATTTATAGAAATCTTCCCTTGCAAGGGAATGGGCATTATTAAAAATGTGTGCTCTTAGGTGCTCAAAGTCCCCAATGCTCAAAGGCTTAAACACAGTGCTACCTACGCAAACCACCATGACTACATTTAAAAAAAAAAAAAAAAAAAAAAGGAGAGGAGGAACACATGCTGACTATACATTTATTGGCATTATTTTTATATATATTTGAACGTATGAATGGATGAAAAAGTAGAGTCCTAACTAGGAGACAAGAAAGATGTTCTTGAAATTAATGCCATGCAACTCAAGGCAGCTCTTCCGAAAGATTTCACTCCCCTCCCCAGCTTTTTCTATTTGCTATCTATGCTTTCACTGGGGATGGTTTCAAGTGTGCCTGTACGAGTTAAGAGCACAATGCAGTCCTCTTTCATGCAAGGGGAAAAGTTACTATTTTATCTGAAATAAAGTTTACATTATTCAGAAAAGAAGAGAAACTGGAAAGAGGTTTTTTTCTCAACAGAACCACGATACTCTACTGAACGTACACAAGTAAGTCATTTCAAGCAAAGCATACAGTGGCAGCAGGGCTTTTAGCATTTTATTTAAACATTCACTTGAGTACTTTATGAGCTCACACAACTTCATTAAGAATTTATAGAATATGACGATAAGGAAATGCCTGCTTTACTGTAAATAAAATCCTTAAGGAAGAAAACATTTTAACTCTAAAAACAGAGGTAGCAAAAATACCCTCAAACATGAAAAAAAGATGCAGTAACTACTGTCATCATACATATATATATGTCTATAAACACAAGGAAAGATTAGGAATTTTTTTTTTAAGTCTGAGTATTCACAGACAGCACTGACATACTTTATATGTATATTCAGAGATATGGTGTTTCCAAAACATCAGGCACAGAGCCCTTCACCAGCTCTGTGCACACTAATGGAACCAAAAACAAAACTAACCCACCTACCCACCAGCAAATGAGCACAGCATCTTCCCTTCTGGAAAGGATCTGGGAGGTGCTTATAAGGAGAAAAACATTTACAATATGAATTGTTTACTCACTGCAGCTTCTCGAGTCATTGCAGACCCTTCGTTTTGAAGGCCAGCCTGCAAAAGGCTTTTGAGAGGCACTCCAGAGCCAGCTGCAGCCCAACACCATGAACTTGTGCTGAGAGAGATATCACACCTTTCATCTTCCACTCCTTTATCATGGGCTGGGGTGGTGAAACACGGCCCTGATGTACTCTTCCCCTCCCTGTATTTAATGGGGCTTTTGTCTACCCCCGTGTAGTGCCATGGTTTTCTTTTTTTCATAAAGAGTATGACTGTTTCACAGCTATTTGCTCAGGGAAACCCACACCTACAACCCGAAATTCCCTTTTTTAGTATACCATATCATATGTATCAGATATTCCACACAGCCTATCAAATCAGCCAGATTTACAGCCATTTCATGCAAAGGGTGACCACAGAAGGCAGTACCACAATCATCTTTAACGATAATTGACTAATAGACTGCTTAACTGAAACATTCAGGCAACATAAGAATACTCGAGGAGCAATTATATCACCATGTGATTATCAGAAGGATTCAACACCTGATATAAACTTGTTAAAACATTGAAAGGGTATGGCATATTCTCACAAGAATATTGGCATTGGGTAGGATTCCCTACAACCAACACCCCTTCAGCATACAACCACGTGCCGCCACAGGTTTTTGTGGCAAATTTATTTCCACCACTCAGAACAGAACAGAAAGAAGAAATTAAGAAGTCATGTACTGTGCTATGATATTTCCATTATTCTGCAAACTGACGTTGGCAAAGACTTGAAGGCCAAACTCATAAAAGTAAAATCTGAGCACAACTCCAGCAAACACACCTTCCTAGTCCCACAACCCTGTCAAACACATCTTGAGAAGTCACGCAAAATGCTCACTGGAAAGGCTAGAAGTGCAAAGTCCAGCAGAAGCTATTGAATCAGAGAAGATGAATAACGATGCTGAGCTTTGATAAGGTCCCAACACTTTCATCAGTTTGTCATTAGGCTTGAACATGAGCTGCAGCTATCAAAAGGGTCTGGGAATCAATATGCTTGCCACACTTCAAAAATTGTCATCACCTCACATTTCTGCAATCTCACCCCTTGCCTCCCCTGCCTTGTTCTTCAAAGTGATATACAGCATTGCAGGGATCGTCAAGCTGCCAGAGGTAATCATCGGGCATTATCTCAGTTTCATTTCACCCGCCTGCAACCTTCTACAGCCTGTAGGTAACAAAACAGCAAGGGCAGGATGGTCTAAAAGCAGATCAGGAAAAGCAACAGGAGAAAAAATGTTAATGGGCCAATGTCAGCTGGCACGGTCCTTTTACAGTCCTTCTACACGCAAAGTGCGCTCCTGAAAACGTAAGCCTTGAAAAGCATTCAAGTTATCAAATACAGTGAACTGCTAGTGTGCCTTTGGCTGGGCAGCAGCCAGCTCAGACCCACCAAGGAGATATATGCCACGTCATGGGTCTGAAGGCTGCTGCTCCCTATGTCTTTCCCGTTTCATACCACCTGCTTTTAACACAAGCAGGCCAAACCAAAGAAGGGTTGGTTTTTTTCCCAGTGATGTTTTACAGCACCAAAGTTTTCTAAGGAAATGTAATCAGTCAGATGATATTATAGGAATGACTTGAGGCTTTTTCCATATTACCTGAAGTTTCAGCTTGATGATGTACACCACAGAAAGGCAGCAACATCACACGTAACACACACACGCAAGACCATTAGCAAGCAGCTTTTCTGCTTGCAGATGCCAACAACAGCTCTGCCATCCTTTCCCAGGGCACCAAAGCAAGCTGTCCATTTTACAACACCAGCTGCGATTCTCGTAAGTGTAAGGCTTTTGAAGTTCAAAACGCTTCTAAAAGTCAGGGTCTTTACAGCTACGTGTCCAATTACAAAATCCTGTGAAAATTAAATGAAGCCGCTCCTACAAGCATGCAGGTCACTCCTACTAGGAGCTGGAGAAGGCTTATTTTAAATTAAAGACCCAATGCTGGACATTGCTGGGAGCACAAGTTAACACCACACATGGCAACCCTCCTGCTCTGCAATCCAAATGTAATGGTGGTGCTTTAATGTGATGGATCCTTCTTTTTTCTGCTTCAAAGAGCCAAGAGAGGAGACAGTCTCAGCCTCTCCACTTCACTGGACCTCAAATTTCAGTAGGACAGGTCAAAATACGCAACCTCCTAAATCTGAGCAACACTAAATGCACAATTTAACATGCAACCCACAGAAAACACACCAGCATATAGATGGCCTTCTTGTATCTCTGTGAGGAGGCTTTGCACCTAGTGGTAGTCACGCTCAGTCTAGTTTTGTGGATGTCTTCCCCCATACCATGTGCATCTAGGTCTCTAATCCAATATATCTGGTAATTTGGCACAGGTGCAGAGGATCATAGAATCATAGAACGGTTTGGGTTGGAAGTGACCTTTAAAGGTCATCTAGTCCAACCCCGCCCTGCAATGAGCAGGGACATCTTCAACCAGATCAGCCTGCTCAGAGCCCCATCCAGCCTCACCTTGAGTGCTTCCAGGGATGTGGCATCTACCACCTCTCCAGGCAACCTGTTCCAGTGTTCCACCACCCTCACTGTAAAAAATTTCTTCCTTATATCTAGTCTAAATCTACCCTCTTTCAGTTTAAAACCATTACCCCCTTGCCCTGTCACAACAGGCCCTACTAAAAAGTTTGTCCCTACCTTTCTTGTAAGCCCCCTTTAAGTATTGAAAGGCTGCTATAAAGTCTCCCCAGAGCCTTCTCTTCTCAGGACCGTGTCTTTCCTGTGCTGAGGACCCCAGAGCTGGACACAGTACTCCAGGTGGGGTCTAACCAGAGGAGCGTAGAGGGGCAGAATCACCTCCCTTGACCTGCTGGCCACACTGCTTTTGATGCAGCCCAGGATACAGCTGGCTTTCTGGGTTGCAAGCGCACTTTGCCAGCTCATGTCCAGTTTTTCATCCACCAGTACCCCTAAGCCCTTCTGCTCAGGGCTGCTCTCAATCCCTTCATCCCCTAGCTTGTATTGATACCGGGGGTTGCCCTGACCCAGATGCAGGACATTGCACTTGGCCTTGTTGAACCTCATGAGGCTCACATGGGCCCACTTCTCAAGCTCATGCAGGTCCCTCTGGATGGCATCCCATCCCTCAGGCATGTCAACCACACCACTCAGCTTGGTGTCATCTACAAACTTGCTGGGGGTGCACTCAATCCCACTGTCTATGTTATTGATGAAGATATTAAACAGCACTGGTCCCAGTACAGACCCCTGAGACACGACTCATGACTATTCTCCATCTGGACATTGAGCCATTGACCACTACCCTCTGGATACGATTGTGCAACCAATTCCTCATCTACCAAACAGTCCATCCATCAAATCCATCTCTCTTCAATTTAGAGAGAAGGACATTCTGGGGGACTGTGTCAAAGGCCTTACAGAAGTCCAGATAGATGACATCCGTAGCTCTTCCCTTGCCCACTGATGTAGTTACTCCATCACAGAAGGCCACTAGGTTGTGTCAGGCAGGACTTGCCCTTGGTGAAGCCCTGCTGGCTGTCTCAAATCACCTCCGTGTGCCTTAGCACAACTTCTAGAAGGATGAAGGCATTGGCCTGAGAATCAGTCAGTGGCGCTAGGAGGGTAGTGGACGGGAGTGGGAACACAACAGCTATCAGTGAGTTGGGCTCCCTGACTACCTCTTCAGATGCTGAGGACAGCAGTGACTTTCACCCATCTCTCTGCCTCCCCAGGGATGTAGAGCACAACTAAGTTTTGCCACCAGAGACATGATCAGACACAGGTGCTTGGATGTGACCTCCTCTCTGTCACCCCGTTTCCTTTGCCACATGCCCAGGGACTCTGAAGAGAAGCAAGACACCGTTTTCTCTGCCTCAGACCCCCAAATGTTTCACCCCCTTTTCAGCCAGGACAGCAGCAATTTAACCTCGAGCAGGTTATACCTTGCCTATCAAAAACCACCCTGCAACGCTGTCTGGTTCCTTTCCTGCCTGGAGAAAGGCATGCAAGGAAAGTAAGGGTTCCCTGGCTCTGAAAGACATGCATTTCCACTACGCTTACCCAGAGGGATGAAGGTGAAGGCAGCAGGAACAGGCAGCCTGTGTTCCAGTCTACCATGCTTTTCTCAGTCTCATTCACTACCTGAAGTTACATTCATCTGGTGCAAATAACTAAGAAAAGGAAGCAAAACTGAGGGAACAAACATCCTTCAAAAGTCAAAGGGAATGTCCTCTGGAGGTCGATGACTGTCTCAGTGTGAGTGTTTATATCCGACTCAATCTAAAACTAAAATTTCTTCAGAGAAGCTGCAGGAAACTACGTCTGGATAAATCATGGTCTAATGGAGAGTAGAATAAATAGATAAATAAAAAGTAAGTGCCAGAGAAAGCAAAGTAATTCCAAGCTGTCAGCAACTGGCAGGGCTAGTTCTGCCTTCTTCTGGGGGTTAAAAAGGAAAATGACGGGGGGGAAGAGAGAGAGAGGGGGGGGAACAAGCTCCACACCAGCCTCCTTCACCAGCTGGCAGCCAGACACGCAGGCATGCACTGCCTGAGACGGCCGAGCTAACCCGAGGAGACGCTAGGACTCATCTCCATCCCTGCAGGCAGGCAGGAGCCAAGAGTGTTTGACAGCCAGGAAGCATTTCAAATTAAAAAAAAAAAAAAGAAAAAAACCCACAAAAAACCACCACCACCAAAAAAAAAAAGAACAGATAAACAAATCCCAAACGAAAAAAGCAAGGAGAGGGGAGTAACAGACTCCTTCCTTCACAATCCTCTTGCAGCAGGAGCTGGTGGAGCTGCCCCAGTTCTGCTCTGGGAGGTATGCCTTGATGCCTCCCATTGAATCAGTGACGCTCCACTACCGTGATGCCACAGTGCCACGTGCCAGCCACAACCTTCTGTTATTGTAAGGGAATACAACCATGGAGAGGCCACCAGCCTGCGTAGAACAAGGCTCTCACACCGGGCAGCATTGCTTCAGCTTTGTCAGGCACGATCATAGCAACTGACCAGACAGGCAATGGGAAGAGCTATTAAAACCAAAGTTGCACATTCAGGCCATACAAAATTAATACTTTACTCACATACCTTAGGCTTTTAGTTTCCCCTATGCCCTCCACACAAGGAGGACAGCTTCTTTTCCACAGAGTGGCAAAAAGGAGAAAACATAGAGGAGCGATGCCCATACCTGACCATACTCTGTCCTGAATACGACGACTCCTTCTGCGCAGGAATGAACAGTGCTGGGATAATGCTGATTATTTTCTCGCAGCCAGACCCGAGACCCCTACAATAGACAAAACACAGTTAGAGATGGCATAACTGAAAAAAGAATGTCACTCAATACTTTTCTCTGAAAATACTTATCAAGTAAAAGGAGAGAAAGCGAGACCAAAATCCAAATAAGCAAGTGAAAGAAATAAAATAAAATAAGCTCTCAGCAAGTATTTGCTGGTTTCTGCTGAAACAGTAAACACAGGAGAATTACACTGAAGTGCCTTTTTTTTTTTCCTAGTAGAAGTTCCTAAATGCTGGCAAGAGCAGCTGGAGCCGATTCTCTAAGTCACGTGCCTCATGTTAGCACACATAAAATTACAAAGCAGTATTTGAATTTACACACAGTTTAAAAGATTCTCCTCACAGCCGGCTGGCTCCCCACCTGTTTATTTTCAACCTCTGTTAAGCACTCACAGTACCTCCCCTCCTATCATCTTTCACCTTCTTTCTAAACCACTTTGCCCTTTATACAGCCCTCCTCTTTTGGCTGCACAACAACACAGAGGATTTAAAAAAAACCAAAAAACCTACTAGCAAGCAAGTTTACAAAGAAATTACATTTGCTTTTTAGAGGTGCGGCAACGGAGACACTATCAGTGAGGCACCTAAGCCAGTCTAGTAAGACAGGGTAGGCGCAGACTATTTTAATTTTCACCCAGCTAGTCGATCCAGCATCAAGAAAACAGAAATATCCAGCACTGAGAACAAGGGGGAAGGAACCACAGCTGATGCTGCAGCTGCAGCAAAAGCCATCCCAACAACCATACCCACTGAAGTTGTTCCAGCATAGGAGAGGGCTTCAGCTGGCATGAAAGCACTGAGCAGTAGCACCCCATGGTCAGACCTCCAACCCAAACTATACTCCTGTTCTCTACAACTGGACAGCAGGCTCCATATCAGAAAGACAATATTTTACTGGTATTTAGAGATTTTTTTACTGGTATTTAGAGATTTTTTTTTCCCCAGAACAGTCAAATTCTCTCCCAAAGAAAAAGTAAAGGAGTGGTAGAAAAGGGCTGGGATATATCCTGATAATCATAAGGTTGTAACTTTGGGTGTACAACCACTGAAAAAAACCCAATTCAAATAATTAATTTTGCATGCTAGCATCCGAAGGTTGTCCTTGCCTGAATTTCTACACACAGGAACTATACTTACAGCTTTGTTAAAGTTGGTGGGGTGCAGGGTCCTGATTAACAATCACAACAAATACAGATTTTTATTTCTGTTACATATTTAAGGCGAGCGGCCCGTGAGTCTACCATGGACTTTAGCCACATTATGAGTTGTATATGCTTTAGATAGTGTTGAATAAACATTATTCTTATTTCTATACGGGAGAACAGCAGCACTGAGACACAAAATAATGCTCACAGAGAATGTAAAAACTCTTGCTGCTTGGTTTCTCTGAATGGTAAGAGCTCAGCTGCACGTAGAGGACCACGTTAAGAGCACCCCTCATTATTTTTTTCCCCCTCCATCTTTTGACAAACTGCTTTCCATTTTAAATGCTGCAAATGCCTGCGGAGATGTTTGCCCTTTTACCTCCGAAACCTCAAGCCGGATGGTTTCCAGGTTTACAGCAAGTTCGAGGCAGTTCAAACGCAGGGTATGTCGACTCAAAAGCGCAGGGTGAGGGCAGAGGGGAGCGGAAAGGAGAGCACCCAAGGTGGGTAGGGAGGAGCAGGGGACTGGGAAACAGCGGGGAGAGGACTCCCCAGAAGTGGTAAAAGCAACAGAGAGGACTTGAACGTTTAATTCAAAACCCAGTGACAGCACTGGGAAGACTCCCACCCGTTCCCTCAGGTCTGCATTGGATTTTGGCCGTCAGAAAACCCAGAGCTCTGTTTTTAATCTTCTCGAGCAGCACAAACACCCTCATGCTGACAGGTCGGAGGGCACGAGCACCCTGCACTTTCCAGAGGGAGGAAGGCTGAAGTAAGGGCATCGCTCTTGGACTTCCTCTGGTACCTCCCCACCAGAGCCAGAAAACAGAAATGTCCTATGTCCCTTAAGTGCAGGCACAGGAGTGATGACAACTTTGAAGGCAACACCCTCAGCATTGAGGAATATCTACCAGAACGCTGTGGCAGGAGATAAAGGGCTCTTTCACATTAACACACTTGCTACCGTCAGCCCACCGTCCCCACGAGTGCCCCAGAATGCAAACACGAGGCTTGCAGCTGCCCATCACCCCGGTGGGATGGTGCAATGCAGTGCTCGGCCGCAGCAGCGTGGGTCTAAAGCCCGTAAGGCACAAGTGCGCGGCACTGCATAAAAGAGCTCATGTATCCATTCTGTATCATGCAACGCCCTCAGAGCAAGGTGAGCTGAGCCTTTTGCCTCAGATTCCTGCATGACCTCAGCCACCTCACTTCATCTGTGTATCACAGAGGGCTGAGGTTGCAAGGGACCTCTGGAGGCATCTAGTCCAATCCTCCTGCTCAAGCAGGGTCACCTACAGCTGGCTGCCCAGGATCATGTCCAGATGGCTGTTGAGTATCCCCAAGGATGAGAGACTCCACAACCTCTCTGGGCAACCTGTGCCAATACTCAGTCACCCTCACAGTACAAAAAATGTTTCCCAATGTTCAGTGGGAACCTCCTGTGTTCAGCTTGTGCCCACTGTCTCCAGATCTGTCACTGGGCACCACTGAGAAGAGCCTGGCTTTCTCCTCTTCGTACCTTCCCGACAGGTAGTTATATACATTAACGAGATCCCCCCGAGCCTTCTCCAGGCTGAACAGTCCCAGCTCTCTCAGCCTTCCCTCATAGGAGAGATGCTCCAGTCCCTTCATAATCTTCATGGTCCTTTGTTGGACCCTATCCAGTATGTCCATGTCCCTCCTGTACTGGGGAGCCCAGAACTGGTCACAGCACTCCAGGTGTGGCCTCACCAGTGCTGAGTAGAGGAGAAGGATCTCCTCCCTTGACCTGCTGGCAACACTCCTGAGTTAACGCAGGACACCAGAAAAAAGAATCATCAGCTCACGAAACAACTTCATTCAGTCTGACAATCGCTGTTTCGTGTTTGAATATTTTTTTGTTATTAGTGGAATCATTCTGTCATAAAATGGAAGGGCTACAAGGTTGTCCAGCTCATAGCAAATTTTTACTTCACTGGGCTTTTCTGCCTCAACCTAATAACGCCACAGAAGCAAGGCATAGAAAAGCTTCCCCCCACCCAGTAAACAGCATAGTTTTGTTCACCAATTGTAACTGGTTTAATGAAGGTGGCTGACACCACCAAGCTCTGGGAGACCTGATGGCTCAAGAGGTGAAGGTATGTACTACAGTCACCAAGCAGCAAAGGGAATTTGGCCCCGGCCTTCCCACAACCCAGGGAAATGCTTTCACCAGCCTGCTGCTGGGCATTAAGTGTCTGTACCGGTCAGTCTCCACGTCCTCCTCCTCCTCCTAGATGAATTCGATCCATCTAAATGCACACATGAACAGCAAAAAAATCTATTTGTCAAAATGCAGTCAAGTTCTTCCAATGCTTCAGGACAATCAAACCCCTGTTGTTCTGCTGGTTTATTATTTGCCAAAATCTCTGAGCTCCAGTAACATGAAGTTTATGCTTTCAAGGGCAATGAAAAGCTTATAAACATTAAGCCGCAACAAAATTTGCCAAAACCTCATCATTCAAAATAGCCTCTCACAAGAAGGAGAATGTTTCCCATCTTGGAATTAAATAATTAATCCTGAATTTTTTTTCTGGCTATGAAGGGGAAACAAAAGGGGGCCTGCACAGAAGTGTTCACTGGGTTGGGCTAGTCCTAAAATAAGTTTTTTAAAGCAAGTAGGAAAGGGTTTGATTTAAACAAATGTACATTGTTAAGGGTCAATAGCTGCTATTCAGGGGAGGCCGGAACAATGCGGTTCACAAAGCCAGAGGCATCTGAAATGCAAATACAACGTGTTCCCTGGCAAGGTAGCTCAACAATACGGTATCTATCCACGGGCTGGGTGCACTGCAAGGCCTTCCTCTCTGGGGGAGGGAAAAAACAAAAAAAGCCTTGGGAAAAGATCCCTTATAAGCTACGCAGGTTACAGCCGCCTCCTGTGCCCAGCTAGCTCTGCAACCCGGCTGCAATCCCTCTGCGATGCATTAGTCACACACAAGTGACAGTTTTGAGAACAAAATCTTCACTCGTAGTTAATTTATGGACAAGACTTGTCATCCAGGACCCACCTGAGGAAGGACTCCACTCAACGCACATGATGGCACATTATATTGGTCTGGACCTGTTTCTGGGGGAGAAGCCTGGTAACTTAGCTACTCCAGAGCTCCCTGACAAGCCATCTAACATGCTGCTAGTCTGTGATAAGAGGGAAAGCAAAGCCACAGAGCACTTACTAAAGCCCAACGATTTTTATTTCTATGAAGCAAGGCTGTAAAAATACTTGGAATAGAGTTTGCAGAAGAAAGGCCATGTGCCATCATTGCCACAGCAAATAAATTTCTCCTGACTGCAAAAGGGAAAGGAAATGGGCTTGCAAATCTCGCAGCTGCAAGACCACCTGGAGAAGTCCTTAGTCCTTCTACTTCACAGATTTCACAGCTGAAAATGCAAACACTACCTCTTACCTTCCTCTGTTCTGTTCTTGGAGACGGTAAAAGTACATTCTTTTTTTTACTTTCTTTTGGACATATACACTGGAAATCACAAAATTAACTAAGAACTTCATCTCAACTAAGTAAAATGGTGGCGCGTTCAATACAAAACGGTAATTAACAAGCTAGATTTTGTATGCATACAGGTTGTATGCTGAATAAAATAACTGCACATTAATGACATTTTTATCTGTATCTTGTATATATCTCTACACATGAAAAGCAGATATTATATAACTGCGTTCTCATCCAAGTGAAAATGCTACTCACTCAAATGTTATAACGTAAAATCCAGTCAACTCATCAACGCAGTTGATTCACAGCAGTTAAAACTGCTTTAAATTAAGGGCAATGAATGTAGGTTATGCCACATACGCATTCAAAAAGCATTTCACTACTGGGGCTTGGCAAAGCAAAAGGAACAATAGTCAATATGTATTTAGAGAACCTTTTGTTCAGGCACTACAGTAGCTTGGCTCTAAATACAAAGTTTGAGAGACAGGAAGAGAAGCTATTAACTAGGTCAAGCTGGACATCAGCTTTTTAATGGAAACGATAACCAAAACCGCATTTATCTTCATTCCTTCTCTTCACTAAAACACACACTGATCACAAGGAGGGCTGCAGCAAGAAAGAAGCTATCCAGGCAAAATACAACTTTGCTAATTTCATATTAATGAACACTTTTGCTTCTAAAAACTTGCCCCTCATTGTTAGCTTAGAACTACTGAAAACGCTTCAGTTTAGGCACCCAAAAACCTTAACATGCCAGGTGCATGCCCGGCCAGACTACTCAGGGGCAAACTCATGACGTCCACTGGAAGCTGGATATCTCTCATTGACTTCAACCCAAAAATGAAGTGTTTAGCCTCATAAGCAGAAAACTGGACCTGTTCTTCCATACCTAAGTCCAGGGGAACAAACAAGTACTAACAGCTGTTTGTACGACATATTACTCTGTAATTCAGCGTATTGATCTAGATCCCCTCCTATCCCCTCCTTTGCAGTGCCCGGCTTCCCCGGTGCAGCTTTCCTGCGCTCATCGACAACAGGCTTCCACAACAGCTGGATGTCAGTGGTGGCTGAAATACAAAAACTACTACAAAAGTCTGTGTATGCTACCACCACACAGACTATGAAAGGGAAATACACTAATATTCCAGAAACCACTCCGAGACAGTGCTGCTAACAGGCTCTGTATCCCCCCAGCCACTCTGCAGCCCCTCTGCCGACAGTCAGAAAATCTGCAGTTTCGTCCAGGGATGGTGGGTGGTGAGGAATGGATGGAGTTACGGAGAAGGGCTAGTTGAACCCTAAGTCTCTGCAGAGAGTGAGAGAAAGCACAACTTTGGAAGGTATTTGAGCATGTAATCTAAATTTCAGTACCTTAAACTCAGCTTCATGAACTGACTACGCACTTAAATCTAGGTACATACTTAACCCAGTTGAGTGGGGTAAAATTCATTTTCAAAACACTTACAGCACTAATCACAATCTCCTCAGAGAGCACTAGGAGTAAACTACTAACACCTTTCTCTCAACAAATCTAGTTCTGCCTCCTGAACAATACCGCTTTGCTTTACTGTTTTAAAGCAGAACAAAGCCATGAAGATGTTTCATGGGATGTAAGGTCAGTTTAGGGGGGTTAGTTTCCTGCAGAACAAAGTCTCCTTGAAAACGAGATGTTTCTGTTGTCTGTCCATCCCCCACACCAGATCAAAGCTCCAGCTCTGCTCCTGAGGTCTGGGCAACAGCTGCTGATTAACCTTGAACAGGCTCCATCTCCTTCTGTTTCAGTAACTGGAGATAGCGCAGTGCCGACGATGGCATACCACTTTAAAAACAAGAAACTGGATTAAAACATGTATCATTACTGTTACTGACTTGAGAGGGAACCGGAATAAATTTGCACCTTCCCAGACCTTTGAAAGCAGCAGTACTTCTTACAAGACTGCCGCTTCATATAATATGACCCTTTTTTTTTTTTAAATTAAAAAAAAAAAAAGAAACATTTTATCTTCCAGTTATTCCCAACACAAACAGCACACAGAGATTACCCTCTTACATATGCAGGTGGATGAGCACGCTCCTCCCCACCTGCTGCTGAGTGTGAAGACACACACCGCTAACAGACCTTGCTCAAAAGCCAAAAAGCAACTGCGCTTCCCTGCTAGAGCTCTGAAGATGTGGTTGCCAGCTCCCCAGGACAACAAGGTTTCCAAACCACTAGGCAACAACAGCTTTATGATACCCTCGAAAGCAAATCTAGCAATGAGATGCCATCAAGTCTTTTCAGGAGAATTACCAGTATTGCTACAGTCTGAATTATGACTTTCATGAGAAAGTTTCAAGCGTTACCTTTACATTCTGACAAGTTTTGTCAAATACCTTTTTTGCTTTTGAGACTGTCCAACCTACACCATGGCAATACAGGAACTAGGAAAGCCTATGATCAGTTGCATCCAAGTTTGACAGGCTGCTACGGGACAACAGCTCTTTGTTGTGCCTCCAAATTTAGGTAAAGAAGTAACAGCTTCTGGGCAGTCAAGTTTGCATTTCTCATTTGTTCCAAAATTAAAAATCAGTGGTCGAAGCACTACTTGGCAACTGACCGTGAATAAAACTGCAAAAATGAGAAATCAGGGAAGGGGGGAAAGTGTACAGTAACTTTCCTCTATTTACCGTATCCGCAGTTTCAGGTACTGCTGTACAACATCACCAGCGGGTACCACAGACTCGCCCGGCATGCCCCCACCATGCTGCCCCCCACACCTTAGCTTGGGGAAGAGGAATTTTAATCTGTTAAAACTCAGTAAGGAAGATAAGTAATTCAAAAAGACAACACATGAGTGAGGAGATGGAAGAGGAGGAAGTTACTGATGACAGCGGGGAGATGTGAGGAACATATGGGAAAGAGCTTGGGGCCAGTGTACCCCTCTCCATCACCATCTATATTGAGGCTGGGGGTAGCAGTGTCCAGGCAAATGACAGGCCTCCTGGTACATGCACGGTCACCTTAAAAGTAGCATGTAATTCTCTCCCCTTATTTGAATTCCTAAAGAGGAATATACAATATCCTCACACAAACTTTAAAGCCTTCCGTAAGAACCAAACAAGCCCCAACTCTGCCTTCCCAGATTTCAAAAGAAGTTGCAGTTCTGTCTTCGATGACAGCACAGTTTTGCCAAGCACTCATATTTTTTCTAAACCCACAACTTTTTATTAATTAGTCATGACTACAAATGTAAAAAACCCAAACAAATAAAAAGAATCACCAAAAACCCCAAAACTCTGTTTCCTTAAAAGCAACTGAATTCTAACCAATCTGTATACACACATCCCCCCCAATTCTTCATCTGTGTGAGTTGAGGTTCTTTAACCTTAACAGGTATTTTAACAAACACAGAACCGAGGAAGGGCAGTGCACATACAAACAGCAGGGGAAGAGGACTCTGCTCTAAAAACCGTTCACCAAAGCCTACAGCAACGTAGCAAGAGTAGTTATCCCAGCATGACTGCCCAAACGAGCCAATTTAAATCACCGTTAGTGCAGCTCCATCACTGACTTGGGGACAAGAGGACAGCCTGCCAAAATGCCTGTAGCTCATCCACCACGCTCGGTTGTGCTTGGCGATCCTCAATCCAAAAGCTACCAGCTTGGCAATTGTTTGCTTATGCTACATGACAAGCTTATAAACTCACATCAAGGTGGAGACGGATTTTTAAATCCAGACATGAAAAGTCATGCTAGCATCCTCTTCTCATTCCCTCCCTCAGCTACCCTCTTGGGACTGGTGTCTCACAGACCAATGAGGTAAAGCTATGGTAGAAATATCTTCAATCTTCTTCACTACCCTCCTTATTGGAGCTCACCAACACAACTTTGCTTTTCTTAAGAAACTTAAATCAAATTTGTCATCTGCCACAGGTTGCTAAGGATCGCAAATCCGTTTTCACAAATGTTATAGAACTCCCTAGCGTTTTCTTCCGCCTTCCTCTTGCCTCTCCTGCCTGAGCAGAACACAAAGCAAAGGCCAGGGGAGCTGACCCACCAGCACCAGCCACGTGGTATGGGAGAGACTGACCACTCTGAAACAAGGTTTAGTTTTGAGACTGAACTTGAAAGATGTTTCTCATTCAGCGCCTGCAAAGCCCATGGAGAGTCTTGTTTGCAAAACGGGAACTCCTGCTTGCGAAGACAGATGTTCACTCTCACTTCAAAATGTTTTATGTGGGAAGAACATCTTAAATTTCAGTACTTTAAAGCTGATTAAGTGAAAAAAAAAAAACATTCCTTTGACACATGGGTCCTGAAGAGATGCATTTACCACCCATTTTCATGAGACATTATTAATTAGGCTCATCACTCAAGGAACTGTTCGGTTCTTAACATTGTTCTACAATGTACCTGGACACTGACTTTTTAGAAGAAAATCTAATACAGAACATCTATACAGTACTAGTTTTTCCACAGATGGTACTTGTGCTATACAAGCATGGATATGCCTTGTCTAGAGGGGCATTACACTGTCTCAGCCCAATTTGAATTTGCAAAGCAGATGGCATTTCTGATCAAGATGCATTTCCTAGAATTGACCGATTTTTGCCAGCCACCTGATTTTATTCTGGTAGTATTTATTAAAGCCTTCTCACATCAAGAAGCACCATCGATAAAATGCCAGTGTTGCACCTGAAAGCACACAGGAGGAAGTGAATTTAGCAAGGCAAAGACTATTCCTGGTTTCTATGAAGCTCAGTGTTGTCTTTTTTTTTTTTTTTCTTTTTTTCTTTCTCTTATATCAAACAAGCAGGCAATTCCAGGAAAACTTATCTTTAGGCAAGTGGGATTCTTGTGTGAAAAAGATAATTCATAATAAGCAGCAGACTGTGCAGTAACAAGCATACTTAAAAATGCTCCCAAGAATAACACCAGTTTACACTTTGCAAGTTACTGGCATCAAAGTACAAAAGGTTCCACTTTAGCTCTTACTTCCACATTGTCAATTTTCGTGCTCCTTTTACAGGTCTAACAATATTAGAGGGAATTTTTTTTTTGCTTACATCTCCCTGCAACTCAAAAATATCAGTTTACACATGAATCATTTTCCTGGATTAGAGTAGGGATGGGCAAGAAGGGTAAATATTTCCAGCCTTAATTGCTGCAGAAAACAGCTATAAGATCAGAGCCTTAAGACAAAAACAAACCAAACAACCCAGCCCACATTCTTTGTAAGTGTTTTTGCTTCCCCCTCTCCCCTCTTCTTCCAAGCTCCCTATTTTCCTAAAATTAAAACTCAATATTTTTGAGAGACACAGTTCACACTTCGGTGCAATAAGAATTAGCAAAACTGTATTCCAAGGCTAAGAAAGTAAGTGTGAAAAGGAGGGAGAAAAGAGAATAATGGACCAGTCATCCCACAGTTCTTTCATTTATTTATCTCACTAATCGAAATGTTGATTATTGAAAATAGGAGAATTTTAAATACCAGGTTGCAACTTATTTTCCTAAGTTCTATTGATCTCTTCACATTGAACTTGCAACAGACGATTCAGCAGGCTTCATTTCTCTTTGCAGCTTCACTTTCACAGTATGGTCACTCCATGTCTCTATTTCACCACAGGAACACAAGTATGTAATTGCACCGAATTATTTCTTTACATTGCTAGTTCACGCCTCAAGATTTTTTTTTTAAATTTTTTTCATCAGTCTCATTTGGCAAGCTACATGGGGTTTGCCCTACAAACACCAGAACCCCTTCCTAACTTTGCCCCAACTACCATGTCCTACAGATGTCAACAGGGCCCTGCATACGGGTAAACATCTGTAGAATAAGGACCTGCTATGGCTAACAAGTAATGGAATGGAGAAATCGGGAGGAATACATGAAAAACACTGGAGAGCTGGTAAACTAGGATGTGCCGTTGGACCTGTTCAGTAGCATTTCCAACAACCATTTTACCCTTACCTTTCTGAAGGCCCATCTGGCCGGTCTGACCCCACGCTGAGGAACATATCTCAGCTATGCTTTGACCACAAGCAGTTGACAGGCTGGGGCTGCACCATGCTTAGCAGACAGAGCTCAGGTCCTCCATTCCCACAAGCCACAGCGATTCACCCAGCGGTTTTCACCAGCACCACCCACTCAACCTTGTTCACATGCCCTGTTAGAAGTCAGGGGCAACATCCTGAACCCAGGACAAGCACCGCTTTGCCACACCAGCTCCCACAGCTGAGGTGGCTCCGCAGCTGAGCAGCCTGCCCCTCGCACACGTCGTTCCTCAGGGTGGGTGCAAGGCAGTGCACCACAGCTCAAAGGCAGGGACAGGAGCCCAGGGAAGCTCGATGAAGAATAAACACATGCCATGTCTACACCCAGCCAGGAAAATGTGGTTTTCTGGCCTACAACAAGTGACTCCAGCAACTGGGTAGCAGCAGTGCTGAGGCTGATTTGGGAAGCTCAGGCAGACATTATCAGACTTGCAGCATCACATAGAACAAGTCCAACATGGGTTATGAAACCATCTGAGGTGGTGGGGAACCAATACTTCACACCCAGGACCTAACCACCCTTAAAAATTAATTAATCCTTAAAAATCCAGGATGTAAGCAACTTGCCTAGGGGCAGCGCACCCCCACTACGTCCAAAGCCCTCCTGCGGTGCCTGGCTTTTACAAGCAGGTTTGAAGATGGGATGATCCTTCACCAGAGCAACACACGGACGTCCCGACAAACGGCGGGCAGCACGGCACCCGCTGGGCTCTCCCTCCCTACCTTTCATGCTTCAGGTGAGCGCAGAAAAAGCAGCTCCTGCCACTGAAGTCCTAAGTTGCAAGGCTAGCGTTAGCAACTTCCCACACTAATTTGTATCCTGCAAACCACAATAATCACCCAGGAACTCCAAATTGCCTGTCTGGAGATCACCTGATGAACGCACAACCAATTAAGCAAAAAGTAATGGCACACTTTATCATTACAGGGCAGAGCACTGGGTTATTCCCACGCAGCTGCGGCAGAAAGGCTGGCAGCCTGCACCAGTGGTGTCTTACACCGCTGTAATACACACAGAAGGTGCAACTTAGTAGAAAAGAGAATTTGCAATCTATACCGAAGGCAGATTTAACAACTGAGCTTATATTTTAGGTGAAGTCAGAAAGCCATGACGTTCAGATAAAAGGCAGCGTTTCCTGCATGCGCTTTGAGCAATTTTGTACTTAACCGGCTTTAAACTCCTCTCAGGGATGGGGTGATGCTTTGCAAGGCTTTCCGCTGCAGAGCCCCGTCACTGCTGATGAATACCAATGGTATGCAGCAGTCGCAAGGTAAAAAGGCAGCCTGAAACACTGCATTCATTATATACAGCCCCTCAAGGTCATAACCCCCTGAAAAGCAATCTCCTGCTTTTGCTTAGTCCGCTTCTTCTCCCTGACCAGACACATTTCCTTCCAGTAATGCCACTCTTATCAGCATACGTGTTTTGACTTTTTCTCAAATGTGCAACTATAAAATGAAGCATCTACAGGGCAAGTCACCCGACTCATTATGGCAAGTCATTTATTCTTGTATTGGGATTTTTTCATATATATTACATATAATAAAAATTATAAAAATTCACTCATTTTAAATTCATTCACCAAACTGCCAGAAGATAACACCTTTAGTAGGAAATCCAGAAACGGAGCAGGTATTTGTATCAGCAACCCTTCTCTTCTCCTGTCATGGATACTTTCATGCCATATGCTGGACTGAACGCTGTAATTTCATACCGCTTCCCATCTCACATCTATAGACAAATCCCCCAGGCAGGTCATACAAAGCAGCACACAGGTCCCTAGGATGTACAACGTACCTTTCCTCATGGCTCATAGCACCTTTCCAAAGAAGCTTAAAATCTGCACTCCACCTTTCCACAAAAGGTGTGGCACATTTCCTCACTCACAGGCACACCTAGAGATTTGACACATTCCCATTCTGCGCCCTTGTTTCCATGACAGGGATGAACATTTCTTGAATCACTCTGGTGCTGATTTATTAGGGTTTTTTTTTTCTTCAATGCATGTTTACATGAGCTGGTAATTGTTAACAGGAAAAATGACTACCTCAACCTAGCACTTGTGGCAGGAGTAGAAAAAGCAGAAACACAGAGCAGTTGCTTCTGTAACTTTTTTTTGCATGCATGTGTATTTTACTGTACTGCAGATTGATAGAATATTTAATCCGAAACTAAACCACAAAGCAACTAGAAGAGCTTAACCACACAGAGGTGATTTAAAGCGTTAATACCTGAGAAAATGGGCATTTATCTCAGGGATAAATGAAGAGTACAAGGAAATGCACCTGGGCTGAGACTGTCTTCTAGTTTACTACATCCAGTGTGCAAAAGCATAATAAAAACAGAGTTGAACAGTTGCATGCTTCTCAGCAGCCAAACGACTTTGACTATACACTGTAATGCCCCAGAGGTGCACCATCCCCCTATCAAGGTGGGAACCCCTTGCACCCAAGCTCTTCCCATTAGCCAAGGGGATTAGCTCACGCAAGAAGCGGAGCATCACTGCAGCAGAGAGGGAGATTTTTTTTTTCCTCGCTTCTCCAGGATCAAGTCTGAAATCAGACCACACTCTTTACTACCAACGTGACCTACTTGGGCTGAGCTGCTAAACTCAACATTTTTGTTCTAAAGCCAGGGAGGAGATCCCGTTTCCTTCACACAAAGACCTGCCACCTGTGACTAGCAGACACATCTCCCCCAGCCTGGAAGTGCCCACAAGCACTGGCAGCAGAGAGCTGTGCTTTCCCCAGACTGGAAAAACTGGTAAGAGACCAGAGAAAGACAGGGCAAGAACACAGTTGCTTTGAGACAGAGATACTCAAAAGCAAAACCCAGCAGAGTTTAAGGCTGTTTGAAGTAATGAGATGACAGCGGAGACCTAGGGGGTGTGAAATGTATTTGTGTGTGAAGCACAAGTATCTTTGTGGAGAGCTCGGGAGGTACCAACAGGCAGAGGATCGTGCTGCCAGCAAGAGCAATACCCAGGAGCATGCACCTCTTCCCACTCTGGCCATCTCACCTTTGAGAAGAAGTTATATTTCAAAACACACTATCCAATATCTTAGGCTACCCATCGACTAACATATACCTCTATCAGCCAAGAGACAGACAACATACATAAACAATACAGCAACTCTTAAATCTGACCCAAGCATGCTTTTCTCCCATAAGGAAACTGCTCCAGTAGGTTTGCACATCCCTGCTCTGCGTTTCCCAGCTCCCTCTCTCTCCCTGCCACCCAAAAGGTATGCTGGAAGCTACAGGTCAACACACTGGGCAGTAAGCTTTCGCAAGCAACCCTTGTTGACCCCTGAAGCCCAGGGAACCATGATTTTTCTCTTAGCTACCTCTGAAAGTATGCCTACTCAGGAGCACGAACCTTTACATGGCAATTTATTTTACTTGGCAATGAATCAAGTCAACCAACTCTTTTGTAAATGTCAGCCCAGACAATTCCATGAACATATATTTCCCAGTGTGGTGCACGTCCCCAGTCTGTGAAACCTGGGAGGACTTCATAAGCTTGCTATCATCAGGATGTTGCTTGAAATTATTTATAAATAAGGTGACTGCACAGTAAGTTCAAGTCAAATTAGCAGGGTGCCTAAATTAAAATGCAAGTGTAGCACTCAAAATGCAGTATTACTGATTCTTGCCTGCCCACAGAGGTGCCTTTTCTTAAAACAGTTTAAAAAAAAAGACCTAAAAACAGAAAAGAAAAAACAAAACTCAAAGTGTATGGACTTCATAGTATCCAAATGTCTGCACAAGCTCAGACTGGGAATTTTCCATGACTGCTTGACACAGTGCTATTAAAATGTATTTAATATAACTTACTCATAATCAGATTTTTATGGCACTAAAGAACACAAGTCTAAAACAAATATAAATGTCTTCCTCTGCCTAAACACAGCCAGTATCTTTTACTACTCTTCATACTAGTAATAAAGTCACTTCTCATATTACTGTACTGTGAGTCAACAAAACAGCTATTTGTTGGGTTTGGGTGGTGGGTTTTTTTAATAACTCTTAGGTAAAATGAAAGGACCTAAACACTGTTGAAAAACAACTTTTCCACAAATGCTGAAGCATGGAGTTGTGCAAAGAGAAGCATTATATGGACAAATTACTGTAGAACAGAAGAGGATTCAAGAAAGCCACCTTAGTCAGAAAGAGTACGTGCTTGATTTCAGCTGATGTGAACGTGACACACACCCAAGAACAGATGAGTGCTTCTTCAGCCCAGAGCTCATTTGGGAAAAATGCTCAAACTTGGTCACCTGGAGGGGGACCTGTCCCTATTGAATTACTCTCAGAAGTGTAATTTCAAAAAAAAGTGAATGTTCTTAAGCATGTTACTGCTTTAGCGCAAAAGGTATTTTTACTCTTCAAAAATCAAAAACCCAGCCTGTTATCGTTAATCTCAGAGCAACAGAACATCTGAGAAGCATCTTGTTCATGACTACCAGAAAACCCAACCCCACACGACAGTTCTGCTGAAGGTGGTGCCCCTGCAGCTCTCCTTAACACTAGGACAGCAAGAATCAAGAAAAGCCACTTATGCTTTACTCCAAATAAGTGTTGTAGTAGCAACGTCTTCCTCCGCTGTCAGCTCTGTATTAGCTTCCTCCAAGCTCTGACTTGGGTGGTCAAAAAGACTTGGCATTAAATGCAACCAGTTTTCTTTTCAAAGAAGTCATAAATAATCTCAAAATGGAACAGTAACTTTCTGCTTACTGCACATACTACCTTTAACCCCCTATGCAGCATATAAAATACTTCATTCTGCAGGGAGGAACAGAGATTTCCTCACCTGTAAGGAAATGAATTTTGAGTTCTTGGAGCTGCACACTGCTTTCACACGTGCAGCGGAAAATACTGCAAACCGCAAAGACTATGTACCTGCTCCGTCACTAAGGAAGTCAACCAGAACTTGGCCCCTTGATCAGCACAGGTGGTAGATCTGGTTTTATCTGCATTGGCACAAGGATCTGGGGAGGGAGAGAGCCTTATGCACTACATCTCTCTTCCCGGGAAAAGGGAAAAAAATGTTGGAAATGGAAAATCCTGTAGTATTTTGCAACTACAGAACCAAGGCAAAAGCAAGTTGAATTACCTGTTGAGGGCTGCAGGTCTTTGGCAGATGCAGCGATGCAGTTTAAATCATCCAAATCCAGCGTTCACATGACATCACCTTCCCTCTTGCTCACGGGCTGGTCTTCCTACAATTTCCCTGTTGTTTCAAGTATCAACTTGTCTTTGTTTTGAAGAAGGGACTACATTTTTACCATAATTCTAGGTGCTCACACGCATGATGAGCACAGCTAAACTCTGGCAGTGTGTTTATCACCAAACTGAGATCTTTTGAAGAAAGCGCGGATGCAATATTATTTTGGTCACATATTCAGTTCCCTTTCATCTTCGGATAGCCACAAACATGTCTGTTTATGCAGAAGCGTGACCGTCAGAACTTTTGTGTATATTTTCAGATATACACATGCTTTCACCAGGTTTTTCTTCCCCTAGGAGTTAAATCGCCACCCTATATTCACAGAAGCAAGATCCCATTTGTAGAGAACTACAAAATCTAGGCCCATAGCTAGCAGTCTGCAGATGCACATGCTTCATTTTAATTCCTCAAGATCGCTTTAAGACCCATCTCAAACAACCTGACTTCCAAAGGTGATACACAACTTCAGCCAACTTGCATGGAGTTTTTTGGTTTTTGTTTTTTTTTACCTCGTATGGTGTACAAGTCTCCCCCTCAGGTAAAATTGCATACATTTATTTTTTGTCTAAGAATAAATTACGGACACGTTTACAGAAATAAAATATGCGATTACATTCAATGGTCCTTCTGCTGCGAAAATAAGTTTCCAGCAGAAATTTTTCCCAGCATGTTCATTCTCGAGTACTGAAGAGTGAGCACGGGCTGGTCGTGAACCACCCTGCGTGCACACGCATCCACACCCGCCGCTCCTGAGCCAGCAGCGTGAGTAACATGGACAGTGCTGAGCCACAGGTGTTGAACATCACTTGCCCTGTAAAACTCAGTTACTACTTCACACAATAATGTATAATGTCATATGCGTCTTCTTCCTGCTCATTTCAAGGAGAGAGCAATGTCCAGTTCTTCTTTAAGTCTATTTTCTACACAATGCCTCCAACTTGAGACTTTTTTTTCTCCTAACAGCAGCTCTCACGATACCACCTGGTGCCTGAAGGACACAGGAGGCATGTAATTACCCCTATCCAGTCCTAAAGCAATTCAGTTTCTTCAGCAGAGTTAAGAACCACAAGACACTTTCTCCTGTACTCCTGACTTCATACACTGCTCTGCTTCCTTTCTGCTAAATTAAGGGAAGCATCACTGAAGCTCAGCCTTCTCTGGGCCAACACTGTAGCAACATTTGCAGTCTTCCAAAGCCAATCGTCTCTTAGGGACAGCTTCCTAAAAAGCCAAAAAATCTCCTATGGAAATTCAGAGTCAATTCTGAATATCTCCACTACAAAAGTCATGGGTGATAAATGTTCTTCCCTCAACACAGGCCATGCATTGCATCAATAAGGAGATGGCTTGATGGCTTCATTAAAAAAAAATAACTAGAAATAAAAAACTCACTTCTAGCTTTCTGGGAACACGTCTGCAATAAAAGCAGCTCTACAGCCAATGAACAAATCAATGTAACAGTGATTCTGAGACAGATTAAAAAATGGTAATAAGTTAGACAAGTCATTTGTTAACAAAGCCGCATCTGTGCGGAGAGCACAGGGACCCAACCATGGCAGAGGCTCCCTCCCCTCGTCCCTGACGGTGAGGACATGGCTGCAGCAGCACTCCCGGCTAAAAGTGGGACGTGGCAGCATGCCTTACGCGGGGCTATTACACCCACTGTTACCCCCAGGGGAGTTACAGCCGCAATGCAGAAGGGAACGTCTGTGGGTGCTTTAGTAGGCGTGAGAGTAGCTTTGCAGAAGCTATGCTTGAACCGTGGTCACTACTACTTAATTGTACCAAGATCAGCAGTAGTTACCTACTGGATTTTAGTTATTTTGGATTGTTACTGTTAAGTGGAGTTTTGGGGGCTTCCTGAGTCCCAACAGGGATAGTGTTCACAGAGTCAGACTGGTTTGGGTTGGAAGGGACCTCTAAAGATCATTTAGTTCAACCCCCCCACCGTGGTCAGGGACATCTTTCCCTAGATGTTCATTAATTCTCCCATGGCAACAGTGGACTGTGATGTGTAGGAAGCCAAGCGACTTGTACCCACCTAAAAGCCAAAACCACAAGGTATTTCAGAACATGCTTGATTTTAAATGCATTAAGACTCTTCTCTAATTCAGGTGGAACCGTGTGTCCCACATTCATCCTGGGATCAACAACCTTGCTGAATCTCTACTTACTTTAAGTGGAGCAACATCAGAAGCTAAATCTCCATGGACAAAAATTACACATTCCAACATTGTGCAAGTCAAGGCACCAAATTTTAGAAACCCAAGCCTCAACAATTTCTCCCACTGCTTGTTTTGGGTTCGTTATCTTTAGCCGTGATCACATAGCTTAGTTATAGATCACCGGAACCCTAAAACTCTCCTGCACCTTTAAACCTACCCACCCGCACGCCTTTCCTTTGCCAACAACTTCCCCCTCCTGCCCAGCCAGAAGCCACTATCGCAGCCGCTTGTTTGGAAACTGCCAACGGCCGCTGATAAGAGAAGCAAAGCTCACGGGTCGGGAACGGTCTGCTCACCTCCATCACCCGCGGCTCAGAAAGACCTTTGTAACAGCCCTCTTGGCCGCCGGAGAGCTGCTGTGCAAAACACACGCAGGGAGCCGCAATGAGCAGGACACTCAACACCAAACTTCTGCCTCAGGATGAGCCCAAGAGAGTTGCATCTTCATAGTTACTTTCCAAAGGAGCCTGAGAAATGTTAAAACGTCCACAAACGCACTTGGCATTAAAGGCGAAAGAGGACACAAGTGTCAACACTTGGTCAGTCAACGCCAAGGCAGAAGAAATTTAGGTTTGAAGATGAACGTCCCAGTCCTGCACCCAGTGAAATCAAAGAGAGGTTAATTATTATCTAGCTATTCATGCAGGCCCCCCAAGTTCCTCACTTAATGAGGCTGAAACACACAGCTAAGTGTAAAAGGTAGCTGCTGCTTTAAACAAAGACTTTAAACTAAAAACGTAACTCGTGGGATCGACACCGTACACAGTACAAGAAACCCAATGACTCAGTTTGCACAAGGTGCCCCTCTGGAAAAGGTTAATCCCAACACCTGGCGACTAGGAAAACCTGCCTCCGCTCCAAAGCCGCTCCCAAACTCCACAGAGGACCCAGGGACTTCAGAGGGGCTTCAGGGCTCTGCCAGGGTCCCCAGTGGAGTCTCAGCACATCGCTACGTCAGGCTGGTCTGTGGCACCCTCCTCGCCGCCGCAGCAGATGTCCCCAAGGAAGAAAATCAGCCCGCTCCTCCACGAGGTTGCAAACCAGGTTTTATTTGCCAAAAGACAAGACCTACTGACGCAGTAGGTACACACTAGCTAGTCCCCTGCGCTGTTTCTGTATTGCTCACATGATTACAGATATTGGTTTAGAACAAAATTCACGTTTAATCAAAACTGTAAGTGTACTGACAGAATAGAGACAGTACCCTGCAGGGAACACAACTTACTGAAAGTTAAATGATTCATAAATTCATGTATTTAGTTCAGACTGATGCCAAACAGTTTTTGCCATTTATGCAAGTATACTTGAAGACCTCTCTTTGAGCAGAAAATAGCACAAGTGCAGCTATTTTTAAAGCTATCTAAAAAATCGCAGGGCATGACATACCTTCCTTTTTACCGCACGGTAAAGATGAAAAACTGGAACAACCTCTCTCTTTTACCCATCTGAGGGCCTAAACGAGTAACTCTTTATTTATAGCCACTAATGGTTACCACTTCTGCACTTATTTTTTTCTCCTCAACAAACCACCTTTCCAGCACAGAATTTGAGTTTTTTAACATTTTTGTTAATTTTGCTCAGTATGGCTTTTGAGCTGTCAACAAATTTCTCAGGCCATTGAAAAATAAACAAACATCAGATTTTTTTTTACTGTTCCAGTTAATTCCACCTACAAAAGTCTGAAAGAGGGAGCAGATATAGAAACTAATTGCAATTTTTTCGCTTTTAAATAACCCTGAAGCAACTCATTGTCATATGTTTCCTCCTATGCAGACACTCGCTCAGCTCCACCAAATGGTTTACTTAAATTTACGAAACTGGAAAAAAGCACGTGCAATATACAAGAATGTTAGGTAGCATCAGCATTAGCAAGAACAACAGGTTATTATAAAAAGGAGGCACAAATATCATACTTAGATATGCACTGGCAATGAGTACAAGGTATTATTATCCCCCACCCCTCTCCTCTTTGTTGGAAACAGGGAAAGGAAGCAGCAGCACACAGCAGCATTGCAGCTGGAATACAATAAAATATCAGCAAGCTAAATAAATATACACACTCACAAAAGAAGCAGCAGCTTATACAGCCATAACTTTGAGCTTACTGACATGGCCTTTTCTTTTTTAAAGCACACACAAGGAGCATCCTAGCTTCCAGCTGGTCTCAGACCATTCCACGGGTGAAGATGTAAGAGCGGACTTCCCACTGGTCCAGGCTGCCTCCGGCAGTCTCGGGTAAAGCTCTCGCCATGTGACAGAGATCTCTTGAAATTTCTCCATCTTCTAAAAATTACAAAGATCTGATAAAAATCCAGCTGTTTCCTGAAGAGCAAGTGGTAGCACCACGACTGCTCTTCTGGAGTGAAAGAGCCACTCGCTGACTACTAGTTACTCTGGTACAGCATCTGGAACAAAGTTAGGGGAAAAGATGATCACATGCCAACAAAAATAAAGCAGGAATTTCAGTGTCAATAAAACTAAAAAGGGAAATTTTTACTACAATAATATTGCCACCAACGGAGCAGTACTAACAAATGTCAAAGTCCTGTTTTTTAGGATATACATTACCGCAGCTTTCTCGAGAATAACCCCAGATTTGTCCAATAAGCCTATGTGAAACGATCCAGGAAGCACGTCATTGCTCCATACCACCAAAAAAAAGATTTAAAAAAACAACCCTCAAAAGCAAGACTTTCCAAAATGTTAGCATTTACAATACCAGAGACCCAACCAGAAAAAATACACTCAAAATCTACAGCTAGGAAAACTCCAGGTGGCCTCAGGACAGCAACAGAAGATTATTCTCCAACTTTGACAGGAATTGCAAAGCTAAACAAAAATAAAAGCTTAATATCTGCATTTTAAAGCAGCGGCTATTAGACATCCTTGTGCCATCCAACAAGGAGATCCCTTTGAGACACCGTCCTGCTGAAGCATCTGCTCCCACGCAGAGCCTGACGCCAGCTCCTCTCCTCGGCTTCCCCAGGAGCTCCTTGGGCAATCCCCACAGTGGCATGACCCATGATCAGCGGATCAGGTGTCCGGACCTTTGCTGCCTGCAGCCCCTCTTGCCCCTTCAATTTAGCCACTGATTAACACACACCCACTCTTCTTTCCTAACGAGAGACAACTCCTGTCCACATGAGGAGCGGGAGGCACATCCCTGTGCTCCGGGACAGCCGCAGCTCATGCTGCCTACCAAAAACTCTGATGCCTTCCAGCAGAAAAAAACAAAAATCCCAGGAAAACAGCAAAGCTTTCGTGGTGTTTCTGACTGCACAAAGGGACTGTGCACTTTTCAGATCAAATACTTGCAAGAAATATAAAGGAGAGTTTCTGTAAGCATCACACAAGTTCAAGAAATCAAAATTCAGGACTACAGCTTGTATTTGCCTGACTGCAGAAGCACCTGGAAAGCAGTAAATGTTGAATCACTACCCAAAGAAAAAGCACTCCTGTGACTCAACGTCTTCCCTTTGCACTCAAGCACCCCGCTAAGGACTGCTAAGGAACAAGGCACTGGACACTCACAAGAAAATGCACAGATTTGGGTTCCGCCTTCTGTCCTCTACCAGCTACTGATGCCATCTTCGCCTTAACTGCACAGTACAAAGGCATCCTACTGACAAAGGTGTAACTATACAGTAAAAGTTTAACATAACAATTTCATTACATTGCAATTAAGTTTATTCGTGGGCTTCTGTACAAAAAACCCAGGGAGTTTACTACTCCACCAGGGCTGAAGTCATTTAAAGTACTGAATCAAAAAAGCAAAATGATGGCAGAAATGGTACAACAGAAACACAGAAATTAGGAGTAGACACTCTCAAAACTAACACAAAACACAGAATTGCCCTTTTGCTGCAAAAGTGCTGCGCAACTTTATGCCAAAACCCCATCTGCCATCTCTTAAAAATTCTCAAAGCTGGTGCACAAAATACTAGAAATGTAATTGCAGGGGGGAAAAAGGGGGCTGATGTACAAATTATATTTTCCAGCTCAGATTTGCTGCGTTTGTTTATTCCTTGAAATAGCTTATCAAATATCTCACAGCAGAATCTGACTCTGGGAGTTTCAACAACAAAGAGCTCGCTTCATCAAACACTCCTGGTACACAGTCTGAAAAGCAGCAGGAAATGCCACCCTTCAAAGCCCTGCTGTAAACGCTGCTCTCATTTTCTTCCAGGGAATATACTAACTGATTGCACACACCAAACAAACCTATCCACTGTACCCATCAGCAGAAAGCTGTAATGAGGAGATAAACCCTAATCACAAAACCACTGTCTATATCTAATAAGGGGAAGAGATCCAAGATGACGACTGACAAAGCAAGGAGTCTGACCTACAGAATCAGTGTCTACTCCTTGTCCCGACGTGAACTCCGGCATCCTGCCAACTTGGCTCCTTTCTGAAGCAAATAAAAATATACCCTAACCAAGATACACAGTTGGTTTTTGACCCACTAAAATGGTCAAATAGAAATGATCTCCACTGCTTCTGTAAACCAGATGGGTACAATAAATAAAGGGATTTGACTTTTCCTCAGGACAAACAATTTCATAAGAAAAACAATCCCATTCTCTTAACAAATATATTTAACTTCATCTGGGTAAACATTTTAAGGGCACACTAAACAACAGCAATTAAAATAGGACCAAATAATCTGTTTCCGTTAATGCTGTAAACATCAATACTTGTTCAAAACAAGGAATAAACTTCTCTTATCTCTTGTCCCCAAAACCAGGGCCAGTTTGGCCGAATGCAAAGGGGAGGCGTGAGAATCTGTCCAGAGAAATCCTGCATTTCTGTTAGCAAGGTTGGGAAGAAGGATAATGGACGCATGCAGTGCACAGCATCAAAGCCATGCCAGGCTTTGCCAGTAGCACCACTTTCACAGTCCAACATAGTTTCAAAAACTACAGAAATGTTTTCTCCAGATGCTGGGAAGTTCATCAAAACGAGTTTTCTAAAGCCTTTTGCAGGTTTGTAAGAGAAAGAGGGAGAAAGAGGGCCAAGGGGTTTGGGGTGTTAACTTTGATGGCAAGTTTCAGAAATACTCAGCTTTGTGATTCTGGCTGGAGTTAAGGTTGATGAGCGCTATCTGCCATTTTGAGCCTCAGGTCTGTACCCAAGGCTATGCTACATGCACCAAAATCAATCCTGGCTTTGAGATGGTGATGGCAGGCTTAGGCAGCAGGGTGCCATTCTGCCAGCATTACCATGTCAAGAAGTTAAGAACATAAAAAAAAGCACCCAAAACCCTCTCAGTACTTTTAACGACTACACCAGTATAGAGGCAGACACCCCAGGATAAAAAGCCCTTGGTTAAACTTGCTCAGGGTGGGAACGTACTTTTGCCCCCAGGGGAAAAAGCAACAACCATTTTCCTTTGCTAAGGTATCATTACAGCATCTCCTGTAAGGGCATTCTCCAAAACAAAACAGACTTGTGTTAACAACACTCTTGTATCACTGACCTATAATAAAGGATTATGAATAGTTTCCCAAAAACATGTAGAAGAGGCAACACTAACACATCAAAGTGCACTTAGCCTTTTATTTCCTGAGTCCCCCAACAAACCCCGTATCATGAGTGAAGGCGCAGCTTGGCTCCTGAAGTCTGCTGCTGAGCTCCCCTCTCTTCCTTTCCTTCATTTGGAATAAAACAAAATCAGAACTCAATTTCACAGAAAGATTTAACCCATCTAAGAGATTTCTTCAATATTCACCTTTGCTTAATATTTACTCAAAAACCTCTAGTGAAGCTCTCCACAAGATGAGGATTACCTACTTTCAAAGAAAAGAAAGTCTGATATCATCAACTAAGCAAAACACCCCACTGAAGCAATTTTAAGTATATGCTAAAATGTATTTGCTAAAATGTATTAACACACAAATACAGGAACCCTGTTCCACTCTGAAGTCTGGCAGACCACTGGATGGTACAGGAGGCTGATAAAGTCTATCCTCCAGGACGTTCTCCTTCAGCATGCCATTAATCCTAGCAGCAGTAAAAGGTATTATACTGATTCCCACATTTAGGCTCTGCTCCAACATGCTTAAATTTACCCAGCAGAGGCAGGGCCACTGAGACACATAAGAAATCCAGCTTAAGACGTATTAGATCCTTATTTCCACTGCAAGTCCAGAAAACCACAGGAGTGACCACCGCCTTTCACTTCTGAAGACTTCCTTCCATACAAATGAGTAAACTGCAAAATTTTCCTCAAAGCCTTAAAAGTGCTGGAGTGCTCTCTGTTTTTTTCCAATTTCTGACCATGACTGCTCCTTCTTAGCGAAAAATAACTAAGCACAGAATTGCTCACTAGAAAAAATTACAAGATCTCATCCAGAAACCATGTGTTAAACCCCTCTGCAAAAAAGTTGACACAAAATGGAAATGTTAACTTTGGTCAGTAAAACCAAACACACCGACTCCTCCCATGCTTCAAATGTGAACCAAAATCAGGTCTGTTCCTAGTAACATATTCAATAAGGAAAAATACACATTATCAAGTTCCTCCAACATCATGTTTGATATTTCAATGCAAACCAAAAAAAATTTCTGAATTTCCTGCCAAATAAGAAGGCTTTTTACACGCTGGACTGAAAAACAGTCACTTGGTCACAAAGGAAAACAGCACCTAAATAGAGAGCAAGTATTTACATGTATCAGTAAAACAAGTGCAGGAGTGACGTGTTTACAGCTGAAACAACTCAGCAGCCTTCCCCAGTCAGTCACTGGTTTGCAGCGCGAAAATGTCCGGCCAGTCATGATGTCTGTGGAACGACACCCTGCAGAGCAGCTGCCAGACACCCCCCGACTTGCATCTACACCAGCTGTCCAGCTGAAGACATCAAGAACAACCATAAATGATATTTGGATCTATCTGAGATGATGGTCTTGATGACTGACTTTGCAGAAATTAATCTAGGAGTGGACTGTACATTCTTTCCCAACATCCTGCTACTTCTTATAGCTACATTTAGAAATACCAGTGATCTTTACTTATTTCTTATGTCGTAACGAACCTTTCCCAGTACACTTTTCCAATATAATGTTCAAATTTCCTGCGTAACAAAGCAGTAGCAACTTCTTCAGCATGGATATAGCTTACTTCACAAGGCAGATCTGGAGGACAGTTAATATCAGTTCCCATTCTGCATTCAAACTTTGAAAAGTCCTGCCTTTAAAAAAAATTGAGTGTTTGAGCTACTTAAAGGACTTCTAACCAAAAGGATAATCCACTTAACCTTTCTTAATCAGGCAGTCGTCCAAAACAAAGTTGCATTACAGTAAATATGACCAATGGGTAACGCTCAAATTTCAGACATCACAGGACATCTTAGAAAACCCTAAATAAGTACAAAAAAAAAAAAAACCCACCATGCAAAATTTGAACCAATAATACCCAAAACCCAGTAACTTGCCCTGAACTGTTGCCCCAACACCGAGCCATCCTCCTTGATGCCTCACTAGTGGTTTAAAATGTCACTCAATAAAAAACAGGAAGATCAAGAGAAATGAGAATGCCTAAGCCATGACCCTCTCACACAAGCCTGAAGCCATAATCAACCTAGCAAGTTTTGAGGTCACATCCCAAAACTTGTAAAGTAGCCACAGTCAGTGACTTACAGCTAGTAATTCTTTGTTTTCCCCCCTCAGCAAAAGTCTTAATTCACAGTGACTTTTTACCTCCTTCCCACCTACCGGGGCTCCACCCAAAGCTACGTTCCCGGCTCAGACCACAGCTGGGGACCATGATTCACTAAGGAAAAATACCAGCCCTGCGGCCGAAAAGGTTGGTGAGATCCATCTACTCAGAGGACACACTTACCTCCGGAGCTGTGACAGGCACACACTCACCACGCCGGGCGTGCAACGGATGGAGCTGCTGCTCCCACCCCTCACAGGAGACTGTGGCACCTTCCACCAGGGCTGCATCCACCCAAGAGATGCAAAAAGACTTTTCTCTTCCTGGAAGTTTGTTTTTTTTTTTAAAGTTACGTCAATATTAACTCCCTATATTAAAAGAAAAAAAAAGAAAAAAAAAAAAGGAGGCATGCTGTTCACTTGCTAGGGGTTAGCTCTGGATTTGTTCTGAGCAAACACAGTGACGCCGTACTAATACACATACATATGCACACACGCACAGAGCCACCGATTGGACCTACCAATTTCGCTTGAGCGAAATCTTCTAAAGCCAAAAAAAACAGATTCATGAGACTATTTTGGTCTTACCAAGCTGTAACCCAAGATTCTGCTAAAATCACCACAGTAGAAGTGCCACGTGGTACAAGCAAGCCAACTGGCAGCATAATTATTGATGAGGGGTCCCAAAGTTTTCCTACCATCTTTTGCAGCACACTGGGGCCACAAGAGCACTGAAAGGTTGCAGGGTTTCTCATACTCACGGGACCAGTGCACTAAACTCTCCAGACAAAACAGAAAGCTCAAGCACCCCTTCCTTTCTGCTTCCCTCTCTCCTCCAAAGTGGTCCTCTTGTGCCTCCACAGGATGCCAGAAAAAAACTGTGGAGCATTTCTGATAAAAGCCCATGCCACTTGGCTTCAAAAATACGTTGGGACTGGCCGTGCTTTCAAACACAACTCCCTTTTACTGGGCAGCAGGCTGTGCGACAGCTCCAAAACCAAAAAAAAAGAGCCAAAGAGCTTTGCAACCTTCACACCCATACACAGGGTTCACCAAATGAAAATACATATAAACAAAAAAACCTGGTTAGAGCAAAATAGCTTACACACAAAGTGCTGACACAAACATACAATTAGGGAAAAGACTGAAAAAAAAAGTAACCATTTCAGTGAGTTGCCACCAGAAGGTGAAAAAAAGCCAAGACAGAAGCAGCCAAGACTCCTGTAACGGTGGGGGGTTTCACAGCTCTCCTTTGGTTGGAGTCTGACTGAACATACCTAAAAAACCACGAGCAGATCCTGCACAATGTAGAGCCTCTATTGCTAATTTCAATAGTTACGTGTTTTGCAGCTTTAAGAGAATTCTTGTGTCATTTTACAATATTCATGGTGCCAGCAGGGCTGCTAGGCTCCAGCCCAGCAACTACGACCACGCTTCAGTTGCAGTAATCTACTTATGAAAGGCACATGTGAAGTACGTGTAGTAGCCAATTACGATGACGTGCTACTGATGAGCTGAATGTGATTTCCTGACTTACAGAAATAAACCTGCAAAAACTTTCCTTTCTGACTCGGTAAGGTAGCCCTGAATCCCCTTGAAACGTTTTCTACTCAAAACATAATGCTCTCTAATTAACCTAAAAATAGCTGCTGACAAAACAACCATCAGCTTTTAAAAAAACCCTAAATATAAGAAGGAGTCACAACTCAAGAAACTTCGGAAAAGACAGCCAATGTCAACAGCCGAAAGAGGCACTGCTCCTGCTCTGCATGGCTTTGGCGCTCAGAAGTGCTCCAGAAAGGTAACCTTTATGCCATCACTTAAGGGACGAGGGGTTTGCCCCACCAGTCTACACTGCTTTGCTGGTGTAAGCTACACCAATATCACAAGCTGGAACATAAAACCCCATGCTCCTGCTATCAGTAAAACACTTTTAACATAAACCATGAGACCTCCGAGACTGTCCTAAACGTGTAAGCTATGCTGCACAGCACAGCCAAAACCCATGTGTATCGATGCCAAAATTTATAAGCATCACCAGATTTTCACTGTAAGAGCAGAAACTTGCCAGTGCCACAGTCATGCATCTGCAGGGGGCGATGAGCTTCTTGAAGGTCTCCATGAAGGACTGCGTTGGGACACGGTGATCTTCCAAACGCCGCAGCACAGGAGCACCAAGGAAAAGTTTGCCACAAGTTGCATATCCAAAATAAGAGCTTCCAGGCTCAGCAGATACCACCTCTGACAGCTCCCTGAAGCTAAGTTCGAAGCCTCAGAATTAATTTTTGCCCCATATCCTTCCCACAGAGGGAGGTTCAACACTCACTCCTTCAGGACACATGCTGGGAGCCCTGCCCTTAAAACAGGGTACACAAGCAAATATATTCAGCTGTGGAAAGCAGAAATGAAGGAAACCATTTTGAACTTGAGGTACCAGCAGTATTGCTAAAAATAAAAGCATGCTGGACACAGAGTATCTGAGGTGCCTCACAGGCTACCCCGCAGTTCCCAATAAACCTGCATGCCACGTTAGAGAAACATCAGTGGGACCTCTATGATGATGATGATGCTTTTATAACACTTCCCTTCAACATCATCTACCCAGACATGCTAGACAGAAGGCAGGAGACAGACTTGTTCTCCCCTCTTACAGTTGTGGAAATTAAGAGGGGGAAAATATAATCCTTTGTCTTTTAAGCTTGGCAGCAGCTAAACACAACTTGCCCCTGAAGCCACCACTACACACACCAGCTCAGAGGGCAGGTTTGGACAAGATGACCTCCAGAAGTCCCCCCCAACCTCAACTACTCTCCAACCTCAGCTGGGACAGCAAATGCCACGCTCCTCCTGTGACAGAGACCGCGGTTCAGTGCGACACACTGTGTACATAGGGCAAAGTGACTCCCCATGTAAGAAGAGGATGAACTTGACTTCTGCATCCACTTCCCCTGCTGCCCTGGTACGCACTGGTCGGAAACTTCAGATGTTGAAGAGGCAGTTTGATGTTCCCTCTCCTGCCTTTTTCATGCAAAATTTCCTCGTGTTCCTTCTCATCTTGAGATGACTCTTCTCCTTCCCTCATGGCATACATTCCCTTTCAGCAGGGATGCATTCTCACCGGAAAAAAGAAGTCAGACCTCAGTTACCACAAGGAGACTGCTTCCTTGCGAGCACCCTAGCTGTCGGTAAAACATATGGGAACAATTTTCTCAAGCCGTTTTGAGCAACGCAGCCAAACGGCTCTATTGCACACATCCATACCTTCAATTCTAAGTATGAATCTTCAGGATTTCTACAAGTTTTAACACTGTGTATATAAAAATATAACTATGTAAACATACTGAAAAAGTTACGATTCCATCACCAACCTTCTTTCAAACAACAAAATGTAGCACAGACCAATCAACAGCCTGAAACAGTTTTTAAAAGTCTCTGAAAACACTTCTCTGTATTTAGAATGGAACTTTATAATTACTTTACTAAGTTCCAGCAAGGAAAGCATTTTGGGGAGTAAGTCCCAGGGCCGAATCTTCTAACCTTGTTCTTTACTCAGAGCAATTTTTTTTAATTGGCTGAGTTAGAAAACTGGGATAGGGATGGAGACTGAGGCTCTTCTGGAGACAGATACAACCACTTGACATCCTGGAAGAATAAAAGCCATATAAGCAATAGCAAAGGAAGGAAACTGTGCAGCAAGACTGAGAAGTCAAAAAGCTGTTAAGTCTTGGACAACGGCAGCATCGGCGGGAGCTTGGTGTTACCCCACACCTCACTTAAGGTGGCAAGTCCCAACAGGAACGCCTCCTCTGCGACGGGCCCGTTCCTGCACTCCGGCAGTATCTTACCCAGTTGCCTCATTTTGTTCCAGTGAGGATCATCCTATACTGAAAGCGGGTTACAATCAGCACCTAGCTATGGAAAAATAGGGGAGAAATAGTAATGAGGGTGGTTTTTTTTCTGTAACGCCTTTTAGTTGTAGAGTATTTTTCTACAACAGCCTGACCTAAAGACACTCCAGCCCCCAGCTCAGCGAACAGGGGCTTCTCAGTAATGCTAAGGAACGACCCCTGTGAAGTGCCAGTATACGCCCTTCTCATCTACCAGCTTTTCTCCCAAAACGTATCAGCAGACTCACGTCACTGCCAACCAGGGAGCAGAGCAGACCAGGGCTGTTACCTGTGCCTTTCATCCAGCTTCCTCCTTCTTCTGCGCACTACAACTTATTTTAGCGAGAACAATAATTCTCTCAGATAAGTCAGCAAATATTTTCACAAAGAGCAGCTGCAGGATGTCTGCCTCACACAAATTAAATTACCCAGCTAGTGGCTCGACCCAGTGCATTCAACAGATGTTCTTCTGTGGTAGCTGGGTCAGGCCCAGACCATTTCTGCTATTGTGCCTTACGCTCCCTGTATGTGTTTTACATTATGTTCCGGTGTGAGGAAAGGAAAATGTTTATACTTACGGGTGCGACTCTGGATGCAGATTAAAGTCAAGGTGCTATATTTACTGATCTTTTAAAGTAATATCAACATGTTGAAAGGGAGTAAGAGTTCTTAAGAAAGATCAAAGTCTGCATGCAGCAACCACGAATTAACATAAATACATGCTGAAATACTAACACAGACTGGCAAAATTTACTTGCTTTTTCCCCCAGGGCAAGTAATTTTGGCTAACAGGGGAGTTAAAACCATTAACTCTCTTCTTCACCTTTATGTAGGGCACGCTACTGCACTTTGTGTCAGAGCGAATGACTCCTCAGGTTAATTTTGCAAGGCCAGGCTAATACTACCGTATTGCTCATGGCTTGCAAGCTTTTGAAAGGTGAGGGCTACATCCTCTAGAGGAAAAAAGATTAACTCAGACTTTTTGAAAGTCAGTCCTGCGTTTCTTCCTTCTTATTGCACTTGATAGAACTTTTGTTGCCTGACAAATGAAAAGCTAACAAGCAATAAGGTGTATGACCTTCTTTTATTTGACTAATTACTATTCCGGTAAATAGATCACCTATTTTTCTTGTAGGAGCATTCTGTTGTACTGAGAACACGAGGGAAGTTATTTCATGAGGGCAAAGGACGGTTTTGCAGCTTAATCACAGTCCTGTAAAACGGATGCCTAGCCTGTATTTACAACCCTGACAGTGCAACTGCTTCAGCAAGGGGTACGATTTAAGCAAGCACGCAGTCAGTCACCAGAAGTCACGACCCAGATGCAGGCTTTGCCAGCAATCTGTGAGCACAACATGCACAGAAGCCGCTGCGTTAACACCGGACACCTTATGCTCATAAGGCTGTGTCGACACTAGGCGGGGGCTGAACCGATCTGGTAAAATATTCTTGTGTAAAATTCATCTAACTTAGATGGACCAGAAGAGGACCCAAGTTTTGATTTTTAGCATATACCCTGAGTAAGTAACAAAGCATCTTTGATTTGGTTTCCTCACCCGACATGATGAAGTTGTCAAGATCCACAAGATAATGGTAAAGTTCAAGCCGCTTTCAAGACTTCAGCCTCTTTACTTTGCATTTTGTATGGGAAGACTTTGTCTATACTTAACAGCACGCACTTAATAAACAGACCTTAAATAAAGACTGCACAACAGGAGCTCGGCTTCTGAAATCCCGATCATTTGAAGCCTCATGTGCCCATGGAAGGCGGAAAAAGTACACTGCCCAGGTCTCCTCATGCGGGGAACCCCCGAGGTGGAGCCCCCCACTCCTCCCGGGACACGGCTGCGGAGGCTGCCGCGGCGCCGGCAGCAGGGGCGGGGGCAGGCGAGCGGGCAGGGACGCGCCCCAGCCCCGCCGGAGCCCAGCGTTGCCCGCTTCCCGCGGGGGACCCGGCGGCGGCAGCAGCGGGGGCTCGGGCGGCGCGGCGGGCACAGCCGCGGCACCGGCGCCTCCTGCCCCTGCCCGCTCTCGGGAGCCCCAACGGGCGTCGAACGCCTCCCCGGCGGCAGCCTCCGCTTCAGCGCGGCGGCCTCGAGTGCCGCCCCCGCTCACAGCCCGAGAGGCTGAGAATTGGGGGGGAGTGTCGGGGGCGCCGCTCCCTCCCTCCCTCCCGCTCACGAAGCCCCGATCCCCGAGGGGCCGCTCCTGCAGACCCCCTGCAAGCCGAGGTGCTCGGCGGGAAACCCACGACACTTTCCGGGAGCCCCTTGCCGCTCTGCTGCCGGCTCCCGCCACACAAAGCGACCCCACACTGGAGGAGGAGGAGGAGGAAGAGGGAGGAAGATCCCGCCGGCCCGCGCTCACCTCCGCCAAGAAGTTGTCCATGGTGGCCCCTCGGCCCGCCCGCGGGTGCGCAGCACCGAACTCCAGCCGCGCACCATGTGCCGCCGCCACCCGGCCCGGCCCGGCTCGGCTCGGCCCCACCGAGCCGCCTCAGCCGCCGCGCCGCTCCATCGCGCCCCAGCGCCGGCACTAGCCCGCAGCCTTTGTCCGCCCGCCCGCCCCCTCAGAGCCGCTCTCCCGGGCGGTCCCGGCAGCGCATAGCCGCCGCTGTGAGCCGGGGGAGGGGACACGGGGGAGGAGGAGGAGGAGGAGGAGGAGGAAGGAGGCTCCCGCCGCCGCACGCTCCTGCCCCGCGCCCGGGGCCGCCCCGTCCCGTCGGGGCAGAGGCAGAGGCGGAGCCGGGGCCGCGCCGCTCCCTGCGCCGCGCTCAGCCGCGCCCCCGCCCCGCCCCGCCCCGCCCCGGCCCCGCCGGAGCGCGGGCAGCTGCACCCGGGCGCCCCCAGCCCCGGGCGCCCCTCGGTGCGGGCGGCTGCTCGGGGCACGGAAACCCGCGTCCCAGTGGGGAGTCAAAGGAGCGCGGGCGCCGGAGAGAAGCGGGCGCCGGAGAGAAGCGGGCGCTTCGCCGCCGGTCGGAGGGTGTGCTCCGCTCCCATGTTCTGCAACACAAAGCCGGGCAAAGCACCGCCGTCCCCAAAAAGTTCCTGGCGAAGTTAAATGTCGTTTAAAGAATATATAGCTGCAGGCTTCCGTCGCATACAACAAACCTTGATTTAAGTTCGTGGTAAATTTGTGTTCGGGCTCCTGTCAGCCGTACCTTTACTAAATACGCACTGCAACAGCCATTACTTCGCTCTGAGAGAACAGACCAGATGAAAAAAGCCTTGGGGCCACCTCCCAGGGATGCACTGGGCTTTGTTCAGCTGCTCGCGCTATAGCTTTTTCAGTCCTTTACATTTCTGCAAAGCAGATATACAGTGTTTAATCACGTCTTGTTCATCATTTTGCACTCTTGCCCTACAGTGAGTAACAGCACAAGGAACACGGCAAAGGAGAATCAAACCTTGCAGATATGGGCCTATTTCATTCACATTACAGAAAGAAATGGACAAAAAGTAAGTTATAGATGTAAGAAAGTGTATGCAGTATTCAGTCTTTGGGTCACAGGCAGAATCCTAACATTGCTTTGGGAGCTCAAGCACATGAGTACTGGTAGAGGAGACCAGCCCTCGGTAGCAGAAATAATCATGAGTGTGCAACTCTCATTTTTTCAAGGTGTCACAGGAGCTAACGTGAAGAGCACAACAAGCACCACTAAAAAAGCAAGTTTAAGAATACATACACTACACAAGGAAAAATGTTCTTTCATCTTTGAAAGAAAAAATCTAAATAAACAGGAGAGCAGGTATAAGAGGTTTGGCTTTGAGATACGTAATGTTCTGCTGGTCTTGGACGTTCACACGGTGACATCCAGGCAAACTGCTGTGCCATCAAGGTTGGAGCTGGGACAAACCAGCAGAAGAGGGAGGGTTGTGACTGCCCACCCTGTCAGACAGAAACAAGGTGGGGGGAAGCCTTCAGGAAAACAGCCACTGCCTCGGACATGGCCATCTTCTATAGATGAGCAGCTCCCCGCAGCTTCCTTCACCATGGCCAGCCACAATGGCTGCTGGCAGCAAGAGCAGGAACACTTCGCACCTTGCTTGCAGCTCAGCATGGAGTCCCCTGGGCAGCACCCCTGTGGCAGCTTGACAAGCCCAGCCGGGAGACATCCCATGGGACACCCTGCAGCATCCTGGGGGCTGCCTGGGGGACATCACTTCTCTTACCAGCCCCCTCTAGTCTCTACATTCAGGTATACAGGTCTTACCTTCTTACGGTTGCTTCGAAACTCAAGGTTTGCAGAGGATTTCACCTGAATTCGCCTGTCTACACAGCACCAACTCGCAGTGAAGTCAGACTAAATAGTTATTCCACCACAGATTATATGGTATAAATCCCGATGTGGAAGACCTGTAACTCTATTCCAAACTACCGTGCTTCCAAAGTTACTCCAGCGGAATGTTTTTTTTCCACAGTCACTGTGCCAGAAAGCTTCCCCACTCAGACAAGCCCTAATTTGGGGAGGGCTGAGTCAGATTAGAGGTATTTATTAAGTTATTTTGACTTCTGATTGAGTACTTTGTTTGACACCATGCTATTGGAATGTAACGTGCATGTCTGGCTACTGCACTGCACGTACTCACGTCCATGAAGCACAACAGCATAGGAATTCATGAAAACTTTGAATCTGTCATCCAATAAAAGCAGACTGTGTTTTTTTAAATGAGAATTTCAGCAAATTGCAAGAAACCATTACCAATAGAATAGGACCAGATTTATGCAGCCTAAAAATACATTGCAGAAAGAATGAGTATTCTCTTGTGGGATGGCTGTGTTGCAAAAGACTGTAAAACTCTCAAGATTTTTCTTAGGATTTAGAACAACTGCAAAGACGCATGAGCAGGAGAGGTCTAGGAAAAGGGATGTGGGGATCAGAGGGGAAGGGAAGAGCAGTTTGTACGGTCACTCCAGCAAGCTTCTGCCTTTTCTCCTTTGTCTTCTTGTGTCAGTCCCGCTCAGAGCTTGCAAGCGCTAGCATCTGTGTTTCATAGGAAAGGGGTTTTGAAACACGGCATTTCCTTTTCCCACTCTGAAAATGACCCCAAACTACTTTCTTACTCATTTTATGCAATTGTTTTGGAATTTGGAAAACCCCACAGACACGCTCTACAAAGCTCCATACATCTATGAACATCTGGGGACTTGGCCAGTTCTGCACAGCTACAATTTTCTTTTAATCGGTAGAAATTCCTTCACTGATTGTGTGCCTAAGGTAAATTACTTCCTTTTGAAGCTGCTCACATGCATGCTGGCTCAGTTTTCAGCCCGGGTGAGGACCAGGAACAGACCAAAGCCTCAGCTCCACCTCCCCGATGAGACACCTCCTCGCTGGCCATAAAGGTCTTCCCACCTTGTGCAGGTGGGCAGTGGTGAGGCGGCTGGTCAGCGGGCCCCTTTCCTCCAGCCTCTCTTGCTCCGTGCAGTACAGCTTTGGCTTTTGCTAGATTGGCTCTACTCTCAGCCAGTCTGTTAGACTGCTTTAATATTCCTCACTTAAATTTGCTGCATTACATAGGTCAGGTTGCATCTTCACCCAGCTTTTCTGACCTTTCTTCCCTCTACCAGTAGTTGCTAAAGTCCATGTTTGACCAAAATGTCTGACAAAAGACAGACATCTCTTCCTTCCTTAGCTCCAAAGTAATCTTAGCAGCTGCAACTTTCGTAAGACCCTGGACTTTTAAAACAGATTTTAACCACTCCTGTCTGGAAATCTCCCATAGCATACAGCGCTCTCCATTTCTGCCCTGGAGGCAACACCAACTTAGTGACTGAAGCTCAGTTACCTTTAAATCATATGTTTCACCTGAGCCGTGTTTCTTCACAGGGAATTTCCACAGACCAAATTTCTAGGACCCTTTTTAAAAGATTGAGTGCACCTGCATTAATTACAAAGTTCATAGACAGGATTGCATCCCAATGAACCATTAACTCATTGAGTACCTCGAGCATGCTTGGTCAAATTCTAGATGTCCAGTTTTCAAAGTAACTTTTCCCCACATTCCCATCTACCAAAGCTGTCAGGGCACTGTGGAGCCTGGTGGCTCCCCAGGGCTGGGAGCAATGGGGGCTCCCTGGGTGGCTTATGGCAGATCCTGGCAGCCAGGGCCCATCCCACCGCCCCAGCCAGGAGCAGGGCAGCTGGGGGGTACGGGGCCATTGGCAGGGTGGGGGGAGCCCTTGGGGGGTGGGCAGGGATGGTCAGGGCTGGTGGTGCCCTCGGAGCTGTGACAGTAACTTGTGTTTGAAGCCAAACAGGTTGTGCTGTTGCAAGTCCCTGTCTTTACCATATCTGCTGTCCATGATGATGGTTTCTGTGCATTTCACAAATCCTGCTCTCTGTTCAATAAGAAAACACTCATTTGATTGCCCCAACCATAGTACAAAATCTGTGGGGGGCATCTTTATGCTAAAAAACTTTATATCCTATGATGTTTTAAAAAGGCTGATGAGTTTTCATTACAGCCATGTGATGCTTTGTTCTTGCCTGGCTTACCTTATTTTTTAATTGCCATTTTTCCATAGTAGTGTTGTTGAATTGAATGATTTTAGCTTTGCTATGCTTGACAGGTTTATTGCACAAAAGTTTTCCCTCTGCATCACTTTCTGGAGGAGCTTTCCCTTCCCTTCTGACTGCACTGAAGTAAGTTATCTGCCTTACCCCACGGCACTCCTACCTCTTCTGTCAGACATGTGGATTGCTTTCAGTCAAAGAATTAAATGATATATTCAGTCAATTTGATCTTATTAATTAAAAAGAGCCTAAATTAAAGTTCTTTTCTCCCCAAAATGAGGCAGTGTGTTTCTTTGCTCACAGCTCAAGGCCTCATTTCATCCAGTACTATCTCTAAAATATGCTCTCAGATTTTTTCCCTTAGGGTCTTCATCCATGGCATACTTCATTTTCAGAGTGGGTTTGCATATGGTCTACATTTCTGGTAAGAATTCCTTTTTCTTTAAACTTAATCCAAAAGAGAAGTTTAACCACTAGTTGTGTTTATCCTCCGGGGCTGCCATTGCACTTGTGTGCTCCAGTCAGGTTTCAGCTTTTGGTAGACAAGATGTTTGGCATTGACATTGTCCAACAAAATCTCAGAGTTCAAACACAAGGCATTATTGGAGAAGTAAATGTGTCTGTAGTGGGTGACAGTGTACAGGCAGACTGCTAGCACAGAGCACAATTTGCTGCCATGCAAGTTTTGAAGGGTGCAATGAAAGAAAAGATTGCTCCAGCCAAAATTGTCACGATCTGTGCAGAGCAAAAAACCCAGATTCCTCACGTTCTTGTCCATCGTAACTCCTTCACAAGCATGTTCTTGGGTTTCAAAGCCAGTTCCAGGTCGTGGTCCTAGCTTTCAAAATAATGGATTCTCTTCAAATGAATACCCAACACCAGGGCTGGACAGCCTTGCTCTTTTTCTAGATCCTGCTTGTAGTAAGCCAGCTCTCCCTGTGCGCTGTACTGGGAGCTAAGTGTCTGACTGGCAATTGTGAACTCTGTGAGATGTGAGGTGCTTCAGTGTTACGTCCTGTTATGCTGAACTATGTCTTGCCAGGATGAGCCTAGCCCTTAAGTGTGACAAGCAATAGATCAAATGAATTATTCATGCTCACAGATGAACTTTAGTTATTAACCTCTAGGAGTAGTAAGTAAATAAAACGTGAAAAGCTGGCAGATTTTTCCAACAGCTTCATTTATAGCTACTGTAACATAAAGTCATTTCAACATTTTCTTTTTATGTGAACAAACTCCCAATATGAATGAAGAAAAAAAGCTGGGAGACATTTTCATGGCTTCTTCAGCCTCACTCTCTCTTTTGGATCCCAACAGCTTCTTCCATCACTCTGACCTCTTTACACCCTAATTCCCTTGATTGTAGTTTCAGTGCAAGTACTTTCATGGAGTCCTGGATAAGAAAAAAATAACAACTGTGGAAGTCCCACACAACAATCATAGACACCATGGATGTGATACCTTCTGTGCTGCTGGGCCGACCCCATATCCAAAACAGCAGGCCCATGCCTTGTTTGGGATGTAAAAATCCAAAACTGCTATCATGGAGTTGGATTGCCATACAACAGTGCATTTAACCCTATCAGCTTGTGGTCTGGCAAAGGGCCTTAAGTATGTGGTGTTATAATAGGTTTCTGACCAGAACCTCTAAGTGGGAAATTCTATGTTTTATTTTCCGTATAAGAAAATGGTCTCTATGACCAGATTTCAAAATACAATTTCACAGGCTGCAGCCATTTTTCCCAATGACACAGAGCCACCTCTTGATCTAACAGCTGGCAGCACACATATGAAGATGGACAGCTTTTTAACTCCTCATATTTTTGCCTATTTCCTGAATTCTATTCAGCCCCCAGGCATTGCCTTTGCAGAGCCTTGCTCTCCCTGGCTTATCATCCATCGGCTGCCTCTTCACGAAGTCCCTCATATCATGAATTGACCTGCTTCCTTCTGGGCCCCTGAGGCAGCATCACCGCTCATGGTGGCAGGCTGTTCCCTACGTGCAGCTTCTGTCACCATTGGCTGTCTAAGCCTTGTTGACACTTCATCTCAAATGAGATCACTGCTGCATTTCTTTCTCACCAGCAACTCTTAATCCAGCTCTTCTTCTCTTACAATCTTACTTGCAGCCTATTCATTTTAATTCGGTGTATCAGCTTGGAATATAGTTTTTAGAGAAGATAGCAACAGAGAAAGCTGTATTGTACGAGTGCATTGGTTTGTCACATAAAGATATCCGTTGGAAAAAAAAAACAGAGGAGTGACAGACAAAAGCTATCAAAAAGCTTAGAATCAGTTAAGGGATAAGACAGTGGGAAAGCATAAGAAAAAGGATAAAAAAAAAATGAAAGCTTTTGTCATCTTCTTCTGAATCAGATTGTGAATATGTTTTCCCTGTCTTCACCCAGGAAACCTGTTTAAAGACATGTGTTTAAAGGCAACTTAAACAGTTGCAAACCCTGCAGTGGTGGCTTATGCACATGTTCATTTATGAGGTAGCTAGACCTGTGCAAAACATTTTTACCCCTCTCTGAAGGTCACCACCCCCAGAGCAGAGCCCAGTGAGGGAGCCCACAAGGGCATCTTTTGCTGCCTCATAAGCCAGGTTAGTTCAAAACACTTCCCCTAGCAGTTTAAACTAGGTCATCCTCATTTCTACTGAGGCAAACAAGGAACACTCACACTTTCCTTGCCACTGGCAGTGCTATGGAAGGAAAAATCTTCAGGAAAAGGGCAGCAAACCCCAGCGAGGACCAGTCATATCTTAAGCCACTGTAGCTGTTCAGTCAGGAGATATAAATCAAAGGCTGCCTTCTCACTTGTGGTATCAGGCCAGTTTAAACAATGTCCATGCTCTATGCCCACCATTTATCGCTCCCTCATCTGTGATAGGTGCAAAGGGTAAGCCTACCTTACTGTAGCTACTGTAGTTTGGCACCTTAGAAGTGAGTTTCCAGGTCTCTCCCACTTCTCACGCTTCAATTCCTGTTGGGAAGCAGTCCCAGAGTATGCAAACTGCATGCGCTCCGTAGGAAATTAAGCTAAAGGTATGTTCCAGAAATGCTCTGGACCAGCTAAAGGGTGTTTGGGACCCTGGGTCAGATTAGAGCTAGTCTGAAATACAGCCTCCCAAAGCGCACTCAGGATGGACAACGGGTCCCCAGCATGGTGTTTCACTCTACGGATACACTCCCATTTCCCTGTGCTATTTGCTTGTGTAGCATAGCTGTTATGTCTCCATGGGTCAGTGCAGCAAAGGGGGCGGGGAAACTGATCCAAACTTTTTTTTTTTGGTTTGGGTTTTGTTTTTCTTTTTTGTTTTCTAACAAAAACTTGACAGAAAAGCTTTGATTCTGACCAATTCCCTGAGCAGGTTGAGATAAATACCTTGCAAACGAATATTGTTGCAACAGAGAGAGGTACAAGAACAAGGGTGCTCTGCATTGCTGCTGGCATTTATTCCTCATACCAGATCACAGCTTCAAAGAGCCAGGAGGAACAGCCTTCATGGTCCCTTGTGCTTCAGGGGAAGTTTATGCCTTTCAGGTATTTAGGCTTTATCAGCCTGCGGTGTAATTAATGCTGTCCGTCAGTGCTCTGCTGTTAGAAATTTCTTTCCATGCATTTGCCATGGTAAGAAATATTCTTCTCCCTTGTCCCTAGATTCCTTCCTGCATCTGAAATCAAGAAATCCCACCATAGCACAAGAGAGCAAAATATTCATATCAAAGCAGACAGAATTTCCCACAAACTCTGGGACGGCTTAAATGACAACCACACAGTCTTAGCGAGACACTCAGAGTGCTGCAAACCTACGCATTATAGAGGATGATTTTCTTAAGTTTGCTGAAGACTGCATTTAATAATAAAAAAAACTAAATTGGGTCATTGTATCCTTTCATAATCACATTTACAACTTAGCAAATCTTGCCTGAAATCCTCTCAAAACCTTCTCTGGTATTGCATTGATGTGATGCGTTTATTTTGGTACCTTAAATTTTTGCCCAAATACACTTGTTTTGCTTTAGTATCCTATTCATGCATAATTTTAGGATATGTTTAGGTCTCGGTTGGTCTATAACTTTATAGGTTTTCTTATTTACTGAATGAATTCAAGTGAATAAACATGCCATTTCTTTGGTACAAACAAAAGCAGAGTTCCTGGCTTACATCAGCTTGTTGTCCCAGAATAGAATCAAAGGCTGCTGAGGTAGTCTATGTTCCTATTTAGAAATCGGAAAACCTTTGTTTTGCGTACGCAGATACTGAGCACTTCAGCTTGAGATGTTAGAGGAAGCTGGGGAAGTTAGCAAGCTCCGTGCTAGCTACATTTTTGGCATGCTACTACTGTAGCAGTATTTGGTGTTTGTGTTTACTTGCAACATATGACGATTAGTAGCCTGGAAAGACATGGTAGTGATGTTTAGTTCCAGGCTCGTTAAAGGATATACGAGACCATATCTTCTATTTCCCTTGATTCTTATCCCAACTGCTCTACCGTATACGTTTCCCCTAACACCCATAAAACTGGAGCAGTGCTCATTCTTTTCTTATTCAATGAATTACAGGATTTGCACAGGATGCAGCAACAAACTGTAAACAGAAAATAAAGCGGAGAACAATTCCATAAATACAGTCGTTAACGTTTGAGTAACAAACATGGTAGCAAAACAGATATTTTTCAACAATGCGACAGTAGTGAGCCCCCTAATTCCAACGGGCTTTCAAAGGGAAACTGGGCAATAACTCACATTTGGATCTTTGCAAATTCTTTCTCAAAACTGTTAGCACCTGTGGGGTTGCATCCAAGCAAGTGCACTACCAGAACCTCGTGCCTTTTCTGCCCAGCTGCTGCAGATAGGTAGAATTCTAGATACAGTGGAATATAGTGACCCTTATTTTATAATCCCACCCCTGCCAACTACTTCAGAATTCCACAACCAGAAAGATTTCTTTGTGTTTGTGGGCAGAAGTTTGAATACAACAGTGTGGTATATGTGGGTTTTGCCCTTCAGTTATTATGTCTGTATTTTTTTTCTATTAGAAAACTTCACAGGAGATTTTTACTCAAAAGCATTCCAAAGCCTTCTAGAAGCCCTGCAACACAGCTAATCCCTTCTTCTGCATCTAGCATAAATTCTCCTCCAAGTTTAAAAACTTCAAAAGCAAGTGGAAACTTCTCCAGAGAGGAAGCCAAGACCAATGTATTCCTGTGAAAATCCCAGCAGAATCAAGTTAGATAAAGGGAAATCACCTGAAATGAAGTCTGGCAGAATGGCCAGCTGACACCTGGAGGGTAAGCAGAATAGTGGTATTCCTCCTAGTCACAGCTATCAGAGTAAAAACTGCAGGAAATCCAGCTCTGTGCATGGGTAAAGTGCTGCAGCCACTGTTTGCCTCCTGAACAGTAATCTGGCGGTGTGGCCCTGCCTTGGCTGAGAGAGGCGATCGCTAAAGTATGATATAGACTGAATTTCTTGGTGGCAATAAATCTGAAGGATATTTTGTCCTGACTAAAAATAAAAATGCCTGGTTGAATTCAGAGCAGCCTTTGCTGCTGACTGACCTAAATAAACTTTACTAGTTGAAAGGGACAAGTAACTCAGATTTGTAGGTTCATATCTAGTCAATCAACTTTTGTCTAGCAGTGGTGGAAGAAGGTTTCCTCTTATTATCAGAAAAATAGGTGAATCCTTTCTCGAGGAAAAAGCTAACATAAAAAAAAAAACATCAAAAGATGAAGCTGAGTGTTGTCAAGAACAAAATGTGTGCTAAGTTAGGGTTGTGTGTTTTGTCTTTCCTGTTATTAATGGCATCCTCAGAGGATACTGACTCACTCGATGACTGAAGTGCTTGTGGTTTGGGACCCATCCTTAGCCAATAATCCTGGAACCAGGGAAACTCTTCCCTTTTCTTTACATAAGGAAGCTTCTAGACCCAGTTGCCATTTCTTGCAACACCAAGAAACAAGGGCAGTGAAGGGCTCAAGTTAGGACTCTCTAGAAGGGTCCAAGTTATCATCTTGTGAGGTTATCCAGCTACTGACAAGATTTTCTAACAGGGAATGATCAGGGTTTCAGCAGCCTTTGAGTGCTCTTCCCTTCACACCCAGCCAGACCAAGGACTGCTTTTGCAAGTCATCACTTCACCCTGTCCCTGTAAGCAGGGATTTTTTAGCCCTGGGCACAGACCTCACCTGTGGTCCGAGGAGCAGAGCTGAGGAGCCAGCCAGGCTGATTTGTTTGCAGCGATCTGGCCTGCCTTCAGATTCTCTCTCTGACACAAATTCCTGTCATTTTTCTTTGCACTATGCTTACACACTTGCAGTTGTTTTTCTTTTGTTCCCAGGAAGCGACAGATTAAAGGGCTGCACATCTCAGGTTCAGCGCCGTGTTTATACTTGGGTGTTTTAGTTTGATTAGAAATTCAACTCTTCCTGTTACTCAGGTGGCTGGGTTACTGCTGTGGAAAGCACCTGCCTTTAGGGAAAGGAGATAAATAATTCAAACCTTGTACTGAAAGTCACCTTCTTCTAACACTGTGCTTGGTGTTTGCTGGGACTTTATAGCAGTCAGAGTCATTGCAACATCTCCACTGTGTGACACTGACACTGCTGAAATGAGGTAGCATTTGTAAGGCCTCTTCTGCCTTCATGCTGCACTAAGTACGTGGCACGTAGGAAATGGAGCTTCTGAACAGTAAGATGTTAAAGGGTTCTCCTTGTCAGAGTACTTCAGTCAGAATTGTAATTTTATGTTCTCCCAGTACTTGGCCTGACCTCAGCAAGACAGCGATCCAGCTTTAAAAGCATAATTAATCGTACAGAGAAAGTACGTATTTTTAATTTTACTTATGGTCATGTAGCAACATTTGATCCTTCTTAATAGTCTAAATGATTTTAAAAGGACCGAAGCTGAAGAAACTTCAAAACCAAAAAGGTTTCTGTATTTAGATGTAAAATGCTAAAGTAGTTTGAAAACCCTGAGCAGGGTTCTGTTGAGCAGATTAGTTACGCATGCAGTGAAAAGATGCCCTCAAGATGCTCACAAGCTAGGAACCTGAACAAGTACTCCTAAGGTTTTCTTCTCGTCCCTCATGTATTCCCCTCCACTTGTTTGTCGCTGTTGCTAGTAGGTACCTTTGGTTTCCAGATTATTGCTGTGTGAGTGGGCTTTTGGAACTGCCTGGAGCCCTTGCTGAGGCAGGGAGCCCTGTGCATATGCAGCATCAGGCAGTCCGGGCAGCAGCCCACAGACTCACACTTCACACTACGTGTCTGATTTGGCATGATGTCTCAGCTGCATGAAGATGAGCTTGTGCTTAAGTCTTCACTGAATTAGATTGAGTGACAGTAATCTTGCCTAGGGTGGCCCTTAAAACAACTAACTGCTGTTTAGCAATAAAATCCAGGAACCTGAAGTGATGTGTGAGCAATTTAAAATGTTAATCTTCAAATCCTTCCTGTTTTAAACATTTACAGTAGATAACACCATTTATGAAACACACCCGATGCTATTTTTATCTAACTGGAAGTTACTCCCGCGGTCTTATTAGAAATGCGCTGTGATTTACAGCTGTGTAACTGAGAGACAAATTAAGTTCAAGCAGTTGGACTGCACAATGAACAGCGATGCAGGGGGAAAGTAGCTCCAATTTCAGCCAAGAAACTGCTGTCGGAGCCTCAATCTGCAAGTGCTCATTAGCACACTTGACTTCATGGACCGGGCAAATCCATAAATCCTTTCTCTTCTGGCTAAGCCATGCCTGTCCTCTGTGCTGCAGCTCGGAGAGCCCCTGAAGAGGAAGGTTTTGTGCTATGCTCTGGGGTCCTGTGGCTATTCTGGTGTTCTTCTGCACCTGCCTGAGCTCCGGGAGCTGCTCCCTAACCTGTGCTATGTGACAGTGCAGTGCCACTGCAGAGCGCAATGCTGTGCTGGCACAGCAAGGGAGCAGGTTGGTCTGTAAGAGCATAAATTTGACGTAAGGCTTCCCAGTTCATACATATTAAGAGTGTTTTGTCATTAAGAGGTCTCTACTGCTTTAAAACTGTCAGTCAATATGGGTTTCTTTTTGGTTTTGGGGGGAATGGGAGATTTTGTTTTCTGAGTGACCTTAAATTACCCAGACTATACAATGGATGGCATGATCAGGACGCTCACAGTGACCACTTCTTCCTCTGTAGTCCTCCCCCAGCATCTTTTGTCCAAATACATCAGATCCATTCATGAGGTTTTCTTCTTCCAGCCTTACAGTATTCCTAAAAAATTCACAAAGGCAGAATTGATATTCCAAAAAATAATGCCAGCAGGAAACAGAATGGAGACTGAAGTATTCTCATCTTGAGAAACAGGCCAACAAAGAGAATATTGTCTTCATTTTGTAAAAGTTTATTGTCACATTGCTTTGACCTCAGCTTTAGACTTATCTATAAGTTGCTCTGTAGCAAAATTTGAAATGCTGACAGAATGGCATCAGTGCTCACAGTACAGTAATCCCATGACATCTTTTGCAGTTGGTCTTTATGCTCACCATGATAAAACAGCAGCCAAAAAGGGCACATTATGTCTAATTACCCTGACTGAAACTTGAACATTGTGCAGTGGAGAAATATAAATCAGCAAACATTTTCCTGAGTCAACTGCTGGCAGTATTCAGCTTTTGAAATATTTCAAAATAAAGTATTTATGAAGCTTTTTCACTTAACAAGGTGCAATCCAGCTTCTAAATATAATCCAGTTTTTGCTTGGAAGCCTGCCATGAAGGGTCAGCACTGAATATTCCTGATAGTAGCATACAAGTACACATGTAGCTTGTGAAGCAGCTTGTATTTCTTTAGAGAGCTGTACTTTGTCAGGAACATCACAGTCTACAGGGATGGTAATGAGAGTGGGGTCTGCAGCCGTGAATAGGTCATCCTAGTAGTGACAGTCAAACAACATCAGATTTTTAAAGTCTGTAAGTACAGACTTTATATAAAATCAGCAAACGATCTCTGTTTCTACTAAACTAGGGTGAAATGAAGAAAACACTGCCAATAAGGAAATTCTGAAACAGTCCTTAAACATTCACATCTCGAAAATGGTGCCACCATACTTACATCTAATGACTCAGAGTCAAAATAATTCTGAAGGTAAACTATGTTTTAAAAGATCTCTCGAAATCAATGGCTTTAGGTACTTCAGTTACACTGTGATGGAAAATATGCACTTCAAAGCTGCTTCCTGGGCTGAAACTTATGCAGTGAGAATGGGGGAACTGGTCTCTGAATGCAACTTTTTATGATCATCGAATTTTACTTAAGCAGAAAAGTGATGATATACAATGCAGACCTAGTTTTCTTTCACTTACTTACACTTTTTTCCCCTGCTGATAAGTCCATTTGGTTAAACAAGTCATGAAAATAAAAGACAGAAGCAAAGAGGATTCAATTTATTAAAGACTGAAACTGAGACTGAGAGAAATACCACTGTATAGAAAAGCTACAAGATGAACCTCATATAAAATTCTCTAGTAGTTCATAATCTTGCAGCATATCTAATGACAATGTCCTGAAGGAAAGGGCAGAATGAACATAGCTTTTTACATAGGATAGCATGACAGGTAAGCTATCAGGTTTTCATTACAGAGCAGAGATTTTTTCATTTATACTGGATGTATTATAATAGTTATTCAGGTCAATAAAGCACACCGTTGAGTCCAAGGAAGATGACAAGAGATACAGCAAAGAAGATGTTGTTGATTTGGCTCAGGGACAATAAAATAGCCACTGACCCATTCCCATATCAATTATTTACTACTTTTGCTTACTGCTAGGTGACAGCTAGTGTGACAGATGTCCTTTATGTTTGTTATATATAAATATTCTAGTTTGCTGGAATACATAACTTTGAGATGCTTCAGAATCCCATGATGCACAGACAAGATGCAACGATCTGTGCAATGAGACGCACAGATATAGATCTGCAGAAAATATTGAAGAGTCTCTTGATTAGCACAGAATGATCTTAATAAATGTTACTCACCATCAAAGGAATATAATGGACATGTATGTTTACATGTGCATCTAACATCCAAACACAAGTTCTCAGCTTTCCCATATATTATGAAAATTAATGGATGGCAGTACCTTGTCCGATTATAAACAGTGACAATATTTTTATTTTAAATTTTGAACAGTGCTTTTATAGTTTATGTTATCATTGAAAGCCCTTGACAGATTTACGTTACGCATGAATTACAACCAGCTGTGAATTACAGGGTTGTAGTTCTATCAAAAGATTCAGGTAATGTCATAAACCACAGGAGAGAGCCTGATTCACTAAAATTCCAACAGAATCACAGACCTGTAACTTCCACCTTACTTGCAATTTTACATACAAACTCTATGGGAGGAAATATGGATACATTTACACCTCCTTGCCCAGATTCCCTTCTCTCAGTTCATCCTGCTTCATCATTCCCTCCTTCTCATGACTCCTCACATGCCTTCATACTGGGCCATATTGCTTTGAGCGGCAACTATAATCACTGTCTCAGCTGCAATTTTAAGGCTCATGAGTCCCAATCTCTGTCTATTCTATTTTACGTTAGCACAGTTTGAACTGCTCCCCGCATCCCCCCCCACCCCCGAAAAGTCAGCAAAAGCAAATGTGGGACAACTCATGATATACACAGGTTTACAGGCCAGTGAACCCATCAGTGAAAGTGTCTGTGCTAACCTCCTGGGTGGAGAAATAGTGTGTCTGGGGTGTGGTATGACCCCTGTCCTGATACTTATTTATATTGATGCAGATCCACAGGAGGCACTGACAGTTTGTCCCACCTTGGTCACCACAACCCTGCGAGAAAGGATTTCCACCTTCTTTAAAGGATGAGGCCAGATCACTCATAAATTTAGCCCTTTTGATGATCCATTTTGCATTTTCCTACTTAGTTTGAACTGCACGGCACAGTACAGAAGGGAGTTTTTCTTCTCAGCAAGGATATACCGGAGTAAGTCTACCTGCATTCTGGCTGTGGCATTCTCATCCAGCCCGTCGATGACTCTGTAACCTGTGTCTGACAGCTACAGACATGTGGTTCCTTCCATTTCTAGCATAGAAAGAAAAGATATTTAATATACTACTTTTAGTTGTAGTCAGGAGACCTGGAAGCCAAGAGGAAGGACTGGTTACATGTCACCAGCCAGTACCCTGGTAGGCGCAGCCCAGTGCCAGCGAGCCACCAGGGCTCCACGACTCCCACTGCTAACCAGCGAAACGGTTTCAAAGCACAACGCTCTCCCCATGTTTTGTCGGTGTGACTCAGTCGTATCACTTAACACCCTCCACACTTTAATGACGTATCAACAAATAAAATAATGTGGTTTTCATAGTTTAGCCCTGGATGAGCTACACCTCAGCTTGTCTTCCCCAGTGCTCACAGTTAAAGATTTTTGTAGCTTTCTGAAAATGTTGCAGATCAAGCCATATTGAAAAAGTTAAATGTAGTGGCCAGCAAGGGTTAAATAAATCTAATAGCTAGCAATGAAATCCCGGAATCCAGAGCTGCAAAAAGCCAGGACTTGCAGAACTTGGCACTTGAAAACAGATTGTACAGGTGCAGAAATCCGACAGCTGTGTACGATCATAGCCAAGAAACAAATTAAAATTGCTCTTGAAATTCCCTTGCAATTAGTGCAGCGACACTGCACATCATCAAAGTCTGTGCTCTCAAGTCCAGGGTTTCACAAAGTGAAATGAATGCTCATGGCACTAGCTCTGTTTCCATGTGATTAGCAGTAATTAAACAGTGGGGAAAGTCTCCACGGACCAGAAGATCTTTGACCCTATTTTGAAGTCTGATGTGGAGAAGGATTTCAAAGAATCTGCAAGCCACCATTTTAAGGTAGAAGCCACATCTGCCTGATTTACAGTTTTAACCTTTCACAGAAAGCACTTATAGAGACTTTAAACATCTGTAGAACAAACAGCTTGTTGGACGTAACGCCTTGGTCCAAGTGGATCAGCAAAGCTCAGATAATTTCCCCGTACTGATAGTATACCTTTTTCACCACCAGCCTATCTGCAGGTGATGTTTTAGGAGAAAGAATACAAAGTGGCATAAGAGAATAACCTAATTTCAGTGAGTTGTTTCCTCTGGGGTGTAATTTGTCAGGGGAGAATAAATCAATACAAAAAAAGCCATATTAATTTTTAATCTTTGATTTTTAAGAGTAAACACACATTCAGTGTTCAGCACATGAACAGTCCCATTTATGTCAGTGGAAAATTTCACAAAAATGAATCATGGTGCCATTTATGTCCAGCCTTTACAACAGTGTAGAAAAGTGGGGTTTTTTGAAGATTCGGGGTTTTTTGAAGATTCAGGTTTTTTTGAAAGGGTGTCCTTGATGTATGAGATACAAAACCTAGGTTAACTTATTGTTAAAATAACCAACTAAAGTCAAATCAGAAAATGCAATAATAAAGCTCCTACCAAGATGGTTGTGTTCTATATTTTCTTTAATATAATACTAATTATATTTCTCCAGGAGAAGAAATTGGGAAAAAAAAATATGGAAACTGTATCTGTCAAAAAGCATTGTACACTGGCATAGATAAGGCAAAACCCTTCTTAGCGGCCACTGTGTCAGGACAGTGTGTTAAACACAAATTATGGTAACATTTTAAAATATGCATTTTGGAAAAAATCTTACTGCCTTCTATTTTAAGCATTGCAAACGTGTAAAATATATATGAATAACAAACATGATCTTCAGGTCATAAAGATTTGGAATGAAAGATAATTAAGTTTTTCATTGTATGCAGTTCATAATCTTAAGTTTTCTATGACACTGCAGAGATTTATGCCCATGCTTAATGTTATACATTGTTCATAATATCATCTACAACCTGCCTAATTGAGCATAATGCATGTATTTTTATCAAGATCAGAGACCTACTGTGCTTTTTGAACTGCCTAACAGTGCATTGGCATCACCAAAATGAAGTATGCCTATGTGATGCGGGATGTGGAGACCTGAATTCTGCATGTGAGTTTGCAATGATTTTCCTCTTGACCTTGGGCAACTAAGAAGGTCTACTGGCACACTGCCAGACATACCTGAGTCCCACGGGACTTAGTAAGATGTGCAGGAGGATTAGACCTTCCATGCTGTGTCCCTGCATCCATTTACATAGTTGGATCCTCAAAGGAAAGATTACCTTGTTTGCAAAGGTGTCCCTGACAAACATTTAAGACCTGAAATTTTAGCTGATATTCTTTACTTCAACTCATCCTAAACAAAGAAAGACGGAGGGAAAAAAAAAACCTCCTTCACTGACAGGCCCTAATCCTTTATTGAATCTTTTTGATAGACCAAGCCTCCCAACGCAGCTGCTTTCTGCAGCACCAGCTCCTCATCCATGCTGAGAACAGCTGGGAAACTGTTGCATGAAAAAAAGAGGGGGGAGAATTATCCTTGGGACCTGTGGCAAGACCTTTCACTTTAGGACATAGTTCTGTTTGCAATTTTAAAGTCCTGAAGCTTACATACATACAGATGCCATATCAAAATGAACAAACAATGAGTCTGCAGAGCGAAGCACAGAGCGGACAGGAAATGCCTTAAGGTAACCCCAGCAACCTTAATTTTCTCCATTTGTGCAGTCTTTAATTTTGTCATCACACAGTAACAACTCCCCTTCACTAGACTTAGCTGCCAGATGTTTATAGCAGCACCAGTGACCACCAAGTTTAAGGTATCTAGGTGGTCTGTGCTGAAAAAAATAACAAAAAAACAGTGGTAAAGCCCACATAGAAATTTATTGATCTTTCAGCTCTGACAAGAACCCCATAGTTCCTATGCATTCAGTTTTCGCTTGTGAGACAGGGTTAAAACTGAGAGAAAGGAAGCACAAAAATCTCCATGAACAATCCATCTTACCTAGAAATGATACTTCTAAGATGTTGATGTCAGTTTATCCAACCCCTCAATACATCTAAAAGCAACTATGTTGCCAGAAGTCCAATCCTGGCCACTACCAAGCTCCATGTCTCAAGGTTTCCTAGCCATCAAGTTTATTTTTCAAACAAGACCTTGCTCACTTAACTGAAGAAAAAAAATCATTATATTAAAGTTTTATTTTCAAGGCACAACAAAATATTTTTCAAAATATAACATTTTCAAAGACAAATCAAATTTCTTTATAAAGCCCCTTTTGGGACAAATTGCTCCCCTGGAAGTCTCACAAACGTGGAGGCAACAGAGGAACAGTAACTGTTACACTGTTTATGCAGTCACTGTTCATAGCAAATGCCATTGCTGTTTTTTTTATTTTATAGAGAGAATGCAGCTGGAAACGCAGTAAGGTCGTTCTCCCCACCCCCACTGGATTAGCTACACTAGGATTTTGTGTTGAGGAGACTAGCAACCGGAGTTTTCCCCAGTACTAAAACTATAAATAATAATCCCCTCCTCTTCTCTCTAGCCAGTGGAGCTAGTAATCAGGCTAAGAGCAGCTTCTAGAGCAATTGAGGAATATCTGCATTAGTGTTTATGAAATATTAAGTACTAAAGAACAAATCAGCTACTAATTTATGCAAGATAAATACTTCCGCAGGAAATTACAGAAGCAAAAATGGTACAGAGGAAAAGCAAGTTTACCCATGCTGTCTAAATTGTATCATTTACTGCGTGGTGGCTGAGTAACCAGCCACCTTATTATTTTTCAGCTATAGGTGGACCGAAGTTGTAAGCAGAATTCTGTGTTTAACTCAAAAGGCAGAAGGAGGCTGTGATCTATTACTGTTGCAGCAAGCAAAAGGATTGCCTTTGAAAAATGAGCCTGGGGTATCCTCTGTAGAAAGAAAATACAAAAGTACCCAAGCAAGAGTAATAAGCAAAATAGAAAAGATGAAGTAATAATAAACCAAGTGTAGAAGTCACTAAGAACCTTGCAAGCTGATGTGCAACTACCGCAACATCTGGAAAATTCCTCCAAATTTCTACCTCTGGACTTAAAGCTCTGATGAACAAGGCAAACAGATCACAGACATCCATTAAAAATCCCTCATGTCTTTTCTGGGTTCAGTTATCCCTTGTAACAGACCTCATGTTAAAATTTAGCATGTCAGCCTCAAAATTACAATCAGGTTATTAATCAAAGAGTTTGAGAAGTATTTATGACTACTCTTTTCCCTATTTTATCTCCCATTACAACAGGATCCAAAGGCTTTCATACCCAAGGGCAAATACAGTCTTGCTGCTTTGAAATAAGAATTTCAGTATGGAGCTTAAAATCAACTGAAAACATCAGCCCAGTACAAAAGGATTCAATCCATTTAATTAAAACAGTAGGACAGGGGTTACCCATCACCTGATACTGAAAATTTGGTTGGTTTGTTCGTATGTTTGCAATGTTTATCTCTAAGTTTTCCAGTAAGGCAGGAAGGACAAAGGTCTCTCTCAACTCTCTGCCTCTACTTTTTCTCCTTTAAAATTACGATATGGGCTGGTGTGAGGTGCTCATAGATGGGAAAGGGATGGCAAAAAGCATCTGGTCTTGTCAAGTTTCTCCAGGGTGCATCTGCCACCACTCACAGAGGCGCTGTTTCCCCTGCCCCACAGTGTCACGAGTGGGGCTGTTGCAGATGCCTACTGACCACTCTTGCTCTTCAGGCTTGGCCTCTCTCCAGGCCTGAGATCAAAGGGGCCAGGCGGGATATTGGCAATGGCAGAGCACAAGAGGAAGCCAGAAATGTTGGGATTTGAAGGTGAACTAGAGGAACAACTTGGAGACTGTGGCACGGAACCTGGGGGGGACCCCTGCTGAGGGCTGCGGTGGAGCAGCCGAGGAGCCCACAAAGCCTGGAGAAGAAGGTGCCCTACGGAGACTGCTGGGCAGGTCCTAGATGGTCTCCTTGCCAAAAAGCCCTCCCACCAAGACAAAGATGAGGTCCTGTCTCCAGATGGGCCTCAGCACAGGCAATGGCTGGCATATGGCAGTGCGTGTCTCATTGCCACATGCCAGGCAGGGAGCAAGGCTGCAACACAGACCTGGGCGCGGAGAGCAAACTGCCTGCCTTCCCCTGGCTACTGCTTCCATGGGTGGCAGGCTGTCAGGGTGTGGACTCTGGACTTGACCTGGCATGGGCATCCTCATGCTCTAACTAGATGTCTGAAGGGATCACAACTAACTTTGAAATATGATGTACAATTCTTGGACAAATCCCTTATCAAGATTCCTCTAGAACCCAGATATCACTTCCATTGGCAGGCTCTGCTAGGGGCTTGGCATTAAAAACAAACAAGCAAACAGATTTTGCCCAAAGCCACCTAAAAACATAGCTACTCTACTTCTCAGGTCTGGTCAGGAAGATGCAGAGTGTTGGATCCAGCTGACTCAATCCATGTCTAGGAGCAGAATGAGGTGGGGGGAAGTTGTGTGTCTTCTATCCCCCCCAGCTGTTCTCCCAAATACTGGTGAGCAGCAGGGGACCTCCTACGGTGCTGTGAAAAACACTGCGCATTTGGGACAAAGGCAAATCCCAGGAATGTTGTAACCAAAAGGTTTAAAATAGAGATTCATTTCAATAGCTCTATTCACAGGATTAGAAACTTGCAAGCAGCTTTAAAAAAATTTCTTTGGACAAAATGCTTTTTCTAAAGTATACACTAAAGAAAAAAATTGTAACGTATTTAATTATATTTTCCATCCAGAATAAAGTGTCAGTGGAAATGAGGAAGACGTGCCAAAAGAACCAACAGTTTGGTGGTTAAGGCAGCTCATCTGCTGTGTGGGATAATAAAGTCCAGATCCCACTTTAAATTAGGGAATGTGATTTTCTTGCTATTAATGTAATTGTTTTCTTATTCATGCCAGGAGCAAATTTAAATTTACTTTTGGGAGGTCAAAATTTGCTTCATGTTCTTGCAAATGGGCTGAATTATTTATAGTGCATAATATTAGTAAAAAGATTAGTAAAAAGAGTTTTTGGGGGACAATCTGCGTTTATATTAGCTAACCAACTTTGGGTTTGATCTATTTGGAAATAGGTCAATTCAGAAACAATAAGAAATTATTTACTGACAATTAATAACTCTGCCCATGTTTTTCCAGGGCTATAAGTGCTTGAATAATATTCAGCAGATATTAAATGGCAAAAGAAACCCATGGGAAAGTGAATTACGTTCACCATCAAATTTACATCCATATGCATAACCAGCATATGCGTTTCTGCATTCTTCTCCTTTCCCCATGAGAATGCAGTAATCCTACTATTCCCATTCAGGTAAACATATTTTTTTCTTTCTTTATTGTGAAAATAGCAACAGGATTTGGTCCATGGGGAAATAAAACTGTAGGAATACTTTAGATATTTTATGCATTGTATCATTAATGTATTTTGATAAATAGCTTTGATAGTGGTGCTCCCATCCCCACAGCTCTTTCAGCTTCTTGATCTGAGCTTGTTCTCCAGGTCAGCAATCCAACTCATGAACACTTTGCAGTCTTCATTAACCTTGGTGTTATATTCACTTGTTAGTATTTTCAGACCTCTTACATTTCTTGAAGACTTCTCTAAGCTTCAATTAAAGCTTAATGGTACTATAAAGCACTCAAATTTGTTTACAACTAACATAATGGAGCTCTGCTTGTAAGAGTAAGGTGATTTTCAGTGGCATGACATACAAGCCAAGCTGACATTCCCAGCTAACATAGGCCAAACACCACATCTCAACATTTTACAGAACAGCTAAAAAAAATCAGCTAGGATTTTAAATTAAGTGTAACCTGATAGCTTGAAGGCAAGGGCTGAAAGAGCCAGTGCTCATCCCCATTTCTGTGGAGCCCACTGGAAGCAACAGGACTTCAGCTCCAGCTCCAGCACGGAGCCAGCGTGGACACCTGCATGAGCAGCTCACCAAATACCAGCACGTGTGCACTGCGAGGATGCACTCTGAACTGTGGGAAACAGTATAACCACGTCCCTGGGGCTCTCCGTCTGGGCTAATTTACATGGGCTTCCTAGTGTCTAGCATCAGTTCACTTATCTCTACATCTCTAGCCGTGTGTCTGGATCAAAACCCTTTTAATTCAAAACCCTTTTAATTCAAAACCATGTTTAGCATAAGCTTGGCTAGAGCTGATGATGTATTCAAGGAGCTTTAGGGTTGGTTTTTATTTTCAGTTTATAAAACATACTGAAACGGATTCATATACACAGGTACCTGGAACTCTATAGTATTTTTGGAAATAAACCATTCATGGGTAAGAACCTATAAAGTCTAATGTTTAGAATTTTCTATGGCATCTTTTATGAAAGGATCTCAAAGCCATTTCCGAATGTTAAATATGTTTGAACACTACATGTGTTATTCCCATTTTAAGGAAAAAGTGACACACAAAGAGGTTGAGTAATTTGGCAAAAAGGGACACATAACCCAGACATCCTGGACTCATGCCTTAGTCAGAGAACAATTCTATTGAGACTAGTTATTCAGCCTGTCCTGCTAAAATTAGCTAATTAATAGGATTATGAAGTGAGAGACTTAATATTCTAGTAAGACCTGTAATATGGCTACAGTTTCTAATACTTGAAAGAGTGTCTGGATTGTGATACCATATGAAGGAGAATACATTCACCACTTACCAACACATTGCCATTCACCAAAAAAACCCCACCAAAACCCAAGTAATTTGCTTTTGTAAATAGTGAACATATAGACAGTAAATAAAAAGAAAAATCATTAATGTTAATTGCCAGGAACCAGAAAAGTTCAGGGAATCCATGTCCCAAAATGTAACCTTTTATAGCAACACAAGTTTTTTTAAAAGGTAAGTTAAATTTTCAAACATGCTTATGTTGGGTAAATAAACAATAATACAAATGGTGTCTCATGAGAGCTTTTAAAATAATATTTACAGTGATACTGAACATGTAAGTTTAGTAATTAATGTGAACAGAAAGTGTTCAAATTTAAAAACTAGAATGTCATTTAAAACCCCAACAGGTAGCTAACCTATTATACAAGTTAGGAAAGATTCGCTTCTGCAAATTCAGGGACTAATTTTCAAAGAAGATCTGAAGGTAATAGCAGGTCAAAATACAGCTTAACAATGTCTTGGAAGGTTATCTCTTCTTTTTATTGTGTTATTAACAATGTAAAATTATCCTAACCTACACAAAATATTATTATTATAAGGTAAATAAACATATTTACTGATAATATCAATTATCCTGTCTTGCATAAAGTAATTTATTAGTAGATTAGCAATCAAACTGGCTCTGACTTATGCCCCTGGAAAGCCTCTCTCTATTTCTCAGTTCTCTTTGGCAGTGACTTCCAGACATTTTATTTTCTTTTGGCATAAGTGAAATTAAACTGAACATAGCCTTCTTATGTTTGCTTTTCATATATGCTAAGTTGCTCTCCATACTATTGTATTTTGCTGTCCATATTATCATATTCTTCTATCTGTTAAGGTTATCCTATGCTATTTCTTATATTTCCTTGGGTTAGGTACAGTTAAACGTAGGGGACTGAAGAGTAAACAACAGGTCTATGTGACGGTCTAAAGCAATGAAATGTTTCAAGTTACCCTGGATCCAACAAAATTAAAGAATGAGGACATATTTGCATCTCTTGAAATGTTCTGATTGATTGCCAAATAGTGTAATTTCAACCTAGGTGACCACACAGCCAAATCTGAATATTGTCTGTGATAAGGCTTAAATGGCTTGTCAGGAACTTCAAGGTTGTTTTCGCCATCGAGGTTTGCCTGGAATGAGTCTGCTGAGCTAGCACTGTGACAGATTCCCTTAAGTCACCACCAGGCAAAGAATAATATATTTTTTCCTGTACTCTGTTAAAATTAGGAGGTAGGTTCATTAATCTCAGGTTTGTATTTTGAGGAAATTTAGGCTGTTAATTCTAAGGGTCCTTTTACATAATTAAAACAGAGTAAACAGGCTACGGGAGGTGGTGGGCAGATACAGGCCTGCTAGGGAATACCTTACAGGAAAATGATCCTGTAGAAGATGCAAAGCCACCAGTACAGTCCTCTGCTAGTTCTCCCTGTCAGCAAGTCCATGACTAGCACATCACCTATTCTCCAGCTCTTATTAATCTCATCTGGTCTATGAGTCTTTGGCTATATTTATACCACACCATAATTAATGTCCAGTACAGATGATTGGGAATTCTCCAACCAAACCGACAGAAGATACCAATGAATAAGAATAAGTTGTGGGAATGTGTTAATATTCATGGAAATTTCATTTGGGAGGGCTTCTGATCCAAATTATATACCTACAATAAGCCAATAAGCTAGGCTCAGTTTTAAATTATTCCTTGGTCTGACTCAACTCTGCAACCTAACCACCAGCCTGCATGTGAACACTGAGTGGATTTCCCAGTCTCTGCTGTTGAAATGGCCCACTTCTCATTGATTTCCATGATGTTCTGTGGAGCGAGGACCTGAACCTTAGGTTCCCACCGTCTCAAGGTTACAGTCCTGACAGATGGGCTTGCCAAAATATTTAATGATTAACACAGAAAAGCTTCAAAGGGAGAAACTGAAACATCCTGCACAGTTCTATTTTTTTTCAAGAATAGTCAGTCTGAGGGGGGACAACATGTTCCTATATAAATGAAGATGCAAGAACAAGGACTTAACCTGAGTGGCCTAGAGGATCACCCAGGCACCATTAGCTATTCTAGGACAACTTCCTTCATCATCTGGTGACTTGGAATAGTTTTTTAATGCACAAATTGGTGTAGTGTAGGGAAAAAACATTCCTACCCAGTTCTAGCCCTCTGGCTATATGGAGTTGCACCAAAAGCTCATCTGGCTCCCAGGCCTCTGAATCTAGGCAAACACAAAGTTAGCTTAAAATTGTTTCCTGCACTGAGATTACCATGAGTTGGTTCTGGCCCTTCATAAATTCTCTTGTGCATCTGCAGAAGAAACAGTTCAGGGAAGATTTAAAGTATACACTTGACTTAATCCTATCTTGCTTTACCCACCCCTGCATGATACTCAAGTACAGACTTTCATATGTGGCTCTCACTCTGCCCATGGGTACAAGAAGAAGATATGTGCGCCAGTGATGCCCAGGAGTGCTGATCTCAGGTACGGTCCTACTGTCCTCGCCAATGACACTGTGAAAAGGAGGTCCCAGTCTGAAGAACACCCTCTTTCACCTACACCCTCCAATACTTATTATATCATCCAACGGGCTGGTTTTTGGTTTTGTTTTGTTTGTTTGTCTGTTTTTAAAGTAGACAAGCTAGGAGACAGAGGACAAACAGTGACTGGTCAAAAGCATAGTCTCTCTACAGGTTTGGAGGACTTCTGTGTGGAAATCTGTGAAGGAAGTAATGTATTTGGGAACTGTAACAGCTCTGCAGGTTTCCTATTCAGCTGTTACCCAGGTGGGCCCTGAAGGAATTTCCTTTTAGAAATGAAAGAAAAACATATGGTAGTATCTACACACATGGTTAAATAACTTGAATATAAACACAGCATCCTGAATTATTTTTTATTTAGAACAGATGGTATTTAAAAAGAGAATGCAGAGGAAGTACTTAAGATGGGATATACGTGGTACAAAGCAGGTGAGTCAGAAGAAAGGTTCCAGTCTTGTTTTGCAAATTAAATCTCTTGCTGGAAAAACAAGGCTACTCACATTCTCAACAGATCAGTAGCAAAAATAAAACTAGGGGCCTCATTTCCAGACCTTTGTACACGTGTCAAACATTGACACTGTTTTCATTCAGGAAGCGTGATAGACAGGACTTGCAATGATGATGCAAATCATGACTGAAGTATACAGGCAAAGAGCTGCAGGGGGTGAAGGAAATATGCATAATGTCCATGGAGTCTGGATCTGCTCCATACGGTTAGTCACCCATTGCTGCAAGAACTGCTGCTGTAAACCATCAAAGGATGGGTGATGTTAACCTCCTGCAACATTGACTGGAGATGAGAGGATGGTTAAGTCTATCTTTCTTATTCTCTGACACATCACAACTTCGTTGCTTCACAGGACTGCTGCAACAAGTCACTGATAGCTTCTTTTAGCTCATCAGCTCTTCTAATGTCATCAACTTCCTGTGTGTCAAAGCACTCTCTCACTTTATTTTTTAAGCAACCCAGAGGGATTACTGGGTTCACAGTGTAGAACTGGGAGTCCAGTGGTTTGTCTTCTATTCCCTGCTAAATTCTTATCTGACCTTAGCTTGGGACATGGTGACATGAGTCAGTTTCCTTATATCTAAAAGAAACTAAGGCATCCCTGCATTCCACAGGACTTGACAATTCTATATAAATATGATGAAATAAGTGATTCTTTTTGTTGCAATACATGCAAATATTTTATACTTCATTATGTTAAAGGCATAACCACAAATATGACATGTTGCCTAATACCAACAGGGAATCAGAAAGCATTTCAACAGAACAGTTCTTAACGGTGCTTTAGCAAAGATAACTCTGCTTTGTATTTTTCCTTTTGCAGCAGACATCACAACAACTAATGGGAGCTTGTCCATTGATATAATCCAGCTTTGTATCAGGTACTTCAAACTATTCATCAAAAATATTCATTTGATCCTCAAAATCCGGGTGATGAGCTTATCTTTCAAGGCTTGAATAATCATTTTGGACTCCTTTTTCTTTTAGCCTCCTACTCTTCAGATTTTTTCTAATATTTTCAAGTTTCTTCTGTAGCTACAAAGAAATACAGTACTTAATTTGAAAATATATTATATTCTTTCATATCTAGTGTTGTCTTTAAAAAGCACCTATGTCTTCACCTATCCTTGATAATATCACAACATTAACCTAATATTAACACTGAAAACCGCGTGACCTTAAGAATCAAAGTTCCAGTGAGGAAAGAGTCACATGATAAAAACAGGTGTGCCATATGCCAGCATGTAAATGTACAGGTACGTAGTCCCTCCAGAGGACTTCCTCATATACGTATCAATAATATACATTATTGAGATTTAATGGGTTAAGATTTGGTTTTATAATTCAGGATATACAAGCAATTTGTAAATTTCCATGTTTGCTGCCATAAAATCAACAGCCCTGCTCAGCAGAGAGCTCACGTTTCCTTATTTGGTCTTTTACTGCTCATGCAGAGGCCAAAGCTCTTTGTCCTGTCCTTGATGTCCCTGCCAGTTCAGGCTGAGCTTTGGCTTTCCTAGCCCCACCCCTGCATGACTGGGTGATATTTCTAAAGCCCTCTTTTGTAGCCTGGCCCTGCTTCCACCTCCTCTATGTGCCATTTTGCAGTGGAGCTGCACCATGAATCATGGAATCATAGAATCATTTAGGATGGAAAGGACCTTTAAGATCATCAAGTCCAACCACTAACCTAACACTGCCAAGTCCACCACTAAACCATGTCCCTAAGCGACATGTCTACACGTCTTTTAAATACCTCCAGGGATGGTGACTCAACCACTTCCCTGGGCAGCCTGTTCCAATGCTTCATAACCCTTTCTGTGAAGAAATTTTCCCTAATATCCAATCTAAACCTCCCCTGGTGCAACTTGAGGCCATTTCCTCTCGTCCTATCACTTGAACTCGTGAGAAGAGACTGACACCCACCTCGCTACAACCTCCTTTCAGGTCCTTGTATACAGCAATAAGGTCTCCCCTCAGCCTCCTTTTCTCCAGACTAAACAGCCCCAGTTCCCTGAGCTGCTCCTCATAAGACTTGTGCTCTAGACCCTTCACCAGCTTTGTTGCCCTTCTTTGGACTCGCTCCAGCACCTCGATGTCTTTCTTGTAGTGAGGGGCCCAAAACTGAACACAGTAGTCGAGGTGCGGCCTCACCAATGCTGAGTACAGGGGGATGATCACTTCCCCAGTCCTGCTGGCCACACTATTTCTGATACAAGCCAGGATGCTGTTGGCCTTCTTGGCTACCTGGGCACACTGCTGGCTCATATTCATCTGGCTGTTGATCAACAGTCCCAGGTCCTTTTCTGCCAGGCAGCTTTCCAGCCACTCTTCCCCGAGCCTGTAGTGTTGCATGGGGTTGTTGTGACCCAAGTGCAGGACCCAACACTTGGCGTTGTTGAATCTCATACAATTGTGCTCGGCCCATTGATCCAGCCTGTCCAGATCCCTCTGTAGAGCCTTCCTACCCTCCAGCAGATCAACAATCCTGCCCAACTTGGTGTCACCTGTGAACTTACTGAGGGTGCACTCAATCCCCTCATCCAGATAAAGATATTAAACAGAGTTCCCAGCTCAGCCAAGCCAGGCTGCTGATACGTCTTCTAGTTTTCCTGGGTATTGGGATAGACTATTCTCACACCTGGAGGATGCAGTCATAGAATCATAGAATCATAGAACGGTTTGGGTTGGAAGAGACTTTAAAGATCATCTAGTTCCAACCCCCCTGCCACAGGCAGGGACACCTTTCCACTAGACCAGGTTGCTCAAAGCCTCATCCAACCTGGCCTTGAACACTGCCAGGGAGGGGGCATCCACAGCTTCTCTGGGCAACCTGTTCCAGTGTCTCACCACCCTCACAGTAAAGAATTTCTTCCTAATATCTAATCTAAATCTATCCTCTTTCAGTTTAAAACCATTCCCCCTCATTCTGTCACTACTTCCCCTTGTAAAAAGCCCCTCTCCTGCTTTCCTGTAGGCCCCCTTCAGGTACTGGAAGGCTGCTATGAGGTCTCCCTGGAGCCTTCTCTTCTCCAGGCTGAAGAGTCCCAACTCTCTCAGCCTCTCTTCATAGGAGAGGTGCTCCAGCCCTCTGATCATCTTTGTGGCCCTCCTCTGGACTCGTTCCAACAGCTCCATGTCCTTCTTATGTTGGGGGCCCCAGAGCTGAACACAGTACTCCAGGTGGGGTCTCATGAGAGCAGAGTAAAGGGCCTGGCAGTTCCCCTCATCTCCTTCGCCCTTCATAGCTGCTCCCCTATGATCCCATATTAAATTTAAATTTAAATTTAAGTTCCTTGTTCTATGACTTGAAAGCCATGAAAAAGTGTTCAGACTCACAATATTGTTTGAACTCTGTGCCTCATTTTCCAGATCAGGATTTTGTACTGTTTCAAAATTTTTCTCTCAGCTTTGGCTATTTTGGAAGTCATCTTTTGCTACTATTCAGTCCAACACACTTATAACTGAGAAATGAAGTACGCAGTAGCTATGCAAGCTCTACAGCTTTTAATTTATAAGTCTAATACTGTGAATGCTAAATGAAAGATTGAGTAACATGAGAGTCAAAGTATTGCTTTTGATCAAAACTACCTAGGAGAGAAATGAAATTGTAGTGAATGGTAAATATCCATTGTGACAAAGGGTGGGTAACAGTGGGGTCTCAGATACTACGTTTAGTCTTCTAATAGTTAGTATCACTGTGCAGGTGGAGAGGAGAAAACAACTAAACTGAGATAGTGACATTTTTTCAGGTGATATGAAATAGTCAAGAAGAGAGATGTGAGAAAATTTGGGATGGCATCAGTAAGTGAATGGATAACATGCTGACGAATGAACTTCAGTACTGACTGGTGGGCAAAGTTTGGGCTACTCACACCTGCCTCATGGTTTCTGCAAGGGCAAGATACATTGGCATTATCATTCAAGCACTGCATCAACCATACCTTTCTCCCTGCTGCTACCACATCCCCCCTTCCTCCAGAAACTGCCACCTGAGCTAGTCTCAGGCAACGTGAGCTTTTCCCCACTAAGGTTCAAGTTGAAGCCCAGCTGTCTCTACCGTTCGGGGAAGGAGGCCCCGGTCCCTCCACCACATCCCTTCTCCCAGGGAATGACATGCGATTTCCACAGCCTCACCCCTGCCTACAGCTTTGTAAATTGCTGTAGGAAAGGGAGCCAGCTGCCACTTGGGCTTCAATGACAGCACAGTAACAGTCTGTACCTGATGCTGAGCTATTGGCAGGGTAGTCAGATGAACAAGGAACAAGGCAAATAATAGTGCTGGAGAGACACAGCTGTCCATAAACTGGATGTGCAGCCTCACCTGGTCATCCTCTCTCAAAAAGAATGCTACACAACTGGAAGGCTGGAAAACCCTACAAGGAGTGAATGTTAAGACTATTTAAGACTATTGAAGTAACATGACAAGTGTTTTTAATGAAATTTTGCAGAAGGCAGATAAGGAGTTCATGTTGTCTCTGATTTCCTTTACCATGGCAGAGATGGGAAATGTCTGCCAAGATATTCTTCTATTATATTTGACAAGGATCTGCAGGAAATTAATATATGTTATTTTCATGCCTTTAAGCTAATACAAGGCATGGACTGAGGGGACTGGAATTTTGTACAAAAGCTCTCCTGGGGCATGCAAGTGTACAACGGAGTAGGGCATGTGTATCCTAGAGGCAGTCCCCAGAAAAGAAAGCAGTACTTATGGGTCAGAGAATTTCTGTGCTTGAGGCCCAAGAGACTTCATGTCCAAGAGGCAGGCTTGCTTTGCTTCCAGTCAGTGCAACTCCAGAGGAGTTAGTTACACTGATCCCAGAACTGCTTCACTGCCTTGTGTGGGTACATCAGTCTGCTCAGCTAGTTCAGGGCTCCTTACATCATACGTCATTTCATGATGAAAGCGTTAGCCCTGTGTTCAGTACACAGTGGACTTCTATCTCACACAAAGCAGTTTTAGACTTGGGATTGCTCAACTTAAAAATCAAAGAGGACATCTTCTGTCTTCTCTGTGAATACTGCAGCAACCTACTAAGCTAGCCTGGTCAAAAGGAACAGCGGTATATTGCAAGACTTGGTCTGGGTTGGAAAGCTCCCTTGAAAAACTATTTAAGTAATGGGGCAATTAATGTGTTTTATGCCTAGTGCAGTTCCAAGTGTCTGTGGTACTTCATAGGCCATGCTAACTAGTTTATAGCTAGTTCAGGCAGGCCTACATTATACTGTCTTCACAGAAGTGGCTGTAACATAGACAACCTATCACAAAGGAGCCCTCAAAAGGCATTAATGATTTGTGCTTTTTCTTCTATCATTCAACTTTTGAATGAGACCACACCGTTAGGAGTGAAAGAACAAAACACACCCATAAGCTTTTACAGACCTAGATGCAGGTGCACGTTCAGCATCTGGAGCTAGTGGTTTATGGTGTTCACAATAATTCTCTAATATTAATGACATTTGAGTAAACTTTCCTATCAAAAAAAGAACTCACCTATGCTATCAGCAGTTGGTAAATGTTTTATAGGATCTGTATCCAATAACTAGGTGAGAAAAAAAGCTGGAGTACATTCTGCTGTTGACACTGTCACAAGCAATATTATATCTAAAATAGATCTCATCAGTTTTAGTAAAACAAGTGCCCTAGTGAGTAATTTTAACCCTAACTCCTTAATGCAAGGACAAATTACAGTTTATAGGAACCTCAAAGAATTTTACCATTTTACAAAATACATGGTTAAGAACATACTTCCTTCACCTGCAGGTGAGGATATACTTTAACCTCTAACAGACTCAACAATTTGCAAGGGTTAGTATTTCCAATATAAGACTTGACCAAATATGCGTTATGCATGTTGAAAAAGACCATAAGTCATACAGAGACATAACTATAGGAAAGTACTTGCTCATCTTTTAAAATCCTGGGTATTGTGTAAATAAATCTCTTCCTTTACTCTGCTGACTTCAGATTTGGAGGTAAAGTTCATATACATATTTAATCTAGCATTATGAAAGTTTGTAGAAGAGACCTGTACTTCAGGACTAAAAATCAGATAAGACTATGGCTAAAAAAAATAGAAAAAGCCCAAACTGTTGTGGCAAACTTGGAAAAACCACTCAACATGTGTATTTATGCTAATAACACAACACTGGCGTGTTGGGTTGTGTAACACAATGTATTCTAATAGTGAAAACTTGACACTAGCTAGCAGTGTTAATACATGGTGTCAGGTAAAAAGAGTTCCTGATCAGAGTTTATGAGCTAAATTGGACTTACGATAACATTAAAGTCATAAGCACTGGAAGAAGCTGCTAAAGGTAAAAAAGGGGGGGGTCTGACAAAGACGTAGAGGCCAGTGGAACAAACAATGAGTTATGTGTTTATTTCTGTTTAGTTTATTTGCAGCAAGGTTAAGAGGAATCTTGATCCTAGTCAGAAATGCTGGGATGGAGCGAAGATTTGATAGAGTTCTCATTACCAAAGAAAGGACTTCCAAGATTCAGTGGCCAGAGCTGAAGCTCACAGAGGTGAAGTTCACACCACAAATCAGCTACAAGCTTTAAAGTAAGTTTAGCTGTTCATACTGTTTATACAGAGACATCATGTTTTCCTTTCAGAATGCTATGCTTTTACAGTTTATTACAGTTTACATAAATTACCATGCTGGATGGAAATTGCTTGGTGAAGAAGTTGCATGGCCTCTGTTAAACAGATAATATAGAAAACAGTAAATCCTGACTGGGCAAAGTCCAGTCTTGCTTACGAAGATTAGTTTTTGCTTATTTAATTTTCAAAACCGTTTTCTGCAGCTATTAGGAGCTCAGGGTTGGAAGTCCTGCTCTTGCATTCTCCACCAGTCATGAACAGTTGTTTAATGCATACAGGCCTGTTTGAAATCCCTCCCACTTCTTGCATTCCTCTCTTTAAAACTATGTATGACAAATGAGAAATTTTCAGATACCAAGTGAAGAGGCTACACAGACTGTTTGGAGGAGAGATAACACCCCTAATTTCATTTTCCTCTTATCAGAGGGGCAGCAGTTCTAAAACGGGGCTCTGTGCAAAACGTCTGGTACAGTGGCATCCTCACTGTGCATGGAAGTAGTATAATCATACACCTCCAGGACTGACAAGTGGTGGTGCTGGGCATATCTCAAGAGATTGGGCAGTTTGGGTCAGGACTGGGAGCTTCAAAGAATTTGTCAGATTTGTGTTCACCACACCAGCCTCTCCTTGCTTTTACAGGTATCTATCTTCCTTGCACCTATAGATGCAATTGCATCTAAGCATTACTTCTAGGTTTTCCTTCCTAGGTGTGAAATTCTGCTCAAAGGAAGAAAGGACAAGTCCAAAGGGTAGAGTTACCATTTTAATTTCACTTTTGCAAGGAAGAAATGATCTGTTTTCTTTCCTGTCAGGTTACATATTTTAATAGAGAATTCAAATAACTTTATTGTTTGGTTGTATTTTTCTTAACATAAATATAGTCCATATTAATCTTCTCTAGTCTGGGCTGTTGGAAGTCCTCTAAAATCACATGTCTAATTTTGAAGTCTGCACGTGTAATTATACAACAAAAATAAAGTAACCACACTTTTTTTTTTTCTGTGCAAACTCAAGAAAAAAAGCATGGTGAATTATTTGAAGCAACATCATCTTTCAGCCACTTGAGAAACAACTGGGACAAACTCAAAAAACACTCTGTCCAGAATGTGTACCCGCATTCAAAGGTACTGGAGGACACCACATACGATAAATTTGTTTAATGAATAAATCAAATAATTCAGAAGGATTTTTTTTCTATGCTTGTTAAATTACATCAGTTACATCAACTACAAGTCATCTCTGCTCTGGAGTTTGTACTATTTCTTGGTAAGAAGTCAAAAAAATGGCAGCAATGACTTTTAAGTACATTTAGGAAACTGATGTATAGTCTGAGGTGTGGTTAACTGCAACAATCTTTGCATTTTGCAAAGACGAAAATACCTAACACAAACTTCCAAGTTTAAGCCTTGCACCCCTTGAAAATTCAGAGTGAGCCATTTAGGGCTCCTTTTATAAAATGCCCAAGTATTTTTTTTTGAACACAACATTTCTGAGTACTTCAGAAGTCTTCCCTGCTTTGATGGGAGTCTCTTGGATAACAGACAACTGAAGTCATTCTGCTAAACCGTTAAAAGCTGAAGATACCTTCTCCTTAAATGTATCCTTTCTCTAAACAGTTGCAGGGTTTGAGTTACAGATACTGGGCTAAGCAGATTAATCAATATAGTTTTAAGAAGCGTGATTACAGGCATCCTCATTTGTTCCTCCTCAGCACCTCAACTTTTCTTTCTAATTGCTCTCAGAAAGAAATGTCATGGGGCTGAAATAGTAATAGAACTGGTGGGAAAACATGCCAAGGAACACATTTTCCGGGCCATCTTCATACAGTGTAGTGGAGGACATAATTACACTTTCTTCTTTGCAAGTCACTTTTACTTCTGCCACCTCTGAGGTTTTGCAAAGATTAAATCTATCTCAATGATAAGAAGAATGCCACAGGAATACAGGATGATGGATAGTAAATAGTAGACACTATATTACCAGAAATCAGGATCTACAGCTGGGCTGGAAAGGGTGAAATGGACTCCACCCATAGGTTACTTTAGGGAGGTTTCTGAAGAGTCACAGAAGCTCTGATCTGAGTCATATTGTGGCTGTTGCAAACTGCTGTATAACCAGAGAATGCCAGTATTTGTCAGTCATCATTATTTACATGCACAGGACAACCCTGGGTACCTTTTTTCAGGGCACCGCCAGCCCTGACCACCCCTGCTCCACTCTCCAGTGCTCCCCCCGACCCTGCCCACAGCCCAGGACCCCATGTTAGCCCCCCAGAGCTCTCAGCTCCTGCCCCAGCGATGATGCAGCAGGGCCAGTCTCCTGCCCTGACCCATCCGGGGAGCCTCTGGTGCTCCGGACCCATGCAGCATCCTAAGCATATTGCAGTCATTTAAGTAAACTGTGTTATTAACAGCATTCCTATGAAGTGGAAAACCAACCATCCTTTATAGAAAGTAAATGAAAGTCTTTAATTTCATCTGGAATTATATAAGTATTTGGTTAAAAATCCCAAGACGGAAGCATGGCTCACTCTCACATGGGCAAACATAACTAAAAAGCATTTTTTTTAGTAATCAATTTTATTTTTATCTAAGTGAGTTTTAACTAGGAAACTTAATTTTAGTTGACTTTAAAAAAATAAAATTAGTTATCAGATTCTATTAACGTTTTCTTTCCCCAGTCTTTGCAACTGGTTGGAAAGAGGGTCCTTAGGGAGAGGAGCCAAGGCTGACCCTTTCTGCCACCCAGCCAGCTGAAAGCAGGTAAGCAGGCTCGTAGCTCTAGTCTGGCCACAGCACATCCCACCCAGTGCCCAGTGGGGATCTCTGGCCAGAAAACCAGGGATACTGTTATTGGTGAGACGTAGGGAACATGGGACTGCTTTAGAAACCAGTCTTCGTTAATTCTGTTCTTTATGGAAAACTTATTACAGAATCACAGAATGTTAGGGATTGGAAGGGACCTCGAAAGATCATCTAGTCCAATCCCCCTGCCAGAGCAGGATTACCTAGATCATATCACAGAGGAACACGTCCAGGCGGGTTTTGAATGTCTCCAGAGAAGGAGACTCCACAACCTCTCTGGGCAGCCTGTTCCAGTGTTCGGTCACCCTCACCGTAAAGAAGTTTTTCCTCATATTTATGTGGAACCTCCTGTGTTCCAGCTTGCACCCGTTGCCCCTTGTCCTGTCAATGGATGTCACTGAGAACAGCCTGGCTCCATTCTCATGACACTTGCCCTTTACATACTTATAAACATTAATGAGGTCACCCCTCAGTCTCCTCTTCTCCAAGCTAAAGAGACCCAGCTCCCTCAGCCTCTCCTCATAAGGGAGATGTTCCACTCCCTTAATCATCTTCGTGGCTCTGCGCTGGACTCTCTCTAGCAGTTCCCTGTCCTTCTTGAACTGAGGGGCCCAGAACTGGACACAATATTCCAGATGCGGCCTCACCAGGGCAGAGTAGAGGGGGAGGAGAACCTCTCTTGACCTACTAACCACACCCCTTCTAATACGCCCCAGGATGCCATTGGCCTTCTTGGCCACAAGGGCACATTGCTGGCTCATGGTCATCCTGCTGTCCACTAGGACCCCCAGGTCCCTTTCCCCTATGCTGCTCTCCAACAGGTCTGCCCCCAACTTGTACTGGTACATGGGGTTGTTCTTGCCCAGATGCAGGACTCTACACTTGCCCTTGTTATATTTCATTAAATTTCTCCCCACCCAACTCTCCAGCCTGACAATCCTATTTTAGACAGGTCTTTGAAACGGAGCTTGAAATAACTATATTTTGTTCATCAGCAAGTACATTCCAGTATTTAACAAATGAGACTGTCTCACTATCACATATAACTTCTCTATAAAGCAAGCAATTGATCCAATGCAGTACCGTAAAGCAGTGGCAGAAGCAGAAGAAAAGTAGGGATCCCAATTCCCTCTTCCCTGACTGATCATGAAACTATACTTCCTTTAGTTTTTCTTTATGATGTAAAGTCTATCACTCCTTACAGAGATTACATTTATCTACCTGGATTGATGAAAGAAACCCACTTTTACTACGCTTGCTATCAGAACTTCCCACAGCACAGCGCTAATGCACAAATCTTATTCCTGGGCTACTTAAATGCTGACTGACACAACTGTTAATCAGGCAGCTTTAATAAAAAGCCTTCAGTTTTACAGTTTCACAATGCCTATGGTCTCGGGATTTAAGGCCAGGCTGTAGGTACAGAGGAGCAAAATTCTACAGCCCTAAAAGAAAGAGGCTAAACAGTGTGACCATATCATGAATCATCTAAATTCCTTTCTGCCCACACTCTTTGGAATTATTTATGACAAATTCAACAAGTTCAACAATGGGAAGAATGGAACAAACAGATGGTGTTTTGTTTCAGCTCTGGCTACTGTCAAAATGGGTTTTTAATCAAGGCAGACCTGTTCTGTTCTTCCTTACAGGTCATCACTGATCTGAGAATGTGCAGTACCTGCAAGTGCAATCGCTCTCCCTTTACTTGCAAGTTATACCTTTGCAACGCAGAACCATCCAAATGGCACTGCTAGGCCCCTTGTAATTACTCTACTTTAAAATGGATATTATATACTGCTCACAAAATCCATCAAGGCTAATGAAATCCTTTAAGTTTTACAGGTGGAAAAGTACAGTATTTGCCCCTTGTTTATGTGCAAATTTGAGAAATGACTTCATCAGAAAAATTATTTTAGTAGCGCTTAGTGCTATGACCTACCCACAAAATAAGAAATATTCTCTTGTCAATTTAAAAATTAATTGCGGAAGGAAGAAAGGTACCAAAGTAAAAACACTTCTGCAATCATGCAGTATATGTCAAGGGTGTGTTGAAAAAAGAACATCTTATAGACTGTCGACTACCATGGGTGCCCCTTTCTTCTCCAGCCACATATTCCCAGTCCCCTTCTCGCACTAGCTTGTACCAGTTTGACCTGCCAGTAAACCAGTCCATAGTAAAAATGAATAAATCTTTTCACTTTTTTTGCCAGATTGGTTTTTGATTGGTTTCACACCTGAGAACTGATTTACCAAGAAATCACCTGAGCGATATTGTTGTTGCAAATGAGGGGATTGTAGCAGTGCTGGTTTAGGCAAATTTGGGCTGCCTTGAAGCCTCACTCTGTGGCTAATGTCCCAACCATAGACAACAGTATTTCAACTATATGCAATCTTAGCTGCTGATCTCCATTTGATTCTATATTTGATTTCACTTTGCACCAGCATTTACTTTCCCCTGAAGGTATCAAAAGCCACTTACCATAGCAGTTCTTGGAGGAGAATAATGAATGTGTTACATATGGTTTTCTTCTCAGAGTTCACTATGAGGCACAGTGGCATGTTATCATGCAATGAGAAACATGGTACCGAGCAGCACCCTGTCCATTTCAATTGTATTGCGATCCTGAAGGGATCTGCCTAACAATGCTGTTAAAAAAAGTATTTAACTTTTGTGGGAAATGTCACAGACTTCCATTGAAGCTTTTCCTTCCTTAATACAGCAGTCACAAGCTTAATAACTTCAAGCAATATAGCCCTCAAGTTCCCACAGAGAAAGTATTTCAGAGCATTTGCTGGTCTACTGTAGAAAAGCATAGCATGAAACCAACGGTACATGGTATTGTTTTACATTACATGTGTACTTATTGTTTCATAGCATAATGTTCAAAGAGGAAATACCTCTGATAGAGTGCACTATGAAAGCATGGGATTAGCAGCAGTCAGGACTAAATTAAATAAAGTAGGGTTCCAAACATGTATTTTCTCTTTGGAGACATCCTTCATTGCAGGTCACTATGAAGGGACACACAAAGGATAAGACAAGACAATTGTTTTATAAGGCAAGTTGTTGAGGACAATAAAGAGAAATGTCTAACTGAAAGATGTTATGAGGTTTAGTGAGCTGTAAAATAGCAGATGAAATTTGGATAAATGCAGAGCAATCCTAAATTTATATACCCATTAGTATAGGACCTGAACTCAATTTTTCCACCTAGTAACAAGATCCAGGCGTTATGCTTTCCTGAAAACCTTGGCTCAGTGTCCAGTAGCAAACACAAAAACAACCACATGTTAGGAAATTCTAAGTAAGGAATTGAGAACAAGGCAGAAGATATCATGCCACTATATAAACCCCTACATTTTAAATACTCCTACTAAATGTACTTCTACATTTTAAATACTTCATATAGCTCTCTTACCATCTCAAAACATATGCAGGAGAACCAGAAAAGGTGTAGAAAAGGGAAAACGTGGAGCAGTTTCCATATGGGAAATGATTAAATGGGCGAGAATTCTTCAGGCTCAAAGCGAGACGACGGAGCAGTAACGACACTAGTAGATGGCATGTTCAAAACAGAAAGATACAGTCCTCACACAACATGCAGTTAAGCTGTGCAACTGTTCACAGCTTTGCTGTTGATATTGGAATTGTGGATGGATTCAAGAAGCCCAGAACAAATTTATAGGCATCTGGGTACTTCAGGAAGGTATCCCTTACATCTTATTCTATTCTTTCCTAAGCATCCACTATTGGCCTCTGTCATAGGCAAGGTATTAGATGGACTTGCAGTATGACCCAGTGTATCTGTCCTTATGTTATTAATCAGATCCTGAATTAGATAAATCTATCTGCTGCCATGTAGTTGATCCAGTTTCACCTGTGATTGAAGAATGATGATTTTTTTGGCAACAATAAGCATTGTGCAAGGGTGAAATAATGAGTATCATTTCTGTTTTGCAGTGTTAGACACACCTATCTGTTTCAAACCCTAGGCAGTCTTGACCACAATAAAACATGTTGTCTGAATGATTCTCTAATTTTAAGAATATCCTTCATAAACCACAGATTAAATTTGTTTCAGAGCAGATGATTCATACCAGTCTCCAGACAAGTGAGGCTGATCACAATGATAAATTTTATCCTCCTGTAATAATCACAGTGGAAAGCATGCAGTGAAGCACGCTCATTGAGAATCCAATACAGACCAAGCGTCCTCCTTCATAACCTCTCTTCAAGAATGGCAATAAACAAATGCCAGAGAAGAGTAAGTACGGGGTATGATCCTTATCTCAAACATTCTCCTAGCTGCCACGTATTTTCAGATCAGTGTAGTCTAGGCCTAACATGATTTGTCTGTTTAGCAACCCTGAATAGATCTTTCCTCCAAATACTTTTCAACTCACGTAAATTTTCAGTATCCACAACATCCTTTGGAAAGGAGTTCTACAAGTCTACCACCCACTGTGCCAAAACCCACCTTCTTTCATTTGTTCTGGATCCAGTTCCTAGTAGAAGCCTCTCTTATACTGCAAGAGCCAGTGAGCAGTCAGCATTACCATTATCTCTACACAATGTGTGATTCTGAAGACCTCTATTGTATTGCCTTGTAAGCCCTTTCTTTTTCAAACTGACAGATCCTACCCTGGTCATTCTTCCGGCATATACTCGATCATCCTTGTTTATCTTCTTTGGGCCTTTTCATTTTTACTTATTTTTTTTTTTGTGATAAGGAAGGCAGAACTGCATGCAGTATTAATGCTGAGGGCAAACAATGCATTTATGCATGCAAAACAATGCTATTGCTTTGCTCTTCATTCCTTTCTAAATCATGCCTAACTTTTATTTTGCCTTTTTTTGACCACTGCTGAATAGACATTGAATTGACATTTTCCATTGAATTGCTGCTCATAATCCAAAGGCTTCACTCCTGAATGTCGTTGATCAGCCCACAACCCATTATTTTATGTAAAATGAGATTTTTCCTAATTACCTTTATGTGCATTGAATTTTATCTAACATTTTAGTGACCAGTCACTATTCTCAAAAAGTCCTCCTATACTTCTTCACTGTGTGTTTCATCCTTACTATCAGAACATCTTCATATCCTCTGTAAATCATTTCACTTCTCACTCTCTCCCTTGTCCTCCCTCTCCCCAGTCATTTCAGCAGCACAGGTTTGGGGATGGAAGCCCACAGAGTTCTCTGACTTCTCTCAATTGCTATATCTGATGTTTTCCTTCCATCCCTTGCATCCTATGTCATAGCCAATCCCTGTCTTACCCCATGGCTCTTTGGATTCCCAAGACCTTTTAAAGGAAACTAGCTTGACTATTATCACCCAGCCATTTTGTCTCTTCCCACATACATCACATATATTAACATGTCCACTAAATCAATTATTTCTTGGAGTTTTACTAACTTGATGGATATAAATCTTATGGTACAGATGTGTAGTTTCCTTTATTCTCCCTGGAACCTGTTTTAAAGACTGGCATAACATTTACCATTGGTCCAGTCCTCATATGCCAAAATAGTTTTAAACTGAGAGGTTACACATTGCCATTGGCAATTCAGCTGTTTCATCCTTGACTTCTCTTAAAGCACTTGGGTGAACACTGTCCACCACTGGTTACTATTTGCATCGTCAATGTTTCCACAACCTTTTTAGCCACTTCAGCATCAGACATACTCTCTGAGGAACATCCTCCTTCTCCAAAGGGATCCAACATGGATCTACAATTTAGTCCACAGTGAAAGCTTATGTGAAGAATTCATTTGGTTTCTCAGCAGTGGTCTTGCCCTCTCAGTGCTCCTTTAGTGCCATGAGCAGCATTTGGTTCTACAGCCTCTCTGGTATGCTTCCTGCTCTTGCTGTGTCTGAAGGAATATTTAGTATTCATTTGATCCTTTTTGCTCATTGTTCCCTGACCTCTGTTTTGACATGCACTATTGCATTTATACAATTAATCTGCCTGAGTTTACAATCCTTTGTCTTTTCCTTGTTTGGATACAATTCCAGCTTCTTGAAAGATGTCTTCTTATTCTAACAACCTACTTATTGTGCTGATTAGACATGCTTGCTTCCTTTTTACCCTTATTCAAGCCTTTCTTAACAGATGGTACACACTACTGCTGTGCTTCCAGTATGCTGTCCTTCAGTAACCTCCTTGTAGCCTGCAAAGATCTACTCCCTTTAGGTTCAACTTAACAAACTCCTAATTTTCACATATTTCCACTTTCTGAAGTTGTGTACCACTGCGGTAGTGATGGTGGGGGGGTGAGGCTGACCTTTTACTTCTGTAAGAATGCTGAATTTGAGTTTAGGGCTTGTTTGCACTCCCATTAAAATCAACACTGGTTGTGTCTAAGGAGGGATAGGTTAAGAACTACAGGTCAGGACTTACTGGATTTTAAAGGAGCAATTTCTATTGGTTTCTCAAAGCTGCTTAAAAATTGGTAACGTGATTAAGACCTACTCAAGGATTTTGGCTTAATGAAAGTCAGAGGTACTAAAAACTTCATAGCAGGAATGAATTCAACAACGGGCTACTTTAGCAACATTAGCAGTCTTCAAGCTAAAGAATAATTTATACAACTAAAAGTAGTGTCCTTTTACCGTTTATTTAGTAGTGCCATTTACAAACTGTAATCAACAATCCTCTCTTTATTAACTTCAATATGTTACATATGTTATTTGGAGTATGTTAACCATAATTTTCATTAGTTAGAAGATAGTGAGCCACTAAAAATACACAGTAATCAGTGAGAAAGCTGAGACATTAAGCATTCTTTAGCTCATTTTTAAGCTGGTACCTTACTAAATCCCTACAAGTTCGCTAGATCTTCTGATACTCCTGCAGAACATGGTAGTTAGAAAACATCAAATTAACTTTTGTAAGAGCCATTTTATGAGATAATTTTTTTTTTTTAATGGATGACTTCCCTTTTTTAAAGCTGAATCCTGTCAGGAAAACAAAGCAATTCTGATTTATTTCACACAGATAACATGTTCTTGTTGTTCAATTCAAGATATTATTCAGTAAAGAAATTTGGTACAAATTTAGCTCAGATTTGCATTGTGGTATAAGAAATCATTAGTCCTCTAAAAATACTTGAAGTGCCTCCAAACAGTTTTACTAATACTTCTCAACATATTGAAAAAAAACCTGAAAGTCACTAAAGGTGTCATAATTCATATTAGGTAAACCTATGAAGCCATTGAGGGGGAAAAGAGTCATACTATGCCCTATTTAGAAACTGTGATAATGTATATTACAGACGATCAGCTTAAAACCATACAGGTAATGATATTTCTGGCATGGTTGAAGAGAGCTTGATTTTACAGACTCAATATTCTTCATGTGCAGTATTTTGCATGCCATTTTTCAGATCTTATAAAAGACAATCCTATCAGTGCCTATTATCAGAGATGGAATTTTAGTATTATCGCACAGACCTCTGTCATTTGGGCCAGCAGTAATATTCAGAGCAGACTGCTCTTCTCTATTCAGGCAGATTACTGGAGGAGACACACGTGGCTTTTGCTGAGCCTTTTCAGATAGTAGAGTCCAATTGCTAGTTCCTCCCTACTTTCTTTTATCCTGCTTTTGTAGACCTTTTCTGTTTCTGTCTGCCCACACCCACATCTGTCCTTGTCCCTTTCTTTACTGTCTTCCCTTCCCACTCTGATCCCTGTTGCTACCCCGTCCTATCCTCTTTATTCTTGTATCCTCAATCTTCTCCAATTTGCTTTATTTCTATCGACAAAACTACGTCTTTTTCTCTTGTATTGGTCATAGAAACAGCTGCAATATTTAAACTGATGCTCAAAAATCTTTTCTTCTTAGACAAACACCCAAAGGAAGTTCAACCTCAATTGCATTTGGCAAACATAAGCATTTGGTAAATAGGAGCTTATATAAAACCCTAGGTACCAAGCTGTCTGTAACAGTTAACTAGCCCTTTGCCAGTGTCAGAAAAGCCTGTAATAAAGAAGACCCTCTAAATTTAGCTTGGGATCCAATCGTTAAAAATGAAATCTAGGAAGTAACCTTCCTCCTCATTGCCAAGTCTTCGGCCCGGCTCTGCCTTCACCTAGTGATATCTGAACAATGCATTAGCTTCTGTGAAGAAAGTGGCAATTCAATATTTTTTCTGAAAATTTCAAAAGGCAAGGACAAACCATGGCACCCTGCAGGCATACATTCTCTTGTATATGCTTCTATTTTCATATCAAAAAACCCTCCCAAACCCAAAGCTAATGAATGGCAATTGGATATATGGGTAAGAAAACCCACAATTCATGATTATCACTCTGAATTGAGCACTGCATGACATTGAACATTGCGAAGTCAAAATAATCATGGACACCCTCCACTCTGGGCAGCATGAATAACCCAGACTAATGCTGTCTTGGGAAAAAATACTTTGAGAACAAACATGTGACCAATCACATTATCACCCCTTATTAATTTCTTTCACAACCTCTGGCAACCTGAACATTTCAAATTCTTTCCTGGTGACATCTATATTCATGTGTCTGACTTAGATTAAAACCCACAGCAACAACACTACCCTTGTGTAAGTACACATCACTGTCAGCCCTGTTCCTGTACTCACCGAAACCCATTGCCCTTTGGAGACCTGCTATCAGCTCTTTCCTATTGATCCGCTTTGCATGATCAGATACAAGGGATATCCCACAGCCACCTGTAAACCTTGCACCTTCTAGTTTCCAACTGAAAACAGTCCTGCTCATTATTTCTCTGTTTTTTCCTCACCAACTCCTAATACCTGCCCAATGCCTCATTTCTGTCATTTGAGAGTTGGCTTAAAACTGCAGGACAAGCAACAAACACAAATAGGTGGGAAAGCTTTACTTGGAGTTACTCGTACCCTTGTCTGCACCCTACTTAGGCGGAACAGTGCAGTCTGCTTAAAGCATCTTACACAACATGGCAGGGAAAATGAACATCAACATCTCAGTTACACAGAATTTCTTCCCACCATGCTGGCCAACATGTGAACACATTTTCTGTCTAAGCTAATAAGTTTTTGCTGCAAAGTTAAAATCTTTTTCATATTACACTGACCAACATGCTTAATTTAGATGTTTTATTTGGGTCAGGATTTTAAACTGTCAGCTTTTTTTAGTTGAAACTTATTCTTTGGACTCTCTCTAATTAATATTTAAGTAAAGTATATTCACCAGTACTTAACCTGAATATCAGCTGTAAACTAAGACAACTTGTCAGGAACAAAAATGCAGACTATGCAAACAAATGAACAGATTTCACCAAATTTTGCTAGAGCAAAATAACTATACTGAAGACTGCTGGAACTGTTCCAAGAAAAAGGGGGTATTTGTACTGGTTTAAATTCACACTTAACTTCAGAGGTTGAACTTCCCTGGGTGGACTTTGCATTTTGAAAGTACTGTAGATAAGAACATCAAAGCTAGCAAACCTGAACAGGAAAAGAGGTTTCACAGACTGGTCTGAGGTACTCAGCAGCAAACCTAATTTAACATAACATTCAGCCAAGCCCCAGATAGAAGCACTTGAAGTATGATACAGCTCCAGTCTCCAACTCTTATGGACGTGCCTACATGCCTACTTCATCAGTCATACATCAGAGACTATAGCTCTTTTGTCTTCTGTGTGGTAGTTTTCAGAAGCTGCCAAAGGTCATAAAAGTAACAAGAATAGGCAAAGAAAGGGAAAACATGTATTTCCTTTAGGGAAAGGCAGATTCAGGATTCTAGTTCTGAGCTGAGTGACTGGTGGAAAAAAAAAGAAATGTGGGAGCAACACATTACAATACGGTCACTTTGACTTACCAGATTTGGTAACATTTTCTATTCTTTGCAGCAGCATGGCCACGTGCAATCGTAAGTAAATTTTCCAAAATGTAACTGCTATGAATTATGGCTTTTTGCTATGAGTTCAAAGCTCTCCATTGCAGATCTACAGCCTGACTCATTATATCTTGAGTAATGACCATCCTATATAACCCACAAAAACTTTCTCCTTGGGAGGTACCACGGAAGACTTTCTCAAGTGCCTAAACCTACTACTGTCACCACTTAAGGATTCACAGAAGTGGTTAATGGGACTTTTTGAAAGTACCCAAATTCTTAACTATCCCTGGAACAAAAGTTCCCCTCAATATCAACATGTAGATGCTCTACCAGGAAACATCCTGCCTTAATTCACTCAGACCTGATCACTCACGTACCTTTAAACACTTAAATACAAATAATTTGTATTTTTCCCCATTGCTCTGTGTATTCAAAGGAGGGTATTCAAGCAACCTGCCAAGCCACACACTCAAAACATAAAGTGTATTCTTTTGCCTCAGCAGCTAACTAGCTTTTGCTGGTATCTCTGATCCCAGTTCCTGTCAGTCTTCCTCTACTCCTTTCATGAAGTCCATTTCCATATGGATTCATCATTCTTCAGACCTAGTCACCATCTTCATTAGGCTTCCCTGTCTTTGGGCTATGTTAACATTGGAAAGGCCAGAGGCTCTTTTACAGTAATGAGGTATAGATGTGCCTCTGCTTTTTACTCTGTGTTGTGTTCCTTCCCTGCCCTGAGATAGTAAGATAGAAAATTATGCTCTTTACATGACATGGTATGAAAGACACTTTAGGACAATGGTCCCATTTCCCTGCTAAATCTGGAATTGGAAAAATTTCCTAGGGATGGGAAGATTTGGAGAATGCAACCATCTACCAGCAAACTTCAGTTAGGCTTTTTTCCTACAAAAATTAGTAGATTTCACTTTTTGTATGTAGGTTATTTGCAGAAATGTCATCGTCTGAATAAGATAAACTGTATCCGGCAAAGCAGAACACACACTGCTGAAGCTGCTTTATCTCAGTGAAACAGGGGCAGCTTTATATTCATGAAAGTGACCATCAGAAAGGGTGCTGGTCTCTTATTATTTAGTCTAACAACTGAAGGAAGCAAAAGACCAAGCTATTTAAATTTTTTTTTTTTTAAAGTAGCTCTTACACAGATTGTGACAGGAGTATTTTGTGAAAGACATTCTCACATCTTAGTTGAAATCAGGTCTAGTCAGGGAAGGAAGCTTTTGCTTCCTTTTGCTGCTGATTAAGAGTCTAGGGCTTAAAGGGCAATTCCAGACAAGGAAGGAGATCTTTATCGCTGCCCTTGGAACAGTTCCCACTGTTGTGCTCTTTTTTTCCCCCTCTTTTAATCACAATTTACAGCTGAAAATGTATCTCAGGGAATGGTACCAGCATACCAGCTGTTCCATGAAGATGCTAGATCATCCAGCATTGTTATGTTTTCAATACTTATAAATGTTTCTAATAATATTACATGGTTTCAATCAGTAAACAGTACTTAAGAACTACCACAGCTGTTTTGTGAGTAGCTAAAGTAGATCAGCTTGTAAGAAAGCTGCACAGGAAAGTCGTCCTCTAAAAAATACAGTGTGGGCTGAAGCCATCTGGTGAGTATTACAGGTCACCTTCTCCTCTCAGCAATATTCACCTAGGGTCCAGTCGATCCAAGAGAGGTGTTTTACAAAAACCAGGAGGAGAGCTTAGGATCAACTCTCAGCATTCAGTTATAACACATCTCTTCAGTCAATCAGTAAAGGAATGTGGACATGGTTTCCATGCTAAATTAGGGGCGTGACATGACAAATGGCAGAACTTCAGTTCACAGCAACCTGAGAAACTCTTGGACTGGGGCAACAGAAAACTCATGGGATTCAGCAGGAAGAAGTACACCTGGGGCAGAATAACCCTAGGCATCAGTGTGTGCTGGGAACTGGCTGGCAGAGCAGTAGCCTCAATGAAAAGGACCCAGGCATTACAATGGATGTCAAGTTGAATATGTGCCAACTGTGTGCTCGCATCATGAATAAAGTAAACCACTAAGGGTTACCTTAGTGGGAACACAGCCAGCAGATCAAGGGAGGTTATTCCTTGCTTAATCTGCTGCTAGGGTAGTGAGGCATAGGTCATCTACTGTGTCCACTTCTGGGAGCCCACATACATACACTTCAGGAGGGATGTCAAAACCTGGAGAGGATCTATAAAGTGTCTATCAAGGTGGTCAGGGACCCAGAGCACATGAGCTATGAGGAAAACCTGAAGGAGTTCTACTTCTTTTGTCTGGCAAAGAGGCTAAAGGGAGATCGAGTAGCAGCCTACGACTACATGAAGGGAAGTTACAGAGATAAACTCAGACTTCTCTTGGCAGTAGCAGAGAACATAACAAGAGGCAAGGGATGTGTGTTGTGACTTGGGATAGTCAGATCACAGAAACATAGAATCATGGAATGGTTCAGGTTGGAAGGGACCTTAAAGATCATCTAGTTCCAACCCCCCTGCCACAGGCAGGGACACCTTTCCACTAGACGAGGTTTTTCAAAGCCCCATCCAACATGGCCTTGAACACTTCCAGGGAGGGGGCATCCACAGCTTCTCTGGGCTGCCTCTTCCAGTGTCTCACCATCCTCACAGTAAAGAATTTCTTCCTAATATCTAATCTCAATCTACCCTCTTTCAGTTTAAATCCATTCCCCCTTGTCCTGTCACTACTTGCCCTTGTAAAAAGTCCCTCTCCATCTTTCTTGTAGGCCTCTGTCCTGGTTTTGCAGGGACAAAATTTATAGAATCAATTTTCTGTTATGTTTTGTTTCAGTTTGTGGCCAGCTGTGGTGTGGTGATCAAGACCATTAGCAGTTAAATCCAGGGAAGCTGACTCAGGCTGACCCACAGGTGTATTCTATAACATTAATGTCAGGTTCACTATAAATGGGAAAGCTTGCTGGGGAGAGGGGAGGTTTTTTTGCTCTGCTTTTTTTTTTTTTTTTTTCCCCCCCCTCCTCCCTTCTCTCTCTGTCTCCCCTCTAGTCAATGGTTGTGATCCCTGAAGGGACTTGCCACCACTCTGTGGCCTAAGCATAATTTTTTGTCTTTTGTATTAGCATTGGTATTGTTTTCCTTATTTTATTAAATATGTTTAAATTTTAACCCATGAGTCTCCCTCCTTTTCTCAATTCCCTTTCTCGGTTGGGGAAGGGACATTGGGTGAGAGAGCAACTGCTTATTGTTTAGCTCTGGGTGTGGGCTAAATGAAGACAGCCCCCTTCATTTAGGTACGGGAAGGCTGCTAGAAGGTCTCTCTGGAGCCTTCTCCAGGCTGAACAGCCCCAACTCTCTCAGCCTTTCTTCAATAGGAGAGGTGCTCCAGCCCTCTGATCATCTTTGTGGCCCTCCTCTGGACTTGCTCCAACAGGTCTATGTCTTTCTTATGTTGGGGGCCCCAGAGCTGGATGCAGTACTCCAGGTGGGGTCTTACAAAAGCGGGGTAGAGGGGCAGAATCACCTCCCTTGACCTGCTGGCCACGCTGCTTTTGATGCAGCCCAGGATATAGTGGATGGGACATTAGGAAGAATTTCTTCACCAGCAGGATAGTGCAGCACTGAAAGCAGCTAGGTAGAGAGTGGGTGGACTTTCCTGCTTTTTAATATTCAGCAAAGCAAAGCCGTTGCTCTAGTGTTGGTGATAGTCAATGTTAGCTGGTGATAGATGCAATGATCTAGTGATGGTGATACTTCTTTTAAACAGAAGGATGGACTGAATGACATCTGGATGTCCACGCCAACCAATGCTTCTATGATTGTGTGAGAATTTCTGCAATGAGAACTGACGAGTGATGCAGCTGAGGCTCCCTGAGGTCACACAGCCCAGATCTACTTTATTACTTTATTTGCTGAAGGAAAAAGCAAGTGGCTGACCTGCCTTTGTTAATGGGGAAGTTCACATAGGCAGGTTCACTCAGGGGTGACAGTGTTATGACTTACATCCCAGCCTAATTCCAACTCAGTCATTACAAAATACAGTCACATGTCTTCCATAGCTTATTCCTAAGTCTTCCTACAGCCAACTTAGTATAAGTTATAGTTGATAACTCTTAAGTGGCCTGTACTGTACTGTAAAGCTTAGAAGAAAGGATTCCTTTCCACTAATTTTTGCTGACTTGCACAGTTTGAGAGTGACTGCTGTGACTGCCATACCAGGACATAGGAATCTGAGGTTCCTATTTGTTTTTTTTTTTTTTTGTTTTACAGTGATTGTCAGGCAAAAACCATGTGTGATTGGACAGGACCTATTCTCCATTGAGAAATTTTTAAAGACAGAGAAGCACATGAGCAAAGCATTCCAGGGAGGATGAATGTATCCCAGTGTGCAAGGAAGAAAGAACACAGGAACAGTTGAAGGCCATGCTTAGCCTGCTGCCTGTGCTAATGAGGTCAAAAAGTATAACTTGTGCTTTTGGGGGTACTGTGTGAAATTATCAGAGCCAAAACATGTTATTACCGAAGTTGAAAACTGCCTAATCCTTATATTTTATATATTTCACCTTATTCAAACCTACCTGGATGTACTTGCCATCCATTCACAATTTTGCCTTACACCTCTCTACTACCTTCACCTACCACAGAAGAGCCCTCTGCATTGTGGTTTTTGCAGCATGCAATCAAGCATTGAGAATTAAGACCTTGCCACACTGGGATCATGTCTCATTATTGACCAGTTTCCCAGAAACACAAAAGAAGGCAGATGGTTGCAAAACCAAAATCGTCTAGACTCTGACACTTGGAAGCTGGCTTCTAGACCACAATACTGAACTTATATGAGCTCTTCAGAGTGCAGCATGCTTGACAGCCCAGTGCAAATAAATGTTCATCCAAGGTTAAAATATAGCCATTGTTAACAGAAATGTTCCAAATATAGTAGAGCATCAGTGAAAATGAAGCCTGCCAAGGTTGGGTTGTTGCGGTTACTTTCCTTTATTCTCCAAAGCTGCTGACAAGTCAGTCTTTCAACCATAGGATTGGGATATGTGTTAATATAGGGCTCTGTTAGTTGGAGTTTTTGGGGAAGGACAGTTCTTGTCTCTGCTGGCCATCAGTTGTCAATACCCTGATCATCAGCTTTGCACAAATGCCTGTTTTAATATAGTCAAAAAAGCTTGTCTCAGATATCTCCAGATGTAGATGCCAACATATTGGCATCTATTGGCATCTATTGGCATCTAAGATTATTCTTCCACATCCCCTATTGCATATTGGGGAAAAGACAGCAGAATTTTTTTGCATTTGATGTTTGTAAGCTTCATATTATAAAAGAGCTAGGAGTCACTGTCAGCAGGACTGATGAACTGGGGATTATATGGCAATTGAAAGCACTGAAGACTGTCCTTAATGTTTCAGCAGGTGAAACATTAATTGTTAAATTGGGGACAGGTGACAGATTCTGGAATTTAAACATACCTTATAGCAACTTGCCCATCAAGTGTTATAATGAGAGATGCGTAGCAGCTAGCTGTCTCAGCCACTAATCCAGCTGTTGTTCTGGAGGTGGTTGTTTTCCCCACTACAACTCCATGTTGTTTGGGTTTTCCAAGTCCTGTTTGTCCTCCCCTCCAGCACTAAGACCAAATGTGATATGAAATATTTTGCTAATAAACTATTAGACATATGGTCTAAAGGGTGATTAGCTTTCCTTGATGTAGCACCCAAGTCAAGGTACATATTAAAAGACAGTCCTCTTCTTCCAGATTCTAACTAATTTCCAGATTTGACATCACCATTTTTATCTGTGATGACTTCTACCTGGTTGTGCTAAAACATAATTTCCCTCCAAGGAGTGTAACAGCTCTAACATCTTCATCCAAATCCTCTAACATAACTATATGAAATAATAATATTTAGTGTTCATTTTTTACAGAGAAAGAATAATGGACAAGCAATATTAGGCACGCCTAGTATTATTTTTAGTTCTCAGCATAAGACATGATATATGTGGGTGTGTTACAGCTCTTTTTCTCAATGGTACGAGTTCAGCACTTCACTTTACTATGTGCTAATTTCATGTCTTTCTAAAGCCTTTGTACAAAAAGAATGCTAAAATAAAGAAAACTTAAATCACAAGTTCCAGCTTATGAATCATACAGAAGGGAAAGGCAATTGATTAGTTCATGACTCCAGAAGTTAATTTGATTTAAGGGCTATGAAACTTACTTCAGGTTCTCTCACCAGTATTTATTTCCCTTTTATTAACTGCCATTAGAGCTACAACACTGCAAAAATGCACCAGAGGAAAGGAAATAGACGGAAAAAAAGAAAATCTTAGTATTCACAACGTAACATATACAAAGCTTATACAAAGCAGTCCAATGATCTGTGAGCTTGATCTCTAGTCACTTTTAACTTTATTCCTGAGAACGTGATTGTCATCTAAGATTTTGGTTTGGTTGAGAACCAAAATTTGGACATGAATTTCCTCTCAGTTCAAGAATGCTTGGGTCCACACTTAGTCTGGGACTATAATATCAATGAAGGGTATGTTAATTTAAGAGAGCTAATAGGAAAAGACTGTAGAAAAATCTAGCATACTCTGGGTAAAAATTGCATAGCACTGGGAGAAGGGAGGGAGATAGAAAGTGTGATTGCTTAAGTAATGCTTAGAGCAGTAACCTTACTTTGCAGCAAGACTAATATAACTTGCGGAGCTGAAGGTACAATTGTAAGATTCAAACAAGTAAATGATAAATTCATAGATTTTCTGCAACTCTATTACAGCAAAAAAGTTATCCAAAGGGGATATCAAGTGGCTGCTGGAAGTCTGGAAGGTGTTTTCTAGGGCTGTTTATATTGGACTGCACAGCGTTGAAAGCTATTTTTGTGTTAGGATTGTGTCAAGGCCATTAAGGGAAGCTCTCATGGTAAACCCAGAATTAGAAATCTTGTATAGTTTGGGGGGAAAAAAAAAAGGTTAATACAGAGTCCCCTACCCTGGGAATTCTGCTACTATGTGATTTAACACATCAAGTAACCTTTCACAAAATGAAAGAAAATAGTTTTGGTGAGAAGAAAAACATCTTACACTCTCAAAGAGTGTATAATTCACCTCAGTGCTCACTTTATTTTGAAGTAAATGGTGAGTTTCTGAAAATTCAGATCTCTTTGCACATTAAGTATAGATTTAACAGGGAACCAGATGACGACCGTAGTTCTCCTTGGCAAGACAAGAAACTCCCCTCAGTTGTATTGTTTGTTCCTTGCTGGCTCTGATCTTACTCAAGAAGTGAACAAGAACAAATATTGCCCCCTGGCTTCATTCCTCCTTTCTTTGTTTTCTTGCCTTACAGGAATAATGAGATATATGACGAAGAAAAGGAAGAGGACAAGATCTGCAGCATCTACTGCTGTCTGTTGCGGAGCACCTTAGGAACCAGTGGTGCTGTCTGCATCAGTGCTAATGAAGTCTGACTTCCTCCTGGTCCTCTCAGCTCTGAGCATTTCTTCTGGATGGGGTTCCTGATGTCTTATAAGGAAATAAAAAAATTGTAGTAGATATCCAAGTAGAAACTTTTGAGTCACTCTTTTTTATGAAGCTTACAGTAATTATTGTAGAATTTTTCATCTCTGGTAAATTTGATTGAAGTCTGTCAAAGAATCAGATGGAGAATAGGGACACAGCTGGCTGGGGATAGTCTGAGTCAAAATAGAGTGAACTGATGTAGCTTACAATTACAATTTTTTCAGCACAGATTTTTATTCCAAGATAAATTTCAAGCTAATCTGAATTCCAGTTATTGTCATTTGGCCAAAATAATTAATGGCATTATTTACAGATTATCATGCTGTGGCATATATGTATGAGAGAGACAAGAACTGTTTGTCTGGAAATAATTTTATTTACAAGGTATTTTGCAACCTGAATCTAAAGTAGTATGATTTTGCATTCTCCTGTCTCTCAACCAAATGGACTGCTATCTAAACCACTGAAACTCCATGCACCATTATTTCTATTGACCTAGTTTAGTTACTCCATACTGTTGACCTGCAGTAAGCTCTGGGAAAGAATATTCTTTTCCCCATCACTTACCGTAAAGAAGCAGACTTCTAATATCCAAGAATAATATTGTAAAAAGTAGACCATCTGAAGCCTTCTTACAAGCTCAAGGAAACTTCACTGTGACACGACACCAATAGATCCCCACCCTACACAGGAGTATTGGTTCCCTTGAAAAACTAGCATTATAAGCTAAGATACAGAGCCATGGTATTTTCTGTCAGAGTGGTGCAGCTAAGCCCGAAGAAAGCCTGTTGATGACTGTTAAGGATATGTGTGTGCTCATGAGTAAGTGAACAGACACTCAAGACAGCTTTGGAGAAAGTAAGCATGTGGAGGAGGTGAAGATGTATCCATGTTAAGGAAGAAAAGCAGAGGCTGAATATGTTTGTCCCCAAAATCTTCACTTAAAATATTCATAATGAACAACTGTACTGGAACTACACTGATGCTTAAAGATACTGTTCAAAGCACAACAAAGACAACAGGAACATTGCCATCACCTTAAGAGAGAAGGAAACTTTAGATAATATAGGAACCAGTTAGACTTTTCCTTGAGGCTTAAATCCCATCATTATTTCTCTGCCTAAAAATGTTTAAAGTTTTTAATCTTTTCCAATTCCTTTTTGGCAAACACCTCATCATGTTCTGTGCTGCTGGCTCCAACCAAAATTTACTACTTAAATGTCCATGAAAAGACTGTTCTCATGGTATTTCCTCCCAAGCCAAAAATCACATATTACCGGAAGTCTTGCAAGAAACCCAAATCTTGCAAGATTTCTAGCCTAATTAGACTTGGATAAAGAAAACAGACCAACTTCTGATGATCTTGACTCCCACAGTTTGTCAGTTCAGGTGTATCTATAGCTATACCAACCCTGCAGTTTGGATTTACTTTCTTCACTGTCTCTGCTGCAGATAATTTGTTTTGTTTTTACACCCAGCTGCAACCATGGCTGCAGAAATTTTGTATTCTCTGCCACATCATTATACAAAATTCATGGCTACGAGCAGAGCTCATAGGCTTAGGTGCAGCATTGGGCTATCACAGTTATGCCACGTTAAAGATAAAGTAATTTGCACATGCTCAATTTGCAGTAAGTTACTGCTATGAAAAAAAAATGTTAGCTCCAGGTTGCAAGAAACCATGCAATTTTATCTTTTTTTCTTTAAACTAATCTTCAGTATCTCCATAGAAGAATCAATTTTTAGCTAGTTGGCTGTCTTTTGAAGGGTTGTTAGAGGTAGATATGCTTGTAGGGCACAAAGAAGCAGAACAAACAAGGCTACGCTGTTTTTTTTTTTTCTGAGCAGAATCTCCCATCCTACCAGAAAAGCCCATCCACCTCTCTTTAGAGCTACTCTGAAAATGTATTGGAAATTTTCTTCTTGTAGCATGGACTGATACAGTGCAGAAGACCGTGATAAACACTGCTAAAGGTCAACCTGAGACTGCTCCTCTCCCAGAGCAGTTCCGCAGTTCAGAGAAAAAGTTCCCTTGACCACATGATTAGTGGGTACAGCTGTACTAAGCATCTCCAGGAGAGCCAGGCAAGTTGAATCAAAGTTTCTAAATATGTATTAACTGTCAGGTTTTTCTTGCTTACTTGCTGTGAAGTGCAGTCATAACACCCAAGTACAAAATCTTTCATTGGCAGTAACTGCATGCATTTGACCTTTTGGAAAATATCAAATAACACACCTGGCTTCTGAAACTCTGAAAACAGCAGAAATCTTTGAATTATTAATCTCTCTTCCTCACCCTTGCTTGGAAACGAGATAGAAATAATTTCTTCTGTTAAGAAGTCATACCTGAGAATTTCAATGCTGAGTTTTAAGAGACAGGAAAAAATGGAAGGAAGCATCCAAACTGCACATGCCAAACACCCCAGCTACTTGGTTGGTCCAGCAACAGTAGGAAGTGTCAAATATGAGTTGAACAGAGCCAGCTTGATCCAGCATGTTTTTGTTTGTGTCAGGGTGACGTATACAAGCTCTAAAACATTATTATTGCATGTGCATAAACTTACTGGAAAAATCCCATAGTCAGAAATAAATAACTAAGAATGAAAGACTTTCCAAAAATTCTTGAAAAGAGGAATTTGTTTATGAAGGAACACAATGCAGTCATTTTAAAACATAGATCATTTCCTGTTAAGCAAAAAAGGTCTCAGTGCTGTGAGGCTCAGCTGCACATTCTACTGTTATTTTACATTGCTGAGGGGCTCTTCTTCTATACCACCCTTGAGCTGTTTAACCTCAAGACCTGACCCAAGAGTATCAGCGAGAGTGGGGCTGCTGCACAAGGGAGGAGAAGCTGGGGGGTCCTCCTTGGTGCGCTTACCAACAGGTGCTGTCCCACAGGGTCTGAACAAATCATGCTGGTATCAGGGTCCACCAGCAGCCCCAGGCACAGCAAGTGATGAACCAGGGTCAAGGTCCATCCAGGGGGTCCAGTCTGGAGCAAAAAGAGGTGAAGACAGAGACAGGGCTGGAGACAAGGATGCAGCGTGGGTCTGAGGTCCATCTATGAGGCAGGGCTGGAGACCACCACTCCTCCAGCATAGCTCAAATCAGGTCTGGGTGCCCCAGGCTGGGCTGAAATGGAGTCCTGGGCCATGGGCAGGGTGGAGGTGGCCACAGGGGAGGCTAGGCAGGGACAGTCAGGACTGGTAGTGTCCTCGGGGCCATGGCACTGACCTGATTCTGCCTAAGGATTGTCTTTCATAAGTTGGAGGGTTTGAGACCAGTAACCAAAGAGTAAAACATTTTCATCCCTTTCATTAAAGGCTTTGGAACCTGTTCATGTTTCTATACATTAGTGTTCATTAATTAATACATACTAGAAGCCTGTCTTCCTCAGTGTAACCTTAAAGCTGCGCATTTCTGGGCTATATCTATCCAAACATTTCCTAACATTTACCTCTGCAAATTTCATGTTAACAATCAATTTAGGGGTGTTGGCTATTCCTTGCCCAGCCCAATTACCCAAGGGAACTGAGGGAGAAAACAGAATCCAGTAGGATTTATTCAACACAAAATGATCCTGAAAAATCGATCACTTTTTTTTCCCTCGCCAGAGCTACACCAGGTACTCAAAATACTAAATTGATGACCTGCTTGAACTCCCCAGTTTCCATGCACAATGAGGTCAAATTCTGTCTCAAAACCAGTTTACTTTTATGATAAAGTAACTAGAGGAATACTGCTTGTCTAAATTTCTCCTATGACTCTCTTTCCATGCAAGCACGACTGAGAAAATCCTTCCCACATTTGACTCCATTCATACCTATGAAACTCGTATTATTCTCTTGTAGGAACAATATGGCTGGATCATGCATTCCCAGCATGTTAATGAAGGTACCAGACATTGCAGGACGATCTCACTTCCACCCAGATAAACACATGAAAATCAGACATCTCCCATTCCACTGAGCAAGACCAGGTAATAGGACAAACACAATGTATAAATGCCCAGTGAAGAGAAAACTCACTTTTCTGGTCTTCTTTCAAGTGTGGGCTGAAACCAGAATCCTTATGCTATCCATTACTCCCTGAACTTCAGGTCCAACATCTGAGTCACCCTGAACGTGAGGACCAACACGATATCTGACTGCCTTATTTTTGTAGTTGTAATAGCAGAATGTTTTGAACTCTTTTTTTTTTTTTTTATTTTGAACTCAATTTCAACATGACCTTTTCACTCCATGTAAGCAGGTCCATCAGCCTTTAGCTCCATGCAGGTGCTGTGCACAGCTCTCCAGTGTGTAACAGCATGTCTTCCAGGGATGTACGAAGGGATGACTCCTCCTCTGTAAGGAGTCATCCTGTTAACCAGAAGCTGTACTTTCCTACCTTTGAACTCAAGCTGGTTGACAATTTTTCTTATAATAATTATATCCTCAGAGACCTTGGAAATCCCCAGCTCATGCATTTTCTCAGACTAAACAGTTATCCATTCTTTTATCTCCATTATTGCATTTATTGCCAATAGCATTTTTCACAGTCTGTATTAAGACAAATTAAGTCCCACCTCAGTCCCACCTACTTTGGTGTCAGTGAAGCCTGCTCACCTCCCTTAAAGCCAGCTTTGTTCGTCATGAAAAATGTGTGACATTCCTTGTGCTGTGAAAGAGGGATAAACTAGTACAAAGGAACTAAAATTGCTGGGTTTGGCAAGGTAAAGATTGCTTGGAGAACCTATGCTGTAGGAGCTGTTGTGGGCCTCCTGCTCCTTGCCCTGTGCCCTCACCTGCTCTGGGGCAGCACACAGCAGGGACAGGCTACAGGACAATCCTGGGGGCTTCCCTGCAGCAGCTGAATTATCAGGGAAAGGCTGAGGGATCTCTCCCGATTCAGAAGTGGCAAATCACGTGGGGAGCTCTCTCCTGAAAGGACATGACTTTAATTTCTCAGTCTCACTTTATTCATTTTTGTGCATCCAAAATCTGTTTTGCTATAGCCATAATGTCATGCAGAGTCTTAACTCCTGGAAGAACAGAAGCATCAATAACGATGCTGTTATTTATTATGCGACAAGTGATGCTGCGCTCCAGGGATTTGCTCTGCTTTATTACTTTATTTCATTCTCTAGGAAAATGTTCATCTCCTCTCTGTCTGGACGACCACTGATGAAAACAGGTGTTTAGTATTTCACTCAGCTTCCATTACAGTGGCTACTAACTCATTTTGTGTGTGTGCTGGTACAGTCAGACCAAAATATAAGTATATAGAAGCAGAGTTAGAAAAAGTAAACCAGAGTTATCTATAACTGATTTTAGCACCTGTTCTGCTTTGCATGCTGACTGTTCAGGTATATTGTCAAATCCACTGACAGCTGAATCGCTTCCCTCAATATTTTAAAGAAATTCCTTATTCATATTATGATGTAGAAGTATAAAGTAAAAAACAAACAAACAAAAAATAAATTGAATGTTCTTTGCTTAAACTCCAGACAAAAAAGAGGACATACCTTGTCAACCTGTGCTGCAGAGGAGTAAGAGGAACCAGACCTGGTTTCCAGAGGTGCCTGCTGAGCACTCAGTCACCAGCTCTCAGCTTACGCTGGGAAGGTAAGCTAGACCACCTGGGTAGTTGGTCAGACCTGAACGTGAACACAGCCTTACAGGGCAAAGAGCAACAATGAAAACCAGCAACACCCAAATACCCAGTCAGCAAGAGTGCTGCCTCTGGGCACCTCAGAAAAGCCCTGTCCTGAGCTCTCCTCTTAAGCGTTTGAGTGACTGTCCCTCTTGCTAAGCTATATGTTATACTCTGCTCTTCACTCATGCTCAGTAGTGATCCTTCAACAATTCACCTCCTGCAGCTGTGGGATGCAGGAAGTTCTTGGCGGTGCTACTCTCGACCTCTGGGATTTAAGAATGGAAGAAGAAAATCCTCTGTGAACGTGCTGTATGAGCTGTGACAGAACTGTCAGTGCTCAGTTATGCCAAGCAGGGGGGATTTATTGCTTTGGCTCTTCCTTCACACTTTTATAAACTGACCTAGACTCACTCATCCTGCTTGTTTTAACTCTGGTTGGGCACAGCAAACAGGTTTTTTGTCCCCTGTTTCAAACAAGAATAGCAATGTGCCCAATTTTAAAACGTAGCAGTCATAGCACAAACATTTCTGCAAATTGGGTCTGGCCCACCCAGCCAAACCCACCCGTACACTAGCAGCGGCCAGCAGACACCCCCTCCCTACACTAGCAGGGACTTCTGCCCATCTCATACACTAGTAAGAGACTGCTCGTTTCCCGTAAGACGTACCGATGAGGTCTTGGTCACAGGCACTACATCAAACTCCTACTTCTCAAAGTAAAAAATGAATACAGCTGCAGTAGTCAATTTGATGGAATTTCAATTAGTTCCCAGTGATTCTCACAGACTAACTATCATGGACTTATCAACTTAAAAAAACGACAAGATTAATACTGATTACTACATCCCCAGTACAAAAGGCACTACAAAATATGTCATATCACCTTGGTACAACACACTGGATTAGAATGAAATCAAGAAATAAAATATTCCTATATTTTGATCTTTTTATTAATAAAAATTGATTTTGGCCGTATACTTTGGGGATATAATTGTGGTCCTATTAAGAATATTTGTCAAGAAATATTTCCCTATACATACATTCTAAGAAAATGCTGTATAACATGACTTTTCTTTTTCTCATATGTGAAGATCCTTTAACAAGTTAGAGGGAGTAGGGATCTATCACTGCTCCAGTGCAGGAGCAGTTGTGATGGGAGCTCCAAAAGCCAGGAACTGAATGCTCATCATGCTGGAAAGAATAACTTACCTGTGTCACCAGATGTTAATTTCCATTTTTTGCCACACATAAAATGGACATAGTGCTTGCTAGTTTAGACAAAAAGCCTGAGATTTACAAACCCGTATTTCCTTAACAATATTTTTGTTATCTCACAGAGATATTGTGATGGTTAAGTTCACAGCCTGTATCAACTTTAAAAGTTAAAGAGACACCATATGTGGTATTAAGTTTATTATTGAAGAAAGGTAAATATTAGGAGCTGGTTACAGCAGTTTACTGACACGTGGCAATTGCGGCTCCTTCAGAAAAATAAAGGAAGCTGCCCTCAGGAAGGGTAATGATGCAGTATCCTGTTGACTCCAAACTAATATACAAAGGGATAGGGATTCAAATCAAAGAGGAAAGGATGGAGAACCTGGCACCACTACAAGCCTTCTGGACAAAGGTTTGCTTTTTTGTTATAACTATATACTTTTTAAATATACCAGAAGTGTATAAAGAAGATGACAATTACATGTCATGAGGGGCAAGGACGGGTCTTCTGCAAACCAAGGTTGTTTTCACTTCTATGTATCACTAGTTAATAGTCCCAGCTAGGGACAAAGATAGCAAGAAAAGAAAAGAATATAAACACTAATGCCTCACATGTCTTTAAACTTCACAGTTTATGTAATTATTTCTTTAGTGCCTTCTAATACTGACAACTTGCTGTCAGCCCACCCTCTCTGTTCATTCAGTTTTAATGAAGTAATCCACAGGAAAAACTGAAATACCTATCAGCCATCCAAAGTATCAAGATGCTCTATAAAAAGAAATAAAACATATGTGTAAAAGATTCTTTAATCCTTCTCAAAGGCTTATAAACTTTGGCTTTTCCTGCTTAAGACAGAGCACGTAAGCTTTCTGCAACTAAAGTTTTCTATCAATTTCTCATTTAAAGACCAGTAATAGATACTCATTCCCAGAGGCTCCAAATCTTGATGCAATTGTTGTGCTGCCATGTGGAAGTCAGCAGTGAAATGCAACTGCACTTGGAGCTGAGAAGCTGGAAATAAACTAGGGGTTTGGGTTAGGATATCATCTAACCTGTTCTCGAAACTAATGAGTACCCTGCCTTTAATTTCTGAAGTGAAAAATAACTGACAGTCTCTCCGTCTTCAGAAAGCCAGTCTCCAAAGCCCCTGTCAAGAGATTGCTATTAACATTTGGTTAGCTTAAAAAAACCCAGCTTCTGCCTTAAAATATGAGTCCGTGATTTCAGACTGCACAGTCTTGTCCTACGCACATGTGGCAGTTCGTATCAAACAGTTTGCAAAGTTTTTGCATTTAGGGATGATTAGTAACAGTCCCTATTCCCAGTTACAATCACGTACTTCTGTAATATGTTTTCTTTTAACAGAAGCTGCTACTTACTAACGCACAAGTATGTCCCTGGGAAGAGAAGTGCTCCCTGCTCCTCATTGCAGGACAGCCCCTCATCTTTCACCACACACGGTTGGTGATGTTCTCTCCTGTCAGCACAGGCAGCTCGTGCCATCCAGTACAGAAACTCTCCAAGGCCTGAGAATAATGAATCATTTTTTTTTCCACTAAGTTTTAGTGCACAGTGCAGACTTTACAGTTGGCCATAACCCTTGGAAAAGCAGGCTGCGCCATTTACAAAATCAATTAAGCGCTGCGTTTGCACAGAGCAAAGAACAAGTACTGTTTGAAAAGGACTGCTCCCTCTTGGCAACGACAGTGCCTGTCAGACACCAGACTGAAAAAGAGATCTTAATTCCCTGCTCTTAGTGATAAGAATTGGAGGTGAGTCCAGGAAACAAAAACTAGATGTGAAGGCAGGACAGTGCAGCAGGCAGAGGAGAGCAGCAGGGTAGCAGAGCCTGGGGGAGGAACGCTGCCTGTCTTGGGGCACCGGACCTTTTTCCAGTTGCTTTTTTTGCTACTGATTAGGTCCCCACAGAGAAGACAGGTAGATCTGGGCTCCCTTCTATGGTCCTGTACTTTGAAAGAAAAATCTCACTAGTCTTCCTGGTCTGCAATAGTACATGGTTGTGGGATGCAGACCAAGGAGCAGGCTGGTTGGAGCTACACAGCGTATTTGGCGCTGACTTCTCCTCCTGCCAAGTTTCTGCAAACCCACTATACCATGGGAACTGCCTGCATGTAGTCTGATTTTGCAGTACAAACAAAGCACTCTTTATTTGTGCGAAGAAGGAAAGTGAGCTCATATGAGCCGCTGGCTGAGAATGATCATATGGTCCAATGCCTGTAGCAGCTCCTGTCTCACACATCTGCTCCTCTGCACCCTGGATAGGGACTGCAGGGGTCAGGCTTCCTAGTGAGAGACACACCACAGCTGTGGTAACATGTACAGAATTCAGATTTGAAGTCAGAGGGAATGAGCACTAGGTCTTGATTGAGGGAGAGGAGAAATATGAGAGGTGATCTCCAAATTGATGTGGTTCTCAGATACGTGCATTTAGCCCAACTCATGCAGTCAGGGTCAAAGGTAACAGATGATGCCAAGTTTGGATTCTGAACTCCCAACACTTACCCGTGTTGCAGCTACTCAGGCTCAATTTTGATTTCAATTCCTCTCTATTTTGTGTCATTTCCTGAAAATGACAGCTTTGGTAATGTTGGGGAGGCAATATTATTTTAGGTGTTCTTTTCAGCCTGTCAGGAAGGTTAAATTAAAATATAGTGACCTAAATTAAGATTGAGATTTAGCCAACCAGCTCAAAGCATTTCTCACAAATATGCTGAAGCAGCAGTTAATTCTATCATTTGCATCTAAGGGCAGAGCTAAATTCTCATCCATATACGGTAGATTTCCCAAGATGCAACTTCTTATTGTTTCCAATAGTGTTGCCATGTAAATACAGATGTGTACTTGCCAGAAAGGGATGAATTCAGGAGGCGATGCTGTCAGAACAGAGAAGGCTAAACAGACAAAGCTGAAACAAATGCAGTCCTTATTTCTATAAATAAAATTATGGTAGTATTGCCACTTTCAAATAAGGAGAGAAAGCTCTATAGTATAGTAAAAGCTATTTTGGATCTCTTGGTGTTACAGTCATGTTCAATAGCAAAGAATTGGTATAAAATAGTACTACCCTTTCAATTTTTTCTGTCAAGGAATCCAGATGTGCTCTACAAATATTAACGAAGCAACGTTCACAATACCTGAGAGACACAGGAGTACCATCACATGGAGAATTTTAATAGAAATAATTTTAACTGGATACCCAACCACAGAAACATTAAGACAGCTTTACAGCTAACACAAATATCCTGTGTGTCACAATTTATATAACAGGAACATACCTTCTGCATTTCTTAAGTCACTGTAACAAAGTGTTTTCAGAACAGCCTCCTTCTATGACTGGAAAAGTCACTATATAGTACAGAACTTTATTTTGGACAATTTTTTCAAAGTTATTAAGCAAAAATTCTCATTATTGGACTTGTGATTTGGGATGCTAGAATATGACATAAGTTTGATGTATGTTTTTCTACAGATCAAAGAGCTGTAATGTGTAATACATCATGCAAAACGAAACATGTTCCACTTTTCTCTGAAAAATCAGTGAAAAAATAATTCCTTGCCCTTTTTGAACTTTGGCTACTACTATGTAGTAGCATGCATGCATCTCTAGCTGAGCTTAAGAAAGCTAGAGGTTGCAGGAAAAATTGTGTTTGGCTAAAACCTGGAGGTATGGAACACCGTACTGGGTTCATAACATGCAATACAGCGCAGTGGTAGCATCTTGAGTGTGGATTTCTGAAACATTGCATAGGATTAGCTTTTTTTGAGAATTACCTTAATTTTTGAGAATTAGGACTCAAACTGTGATTTTTATGGCTTTGCCAGGGGAAGTATTAGCTAGTACATGTAAGATGGCCATCCTGGTTGAGACCAAAGCACTGCTTAACAGGGACCTAAGTCAAAAACTCAACTGTAGAGTGACAGGCATGGCTGTGCTGTGCGATTCATGGCGTTGTAGCGGCAAAGGGGAAATCCTACTATATGGTGTATTGAGTGCCTCAGGCTGTAGTCTTTCTCCTGACTCCAAACACTGTTGCTGAGGTTCTGGCTGCACTTGTCCCCCTCATTTTTTTTTGACACCTGCCCCTTTCTCATGCCCACCAAGTCCCAAGACATCCTCATCCATGCTCTCCTTGTCCCTACCGAGCTGACCACCCACTGCAGTGGAAGAAAGCAGCATGGCAAGGAGAAACCTCAGTAACTGCAGATCCTGTTTCTGTTCCCTTATCCTGTCATGTCTCCAAGTAGAGCACCCTGGCAGAATCCACTGGTTCCTCAGACATTTTCATGGAGCAATGGGCACTGCTGGAGATCTCAGCTAAGCACCTCCTCTGGCTATTTTGCATTTTTGATTCTTTAATTCTTCACCCCATCCTTTTCTCACTTATCTCCTGTGGGATCACTTGTGCTTTTTCCTGAGCTTGCTGTCTCTGTTTCTCTCTTTTGGTGTTTCTTTACCCTCATTTGGTACTCTGGAGGGACTGGTTCCCATGCTTAAGGGAAAACCAATAGCCCACAGTAGACATGGGGGGAATACAAGGGTGAGGCCATTATGTAATGACACGTCTTCTGAACTCTCTCCCAGCCTCCAGCATTTTGTGGCTCAGAGACTCACTGAGCAGGAAGATGTGTGTTTTTATTTAATAGAATTTTACAGATTCGTTTTCCATTTTCTTGTTCAAAGAGATGCTTTATCAGCATTAGTTGAACTGTGGCCACACACAAAGTAAGAGAAGTTCTTGCATACACGCACTGCAAACCCTGAGTGTGTAGCATTTAGTTCTCTCTGGCAATAACTCCATAGCTGCTATCAGATCCTTCAGGAAGATTTTAAACCATACATGAGAAAATCACTACTATTAAAGAAATATTTTTCTTATTTCTGACATTTTTCACTGTAGTTTAGAAGATGAATATGCACAGGCTTGTTTCAGAGTCAGGAGATTAAGTCACCAGTGGATAACAGTAATGGTTAGATCTCCAGCTGGTGAGGTGATATATTTAGATTGCCTGGAAATCTTTTTACATTTCGCAGTTTGTCCCTGACCATATTCGTTCCCAGAACACCAACGGCAGATATTCATTGTTCCAGCATATCAGAGAAGTACAACAAAGACATTGCCAAGATTAAAGCTTCCATTCCCCACTGTAAACACTCCTGCAAGGTGAGACTAAGTTATGTATTAGTTACACACCACAGTTTATGTAGTCATGCCCCACTGATCAACTGCCCCTGCAGCACTGAAGTCAGTTGACATTCATTTTTTGTAGCAGTATTCCAACGAATGAAAATTTCAAAACATATAGCTCTCTTTTCAAATTGTAATCACGGTTTATGGGTTTGCACTCTTGAGTCTGAGATAACATAAAATGTCATTGTATGTTGCAGCATTTCCAGTTTGTCAGTGGCAAGAACTAATATTCTAATTGAAATATTTAAGTAATGAGGAGGATTCCAAGTGGCTATGCTTTAAAAAAAAGTGTAGACACCTAATAATCCTCTTTTCAGAACATGGTGTCCCAAAAAGCTCTTTCAGTGTTTGGTCAGCATTTTTGCAAATGCTCACGAAGTCCAATTCACAGGATACTGAAACATCTGAAATACCACCTGATCAGGGATGGTGGGATCTTGTGACCTCTGACAATCTGTCCTCATTGCTTTGCTTTCTAGCGCTATATTAGTAATACAAGATGAAACATATCTGCTTCATCAGTCAGTTGCTGCTTTATGGTGCCTTGCATCCCCCTTGGCTCAGGGACATCACAGGATCCCCATGTACTCAAGCATTTTCTTTCTCAGATAACGTAGGAGTTATCATCTCCAGTTGATATACTTGTTTAGAAAATACTGATTCTGGATGAACATACATGTCTAATGTGACTGTAATCATCACTATAGAGAAAGACAGACTCCCTTGAACCATGTATTGGCCTTTTAGGGTCTTTTATACACTTTCTATCCACTTTTTCTTCATTTTCCCCTTCTGCTTATAGTACTACCATGAATTAATGAAGGACAATACAGAAGACTGCACATGCTAGTGTATCATTTTCCTGAATAAAAACGTAGAAGATTTCAGCAAGAAACCTATAAATATCTTGAACTGTTTTGGCTAGCTTGCAGATTTTTCCTAACACATTAAAATTATCTGGATAAAATTCCTTGATGCTTTTGCAAAAAAGGATCCCAGAGGAGATTCTGGAAACTCGATCAGTGAGTCTGCTGTTCCTGCAGAGATAAGTTTGTAGAACCAGCAGAAGAATTAGTGACATATAAGTAAATAATACATTTCAGAGGATCAACACTTTTTTTTTGTAAAGGAAGTCACATCTCATAAATCCCTTGGAGTTTTTGAAGGTGCAGTCAAGTATGTGGCTGATTTAGTCTTCCTGGATTTCCAGAAAGCTCTTAAGGAAAGGAGGCAGCGTTTGCATAGAAAGAAAGATCATTCCATAGATAATTAAATAGTTAATATACGAGGGTAGGAGAAAAATGGTTCATTTTAGCTTTGAAGGGAGGCCATGAGCAGCACGTTATGGTGAAATGTGGTAAGGCTGATGTGATGAGATCTGCTGATAAGCATAGTCATAAAAAAATTGGAAGGGCACAAGCAGCAAGGTGAGAAAGTCTTCCAATTACGTCAGCTTATATAGAAAAATGAATGGCATGTAGCTCTTACTGGACTTGAGTGCCTGGAATTTCAAATGATGGATGAAATTCCATTGTAGATCAATATTAAGTGGTGTTCATGAAAATATGCACTCTCAATTTAAATATTAACTGATGGACTCTGAACAAACTATTATAACTCACAAATGAGAATTTAGTTATTAATGTGTGGATACATCAGCTCAATAGCAATCAGAAAGCAAGGGTAGTGATGAGAGTTATTAGAAAAGATGTAGAAGACAGACTATACCAGTATGTCACTGAATACTTCCATGGCACACCCCCATCATGAATATGGTGTACAGTTCTGCTCTGTCAACTCAAAAAGGATAAAACAAAACTAGAAGAGGTCTAGGGAAAGTAAGTAAGGTATGGAAGAGCTTCTCTACTAAGACCAGGACTCTTCAGTTTGGAAAAGAGATAACTGGAGAGATATGACTAAGTGCTACGAAATAATGAGTGTCCTGGAGATGGTGAGGGAGGAATGGCCGTTTCACAGTTCTTCGGAGAGAAGAGTTGGTTGTCGTGCCAAATTAGAAGTAGGGAGGTTACAAATAAAAGGAAAAGGAAGTATCTCCTCATCCAATGTGAAGTTAAACTATTGCAAGAAATCCCTTGCCAAGGGGTGGTGTGGATACTGGTAGCGTACATGCATTCAAATAGCGACCAAATATTTGTAGAAGAGTATCCATCAAGGGTTATCATATAAAAAGCCTGTGACATCTGCCTCTGGAAGCCAAGAAACTGCAAATTGATAAAGGAAGGGACAGTATTCTGGCAACGTATCGCAACATGAGGGCTCTGCCACACTCTTTCCTAAGTATTAGCTGTTAGGCAGGTCGTACATTTGGTATATCCCTGCAGAACTGTTACACCATTTTCTTTCCTGGCAGCCATGAGGATGGCCCCTTACAAATGTTTCTCTAAGGATATCACAAAGTTCTCTCTCTTACTCCTTTGTTTCAGTTTTACAACACAATGCAGAGCAGAATACAAATCAAGCATCAAACTGCTGGTTTCTTTTTTAGTACAAACCAGATAATTTCAAAATTATTACCCTCCACTTTCCTCGGTATATCTGAAATGTCAAAAGTTCTGTTGTTCTGCAAATGCAAGGTCACTCATTAGCCACAGGTTGGCTTTTTCCACTGTGTAATTCTGCACTGTTTGTGTATGCAGCACACAAACTAGGCACAGCAGGTGTCGTGTTAAGCTCTTTTCTAATATGTGTGGATGAGCTGCTTCTAATTAGTTATCCTTGCAAACAGAGTAAGAAAATGTGGTAAATATGGTCATCCAGGCCCTCTACTTAATAACTCAATTAAGTCATTGTTCTGTGGGGTCTGGCTTGAAGTTGCTGCCATGTGTGAAATAGAAATAAGCTACGTACACTTTTTTAAGGACAGTCCATCATGGCTTCTGCAAAGAAGTATGACAATAGTTCAGGCATTAATGTGCAGACTGCTGTGTATTTTGCATCTACAGTTAATCTTTGTTAAAATTTGTTGCATAAAATATTTGGTATCACTTTTTAATGTCAGAGCTGCAGCTGGATGTATTGAATAGTAGTCTAAAGACTACCTTAAAAGGTGAAACTTAGCATTTCAAGTATTACCACCTCATCTAAAAGATTCAGCCAATATACTCGGGATCAATCTGAGAGGTCAACAGTGAACACAGTTAATGAATACTGATTAAGTTGCCCAACATGGAATATTTCCATCTACATGGACTTTATTTTCCTTATTAAGTTTCTTGTAACACTGTTCTCATACACACCAGGCTGTTTCTCTAAAGACCTGACTGGCAAGACCCTGCTCAAGAGTAAGCTGACTCAGCATTATCAATGTTATAAAATGGGCCCAGTAGTTTCATTTAAAGAAGATGATAGCCCATTTAAAGCTCTTCAGTCCATAATTTAGATAAATGCAGATACACAGAAAACAAATGTCTGATCTTCAGCTGATGCTAGCCTCAATGTCACACATTAGATACTGGCAACCTGTGATCTGCCCTAGTGCTGGACCTGCAGTGACCTAGCTGCAGCTCGAGCTGAATTCGCACCTGCTTGAAACCATGCTAAGCTCCACTGGTGCCACAGAGAGCTGCAGTTTGAAACCTTGGGGGTTTGCGCTAATGCAGTTGTGCCAGATGGTGACTATGTATAGGATGGAGAAAGCTGACGTGGCATCTGGCTTGAGCTACTAAAACCCGAAATATGCTTCACTTTAAAATAAACGTCTGATATGAATAACATCTAAATTGAGGGTCTTATCCAAACACATTATCAAATGACGGTCTAATCCTATGACTATTCTCAATTACTGAAAATTCAGGGTACATCCTTGTCTGGGATGCTATATTGGAAAGTCTAGGATTCCTTTTGTAACCCCTGAGACTAGATAGCTCCAAGCAAAGGAGCTTTAAAATAGCAACTCTAAAATTGCCAAAAGCATACTATTGCTAGCTAGCTTTACTTGAGTCTATAAAAGCACTGATGACCTAGCTTGTGGCTTGGCATGATTTTAGAGAACATGGCAGACAATAGGGGAAACTCTGCCAACACTAATATCACATTTCTAAGAACTGTCCAAGCAATATTAGTTCAAATTAATTATATGGGATAAATGAAAGTTTACCTAATAAGTACCGTTTTCATGAAAGCAGCATTGAGTTAAAAATGGACTAGTAGAAGTTATGTTGAGTTTTAAAAAGTTTATGCTGCTAAATTCTCCCTCTCCATTCAACTGAAGTTGATGGGATCTCCCCAGAGTAAAACAAATATATGTGACTTGGTGGAGAGGGAACAAGTCTCATTCATGTGTGCAAAACTTTCATTTCAGACTAAACAGGGGCAAGGTTCCCTACTTTCTTCAGTCAGGCTATCCTAGATGTCATCCAGAAGTGCCTACATGAAGAAATTTATTTGTTAAAAAAGACCTGCTAACATGTCCTGTGTGGAACTTTGTGCACGCTCCTTCTCCTCACCTGGACTCGAACGCCAGGCTTTGGGCTGCACTGCATGCTGAAAGGCTTAGCTTTATTTGCTTCTTGATTTTAAACTGTTTGTGGAAAAGAATCTTGGTGTGGCATATTCTACTTCAGAGGCTTAGTCATTGCGCTCTGTGATACAGGAGCAGCATTAAGATTGTCCCTTAACAATTAGACAAAATTTAAGAAGTGCCTTTGTGCTCATGAACCTAAAGCAAAATTTTGTGCTACTAAATGGGGAAATGACAAGATCAACACAATTCACACACACACAAAAATGCCCCAATGCAAATGCCATTCAAAAGTAGAGATTTAAGTTCATATTTGTTCTGAGAAGTATGAAGTCAGAGTTCATGCAGTATGAGCTCTGCTTCTGTTGGTTATGAATCCTCTTGTACAAATAGCTATTTAAGATACACAAGGCAGTGGAATACTCTGATGAAAATGTGAAACTGTGAGGAACTGAACTGCTCTCTAAAGACTCTTTCTTTGCAGGGGTTTAGTGTAATGCACGGACTTTTCATTATAAATCTGAGAAGTCAAATTTTGCTTCCTTGTCTGCAGCTAATGGCTTCCTGCCAGCGCTCATGGTATTTCTAACATATTTAAAATACCAGTCATCTGAAGTAATGGTCACTCTCTGCCCTTCTAAAGCTTTTAGCTTTGCACATAGGGAGTGAAGTTAAAAAGCAGATGGTGAAACTGGGAAACTGAATGCTGCTACTTACCTGACTATAATGTTGTCTAACTCTACTCACAGTGCTTTCTGCTGAATTTTGTGGGGGTTTTTTTTTTGGCTTTTTTTTTTTTTCTTCCATGGAATTCATCTGGAGTCTGTATTTTTGCTTAAAGAAGAATAACCTAGAGAGTTGTAAATCAACATAGTCCATGTTTTCTTAAAACATAAACAGTATACAGTGTGCTCCAGTTCCTGCTGGAAGTCTCTTAAACTAACAAGCCATTTGAGTCATTCATTGTAAAAGCTTAAGGGAAGTGCATGGTCTGCACAGTCCTTTCGTTTTCCTGCAGAGTCATTCGTCTTTTACAAATGAGTTTTTGGCACCCAGCACACTTCTAGACAAGTAAACCTGTTTTCTAGGAAAACACTTACTCAGTACTAAATTCTCCTTTCATTTGATGGCCTTCAAAATTATGTACCTACTTGCTGTCGAGTTTACATTATTTTTGTGTTTACCTAATGGAACTACCCAAAGTAAATCAACATGTGATTAAGGATGAAGATACGCACTCCTTTATATGTAAAATGGCTTTAGCTACATTGCCCTGAGACCACTTACCTATCTGAGCATTCCTGTGTTTCTATCTCTGCATCTAGAAACAAATTGGCATGAGAATAAGAAGACTTGAGGAGCACAGGAGTAAGATGAGCTCAGTCCTAATGACCTTGCTAATGCACTCAGTTCACTGTGGGTCTCAAACACTGGCAGATCACTTAACTGAAGAACCTGCAGGCAACCGAGCAGTGTCACTGAAAGCTCAGGCAACCGAGCAGTGTCACTGAAAGCTCAAATCCTGGTCTGTAACCACTCATGCACAGACTGTACTGAAGACCACCCTGCATGCATCTCAGTCAGAACTGTGTGCTATTTTTCCTTCCTGGTGATCAAGACAGTGACTGTTTCAGCCTTCTGTATTAGAGACAAAACTAAGTTTGCCAAGTAGGATAATTTGTGAAGAGCAAAGGGACATAAGCAATTTAAGGAGGGGTACTTAAGCTTTCGGGGAATGCTGTCTCCAGATGAGGTGAGCTTTCATCCTTCCCCTTAACACGGTTGTACAGGAGATCTGTTCATCAACCATACCTACTTATGGAGTGGGTCTATCAATACCCACTGTATAAGAAGGCACAGAAAAGCCTTATTAAAAACTAAATGGAGTGTTGTGGCTTCCAGTAATGTTCACAAGGTATTTCCTTCTTTTTCGAAATACTTGCCATTTTTCTTTCAAAAATCTAAGCTTAGTTCCAGTTTTTCTTACAAGTAAATGTCTTAGGGCTTTATGCCCTACAGATAACATTTTAGTTTTAATATCACATTTCAACATGAGTGATAAGTAAATTCTTTAAAGCACGCTAAGTAATAAAGGACAGGAGCTCTGCAGCATTCATTCCCATTTGGTCCTACATATTGACAAGTTAAGTGACTATTTTTTCATTATTTCAGCCGAAACTGATTTCCTGTTGAGTTTTTCCTAGCTCAGTCTAATTCCAGTGCTATAAACCTGAAGAAAACATAAAAAAACCAGGGTCAGGAACAACATCAGAAAATGGTCAGTATGAATTTTGATACTAAACAAAAGATATCCAATTACTCTTATTGCAATTTTTTTTGCAAGTCCTGTTACACTGGAGTTCATTTATACGTGACAGAGTGATTAAGTTCTGTAGACTTCAATTCACTAAACAGATTGAATGTACTCTTCTCATTCCTAGCCATGGCTTCCAGACTTCAAATCATGCATGTAGGTCTCACTTTCCAAGTTAAAATTCCATTTTCAAAAGTATTCAAACAAGTCTGGAAACAGCACACTCCAAAGTAATATAATCTTACTTGTTAGGCTTTTGTTCTCTCAGTTGTAGTATCTCGCTACTTAGTGTTCCTTGTTAATACACCGTGACTCTACTAATATTGAGGAGGACCTATATGCCAAGGTAAGTTCATTTAAGAGTAAGCCTCTTTTAATACTGTCAAATACAAAAATCAAACGTATTTTTCACTTGCTGGTGCATTCAGATAATTTTTTTTCACTTTTCTTGCTGTTAACATTAAAAAGTCTTGTGTTTAAATACGGGATAACTCAAAAAGAAGAACTAAGAGAAAACAAATTGTTATCCCAGCTACAGAGATTTTATCACTCTATTAACTGTCCTGTGATGTTCTTGGATTAAGGAAAAATAGGTAAGATTAACACCACCTAATCATTACATCACATACCACCATTATGACTCAATAATGTTTTGGACTGTATGAGAGTAGTAAAACTTACTACACATTGTAGATGGCTTTGTGCTGTGTTACATCAAAAGTTTTGTTACTTGTATTTGCAAATATACCTCTTACTGAAATAACATTTTTTGTAAACCTCATTTTGAAGATGAAACCATTGATCCTACACTATTCCTAAATACTTAAGTGCTTACTTTTCCTTGTTGGCCATCGAAATACTCACTTAGTCTCCAGTTTTGTACTCAAGTTATTGAAAAAGATCTTGTCCTGTTACCTTGAGATCATAGCTTTTCCACCTTCCATTGCTGTTTCCAGCTATTCATCCACATTATCTTCCAACATAAACTGTCTGACTTGTTCTGGTATCACATTCACTCACTCATCTAGCAACTTCGGTTTCCTTTTCGTCTCTCACAACCCTTCATTATTGCAGTATTCCATTATCCATTCCACTTCATATGCCTGGAAACTAATCTTCTTTACAACCATATCCACTGCTTCTCTAATACAAGCTGATCTATTGCCATGACTGAAATATGACTCAAACCTACCAGTCTTACTTCCACTACTGCACATTAAGTCTGATTCAGTGCCAGCTGGCAGTGGATGGGAAAACCCAATTACTTCACTGAGCTTCTGAATGAGTCTGGAAAACGATTATTTGCTCACATATTAGAACTCCTTGTATTCAACTAAGAATAACAGTGGCCTCATGTTCTATGATACTTAGTGTTCTATACCTTAGAAGTCCTAAATTATTTCTTAGACTAATTTGGTTACTGCTGACTCTGGAAAAAAAAAGGGAGATTCGTATCACTGAATGTGATTGAATCTGCTTTGGGACAAAGCAGGCTGTCACCTTCTGATCTTGGGGGGAAGATGCCTTAGAAATAATAGCAGCTCTGTCTTAAATTCCTCTTCTTGAAACAAATACCAAAAGTCCTTCCCCAAGTTCGAAATATCTGGATCCTACTCTTAAACTTATGGAATTAACAGAGCTTGTCAGTGGATTATGAAATAATATTCTTTAATGCTTTTGATACATAAACCAGAAAAATATTCCAGGTCATGCATGTGAGAGTGTAGCTGGGAGTAAAGGGAAAGGAAAGCAGGTGGGTGGGGAACACACGCCACCTTGCAGACAGTGTGCTCTCAGGGTTTCTTCCTCCACCTCCTGACACCACATTGTCCACAGTACTGGTACCCTCAGGCTACAGTACTGATTTGCACCAGCAGAGCTGGGAGGACAGGCTGTGTTTACTCTTGAATACAACACAGGATCATAGGATAACTCAGGCTGGAGGGACCTCAGGACATCTCTATTCCAACCTCCTGTTACAAGCAGGGTCATCTGTGAGATCAGACCAATTTGTACAGGGCTTTATCCAGTCTGGTCTTGAAACTCTCCAAGGATGGAGAGAGACTGTACAGTCTCTCTGGGCAACCTGTTACGGTGCTTGACTGTCCTCAGAGTGAAAAAAGTACTTTTTTTCCTTATTCCAGTCCTTTTTCCTTTTTCCAGCCTGAACCTCTCTTGTTTCAGCTTATGCCCATTGTGTCGTATCCTCCCACACTCTGCTGCGAAGAACCTGGCTTCATTTGCTTGATGATCTCCTTGCAGGTACAGGCAGGTTACTGCTAGGTCCTCCTGAAGCCATCTCTTCTCTCAGTTTCCCCCACAAGGCAAGTGCTCCAGGCTCTGAGCAGCTTGGGGCCTCCCCTGAACTTGCTCCAGTTTGCTAATATCATTCTTGTATTGGGAAGCCAAAACTGAGTGCAGTATTTGAGACGTGGTCTAAGACATGCTGAGTAGAGATGGGTAAACTCTTGCCTTGATGTCCTGGCTGTGTCCCTGTGAACACCTCCCAGGGTGCTGTTGGTCATCCCCTGCAGCCAGGGTGCACTGCTGGCTCATGCTCAGCTTGTGTATGCCATGGCCCCCAGGTCTCTTCCTGCAGAGCTGCTCCCAGCCAGGCAGGGACCAGCCTGTGTCCTTGCACCAGAACTCCCTGCACACAGGCAGTGCTTGGTGTTTGTCCTTGATGAATTTCAACTGGTTTCTGCTGGCCCATTCCTCCAACCTGTCTAGGTCCCTATGGATGGCAGCCCCGACCTTCAGTGTATTAACAATTTCCCCCCAATTTGGTGTCACTTACAAACTGGATGAAAGAGCAGTCAGGCCATTGATAAAGATGTTAAGCAGGACAGGTTGCAGGAAAAGCCCCACAGTACTCCACTTGTTACTGGCTTACAGATAAAGTATGACCCAGTAACCCCTACCCTCATGAACATAATGAATATTTAGATGGATGGTTGACCATTCATCCAAACCATAACATCCTAACCTGAGTACAAGAATATTGTGTAAGACTGCGTTAAAAGCCTTGATGAAGCCAAGACAAATGACATGCAGTAGAATCATAGAATTATAGAATCATAGAATGGTTTGGGTTGGAAGGGACCTTAAAGATCATCTAGTTTCAACCCCCCTGCCACAGGCAGGGACACCTTTCCTCTAGACCAGGTTGCTCAAAGTCTCATCCAACCTGGCCTTAAACACGGCCAGAGAGGGGGCTACCACAACTTCTCTGGGCAACCTGTTCCAGTGTCTCACTACCCTCACAGTAAAGAATTTCTTCCTAATATCTAATCTCAATCTACCCTCTTTCAGTTTAAAACCATTCCCCCTCATCCTGTCACTACATGTCCTTGTAAAAAACCCTCTCCTGCTTTCCTGTAGGCCCCCTTCAGGTACTGGAAGGCTGCTATGAGGTCTTCCAGGAGCCTTCTCTTCTCCAGGCTGAAAAGAACCAACTTTCTCAGCCTATCTTCATAGGAGAGGTGCTCCAGCCCTCTGATAATCTTCGTGGCCCTCCTCTGCCTTTGTCCAGAAACTGAGATCCTGATCACAGGAGGCAATTGGGTGGGTCAGGCATAATTTACCCTTGGTAAATCCATGCTTAATTATCTCCCCAGGGACCATCAAAGTGAGACCAATTAACATGTAGTTTCTCAGGTTGACCTTTTGGCCTTTTTTTGAAGATGCATATGACTTGTGCCTTTCTTTAGTCATCAAGCATCTCCTCTGAATCTCCAGGAGTACAGCTCTAGATAGACCTTGAGAGGGAGGCCTTGCCAGGTAGTGTCCTTGCTCTGTCTTCCCTTCAGATACTTTGTTTGGATGAACAAAGTTCACTTGGAACAGAAAACAGCGCGTTGCATTGGGTTTCCCTTTTTAACACCATGGTAAACTTCCATGAAGCAGAGAGGAAACCGCAATTCTGCTGCTGTCAGCACAGACAGCACAGATTGAATGATGCCCTTTACATGTGTGCCCACATGCACTTACGGGTAAAATTTCGGAGCCCTGCTGTAGAACAGGGGAAAAGTCAGGGATACGAGGCTGGGTTGGGGAGCTGCTACTTTACACTGGGTACAAAAACGTCCCCTTGTAAAGTTCCGCATCAAGCTGAAAAAACTTAAGAGACTTTCTTCAGTGACCCCTACAGAAAAAAAAAAAAAAGAAAGGCTCTAAATTTTCCCTCTGTTTATTTATATTTGGTCAGGGCATATGGCAGTGTTTTTTCACACTTGAATCATTCAAAAATGGCTCAACAGATTTTACTCAGACATCCAACGTAATCACTTTTGGGCTGAGGTCGAGTGTAGAAAATTGAAGCCAACAGGAATTTGAGTTATGAGCAATGGGAAAAGGGACAGGGAGGCAGGAGAGCGGCTGGATTTCTAACTACGTAATTCTAACTACATCACAAAGAGCCTCACATCTTCAACTGCTTTCCTATTCTAATTCCAGATGAAAGAACACCACATATTTGTATAGGTAACATGGGAAGGAGTTTTCAAAGTTGCAAGGGGAAGTAGCCTGAAAACATCAAAACATCAGACAGTGTTTACTTGTGTGTAAGCAGTCACTTCGGGGAAGGGAAGGGGAAAATGAAATCTTTTGAGGCGGTTGACTTAATGAGCAGATGCAGAAAGTTTATATCATTCATGAGCTGGAGCAAATGGTATCATCTAGCTAACTATTTACCAAGGCCTGCTGAGAAAGGAGAGCTGAGGATTTTGCATGGTATGGGTAAGCTCAGTGTCAGTCCACGGAGTGATGACATGACTGATGCCATACTGAAGTGAAAATTTACCCTACAAAATACCAAATTGATTTTTGAGAAGAAATAACAAAGGCAGAGGGAAAGCTGCCTTGTCTGTGAGTGTTTCAGTGTAGGCTGAAGTGTGCTACTTCACAAATATTCTGGATTTCCTGTGTGAAGACAGAAGACGGCATGAACACAGATAAATATGCACAGTGACAGCAAAGGAAGCACTAATGTGTCTCCATAAAAGCTGCTGTCCCCTCTTTCTGTGGTGGTCAGTCTCTCCGTGCCTACCAGGGAATACCTGGTGATATGTAAATTAGCTCTGATAACTAAAACCAGCTGCCTTCCCCTTCTGTCGCAGTAAGTCTCAGATTCGCTGTTGCTTAAAAAAGCTTCTTGGCAGCTGTCTGTATGAATTTGAAGGACAGCTTGGAAAGCTGAACTTGAGCATTTTCTGAAACAGTGCTGGCAGGCAGCCTGAGACAGTAGCTCAGCTAAGCGTGATGTGCCCAGTTTTGTGTTTGGGTCCCGGAGACAGGCAAGGGGAGGATTTTCCCATTGAACAAAATAGGAATCTTACCACTTTCACGGGAGCCTTTGGGAAGTTCATCCTTTCTACTAATACAAACAAAACCGCTAGGCACGTTTTATGTATAGATGCAAACAAAAATGGTGTTATAAATAAAAGCATAAGAGCTTACTGACTTAATCCAGTGAGATTGCTGTAAAAACGTACCATTCAGCTAAATCCAGAGGGCTGCTTTTAGCGACGGCGAGGCAGGAGCTTCAGTTTACCCAAGTACTGCCTCCGAGGAAAGTGGTGAAAGCAGCACAAATGCCCAGGTCAGGAAAAAAGGGATGAAAAATAGATGTTATTTCTGTCCAAGCTCAGTGAGGTATTACCTAGTGCAGCAGTTCAGTCTTGAAGGGTGCTCATTCAAAAAAATATATGGTTAATTCAGAATGTGATCCAGGGGAAATCCAAGTTTCCTGTAGACTAGACATTTAAACATATTTCTGAAACATTGCAGTGACTTTTAATTAGTGAAATTTTATAAAAGTTTTTCTATACAAATACACACTAATGAAACGCATATGCACATAAACAACAAAATTCAAAGCATGTCCTCTCTTGCAACAAAATACTGCTTTCAGGCTCAACCAAAATTGAAACATCTATTTCATTTTGAAAAGAGTTTTTTATTTAAAAAAAAAAAAGAACAGGAAAGTAAAACTATTCATTTTTTTTTCCAGAGAAAATATATTTTCAAATGTGAGGACAGGAATCAATGTACATAAATGTCACAACTGGTTTCTACTTCTGTGCACTTCAGGCATTACTAAGAAAACAATATATTAGATACAGAGAAAAGAAGCATCATGTGTCATGTTGAGACCAAGATGTTACTGAAAAATTGTTAATTCCCTCTTCACGGTGTCATTTCCAACATCAGTTACACTTGCACCTTCTGAGGATGCATTAGTGGTAGGGAAATCAGAGGAAATGGTTAGACCTACTGGATTTGTTCTGGTCCAAGGCAGCTGAATACTCAAGTGCATGTCAGTTTGGAGTTGCTATGGCCCAGACGAAGCCTGAATGCAAAAAGAGCCCTGGTCCATATATGCAACACAGTCAGAGCAGCTGTGTGGTCCTCTGCTCCATCTTTCCATAACGCCTGAGGAGATTCTCAGCTTATCAATGATAGTGTATGTGCAAGCAATTAGTGCTGTATTTTGTACATATTCTGTCATGTCTAGGCTGTTTCCTACTATACTTCATTACTCTGAAACTGAATACCATAATGCTTGTATATAATTGCAGTTAAGGCCATTTTATTTTCTTGAGAAAATAAATCCACCCTATGCTTCATGAGAACTCCATATGCACAGTTACATTGTTTTGGTTATAGAGGCACCTAAATATACATTTCTTGTACACCACAAGTAAAACTTCATTCTATTCTAGACTGGGAAGAGAAAATACAGAAAGAAGCCAAAGTTTAGAAGAACATAAATATTATAATTTGGCTTCTTATATGTTGAAGACAACTTAAGAGCAGCTTGATTGAAGGCCCGTCATGTTTTCTGTGACTAGGCTTGTGCAGGATTTGAAGTAATTATGTCAATCTCCCTGCAAGGAGCATGGCTTACTACTTCTCTGGCCCTTTTGGATTAAGATTTCATGAATGCCAAGCTCCTTAGAGCTTGCTTTTTCCATTGGAAGGAATTCAGGGCTCTAAAGTTTCACCACCCTTCTACAAATAGATCATACAGAACACACAGTAACTTGTTCAATTTTCATTTTTATTTTCATGTTTTCATATGAAATCATAATGTCTAAAGTTAAATTTACTACTCCCTTGCTGTGAAGGACAGTCCTTGAACATGTGTTATGCACAACAATCCAACACTACATTTCCAAGGACAAATATTTCCAAAGAATCATGGAATTTCCCCAGAATTACCAGTGACTCACCAGGTCTGCAACTTTGGCTGATGTAAATTAACATAGCAGTAATAAATGAGGTTATGCCATCTGCACCAGCTGAAGATGTACCTCACTGCACAGCACAGAGATATTTGATGAAGACATACCCATTTCATGATCTTACTAATGGATCATATGGTCTACTACTGACGTGTTTTATTACTCTTTCCTTTGTGAGTTTACTTGAAAAGCAGTAGCATCTGTGGGCCACAAACAGAAGACCTCTGTTAAGCAGTTCTCTGTTAGCTGTGTTGTAGATGACTATGAGCCAGACCAGAACACTTTTCAAGAAGTGTGTGTTAAAATCACATGGATTTCCAATCTGAAAACAATGACATGTTCCGGACCAAGTCTCTTTCCAGAAATTAAACAGTAAGTTACAAAATAGGTTGGTTCTCAAGCATTTTGGAATGACAACAGTTCAAGATTTTTGTGGCGAAAGCATAACCTTTGAAACTGTTATTTCACAAACAAATGGCAGGCTCTGTCCTTCTTCACACAAACACAAGATTTGATTGCATCTGTAAAAACTGCCCCCAAAGCATTTCCTTTGGCTGATGTGGAATGCTGACTATTCATTAAATCAGACACAGAAAGACATTTTTTTTGGCCCTTATGAACTTCTGAAGCTTTAGGGGCTGACATCTGCTTATCTTGTGAACAGAATTTCCTGTTAGTATCCTTCCAGCCTATTTGTTCACTAGAAGCACAACAAATGTGAATAAAAACCCACACTACGTTCCAATTTTTAAAGACAATTGAGAAATCTCAGATGTTTTACACTTCCCAAATAGACTCCTGTTCTATTAATGAATGTACTATTACGGCCTTGCTCAGAACTTGTTTAGTTCTGGTGACTGTTAGTTGGAGTGAAAATATAGGGATGTTGAGAGACTGACTATAAACACTATGTCCTTGTAACACACAATGCCCTTCCAGTAGCAGTACTAGCAACTATTTTAGGAAATATTGAATATTTTTAATTGTAAAAAAAAAAAGGCTTTTCTTCTTGCTATGACAGCCAGATTCTGAGTAAATCTTGTTCCAACTCCCTTCAGGTTACCTAATAAGCAGTGATTTTGGCTGACAAAATGAGATGTTTCCCATTCTCTCTACCCTGTGGAAAGCTGCACTGCCTCCAGAGCTATCTCCCTCAGCAATTCCAGCTATAGTGTCAGCAGAAGATCTGTGGACTAACCCATTCTTGGGAAGAAAGGCAGCAAATGTACTGCGGCCAACACTTGTGATCCTACAAACTATGCACTACAGCTTTCATTTGGCCAAGAGACAGAAGATGGGAACTGTTGCTTAGTTCCTGCATGTGGAAGATTGAGTGGGCAGGGCAATGATTTCCCAGGAGTACCACTCCAAGATAAGGTAGGGTAAGCCTGGGCATAGCAAGAGCCCGGGACAGATAGACAATATTCATCAGTGCACCTTCTGCGGGGCTCCCAAAACTGAGAGTTAGAATTAGCTATCAGATCCTGCTCTAGGAGCACAGGACCACTGCTCATCCCAGCAGGCAGCCTGGGATGTTTGAACTACTTGAGAGCTGGCTTTGGCCCCACTTGCATGAGCTTAAAATAGAAAACAAAAGTATCAGATTCAAACAGAGGGAAATTTGAAATCAGTAACCGATATTTTTGTAGGACTTAAAGATAAACATGCTACTCCTTCAGAAGTTCACTCAAATTGCAAATAGTTGAAATGAGTCATTCCCCTCTGGTCAAAAATGGCCCTGATGGGATTCTGCTTGATCTTTGGTTTGGTAAATGAGCAGAAGCGTGAAGCTTTCTGATAATGCCATTTCTAGCAATGCCTGCTGCATAGAACTGTGCTGATCTACTCTCTCCAACTGTACTTGCCACCAAGATTAAATAATTTCCATCAAAGCGGGCCACACAAATGCAGCTAACAGTGCTGCTCTGCTTATTCCCAAGGAAGTAACCTGAAAGCTATGCCTGCTTTCTCAAAGGGGGGATCAAACACATGACAAATCATTTATTTTTCTTAACACACTACTGGAAAGTGTTCACACACTGCAGAAAGCCAAGAGTCTGAGAAGACCACCCACCATCCAGGACTTAGAGCTACATTGCTTTGACCTCCTTCAACAGAATTGGGTGATATTCATAGCATGCAAGTTTGTGGTGCTTAGTGATCCCACTCAAAAGGCAGGAGCCAATTGGGAAGCTGTGAGAATTATGCACTACAGAGCTTCACAGTGTTAGAAGGAAGTGATCCTCCTGCTGGCCTTGCAAAATTAACAATACGAAAAGAAACAGTTTTCTGCAAGAAAACAAGGAGCGCTGTGAGCAATCGAATTTACTGTAACAAGTGGAAGCTTGTTTTTCAGATCCCTGTAGCTGATGTTCAGTGTCTACCATGCACATGTTATGCTGCATGTGCACATGTGTAGGAAAATCAGACCATCCAACATCTGTGCAGCACATCTGGCCTCGTTTATGTGAGATGTTGACTTGCTATGTGCATGTGCCACAAGAGAGACATTCTTAACATGCCCTTAATAACTCTTTGCCTCCTGACTCCACACTCTACCTAAAGATGTGGCCAAAGTTTTTCCTAAATCCAAGACATTCAGGATGCCCATACAAGTACTTTCTGATGTCCCTGAGGTTGCAACTTTTCCCTAAAGTGAAGCAAAAATGGAGTCCTTCTAGAAAAGTAGGCCATTTCTTTAATGAACACATGAAAGCTTTTCATGTGAGATCTCTGTCACTGTTGAATGAAACTGCCCAATAGATTCAAAATTGTGGAGGTCATGGGGGAAAAAATTTTAGACTTTGCATTTCTGCTTGCAAACACTGTACTTTCCATACAAACCTTGTTACATATAGAGCATCAACAGTGGCACTGTCAACATCGTCCTGTACCCTGGAGTCCAGAAAGCTCTTTTTGTTGTCATAGTATGAATTCTTGGGCTTGTCAGCAAATAGCACGTGCAGAAAACATGCATTCTCCACAGTTGTCATTCACCCTAAGTCTGAGACAATAAATCCAAAGTAATCCAAAATGCATTTTCTTTGACATTAGTGATTCTTAACTTTTCAGGTGGTATCTGCTTATTCACAGATGTATTTGTACCTTTTTCATAATGACGCTGCATTCCTATTTGCAGTGGTGAGGAAACCAGACCCTGTTCAAGATTATGGCATGACAAATTCGAGAGGGATCTACAAGCCACATGCAGTCTGACTTACAGTTTATTACATGGCATACAAGCATAATTTTCATTGCTTGTAGCTGAAACATACTTTAAATTAGCTGCTTTATGAATAATCAAGCATATAACAAAATCCACGTGAGTACTAACCTGAAGGTGGCTCTGGATTCCTGCTCATGAGGTCTACAGTCCAAACCTAATGTTTGCCATGCGAAGGGGGATAGTCAGCCTTTCCTAAGGATGCTTTCCCCTTATTCAGTGCATAGTAGTGTCTTGGGTTATGAAGAATTGATTCATTGTTTTCATTAGCATTTCAAAAACATTTAGCTTGGCTGGAACTCTATAAAAGATTGCTGTGAACTGTATTGCTGTATGCATATAGGCACTACCGAATACAATAGTAAATAGGATATATTTACATTTTTATGAGAATTTTCCGAGTTAAAGGAATGTGCTTACTTCTTTGAAGTTGAGAGCAAGTTCTCTTTCTGCTCTTCCTCAGCCTGAACGGTCATGTGTGCAGCATAACTGTAGTATCACAGTGCAGGTGAAGACATTGCTGTTCTAACCATTCCTGTGCCTTCCACGGGCGCAAAGGCAGGTGTGGGTAGAAAACAGGATCTGAGTGCTGGGGCTTGTCTGGTGGCTCATTTCACGCCTTGTTTGTGTTTGTGAGCCATGTCACAGGGAACAGCTGTGGTGTTCCCTTTCAGATCACAACTTCATCTACCCCTGTTTGCAGAAGGGTAAGAAGGACAGGTCCTAGATTTCATTTCCCTCCAAAATATGAAACAACATTTAACACAGCAGGTTTTGCCTAACTTGTGTAAGTGAACAGTAAGCTAGCTATAAACAGACATTGAGGTTGGACAACTTGAATGTGGATACTGTGTATTGCCCTCTTGGATAACATAAGCCCCTGGTGAACAGAGACTGAAGTCCATGGTCAGGCATGAGTTAAGGCTGCTTAGGAAGGACAAGAAGGGAAGAAGAGGAGGGGAGCTCGTGAAGAGTCTGACTGCCCCGTGCTCCAGTGTAAATCTGGAAGACATGCTCATTGAGCATGCTCATTGAGCATGTCTTTGGGTCAAGAACAGAGGAGGAGCGTAAACTGAGGGTGAGTCTGCAAGAACTACCAGACCAAGAGGGCATAGCAGGTGAAGCTTTCTAAAATTACTCATAAAGGTCTCCTGTTTATAGGCCATCATCCACATGTGGTTTTCAACCCTCTAGACATTGACAACATAGCATTATGCAAGCATTACAGGAAAACCCTAGATTGTGTTGGTGCTTATTTCCTAACACAGAAATGTTAGAGGCTCAACCATAGGTAATGCTCTACCAGACCTACTGCACACAAACTGTGAAGAGCTAGTGGAAAATGTAGTCACAGCTGGCAGCTTGGGTTGCAATAACCAGAGGATGATTGAGCTCAGGATCTGAAGGAAGACTGGAAAGGAAAGCAGAGGGTTAGGACTCTGGATTTCAGGAACAGCAGACTTTGGCTTATTTTTAGGGAATTGCTAGGCAGAGTGCCCTGGGAAGCAGCCATGAAGGGGAAAGGTGCCCAGGAAAGCTGGCTAATTTTAAAGAAAACTTTTGGAGAGCTCAGGAACAAACCATCCTGTCATATAGGAAGACTGGGAATTCTGGCAGAAGGCCTGCTTGGCTAAGACAGGAGCTTCTCAATCAGCTAAAACACACAAAAAGAAGAGTACAAGAAGCGGAAACAAAGAGAGACAATGAAAGAAGAGTATAACAATATTGCTCAGCAATGCTTAAGGACAAATGCTATAGGGACAAAATCAGGATGGTCAAAATAGAAGGTGGGTCTGCAGCTAAAACTGGCCAGGGACACATAGAGCAATAAGAGATTATACAGGTACATTTGCTGGAAAAGGAAGTTCAGAGGAAAGGCAGGCCACTGGATGAAGGAGACAGTCCAGTAACAAACACAGAAATGACTGAAGTACTACAGTCCTTTGTTGCTTCTGCCTTCACAGACAAAACCTGCTCCCAGAGCTCTGTGTGTACCAGCACATATTGGGAAGGAGGTGGCAGGTAGGGAGCACAACAGTTTAGGGACTACCTAGAGAAGCTCGAAGTATTAAGTCCATGGGAAGAGGTGGGTACTGGCAGAGATGGCTGATGTGACTACGATGCCTCTGTCCATGGAAAATAATGATAACCAGGAGAGGCAGCTGAGGAGCATGTCCTCTGGACGTTTCCAAACCCCCAAAGGGGAAGAAGGCAATGAGGACTAGTCAACACATATTTCCAAAGAGCAAATCATCCTTAGCTAACGAGATTACCTTCTCTGACAAAATGACTGGCTATGAAGGCAAGAGGAGAGTGGTGGATATGATGCATCTGATTTTAGTGAAGCATTTGACTCCTACTGTATCCCAAATTGCACTCAGAAGCTGAGGATGTTTGGGCTTGAGTAGGGTAGAAACTGGGGCTCAAATGTTAGAAATCAGTGGCTTGAGATCTGACTAGTAACAAGTAGAGTCCCTCAGAGAGCAACACTATGATCTGTATTATCCAGTGTTTCATCCACTGTCTTGATGATGAGGCGGCATACCCTCTGTAAATTTGTGGATGATGCTAAATAAGGGGGAATGACTGACACAGCAAATGGCAGAACTTTAGTTCACAGTGACCTGAGAAACTCAGGAACTGGGGCAAAAGAAAACTCATGGGACTCAGTAAGGAAAAATACATCTGGGGCAGAATAACCCCATACATCAGTACTGGCTGGGAACTGGCTGGCAGAGCAGCAGCCTTACTGGAAAGCACCTGGGATTACAGGTGTTATCTGGTGTGATAGTGGATGACAAGTTGAACATGTGCCAACTGTGTGCTCCCATCATGAATAAAACAAATGGCTAAGAGTTAACTTAGGGGGAGCATGGCCAGCAGATCAAGGGATGTTATTCCTGCTGAGGAGGCCATAGTTGGACTACTGTATCTGGTTCTGGGACCCCCAACACACTTCAAGAGGGAAGCTAAAACTTGGAAACGGTACTGCAGAGGGCTATCAAGATGGCCAGGGACACAGAGCACATGAGTTATGAGGAAAAACTGAGGGAGCAAAGCTTGCTTAGTCTGTTGAAGAAGAGGCGAAGGTGAGATTGAACAGCAGCCTGTGACTACATGAAGCGAAGTTATGAGGATGACAAAGCCAGACTTCTCTTCACAGTAGCAAACACAAAGCAGATAAGCGTTAGGGACATCTGTTGTGCCTTGGGAGGTTCAAATAAGGTATTGGGAAAATATTCTTCACCAAGATGGTAGTGCAGCACCAGAAGAAGCTATGAGAGATTCTGTAGAGTCTCCACCCTTGGAGGTTTTGAAGACTCATCCAGATGAAGCCATGATGGGCATAATTTAGTGTTAATGATTGTCCTGGTTTAAGCAGAAAAACGAAATATATACCCCCCAAGTTTCCCTCAAAACAGCTGTTGTAATATGCTATGAAGTGTCTCTAGTCCAAGCTGAAACTTTGCATTTCAAGGAGTTTATTTTGCTTGTGTGGTGTATATCAGTGAAGGATATACAATTCAAATTGTCAAGGAAAACTTCTGGCTAAGGAATTCATTTCAGTTTATGGTCTATTTTCACCCTCTATCCCAAAGCAGGCATTTTTTAGAGTTATTTGTTGGGAGAGAGAAGAGAAACACTATATTCAGGCACTATGTTTTGAAAGGTCTGGGTAACCAATACAATTGGATTGCACATAAATCCAGAAACTGATAATTAAACAATTGAATGGAAAGCAATCTCAAGTCAAACTGCTGACATCTATTTTTTTGTTTACAATATTAACTCTAATATACCCTGGTAAAAATGGTCTGGTTCAGCCTTTCTATCATAATGATGTAGGAGCTTGCAGTATATACTTCCTAAGGTTCCTTTTAGCAGAACTACCTCGTGGTGGACTCAACATTACTGCTATTTACTGAGTAACAGATAAATCTTGTTCTAGCTTTTTTTGGTATGAGGAGGCTGAAGGAAGTGGAGGTAAATCTTCAGCATCTTTCGTTCATCATATGGTATTGGGTTAAAGTGTCTTTGCAGTTTGTGCTGAAAGCAGCTTTACAAATGTGGATGATTACAGGCAACAGGAGGAGAAGACAACCTTCCTTCAAGCTTCCTGTTTCATTGTCCGGTTGGGGCATCTAGTGGCTCTTGTGATTAAGTTGCTTTATGGCTGTAAAATAAATTGCTGGCTACAGGTTAGTTCCTCCATAAGAAAGGCTTACACTGTAACTGGTAATTTTGGCGAAGGTTTTCGGTATGAGGCTATAGTAAAGGCTAGTGAGTGCTTGCTACTATAGATAGAAAAAAGTGTTTGAGAAGGCAACATGGGAAAGTTTATGCTTTTGTCCTCTAATACTGCATTTCATCTGTGCCCAGAGGATTAATTATTCAGGCCAGAATATACAGTAAATATTGTTTAAATAAAGTAAATATCTGTTTAAATCATCTTTTAAAAAAAGAACATGTAAAGAAAGAAGGCAACAAGATTTGCTTTAAGTTTTGTTATTAACTTCCACAAACAAAAGAAACAGACATTGAGTAGAAGTGGCAGAACAAGAAAACCAGATGTAGATTGTAGATTGAACAAGACTGGAGCTTCAGACCATGCACATGGTTGTGTGTCTTATTCGTTACATACCACTGCAAATCCACGATGAAATTCTCAAAACTAAGTCTATTGCATCTGTTGTGGAAAAGCAGAATATTTACTCAGAATATGTCTGCCCCAATATGCTCTGGTCAGTTTTTCTTTCTAAATGCAACAATAAGGATTTTTATTAGTAGTATTTATGGTTTCTGTGCCAAAAATCGGGTGTAGGTAAGCTTCTTCCTGAACTGATCTGACAGCCCCTCCAACATCCTTCTTCTCTTTCTGCAAGGAGCAAAACATCTGCTCTAGGTACAGTTCTGGCATCAGCAATCCTCCCCGATGCATCATTTCAGTCATGATGGCTATGTTGGGATAAGCAGCAGGAGGTGCCTGAGCCAACTGCGCTGTCATTAGCTACCCACACAACAGAGGGGAACAGCCCTCACAAAATCCAGTTTCCTCATCTTCTAGGCTCTTTTACTCCCACTATCAGGGCATCGCTCATCCTTATGCTTGTTATGATCCTTACACCGTACAGGAATCTAGCCAGCATCATGATCTTACTAATCTATTTGACTTGGCTAGGACCTAGAACACACAGGTGTGTATGAGCAGGAAAAATTTCTGCCCTTGTCACAGAGACCTAACACTGCAACAGGACAGACTGTGCAGATGAAGTCATGTGAAAGACTGAAAAGCAAGGCGACTGTGGCGATCTTGAGTTTTGATTATGACTTGATTTTATGTACATTATGAATTCCTGCAGATCCCTCACATTCCCTTTGCATTGGTGAAAGACGCTATAAATTCCTACCCTCGCTATCCTGAGCCAAAGTGCTGGTTTGTAAGGGAAGGAAGGGGAGAAGATGGGCAGGGAGAGTACAAAGAGCTGAAGCATCTCGTAAACTCTAAACAATTCATCATTCAGCTAACTGGCAACTGTTTTGTACTATGCCATTGCCCAGTTTACTTTCTCAGTTCAAAGAAATAGCTGCTTGAAAGTCCTTCTGCTAATGCGGTGGCTACCACACTTGGAACAAAAAGTCTTTACTGATTTGGCTTGTAATCTTTGCTTATTAATAGCTCAGCCTCAGGCTTATGGAGCTCATGGAATTCAGGATACATTTACTAACCCGTGACTTACCTCCAGGTGTGGTATTAACCTTGTTTTCCTGAGTGATGAATTAAAACACACAGGTGTGCTTGAGACTATAGAGCAGATGGGGACAGTACAAGATGGTATCTATGATCTTCATTGATCAGAAGTAAAACCATATACCTCTTCACAGAAGTCCTATCAGACAACAGATTCAGGAAGTCTAGTCTGTAAGGTCACATTGTGGCCTGCTGGTCAGCTCTTCTGGAAGGTGCTAGAGACTTCGACTATCTTGGAAACTATGATGTTCCAGAAACACTGGGAAGCTACTCCTTATAGAAAGTTACAACTTTCCAGCCAAACAGGCTGCTTGTCCTGTCAGCTTTGCATCAGACCTACCAGCAGTGGGGTCTCCTTCAGTGATTTTGATGAGAAAAGATGATGCCCGGCTTGTCCCATTGGAAAATTCTTTCTCAGCTTTTTAACTCGCTAGATGATACAAACTGGAGGTGCTGTTTGCACCGTCAGATGTTGTTACCGAAACTAACCGATCTTCTGATCAGTAACTGAAGAATAAACGGTGGTGTGATGACAATAGCAGCCTGTGCCTGTCACCAAGGCTGTTACCAGTCTTTAAACAAACAGGAGCTGCTGGGCAAGCAAAAGCAGCATCTGCCTGCATTACATGAAGTCATTCAGTTACAGCGGTCAATGAACTGTAGCTGATAAAGCAGGAGATGTCTGATACTTCTGTGCTGGAGCACAATCAATTATCAGCTTCTGAATCTCCACAGATCCCACTGGCCTTTATCTTTTTCTTTCTGAAGCTTTTCAGTAAAGATTGAACCATTTTGTGTGTGTAAGCATTTGATTTATGCACTATAACAACCTTGATCCTACCATATGTCAGGACTCCCCATATGTTCTTTCATTTGTAGTATCCACAAAATTCAACCAATAATCGCAAAAGGTATAGCCTAGCTACAGATCCTCTGTCATTCAGCTATGAACAGCTGGTACTGCACATTACAAGGCTTATTTAAAGCTCAAGTACTTTCACCCACCCTCTCTGATAACTAAACTTGGCACGTAAAAACATGAAAATAAAAATATCAAAGTAGTATAGTGTTTCAAAGAAGCATTCAGGAAGAAGACAGCATGTCTTGCTCCAACACAGAGAATCCTGTGACTGAATGCATGGTGCATGCTTTGAGAATGTACCCATCTCTGGTATGGAAAGGACAGGTCATCTAGGTGTGGTCGCACAACTTACCATGTAGCTGCTCACACTTGCATTTGCTAGTCTGAAGCACTAAGTCCTTTCTGTGACAATCTGCTAACATTTCAGTTTCAGAGAAATCTCCACAATTGACTCATGATTGGAAGCAGAGGAGTCTTTTCATACACGGGAGTGATCTCAACAACTCATGCTGTCGACATGCCTGGTCGTTAGGTTGAGGAATAACGGTTTTGAGGCATGAGCATTATCTGGCTCTCATTTTCTGGGAGACCCACTTCCATCTCAATGTTTACAAATATTTTCAGCTTTAGCCACCTCAAATATAGTTATTTAATTAGACTCTCAAGACATTTGCAGCTTGTGCTTGGCACAAATAGCACAGCGAAGTACGAGAGGCAGATAGCTTTAAATCTAGTGCCTCCAAGTTGAAGGAATAAAGGGCACTAAGAAAGATGGCTGTATAGGACTAGAGTTGCTGTAATTTTTTCAGGTTTAAAATATTTTTCCATGATCAGTTCAATCACCAGAGTTCCTCAGAACACCTAATTTCAGTCAGTTCCTGACCTAGAAATGTACTTCATTGGGAGGGGGTGGAAAAGGATGGGCAAGGTATATAAATGAGTCCTGCAGCCTAGAGCAGTAGGAAGACAAAAAAATGATCCTATATCTTTCTTCCCTGCAATGAACCCCCAGGCTTTCCAGCAGTCAGCTTCCGGGACAGGAGTGGCAGAAACAATGCATAGCTGTCAGGAATATTTGCCCCTTTTAGACACATTAGAGGTGGGTGTCCATCTTGTCATTTCTCTGCTATGACTCGGTGGTGACACTGGCACCGTTAGGAGAGTTTTAATTATAAGACTAAGTTTGCAAAAGTACTGATGCAGGTGCTCCCGAAGCAGCCTCACGTGACCCAGTTTGAATCTGAAAGCAGTGCAGTGGTACCAATGTCATGAGTGCTTTCACCAAGGAGCAATATGTGCCAGGTAAACCGGATGGCTTAAGCTGGAGTTACCTCAAGGAACTGTATTTTTTGCTGTCTTTACACAAGTAACTGGGCTGTCAGGAGGCACCTGTGACAAACTGGATATGAGGGAGCAGCAAGCGCAGGGCTGCTCTGCAAGAGACAAAGAGCCGGGAGCTGAGGGGGCAAGATGAGGAGATAAACCAGATCTAGGGTCCATCCAGGAGGTTCAGTCAGAAGCAGCAGAAGACGGGGTCAGAGACAGGGCTGGGAACAGGCACAAATGTGCTGTTGCTGTAGCAGGGACTAATGGCCCAGACTGAGCTGAAATGGTGTCCTAGGCCATGGGCAGGGGTGAGGGGAGGTCCCAGGGAAAGTCTGGAAGGGGCAGTTAGGGCTACCAGTGCCCTCAGGGCCACAGCCCTGGAGTTCGAAGTCAGAAGTTCTCTCTCAAGGTGGGAATCCAACTTGTGTTTCAGACAGAGCAATGTTTTAGTCCAGTAAGTGAAGTACATAAGCAGCCTTCAGTGTGGAGATCAGAACATCAAGTACTGGAGCAAAGAATCATGTTTTTCTTCTCTCAGGGTATTTGACACTCTTTTCTGTGTGCCTCACTTCTCCTACCTTGTAGGAGGTACATCGTAGCTGTCACACTAGTTAGACCATCCAGTCAGTCATGCATTTGATCCTACATTACTGACATTCTTGTTGTTGAATGAGAACAGAAGAAAATACTACACAAGAAGCTAATTCTGATCGCTATCAAGATATTGATATAGTCACTCCAGCTGTTAACTGAAAGCCATTTTTGTAGCTGTTGAAGTCAAACAGTGAATACTTTATTCAGCTGTTGCTTCGGTGAAACTTGAAAGTGAAAATGGAGCAAACGCTCTGAGAACTAACCTATAGATGATCATGGAGAAGCCTGGCGTATATAAAACATAAGGGAAGCTTATAGTAGTCGAGCACATTTGCTTCTTTTGTATATAAGCAACCCTAACTCTTTAGGGTAATTAGGGTAGGAGACAGAAATAACCCAGATAATTGTACTGTCAGAACAGCAACTATATCCATCTTTGGGAATACTTGCATACAGACTTCTGTGGAGCAAGGAAGCCTTTTAAAATCAATGCCTAGAGCAGGACCTCCTGGGAGGCACATATGCTTTGCATTATAGATTGAGCTGAAGCCAGGAACGTTGGGTTAAAGCAGGGTTCACAACCCACCTATCCCTACCTGGCTATAGGCATGAAGCGCCGCTTTTTATGGTGTAAACAGAAACACCCAGTCTAGTAAAACTAGACTTAGCTATGCCTACCACCACACAACCTTGGGTCGTTAAGATTGAAATTGTTATCAGAGGCTTGCATCTGTCCTCATGTCAGGACTTAAATTTGAATTGAGGTGTTCCAGTAGAGGTTTATCCAAGTTGTTGTTTTAGGATTTTAATAAAGCCATTTATTTTACATGCTTTGCATGCCAATATATGAAAAAGCACCTTGTGTCTGCCTATGCTATTGCAATCAATTTTTGAAATTTGTGTAGCTGGTCTTTACATTTATGAGGAGAATGATATCCACTGCAAATAGAAAATTTTACATATGCCTTACACTGACATCTTTTATTTTCCCCAGAATAAATGTCTCTGTAACCCGGTGAATCAACAGGGAATTAGACTCTAATTGCATTTCAGTACTCATTGTAAAACTTATTATACGTGAATAACACTCTTACGAAATGTTAAAAAATGGCATTGCATCACAAAAGAAAAAAATTATTACGAAAATGCTTATTGAATAAACAGGCTTGGGAAAACCTCTACATACGGGAAACTGGGTTTACTCTCTCCGCCTCAGTGTGGGGAAAACTAGGTTTTGCCAATAAACTGAACAAAATGCTCCCTCGTGTGGTGCAAGCTGGGAAAGCGAGCAGAAGGCGGAGCCTGGGGGGGCCAGGCTGCTCCGGGGGATGCAGCCGAAGTTGGCAGGTTTAGGAAGGCCTGACCAGTTACGAGTCAGGGTCTGCTTTTGTTTTGTTGTGATGATAAGTGCAAGGAAGGAGGCGTTTCTTTTGCTAGGCTGATTCTGAAAAGGGGGCAGGTGGGATTTTTAACTTGGAGATTTTTTTTTCCTTGCTTGCTGGTCATTTCTCTCTTCCCACAGAGCAAAATGAAAAGGCCCCTACTTACCCAGAGTGAGGTGTTCCTCAGGCATACTAGCTTCTCCAGACACAGAAATGGAGGTGCTGGGTGATAGGGATGGAGGGATGTTGGCAGCACGAAGAAGAAGAGGGGAGGTGGCCTTGTGAATAGTTTGGACTTGTGCTGAGGTAATGCTGGGCTAAGAGCAGCAGCTTGTGGCTCTGTTGTCAGACCTAACATAATCACAGAACAAAGAGCTGGTTATTAATCAGAAGAACAAACTGAATACAAATTAATGATTAAAAAAAAAGGTATTCAGGATCAGATTTGTTCCCTAATGGGGAAGATGGAAATATGACTGCATGTGAGACCTGGCAGGCAGACAGGTCTGAACAAAGCTGGGCCTGAAAAGTTGAATCTGGAGGGAAAGGCACTGAGATGGAGTAACTGGCAAGAGGTGACAAGAGGAGCTGGCTCAGAAGCAGGAGGCAGCTTGGGCATTTGTCACAGCAGAGTAACAGTGTGGATTTCAGGAAAGCAGTGAACTGTTATGTTATGCAGAAGGGCCTAGATGTACCAGTGTTTCCAGAACAGACCTGGTTCTTCATCTTTTCGCAGGTGTCTCTGTTCCGTGCTTTTTCTTCTTCCTGATGCCAACTTTTTCTTTCAGTTCCTTTGACATATGAGGAAAAGGTGGGGATACTTTACACACCCTTAGTTATGACAAAGATGTTCAAAGGCTGCTTACAATCCCCATTTGGACAAATGTATCACTTTTATCAAGTAAGACGTCCAGGTATGTATGATAACTTGATGCAGCAAAGTAACTAAAGGGAGCATTTGATGAATTCTGAATTTGGGGGGTTGTTCAGAAATACATAATTTAGCATGTAGGTATATTTAAAAGAATACTAGCTGGTAAACCATGGTTATCATCTCAGCCCTGCAGCTGGTGAAAATAGCAAAAGGACCAACACCCTTCTCAAACTGGTAGCAGCAATGACTATCTCCATGCCACTTTTGGTTGTACAGGCTTTCCCGAGCAAATGACTCAGTACACACTCAGGAATTTTATTTCCTTGGTATACTGGGAACCCTGTGTAACGTGTCTTTCCCCTATCAAGTAAGACAGTGCTTGACTCCATGCAGATGAACATTTACTGCCTAAGCCCACCTTCAAACATGGGTTTAAATCACAGAATCATAGAATGGTTTGGGTTGGAAGGGACCTTAAAGATCATCTAGTTCTAAGCTTCCTGTCATGGGCAGGGACACCTTTCCACTAGATCAGGTTGCTCAAAGCCTCATCCAATCTGGCCTTGAACACTGCCAGGGAGGGGGCAGCCACAACTTCTCTGGGCAACCTCTTCCAGTGTCTCACCACTCTCACAGTAAAGAATTTCTTCCTAATATCTAATCTCAATCTACCCTCTTTCAGTTTAAAAACATTGCCCCTTGTCCTATCCCTACCTGTCCTTGTAAAAAGTCCCTCTCCCGGTTTCCTGTAGGCCCCCTTTAAATACTGATCTTTTCCTTTCCCTCTATTATGTTATTTCACCATGGTTCTGCAGTGGTTGGGAAATTTTACAGGACAATCGTGACGCTCTGAATGCTGTGAGCACTGTTATCCCTGACTGTCCCTGCCCAGCCTAACCTGGGGCTTCCCCCAAGCCCTACTCACGGTCCAGGCCCCCATTTCAGCCCAGCCCAGGGCCTCGGTCCCCGACTGAGCTACGCTGTGGGCGCGCTGGGCTCTGCCTGTCCCTGCCTGATTTCCTGGCTAGCTTTCGGACCCATTTTGCCTGTCGCCCCTCTCCAGCCCTGCATCACAAATACGTGTGGCTCGGAAACAAAAATGGGGAGGGGGATTTTCTCCCTTGGCCGTGCAGCAGGACCGACGGGCAGGCGCCGGCCTTACTGCTCCCCCTACCGGCACGCTGTCGGGAACGCGGGCAGGCGCACCCCGGCTCGCCCGGGCTGCGCGGAGGCCGCCAGCCACGGCAGCCCCGCGGCGCTCGGCCCCCCCCCTCCCCGCGGAGAGCTGCGGAGGCAGCGCGGAGGCGGGACGCGCCTCGGCTCCGCCGGGAGCAGCTCCCTCCTCCTCCCCTCCCTTCCCTGACAGCTGAGACGTGTCAGGGCGCTCCCGCCGCCCTTTCTTTTTTCCTCGATTACCCAATGTAACGGTAAACGCCGCTTGCCTCACCCGTGCGGTGCAGCCGCCCCAAGCAGCCCGTTACCGTGAGCAGGGAGATGGGGCCGGTGGGGGAGTGGGGGGGTCCCGCCTGCCCGCCCTCCCTCCCCCAGCTGCGGCAGGGCGCAGCCAACCCCGCACCGCCCCTGAGGAGGGGTGTGATGCTGCATTTGTGCAGGTGCGGCACGGCGAGCTGCTGCGCCCCGCAGCTGCGGAGCGAGGGTTAAACCACCGGGAAAAAAACGGAGATGCGGAGGAGAATTTAAATAAAAAAAAAAGGAAAAGGCTGCAGCGAAGGCTGGGTTGTGTGCAGGTTTGCACGAAAATCTGGGGAAGTGTCCCTGCAGTCGCCCGGGGAACCCGCTGTGCCCGTGCTCGCTCGCTCCCTCTTCCCCTGCACGCCTGGGGCTTTTGTGTGACCGCGAGGGGACAACGGGGGCTCCCGCCGCGCTGCCCGCCCTCGCCCCCGCCCCGCGTCTCTCCCGGCGGCTCGGCCCGACTCGCCGCTCCGGCAGCGGCTGGAATCTCGGCGCGGCCACAGGCTGCGGTGCCTGAAACACATAACCCCCAAAAGCATTTTGTTGCCCAGTAATTTTCCTACATGGGAATGTACGGGAAGCGGGACTCCTCGCATCGCATCGCACCGCACACCGCGTCCCCGCAGCAAAACAGCCTCGCCGCCGCCCCTCCCGCGCCCGCCCTCACCACATGCCCTGCGCCCTTTTCGCTCCGTCTTTATGGAAAATGCACACCGGAATTATCGTTATCACGGGGCAGCTACACCGCTCTCACTCGGTGCTTGTCCCCGAATGAATGGGAAATAGCTTTCATTGTCCCCGCTGAAAGACGGTGCTGCTGGCTTTGAAGCCGTGGTGTAGCCGCATCGCTCCCCTCCGCGCCCCTCAACCGGGGCGTCCCCGAGGAGATGCCGCCACCGCGGTTCGGTCCATTTCACCGGCCTTCCCCGGCAGCGTGGCCACGGAGGGCGGCCACCCGCCCGGGAGTCAGCACCCGGCCCGGCACAGCAGCCCCTGCCCGCCCGCCGCTCGGGGAGCAGAGGGCGCCCCAGCCCCGCGCATCAGCCGCTGCTGCCGCCGCCGCCGCCGGGCTCCCGCAGCGCGGAGCGGGCGCGGAGCGGAGCGGCAGGCAGGGCGCGCCCGGCTTCGCCGCAGCCGAGCCGTGCCTGGCGGCAAGGTTTTAAAAAGAGGGAGGTGGGAAGGTGCGGGCAGTGCCCTTAGTTGTGGCGGAGGGTGCGGGGGTGCTGTGGCGGCCCCAGGGACGCTTTTGAAGACGGGGAGGATTGGAGGGATATCAGACCTGAAGCCCCAGCGACGTTGAGGCCAGCGCTTCAGCTGCAGGAGCGCCCGGGAGAGATCCATTCTCCTGAGAAATGGGTTGCTTTCCTCTTATTTTTTTGCCTTTTGTGTTTAATGGACGATCTTCTCCTTAAGCGTGCCAAAAGCATAAACGCCCGGGATTTTTCAGTCTCTTCCGCCCGTGCCGTCCCTCTCCGGAGGGGGAGCGGGCTCCCGCGTCCCCCCTCCCCCCCCAGAAAAGGGCTGCACGTATGGGTAGGCGACCCAGCTTGCCCGCTCCCTCCGCCACGCACCTTCCCAGCTCCGCCGGGGCCAGACCCGCCGCGGCGCGGGTGCGGAGGCCGGCGGAGCGTCCCGCACTTCGGCGTGCGGCCCTGCATCGCGCCCGCTCTCCTTGGGGCAGGAAGGCTGGCTTCTCCCTTCCCGCTCCCCGCCGGGATCCTCCCTGGGTATTGTTTTTTTTTTTTTTGGGGGGGGGGGTAAGGTTGCAAGGTGCGTTTGCGGACCTCCGAGCACGTCCTCCCGCAGCGCGCAAGGCTAATATTTAAAACCGTGGGTCCGCGCGCCCCCTACGCGTGAAAGCCGCGCAGCGCATCTCCCGCCTGCGAGCCTGGAAAATAAATAAATAAGTGCGTGTGGCTTTTGAACTGCCCACAGACTGTCACAGAGAAGGGGGGAGGGAGGGAAAGAGGGAGGGGGAGAGAGCGAGAAATGCAGAGGCAGCAGCCGCGGTAGCGGCGGCATTGCTCCTGCAGGCACTAGTCACTCCAGTCCCGGCGAGCGAGCGGGGGAGAGCCACAGCACTCACATCACGCCGAGCGGGCTACCTGGGACTCTCTTTGTGACACCCCAGCACACAAATACACAGAGGGGAAGACAGGAAAACCAGAAAAAGGTAAGAAACGGTATATCTCGTATATATATATGCCATTTACATAGCAGACCCCGAGAGCTTCGCATTTTTTTATCATTTCCCCCCCGCCCCCCGTGGTGTCTCAGATGTGGGGAAAGGAGATGTACGTTTGAATTGGAAAGAGTGGGGAGAGAGAGCAGACGGGGAGCCGCCTCCCCAGGCACATTTTGGGAGTGTCGCTGCGAGGAGCTCGATTCCTCGAGAGGGAGAGACCGCCTGGGAGCGGATTCGAGGCACAAAACGGACTGAAGGCTGTTCCGTGAAATTTACAATGCCCGATATCGCTTTCTTGGGGAGTTGCGGGGGTAGCGATGGGTGTGGTGGGAAAAAATAGTGGTTTATGCCCAGTTTCTTTCCGGTGCCTTGAGTTTGTTTCTGCTTAAAAAAAAAAATAAGTGAAAAAATAAATGCTCCCCAAACCCCTCCGCGAAATGAATCGCCCGGAGAAGAAAACGCACCACGCCGGGAAGATGGCAGGGCGGCTGGGCGGGGGTTGGGGGGGCGGTGGTGGTGCAGGGAGGCGCCGGGGGGCCAGGCGGCTCGGGCGGGGGGTCGGGGGGGCTCGGCGGGGCCGGCGCCCCGGTGCCGGGAGGGCGGTGCCGCGCGGCGGGGGGCGGCGGGCGCGGCCGGGCGCGCGGAGGAGCGCGGTGGCGGCGCAGCGCGTGCCCATTGTGGCTCGCAACAATGCGATTGTTCCCGGCGAAAAAGCGGCGCTGCCTTCGCGGTCACGCGTGCGCGTGGACGCGACGGCGGGGCGTCACGCCGAGGTTCTGGGGGGCTCGGCTGCCCGAGCCCTGCCCGGGCAGGGGCTACGCACCGGCCGGCAGAACAGGCGGGGACCGCCGCTGCCTCCCCCGGTGCTGCTCCGCGCACAGCGCCCGGCGCCCCAATGTGCGTATTTCATCGAATGCCGCCCCCCCTCTTCCCACGGATCCCCCCTTTTCCCCCCACTTTTCCGTTTTTGCCCCACCAAAGCAAGCTACACCTCCCTACCACCTTTTTTTTCTTTCTCCTCCCGACCCGCCTCGCCGTGCCGCCTCTCCCCACGCACACGCGTGTCTTTCAAACGCGGCTCCCGCAAGGAACTTTCCCCGTGTCTCAGCTGGGCGTTGGCGGCTTACGCAGGGGAAAAGGAGGTGGAAGACGCACGGGGGACCCAGCCGCCCTCCCGCCACGCCGTCTGGGCGCCCCGCGGGGCCGCTGCCCGGCGCGGGGGGCGCGGTGCCGCGGGGGGATGCACTAAGCCCCGCCGCCCGTGCCCGCGCCTTTGTCTCTGCCCGGCGCATGCGCGAAGGCGGGGGCGGGGATGGGGCCGGCGGCGGAACAAAGGCGCCGCGCTGCGCTGCGACCCCCGGGACGCCACCCCCCCACCCCCCCTCCCTTCCCCGGCCTTGCCGGGGCTTCCCCAGGGGATGTGAATCGCGGCACGCCGACACTCTTCACTCCCGCACTGCGCCCGGCTTAGCTTTGGCATCTGGTACCGTGCGCAACGGCGAGCGGACCCGTTCCGCCCCCCCCTGCGCACCCCGTGCACCCCCTCACGTCGCCGAGACAAAATCTGGCATTTTTGAAGGGGAAAAGGAAGGCGGTGCTGCCCGCCCCCCTCCCCGCCCGCAGCAGATTTCGGTGGGCGGAAGGCGAGTGCCTGCGGGGTGCCCGCAGAGCTCCCCAGCCCCGTGCGCCAACCCCCCCCCCCGCCGCAAAACGGCCGTCGGGGCGGGGCGGGGGACGGCGAGAAAAAGGGGGAGCAGGGAGGTCCACTACAGCAGTGCGGGTCCGGCAGGGCCATTTAGGGGTCCTTTTGGTCAAAGAGGGCGAAGCGGGTGCGATGTGCGTGCCGCAGCTGGGTGCCCTGCGGAGCAGCCGCGCCGCGGGGACGTGCTTGTGCTGGCGGGCTCCGTCGAGGGGGTGACACTCGTGTTCTGCGTGTCCGGGCGGTCTCCTGAAGCATCTCCCTCTGCCGAAGGGAAGCAATCTTTCAAGAGGAAGAAATTTTTTGTGTGTGTGTGTTAGTGCGACATCTTGAAATCTCTTTTGTTCGAATTGTTGCATCTCAATGCTGGCATCGGTGCTCCTTCCTCCTCCGCCCCTTTTCCTTCCCAGCAGATGCTCTTGGCCAAAATTAGGATACGTGTTTCTCTCTAGGATGAGCATGCTTAAACCCGTTGTAAATGGGTAATTTTGTAAACTAATGACGGTTAGGTTCTGACCACAGAGAACTGGTGTATTTGTCAAGCCGGAGTTAAAGATGACAAAAGAATATTGCAAGAGGGCTCCTAAGCAGAGAGGGTGGCAGTGGGTTTTATTGCTTCCCTCTAGGGTGATGAACGTTAGCTGGACAGCATACACCCCAAGGCCTCTCACATGGTGATTACTTGGTATTTCCAGTGTTTTCAATTAAGGTCCCTTCTGAAGAAGCACCTCCATCAGAGCGCTAAAATCTGTCTTAATGTCTCCTCTCTGTTAGCCAGATGCTTGCCAGGCACCACCTAGACCGGTGGCCAGGCTTCAAACACCGATGTTTTTTTCCCAGCACAGGAGCAGTCAGAGCGTGGGGTGGGAGTGCTGTACCGGGGGAAAGATGCGGCATCAGATGCTACTGCTGTCTCCAGTGGAGACACCTGGACCTGCACAATTCTTTTGTATTCAGGGTGTTTCTGAGAATTTTGGGGAGACCCTCCAAGCTTTAGTTGGGTGGAGGGAAGAAGTAAGGGCATGACCAAAGGGTTTTGCACTTGCTGTCTCTACTCATTGTCTCACAGAACTTCATACAAGGGAGAAGCTTTGCTTTGTGATCTCCCTACCTACTGGATTGTATGCAGTGAATATTTTCCTGTTGTCTGGCTGTTTTAGTTTCACTGGAGAGCGCCAACTCTGGCCTGTGGACGGAATAAACTGAAAGCATTGGGAAATTCATGGTGGCTCTGTCTATTCTTGTATGCTTCATGTATGAAATAGCTGATTGTGTAATTCAGGGAAATTGTACGTAGCTGCCAAAAAGCAATCATGCAGCAGTTTTTTCTGTTGATATGAAGCTCTGAGCATATCCTATCCAGTTTAAATCAGCATTAAAAGGTAAAACTGGTAAAATTACTGTTCCAGTTATTGTATGAAGCAATGATCAGGCTTCTTTTTTTTTAGATTTTTTCCCTTGCTTCTCTTTCCATGCTGCTTTGTGTTTGAAATGCAACACCCACTGAAGCAACCTGGTAATAAAGATTGATTAATTTCAGAAAGTGGCATACCTTTGGAGCATACCCTTTCCCTGAGATTATAGAATATGCACACTCTGTAATTTCAGAACTGTCTCTAGAACTATTGCTAGTCTTAAGTATTTGTGTTTCAGTCGTTCAACATTAAGTCTCTGGAATAAATTGTATTTTCCAAGTGAAGCTTCTTGTGTTTGTGCTGTGTTCCACGGTAGCTTTGCCCCATGCAGTGAACCATGAAGTCCTTCAGCAGAGCCTCCTGTGTACAGGACAGCTTCCGTCTGAACAATGCTAAATTCTTCCCTTGTGCAGGCCTCCACCCATGCCCCGATGGGATAGACCGAGGGACAGAAGCTGGTTGCAGGGCAGGAGCAGGCCTTCCCACGAAATCTTGGGAGAGTTCTGTGCAGTTACGTTTTCAGAGATTCAGCTACCATTGAGCTACGTGGAAGCTTGCCATTGAAAGCTGATCTTGCACTAATTTTGAAAACAAGAATTTTAGAGTATTTTATCAACCAATATTCAAGGCCCTGCCTTCTTTGCTACAAAAGCAGTAAAGACAAGCCATTTTGAAGTATGGCATACTTATATATTGATATATAATATATATCATACATTACAGATGCATTGAGGCAGCTTTGTAACTAAAGAAAGAAAACTTAGGAGGGGCTTGTGTTGCTTCTTCTGTATCAATCAGGAATGACAAGAATGAGGTAACAAATAGAGAAATCAAAGAAATTCCTGAAAGCGTTAGAGGCTTAGAAATAGAAACCATATGCAGCATGATAGAGGTTTCATGCATTAGTAGGAAACGCTTTCAAGATTTAAAAAAATGCAGGAGGAAGAAGGGGGGAAACACCTCGTGCAGAATGAAAACGACTTTAAAGTCTTCTCTACAGAATCTTGCATCTCCCAGCTGTCTTTCTGAAAAGCATGATGCCAGCTAAGCGTCTTACTTCAAGATGGAGAAATGCGGTTAGTATAAAAGTGTAGCTATTGGTTATTTGATATGAAAATTCATAAGTTTAAAATAGAAACTGACTGATAGCAACATGGTTCCTCAAACATGAAGGATTCCTGACTTGCCAGAATCTGAAAATAAAATCCTTCACTTTCTTCAGCACACCAATAAATGTAAAGAGATACTGATTTGTAACACATGTGCAATGGTCAGGTTTTGCCTGGGAGCAAGATGTGTAGTAATTCTCTCTTTACGGTTAATGGAATTTAACTTTGAGGAAACAGTTTTATTAATAAAAACCTTCTGTCTTAGGCTATAAATCAGGGGCTGATCTCTTTTGATGTGTTTGGTATTGTGTTCTGCAGAATAGAAATTCAGTAGGCTGTATAGTTGATCTGACTTGTGGGGTATAGACTGCCAAGTACCTCACCAGTGCTGTAGTGTTGGGAAAGCCACATGCTTTTTAGTCACATGTTGCATAGTTTAGATTTTAGCCTGGTAAGCAGTGCCACATATGATTATGATCTGCTGATCCAGGGATTTTTTTTTTTTTTTTACCCTGCAGGAATTTGAATGTCTTTTCAAAAGATTTAATTTTATGTACACTGCCCTAACAGTTGTTCAGAGCAGTGTGCCCTTGGCACGTCATGTAAACCATAGGGCTGATGATCGGAGCTTCATTTTGATTAGAGACTTGCTGTCCTTATGAAGGATACAATGTGTAATGAGATTGGGCCTTAACCATCTACCTTTTGCTACTTATAAAGGTATGTGGATGGATGCTTGCTAATGATGTCATGATGGCGGTTACAGTATCTATACATTGGCATGAAGAGGATGTGAATGCAATGTTGAAGCATAACCTTTTACTCCAGGCAAAAGCCTGGTCAACTATAATGACAAAGCTTCCCATAGGATTACTTTTAACGGCAGAAATCTATGCCGTCTTGACTTTATATGACAAATGGAAACCACTTCTGTACAAGTGGTAAAATCAGGGGCTGCTGGCCATCTCCTGTTTCAATAGTCCTTAAATACTTGATGGGATGTAGAGCATAACCCCTGAAAAAGGAGAGAGCCTGTTTTTAGTTTGTCAGTTTATTTTCTGCTGTTACTGTTTTCCTTATGTGATTGGTGGGTGAAGGAGGGGCTCATCTTCAAAATTACAGCTTGACATTATTAACTGTTTTAGGGTGAAGTAGATAGTCACATAGCAGGATGCTGTAGGTGTGCGTCTGCTAGACAAATTTAAGATGATTGCTGAACTATGGAGAAGAAATGAAGCAAAGTTGGACAAAACAAAGAATGGATCGACAATAATAGAATGGATACACACCTCTCTCACTATCTAACTACCTTAGAAAAGCACACACAAAACAAGCGCAGATCAGGATGTAGAAAACAGTGAAAACTCCGTTGCAAACATGTAATCAACATGGGAGAGTAAAACCGTGAGAAACCCTTTGGTACATCTTTTTGTCCAAGATAGACTGGAGCCTGAGAATTGCTACCTCAGCTTCCTGTAATCATCCTTCCTCAAACCAGTGAAGCACGTCATTTGGGGAGAAAGAAAACAAAAACAGGCTAAAGGTGGCATAAAACTAGGAGTCTGGAAAAGGACAGGGTGAAACCTGTCACCACTAGATGTGGTGTTCAGATGGTTTCGGCATTCCCCATTCACACACCAAGTTTCCTGTTGCTTGTATTTTGGCCAGCACTGGTAAGTGCATGATTGACTTCTGCTACTAATTGTGCTGAGCTGGTGGGAGGACGCAAATTCAGTGAGCTCTGAGGTGGTCAAAACAGCTCTTCTGTGTTTCTTCCCGTCACCAGAATAGCTGAGGCAAATGGGGAAGATGTGCTAGCTGCTCTAACCAACAGGTTTCCGAATCAGATGGGCTGAGAGAGTGGGGCTCGTCCTCCCCCAGCTGCATCGCTCAGCCCTGTGTGCAAACTCTGCAGCAGTGAATGAATGCAGAGCCCGCGCTGGGAATAGCTGGTCTCAGTGAAGAGTGGGTGAAAGCTGCCTGTTGACTCTTGCTTTCCTTTTCAGATCTACAAGCCCTGTGAAGCAAGAGAGACAACAGCTCCCCAGAGTTTAAAAATTAAAATCTGGCCAGATTTTCCAGGCTTTTCCATTCCATACTTTGCTTGAGATGGAGTAATGCGTACTGTTGGTTCGTAACTTCATTTCAGTAGGAGCTTTCACTAGAAGCATGTGAGGCCTCTCTAGTGTTCCTGAGTGCTCAGGAGAGCCCCATATCCTATAATTCAAGTGCCTAAATTAGCAGACTAAAGCACATGTGGAAATGTGGAAACTCTTTACCTGTTTGCAGTCCATACATGCTCTGCGTAACTCCAAAATTCATAGTGCAGAGCATCCTGATGCCTCTAGAAAGCTGCATGTAGATTGCGAGAGTTCAAGGAGAGTGACAAGTTGTCCATGCAGACAATTTTTTTCTGACGGATCTGGTGTCATTCACAGGGAAGGATTTTGGTAAGGATTTATCTGTTCTCTGGTCCTGTACGCTGTTTCCTTTTCTCATTTCCCACCCTCAGAGATCTTCACCTTGAAGAAAACCATCCCACAGTGCAGAGGTACCAGCAGAATACCTTTTAAGCTGCTTGTGGCCATCTGACATTCCACCAGTATTGTACATTTTAATGATTTCCTCAGTGCTAGTTTCCCTAGGTGATATTTAGAGGAACATTCAGCTTTCTGCATAGTGGCCCATGCTTTACATCCAGTTGCCTTAAACTGATGATATTGCCCTAATGAATAATACTTTTAGAACCAAGCTAAGTAAGAGCTGCCATGTGCACTGAAATATAATAGTTCATTCAAGTGTACTCTTTTCCCATGCATGTAATATTGAATAAAAGCTTCAACAGAGCTCAAGAAAACTAATATTACAGTAGCTTTTTATAAGCCCTAGAATAATTATTAGGTCACTGAATGTTCATCTGTCATCCTCTTCTGTGGACAAGTCAGTGACTGAGAGATTCATGAATGAATTATTGATGGTGATGGCAAGAGCAATGTGGCACTCCTCACGATGTCTTAATCCTGACTGAACAATACACTGTATTGGCAATTCACAAAGGCACAATGTCTTGAAAGTAGCCTTCAGTGCTGAGGTAGCTTCTGTTACCAAGGGTTCAAACTATGCTGCAAATCACCTGCAGGAGTTTTTGTAAACATCTCTTGAAACAATGCTGTCACTAAGGCATTATGGAGAAAAGCAGACATATCAGTCAACAAATGACAAACATAATGGATTCCCCTTGCTTGAAGCGGGATAGATATTGTATCTTTAAATACTTGCCATCTCTGTTCTAGCTTGGAAGTCGATACACGGAGGATGGTATTGAGGGAAACAAAGTGGCTTTGCATGCTTTGCCACAGCTATTGACTGTGTGAGGCAAGGGACTGAACATCTGAGTCCTCCATCGTGTAAAACACAGTGGTGATAGGGAGCGAAGGAAGTTCTGCACTAACAGATTTGTAGTTCAGAAAAAAAAGGCTGTCCAGGAGTTTGCTGTGAGGCACTGATAGTAAATTTACAGTCTAAGAATAGAAATATTTATGTCAGCAGCTTTGATTTCCTTTCTGCTTCAAAACCAAAGTTCCTTGGCACATTTGCTCCTGGTTAAAGAAGCCATGGAATACACTTCTTGGTAGAAACTTTGTATTCTAACATGTTGGGATATACCTTATTATCTTTGGGCATATTTGTAAATGTGTCACAGTAAAAAAAGTTCCTGTGTCTTCACGCTAGTACTTGTTACCCATTTTTCAGCTGGCTTTGGCTACGTATCCTTCCTTGTCATGTCCCTGTAGATCGTTTATCTTTATTTCAATTAAACTGTCACACTGGTGATATTGCCATTTCCCTTGGTTATCCTCTCTAGAAGTCTGTATTTTCAGCTGTGAACTAATACAACCTATTTCAGAGAACATGTTAGTCACAGAGTAACATGTAGTATGTGCATTAACGGATATGCAGAACACAGTAATATCTATGTCATAAGCTTAAGTGTGTGCAGTTATTCCTGTCTAATAAGCGGGGATATGAGAACAGAACCACTTACTGCAAAACTTTCATTCCAAACTCTAAAACTAATGCTACTAGACCCCAACTGTTTGCATGGATATAGCTCCCAAATCTACGTGCTCACTAGAGTGAGATCATATCAACATGAGAACTTGATCTTAAACAAAGTTTTATGCAAATTCTGAAACAATAGGGAAATCTTGGAGTCCTGCCAGCCAAAAGCATTCAACACTTACCTTCTTATCTCTTGAATAAATATTAATGTGATTTCTTCTTCTGCTGGCTGAAAGGGAATAGAATTTTTTTCCTTTTTACATGGTGTTTTAGTTTTAAGCAAAACTGGCTCTTGACTAAATTAAAAAAAAAAACCCAAACTCTGCATGTGATAGCTTGCATTGTCAGTCTTATTTTCCAGAAGAACTAGATTTTTTTGATTCCTGTATGACTTTAAACAAATTGCTGCAAGATCATAATTAAACTGCATTAGTGAGTTACAAAACATTCCAAAACACACCTTTAAGGGAAACATTTCCTATTACAATAAACAAAGATTGTCTATCAAGCTGTGGCTTTGCTGGGCTGCATATTGCATAAAGTCTAGTAGCTGTCACAGTGATACTGGCCTGAGTTGCTTTCATAGAGAAACCCTTCTTTGGCTCCACTTCTAATTGCTTGAGATTTTCATTGTGCCCAAATAATGCAGAACATCTCTAAATGATGGAGACAACTACATGATTACTGTGCAAATTCATTATGAATGCCATCAAGATGAGAGCCATGTTCAGGCCAAATGAGTTCACGATGGCAAATATACACGTCTTTTTTCTGAAGTACAAGTCTGTGGCTACAGAGTGAAGGCACTAAATAGCCTTTGGTTGCTGTGGAGGGGCCTCAAGTAGGGGACCAGAGAGCTGAAGTGGTTGATTTAGATCATTCTCTGTACATTGAGCTCCCAAAGAAGACAAAAAAACTCAAAGGACGTTATTTTCATTAGAATTGCAAGTCGTCATCTCAGTTAATTAACTCCTTAACTAGAGAAAACTTGCATTGATGAGAGAACAAAAATAATAGGTTTATTCACAGCCTGATATCTGCTCATGAGTCCTTGCAAATTTTGAATACTAATGTTGGTTTCAAGTATGCGGTGGTTTTCTGCATGGAAGCAAATTTCCACAGTCTTTCCTGGCCCCAAACTTCCTTGCCAACACCTTTAGGGTCTGACTGTGGGTCTGCTATATGTTCCTCACAGCATCTTTCCAGTTTTGTTTGTTAGCTGCTGATTCCTGGCTTGAATCTCTTGCCTGTCTTACCCTGCTGTCTCTGGAAACCTTCTCTCCTCTGAGCAGCCTCAGGGACTCCTCCAGGGAAGGAGCTCCTCTGGCTGCTTGGTCTTATTCTTAAAACAAGCAAATAAAATGAGGCTGTCCATGGGAGCCTTCTCTGCTGTCTTGCAAACACAGGGGCTTTGGCGGGACTACATCCATGGGGCATATGTGGTCTGAAGTGCCAGTCATTGGCTGCCGTGCTAACAATATTCATTGACTCCCTGCACTGGAAAGGAGACCAAATAGCTAACTTAATTATTACAAATGCCCTGTTTTATCTTAATTAAAACAGCCTCACCTCCATCCCCGGAAAGGTGATGGAGCAACTTGTTCTTGGTGCTGTCTCTAGGCACATCAAGGATAGGGGGATCATTAGGGGCACTCAGCATGGCTTCACCAAGGGGAAGTCATGCTTAACCAACTTGATAGCCTTTTATGAGGATGTTACCCGGTGGATAGATGATGGTAAAGCTGTGGATGTGGTCTATCTCGATTTCAGTAAAGCGTTTGACACGGTCTCCCACAGCATCCTCGCAGCTAAACTGGGGAAGTGTGGTCTGGATGATCAGGTAGTGAGGTGGATTGTGAACTGGCTGAAGGAAAGAAGCCAGAGAGTAGTGGTCAGTGGGACAGAGTCCAGTTGGAGGTCTGTGTCTAGCGGAGTCCCGCAAGGGTCGGTACTGGGACCAGTTCTATTCAATATATTCATTAATGACTTGGATGAGGGATTAGAGTGCACTGTCAGCAAGTTCGCTGATGACACCAAACTGGGAGGAGTGGCTGACGCGCCGGAAGGCTGCGCAGCCATTCAGAGAGATCTGGACAGGCTGGAGAGTTGGGCGGGGAGAAATTTAATGAAATATAACAAGGGCAAGTGTAGAGTCCTGCATCTGGGCAAGAACAACCCCATGTACCAGTACAAGTTGGGGGCAGACCTGTTGGAGACCAGCGTAGGGGAAAGGGACCTGGGGGTCCTAGTGGACAGCAGGATGACCATGAGCCAGCAATGTGCCCTTGTGGCCAAGAAGGCCAATGGCATCCTGGGGTGTATTAGAAGGAGTGTGATTAGTAGGTCAAGAGAGGTTCTCCTCCCCCTCTACTCTGCCCTGGTGAGGCCGCATCTGGAATATTGTGTCCAGTTCTGGGCCCCTCAGTTCAAGAAGGACAGGGAACTACTAGAGAGAGTCCAGCGCAGAGCCACGAAGATGAGTAAGGGAGTGGAACATCTCCCTTATGAGGAGAGGCTGAGGGAGCTGGGTCTCTTTAGCTTGGAGAAGAGGAGACTGAGGGGTGACCTCAATAATGTTTATAAATATGTAAAGGGCAAGTGTCAAGAGGATGGAGCCAGGCTCTTCTCAGTGACATCCCTTGACAGGACAAGGGGCAATGGGTGCAAGCAGGAACACAGGAGGTTCCACTTAAATTTGAGGAAAAACTTCTTTACGGTGAGGGTGACTGAACACTGGAACAGGCTGCCCAGAGAGGTTGTGGAGTCTCCTTCTCTGGAGACATTCAAAACCCGCCTGGACGCGTTCCTGTGTGATATGGTCTAGGCAATCCTGCCCCGGCAGGGGGATTGGACTAGATGATCTCTCGAGGTCCCTTCCAATCCCTAACATTCTGTGATTCTGTGTGATTCTGTAATCTAGCCATATGATTCTGGTTCCCTGATCTAATTAGCTAGAGAGATTGTTAAATATAACTTCATGTATCTAGGTGCATTTAGCTATTCGTGGTTAAATCTGCTCACGGTTCCTAAGAGACTATATTTCAAAGTTATGGAGTCACAGCCGGGAATACCTTCGAGCTGCCCTTCGTCTGAAATAAAAAATACAGAGAATTCATCTTAATTAACATAGTGGACTATTTTTTTTTTTGTGTTAGCAATACACCTCATAACTTACAATCATGTTAAAGCCTTTCATGGAAACAAGGAGGCATCTTTCTCTGTTCTGCCACTAACAACTAGCAAGTAACTGTGTTGTACACAAGAAATGGGATTTCCACTGTTCGAGTAGATAAACATAACTTCAGAATGTATGTGGAAAATATTTACCCTTTGCTCTGTAACAGATGGAAGATGGTCAGTAACCTGGGTTAAAATAATTTGACTAATTTGAAATGAATAAATCATAGTAAAAATTCCTTGTCTGTGGAATAATTTCTAATAAAGATGGTGTGTGGTAGCCATAAAGAATATGTGATCAGAAATACCATAAAGAAGATTTTGTTGACCAGAAAGGGACAAGAAGAATAACGCGGGTCCACTCCCTAGTTGTGCTAAGCATTTGCTACCAAAATAGAATAAATTGCTTTTTAACTGTCCTAAAATGGACATCTAAGAATTTCCGTTCATGTACTATGCATTGAACATTTAAAGATATTACTTGCATGGGTTGTATACCACATGAAAGAGACAGACCGTTCAAGTGGATGCACATGCAAACAATAAGAGTGATCAAACAGGACCTATGAAAAGGAACAATGAACACATTGGTTTTGTGTGGTGTAAAGAAGAGAATGAGTATTTTAAGAAGAGGTAAGAAAATAACCAGTGAGAGATCACTTAAATGTAACTCATTCTGCCTTGGGGCAAGAAGAGGGACTATCTAGACTTCTCGTGATGTTCCTTCCAGCCCTGTGGTTTGTGGGATCAGGCACATGGCAAACCTTTGGAGCAAGTGGCTTCTTGAGTGCAGAGAAATTAGTTCAGTTGAAACAAAATCATTCCCAAGCACGCTAATTTATTGGCAGTATGTCTGAGCTCTGTTAAAATAGAGATTGAAAGATAAACCCTCTGCTTTATGGACATGGTGCATGCTAGAAAGAAATAAGCAAATAAGGCTTTCCTAGAGCTGGCAAGAGGAGATTTAGTTTATTGATGCTGAACAGCATAGGTTGTTAAACAGAGATTTCTCATAGCACTTTTGACAGAATTTGTGAAATGTGCTGTAAGTTTGAGGCTATTCTTCAAATTGGGGCTGATGTGCAAGAAGGGGAGTAAAGCTTACAAAAATGATTGAGGCTTTTCAGTTCCTAAATTTTATTTCAAGACAGTGATATGTAGTTATGTGAGCATGCTTGAAAATTTTACTCTGTAAGCCCAGGATGAAATTTTGTGACTGCGTCTGAGGAAAGCTGTGTAATTCTGATTGACATGACACTAGGATGTCTTTTGTTATTTAATCTATAGGCTGCAGAGATGTTTGCTGGGTTGTTCCACAGATGAGTGGAGAATCTAACTGCGTAATAAAGGCCATACACACATTTTCAGCACACGGTTGCTCAAACTTAATGGCATAATAACAATAGCTTTGAAGGTTAAGCCTGATATAAATTAGACTCATTTCTAAAGAAATCCTTGGTGTGTATTCGTAAACGGTTTTGAATAGACTTAATGTTTAGCTGAACAAATATCTTTGTGCAGTCTATCTTTTGTGTGCAGGTGGGCAGCTGCAGTTGAAGTTCCTGGTTCAATACCAGGGGCTATCCATGCTGAGGCTACTTTGGACTACGTGTTTGAAATCAATCAACCTTTTTGTACCTGAGGGCAACCTGAGATTTGGTTTCCATATGTGCTTACTGGAAATAGTGTTGTGCTCTTAAAAAGCACTTGCAGGATTTGTATCTATGTTTCTGTTTAATGAGCAGGATTCTTGGTTAGCTGCCCCTATCTTGGTGTTGCTAGAGATGAGGAAATGCTCATCTTCACTTAGCTGCTCATTGTTAGATTATTCAGCGACGTATGGATTTTGCGCCGTGCACAACAGTGTGTTGGCATTTTCTAAAGCAAACCTGTCAATGAGGGAGGCACGTTTGGGAGTGGAACTAGAGCTGTGGGCTTGATTCAGTTTTTATTTATGTTGTTGATCAGTGAGTGTTTGCTTTGAATATAATTGAGTTGTACTAATAAAGGCAGAGCTGTGAGCCTCTTGAATTCCACAGTAATTTGGATGGTTGGGTGGGCAGCACTGATTTGGTCTCATGCTCTTACGTGATATAACAGTGCTTGTGTTTGCAATAGTAATACGTCAGCATTTGCCAAAGCATTAAACCCTGGTGTTCTGTCATCTGCTGTTCTTCCTCTCTTCTCCTTGGTTCCTTTGAGAAACAAATGGTAGGTTAATTTGGATAGTATTGATGTTGAAGGTGAGTTTCCTACTGACTGAAGAGGAAGAAGGATTATCTTTTTAATCTGTAGAAGGTAAGTGTGTGCAGCAGCACAGTTTTCATGTTGAGTAGGTATGTCAGAAAAAAATATGCCTTAGGTTAGGATTATTTTTGTCAGAGACAAAATTCCTGGCTTTAGGTTTTATTAATATTAATAAGCTCATATAAATTGGCACAAAGGGCTGCAGAATAGTGTTTTTTCCAGTGCATGGGCCTGTACATGAGAAACAGCAGACCTAGTAATCACAGCAGTGAGGGAAGGGAGTGTGTCTTAGATATACTAGGCTATTATGCAAGTGCATACTGCTATGTAACAGTATATACTAGGGTAGGCAGGGAGCACATAGCAGTGTGTACACGGGCAGTGCTCTCTTACTTCTCTGCAGTGGATCTCTGTGTGGGAGCTATTGAATGAGGATGGTGGGTTAGGGTGGTCGTGGGGCTTTCACGGCTTGTGCTGAATTTGAGTCAACATCCTGCATTGGAGCTGACTTCAGCTGAGTTTTGGTGGTGAATCTGGTTTCGGTAAAAACTGTTCACAAGTGATCCAATCGAGCCTGTTTCATCATCTGCCTTATGGAGCTCTGCAGTACAAGCAAGCAATAGGTAAGCAAAATGAAGTGCGAAAAAAGGCCATGCTGGAACTTCGTTCAAGGGTTGATATGCCCTAGAAAACAGTTTTTGCCTTCAAATATTATGTGCAGACTGATGTTTAAATTCCAGAGCTGGGCTGATTTGTCACAGAGAAGTGTCTGACACGTATAAACCAGATACAGCTGGCATAATTAGTCTGCTTCTACAAAAACCTTTTCTACTTAAGAGACAGGCCAATGAAAATAAACATGAACTTTAAAATCAACCCTCAAGCTTGTATTTCATGATGAGAGTATACTTTCAAGACTATTATCTGCAACAGTAGGAAAGTAAAAACATTTCAATTTTTCTACCATAAGGTAACTAGCCACTTAATAAAGACTACAGTTCATAGAGTTTTGAGGTTTAAGACCTAAAGCATGCAATAGCATACAAAGCCTATGGACTAAGGAGTGTTAATTAAAGAAAGGCATATATCACATGCCTATTGGTAAAGCACCCTAAGGATGTGCAGCAAGAAGAAAACTTGTTGCAAAAACTATAATATGAATTATTTGAAATTTGAATAGATTTTAATAAATTTTATAGCTTCCTATGTAGTACCAGATTCTTTGCATTTTTTTTTTCACCAAATGGGAAGTGTAATACTGATAGGAGGAAAGTTTAAATAAAATCCTATCAGCAGTTTCTAGTCAAGTGAAGAGCACTTTTGACTTTATAATTTTTTTTTTTTTACTTTTTTTAAAAAGATTGTCATAACAAGGTTTGAGATTTGGCCATGACAATGGAGCTGGCTGGGAATCTTTCAATGAAATGTTTTCTACTGGAAAATGTTTGAGTTCTTGCTGCTCAAATTCCGTAGGAATAATCATACAGGTTTTTATTTCTAGCTGATGAAAAGGAGAGACTTGCCCACTTTGAGACAGCTAATCATTTAATGTGTAAGAAACCCATGTGGATAGCCAAGATTCATTTTTTTGCTCTTGCTGATTCCAGCTGGGGGATTAAACGTGTGTCCTATAAAACAAGTGAGTAACATATTCAGCAGACTATTGTCCAGTTTTGGTTGGGTCAGTCTCAGCCTCTGATGATGGAGCTGGCCACTCCGTGCTGTATAGACTACTAATTGGCAAGAGAACATCTCTGGTCAGAGCACTCACCAAGGTCTTGAGAGCTGAGATTCAGGTCTGAAATAGACAGAGGAGAGCTGAAACATGCTCTTTTATAGATAAAGTGACTCTCTTTAAGCAAAGGGTTTAAACCTGTGGCTAATTTTTTTCCTGTCTGTGAAAGCTCATATAAAAATGCCATAAATACCAGTCTTTTGGAGGACTGGACAGCTTTTTACCATATAGCTCTAGTATAAAGCCAGTGTCTGTCTTTGGATTCATAAATTAAACATCTACCCCTTCTGCCATTTTGCAGTGGTTTATTTGTAGGAGTTTCTGGGAAGATGTTCAAGTCCCTACTGCCAATTAAGTGCCTGGCATGATTCTTAACTGCGGAGCTGGTCCCGCTACTTTACATTAGAGGCAAATTACATAGTGTGAAAATTTTAAATTTACATCACAATGTGTGACATTTTTTCCTTATTTGAGAACTAGTCTCATCGATGGTGTTAGATACTTCCACCTCAAGGATACAGGTAGGACAGCTGAACTGAATCAGCAGCTCCTTAGGGTGGGCTGGTTGCACGCTCTCCCCTGTTTGCTTTGTTTTTCTGGCTGGGCTTCTTTTTTCCGAGCTCAGTGAGCTGAATCACCTCACCCAGGGCTCAGCTAAGAGCCAGACCAGCTGCAAGGGAAGGGGAGCAGGCAGTGGGCCCATCCCACTTGAAACAGCAAGCTATTTAATTTGGCTTAGCTGTATCACCTACCTATACCTTCGTTTCAAAATTTTAATGATTTTTGATGTTATTCCTCTAAGCATGTTTTCATCTAAACCCACATGTTTAAGACTATCGATTTTATGACTAGAACATGGAAACATCGCATTATGTAATTTAAAAAAAATTACACAAACTTCTGCAGATTAAAACCAATTGTGGATTCTTCCAATAAAATGCTTTTTGATTTAAAATCTCGTAAGTGAATTGCCTCCGTGCCAAAGGGTTAAATCTGCCCAAAGATCACTGTATGTCTGAACTTACAGGGAGTTCCAGTGTGGGAAATAAGAAGTGAGTTAACTCATGACCTCTAATGACCATCTACATCGCGTACATCCGTATCTATTTTGCACAAATGAAAACTGACTCAAAGCTTAAGCTTCCTTTTTTTTTGGTCTTTTTGAGTTGGTTTGATTCCCATAAAAGCAAGCAATAACCCTTATGGTTTATGATGCAGTCCCTTTTTTACACCTGAATGGAGACTGATGTGTAAAACTCAGGTGTGAGTAAAGTGGTATGGGAGTAAAGGGATGCCTTAGAGCATCCAACACTTCTGTGCCTTGGGCAGGAGCCAGACCTCTCAAGGGATATTGTGATCCTAGCACTGCAAGAGAGCTGCAGAATGCTCACTAAATTCTTACTTTAATGTTGTCTTTTGATTCAAATATCAAAAATACTGAGTAGGTTGTTATGATAAAACTGTTACATTGGACTAGAGACTTGGGTTCATACTTCCAAGTGTTTCTTAATGTTCATTTAATGCTAACTGTGGGGAGTTGGGGGGATTTCCCTCAGTTTTAATCAAGAGGACTACATTTTAATTCTTAATAAATGTTTATGATCTCTTCAAAGGAGTTTTTTTTTTTAATGGTTAATGAGAATGTCTATGAGCGTCACTCATAGTTTGCTTCAAAAGATAAAGGATATTTTAGCTTGACTGTTTAGTCTGTAATTCCTGATTCCCACTATAAAACACGTTGTTGAGACTACAGGTTGTACTCCTTGGTAGAATTAGATCAGTAAAGCAGCAACGAGAACGTTACACGTAACAAATTGCTACACTGGTGCTGGTTTAAGAAATCCTTCATATTGTAAACAGGAACTTAGCACTTTTTGTGAAATGTCTTATCCTGTAGATAGCTGCTCAGCATAATTTATGAATATGTGTAGTTTTCTCACTTACTGTATTTACGAGATGGCTTTTCTCACTTAGGGTACTTACGAGATGGCTGTAAAACTGAGCTTTGTGTTGTACAAGTTTTTCGTATTTATGTCTACTGTGTCAGCCATTTGGCTGCAGGAAAACAGTACCACTTGCTCGTGGGAGGGGAAGTTAGGACTGTTAGACAAACACGAGACAGTTTGTCAGGGCAGTGAGGTAAATGCGCTGTTCTTGTGTAAAGCTGTATTTTATGAGGTGAGCCCAGCTATCGTATTATCTTTTCATACAGTGACTCATTGGGTACTTCCTGCCCACCGAAACTCCCTGAGAAGTCTTTTCTGCCATGTCCTGAGGCAATACAGTAAAAAGAAAGGATTTTTGAGAAACCAACTGCAAGTAAATTTATTTTCTGATTTTATCTGGAAGTGAGGAACAGTTGTACCAGTCCTAATCCATCAGATCCACAGCTATGGATCCACATTTTTCTGCTCATTTATATTGCAGCCGTAAAAGTGGGAATATGTCTGTAGTGCATTTGGTAGCTTTAGAAGTGTGGGAGTTAGCTCTGTTCCCAGCAGCACCATAGCCACGTTCACGAGGAAGCTCTGTGGGAGCTAATTTTATCCTTCTGAGAATGTTTAGCCACCTCTTGTGGAATTTCACATGTATTTTACCCTACTGCTTCCACTAATGTGGGCACCAGTATGTTACACTGCTCTGTGCCCCATAGTTCTGCCTTCCAACTGAGTGTTTCAGTACTACTTTCAGTGTTGCATTGCCTAGAATAGTAAGTATCCTTGTTCCATTCTTTTCAATTGAATTAAATTGAATAAAAATATCATTTTAAAAATCAATGTTATATATACCAGTTTTATCTTTCATTATAAGTCTTTTTTTTGTGCACATAGCTCTTCAGAAATGCTTGTAAAATCTAACAGTCCCTCTTAACTTCAACCTTAAATAACTGAATAATTACAAAATGGCAACATGAGAGATGACAGTAATGATGGAGATCCCTTTACCTTATGTTTGCACACTTCTACAAATGAATGGCACAATAGAGACTGAATCCATCATACAAATGTTAATGGGTCCAGTGTCATTCCTTCAGCACAGATAGTCAGCCTAAATGCCATTTATAGCAAATCAGTGTTCCCTCTGTTACTGGGAACAGGACACTGACCCCTGTTTTCTAGTGGTTTTACTTCTGTAAAATAAGCTCACATTGAAAGAAGGAATTTAAGCTTGTAAAAAATGTGATGTAACTTATACTCAGACAACAAGTATATGGCTAAGCATATCATCCCTGATATAAATGCTAAAGCCATTAAGGAGAACAGGATGAAGAAAGCACTTTGTGCCTTGGAGTGAAGCCGTGATCTCGTGTTTTCTGGTGCAGCCACCCCTGGATGATGCCATGTGCCTTCTTGGTGGGGGAGCTACGGCACAGCGTGGGGGGCATGAGGGGCTATGCCTGCGGGTTTACGCGCTGTCCCTGGCAGGCAAGCTGCACCACTGTGTTGCTGGATTGAAAGCTGTTTCCTTCTTCTACCTGTGAATATTATGGCACGTCTACACTGCTGGTGCTGCTGTGGTGGCTCTGTGATGCATCACTAGTTTTGAGTTAGCTCAAGGCGTGTGCTAGAGTTGCATGGCAGCATGGAGCTCAGCAATCTGCAGAAACCGTGCAAACAGCAGTGTGAATACACAATAGCCCACACTGCACTTTGGGGTAGCCCACATGACTACCAGCACCTGGCTTAGCTGGTGTTAAAGGTAGGCAGCATGCATCTGCACTGCAGATGGTCTTGTACGAACCTATGCCCCATCAGGTGTTGGAGCACTTCAGATTCTCACCTAATGCAGGTCTGATTTGTCTGAAAATCCATTTGTTAAAAAGATTCTAGGGTCTATAAAGGCTGCTGCCCCTGAGAAGAAGAAAGGTGACTCCTTGAGAACCTTTTGAGACAAGGAAGAAACTATGTTCATTTTGAGCTGAAACTCAAGTGCTAATAATACCTAATAACTGCAGAAATTTAATCAGAATATTAACAGCCGCCTATGCTCTTTTGCAAGGACAAACATTTCTTTCTAAATCTCAACAAAGCAAGCTTCTAATGTGGGTCAAATGGAAATTCTGTTTATCAAAAAACTGCTAAAGACAACTAGATTTTTAATTTCAATGGAAGAAGCTTCTCTGTGACCCTTGAAGGTATGCCAGTGGACTCTTCCAGCACATGCCTCAGTAAACAACAAATGAATCACTGAGATGCTCTAACAAGGATTGATGTGTCCACCCAATTAGAGGGATATAAAGAGCGCTCCCTTGAAGTTCTGGGTTCATTTGGGTTGCTCTACTGTTTCCACAATCTAGCGCTGAAGCATTGCTTCAGGGGTATTGTTGGCCTCAACAACTGGCTTGTGTGTGTTGTCCTAGCTAACAAGTACAAATTTTGTACAAATATTTCTCCTGTGAAGTAGTCGAACAGTGAAATAAAAAAACCCCTCTGAATATCAAGGTCAAATCAGTCACTAGTGTCTCTTTAAGCCAAGAGCAAGATCTTCTCCAAACATAGCACAGCTACAAGTGTGATTGATAAGACTCTTTAAACACCTGTTTTCAGGGGCTTACAATTTCTCAATTTTACATGGGTTTAATTTTCTCATGCCTGAAATATGTGCAGTTTTGGAAGGTGAGAAGGTGTAATGTATCTTGTGTGGTGTGATTAATGCAACTGGTCAGATGGAGCAATGCATGGAAAATTCATTAAGTATTTTGAGACTGTTTCCTCTTTCTCTTGGAGCAATGTTTCTATTTTCCATTTTAACTGTACATGTAACTTGCACTGCTTCAGAAAGAATTTCCTCACGTCATCTTAAAAGAAAATTAAAAATTAGACCATTTTCTCACTCTACAGAATATTTCTATTCCCAGACAAATAGTCCAATTGTTTGCACAGAACAACACATAAAGTAGCCAAAAGAGGGACATCATGCATATCAACAATAAAACAAAGATCAGAGTATGTTTTGTTTTTCAACCAGCTGCTGCCTCAACAATCACGGAGCACTTCAAGACTTCAGAGAGTATCTGTCTTGCAGGTACTATTTAAGGTTTCACTCTGACAAAGTGTAGTGGCAATTTGAAATTCCATGACCATGCTTCCAGGAAAACTGTATCATGTTATTATGTCTCAAGATAGTTAGATACTGGCACCTGAAATTTTGTTTCCTAGACCACAAATGAAACCCTGACTTTTTTAGCAAATTGCCTAGGCCAAGCAATAAATCATTACCAAACAACTGATTAAGATACTCAGCTAAGTGTTATAGAGGATGCTTTAACTCCTTCCCTCTGTCACTTTTTTTTATCCCTTCAGTGTGACCTAAGTCTTAACAGGGGATCGTAAATTAACTGTGGTTAGCAGCTATCCGAATTCAACTCCAATTATATGGCTACTACTATGTAACTGCAATTATATGGTGTTTTGAACCTTCATCATGTGTGAAGGTCCGTAAAACCAAGGGCTAGTAGTACTCTGAAACACATTATTATTATGTGAAAGAAGATTTTTCTGTGTTCTGTCGGTTTTATAAAAATTGAAAACATTGTTGCTGTTCTCACCCAGTAGCTTAAGAAACAAAGTTAAATGCCTAAATTAAAAGCCTTGACATCTACCATAGGTGGAGAAAGCCAGGCTCCTCAGTGCTCTTAATTATCCACTGAAGATAATTATCTGACCATACTTGGACATGGTTATCATACCTCAGATGCCACAGAGATGAAAACAATCTGAGGATTTCTTTGAAGCAAAGTAAAGATGAGAAGTGTGAGTTAGAAACAGGTTCTGTAAGGTACTGCCTTTCCTCTTTGTATGGCCAGAATCCTAATATACCGTGTGTTCAGTGAAGCCGTGCATGGTATTTCAAATAGTTCTAGATATTGAAGATTGATTTAAGCCAAGTTTACTGGAGCCTATAACTTCAAACTCAGGTCTGTGCTGCTTTTAAGCCAGGGAGTCTCCTTAGCTTATCGTTTGCCAGTTCCTGATTTTTCATACCCAACATGACTTTATTTTATTAATAGATTCCCTGTGTTGGGGATGTTTTGATCTTTTATTTCCACTGTTTATGTAATCGAGTCACTGACCCACTGTGGAAATTCAGTAGCAGGCAGCTGTGATACGGAGTGTATGTGCCTTATGTCACTGGCCTTCGTGTCTGTAAACTTAAAAGCTGCTGCCTGGCCATGACTCTGCTTGCCAAGGCCTTGAGGACATAAAAGAATCGATGTGTTTTTTTAAAATTGAGCCTTTTTTTTTTTGGTGTGGTTTTCTCATTAGAGTGGAAAAAAAAGAAAAAAACCAGCACAATAAAAATATTCTGGAATGACTTTAAAAAATATCCCACTACAGTAGTGAGACCTCTGTATTTAAAATAACCTTAATAGAGTTAAATACTAGAGTGAGTGGAAAAACAGATGAACCCTGTGCTTGTATTTAATCCACTGATCTCTGCCAATGTGTGTGGGGTTTTTTGCAGTACTGGAGACTGTTTCACCTCTGCTCTTGGACAACTGCTTCGAGGTCGGACCAACGTAAAGGACAATTCTTTATTAGCTCGGATAATGGGAATGGAAAAAACACACATGAGGAAGGCCTGGTAGAGAGAAGTTTGATTGTATAAAACTCCTCAATTTTAACTCCTGTTCAGTGCCAGACCTAATCTAGCTGCCTCCAAGCCCTCCTGAATCTTGACCCAACCTTTGTCAGCCCTTTGAGAGGCAGCATGCAGGCACAGACACTTACTCTTGTTCGCTATGGAGACTGGAACAAAGACCAAAATCTGTTTGTATGAATTAAGGATTGCCTCGCTGCCTCGAACAATCTCCTTCCCCTTTTATCTTTCGCCTCCACGAGCCCCTCCACCCCCCAAACCCCAAATCAAAAGGAGGTAGCAAAGATTGTTCCCAGGCGGGGGCTTGCAACCCAGAACGTAATCTCTTCCAGTCGCCAACAAGGTGATTTTCCTCTGTCTGGCACTTCTGTGTTCCGTCTCTGGGGACGTTGCCCTTGCATTTTGACACGATTGTCCCATCCCTTATCACAGCAATGGCCTCTTTCAAAGATGTTGATTTAATGTGCGAAGCTCTCTCTAGTTTATTGGCGCAGACATCTCTGCCATTTGGAATTCCTCTTGTGTGGTTTCCTCATTCTTCTCCCAGATCCTTCATGTCTTTGGATCTCAGGGCTTTTCTTGCAGTCAGTGCCCACCCCTGTTCTACTTCTTGTGCTCCCACATGGTGCAAGGTAGTCCCAGACCCCTGCCTGGCCATAGGGCCTATGGGGAGCCCCTTCGCACTCGTCTCTTTTCCTTTGTCCCCTCTCCTTGTATTCACTCCTGCCTGGGCACAGCTTAGGTGAGAGCCTGCCTGCCTGGTGCTGCCAGTGCTCATGGGAAATATACTTCCAATAGACACAGCAAAGCTTGCCAAAACCTTGCGCCAGGGCACAGGATAGTTTGTTCTGGCAGGCTATCTGCCCCACAGTTTGCCAGCTGGCAATGATTCTTTTGTGTACTTGTAGTATCTCCAAAAATACTGGTCCTCCTTACTTTGGGTTTATTTTAGATTCCTCGCTTACATGGCCTAAATTTTATCGCATCGATTTTTCCACTGAGGGCTGTAGGAATGAACTGAGCCTGGTAGACACACACTAAGCGCCATAACAAGTGCAGCACATCCTTGAGCAAGGAGCTCCTTTTGTTCATTGTCCATTAGCCACTTCTTCAGTTGCACTGAGTTGAACTTCTCTCATGGGTTAAGAAATTCTGTGAGATAGTTCATCCCGCCCCGAGACAGTTGGGTGTTTTTCAAATGAGTACCTCCAAGCAGAAGTCTCACTCTCTGGATTACCTGCTTTGCTGGAGAAAATAATTTTAACTGGCAAATGCTTTCATTTAAATACTTAGAAAATTTCCTATGTGCTTGTTATGTTGGAAGTAGTGAGTAACTGAGGTATGTAAATTGGAAAGAACTTATGTAACAGTTTCACAGGCCTGTGGGGGACCTGAGTTTGCTCAGTCCTGCTCTGCTGCATGAAGCTCTTAAGTTTTTACCTTGCAAATACAGATGAAAACATAGAAAGTGTATCAGACCAGAGATCTCTTGGCAGTTTCTAGATTGGTTACAAACTTTTCTCACTGTCATTTCTTAGGACATTTTTCATTCTTAAATGAACATTTTCAGTGATCACTTTTGCACCTTACCTTTTGGGATACATTCTTAGAAATGAATGACTTTACCCATGTCAGGAACTCCTAATGCTTTTCCTTCTCATTCCTGGATCCCCTCGCTGCTGCCACTGTCAGTGTTGAGTAATAATGAGTTTTCCTTCGGTCACTTCAGACCACTCACTGTAAACAGCTTCTGTTTGCATCCATTTTACTCATTAAGGACTTTCTATTCTAATTTGTTGGTGCACACAAACAAAAGAATAAAAAAAAATGGAGCTGTCTGAATAAGGTTCTTTTTTTGTCGTGATGGCATGGCTGATTCCTCAAAAATAATACTGATTAAGTATTGTCAACATCACTGTTGTACTTTTTTTACTTTATTTTTCTTTATTGAAGACAGAGTAAGCTCAATTACGTAAAATTGCAAACTTCTTTTAAACTATGTCACAGCTACTGAGATGAGTATCTCTGGGATGATCTTCCATGCTGCTTCTCTCATTTGCAGATTCCTTACCAGAATACCGGTTAAGACTAATTCTCTTGCTGAGTGCTAGTTTTGCTGGATGGATGCAGATCACCTGCTGTTTATACTTGAATCTTCATTACCATCTATGTAAGCTTCATTTTTGACACAGTGAACAGAGGATGACAGTTGCTTGCCTGGGAAGCTCTGGAAATATTTATCGAAGAATGCTGTAGCGCTGAAGTCCTTGCATGTAAAACACCTTCTTTTTCCAAGCGCAGGTGGGCTAGAATAAGTTATTGCATTTCTTATAATAAATACAGGATGGCAGTCATAAGGTTGACTCTATCTGTGAGGTGTTACTTTGTCTCCCTTTCAGGCTGTTGTGCTGAGTCTGTGTAGCTGCAATGAGAGTCCATTGCATTACTGGGATAAAGCACTGCTTATGCTGAATGCACCAGAATGCATAATTCAGATGGGCGAGGGGCCTTCTTCATGTTATGCCAGAGAGCAGAGCGTAAAATTTAAGGCGTAAATTTGATGAAGAACGGGGGAAATGTAATGCCAGATCTGGCATTTTTATTATGTACAATGGAGTAAAAAACATAACTAAAGACAGGTGCCCCTACGATGGAGTGGGAGTTTATTTTAAGTTCTCTTGAATTTGGAGGATTTATTTTTCTAAATATATTTTAGATTCATAAAACTAGTATCTTGGAAGTGTTGCATTTTGAGGATACTCGCAGTTTACAATTTATTCCCTATTGTTAGTCTTCAGACTGCCTTTCTGGCATTGGAATCCAGTTTTCCAAGGTGATTCCCATCTCTCCTTCAGGAAGAAGAGGCAATGGCACTCCTTTCTCTTCTCATGCCTGGGGCAACTCCGCAGCAAATTATTTTCCAGCTTTGTACTTCACTTTTACAGGGTTTGTCACTAATATTGAAACGGTTGTATTCATTCAGAGTTCCTGCCATTATCCCCTTGCAATGGCCAGCATGCAGGAAAGCAGCTTAGGTTTCTCTGGAACCGTGTCTCGTTTTCTGTCATATGGGGACTCTTCCTTTCAAAGTCTTTTCAAGCCAATAGAACAAGATAAATCCAGGTGAATTAGGGCCAGTTTCTTATGATGTTTGGTTACCGGTTTCACAGAGTGGACACAGCTTGAAGAAGAGGTAGTCCTGGTCCCCCAGGTCTTTCATTCCTACAGAATCTGGTGTTAAAATTTGGGTGTAAACTGGTCTGTGTTTAGGTCTGGAAGCGACATAATACATGCATGCCCTCTGAATCCTCTTTTCTCCTTGCTTAGGCTTGTACCAGACATGTTTTACACTACTCTGGTATGCAGGTGGAATCTCATATGTTCAAAGATAAAATTTTGATGATCTCCTACTCTTTTTACTTTTGGCCTCAGAACTGTTACTTGCAGGGCAACGGCAAACATTTCCGTGCAGCCTTTAGGAAGCCTTTCCTGGTTCTGATTGAAATTCCAATGATGCCTGTACAGCTGTTTGTATGAAGAGCTTGTATGGAGCAGCCTGTCTTCTTTTCTGCTATTTATTCATTCAGAGCCTACAATCATCCCAAATTTGTAGATATTGAGGACTCTAGCAGTGCAACCTGATAGCTAGCTTTAAATGAGTTCTGCTGCAGTACTTCAAAGGTGTTACAACACCAAGGTTAATGATGACCTGGTGACCTACCAGACTCTTACTTTGTTAGATTGCCCAGAGCTGATATGACTTTTTAGGTAAAAATTAGATTATTTGTAAATTTCCTTAAAAACCTTAGTACACATGAAATATCAACCTGTTTGGGTAACCTGTGAAGTGATTTAAATTAGAAAGGTCCAGATTAAAAAAACCCACAAGTTCTTTACTGTGTGTTTTTCTGTCTCTCACTGCATTGCATGCACCCTATCAGCTCTACTTTTCTTCCACTTTTCAGCTAGTTTGTGTATATATTCAGCTCTGTATTTGAAAACTTGTGGACTTGCAGTAGTTTCACTTCCTGCACAATTTCTGTCGCCCCAGCCTGGTGTGCGGTATGCATGCCTGCTCTGCCGGGACTGGGTTGTGAAACTTTCCTCTTTCAGAAGCTATGCCCCAGGGAGTGGGAAAGATATGTTGTAATGCTGAGAGGGGGGAAAAAAACCCAGCCTCATCTCTAAAACAGTCATTTCTCATAACCTGAGTGGGCATCTCCTCTGAAAAAGGTGAAACTTGGGCTGTGTTTGTATTCTTTTTTTCACTTATTTTTTAATGGAAAACGGTTGACTAATGACACTTGCTGAAGGAGTAACTTTGCATACGTGCTACTTGTGCTGTACCTTTCATGGACAGGAAAAAAGATTATCCCAACATTAACCAAATGTCTCCGCAAGCCTGAGCAATTCTGCACTGACAGAAAGATGGGGTCTGGAAAAACAGTTCTCTGCAGTATTTACTTGAGCCTTCCTTCTGTCCACACAAACCAAAATTAGCAATGTCTGTGTAGATGTTGGGTAGTTATGCCACACATGGATTTATGAGCTTGCATAAACATCTTGTTATTAAAACTTTAAATATTTACACTGAGATTCTGCTGCCTTCTGGACTCTTGTGAGATTATTTCTGAGCACTGAGGTTGGGGTTTTTTAACTGAGAATATTCTAGGGTTGACTTTTTAACGTAAAACTGCTTCAGTGCTTTTCTGATCAATGGTTACAGATTCATTTACACTGTATCAGGGCTTAAGTGTTGCTTAATCCTTTTATAGTTCTAGCAAAGACTGACCATTTGGGTAAGATTATGTAGCTTTAAAAAAACCTGTTTTAAACAGGACGTTGAAGCAAAATTAAGTAGAGCTTCGGGTGCTGACTTTGGCTGATAACTTCATGGTTGGATTCTGCAATGATAGGGCATATTTCTGTGTAAGGCCCTTAGGAAATCAAAGCTTGTGCTGACTGTTCCTCTTAAGGACCCAGTGTAAATGCCTCTAAGTGAGACTCTTACTGGTTTTGGTGAGACTTGAATTGAGGCATTAAAGCAGAAATCATTATAGGAGGTTACACATTAAACTCTTTTCTGTTTAGCTGTATATACATATAACAAAACATGCCCTTGGTTTGCCAAACATTATCCAGCTGGCAATCACAAGGCAAACAACATGCTGAAGATTAAAAGACTGTGCTTTAAACAACACTTTCCATGCTTGATGCAGTGTGTCCCTTTTAATTATGTAGGGAACTAGCACTGTTAAGTGGAGGCAAATAATTGACATGAAAATTCACAGATTTTCTGATTAGAAGTCTTTCTTCAAAATAGTAGTGGGGTAGAAATGGTGGGTGGTGGGAGATAAGAATCAACTAAGTATACCTGATGGAAGGACTGGCTTATAAATGACTGCGTGCTGTACTTGGATATGGTGGGACCTGGAGGAGTTGCAGACTGCCAAACATTGAGTAACGCAGTGACAGCTATCTTTTTAGCAAAACAGCAATGGCCTCCAGTCAGTGTGGAGAGAGGAGTCATGGGGTGAGGCAATTTTTGCCAGGGAAGCAAATTATAGCTCCAGTTGTCTTCAGTGGATCTTTTGATTTTAATAATTTTAGCATAATTTTAATTCATTCAACTAAGAAGCTAGCCCTAATTTTTTCCTCTTTTAGAAGTTTGGAAGGAGGTAAAAGAAAGAATAAGTAATGACATAGGAATTTTACAGTGAACATGGATGTTGGCTGTCTGTTGCTGTAGCTACATCATCCATCTCAACATACAGTAGCTATGGGAACAGAGCTATTGGACCTTGCAAAAGGAATGCAAACATTTCACTGCTGATATGCCATTTGTCAGAGTCCTTTTCTCAGAAGGAAACATAATTTCCATTCTGGTCTTAGCTCGTTCAAGCCTAAAACTCTAACCGTGGCATCTCCCTCCTACAGAGTTAGTATTAAGGCAAACATGTCTCTTTTCTCCGTATTCTTACAAGTCTTTCTATCAAATTCCACTTTGTTGACATGGTTTTCTTGGGGTTTCGTCCTCCGTGACTGAGCAAGGACACTGAGTAAAATACAGCTGTAGACAACAGAGGAAAGCAAATGGGCACCGAATAACCTCTCTAGCATCACGAATAGCTTCACTGCCTAGGACACACCTGCAGCTGGGCAACTTAGTCACAGAAACCCATGGGTGTTGAGAGCCCAAATGCTCTGTTTATCCTGGATCTCAGGGAATATGGTGGTGGTGAGCAATTTACAAATGTTTGATAGAATAGCTTATTAAAATAATTAGTGACAATAAACTTACTGTTTCAGAACATGTAGCAATCAGCTGCAAGGAATAAGGGGTATTAAGCAGCTGATCCAAGAAGCAGCTTTATAAACAAGGGGTGCTCATACTGAGTGGAATTTATGTATGTATATATAGATATATATATTCATATGTATACAAATTCTTAAAAACAATGTAATTTAAATATAGATAAAAATGAAAGTTGTAACTGTTTAGCGCTCCTTTTCTGCACAGCATTCTGACATATGCTGCAAAGTTCCTGCCCTTTCCTGGCTGAAGAATTGACAAAATTAGGTATATGTATATTAGGCTACTTTACCTGAGCACTATTAAACATTGGTGGCCTTGGGGAGAAACAGAAGTACCATAAGTATTGCTTTTTCAGAAAGCTACAGGAAAAGAAACAGGGCAGTTGAAGTAAGATACTTATGTTGATGAAATTAATGTTCACAGCATGACTCTGTCAAAACTTGGCTTAATACGTGCTAAGCAATTTACCAAAGAGAACTGCTATATTCAAGATAAAGACAGACACAGTGTCCTGGTTTCTGAGAGTGGAATATACTTGAGTTTGAATCTCAAGAACTTGATCCAGGCTTACAGTTTTTGGCTTCAAATCAAACCAGTAACATGCTACTTCCTAGGAGATGAACTGAAATAAATCACCCATGAAGCCTGATTCTGTTTCTTGCTTCTATCTATTATACTGCAAGTAAGATTTCATATTAAAATCACCATGGATACATGATCCTTATAATCCTGTGAGTCTTTTTCTGATTGTCTGCTTAGCTGCAGAATGTTAACTAATGCTGTGCCTAAACTTGGAGAAATTGTTATGTAGGTAAAAATGAGATTAATATCTTCAAAGCTTCAGGTGAGGAAAGAAAAAGCAAATTCTTTGTGCTTGCTTATGAGATCTCAGTTTCTCTGCCAGAGACTGGATAACAAGGTGTCACCAAGGTGGAAGAAGATATTTGTAATGGTGCCATCGTTTTTTATGCTTACAGGTTTGGGGGGGTCCTTGCTTGTGAGCTATGAAATTGCCGCACAATTTTGCCCTTTCCCACCTATTCCTTCTTCCCTCAGGGTAGTGTGTTTAAGAGAAATAGCTGTACTGCTTCAAATTAAATTTACTTGCACTGTTTGTGCAAAAATATATCTGTTTTTACACCCAGGTGGTGTCCAGGGTCCTCTCCTGTTGTGGGAAGAGGAAAGGCTGTCTTGCACATGTTGTACATGTGTGCTGAAGGACAGATTAGGCTGTGGGAGATCCAAAGTTCAACCTGTTTGTCAAGATAGAGCTCTTTTATTCCCAGTCACCCTGAATTAGGCAGAGCAGGAACTTGACACTGAATCTCACGTATCACAGCATACTGCCTTCTCAGATCCCTTAGTGGTGACTAGAGAAATGAGCTGCTGCTGCTCTCCTGAAGTTCCAAATCTAAACAACTCACTTTTGAATCAACGGCAGGCATTCTGACCGGATTCCACCACAGCACATGCAGTTGACACTGCTTCATGTTCACCCCAGTGGGATCTGGGGTGTGTACTCTGTGCTGTGTGGTGTTTTGCAGTAGCCGAGAAATAAAACATGGTGCGAGAAGTTGCTAAGGCATCTTTGGAAAGAGTGGAGTAGCAGTTCAGAAGCAGATGGCCTGACACAGCTCTTTCACAGAGGCCTGTGCATACTTCAGCAAAAAGAAAGCCTTTATTCAACAACAAGTATGATTGCTGTGGACCAGTTGGCTATTACTGGTGAACTGGTAAAATCAGTCCTCTGATTTGTATCAGCATCTCCCTGCTGTGAAAATAAGAATGTGTAGTCTCTGATTTTCTACTCTGTTGCTTATAGGCATGAATCCGAGTCCCTTAAACTTGGTGACATACAGTACATTGGGCAACCCGGTCGTTGTTCAGAGCATCTCCTGGGCTGTCCACAGCCTGGCTCCCGGACACGCGGTGATCAGAAAGGAAGAGCAAGGATTGAGGATCCTGGCTTAAGTAACTGGAGCAATATTTTGTACATCAGCATCCTGCTGTCATTACCTTCTGCTGGTATGGGCTTTCAGTAGAAGGCAGCACAAATGACTTACGCTGTATGTCTCCTTTCTGGATTCCTCCTTAGCAGCACAGATATGGTGTCATTATGTGCTTCGCAGTGAAAGAGTCTGCATTAAAAATGACTTCTGTTACTGTTTAATGTACTGCAGCAAATGCTGCGTAGATCTGTAAATCAAGACATTTGTTCTTCATTTTTAGCAATGCCCTTTCCCTGAACTCATTTAATGAGACTGAGTTGTAAGATGTTTGTATGTTATCCAGCTGGACTGGGCGCGCGATTCTTGAACTCTGACTCTTACTACATTCTCATTTTAAAGTGTCCTGTGTCAATAGATAGTGACAGCTATACTCTTAAGGCAGCCTTATGTCATATAATACCGCTCTAATGTTGTAAGCAGTGTAATAGACAGGAAAATGCCTGAGACTGGGAGAATTTGGGAATTTCTTTGTTACTCAAATCCTTGACAGCTGTATTTCATAAAAGTGAAGGGGCACTGTAAGTGAAGGGGGAGGATAATTTATGAACCAAAATTTGACACACAGCAGAAGGTGATGGTGAAGAACAGAAGACTCTGTGATTTATTCTGTTTGTCACAGAAAACATGCCTAGAAATCAGTTCCAGCATATAAATGCAGTTTATGTAGTTATAGCAATAGAAACAGTTATAAAAGTAGTTATAGAGGCATAGATTATTGCCTCTAATTTCAGATATCTTTTAAAATAAAAAATATACATTTACTTTGCTGAGTAACCAAGCTATTCATAATTTCTGTCTGCTCTAGATTAAACTCAAAGTGAGAATTTTTTCAACCCGTTTAACAATTTTTGTGCCAATTTTTCTGCTGAATGTAGTGGCAAATGTAGATTGCTCGGATTCCTAGGTCAGCTATGTATCTCAACCCAACTACACTGAATAGCTGTTTGCCAAGAATGAGTTAACTATACTGCTTTTTTCTGTATGCTTTGCTGTTGAATTTCATTTGATGACTTGCTGGGCCTAGTCTTGTGCATTCAGACTGTGCCACTGCCTCAGTGACACTAGGCACTTTGGGCAAGCCAGGCTTGTGTCCAAACAGATGCCGAGCTCCAGTGCTGGAGCGGGTACTACTGGTCTGAGAGCGCTTTTGTTGTTTGATGTTTTGTTTTGGTGTTTTGCTAATGCTGTACCTTTCTGACCTAGTCCAGGACATCTTACACCTATGTACAACACTTAGCGTAGTGGGACACTGTCTGACTTACAGCTGTGGATGGGGAGGACTTTTTGTTTGGAAGGACCCCATGGAAAAGAAGGTGAAGGCTGGTCTCGTGGCAGCATATTCTTGCTCTTTTTGAACATGAGGAGGATAGATTTCCTGTATATCCTTTAATCTAGTTTTCTATTTTCTCTTCTGTCCCTCTCCTCCCCTCTGTCACAGTGCAAAAGTGAATCTCCTCCTCTGTGTGTTTTCATGTGGTAACTAACTCCAGCTTATTTCGTGGGGTCTTTTGCTTCATGCCAGTGCAGAGGAAGAAGGAAGATGATGCTAACTGGTGCCAGGAAAAGGAGAAGGGGGCACTTCCCATGCTGAACATGCATAGGACAGCTTGGAGCTGAAGTGCTCTGTCATGGTAACAGAGAGCTAAGCAGCAATATGGACCATACTGACCCTGTATATAAGTTGCTTTGGTTTCTTGGCTAGAACAGAGGATGTCTTGCCTTCTCTGTGTGATGGTCCACACTACCCTGCATGCTAGGATAATTTACTGGGTATTCCTTCAGTGAGGAACACGGTAAAAAACGGAGGAAAGACAGTGGGAGGGAGGTGATCTGCCATGTTCCAGTATCCGCCGTAGCAACAGATAAGAGACAATCTTTCTTCAGAAATGTTCTAAAGGGAAAGGGTCGCCCTTTTGTCCTTTCCCCTTCTTTTGCAAACTCTGTTGGACATAAAAGCAGTTTCAGTCTTTAACATTTACACAGATTGACCTCAGAAATAATCAGTGGCATCCTAAAATGACTGCTAATCCTGGGAGCTGCAAAGATGTCTACCATTTTTCAGATACTTACACAACATTTGAATAATCAGAAAAGCTTAAGGACCAATTCAGTAACCTTTTCCTGGCATTGTTTGTTACACATTTGCTGTTAGACCATGCTCAATACGGACAATGGCAGTGAGTAACTTAATTTTCTGAATTACAGTAATTGCTCGCACTGCAGTAGCTCATGTTCTGGCAAGCAGTCTTAGTTTAATTCTGTGTTTTAACTTTCCTCAATACCTTCAACTCTCAGATTCTACACATGAACTTTTCTCGGCAGCTATGCTTGTAGTGTCCAGATTGGTTCCCTAATGCCTTAATATTTTTGAGATCTAAAACACTGCTGTAGAAAAGAACTAAAGTATAGTCGAGAATGAAAGAACTATTTAACAATTTTATGCCCCTTTTCCACAGAATGTATTAGCAAGCATAGGTTGTTCAGACTCCTAGGTCTGCTATGGACTGTGACCTGATGATACCGAATAGTTACTTAGAGCTGAGATGCAAAATCTTGTACCTCCTCAGGGAAAAAAATGGTAGGATTGCTTGCGTTTTTTTTTTCTTTTTGCATTTAAAATGAAGTTGAAACTTTACATCTTGGGAAGATTTAGGTGTAAAGGATTAATAACCTCCATGAACCTTTTGTACCAAATTTATGCTAGTATCTGATGGAGAGTGATTCTTAGTAGTGCTATAGAAACCTCCCAGCAATATCATGCTCCAAGAACAAAAGTACAGCTTGGAGGTGTTCATACAATAATTGTACACAAGTGTCTTCATCTAGTTACCGATATTTCAGGCTGGTTGTTCAGTGCACAGTGACTATAAATCTGCATAGTGCCCTTGAGTGCCGGTGGTCTCTCAAATCTTAGCAAGACCAGCAATAGGGCATGGAGCTTTTCAGAGCTGCAAGATTGCTGATCTTTCCAGATAAAGTGTTAAATGGAAAATAAACAGCTCTGTGATGCATTCCTGTTTTCTGTGGTTAACTGTCGATTGAATATGAGCACAGATTGACATGCTCAATGAAGTCCCCACATCTGAATGGGAACGTAGAGTGACGTTTACTCTTTTTTCTTTTTTTTTTATTTTTCTGTGCCTTTCCAGTACCAAATAAGAAGGGGAAAGAACATACTTTTCTCAGATCTTATTACCTCTTTACAGACTCCAGACTTTGTTTCCTGGTAAATTTAATTGCAGTCATGGTCTAATGTCTCTCTTTTTTTTTAACACAAGAATGTGTACGTGCACAAAGTTGCTCTCCTGTTGTTCCCTTCTCCTCTCTATTTATTAACAGAACCATCAACTGCTTGAGAATGTCACATGAGGGAAGACGGGGCTTTGTATTTTCTTAGATATTAGTCCAAGGTAGAGTTCTAATGAAAAGTCAGACTTTTAATTTCATCCTGCTGTAGTCAAATATTTAATTAATTGTTGCATGCTTTTGCAGCTGAGCGTTAAGGCTTCTGTTCTGCATGCACCGAATGTAATCACATGCACCGAATCTTCATAAACCCGGTGATGCATTCTGCTCCACAGCATTGTGCTGAGGTGCTAGTCAAGGGGAGGCGGTGAATCTCAGCAATTTACAGTGGGGAAATGGCATTGTGTCATGCAAATGTAAAGAATATGCTTTCAGTAACCTTCTAAAGAATGTTTTAAAGTCATTAAAGCAGTCTGAGGAGGGTGACGCTCAGTTGAGAAGAGTTAATCGCTCTCAATCTGTATAGGCAGGTGGCCATATACAACTGTAATACTTCTTTTCTCTGGCTATTAGCTTGCAGATATTTACATTCATCCAGGTTTACCATTGATACTAATGTTTTCCAGCTGCTGCTTGCCACTATGAGCATATTTCTGGTAACTGAGGATCATATTTGAGTAACTATAGATGTCATACAGTTGGGCTGCATATGAAACACTTTATTTTTGAAAAAAGGTGTTGAATGTGAGGTTCAACAAAGCCAAGTTGCTTCAGGGCCTCTGGTTCAGTATTCTTTGATCCAGCTTCTAACTTCATTCGTAGGGCTAGCGAACAGTGGTGGAGTCTTTCTGTCTCTTTTTTTCTTGTTTTTTTTTCTTGAAAGAAAATTGTACTGGCAAATGTTAGAGATGTGATCAAAGATCCCAGCTAAATTTCACTCTCAAATATAGTAGTATTTTAGTACTCATTTGAAAGTACTGAATCACAGTCATTGCAGATTAACTTTTGTTTAGCATTTCTAAGCATTACTTTGTCGTTCTTCAAGTGAAACTGCAAAATTATTCTTAATGATGGTAGCATTTTGTACAGACTGAGTTCTTGCTTTTCATTGTTATCTATAGTCGTCTTTGAGGGAAAGGTCATAAGGAAAAACTCTCAAGAGCACTTAACTGAATTTTGAAAATGTAGCAACTCATGAAAATAAAATTTGGAACTTAAAAAGAAGTGAGGAAATACCCATCTGTTCAGCAATACAGAAATTGCACATTGGTTTGTGTTTGAATTACTTGATATAGCAGTTAATATCACCACATTACTCCAAACAAGTTCTAGAACTGATTTTGTTTTAATCTAGTTTTAAGCCTGATAGCAAATAGTTATTTGCCAATTGTTAAAAATAGGAATGAGAGAGGAAAAATTAAGGACAAAAATATCCAGGCAAAACAGTTGAAATGGCCTAACAGGCAGCCAATTTCAAATTCCCATGTTTTCATTTATGGATTAATTCTATGCTATAAATAACATAAATAAAATCAAACAATTGTTATAGTGCTCCAGCTGGAAAACCAATCAGAGCACCAAAAATACCAGTTAAGTGCAAATGAGCAAAGGAATTTATGTCAAAACACTCCAGAAGCTGAGTAGATGGAGAGCTAATAGCATAGATCATCATGCAGTGATGCACTGTAGCTAGCTTGTAGACAATAAAATTGTTCTCGAGTTTTTAATTTTAAAGTTAATGTAATTTTTTATGACAATTTTGGATTCTCCATGTAGGTTTGAAATGCAAAAATTGTTGGGAGTGCTTCGTTTCTCTACCTGTACCGATTCTGACAGACTCCCGTCTCTGCATTCCTGACGTACCAGTTAGCAGAGACTCAGTTCTCTTCTTTTCCATCCACAATTCTTCTGTCCTTCCCTGTGGCCTTGTTGTACAGTCCTTTATCATCAGGTTTATTTCAAATGGTGCTAGGTGTCTTGACTCCTGAATATGTAAGGTTGACTTGTCAGAACAGAGCATGCTAAGGAGAAACACTTACAGAAATTTTAAAATAAATTTAAAGAACTCTTGTGTTTCTTGAATTTATCTGAATACCAGGATAACAGGTATGAATGACTGAAATAAATTGACACTAATTTTTTAAATGAATGTTTCAGTTACCTTTCTCTCTTTACAAGCATGCAGTGTTCCCAGCCTTAGGCAATTAAAATGAATGATGTCGTAAGAAACCATGAGACAAAAAATGCCTTCTGGGGTTTAGGACTCTTTTCAGGACTTTTCTTGCTAAAGTAAGGATTAGAAATGAAAGCTTAGATTATTTTTATAATAAATACTGGAGCTGATGCTTTAAAAAAATTCCAAATACTCTGAGGTTATGATAAAATTATGAGCTGATATCTTACAAATATAAGAGTTCGTAGAAACTGATGTCATTTGAGTGTTGTATGGTTATGATCCCATAATATTTAGTTACTTTAACCTCACTTCTTTCTCAGGCTAGGATCTTTAAAATTTTTTTGGCACACATAACGTTCTTCCTGACTGGCCTCTGACAAATATGATAATGAAAGTAGTTTTCTTTTAGTTTAAAAGAAGAAAAACCCTCAATCTTTTTTTCTTCCTCTGTGACAGTTATTTGAACTTTTTACATGGAAATTATACTTATTTTTGAAATTAATCCAAAAACTTTTTTTACTTTTGAGATAAATTCATTTTCCAACCAGTGACTACAAAATAGGTTGTGAACCTGCTGGACGGACACTTGATACGAGATTTTTTCAAAAGCCTCATGTTTACGTAATTGCCACACTGTAACCTGCATGGAAGCTGAAGTCCCTGCAACAACTTGTGTATGCCCTTCATCTACTTATAATAAAAAATCCAATTACATCAAAGTGTACATTAAAAAAATTACATCAAAGTCAATGGGTACAAAGTTAGAGGTTCACAAATTCAGTCTGTGGCTTTGAGCCCACAGTGCAGTCCTTTGTAGCCGCTTGCCCCTCGATGCAGATACTAAGAACTGAGATCTACATGGCCATTCTTCATTGCCCTGATATTATTTACCTGGCCAAATTTGTGCTGCTGATCCTAATTTACTTACCAAGGCTTCTGAAACTCCAGAGTACAGACTAGTTTGAGTGGACAGTGTGAAAGTGCTGCTACTTAGGGGAATTTACCTAAACTAGTCAGCCCTCAGATCCCTAATTCCTGCCATTCCTTGCAGACGATCCTTTCGTGTCCTGCTCTGTTGAGCATCATCTCCAGCAGTGCTGTGTTGCTATGCCTTGTTGATATTTAATCGCACATTAAAGGAAGACACTTCTAATTTTCACTACTTTCTGTGACTGTAATAATGTAGTCGCTACAGCTCAAATCTGTAGGTAGGAAAGGCAGCTTGTGACAAATATAACTCAAAATTTTAAAACCTGCATAATCTTTAAAAAGTTCTTGGAAAGTTAGTGAACCAGTTTAGAGCTTCCTCTTGCATCTGTTCAAATTTGAATAATTACTCCTAAAAGGGATGTCCTTTTAACAGAGACATGCATCTAATTGGTAAACATAGAATAAACATAGAACTGACCATGATATGTCAGTCCAACACATGAAAACCTAATGTAAGCAGGTTAAAAGGGGTTTATCGTAGTTTTTCAAGCATTCACAATGTTCTATTTAAGCAAAATTACTTTGTTTTCTTACATCTGTCTTTAATAAAGCACTAAGATGGCTGCCAAGCAGTAGCTTCATCTTTATCCAGCTGGATGCACCTGAGCTTTCTTAGCTTGAGAAGAAATCTTTCTCATCAAGTGAACTGAAACTGAGTGAAATGTGCGTATTTGGAACTATAAATCAAAATGTCCATATACAGCTGTTCTCAGCCCAGAGGCATAAATGCGAAGGAGCTTGGTTCCAGAATGAGCTTTCAGCAATACCTGAAAATGTTCAGAGATGCTTTACAGCTCCATGTTACAATATTAGGACAGTACTGTAAAATCTAGATGAGTGACTTGCTCATTATGCTATTCTAATATGTGTGATATAATGGTAAGCTTCAGAGACAGTGATTCAGTACAGTGCCAATATGCAGAAAAACAGCCTTCTCTAACAGAGATTTGGGGTGAAGAAGTCGTATGGAATGAGCTTGCATTTTAAAACAAGGAAAAATATCTCCAGCTCTTTATAGCACCTGCTGGCATCAGGCAGAGCTTTTCTGAGGATGAAAAGTGATATTATCCTATTTTGCAAATGAGGAAGTTGGGCTGCAAATGAGGTGACCTTCCATGCAACAGCAACTGGAAGAGACTGAATAGGTTTTGGGCTCTTACCTCTCTGACCCCAGACTGCTGTGGACCCCTGAAAACAGGGAGAGAGAGATATTCTTATGATTTTGTACTACATTACAGTTTTATTGCAGTATTATGTGTCTGCATTTGGTCTTTGGAAGGGAAGATCCCGCCTGTAATTTTTACCATGGTATGCTTTGTACTATGATAGCTCCCAGAAGGTCAAACCGAGGCATATTGTCTCACTGCTCTAGGATGGCAATTCCACCTTGAGAAGATGACTCCTGCTCCAAATGAGCATGTTGTGATTTTAGGGGTATGGGGTTGGTTCTTTAGACTTGCAGAAAGATGCAGAGCTGGGACAGGCTTCACACGTGAAGCTAAGTGTGAATGGCAGGGTATGACAAAATGTAATGGGGTGATGGTAGTTTTGCATTATTTATCTATGCTGTCCCAAATAAAGAGAATAATTCCTTCTGTATTTGATTTCTGTGTTTGAATGAAGTGGCTCATGTCAGATTCTGTTAGGGGAAGTGTGTGACATGAGATGAGTTTGCAGTGACTGGCAACTAGCATAAAAGGACCCCTCTTTTTAGCCCCATATATTCACACAAAATAGACTTTGAAAAGAATAAGTTTTTTAATCACTCCTTTGCAAAAGCTAATAAATACTTAAATAGGAGACTTGCCCTTTTATAGTGAAGAATTGCTGAGCTGAAAGTGGGCAGTGAAATTGGCCATTTATGGAAAAAAGTTTTTTATTCTGTTTTATGTATAAATAGTAGAATAAGCGTAACTGTGGTGTTGCTTACCCATTACCTGTGATTAAAAACAGAAGAAATACAAGAGAGTAAGAGATTGTGGTAGGTAAGAGACTTAAATGAAGATTTGGGGTTGCAAATACTTTTAAAATAGTTACATGTTTCTTGAGACATATTTCTTGATACTGGCTCACTCAGCATTTTCTGAAATAGCATGAAACCTTTGAAAGTAATATTTCCAAATATGGATATGAAACTTTTATGCACTTGAATCATATTTAGACCCAGGCCCCTTGTTTGGGACGTGTGAATTTAGTGCTCAACTTGTGCATGTGGGGGGATTACCCAGAAAACTGCAGTGAGCAGAACTGTGTATATGATTTCTGCAGAGCTGAATGCCTCTTGGCTTGTGACAGCAAACATCTTAAAGTTTATGAGGCACAGCTCTCTCTCCCCACCCCCCAAGCAAATGAATTGCCAAACCCTGGGAGCCAGAGCTGCAACAGCAGGGCAGAGGCGCTCACTCGGTTCCCATTCCTTGACGAGCTCTCATAGGGGAATGCAGGGACCCTGTCCCACCAGCTAACCTGCTAGTGCAGGAAGGAAAAAACAAATTGAAGTGCTGCTCATTCTGACCATTGCTACCTCACCAGCCAGGAGAACTGATTACAAAAAAACCTCTGGAAAAGCCAGTTATTGTCTGGAGTCTTGGCAGTTGTGTTCTGTTAACAGCATTAAAATGAATCTATATCCTCTTACTCCTTCTAAAACATGGACATCCTGGGGCACAGATGGATTCCATGTATGTTCTAGTATGGGGGACAGCAAAATGGGACCCCAGTAGCCCAGTTTGAAACATGGGCTACTACTGAAATGTGTTAGTGCTGAAAGAGCTAACTGAACCTTGCTAGAGGTATTTTGCTTTTTATTTATGGCTCTGTCTTGAAAAATGAAAACCAATTTTCCATATTTCTCAAGTCTCCATTGCTTTGATAGACTTCTCTCATTTTAATCCTGAAATAGCTCTGTTATACTTTATATTGATTTCTGCCTGCCTTCTTTGGTTAGAATAAATAATTTTTCAAATAGACATGGGCTGAAAGCTCTTTAAACTGAAGGAATGACTCTCAGAGTTCTCTATAAATAGTTTTCTGTACAGCATGTGGGCCTTGGAAAGTAAGCTCTTTTCTGTTATATGGTCTGAGTTGACCAAAATTGCAAACTGGCATGCATACAGCCTTGATGGAGGGCTAGTCTACATCACTAGAGTAATATAATCTAAGGCAATTGATATGCCTCTGAACTGCAGAGATTGAATTGTGGCCATATTAGGTATTAATTACATTTGCTGACACAAAATGCAAGTCAGTGCTCAGGTGAGGGGGAGGGAAAGGGACTACATCCAACTCCACAGCTATCCCTGCGAAGTTATTTTTCTTTTGCTTTCATTTAGTGAGTTTAAATTTGATAGCTCTAAGATGGACAGATTTCCTTCTGATACTTAAATGGAAAAGAAAAACAAGCTATTTTATTGAGAGGAGGTATGCACCTGATCACCTTTCCCAGTTTCTAGTTTTCATTTCATTTCTACTGCATTGTTTGTTCTTCTCCTTTTTGGGTAGCTGCTAGCTTGGAATGGTTCTGGCTGAGTAGTTATAAAATTGGATTTCTGCCTTGCCTGGTCTGAACACAGATCTCTTAGTGCAATTCATGGGTTTTGCTAGCTGCTCACTTTACATCTTGCCAAATGGACTCATTAGCCTCCAGTCTTATGTAACCTTCCCTCTAGCAGAGCTGATCAGCCATCCCAATATAACCTGAACCAAAACCAAGTAAAAGAAAAGAGAAAGTACAGGCAGTGAAGATGTCAGAAAGAAACTTAGGCAATCAGTCTAGATCTGGGAGTCTTGAATCCAAGGTGACATATCTAACAGCTTAATATATGACATGGTACGGTTTATTGCCTGGCACAATACTTACTTTGGGATTATTAGAAACACTTTACATTTTCAAAGCGGATTTCTGAAAGCAAACCATTATCATGTCAGGACACAAGACAAAGCTCTCTATTAGAGATTGGTTTTATTCTGCAGCCCCCACTGTCAGCTTGCACCATTAAAACCGAAAAGCAAACTCTGCCTCTTTCCTCTCAGCCATCTATGGCACACTCTGAATATGTGTTAGCTTATTACCAAAACATGGCAGTGAAGGACTGTAACAGGCTCCACATGGCAGCGTTCGTAGATGCATACCTACGGTTCTTCATCTGGGTCAAGAAATACAGCTCTCATTTCTCAAGTTTTGGAGAATATTGCCAGTCTTAAGAAAAGTTTGCCTAAGACGTCTTGGTATTTTGAACAGCAATTAGAGGAGAGTAAATGAGTAGTGGTGAAAAAGATGGTGGAGATATTTGTAAGACACAAATAGAAATCAGATGGTTAATGTTCTTTGCTTGCCAGTGACTGTTGTGTACCGGTTCCATGTTATTTTGATAATCCTCCTGCAGTAACTAAAGTGAAACTGGTAAGCCTGGTAGCTTGAATGCAATTCTTTGTTTAAAAAATGGAGGGGGGGAAGGAAAAAAAAGTCAAAATCCAGTATAAACATGCGGATCAAAAAAGAAAGTCTGGAACATGAGATTTTCTTTTGTGTTAAATGTATGCTGTTGAAACAACCACATATTGTGCTAGTGTGAGAACAAGGAAGTGAGAATGACCAAAGTGACAAACTTAATATAATAGACCAAGCTACAGTCTGGTAGAAAATATATGGCACAAATGAGTGTCCAGGAACATGAACGCAAAAAAGGTTTCCAAGACGTTGAGCATTTAGGCTTGTATTTCTCTCATTTCTTTTGAGCATGTCTTTACTACAAGACATGATTACAACAGAGCTGTAAGAAGCTGAGAGCTGATAAGGTGCTGACACTGACACTGTGGTCACGAGGAGGAATTTTTTCTTAACAACATGAAAAATACTTGTAATTCAGCCCAAAGTCTTGCAGGGTTTAATTATATGTGGTTTTGATGTTATGCAAAACATGACTTTACTTCTATACATTGACTTCAGTACAGGATTTTTCGTTTAAAATGAAGCTTCGTACACAAGACTGAAAGTCAAAAGTTGTTATTCCAAGGAGAAATGCACCAGCTCTTCAGGAAGTTGGTATAAAACACCCTGCAAGTGCTGCTGAGGTGGTAGGTAGGTTTAATTCCACCAGAGGCACAATGTGTTATACTGTCCTACAGATGTTAAGTGCACATAGCTTTCTAATGCAATGTTAAACTTGCAGGTATTTTCAAAATAACAGTCCAATTACTAATTCAACTGTCATTAGCAATTATGTATTAACTGGAAGATGAAATTGGTTTAATCCCGTGACTCTTGCTTATACCTTTATTTCTGAGGAATGCCATTGCGGTGCTCAGGGCCGAGGTTATCAGGAAGGTGGGCACGTCACCAGTAACTGAAGCAGCTGCATGTTCTGTGGTGGAGATTTGGGAGAAGAGAACTCTGGGTGTATTTTTTTTTTTAAATCAACCAACCTCTTCCAATGTCTAAACATGAAGCTGTGGTACCTCCTGGAGCATCAAGTGGATCTGAAATCATTTTCTTTTGAAGAAAAATAGAAAAAAGCTAGCGCTGCAGCTTAATACAGAGCTGAAACAGATAAAAGCAGATAGGGAATGTGTTAACTAGATCCTAAACATTAAAATACTTTAATAGTTAGGTAATGCAAAAATAAGGCAACTATAAATACTTCATTTAAATTGGTAATCTTTTGTTTTGCTGAGTAAACTAGGTGCCATTTATTTTGGAAGGAAACGTTTGCAATGTTCTCATGAACACCACGACACGCTCCGCAGCAGAGAGCACTACGTTAAGTCAATGGTGGCTAATCTTGCTTCCCTGTTCTCTTCCTTTCTGTGGTGCAATTGTGGAGTCATGTGCTGCAGTCAGAAATGCTGTGCTGTCCATGTAGCTTGTGTTTAAAAAAGAAAAACAAAACTGAGAATCGGTTTTGGTTCACAACTATAATGTTGGTTTCATTGCCTGTAGTGAGGGTGTCATGCAAACAGAAGAAGGAAATACATAGTCTGAGGATAGTCATGATCTATCGTAGGTCTGAGCTGTCTGTTAAGAGTCCTGTTCCTAGCTATAGGATGTTTTCTTACAGCCGGGGCATACACCCAGTGATCTTCCAGTGAGCAGCACCATGAGCAGCCTAGAGATGGGAAAGAAAAATGCTGAAGCATTTAGTAGTCAGTTGGAGAATCCCTTTTCAAAGTAAAACTGGTAGTTCCAAGATTTCAAGTTAATGTATCAGTTTCTTACAGCATACTGTAATTTATATTCTGAGGACAGTCTCAAGTTTAATTAAAACTGGTTTGACCAGTTAAATGGGCATTTAAGTAACACAGTTTTTTTAAAGTGTGGAATGTTAAACAAATATAATGTAAATGTAGATCCCTGTAAATAGTTGTCTCCAGTGACAGTTCCCTAGTTAAATACCCTAAGGCCTTTTTCGAAAAGTGAATATGGCTCTCCACATGTCCTTGTTAAGTAAATGGCAGGTAAGTTTGCTATTTATGCAAATAGTAACTGAGAACCTTTGCTATGGAAGAAAAATGTAAATGAGGATTGTATAGCAATTTTTTTTTTCTATAGAAAGCATGAATTTGAAATCTCCTCATGTGCCTCGTACAGTATGCTCTTTGTTCAGGATGAGGCTAGAGAAATACAAGCTATAGGTGTTAACTTTGAAAAAATACCCTTTCCCAGTGTGCAGTCCCTCCAGGAATGAGGTCTTCCCACGTCTGCTCTTCACTGGGATTGTAGTGTGGAGGAGGCTAATGTTTTCCTTGGTTCCTAACTTCTTACTGTTACATTTTTGGAGTGTCTCTTTTGGAGGCACTCAAAAGAGTCCAGGGGTCTGCAAGCCAAGCGTATTTGTGGTATTGAGATCCATGATAGAGATAGCGCTGGAAGGACCAAATTTGAGCAAAATGTGTATTGGAAGGAAATCTTCCCACTATCTAGGCTTTTATCACCTTGTGTGTTTTTGTAATTAGACATGGTGGTGGTGTCTTAAGTATTTGAAGGAGGCAAAAAGTGGTTGGCCATAATTGGAATAATATGTGTGGAATCTCGCCTCTCCCTCGGCTGTGCATGTTCCTGGGACCTGAACAGTTTGAAAGATGTGGATAATAAGCACCTCTGAAATTTGCATCATTTCCTATTTAGGAACTTAGTTCTAGGATACAGATTAGAAGGCTTTGGCTAGTGTAAAACATTTATTAAACTGCTTCCTGGGGAGTCATGAACAAACCCCAAAGTGACGTGGTGACTTAGAAAGAATAAGGAGGAGGCACATGCTTATATGTTTGGTTTAGTCTTTCAGGTTATTTTGAAGCCTGCAAACTGTTTCTTCAAGAGGTGTTCTTGTAAAATTAATCTGAGTCTCTGCAAAACAGGTGTTTACAGCAGAGTTTCCCCTTCCAACTGTGTGCCTAACAATAGTGTGATTAAGATCTCAGTCTGGGGCAGGCTGACTTTTGGCTGCATGTGTGTACCTGCATGAGCATGTCTGCAAACCTGCTTTTATTATTCAACAAACAGAACATATGCAGTTAATCTTAATATAGGAGAAATGCTTTGAACATGAGCTGGGTCTCAAGTCTGTAGGAAGGCTGGTAGACTGAATGGGGCAGATGAGGCAAAGAGAAATTGATGGCAGCATTTTTAATTTAAGCAATCAGAGCATAGGATGAACTGAACGCAAGGCTGAGCAACACATACACTGCACTGTAAAAATAACTTGTTATACTTCTGTGTTGTTCAGTTTTTAATATGGCTTTTGTTTCTGTTATAAACAATGCAAAACAGCCTTGCAGGAGCTGCCAAGGATGAAACTGCAGGCACTGGCAGTTGTATCTATGCTGCTGGGCAATGCAGTGTTGTGTTGGATCACTGGAAAAAAAACAGTTGTGGCAAAACCAGTGCGATTCTGATTTAAAACCAGCAATAGGAAAGTATCAAATAATGCTAACACCAAAATGGATCAGTTGTAGACAATGGTCCAAGGAGAACAGGGGTGATGTTATTTCTATCCATATTAGCTGGTCTAATAGAAGGTGTTACCTGTGCCTACAAAGCACAGCCTCGCCTGGGGTGGGTGGGGAGTTCTCACACAGCAGAGCATTTCTTCCATGCTGCTCGTTGACTTGGGAAGGCAAGACTGTATTTGTCCATGTTCTGCTCATGTTTTCTGCAAGATGGCTTTGTAGCTGGAGAAGCTAAGGGTGTATTGGCTTGAAGAAATGAGGTGTATTACATTTGGGAGCACGCTCCTACAGAGTGGCTCTGCAGCACACAGATCGGTACTTCACTAAAGTGGCTTTAATATAGAGAGACTATATTTATCTCTATATTTAATACAGAGAGACTGCATAAGGTGGTACCTTGATATATTTGTTTCCGCAGATTCTCCTACAGCTAAAGTAGTGCTGGTGTCTGACCAAAGTCAGACTAGGTAGTGGATCTTCAGTCACTATGTGTCTCCAGGCTCTTCAGCTCTACAGTCCTCCAAGTCAGAAGGACACAAGTCCAAAGTCTTCGACAGTTGCTTTCAATGTAACCTACAAAATCTTCATCACTCGTCGATCAAATAATGGATAAATTTTATTTTTATTCAGGAATTCTGCCTAGCTAACTAGCTTTTTTCCACACAGGGTGCAAAAACAAATTACATGTGCAAAGTACTTGTGGTTTCAGGTTGATGGTAAACGAATTGATAGTTTTGGCAAAACCTTTGCCTGTAATCATAGAATCACAGAATCATTTTGGTTGGAAAAGGCCTTTAAGATCATCAAGTCCAACCGTTAACCTAACACTGCCAAGTCCACCACTAAACCATGTCCCTAACCACCACATCTACTCATCTTTTAAATACCTCCAAGGATGGTGACTCAACCACTTCACTGGGCAGCCTGTTTCAATGCTTGATAACCCTTTCAGTGAAGAAGTTTTTCCTGAGAGCCGATCTAAACCTCCCCTGGCACAACCAGAGGCCATTTCCTCTCATCCTATTGCATGTTACTTGGGAGAAGAGACCGATCCCCACCTGGCTACAACCTCCTTTCAGGTAGTTGTAGACAGTGATAAGGTCTCCCCTCAGCCTCCTTTTTTTCCAGGCTAAACAACTCCATTTTTTTAAATGAAACTGCTGGTCTTCATTCCTGTTCTGTTCTTGGAAAAATAGGTTCCTAAGTGATGAATTAATACATACCTCAGAGCTCAAGTATTTCACTTAGTAATATCTCAGGTACAACTTTTTAATTTGCTCTCAAATAATTGTCTTGTGATTTTTAACTTTTCTGATAACTTGCTGTATTATTAGTAGTTATGCTTCTCAAATGAAGCAGTTACTCATGTACAAGATCTTAAATAGTCAGGCACAATTTTATATCAGCCTGCTGTGTGCTTAAATTATTGTAGCTCTCATAATTGCAGTCTATTATCAATGATCATAGTTCAGATATATTAATGACAAACGGCCTGTATTAAAAACGAACATCATCCTTCCCATTTTTGTGTGGTGTACATGTCCCCAGGAATTTTAAAATGATATAAAAATTTAAGTTCCTCTTTTTTTTTTTAAAGGAAATTTGCATCAAATACATTCTACTTCTCACCAGACGAAAATAGAACTGAAATCTGGCTGAGAATTAAACCCTTAGACTTGGCAATAATCCTTCTTAGAGTTCCTTTATTGGTTGGATATAAAAGAAAACAGGACAGTACCAAAACTGGAATTGGCTTCTTTTAAAGATCAAGGTTAGAAAATCAAGTGAGCACAATTTCTGTGTTTTAAGCATTCACTGTTTTTTTCACTCTATGCTCCTTTACTAGATCTTGAGATTTATGAGGCTTTGGAGGAAGGAAAGGAGGCACCGTAGTTACAGGACTGTGCACATGGTGAGGGAAGGAGAAAAAATTATCTGTGGCCCATGAAGAAAACAGCACAAGTGCCAAGCCGAGATGTTCCCAGTTTATTATTGTGTGTCTCACAGCAATAAACACACCAAATTGTTCAGTATTAAGGACTCGGCTTGAACAACCAGGGCATGTGCAGACCACAGGCCTTATTTTGTTGTGTGCACTTAATGAACTAGCATCTTGTTACCCTTGGATATATCTCTTTGGGAGGGAAAGGTGGTGAGGTGTGTGTTTCTTGCTTCCTCCCTTGCACCAGCACCACAATGGAACACAGAATGAGAGGATAGGGTAGGTTAGGGTAGGGTAGGGTACGGTAGGGTACAGTAGGAAAGGAGAAAGGAGAAAGAAAAAAAGAGAAAAGTGAGAAAAAATAAAAAGAGAAGGGAAGGGAAGGGAAGGGAAAGGAAGGGAAGGGAAGGGAAGGGAAGGGAAGGGAAGGGAAGGGAAGAGAAGAGAAGAGAAGAGAAGAGAAGAGAAGAGAAGAGAAGAGAAGAGAAGAGAAGAGAAGAGAAGAGAAGAGAAAGAAGAGAAGGAGAAAAGAGAAGAAAAGAACATATCACTGCCACTGAGGTGCGATGGTGGTTGAACCTGAGTGAGACCTAGCATTTCTGTTCTGTTAGTTCCAAGTAACATCAGAGGAAAAGGAAGTTGTGTGAGGATAATTGAGAAAGAACAGGAAAACATGGCTTTGTTGCTAAAAGACAAGGCTAGCGAGCGTACTTCTGTCTAGGAGTACGCTACAGACATCTTCTAACGTTAACCCGGTAAACTGATTGACCTGGGCTGGTGAGACAGGAGTGTCTCTGAGTGTGCGTGTGTGTGTGTAATGGGAAGCGTAAAACTGTACTGCATATTTTGAGAAGTAATAAATTATTTTTTTTTTCCATAAAAGTTTCAGAATATGTTTTGAAAATTGTGTCCAGAAATTCCTTGCTTCCTTAAGATCCTACATATATTCCTTTATAAAAGCTTGCTTTTTTTAAAAGAAAACAGAGGCGAGTCAATGTGGTACAGAGATGTAATGGTTTCTTCAAGATCTTTTTATTTATTTTGGGTAGCTGTGGGGTGGGGCTGTTTCTGGGATGGTATTTCCTTTGGTTTGGAGTGTTGAAACCCTGCCTTGGGAGGGATGTGCATTTTACAGCTCTTGTCTGCAGGCGATGTGAGATAACTCATGCCTGGGAACAGGCTTGTGCAAAGGCTACTTTGGCCTAACCTACTGCATGTGCTTACATTGCGCTGAAGGCAGTGGGATTTCAGAAGATACCTATTGTCCTCTTGAGCTTGTTTTTCTGGAGGCGGGCTGAGCTCCTCACACTTTGCATGAAGTTGAACAGGAACTTTGGAAGTTTAGCTTTGGCAGTTGGGCTATGGTAATTTACAGATGATACCTGTGTTTTTGTCCTTTCCTGATGCACTGTTCTCTGTACTGAGAATGAGGGTGATAGCAAGGCCATTCCTGTAATAGCCAGACCCTTTAGTGGGATATGAAAGTGTATGCTAAATGAAATGTTTAGAAATTTATTAGCACGTAAGAAATCTAATTGGGCAGACAAATCTTTACTGACAGAAGAGACAGTAAGAATCTAATTCTAGGGACATCTTCAATATAGAAGCACAATTTGAAATACAAAGCTTCGAAATAATATTTCTTATCCCAAACTGTACAAATGTATGCTGCCTGTGTTCCAGTGACTCATGTCCATCAGATCAGTTCAGTCTTCAAACATAAAATCTGTAATGTTCTGTGAGTTGTTCTTCCTGCTGTATTACGATCTTATGGACATTAACTCTTTTTTTGCCACAGTTATCCCAGGAAATCCTGATTATCAAGAATATTCAATTTTCAAAGTGCTTAATGTGCTCTAGGTGACCTGTAGAGATGATATTTTGTAATACAAATATAGTCAGGTTATTTCTTATATGCAATAAAAAAGATAACCTCTGCAAGCTCTCCAGGAGCTTGCTTTCTTGAGGTGAATGGAAACTTCAGGATGAGCACAATGACCAGTAGCTCTTAGAAACTGAAGAAATCCTTGTTTCTGTTGTAGAAGTCCTCCATAGTGATCTCTGAATCTGTTTCTTCTTCCATGAGGAGAGCAGTACAATCAAAGAATACTGAGCACACTAAGAAGCAGATGAAGTCTCTTGTAACTTCGAAGTGTTGTATTTAACCTTGCTCTTCTGATGCACTGGTCTGATCTGCTTCTAGATGTTCTCTTTCTAGAGCCTTTTCTGTCTGGTAGTGAAGAGGCACAGCCATCAAATGCTGTGCCGTTTTACAAGAATGGTGCTAAGCACCAAAAGTTTCAAGGATCTTCCTTTTGGATGTACTTTGCACTTATCTGGTATCTGCTAGAGCTGGTTCAAAACCACTGTGTGTTAATGGTATTGCAAATAACTGAAGCCATACTGGGTTTTAGTCTCTATGGTAAATAGTTGTAGGAAATTTTTTTTTTTTCTGGGTCTGTCATTTACAAGGTGGATGCAATGGTGGGTTAGGGAAAGGCAGGGGAAGTGGGAGAGGCTGAGCAAGAGAGCCAGGGCCATCAGACTCCCTGGGACAGACAGGGTATCTCCTATTTGTTAGACTCTAGTCCTTTGATGGGGTCGGGGGGGAGTAAAAAGGTCTGTACTCTTGCAAGTGTTAATATGTAGGTAGTAATACAGAGTAGATTTAACACCATGTGAATACATATCACAGTGACTTAATGCACTTTCACTTATGAGACGTTTCACTGAGATTCACTTTCATGTGGCACCAGGCAGGATTATCCCTTCAAGAACAGCCAGTACAGTCACAGGGATAGTTAAATGGCTTGATCTACATGCTCTGTTTCTTCCAGGTATAGTTGGTTGTAATTTTAAAATACTTTTTAAGGTCTGATTTGTGTATGCTGCACCCTGAGACTCTTTGCACTGGGCCATTCAGAGCTGTGCTTCAGGCAGTTAAGGTGGGGCAGGGGCTAGATCAGCATCTGTTTGAGGCAATGAAGCACATGGGGGCTGTTTCTGGAGAACGTGACAGGGAAGCCCAGATATGGTTATCAGGAGGCTGGGGAGAGGAGGAGCAGTGTTTGTAATTCAGATATAGGGGGAAAGGAACATTGCAGCATTGCTGCCTGCAGGTCTGGGCGATGACCCTGCTGATTGCTGTGCTTTTGCATGATAGCCTGGCATAGCTATAATGATGATGATCTAGAGGGCTTTCAAATAGGGAGATATAAGATCCAGCGTCACAAGGAGTGAATCTAGTCTGTATAAAGTAGTTGAAACTATGCTGGAAGGTGGTAGTCTATTTGTAACTGTGAATGTTTACTAATAGAGCATAATGATAGTCTCTGAACCTCTTCCCCATCTTCTGCTGCAGTATCTTGAGCCAGCTGGCTGTGATGCAAATTGAGACACACTGATTTCACAGTATACCTTCGAGCAAAGACAGTGAATGTTTCTTTTCATAGTTTGGGAGCACTCATATGCATGCTTCTCTGCTTATTAAAGGTCCTTTGGCATACGCATTCTGTAGCCAGCTGTATCTGAGATTAAAAGCTTTTTGTGGAAGAAAATATAAATTGTGATGAGTTACTACTATCCATGAAATAGCAAAATCTGGAAAATACAGAAGACAGCAAATGAAATTAGGCTCATGGTATCTGGGCTTTGCTGGGAAACAAATACAGGCTTAATTAGGGATTGCAAATTGGGATACACACATGACTTCAGTATAAATCTCTGATCCTGCTGACTTGCAAATGCCCTTTCAAAGTGTTTGGTTCTAACTGCATAAACAATAAGCTGCAGTAATATTCATGGAGTATCAAGAAGCCTGTAAATTTGTCAGATAACAAACTAATGTCCATAGCCTGCCCTAAATACCTAAAAAGCTGGTATCTCTGCTATGAAGGTAGAGATCAGGTTGCTCAACTGTGGCTCTGTGGAAGTTAATCCTTTTATTGATGTTGCCCATAAAATTTCAGACAACAAAGTAGTATTTTAGTAACATCAGGTTACCATTTTGCAGAGCTGTGTGCTAACCCTTCAATAGTATTTGCAAATTGTTATTCTTCTTGAGAGCTGGAATCAGAAAGGTCTCTGCTGACCATAATATCTCATTTTTGCCCAAGACGTGGAAAATCTACTGTTGGGCTGTGCCTGTGCCTTGTATCTGTGGTAGCAGAAAATCTACTGAGATACAGCTAGTTCTTAGTGGTATTAAAAATTATTATTTAGCTTTCTATGAGCACTCTTATGAATTTTTACTGGTTTGTATCCACAATTTTGGCAAGTGTGTGAAAAATATAGGGCCTATGAGACTACCTACCTTTGCAAAACAGAAAATTAAAATGATTTGGCTCTCTTGGAGAAACTTTTAAATTAAACATTTGTTTGACAGTATTTTGAAAAAAATCACCTTCTGCACTATTTTCAAATGGTATGAAACTAGGAATTTTTTTTCTTAATCTTTTGTTGAGTATGAATGGTGTATTTAATACCAGAAGTGTATTTTTTAGGCAATCATAGAGATTTTCATGTTCATTAATAACACAATATATCTGTGTCCCCTCCTGTGTTCACAGGCAAAGTTTGCTTTGAAGTACTGTGAAAAATTTTGTATATTCTTAGTTGAGACTCCCACACGAAGGGTATATAAATACTGATGTGATTACATACATGCTCAACTGCTTTTAAACAACTGAACTGTGTACCTGATCACTTGTCATGATTGCAAACCATGAGCAGAGGCTACACAGCATGCACCTCTCTCACCCCCCCATTTTTTATTGCATCATGTCATGTGCTGCACGTAAGCCTGCATTCAGAAGCGCCTGTATTTGCTTCTGTTGTCTCATCGAGTGATTGCAGGCTTGCTGTGTTTCAGGCTCTGTGTTTCCCATCCCGCTGCGGGGGGCTGTGAGGTGCTGCTGTGTGTGGGAATGTGGGGCTCCCTGCCAGCGATCCCTGAGGGAGCTGCAGGGTGGGAAGGGGCTGGGTGGGGGCTCCATGCGTGAGGATGTCCCCACTTGGGAGCTGCTCCTCCTTCTGGGGCTGCTGGAGCATGGTGCCCTCACCCCTCTGGGTGAAGGAGGCACAAGTTCTGGCCTCTGGGTACCATCAGTCCTGCGCGTAGGCTGTAGCTACAGTGGGAGCTGGCTGTGTGGGTAACCGGTGGAGAGAGTGTAGCACGTAATGCAGTCTTCTGTCTTAGGAGGAACATCAGCCTTCTCGCTGACTCTAGGCTCACTTTGATCTTTCCGAATCTTAATGCAAAGCTTGTTCATAGCCTTTGCTAGAGTGATAGTGGGCTTTATGTTAACCAGGGTTGGATGCCAAGATTGACAGTAAAATTCAGTTTGTGTCCAACCTGAATATAAATATGGCTTTTTTCTACTTCCAGCCTTTATATCCCTTTCTCAGGACACAACAGATCATGATGTATATTGGTCCTCCATCATCTTGTTACTCCCTCCTCTCACCCCCCCACCCCGAACAGTAGCGAGGGTTGGACGGGTTCAGAGAAGGACCGTTTATAAGGGGATGTGGCAGAAGGGGGTTTGCTGACAGAAATGCTGCGGGGCTGAGCGGAGCATAAGCTCAGAGGAGGTGATGCTCAGCAGTGTCAGTGCATTCAGTTGATAACTTCTGACCAAACGGGTTGTAGTTTCCTTTTCAGAACCCAGCATCAATTTTACTCTTGTACCTCAGTTGATGGGATTATGATTCTCTCAGTGACAAATACTGGGCTTTGGGTAACCACCTCCTCCCCTTTTCTGTTACAGAGCTCCAACATGGGAGGCAAACTGAGCAAGAAGAAGAAGGGGTACAGTGTCAATGATGAAAAAGCTAAAGACAAAGACAAGAAGGCTGAAGGAGCAGCAGCTGAGGAAGAGGAGACTCCAAAGGAGGCTGAGGATGCCCAGCAAACCACAGAGACCACAGAAGTGAAGGAGAACAACAAGGAGGAGAAGGGCGAAAAGGATACTCAGGTCACTGCCAATAAGACGGAAGAAAAAGAAGGAGAGAAGGAGAAAACAGTGACCCAGGAAGAAACCCAGAAACCAGAACCAGAGAAGGTGGAGTCTGTTGTTGATGCGAAAGTAGAGCCACAGAAGAGTAACGAACAGGCACCCAAGCAAGAGGAGCCGACTGCAGCCTCTGCTCCTGCTGCCAGTAGCGAAGCACCCAAAACTTCTGAGCCTAGCAACGATGCAAAAGCTTCCCAGCCTTCAGAAGCCACAGCTCCCAGTAAAGCAGATGACAAGAGCAAAGAGGAAGGGGAAGCCAAAAAGACTGAGGCTCCCGCAACGCCTGCAGCCCAAGAAACTAAAAGTGAAGTGGCCCCAGCTTCAGACTCAAAACCTAGCAGCAGCGAGGCTGCACCTTCTTCCAAGGAGACCGTGGCAGCAACAGCAGCACCTAGTTCCACTGCTAAGGCCTCGGACCCTGCAGCCCCACCAGAGGAAGTGAAACCTTCTGAAGTTCCAGCGACTAATTCGGATCAAACCATAGCAGTGCAAGATTAAACTGGACAGCCTGTTGAAACAACCACTTAAAACAACCTGTGTCTTTTTTTTATTTTTTCAGCTATACTAACTCGTTTCAGATCTGAAATAACAAATATGTATTGCCCAGAAAGAAAAGGAGAAAAAAAAAAAAGAAAAATTGAAAAGGATGTCCCATCAAGTTGGGAGGGAGGGAGGGGGGAGAATCCAAATAGTATTTTTGTGGGGAAATATCTAATATACTTTCTGCTAACTTGACACAAGTCCTGGATTTAAAAAAAAAAAGTAAAATAAATGGATGTCTGAAAGTACAGCACATCTTTTGTATCTGAACTGCTGTAAATGCACTCCACCAATGTATTAAAATCTTCTTTTTGTTCTGTAATGGGGTTTGGGAGTGATGCGTTTGATTCTGCCCACTGGGTTTGTGCCAAGGCAATCAGATCTTTATGAAAGCAGTATTTTCTGTGGTTTTTTTATTTACAGCCTTTCTTCTTTTGATATTTTTTTTATGCAGTGGATGAATGCCAACTTTCAGACAAAACTCACTTAGCTGTCCACATATTTCTCAATGCCAATCCTCCAATTCTTCCTCTCCAAATATTTTTTGGGAGTAAAAAGCATTCTCATCCTACTTAGCCTACCTAGATTTCTCATGACGAGTTAATGCATGTCCGTGGTTGGGTGCACCTGTAGTTCTGTTTATTGGTCAGTGGAAATGAAAAAGTCTGCGTTCATTGCAGTTCCAGTTTCCTCTTCCATTCTGTGTCACAGACACCAACACACACTCATTGGAAAACAAATGAAAAAACAAAATGTACAATGGATGCATTGAAATTATATGTAATTGTATAAATGGTGCAACAGTAATAAAAGTTAAATAATTTAAAAAATATAAAAGTGTAAAGAGTGATTAAATCTTCACTTTTAACCCTTGGGAACTAGGCGAAGGAGATCCTTACACTCAGAGAAGTGTTACATCTGGGGCTTCTTACTCTCCTGTTTATAGCGAAGTAGAAGTAAAGAGAATCATCAATCTTGTGATCCTAGAAACATGCTGCCATAAACTCCTACTTCAACAGCCACAAGCATTCACAGATGAGGTTGGAAGTGGCAAATGAACAGCACATCTCATGTATGTTTTATCACAGGCAAAGCAGAAATGGCTTTTGCCTGCCTTAACACGTGAAAAAAAATGCTCTCTTGCTATTTTAAAGAGCCAGAGGCATGCTGACTGGGTTTTAACTGGGAGATAGTGGGTTTGATAAACTGATCTTTTAAAATGAGGCAATTAAATTTAATCCTAGTCATTTTAAAATATTCCTAGTGCTGATACACTTTGTTCTTTTCCCCCTTGCTATTGTGCAGGAGGTGAACCACAGCTGCCACAACAGGCCAGTTCTGTGTATTTCAGATATGGGTAACCTTGTCTAGATGAGATTTTAGCCTAGGATAAACAACATTTTTAATAGTTTTGCCTGTTTGCCCCATTTTTATTCAGCAGAACTGCTGAATTATTGCAGTTTCTGCTGAGTGATGACCTTGCTGGATACAGACGATGATTTCAGTGCAGACCCAGGATTCACAAAACTGGTTAAAGCAGCATATTTGGTCTGTCCATCCAGAAGCTCTTAGGCTGAATAGAGGTTCTGAGAGAAGTGGGAATGGTAAATAGAAACACCGCTCGTACACATACCAAAGGGATGAGTGGACATGTATTTAGTAAATAAGGGAAAAGGTGTTTTAAAGTTACAGAAATTATTTCATGTACTCTCTCTCCATATAGTGAAGATAATTCACTCTACAGACTTCCATAATTCTTATCCTTTATTTTATTCAGAAATACAGGGTTCTTATACTGTGCTGGGGATACTGATGTGCAGTCGTGCACCCGTGGAAAGCTTACTGGAACAAGCAGGAGTAGTTCTGTTGTTGGGTGGATCAGGTCATTCACGTACATGAATCTTGCACCACAATCAAGCTTTTGCATCCTTAAGGTGAAGGAGTCAATTATATGCGTAACATTTCAAAACAAAGTGGATTCTTTCGCTCAGACGAAGGTCAGTTAAGTACTCTGTCTCAAAAAGAAGACAGGCTTTATTAGATTAAATAGCTGAAACACTGCAGGAGGCCAGGCATATAGCACGTTCACAGTAGTTCACCAAGCTTTGCGCGTACACAACTGTCACAACCTACAGCATCTTTGTGCAGCCAAGTTTGCGGCTTTCCTGCAAATCTGTAAGAGCCCTCTGCCATTGTTTCCCAGCGTGGATGTGTCCTGGAGAGGGAGAACTTTTGTCCACAACTCCCCCATGAATTTTCACGAGATGAGTCCAGGATCGAGAGGAGGAGTGAGGGGATCCTGCGGTACTTTGTGATGACATAGTACTGAATCATCCTGAAGCTGATGGGACTACATCTGTGCTCTGCCTTTGGGCTGGAAGTGGCTGCCAATGGACAATAGGTATGTAACTTGTTTACTGGGATGGTATGCAAATGTACCTATTAACAATATCACTCCTTGACTGGTATCACACCCATTCACTTTCAATATAATGTTCAAAATAGCACTTAATCTCTATTACTAAAATAGTTTGACAATCAACACCTGCCTTGTTTTCCCCTGAGCTTTCTTCAGTTGGCACACTTAGAGTTGGTGAGAAGAGCTTGAACGCAGTTTTACTTTAATTCTTTGAGGCACTTAAAAATACCCCTGTGCTGTATCCACACCCAGCAGCCTTTGCAGCAGTTGACAACAAACTCTTAACACCCTGCTGTGTGTTAAGCTGCAGTTCTCACAACCTGCTTGCTGACTGTAGTTTCTTCCCAGCAGTGTCGATGGTGCAGGGGAATGTTATGCCCCATGTGGCTGGAAATCACCAGCACATGGGCAAAGAAATATGTACTTGTGTTTGGGAAGCTGAGAAGCAATGCAGCCAACATCTGATGCACTTAGTTAAGTGCTCAGGATTCTCAAAAAATAAAAAGGAAAGTTGGCATATAATGTTTTTGATTCTTTTATTAACAGAGAGAGATGCAAATTTAGCCTTGTCATAGTAGTTGAAATGCTTAGCGTGTAACTGGTAGTGCCAAGACATTCCGGCTTAGGCTATTGCTCCACAGTGCTGCTATTCGGTACCTACATACACAGGGAAAGAAACAGTCTCTGTTCAAAGAGCTTATGAGCTAAACATATATGGTTAATAGAAACGTGAAGCGTGTTGCTTGCCTGAAGTGGCATGAGAATAGGTTGCAGCCTAGAGCCCTGCTTTTCTTCGCCTCAGTCCAATATCTCATCTCTGAAATCCTCTTTTTCTGAGTTATAATCACTCTTTAATAACAGTAAAAGTATGCTACGGGTACAGAGCTAACAGACATGTTAATGCTTTGAGTGTAAGCACGTTGCAGATAACCTCAAAGGACCCAGCCCTTTAGTGAAAGCGTGCCAAAGGAATAGAGAAATTCAACCCTGGGAAAGAACTTTGCTATTGTTTAGAGCCCCTAAAGAGAGATGTTTGCAAGGTCTCCCTTATTTTGCCTTGGAGACTGTCAAGAATCTGTTGCTCTCCCTTTGACAATAGGAAGGTCAGTGCCATTGGCTTTGCTCACACTTCGCTCGCACTTTCACAGCAAGGAGAAATGCAGCTGCTGTTAAATGTACAGCAACTTAACCTTTCCTTTTTTTTTTTTTTACTGTACTTGAAATGTACCTGCTAGTATTTTTATAATGACATTTTAAGATGGAACAACAACTAAAGTTATGTTAAAATATTCATAATGAAATAGCTGTCTAGTAGCAATGCTTACCACTTGCCCTGTAGCTGGTTTCTGGACACTTACTTATGTGTCTGTTCAGGATAGACACTTCCATGAAGAAACAGTAAAATAAAACATTATAGGATGTGTTAGTGTCTTATGTGACAGCACTTCTAGGCATGTGACTGTGTGACTGCCAGTACCTAAACAGCCAGTGACTCCTGAATTTCTGCTGACACTTCCTTTGTCCCAGCACTTAACTAGGAGGTCTATCCATTCTCTGTCTCACCTAACAACTGCCTTCTCTGGATCAGCTTGAACTTCAGCGTCCTTCTAGTGTACTGAACTGAGCTTGAAGCAGTGGGTGAATCAAGCTCTCAGTCTTGCTTCGGAGCTTCTTATCACTAGGTTGCATTTATCCTGATTTAGCCAAAGTGGGGAGTGTGTCAAAGAGATACCTCAGATTTGTTGCTGGTGCTGCAGAAGGCATTTTTCTCACAGTACATTTCTTCAGTACATCTACTGCTGTACTTTCATTGTTGTCTCCTTGAACTGAATTCATAGTCTTTACGGCTCTTTTAAAAGATTTTTAAAATGCTAATCACTTGGTTTGCTCTTTTTTTTTTCAGGATCTCGTATTTTTTTCAGCACCAAACTCTCCACGTTTATCCTGAGTGATTTGGTTGACTTTCTGCCTTTCATTTACCTTTTTTTTTTTACACATCTTGTTTTATCTTTGATCTTCCCACCACATTTCATGCAGTATGAATGCATATCAACTGTTAAGCAGTTAGATTTGGAAACTATGGCCCTTCAGTCATGGGAAAAACACAGCACAAGGAACAGCAGCATACATGTGTTTTCCTTTACTGCTGTGAGAAAGAGTCTTCTCTGGGACTGGCAGAGATTTTCTTGCTGCTTTTATCATGGTGGGCTCAATATCTGGCCACGGAGTCAGGTAAGCAGGAGGAGGGTTTTTTTTGTTTTGTTTTTGTTTTTGTTTTGTTGTTGTTGTTGTTGTTGGGGGGAGAGGTGGAAGGAGCGGATGTTTCAAAACATGGCCGCAGGAGCTGGGGCACAGGGCATATGACACAATCTTTTTGTTTCCTGAAGGCAACACTGTTGTGTGTTAACTGCCCACCATAGGGTTACCAAGTCTCTCCAACTTGTCAGGATACTTGTCTCTCTTTTAGGGTATTTGCTTCTATAGGCAATAAATGTTAATTCCAGCTCTTACTCTCACGGTTGTTTAAATGTATTACCTCCATCTCTAGCTTGTCTTCCCTCCACAATGTGAGTCTTACATCTCTGAGAGTCTCCCACTGCATCAGAAGGCTGACTGAGCTTCTTGATGTCTTGGCTTGATCAAGATTATTTTTTTTTGAGATTGTTCAGTTAAGTGAGGTGCAGATTTGATTGAGTTACAACTTTGTTTCACTTACTAAGCAAAAGTTCAAAGGCTTTACATGATGTTCCTGCTGAGAGTAAGGCAAAATCTTCCTACAAGCCCTACCAGTCTGTTATTTGGAATGTCATCAGGTTGCTGCAAAATGAATAACTTGCTAAACATCATTGCCAGTTCAGTTGGCCAGTAATTTTAGATTAACACTTGCCAAAATTCGACATTTGGTCTCACTTGAGAATTAAAGAAATTGTACTGGGCTCAATACAAGGACAGAATAGAGCTGTTCACATTAGGAGGTGGAAAAGTAATAGAACTCACTTTTTCTTTCCTCCATTCGGTTCCATCCAGTTCAGAAAATCATTGTGGAACAGGAGTCTGTCCCTAGATGGTCTTTTCACTTTGGGAATGGGGCAAAGTTCATAGCAGCCAGACTTTAAGTCATACTAGCCAAAAAATGGGGAAGGTCTTTAAAACTTAACAGTTAGTACTTTAAACCTTAAACCTGAACAGTAGGTGTTTTAATCCCAGGCTACACAGCCCCTCTGAGAAGCTGGGCTACTAGAGATACCCAGCGTGGCAGGAAGCCAGCTGCTGGGCTTCTGTTCTGTCTATTCCAGTGGCTCCCATTTTTAGCACTCCTTTTCCCCTATTGCTCTTTTATTGGCTTTCTACCAGTTTTAGGTTTATTATGTGTTAATGAGAATAGTGTGCTCTGATGACAGACCATATTGATGCTCCATTAACAGCATTTTTCTGGCTTTTAATTTTTTTTTTTTTTGTAGAGTTCTGGCATTACTTGCAGTATTCTGGACTGGGTCTGTAAAAAGTTATGTGTTAACTGAGTAGAATAGGAACCCGGTGGAAAGGAGAACCTGAAAAATAATTCTATCAATCATTGGAAATTGGTGCAATCCTGAAAGAGCAAACCCTTTATTCTGCAAATGTCCGGGATTCTGAAATGGCTCACTGTAAGCTAAAAGACCCTATGGAGATTTCAAAAGATATCACATGTCAGTATGCTAAATACATTGTTGGTTTAAGCTCTGCTACTCAGTCCAATTATCTGAACTTTGTCAGCTGCACTTCATTTTTTTTTTATTTTTAAATAAAAGACAGCATTCCCAAGCTAGCATTTTTGTTTCAAAAGGCAAACAACAGTAGCTCATAATGAGTACATTGCAAAGGAAAATTTCAGTCCCATTAAACCTTGAATAACCTTTCCCAGTAGAAGAAGCTCTAACACTACTTAAGAATCTTTTCCATCATTTTATTTAAAAGAAAAAGTTTCCTGATAGCCAGTTTTTCAAGCACATATTCATAAATGCATACTTTTATAGCATAACTGTTAATGATAAGCTAAACGGACAATCCAATAGAGTCTGGCCACACATTGCAGGCTAAGGAAAGAAAACCTGGAACGTGGGAGGTCAGTCCATCAGCTAGCAAAATTATTGATACAGGTCCACTGAACTGTATGAAAATAATTTTATTTGCAGTTATTCCATATATAGATCTGAAAAAAAATTATTAGCAATAGAATGTTGCATTATAGTAGGTAGCATTGAATGACTGGATATGAAAGAATCAAGCTTTTAACCTTAGTGATAACCTAATAACAGACAGATTTGGATTTGAATTGAAGCAGTGTATGAATACTAATTAGGAATATAATGTAAGTTCTGAAATAGTAAATTTAAAGTATTTATTCAAGACTTTAGGTAGTCAGTTTTTGTGAATGTTTCACAGTGTTTCTCTGAGACAAGGGTGACAACATAAGGATCAGCATATTTCTATATATGCATGTAAAAATGAAGCAGAGAAGAAAAATTAACGATAGCAGGGAGGAGTGGTATACACTTTCTAATAGGTGTCAAATTCAAACTGGTGCATCATGCTGCACTTAAATATCTTGGGCTTGAATTTTGCCTTGCACCATATTTTGGTGTTCTAGCTTAGCTGTATCATGCACACATTGGACCAGACTTTTGTATGAGATTTGAACAGAAGCTATGTTTTCACTGCACTGCCACTGTTTTTGTAGCCATACCTGGCCTAATTTTAAACCATTTTTTCCAGTTTAATCTGCCAGAACCAACATGGCTACATTAGTGGGGATCTGAATAGGTGACAACCCAAACTCTCAGATGAGCCTTTACCATCCAGACTGAGCTCTGTGCTACTGTGCTGCATTTGAGCTCGTTACCTCTGGCTTTGATGTGTCCATACCAAAAGCAAGGACTGGGAAAAGCTGTCAGTGGGCTTTGATGTCCGTTGGGTGCCCCACATCTCGCTGACACACACCCCCCTTCCCCATGCTCAAAAAGTAAAGGCAGCTAATGCATTCTAGCATGCTGAGCTAGAGAGTGCTTCTCTGGGCCAGCTGCAAGGCTGAAAACTTGAAAAAAACTATAAAGTTTCTTGGTCAAGATAAGCAGAGAATGGAAGAGTCTTTGAAAGTGTGATAGCATAAAAGTGATGTTTAACTTCATGGTAGAATTAAGGTGACAAAGACATAGACTGAGTCCCGAGAAGAGCAGCACCTTACAAATGGGATCACATACAGTATTGTAGAGGAGGAAGCTGAGTGCAAAAATGTAGCTACCATGAGAATAAATATTGCTTGTAGGCAAAAGCAAAACTTGTGATGATTGGAGGGATATCCAGTTTGGCAGAAAGACATGTCCACTGTTGCAGTCATTTTTAGAGAAGGGATCATATTTGAAACCTAAAGAGATTTTTTGTATGATGCTTATGTTTCTGAGACTTAATTTAGATTACAAATACAAGAAAATACATTTTGGTATACTCAATGAAATTTTACAACAGCATAAGCAAAACCTTTCTACAGCAGGATGTAGGAGTGTAAAAAGAAATGCACCATGGTGTCGGTGAAGTACAAGTTCCTAGCTAGTGCCCTGAATACGTGCAATGATTCTAATAAAAATGAGAGGATGGGATGGAAGCTGTGGCCACAGTTATACACAGTGATCAGAGCTCATTTTCAGTGAATGAAAAGTCCTGTTTTAGTGATGGTGTCATGAGGTACTGTCAGACCCAATGATACTATCATTCAGATCCAACTGCAATCAATCCTACTCATAATGCTTCAGCATAGATATGACTTTTTTGAACAGCTGTTTCCATTGATTTTATAATCTTGCTGTCCAGCTTGAAAACCCCGCAATTAGTTTGGTAGCATTGAAAGTAAGAATCAATGTATTTGATGCAAGTCAGTGACAGGGTAGGTGTAGATAGAGAAGAAGACTAAAAAGACATTACAAGGTCAGAGAAGCATTTGGGAAGGAGTCAGTCACAGACGGAATGTCAGGAGAAGACTGCAGTCAGTGTGCAAGGCTAGGATAACGATTTTCAGAGCACCACTTTGAATAGGTATGGAGATAAAACACAAGGTGAGAGTCTGGACTAGGCAGAATGGGTTGCAGGCTAGCAACATCATGCAGAAAGAAAGTACAGGGTTTTTGCCTGCATGTGAGGGCACGAAGTCACATGCTGCTATTCTTTTCCCTTTCACTCCAGCTCTCCCACACTGATATTTATTTCCTCCTGTAGGCTTAACCTTTCCCTCAAGGATCTCTTTCTTGTCCCCAGGATATGCGTTAGGCAACAGGCAAGATTTTTCCTAAAGTGGCCAAAGCACTCATTTAAAAGTAACGTGACACATACCGCACCACGTCTTCCAGAGAGCTCCTCTGCTTCTGGAGAGGCTTCAGGAACAGCCTTGTCCTTCATAGCATCTTGTACGAAACAAAGACGTCCCAGATCACCTGGTACCTGAAACCATTGCATGCCTTACCCTGTTACCACATAGATTTGCTCCACTGTTTTTTCACTGTGCAGATACAGGAAGGTGTGTAGTGTTTTAGTACTAGCCTGAAACAACAATAATCTTGTTAACCCAGAGAGATCATTTTATGAGCAACTTCTCCAGCTGCCTTGTGTGCTGCCAGGCCTGTCCTGACCATGCAGATGAGGAGAGCTGCCCACCTTTAGCTCACAAGGGCTGCTTGCAGTGGGCTGCAGGTGGGCTGCCTCTCCCTGCCCGCCAGCTGCACCTCCCTCTGCCTGGGGCGTATCTGCACCAGTCTGCTGGTGAAGAGACTTGGCATGGCGGACAATAAATCACCTGGGGAGGCCACAGAACCACCTTGGGGAAACTTAAGGGTGGGGAGGAGAACTATTTGTCAGGAATTATGTGGATATGGTTGCATCCCCCTTAAGGCAGGGGAATGGGAAGCCTTAAAAGACTTTGAAAGCCAAAGGCTTTCAAGTCTTCTATGGTTCTGCGATAACCAAAATTTGTCCCGGTGAGAACTATTTTCCTTCACCTGAATAAGAGGTAGACTATATCTGCTTTCGTGGAATAATAATTCACTCTACATTGCCTTCAAGCAGGACTAAGGGCAGTACAAGTTAACGTTCAGTCTTAAATAAATTCCACAGTGCTGTGCTTCAATAGCTGCAGACTGTTACTCTGGGATACTGAGTATCCCCTTTTTAAATGGATTTTTGAAGTGTTGTCTGAGTACTCAGAATGAAATTTTTCTCAATTTTACTTTACTTTTTTTCCCTTCTCTTACCTGATTTCATTCCAGGCATTCTTTTGTCCACCGGGCCATCAACAGGCACAACTGTTTATTTTTTTCCTGTGTACATCAATCAAACCACAAATGAGAAGCAATAGCATTTGTTTTGGTCACAGCCTTCCCTTGGATATATTTTTACAGTACTTCAGTTCATGTCTCAGCCTGCTATAGGCAAGGACCACATTGCTATTTCAACTGGGCAAAATCATCAGTTGTTATAAATTGACTTGGGGATATACAGATGTCCAGCAGTACTGAGAATTTTCTAATCTTTGCATGCTTTAGTTAAAAGTGCAATTCACAGTGAATCTCTGATGAAAAGTGATAGTAACCCTGCGAACTCTCAGAACGCTGCCTGTGCAAAACTGAGTGAGGCTTTCTTTTAAGAAGTACTTTTGCTGATTTGGCAGAATTGGACCAGCAAATTGCAGTGATGAACTGGATAAAAATGACCTGGAAAATCCCTGCCTCATGTACAGTGCTGACTGCTAAGCAATCATTGCTGTTCTGAGCTTTTTCCTTTGTGCTGGCCTGTGCATAGATATACTGGTACTAAGTTAATTCAGAGCTGGGATAGGCATAGGGGAAACCACAAAATTTTAAACTCCCTTTTTTTATCCCAAAGAGAAAATTATTTTGTAAGCCTTTCATTTTTGTTGTGGGGAGCGAGGAAGGAGATTAGAAACTGAAGTTAGGTCAGACTTTCTCAAGTCCTTGTACATCTCTACTCAGCCATGTTTGGGCACTGGAAGTTACTCAGAAATGACTCAGCCGTATGCATAAGAGTAATTAGATCCATTTGAAACTCAGGAGCTAAAAGTTCTGAGGATTCTTTCAAAGTCTTTCCAGTTGAAAACTCCATGGGTTCATCTCCCTCTATACTCTGTCTTGACTCCTGGCATCTATTAACACCTAAACCTGCAAAACCTGCTGAGTTTTGTATCAAAACTCTTGGAAAGCATCACAGTTTCCATGCTCCCCCCACCCCTCCCATCTTAGTTTGGCCAAATTCATCCAAATTTTAGTGAACTTAAGGACCAGACTGCATGTACAGCTTTCCATGGTTTTAGCCAGGATAATTTCACTGTTAAAATAATCATTAAAGCTATTAAAATGAAGGAAAAAAGAAAATGAAAGTTTGTTCAGATGAAGCAACTGCATGTGGGCAAGATGGTTAACCATCTTTTCCATAATAAAAACTGGAACTTCTAACTAATCAGCCATGCCATTCCACAAAATCTGGACTGTTTATTCATGGGTGGTTCCCAAAGATTCAGTTCAGCTGGTATCTGAAAGCAATGGGCGTCTTACCCTGTTACTGTGTAGATTTTCTCCACTGTTCTATCACTATGCAGACACAGGTGGGTGTGTGGTGTTGTAGTAGTTGCCTGTCTCTATTTATAATACTCCCACAACGTCTCTAATCTTTATTGAACAGCTTTATCTTTTTCAAATAAGAAACATGGGTTTCTTACAGAGCGTACAATTGGACCCATCATACAAAGTTACTGAATAACTAAGGGGAGAGCTGAGTTCCTTGGGCCATTGTATGAAGCCTAAACACAGTAATAAAAAGAAGAGAGCTCCTTTTTTTCTTCCTTATGCAGTTAACAAAGAGAGATGAAAAGGCAGTGTGGTTTAATTGTTTTTTCCCTCTGGAAAGCTACAATATTTTCCATTCTCGTAATTTCCTTTTAGGGAAAGATTCCAAACTTCTCCTATGTGTAAAGTATTTGGCATTACAATGATTGCAACTCCTCGTAAGACTCATTATCTGCACCCATTGTGCAGAACTGGTACTATTTTAAATCATTAAATGAATGGAACTATATAGTATGTATTTTGGCAACTTTCACTCATGGACTAAAAGGTATATTTGAGTAGCTGATTTCACTATGGAAGATAAATGGCAGTACTCCCATTACAGAGAGCTATTACAGTGGGCCCAGTCATTTTGTATCGTGCATGCAACTGGAATCCAGTGGTGCCACATGGTAAGAAAGACCACTCCTGATATGGCTGATAACCCAGACAATAACAGCTATCACTACTCTGTCATGAGTTTGTGTTTAATGAGATGTTTTTCCTCCTTGGGACAAAGACAAAACAATTTTATAAAACTTGCTATGCTGGATTTGCTTAGTTTTAAAAAAATTGCCAAAGAGGATAATCAGAACAGCTCCCAAGAGATGCTGGAGGCTTGAGGGCAGTGGAAAGATAGGAAGAAAAGATATTTTTTAAAAAATTAATTTCTTATTATGCAACATTTGGCAGTTTCTTTACTAATGTATAGTCTTTTTAGGAGATCACTTTAGATTTATGTTTTTAGAGCCTGAAGCTTTCTGTAGATGTTCTTAAATGAAGGGAAAAAATACATAGAAGGTTAACAACAAAGCTTCAAATTGCTCTGAACCAGTTGCACCTGGTTCAGTCTTCAAGTGCATAAGCAGTACTACAGCAGGTAAAGAAATAGTGTGCATGACAGAACGACAGTCTAATCACTCTGGTTTTGGAAAGCCAAACTGAAAGCAACACAGCTTTCTCCTGGACAAGATATCTATGCTGTTCGTTATGAACTGCTGTTCTGTTATCAGGCATGTGCTAGTTACCCACGTAGCACACTCTTCCCCCCACCTTCCCTGTCTGTGAGAGTCTAGGGGAGTTCTTGGTTTGCAGCCAAGCACTGTAGTCTGGCCAGGCAGTGTCAACTGAGGGAGAAAAAAAGTGACGTTGTTGCTCTGCTGCAACCATCAGCGTAGCTGCTGATAAAACAGGGAGAGAAATAATGCTGGTGAGATGCAAAGCTTAAAAGCTTATGTTTTTGTGTATTTGTAATAATACCAACTCTATTAAATTATCTGAAAGTATAAGGATTTATTAAACCTCTGTGTACAATGCTGTTCCAACTGGGTATTTTGGTAAGCTGCCTTTATGTAGATATCTGTACAACATAAGCTAATGCTCCATTAAGAAAGAAAATGTTTGGGATTATCCTGGAATGATGAAGAGGCATCGTGTGAATTACAGTAATATAAATTACTGTCTACTGGTTTAATTAGTCTAGGGTGGGGGCTAGGTTACCAGAGAAGCACCAAGGAAACAATCAGTGAGAGGATTTAAAAGCACTAGCTAAACTTAAGAGATCAGGGAAGCACCAAGGGTGGAGGCTTTCTCTGCTTTCTCCTATTAATTTTCTCTCTCCACTTGTAGTCTCAGCAGTTTTTGGCACTTCTTCCTTTGTAATTTTTCTATGATCCTCTGCTGGTGGACACCACTGACATATTGTAACTACAGAGTCTCTGCTGTGCACCTTATCTTTACTTTGTAGCTCTCCCGACCAGCAATTCTTTTTAAGACTCTATCAAGTGTACTCTAAAAGTTGTCTATGTTTTTCCTCTTACTTATTAGCCTCCCACTTTCGCTCCTTCTCCAGGTACTACAGTAGCGATCTCAAAGGAGATGTGTCTGGGTTTTTCTTTGTTTATTTTTGAGGCTTTCTTCCTTCTCTCTTTTCTTTTTTCTTCTTTAAAATGTTGATGGAAAGAACATGACCACTTTCCCGTTGGGGAACAAAGAATCCAAATTAATCTGTTGTTTTTCTCATGGAGTAAAAGAAGTCACTCACTGAACTTATATGCTCCAATAACCTCTCTACTTTGTCTGTGTTTATCCTAGCAAGTACTGCTTCACATGGTAAAAAAAAAAAAAAAAAAAGAATATGTATCCTAATCCTGTTCTGAATGAAATTGAAGGAAGCTTTGCTGGTAATGATTGCAGAACAAGGTCCTTGTAAAACAAGGATCAGGTTGTGTACCACACTGAAGGAATTAATTACATCACCACTGATTTTAGTGTGTGAGAGGACAAGTTCGAAGTAGTATCAACAGGTGATTTTTCAAATCACCATTTTCTCTGATTTTCTCTTTGACTCAGAAGAGCCCCTGCTGTGAACAAACAGGCATGCAGAGAAGATGGAGGAGGAAAAAGTGCTTGAAGGAGATGACTGACAATGATTTTCATTTTTCTCTTCACAGGACAAATACACTTTGGATCCTTGTTACGGTGAAAGGCTAAAGTAAAGCCAGTATGGTGACTACCCAAGCACAGAAATTGAGACAAATTCCCATGAAGAAAGTTCAGTCCCCTCACCTTTCACACACAGCTTACTGTATAAATACACCCTTTCTTTTTTATTGCTACCTTTCTCTCTTTCTCACTTTCTTTTCTATTTCTTTCTGCCACTAGTCTTTAAGTAATATTCCAGGTGTGGAAAATATCTCATAATTCAGCTGTCACTCAAAATAAACACAGTCCTTCACGTCTGCATTTGTAAACATGCAGGGAAGGCTTCTCATACAAATAACTTAACAATAAATATCTGAGTCCTTCCCTTGTGAGGGTGGTGGAGTAAGAATAGGGTGCATTCTGGAGAGCCAAGGTATTTCAAGGGAAGCAGGGTTTGGATGCCAAGCTCCAAACCAGACCAGGACTGCTCTAGCAGCTAATACTGACTGCTATAGGCATGGATCCAGCAAGGACAATGCTCTTGTACCCAGGCACTTGACTTTTTGGTTTAGCCTTGGGAATAGCAAGGCTAAAGCAACTATGGGCAGAGACTTTAGTGGTGCCTTGCTTCTCCCTCAATGCCTTCTGGAGATGGGGACAACAGGCCCCTTAGTCCTTCTGGTCAATCTGTGCCTGGATCTGAAAAACATGACATGCCCTGTGTACTCTGATGGCACAATAACTGTGAAACCTCCAAGTGATAAATGTAAATTGTGGTTAAATTTTGTCCTGATCCCTCTAGCAGGTATATCCTATGACTTAAACTGTTTGAGAAGCTCAGACTTCTTCCTACACCTTCTTGGGTGTGAGCTCCCTATCTCTACCATCTAAACATCAAGCACCCTCCTAACAGCTTCAATGAGATGACAGGAAGAAAGTAAAGAATCTTTTTGAAAATTCAGGGACCACAAAAAATAAATCTAATATATTATGTTAATAAAACAGAGGCTTCTTCTTATTCAATTCCTATTATTCAATTTTATATTTAACTGAATGCATCTCCAGTTGCATTGAAACAGTATAGCTCATCAGATTTCAGAGCTTTGGTGGTCTTAAACGTTCTTGAGATTTGACTCTATGTAATGAACCTGCCACAAAATTAACAAAATGCTTAGAAAACAGAGCTCTCCTCTGCAGAATTTAGCTTAGCTTGTCACATTGTATACAAAGTCCATTTATTTAACTGCAAGATATTATTTAAGGAGGAATTTATTAGTGTTTCTAAGTTGCTTCAAAGAGGCAAGCCAAGGTGAGTGCCACGTGTACTTGTACTTACTAAACAGAATGGTCATAGTATAAATCCCCAAATTTGAGATAAACTATGATTAGCTGTGAGCTTCCATTTAAGATGAATATCTGATGCATTGTAGCTTGGAAGGTTTATTTATGCAAGTTGAGTAGTATGTTCTGATACTGGTTGTATACATAATGTAGAAGTATTTGTAACAAAGGAGGATGTTGAAAAGTGGATTTCCATGTTTGCTAGTGAAAGACTGGAGGTAGAACTAAGTATAAAAAGCTATATAATCTGAAGTATTCTAGAAGATGTCAACAGTAAAATAGAATTTTTCTTCTATGAAAAACTGAACATTTAGAAATTTGTTTTTAATCTGAACTGAAAATATTTCTATTCTAAAATTTCCAGCTGAACCCAAATTTATGCAAGTTGTAATTCTGAAAAAGAAAAATATTTTGTTAAGTACTTAAACCATTAGAAGACTGTAAATACATGTAACAGTGTGTCTTTGCATTCTGTTTTTATACATGTATGTAGTTTTTGTAATGAATGTCCCAAATATTTGTATAAAAGTACTAACATAAACTCAAAATTATAAAGCTACAATGGCATTTATCAACCCTAAAGTTATATATTAGACCGGAAACTGTTTTTATGTTTCTCATAGGAGGAAATGAATGGTTTTGAAATGCTTCAGTTTTGCCAAGAGTGCATTTAAAGCAGTGGTGAAAAACTCTTCTGGCTTTTCAGGGAGGCCTTAAGAATTTTGTATTTCTCTGCTGAGAGGGGATAGTGTAAAAAAACTAAAGAAACATGTCAGAGCAAGAAGTGAAGTTTGGCAGGAGAAGTGCTGAACTTCACATACTCAATACCTCCCAGGAACCGGCTGGGAGCCCACTGAAGTCAATGGGAATTTTTGACTGGCTTCAATGTTCATTGGATCAGACCCAAAAGGGCTCTATTCAGCAAAATACTTAGGTGGATTTTAGTCCAGGCATGAGCTTAATGAGACTTTAGCAGGTACTTATAACTCATGCACACTTGCATTTTTTTGAATCCACACGTGAATTTTTTGAATTTATTGAGATCTCTGCCATATGAATTGTTGCTATGTAATAACAAGAAAAATCTTGAAGCAGTGGTCTTTACTTGTCCAAGTATGCAAAGAAATGAAGGTTCAAGAGGAGATGCTGGGCTACACTTCTCAAAGAAACCACAAAAAAGACAACTATTTTAGAAAAAAAAAATAGTTTTAGCAGAATGGGAAGTGAGAAAAAGCAGATGTTATAACCAGGGGATTTTCCAAGTTTTAAATATGAGGCCAAATTTACACTGTGGTAGGACTGAAAGATCAAAGCCAAAGGTGGGACAAATTGACATATCAATCACTCAGATTAAAGGTTTGGTTCATAGTGTCCCTGCCTCGGAAGGGAAAAGAAATGTGAAACAGCATTTAATAAAAAGTTTCATTTCTGGATTCTAGTCACTCCTATCAGTGTCCGCTTCTCCTACAGTAGAGATATTTGTAAGCTAGAAACAGATTATGTTTTTTTTATTTTTTAAAATAAGAGTAGAAGAACTGCTTAAATACCTATGGAAATTGAAATGCAACTTAAAATGCAGCCCTACAGCAGCTAGGATCTACTGAAATAAGACTGAAATTTTCAAAGAGGACATTTCATTTTTTACATTAAAGAATAAATATTTTTTGGGGGGGGTGGGGAGAAAAGTAGATATGAAGTTGGTAATAAGTCAAGATGGGTTAGAATCTAAATGCCAAATCTGGATCTAGACAGGCTTCAGAATTCAAACCTCACAGATCTTAAAGGTCCTTCCCAACCAAGATGATTCTGTGATTCTGTATAGGCTGAAATTTGAGGTCTGAAGACACAGCATTTGAGTAAGTTCGGATTTGCATTTAGCACTAGAAGGGATATTCTGAAAGGATATTTTTCATGAGCTTGTAGCAAGGGTGATCCTTTTGTGTCTCTCAATAAATTGGGACCCTTAAGTTGATATATTGTACTTCTGTTTTTATTTTAACCATTTTACAGTGATTCAGTTATGTGGACCTAACTCACTGATCTGATGGAGACGTTTCATACACAGTGAAAACATAACGACAAATACATATTAGGTTCTCGTAATAGCACTTTAGAAAGTCCTGTGAGTGTAATCACCACGTTAGCATCCTGCTTATTTAGTAACCAAAACATTTGTGCAATTTTATCACAGCACTCAAAATGAATCACTGGCCACCCCCGAGGGAGGTTTCCATCAGATGCATTGTCGTTTTCTGGAATGACAGTCCAGCAGTGAGAAACCTGAGAAACAATAAACCCCCAACAAGGGTAGTCAGAAAGCCCAGCCCTCGCAGGCCTATGTTCTGAGGTTAGGTGACTCATGTAAAAGCAATCCAGGCTGGTCATGAGACAAAATTTTTGTAGCCACATCAGCTTTCCAGCATTTACTGCAGCTTCCAAGTCTGGCTTGTGCTCATTGTGTTATTCATCAGATTTATGAATGCATTGTTCTGAGTTTTAAATTACAGCCCTTAGTGATCATGTCCATACAGATCTCCCAGTGGCAGGCAGCAGAGAAGTCTTGGGAGCAGAAATGAGCATATACACTCTCTGCTCTCTGCAGGATACTGCTTGCGTAAAACAGCTCTATTTTAATATTAAAACTTTCTATGAAGGTAGCTACTTTCTCCCTTTCATTTTCCAGTTCACAAGCCCACAGTGCAGTTCTGGCATGTGTCTTTTACCCTCAGGAAACAACCTGTCAGAACGCTGTGTGGATAGAGACATTCTTCCAGGCTGGGTTTCTGCCTTGCTTCTTTTACCTCAAACCATTTCCTAAACTTGAATGTTCTTGTTGAAAGGTTTAGCTCTAAAGCATGAGCCAAGCTATTTACCTCAGGGTTTCCAAATCAGGCATTTTAATCACGTTGATTATATCAGATTTCATTTAGGAAGAGCACTGGATCTTACTTCTTACTTCTGAATTTAACAGTGGCAACTTAAGACATGACAGGCTTAATCCGTCCATGCTTTCTCTCTGCTCTCTCCTTTGTCCTCTTCCCCTGCTTGTGGTAGCAAGGACAGCATGACTGGTTGTGTGTTAGATGGTGACTTTACCACTCTCGATCACAGCCCTGTGTGTTTAAATTGTTGAGGAAGTTGTGTGTACATTATGAGGCTGGGGAAGCTTGAGCATGGATGTGTAATCCCCCTGCTGTTCCTTTTCTGGGGGACCACAGTGACTTACACTGCTGCAGATGAATCACCACTGCTTGTCACTCAGAACCCTTTGAGTTGTATTTATTTAAAGAGGCTGAATAAAACTCAAGATGTAGTTCCCCCAGGAAAAAACTATAAGCAATAATAAATAACCGATATCTGTTCCTCTTCTTAGGTAGTACACATAAATGCAAACACTGTCAGTGGAAGTTCTGCACAAGAACAAGGGTGAGTGGCATGTGGACTTCTGTATTGAAAATAATTTGCAGATGTCCATTGGTAAGGGAGGGTGGTTCGGGTGTAATTAGGGCAGTTACTCCTCTGTCCTTTACATACAAGAGAGTGTGGCAGCCACCATCTCAGTATGCAGTGACTGAGGCCACTGAATTAACTTCTCAGTTGTAGCTGGCCTTTCCAGAACAACTCTGAAGAACCGGGAGAGGGACATCGGCAGGTTTCCTATCCTGTGCAAAAGGAGAATCACAGAATCACAGAATGTTAGGGACTGGAAGGGACCTCGAAAGATCATCTAGTCCAATCCCCGTGCCGGAGCAGGATTACCTAGATCATATCACACAGGAACGCGTCCAGGCGGGTTTTGAATGTCTCCAGAGAAGGAGACTCCACAACCTCTCTGGGCAGCCTGTTCCAGTGTTCGGTTACCCTCACTGTAAAGAAGTTTTTCCTCATATTTATGTGGAACCTCCTGTGTTCCAGCTTGCACCCATTGCCCCTTGTCCTGTCAAGGGATGTCACTGAGAAGGGCCTGGCTCCATTCTCATGACACTTGCCCTTTACATATTTATAAACATTAATGAAGTCACCCCTCAGTCTCCTCTTCTCTAAGCTAAAGAGACCCAGCTCCCTCAGCCTCTCCTCATAAGGGAGATGTTCCACTCCCTTACTCATCTTCATGGCTCTGCGCTGGACTCTCTCTAGCAGTTCCCTGTCCTTCTTGAACTGAGGGGCCCAGAACTGGACACAATACTCCAGATGCGGCCTCACCAGGGCAGAGTAGAGGGGGAGGAGAACCTCTCTCGACCTACTAATCACACTCCTTCTAATACATCCCAGGATGCCATTGGCCTTCTTGGCCACAAGGGCACATTGCTGGCTCATGGTCATCCTGCTGTCCACCAGGACCCCCAGGTCCCTTTCCCCTACGCTGCTCTCCAACAGGTCTGCCCCCAACTTGTACTGGTACATGGGGTTGTTCTTGCCCAGATGCAGGACTCTACACTTGCCCTTGTTATATTTCATTAAATTTCTCCCCGCCCAACTCTCCAGCCTGTCCAGGTCTCTCTGAATGGCTGCGCAGCCTTCCGGTGCGTCAGCCACTCCTCCCAGTTTTGTGTCATCAGCGAACTTGCTGACAGTGCACTCTAATCCCTCATCCAAGTCATTAATGAATATAATGAATAGTACTCGTCCCAGTACCGACCCTTGAGGGACTCCACTAGATACAAGCCTCCAACTGGACTCTGTCCCATTGACCACCACTCTCTGGCTTCTTTCCTTTAGCCAGTTCACAATCCACCTCACTACCCGATCATCCAGACCACACTTCCTCAGTTTAGCTGCGAGGATGCTGTGGGAGACTGTGTCAAATGCTTTACTGAAATCAAGATAGACCACATCCACTGCTTTACCACCATCTATCCACCCGGTTATGTCCTCATAAAAGGCTATCAGGTTGGTTAAGCATGACTTCCCTTTGGCGAAGCCATGTTGACTACCCCTAATGATCCTCTTATCCTTGATGTGCCTAGAGACAGCACCAAGGACAAGTTGTTCCATCACCTTTCCGGGGATGGAGGTGAGGCTGACCGGTCTATAGTTACCCGGGTCCTCCTTCTTGCCCTTTTTGAAGACTGGAGTGACATTTGCTTTCCTCCAGTCCTCAGGCACCTCTCCCGTTGCCCACGACTTAGCAAAGATGATGGAGAGTGGCCTAGCAATGACTTCCACCAGCTCCCTCAGCACCCGCGGGTGCATCCCATCAGGGCCCATGGATTTATGGATGTCTAGATTGCTTAATTGGTCCCTGATCCAGCCCTCATCAACCAAGACAGACTCCTCTATCCTGACTTCCTCTGGGGCCTCAAGGGTCCAGGGCTCCTCAGGACAGCCTCCAACAGTATAGACAGAGGCAAAGAAGGCATTCAGTAACTCTTCCTTCTTTTTATCCTCTGTCTCCAGGGCCCCCACCTCATTCATCAGTGGGCCTACATTGCCTCTAGTGTTGGTTTCATCTGCAATGTATTTGAAGAAGCCCTTTCTGTTGTCCTTGACCTCTCTTGCAAGGTTTAATTCCAAGGAGGCCTTAGCTTTCCTAGTTGCTTTCATCAGAAAGGTGATGTTAATCTCTGGGACTGTGGAGTGGCAAATTTTGAAAGCACAGCAGTTACTGGTACTAGTTACTAGTACTGTCTTTAATGAATAAATGAATAATGGTCAAAAAAAAGCAGGAGAGGAAGCAGCATTCATAACTCAATTGATGTGCTGTGTCTTTCAGATAGTCATTATGCTGGACCTTCTCATCCCACAGAAATGTGACTTGGAAACTTTGCCAAACCTCTTAATTGGTGCACTTTTGGGAAATAATGCTTCAACTGGGCACAGCATATAAAGAAGGAATGAGGAGGCTCTCAATGACAACCCTTCTCAAGAAAGCTTTTACTGGGTTTTACTAGTTTCATTGGCTCTGAGACATGAGGTACAGGAAAGTTTTCCATCTACTAGAAGACGACTTTCTGTGATCAAGACATTTTCATTTCGCATGCCAAGTTTAAGATGTAAAAGATGCCACTGTTACAGATGGTTGTATATGTAGAAGGAGTACCTGTGATGTGTCTTTAATTTAGGGACTAAACCTGGGTCTGTTCTTCCTTGGTCCATCCGTAGATTAGAACACTTGTCTCACATATCTGTGAGCGGTATCTTTTAGGGCTTAGGCTTTGTATGTGAAAATAATATTTGGACCTGGAATGAAGGACTAAAGTCTGGATTTAGCTTAGGTAACACTAAACCAGTCACAAAAATCACAGTCTCAAATAGTTAAAGTGTCCAAGATATTAATTATTTTGGCTGCTATATGGGCTCTGAGGGCACTGTTAGCCCTGACTGTCCCTGCCCAGCCTATTCTGGGGCTTTCCCCCATTTCAGCTCAGCCTGGGGCCCTCAGTCCCTTCCTGAGCTATGTCGCAGGTGGCCATTTGGAATTGTTTGGACTTCACGGGGTGATCCCTGGCCTGACTTGAGTCATCCTCCTTCATTAGATGTTCACTAGGCCATTGATGGGACCTTTCTCTGTCACCAGTTCAGGTGCGACAGGCTGGTTCCTTGTTGGCAAAGGCATGGCCAGTGCTGGGGTCACCTGTAGCTCCTGGCTTGTCCCACTCTCCCTCCTCCCAGAAGGTCTCACTTCTTACTGACCCAAAGCCAGATGGTTTCACAGAGTTTTCCATGCTCACTGATGTGCCCATCAGTCTCCACAAAACTGAATGGGCCTCACATTGAGATTCTGGTAAGAGTGTCTTTACGATTAGGAGCAGAAAGGCATAGATTTTGTTTAATTCTTCAAGGCCTACTGATATTTGTATCTTTTTAGCTCAAGAAGAAACCAGAAACTAGTGCAGGGTGTGATCTCAAAAGCTGAATGTGAGTTTAGAATGTCTAATTTAATATTAAATACAGAATCTGTATCTATAAAACAACATTTAAACATGTTTTCTAAGCACAGGATTGTCTTTCTGCAATATGGTCATTCCACAGTACCCTTTCAAAATCTGAAACCAGCTTCAAAATGTCTCAGTCTTTGGAGTTCTGCACACACTTGGTGTGTGACTTTAACTTTGAAAGGCACTTCCCTGCTCTCAGCTGAGGTTATAATGCAACCAAAAAACCGCCCATGTTCGAGAAGCGAGACCAAAGAACAATTGTACTTCAAAGGACATTTAAAAAACAGTCACCCTGCAAGCTCTATAGCAACACTTACACGAAAACTTGAGAAAAGTCCTTTCAGATTTTTCTGTCTGCACACTTAACAACATGGTTAAATATGGGATTGCCAAAACTAAATTAAGGAGTCTTGATGGTACTTATCTCACAAGGAACAGCTTGAAATTCACAGCACCTGGAGGCTGTAGTTTTCATGCTGTTTTGCAAATGACACCATGGGAAATTGCTAAGCTGTCTTCTAGAAATGGAGCTGTGGTAAGGAACTATTTGGAATTCGTTTGAAAAAATGTTATCAGCAGCAGGTGACTGGTTAATCAGGGTTTTTTTTCAGAGTTGTATAACTTGGGATATACCTGTGCTGCAGTCACAACACAAACTGCTGTCCGACAGTTAAATATCCTAGCTAGTGATAGAAGTTTAGAGCTGAGATCAATCTATCTGTAATCCAACTGCGGGCTGACTTCAGTTGCTTTTTTGGCAGGTCAGTTACCTAGCCCAGTGTTGCCATGGTCTGCTTATGACCTGCCCCTAAACCCCTGAATTTAAATGCTGCTTATCTGTCACAATAATTTTGTGACTGCAGTTCTTACTGTCCTTGGCCCGAATTTGGCTCCCAAATGTACGAGTGCAACTACAGAATACATTAGCTGAAATCAATTAAGTCTCTCTCAATTTATAGCAACTGACAGCTGAATTTGACCAACGTACTCTGTTGACCCTCTAAATGCCTGTATCTTTACTGGTCAAATGCAGTGCTGTTGTGCCAGTTTGAGCCAGTAGAGAATTTAGCTATGTATCAGAAAATCAATTAAGTGAAGTGTTCAAATAATCTGAGTTAACCTCTCAACTTGACAAGCACATGGAAACATGTATCAACACTATTGTAATAATCATGAAAAAATATGAGAGTGGATCTGAAGCTATTTCTTTTGTATATGTACACTATTACTTTGGGAATAGAGAGGAATGTCTGTATAAGACCACATTCTTCTAAACAAATTAATATCACTCCAGGGACTATCGTATCAAAAACATCTACCACATTATGATGTGTCTCTGTGATGTGACAGCTTTGAGACTCTGGATTAATCAGACCTCTTTGACTCCTTTTTCACAGAATCACAGAATCACAGAATGTTAGGGATTGGAAGGGACCTCGAAAGATCATCTAGTCCAATCCCCCTGCCGGAGCAGGATTGCCTAGACCATATTACACAGGAACGCGTCCAGGCGGGTTTTGAATGTCTCCAGAGAAGGAGACTCCACAACCTCTCTGGGCAGCCTGTTCCAGTGTTCAGTCACCCTCACCGTAAAGAAGTTTTTCCTCATATTTAAGTGGAACCTCCTGTGTTCCAGCTTGCACCCATTGCCCCTTGTCCTGTCAAGGGATGTCACTGAGAAGAGCCTGGCTCCATCCTCTTGACACTTGCCCTTTACATATTTATAAACATTAATGAGGTCACCCCTCAGTCTCCTCTTCTCTAAGCTAAAGAGACCCAGCTCCCTCAGCCTCTCCTCATAAGGGAGATGTTCCACTCCCTTACTCATCTTCATGGCTCTGCGCTGGACTCTCTCTAGCAGTTCCCTGTCCTTCTTGAACTGAGGGGCCCAGAACTGGACACAATACTCCAGATGCGGCCTCACCAGGGCAGAGTAGAGGGGGAGGAGAACCTCTCTCGACCTGCTAACCACACCCCTTCTAATACACCCCAGGATGCCATTGGCCTTCTTGGCCACAAGGGCACACTGCTGGCTCATGGTCATCCTGCTGTCCACTAGGACCCCCAGGTCCCTTTCCCCTACGCTGCTCTCCAACAGGTCTGCCCCCAACTTGTACTGGTACATGGGGTTGTTCTTGCCCAGATGCAGGACTCTACACTTGCCCTTGTTATATTTCATTAAATTTCTCCCCGCCCAACTCTCCAGCCTGTCCAGGTCTCTCTGAATGGCTGCGCAGCCTTCCGGTGCGTCAGCCACTCCTCCCAGTTTTGTGTCATCAGCGAACTTGCTGACAGCACACTCTAATCCCTCATCCAAGTCATTAATGAATATATTGAATAGTACTCGTCCCAGTACCGACCCTTGAGGGACTCCGCTAGATACAAGCCTCCAACTGGACTCTGTCCCATTGACCACCACTCTCTGGCTTCTTTCCTTCAGCCAGTTCACAATCCACCTCACTACCTGATCATCCAGACCACACTTCCTCAGTTTAGCTGCGAGGATGCTGTGGGAGACCGTGTCAAACGCTTTACTGAAATTGAGATAGACCACATCCACAGCTTTACCATCATCTATCCACCGGGTTACGTCCTCATAAAAGGCTATCAAGTTGGTTGAGCATGACTTCCCCTTGGTGAAGCCATGCTGAGTGCCCCTAATGATCCCCCTATCCTTGATGTGCCTAGAGACAGCACCAAGGACAAGTTGTTCCATCACCTTTCCGGGGATGGAGGTGAGGCTGACCGGTCTATAGTTACCCGGGTCCTCCTTCTTGCCCTTTTTGAAGACTGGAGTGACATTCGCTTTCCTCCAGTCCTCAGGCACCTCTCCCGTTGCCCACGACTTAGCAAAAATGATGGAGAGTGGCCTAGCAATGACTTCCGCCAGCTCCCTCAGCACCCGCGGGTGCATCCCATCAGGGCCCATGGATTTATGGACGTCCAGGTTGCTTAATTGGTCCCTGACCCAGCCCTCATCAACGAAGACAGATTCCTCCTCTATCCTGACTTCTTCTGGGGCCTCAGAGGTCTGGGGCTCCTCATGACAGCCTCCAACAGTATAAACAGAGGCAAAGAAGGCATTCAGTAACTCCGCCTTCTTTTTATCCTCTGTCTCCAGGGCCCCCACCTCATTCATCAGTGGGCCTACATTGCCTCTAGTGTTGTTTTTACCTGCAATGTATTTGAAGAAGCCCTTTCTGTTGTCCTTGACCTCTCTTGCAAGGTTTAATTCCAAGGAGGCCTTAGCTTTCCTAGTTGAAAAATCATTTTTGCTAAATGATTAATAGACTAATGTCCTGGTTTGGCCTAAACCAGGCCGATTTTCCTTTCAGTGATTTTTACTTTCAGCTAAGTCTCCTCTAAGTAACTGCACTTTCTGAAACTAACTGCATGTTTTGCAGACAGTGTCTACTTCCAGGACTGATAACGCCCAAAGTTTGTAGTTATCGCTGAGGCACCGGTAGGGATGTTGTGCAGTAAGGCTCTTGCTGTACTTAGTCTTAGAGAAACCAAGGTCACTTCTGAATTCCTCACTGCTTACAAGTGAAGAGCCGAAGGGGGGTCACAGCTGCAGGGAGGAGCAGACAGGGCAGGTGACCCAAAATTGACCATCGAGGGTATTCCATCCCATACACGTCATTCTCGGTATAAAGCGGGGTGATCACGAGGGTCTCGCCCTCTTTCTGCTATGGCCGGTGTCCAAGGAGGACTCCGTCTGTTTTCCTGCTGCCCCCGATCCCGATCCGTGCATCCCTGAATCCAGCTCTCGACCATCGCTAGGCCCAGGCTGGGCCTTCCCGGAGCCTGCCCTGCAGTGCCGGTGGTGACGTGGCTGACTTCAGGGGAGCTCAATCTTGGTTTTGTATATATATTTGTATATATTTGATTATTTCTATTATTATTATTATAGTCTTTTCCATTATTATAGTTTATTAAAACTGTTTTAACTTTCCAACACGGAAGTCTCTCTCCCTTTTCCTTTTCCCTTTCCCTTTGGGGGGAGGGAGGGGATAACAGAGAGCATCTGCCACAGGTTTAATAGCCGGCCCAGCTTTAAACCGTGACAACTACAGAGGAATATTTAGATGTCTGAGAACAGACATATAGGAATATCTAGGCCTGTCTGAGAAGGAGGAATATGGATACCTACATTTTAAAGAGGGCAAACACCTTGCCAGAGGCAGATGTCTCAGGATAAGGGGAAAGTTAGGGAGTATATGAGTCTGCTCAGATTTAAATTAGGAGTAGGTGTAGTGAGGTGTAAAGTCATTAAGTGCAATATCAGGCTCAGAATCTCCAGTTATCTCACACCATCACTCAAAGGGTCGTATCTTATTCAGTAAAGCCCATTGAAATCCTCGTCTTGCTTTCAGCTAGCAGCTTCCATCTTTAACTCACATTCTAATTGTTAGTCTTCTTACAATGAAGCTCACATATTTTCTTCTTCCTGAGAGTGAAAGAGGAAGTGTTTTTACTTTGAATAGTGAGTGACAATAATGCTTTGGTTGATTGAATGGTGTTTCAGGAAGGGGTTGAGAAAGCCTTGAGAGTCTTTTGCTATAGTGCTTCCTGAGATTAGATGTACCGTGTTCTTCTGACTGCAGTGATATAATTAGATAGATCTTTATTATACAGAAAGACAAGCAAACCCCAAATTCAGCTAAATAAAATCTTCTGCTAATCAGTGCTTGGCTCATCATCTGTCTATTAGCCACCTCCCTGGAATTCTACTTCTCCAAATGGCTATTTGTAACTAAACAACTGACTCTTAGGGTCCAGAGAATGAGGATGGTGTAGGACAAAGATGGCTCGCTTGGATGGTTTAGGTCTGGGCAAAGTTCCTATGGTGGAAGCTAGAGCTCCCTGTGTAATTTCTGTAGCCCAGGGCTGCCAACTGCACCATGGATATCCGGTGATTTATTATTTTCCTCTTCCCTCCTGCCAGGATGAAGTCTTAGCTAATGAAGTGATAGTTATGTACACAACTAGATCTTCATATTCACCCTTATTCTATGGCCTATTTCTATATCTGATGAAGTCAAAGGGAAAATTTCCACTGAATTAATTGATGCAGAATAAAACCTTAAGTGAGTTTTTTTGGGGTGGGTTTTTTTGTTGGGTTTTTTAAAAATATACGTAACAGAGAGACTGGTCCTCAGATGTACAAAGTCCGAGCAAGGTTCCCCTTTTTTTATTTCCTGAAGTGTTATAACAAAGCTGACAAGTCGAGGAGGAATGTTTTCTTCCATCATATCCAGTCACATCAGATTGTAAAAGATGTGAAATAGAAAATTGTTCTAGAAATGAGTAAACTGGTAACGTGATTATAGCATAGATTTCTCAAAGAAAAACAGCTGGTGAATTTCATACAAAGTCCCCTTCATGCTGTGAAACAGCAAAACAACACATTCCAACAGTATGATAAAGCTAAGGACCTTCAGGGTGGCAGCCTATATAATGTATTCAAAGGATCTTGCTGCTGATTCAGAAAGCCCTGTGTGATCAAAATCTTCCTCCCTCCCTTCTGGTTGTAGTTTAACACTTTCTAAGAGCAAATTACACAACAAGATTTGTGAAAAAGACTGAGAAAAATGTATGGCAGACCTTGAGACCAGTTCTGAGTAAAGTCTAGGCCATTTGACAGATGGAACTGAGGGCTATTTCTTATTTTTTTGGGGGGGAAAAACACCAAAAAAGGATATTTAGATTCTCAGTTTCCAGCAAAATCAATTCTGTGGAAGTTAGGCACCTAAATTCCTGTAAAACTGTAGGTCAGAGGGACTGTGCTGTTCGTTTGAAAGTGTTCAAGTTGGGATATCTGTGGCCGCCTTTAGATACTCTCCTGAAAGCAGCTCCTCTGCTCAGAGCATAGCTCTCATGGCTCTCAGCTGGCACAAAGTGCTTAGCACTCCTGCAGATCAGAGCCTGGGAGTGGAGAATCAAATCAGTTTGGGAACTGGTATTTAAAAGACTCTCTGCACTGATTATCTGTTGTGGAAAAAAAGTTTGACTCAGTGGTATATTCAGCATCACAGAAAATATCTAGAGCAGAGGGAGAATCTTGCTTTTATCTCTCAGATCTGCAGCTCCTTGCTGCTTATTTACCTTCTTATTGCAGTGTCCCACAGCCCCAGCTTCTGTACTGGTTTTGCATCTCAGTTTCTGCTCTTCTTACTTGCTCCTAAACAGTCTGCTGCTTTTTCTGTCTCTAAGTTGCCTGGGTCTTGTTAGAGCAGCCACTTAGTTGTTCTCCTATCTGTCACTGCAGCAGGTACTACATCATGGCAGATGCAATTCCAGGCAAAGTCCCGTTCATCCCTCAGTCTCTGTGGAGATCTGAGCAGAGAAGACAGAGTTTTCTAGGAGCTTTGCTATCAAAGCACTGAACAGATACAAACTGAAAAATTCAGAGGCCTAGAAACTAGTTTGAGTGGACATTCATAGGGAAAAAAACACAAAATACTAGGCTGATCCATCTGCCAAAGCTTCAGATTTTTGTTCAAAAGCACAGAGGAGACCTATCAAATACCCTTAGAGTGCTCTAACATGGTCATTCCTCTGTATTGTTTTATTTCTGAGGAAATTGCTCATTTACTTCTGAAAAACAAGAATGTAGAATGCTTCAGTAAAGAAGACATGTAAAGAATTATAGGAAAGCCTTATAGTTGAAAGGACAGGAAAAATGCTTCAGTCATGCTTTGCGGAGAGAAAAATCTCCCCAGTATTACTTTTTCATATTTCCATGAGTTCTTCTGGTTTTCTCTTTTTTTTTTCTTTTTTCTTTTAGTATTTGTTACGGATTAAGAAAACAGAATATAAGGACTACCTGCTGCCCAGTTCACAGATGCGTATGTGAACACGTGCATTTCATATAAAAGTAAATAGATCTGTGCAGATGTACATATGTACACATATCTATATACTCAAAGTAATTTCTGTAGCAAGTTATAATTGTTTGGGATAGTGTTCTGCATTGAATAGACTTACCAGAAGGAAACTCATTTGCATTAGCTGTGTCTACAGACAGCAGTCTTTTTAATGAAGCAAATGTATCTCTCACAACAGATTAAAATCAAATATGACACTCAAGAGTCACATTCTCTGCTAACAGTTAACCATTCCAATGTGAAGCAATTTCCAAAACGCTGGCATATGCAGTAGACTCCTTCTTTGAAGTTAGCTAATGTTTTAGCTCTAATTGGACATTAGAGCATTAGGAATAGTTTGTGTTTTAAATGTTCTCATCAATACGTTCACTCTCTGACAGGAAAATGATGCTGGTAAAACGGGAATACCATATCAGCCTGAAAAATGATATGCATTATGTTATTTTTTCCAGCTTTATTCACCAGTTCCTACAGTTCTGTTGTTGCTGTTGTTTTCTTACAGGATATTAACAATAAGAAAAATAAATTTAATTGTGTTTATTGTTTTTGGTGCTCTTCTACATAATTATATTTTCTAGTCTTTCTATGATGAAGCATTTGCCAGAAAATTCAAAGTAGGCCTCAATTTCATGGTTATCTGTGTTTTGTAAGATCTGTCTTTGGATTAATGGTCAGCTCAAAAACTTTTCACAACTTTCAATGGACTGTTGGGACTATCTCGTCTGATCTCTTACTCAGCTTGAGCCAGAAGATTTTACCTGGTGCTATGTACAATATTCTAGGATGAAAAAAACATTTATCTATGCCAAATGTGATTTAAATTAATTAAAAACTGCTTTATATATTAATGCTGACCAAAACATATCTGTTCCAAGTGTGTGTATGGCTCAGCAGCTCTTCACTCCTGCCAGTTTAGCAGGAATCCCATCAGAACTTCTGGCAGGTATTTCTGCCTTCTCTGATGAGCCCTCAGAATCCTCCACAGGACTGTAGCATACTCATTTCCCTTCCCATCTCAAGGCCCTGAAGACAGTGCTTTCTGTCAATCACCTGCTAGTGAGTGACAGGAAAGTCTTGGTGGCACGGGATCTGAGCAGAAGTGGTTTCCAATAACCCACAACCCCTTGTTGTGCTGATTGTGTTTAGGAGGGCGGGGGGAACCAACCTTTTGAAGGAACATCAAAGTGAGAAATGACAGAGCAGTCTACCAAGTTATTCAAGATATTTGAATGGGGTTCTAGGAAAAAGGAGAAAAGCAGTTCTTGACTCAATATGAAATGTAAATAATTGATTCTCAAATTAAAGTGTTTTTTTCTGGGAAAGGGGGTGGGGGGAAGTTAGTGTTTTTCATTTACCTATCAGCATAAACAGCATGGTTCTATTTACAATATGTAGTCAATGTTGTTCGAGGTAAAGCTTTCATTTAGAATGAAATTGTGTCAGTGATATTATTGACTAAAAAACCTCTCTGGCACTTGATTGAAAAAAAATACAGATGCCTTGAAACTAATGGGTGAAGTAAAACCACGATTAAATTCCAAAAATTTACTCGAGAACTTGTTTTGTTTTCTAAGATACTCATCTTCATTGTAAAATTACATCAGTTGGATTATTATTCCTATGTTAATTTCTAGTATGCGGAACTGCGATGTAAGTTTTGTTTTCCAACGATCTTGGAGGTAATTGACCTTTATTAATTTTTCCCCAGTGGAATATTGTTTTTTTTTAAAAATAATAGAAATATTTCTATTGGTCTTCAGTTATGCAAGCAGACTGCCAAATTTCTCTACCTGTGTTCCGTTAGTTGAGCCTTAATTTTTTTTATCTTTCTGTAAATCAGTATTTCTTTGATTTTTAAATTAATAAATAACAAGTTGGCTTGTCCTTCGTTTATTCTCTCCTCCAATATCTTTGTGGATATACCATGTGAGCCAGTAGGAACAGAGCATCATTTCTATACTGAAAATGAAGGAAACTTGCAAATTCCTTCTTTGGTCTGAAGTAATGCTCAGACAATAATCCTAGATAGATACAAGGAAAATGTTTTGCCTTAACTTCGTGCTACATAATAGAATTCTTCTGGGGGAAAGATATACTTTTTACCTTTTCTATCCCCTTGTATTCCCAAACATTATAACTTTAAAATTTTATTTATCCACCTCCTCCTTTAAAAACCACAAGTTTTGATTACGAATATTCTGCATTTAGTCACTGCTTTTGTTTCCAGGTGACACAGGTTGTCTGAAAAGATGGAAGTAATTCCTCCAAGTAGAAGAATCTTTGCTACAGGACAAGAAGAGCAGTTGAAAAGAAACTCTTTAACCTACTGGTGGTAGGAAATGATAAGAACAAAGAAAAGTGTTTGAATTTCGTATTTTGAGGGCATGAGCTTGCACAATCAGAACACAAAGGGCAGCTAGCTGTTGAAAGACAGGTAATAATCCATATTCTTCAAACCTCATGTTCTGCTTTCCATCAGGTCTGTGCTTAGAAAGAAGAAAGTAGGAGCAATTTAAGAGTTTGTGGGGGTAACTTAGAAAGAGTGGAGGAAAAAGAAGAGAGGACAGTTATGTAGGAAATGAAGCTCTCATTACCCATGAACAGTTCTCCAAGCAGCTGAAGTGACAGGTGAAATGTTGCCTCTTTGCTAGTGCTTTTTCCCTCTATGTGAGAAATGTCTTGTGCACTGTTAGTGTCCTTTCTACTAGAATATGTTGTTTATTTTTTTTTTTTTGAGGAACTTCTCTCAAAAGGCCATCTGACTATCACTAAATCAACTGAAGTCAAATAATTTAGTGTGGGAGGAAGCAATAAATTTTAGGGGCTGTGGATTCCATTTGGGCGTATGTTATGGGAAATCTGTAAATATTAGGATGTCATGAGGATCCCAACACACATGATTATAAAAGCTGCAACAAGACAGTTACAATCCATGCATAGTATAGCCTAATATCTCATTTAGAAACGTAAATTTACAATATGAAATATCTTTAGTCATAACAGCTGCAATTTTTGTTTGTTTGTTTATTTTTTAGACAGCTATTACTGTTCCTTATAAGTGTCATGTTGATTTTTAGGCTTTTAACAATTTGCTCAAAGATGGGGAAAATGTACGATGGAACATCATTCTTTGTAACTGCATGAAAAAAATCTTGGATTCTTGGATCTTACCATCCTGTCCTCCTGGATCTTATACCATCTTACTGGAGTCTACAATGTGCGTGTTTAATATAGTGTAGCAGCCATAGAACCACTTACATTTTTAAGGTGAAAAAAATCTCTGGAGTATCAATAGAATTTTAAACATCTTTTAGAGAGGTGGGTATAATAACTGCTGACTAAGCATCCAAAGAGCATATTTAGTCTTTTTCCCTTTTTCATTTGCATTAGTTTCTTCACAGAGTTTGGTAGGGTTTTTGTTGTTGTTGTTCCTAAATCAGTTTCAGAAATGCTAAGAAAAGAGAATCAAGCTAAAAAATAAAACTTGTAAACAAGCTATATTCAACTTCTCACAAAAAAAAGGTTTTAATATGTGCAATGTTTGGCCTTTTATCAAAAGGCTTAGATTTTTAATTCTTGACTTGTTTATAGGTTAAAATGTCTATTGGTGAAAGAATATTTTAGTAGCAGCCACAGCTATGCAGTATATGCAGACAAATTTATGCAAAAGAGATTAATCTTAAGACTCTGCTTCTAAGAGTAATTTAAAATCATGTAGTCATGACAAGAAGTAGTATCAATGTTGTTTGACTGAGAGAACCCCTGCCTCGCTCTTCAGTTATTTTTTATTTGTGAGCAAGATTTTTTATGACCTATTGGATAGAGAGAATCACTAATTTTGATGGAAGACGTGAGTTTCAGAAGTCAAAGATTTTAACATTGCTGTGTCACTGTAAATGTGAGGTTTTGACTTGTATTGCAGAGACAATAGTTAAACTCTTTATAGTGATACCTGTAAAGAGATATCTATAAAGAATAGAGAAACCTATATCAAGCCAGGAATTTTATGGACTATGATGTGGACACATACAATCAAATAAGTCTATTTCAAAATGCAGTGGTTATGCAGAATGAGCATATGGTTTCCTTTTCAGACAGGATGCACAAGTTAAGACTTTTATTTTGTCATGAAGTACAAGTTTTAGTTGATCTCAGGTTTTGTTTTGTTTTAGGTTTTTTTTTTTTGTCATTGATCTTGCTTTTTGTTGACTTCAGTATGTGAAGCACCTGATCAGTCATGACCATCTGTTCAGGGATGGTCAGCTGCTCTGAGATGGCACATTGGCTACAAGTGACTGTTCTGGTCGGGTCCTTTTTTTTTTGGCAGACTCTTCAGTTAGGTTGAAATGAGTGGGATACCTAATCTTATCATGGTTCCTACAGATGGAAAGGGAAGGTACTGTGATCCTTGAGGTATGCAGGTGAAAGGCAAATTCTGTAAATAACACAGAGGCTGGATGTCCTCTCCTCCTGTTTATAAGTGACTGCCTGCCATTTGTTCTTCACTGATCCCTGCAAATTATCTCCAGTTTTGGACCACTGGATTTCTGATGCAGCACATCTCCTCTCCAGCAGATATCAGCTCATCTAATCCCTAGAGAAAATATTTAGGTTCTTTTTTTTCTAGAAATAATAACCTTGACTTTTTGATTTTCCCCTTCACATCTAATATTGATGTTGACTGGCATTGCAAAAGTAAATTAGATTGTTGCAAACTTAAACCAGAATTGCAATAGAATTGTGGCTAGTAACAGTTCAGTGCTGAAGTAAGTTAGTATCAATTACTGTGAATTGTGGCATGAAGGGAAAGTACAGTGTAGAAAGGTGGGAAAATCTCATCTCCAGTTAGATAATGACAATAGGAAAAAAGTGAAGGAAATGCATTAAAAACAGTTCTATAAGGTTTCAGGATTTACGTGTGAATATCTTAAGTGTCCACATAGTGATCCAGAGGGATCCAATTTTCTTTCACTGATGTGATCATAGGGTTGTTGCTATGGTATTGTTATTTGAATTTGCTCACTTGTGCTTCTCTGAAGCTGTGGAATTGGCTTATTCCTGCCATTTGAACAAATACTGGGCTGTCATGCAGCAATGAAAAGCAAAATGCTGTGACTGTGAACATTTTAATTGACATTTTTGTCTCCAGTAAAGACTGTTTTCTCATTACACTGGTCTAAATCTCCAGTACCTCCATGGGTTGCTTCCACTTTGATCATTGAACTGAGAACTAGATTTTCGCCCAGATATCTTCTGTCCTACTTCGTACATCTTTTCTTTTATTTTGCTTTTGCTTCTGCATTAGGGAAAATTACAGGAAGTGTTGAACTAAAAGGTACTGGTTCTTTGTATTAGAATTCTATTAAAAATATCTCTCTTCAGACTAGATTAAAATTTAAGCTCAGCCTTGTGCCTCTCTGTAGAATACATGTTGTTCTTCTTGACCCTGGGAGCACTTAGCTTGCTTTTAGCTCTTGGTCATCAGAAACATCTCAGTTCTCTGGGTTTTACTGCCAGTTAGGCTGAAAAAGGGTAGATTGCTCTATCAGTAGAAGCCACTGTTAGCTGAACAGTATTAGATGTGTGCTGAAAGGTAGTGGATCAAATTGCATCTCCCAGCTTCCACTGTGTCTTTCCACATTCACATGTCATTGTTCAAAAGCATGACTGGAGCCCCTTAGATGTGCCACCCTGACCTCTGCCATTTGGGTTACTGTAGCTTGTAATGGTGCCAGTAATGGGGTGTCATCCTCTGTCGTAGCCTGTGCTGCAAAAGGAAGGGGCCTTCTTCCAATGGGTTTCCTAGTGGCTCCATAACAGAGTATGCGAGATGAGATTCACAATACTCACACTCCCTGAGGTTCTGGGAGAGTGTGCTCTAGGGGAACAGGCTCTCCTGCCTGCTTCTTTTTCCCTTTCCATCCAATCTGTCCCTGTTACAGGCACTTTCTCTCCCCTAGCTCCTTTCTCAGGCCTGCCTCCATTCCTTGCTGTTCACATTCAATTGATGTAAAATGGCAGCCAAGAAAAAGCAGTACCCAGGCATTATTCTGCTTTTTGTGTTATGATAACCATCAAGTACTTTCTGTAAGTGCTTTTAAATTCCTGAGCATTAACTTATAAACATATGTCAAACAGAGCCATACTAGGAGGTTCATACTGTAACTTTCCTTGTGTCACTTTCATGGGAGTTAATGAAATGAAACATGTATAACATAACTTGTGCACATACTGAACTCTCAGGTACATTCCTTGAAAATCTGTTTCAGATAAATCAACACCAACTGTACTGAGAGTTTTTTATTTTGTTTTGGGAATAAAGTCTTCTGTGTCTTGGTACAAAGTCTTTTGCTTATTTAGCAAGGTGTTGGAAAAACTTCAAGTCTTTCTTTTGATGACTGGCTACTGCTTTGCACTTGCTTCATGTTGTGCTGGGATATGTTAAATCTATTTTGGAATCTATTGCTTTTTGGCCGATGTTCTATTCATATTGGATTGGTAGATTCTCTGAAGAGTGCTTAGAATAGAATAGAATAGAATAGAATAGAATAGAATAGAATAGAATAGAATAGAATATTTTCAGTTGGAAGGGAGGTAAAATCATCACCTAGTCCAACTGCCTGACCAATTCAGGCTGACCAAAAGTTAAAGCATGTTATTAAGGGCATTGTCCAAATGCCTCTTCAACACTGACAGGCTTGGGGCATCGACCACTTCTCTAGGAAGCCTGTTCCAGTGTTTGACCACACTCTCATTAAAGAAATGCTTCCCAATGTCCAGTCTAAACCTCCCCTGGCACAGCTTTGAAACATTCCCATGAGTCCTATCACTGAATCCCAGGGAGAAGAGCTCAGCACCTCCCTCTCTATTTCCCCTCCTCAGGAAGCTGCAGAGAGCAATGAGGTTGCCCCTCAGACTCCTTTTCTCCAAACTAGACAAGCCTACTTTAGGCTACCTTAGCCTCTTCTCATAGGACATTCCTTCCCTTTCACCAGCTTTGTTGACCTGCTCTGGATGCATTCAAGTACCTCAACATCCTCCTTAAATTATGGGGCCCATTTTCTGTTGTTAGAGCTCTTTGATATCCAGTTTTTGTGTTCATTTTTTTTTTATGGAGCTATAAGCTAACACCTACCAGTTGCTTTTTGCCAAAGGGCTTGATAAACAGTAAAAGAAGAACTTCCCCTCTACTGATCTAATATGTATCTGAGTATCACTGAAATTGATCATTACAACCATACGGTAAGCATGTGTTCCTACTTTGTAGATTGTCAAAATGCACCTGTAATGGGGAAGTATTTCAGGAGTATGTCTGTGCACCACTCAAAGCAGAGTTATTTGCTAGGGGAAAAAAATAATATCCAGCATTTGTGAGCCCATTTTAAGAAATATCTTATTATTAGACAAGATTAAATGAAAGAATTCCATCAACCCTATTTTAGCAAAGAGTAACCTTTGGATCTTGGTCACATATTTGGAAATATATTTTCTGAAAACTTAGCTACCAGTAGTCCTACTGAGAGGTCAGTTCCAGAAGTATTATGGGTTTTTTTTAATTGGTTCACAAATCTGGATCCTTTTCTTAATCATGACTTTCTGGAAATGTTCCTTCATATTGGCTAAAGACTAAATGCATGTCAATTTCACAAAAAAAACTTAACTTCCAGTATCCTCCTTTCCCACTATTCAGTGATGTTGCAGTCTTGTCTGTCAGTGAAAATACAAATTTAATAGTGGGTTGCCTCATATAGATGAACTTGTGAATATAAACCTACTACTTTTCCTGTTGTGGTGGTCTAGCTTCACTTGCCATCAAATTCATTCTCTTACAAAGCATGTATGGTAAATGCAGTCTCTTTCCTCACCCTGAGAGTTTGCTTCGGGTTTTAGCTGTTGTCTTTAACCAGGTTATTTGTCCCATTTTACATAACCTCTTCTTTCTTGGTGCAAAATTTCTTTCATAATCAGTCTTTAAAATGGCTATGACATGAACTCCCTGTGAACCCCAGAACTCGCCTCCAGCATTTATTACAGATCAGCTGTGATACATTGGCACAGTAGGCAGTGAAGAAAAAAGTCAATGCTTGGTCAAATACTACCCCTTTTCCTCAAAGACATTGTTTATTATAGGGTTTTTGCCACAAAAGTGCTGGCCCATGCTTTTTTGTGACTGTCTCTTGGAATTCAAGAATGTTGCTATATGACTTTTCCACCTGAACATCAGAAAACACTTTTTTACTGTGAGGGTGACTGAGCACTGGCACAGGCTGCCCAGAGAGGCTGTGGAGTCCCTATCCTTGGAGATATTCCAAAGCCATCTGGATATGATCCTGGGCAACCTGCTTGAGTAGGCGACTGGACTGGATGACCTCCAGAGGTCCCTTCCAACCTCAACCATTCTCTGAACCTGTGATTTTTAAAACTTTTTCACCTTTCTTTTGGTAGTATATAAGCATTTTTAACAATTTATTTGACTTGTTTATTTGACTGGCATTGGAAAAAATGGATTTTTTTGTTTCTCTGTTTTGATTTGTGTAAGCAGGTGTCCATTGACTGAAGCGATATTTTTTGGGTATCATAGCTGCTAAAACGTCTCATTGTCTTGTCAGAGAAGAATACTAGGGCAGTTCAATTAATTTCTAATGGCCTGTGATAATGAAGTAGTTTGCAGTGACAGTTTCACTTCCTTTTTAACTTCAAGGACTGAAGTTCATGGGTACATTTTTATCCATGTTTTTCTTAATTCCTTTCCTGCATTGTTCTACATATGGCATTTCCTGCACTGCTTGGGACTCATCTTCCTGGCTTTAGCTAGCGAAAAGGTAGGCTTGTACTCTGAGCTAGCTATAAGATTCCCCCTGAAATCAGTAGGTGCCTCCAGGACAGTTATCCAGAGATAGCTGTCTATTAACTTTCAGGGCAAAGTAAGCAAGTAGTTTAGAGGACATGTGTAACTTCTGCCTGCCTGCAGTTAGGGGAGATGAACTCAGCTGTAGGCTCCTGTATGGTCTATGTCTGTTGCCTTTTTTCCAGAGTGGCTCTGATGTCTTAGGAGATTTTCTGTTTTCATTAGCATGGATATTATGGTATGAGTATATAGGAGGCAATATACTACACATTTGGCTTGTGTGAAGTCCTGATGTTTCGAGAGACAGGTGAGGTTGCTCTGCAAGTGCCCAACACAACATACATGAACACGTATTCATCTTTGCTCTGGATGATTTGTTACTGGACTCTTTATACCCCCTTGCCCTGAAACCAGGGCAGAACAGTCCCTTAGTCTTCTGTTTTGTATTTTCTTCTTATAGAAAGATAGACATCCTTCTAGCTGGCTGAACATCTCATGCTCTGACTTAATTGCTATTTATCTCGTAGTGCGAGGCTGCTCTGCATAACGTGGCAAGGACATACCTGTCTTCTGTACCATGCATCGAATACATAACATTGCAGATTGAGTAACAGGCAGCAGCCCTTAAAAATGCTCTGTTGTGATGTATGTTTAATTTCTGCCTGAATAGTTCCCTCTCCTTGAACATACAGCTTGAATCTTTCCCACCTGAGTGGTACTGAAAGGTATTCCTTTTCCACTGGGCTTTCACCACTAATGGTAAATAAAATAGGCCTTACAGGGCACCTTCATATGGCTAAACTGTCCTCCTGCTCCCTTCCCACTCCTCACAAATGGGGCTGCTTGTGCTGTCAGCAAGGAACACTGACCCTCTGGCTCACATGGTTCCCAAAAGGGTAGTTGGGCTGTGTCAGGGAGACGGCACGTTGCCATGAAGGCACCCTGGCAGCTCAACAGTTGGGCTATTGTGTGCCAGGGCTCAAGTCTGTGTCCTCACTCTGTTTAACTTGCTAGTATGGAAATCCTCTGTGTTTAGTGGGTACCTGGATGCAGGACCTATAACCTCTTTCCTTTTGCACGAATGGTAGCTCAAGCACATCACCAATGTCAAGGCACTGAGGGGGCTGGTGGCTCCCTGGGGCTGGGTTTTAGGAGTGATGGGGGCTCCCCAGGTGGGTGGTGGCAGGGCCTGGCAGCCAGAGCCTGTCCCACCCCACAGCCCAGAGCAGGGCAGCTGGGGGGGCACGGGGACAGCCCCAGTCATGGGCGTTGTGCACCTCCCTGGGGATGGGCTGAGGCTGGGCAGGGACATGGTCCCACGGGTTGGCCCGTCTTGGCAGGGCCCATGGCCGGGCAGGGCAGGGCTGTGGGGAGCTGGAGACTGGCCCTGCTGTGACATCGCTGGGGCAGGGGCTGACTGCCCTGGGTGGCTGACATGGGGTCCTGGGCTGTGGGCAGGGTGGGGAGAGCCCCAGGAGCCCCAAGTTAATATAATTTAATTTCAGATTTCCCATCGCCCAGTTGCTAGCACATTTATCACAGCACCCCTCACAGGGGTGCGGGTTCTCAAGGCGGCTGCTGGTGTCTCCTGGGCAGCACCTTTTCCATGTCCTTCCACCGCTGTCTTGGTGTGTAATCACAGCTGATTGTCATGTAGGAGAAAATGGTAAAAGGCATGATTTATTATTTAATATTATAAGTAAAAATGAATTATTTTTATCTGCTTATTTTCAGCACTATCTTTTCTCCCCCATGCATGCCTGCCACCCCCAGGTTTGTAGGCTGTGTGTTCCCAAACCTCTTCTCATACTGGCTCAGCTCCTTCACTCTGAGACTGGGACTCTCAGAGACAGACTCCTCTGCTGCAGCATGATCTCTTTTCCCCATTGTGCTTCACTGTCTCCCGCTGGTTCCTGGATGCTTTCCGAGCTTCCAAGTGAAAGAGCACGACTTATGCACTGTATAATGAACACTAATCATTTTCTGTCGTGGTACCTGCAAAACAGACTGTTTTACTGCACAGAATTACTGAGGTAGCTATTCTCACTTGGTAACATGTATTGATTTTATTAAGAAGAGTTTTGATTTAGTATATCAAGTAATGTTTTTTTAATTGTGAACAGTTAGATGTAAACTATTTTTTAAATGATTTTTCTTTTAATTTTTAATGTATGTGTTTGGCTTCCTGATACCTGTCCTATTCTGCTTTCTGAAATTGTGCTATATAATGTGTGATACTAAAAGCAAATAAAGAAATATATTAACATTTTTTTATTGTCTTAAGAGTGGACAAAATCATTTTTCATCTCTGAACATCTCAGTTACTGTCTTGCCTTAGAAGTCCAGTCCTTCACTACATGAATGCAATAATGCACTGGCCACAAAGGGTGTGGTTTTTATTTATGTGTCTCTCATAGGAATGATCTATAATTTAGGTTTAATGTGCTGGTGTTAATAACCCTCTTTTTTTTGCTAAATGTCTCTCTAATGTTTGTACTACCTGAACTTTCACTCTATCTACTTCTTACTTGATATTCTGCTCTTAATTTACTTGGCCTCATGGTACTGTGATTATATTATCAGGGAATTTAAAGTTTGGTTTGATAATGTTATCAAAGAATTAAAAATTTGGTTCTGCCATTTTCCTTTCTCCTCATATACACTTCTGAAGAGGTCTTTGTGCCTTTAACACACATTGATGCCCACTGTTCATTTGCATTCCATTTCTTATTGTATTCTGTTGCCTTGTCTTTGTATCTGGTGCTAGTCTGAACTTCACAGTCCATTTATTTTTCACTGTTTTGCACTGCACTGATGTCACATACATGCAAAGATCTCTGAGTCACTGCTTACTTTCTCAATATGGGGGCATTTTTTTCTTGTCTGCAATCCTTTGCATAATGACTTGTCTTGTCGGAATTTTTGCATGTGACCCCATGTAAAGGGCATTTCATTGTTATCTTCTCTTTTTTTTTTTTTTCCACAATAGCCATAGATCTTCGGATTTTGTTCATCTCTTCTGCTTTGTGTTTGTATGCCTTCTTTTGTCAAATTTTCAGTAAATTTTCATGCCTTCCTTGCTCTGCCTTCTGAAATACCTTTTTGACTGCTTTGCTTATATTCTCTATTTGGATGTGAGCTTGTTCACTAGCTGTGCACGTCTTTAGTTCTTTGTAGAGTTAATGGGATCTCTAAGCATTCTCATTTGAGTGCCTGGATTTTTCTCCTGTCATTATTCTATCGCAAATTAGTTCAGCCTGTAGAGTTTGGTAATTGCACGAATCAGTCATCTTTGTGTAGTTTGCCAAAGCTCTGACCCATTGTTCTGCAGGTTCTTGATTGACAGAAAAAGGAGACTTTCATGTAACAGGATTTTTTTAATGAATTAAAATGCTCAGGAGCATTAAGATTTCTCCCTGCCTGCTGCTGATGTAGTGGGATGTTACTGAAATATGAGACACCCTTTGCCCGTAACAACTGTAACAGTCTGCTCCTCTTGTTTCCTGTTTTCTAGAGCCATGTTGCAGTATGTTGTTTTCTTTCTGTGTCTGTGTAGTTCTATACGTTCTCTCTTTAAATGCTCATCTGCTCAGGCACTGGACTGTATTTTCCCTTAGCTTATGATTTTTGTTGGCTGTAAGATCACATTGAATTTTGATCCTGTAGTTGTCCATACGCACAAGCAAAGATAGTAAAAATAGGACCACATTCATGTTTTGTTCCTTCCTTTGCATGTAAGGTCTTCACCACTCCCACAAACTTCAGCATTTTTTATATGGGAAGAGCTCTACAACATTGTTATGACAATGTTACTCTCACCTTTCTGTCCCATCCATCTCTTTACTCTGTGTCTGGCATCTAGTCACCTGTTCCTTATCCCCCTGGCTCTGTTCTGCAGATCTCAGATTTTTTTGTTCTGCTATCTTTGCCCAGTCAGCTCCATGCCCACATGCTTCATCACATCTGTCTCACCTATCCCTTAGGGTGTCTTTTGACTGGTTTGCAGGTTTACTGTTTTTAGCCGCCTTTTTGCCACTCCTCCTGACACCTCTTCTTGCCACATGTACTTGCTTATCCTATCTTTTATTCTTCCTTTGTGTAGGAGTCAGGTAGATTCCTGTTCCTTACTTGGGATCCTGGCATGTGTGATGGGAAGCTGGTGTGGCAAAGAAGGTGTTGTTTTATCCCTGGAAAATGTGAGTGGAACAGCAGTTTTAACTGTTGAACCTAGTTAATCTCTACTGTACATGCGCAGAATTGAATTATTCCCCCAGCATCAGAAGGCTTGTAGCACAATCCATTTCGAATGCATATTTGCAAAGCACATTTTCCTGATACAAAGACCATTACCTTGTCCCTTTGGAGTTTCTGCTCCAAAACATGTAACTTTCAAAGAAAAGATCACCAGTTTTAATATTTAAAAACCCCATACTTTTCTTTCCTTAGTCTTTCAAAAGTGAGTGATCTATGGTAAATGCAAAACTGTATGGAAAAAATCAGGCTGAGCCAGTGGCAAAAGAGAAAATTTTATCTCCAAAACTTAGTGGGTCAAGGTCACAAATAAAACAGAGCAGAATCTTACAGAAGAATGAATAAGACAATTATAATAACAATTATGATAATTAATTTATTAAAAGAAAACTTCAGTCTGAGTTTAGGAAAAAGTTGAAGTACAGGATCCATTAGTTTAGCTGGGGTTGAAATGAGGAAAAGAGTTTTATGGGTTAATAGTTTAATTTAAATCCACTGAATCAGTATGCAAGAAAAAAAAAAGTCATGTCAATAAAAGAGAAGTCGTTACTTAGTAGACAATCTTTCCCCATTAATGAAGGAAACTATGTGAGCTGGTTATACACAGAAGGAAAGAAATAGTGTCAACACTATTTGTTGACACTAGGAAAGAAAGGAAAGAAATAGTGTCAATCAAGATAGTTTGTTAGCATTCAAGGACTGCTTCTTCCGAGCTCAAGATCAGAGCATCCCAGCAGGTAGGAAGTCAAGGAAGGGTACCAGGAGACCTGCATGGTTAAACAGGGAACTGCTGGGCAAACTCAAGGGGAAGAAGAGGGTGTACAGATCATGGAAGGAGGGGCTGGCCACTTGGGAGGAATATAAGTCTGTTGTCAGAGGATGTAGGGAGGCAACTAGGAAAGCTAAGGCCTCCTTGGAATTAAACCTTGCAAGAGAGGTCAAGGACAACAGAAAGGGCTTCTTCAAATACATTGCAGGTAAAGCCAACACTAGAGGCAATGTAGGCCCACTGATGAATGAGGTGGGGGCCCTGGAGACAGAGGATAAAAAGAAGGCGGAGTTACTGAATGCCTTCTTTGCCTCTGTCTATACTGCTGGAGGCTGTCCTGAGGAGCCCCGGACCCCTGAGGCCCCAGAAGAAGTCAGGATAGAGGAGGAATCTGTCTTGGTAGATGAGGGCTGGGTCAGGGACCAATTAAGCAACCTGGACGTCCATAAATCCATGGGCCCTGACAGCACCCCGCAGGTGCTGAGGGAGCTGGTGGAAGTCATTGCTAGGCCACTCTCCATCATCTTTGCTAAGTCGTGGGCAACGGGAGAGGTGCCTGAGGACTGGAGGAAAGCAAATGTCACTCCAGTCTTCAAAAAGGGCAAGAAGGAGGACCCGGGTAACTATAGACCGGTCAGCCTCACCTCCATCCCCGGAAAGGTGATGGAACAACTTGTTCTTGATGCTGTCTCTAGGCACATCAAGGATAGGGGGATCATTAGGGGCACTCAGCATGGCTTCACCAAGGGGAAGTCATGCTTAACCAACTTGATAGCCTTTTATGAGGACGTAGCCCGGTGGATAGATGATGGTAAAGCTGTGGATGTGGTCCATCTCAATTTCGATAAAGCGTTTGACACAGTCTCCCACAGCATCCTCGCAGCTAAACTGAGGAAGTGTGGTCTGGATGATCAGGTAGTGAGGTGGATTGTGAACTGGCTGAAGGAAAGAAGCCAGAGAGTGGTGGTCAATGGGACAGAGTCCAGTTGGAGGCCTGTGTCTAGCAGAGTCCCTCAAGGGTCGGTACTGGGACGAGTACTATTCAATATATTCATTAATGACTTGGATGAGGGATTAGAGTGTGCTGTCAGGAAGTTCGCTGATGACACAAAACTGGGAGGAGTGGCTGACGCACCGGAAGGCTGCGCAGCCATTCAGAGAGACCTGGACAGGCTGGAGAGTTGGGCGGGGAGAAACTTAATGAAATATAACAAGGGCAAGTGTAGACCACTGTCCTGGTGGACAGCAGGATGACCATGAGCCAGCAATGTGCCCTTGTGGCCAAGAAGGCCAATGGCATCCTGGGGTGTATTAGAAGGGGTGTGGTTATCAGGTCAAGAGAGGTTCTCCTCCCCCTCTACTCTGCCCTGGTGAGGCCGCATCTGGAGTATTGTGTCCAGTTCTGGGCCCCTCAGTTCAAGAAGGACAGGGAACTGCTAGAGAGAGTCCAGCGCAGAGCCATGAAGATGAGTAAGGGAGTGGAACATCTCCCTTATGAGGAGAGGCTGAGGGAGCTGGGTCTCTTTAGCTTAGAGAAGAGGAGACTGAGGGGTGACTTCATTAATGTTTATAAATATGTAAAGGGCAAGTGTCATGAGGATGGAGCCAGGCTCTTCTCAGTGACATCCCTTGACAGGACAAGGGGCAATGGGTGCAAGCTGGAACACAGGAGGTTCCACTTAAATATGAGGAAAAACTTCTTTACAGTGAGGGTGACCGAACACTGGAACAGGCTGCCCAGAGAGGTTGTGGAGTCTCCTTCTCTGGAGACATTCAAAACCCGCCTGGACGCGTTCCTGTGTGATATGATCTAGGTAATCCTGCTCCGGCAGGGGGATTGGACTAGATGATCTTTCGAGGTCCCTTCCAATCCCTAACATTCTGTGATTCTGTGATTCTGTGAACACCTGTCATGGCTAACCTTAAGATGCTGAATCAAAGGAGTGAATAAAAACTTTCTGTGTCTCAAGAGCATTTTATTCTGTAACTCTTCACTTAGAATAAATAAATTTGTTCCAGATGAGATCAATGTAATTCATAGGTGTAAATCTTTCTTATGAGCTCAAAATGTATTTGGATGCAGTTATACTACGACAGTCTGGATCTGATTTGTCAGAGGCCAAAAAGCCTCAAGAGGAAGGGCATTTTTATGATACCTGACAGGGCACTTTTGGGTAAAACAAAGCTTACTTCTAAATATAATGTGACTTTAATAACTTTTATTTCCAGTCTGTGCACTAATGGGATAACCACTAAATGAACAGCTCAGCTTTTAACCTCTGGTGTAATGATGTCTTCAGTGCCTTCCTAGCACCATTTCTATTGACCTTGTCAGATTATTTCTGTTTCATAGCCTGCCTCTGTCACTCCTGAGTCCTCTGTGTTTATTTGTGTTCATTATAATTGCAGACTAGGTCCAGACGCTGTTTCCCAAATGCAATAAGCTGTTTGGTCCTAGGACATCTGTTTTGTTTTGTAACAGTACCGCACAAACCTAAGAGAGGGTACAAACTGGGACCAGGTTTACTGTGTATGAAACGGAGTGTGAACATTTTCTGTGATTCTGTGATTCTGTGATAAAAAGGTGCTGCCTAAACCGGATACAATCTTGAAACTTTGTCCCCTGCACTATTCCCTCTGTTATGTTCCTCTTGAAATGTTCAGCTGTTCAAAGCAGTTTACCTCTTAGATAATTGATCCACTATTATATAGAGTATCCCAGTTTTACACTAGTGTGCAAGCTTTATAAGTTCATTCCAGACTTATCCTAGGACAGTTTACTCTCCTTGATGTGGGGCCCATTTGATAGAATCAAACTCCTTTCCATCAGATTAAATTAATGGGGACTGTTTTAGGAATTGATGCTTTCAACATTTAAAAAAACCATACTTTTTGAAGGCAAGTAGCCTAAGCTGCTTGCAGGTATTCAATGACAAATGAGAACTTTATTTTGGACTTTGTAGAAGTCTTAAGGATAAATGGACTGAATAGGTTTTTTTTTTTTATTATTTTTGTTTGCTTGTTTCTCCCCTTTGGCCCAATCTTACTTTCACTGAAAGTATTTGACAGGGGCAAAGCAACAGAAGCCTTTTGAGGAAAGAGGTTTGTTGCATCAGGCAGAATATTTTTCATGGGAAAAATGCATTCATTGCGAGGTAGGTGACAGATTGCCAAAACTCATTTGTGCATTTGGCCCCAGTTTGTTTTGATTTTTGGAACTTGGTGTGTATGATAGGATGATGACAGCAAGCCTGTCACGAGGGCATATAATGGAAATAATATCCCTGTGTTTCACAGATCATGTCCCCTCAGTTTTTAAGTTAAGCAGAATCAGTTTTTACTGGTTCTTATTTTTTCCCCCTTGTGTCACAATTCAGCTGGGCTTCTGGTGCTCTTCTGTAAAAGTGATACAAGGCTACATGCCTGCTAGTCACCTAAACAGTGCTCAGGCACTAGCCCTTGATAGTGCATTACTGTGACCGTGTTCCTGTTTGACCCATGGCTGCTAACGCGATTCTAGGCATGACTTGGGGAAGACCATATGCCCGAGGCCTTTTCCTGGCAAGCAATATTGATGAAGCCATCCAGCTGTGTGTGGGGAAGGGAAAGCTTAGCCATTTGAAGGTGCAGAGGCCAAGCTCTTGTTGGTTTGAGTTACTTACACAGGTGCAGTCTAAATGGATCAGCTGACTGACCTGGGCAGGGGAGTGTTCCTCTTGTCACTCTGTTGGCTTCCATGGAGAAATGAAGTGATGTCGGCTTCACTAGAAATGAAGCTGGACCATTATTTTCTTTAAGCTGTCACAAGGATATAGGCATTCTACTTTTCTGCTATTAAACCACATGCAGTTTGATGGGTCTTCAGAAACTATCAACAAAAAAAGGGCCAAGAGCTGTTTAATCAGTGCACGTCCTTATCACATATCTCTTTGAGTTTCATTTGTTTTTCCCATATAACTCTCCAGTTTTCACTGGAGTGTTCTGGGCTTGTATATATTTGTGACTTTTATTTCTGCAAACACTTTTAGACTCCACAGCGCAGGGTCTGATAACCTGTACCAGGGAAGTTGCACTTCAGGACAGGACTGGCAAAACTTGAAAAAGTTGATGAATGTTTTTGAAGATAACAAAAATAAAATAAAAAATGCAAATGTATTATTTCCTTGCAGCCCCCGTCTCCCGTTCCTCCCACAAGTAGTTAGATATAAAAAAGGTTCTTGATAAAATACCACTGCTGTCTGGCTATTGTTATACTGTTGGTAAGGTACCATAGGATATGTTGTGATAAGCCATGACAGATATTTTAAACTGGGTTTTTGTGCTGAAAGGTCACAGACAGGTATAAAACAGTAGGTTCTAGTTCCTGATATGTTGCCAGGGCTCACCCACTGCTCAGGCTGGCTGGGATGAAAGGGCACAGACTTTTCAGAAGCTACTTTCTAGTAGTCAGCAAAAAAACACTGTGATTTTGATAGCAGCACTAGACAGACAAGTTTCCAAGGCTAGTAACTGCGTTGTCACTTCTGGTCTGTATTTGTGCTGACAACTGCTGAGCACAAGCCTGTGGAATTTGCCAGAGAGCACCTTGTCTTCTCATCCAGGTTCACTGCCTGATTTCTCTATCACCTGTGACACCAGTCTTGCATGTTCTGTTTGCTCTATGTGCTTCACAAAGTCAATCTGATAATTGCTTCTGGAGATCAACAACCTGCTTTGCCCTCTCATCTTGTTACCTACCTGCCTTGTCTTTGCTCATAGGCTGCCTCTCAGACTTTCCTCATCCAGCAACAAAACTGATCTCCAGAGGTCTCATAACCCTCTGTCTCTCTTCTAAGCATAGGACTGCCTTTATGCCTCTTCTTTTCCTGCTCAAAATACTTGCAGGTTTTCAAAATGGAAAAATTGGGACAGCATTTGTAACAAGCACAAAGCATGGATCAGGGATGCCTATCCACTTCCACTTAGGCATGAAGGAGAATGGAAGATGAAGAGCAAACAGTTCTTTCTCTCCATATTCAACCAAGCAGAATTGTCCCTTTCAACGCTTTCCACCAACAGGTGGAAATTGAAGACTGTAACGTCAGCTGTAAAAACTGGAGAGAATACAGGACTTGTACTTACTGGAACTGGAAGGTGGGCTGGAAAAGGAGAAGAGCAGCATGTAGTTTAGCTGAGGAATAGTGCAAGTGGAAGAATGGAGGGATGGAAATGGGGGAAGTAGGAAACAGAAATATTCTGAGGAGTAGTTTTTCACAAACGACTATTGGGCTAAAAAATCCCTCTGCAATTTGCTTCAACAGTTCTAAGGATCCCATATATTTGAGTGGGGTAGAACTTGTGCAGAAGCAGTTTGAACAGGTTTCTTAAGATCTTGCAGGAGTTTTTGAAAACTTAAAAAAAGGGATAGCCTGTAACAATAGGTCAGGTACTGAATACAGACTAGATTTCCTTATTTCTGAGTTTTTTTTTTTAAACTTCCAAGATTTTTAAACGTTTTGGGTCAGGTCTTCAAAATGGTCTATTACTGTGGTTGAGCTCTTTTGAAAGGAGAAGGAGAGGTCAGGAGGTGGGAAGGTCCAGATCTACATAAAACCTCAGCTGCTTTTTGTAATTTTCATGGAAAATGTGGCATTTGAGAAGTTTCTGACTTCTTGATCACCCCAGAATGGCTTGTGGTCCACACTTGTAAAATAGTAGAGAAGGCACTAAGTAGGAAGTCAGCAAACTTGCTGTAATATATTATACACAGATGTATCTTCTGGTCCACATCCTCTTTAATTTACTGGCTGTTATGTAGGACAAATGTTCCTTGTCCAAAACGTAATTTTAAAACCAAAAGGAGAGTTATTTACTTACAATAGCCTACAAAAGCACAGGAAGGGCTTATTGTTTTTAGAAAGAGCCAACAGCAAATAAAGATGTCACAGATATAAAAATAAACCTATGTAAGACTGCATCCAAAGTAAATATCCAGAATAAATCCTTTTTGGGGCATACAGAGTCAAATTATGTCATGCACGTGAGTCTCCTCTTCCCCACTTGAAATCAAAGCAAAAATTCAAGATGTAGGAAAACCAGTTTTTGTGGGCCTGATTCAAGGCTAACCTATGACAATGACCTGTTTTTGTGCTTTCAGTCTAGATGCTTATGCTATCTTATTTCTACAAGTACAACTTTCCTCCTTGACACGTAATATAAAGCATAGAGAATTGAGTAGCTTCCTTAACAACAAAATCCCCAAATGTGTGGTTGGTCAGTCAGAGGAGTCGTAACCTATAAATACAACCAACTGCACACATGACATACATTTTCAGTTCCTGATTCAGTGTGGGAAATCCCAGCAAACTCACTGGAGATCTTTGTAGGTGGTTTCAGCCCACTCTCGGTCAGGCCCTATCCGAAGACGGGGTTTGCTAATGGTAAAGGTGGGTAAGAATAGCGACACATAGACACAGGGCAGTATAGAGAAGCAAGCTTTCTCTGCCACTTGAAGTTGCTGCTCTTTCCTTTAGTGAAACATAGTTAAATCCTCTTATGTAGCTGTTCGGGCAGAATGCAATCACATAGAGAAAATCTGTTTGTAAGGGGACTAGAGCAGTGTTTTTCAACCTTTTTCAGTGAGCAGGAAAAAATCCTGGTATGGAGTGGACCCCTGGGTTGTAAGCTGATTAGCTTTCCCTAATAATATTTAGGCCCCTGCAGACCAGGGGTAATGCTGCAGATCATAGGGGGAAAAATTTCTTACGCAGAGCCATTTCTTCTCTGGATTTTTGTAACTGTTCCACAGAGCATCAATCCACTGGACCTTCTCATCTGATCACTCACAAGATAATAACAAGCTTGCCTGAAATACAGCAGGGTCAATTTACATCACAGCAATTCTTTCTTAAAGATAATTTTCCTCACAGAATTGACTTGTCTTTGCTAGAGAAGGATACAGAGACATGTAAGTCAAGCAGATCTTGTACATCATCATGGAATTGCCTTCTGCCACAATACCTTACAGGTAAAATTCCCTGTCGGCTTCACAGTGGGTTTGTGAAAGTGTCATGCCATTCCTTTTGAAACATTAAGAACATGGGTGCAACAGGAGTGAGGCACAAGCAGGGCCTGAGAAGTGAATTTCTCTGTGAACTGTTGCAGCTGGATGAAAGTGTATAGACGTGAGGGACAAGGTTTGAATTAAGATCACTATTTGGTCAAGCATGGATATAGGGAAAGCCTGATGATAGGAATACAGTTTCCTATGCTTTGCATTAAAGAGTTTACATTTGTCAACTAAAAAACAAGTGTGGAAAATGTATTAGGCTTTAAAGTAAACCACAGCGTTGTAGTTGTCAGCTTAGTTTTCTCTGTGGTTAAAAGCTCTGTCTCGTAGTTTGGCAGGGTAATCCCTTAATCACCTGGACAGTCTTCTAAGGCAATCCCTTGTAAAAATAGTGGATGATTTCAGTGTAAAGTGGTCTTTGTAGTGTATCTGGAGCTGCTCTGGCACCTCAGTGGTCATGATTTTCTTGGTTGGTTCATCATAAACTGCATAGGCACTTTCCACTTGCCATTTAATGGATTTAATACAGTAGGGAGGAGAGTGTGGAGGCACGTATTTTCTGAAGCAGCCATATTTCTTTAGTTTTGTTGTGTGTGGCACACTTTTCTCAGATATACAAAGCTGAAAATATTGAAAGATAATTTCCATGGGAGTTCCCTTGGTAATTTCCTATGTTCCTCAAATAACGTAGCCAGAAAGTCACCAGAATTTTCTGCAAAATTCCTGGGGCTGAGAGAATGCACAGAGATTTCTTGCATTGTGCTATGCATGAAAGAATAAACACCTGAAATACAGAAGAAATAACATCTCATTTAAATGACACATCTTGTACCTGTACCAGTTTCCCAGGTTATATGTATGCTAGATGAGAGGTGAAAATGCAATGTAATCTCACATGAGGCTTATAGACAGCCACATTTTTGCTCTATTTGTGCAGAGGGCAGATTTGTAATAAAGTCAGCAGATTCAGGAAGCTTTGTGGTTGCGCTTTCTGTTCTGGCACTGCCACAGCTGCTGGTGTGGAGAGGCAAGGCAGAGCTAGGAAAGGAGGGGCTTGTGATGGCTGAAGCTGGGTAAGGAGGAAGGAATGTGACAGCCTGGGAAAGGCAGGGGCAAGTGAGAAGGCAGTGACAGTAGCTGTAATGAGAGAAGGAAAGAGATGGAGGAGGACTGAGAAAGGAGTGTAATAATTTGTGTGGGGTGGCAGGAAATGAAGCAAGAACAGATGGGAGGATGCAAATGAGAAAGAGAAGGCAGCAGCAGCAGTCAGGCTCAGCTGCAGAGAGGTTGAAACTGCCACCTATGTTTAATATAATCCTCTATTTGACTCTTGCTTTGAGAACAGGAGTATGTGGAATATGGGTTATGGAAAGGTTTGGGGTGTATCTTTCTATGTGGCAACTGACATCTTTTCTTCAGCAGCTGTCTCGAGCCTTCCAGCCCTGACAGAATGAGCTACACAGATCGGTGAGAAGTGAAGGAACTGCTCCTCCTCTCTGTCTGCCTCACACTCTCTCTCTGGATCAGCTAGCCAAAGAACTGACATCCTGAGGGGGGCTTCAGCATCTTGGCAAGAACACCTAGGAAGCAGAAGGGTACTGGAACCATAGATCTAGAAGTCTTGCAAAACAAAATCTGTGGTGATATACATAAAATCAATACTCCACACAGAGCTCTGTAAACTGAAATTCACCATTTATCTCTCCTGCTAGAGAAAGTACATACTGTTTAAAAATTCTGGAGAAAGGATGCCATTATTTATTAACTTCTTTAAGATAAATGCCTAATGAACCCTATCGATTTAATCACCATTACATTCCATTGGATTTTTTTCATAGGTAGTTTATGTAGATATTGGAGCCACAGTAAACTGTGCACATAATTTCCATTTTAGAGTGTCATAGCTTGATTCTCCTCATGGAAAACTTATAGACCACTGAAGTTGATTTCAGTACAGTCAAAACTGGCTTAATGTGAGAAGTACTGAGCACATTGTTCTCCTTTACTAAAAGGTTATCATTCTTCAATGCCAGTGCTGAAAGTTACATGAGGTACAGTATCTTAAAAAACACATCATGCCTGTTCCTTGAACTGGTGTAACAGAAATACTGTGCTTGCTCGAAGTAATTATACAAAAAGAATCTTGCTTTATTTTGAACTTTGAGTCGAAGGACATAAATATTTTGAAAAGAGTTGTTGGCTTACAAATGTGACTCCAGCTGAGGCTTTAAACATCAAAGAGAGATGTTGATGGAGATCAGTAAGAATTTGTAAAGCCATATGACTTGGAACATGTCAGCCAGAGATGAAAAAGAGACTGAACTCCTGTGATCCTTACTTTCCCATAGTAGGTTACCTTTTCCTGGGGATGCTCAATTGCTATTGAAGACAAAATAGTACCCTAAATGTTCATTTTCAGTTCTGTATAATATCAAATTATGCTCAGAGAGTGATGAGTCATTGACCATATTTTTGTTATTATGTAAGGTTTAGGAAAGATCGTTTAGCCTTTTTCCGCCATCAACAGAATTTCCCAGGTACTACAGTTATTAGGCATTGGACAGACCTTATTGGGACAGCAAGGTCAGGTAAAACAAATCAGAATCTAAAAAAGCATACTTCATCAGAGGTGTTAGAGAAAGTTTAGTACATTCTTCCGCTTGCTGAGGAGGAGCAGGGGAAGGGAGGTGGTGTGCAAGGAGCAGTTTCATGAGGAGACGCAGTTCAATCTGTCACTGGATGGTAGCAGCAGCAACTACTGTGTGCCCTTTCTGGGAAAAGGACTTTCCAGAGTGCCTTTATCTTAACTTCTGTATGTGCTTGCAGAGGATTTGAGGTATTTTTTTGTTTAGAGTGGAAAATCTTGATTTCCCCCCCATCTCTATCCCATGTTTTTTCTTTACTTTGTATAATTATATGTTACCTCTTACTGGCAAAAAAGCAAGTGTAGAAAGCCACCACGTCATATTCTGATATAATCTGTTGGTGCCTGTATGAAGGGAAAGGCAGTAGAAAATTAAACTCTTTTCCATCACATGCAGTTCATTCTGCCTGTAATTAAACTTGGCAGTGAGTGGTTCTATAACTCACTTGTAGGCTTTTAAGGTCGATTATTCTTCACAGTAATTGACAACAGAGCTTGTACTCCTTTTTCTAGGAAAGGATTGCATCCTTTTATCTTTTGCTTTAAAAATGTCCAGACCTGGACCTTCACTGGGACATGGCGTATGTCTGCAATGCAGCCATTCCAGTGGTGCCAGTCAACCTTCTCAAAACGTAGAAATGCATCATGCTAGGAAACCTATGGTGAGGCTCATTCTGATTTCTTCACTGAGGAAATCTGTGTAAGCAATCAAACTAGTGGAAGTGCCCACATGCCATCTGAGCTTCAGAGCAGGATTTTATGAGCAATTTCTTTTTAGCTCCCTCTTATTTTTTCAAAAGTGAAGGAACAGTTTATACAGTCTTCTTCACAGATCTCAATCTGAATTTGCAAAAATGGTCATACAAGCAGAGTATCTTTCAGAAACTAAAGGGATTTTTAGGCTAAAGCACCCCAAAATTCTACCTATAGTAATTTCAGGGAGAAAAAAAAGAAAACATTTAAGATTATTCTTGTCATTAGTTTTTTTCTTGGAAGCCTCAAATCTCAATTTAATCATCTACTGGGTTCTCAGTTCTTGGGCAATTTATGTGCCTGCACTTGTAAAGAAAAGAGCATATATGTAAATTCCTATTCAAGAAAACACAGTTTCTGTTCCACTTAAGTACCAAATGTTTTGAAAAGGACACGTTTCATCTTCTTGATGGATTTTGTCCCAGCTGTCAGAAAGAGCTCCTAATTTAGGTCAGATGGGTAGATAGTTCAAATGTGCACCTCAGGTTGGCAACCTCCTTTATCAGTTCTGAAGGTAATGTGAAAACTGCCATCCTCCTTTTCTTAACCTTTCTTTACCATTTGGAAACCTAGTGGATCACCTAGTGGATCACCACAAGGAAATAATTTGGATCACCTAATGAAATGAGAATTAGGGAAAAAAATGCTATACCATACGTATTCCTATGTAAGAAGGATGAAACTTTAGCCATACTGAGTGAATGGCCTAACATTCTCTGTTAATCCAAAGAGTTCATTGTCAAAAAACCTTGCCACCAATTAGGCTTCAAAAAGAGTTGTATAGCCTGGTTCTGATATCAACCATGGTTACTGATGAGCAACATAAATTGACCTCATATTCTTCATGAAGGTATTTGCTGATTATGGTATGAATGAGCCTTAGATTTTTCAGTGTGCTTCGCCTTCTGATCAGGGCTGAAAGCTAAACACTGAAAGAAAGTCTAAATGGTAGATCTGGTACAAGAGGTCTTCTGCCTAAATTTTAAATTTTGGTTTATTTCTAGTACTTCCCTTTTAACTCTTCTTTTCCATATTTAGATTTTGCTCCACCATGCCAGCAGCTCTATATTGGACAAGGATACAGAATCAGAAAGATACATTGAGCATAGCATGCCCATGCAAGTACTCCACAAGAATTGCTCTGGATGATGTTTTTGTGCAACATGCACAGCCTGTTCTTGAGGAAATGGCTGTTTCTACATGTCTTGTTTATTACTGAGGGCAGCACCATAGCCACCATGGTCAGGTGATGATAAACATTCACTTTATAGTTACTGGTTTGTCCTTCTCTCACCTTGCAGTAAGGCTTCATTGTTATGATCATGGAAACGAACCAAGTTTATTATGAAAGATGGTGTTATAATTTTTGAGGCTAGCTTTTTTTTCTGGTATCTGACAAATTATGTATGCAAAAGAGTTGCAGGACTGGAAGATTTAGCCAGCAAAGATTTAAAATGGTGCTATGTAAGCATTGATAAAAAGGAAGCCAGGAAATTCATGAATCTGCTGCACTCTCTAACACCTGAGAAGCTTCACACAGTCTGCTTCCTTCTAACATTATTTATGTTCCTTTAAAAATAATTCTCCTGCTTGTATTAATTGCTGCCTTTGGCAATCATTTAATTTTCTTCAGTCTTCATTACCTTAAGTGAAAATGGCAGAAAGTATTTGCTAGTGTCTCTTACTCCTCCTCTGTTCTAACGTTTTGGTCATCCATTTTCACCTGGGAAGTGAAAGGTGAAGAGATTACTGAATTTTCATCTGGGATTATGTTCTCCACCTGAACACTTCTTACTCTAAATATTCTTCTTCCTGTGCCTTGTGTTTTGTTTTTCATATTACACTTTTCCTCTTTCAGCTAATGTTTGCAGTTTGTTATTCATACCTACCAGCACTGCTAGGACTCTGGATTTTATTTTTACAGGTGGAAAATAAATCTTTTGGGAGTAACACTCTTGTTCAAAGTCCTTGCCCCTTCCTCTCTCTTTTTTCCTCTTTCTCACCTTATTTTGTTTAATTGGAGGATTGATTTTTAACACTATATGTGAGCTCTCCCCCCTTTCTGTCCCCTACCTTGACTTTTACACAGATCTGAAACTGCATTTTGGCTTTTACTCAAGTTATTTCCTGTGATTTCCTTCCTGACTCTGTTTCTTGCTTCTGTTTTGTACAAGGAAGCCTTCTGTTGATGTGTGTACAAACACTTCTTTTTCTGTAGTCTTTGCAAATGCCCATTCCCTTTTCTTTAGCTGAGATCTCCTGTAGTACATGCTTACTGATCAGTTCCACCTCACTTTCATCCAACACCTTTATTATTTTCTTATATTGCTGTACCCTTAAGGATAGAGGTTTTAGAATAAAATCCCATTGCACCATTTTTTTAGGCTGGATTCTGCTCAGGTTTTGTCTAGTTCCCCCTCTATAGCAGTCCATGAGAAGATCTCTTCTAAACAAAATTGCTGCTGAGTGTAGGTTATAATGCTAGGATCAAATTTCCTAGTGATAACTTCAAAACTGGGATCATGCTGAGTTCCAAACGCTTTTGTTTAAGGAGACAGTTCTACTTTACTTGTTCTTTCCTACGTATGCTGAACAGCCTAGCCATGGTGATGTGGATTCCCTCTATAGCATATACTTGTTGATTCCCTTATTTTTCATTTAGGTTTCCTCTATTTACATATGAGTACAATGCAAATGTCCAGTGGTCCATTTTATCGCTGGCTGAAAAAAGGGAAAAGAGAACATAACCATGTTTCTCTAAATTAGAATAATATCCTCCCCATCTATCCCCAGTAGGAAATACTTACTCAGATCCATATTTCCAATCCTTTTCTTAACTCCTTCACTTGACTGTGCGTTTTTCCATCTATACAGTATTTTTCCCTCCCATTCCCCATTTCTTAACTTTAACAGATGGCTTTTTTCTCCTTTGATATTTGTCCCCTTCCATCTCAGTGACATGTATCGATTCTGCTTCCCTTAACTTTGCATCCCCTCTATACAAAATTAATGTATTTCAAGCTAAGATACTTCATCTTCTGGTCTGCCTCTATCCTCATGATGATAATGCCTGTTTAATGCCCCCTTTTTCAGAGGGCACCAGGTAGCCTCAAGCCTAGCCAAAGAACCTGTATGATGAGGGTCTGCAAGGAGAAGCTGCTACCTTTTTTACCTCATCAGCACAGCACAGTGAAGAGAGGTCGTGCCACATAGTGGTTGAATTTTAATGGTGTTAAAAAAGAAACATATTATCTTAGGATGTATTTGAGTACCCAGCTAGCTAGCAGTGACTGGTGAAATGGGGGTTTTACATGCAATTCGATTTTACTCTTCTGCTCAGGTCTTCATGCTGAAGAAAGTTCAGCTTCACAAAAAAAATGGAACCTAGGAAATCTTCATTTCCAGTTAACAGAAAATGGCTTCTGGTGCAAGGTAAGCTCTATTTGAAAGATTTGCCTTCTGCAACTGAAGTTAGCTCCTGAGAGTAGCTGCCTCTGCTGAGTAGTTCTCTGCTGCCTGTTATTTTCTAAATATGGTGTTTTTTTCACAACATTAAGTACGTTTGTCAAATGAGGTATTTTTATATGGGGAAGTACATACTGATAGCTGTTTACTTTTGTTTCAAATAATAGTGTAGAACTGTCTCTACAGTGCATGTACATTCCCAAATACCAATTTATAAACTGTGGTGAAGTGTCATCAGTCACTTCTTTTTTCACTGCTCATTAAATCCAAAACGTGCTTACACATGCATGAGTATGCTTCCAATGCTTCCGAATAGATTCATGGGGCTTATTTGTGGATCAAGGCTAAAATACAGTGTCACAGGTTGAAAATGTAGGTCTTTGGAGGTACAGCAATGACTTATGAGTTCTCATGACCTCATGGGAATGTAGCTAGTTCAAAGAGTTCAAGTTTTACTCCTGCAACAAAAAAATACTTTTGTGTTCAGTTGTTGTTTGTTTCCTTGTAATAATCCCATAGTAGGTACATCAAGCAACTTGTAAAAATACCCCAAAATACTGTCATGTGTTTTGGTTTCTTTTGGCATGTTTGTCTGCATGCTTCATTGGTTCTTCAGAGTTGAAAATGCCAGTTTAATTAAGGCTTGGTTCAATCCCTATTAAGTGACATTGAAAGACATCCATTTAAACTACTTGTCCATTACAATGGAAAAGTCACTACAGGCATTAGCAAAGTGTAATGCCTTTAAATCCTCCTGTATTTAAGCTACATAAATGTTTACACCTATTCCTAGTATTTTCAGCATCTCCCAGGTAATAACATCATTGCTGACAATTTATTAACCAGTCAGAGCAAGTTAACAAATATCTAAGATAAACACTTGACTTTCCTGAGTGTCATTGCAACTTCTTGGAGTTTCAAATTATAAAATATGACACCAAAGTGTGATCACAAATGTCATTATTGGTGGTGTGTGGACCACAGTTGTTGTAAGAATGGAAGGACTGATGGAGGAGGGGTCAGGAAGTCATTCTTGGATTTTTGCACTTGGCTATCTATTTAGTTATGATCTTCCTCTGCTCGGAATTTTTACTTAAATACAAGGAAAACAAAAAAGATGACTGCTCTATAAAGATGTTGGGAAGAGTTGAGAGAAATGTTCAGTTTTGTGTGTGAAAGAGAATTTTTTAATAATCTTTTTAATTTTAAGAAACTTCAGGTGTTTCATTAAGAAGTGTTTTTAATAATGAAAGTAAGTTCATTAACTTACTTAGAGGTAAGTGGCTCTACTGAGATTATTCTGACACGAATTTAAAGGCAAAATATTTTCAAGAACTTTTCTTCCAACCATCAGTCTCCTGTTCAGCCTTTTTCTTGGATCTCTGTATCCTGAACATGTGACCTTTATAGCTGAACATGAATGTACAGCTACATTGCCTTTGAACAATTTAGTTGACTTCAGGCTACAGTGCTCAAAAGAACTGCTGAGAAATGTTGCAACTAAAAGGGAAACAGCCTGTCCACCATCTCCGTGTAGCTGGGAGCTCTGATTTCAAATTCAAAGGTCCTGTGTACACAAAAACATTCCCCAGTTGAAGGAGTGGAAAATGCATGAACTGATATAGCTAACTTTATACAAGTTTGTTCAGTGTTCTTTGCTGTGTTCACCCAAGCCTGAGGAGGGACCTTGACTTTCGGGCTAGCATTGAACCTATTTGTACCACAATAAGTTGTCTGAATACTCAGTGGAAAGAATCAGGGCTCACTTCCTCTATTGAGAATAAATCTATATGTTCTTTTACATTGCAGTTATTTGTTTGGATTTAAATAGCGATATTTTTTCTGGATTTTAAGAGAAATTATGTGCTCTGTGATGCAACAGATTAACATTGGAGATCTGTCGTCTTTTCTCATACCAAGAATTTTCATGTGACTTTGTTTATGTTTAGTCCACTGCATGGACATAAACACAATGTTCCAATTTAATCTAAACAATCAGGGCCTTCATTTATGAAGAACTGTGAGAAAGTCTGACAAGAGAGGTTCAAGGGAAAGTGCATAAAACCGGCCCTGGAATCTCCTAGCGTATCTAAACTTGTCGGTAATTAAATTCAGAAACTGCTGGAATCCTTTAGAACTCGAGTAGTTAGGGGAATATTTAATTTTTCTCCCTTAGTGGATTGATTACTATGGTATTTCTGTTACATGTGAAGAAATCAGCCCCTATGTAAATCAGCTAAAACGCTCCAGGGCTTCTTTGGAAAGGAACCTTCAGTCCTGTTAATATGTGGTTTACCAGAGAGAAAGACCATTGGAGGGCATAATGTTTAGGTTTTGGCATTGTAAATGGGAAGTCAGGTATCCGAATTTCTTCTTGCAGAGAGATGACAAGGTAAGCTTAGCTGCTAAATACCTTCCACAGTTGTGCTTACGAGAGGTTGAGCCTATCTATCTATCTTTCTCATTTCAACTCAAGAGGCAGGATGAAGGAAAGAGCAAAATATCACCTAGTAACGTAAGACAGAAGGCCTACCTTCCCCAAAAATTTGCTAATACAGGTTAACTGACATCTAGGTGTAGCTGAAAAGAAAGCTGTGCTCCTCATCTGGGTTATCAGCAGCAGCTTTTCATGAGCCCAGACATGTCTCAGTTCTGGTCTGCAATAATGCCTGAAGGAGAACAAGGTCTACTAATACAAACCTTAGTTTTTCCCTTTTGTGTAATCTATCATAATTACATATATACTTTATTTCAGAAAGCTTTACCTGAAGTCTCATTCTGGTTTTGATAGAATTCAAGTGAAATTTATTCTAATATAAACTACCAGATATTAAAATTAAGCCTATCCTGAACTTTGTCTTTTTCTCCAATTCTCTTCCTAATAGTCACTCTTTTTTTTTCTTAAATACAAAAGACATTTTTGAGAGAAGTGGAAACTGTTCATATTCTATTTTTAATTTTAACTTCTAATTTTTGTAGTATATGTAGACCTGACTTCACAGAGTTAATATTTTAAATTGACTGTAAAGGAAAAATCTGCATGAACTCTAGACTTATTGACTCAATGCTAACAACATGTTTTAGTGTGGCAGAAAAAAACACTAATTTTTTCAGACACTGAAGTCAATAGGTGATCAGCAAAACTTGCATTAACTTCAGCAGAACAACAGTGAGCCTGCTACTTTAGATCATTAGAAATATCATTACATTCTGGACAAAGCAATATTCATTATGCATGGTAACAGACAATTAAGTAAATGTGCAAAATGGGTGGGGAAAGTATGAAAGGTGAAGTGTCTGATCCGGAGTAAAGTACATAGACATGTAACTGGTATCCTGCATAAAAGCTGTTGCTCTTTTTTCTGTCTTGACTTATTTTATGGGAATTATAGTTCTAAGAGGAGAGGTTTTGGGAGGCAGTATCAGAAGACTTCTACAGTTTCCATCATTGAACTGTACTGATTCAGAACTGTAAAACTTTAAGAGCTAAAAAGAAAAGTCCTTGCAGCAGTAAATGTTGCCAGCTCTTAGAGCTTTATTGCTAATTTTTCGGTGTTTAATGTGCTACTTTTAAACTGATTCAGTTCCTGGAATCAGCTGACTAAATGAGTTAAGATTCCCACATTAAAACTAAAACAGAAAATTCTAATCTTCATGACTATGGAAAGAATCAAATAAATGAACTCCACAGGTATACAAACCAGAATGAAGGATCAAACATTTTGAAACCTCTAGTACTTTAAAATACAGTGCAATATATTATTTAGGGGAATATCTACTGCAATGAACCAAACAGTAAAGAAAATTTCAGCTGAGGGCTTTTTTTTCCCTTTTCCCTCTTTTTCTTGGCTTTCAATGTACTTTTAGACTTGCATTCAGAACCAGAGCTTTGCAATTTTGCTATCCTACTAGAGCAGACAGTTTGAGTTATTTCTCACAGTGCTTCTCACAGAGACAGGAATGGGGAACATTGTTCTAAAAGCATAACGAAGAAGAGAACAGCCTGTATTTAGCCTTCTTTTCCACCTTTTCTGTATACTAACTTTGAACAGAAGTCTCCTGTGATAAAGAGCTTTATATATTTTAGCTTCTAATTCCAAAAGGAAATGTTGTATTATGCAATCAATAGAATTTCACAGTAGAAATCTCTGTACAAATGAAGCTCTTCTGAATTATGACGGTGTGCTAAGAGATAGATACTTTTATTTTTAAAGACAAAAGATACCGTTGCAGGCATCCTGTCTGTTCAGATTCCTCATGTTCTATTGATGTGTTCTTCCGGTCCAGGGTGGATATTAGCAGAAGATACTGATCAAACTTCTGCACTGCTGTTCTGTGTCGGGGTACAACATGGACCATGGCATATGGGCAGGGCATAGTAGGTGCATGACTGCGCCCAACCAGGGTAGGTGCCCACAGGCTGACAGGGCTGTGCCATTCCTGGCTGGGTGCTCCAGTCCCACCATGCTCCAATAAGCTAAATAGGGCAGGGCTGGGGCTGAGGACAAGGGACAGCTGGGGGCTGGTGGTCACCAGGTGAAGTCATGGTGACTAGACAGGTCTCGGGGTGCATTGGGCAGTCAGTCTGTGGTCCAGGATCAGGAGTCCTGATCAATGGGGTACACAGCCAGGTGTGGACATGGTTATAACACAACTGCAACATAGGTCAGGCAGAGGCCAAGGGCAACAGGCACAGCTAAAAGCAGCTCACAAGGGAAGAAGGGGCAGAGTCTGCTGAGGCTTCTTCTACTTTTCTTCACAGCAGCTTTCAAAGTCAGCAGCTGTGCTCTCTCTAAGCTGGCCCTGAGCCCAGGCAGCCAAATCCCCAGGAGCAGGGGGATGCGCTTTAAGCCCTGACACTGCCTGTTTGCATGATGCCACAAAAACAGAGGTCAGATCAAATAAAGTACCAGCAGCAAGTCAGACAAAGTTGCCTCTAGCTCAGTTTGCTATAGTTGGTAATAGATGTCTACTGCAAAGAATATAAGGGCAGGACAAGCATATAGTGGTACTTCTCCAGGGACTTGTCTGATCTCCCCTTGACCTCATAGAAAATTTAGTATAGCCAGAGTTCATTAATTTTTTTCAACTTATTTTATCATAAATCCAGATTTCTAACATCCTTGCCTTGGTCCTAGAGCATTATGTATCAAAATCTCTCTACTCTCCTGCTGCTCACCGAAGACCTTTTTTTGGCTGGTGCTGGTCTCTGGAGAGACCTCTCAGACAAACCTGTCTATTACCAACTTCCAGGTTGGCTGACAGAGGTTGGGAAAAGGGACTCTTACTCCTTGAATATCCTGGAAAAGACATGAGCTAGATGTGGTTTCTGGACAGATAGTAGTTCTTGAGGGATTTCCTTTGCATGAACTTGATGAACATTTTCTTCAAACCAGGTAAACTTTGGGTCCACAAATTTCTCTGTCAAGGAATTCCACTAGTTAACAACACCTAAGTGAAGGACTGCCTCTGTTTTGAAGCCTGCTCCTTCAAGTCTTTTCAATGACATTTAGTTCTTAAGATAAAAGAGAAGATGAATGGTTGATCTCTATGTGCCTTCTCCCTGCTGACTATGGTTTTAGAGACCCTTATCTTAATGCCCCAGGATTCCCTCTGATCCAGATGAGAGTCTTACTCTGTTTAGCCATCACCTCTATTGAAGCTGTTTCACACTTCTAATTATCCTTTTCATGCATTTATTCAGGTTCTGCTGTGTCCTTTTTAAAATAAAGAGACAGAATTACACAGCTTAATATGTAGGGAACCCTGATTCCTTAAGGTGTCATGAGGATATTCTCTGTTTTGTTCTCCATTTCATTCCTAATAATCATTAACACCTCATCTGTTGCATCCCAATGGTCTTTCTCCTGAGTGCTAGTGGTCAGCTCAGAGCTCATGATTTTGTATATGAAATTAGGGTTGTTCTTCCCCTTGTGCATTCCTTTACATTTCTCTCTACTGAACTTCATCTGCCTTTTAATTATTCAGTGTGCAAAGAACCTCTGCAATTTTTCACCACCATTCTCTCCTGTTCCTACTCAATATCAGTTCATAACATCAGCAGACGTTCTCAACTTGCTGCTTATTTCCTTTCCAGGTTGATCATCATTGTACTGAGCAGCACATGGTCCCAACACAGATTTTTTTTTATCTTGATGATCTTGTTCTGTTCTATGTTCACCCTGCTTCCTGTTTCCTGACTTTTAACCAAGTATTTGCCCTGCAATGCGATGAGTAATTAGTTTCCTGAAAAGGTACTGGAGGGGGACTTTAAAAAAAAACACCTTTGGAAAGCCAGGTAGTTTATATCAGCTGGGTATTGACCTTGTTAAGAACTCCCACACATTTGCCAGGCAGGACCATGTAAAAACTCCTAAATTTTTTTTTCCCAAATATATAATATTTATCCACATATCCACTAATTCTGGTCTTTATTATAGCTTTTATTAATTGTCCCAGCACAGATATGGCCAGAATTAGAAGCCTGTAGTTCCCTTGTGAAATTTCTTTAAAAAAACTGACATCCCATTTGCCACCTCTCAGTCCTCAGATAAGGGATAATAAAGGGATAATAAAAGAGACATTACAAGCTACATTTTTTTCCAGCTTTTTCTCGAGTTCCTTTATGATTTTGGAGTGAATATCATCTTAATCTTGGTCATTTCTTACTGGTTATTTTGTTGATTTGTTCCATTGTAGCCTCTTCTGTTGTCCTTTATTTAAGATACATCCTCTGAGTTGCTTGCAAAAAGTGGTGGTCTCTCCATTTATTTCCACAATGAACCATTCCTTTGGTTCTGTTTGAGGTTCTTTCAGGTAGGAATCTTGTCAGCTGATGAAAACTATCTACTTTCTAATTAGCTCAAGGAAAAGGTCTTTCAAATTTCTCGTCCACATTATGGCCTGACACTAAATCACACAGTGATTAATGTTGCAATACAAGTTTCTGCTCAATAGTCTAAATTTTGCCTTTAACCTTTTGTGCATTGTGTACAAAACACAAAGCTTGCTGTTGCACGTTATACAATTAGACAAAATGAGAGCTGAATGATTTTAATTGCAGCAGCTATGCTGGAAGGTAATAAATTTTGGTTAATAATAAGCTTATCATGCCTGATGCCTAATTACATCATAAGAAGAGACTGTGATATTTTGCAGTTATATCAATAACGGTTGTTCACAAAATGTACAGATTCGAATGTTATGGAATTGTTGTCCAGAAATGCAACATTCTGCCTCTAAAAAGCACTGGGTAAAACATGAACAACTGGTGGGGAAAAAAGGATAATAAAAATGGTAATTTCCTGTCTTTTGCACTAAATCAGTGAGTGACAATCAGTCTTTTTCTGTCTGGAACGTCAAAGAAATTATTATTTCCCTCTGTGGCTACCTCAGATCCTCCAGTGGTTACAAAAAATCTTTTAACAGGATTCACATCAGAATGGAAATGAAACTAGCTTGTGCCTAAGCGTCCTGCTGAATCGTCAGAATATGCTGCTCAGGCTCTGTGGTCCAGGGCTACCAAACATACCCAGCTTGCGAAGCATCACATAGATTTTGATGTTGTCTGTACAGGCAGCAGTGACAGTCATTTCTGGATTCATTTGTGCACAGCAGGAGGAATTTCCAGTTTGCTGATCTCTTTGTTATGGCATAACGCACTGCTAGTGACAGGCATACTGAGCTGGGGACTCCCAATTGCAGGCACTCGTTTCCCACTTTTTGTCCTCATTATTTTTATTTTTTGATATCTTTTATAAAGGCCAAAGGTATTTCACTTTTTAATATTTATAGAATATAATAAGACTGTGCTCAAAGCTGTTGTTTTCTACCTTTTTTAATGGCCTGGACTTAATTTACAAAAAAAGCAAACTCTGTCAAGAGGTACGGACAAGAAAAGCTTAAGGGATAAAATAACAGCAATCAGGCTGTTAGACTGGATGGATTTGGGTCTGATTCTTCCCGCCCCCCTTGAGTTCATTAATAGCAAGTGTGTCCTATGAACAGCTGCAAACATTGCTTGCTTAGTTAGCTCTGAAGGGAGGCTGACGTCACTTTATAAAACAGATGTAAGAGCATCAGCAGTGCTTGGTTCCTCACATTCCTTGTCATCATATCCACCTCCAACCTGGAGGGCTAGCATGTCTACTTAGCTGCTGTTCTCATTAGAGCTAGCATGCAACTGGCGAAGAGGAATGGAAAATAATTGACTTTCTGGTTTGTTTGCTTGCTTGCTTCCTATCCTTATGGAAATATAGAATTGCATGAAAATGGAATATGACTATCTGGCATTGTAGGGCTTTTCTGCAAAAAGATATCTGCAAGTTTTGGAGTATTAGTTGACAGCCTGGGTTGTGAAATACATCATATCCCATTAGTAATACATTGAATATGCAAAATACATTTTGTAAGTATTATTTGTATTGCATGTAAAGCCATATTTGCAAAATAAAAATAACTTGGAAGTAAGAAAATTTAAGAACAAAGTCTCTATTCAGTCCAGACTTGATCCCTGCATGTATACAATATAACATAAGTTTGAATTAATAATCACTTAGTATTTTCCCCCTCTGATTTCTGCATCAGTGCATGAGATGGTGAAGAAATGCCCATATTTTTTCTCCTTTATCTCTAGCCTTTAGTGTTCAACTCCCTTTGTTTGATGTACACTTAGAGCCAAGCCTGTTCTGAGTAAATAATTATTAATTTCTGTGTGGATTCTGCTGCTAATAATAACATTCCTGTGTACTTCACAAATATTATTTAAGTCAATGTCCCACGACCTTTGGGAGGTTGAGGTACATGACTACCATTTTACAGGTAGAGTATTGAGCCACAGGACAAGATTATGTGTGTGTGTGTATGTGTGTACATATATCCAGGCAATCTGTGTGACTGCTTTGAATGCAGTGAGAGTTCTTCAGAAAGCTCCACGTTGGTCACAGAGGCAGCGCACTGGGGGTCTGAGGGAAGTGTGATACTTCCTTAGTACCCTGCAGCCTGGGCTTTATGGACCCTGAATGGTAAAAGGCTGTGCAAATGCTTGCTAAATGCCCTCTACATCCCCACCCCCATCAGCATTAAGGCCTAGGTGCACATAAGTGGATAAGTATAAATACAGCCCTGAGTGCAAAAACTTAAATTGCTTTATGGCATGGAATGGCATTGGTCTCCAAACTAAAGATATGCCCAAGACCTTTCAGGACTTTGCACAGTGTGGACTAAGGCACAGGGCTATTTGAGTGGTGGAATATGGAGTCAGAGAGAGAAAAGAACAACAATAAAGGCAAAAACAAAGCAAGGGAAAATGAAAAAAAAAAAGCAGACACACAGATGGCCAGGCACGGCCAGGCACCGCCAAGCACTTGTAGCAGTCCCCTGAGAGAGGTCCCCTCAGTGGTGAGCTCGTTGGCTGGAAGGTTTGGAGCGGTGAGCAGGGAGACAATCTCTAGCTCTTTGATTTTTCTGGTGTTGAAGGAAGCAAGAATATTGCATATCCCTGTGCCATATCTGGCCTGCATCAAAGACACCTGACCCCCACCCATGCATCCTCCTTTTGAAGGGGCAGTTTTCAGACTTTTGGTTTTGTTTTATCTGATTTGACAGAGATGCTTACGTTTGAAAGAATAACATGTTTAGAATGCTCCCACCGACCTCAGATTTGCACAGGGAATACTCAGCACTCCTCCAAGTTGGATTTTGATGGCCTCAATTAGCATACAAAATAGTTTTTGGATGCAGTTGCTCTGATGGTGCTTTCTAGATTCTTTTTTTTTTTTTTTTCCCCCAAATTCACTCATAGGTAATCATCCTTACCTGGCAAGGCTGGATCCTCTATAGAGACAGCACAGATCTTTTCCCACTCATGATAACAGAAACAGACTGTTTCTTATTGTTTGAACAGTCACCAGGGATGGGAGAGCTGAACAATTTGCAGGTACTGGGTTGCTGCACTGGTCACTCAGCAGAAGACTGCTCTGGTGGTGCCCAGCTCTACCTCATTTCTCCCAGCTTCTTCATTTCCCAGCCTGAGCCCTTTTGCTTCTTCCCTGCTCTGTCTCTGCTTTTGATTCAGGAAGATGGGGGGTGCATCCATGCTAATGTTTTAGTTTGGATCGGGAAAGCACTTTTCAAGTCGCTCTCCCATGAATCTCCTCTTGCCATGGTTTGTTTGCACCACAGATATGTTTGGACTATACAGACCTGATTCCTTACGGAGGACATTAAAGTGGCAAATGTGCTCCAAGAGCCTACTGCACCAGTGCGCATTCAGTCAACAGGACTAGACCTGAGATAATCTGAAGAATTATCTCCTTCCAGTCCAGTAGTCCTTCCTTTTCTGTTGTGCTACACTATTTGCCAACTCCTTGTGCTGTTCTCCCTATTACAGCACATACTGTAGTTCCTGTCTTCTGATGTTATGATCAGGTTCATGCCTTCCCTCAAAATTAGAAAGACCAAAGCTTCAACATTAAGTTCATACTGGTTAGAAAACACACTCAATTGATTCAGTATTAATATATCAATGGAGTTTTCATCCTGTGAAATTAGTGATACTGTACAAAGTAGGACTAGGGTCTGGACTACTGTTAATCGCATATACAGGCTGAATAAATAAAATAAGAACTGTTGTGTTCTCAGTAAAAAGGCTTTTCTAGCAACAAAACCATGGAAATCTGACTATAAATATATATACTGTTTTGACTTTGATAAGTAGGATCTGCAATTTTTCATGCAAAAATTTTCTAAATTGTGAAAGAAGCCTTTAGAGGGACAGCTGGTTGGTCAGGCTGGGGCAGGAGGTGTATAACATTTTTGTTTATGCAATTAATTAAAAAAACACCCCACTCTTCTTTACCTTGTTCTAATACACTTGGATTCCTTTCATTTCACTTCTTTTCTCAGTTTGCATTCTTTTGCCCATGAAGGCTGATCATATTATTTCCCAATCCTTTCTTTCCTTCTGTCCCTGCAAAGCAGCCTTTTGTTGTGCTGTCCTTGGATATCTCTTATATTCAGTTTGTTTGATTATGGGATTCTTTTGAAGTTTAGTTTGGAACAGAGCACGCACATCGTCCTTGAAGCTGTGTCAAGCAGGTAATCTGGCTTCTCATTCCCTGATGATTATGCAGTTTTACCTTTAAAAATCACACCAACTCTCTGGCAGGCCTAGGAATCCCTTGTGTAGCAGACAAATACAAATTCTGAAAAATACAACCAAGCACATTTTGATCTAATATGTACTCTATATAAGGTTATGTGTACCCTATATAATGCATTTTTTAGTAAGAGTTATTTTTAGCAGAAAGCACCTTCAGTTTATTCACTGGTGGGGTTTCAAAACAGTTGTTTCATTGAAGAAAATATCAGTGTAGTTGCATCTGATTGAGGAACTGAGCCTGTTTCTCTGAAAAAGTCAGAAAGCACCTTCAGTTTATTCACTGGTGGGGTTTCAAAACAGTTGTTTCATTGAAGAAAATATCAGTGTAGTTTCATCTGATTGAGGAACTGAGCCTGTTTCTCTGAAAAAGTATTTTCCCATGTTTATTCCCATGTCTCATCCCATGAGATGCACTACTTCTGCTTTGTTTTAAGAGGAGAGATACCACTTCCAAGATTTAAAAGTGTCAAAGAGAGGAAGTGAGATTCCTATCCTCTTATCTTTGGGCTGTTGGGTTATATGGGGTTTTAGGGTTTGATCCATCCATAAAATAGGCCAGAATGTGTTTTATAGTCTCAGGTGATCATATGGAAGCTTGTACCTCTGTGGTTAAGGGGCGAAATTTCTTATTCTGATTTAGACTATCAAGGGGAATTAAAAAGATATGGAGATGTTAATTTTAAAATGTTGCACATTGGTGAAGATCAGATTTCCTTTTCATGGAATGTTGTATTCAATGCTGGCAAAAAATTTAGAAATATCTACACTCTAAACCAGGCTGCTTTTATCTCATCTTGTGGAACCTGAGGGTTTCAGGTTGCTTTTGATCAAGGTTGCAGACAAAATCCAGTGGGGCATGCCTTTACAATGCATTTTTTAACAAGAGTGAAAATTCAACTTGAGAGACCTCAAAACATTATTGAGACTGGAATTTATAAGTATAATCCAGGACACTACGTTTATGTGGATTCTGTTCCACTCAATAATGTAATGTACTCTCATACAATTTAAATAGTCCCAACAAAAGCAATAAAACTACCTGACATTATTAGTCCTTCCTATATTCCATTCCCTATGCTCAGGTGTATCTCAGCTATATTTAATTAAATTTTTAGCACAAAACAATGTTGAAGAGGACTTTCTTCTGCTTAGGTTAAGAAAGTGAAGAAGCAAAATTCAAACAGAATTTAAATGACCTCTCTCTTCCTTCTCTAGGTATGGTTATTTACTAATTTGAAATTTGTGTATTTTTGTAGTGAAAGAGAAAACTCGAGTAGAGTTATTAATGTTAATAATAATCTGATCCAGATTCAAATAGTTTGACTTAGTCATAGTATCTCTGTCTACTGATAGTAGTATCATGAATGAAAATAACTCATAATATTCTCATTTAATTTACACAATTCTTTCAATTCTCAGACTGTAATTATTATTTTTTTTATATTACTCACCCCTGTATTGAATTGAAAAAGTATTATAATTGGGGATAAATTTGTTTACATCCTAGGCAATAAATTGAGAAAATATTTTAAAATGTTTTTTTTTTCTTGATTTCCTCAGCCTAGAGAGCCTGTAACTTTGATTATTTGATTTCTTCCTAAGCTACAGCAGCGTCTTCCTCATTCATTACAATTTGAAGCTAAAGCAGGGCAAGATATTGATCTGTTTTGTGGGCATGATTCTTCATTTCAATGCAGCTTTAGGGAATTAAATATGGATTTGAAAGAGATGTCCAGCTGCTCATACCATTTGGCAGAAGCTGCCTGAACTGTGAAAGTGAGGGCTAAATACAGACATTTTGAGCTGTTGTAACCTCTTCTTGACTAGACATCTCCATCCATTATGAATCCCTTGGGCCAGATTCTCACTGAGGTAAATTGGCACTGCTTCCTTAGGCTCATTGCTTCTGTGCTGGCTTACACCAGCTGGCCCTTAGATTATTTTCTCATTAAGTGGACAAAAGTAACCAAAGCATGTCTGCAGGACTCAGAATTGAAATGCATTTCTGTAAGTACTGCCTTACTTTAGTAGCAGCACTAATGCAATGGAGGCCTCCTGATACCCTCTGCAGACATGCTCACAGGGGAGAGAGTGAATTAGGGTAATGTAGCTGCAGCTGTGAACTGTTGTCCATTTGAATGAGAGGGAACTAGCTGTGGTGAACGAAGTGGAGGAACCATGAGCTGTACCAGCTGATCCTGGACCTGCTCTATAGCAGCACCAACACCCACACTGCTCTGCTGCACACTCTTTCCTGCTAATGCCTTGGCTTCCTTATGTCTGGATCCAGGTCTTTTGCAGGACGGTTCCTCTTTTCCCACCTGCCCACTGCAGAAGCTGTGGAAAGGCTTCTGCAAGAGAGAATGGTGCTTTCCAAGGTGTTATACCCCATGTGAAGTTTTAGTGTGCCTCTCCCTCATCTTCTCCAAAACCTGCAGAAGCCAGAAACACTGAACAGAGACAGTACTATAGATATGGTCTACAGTTCAGCCTGTATGACTTGGATAAACTTCCCTCTGGAAGGGAAGAGGGGACTTTTTTGATACCTGTGACATGCTGTCTCATCTGAGGTAGGAATAAAGCAAGTGAAATGCAGGGCTTTTTCATAAAGGATCTCAGATTATCTGCTCTTCTAATGGAGTGTGAAATAAACAAGTTGGTGCCTATTCCATATTAAATACTAATAAGTTCCTAGACACAGTCCTAATACCACCTAGGCAGGCTGTCAACTGGATGCAACCTATCTGGAAGAGCTAGAAAGGCTACTGCTTCTGCAAGATTTGAAATAAGCTCATTGTCTTCACAAGCCTTGCTCCTTCTGTGTCCTCTACTTGCTGCATTTAGAGGGGAACGTAGAGTCTATGTTATGTTAGAGCCTTGACACGCCCTTCAACTAGGAAATCTTGCTGTTTCTGAGCCTGAAAATCTGGCAAAAGAGTGGAATCAAATGGTATGAGGTTGCTAATATATGTTGTATTTAGCTTGGGTAATGACTTCTTACTTGATGTACACATATGTAAGATCCTATTTAACGCTAACCTTAAATGAATGAATGAATGTTCTCTTAAAAAAATGAAAAGGAATGTTTCACAAGTGGCACAAAGGCCTATTAACTAGGAGTTTAAAAGATTTCCATTGCCAGGGGAAAAAAAATAACACAGTGTTTAGAAATGCTGCCTGATTTTATTGGCTGATTGCTCAAAACACTACCAGCATGACACGCTTTTTATTTGCTGAGTGGCCATTTTGAACTTGTCTCTGCTGACTGTATTGGGCTTGATTTCAAATCTCTCTTAATCCTGCAATGAACCTTTAATAAAGCTGGATTGACTTTAAATCAGCACTTAGAAACATTAATTAAAATAAAACAGGAGGAACCAAAAGATCAAATGATCCATTGTGGTGGCGGTGGTGTTTAAATCAAAGCTCTCTTCTCCACCCCTCTCCAGAAAAAAGCAAGCCTTTGAAGACTGAAGCTCTATGACTTCCAACATGTTTTTTAAACTGGCCTTAGGTTTTAATTACTTTTGCTGACTTTGGTTGTCATTTTCTGTATTTTGGAAGAGCTGTTTAGGACACTTCTTCTTACCCCTCCCTTCAGAAAAGCAGAGGATAAAACAGGCAAGATTGCCATGAATAGTGTGACTGGGCATGGCAAGCCCACTCAGCCCAGTCGGTTCTGTGTTCCAGAGAGCAGAGTCTCCTGCAAAGGCTGGAAATGGCCCTGGAAAGTTCTCTGTTTCCTGAGCCAAGTTGTAATAGCTAGCATATCCAGTGCTACAGCTCTGGTATTTTTATTTTATTTTATTTTTTTTATTTCCAAGGACCCTCCAGCAGTTTCTTTGTTGCCTTTTCTACTACCAGCTAGCAGTGTGTTTCTGCAGACAATGCAGCCAGTATAGTAACAGCACTGCACTCCCTGTTGTTTTGCTCCACTGTGCCTTGAGCCTGCAGAAAAACTCAGTGACAGCAGAAGGAAATGTGACTTGAACAGAAATGTTAGCCTCTCTGAGGGCTGATATTATTTACATGCTACGGTTACACTTCAGGAGCTAGTTCAGGGACACCTGATCCTTGCTATCAAGCCTGCTATTTCATAAGTGAATGATCTCATCAGTTGGTCTCAAAGCAACTGATCTTTATTCTTTATAATGTTTATCAATTCCTGCACTCCCTTAATATGTGTCAGGTTTCTGCAGCAGTTTTCCTGTACTACATTTTTTTTTAAATGCAATTAAGTATGCGAGAACCATATCAGCTGTGTGAGAGGGAAACAATAATCAGTAGGTAAAGCTTTGCCTCAAGTGTCTTTCATCTGCTGGAACTGGAGACTTCAAAATATTTGATAGCTTTACTGAAAGGGAAGCGGAGGAAGAGGGGTTATGTAATTTCCTCCAGCCTTGGCTAGGTAGGAAGTCAGGGATCTGTCTTCCAAGGCTGTCTTCTTCCAGGAAGGTAATGTAAAGCTGATATAAAAGTGTGACTTCAGACACAGGTAAGAGGGTCCTCTGAGGGGGAGGGTGAAAGATGTTTAACTTCCAGCTGCTGTATTCAGGTTGCCTCTGAGCTGTGCAACCTGAAGCCCTGTAGGGCTTCATTCACCATCCATCTCCCTCCTCCCCAAGGATCAGAGGTCCAGCATTCAGGAAACCTACAAGGACAAACTCTCAAGGCCTCTAGTGATTTCTCAGCATTACCACAATATCAGACACCACTGCAGCTAGAAGCAATCATTTTGAATTGAGTACTGTTGTAAACTAGGCATGGATATGGCCTGTGTTGGACCACTTGCAAAGTAACACTGCTTTTAACCGATCTTACAGTCTGAAGTAACAGCTAAGGAGGAACTGTCAAATGGGTCCATCTGGGATGGTCGTTTTACACTGGGGAGAAACTGTGGAGGAGGTGAATAGGAGGTGAGAAATGCTTTAATATCAAGCTAGACACTGCTGTCACTGCAGTGGGTAGGAGTTCTGTTGTTCTTTTCTAGAAGAGTGGTTATTCTGCTTTTGTCCTCTATTATATCTTGGGTCTGGGGCTTCCTGGGGAGGAGGAGGGGGAGGAGGGTTAGACAGACAAGAAAATATACAACTATCCATTTTCATGGTGTAAGTGCACTTTTTCCATTGCATTGCTTTGCACTGGGCTGAGTAGGAGGGGTGGAGTTGTCAAAAATAATTATGGAAAAAGGGAAGCAGAAAACTCAAAAAAAAATGTTGAGAGCAGCTGGAAGCTTAAAAACGTAAGTTCAAAGTGATTACTTCTTACACAGTAATGTGTTAGCTTCTCTAGTGGGCAAACTGCTCTTGATACAGTCACACAGCATTAGTCATATATAGTGGGGCTAGGCACCAATCTGTTACGTCTCCTGTTACAGCAGTTAATTGCTTTTTGAGCTAACACATACAAGTAGAGATACTTAGTTAATCTCTCTCTCTCTGCCCCTTCTAGCCCTTTTGAAGTGTCATCAGCATTATGAAAACTTCCTGAAAATATTTCTGACTTTAAGTCTTACAAGTCAAAAAGAGGTAATAAGAGGACAGGAGTGTAGCGGGAGAGGAGAACAGTGATGCAAAAGGGGATTAAACCCACCCCACCACCACTTTCTTAGCAGATCAGTGTAAGACAATTGACCTGAAAGGAATTTTGCAGATTTATACCTATGGGAGATGTGATTAATTGCCTCATTTCAGTTTGCTGTATGACATGATTTTATCTTATTTAGAAAATATTTTTTTAAAACTGCTGTCACAATCCCAGAGTCTGTGACAACAAAGTTATATGTGGCTTGAGGAAGAAAAAACAAAATAAAAATATATTCTTTTAATTAAAAAAAAAGTGAAAATCACCTTTCATTTTCTTTTTATTTATTTTTTTAAACTCTGTACTGGAAATAAATGAATACAGCAATTTCAGCAAATTAGACATAAATCCCCTCTTTATTATTATTATAGGAAGGTAGGTGGTGAATGATGGGCAGAGAATGTGTGGGAATGGAAAGTTACTTCAAGAGCAAAAGTGAAAAAAAAATAAAGGGAAGACACAATAAGAACAAAAATAGCAAACTAAGTACAGCATATATAAAGATTTCTGTGAGACCTTGCAGTTTTAGTTTGTGAAGCGTTGTTTGAAACATATGCTTTTACGTTTCTTGAGAAATGCTTGCTTTAATCCTGAAGTGACTGAAAGTAAGACTTGGTCAAAACCAAATAACTCCGTTTTTTATGCTGGGCATACTAAAAAATAATCTGTTTGACAAAGATTTGACAACCTATTTTTAGTAACTCTTACTTCCAACTTCATATTTGTGAGTAAAATCACAGCTGAATATTGGAGTGCCATTGCCCTTGTCAGTGCAGATACTCTGAGTTACTCAGTGTATTGTCAAATGTATATTTTATTTCCTGAAAAATCTTGCAATGTAAGGATGTACCAATATTGTAGTCATTGTGGTTAACAAAGGCCTTTCCAAGATAACTTTAAAGCTGGCTAACTCAAGCACTGCTCTCAGTGTATTCATGGTGCTCAACACAGGTTAGGAATCCCACCTGAGAATCTAAGTAAATGCTTGAGCTACTTAGTACCATTTGAGATTTATGGTGTGGCTACTTCCCTGCTTGCAGCCTCTGATCTAAGTACTTTGAAGCTGTCTCTGAAATGTTTTTCAGGACAGCAGGGACTGGGGTGTAAACATTTTCTGAATGAGAACTCATAGTCTCAGTTGCTCAAAACTGCCTCTAGGCTCAACAGCAGATGGTTCAGCCACCCATGCTGGTTTATTCCTGGGTTTCTTCAAAATGTGGGCAAGTTACAAGGTCTCAATGAAATGGCTGAATCTGGAAGAGTAACTTATTCTTTGTGACTTTGCCTGTTCCCAGCAGATCTATTCATTAGGAACAAATGGCACTACTGAACAGTTGTCTTTGGCTGATCCTTAGCACATGGGGCACCAATGTGGGTCATGGTGAAGACAGACTAGATATAAGGAAGACATATTTTACAATGAGGGTGGTGAAACACTGGAACGGGTTGCCCAGAGAGGTGGTAGATGCCTCATCCCCTGGAAATATTCAAGGCCAGGTTGGACAGGGCTCTGAGCAACCTGATCTAGTGGAAGATGTCCCTGCTCACTGCAGGGGGGTTGGACTAGATGACCTTTAAAGGTCCCTTCCAACCCAAACTGTTTTATGATTCTACAATTCTATGGGTATCTAGGAACTGTTGGAGCACTTTGTAATGAATTATAATGGAACTGGTCATGATAAAGGCTGTTGTCTCTGCATGCTGAAGACAGCGTTTCTTAACAACTGTACTGAGCGACTATTGGAAACTCACAGCAACAGCCTTATCGTAAGAACCATTATCACTGAAAACATGCCCAAACAAGTGGAGAAGGTGGTTTACTTTGATCTAAACCTGAGGAGGTGGGAGGTTGGAGCTTTGGACATCCAGTGATAGCTTTTATGTTCACTTCACTTTCTTTATCCATGAACAAGTTATTTTCTTAGAAGTCTGTATAGTCTGCTTCTAAAGAAGCTTCCTAATTTGAATCAGTTGGAATAGGAAATGAAGGACCTCAGAGCATTTTAGGATCTGAATTCTAACATTTATAAAGCACTTTGAAGTAGAAAATGCACCTTACAAATACTGCACAATAAATTTCTTCTAGGCTTAATACTGTCCATGTAAGTAAACAAAGATTTTTATCCACTCACAATTGTTTTGAATGTCATCATTGCATTAATCCAGTCTCTTATTTCAGTGAAAATTGAAACAATCTGTTTCTCATTTATTTGCACTGCTATTAATGTATTTTTTTTCCATCAAAAGACATTAACTGGAGATTATTTATGGAAGACTTTGTTCTTTGATAAGTAAAGAAATCTTTATGAACACTCAACGCCCAGCTTTCCACAAATCTATGAAAAGGAAGTAGACAAAACCAAAATACGATTTATGCCCTCAGAATAGCTTAGTAAACTGTTTGTATCATTGGTTTGATAGACAGTGAAGGAACAGTTTTACTTGTTTTCCCTTTTGTTCCAAGTGCTACACGAAAAATTAATAGTATTTAAGAAATCAGGTTAGTTTAATTTATGCTATGAAGCCTAGATAGAAATAATTTTAATGTAACATGGGCCAGTTACTACTACTATAATTTTCAGAACCTGCCAAAATCTGTCATCAAATTGAGCAGCTGAAGTCATTAGCAAGATGAGCTAACACTTTTTCCATACCTCCCACCCTGCCACCCCCCCTCACCTAAGGGGTATAGTTAGTGTCTCAGATCAGTGAGAAGCAAGCGTAACCAGAGAAAGAAGACAAAGCGATTAAAGCTGGCCTGATTATCAGAGTTACCTGAATGGGTGCATCTTTTAGGTTAGCCCTGTGATACAGTCAAATGTATTGCAGCGTTTTTCTCCCATGTGTTTGAAAACCTCTGTGACCAAACTACTTATTGCTGACCAACTCTGTAAGAGCCAGACATGCTGTATGGACAGCTCTGAAAGCAGAGAGTTGCTGGAGTGCAATAGGCAGGAGGGAGTGCAGAACTGTGCCCAGAGAGATAAGCACAAATATCTTGGGTTTACGTCAAGAGCCATCTCTGTAAAATTCTTAAATCAGTCTGATCTATGCATTATACAAAACCAGCAGAGTAGGTTTGAAAGAAAAAAAAAAGAAAAAGAGAAAAAAAAAGAAAAAGAAAAAAAGGCACAGGAGTTTTTATTTTCTTTGATTTGGTACCTGTGACCTTGCACTGCTTTAGCCCAATTATTCACTATCTGAGCAGGGCCTGAGTAACAAGCTCTTGAATCAGATCTGAGAATGTCACTACATTTGACTCTAAATTTGACTACAAGCCATCTCAAAGTGAAACTGCCAAATGTTGTCTGGCCACGTGTGAGTGAAACCCAGCAAACAGCTAATCTGTGGCACCTACAATGAACCCAAAAGGTAAAGCTTAACAGTGTTCATTTTTCCTTGAGACCTTGTAGCAAACCTGACCAGTTTTCTTCATTTCTACCTTACTCTGCCTTATGCCTGGCCTTCTTGTGGATGTTTCTACCATCTCCAGCTCTCATAACTCTCAAAAATTAAGTTTATGTGTAACTCTCTGACAAAACGCTCCTGCCACCTTTTTCTGTAACCTTCAAGAATGCTTGCATTGTCCTGTCAAACAAAAGGCAGCAATGAAAATAGTGATTTTTCTTTGTTTTGTTTTGTTTGTTTGTTCTAGCAAACATGTTTTCAAATACGTGGCACCAAATTAGCATAGTAGCTTTCAAACTGTAATAATACAGCTCCAGAAACTCTTGATGGCACAGAGATCCGTCTATCTTAAATACATATGCATTTTTGTACATCTTGAAGCATTTAGTGCAAGTGAAAGGGCTATCAGAAATATGCACTAGAAATATCTAGATTTAGTTAAAATCCTTGCCTTCTATTTATTTAACAAGTGTCTCTTTCTTCCCACTGCTGTGAAAGCTGTTACTTACCAGGCCACGATGCTCCAGAGTGCAAATAGCCATCAATTACGCAGCATTACTCAGACCCCGGGTGAGCACGCTGCGGTTGATGAAAGCAAGCAGAGAGGAATTTGGGCCAGGGTAACTGCGTTCATGGGCATTACTCTTTGCACGAAGCAAGTGAGACAGGACTATAATTCTGTGCTGGGCTAGTGTCCATGGAAGAGGAAGATTGGGCCTTTTCCTGTACCTTTTTTTTTCTTTTTTTTGTGGGAAATCGAGAGCCCCCTCCTGCTGCCTACGTTTATCCACTAACCTCTGATTTTTGAAAGTCTGTTCAGAATCTGGAAATACCTCTCCACTGTAATCCAGTCTATCACGTTAACAAGTAAGTCTGAAGAAGGCAGGGTTTTTATTACCCAGGAAGCCTGTGGTTTTAAAAAAACCCTCAAATCCCCAAAATTGTGGTTTTTACTTTATGTAATTTTTTTGCCTTTTTTTTTTTTTCCCTACTAAAGGGGCATCCTAGTAAACAGCTACATGAGATCACATGTAGGCAAGGGACATGTGAATCAGTTAACCCAAGGCAAATACAGCTGTCCTGATTTTTGAAAAGCAGCAAAACCATCACGTGGCTTGAATACAGCTTGGAGCTGTCCCAAAGCACCCTTGGATGAGTCAGGGCTATGTTTCTTGCATGATCAAATGTCTTTTTTTTCAGCATGCAGCTTGCTTCTTTCACAGGCCTTCAAATGCATGATCTGCTCCTTTCTCAGGAGCTGCCATGGAATCTTTATTCTGGTCCAAGTGTATACCTGGAGCATGGCCTCTTTGATCACATAGCCATAGCCTCAGCTAAGGGTCCCTGTGACTGCTGTGGCAGGATTTCTACAGCTTTCAACCAAAAAGATTGAAATCAGTACAGCAGCATCCAGAAAGAGCACAATGGATGTATTTCACAGTCTTTTTTGTTAGCAGTCTCTTGATCAACATTATTTTGTTATTTTTTTTCTCAAAGCACTTGAAAGCTAAGGGGGTCTGCTTTTGACTCTCCCTACTCACGCAGTGAGCTGCAAGGTCCATCACAGCAGGCCTGTAAGAGGAAGAGGACTATCTCCTTTCACCAGTGGGAAAGCTGCAGCAAAGAATATAAAAATATTTGCCCAAAGTCATATTCAGGAGAACCTGAACATTAACCATGAGATTGTTCTTTCTATTAGTATAATCTCTACATTTTCTTGTGCTGAGCAGGAGCTTGGGAACTTTCCAGGTAACCTAGGGAATTTTCCAGGCTATTGCAGGTAAGCACCTGGAGTAGGTCTATAAGTGGTAGCAGATCATATCTGGCACCATTTTGTAGCAATAGCTTGGTCCTCTGAATTTTGAAAAATAATTAAATTTTTATGGGTTCTGCTTACAAAGAAAACCTCAGAAACTTGAATCATGGGGGACAAAGAGCTTGCAGCAGTATTTCTGAGAGGTGCGAATGGCCCATTCATTTCAGCAAGATAACTCAGCTGGTAATTTAAATGTGAGACTTGTTAGCAGTTTCATTCCTAATGAAAGACCTGGCTTTATGGATAGATTTACTGGATAACTTTCCCGATAAAACCCTACTAATGGAATCAGAGTTATACTAGCAAAAAAGTGCTAGGGCTAGCATAGTTTACAGTGGTTCAATGTGTGAAATGAGCTATACTGACAAAAGCACTTTTGGACAATATAACTGCTTCTATGGTATCCAGCAGATTTGTGGCAATGGATTAAAACTAGACGGTTGAAGGGGTTATTGCCCACAACTTCGATTTAGGTCTATTTCACTGCGTGGCAGCATCTGTCAGGAAGGTGCAGAGGGACACCTGGGTTATCTAAGTTTAATCTGTTGTCACAGGTGTGTCAGAACACCAAGCTAGGACTCTAAGCAGCATAAGAACAATTTTTACAAATCAGGCGCACACCTTTGGATTTAACCAGTATAACTAATCCAGCTAAAATTACTTACATATTTTCATCTAAGGAGGCATCCACAAGTTTCCATAATACACTGACATCCACAGATTTGCATAATATACTGGCATATGGTCATGTAAGTGGCATGTTTACTTGATGTCAGAAGTGGTATTACTTTTTCCTGAGAAAGAAGGAGCTAAGTCAAGAAACCCAGCAGAGCTACTGAATGCATTCAAGCTGCACGCAGGGGCTCTGTCAACACAGTTGTAATCTGAACATTTGTGTAGCACATTGCATATAGCATCTCAAGTAGGCAAATTACATGGCCTCTGCCTGTACTGTATATGGAAGGACTTGCATCTACATTGCCATTTAAATCCCACTCGGATATTCTGATTATTTACCTAACATTGGCTAGGTGTGCCTGAAACTTTGAGTTAAAATGAAGAGAGGAAACTTAGAAGCAAAGCTGTCTGTCAAGGGTTGCTTTCATTTTCTGGTTTGGTGAAAGCAGAGTGAAACCTAGCATTTCTGAATTTGACTTTTCAGGGTGAATGTTTGGATTTGCACATACATGCAGCTGAAAGAAATCTACCTTGACATACTCTGTACTGAGTTTGCCCTCCAAGCTGCTCACCAAAGAAAGCAGATTTTCTGTCTTCTGTTAGGGAAAGTAATTTGATGTGTGACTGTGCTTTACAGCTGAAGTTTAAAGATTTTAACCCTGGTTCCCAGTGTGCCTTTTTGCATGTATTTTACATACTAACCTAAGCCTTGTTTTCCTCCTCTGTATCACAACCCTGATTGAAAATCTAAACAACCTTTCCTTGCATCCTACTAACTGCTCCACTCTGCAAGTCCAGAGGTAATGCATGGATGCATTATCCTCAGGCTGAAACTAAAGGGCCTCAGTACAGCTCTGCCTCTTTCCAAGCTTCTGCCAGCGTGGCTCACTTAGAAATAAGGGCCAACACCCTCCAATAATGAACAGTAGTGTCACTCTGAGTAAATCACTAAGGCTGTATCACCAGAATGTCATTCTGTTTCTCCACAGAGATGTAAACATTAGTCTTGGGCACACAAGTCATCTCAGGCAGAGCTTCCACTGTCAAGAGAAGCACTCACATATTACTCTCTGTTATTCACCTTCAGGGAGGCACCTTCAACCTTCCTTCTTTCACAATAAAATAGTAGTTTCCCCTAAATTGGCTTCCAGTCTCAGCTACCATCAGAGCAGCATGAGCATAAAAGAAAACAGTGAGGTTTATCTGCTAATGCATAGGGATGTGATTTGAGAGCTATAGATTCCCATCCTGGTTTTGTCACAGGCTTGGTAGGTGAACCGACAGCGTAATAGTAAATCAAACTCTTTGTGCTTGTTGTCTGAGGAAGGGGAAATATTACAAATGGCTTTATGTTTTCTAAAACTTGTCTTTGGACATTGATTATATGTGGTGTAAAGTGTTAAGCTGTTAGTTTTTGTCAAAAATGATAATAGAAAACAAATGTCTTGCACAAGCAGCCATTGAATTTAAATATAGTTTTGTTTACAAAAAGCATGATTTTAAGGCCAACCACTGTATTTTGTACAGGTTTCACTGAACAATGACATTTTATTTAATATTCTTTTGTAAAGCAGCAGTCATGCATGAATTACAAAATACCTTTCTGAAACTGAAAATACAGTGCTGTAGTGTGCAAATGTTTGAAGTGCATGACTTCCATTAGGAATGTTGTTTAGTGGGGTGAAATCCTAACTGTGTTAAATCAGCAGGGCTTTTGCCATTTGTTCCAGCAGGCTATTAAATTTTCAGCTGAGAATAGTTCACAGATTGGGTGCAACCTTCGCAGCTTCTTTGTGGTTTTAAAATTATGTCCAGGCAGAGCTGGTGTAGATGGAGCATGGCTTTTAACTATGAGTTTGAAAATGCTTTACTAATTCCCTTAGCAGTTGCTGTGCATGAATTAGTGTTTATTCCCATTTTAGGGGTAAGAAAATGGAATAAACCCCCTCAATTGTCCAAGATTGTACAGAAAGAGTCACAAAATCAAGGGACAAAACTCTGACCAGTCTCAAACTCTGACTATCACAGTTCTTCTTGAGTCAAGAACTGAAAGGAGGGATTCATGCCTTTTAGTGCCAGAGAGGTTGGAATCTGCCTGTAACTCTCAGACGATATGAATAGCACATTGAAACATGGTGTGCATTTCTTTCTAGTGCTGTTTTCCTAGTTTGCATCATCCCTTTTCATTCTGTCTCAGCTCTATATGTTGGTTTTTTTTGATGTTCATGCTACTTATTTTAGAGCTGTGTTATAGATTTAGAGAGCACTGAAAAATCTACAACAACTTGTTTGGCAGTAGGCATAAGTGATGGATTTGAAAGGCAGAAAGGTTAAATAACTACAATGGTGCATACATATAAATAAAACCTATGAGCAATAGAGGGTTGTTTGCCCTCTGCCCTTGAAAGTGGGATGGAGGTGGCTGCAAATCAAAACAATAGAAAGTAGAGGTTAAACAGTACAGAAAATACATTGTTTCAAATCCACTTTTAGCAGAAAGACTAAAAAGCTTTTTTTGTCAATTAGACATTTTTTTTCCTTTAAGCTTTTCTGAAGTATCCATTTACACTCCAGCCTTCTAATGCATAATACACAAGTCTCAGAAGGTCACAGCTGGGTGGGGAGACTGTGTTCTCCTTTGTTGCTTTAAGAGAATTTGTAGCTCCTGCTATATCTGACTCTTGTAGGAAGAGTAGCTATTTAGAAAGCCTCCAGAGCCAAGGCTTTGAAGCTCAAAGCACTGCTGAGGGCTCCCAGTTTTCGGAATAGAATGATGCCTTGACAACTGCCGTCTCTGAATTTTTTGTCGGTATGTTATATGAGGCTGGCTGAAACAGCTTTGTGAAAAGCAGACTCTTAAACAAAGCTTCTTCAGTTAGGATCTATTGTCTGTAAGGCTCATCAGTATTAAAACACTTTTTGTTCGTTGGTCTGTAACAAAATCTCCTGCTCATGATACTGGCTGTGGCTTTAAGAAGTGGTGCCGGAACTGAAATTCCTGTAAAGAAAGATAGCTCAGTCCCTGAGTGTAGCACTGGGAGGCTTATGATGGAAATATGCTCCATACAGTAAGTTTACATTTTTTCCCCCTTAGCAAGTCATAGGTTTCTGAGCCAAAAAGTGAGGAGGGAAAATTGCAAACCTATAACTCAGGGTTAATTAAAGGAGATCCATATGGTTAATCTGTCAGTTATTGCTTTCCCCTCACATCTGGTAATAATCAATACCAGGCATAATGTAAATAACCCACAGCATATTTTGTGTTGTATGCGTGTGTGCATGTGTGCCTCTGTGTGTCCTGTACTTCTGTTCCATTTTGAAACCACATCTGTACTTTATTAGGGAGTCTCTTGGACACGATCGTTACTAGCACTCCAAACTAGCAGCATCGCTCTGCTCCACGATGATAAATATTTAATGTGTTTGACTGTGTGCATGCAGAATAAAAGACTGTGCCAGAAATGCAGTGGAATCACTCAAGCCTACAGAGGCCATCACATGCAGGGGAACACACGCCTGCGTACACACACACAAACAGGATCACCCTCTGTCTTTCATTCAGTCATTGGATTGAATGTTTTTTATCACGGTGAATACTCTTATCCTATTTAATCCTGTCTAGATGGCTCTAGAATTTCAGTCAAATACCCTGACTGAGAAAATATAATCCAATAGTACTTTGTTTTAGGGAGCTGTTGGATGGGATGTAGCAGACCAGTTCTGGTTTATATTTTAACTTTTTCCTGTTCATCATGCTGATTGCCTTTTCCTATCCTTGTTCCCTTACATGCTCTTGCTGCAGTGACAGCAAGAATCACAAAGGCTGTGCTGGACCTCAGAGCTCTGTGGTTTACATGGACAATTAATTTAAGTAATATCTTCTGAACATAGATGTGCAGCAACAGGGATCATGGTGCATTTAACTTTAATCACTTCATCAGCTTAAGAAAGGACTACTAGAGAATATAGAGAAGGTGTAATATTCGGTTTGAATCTCTGTCATGGAATTGTTGCAGACATTTGAGTTACTCCATGACTGCATGCATAAATAATAAATGTTTGAAGGCAGCATACTAGGAATAGCTGAGCTGTGTGGTAATGAATTTATGGTGAGCTAAGCAACTTAGAGAACTGAGAACTAAATTAAAATAACCTTTACTTCTCTCCTCCCCTCCCACCTGCATGTCATACTCCAGGGAAAGAACCATTCCTTTGTTTGACAATAGTGCACAGTATGTCAGGTATTTGCTTGACAGAGAATAAAGAAAAGTGTGTTGCTGTAAGGCAATTGAATATAGGTTGCAAAACATGATAGATCTGAAGGTCAATGGACTGATCCATCATTCAATCTAGCAAACAATCTATCCAGCTTGATTTGTCTGTCAATATATTTAGAGCTAGTCAGTATTTTATGAAGGAAACACTTATACTTAAAAATATTGTTTAACTAAATTCGTTTCACTTGCAGAACAAAAATACCTGGCAAAAAATCATATGTTCTGATTTTGTGCTGAAATGTTAATTAACTTTATACCGTAGTATGAATATTTTACTACGGGCTAAGATGCATCCAACTTTGTACTATTTTAATGCAAAAGTCAGAAAAAAAGAATTTTTTTTCCCTAAAAAAATAAAAATCTTTTCTCTATTTTGTAATAGAGCAAAGAATAAAAGAAACATCAAAAACCCAAAACATTAGGACCTAAATTTTCTTCTTTCAGAAAATACTTTTAGCATCCACATCACAGAAGTTCATCAGCAATTATCAATTATTAGTAAGGCTGTAAATTATCTTTATGTACTGTCCAAGTAAAACCTATTGCATCCTATGATTTGGTTATAGATTGGTAAACAGGCAAGCCTTGACTAATCTTTCTAATCCAGATGGGAAAAAGTCTGCTCATGGGGATTACATTTATCAGGTGACCAGAACACTAAACTTTTTCCCCATGTTTTGGTTTTAAACCAAGAGCGGAATGTATATTGAGTTGACAAAAGAAAAAAAAAAACAACAAAACACCCCAAAAAACAAACCCCAACAACAAAAAAACAAAACCAAAACCATACACTGTCTTATTTAGCTCTTTTCAGGCACTGGCTGTGCATAAAGGAAACATAAACATGGGAAAGGTGATAAGCAAAAAGTCAATGTATGCTGTCTGATACTAAAAGCGATTGTCAGGAATAGATACCCTGGGTTTATGGTGAATGCTGTAGGTTGACTCGCCAGAGTCCTGAGGTGCACACAATAATGCACACTGTTTGACACTGTTTTCTTCAGTGCAAAGAAGACGGCTAGGATACAATAAAACTGGAGCAGGAGATACATCAATAATAGATACAGAAGAAAAGACAGTCATTGTTGAGCTCTGAGCATGTATGTTAGTGTCCACAGATTAAACACAGTACTGGAATTACTGATTTGTAATCTGAAATGGCAAAGGGATACATTTCCTGTCTGCTCTTACTTTGGTATAGTCAGTGACTAGAGTGATAATGGATCTCAATCTTTGTATAAAAGGCTCATTCCTTAAAACAAACAATGAAATGGTGCCCCTCTTCCCATGCTGCTTCTAGCACACAGAGAAAAAAAAAAAAACTTCAAGCCTCTTGCTATGCTAGTTCTTTTTTCTGAAAGCATTTATCCTATTACTGGAAAAAAACTCAGTCAATAATTCATGGAAAATACACCCGTAGTTCACATTCTGACCTTCCATTTTGGTAACAGATCTCTGTCCAACTCTCACAGGGCCAGAATTAAACGTTTTATCTGGTGCATAGGATAGAAGCCTTCTGCCACAGCAAAAAAGAACTTCAGTATGTGTTTTGGTCTTTTATTTGAGTTGTATATCAGAACTGCATATAACTCTTTATATTAAACAAATAGCGTTGTGTGTTGTTTAGGTTTTTTTGAAAGTAGAATTTAAGACATGACCAAGTAGTTCTTTCGTTTAATTTTTTGTCTACTGAGATGTGTTTAAAGTCCTGCTTCTTTGAACATGATAGGAAGAATCCTATTAGCCTGCAGTATATGCTAACGTAGTCAGAGCCAGCAAGCCCGTTGCATATCTTATTTAATGAGAGTTAATGCACACTCATATGCCTTACTGATCTGGCATAGCTTGAGAAACGAATCTCAATTACAGCTTTACACAGTTACTCCTGTTCATCCCAGAAAATGCCACATCCTGGAATTTCAGATTTACTCCTGAGCTGCCGAAAACACAAGGGAGGTTTTTTTTTTTTTTTTCAGATGTGTGGTCTTATTTGGAGGGTCTCAGCCAATGGAGTAGGGCGGTCTCACTCCTGGCAGGTGGAACTGTGTCTCTCTGTCTGTTACAACATCCAGGTTATAGAGCTTTGGAAGGGTAAAGTAGTGCATGGAGCTTGTAGGCAAGGGCTTTTGTCATTTTAAGGAAAATAAACATTAAATCAGTACTCCCTTGAATGTCAACTATTGTCAAACTCGGAGATGCAGGTGATGGTACCTAAGATCAAGGACTTTTATTTCATTTCAAAGCTGGAAAACTTTCCTAAATGTTAACTGATCAACAAGATACGCCTAAAGAAGGCTATTTCTTGCTCTTGCAGGTTTCTTGTAAACTTACGCTCTACCTCATGCATAAAATACGCTAAAAACCTCAAACAACCCTATCTGCCATAGAATTTTTTTCCAGGCAGTTTTTATGTAACCCAATAACTGCTTGTTACTCAATATCTAAAATAGTTACAAAATATTCAGTCACTCCTGTTTATAAAAGAAACTAAGTGACTGTGGAACCTAAAAACCATTAGCTTTAAGTGGGTCATTTCCTTTCTTGTTTAAAGTGGCACTGCTTTGTTGAGGTCAAAGGACTTCTGCAGTTTCTCTCGGCTCTGTAGCTATAAAATGTATACTTTGATGATGTAACATGATCAAGGAATCTTAGAAGTTTACGTCTACGGTGAAATAATTTTAAAAGACGAGAGGATTATTCTGTGATATGCTAATATTGCTGTTATTCAGCAACATGTAGCTTTATCAGTATAATCATTGCAGGTGGTTTTTATTTTCCCCTACAGTAATATGGTCCAGATGTGGGGTTACTTTAAATAAATGACAGGACAAGAATTGATGTTAATTCCATTCTTACACACCTGTTCTGTTATACGATTTAAAAAAAAAAATCTAACCTTTAAAAAAGCCATAGAGAATTAACAATTCAGAGGGAAACAAAACTGTGGTGTGAGATTCTCATGCTACCTGTGTGTTCTATAGTGACCTGAATATTTATGTATAAAGGATTGTCCATAGTTATTAAAATGATGTATTATTCTTTTTCTTCTGGGTTAGTATAATACAAGGCATGGTATGGCTCCATTCTCTATTGGGTGGGTGGGGTGAGGTGTCAGGAAACCATGCAGGAACATTCTGGGCTTCTGCAGTGGAAATGGGTCTCTGGGACGCTTAACCTCTGATATATATAAATGTATTTTTGGCATAATTAATAACCCCACTACCTAATTCATTCATTCATTATTCTTAGATATTTATGAACTCTCTTTTCAATGAAAAAAAATTGAGGATCCATGGAGATTAAATTCCCTTGTAAACTCTTGAGCTGCATTGAAATACCACTCTGGATAACCTCTGTGCTAAGGGGCTGAGGTTATGGAATTGTGATATCACTGGTGATATTATTTGTATTTTTAGTGTGAAGAATTATCACTGTCATATGACAGTTCAGGACAAAAATGGGTTCCCTGAGGTCAGCTTGCTTTGTCGTGCTGGAGTCACAGACCTGTTGGATAGGTGTTGGAGCAAAATAAAATTTCCAGAAGAAGCGGACACTTTTGAGTATGACTAGAAGTTGCACTTTATACAGTGTCCTACCTCACTGTTGTCATCTCCTTTGCTACCTAAAAGTATTTGAGAATGCATTCATTTTTTCTGAAATAAAGTCACAGAATAATAACTGGGAAATCTCTTTGGGCATGGAGCAGTCTGGGAAGTACATGCATTTAGATAATATTAATTTTGCCCCAAAGGCAAAGGGGTCTCCATCTGCTCAAGTCTTTCATCACTTAGCCTATGAAAGGCTCTGCATGAATTTTCCATAAATTCTTAATCTCCATAGGAATGGTTGCTACCCTGACATTGCAAGCCATCTAAAATCCCAATTATCACTGGTTTCCTTATGAACCTGTTTGCTTATGCTTTGTTTCCGACACATCCCTACTCATGTTATATTGTGAGATAGATATACTTTAATCAGGTTTAGTCATCTTGGAAATGAACTGTGAGCTTACTGGAGCACTGTCAACAGGCAACATGATTTTGTGCTGTTTGATCTGTTTAGATGTCTTATGTATGCTGATTCATAAAGGCTGGAATATCTAGCCATACTAGGGTCAAGTCAACAGTAGCTGCAAAAAATTGCGTTTCATATGTCATGGCTTCATATGAAGGAGTCCAGGGAACTGAAAACCCTCCCAATTAGTAAACATGAGGAATAGGGCACTCAAAGGCTGTTGTCCAACGTCTCCTACACATCCAAAAGGAAAGAGGATTCTTTGGCTTTCTAGAGGCAACAGTGACATTAGCATCACCTTGAACTCCAGATCACTGATACCAGTAATTCCCATAGGAACTTTTAAGTAACTCTTTTCTATCCTAAGAGTTGATTATTTCTGAAGCATTAGGGCATGTTTTGTTACTTTGTTATACCTTACACCTGTCCACTAGTTTGGTAGTTGGCCTCTACGAAATGTTTTGTGGTCATAGGTAGCAAGCTTATCTGTATGAGACACTTTTGTACGTTTCTTTCTTTTGAGTGGTAGATTTATGTCCCCTAAATCCAAGCGAAGTCTATGATCTCTTTTGTGGGTTGGATAGCTGTAGAAATGCTAAGCTCTTTGAAAGATTCCCATCAGACAAATGTCTGATGATCATATTTAAATTGTTCAATACTTGCTAGTTGTGTCTAAATACCCAAGATCAGTTTCATGCACAGTAGTAAGAATGTGTGTTTTCATAGAAGATTTTCACTAGATTTCAAGTAATTCCATTTTAAATAAAGCAGTTGTATGCTATTTATGAGAAGCTTGCAGATCTCATGTCTTATGTTAGTTAGGTACCACAGTTCTCCGAGGGTAGAATGCAAGTGTACTGCTTCATTGGGAACTTCAATTTCTATTGGGAAGGTCTAATTCAGCACTGAACTGCTTCTGAAATGATTGCTTGTAATCAGTCATATCTGTTAAACACGGGTTGACAGATTGACAGATGAATGGTCCTAAAAAACTTTGATGCTATTCTGTTATGTGCTGTAAAAAAGGCAAAATGGGAGAAGAAGGAGAAAAAATCTGTTGGCAAAATTGTGAGTGAGAGCTAAGTCCGGCAAGGGTTATATCATGTGTTATTAAAGAGAAGAATGAGATGAGAGGATGTGGCCTGTTCTGCAGGAAAGAGAAAACAGAATCCCCATCCAGAAATTTTGTCTACTGCTGTGTCTCTGCAGGTGAGCAACTTATCTATTTAAGTGGGCTGCTTGAAGTTGTTGTTTCAGCCTTACCTCTTTAATGTATCCATTTTCCCCCTCTTTGTCTTCATTGCATTCTGCTGTCCCCTTCTCTTGCAGGTTGCACCCCTACCTAATTGTCAGGCTCATTGGTCACTAAGAAAAGAATAGACCTCATGCAAGGGCATCTAACTGCTTAGTGAGTAGTGATGAAGAGGTATAGTGTAACAGCCATTCAGATATCCTTCACCAGCCCTTTCTTGAATACTGTTGGTAAGGGGAGGGGAACCACTCTGTTGACTCATGTTAGTTATCTTATTCATTGCATTCTAGGGTGTATGGATCTCATTACCTCTAACATCCTATTGACACTGGCTTGTGATGATCTCCTTCCACCCTCTCCCCAAGGAAGATAAAAGGGAAAGGCAGATAAGATAAAACAACCTGTAGAACAAAGCAGACTAAATTATCACTGCCTTCCATTACGAGCATCAACTCAGGAAAACTGCAAGCCTTTCAAAGAGAATTTCCAAAAAATGTAATACGTTCCAGATCTCTACTTTCAGACTGTACAACTACTCTAGACGTTTCAGGATACTTGGGTACAACTATGTTACCAGTGTGGGTGCTACTGCGCAAAAGTGTTAAGAGTATCCCATCCAACTTCAACCTAGATGCCTCAAGGTACAGTATCTGATTATGCATGATAACCCAGAACAGAGGGTAAGCACGGAACAACTATTCACTTCCTTTTCTGGTACACAAACTGAGTGGCATTAGATTAAGCTGGCAAGATCAAGCCAAACAAAAAGGAGACAATGCCTTAGAAAACATACAATAAAGCTGTGGAAACCTGTGCGGATGGATGATGTGCATGCTAAAACTGCACATAGGATGAACATTTGGAAAACCATATTTTGTGGAAGAGAAGTCCATTGTGGGCTGTTATACACAAAGATAACAACTCTGACTCAGGAAGTCTCTAGTCTGCAAACTGATAGTGACTTGGTAAATATTTAGGGCATTACTACATGTCTTCCCCGTTTCTTCAGTCCTTTTCAGGCATCCGCATTTGGCCGCTCTGGGAATAAGTAGAATAAGACAATGTGCTGGATGGCAGTTTTGCATAGGTAGTATGAGCACAAGCTGGAAAAATCTGGCCTTTGTGGGAGTCGTAGGCAAGGAAGCAGGGATCAGAGGCTCTCAAGATGCAGTGGGGCAGAAACTAGCATTTGTGGCAATATCCTGGTGAGTAGAAAGCTGCTAGAGACAGTGTGGGACGAAAAGTGAACCGGGGGCCATAGAGCACAGCCATGGGCTGCAGTCTCCAAAAAAGCCCTGAACAAGGCCATGGAGCTCAAAGTGTCAAGACAAACAGATGGGAAAATGAGTCCTGAAGGCTACTGCAATGATCTAAGACCTACCATGAAATGAAATGGCTGTCTGGAATTATACTAGCATTTTATATGAAACTTACACTAAATTGCTTAATAGGGACCTGAAACCTGTCACCTGACTGGTAGGACTTTAAATAGTGAAATTGCAGAGGAGGACTGAGAATGATTTCTTGAAAAATACTTTATTTTTAGAAATCCCTGCAACTGAAGTTACATGAGTATTATATGCAGTATTACTCTCAAGAATAGGCAGCAAGTGGAATGATCAATGGTTTACTGTGAAAGAGTCTTACTGCACTAATGTACTCAGTCCCTGATGAGGTCAATGCTATTGCTACTAAGACAGTAATTTTTAAGACCAGGCTGCTCTGCAGAAAAAGTACTGTTTGCAACAACCACACGTACTGTATTAAAAAGGGGATGGGATGCTTGCCCCAAGCACTTCTAAACAAGGATTTGAGTTAGACTGGAGATCTAATGACACTTGGTATATGAATTTTCCTTCTCGTGTCATGGCCCCAGTGCACTGTTTAGCCCTGACTATCCCTGTCTAGCTCTGCTGTGGCTCTTCCCCTCCACATGCCCCATGGCCCAGGACCTCATGTCAGCCCCCCAGGGCCATCAGCCCCTGCCCCAGAGATGCCACAGCTGGCCCATTTACAGCTTCCCACAGCCCTGCTCTACCCTGCCATGGACGCTGCTGAGCCAGGAGCACCTGTGGGCCCATGTCCCAGCCCGGCCTCATCCTATCCCCGTCCCGAGAATGATGCCTGGTGTCCAGTGCCTGGGGCTGGGGCTGTCCCAGTGCCTCCTGGCTGCCCTACTCCTGGATGGGAAGATGGGATGAGCCCTGACTGCCAGGCCCTGCCATGACTGACATGGGGAGCCCACGACACTCCTGATGTCTCCGCTGCTTTCAAATGACTATGACCATGCACTTGCTCATGTAGATAGAGTTTTGGGGTGTTACAGATCAAGAAGTTCAAGAGCTGCTATTGAAAGCTGGGACTTCTGGTTAACAGAGCCAAAAGGTCAGGGGCTCAGGATCCTAGACAGTTTTAAAAGCATGTATGGTCATTTAATTTGTTGCTAGCGTTGCTTTTATTTGGTTTATTATTTTATCCAGGCAGAAGTGTGCCAGAAGTACATAGAAACCTCATCATTCATGTGATGTTTCAATATATAATTAAAGAAAAACTGCCACAACTCTTAGACCCTCAAATGCCCGTGACAGTGAGAATACTGATGAGAGACAGAAACAAAAAATGACAGTGTAACTTGAACATTTTCCATAACTGCATGTTATGCAAATTTGGAGATCCTCTAGTTCTGTATTTGTCGCAGTTCCAACTAGTTTCAATGGATTTGTACAAATCTGTACCGTCTGATGATCTGGCCTGTGCTTTATGAGTTGCAATGGTTTCAGATGGTATGAAACTGAATTTTTGACATGTATAATCAGGTAATCTTCTTGCATAAACAGTTCCAGTGTTTTTGGTGGAATAGGGACTGGAAATGAAGCTTTCTCTCATGGATGTGAATGTGGTCTTCCCTTCATGAAGAATAATCTTCTGCAAATGTGATCACATCCCTTAGTGTTTCTGTCTGTTGTTCTAAAACTGATAAAAAGCTATTCAAATATATGTGAGGGAGGACTTGAGATGAAAACATCTTCAAAGAGCTTTGGGATCCTCAAAACAAAGTGCATTGAGATTATTATTATTACAAGAACACAAGGCTAATTGGAACATTACATTTTGCTGTGGGCAGTAAATTCACTATTGCCACAAAATGATTAACAGTCTCACCATCTGTTACAAGTGTAATGATAATTGACAGTTTTATGCATACCTAACACTGACATGATCTGTCTTTGCAGTCCTGTGTTTGCCATCTAATTTTGTTATTTTCTTCAAGCAACAGCAATATATTCAATTCTACTGAAATAATATATATTTACTGATTAAACTTACTATTTCTTTTCCTGTTTTTCCTTCTTTAGTTATTCCCCCCAATCATGACCCTAAAGAATTTAAAATAAATAAAATATGCCACTAAATGGGAAAAAATGCACTAATTTTCAAAGATTTTTTCTTCCAAAGCAGCATGTCATATAGGCTGAGATCAAAGGTCTGTTTAGCTTGCGGTCTCTTATTTTGATGGTAGCTCAAAGACGATGCTTAGAGGGAGAACAAGAACCAGGGCAGGCACAGAACAACAGTCCTTTGAAAACTCCCAGTTTAAGGCATTTATCAGGGCAGACTTTCTAAGCCAGAGGCTGTTATTTGTCCATTGTGTTTAAAACCCTCTAGTAGACCTGTCTTCTGTGATTTTTGTCCAGTTCTTTTTTGAACTCGTTCAGACTTTTGGCCTCAAGAGCTTACTGTGTCAATGAGTTGGACAGCTTATTATGTAATGTGGTTTTAAATTTGGTACTTGGAAATTTCATTGGATGCCCTCCAGTTTCTGTATTGTGAGAAAATGTACATTAAATTCTCTTGTCTTCATTTTCTGTGGCTCTATCAAAACCACTGGGAAGCAAGGATAACTAAAAAAGGAAAGCATCCGATTTTATGTGTTAACATAAAACATTTGCAAAAATCACTGATCCCAAGAAACATGGTGAAAGTATTTCCTGTCCTGTAACACAGTTCTAGAGCTAGAATGGGGTCAAAACTGTGACACCTCAAACAGTTGACTGCTGAGCAAAGAATGATGATGGTGACTTTAATATGTATCCTAACAAATAAGTGTCTCTAACATGTCTTATGCAGATAGCATACTTTCAGTGTATGAAACAAAAAGGATGAAGGGATATATCAGTAGACAATGAAAGAAACCGGTGAGAAATGAGCTTATAATAGAAATAGTTCTAGTCCAATAGTTACAGAATATATTAAAATATATTCATCAAGAAAGGAGGCTGATTTACTGCCATGCTGTTTCCTATTTGTAAGAATTTGGATTAGTCCTTGTTACTCATAAAATGTGGAATTTCCCTAACTCCATAGTAGAGATGGCAGCACAACTGAGGATAGCAGCTAATGGGCCTTGTACCCCTATATCTTCTAAACATTTTTGTTGCAAAATGTTGATGGATTTCTTGGAGGTTTCTTGTATTTTTCCTATGTTTCCCAAATTTGGCTAAGCTGTGTCTTCACATGCTCACAAGAAGCTTTCTCCAGTTTAATAGCCTTTTACTGCAATGTTGAATTCCCTAATAGCTCCTAACATATGACGAACTGCGTAAGTACAGCTTAAAGAGAGAAACCAAGAGCTTACTAACAAGGGACTGCAGAGGGAAAGCTACACCTTCCCTCTGATGGCTCTTTGCAAGAGTTTGAGCTGGAGGGTGTGACAGTACCATACCAAGAGCTTGTCTCTCCTGTGCTGCTAGTAAGCCCCTCTTCCCTTCCTGCTTTTCTCCTTCCATCTAGACAATGTTTGATCCTGAAACAAAGGGAAAAAAGCCAGAAGGTGTAAACACTTAGGAAGAGAAGTTTGGTAAAAAGACTGGCTGGACTGGGAAAAGAAGTCTTTTCCCTTCCTGTGACTGCAACAGAGCACAAAGTGTCTGAGACACTTTCTGTCAGGGGCAACGTGGGCTGCTCCACAAGGGCAGGGATTGTGGTGGTGAGTGCCCGCCTGCCCGGCATGGTCATGCCCTCCCCAATGGGATGCAGTCCCACAATTCTCAACGAGCAGAGCAGGTCTGGTGAAAACAAAGTCAGATGTGGTCCAGAGTGATGGGTAAGTCCAAAAAGTAATGAGGTCCTAGGGTGGTCAGACTGTGGGTCAGGATCAGGGGTCCCAGTTGATGGGCTATGTGGCCAGGCAGAGGCATGACTACCACACAGCTGCAATGTAGCCCAGGTGGAGTCCAGTGGTGAGAGTCACGGCTAAAAACAGCTCCCAGAGGAAGTGAGGAGCCCTTGCTGAGGCCTCCCCACAAAGATTTTTCTTCACAATGGCTCTTATCAGCAAGCTGGCCTTGCATGGCCAGTGACAATTCTAGAAGGGGTGGAGTGCACCCAAGGCCCTGACACACTATCAGCAAGTGTATGAGTAGGTCATTGCTAAAACATGTTTTCCTGCTTTTTACTTACAGTTAGAACTATAAAGTCGGTCTCAGTTCAGAGGTATTTGCCAGCTCTGGCTGTCTGTGTGCTCAAAGACAGAGATTTATGCTGTTAAAGATAAAAGCCCCACTGATGATTCAATGTCACTGTGTTGCCACATAATTAAATACAGTTTGTGCTTTCAAATTCCGTGAAACATTACCATCTTACATTGAATTCGTTCATGTCATCTCACATTTAATCATGTGATGACGTACTTTTTTTCTGTTAGGCTCCACCTCATTCAGTATGCCGTATGGATGGCTCTTTGGAAGGATAGTTGCTGCAAAGTAAAGATGCTTTATCCTTTCATTTTTGTACACCATTATGAAACACATAAAGAAGAAGATGTTGATTGGTACTTATAATTTATAATTTATCATCTTTGTATATGGACTAGGCTTCATTTATTGCTGCAGAAATTCAGTGTTGCTTACATCAAACATGGAGGACATCCAGAGAATGAGGGAAGGGCTCACAGGAAAGAAAAGGGTATTGCTAGGTTACAGCAGTAGGCTCCTGAGTAGGAAAATGCCCTCTGTCATAACAAGTTTAACTTACTGCTGTTAACTATAAGCCAGAGTTTCAAAGAAAGTGCTAAACATGCACAGCTGCTACTGAATCCATTGGAAACTGAGACTTGGGCACAGAAATAGCTGTAAGAACGATAAGTACTCTGAAAAAACCAGATACTACACATCTCTGAGTAGCACTCCTGTAAATGCTTCGCTTGCCAGTCTCTAAATTGGGTTAAGCCCTGCTGCCTTTCAAACTTCAGCCTTCCTCCCTTCTCCTGACAGTAGAAACATGAAGGTAAATTCTATTGTTCTCAAGCATTTAGATATTGTAGTGAACACCACCATAAAAAAATCCATAATGAAGATCATAATTTTCTATTTAGAGCATGTTCATCTATTTTCTGCACATAATATAAAGAGGACTGATTACTCCTTTTGCAGCCCCTTGTGTAGCCTGATAATTTGTTGCCAGTGGAGATCATACCACAAATCAGCCAAAGAGCCTTCAGGTCTTTGTTAAAGCCCTGAAGAGAGCACCTGCTTCTGTCTTCTGACAAAACCAGTTAGCACATTTTGTTTTTCTTTAGTGGACATAGCAGCATTAGTCTTTCTCCATTCTCCTAGCCCGATCTTTTGTGAAACAAACAAACTTGCTATTCAGAACACGTTTCGCCCTGCCCCCAACTTATGAGCAGAAGCAGAGCACCAACTGGAGACTTCAAAAGAAGGCTTCCGATAAGGTGTGCAGCCATTACTGCCTGAATTCACATGAAGAGCTTATATATGTCTTATATTTTTAGGATCAATATGCTTTGAACTCAAGCTTTGACAACAGAAGTTTGGTTTGACTTGTTCTGACCTTGACTGTGTTAGGCTGAAATGTCCTTGAGAATTCCGTGTTATCAAAGCTGTTCAAGCTTCACCTTCATTTTTAGATTTCATGATGACAACAAATATTGGGAGGAAAGCAAATCTGTGTGGACCACAGGGAATTTAATAATGTCCTTATCTTCTTTAAGTCTTGCCTATAGCACGGAAACTGAATTTTCATCTGTTTCACATTATGCACTACTTTAAATTAGATCTAACATAACTTCTTATATATTCCTTAAAATGTGTATGGCTGTATCTGGACACATATGATGTTCACACAGGATTCTGTTGCTATACAGGATGGATCCTTTTAGGATGAGTTTGACCCCTTAAAGTTTTCCGAAAATAATTTTTTTTTCTTGATGTAATTTTTGGTTTATTAATTATCCCTTGTTTAGAGGCTGAGCTGTAACTTGAAAAATATTCAGTTCCTGAGGAACACAGTTGCTTTTTCTGCTTGTGGGCCGTCCAAAAGCAGGCTTTGGAAGTCAATTTTCAAATGAAAGTGTACCACCAAAGGTGGACTGATTTAATAAATCACATCATGTTGCTTGTCTTTATTAGATGAGATTGCAAGTGTGGTAACTTAGGGGTCAAAAATTTAAAACTCAGTTCTCATACAGAAAGCTTGATTATAAAAAACATTTTTGGTCTTGGTCCCCTTGGAGAATTTTGTTTCTATTTACAGATTATGCAGTCTGACTACAGTAGGTATTGTCTCCAAGCAGAAAACAGACTATACTGTGTAAACAGTGAGTTGCCAAATAGTTGACAGCAGATAACTGACTGCACCAGGCTTGCCTGACACACTTGTTAGACTTTACCTTTGGAAAGGAATTCCTGATCTAGCACTTTGGAGGTGGCTTGTTTAGACTGAAAGGGTGATTGCACGGCTACACAATGACTTGGCTGGTCATTTTAAGGGCAGCTGGGAGAGTTTCAGACTTTTCTATACACTTTTTCATCTGAAATTGCTGGATTAGGAAAATATCAAAAACCTTTAACTTGGAAGTGCTATACCAGTCCTTTGTATTCTGAGGTCTTTTCCACAGAAAAGAAATGTATTGGTAGCCTGAAAGACAGATGTTTGGTGCTGGTGTATGGGAGGAATGCAGCCCTCTAGCCTATAGAAAGGAAAGAAATGGCTGAGAAATTCAGAAGTTTTCTGTTTTTTATTTTGCCTTGAGTGAGGCTGGTTCCTTTGACCTGGGAGGGGGAACAACATTGCTAGAATTTGGTAAAGATGTTTAGTGTTGATTTTCATCATAGTGGAGTTCAGCAGAGCACAACCAACACAAGGATGAGGTCAATCATTGTGTCCTCTCAAGTACCCTAGGACAGTGGAAATTCAAAAGGGCCATGCAGACACCCAGCAAGGGACCCTGTGGGAAGGAAAATGACAGGGAGGAGGAATAAAGGATCATTCCTCAGCAGTGACTGGAAAAGTTCTCAACATTTTCTTTATTGAAGTTTTTCAGAGTATTGAAAAACAAATGGAAAGCTTTTATTTCAAGTCAGGTTTTGGGTAAATGTTTAAACAGTGATTCTTATTTTCTTCACAGTAGGTCACCAATTCATTGTTTAAAGGGCACAATAACTTTAAATATTCAGTGCAGGAGACAGTACATGGGAGGGAGAAAAGCACACGTATATTAAGGGCCTGTGGGAAACAGAGAGGAATTTTCAGGATGTTTTAAATCTTCCCTTTGCAACATACGTACAGACAAAGAATCAGATTTTAGGTCGTGTACAATTGTCAGAAATCTAGTAAAACTATGGAAGTAAGAAACAGGTGTGCTATAAATGATCATTCTGGAAACAGATTCAGGCCTGTAAAGGAAAATGATAAAGGCATCAGAACTTCCTTTCCTATGGCACCTTTTCAGATTCAGTATTTTTCCTGTCTCAAAGCGTTGGTACATTTTATAGCTGTCTCTGACTGTAGTACATCAACAGAGAAGGTAGCCAACCAGAGAACTTGGCACATAAAGTAAACTGATAAAGTAAATTGGTAGCATAAGGCACTTGGCAATCTGAATATGAAGTAATTTTAATTTTGGTTTCCAGTCTTTATAAAAAGTCAACACTTTTACATAACACAGGTACTTTTCTTGAAAAATGATGTGTGGTAAAAATGTGCTTTTCTGTGATAGTAATTTCCATTAATTTTCTTCACCCATTGATTTAACCATCAAGTGGAGAATAAAGACTGTAACTGAAAAGTCAAAATAAACATTTATCAAACTTTGCATTAAGGTTTTATAAATTATGTGGAATAGGTCAATATTAGACCCAGCAGAATTTTAATAAAGTGCCATTAGAGAGTACTAGAAATCCATGCATAATTTATAACAATGCATTGCTTATAACCAACTATAGCACATACTATCAATGTCTGTGACATGCCTAGGACTGCTATTAGGAATCTCTTAGCTATTCATAAATTACTTGTAAATGGGATAATAAATCATACATACCCATCCCTTTTCTTTATTCACAATGACATCATCTTCATCATGATTAGTCAATTACTCGCTATTGTTAGTGTTGCTCCTTTTGTGCAAATATATTTTAGAGCACTCCAGTGCTGTGTAATTTGGTTTAGCTGGAAAGTTGGTTAGAAATACGTTACACATTTTCAACTATAGTCAGGTATTTCTAGTCCTCAGATGAAGTATTTATGTGAAATCAAATTATATCATCTCTTCTGTGTTGTGAGGGTGATATATAACTGTAAGTACTGTTTTAATCACTGCAAAGTGGCTGGTAGAATTATTCCCGACACTGATACAGATTTTGTGCATCTCTGCAACAAGATATTTATCATTGTCATTCTCTGAAAATCATGACTTAATATCTTCAGCCTAGAGCGATCAAATCATTCAATGTGGACAATTTATGCTCTTTTTCTGCTTTTGGCTTATTCCTCACAGTCTTTGTATAGTAGGACTTTCTTCCTGACCTTGCCTTCTTTCCCTCTGCTGTCCTTATTATGACCACCACCACCTTCTCCAAGTTCCTCTACTGATTTCTTCTTCTAGTTCCTCTTCCTGGTTAGTAATTTCTGTCTCCAGAAGCTAAAGAAAACAAGTTGTGATCATCCTTGCCCCACCCCCCAAAAAACCCCAAACCAAAACCCAGAAGACCCTGTCTTGAAGCAGTTGCAATGATGAGATTTCAATGTGAAAATGAGAATAAGGACTCAAGGCCCTGCGGGGTGGCAGAATTGACATTTAATCCCTGTCAAACTGGATTATTTTCCATCTGCTGGTGTATTGGTAAAGGAGTCAACAGATCATTAGGAAAATCCTGAGGAAGGTAATTTCTCTAAGGATGAAGTTAAATCCCTGTCTCCGAGTGGTGTTTTTTTTTGGGTATTTAGAGCAAAACATTATGGAGAAATTATTATTGAAACAATAATCAGTCTGTTCATACTCGATTAACCTTAGATTTTACTAAAGTCTAAATTAAATAAGTTTTCTTCCAAAGTTAAATGCAAAGAATTGAGCCAATCCCCAGTCTTTTAGAAAAACACAGGGTTCTGACATATACCCACAGGTAAAATCAGTAGTATCTGTTTCAGGCATTACTGCTTGGAACCAGCACTCTGCCCCTTTGCTGGGCATTACTGTTCCTAATACACACTCAGCAGAAAGCAATCTGCATTTACACTTTTCATGCTCCAATTTATAATTGTCATTTTAGAGCAACTCACCTTCACAGGTGGTTTAAGTAAAGGTTTAGGACTGACCAAAGCATAGACACAATCACTTTCTAATGTTGTTTTTTTTCCTTGGGCAATGGCATAGGCAGCTGGAAACAGCAATGCTTAACTTCCACCGTTAAATGCATGGCCTGTCCTTGATCCAGTGTATGGTATGCCCTCACTGCTCCAGTTCTATCTTAGAAGCTCCTTCTTTCTTCGATAAATCAGAAGCCATGCATTCCCCTTTTTAATTCCAACACCTGACCTTCAAAATCAGGGTTGTACATCCTATTGTGGAGAATGATTAGAAGATACAGTTTGAGGAGAGTTTTTACCTATTTGAGTGTCCTGCAGTGAATGGTTCTCAGACTTCAGTGTTTGAGAGTGTGAGTTTTTGTTACTTCAGTTGAAGGTCTAGATCCCTTCAAAAGGATGTTGTATCCGGCCCATAAACTTCTGTGTATGGTCAAGGTGACAGGAAGCATATTAGGCTTGTGGGCTACAGTTTTACCTTCTTCATAGTTTTACTTGTTCTTGCCTGAAAAGCTGCGAGACAAACTTGTGAGTTAACTGTTACATTGAAGAGCAACCAACTTCTATTTCCAGATCTGTTTTTCAAATGGCATGTGTTACAATCTTAGGCAATTTTCTTGGGAAAATAAGCAAATGCATGTGAGAAGAGGGCTAATATATTAGCTTGTAAGGAAGTTGCTGGAGGGCAGAGATGTCAGCAGCAGTCACAAGAAGTGCTGTTGCCAGGAATCGCAATTTCTGGGCTTGGCTTTGAGACTATTCCTGTGGATACCCCCTCCACATACACCAGACAGGGACTCTGTGGCATGTGCACTTTCCTCAAAAAACCTGCAAAATATTTTCTGTCTCCCTGTCTTCTTTCTTTCCTGCTCTCTTTCTCTCACTCCTTTTGCTTTTAAGACTGATGTGAAAACTGTCAGAGCAGGAACTAAAATAATATTTTTGTTAAATTTGTAGGAGTTACCTAAGGTGACAGATCCTGTATTCCTGCTTTAGGCATCATCTGAAGTTTGTTTACTACACATCTCAGCCAAATGTGTATATATGAAATGTGTACCAAGAAACAAGTAGGAAACATATGTGTTAAAATGAAAATGTGGCTTTGAATCACTGAAAAAAGGCTTTGGTTATTGTTTTATCTGTCCATTTAAAATTCTAATTTCTTGTGAATTATACTTTTGATACCAGCCACAGGAGTATAGAAGAACGTTTTTAAAATACACCTTGTTATCACATTTTATTTACAAACATTTGTATTTTTTATTGTAAATCTATTGCTTTTTCTACATTGTCAGAAAGTAATGTGCTGCTTAGTTTGCAGGATTCTTCCTAAATTCAGTGTGTTTTGCAACTAACATAATGAACAAGTCTTCGTGAACTGTATTGTATGAACAAATCCTTATAAAAAAAAGGTGAAAATTTCTTTTTTAGTGAAAAATTGTTCCTAAAAGAGTTTTGAAATATAAAATCCACCAAGACTTGACCCTTGACATTCATTGATTCTCTGTAATAAGTTTTTTTCTATCCTCATAAATACGATCATTCTTAGGTTTACAGCTTTATGCTGGATATGGGTATGTAGAGATACAGCACTGTGGAAATTATAGGAAAAAAAGATTGCCATTTGTCTGGCAATATATTAAATGATAATGTTGGAAGACTTAATACTGTTAGTATGCCCAAATAGCTAAAGGCTTATATTAGAAGTGGTGTTAACTGACAAGTTTTATTTAACCTGATGTTACTTGTTAGGGTGGATAAGGAAAACTAAGTTTTAAAACAGTTTAAATACTAGTTGTCATCCTTTCTCTCATAATACATTCCTCAATATTCCAAAGTTCTATCAGCATATCATTATTAGATATTTATTTTTAACAGTCTTCTCTTGGTTTCAGGAGGATAACAAAAGAGAAGTAACAGTGGGTCCAAATTTTCCTTGAAAACCAAGTGATAATTATATTGCAGCAAATTTAAAATAAGATAGATCACGAATTACAGAAAATAACAGATATATAGTTATAGACAATATATATATGCTATATATAGATAATAACACTGTTAGACAGTAGCAAATCAGGAACAAGATAAGAATGTCCCCTGTTCCCAACTGTTTCCAGTTTTATCAGAGAATTAATGTGAAATATTGCTCTTCTTCTTTTCTTTTACAAGCAGGCTTGTGCTGAGCTGACTGTACTCCATTCTCTGTTTGTAAGGCACAAAATACCTCACAGTTTCTGACACATGGCTGGGTGGCCTTTGTGATTTCTCTAGCGGAGCTGATTGATAATCAAAATAAGCCATGAATGATGGACAAAGTTTATTATTTTATTGGAGGAGGGGCACCCTTTGCAATACTTATTTCAAGATGACACAGAGGAGAGCAAAAGTAGGCACATTGTGTCTTGTTTTGAGACGCAGCTGGCCTGGAGTGTTGCTCAGCCTATTAGGGGTTTAGCTACCTCCATTAGCTAGCAGACTTGCTTAAAGACCTATTAAACCATTTTGTTTTGCTCTGCTGTATGACTTCAGGATTAACATCTGAAGTGGCATTGCTTTAGTCTTAAGTCAGATTGTCCAGCAGCAGTTCCATCTTTCAGACTTCTGCACCAGGGAAATATCAAGGCAGTACTGGAGGAAACTCCGAATTATTTTGTAAATAGGCCTGGAGATGGTTAGATTTTTTTGGTGTAAACCTTACTCATTTCTAATTCAGAGAAGTCTGAATAATGAATAATAAGAACAGATCAGAGTTTAACCTTCCTATTGGCTTCAGCCTCAGGAGGTAATTAGATATACTTTTGTGGAGGCAACAAAAACGTAACATTTTTCACCCTGAAAGCTGACACAGCATTATTTTTACTTCTACGCTTAGTGTGAACATAAGCATTTGTGGTTTACTGACATAAAACAGGTCAACGATTAAAGCATAATTAATTACATGCCTTTTCTATAGTGAATCCCCAAACCCTGCGGCTGAATGAATTTCATAAGGTATACATGCCATTTTTCCAGCTTCAGACATATTTTTCGTCCACAGACAGTACTCAGAGTTCCTCAGATCTCTGGATTGATAATGCCCATCTACCCTGTCTTCACCTGTTCTGTCTACTGAGATTCGTTTATCCATTTTGTGGCAGATATGTAATTGGCTTTGGCTTTTATTCCTCAGAACTGAAAACAAGTTTTGTACTATACGTTATTGGGCTTCCTTCCCTAACAACAGTTCTACCAGCGTAACAATACCTTTAGTATAAACAAATGCAATAGAATCACAGAATCACAGAATCACAGAATGTTAGGGATTGGAAGGGACCTTGAAAGATCATCTAGTCCAATCCCCCTGCCGGAGCAGGATTGCCTAGACCATATCACACAGGAACGCGTCCAGGCGGGTTTTGAATGTCTCCAGAGAAGGAGACTCCACAACCTCTCTGGGCAGCCTGTTCCAGTGTTCGGTCACCCTCACTGTAAAGAAGTTTGTCCTCATATTTATGTGGAACCTCCTGTGTTCCAGCTTGCACCCATTGTCCCTTGTCCTGTCAAGGGATGTCACTGAGAAGAGCCTGGCTCCATCCTCATGACACTTGCCCTTTACATATTTATAAACATTAATGAAGTCACCCCTCAGTCTCCTCTTCTCTAAGCTAAAGAGACCCAGCTCCCTCAGCCTCTCCTCATAAGGGAGATGTTCCACCCCCTTAATCATCTTCGTGGCTCTGCGCTGGACTCTCTCTAGCAGTTCCCTGTCCTTCTTGAACTGAGGGGCCCAGAACTGGACACAATATTCCAGATGTGGCCTCACCAGGGCAGAGTAGAGGGGGAGGAGAACCTCTCTTGACCTGCTAACCACACCCTTTCTAATACACCCCAGGATGCCATTGGCCTTCTTGGCCACAAGGGCACACTGCTGGCTCATGGACATCCTGCTGTCCACTAGGACCCCCAGGTCCCTTTCCCCTACACTGCTCTCCAACAGGTCTGTCCCCAACTTGTACCCATACAATAGGTATGTAATCATTTAAAGGAGAGATTGTTTCCCTTGGGCATTGTCCTAAAAGAGAGAACAGTTGCAGTGTGTCATAAATGTGCTCCCTTGCAGTATTAGGCGTCACAATATTCTGCTTCTCAATGTGTTCACTGAAGATTTCAGTTCAGTGAAGGTATCTAGAAACTCCCTCTCTACCTTAAGCAACATCAGTGGCCCAGCTATGCTGAACTTGGAGGTCAGGGAAGTCTGAGGGAGAGCTGTCCTTCACTAAGTGACCGGGCAAGTGGTCAGCTTTCACCTCCTGCAAGAAGCGCAGCCACCCTCATGCTGTAAGGCTGTCACATGGCAGGGAAAAGCAAGGGTCAACTCATCCATCTACTTGCTCTCTAAATAGATCTCATTTTATTTTGCTGATGACTCTGCCCCAAGGACAGTAATTAGGGAGCTGTCAGAGAGCCCCGTTGCTCAGCCTTGTCCCTAAGTAAGGAGGGGACAGTGGGGGACTGCGGCTCCCTATTTCCTCTGCCCTCCACGGACAGCTGCATCTGTATCACGCAGAACAAAAGCACCCCCCCCAGCTGTTTAGAAACCTCTGTATGTGTAATGCCAACGTATATATGTCTGTGCCTGTATGTGGCGTTCTGCTTATGCTTTGCAGTTACCCTGTCCCTGGGGCTCTTTTGTGCACGCCCAGGAATGCATTCATACTTTTGCTGCCTGAATCTGTTGCTTAGTGTGGCATGTACAAAAGACTTATTTCAGGGACTGTCTTCTGGGTCTTGGTGGTTTTTGCAGAGTTAGATGGGTGCCATGGAATTATCCCCAGTGTCCTGCTCTTTCTGCTCAGCAGAGATGATCAAAAAATGTTCACAAAACATAACATTTTTCACTAATGTGTTGAATTTTTGGAACTTTTCAACTGGCTTCAGTACTGAGTTCTCATCTGTTGTAATTTCTCCTCCTGGGCAGGAGAAAACCAAAAGGCCAGCCTTTGGACTGGGAACCAATGGATTAATTTGTAAGTTTTCCAAGTACTGGGTGTTGCAGGACAAAGAGATTTTGTAATAGTGCTGCATATCCTATAGCCTTTATGAGCAACCTCACTTAGAATTATTACTTCCAGAACTCATCTAGAGAATTAAAAGCTCTAGTTTTCTCTGTATAAACAGAAAACTCACTGCTAGAGAAATGATCTTGTGAAACAGCTCCAAGCTCTTAGTTCCTATTTTTACCACCAAATTTGCCTGCAGCTGCCAGTTTGAATTACTTCCATCTTTTCTCTTCTTAGAACAACCAACGGAGTAGAGAAAAGAGAAAAAGAGGATTTTTAGATATTTTTATTCTTTAAGAAGCAGTAAGAATTTATGTATCTGAAAGCTTGATAGGCACAGAGCCAGAATGGACAGAACAATTGATTCTTTTCTACATTTATCTGTGTTGGTTCCTCCCTTTTCCTCATGTAGCCAACTGGCTTATAACCATTGCAGTATAAATCTGTAGACTATCTAGGACAAAAATGCAAGTTAGTTTCCAGCAATGATTTTATTTGACTCTTACGCATCATTGATTTTTGCAGAGTTGAAGAGTTCACAATTTGGAAAAAACTTTCCATATCCTTATTTAAGAATTCAAACCTATGTTTAGATTTATAAAACCAACAGTTATGCTTTTAATGTTTTGTGTAAAGAAGAAAATGTGTAGCATAAAATAGCATGGGGCAAGCCCCTGTAGTTTTGATTTATAGGGTCTGATATGTGTTGACCTCACTCTGTCTACAAAGCAAAGGAGTGTGGGGTTGTCTCCTCTCATCACTTATATTACAGTGTTCAGTCTACTGTAATTTTTATCTGTTTCCTGAGATACTGACAGCCTAGTGTTTCTTGGTTTCACTCCTCTGTGATTTAAAAGATTGTGATAAAATAATCGAGTATCAATTGAAAATTTGATGGTTGCATTTAAAAGTAGAAGTGTTTTTTCCATACAGCATGCTTTCTTATATTCTATTGTCATTGTTTTTTTAAAAAAAGAAATATAGTGGAATTTCAGGAGTTTTACAGCAAGTCTTTCTCAAGCTTGGTCATGTCATGTATTAAATTTGGTTCCTGCGTTTTCTCAGCTGTGCCACAGAAAGAGAACTGTTATATGGTTCTCTCCCATGATGCATTCACAGTAAGGTTGTTCAATAACTGTGCTATTTTTTCTTCAAATTCCAGTCATGTGACTGTGCTAAAAATAACTGCCTGTGACTTCGGGCTTTGTGGATTTGCTATATTTGGGGTAAGAGGAAGAAGATAAGCAGAGGCTTGGAGTCAAACCTGATTGCTCAGTAGTGGGCCTCTCTTACTGAAGCTGTGAAATCTCATATAAAGAAGTAGATATTCACTGACAGAATTAGTTTGAATTAATACTGGTTTTCTTCACATTCTAATAGCATGTTCTATATGTGGACAGATTGGGAAAAGTAGATATCTTCAGAATACTTTGAACTTTATTTCTAATTACTTCTATTTTAAAGATGCAAGTTTAGATGAAAGGTGGAATTAGGAGGCTATTTATATCATGCATTTACCATATTTCCCTGGAGAATGGAGTAATATTTATGGCAAAAACCAGATTCTCCATCACCAAGGCAACAGGTTGACTTATGCCAATAATACAAACATTATTAAGTATAAAGTATTAATTTTTTTTGAGGGGGTGGGGATTCTGATAGTTTTATTAAATAAAACTGTGGAAAAAGAGCTGTTAATTAGCCTTTTAAAATATACCAAAAGGAGGGCTATGCGGATGTGTGCCTGGCAACTTCAATGCAAAGGGCACAAGACACAGCAGGCAATATCCAGGAGGATAGAATATCACCTGATGAGAGACAGATTTACAAACCAACAGCCTACTGCTTTCAGATAAGGACCATTTTATTTTCATAAGTTCCTGCAGAATTGACCATGAAACTTTGCATTTCCTCCCAGCTGACTTCTTGACATTAATTTAATGAAAGCCAATACCAGGCAGAGTGTGTGTTAGGGCTGATCAAGAAGATAATCTGCTGCACAAAATGTTTTTGGTCTGTTCGTATTGAAGTCAATGGAAGACTATTGATCTGAGTTGAACAGAGTCTGTCTCCTCTTTTAGACAGAACATTTATTACTTCTAGCAATTAGCTTTTAATAGGATCCTGGCCTCTTATGAATAAAATATAGTGTCCAAAATTCATTTATACTATATTTTATAATATTCTTATGCATTGTTGAGGAATCTATTGGGTAAAACTTGTGCACTAAAGCTCTTACACATAGCCAGTCTAATATAAAGGGGTCTCATTGTGAATGGAAAGCATACCTGTGCATACATATTTTACTTGTAACGTCTGCATTTTCATACTGATATCCCCTCCTTGTGGGTAACACCAATTTTCAAACAAAACCAGTGAACATTTTCCTAGGTAATACTTGTTAGTGCTGTCCAGTGTTTTACACACAGCATCAATGAATTTTGAATATTGTGACAACTGGGAAAATGTGTATATGTACATACATAACATGAAATACTCTTGGTGTTGTAATTTCTCTATTACCAACACAGGCATGAGCTTATCTGTCTTCTCTCTTGCCTTACCTTACAATGCAATTCTCAGAGAAAGTAACACAGCACTGGCAGCAAATTAGCTTTAACTCTTGATGATCATTTATTTGCGTGGAAGCTCAGCTGAATGAATTGGCTTTTTTTTCTGCTAAAGAATTTTTTCAAGTCTGAGTTCAGAGAGATAATTGAATGACAAAGCAGTACTCTGACTGCAAGGAGAGGAACCCTGAGAAAGAAGCCTGAGGTTTTAAGAAATTGCCGTAGCAGGACCCTGAAAAACTGCAGAGAGCAGGAATAGAAGCAAAATTTAAATGACTGGTGGTGACACTAGGAGGATGGTCTCTTAACTAGTGAGAAGCTAGAGGAGGGGAGAGGAAAGATTCTTTACAGTACTCTGACCTAACCCAGACAATACCTTAGAGTGGTCAAACGGTATAAAGGAATATATTGAGAGGCACTTTTCCTGTTGCAAGACAAAATCCACTTATCAATTTGCTATTAAGTGTCCCTATAACTCTGGAGTGTGTGTACAGCTAGAGGTCTGGGGAAGGCAGCTATGCTTAAAAGACTTTAGCATATCAACACTGGATTTAAGGTCTTCAGATGCCTAGGCTAGGAGATGCTGTTTTCACAATTAGAAACTGAATGAGAGGTAGTAATAGAGAGGCTAAGAAAAGAGACTCTCTGCAGCCTTCCCAAGGGGAGCAGAGAGAGAAAACTGCATTGAGAACACCCTTCTTTTCCATTAGTCTTTATATTATCCTGGGTCGTTTTATTTTTCAATGCAATTCTTAACATACTAACCAGACAGAGTTTTCTGATCTGTATTCTTTCCTTTGGCTAACATTTCTGTCTCTTAATATATTTAATACACAGTTCAGAATGTGTCATGAAATTTTATTATTCTGAAGCTCTGCAAATAATCTACAAAATCTTGAATGCTATCCTTGCAGAAAATACCATCACAGAAAGTCATACTCCTAGGAGAAAAGTGTTAGTAGATGCTGGTTCATACTGGTCAAAACCATTATGATATTGTAGAACTATTGCTTTCAAGAGCCAAAAATGCAGGAGACAGTAATAAATCTTACATTTTTATTTTGACAGCTTCCCAGAGGACAGGATAAGGAGAAGATATATCAAATTTACAGATGATATTAAACTCCAAGCAAACACAACACTGTGTGCAGAAGAATTAGGGAACCACACTGAAAGGCTGTAATACATGTAATGCCTGATCTTTAGTGATATAAGGAAACTGAATATATACGTGTGAGAGTACAATATCCAGATTTGCGGTGGTAACATTTTAGAAGGATATTTAAACTCATGATTCTGTCCCTAACTATCTGGCAAAATTAGGAGCTCCCCAGCATAGGAGACAGATATCTGATGTGAGACTTTCTGTTTTTTTGCACATCAGCATATTGTACACAAACTTTTGCAGGATACCTCTTCTGTCATCTGAAGGATCTGACCACTGGCAAGTCCCTGAACTAAGTGCTCTCTCTGATATTCTATGTCAATTCCTATGGTTCTGCTGTGTTTAGAACCACATATACGGCTATAGCTGCACATTGTACAGGCAATGCTTTGAGACTGATGTCCATTTACTAGAGACGCTTGGATGCTGGGCCAGAAAGTTGGCAGAGATTTAAGTTGAGCCATCATCCAGTCCTTGCCTCATGACCATTCCAGCCCTTTTCCTCCACTCCATAGAGAAGTCTCAGGTTTTTCAGAGACAGTTCCTCTGTTACCCACATATTTTTTCTTCTCAAACTGAGACAGGGTACATTCCTTTTCTCCCCAAATTGTCCACAGGTCTTCCTTGAGGTAAGTCAGAGAAGAGAGGCAAACCATGTTGGGAACGTGTCTTCACTCTGCTTCAGATCACTGAGGACACTGATGTGACACTATCCTGTGTTAACTGGAAGAGGTGTGCAGGGATGCTCTGTGTGCAGGCTTCCTGCTCTCTTTCCTTCTTTGCACATTCATTAGCACTGTCGGGGGCCATATGTACAGACTAAGTGATGTGGCAGAAGTGGGGTCATGTCACTGGGCACTGTCTCCTCTGTGTTGTTGTTGTGTCTGGTCTCAACATTAACTTTTTTGTGTAGATGTTCCAGATATTGTTTTTCTGCCAGTAGACAACATGATCTGGGTATCACAAGACTGGGCGTATGTCAGGGTGCATGTAACAACTATGCAGATGGCTATGCACACTGGGAACTTTTCAGATCTGGGAATTACCTACTTACTTTCTCCTGCTCTCCTCTCTAGCCTCGCCCTAAAACCAATGATGACTTACGCAGTCTTGAAGAAAATCTGTCTTGTGCTACCTACAGAAATAGTCATATATCAGAAATACTCATTTTTATGTGATTTGTAGGAATTATGTTATGTCTTACCATGGGTAACTTTATAGAAGAACTCCCAATCTGGTCCTTGTTGGCATTACCAATTAATAAATGGTCTCAGAGACTATAAAAAGAATCTGTTTGGAGATGGGATAGCTTCCACCTCTCCACTTTCCGTATGATGATGTCACCCTGAAGCAAGAAAATTAAAGCTGTAGATAGAATTCGAATGGATGGTGAAGCACGGTGTCATCTTGCAGGGTAGGTTGGAGAGCTCAACATATTGGAAACTGTGGCTGATGATGAAGATGAAGGGCAGAGAAATATAAGTGGAAGTAAACCAAAGCAAAGGTGATGAGTGGAGGATTAAGGAAAGAAACTCAGAGGAACTCATGAGAACAGAAATATCTCCTTGCCTGTCCTGTACAGTCTTTAATACAAAAGAGTGTCAAGGAGCAGTTCAGAATGAGGAAGCAGTATGAGACAATTTATAAATGAAACTGTAAGCAGGAAAAAAATTCCAGTGCCACCCCAGAATTGCAAAAGCTAAGTGGTAAGAGACATTATCTTTTGATACAGGTTTCTTTATTTACAAGAGTCAGTAGTTAATAAATCTCCTTTCTTGAGAAGCATTGAAGTCTGCAAAAGTTGTGTTAAAGTCAGGGCTTTCATGCACCTTAGGAACATGGTCATGTGCAACTGAACTGTGGGGAGTGGATAGAAGAGCACCATGAAAACTTGTGTTTGATCAACTCTGGCTCAGAATAAGACTAGGACTGTTAAGGAAATGGGGCAGGCAGGACACATAAGAACAGAAACTCTGAACAGCTTAAATAAGATGGACTGATGCAGAGGGAACAGAAGATTCATGGATGCCACCAGAGATGTTTAGCTGCAGCTAACTCTTTGAAAATGCTATTGAATCTCATATCATTCTCTCTACTTATCTGCAATATAGAGCTAGCCGAAACTGTTTTTCTTTCCCCTGAAACAGATAGTTAATTAAGTCATATCACAACCTTCAGAGAGTGCCCTGTCTTTACAAAGCCATCAGAAAAAGAGCCTGTGGGAGTAGAAGGAAGGAACAAAGTTTAGAAAGTCCAAGTCCACAGGAAATATTTATCAGAACTTTTCTGTTGAAATTCCAACAAGAAAGGCAAAACTGGTGCAAACTAAACACAAAATTGTCCTTACTAGTCATTAATTATAAGCTTCCTAAAACTCATGGTCAATCCACATTTCCTCAAGTGAACGCAAAAGCTACTTTAATAAGAACAGTAAATAAGGTTTTGGTTGGCTAAAACAATACCATTACTTACATATGCAACAAATGAGATGTATCCCGAACACTAATTATGTGACTCTGGGACTGACACTCTTGCAATTGCTCTGTTTACCTGCTGTGTGCATGTATTGTGTTTCTTCTTACAGCTGTGCCCAATCACTCTCAACAAGGGTAGTGAACAAGCAATGTTGTGTTTTGTGAGACAGCTACAGTTATGAAATTCAGAGCTGGTTTTCTGTGGGCACAACACATTAATGTACTGGATATAAGAAAAATAAAAAAGAAGTCAAGTGAGAATACTCCTGTGAAAGGCAAGGCAGTTTGTCTCTAAATTCTGGCTTTTTCCTATGGATTTTGCCCAGCAGCTTGTGCAAAAAGGTATACATTTCCTTTTCTAAATTGATAAATCATTATGCCTTAACACCCTTCTTTTGGGGGAAATATTGGGTTACATGAGTGTCCTGATCCCGAAACTGTGAATCTGAGACTGTAAGGACTTCTCTCAAATCTTCAAATTTCTCTCAAATTCAGGGAAAATTAGGAAATTGTGCAGAAGGCACAGAAAAAGATTTTTTGGGCTGTAGATTTGCTACCTGAAACCTAGGCTGATGAGAGAATATTGTTTGCATTAGTTCCCTAGGACTTGACTTCATCTTTCTGGGTACTTCCATCCTGCTTCTTAGCAACTGCAGCTTCTACCATATTTTTACAAGTCTCAGTGATTTTTAGTTTGGGCTGGCGTGAGTTTTGTAACAATATTAACTGTTCTGGAACTCAACAGTTTGGGGGAAACCCCTTCTAATTCTTATCTACCTCACTTCCTCTTTCAGTGCTCAGTCAGGCCTACATCCTCATAGATATTTAAACACATAGCTCCTAGATAAGGGCCTAACTCTCACTGAAATAAAACCCATTTTTTTTTTAATTTTTTGGACTTAAAAATGTGTGTGCTGTGGGTTTTGGTTTAAGTTATGCATTTTAGAATTCCATGAGATCTGGAATTTTTGCCAGAACTGTATGCACCATGAACTAAAACATTATACATTCTCAACACTCTGAAGTGGGACAAATCATGAAGAGTCAAGATCTGTGTATTTATCTGTTACAGAAGGCTCCTTTTCTCTGCCAAAGCAAAGCACATGAAATATTCATAGAGCCTTGCAGAAAAGCACAGACATCATGATCTTCAGCCCAGCAAACATTTAAATGGTCATGGTAGAAGGAAACCAAGACTATCAACCATAAAAATGAAAAAAAAACATCAAGAGTCCAAAAAAACCCAAAATTTGGTTTTTATTTCTGTGAGAGTTAGGCCCTTACCTACAATCTATGTGTTTAAATATCTACAAGGATACAGGCAGGAAGGGTCAAAACAGAACTTGCAAACACGTCCCAGTGCTTCCTGGGCCTGAGTACTCAACCTTTACTCTGCCATGAATTAGACTGGGAAATTAAATATAGAATACGCTGTAAAAGATTATTGTCAATCCTCAGCACCAGAATATGTAATTCTACTCTCACAAAATGATGTAATTGGTGTATAAAGCCTGGCAGTGATTGAAGAGTTTAAGTGCTGATCCAAAATATATTAATGGATGACAATGAATGTTGGCTTCATTACCCTTTTTCTTTGCAGTCCAGTTTATGCATGACTTTATAAGACAGGGACACTGGGGTGCTTGCCAAACAGGCAATCAAGTGATCTCTGCTCGTCATCTTACTGCTTTCTGTAGTAGAGCTCAGTCAAGAAGGAGAATGGCCTATCCGCACTCCTTCCTTCTTGTTTTCTTGCCTGCTGAGATATAGGTCTAGGCATCTTTGTATCTGTTGATCTCAGCACAAAAACCAAAACCCTCCACATGCATAAAAATTCAGCCATAGTACGTAGCTAGTACAGATGTGCCTACCAGCTTTTCCAGTACCTTCAGTTAACAGGCAAAGTATAATATTGATAGCCCTTCCCAAAATCGTGGCTGTTCTGTCTACCAGTTGCACCACCTGACAAGCTCACCATCCAGACATCTGAACACGGACCAATATTTTTCTGTTTAATTTGCTTTCCTGGTTCCCTACCACCTTCTCATAAATTTTTTTTATGTAGGTTTGTCTTTATCCACTTTTCACATACTTCATTTCTTGTTCTACTCCTTCCATACCATTGGTTGTGATAGGTCTCCCTGAAGCTCACAGTCACAGGCGAAGTAACTCAGTGAAAAATTTTTGCCTAAAACATCTCAGAGCTATGCAAAAATGTCAGTCTGGAAAATATTCTGATGTTTTCAGTAACTGATGATTTCTAATTTTTTCTTTGTCCAGAAAGTTTGGAGCACATTTTTTTCTTTACATTTTATAGCTGAGTCATTGCAAGGGTGAAGCAATAGTAGTTATGATAAAATGTTGGTCTAATAAGCTTTATGAAAATTATACTTTGTCTTGCATATTGCTTGAATAAGTTAATTTACTAGCTTTTCCCCATGACTATGTCATTGTTGTATTTAAGTAAACTTACATATATTCACCATTGTAATGCAAGAATAAAAAAAGGAAAGAAATATTTAAGGATCATAGTAGAGTATAGTTACACTTATCAAATGTGTCTTGATCAGTTCCATTGATTTCAGTGAATCTAAAGATGTCATTACTTAGCCCTCACTAAATTTATCTTCTGAAGCACATGGATTGATTTTGATGCTACAGTAATTTAACTCTTTCCGTCCCATTGTGTTAAAAGATTCTAAACTAAAGACTAATCTGCTTCTATGGATCAGGCAGCTCATCATGTATCTGTACTTAAGGACATCTTACACATACCTTTACCATCAAAATCAGTTGTGATTCTTTTGCGAACAAGGCAGTATCCAGAGGATTCAAATGTCCAGTCTGGCTGTGTTCTTCAGGAAAGTGAGTGTTAGCTTCTTTTCCCTGCGTCTACTTGCTACCTCTCTTCAGGGCTGTACAAGGAAATTAGTGTAAGAATATTATTTTTGTCATTGAGAATTGTCTTTTATTTACTTGTCTTTAAATGAGGACATCATTCTTCTGATACATTTCTAATAAGAGCAGAAGAAAAAAAGGAATACAATTTGGATTAATATATTAAAGGGTGAGGGATGTTGTTTTTGTTTTTTTCATCCGATTTCTTTGCTGTAAGGAACACTTAAGATACGGACAGATACACAATTATCAACTAAGTAAGTTCAGTGTTTGTAATTTAGTTTTTCTTCCTTTTAGCAGTTCATCTATTAAAGAAAAAAGCATGAAGCTTAAAGAAAAAATCAAATAGATCTGAAACTATCATTACTCCTACTTCACATGACCCATTCATTTGATGACTACAATCTACTGAGCTCTTGCTCATAAAATCACATGCCTCAAATTTGAGTAACATGGGCACTTCTGTTTTTTTTCTCGTAGTGCTTATAAGATTATTTACTGTGCGTCTATTATGTAAGCACACCCAATGCTGAGATGAGTTACAGTAATATTAGGCTGGATAGATATCTGTCGATAAATAAGAGTCAAACTTGATATTTCATTTTTTCTTCAGTGGATGGACATCTTTTTTATATAAATAGAAATCATTTCTCTGGCACTATTTAAGACTTGTTTATATATGTTGTGGGAGATGAGTGGACTGGTTGGTTGAATTCTGTGCTTTTTTATTCCAGCTTTCCCTTTTCCCCCCAAATATTTGAAAATCTCAAAGCAAGATCAGATTTACATTACGGCTACGCAATACAGATGTACAAGATGTCCTTTTTTTGCCTCTTGATGTTACAATCAAAAGGAGAATATACCCTGTAGTGCAAGACAGGTAGGCAGGAATAACTGAAGAGAAGTTGTAGCAGAAACCTTTTTGTCTTCTGAATATCATCTGAGACATAATGTTGCACACAAGTTGGTAAGGGATGCAGTTTGCTGCAGGGATGTACCATCAGCAGTGATCTTTCAGTGACAGAGGTGGGGAAGGGCTCAACTTACATTTGTCTTCCAAGTTTTCCCTAGTAAATTTGCAGTATTTGCTCATTCCTATAAATGCTGGGAAAATAATTATGATCTTTTTTCTTGATTTTGTCCAGTCTGTTTATGTAAATGGTGGAAACTTTTGGCTGCAGCAGTAATTTTTTTAAAAGAACTGTGCAGAGCACTTGAAAATTTTTTACACGCTTCTGTAAGGATAGGGTGGAAAAATCAGCAGTAGAGGTGATAAATGACATCTTCCTCTGTTTGCAAGTCTATAGAAGACTTCCTCTTTTTCATTTCATCAATCTAGTGGTGCAGACAGCAATAAGGCTAAAATGAGGTTAGTTCTGAGATAGATTGAATCTGTCAGTGTGCACTAAACTTTGGCAGGATTCTATAACATCCTGAAAGTTGGTGAACTGAGACGAAGAAACACTTTCATCGCCATAAACTAGACATGTCAGCATACTGACGCCTAGCACCCAGAAAAAAACCCTGAGCTTTCAAGAGATACCACACCTGCTTCTAGTAATAAATGACATGTTACTTCCTAACTATTCTCTTAAACTGAGCTATGTTTATCATCTACCTGACTCCATGATAACTTTGAAGCTTGGATTAAAAGTCTTTTTAAAAAGTAATTCCCATTCACAGGACAGGCCTTGGTAGACAATAATTACAACCCTGGCAACTAAACAACGAATTTCATCACCAGTTTGCAATACCCATACAACAGTTTTATCCAGCCGTAGGTACGTCACTGTTTCTGGTTGCCTGCTTAAGTTCACAAATGTGAAGCAGAATAAAAGCACACAAAGCACTTACACTGGAATGATCTCTACTGTGAAGTGGGCAGTTTGTTTTGTTAAAAAGAGAATAGAATTGGATTTGTCCTTTGCTAGTTTGAAACAAATACCACTGTGTCATGTCACCTTACATTCCAACTTTGAATACTATATCCTGGTAAAATGCAACACTCTTTCTGTTTTGGTATCCAAGAGGAAATCTTTTCTTCCAAGTCAAATATCTACCTTCAATTTAAAATGGTTAAAACTAAACAGATTAGACTGTAGAGAGTCAGGATCAATAATGACGTAACAAATAAACACGTTTTCTGCTGATGAGTAGGTATTCTAATTCATCAGCACTTTTAAGCATTTTTATTGAGCTTTGTTCGTCTGTTTTCATAGGCATAACATTTTGTAGTATTAAAGGAGCTTGGCAAAAAACCCATACAACTACAGGAAATTGCTATTAACAGTAGGTATAATAAGGTGCAATTCGGAAAATTCATACAAACAGTGACAGTCATGAAAGCAGGAAAACAGACATAGAAAAAGTTAGTAGGTTATTTCACTAAGTCACACAGATTACTTTCTTTTTGTTTTTCTCTGCTTGCTTTTCAAAGAAATTTAGAAGGATTTTAAAAGATTTTTCTTAATAAGATCCCAGTCAGCTCTGAGAGCTGAAAATATATTTTCATTTTTTTTCATTCTGCTTGTATTGCATCTATCAGAGGTGGCCCAGGACTAGAGCTCACATGTGATGCTGAAACAAATAATAATATACATAAATGTTTATTTGAATATCTTAATTATTTAAAATCACAGTTAGTGGTGGCTCAGCCCTCTCCCTTTGTTTTTGTCACAAAATCAATTTTAGTATGCTACCTCAGGTCCTGCTTCCTGCTAGCTTTGCAATAATATAAAGTTTAAAAAAAATGTAGTCTCAGGTAAATTTTAGTCTTTTTGTGAGAGCTTCAGGGAAAAATACTTTTGGTAGTGTATCTGAATTATCAGAGTGCAACAAAATTCAAACCAGGTGTAGGAAACTGCATCACCATTCACTTCCCTGGAATTGCTGCTTTCCACATCTGATCTCAATTTGATCCTTTTAGTCTGCAAAACTGTGCTGTAAATTCACAGTTGGGTATCTCATGAGAATCTCAGCATTTTCTCTTACTTTCCAAAACTAGAAACACAAAAAAGAGAGAAAAAATTTAAAGTAATAACAAAAAATTTATAAACTCCGGCAAGTTTTAATTCTACAAACAGGCTAAGGATTAGGCAAAACTGAGGCTTTTCATATGGTAATAGAAATTCACATATCCTTTATCCTTCATCCTTATTGTATTTTTATATTTTAATATGAAACTTCAGAGGTAAAAGGATATAAATCCAATGTAAAAGAAAATTTTCAAAATATCCTTCAAAATACCTTCAATTCTTTATTCCACAAATAGCAGCGCTGTACTCATCACTGTTCAGTTCAATTGGCTGTAATGCACTAAATGCTGATGTTGACCTCATGAAATCTCAGTTAACTCTTCTGTTTCAGTTTGTTACTTGGAGATGCTGTTAGGAAGGGTTATTGGAGTGAACACATCTTTACAGCTATGTCAAATAAAAAATATCCATAACCATTATAAACACAGTTTTTGAGTCTTATGTTTGGTGACATACATAACTTCAAGTATTCTGCGGATGCTATAAAATCATTGATGATTTTTTTTGGGGAAATCAGCTTTATAAAATCTCGTAGATGGTTACAGTTCTGAAAAACTTTCTGAATAGCCAGTTTTCACTTTCAGTTTTTCCAAATGGTTTATCAGCAAACCAAAGAGATTTTCGGATACCTCTCATCCAGTCGTGATCAAATGATGCAAGGGCCCTGTAAATCTGAATTCCGTAATGAAAGAGTGGTCAAGCAGGCACCTTATTTTTTTGTTTCTCTATTGCTCTGAAAAAGATCTCTGTGGTCTTTATTACGTGAAATTGTATTTCTGAACATCATCTGGAAGAAATGGCTCCCTGGCACCAATTAAAAATGCCCTTGAATTTAGATTCCTGCAGATTTTGCTCAAACAAATTTTGGGCACGTTAATTTTGAATTTATAGGTCTCCACTGTTGCTTAATTGTGGTTTTTTTTCCTGATATCAGTGTGAATTTTATCTTTGGCTTTAATTTCATGGGGGAGTAGAGAAATAGACAGACTCTGTGTAGTATCACTTTGTGTGAATCTGTGAGAGGCTGAGGGAATAGTAACAGCTGTTTAACATTGCCTTCATTGTAATTGTGCTAGATTTTTCTCTGTTTTCCAGGTGGGTCATTAAACTTAATGCTGCCATTGGCAGCACTTCAAGTTATGTCTTTAAGAGTACATACATGTGAATGTATTTCTGAGCCTATATTTTCACTTTATCAACTGTAGTGACACACACAAAAAGTTCTAATAAGAGGTAATCCCCTGGAAACTCTCACTTTGTGGAATCACATGGCTGATCCGATGCCTGACTCTTGCTACTGCTTAGGGTAAACAACCAAGCTTTGCCTCGGTGCACTATAAGGGTGGTATTTCTCATCACAATTGTGTATGTGGGGAAAGTTTAAGTTTCCCTTTCAGTTGCCATGAAATTTCTGCCCGAGTTTTCAGTTCTAAATTTTAGTTGTTTTAGAGAAATGAGAGCTTTAAAATAGCTCTAAAATGTTGCATTGGTAAGCTTTTGAAAAAGTGAACTGAATTCTGTGTCTGCTTGCAATATTTGGGCACTCTGTAATGTGCCCTGAGGTCCAATGTAGGTTGGCAACGTTGAGAAAATTCACAGACTTTTCTTTCAGTCCAGCTGGCAGGGTTATGTTCCTGCAAGGAATAGGTCAGTCTGTCTCTTTTCATGGTGTGAAGCTGGGAAGTACACAAACCCAGAACTTGAAGTGTTCCCATGTCCCATAGTGCACATGTATTTTCTATGGGCCAGACTCTCCAGATGTTAGAATCAGAATTGTTTCAGTTGGAAAGGACCTTTAAGATCACAAAGTGCAACCGTTTACCTAGCACTGCCAAGTCCACCACTAAACCATGTCCCTAAGCACCACATTTACTCATCTTTTAAATTCCTCCAGGGATGGTGACTCCACCACTTCCCTGGGCAGCCTGTTCCAATGCTTGATAACCTTTTTGGTGAAGAAGTTTTTCTTGATATCCAATCTGAACCTCCCCTGGCGCAACTTGAGGCCTTTTCCTCTCATCCTATTGCTTGTTACTTGAGAAAAGAGACCAACACCCACCTGGCTACAACCTCCTTTCAGGTCCTTGTAGACAGCAATAAGGTCTCCCCTCAGCTTCCTTTTCTCCAGGCTAAACAACCCCAGTTCCCTCAACCACTCCTCATAAGACTTGTTCTCCAGACCCTTCACCAGCTTTGTTGCCCTTCTTTGTACTCTCTCCAGCACCTCAATGTCTGTCTTGTAGTGAGGAGCCCAAAACTGAACATAGCACTCAGCCTCAGCAGTGTCGAGTACAGGGGCATGTTCACTTCCCTAGTCCTGCTGGCCACGCTATTTCTGATACAAGCCAGGGTGCTGTTGGCCTTCTTGGCCACCTGAGCACACTGCTGGCTCATATTCAACCAGCTATCGATCAACACCCCCAGGTCCTTTTCCACCAGGCGGCTTTCCAGCCGTTCTTCCCCAAGCCTGTAGCGGTGCATGGGACAGTTGTGATGCAAGTGCAGGACCCGACACCTAGCCTTGTTGACCCTCATACAGTTGGCCTCGGCTCATCGATCCAGCCTGTCGAGACCCCTCTGCAGAGTCTTCCTATCCTCAAGCAGATCCACACTCCTGCCCCACTTGGTGTCATCTGCGAACTTACTGAGGGTGCACTCGATCCCCTCATCCAGATCATTGATAAAGATATTAAAGAGAACTGGCCCCAATACTGAGCCCCGGGGAACACCACTTGTGACTGGCTGCCAACTGGATTGAACGCGATTCACCACAACTCTTTGGGCCTGGCCATCCCACCAGTTTTTTACCCAGCGGAGCATACACATGTCCAAGCCATGAGCAGTCAATTTCTCCATGAGAGTGCTGTGGGAAACTGTGCCAGAGGCTTTACTAAAGTCCAGGTAAACAACATCCATAGCCTTTCCCTCATCCAGTAATTGGGTCATCTTGTCATAGAAGGAGATCAGGTTAGTCAAGCAGGACCTGCCTTTCATAAACTCATGCTGACTGGGCCTGATTGCCTGGTTGTCCTGTACGTGCTGTATGATGGCACTCAGGATGATCTGCTCCATAACCTTTCCCAGCACCGAGGTCAGACTGACAGGCCTGTAAATGTTGAACCTGTAATGTTGTTGTAATGTTGAATCTGTCTCCGTGTTGTGCAACTTCCAGTTGTTAAATCTCAGATAGGTCGATTCCTTTTGATTCGAAGAAGGGACTAAGCAGTTTTCCTATGCGTGCTTGGCTTTGGCAGCTCCTCTTTTAAACGGAAAACCACTTCCTAACATGTTTGTTGCAGCAGCTGGACCTTATAATGTTGTCACGGTTTAAAGCTGGGCTGGCGATTAAACCTGCGGCAGATGCCCTCTGTTATCCCCCCCCCTCCCCACAAAGGGAAAGGGAAAGGGAAAAGGGAGAGAGACTTCCGGGTTGGAAAATTAAAACAGTTTTAATAAACTATAATAATGAAAAAAAAGTATAATAACAATAATAGAAATAATCAAATATATACAAATATATATACAAAACCAAGATTGAGCTCCCCTGAAGTCAGCCACGTCACCACCGGCACTGCAGGGCAGGCTCCGGGAAGGCCCAGGCTGGGCCTAGCAACGGTCGAGAGCTGGATTCAGGAACGCACGGATCGGGATCGGGGGCAGCAGGAAAACAGACGGAGTCCTCCCTGGACACCAGCCATAGCAGAAAGAGAGCGAGACCCTCGTGATCCCCCCGCTTTATACTGAGAATGACGTGTATGGGATGGAATACCCTCGTTGGTCAATTTTGGGTCACCTGCCCTGTCCGCTCCCCCCTGCAGCTGCGACCCCCCTTCGGCTCTTCACTCGTAAGCAGTGAGGAATTCAGCAGTGACCTTGGTTTCTCTCAAGAACAAGTACAGCAAGAGCCTTTCTGCACAACATCCCTACCGGTGCCTCAGTGATAACTACAAACTTTGGGCGTTATCAGTCCTGGAAGCAGACACTGTCCGCAAAAACATGCAGTTAGTTTCAGAAAGTGCAGTTACTTAGAGGAGACTTAGCTGAAAGTAAAAATCACTGAAAGGAAAATCGGCCTGGTTTAGGCCAAACCAGGACAAATGTCATTATGCAAACTGCAGGACCAGTACCATAGCCCTTCTGGACAAATTCTTTGTCATGTTTGCTATCTTCTCTCTAGAAAATCTTGACTCAGTTTTAGACCCGAAGTAAGGCAGCTCTGTCTTTTTTTTGCTTTTAGTCTAAATGTGAAGATTTTTGTTACATATTGGTTTCTGTTGCCTGTCCATGCACGTCTAGATAGGAAGTTCCAGATTGGGGCAATCCCTTTCTCTTCTTTAGGGTCTTGGCAGACATTCAAAATTAACAGTTTTACCAGTACAAGGGGTACTACCTCCACTCAGATGGAGCTGCTTTGTAAGTTGTCTTTGATTGCTCTGCTGTATTTTCCTAGACAGTGTCAAAGTGTCAAGCTTCAACTTCAAAATGAACTCCTAAAGCTATTCTGATTATTAAAGTAGAAATACAATATGCCATTCACAAAACTAAGGTGGCACTCTAAAGCAAAAGACACAAACAGAAACCTGTTGCTTCAGATGTTGAAAGATAGACTGATGGAGAACTAGAAAGCATTTTGGCTGACAGGGCTAGATGAGCAAATAATATTTTCCATCTCTGACTTGTGGAAACATAAATATCTCCATATATGAGTGTAACCTAACACCATTATCCTGAGTATAAACTTATGAACTGCATAGCAGAGTTGAGATTTTGCATCTGGCTGAGGGGTTTAAAACAGTACTTTGTGCTTTTAAATCATATTTCACTGTAATATTTACACACAGCTTGTTTTTCAAAAAGCCTTTCTTAAGAAAAAAAGAAAGCAAGCTCTGGGTAAAAGGAATTGAACTGTGCATTCAAAAGAGTTGGCCATCTCATCGGCTGGTTTAAATCAGGGCAATTCCATGGATTTGCAGCAGCTGGGCATCTGGCCCAGAGATTGGTCTAATCTGGGACCCAAGCCCTGACAGATAAGGAATTTCCATCAAAGCTTTTGAAGCTCATGTTCTTTTTTTAATTAGGAGGCATCTGCAAAAGCAAGCTGGAGAAAGTTGAATGGTCTAGATTTCTTCCTAATTATAGTCTATTTTCCTCTATTGCAGCTACTTTTTAAGGACCTTCTCGATCTATTTCTGATTTGATAGATAGCACATACCTTTATTTGCAAAGCAAAATAGTGAAATGTGTGTATTCTTCCACTGGGGCCCCCAGAAAAGGGCACAGGAATAACTATGTTGCAAGGAGCTATGTTGCCATAAATTCAGCTGAAAAATTTGGTTCATGCTTTTCTCTTTCTGCTAACTCTCAGTTTCAGATCCTTATTTAATTTTTTATTCAAGTATTTTCCTTCTTCCTGTAGTCATGGTCTCTCTGAACCATGGAAATAGCAGATCTCCTACAGAATCAATTTCTTCTGCATTTTTGATCACAAAGTGTGTGAATAGCTCTGAAATGGCAATGATGTGGTTTATCATGGCACTTAAGTGCCGAATATTGGATTTATGTGACAGTTACATGAGAGATTTTGTATGTTATAATACACAAATACGCAACCAGCCAAACAGCTTAATTTGTGTGTGCAAGTAACAAAACACTCAAAATTAAAGATTAAAACAAAAATCTTCAGACGCTATTGTATTCTAGTTTTTTCAGAGGTGCTGAATTCCTGCTATGGGAGGGATGTTAAAAGTGTTTGAAATTAAAATTACCTAACTGAAAGAGAGCAGCAACTGATTCACAACAGTTTTGAAATGACACAGGGAGATGGGGATTTCTTAGAAGCTAGAAATATGCAGACGTTTTTTAATTGCTTTCAGTCAATTGTTTATCCTTGTTACCTTTCTGCACATAGAAAGGTAACAATATCTTTATATTGTTATTTATATATTAGTATATAAAAATATATGATTGGCTGTTCCACAGTCATAAAAATTTGGTTTTTTCTGAACAAAGCAACTCCTATGTCAGGCCTAAATATTGAATTCAATGAAGCTAGGATAATTTTCACTATTTTTTTCTTTTGGCTTAGACTTATAGTTTACAGATATGCATGTTTTATGACACTGAATCAAAAACTGGGGCAGCTGAAGAGTGGGCACACATCTGTTCTGCCAGCCCCATTACAGCTGGAGGTCATGGTATTCTGAATCTGGCTAAACTCATCTTTTAAAATCTGACCCTGTAAGATTTTAAACATGTGCTTGATTTGATGCATGAGAGTGCTAGAAAAGTCAGTGGGATGGCTTATGGTATACGAAGGTAAACGGGTGTGTAAATTTTTCCAGCAATGGGCTCCTTGTGAATGGATATCCTTGTCTCACTTCACAGAGCAGGTGATAGAATGAAGTCTGGTATGTTGATGTTCCAGTTACTGTTCTAAACAAAAAAATGTAGTGTATCTCTGGCCACTGAGAAATGCTTGGTTAATACGTCTGGAAGTGGGCCATATTGCTTACAGGCAAAGGGAAGGAAAGGAGTGAATTGCCACAAGCAACTGGAGGAACTGGTGAGTGTGTTTTAAGTGCTTGAGAAGTTCTGTGCAGCTGATGTTCGAATAATTTTTGAGAGATTTGCTATAGTATGTGTCATTTATCTTGGAGCAATGTCAGAGAAGGATGTCTTGAACAAAAATTCAGCTGCAATGATTAAACAAATCATTCAGCTAACATAAAAGCTGGTACCAGGAGATTTAGCACAACACTGAAACATACAATGAAAAGGAACTCATAAGAAGGCAAGGAATTCTACTTGTAATCTATCATTAAAAAGACATTTGAAAAATGCTTATGTGGACCCTTCCTGGCCTACTAAAATGATTAAAGGTGTTAGAAATATAATTACTGATTGCTACTTTATGCATTAAAAGTGTTGTTTGACCAAAGAAGAAAGAGAAGTTCCACTTGTATTGGTGCAAATCCTCTGAGAATAATTCCGCAAGCTCTCATGCGAAAAGCATTAAGGAATGAAAGCTTTTTTTTTTTTTTTTTATATGAAGGCATGTTTTCTTCAACATCCATATTGCTGGTGGCACAAAGCTTTTGGTGAGAAAGTTGGGAGTGAAATATTTGGTTGAAGCTTATCTTTGTCTTCACAGATCTTTTTCTTTCATGCTCGCTATTGCCACAGAAAGCTTCCTAGCAGATCCTTTTCTGATTCTGTGTCTCTGGTGAAATTCCAGGAAGCTGTTTGCCCTCTAACAACCTTCTCTCACTCAATAGAGTAAGCTTCTCATTCCCTTATACTTCCTATAAGGGAATAATAGAAGAATGGGCTCTTTTTATGTGCTCTTTCATCTTTTCCTGTGACTGAATTTCATTAACTCCTACACTGTTAGCATTATAGGTTTGTACCTGCTTCATTGTTAAATCTGTGCAATAAAGTGTCTCTTTAATTATTATCTTTTATTTAGAATTCTTTTCCAATATTAGGAAAGATAAAGTGTTGTAATCAACTCTTCACTAGATTTGAAAGCTTGCCGTGAAAAGGAAATTCTCATAAATATAAGAACTGCTCAGTAACACATCAGGACTAACATTATACAAATTGTCATGAAGGCATCAGTCACTGAATCAGCTTTTATCCATGTAGTTTTTTATGGACAGACTGTGTGTGGCCTCAGAGATCTCAATTGCTCAGCAAGAATGATCTCAAACAGCTTTTGGGTTTAGACCATGAATGAGAATTTAAACCAGAGTGCAGCAGAGCTGGATAAATATAGCAAGGGTTAGGAGAGAGATGTTTGTACCTACTCAGAAAGTAGAAGTCCCTGTTTCCTGAGCAGTTTCCAAGAACTTCCTGGTGACGCCCAGGTCAAGTCAGAGTGTTGCCTGTTTTCTGCAAATGCTGAAGGGTCATCCATAGCTTGCAGATGGTCTTTGGCTGTCGATGTCCCTTCAGTCTTACTTCTTATTCAGTTACATATCTTGTATATTGTATGGGCAAATCATGCATGCAGTTGTATCTCTTGTGTAGGCTAAACAATATGACATATACTATTCACAGGACAGTCTTTATTTGTCACCTGGGAGGTTCCATGTGTAAAGTGGAAGACATAGTAAAAATAGGGAAGAAGGCAAACGAGCAGTCTAAGATGCAGTGCAAAGAAAAGCATAATAAGCTTTACCATTTTATCAGATGGTTCTGGTTAATTCTTGGATCCAACACAGTGACAGCCAGCGGGCACAGTACTTGTATGGGAGTCTACCTAGGCAGAAAACTAAGCAGTGCTAATAGGTTGAAATCTTGGTCTCACAAAGGTTTTTTTCAGTGAGGGTAGGAGCTGACCCAAATCAAATAATATACATTCTACTTTTCCAGTGTGGATGGGAAGTAGCGTGCGTTCAGGAGCAGCAAAGAGATGGCCCTGCAGGGAATGAGTGAGGCAGTGTGGATTCTCATAGCTTAACCTGGCTAGAGTTCGCATTGTTGCAATGCAGATATTGGCATGATCCATTTGAAGTCAGCTGAGCTGCATATAATTTTTATGTATTTGTTGAGGATGTGATCCCTAGACTGCCATTGTAAGAGCCAAAATCAAACATTTCTTTTCTATAAAATACAAATGTCTTGATGTAAACATGGAAACAACTTTGGTTAGAATGTGGATTCTGAAAGAGGGTGTTTTTCTAATTCTGTGTGGTATTATCAAGGCTTTTCTATTGATATTTCTAGGAATCTAATCAAACTATTCTGCTTTCTTGCTTTTTTTAAACAAGTATTTTTGGGGGCGGAGGAAAGGGTGGGTTGTTCTGTAAGTTGTTTTGTTGGGACAGGGAGGCATAAAGCTTTTGAACCGAACAATTTTTCTAAACTTTAATTTATTTCCAGGCAAAACCAATGATGTTGTAAAAACAACTATTCTGGATTTTTTCTGAGATATTTCAATAATGTCATTGTTCATTTCTAGGCAAGTTCTAAGTGTGTGGAAGCAAAAATAACAATAAAAACTCCCTTTCCCTCTCCCAGATGTACCACTATAATACTCGGGTATTTAAAGGAGATGATAATTTAAGAACCGGAAAAAAAATGTAGCATTCTCCCTCTTTTAGTTAGCACTTTTTTATGGTTCATGCACTTTGTGTTTTCATGGGGAGGCCAATATAATGTCTGCAAATATGTAAAATATATAGTTGTACTATTAAAGTAGACACAGGATAGGGATTAAAAGAAAATGGTTAAGGGGTTTGGATTTTTTCTACACCACTTTGCATGTGCCAAAACAAGATTTTCTTTTCTTATTTTAAAAATGTCTACAGGCTGCACGATGAATCTCACACATTCTTGTATTTTTTGTAATGTTACTTATCAAAGCACATGACGGCAATATGTCATAAGAGATTAAATGTCTGAACTAGGAGTATTGAGTCAATAGTGAAGTTTAAATTATTATAAAACTTTCTCCATAGGTAATGGAAATAAAACTCAAATAAGCTGTTATTTATCATCAAGATCTACAATACTGCAAATAAATGTCTTTTGTCTCATCATTTCTTATGTGTAATATTTAACACAGTTAAATACAGTTGAATGTGGTACAGTTATATTAATCTGTATATTTTCCTCTGTTTTAATTAATTTATTTTATTTTTATTTTATTTTATTTTATTTTATTTTATTTTATTTTATTTTATTTTATTAATTTAATTTAATTTAATTTAATTTTTTATTTATGTATTTATTTTGCTGTTTAGGTCTTCTGAGTTTATCAGAGCCCTACAGATCAGTGACTTTTCCTTCCTTCCTTCCTTTCATCAAATGAATGCTGGCTTGCATAAATCCCTACATTTCCCCCCTCTGGGGCTTATTTGAATATTGCCATTGTCCTTTTTATAGAAAAGTCACAGATATTTCTGTCTTGAAGATCCCCGGCTTCTTGTTAAGGAACTCAGTAATGTCTAGTCTCTTAGCATTGCCGCTGGGTGGTTTGTTTCCCAAAAAATGTGAAGATGATACATTCAATCATCTCCTTGAGAAGGGATGTTCACAAGGTCAACTTCTTCTTTGAAAAACTCAGATAGGTGCCCCTAGACCAAAGTTCACATGATGCAGAAAAAGAGTCATATAGCAAGCTTTTTTTTCCCCCATTAAATATGACTTTAAGCCATTTCATACGTTTGATCTCTGCTTTTGCTGAAAATTTTATCTTGAGTTCTTAGACATCAGTAGCTTATGATTTATGACATCAACACCTGTTGCTATAACAATTACTCCCACGGTTTCACCAGAGATAACATGACTCTAGAAACAACATGAATGTAACAGAGATGTTGTTAATCTGCAGTGCAGAGAAAGTTCTTCTATCACCAGGTTAAGGATCTGACTGTTGCCCCATTTTAACACAATTTAGTGTAGGTATAATGTCATTATTTTAGTGGAATTGCTCATGTTTTAGACTAGATCTGCCTTAAGATGTGCTACATGATTAAAATTTCATGAAACCTCTTCATATAATTCTTTCCAAGCATGATCTCCACCATTAACAGGCTAAATTCTGAGGTTCTTAACTTAGAAAAAAATCAGTTGTTAATGGGCATTTCCCTGAATAACTTCACTCCCAAATTTATCTTAGTGGGATTCACTAGAAATGTCAGTCTAGATAATCAGTATCATCTTTTTTGTAGAAAAGCTCTGTTACTCAGAAATAGCCAATGGCCAGTCTTTTTGATGGCAGTACTGCCATCCATCTAAGCAAAAGTGAGATGGTGATCCAATATGCAGAAATACAAAACCTTATTTCTTGTCTAAGAGAGTTGATAGATGTTGGCTCACTTTTTGAACTAGAATTACTGTTTTATGTGGTTTTCATTAAAGAGTTACACAGTTTACGAAACATATATCACAGAAGACTGGTTGTCAAATCTTTAATTAATATGATTTCAGCAGAACATCCACAGAAAGGAATGTAGATGTGTAGGTCATTGTTTTGTGAGGAGAATAGGAGACAGCCTCTGAGAAGTTTTGCAGCTGTATTTGACCATTGAACTTATCACACTATATTGCAGTCATCTTTAAGAACATGAAAATGTTAAGAAAACAAGTAAAAAACCAATATGGGACTACATTAGTGTGCAGGATTCTTTCTTTCTTGTTGAGAAATATGTAAACAAACACTAATTAACACAGAAGTGTATTTAGCAGATTTTAACGTAGAAGCTTTTTGGACTAAAAAGAACTATACCTTTTGGGTTTTTTTGTAAGTGTGAAGTATGTACAAATGCTAGTTTGCATAATTTAATTCAATTTTAAGAGCTCTAAACACATTGGTATGATTTTCAATTTAACTAGTACATAATTTTTTTTCTATTGTACCTCTTGATTAACTTGTGTGTATTGGAAAAATAAAAGATTTTTTTCAAGTGTATTTATTTCAAAACCAAACTAGTCTTAGTTTTGAGGAATTTTCTTTTTGACAAATCAGGCAAAGTGAAGCATATAAAATGATGCTTATTTGTGATACATATGCCTGTTCAAAGACTTTCCTGAAAGACAGTGTAGTAGGTTGTTCCATTTGAGAAGACTGTCAGAGGTTTTGTGGTTCCTTGTGGTTTTGTGCCACGAGAACATCAAAGAATGGCTTGAGGAGAACAGCAATATGACCACTGACTTTATTTGAACAAATAAGTTCCCTTTCACTTGTCTGGTTTCGTGCATCATGCTACATTTCAGGCAAGAAGACCTTCTACTGTTTCCAAGGTGATATAAATACATAGAAACCTCAAAGACTATTGAAAAGAGTATCATCATAGCTTTCCCCCAGCTGTGTCACTGGTGTATATGAGACATTTTTGACCTGCAGAAGGTCCATCCCACAGCCAGTTCCTTGTCTGAGCAAGGCCTCCAAGGTACTCACCCATTACGTGACCAGATGATTAAAGATTATTGTCAGAGTAATTTATAATGTCAGTAGCTCAATCCTGAGAGAAAGGCTCACAGACTCCTGGGAGAAAGCTGTGGCTGGATCTGTTCGCTTGGTGCTGCACTGAAAATTATACAGAGGCACTAATATGAATGGAAATCAAGCATGTATCTCTCTTTCTTTTACAATCACTGTTGTAAAAAAGCAGCTATCCTTTAATACTTTTTTCTGCTCACACAATCAAAAGGTGGAATGCCAAAATGTGCCAAAAATGTGTTTTCAATCCATTCATAATCTGAAAGCCTCATAACCAGGAATGAGAGGAACCGTTAATCTAAATAGTTATCTTTGCCATGGATAGGTACCTTCCAAACTGTCTGCTCAGCTCTATAAGGATTAAACAATGTTGCCTCAATAAAAATCTATGACTAATTTGCTTCTTTAACAGACAACAAACTCTGAAGACTGCAAGGAGTAGGAGTACTTGAAAATAATCAGACTAGGGCATGTTGTTTAACATTTTTGCTGACATAGAGGAAGTATGTCAGTGAAAATTTTAATGCTTTTGTTAAAACTTCTGGCTCTGTGAGAGAGTCTGGGGTTTATAAATCATCTATTGACTAATAGATGCTATTGCCTTTTATTTTTCTGCTGACTTTATAGGATTAGAATGTCAGGTTTGTACGGGCACACTCAAGTTCTGGCTCTAGATTCCCCTTAGTGCCTACCCTTAGATATAATCAGCTGCCTTGCTGCATATGAGCAAACAGCCTGGGTGTTCATGGCAAGTCCAGAACACCCTGACATCTTGGTCTGCTTGCAGTTGTACCTGTGAATATTTTACAAGTTTGCAGTGAGCCTATTAGGACAATATAAAAGTGATATACGTTCTGTTTTGGACATAGCATCAATAAAAAAGAGCTTTTAACAAGATTGTTCACTTCTTTGATATGTTCTGAACAAATTCTTCTATTCTGGAGGGGAAATAGCTGATTAAAGCACAGTTTCTACAGGGCAGTGATTTTTAGGCTTTTCTCTTGCTTGATCTTTACACAGAAATTGTCATTAGTGGATCATGTAAGAGGTATCAAGCAGACCTCTTGTAAAATAGCAAATGACGAACCCAGACTAACGTTTATTTTCCAGGTACTTGGAGTTTTGTCTCTTGTTTGCTGTGCCTTGTGATAGTTAAAATGAAAACCATTGCTGAGAGAAAAGATAACTGAATCATCAGGGTACTAGCCTGTTTCTGCTTTTATTAATATTTTCACTGTGACCTTGACGAATCTACTTTTTTCTTTCTGGCCAAGATTATTAAATGATAATTTAGTTTATAGCTAGTTTATATGGGTAATTTAACTATAATTTATAACTTAGCTGAAGCAATTCTCATTATTGCTACATCTGCCTTTTAAAGCATCTGTTCACTTGCTGGTGACTGGAAAAACTTAGATGACCAAAACAGAGTTTACAATGACCAGTTCACTGATTAGAAGAGCAACCACTTATCCAGTTCTGGTTTATGGTTCTGGATGGAAGGATGGCTTGTATATGTGAAGGAGTCATTGAATAAAAGGCATTGACAGAACAGGGACCAGAACCATGAGGTCTGTATGCTTTTTGTGCTAAATCTAAACTGAGATCATGTAGTTTCAGGAGGATATGTAATGATGCTGGCAGTAGCTGAGAGACACCATTTGTTAGATTGCTAAACGAAAAAGAAAAATGTTCCCTTGCAATAGAGACCATATTCCTGAGAGTCTTTCAGAATGCCAACATATTCTTGCCGTAATCAGAGTAACAAGTGCAGTATCTCTCTTCTTAAGTATTATTTAATTTTGAACTGTGATCATCCAAGTGTTTTCTCTAAATTCTTTTCTGTCCATAAACTTTTTAGGCTGTGTCTAAAGCTTTTATTATGAATTTCCTTGCTCAGAAACACCACATTAATTCTAGCCGAAATGAGAATACAGCTTCTAGTAGCTTGTGATATTATGAAGGTTTATGAATGCAGTTTTGTTTCTCCTGAAAGATCCCTTTCTTCTTTCAGAAACCAGGATACTAGTGCAGAAAAGCACTTGAGATGTAAAATGGTAGTCCAGTGGACCATAACAGCTTCACTGAAATTCATACATGATATGAAACTGTACAATTTATGTACAGGCTTCCAAAGGATAGTATATCATTCTCTTTCAACAGTGAGTAGTAATTTCTCTGATTTGCGAATAAAAGAACAAATCACATTTTATTACGTCCAAGCTAAAAGTTTGCTGGGAAATTGTTGTTTAACTGTTACATCCAAACTCATACATCGATAGATATGCCTGTTGTTAAAATCAGAATAATTATACATATAACCTTGTCATGTCCTGTCATCCCCGCCCCTGCTCCCCACCAAGCAGAGTTATTTTTATCGTGTTCAAAATTAAGACTGCCCTCTTCATTAATGTTGTTGTTTGAAGAATTTTGAAATGTTAGCAGTGGCTTCAGCAAGTCAAATAAAAGTCATCTCGAATAAAAATATTATCTTAACGTTGTGCTAATTGTGTTGGTGTTAAGTGTTGCAGTGCTCCAGGACATTTAAAAGGGGCTGAATGCCTAATACATGTTCTCCCACCAGAAACCTTCAGCTCCCTCATGTTGACAATGTACATTTATATTTATATGTATGTGAAACATACTTTTTAGTTTTGTAGAAAAGTCAAAAGCAAAGAAAAGCTTAAAAGCAAACAATAATCTTGGAGCTAAGCAGCATGATTTCTTCACTGTTGTTTGCCAGAGTAGAACAATGTCCTGCAACAACAGAGTTTTCAACAAAAATCAAAGCAGAGCACTAGTTCAGACATTCTTTAACGTGGTCATATACAATTCTCTAGCAATTACTCTTGTATTTCCTCCTCTGTGTGGCCTCTTCATACAATTTGCAGCTGTTACCTGAGCAGGGCCAAAGTGAAATCTTTTTTTCCAGGCAGTTTGTGCTCATTGCACTCTGATGAAAAGGCAATATTCCCTACCTGGATTTATCTAAGACACCCTTGTTTATAGCTGTAGACTTCTATCAGAGGTTGCTTGAAGTTAGGTAATACTGTGTGAAGTATAATAACAAATACCTGAAGAGCTTCAGAAATATTTCAGGAGGTATTTTCTTCAAATGGATTTTTTCATTTTGAAAGAATTTTAAGTAGCTTTAGAGGATTCCTGTGGTTCTTTGTGTTGCACTGCATATTAAAGCTTTTTTCTCCCCATTTTCTCTGTGTTTTAATCTAGAAGGAGTTAAACGGATAAGTGTTCAACTTCAGCTTTAAGCATGTTATTTGCATTTGTTGTGTTCAGGTGGGCACAGCTCTCTCTTCCTGAACTGTTTGCCCAGTCACACACCAAAGTAGTTCAGTAAAACAATAGGCAAATTATATTTATATAATCCTGTGCTAAGTGCAAGTAAGAGTGACTGGGTTATTCAGAAGAGTTTTCTGAGGTAACAGACTGAAAGCTGTGTTTTCAGTAGCAACTACTTGTTAACATACCGTTTAAAAATTCAGTGTGTATTTCAGTCTCAGCTGGTTGACTGTGATTCCTCTCTAGTCAAGGAAAAAAGGCACTTCTGAAAGAAAACTCATTCTACCTATTTTAAGGTGTGAATTGCCCTTTGTCTTCCAGTGACAAGAGAGACTTCAGGAGTTTTGATGTGGAGCTTAAATGAGGCCTCTAATATTGAGGCAGTTAATAGCATATGAAATGGACTCTTCCATTAAAGATTTCCATCTGCTATGGGTCAGTGAACTTTGTTTTGGTAAGGAACATATTGATCAGATACAGGTAGAGGATGGAGCAAATCTTACTTAGCATAAGCAGTAGATATAGATGTGAATTGTGAAGAAATCTATGCTACCAAAGCAGAGGCAATGACAAGAAATGTGCCTGTTTCTGATGTTTGCATGTTCCAGAAATTAACACATACCACAAAACAAAATCCATTTTGATAATTTCTCTTCCCAGTTAAAAAAAAAAATCAAGTCTGGCTATTATAAAAGTAACTAAGCAAATACAAGACAGCTACAGTATAGAGGGAAGGAAATTTTACCTTGTAACAGATGAAGTGATAATCATGGCTTAAAAGACCTAATTTGCATTGCTCTTCCTTTAAAAAAGTGGAAATAAGCATGTGAGGAGAACTGCTTGTGGGATAGATAAGCATCAGCTAATTTTACTTCTGCTTCTGTGTTAGAGTTTTAGGCATTCAGCTCTATCGCTTTTAAGGAACTTGCAGCTTTTGGACAGTTCCTCATAGAACTGGAAACTTTTTTTAAAATGTGAAAAGTTCATTCTATTTCTGCAGCAACAGGAATTAGCCTTTATTATTATGAACTTTGAAATCTGTGAATTATGAACTTTAGAAAACTCTTTCATTTTAGACACTAACAACTGAATGGTGATTACATTTTCATTCTGTCACAGTCTGTGGCAAAGGGAAAATTGCCTGAAATATATAAAAATATCATAAAACTGATGCTATAAGAAACTATGGTAGCAGCGTGCTGTAGCTTTCAGGAAGAAAGACCTTTTTTCTACTGTAAAACTGACAGAAGATTTATTCTGAGAAAAAAGAACCTGTTCTCTTCCTCTCTCTTACTCCAACATGCTGTAGAAACAGCAGTCCCCAAACATAAATCCTACAGGTAACACTTAAGGGGCAGAGCACTAGGGTTGCATTGACTGGAGGAAAGCTGTAAGAATACTTGTTGCAAACCAGTGTATCTAAGCTGTAATCCAAACTAATTATCTTAAGTACTTTCATCATTTCCCTGTAGGCACCTTTCCAGAGTGTAACGGAGGACTGTAAAAAGGCAGCTGCTCAGGTCCTGAGAACAGTATGACTCTACCAGTGTTGCTTTAGGCTTTGCAGTTAGCTTGTATTTTGGCACTATGCTTGCTGTGCAATGAAGACTTGAGCCCAGTCTTCTGTCTTTGCCTGCTCAAGAGCACACACAGTCACTGGCATAATCATATTTAAGCTGGTATCCTGGTCATCGTTAACCAGTCCTCCACCTTTTGATCAGGACAAGAAGAAGGAGATATTTCACAACTTCCTATCTTATGTAGTGCATATAGCAACTATCACTCAATTCACCCCAAGTTCAGAAAAGTACAGTCAGTCTTTCTCTTTGCAACAGGATACCTCACAGCTAATGAGGTCATGTGAAATAAGCTTGCCTTTTTTTTTGGCTATTGGATTTTTAGCTTTTCCTTTATGCTACCTGAAGTCTCACAGCATTTCCCTGGGAAGTAGTCATGGTCCTGTAGACTCTGTTTCTCTTCGCTTGCTTCTTCTCCCTTGGAGGGAGAGAAAACACTTCTAGTAGTGTCTTATACTGGAGAAGAAATGAAGCAGATAGATATGAAAACTTTCTGGAAATGACATCCCGTTTTCTGATCAGGGTTGGAAAAGTTTGTAGGGGAAGATTTTTAGGGGTGTCTCACAAATCTATGTATAAGAAAAAAGACAAGTAAAAGTCTTCTGGGGTCTCAGTCTGACATCAGAAAATACTGGACTCTCACACTGTTCCTTTTTTTTTATTTGGCTTGATAGAATTTTCTCTTCTTCCCTTTTTCAGATTCATGTAAACTAAGAAAATATATGTAAAATCCTAGAGTTACATATTATATTTAAAGCAATGCAAATCTAGGTCTTTGCCTAAAATCTTTTGGCAGGTACACAAGGTTCATGTAAGCTGAAGCTGTCAGTACAAAGCCCCCTTGCCAAGACTAGACATTGGTTGCCAAAAACTGTTGAGTGAACAATGCTGCTTTGGATAGAAAGGAAACATCTCTTTAAAACTTGGTTCCTGTGGCTATTTGCCTGTTTTATGTTCATATGTCGCTTTTGGGATGCTGAGGCCTCTGACTGGGTGCTGAAATCCAGCAGGTACTGAAGGATGCTTTGGTCTTACTGATTTCAAAAGAAGGTAGAAAGAAGTGTCTATGAAGAGAGTGCCTATGCTGGCAGGCACAGATGGAAATGAACAAGATCTGCATACCCTGCTCCTGACAACTCTACTTTAAAAAGCATGTCAGGCCTTGCTGAGAAGTAGTTTATCACTACACCAAAAGCCATGAAGTTGTATTAACTCTCATCCAGGTGCCGTGCAGGCTGGCAAGCATGCATGTCTCTGTATGTTCCTGCAGACACACCTTAAGAGGCATATTTAATATCTATGCCTTAATATATGTATGAAGATCCTTTTATTTTAATTTGCTTTTTCCCTGCATACCATGGTATTGCAGTCCAGTGAAACTCTTCATCTTTGAGAGTTTTGTCTTTCAAACATCATGATGTAAGAGGGACCTACCATAACCAGAACCTACTCAGTATCACAGATAATGAGACACAAGAGAACCTAATGATTTGTGTCTCCTGCACTGTAAATTCAGGATGTTGTTTAGGATCGGACATCAGGTTCTTCCAAATTATAGACTTCTTAAAGTTCTAATTACATAGGAAGATCAATACGTATGTTTGCAGTTTTCTTTATGAGAGAAATGGCTGCTACTTAATAAAATTATCTTCTCCTATATTCCTTATGTCATGTTGACCTATAAAACATAAATGGCAAATGGCCATATAACAGATTGTACTGGACACTTGCAATCCTGCCAATATCACTGCAGTTGAATCTTCATTCATCGTCAGTGCATGTGGTCTAATAATTTTATTTTGATTATTTTAAGTGAAATGCTTTCCCCAGCAAATTTACTAAACCAGGCATAAATATGTTTTTCTTACTTACAGCATTGTATTTACTCATCCACATAAAATGTTCTGCTCAAACATGTCTTTGTGCTATGCAGAACAAACTAAAGTCTGAATTTTTAGGTTCATGGTGGACCACTCCCTAAGGAAATTTTATGTGACTGCCACCTATATTCACACAACTTTTACTGCAAAATCAGAACCTCATATTCAAATTGCTATTGACATATTTCCCACCATTGGCAATTGTATCACCAGAAACAGTTCTATACTCAAAGGTGGTGTGAAAGTATATGTATCATAAACCTCTTATTTTTCAGTTGTCACTGCTTTAAAAAGTTAAAATGCTTGCTTTTGGACCTAACTTGCAATATTAGAAAGAAAGAAAAAAAATTAAGCTACTATTCACTAATGTGATTATAGAAAATATATCTTTTCTTAGGCCATTTTAATGTGCAAATAATAAAAAGGGTCAATTATTACACTGAGAATATTCACAGTATATGTAATTTTCAGGGTTTTTTTTCAGTTTTACTTCTGTTTTTTGCATCATTTTTAGTGCTTAGTTTACTCTAGCTGTGGATAAGTCTGCAGTAATCTAGTTTGAATTTCTTCTCTGCCTAAAAATATAGCCTCCTGTTCCCCTTGAAGTGTATTTTTTCTCTTGCCTTCAAATTTGAGGTCCTGACACTTTTAGTCTAATTTATTTCATATGTATAACATGGCTTTCTACTCAGAACAAAATGATTATTTGTCCTTTCCTAAACTTCTGGACTTATGGGGCCATTATTGTTCAAATTACTTTAGAGATGGGGAATCCAGTGGGGTGAGGAGATTCAGATTACATGTTTTTTGTCTCATGAAACTTAAGACATTGTCAACTTGCAATGGTTCCCCAATCCCTTTTAAACAAGGAATGTTAAATATTTTTCATTTGGAGGAAAAAAAATCAGAAAGTAAAATCACTTTTACCACACACACAGCCACCTGGTTCCTGTGAAAGTCAACTGGATGCAAATACTGTCTTTTTAATGTTTCTGTTTTGGTATTTTAATGTTTCAGGGCTGGAACTTTCAGTCCCTAATCTGCAAAACTTCAATTTTTTTCCCTGTTTCCATTATCTTCTCATGACAAAATAATTTTGTTTTTCAAGCACACTTCTGTCAGCACTGCAGAAAAATCAGTAATCCAAATTCGAGTTTGTGAGAATACCCAAATACTGCTCCATGAGCAGTGCAGTTTTTCCGTAAGCCATCTGATGCTCTTTGCCCCTCAGTGAATGGAGGCTTTAGACTTGTAAAGAAGTCCTGTGGCGAAAACACTGGGAGCTGCCTGAGCTAGTTATGAAATTCAAGAAAAAGGGCAAGTCTTAGTCCAGCAGTTCACAACTAGGAAAGTCAGTTTCAAGTGGAGTTGTAGCCAGATGGACAAAAGTCTGCTGAAGAGAGATTGTGAGTCTTAAAGTATAACTGAGTGGAGGTTACCAACAGAGTAGTCCTGTTTTGCAGCTGTGTCAGCTCAATTTCCCTATCACAAAGAGTGGGGAGGAACAATAAGAAGAGGAAAGCTGGCAATCAGAGTCTGTGCTTCAATAGACCAATTCTGTACAAATGTACAACTCTCAGAGGAAAGACTGAGAGATACGCAACTCAGAAAAATGTGATGTTTAGGAAACTGTTAAGTATTAATGTCTCTGTTATGCCTGGCTGGAAACAAGAATATAACATTTTCTTCATTAATGTCTTGGCTCCTTATTCAGGAGGTCTGTACACTTTAGTGCCCAACTGTCGTCTGAGCAGGCTATATCTAATGAAAGTGTATTCAGAATATGTTCTGTAGTGGGGTGTCTAGCAAGCCAGGGAAAAAAAAGATCTTGAGGGTCCTGCTATGACAGGTTCAGAGTTTGGCTTGTGTTGGATCTTTGAGTAACCTGTTAAGTATGAAACTCCATCAGTGTAAAGTGTTTTTATACACAATGGTCAACAGAAACAGTGGGTTGATGAATGCTACTACGTGATCATCACTGATGCTCAATTTGTGAGGAGACAGTAAGTAGTACATTATTGTTAGCATCTTTCTTGGATAGTACTAAGACACAGGGAACTACCTGGACTGTGTTCCAGCAAAAGAGAAGTGAAGGGAAATAGATATTAAAAGCCTAGATACAGAATCAAAATACAGAGCATTTTGGAGTTTCAAAAGAATCTCCACCAAAGAAAAAACAGCTTTGAGTGATCTGAAGGGACAAAAGAACAGGGCAGACTTTCTGTCCTCTACTTCCTGGTGCTTTGGTCTATATGGAAGAGTAGACTAATCTCTCTGCATTTTACTCCTTGTTGAGACAAATTGTCCTGGTGCCTACAGTCCTATGCTTTAGGTATCCTGCAAACTCACCATGAGAACAGATTCCCAAAGTCTCACCCTCTTAAACAGAAACCAATAAGCTGAAATGTATCCAGAACAGTAACCAGTGCCATTATCTTGAAGTAAGTAGTCATTTAGATAGGTCTTGCACCAGGATTTAGGAGTTATGTTTAAATGTAGTTTGAGACATCAGTTATAGTTCAAACAGGGTGAGAGTACAAAGTTGAATTGCTTGAACATAATTCTGTAAGCCTGTATGATGTAGACTTTATGGAAGCAAATTGCTATGGCTATTGTCAACCTCAGAAAGGCCACCGGTTGAAACAGAAGCTTTCATTTACTCTTTTGCCTCAGAGACAGTCCCGTAAGGATAAGACTGATGCATGTTGTTTGAACAATGGAGTCAAGTTTGAATTGCCTGTCCCATGGATGACTACGGAGTTCTAGTTTTTGTTCTGTTGGTCTGGTTCATTTCATCAGCAATAAATGTATTTAAAAGAAAAAGGAGGAATAGAGAGTAACTGCAATCCTAGTTTGCTTCATGAATGAATGAACTTTAAAAATATTTTTATTCTTTTCTGCCTTTGTATCCGACTGTTGATCCTGTATGGCAAGAAGCGTATTTTAAAAAGAGAAACATCTCTCTGTGTATTAAAAAAGGGAGATGCATCCCTATCTATCTATTAATCAAAGGAATATTTTTTTTCCTGTGTGTCATGAGACAAAGAGGGAGTTATGATTTAAAACTCCAGCTAGTATAATGCAGCAATACATACAGCACTCTACTTAAGGGCTTTTATCATAGAATGCATTCCTCACATAATATTTCTTCTTAATAAGTAATAATCTTATGACTGGTTGTACTTTCATATGACTATAGCTGTTCATCATTGAACCTAGCATCATATTTTTGACTTGTTTAATAAATAAAACAATAACAAAAGTAATAGCCAATCAAAGTGGAAGTTTGTAAGTATAGAACTAATATAGATATCTATATATAGAAAAGATTTTTTTGTGATACATATTTCTCTTGTTTTTGAGATAGAGAAATATTTCAGCTCTTTAGAAAATACAAGTGTGGACATAATCAACAAGGATGACTTTTATGCCTTTGAAGGACTATGTTTCATTTGAGGCTGGAATTCAAACAATATTTGTGGTATGTGGTAGTGTATCCTGAAAGCTCCTAAATAGCATCTGACGGGGCAAAGCAGTTGTTTAACGATGAGGAATTTTAGAAAGAAAAAAAAGTTTTTATTATTTTTTTTTTCTTGCAGCTGAGGGAGCTTTCAAATGAAAACATTGTTAATTGCTTGACTCAAAAAATCTCTAAAGTACTCCCCCAAACAACCTAAATATGAAATGGTAATACAAAAATTAACCTAGATATGGAATTTCAGCATCTAACTCAAATTACGTTGTGGGATGAAGGCTATTCCAAATGAAGAAAACCAAAGCTTTGCTGCTTGTTTCCAGCAAAGAAACAAATGGAAAAAATAATCTATAAACATTTACTCAAAATCAACTTGTTAAAGCAGTAATATGCTTACTGGTTTGGGGTGTTTACATAATTTTGCAGAATACTCCCCAAAATGTTTGTGCATGTCTCTAAAGAGTTTTTGCATTGCACATAGCAAGTGATTTTTATATCAGATTATGTTGCCAGGATGACCTTTTCCTGATCATATTTTGCAAAATGAGCTAATAGTAGGTCACAGTGTATCTCAATACATTTTACTCTGCGAGATTAAAGAATGCTCGTTCTTACAGAACAGATTTTCAGAAGTGATCAGTCTTTACATTTGTGCCAGGTTTTCAAGGAGGATCATAGCAGCTACCTAGATTCTGAAGTGAGTGGTTAGAACTCTACAACAGTCCTACTGGACTGTAAGATTTTTCATAATCTGGCTCAAAATCTCACAGTGAGAATACTTGAGATATCTTTAAAACTCTGGCCTTGTTTAAAAAAGTTGATTTTTTTTTGAAAATTTGGTCCCATTGTTGCATGATTTGATTAATGATACGTATAAACTTAACAATGGCATGCAGATACAACCACAAGCAGACTTAAATATCTGTGCAGCTTGCCACATCTGAGTAGTTCCTTGGAATGGGTCATATTTGTACTTTCAAAGTGTATGATCACTAAATCAGAAGGATTACTGTAAAAGATGAAATGCTCTGCTGCATGGCAAATGTACTGGATGGAGCAAGGAGTTCTGATGCAAGGCACTCACTATAAGAATACTTACCAGCTCTTGGCCTGAATGATTCTGAATATTTACAAAGCATGTAAGTAAAAGGTTTTAAAAAGTCCATTTTATCTAAAAATATGGATCATAGCTTGAGCTTACAGTTCTTTATTGACTTTAGTTTTTTACACCAAGTGTTAGATTTCACCTCCTGTAGTTATATATATTTCAGTACTTTGCTCAATATCTGTGTGATTTGCTGTTGAGAGTTGGGCTCAACACACAAAAATCTTGTCAAAGGAGCTTTATTTGTCTACAGTAGGTTGAACTAACTTCTTCATCCTTCTGTTTATATATATAGAATAGAATTTTTGATTGTTCTGCCAAATTTCTAGCCACAGTTGTGCAAACTTAATGTGCTTAGCACTAGTGCATCATCCCACTGAAAATATAGATGTTTGCCTATTCCTTGGTGTGCAATCTTGTGAGAATATATGACATGGCATCTATAAATCTGCTATCAGCTTGATTAGGATTTGCAAAAACTGAGTGAGAAAGAAAGGCTTGCATCTTACTTGCTAAATATAGACAAACAAATACCTTTACCGTATGCATCGGGAGCAATTAATGAAAGCTTGTATCCTTTCCATCGTTTTACAAAGACATCCTCTTGCAATAAAAAGCTTAGCAATTACTGGTCCGCTTCCCAAAATTCTCAGAACTTCATGGCCACTTTCAAGCTATTTGCAAAGCATAGGTGCTGGATTGCATCCTCCTATTAGCTGTCAGTATAATTCTGCTGCAATCTGTTAGATTCCAAAACATGGTAAAGTGGAACACGGCTGTATGTTTAGGACAAGGTTTTCCAAATTCAAAGCCCAATTTTAAAAAACACAACAATCAAATAAACAAAAAGGTAAGGTGTCTGGTAGTATGTGTAAGCATTGTCTGGATCTTACACCATGTAAACTCTATTTACTTCTGCTAATAGATGCATCTAGAGGTGTCCTAGGTCACATTACTGAATTTGGCAATACACTTTGTTGTCCTGACTTTCATGGAGAGTGACCACATTGTACTTTCTTGAAGCCCAGTTTCCTGACTTTGTAGACAGATAATGGAAATAGGTTTGAACATGCTCTTTTTATTTGGGCAAAGATCCCTCTGAAACTGGTGAGAGACTGTCAGATAGAAGTGTGCTCACTGCCTATCTGTGAGTCAGGCTGTAATTAGTATTTACAGAACACTTGGAAATCAGTGGATTAAAGTACTTCAAAGCATTATCGTTTATGCTTAAAGTATGAACATATTTGCACATCTCTCTAAACTGTTCAAGGTTATAGTACAGTCAAGATGGGCTGGGACTGTAAGCAGAAGAAAACTCCCTTGGGTAGAACATACAGCATGGATTAATCTTGCCTTTGTGTTGCACCTTCACTCATGCTTGAACCATTATATCAAAGAGGAAAATGCAGTCCCTTGTCTAGTGGGCACACCATTTCTCCGAGGTTAATTCTTAATGATAAGGTGGACAATTTAGAAAAGTGGGAGGAAAAATCCTCCCTGTTGCCTAGATTACTGCTGCAGATACACTCAAATTGCTGGGGAAAAAATAGAAAGGGTGCAGAAGTTCCTGCTTTGAGAGAAAGTGCAATTTACACCATGGCAGAGGAGAGCACAGTAACACTAAGCACATAGAATACATGAAGACATAAAGACCCTTAACCATGTTTTTTAACAGTGGAATTATATTCAGCTTGGCTGCATTTCTAGAAAAATACTTCAGTGGTTTCTGGCTAGATGGGTGTTATAAATCAGCCTTATGCTGGATGGGCTAATACAGGTACTGTGATTTCACTTAAAGTAGCAACTTGTTATTGAAATTTGAGATAATGATCTATATGCCAAAGCCTCACAAAAACCTTGGGAAATCACTTACTTCATAATTTCTTTCCAAGAATCTAATATGTTTGTGTTTTGACACTAGGAAAAAGTAGACTGAATTATGGAAAAAGCTGCATACAATAGCTAAGTTTTGACATTTCCTTACCTCTATTCTTTTTCAAGGAAGCAGATACTGCTAAACCTGATGGACTAAGGTCAATTATTCATTTACATGCTTTTGTAAGTGTTCCAAATTATTTTGTTTTTCTTTTGTGTAAAATAATGCCCATCTAGAAGCTTAAATAAATAAGTAACAAACCAGGCATGCATGTGCTATCACAAGTAATAATTTCCTTCTGGAGATCAACAGTTTCTATGCATTTGGACTGCAGGAAACAGTGCTTCATCTCCAGTTTGACTTAAGTGTGGTTTTTTTCTTCCTTTTTTTCAGGTGGCTGACATTTCCTTATTCTCTGGTACTGGTTTCTTGGCGTTACTTTGGGTAAAAGTCTTTTAGGGACAGCTAAACGGTGGTCTGGGCAGACTTCTTCCAGGTCTTCTTGGGGGCAGGATGAGATTTCTGATCTTTAGATCCAACTACGGAAAATGTTCTACCTTGTGCTCCCAGTGCCAAATGCCAACAACGCTGTTAAATGTCACATGTCCCAGTGGGTTCCAGGAGTGTGAGGCTGTCTTTTGGATACCTTGGCCTTGCTTCCACTAGAAGTTGCACTAAGCAACAACTAGGCTTTAAATTGGAACAGGTAGTTGGTGGGGGAGGGTTGCAGAGTCCCAGCTCAGTGGCTTCCTTTTGGCTTTCCATGTTCAGCAGAAGCACAATCTCTTGCTTTTTTGGTGAACTTTTTCTTAGGAAATGATTTTATGTAGCCCTTATCTTCTTGGAGGTCCATCTTGAAAGGCGAACTGATGGATCCTTTCTCTGCATAGAAAGCACTTCCTAAGCGTGTAGTCAGCATTCACATTTTCTTGGCTGAAGAGAGAGAACCAGATGGGAATGTCTCTGTTTATTATTGCACATGAAACCGAGATCAAAACTGGCCTTACTTGATCTAATGCATGGGTTTATACATTTCAAAACCACTTTTCCAGTTTTCTACATAAGAAAATAACAGTTTCCAAACATAAATATTTTAAAAATCACCTTGTTGACAAGTTTTCTACTTTTCTGTTCCCCAAATCCATAGATTGTCCCCACTGGCTGACTGAAAAAGATTGTTCTTTATCTTATGATCAACTCTTTCTAATTGCTAAACCAGGAAATGAAGACTCTTACTATGGCATGGCCTTGCACAGGGTCCCCAGGTGGAAAAGCTGAGACAAGGAGGCAGAGTGTCATTGCTCTCAGTCTCATCTATGAGCATTGGTACAAGACTACTCACAGTCAGGCTTTAATTTATAGTATCTAAGCTGTGATAGTGATAACTGTATTTTATAGATCCTTGGTCCATGACAAATCTCACTGAAATCAATTGGAAGCACTAAAAACACAGGGAACCATGTAAGAGACCTTAAAAATGATCAAGACCTTATGCATCACTTTTCTGACTCTGTTCCACTACTGTGGTTCTTGGACCGCATTAGTGTTCCTGTGTGGTGAGGTCACTTTAATTACCTATCTTTTTCAGACTTAAAACTAATGAGGTCACTGCTCAAATGACAAATCTCCTAATTCTGGGGACTATCAGGTCAACGTTTTAATTCAGGAAAACAAGGACGGCAGGAGACAATATAATTTGTTCTTGTTTTATTTTTGCTTTATAAACCAGTGATTTTCTGCCTCTAGCTTAGGAGGGTTTTTGTTGGAGGAAGAGACAGTCAATTCTTCTATTACATCATCAATAGGCATAATCATCACACTAATGCTTTTAAAGCTTGGGACAACTAGTCTATAGCCCAGAAAAGGATAAAATTCAATGTGTTGATGTACATTCTCTGTTTCAGTCATCTTTACTCACAATGCATGTGGCAGAACACAACCACTAAAGGCTCTCTACTATCCCCAGTAAAACCAGAGGCATGTTATAAACATTATACGAAGCTGAATTAACAGTTCAGCAACAGGAACAAGTTCACTGAATTCACTAATAATATGTCTACTTCACCACTGAAGGAAGATCTTCAGTGTAAATCAAAATACAAAGATCTCTAAGCACACAAACCACTCAGAGTCATGTCCACTACTACTTTACTGCTAGGAAATCCTTTTATGTTTCCTCGTAGAAATTACTGACTGCATATTTTGTTTTAATTTACTTTTGTTATGTGAATTTAGCTCTGGAGGAGGGTACCACATTCACAGCTGTGGAAGTCTGTCTTTCTGCCTCAGCACAGATGCTGAAGATGAAAGTTAGTAATGTTGACTTCCCAAATGCTTTACTCCTGGTATAAAAGAATGTAAGGTAAAAACCAAATCCAACAACAATAAAGTTCAGTTAATGCCAGTGTGGCATTTTTTAACTAAAAGAACAGTTCTGCCTGAGAAGATGCACTACCTTGTAGTTGTCATGTGTCATTCAATAGCATCTTGTGGTCAACTGCACCAGCAGTTGATTGTCCTATCTTCTGGACTTCAATACCAGCCTCTGGGACAGCCTGACTTCAAATCCTTTACAAAGGCAAGATGATTTAATACTTTTTGCTAATTTTGTTTTCTTCATGGATTCTCTGAATAACAGATATACCACTTCATTAATATGAAAAAGGAGGCAATTAATTATCAATATGACATTTTACATAATTTTTGAGAATGGGGTGTTTACTGGGTAATAACTATTTTATGAAAAACAGAAAAGTTATAGGCAATTCCGGCTGAGAACTAATTGTTACTCTTAATAAAATGAAAGACATTCTCTTGTACATCACCAAGTTTATCTTAATAACCTTATACTTCTGCAAAGTCTTTTACTATCTTCCTGAATCTCTTGCATTAGGCCACTGAAACAATGTCTGACCCCTGAGGGCACTACCAGCCCTTACTGTCCCTGACTGGCCTCTCCTGGGGCCTTCCCTCACTCTGCCTATGGCCCAGGACCTCATTTCAGCCCAGCCTGGGACCATCAGTCCCTGCCCCAGCACTGCTCTAGGTGGACGAGGGTGCTGGTCATAGGTGTGGTCCTGGTCCTCTCCCCTGCTGTCCTGGCTAATGGACTGGATTTGCTGGGTGCACACGCTGTAGGCAGCTTTGTCTTCAGCCCTGTGTCCAGTTCTCTTTTCCAGATGGACCTTGAACATGTGGTCCAGCCTTGACTCCATCTCTGTTCTCAGAAAACTAGAGACTCCTGATAGAAACATTCCTCAGATATTTTTCTCTAGTGTTTTCAGCTTTGCATGTACCTGCTGGGACCACTATCAGAACTGACAGAAGGTATTTTTTGCATTGGTGCTTCATGAACACACCATCAGGAAATGAAATACAGTCAATTTGGGAATTTTTTTTTTCTATCAGTACAACATGCATTTGAGTGTGTATTATCTAGTGTAAAGGTGCTGTGTCACCAGCTGAGTCATCTTAATGCTAAAATCATTTATATGAACAACACTTCACATAGTGAACCTGATTTATATAGTTACATTCTAAGTAAAGGACATAAAGAGAGAAGGAGAAAGATCTGTGATTCTATTGTGATTTGCGAATTGCTATTTATCAGCAAAGCTATGGTGTATAGTTTGACAATTAAGTTACTACACTGAATGAAGAATTCCTTTTCACATGCTGTGTTGTGTCAAAAGAAGCATCATCTGTAATCATTGGTACCGGGCTTGTCAGAGGTGCAAGGTCAATAATCAAGCTGAAAAGTAAGAAAAAAGAACTGACTTGCTCTACTTCACATTATGGTCACATGCTGTCATTGCATGGATTTTCATTTGAGATGGTATAAGAAGGGATGCCTTATATATTACAAAACCAAGATGCCCCAGAATGACTATTAGACTATGAATAACTAGATCAGGATATTTCTTTTACTGAAACATGTTTTTATACCAAACAACATAGAAGTGAAGAGTATGTAATCTGAGATGAGGTGTTCAAATTGAAGTCAAGAACTAAGCTTTTGTTCACATTCAATAGCAGACCTTTCCCATATTTAATTTCCCCTAAAGTTAGAATGGACAAAACCATATAAAGGCTCCACAGAGCAGAAAAAATCCATCCCATCCTTACAATCTCTGAGTCATAAATCCAGAAAATGCTTATTAAAGGACCTAATTCTTTTACATGTTTTCTGATGCCTACTTCTATAATGCCTTACATTTATAGGTTTTTAAAATGGAACTGCTTATGGTTAGAGCACCGAGTAAATTAGTAAAAAAATAGACCTTTTTTTCACCCGCCTGTCACGTTAAGCACAGTCTATGAAGCTTAATTTGAGAGTACATAAGTCTTGACAAAAATAACTTACACTTTCTTATTCCTCCCCCCAGGGAATTTTACCAATTGAATTTATCTAAGGTTTTGAAATTAGACGGGGAAAAACACCATCAAACCTTCCAGCTAGGCGGATGTTGAGTTTTTGCAGTTCTGTTTTTGTTTTTAATTGAATTTTAATTGATCGGTGGAAGTGCAACAGAAATAGAAGTCCACTCGATAGAACAAGTACACGACAACATCAGCAAGGAAAATACATTGAAGTATGATTTTTGCCAGTATGTGTCTACAGTGACCTGTGGTACACTCAACGTGTTAATTCATTCTCTGGTTTCTTTACCAAGGCTGTCAACTATGGGGGTAATTTGGACTCATTGTAGTGGTGAGTTCAATTGTTTGGATGCCTGCACATTATAAAGGGAATGATGTTCTTAACGACCTTTGGTTGTTAGTGACCCAATGTTTTCTATCTCTCACAGCTCTAATTTTTATCTGCCTACCATTTTTGTGTGAGAAGAGCCCATTGAAACCATTTTGTCTCTCTCTGGCATAATCTATGCCAAAATCTTCAGCAGATAATTTCTCTCTCATGTATAATTTTTGGATGAGAACATATCATCTGCAAAGACATGGTACTTTGATATTCAAGCAACATAGGAAGGTTTTCATGTGATTAATAGAAGTATCTTTTATTGCATTTTGAGATAGATGTAGAGATGTAATAGTCTGAAGACCTGCTTCAAGGGACTAAATAGTTTTTTTCTTTTTTCTTTTTTTTTGAAAGTATAAGATGGCAAGATCAAGACAGCCTCTGGATCAGACTGCAGCTCCAGGATAATGATCTCCTGCTGCCACACGAATATGCAAAGTCTGAACTGAAGACATTTCAAAGCAAGAGATACTGATGCTCAAACGTTTTAGTTTAAGGGTTTTCTTTTCTGTTGTGTAACTTAAAGGTGACCTTGTGTGATGAAAGCTAGTGCAAAAGAGAGAATAGTGTCTTTCTACACTACTAATTGTCCTAGCAGTCTCTATGGGCAAGAAAAAGTGAATGGGTATTTTTCCTTGTTAATTTTCACCACTCTACTCCATTATTATGATATACAATTACTGTAACTTTCATTAGTAGAAAAGGGAAATCAGAGATTAAGACAACATAGATGCTCTAAACAGCTGTAACAAAGGTATTTGTATGTAACAAAGGTGTTTGTGCATAGCAAAGTGGATGACATGTTTGGTTACTAGTGGCCAGTACTGACCAAACCTAAGTGATATAACAGAAAATCCTTATAACAGAGACTCCACACAAAAAGAGATGGTGCCTAATTCAAACAAGCTCTATTCAAAGTAGTCACTGAGGTATGATATAAAACAAATGAGTAGACATGGTAGGCAGAGGAAAAAGGAAGTGATGAATGAACACTTCTAATGAAAAGACCCTAAGTCACAGCCAGACAAGTTCTTTAGAATTAGTTGTGTCCACACAGTTTGAATATATATATGTAGCACCTTTTCCCCTCTTCTGGAAATAGCCATAAGCTGATCAAAAAGTCTTCAATTGCATCCATGTCATAATTGTATCCATGTATCCGTTAAAAATCTTTTCTTAATGTTCTGTAACTGGGAATTGTACTACTTTCTTGCACTTGTCAAAAATGTGATGCAAAGTAGTTTCTGCTCTGTGACTGAATGCATATACAAATATTGCTTGCAAAAAAACTTAACATGTATTTCTTGCCATGAACAATAAAAGATATGCCATCCTATTAACTTTTTCTGGAAAGAAAATTTCAAAAATGCCTAACAATTATTTTTCATTATTCACCCAACTTTAATTACACACTCTAGCCTTTGGAGAATTAATAGGCCTCTAGAACAAGAGGAACATATGTGTATATAAGTGCAGTATTGAGGGATGTATTCACCTTTTAATATAAATAATGGGCTCAGTTTTCAAGGAGGTGTAGAACTGGGTGTAGAGCTTTCAGTTTTGTTGTCTTAAACTACATGTAGAGATGCAGCTAAATACAAATACAGAGGTTTGTAGTGGTGTGAAAATGCAGAGAACATTCAGGTTTATGTGACACAAGGTAACGCTAAAGGTGAGGAGGGTAGTGGGAGCTGGCCCTAGGACTGACTCCACATGAGGTCCAACTTTTCTGCCAAGAGCTTATTATCTCTGTGAAGCTCCTTAGTTTAGGAATAACACTGGATTAAAGGAGGTAGAGTCCATTTGGATCTGAGCTGATACATCCGTGAGTTAAACCAAACTGCTTGGGAACTGCGGTGCCTCAGGGAACTCCCCTTCAAGAGCCTTTGCCTCAAACAAGGTGTTTGGAAGTGAGTGGACCTAGAAGACTGCTGGCATCTTGGGAAAAAAATCTATTCATTTTGGTACTTGGCTTTGGACCTAATAAAACTTGGCAGTCACTGCAGTTATACAAAATTGTTCAGAACTGGGACAGGATTTAGGCCCAAATTTGTAAAGATGAGTCAATGTGTTTTTAATATGCGAAATTTACCTCTTTAATTTTTATTCCATCTAACTTCTTTTTGATGTATAACTTCATCAGTTCTTCCATAGGCAAAATTTTCATTAGTTTGAAGAAGAGCTTTTTCAGATGAAGATGCTATAAGCAGGCAATGCTTGTCCATCCAACAGGCTGCTGGGTGTGCTTAAATTCTGATCAATATATATAGTGAGATACTTGGTTATTTGCAAGCAAGCCATCTCTGTATGCCTAGGCTGCTATGAAACCTTACAGAAAATTAAACAGAAACTGGGCCCTGAGCCCAGGAAAACCAAACTGCCTCTGCCAAAGAACAGTGTACTGAAACATTATACATCTGACATAGTACCAAGTAGTCTCATTAGCTTTGTGTTTGCGAAAATACTTTCTTAGCAATGTTGTTTTTTAAAGCCTCCTCAGACTAATTCTGCTTGTAAGAAAGCATATAAGCCTCTACTGTAAGTCATCCTGTGCTGTTCCAGTGCTCAGGCCTGCAAAACCAGTGCATTATACTTACTTATCTTTTGTTTATGCAATATACCTAAAATCATGTCTCTGTCCTTGAAAATAAGTTAGTTTAAATGCCCATGTTGTAGTCCCTCAGGAGAAAATGGACAGCAGGCACTACACATAGTTCAGCCCCTTCTCCCAAAGGGAGAATCCAAAACATGTTTTATCTGTTCTTGAGGTGCAAATGATTTCATAGTTCAATAGTGGGTAAGGCCAGCTGCAGGCACTGCCGAGGTTTTACAGGAAAGATCACTCTATGAGTTTTCTTCAATAAATAATTATGCTCCTTTTGCATGGTTTCTTTGAGACCTTTGATCACAAAAATGAAGCCTTTGGTTGTCTCTATTCATTCAGTTTTTTTCCTCTCCTGTTTACAAATGACTGACTCACCACTGTGTGATCCTGAGGGGTGCACAATCCGACAATGGAGTGAATCAGCCAAAACAGAGTTATGTCCTGCTTTAAAAGAGCAGACCAAGCATATTCAGAAACACCTCAGCTTCAAAAAGCAAAATGCTTACATTGCTGAATGTTAGAGCCACAGGGAAAGGAGTTAGCCTTCTGGTAAAAAGCTGGCGGTACACACTTCAGTAAGGATTTTGATGTTTATGTCCTAGGTTATCTGCAAGCTACTGAGAAGTCTTGCAGGAAGCAGATATTTTCAGGTGCATGTGAATATAGGGAAACCTGGCATAGTCTGTCACACAGTGTGAAATTAGATTAAATGGAAATACTGTGTTACGGTGTGGCGGTGGAGGATGCCAAACACAGAACAATATCATTTAAACAGTGTTGGTGGTAGGCAGGTAGGCAGGCCATGTTTGACATGGTTTTGTTTTACAGGAAGAAAATGTAGTTTTAATTTTGACAATGCCATTTGGTTCTTTCATCTCATCGGTACATCATGCAGAATTTTGAAATCTCTGCGCAGCCAAAACACAACAGTGAATGTGTAAACGTGAAATTTTTTAATCTGGTATAAGCAGAACATTTCACATAGTTTTAGTCTTAAGGTCTCCTTTCCTTTTGTCTGACAGTACCATTTGTAAGAGTTTCATTTTTAAGTCACAAATTTTTTCAGTGGCATAGATTGGGTAGATTAACTATGGATCAGTTGATCAGTGGTTTATTGGCATCTCATGGTAATACTAGCTGGAACAAGATACAAATAACAACATTCAAACAGGATATCAAAACCTGATAGGATAGAGGCACAACATGAAATGAATACAACACAGCATAGACCTAATTTCCCTAGTGTCTTGCACCTTGTCTTGTACTATGCACCTTGTCTTGCACTATGTCTTGCAGCCATAGAACACTTATTTAGTAATTTCTAGACTTCTGCCTTCACTGTGCTTGCCAGCACTTCAAGACTGTCATTCACCTTCATGTGACTTTTCTTCATTACATACCAAGGATTTTTTTCTTTTTTTTTCTCTTTAAAACTGGGAATATGAAGAATTAATTCACTCAATATTTTAAGAAAAAAGTAAAAAAAACCAATACAATGAATTAGTAAGGGGATCTTGCTGTTAGTTTTTTATTTTTCATGAACATCCAGGGAACTCAATCAAGCAGTATGACATGCACAAGCAAAACTAGCCCCTGTTATGAAGAGCTTACAAAACATAGCCTATAGCAGGCAGATACTGCAGACAGACAGGTGAAGAAAGGGCTTGTGGAAGAAGTTGTGAAATGATCTTGGCTAACACAAGTGCAGCACCGATTACCTGGAAACAGTGAAACAACAGCAGGATCTCTCATTATCAGACCATTTCTATGTAAAGGTGTGAGCAGGGCTTTTCTGGAGCATGTCCAGTCTTCTCCGGTTAAGCTGTCTGTAGGAGTCGTGCTGTTTCTGACTTGCCCACTGACAAGCTGCTTTTAGCAGCTGTACTGTGTTGTCCATCTCCCCCTCCCAGGATCCCCTTGCTTCTAGACTGAGCTGCAGCCCTAGGCGGGTCCAGCAGCCTCTCTTATTTCAGGCATGGATCCAGAAGACTCACTATGTCCCTTACCATGTCCACATGTTCCCCGCTTCCCTAGGGGAACAGGATGAGACTGAAGGGCCCTGTCGCTTGCACACAAGTGCTGTTTTGCAAGTCAGTTGCTTCATCAGAATAATATTGCATTATGTAATTGCAATCAAGCAATCAGTTCATCTCCTGGGTTTCCAAATCTGTTTTATGTTTTGTCAAGCAGAGACAATGCTTTAGTATGAGCTGCAAGGTCTTTCTGTCAAGCTAGTAAAGGTTATCTGAGGACATCCAGCAGATACTTTCACAGCTTCTAACCATGACTGAATTAGTTTGTGAAGCGATATTTGCTTATTTGGGATACAGCAGCAAGATTCACTTTCAGCACCGTGAGCTACCGGGTAGCACAATACAGCCAGACATAATAAGAGAGCAAGCAGGGGTCCCAGACTCTAATGACTCCAGAACTGTTGCACTGAGAACCCCCATAAAAGTTGTGTTTTGATCAAATTTGTTTTTGTTATTGGCCAACTGCTTACAAGTATCTGCTGTTAAACATGCACAGTTTCTGCTAGTTGCTCAGGTACTAGTGCGGTGATGTTTTTTTTTTTTTTCTAATTGCTAGTCACCATTTGTGACTAAGTTGCTCAGAGAAGGATTCACTAAAAAATTTGTTTCACTGTGCGGGCTCAAATCACAAGCAGTCTTCTTAAAAACCTGAACAGTTCCTTTTTTTTTGTCTTACAAATAGACACTCCAATGTGTCTTTGTGAAACCATCTTTTGCAAGGATTCTTTGTCACCAGATGTAAAATCCCTCTATGAATCCTACCTCGCAAATCTGTATTTCTGGCTATTGGATTACATAGCATAGTCTAACAGATTTAATTTCCCAAACCCTTGTGGAAGTGTTGCAGTTCTTGCAGTGTGTGAATGATGTTCTCTCTGTCTTTAGGTATTTAACTCATCTCCTGTCACTTTTGCAGCATTTTCTACAGTGGTACAAAAGTGAATGTGGATAAGTACAGCACTGTGGGGTCCCAAAAAACAGATAGGACCTCTCCTTGTTATTTTATCCCAATGGCAACAGACTTAAAAGAAAAAGAGTAAGTTGCAGTTCTGAAGTAACCTGGCCCACTCTTTGGTCTGGTTTGCTGTTCTACCCATGCCTCCTCCATGTTCTGCTCTTTAAAAACATTTCAAACATTTCTTCCTTTAAATAAGTGTACTCACACTCCCTTTTTTTTTTAATCTTTTAGCCCAGTCCAGCAACATATACTCTGTGTGAGGTGAAAAGATTCACGTCCCTTTCTCTTTTTGAACAGCATAGTTGGGGCCATCTTTCAGACGAATCCCTCAAGTGCTTCTGGCAGAAACCTGAGTTGCAGTCTTACTGCCTCTGGCCAGTGCATTGCATTCAGTTGGCAGATCTCCTCGGCGCTCTTGATAGGACTCTGTCTCTGAAGAGGAGTAATTTAGCCACGATTGTGCCACTCTGCTTTGTAACATTTGTCTAGATTGAATTAGCGTATCTGCAGGTGGTCTGTCTCCAGCTACACTGTAATGAAATGGAAAGGGGCTGAAAGCAACTGAGCACACTAAACATTTTTCAGGGGGACCAGCTAGGGCAAAGTACTCTCTCTAAATAATAGAGTTCACTCAAAAAATCGCAGTCACAAAAGCATCATTTTTCTACATCAAAATCTTTTGTGTACTGTTTGATGAACAACTGGTAGTAATCTGTGTTCATTCAGACTACTTCTAACCAGTCTCTTCTTGGAGTGCGTAAGTAATGAATAACTGAATTTTCATCAAGATCAGGGAAAAAAAATTTGGGACACCTCATTGCCCTATAGTGTAGACTTTTTTTCCCCCCCATCAGCTTGTAACTGTCTCATTAAAATACCTGGACTATTGTAAACACCTCAGTTTATCTTAGTCCAAGAATGGCTTCCTGCCACTCAGCAGAAGTGAAAAAGAAAAAAGTTATTTTACAGCCCTTTGAACACATTATTTGAAGCAGTTTAGAGTGAGTTTAAACTTCATAATGTTACTTTTAAAGTTAAAAGATACATTATGGCAGAAAAACAAACTCCTTAACCAAAATTTGATATGAAATGTGAAATCTTAAATATAAAGAGCATAACTTGACTTCTTTGAATAAAAGCGAACCAGTTTCATAGAGTAAATAGGATAGGTCAATGAGTCTTCCTCTGGGCAGAGTATGACCTATAATCCAGAAGTTGAATAGATCTTCAATATTTTATTTTTCTCTCCATTGAATATGTTACTCTGTGGCAAATTTATTTTAAAGCACCAAAGAAGAAATTATTAGATTCTTTGTAAGTATTTGTTACTTTAAACACTGAACTATCTGAAAGCTTCAGAAACATGAATTTTTATAAGAAACCTTTGCAATAATCTGTCATCTCCATTTTACAGATAACTTCCTAAAGTAGAGAGGATATTAAGGGCTTGGTTCTGTTTCCTGAACACAGTCATTTAGAGGAATCCAAGGATATCCAAGGCATCCACATTAGGGTAAAAAAAACAACATATGCCTGTCTGGACTTGAGTTTCAGGCCTTGGATATTTTAAGGAGCATTAACTACATATGAACGACTGAAACTCAGCCCCAAGTGTCCTTTAGTTTGAGCTGCCAACACAAAAAATACCTGTGACCCAGTTTTTATAGAACAGTTTGAATCGTATTAGCACTTAATTTGTGCCCATCACAGCTTCTGTTGGCGCTGGTTGCAGGTACGAGTACGGAGAGCCAGGTCCTCGAGGCTTCCAGGGGGGCATCCAGAAGTGGTCACACATGAGCATGCTGGTCTCTGAGCTAGACCCCCTTTTGCTCCTTTGACACCAGCAGACTAAAGGACATGCTTCTCAGGACTCTGCTTAAGAGTAATCTGAACCCAGAAGCATTTGAGGTCTGCAGGCTGGGCTTTGTGAGGCCTATTGAGGAACGGCTCGACTGAATCACTGCCTGGCTGCTCAGCCCCTCCTGAGGCTCAGGCCTAAGTGCTGTCAGAACGTGAGGACTGCTCTTGCCCCGCTTGCAGAAGTTTCTTAGTTCTTCTCAGGAATCCTCACAAAAGACAGTTACTGCCACAGCCCTGAGGGCACCAACAGCTCTGACCATACCTACCCACTCTCTGGGGCTCCCCCCACCTGCCCACAGCCCAGGACCCCATGTCAGCCCCCCAGGACCTTCAGCCCCTACCCCAGTGATGCCGCAGCAGGACTGGTCTCCAGCTCCCCAGAGCTCTGCCCTGCCTGGCCATGGGCCCCACCAAACTGGGCTCAAGCCTGAGACTGTCTTCCTGACTCAGCCTTGGACCTGGCTCATCACTGTGGACCTGCCCAGCTGTGTCCGACTGTGGTTTCCCAGAATCCTGTCCCTTGCTGTGCCCTGACAGACACAGAGTAAGATAGAACACATAAATGCCATCCAGAAAAACAGGAATACTGAGATGTGCACAATAAGCATACAGAAAGCTAGTATCTTCTCTATATTAGACTAAGGTGCTTTCTGGTACGGGTTGCCCTGTCTCATCAGATGAAACAACCAGCCTTGTCATGGCATTGTTAGTACAGGAGTAACTAGATAATGGAGGAGTGTGCGTGTACACGCAAGTGTGATTTAAGACATCAATTTCTAGTTCTTTACAAAGCGATAGTGTATTTAAGCTGACTGTGTATCTACCTTCAATGTGTAGTCTCTGAGCACCAAGTTACCATGAGAAATGTGTGCATGGGGGAAACAGCCCTTTTCAGTCATCCAGTAAAGGACCTGATCACTTTTCACTTTCCATTTTAAAAGGAAGGTCTTAGGCATCTGTTCCAAAAGGGCCTCAAGGCTGTGAAAGCTAGAGGAGATCTTCAAAGATACTTCCCTATGGTTCAAAATAAAGTGTCTGTTTTGTAAAAAGAAGTGGAATGTAAGAAACGCACCCATCCTTAATAGCTCTCATCAGCTGCCTGCTGAGTGTGCTGCCTTTCTGTAGCTTCCCTTCAGAGTTTCAGTTCCCTCCTTGTACAGGGGAGTGGATGCACATGTGTAAGATGCTGTGAAGCCTTGCATTGGAGGCGAGATGTTGAAATGTTAGGTGATATGAAATGATATTTTAATGTTTAAATTCTGCCTACAAATTTAGCTGACAAAGGCACACATTTTCCTTGCTGAGACCCAAGCAGGCCTGTTGAACACCTGACTGAGCCTCAGAGTAACACGTGCTGTAATACAGTCCCATCATTAGGTAACGTATGTGCCCAAGCAGCTTCATTTAGGTTGCACAAGTCATGTGCACTCTCAGACATCCTTACTCCAGCTTGTCTAACTAAAAAATCTAATAATACTTGAAATAATGTTTCACTAAATACATTTTTATGAAAGTCAAATAATTGATGTAGGAGTATTAGACACTAAACATATCATCTCAGTAAAGAAAGTGGAGACAGTTACTTCACAGACTTTGTGCTTGTGTCTGATTACTGATAGGCATACACATGGTGCAGAGTTTGGGACTTTTTACTAAGGTGCAATTTTGTGCTTTAATTAAAATCTTTACTGAAAGATTTGTCCATTCTTCAGCAACTGAACAAATTTGCACGAACAACAGTAAAGATTTAGGTACTACCCTTATTACTGTAAACTATAGGGTGTTGAAGTCCCAGGGACTAAGGACAAACAGGGATTGGGGGCCACCAGAGGCCGAGCGTGTCCCATACTGCATCTCATAGAGCACAGGCTGCTTCAGATGCTGCTAATGAAGAAAGGATGGGGCAGGAAGGGTTCGGGTCCATGTACATCCAGCTTGGACATTATGCTTGTGTGTATGCTTGATGCTTGTGTAACTCTCACATGAGATTGTAATTAATCATCGGGTCTCATTACAAATGTTTCCTTAATTCAAGATGTAGCCATTTTGCAGAGGGAGATGTCAAATTTCACCTCCAGGGTTATCTCTCAGGGTTGTAACCTGTGTTTGATCAGTAATCATTTTGTGGCTGTCAGCTCTGTGCTCCCTGGATGTCATTTCTGTCTTCAATTTTATTTTATTTTCTGCTCAAGCTCCCTATGGCATCATCTTTCATATTTTTTTCCCAGTAGGTTTTTCATGTTTCTTGCCTGCATCTCTCAGGCTTCCAGAGCACCAACAGAGAAACTAACAGCTGAATGACAAATCACATCCAGGGCAGTGTGTGTATTTAGAGAGCGAGGAGGTCTGATAACGCTTGATACAAAGGGATTTTTCCTTTCACAGAATGGTAGGACACAATGCACATATCTTCCTCTGAGACATGTGGGCTTCAAAGAGTTATTTTAATGCTAGCAAAAATGCTTGTATAACTAAAACCTTGCATTTTCTTTGCAATAGTAACAAGTTGCTCTAAAATGCGTTCGAGCATGCATGTTCTTTTATGCTGAAGCTCTTAAAGGACGAACTGCAGCAGCAATTTCTTTCATGATAATGATTGCTACAAGGAAGGACTTAATTTTGTGATTCATAAATATAATTAAACTCTAGTTTATAAACATAATCCTTTCAAGATATGAAGTAATCAATCAGGCCAAAGCAATTAGAATTTCTACGTTGTTGTGTTTTTAGTATAGATACATTGTCTGCACATTCTCAATCTTATGGGTGCCATTAGACTGCATTAATGAGAAGACGACATTGAGCCAATCTTAGCAACAGCAGCTGTACCAACAAAATGCTCTCCTGAGGGATATTGATTTCCCTTCTTCGATGTACTTAAACAAAGCCTGGTATTGCAGACGTCTTAGCCTGTGTGTGCTTTGGTCTTCTGAATATTACTCCATCATCGCCTTTTATTTATGAGAGAAAATTATTCAGCCTTCGACAGAGGTGTGGTCTCAGATACATAGCCTTAACAGTTTACTTGATAGTAGCTAACACATGCAAATAAGCAGGATTAACCATTTTTCAAAAATACGTTTTTCTAAACAGACTATTTCATCAATTATGTTTTTGACATTAAAAAAAATAAAAAAAAATACAAAGCAATGGTGGGGAAGAAAGGAAAGCACAGAACACAGAATATTACTGAACTCCTGGTAGTGGAAATTGGTCTTTTTCTCATTAAAAATGTGTGGTATTTCTGTTAAAGCTTCAGAGAGAAGACCAAAATGGCTGTTTGTTTGAGATTTTTGGTGCTTGCTGCAGGTGACTCTCTGTCAGTTGTGCCTTTGTTTAAAGATTGCTGAAGAGCTGGGCAAATACAGCAGTGCAAAAATTCATAACTCTTCTTGAAAATGAAGTCCATGCATTTGTCTTCCTAGCATTTATAACACTCCTTCTTCTGCATACAAGGTATGTATGTACTGTTTCATGTGATAACAACTTCATGAGACTGAAAAGTGCCCTGATTGTCAATGCGAATTAAATATCTGCTCTTCAGAAGCCTGGTGTGCTTCTGCACAGGTGTTGACAACTAAGATCTGTAAGCAAATTACTCAACAAATGAAAAGCAGTTCTGGAGATGTTCTGAAAGGGGAGCATCATCAGAGTAGGGGCACTTACGTGTGCCCATTCTAATAGCCATTTATTGAAACTCAAGAAAAAGTTAGTTCTTGATGAACTAAAAGAGGATCAAAGTTCAAACCATAACTAAAATGTGTAGCAAAGATCAGATTAAGAAGTGGCTACAAAAGCAAACAGCTAGGGTGATAATCTTGGGCTACCTTTTGCAGTTGCAGTAGGGACATTCTTGTTGCATTTTAGGTGCTGAATTGCTGTTGTTCAAAGAGGCCCACTTGAGCTCTCTGGCAGCAGTTTAAATATACGGTCAGCACAAACACCACTGCTAGAGGAAGGGCATGAAGCAAGCTGTGGCATCTGCCAAATGCACTGGTGAACAGGATGCAGATGGAGAGGACAAAGTGCAGGACAAATGTCTTTGCCACTGGTTAAAGCTACATGCTCAGGACTTCAGCAAAGGTAGCACAGATTCAGAGGGGCCACTGAAGTGGTGGAAGATCATGATTAGGTTCATGGTGGGTGCTGTTCATTTTATATATTTGCTTTTTATTTTGTTAAAGAATGCCTGTTTCTAACCAGAGGTTGTAGTTAATTTTGGGGAGTGAGGTTGAGGGTTTCTTGCCCAGGCAGCTGCATGCTGGGTGGCGTGAAGCCTTCTGGAGAAAAGGGGAGGACTGTGACCCTCCAAAGGGAGCAACTGTGCACAGCTGAGGGGAACCCTTGATAAGAGTGAAGTAGGGCAGGCAGAGCATGTGAAAGAAAGCAAAGAACTAGGAGCCTGCAGCAGAGCAGACAGTGGAAGACAGCTGGGAAAAATTGGGAGCAGAAAAAGCCAAGCCCCAGGGGTCATGAGATTTTTTTTCCCCCAAGAGACCCAGAGGGGACTGTGCAAACTTCAGTACTGTGCAACTTTCAGTCTCATCCAAAAAAGCAACTGAGTTATTGAACTAAGATCAGGCCTAGAGCCAAAGGATCTCACACAAGGACACAGTGGACGGGGGGGACTCATTTATAAAACATTTATATTTGTAATCTGTCTCATTCTGAGCTTTCTCTGTTTTAAAAAGTTTATTCTTGTTCATGTTGTGATGCATTCATGCTCTAGAGCTTGCAAAGCACAGCATGGCTCTGGGGGCACTTGCTCTGAGAAATAGGTGCTGACAGACCCACCTCAGGGTACTGGCAAACTTGGGGTCCCTTCACAGCTATGCAATTCTTAGTGACATCTCAGCAGTCTGGGTCCTGTTTCAGAAGGAGAAGGATATCAGATGAGGAAACAAATCATTAATTTTATCAAGGTTCTATGTGTATATTACTGGGCTTACCCATTGTTACTGGGGGAAGAGTGGTTATGGGGGAAGAGTGGTTAGAAAGCGGCCCGGCGGAAAGAGACCTGGGGGTGCTGATCGACAGCCAGCTAAACATGAGTCAGCAGTGTGCCCAGGTGGCCAAGAAGGCCAATGGCATCCTGGCCTCTATTAGGAATAGTGTAGCCAGCTGGTCTAGGGAAGTGATCGTCCCTCTGTACTCGGCACTGGTGAGGCCGCATCTTGAGTACTGTGTTCAGTTCTGGGCCCCGCACTTCAAGAAAGATGTTGAGGTGTTGGAGCGAGTCCAGAGGAGGGCGACCAAGCTGGTGAAGGGTCTGGAGGGTCTGACCTACGAGGAACGGCTGAGGGAGCTGGGGTTGTTTAGCCTGGAGAAGAGGAGGCTCAGAGGTGACCTTATTGCAGTCTACAACTACCTGAAGGGAGGTTGTAGTGAAGTGGGAGTCGGCCTCTTCTTCCAGGCAACTAGCGATAGGACAAGAGGACACAGCCTCAAGCTTCACCAGGGGAGGTTCAGGTTGGACATTAGGAAGAATTTCTTTACAGAAAGGGTTATTAGACATTGGAATGGGCTGCCCAGGGAGGTAGTGGAGTTACCATCTCTGGATGTGTTTAAGAAAAGACTGGACATGGCGCTTAGTGCCATGGTCTAGTTGACAGGGTGGTGTCAGGGCAATGGTTGGACTCGATGATCCCAGAGGTCTCTTCCAACCTGGTTGATTCTGTGATTCTGTAATTCAGGCACGTGATTGCTTAGATTTGATATAAAACTTGATAGTCTTTTCTTCTTCTTCATATGCCTCCTCCCCCAGTTTCTTCTTCATAACTTTCTCAATCTTCTATCAGTACATGGTAGCTATATCTGTTTAAAATAGAGGTTCAAGTTTGGATTTTAAATAGTTGCCTTCTGGGGATTATTTGAGTCTGGGCATGTTTTTACTTTCTATAAATATCTGGGCCAAAGTCTGTTGACCCCACTGTGCTTTCATTTAGGACATAGAAGTTTATTATTCTGCAAATTCAACAATGGAAGGCAGTATATGATAATTCAACAATTTTTTTATTAATGAATAAAATACTGGCTCTGACATTAGATACTGAGTTGTCAAGAGCTAGCTTATCTTGCAAGAGCCTTCTGAATTTATTCCAGTAAAGTACTTCTTTTAATGTTAAACTCTGATTCCACATCTTTTTCTTTATAATCAGCTACAATAGAAACTTGTGTGATGTCTTGTGTTTTCCTGCCTGTTTGGTCGCAGAATAGCTTTCGGGAATTCTTCTTTATGGTTTTCAATGCATGATTTTTCTGCAGTTTTCCTAAGTTTGGTTTAGTTGTATGCTCCCTGAGCCACATGGGTGATTAAATGTAGTGTATACATAATTTTCAGTTTCGAGAACAGTGTAAAGAGATGGGTCTATTAAGAAGATTAATGAGGTGAATGCAGATAGGAGTAAAAGTAGCTGGTGGCTCTGTTACATTTCATCAGTTGGAGGTAAAGTCCTGTAAATTATAGAGATGAATTTGCAGCAACTTCAAAGAAACACAATATGTTTTTGCCAGCCTTTTTACCCAAATATCTGTGCAAACAAACCAAAACCCAACAAAACCTCCAAATAATGCCAACAACCCTTATGAGATCGTTCTTTCCATAGCAATTAATGAGCTGGCATATAAGCTGACCAGTGGATGGAGTTAGCACGACATAATGACATGTCCTAGGCCGTTAAACATATCCAACAGTTAATGAATGTTAGCTAGTTGTGCTTTCTGACTGAGAAGCTCTGGGCTCCGTATCTTCTAGTGCGGTGAACCCAGAGGTAGACATGGTGTATGGCAGTGACATCTGAGACACTCCAAGTGCATTGCAGTTTGTTAAAACACATATTCCTTGCTGGTTTACCCACGCTTCCAGATTCCAAACCAGGCCCAATTGGGAAGGGCTAAAAACTCTACACTGTGCTCTTTGAATTAATATTTCCATAAAGTTTAAGACCCTAAAATATTCCAATGACTAGTTTTCCCTGTACTACAAGCCTTTAGGTCTTTTCATTCTCCCTCCTTACCAGTGAGGTGAGTCTTTACAAGATCAGCCCTCTAGAAACAAGTTATACCTGTGTAAGCTGAAGTAGTTACTATAACTTTTCAAGGACATCCCATGTAACAACAGAGTGGGGACCTTGCCTGAAATATGTTCTACTTTTCAGCCATGACAAAATTCCTGAATAATCCATTTCTGCACTTTTAATCTGTGCTTTTCAAGAAATCAATACTTTTCATTAACAAGGAGTCATTAATTCCTTTTATATAGAATCCTTCTGAAATCTGTCATAAGATTTTACTTGAAGAAAATTAAAATGTGTCATTGCATCCCTTTAGATCTCTGTGAATCCAGTTTGCTAGTCCCACGATGGACTTTTTAGGCAAACCTGAGAGCTGACACTGTCAGTCATTTCACTGAAATAATTGTGTCATTTAAATCAGACAGTAAAATATTTAAGAATATTACACTGAAGAAAGGTATTGTGATGCTGTTATTTTCATTAGAGTACTTTGAGTTCTGGAGCATGTTTTGGACATTTCTACAGATCAAAAGCATGAATTCAGCAGTAACTCTCATTTTACTTTGGAAAAATGTGAATTCGGTCTTCTGAAATTTTGAAAGAGTTGTCTGTTCTGGAGACTATTTATACATATAATCAACTCTCTGTATCACTCTACAGTCACTTCATTTTTTCCCTTCTTTCTTTTCCTAATCCTTCCTTGTTCTCCGTTCAAATATAGCCAATCTGCCTGTGAATAATCTCAGTTCTGTAGGCTGCTGAACCATTTGCTTCTTCTCCCCTTAAAGTTCATACATCTATAAATACTTATTTCTATTTCTGTGCTTACGAGTTGCCATACTGGACCACGTGTGTGAATGGCCCATTTTAGATAGCTACCAGCATTAGATGCTTCAGAAGACAGGAATCCCTCAGCATACAGGCAGAGTATAGGTCATCTGCTCCTCCTCTCCTTGTTAAACTTTGGCGGGCCCATTCTAGTGGTTGGAAAAGGGTGTAAGTCCAGAGGCAAAATCTAAAAGCTCTTTCTACCATTCACATGTACTCACTCTAGTAATGTGCGTATATATAAACACCTTAAGGCTCTGAAATCATATGGGGTATGCTATTCATGTTCCTTCTCCTCTTGCAAAAAATATATATACTATGTTTCTAGTATATATTGTCAAAACTATATACCAGCACATGGAATTCTTGCATATTTATAGACTTATAATGACAACAATTATTTTATTTTTCAAAGGAAAATGTCATTGATCCTCTTCAAATAAAGTTCAGAGCTTTCTTCCCGGGTCTGACAAATCAGTATACTGGGATGTTCTTCCTCTTCTCTGTCAAACAGATTCTTACATCTAGTCATAAGTCTTATGCCATAAACACCATCCCACGGTGAATTAAAATAAAGACATCTATGTGTATGTCTGGACAGGAGAAATATTTGTTCCTGGGGGTTAGTGAAACACAATTTCCTACATTTTCTACTACTGATATGTATACAGCTAATCTGGTTTTGTCTGCAATTCCTAGCAGTTTCTATATCAATAGTATTTCTTTTATAAAGTTTTGGCTGCAGAGAGAGGGGAGGGGTGATGTTTAGAGGAAATGGTGATTATTCCGTCTGTGGGAGGGACTGGGTGTACTCTTGGGAAGAACTTTTCAGATGGCATGATGGAAGGAGAGAGAAATGAGCTAGGGATTTACCCTGCAGCAAAAAAAGAGAGAAGATGCAGACAGGTGCATGTAAAAAGTTTGTCCGTGACACAAAAGCACATTCATGTTTCTGATAACAAAGTTACAAATATCTCTGACAAATCAGTGGCTTTCTATCTCTTATGATTTGTAGATCACTGGATATTTTCCAAGATTTTTCTTTTAAAAATCTTTTCTAAGAGAACCCTTTAAAACATCAGAAACATAGATTGCTTTATAGCATCTGCAACTTTCATTTTGTTAGTCATGTCTCATGGTCTTCAGTCATACTTGGACCCGAAGACTGCAGATTAGAAAGTATTGTAGAAACAGAGTGCTAGACTTGATCTGACTCTGTTCCATGCAATTATGTTTCTTATTTTACAGGTTTCCTGTAGAGGTGATTGAGGCCTTGGCAGAAATATATATGTGCGAAAGGAGGCTGAGGTTGTAGACTTAAGGTTGTACCTCCTAAGGAATAAACTAGTGGCAACTTATCTCATTATTAAAAATATGAAAAATAATCTCACTCAATTGATAGATCTGACATCTAACTCACACCATTTAAAAAAAAATTATTTCTTCATGGTTTGAATTGGCACATTGAAAGCAACATGACTGAGAAATTCTGTATTGATACAAGTATACTAACAGTACATATGCGTAAGCTTGCACTTTCCTGTGTAAGTTTCAAGGGTAGAGAGACATTTATTCTGAATATTGGATCAATGGGTTTCCATAATTCAAAGAGTGAATAAAATAGTTCCTGTACATAACTGGCTATAGACATTGTGTATGGCCTTAAGGCCTATGTCTTTATCTATATAAAGAAAAAAATATTTAAGTATTAAAATTTATTAATAGATTACATGCCGTTGTTCATGGCCAAAAGGGGCTGATCTCTGCATAGACACACCATTTAGTTGTGCTGAGTTGTTCCTGCATTGAGCTGTGGCTGATCAGAGGGTTAAATTGAAGATGTTTTTCTCACTGCTCTTTTTTTAATAATGACCGTGAAAAAGTACAACTATATACAACTAACTTCTGATTTAATTAGTCTTGCTTTTGATTTTTCAGATTCAAAAGCTTCTTAGTTGCCTGTGTTTTCTCCTTATTAACATATTTATCTACTGTAGTTCAGTTGCCTATCAGACTTTATGAAGAAAGTGCTTTTAAAGGCTTAATTTCTAAGGTTATTTTTATATGTCCAACTCCTAAACGCAAAGCAGAAGAGTGGTTTGGTTGGTTTTGATTAAGTCATACTCCAGGGAGATACATATTTTCAAATAGGTGGTCATCATGGTAAATGTAGAGGTGTTCATTATTGGTTTATGTTTAACATAACATTTTGATATTTCAATATTATACAATTTTTGAATTTTAAATTATTTCTCCTTTTTTTTTTTTGTTCCTTGTTTCATCTTCTTTGTCCTTTAGGTTTATTTCTTAAATATTTTTGTCTTTTTCAGTGTCTTAAGTTCTTTGTTCTGTTTCTGTCTTTCCGTATTATTTTCCTTCCTTATTTTTCCCCAGATTTAGGCAGTGTATTATCTCCTCATTTTTCTCCATTTGCTTGTCTTATTTTTCATCCTCCCTGACTGATCTACCTTTTCTCTCAGACAACTTTCTTTCCTGCCTGTGGTGCATTGACCCTGACTGGATGCCAGGTGCCCACCAAAGTCTCTCTATCATTCCCCTCTCAGCTGGACAGGGGAGAGAAAATATAACAAAAGGGTCATGGGTCAAGGTAAGGACAGGGAGAGATCACTCACCACAGGCAAAACAGACTAGACTTGGGGAAATTAGTTTAATTTATTACCAATCAAATCAGAGTAGGGTAATGAGAAATAAACCCAAATCTTAAAAACACCTTCCCCCACCCCTCCCTTCTTCCCAGGCTCAACTTGACTCCTGAATTCTCTACCTTTTGCCCCGCAGTGGTGCAGGGGGACGAGGGATGGGGGTTTTGGTCAGTTCATCACACGTTGTCTCTGCTGCTCCTTCCTCCTCGGGGGGGGACTCCTCACACTCTTCCCCTGCTCCAGCATGGGATCCCTCCCACAGGATACAGTTCTCCATGAACTTCTCCAATGTGGATCCTTCCCACGAGCTGCAGTTCTTCATGAACTGCTCCAGCGTGGGTCCCTTCCACGGGGTGCAGTCCTTCAGGAACAGACTGCTCCAGCATGGGTCCCCTGCAGGGTCACAAGTTCTGCCAGCAAACCTGCTCCAGCGTGGGCTCCTCTCTCCATGGGTCCACAGGTCCTGCTAGGAGACTGCTCCAGTACTGGCTTCCCACAAGATCCCAGCCTCCTTTGGGCATCCACCTGCTCCGGTGTGAGATCCTCCATGGGCTGCAGGTGGATATCTGCTCCACTGCTAACCTCCATGGGCTTCAGGGGGACAACCTGCTTCATCATAGTATTCATCATGGGCTGCAGGGGAATCTCTGCTCCAGCGGCTGGAGCACCTTCTCCTCCTCCTTCTTCACTGACCTTCGTGTCTGCAGAGTTGTTTCTCTCACATATTCCCACTCCTCTCTCCAGCTGCAATTGCTGTTATGCAGTAACTTTTTCTGCCTTCTTAAATATGTTATCCCAGAGGCGCTACCACCGTTGCTGACGGGCTTGGCCTTGGCCAGCAGCGGGTCCGTCTTGGAGCCGGCTGGCATTGGCTTTATCGGACATAGGGGAAGCTTCTAGCAGCTTCTCACAGAAGCCACCCCTCTAGCCCCTCCCCGTCCATTACCAAAACCTTGCCATACAAACCCAATACACTACCTCTTTTGATTGTTGCTTGAGAGAGACTGCCGTGACCATTTAATGCTCTCTTCACCTGGCAATTGACTCTGGCATCACTCATGCCAAACTACCATATACGAGAGAGATTCAAGCTACGCTAAGAGTGTCAGCTGTTATTTTCTCATCATCCTAGCTGCTTTCCAAATTGCCTTTTCCTCTATTTTATTAGTTCCAAATTCTTGGGCTAAAGCTCTTTCTCTAGAGCTTGCAATGCACTGTCTTAAAATGATGCATTGCTTCTTTTATTTCTTAAGGGGAAGAAAGAGAAGTTAAAACTGAGGAGACTCCTAGTTCAATCAGTGTCTTCTTTTTTTTTTTTTTTGTAAGGAGGTGATACTGAGACTTGCCTAAGAGCTGGGAGTCTGTTGGCTGCTATTACTCCTTGGGACTCAACCAAGGAATGTGAGACAGGTCTAGCGTTTGTGTATCTGCTGCATACTCTTGGAGAGTTATGGTTCAAATGCTGTCAGCCCTCAGACCTTAATCCAGAAGTTGGACAGGACATTTCAGCCGCAGTTTTTAATGAAAATCTCATCCTTCATGGCTCAGCTCTGCACCATGCTTGGCATACTCTTTGTTTGTCTACCAGAATGCAGTATTTTCTCCAGAGAATTTGAATTCAGATTGAAATTCTGGAGGAAGCAACAGCTATCCCAGAATCTGAGATAAATTTGCAAGTTCAACCAGTTCAGTAAAAACATCTATAGGTCATACTGGCAAAATAACTTGCCGTTAACCTTGTGTATAACAGGTTCATGAGGGAAATTTGTTTATGTAGTTTGGCATCATTGTTTTGATGGAGATGGAAAGTACACAAATGAAAATAGATGCATTGGTTTATACATAGCAAATCTCTGCTTTTCACTGAAGAGGAAGTTGGTGATTATTTTACCTAGACTAATATGTTTTTCCTATGGAGTGTTTTTTTTCTGAAAATAAAACAACTAAATGTCCTTAGGATTCTGAGTAACATTTGCCATGTAGTTTTTTTCTTGTTACTAGGTATTAGGCAAAGCATTCAGGGGTCTTTCAAAGCTGTTCAGGCTAAGTTAGCTGAGGACATGTCGATTTGCAGGAAATAAGAGAATCACCTCTTCTCCTGCTGGTTGGAGCCAGCATGGAATGGTGACTACCCTAATAAGCCAAGTGTCAATGAAAGCAAAGAAAGCAAAGAAATAGAGCCTTCTTCTGAAAGCTGTCACTGAAATGTCATCTGTAAGGTGAGTATTTCTACCATTTGCGTTGGTAGCTGCAGGGAGGCTACTGCATCTTGCTGATGTTCTCTTCGATGTGTTCCTAAGCCTTCTTATCAGAGACCATATGTGAAAGGTTCAGCATAACTTGTTTTGGTGTATTGTAGTAATAGACATGAAAAGCATTCTTTTACTTTATGTTGATGTTGGATCTGACAAAGGAAAGAGTTTTTCCTTCCCTCGGTTTTCTTGATTGTGGCAGAATTGAAGGAGGACTGCTCACTTGTTGAGGGCAAGCCTACTCCTTGGCCTAGCAAGGTGGCTCACAGCAGTGAAAGGGCTGATGGTCAAACAACAGAAAGATAACTAGAATCATCTCCTTGTAGGTGTGAAGGCAGTAGTGTATACCCTTAACTGATGTCTGTTGATTATCCTAGAAAACCTCTTAGGTGGAGGATTAGGCAACCTTCCCTGTGGAGAGAGTGGCACCATGTTGATCTTCCACCAGAGAGCTCTCCTCTGAACTCTTTAAAAAACCCACACTTTTTTATTTAAATGAAAGAATTTTTTTTTTTTTTACTTTGTAAAGTAAAAAAGGAAGAACCTCTAACTTGGGTGATAGTGATAGAGAAGATATCTGAAATCTGATATACAGAAACAGTCTTTGTGCTGTAATTTTAACATCTCTTCCATAATTAGAAAGGTTGCATTTTGTCCATAGACTGTTGCTAGTATTTGACATGCTTAATCTTGCACTCTAGGAAAGAAATCTGTCCTCCAAGATGACCTGACAAGGATATTAAAAGCAAAAGGTTATGCCTTTTTTGTCTTGTATAATGAATCTTCCAGGATCATTTTGTTTTATGCCTTTTTTTTCTTGTATAATGAATCTTCCAGGATCATTTTGGTGTTTGTTTTAATAACTTAATGCTTAGGTAGACCTCACTGAGTTTTATACAAAGATTACAAATAAACATGGTGGGATTGCTGTTGCTCATGGCATGAGTCTATTTGTTGTTTGTATCTATCTATTGAGTCTATCTATTGTTTATGATTTTTGGAAGACTGCCAGTTCCTTTTTTTCTTGTGTAGTCCTGAAAGATTTTTTTCATTGTAGAAATATGCATATTACTCTACAATTAATGCTGAAAACATGTTCTTGGCTAGGCACATTTCATTATTCTCTTGGTTGACATATTCATGCAAAGAGAGAGCATATAATTCACCCCAGATCATGAATAAGTAGTAGTTGAGGTAATATGTTGTAAGATATCCAGATACAGAAGTTTTCATTACAATTTACTGGGGTATTTCTGAGCAAACTGACATAAATGCAGAAATATGTTCCTGTGGTTGTCTTGATGGCTGTAAAGTTTGTTGTAGACAAACTGTGCAGATATGTATAGGCTTGTTGCTGAAATCTTGTTGGTAACTGATTTCAGTTCTAAGAAAAGTATCTTTTTGTGTAGTTACTTAAGGAGTGGAACCGAATTAAGTAATGACTGCCTTTAACCTCTTTTATTTACAAGGATAATTGGGTTTTGGATTGTTGGGGTTTTTTTCCCAATGATTTTCTGTAAATTTTTTCTTGAAGCTTCTTGCTAATTTCTGCCATAGATGCAGTTGGTGCCTGTCTGGAAAGTCTGGAGTAGAAAGAAGCTGATGCTAAATGTTCAAAAGCAAGATGAGAATATTGAATAAATCATACTTCTTGACACACTCTAATGAATACTACAAATGCTACTTCCCTTCCTAATTCCACACTTTATGAAAGGATAGCTTTTTTCACATATACTACAACCTAATTTTGACTCTTTGGGTGGAAGAACTAAACAGACAAAATCAAGATCTTTTGTTGTGAAAACACTGAAACAAAATATTTACTTTTCAGACTTTTTTGATGACAAAATCTTGTCAAAATTTGACCCATCTTTACTGAACAACAATTAGCCTGCACTGTTATATATATTACCCTTTCCTTCCCCTTTCCTCAGGTGACATCATTCAAACATAGAGAGGAAGAGCTCTGAAAAAAAATACAAAGTAAATCCAAAAGGGTGTTGGAATAAATTAGAGATATACAAACTTGTAAGAAAGGGACAATCAAGGATATTTAAGACTGCTGTGAGGTATTTTAAGTGTAAATGAATCCCTGGATGAAATCTGTTTGTAAATTATACTGTAGTTCAGCTGGGGAGATGTAATGTGGAGAGGTCACAGTGCAAGTGCAGGTTCTGAGCAGCCATTTCAAGGGCAAGGCAAGTGGATTGTAGGGTCCTCAAAAGCAACAGACTTAATACTCTTAGTAGCTTCGTCCTTCTAGGTCCTAGTCAGCTGAGAACATGTGGATCCAGTACAGCATCATGTCTATCAGGGCAGTTCACTAAGAGTTTTAATATAGTGTGACTACAGTGAAAAGACTTTAGTTGTGAATGGTGTTAAGACCTTAGGACCCTTTTGACCTCCCTCTTGTCAAAAAGATGTAGAAAGAAGTGATATTATTTGTCTATCTTTTAAAGTCTTTGGAGCCTCCAAAACAAAGAGAGCTGCTCAAGATGAGCACTAAAATCAATGTCACCACTAGCAATATGTGTTCTGTTTCTAAAGTAGTGATTGTTTTTATAAATGCATGCTGCAAAAGCAGTTGTAGCTGCCAGCCAGTAGCAACTCCTTTTTACTGATATTTTTTCCTTTCTTTTCCCTTGTTAATATGGTAGTGTTGCTTTGGCTTGTTTTGTCAGTATTTTCCCGTCATTAACAGTCACCTGGGTTTTGCAGGATTTCTGTCTCTTGCCTGTACCTCGCCTGTACTTGCATATACCACTACTGTTGCTGAATAAGAGAGCTCACTGAAATGGAGGAAAATCATACTGTATTTTCTTCTGATACTTACTTCACCATTAAGGGCCAGGTATGAAGTGCTTACCGCTGTCTCCAAATTTAAGTTGATTTGGAATTTATGTTTAGTAAATAATCATGAGAAGGAAGGTCATTGCTCTAGGCTGTTTAACTTGCTCTATAACTTATTGAAACTTATGGTTACTGATGGAGTTTCTCTATTCAAAGCAATTTTGGAAGTCACATTGATTTTAGATTAAAGGAAGAGAAAATAGCCACAGGCATCCACACCCGTATGTGTGCCTGCTATTTAGCTGCCTGTACGTGACCTCTTGTTTACAAGGGATTTGTGATAACTGGTCATGTTTTTAAGCATGCCTGAAGTATCTTTTGAGACTTTTACTTATTTTATTCTGCTTGCAGCTTTTGCTTTTTATTGCTGAGATACATGGGTTTGCCTACAGGTACCTGCTCACTTTTGAAACAGTAAATAAAAGGGATATATAAGAGTAATGTTTTCAACAGTGTTGGAGACTAGATCCTTGAATGCCTTTGCTTGCTAATTTAGTGATAATAAACAAAAACTTTTAACAGGTGTGTCATTTAAAAGATGTAGCTATCTATCTTTTAACTGGAAGTTGTATTACCATTATTTTAAAGACTTTGCTATCTATCTCCGTATGCCTGTGCACTTTATACAGAAGTTGTTGGTGAAATAAAGTTTGGCTAGGCAAGACTCTCTGCACGAGAACAATACCTTCGTATCTCAAATTCTATGACATTTTTCTACTGACCTACTGAGGTTAAATCAGACTTCTGACATTGACCTCAGTGAAAGAAAGTCAACTGGCCTTTCATAAATCACTCCAACCTCTGCTGAGATAGATAGTCACATTTGGGATAAAAACTACCATATTCTTAGGCTCAAAGGACACATGGTAATTTGGAGTAGAGGAGTTCAAACTAAAATAGGAATACAGCGATCTTTAGACTGGAATGGACAAGCCCCAGAGGCAAATGAGAAGGCATGACTGCTAAAATTGTGGTGTCAGTTTAAGTAAAAGGAATTTCCATTTATATTTATCTGAGTGCCTATGCTGTAATGTGTGGTATTACAAGGCTATTCATAAAAAGCTGCTGCTAAACTAAAAATTCTCAGTTAAAATGACTAGGAAGCAACATTTCTGTGATGAAATATATGCTAAAAATATTGACAAGAATAAATCCACACCATTCTTTCGGAGCTCTCATCCTTCATCTTCTTGGAATTTAACATTCGTTGAAGAAAATGAGAGGCAAATGAAACTATGAAAAATGTTTTCCAAATGTGTATCATTTACAGATTAAATTCCTCTTCTGTTGAAGCAGTTCTTGTTTTATCAACTTTGAAACAATGCTTGGCATAACTATCAGCAATGAAATAATAAGTACTTACAAGCTCAGCCCTTTAACGGTCAACTTTAGTGATAAGCAAATGTCAGAATCTTCAGGTACTTTTAAAAGGGTTACATATCTTAAGAGATTTTTTTAATGCTTAAATTTTTCAAAAGTGGACCAATGAAGTATAATAAATAGTTATTTTTTTTCTCCAAATAACAGTACTTTCTCTTTTTTTCATTAATCAGATTTTTAAGCAGCCTTTTTGACATTCTTCTTTCTCTTTTGTAGTCTCTTCCAAAGATGATTGATAGAAAATGTGTAAGCCTGCTTCTATAAGTTGCACTTTGAAATCCATACCAATTAAGTGCCTTTCTTGATCTACATAGCTTCCTTCCCCCTTCTATTGATTTACAAGCTGGCATGTTACATATCCTCAGAAAAAACCTAGGCTACATGTCTTAGTAACATTTTTGCCCTTGTACTCCCTTTTGCGATTCTTAGTAGATATTTTTTCACTTCCTGCTCCAAGCCATTGTGGGCTGTTAACATTTGCTATGTTTACTTTAGAGTTGGCTGTAATTCAAAGTAGGACAAGGTGTTTAATCTCTGTGTTACCAGTAAAAGCTTGTAAAATACTTTTAAGCACACTTTTTTTTTGGAAACCATTAGGCAAATGTCCTACCAAATATTTAAGTACAGGTATTTTTAAGCCTTTTTAAAGGTGAGCCCACATGAGGAATGTGAATTATGCACTTCAAGAAGCCAAAACTGTAATACACACAAATAAAATGAGAGCTTCTCTAGCTGAAGTTTAACCTTGTTGTTGCCTGTTAGGTAACTAGGCAATTGAGGGGAACTGGGGAGGACCTTGCTAGGTTGCTTTCTTAAGAGGAGAAGTTGAGGAAATTGCCAGGTAAATTTTTTTCATTTCAGTTTTCATAGGGAACACTCACAGTTTTGGCTCTCTTAAACAGTTTCCTTGGTAAGAAGTCCAAACTTGTTTTTCAGTCTGTCCAGTATCACAGGATCTCTGCCCATACCTCCTCCAGCTGCTGGTAAATCTCTGCTTTTCTGTCAATACTTGCATGAAGTCAAACTTACTTGGCTGCTGCTAACCTGAGTTAACTAGTTATTACCCTCTGCTGTTCATCAAAGCATTCTCCAGATAATCCATTTGATTCCTCCTTAACCCAGCTCGGTGGAACGAATTTGGGCTAAAGACCATTCAAAAAAAATATTTATACAGAAGAATGGAGGGCAATAACTTCAGAGTACATGGAGATGGCCTAGAGCTGTGAGGAGGAGAGGTAAGCAGTTAATCCAGATCAGCTCATAGCTGAGGAGGACATAGACTTTCTGGTTTTCTCAGCCTCTAAAATTCATCTCAATCAACTGGTGAGCCAATGAAGCCTCTGTTCTCTCTGGGTTAATTAGCATTTGTTCAGACCTTCCCATGTGGTCCAGTGACTAAACAATGGATTCTTTTGTTCCAGGTCTCCTCTTGTACAAAGAAGGCTTAATTACTTCTCACAGTTAGCCAACAGGCCATTTAGTTTTAGAGAAGTTTGAATTGCCCATAGATCAAGGATAGGCTTGCTGGCAGATACCAACCACCTTCATCATGAGAATGCTTAATAGACTGGAATATATTATATCTGAAACTGTGAGATTTGTGAAAATTGGTTATATGGTATTCAATCTCCTACTCCTGGTGAAGTGTTCAATAGCTGGAGTGTTAGGAGAATTAGGTTTATTTTAACCTAAGTCTTAAAATACAGCTTCAGGAAAAAAAAGGAGTCAGGACTTCTTCTGGATTTCTACATGTATTAATAAGAATTAAAAATGTTGCTGTTGTGCATCAAGAGCTAGAGTTCAATTTTTGTTGTAGTGCAGCTATAAGCTCTACATATAAATGGTTAATTTTAAACAATGCATTGAAAGAATTCTGTGTCTATAAGGAATTTTGTTTTTGTTTTTCAGTCTTAAAAAGAGACAATGGTACTAGGGTCAGAATTCCCGGGGTGTGTGCTCTGATAGAGTATGTTACCATTCATCTTCAAAATGGCTGGAGAAGGCTTACGAACATTTACTGTCCCCTGGTTTCCTAAAATTGCTTTTATAGTTTGTCAGCAGTGAAAGAAATGGATCAGATAACTGAAGTTCTGAAAGGGCAGTAATATTTTACACCCTCTCACCTTTGAGAAAGGTCTTAACATGACAGATAATTAGAACCATTTTGATCTTATGAGTAACCTGAATACAAGCAGCATTTAGGGTTTTCATGTTTCATATTAAATTTATTTTTTTCCACAAGTATCAAAATAAGGAAGAATTAGACAACTATGTCTTTGAAAGTAATGTCTTTAATAACAACAGATTATCTCTTTTAGTAACATTGGACTCATGCACATTTTTTATGTTATGTGTAAAGGTACACATCAGACCCGAAGTGAAAAGTAAAATCCTTATTCATAACTGCAATTCTGCTTGTTTACCAGCAAAACTGAAAATAAGTAGAAGTCAGGACTTGATGGGAGAAAAAGCAACAGATCTCAGTTGAAAATATTTTGGAATGATCATTATTTTGATGTGCTTACCTCAAACTCATGTTACAATACTACCAAGAGGCAAGAACAGTGTGATAGCACTGTTTCTATCATAAATTAGTAACCAGCCTGCAGCTGTGTAGCTCATTAAAATCTGTGTCATTTAGGGATATTTTGAAAACACAGAGGTCCGTTAAAAAGGCTGGCAGTATATGGTTGTCAAACAGACATGCAGTTATTGTCATAATATTGCCATCAGTTGGATGGGAGAAATTACATGATGAACTGAGAAGCTGTTTTATATCCTTTTGAGATTTCCCAGCACAATTTTCCCTTTGTTCAGACCAGCCATCACCCATCTTTAAATCTTTGAATGCGAGGACTCAGGGTGTTTGCTGGAAACCTCCATGAGTACTAATTATAACTTCTTCTTCACTCCAGTTTCCAAGAGTGAGTAAAGTCCAAGAGTGAGTAAAGCTTGTTGGTTCTGCTCAGGCACCAGACTACAGCTGCCTGAGATGCTGCTCACCTCCTGCTTCTCACTTGGCAGTGTGGCTGTGGTTTGTGTACATGGCTTGAAGGCAAGCCTTCTTGTGGGGCCTGTCCAGGGTTCTCTTTGCTAGCTGACTTCTCCCTCTGCTCACTGGAAACCGAGTTGTACCTTATGCACCTTTGGCTCTCTCTGGTACTTATCGTTATAAACTGTGCCCCCCAAGCAAACAAAACTTCCAGTGGCACCCAGCTGACTTCTGGCTCCTGCTTTGCAACATTGAGAAAGTGTTTGTATCTAAGGAGGCTGGGGTGGGCCACAGAGGGGAGCAGGGCTGCAGACAACATTGCTGTTCTGGTGGCTATGGGAAGCATTAGGAAGCTCTAGGTAAAATGGCAACATCTGTCTTAAAACCTTAGGCCACCTGCCTTTTCTTTCCCCTAAGATCTCCTTCACTTTTCTGCTCATTCTTGGAGTGCAGGACTTACACACTCAGCCCCCCCACCCTTTCCCCCTTGCAAGACTCAACCTTTCTCATCCCTCAGCCACAACAAACACTAGAACCACCTTTCTTACCTTCCCCAGGGCAGCTGCTGCTTACTATTCTCTTTTATCAGCTACAAAGAGTATTTCTACTCTACTACTAAGCAGACTACTACTAAGAGTAGTTGATAAAAGCTATTTAGAGTACAAGGGACAAGGCCAAAGCCAGGCTTTGCTGTACAGGATGAAAACAGAAGGGGTAGCATTAAGATGTACATGGGTATTTTTTGCTCCTGTTGCAACTGGAAAGAGTCATTTGCTCTTGCTAAAAAATACCTTTCCCTTCCTCTTCTCCAGTGGCTATTACTTCCTCCCCTCTCAATCCATTCGCATTCAACTGCAGCATCAGGGAAGAGGTGAAAACGGGCTTACATTCTAGTAGAGCTGTTCTTTCTTTCCTCAGCCAAAATAGATATCTCCCTACTTTTCCCATGTACCTTGATCTGGCTGTGCTTGAACATCTGTTCAAGCAGAGGTGAATGAAGAACCAAGATCTTGTGTCAGTGTATGGTGCTTCATGTAGCAGAGATTTTGCTAGAAAGGAAAGAAAGGAAGTTTTCTGGTTTGTGTTACTGAAAATGAATCTGTTTTTCTTCAGGTAGGTTCTGTTAGTTAAGACTATAAGCCACAGTAAGGACATACAGCCCCAATTTTTTTTGTTATAGTTATTGACGTGGCTTTTATCTGTACCACGTAGTCGTGGTTTAAAGCTGGGCCGGCTATTAAACCTGTGGCAGACGCTCTCTGTTAACCCTCCCCCACCACCCAGAAGGGGAAGGAAAGGAGAAAAGGGAGAGAGACTTCCGGGTTGGAAAGTTAAAACAGTTTTAATAAACTATAGTAATGAAAAAGAGTATAATAATAATAATATAAATAATCAAATATATACAAATATATACTAAACCAAGATTGAGCTCCCCCTATGTCGGCCACGTCTCCACCGGCACTGCAGGGCAGGCTCTGGGAAGGCCCAGGCTGGGCCCAGCTACGGTCGAGAGCTGGATTCAGGGATGCACAGATCGGGATCGGAAGCAGCAGGAAAATGGACAGCGTCCTCTTCGGACACCGGCCATAGCAGAAAGAGAGCGAGACCCTCGTGATCCCCTCGCTTTATACTGAGAATGACGTGTATGGGATGGAATACCTTCGCTGGTCAATTTTGGGTCATCTGCCCTGTCCGCTCCTCCCTGCAGGTGCGACCCCCCTTCGGCTCTTCACTCGTAAGCAGTGAGGAATTTAGCAGTGACCTTGGTTTCTCTAAGACTAAGTACAGCAAGAGCCTTTCTGCATAACATCCCTACCGGTGCCTCAGTGATAACTACAAACTTCAAGCATTATCAGTCCTGGAAGCAGACACTGTCTGCAAAACATGCAGTTAGTTTCAGAAAGTGCAGTTACTTAGAGGAGACTTAGCTGAAAGTAAAAATCACTGAAAGGAAAATTGGCCTGGTTTAGGCCAAACCAGGACACACATGAACCCAAAGATGGCTGCCAAACTGGGGAAAAAACCCTCTGTTTTGTCATACAACAAGAGTCCTTGTTGTATGACCGTATTACCGTGATAGCTACAATGCTTTTTTGTACCTTTTCAGAAGTTAATGTGTGGAGTTGCAAGATATATTTCTAAGTAAAACTTCTGTGATGCAGTTATTACTTACATATTTCTTCTTAGAAAGCATTGTTTGCAGTTTATGATTTTATGAGAATCACAGATTTGATGTTCGAATATCGTTTGTGGACTTTATCTTAATGAGCAGCTACTTGTAGTGTTGATGTTGCAGAAGATTTCCACAAAATGGTCATGAAAGGCTCCTCTTTTTTGGTTAAAATAATTTGCCACTTCTATGTATACAAATTGGCCAAGCTCTCACTAGCAAAGTTGCTAGCATTCAGTTCCTGTCTTCATTCTTTCTTTGTCCTTTTGTGAGGTGCTTTGGGGGACTGCGAGCTGAGAGGAATAGAGGTGATCTTTTTTGTCAAGTGCTGCTCATTTCAGTAGCTCACCCCTTCCGACACTATGCTTTGACTAGGTTTTATTTTATTTTTTTCTTAGTGTTTACTTTCTAGGGAATTGATTTTCTAAAGGCAGTGAACTTACTAAAATGTGCTTGTTTTGTCTTACTAGCTTTGCTTCTGCAGTTTTGGAGAGGCAGATTTCACAAATGAAAGACATAGATACAACAAAATCATACCAAGTCACCAACTGTAGCCCTGTCTTTGGGTAGAAATAGATTGGATGGACAGCTTACTTTGTTAAAAAAGAAAAGGTGAAGGAGCACTTTCACTGTCATGGTGGTCCACTGAGATTTGAAGGTCTAGTCTTCCTGTTGGTGAACCTGAGTGTCTGGGTTACCCCAGAGAAGAAAAGAAGGGTGCTGGACAACACCAAAGAGGTGCATTAGATGGGTACACATTTTAGGAGATGAAACAAGCATGGGCATGAGAGGAGTGGAAAATAATTGGACAGGCCTGAAATTCTTTCAGTAGGAAGTAGGACGGCAACCTTACATCACGCTTAATGGTTCTGGGTAGGTTTCAACAGTCTTATCTCTGTCCAGAAGCACTAGTGGCAGTGCAAATAAGAGTAAATATGTTAAAGGTGTCGAATTTTTGGAGATTCTTGGCAAAAAGCATCACGACTTGTGTAGGCAAATATTGCCCATATAATCAACTCCTGTGTGATTCATAAACCATGTAATGTTAAGAAGCAGGACGGAAATGTAAAATAAGAGGTTATAGAAGCTGCCTGCAGGGCTCACTTTGATGATTTGTTTGTGCATTTTCCATAGCACCTCTTTTAACAGTTTTAAAATTTGACCAAAACTGATAAGCTCAGTTTATAGACTAATAGACTAATAGGTCTAGACTAATAGACTAATAGACTAATAAGTCTATTAGTCCAACTGCAAAGGTTTTGTTTTTCCTCCAAAAATATACCTGTAATTTAAATTAAAACTCTTAGTTATATTAAATTCCTAAAGACAGCTACTCATGTTATTGGAGTTTAAAGAGAGAAAGCAGAGCTTCAGTCCAGTTGACCTGTTTGAACAATTGTTTTCCTGAAAGTCCCATTAGACACTGAAGTTCCTCTGTAAATCTATCCCCTAAATAGTGAGACTGCTCTTTTCTTTAGGCATAAACTTCAAGTTTATCTCATCTTGCTATTCAGGACACTCTTTCATCATCCTCTAATTGCATATAATCAAATGTCAAAACTATCAGTCCTAGAAAATCCAGGATATTACTTCCAATATAGACTCTGAATGTACAGCTGAGACTGGTAATTCTCTGTTAATCCTTAAATGGTTCAATGGCTCCTCCTTTAAAATTCTGTCTTTTAAAAAAGGTTCTTCACCTCCCCTTCTCTAAGCATCACCAACATTCATTATCTGTGTGTGATTGTTATTTTTTTTTTTTTATACCTGCCTCCAGTAAATCTCACTGCTGTGTGGCCTGGAAAAAAGATAAAATCCCTGTAGATCCTATTCTTGTCACAAGCTTTCTTGTATCTTTTAACATCAGAATACATATGTTTTTCTTCTTGCAGTACACCTTAGTAAGTATTTTTAAAGTAATGTAGGAGATCTAGCACTACTCATTTGTGAAAAATAACCACAATAATAAAAGGGAATCTTGTTTACTTTTCTTGTACTTAAAAAAAAAGTCAGTTTCTCTTTTCTGTTGTTTCTGTTATGCTCATAGAATCACAGAATTATAGAATAGCTGAGGTTGGACGGGACTTCTGGAGGTCACCTGGTCCAACCACCGTGCTCAAGCGGGGCCATTTATGCTGGTAGTCCAGCATCATGTCTAGACAGCTGTTGAATATCTCCAAGGATGGAGACTCCACAACCTCTCTGGGCAACCTGTGCCAGTGCTCAGTCACCCTCACAGCAAAAAAATGTTTCCTGATGTTCGGGCAGAATGCCCTGTGTTTCAGTTTGTGCCCATTGCCTCTGGTCCTGTCACTGGGCACCACTGAAAAGAGCCTGGCTTCCTCCTCTTTACACCCTCCCTTCAGATATTTACATACATTAATAAAATCCCCCTGAGCCTTCTCTTCTTCAGGCTGAGTAGTCTCAGCTCTCTTAACCTTTCCTTGTATGAGAGATGTTCCAATGGATTGTATTTATATGTGTTTTGCTTTTTATTTATTAAAGCATTTTCACAGTGTCAGCAAAAGACCAGAAACAGAGTTAATTTTTCATTACAAGAAAATCAAATGTGTATTTTGGGGTATCATTTATGAAGCATAATTTGCTATTACTATGCCATCACTATTTAAAAAAAAAGGCATGGATAATTTCAGCCAATTTATTTTTAAACTAGCATTTTATTGGAGCCTTTTTTGCTTTAATAATAGAATAATGTTTTTAAAAAAGTTCTCCTATAAATATGCTCTTGAGCTGGTCATAATTTTCTCTCCCAGATAAAAGCACTGGATAATGTTAGTTTTTGATATTCTGTTAGCCTTAAGTTCAAATTCTGTGTATGTAAGTTCGGAGATGTAAAAAATTGCAGTTCAAGCTAAAACACTTGTCGCTTTATTTATGTGTCCTGTTTTTTAACCATGTGGATTCTAGTGTAAAACTACATTCATGGTGTCACTGTAGTATTAATACCAAGACACAAAGGTACGTATTTCTGTTTGTGCAAGTGGTAGTTTATATTATATGCTAGTACACAGAGGTCTTCTAGATGATGTAATTTCTCACATCTTGGAGTGTCCTTACTGTACAGTATAGTTTGAAATGATATGTCCTTGCCATATTTTGCCAGAAATTGTTCTAGTTTTCTCCTAAAATCCGTGCACACTTTAAAAGTTCTCATCTTTACACTGGTCCTAATTCAATCCTCTTTTTTTTTTTTTTAATTAGGTCTTCTGGGAAGATCAGATATAATGTCCACATTAGAAACACCAGCGTAGTCATGGTGCAATAGCCTCTCTTCATCTGACAGGTCTCATTAAATGTGAAGAAAATCTATAGATTAGACATAATAACATGATCTTCCGTGTTCTGGAGAATAATTAGTTCAGGTGAACATCACACTTGAAGATACAGTCTTACCTTCTCTGTATTGATGGAGTATACATTTCCAGCTCAGCATTTTCTAAATGACACTCCTTTGTATGCTCAAACCCAAGACTAGTAAAGCTGAAGTTCAAACTCCAAGACTCCCTCCTACTTGCACTTTGTTTGCATAAAGTTAGATGGTTTGGGGGCTGTGAGGTCTAGTAATTCTCAATGTGCCCACCTATGAGCACATTTTTCAAAACTGATTACCTTCTAAAGCTGTAATAAGACTGAACAACAGGTAAATTTAAGCAGAAGAGTTCTGTGGTGTTGAGCAATGACCATGCCTTTGTTGAGAACATTAAGGATAGACAAAAATATACCCACCAACTTTCAAAATTATGACTTGTGACACATTTGTCATTTGTCAGGCTCACAGCATCAATCAAATCTCGCAGCCAGTGACTGGAGTAATTATTTCATCCAGGGCTGTCCTATCTGATTATTTTAAGAGACATTTTCAGGGCACAAAAGATGTAAAATGTTTTAAATCACAATTATATGGAAACAAATGCTTTTACTAGTACAATGTCTTTAAGCTTTTGTGCTTTTTGTTCATTACGCATTGAATTACACCACCTGTTCTGCTACAGAGTAATTGATTACTAATGAGTGCATACTTGTCTCTGTCATTACCCTTTGGCCAGAAATTTTTCTCTTTCCCTCTACCTGTCCTTCTTTTCTGTATGTATTGTGTGAACATAGATTTTAAGTTCCCTGTAAGAAGCCTTCTGCTTTGTGTATTGCCTGGTCTACTCATTCTGCCATCCTTTGGTTATCTCCATACTCTGATATTTGGGTTTAATATTTTGTATTTGAGCAGGATTATAGTAAAAGTGCTTGGTAGCAAATAGGATTATAATGTCTTCTTGCTCAAAAGCTTCTAGCACCTTTCAAAAGGCATAAAGTCAATCTGCCCTACACAACAAGAAAGACAGCAAGTGTCTTCAATTTCTATTTAGTAAACATCAGAGTAGAAAGTGTTTGGCTGAGGTGTGGATGAAGAAAAAAAAAAAGAGGAATGATGGTTGTAGCTGAGACATTATGTTAGTGGAACTCCTGGAATTTTCTACCGTGTGGAAGAGGAGCCTTAAGCAGGAAGGAAATAGAAATCTGATTTCAGCATTTTGGGATTAGACTCAGCACTCATTTGCCAGAAGGAAGTGTCAATGTTTTCAGAGTGCAGAAGCTCATGGTACTGTACTGATTAGGAGGATCTTGGTCCTCCCAGCCCTTCCATGTTAGGCAAAGAGAAGAAAAGGGAGGAATGTTGGAAGGCGTGTTTTACAGAGCCAGGTTAGGCACTGTAGATGGAGACCAAACCAAGAATGGCTTGCTTACAGGTGGGGGGAGTCTGGTTTGTGAACAATAAAGTAGGTGTAAAAGTAAAATGAAGTGGAACTTGTTTTTGTTCCTACCTCTTACTATATCAATGTGAACAAAGGAAATGAGAAGGTATCTACCTTTAGCTTTTGAGAAGGGGGACAATATTGCTGAATTACACATCCTGCCCTGTGACTGGCATTCCTGTTCCTATTGGGGTCTGTTCCCACATAACTGTGCAGCTTTCCATTAAGATTTTGGGCTGCCATTAGAGTTAGTATTGACAGTTTTGAGTCAGTAGTTTATCTGAGTACTCAGTACAGGGATGCACAGTGAGATCGTACATAGTTAAAATTAAGTTACAGAGTAGGGGCTCACAGACCAAACTTTGATGATGACTGACTGACAAATTATCTTTTGGAGAAAAAAAACAAATAGAAGGTTAGCTGTGGCAGACTTCTGACTCTTGACTCAAGTGTGATCTTATTTGAATATGTCAGGGGAGGAATTAAAAGTGCTGGGTTGGCTTGGTGTGGATGATTAAACAGTGATGATCTCTTAGGTTAGGGTGGTTTTTAGCCTGAGTGAACTTTAGCATTAATAAAGTAGGATTTAATAATGCAGTCATAGCTTATACTGTAAGGATTTATGATCCTCCTCATTCCTTGCTCTTTTGTTTTTTGTACCCATTTGTCATCTTCCTTTTCTTCTCACCTACCCCAGTAAGGGGTAGAATTATTGGGACCTTACTCTTTCTCCATGTCTTTTGCAGATTTTGGTCAGTTTACTTGGATAAAGGGAAAAATACTGGCTTGGGTCTGTTGTTATTTTAAGAGAGTACTTTGATTGTCTCTGTCCACTTAGGGTTATTTTCCAAGCTTAATAAAGAGTATATTCTCAGGGAGAATTATTTACACATCAGTACTAGTACTCTGCTACCACACTTGTTTCTACCTACCTTGAAATCATGTGCAGTGAAAATTTCATTTGATCATATCATTCTGATTTCTAAATGTCATTTGAGTGCTTCCCACAGTGACTGATTTCATCACAAGATTAGGTTAAGAACTTGATTTAAAAAACACGGTTCTGTTTCATACTTACCTGCTAATTAATCATATGTTCTTGAAGAATCTTTATGACAGCATTTTAAATACGCAAAATATTTTACATAAGTCAAAGACTAATTAGTGTACTGAAAATTGCATTTTCATAATGGTTATGTTCCCAGAAGCTGGCCATTTGGAAATATACATCTAACATGGTAAATATTTTGCAGCCTTAATATAGTGACCAGTACCAGCAGGACTGCAACAAACGAAGTTTTTTGATTCCATTGTTCAGCCTTGTCGGTGCAAGACTTCATAAAGCCTCTTCAGAAGATTTGGTGGCTAAAATCTAGCTACTTTCTCATCCTGAGTATTAGCTGCAAACATATGAAGAAAGGAGATCTCAGCTTTCATGTCTTCAAGGCCAAACCAGCCCAGTCTTTGTACACCTACCAAGGAAAACATGCACATAGCAGGCAGTGATAATAACAACAGAAATAAAGCATTAATTTCTCTGAGCAGCATTAGAGTAGAAGACTCCTGCCGTGCTCACCAGTTACTTGCTCTGCACAGCTGCTGTCTCAGCTAGGGGCTATAAACCACCGCTGTGAAAACAGACAGAGATGACCATAATGTATTTGTTCATGATAGTTATTTTCCTCACAATAGTAGAAAGATACTGTTCAGATAATACTCCAGACTTCTATTTTCCGATTGAGTAGTTCTTATTTTTCCCTATCACTGCATAAACTCAATCAACTGAACGTGTCTTGACTATGTTAGGGGTCTGATCTTTTAATAGCTTTACAGAAAAAAATAAAAGCACAGAGCAATTCATCACAAAACTGATCTGTTTTGCTTTTACTCAGATGTGTTTCCTCCTTCCTCCCTTCTTGCATAGTGTGCATTTAAAGTTATGCTTGGTCAAATTCTGCTCAGATGCCAGATGTAGGGTAGGGGAGGGAAGCACCTTTGAAACTCATGTTAATCAGCTAGAAACTGATTGGGCAGGGTAGATCTCTTGCCGCTCAAGATCTCTTTGCTAAGATCCGCTTCCCTGCAGGATCAAACGGGGACATGGGAGATGAAATTTGGTCTCCACAAATATTAATCATTTACACACTAGCTGTATCCCTCTGAAGCAGTTATCTATACTCTTTACAGTCATTGAAGAGAAAAGGGTATTTCTAGGAGCTATTCATCTTTCACAGGAACTTCAAAAATCTACCTTCAGATGAAATGAGTTATGTCTAATGAAATTCACTGCTTCTGACACTGACTACAATAAAAGGAGAGTTAGTGGCAAGCTCAGATGTAAATGTCTAGGTTAGGTGAAACAAATCTCTCCTGAGGCTCTGATACTTGGGTATTCTCCTTGCCAGAGAAATCTTTGTAGTCTAAACAGTGGCATTTCTGCTCTTTGTATGAACAAAGCGTGGTGCAGGTGGTTGATTGATAGATATTCAATTGGAAATAAAGCAGCTGCTCTCCATAATGCCACTCACATATGTTGGTGCTCTGACAGTTAGTGAAGAATGGAGCACTACTGAATAAATCCCCAGCTTGCCCACCAAGTCTGTAGACAAAATATTTCAGGTCAGGCCAAGACATTCGAATGATTAGGAAGGACCTTCTAGCTTTGCTTCAATGTCTTTAAGTGTAGGCTGACCACATTGAGTTTAGTGGTGAGGATCCACTGGACGTGGTCACAGGTTTTGAGGGGGTGTGGGTATATATCTTCTAACTGTATATGTTTTAAAACTAATTGATATGGAAGTTTTCTTTCTAGATGCATCATTTGCAAATATACATAAGCATTATCTACTAGACTTATTTTTGTCTTCAATTTATACTGCTTCTGTTATTGCACAGCTGGTGTTACATTGTGATGAATGCTGCAGATGGCATTTTTGATGGGTACCTGCCATTTATTTTGAAAAGACTTTGCCTAATCAGATACATACCATACCATCCTTGAAGACCACTTACTTTGCCACTAGGGACTCAGACTTTGCATAATATAGATAGCAAAATACTTAAGTTCTAAAGATAATTAAAGCATCCCATTAACATTTTTTCCAAAAACCGTGGTGAGAATAACTCCTACATTATATACTTAGGAAGACTTCCCCTCCCTACTAATCCACTGCGATGTATATTTTCCTGAGTGAGCTAACTAATGCTTCTGCCAGGGATGTTCTCTGTGTTTTTATCTTGCTAATAGTGAAAAGGGATGAAAAGTATAAACAATGTGTATCAGCAAAACGTGAGCGGCAGCAACAAGGGCATTAATCTGAGCCCCAGGAGACCCTGTTTAAGTTCCTTGCTCCAATATGTATTCCCTATATTTTTCCGGATGTGTCCTTTTGACCCAGATTCACTCAATACATTTACTTTGATAAATCCTAAAAAACTAAGCAAAAATTTGTCCTAGTTTCACTTGGAGTTTCAGTTTCATTACAAGACTGTCACACAGTTTTGGTTTCTGATTTCTAGCCAAACCTTAGGTAATATTCCACACCTCACTGAGATAGCTTGTTAGTACAGCATAAGCAGCTATTCTTACAACTGTTGCAAATCAGTGAAAGAAAAAAGGTATATCACTGATCTTGTAAGGCACATCCTCTTGACACCACACATATTCAGAAAAAGAAAAACAAAACCCAAGAAACTTTCAAGCCTTTTGTGGCTTATCCGTTATGGTTTATATGTCAGTATTTTCACTGTGATTTTTTTCTCCCCAGAGGGCTCAAACTTACCATTTGTTCTCATGTCTCAGTTTTCCTTACAGCCCTTTTGATCTTAGCATTCAGAGTTCTTTACTTTTAGCCTGATGTAGGTGGATGAGAAGTGCCTTGCTGTGTAAAGGACTTGTATAGCCTGGGATTAAAATGCTCTGTTACGTGCCAACAATGAATTTCATCCACTCAAGAGGCAGGGAAAAAGGAGGAGAGAAACCATGACTGTGTTGAGGTTATAACACCATGTTGGGATACATGTACACCCGGTGTGAGGGGGCAGCTCCCACCGCATTTCTGGCTGAGGGGCTACAGTAGAGAAACAATACACTAACTGCATCTCTGCTAGCAATTTTTGTCAGATATCTCTTTTAATTAGTTATATGGGAACAGTTCACTACATTATAAAGAAATTAAGAGTGATTCTGTGCTATAACAATATAGAGTGTTTCTCAAGCACAGTCTGTTGCAGGAATCTTCTGTGCATATGACACTTGAATGTGCTCTGCAGATGTCAAACACACAGTGGGCTCTGAATTCCTGTTGGTCTCCAGGTTTGGCTACAGTCAACCTGAAGATGCTGCAAAATGAACTGGTTTGGGTTTGTGTTTGTAAGAGCTAGAATCTGGTATGTGATCTGCATCCAAACTGCTGCAAAATCTTGTGCTGGAGTTGAATCCTCACAGCAGGGACTGAGAAGGATATAAAACACATTCAGATTTGTTTTATTTACAAAGAAATTGTGGGGAAAAGGTGGAAGTTGACTTTAAATGAGGGGTGAGGGCATGGGGAGAAAGCCTTGTGAAGTGGTACAGAGAGGGTCAGGCAAGAGAGCTCCAGCACCCTGTGAAGTGAGGAGAGCACCACAACAGATTACGTTATCAGCAGGAGGCAGCTCATAAGCCCGGTAAAGATGGGAGAGCACACATCACACTCCTGTTTCAGCTTGTGCCTGCTGGGAGGAGTCTTTCTCCTCCTCCCCAGAGTGGCTGCAGATCTAGCAGGACTGCAGGGAAGGAGCCTTGCTCCCTCCCACCCCACTTTGCTTCCTCGGCTGTTGCGGTATCTCTGCTGCTTTGGGGGTTTCACAGGGCTGAGTTGCCCAGATGCTATTTATTTTGCAAAACGTTGAAGAAAATTGCATTCATATATAAGTACACAGATAGATGTCGTGTATGCATTTGTGTGTGCATGTGTGTGTAATATTTTAAGCTGTCTGGCACATTAATTTAGCCACCTGTTCTAGCCTCTTTCTGCTGCACAAATTAGATTGTCTCAAGGGAGCCTATGCAGCTGATTGGGTCTGCCTCGTTACTAAGGCAACCCCTCTCCTCTCTGCTATATGCTTTATAACTCAGATTCACCAGGCAAAAAATGGAAGGGGGGAAAAAAATATTGCTTCAGACCCTGGGGATACCAGTGCTTAATAGATGCTCTTAGCAGACTTATTTATTCAGACAAGAATACAGTTTCTAAATGTGGAAGATTGTTGAAGCAAGCAAAGTCAAATATAATGTTACTCTATGAAGGGGATGATAAAGACCAAATTAAAAGCTTGTGCAAACATCGTATGAATCTTAAATTAGCCACACTGTGTGTAGTTGATGCAAAGATATCATGACTGCATATATCAGCAGTTGTCCCTTTGAAGGTCATCCCTGATTAGGAACAACAACAAAAAACTCTTTATGCCAAAAAAGCCACAAATGTAGAGAGGAGTACTTATATCAGACTGGCTACAGCCCAAATGATATTTTATTTTCATTTTTCAAATCAAAATTATTAGTTTGTTCCTGTTTCCTGCTTTTAGGTGATCTGTATTGATTGAACAAACCACAAAAGTGGTATACATTTTGTGCTGAAACATGGCATGATTTTGTCTTTGAAGAAGGACTTCTTGATCTCATTTGTTCTTCGACAACAAATCCAGCAAAATAAAGGTGACTATACTCAAGGATGGATAACTGATTAAGGCAATCCTATATGCAAATGGAAAGCAAGGATGGACCTTTAAGCAGTATGTCTCAACCTTTTCCACAAGAAGTCGTGTTCTAGGGTGTGCATTTGTATTTACATTGGCACAGGCAATGTGCACTTAGGTATAACGTATGATTTACATGTTTATCTCTTCATCTTGTGGCCAATCCATTAATTGCATATAATGGCCTCTGTAATTTTATGCTGAGGGGATCAACTCAAGTGTTGTTTGGACATTCAAAAATCTATGTGTAGATAGTACTGCAGAGAATATTTTCCAAGGGGGTAGATTTGTTTATAGATGGACTTAGACGCTTATATCTCAGGGGAAGGCTCATACACTGTAGATGTTCATTTAAAAAAAAAAAAGAGGTGAAGAAGTGCTTAAGGAAATAAAACAGGTTGGGTTGGATTTTGGGGAAAGGGCTTGTTTTGCAGCCTATCAAATACCCAAGTCCATCCTCTGTTGCCAGATGTGCTGGTGTCACAGGCAACATCCAGCTCAAAGTAGAAGCCCTGACAAATGCCACTGCATTTGTATTTGGTGAGGAGGAACATCATCTTTCTTTCTCACATGAGTCTATATTCTGATTCTACTAAGTGGAGGTTGCCACTAACAGTGTCCACCTCACAATGCTGCAGAGTGGTCACCCCTCCCTTACCATGTGTTCACTAAAAAACAATGTATAGGACAAATGACATGTATCTCCTAATGATTCCCTGAAACACAGGATTATCTTATTCTTTCATTTGCAGTAATGCAAGTGGCACTGGCCATAAGAAACTCAAGTCTTGTTAAAACTTAGTCACGAAATTTGATGCAGTATCCTTTCCCTGCTAGGCTGCACAGAGAAATGTCTTTTTATTTGTTAAGAAGACATTATGTGCTAGTTTTAATAGGACCTTTCATTTCCAATGCAAGCCAAAGTAAATAAAATGTTAGTGGATTCAAACTGCTCTAATATTCCTTTCTCAATTTGCCGCACATGTAAATTTCACTTCTGGTCACTTCTGCTTTTATTTCTTTCTGTTTAAAGTATTTTTTTTAAAGCACTAAGAAGAAAATGGTTTGATTGTGGGTGATATTCTGTACCTTGTACATCTTTTTCTGAATTTATCACAGTGTTAGGTTTTGTGGATTTCTTTATCCTTGTCTCTAGCTCTGACAATTTGAGAAACTCAAACCTTGAACACAGTAATTGAAAGCTTGCTGTCTTTTGGCATTAGTGGAATTTTTTATCATCTTGATTTAGTTTGCTCATTCTATTTTTAAAACGTTCATTTGTATATGGGAGGAGTGTCTTCATTCAGGCAATTAACTATTGCTAGTGCCAGCAGGTGAGGGAAAACAAATCTGAAACTGAATTTTAATACGCTACTGCTTTGCATGAAGGATTACGATCCTATACTACTTGATATTCCACAAGAATAGCTTGAAATTGAATGTTTTAATTGTAATTCCAGAACACCTACATTTTGTTGATTAAAACTACATCTCATAGATGGTTTTAATAGTTAAACTGGTTGTTTACATGAGGGCAGAAGAGACTTTATAATATAGCTGCTTTGTGAAGTATGTTTCACTTGTGCTTGACCAGAAGTCCTTCTGGAAGATCCAATTGTTATCCACTATAATTAACAGTTTAAGGTTGTCTTCAAGGGGATATGACATTTATTTTCTAAATGATATTGAGCATGAATATCATAATGCTGTTATCATACATATATTCATACGCATTTTCAAAGTTCTGGGAAGACAATTAATTTTGATAGCCTTGCATTTCATAGTGTCTGTTGGCATATGTGCATTCAATGTTGCACATGTTCTATGGAACACAGGGTTTTCTGAATTACGCACTTACGTCCTACGTCCCTTTTTAGAAGCAGACGGGATATTACTTTCTCCATCTTTTCTGGTCTTGCTAGCTTCTGCTGCCTTTGTTACTCTTACTGTTCTGGTGGTGGACTATGAGCTGTTGCTGTCCATCTCCCTTCCTGCCCAATTCCTTACACCTTACTCACTACATAGTTGAATGAGTCCTTGAAGCACAAATGTGCAGGCTGATCTGGTACCTCAGGATCCGTAGAGATCCTCAGCACCCTGCAACAGCCTTCACCTCTTTGTCTTTCTGCTTCCTCTCACTGACTGGAGCTGCTGCTCCCTCCTTTTCCCTTCCTCTCCTTCCTTCCCTAGACCTTTCGTCAAATCCATCTAGCACCTTTTCAGACATTTTGTCTCCAATCCAACCACCTCATATAAGGCTGATGTCTTTGCGGAAGGTTTATTGTTTCAGTGTCATTTCTCAGGCATTATAGGTAGCTGTGCTTGCAGTTTGCTCAATAATTATTCTGGCAGTCAATAATTATTCTGGTAGTCAAACTCCTTCTATAGCCTTCGCCAACCTGTTAAAAAAAAAACCCGCAAATAAAAACAATTAAAAATTGTAATCTACCAGAGGAGCATCATGTTGTCCTCTGCTTCTGTGGAGCAGTAGGAAGAACACAGTATTAGCACCAGTGACAGATCTATTATCTGGGTCTGTTTGGATTGGAATGAAGTTGGCACTTTCAAGATCAGCAAGAACTCAGGTCCGAGGAAAATTAATTCCCTTTGAAATTTCCAGTAAGCAGCTTCAGAGGTTTGGAAATATGAAATTATTTGCTTTCCAGCAGGGTCATGTATTTGCTTACAGGATTAAGCACTCATACCATGTGAAAATATAGACTTAGAGTATTTAGGTTCTAGACACCTTTTTCCTGAGATCTAGCATGTTTGCATTTCTGTAGGTAATGTAGCTTGCCTTTTCAGTGTTCCACTGTCAGTAGAATTTGATTTGATTTCATTCTTTTTTCTATGAAATAACATACAGCACATAGGTCATCTTACTTCTTTTTCCCCACTTAACTACATATACATTAATGAAAAGAGTAGGTGGCTACAGCTATACTTTTTGCCTAATTAAGTAGCATATGTCAAATCTGTGTTTGCTGAGCTTCTAATTAACTGAATCTCAGAAAGTTGCCCTATCAACTTCAGAAGAATACAGAAATGCCCTTACTACAGAGAATTTTTCTTTTAAGGCTGAATTTAAACTCTACTTCTGCTTTGAAAGTAGAGCAAAAAAAGCTTTAGAAAGTTACAGGGGACTAAAGTTCACTGTGGATTAGAAATGAGAGTCATGTGGTAGTAACTGTAATGATTTATGCTATTTTCCTAACAGGCACACCATCTATATATAATTTCTAGTCTCCTAATCTTCATTAGGAGAAAAAGCTGACAGCTACTTTCAGGAAAGTGTTGAAACTGGACCACTGCCAGATATTTTGGGAAACTAAAGCGGTAAATGATAACTGTTAGGCATTTCCTCTGTATATTCAGTAGAGGAAGATTTATCCACAACACTAATGCAGTTTGTAAAAGGGATGCTTGTTATACAAATGTATGTGTGTTACACTATTTCTTAACCTGTCCATGCCAGAAGAGGCTGTAAATCTGATTGTGTTCCTGATTCCTCGGCAAATACATTTAACTCTGGATGAAATATTCTGATTACTTTGCAAAGTGCAGATTGCTAGTACAAGTCTGAAGGAGAGCTGGAACAGCTGAGCGATAAGTGTGCTCATGAAGGTGATACAGCAGAGCAGTGTGGAAGACCTCACTGTAGTATCTGTGGCTCCACAAAGGTGGGGAAAAGCAAGACAAGCAACTTGATTCAGTGTAGAAAAGCCTTTTGGAAGGCTGTGGTTCGAGGATGGTAGCAGGAAGCAGGTCCCACTGTGAAAGTGTGTGATCCTGGGAGGTATATACAGGGAAACAATAAGCAGGAAAAGACTTTAACCTCTGTAGAGAGTATTACTTGGAGAGATACCAAACAACGAAGTCCAGTTTTATTGTTCACATTTTACAAGGGGTATCAGATGACTGACAGATCGTAGAGAGAACTGCAGAAACAAATGTTACACGTAGTGACCCAAAGAGCTCAGTCAGCTTAACTTTGTCACAAGAGGATGTGGTGGTTTATAGTTAGGTTAGGAAGCTTGGAGTAAGCCTGTAGATTCATCTCAGAAAGTCAGAAAGGAAATATGTATCTGGAAACTGAAAACAGTTATCAAAATGAGCACAAGTAGGTAACAGTATGATTAATTTCCACTCGGAACAACTATTTTATCTCTTAATTTCATCAAGGCATGGTTTTGAAGAGAAGTCTGTGCTTTAGTCAGTTTTATGTATTATCAGGCTCAATGTAGTGCAAAGTGATATGTGCTGGCCTGCTATATAGAAAAGAGCAAGTTGGATATATTGTTCCTTTCAGACTTTCCATTCAATGAATATAAATTCTGTTCCATAAGAGTAAACTGAAAATCTTCATTTTCTGTGGTAATGAAGATGCAAATTATCCAAGTTCCATTTCCAGTGATCTTAAATGAAATCCAGTATAGCATTAGCAAGTCTGTGATTTTTATCAGAGAATTAATGAGTCACCTTGCAGAAATCACTCTTTTTCAGAGAGTACTGTGTGCCCCAAGGAATAAAATGATGCCTCAAATATCAGAAGCCCTTTTCCTCCTGCACAATGTTTTTATGTAGCAGTTTCATGTAGTCAGTCTTATGTAAAAATTATTTTTTTGTATCAGAGGCATTTGCTGTTTAGCAACAAGAAGTGTAAAAGACAGGGGCAGAGCCCCTGGCTCAGGGTGCAGTTACTTGCAGTTACATCATTCCCATAATGTGATAAAACACTACCTTGAAAAGGTATTTGTCATGTTTCTTGCCCCTCCACTCCAGTCCTGTGGGGAAACTGTTGTACAGCTTTGTTGTTCTGTTATCTAGAAACCATCTCATTGACAGTTTGCAACCTTTTCTTTTTGTGTCAACGTAGTCTTTTAACTTCTCTCTTCCTTGTGCTTGATCACTTGATGCGTTTATAGAGACCAAGCAAAGCCCTCTCAGCCTTTCAGCCTCGCCTGTAAAATGGTTTATACACTCTTGTAAATACACCCTTTTCCTGAATAACCTGAATACATCTTCAGGTACATGGGCAATCAGAAGTGCATACAGCACAGCTGGGTCTTAGTAATGTCTAGTATACTTACATAAATATTCCTCTAAGTCTACTGGAAAATACCTCATCTAATTTGTGCTAAGGTGTTGAGATCACACTTTGCTCCCTACTGGCCACGTTACAGTCATCCTTGAATTTATGTTCTTCAGATCGTATTAGCTGATGATCTCCAGCTGACAAGTTCCCATAACCACTGTGTGACATGGTATTTGGTATAATTAAGTGCATCCTATTTCCTACCCCACTCTTGCTAAGGTAAGATCCTTTCATTTTGTCACCTACTAATTTCAGCAGCAAAATCTTACTTTAAAAATCTAGGTAAAGAGTAAAATTATTAATGAAGCTTGGGTTGTAGTGCTGTAAAAATGTGAAGATCTATGTGAGTAGAACTGAAATGTGTGCTGAAACCATCCCAGAGAGACATTCTGACCAGATTTTCTACCTGCATTCACCTTGCAGCACCTGTTTCCTGGTAAAACTGAATGCCTTTTTTGGTAAACTCAGTCCTAGTAATTTTCTTTCAGAAGCAGCTGCTGTGGTTTCCCTCTTCACCCAGGTCCTTGCCTACCTTATAAATCTTACGTGTCCCATGTCCCATTAATCCATGGTTAATAGCTGATTTTTCCCCCTACACAGAAATGTTAAAATCCTTAATGAATTTCAAATAAAATCTTAACCTCCTTTATTTTATCTAAAGATTGGGGTTTTTATCATCAGGCACTTTTGCATGCACTAGCATGCTTCGTCATATTCTCTATGCCATAAAATACTGTTTTTCTTCAAAACTTACTTTAAACCTTAAATAGTACAGAAGCTACTTTTGTTGTCTTGCAGTTGCAAGTTTATTAGGCTTAATACTTTTGTTTGGCTTTACCAAAATGGAGGAAGCTTTGCTTAACCTGAGTTCTATAGTGCTGCTACCCCTTCCCCATTTCACAGTTCTTAAAAACTCTGGTATCCCTATTTGCAGGAATATGTACCAGTTCTTCCAAGAATTTCCAAAAAATGATTTTCATATCCATCTGTGTCTATTTCAGCACACAAAACTTCTCAGATTTGTTTCCACATCAGGTTTGATATTTCCCATGTTAAGGCATATGTTCCTATGAACCATTTTATTTGTGCCCCAGGTTCAGAACTGCTCTTGTTTAAAACCTGAGGTAAAATGTTCACTTACAGTCGTTCATACTTTGTCTTTAACTTCATTCTCACTGCATAATGGCCTATCTTAGAATCATAGAATGGTTTCAGTTTGAAGGGACCTTAAAGATCATCTAGTTCCAACCCCCCTGCCACGGGCAGGGACACCTTTCCATTAGACCAGGTTGCTCAAAGCCTCATCCAGCCTGGCCTTAAACACTGCCAGGGAGGGGGGATCCACAACTTCTCTGGGTAACCTGTTCCAGTGTCTCACTACCCTCACAGGAAAGAATTTCTTCCTCATATCTAATCTAAATCTGCCCTCTTTTGGTTTAATACCGTTCCCCCTCGTCCTGTCACTACTTGCCCTTGTAAAAAGCCCTTCTCCAGCTTTCCTGTAGGCCCCCTTCAGGTACTGGAAGGCTGCTAGAATGTCTCCTCGGAGCCTTCTCTTCTCCAGGCTGAAGAGCCCCAACTCTCTCAGCCTCTCTTCATGGGAGAGGTGCTCCAGCCCTCTGATCATCTTTGTGGCCCTCCTCTGGACTCGTTCCAACAGCTCCGTGTCCTTCTTATGTTGGGGCCCCCAGAGCTGGATGCAGTACTCCAGGTGGGGTCTCACGAGAGTAGAGTAAAGGGGCAGAATCACCTCCCTCGACCTGCTGGCCATGCTTCTTTTGATGCAGCCCAGGATATGGTTGGCCTTCTGGGCTGCAAGTGCACGTTGCTGGCTCATGTTGACCTTCTCATTAACCTTCACCCCCAAGTCCTTCTCCTCAGGGCTGCTCTCAATCCATTCTCCGCCCAGCCTGTATCTGTGCTTGGGATTGCCCTGACCCACATGCAGGACCTTGCACTTGGCCTTGTTGGACTTCAGCTCTCAAGCCTGTCAAGGTCCCTCTGGATGGCATCCCTTCCCTCTAGCGTGTTGACCGCACCACACATCTTGGTGTCGTCAGCAAACTTGCTGAGGGCGCACTCAATCCCACTGTCCATGTCGCTGACAAAGATATTAAACAGAGCCGGTCCCAATACCAACCCCTGAGAAACACCACTCGTCACTGGTGTCCACTTGGACATCGAACTGTTGACCGCAACTCTTTGAGTGCGACCACCCAGTCAACTCCTTATCCACTGAGTGGTCCATCCCTCAAGTCCATGTCTCTCCAATTTAGAGACAAGGATGTCATGCGGGACAGTGTCAAATGCTTTGCAATCTTCCCTTCCACCTTCTTAACTCGTGTTAATTATGGCCATTTTGCTAATTGTTTTTAATATTCTTAGCATGATTTAGCTAGGGCTAACTTGTACCGATTCATACTTTTCTCTTATACTTTTTGACCTGCAGAGTAGAAGTATTATTATTTGTCATTTCTCTATATTTTTTCCTACTTTTTGCATGGTAGTTATTCATCCTGTATTCAGCTCTTCCTTGAACATTTTTTCTTTTTTTTTTGTAGGTAGCTTCCAGAAAAATGTTTGTACTTTCTATTTGAAGAATGTGAAGCCTGAAGTCTAAATCCTTGAACTCTTCAGTCGTCTTAATTTCTCAGTGTGCTTTTTCCCAATAAACTAACTTGAGTTATAGGCGCGATTAATTTTTTTCATGATTTCATTTAAGGCAAAGGAAGTTCAGTTCATGATCACTGGTTCCATAATTATTTTTCTATGCCTGGCTCTTTTAAAACATAGTTTCCTTATTTTTTTTTAAACTTAAAATATCTTCATTGTTTATTGTTTGTTACTATTATCATACTGATGCTACTTGTCTTCTCTAGTTTTGCAAAACCAGTTTCTTAACCTCATGTAGTTTTTGATACTACTTGCATTGTCAGCTCCACCCAATCTCCATTTGACCACAGATTCTAGACCAGACATGATCTACCATTCCAGAAGAATGGACCCATGGTGTTACTGTGTTACTACTTACTGCTTTAATTTACAGTATCATTATCACAATGCTGCTTTCATTGCCATCACTTTTAATATATTTTTTGCTGAATTCCATGTAGATTTCATCAGTTTGAGTATAGTCTCATATACTATTCTGACACATCCCTTTCAGCCCTGCAGTACTGCATACTTATGGGATATGTATATATTTCTGGTCATTCCCTTTTATGGCTTAATTTTCCTGCACTGGTATATTAACACTATAATTTGGCTTTGACATCATCCAAATTTTTAAGTGGATTAAGCACAGTGTTTCATTGCCTATATAACTGACCATAGACACTTCAAAGAGCTTTTCAAAGAAACATAAATGTATTATGGAAAAGTGGCCTTGCTTTGCCCAAGCCATTACTTGAAGTTACATCCAATTAATTTTTTCATCTTGTTATCAGAAGAAGCTGCTGAAAAATTCTCTGTACTGGATAATATCTGTACTGTATCTAACAGAGTCCAGTTTGATGTCTCAGATATAGTCAAGAACATCTTTCTGAAGAAACTAGGAAACATATCTCTCCTAGTCTTTAGAAGCACAGGGTTGGTCAGACAGTGACCTGTTCATCAGGAGGGTAAAGTATTCCATTTACTCCCTAAATCTTGTCCCTGGCTACAGAACTCTTGTCCATAGAACGTATGAATGGATTTAGACCTTGGATGAGAAATAAATGCAAAGACCATCTTTGACTGGGCTTTCTCTAAATTGCTGTCATCTTTTTGGCTTATTTTTCAGATGTATTTAAACACTACTTTGCGTTTTTTTTTGGATCAGAGTGGTGTCTGGATGCTACTGCTCAATATAAACACTGAGAGACAAAGAAATGGACACAGACTATAATTTAATATTGATAGACTGTAAGAGTTAGGCAGAGTGATTTAATCAAATTCTAGTGGAAAGGTACTTAACCTTTTTTATTAACCAGAAATTCATGCACAAAATGCAAAGACAAAGGCAGTTTGCATCAAACACTTACTTCTTTTAACTAAGGAGATGTGAAGAGATTGATTGCATTTACTTAAGAGGAAGTAGTGCTGAAAATGCCTTAATTCAAGTGGCTTCCGTTTAATTGTCAAGTGGCTCCAGAAAAGGAATGACTAGGTGAGCATAAATGAGGCTCCTGCAATACCCGTGCACTGCAATAACTGTTCCTAAGAAACCTTTGTTTCTGCTTCTTCCCAAGGACTCGTGTTTGTAATTGCAGAGTGCAGGAGATTCATATATTGCAAGTAAATTGAGCTTATTGGTTTGATGTCTAAATAGCCATATCCATATCAAAAGAGAGAGAGAAACAGAGACAGAAAGATATATAAGCATATCCCTATCCAGCACTCCCTTGACCACAGAGGGAGACTATTTCAGCTGTGGGAGGCTGTTATCTTTGTCAGAAGCCCAGCATTAGCTCACCTGTCAGGCACATTTTCTTTCATTGGCCACAGTTACTAAGGAAACCACCTCTTCTGTGTGAGGGCATTGTAGGTATTTCTTTTGGGGGCTTGAATCTAGGACTGCAGCCAGACACAACTTGCAAATTGAACACTGTACTGTAGCTTACTTAACCCTTGATGTGACCAGAGATATAGTCTGTGATACGATTAGTTTCTGCACAAGGGAACCTGCTGAATGATGAGTTCTTCAGTAGTGGAGTGCCAAGGAAAGCTCCCTCCTTCCCAGCTCTGAATGAGTTGTTAGCAATGTAAGCCACAGCCTATGGAACACTGAGAAGAGACTGATTTAAGTCCACTTGGAAAATCTCTGATACTGCAGCTATAAAGTAGTGCGAAAAGCAACAAATCTTAATCATAAAAGGCATCAGGACAGTAATTGTAACAAAAATCCTCATCCTTGTTAAAGTTATACACATGACATGCAAGGAGCTGACAAGTTCAGAAATATGATTATATATGAGCTTTAACTATCTCAGCTTTCTTCGTTCAAATCATGACGCTGACCTACAACTCCAGCAATTCAAAATGGAGTGACTTAGGAGATCACTGTTGCTGCTGTACATAGCTATTGATTTTAAATCCCTCTGTCCTCACACGAGCAGAAAAGACACTCATGATTCCAGTGAAACACATCTTTTAAGCACTACAGAAGTACGTACTGATGTGTAGCCTAGTACACTCTTAATAAGAACACATTAAATATTAAACATAGAAAGTTTGCATCTGCGAATATCTGAAGCACTGACATCTTTGGCTAAAAGGTACGGAGCTAACAACAATTCGTGATTCTGTGATTCTGTGAATGAATTAGTGGATGGGTAGTTTTGAGGACCATGTAGCAGAACTCAGACTTTGCCTTAATGAGCTCAATAGGGGTAAACAACGTAGGCTGTGGGCTACAAATATGGTACTGGTAGAGGTGAAGGTTGGGCTGAGAGATATGGTGTGTACTAATCTGAGACCCTTCTCAGGAGTGCCAGAGTTAGTTCCCTTTGCCTTACTATATGACTTTGGAGACAAAGTCCACAAATGTTTTTAGACTCCAACTGCCGTACAGGTATGGAGCTTCTTGCATATTTCAGTGGAAGGTCAATGTTCAGTAGCTTTGTGGACCTGGCACTTAGTCCTTTCTGTTTTTTTTCCTCACTTTACAGGGAGGCCAAAGAAGGATTTATTGCTTCTAATTAATACAGATAGTTAATACCTGTTTTGGTAATGGGTTTTGTTAGAATCCAAGAAATTCCTGATCTTCTTAATATCTGGTTGGCTAAAATATAAATTATTCTGGCTCCATTTTGCTTCAGATTTCTGAAAGGCACAAGACAGAGTCACATGGTGCTTGCTATATTCTTAAATAAATGTGGTATGTTAGGATAAGTCTTTTGGGATCAATGATCAAAATAGGTAAGTATAGACAGTACTGGGACTTACTGCAGTTGTGAAATGGGAAGGAGTCATGGCATACTTAGCTCTTAAGCTAACCTGAGCCTTGTAAATGTTCACATTGGTACTTAAGCAATAGTCAAAATAGGACTTAGTCCTCAGCAAGTCAAAGCTCTTAATCATTACCATACGTGCAGTCCCTAGAGGAACCTGTAACATCTGTTTATATATATGAGTAAAAAGAAATATAAATTAAAATCCCTTTCTCCTACTTCTCTCTAATTAAGTGGTAACTCTCAAGGGAAAGGACTGACTCTTTTGTGTGCTCCTACAGTGACTAGAACAATAGGTCACTGATCTCAGCGGTGGCCTCTGTCTTTGCCACAGCGCAACGGTAGTCTTCATGAAAATGAGTATTTCAGACTGACCTTTCAGCATAAATGGAAAAGAATTTTAATGACTGTAAGGAGATTATATGTTTACATTCTCATCCTTTCTTCATTTAAAACCTGCGGTATTTAATATGCCAGCTATTTCTAAAACATATTATGTGGCCTACATTTAAGGAGCAGCAGACAGAGCATGCTGGCAGACTGCTGGACTGAAATTCCTCTTTGGGCTCTGAATTTTTCTATCACTTTCAAATGTAAAATCCATCTGTAATAGTCTCATCAGATTCAAGAAAGGAGATAGCTGAATGAGCTGTACAGCCAGATGGTCACTGTTTACTTAGATCTTTCCTTCATTCCCCATGGCTAGGAGATTTACAAACATAAATAATGAAATCAATTTCATTTGAATTTTGCTATTCATAGGACTTGCATCCAGAACTTAATATATTCCCTTTATAGTAGATACAAGTGATTACAATCCCTTCTAGCCTTTCCCTTTTGTGTTTGCTCTCTTGCTTGTTGTGTGGATATATTCTATATGGGCCACTTGGAGCTAAATGTACAAGAGTGCAGATGCATTTATGGGCGCACGATGGAGGAAGGGAAGGGTGGTGCAGTCACAGCAGATCCTCAGCTTTTCGAAACAGATGAGTTGCTGCAAATACTTCTGATGCCTGCAATATGTGTTCAGTGTAAACAAGCAGTTCTGTGAGCAGCTAATGAACGAATGAAGCCAGATTTCCTACAGGTTTCTGTCTTGTGATTGACTTTTTAACTGAGACACAGTTTCACATTATGCCTAAAATGCTCTAACTGCAGAGCGTGCCAAACAAGGCAGTCCTGGTTTCTTTACTCACTTTCATCTGCCTGTTACCACTCCATCAGATCTAGAAATTGTATGGCCTCAAGGTGAGTTTGAAACCTAATTAATTTGTATGTGTGTGGTGTTATTCCAGCTGAATCAATGAGCTGATTATCTCTAAGATCAGTACCCCTCTGTTAAGTTTGAAATTTAGTCAATAAGCTCTAAAGATTTTAGACAAGAATATGAATATGTCTGCAGGTATATGCATGGGTTGGATATTTAAGTGGTATGACTGTGTGCTGCAGCCTAATTTTTAAAGTAGGGTTGAATGTTGAGTATAGTGAACATGTCTTTGAAATGTCTCTATAGCCTACAACCTGTGACAACTCATGCCAGAGAAGTACAACATGTAACAATTCAGGAAAGTAAAGACACGGTTAACTATGTTACTATTCAGAAAGCTGATAAGCATCAAACCTCTTTGGTGGGATCCCTATAATTTTCAGGGAAAAAGCAGTATGCATTCACTGCACTTTGATGAAATGAATATGTAAATGTCACTTCCAGCATATGTCAAGATGTTATTTCACTTGATGCACATGTGCAACAGGAGCTGCTGAAAAGAGTTTGTATTTATTGTCGTGCCCACAGTAAAATCAGTACAAGCATCTATGTTGAATAGTAATATTCAGTCAAAGTGACTAGTCAAAGCATCTTCAGGAAAATCATGAAGCAGGAATAATCAGCTACTCTGAGGGTGATAAATTACCTTTGAATCATCTATGGTACTCACTGAGCAGAAAATCAGACAAGTGTCTAAACTTTGATGCATTTGGTTGCATTACCTGCATGTGGATCAATGAACTATCACACTGGTTTCAGCAACCGCCCTCAGAAATGTTGCTGTATATGTGATACATGATGTTGACCTAAGGTAGTTTGGGAGACATTGCTTTAAGCGCATTTTCTTTGCATTTGGAGATGAAGCAGAAATGGTGTCTGGACAATATGCAAATATGCATACTGGTGTGTTAACATCTGACACTTTATTAGCTTTGGTCCTCATTCCCTGGCCACTTCCTGTGTTCTCACTATGTTTGCATCATGCTCATAGCTTGCTCTGGCAACCATTAGGCCAGCTCAGTGTTGTGCTGATTATCCCAGGTAGGTGTTCTCCTGGAGAGCTGTTGCCTTGCTGCTTCTTTGGCTCCTGCTGTAGATGTGCGTGCGCAGCACAAATCGTGTGCCTTCCCTGCCCAGTCCCACTACCCCTCACAGGCTGCACATCTGTGTGCTGGCGTGCGCATCACAGTCTGCTGCATAGCACAGGCTTTGGGGAGATGAATGCAAAGCGATCATCCAAAGCTGACAGTTCTGAGGCCTGACTTGAATATCAGTTTTTACCTTGGCAGCTATGTGACAGCTTGACCTCTTGTGACTCCAGGACTTTGGTGCTGAGCTGATGCGCCAAACATCAGGGCTCTAATTGCTGCTTTGCTGGTGGACTGCTTTATGGCCTTAGCAGAATTGCATTGGCCCTATTTCAGCACCTGCAAAATGGATGAAGTGGAACCAGGTATTCTTCTTAAAATATTTTGATCTGTGCATGTCGTGGGCTGTAAAACAGCTGAACCAAACCACCATGACGCTTATACTAGTTCTTATCTACCCTTCAACTTTTCTGGCAGAGCTAGACTAGAGAAGCAGGTATTTTGCTGGATAGAGTAACAGCACAAAGACATTTGCCATTTTGCTAATGTAATTTAAATTTAATTTGGTGAACTGATGTAAGCAGTGGCACAAAATAATTTTTTTTGATAGTATAAACCATAGCTGCACTAGAAGTATTGGGCAGAGTTATGCTAGATAACCCTTTCTAAACCACATAGAGATATAGGCATACTGTATATCTGCTGCTCTTCATCTTCTACAATCCCCTGTCTGAAAGGCATCATTGGTGCTTGTTATAGTTTATTGTTTCAGTGTCGTATTTGGGTCTGTATTTTACTCCCATTTTCACCTTGATAAGAAGAGTTGTCCCCTTCCAGCCTTCCCTTCACCTCCCCTCTCTCCTGCAAGATCAAAAAACAGACTACTAAGCACTGGAAGGGATTTCAGGAGGGCCCAAGGCTGAGGAAGGGTATTGCCTGCTGGAGTTATCCACTGCCCTCTTCCCTTCACATCCCTATGAAGGTATACCACGTGGTAAACTTTAAGTAACATTTTAATATTGGACTGTTCACTTTTTGCTTCTTGTGGCAATAATACCAAAGGTAGTTCTTCAGTATTATTTTACAGAATAAGTTTGCTTTAACTTCTTTGTGAGGAAGTTGGGGGCGGCTGCTTTATGTAGTCTTGCTAACTTGGGAAATAAAAGCAGACTAGCACATGTGTCTGTGCTGTATCATTTGCCCTGCTGAGAAAAATGCATTATAGGTCTACCCAGAGGAATATTAAGTGATAGCCCGACTTCCAACCTTTTGCTTATATAAGCAATTACATTTAAAATAAAAATACCATAGGATTTTTCTAGGTATAATTTAAATAAAGGACAATGACTTTCCATGGCTCTTGCTTTCCCAGTCAAGAAGATTTACAGAGTACCATTTTGGGATTTTCTCTTACTAATATTTATTTTTAATTTAAAAATGTAATTTGATTGTGGAGCAATAACTAACACCACAATATCTGATGACCTGATGAGACTGCTTGAAAGGGAAAACAGAAAACAGGGCTTTAAAATATGGCTGACTGAGATTAATGTTTTTCATATCTCCTTTTTCACAAAAAAACCTACAACTCAAACCACCCACATGTGTAGAGCATCTTTGTGAGAAACTGCTATCATACATTACTGCCTACATACTAATGCCCAAGGGTACCAGGGCAACATTTAAATCAGAAAACAACAAAAACCATCAAAACACTAGTGTAACCTTACAGAAAGAGCATTCAGTTCTCTCTCAATATTCATAAAAGAAATGTCAGTTGCAGCATTAACATATATATGGTTAAATAATCATTTTACTCTTTTAAAATCCCAAGTCCTTGCTCAGCTCCATCCCAAGTACATGATCTAGACATTACATGATCTAGACTACAGACTTCTGGAACAGATAAAATTTTACGTGTTCATAGTGAGAGGCAAGCAGTGGACAATTTCTACGTTAGCTGGGTTTTGATGGCAGCATTTCACTCAGCAGCTCTGACACTACATGCATATCATCTTGTTCTTGTTGGTGAAGTCTATTCTTTTGCTTCTACAGAGATCCTTATTTTTGTTTCAATTGTAAGATATTAATTTTTACAGACACCGATACATCTTTTTAGCTGTTATGTTTTCTCTGACAGGGAGGTGCCCCACTTTAGTCTTAGATGTCCAGATAAGTTGGCTTATGCAGGCATTGTAAAAGCAAAGCCCACATAGGAAAGGAAAACGCCTACGCCTAGAGGTCACTTTATTTCTGTCAGGTGAAAAACAGCTGTCTAACAGCACATAGCAGCTTTACACAGCAGTTTGGGACAGGAAGTTATGGAGATGAAATTAATGGGCAGGAGACAGATTGATTCTTTGTGCATAAGCAACCCAAAAGTATAATAATGAAAAAAAACAAGAGAGAAGTCTACACATTTTGCTGACCCATACAGAGAATGCTTTTGGCACTCAAATGCAGTTTCCTTGAGAATTAATTAAAAAGATCTTTTTAGCTTCTGCATGGTAAAACAGACGAGGTGACCTGGTCACTTCATCTTCCTTGTTCGGCTGTTTTCATGACACATAGGTGATGATAACCTAACTGGGAGGCATTACTAGCCAGTAACTTTGCTACATATTTTACCCTAAATCTTGCGTGACCTCCCTTTATATTTTAGAATTTCTACGTTATTATTTATATGCTTAAATGCAAGGAAGAGATTGTTTGTAGATGTTTAATAAATATCTAGTACTTTTTAAAATTTTCCTTTTCTCATTCCAGCTTGCTACCTCTCATGTGTTCATACTAAAAAGTGTGGAATTATAAAACTTCAGTTAATATTGCTTTTACAAATAAAATTCAGAACTATTTGCTATATGGTGCATAAAAGTGCATGTGTTTTTAAGTCAGTGCATATGGAATATGGAGAGTATACTGGTGAGAATTTAGTTGCCAGGAAAATATGATGGCCAATAGCATGGATTAAAAAATGTATGATACCAATTCCTTTTCTGTACAAGTGCAGAAGACAGTTTCATAGGTTACCTATACCTAAGGTTAGCAAAATATCTCTGTTCACTGTCTCAAGGTAAGTGGCAGTATGTTTTGAGGAAGCCACATCTCACATTTAGTAGTAAATCTGCTTCAATTTGCGCATGTCAGAAAACTGCCTGGTGAACTCAGTAACTGCATCTATACAGTGAGATTTTTGTAAGCATTTGAAATTCTATTTGTAAGTTATTACCAACTATTTCAGACGTACTTGTAATTTATTGCAATCATCCTGGACGCACCACCTACAGGAGCCACACAGTCCAAAATATCCTTGCCATGAACTGGAAAGCTGGAGGATTTTTAAGGGCATTATCTTAGCTTAGGATTTAAAGAAACATGCTGTACATTGACTCAGGCCACAAATAATATACCTAGGTACCTTAAAATTTAAACCATGTCCCGCTTAAGTAGCGTACATGATCCCTATTTTTCCACTTCAGAGTAGTAACAACCAAAAACAATTGTTCAGAATCCTAGATTTCTCTCATTTCCAGTTTCATTGTCCAACCAAGTTTGTACAGGACTTACGTTCCTTGTGAATTTTTCTATCAAAGTTTTCAGACTTTTAAGCACATACCAGCTGCTTCTGGTAAAAAACAAAAAATAAAGAGCTGAGAGAAGATCCAGTACTTTCTTTGCTGAGTCTCAAACAGAAGGGACTAGAGACTCTGCAGAAAATTAACAGTATGGCAAGGTATGCTATACAAAATATCTGTGGCCCCATGCTGTTCTGGTTTTACCATTTGATTAGCATTCTTTTCAATAATGATTTCATCAACACTGTAGTTCACAGCTGAGACGATGGTTCAGTTCTCCCTTACAACCTCTGTTATAGATAGTTTCGCTAAAATTTCCTTTTGTGTGAACATTTCTCTAATTCCTTCATTGTCCTGAGCGGAATATCTCGCAAAGCTTGAAATAAATGTATTCCAGCATTTTGGAGCCAGCCAAATATTTTAAATGAATATTGTTCAGCAGTTGTAATTTTTCAAATTCCTTCTTTGTTCTTTGTTTTTGAGCAATTAAAGTGATTTTAATTTAGACCTTTGTCTTGAGACAAGGCATTGGCGGGGATGAGGAACATCTATTCTGCTACATCTGTGTAAATAATAAAAAGATGTGCATGATCCGCTTGGTTTTGTTGCTGTCTTAATTAGAGTGTGATAGTTGTGTATGTCATTTTACTTTTGACATGATTTAAGAATTGATTATAAAAAAACCTGCCAGACTTTTAACTGAGTGTTGGCACTTGCACAAACAAAATCTCTGTTAGTTATCTACTGCTTAACATTTGTATCAGTACCAGTTTAATGCTCAAAGGTAAACTCATATTAAGCACTGAGAAATAGAAGTAATTATGGTCTATGTGTGCCAATAGTAAGAGAATCAAGATTAATTAATAAATTGCCATTTGCAGATACATATGCTCATAGTATTCTAATTTCCAAGTCTGACTCTAGAGCTAATTTCTGTATCTATGACAGTGCTCATCAGTCACTGTTGCTTGAGATGGTATATTTAAAGGCATTAGAGAGCTGAATCATTTCAAGCCTGCAGAAAGAGGCCAGAGAACAAGCATGCAGAGTAACCGTGTTCACAGACAATTGGCTCTGACCGTGAGGAATATGACTGCTGTTACAGATTTCAGGAAGGATGCTGAAATGCCATCAAAAAACTTTGGATTTTTACTGACTTTGGCTAGATTCAAATTAAAAAAATTAAAGGACATCTTGGCAACAAGATCTATTCAGACTTATCAATGTTTTCTAGTTCCTACGGTTGCTTTTAATTAAGAGAAAAGAACATTTTTTTTAATATTGAGGTTAACATATTTTTGTGAGAATCACCCAATGGCTATTTTCTTGAATAAGAATTAGACTTCACTTCTCTGGTAAAACACAGAGACAGAAATTTTTACTGATGTTTTCACATACGGTACTGTGAAGTTAGGTTTCTAAATATAAATTTAGGCATATAAATTGAAAGAAACTTCTCAAAGGTGAAAATGTTCAGGCACTGAAAATCAGGTAATGGATCTTTCTTTTTTATGCTTCAAAAGACTCATGTTGTGGAAATGAAAAAATACATATTTTTCCCACTTAAGTATTTGTAGTGGCCTATCTGGACAAAAATGTTACAATTAGTAAAATCCAATCTGGATACATATTTCAGATATATAATTATAATTACATGAAAAGATTTGAATCGCAATGTATGCTATGTTAAAATCTGTTGAATATGAAATTCATTCTTACTGAGCTTTTTGCAAGCATGTATTTACACAAATAGTAATCAAGCAATGTTTTGACAGGCCTAGTCATCTATTTTTTTAATTTCCTGTAGCTAACATATGGATTATTAGCCCTTGGACATAAGAATGAAATATGTAATGGGTAGTTGCTTGCCAATATTTCTCATACCCCCTCCTCCCACCCAGGGAGCAATGTTTTGAATTGGTCAATAACTTTAAAGCATATACTTTATGTGGCAAAAATCTAACTGATTTAAATCCAGATTTATTTAATGCTTTCAATCTTGAACAAGCTCTGTGGAGAATTTCGAAGTACAGGATTAAGATGAGTGCTGAGAATTATCCGTTTTGAGCCTGGCTCTCTGAAACAGGAATAATGAGGACAGATTCCCACATATATTGCCAATAATAATGCAACAAACAATTGTTTAACGAGAACTTGATAAACCCAGTAAAACCCAAAGGAATAAATTCACAGAAAGATTCAAGATGCTTTGACATATGAAGATTTGGACTTGGAAGAGACTGAGTATTCTTAATCCATTGCACCAATGGGAAAATGAGGCGGCTGGCAGTCAAAGAAGGTTTTAAAAAAGTTATTGGTTGTAATCCCACTTTGTCTTTAAATTTTTGTACAGTTCTTTCAAGTGGATTCAAAATATGTTACTTTTGGTTGTTAAGGCTGATGTGAGTTTTACACTCCTTTATGAAGGCTAGCAAGAAGAGGCGTGATGTATGCGCAGTTCTGTGTACACAGGATGAAATCATGATGATTCAAGAATTGATGTATTCAGGAGCGCAGCTTCCATGTGACTGGCCTTGCAGAAACTATGCTAGCATGAAAAAGAATGTGAAGAAAATTTGCAGATGAGACAAAAAAAAGTGTTAAAAAAGGTAACTCATGCAAATAATCTACAGGTTTATGACACATGAAGGAGGGATAAGAATGCCTGCAGGAAAGTTATAGTACTGTTCCCAAATACATAAACTCAAGCAAATCCAGCTTTAACTATTCACCACAGTCAAAAGCTATGGTACAGAAGTAGCTAAGTAAAATTGTACTGGAAAAAATCTGCTTTGGCTATTTAGCTTCCCTTTTAGCTTATTTCACCTCATCACCTTATGTTTATATTCCATGATGGTTATAGAAATGATTACTGATGGGAGTATTTGTTGATCCTCATATAGTGATCATTAAGCAAGAATGAAATAATTGTTTTAAAATTAAGATTTTAAAATGGTAATTTTAGAATTAAAATATATTTCAATCTATCATAATACATTATGTTAATTAGCACAGTAAGATATGTTGGCTGAAATATTTATCATTATATACCCAGATATAATTGTCTGTTTAGGACTAATTCTTGTGGCCATGAAAATTTCTAATGTGGATATAAAATACACCTAAGGCTTATGGTTATTTGGATATTCTGGGGTAATCCCCTGCTGAATGTGTGTGAACACCCCAGCCAAACAGTTTGTGCTGAAGGAACCGAAATGTGCCTCGTGCCAGTAGAGGAAGCAGTGCAGGTGTCAAATATTGAATGCTTCTGACAAACTGCCCTGAAGAGGCTATTAACTGGAATGTATATGAGCAAACTAACTGCTGGGTACCTCAGTCTGTGTAGGTGTGTGGGTATAGATAATTCCATGTCCAGTCTTCCAAGAGTGAGCTCTCTAGGGCCAACTTTAGTCTGCAGTCTTCACTACAGTAATGGAACAAGGAGTTCAAACTAATAAGCTTTGTTTGTAACTATTTTCATAGGCATACGATGAAAAATTGTGAAATTATGTAGAAACATGTTTTTTCTGAAATTATTCACTGATTTAGTGCATAAATTATAGGCAATACTGACACAGTAATTTAATATTAATTAATTTAACATGAGGAATCTTTTTTTCCCTCTAACCATTTCAGAACATCTAGAGCCACAATTACTCTTAGCTAGTTCTTTTTGAATCATTGTCATCAAATAATTGACACCAAAGTATCATTTATTGATGCATCATCTAATGAATTGAGGGAAATGTTATTGAAATGAAGATTCCTCTGATTTCTGAAAGGGCAAAAATCTGTACATGAATCACAAAGAGAAGTACCAAATCCCTTAGTTTTAGTATGAAATACAGAGGATTTTGCCATGGGTGAATTTAAATTTACTGTTACGGATGTTAGACTAAAAATACTTATTTGAATTACAGAATTTTTTTTTCTCTACATATAAATATGTAGTAATTCAATATTCGTGTGTAAATATGCAAGATCAAAAAGTTCTAATAACAGAACCAGGCAATCATGCTATCTTCCAGGGATTTAAAACAGTATGGATTCCTCTGGTATGTTAGAGAAAATGAGCTCTCCTGTAGCCTCCCTCTCCATGTGGGAGAAGCTGAAGTTGAGGGCAACAGTGAAATGTTGTGAGATTTATAACAAGTGATCGTAGCAAAGCCACCTGGCTTAGTAAAAAGGAAAAACAAAGCTCTGAGTGGCCCATTTGTTTAAAAATAAGGGATAAGTTTAAGTGGAGACACGAATGTGTTCAAAAGTGGTTTTTTTTGGTTCTCCCTGACCTAGATGTGATGTGAAGATTTTGGTTGTCACATTCAAAAAAAGTCTGTTTCATTACTGCATTGAGTAGTGAGCCAATATGTTCCCATACAGTCCAGTGATGCCAGGATTCTTCCCTTTCAGCAGAATTTATTTTACTTCATTGCACTTTTAAAATTTTTGCACTAGTTCCAAATTATTAGAAACCTCAGCAGCAGTTTTCATACTTTCTGAAATTGCTGTCCATGCTGGAGACAACAATTTTCCTTCCTCTCCCACACTTTCCTTCTCCCAGGAAAAGTGTTACAAAAAAAATGTGAAAATTATTGACAAAACCTCATTTGTGTCCCTGAAAAAGGCAAACTTCTTTTAAAGCTGAGGTGTGTCTGAATTTTCCAAATATTTTCTGAACACGGAACAAAGCTGCATTATCTGCCAACGGCGTGGCAGTATCACAGTACCCACTCTACTGCAGTCCGAGATGATACAGCACGGTCAAGAGGGATTCTCTGTCTTATAACATCTGTTCAATCTCAGTTTCATGGAGCCAGCTTTCTTTCTTGAGCTTAGTTGAGGAGGAGCATTTCAGAAATGGTGAAGAGCAATGAAGGTGATAAAGGGACTGGAGCATCTCTCCTATAAGAAAAGGCTGAGAGAGCTAGGACTGTTCAGCCTAGGGAAGAGAAGGCTCAGGGGAGACCTTACCAATGTCTATAAATACCTGATGGGGGGAATCAAAAAGACAGAGTCAGGGTCTTTTCAGTGGTATCCAGTGTCAGGACAAGAGGCAATGGGCACAAACTGAAATATAAAAAATCTCACTTAAAAAAAACCAACAAAAAATTACTGTGAGGATGGTCAAATGCTGGCACAGGTTTCTCAGGGAGGCTGTGAAGTCTCCATCCTTAGAGGTATTCAAAAGCTGATTGGGCACAGTCCTGGGCAACCTGCTCTAATCAACCCTACTTTGAGCAGGGCATACGTTGTACTACCTGATTTCATGAGATCCTTTCCAACCTCAACAATTCTGTGATTTTATGAGAAACACCTTAAAGAGTGGTGTTGAACACAGAAATATAGAAGCAAACTTTTTAGACCATATGTTGTGACTAAATGACTACAGATGTTTTTTTTCTCTCCCTCATTTGCCCAGCAAGTTTGATTACCTGAGCTTGTGGCTGTCTTCAGTGCTGATGCTCATCACTGTATCCCTCTTTTCGCCATATAACATATTACTTTTATATCTACATAGATTAATATATTTAAAGTGTCTAAGAAGAGATTATGAACACCATAACTCCCTCATAATATTCAAATAGAAGGACTTCAATAAATGCATAGCATAAGTTGGCATTACCTACAGATACACAATATAAGTATTAAGTGAGGTATCAGAAGCTGGCAAGTTATTTATATTTTCATCTTTGCTATATTGTTTACAATAAACACTTGATATTAAGATGTCTTTAACTGAAAACAAGACAGTGGAATATTCTTTATCAGTGGGAGAAGTTTTGTGAAAATAACATTTTGACAAAAGTTGCATTAAACAGAGCCAAACTCAACATGTTACATCAGTAGCACACATTACATCAGCAATATATGCACCATGATTCTGCTTTTCTGATCCAAGCATAAGTCAAAATGTTACTTTCGAGACTCTCTGCTTACTGAGACAGAACACTAGCCGTGTCACAAATAAATGTGTGAAATGAGGTGCAACATAAAACATTCTGAGAACTGAACTGTATTTTTTTTGTTATTTAGTTAATATTTTTTTCTGCTAAATGTGAGCTAATACTAAATATTTAGCAGATTAACAGTCTCCCCTCTATTGACTGGAAATACTGGACCTGATTTCTGCATTTTTTTTCTTTTATAATCATAGAAAACTTTTTTTATAAACATTAGGACCTGAAAATTTGAGTAAGTGTATATTCCTGTTAAAAAGAGCATGCAGAAAGAACATTTCCCCTTATTTAACAGCCTAATTACAATGGGAACTACTTTCCAACTCTTAGATATAAAAGTATGTTAATCTGCTGAACTTTTACGAGACCTAATGGCATCAGAAATAGCTTATTCACATAGAGGCTAGGAGCATAAGCTAGTTGTCTCCATACTTACGGAGCAAAACTTGTACAACAGAGACTGATGCTGTTGCTAAAATCAGACAGTAGCTTGACTCCTGCTGTCTTTTTTATTATGACATTTGATATTCCTTATAAGGAATTTCTCTATTTACTGATTAAAAGTCAGAAAATCAAGATAGTGTGCCAGAATGTTGTTAGTTCAGTTAAAACATGAATCCTTGAATTGACAAAGCTATAACAAGACCTACAATCACTGAAACTATAGCAGCTGGACTCAACAGTTCCTCTAAAATCATGTCTGCAGTATCAATTTTGATACAAGTATGTAAAGTTCATAACAACAACAACAACAAATTATAGAAAGAAGAGCTGTTAAGTGATCTGTTTCACTAAGAATAGGAGGAAACGGACGGGGAAGATACAGCCATCCTGTGAATGAGAGGAGGAGGGGCAGCGGTGTGGCAGCATGGCTTCTACATGACCACAGGTGTGTGCTATGGAAGCAGTAGGTAAAATGATGTTGTCTTCTATTCCTCTCCCTCTCCCTGTCCTCAAAACATGGCAAAAACTGTTGCTAGTGTCTTTCCTCTATTTTCTGAAGGAGCAAACCTTGACTGTCCTGGGACTCTTCTAGGGAAGCTTGACAATTTTGTAGGCTGTCATCTTCTTCTGCTTTTTTTTTCCCTTTCTTTTTAGTTTTCAGGGTGTTAATATTTTACTTCTTTTTTATGGCTCTTTTTCCTTGGTTCTGGTGACACACAGTTGCAGTATGATCTCAGGTATTTCGTTGTTGTCAAGCTCAGAGACGATTTGGCCATCCTGGCCAAACCTTGAAGACTTCATTAGAAGAAAGAGAAGTTCTTGGAAAATGGAGGTCAAGATAATACACTATGATACACAAGTAAAACTATGCAGCAAAATTTCCAGACTGTGGTGACTTCCCTCAGTGAATATCCCTGTATCTCTACAAAACTTTAGTATAAGCAAAAAAATATAAGACATATCTAACATACTCTTCCTTACTAACACCTAATTTGGCTTAATTTTTTTTAACAGTGTTTTCTGTTGTCCTGCAATTAAAACAGCAGGCACAGTATGTCGATTGTGGATCTTCTTCTTTCAGTAGGAACGAAAATTAAAGCAAAAGAACAAAAAAAGGTTTTGTCCTTTTTCCTCTTACATGTATTTTTTCTATATATATTCCTCTTGTTGTTATTGGTGCACAGATATTTTTCAAAACATATCTTGGCCTGCCTTTGTCCTCAGTACCCAAGTTAAATCAGTCTGGTGTCTGACGTAAGCTTCTGACTCTATGTTTATGCATTACATATCAGGCTACCATCCTTTCTGTTAGGCTTTGTCTTTGCTCCCTTTTAAAACTTACAGATCGCTGCAGGTTCAGGACTATTTTCTCTGTATATCCTGTTGAAATCTGCAGAAACAGCTACTTTCCATTACACTTGAAATTCAGACTGTACCTTATTGTATATCACACAGCTCAATGAGTCTAACTGTAGACAACCAAGTTTTAACAATAACTTGTTTTTCTGAGGAAGTGACTGGCTGTATAGTATTTTCCCCTCACCTCCTAATTGGATCACTTGATGCTGGAACAGCTACAGCAGAAGTGGAATGATGTCCCTTTAAACATTTCAATTTAATCATATAAATAAGCTAGTGGGAAAAACTGGCGGATGACGGGCAAAATTAGTCTATATTAGACAAAATGTTGCATACAATTCAGTAGGAATAATTATTCGATTGATCTCAATTTGTGGATAAATATTTGGGGTTTGACACTTCATAATTGTATGTTGAATCCAAACTGAATAACTTCTTGCATAAATTGACTTCAGGTCCTCACTACTGATCCCTTGATACATTTTCATAATTACACCATTTTGCAATATTTTGGGGAAGGCCCATAGAGACTTTTGTTCCAGCAACAATAGCTCAACACCAGATTTAGTTCATCAATTGCCTTTGTGTTTCTTTTCTGTCTCAGTCAGAAGATGAATTTAAATTCCTTTTGGGCATTTTAACTTTCCAAATCAGAACATTTCCTGTTGCACAAACATTGCAGAGGAATGTTGGCTGAGGGATTTACACATACACAGAGTTTAGTGATACGCTTGTGTTGCAGTATCTCCCCACCCATATAATAATATATTGAATACACATATAATAAGTATATTACTGTCATAATAAACACTATATTATTACTATAATAAAGATATCTGAATCATTATGAACAAAACAGTCTTTAAGCTTGTAAAGCTTGATCATACAAATACATCTATATCCCTACAACTTTAAACATGTGTAACGTGGAACTTTTTATTTACAGAAAGCTAGTGATAAATACACTCATGTTTTTTATCAAATAAAAGTGGAACTTGATAGAATAAAGAATTGTTTGGGTAATTGCATTAACTGAATGAGGAATCTCACATGTGTAAGTGGAACTTGATAGAATAAAGAATTGTTTGGGTAATTGCATTAACTGAATGAGGAATCTCACATGTGTTTATTTTTGAAGGATCACAGAGCTGTATTTAAGATTGTATATTGTGTTTGTGTGAACACAGTGTAACTGAGAGGAATTCTCTAAAATAACTGATTTTTAAATGTATATGTCAAGATATTAAACTAAGAAACCAAGTTGAAGACCAATCACTTCTGCCTTGTTAAATACTTACAGGAGAGCTTAATTTTAAGCACAAAAGTAATCCTATGTATTACTTGTCATTTACAGTTCACTGGAACAACTTGCAGTTTATTCTATGTATGAGTGTCTGCTAAATCACAACCTCTGTGTGCTGATTATCTTTCTTTCACAAGAATGAAACACTGGAAAAATAAAAGTAAATCCCTAAGTGCATATTGACAATAGTAAGTCCAAAATGAAAAAGGAGATCCACTTTAGATCAGCATTGTAGAATCTGAACAGCAGCTTTATCAACATTACAAATGTCTTCAAAATGTAATTGCTTTTGACAGTAGCAATACTTAAATACACATAAATATATTTTGATAATGACCAGAAAGAAATTAATAGATCTGCAGAGTTTTTCTGGCTTTTTGGAGGGGAGTTGTTTTGTTGTTGTTGTGTTGTTTTCTTCTGTCTTTAAGAATCTGTTTGGATTAAAACTACAAGTATTGTAAAGAGTTAAATGTGTGCCCAGCTAGCAAGTTGGTTACAAGGTGGATAAAACTTAAACATGCTTAAGGTTTGAAGGAAGAAGAATGTGAAAGTGTGTGGTAGAGAAGAAAAGAATAAATGGTTCTCTGTACACAGGACTTTCAGGATGAAAAGTAGGGTACTGAAACGGCGTTAAGACAAACATGAAGAAAAACATTTTTGACCATAAGGATATTAAGCAAAGAACCAACACTGATTAACACAGCGTTGACATCAAAGTAGTACATATATTTAAAAAGATGTTAGTACATACGAGCTGCAATGGGATCTCCATCCCCATCTGCTATATACCAAGAAAAGTCTTATCCAGATCTCTCAGACTTGCATTTGTGTAATGTTATACACTTGTACACTTCCAAAATACTCAGGGAAATGGTCCAAACTATAAGTTAAATGTGTGTGCAGCTGAAGCATAAATATCTAGCTCAGAGCCACACAATACACCATTATACAGTAAGGCTGTGGCAGAGCTAGAAACTGAACCTAGATCTTTTAAACCATGGATGAGTTACTCAACCACAAAGTTAATTTTCCTACTGTAACATTATCTCCTAAGTATGAGGCTTATCTTTCAGTACATGGTGAAGTTCATTTCTATTGACCAAAACAATGTCATAATTAAATGGAAGCAGCAATCTAAATACTTTGTTGAATGAAAGCTTAAGATAGGCACCACAGTGGAAAAATTAAGATACTGAGAGTAGACATAAGCTGTCTGTCTGCAAACCCAATATGAGAGGGAGGAAAAAAATGAAAGAATGCAGCTTTATCACCTTTTTTTTCACATTATCCAAATTGCACATATTTTTAAAGGAAAACAAAATTTTAACATCACTGAACATGTCCAGCTGGTTTTCCCTCAACTGTAATGCATACCAGATTAAGGGGACAGAGAGAGCCTTACTCTAAAGGAATGGGCGTGACACGCGACCTGTGTGTCCTGCACCCAGCATCACGAAGACTGTGTGAGCTGCCCTATGCCTCTGGTAAACCCAAATTCAATTAGATGCACCTGGTCATTTATGTGGTGTTTGCAGAAATAAAATTATTTAAGCAGGACTCTATGTGCTGGTATTTTGTGCAGATTTGTTTATGAAACACCTAAAAAGAAAAACAGTGTGGCATACTGGAGTAGGAGAATGTGTTTTTCTCAGGATTATTGAAGCCAGTATCTTGGCTAGAAGGTGGATTATGGAAGTGTTGGAAGTGACTGAGCCATGCTAATGAAAAATAGTTTGCCTACAAACTGGGAACTGAGAAGAAATCATTGTTGGTTTTGTTATTAACTACCCAATGTTTCTCAGCTTAGTGAAACCATTTGAGATTTTTTTACATGTTCAAATGAATAAAAATAAATATTTATTTTATTTTTTATAAATTATTTCATCAAAATTATAGAGAATGAAATGTGGCTAGTCTTGTAGCTATCATAACATTACAGTGTTAATGAGAGAAATAAAGTATATATTCAGGATGTCTAATTAAAGCAGCTGATTAATGAGTAATCTCGAGAACCCACAGACAAGTGGAGGTCTGACAGAGATGGTATTTGAAACAACAGATTAGGAAAGCAGAGACACTGATTTCAGGGATCTGAGGCCATAGACATCAGCTCAACATCAGAGAGGGAGGCTTGGGAACTCAGCCGGAAGCAGTAACAACTTTGGTCATAAAAAAGAAAGGGATTTGACAGGATGAACAGGGAGAACTGTAAAGAAAGAGGGATTTTTTAACTATAACTGTTTTTCCCTATCCCTATGGCAGGATTTATAACAGATTTGAAAAATATAGTGTTAAACCAGGCAGCATGAAGAAAGCAAATGAAAACAGGCTCAGCTGTGAGGGGCAAAATACTGAAGAAGAAAACAGATCTCTTCATTCAAACTGCGATCAGAGAGATCGGAGCTCAAAGGAGCTGATCTTTAGGGAAAAGTGGGTAAAGAAGCCTGAGGCACTGGGATAGCTGGTAGTCTGCAAGCAGGTGTGGTAGATTTATAAGGTCTAATACCTATTTACTATATCAAAGTGAGAGAGGAATAAACAGAGATAGCCCCACTATTGAAGAACTTTGCTGGCAATGGTGTTCTGTGGGGTAATCCTGTTTGCACCTCCCTTCCCCCAAAATCCCCCAAGAGCTTCCAACATGCCAGGAAACAGAGAAAAATTTATAGATGCAGTAGCGTATGCACCCAAGGCACAAAACCCTGTGCATATTGGTGTTGGGTAAAGGCAGTCACCCTAACATAAGGTAGTAGCTTCTGCCCTGAATGCTAAAATCATTGACTGAGACAACAGGATCTGTTGTTGGGATTTGATTGCCTAAAAAAGGCAACAAGATTATTCTGCCTTGCCATTAGGTGCCACTCTGGAAGTGTAGGGGTTTCCCATAGGTCCTGTGTCATGTCTAAGAGAACAGTGAGGATGTCTTACATCTCAAGGCATCTCAGATGAAACCAGATGCTTGTGTTTAAGCAATGGGATTATTTTACTCAGTATTTTATTTATTTATTGTTACCCATGGAGTTGTCAGAATTCTAAATGCTTCTTGTTTCTGAAATTCTTAAAAATCTACACAATTATTATGCATGCAATTCCCTTCAAAAGTTTGTTTTTTTTTCTTTTTAAACTAAAAATTTGATGCTTCGAGACAGTTCATTGGTTTAGCAAGGATATTCTTGTTCTACTTCATCTAGTACTAATATTCTGTTCCTTCTGTAAGTCTTCTGTAAGTAGATGACCATGTGTTGACACGAAAAAGCTAATGTAAAACACTAGAATCCAAATGTGAAAGACATTGATTTGTGTGTACTAAGACTGTATTATTATATATGGTATATGTAAAATCTGCATTGTCATAAAAAAAATGGCTGCATTGCTCACATAGCTATCTATTAATCTTGCAGGTCATCTAAAATGACTATCAAGAGATTATTACTTTTTAATGATAGAACGTTATGTTTTGTTTATAGAATATATAGATATAATTTGACGAGTGACTTCAAAATTGCTTTGCAAAGGGTATTGATCCTTATGCAAAATCTTGGCTAGCATAAGAACAATTCCACCTCGGTTTAGGATAGACCTGAGATCCATATCATACTTTCAGTGCATTTCAGGGTAAGAGAATCATTTAAATTTGGATTAAAAATCTAAATGCACTGTTGAATGTAACAGATAGAAACCTACAAACAACCTTCTTTTAAAGTATGTTGTGAACTTCTAAGGCAATGATCCAGAGATGGAAGCTTGTTGCATTAGAACACTTGAGATCTCTTTGCCTTGTAATATAAATCTCTGATATCTGGCCCCAAAGAATCATTCACTCTAGACCCTTTACAGAGAGACTTTTCTGTTGAAAACACTTCATGAACATTTAGTCATTGGCTATCCTTACATATTTTTATATCCTAAAGCCAGGAATCATTAAATCATGTAAATTAAATGCCATATTTTGCACTGTTATGCCTGTACTGAGCCTAATGATTTTTATTTGATGTATTATTTTTCCTAAAGTACCGAATCTTTGAAAACATCTGCTATTTCTTTCACTAGTGACTAATCAGTCATCTTAATAATAATAATAATAATACCTTTTATTTTTCTAATTTGTGTTTAACTTTCAAACTCAAATTTTTGATTCTTAGAATAACTGTATGTACTGGATTAAGGACTTTGCCACTCCCTGGAATAAGGTGTTGTAAAGTTTTTTAGAACATGGTAACCAAATCAGTCTCTGCACCTTGTTTTAAGTTTTTTCAATAAATTGAACCTTTAATTCTATTGTAGTATGTAATTTTCTCTGAATTTCCTAGGGTTATTGTGTATCCTTTCACACACTCTTTCTGTTTTCTTTCCCAATAATTTCTCTTACTATTCCAGTATTAATAATAAGCACAGAAATAATACTGTAGCCATGTTTCTGGATGTTACTCCCGTTTCAGCCTCCTAGTTGGGCAATACTGGAGAGAAATTCTGTGTTTGATAGTGATGATTGTATTTGGCTTGTGGTCAGACTTCAGTTGTCATTCTTTGAACTTGTTAAGATACCTAAATATTTCAGTTTTGCAGAGGGATGAAAATTGGTAGCTACAGTATATTTCAGTTAGTAAAAAGTGGTTCACTAAAATGAGCTGGTAGATGATTCTACAGCTTATTATCTCAATATCCCCTCCAACTGAGTTTTTTGGGGAAAATAAACAAAAAAGTTTTGGACTTTCTGATGTGGTAGCATTTAATGCTAACTCATTTTGGCCTGAATGACTATCTGAGATATTCAAAGATAAGTGATCTGGAATACCATTTACTCATTAGCAAGTATCTCCAGGAGAACTAAACCAATCAAAATATAGACAGATGGTGAGAGTGGGATGGCTATTCTCTACCATGCTTCCATTTTATACCTAAAGCAATCATGCATTATTTCTCAAGGAAGCACGATCCAATGTTCTTTACACTGTACACAGTATCACGACCTATATTAAATATCATAAATTCAGAGAGGTAAAAATGAGCCTTAAGGCCTTTTCCAAATAGACCTTGTTCTGTGATCTCCAACCAGACTCTTGGTACATGTATAATGTGCTTAATATTAAGTTTAACCTTTCGAATATTTTTTATTATTCAAGAGAGAAAATTCTTAGCATGATGTTCTATGTTAGAAACTGGTATGGAGGCTTTGTAGATTTAAAAATAGGCAAAGCCATTGCTATTTTTTTTAACTGAACAACATGCACAATTCCAATTTTATGGCTATAAGTAATTCGGACTTATCACTAAAACTATCAACAGTTTTTTTTTTTCTGGTCTCAGTACATGATAATTTCATGCAAATCCATACAGAAGGCTAGCAAGAAACTCTGAAAAGGGGAGAAAAAGGCTTCTACAAGAATAGAGAAGATGTAGGAATGGTTCTGAGAATTAATAAGAAAAAATTGAGTAACTGGCTCAACTACGCTGAGAGTAGTGAGTAAATTGCGTTTCTTCTATTTGTTTCCCAAAGAAAATGATTACCAAGGACCAAAAGAGCTCTTGAGATACAGAGAGGCAAGAATGGCCCAGACTCACTCAGAGTCCCCAGACCACAAAGCCCTGAAGATGAGGGAGGAGACAGCTATATACATTTTCTCAAGGAGATAGACCAGGGTGGTGAACATTTCCATGTTCACCTCAAGCCTGAAATAAGCTTGGCTTGAAAAAAGCTTTCAAACAGAGTTTGAAAGATGTACCTTATAACATATCCTAGTGTGAAAATTCTCTTTAAAACATTTTCTAGTATGTTTGTTCCCTTTGATACACAAGGATTAAGCATGAAGGCAGCTTTCTTTGAAAGAGAGAGGGGAACAAATTAAATTACTCAAGCTACAACATTATCTTTTGGAGCATGTTCAGTTTGGACATCTTTGTTGCTCATATCTTTTGATATTTTCTATATTTATTCAGGCTGCAGGTACATCTAGAAAAAAATGAATATGTGCTGAATATTTTTCTGTAGTGTCTCATGGGACATGATTTGCTGAAAAGAATCATTTTCATTTTGATCACCTTGACCTAGGCTGTCACAGCCACGATTCCTGTGGAAAAGACAAGAAGCAGTGAGCTAGCTCTTAATCCCATACTTTCTTTCCAGTCTGAGCAAGTTCTTGGTGAAGAGGCAGAAAGGAGTATGGGGAGGTACCTTTGCTGGCTGCTTCTTGACAACTGCATTATCCATTTGTGTATGTGCATGTGAAGCAACTATTAGCACAATACTATACAATAACAATTATATCTATCTTGTTTAAACCCTTGGATCATGCTGTTTTCCTGTCAACATGTTTTCGCCTGGGATTAACATTATCCGTCTGGCTGCAATGGAGTTAATTTTGTTCATAGCAGCCAACATAGAGCTGTGCATTGCATTTGTAGCTAGAACGGTGTTGATAACACACCAGTGTTTTGGCTACTGCCAAGAAGTGATTGCACAGCATCAAGGCTTTCTTTCCAACCCCTTTCCACCCAAAGGCCAGTAGGCTGGAGGTGTGCAAGAGGTTGGGAGGGGACCCAGACAGCACAGCTGACACAAACTGACCAGAGGAATATTCCATACCATATGATGTTGTGCTCAGCAATAAAAGCTGAGGGAAAGGAATTCTTGGTTATGCCATTCACCTTCCCAAGCAAGAGTACACTATGTGTACACTACATGTACTGAGGTCCTGCTTTCCTGGAAATGGCTGGACATCTGCCTGCTGACCACAGAATCACAGAATCAACCAGGTTGGAAGAGACCTCTGGGATCATCGAGTCCAACCATTGCCCTGACACCACCCTGTCAACTAGACCATGGCACTAAGTGCCATGTCCAGTCTTTTCTTAAACACATCCAGAGATGGTAACTCCACTACCTCCCTGGGCAGCCCATTCCAATGTCTAATAACCCTTTCTGTAAAGAAATTCTTCCTAATGTCCAACCTGAACCTCCCCTGGCGAAGCTTGAGGCTGTGTCCTCTTGTCCTATCGCTAGTTGCCTGGAAGAAGAGGCCGACTCCCACTTCACTACAACCTCCCTTCAGGTAGTTGTAGACTGCAATAAGGTCACCTCTGAGCCTCCTCTTCTCCAGGCTAAACAACCCCAGCTCCCTCAGCCGTTCCTTGTAGGTCAGACCCTCCAGACCCTTCACCAGCTTGGTCGCCCTCCTCTGGACTCGCTCCAACACCTCAACATCTTTCTTGAAGTGTGGGGCCCAGAACTGGACACAGTGTTCAAGGTGCGGCCTCACTAGTGCCGAGTACAGAGGGACGATCACTTCCCTAGACCGGCTGGCTACGCTATTCCTAATAGAGGCCAGGATGCCGTTGGCCACCTTGGCCACCCGGGCACACTGCTGGCTCATGTTTAGCCGGCTGTCAATCAACACCCCCAGGTCTCTTTCCACCGGGCCGCTCTCTCACCACTCTTCCCCCAGTCTGTAGAGCTGCATGGGGTTGTTGTGGCCGAAGTGTAAGACTCGGCACTTGTTCTTGTTGAACCTCATGCCGTTGGTCTTGGCCCATCTATCTAACCTGTCCAGATCCCTCTGTAGGGCCTTCCTACCCTCCAGCATATCGACATTCCCACCCAGCTTGGTGTCATCTGCAAATTTACTGAGGGTTCACTCAATCCTTACATCTAGATCATCTATAAAGATATTGAACAGCACCGGCCCCAGAACTGAGCCCTGGGGAACACCGCTAGTGACCGGCCGCCAGTTGGACTTTGCCCCATTCACCACCACTCTCTGGGCTCAGCCATCCAGCCAGTTTTTAACCCATTTAAGAGTCCACCCATCCAAGCCCCAGGCAGCCATTTTGTCTAGGAGGATGCTGTGGGAGACAGTGTCAAATGCCTTACTGAAGTCTAGATAGACTACATCCACAGCCCTGCCCTCATCTACTAAGCAGGTCACTTGGTCATAGAAGGAGATCAGGTTGGGAAGTAGTGAATAAATTCCTCTTTTTACTTTGCTTCTGTGTGCACCTTTTGCTTTTCTTATTATCAACACAAGTTTTTCCATCTTATTTTCTCCTCCGGTGCTGTTGAGGAGGGGGAGTAAGACAGTGGCTGGGTCTGGCAGCCAGCCAAGGTCAACCCTCTACACAGTCTTTAAACCTATACTTCTCAGATCAGTAGGAAGGTAAAGATTCATTTCTGCTGCTGCCCTGTGCAACAGTTCTCTGAAGTCTGATTATTTCTGTCATTTGAATGATACAACCATATAGTATTATTTTTCTTTGGTAGTATATCAAGGACAGTACTCGGTCCTATCACACACACAACTGTTTCCACTTCTGATAATGTATGTGGCTTTTTGTCATACCATGGTTCTGTGAGTATGTCTTCCACCTATTCTTGCAGCCCCAGTTTCTAAAATCAGCCTAGTCTTAACTCAAGTCATGTACAGTTAAACTCTGTATTGTGTTTTACTCTGCTCTGAGATTTTTTTTGTGATTTCATAATGAATCTTTTGAAGATTTCTAAATTAAAAAATATAGCACTTATGTATCTAAAACTATACACAATTACATGTGTTCCTCTGCTAAACATATATTTGTTTATGCCATTAATACAGCCCACTTTCTCCTTTATGACTGGGTTTTTAAGGTCACAAAAGTATACTGATGTTTCTTGCTAATGAATCCTCTTTCCATCATGCCTCTAGTGAAATATTTCTGCCTCGAATACTGGCAAACAACGAAGGAGGAGCTGATGTCTTAATTCAAGTTCTACAATGGAAAAAGGAAACAAAAGTGAAAGAGCTGAATATATTTAATCCAAGTACAGAACTGCCAAGTAAAAGAATGCTTGCACCGAAACAAATAACATGATATGTTCTTGAAGTCACTTGTGGGTAGGTTGTTCATTTTGCTCTGCTATGTTGCAATTATATCCTGCTGAGTGCAGGAAAAGTTAGTCAATTCTCACTCTCCCTAGAACAAAAATCAGTATGTTGCCATTTTTCCTCTCTACCAAGATGTCACTGTCAGCTCAACTTCCTGCTTGGTTCTTGGGTGTTTGCTGTTTCATCTGATTCTTTGCATCACCCAGAGACAAAATCTAGCTGCTTCCTTTCTTATCTTTTGCACAGAATGGGAAAGTGTGGTCTGTGTTCTGAACTTCCATGGTGCCTCTAGGGATATGAGCAAAAGTAAATGAGGTATTAATATTTTTCTCTAAATATCCCCTCCAATACACACATTTTTTGCAACTGTACAGCTTATGATAGGAGCAGACAGAATGCTCCATGCTCTGTGATTTGTCTTCCAATGTGGCTGCTGGCTGTGTGGGTGGCTTACGGCTTGGGACAAGAAAATCGTGAAATGTGGGAAAGTGATTATTACTTATGTGTTACAGGAAGCGTTACAGAAGTATTTTGCAGGTGAAAAGAAAAGTATAAAAAATTGTGGTTTTATTTGTTTTTTGGCTGTGTTTGGTTGTTTTTTTTGGGTTTTGTTTTTTTTTTTTTTTAGAAATAAAGCTAATTTACACCAGTCAGAGCTTGATTTACAGTCATATAGGGAAATGCAAGTGCATCCCAGAATAGGATTTCAAAATGCCTTCCACTGATGTTAACTAATTTGCAAATGTGATTATTCTTAAGTGATTTTTGATCTAGCAATAAAAGTGACAAAGAAACACCAAACTTTTCCTCAATTGTAGTATTGGTAGTACTCAGAAATGACCATGCATGCTAAAATGATATCTTAAAGTGCCCTATATCTCATATCTTTAAGGTGTTGCTACTAATCAAATAACAAGAGTTTGACCTTGCAATCATTGAAGAATGCATTAACAATATGCTAAATGCTTGTTATTGATCTCCAACTGAGTGTTCACTTCATTAAGTTCTGCAGGTGCTTAAGTGTGTGCAGGTTTGGGGGTGATTTCCTTCTTTTTAATTCCTTTAGAAATAGACCTCTCCTTCCAGGTTTGTTCAACTTTGGAGGAATATTGCTATAAAGGTCTGAGCTGGCTTTCAAATGTTGTCACTAGGTACACTAACATGCATTTAAAGAAAAATGCTTGTAAATATTAATAGGGTAAGAAGCATATGCAGAATCACTGGGTGAGTACAATGAGGAAATACCTATTCAAATTCTCAGCATTTTGTTAATATTCAAATTAAAACAAGGAGAACTATTGCAAGAAATGAATGAAGTTACCTATGAGAAAACAGTCATAAATATGGCTTGCCTAAGTGCTTCAATAAGGCACTGGCAGATAGTAGTTTTTCGATGGATGTCTTGTGACTAATAGCACTACCATAGCTAAAATTCCCAAGTCATTAATCTTACCATTTGTATGCTTTATGACAGAATGGCATAAACCGCATACTTCCTGTGACAGGGAGTTCCTGTCCTACCCCATGAATTTTGCTTTCATCCAAGGGAGCAGACTGTGCTCGGCACCAGTCAGATGGTTTAACCAAAGGATGTGACCAAAAGTTTGGGAGGTAGTATGCAAGGAAAAGCAGCAGAGCACTCACTACCAGTAACATTTGACATTTCTGAAAAGAAGAGGAGAGGGAAGCGTTGGTAAAATGGCAAGCACCTCACTTCACGCTTCTCCTAATGCTCCTCTGGAATTTTATGCTGAAATTTCCTAACAGTACTAAAATCCTTCAGTACTTCATAAGTTAATACAGAAACTGAAAGGCTATTTGTGCTTTTAGTTACACTAATAGGCAATTTAGACAAATGCTGCAAATGAGGGACATACATAATCCATCTCTGTAGTGAGCTTAAAACTGTAGAGCTGTTTTAATGTAAACTGTTTAATTTACTGTGAATGTTTCTCTAGGACTGATATTGAAAACAATAAATGAAGATATTAATTTGTTTAGAGAATAGTCCAGTTAAGACTAAAAGAGTATCATCACTTAAAATAAGGGCTACCTGAGCAATGAAAAATTTCATTTGTTTATTCTTGTAATGTGTTAGAAGAAACAGATGCATGAGACTTAAATTTTAAGCAGATGAGTTCATTAGAATGTAGAATATTTGCCAATAAATGTTGGTCTCCTCAAAAAGTTCAGTACCAAAAAATGTTGTATTCACACCACTACAAGAAATCATTTGGCAAATTCAAATTTTAGATTAATTTAATTTTCTCTCTAGTGTGCTCTTTGAACTGACATATGCACTTGTATTGTGTGGACCAAGTAGGACATTATTATAGTAATGAGGAAAACTAAATGAAAACTTGCAAAGAAGGTGCAAACTTGCAGATCCCATATTTTGAAGGTCTAGTTTTGACTTATTTATTTTGTATCATCAGAAACTTATTTTCTCTCTTTACTGGAAAAGAAAAAAAAACAAAAGTTTGGACAGAACCATAGGAATTTAAAGCCAGGTGACACAGAAGTAAAGTGAAAATATAAAAAAAAAGACAAACCCAAACAATTTGACAAAGGGAGATCAGGAAGACAGTATATGAAAAGAATTAAACAGAAAATAAAGTTTTATATTTCAGGAAGCTTTTTCATTATTTTGTAGTACTGCTTTCTATTATCTCTACCTTAAGAAGGGCTAAACACTGTTTACTGCATGTATCCTCATCCTTTTCAGTTCCACTGATTCAGTAAAGCTGCATAATTTTGATGAAGAAAATTTCAGCAGTGCCTGTTCTACTGTGAGCCCTGGTATCTATTCTAAGTAACCCAATTATGGATTTTACTACAGAATTTTCATTTGATAGCTCTATTTTGGCCATTGTTTTACAACTATAAAAAAATGTCGGCTTCAAAATTAGGACAAGGATTGTTTGGTTACTTGTTTACCTTGTTGAGGCAGAAAACTCAGTAAGTAAAACACAAAGTGGAAGAGATATTTTTCTTTTTAATTGGGTACTCAAGGTGAGAGGTAGTAGACAACAGGAAACTTCAGGTGGCCAACTATTGTTATTTAATACTGACCCTTGAGACCTTCACTGACCTTCACCCAAACTTACAAACTTTGGGAGGTTTGTAAACGCTTCTAGTAAAGTGACACGAGAAGAGTGACCCACTTGCCAATGAGTAGAAAACTTAGCTGGAGTGTGGGGATCAAATTTCTTTGCCTGAAGAATAAGCTCTCAAATCTTGTTTCCCAGGAAGGTACCCCAAACACTATTATTCTGTACTTTGTTTTTCTTAGTATCTCTGACATACTTTTATGTTTTACAAGCATCCATTGATGCAGAGTCTGGAATCCAGCAGAGCAGGCACCATTGTTATTGTTTCCATTATAAACCTGCTTGAAGGTGTGAGATGGTTAATAAAAAATGTAAGTGGAATAGTGGCACATAACATGTCAACTCAGAAGTAAACTTAAAAAAAATACCCAACAACATTGTTTTAACTTGCAAGACTACTAAAGAAAATGCTCTTGATACTTTTTGCAGGACTGTAAGTGGAAAAAAGTTCTTTAAAAAGTGGCAAGCAATTTGTCTATAGTATTGAACTAAATGAAATCCAGTTGATACTCAGTTGAAAAACACTAAAGCTCATGGTGGACCCTTTGATGTTTCATTTGTGATTCAGCTGCTTGTGCTGCACATGGGACCCTTTCAAGTAAGTGTCTGTGACTGAGAAGCTTTCCTCTCCTGGTTGAGCTGACACTCACTTCTATAATTGGATCAAAAAAGTGTTACTATTTTAGTTTTTTTTTCCCCTGGTAGCAGTTGCTAACTCCTTATTTGGATGCAGCAATCAAATTTCAACCTTTTATTTGAAGCCTAGTTAGTATGCGGCTGGGCAAAGCCATACCTTCAAAGTTAGCCGTGCTTGGTAAAGGTGGGTTGCATCAGGTCATCTCCAAAGGTCCCTTTCAACCTCAATTATTCTATGAGTCTATGATTTATCATTCTCTTTTCTCTCTGTGCCCAGTGGATGGAGTGGCACTTTCCCATGTGTAGTACAAAGTATGCTATGGATTTTCATAATTTGACTGTGAAAAGGTTGACATGAAGGAGGTTCCTTCCCTTTAGTTTATTACTCTGCTTTTAGGAGTTTGTTAGAATTAGAGATGTCAAAAAATTATGATTCCCACAAGTATACTTTTTTGTCAAATGTTAAAAGAGAGAATCAATTCAGAAAATTATGAACAACTCTATTTATATTTTAGCCTTTAATGAGAAGATCCTTTGCATTATAATTACAAACTCTCAACTCAGTTATTAGGGATTGACTGAACTGTTACAGTTTTTTCACTTACAACATTTTGTAATTTTCCTCACTATGTTCCAACATCTCAGTCAAGTAAAAGAAATTCTGCTTTCATAGAAGAGATTTTGAGCTCGGGTCTGTATGTATTAGGGGAAAGTTCAGACCTTGACTAAGGTTTTCTACGTTTAAAAAAATGTTTGCACCTTGAGGTGCATTTTCTGATTGTAAGGGGTGCTTTATGCATGAAATGCTGTGAGAAACAGAAAGCAATTTTCCTTTCAACATGTTGACACTATTACATCCAGCTGAGACGCAGCTGCACAGGAACGTGTGAAAATGAAAACTTGCTTAGGAAGAAGGGAATTGAACTAAATATCCAGGCTCATTCCAAGGACACAGCACGGCTGTGGAAACAGAGGTAGTTTTCCAAATGCTGCCTCGCCCACCTCCACTCACTGACCTGATGGCCTGGACATTGGTGTGACTAGAAAGAGAGGTCTCTTCATCTTCTCTGTAGCTAAATTTAACAAGAGGGCTTTGTAACGGTGCAAAAAGTAAAAGTCATTCTCTGTGGGGAAGATGAAGAAGTGATTCATTTACCTTGTTTTACAGAGGTGTCTTCCAATAATAATTTCCTTACAACTTACCCTGTTGGGAAGATACTGTGCACAAAGGAGTCTTGAATCTCTTTGCCTCTGCCATCAATAACACATAAAAAAGGAAAAGCTGGGGGGAAGCCTGTAATAACAAATCTTTTACTCATAACAACTTCATGTTCAGCTTGCAAAGAGGTATCTGTAATATGACAGCATGCTTCATCAGTTTCCTACATTTCCCAGGTCCATGTAACTATACAGCTTATCCTAGTAATTAACTCTGTTGAGTAAGTTAAACAAGTTGCCACATAGAGTAAGCTGCACTGCCAGAAGTTCTTTTGCCAGTATATCTGTTTTAGCAAGGGTATGATTTTTTCAAGTTCTTAACTAATGCACAATATTGTACAAAACCTTCAAATGAAGAACAAGCCTGTGAAATTAATCTGTCCCTTTTAACTGAAATAGTAGTGCAAAACTGACAAACATGAATCTACCTTGTGTAGAAAGTATGCAAGACATTTTTTTTGCTTATCTTTTCACAAATTGTTCTTTAATTTGAACAGAAGTGATAAATGACATTTCACATGGAAGTTCTTCCAAGGATAATAAATAACACATGGATGGCAGATTTGGGGGGAAGACAAGGGGAAAGTCAAGCCTTTATCCAAAAACCACAAAAGCCTCTGCTTTAGAGCTAAAATACTCTTTTTGGCTCTAATGAGAGAAGTAATTTTTCAGCCAGCAGCTTATGAGGTGCTAGCTAGTTCCATCATGAAGAGGAGCAAGTCAAAGAATTCAGCCTAATTCACTCTGGAATGGTAGGGCCAAATGAGTGCATCCTGCCTACCGCATCTCTCTGCTGAGACTCTGCTTGTGTGTGGAGTACACTAATGCCTTCTGATGGGCTCAGTCACACTGTGTGGCACTTTACACCTCTGCACTTCCACTAAAATCAATGCAACATTTATGATAAGGCTTGGCAAGAGAAAAGGTAAAAATAGTACTGCTCTCTGGCTTTTGATTAGAGGTATTACCCACTAGATTTGGGAAGCCTAATTTGCATTTTTAAGTAGCATCACTGAAAAAAGTAGTGGACACTGCTACTGCATGTTTACACATACAAGTAGAGCTCTTTGCCTTTTCATGACTGCCTATAGTCAGACTTCTTGGACATAAGGTGTCAGAACCTGCAATCACAGATTTTTGGTACCCTTAAACACATGGAGCTATAGTTAGCTCACTAGATAGTCCTGTTAAAATGAATAGAACTGTTTACAGAGTAAGATACTACTTAACCTCTTCCTTGTCAGGAAGGAGCGATCCTTTGAAGATACTACATCTGAACTCCACAAATTGTTGGAGATGTTGCCTTCTCAAGTAATTACTTTGAACCACGCACATGTTTCCGGGCTGCATGTCCTAAAATAGGAAGTGGATAACTTTGCCTTAAAAGTTAAGATGTGTTTAGATACTGTCTATTAGACCTTGTGCTTGATTTTGGAGAGATGGTTGCAGCTAATTAAGAGAGTCATTTAAGCAGGGACCTCAGAGGTATCTACTCCAAACTCCTGCTTGAAGCAGGTTCAATAGTGAGACCAGACCATGTTGCTCAGGGCTTTATTCAGTCTGGTTTCAAAAACCTCCAAGGATGGAGACTACATAACTTTCATTCTCAGTTACTAAAACTTATCAATAATTACATTATCTGATCTCAAGCCTTTTCTCAGAAACACAGTATTTTCACCAATAATTTGGTATATACACCAAAGAAATAAATCACTTTAGTTTTAAAAACCTCTTTGAGATTGAACTCCATTTGTTCCTCCACTTTAATCCAGAGGCTAGCAAACAAAAGCTAGGTGGAAGACGAGATTTCTCTTTGCCATGAGCTTTTGTGTAACTTTGCATATCATGCTTTTTGCAACATGCCTCTCTTTTCAGGTGGGCAAATGAGTCGCAGACATCCTGTGCAAGTAGATAGATGGAATATTGTAAGACACCTGACATGATGGGAATTGGAGCCTTAGAAGTACTTGAATTTTGTGGCTAAATGTTTCCTGGGCTTTTTTTGTTACACGTGTACCTTTTTAAAGATGAACTCACCCTTGGTCTGAACTGAGAGAAATGCAACACAGTAAATGGGCAGATACCTTTGTACTTCCAGTTCCAAGGACATAGTTCTGGGATATTCTAAATTTATCAAACTTTTATGTATCTGCTCAGTGCACCTTTTAAAAGTTATAGGATTTTTTTTTCGTATCTGGATTATGGTTTGCTACTACCCTCACTGACTTCAGGAAGTGTGTTTCCAATTAGTTCATCAGTAAAAGAGGAATTAGTATTTTGTATCAGATATTACATGAACATCTGCTTTATTAAAATAAAAAAAATTATATAATGTGCTGAGTCCCTCTTTCAACACTTGAGAACAGGCTTTTTCCCCCCTCAAGTCAGCTTTCCTTTCCCAACTGTGCTCCACAATTACTTTCAGAATTGATTAACTTCCAGTTTATGACACATATAGCGGTTGTGAAATAACAAAAGTCAGCACTTCTTCCAATGTTGCATCTCTGTGAGCTGATTCAATCCATTTTATAGTTATTGAGTTGGACATTTCCTCATTACTCAGGGGATGGTGCAAACCAAGGACTCTTAAAGAACCACAACCTCCAAACAAGCTCTTTTCCCCTGCTATTTTTTTCTTATTGCTATTGTTGTGAATATCAAATTATTTATGCATTTATTTATTTATTTTATGAAAGTGAAGTTACAGTTAGGCAGAAAGATGAGGTTTGTCATTGCAGGCCACAAAGTGAAATCTAGGAGAGTACTCCAGAGCCTAAAGTCCTATGGGCAGGAAAGTAAATTCTGCTCCAAAATGTTGAACAAGCCACACACACAACTTACCTAGATTCTGCACCGTTTTCTGTGAGCACTGTGGACAGGTGAGAATGTTTATTTTTCTTATGATAAATTTTTCCAGAGCAGAAGTACCCCATACAAAGTTTGAAATTTCCCACAGCTTAAGAAAGGATAATTACACATTAGTTTTCCCTTTTAATCAATATCAGAGAAACATCATGCTAAAAATTACATACACTTTAATTTCTTTTCAAACATATGATAGATAGATTTAATTCTTATACTATTTCACTTTTCTGTTATGGGTATGTTATCCTATCCCCCTGTGCAGTCCTGAGTGTCTTAACTCACTCTTTAGAAGAACCAGAGTCAGCTGAAAGATTCAATCCCCTGAAGAAACAATAGACTAGTAGATACTGTTACAGAAATATCTGTGCAGAGTAACTTCACTGAAAACAACAGAAACCATTTGCTCATATTGAGTTACTTTGAATCTATGTAATATTTATTAGGCTAAGAATGGGCCCTGGCCTTGCTTTCTGACTGTCCCCCAGGCTATAAAAAAGAATAAACATATGGAAAAATTCAATAAGTATTTTTAGCAGATTTTGTTTAGAGTCTTCGGTGAAACTGGTCTGAAAAAAAAAATTTACCCAAATATCTTGGAATTGCGTGGAATTCAACACATTGCTCATTTTTTTTTAATCAATCATTTAGGTGTTCTAAAACAAGAAATTATCTTTAAAATTTCTTCTCTTTAAACTTTAACTTCTATAAATATAATCATAAATGTTCTAAAAATGATTGAAATTTAATAATTTTTGTGTAAGATCAAATGGAGAGAATACATTTTAAAAATGTCTGTAGGGTGTGGAAACCATTTATTTCACTGCTTTTTTTTATCTGTCACAGCACTTAAAAAGTAGCAGTTTAATATAAGCCTCTTCCTTGAGCTTCTTGTGAAAACAAATGGTATCCAATCTAGCTTCAATCTATGTTATTGGCGATCTGTAGATGTATTCATTGAACATTTTTACTTTTGAAGGAAACCAGCTGAAGATATTCTTCATCTTAGAGATTTCTGAACAATCGTTTTACTTTATTTATCCAAACTGTTGCTGCTTCCATGCTGTAAAAGGAGAGTGGAAGGTAATACATCCTGATGAGAAGATGTAGTAGAAATTACTGCAGATTAGCTAGAAAGAAGGTTTTAGTAGATCTTGCTGAGTTAGTTTTGATTATAAGTGACACTTCAGAATCCAGAGTTAAGAAATTCTGCTATTTCCCATCATGTTGCTACCATCACTTGACAAGAAAATACACCAATTTACAAGTGATGGCACCACAATTATAACAATTTGGACAGCTGTTAATATGAGTTTCATCAGTTCCTTTAAAATCTGGTAAAAACATTCTTTTCCAGAAAAACTTGAGGGAAGTTGAGTATTTTGAAAGAAAGAATATGTGGACTGACCACTTACCTGCAAGGAGAATGACTGATTTTTTTTTTTTTTTTTTTTTTAAAAAAAGTAGACTTATATATACTGTCTTTCATCATCTGGACTTCATAGTTGATCTTGTGACATTCTGTGAGCAATTGCTGAGGAATACTTGAAACACAATAAGCAAGCCTTAAGACTGCAATAGATGACTAGTAAACAGATAGATTGATAGACCTAATGTCTTCTTGTTCACAGCATTATATGTGTATATGTTGTATAGATACATACACAAACAAACATGTACAGGCACAGCTATGTGTATATATGTAAGTATATGTGTATCTGGTTTCTTTTGGTTTTGTTGAGCTGTTGCATATGTTTCAAGTAGCAGCTATAATCACACATCTAAACACCACCAAGTTTTCTTCAAAACTGATTTTAATATTTTCTGCTCTTTCAGCTTTGTCTAAAAAGACACAGGACATGAGGTTCTTGAAAGAAGTCTGACGGGAAGAAGCAGTAAATGCAAATTTTTCATACTACATCAGTATTTTGACAAATGGCAACATGTGAATAATCCCAGTTTCTCTGCCAGCCAAACCAGAATGAAAAAAGTAAATGTTTAAGTACAAGAGAACAAATAACCTTTTAAATAAAGACAAATATTTTAAGATAAAATAAGCATGTATTAGAAAAAACATATGATCCTGGATGAACACATACAGTATGTCTTTGAAAGCTATTCCTGGTGACACACAAGTTGAATATATACTTAGAGAAAACCAACAGAGATGATTGCTAGATTATGTTCTTATACTCTGTGGAGCCTTTCTAATAAAGATGTAAAGTTGTGAGTATGACAAGATATCCTTATATTCAAAATACATAATTTTGCATGCAATAGCTTTTCTATGTTTCTGTTTTACAAATACACTTTTTCAGTTTCTGATAATGATTAAGTCACTATTAATTCACAAGCAGGGCATGCGCCTATATTTGTAAAAGATTAAGATGACTGAAGTTCATGTGGTCTCAGTTGTACTGAAGACCAAGAAATATGTTTTAGGCGGGAAGTTTCAGGTACTAATAAAGCATTAATAGTCTGGATTTTGCTGATCCAAGTTGTTTATTTTATTAAGCTGTAAATACATATTTCCTTTGTGTACAAAAATCTATTTTCTGCCTTACTGATTATTTGAAAATTTACTTTGAAATGTGAAATAAAATTAAAAATTTTTCATGAAACAAAAGATTTCTTGAATTAGCATTAATAAACATTTTAATTACACACTAGCATTTTGTTATTAAATCTCATGCATTTTCATCATATGTAATTGAATGCCATAATACAGTAGTCAAATTAATCTTAAAATTATCACAGCTTAATGTCTGTCTTTAAAAGAACAAAAGATTATTCTCACAGAAAAATTCAGAACACTTTCCCACCAGATACTTTAGTAGTAGACAGAGCTGTCTCTTGCAACAGAAGTATTTTTTCAATTGGAATTTTTTATTTCAGTATGTTTCCAAATGTGTTAGGGAAGCAGTCATTCTTCAGTTTGCTCATCTATCAAGAGAGTTAAAAAATGTTGTCCAAATGTATGTGTACACATGTGGGTAACACGCAAAAAAAATGTGCTGCATAGGTGGTGGAAATATAAGAATTTAGTCAGAACAGAAAATCCAATTTATTTTAGTTGGATTGTGCTATTGTTTCTCAAATAGGCCTCTGACTAAATAGCCATACTGTAGCCATGATTACCACTTGATTCTATTTGCAGTTTCAAACTGATGAAATATTTATGGCAAAGCTGTTTTAATTTGATTCTGATTTTAAAACTCTGTATAAAAATACTTAGAAGAAAGCATTTAGTCCTTCAAAACTGAACTGATAATGAAAACAAATGTAAAATTTTACTTGATTGAATTAACCACTTTCAATTTTAACATTTACATCAAGACAGAGGCAAATCTGTAGCATTTACATAACTGTGGGTGATTCTAAGGAATCAAAGGCATAAAAATGAGATCTATGGATTCAAACCACTGTCCTCCAGTCTCATCAACAGTACTTCTTTATACCAAAAGCATAGCTGATTCACATTGCTCCATTTAGCATACACTAGTGTCAATATGAAGAAGTGACAGTTGAAGAATTGGTCCTTCTATTAACAGAACACACATTAATTTCAAATGCACCATATTGCACTAATCAAACACTGCCATATATGGCTTTTAACAAGTTAGTTTTTTTTTAATGGTGTTAAATCATCATTCCAACCTGTCAAATTCTGTTTATAAAGACCATATACATTTGGTAAAGACTAAAGTTCATGTAGGTGACCTTGGGCTTTTTTTAAGCTCATCATAGTTTGTCATACATATATTACATATGAGTAGAAATAAAGGTCAAAGATCATCTGTCTGACCATAGCTTGAGAAAATACTAACTGAGATGGGGAAAAGCCATGCCAAGAGCTGCGCTTATAACAAAAAATTGATTCGTGTGCTTAAAATAAACCAACTATTTTCTTACATAAAACTGACTAGAAATAGCATAACAGTCTCTGGCCTGTGTCATCCTCAAAACCATACTTGGAAGTTTGAAATAATGCTAGTTGTCACAGCCCTAAATCATGCCACGGACAGTGGTAAAAAATGAACATTGCACAGTTGTATTACATTCATATGTATGTATAAAAAATTGTTTTGCTTAAATCCCTACCTTGGCATTGCTTAGATTACCAGAAGAATTTTGGACATAAAGGCCAGTAACACGTGCAAGATGAAATCACTATGGTTTATTGTCATGCTTCGCGTGTAGTCCACCAATACATCTCCTTGAAGGTAGGGACCTTGACAGGCTTGAGAGCTGGGCCTGTGCAAACCGCATGAAGTTCAAGGCCAAGTGCAAGATCCTGCATGCGGGTCGGGGTAATCCCAAGCACAAATGCAGGCTGGGTTGAGAATGGATTGAGAGCAGCCCTGAGGAGAAGGACTTGGGGGTGACGGTTGATGAGAAGGTCAACATGAGCCGGCAGTGTGTGCTTGCAGCCCAGAAGGCCAACCATATCCTGGGCTGCATCAAAAGAAGCACGGCCAGCAGGTCGAGGGAGGTGATTCTGCCCCTTTACTCTGCTCTCGTGAGACCCCACCTGGAGTACTGCATCCAGCGCTGGAGGCCCCAACATAAGAAGGACATGGAGCTGTTGGAACGAGTCCAGAGGAGGGCCACGAAGATGATAAGAGGGCTGGAGCACCTCTCCTATGAAGACAGGCTGAGAGAGTTGGGGCTGTTCAGCCTGGAGAAGAGAAGGCTCCGGGGAGACCTTAGAGCAGCCTTCCAGTATCTGAAGGGGGCCTACAGGAAAGCTGGAGAGGGGCTTTTTACAAGGACAAGTAGTGACAGGACGAGGGGGAATGGTTTTAAACTGAAAGAGGGTAGATTTAGATTAGATATGAGGAAGAAATTCTTTACTGTGAGGGTAGTGAGACACTGGAACAGGTTGCCCAGAGAAGTTGTGTATGCCCCTCCCTGGCCGTGTTTAAGGCCAGGTTGGATGAGGCTTTGAGCAACTTGGTCTAATGGAAAGATGTCCCTGCCCGTGGCAGCGGGGTTGGAACTAGATGATCTTTAAGGTCCCTTCCAACCCAAACCGTTCTATGGTTCTATGATTATATACTTGCAAGGTGCATGAGGCACTCCTCTGCAGCATCTGTCTGTTGCTGCCCTTATCACTAGTCCTCAAGATCTATGCTGACTCTTTCTTTGATTTTGTATGCTCTACTCTGTCTGTGCAGCACTACTAGGTATATAATTAGAGCAGAGGCAATTGAGATGGAATTTCTGATTTTAAATGTGAATTATCCCATTGAATTACTTACTGACTTTAAGGTATGCTGCAAAATTCAGGCATTATGCAGGCTGTGACGTGAATTTTTTAATTTTTTTTTTTTTAAAGAGAGTCAGACTTTATAAGGCTGCAGATGTTATATAGCTGACTAATTTTTTTTAATAGGATGGCTGTTTGGAGCCTTCTAGTTCTTAGTATTCACCATTTATATTCATAAACAAAAACCAGAAAGCTAGTTGCGGCTACCAACTTGTACAGGCTGCGAAACCATTTGAAATCATCACTTGCAAGCGGGACCTGTCTGAACAAGATTTTGACTTGCCTATGATCTCTCCAATTTTTGTGTTATTCAAAATATGAAGCTCAAAGAGAGTGTTTACAGGCATGAAATTTACAGGAAGAGTGTTATAAGCAAGAGCAAGAAAAATGGCAATTTTTCATCAATAAATGGCAGTCCCAAAAAATTAATGGCATTATGTGTTTAATTTGTACTCCCTTGCCTTTGGCTGTTTTACATTCTGCTAGGACAACAGTCTTCTTGGATGTCAAACCTGTCATTTCTTTATTTGGATATATAGGGGAAATTCCTACCTCGCCTTTATGATAAGCAGTTGATGAGACATAAAATTGCATAGGGAAAAACCTGGTTTTGTATTGTAAATGCCACTGGTGATAGAATCATAGAATTATTTTGGTTGGAAAGGACCTTTAAAAGATCATCGAGTCCAATCATTAACCTAACACTGCCAAGTCCACCACTAAACCATATCCCTAAGCACCACATCTACTTATCTTTTAAATACCTCCAGGGATGGTGACTCCACCACTTCCCTGGGCAGCCTGTTCCACTCTTTGACAACCCTTTCCATGAAGAAATTTCTCCTGATATCCAGTCTAAACCTCTCCTGGCACAACTTGAGGTCGTTTCCTCTCGTCCTATCGCTTGTTACTTGGGAGAAGAGACCGACACCCACCTCGCTACAACCTCCTTTAAGGTACTTGTAGACAGCAATAAGGTCTCCCCTGAGCCTCCTTTTCTCCAGACTAAACAACCCCAGTTCCCTCAGCCGCTCCTCATAACACTTGCTCTCCAGACCCTTCACCAGCTTTGTTGACCTTCTTTGGACTCTCTCCAGCACATCAACATCTTTCTTGTAGTGAGGGGCCCAAAACTGAACACAGTATTCGAGGTGTGGCCTCACCAGCGCCGAGTACAGGGGGATGATCACTTCCCTAGTCCTGCTGGCCACACTATTTCTGATGCAGGCCAGGATGTTGTTGGCCTTCTTGGTCACCTGGGCACACTGCTGGCTCATATTCAGCCAGCCATTGATCAACACCCCCAGGTCCTTTTCCACCAGGCAGCTTTCCAACCACTCTTCCCTAACCTGTAGTTGTGCATGGGTTTGTAGTACCCAAGTGCAGGACCCGACACTTAGCCGTATTGAATTATCTGGTTATTTAATGATCCTTATAAATCCCATTTTTATAATTCTGTTTACCAGCTGTGACTTGACTAACTGTGCCATATCATGTGACAGATGGTGGAGCGAAAAGATAGTGAGATTAATATGTAATTAATATATCTAAAGTGTAATTAATTTCTTTAATATGTATTCTCTCAGGACTTGCTCTATATATAACCGGCTAAGAGATCACTACATTTAACATTAGACTTCACTGGTCTCCTGATCAAGATCATTATTAAAATGTGTTCCTGATATTGTGGAAACATTTATTTAATGTTCTAGATGCTACACGGGACATCAGCACAGCACATATATTGTTAAGTGAACACTGGATTTCAAGATTTAGTCCCCTTAATTACACTGCAGAGTTTGAAAGGAATAAAATTGAACAACATTTTCTCTATTCATATTTGATTAAGTGAATTAGTTTGAAGATCAGAAATTCTCTCAGAGTGTTACATCATTGGTCTACAGTTGTATAGTAGTATAGAAGAGAGTTGTACAATAACTTAATCAACAACATTATGCATTATCCTACTTTGGACTTTACCTAGTTGAGAAATGATAGTTTAATAATTTGAATGAATGCCATTGCTGTCTGAGGGTTTGTTTTTTCTTTCCTCAGTCTTCTAATGATCTAGGAATATACAGTACAGTTATGTCTTAGTTTATCAATAGCAGCTGATGGGAATATGGTGTTTTAAATTAAAAAGGACATTGATCTACAAAGGTTGGATTGTGTCTAGTCCTCAATGTCCCTTGTTTCAGAAATGTGGGGAAACTGGATGGAGGAAGTTACTTTCTATCATCCTGTTTTAATTTTTTTCCTTCAGTAGTTTTATGAGACAATACAAGCTCTCTCAGATCAGTGAAAAAATCAAATAAATGCATATGCTCTACCAGCTTGCACTGAAAAAAACAGAACTATAATTCTCAAGTAGAGCTAAATTGCAAGGAGTTATTGCAAGAAGAAGGGTTTTCACTTCTTTTTTCCTCTACATTCATCTGTTACTTCTCTAGAGCTATTCCCTGAAAAATGCCTAAAATATTTCAAAATCTGGTTGTCTTTTTCAAATGAGTTTACACTATTTTTATTACATACATGTTTGTCCTGGGCTAGGCAGAATATGACTGCAGCTACAAAATGAAGTCCCTATTGAATACCGGCTTACAGATTACTAACACAAACATTATTGAAGTAGTGAAAGTAATGACCCTCACAGACTATAAAACAGCAATGGAGATACCATGTAGCTGAAGCAATATCTTTTGATCCCTCAGTCATCTAAACTTCTTGCATGAGCCTCTCCAGCAGAGGTGTAACTGAAAAAAAGTCATAGCACTGAAGCAGACAGAATTTGCTCCTTTTCTTTTCCTCTTCCAGGGAATCTGTTATCCCTTGGGATGCAAATGCTCTCCTTTAGTTGCACTGAGAAGTTTTGTACCTGTACATACCTGGAAGAGGCAAGCACTTTATTTAGTAACACAATATTTTCTTCTTTTTCTTATATAAATTTCCTTCCGATGCATCCTTAGAAAAAGCCCATAAACATCATATATTAAAAGTAACATCATCACTGCCTGCTGTACTGTATCATAGTCCTTAGTTTGTTGCATTGTCTTTCAGAACTGTCTTTTTAATTAAAAAGTCAATAAAAGGAAGTTACTTACTTAGAGATGCTTTTCTTCACAAGCTTTCTTTTTTCTTTCTTTTTTTTTTTCTTCTCTTTTCTTAAAGGTATTTAGGAACAAATTCTTCCCTTTGAGATGAGATGTTATCCATCGTAGCTGAATTTGACCTTTTGTTCTTTTAAGCTTCATTGGAAGAGCCTGAACACCTGTTTTGAAAAGCTGGGTCCCACCCTTTGAAAGAAAAAAGGAAGAACATGTCCTTCATAAAAGAATGAGGAATGAAAACGGAAACTTTCTGGGGGGACTAGGGTAGGCAGATAGTCTATTATTAGATAGCCAAATAGCAAAAGATGCTCAGGGAAAAGAGAATATGAAGGTTTCTAAAACAGGTGAATGGGATACAGGAGTGGGGGAGACAGAGGGGAAGAAGAAGCAGAAAAAAAATAAGATTAAGTGCACGTAAGTCATACCCAAATACAATAGGAATAGTACAGATGTGAGGCAAAAGTCATATGTAAAGCAGAAATATATAATAGTATTAATGTTACTCAGTAAGGGTAAAGCATCCATGGAGTCAAACAACTAAAAATGAAAAAGCACATTCCTGACTGTCTGTTGTAGGACATCAGCACAGCTAGAGAGGAGAAACATGAGATGATACAATTTTTCAGGTATGGACCACACAGAAAAAATGTTGTTGTTATAAAAGCCTAGATAAAGTAATGACATTTGTACAAAAAAACAAAATTTGGGGGTGGGGGTGGCTACAATTCACAGAGTAAATTCCAGCAGAGTGTAAATCAGATGCAAAGGACAGGTACCATACTGCTGATGCAAATGAGAATATGTGAAAACTCGTATAGGTTGAGAAGTACAATTAATATTTTCACAAGATACGTTTAAGCGTCTTCATGTAATGACAATCACAAAATGCGGTTTTGAATTACTTAGGTATCTACAGTATGGCCCATATGCAGGAAAAAAGCAAGTTTGTGGATTAATGAAACAATTTTAATAACTCTCTAACTAAACATCTCATTACATTTCTACATTGTTTTCAGTCCTAGAATATGTCAATAAATTACAGCTTATCAGTAATTCTGCACCAAAGTGCTCATTTTCTCTTATGCTTTCACTTTGACAGAAATGGACATGTAAACAAGGCCAGATTTCTAAAAAGAAACCTTATTTACAGGTGCAAGTTAATGGATATTGCTGAGACAAGCACTCTAAGAGATCAGTTTAAATGTTATTGCCAATGTGTGTCACAGACTACCAGAAACTGCAGCAGTACAGGACAACTGCCAAGGGAAGGCAATACGCTTCTGGAAACAAATAATCATTCAAATTAGGTTTTAACATGCAAAAAAAACGAGATAAGGACATGTGGCTCAGTGTTCTAGGCTAATGATTTGACATTAGAAGAGAGATAAATTTTGTAGGGAGAAATAATGCATAAGTATACACATGCACACATATCTTTATATGTAATTATATAAATTAGACCAGGCTTTTGGATACACAACGCTCTAGAAACAAATGCAAAATAAATTCCTATTCACTTGAAATACAATGGAAGAAAAACAAATTCAGATTTCAGATATATTTGAAATAGGCTGGGCCATTCTGAATGTTGGTTGGCAAATTCCACATGGTGACAAACTATCTGAGTCTACATGTATTTGTAAGGTTTACATTAGAAGCCAAGCCTTGTCATCCCTGAATTCACTAAAACATGTCTTCTTATGACTGAAAATGGGAACAGATTTACCATTAATTATTGTCACAGGTCTGTGTTAGTATAAACAATTCCTTTCTGCATTTCCATAGAACTCCCAGCCCCAGACATCACCATCCAGAACTGAATATCCAAGTGGAAAGAATATTTTTCTATATGTGTCTTTCCCACTGCAATCTATAGCATAATGCATAGGTAAACATAGGTACAGATATTATTGCCTTCTTCAGTCAGGGTTGTGCAAATGAAATGCACATTTCCTTCTTGTTAGAAAAATGAAAAAGCCTTCATACTTCCTATCTTGACTACATGGACAGCATCCTGATCTAAGTGAACGTAATAAATTAATCCTTTACTCATCTCTTGTGAGAGAAAGCCTCTCCAGTCACTCATACGAGATTGTGTGCATCTTTAACCACACACTTATGTGCTTTGCTGGGAGAGAAAGGAAGGCATCTGTTTGATGCTAGAGACACAGGAAATTCCACATGAAGGGAGAAGATGTTTCTGGGCTCCATTTAAAAGCACTTGCTTTCAGCCTTGATATTTAGCCTAGAAGAAATTGGGCTAGGACTTCCACTGCAGAGAAGACTCCTACCAGGAGTCTTGGTGAAAGCATGAAATGGTGTAAAGGAGGAGGATGTACATCCCAGGTAAGATTATTTGAGAAATGCCTTATAGTCAGTTTTCCTGACGGTGAAATTAGTGAAGCTAATGTGTAGCTAGGTGTTAGGGAAGCAGTTCTTAAATTAGCTGTAAACTTCTACAAACCTTCAGTTTCTGTCAAATGATTAGAAGAATAAACTGTCAAAACACAAATATTTAGGTGTCTCAGGCAATCTAGTTTTAAAGTGTTTGGGATGGGGCTGGGGGAGCACAGCTGCAATTCATGAGCAGAGCCATGCAACAACATCATATGATGCCCACAACTGACTGGTGTGGCAGAGCTGGAGAGAAGTGATGAGTCTAGGTGCTTCAAGCGTTGAGGTGGATCTGTCACAGTCTCCTGCATGCGGTCCTCTCCACAGGTCACAGTTCCTGCCAAGAACCTGCTCCAGTGCAGGCTCTCCACTGGCTGCAGCTTCCTTCAGGGCACATCGACCTTCTCTGATGTGAGATTGCTGATGGGCTCAGGTTTGACCATCAGCAGGTCCACCAGCTGGAACTGAGACTGTTTGACATGTGGGCAGCTTCTGGTGTCTTCTCACAGAAGCCATCCCTGCAGCCCGCCCCTCGCCCCAGCCTAGCCACCAAAACCTTGCCACATAAACCCTATACAAGGATCCTGACTACTAGCAGTATTTTCTTGCCTCCTGCAGCACATTGTTTCTGAAGCTGTCTTTTCTCTGGGCAAGTTCAGCTGATGTCCAGAAGAAGGAATTGCCTCTTTTCTTTAAAAAGTGTCATCTCATGCAGTCGTCTTAGAGAAAAAAAAAACATAACTATGAACAGAAATAAAATAAAGCAAGACAGAAATACTCCAGTTACAGGACACTAAAGTCTTGCCTTGTGATTCCTATAAATATTGGTCACTCCTGGAGGAAACTTAATCTGAGTTATTAGAAACGAAGAGACAAGAAAGCTGGTAGAAAGTGACAGGGCCAAAGACTTCTAAATGAATAGCATTGAATGAACTTTCTTTAAGTACTTAAAAAAAAACAAAGAAAAAAAAGGTGCATTTACACTTTGAGGCCGTGGTGTTGGCAAAGCAAAGATCCAGTTCACAGGCTGAGGAAATGCACTCTGCAGATGGCAAAGGCAAACCTTAGTCCCAGTTCATACGCTAGCAGCTGGTATCCTAAGTTTTGTATCCCTCATTGGTCTCGCTTCCTTTCATTTAACAGCCAGACTGTTATTTATTTTCCCTTTTAACAAATGGGGCTTTTGTTCATTTCCTTCCTTCAAGCAGCCCCTTCAGTAATCTTTGTTTGTTCCTGAACATAGGACCAAGTCGCTGAATCATCTTTGACATAAAACACAGCGAGGGTAATGTATGCAAAGCAAAGACTACTGAGCAGAGTATGAAAGTGCTAATCCACTTGCATTTGTTCCTGAGAGGAAAATGCAGCTTGCCACTGTCACAAGAGGCAGCACAGCACAGTCAGAGGAATTGTACCAGGAGCTGCATCACAAAAAAATGGGTACCATAAACTTACTGTGATCCTTTGTGGACACGGTCAGAATTGGAGGGTGGGTGTTCTCTTTCCAGTATCTCATGTTAACTCTCGGAAAAGGGAGCAGCTGCCTCTTACACTGCAGAGCAGCCTGCTGACAATGCACGGGAACAGATGGCAGAGCAAGTGCCTCTTTCTTTGCATTTAGGCAGTCCCCTTCTCTCCTCCTGCTTCTTACAAACAGCCTCAGTGAATTTTCTTCATGGTATAAAGATACTAAACCTTTTCTTTTCACTCCAGGAAACAATCACCCTTGATCTTTGAGGAGTAAAAAAAAGAAAGAGGGGAAAAACTTAAGTGCTAATTTTTCTTCCCCTCACCCACCCTGGGTGGGGTCTGTCAACTATTCAGTCAACTGAAAAAAGAGATGAGCTTTAAGATTTTATTTCTGTTCCTGAGGGTTGATATACAGACAATCTTAACATCATTTGGTAGTTGCTCTGCTCTACAGAGTAGCAATGGGATAGTAGAATTCAAACTAGGGAAGAACTAGTGTAGCCGTTGCTCAACTTCTGCATGAATGCCAGGGGTTTTCCCTTTTGTATCAATAATCTGAAAACATAAATGTTTAGTTTATAGATATAAATCTGGGTAGTTTATACAGATATAAGCAAAACTTCCGCACAGCATATTTTATCTAGTGACTATTATCTGTTAAGTATTGCTAGATGAGGAAAAAAGCACAAATAAGAAACAGATTTCAGCTATTACACGGTTTCCTTGTGATTTAGATGAACAAATCAAGTTACTGAAAATCAGGCAATGACTCATACCTGACAAGAATACAAATTAATTTGGAGGTCATATGGCCACTTTTAAACTCACTGTTATGGCGAACTCCACTGGGACCAAATTAACATGGCTACGTGCTCTGCTCTTTTGTAAGAGGAGTCCACCCAGCCATTCAGAGTCTGCTGCTGACAGGAGTGCCTGGAGCAACTAGACTTGGATGGGAGATGCTGGTGGTAGGTCACCACGCCGAGACTGATTCATTCAGACTGTTTACAGGCTCACTTAGTGACACTGAGTTGGCTGCACGCTCTTTACCTTTGTAGTTGTGAAGTCTAGAGATGCATGCATTTTTTAAAAGACAGTTTCAGGTTCTGACATAATTTCAAGACCTCTGGGACTTTAGGCATTCTGTAGACTCTGTAATGCCTAGGCTTTGATCCATGCTTGGTGTCAGGCCCCTGTTCCTGTGATTACAGTTGATCCTATAACTCTTAGTGTCCCACATTTGGGAAGATTCAAACAGCAACCTAATGCAAAACTCAAAATCTAAATATATACTGAAGCAAACTAGAGGGTCAAAGCAAACTGGTAAATATTCAATTCCCTGCAAAGAAAATCTTAATCACAACTCTTAATATGCCATGTGTTAATTGAATATAGATATTTTGCAATGCTCTAAAAGATAAGAATATGAGCTAGATATTTGCATGGAGAAGCACTTGAACATATTTGTTGATTAAATGCTCCTACGAGTAAAGTCTTGTCTCTTTATTTCAAGATCTTTAGAAATTGTTTCCTGATCATCTCCCCTTGTAAACAAGCACTCTTTACGTATTCCATTAATAGGTGTTCTGTACTGCTGCAGACGAATCTGGGGAGACTGGACCCTGCGAGACACTGTTATGTGCCAGTCTCTTCAGGGCTTTGTAGAATGTCACTTTGAAAATGTAACATGATGGAAGCTGGTGAGCTGTGCTCTCTCATGCAATAGAGTTTACATAAACATTGAAATGTTGTTTCTGGTTGATATAGCCTGCAACTTCTGTGAGCATTGTCCTCAAGCTACTATTCTTTAAGTGAGGGAAAACACAAAATATTTTGCCTGTGTGCTCTGTGTTGTGAAATCATATAAAGTTGTTAACTCAGTTGTACATTACTTAACTTGGCATTGAAGTGGCAAAAACAAAACCACAACAAAAAACCTCAGGCCACAAGGCCAAGATAGATAATACTGCAAGTACCAATAAAATGTTATAGCTCTGTCACTGTTCATGGAACATGCAGCTAAGTTTCAGGTTTTTTGTTTGTTTGTTGTTTTTTTTTTTAAAGTAAGAATGTTTTCTACAAGTCAAAATAAACCATAGTCTTTAACTTAGTGAACTCGCAGTCCAGGGGCTTTAGATACAGGTGTACTTGCACAAGAAATTCCAAAGGCTTTCACTAAAACTATACAGAGTCTGGAGCGAGGTAGATAGACAGATAAAGCAACTATGTTTTTTTTCTGAAAAGCTGAAAAGTGATTAGATCTGAATTCTTCTATAACTTGTTCCTGAAAGGGTGGGTGGTGCAACTGCTCCTGATGCAGGCTAAAGCTCTGTAAACTTTTGTGCAACTTCACTGCCTTCTTGGACTCTGGATTATATTAAAGAACAGAAATAATTACACTGAGGGGCCTGTCCTGCATTCCTAACATAAGCAAAATGCTTATTGGATTTGCAGTGTAGGTCTGTCTTTTGTTTAGGAAAAGCTTTGAAGCCTGTTGAAAAAGGACGAAATCAAGATCTTTGAGGGAGACCCAAGTGGTGTTCTGCATAAATAAGAAATACACTCCACATATATGGAGCATAATTATTTACATTTGTTCTGTGGATTCTTTGTAATCTGTATTCCTTTGACATGCACAGATTTCATAAATGTGAACTGACTTTCGAGATGGCAAGAAACACAGCACTTCATACAGAGAAGCTGCTTCGTATATATAAATTATGAGTGACAGGCTTGACAGTGTATATATTCACCACTGTCCTCTACTGGTTGAATTTAGAGCTGTGCAGCTCTGTGTTGAGTAACACTGAACAAACAGGAAAAATTTTGCTGTGCCATTCATTCAGATTTGAAAACTAGTCCTGAGTCAACCATGCTCATGGCTGTTTTGTTTCATTCTCCCATAACACTAAAATGAAAGATTTTTATTTTTAATCAGCTCTCAGGTTTGTAAGAGTGAGCTAGTATCTTTTTCTGGGCTAGCTGATACAGTGAGAAGAAATGGACAAGATTTCAGGCACAGAAGCCTACATTGTGTCTGACAAGGAAGTCAAAACATGCAAGTAAAGCAAATGTTAAAAACAGGTGACCTGAGTTTAACCTAATTGCTAATTGATTGTCTTCCTCAGAGAAAAGAGAGAGCTGACACCTTCTGGGTTGCAGTGGCAGACACATGAGGTCCTAGCTCCCTGTGAAGCTGAGAAAGAGTCTCTGTGGCTCCCAAATGCTCTCCAGAGCATTAAGGAAAAATTAAATGCTGAAATTAATCCATTTAAACCTGGCTTTTTATGGCTTAGATCGATATACAGCACTTTTGGGGCGTTATGCTTTGATTTGGTTTTGGTTGTCCGGTCCATTAGTTCAGCGTTAGCCAGCAGGAATACACACAAATATTTCCCTTATAGCACTTTTCTCTAATGAATGTTAGCTTACCTGTTGCTATAGTATACTTCTCTTAATTATGAATGTGATAAAGGCTTTTCATTCCTTGCAACCTAAGCATATTACGTAGATCAGTGTCTTACCACAAGGATTTTTTTCTAGAGATCATACTTGAAGAGGAAAAAATACAGCATTTTCTTTTTTCACTGATCAGCTCTAAGCACTTCTATATCCAAAGAAGCTGAGTTTGTGTCCCTAGTAAAGAAGTGAAAAGGGAAACCGACCTTTTCCTTCAGCACAGTAGCACAAAGTTGGTTTATCACAGCCGTATCCACTCTAACTGTGTTCAGAAAGGCTGTATGTGTATGCAGCAGCATTTGGAAAAATGGCTGCTTGAGACATAAATCTCCCCTGAGATCTTGAGATCTCACTGTGGTGATACAGCTTTGATTTCTCTCCTAATACAATAAAATATTGTGTGTTGTAATACTGCCACAAGTCCAAGCAGCTTCATACTTTATTTTATTTTCCAGGATGGAGGGCAGAAGAGGGGAAGAAATATAGTTGGGAGGATGTTACTTCAGAAATGTGATCCTGATTATCTGACACTTTTACACATTCATTTCAGTGGCAGAGCTGGGGCTAGCTGAGGACTACGGGCAGGAGGGCAGGAGTGTCAGAGCCACCCAGCCTGGCACAGGGCATCCTACAGCCGAGCTGCTGCAACGTGGCAAAATGGAGGCACATCTTCATTGCAGTGTGTGGAAACCTCAGCGAAGAAGCAGTCTGGTTCTCATGGTAACCAGGATTTCCATATACTGCAGGGGTACACATAGTCTGACATCACTTTGCTGCAGGGAGGATTTCTGTGCATACTCAAGGACTAAATTAAGCCCTTTGTAAATGGAGAATGCGCGTCCATTTTCATGTCTGTGAGCGTACGGCTTTCCCTGTGTGAAAGGGAGAGGAAAAGTGAGAGAAAAGACAATGTAAATTTTTTTTTTTTAATCAGAAACAGAAATAACTCTATCACAACCAGCTTCTCATTTTTAGTTTGTAGTGTGTTTTAAAAAGCAATAATACCTTGCACAGCTGGGAGGAAAGAAGGTTGGTAGCAGCTTCTTTAGGTCTAAGAAAACTTGCTTTGCTAATCAGAAGCATGGGGAAATATATTTACTGAATGTTAGGTGACGCTTTTTGCTGCAACATCATATATACAGATTTTAGCAGGGAAAGACTGTAATGAAGATGTGATATTCATCATGCATGATACAGTGACATCTGGTGTAAGACATGCTGTGTGGTGTGCTGCAGTTCCCAGCTAGGAAGATAATCTGTGTGCTTTGGTGTTATCAGACTCTGCCGTGGAGCCCAGTGAGAGGTTTTTTTGCCCCTCATTTAAGATGAGTTGTACTTACTGTAATATCTTCCAGGGCCCCCTGTTATTAAATTATATGTGAATATATATTCTGTCCTGGGGAATTATAATGCAAGAAAACCTGACATGAAATCTCTATTGTTCTGTTAAGCAGACTGGATTTCCCTGAGTATGAAAGGTCTACAGTTGCTTGTAGATAATTTATAATAGGCCTGTATATGGACCTAAAAAAGCTTAAAATTGGCTGGAGGTTGAAGGCATTTAGCATACTGAGGCATCTTTTTCCTTTTTTTTTGAGGGGGGAGGGCAGTAACACCAACTCTGAACTGAAAACACTTCTCATACAGCTCTTTCGTCTTATGTTGATCTGAATCATTTTGAACCCTTCCACGTGCAAAGCTTTAGTATGGGCTTGTGTGAACTCTGATATACGGAGATCTTGCAGGGCTAAGGCAGATACCAGTTATTATAATGCAAAGCTGCAGATTTCCTAACTAAAAACTTTCATCTTTCTAAATGAAGTTCAGTGGAGTTCTGCATAGGAGTAATATGCACACCACCATCTCAACTGCATGATTAAAAGGCCCTCAATTTGTTTGATTATTGAGCTGGGGATTACCTTGCAATGTGTTTTATGAAGCGCGAAATATATTCCCAGATGATCACAAATTAAGTGACAATGTTAAATATACATCAGCATACTTCTTGTGAACCTGGTGTACTGTTAAGTGATACAGACCTTTCAACAAAGTGCTGCTTTTGCATGTTTTAATCAACAGATTTCACTCTTCTGAGTTATGGTTCTCTTCTTCCTCCTTGGTTATGAAGTACAATTTTATTACATGAATGTACTTGAAGTTAAATGTGAGATGTGAAATCACAAATCCAATGATAAATGTCCTTTCCTGGTCACCTACATGTGAAGAGGAAAATGAAGAGAACTAAAAAAGAGGAGAGATAAAAGCCAGACCTTTGTATTTTAACTGCTATATCCTCCAGTGAGTTGTTTTCTTGCTGGCAGCTTCTGGTAAATGTGGAAAACAAAACTGGTGGTTATGTAATGCCTTGAGAGAAAAGAGAGCCTGCTTTGAACTGACAACAGCCTTGACAGCTTGAATGTTGAAGCTAGAAATATCTTGTCAGAAATAGCGTCTTTAACATTGCAGAACCCTACCAGAGTCCTTCACTCTAGGTAGGAAAGGCAGGTGGCACCTTTGCGTGTGGATGTACTGCAACAGTGCAGGGCCACCAGCAGCAGTTAATGATAAATAATACCTGAACTGCTGCTTTGATATCATCAGATGCTATGTGTTCACTGTCCCTTCTGTACCCCAGAGGGAGCTGATTTTTCTGACCTTCATGTTGGAATACTGTCCAACCACTGTGACAGTGAAATCAAAGAAATGGCTTCTTTAAGAAGTCTATCTGTGTTGCTTGGCACCAGAAGTCCTTTGCTTCCTTTTTTTCCAAGTAGATCCAGAAGTGCATTCATATTTAATTATAATTTTCTGTTTGATTGTATAACTATAATGGAAAATATTTATCACACAAGTAGGAGGAGACCTGCCTAGGCTGACTGTGACATGAGTGACCTAATACATCTCTCTCCACCCTTCCCTATATAATTTTTAATCAGTATGTGCTATTTTTTTAGTATTTTTCATTTATTCGTATGTAATAGTGCAGTACAACAATGCATTTTATTTATTCTGGTGTAATCATAAATGAATTTCTAGGTGACACATAGAACTTGCAGGGATGTGCAGAATCTGCAGGTATCAGCAATAACCTGTAGATGTCATTATCCTGTGAACATGGTGGACAGACATGCTGTCTAAAACTAGTGAGTTATCGAGAGAACAAGACAGAACCAGTGGGAAAAGAGATTAAAAACAAAAGAGAAGGTCTCATTACTTCATTAAAAGAGGAAATGTGTGAGAAGGAATCATCACAGTGCTCCCTTCTGTTTTTTGGATCTCTTCTGTGCTTAAACAGCCCAGACTGACCAAAGCTCTCAGCTGGGTGCACCGCCCAGTCCCTGACATCCTCTCTGGGGTGTTGAAGCACCAGGGTAATGTATATATAATGGTTCTGCAAAAGCAGCTTTTATAGGCAGTGCCCCATGTGGTGCTCCATCGTGCTCCGTACAAGCTGGTGTCGGGATTTTGTATGCCTGGAGCAACCAGTCCCATTCAGGCTCATCCTGATAGCTTATGTGCTTGCCTTCTTAGGCATCACAGGGCTCTGCAAGTTCCCCTTTCCACAGCTGAGAACAGAAGTAGAGGAGAGATCTCCAGCTCTGGGAGGCTGAGAGAAATAAAAATATCCAACATGTGCAGTGCATGTGACAGTGGGCCTCTTGTCATCACAGGAAGAACACCAGCCTGACAAGGACTTATACTAGCCAAGACCATGTCAGTGGTCTGGCTATGAATACTTTCATGCACCAGCCCAAGGGACAGCCCATCAGCTCCTTTCTCGATGCTACCGCTTTTCTGCTGCTGGCATGGCGGACAGTGTTGGGGGCTTGGCAGGATTCCACTAAAAATTGTGAAAGCAACGAACAAAATTATATACCTGAAGTATATCTATTTCTTTTTATAAAACAATTGTTTGTATAAATTTAATAAACATTGTATTTAAAATACCATGCAAATATAATGCGTGAACTATATATATGAGTGTATGTGTGTGTATATATATATATATATACAACAACAGATAAAATTAAGAGCTACACAAAGTATACTTGCCCGCTATCAAAAGAGTCTTAGTCTGCTCTTGGCAGTATAGTTCCAATGTTATTACTGTCTCTGGGTCTTTCTTGCAACACTCAAGGAAAAACTAGTTCTTGTCCTCCATTAAAATTTTAGATTTTTTTTATTTCATCCCGTGTTATAAATCAGGATCATAAATTTAAGCTTCTGCATACCAAAAATGTCTGTGTTTCTCTAATTAAATTCAGAGTATTTTACTGCTTGGTTCAATTTTCAACCATTTTTTAGTCTGCCTTAAACTTTGAAAGGTATCCTTCACAAGTCAAAAATGGGAATTTTCCTTCTAGCAATATTTTTTTCACTAATAGGTGATCTCATAGCTGAGCTCTAATTAAATTCAACACCCTGGCTAGCTCTGGTAAGGTAGAGCAATAAGGCAAAAGCTCTGGGATCAACACTATCCCAGTAAGAAAAACAGCATTTTAAGTGTGTTGATAGTTGTGTGCCTTATACACTATCTGCTGGGAGCAGCATATACTGTCACATCTCAGATTCCTCAGAAACTCTTCTTTAGGTCATGCAGATATTATGGACATAACAGTGCTCTCACTGCCTCTGTACTCTTTCCCTCTTCCTTGCAGATGACGTGACTGTTAATTGTCTAAATTTCCATATCATAGATTAATAGGATCATTTTGTTTGGAAAGGACCTTTAAGATCATCAAGTCCAACTGTTAACCTAGCACTGTCAAGTGCTCCACTAAACCATGTCCCTAAGTACCACATCTACACGTATCTTTAATGTGTGTTATGATAGATTATTTCATTTTCCTGAACAAGCCCTTTCAACAGTGCTCCTTCGCTGTATTTTTCTGAGGGAATGGGAAAAGCTATTAGGTGATCTTCCACACTCCCTCTCATAATGACTTGAGCTGTTTAATTTAAAACTTCATCGCAGCCATGATCTCGTGCTACCAAGCTTAGCCAGGGGTTTGTTCTGTAGGGTTGTTTGACATTTGCTCTAGGATGGGTTCTGCTCTGAGCAGTGTTCATCTCCCCGCTTCCCCTGGAGATTCTGTTTTATTTTGCAGCTGTAGTTTTTATTTGATTATAGCCTGGTTGTCGGAGTTCTAGTGCTACATTGGGTAGCGTGTCCTGGTGTCCTGTAAAAACGGTCTCCTCCTCCTTCTGCTATTTTCTTATTGGGCCTCTTACTTTCTTGATTGGTTTTTTTTACTGTTTGGATAACATTTGATGTATCCTACAGTCCAAGGCACTATGCTGAGCATAATACTTTAAGTGCAACTTTTACCTAGCAAACACTCTAAAGAACAGGAGAAAAATAAAAAATCAACTAGTTTTGCCCCAGAAAGAAATAACCTGTCTGGCAACAAATACTCAGTAGCATTCAGAAACATCTCTTAAGTGGGATTTCCTGGAATGCTCGGTCAGATGGCTTATGGATTGGAGGTTTTACTCATTTCTTACATTATTATACTAATACATGTTTTTCTTTAAAATTTGTTCATTTTTCTTGTACTTATTTAGGCAATTTAAGGAAAACATGTAAGACATGTTTGAAACAGATAGAAACATAATAATCTTCTTCAAAATTTTCTTTAGAATGACCAGATAAGGACTGGAAAAAATATTTTAAGTTTCAGAACCACCAGAGGGAACAGATTTTCAGGGGTGCTGAACAAGTGTGCTGACCATGTTGAGCTGCATGTGTAGGATGTGTATTTCATGTCTCTCAGTATAGGGCCAGAACTGTTTCAGGTGTAGCAATTTGTTTTTCTTTAACTTTTTCACCAAACTGGAATATATATGATTGCAGATAACATGACCTCAACCACTTTCAGCTCTGCATTCCTGAGCATTTTTAATCTTTCCTCCAGCCTTTTCCCTGGACCAGTAACCATCCATGCCTTTGAATAATTTCTCTAGGATTTTGGAATATCTGTGCCTGAGGGTTGAAGTCTCATAAAATGCAACATGCAATTCATCTATGGTGTTTCAGTGGTATTTTTTGGGCCATACACAACTTCCCACAGTAGTTTTCAGATTAATTTTCCTGGGGAAGGATTTACCTGCTATGTCAGAAGAGAACTGAAAGCAGCCAAATTCACACTCACAATGCAGCTGATCATGTCCAGTGCAACAGGTCCTGATCTGTCATGGGCACCAACCCTCAGTGATATTCACACGAATCCAATGCAGCTAGAAGTCCAGAAAAATAAGATGATGAAATCAGCAATCAGCATGAGACTAAGTATTACAGTGACTATTGCAGGAATTGATATTCAGTTTTTACACTGATATTTATTATACATTACTCCAGAACAACATAAAATCATCATGAACCTTTGAAACAGTTTGTGAATTACACAAATATGAGATCACAACATCCATTTTTCACTCTTTTTTTTTTCATTTTGAATATATATAGCAATAATAATATTATGTGTGTATTAAACTCAGTATTCTTTGTTTAGAAATCTGGCTACAATGAATTTGTGTATGCTTAAAAACACTGTGTACAATCTTACACCTAGAAAATCGACGTCTTTCTGGTCCAGATTCAAAGACTGCAAGCACTTGAGCTAACAGGATTGCTTTTATTATTTTAATTAATTTCCTTATCAGTGAGGAAACAGTGCCTTAATCTTCAGAGTCAGTTACCAGTAGAGAGAAATCTAGTTCTCATAATTACATGTGAGATGGTGGTTTGCTTAGTTTGATATGAAGCCACACAAGAATCCCCCTCAATATATTTTTCCTAGACTGAGTTTTTCCAGAACAATATTTTTGCTAACTATGCTGTTGGTGTTCTGAATAAGGGAACAAACAACCTGTTCTGTAAAATGCAACTATTTAAGTCTATGAAACCCCACATGAAATCTTTCATTGGTTTCTATGTTTATCTCTTATCTACCTGTATATGGCAATTGGTGTTCACACATCAATACACATGATTATATACGTGGTGATTCAGTGAAATACACATACTATGTATTACGTAAATCAAATAAGCACACGTGAATTTAACTGCCAATTTCAAAATTATAAATGTACTTTTCTGAAAACTGCAAGCGGAAGTGGGCACAATTTAGAAGGCCATCTGAAAAACTGTCTTTACGCTCTTTTACAGTCACTCTGTAACAATACCATTGTGAACAATATAGTTAATTATCTCTTTTGTTGGAAAATCTGATAGAAAAGACATATTCTATGTACAGAAATATATAGGATGGAGGGTTTAGTAAATCTTAGAATTCAGTACAAACATTTACTCTTTAGTGAAAACTTCCACATTGTCATAAAATAATTTTCTGCTGCCAAATTTTTTTTTTAAGTCTAATATATCATGTTAATCATAGACTTCCATGAGAAGTTAAATTGCCTTTGAACATAATATTTTTATGTTTAATGAAAACACTAGTAGAGTTCAACTGCTTCAGGAGATGTGTACATCACATACAGACAGTAGGAAAGAAACTTTGAGTCACAGACACCCATATTAAATAGTAGATAGATGTGAAGTTTCTGTAAATTATAAGGAGTTATTGGATAAATAGTGTGGTGAAACAATTATCTGTGGCATTTCTATTAAGAAAAATATACGCAAACTTTGTTTAATTAAAATTGCTTCTAACAGAAGCTGAGTTAGATGTCTGCAAGAAGCAAGGATGCTTGCAAATTGAGTTTCAAAGCTTTATTTGAATAACAGGCTTTACCTCAGTCCCTGGGAAAGTGATGGAGAAAATAATTCTGGAAGCCATTTCCAAAATATTAAGGACAAGAAGGTGACTGGGAGTAGTTAGCATGGATTTACTAAAGAGAAAGCATGTCTGAACAAACTGATGGCCTTCCACAATGAAATGACTGGCTCAGTGGATGAGGAGAGAGCAGTGGATATTGTTTATCTTGACTTCAGGAAAGCTTTCAACACTGTCTCACACAATATCCTCACTGACAAAGCTATTAAGTATGGGCTAGATAAATGGAGAGTGAAGTGGGCTGAAACTCGGTGAACTTTCAGGCTCATAGGGTTATGATCAGTGACACAAAGTCCAGCTGGAAGCCAGTTACTGGCGGTGTACCACACAGATCAATACTGAAGTCAATACTGTTTAAAATCTTCATTAATGACCTGGATGAAGGGACAGAGTGTACCCTCTTCAAGTTCATATATGATACAAAATTGGGAGGAGTGGCTGACACACCAGAGGGTCCTACTGCCGTTTAGGGAGACCTTGAGAGGCTGGAGAAATGGGCTGACAGTATTCTCATGAATTTCAACAAAAGGAAATGCCGAATCCTGCACCTGGGGCTGAATAACCCCATGCACCAGGGCCTGCTGGGGGCTGCCTGGCTTGAAAGCAGCTTTGCAGGCAAGGATGTGGGGGCCCTGGTGGGCATGAAGTTGACCATAAGCTAGAAGTGTGTCCTTGTGACAAAGTACAGCAACGGCATCCTGAAACCACTCTTTTCAGTGGTGTCCAGTGACAGGACAAGATAACGGGCACAAACAAAAACACAGGAGGTTCCCTCTGAACATCATCAGGAAACACTAATGGTTTTGCAGAGAGGTTGTGGAGTCTCCATCCTCGGAAATATTCAAAACCTGACTGGACATTGTCCTAACAAACTGCTTTGGTCCTGCTTTCAGAAAGGGGTAGGATTAGATCATGTCCAGAGGTGTCTTTCAAACTCAGCCATTCTGTGATTCTGTGATACTACTTTCAATCCTCCAAGCAGGTGCTGAGTAAGCTTTCCATTCATTTTTTTAATCTGATTAGTTTAGTTTATCTTTGAAGAGATATTCTAGAGCTTTAACAGTACTTTGGTACCAGAATCTGTACAAAAAGATTTGGCTAGGTGCACCAACAACATCCTCAGATCCACAGCTACTCAGAGTAAAACTTCTGTGGCATACAGAATAAGTTTTACTAGTGTGTCTAGAGGGTCTTGTCTCCCTCATACTGTGGTAGATGCTTCTGCCATATCATGTGTTTACAACCAAATGGCCAAGGATGCACCACTGACAAGTTGGGGCCCTACCCCCTTAAAAACAACAAAAAAAAACCCCAAAAAACCCTACCAGGTAGGGTTTTTAATGCTTTCCTTTGGATCTCTTCTAGAAACACTTCACCTAGTGGGCAAGGAGGAATCCATAATCCTGCTTGGTCATGTTTGCCTAAAAAAGGTTTCTTCTAGAATTAACTGCTAGAAGTTGTCATCAAGCAGCTTACCCTAGGCTTGAGACTTGAAGGTGACAACAAGGCTGTGTGCATGCACCTCAGGAGCTGCGCCCTGTTCTGTGCCTTGCTTAGCCCTCCAGATAAACTTCAACAAATGTTTTTTCTTCAATCTGGACAGTGTATGTTCTGCTTTAATTTCAAAGAGAGACATGACAGGAAACCGAGTGAAAGACTAATAGTATTTTGGCAGTATTGATCTAGGAAAGTACAATCTTCCATTTTATGATTTTACAGAAAACTAGTCAGAGCAGAGTAGGGGCAAATTATTCCTATTGGGCTCAGAGGTTGAAGGTGCCTCTCAGATTTTTTAGTATGAGACACTGTGTGCAAAAGATACGCCCAAAAATATGAACTTTTTGTATATCTTTGTTGGACTTAGGGTGATTACAAAAAAGAGATTATTATATGTGCAAGTATTAAAGAAACAGCTTCTAAGATGAATCAGTAGATCAAAATGCTTTGAAAAAAAGGTGGTTACAATAGTATCAGAGGCTGGAAATATTGCTGATATTTCCCCTGCGTTCCTGCAGCTCATGTTCCCTATGGTCTGGCTGCAGATCTTCATAAGCATCTGGCTAAGGGCAAACATCGGGCACTGAAGCTGACGTGGAGCTTGGCCTGGGTGAATTTGAGCTTGCATCCCAGGCCATTGCATTTAGAGGTCAGACAGCACAGGGTCACAGAGCTGCATGCTGGTGCCCCAGGACTTGCTGGATGGATAAGATGCATAGTCCGCTCTGCCCTCCTGTTTCATTTAAAGAGGAAACATTTGTATTGATTGCAGAGGCTGATGCTTAAATTTGGTTGATAAGCAACGGGAAGCAAGGAGAACTGTCTGTGAGCCTCATCTGGCCAGATACATTTCTTGAGAAAAAGCAGCACCTGCAGACTTGTCGATAAGCCCCAAAGCATCATTCTTCAGGAAGTATTGAATTTGGATACTGGCTGCCTGACAAACAGATGTTGCAGTAAGAGAAAGGGCTTGTTTGGCACTGTCTCCAGTATAGTAGGGGCACCTGGAAACTAGCCCTAAAAAGACAAAAGCAGAACAGACTGTGAGCCAATACCTCAAATTACTCTAGTCTTCCTTTTGATATGTCCTGCAGCAGATGGTGATTATGGCCAGTAAACGGAGGAGCAAGGATACAAAGTAAGCTCCTATAATTTTGCAGTCTTACCTAGGAGGGCTCAGGGCCATCCAAATTACACCTGTGATTATTTCTGGAATTTTGTGGAAGAGTATCAGCCCTCCAACATACAATTTTATAAGCTGCACAGCTAGTATGATGCATACAGGCAGTGTTGTTTGTATTCCTTTTTTCCTTTTTGAGACTATTAGTTCCTCTCTCGTTCCTCTTGTTTAAGTGCTACAAACTAATCCTACAGAAAATCTAACAGCTCATTCATAGGAATTAATCACTGTAAAGGAAACAGTCTCTTGTTTAGTCTTTTTCTTCAGAGAGATAATGCGCTGCACTCATCTAGATGTCTCAGGAAAGGCTGTAAGGGTAAAATTATTAGCTGCTCTGAGAGAATTTCCAGACAAGTTTCTACTCTTAACGAACAGGTTGCATCTCTATTCATTTTTGCAAATACAGAATAAATTGTTCCAGAAGTTATATATTTAATATGTCATGACACTCTCCTCAGCCCATCAACACACAGGACATACCTCCTCAGCCCTATCCATAGCTGTGGTAGGTTACAGAAAGCTAGAACATCTATACGGCTTAGTTAAGCAGCATGTCGCCAAAGCAACATAGTATGTGAAGAGCTTATTTGCAAACTGATAGACTAACTCAAGCCCTGTCTTTTCAGTAAGGCTAAGTGCCTTGTGCACTATCACAGTGTTGAAATACTGCTTCTATTCTCAGTGTTAGTTCATTTGGTACTAGCACAGGGTCTCGGCAGTACGGTTCATTGCGTGATGTGGGCAAACCCAAAGTGCTTCCCAAAATGATAGGGGGCCTCTAGACCTGAGAAAGGAAAGCAATGAAAAAGAAGTGCAAAAATGAGAGTGTATGTTACTTCTGCAGGCAGAGTTGGAACACCATAATTGTGTGGGTGGCTGGGGGAAGGGGAGACAGGAGGGCTATATGGCAGTGTGTGTTTGGGAAAAGAGCTGGAAACAGTTTTGAAAACATTGCCTTTGCTTGTCAGCACACAACTGACCATGATGGAGTGAGAAAAGTTTTGAGATTTTGCCTCCCCAGGGCTAAACTAATGCTGTTTGCGTGTGTGAACTTAGCCTTCTGCAGCTGCGAAGGAGAACACTTCAGTGAAAGAGTTTGCATTAACAAGCCCTGCTTTGCAAAAAGCTGGCAAAAAGCAGTAAAAGCTGACTGCTACTGTGGCTACCTGTCAGGCAGTAATTTGTTAGCCAGCTTTATTTGACTGCATCTGATTTGTGTTCCTTTACCCTTACTACACAGTTAGTCTGCCCTTAGCAGGATTTGTCCTTAAAATGTTCCAAGCATCCATGAAGCCTGACTTAACTGTGAGTGTAAAAAATGATTCGTGAGGAGCATTTTAGATATGGAAGAAAGCCAGAATGATTTTTTGACATATCTTCTTGATACAGTATGCTAGCAAAACTCACTGAAGCTTGAAAATATATGAAGCTTGCTTATTGTAGAACAAGATAAATAATGACACACCTGATCTGTTACATTGATGTGAATAAGTATAAGTGATTTACAATAAACAAATCCATTTCAGCTTTGCTTTTTATCAAAATAATGATTCATAATAACATGCTAACAATGCTAATGATAGGGTCTTGTGCTTTTTGGGAAAAGGGAATAATTTTTCATTAATTTTATTTTCAATTAAGCAGCTGTTCTGTTTGTTTCTCTTGGGACACATGTATTAAAATTTGCAAATGTTCATTGTAATTTTTACTAATTTATTTTTTAAAATTTTATTTTATTTTTACTAGTTTATCTATCAGCTGTATTAACGTGTTCCCAGGTTTTCTCTTATCCCTCATTCCCAAGCCTTAGTCACTGTTGCTTAAAATTCTGGGGAAGATATTTTGTTGTGTGCTTTGTAATTGGGAATTGACTGATAAGGCTGTTGGTGAGTATAACACTTCTTTTTTTTTTTTTTTTTTTTTTTTTTTGATTTTAGATATTAAACTGGAGAAGAGGCCTAAAAGATAATTCTGGGAGAACAACTGAGAAGAAGGTGTACAAACTTGGAGACTAGACACCTGTGTCTAAACCTCAGCTTGCTGCTGTACTGGGTGTTATCTTAGCACTTTTCTGTTGCTGCTTCTTCACATAACTAATCTTTTTCTGTTCAGGGGTTGTCAGCTAAACTCTCCTCCTTCCTGTTTGCTTCTCAGAAGTGCTTCTGTCCCTAATATGGAGTCACAGAGGTAGTTTCTTCCTTCTCCCTACGGCCCACAGGCACAGAGCAGGGCTGTGCAGTGGTAGCAAGCTTCAGGGAGCGCACTAGGTCTGTTGCTCCTTCCCTTATATGTTTACCTGAATGAGGATCAGGTGGTCTGAGCAGTCTTGTTGGCTTCTGTGCAAATATCTTCCATTGGCAAGGTCTGACCTCCAGTGAATAGTCCTGTGTTGGTCTAAAAAGATTTTTTCTAATGGAAGAGTTGAAAGCTCAAAGTTTTGTACAGTTCAGTGTGATATGCTGAGGGTGGTTAGACCATCAGTCTTGGTGGCAGAACATGTTACTTATTTGGATTTTCTCTCAATTTTTATGCAGAAGGTGCCTTAAATATTGCAACTGCTATTTGTAATAGATGCCCTACAAAAGATTGGTAGAAAATTGGTATTACTTAAGAATAAACTTTAATAAGCAGCTAATTAAGGCTTTAATCTTAACTGATAGCATTGTGGCACATGCAGGAAGTATCACCCAGTTGCCATGAGACTCCTATTACAATTATAACTATAGAGACAAATTTACTGTAAAATATTTACATGTTAAATCTGTAATATTTGTAAGATTAACCTATAGTTCTTCACAATGCTTACAGCTACTCTAAACCTGAGCCCTCTCTGACCTCTGAAACATACAGGTGAGGATTCTAATACTAACAGTGACTGGTTTTGTAGCAACGTATCTGAACAGCAGCATCCAGTTCCAGCTACTGGTCAGGATCAGAAGTCCCAGAAGCGTGCTTTCACCTTGTTACAGTTAGGAAATAAACTCTTTGATGCGCTCTACTCTGAGGGGTAGATTAAACATTAATAATACACATTCCTCCTCATTTTTTGTTGTTGACCTTACATGCCAAGGCACTGAGCTTGTCAAATGGCAAACTCACATTGTGAGAAACAGTTCTGGAGCGCTCAAAAGTTTCCTTCCTAAATCACTGTCTGCTCCCATTTGATTTTGGCTATTTCCTTCTCCACCAATTTACCTCCCTTCCCCATGCAGTATGTTTGATTTGTTATTAGTGGGTTGCTGCATTGTCTCCTATCTGATTGTATAATTCTGCCTTCAACATGGAGACACACAGGGGAAATGTGTGCACAGTCTCTTCTCTCCTACCATGTGTGTCTGGTGGCCCAGGAAGGGTCAGACCACTTCTAGGGGCTTTGTATTCCTTGTACTTAGGAACACAACTTCCCTTTGTTCTCTGTTCATTCTGTACAGCCACGAAGTGGGTATTTGTTATTAAATGGCAAGCTCCTGTGAGGGTCATGGAGTTTGTTGGCTGCACTGCTTACCTCTTTATTTTGCTGAGCTTGGGAACATGTTGATATAAATAATGGCTTTGTGCTTTGGCTGGGCATTGATGGACTTACTGTGCTGGGGGAGCTGCTTTGTGGAGAGGATGAGGGAATACATCCCCCTCTTCCTACCTGGGATTGATGTGGATGGTTTTATTATGCAGGTTCCCCAGGACCTTGTTCATCCTTACATGAGCTGTTTAACACTATTAATTAACACTGTTAGCATATTATGGGGTTTGTGGAATCTGATGTCATCCTGGTGTAAGAGAAGACAACTTTTGGGCAAAGCAATACTGAAACATGCCCTGAGGCGGCTGGTCCCTGGGTGGCAGGGTGTATGGAAGGATTTGGGCAGGTTCCTAGGGTGGTTATCACCTTCCATAACCTGGGACTTTACACCTGAACAGGTAAGAAACCCTGGCAAACTGATGCGCCACCTGATAGAAGGGTACCTAGCCTACCCCAATGAAAACAAGCAGCTTCTAGCACTGTACTGGGGCCGGGCCTGTGCCTATCAAGTCAGAGTTCAGTACTCTCAGAGGACCATGATTGGGGCAGGGACCCAAACAACATCTACAGTAATTGCCCCAGTAGTGCGAAAGAAACAGTGGACAAGGAGAACAACAGGTCCATATCATCAGTTAGTAAGGGAAGAGGAAGAAGAGGAAAGGTTTGATCATGAAGCTGGTCCTTTGATAAAGAAATTGGCACAAAAGTATAAGGCTTTGGTAGACACTGGTGCACAGTGTACGCTGGTGCCATCAGGGTATAAGGGCACAGAACACATCTGGATCTCTGGGGTGACAGGGGGATGCCAAGACTTGTCTGTATTAGAGGCTAAGGAGAGCTTAACAGGAGGCAAGGGGGGAAAGCACTCTACTGTGACCTGCCCAGAGGCCCCTTCTGTCCTTGGCATAGACTACCTCAGGAGAGGGTACTTCAAACACAGAAGGGTACTGATGGTCTTCTGGTGTAGCCACTGTGAACACAGAGAAGATCAAACAGCTGTCTACCCTGCCTGGCCTCTCAGAAGATCCCTTCGTTGTGGGATTGCTGAAAGTTGAAGAACAGAAGGTGCCAATTGCTACCAGGAAGGTGCACCAGAGGCAATATCACACAAACCGAGACTCCCTGGCTCCCATCCATGAGCTGATTCATCAACTGGAGAGCCAAGGAGTGATCACCAAGACTCACTCACTTTTAATAGTCCCATATGGCCAGTGCAAAAGTCTGACAGAGGGTGGAGGTTAACAGTAGACTATCGTGTCCTGAATGAAGTGATGCCACCACTGAGTGCTGCTGTACCAGATGTGTTAGATCTGCAGTATGAACTGGAGTCAAAGGTAGCCAAGTGATATACTACAATTGACACTGTCAATGCATTTTTTTCAATTCCTTTGGCAGCAGAGTGCAGGCCACATTTTGCTTTCACGTGGAAGGGTGTTGGAAGCACAGCTCTACCATTTGTCATGTACTAATCCAAACTGCACGGGAAAAGGATGATGTCATTGAAGATCTACAATACACCGATGACATCACCATGTGGGGCAACAAGGCAGAAGGAGTGTTTGAGAAGGGAAAAAGAGTAATTCAGATTCTTCTGAAAGCTGGTTTCACCATTAAAAAAAAAAACAGGTCAAGAGACGTGCACAGGAGACTGAGTTCTTGGGAACAAAATGGCAGGATGGATGCCATCATGTGTGTATGGATGTGTTCAACAAGATAGCAACTCCATCTCCACTAGCTAACAAGAAGGAAACACAAGTCTTCCCAGGCCTTGTGGGATTCTGGAGAATGCATATTCCAGGTTATAGTCAGCTTGTGAACCCTTTCTATCGAGTAACCAGAAAGAAGAACTATTTTGAGTGGGGCCTTGAGCAACAACAAGCCTTTGAGCATATTAAACAGGAAATAACTTGTGTGGTAGTTCTTGGGCCTGTCTGGACAGGACCAGCTGTGCAAAATGTACTCTAGACTGCAGCTGGGGAGAATGGCCTGACCTGGAGCCTCTGGTAGAAAACATCAGGAGGAACCTGAGGTCAACCATTAGGGTTTTGGAGCTGGGCATGTTGAGGATCAGAAGCCCACTACACCCTGACTGAAAAAGAGCTACTAGCATCATATAAGGGGGTTCAAGCCACTTCAGAAGTTGTTGGTACAGAAGCATGTCTCCTCTTGGCACTGTGATTGCCCATGCTACACTGGATGTTTAAAGGAAACATCCCCTCTACATGTCACGCAACCAGGGCTACATCGAGTAAGTGGGTAGCGTCGATCACTCAGTGAGCTTGACTCAGGAAACCCAATTGCCCAGGAATCTTGGAAGAGATCATAGACTTGCCAGAAGGCAGAGATTTTGGAGCATTGCCTGAGGGGGTGTCTTGTGCCCAAGAGGCACCATCATATAATGAGTTATCAGAAGATGAAGATGAAAGGTGTTGTGTTTTGTTTACTGATGAATCCTGTTGTGTGGTAGGAAACCATTGGAAGTGGAAAGCCGTTGTGTGGAGTCCCACACAACAAGTGGCTTATTGAAGCCGCTGAAGGAGAAGGTGAGTCAAGTCAGTTGGCAGAAGTGAAAGACATCCAACTAGCCCTACAGATTGCTGAATGAGAAAAGTGGCCAGTAGTCTATCTTTTTACTGACTTCTGGATGGTTGCTATGGGGGTGGCTACAGCAGTGGAAGAAGACCAATTGTCAGTGCAGGGGTAAATCCATCTGGGCTGCTGCATTGTGGCAGGACATTGCTGCTCCTGTAGAAAACATGGCTCTAAAGGTACGTCATATAAATGCTCACATGCCCAAAAGCATGAACATCGAAACAATGAACAGGTAGACAAGGCTGTCAAAATCGAAGTAGCTCAGGTGGATCTGGACTGGGAGCGTAAGGATGAGCTTGATGGGCCCATGAAACATCAGGGCATCTAGGGAGAGATGAAACATACAGATGGGCTCGAGATCAAGGGGTGGACCTGTCCATGGAGACCATCACACAGGTGACTCATGAATGTGAAACATGTGCTGCAATCAAGCAAGCCACACAAGTAAAATCTCCCTGGAGTAGAGAGCAGTGTCTGGGTTTCGATATGGCGAGGCCTGGCAAATTGACTATATTGGACCACTGTCACGAACATGCCAAGGTGAGTGCTACATGCTCACCATGGTGGAAACAACTACCATTTGGCTAGAAACATACCCTATAAACCGTGCCACTGCCCAAAATGCCATCTTAGGCCTTGAAAGGTAAATTTTGTGGTGACATGGTACCCCAGAAAGAACTGAATCAGATAATGAGACTCATTTCTGAAATAACCTTATGAACCCCTGGGCAAAGAAACATGGCATTGAGTGTGTGTATCACATCCCCTATCACCCACAAGCCTCTGGGAAGATTGAGAGATATAATGGACTGTTAAAGACCATGTTGAGAGTGTTGGGCAATGGGGCATGGAAGCACTGGGTTACAAATTTAGCAGAAGCCACTTGGCTAGTTAACACCAGAGGATGTCCAGTCACTAGTGGTGTCCCCCAGGTCCCAGTACTAGGCACCAGTCCTGGCATATATCAGGAATGGTGTGGCCAGCAGGACTAGGGAAGTAATTGTCCCCCTGTACTCTGCACTGGTGAGGTCACACCTCGAGTACTGTGTCCAGTTCTGGGCCCCACACTTTAAGAAAGACACTGAGGTGCTGGAGTGACAGGGGAGGGCAACAAATCTGGTGAAGGGTCTAGAGGGTATGTCCTATGAGGAGTAACTGAGGGAACTGGGATTGTTTAGCCCAGAGAAAAGAAGGTTCATGGGAGACCTTATTGTTCTCTACAACTACCTAAAAGGAGGTTGTAGAGGGGTGGGGGTCAGCCTCTTCTCCCAGGCAACTAGCAACAGGACGAGAGGACATAGCCTCAAGCTGTGCCAGAGGAGGTTCAGGTTAGACATTAAGAAAAATTTATTCACAGAAAGGGTCATTAGGCATTGGAATGGACTACCCAGGGAGGTGGTGGAGTCACATCCCTGGAGGTGTTTAAGACAAGAATGGATGTGGCACTTAGTGCCATGGTCTAGTTGACAGGGTGGTGTAAGGTCAAAGGCTGGACTCGATGATGCCAGAGTTCTCTTCCAATCTAGTCAATTCTGTGATTCTGTGATCTGCTAACTGTCCTGGTCCTGCCCCAAAAAAACCCCTACATACTGTGGGAGGAGATAAGATACCCGTAGTGCACATATGGAACTGTCTGGGGAGGGTGGTGTGGATTGCTCCTCCCATGGGAAAAGGCAAACCCATTCGTGGGATTGTCTTCGCTCAAGGACCTGAGTACTTGGTGGGTAATGCGGAAGGATGGGGAGATCTGGTGTGTGCCTCAAGGAAATTTAACCTTGGGGAAAAAGCAATCTGTGATGCGAGTTGTTATGTTGTAGGAAGTAATGTAGGAGCAGTGACCTGAACCGAAAAAGAGTGTGTTTTGCAAGGAACCAGAGAAGTGCAACAATGACCCAAACCAAGCCAGTGTTGGTGCCCAACAATCAATCAAACATACTGCTTCTCCTGTCCTGAACACCTATCTTGGCAGGTGGGGCCTAAGTCATAGCCTGTTCTTATGAACATCTGGAGGACTGGAGGAAGCCCATGGAATGGGAGAGTAATATCAGTCTATTAAAGGACACGGGACAGTAGTTAATGAGAATCTATAAATCTGTATGTTGGGTATAAAGATGGTTTAAGTATGTAGTTTAAGTTGTAAGTGTTGGTAAGAAGGTATTTCAGTAATGAGAATTAAACACAATGGGATTGTTAGAAGATATATATATGTATTAAAATATGTGGGACCTGAGCATGACACAAATGGTATGGAATAAGGGGTGGAGGTTGTATTCGGTCTGGCTGAGGTATGGTTATTTTTCCCCATAGCAGCCCTCATAGTGCTGTGCTTTGTATTGGTAGCTAGAAAGGTGTTTATAACACATCAGTGTTTTGGCTACTGCTGAGCAGCGCTCACACAGCATCAAGGCTGTCTCTCCAACATTCCCCCCTCACCAGTAGGCTGGGGATGGACAAGATCTTGGAATGGGACATAGCCAGGACAGCTGACCCAAAGTGACCAAACGGATATTCCATACCATATGACATCTGCTCAGAGAAAAAAGCTAAGAGAAAGGAGGTGGGGGGGCCATTCATTATTACGACATTTGTCTTCCAGAGCAACTGTTATGCATACCTGTGGAGTAACTACCAGGGGGCAACTTATTGAAACTAATTATTGGACGCACACTTATTGAGGATAAAGTTATATACACATCCTGTTGAACTAAGAAAGCATCTAGGGTGGGACATGATCAGCATGTAAGGAATCTGCTCTGTGATGGTTCCCCAGGCAACCTGGCCTTCATTCTTAGATTTTTGCGCACTAAGGGAGCTTGGTGTACTAACTCTAATAGAATGGAGGGTGGAATGATGTGTAGATAACCATGGCCAGGCTGTGTAAACGAGGCAGGTACGGGAACTAGATAGTACCTCGTAGCTGATAAATCACATAGCTACTATCAAATAAGAGATAATATCCTGTTCCACCCAGAATGCTGGTCGCTCAGCTAGCAATTGTGGCGAAATCGTGTCCTATGGATGAACTTTGCTCATTATAACCTCATTATAATACCAAAACACACATCCATCCCAAAAGCTACCCACCTCCCTCTGCTCCTGAGCATGCTCATGAAGCGAGAGAATTTTGCACCAATCAATAATAAAGGTATGTATGACTAGAGTCACTCAAGTTCCACCTAAACATAGGAAAGTAGTCTAAAATGCGTTGAAGAAAGAGGAAAGGCGGGGAAGATACCATCACTAAGAAGTCAGAGGGACATCACTGCAGACTTCCAGGATCAGTCAACGGGCTGGACGTCTCTTCTCCACCCATAGGGATGCATTTGGGTAAGACTCGTACACTTGGTTATACCAGGTGCTTCCCCGGGAAACTTAGAAATCAAGCCTGTATTTGTAATCATATTAGTAGCGCTATATAGTCATCCTGCAACATATACATGTTCATAGGTACCTAAGCATGCTTTGCAGACAGTGTATTTATCACTGGCAATCTAAAAGAATCTGTATCTGTTGCTTACATAAATTACCTTAACTGTGGATCTGGTCACGAGGATTTTGTTTCGGTGGATGCGCCCAGACTTACAGTATCCATACTATTTGTGAATCTGGAACCGTGTTAGTTCATCAGCCACAACTAGGCCCTGCACTGTTTGTGAATCCAGACCTGTGTTAGTTCAACATATTAGCTGTTGAACACAGCCAGACTTATAGTGCCAACTTTGGCTTATCTCAGACAAAATTTAAGATGTCAAATTGGGCATCACTCAGAGGTTAAGCTCAGCTGCCCCCAGCCTCTCTGATATCTGAGGACAAGCTGGAATACAAGGGGGGTTAGTTTCTGCCAAATTAACCCTCTTAAATGCAACAGTGCCGAAGCCCTACTTCCCAGGAAGTGGCTAGACATCACCTGCTGAGGGGAAGTAGAGAATAAATCTTCTGTTTTCCTTTGCTTCCGCATGTGGCCTTTTCTTTCGCTTTATTAAACTGCCTTTATCTTGACCCACGAGTTTTTTTCCATCTTATTTTCTCCCTTCCCCTGTACTACTAAGGAAGGGAGTGATAGAGCAGTTTGGTGAGCACCTGGTATTCAGCCAAGGTCAACCCACCAGAGTATTACACAAGGGTGGCCCAAGGCTAGATAGGTATCTACTCTCGCCCTTCTCAAAGCAGTTCAAAAATGGTCTTTTCTTATATTGTCCAATAAAAAATATTTCAACAGCAAGCCTTTTAAAACTACCTTTTTTAAGAAACAAATCTTAATAAATAAAAATTCCCTCTGTAAAAATTCCCATGACATTTGAAATATTAAAAATAGCAAAGAATACTTGTTAATCAAAAGCAGTTTGTTACATTTTGTCTAGAAAAAAATGAAATTGAATTATATAAAAAAATAATGATATAAAATTAATAACATTTCCTATTCTAATGCCACATCCATCCAAAGTAAACACCATTGTGTGTCAAAAGAAAGTCCTCATCTCTCTTTTATTTGTTCTTGTCAAAGGCAAGGTGACACCCATCATTTGGACACTTGGCTGAAGTCACAGATGCCTTTCTGCAGTTCAATGGACCACTATAGAAAAAGGTATTAACTACCTTAGAGAACTAACTGTGCAAGAGATCATTTATAAACACCCTCAGGACATTGTAGATCCTGTAAATCCTGATGAAGTGGAATGCAACCGATCCATGTTCCGGAAGGTTGTGAAGAGTGCTCCACCGACACATACCCATACATTGTCAATATTAGTCTGGGAAGAAGATGCTATGGCACGACCTAGTGTGGGCGAAATGGCTAACTGTATGCGACAGTATGAAGATAGTATTTCTTCCCCACTGCAGGCCCGTGTCTCGGCTGTGGAAAAACTGACTAAGGAAAACAAGGACTCATTTAAACAACTGTCAGAAAAACTGTCCAGGATTGAGAATAAACTTGACTCTCTACCTACATAGGCCCGTGTTGCAGCCTTTAGGAGGAAACGCCCTCCTACTGGACCGGCTCAAAGGAAACGGGACACGTCACGAGGTATCCTGTGGTTTATCCTGCGTGATTATGGGGAGGACATGAACAGATGGCATGGACAACCTACCAGTACCCTACAGGCACGAGTACGTGAGTTGCAAGCTAACAGAAATACCAGAGAGAATTTTCCTAGGAGGATGGCTGCTCCAGTTACCAATCAGCAGGACCCCAGTCAGGGTAGATGGGCCTCAAATCCCTTTTTTCCAAGAGTGAATAGGGGAAATGAAGGTCCAGTCCCCGTGAGCTGCACGAATCCAGTCTTTAATTAGAGGGGCCCTGCCTCCAGCCAGGAGGAGGAGAGGGACAACCGAGTTTATTGGACTGTGTGGATTCGATGGCCTGGCACATTAGAACCACAAAAGTATCGAGCCCTGGTAGACACTGGTGCACAGTGCATCCTCATGCCATCGAATCATAAAGGGACAGAATCTGTCAGTATCTCGGGAATAACAGGGGGATCTCAAGAGTTATCTGTATTGGAGGCCGAAGTGAGCCTAACTGAAAACGAATGGAAAAAGCACCCCATTGTGACTGGTCCAGATGCTCCATGCATCCTTGGCATAGACTACCTTAAGAAAGGGTATTTTAAGGACCCAAAAGGATATAGATGGGCCTTTGGTGTAGCAGCTGTAGAGACTGAGAACATTAAACAGCTGTCTACCTTGCCTGGCTTCTCAGAGGATCCTTCTGTTGTGGGGCTGCTGAAAGTTGAAGAACAACAGGTGCCAATTGCTACTGCCACGGTGCACCGACGACAATATCGCACCAATCGAGACTCCCTGATCCCCATTCATAAACTGATTAGACAATTAGAAAATCAAGGAGTGATTAGCAAGACTCGCTCACCCTTTAATAGTCCTATATGGCCAGTGCAAAAGTCTAATGGAGAATGGAGATTAACTGTGGACTATCGTGGCCTAAATGAAGTTACACCACCTCTGAGTGCTGCTGTGCCAGACATGCTAGAACTTCAATACGAACTGGAGTCCAAGGCAGCCAAGTGGTACGCCACTATAGACATTGCTAATGCATTTTTCTCTATTCCCTTGGCACCAAAGTGCAGGCCACAGTTTGCTTTTACCTGGAGAGGTATCCAGTACACCTGGAATCGACTGCCCCAGGGGTGGAAACACAGTCCTACTATTTGCCACGGACTGATCCAGACTGCACTAGAAAAGGGTGGAGCTCCAGAACATTTGCAATACATTGATGACATCATTGTGTGGGGTGATACAGCAGCAGAAGTTTCTGACAAAGGGGAGAAAATAATTCAAATTCTTCTGCAAGCTGGTTTTGCCATAAAAAGAGGCAAGGTCAAGGGACCTGCCTGGGAGATACAGTTTTTAGGGATTAAATGGCAAGATGGGCGTCGCCAGATCCCGATAGAGGTGATCAACAAAATAACAGCTATGTCCCCACCAACTAACAAAAAGGAAACACAAGCCTTCTTAGGCGTTGTGGGTTTCTGGAGAATGCATATTCCAGATTACAGCCAGATTGTACGCCCTCTTTATCAGGTGACCAGAAAGAAAAATGATTTTCAGTGGGGCCCTGAACAACAACAGGCTTTTGAACAGATTAAACAGGAGATTGTGCATGCAGTAGCCCTTGGACCAGTCCGTATGGGACAAGATGTTAAAAATGTGCTCTACACCGCAGCTGGGGACAATGGTCCTACCTGGAGCCTCTGGCAGAAAGTGCCAGGGGAGACGCAAGGTCGACCCCTAGGATTTTGGAGTCGAGGATACAAGGGCTCTGAGGCCAATTACACCCCAACTGAAAAAGAGATACTGGCAGCATATGAAGGAGTTAGAGCTGCCTCAGAGGTAATTGGTACTGAAGCACAGCTTCTCCTGGCACCTCGATTACCAGTACTAGGCTGGATGTTCAAGGGTAAGGTTCCTACTACTCATCATGCAACTGATGCTACATGGAGTAAATGGATTGCATTAATTACACAGAGGGCTCGAATAGGAAACCCTAATCGCCCAGGAATCTTAGAAGTGATTATGGACTGGCCAGAAGGCAAAGACTTCGGAATGCCACCAGAAAAGGAGGTGACACGTGCTGAAGAAGCCCCACGGTATAATGAACTACCAGAGGATGAAAAGCAGTATGTCCTGTTCACCGATGGATCCTGCCGTCTTGTAGGAAAGCATCGGAAGTGGAAAGCTGCTGTATGGAGTCCCATATGACGAGTCACAGAAGCCACCGAAGGACAAGGTGAATCAAGTCAATTCGCAGAGGTAAAAGCCATCCAGCTGGCTTTAGACATTGCTGAACGAGAAAAGTGGCCAAGGCTGTATCTTTATACTGACTCATGGATGGTGGCAAATGCCTTGTGGGGGTGGTTAAAACAGTGGAAGCGAAGCAACTGGCAGCATAAAGGTAAACCTATTTGGGCTGTTGAACTGTGGCAAAATATTGCTGCTCGGCTAGAGAAACTAGTCGTGAAGGTACGTCATGTAGATGCTCACGTACCTAAAAGTCGGGCAACTGAGGAACATCGAAACAACCAACAAGCAGATCAGGCTGCTAAAGTGTTCCAAATAGATTTGGACTGGGAACATAAAGGTGAACTATTTTTAGCTTGGTGGGCTCATGACACTTCAGGTCATCAAGGGAGAGATGCAACATACAGATGGGCTCGTGACCGAGGGGTGGACTTAACTATGGACTCTATTGCACAGGTTATCCATGATTGTGAAACATGCGCCGCAATTAAGCAAGCCGAACGGTTAAAACCTTTGTGGTATGGGGGACGGTGGTTGAAATATAAATATGGGGAGGCCTGGCAAATTGACTACATCACACTCCCTCAAACCCGCCAGGGTAAACGTTATGTGCTTACCATGGTGGAGGCGACCACCGGATGGTTGGAAACATGCCACTGCCCCATGCCACTGCCCGGAACACTATTCTGGGCCTTGAAAAGCAAATCTTGTGGCGACATGGCACACCAGAGAGAATTGAGTCGGACAATGGGACTCATTTCAAAAACAGTCTCATAGATAACTGGGCCAAAGAGCATGGCATCGAGTGGGTATATCACATCCCCTATCATGCACCAGCATCTGGGAAAGTTGAATGGTATAATGGGCTGTTAAAAACTACCCTAAAAGCAATGGGGGGTGGAACCTTTAAAAACTGGGATAAGCATTTGGCACAAGCTACCCGGCTAGTCAACACCAGAGGATCTATCAACCGAGCTGGCCCTGCTCAGTCAGACCTTTTACATACAGTAGAAGGGGATAAAGTCCCTGTGGTGCATGAAAGGAATCTGTTGGGAAAAACTGTCTGGGTTCTTCCTGCTACGGGCAAAGGTAAACCCATTCATGGGATTGCTTTTGCTCAAGGACCTGGACGTACTTGGTGGGTGATGCTGCAGGATGGTGGAGTCCGATGTGTCCCTGAAGGTGATCTGATCTTGGGTGAGAATACTTAATTCTGAACTGCATGATGTTAATTGCTGCATAATACTAACAGTGTTCATAAGTGTCTTTCAGGTTGAAGCAGTGGTGATGAGACCGGAGCTAGCTGCAAGTGGCGTCCAGTAACCTCCTCGAGACTGACATCTTTAACCTGCAACCCGTAGGCACGAACTGTGACAAAGCTCATACCATCTTTCCTACCCTGGGAGACTCCTAGCCAGATGGAAACCCACAATCCTGAACTAAATGAACTTGATGAACTTTTTTTTTCTGTAAGAGATGAATCATAAACTAATGTTATCTGTATATATTTTAAAATGAAAAGTTAGTGGTGATCTGAGTATGACGTGAATGGTATGGAATAAGGGGTGGAATGTCCTGGTTTGGCCTAAACCAGGCCGATTTCCTTTCAGTGATTTTTGCTTTCAGCTAAGTCTCCTCTAAGTAACTGCACTTTCTGAAACCTAACTGCATGTTTGCAGACAGTGTCTGCCTCCAAGACTGATAACGCCGAAGTTTGTAGTTATCGCTGAGGCACCGGTAGGGATGTTGTGCAGTAAGGCTCTTGCTGTACTTATTCTTAGAGAAACCAAGGTCACTGCTGAATTCCTCACTGCTTACAAGTGAAGAGCCGAAGGGGGGTTGCAGCTGCAGTGGGGAGCAGACAGGGCAGGTGACCCAAAATTGACCAACGAGGGTATTCCATCCCACACACGTCATTCTCGGTATAAAGGGGGGGGATCACGAGGGTCTCGCTTTTTTTTCGGCTATGGCCGGTGTCCAAGGAGGACTCCGTCTGTTTTCCTGCTGCCCCCGATCCCGATCTGTGCATCCCTGAATCCAGCTCTCGACCGTTGCTAGGCCCAGCCTGGGCCTTCCCGGAGCCTGCCCTGCAGTGCCGGTGGTGACGTGGCTGACTTCAGGGGAGCTCAATCTCGGTTTTGTATGTATATTTGTATATATTTGATTATTTCTATTATTATTATTATACTCTTTTTCATTATTATAGTTTATTAAAACTGTTTTAACTTTCCAACCCAGAAGTCTCTCTCCCTTTTCCCTTTCCCTTTCCCTTTGGGGGGAGGGGGGGGATAACAGAGGGCATCTGCCACAGGTTTAATAACTGGCCCAGCTTTAAACCGTGACATTCCCTAAACAACTGACAAGAGGAAGTTGATTCTCAACATGGCTCCTATTTCTTTTCCTAGTTTATATTGCTATTTTCTCCTGAAGACTTGAAGGTAAAAAATATTCCTGCCTGAAGAGGGAATTTCATGTACAGTCTTGAGCAAAAGTCCTGGGAGGAGGGAGAAAAATTCACTGGTTTTGTTGGATGCATTCTTCTTTCATGAGCAGCCCAATGCCTTGGCAAATTAGATAGAAATCTGAATCAGAGATTAATGTTTGGGTCCTGGATAGATCTTTTGATGGGCTGGTAAGAACTGATATTGGTTGTGAAAATGATAAGGTTGTAAGAACAGGGAACTGTAGAAAGATACAGAGTTTTGCTATCACCTACTTAAGCACAGTCAGAGACACCAGATGCTAATGTACCCTGAGCGATGAATGTTTTGAGAGCAGACAGGCTGGGTGTACTCCATATCAAAATGAACACACTAAGCACATGCCCCTGTTCTTGGATGGTCCAGGGGAGAAAGCTAGTGTTTGAGACTAAAACTATGATTTCATACAACAGGTAGATTAACAAACTTTATAGGAAAGAACCTATGAGAGATGAAAATGGAACTCTCTCTGTAAATCTACTGTTATTTCTGACAAAAAACAGTCTGGATCAGACTAATCCAGAAGATACGCCATTTCTTTCCAACGCTTTATAATAGACCTGTAACTATAAATGAAGTCTCTTACTACGAAAGACACTAACCTTCAATGTTTGAGCCTTTGGGAAAAAAAAAGTAATGACCTTAAATGTTGGGCATGCATACACCTGTATACATCTTTGTGAGAAACTCCCTGTATAAACCTTAGGATAAACATTTTGAGGCCTTCAGGGGCAAAGCTGCAAAGAAATTACATTTAAATGCTTTGTGGCTTCCATGTAATATACGTGTGTCAGAATTAGCAGGCTAGAACAAGCACTGTTTACGTTATTTCAGTGCTTGGAATGGAATTTCAATGCTTTTCTTTTAAAATAGCGGGGAGGGTAAGGGAACATGGAACAAAGGCTGGCAATGTGCTTGGCTTTGCTCTTGTTGTGACGGTATTCAGAGAAGTGTGAGCAAGAACATGGTCTTGCAAACTGCCTCCAAAACTCGCATTTAATACAAGCTCTAGCTGTAGGCAGTCAGCAGCTGCCTATGGCAGCCGTCTGTAAGGAAAATGCTATGGCCACATGACAAATCACCACTGTAGTATGTATAAATTCATCTGGCTGGTTAAAATTTGCACTGTCAAGCTGAATGACTGAGGTAATGGCTGTTTATGCCAGTAAATTTATACTGGATCCGGTATTGGTTATCCTTCCAGAATCAATAGTCTCTGCATGATGTGTTCTATTTCATCAGAAATGAAATAGTTTGTTCTTACTCGATACTGATCAAATTTGTGTTCTTAGATGGTCTGACATATACAGAAATTGTGCTAATGACCACAGCCCAATAACTATCAATTTGTAGTTCCACCCCTCCAATACCATCCCCTAGAACCAGCTGGATTAAGTTCACCAACCTCCTTTCCCTTTTCAGGGTAGAAGTAGCTGAGCCCCAGTCAAGTATCCTAAGATTGCTGAGGCAAGAACAATTTTGCCTATGTTACTGGGAAGCCAATGTACAGAATGCTGGTAATACAAGTCTTACTATCTCGCTTATATGGAATTTACATATAGGGAAGTTGGTTTCAGGAATGTGAAATGCAAGAATTTCAGTTAGTTAGTATTTTACCCTCTCTGACTAAATAATATGAAGGAGATACAGAATTAGATCCTTGGCTGGTTAACCTGTAGTTGATCTGTCCTACATAGGCATTATTCTTTGCTTTGATAAAGAGTTGTGAACCAAATAAATAAAAATCAAGATGAACAGAATGGAGTAAAAGTCCTTTAAATGCATCTGTGGTAGATCACGATCACAGAATGATTGAAGTTGGAAGGGACCTCTAGAGGGCATCTGATCCAACTCCCCTGCTCAAGCAGGGCCACCTAGACCTGCTTGCTCTGCACCATGTCCAGCCAGCTTTTGAATATGTCCAAGGATGGAGATTCCACAACCTCTCTGGGCAGCCTGTGCCAGCGCTCAGTCACCCTCACAGTAACAAAGTGTTTCCTCGTGTTCAGAGGGAGCCTCCTGTGTTTCAGTTTGTGCCCATTGCCTCTGGTCCTGTCTCTGGGCACCACTGAAAAGAGCCTGGCTCCCTCCTCTTTACAACCTCCCTTCAGCTATTTATATACATTGATGAGATCCCCCCTGAGCCTTCCCCTCTCCAGGCTGAACAGTCCCAGCTCTCTCAGCTTTTCCTCATATGTGAGATGCTCCAGTCCCTTCATCATCTTCATGGCTCTTCTTTGGGCTCTATCCAGAATGCCCATGTCTCTCTTGTACTGGGAAGCTCACAATTGGACACAGTAGTCCAGGCGTGGCCTCACCAGTGCTGAGTAGAAGGGAAGGATCACCTCCCTTGACCTGCTGGCAGTACTTTGTCTAATGCATCTTAGGATACCACTAGCCTTCTTTGCAGCAAGGGCACATTTCTGGCTCATGTTCAACTTAGTGTCCATCAGGACCCCTAGGTCCATTTCTGGAAAGCTACTTTCCAGGTGGGCATCCCCTAGCATATATTTGTGCCTGGTGTTATTCCTCCCAGTGCAGGACTTTGCACTTCCCTTGTTGAACTTCGTGATGTTCCTGTCAGCCCATTTCTCCAGCCTGTCCAGGTCCCTCTGGATGGTAGCACAACCCTCTGGTGTGTCAGCCACTCCTCCCAGTGTTGTGTCATCAACAAACTTGCTGAGGGTACACACTGACCCATCATCCAGACACAGAACAGTTTTTTACTGAAGAAATTCCAGCTTATACCTTACCTTGAGAAGAAGCCAAGCAACAGTAGAAGTGAACTTGGGTGTTAATGGGTTAGTGCATAATGGGAAACTTGCAGGTCAACATTAGTTAGAGCACCTCAAAGAGGTTGTTATACCTGTAGCTTGGACGAAAGGACCAGCTAACTTCTCAGTTATTTTGTAGTAGTGATTTGTCCTTGTCTATTCCATGCTCACACTTTTTTCCTTAAAGAGATGAAGTTGGGAACCTCACTTTTCTGCTTATAAACAAAAATCAAGAAATTACAGTATTTACTTCACGGCTTTACAGAATGTGCTAGGTATGAAAGGTGTGTAATACACTTATGAACCACAGTTACGCTGATGGTGCTGTTGCTCTTTTTGAAAAGTCTGCTTGTCTTCAGTTTGAGCTATAGGCCCTCTGTTTCTGAAAAACTGGCCCAGAGCTCATAACATCTTCCTGTTTCTGCCTGTCTGCTCATATGCTTGAAATTCAAGCTTGTGCATGTGAATATAATTTCAAGCCAAGATGCTCACGCTTAAATCTAAATTGAGGCTCGTAGGGAATCTTGGATGTGCTCTCAATAATACATTGGCTTCATTATTGGAAAGGTATCTAATAGTAATACAGGATTCAAAAGAAGGTCCAAAGGCTCTACACTCATTTTGTCTAATCAGTGCTGTGCAACAGCCCCTCCTCATTTCTTTAGTCTCTTTAGGGAGGAGGAGTTTTTTTCAAAAGGGTAATAAATAACTGCAAGACTTACTGAGCTATTGCAAGCTAATACACTTTTAGCCTAAAGCTATGCAACAGTGTCATTCTCACAAGTAGAACTGTCCATGTGCTTAAGCATTTTGCAATAGTGAGGCCACATCTAGAAAATCAATGGAAAAACCTCATCCCCAATGACTAGTCATCTCTGCAATGTTCTTTTAGAAAAAAGTGGCTGAAATGTTGATAGCTCTAATGATCTGCAGAGCAAAAGAGTTTCACACTCCAATTCTTTTACAGGTTCTGGTATCCAAAAAGGAAATCAAATCATTATATAGGAGTAATCTGCACAGATGAAGGGAAACTGACTTCAAGGTTTGCACAAATCTCAGTATGTGAAAGAAAACTAGAAGGTTTACCAGCCCAGATTAACATGTCTCTTTGGTGTTTCATCAGTGGGTTAGGGGGCTTTCTGTGATATTTCCTTGCTTGATGTACTACCTTATGGGTAATGTATTCACAGCAGCTCCTGAAACAAACAGCTACCCTTGAAACCTGATGGACTCCACAAAGCACAATGGATGAGTTACTGAAAAAATCATTAATAAATTCTGCTACTCTGGGCCACAACGTCTCCTTTGCTTTCTTTTTACTTTAATTAGATTGAACTTTATTGAAAACAATCACATGGAGAATCTTATTCAGTTCAGTGAAAAGAATGAGAACTATTTTAATGATGTTCAGAAAGAAAAATGGTCGGGTCTATTTGAGAATTTGGACAGATTCTTAAGTATACTGTGGACTGTCTCCCCTTCCTGTGCAGCCTGTAGGTCCAAGTTTGTTTTGTGGTTTTTTTAGCAATTCAGTGTTGCAGGATCAAAATTTTCTGACCCTTGTTTTGTTTGTTTGCTTGCTTGCTTGCTTTGGATTTAGTATTTTGTCTGAAAGCTATTTTTTTGGTAGGAATTAGGCCTGATTTGTTGTAGGAGCAAAAAACAGGAAAATTGAGCCCAATAATTCTAAAAGGGTTATGGAAGTGCATGATGGAAATAATTATCTACACCAATTACTTAACAATTTATAAAAATGCTTTTGTTTAATTCAGCAGAAGTTAGGAAATCAGTTGTCCCTATTGTAAGCAGATACTTGTGTGGAAGCTCCCCAGGAGTGAGTTCCTGGCATCTCTCCGTACCTCTCCTTTTGGAAATGTAAGCTGTCATTCTACCTCTGTGCTAAGGAGGGGATCGCACAGGAAGCACACTAGTTAAAAATCAGGCAATTACTTTATAACTCTGGGCTTTATTTTCTCCAGTTGCTCTCTGCATTAAATTAATAACTGAACTCACCAGATCTATATTTCATGCTTTCCTCTTAATCTTTACTGTCTAAAACACTGAGAAATAACACACTATGTTTGCCTCTGGTGGGTAGCTGAAATGTCCTTAGCAAGGAGTTCTGCTGTGTAAATGAGACCAAGTTGGAATTGCTGTGTGGGCAGACAATGCTTAGTAGTTTAAGAAGTGGCTCAGAAGTCAGAAAACTTATAAAAAGAGTATCTAGCCCACAGAAATCCTCTTGCCCTCGATACACACTTGAATAAAACTGGTACTTCATCACTGAACAACTTCCACTGTAGTTCTCCAAAATAATCCTATATCTCAATTTTTGTGTGTTTTCTGTCAATCTCAATGCTTACTACCTACCATATAAAGCTTGTATGTAGATGAATGTGCACTGAGACCCACAGGAAAAATACACTTAATATAATCTGCGTGGTAAAATATTGCCACTTTGGAATTTCCTTATGTATCCTTTTATCAGAAATGTTGACAAGCGAGGAGATTCAGTTTTTGCACTGGTAACATTGTCCTCCTCCCTGCTTTTCTCCTCACGACACTCCCTCAAAAAACCTCATCCCGTACCAAAACCCAAACATGGACAGAGCCCTGATCTAGACTGAGGAGGAGAAAGTGGTGGAAGAGAGAAGACTAAAGCCTGAAATTTGTGTAAGAGCACAGAAATGCTAGTCTGTATTCCTTTTACCCTTCTGCCATGATGAGTACTGCCAAAAAGAACAATGAAAAACTGAAGCCAGATTTTTTCCAACTATTCATTAAAGAAATGCATTTTTATTGCCAATGTAGACAAAATGCATTTAAACTTATTAATTCTAATAATAATTTCCTGTTTTAGCTACTGCTTAGTGGTTAGAGGACCAATTGGAGGAATGCGTTTGATTTTCGTAGCTGGGCCAAAAAATCTTCTAAGTCATTCTCTTTACACCTATAAACCCAAATATGAATAAAATGGTAAAACTGTGTTAATTAAGTTTCTCGTAACTGCACTATGTCAAATATAGAGGCTTTGGAATGTGCTATGTCTCAGTGTTCCTGAATGTGGAAGGTCTCAATACTTGGAAGTTCTCTAGCATGCAGTATTTTAAAAATTAACAGAGTGTACTGTATAATAAAATATTTTTGGTTTGCCGTACTTAATGTGTCTCAAATCTTCAACGGTTTTGCTTGTTACACAATATTAATGAACACTCCTTGTAATAAAAGAAATACAACTCTTCAGTGGGGAACAAGATGCACGGGAGGGAATAAAAGTATTGTTTTGTGTTTCCTGTTACTGCAAACTCAAGACTGAGCTGCGACAGTCAGCAGGAGTCCTTGCATGGTATTCTTCCCAGCAAAAGTTTTGCAGATCAGATTTTATTTTTTATCAGACTGTGTTCTATGTACAACCATTTCCCCTCTGGAGCTGCTTGTACAGAGTACTCCACTTAGCTGGAGTGAGGCATGTGAGTCTACTGACATAACCAGAACTGCCTAGCTCATCAGTAGCGCTCCCTTCTCCTCCAGGCTCTGCTCTCCCACCAGTGAATTATATCTCATTTTTTGAGCGAGGCAGGAAGCTTGGTTTTACTTCTGTCTGGGGAAACTTAATTTCCCAGGTGCATATTAAGATAAACACCGTTTATATGTGTGTGTGTATGTTTGTGTGCCTCCAGCATTTCATCTCTACTTTAAAATGGCCGTTGGGCATTTCAGTAAATCAGTTTTTCTTGAGGAGTGCTTAGCAACTGAACTGTGTTGCCACAGCTTCTCTACAAATAGAGTGCAGGTCCTGTACTTTGACTGTTAACAAAATTATGTAAAGCTATGCAATAAAACACACTAGAAAAGATATATTTTGTACACAATTCCAGTGAATAAATTTGCAGGATTTGTCTTTCCTCTTCCCCTTTGCTTTCTGTCTTGCTTGCTACCATGCATATCACAATTTTCTTCCTTTTTCAAGATAAATTGCCATTTCCTTATAAAGCCTTACTTTCCATTTTCACCACTTCCTTACTAAAATATTACTATTTTTTTCCTCCTTAAAGCACTGTATTAAAATAAAGATGTTGTATTTACATGTATGTTAATAACGCAGGAATAGAAGCTGTAATTTTTCTACACATTTTGCTTTCTAAGCAGTCACTGCAATTTTAAAGCACTTGGTGCATGTGTATGTCCATAGATTCTTGCTTGGTCAAGATAAAATAATATTCTTAGTTTCTTGTTGAAAATTGCATTAGATTTTTCATGTTAAATGCTTTGCCATTTATGTCATCAAAAAGCTTAAAAGCAGTCTTAAATCTTGTTGAAGCCTTATGAAACTATATGATGGAGTGATTTCTAAAGTACTTTGTTTGATCAAAGTGTTTTTGTTGGGCTTCACGGAAAATATTAGGGAAGACAAATACTGCCGTTTCAATTACAAAGTAATATTCTAGAATATTAAGCTGATTGATTCATCAAGCACAAAAAGTAAAGAAATCAGAGATACTTTCTGTGTATCATAGAATGGTTTGGGTTGGAAGGGACCTTAAAAATCATGTAGTTCCAACCCCCCTGCCACAGGCAGGGACACCTTTCCACTAGACCAGGTTGCTCAAAGCCTCATCCAACCTGGCCTTGAACACGGCCAGGGAGGGGGCAGCCACAGCTTCTCTGGGCAACCTCTTCCAGTGTCTCACTACCCTCACAGTAAAGAATTTCTTCCTAATATCTAATCTAAATCTACACTCTTTCAGTTTAAAACCATTCCCCCTTGTCCTATCACTACATGCCCTTATAAAAGGCCCCTCTCCCGCTTTCCTGTAGGCCCCCTTCAGATACTGGAAGGCTGCTATAAGGTCTCCCCTTATATGCTCCCTATATATGCTGCATACATATGCCTTGTATTAGAAAACAATTCACTTTTTTTGACTGCTGTAATTGTTTTAGCAATTCAGGATCGTAAGGGACCTTCTACACTATTGATTTTAGCTCTCTGCTGCTGGAGACAGCCGCATCACCAAAAAGCTGGAGAAACCTAACAGCCTCCATCGTTAAATTGTTCCAGTTTCTTTCCCACGACTCCTGCCAGGCGGCTGCTAAAGAATGTTATTCCTCTAATTATTAGAAACATCTTTTAAGCTTCCAGCCTTATTTCTACGTGTTGCCGTGGCTGCCCTTTCGCCCGAATACCTGTTTCCTTTTACAGCAAACCTCTCGCCCGGTGTCACCACAGCGGCCGCCCAAAGCCACGCGTCACTGCAGAGGGACACGTCACCCGGCCGCAGGAGACCTGCCACCAGCCCCTGACAGAGCTCCCCCGGGGCGGGCGGAAGGCGCTCGGCGGAGGCGGGAGCCCCTGCAAAGGCCGCCGGCGCAGGGCCCGGGGGCCGGGGCGGTGCGGGGAGGGCGGGGTGCCGGCCCAGGTGATCTGCCCGCCCGGCCGTGGGCTGCCGCGGGCGGGGGCAGCCGCCGCTCGGGGTGCTCTGACCCGGCCGAGCCCCCCCAGCGGTAACCGGTAAATACGCACTAGTCTGGTCTGTCTTTTTTTTTTTTTGAAAACCTGAAATTTTTTTTTTAGGCATCATTCAGAAGAAACAGAGCCACAGAAAATACCAGGCACATTCATGAAGGTTTTTTTTCTCAGTGTCGCAGATATTGAAAGAAAGGGGGGGGGGCGGGAAGCAGACGCAATCCCGAAGTGTCATACTCTGAAGAAAAATTCAGGGAATGGCTACATAGCGTTACTGTAGCAAACGGAATAAAACGAAGCAGAATTTATCTGCTAAACAAATCAAACATCCATTTGAAGTCTGAGGTAACATTTTCTCTTTTTGAAGCTGAGCTGTGCAGGATTTCATTTTCTAATTTACATTAATTTACACAGCCCAATATTTTTACTGTTATTCCTGTATCCAATTTTTATGTTTATTCAGTGATGTTTGTTGGACAGTACATGCAAATGAAACAGCAGCAGTCCTTGGAAAGGCACCTTGCTCCAAGTGAGCTGATACTGTTTCCATGCTTTCAGGGCAGAATTGTTAAGTTTGGATCATACACAGGTCATGCTTAGCCGTGCACGCACATGTGAAATACTAACTTCATATACTGAAACATACAAAAGATGCTAGCAAAACAGTTATTTGTTCATTCTCATTGACAAGATTCCTGAAAATCAAACCACTACCTTTAATATTAATAATTTCAACAGGTATTAATAGGTCCCCACATGATTACTCCATCATTTTAAAAAGCTCAACTTTTTTTAAAGTCATTTTTTTCCTTAAAAAATTATATCAATAAAAAGAACTTTTGGACAATTGAATACTTTTTACAAGACCATATATTATGCATTCTACAAGTTTCAAGTACATTCTACAAGTTTCCCTAATTACAGAATGTGTTTTTAAATCTCTTTGGAGCATATCGGGTCTAATCATGGGGCTGAAAGGTACCTGAGGAAATAACATAGTCAATTTTGCTTCCTCAAGGAAGAATCAAATATACCTATACCATTCTTGATGAAATGTCTGTGTAATCTATTCTTAAGGACCTTCAGCAATGACTGTTTTGTGGTCTTCTCAAAGAAATTACAGTAGTGCTGCTAGGCTACTGTACATATGTGATTCTATGTATGTAGTCCAAGAAAGTTCTAGAGAGGTCGTAATCACCACCTTTCTGTTTTGCTTCTGCACTTTGGGGAATAGCTGGTTCTACTGCTTGTAACAAGAGACAAATATTGCAAATAAAAATTCCAGGCTGGAAAGATGAAAATCCTCCAACTGTCAGGACTACAACATTGTAAATATAAAAAGTTCCTCCGGTCCTAGGAAAGCTGTTAGATCTTGGTATAACTGGGTAAATTTTGGTAGTGTGGGGAACTGATGTTGGAAGTAAATTGACATCCCTGGACAATTTCTACTCTTGGGGTGAGGTTGAGTTAACATGATCTAGATATTGAGAAATTGTTCTCTGTTTCTCTTGCTGTCCTCCAAGTGGAAACATCTTAAAGGTTTCCAATAAGCAAGTGTTTAAGCTAGGTAGGACTAACACAGGGTAGGCCTGTACTGGTAATGAGTTATTTATGGAAGGAAAACACGTGGCCTCTGTGATAAAAGCATGTATTATTGGACAGAAACCCCTGAACAAGTGTGTTAATGTTTAGAGGGAAATAAAAATAATATCTGAGGCTATAAAAGTTGTGAACTTCATTAAAAGTAAGCCTAGCAAGATGCACATTATATTACGTGCTAATGGGCATTCTATTACAGCCCCTTTTCCACACCACAGTGCTGCCTCTCAAAAGGCAAACTTGGAAAATACCTTTAATTCCTAAATATGCCAAAAGTCTTTCATTTGAGATGCTTGATTTGAAGTCATTGAGCCATTAACTGTTATCAATACCTTTCAGATTGTGTTTTTTCTTGAGATGACAGTGTGGCTTGTCACATGCTAACAGATAGGTTGCAAAAAGAGATATTATTGAGTCCACACCACACTTCCAAAACTTCTAATAGGTCATCGAGTTGTTAAAATATGGGAAAAGAATGTCCTGCTACTGTTCTATCTTGACTTCCACCACCGTATTGATTGCAAAACTTGGTTTTAAGACTTGAATTGAAATTGGCAGCCTTATGCCAGGGAAGATGAGTACTTTCAGCTTAACTGTTGGAAAATTATTGATGATCCATTTTAATTTCCTAAGAATGTTGCTTTCTCCTTCCTGTTGTATTTAGCCTTATGTTACACCAAGTAAGGCAGCGGATGAGGAGTGGTGTGGAAAGATTCAAAGGAAGCAGAATTATGAACTGACCTATCAAATGCAACGCTAATTTTTTACACTCAGTTGTCTCTGAGCAGTAATTAAGGATCATTTTAGAAGGTGTATGTTTTTCTGTTATAAACACGATCTTGTACTTGTCAATAGATATGAAAATTCTGTTTGTTGACAGCACTTCAGAATTATACTTCGGGTTTTTTTTTTAGATGGTTCACATATAGTTAGGAAACCTTTGGAAAAAAAAACAAAGTGAAAAATTTTAGTGCCGATGATTAACGTAGCATGCATTTTTATTTATTTAATCATTCTTTATTAAAAAAATAATTCTCCTGATAAGGATATCCAGATTTATAGAAAATGTGTGTTTACCCATCATTATTAATTTAAACTTTTTTTTTCCTGGTAACAGTATTGCTTTGTTCATAATAATTTCACATAGAGGGACAGTCAAGAACCCAGGTTCTTAAACTGGACACTTTGATAGCTCTGTTTTGAAGAAAAATGGATGGGAAAATATTAAAGGTTTCAAATATTTCTTAATGAACTTCAAGCTCTCCAGGTGCTGTCCCTTTTAATCTCTTTCTATGGCCAGATAATAACAAAGTAGTAAAACTGTCACTACATGGTTGTGCTAAAAAAAAGTTCTAATTCATATATGAATTAGAAGTAAATATTGAAATAAATCAAGTTGTTTCTCCAAATTTATTTATTAAGAACATTAGACTTGAGGATCAGGGTAAGAAAAAACAGCTACTGCTTATTATGAGGATTTTTCACTTTTATACATGATCTACTTATTACAAACTGGATTAAAATGGAAAAGGTCATTTTTTTTAGTCTTTTTAAAGATGTGGGGGACGTTACAGATTGACTTTACAGAGGATTGAGCTGTCAACCATTATACATTGGCAGAGATTCTTGTAGGGCATGTTGCATCTTCACCTTTATGAACGTTCTTACAGGCTCAGCATAAGCACCTGCAAGGAAATATCAACGTCTTTAGGCCTGAATAGAGATGGAAGAATATAATTTTGTATTTAGACACCATTTTACATAAATGAGCAGGTCACATACGGCAATGCCTGTCTGTCTTTCTTACCTCTTCCATACCATTTGGAAGGGATATAGATTCAGTCTACATGGAATACCGTAAACGAACAAGTTTGAGACGTTGTTGACAAATGGTGTGAGTGATACTGTGGCAAAAGAAGAGGAGCCATTTTTCAGAAAAGAAGGTAAAAAGTTGTCCTGGTTTGGCCTAAACCAGGCCGATTTTCCTTTCAGTGATTTTTACTTTCAGATAAGTCTCCTCTAAGTAACTGCACTTTCTGAAACTAACTGCATGTTTGCAGACAGTGTCTGCTTCCAGGACTGATAACGCTCGAAGTTTGTAGTTATCGCTGAGGTACCGGTAGGGATGTTGTGCAGTAAGGTTCTTGCTGTACTTATTCTTAGAGAAACCAAGGTCACTGCTGAATTCCTCACTGCTTACGAGTGAAGAGCCGAAGGGGGGTCGCAGCTGCAGCGGGGAGCAGACAGGGCAGGTGACCCAAAATTGACCAACGAGGGTATTCCATCCCACACACGTCATTCTCAGTATAAAGCTGGGGGATCACGAGGGTCTCGCTTTATTTTCTGCTATGGCCGGTGTCCAAGGAGGACTCCATCTGTTTTCCTGCTGCCCCCGATCCCGATCCGTGCGTTCCTGAATCCAGCTCTCGACCGTTGCTAGGCCCAGCCTGGGCCTTCCCGGAGCCTGCCCTGCAGTGCCGGTGGTGACGTGGCTGACTTCAGGGGAGCTCAATCTCGGTTTTGTATATATATTTGTATATATTTGATTATTTCTATTATTGTTATTATACTCTTTTTCATTATTATAGTTTATTAAAACTGTTTTAATTTTCCAACCCAGAAGTCTCTCTCCCTTTTCCCTTTCCCTTTCCCTCTGGGGGGAGGGGGGGGGATAACAGAGAGCATCTGCCGCAGGTTTAATAGCCGGCCCAGCTTTAAACTGTGACAAAAGTAGACAGAAGACAGTTTATCTGTATTCTTTCATGGCAAAGGCGTTTAAATATTGTCAGATGGATGTTAATGTATGTTATAATTTGGAAGAAAAACCCTGCAAACAAGAGAGGTGGAACATAAGCAAGGTGGGAATTGTAGAATTGTCGAGTGAGTTAGAGCGATTCCCTTGGACTGGCAAGGGAAAGCCTGGTCAGTGAGGTTGTAAACAAGAATCTACTCATCCCCTATACAGTGTTTATTGTTTTGTCATTCTTTTTTTCCTTAATTTGCCTGTGTATAACCAAAATGATCTGGAGTCTTACTACAACTGCTATAACAGCAGTAACATGTCCCTTTAATTTGTCTCTACTTGATTTACAAACCAAAGAGTTCTTCCATTTTCATGCAGATTTCTGTCACATATCTGGCGTTCCTTGCTGAATTAAAATTTTTGTTTGCAAGCATTGTCCAAGTTCTTCAGTCTTCTTCCAAAATGTGGTTTCAGACACATCTTTTCTCATTTGGAGCATAGATTCAAAGAAGGTCACAGACCAAGACCTCTAGACTTCGAACAAATAAAAGTACATATCTGTGTCCTGGGACCTGAGCGATCATTCCTTTTTACCATTCATTTCAGACAATCACAGTCATATATCACATTTTCTCTCACGTTGAAGTTCATTTGTAAAGGCAAAACAAGATAAATTTTGGGAAGTGTCCTGCTTAAGAACATTTTGTTTCCAGATCTTTCCAGAATCTTTATGATCAGACCCAGCACAGTACCAATCCTATCACATCTGTTCTCCGTGCAGAGCAGCCAGATTCCTCACTCAAAATTGAAATAACCCTCTGCTAGGGTGTGCCAAGTGCTTCTCAGGATTACAGTATAGTTCTGATACCCCAGTAAGACGTACCTTTGTTAAGAGCAGGAAAGACTCTACCTGGTCTGATTTACTGAAATGGAGATGGCTTGTAATGCTCCCCAGAATCAAGAAATTCCATTTTTCTTAGTTAATTCTTGGACAAAAAGAAATCTGTGCTTTTAATAAGTTATCTGAGCCCATTTTTTCAACTGGAAATGTACGCAGGATATTTTCTATAGCTGTCATGAACAAATTTCTGCAGTAGTCTTCATTGTCAATCCAAAGATCTTGATCCTCAACGGGATCTGATTTTATTTATCTCCTTCCCAATACACAAGTTTTTCAAGCCTATGACCACTTCCTCGCTGTTACATGTCTCTGAAAACAGTCCTGGTGGTAAATAGCTTTATGAGAAAACAGTTCTGCTGGTAAATACCTTTATGAGAAATGTGGGAGAGATTCAGATTGTTAAATACAACCCCCCTTAAAAAGGATTCTATAATGACAAGCTAAATTTCTGTAGTTTTTGCTCAAGGTAATACCTCATTTTTGTAATCTAGCATAATCCCACATTAGTTCATTAGCTAGTCTCTCATTTTTTTCCTCAGACTTTTTGCTGCTCATATCAAATAACTCTCCATACTTAGATAGTACGTGAGCTCTACTTTGTATGAACAGGATGATAGCCTTCAAAGCGTGATTTTTTTTTTTGTTTTGCATTCATAGCAAAACATCCTAGATGACTGATTTTTAAGCAAAAAAGAAATTGCTTTTACTCCCAACTGTCATTTTGTAAGCTCTGTGGTGTCTGTTTTAAGAACAAGAAGAATTTGGAAGCAACAGGGGAGAGAGGAAACTACAGCATGTACCAGGAACCAGTGAAAATAAAGCTCAAACAAAATGTGGCTAAAAATGAGAAGGAAGCCAAGACAGATTTCTGCAGCTGGAAGATATGCAATTTGGGTTTGCAGTGTTGATTGGTCCTAAGGCGCATGCTTTGATAATAAAGATGCATAAGTCCTGCAGTTCTCTTTGGCTTTGCCAAAGGTTGCACATTGTGAGTCTGTCAGAGCGTAGCTCTGCAAATGTGTGCATTTTGGGGCTTTCCCCTCTGTTTCTCACATACTGAAATCTGAAGTTATACTGTTGTCCTGGTTTGGCCTAAACCAGGCCGATTTTCCTTTCAGTGATTTTTACTTTCAGCTAAGTCTCCTCTAAGTAACTGCACTTTCTGAAACTAACTGCATGTTTTGCAGACAGTGTCTGCTTCCAGGACTGATAACGCCCAAAGTTTGTAGTTATCGCTGAGGCACCGGTAGGGATGTTGTGCAGAAATGCTCTTGCTGTACTTATTCTTAGAGAAACCAAGGTCACTGCTGAATTCCTCACTGCTTACGAGTGAAGAGCCGAAGGGGGGTCGCAGTTGCAGGGGGGAGCGGACAGGACAGGTGACCCAAAATTGACCAACGAGGGTATTCCATCCCACACACGTCATTCTCAGTATAAAGCTGGGGGATCACGAGGGTCTCGCTCTCTTTCTGCTATGGCCGGTGTCCAAGGAGGACTCCATCTGTTTTGCTGCTGCCCCCGCTCCCGATCCCGATCTGTGCATCCCTGAATCCAGCTCTCGACCGTTGCTAGGCCCAGCCTGGGCCTTCCCGGAGCCTGCCCTGCAGTGCCGGTGGTGACGTGGCTGACTTCAGGGGAGCTCAATCTTGGTTTTGTATATATATTTGTATATATTTGATTATTTCTATTATTGTTATTATACTCTTTTCCATTATTATAGTTTATTAAAACTGTTTTAACTTTCCAACCCAGAAGTCTCTCTCCCTTTTCCCTTTCCCTTTCCCTTTGAGGGGAGGGGGAGGGATAACAGAAAGCATCTGCCACAGGTTTAATAGCCAGCCCAGCTTTAAACCGTGACAACTGTGCTATTTGGAAAGAGTAAGATGCAACTGATCTTTTTTGTCTTGCAAGTAGGTTTCGAAACAAACCCAAGAGACTAATGAGCCCCAAAAGCTGGAAAGAAGTAGACAGTTGTAGACAAGGCAGAAAATTATATTGGAAGCTGCTGTGATCATGATGGTAGTGAGGCAGAAAGACGTGACCCACACAGAGAAGTTGACTATATATTCTTAGCCATGGGGTTTAGAGAAAATAGGGACAACTTTTTAATGAGTAATATTATGGTCTCAACCTAGGTTTTCATGACTGTGCTGTGCCATATTATCATGCCACAAATGGAACTTCTCTGGAATTGAGTTCTGTGAAAAAATGGGTTGATCTGCTAGCTTACACCTTAGATAAAACTTCAACACATTCTATTTAGATGGCTGAATAGAGACAGGCCTTTATAAATCTTAATAAACTAATTCAGCCAAGTTAAGTCTGGATTTCTAACCATTTCTCAACATGACTCCACAAAAAATAGGAAATGCTGTAGACTCTCTGCATGTGGACATAGATCAGAATAGAACTGGAAAATCTTCCACATAGGTCAAAATGCATTTTTGCTTTTGTATCTGTTTTATGCAGGGGTTTTATTTCATTGTTTTTTCCCAACAAAAAGATGGGGGCATTTATTTTTGTATAATATATTTTTAGTCTTATAGAAGAAAAGGACTGAAGTATTCTGTTCTAAAATTGCCAAAATAGGATTTTTTTACAAATATTGTTGAAATGTGATCTCCTTTCCTTTTGAGACCACATTCTAATGACATTAACAAGATTTCACAAAGCTTTTAAAGAATGAGTCAGCCTAAGGCAGAGAAGCTTAAGACTATCGAGAAAATCTTGCAGCACATCTGGATGATAAGCTTTTAGTTTATCTGTTTTTCAGTTGCCAATACACAACAATACATAAAGAGGTTTCAGAGGGAGACCTCTGATGTTATATGCTGCTCTTTGCCAAACTTTCATGTGTTTTGCTGATATCCCATGTGTGTTCCAGAGATGAAATTCAGAATAGTATTTAATCTGATGATTTTTATTTTCCTTGCAATGTTCCAGTATTTTGAAATAACCGTCTGGCTTGCAGAAGTTTCTTAACTTTTACAGAGCGGTATGTAGTCCATGTTTTAATTTACTCTTTCCAACTTCAATTTAGTACACAGGAATAAAATCTTTCAAAAGACATAGTCATTTACATTTCAAGCACTGCAAAATACATTTTCAATAATTTAGTATCTTTAGCTATACTTACTGGATGACAGTATTTTAGCCTCTGTAAACTTTCTTAGTTACTAGCTTTACTGACCCTAATGTTGATAAAAGTCAAATAAATGTAGACCCACTGATACTTTTCTTGCTCTCAAATGTCCTCAGAACTATGCAAGCTGGAAATAAGTAACTGAGTTTGTGTCTAATATGGAACATATAATATAGCACCTTTCTAGTTGATTCTGCCTTGGAAAAAGCTACTAATAATGAGTAAGCAACAACATTTGCTAAGAATTGTCCTATTAAATGTATCAATTAAAAATGATTTATCAAAATATGCTCGATTTTTTGTGTGTATAAATGTTATTATTTTGCACATTATAATCATTTGTAGTATGTTTATGATCCTAACTGAATAGAAAACATTGTTTGAATTTGAAAAAAATACTTTATAACATTATATTGAAAATCATGGATGAAGGATCTGAAATGGTGCACATCAATAAAAATAATTTATATCTGTATTTGTTTATCTCTAAATGATACTTATTTTCCTTTTCTCTTTTTATTAAATGTTAGCAGGGTGTAAATAGTGGGATCACACTATCCCTTTTTGATTGAATAATGGATTCTCTGCTGCACACTGAACATGTTTATTTACTATGAAGAACATACCAAAATTAATAGCAGCATTATGTAGCTGTGATAGTCAAGGTTATAAGACAAGCAACCTGATATAGTTTGAAAAGAGCAGAAGGTTGAAGCTCTCAAGCCCTTTTTTAGGCCTGATAAAAACAGAGCAAACATTAAACTACGTGGGCACTAATTGCTCTGGATATCATTGAATTATATTAATAAACTAGGACATGTTGAGAATAATAGTAAGAATCTAGGGAAACAGAGAGGGAAAGAATGCCCATGTGCATGCTTAGTCTAAAAATAGGTGCTACTTCCAGCACATTTGAGCTAGAAGTAGTATGCAAAAATGGTGAGGAATTTGAAGCATATAAGATAGGGAGGAAATGTTGGTGGACTATCAAAAAACCCCATACTTCAGGCCAGAATTTCATTTATCCTGTAATATTATGCATATTAGTAAACAAACTGATCACCTGAAAGTTTAGGTTTGAGTTTTGGAATAATTTTTTTTTTCCCCTTAGCTAGACTGTAGCCGGAATAATTCTTTCCAGTGCATGCTTGGCTCATGTTAGCTTGGGAAAGGGCTTGTGTGCCCTAAAGCTTGATCTTTCCCTTTTTTTGACTGCACCTTTTCGTCTAATAAAATATATTATCTCTTTATATATGTTGATTTTAAGAAGTGATGGACTGAAAAAGGAAAAGAGATGGTTGCCACCTTTGTATCATGGAAATAAATACTAAAATGATGACTGATACCTGTAGAAGCCTGGTCAACTTAGAAAGACTGCACTGTATATTTTAAAATGTTTGATATTGACATTATTAATGATCACAGACATTTCTCATTTTCCAGACTTGTTCACAGTCATGTGGGTAAGTACCACTAGCCTGCATACAACAGGGGAGATCAGCTGATGTGTAAAGCCTTTCCTAAACTTAATTGGCTAGTTTTGCGTTTTGCAGTTGTTAGACTTCCAAATCAATAACCCCATAAATGCACACAAGCAGCTCTGATGAAACAGTGAATTTGATTCGCTGCTGCCTTAATAAGACAAATCTCATTTGCAATGGAAATGTTGAACCTAAAGAGAATATGCCCTCGCAAATTCTCGTACCCAAGGGTAAATTATAAAATTGAATGTCAAGGTCATCGTGACAGAGGACACGTGCCTCGCAGAAATGACACTGCTGCTTCATATACTCTATTGTTTAGCATTTTAATGAAGCCCATTTGAAGGTTGGGTGGGATTTTTTCCTTTTTTTACATGTCGATTTCCAGCCCACACAGCAACGACGGCATTAGGTGCGTAGCTGCGTTTCGCGTCAGGAGACGCGGGCTCCGCCGGTGACGCTGCCGCCGCGCTGGGACGCGGGGCGCGGGCGGTGCGGCGGTTGTTATGGCAACCTGCGGGCTCCCGCCCACCGCGGGGCTCCCGGCACCCCCGGGGGTCGCTGCCTTCTCCTAGTGCTTCAACAGCGAGCAAAGGTGATGCTGGCAGTTAAATACCAATGAACACATTTAGTTTAAAAATTCAATTACATTTTTAGACTGCTGCTTGGCATGTGATTGAGCCGAAATAAGATTGTAACAGCAACAATACAAGCAAACTGTTTACTCGCTGTTTTTCAGGGGTTTTTTGCAAGAATAGATGACTGTCTGCACACATTTCACACGATGTAATGTTATAATTTTCCATAAAACGTGGTCTGTATGGAACTTGAAGGGAAGGGCAGGGTACAATATGATAGCAATTTAATATGGGAAAATGTTTTTATTTGAGCAATACCAGAGGGTGAGCAAGATGGGGGGAAAGCATGTGAAAATTAAGTCATGACATTGAACTGATTCGCTGACTAACAATTACCTAGCAATATCACTGTTTTGAAATTATCCATGCTCTCAGTGTATGTCCTAGAGTGCATTATTTTTCTTCTCTTCTATGTAAGTATTCCCTGCAGTGCTACACAAAAAGCCTGGTAAATATCGTTCAGATAAAAGAGTGGAGCATGAAAGTGCAATGGGCTTTTGGAATTTTTATAAAGGACTATAAATGGAATCTGCCACTGTTTTAATGATGTCCAGTGGAGCTGCTGGAAAAGTATTCTATTCAGAAGTATAATCCCATTCGAAAACTAGACTGGTATGTAATTGGCAATGACCAAGATACTGCTCAGCTACTTCATGCCACTGTGCAATTCTCTTGTTATTCTATTCTTTGCACTCTTGTTTGTGAATATCTAATTTGCATAACAATTTTACAGTGACTTCTTAATAATGTGTAGCATACCAAATGTTACTACTGGATTATGGGGCAATCTGATTTCTTGAAATCCATGAACAATTATTCTCAATAGCCTCAGTATGAATGTACAGGATCCTCTAACCTGATGCCTCCTAGTCTGAGAACATTCAGGGAAGTTTCCTCTGACAAATGTACCTAGCTTAGCTTCCTTGCTCTCTTCCACTGAAGTGTGCATCGACCAGAATTTATATGAATGAGAAAGAAAATTAAACAATTCACACTACCTATTCATTGTTACTCCACTGTCCTTGTATTTACAATAGCAGAGAGAAGATATCTGGCTCTGGAAGTGCAGAGTATGTGTATACATGCACTTGTGTGCATCATGTGTATATGGGTGTGCGGCTGTTTATTTTTTTTACCCCTGAAGCTTTTTTCTTCTACAAATATATAGTAGGAGGAAAAAAAAGATGGCCAATCACTCACTTTCATTTCATTAAAAAATAATTTGAGAACTATTAAAAAAATGTTGTGTGGCTGTCCCTGGAAGAGGAAGACATACTTGTCCTATCGGCATCTGTATTGTCTGTCTGGAGGTGATCCTGGCATACATTGCCATGTCAACTGTGCTGAAGTCACATGTTTGGAGGAGACTGATCAGCTTGCTCCAGATTGCTCTTTCTCAGAAGAGACCTTGGAAGAGAGCTAGAGGGTTTGTAATGCAATCAGCAGACTGTGATCCTGGCTGAACCAGCCCACAAAGTAAGCCTAATTGATAAAGTAAGAACATCCAAACACAAATAAAACTAAATGATTTAGGGCATATGTTGCACTCAGCTCAAGTAGCACCAACTATTTGTTGAGAATACCCCACTGAAACTGATGGGTCTACATATCTATCTGATAATAGCAGAAACCAAGATCTGAATCTTTATATGTAACCAATACATATGCACTCTTCATCATTGGGCAAGGTCTGAGATGGTAAATGTCAAGGTCAATTCAAGTGTTTTGAATTGTGAATTGACATGTACTTATCACTTTGAGAAGAGGGGCATTAATACTCAGTTATGCTGAATGAAAGGCGTTTTGTTCCAAGATTATGATTTCTTGTTAACATCTTTGGAAACATGTACATGTTTTTGGATACGGATAACATCTAAACCTAAGGGTCCCTGTTCATCCTGAGAGTAGCTCTAGCCTCATAAATGTCGAATGATATCATAAAGGTCTATATTTAACAGTGTGTTTGTGTGTTCACATGAGAAAACCCAGATAAAAAATTCTCCTGTTGCAGAAGAAGTCCTGTCTTTGTAAAAAGGCAGCTGATGAATAGAAAACAGACTCTTGTGTAATATCCAGGTCTTTGTTGGTAGTGAACAGATGCTACACCAGCAGTCCTGGGACTTTCATGGAACTGCTATGAATACGTTCACAGCATGAGAATACGGGCAACATGCTGTTGAAATGCTGCTTCCCAAATCTCGGGACTGCTATAGTGCTATTGTAGTGTCTGCTTTAATTTAAAGGCATGCTTAAAAAAGACCCATTATGGTGTAGTGTTCTGAATTTGTGTCAGTGATTTTATAGTTTTGCCTGTTGAGGGCTGAAGGGCTGGGAAGGAAAGTATCCATCTTGCTATATTCTGATGTAGAAAAATCTGTCTTCAGGTTTGCGATTCTTGGTCCAAGTACTAATAAAGAGCCTTTTCACAAATCGCGAAGTAATTTAAAGGAATGATATAATTAGCCACATTTACCTTGTGCTGCAAATACATACATAAAGAAGCCACCTCTGTACAATGTCACAAGGAATTTTCTATATTTGTTAACCATTTTTTTAGAAGGGATGAATACTTTTGGGCAAGGAATCTTATACTGAAACTATGCAAAGTACAACACAAAGAAAAAGTTTTGTTTACTTCTGGTTTTAAAGGAACCTGTTCTTTCAGGAACCAGTTTTTACCACTTCAGTCATGCTTGAATAAGTTATGTGTTTGGAATGGTAAAGACTATAGAAGAAAATAAACTTAAAGGGTCTAAAATAAAGAAAGGGAGAGATTGAAGACTGTGATTAATTAGCAGAATATTAAAAAAACCTGTTCTTTTCTTCTGATGATAATATTTAAAGATAGGTAAAATGTCAGTGACAACAAATACCTGCAAAACCAGCAAGAGGTAGGAAAGTGTTACAGGTTGTTAGAGCTCTGGGCATGTTTTAGGTTGGGTTACGTATTACATAGTTTCTATCCCTTAGTCCTCATGGAGGATGGAAAAATACAAGAAAATAGTGAGGAAACTCATATTTTCATTTTTTTACAGTAGTAACTTTTTACATTACATTTCTGGCGTCCTACTAGAGAAAGTATGACTATACTATATTCTGTGCTGTCATGTTGAAGCTCCTTCATGCTAGTTTGTATTTCTGTCTACTGCAAAAGAGTACAAATTAGGCAATTGCTGTACACTGCAATTACTTCTGAAATGATTGCAGCATAAACATACTTCTAATCAGAACTAGGCTTTTTGGGAGAGGGGAATATTCACGTATGCTTCTTCCTGCCCTGAAATGTAATAGCAGCTCTCTCTGTACTGCTGGTCATAGCACTTTCTAGGTGGAGTTGAAGGTAACAACCATAACTGACTAACACGCTATCCAAACTCTCTTAACAAGAACATTATCAAGCACTGGACATTTTCTGCAAAGGCTCATTTAGAAGTGTACACATCAAAATAAGCTTTTCTAGCAAAGCCAGGACTTTCTCTATGTTGGCATAGAGAAGCATTTCTTCCAGGAAGGCAGTTTATCTCTCTCCTGTATCTTTTGTTTTCTCTCTGAGCTATCTGATACTTATATTATCTATTAAATATACTATTTTGTTAAGGTAATTGACAAGACATTTAAGACAGTCTCTGCAAGTAAGTGGTGCAGCTCAATAGGATCAGATAGGCTAGAAAAATGCTGGTTTCTGAGGACTATACTATAAGTATTTCAATAGAGAGTTACCTGGTAAAGCCCTGGGAGTCCTGTGGACTTGAATGATCAGTAATAGTTGGGATGGGACAGCCATGGAGAGCATCTTTCACTTTAGCTTCATCCAAACCAGATACAGTTCAAGCACTTTCAGGCCACTCTGCAACATGAACCAGAGTACACAAAAAGGGGATAATTAAATTTGTTTAAAAAATGTATGCCTCATCTGAACTAAAATGTTAATATAAACATGTCCTAATATATCTTATTACACTGATTAACATGACAGTCCCACCCTATTGTAATCAGATTCATGATGTCATTGCAGCTAGCTGCACAAATGTTTAGGAAACATAGCCTGGTGTCTTCATATCATATGTGAGCAATTCATAACAAAACATTTATTTTCCTTTGCTTACAGACTTCTCAAACTATACTACAAGGCTAATTATTATTCTTGTTACAGAATTACATGACCTTGCTAGATAGGCATTATATACTTTGTGCATATGTTTAACGCTCAAAGGCTTTGTGATAGAGAGTTGAAGAAAATTTTTACCTTGGTCTCTAAAATGAAACTGCTTTCTATGCTTTCTGTATGTACGAAATGGTTAAGGGAAAAATGGCAATATCACTACCAGCGGCAGAACCTCTTAGTGCCAGATCTCTCCATCTCTTCCTCCACCCCTGCCCCCAAGTCTAGCTGACAAACACATCAAAATCAAATTCATGGCAAGAATAATGAAAATTTTCCACATACTTTATACTGCTTCACTAACTTACAGCATGGACTGAATTCAAGTGCAAGGGACATACACAATTTTTACGTTTTTGTTGTGCTTGCATTCCCTTATTTAACAAAGCCATATTTCAGTGCTAGTGTATATATTTGTGTACACAAGCATACATGATACTGTATGAATGTTTGTTACTGGAAAACTGTTGTGGGTTATTCCATGCAGTCTCTGATGGTGAATGGAAACTGAAATTGGATTGCAACAGCAGTTTTGAAGAGGAATGGATCCCACTGCCTGAGGCCAACTTCAAGGAAATGAAGCACTGCTTTGCAAAGCAAGTTGTAGTCTATACTGAAGCTTATTACACCTTTCACAGGACTTCAAATTTCCATAACCTTAACTGAACTTTTGAGATTTTTCTTGGTGGTGTTTTTCTAAAGCTTTGATTCTTAGGATCATGCATGACTTTGCTTGAAAATAACTGTTATACTCCTCATGGTGGTACAACAAAAGCTTTACAAGTGATTTGACTACAACCTAATTGTCAAAAACCAAATGAGAAACACAAAAGAACTGAATATGTATTTGTTATTCAAAATAAGGTTTTTGGGAGCTGGCTTGTGGATTTTCTTTTCTTTAAATTCTCAAGATTAGAAAACATGATACTAAAGCTTGTAATGTTCTAGTGTCTACCTCCACTGCATGGAAACATGGCGGAAAGTATTATTCTTGGTAATAAATGAAAGCACCCACTTTTGATTCCTTTTTCTGTATTCGTGTTTTGTGCTTGTGAGAAACTGTGAAGTCTTCATACCATAGCAAGTTATGAAGGGTTTTCAGTACTGCTGAAGGTTTCTGTAATCTTCTATTCCCAAATTTATCCCAAAGGACTCATCTTTTCCTTTTTTTTTTGGAAACGATTTCCAACCTTTATTTCATCAAAGCTAGCAAATATCTTTACATGAAAATTCAGATTCTGTTAAGTATTAGTACAATCAATTAAAAGACCTTGTTCTACTGTGCAGATTTAATTCCTTCCTTACTGGCAGTGCACAAAGGCTTGCTGTGGGATTTTTCTGTTCTTTCTTTTTTTCTGAAACCTTGGTGGGATTCAGTAGTCACATTCCATGTCTCAGTGAAACTACTGTGGGTTATTAAGGAGACATTGCAGTGCTATCAATGCCACCAATATTCTGATTCTTCTCTGGATTGATTGTTCTCTACCTACCTTTTTCCTCACCTTCTCTTTTTAGCACTGATGATGTTATCAGTTATCCTGCTGCTGAAAGGAAATAAATTCAAGAAGATGGAAGTAAATGGCAAATCTTTCAAATGACCAGACATATGGGAAATTGTTAGGTGCTCCATAAGCAACAAAAAGTAAAAAAAAAGTTTCTTCATGTTTGCTTGTTTTCTTAAAGGAGACATTGTACACACTTCTCAAATAGTGTAATCCTCAAATCTGTTATTTCATATCAGGACTACTATCACATGATCTGTTGTGTTTGATAGGCAGAGCACTTGCAGAAGAAGAACAAGTTTCCATTTTTTGATCTGCTCTTGAAGCAGAACAAAACTATGGCTTGGTTCAGTGCTGTTTACTTGTTGCTTTATATATATGGAAGACTGGTTCTGATTTTTAAAGACCAGAAGTTATACATACTAAGCCTATGTATTCTTTAGACCTCTTCTAAGAAAGGTACAGATGTCTGGGGGAGTGCTTCAAATGAACTTCCAATGATCAGGAAAACTGACCTCATAGAGACTTTTTTTTTGTCTTATTTTTCTGTCTAAGAGGTGAAACAGTTTTGCAGGATGAACACCTGCACAACTAAAAGGGAATGAATGTCAAAAGCTAAAGTCCTACCCTAGTTCTGAAATTATTGCTTAGACATTACAAGAATGAACAATCTGGGAGGCAACACATGTGAAAATGCCATCCCAAAATTGTGTGGAGGTGGTTGCGGTAGAACTTAAATATAAGGGATTCTTCTTATTAAAATCTAATATTTTGAAATGACTAAAAGGGAAAGCAAAACTAAGAAAGATCCCAATTCCTAAGATGACCAAAGTAACTGTCTGTAAAATAGCAACCATCCCATTTGGGCATGGCTGAGTTGATATATGGCTAGTTCTGAGGATTTCTGTCCAAATTTTAAAGATCATTGCACTTAAAATTATTATTATCTTGTTTGGGTGGTAGAAGCAGGACTTCTACACAAACCTTATAAAATGCCTCAAAATACAAGGTTTGTGGGGAAATAAAATATATTTGGTTAAACTAGTTGATTTGGGGAGGAGAAACAGATAAGCTTTTGGAGACAGAAGCACGTCTTCAGATCTGCTACAGCAATACATAGCCGTTTTGATGTTACAACTAGTATATTTCTGCTAACTAGCTATAATTTTTCCCCTTTATAGTGTAGAGAAGGTGAACGGGAGGTTCTTTAGATGAGTGTGGCCCAAATAAAACATTTGGAGATTTTGATTTTAAAAGTCTAATACCTTGTTCTGATTGAGCTATGGACTTCTGAGGTTTCTAAGACATGTTTAAAAACCTAAGCCTTACAGAAAACATCCAATTTACTGACTGTCTGCTCTGTCATTTTTTCTCTTTGTTATTTGTCTGCAATAGCTTTTACCATTAGTTTCTGGCTAAATATTATTATCTTGTCTGACAAAGAAGATTGTTCTGTCATCATCCTCCTGTTTTCCTACTAGAGCTGTAGAAAGCCTGCATAGTAAGACATCTATTTTTCAACATCTACAAGCAAGTAACTTCTCATAAAACAACTAATGTGTTGACTTTAAACTTCAGAACCAAAAGGAGCACTAGTTTATAGTTTCTACTAAGTCTTCCTGCAGATGAATCAAACCACAATGCTGATAGCCATCCTGTGTTAAGTATCCAGTTTTTGCTCCCCACCCCACTCTTTACTGGGAAAAAAAGATGCTTTTGTGTCAGCATTTTTGCACCTGAGTTAAAAGCAGCTACTATCAGTATCATGCTATGTAGGCAAATGTATTTGCAGGCATAATTAGAATCTCTGGATGAGCTATCTTCTCACAGAAATAGGAGAAGTTCTGTTTCTGCTTCAGGCTTTGAAATAATTTTGGTTTTAAGTAGAAGTCAATTACAGTGAAAATAGTTGAAAATTATCAAGTGGAAACTAGTAGGTTTTTTAATCTTGTGTTTTAATCTTTTAATACTTGTTGGGAAAAGAATACATTTTGCTCAGTTCTTGATTAATTCTTTAGGCTATGTATTATAATGCACCAAAGGGAAAAATCTGTGGAGATTGGATGTTTCTTTCCCAGGATTTTGAACCATTAATATGTCCCAGAAGTAATTTGTGAGCCACTTGAGTAGTGGTCCATGGCATTCTTTTGTGTAGGAAGTGAGCTGGTCAAAGTAGAAGCTGACCAGTTCCCCATAATGCTCCTCACAAATGCATATGACAGAAGAGACGCTAATTGATTAAAGCAGGAGAACAAGACAGCTTTACTAAAAATGGTTTTATAAGTTTTGGAGTTATTAGATGTGAAAGCTTGAACTTCAGGGAGCTCTTGGGATGTCTCAGTGAATATTACAAGCTCCATTTGAAGTCTTACAGAAGTTAAAAGGCAGGCAAGTGTGTCTGTGGATTTTTCATGTCTGAGAACAATAATAAAAAAGGATGTTATGACTACAAGCTTTCACAGCATAAGTAAAACTTTAACCCATTCCCTTTTTTTGAGCTGAAATATCTGGGTTATGGTTGAAACTAGAGGAGTGCAGATTTGGTGTGAGGTAGATGTGTCCCTCTGTGTGTAAGCACTGGCAGGAGAAGCACAGGCTCCCATGTCAGTAACAAGTAACATATTCAATATTCAGTATATTCTCATAAATTCCCATATTCAGTGATAAGTGGTGTCCCTCAGGGGTCTCTGCAGGGACCAGTACTGTTCAGTATCTTTATTAATGACATAGTGGGACTGAGTGCACCCTCAGCAAGTTTGCAGATGACACAAGATGAGTGGTGCAGTTGATATGTTTGAGGGAAGCAATGCCATCCAGAGGGACCTTGACAGGCTTGAGAAGGGGATCCATGTAAACCTCGTGAAGTTCAACAAAACCAAGTGCAAGGTCCTGCACTTGGGTTGGGGCAATCACCAATATCAGTACAGACTGAGTGATAGAATGGATTGAGAGCACTCTGCAGAGAAGGACCTGTGAATATTGGTGGATGAAAAACTGAATATGAGCCAGGAATGTGCACTTGCAGCCCAGAAAGCCAGGCATATCCTGGGCTGCATAAAAAGAAGCGTGGCCAGCAGGTTGAGGATGGTAGTTCTCTGCCTCTACTCCACACTTGTGAGATAGATACCACCTGGAGTACTGTGCCCAGCTCTGGGGTGCCCAGCACAAGAAAGACATGGACCTGTTAGACTGGGTCCAGAGGAGGGCTGTGAAAATGATCAGAGGGCTGGAACCCCTCCCCTATGAGGACAGGTTGAGAGTTGTGGTTATTCAGCCAGGAGAAGAGAAGACTCCAGGGAGACCTTATTGTGTCCTTTTAATACTTAAAGGGGGCTTATAAGAAAGATGGAGAGAGGCTTTTTACCAGGACCAGTAGCGGCAGGACAAGGGGCAACAATTTTAAACTGAAAGAGGGTGGATTTAAATGAGATATCAGGAAGAGTTCTGTACTGTGAGAGTGGTGAGACACTGGAACAGGTTGTCCAGAGAAGTTGTGGATGTCCCATCCCTGGAAGTATTCAAGGTCAGGTGGGATGAGGCTTTGAGCAACCTGATCTACTGGAAGATGTCCCTGCCTATGGTGGGTGGTGGACTAGACGATCTTTGAGTGTCCCTTCCAACCCAAACCATTCTGTGATTCTGCGAGTTGATAACATAAGTCAATGGGAGCTGTGTTGTTATGCAACCTGTCCTGTCTACATCAGGGACAAGTGTATCCCCTGGGCTGGAGAATGATTTCTAGATTTTATTTTATTTTTTTTTAATTTCTGGTTAATCAGAGGTCTTCTTCTCATTGTCAGATTTAGAATTTATGGGAATTATTTTAATTTTTGTGAAGTTTATGGGGATTATTTTGCTTTTTAGGAAGTTTCTGTCATTTGTTTTCTCATAGCTCAAATCAAACATAACGTTGGCTTAAAGATTTATTTGGTCAAAGCTTTAGAAAAACTTGATTTGACCTTTGTGAAAACAGTAGAATTATTTTCATCAGGCCTAGGTGGTAAATTTGGGGATTATTAAACACAAAATCTGAGCTTTAATGAAAATTTTTGTGGGCAGCTTTTTAAGCCTGAAGTAGAAACTGGAAGTTGTCAACAACATGCTTTTATGCTGAAGCAGTTAAGTCTCATCATGAAGTATTATCAATTTTTCAAGAAACTAATGGGTTTTGTCACTGCAGTTGTGCTCTCTCATAGGTTATAGATAAGGAATTTGCAGCCTCTGCTGGAAAAGCTAATATGCCTCACAAGTACTTTCTGTAAGAGATATGAATGTGTCCCAAAGAAACTTAGAACAACATTTAGTCATGTTAATTTCTGTGAATATAACTTGCAGCTTTGCAAGTTTCCAATTTGCAGACTTTGGGTCTTTCTTCTAGTCCTGATGATGTCTTAGGTCCCCGCAAAGACACCTCATAAATTTATTCTATAGAGGTGTCAGTTTAGGCTCCTACAAAGAGTTCATCCCATCCTTGCTCTCGCCCTCTGAAACTGCTTTTGAAAATGTCATTTTTAGTGTTCAGGCTTTCAGCTTTAGATTCGAACTCAGACATTTCATACTAGAAATTGAAAATCTTAACTGTACTCCCATGTCCCATGAAAGTGATTCCCTATTACAACATCCATGAGTCTATGACTTTTGAGTCATTTATGATCCTAAATATTCTCTTTCACTATTCATGTAGTCTTGCATAATGTGCTAGAGGCCAGATACAGCGAGATCTGAACTACCAAATTGGATATGCTGACTGTTTTCATATTTGGTAGGTATTGGCCATAAAATACACTGCTCCATGCCCACCAGTTCTCCTGGGGTTGGAAGAATCTCCAGAATTATGTATGATATTAATCTTCTAGCCTCCTCACCCATGTTTGAAAAACTTTACTCTGCTATACTGAGGATAAAAATTAGATTAACTCTACTGATGTTCATCAGCCAAAACTTGACTAGCCACTGGCCTAAGGCTCAGGAGCACCCAAGTCTTTAGAGTTGGTATTGAACAGTTATTTTCCATCAAAGAAGAGAAGTGTCATCATGAATTTTATATAGTTTTTCATTAACAATTAATGTATCACAAGATTATTTCTAAGTCTCCTATAATCACTCTTTTTTTTCCCTAGTTTCCATTGAATGATGGGAGGGAAAAAGTTTACTTCTTTATGGCACTACTGTCACTGTATTTCTTAATTTTTAAGTCTTTCTAGCTTTAGAAGTGCAATGTATTTGCCTTTCTGTTAATGGCTAACACTCAACTTCAAAAATCTTTCCACAGTTCATCAGCTGTAGGGAGCTGCCTTTCACTATGCTCACTTAGGAAACTGGTTTGATTTCATCTGGTATTCCCATTGTGGGCCAGATGGCAGAAATGGCTGATATCTGTGCTACTCAGGCATGGTGTCTTCAGATCCCTGTGTCAGAACTGCATAAAGTACAGGGAAGCAATTTTGGCTGCTCACTCAAGATAGATCCCTTGAGTGATGAGGCATGTAAGCCTTCAGGCTCAAACCACAGCACTGTTTTGTTTGCCTTGTCCCTCCTCTCTTCCTCCTCTCTCCCTCCCATCCCCTTTTTTGATGAATTAGGATGTTAGCTTATTAATTCTGTTCTAAAACACTGCTGAAAGCAAAATAATATCAATTTAGTGATTTCATTGTGTTTCAACAATCGGAACAAAGCAGAATATGCTATTATGTAATAGAAATCTCAATGTATTATAGATGGCAAGTACTGATGGAAACCTTACTGGTTTTAAAGCAAAATATATAGGCTGTAGTCAATCTCCTTTTTAGCTTTCATGAAACCTTAATATCAGTGTATGTCACACAAAGCTGTAACTATGATTCTAATGTAAAAAGAATTCCTTAATGTGAGATTTCTTTACTTCATATTATTATTATTCTGCTTAGTGTTTTTAGCTTGTGTAGTGCCTATGTTATAAAGAACACAATCGTTTCCTCTCATTTTTTTCTAATATGCATTCCGTTCTGTGGACATCAGGGCCAATGCAGGCCACAGCAAAAGGCTATGTAAGTTGAGGATTTCTACTGTACGGTCCAAAACTTTAATCATCCTATGTAGTCTTTTAACTCATTTGCATTGAATTTTAATTCTAAATATTATTCCCTGAACTTTAGTTTTAAAATCTAGTGTAAGATAATAGTTTTATTAAAATATTGTAAAATGCTCAAGTTCTTTCCACATTTCTTGAAGGACTATGGGTTCTAAAGTTTGGCTGAAGTATGACTATGTGCCAGCTTTGTCTTTAATATTTTCGGATGGTGCGTGATAAGGACAACAAAAGGCTTTTCATTTTCTCAGGCAGAAAGAAGATATTAGATCCCTAGGGCTTGAGTATGTATCCCCTCTGAGGTGGAGAAAGATATTAAATTCTTGCACTTCTTTCAGCTGAGTTGTTTTGTCATTGATGTGCTTTTAACAGAGTTGCATCCAGCTAAACTACAAGCAAAGTAATTCAGCGTGTGTTTTGGTGTGAAGGTTGTAACCCCATTCCAAAATGCCTGTGCCCCAGGTCTTTTAAATGCATGTATTTCCCACTGTAACTGGCTCGCTGTCCTTCAAGCCACCCTGTTCAAGGAGCTTACTGCTTTCAGCTTTAGATAGTTAAAATAGCCAACTGAAACTCTTGTAAAACTACATAACTTACCATGGTTTGACTTGTTTTACTGCAGGAAATATAGAAAAGAGAACTAAAGTCCTAATTCCACAGCAAGACTTCTGTATTTTTTGTGGTTTCTGGGACCTCTTATAGCCCTTGAGGAAACTGAAAAAGACGAGGGAACAACAATGAAACTAGGAGAATCCTTCCTTAATAACTTATTTTAGAAAGTGTTCGCACCGATTTTAATCAGAAGTGAATCTATGGAAATCAATAGATGGTTTCAGTTCCCTTTGTGACTCTTTCCTCTTCTTTTCATTCTCCACAGTCTTCATGGTATATATGCAAAGTGTGCCTGCCAGGTCAGCTGCTTTTCTGAAAGCTCATAAAGAAAGACAAATCTGGCCTTTGTTTTTATGTCTTTCTCATATATCATCATGGGGAGAACAGGTCCTGTGGAGTAAAAGTAAGGAAGAATTTTGCATGTTGAAGGAAGGTACAGGTAGAGGGAAGAGGAATCATGGCTTGTAAAATATGAAGTTTTGTCATGGCCAGGTGGGGTTTCAAAGGAACCTACACAGACAGTGGAATATTTTTATAAGTCCAAATTCACTTCTGTGGAACTACTGTTAATCAAAATACTGTCCAAAACTTGATAATTTTCTGAAATTTTCATCAGTACCTTGAGAATTCAGGAGAAAACAAAGGTCTCCGTTGTAGTAGGGGCTATAATAACTCTGTTCCTGTCCTTTGGAGATCATTCTCCAAGGAGAAAAGGAACAAAAGAAGTAAAAGGGAGTTGGAATTACTTACCAGGATTTATGGAGCTTGATTTAGAAACTAGGTCTCAGGTTTCCCAATTTGGGTTTCTGATCACTTTACTATGAAAGCCATAATCTTATATCAGAAAGTCACATCTATGCCAAGTAAACCTAGAGAAGAACCTGTAAGCTATAAAAAACTAATGTACAGTTGAAGTGGAAGGTGGTAATACAAACAAACACACATTAGCCAGTCTGTAAGTATTCTATTTTTAATAGCAGATTAATTTATTAAGCTATATATATGTCAATGATTTTTAATGTACTTGGATAGTGTTCATTTGTACCAAACATATAGAACTCCGCTTTACGTTACATCTGTTCTTGATCATAAAGTCTTTATTGAAGATTCCTGAAGGTTTTGAATTGAATTCTAAAATGGAAATCCTGTGTGAACCATTTATCTTTGGAAGCCCAAGGAAGCTTTGTGTACAGAAAACAAAAGCACAGTGTGCTTGTGTCTCAAATGTATAAACATAATAGATACTGCTTGAAAATGACATCAACTTTTGAGCTAAGCGCAGAAATGACATATAAACAACTTAAATGGCATTTTTAGCTGAAAGGAGTGATTACAAATCTCTGTCTTATGCATTTCCAAGAAAAAAAGGAAGAAACATTTGGATTTTTTCTTTGTCAAAACAAGATTTAAAACTTCTTCTTTAAACAGGAAAAATACAATTCACATAGCTTTATAAATAATCTAATGTTAAATTAACGTATTATTACTCTCTAATTCTGTGATAGTTGGAAGTTAATTTTCTCTTTTTGATGTGCAGTAATCATTGTGTTGCTAGCTTTGTGTGTGCTCAAGCTTTGGACCACATGTCTAGTGAGATTTGCAAATACACATCAAAAGTTTTACAAGATTTAATGGCTTGTGGCTCGTATATGTAAGTCATAGAGTTAAAAGAAAATATAAACCACAAAAATATACAGGCTTTCATCCCGGAGGCAAACATATGAAAAATCCTTTAAAGTTACTGCCTGATAGTTTCCAGTGAGTAAGTTGAAAACAATTGTCACAACTGGGGTTACTTTTGGAAAAGCTTTGTATTGTATTTAGGATGTGTGACAATACACATACAATAACTGGAAGGAAAGCATATACTGCAATTTGGTAAGTTACAGCGAAGTGACCAATAAACATAATTGCTTTGATCTGAAAACCAGATATATTTTGTTCCAAAAATACATTCCAAAAATACATTCCTTAATAGTAATACAATAACACAAAGTAAATTACAGTAACTTAAAGAACCTTATATCAGCTTTCTTCTGGTGACAGCATTAAGTGGGTCTAAACAATTATCAGTAACTTCAAATTTTCATGAAATTGAAATAATTGTATACTGCTGTTACTGTTTTGACTTTTTCATTGTGCTGAAAAAAGCACACTGGACTGTCTGGACATTTTTCTTTTTTCCCTTTTACAGCCTTCCTTACCTTAAGAAATTAGTACTATATCATTTTATTCAAAACTATTTATTCCAATTTTTATCTCAATACTCTAAACTTAGTGTTTTATGAAGTCCAGGACAGTTATGGAAACACCCATCCATCAAAAAGAACCCCTAAGCTTCTGTTGAGATGACCAATTGCCCAAAAAGGGAAAAAAAAGGCATAAGACCTTAATAGATTATGCATACAAGCATATATTTTTTCTAACTCTTTCCTTATTCTAAAAGGCATGTTTGTGCATTCTATGGAAATATGCTTCTTAGGTGGAACAAGCCACAAGCCACAAGCAGCTGGAAGGAGTTTACATGAGACAGCTTCTACCTCTTTCTCTTCATGCTATGCTAATGCGGCTATAGTTTTACAGTGCTCCATCGGTAATTTTTAAGACCTCATCTGAGTTTCTTTCAAGAAATGTGGAAAGTCTTGAGATCTCTCTTATTGAGTTAGAATCAATGAGTTTGTATCCTCTGCAGCTGGAACAGAATTTTTTATTCCATTGCTTGTGAGGGATTTCAGTTGGTGTTAAATGTTTCATGTCTGTTTGAATTCTTTTTTTTTTCCTTCAGTTTTTCTATATTATTCCCCAAATTCTGAAAGCTTTCAGTTTATTGATATTCTTGATTGTTCCCCCCTCTTATACTGCCACATTTCTTTTTTTTCTCGTGAGCTTTTGGATTCCTTGTCATGTATTTAGCTGGTTTATAGATTATTGGGAAGCAATACCTCCAAGGTACCTTGTGATGTATGAGGTGACGGGAGTGAAATGTCAAAATGAACCCTTCAAATCTAAATACCTAAGTGTGATTGCTTGTTACGTGAAACTTAATAGTGTAGTTAGATCATTATTTTCTTCTTTTAGAGTGAAATATATAAGCACAGAAAACTCCAAGTATATAAAAACATGTTGAAGGTTCTTTTCTTTTCAGTGAATTTTTTTGCACTATCAACTGTAGTAATATCTGACATATCACTCAAATTCTGCCTTTCTCTTTGGCTAGATGAACTATAAAATAGGGCCTTGTGCCCTATTCATGTCACTAACACCATATGTAATTTTTGCAGGCTCCTTCCAGAGTAGCATTGCCAGGATTGGAACTTGGCATGGAAAGGGGAAAAATATTCACAAATCTGAATGTCTTTGTTTTGATTTCGTTTTGGTGCTGTCTTAATTAAATGCTTTTAATTTTTAACAAAAAATAAACATGGCTTTTTGTATATTTCTTCTGTCCTTCCCATCACAAAACATATCTTTCTAGACTCATGCCTAAGGTTTCCAGACTCAAAGAAATAGTCTCAATGTTTTCACAGAAATACAAATTAAAAGTTAAGGAGAGCACCTTACCCTCTCTTCTTTAGCAGGCCAGAAGCCTGTAAGTAAGTTTGTGCTGTTTAGCACATTGTATGTAAGAAATAGCTTAAACAATACTTTTACCTTTCTTCAGCTATTCTTTTTTAAAAAATAATTTAAACAAAACTGGTTTGTTATACATTTTTTTTGTGTCAGTAAAGTTAGCTTTAATTTATGTAAATAGAGAGTCTTTTGTCCTTATTTCTATTTCTGTGATATGGAGCCAAAAATCTCAAGAAATTTCCTTCCTTTCCTTCCTATAAAACTTTAAAAGTTGTGCAGGATTCTGTTGGTTCTCCCTGTAGGTGTAACTTGGGGCTAGACTCTCTGGCACTCTTCATCTGACACAAGTATTTTAGCTCTCCCCGAATGCCACCACCCCTTTAATATCAAAGGATAACAGGTTGCCTGGTTCTTTGTAGCACCATTAAGCTAACACAGTGTTAGAGCTTCCCAGAATCTCTTTTCCTTACTTGTACAACTTTTTTTTTATTTCAACAGATCTAGAAAAAACAGGTAGTATATTTCACTACCCAGTGTATTGGTGTAGGATATAAGTTGTGATCTTGTATTTTTGTTTTTATATTTAGCTCATGTTTTGGATTTTAATTGTAAATCTTGACATTTATAGATATAGAGTTCAGGCATCTTCTAGCAAAATTTGCCACAGTAGGGAAGTACTAAAGTTTCAAGAAGTGATTTGTAAGCATCCTTAAATTGAAAGTGAATACAATAAATAAACCTCTTCATTATACTGTGAAGCATAATAAAATGCTGTTTATTTGGTGTTGACTTTAAAACAGCATTGAAGTCTTTGTGAGTAATTGTGGATGACAAGAAAGTAGGAGTAAGAAAGTAAAATACTATTGTAAAGGGAGTAGAGATTAAACATATAAGATAGGAAAGGAAAAATTGGAAATTACCTAAATACATTGCATGCATGAATATGCATACGGCATTAACTATTCCATTAGGATTTTATTCACTAAAGCTTTACAAATTTAGTGTTAAGAACTTGAAACTTGATAAAATGTCATTCTTTTCAGTACTGTAGCTAAGAAAAGATTTTAATAAAGTAGGTGAAGTACAGGACATTTTATCACTCAGGACTTACATAAGCACAATATTCAACACTGTAGCCATCATAAGCAATAAAACTTTTGCACATTAAACAAACAGTAGTATATTTATGATTTATTAGTCACAGAATCACAGAATGGTTGGGGTTGGAAGGGACCTCTGGAGATCATCTAGTCCAACACCCTGCTAAAGCAGGTTTACATAGAGCATGTTGCACAGGGTCACGTCCAGGCAGGTTTTGAATATCTCCAGTCTGAAATATGTAAGTCTGAATATATTAAGTCTGAAATGTTGCTAGCTTTCATGTATATTTACATCACCTGTACTTTTAAGACTAATGTCTTCATAAAATGGAGTGTATACACATATACATGCATGCACACACACTCATACTGTCTATGTTTTAACTATATAGTGGGTGTTTTGATTCCAGGATTTTTGTTAGAATACTACATTTAAAAAGATATATGCTGTGAACTAGATCTTCATTTTTTCACTCTTCTTCCTTCTTCTTTCTTTGAAAGTTAAGTTCAATATTAGCATTATTTTTATTTTTTGTTTTTCTTTAACACCCTTGCCATCTTATCCAGAATAGGGGTACAAGATATCTTTGTCCCAAAAATCTTTTCAAATTTTTTCAATTTATAAACTAAAATGTGGTTTATTACAATGGATGGTAGGTCTGAAAAACCTGCTGGCTAAGACAAAGACTTATTTTTTTGTACCTCTGTTTTGGCTCAAGGGAGATGTTGTGTGTCATGTTATGAGCCTCAGACTTCTAAGTTACCTCTGTTAGAGACTTGAAGACCTGTATCAGTGAAAGACGGGAACTACCTCAAGCTAACTGGCATCAGAAGCTGGTACTTAGATGTTTGTGGCAAAGCACTCTTGATCACCAAAGTGAAGAAAGAGAGTCAAAGACAGGTTTTCTGTCAGCTCTCAGACCTTAGTAAAGAGGTGGAATCTTCTCTCAAAAGTGCTGAACATTAATAATCCTGCAAATGTGCTTTTCTGTTTTCTGATTCTTTGTTCCACACTATAGTCATGGTGCCGTGTATTACAGGGTGGGGTGAGCTGAAGTCTACATGACTTTTTTTTAACATTCCAGCTATGCAAATTGTAGATAAGATTTTCTTCCATTTCAGATAATGAGGAGAGTGAGCTTGCATCACTGTACAACTGTGTGAAGATCAGAAACAGATTACTGCTTGTTTTGCTTTTTTACTTAATTTGGCTTACTGGTAAGCAGTTCTAACCATGCGCTGCACAAAACTTTTCTCAATGGAGTCTGCAACAGAACCTATATTGTTGTTCTTTGGGAGTATGGTAAGAAATATGTTCTTCAGGAATGTCAAAGGAAAAACATGCCTAGGAAACTTAGAAAGACTGGGCAAAATTGTACATAATATATCATTAATTTGATATGGACATATCTGGAGATGAAGATCTGAAACAGTTTTTGAGATTTCCATATTGGACTTGGACTCTGACACACTTCAACAGCCAGACTAAAACATTGCTTATTAGTTTGTGGTATCTTAGTAATATAGAAATTTTATATGAATTCCATTATCTTTATTGCTAAAATACTCGAGACTTTTCCAGTAATGCATTAAAAATGTGACTAATATCTTTAATGTATATATTTCCCAGGAGAGGAAATGAGGCAGTATGTGTGCAGTAGTGTTTCGATTTGAGTAACAGAGCTAACTGAATTTTCTCCAAAAGCCAAATGAATCTACCCAGATTGAAAATATTGACAGAAGAGATGAAATTTTCAGGAAAGCTCTTATAAAAATGAGATTACTCTTTAAATATCCTTATTCAGCTGAAAATTTCTAGATGAGATACCATCTATTTTGTCTATTGTATGATTACATTGCAGGATATCACCAAAAATAGGGAAACAATACAGCTGTCCAGATTTTGATTGCTAACATTTATTATCTTATTATGAGACGTAAATGATAATAAAATGCTATTTTAGATGTTTTTATTTAAAAAAAAGTTTTTTAGTGCCAATGAGTAAGCCTTCAAATGTAATTTAAACAAGAAATAAGAAATAAGAAATATGTTTAGTTACTTATAAAAAATAGTGTGGTAAGAAACGAACTGGGATAATTGCTTGGATTTGATAGTCTGTACTGGAATCCCTTAGCATTTCAAAAAAGGCTGGAATTCTTAAACAAATGAACTTTTGGAAAATCAGTGCTTCAATGCTTTTAAAAGAGCAGAAATTTAAAAATTTTATCACTTCCTAACCAGTATCATTGGTTACTCGTGAAAAATTTTCATGATGTATAAAAGAGCTATCTAAGGAGAGAATTGCTTTTAAAATTTGTAGCTGCTTATATATTTTTCCAGAGTAAAAGGAACTGAAGTGTGCAGATCAAATTAAAACTAGGATTGTTATTCAGTTCCTTTAAGAGGAGTCCAATGTTTTGTGGTTTTCCTTATTTAATTGCTTGCTGTGCATAAAGTGATGTAACTTGAGTATGCAGTATCTCAGAGCAGCAGCAAACAATTCGAGAGACTAAAGCTAGTTGTTTTGATCTACAGGATATTGAATTTTGTTATTGATATAAAACAAAGAAACATAAACCAACTTTTCTTTCCATAGATGTTACTTCATATCACGAAGCATGAAAAGCAAGTACATGATTGCTGAAAGACAGATGACTGGCAGTGTTGTTACTATTCTATTTATCAAAAAAAATGGATTCTTGAGAGATGTGTAACAGACATGGTACTCTGCTAAATCTATGACTAGCAAGGCAAGAGTAGAATGAAGTTGTTTGACATATATAGGCAAAGATTTCTGTAATATAGTTCATCTCCAAGAGCTCTACTGGCAGATAAAACATAATGTTTTTTCATATCTTTTTCCACAGTATTTTGTGGCCAGCTGCTGAACATCTTCTGTCAATAAAGGATTTTTCCTAAATGCAATAACTTGTTTTTTTTTTTTTAATCTTCCTGGTAGCTTTCATGAAATGTTAATGGCAAAAAGCAAATACTTGGACCTTCCTTATAGAAAATTAATATTCACTCTCTACACTGTTTTAGAAGCCCATAAATTTAGCAGAGATAGGAAAGAAACGACATTTAAAAGGCACGTTATCATTGCCCATGATCTCACCTCTTTCCCAGCCTTTTGAATCTGTCAAATGTTGACAGGCAACGCAGAGATGTACAAGGGAATTGTTTACTTCCCTATGAAATAATATCAGTCATTTGTTCATTAGCACTCTGTGATGGATCTAATGTAGGTATTCTGCTATTTGGAAGATCCATAAAGCATGATTTAGAAGTAGCACTCAGTACATCATATGTTTTTCCCTTCTAGTGAAGTATTAAACTGTACACCTTACTCTCTACATTTCAGCAAAGCAACTTTGCTATCCTCTGTATCCTGTCTATTTGGATTTTAGCTGGATATGTATTTCTCCAGGAGACATGATTGAAGAAGTTCCTATTTTATGTTACTGTGGGCTAGATGTTGTTAAAGAGTGATCATATCCGCATACCAACTGAAATGGTGGTAGAAGTAATCCTGCATGCACGCATACCTATACAAATCTTTTATTGACTAGGGACCAGAGACACTACAAAAAGGTAAGCTGTAATGTTTGACATTTCAAAAAAGTATGTATGTCACAAGTATAGATCAGTAGTTATGGAAAAAAAAACCAACACATAGTCCAGAAATAGGAACTTTTATAAATTGCTGATCTATCTTCAGAAAATCACATAAACTTAAGCATGCAAAACTTAATGATTGCATTGGTTATAAAGAAAACTTTGTACGATCTTTACTTGTTTATTTTCAATAAGCATGTTTAAAACAGAGTTAAGGTGTGAAAATTATCTAGTATGGTTTAAAAATTTCCTTAAGAAACAGCATAGGAAAAACATATTTTAAACATGTGATGAGATTGTTGTTGGTCTATAACAGGCACCTTTGCCTTGCTTTCTATGTATCTGTTCGAACAATCTTCTTGTAGCTGCTTTTAGAAATTACCAGTTAAACAGAGTTATTCAAAAAACAGAAAACTGATATTTTGTGTGGCAGTTGTACTTCTGTGCAAAAAATTAACATACTTGCTTTTAACTTGCATGGTAATGCTTGTATCATATGCTGCTGTATTGCATTGTAAGTGTATGAACGAGGACATGAAGGCTGAATCTAGGTTGCTCAGAAGCTCTGGATGAATTTGCGCTTTAAAGAAGTTATTTTCAAAACCAGGGTCCAATCTTCAGAAACTCAAACACCTTTAATTTAAGAATTCAGGTAGTAACTGTATGAGCTAATTATGATGAACTGTACTTAGCTAATAAGCTTGGAGTTGTATGCATAAAATAAAACTGAAGAATATTAATGAAATTTGTTCTACAAAATAATAGAACTATTCATACATAGTTGTCAAAATGTTTTAAGGTGCTTAATTTAAAAGAAAGAAACATTGGCAAAATTAGAATTCTTTGTCTCTCTCCTCCTACTCATTTTTATTCTCTATTACTTCTTTTAGTGATGTTTTTAGATATAAATGCCTTGACTTTCTGAGGTACTGAACTCCTCCAGTTACCTAAAAAGAAAATAAGCACAGAAGACTAAACTCTGTTCTGTTTCATACTGTAGTGATGATGACAATTATTAGTGTGACTTGAAATAACATCTAAAATATAAAACTAATGGGAAGGAGTGAGCTGAGAAAGGTAATATGTCACAGATAGATAGAGTCACAATTTGTCTAAAGGAAGCAGTGACTCATGTAATGCCCAAAATTATGTAAAACTTCTTTTACTTGATTTAAATAATGTGTTGTGTGTATAAGAAAAGAAACAACTAAAAAATCTTTATAACATGCAATTTTAAAAGGTAGATCCTTAAATTTAGCAAAATAGAGAGCAAACTAATTTATTGATTTCTTGTATCTTGATGAATCTTACTTTTATAATACAGTATGTTTTGTTTTTCTTGAGTTTTCTGTCATCATGCTTCCTGAAGAAAATATTTTTTCTAGATAGTGCAAGTGTTCATTAACAATACATTTTACATAAGACATCCACTTTGTACTTTATAGACTGATATTCTATTAATTTACAAGCATAAGATAATAAAATAAATCAACATAAATAATGTGGGTTTTTTCCTTGTTCTTTTACACTATTCAGATTACATGGCTACTAAGCTACTAAGCACTCTAGTGCTTAGTTATATCACTCCTGATAATTCTGAAGTATTGGAAGATTTTTGCCTAAGACTTTCAAGAACAAATCAAACTGGGTAGGAGAAGGCAACAGAACAGGAATACTTCATAGAGGACAACTACATCACGCAGTCTACCTAAATTCTGACCTCTGTCCTTAAGGCAATTTGCCTCTTACACTGTCCTCTTCAAAAAAGCATGGCTGGAAAAGACTTGTCAGTTTATCAGCAGCCAAAATGCACAAGGCAAAAAAAGGAGGATCCTGCAGTTTAGTACTTCTAAGAATTTCTATTTTTAGACAAATAGTGTGAATTATGGCAAAAATTTTGGTTGCTCTCTCTAATCTCTTGAAGAGCTTTCTTAGTTTATGACAGCAAGGACAGCAGAAGCCTATAGTGACCTTCCATGTTTACAAAGTAAATTGTATTATTTGCAAGCTAATTACAAATATGAAATATTTTGTTAGTTTCACTTAATTTACACTGTACTTATGCAGAATATTTCAATATGTTCTAGGAGGGAAAGAAAACAAAACTTAAGAATAGTTCGCCTAATCAGTAGGATAGTGGAACGATGGGTTTAATCTCTATGTGCTCCTTAAAACCTTTGCTCCTAAAACTACACGCTGAAAATTGGCATGAAACCAACGTCACAAGGGATTGCTGCCAAGGGCAACTGAAGGAGTTATGAGAAATAAGAGTCTGAGCTTGCACCAAATACTAATAACATGTACTATCTCCTGCAATGGATTTTAAAATCCCTTTTAGGGTTAAAAGAATGTCTAAAACTTGAGCCAATTTATTATAAGGGTTTTGAGAATTTTTATAGGACTGGCTCCTAACCCAAACTAACATGTAGTTTCAATATGGTGTTATACTACTTTGTAGATAACTTTTTGGAGGGAGAAGGCTAAGCAAATTGGATTGGAATAATTTCAGTGGGAATGTGTTGACAACTTCGTATGTACGTTCACATTCTGAGATATTTACAAATGCTGTATTGATTTTTTTTTAATGTTTTGAGATTTGATCTATTTTTCTATGACTATCTACTTCCATCTGTGACAAGAAGGAGGGTAGTGTCTCATTGTATCCATGTTCTTATGTTTTAGTTTAAGGAGGTATTTCCACCTCCTAGATTGATTGCAACCTGACTCCTTCTGTATGCATGTACCAGGCCTTCATTATCAAGGCAGAAGTTTATCCCCTATCTTTGGTATTAAAAATTTTCATTAGTTCGTATTAAAAATAACATTAATAGCCATGGTAACTGAAAGCTACAAAGTACTAAACAAATACCACAAAGTAAGCACGTTGCTCAAAAGCTGCCATAAAACCAACTAATCTTCACAATATTTCTCTGAACTATAGATCTTTATCCACAGAATAAATCCATACCTGGCAGCAGTGATGAAGTGGTATTTCTAAATATGTCTATGCTTTAGAAAAATATACATATTGACTATTTGCTGACATTAAGGGGAATTCATGTTTATCAGTAATATGTGTGTATGTTGTATATGTAGCTATACTTGGGGCCCATGTATTCCTTCTCTCATTTCCCACTTTGCTCTTCCCTTCTATTCCTGAAGTATTAACTTCTTGATGTGCATCATGGGTAACATATTTCTGCAAAGTTCGGAACCCTGTTGCCCATTGGGAATCTTACATATTAATGTGTGCAATCTGGACACTATGTGGGAAATCAAATCAGAAGATCTTCTTCGAAGACAGCAAATAAAGGACCAGAAAAAGGACTAATCTGGGGAAATGGCAGGGAACTGTGCAAAGCAAATACCAGCTGTCTAACATTGGAAATCTCTCATGGGACCCAGACGAAGCGATGGGCCTGTATTCCCACAAGGTACGGAAGATAAACTCTAAACAAAATGAAAAAGGACTAGAGAGCCCCAAACTGGGAAGGCACCGAATGTTGGAGTACAAATTGTCCTAGGCCTTTGAGTTTTGTTTGAATGGCCTTACCTTCCTAGAGAGAGAAACTTGAGAAATATTGTGTTCTTAGTGCTGGCTGAGAATACCATACTATGCTGTCAGTAGTGGTTAGTCAGAGTTCTCTGTGAGGCCTGCTGGACAGCCCTTGCAAACAGAACAAACAAGATGGTATGCCCTGAAAGTACGGGGATTGGGTGTAACCTCACTACCAATTCCAGGTTTGGAACCTAGGTCTTCAGCATTTTGTGTCTACCATCCACTCTTCCTCTCTTTTCATCTTACTTGTCCCAGTTCTCGGAGGTCTATTGCAGTGTTGTTAATTGTTGCTTGTTTAGTCTTCTATGACAGTTGTTATAGTTCAGCCTTCCAATCACAACTAAAGAGGTAAAAAGTCTCTCTCTCAACTCCATCTCTGTATGTGCTACCTCATACACATTGTCATTTAGTTAAGGAAGTCATATTTTGGCACTATGGGAAGAAGCTGTGTAGGCTATTACCTCAGCTTCCTTCAACAAGCTCTTATGTTTTGAATGTGCTTTTCTTCCCATTTGCTGAATAATCCTACTTCTTCTTTACCAAGAAATGAGTAGCTCAACCCACCCCCTTAGGCTGAATGCAGGTATACCTAAACGCAGAAATAGATTCATTGGGTATTGTTGGTGTAAAAAAAAATTGCGCCCCCACCACTTTACATGTGCACTAGGAAACGAATCTGCACAGATGACTCCTCCTAAGAGCCGCAGATATTGTAGGGTGAGTAACTATTCTGTATGTGTTGAAAGATCAGTAAGATGGTATCCAGTATGTAATATTTTAAGCTCAGGTAATTAAAACAGTTTCTCCTTTTCTGTTAAGCAAAGGTATTATAATGATTTTGTTATCTGAAGTGTTAAGTATATACTGAAGAGTTCAGTATTTGAAATGTGTTTTCTGGTTTTATTTTTTTGCTGTGCAGGATAGAAATAATAAGCACTGGAAAGCAGGCATGAAAGAAAGGTCAGTAGTTTTGCATCTGCAGTTCTATATTTGCATAGGTTGCTAGGCAATGTGAGAAAATCATAGCTCTTAACTGCAAGATTGTGTTTTCAGACAGCAACTATTAAAAAGAAATCAACGACTGTACTCAGTAATACAATTCAATACAATTACTTTTCACTAATGTTACTAATCCTTGACAATTACTAGAGGTAATTAATATTGTATAGTCTGCGTTTACTTGCCCCTCCCCCTCCCTTCATGGAACAGCTTATGTTTGTTTTATAATATCATGATAAAAATCTCTTATTCCCTCTTTGAACATAGGATATTGTTTACTTACTTATGCTTTTGCTTGAACAGCCATTGACAGTCATGATATATGTCATGCAAGTTATTAGATTTAAGGAACATGCCCTCTTCTATTTCTACAGCTACTGTTGAAACAAAAAGCATGGTTCGGGCTAACACTCAAGAGGTTTGAGCCATCTAACATATTTCTGATAAGGATTGAGGAAAGCCTCTCAAAAGATTTACAAACTGTGATATCAAAGTATTGGGCCTGAGTTTTAGGATGGGGCTGTAGAAAGAAACTTCAAATGCAAAGGAGAGGGAAAAAGAGAAGACTAGAATCAAAGGAGGAGGATGCTGCCTGCCCTGGGGCACCATCTGAGTCTCTGCCTACGTGGATTTGGAAGCACAGTGACTCAGCAGGGTGCCTGGGGATATAATTGTGGTGGGGCAGAAGGTGAAAGAAGCTGCTTTTCTGGCTCACAATGTCACTTTGTATTATACATAATGGATGAACACAAAGAAGCACAAGATCTAAACGCTTTAGAGTCTGTGCTTCACTTCTGAATTTCTGTTTCTGTTGTTGGCAATCAGGATTAATTCCTTTGAAAGCTCCAAGATTGTACCAGTGAGGGAAGAGGAACTGGGTTTATGAATTACACCCTAATTCGCTGTCTCAATATTTGACATGAATAACTAGTTGTAAGAGGAGAAATTAAAGTGTCAATTCAAGATTTTTGTTACTGTGTCATTATACAAAATTCTGAATGTTCTTTAACCCTTTTCCCCTGTTCAACACATTTCATTCAATAACATACGTGCAGATATATTCTGCTAGCAACCCGGATTCAGCTCATTAAAATTAAATGTCATCCAAGACAAACAGTCCCTTATGATTCCTCCCCATTGCAGCCTTGAGCTGTTCAGTTAATGCTCTGAATGTTTATATCTCAATGGCTTGGGTTAAGCAGAAAATCTTTGTCTGAATACGTCAAATGCTTGTGTGGCTACATAAGGTTAGAGTTTTCAAAAGTTTGAGATTATGTTAATATAATCTAGAAGGTGAACATGTCTTTTCCTAGGTAACCTGATCACATCAGAGGCCAAAATTCAGGAAATTTACAACAAGGAGGCTTGCAATGTAAATCATGTAAATCTTTCAGGTATTTGCATAACTTATAATTGAAGTGTGAGTTTAGTTATTGAGGAAATAGAGATGAACCAGAGGCAAAAATTATATTGTGTTCTACTGAAGGCCAGAAACTATTTTTAGAATGTGAAAATTTTAACAACACAATACAAAATTGAATGCCCAATGAAAACCTCAAGTCTAACATTAAGCTTTCTTAAAATAAACATAAAGTGAACAGAAACCGGCTGCTCTGGTTCTCAGCTCACTGAGAGACTAATGCCTTGCATTTATTCAGATATTCTCAGTATAATCAAATGCGAAAATACATGTCAGTAAATGTTTGACCCTCTTAAATAGAGATTAGATATTGCAGTCATGATCAGCACAGTTTTGTAAACCATTTATAAATTTTGTTTCCTGTGAATTCTACATTTTAGCGAAAAAAGTTGAATTACCTCCCTAAAATAACATCTATGCTGTTATAGGAATGTGTTTTAATTGTTTGATATTCCCATTAAAAGACAAACTAGGCCTGTCTTTGTGTGTGAGGGTAGTGTGCAAGGGTGCAGTACTTTGCAACAGCGATGAGTACTCACAGTATCTTTCTGAAGCAAGATGAATTCTGTATTCTTATCAATGACTGAAGAGGACTTCAGAGTGCCAGTTGGGTAAACAAGACATGTACAATAGCTGCTACTATACCAGCTTGCATGGTTATATTGACCATCCCATTAGCTGCTCTAATTGCTAGTCTGGACTTGTGACAGTCCTTTGGCTTTAACATAGAAGCAAGTCCAGACAGAAAATGATTATTAGAAAGTGTTCTGTGATTTGTTTTGTCAGCTTCAATTCTTTTCTTCATGCCTTCTAACCTGCCACATCTAACTTTGGAATTTAAGACAGACTGTGCAAGGCGAAGTGGTCAGGGAGTGTTTGGAAAGACTCTGAATGCGGGCCCAAATACAAGTGACTGGACATTTCAAGTATATTCTCCATATGGAAACATACTGCATTGCTGTGTTAGCATTCTGATTAGTCATTATTCCAGTTAAGGAGGATAATGCCCATATTCCCTCCCTTTCCTCCTTTTTCTCCTCCAGTCCAGGTGTTTCTGCTGTAGAAGGGCATGTTGGATATCTTTTAGGTAACCCAAGTGGTTCATTGCCCTTTTACACTGGGACGGCCAGCAAGATTATTCTTAGCATGTTGTCAGATCTGATTTGCCTTTTGCAATTAACTAATCCACAGAGGAAAGAAGGTAGCATTTTTTGTCTCCACTGTTTAACTAATATTAAACTTAACCAGACTGGTAATTTTTACTAGATTGTGTGTTTGTATTCAAAAAACTTTCAGAAGCTCTTGAGAAATGACAGGGAATTTTGTCAAGGACAAACCCAATCCTTGTTTTAGGCAGATTTTTTTTTCTCTTTACTGGAATGGATTAAAGAAGGGTGATAATTTCTCAATTCAGATGTGGGGAACTATCCATTCCCTCATTTGCAAGGAACTATAATGAAATCAACAATTAGGCTCAAATAAAACTGGAATTGAAATTAACAGATCTTGTGTAAGAAGCCTGAAGATCAAATTGATTTAAAACTGGATAAATTCATCTGTTCTGACACACAGAAGTTTTGGATAAATCAATACTCATAAAACACATTTACAAATGGAAAAGAATTATAACTTCAGTAAATTCATTTCTGATTTTAATTTTACATTAGCATTCAGTCCATGCAGGAAATTAAATGTGCATATACATGCCATTCTTTTAGTTTGCTGTAAACTACAACCAGCGTTCAAAATTAGCATTCACTTGTATAGTCATTTTTTCAGTATTAATGGTTTTTCTATAAGGGATATGGGGCAACTGATCCTGATCTTTGTGGTATCCTATCACTTTGTATCTGGAAGGCATCACATTTCATATATACAAAAAACGGGCACGCTAGAAGGGTGTGGCACCCCTAGAAGTGTGTAGAAGGAGAAATATTAACAATACTACACATCTGATTAATTCATTTGCGAATAGAAATATTATGAAGATATTTAAGAAAACTCATAGATGCAATTATTGGACATGAGATAATTAAGTTAGTGCGTCCCTGGTAGCAGCTGAGCTCCTGACAGCAGATATTTCTGAATACTGAATTTTGTCTTGCATTGAACAATATATGCATTAAAAAAATAGAAAACGGTTAGTGGAATCAATTTGAGCATTATACTTAATGTTAAATAATGTTAAATAGAACTTGTTCTAACTGGAGACATTGCTGGACTGCTCTATCTGAAGTGATAACACCAAAGTGTTGATGCGTGATTTGGTCACCTTCTAAAGCAAAAGTTTGAGTTATCTTCCAAGAAAAAGCTGAAAACATCCAAAAGAAATCAAGATACTGCTAAACACTCTGAGTACAAACCACATACTTGTAGAAATTTTTATGCTATTGTAATAGAGCATTTTTCCCTCTGTTTAGGTTTCTTGTAGTAGCACCATACAATGCTTACTTGATGATAACATTTTTGATCATCTTTGTTTTTTAGAAGTGATAAGAAATACATGATTTCCACCATGTGGAAACATACTGGATACAAAGAACTGCTAAGTATTTATTTTCAGTAGATAAGAGAGATGCTGAGATATATTTCTTACATATGTTAGTAATTTCCTTCTTCATCATATGGGACCAAGGAATATCTTGAATTCTGAAAAGAGATTTCAAAGTTACAACAAATACATTTAGGGAACAGATTTTAAATGTTTTTACAAGTCTTTCTGAGCCCTTGTTGCTACTAACATACCTGGCTTTCTGGGTGTTGATGAATAATTAAATAAAAAATAAAAAAGTTGGAGACATTTCTACTCAAGTTATCATTTAATTCTCTAAAGTAGAGCAATCATTTCATTTTTTTTCTCTGTGATTTTCAGCTTGTCTTAGTTGTAGTAGCAGGCACTGGTTTACTTCAACTGAGGCACCAAGTTGCATTGTACTTGCTATATTTTTATACTGGCTGGCTGTGTCTCCCTGTTGAGTCACAAAGTAGAGGTTTATGTTTGATCAACAAAACCTGTCTTAAAGTTGCAACCACTGCTGTAAGGAGGAGGTTTCTGACCGGCATCTTTCACTTTTTGCATCCTGGACAAATATGGTAATAATTCATCAGAATGTTTTTTTTAAAGCTGAATACTAAGTAAGTACATACTGAGAAACTGTACCTGGTTCATGACAACTTAGTAATATTTGCAACAGCTTTTCTATCCATCTGTTTGTAGCACTACAAATAGGATTTGGAAGATTTATTGTGCTGGTATACACCTGGTAATCAGAATGAGAAGCCACAGGCAGTTGACCTTTTGATCCCCTTCTTCCATTCTGATGGTTGTTAAACTCCACCAGAAAGACTTCAAATAGGAAAAATAATAGGAAAAATAAAAAACGAGCTCACAAACCTGGACTCCAGGAGAGCAGAATTTTGTCTCTTAAAAGTTCTGCTTGGAAAAGTCCCATGGGATACGGCCGTAGATGGAAGAGAGGCCCAAGAAACTGGTTAATATTTAAGGATCACCTCCTCCAAACTCAAGAGCAGCCCCAACCCAATGAATAGGAAGTCAGGTAAAAATGCCAGGAGGCCTGCGTGGATGAACAAGAAGGTACTCACCAAACTGAAACACAATAAGGAATCACACAGAGTGTGGAAGCAAGGATGTGTAGCTTGGGAGGAATACAGAGACATTGCCAGGCATTCAAGGATGAAGTTAGGAAAGGTAAAGCCCAAAGGTAACTGAATCTGACTACAGATGCCAAAGACAACAAGAAGGGCTTCTATAAGTATATAGGTGACAAAAGGAAGACTAGGGCAAATGTGGGCCTGTTGGTGAATGAGATGGGGGACCTGGTTACGCAGGATGTGGAAAAGGCTGAGGTACTGAATGCCTTCTTTGCCTTAGTCTTTACTAAAAAGATCAGCCTGCATAAATCCCAGGTCCCAGAGACCAGGGGAATAATCCAGAGCAAGGAGAATGTACCTTTGGTGATAGAGGATCAAGTCAGGGAATAATTAGGCAAACTGTACATGCATGGACTCTGATAGGATGCACCCAAGAATACTGTGGGAGCTGGCAGATGTGATTGATTGTGAGTTCACTGTCAATAATCTTTGATCAATCATGCTGATTTGAAGAAGTGCCTGAAGACTGGAGGAAAGCAAATGTCATTCCTGTCTTCAAGAAGGACAAGAAGGAGGACCTAGGGAACTACAAGCCAGTCAGCCTCACCTCAATCCCTGTGAAGGCGGTGGAGCAGCTAATTCTGGAAACCATTTCCATGCACATGGATAAAAAGAAAATCATCAGTAGTCAGCATGGATTCACCAAGGGGAAGTCATGCTTGACCAACTTGATAAACTTCTATGATGAAAAGACTGGCCTGGTAGATGAAAGGAGAGTAGCGGGTATTGTCTACCTGGACTTCACTAAGGCCTTTGACACTCTCTCCCATAAGATCCTCAGAGACAAGCTTGTGATATATGGGTTGAACAAGCAGAGAGTGAGGTGGATTAAAAACTGGCTGAATAGCCAGACCCAAGAGGGTGGTGACCAGTAGCACAAAGTCTAGTTGGAGGCCAGTAACTAGCAGTGTACCCCAGGGGGTCAGTACTGGGTCCAGTCCTGTTTAACAACTTCATTAATGATCTGGATGATGGGGCAGAGTGTACCCTCAGCCATTTGCTGATGACACAACATTGGGAGGAGTGGCTTACACACCAGAGGGTTGTGCTGCCATACTGGGGGACCTGGACAGGCTGCAGAAATGGGTTGACAGGAACCTTGTGAAGTTCAACAAGGGTAAGTACGAAGTCTTGTACATGGGGAGGAACAACCCCATGCACCAGTACATGCTGAGGACTGACTGACAGAAAAGCAGCTTTGTAGGAAAGGATCTGGAGGTCCTGGTAGACACCATGTTGAACATGAGCCAGGAGAAACATAGAAAACCGGAGAGAGTCCAGAGAATGGCCACAAAGATGATGAAGGGACTGGAGAATCTCACATATGAGGAAAGGCTGAGACAGCTGAGACTGTTCAGACTGGAGTTGGCAAGGCTTAGGGGGGATCTCATCAATGTACATAATTATCTGAAGAGAGAGTGCAATGAGAAGGGAGCCAGGCTCTTTTCAGTGGTGCCCAGTGACAGGTCCAGAGGCAATGGGCACAAACTGAACCACAGGAGGCTCCCTCTGAACATCAGGAAATACTGATGGTTTCCCAGAGAGGTTGTGGAGTCTCCCTCCCTGGAGATATTCAAGAGCTATCTGGACATGGTCCTGGGCTCTAGGTGGCCTTGATTGAGCTGAGGGCGTTGGATGAGGTGATCTTCAGAGGTCCCTTCCAACATCAACCGTTCTGTGGTTTTGTGATTCTGTGAAATGATTATTCTATTCTGAAGGAGGTCAGACATCGACTTGGAAGTACTGAGCACACTTTGATTTTACTGATAGCTGAGATGATTCAACAGTTTGCAGTACTCAGTTAACTGACTGGTTATATTGGCACTCAATAAATAACCCACATTTTTCTTTGGTTTAATAAATTACAGCATAGACATGTTTGAGAAGCCACACTCTTTTGGCAGCTATTTTGTGAGAACACTTTAATGTATTTTAGTGAATGCTGTCAGGATTCCTCACTGTGGTTTCTGTCAATATGGTCTTTTCAGAATAAGATCCCAGGGGAATTTTGCAAAGATTAAAATAGTAAGAGTAGTATATGTAAAATAAACAGTAGAGTGAAACCAGTTGGATAGCTGAGAGTGCAGAGAAGCAATGAATATTTTTCTAGCTTGTTGTAGTGCAAATCACATTTGCAAGACTACTTGAACAGGCTTTGCTACTTTCCATATATAATACAGTACTGCCTGTTTGTGGGTAGACGTACAATGTTCGACAAGCAGAAAATGCTGTAAGGTCTTTACAGACCCAAATTTTGATATCAGTATTATGTAACAACATTTTAATATTATAGGCCAGATTGGATGGGGCTTTGAGCAACCTGGTCTAGGGAAAGGTGTCCCTGCCCACGGCAGGGGGGTTGGAACTAGATGATCTTTAAGGTCCCTTCCTACCCAAACCATTCTATGATTCTATGATTCTATGAAGCTTATGTATTTACTTCCTCATATAGCATGTTAAAGACGTCTCGTAGCATAAGTTAAAGAGCTCTTTTGCACTGTTTCTTTGCTGCAGATGCATAAAGTCATTGTGGATGAAAATCTGAAAAATTAAAAAACATGAAAAAGTACAGCAGTCATATTAAAGATCAAAGAGAATCAACTTCAAAATGGAGATACAATCTAGGACACAAAACCCTAATATTTTCTGTCTGATACTTCTTCATTTGGAATCACTAATACTTATACTTGCTACTACATCTGTTATGTGTAAAACAGATTCCCAACATAAGGGCTGCTTTTCATCACATTTTTTTTTAAATAGTGTTTGATATTTTTTGATATGGCATTACTGGGTTACGATTTATACTGTAATTGATCTAATTATAGTGTATTGATCTAATATTTTATCCATACTTGTGGCAGTTTTCTTATGTAATTATTTGATTTCAATTATTTAAAGGAAATACTAGTGTAAGATGATAAGACAGAGAAGAAGAGATGCTGTGTAATATTTTCCTTTATAGCATAAATTCTAATTCCTTAGGCCATTGGAGACTGAAGTTTTCAGGCTGAAATTTTCTATGTTGGCTGCCTGCTTCATGGCTGATGTATTTTTACTTGGTTTGTAAGGAAACAAGACCTGTTCAATCATGCTATCGTATTAGGCCCTACTTCTTTTGTCTCCAATGCCGATTTCATAAGTTTCAAGGATATCAAATAATCACAGATTTTGTAAAAATCATCAGCTGTGTAGGGGAGAAAAGTGAAGTTACTGTCTCATCTAAGTGGGAGCAGAGGAACTGACTGTTAACTCTGTTAACTGCAAGCCAGCATGAACATAGCTATAGAGCAGCCACAGTATTTGCTGTGTTTTCACAAGTCAGCATGCTAAAAAGCCAGGCAAAGGACCCAGCATGAGCCTGGGATCAAGGATGTGCCTCTTGCCACTTTGATAAAAACCCACTCCGATTTGGCCAAGCTATTATTCTCTTATTAGTGCAATTTTCATATGCATGTGTAGAAGCTTCTTTGACTGTAACTAGAGCCGCACATTTAACCCAGGATGAAAAGCCTGTCAATTTATGAATCGATTAACTCTTTGTTGGCAAGAAAAGAGCTGGTTTAGAAGATTCTGACCCTGCTCATGATCCCTGTTGGGTGTGGTGCCAGTGCACTAATTAGTCTGAATTGCTCTAATAGCCCCTACCTGCACCCCACCCTGCCTATGGGTCCATTTGAACTCAGGCCAAGGTAGCCAGACCTTGTCTGAGGTTTGTTTGGATTCAGGCCTGTCTCACTGACTGCGTTTTCTAGATAGACTCTAAACTTATGTAGTATGGCAGTTTTGTCTCCTGTCTGGGCCTTGACCCTGTATTAAGGGTAGCCTTGTTTCCTGAATGCACTTTGGATCTGTGTTACAGCCTGGTCTCCAGCTCTGACTCCTTGGTGAACCTTGGACCTGCATGGTAGGTGACTTCTCTCCAGTCCTGTCTTTGTCCCTGTGTCTGGCTGTTCCTGACTGGACTCTGTTACATAGACCCTGGGACTGGATGGCTTGTTACTTTGTCGTGTCTAGGAGTATAGATAGACCCTGTAACTGATCTGGTGTGGGTGTTGTCAGATAGGGCCCTATCAGTGAGAACCCTACCTGCAGAAGGTCACGCTCAGCTCCTGGGTCACTCTGTCTCTTCCAGTGATCCTGTTTTTATTGATCTCTGGCACTTGGTATGAAAACGTGGTGAAACTTTCCTCCTTTAGTCTGCTTACTACAAAGTCTAGAAATCTCCTGACATAAAACTACTTTGAAAAAAGTCTAAGGTCTAAGTTACGCATTAAGGAGTACTAGAACTAAGGTTGTCTGTAGAATCCTAATTTGCCAAAATCTTTTGAGATTCTTAGCTATGTCTGTAGGTATAACTTCCCCGTTTTGCTCAGGGAGCAGTAGAGCATATTCAGCACATCAACAGGCACGTTTTGTTGTTGTTTACTGTGTAGCACAGGCCTTATTTCAATCATGGTATTTGAACATGGAGATATGAGACGCTTAATTTTGCATGTATTTTTCTGTGCTAATCACTGTTGTACTGCATAGGCACTAAGTAATTATATTAGATTTAGTTTGAGGTTTTCCCCCCCCGCCCTTGCACAGTAACTGTCCAAATGTGCTTATCAGGCAGATGTTAAGCTAATTTATTTTTCTCTTACTGGAAAATAAGCTGCTTATGTCTACTGCAAAGAAAAAGGAAGTTCATGGATGCTTTAGATAAAGTTATTGACATGTTGCAAGCTGTTGCCTTGCCTCTTTGTATAGGCCTTCAGGGTGCTTCCAGACCATGAATTTATTCATTTCTAGAGCACTTTGCATTTTATACCACTCCTTGCTTTTAAATTCTATCTCCCACTAACCTCAGATACAGGGGTGAGTATTTAGCATTTCAGCAAACTGAAACTCAGAGTCTCAGTGGCAGGGAATTAGAAACATGCCCTTTGCTGACCGCTTGTGAAAAGTTTGGTTTAGACTCATAACAGAAACCCTGTCACCAGACCTCTGAGGCAGCATTAAAAGCATTTTGTTCATGAGCTATCTTCTTCCTTCTCCTTATTCACATTTCCAGCACTTGTAACAAAGGAACCAAGCCTCTACTAGGAAGGCTTGTATTATGCAATGCATATTTATTCACTTCTGAGGTAGTTCAACCTAGTTTTGATTCAGAAAAAGAATGGTGTCCTGGTCTGTGAATTTAGTGTAATGTATAGAGAGGAGAGCGACTCCTCAGAGAGAAATACCATGCATTTGTGTCTCTGAGTGTTTTCTTTTGGGTCTTCCTTGTATGTCCTGCATAAATACAGATTGGCCATGCATGCCCAGAAGGTGTTATGTAGTTGGAAGAGGTTCTACACAGACTTGGACCTCTATGGCTCTTCAGTAGACTTGTTTTCTAAGCAAGGCAAAGTCTGTAGGTAAACATAGTAACTTCTGTTAGGTCATCTTGTCCATCAAGCATTGTAGCTAGCTTTGATCTAAGAAGAAATTATTGGTGATCTGTTGGCTGTAAGAGGAGCCAGGTGGGGAAGGAGAAGCCTGAGCCATGGCTGTTTGGCTGATACGTGGTTAGCAGCAGATGCAGGACCAGACGGTCTAAGGCATGCTAAGTGTGGCAGTCAGTGTGAGTTTGAAGGAGCAGAGTTATCCCCTGAGAGGAGACAAAGCCATCTGAGTTGCAAAATCACAGCTATGAAAGCACACCAGATGTTAATTCAGGGAGCAGCCCAGAGGCTTAGACTTGGCCAGCTTTCCTAAAGGGATTTCTGGGTGATCCAGAGCTCTGCGACATAGTCTTCTGAAGCTGAACTCCCTCTGTAATAAAATGAGAAAAGGCAGTGGCCCTCAGAACCTCCAATAGTTTCAATCCTCTCTACTGCTATAAAAGGTTGTCTGACCACCCTCTCAATTAACTGATGAAAGTTGTGATGTGTAATTTTGTTTAGCCAGGCTTGCAAATATTTAACCTAGTGTGTAAAAGTTGCAGAGATGTGCGGTGCTGTTCTAGGAGCTGATCTGCTGGCTTACGTATCTGCCTTCAGATGTAATGTACCCAGAGAGTGTGACTTCTTGTCAATGGCAGAATTAAAATTGGTTTTGTAACTCTTTTTTTTGCAGCTGTTTCTCATTACTGTCTGAAAACAGTCTTTTTTCAGCTGTATGTACCAGTCATGTTTTGACAGAAGTGATACTATTTCTATGAAGCCAGAGCTTCTGCAAATACAAGTTCAGCACAGTGATAAAGGACCCTACGGAGTACCTGAGTGGTTCATGTATATGTTACCTTCACCTATTTTACATATGCCTGTATCTTTCCCTTGGTTTATGCATTTCTTATGGCTACAAGTGAAGACTAAGAATTAATATGGGGAGAGGAAGATTGGAAGGTGTGGGAAATAATTTCCTAAATACCTTTGTAAAGATTTTACCCCAAGAGGAAATAAGGTATCTACTTAAATTCTTTGCAATGTAGCTAAAGTTACATTACATTTGCAGTAAGTAACTTTATGATGGGGTACTCTCAACCCAAATACGTTCAAAAAACTGGGTGACAGATCCAGTCCTGTAAGGACTTAGGGTAGATTGATGAATAGATCTGGTAATATTCCAGCTAGTTTACTTTTTTCTTCTTGGAGCAGACAATCTTGAATATTAAAACAGACTCCTAAAAAAGGAAACTGACAAAACAAAACCAAAACCATATCAAATATTCAGGTTATAAAAAACAAAAGGCAGGAAACATGGGACTTATTCTGTGCCTCAGTATTCCATTCTTTTTAAAAAGATGTGTAGATGCCAGGATGTGTATTTGTAGATTTATGTGCTGCTCATATTTGATTGCATGAGTCAAGGATTTTTTTTTTGTGATTCATTATTTTACGTACTTTTTGCGTATGTGTTAATTTTTAATGTGAATTTTTATATATAAGAATTATTCAGGAAGTTTGGCACGTACTCAGTATTTGTGATTATTTTTCTGATCTTTTCCACCTTCATGAGATAATACTGCTAAGCTTCAAAATAACTGAATTATCAAGCCTGATAAATTGAAGGCCTACTCTGTACAAAAATTGTCACTTTACAATTGCTTTTGTCTACCACATGTCCATCTGTACTGGAATACCAAATTTGGTGTGAAGAGCACAAAACATAGCCATTCTCCATGTTCTTTTAACAGAACCACAACCGCAGCTTTCTGTGTTTTAAAATGATATGCAGCTACCAGGAAAGGAAGGGTGATATGTGGCACTGTTGGCAGCTGTGTTAGCGGACAAAAAATATCTGTAGCAAGGCTTTCTGCAATTATAATTTCCAGTGACTTGCATGCAGTGCTTTCACTAATAGACATACTTATGCAGCAGTTCTTGCTGCTACGTGAGCCTCAATTTACAGCTACTTAGCAGGGACAGTAGGAGTTTTCTGAGGAATGTTTCTGACAGTTTGACACTTCTGACAAAAGATGCCTGACAGTAATGAGGCTCGGACTGCTGGTGCCTACAAAAAGTTAGAATAAATTTAAGGATGCACTTTTATCATAGATTCTTTGAAGGAGTTATCTGTGTGCATGAGCTTAGTTCATGATATAGCCCCACCCCAATAAAGAGAAGCTAACAGGGAAACGGAAACTCCTACATTTGCAAGATACGCACAAGACCGTGCATCCAGACTAGCTGACAAGTGGTCACCCATGGTAGGTTCTTCATGAACCCACTCCATGAAACAAAGTTTCTCAAGAGAATCAGATCAGTCTGTGAGACTGCCTCATTTTGCAATCCCCTTGTAAAAAGGGCAGCACAGAGCTGCGGTGCCCCACTAGGAGAACGTCTTTGAACTTGGTACCTGGTACATCTTAGTGCAGAAAAATCAAGATCCCAGCTGCTTCTTGCCACCTTATGCAGTACTGAAGGTATTTCTGCAATGGAGGCAACTTCTTTCCAGTTGTAAAGTAGCTCCCACCAGAGTGTGGTCTGATTTCACAAATGGGATGACTGACCCAGTAAGGTCAGGTATTTAAAAAGTCTAACTTTGAATTTAATGCTGTAGAAATATTCTGAACAGAAACCATCCTCACAAAATAAATTAATTCTTCTCACAATCTTAGGGCTGCAGAGTACTTCTCCAGGGTGTTATGAGATGCAAGTATCATGTCTGGGGCTTAAATATCTTGGCAATAACAACATGGGCCACATAGTTCACCTCATTACCTGCTTCCAGAGATGATGATAAGGAGCAGAAAAATATATTCCCCTTATAATGAAGGGGTTCAACACTAATTATTTACTGTAACAGCTGAATAATTTATAGACGCAAGAGCTGAACACAAGGTGTCTCTGTAATTTGTTTCAGCAAATCAGTATGAGTGGGCTGGGAAGGAAGTACATTTGACAGAGCGATGGATTTTAGAATACCTACACTATATTTAAAATTTGGATGGTAGTACTCATACTATCACAGCGGCTTTCATTACCAGCACTTGTTTAATTTTAGGGAAATATTCCTTACTTTTCTATTTTACTTTTTGATGGCTAGGGCTGTGGCGGGCAGTGGTGACTTTATATGTGTGCACTTGCATGTCCAGAGATTGTGAAGAGAGCCGAGTTAGTAGATGCAGTTTCTTAATTTTTTGCCTAATCTATATTCAAGTTTATAATTCCTTTACATGCCTGTGTTATGTATTGATGCTTGGGTGGTTTGGAAATGATCTGGGATGGCACATGGGTGTCTCTGTACTGAGTAATCAGTCTGAAGGAAAACAGCAATTGACGAGTTTTTTGTGAGAAACTCTCACTTTGACCCAGATGTAATTCAGTAGATGATTCTGGTGCTGTTCTTAATCCAAATAATATTTATTGCTCCATTCTGTAATAATTAGTAAATTCTCATTTCAAAGGTGTATATTTTATAACAAAAGAAAAGGTTGACCTCCTGGTTTGTTCTTATGGAAGCATCTGGTATTCAAATCACATGGATGGCCTAAATGGCAGGAACACAGTAAATTCAAACTCTGACCTCATTCTGGTAGGTTATGGTGACTGTCCAAAGGGGGAAGTAAATATATTTAAAAATTACATAACTGCTTCTTATTTCGTGTAGGTCAGGATGTAGAATACATCCATCATCACTAATTTATAGCACTCTCTTTAGTTGTATAAAGAAGTAAATGAATAGCTGTACTCTCCAAGTCGTCTGCACACTAATACATTATAGTTTGAGGAACCTGACAAAATGCTTACCCAATGTGAAAATGGTGAGAGAACAATTGTGAGATTTCATGTTTGTGATAAAGTAAAGCAGCTGTAGTATCAAACAATGATTTAAAAAAAAATTGGAATTAGAGATCTGTAATATTTTTAATACGCCTAAGACAAAAGCGAATACTTCTTGAATGAATACTTAGGTTAGATCAGTAATATTTCTGAATCTCAGCGCCAAGCAGTAGGATGCTGTAACAGTTAAGGTCATTACTTAATGCTAGCACAAGGTTATGATCCCTTCCTTTTCTGTGCTGCAATAAACATTTATTCACTACCTGTGTTACCATTTCCTACCAACCAAACAGCTGACTGAACCTGTTCCTTCTTTTTTTCTGTTTTTTTTATCAGTGAATTGCAATGGTCAACATTGAACCTGTTAAAGACGGCATCGATTTGGAGAGAAGGAGAAAAAAAAAAGCCTGAATCAAAACCTATTTTTACTTCCTGAAGAGGTGCTCATCCATTCAGAGATACATGGACTTGTGGATTTTATATGTCTCTTTAGTCAAGTCCTGTAACCAAGTGCCTAACAGCCAGAGAAGCAGCAGAAGAGACACTTCCACCATAGCAAGATGCCTCTGGAAGAGGAGAGTGGCTGTTTCAAGCTGCAATTTGAGTATTCTGATGTGCGATGATTAAGTTGCTCAATTGGAACAACTTGTTACTAGCAGCATACCTTACACTATTAACCTGAATACAGGCATGTTCTTAATGAAAATGAGAAAAGCTGACTGATTAAAAAATATAGCAGTAAAACCTGATCTTTCTCCACTGCCAAAAAGAGATCACTCTACATACTTGCTAGTATCTCAGTACAAGAGTTTACCAATCTTGCACCAGTCAAAATACTGAAGAGGACAACTGGTAGAGATTTCTTGGCTTTCTGGAGATTTCCTTAAAAAAAAAAAAGGTATACAGACTTTTCTTCTGAAGAGCCCTGAAATGCTGCCATTAAAAGGAGACTTAAAATATTGTGAACTTTAGTTGTCTTTCCATTGATTAAAAGTGCCTGAATTTCATTCTCACGTTAGAGAAATCTTTGCCTTCTGTGGTTATAATAGCAGAAATAGGTCAGGGATTGGATGCTCTGACTGTGGCGACTTTAATGGTGCCCTAGACAACTTGCAGTCCAAATCTATAAGATCCTGTCTACAAATGTAATGACTTGAAAATACTTCCTAGGAGGAAAAGCCTAGTTTCATAACTTGGCAAAACAAATCCCCAACAAGCATTTTTCTATCTCTAGTTGTTGAAAAAAGTGGTTTTTCTTCAATCTTTCTAAACTTGCTGGTTCTGTAAAGTGAAGGAAAGTGAAGGATAGATTTTGCATCTTAGGTTTCTGATTGGTCCTTTGATGCATCTAATTTAGAAACTTTTCTCAGGAAATTTGAAATTATATAAATAATTTTTAATGTTATTTTTCATATTGTGAATTTGCTGTTCAACTAGTAAAGAAGTTGTGATTTTTGGGACAGTAACAGCCTTTGTTAATTCACAACTTCTGGTTCACTCAACATTTTAAACAATGGCCTAATTTTTGATAATGACTGTTGGTCAGTCAAGTATGTTCCATTTCAATTTTGAAATAAGAAATTATGAAATTTACCATCAAGGCAATTATGATGGAATGAATTTAGCTAGAGGTAATTATAGCATGAGATTGGCTATCCAGGCAGTTATTAACTAACTACAGGGACTTCGGGGAAAATTATGCATTTTTTCTGAATCTTAGAATGAATTTTCTTTACTCTGTGTATGCCCTATGATGTTCATTAATCTTCATGCAAAGAATCAATTACATTGTATGATGTCTGATCACTATTTCTTTCCAGAGTACCTGTTTCATTCCTTTCAGTCTCCGACATTAATACGCTTTCAACTGTTCATTTACATAGAAGGTTACTTGTTGGTTGCAACCAAAAAAAAGGAGGTTAAGTTGTGGCATGAAAAGACTCATGATGACAAAAGCTTGTAAGAGCTAAATAAAACTAGCTTTTTTTGTGATTTCATTCCAACCTTTAAGCAGCATAAGTGGGGTATGTTATAGCAATAGTGTCACATATCTTTGAAGTTATGATGTGTTGATAATTTCAGCCTCCTAGTTTGAGGTAATCTCTAAAGTGAAGTCATAAATGCTATTCCTGCAAAGAATCTGCTTTGGTTTTAGCATGTGTTCTCCCCCCACACCCCGAAGCTCTATGGAGTAACAGTTTAGATGTATCCATCTGTTTTGTTGAAAATAAAACCTTTAGTTAACTAAACAAAACTGGTTATATTTATGATTGAATGAATCTCTGGAAATAAACTACATTGTTTGAATTTGAATAATACACATTTATGTATTTTCATTCTAAAGATAAGTGTCTTCAGTAGGAATCAGACACTGTGTGAGGGACCGAACTGGCAAACAGATGTCTGTTTGCCTATGCTGGTATACCTGGACACCTGGGTGCAGAAGAACTTGCCTAGACATGTCCAGGCAGCCACCTGCTCCTGCCACTCAAACTTCTTTACATTGGAGCAAGCACTGGTCCCCATCACCTGCCTGCCAACACTCAGGCCCAGGAGACATGGACACATCCATTGGATGGAGAAAGGGGACTGTCACACGCCCATTGGATGGGATAGGTGCGCACACCCACCCTCACTCCCCATAAAAAGAACTGTGCAGGCAGACCTGGGGGCTCACCTTTTCCACTGCTTCTACCTCCTCTGTGTATGCTGTTGCCTTCACCCTGCTGCGTCACTCGCTGCTGGAAGACATCACTGGACCCACGGTGGTGGTTGTCCCTGCACATCTCTCTCTTTCGTAATGCTCGCTTATTTTCCCCCCTTTATTTCTTGCTTTTCCTATTGCTCAGTTTCCTCCGCCTTTGCTCAATAAAGTGACTTGTTTGGCAGCATTTGGCCTCGTTTGTGCCTTAATCTCACCTCTTGGGATTGCAACAAACCTTCTCAGGGCCCAGACTCGAACCCAGGCTCTGATACACTGGGATGTGATGTAGCTGAGCAGTCCAGATAGTGACCCCTAAAGGGTAGGAAGTACTTGCCAAAGCATGCACTATGGTTAATCAAGTAGTCTATTACATTGAGCTGTTCTACATATGCTTTCTTGGAAGTTTGGACTCCTGCTGAAACAATATGGGATTTGGGAAAGGTTGCATTTAACGGAGAAACTGTCTGGGATTAATATTTTGGCTGCACTAATTGAAGTTTGGAAGGACATCTGATTTGTATACAACTCTCTTCCAAACCTGTTAAAGGATCTTTTTTCTTTCTTTTTTTTTTTTCCCCCCCAAAGCTTTCTGGTGTCAGAGGCACCTGATGATACATGATGTTAGGGTTCACCGTACAGTTCCGTGAAACACTGAACACATACGTTAGTGCTGTGTGCCACCACTTGTAAAATCCCTTCTCTGGGCAGATTTATCTTGTGGTAGCTGCTAGATTTCTTGGTAGCAAAAAAAAATGAATGATTATGCAGCAGTCTGGCCTGAGGTTTGGAACAAGACTTCACAGTGAAGTAGTAAGTGACTTAAAAAGACTATATAGTATACAACAAGAACTGTGTCTGTCTAGAGATGCTGAAAGTACTGACACCAGAGATTAAAAATAGAATATTTGAAGATCAGGCAAATCAATTTATTGTCAGAAGTTGTTATTCCTTTTTTGAGCAGAGAAACATTATTTACTTCAAAATATCTGTAACTTTTTTTAGCTTAGTAAATGATTGTTTGAGAGTCTTAAATACTACATGGCCATGCTTTAATAATGTGACTGAATGCTATCTGGAGTAGGAGATGGAAGTCAGGTAGTATTGCTAAAAGAGGAGTTTGATATAGGGAGATCCCTGAGATGTCATAGTTGATTAAGTAAATTGATTAGATTTACTGAGAAAAATACAGTCCTGCTGATGCGTTAACAAAATGGTGTTTTCTGGGGGTGTGTGTGTGGGAAATCTGGAAGAAATTAACAACTGATTTCTATTAATCACTGTCATCCTTAGATCAGCCTTCAGAAAGAAATGTTATTGATCTGTGTCACGGTTTTAAAGCTGGGCCAGCTATTAAACCTGTGGCAGATGCCCTCTGTTATCCCTCCCCCTCCCCCCAAAGGGAAAGGGAAAGGGAAAAGGGAGAGAGACTTCCGGGTTGGAAAGTTAAAACAGTTTTAATAAACTATAATAATGAAAAAGAGTATAATAATAATAATAGAAATAATCAAATATATACAAATATATATATACAAAACCAAGATCGAGCTCCCCTGAAGTCAGCCACGTCATCACCGGCACTGCAGGGCAGGCTCCGGGAAGGCCCAGGCTGGGCCTAGCAACGGTCGAGAGCTGGATTCAGGGATGCACGGATCGGGATCGGGGGCAGCAGGAAAACAGACGGAGTCCTCCTTGGACACCGGCCATAGCAGAAAGAGGGCGAGACCCTCGTGATCCCCCCCGCTTTATACCGAGAATGACGTGTGTGGGATGGAATACCCTCGTTGGTCAATTTTGGGTCACCTGCCCTGTCTGCTCCCCGCTGCAGCTGCGACCCCCCTTCGGCTCTTCACTTGTAAGCAGTGAGGAATTCAGCAGTGACCTTGGTTTCTCTAAGAATAAGTACAGCAAGAGCCTTACTGCACAACATCCCTACCGGTACCTCAGCGATAACTACAAACTTTGGGCGTTATCAGTCCTGGAAGCAGACACTGTCTGCAAACATGCAGTTAGTTTCAGAAAGTGCAGTTACTTAGAGGAGACTTAGCTGAAAGTAAAAATCACTGAAAGGAAAATCGGCCTGGTTTAGGCCAAACCAGGACATTCCACCCCTTATTCCATACCATTCACGTCATACTCAGATCACCACTAACTTTTCATTTTAAAATATATACAGATAACATTAGTTTATGATTCATCTCTATACAGAAAAAAAAAAGTTCATCAAGTTCATTTAGTTCAGGATTGTGGGTTTCCATCTGGCTAGGAGTCTCCCAGGGTAGGAGAGATGGTATGAGCTTTGTCACGGTTCATGCCCACGGGTTGCAGGTTAAAGATGTCAGTCTCGAGGAGGTTACTGGACGTCACTCGCAGCTAGCTCCGGTCTCATCACCACTGCTTCAACCTGAAAGACACTTATGAACACTGTTAGTATTATGCAGCAATTAACATCATGCAGTTCAGAATTAAGTATTCTCACCCAAGATCAGATCACCTTCAGGGACACATCGGACTCCACCATCCTGCAGCATCACCCACCAAGTACATCCAGGTCCTTGAGCAAAAGCAATCCCATGAATGGGTTTACCTTTGCCCGTAGCAGGAAGAACCCAGACAGTTTTTCCCAACAGATTCCTTTCATGCACCACAGGGACTTTATCCCCTTCTACTGTATGTAGAAGGTCTGACTGAGCAGGGCCAGCTCGGTTGATAGATCCTCTGGTGTTAACTAGCCAGGTAGCTTGTGCCAAATGCTTATCCCAGTTTTTAAAGGTTCCACCCCCCATTGCTTTTAGGGTAGTTTTTAACAGCCCATTATACCGTTCAACTTTCCCAGATGCTGGTGCATGATAGGGGATGTGATATACCCATTCGATGCCATGCTCTTTGGCCCAGTTATCTATGAGACTGTTTTTGAAATGAGTCCCATTGTCCGACTCAATTCTCTCTGGTGTGCCATGTCGCCACAAGATTTGCTTTTCAAGGCCCAGAATAGTGTTCCTGGCAGTGGCATGGGGCACAGAGTATGTTTCCAGCCATCCGGTGGTCGCCTCCACCATGGTAAGCACATAACGTTTACCCTGGCGGGTTTGAGGGAGTGTGATGTAGTCAATTTGCCAGGCCTCCCCATATTTATATTTCAACCACCGTCCCCCATACCACAAAGGTTTTAACCGTTTGGCTTGCTTAATTGCGGTGCATGTTTCACAATCATGGATAACCTGTGCAATAGAGTCCATAGTTAAGTCCACCCCTCAGTCACGAGCCCATCTGTATGTTGCATCTCTCCCTTGATGACCTGAAGTGTCATGAGCCCACCGAGCTAAAAAGAGTTCACCTTTATGTTCCCAGTCCAAATCTATTTGTAACACTTTAGCGGCTTGATCCGCTTGTTGGTTGTTTCGATGTACATGACGTACCTTCACGACTAGTTTCTCTAGCCGAGCAGCAATATCTTGCCACAATTCAGCAGCCCAAATAGGTTTCCCTTTGCGCTGCCAGTTCCTTCGCTTCCACTGCTTTAACCACCCCCACAAGGCATTTGCTACCATTCATGAGTCAGTATAAAGATACAGCCTTGGCCACTTTTCTCGTTCAGCAATGTCTAAAGCCAGCTGGATGGCTTTTACCTCTGCGAATTGAGTTGATTCACCTTGTCCTTCTGTGGCTTCTGTGACTCGTCATATGGGACTCCATACAGCAGCTTTCCACTTCCGATGCTTTCCTACAAGACAGCAGGATCCATCGGTGAACAGGGCATACTGCTTCTCATCCTCTGATAGTTCATTATACGGTGGGGCTTCTTCAGCACGTGTCACCTCTTTTTCTGGTGGCATTCCGAAGTCTTTGCCTTCTGGCCAGTCCATAATCACTTCTAAGATTCCTGGGCGATTAGGGTTTCCTATTCGAGCCCTCTGTGTAATTAATGCAATCCATTTACTCCATGTAGCATCAGTTGCATGATGAGTAGTAGGAACCTTACCCTTGAACATCCAGCCTAGTACTGGTAATCGGGGTGCCAGGAGAAGCTGTGCCTCAGTACCAATTACCTCTGAGGCAGCTCTAACTCCTTCATATGCTGCCAGTATCTCTTTTTCAGTTGGGGTGTAATTGGCCTCGGAGCCCTTGTATCCTCGACTCCAAAATCCTAGGGGTCGACCTCGAGTCTCCCCTGGCACTTTCTGCCAGAGGCTCCAGGTAGGACCATTGTCCCCAGCTGCGGTGTAGAGCACATTTTTAACATCTTGTCCCATACGGACTGGTCCAAGGGCTACTGCATGCACAATCTCCTGTTTAATCTGTTCAAAAGCCTGTTGTTGTTCAGGGCCCCACTGAAAATCATTTTTCTTTCTGGTCACCTGATAAAGAGGGCGTACAATCTGGCTGTAATCTGGAATATGCATTCTCCAGAAACCCACAACGCCTAAGAAGGCTTGTGTTTCCTTTTTGTTAGTTGGTGCGGACATAGCTGTTATTTTGTTGATCACCTCTATCGGGATCTGGCGACGCCCATCTTGCCATTTAATCCCTAAAAACTGGATCTCCCGGGCAGGCCCCTTGACCTTGCCTCTTTTTATGGCAAAACCAGCTTTCAGAAGAATTTGGATGATTTTCTCCCCTTTGTCAAAAACTTCTGCTGCTGTATCACCCCACACAATGATGTCATCAATATATTGCAAATGTTCTGGAGCTCCACCCTTTTCTAGTGCAGTCTGGATCAGTCCGTGGCAAATAGTAGGACTGTGTTTCCACCCCTGGGGCAGTCGATTCCAGGTGTACTGGATACCTCTCCAGGTAAAAGCAAACTGTGGCCTGCACTTTGGTGCCAAGGGAATAGAGAAAAATGCATTAGCAATGTCTATAGTGGCGTACCACTTGGCTGCCTTGGACTCCAGTTCGTATTGAAGTTCTAGCATGTCTGGCACAGCAGCACTCAGAGGTGGTGTAACTTCATTTAGGCCACGATAGTCCACAGTTAATCTCCATTCTCCATTAGACTTTTGCACTGGTCATATAGGACTATTAAAGGGTGAGCGAGTCTTGCTAATCACTCCTTGATTTTCTAATTGTCTAATCAGTTTATGAATGGGGATCAGGGAGTCTCGATTGGTGCGATATTGTCGTCGGTGCACCGTGGTAGTAGCAATTGGCACCTGTTGTTCTTCAACCTTCAGCAACCCCACAACAGAAGGATCCTCTGAGAGGCCAGGCAAGGTAGACAGCTGTTTAATGTTCTCAGTCTCTACAGCTGCTACACCAAAGGCCCATCTATATCCTTTTGGGTCCTTAAAATACCCTTTCTTAAGGTAGTCTATGCCAAGGATGCATGGAGCATCTGGACCAGTCACAATGGGGTGCTTTTTCCATTTGTTTTCAGTTAGGCTCACTTCGGCCTCCAATACAGATAACTCTTGAGATCCCCCTGTTATTCCCGAAATACTGACAGATTCTGTCCCTTTATGATTCGATGGCATGAGGATGCACTGTGCACCAGTGTCTACCAGGGCTCGATACTTTTGTGGTTCTAATGTGCCAGGCCATCGAATCCACACAGTCCAATAAACTCGGTTGTCCCTCTCCTCCTCCTGGCTGGAGGCAGGGCCCCTCTAATTAAAGACTGGATTCGTGCAGCTCATGGGGACTGGACCTTCATTTCCCCTATTCACTCTTGGAAAAAAGGGATTTGAGGCCCATCTACCCTGACTGGGGTCCTGCTGATTGGTAACTGGAGCAGCCATCCTCCTAGGAAAATTCTCTCTGGTATTTCTGTTAGCTTGCAACTCACGTACTCGCGCCTGTAGGGTACTGGTAGGTTGTCCATGCCATCTGTTCATGTCCTCCGCATAATCACGCAGGATAAACCACAGGATACCTCGTGACGTGTCCCGTTTCCTTTGAGCCGGTCCAGTAGGAGGGCGTTTCCTCCTAAAGGCTGCAACACGGGCCTGTGTAGGTAGAGAGTCAAGTTTATTCTCAATCCTGGACAGTTTGTCTGACAGTTGTTTAAATGAGTCCTTGTTTTCCTTAGTCAGTTTTTCCACAGCCGAGACACGGGCCTGCAGTGGGGAAGAAATACTATCTTCATACTGTCGCATATAGTTAGCCATTTCGCCCACACTAGGTCGTGCCATAGCATCTTCTCCCCAGACTAATATTGACAATGTATGGGTATGTGTTGGTGGAGCACTCTTCATAACCTTCCGGAACATGGATTGGTTGCATTCCACTTCATCAGGATTTACAGTATCTACAATGTCCCGTGGGTGTTTATAAATGATCTCTTGCACAGCTAGTTCTCTAAGGTAGTTAATACCTTTTTCTATAGTGGTCCATTTGCTTAGGTGGCTCATAACATCATCTTTATAGGGATACCTGCTCTTTACAGCTGACAAGAGTCGCCTCCAGAGACTGATACTGTTCGACCTTCTTGGAAGCATCTTATCAATACCACCATCTCTGGACAGGGATCCCAACTGTCTGGCTTCTCTACCATCCAATTCTATGCTATCTGCCCCATTATCCCAGCATCGGAGCAACCAGGTAATAATTGGCTCACCGTCATAACGACTAAAATCTTTTCTTATATTTCGCAGTTCTTTCAGGGATAAAGAGTGGTAGGTTATCTCTACGTCTGAGTCCGAGTCCTCCTGTGATTGTTCTGCTTTAGAAGGACCTTTCTTGTCCTTCTTGTGTAATGGGTCTGCTTTAAAAAGACGATCAAGGAAACCCCCCTCTGTGTCAGGCCCTGACTCTGACTGAGAAGGGCCCTCACCTGGGTCCTGTGCTGGCTCTGCCTTAGAAGCCTCTGAGTCATCATCCTTCACTTTACTAGCTGATTTCTTTCGGTGTTTTCTCCTGGTTACAGGGGCAGCATGATACCTACCGCTGTTGCTGCACTGACATCTAATCACATACCGCACCAGAAACACATTCAGGACAAACGAAAATAAAACCATGCCACCTAGACAGCACCATCCTAATTTCGCAAAATCTAGTGGAATCACCTTGGCAGAAAAGGAGAAGGTACTATTTCCCAAAGTAAAATTGGAAGTATAATCATTAACAGAATCAGCTAAAGGACTCCCAGAGTGCGCAGATAAAATCTCTGCTACCGAGGTCAGAGTAGTAACAACCCAGTTTATCACGACATAAATCCATACGAAACGCCATAACAAAACAATGCACGTTGACCAGTACCCAGCAATGATAAACTGCACATAAACACTAACAAACAACGGCAAGTAAGGTATTATTACACTTAACTCTGTAAAAGGCTTAATAAAGAGACGAGATAGCACAGCGATCAAAAACGACATTACCATCTTCGCTATCTGTTTTAATTTCCAACCCCTCGTAAATCTCAAAGGAAGAACTCCGATACTCTCTCATCTGAGCTCTCCGGGTCTCCTCCCACTGGAGCTGGGATTCGATTTATCAGAGCAACCTGTCGGAGCTTCTTTCGTGCCCCACGTTGGGCGCCAATAAATCTGTCATGGTTTTAAAGCTGGGCCAGCTATTAAACCTGCGGCAGATGCCCTCTGTTATCCCCCCCCCTCCCCCCAAAGGGAAAGGGAAAGGGAAAAGGGAGAGAAACTTCCGGGTTGGAAAGTTAAAGCAGTTTTAATAAACTATAATAATGAAAAAGAGTATAATAATAATAATAGAAATAATCAAATATATACAAATATATATATACAAAACCAAGATTGAGCTCCCCTGAAGTCAGCCACGTCACCACCGGCACTGCAGGGCAGGCTCCGGGAAGGCCCAGGCTGGGCCTAGCGACGGTCGAGAGCTGGATTCAGGGATGCACGGATCGGGATCGGGGGCAGCAGGAAAACAGACGGAGTCCTCCTTGGACACCGGCCATAGCAGAAAGAGGGCGAGACCCTCGTGATCCCCCCGCTTTATACCGAGAATGACGTGTGTGGGATGGAATACCCTCGTTGGTCAATTTTGGGTCACCTGCCCTGTCTGCTCCCCGCTGCAGCTGCAACCCCCCTTCGGCTCTTCACTTGTAAGCAGTGAGGAATTCAGCAGTGACCTTGGTTTCTCTAAGAATAAGTACAGCAAGAGCCTTACTGCACAACATCCCTACCGGTGCCTCAGTGATAACTACAAACTTCGAGCGTTATCAGTCCTGGAAGCAGACACTGTCTGCAAACACGCAGTTAGTTTCAGAAAGTGCAGTTACTTAGAGGAGACTTAGCTGAAAGTAAAAATCACTGAAAGGAAAATCGGCCTGGTTTAGGCCAAACCAGGACGATCTGTTACTGTTATTCATAGAATCATAGAATGGTTTCAGTTGGAAGGGACCTTAAAGATCATGTAGTTCCAATCCCCCTGCCACAGGCAGGGACACCTTCTACTAGATCGGGTTGCTCAAAGCCTCATCCAATCTGGCCTTAAACACCGCCAGAGAGGGGGCATCCACAACTTCTCTGGGCAACCTGTTCCAGTGTCTCACCACCCTCACAGGAAAGAATTTCTTCCTAATATCTAATCTAAATCTACCTTCTTTCAGTTTAAAACCATTCCTCCTCTTCCTATCACTACATGCCCTTGTAAAAAGCCCCTCTCCTGCTTTCCTGTAAGTCCCCTTCAGGTGCTGGAAGGCTGCTATAAGGTCTCCCTGGAGTCTTCTCCAGGCTGAAGAGCCCCAACTTTCTCAGCCTGTTTTCATAGGAGAGGTGCTCCAGCCCTCTTATCATCTTCGTGGCCCTCCTCTGGACTCGCTCCAACAGCTCCATGCCCTTCGTCTGTTGGGGGCTGCAGAGCTGGACGCAGCACTCCAGGTGGGGTCTCATTCCTATGTCATGTTATATTCCGTCTGCATTTGTGTGTTGACTCCCATATCAAATTGTGCTGATAATATCTGTGAAAACTTAATAAAACTATCGTTAAGCACTATGTACCTTTTGCTCAAAATTCAAATTCATGAGGAATATATGGGTCTGACTGATTTTGAAAGTAGAGGTCATCTATCTTGTCGTAAAATCCCACGACGCGGTTCACGAGAGGGCTTGGAGTAAATGCACGCAGACCAATATGGTAGTTAAGCAGATCTCGTTTATTCGCGTATCTGATGGTACATTTATACTATTCCACTATCGTGCACGCTCCGTGTGCGTGTCGTCTTAATCCTAATTGGTTAACATACCTTACTTGTACTAATATGATTGGTGAGCATGCTTTGTCCACGCATCTCTATATTAGTTCTGATTGGTTTATGCTAATACACTATACCATGCTGTCATAGCATTCTTCTTGTTTCAGTCTTGTTTCAATTTCTCCATATCTTGTTTGTCAAAATAGCCAAGGTCCTTGCTCGTCATTATAATTGGTCAGTTCATCACCACCTCCTACCACCCCCTTGGACATAGCTCATTCAGTACGTGACCATTGTCTCGTAAGAACCCCACACTATCTAGCAGAAAAGATGATGTGAATTTAAATGTAATCTTTCCCTCACTATGCAGGAACGTAGAAAATTTCACCAAATGCAAATGTACCAATTCACAGAAAGCATAAAAAAAATGCTTGATGTGTGGAAAAAAATCCTTTCTGGGAATTGCCTGTTCTTTGTTGAGGTTGATATTATCTGAGGGAAGAGTGGGATGGGAACAATGTGGCAAAATTTCTTTTTCATTGAAATTTTCCAGTTTGGTACAACTGACCGAGAAGGTCCATTAGGTAAGCCACATGCTAGACAGGTTTCCCGACAATCTGGCCATCTTTCTACCTTGCAGCCAGTCTACCAGACTGGTTTGGGCTTCCAGGGCCTTTGCCAAATAGTCTTTCTGTGAACCAGGATATGTCACATGATAAATATTTAGTTTTCTTTGGAATTAGGAATTTTGAAATATCAAAATTTTTGGCAAAATAAGATTTTGCTATCTGTCCTGTTCTAATTTCAGTTGTTTCTTAAATATTAAAATTCTTAAATTACCTGTACTATGGATATATTATTAACTTTTACTATGAACTAACTTGCTTGTGTCAATGATTACAGAAGTTTTTCTAAGAAAAACCATGTATCTACCTCTGTAGCTAGTGTACTGCTGGAGGTAAAATTCTTGGTGTAGAAAGGTAAGTTGATATTTTACATATGTAGCTTGTGCTAAAGATTACACAGGATGAAAATGCTTTCTTGACATATAAAGAAAACTGTAGACCATCTGCTTTCACTGGAATATAGTCTTTTTCTGACTGGCATCTATAAACTAACATAAGCTTATTCCCTTTGTAAAAAGCACTGAAAAGTTTCTATGTGTTTAGTTTAATAAAATTGTAAAAGCTTATTTCCAGGTCATAATCAAACAATAGTGATTTTTTTTCTTTTTAATTCTGTTTGGACACTTACCAAGGAAGCTGGGAACCAGAGTTAGCAAGATAAGGAGTGTTTCTTCTCCCCCGAAGAATGTATACATCAAACCAGAACAAGCCATGGCAAGTAGGAGGTCATAAATAAAATAGAGGAGAGGGGTAGGTTGACAATATCATGTGGTTATTTAGTAAGGCATGCCCATATCCTTGTTGGTTTTGTTTTACTTATTTTTGTTGTTTGAGGCTTTTGAGGGCTTAGAGAGCATGAACTTCATATGAATTATGGTTTTCTTGGGAGCTCGATGGCTTAGCTGCAAGGCTGTCAAACTGCATGTAATTGAAAAGACAACGTATAATGGTGTGTCAGGAAACATAATTTATATCTTTTTATGCTGCATTTACATCTTAAAGAAACAGACTTTCCCTCAGGTCTAGAATAGCCATTATGAACGGACTCATAAAAAAGTGAACAAATACAAATTTCTGAATTCTTTTTTTTTTATTATTTTCTGCTCTGGAAAACAAATTCTGGTAAAGTCAATGGAAAACTAGAACATCAAGATTTTTATTACGGTTAGCAGAGTGTGTTTTCAGTACTAACTAATGCTTGGCTTTGTGTTCAACATTTGAGTTGGGAGGCAGGGAATGGAGAAGACAACTCTCCTTTTCTTTAATCATGCTTTAATTACCATAGCTGCATCAATAGGGGGAAGAATAGCAACATGCTCAACTTTCCAAGTATGACATACTGCAAAACATTTTCCTAACAGAGAGTGGTTAACAGGACTATGAAAGTCTTTACAAAACTGCTGAGCTGTACTTTTAAGTTCCAAAAGACGAAGGGGTATCTTCGGTCTCCTGGTTTTCTTAATATAGTAGACCTTTAGCACTTTGAGGGTTTTAAAATTAAGCAGATGTGAAGCAGAACCCTTCAGCAGTTTTCATGGGTGACTTAAGACAACATAGACCTAAGAGTGGTCAGAAAGTTGCAGGATTAACAGGCTGTTAAAGGATCTAACTCTCCTTTGCTAAGGCTGACAAATTTGAAATGACAAAAGTCTTTCTCAGAAAATGTCTGTCTTAAACTTTTTTACTGTCAGAAGATGAATGATATCAAGGCTGTTTTCTTAGTCACAGTTCTTTAATAAAATACTTAAAAAAAAAAATGGCAAACTTCCTCAACAGCTTAGCAAACAAAGGACAGAATGCTGTTTTTCTGGGGGAGATACAGTTCAGTTTCTCACCAGGAAAAATCTGAATTTACCTTAATCTAGTTTGATAATTTTTCTGGGCATGATTTGCTGACACTACCTGGAGTGTAAGACAGGGTCTTAACCATGCTAGGGTTGATTGATTTTTGCACAAGGAAGAATGCAATTAAATGCTTTGTCCTCTCATCTCTTACAAAGTATCTTCCAGCAAATGGTAAAATAGTATCATAGTGGTGGTTCCTTTTTTCTGGTCACTCCTTAAAAAATGGTAGTCCAGAATGATTCAGGAAAATAATTTGAATTACAGAGGGGTTGCCACCTTATGGGTGGAAAATCCTCTAACCATTTATTGAAGCTTAACTTCCTTTTGAGGCAACACCCACTGTCCTGGTACCTTGATGATACTTATAATTGTAATAAGCCATCTGGAGCTCATTAACAGGAATTAGAAATATTGTGACGAGAGAACACTAAAGAAATACCTGACTCTAAGCAACTTGTATGCAGCAGATGATACCATAAAAGTATTACCTCTCTGCCTTGCATGGCACTTTCATTTCTGGACTGAGCAGTAACCAAAAAGAAGTGACTATAAAAAGGATATCTGATGGATGTTTTCATCAACAGTCTTACCTGACGATGACTTTTTTCTGAATGATGTATACTCTCTAACTTTTTCAAATCTCGCTCATTCATATACCCCAAAACTATTGCATGTGGTTGTTTCATCAAGTATGTATAATCAGCAAAAAAAAGTCTGATAGTATCAATGGGGATGTTATTATAAAGTATAGTTAATTTGATTTGCCTGTTCTTAAAGTCTTGACTGAGACGTTAAGTCGTACTAAGAATACTAAGAATATGCTACTAAACTTATTAGTAACAAGCATTTACAGGCCATTTGCCACCTGATATTCTTCTTCACATGTAAACATAAAACTGCTTAGCTTAGAGTATTCTGCTGAGGCTATTTTGCAAATTGCTTTATGTGTGGGGAAAAAAGGACCAAAGAAAACACTAAAGCCCTAAAACTTCAATTCTTCTATGTCCCCAGTTTTTACACGTGCAGAAATATTTAATAACCTCATAATATTAATTTGCCTCTGTACTATTTAATTACTTGTTTTGCTAAACTATGGTATGTGCATTACAGAATTTGTTCAACCTTTCCAAACTCTGAGAGATCCCACCATTGAATAGTGGGGGATAATTTTTTTTTAATCCTTGTGGAAAACAGTGGTGTAGAAATAGCTTCATCAGCTGTATCCATTTCATGAACAACTGCAGGAGCTTGTTGTCAGCAGGAAACAGAACCAGACGTTGCCAGTTCTTAGTTTCCTTACTTCATAAGCACTGCAGCAAGCCAGATCTCGGGGTGTTTCTGAGGTCTCTAGGAAAACGAAAAGAATTTGGCACATCACAGTTGCCATAAAGCAAAGATAATAAGAAAAATAGAAATCTCTGCAGATAGGCAGTAGCTAACACTGCAAACCTCTTTGACTGTGTAAATAATCATCTGCCTTATAAGTGTCACAGAATCACAGAATCACACACACAGAATCACAGAATGTTAGGGATTGGAAAGGACCTCAGAAGATCATCTAGTCCAATCCCCCTGCTGGAGCAGGATTACCTAGATCATATCACACAGGAACGCATCCAGGCGGGTTTTGACTGTCTCCAGAGAAGGAGACTCCACAACCTCTCTGGGCAGCCTGTTCCAGTGTCCAGTTACCCTCACTGTAAAGAAGTTTTTCCTCATATTTAAGTGGAACCTCCTGTGTTCCAGCTTGCACCCATTGCCCCTTGTCCTGTCAAGGGATGTCACTGAGAAGAGCCTGGCTCCATCCTCATGACACTTGCCCTTTACATATTTATAAACATTAATGAGGTCACCCCTCAGTCTCCTCTTCTCCAAGCTAAAGAGACCCAGCTCCCTCAGCCTCTCCTCATAAGGGAGACATTCCACTCCCTTAATCATCTTCGTGACTCTGCACTGGACTCTCTCTAGCAGTTGCCTGTCCTTCTTGAACTGAGGGGCCCAGAATTGGACACAATATTCCAGATGCAGCCTCACCAGGGCAGAGTAGAGGGGGAGGAGAACCTCTCTTGACCTACTAATCACACCCAGAATCACAGAAGCACAGAATCAACCAGGTTGGAAGAGACCTCAGGGATCATCGAGTCCAACCGTTGCCCTTACACCACCCTGTCAACTAGACCATGGCACTAAGTGCCATGTCCAGTCTTTTCTTAAACACATCCAGAGATGGTGACTCCACCACCTCCCTGGGCAGCCCATTCCAAAGTCTAATAACCCTTTCTGTAAAGAAATTCTTCCTAATGTCCAACCTGAACCTCCCCTGGCGAAGCTTGAGACTGTGTCCTCTTGTCCTATCACTAGTTGCCCGGGAAAGAGGCCCACTCCACTTCACTACAACCTCCCTTCAGGTAGTTGTAGACTGCAATAAGGTCACCTCTGAGCCTCCTCTTCTCCAGGCTAAACAACCCCAGCTCCCTCAGCCGTTCCTCGTAGGTCAGACCCTCCAGACCCTTCACCAGCTTGGTCGCCCTCTTCTGGACTCGCTCCAACACCTCAACATCTTTCTTGAAGTGCGGGGCCCAGAACTGGACACAGTACTCAAGATGCGGCCTCACCAGTGCCGAGTACAGAGGGATGATCACTTCCCTAGACGGGCTGGCTACACTATTCCTAATAGAGGCCAGGATGCCATTGGCCTTCTTGGCCACCTGGGCACACTGCTGGCTCATGTTTAGCCAGCTGTCGATCAGCACCCCCAGGTCTCTTTCCACCGGGCCGCTTTCTAACCACTCTTCCCCCAGCCTGTAGAGCTGCATAGGGTTGTTGTGGCCGAAGTATAAGACCCGGCACTTGTTCTTGTTGAACCTCATGCCGTTGGTCTCGGCCCATCTATCTAACCTGTCCAGATCCCTCTGTAGGGCCTTCCTACCCTCCAGCAGATCGACACTCCCACCCAGCTGGGCGTCATCTGCAAATTTGCTGAGGGTGCACTCAATCCCTACGTCTAGATCATCTATAAAGTTATTGAACAGCACCAGCCTCAGAACTGAGCCCTGGGGAACACTGCTAGTGACCGGCCGCCAGTTGGACTTTGCCCCATTCACCACCACTCTCTGGGCTCGGCCATCCAGCCAGTTTTTAACCCATCAAAGAGTCCATCCATCCAAGCCCTGGGCAGCTAGTTTGTCTAGGAGGATGCTGTGGGAGACAGTGTCGAATGCCTTACTGAAGTCTAGATAGACTACATCCACAGCCCTGCCCTCATCTACTAAGCAGGTCACTTGGTCATAGGAGGAGACCAGGTTGGTCAAGCAGGACCTGCCTTTCATGAATCCATGTTGGCTGGCCCCGATGCCCCGATTGTCCTGCATGTGCCGTGTAATGGCACTCAGGATGATCTGTTCCATCACCCTGCCTGGCACCGAGGTCAGGCTGACAGGTCTATAGTTCCCTGGATCATCCTTCCGACCCTTCTTGTAGATGGGCGTTACGTTTGCTAATTTCCAGTCAGCTGGAACTTCTCCAGTTAACCAGGACTGTCTGTAGATAATAGAGAGTGGTTTGGCAAGTTCATTTGCCAGTTCCTTCATTACTCTGGGGTGAATCCCATCCGGGCCCATAGCCTTGTGGGTGTCCAACTGGCACAGCAGGTCGCTAACCGACTCCTCCTGGATTACGGGAGGTTCACACAGCCCCCCGTCCCTAACTTCAGGCTCTGGGGGCTCAGTCTCCTGAGGACAACCGGTCTTGACATTAAAGACCGAGGCAAAGAAGGCATTGAGCACCTCTGCCTTTTCCTCATCCCCTGACACTACACTACCCTCCTCATTCAGCAAGTGGTGGAGGCTCTCCTTGACCCTCCTTTTGCTGTTGATGTATTTGTAAAAGCTTTTTTTGTTATCTTTGACTGTAGCAGCCAAATCAAGCTCTAATTGAGCTTTGGCCCTTCTAATCTTCTCCCTACATGACCTGGCCACGTCCCTATAGACCTCCCAAGTTACCCGACCCTTCTTCCAGAGCAAATAGTCTCTCTTTTTTTCCTTAAGTTCTAGCCTAAATTCCCTGTTTAACCAGGCCGGTCTTTTTCCCCGACGGCTTGTCTTCCTACACACCGGGACAACCTGCTCCTGAATATTTAGCAATTCCCTTTTGAAGCATGTCCAGCCTTCCTGGACTCCTTTGCCCTTCAGGACCGACTCCCAAGTGACTCTGTCCACCAGCCTCTTAAACAGGCTAAAGTCAGCCCGCTGGAAATCTAAGGCAGAAGTTCTGCTCTTGCCCCTCCTTACATCCCCCACTATCGAAAACTCTAACATTTTGTGGTCGCTATTCCCAAGACAGCCACTGACCCTCACATCTCCCACTAGTCCTTCTCTGTTCACAAACAACAGGTCAAGCAGGGCCCCTCCTCTAGTGGGCTCATTTACCACTTGCATGAGGAAATTGTCCTCCACACATTCGAGGAATCTCCTAGATTGCTTCCTCTCTGCCATGTTGTATTTCCAGCAGACATCCGGCAAGTTGAAGTCGCCCACGAGTACAAGGGCCGGCGACCGGGCGGCTTCTGACAGCCGCTTGTAAAATGCCTCATCCGCCTGCTCATCCTGGTTGGGTGGTCTATAACAGACTCCCACCGTAATATTCGCCCTGCCGACCTTCCCCCTGATCTTCACCCATAAACATTCAACCTTGTCATCCTCACCATCTTCCTCAATTTCAACACAGTCCAAGCACTCCCTAACATACAGCGCTACCCCACCACCTCTCCTGCTTCACCTGTCCCTCTTAAAGAGCTTATAGCCATCCATAGCAGCACTCCAGTCATGAGAGTCATCCCACCATGTTTCTGTGATGGCAACCACATCATAACCTTCCTGCTGTACAGTGGCCTCTAGCTCTTCCTGTTTGTAGCCCATACTGCGTGCATTGGTGTAAACGCACTTCAGCTGGGCTAGCGGCCTTGCCCCCGACACAGGCCTGTCACCCCTAGGTTCATTTGTGGCTGCCCTGGTCTTATCCCCCTCCCCCATCGAACCTAGTTTAAAGACCTCTTAACCAGCCCTGCCAACTTCTGGGCCATAGCCCTTTTCCCCTTCTGATTCAGCTGTTCCCCATCCGGCATAATCAGGCCTGGTGCCATGAAAGCCACCCCGTGGTCAACGAACCCAAAATCCCACCTATGGCACCAGTCTCTTAGCCACATATTAATCTGTTGTACTTTCATAGTCTTTTCCCTGTTTTCACCAAACACCGAAGGAATTGAAAAGAATATCACCTGCGCACCTACCCCCTTTACCAAACGCCCCAGGGCCCTGAAGTCCCTTTTGATAGCCCTGCGACTTCTCTCTTCAATCTCATCCCTACCCACCTGGAATACTAATAGTGGGTAGTAGTCAGAGGGCCTCACCAGTTGAGGAATCCTCCTGGCAACATCCCTTACCCAAGCCCCAGGGAGGCAGCAGACTTCCCTGTGAGTCGGGTCTGGCCTGCATATGGGGCCCTCTGTTCCCCTTAGCAGGGAGTCGCCTATAACAATTACTTTTATTTTCTCCTTTTTGGAGCTGGTTGCAACCCTCTTACTTGGTTGCTTCTGTTTACGTAGCCCCGTAGAAGGTCTTTCACCTAGATTCGTGTCTTCCTGACACTCAGGAAGACGCTCAGGCTCCAGCACCTCATACCTATTCTGCAGGGGGACGTGGGGAGGGGAGGAAGGTTGGGATGGGATTCGCCTGCCACCCCGAGCATGGACCTGCCTCCATTCCCCCCATCCCCTAGGTCTCCTCCTGCTCCTTGTGGAGGAGGAAGAGGATCCTCCACTACCCGGGGAGCGTTAGGCCTGTCCGTTTCCCCCAGGACAGGCAGGGAACAGCACTGCCCACCAACCTCTTCCTGGGATGCTCCTGTGCTCCTTAACCTTTCCACCTCTCCTCCTTAACCTTTCCACCTCCTCCTTGAGTTGGGCCACCAAGGAGATCAGGTCATCGACCTGTTCACACCTCACACAGGTGAGGTCTCTGTTACCCTCGAGTGCCAGGGCCAGGCTCTGGCACTCCCTGCAGCCTGACACCTGCACCTCCGCATGCTTCCGCAGCAGGTCCGTTTGGGTTGCCATGTCTTCTCTGGCACCCGCAAGGGACTTAGGGCCCCGTCGAGTGGAAACCATACCTGCCTGCCTGCCTACTCTGCTCGCCCTGCCTGTGCGAACTGCTGCGCAAACTGCCACGCCCCTGTTTGTGTGCTCCTTTTCGCCACGCTCCGGGTCGCTTGTGCGACAGTAATTTCTGTTCATTTTGATTTTAAAAAGCAAATGAGTGATACACTTCATGCATGACAGCTTATTTTTTATACCCTCTAGTTTTAACCAGGTGCTTACTTATTAAAATCTTGAGGGACTGATACTTTAATTCAGAATGTTTTCAAAAGAGCAGTGGAGGAAATCTCAGGAGATATAGTCTATTTGTGAGCCTGAGATAGCAACATTTCCAGGTAAAGTAAACTCAGAATGGTGATTAAACACTGGAAATGCTGGATGCTTTTCTAAAGCTGTAGAAGTATAATCCACATTGTGGTTTCCCAGAACATCTAGAATTATCTGGTTAGTGATTTTTTTTTAATTTAGATTTGCAGTGAAACGTTAACACTGATAGGCTTTATTGTTATAATGGGATGTTATTATTATTGTTACGGGGGATGCAATGACCCTAAATTTGGGAAAGTTTTGAAGTGAAATGGAAACTAAGTTCCAAATTTAATATAGGTTTATTGGCTGTAGGTCATGTCAACCTAATTGAGGGTGGGGAGGAGGGTGGGAAGTAAAGCAAGTACTAATCAAGTGATGTGAATAACACTTCATGGAGTGTCATAAAGGATGGAAAAGAATTAACAGAAAAACTGATAAGCATGAAGTGTATTCACTCTGAGGTCACCAAAACTTTTCTTGAAGGAATAAGTACGTAGGTGTGAAGTTGCTGGCAGAAATTAAAGGATTCCTCCTGGGACTTACTCTATGTTATTTTCTTCACAGGAAAAAGCTGGTGTGTGGTTATGGTATTTGTTAGTGTATAATGTGTTTCACGTGAACTACAGGACTGTAACAGAAGTTCGGTGGTGCTCAATGGTATGAGAGGCAAGGACATGAACTTAAAAACTAATTCTTGAATTTCTACTGTTTATTTGGAGCTTATACCCTGGAATTAAAAAAGACAGACCTGAGTGTGATAGGTGAACCTGAAATAAACATGTGTTGCAGCCACGGGAAGGGCAAAAGATATTCAAGTATCAGATGAAATAGAGGTGGTGTTGTCAACACTACATAAAAGTCATGAAAGCCTCTTGTCGGCAGTGTGGCCATCTGAGCTGTAATAAGTGCAATAATGACTGTAAAGAGTACTTTGGAGATTGGAGGAGCTCATCTTATCAGAAAAACAGTGTCCATGGTCAGCTGAAGCCAGTGCTGAAAAGCGGCGATAAGTCTTCTGTAGTAAGGAATCCTCAGAAAACTGGAGGAACTGGCGAGGGGGGCGGGGGGTAGAACTGTTAACAATGAATGCAATACTTTATGAAGACAAATGAGTATAACCTAGTGATTAATGAAGTTATACAAGAGATTGTTTCTAAGGTATTTAAAGGGCCTGCTACTAGGAGTAGGTTGTGTGAAAGTGTATTGCACAGGAAAGTCCTGATAATATTTAAGATCACTGTTGATTAAGATTATGAAGAAGATTATATGATGTAGTATCTGCTCTGGTGGAGTAGTTGCTCATAGTCCATGAAATTCTTTACTGCCTTGTTTCTGTGTTAATTTGTCCTATAGTATCGCAGTAAATGTTTGCTTTGTAGGAAAGCAGAGTATGCAAGACCATACTAGTTCCCTTAAGGAGCTAGTTGGGTTTTTTAAGCAGAAAGGGGATTAGATATGTTTACTGGTTCTTAAAATGCTTAAGTTCTCTGAGACTTCGAAGAAAGGTGAAAAATGCTTTTGCAATACTGTAATTTGTACAAGAATCCAGCAAGACTTTTCTCATTTTACACTTGTGGAATTCTAATTGAAGCTTCTTAATTTCCATGCATGTAGAAATTGGTTGAATTTAAATTAATAGTCTTAAATTAAAAGATCCCACAGCACCTTTCCGGTTTCTAATGCCTAATCTTCTATGTCTAACTCTTTGCTGACACTTTGGTCTTGGAACCTCCAGCAGTTCATGTGGGTTTGTCAGTAACAGGTATTTTAAATTCAAGAAATTCTTATGAATAATTTCACTCCTGTGTTTCATGGCAAGGAAATGAACCACCTATACAGCCTATTATGATTTCTGAATGTATGTGGGAATACATGTAATGGCTATGTAATAGCCTCAAGTATTAAAAGAGCAGTTTACAATATGTTACACTTACTTGGGAAATTTAAGGAGCCTGATGACTAGGGACAGCTTTGAAATACTGCTTGATAGTGCAGTAATCCACTGTTTGAGTACAAAGCATGTATTACGAATATCTCAAACACTTTGCATTAGGAAGAAAAATGTTTATACTTTTTCCTCCTCATCTATCAAGATAGAAAGGTGGCCCAAAATTTTAGTAGCTTAGGAAAAAGAACACTTGGACACATGAATTATACAGAAAAGAAACTTAACAGATTGCTAAAATATTTTTCTTAATGTAGTTAGTTTATTTACTTAATCAAGCCATGAGACAAGGAAAGAAAGTTATTGATGTCTCCCATGTATCCTACAGCAACCCCAGCCACAGGTTAGCTTCTAGTAATCTTCGAGAAATAGTCAAGGATGCTTTAGAAACTTTTCTGAATAAAATACAAAATTACTGCACTGAATCAATAAGTTATTTTTCTGTTCTTTTAACATACAGTTACAGTTGAAAATGTGAAATCTTACTAATTTCACAGGTAAATATTTCAGAACACTTTAACAAATTCAATGGCAATAAATGTAGCTTAGAATCTAATTCTTGAGTTAATATTGTCAAGATTAGATTTCTTTAGGTGTGAGGAAATAACTAATCGGTATGTGTTGTGGGGTTTTTTGGTGTTTTTTTTTTTCCCTCTTAATTCTAATATTAATGAATGCTTTGAGTGTGGGGTGGGAGAAGGTCTTTTTTGCTGTGTACACAAACCATGGTATTTTCTGACATTTACAGCAAATGCATGCTGGAGAAATGTCTGAAGTGGAGAAAGAAGCCTTACATGCTTGTCATTTCCAAAGTTCACGCTCAAGTTTATATGATGATATAGTCAGTGTCTCAGAGTCACTCTGGGGAGTAACATCTGAGTTTCAAATGCATTCTATGTGAATTATCCATGATGGCTACTGTAGCTGTCTCTGGAATACACTTTAACTTCTGTATAATGAAAAATAGGCATACTTCTAAAGAATTGACTTCCCTGATTTTGGGAAAGGAAGGCAGGGGAGAATGTGAGAGAAACAAAACAGTAATTAAAGATGATCAAGAAGCATTTTCCTTTTCTATAATGGTCCTCATTTAAAAAACAGATAAAATAGTGAATGCCACTTTTTGAACTGGTTTTTGATTACTAGACAAATTTGGAAATATAATCTGGTAAACCTGAGTTTAACCGAATGTTTTTCAAATAGCTCTTTCACAAAGTAGTTTTCACTCACAATAATAATAATAATTAAAAAAAAAATCCATCCCAGCCAGCTAAACAGAAAATGACCACGAACGGTTATGCTACTACCCTCTGAGGTATAAACTTTGAAATCAGTACGTATCTGTCTTAGCAGTATCATCAAGGTAAAAGAGAAGGTGTGTTTCTCCTTTAGGAAAAGATATAATATTGTACTCTTCACAGTCTTGCTTAGAATATGTTTCCTTTGAGACTTTCTTTTAGTATAAGAAATTGAACCTAAGATATAATAATTAATCTTCATAAAATGTACATTTTCCATTTCAGAAAATGAGTACTAACTTTAAAGCAAGATTCAGTTAAAACTTTCTTAAGTAGATTCATACTGATACAAGAGAGTATACTGATATCCGAAGAGTTTATTACTTGCCAGCAGCCCGAGGACTAACACATTCAGTAGAAAAAAACTTTGGAAACTGCTTAGCTGACTTAATACTCTCAAATAAATTTATATTACTTTAAGATTAACAACTTCAATATAATTTTTCTTTTTTTGTTCTGCTCTCATTTGACTATGAAAACACTTTGTTATTTGATCTGGAGTTATTGTTCCATTCATGAAATGCTGGACAACTAGCCTGGACTCTAAACTCTGACTAGTTTGTGTGTTTCTTCCCAAGTCTCTAAAATAAGTTATTATAATTTTTTCAAGATGAACAGAATTAACTATAATTTGAAAGCAGACTTTTACTGAGGTTTCTAAATACATCTACAGTACAAATAAAACGTAAACTAGCATATTACTTGATGCATGCACATGAGGAGAATGAGCATTTGTACATATTAAACCATAAATTACAGTAATGAATAAAATATGGATTTTCATGGCTCAGCAAGATTGATATGTCTTGTAACCACTGTTGTTTAAATATAGGAGAACATGCAAAATGTACTCATTTATCTGAAAAGTGCTCCAAGTACACAGAGTGGTGACCTTGCTGGTTTATTGTTATTGGAATAAAAGTTTTGTATGGAAGACTGTCTAAACCAATATATCCACTGAAGAGTTGCTGTATTAACAATATTCCCCATGGCTATGCTAGCACAGCAGAAGAGATGATGGTGGTATTGTCTCCAGTGCCAGTGATACTTTGAGAAACTTTGAACCAATTTACTTCAAAACAATAAAAAAGCTTGTCTAAAGGTCTATGAATTTTAAAATGTTAGAACACCATGAATTGTTTTTGTCCATGTAGAACTAAGACGGAATAATATAAGTCACATATACATTTGGATAAAATCTTGCAACACAAATTCAAACGGTGGCTTTCTCCTCATGCTTCACTTGTCTGTCTTCCCTTCCTTGTTTGAGTTGAAACTCACCTCCTCTACCGCAACTTGGCGAAAAGGCAACTGTTTTCAGTGGGTTTTTGTTTGTTTATTTGTTTTATTTTTTTTTTTTTTTATCGAGGCAAAGACAATGGGACTTGCTTTTGAAGAAATTTGCCATCCATGTTGTACTCCTAGGAGACTTGAATTAGGTTCGGATAAATTCTCAGAGTTTTGACCTAGATCAAACCTCTTTCAGTCCTGGTATAACAAACTCCAGTGAAGGTTTAATTGTAAAGTGTTTGCACTGGCACTGAACAAACTGAATACTATTTTTGCAGGTAACAAAATATAATTAAATATAGTCATTTAGCACTAAGCAGTGATAGGGAATTGTGTTGGTCTACATGTGTGCTGATATTATCTACAACTATGGGCACTTAATAGTAGTTACTGCGGAGAAATGTATTATAAGGTCTGTTTACAGATGGTACAAATCTCTTCTGTCAATCTTACTTACAGCAAAGTGATACTTTCCCTTAAAAAAAGTGGTACAGACCTGCAGATGGTTAGGGCAGGTTCAAAAATGGCTTAACTATGTAGCTTTTAATGTCACTAGATGAGATGACTTGTTGCAATATCAGTAGTGTGAGAAACTCTGCAAAAGCCATTAAACTATGTAGCACTACATAGGAAAGATGGATGAGTGAGATATATTTATTGCTGCTTCACAGTGGATGGGTGGTTAAGTGTTTTTAAGGTCATTATGTTGCTGTTATTTCTAGAGAATCTTTTGGGTGATGTGACAACTACAAGTTTCTCCTGTTGTTAAATTATCACCTGCACAGCATTTGCTTCCTGCTTACTCTGTCATGTAAATAGTAACAAAATAACAAAACCTAAATGAACCACCCTTCACCTGGATGTTAATTGTCACCTAATGTACTAGTGAAAGAATTAGTGATGAGATGTTAATTAGAGCATTTATATATCATACATGCATTTGCGTGTGACACTAAAGTCTTGAATGTTACGTTAACAGTCACGACATGACAAAGAATGTTATGGGAATAAAACTGTATTCTGGTTGTGCTTTAATTCCTGTGGCCTTCTTGCTGAATATAGGCAAATTTTGTTATTAAGGATTTTCAGTCATGTCATCCTGTTTCAGCTCTACTCATTACTTCATGTAATGATTTTGTTTTACTAGGAAGCAAATATTTCAGCTCATAAGATCTCTTGTATTTATATAGAATCCCTCACCTAAGGATCTTAAAGTGAGGAATCATAGAATTGGTTGGAAAGGACCTTTAAGATCATCAAGTCCAACCATTAGCCTAACACTATCAAGTCCACCACTAATCCATATCCCTAACACCACATCTACTCATCTTTTAAACACCTCCAGGGATGAAATACATCATAAGGAAAAGGAGGTAGAAAATTAGCTTTATGTTTCATCAGCAGTAGCCAAGGTCAGAAGCTCCATCCTGCAGCAACTTCTACCCCAATATTTTGGATAAGTGAACAGGGAAACTGTGACCTATAGTAACTACATGCAGTAGTTCTGGCACAAACAAGTTACTGTTGCCATATAAGCCTTCAGAAAATCTGTTTCTAACTTTTAGATTTTATTCATTTAATCAGTACAGTTCTTACTCTCAGAGTGGCAACTTTACTGAATTCATCTTAAGAAGAAAAAGTGATGCTTTGGTGAAACAGAATGGGTTTACATGCTTGCTATAGTTCAGAAAACTGATTCTAAACACTTCTCTCTGAAATTAAACACATTGCTGTCAGTGGATTATGTATTGATCAGCTGTCTTTGGAACTGCTTGGAAAAGTAATCTGCTGCATGTGTACAAACCTGAAGATGTGTGGCAGGAGAAATAATTACTGTGCACACAGAAAGTTTTGTCTTCAAGTCCTGGTAAAAAGTAGATATGAAGCTTCTAATTTGGCTTTCTAAACAAAGGTCATCAGATAATAGTAAACTACAGAGACATTAAAAACAAACAGAAAAGCTCCGTAACAAGACACCCACCCCCATGTCACAATAAAAACTAGGCAAATACAGATCTTAAAGGACTCCTGTCTTTGTCACGGGAGAAATGCATTAGAGCTGTGTTTGTTTGCTTATTTCCTGATCAACTTGCTTAAAGGCTCAGCAAAACAAATGGCCACCAAAGGAATTATTTTCCTCTCCTGCTTTGAGAGGGCAAAAATTCTAGATGTTAAACCTGTGAGGCTATGACTAGGGTGTACCATGACTGCAAAAGCTTGTATGGTTTGAGGAAGAAAATACTAAGATTCAGGAATACTTGGTTGTTTTGGAGACTAGAAAAACAGGTAGCTACCCCTGGCTAGTTAATGTACTGCATTTTTCAACTGTTAACCTCAAAGCCTTTTAAAAATTATCTTTTCCTTTTGTAGAAGTAATGAAGCTGAGGGAGGATAGACTGATTTTTCTGACAGGTATCAAAAAGACAGAAGTAAAATGTTAGTCCATAAGGCCCAGTCCAGTGCACTTTCCAATAGACCACGCTGCTTTTTTTGGACACTGTGATAGTTTATTGTTCTTGAAGACATCTCAATATGTTGGCTGTATGTATCTAAGCTGTATGAAGGAAAAAAACAAAGCCAGGAAACTCTGTATGTGGGCTGAAATGATAACATCAGACATGCCTATAATCTATTTAATATCTATTTGTCTAAGGTGGAAATAAGTCATGTTCAAGGTCTTGTTTTGATGGCTGAAGAGGTTTTGCTGAAAAACCTATATAACCTATAAATAGGACCCAACCCTGAAAAAGGATATGGGCTACCACCTCCATCATCACTGTAAGAGATTTGTAATTTCTGCAGGTGGACAGAAGATACTACACTGGCACTTATTTCTGAAGGACACCCTATAGCTTGTTTATTTGGGCATAACTTGGGGATGGGATGGGGGGCGATGGGATGGGAATGAGGAAGGGAGACCTTCCTTGCTGAGAATCTGTCTGAATGGGTTATTTGTAGCCTCCTTATCCAAACACAAAAAGATCCAGTGTACTACTTACTGAAACTGTTCCTGCAAGAGGCATTTACACTAACATAAAGTTCATCATAAGTAAAATAAAATTTAGTAAAAGAGGCAAGCAATGTTAAACACTTTCGAGGTCAGGTAAAAAAAATGGTCTGATCTACTGAAGGGTGTCTGGAAATATATCCAGCAGGCTATTTAGAGAACTTCCATATCAAAGTGTTTGGGTGTTTTTGTGGGTGGTATGGGGTTTTGGAGTGGTTTTTTTTTTTGTCTTTACACTTCAGCGAAAGCATTCAAGTAGCTGTGGAATGTCTGTTGTGTGTGTGGTTTTGTGGGGTTTTGTTTTTTTTGTGTGTGTGTGTGTTTTTTTTTTTTTAATAGGTAAACAGTGGAACTGGATGTTACTCTTGAATCCAGTCCTCACTTTGTGGCTGTATGTTATCTACCTGCTGATCTGTACAATATATTCTTTTCTTCTTGCTTTAGTTTGAAATCCTGTTCAAAACACTAATTTTTTCCCCATTGGCATTTTCCCTATTCTTTAAGACTGCAACACTTTCAAAACTCCTCCAGCTTTGCTTTGAACCACTGAGAACTACTGCCTGTCTTCTGTATTGATTATCCTCATCAATCTAAACTGTATGCAAGACTGATCCTTACATGCAAAGATACATGGTGACAAGAAGTCTTATAATTCCTCATTATTTTTATCGAGGCTTGAAATACTTAATCTTTGTCAAACTTGAAGCCTTAATACATATCTTTGTCCTGCACAATTGTATAAGCAACTTTGTTCTCATCTGTGTTCTCATCTCAGCAGCTGAGCAGAGAGTATGCTCCAGGGGTGATTTGAGGCTTTATCTGATAAATAAAATGTCCGGAAAAGAGAAGAACCTGGGATGGTGGATAGGGAGGAGGAGGAAGATGTAAAAGGGTAGAATGTCTGTTCTGTGTCAAACCTAAAAAGAGAGAAATTCTGTACCCCCGGCAATACTAGAGTACACAAGACGTGAAACAGTGTTACTACCTTCATAATGACATGGAGATGGAAGGACCCCCTACAGAATCATCAGCCCAATTTCTAGTGTGCACTGGCTGGTAGCTAAAGTGAATAGGCAAGAAAAAGGAAAGATTGCTTTATTCCTTCAGATAGGCATGCCATATAGATATTAAGATAACTGCACGTTCTGAAACCTTCTTGGAAGAAGAAACACCTTTAAGATCCAGAAATCTCAGCTCACATTGACATAAAATTTAAGACGATTATGTTTTAAGCCACAAAATAAAACTAGGAATGTAGTAAAAAGACAGACATGACACATTGTAAATCTAGGTGTGTTTTCAGTAAAGATTTTTTTCCTGTAGTAGAGTAAATCCTAAAATATTTCCCCCCCCCCAGCTTTTGCTAATCAACAGAGAGGTTCTGGGCTATCAGGCAGTTAATCTTGCAAACCTCTTAACAGAGAACTGCTTAAACCACAATCTTCTCCTCTAAAAGAAAATCTACTGTTTGTTTGACTTAAGTTGTACTGATGAGACCAAGGAATTCAGTGGTCTGAGAGACATCAGTCTTGATGAGTAGTTTTCCTTTCCTTGAGTTGTAGCACACTACAGCTGCTTAGAAACTTGCTATAGAGGCTTCAAAGGAAACCACGTAACTGAAGGCAGATTGCCTGCTGCATTAAATTTTAGATTTATTTGGTATGCAAGTTCCTTACTGAGCACTATGAAGATAAAAATACGAAGCTCTTTTCCTCCTCCTCCATCCAGGGCAAGGATTTGACCATCAGTTATAAAAAAATATTCTTTCAAAGCTTAACGTATATAAACCACTTAATTATTGTACCTATTCTGTTGTACTTCACTGTGTCCTACCTGATTTTTCCCATTCGTTTTATACTTAAACTGCTATTTAGTTCACTTGCGTTGCAGTCCTGCTCCATGGGAAGTGGAAGGAGGGGAAACTACCTATATTGATATGTAGAAGCACTCATGCTCTATAAAAAGTAGGGAGAAAAGAAATCAATCCTGCAAAGAATAATGTATTAGGTTTCAGAACAATCAATGTTTCTTTACAAGGTTTGGGATATAGTTTGCTTATTGTTTAACCTTCAATGCTTTCAGAATGAGAATATCTCCCCTGCCCTCCACATATACTAACTGTTTAAATGAAAAGTAACAGTGGATTCAATAGTTCTTGGTAATGTTAACACCGAAAGTTTAAGGTCATGTTATTTGTCTAGCGTTTTATTTTTTCCTATTCTTTTTTTTTTTTTAGGCAAAAGTTCATGCAGTCTTCCTGCTCTAAATCCATTGTTTCTTAGAGTTGGCTTTCACCACTATGGTTCAGTTGACAGCAGATACTGTTGATGTCTCTACTGACATGGGCCACCAGTGAGACAAAATACAACTGTATACAACTTTTTACTATAATAATTTTTTAAGAGCAAATGCATGATACTCTTTAAATGGTTTTGTTAGCAAGACTCCCAAAGTAGAGGTATTGACCCAATGTAGAGGTATTAAAAACCCAACCAAACAGCACCCCCCCACACTCCCTGGTGTTTTGGTAACTATTTTAATCTTTCATGAAGCCAACATCTGTTGGTGGTGGGAAGGACAGAATGTTTTAAAACTAGACTAAAGGCTTTTGTTTTGAAGAATTTTCAAGTGCTGTATCTGGAAAATAATTTTTGCATCTCTTCTTGCTTTTGCTGCTCTATTAGAGCAAGTATTTTCTGCTCATAATAGTGTGACTGAAACCTACTTGGGGATTATTTTCCCTTTTCGCTTTATCAAAGTGTGATTAATGTAGTTAAATGTGAAAGACTGACTATGATTCAAAGTCATATCTCTTAAAATGGGAGCCTGAGATTTCTGAGCAACTTTTTTAGTATTGGTTACAGATAGCAACAAAGATCACTGTTTTGACTAGAAAACTTGTTTGAAGAGAAACTCTCAGTTGCAATTTTACCATGAACAGAAAAGCTTTATTCAATGCACTGCCTCAAGCAAATTTTTCAGGCTATTGGACTAACACATTTATTTCCTGTCTTCCAGCGTGGATTTAATTGTTGTATTGATTTGATTTTTCTGCCTGCAGAATTGATTTTAGGGCTTGGGGTTTTTTTGCTATTAGAATGTGATGAAATTGATGACAAGTACAGGATATTCCATGGAAAACCTTGCAATGTTTTGAGAAATAGCTATGCTGACAATAAAAGCATAATTTTATTGTTAATGACTTCATAATTGCTCTAGTGATATATATAACAAAGTAAATTAGGTCAGCTTAAATGAGGATAAGACTATTTGTATTTATCCCCATGCCATACATACATACATTCTTTGCAAGTTTGATGTATTTTACAAATCAAATAAAAATTTCTTTGCTTCATTCACTGGTCTATACGCACCAAGACAGAAGCTTATTAGGAGTCTCTTCAAAGTGAAAGGATTTTTCAAAGCAAACTACAACAATAAGAATTTGCCCCTAGTAATCTACATAAGAATTAGTAGGATAGAGGAGTTGCTTAACCTTTTCTGAAACAGCATTCTGCATTTTATATGGGGCAGCAGCTGCAAGGTTTAGGAAGATGTATTTTCAGTACAATTTGAATCCTTCCTTAACATGAATTATACCTTTTATGTGTCAGAGCATAAATATTTCCAAAATGAGAGAGTTCACTCTACTCCAGGCCAGGTAAGATGCTTTTTGCAAAGCTAGTCAGAATTTTTTGAAGGCTTTTGATGTTGTGTGCTGGTTTTCCTTTCCTCGCATTTCTGGAAATGCCTCTCTCTTCACATATTTTAGAAGCAAGATAGACTAGACTTTTAAATTAGATACTCCTCAGTAAAGGTCTAAGGGGTAGGCGGGCTGCATACAGGTGTCATTTACCTTTATTCTACTTACAGCAATAAAAGTTTTCTTTCATAAATTTTTCTCTCAGAATTTTTCCTATCCTTGTTGCTGTGCAATAATTAAAAAAAATCTTGTTTCCTAAGAATTGCAAAAGCTCTATCCTTAGTAAATGAAAAACAAGAAGGTGGCAGGTAATACACGAAATTACCTCATATTTTTCTTAGTAGACTAACATAGATAAGCCCTGCCATTGTCATACTAATCTGTATAACTTCTCACTTATGAAAGTCTAGATTTGCAAGCCTAATCATAAACTTACAGCAAAAGAGTACTGTTCAGATTTACTCTTTCACATTTAACTCTTCATTGCTGGGCAACTATGAATTGATAAATTCATGGTGCCTTTTTTTTTTTTTCCAGAAAAGCAGAACACAAGTACCTAAACAAGTCACACTTTAAACAGCAAACTAACTTAATAACTTTGTTATATTGAAAATTAGGACAATATTATTATAAAATTATATCTATATGAGTATACACAGGCAACAAGTTAGCAATTTTGCTCTGTCAAATTTTCCACCATTCTTTCAAGTAATTTCAACCTAAGTATCAGTCCTCCTTTGGTGGGTCATACCTCTTTTACGAAAAAGGAACATACACACCAAAAGCTCTTACCCATTTGGAGATAATTTTTTATGGAATGTGACAAGAAATCTTTGTTAGCTGGGGTGGTCTGAGCACTATCTTGTGGAGGAGTATGTTGGGAGTGAGATTGGTAGAAGCAAATTTTGTGGCTGTGATATGATTGCTTCGATAGGAATAGTGTTATTGAATAATGCAAGAATCTGAAAAACCTAAATTTGGGAAGAATTAAAGTGTTCCAAGGATGAGAACACAAATTAAGGTAATGGCAGGCATGAAAGAGGTTAGTAGCTGGCAGTGGTACAGTAATCAAGTCCTCTGGGAAATGGTTATATTGGAATTGATCAATAATATCTAAAACTTACTGAATGATGAAATAGTGATGCAGAGAAGCAATGTATAAAACTTTTTAAGTAGAAAATTATTAGTGAGGTGAATATGTTAAGCTCATAAACAGATAATGTAATAAATCAATTAATTACAGGGAATTAAAAGTGCTGGCGATTGTGGAGTCAGATATGCAGAGAAATGGTTATATGTCTCTTCCATTACAGTATTAATTTTAAAAATGCCAAATATTATTGACCAAATTAATCATAGAGGGAGCAATCAAAAATTTCATGTAAATGGTGTCCAGTGAAAAGCCTCACTATATCACACATTTTTGGTGCAGAGCAGACAGTTGAGGCTGACAACAGAGAGCATGACTGGCTGTGCCCTTTAAGCCCCTGACAAACCTCAGAAGTGTCGCCACTTCAAACAAGGTAGCAGAAAAGATGGCAGATGATATTCATTAAAGCAAGAGTGAGTTTTAAATCATCTCCTTAGCAAACCTGGGCCTAAATCAATGCAGAAAAGTATTAATTACATCAAAGTATTCTAAGAATGAATTTTCAGTGGTACATGAGACATCACTTAAACCAATTCACATCCCCAAAAAGCTTCCCAAGTTTTCTTTGAATTGTTGGGCCTCTCAAAATAAGATAGCTGTTCTTTCACTCTCTGCTGTATATTTCTTGGTGCAACGGACTTAAGCATCATCAAGAAAGCAGAGACCTTCTCTAGAACTAAAACTAGACTCATCACAGCTTCCCCAACAGTGACAAGTTCCAGTAAGAAAAAGTGCATCTGTAACGCTTGAATAGTATCGTTCTAACTGTTGTGGTCTCAGGATGTGGTGTGGCTTGTGTAACGATCAACAGATACCATTAGAAAAACAGAAATGTTCTTTGGTGTATCTAATGGTATAATTGTTAACCATAAGCAATTATTCTAAATCTATGCATAAGTTGAAATTGACTTTTCCTCTTTAATATCTGAAGGGTTGAAAGACTCAGATTTTGTCCTTATTTTTCGTAATAGTATCACTTCATTTAGCATAACTTTAATTCTCCCTACATGTCTTACCTTATATGGTATCTATGGTAAAGGAAGTTTGGATATGTTTCTGAATGCCAGAAGTCTATCTTTTGTCTTTATTACTAATAAATTCTTCTTCATCCAAATAGGCTGGAAATGATGTGAAACTCTCCTTTCTGTAAATATCTTGACTGTACTTGCAGCTGATTATAAAATAAATGTTGACACCTTTCTGTTCTTTAATATATTTCTATTTCCTGCTTCTCACAGAAGCCACCCCTGCTACCAAAAACTTTCCACGCACACGCAATACACCCCTCCATTTCTCCTGTGCATGTTCTCCAAGCAGATCAAAATCTCAGTGTAGGCAGGTAGTATCTTCCAGAGTAAAAGGGATGTCGTTTTATTTGAAAAACTAAGGTGTAAGAAGTTAAATTACTGGTAAAGCAATGTTGGAATAAGAAAGCAAGGAAGCTTTTACATGTCTACCACTTTAGAGTCTTACGTATTTTTTTATACAGTCTTAGGTGGTTTGGATACATGAAATTAATGTTGCTAAAATCAATGCAGTTTATAGTAGTTTAATTTCTTAGGATGCAGCATATGTAGGAACAGGATTCCATTTGCATGCTTTATAACTGAGTTAGAGAAGAAAAAGTAATTTCCAGTTAAGTGTTTGATTGCTGTGGAAATGCAAGATGTGACTACAGATTAGGTTATCGGTGCCTGGAGCGGGTACTGGGTAGTCCAAACATGATAAGTTTTTGAAGATCTTTGGTGTGGTAAAGTGTGAGGGTTAACTGAGAATGAACATGGTTAAGTTTCTCCTTCTTTCCTGTCCTTCAGATGGACCTTCATTTCACATATGCACAAACATGCACAGGAAAGGTGTGCGCGCTCTAGTAATAAACTATTCCCAAACCTTGTTCTTTTTATTTTCTTTCTGGAATTGTATCTGTGCAATCTGTTAAATACTTTTTGCATGTTAAAATTTACATTACGAGCCTTTTGTTTACTGTCTTTTGTTACTGCTTTTCAGGAAAGAAATAGAAGGGAAATAGCGTTTATATGTTTGCTTTGGAAGAGAGAAAGCCTGTATAAAAATTCAATCATCTGCTCTATTAAACATAGAAGAGGAAAGAAAAGGTAAGTTTAATATTCCACTGACTGACCATCACGGTGTAACCTTTCAAAGGCATCATGAAGTTCTTCAAATTATGTGATTCATAGTAGAAAATCATACACTTGTATACAGTTGTTGACAAGTTTTCTGTGTGATATTTCTAAAGCTAAGCTGTCAGCCCAAATTCTACACTTTGGAAATAGGCTGAAGTTGCTACATAAACTCCAAACCCAGTCAGTGGGGAGATTGGCACTAAGGCTGAAAAATCAATTCCTGTCCATAAATTTCATCTGATAACTATTAGGAAAACCACAACAGGAACTGATCAACAGCTTCCGGAGTTGAATGCAAGTACAGACCAAATTCAATTTTCTATACATTACAAAGGATTATCACAGCTTAGTGGGAAGAACCCAGCTTCCTAGTTCCATTTTTAAAGGTTCTGTTAAAAGAATTGAATTGCTTTTTAAAAAAAGTTCTTGCTCCTACAAAAACTTCAGCATATGGATGATGTTATGTTGTGTATATTGTGTGGTCTCTATCCCATTTTGCATTTCTTTGCATCATCTTAATTCTCTGTACATGTGATCTTTTCTTACTTTATGATACTCCAATTTAGAATATATTAGAAACAGTTTAGTTGAGAAAATAAAACCTAGATTTGTTCTAACTTGACCTTACAGACAATAATGCTAGCCTAACTGATTTTTAGACAAAGCTGTACGCAGACATAAGGAATCTAGAGATAGAACCTGAAGATCAGCTATGAAATACAGATTCATTTTCTAAATAAAAGGCTTTCTAGCTTTACATCAGGCTCCCCAGTGACTCAGTATCCTGCAATTTTCAATATTTCTCCTATGAGTTCATTTAAGCAGAGAATTCAAAATACTGTATAGTGTAAGCCAAGTAGTTCTCAAAGTAGTAATCAGTGAGCAGTTCCTGAAACTTGTGGCAGTGCCTTGATTAATTTTTTAATTCGTGATGCTGTTTAAAGCACTTCAATTGGGTAGAGCCGCAACACCACAGTTTCACAGATTTATTGAATATTGAACATTTAGGTACTCACTGCAATGCTTAAGAACAGGTTGCAAATCTGGCAACTAAATTAGTCATATAATTGTGGATGCACTAAACTTGAGATTCTTTCCAGATACAGTTACTAATGATGACATGGTACTTCCAGCCAGCATGGGTAGAAAGTTTATAGTCCAGCTTTCATTGTTACTTTTTCCATGCTTACATTTATTAAATTTCAAAAGCATGTTATTCTCCACTGTTGCACACTGTAGCTCTATCGTAATTGTATTTTATTCAGAATTGCTTGTATTAAAACAGGTGGGAAATGTTCAGTGCATAGACTAAGCATTTCAACTTGTCTGGAGAATTACAATTTTGAGAGGATCAGGAGTTGGATCTGTCGTCCTCTCGTCTTGGTTTTGTTAAACTTCTGATGTGACTTAGGGTGAATTACTTGAACTGATTCAGTTCCCTTGATGGCACAATGTGGGCAATACTGCCCCCCTGCAGCATGGGAAGGATTCTTCATAAGCCATTTCAAACAGAGTGGAAGTCATTAAAGGGCAAAATACTATGATTGCTGCTGTGTTTGGAAACTTCAGGTCAGTAAGGTGCTAGCAACTTTGGTTGGTAATGCTACCAAGCAAATTTTATTATATTGTCCTGTTTTGAGTTGTTTCTGTAATTTAAAATGCTTATACTTTTTCTGTAATAAAAATATGAGATTATAACTTATCTTCCCAGACAGAAGAAAGGATAATGGCAATTGAGACTCAGTTTTGGGGAATAAGAAGATGCTAACTTGAAAACCCAGGCTTTTATGGAAGTAGTTGAAACTATTCTCTTGATCCTCTGTGTTGTTTTCTACAGTGAAGGAGTTTATAATGCAAGTATAAACTTTTCCTGGAGATATTCAACAGAACCTGCACAAGTGCCACAGATTCTGTTATATGGTGTTTTCCCCTCTCCCCAGAATAAGCATTAGGCATTGTCTGGAAGCAGTCTACGTTGTCTGGTTTTTGCTTTTAAGATACTGAGCAGGGCATATTTTAATGACAGACATAAAACAGTGGCAAATCTGGGAATGGTTACCAATGCTGTTGGTCTGAGCATTTAAAGCTCTCAACATATTTGAAATTGACTTCTTGCATTTGGGAGATGAGGCCATGGAAAAGGGGAACTTTCTCATTCCAGGTTTCTCATTTTTCTTCAATTCTCAATCACTGAGGTATTACTCATTTCCCTTCCAACCTGGATCAAGGAGCAAGTGTAATCCCAAAAGAATCTCCTTCACCTATGTTGTGAAAAACTGCTGACAGAAGAGTACTAACAGTGCAGAGAATTTCATTTCATCGTTCAGAATTTTGGATGAAATTATGATATTTGGAATGAGCTAGACAGGCTTTTAAGTGGCAGTAACAGTCCATTGGCTTTTCTCCACTTTTGCATAATCAAAACATGTTATTCAGTCTTTGAAGCCTTACATAATCAGAATCTTTCTTGCCAAACCTCCTTTACCACACCTCTCAGCAAGCAGACATGTCATCCTTAGGCTAATAGCTAAACAAAAAGCAGCAAGCTTAAAACAAGTTAAGCACAAAGGACTGGAGGGAAAGCATGCTTTCTAGTCTAGTGGTCCTCAGAGAAATTGCTGCCGTTATCTTTTCTACAGTATCAAGGGAGCTCAAAGTAAACTACCGTTTAAGATTTATCCGTTTTACTGTACAAGGAGAAATGAGGCCTCTCAGGTAATGCAGTAGAGAAGGAAGCACTGACAAATGTGTTGTTAGTAAATAATGCATCCTGTGGAGCTTCCACAGGAAAGCATATGAGCAAAATATGAGGAAACCATATGACAGAAAATATGACAGGAATGCATATGAAACCACAGGAAAGGATATGAAAGAAAATATGAGGAAAAACTTCTTTACTTTGAGGGTGAGAGAGCACTGGAACAGGCTGCCCAGGGAGGCTGTGGAGTCTCCTTCTCTGGAGATATTCAAAACCCGCCTGGACATGACCCTGTGCAATGTGCTGTAGGGGAACCTGCTTTGGCAGGGTGTTGGACTAGATGATCTCCAGAGGTCCCTTCCAACCCCAACCATTCTGTGGTTCTGTGGTTCTGTGATTCCTCTAAAATCCTTTAACTTGATTTTACAAAAATAGTTCAACATAATAGTAGTGGTATACTTCTGTAGTGTTGAACTTGAAGGGATTTCAAGCTTAGTCAAATCAATTAAGAAGTTACCATATTTCAATGGAGTAAATCGAGTCTTAAAATGAGAAAACCTACATCATTAGTTGGTGTACAGACTAGGAAAAGTGTTATCACACATTTAATCAGAACAAAAAAAAATTACTTGTTTTCCCTAGGATGAGTGATGGGATGCTTAAGCCAGTAGCAGTTTAAAAAACAAAACAACAACCAAAGCAACACAACAAAAAAACTCTAAGCCAAATCAAAACAAATGAAAAAGCCACGTGACTCCATGCATGGTACTTCATGTCAATAGCTTTTGGTAGATCCTTTCCTTATCTCTTTGGGGAGAGCTTTTATTTAATTATGGGGCCCAAGAACAGGCTACAACTGATCATTGGAGAGTGGAGGCCAAGAGCAGAATGACAAACTGGATATGCACATGGACTGAAGTACTTGTGCCTCGTACCAGACACTGGTACTTGCATGGAATCATCTGGTCTATGCTGTTTCTTCAAAATCTTCTTCAAAGACTGTTCTCTTTTTTTTTCATCTGTAGAGAATGAAATTCCTGGAAGATGTTTTGCTATTGTCCTTGTGATTTCAGAATAGGGCTTGCTGGGAGCAGAAACAGATAGTAGATAAGGTATTTCTGCCATGCCAAGAGTTAAAATATATAAAAGGTCTTGGAATATAGCCTTTTGTATTACAAGAATATGAGCAAAGCCAGGCTTTATGTATTCCTTTTCCCTTCCAGACCATTTGGTAGGCAACTCTGTCAGAAATAGTGCCTCTAATGTCTGGTGACTTGTCTTCTCCACAAGCGTTTACCTCCAACCGTTCTTACAGCTTTCAGAATTCTGTCCTTTGAAAGAGAAGTCTGTCTGTTGAGAAAAAATACTGTATTTTTCTTGTCTTACTCAATATGTTTTCTAAAGTTACTTGCTATTTCAAGTACTGGTTAGGATAAATAATTTAAATCTGTGTTTTCTTTTATATATCTTTCACATTTTACATGCAAATGAAGAATCACCCACTCCATGGCCACCTGCTATTCGTTCTGCCCTATCACCTACTCTTTCAGTGTTTGTTATCTGACTTCAGGTTGTCACTGTCTTTTGGACCTCATTTTGAAATGAAATGTGGAAATACCAATCTTACTATCTCTTAGTATTAAAATAAAAAAAATGATAGATTAACTCCAGTCTGCTAAAACTGTAGGCAGGAACCTATTTTGGCAAGCAGAGAACATAAAAATATATGCTTGTAACAAACTGTTCAGGTCATCAGTCCATTTTTCCCTTCCTCTTTTTTGTAACTGTAGGTATGATCTCTGCTTTTTTACTTTCCAGATGTTTAGAAAAGCTCTTTGCTTAGCAGCCTGTATATTTTAATTGCCAGCTTATTTTTGTGCCAGTATAGACTTTATATTAACTATTTCTTCTTCCTTGCTAATACTGCTACTACAGCAATCCTATCTATAGGCAGCCTTCTCAGCCTTCTTTTTGCAATGGTGAATAAGCAAAGTCTTTTTACATATATATTGTAGACTCTCTGATCTCCTGATCCGATTAGTTGATTCTGGTGCCTGCTGAGGATATGTATATCTGGAAGATTTAAACTGATATACACTGAAAGATCTACAGCACTGCCAACTTGGCACTGAAGATCACATTACGACTGGGGCTGAATGTGATATAGCCCTGAAAGACTTACAGGTCTGAAGTTTTATGGAAAAAGATGGAAAGGGTAGGTCCTTTTGATACACGATAGTGACAGGGGCACAAAGTAACCCTGAATTTCAACTGGAGAGAGACCTAGAAGGGCAGCAAAATTTCTTCATTATCTGGGAGACAATTAAACCATCTGGCATGACATGGTGTGGCACACTATTGCACCAGTATCAAAACAATCTAAAATTGTATTCAGCATAAAAACAAAATATGCGCTAAAGGATAGAAGTACTGGTAGTCATGTCTGTTCTTGTATGGGTGATGTGAGTGGGACTTGTGGCAGCCTAACCAGCATGGCAAATGGGAGCAAAGGGCAAGAATAACACAACAGATTTGAAAAGTGAAGGGATATATTGAAAAATGTACCCTGCTAATGTACCTCCACTGCACAATATTCTCTGTGTTACTGACTTCTTTTAAATAAGTTGAAATATGGTGGTAGTTAATTTTTTTGTGTCTTATTACATTGATGAGGTGGCAGACTAAGATGGAATAGCCAAGGTTGGAAGGATCGAATGATCATCTGGCCCAACATCTTGTGGGAAAGGGAGACTAGATGAGATTATCTAGCACCCTGTCCAATTGCATCTTGAACACCTCCAGTGACAGGGGCTCTACCATACCCCTGGTGAGGTTGTTGCAGTGACTGATTGTTCTTACTGTAAAAAATTTCTTTCTTATGTTGAGATGAAACCTGCCCTGGTGCAACTTGTACCTGTATCTCCTTGTCTTCTCCATGTGGCTCCTTGTGAAAAGAGAGCCTCTGTCCTCTCTGTAGTTGCCCGTTAAGTACTGGAACACTGTGACGAAGCCCCCCAGAGCCTTTTTTTCTCCAGGGAGAAAAGGCCTAACTTCTAGAGTCTTTCCTCAGAGGACAGGTTCTCTAACCCATTTATCGTCTTCATGATCCTCCTGTGGACCTTTTCCAGTCTGCCTGCATCTTTCTTTAATTGTGGGGACCAGAACTGGACAGAGTACTTCAGATGCAGCCTGAAAAGCAGTGAGTGGGATGATCACATCTCTATCTCTGTTAACAATGCTCCTGTTGATGCATGCCAGAATCCAATTTGCCTGTGTTGCTGCAACAGCACACTGCTGACTCATGTTCAGCTTGTTGTCCACCAGGACCCCCAGGTCCCTTTCAGCAAGGCTGCTCCTCAGCCACACAGACCCTAGACTGTACTGGGGTATTTGGTTATGCTGACCCAGGTGCAGGACTTGATATTTGCCCTGTTCCTGTCATCAGGGACGTTCCCTGGTCTGCACCACTTTTCAAATATTATAGGCAGTAGCCTTGCAAAAATGTCAGCCACTTCTCCTAACACCCTGGGGTGAATTCCCTCTGCGCCCATAGATTTATGTGGACTGAGACCTTGCAAGAAGCTGCAGACCAGCCCTTCTTCCCCTACTGATTGATAGATTGACACATGCTCTGTCATAGCTACTTGATCTTGTGATATGGGGTCCAGCTATGCCGGTAAAGACAGAGGCAAAGAAGGTACAGGGACCGTCTGCCTTGTCAGCATTATTAGTGACTAGTTTTCCTGCCCTGTTTAGTAATGGGCCTACATCTTCCCCGTGCTTCTGCTTACTGCTCGCGTAATCCTTTTTTTCTCAAACTTGATATTTTTTGCCAATTTTAGTTCAGCTTCAGGTTTTTTAGTCACTTTTGAGAGTTACTATGTAGGTTTGTGTATTAAATAATGGATTGTTGTTGCATTCCTAGATAATCACTGGCTATTACTACATAGCTTGACTATTGAATGGTGAATCGTTCTCTGAATATGTTAAGCATCAGCTTGAATCCTTTTATACTGAATTGGAACAAAAATCACAATTGCTTGAAATATTTTTGAAAAACTAGCTAAAGTTCTGAGGTTAAAAAATGTTTCAGCAAATTAAACTTGATTTCAGAAGCATATAGTCATTATGGAAAGCAAATTAAAGTTTACTTTTGGGATATAAGATGTTTCAGAGTTAATATTCTTTCAACTGACTTGCACTGGTCTTTATTTGAGTCTTTTACTTGCATATGCTTGGCACTCCCAGTTCACATTGGGGGGTGGGGGGGGGAAGTAAAGGAGAACCACCTTTGCCCAGCTCAACCTGTGAATTTAAGGCCTTGGAGAAGTAATCAAAGATGCACTAATTTGAAAGCAGAGTCAGTGTCTGACAGGTAAACCTGTACTCATTGTTAACGACAAGTAATGAAAAAATAAGATATCTGCACTCTTTCAAACCTCTGGGAAGTGACAACTGTAAGACAAAACTATAATTTGTTTCCTTCCTGGCCTCATATTTTCCCTCATGTCTAGTAAAAATCCACAGTGGGTCAGACTGGTTGTGACACCAGCAGGCTGTGCTGTTGACTGCAGTGCCATTGTTACAGTTCACAGTGACAGACCTTGCAAGCCTCCAAACTTGTTTGTTTCCTTGGTTGCACATCTTCCCCTCTCCATAGAGAAGAGGAGGGTTTCAAAAACTTGTTTGTAAGAAATAATCCTTCAGACTTCTTTGTGTTTTCTGTTTGTCAATGAACTAAACTGTGTATTTTACTCAGGTTTCAGTTTCCTTACCTTCCTTTCCATTCCTTTTTCCTTCTGAAATTTTATTTCCTTTAGAATGTGTATGGGGCAAATTTGTCTCCCAGTAATGGGTGTTGATCTTATTTCCACACACCCCCCGCCCCTTTACCTGTGTACTATCTGCTGTTATAATGAGGAAAGGATAAGAGAAAAATGCTCTAAAAATATTCAGTCTTGGTGTTTACATGACATTTTACACCAGATTTCAGGGAGGTATTTGGACCACAGAAGTAAGATAATTGATTATACTTTGGAGGTTAATAACACTCATATAAAAACAAAATATTCAGCATTACTCCTGTTTATAGCCAAAGGAGGACAAAGTCTTTTTTTAAATAGATGAAACTAACCTTAATATCCTCCATCAGGAGGAAAACTGTGAGTAAAGCTTGTAATTTTTAAGTCAAAGCCAGATCACATACAAAAAACTTCTGCTGTCCTGGATCACACATTGGTTGATCTGAAGTCACTTCGTCTTTCAAAGAGTAGGACAGAAAGAAGTATATTCCAAAGAGAAATTTGAAAGCACATTGAAAGCCTGGTCTTGACTCAGTGATTCTTGCCTTAGAACAATCGAATGTACAGCAGCTGAGGCCCCAGGAAAGGAAAGAAAAGAAAAAAAACCCAAAACATCTAAGAGAACCATAACAGGATTTTTACCTTTGTTTTAGTTGAATGTGTTCCAAATCTTCAAGACTGTGATCAAGTTTTACCTCTCAGAATGGTGTTACTCTATTATGCAGAACAGGGATTCCATACTCACATTCCTGTTAAAGATTGTAAATTGTTGTGTTAAAAGAATTGTGATTGATTTATCAACAATAGAAATTGCTTAAAATACTTTTCTATAAACATTTTCTAAGCTATTACATTCTTTCTTTTTATTTGCATATTTAACACTGTTTTTTGGAATGGTTTCAGGATGTAATACTTTTTTTGGTGAAGGCTACACTAGCCAAGTCTCTGGAGCCATTTCAGTTTCTGGGTCAATAAGTGCTGAACAATTGATCAAATGGAAGGACTGGGTTTGAATTCTTCAGCAAAACCAATGTATCACCCACAACACGGAAAGGGTTAGGACAGAGAAGCCTGCCAAGCCCAGCAGGCCTACTTTGATTGTAAATTGCAGTCCGATTTGCCTTAGTCACCATCTGTAAGACTTTATTTCAAAATAGTCCCCGTGTCTCATTAGGACTTTTTTCATTATTCAAAATTCTGTCTTGATGACTTAAATTCAAGGATGCTTGTATTTGTAAGGTAGGTTGTAAGCAGGTCTCCTGTAATCTGCCATGACATCTATTCTTCTCAGTGGGCTGTGCTGGGAAGTCTTTTATGATTATGCCCAAACTAGGTAATTTCAGTAAAATCTAATCCTAATTAATTGAAGATTACCAAGGAGGTAGAAGAAAAAAAAAAAGAGTGGCTCTTTTGGGTGAAAACATTCATCAGATTTTTAGCTTTAGCCAATTTATGACCCCAAACCATCAGATAGTTGGTAAAGTACTTCTACTGCAGTCCTTACACATAGCAGAGACAGAAAAAAGAGGAGAGGTTGGGAGCCGTTTGTTATCAGTACAAATAACAGGTATTATCACATAATACTGTGTTGTTCAAACACTGATTAAAACTCTTGATGTATTTCAATGTAAGCATCTACAATACTTTCTTTGTAGTTTGGGCCCTGCCTTCAATATTACTTAGAATATGAACTTTAATCTCAATCATCAATATCTTCTTCCCCTCCCTGACCTCCCTACAAATTGTATTTGAAACTCCACTTCCTCTTTTTGATGTATTTGAGTGTTGAAATGATAGTTGCTACTGTTGGCAGTACAAAATTAGCACCAGGTCAGGCAGAAGTAATAGATAAAATGAATATTTCTTTAGAAAAAATCAAGAGCATCTATTGCTTTAATGTGGTTTTATTCAGTATTGGAAGCCAGTAACGCCTTTTTTATGTATTTAGGCAATTCAAGTTGCCAAGACGACTTTGCAAAGAAAAAGTGCTATGTGAATCTTGTGTTCAATAATGATTTGCCAAAAGTTAAGGAATCCCATCACTCTAAAACAAGCAATTAATTTTAGTATCTGAAATTTCATTTCTGAAAAGTTATATTTATCAAAGCCACAGTTTTTCAACAGCTTTCTGTCTGATGACATAGTTTTTAAAAAAACTACCTAGCCTTGAAAATATGAGTTACTCAGACCTAGGTTCTGATTCTAATAAAATTAACTCCTTGTTCTGGTTGTTTATGAAAACTTGCTTTGAGATGGATTTTTCTTAGATTTCAGAATTAAAATTCTTGCTCAGATGAACTGGAGACCCTGGAAGACTTAGCAGTTTTGTCTGTTCCTCAGTCTGGGCTTATAATTATGTAGATCTTATGAAATGACCAAGAAACTCAATTTAAAAGTTTAGACACATCAGGAAAGAACTGAGGACTGCAGAATATGATCTGTTTTGCCACTTTCCTAAAATATTTTTTGTATGTTCACTACAACAGTCAGAAATTTTTTTGTGTAACAATCATTTTTAAGGAAATTAGAATCCAATTTCAACCACTGGATCAAATCAGAATTAAAAGTTTTAAAGGTCCAAGTATTTTCTTTCTTAGTTACCTCCTTACCATGGAGAAAATCTCCTTTGAGCCTCTACCATCAGCTTTTCAAGGATTTTCTGTTTTAGAAGATGTGTTGCACTTAGTCCTTCACCAGCTGGTAATGTGCATTTTGACTGGGGGTGCTTTTTATACATGTAGCAAATATCTTGAATATAAATATGGGATTTCTGCTTTTGTTGAGATACACAGTTATACAGAACAATTAAAAGTGCAAAACTTGGTATGTAAATTTTTATGTAGTTGTGCAAATACTGCAGCTTAGAGGTTTTTTTTGCCTACAGAATAGAGCTTTCTTGGCTTATTCTGCATGATAACCTTTCAATGAAACATCATCGGTAGCTCCGACCTGCATGAAAAGGCACACAGTAATTATGTTCCTGATGCTTAATAGGAAATAAAACATTTAGAAAGGAATGTGAAATAATGGTTTGTTGAAGCAGGCATAGTTGAGCCTGGATAATTTTAACCATTCATATTTTTTAATAACTAATCACAGAAGACAAGATTAGAGTACAGATTTAGTGGTGGGATTGGTATGTGCATTGACAAAGTTGTTTTGTCTTGCAAAAGAGCTGAAGTAGTAGAGGGCTGAATGGAAAGTGTCACATAAACTAGTTCAGGTTGCTGGACAGCAGGTAACAGAATGGAGTTGTCATCCAGTGTCTCACTATTATCATCTACAGAAAATATATTAGACAAAGCTTTTCTTAGCAACCCCTATGTTGGTCTCATGGCGCAACTGAGGTGAGTTAATTGCTGAGGTGTGAAGTCTAAGATAGCAGCAGCACCTTCCTGCTATAAGGCCAGGCTTTATTCTGCTCTATGATTTGTTTGCATGCATGACTGCTAATACCTTATAATAAGTTAGCAGGAAAGGAGTATGTCTGTAAAGATCATTGTTATAACTGCTGGATTTTTTTTCACAAATGTAATACTATATGTAACTTCGAATGTCTGTGAAGAATTTGTGACTTATTCCTCATTTAGTTTGCTTAGAGACAACTATAATGAAGATGTGTGCGTGCATGCGTACAAATACACGCAGTAACATTTCAAAAGCACTTATACAAGTAAAGTGAGCAGAGTAATTCTGAACACAAATGTGGCTTCTTATTTGAAAATAATTTCCAAAAGTTGAAAGTTTTTTGGCACCAAATGTAGCTTAGGCTAATCAAGCCACTTGGTCTTTCCTATTATTTTAAACCTCACATCTGAAAATTTTATTTCTCGAACCTCGCAGGGTTTCTTTTCTTTCTTTTAATGAATTAATAAATTGTAGAGTAAAGATTTCAAATCGAGCATTGAAACTGAGAGTGGTAACAAGCTGAATTGTTTAATTTAAAATAACTAAGCTCATCAGAGAATGCTTATAAGGTTCACAGTCTAGTCTATTGCTACTAACTGCTAGACATACGTTTCAGATAAATATTTTACAACTAAAATTGCTACACAAGCAGGAAGGATTATACTTCATATTATTCACTGGTTTAAAATGATTATTAATAAAAATAAAGAGCAGCTACACTGTGATCTTCAATAATTTGTTTAAAAAAAAAGAAAAATTAAGTTCTCACTGTTGTAAATCTATATTCCTTTTTTATTTCCTCTGTGTTTGTATGTGTAAAGCTGTTCAGATAAAGCATTCAGTAGCTAATACTGAGTACTTGCTTGCATGATTTTTGTTTCAGAAGATTTGGCATGCCTTTCTGCATCCTGAATCACTAGTATTGATTCAGTCACAACTGAAAATATGGGAGATTATCTGTGTAGGCTGTAATTATGCATCCACTGTCCTAGCTTCAACTTTCTTCTCCTTTCCTTGCCCCCCTTTTCTACTCACAAAGTGGTTGCAATGAACAGTAAAGATGAAGGACACCACCTTCCCTCCTCCCTGAGCGAGGATGATGTCTCAATAGGTGTTAAGCATAGTCAGTGCCTCTCAGCACATCATAAAATTGTGCTTTCAGACCTGAGATCTTTCAAAGGGAGTGAAAAAGCTGGAAGCATCTCTTTCTGCTTTCACACTATGCACTGTAGCTTATTGTAAGAAAGATGCTATTGTAGCAGAAATTCTGGGATCTCAGCTGAAAGCAAAGTTCTTCTGGCTCTCATTACAGCTTGCTACTGGACACTGAGAACATTGACATTACACACTGTTAGCCTCTGCCCTGTCTGCTGTAATAACCTCCTGGTTTTTGATACAGTAGCATGTCATATGCTGTATTAACCAAAATGAAACACATTTTTTCAATTGATTAATATTTTTCTGAAGCTGGACTTTTACCTTTTTGTAACATATGGCTTTAGTAAAAAAGCAATAAACTTTTAGCATTTGTTATGACAGGATAGTAAAAATACATCTGTAGTAAGATTTCCTTATAACCAGACAACGGCCCATCAAACTCAAATGTTAATACTGCTAGTTCATTTCTCTTGTTTTATGGCTATTCTGTGTTTTGTTTTTTTTGTTTGGCTTTTTTTTTAAAAAAGAAAAAGATCATAGAATCATAGAACGGTTTGGGTTGGAAGGGACCTTAAAGATTATCTAGTTCCAACCCCGCTGCCACGGGCAGGGACATCTTTCCACTAGAGCACATTGCTCAAAGCCTCATCCAATCTGGCCTTAAACACTGCCAGGGAGGGGGCATCCACAACTTCTCTGGGTAACCTGTTCCAGTGTCTCACTATCCCCACAGGAAAGAATTTCTTCCTAATATCTAATCTAAATCTACCCTCTTTCAGTTTAAAACCATTCCCCCTCATCCTGTCACTACTTGCCCTTGTAAAAAGCCCCTCTCCTGCTATCCTGTGATGTTTATCCTAAATTTGTGTGCACCCTGTTTTCATTTGAAAAAATCACTCTGTGTGAAGGATGTCATATTTAGTCGATAATGCTTATAATTATTGCAAATGCTTTATATCACTGGGTTTAGCAAGCATGGCTATCTTAATACATATTGAAAACATTAAATTCAGCTGTTATTCACATTTTAAACATTTGTATGTACACTTACTGGAGAGATAGGAAGTGTATTTAGAAGACAACAGAACAACTATTAATCAGTTATTACACAGCTGTTTAAATCTGTGCTTAGTAGAAAATACAACTTAGATCTGGCAGTCAAAAGGAGTTAGCTAGTAATATAGCAGAAAAGACCATACTTCTTCTTTCCAACCTACTGTGAAAGATTGGAGGAGAAAACGTGAACAGAAAAAAAATCCTGAACTCCTATATTCTAAAGGACTGAAAAATGGCAGGTGCTCTGGTGCAAAGAAATAAAAACAGATATTTGATCATTTAATCAAAATCTGTATTCATGTTATGCTAGGCAAGCTAAGGAGTAGGTATGGGACCTTTTGAGAAGGCCATGCTTCTAGCATGGCTTTGGAAAAGTAATCAAACTGAACAGTTAAAAATATCCAGTTAATGCTCAGAGGCATTCAATAAAGTGTTTCACTTAAGTATGTTATGACAGCATTAACTTTCACACTGACACCAAAAAGGTAGTTTTGCTCACTGAAAAGCTGTTGTTCTTAAATCAAAATTTTACTTTGAGACCAACAAAAATATCATATAACAACTCTTTATAGTATTTTACAATCTGTGTAAGAGGTTGAGTCTTATTTCATATGTGCTGCACTTTGTCTTGGGATAAATATTGAATTTAATGATTTCACCAATACATGCAATCTCCATATCAACTCCCTAATATGACATGACAGAGCACTGGAAACATTCCTTGGAGAAAAATGCTACAAAGTATTAGAGGTTTAAAAAAATAAAATGATTGACTCAAGTTGACAGACCAGTTATTTTTAAAACAGCTTCAGATAAGTTTTAAAATGCAAGCGATGCCCTTGCTGCCAAAATCTGTCCAGTGTTAGTTATTTCAGGAATATGGGTAGCTTGGTTTCTGTTCTTTATCAAGACATTTAATTCTGACATTTTTCATTTTATTTACGAAAACTAAGATTTCAGAAAGGTGTATTTCCAACCCTACTTGGATCAAGATCTTCAAGGGGTAATCTAGGCTGTTAAAAATTTTGTAACTTCTGACGGGGTTCAAATTTACAGACTTTTCCCTATTTTTAGCTACATAGCACATCATTTTGCATCTCTTACTTCAGGACAACATCTTGCCCACGTATACAAGCACACTTAAAGAAGCCTTTCTTAGTCACAGAATCACAGAATCACAGAATGTTAGGGATTGGAAGGGACCTCGAAAGATCATCTAGTCCAATCCCCCTGCTGGAGCAGGATTACCTAGACCATATCACACAGGAACATGTCCAGGCGGGTTTTGAACGTCTCCAGAGAAGAAGACTCCACAACCTCTCTGGGCAGCCTGTTCCAGTGTTCGGTCACCCTCACCGTAAAGAAGTTTTTCCTCATATTTATGTGGAACCTCCTGTGTTCCAGCTTGCACCCATTGCCCCTTGTCCTGTCAAGGGATGTCACTGAGAAGAGCCTGGCTCCATCTTCATGACACTTGCCCTTTACATATTTATAAACATTAATGAGGTCACCCCTCAGTCTCCTCTTCTCTAAGCTAAAGAGACCCAGCTCCCTCAGCCTCTCCTCATAAGGGAGATGTTCCACTCCCTTAATCATCTTCGTGGCTCTGCACTGGACTCTCTCTAGCAGTTGCCTGTCCTTCTTGAACTGAGGGGCCCAGAACTGGACACAATATTCCAGATGCGGCCTCACCAGGGCAGAGTAGAGGGGGAGAAGAACCTCTCTCGACCTGCTAACCACACCCCTTCTAATACAGCCCAGGATGCCATTGGCCTTCTTGGCCACAAGGGCACACTGCTGGCTCATGGTCATCCTGTTGTCCACTAGGATCCCCAGGTCCCTTTCCCCTACGCTGCTCTCCAAGACAATATTGTCAAGTCAAGACAATAGCTATATGTACAATTTCACTGAATACTGCAAGCCATGGGGAAGTTAGTATTTTAAGCTGAGGGTCTGGGTTTTTGGTGGGTTTTTTTGGTGGTTTTTTTTTTGTTTTGTGTTTTTTTTTCCAGCAACCCACGAGACTGAATTCATGGAATAATTCTGCTTACAAGAAAGTTTATGGAATAAAGCCACTGTTGTAGTTGTTACAGATGATTTAAATAAAAAAAAGTGTATAATTTGGTTGGGCAACCTATGAAGAGATAAAAGATAATTTGTTGATTATATTATTTATGGCAAATAATTTGCCCACATTTTAGTGATGCTGTTTAATCATTACTTATACTCTGCCTTAAAATAGGGAATTATGAGTCTGTGGAGATTTGCCTTTTCTTTGCTTAAACTTTCCCTGTAATTGTTAATGGCTCAATGTGCTCCAGGAACTGCCATGTAAGACTATTCCTTTATTTTCGCATAGCACATTGTATGATGAAATCCTTGCTTCCACTTTTTTTTTTTGTCTCTTCTTACTGCAAATGGTAGGAAAAAAATGAAGCTGGTTCAGAGACCTATCTTTCAAAAAAGGACACATCAGTGACTGGACAGTTTTAGTTGTCTTAAACGCAAATATCTTCCTGTTATTCTTCTATGTGAGCTATTACAGTAAAATGTCTGGCATAACTGTGGAAATTTTCCTGCTGCACTTTTTTTAACCTTCTCCTTTTTAGTAAATCTTGAGTTCAGACTATTTGATTTCTTCTCGTCATGAAGGGAACAAATGTTATAATTCGCTAGTTCATATTTTACTTCTTAACTGCCCTAATCTTAAATGGAATATAGTCATCTGTTTGACTGACCCATCTTCCTCTCCCAGTTTGAAAAGCCATATATAATTTATGATTCATTGAATATGCTAAATCTTGTGGTTTTAAAACCATGTTCATGGTTACTGTGTCGGACGTACGTCTGAATAAAAACATTTCACTGTTGAATGACAAGAGGCAATCTAATGAGGAGAACTGTTTGAGATCATTTAATTGGAGGCTTCTAAATATGGAATGTGTCCAACTTTAAATACGAAATAATAAACTATGGGCAAAAGGTAAGATACTGTGCACAGAAAACTATAACCATTGATTTTTTGAAGCATTTTATCGATCTAGAAATATCTATTCTATACACTGAGAACACTAAAAACAGCAGCTGTTCTGTGTTTGACTACTGAAGTTGACTCTAGTGACTTATGACGTATTGTTTCACCAAACAGAAAGCTGTTGAAAATATCTACGCATTTACACAGCTCCTTCCTAAGTTATGAATCCAGGTAATTTGCTATTAGCTTGTGCATATAGCAGGCAATGTGAGAACTGCTGCATCCGTGCCCATCTGTATGAAACTCCAAGGAAAAGAAATGAGTATGCAGAGATATGAGTGACAAGGGGTTATAAACATTAGAGACTTAATTAAACCACAAAAGCTCCTGCAAGGTTCAGGCTGGTAAACGTGTATCTTCCTTTGCTGAACTATGGTAGGAAAAATTATTCTGGTTGCCTAGCAACTACATTGCACAAGCTAGCTCAGTGGAAAATCTTTGGGTTTCATAGCAAATTAAAAATAAATGTTTCGTATGAAGAGAATAAAATTTCTCCAGAACCTTTATTCAGCTGACGAATTCGTTATATGTTATTACAAATTAAAATGGCAATGGGTCTACGAATATTTTGTAGGAAATCGTAGACAGTCAATATGGCTTAACATCTTAGCAAGAACTATGAATTGGCTTGTAAGAACAGAGTACAAAGTGCATCCAAATCACACAGTGTTGATTTGTGGAGGAAAGGCAAAGACTGAGTATCCTGTTAAGAAAAAAGACAATTTTGGAAGATCTTGTTTACAGCTTCCAGTGTATAAGTGCATTTTCTACACACATGACATGTTCATTCAGCAGTTTGCTTGCAATTTAGCCTTGAATAGAGAAGGAAGAGGAAAATGCTAATGAATTCACAATTTTAAAGATCAGCTTCAGAAAGCTATATTGCAGCAGCCCAACTCTTGTCAATTGCTGAGCACACACCTGCAACAGAACTTGCTGCTTGTCTGAGCTTCAGAGCAGTCCCCTATGTCCTTGAGAAAGAAGCAGCACAAGCTGTCCCAAAGATGCAAGGTGCTGTTTGTATCATGCTGGATTAAAGAATACTACATTAATATAATGCTCATAGCTGATGTTGCATCTACCACAGGTACTTTTCTTCAGAAAACAGAGCTTTCTTACCATACAAGCCCTTTTCCCATCCAGTGCAAACCAGGAACGTTTCTTTCTTTTGGTAGCGTCCTTTCATAACTTCTGCTGTTACACACGGTAATCAAATTCATGGTCAGTTTAAAATTGTTTTATCTGTGGGCAGAATATATCAACAAAATGACTCTGGATCCCACTGTGGGCACTCAGAGATCTAAATGTGGGAAGATAATATAAGGTTCTACACACTGAAGTAGATCAGGACCAGTAGATCAGAGAGTAGTTAGGACACCTGCAGCGCTCTGTAGTGGTGGTCTCTAGGGGACTGTGTAATGTGGCCATCTCTATAACAGTGACAGCAGGTTGTGGCCAGTGAGCCCACAAGTATTTGGGACCTGTTCTCTTCCTCCTGTAAGCCCCCCAAATTCATACTGCTTGTGGGGATAAACTGCAACACTGCTTCAAGCTCCATCAAATTGTACGACAAGTCTTCTAGACCTTCTAGTGGAGATTCATTTTTGCAAGGTTGCTGTACATATAACACTGTTTTATCAAAAAATTTACCTCTACTGAGTTTATTGGTCTGTCTTTTCCTTCAGGAAAGTTTGACTTGTGGCTCATGAGCAGGTAGGGCTGAACTCACCTAGCGATGTGGGGGAAAATCTCTCTGTGCTAGTACTCCTGTCCAGAATACAGAAACAACTCTCTTCATACAGTTGTAACCCAATAACAGGGTAGCGTATTTCTCTGCTCTTACAATGTGCTCTCTACATTAGATTGCAGCCTTTAGCCCCTACAGCCATTCCTGAAGTCACAGTTACCTGTGAAGGACCTGTTCTTCTGGCTGAATTGTAGTCATGGTGTTTGTTTGTAGAGGTATGAAGAAATACATGTACCAAGTAGAGTGATGGTGAAAATTAGGCATATAAAGATATGATTATGATAGGATAAGACATGACTCCTAGCCATATGAAAATTTTGGTGTAAGGTTTGTTTCAAGAAGTTTGCTGCTGCCTTCCCTACCTCTGTTTGCTTTGCAATTTAACATTCAGTTAAAAAATTAAAGAATTTTAGAGTTGGATTTTAGAGATTATCTGTTATTTCAGAACAGTCAACACAACAGCTTAGATAGCCCTTCTTTCTGCTCAATGTAAAGAGCTATTATTGCAAGCTTGTGTCTATATACCTTTTGATTTTAAAATGAAAAATATTCCTCTTTCTTACATGATATGATGTCTGGAGCAATTACTGTGTGCTCATAATGACTTTCATGTTTCAGTCAGTGGATGTCAGTAATGTCAACAGCAAACTGACCCATGCGATTAAGACAGTTTCTAAAGTGCTCTGGTGGCCTTTGACACAGATACTTTAAGGATTACAGGATATCGTCCTTGCAGATTCCTAGTCAGAAAGAAAACACAAATATTTTTACTTTGCAACATTTACTTATTTTTAAAGCATGAGGGACTGTTATCCTTTATGTTAAACTAATTTGAAGCTTAAAGTAGCAATCTCTCCTAGCAAATAAGTATTTTAAATAGATGTGCAGTTCACAAGCTGATAAAAAGCAGAACTGACCGTACCCTTGTTAAGCTAAAGATAATCAAACTGAATGAGCTTTTAATAATTAGATGTGTCTGTTCTTATATGACTTAGCACCTGCTTTAAACAGTCAGGTTCATCACAGTATCACAGAATAAATTAGGTTGGAAAGCACCTCTGGGTGCCATGAGGTCCTGCCCACCTCTCTTGTGCAACAAGGTGGGATGAGGGGGAGGAGGTCCTGGAGCAGGAGCTTTCTTACAGCTCCTGGAGAGACCCCAGTGGGGCAGGTGTTTCCCTGCAGTCCATGGAGAGGCCCCACACTGGAGCAGAGACAAGTGTACGGAGGAAGGAGTGGCAGAGAGGAGCTGTTATGGGCTGACTACTGCCCCCCATTACCCATGTACCACTCAGGTAGGAGAAGGTAGAGGAGTTGAGGATGAAGGAGTGAAGCTGAGCCTGAGAAGATCGGGATGGGGGAAGGTGTTTTGGTTTTTTTTTGTCTTTGTTCACCATACAACTCTATTTTAATTAGCAAACAATCAAATTAAATTAATTTTCCTCAGGTCAAGTCTGTTTTGCCAATTGGTAAGTGATCTCCCTGTCTTTATCTTGACCTTCGATGAGCTTTTTCTTCTTATTTTCTACCCTGTCCTGTTGAGGAGCGGGAGTGAAAAAGAGAATGTGGGTCTGGCAGCCAGCCAAGCTCAACCCATCGTAACACTACTCCAAACAGGGTCAACTTCAAAGTCACGTTAGGTTGCTCAGAGCCTTGTCCGGTTGATTATTATTTTCTTTTTTTTAAACTTCTATGGATTAAGGTGCCACAGCCACTCTGGGCACCTGTTTCAGTATTTAACTTCTCTCTTTGCAAAGAATACTTTTCTTTCAGCACACTTTAACTTCCAGTCCTTTACTACAACATAATCATTTGGAAGGACTCAAGTAGGATTCAAGCAGAAAATTCTTATTTTCTGAGACAGTTCTATAGTGCAGCTATCAGTGATTGCTTTAGATACATACAACACAACCAGGGCTTTGTGCTGTCTGTGCAACCATATTTAAAAATCTCAATTTTCCACTTTCTCAGAGAATAATATTATCTTTGGCTAGAAATTTCTTCTTGAATTGACTTTCCACCCTAAACAAAATCAAAACATTCCACACTTTAAGTCTCCTGGTTCCCTGTGTCTTCTTTCTATTCCTCCTCCAGCAATTCTCTCTCCAAATACAACACGTGCAGGTCCAGTACTTTTATTTTGAGAGTCAGAGTGACAGTTAAACCAAGGAAATGGGACAGTTTCATCAGAAAGTTAAAAAAAAGTCTGGCTTTGACCAGAAGTTCTAAATTTTGACTCTTTCAGTGTTTTATTTAGCATTTCACAGTCACATGTAGGGTTAAGCAGTCTGTTCATCACGTGCTGCAGTTTGTTTATGCTCTAAGTAAGTGGCCTGATCTTCAGTCCCTGCCTTCCTGACTATGGTTGCATGAAATATGGTGAACTACATGTGAGGCAATCTAAATATTCTTTGTAGGTTTCCCTGACAGTCAGACAGCAGTGATGATGAAAACAGATCATAAATGTGAGAAGGATCTTGTTAGGTTTTTACCTGGGTTTTGCTGAACATTGAAAACAACATGGTAAATTTGCTCAAATTGTGATTAAATATCAGCAGGGCTCTGCCTCCTAACAGCCAATGAAAATCCACTTACAAAACATTTTTTATAAGAAGTTTTATTATAAGTTGCTCTCATGAGACCCCACCTGGAGTAGTGCATCCAGCTCTGGGGGCCCCAACATAAGAAGGACATGGAGCTGTTGGAACGAGTCCAGAGGAGGACCACGAAGATGATCAGAGGGCTGGAGCACCTCTCCTATGAAGACAGGCTGAGAGAGTTGGGGCTCTTCAGCCTGGAGAAGAGAAGGCTCCGGGGGGACCTTCTAGCAGCCTTTCAGTACCTGAAGGGGGCCTACAGGAAAGTGGGAGAGGGACATTTTACAAGGGTGTGTAGTGATAGGACGAGGGGGAATGGTTTTAAACTGAAAGAAGGTAGATTTAGATTAGATATTAGGAAGAAATTCTATACTGTGAAGGCAGTGAGACACTGGAAGATGTTGCCCAGAGAAGTTGTGTATGCCCCTCCCTGGCAGTGTTTAAGGCCAGATTGGATAAGGCTTTGAGCAACCTGGTCTAGTGGAAAGGTGTCTCTGCCTGTGTCAGGGGGGTTGGAACTAGATGATCTTTAAGGTCCCTTCTAACTGAAACCATTCTGTGATTCTGTGATTCTATGATTCTGTAGTTTATAAAGAGAGGCAACCTAACTTCCAGTAACTTTTAGAGTTTAGAATGATACTCCCAGATATTTTTCTAGACTTACTGGAAAACTGGTTTGAAAACCATTATTAAGAAGAACAGGTAAACTGTAATTTATGGGAATTATATCTCAGAACTATAGCTCTGTCTCTTCAGGACAAGCACCTGAATCTGAAGTTCAGTAAATCCAGTATTAAAGCTGGAAGGTATGTAAAATATACTTGCAATTGGTTCAAGGAACAATAAGTAATATGCAAAAAAGTCAGCTCACCTTGCTCTAGTTGTTCAGTGCATTCTTTTCTACATGACCCTTTAGTTTTATTCTGTAACTCTCTACATGTTCCTGTACAGCACCATTAATTCTCTGCTTCCCTTGAATATCAAAGGATAAATTTTCAGAGCTTTTCCTAATTTGATATAGGCAAACCTTTAGAAAAGAATGCACTGAACAACTAGAGCAAGATGAGCTGACTTTTTGCATATTACTTAATCAGGTCTGTGTCCTAGTGCTGAAGTTAATTGTGACTTACTCTTCGAAGCACATGGTGCACCAGGAGAGACTCGGAGACTGGGCTTACTTAGCCTAGAGAAGAAATTGTGACGTGGGCTGCAAAAGTAACATAATAGAAGACTTAGAGTGCCTATGGGGAGGTTATTAAGAGAAGTCAGGCTCTTTACAGATGTGCATGACAGAAGTAAAAGGGGAAATGGATATAAATTCAAAGAGGTGAAAGTTCCAATTTAAGGGGTGGGAGGAGCGGGAATGCCTTGAGGACAGACAAGTGTTGGAACAGGCTTCCCAGATATGTTGTGGAATGTCTGTCCCAGAGGTTTTCAAGACCAGACTTCATAAAGCCCTGAGCAACCTGGTCTGACCTTAGAGCTGACCCTGCTTTGAGCATAATTGGACTAGAGACCTCCTGAGTTTTTTTCAGCCTGAATGACTCTGCAATTCATGATTGCTTCTGTCCTGGCTCATCTCTAGCTAAATAATAAGAGATTTTAAAGAAAATTAACTGCTTTAGGATGGTTTGTAATACTTTTCTTCATATGGGAATTAGTTTTGTGGTTGACTTACTACCAGGGCTAAGGAGCTGTGCAAACGTGCAGCTCTCATTAAAAAGTACTATAGTATAGTTTTGCTGACTTAGTCGTTCAGACACATACTCATGCCATTTAGTTGCAGCCAAAGCCAACTAGTATCTTGTACTCTGCTGCTTTTTTGTGAGCTCCCTTTCACAAAGGCTGTGTGAATGACTGACAGTTTTGGAGTCGGTTCTCAAACAGAAAGTTCAGAGTTCTAGTAATTACAGTAATCGTGCATGCTGAAATGAAAATCTGAGAGGAGTCATCCTAGACAGAAGACTGAATCAAGACTGATGGCATGCAGATTTCATTCAATCTGAAACAAAATGTTTTGTTTCTGTGTACTTGTAAGTAAACAGGTGGAGTGAGGGATAGATTTACAGACGGCGGTGGTGATGGACATAATTTGAAACATGAGAAGTTTGGACTGGATACATGGAAAAACTTTTTCATTGTGAGAAGAGTCAAACAGTGGAAGAGGTTGCCCTCACAGGCTGTGCAGCCTTCGTACTTGTAGGCTTTCAAGGTCTGACTGACTAAGGCACTGAGCAACCCAGTCTCATATCACAGCTGACCAAGTAGAAGGTTGGAGTAGAGACCTCAGCTTAAGGTTGGGAATAACATCAATCCTTCCTACTGCAGTATCAGTAGTCAATGTAGGTGACAGGCCATTAAGTGTCATGTTATACAATGATCTGAACTCAAGTGGTTTCACTCACACATGACGAAACTGTCATATTTCATTAAAGAAATTATTTGGAGCAAGAATGGGAGTCACAGGTTTTCTAGCTGCAAAGTAAGTGTGCTGGGAGTTAGAACAAATATTAAGCTGTGAAGTCAGTCTCTCTGGCTTTATTGCCTTTACTATTTAAAAAGAATAGGAAAACCAAGAGTGAGAGCATATTATATTGGCTATCTAATAGTGGCAAGTTTAGGATATACTTGATATGTCCTGTTTTAGACTAGGGATTTGAACTCATCCTTACAAGACAGAAAGATACCCCCCCTTTTTTTTTTCTTTTTTTTTTTTTTTGAGCAAGTAGTATCTATGTTCAACTTATGCCTAGACCCTTCCTTCTCCTCCTCACCCCATTTTACAAAGGACCATCCCTGACAAACAAGACCTGATACAAGACTCTTGTGGTTCCACATGAGTTTTGTTTACCGTGTATAAAAGTCCATATTTGTTCCAGTCTTGATGTTCTATTTCGAATATCAAGAAATCTGAGGACTCAAAGTAGAGAAAAAAGAAGAAAAATGGAAAAAAAGCAAAACCAAAAAAAACCCACAACACCAAACAACCCACCATGAAAGACTGGTAGCAGTAAAATATTATAGAAATGCTCATAAAAAAATAAAATTATGTAAAAGTGACATTGCAGGAAAACCATGGAATTGCACAGCTGTAAGGGCTGGACAAATTAGCCTACATAAGGTTTAATAGCAGTCATGTATATGCAAGAGAGAAGCATTCTGGGGACTATGCCTGAAGTACATTTAAAGAGGTGGTAGTGGTGAAAGCATCGGGTTCAACTGAAGCCCTGTATGTGTAAGCCTGTGATGAAAGTTACAGTATCTACAGTTCATCAGCTCAGTAATACATGAGTGCAAGGAATTTTGATTATATTGATTGTTGTTTTATCAAGTATTACACAGATTAATAAAACAGTCTGCTACAAAAATTATTTAATCAACATACCTATTTAGCGGTGAAATTGTTGGAAAACAGTAAAACTGCAAGTAAATAACTGTGAGGATAAACATCTTAGCTAAGAACTTGCAGTAAAAGTTTACCTAATCAGAAGGTCTCTCTTGGAAAAGTCTCTGATCCAGGCATTGACTGAACAGTCTAGTCTGAATATCATCAGCAGTATTACTGTTCTACACTAAAGAAGTTCAGGCAAGTGACTGTTGACCAGATTTTCATTCTATGTCACCAGTGCTGTAGGGTGAGAAAGGTTGTTAAGCTTCATTTGTTTATTACATAAATATTACTTTTAACTAATTGAATGCACTATTAGTTTTAGTGAAAACACTTTTATGATACTTAGCCTGATTTGAAGGACTACAACACTGCCTGAATCATGAATTATTTGAAATGATAGACTGCATTCATTCAACTTAGTACAAATACTGTGAAGACTGAAATTCTACACTAACCATGAGTAGGAACAACTTGATAACCATAAAAATATAAGTTTGATAGGAATAGGTACTCTTACACTCAATCTTGGAAAATAGATGCAAGTATAGTATGTTTTAGTCTCTTTCATTCTTTCCCATGTTATAATCTGGTTTGATGACATTATAAAAGTAGTGAGTGACAGCGAATATTTATTAGTTAGCAAACACAACAAAGTACTCGGGTGAAGCTGAAAACAGTTTTGTAGTATAACATACCCTCTTGTAATGGGAAACTGAAGATTTTTTATTTTGATGAGTTCAATGCTTAACCACACTGACTTTTTTTTGATAGAAAAGCATTGCATGTGTGGTTCTGAACATGATAATGGAAACTAACCCCAAGCATTCATCATTAGACCTTCAGATGAGAACATGGGATTTTTTTCCGTATTAGCCATTAGTCACCAGCAAGTGGGTAAGCATTCCCGAGCTAAATTCTGTCTGAATCACTTCAAACAATTTCAGTGTGTCTGATGAAATACCCTAGAACAAAAATTGTGTTGACATTGAAACCAGACAGTCATACTGAAAGTTCAATGGACATCAGCTGTCTGATTGTTTTGCCTTGAGCTGCATGTTCCCTTTTTATTTGTGTGATTCATTTGTCGTGTAACATCAGTCCTTATTCAATTTTAGTCACGATTTGCCAAGTTTAGTGGGTTTTTATTTTTTTTTCTAACTTTACAAAGTGAGTATAGTTAGAAATTTTGAATGTGACAGAATGCAGCTTTCATCCTATCTTATTCTGCATCTCAACAGCACTGAGTTCAAACCTGCAACTTACATGAACTGGAGTAAAGCAGCAGCTAATACTACATTCATTCACAATTACAATTTCCAATACGAAAGAACCATGAGAAAGCAGGGATTAGATAGATAGGCATTGGTTGGTTGTGACTCAGTGGTGGTGGATGGAGATCAGAGGGGAATGTGCAGGGGTTTGCTGCAATTCAAAAGTCACCTAGTTGACCAGCTCCAGGACTGGAAGTAAGACCTGCCATAAGTACACAGTGCGCAAGGGGGAGAGATTCTGTATAAACACTTTCTCTTTGTGTTTTCTGTTTATGTATGTCATCCCCTTCTGAAATGAAACTGGTGTTAGACTCATTTATAGATAAATTACATTTACCTGTTGTTTTTTCAACTTAATCTCTTGTGTTTAAGAGAAAACTGGAAAATGGAAGAATACAGCAAGTATAAATTTTTTTCATATTACAGGTGGAAGTAAACATACAAACATCTTTCATCCCTACTTCTTTATTCAGTTTGTATACACTTAGCTTCAGTACAGTTAAAGAACCTCAATAACTTCAATGCAACTACTTTTAGTAGTATATTTAATCATATCTATTTAATATTTCTAAGACTCTATTTTCTGAATCTTTATTTGTTTTGACCTCGGATTTTCAATACAAGGTGTCTATTAGGATGAAGAATAAAAAATTCAAGAACTTCCTTTTTGAAGCAAACTCATATTGCAAGACAAGTTCTAGAAAAGGTACTTTACTAACGCATTTTTCACTGAGTTATTCACAGCTTATAGTACATAGGGAATATGTGGATGGATATGCGTAGATTTAACAACAGTTAAATTTTTAAAATGTGTGTGCACTTTAAAGATCAGTCTTATGAGCTTCTTCTAAATGCACACTTTGAGAAGTTTTAGTGTTTGTTTTCCTTTCTCTTGGAAACTCTTATTTTGCCTTGCCTCCCAAATATTTTGTTTTTCATTATATAATTGTACGGCTTCTGTTTATTTTAATATTAAACATAAATCAGAAAGGAGTGACCTTAATTCATTAAAAAGGATGAACATTGCCAATCTACAGCTTTATAAACCTTTTTTTTTTTTTTTACATTTTCGCTTTTAAAAAGCTATTAGTAGGTCTCATGTGCTAGACCGTAAAGACAAGAGTGGGGATGAGAATAGCTCCTGACATCTACATTCAGTGAGACATTCAGCTTTGTATTTGGAAACACTTTTATTACTTATCTGGCTACATGCACTTTTATTTGGAATGCCAAAAGCAGGCTGTTGTGGAATCAACCTGTGTTAACCAAATTTAATTTGTTCAACATGACAACTAGTTTTGGGAGATTCTGGTTCTTCATAAGACAAGAGTAGATGGTACAGAGAGACAGTAGCAGACACCTCTCTATATGCAATTACAAATGTTTGGCATGCTGCAGAGCTCCACGTAGAGATGTATGGAGATAAATATCCTAAAGAACTACAATTTTCTTGAATCCTTTTAGCATAAATCTGAATGACTTCATTCTCTTCTCTTGTACTTTAACTCAGAATAACAAAAGAACACCTCCCTCTTGCACAACAGCTGCCAGTGGCAACCAGTCATCGCTATTAGATGTGCATCTGGTCCCTGCTATGTTCTCAGACTTACAGTTTTGGCAGTCCAGGTCCTTAAATTTTGCTCTTGAAACTCTGGCATGGGTTAAAAGTGGTCAATCAAATTGAGGTCAATATTTCTTATGTTTCCATGTCCATCTCGCAGAATGCCCTCTCTGGCAGTGCTTTTCAGATAGGATCGCTTTAGATATGACAAGCAACGTGTCAACTATTTCTTACTTCAGTCACTTCAGTCACTATTGTCGCAGCCAAGACAGACATGATGTGGGGAATTTAGCTTAATTTATTGACAATTAGCATCAATATTTAATTACTGACTTGGGTATTGGAAAAACAAAGAAAAAACTCCAAACATTTAAAACACTGGTAAAAACTACCTTTCCTCTGCTTTTTCCACACTCAACTTCACTCCAGACACCTCTTCTTCCCCCTTATAATTGTCACAGGTCACTTCAGTGAGTCAGTAAGCAGTTTAGGAGATTATGGCTAATACATTGCAGTTTCTTTCTGCTGCTTGTTGCTTCTCACTCTTTTCATATGCTCCAACATGTGTCCTTGATGGGCTGCAGTCCCTTTGGGGATGTGAGTGCTCTCTCATGGATCACCTCCTACTGTGCTAACTTTGGTGTTCCCTTTGCTGTTTCTCACTCTTTTGTTCCCCCCTCCTCTGTCTATGTGGCATTTTCTGCCCTTTCTTAAATACACTTTCCCTGAGGCACCTACCCATGGCTGGGGGGCTCAGCTGTGGTCTGCAGTGGGGCCGTTGGAGCCAACTGGAACCGGCTGTGTCCAGCATGGGGCAGCCCCTGGTTTCTTCTCACAGAGGTCACCCCTGCATCTCCCCACTGCTAACACCTTGCCATTTACACCCAATGCAGACCTACATCCAACATACGTCTGGTCTGCGTGATCATAGTTCTCCTCTTTGCCAAGTAACAAGAGAGATCCTTAAGGAGACTTCATCTCTTCCATATCCGGACTTTCCACCTCACAGTCAGCATGTGGCTGGTTTGAATGCTTGTTTCAGCTAGTAGATGTATATACATGTATATGTATGCATATACATGTGTTTTTACTTGAGTGGGTGTATATGTATAGGTATGTATAGATAACAACTCTTTCCAGATGAGCTTATCCACAGGCCACAGGAGTGCTTCTGAGACATAGCAGTGGTTGGAGAAGTACTCTGGCAGTTTACAGTCCATGGTGCTAAATGTTTAAAGTCTGACACTGCTTCACTTGATGGAAGTTAGGAGGGCTGTGAGGAAATGCTGCTTGGTGCTTCACTGATATAATCCCTTGATAAATGTTGCTGTTGAGTATTTGAAAATTTAGTCTGAGCAAAATAAACCCATCCCTTTTCCAACATTAACAAAAATACTGTGGTAGGAAGTATTCAGAGATGCTCTCAAAAGCCCAGAGGTAGATGTGAGAGAAGGCCTGTGCTTGCATACAGGGAACTGAGACAGAAACCCTCATTGGCAAGGTAATACTCCACTGACCGTTAGGAAATCAATTATCAAGTTGATTATTTTATGGCTTGGTTACATTTTACTTAATCCTGTTTTTTTAAAATTAATTTAACTTCCAAGATAATACACAGACATTTGACTTGAAGTCCACGTAGTCTTGTGCAGATGGCTACTAGGAATGTTCTCGGTTGTGTGTTTTTTTTTTTTGTTAGGGTCACTTCATTAAGGAAAGCATTAAGGTTAATTTAATATTTAGTGGAAACACTGGAATACAAAGATCTATAGTCTGATTTTGGAGGTGACATTCCATCTTGAGGTGGAACGCAAGGTATTTCCTTTGCTATTTTTCTGTTAATTTTATCATGAGCTAGCTTAGCTCCTCTTTAAAGAGAGACTTCAATGAATATTATTCTATGGAAAAAAAATACAGATAGTTTAGCTCACTCTCATGGAGTGAGCTCCATGAGATGCGTCAGTTCTTCCACCTACAGTGAAGCTGCAGATCAGCCATGTGAAGAACAGCAGTAGAATTATGAATTTCGTGTGCAGCTGATTATAGCAGGATTTGGGTACCTAGCACTCCTGCACACATTTGAAGATTTTAGCCTTAATCTCTTGTCAGCACTATCTATTGAAACACTAATAGAAATTTGTCTATTTTTAAATTTCTATCTTTGTTACTGTCACATTCAATGTGCAGGAGAAGATTTCTAAATATAGTTTATTTTTTATATCATTCTCCCAGGAACTGGATTTCTCTTTATCAAACACAGATTCTTTAGTAGCTATGCACACAGTGTTTAATACACATGGTGTTTCACTCTGATACAGAATTAAATAATATAGCTTTTTTTTGCAGCTACTGAATTTGAAAACAGAGCTGTCAACGTCACTTTCTGAGCATATCACAAGACTTCGAGGAATCAAGTTTGATTGTTTTAAAAAGTTGTACAGAATGCAAATACTATGCAATAGAATTAAAAATTCTTTTTTCCAACTTCATGTAAATATATCATTCTTGGAAGAAAGAGCATCAGCAACCCCTTGCATTTGATATTCCAGCCTTTAATTTCTATTTGATCCTTACTTTTTGATAGTTTCACTTCAAGATGAAGCAATGCAAGAGAGTCCAAGTTCCTACATAAGAAAGTAATTCTGGAGATTTACTCTGTATTGGCTGTCTAACGTGCATCACAAAGAAAAAAATGTTACTTTTTTCCAGTTTTCCATCCTTTTGTCAAATAGTTTCAGCCCACTTTCGGTGGACTTCCACTTAGCAAGGTCAGTAGAAGGACTTCTATGTGTTGCTAAGGGATTTTAGAAGCAGATCCTCTCTTTTTCTGCTGACATTTAGCAGACTTGGCAAGCAAATGACATCTTCAGTACAGCTTCGCATGTACACTTCATTTCCCTCTGAGCCCAAATACCTAGTGTGTGACACAGTCTGAATTTTTTACCACATTATCTCCAAGTACTTAAGACTATTTCATGTGTTTACATAGTTACATTTAACACAGAACAGACTGAGGCAAATATCAGGGAAAAATGAGTTCTTTTGCAAGTCTACATTCTTGATCTCTTTAATCCTCTGGTTACCCATAGGAACAAATGTGTGAAAGATATTGTAATAAAGATAATTATTTTTCAGTCTGAACTGAATTTTGTAGAAATTTGGTAATTAACAAGAACACAGGAATTCATAGATAAAACAGAAACATTCCTTTTCAGGAACCCAGATGCCATTTTTATCTATTACTGTTAAAACAATATCAGCAAGACATAGTAAATAAAATTTCAGAGCTTTTGTGGTATTTAGTTGACTTTTACGGAGATTATAATACTTTTTTGTGACAACATGTGGCATGTGCATGGTTGCAATGTTCAATAGTGATGTGTTTTAACTGGTGAATTAGGGCATAAGACATAAGTTTCATAAAGAGATACTGATCTTACTGGAAGAATGTAGGAAATGGAGAGTCTTAAAACATGCACTTTTAAAACTACTACTTTTTCTCTTATAGAAAATTATATTTGTAAAATATATTATTTATTTTAAATCTCAGCAACAGTGTGTCCTGGTTTAGACTAAAACAGACCAATTTTCCCTTCAGAGATTTTTACTTTCAACTAAGTCTCTTCTAAGTAACTGCACTTTCTGAAACTAACTGCATGTTTTACAGACAGTGTCTGCTTCTAGGACTGATAACTCTTGAAGTTTATAGCTATCACTGAGGTACCGGTAGGGATGTTATGCAGAAAGGCTCTTGCTGTACTTATTCTTAGAGAAACCACGGTCAGTGCTAAAGTCCTCACTAATTACGAGTGAAGAGTCGCAGAAGGGTCGCACCTCCAGGGAGGACAGGACAGGGCAGGTGACCGAAAATTGACCAACGAGATATTCCATCCCATACACGTCATTCTCAATATAAAGCAGGGGGATCACGAGGGTCTCGGCCCTTCTACTGTGGCCGGTGTCCAAAGAGGACTCTGTCCGTTTTCTTGCTGCCCCCGATCCTGATCCATGCATCCCTGAATCCAGTTCTCGACCGTCGCTAGGCCCAGTCTGGGCCTTCCCGGAACCTGCCCTGCAGTGCTGGTGGGGACATGGCTGACATCGGGGGAGCTCGATCTTGGTTTTGTATATATTTGTATGTATTTGATTATTTCTATTATTATTACCATAGAATCATAGAATGGTTAGGGTTGGAAGGGACCTTAAAGATCATCTAGTTCCAACCCCCCTGCCATGGGAAGGGACACCTTTCCGTAGACCAGGTTGCTCAAAGCCTCATCCAGCCTGGCCTTGAACACTGCCAGGGAGGGGGCATCCACAACTTCTCTGGGTAACCTGTTCCAGTATACCTATAATTATTATTATATTCTTTTTCATTATTATAGTTTATTAAAACTGTTTTAACTTTCCAACCCACAGAATCACAGAATCACAGAATGTTAGGGATTGGAAGGGACCTCGAAAGATCATCTAGTCCAATCCCCCTGCCGGAGCAGGATTGCCTAGACCACATCACACAGGAACGCGTCCAGGCGGGTTTTGAATGTCTCCAGAGAAGGAGACTCCACAACCTCTCTGGGCAGCCTGTTCCAGTGTTCGGTCACCCTCACCGTAAAGAAGTTTTTCCTCATATTTATGTGGAACCTCCTGTGTTCCAGCTTGCACCCATTGCCCCTTGTCCTGTCAAGGGATGTCACTGAGAAGAGCCTGGCTCCATCCTCATGACACTTGCCCTTTACATATTTATAAACATTAATGAGGTCACCCCTCAGTCTCCTCTTCTCTAAGCTAAAGAGACCCAGCTCCCTCAGCCTCTCCTCATAAGGGAGATGTTCCACTCCCTTAATCATCTTCGTGGCTCTGCACTGGACTCTCTCTAGCAGTTGCCTGTCCTTCTTGAACTGAGGGGCCCAGAACTGGACACAATATTCCAGATGCGGCCTCACCAGGGCAGAGTAGAGGGGGAGGAGAACCTCTCTCGACCTGCTAACCACACCCCTTCTAATACTCCCCAGGATGCCATTGGCCTTCTTGGCCACAAGGGCACATTGCTGGCTCATGGTCATCCTGTTGTCCACTAGGACCCCCAGGTCCCTTTCCCCTACGCTGGTCTCCAACAGGTCTGCCCCCAACTTGTACTGGTACATGGGGTTGTTCTTGCCCAGATGCAGGACTCTACACTTGCCCTTGTTATATTTCATTAAATTTCTCCCCGCCCAACTCTCCAGCCTGTCCAGGTCTCTCTGAATGGCTGCGCAGCCTTCCGTTGTGTCAGCCACTCCTCCCAGTTTTGTGTCATCAAACCCGTAGGTCTCTCTCCCTTTTCTCTTTCCCTTCCCCTTCTGGGGCTGGGGAGGAAGGTTAATAGAGAGCGTTTGCCATCGGTGTAATAGCCAGCCTAGCCTTAAACCGCGACAGAGTGTATGTTAAATTTTATTTGAGATATTTTAATATTAAAACTAAAACATGCATTAAAAATATCAAGCCACAATTATTAGTTCTCTACATTTTGTTATCTTTTGTGATTCACTGCACCAGTAATTTCCTGTACAATTTGCTGATATACTTCAGTGTCAAGAATTCTAGTAGTTTAAATTTATCTTTGCTATCACTAAGTTTGTGGTCCAAGGCTGTGTTTACATACAAGCTTTGTTCCTGAGTAAGATACAGTATTCCTTCGAGAAAGGTGTGATCCTACTATGATGTGCAAGCACTAGTATATTTTCCTAATTTAATTTTCCACTTTTGTTTACACAGGAAATATTCTGATAAGCAGTGGCATTTTCAGATAAAGTATTTTAATTTGCTTTATTATGGTGCTATGAGATACTTTGTGATAATGATAAAGGTAATTTATCTTGTAGTGACAACAGAGCTGATATACTAAGGTGATCTACAAGAAATAATAATTAAACACAAATACTTATCAAAATATTGTTTCTGTAGGGGGAAAATTTTTAGTGGTTTTAGGCTTTAGAATAAAAGACACAAGATACATAATGGCTTAAGAATATTGGTTGTGTTGAACACTCACTAAAAAATTGAAGCTGTTTTAATTGGTACAACAAATGGTTTGCATGCTATGTGCAATTTTGAAAGTATATTTCTTTCAGTATAGGACAGAGGATGTGGTAAGATAAGGAAAGCTTCCTAACATATTCTGAAGATCAAAAAAAATATGCATAATTCTAAATGTGTGACAGTTCCCAAGTACTTAAAAGATAGTGCTAAAGACTATAGATATTAGTACAGCATTATTATCGGCATAGATTAAAAAAATAACCAGTGTAAAATATTACTCTGTAAATATTCCAAAACGGATAAAACTCAGACATCACTTTGTCTACTTTCTCTCATGAGTCCTGACCTTGAGTTAATATATTGTTGGTGCAAAATTAAAGAATTAAAAACTGCATTCATTTAAAATATTCTGTATATATTAAATGGCTTTAGATAGGCAAGAAAATCTGATTGAGCAGCACCACCTGTAATAAGGGAGTCAGTGTTTTCTCGCACCATAATGTCTCATTTTGAGGCATTTTGTCTTCAACCTTTTGGCCTAAAGTTTTCTAACCCTAAAATTGCTTCATGCAGTCTCTGGACTGCATTTTTGCATGAGATTTTTCAATTTGCATCACCTGAGACAAAAGGAAAAGAATAAATTCTTCTGTAGTATTAGAAAAGAATGAAAATGCACTGAAATTTAAAAAATGTATTGGCTTTCACTGAGAGGGAGTTTTCTGCGTGTTGAAGGGAAAGCCAGCTTAGCTATGAGAAAAGGTTTAGTGAGGAGTCCTCATGGAAAACTGATGGGGAACGTGGGTAGGTGGAACTGGAACTTGGGACAAGAAGTGGCTGTGACAGCAGCTTTGAGGGGCTCAAGCTGGAACATGGAGGGCAACCTGGAACAGTGTCCCCATTGAAAAGCTAGGCAGAAATCTGTCCCGATAATGGAACACATCAACAGTGTATCAAATCAACTCTGAGATTTCCAAATCTCACTATTGCCGCTTATCAGCAAACAGCGAAACCACTGCCAAGGTCTCTCATTTCTCTGAAGTGCTTTTCTGAGCAGGAGATAAGCAAACACTGCTACCAGCTCTCCTGCTTGCTCAAGTGGTGTGCTGGCTTTAGAGTTTCTAGCCCTAGTTGTACCCAGGTGAATTGCAATAGCTTACCACCTGATTTAATACTGTTTGAATTTGCTCTTCAAAAATAAGGGATTAATGTGCAAAAATTTACTCCTAATGTTGTAGGCCAAACATTCCAAAGTTGCTAAAAATGAAAGTGTTAGTTGCCTGTGTGGTCTTACTTCATTATCCATATGCATAAGCTTTATGATTGTTTTATTATATTGTACTGTGTGTCCTACAGGACTGCAATCAGTTCTGTATCCGGTCTGGGGAAGGGTTGATTATAAAGCCACTGCTTCACTTTTTGCAGCGATTAGAAAGCATGCAGGAAAAGAAACATGACTCAGTGGTAAAGCCAGTCAGGTGTTTTCCTGGGAGTACTCAGTTGTGTTCTTGTCTGTGCCAAAGACTGCATGAATTCAAGACAAATAGTTTACAGGTAGTCACTTGGCAAGGTGCTTGGTTTCGGCTGCTTAAGGGAGATACTGGGTCACAGTTGCTGCAACTGAGATCAGTGGGGACTGTGCTTTGAACATGAAGTACTACTATGGTCTAACTATTCTGAAGAAGAAGAACCAGTTTTGCACAGGAACACTGGGTAAGCAGATTTGTGAATACTGTCTAAGGTCTATCCACTATTAGAAATAGGGCACAGAGATTTTCATAAGCTTTTATTTTACATGCATGTTGTAAAACTAAGCTAATATCTGTAAAATACTTAGGTGTTTAACAGTGAGAAACAGAAAAGAGTATATGAAGTATTTGGTGTACCCCCACCACCAAGAAAAAGAAAAAAAAAGAAAAAAAAAAAATAAAGAATTGGGAGGGGGTGATTTGCCTGGTGAATAATTAAAGATAAAGGAAAATGAAGGAATCTATTTAAACTGATAGCCCCTGGAGTAATGAGAGCTTAAAAATCTAAGGATCTCTGCTAAGACTTCTCTGCTGTGCTTCTTATTTATATCAGCAGTTAAAGGTATTTTATTTGCCTGCTGAAGCTGAAGTAACAGACTTCTTCATTTCAGCAGGTCACCATGAGAGATCAGTTTATACAAGACTTGCTGTAAATCAGAGCCTGATTTTACAAACTGGACAGCTTAAATGTTTGTACAGTGGATACGACAGCCTTGAAAGTATTTAAGCTGTTCTTTTTTTTGATAATATAGTTTAGTGTTCTAATATGAGACTCTTCATTTTATGCTTATTTTAAAGTTACCCCAAGACACCTGGTGAAACAATTTCCATTACTGCTTACTTGAACCTTACAAGGCATTATATGCTAGATATAATAAAAATCCAACATTGCTCCTATTTTCATTTTTCATACCTTTCACAAGTTATAACCTGTGTAACTGATTTTTATTCATTTAAATAATTTCAAAAGGAAACTCAAAGTAGAACAGGAGGCAGTATGAAATGTGACGATTTTTTAAAGTAGTAATTATTTGCCTCTTCACATAACTGTCATACACAAAATAGAACAGTTTTAACAGGGCAGAATATAAGTATCTTTATAGCATAAATCTCCCAGATTTATAGTACTTAGGTAGTGGACACGAGGTTACTGAGTCAATACTTACCCAAACTGTACTACTAAAAAATAATTGCTTTCTCAAAAGAGATTTAATGATCTATGAGCATAAAGTTGGAAGCCTCCTCAGTTTCTTCAGTAGGAGCAGAAGACTACTGACATTGAATAATCACTTCCTTTAAATTTCAAACTAAAAGTTTTTGTGCTAAGTCCTAGAAGCTTTCCTTATTTTTCTGCTGTGAAAACGTTCCTATATTTTTGTTCTTTTATGTGTACATTCTAAGGAGTGGTTATATCTTGCACAAGGCTGTCTATAAATTCCTTCTATTTAACTTCAGGGTTAAAGCTCAGATTAAAACCTCAATTGCTAATCTTATTAGGTAGATTGCTCCTTCTGGAATTTACGCCTCTCTAACTTGTCTGCATCACAGCAGTCAACCTTTCTGCTGGGGGCTTAGCATAATTGTTTGAATTAGAGGTAAGGAGTAAAAGTATGATTTCACAATAGCAGCGATCCCTCTCATGCCTATGTGAATACTGCATGCAGCTGTTGCCATTATCCTGTTCTGTGGAATAACAAGTACTTATTTCCAGGGCTATTGATCCAACCTTTACCCTAAGTATTAAATATGCTTTGGTGAGATCTTGAATCCATTTGTGTAGCTGCTTTCATGACCACCAGCTACTCTATCTAACGTGAATATAGATGCTGAGACATGTAGTTTATGTGAAACAGTTGTTCCAGACTATACTGAAGGCTAAATTTAACAATGGTGTGATCTGGGGCTTATCTGTAATAGTCATCTCTAGAATGAAAGAGAGGGCATATCTATACCAGAGATGCAGACATCTAAACCTGACCCAGTTTTCAAAAATCTGTAATCAAATATATTCCTTTCAAAGACTGTATTCTAAGTAACACATTTTAAAAGGAGTATGTTTTAGAGTACTGTGGAGCTGTTTTCTTAAAACTGCAAAGGAACTGCGCATATGAGGGTTAAGACAATTGGAAAGTGGAAGAACTGAAAGCTAAGGCAGTGTGGAGACTTCAGGCTTTCTACAGTGTCAAGCAACAAATTGTCAGAGGACACATTCAAGCAAAACTTAGCAGAAAGTGTGTGAATATGTTGAGCATGCTTTCATTTTTGTACCTCATGAATATTTAGTTAGTGCTTTCAGAAGATATGCAGAAGAATAAAAAAATAATAAAATGGGTTAACATAAAAGTAATTGTCTAAGTTAAGGTCAGTGTAATGTTTAGATCTTCAGTTTGACTTGAACTTTGATTTTTATTTAGAATTTATTCTAGGATGTGGGCTTGATATTTTGAAAGATGTAGAGAGGCTTTGCTTTCATTGTAATAATAATGTAAAATAGTCTAATAGTCATCACTTACGCTATTTAAACATTTTACTTGATTTCCATTCCAGGATGAAAGTCGTGGTGCAACTAAGATTCATGCTGGGGAAATTCAGAGTTCTTATGAAATGCTCAGTTCCTCTAGGGGTGGGAGCTTTGGGGAAAGACAGAGAAAAGCAAGAAGGTTTGTTATAAGACTTGTATTTTATTTTCCTGTAACTTTTCCATTTTAAGAAGGTAATATTATACATTCAACAAAGAACTTTTTGAAGACTCATTCTCTCTCGTCAATGAAGAAAATCCTTGCAAAAGTATTTCTTTCTTTTCACATCTAGATCTTCTGAAGCAGAGGTATTGCCAATTGCTAAATACTTTAAAAGCTATTAAGCTTCTGCAAATTTAAGTATGAGCACTTTCTGAATAGAAGGTTCAGAGGACTCTACCCTCAAGGTCAAGCAGCCCCTTGAGGGTACTAGTATTCATTCCCCTTGATAGCAGTCACACTGTCTTTAGCCCTTTCTCAGAGTTTTTAATTCATTTTATGATTGACTGCTGGACTAAGGCTGGTTAATGGATAAAACTGATCTTATTACAGTACCTAAAGGCAAGAAGCCAGCTGTAAAGTTGTGGTGAAGCTGTGGTGAAGCTTATCATTGTGATAAATATTATCACAGAATCACAGAATCACAGAATCACAGAATCACAGAATGGCTGGGGTCGGAAGGGACCTCTGGAGATCGTCTACTCCAACCCCCTGCCAAAGCAGGTTCCCCTACAGCACATTGCACAGGGTCATGTCCAGGCGGGTTTTGAATATCTCCAGAGAAGGAGACTCCACAGCCTCCCTGGGCAGCCTGTTCCAGTGCTCTCTCACCCTCAAAGTAAAGAAGTTTTTCCTCATATTCAGATGGAACTTCCCATGTTTCAGTTTGTGCCCATTGCCCCTTGTCCTGTCACTGGGCACCACTGAGAACAGTCTGGCCCCATCCTCTTGACACCCACCCTTAAGGTATTTGTAAGTGTTAATAAGATCCCCCCTCAGTCTTCTCTTCTCCAGACTAAACAGATCCAGCTCCCTCAGCCTCTCCTCATAAGGGAGATGCTCCAGTCCTCTAATCATCTTTGTAACCCTCCACTGGACTCTTTCCAGTAGTTCTTATCTTTCTTCACTGGGGAGCCCAGAACTGCACACAGTACTCCAGGTGTGGCCTCACTAGGTCAGTGTAGAGGGGAAGGATAACTTCCCTTGACCTGCTGGCCACACTCTTCCTAATGCACTCCAGGATACCATTGGCCTTCTTGTCCACAAGGGCACATTGTTGGCTCATGGGGAACTTGTTGTCCACCAGAACTCCCAGGTCTTTCTCCACAGAGCTGCTTTCCAGCAGGTCAACACCCAACCTGTACTGGTGCATGGGGTTATTCCTCCCAAGGTGCAGGACCCTACACTTGCCTTTGTTGAACTTCATTAGGTTACTCTCCACCCAACTCTCCAGCCTGTCCAGGTCATGCTGAATGGCAGCACAGCCTTCTGGTGTATCAGCCACACCTCCTAGCTTTGTGTCATCAGCAAACTTGCTGAGTGTACACTCTGTCCCTTCGTACAGATCATTGATGAATAAATTAAACAGGACTGGACCCAGTACTGACCCCTGGGGAACTCCACTAGCTGCAGGCCTCCAACTGGACTCAGCACCGCTGACCACAACCCTCTGAGCTCTGCCATTCAGCCAGATCTCAATCCACCTCACTGTCCACTCATCTAACCCACACTTCCTGAGCTTTGAAATGAGGATGTTGTGGGAGACAGTGTCAAAAGCCTTGCTGAAGTCAAGGTAGACAACAGCCACTGCTCTCCCCTCATCTACCCAGCTGGTCGTGTCCTCATAGGAGGCCATCATATTGGTCAAGCATGATTTCCCCTTGGTGAATCCATGTTGACTACTCCTGATGATAACCTCCTTTTCCTCCACATGCTTAGAGATGGCATCCAGGATGAGCTGTTCCATTACCTTTCCAGGGATGGAGGTGAGGCTGACCGGCCTGTAGTTGCCTGGATCCTCTTTCTTGACCTTTATGAAAACTGGAGTGACATTGGCTTTCTTTTAGTTCTCAGGCACCTCTCCTGTTCTCCATGACCTTTCCAAGATGATGGAGAGTGGCTTGGCAATAACATCTGCCAGCTCCCTCCGCACTCATGGATGCATCCCATCGGGGCCCATAGATTTGTGGGTATCCAATTTGTTTAAATGATCTCTAACGTGATCCTCCTCAACCAAGGAAAAGCCTTCCTTTCTACAGACTTTCTCTTGTACCTCCAGGGTCTGGGATTCTTGAGGGCAGGCCTTAGTAGTAAAGACTGTGGCAAAGAAGGCATTCAATAACTCCGCCTTCTCTGTATCCTCCGTCATCAGGGCACCCTTCTTATTCAGCAGCAGGCCCACATTTTCCCTAGTCTTCCTTTTGCTGCTGATGTACTTGAAGAAGCCCTTCTTGTTGTCCTTGATGTCCCTTGCGAGATTTAATTCCAAGTGGGTCTTAACCTTCCTCGTTGCATCCCTGCATACTCTGACAACCTTCCTATATTCCTCCCAAGTGGCCTGTCCCTTTTTCCACATTCCATAGACTTCCTTCTTCCATTTGAGTTTTTCAGAAGCTCCTTGAACATCCATGAAGGTCTCCTGCCCCCTTTGCTCAATTTCTTACTCATAGGGATGCACAGATCTTGAGCTTGGAGGAAGTGATGCTTAAATATTAACCAGCTCTCCTTGACCCCCCTACCTTCTAGAGCCAGATCCCATGGAATACCCTAAAAGTATGTCCTTGAAGAGGCCAAAGTCAGCTCTCCTCAAGGCCAGGGTTGTGATCCTACTTCTTGCCCTGTTTCCTCCATGCAGGATCCTGAACTACACCAGCTCATGGTAACTGCAGCCAAGGCTACCTCCCACCTTCACATCCCCAACAAGATCTTTGTTATTTGTTAGCACAAGGTCTAGCGGCGCACCTCTCCACGTTGGCTCCTCCACTACCTGTGTTAAAAAGTTGTCATCAAGGCTCTGCAGGAACCTCCTGGACTGTGGGTGCCTAGCTGTGTTGTCTTTCCAGGAGATATCAGGGTGATTGAAGTCCCCCATGAGAACCAGGGCCTGCGATCGTGAGGCTACTTCCAGCTGTCTGTAGAAGGCCTCATCTACTTCCTCTTCCTGATCAGGTGTCCTGTAGTAAACACCCACAACAGTGTCACTCATATTAGCCTGCCCCTTAATTCTTACCCATAGGCGCTCGACTCGTTCTTCATTCACCCTTAGGCAGAGCTCGATACATTCCAGTTGCTCTCTCACATAAAGGGCAACTCCGCCTCCTTACCTTGCTGGTCTGTCCTTCCTAAAAAGTACATACACATCCATGACAGCATTCCAGTCATGCAAGCTATCCCACCATGTCTCTGTAATTGCAATGAGATCATGGCCCTGCGACCGCACATAGATCTCTAATTCTTCCTGTTTATTCCCCATGCTGCGTGCATTGTTGTATAGGCATTTCAGAGAGGTAATCAAGCATGAAGGTTTCCCAGAATAAGTGCAAGAGGATTCACTATATCTATACATACCCTTGATGAAGCTGGTCTTTTACTTCCCATCATGGGAGGCAGCTATGGAACGTTTCTCACTGTTCTGATTGGCCTTCCCATTGGAAGCAATGGCACGAGCATTACCACTCTGGACCCCACCCCCCAAGCCCTTCAGTTTAAAGCCTGCCTCACCAATTTGGCCAGCCTGCTGCCAAAGATTCCCTTGCCTCTTCTAGACAGGTGGATCCCATCCCTCCCCACCAGGTTATAGTTATCAAAGAGTGTCCCATTGTCATAAAGGCCAAAACCCTCACGATAGCACCAGCCATGAAGCCAAGAGTTGATTTCCATTATAGGCCTATTTCTGGCTGCCCGCTTTCCTCTGACTGGCAAAATGGAGGAAAAGATAACTTGGGCACCAATATTTTTCACTTGCACCCCCAGTGTCTTGTAGTCTTCCTTGATTCTGCCCAGGTTCCAGCTTGCAGTGTCATTCATGCCCACATGAAAGAGCAGCAGGGGATAGTAGTCTGTTCTCTTGACAAGTTGTGGCACCCTCTTGGCAACGTTTCGCACCTTAGCACCTGGAAGGCAGCATACCTCTCGTGACTCTCTGTCAGGTTGGCAGACGGGTGCCTCAGTGCCCCTCAGCAGAGAGTCGCCCACTACGAGCACTCATCATTTCTTTTTACGGTATCCACTGTGTGCTGCAGGTACAGTTTCACCTTGTGGATCTTGCTTGTGGGTATCTATAGCTGTTAGAGCTTCACATTTGTTTTTAGTTGTGATACTGAAGGGTGGAGACTGAGGCAGAGTCCTACTTTTGTGGGTCACTAGGGTCCAAGGAGCCTCTTTCTCAGTGGTGCCTTCTAATGGGGTGTGGTGCTGATTCCACCTATCTATCCCCACTCCAGCTCCCATAATACTGCGCAGCCTTCTAACTGTTTCCTTCAACTCAGCCACTTCACGTAATAGATCATCAATCTGTGCACATCTCATGCAGGTACTTACCTTTTCTCCAGGGGAAGGGTTGGGACACTCGTTGCAGCCTACCACCTGTACTGAAGTCTCTTTCCTTACTGGTTCTGTCTGGGTGGAAGCATCAGACTTCACACTGGCTTCCTCTGCAGAAACGCTGGTTTTGGCTCTGAGGCGAGTGCTCACCATTGTGCCAGGAAACCTAGTGCAATTCCCTGGGCTGTGGACCTATAGGCAGCTTGCAGTGCCCTTCCTGCACCCCTCCCCGCACCCCTCCCCGCACACCCTCCCGCACAAACTTTCACACCATGCCCTGGCTGCCGTGACACGCCATGTTTCCCTGCCCTGTTTGCGGCGCTCCTAGTCGCTGGCGCTCCCAAGGCCGCCTTTTGTAGGAGGGACCGTGTTTGCTCTGGCAATGCCCCCGCCTCGTCAGCAACTCTCCGCAAGAGCTGCCGGCTCCAGGTGGCTCTCAGTGCTGCCCTGGCATTTCGTTACCTCAGGAAAAGCCGCTGTGTGCCAAGATCTGCTGCTCTGGAGCAGCTCCCCTCAGCGACATTATCATCTATTACATATTACATCATCATTATCATCTATTACATATTACATCTATTACATCACTATAATCTAGTACATATCAGTGAAATACTACAGAAGAGTGTGACACAATGAAATGTTTCTAAGCATGCCCCACACTAGGCCTTTGCACATTTTAATTGATTTTCCCACCCATTCAGCTATGCAGTAGTTTTTTTGCACTTTAAGCACTTTAAGTGGGGAAACATTTTAGTCAGTCTAATCTTAGGCACAGTTTTACAGAGCATTCTTCCATGCTTGGCCACATGTCTGTTCTTTGCTGTTGATGCTGAGTGTCTGCACCATACTTGTTTCTGTGTGCTGCACTATGGTTGAGGACAGAGCCCAGAGGCCAGACTCTGCTGTTTTGTGGAGGTGTCAGAGCAGGTTGTGCACGAAGCTAATAGATCACCTCAGGTAGAAAATTTCCTGCCAGTTAGAACTGGCAACTGTATGCAGCCTTTTGCAAGACCAAAACACAGCTACACCCCAGCAGTTTTCAGAGGACATTTATTGCTCTGTTTGAAGTTATACCTTTGTAATATTATAACAAGACTTTCAGAAAAAATTTTGGGGCAGTACTTTACTTTTGTACCCTAACACAGGTTTCCTCATAGTAATATCCAGCTACAGTCATGAGTATACTTCATCATGATATTTTAGAGTAGCTTGTGATCGGATTGAACTTTTTATCTGAATGTGAATTTTTGGCGTTCTTTATTTCAGAAAGCATGGCTTTTTTCTTACTTCCTATATCTTTCAGGAATTCTGTGGGAAAATGCCAAAAGTTTTGCTTCAATGCCATGTTCAAGGCTGCAGCTGAGATACATCACTCTCTCTGCCACGTCATGTGTCCAGAATAACTTCATTTTATTTCAGAAAGTCTGTCCTTGGTCCTGACCCTGGCCATTTCCATACGTGCTCCACCTACTACTGTGAGCTAATTACATCCTCCATATGCAATCATGCCTTCAACTCACAAATTTGCAGTGCTGTTAAAGCCACATGTAAGTACCAGTTTCCCCTTCAGTGAAACATAACACCTATTCCTTTTTCTTTTTTCTTTTCTCCCCATCACCCCACCCCCTACACCCCCCCTCGCCCCGGTATAACAACTAGATTAAGTCTGAGTACTCCCACTTATAATTTATTAGGTTCTATTTTTCTCCTTCCAGCAACCTTACTTTCATCCAATAAGGAAAGTACTCTTTACTTTAAACTCATCTTTATTGATGTGGTCAGCCCTTTAGAGAATCACTGATAGTTTAGTGGTTTTTTGTTTTTTTTTTTTTCCTAAGAGTACATTGGAAGTTCTCTTAGTACAAATTCCTGCCTGATGCCTTTCTGCTTTAAGTGGTGTGTTTGATTTTCTATTACACTTCTTTCTTCATGTGGGTCTCAGTAGACTCCATTTCGCTATGTTATGTGTTCTGGGCAAGAAAAGTACTCAGGAGCCACATTGATTTTCAAAGCAGTTTATACAGAAGTCACAACTTCAGTTAGCTTTCTAGCATGTGCATACAGTGATGTAGGCATCTCTTCCAATCCCCTTGCAACACATGTGCTTACATTCTCTGCAGGTCAGGAATTCATGTGCTTCTTGTGAGGATTGAAGGCTCAGGCCAAGCAATAATAGAGGTGAAATGTTAGGGCAGCTACAGTTCAGAGAACATGAGCATAAAGTGGAAAGGAAGTTTCTCATAACATAGCAGATAAATCTGAGAAAAACTAAGTGCCCTGAAAATAAATATTTACTGCATAGGTCCTGAGATTGTATGTTACAAGCTTAAGTTTTATTCTGTTGGCAGTTAGTTTGGTGGTAGATTGAAGCAGGCTAAGATTTAGGCTCTATTTAAATTAATGCTTAAACAGAAGTTAGGCAAGCACACTGAACACCGCCTTCTTCCCAGGCTGAAATGGAGACTGAGGTCTGGGCAGGGTCCAGCTGCCTCACAGCATTCTCCTCTGGGAACCTTCATGACTGTTGGGTCTCCTGCCCACAGGACACATCTCTAGATCCTCTTCTCCACCATCTCTAGATCCTCTTCACCACCCTTTGTTGCAGTCAGAGTGAGCACAGCAAGAAACAGACTGAGACAAGGGACCATGAGTCCTAGCATGTCTGTGAACAGAAGCTCCTAAAGCTCTAGAGCTGGGACTCAAAGTGAGAAGATAGGCAGGCAGCAAATGTGAGGAAGGAATTTTCTCTCCAGGTGAATTCAGGGCTCTTCAGCTGTGCTGTAGATCTTTTTCTCATGTTTGATACTCTCCTCTCTTTCTGTAGAGTGGAATTTGCATTTGACTGCGGCCAAATGAACTTGACTGCAGTTATTGCAACTTAAAAAGGTCTTTTGCTCCTCACAAGTATGTGAAGTAGGAAGCTTTATTGTTTCAGAGAATCTCCAGTGTGGATGACTGCTCACTTCCCTCTTCTCTTTACACAACTAAATTTTATAGGACATGTCCTCCAAGACTTGGGGCTGTTTTGCCTATCATGTAGAGTCTATGATTCAGTGGTTGTATTATTGTCAGATTGTCCTGATTGAGACCCTTTGAGGAGGCTCTGCTGCCACAGGGAGACACTTTAGCACTTTTACTGCCCATTTCTTGAAAAGTTTCCTAGGAAATATTATGGAGTTTTTATAATTTTGAAGATAAAAGCACAACACATCTATGATAGAGCAGTTGGATTATTCTGTATCTTGTAAGATGAACTAACCATCCTGTCTCAAGTACATGTGCTCCAACAGAGTTTTACTTAGGAGGAGGAGGAGGTCTTCAGGTCGTTTAGCACGAGGAAAATTAAAGAAAACATAGTTTCCTTCATAAGTAGAGATGGTAGAGGCTAGAAGCATAACTCTAAATTTATATTTGATCTAACTAGCACTAAGTACAGTGAGCAGACACCCTGTAGGAATACCACACTCTTGAGTATTGTTTAAAAGAGAGATATGAACTTGGGATCTCACAATTCATAGTGAATGATTAACGTGTTCTTAAGACTTGAACATGACTTCCTTAATTGATTATGTTTCATCTAAACAAACTGAAGTATTCATAAGGAGGGTGGAGGCAGGGGATGGAGATCCATGTGGCAGCAAAGGTGCAAGAGTTATTGATGTATTAGAAACCATGGAAGTGCCTGAGAACAGTGACATAGCAATTAGGGCTTCTCCCCTAAAGAGGTGATGGGATCAAGAGCCCAACTGAAGTGCATCTACATCAATGTATGCAGTATGGGCAACAAACAGGAGGAGCTGGAAGTCATTGTGCAGCTGGAAAATGATGATACAGTTGCAATCAGTGAAACATGATGGGATGACTCAAACAACTGGAGTGCTGCAATGGATGGCTATAAACTCTTCGGAAGGGATTGGCAAGGAAGGAGAAGTGGTGGGGTGGCCCTGTATGTTAGGGAAAGTTTCAATTGTCTAGAGACTGATGATGGTGACGATAGGGTTCAGTGTTTATGGGTAAGAATCAAGGGAAAGACCAACAAGGCAGACATCGTGGTGGGAGTCTGCTATAGACCCCCCAACCAGGATGAAGAGGTAGATGAAATATTCTATAAGCAGCTGGGAGAAGTCTCACGATTGCTAGCCCTTTTTCTCATGGGGGACTTCAACTCAACTATGTCTGCTGGAAATGCAATACAGGGGAGAGAAAACAGTCTCTGAGGTTCCTGGAGTGTGGGAGTTAACTTCCTGAAACAGCTGGTGAGTGAGCCAACTAGGGAAGCCGCCCCACTGGACCTCTTGTTTTCAAACAGAGAAGGACTTGTGGGTGATGTAATGGTTGGAGGCCATCTTGGGCATAGCTATCATGAAATGATAGTTTTAGATTCTTGGAGAAGTAAGGAAGGGGGTACAGCAGAACTGCTACCGTGGACTTCTGGAGGGTAGACTTTGGCCTGTTTAGGGGCCTGGTTGACACAGTCCCTTGGGAGGCAGTCCCGAAGGGCAAAGAAGTCCAGGAAGGCTGGACACTCCTCAAGAAGGAAATCTTAAAGGCGCAGGAACAGGCCACCCCCATATGCCAAAAGATGAGCTGGCAGGGAAGAAGATCGGGCTGGCTGAACAGAGAGCTTTGTCTGGAACTCGGGGAAAAACAAAGGAGTTTATGACTTTTGGAAGAAGGAGAAGGCAAATCAGGAGCACTACAAGGATGTCGTGAGGTTATGCAGGGAGAAAATTAGAAAAACCAAAGTCCAACTAGAACTTAATCTGGCTACTGCCATAAAAGGCAATAAAAATGTTTCTATAAATACATTAGCAACAAGAGGAGGGCCAAGGAGAATCTCCATCCTTTACTGGATGCAGGGGGAAACACAGTGACAAAGGATGAGGAAAATGCTGAGGTGCTTAATGCCTTCTTTTCCTCAACATTTAGTAGTAAGACCAGTTGTTCTCTGGGTACCCAGCCCCCTGAGCTGGAAGACAGGGATGGGGAGCAGAATGAAGCCACCATAATCCAAGGAGAAATGGTTAGTGACCTGCTACACCACTTAGATGCATGCAAATCTATGTGGCCAGATGGGTTCCACCCAAGGGTATGGAGAGAGCTGACAGAAGTCCTCACTAAAAAACTTGCCATTGTCTATCAGCAGTCCTGGCTAACTGGGAAGGTCCCAGTTGACTGGAAGTTAGCAGATGTGATGCCTATCTACAAGAAGAGCCAGAAAGAGGATCCGGGGAACTATAGGCCTGTCAGTCTGACCTTGGTGCCAGGGAAGGTTATGGAGCAGATCATCCTGAGTGCCATCACACGGCACATACAGGACAACCAGGCGATCAGGCCCAGTCGACATGGGTTTATGAAAGGCAGGTCCTGCTTGACTAACCTGATCTCCTTCTATGACATGGTGACCTGCTTAGTGGATGATGGAAAAGCTGTGGATGTTGTTTACCTGGACTTTAGTAAAGCCTTTGACACCGTTTCCCACAGCATTCTCCTGGGAAAACTGGCTGCTCGTGGCTTGGAAGGGTGTACACTTCGCTGAGTAAAAAACTGTCTGGGTGGCTGGGCCTAAAGAGTTGTCATGAATGGAGTAAAATCCAGTTGGCAGCTGGTCACAATTGTAGTTCCACACGACTCAGTATCGGGGCCAGTTCTCTTCAATATCTTTATCAATGATCTGGATGAGAGCATTGAGTACACCTTCAGTTAGTTCACAGACAACATCAAGTCAGGTGGGAGCGTTGATCTGCTTGAGGATAGGAAAGCTCTGCAAGAGGGATCTGGATAGGCTGGATTGATGGGCCAAGGAGAATTGCATGTCATTCAACAAGGCTAAGTGCCGGATCCTTCACTTGAGTCACAACAACCCCATGCACTGCTACAGGCTTGGGGAAGAGTGGCTGGAAAGCTGCCTGGAAGAAAAAGACATGGGGTGTTGGTTGACAGCTGACTGAGTATGAGCCAGCAGTGGTGCTTAGAGCCATGGTTTAGTGGTGGACTTGGCAGTAGTAGGTTAATGGTTGGATTTGATGATCCTAAAGGTCTTTTCCAACATAAATGATTCTGTGTTTCTGTGAAGATATCAGCCTATGTTCAAACTCAGGTGTGCTTTCCTAGGACTGTGTAATCTGATGTTTGGCAGACAGACTGGATTCAAACAAGCCCAACTCATTAAAAGCCTGGATTTTTTCTTTTTTAGAGAGCAATTCAGAAGCATTCTCACCACACCTTGATTTAAGCATGTATTTTGTCACAGTTGCCATCAGTAGGGCTCTACATCAGAGCGAGGGATCATATACAAATAAATAGTCATTGCTGTAGATCGGTCCTGGTAGAAATGAAGTTTTAAAGTGATCACTCCTAAGTGTTTAGGAAAGTGTTGCATAAAGGCACCTGGTAAAGCCTAGAGATGTTTGTGGCAGAGAAGATTAGATGTAACATCTGCTGTGTAGAGGATGAAAACGAATATATGCCACAGTTGACATCTGTAGGAAATAAATAATTTACATGAGTGAAAACAATGGATCCAGAAGATTAGTATGAAAAGCAATCAGTATATCATGATGAGCAGGAAATTTAATTGCATCAGTATATTTTACATCTTTTGCATATACTATGGATATACTATGAAGCAGTTTTTCTGACTTAAAAGGCCAGATTTTGTATTTTGTGACCATTTGTATGCTACAGCTTCCCAAAATACCTCTCAGAGAGTGGCAGTTTCTTCTTACATTTTGTACTGTTTCTCCTCTTCACTTCAAAGGATTTTCTTAACATTAAAAAGCATAAGCTGTTTACTCTTGCTTGCTAAATTAAATTTTTGTTTGGAGTGTCCACTTCAGCTGAAGGAACAAATTTTCTTGTCTGAATTATTTCTGAGAAAAAACAGTCAGTGCACTCGAGTGGTTCTTCAGCACTTCAATGAGTCTTTTGCAGTTTTAGAAGGATAAAACCTGTGTCCGCACATTCCTCTCCAATGGACCTGTGTCCTGAACCCTCACATTTTTTTATACTGAGAAAGTCCACACCCCAGATGACACTGTTCCTCCTCTCAGTATGGCACCACTGCATCTCTCTCTCCAAGTACCCCAAGTGTTAAAGGCAGCCTAGTAGTAGGTCTTTGACCTAGCACCACATCTGAGGGAAGTTTTCTCTGAGAATATGGAAGTAGCATAAGCAGAGTATCTGGTATAAAAAAACATCACCTTTTTGGGGCCTCAGTCAACATTAAGTTCACTTGCAAGGGACATGTAATGAACATTTTAAAATCTAGTTAAACATGTTTTGATGATTTCCTGTTCTAGGCTCAGCACAAGAGCTAACACTCTCTGAATTTGATCTAAATCAGAAAGACAAAAACCAGAAGAACATTAATTTTTCTCCCCCTCTCAAAGACCTTTTCCTGGGGTCATCAGGTCACATCTTTAGTTCCCATTTACCAGACTTCTCAGTGTAATAGTGGTTACACTGTACAGCCTCCTCCAGAAGGAATCTCTGGCCATCTTCAAAAATTGTTGAGCAAGCTTATTTCCAAATTAATGAGCAGCCTGACTTCTTACAACCTCCTAAAAGCTGCTTTCTGAATTCAGGCCCCATGGCATATCACAGCCTGACTGTCCAGCCACTTAACAGAAATGTTCTTTTGTGTGGGTTTCAGAGGGAGAAGATAGCATTCAGTCAGTTCTCCTAAAAACGTTCTTAGTTATTAAGCAACATTTCTTTTTCTGTTCTACTATTAATTTGCCTAAAAGAGGTATAGTTTTGCAGAACTCTAGTTTGTATTTGTCTGTGTGATTCTTTTCTTTCAAGATGTCATCCTAAAGTTATGACAGCTGTCATTGCTGATAACTGTTCTGCTTTGAGAAAAATTGGAATACACTGAAGACTATTTTTTTATAGTTTCCATGGTTCTAAATCTAAACACCACTAAATTCAAAGGTGTCATTCAATGTATAGCTGAGTTTGATACCAGACGGTTCAATTTAGCAACAGTTTAGCAAGAGTAGGCCTCAGAGTAGTCTCTAAAGGCTTGCTCTGTGTTACCTTTGTACAGAACAAACTTTCCTGTCAATAATCTTCCTTTTAGCTAAGAATAATAGAGAATAATAATAATAGGTTCTGAAGTATCTACATGTTTTGTAGATAGAGTTTGTTTATGGGATTGATAACAAGGTTCTAGTAAACAAAGATTCATGCTGTTTACGCTTAGTTCTAGAAAAACAAAGGTCACTGCTAATTATATAAGGCCAAAAGACAAAACAAAACTGTAAAGAACAACTCTGTGATGTCTACATTAATTTGATTCATAAACTCTTGTGTCAGAGGAGTAAGTCCAAAACGATATCTTCTTCTTGGGAACACATGTACTTGTAAACAAGAAGGCCTCAACCACGCTTGCGCACAAGCACGATTTAAGGGGGATTGGGACCACCAGCGACCCCCAGAGACCACCAAAGACCCCTTCCCCAATTTAGTACGCATGCGTAAAGACATTACATAATGCATTACATAATGTGTTATGTATAAGTTGTTTTTTAATTGGGTGTTTTTTTTTTTCTTGGAATTGTGTATATAAGGAGCAAGCTTTTGTTCTTAGGTGTGCATGATAGGAGGAGATATCCCCCATGCACCCAGATGTAATAAACCAATGTCAGCTTTCTAAACTATAATTTGGTTTGGAGAGTTTTCTTGGTTACTCTTTTTTGGTAACAAATTTAGCTCACTTAATTTGAAAAACAGACAAAATAAGGAAGGTTTTTTAAAAAATCCACAAACAAGTTTAAATTTCATGTGCAGTTATAGAAAAAATCTTAGTATGAACACAGATACTTCTAAAGAGAAAATAATTAGCATTACATTTCTTAACTATTTTGATAGAATTAGAACAGGTTAGTTCTGCCTGTCATTTCCTCCCTCCCTATAAAGTGATTAAGTTCTAAGCCACATAGTTCAAACCAAAGTGAATATTTTATTCATTTTCATTTTACTCATTTTGTTTAATATTACTCTTTCAAGAGAAAAGTGACTTATTGTGACAGAGCTTGGTTTAGTTTATTAATGTTCCTGAAATTGTGATAGCTGTGGTTCTGGGTGCCTGTCTTGTTCTAAATTTCAGCAAACTTCCAATTCTGTGCACTGAGTTAATTTGGCGGCTTCTTGCTATGTGCTAAGAACAACATCTTAGCATAGTTGGTAAAACGATGATGTTATTAACACAGGCACTAATTTAGTCATGCTCAGTTTGATATTCAAAATTTCACTTGGAAACTGTATGCAATCAAAGATCTACCTGTTTTCCGATAAAGAGTGAGGTTAGTCACAGCACTAGTTCTCGTCTTTGAGATGTGGAAAAATATCTTGCCAAAGAAGATCATACATTTTTGGCATTTCACCATCTTTTAAATATCATGGCATTGTGTGAAAGTCCTCAAGGAGACAAGTTTTTCCCATTGTGGAATGCATCTCCTACCTTCTCTGTTCTGAGCGATTTGTTCAATTTTTTTATATCAAGGTTAGCTGTGTTCTACTACTACTAGCGTATTTCTACTATGCTAATATATGTCTGTCTTTTTAGCAGGGACTAACACTAAATCCCAGAAATTATATTTACTTACAAACTTTCCCAGTTTATATAGTTATATGCATATATGTACATGTATTACCCTCATGGATCGTCATAACTAGAGTGCAACAGTGCAGTAAGCTATGCACAGTATTCCGCAAAATCCTGTAGACAGAATGACTGCAATGAATACTTGATTTTCTTGGTACATCTTGTACCATAATAAAATATAAAATTTATTTATGTCAATTTTGAGTGTCTGGGCAGAACTAAAAGCACTGTTAAGAAGAAAGGATTTCTTAGGGCTCATCCTGAATCCATCTACATTCTTAAACAAATTCTACATAAAGGTGTATTGAAAACATGCTTTGTATGACTGATGCACTTTAACAGTTCAATCTCACTGAAGAGTATTTGCATACCTACTTTGGCAAACAGCTCAAAAATGAGAATATTCTTCCTCTTCCAGGTTAGCTTTTCAAGCTTTTGCTTACTTATTTTTATAAACAAAGTCTATTCTGCCAGACAAGCTGCAGAGATAATAGCTTTCATCATGACTGCTAAAATTGGAGTGTTTGGGGCCAAAATATGGAAGGTAGTGAAGAAAGATTCATTTCTAGCTAAGGCTGCAAAGACAGTGGTTTTGTCCCTTAGCAAACACAGAACAGTCTTTGCTCAGTCAATCTTCCTGCAAATCAATGATACCTTTTTGGTCGGAAAAACAATAGCTCTGTTGTGGGGCTAAATGCTATTTTCAATACAAAGCAATCTTGAGAAGAAAGGACCCCTTGAGATCCAGTAGATATCAAAAACTGCCTTGTGAACTTTGAGAGCTCAGTTTTGAGTATAAGAAATCGTATTTGATGTTAGTAAAGACAGAAATTGCTGCTGAAGCACGTGACAAAATCTCTTAAATATTATATCATTGAAGTTGCATCACAGAATAAGAGTTAAAAAAGGGTAGTGATGATTAATTTACTTTTTTAAACTTTTACTTTTAAACTGTAGTTCCAATTTCTTTGTATTTAAAGTATATGGGCCTACACAAGTGGAAATGATGTAGAGCTTTAATTTATCCTCTTGAGGAACTGAAAATGGACCTTATATGTTACTAAATACTAACTAGGGAAGAATTTTATGGAAGCTATCCTTAAAATTCAAATAAGCAATATATTAAATATAGCAGTGTTTAAGACTTCAAAAAGATTTTATGAAAACAGTTTCATTGTCCATCCTTCTTTGACACAAGAATTTGCACTTGAGAATGTTACAGCTATTTAGGCATTTCTAGGATCAATATCTTAATTTTTTTTTGTTTGTTTGTTTTGCTAAACTGAAGATGTTCTATAAAAACACATCAGTACTGGTACTTGTAAACTTGGTTGTAGTATTGCCAGTTTTAGCGTTTCAATCTGATTTTAAAATCAGATCTAGAACTTTTAAATAACATATCTAGAGTAGACTATATGATGAAATTGTCACAAATCACCAAACATTTTCATTATTGTATTGCTTATCTTTAAAAATCTAAGTTTAGTGCTAAGGATTCTGGATATTCGTATATTGAAAAATGGCTATTTTATGCCGAGACTTCCTCCATTGATTGTAAATAGCTGAATAGTGTTTCTTCGAAGAATGCAAATGTTGACTAAGCAAACATATGGAAAATAAGCAGGAGGAGTTGGAGATCTGCCTTAGATTGCATGACTATGATATAGTTGCGATCACTGAAACATGATGGGACAGCTCCCATGACTGGAATGTTGTCATGGATGGCTATGTACTATTTAGGAAAGACAGACCAACAAGGCGAGGTGGTGGTGTTGCTCTTTATGTGTGAGAGTAACTGAAATGTATTGAGTTCTATCTGGGGGGGGAAGTAGAACAGGTTGAAAGCTTGTGGGTAAGAATTAAAGGACATGCAAAGGGGAGTGAAACTGTCGTGGGGGTCTACTATAGACCACCAAACCAAGAAGAAGATGTTGATGAGGCCTTCTACAGACAACTGGAGGTAGCCTCTAGAACACACTCCTTGGTACTCATGGGTGACTTTAATCACCCTGATATTTGTTGGGAATCCCACACAGCTAGACATGTTCAGTCAAAAAGGCTCTTGCAGTGCATCGATGATAACTTCTAAATGCAGGTAGTGGAGGAACCAATGAGAAGTGGTGCACTGCTGGACCTTGTATTAATGAATAAAGAAGGACTAGTTGGGGACGTTAAGGCTGGGAACAGCCTTGGCGACAGTGACCACGACATGGTGGAGTTTAGTATTTTACAAGGTAGAAGTAGGGCAATAAGTAGGATTACAACCTTTGACTTCCACAGGGCCAACTTTGTACTCTTCAAAGATCTACTTGCAGGAATCCCATGGGCTGAGACTCTAGAGGGCAAAGGAGCCCAAGAAAGTTGGTCAGTTTTTAAATACCACTTCCTCCAAGCCCAAGATAGGTGTGTTCCCTTGAGTAATGCAAAGGAATGAGCAAGGAGCTTCTGAAGGAAATCTTGTGGAAGAAAGAAATTTACAGTTTATGGAAGAAGGGTCTTGTCACTTGGGAGAACTATAGGGAAGTTGTCAGGATGTGTAGGAAGGCAACAAGAAAGGCCAAAGTCCTCTTAGAACTAAAACTGGCAAAGGAAGTAAAAGAGAAAAAAAGGGGCTTCTTCAAATATATCAGTAGCAAAACGAAGAACAGGGAAAGTGTGGGCCCTCTGCTGAATGAGGCAGCAGCCCTGATAACCGAGGATGCAGAGAAGGCAGAGTTGCTGAATACCTTCTTTGCTTCGGTCTTTAATCCTAAAACCAGCCCTTGTGATCTCCAGACCCTGGATGTAGGAAAGGAAGTCTGGAGGAGGGAAGACTCTCCACTAGTCAGTGAAGACTGGGTTAGTGGTCAGTTACAGAAACTGAATACACACAAGTCCATGGGCCCTGATGAGATGCACCCAAGAGTGTTGAGAGAACTGGCTGATGTTGTTGCTCTACCGTTCTCCATCATTTTCCCAAGATCGTGGCAAACAGGAGAGGTGCCTGAGGACTGAAGGAAAGCCAATGTCACTCCAGTCTTCAAAAAAGGCAAGAAGGAAGATCCAGCGAACTACAGACCAGTCAGCCTCACCTCCATCACTGGAAAAATGATGGAGCAGCTCATTCTGGAGGTCATCTCTAAGCACATGGAAGAGAAGAAGGTTATCAGGAGTAGTCAGCATGGATTTACCAAGGGGAAATCATGCTTGACTAACCTGATAGCATTCTATGATGTTGTGACTGAATGGGTAGATGCAGGGAGACCAGTTGATGTAGTCTACTTTGACTTTAGCAAGGCGTTTGACACAGTTTTGCATAACATCCTCGTGAGCAAGCTCAGGAAGTGTGAGGTAGAACAGACAGTGAGATGGATTAAGAACTGGCTACACAATAGAGACCAAAGAGTGGTAATCAATGGTGCCAAGTCCAGCTGGAAACCTGTAACTAGTGGAGTCCCCCAAGGATCAGTGCTGGGTCCAGTCCTGTTCGACATCTTCATCAACGACCTTGACGAAGGGACAGAGTGTCTTCTCAGCAAGTTTGCTGATGATACGAAGCTGGGAGGTTTGGCTGATACACCTGAAGGCTGTGCGGCCATTCAGCATGATTTGGACAGACTGGAGAGCTGGGCAAAGAGGAACCTAGAGAGGTTCAACAAGAATAAGTGCAGAGTCCTGCACCTGGGAAGGAGTAATAAAATGCACCAGTACAGGTTAGGAGGTGATCTGCTAGAGAGCAGCTCCGTGGAGAAGGACCTTGGAGTCCTGGTGGACAATAAGTTATCCATGGGCCAGCAATGTGCCCTTGTGGCCAAGAAGGCCAATGGTATCCTTGGGGTGCATAAAGAAGAGTGTGTCCAGCAGATTGAGGGAGGTCCTCCTCCCCCTCTACTCTACCCTGGCAAGACCTCACCTGGAGTATTGCGTTCAGTTCTGGGCTCCCCAGTTCAAGAGGGACAGAGATCTACTGGAGAGAGTCCAATGGAGGGCTACGAGGATGATTAAGGGACTGGAACACCTGCCTTATGAGGAAAGGCTGAGAGACCTGGGGCTTTTTAGTCTGGAGAAGAGAAGACTGAGACGGGATCTGATTAATGTGTATAAATAGTGTGTCAAGAGGAAAGAGGCAACCTCTTTTCACTTGTGCCCCACGATAGGACAAGGGGCAATGGATGCAAGCTAGAGCACAGGAAGTTCAACCTCAACATGAGGAAGAACTTCTTTACTGTAAGGGTTACAGAACACTGGAACAGGCTCCCCAGAGAAGTTGTGGAGTCTCCTTCTCTGGAGACTTTCAAGACCCGTCTGGATGTGTTCCTGTGTAACCTGCCCTAGATTGGTCCTGCTCTGGCAGGGGGGTTGGACTTGATGATCTCCAGAGGTCCCTTCCAACCCCTAACATTCTGTGATTCTATGATTCTATGAAACTAGATAAGCAGGTCAGCCTCTGATAATTGAAGAGACTGATATACTTAGAGGCGTAAAAGTAATTTAGGATGGAATTATAGTCATGAGCTATTTGGTGTTTGGATAAAGTTGTTTTTATAGCTGCATAATTTTTGCATAGAACTATACTGAATCTTCAAAGTTCTTTAAGTGTGGATGTACTGTTTTAAATTCTTTTTACTTTATGGAATTCTGAGATGAAAGGAAGCTGCATGATATTAGTGCTGTAGAGAAAAATGTTCTAATCTCAGCTTTTCCATTTTTTTCAAGTTTAAGAGTTAGAGAACCAAGTCCTCAGATACTGAGCTCTTATTTTTAGTTGAGACTTTCCAGAGGTTTGTTGGTAAACTTTAAATAATATTCCAGTTGAAACTCCCCAGATCTCATGGTATGGGGAACAGAGGGCAAATATTGTACTTTTAGAGTTCCTCAAACATGTAGGACTCATAAAAATGAGAAGCACGCTTATCCCATCTTAGTTATTTGGAGCTGCCCAATTTTCTGTTAAAAATTGTCATGGAAGTAGAAAATATCTAGAAGTAAAGCAGAGGTGGCTTTTTATGGGGATAAGAGTAGTTAAGTACTGCTCTGGCTTTACACATAAACTTTCAATGTAAGCATGACAGATTTGCTTATCCTAAAATTACACGTATACAAGGCTTATATTTAGAGGTTAAAGCCCAGATTAATAAAGACTGTTAGATTCCTAATTCCTCTTAGGTACTTATTCATTCCTGCAATCAGTAGGTCTGATGCAGGCAGATGTGGGCTAATTCTCCCTATACTATAAGCTACTTAGTAGAGTAACTGTGTTAGCATAGCAGAGAGCCCAAGTTAATATATTCTGCCTACACAGTTTTCAGTTCAGTTCAGAGCTGATTCACATTTAAATATGGGCAAAGGGAGCCTGCATCTTTCTCCAAAATGATGTTGATATATCCTGTAGCAAGCACTTAACAACCTCTGAGAAGTAGTTCCCAAATTACAGTGTATGAGCCATTAGCACAGAGGTTACTTCAAAGCAGTCAGTGCATATTTCCTGAGCAACAGAAATCCTCCTGCATAGCACCTAGCCCAGAGCTAGAAGGAATTGCGGCTGTTGCTGCTAGTATGGGAATCCTTACCTCTGAGAGTGTGGGAGTCTTCTAGGTGGTCATTTTGAGCTGCACGTGGTACCTTTCTTCTGAAGACGCACTGTGTGTTTGAGTGCAGTGTAACAGAAACTTAAGGTATTGAAATAAACTTATATGCCTTTATGGCAGTTCAGTTAGTAACAGATTTTGTGATTTGCTGTTCTTTTGAAGTGAATGCCCAGGAAAAGGACAAATACGATGTTACAAAACTGATGTATAATTCTGTATTAAGTTCCATTAAATTGCACTGTTGCAATTTAGAGCTGATCAATGCTTGATTTGAGATAGAACTGGGCTAATCACAATAGAAGTTTTATGAAAGAAAATAGAAAAGACAGCTCAAAAAAAACTTTTTTCCTCACAATTATTTTAGTAACGGTTAGAAGCAAGAAAAGCAAAGCTAAACTAAAACTAAACTACTTTGCATACCATGAGCCAATATGAATTTCAAAAATACTCTTAACCATGAGTTCTGTAATTTGGCTTAAACATAACTTGAGATTGCTTTTTACATAAATCAAACATGCTCCTGCTCTCTTTCCCACACTATCATGGCATTTCAAGTGAGATGTTACTATGAATAGAATGCAGGGAAAAAAATTCATAGGTAAACTGTATCTGAAAAAACAACTTACTGAGAATTAGGCTTACAGAACAAATTGCTATGGGTGGCTTGGTATACCCATTAACTTCACTGTTAATTTATGTCCAATTAGTTTGTTCATGTAGGACGAACTGCTTTTTTTAGACCCTGTGTGTAATTTATTCCTTTCCAGTTACTAACTCAATAGTTCAGCAGTTATAAGTTTTGTTTCTATTACACAAATTGGTCACAAAACCCAAAATGCTTCACCTACACTTACCACCCCAGGACAAGGGAAGCGATCATCCTCCTGTACTCAGCACTGGTGAGGCCACACCTTGAATACTGTGTTCAATTTTGGACCCCTCACTACAAGAAAGACATTGAGGTGCTGGAGAGAGTCCAAAGGACAATAAAGCTGGTGAAGGGTCTGGAGAACAAGTGTTATGGGGAGCAGCTGAGGGAACTGGGGTTGTTTAGTCTGGAGAAAAGGAGGCTCAGGGGAGACCTTATCACTTTCTACAACTACCTGAAAGGAGGTTGTAGCAAGGTGGGTGTCGCCCTCTTTTCCCACATAACAAGTGATAGGACAAGAGGAAACAGCCTTATTTTGTGCCAGGGGAGGTTTAGATTGGCTATTAGGAAAAATTTCTTCACTGAAAGGGTTGTCAAGGAGTGGAACAGGCTGCCCAGGGAAGTGGTGGAGTCGCCATCCTTGGAGGTATTTAAAAGACGTGTAGATGTGGTGCTTAGGGACGTGGTTTAGTGGTGGACTTGGCAGTGTTAGGTTTACAGTTGGACTCAATGACCTTAAGGCTCTTTTCCAACCTAAATGATTCTATGATTCTAACAGTATTCTAACAAACCTCTACTCCTTTATTTCCACTGAAGGGTCACCAGTAAAACAGCCAAAATGGAAAAATGAATGTTTCTAGTACACAAAGAAGTTAATTCAGACATTAGTTTTATACATAGAAAATGCTATATGTACGCATTTGGTCCCAGATAAGTGCCATAATACCTTGCAGTTGCTATGGTAACTAGAGAGCAGCTGAGGTTTATTTTCTCTATATTTAGAAAAAAAAATCTAAAATATCTAAACCGATTAAACCTCAGTGCTGCTGAGAAAATTTTACATAGAAAGGAGCTATCAGTTATGTGATAAATGCCTCTAATTCATCATTCTGAGGCACATCCGAGGAAACCTACAGACCTGACTGACAGTCGCTGTAAGCCATACAGCCTATGGCCTTGACAGGGCACACGAGTTCAGGTTGTAGCTCGAGGCTAACTTGGACTTCTAGATTACAGCCAGCTTGGCAAGTTTGTCCAAGGCACAGGCTAATTATGCTTATTTCTGCCTGCACCTGCCCATACAAAATGCTTTAAAGTTTCATCTGGACTTCTGAATTGTGAAATGGTTGGTCCCCTAGGTTACTGAGGCATTGCAGATGTAGCAAATACAGCCTTCATTCTGCATTTGCTGCAGACACTGCAGCAGAGCACACAGAGGAAACGTTACATGTCTCTATCGCTACGGCATGTCAGAAAACCCTCAAAATGGTGAAAAACCATGGAAGGTAAGGTGTCACAACAGTTTGACCTCTGGCTCTTTTCTGAACAGGTTTCCTCAGTGAAGTGCATAACAGTGACTGTGTGATGCTGATATTCTCTAGTATACGTGTCCATGCTTATATTCCGTACAAGTGATCAAAAAAAAATACTACATGCCAACTATAATAACCAGGAGAGGCCAGTGTATGCATCCTTGAAAAAAATTGTGCAATACTCTGGTGTCTTACAAAGTCGTTCCAAGCCATCATGTGAAAATGGCAGTGTCATACACAAGCCATTGTGTGGAGGGAAAAGAAAAATCTAAATTTCTGAACCCTATCAAAGCTGACCTTTCTTAACTTCTTTTATGGAAGGTGAACTTGAAGTTATGTCTGTTTTTTACTTCCTCCAGTCTCTACTACTAGTCTTGGTTTCACAGGGTTACCTGGGAAACGAAGACTGGTATAGATTTCGTCATTGTAAGAAAGGAATAGATTTGGAAAGTGCAGCTGCTTTCCCTCCATAGCTGCTGAACTTGTCTTTTCTCACTTGTATTTTTTTGAATGGAAGCATTTCTCCACCTGCTGGCTCTAAGGAAGACATTGCAGCCTTCCAAGCAGACAACTGCATATGGACGATGTATATTACACAACGGATTACTTGTATAATAAAAGCCTGTTTGGGATTGACAACACTTCTATCCTGACAGTCCAAAACTGCTGCATTTGTAGTAAGCAGTTTCGGAGTAGGATAGCTTATTTTTAATTCATTCAGTCTAGGGAATTGAATGTATTCCGACAGGTAACATTTCTTCATATAGCTCTATTTCACGTGAGACCATATTGTGAAGGCAGACTATGTGTTAAATTGCATGCAAATTATTTCGGACCAATTCCTAGGCCTTTTCCGGTGGCTCAGTATGGACAGTCAATTGTACAATATGCAGAAATATTTATAGCCAGTAGGGTAATATCCATCCTCCGATAGGTAGGTAGGATCATAGCTAGTGAGACTTTCAGGTACATTATGAAATGTGCAAAGCCTACAGTGGTAGACCAGAGATGTGCATATTAATTGTGGTTCTAGTAGCTGCAAGCAGAGGATGAAGAAATGAAGATGGCTTCTATACAGCCTTTCTGTGTCTCTGTGCCAGTTTTTTTTTTGCATTTTCCAGCTCAATAGTATGAGATTGAACACACATTGACTTGGAGGAGTTGGCATGTATTCACTACAGCACTTGAAGCTCTTCACACCTTACCAGGCAGTCTTGTATGATGTAGTGCCTTGTGATGAGATTACTTGGTCCGTGAATAATAGTATATAGAAAAATATAAGTGAAACCTCAAGAGTGGATGCAACTTCCTATGGAACTGGATGCAGCTGTGTAAATTTTGTTTTGTAACACATTGACCTTGTGGTTTCTTCTGCCTGTCCTTCTGCTGAACACCTGTTTGCAGTATGTGAAAAAAATACTCCTGTGAAGTGCCACTATCCTGCAAAAGTGCCATACACAGCATAGTAGGATAACACTACGGAATGCCTATTTGTAAACTCTGCAGTGTACAGCTAATGAAAATAATGTCATTTTCCTCTTAGGACTTGACTTCTTGATTGACTTAAATCACTTTAAGACTTCAGCTATTGAAAATGTTACCTTTCCTGTATATTTTGGGACTGATGTTTATGTGACAGCCAAAATCATACTTGACCTAAACTTGACTGATTTTGGGGATTTCTATTTATTTTTTCCAGTGTATCAGGTCTTTGACCTGGCCTGACTGCATAGCTTCGTGAGCTGAAGAGCTCGAGGAGGATGGAAGACAGCGTACACAGGGAGGAAGATGGAATTATCTCCTCCAGCAGCTCATGTTTAGACTGGCTTTTGAAAATGCATCCTTCTTTAGGCAGAAATTTGGCTTTCATAGAGAACATCTAAATGCAGGCATAATTCTTTGAAATCAGCTGTCTGCTATTTATATAGAAAAAAAATGCCTTTTTTAATAGGGTGCTACACTTTATACAAGCTGATTTGCCTCTCTAATTGTCCCCTTTAGGAGAAACATGGTGGACAGAAGGCGCTTCAAATAAGTATGTATGAAAATTATGCAAACCTTAAATTTTAAGGTGAATGACAGTGTTCATTTTCTAGAGAGATATACAGCTATCTCATTCTCAGATCTGAAGTAAAGAACCATTACGCCTGGCAGTAATTGATCCCAGATGATCTTATTAACTAGGACAGTCTTTGGATTTTACTAAGAATATAGAACTCCTTTCTTCAAGAAATAGGAGAAAAAAAGTAGAGAAAGTCTTCTTTTGTTTTCTATCTTGGCTCTTTTGAGTTTTAAAGTTGCCTCTGTGCTCTTATTTAATTAGTTTCTGCAAGCCTGAGGTCAAACGAGGTGCAGAGCTGGAACATGAAAAGAAACACTGGAGGTCAATTAACATCATTAAGTCACTATCAAACTCACCTGGAAAAAATGAAAGAATTTTTTTTTTTCTTTAGCAAAACTTTGGGGGAATAACCATATGCTGAAGGGTACACATTTTCCTGGAGTAGCAAAGGCATAGCTGCTCTGAGTAATGAGTGTGTTTCCTGACAAAACACATTATCTGTTAGTTGAAAGATAAATGGTAAAAAGTCTTTTAAGTATTTTTATTCTAAGGTTAAGTTTTCTATTTTCACTGGTTCATGTAACGTTAAAATCTAGCTATGTGTATCTATCTATACATAAAGTATAGCAGAAGAAATATCCTTCTTCAGGAAATTAGTTATCCCTCTCTGACATTTTCTCTAAGTGTATCTGTCTTTGTCCAAACACAAGCTTCCAGTGATCTTAAAGCATTTCCTGATGCACAGCCTTTTTAAATGTGTGTGCAGATACCAATAAGCCAACTTAAACAGTATCTCATATCTTTCTGGGTGTCAGATACTGAAAATGAAATCTGTTCCTATGGTGATATCTTCAGCATGTATCAGAGATCCATGCTCATCTCACAATAGATGTTTTTTTAGTTTCAAATTCGAAAAAATGAGGTTTGTCTGATTTATCTGTAGTGGGCAGACTTTGCTGCTTCCAGATTACTTTGTTCATTCCCTGAAAAAATTACACGGAGTTATTTTAATTGAATCTCCTCATCTTTATATATGTCTTGGTCAGTTTACCTGCAGTTACTGTAGGTGCACTGTATAAATTTGAGAACAATGCAAATTCATAAACCAAACATTATGTTCAGGAAAATAAGTTAGTTCATGCAATCTTCTGTAATTAGGGCTAATTATGGTGTGTGTGTGTGGGTATGCAAATAAAGGTCCAGAGGAAAAAAAGAATTGGTATCTTGAACGTTCTTTCAAAACACTTTATTTGGAGCTAAGTAAAACATTTGTTTTGGCCTCATTTGTCAGGATGGATCAGAACAAATAGTACATTATTATCATAAGGAGTTTAGAATATCCTTGAAGGAAAATTAGTGTACAAAGAGTAAAATGTTACTTTCCTATCAGAGGAATTTTTATCTCAGATATGAGTACAGATATATTGTATCTCTCATCAGTTTAACATTTCTGTTACCATTTCAAGATATTTTTTCAGAAAAATCTTTCACTTGAGGTGTTGGGAGGTAAAATTTGAGATAACCTTTTCTATAACAATTTGAAAAAAATATGTATTGCCCTCTTCCCAAGGCTAAAAATAAATTCAGGTAATTATGTGAAGTCCAGATGTGTTGAGGAAGAATGAGCACTTTCAATATTTAAGCACTTTGGATTACATACAGTATTATCAGGCTTCTTTAGTGATAGTATGTCTGATGGGAAATGTTGAATTTCTCTGAGTCTCTCATGAAACTGGAATAGCTTCTGAAATGGTGTTCTGCACTGCTTGGTCAAAATATAGCTCTGGACTTTTATATCACCAAAGCATAACCCATTGTTAAGAAGTCTGATGGACTATCTGCATTGATTGATTGACAGAAACAAGGTAAGCGTTTTTAAAAAGGATATTTTGGGAAGAAGCTGCCTGTATACTAATATGTTCTATATGCTTTCACAGAAAAGACAAAGATATCTTCAGCTAATACGCAGTGAGCAGAGGAATACCTAGGCAACCCATATAGTTAATATCTACAAGAAGGGTATTTATAATCTACCTAAAATTTAAAGTATCTAAAACTTTAATATGGCATTATTATATCCACAAAAATAATTTGACATTGTAAAATTCTTTGTGAAGTGTCTTCTGAGTCAACAAGCTATATAAGTCAGGAAATGCTATTCACTTATAATTGTGCATTATGTTCTATGTTTTTGCAGGCATTTTTACCCATGTTGTAACTCAAGAGTTTATAGTTGTGTAATTCAAACCATGATATGCCCTAGAGTCCAAGTTTAAAACTAAAGTCCTTTACAGCACTCTTTAAACAGAACTACAAAAAATGTTACAAAATCATTGAAAATAAGTTGAGAACTACCTCAGAATCACAGAATCACAGAATCAACCAGGTTGGAAGAGACCTCAGGGATCATCGAGTCCAACCGTTGCCCTTACACCACCCTGTCAACTAGACCATGGCACTAAGTGCCATGTCCAGTCTTTTCTTAAACACATCCAGAGATGGTGACTCCACCACCTCCCTGGGCAGCCCATTCCAAAGTCTAATAACCCTTTCTGTAAAGAAATTCTTCCTGATGTCCAACCTGAACCTCCCCTGGCGAAGCTTGAGGCTGTGCCCTCTTGTCCTATTGCTAGTTGCCTGGGAGAAGAGGCCGACTCCCACTTCACTACAACCTCCCTTCAGGTAGTTATAGACTGCAATAAGGTCACCTCGGAGCCTCCTCTTCTCCAGGCTAAACAACCCCAGCTCCCTCAGCCGTTCCTCGTAGGTCAGACCCTCCAGACCCTTCACCAGCTTGGTCGCCCTCCTCTGGACTCGCTCCAACACCTCAGCATCTTTCTTGAAGTGCGGGGCCCAGAACTGAACACAGTACTCAAGATGCGGCCTCACCAGCGCCGAGTACAGAGGGACGATCACTTCCCTAGACGGGCTGGCTACACTATTCCTAATAGAGGCCAGGATGCCATTGGCCTTCTTGGCCACCTGGGCACACTGCTGGCTCATGTTTAGCCGGCTGTCGATCAGCACCCCCAGGTCTTTTTCCACCGGGTCGCTTTCTAACCACTCTTCCCCCAGCCTGTAGAGCTGCATGGGGTTGTGGCTGAAGTATAAGACCCGGCACTTGTTCTTGTTCAACCTATCCTCTGGGGGTATCAGTCTGAATGCAGAATCAGCTACTACTTGTGTTTATCTAAATGGACTTCGAGTGAATGCATGACCAGTAACTGAAGGAAGCTTACATAGGAAAGTTAAGGAAATCCAAGTGTCAAAATCATAAGTTTATTTTATTCCAGAGAATCTTTTGATTATTTTGCTATGGACAAACATCAATTAACCTTTTTAACCATCTTTTAACATGACATTTTTAACAAATGAAAACCAAAAACTGATTAAAATCCCGTAATTAACCCTTCCTGCAACATCTTCAATGCTTTGGTTTTTTGGGTTTTATTAATTTACTAGCCTTGAAAAATTTTGGCTTTTCAAACAACCTTCTTTGCAGTACTGTTTTCCTCCATTTTAGATACATAAGAATTTCTCATAGAATTTGTTCTGTTACTAGTTCACGTAAATCTCTGCTTGTTTAATTAAGAAAAATTAAAAAAATGGGACATGGAATTGTATTTACAATACTTTAATAAAAAATTCATGAGCTGTTGCAGTTCTTTTTAGTAAATACTTCATTCTTAATACTTGATGTCCTCTAACACCTCTTCTACTGCTGAACTAAGTGTCTTTTCCTGTTGCAGAAAGCACTTGAAGACAAATGTAGTTCCATCTGTTGCACAATTATTTTGGGGTGCAACTTTGAATAGCAAAAATGCTGGTCAAACTACTCGTTTTACATAAGTGGTGAGAAGAAGACTGAAGGTTGTTACTTAAACTACTTAGTTGTCTTCATTTAGCCCGCACCCAGCGCTAAACAATAAGTTTTTCTCTCACCCAATGTCCCTTTCCCAACTGAGGAAGGAAATTGGGAAAAAAGAGGGAGACTCATGGGTTAAAACTAAACAGATTTAATAAAATAAAGAAACCAATATAAAGACTAACAGAAAACACACAAAAGTATATTTAGCTACAGGTTGCATGAAGTTGTCCAGGAATAGCAATCATCATCAATGCGGGGGGGGGGATAGGCCAGAAGAAAGGAGAGCAAAAACAGCCTCACCTCTCTCCATCAAGCCCTCCCTTTTATAGTGAACTTGATTGTTAATGATATAGAATATACCTGTGGGACAGCCTGGGTCAGCTGCCCTGTATGTAGCTGCTAATGGCCCTGATCACCATTGGCTGGCCACAAACTGAAACAAAATCTCAATGAAACCAGGACACTATTCTAAAACCTGAAAAGTTATACTGTAGTCTAAAGCCTGGCCTACAGAAGAAATTAGATGTTCCAGGAAAGCTATTTTCCATAGGTCCCTGTGTAGACATTCTTTCTTTTTTGGATTTTGAAGAAAGTCTGTTTTTGTGGGGAAAAAAGATAAAGCTATACACTTTTTACAAGATCTCATAATTAGTCAATGTTAGATTTCTTCTGATAAATTCAATAACAGTAGTGGTTAAACCTGTTACTATTGTTGGATCCCAGTACTGAATTTCATTTTTGTCTGTATAAATAACACTGCAGGCAATGTAATCAATCTGCCCAATTATATCACATTAAAAATCCATTTTACAAGCTTGTTATGATTGCTGTAGCTTTGGAGTCTAGTTCTACAAAGATGGCTAATTTCTGAATTTACAGAAATGACACAAGAGACGATGCATGACTGTTTCCCAAACTGTGTCTTTACTTAGACCATTGCATGTCTGTCTCTGGAGGAAAGTGTAAAAAAGTTACTTTAATTTGAATCATGGTTTGGACTAGATGATATCTCCCTATTCTACACTAGGCTACAAAATTGATATGTATGCAGTAAATCTTATATATTCAGATGAGTAGCTAAAGTAGGTTATTAAACTCACTGAGAATGAGTTCTTGGTAGAAAGGGTTGTAGGAAAATATAATTTTTTATTGTCCATTTACACAGTTTGATTTGGGACCCTTTGAAGTTAAATATGTTAATTGTGAACTGATACTGGGAAGGAAAGGGTAATTTGAAGATATTTAATAAAAATATAGAAGAACAAAAATTCCAATGTGTGTGGAAAACTTGAACATTATCCTTCCTTTAAACAAAGGAATATGGAGTTTCTGATTAGAGTTTATTAATTAGGGTACTTCTGTCATGAGAAGGTATTAGGCCAGTGACCAAGGAAGGTTTAGGTGAATGCATAAATTATAATGGTGCTGAATATCCCAAGTCAACAATTAAAGGGCAAGGTCTTAGAGGTAAAATACTTCCCATTCCTCTTTCATCTTTGAGTAAACTAGTCTGATTTCTATGTCCTGAAACATATATTAGTGTCTTGAAACATATATGTTAGTATCAGTATGCTAGCATTATTAATATCTCGCACGTCAAAGTACAAATAGAATTAACTTCATGGTGATGTATTATGTATATCTTCAACAGTTGGTTAATTGAAGCTCAATAGGCAATAATGTGAGGTTCCTATAAACAGCTTTAAGATGGCTAGGGGCATGGAGCACACAAGCTAAGAGGAGAGGCTGGCAACAGGGGGAACTGGAGTTGCTCAGATCAACAAAGAGGAGGCTAAGGGGCCACCTTGTAGCAGCCTACAACTACATGAAAGGGGACTTACAAAGATGATGGTGCCAGACTCTCTGTGGTAGTGTCAGACAATATAATAGAGAACAACAGCTGTAAACTATGACTTGAGACTGTTTGGACTGGACATTGGAAAAAATGCTGGGTGAACAGTGCAGCACAGGAACAGGTTTCCCAGGGAGTTTGAAGACTGGCAGAGCCACAGCTAGCTTATGATGTTTGTTATTATCCTGTTTTTGAGTGGAAGGCTGGACTACACAACCTCTTCCAATCAATGCTTTTCTAATCCCATGGTAGTGTTCAAATACGATTTGCATAACGCTTTTTGGAAATAAAAGAGAAAAAATACTGTAAATGTGAAAAGGGTTTGATCTAGCAGATTTCTATTGATATGTTACTGAACTAACAGGGAAACCAAAGTTTGCACGTTTATTTTCAGGATAATTTTCAGAATTTTCTTAATTTTCAGAACAGTGAAACTAATCATTCTGCTTTAGCTAAATTCCAGTAGGACTATTTGGAATTTCTCTGGAAGTGTTCTTACCTTTTGCTTTTTTGTAAATGTTTGATTTTAATCTCTGACATAAGGCTAATTTATTTCCTCATGATGTTCTTTATTGTCTGGTGTGTGTTAACATATAGATTCAGTATGTGAATATCTGATAATATGCTTCAAATTGTACTAGCATCCACCGTTTTTTCCCTGTTACAGAACAAAACCCACTAAATTGGTGAGAGGGAAAGTCAGGTGTCAGTAGCAATTCTAGAATTTCCAACTAAACTGTTATGTTCTGGCTTCCTAAATAATTGTGATAACTCAATGGATGGAGTGACTGCATTGATGGATAATGGAGGAGCAACTGATATCATCTATCTTGACTTCTGTAAGGCTGACACTGTCTCACACAACATCCTTGTCACTAAATTGGAGAGGTTGTGAGACCCAGACCTTAGAGCCCTGGTCTGTACTTATGCTAAAGGTCTGCTGAAGACAGGGAAAGCCATAACTGTGCAGGTGGAAAGCGAGACTTGGCATAGGCCGGGTAGCCTCTCCCTGCCTAGCACAACCACCCTTACTATGCAGACCACGATAAGGATGCCTCTGCCACTCCTCCGTCACTTATCCGTAACCAGAAGTTGCGGCCTAAACTCATGTCAAGAGACTGTTGCATTTAAAACGGATACCAGAAAAGAAGTGCTCTGATGAAAGCTGATGACTTCTCACTTTCTTGGTAGGAGCATGTCACCTTGACTTCATGGTGTGTGACCTTTAGCCCTTCAGTTCTGGGCCCGTCACTACAAGAAGGACATTGAGCTGCTGGAGCGTGTCCAAAGAAGGGCAACAAAGCTGGTGAAGGGTCTGGCACACAAGTCTGATGAGGAGTGGCTGAGGGAACTGGGGTTGTTTAGTTTGCAGAAGAGGAGGCTGAGGGGAGACCTTATCGCCCTCTACAACTACCTGATAAGAGGTTGTGGTGAGGTGAGGGTCAGTCTCTTCTCCCAGGTAACCAGTGATAGGATGAGAGGAAATGGCCTCAAGTTACGCCAGAGGAGGTTCAGGCTGGATCTTAGGAAGAATTTCTTCACTGAAAGAGTCATTAGGAATTGGAACGGGCTGCCCAGGGAGGTGGTGGAGTCACCATCTCTGGAGGTGTTCAAAAAACATCTAGCTGTGGCGCTTCAGGACATGGTTTAGTGGGCATTGTGGCATTGGGCCGATGGTTGGACTTGATGATCTTTTAGGTCTTTTCCAACCTTAACAATTCTATGATTCTATGATTCTATGTCGAGCTGCTGCTGCCTACTTGTAACTACATTACACAAATACAACAGTATAGTTGTGAGCAGGTGGTAGTGTTTCTTGTCTCTCCTCCTTGGGCTTTGCCATGAATATAATAGTGTGTGTGTTTTTTGCTGAGCCACAAGGACTTTGTTTTCTCCCCTTTCACTACCCACTTAATCAGTAAGACCAACCTGTTAACACCTGGACCTGTGTGGGCTTTTGATCTTTTTGGTCTGTTATCACCACTTTACATATGTGAAGTTATGTAACACAAGGGTATAAAGAATCTGACTAAGGGGACCACTAGGGGATCCCCTCTCAGCTGGTCTGAGACCCTGTTACGCCCATCCTCGCTTCTGCCATGTAGACAGCTGTGTCAGACTACTGGACAGGTTGTATGGTCCTTTTCCCTGCTAAAGCTTTGTATTTTACTCCTCTGCTATTTGTGTTATTGTGTGGTGAGCTGGCTCAACTGTCTAAGGCTGTTTTGCTTATTATTGTGTGTTGAGCTCTCGAGACTGTTTAAGGTTGTTTGCTTCGGGACATTTACAAGTGTGTTAATAAAACTGTTTAAATGAATTAACTGCCCGGCAATGAGTCAATGAAGTGGGATATCTAGTAACAGTAAAGTTACTAAGGGGACTAATCACCTGACTCCAAGTCAGTGGAGCGAGGTGTCCATATTATTCTGCCGAGTGCCTGACCTGGTCTTGACAGAGGTATGGTTTCGAAGGACTATTTGATGGACAAGGAACTGGCTGGATGGCCATATCGAAAGAGTTGCAGTCAACAGCTTAACGTCCAAATGGAGATCAGTGATGAGTCCCTCAGGGGTCTGTATTGGGACCAGTACTGTTTAATATCTTCTTCAACAACATAGCGGGGTCGAGTGCGCTCTCAGCAAATCTACAGATGACATCAAGCTGAGTGGTACAGTTGATACGTTAGAGGGAAGAGATGCCATCCAGAGAGACCTTGACAGGCTTGAGAAGTGGGCCCATGTGAACCTCATGAAATTCAACAAGGTCAGGTGCAAGGTCCTGAACCTAGCTAGGGGCTATCACAGACTGGAGGATGAATGGATTGAGAGCAGCCCTGTGGAGAAGGACTTGGGGATATTGGTAAATGAAAAATTAGACATCAGCTGGCAATGTGCACTTGCAGCCCAGAAAGCTAGGCATATCCTGGGCTGCATAAAAAGAAGCGTGGCCAGCAGGTCAAGGGAAGTGATTCTACCCCTCTTCTCCACTCTCATGAAACCCCACCTGGAGTACTGCATCCAGCTCTGGGGCCCCCAGCACAAGAAAGATATGGACTTGTTCGAGTGGGTCGAGAGGAGGGCCATGAAAACAATCAGGGAGCTGGAACTCCTCTCCTAGGAAGAAAAGCTGACAGAGGGGGCTTATAAGAAAGGTGGACAGAGACTCTTTACCAGGGCCCATAGTGACAGCACAAGGGGCAACTATTTTAAACTGAAAGAGGGTAGATTTAGATTAGATGCAAGGAAGAATTTTTTTACTGTGGGGGTGGAGAGACACTGGAACAGGTTGCCCAGAGAAGTTGTGGATGCCCCATCTTTGGAAGTGTTCAACATCAGGTTGGATGCGGCTTTGAGCAACCTGATCTAGTGGAAGATGTCCCTGCGTGCGGCAGGGAGGTTGGAACTACGTGATCTTTAAAAGTCCCTTCCAACCCACACCATTCTATTATAATAGTGAAGGGTGACAAGGGGAAGCAAGAGAGATGAACCATAACAGGTTGAATTTGTATTTGATCTTTGTTGTGTGGTGAGGTAGAATGTTTCCCCAGGAAAAAACTCTTGTGGAGAATTTAGCCAAATTACTTGCTCTACTCTTTGACTTCTTTTGCCCATGGGCAAATCACTTTCTCAAAATCTTTTAAACTCCCAGCCTAAAAATGTAAGGCAGGAAAGTATGAAAACGAAGCAGGTTATCCAACTCCTCTGATTTTCATTGAGTTGTAAATTGACGTTTACATTGAGATGTAAATGGCGATAGTGAGTACTCTGTACATCTCTGTATTAAGCTTTTGCACAGTGAGTAACGTTTCTTATGTTGTGAAAGCTTATAATTTTTTGAGTTCCTGATCTTACCTCCAGTTTGCAGGCAGAGAAGTAGTACGGACTAATTTCTCTTTGCAGTTGAATAATCTTGCTGAATAATCTTGCTGTTGGTGGGGGATAGGCAGCTGGATTAAAATGCATTCTCAGGGATGGGAAATAAGATTTACCAAAATACGAGGCTGAAAATTCTGAATGGATTCAGAGAAACTGGCAGAATCTGTTAGTAGTTCAGCCTTTCTCAGTACTGTCAGCTTTGGAAGAAAGATGCTTAGAGGCTTAAGCTACAGATGAGAATGTAGATGAATCTGGTTGCCTATACAAGCGCAAATTGTTAATGCCATCTAGATTAGGTTAAAGCAGGCAAGGAAGTCTCACATGATTTAGCAGGCTTGTATTATATGGCTAGGCTGCAGGCTACATGTATTTGCTTACTGCCCTGGGCAGTGCAAATGAGGAAAACCAAAAATCCTGTAATCTGTTTTATCTTTAAAAATAAGGCTTCAAATGATGCTGTCATGAAAGTCTGGTTTGTTGAAGATGAGAGTATTAAGAGTTTAATTGATGCAGTGCATTTTCGCAGGGATACTTCAGCATATATTTTCAAAAAATGCTTAACATTATAATTTTTCTTAGTAAGTGCTAATATTACATATAGAATATATGCATAATTCATCTGCAAAGATTAATACAGAAATAGAAAAAAAAAACCTACTAGTGACACGGTATTTTTTAATTTGAGCTACAGTTGCTTTGTATGGATTCTGTTTTAGCATGGAAGTTTTGACCTTTTTTAAAAAAGCCTGATTTTATGTTTTTTGAAGAGGGCAATCAATTTTTTAAAAAATATAATAGCTAGTATCACCTCTCTCTTACAATGGGCTTTTTATCAGTAGATTTCAATATCCTGTTTGTGACAAAGTTAGAACAATTACATGGCCCATGTTCTTAGATGAAAATATGTCGTACTGTATCCAGCAGCACGAGAGAGGTGAAGATGCTGCAGCACCATGTACCCCGGCGCAATAAGTAGCAAGGCTGAAGATACATTCCCCATAGGCATGCACACTCAGAGCATATGTATTACACCACATATATCCATCGCCAGCCACACAGATCACAGACAGATGCTGTCCTGGTTTGGCCCAAACCAGGCCAATTAGTCTTAGAGAAACCAAGGTCACTGCTAAATTCCTCACTGCTTATGAGTGAAGAGCCAAAGGGGGGTCGCACCTGCAGGGAGGAGCAGACAGGGCAGGTGACCCAAGATTGACCAACAAGGTATTCCATCCCATACATGTCATTCTCACTTTCCTATTTATCACTAACCCACTGCCTCCTGGAGGTGGGGCCCAGGAGGGAGGGGCCCTCCTGTCTTCCACTGATTGGTACCAGCTTTGCCAATTTTCCAGTTAAAAGCCTGCAGGTGTGCTGGGTGGAGCTACTGCATTTTCCCCTCTGCCTGTGCTGGGGAGAGCTACTGCATTTTCCCCTCTGCCCATGCTGGGGGAGCAACTCTGCCTGAGGAGGATTTCCAAGCTCTCAGTCTTGGTTTTGTATATATTTGTATATATTTGATTATTTCTATTATTATTGTTATTATACTCTTTTTCATTATTATAGTTTATTAAAACTGTTTTAACTTTCCAACCCATAAGTCTCTCTCCCTTTTCCCTTTCCCTTTCCCTTGGGGGGGGGAGAGGGTTAAGAGAGAGCATCTGCCACCTGGTTAATAGCTGGCCCAGCTTTAAACCGTGACAGATGCTCAGAGTGCTCACATGAACACAGAACTGGTGGTCTCATCATGCTCCCCTTTCTGGCTGGACAGGATGGAAGTCCACTGGTGAGTGTATAGAGATAGACATATAGAGATAGACATATATATATATATATACACACACACACACATATAAGGTGGATCCCTACAGCATCTGGGCTCACTCAATGTGTCCAGTTGCTGGCTCCCAGATCCCAGTCCCCCACCTGTGCTGGTACCTGGACATACAAAGCCCCACTCCACTTGCTGGTACAGACTGTTGTGCACATACACATACACACACACCTACACCTGGCCTGACTCCCCTGGTTCCACAGCTGACCTTCCTAGGCTCTGCTGGGACAGCCCTGGGAGGGGTCTAGACAAGGTGTTTGTTCCTCAGGCACCCTTGGTTTAAGTTCCTGCCTACTTTTGTGTACATTTGTGCTCCTATGGACTTGTTGAGATGTGTCTTTGATGGGCTGATGGCTCTTCTGTGATAGCCCTGGGAGGGGCCTAGACAAGGTGTTTGTTCCTCAGGCACCCTTGGTTTAAGTTCCTGCCTACTTTTGTGTACATTTGTGCTCCTATGGACTTGTTGAGATGTGTCTTTGATGGGCTGATGGCTCTTCTGTGATGAACTTAGTGTATTATTATTTGGACAACCCTCCTGCCACTGTCTCTGTGCTAGTTTGTGGATGTGCAGATGAGCTTTTATCACATAACCTAATACATTACTTCAGTTTTCACCTGTGAAGTAAGGACTTTGAATAACGTTTACAGTGCCCTTTGCATATCTTTACCCGTTTGTGTCGTTATACATGTATATCCACAATTGCATGAGTAGATATGTCTTAAAGACCTGTCCAATCACAAAGGGAATGTGCATGAATGGAGCTTCGTCTTCCTGTTGTACAATTACTGTCAAATTTTGGAAAGGGAAATTTTTTCTGCATCTGGCAACACTTTGCCTCTCCTTTTTGTTGTTCATTTGTTCATTTCTTCCATTTCTCTCACAGAAGAGAAAGGCTAAGTACCAGCTGACTGACTCCGTATAGTCCATATGCATTTGTTTTGTATAGTTATCTATCCGGGTTTTGAAATCTCAGTGTAAGATTCCTAATATTAATCTTATTCTAAAAATTTTTTAAATGTCAATTCCTCCCTTTAAAAAATAACAAAAAATATTCATTTTGTCTTGTATCCCTGTGATACTATTGGCTTTTATGCTTCAGTGACTACCAAATAAGCTTACGTTTTGGCAAAAAAAATGTGTTTACATTCACTCTTAAACTTGACCACATCTGGTAGCACTGAGTACATTATGAATTTTCCTCGTCTAACTAAACAAGATAAAATTCTGACTCCTAAAGGCAAACAATTTAATAGATAAGACTAAGGGTTTTTTTCTTTTGAAAAAGAAGTGTGTGAAGAATACCTTAATGAGAGTTTGATTTCATGTTTAAGAAATAGCCTGTGTGTGGAAGCAGTCATGTAATTCGATCATTCTTCATTTAAAGCTGCTGAACTAACTGTTTAATAATTCAGGGTTTCTTACAGCATGTAAACCTACCAATCATCAACTAAAGATTACATTTGAACAGAAATTCATTTTAAAAAGCCATTTTTTTGTTTTAAAAATCGAAATAAATGAAACAGTCAAACAGGACAAGGGCAAGAAGAGGGAGAAGAAAGGGATGGGGAATTAATAATTGTTAAAGCTGGCTTTATTCAACTTTTGAAGGACTGAGCTGACAAATCAAGCAATAGGACTGTTGCAGATCCCTAACTTCATGAATGCTTTGCTCTGTATAGAAATTATATAATGTTAAAACATGTAAATGTCTAGCAAGGTGGTACTAAGGCTAGAAATGAAAGTTCAGAAGACACAAGCTGTTCTTAACTGCAACTGGAAAGTAACTGTGGTCTTCACTGTTCCATTTTTTTTCCCATAAAGTCAGACCCAGCCCTAATGAGATCAATGGAAGATGGCTATTTTTTCCCCATTAGGATATGGATAGGGACCTACCATGCTCTGGTATGAAAATAAATCTTGTTCACAAAAGTGGTATAATTTAATGGCATTAAAAAATTCCGAAGCAAAGGTATGAATTCTTTACCCTAGGACTAAAAGTAATGTTAGAATTAATGCTGTCCTAAATTTGCAGGTCCTTTTCAAATTATTAAGACATTTCTACTTTTCAGTAAAACTGGTAAAATTCTTACAAGCTCTAGTACAAAATATTTCTGTAGTCACATTCTTCAAATTGGTGGAGTTGAAGGTTTTCCTTGAAATCAATGTTTCTTCATTCTCAAAAATTTCCATTCAATAAGTTCAGTCTGGGTGGATAATATGCCAAAACTGAAGACTTGTTTTAGAACTGGAATATCATCTTTACCTCCAAGGGTGTCTCTGACCTTCCTGTCCATGACCAGTTCCTAATTTGTAAGTATGAGGTCCAAGGAGTGCCTACTCTCATCAGGTCCTCAATCATCTATGTCAGCAAGTTGTCACCAGTGCACCCAGAAACCTCCTGGATTGCTTGTGCCCTTCTGGGTTGTCCCACCAGCAGACAATGGGGTGGTTAAAATCCCCCATGAGGACCATGCTGGAGCTGAACTTGGCTAGGGACACAAAAAATTACAAAAAGTGTTTCTTCAGGTGCATAGGACAACAAAGGAAGATGAAAGAAACTATACCTCTCCTGATGAGCGAAACAGGAGACCTGGCTACAGCTGACATCAAGAAGGCTGAAGTACTCAACAACTTTTTTGCCTCGGTCTTCACCAGCAAGTGATGTAGCCATGCCACCCAATTCACAGAATCCAAAGGCAGGGACTGGAAGAATAAAGTACTGCCCACTGTAGAAGATGAGGTTTGAGACCATCCAAGGAACCTGAATGTGCACAAGTCCATAGAACCTGATGAAATGCATCTGCAAGTCCTGAGGGAACTGGCAGATGAAATTGCTAAGCCACCCTCCATCATATTTGAACAGTTGTTGCAGTCCAATGAAGTTCCCAGTGACTGGAAAAGGGAAACAACACCCATTTTTAAAAAGGGAAAAAGGAAAACCCAAGGAACTACAGGCGGGTCAGCTTCACCTCTGTGCCTGGCAAGATCATAGATCAAATCCTCCTACAAACTATGCTATGACACATGGAAAATAGAGAGGTGATTGTAGACAGCCAAGATGGCTTCACTAAGGGTAAATCGTGCCTGACAAATTTGGTGGCCTTCTACAACGGGGTTACAGCACTGGTGGATAAGGGAAGAGTGACTGACAGCACCTACCTGGACTTGTGCAAAGCGTTTGGCACTGTCCTGCATGACATCTTTGCCTCTAAAATGGAGAGACATGGATTTGATGGATGGACCATTTGGTGGATAAGTAATTGGCTGGATGGTCACACTCAAAGAGTTGTGGTCAACGGCTCGATGTCCAAGTGGAGACCAGTGATGAGTGGCATTCCTCAGGGGTTGGTATTGGGACCAATGTTTAACATCTTTGTTGGGGACATGGGCAGTGGGATCGAATGCACCCTCAGCAAGTTTGCAAATGACACCAAGCTGTGTGGTGTGGTTGACATACTGGAGGGAAGGGATGCCATCTAGAGGGACCTTGACAGGCTTGAGAGATGGGCCCGTGCAAATGGCATGAAGTTCAACAAGGCCAAGTGCAAGGTCCTGAATCTGGGTAGGGTCAGTCAGCAGTATCAGTACAGACTAGGTGATGAGCGGATTGAGAGCAGCCCTAAGGAGAAGGACTTGGGAATATTGGTGGACGAAAAACTGAATATGAGCCAGCGAAGTGTGCTCGCAGCCCAGAGAGCCAATGGCAACCCCGGCTGCATAAAAAGAAGTGTGGCTAGCAACTCAAGGGTGGTGATTCTGTCCCTCTTATGAGACCACACCTGGAGTACTGTGTTCAGCTCTGGGGCCCCCAATATAAGAAGGACAAGGAGCTGTTGGAGTGAGTCCAGAGGAGGGCCACGAAGATGATCAGAGGGCTGGAGCACCTTTGCTATAAAGACAGGCTGATGAAGTTGGGGTTGTTCAGCCTGGAGAAGAGAAGGGTCTGGGGAGACCTCACAGCAGCCCTCCAGTACTTAAAGGGTGTCTACAAAACACTTTTTATCAGGGAGTGTAGTGATAGGACCAGGAGTAATGTTTTTAAACTGAAAGAAGGGAGATTTAGATTAGATATTAGGAAGAAATTCTTTACTGTGAGGGTGGTGAGACACAGGAACAGGTTGCCCGGAGAAGTTGTGAATGCCCCCTTCCTGGAAGTGTTCATGGCCAGGCTGGATGGGGCTTTGAGCAACCTGGTCTAGTGGAAGGTATCCCTGCCCATGACAGGGGGTTGGAACTAAATAATCTTTAAGGTCCCTTCCAACCCAAACCATTCTATGATTTTACGATTCTGATTTCCTAGATGGGAAAATATCTCCAGATGGAGACCCAGATTTACCTACATGTGAAATTACATCTCCAACTTGTCTTTGACCAAGTAAATACAAATTACATTTGAGCTTTGCAAATTTTTTTTTAAAACCTGAAATGTGAAGGTGTATCTGTTATAACTTGTCTATACAGAACTGTCTTCAGATGTCATACTGCTGAGGCTTGTGAAGTTTTCCTACACGATGCTGTGGGTAATGTTTTAGACTGGTTTTAACTAACTATATTGTTTGTGTCATTTTACAATATTGCAGAGCACTGCAGGCTGTTTTCCCTTTTGGGGCTTTATCATCTAAACTGTCAAAATGCATGCCTGATAAAAGCACACATAATTTCATGAGAAAATTTTATTAATCTTATGCTTTACTAATCCCATATAACTGATCAAATACAAGAACAAGTTAGTTTGGTTACTGATTCAGCATTACCTAATCTACTAATGTAAAGCTGTCATGAGAGAACAGTTGCATATTGTGCAGGAACAGTTATTATAGGTCTAGGGGACAAGAAAGGAACACCTAGTTTTCGAAGGGAACTGATAACTGGAGGATTGCCAGGAGACACACAAGAAAAGACGAGTGGAGTAAAGTTAAAAGTGGCAGGGAGATCGAGACCTCTGACTCAAAAAGAAGGAGTAGACCTGCTGTCCCCCCCGCTTCCAAAAGAGCAGGCACAATGTTTTCCTGGGTAGCAATCACTTTAAATCGAAGAGAGGAAAAGATACTCCAAACAGAGAAAGAAAGAATTTGAATAGCACTAACAGGAAAGTGTATTAAGAGAATATGATAATTTGTTCCCTATAAATTTGTGATCATTTTGTATTCAGGTTGAGCTAGTTTCGTGGAATACCACCTACCGCCCAGCTGTGTACAAATCTGCAATAAAAGGAATAGCTCAACCCTGTGTGCCTTGGCTTGCATACTGGATAGAAGATGCCACGTTTGGGCAACACACAGAGCTCAGTGTAATTTGTTTGCTTACAAAGTTGTCTTGAGGAGGCTTACAAGAGCCTTACACAATTGAGAATATGAGGTGTCAGCAGACGGCAGAGAAGGAGACTGAGGAAGGAACCGTTATCACTGGCTCCCCAAATTCCCCACTGAAACAAGTAGTAACAAACAGATGAATGCAAGTATGTAGTATCAAGGCCTCAAAGGATGACTAGGTAAACAAATTTAAAATTCTCCTTGGCCATATAATAAATTATTAATCAGTCAGTTGATTTTCCCACAGTAGAAATGATGGCTATTATACTGTAAGGTTTCCCTTTACCAAAGTATATTTTGTTTTATTGTTTCACGCAGAAAGTTCTGTAAAGTTTTATTTTCACAAAATACTTTATAGTATTTTGTGAAAAAAACCCCGTCTCTCACAAAAGCTGACAAGCTGTTTTCAGTCAGCATTCATGTTTTACCTTCAATTAACTTGTCTCCTAAAATGTTAATTTGCTGTGTTTATATAATGACATGGGCCAAACAACTTATTCTCCTAAGTAATTCACAGATATTGTAAGTTTCAATAATTTCATATTTACCCCACGTTAATACCAGAGACAACTCAAGTGATTTTACATCAGCGGTCTGTTTGTCTCCTCAGCATGTATAAAATATACAGATTCAATTTTTAAAAACTTTTATTATTTCAATTTTCAAATATCTAAGAAATAGATTTAATTTTACTGACTTTAGTGCAGCTGGAATGATCTGCGCTCATAGTATGCATAGCTGTAGAATATGCTAATTCTTGTCTGATGTAGCTTTCACAAGATGAATTGTGGTTGTTGCTTAAAAGCCTGGCTGTAAGCCCCTGGATGCTGTTATACAGTGTTAAAAGGAGGGAGGAATACTTCTAGCAATGGCTATTATCAGTTCCTTATGTCACTTTGGGAAGCAAAGAATGTACGAAGTTAAGCAATGCATTGAGCTCTTACAATGGATATGAGAGTTCCAGGCTGGAGGGGAACCTGAAAACTCATTTAATTTATCCTCCAGGCATGGGCAAGATCAGTTAAACTCAAGTCACTTCTGATAGTATCTATGGGGACCATTAGTCTTATTTTTCATAGAATCATAGAATGATTTCGGTTGGAAGGGACCTTAAAGATCATTTAGTTCCAACCACCCTGCCACAGTCAAGGACACCTTTCCACTAGAGCACATTGCTCAAAGCCTCATCCAGTCTGGCCTTAAACACTGCCAGGAAGGGGGCATCCACAACTTCTCTGGGCAACCTGTTCCAGTGTCTCACTACCCTCACAGGAAAGAATTTCTTCCTAATATCTAATTTAAATCTACCTTCTTTCAGTTTAGAACCGTTACCCCTCGTCCTATCACTACATGCCCTTGTAAAAAGCCTCTCTCCCGCTTTCCTGTAGGCCCCCTTCAGGTACTGGAAGGCTGCTAGAAGGTCTCTCCGGAGCCTTCTCTTCTCCAGGCTGAAGAGCCCCAACTCTCTCAGCCTCTCTTCATAGGAGAGGTGCTCCAGTCCTCTGATCACCTTCGTGGCCCTCCTCTGGACTCGTTCCAACAGCTCCATGTCCTTCTTATATTGGGGGCCCCAGAGCTGAACACAGTACTCCAGATGGGGTCTCATGAGAGCGGAGTAAAGGGGCAGAATCACCTCCGTCGACCTGCTGTCCATGCTTCTTTTGATGCAGCCCAGGATATGATTGGCCTTCTGGGCTGCAAGTGCACATTGCTGTCCCACTTTGAGCTTCTCATCAACCATCACCCCCAAGTCCTTCTCCTTAGGGCTGCTCTCAATCCATTCTCCACCCAGCCTGTATCTGTGCTTGGGATTGCCCCGACCCACATGCAGGACCTTGCACTTGGCCTTGTTGAACTTCTTGCGGTTTGCACAGGCCCACCTCTCAAGCCTGTCAAGGTCCCTCTAGATGGCATCCCTTCCCTCCAGCGTGTTGACCGCACCACACAGCTTGGTGTCATCCGCAAACTTGCTGAGGGCACACTCAACCACACTGTCTATGTTGCTGACAAAGATGTTAAACAGGATCGGTCCCAATACCGACCCCTGAGGAACACCACTCATCACTGGTCTCCACTTGGACATCGAGCCGTTAACCACAACTCTTTGAGTGCGACCATCCAGACAATTCTTTATCCACTGAGTGATCCATCTGTCAAGTCCATGTCTCTCCAATTTAGAGACAAGGATGTCATGCAGGACAGTGTCAAATGTTTTGCACAAGTCCAGGTAGATGATATCGGTTGCTCTTCCCCTGTCCACCAGTGCTGTAACCCCATCATAGAAGGCCACCAAATCTGTCAGGCACGATTTACCCTTGGTGAAGCCATGCTGGCTGTCACCAAACACCTCCTTGATTTCCATGTGCCTCAATATAGTTTCCAGGAGGAAATTTTTGCAAATACTTATTTCAGTCACGGGGGTTTCCTACTCCTATGGAGTGGTGGAATTACCTACAAAGACTTGGGAAGGGCCTTTATTTCTGGTGATAGGATCAATTCTTCTTGCACTTTCAGTTACTTTGATCTTTCACTTTTTTTAAGCACAAGTGATTCTTGCACATACTTAAGAATTATAAATATTGTAGAATAATTTTTTGGGAAGAACATAACCAATTTGATTCACATACAAAGTATAAAGATGACAATTTTTATCTCTACATAAACCAAAACCATTGCCATCTGAAGATTTTATCATCTGTATTGCTGTGGAGGTAAGAGAGGTATACAAAATCATTCAGAACTTTAATTTGTTTCCAGCTTCCCAGTTCAAAATGACATTTGACTGTCTCTGTAGGACAATTCAGAAATTGTGATCACCTGAGCTGACTTAATGAACATGTTTTATACGGAAGATTGCGGTGATTCTCCTTGAAGATTTCTTAGTTTTCTTTTCCTGAAGCTGTAATGCTTGAAGCTTACCTTCTTTCAGATTGTTGTATCAGTTTGGCTGGAAGAAGAGAGTAAGGAATTTCCTACAGCTGGAGAAATCAATTTCTAGCTGATATTGGTGGGAGAAGAAATGATCACAGATAGATGACATTGCTCTTGGCCAATAGGCTTGATTTAGAATGCTCTTTCACTTTTTTTTTTCCCTTAACATAGCTGATATCCTGAAGACATTCTTTACATATATATATATATATATATATATATAAAAATATGGTAGAGACTACATGTTGTAGTAATGACACAGGGAGAGTTTCCAAGATTCAAGAAGGGAAAAATTCTCTTTACTGCTAGCCTTTACCTGCTCTAGTTCTTCAGTCTGTTTGGTACTTTATGAAAAAATAAAAACATTACTGTTCATAATAAGTTCATGAGTAAATCATGGAAGCTTATGTTGATGTCATTTATTCTGATGAACATATAATATCCTAATTATTAGTAATGTATCTCCTTAAGTTGTAAATAGAATTAGAAATGGAAATTGAATTCCTGGCTAAGGTCTTAGTTCACCAACTTATGTACTATTATCTGTTTGTAGCACACTGATATTTACTTGACAGATTTAGACCTCACATGGCTCCCAGTCTGTTTCCTTTACTCTTATGAAATCAGTAGAAAATCTTGATGTTTAAAGTGAGACTAAGTAGTACTGAAATCTACCCTCAGTCCATGTAGATAACTTGCCTCTGCTTTAAATGTATAGGTTTGAATGCTGGAAAAGATTTTTCACATCTTTTATCACAGTCTTACAGAGCCTGGATACTCAAGGACTGCAGAAAAACATTATAGAGGTGTGACAATTGAATCTGCAAGAACTTAGTAATTGAACTAGAATTCTATTATAACACTATTAATCTGTTCAGTGTATGGTAAATCCTACATCTATTCAGCTCAAAGAATTTTCTTTTCCACATTGAACTGGGCAAAAATGGTATAAAAAAAGAGGCAGAAACCCTTTTCAGTTCAGCATCTGTGAAGCACAAGTTGTGTCCCCCCAGGAGGTAGCAATTTAAACTACCTCACATCAAACCCTTCACCACAGTCTCTGCTTGGGTGACAAATATCATGTCATTGGTGCATAAGGTATCCCCTTTTAGCTGTGCACAGTGCTACATAAGGACTATAAGTGCTCTGAAGAGATTTCAGCAGTCTTCACATCTCAAGACAAAACTATAGTGCTTTTTTCTGGGGGAAGCAGGGTGCAGGATGCAGCAGGTGGCAAATGTGAGTAGGGAACAATTTTTTGTATAGAAGGTCTACAGCAGTCTCATACCCTTTAAACCCCCATCTGACTCCTCCTAATTATTCGTGGCAAGACTTTTTAAGCTGAATTGCTTACAAACATTTTGACACAATGCTAGTCAAGTTGACTTTGATTTAGCTGATACTTTGAACTAACAGCTATACTGTCTTACTATGTCTATACTATATTACCGTATTGGTGTCAGTGACTTATAGTCAGTTTGGCACGTTGTGACTACTAGAAGTCCTCTGCGTACTAGCTAAGTACAGCAGGCGAAAGAATTCAAAGTAAAGCTAATGGCATGAAAAACAGACACACAAAAAATCCTTGCCTGAAAACAATTTTTTCACCCCACAACAGGAATTTGCATGGTTTGTAGGGGAAGAAGCATAGATTGTATAAGCTTGTACGCATTTTTATTTCTGATTTAGAAATTTCTACCAATTTCTACAGTATACCTCAGCTGTATTTGTGTGTAATTGCTTTAAGTGCAAAAGTTCATCTTTTACTTTTATTTGGCCTCTTCAGTAAATATAATTCATAACAGCTCTGAGTCAAATTCTTTGCCTTACAAGTGTACTAGTAGGCTATCTAAAGTGAGTGTTTGTGGATGTTGGATGATTCGAGCTGACATACCATCAGTTCAGCCTGTAGCTCCAATTTTAATGATATAATGTACTTAGGACTTGTAAATCACCATTCAATCTTTATAGGTCATTGCCCTTTGTGGAAACAGATGGGTGATTCACAGCTGGATCTTAGACACAGTATCTCAGGGGTACAAAATATCTTCATATTTCATGCAAATGTCAGAAGAAACCTATTTACTTCGAAAGATGTTATGAGGACAATGCACGCAATCACACATGCTTATTACAGTATCTGAGTAGTCTTCTAATGTAGTTATATGGAAGATATTGTATCATTAAGTAACCTAAAAAAATTAATTTCCTGGTGTAAAAGTCAGGTTTTACATTATATTTTATTGATCTGGGTACAGTCAGCTCCAATTTTCCAGACTTACGAGATACAGAGGGCAAGAGGGTGAGGACGTAAATTGAAGAAAGCAAAAGCATAATAATTCAAAACACAGACAGGTTGTAATGGGACATAGTAAAACTGAAAATAGAATGCAGAATGAGACAAACTACTGGCAGCTTAGGTGGTGAGTCTCCTTACCACTTTCTAGGGAACCCAGCTGATATATCTGGGCTCAGTTGTGGCTGTCTGATACAACAGCTCCTTACTGAAATTCAGCATAATATTGAATGGTTCTGTGCTGGTTTTGTTTGTGCTATTGCCTTGATTACTCTGGAGGAGGTTACTAGCCCAGGCTGTCAACCTACCAAAACTGCTGAACTGCTCTTGCACCTTTCTTTGATCTGGTACGAATGAGCCACACAGAGAATCGTAAGCTGGCAATAAAATGCCTTTAAAAAAACAAACAAAAAAAAGTTGATCAACATTGTTTGAATGGAAATTATGTCATATAAGGTTAAGGTAACTGTTCAGCCTCTCAATTTTTATTGTAATACACTACCCATGAGTACTACTGATCACAGCCTCTTATGTTCCTTTTACCTGTTCTGAATAAGAGGGAGAAAGAAGTACACAAATCAAACTAGTAGTGTGACTCTTCTGTGTATAACCTAATACACTCAGACTTCACATATTTGACTGAAAATGCCATAGTAGTCATTTAAAATAATACTATCTGTTCTCTTCCAGATGAACTTACATGCACACAAAAGGAAAATACAAAATAAGAGAGTGCAAGGAGCAGAGTGGAGAATTCATGAATGAAAAGCTGAGGAAACCACATCACTTTTTAGTGCAGAAGTATTGGTGAAGAAAAATACATGAAGAAAAAAACCAGTCTCTCCATCTTATTTAAATAATATATTTTTCTGGGTTTTAAGCATAAGCAGACTGTGAAGAATAAATGGTAAAAAATTATTCTAAGCAAGAAGGAGAGGAAATAAACAAAATATATTTGAAGATAATTTAGACTTACCAATAGGTACAGATTTCAAAAGGAAGTGCCTAGACAGACATACTACAAATCGTATTTAGGAATACATCATTCCATTTCAGTAGTGCCGAACTTCTAAGAGACACATCAATCTGTTTAGTATTCCTGTGCCCTTTACATAAAACAAAAAAAAAGCTTTTCTCATAATATCTCTGATGGCATCTTTCCTGAACTAAATTTAAATTCCAGTTAATACTTTTCTTCATAGGGTAAGTCTTCATTAGTTCTACTATGTAGAAGTTAAACTACTATGAGAAAGGGTATGATACTTCAAGATTTCAAAATAAATATTAAATTATCTTTCCTTGTTATCTGTAAAATATTTGGTTGCTGTGCTGTATGCACTTCCTGAAGGATTTGACATCATTATTTAAAAAACAGTGAGAGACAGACAGTGATAAATTAAGGACAGTTGCTAAAATGCTTCTGATTGATAGATCATATCAACTGCAGCCTACTTTCAAAGGAATCTGCTATTATTAACCTGATTGCAAAATTAACAACTGCTTTTTAACAACTGCTTTTTCTGGGTGCTTGTCAAAGAATGTATTTTACGATTAGGAATTACTGTATCTGAATATAACTAAGAAATTACAGGTGTAAAAGTAAAACCCTGGGTGGTCTATAGCAACACATGCAAAGTTGTTTAAAGCCAAAGGAAGAATGGGTTTATCCCTAAATGAAGCATCAATGTTATCACTAGTAAACTCCCAAGGGAAAAAAAAATATAAGTGTTTATGGCCAGTTAACCTTAAATGCATGTGTTGTACTAATATAATAAATTACTTAACTGGTATGCTTTTCCCTGTTTTAAAAAGGAATAACAAGGGTTTACTCTCTTAACTTCTGAAGGTGGGGGCTTATCTAGCCAGAAAAGTCAGTATGATCTTTGGAGTATATAATACACAGTGGATCTGCAGCAAGTTTGTTACCTCACTGCTGTATGGTTGGTTCTGGATTACTTGGCCCACACTCAACAAACTCTCAATATCTCTTAGCTCATAGCTTGCAAAACAAGCAAAATCATTTAATCTCAAGAGCTTTTTTTTTTCTGTCAACACTAGTCATTTTGTCAAACAAACGAAAAAAATAAAAATCTAAATGATGAAGTAAAGTCATGAGTTATGCCTGCTTTTTATTACACTACAGATATCTGCAAATAGGTATCCATAATTTGAAAGTTAATTGAGTCCACATTTTACATCTCACAGGCAAGCCTCCAGCTGCCTGCTGTGGTATGCTACATTGGGATCTCCTTTTGAAAGCCCACAACACAGTTTTGAAAGACATCCAATATCTTGTCAGAAATAATAGTAGAATATTGTTTGAAGTACTCAGAGCATCTCCAAGCAATTTGAGATGAATATTGGTTAGACAACAAGCAACCAACAGAGATCGGATAACACCTGAAAAACTGAGCCTTTAAATCTGAAACAGGAGAATCCTGACCCTCAATCGGTCCCTGAATGGTATCACAATCTCTATACAAAGAAATTACCGTGCAAATATTTTATGTATTTATTTCATTAACACTATAGTTTATTGGTTTTCTCCACTATACCATTCAAACAGCTATATGGGATGAAGGCTCTGGATATCCTTCAGGTATCTGACATCTTTTGTCTGGTTAAGTCTACATATTTATGATATGCAAACGTGAAAAGCATATCCTAACCATATTTCAACAAATGTAACACTATTAGCTTCAATACTGCATGAAATGAACAGGATCTAAAATGGACTGAGATGACAAAGTAAGTGGGAGTTTGAGTCCAGCAGTGATGATGACAAACCTGAAAAATAGGTGTTTGGAGTTATTCTTTTTCCTACATACTATTTCTGATTAATCATGTATTATTTTTTGTTTATCTTGAGTAGTCCTAGACTATCTTTTTTTTTTTTTTTCGTAGTATAACAGCTGTAACTTACTGGACACTCCAAATTGCATCCCTTGGAGCTAGCTCTAAGGAGTGGTAATATAAGGGAACTTCCAGAGATTTTTGGATTTGGCTGGTTCTGCACTACATTGTAGAACATGGTGACCTGCTGAAAGGGAAGACCAAACAACACAGTCACGTTCTTCAAATATCTTCATCAAAGAAGGAAAATCTCTGGTTCAGTTTAACTTAAAATACTCATAGCATGGCAAACTAACTTTCCTAATTTAAACTGGAGCCTCAAGTTGAAATTTAAGCTTTAAGAAACCAGTTAAAATCAGTTTGAAATCTTACAGTACAAAGCTTGATGAGACATACTTCTATAGGCTTACCACTAGAAAGTAGATGGAGGAAGAGGTCACTGCAGCAACTGAGGAGGCTGTTATTAAGAGTCCTCAGGGCTTAAGCAGCAGGTCAAGCTCACTGTGTAAAACAACCAGGGAAGTGGGATATCTGCCCAAAAAGTAGACCCAGTGACGGGTGCAAGACAGGCATGGCGCAATAGCCCCGTTTGAGTGCAGCAGTCAGGGCACAAGAGAAGAAAGCCTTGATGAGGCAGGTGGAAGTTCAGCAGCAGACAGGGATGTTGGACAGGGCCTGGTCTTGCACTTAGGGATGGAGACAGCAAGATAGGTCAGCCAGACTGCACAGGCATGGGCACCTATTTAAAAAAAGAAGGCATAACTCCAGGCAGAAAGTAGAGGTTATGCCTTATGTGATAGGTGTCATTGTTAAGAACACCTTCCCTTGTTTAAAGTATGGAAGTTTTCCACAAAGAATATATATAAAGAACACTTATACAGCACTTAGGATTGTCTATGAAGTGGGGAAAATTTTTAAAGTCAAATTCAGGGAGGAACAACAGAAAATAAAAGAATTAAAGAAAAAGTCCAGGAAACATATACTCATGGAATGACAACTTTACACAAACTGTAGTTTCAGAAAAATCTGAGCATGTGATTTTTGGGAACCAGATAGGTTTATTTTTTATCCCCAAAAGGCTCCCTTTAATATATGTGGCCTTAATAAGTGTGTTAAAAAGTTAAATAATATGAATGAAGTGATCAAAACACAGTTATCTAGATAATTTCTGAGATGCAGGGGGAAAACCCAAGTGGGAGGGGCCAAGCTTCTTAAAATGAAACAGAAGGAAGACAAAGATTTTTTTAATTCTGCTGATTTTGCCATGATGTTATACATATTAATTCTTCAGTGCTAATGATACTTATGCTCTAAACTGGATGACTGACACAGACACTCCTGGCATTAATCCACTGTTCAATGATACTCCTATAATAATCTTTTTCTATTTAATAATGTATGGTGTTTTCTATGGGATACATTACATATTTCAGCATGTTCTGTCTGGTTGTATTTAGATACTTATCAACATCACCAAACAAAACCATAGCCTGTGATGATGTAATTTTGATAAGAGAAAGCAATGTTTCCTGAAAAGTGCATAAACACCAACATTTAGCAACCCACCAGAATCTAATGATGAATTAGTCTTTCAGTTTTTTCTGTGAGATGGTCTGACAGCCCTGTTGTCTATATATAGCTTACAGTCAGCCGAAGGGGAAAGGGCTCATCGTGCTAATGATACACTCTCTTTTCTCAAGAAATATGCTTTATATACTTATAATATCATACTATTAATGTATGTACATGACTATTGTGAATATTGAGAAGAAATTAAGACTACGAATAGCACTGTAGAACTGTGATAGGAATGAGCTGCAAACTCTTGAACACGTTGAAACAGAACTTTACCTGAACCACAAGTAAGATATGTATACATAGCCCTCTCCCTCTTTTTCTCTTATGTGTGTACATGAATAACCATACGCAATACTACTACATATTATTAGTATTAAGTATCATTATTAACAAATAATAATGGAAAGTTTCTGTTAGAAATTATTTCCTTTGGGAAGGACCTTCCTAAAATCTGGCACATAAAAGCTGTACTAGAGAGAACAAAATACTAAAGGACATTCCTTAACTGTTGGACTGGGAGCTAATTTTCAGAGGCTAGTGAAAGTAAACTAGGATTTTATCTAATATTTCTTTACCCTGTTCCTAACCTCAGAGTAGCTGGAGACAGAACCATCTGTATTGCAACACAATAGCGTAAAATGTAAAATTAAAAAATAAAATAATGCACCAGTAAGGAATTTGCCAATGGAATTTTCTCTACTCATACTTTATAAAGATACTGCTACTGCTACCATGCTGTAGTAATGTTTTTGTAAACTCTGAATGCATGGAGAGCTTTGTTTGTGTCTAGCTGAGCTTTAAAATACTTTATAAATATTTGAAATTGTCACTATTGACAAGGAAAAGCTGGAACCAACAACAGGTAGCACTTTAAACATCTAGGAAACTGCAAATAGTAAAATGATGTTGCGTAATCTTGTCCTATGTAGGTAGATTAGGGTACGGCGACCGGAAAATCTCGGGCTGTAACGGAAGGTGGGCGTGGCAAAAGGAGCAGGATGTGTCATTATCGTGCGAGTTCGTACGGGACAAGACGACTATATAAGGCTGTTGCGCAGTTAAATAAACGCCATTTGTTGCATCCTCACATTGGTGTCAGTGCTCAATGGCCCTGGGGTGCGGATAGCCTCAGGCCAGCCAGCAACCGAACGGAGCTTGCCGCAGACAAGCGGCAACAAGTGGTGACCCCGACATGATTGCTGGACTCGCGGACCGCAGGCGGTCGGAGTGGGTTCGCGAGCCATGGAAACCTTGATAAAGGTGATTTCGTTACTGGGCGGGGAATTTAAGATTTCTGTGAAATCGAAAGACGTAGCCCAGTGTGTGGACCGTCTCGTTAAAGGGAGGGACGGTGGCAGGACCGGCTGATTGTTTACAGCCAAATACCTGGGAGCGGTGCTCGATGCAGCTCGCTGAGCGAGCTATGGCAGCGGGTTCTGCCAAAGAATTAAAAACATGGGGAGTTATCTTGTGGCTGCTACGGACTGCGCGGGAGGACTGGGCGACATGGGATGCGCCTCGGACGTGTTTACATGGGGTCTACCCTGACCAAGACAGAAGTGGCAGTGGTGAAACTCCTCCAACATATACTCTCTGAGAGATGAATTAAATATGACGAAGCTGCGTTAAAGCAGTTACTGTTTTGGGCAAAAGATAAAGGACATTTTACAACCTTTAATGATGTCTTTGAAGTGCCTTTATGGGAGAAGATTGGTGACTCTCTCTGGAATGCGGTGTCAAGTGGTGATAAGGAAGCCTTTAAATTGTCTGCTACATGGAGGCTGGTTAGTGAAGCGTTAAAAGGAATAAAAGCAGAGAGAGAAGTCACACATACAGCTTTTATGGCTTTAGGACCACAGGCGCCTACTACCCCCTCACTGTTTGCGGGACCAACACCTCCCATGGCCCCGGTGGCTGTACCGGTGGCAGCTCCTTTATCACCGTGGGTACGGACGGCTCCGAAAAAAGCTGAGGAGCGGGGAATGAGAAAAATAGATACAGATCCATTAGAACCGGTAGTGCGTGCTAAAACACGAACTTGATTTGGACTAATTGATTCAGACGCAAAACAGGAGACTTGGCCGAAACCCCCTCCGAAACCCCCTCCCTCTCATTGATCTCTCTACGGATGAGGCTGAGCAGGAGGACAAGAAGGAGGGTAAACATGCTTTGTACCCACCTTTACCGGATTCACCATTTACGGAGTCAGCAGTACCAGAATCACAAGGACTTAAAGGACTGTTACCATCACGAAATGGACACGAACTTGACATGACAGAGCTTGGTAGACGACTGGAAGAATTAAAGACGGAATTGCAGCAGCATCGTTCAGCCAACGCCTCGGGACACGTGACTATGTCTCCCCCAAAACCCTCCTCTGTGTTCGGGACAAGTATTAGGGCCACCTCAACCTCCTTTACAACTCCCTACTCCACCTTTAGATCAGGGCGGGGGGGGAGGTTTGCATCCATCTGGTAATGTGGGAGGTGAGGGAGAGGGTCAGCGTCCGCCCGCGTATACAGGGGAAGGGGGGGGGGAGGTGAGGGAGGAGTGAAATGGAAAGGGGTCATTCGAGATGCGTTATTAGAAGGAGTTATAATTCCACAAGCATATCCGGTGATTGTGGGTGCGGGTCCTGAGGGAAGAAATATTTGGCAACTGTTAGATTGGAAAATTGTAAAAGAAGCATTACCACTATAGTTAGCGAAAGACAACACAGGTGAGGACTGCAGAAAAGTTGTTGCAGGGATGGAAAATAGTAATGCCACCTTAACTGAGCTAATGGATGCTTGTGAGAAAGTAGGAACCACCACATTTCAGATGGAGCATTTAGCAAAAACTTTTGCGGCGGCAATTAAGGTAGTTCATCGTTGTTATACATGCGAACAGGAAGGTCACTTTAAGAAAAACTGCCTTAAGAAGTTGAAGCTGAGTGGGAGAGATAACTCTGTTTTGATGTGTCATTGCTGTGGGAAGCTAGGGCATCTTGTGAAGCTGTGCAGGTCTCAGTATAATGCTCAAGGTCAGCTGATAACAACCAGCTGCAGAATACAGGGAAACTGGAGAAAGAACGCGGGGGGGGAACTGTATGCTGACACAAATGAATCTTCCCAACCAGTTCCAGGCCTATGCAGTTAACTCGCAGCCCAAACCTCAGGGAGCGCAGGACTGGTGTTTCCACACGGGGTTAACCTGTGCGGCTGCCAAGCCTTGGACCTGTGGCAAACAGGGATAATGCTAATGCTGATTGTCAAAAGATCATTGAAGCTTTACCTGAAAAAACAGATTTGAATGCTATGATAAAGACATGTGCAAAAGTGGGTACTGTGGAACATAAGGCTCAAGTTATGGCTGCGGCCGTACTTGGGGCTTACGTGGTCACAATTGCAGTCTCTATTCCAATTGTTAGCAGGGGACACAACTTTAACAGCACCACGACACACTACTTCAGAGGTACAGCAACTGATTACAGAAATAGAAAGCCGGCTACATTCCACATTTGTACATCGTATTGATTTGAATCAGGAAATACAAATTATCACTTTGTTTGATAGGCAAATTCTGTATGCAATAATTGGTCAATGGAATTCAGAATGATCAGATTCGTTACAGAGCTATTGGCACAGATTATTCATCAAAGGACGGATGCGATGTCGGGAGCTTGTGGCCAGAGATCCTGCATCACTAACCGTTCCTATTGCAGCTCAATATTTTGAGTGGTGTATGGCTAATAGCTTTGCTTTGCAAACAGCTATGGAGAATTTCTCGGGACAGGTTGTTTACCACTTGCCCTCCCATCCTGTTATAAAATTGACTGCAGAACTTCCAATTGCCCCAGGAGTGTTGTGCGCAGACACTCCTGTGGATGGAACTACCATTTTTACAGATGGATCTGGGAACACAGGCAAGGCGGGCCTTGTCTGGTATTCTGACGGCAAGTGGGAATCTATGGTAGTACAACAAAAGGGTACACCTCAGGTGGTAGAATTACGAGCTGTATTAAAAATATTTCAGAATTTTCCCATTCCCTTTAATTTGATTACTGATTCAGCATATATAGCTGGCATTATAAAGCAATTGGATAGATCTGTTATAGAGCATATATGTAATCAGTGTGTTTTTGAATTGCTGCGAGCTCTGTGGCAAGAAATTCAAATCCGAACTGCATTGTTTTATGTTTTACATGTAAGAAATCATACTAATTTGCCTGGGTTTATTGCAGAAGACAATGCTCGAGTGGACTCTTTGGTTTTTCATCCTAAAACAACACTTTGTACCAGAGTGGAAGCAATAGCACAATTTCTTATCAAAGTACATAAAAGGATTACAGACATTACCGGACTAGACTCAGATGCTATCTATTTACCTATCAGAAAGGAATATCTACAGTGGTTAACAAATCAGTCAACTCTTTTTCAAATGGCCTTACAGGACTTTACTGGACAATTGTTAACACATTTGCCAAGAGATAAAAAGCTACAGTTTATTTGAAAACAGGATTGGGAAGAAAAACCTATCAGATCAGAGATACCTAAGACTGGACTAACTGTTTTTACTGATGCAGGAAAGCGATCACATTCAGCAGTTATTACCTGGCAAGAGGATGGACAATAGAAACATTGTAAATTCTCAGGACAAACTGAGGACTCATTGCAGACACTTGAATTTTTTGCGATATATCAGGTTTTTGTGAAATGGAAGGATTTACCTGTCAATATTGTAACAGACTCTCTTTATGCAGCAGGCATTGTAAATCGAATTGAAAAAGCTTTTATACGACCAATAAGAAATATGCGACTTTACACCATTTTGCTACAGTTTCATCAAGCAATAAACCTCAGAGAGATACCTTATTTTGTCACCCACATTCGTAGTCATCAGTTTGATCAAGGTTTGAGCATTGGAAATAATAAAGCAGACACACTTGTGTCCTATACGCAAGTATCACCAAATTTATTTGAACAAGTACACCTATCCCATCAATTCTTTCATCAATCAGCGAAAATGTTAGCGAAACAATTTCACCTCACCATGGCACAAGCACGTGAATTAGTTAGTGTTTGTCCTAGTTGTCAGAAAATTGGCATGGGAATTGGAATAGGGGTAAATCCTCGAGGACTGAGTGCGTTGCAACTGTGGCAAATGGACATTACTCACATTGCAGAATTTGGAAGGCTCAAATATGTTCATGTATCTGTTGATACGTTTTCACATATAATATGGGCAACAGCACAAACTGGGGAAACAGGTCGTCATGTCAAATGACATTTACTTGCTTGCTTTACAAGTCTTGGGGTTCCACAACAACTTAAGACTGATAATGGACCAGCATACTGTTCATAAATTTTTTGTCAATTTTATCAACTATGGGGTATTACACATGTCACCGGGATTCCTCATTCGCCTACGGGTCAGGCGATTGTGGAACGTGCTCATAGTACATTGAAACAGCTTCTGCAAAAACAAAAAGGGGGAGAGGAAACTGAACCTTCTGAGAGACTTGCAAAAGCTGTTTATGTACTTAACCATTTAACTTTAGCAGGAGATAAGGAGCGACCCCCAATTGTAATACATTGGGAGGCAGTTCAACAGGGAGCAAGCTATGTGCAAAACAAAGGTGAAGTGTGGTATAGGAAACCAGGTACTAACGAGTGGTTGGGACCAGGGGAACTATTACTAATGGGTCGAGGTTATGTTTCTGTCTCTACAGGCGCAGGAGTACAGTGGATTGTTTCTAAAAGGATGATTAGCCACATTATTAGAGGGAATAGTTTATATAGTTGTGATTATAATTATCATAGGGATCTGCGTGGGTTGTGTTGAGGCAATCATTGAGAATAGTATATGGAAGTAGTGAGATAATAAATCTAACTACTTCCAAAGGGGGAAATTGATACCGGATGGTTTAGCAACGGTTTAGCAAGAGTAGGCCTCAGAGTAGGCTCTAAAAGGCCTGATCTGTGTTACCTTTAAACAGAATCAGCTTTCCTGTCAGTAATTTTCCTTTCAGCTAGAATAACAGAGAATAACAGTATGTTCTGAAGTAAACTGCATGTTTTGTAGATAGAGTCTGCTTATGGGAATGTTTATAATAGGCATTATCCTACTTGTGTTACCCTGTTTGTTTGCATGTTTGCAGAAAACTGTGCAACGAATGGTCAATACAACCTTTGTGGCTCAACAACAGAGAGCAGGATTTATGGGTAACCAAGGCTGGGATTCTCTGACTGGGCTCTGCGAGACACAGGGAACCAGGTTTAAGTAAGAAACAAAAACACAGAATTAAGATTCTTGGGGAGGGGGAAGGATTCCCAGACGTAATTCCTGTCAACTACCAATCTCACATTTTACATCGCCCTTTTTATTCTTTAAATCATTTTGCCCGGGGAGACCAAGACCGTGCCCCAACTGAGCGACATTGGGGTCCAGAGGTGCCAGAAGTGGGCCCCCCAGTCAAGGTTCGGTTCCCTGGGGCAGCGGAGTGGGAAACAGGTTGGGAGCTGCTACATCATGGGAGGGGGTATGCCGCCATCAAACGGGATGATGTTATACAGTGGGTCCCTACACGCTGTTTACGCCCTGATTTAAAACAAATCCTAACCCGAAGTAATATGTACACTGTCCGAGCTTTATGTTTTGCAGGAGTACCTGTGGGGGAAGCCGAAACAGCACCAGCCTCGACCTTCAGACGTGAGGAGTCATGACAGTACAGAGAGTCTGGTAAAGCGGCGGGGCGCCAAGAAAGATGAGGAACGGCGGCCGTTGCTGAGTGAAACAAAAGCTTTAAACAATGCGCTCATGATTAGCTTGCTTTTGCTTTGCATCTCAGGAGTTGCAGGGGAATCTTACTGGAGAACCTGGGCTCGGGATGTTGTATCCGCCAGCTACGCTTACGCTTTGACGCAAGGCTCCAGAATCAGCGATACGCTTTACTTCGCATGACTTGAAGCATGGGGAGGGGGAAATGTAGGTAGATTAGGGTACGGCGACCGGAAAATCTCGGGCTGTAACGGAAGGTGGGCGTGGCAAAAGGAGCAGGATGTGTCATTATCGTGCGAGTTCGTACGGGACAAGACGACTATATAAGGCTGTTGCGCAGTTAAATAAACGCCATTTGTTGCATCCTCACATTGGTGTCAGTGCTCAATGGCCCTGGGGTGCGGATAGCCTCAGGCCAGCCAGCAACCGAACGGAGCTTGCTGCAGACAAGCGGCAACAGTCCTATGAGACACATGGAGGAAAAAGAGACACCTGATAGGACTTACACAATCTCAGAATTTTGAATGAAACTATAGGCTCATGTTAGGATATCTCTGAGACACATGGCTTACATTTTTTGTGAAACTCAGATTGCATATACATAGGAAACCTTTTGAGAGCTTCACAAGTGACGTATATTTCATGCCCTTAAGTTCTGCAAGCTTTACAATTTTATTAGATTCTTGGAAACAAACAAAAAACGAAGGGTAGGATGTTTAATAATGCTTCTTGCAGGGATACTTTTACAATTTATTGAAGCAATGTGTTAGCTGTCAATGTAGCAATAAAACTGTAACAGGTCTGTTTATGTACATTTTGAAATTAAAAAATACTTTTTTAACTGGGTCATATACTTTGAGAGACACATTTTCAAATGGTTTTTCAAAGTAAATAGCATACACCCCATGTTTTCTGGATCTAGGTCAGCTCCACAATTTTATTCCTTTGCATGCCTGTTACCATTTTATACAAATTTATTTCTTATTAGCACCACTTGTTCTAAAGTATTATAAACAGTTCCCATTGTGGACAGCCAGGCCTTTCTTTCTTCATATTTAAATGTAGCAATGGGAAGTATAACTATGAATGCTCTTTCACACACAAGAGTGCTTAGTTTCTGAAAGGAGATCTCTGTTTTAGATTCTCCCTTAGCATTTGACAGTAAGTGCTGTCAAGCAAACTTTTGTCTTTTGTTAAATTAATTGTTCTCTCAAATAAAAAAATTCTTTTAAGAAAGCTCTCTGCTTGTTTTGAGGAAACGAGCTGAAGACATGACATGCATTCTCTGTTTCACGTAGATGAATTTCATTTAACCATTCTAATCAAGTGTTCAAAGCCCTGTGTGTCGAAATTCCTTATTTGGCCATTGGCACACAGCAAATGTGTACTAAGAAGCAGTGAATGTGGAGAAACTCATAGTTTTTCTTCAGAAAAGCTTGCATTGTTTGCTGAAATTGGTCAGGATGTATCTACATGGGTGCATGAGGGTGACCTGAACTTCTCTGCTCTGGCAGCTGCTCAAGTCACTTTGCTTTGCTGTGGTGCTTTGATGTAGTACTGTACACTAGAGTGCTCAACTCCAGGAGGTACCATCAGTATGAGCTCTGTTATCCTTCTAGCTTTCCTACTTAGCACTGATGAAGTTGGGTTCCCGTATAATCTAGCATGTTCACAACTCTCCAGACTCCACTGTCAGGTCAGACCTTCATTCCATTCTGGCTCATCATCTGAATAAAGTTTTGAAAATACTTACTGTCCTTCCTCATTAAGCAACTATATGCAATAAGTATTATATTTTGTCGTGCACAGATACTAATTTTTCAGATGGCAAAATTTAACTTAAGTTGGCTAAGCTATCAAACCATCCTTTCTGCCTTCCTTCTAATCTCAGAATACATCCCCTGCAGCCTCATCTTGCTCTCTCAAACATAATCGTATGGATTTTTGGTACACTAAAGACTGCACTCTATGAGATGATTTATATGAAGAGAATTCTAAAGTCTTTACAAATACAAGAAAAACAGTGAACAGAGAGATTATTTCATACTGTCTAAGAAATATTACATTCTTTAGGATAAATGATGTTTAAAAGCAAGTATACTTTGGAATGTTCATTACAAAAAACAAACAAAAGGTAAAATAGGTTGGAATTTTTTTCTAGGTCATTAGATTAGCTAAGGAGATAACAGCCCTTCAAATACATTCAAAGAAAAGTTGTTACTAAAGATTTCTGTCAAGGATGGGTATATGCTGCAGGTCTTAGGCTTCCAGATGTTTTCGTTTTTTTGGACGTTCTAAGCAGAAAATGTTTTTCTGGCACAATCATATCTTACTCAAGATAATTCTGTATTAGGTTCCAGTCTAATGTACAAAAGTCAATTGATCACTGAACTAAACTAAATATTCACCTAATCTTGCCTGATTATATTTAAATACTTAAAATAGAGAAATACTCAAAAATACTTAAATATCCAAAAAGCAAAATGCTGGAACAAGTGAAATTATGGCAGTGATGATAGTTTTGTTCCTGAAGTGGGACAATAACAACCCTTTCCAGGAGGCTAAAAAAGAAGGAAGTACTAAATCCTATTACTGCTTATTTATAGGAAGAACATAGATGATATTCATAGTTATCATAATAGGATGGTTTTTATTCCAGCTAGAGAGAAGATTAATTTTAAAACTTTCCATTTTGACGAAGGGTTAAACTCAAGAATCATAGAATCATAGAATCGTTTAGGTGGCAAAAGACCTTTAAGATCATCAAGTCCAACCATTAAGCTGAGAAATGCCATCCATCAGTGTTTATAATAGGTCTCAGAATACCTGGACAATATTCAGGATCCTAGGCAAGAGAGGTAATGATGTGCTAATACTTAGATTTTTGCTGCTTTTGACAACTAAACTAGTAAAGTTGGTAATGATTCTTGCCAAAAATCCTGAGGAATTAGATGAGTGAAAATCTCCTATTGAACTTCATATGTCAAGGGGCTACCCAGCTATTGAAAACCACAACTGGAGGAACCCTGCAAGTTCTGCCCCCAAATAAGATCTGAAGACTTGGCAGTAAACTGAGCCATCTCTCTCAGTTTATGAAAATAAATTAGGCTAGATTTAACAATCGATTAGTCAGTCCCTATCTAGAAAATGGAACCAAAGCACACTCCCTGAGGTATATCTCTGTGTAGATTCATAGCCTGAATATGGCATTCTTTCACCAGAAAGTCATATGAGATAATATCTTTTAAAATGTGAGCTACTCAACCACAAGAAGATCAGAAAATGCTAGGAGGAAAGAATTTATGAAGTCCAACAGAAATAATTCCTATTCCAGGCTGACCTTGTCAACACCTCTGGTCGTGTTTTTTTCTCTTGTAAGGAACACTGCTGCTGTGAGGCCCTAACAAAAATCCTCCTTGGAAAGTACAACCAAAGAATGTTGAAAAATAATTATGTAAGTGTACCCTTTTCTGAGCATGCACTCTCCATTTACAGAATTTAAGCAAAATCTGTCATCAAGAGAAGAAACAGAAGTTAGGAAAGGTGGTTTAAATTAGTAGAAAGTAAGTGACTAAATTTAAATGACACAATATTCTGTAAAGAAATTAAAGTTACTAAGAACAGTAGAACTACTCTATCTGTGGCGTAGTTGTACAGTTAGAAAATGGAGCCACTTACAGATAGCTGAAAAAATGTGGCAACATCACTAAAAAGTCTGTGGAACACATAGAAAGCCAACTAAATCATATAAACTAAAAAAGTCAGCTTAGCCAATTAAATCCGAAGTAAAAAGCAAGCTTGCTATAAGCCTCTCATGTTGGTTTCTCAGATGTGGTTGACAACTTCTAGCCATATTTTGAGAGTGTGTGCTCATTTACAGGAAGACAGGCGTGCATGGGCTTTTGAAAGCTAAACACAGGTAAATGTGCCAATTAGCTGTTCTACAATGTGTGAACAAAATAAAGACCCCAAACCATACAAAAAATCTTCAGTTGGCAAATATTTTATGAGTCCATCAGTTAAAAGTTCAAATGGATATAGGACCTAATTAAATTATCTGAATATGTTTTTGAATTGACAGAGTATTTTCTGTTGCTATGAACAAAGGTAACTGGAGACCCAAGAATGTCACTGTGAGTTTCCTTGGAGCTTAGGCATGTAGGCCTAGAAAGGGAGAGGGAAATATATTTATTATAGACATCTAAGGAGCCTAAAGAAAAATTAAAATGAGTTTTTTAGACCCCTACAAGTTTAAGTTTTTTTTTGTCCTGTGCTCTGTTCCAAGGTAAGGTCTGTGCTGTTGCACAACAGGTGTTCAGTCATATCTCTTTACAAAATAGCTAACTGAGGCTGAGACGAAGGAAAGAAATTTTGTAAAGAGTGAAACATGAATAAAAGCTCAAAGAAGTATGGTTTATATTAATGGTTCTTATTTCCTGCACATCTGTTATGATTTAATCCCCAGTTGCACAGACTCTAGGTGCAACTTACTAGTCTGTTCATTCTTTGAGGTAGAACTTGGTCTGTATGGGAAAATAGCAACCAAGCATTTACATCTGAATAATAGATTTTTTTAAAAAATAGTAAGAGGGTTTTTTTTTCCGAAAAAAAAGAAATTGATGTTTTCTTTGAATTTGCCAAAAATGTTGGATAAAGAAAGAAAACATCTTTGGTTTTATCAATGGGTTTATTGATTATACCTCTGTAAAACTTAGTAAATATATTTATTAACTTATTGCACCAGCTTTCATGCAGCCAAAAAAAAGCTACATAAAATTTGTACTAAATTTTCCAAGTGGTGTAAAAGATAAAAAACAATAAGACTATAGCACAGTAGCAAATAATTTTTTTGAAAATGGTGGTACTAAATATAATTCCTAAATATCCTCCTAAATATAATTCCTTGGGCTGGGTTAACAATCTAATTCGATATACAGGTGTGGTACAGTATAGCCAATACTTTTGCTGTTTTTCTGTAGTTTATTCACCATCCTTTGAATTTCTGTGGTGAGATTCTGATTCTGCTGTGTCAGACCTTCAATTTTTCTCTGAAAACTTAATTTAAGAAGCAGAAGTTCTTCACTGGTATTTCTGTAAACTGGAGGATGTGCTTAGTGGGGCTTTGATTCACTTTTACCTAGGTCTTGAGCATTTTGTAAGGCAAACACTCATTAGGAGTAATAAGGAAAGCAGTTAATCTCCAAATAAATTAATATAGGAACTATTACATTTGCATCTTCCCATGTTTCTTTTCTTAATTTATGTGAATACTGATATCTACGGATGTAAGAGCTTTGCCCTTGGTTATCTGAAATAGCTTGACCTAGAAGTTGTGACTTGCTTGAGAATAAGATACCATGCCATTTTTCACTAGCTCTTTTTATTGTATTTAGTACCTACTCGATTCTGCTACCTTAGCAAAGTTATACTATATCTACCCTAAAATTTTCTACATAGAAAAGTAAATAACAAAAAAAAAAGAGCCTATTAAGTTTCACTTGCATTCTAGTCTCATGCTTTTTCAAATTTATTTGCATACTGTTCTCTTATTTTTTGCTGCTCCATCCTACACTGAAGGCTTTTAATCTTAGTTTCCTTTGAATACAATTCACAACTAGACAAAGTAGCTACATTACCTGCCTAACCAGTAGTCCTCCAAACCACTGGTTTCTCTTGGCCCTGTGACAATTTCCTCTTAAATGTAGGAATGGAAATTTTTTTTCTCAGATGGAGCCTAGAGTCTTGTTAGTGAAGACATCTGACTCTTGCCTTTATCAGTATTCATCATGTATCTTTAGTTTAAAAGCAGTTAGATATTGCACATTAATTTTAGAAGCCTTTTTATTCTGAGCAAAGATTTTTCCATGCTTATTTTGTAGTCTCTGTTGGCATAATTGTACTCCTGAGGTAATCACATTTTTTTTTCCTGATTTTTTCAGAACTCACAGTAGTGATATAAATGATGCTACAGTTGAAGACTGGTTCCCCTTAAGGGAACAAAATTGTTTATAGGCCACAGTAGTGTTTGCTAACGAGGCCGTAACTTCATATGATTTGCTAATATTTGCACTGTACTTTTGACGGAATTTCTACATGTTGGGTATTCCACAAGCAATTGTGGGTGGTTTTGTTAGCTGAATGTTAATCATTTGATCAGAAATTAGCTAGCAAAATCTGTATTCATACTTGCTATAGAGAAGCCATTTCTGCTATAATAAAAAAATGTAATTTTGGAAATCAGTCTACTCTGAAATGAAAATATATGTGAACATTATTTAATTCCATATAGAGAAATATCTTGATGACTGAGACATATTTAGCTTCCAAAATTCCACTGAATTTCTTAAGCAACTCAGTAAAAAAGCAGAGAGGGTAGTGTGTTTAAACAGTTTTAAAGAATGGAAACATACGTATGTCCTAGTAAGGATTTTTTGCATAATTACTTCCTACATGAGCCATGGTCCCTGAGCATAACAGTTCTTAGACTGAAGACTGGGAATGAGAGATAATGGACCTATGATAAGCATTGGTTTATTAAACAGGATCAAGTGCATAATGAGGAGCATAGAAGACAAAGAAAATAAAGATGGCAGCAGCACTGGGTTTGGAAGAGATGGTAGAAAATAAGCCAAAAGCTGGTCAGCAAATAGAGAACATTCAACTGTTTATATATATAAAAAAGTGATTGCTGACAGTGGCATCCAGTGGCTGTGGGAATAAACTGCAAGGGCCAAGACACATTCAGGAGAGCCTTGTTCTAGTAGGAAAGGTTTGTCTGCCCCTAGGTCATATTAGTGCTTAGAAAAAAGCACAAATTCATTCGAAGTGTTACAGGAATGCAAGAGCTATCTCAGAGTTAATAATTAAACATATCCTCTGCAAAGCAGCTTCTTGTCTAGGAGTTCTATACTTAGACATGATTTATGCAAAACTCCTTTCTGCATCCATGTCTACTTAAATTCACAGTCTAGAGAGGAACAGGTTAGAGATTTAAATTTATGCACTAGTTGTCAGAAAATAGTATGGGATAAAAGAGGAAGATAAATGTGTTTACAATATCTTCTGACTATGCATAATTGTAACAAAGACAAGTATTTAATGATTTTAGGGAAATAATTTTCTTCAAATACTACTTTGAACAGCAGTGAGAACAAAAGACTGAGGTCTTTTTAGGCATTTAATGTGCAGCTGAGTAATTTTGCTGTATTTCTCCACTTTCATCACACATTATTTTAACTTTTCTATATATTTCCCCTGTAAGGTTTTATTTTGCCATTCATAGCAATTAAAGTTGTCTAGTCTTTCTAGTTAACAATGCTTCTGTCTTTTAAGATGGTGTGACTACTTTCATTTTGCTTCCATTTCTGTTTCCACAGATGACATGGACATATTTTCTATTGTTCTCTTGAGTATTGGCACAGCTCATTGAGCTATAGCTAAATTAGTTGTCAATGTAGTTGTGGCGATTTTTTTTTTTCTACTATTTTAAATTCCATTGTTTTTTTCTCCACAAACGTCTTAGGGAATGGAGGGATTGCAATGCTTGTGTTTGACACCAAACTTAAGTTGCTATTATAGAACAGGGTGCTGGTAAGTGCAATTCTTCAAGAACTTGGGTCTTGGGGGTTGATTTTTTTTGTTCATTTTTTTGAGGTTTGGGTTTTTTTTGCTTATCAGATGTGCAAAGGCTGACAAGTTAAACAACCTTAGTTATGTGAATGAATGTGCATTGTCATCATGAGGACTTGTTACATGATGGAAATTTCTCCATGTTAGTTAAGACGTGGGAAAATAATAGCCAGAGAATGGGTATTACACTGTAGAAATTAACCGATGTCCATTAATAGGTGCCTGAAACCTGGATATTGGGATCACCGAATCAAGTTATCACTTTTATGGCAAAAGTTTTAGTATGATCAACTGCAGCTTTAAAAATGCTGTGTACCCCTTGGATCCCTTAGGCACCTGTTGGCCTACAACAGTGAGCTCCTTCTTGGATTTTGTCTTTGGAACACATACTTATAGATATGCTTATTTTTTAACTCACTGCACTGGGATCAGGGACAGAGTCTGTGATGAAAGTTGGCATCAATTCAGCAAGGTTGAGATACAGTGAATAATCTAATCATAATATTTCTCAGATTATAAAAATCTGTTTTTGATGTCTTCCTTGTGAAATTTCTGGTGTGCATTCCCTTCAAGGTCAGCTGTTTGAACAAGATTAAGCATCACCTCAGAAATGACATTTTTAAAAGCTTTAGGATCTTTTCTTAGTATCTTGGCAGCTATTTTTTCCTTCAGTTTCTTTAAGACTTGCTAGTAAGAACGCTTCAGAACTAATATTTCCCTATATTAAGAAAATAACAACAATTAATGCAAACCAAAGTTTAGTGGCATGTTTTGATAGAAAAGCCTGTGAGCTCCAGGATGAAAATTTTGTTTGAAGCTGAAGGAAGATCCAGTCACCTTGAATAAGCCAACTATATACAGATGATAAACATGACCTATGTGCAAACTTTAAATTACATTCAGCCTGGTTAGTGCAGAGCCAGATGTTGGATACCATAACACCTCAAAGGCAATATTTTCTGCCTACAATCAGATTCAGAGCTCGGAGGAAGCAGGGATTCCTGTCTACCTCCTGGTTATAGGGGCTGAGGGAACTGGATTTGTTTAGCTGGGCAAGAGAAGGCTAGGGAGATTCTTGTTTGCTGTCTTCAAATACCTTGAGAAGGATTATGAAGAAGGCTGAATCAGACTATTTTCAGAGGTGCACTGTGGAAGGATGCAAAGCATGGTCATAAATTGCAGCAAATAAGAGTCTAAATGTAGGTAAGGAAAAATAATTTTACAATAAGAGGGAATTACCATCACTGGAGATTTTCAGAACTTAACTGGGCAAATCCTGAGTACCATGGCCTGACTGTGAAGCTACCTCTGCTTGAAGCCAGAAGTCAGACTGGACGACTTCCAGGTGTCCTCTCGAACCTATGTTTTCCTATGATTTTATATTCTTTGTGGGGGCCTATGCCTCAAAAAGCACTGTTTTAGAAATTTCTCAAGTGTAGGAGACAAATTACATCGTATATTTTTGCACCAACTTTCTGGTCTTAATTGTGGAGTTGCTACTACACTGTGTTATCAGGGGCATAGTACAGCTTGGGCATATTTTTCAGTGATTCTCAGTATTTCAACTTTATCACAATAAAAGGCTGAGTATAATAACCACGCTGCTACAAAACCCATAAATTCTGTTTTCTTTATAGTTTGGCAAACAATACAAGCTCAACAGCATTATCACTTCTATGTCTTAATTTTTTCTGAGGTTTGGAATACTGGCTAATCTACTGCATTTTTACTTTTTGGCTCTAGGTATGAAAACAGTGCACAGGCCTAAACATGAACGGAAGTTCACTAGGTAAAGTCAGGCTGGACTAGCCAGAATACAAATATGACGTGAAATATTCTGTGTTAAGCAGCTGTCCTGGTTTGGCCTAAACCAGGCCGATTTTCCTTTCAGTGATTTTTACTTTCAGCTAAGTCTCCTCTAAGTAACTGCACTTTCTGAAACTAACTGCATGTTTTTGCAGACAGTGTCTGCCTCCAAGACTGATAACGCCCGAAGTTTGTAGTTATCACTGAGGCACCGGTAGGCATGTTGTGCAGAAAGGCTCTTGCTGTACTTGTTCTTGAGAGAAACCAAGGTCACTGCTGAATTCCTCACTGCTTACGAGTGAAGAGCCGAAGGGGGGTCGCAGCTGCAGGGGGGAGCAGACAGGGCAGGTGACCCAAAATTGACCAACGAGGGTATTCCATCCCATACACGTCATTCTCAGTATAAAGCGGGGGGATCACGAGGGTCTCGCTCTCTTTCTGCTATGGCCGGTGTCCAAGGAGGACTCCGTCTGTTTTGCTGCTGCCCCCAATCCCGATCCGTGCATTCCTGAATCCAGCTCTCGACCGTCGCTAGGCCCAGCGGAGCCTGCCCTGCAGTGCCGGTGGTGACGTGGCTGACTTCAGGGGAGCTCAATCTTGGTTTTGTATATATATTTGTATATATTTGATTATTTCTATTATTGTTATTATACTCTTTTTCATTATTATAGTTTATTAAAACTGTTTTAACTTTCCAACCTGGAAGCCTCTCTCCCTTTTCCCTTTCCCTTTCCCTTTGCGGGGGGGGGAGGGTTAACAGAGAGCATCTGCCATAGGTTTAATAGCCGGCCCAGCTTTAAACCGTGACAGATTTATTGGCGCCCAACGTGGGGCACGAGAGAAGCTCCGACAGGTTGCTCTGATAAGTCGAATCCCAGCTCCAGTGGGAGGAGACCCGGAGAGCTCAGCCAAGAGAGTATCAGATTTCTTCCTTTGAGATTTACGAGGGGTTGGAAATTAAAACAGATAGCTAAGATGATAATGTCATTTGTGAACCTTGTGTTACCTCTTTTCTTTATAAAGCTTGTTTTACAGTTAAGTGTAATCATACCTTACTTGCCGTATGCGTTGTGTGTTAGTGCTTACATGTGGTTTAACAGGGCGTGCTGGTCGAAATGTGTCGTTTCGGTATGCGTTGTGATACTGATTTATGTCGTGATAGACTGGGCAGTTATTATTCTGATCTCTTATCTCTATGATACAATGATGGGCAGCTTTAATCGCGAATCGGTAGCTGCGCACACCGGGCGTCTTTTAACTGATTTTGATAGTATCTGCTCCTTTTTTGCCAAGCTGATCCCTACAAAATTCGAACAGGGCATGTTGTTATTTTCGTGTGTCCTGAATGTGTTACTGGTGTGCTATGTGATTAGATGTCAGTGCAGCAACAGCGGTAGGTATCATGCTGCCCCTGTAACCAGGAGAAAACACCGAAAGAAATCAGCTAGTAAAGTGAAGGATGATGACTCAGAGGCTTCTAAGGCAGAGCCAGCACAGGACCCAGGTGAGGGCCCTTCTCAGTCAGAGTCAGGGCCTGACACAGAGGGGGGTTTCCTTGATCGTCTTTTTAAAGCAGACCCATCACACAAGAAAGATCCTTCTAAAGCAGAACAATCACAGGAGGACTCGGACTCGGACGTAGAGATAACCTACCACTCCTTATACCTGAAAGAACTGCAAAGTATAAGGAAAGACTTTAGTCGTTATGACGGTGAGCCAATTATTACCTGGTTGCTCCGATGCTGGGATAATGGGGCGGATAGCATAGAATTGGATGGTAGAGAAGCCAGACAGTTGGGATCCCTGTCCAGAGATGGTGGTATTGATAAGATGCTTCCAAGAAGGTCAAACACTATCAGTCTCTGGAGGCGACTCTTGTCAGCTGTAAAGAGCAGGTATCCCTATAAAGATGATGTTATGAGCCACCTAAGCAAATGAATCACTATAGAAAAAGGTATTAACTACCTTAGAGAACTGGCTGTGCAAGAGATCATTTATAGACACCCACGGGACATTGTAGATCCTGTAAATCCTGATGAAGTGGAATGCAACCAATCCATGTTCCGGAAGGTTGTGAGGAGTGCTCCACCAACACATACCCATACATTGTCAATATTAGTCTGGGGAGAAGATGCTATGGCACGACCTAGTGTGGGCGAAATGGCTAACTGTATGCGACAGTATGAAGATAGTATTTCTTCCCCACTGCAGGCCCGTGTCTCGGCTGTGGGAAAAGTGACTTCTAAGGAAGACAAGGACTCATTGAAACAACTGTCAGAAAAACTGTCCAGGATCGAGAATCAACTTAAATCTCTACCTACACAGGCCTGCGTTGCAGCCTTTAGGAGGAAACGCCCTCCTACTGGACCGGCTCAAAGGAAACGGAACACGTCACGAGGTATCCTGTGGTTTACCCTGCGTGATTATGGGGAGGACATGAACAGATGGCATGGACAACCTACCAGTACCCTACAGGCACGAGTACGTGAGTTGCAAGCTAACAGAAATACCAGAGAGAATTTTCCTAGGAAGATGGCTGCTCCAGTTACCAATGAGCAGGACTCCAGTCACGGTAGATGGGCCTCAGGTCCCTATTTCCCAAATATGAATAGGGAAAATGAAGGTCCAATCCCCGTGAGCTGCACGAATCCAGTCTTTAATTAGAGGGGCCCTGCCTCCAGCCAGGAGGAGGAGAGGGACAACCGAGTTTATTGGACTGTGTGGATTCGATGGCCTGGCACATTAGAACCACAAAAGTATCGAGCCCTGGTAGACACTGGTGCACAGTGCATCCTCATGCCATCGAATCATAAAGGGACAGAATCTGTCAGTATTTCGGGAATAACAGGGGGATCTCAAGAGTTATCTGTATTGGAGGCCAAAGTGAGCCTAACTGAAAATGAATGGAAAAAGCACCCCATTGTGACTGGTCCAGATGCTCCGTGCATCCTTGGCATAGACTACCTTAAGAAAGGGTATTTTAAGGACCCAAAAGGATATAGATGGGCCTTTGGTGTAGCAGCTGTAGAGACCGAGGACATTAAACAGCTGTCTACCTTGCCTGGCCTCTCAGAGGATCCTTCTGTTGTGGGGTTGCTGAAGGCTGAAGAACAACAGGTGCCAATTGCTACTGCCACGGTGCACCGACGACAATATCGCACCAATCGAGACTCCCTGATCCCCATTCATAAACTGATTAGACAATTAGAAAATCAAGGAGTGATTAGCAAGACTCACTCACCCTTTAATAGTCCTATATGGCCAGTGCAAAAGTCTAATGGAGAATGGAGATTAACTGTGGACTATCGTGGCCTAAATGAAGTTACACCACCTCTGAGTGCTGCTGTGCCAGACATGCTAGAACTTCAATACGAACTGGAATCAAAGGCAGCCAAGTGGTACGCCACTATAGACATTGCTAATGCATTTTTCTCTATTCCTTTGGCACCAAAGTGCAGGCCACAGTTTGCTTTTACCTGGAGAGGTATCCAGTACACCTGGAATCGACTGCCCCAGGGGTGGAAACACAGTCCTACTATTTGCCACGGACTGATCCAGACTGCACTAGAAAAGGGTGGAGCTCCAGAACATTTGCAATATATTGATGACATCATTGTATGGGGTGATACAGCAGCAGAAGTTTTTGACAAAGGGGAGAAAATCATCCAAATTCTCCTGCGAGCTGGTTTTGCCATAAAAAGAGGCAAGGTCAAGGGACCTGCCCGGGAGATCCAGTTTTTAGGGATTAAATGGCAAGATGGGCGTCGCCAGATCCCGATAGAGGTGATCAACAAAATAACAGCTATGTCCCCACCAACTAACAAAAAGGAAACACAAGCCTTCTTAGGCGTTGTGGGTTTCTGGAGAATGCATATTCCAGATTACAGCCAGATTGTATGCCCTCTTTATCAGGTGACCAGAAAGAAAAATGATTTTCAGTGGGGCCCTGAACAACAACAGGCTTTTGAACAGATTAAACAAGAAATTGTGCATGCAGTAGCCCTTGGACCAGTCCGTATGGGACAAGATGTTAAAAATGTGCTCTACACCGCAGCTGGGGACAATGGTCCTACCTGGAGCCTCTGGCAGAAAGTGCCAGGGGAGACGCAAGGTCGACCCCTAGGATTTTGGAGTCGAGGATACAAGGGCTCCGAGGCCAATTACACCCCAACTGAAAAAGAGATACTGGCAGCATATGAAGGAGTTAGAGCTGCCTCAGAGGTAATTGGTACTGAAGCACAGCTTCTCCTGGCACCTCGATTACCAGTACTAGGCTGGATGTTCAAGGGTAAGGTTCCTACTACTCATCATGCAACTGATGCTACATGGAGTAAATGGATTGCATTAATTACACAGAGGGCTCGAATAGGAAACCCTAATCACCCAGGAACCTTAGAAGTGATCATGGACTGGCCAGAAGGCAAAGACTTCGGAATGCCACCAGAAAAGGAGGTGACACGTGCTGAAGAAGCCCCACCATATAATGAACTATCAGAGGATGAGAAGCAGTATGTCCTGTTCACCGATGGATCCTGCCGTCTTGTAGGAAAGCATCGGAAGTGGAAAGCTGCTGTATGGAGTCCCATACGACGAGTCACAGAAGCCACCGAAGGACAAGGTGAATCAAGTCAATTCGTAGAGGTAAAAGCCATCCAGCTGGCTTTAGACATTGCTGAATGAGAAAAGTGGCCAAGGCTGTATCTTTATACTGACTCATGGATGGTGGCAAATGCCTTGTGGGGGTGGTTAAAGCAGTGGAAGCGAAGCAACTGGAAGCGTAAAGGGAAACCTATTTGGGCTGCTGAACTGTGGCAAGATATTGCTGCTCGGCTAGAGAAACTAGTCGTGAAGGTACGTCATGTAGATGCTCACGTACCTAAAAGTCGGGCAACTGAGGAACATCGAAACAACCAACAAGCAGATCAGGCTGCTAAAGTGTTCCAAATAGATTTGGACTGGGAACATAAAGGTGAACTCTTTTTAGCTCGGTGGGCTCATGACACTTCAGGTCATCAAGGGAGAGATGCAACATACAGATGGGCTCGTGACCGAGGGGTGGACTTAACTATGGACTCTATTGCACAGGTTATCCATGATTGTGAAACATGCGCCGCAATTAAGCAAGCCAAACGGTTAAAACCTTTGTGGTATGGGGGACGGTGGTTGAAATATAAATATGGGGAGGCCTGGCAAATTGACTACATCACACTCCCTCAAACCCGCCAGGGTAAACGTTATGTGCTTACCATGGTGGAGGCGACCACCGGATGGTTGGAAACATACTCTGTGCCCCATGCCACTGCCCGGAACACTATCCTGGGCCTCGAAAAGCAAATCTTGTGGCGACATGGCACACCAGAGAGAATTGAGTCGGACAATGGGACTCATTTCAAAAACAGTCTCATAGATAACTGGGCCAAAGAGCATGGCATCGAATGGGTATATCACATCCCCTATCATGCACCAGCCTCTGGGAAAGTTGAACGGTATAATGGGCTGTTAAAAACTACCCTAAAAGCAATGGGGGGTGGAACCTTTAAAAACTGGGATAAGCATTTGGCACAAGCTACCTGGCTAGTTAACACCAGAGGATCTATCAACCGAGCTGGCCCTGCTCAGTCAGACCTTCTACATACAGCAGAAGGAGATAAAGTCCCTGTGGTGCATGAAAGGAATCTGTTGGGAAAAACTGTCTGGGTTCTTCCTGCTACGGGCAAAGGTAAACCCATTCATGGGATTGCTTTTGCTCAAGGACCTGGATGTACTTGATGGGTGATGCTGCAGGATGGTGGAGTCCGATGTGTCCCTGAAGGTGATCTGATCTTGGGTGAGAATACTTAATTCTGAACTGCGTGATGTTAATTGCTGCATGATACTAACAGTGTTCATAAGTGTCTTTCAGGTTGAAGCAGTGGTGATGAGATTGGAGCTAGCTGCAAGTGGCGCCCAGTAACCTCCTCAAGACTGACATCTTTAACCTGCAACCCATGGGCACGAACTGTGACAAAGCTCATACCATCTCTCCTACCCTGGGAGACTCCTAGCCAGATGGAAACCCACAATCCTGAACTAAATGAACTTGATGAACTTTTTTTTTTTTTTTTTTCTGTATAGAGATGAATCATAAACTAATGTTATCTGTATATATTTTAAAATGAAAAGTTAGTGGTGATCTGAGTATGACGTGAATGGTATGGAATAAGGGGTGGAATGTCCTGGTTTGGCCTAAACCAGGCCGATTTTCCTTTCAGTGATTTTTACTTTCAGCTAAGTCTCCTCTAAGTAACTGCACTTTCTGAAACTAACTGCATGTTTTTGCAGACAGTGTCTGCTTCCAGGACTGATAACGCTCAAAGTTTGTAGTTATCACTGAGGCACCGGTAGGGATGTTGTGCAGAAAGGCTCTTGCTGTACTTGTTCTTGAGAGAAACCAAGGTCACTGCTGAATTCCTCACTGCTTACGAGTGAAGAGCCGAAGGGGGGTCGCAGCTGCAGGGGGGAGCAGACAGGGCAGGTGACCCAAAATTGACCAACGAGGGTATTCCATCCCATACACGTCATTCTCAGTATAAAGCGGGGGGATCACGAGGGTCTCGCTCTCTTTCTGCTATGGCCGGTGTCCAAGGAGGACTCCGTCTGTTTTCCTGCTGCCCCCGATCCCGATCCGTGCGTTCCTGAATCCAGCTCTCGACCGTCGCTAGGCCCAGCCTGGGCCTTCCCGGAGCCTGCCCTGCAGTGCCGGTGGTGACGTGGCTGACTTCAGGGGAGCTCAATCTTGGTTTTGTATATATATTTGTATATATTTGATTATTTCTATTATTGTTATTATACTCTTTTTCATTATTATAGTTTATTAAAACTGTTTTAACTTTCCAACCCGGAAGCCTCTCTCCCTTTTCCCTTTTCCTTTCCCTTTGGGGGGGCGGGGAAAGGGTTAACAGAGAGCATCTGCCATAGGTTTAATAGCCGGCCCAGCTTTAAACCGTGACAGCAGCTTAACTGCATTGATGTTTTTTTCTGATAAGTTGTGATATTGATTTTTGCTGTCAGAAAGAGGATGTGAAATGCTTAGGATCAGGTTTGGTGGTGAACACCAAGTAACTCAATTGGCTTCAGAACAGCTGCTCTGGGTTTGCAACATTACAAATGGAAAAAAATAGCTCATTTTGTTTTGCTGTAACATATTTCAGTTTAGGAAAGCTTCAGACTTTGAACATTTTTTGCTTAGCTACTACATTTATAGAAGTATTTGTAGTATCTCTGCTTCTCTAAGACAGGAGACAGTGATCAAAACCAAAGAGTAACTTCTGCTTAATTGATATTTTGACCTTAAATTGTCAGACGTATGTTTGCATGTGTTAGTTGAGTGCATTCTAGTGGGAACACAAAAAAAGTTATAAATGTTGGCTGAAACTTATTAAAACTTTGCTATTTTTTATTTGGGAGGAGAAAGCAGATGAGAAAAACAATACATAAAGCAAATTAGGACTGAAACGTGATTGCTTTCTGTGTTCTGTTCCGTTTGGGAGCCCAACCACAAATTACAAGGTAGGGAATTACCCACAGTGAGTGAGTTACTCAAGGAAAAATAGACTAACAGGATATAGATGTCAAAGCAAGCCAAAATAAAAAAACTAAATATGAAATTAATTAAACCAAGCTCCACAATACTCTCTGATTTCTTTGGTACTGACAATATACCGGCTGCTTTTCACAGGCATGTGAAAATCTAGCTTTTCTTCAGATGAATTTATGGTCTGAATTAGTTTTATAAGACCCTACAGTGCTGGACAATAGAGTACGAGTTCCATACAGTGTGTTGCTAATGAAATACTTTGTTGATTGTGTGCCCAGAAAGGCCATAACTGTTACGGTGAAGCTTAATGGGGAGAGAAAGGTATTGCACAGCCTTCAGCTTGGTATTTGTTTAGTGTTGTTTCCCATGGGTCAGAAAGGTTGAGGATGCCAGTGTTAAGATGTCCAGGCATAATTAAATTGTAAGGAGTTGCAAATTGTACTTCTCCGTTAGATTATCTTCAAGTTTGAGAAATTAATCTTTTTCTTGTCAATGAAATGGGTTGGTGATATGTGAAGCTACCGCCGTTATTGCAACATTAGAACTAGAAACATTATCTTCAGAGACACTATTATTATCAGCAGCAAAATATAGCTTGTTTTATATAAAGTGCTTTCCACAAACAAAGAATTCTCAAAGCAATAAAATATCAAATGTGATAGAACTGGGAGGCAATTACCATGAATGGCAATTCTTTATAATAACTGTGTGATCACCAAGATATTTCACTGTGGCTTCAGACTTACATGTAGAAGTTGTGTTACTTACTCAGCACATGTGGAAACAGATATTGCATCAACTCTCAAACATTTCATTAAGGGGGAATGCATATATCCTGTCAAGTTCTTCTGGATTCTCTAACTGACCAAGCGAAAAAATAAGACTAACAGATATAGAAGACGTCTAAAGGCATATTGTTTTTCTTGCACTTGTGGATCTATTCCTAGAGCACAAGTCTTATGAGAAGCGGCTGAGAAACTGAGGTTGTTTAGTCTGGAGAAAAGGAGTCTTAGGGGAGACCTTATCGCTCTCTACAACTACCTGAAAGGAGGTTGTAGCCAGGTGGGTGTCAGCCTCTTTTCCCAAGTAACAAGTGATAGGACGAGAGGAAACAGCCTCAGGTTGTGCCAGGGGTGGTTTAGATTGGATATTAGGAAAATTTTCTTCACCAAAAGGGTTGTCAAACACTGGAACAGGCTGCCCAGGGAAGCTGTTGTGTCACCATCCCTGGAGGTATTTAAAGGACGTGTAGATGTGGTGGTTAGGGACATGGTTTAGTGGTGGACTTGGCAGTGCTAGGTTAACGGTTGGACTGATGATCTTAAAGGTCATTTCCAACCAAAACTATTCTATGATTCTGTGATCTATAGTGGCAATCTTACTGCACCTGAGATATGAATAAGATGGCTTTTTGTCAGTGAAGGTCTTAATACTTGAATTAGTTTTGGCATCTGATTAAACAGAGTCACTAATCTTAGGCAGCCAGCAAATCCAGAAGAATGTGTTAATCTCATAGCCACATAAATCATACAATGAAATGAACAGTTCAGTGAAATAAAATAGAAAAAAATAAAAGAAATTAGAGACCAGCTTATGAAGCAACTTAATGCTTTTAAGCTCAGGCACTGGCTAAACTTTGATTAATGTTTGCTACAGTGCAATCTGACAATAGAACATGTTAAATTTGTGCAAAAATATATCCGTTAAAGGAATTATTTCTTTTTCCCCATTGCATATTTCTCATCCTTTGTGAGATGTTGAGCTGTTCTTTTTGCTGATGTAGCTCAAATATCTATGTAATGTGTGACTTAAGCTATCAGAGATTCAAAGTTTTCCTCTCTTTCTGATTTGAAGAGTTTGCTTGCAAAGATTGTTTCTAAGTGACTATTGTATGCAAATGTAAGCGTTGTCACATACAGTCTAACATTTCCCTTGCTGAATGTAAAAATTTAACAGCAGTTATTGCTGCTATTAGTTGAACTACTGAGGCATAATAAAAAGGAAAGAAATAAATATAACATCAATAGTCAGAGATAAGAGGTTTACTTTGAAGAGTAAATTACATGCCAGAGAACAGATGCTTTAGCTACTATTGTTTGGACCACAGTTGATCTTAGCAATAGAGCATTTCTGTGACAAGTGACCTCTGTTGTGTACACTCGTGCATGCAATTTCATTCTGATGCTATAAGCTGTCAGAGTATACTTGCAGAGTGGGAGTCTCAGCTAAAGAACAAACTCTTGGCCCGCTGAGCTGGCAATACAGGGGTGGTCACTCTGCTCTACTTAAAGCTGACAGAAAACAAGCTTTGTAGTATGTTGCTTAATTTAGCTTTCATAAGGTAATGACAAATAGCTTTAGTCTACCAATATAGCTGGAGTAATAACGTAAAGCAGAAATGTACCCTCACTCTTACAGGATAATTTAGCTGTCTTCTCACAAAGCTATGAAAAAGACAAAACAGCTCTTTTTGTAATGTATTGATATGCCTCTTCTGCTTTTTAATATAGTATAGCTATTTAATCCAGAACTTCTGGACAAAGATTAAGTCCACTTTTCTGTCAGTCATCTACAATAAGACAGCACTCTGAAAAGTCTATAGTCCATTAAGGCAAGAGCCATCTAATATATAAAAATAAGATGTAACAGCAGAGGAGGGAAGGATGAACCAGTCAGTGACAAGAATATGAACAGGTCAGCTCCATGTTTTAAATCAATGAGTAACAATCATTAGCTTCACATTTGTTCTGAGGAATCAATGCTGAACTGATTGAAGATAGGTATGACTGAATTCTAGAATGATTTTAAGCTTTTGTTAGTAGTGTCAAGGGTTTTTAATGAAAACTGTTTTCAAACAGAAGCTTAAAAAGAAAAAAAATTTTTCTCCTCCCCAAAATTATTCTTCTGCCAATGGTGCATAACCTGAAAGGACAACATGAGGCAAAAAAATGATCATTTAACTGGGGTAATTATTAGGCTTATTTCTAAATAAGGGATGGCAACCTCTAATGCACATAGTTCAAGGACCTATCCTCTTAAAACTAGTTTTTCTTAATTAAGCTGATCTCTTAGGAGTTTCTAGAGGATTTATAAACCGAGTAAGTGGAGTGCATGTGGGAAGGTATCTGTACATCACATTTATCATCTGGTGTGGAACACCAAACCCTTGATGAAATAGTTTAATACAAAAATCCTCTTCATAAATAAATTTTATATTTTGAAAGCTATTAATTCTCTACAGATTTGTTTTTCTATTTTAAGTTAAAGTTTGCATGAAAACACAGGTTAAAATGAAGCTTTTCATAGAACTTTTTTTTTTTTTTTCTTAGTGGAGATACCTATGAATACCTGCAGCCTTGGGGTGTATAAACTGGATTTCTTTCCAAGGAAACTAAACTACAACCTCCAGGTGGACACCTGCGCTTCAAATTCTGGTGGAAATGTAGCTGTCCAACTCAAAAGTTGTTCCTTCATGCAACTTTGAACAATTTTGCTTATGGTCCAGCAGACCTAATCTGGTTGAAAGTGAAAACCTTCATACCTCATGCAGATAATATATTGAAGTCTCAGCACTAAATGCTTTGATCTACTATTTACCTACTATTATGCTATATTATTTGCTGCTGTGGACATCTCTAGTACACAAAAGCCATCTCATCTGTTTTCCTGGTTTAAAGGGTGATAGGAGCTCTGCTAAGCCACACTCCTTTTTGCTATTTATGATATTTGCTATATTTTTCTTAGAAAAGACACATTAAGTCTAATTTCCCAGAGGTGAAACAATAATGATTCACAGGTAAAATATGTTTTCCTAAAGGAATTATCCATAGTCTTATTTTCTTATACTTTTGTGTAAAGTTATTCCATAATTTCTTGGTTTTATTTATATATCCCAAATTACTGATGGCAATATACCTCCAGAGGAGTGCCTAGTGAATTCTTGGTAATATGCTTCTGGAATATAGTATTTCCTGAAAAAGCAGATTTATGTACTGGGGAGAAAAAAATAACTAACCACAAAAAAACAACCACTAAACCCACAACATTTGTGTTAAATTTACCAAACTGATATAAGAATAAATTCTATTGCTCTATCCTATAGCTCGCTAATTAAATCTCCTGATTCCCTAAAGCTAAGCTAGCTTTCTGAGCCTTTGGTTCATTCCTAGCTAACAGCACTGAGAAAAGAGTTTTTTCTTTGCCAGAACTGGTAGAATACTAGCTCTTGGAGACTATAGAATTGTAAGACCTTTCTAGCTACATCATCTCATTGTGACAGAATAGCTAACAGTTCTGATGTCATAGATTAGGTGTAGACCACTAGCAATCCAAAAGTTCTCTTATTTCTCCTCTGAAACCTAAGCCATGGGTTTTTTTCAGCAGTACTTGAAAGTGTTTAAAACCTTTTATTCCCAGTACCCAAAGTTTGTGGGTTTGAAAAAATAATCTGGCAATACTCATCATGATGGTTATTATCAAAACCTGAATACATGAAAAAACTTTAACTTAAGGAAATTGAAAAATGTTCTTTTTGCATAAGGCCATCAAAGACCAGTGTAGGTAGGACCAACAGTAGAATATGATATAAAGAGATGAGAACAAAGTATGTACAGAATGGTTGCTGAAGTCCACATTAGTCACAAAAAAAAAGACTGATGATTCAACTGTCTGCATCTCGATGAACTAGGGTATCAGAGGATTTCTGGGAGAAAAATCTATTCATTCTTTTGCCATATGCTTGGCATAACTGTTCATCACAGAGTGTTCTACCACTTTTGGCAAAGAAAAGAAACTTTTCCCAGTGCTGTTAGCTCAGAATGAACAAAAAGCTCAGTGAGCTAGCTCAGCTTTGAGGAATTAGGAGCCACAACAGAAATCCAAATCTCATGGATGTTTGCATGTTTGTTTCCCCCCCTCAAAATACCTGTTGCACATCTACATTTAGGGGGTTAGTTTAGGATACAGATGTAAGAATTGCTGGACCTAAAGATTGACTTTAAGTATTGTCCTGGTTTGGCCTAAACCAGGCCGATTTTCCTTTCAGTGATTTTTACTTTCAGCTAAGTCTCCTCTAAGTAACTGCACTTTCTGAAACTAACTACATGTTTTGCAGACAGTGTCTGCTTCCAGGACTGATAACGCTCAAAGTTTCTAGTTATCGCTGAGGCACCGGTAGGGATGTTGTGCAGTAAGGCTCTTGCTGTACTTTTTCTTAGAGAAACCAAGGTCACTGTTGAATTCCTCACTGCTTACGAGTGAAGAGCCAAAGGGGGGTCGCAGCTGCAGGGGGGAGCAGACAGGGCAGGTGACCCAAAATTGACCAACGAGGGTATTCCATCCCATACACGTCATTCTCAGTATAAAGCGGGGGGATCACGAGGGTCTCGCTCTCTTGCTCGCTCTTGCTCTCTTTTTTCTGCTATGGCCGGTGTCCAAGGAGGACTCCTTCTGTTTTCCTGCTGCCCCCGATCCCGATCTGTGCATCCCTGAATCCAGCTCTCGACCGTCGCTAGGCCCAGCCTGGGCCTTCCCGGAGCCTGCCCTGCAGTGCCAGTGGTGACGTTGCCGACGTTGGGGGAGCTCGATCTTGGTTTTGTATATATATTTGTATATATTTGATTATTCCAATATTATTATTATACTCTTTTTCATTATTATAGGTTTATTAAAACTGTTTTAACTTTCCAACCCATAAGTCTCTCTCCCTTTTCCCTTTCCCTTTCCCTTCGGGTGGGGGGGGAGGGTTAACAGAGAGTGTCTGCTGCAGGTTTAATCGCCAGCCCAGCTTTAAACCGTGACAAGTATTTAATTCAAATAATGTATTTTGAAGTCTACCCCTTCCACGTATAAAACTGAATCACTCAGTGATCGAAGCATGTGAAGAAGAAATTAGCTACTCAGTGTAGTTTGAGCTAGCAACTGCTATAATAAGTTATGGAGCTGGGAAATTCCCAACTACAAGAATGAATGTCCTGTAAGGAAAGAGCTTTACTTCACTAAAATACAAGTGTTAAAATACAAGTGCTATTTGTAAGCTACACCAGTTTTCTGAATTTCTTAATGTTACTACTAATATATCAACTTTCTTCATTTCCCTAGGAATATATCATGTTTTCATGATGAAAACTGGGCTGAGATTTAAAGCTTCTGTGCTTTTAATTTCAGAGAAATAGGATAAGAGTTCAAAAATCCCTCGTATCACAAAGTAGACTGCCAACCCCCTTTCTAGAAAAACAAGAGTTAGCATATTATTTTCAAGGCAAGACTACCATCTTGTGGCCCTTGTATACAATGACTAGCTGATTTTGCAGAAAGATATCCACATGAGGAAGTAACACTCACTTCTGCTTCTGTTTGTTGCTAATAGTACAAGTCTTTGCGTGGGCAAAGCTTATATATCTTTTAATAGAACATGTTTTGAATCAAACAAAGACTTATTTGACTTTATGTGTGGCTGGCATAATAGATGTAGAATACTATACAAAAGCACAACACAAATGCTTTGTAGAAATCAGTGCTGCTTGAGATGTGTCCTGTTAAAGGAGAATCACAAACCCCGGAGAATTCTTTGTCAAGACTACGCTACAGCCCCTCTGTTCGACATGCATGAGGTAACTGGGTGCTGCTTTTTTTCTGACAGCAATACTGTTTGATACAAATAAGAAGCAGGGCAAATATTCAGCTGATTGTCCTCACTGATGCTGACATTTGTTCAGGGCAGACTGGTATGAGTATCTAAGGCAGCTGATTTAAATTGTTTACAACTTGGCTTTACTGAATGTAAGTGCACTTAATGTGGTACTGGGATATAGCTGTCATTTAAAGTGGAACTTCTTCTTATGGTATTTAAACTGTCTTATGCTTGGGAGGCCTGTACACTTAGTACAAATGAGATCAAAATTTAGTGTGAATTTATGAAAGCTGGGGAAAAACTGCCTTGATCATACATAGAAAAATGCTTAGATTTACTCTTTACAGGACAGCTAAAGAAACTATTGCTTTACTAGTAAACATATGCTACAATCTTACAAAGTATATGTATACAGTTGATGTGGTTTATCATGTCACGTCCTTGAAAACCAGTATTTGCAGGGTTTACATGTAGGTAATAGCTCATTAGAAAGAGATCCACATTTTTTTAATCTTAATAACATGGGTATTACTCCGCTATCAAGGCATTTAGTGTTCTCTGAGTTGATCCACTTTTGAACGGAGGAAGCTCAGGCTCCTTTGCTCTCCCCTGCTCTGCTACCAGATACAGGCACCTGGGCAGCCCAAGAGCAAATCTTTCCGGCAACAGACAAGGGAAAAGAAACCTTCGTGGCCCTTGGGCTTTTCCCCGTCTTTTATCACGAGGTCACCTGCCTCATGTACCAGTATGCCCAGCTGTTTTTTTTGTGTTCCACTGCTTGCAGATGTCACCTGAGCATATTTTCTTGCTTCTTGTGACTTCAGTGTGAAGCTATGAGAAGAGCCTGTCTGTGTCCCCTCTAGAGGATGCTGAAATGCAGCTGAAGAGAGCAGGATGTGGCCCCATTCGCCTTTCTACTTCAGAGTGAGTCAAGCCAGTTGTGTCAGCCTTTCTTTATACATTCTGTTCTCTGTCTGCCTGCTCACCTGGGCCTCCTGGGCATTTGCTGTAGCTTGCTCATGTCCTTATTGGTGTGGGGAGTACCACTGCTGTGGTTTGCAAGTAGTAGAATTGACTTTTCCCATCCTGCTGGCTTGAGTCTGATTAACAGCATGGAGAGCGGGGAGTGATGGAACCAGTGTAGGGCACCTGCCTGAGAACAAGGTAGCTTGAAAAGGGGGGCATAGGCTGTAAGGACGTTCCAATAGCAACTGGAGACTGTATTAAATGTCTTGCTAAAATCTAGATACTGAACACCTACTACTTTCGTCCCGTTGAATGATTCATTTCATAATAGAACGCTATCAGGCTGACCAGTCAAGATATATGTTTACAGTTTTTTAACATTTACTTTACAGTACAAGACACAAGCAAAGTTGGTGTAAAACTCTCATACTTGATCCAGATTCTTGTAGGAGCACAAACTATTCAACTTTTGTCTGGTGTTTGTGCTTTTCTTCTAGTCCTCCTTATACTGAGCCAAAGAAATAAGGAAGAACTTCCTGAAAAATATTGATCACCAGTTTGCTGAGAGTTTCTTTTTTGTCATGCCTTATTTATGAACAGAATTACAATCTTTAGTATGACTGTGTATCTTTTTTGCCCAAAGATTTTGTTGCTGCTTAGTGCTTGATATGACTGATTCAAAAAACATCTATCGACAGCCTGCTATATATTTCAGAGTCTCTCATTATGACTTTAAAGAAGTAAGGTTATGCATCTTACCAGCAAAAAAAAAAACAGTATTTTTTTTTTCTGAGACTTGAAAAGTACTTAATACACAACACAAAGGCAGGCAATGTGTGTTTATCAGTGTCACTGGAATATATACGTTAAGGAAATATGTAATTACAGTGCTAATGATCATTAATTCTCCAAGGTAAATGATTATTTGTGGAAATGCATTGTCACATTAAAAATTAGCAAAACAGACTAATTATAATTGCTGCAAAACTGACAGTACTTTTTCATAATACAGCAGAATCTGAGATTTCATACAGTTGCCTAACTACAACTAGGAAAATACCACTTGTTTCTATAAGTAAAATATGTTGTCCATAAGTAAAATACATTAACTAAGTGATTCCATACACTATTAATGGGGTTTTGTAGTTCTATTCTATCGAAAGATATTCTTGACTGTCATGAGTGTGGGTTTTGATAGTTTTACAGACAAATCATATTTTTAATATTTTTTAAATAAATTAAGCTACAACACCCCCCAACAAATCCAACTAGAATAATCCAAAGAAAAGCAAGCACTAATTTTCTCCATATACATTCTATTACACGCCTTCCTGTTTGTTTTCTCTGTAGCTTTTGAATAGTAGCTATTTTTCTCCACTGATATGTAGAGCTGCCCTAGTCCCATATGATTTCATGTTAAATTCAGTAGTACCTATTTAACTCAATCTTCTCTACAGAGACATAAGATATGTATTAAGTTATCAGAAATGCATGACCATGTGCTTTTTATAGGAAGATACCATTTCCAAGCATTTAGCTATGTAAAGTGGATTTCAGCTTCTCTGAAGTACCTTTCATCTAACTCAGGGACTTTGTGTCTTGCAGGAATAGTACTGAGCAATACATCAAAAATACACACTTAGATCCGTGCCAAACCCATCCTATTAAAATAAATCTGTTACATGTGTTCAGCACACTTCTGGGAGCACAAACCCCAACTGGATTAAACATAAATAGTTTGAAAAGTCATTTAATACATCTAGGTATCCAGAAAAACATCTAAAGGAACTTCCTTTAAAAGTACAATTGTTGGAAGACACACATGGTTGATTTCATTGTTGAATGGAATAATTTTCAGGTACCCTTCCTAAAGCCAAGAAGCATATGTTACACACTTAGGCATAGATAACAATTGCTGGAAATGTTCATCTGACTAAAACATTACCCTGTCCAATAAAATTGTTTTATATCACACAGTCATAGAATAGTTCAGGTTGGAAGGGACCTCTATTGAAAACAGGATCAACTAGAGCAGGTTGTTCAGGACTGTATCTGGTTGGGTGTTGAGTATCTCCAAGGATGAAGACTCTACAACCTCTCTGGGCAACCTGTTACAGTGTTTCATAACCCTCACAGTTAAAAGGCTTTTTCTTATGTTTAAATAGAATTTTCTGTATTTCAATTTGCACCCGTTGCCTCCTGGCTTCTCAATGGGCACAACTGAGAAAACTGGCTCCATCTTCTTTGCTTATTCCCACACAGTATTTACACATCGGTAAGATCCCCCTGAGCCTTCTCTTCTGCAGGCTGAACAGTCCCTGCTCTCTCAGCCTCTCCTTGTATGACAGGTGCTCCAGTCCCTTAATCATCTTTGTGGCCCTGTGCTGGACTCAATCCAGTAAGTCCATACCTTTCTTATACTGGGGAGCTCAGACTGGAATACAACACTTGAGATGCAGCATCACCAGTAGTGAGTAGAGGGGAAAGACCTCCCTTGACCTGCTGGCAATGCTCTTCCTAACACAGCCCAGGATGCAGTTGGTCTTTGCTGGCCGGTAACACATTGCTGGCTGATAATGAACATTTTGTCTGAAAGAGGGGAAAACGGGGGGGCGGCTCGCAGGTATTGGGCGACGGTCCAGAGTAACGACATGATCTCAATGTGAGTATGGAAGTTCTCCGTTTATTCGCTAAGCACGCAGCGGGTATATAGTCTGTAAGCTGGTTACATGCTAATCACGCATCCCGATCGCACTTGTGATTGGTCCATAGATTTACATACTCAGAGCCGTGACAGCCCCCCCGCTGAAGAAGGCGCCGCGGAGCCCCCAGCCCTGCACCGCTCAAGGGGAGTCCAAGGTCGCTAGCTCTGGGCTTAACCCTTGCTCAAAGCCTGGGTTGCTCAGACTGCTCAGTGGCACAAGATGGTGCCCCTTCTCACTTAACCAAGCCTCTACATTTGTCTACCATGACCCCCAAGTCCTTTGCAGAACTGCTTTCTGGATGAGTGACTGACCTCTAGCTGGATTTCATTCCACTGATTACAACACTTTGAGTCTAGTGGTTCAGTGAATTTTCAGTCTACCTCACTGTACATTTATCTAGCCCATACTTCATCAGTTTGTCAATGAGAATGTTATGGGAGATTGTCAAAAACCTTTCCTAAGTCAAGATAAACCACAGGTTGTGCTCTTCCCTCATCCACCGAGCTGGCCATTTCACTCTAAAAGGCTATCAGATTGGTTAAGTATGATTTCCACTTCATAATCCAAACTGACTACTCCACAATTTCTGTCCTTAAGAAGTTTTAGAGTGGTTTCCAGGATTATTTTCTCCTTCACCTTCCCAGGGATCCAGAAATACTGTCTGTCCTGTAGTTCCCTGGATCTTCATTCTTTTCCTTCTTGAAGATTACAGTGGCATTTGTTTTCTTCTAGTCCTCAGGAACTTTCCCTGATAATCATGACCTTCCAAAGATAATCAAGAGTGTCCTTGCAGTGACATTGTCCACCTGCCTCAGCATTCATAGATGCATCCTGTCAGGTCCTATGGGCTTGTGTATGTCCCATTTGTTTAAATGTTCCCTAGCTTGATACTCCTCCACTAAGGGTAAGACTTTCTTGCTCTAGACTTCCCACTGGTCTCAGCATCCTCAGATTCCTGAAAGAAGATACAATCAGCAAAGACCAAAGTAAAGAAGGCATTGAATACCTTGGCCTTTTCCGTGTCTTTTGTCACCAGCTCCTCTGTCCCATTCAGCAGCACACTCAACGTTTTCCCTACCCTTCCTTTTGCTGCTGATGTGCCTGCAGAGACCCTTCTTGTTGCCCTTCACATCCTTGACCAAATTGTATTCCAGGTGGGCTTTGGCCTTCCTAACACCTCAAGCTCTCACAATGTCTTTGTATTCCTCCTGGATCACATTACTCTTCTTCCACTTCTTGTATGCTTCCTTTCTATGTTCAAGTTTTGGCAGGAGCTCCTTGTTCAGACATGCAAGCCTTCTGCCATCTTTGTTTGATTTCCTGGTCATTGGATTGGACTGTTCTTGAGTGTGAAGGAGCTGATCCTCCTGAGCCAATCAGCTCTTCCAGAAGCCTCTTTTCTATGCGATTTCATCCCATGGGATTCTTCCAAGCAGGTCCCTGAAGAAGCCAAAGTCTGCTCTACTGAAGTCTAGGTGTGTGGTTGTGCATTTTTTTGCCCTGTTTCCTCCTCTCAGGATCCTGATCTTCACTATTTAATGGTCATTGTAACTAACGCTGCCCCAACATTTACCCCCGGGCCAGTCTCTCCTTATTTGTAAGTATCAGGTCCAGCTGAGTGCCTCTTCTCATTAGCTACTTGATGACTTATGTCAGGAACCTATCATCAGCGCACTCCAGAAACCTCTTAGGTGCTCCAAGTAGTCCCTTCAGTTGATATTTGGGTGGTTCTTCAAGTTCCTCATGAGGTCCAGGAGCTGCAAATGTGACGCTTTTTCAAGACGTGTGAAGAAGACCTCATATACTACTTCTTCTTGTTCAGGCAATCTGTAGCAGACACCCACCACAACATTGCCCACACTGGTCTGCCCTTTATGACTAACATATAAGCTCTTGAGTGGTCATCATCCATGTCTCTCATATAAAAGGCAATTCCCTCTCCCTGCTTTCTCAGTCTGTCCTTCCTACAGAGGTTGTATCTACTCATTATAGCACTCCAGGTGAGTGAGCTGTCTCATCATACTTCTGTGATTCCAATCAGATTCCTACCCTGAAACTACACACAGACCTCTAATTCCTCTTTATTGTTCCCCATGCTAGGAAGTGGTAATCCCGCTTTCTTAGAGCTGAATGCTAGGGCCTGTTCCTTTCAAGTGGGGAACTATGAGCTAAGAAGCATCTTTAAGTTGCCCAGAACATAGCAATGGAAGGAAAACTACTCTCAGAAAAGAAGTCCTCCACCTTGGAGCAACTCATCAGAGAAAAGACAGACCGTCAGTAAGCACTTGCTCCACTAAAGCATTGTATAAAATAATATGTTATATATGAGTGGAAAGAAGAGTTGCACCTGTGAGGACATACATGTAAAGGATCATACCTGAAATGACATTGAAAATTTTAGTCTGTCAAAGAGTTCAACAGTGTCCTCAAGTCTCATTAATTTTATGATCTTTTATTTTTTCCTAATGCCTCTAGCATCTTGTGATTAAGTGAAAATCTTATCTTTCTTTTAAAGAAACAGAGTTTGCCATTACACGTTCAAATAAATTTGAGAGGAGAAATCAAAAAGATGAAAATTCAGAAAATAGGTAAAAAGCAAACAAAAAGAATTTTAATGTGAATTTAGTATCTTTTAGCATTAATAAGAATCAATGATCAGCTCCTGAACCCTGAGTATATGTGGTGGAGTGGAGAGGGAGAGTTATACTGAAGTCTCTTGTAGTATTCTCTCTGTGACGGTGGGACTGCTTAACATCCTGGCGTGCTCCATCACCATTGTGAAAAATAGAAATATTACATTCCATACAGATTTTTTTGTTTGGTTTTAAAGATGACAATTGTTGCAGCTTACCTAATTGGTGCTAGAGTACATGTTAATGAGTGAACTCTGTATCTGTACTGAATGATAGGACGCATACACATTTATTGGTCAAGTTGCTAAAATAACACAAAGTAGTTATCATGCATTAGTTTTTTCATTTCACCTTCACCCTGACTGGCTTTATCTTTGGCTTGTGTTCAGTAAAAATGAACCTGTCATGTCCACAAAGTTTAAATCTTTTTAAACTGTCTGTTCTTTTCTGACAAGGACAGTAAGTCTGTTGCAAATGGGTTATTTGTTGAGGCACTTCCCCTGTTCTTCCTCCTGTGTTTTCTGGCACCATTTGAAATTAATTCTTTCTTCCCATATTCTTTTACAAATCCCTGTGCACAGACTATTCTTGGTACACAGAAATGAGAATTTTACTTTTCTAGATATTGAAAGACTAATAAAATTGAAAGCATGAAAAGCAAGCCAAAGAAACTTTTTAAAGGAAAATTTAAGATTTTTTTCCTTACAGAAGTCTTTTGATGGGTACTGGTCATTTTTCCTACAGCTGTTCTAACCACATGCAAAGACATTATCAATCTCCTGTAAGTAAAGTAAAGTATTGCGTTGACTGTTCACAACCTGACATTAGGAAGAAATCTATATGATTTCAGAATCATATTTCAAAGTTAGCTGACCTATAATAGATGCACATGTTCCAAGTTAGCTGTCACTGATTATTGAGTCTAAACAGATTGTGAAATATCTTACTATCAGCACTTCTTATCTTCTAATGACCATTCTAATGAACTATCCAGCTCTTCTGACTTTCAGCATACAAATCCATTGCATATGACTAAGTTTTACTTTATTAATGAAGTATTCAGGGTTAAAATGTCATATGTGTAGTTCCATAAATACCATCAGATCAAATAAACCAGACTGTATTTACATGATACCATTTATCTGATCAATGGGGTGGAATTATTTTCTTTATCTATGCATTAAAGCCAATATTAAATGCTTCCCTCTTTCAGAAATGTCTACTGATTTCTGGATTTCTTGGGTTTTGCTTACTTTGATGAGTCGAAAAAACACCTATCCCATAAAATAGCATTTAAGGAGTACAATGCATTTAGAAGAAAAAATAGAACTTTCTTGTCTGGTGTTGAAATCCATGGATCTGCTTTTTATTCTTGAAGCCAGTATTTCAGACTTCACAATTACCCATAATGTGATGGCATTTTATCTACATGGATGATGTAAAGTTTTGTTGTCTCACAATATATTGTACTAAATCTTTTGCTTCCCTGCTCAAGCTGTCCTTCCTATTGGTTTCTGTGCTCCATCCTCTAAAAAGATTGCTTCTTCAGATGACTCCTTTCCCCAGATCTGATTATTTCTCAGCTACACTTGATGGATGTTCCTTTTCTATTCAAGGATTAAGACTCCCTAGAACAGTTAGGAAAAAGTAGAGGTGGGAAACCACTGCCAGAAGAGTTGAATTGACAGGTGGGCTGAGGTATTCCTGTTGCTGCCTGTCCATCAGGATACTTTGTGGTAAAATGCATTCCTTTTTTCGCATCCCCAATTCATACATCAGTTCATCATCAGTACAGTCCTCTTTCCTAGTTAAAGCAGGATGAGTGGATGTAACTTTTGCTTCTCTTGCCTATTTTTCTGAACTGTAGGTGTCACTCTAGGGCTAACCAATTGTTGTGTGCTTCCTTCTTATCAAAGTAAATTATCAAGTGGGAGAGGAAGGTGTTGAAGATTTTAATTGTTTACTCATGAAATATTTATGTTTTTATACCTTAGCTTGAACACAGAAGAATTGCAGTAAAACTCTTGCACTGAATTACAAATTATGGATCCTGGAAAAAAACATCAGTTTTTCAGTACCTTAGGTGACTGGATATCTTAAGTATTGTTCAGGAAATATAGTTCCAGTGAATGCTAATTTTATTGCATTTGGGAGACTTCTAAATTTTATTTTGTTTTAATCCCTAACAAAAACACTAATCTTGGCTATATATGCATTTAGACAGTTACTTTAAAACAGCTACCATGTGAGGGGTCTAAAAGTTGAATGTCATTTAGGTAGCCAGTTAGGCTGACTGGATTTCAGTCTTTGCACTCACTTATGTTCAGATTTGGTAGGGTGTTTATAGTACATTTAAAAAATGAGAAGTTCAAAGAAAGTCAACTACATTTGTTAAACTCATAATCTTGTTAAGAACAAAACTGGAACCCACCTGAAAAGGGGGAGCCAGCAATTTACTGTTAGCAAATTAAAACATTAACAATCTAATAAAAATACAACCAGAAGTTTTATTAGTCCATTTACAATAACATTAACATATGCCAAAGTATTACAGACAGACAAGTTCTGATCCCTGAGTTGTCAGGGCAGTACAGAGACTTGGGCTTTCTGCTAGTGATATCAAATTTGGGTTTACTGAACTATAGACCAAATGTATAGAAATTCATCAATGGAGACAATAACAGGGGTTACCCTCAGCACCTAACTGCATCATAATTTAGACAGTAACTTTAGTAGGAGCCTTCTTTACTCCTTGAGGGAGGAGGTGACTGCAGAGGGGATTTCAAAGCCCTAAACTGGGCTGCTGCTCTGAATTGCTTCTGGAGAAACATCTTTCTCAGCTCATTAGACAACATGTCATGACCTCAAGGCCACTGCCAGCCCCCACCGTCCCTTCCCAGCCCCCGGGGCTCCCCCCACCCTGCCCACAGCCCAGGACCCCATGTCAGCCCCCCAGTGATGCTGCAGCAGGCCCAGTCTCTAGCTTCCCAGAGTCCTGTCCTGCCTGGCCAAGGGCCCTGCCAAGATGGACCCACCCGTGGACCCAAGTCCTGGCCCAACCACAGCCTGTCCCTGTCCTCGGGGAGCTGCCCAACATCGGGGGCTGAAGCTGTCCTAGTGACCCCCAGCTGCCCTGCTCCTGGCTGGGGAGATAGGACAGGCCCTGGCTGCCAGGTCCTGCCATCACCCACCCAGGAGAGGCCCCAGGAAGTTGCTGGCCCCCTCAGTGCCCCAACAGGTGTCTCAGGCAGCATTTGTATACCTAGCGCTGAGCTGAAATGGCGTCCTGCGCTATGGACATGAGTGGGGTCATGCCCCAGGCCAGGCTGAACAGGGTCAGTAGTGCCCTCAGGAGACTGAAAAAACCAACCTGGAAACACCAGCTACCTAAACAAGATGCCAAAATTTGGGTACTGTGGATAGTAACCCTATTTCTTCCAAGGTTACTCTGCTTCATCTTAAATTATTAAAATTGCTATTATTGAACTTCAGGATTCATTTGTTTTTATTCTGTTCCTCTAAATTTTTGTCTAGGGAAGAATAATATACAGCAGTTTAAATCCCTGCAGAAGACTTGTGGTTTTACGGGTACAATGTTCCCCACCCCTCCACACTATTAATGTTCTCATTCCAACGCCTAAAATTGCTTTCTGAACTCTGCCAAGAGGTTCAGATGCACTGTTAAATAGATTTCAAGGCATTTGAGAAGATAAGAGTTCGTAGCAAGTTTTGAGCTCTAAAAAGGGGAAAAAAAATTTGAAGGTTCTCCTTAAACTGAAGGAAGTGAGCGCTCTGGTGGGCAGGTGACACGACCATCTCTTAACTAAAGGTTTTGGACAAATGTGGTCATGAAAGGACGCAAAATATTAGAATAGCATATATATATATTTTTAAATACTATCTACTGCTTTGTTGGAGTACCTAATGAAAGAACCCTAGTGCTGGATTAACATGGTAGAATGGAAGTTTGTAGCTTTTGTGTAGCCAAGTGGATGACTTTTCTGGAGAGAAAATATGTCTTTAGAAAATTACTGCTGATATGAAGTATATGTATTTGGAAAATGAATAAAGGTATCCTCCCGTTTGAGTACACAAATACAGTCAAACAAACATTTATGGAGATTACACATCTGAGACAATCTGGATTGTTTTATAATGAGGCAGATCAATAGAAGCTTGAAGAACTGTCATCCTACTATATCTGGCCTGCCAATGGCCTGAATAGTGCTGGTTGAATTGCCATATAAATACAACTTTCTGTTTTGCCTCTAAATGAGAAGACATGATAGCTTGTTGAAAAGTATGTCTTCATTTCTTTAAGAATACTTCTCAAAGAAAATCAGTATTTTTAATTATTTACCTTGTATGACTTGCACAGTAGTATAGATTTTTATTTTTCCTCCCATACTGGTCATTCTTTTCAGAGCTAGCATCAATTAATTTCTTCTCAGTCCCTCTGTAATTGCATTTGGATTTTTATACCACCATACAAATGCTTAAAAAACTGGTTCCACAACTACATATGCTGAATCATTGTCCTTAATTCTTTCCAGTAATCCTCAAAAATTCCATGCTTTTTGAAAACGATTGTTTTCACATCCATCTTTTCCAATAGGAAAACTGGGGAAAAAGCTTTTGCAAAAAAGTGCCATTCTCATCATGAAGGAGCTGTGAATAGAAACTCCTTATTCAACCCATATTTGCTCCTCCCTGATCAGGACCCCAAACACACACTTGAGGGCCTTTGATTGGACTGCCTGTGCTCCGGGCTATCTGCGATCCAGCCCAGCTGGGGGCCCTTGGGTCTGACTGCTGGGAGAAGACCTGTGAGAAGCAGGTGCCTAGTTCAAATAAATCTTACTTCATTCTTAAATGGTCATACTGTATGCTTTCTGTGAGTCTTCTAATTTTTCTGACTTTTGACTCTTTTAGGCCAAGAAGATGAATCTTAAGTTTAAGATGAAATTTACATTTTTATTTCAATTGCATGTGAAATCTTTTACTAGTATGTAAATGTTTAATAGGAGTCCCACTTCATTTCCCAAACTTTTAAAAGTCATTATCTACTTTAAGTTACTTTTCAATGTGACTTTAAATATATCTCCAGCAGACACTTTTCCTGACAGTTTGTCAAATCAATGTGTTACCAAAATATTTCAGATGTAAATTTTTGCAATGTTGCAGCTTGTTACTCTGTCCAATGAAACTCTACATTAATATGATTCTTTCTGATAGTAGGCATTTGTACATATACATTATGGACCTGTCAACAGAGGATGTTGGACTGCTCATTGTGGTGACTCTTGAGCTGGTATGACAATATAAATCAGGGAAAGTCTTCATAAAATTTTCTTCTTAAGTTATATGTAGAGACCTCTGACTTTCCTGAATGTAAAGAAATTAGAATGGCATTTAAATGTAATAATGTTCAGGATGTAAATGCATCATTATTGCATATAGTATCTATAAATACAATAAGAAGCTTAATTTCCCCTAAGGACAGCAACAAAATGTCTGAAAAATTTCAACATAGTTGTATTGAAATCAAAAAGTTATAATAATTTACAATATTCACAAGAGAACTGTTGAACATGGTAAATACCTATTTGACTACTAATATCTATTGTTTCAAGAACAATTTTAAAATAAAGACTAGTTAATTTTGTGGTCTAACAAATATCTATACTCTTTCCATCAAGCATTGGGTGATCAAATACGGAACAGTGTCATTCCACTGTTGAATGACAATGTTTAGTGATGAAGGTGGAGTCCTCTGAATTTATTTGCATTATCATTTTGCTCATGCAAGTGTTGATGCTTCCTTTTCCTCACTCATAAGAATTTTAATTGAAATAAAAATAACAATTTACAGAAGTGCAGAATCCAACATTGTTTAGCGCAAGATTGTCTTAGCTTAGTGATATCAGCTCCAAGAAGTGTGTTTGCTTGTCCCTGTAACATGGGTCTGGAGTGTAAGAAGCTTTATGAGAGGACACATATAGTCCTCATGAACCTCAGGAAATACTCAGATAAAACAGAAGTTACTGATTAGGTTGGGGTTTTTTTGAGAACTTTGGAGAACTTAACTAGGCTTTTCTATTACAAGAGTCAGGAAAGTATCAGGAAAATTAACTGTTGTTCAAAAAGCAGACTATAACTTTTGAAGCAAATGAGGTACTAAGGATAGTAGACAAAAACATTACTTTGGGATAAAGATTTGATGCAGTTGCAGGCTTTTTCCTTTGGAGTGACAGTGCTGTGTGGTTTATTTGTAAATAAAGTTGAAAATGTAGTACTGTGAATAAACAAAATGAAAGAGTAGTATGCACACACAAAAGTCAATAATTTAGGAGATACGGTGTCAAGACCACAGCAAGTAGAATTAACCTGTGACATTGTAACCATGGTAAACAAGCTGCAGCAATCAATAATGAAAATAATCAATTTCAGATAAGTGGACAGATTTGCCTCAGATTTCAGGTCAGAACCCAGTCAAGGGGTTCCTCATCCAGCTGATGGAAAAAGTGTGGGTGTTCAATCAAATCCCAGATAAGTAACTGATAAGATTAATCCACATGTATTTAAAAGACAAGCAGAGAGTTCTTCAGCATATAAACATGCACCTCATATCTTAGCAAATTTTACTAAAAGTACAGGATCAAGTGTGGACATCGTGTACAACACCAGTAAGGTCCATGGCTATGGAAGCCTCTGTGGGGTTACAAAGGAGAAAGCATTATACTGTAGGCTGTGTTTCTCCCTTCCCTCCTCTCCATACATTTCATGCATGGTGCATAGGAATTGAGAAGGTGAAGAGGAGGCCCAGTGCACTGCTTGTGAATGTAACTGTGTGGACATAAAGATCAATGGGAAAGAAAGGTAACTTTCACCAAACAACTTTGAAATGGTATCTGTAGTACTTAGGGTTGTAGTTGCCCTGTCAACCTGCTGAAACCATCATGTTTATGCCAAGATACACTTCTTAGTAAACATGTTTTTGTTTCTCCCCACTTCATTCTACTTCTGTACCATTAGTGAGAATGTACTCTGGAGAATACTACTGTAAGTGACTGAAAATCTCTATGGGCCTTTCAGCTTTTAAAATGCTACATAATTAATATCAGTCTGTTTTCTGTTCATACAGGCATTTCTTTTCTTCTCCTAACTAAAGATTAGAAGGTGTTTCTGATTTTATCCCTATTGTTCTGAGAAAGCCACAACAAAGAAGAAGAGATTTAAGGCCCTCTATCCAGAAATTGGCAATATTTATAGTACTGTTATTTCAGTACTATCGAGTCTTACAGAATTTTCCTTCTTTTAAATTGATGGAAAGTCAATTAAGTCTTTCTTGGTGGTGAGACTTAAGTTTTCAGTAACATGAAAAAAAGGAAAGCTGTAACCATCTCAGAACCTGTAACTGAGGGGAAAAAAAATAATTCCCATGGGTTTTGTTTTTGTAAGAAAAACTTTCAGATCTTTTCTGACTTCTGTTCTAGGACCTAGTTGAAGTACTTTCTGAAGGCTTTAGGGTAGCCTTACTAGTTAGGTTGGCTGCCTAAGCAGTTGTCTTCACAGAAAGGTGAATGTTGGGTTTGCAATTTGTGTAATCACCTGTTCGAGAAGAAAGCATATTCCTATCCAGTTTCGCACTTGAAAGATACATTTGAAACATTCGAAAGATTTGAAACAACTGTGGCCCATGGGGGACCCATGCTGGATTAGCCTTTCCTGAAGTACCATAGCCAATGGAAAGGACCCACACTGGAGCAGTTCATGAAGGACTGTAGTCCATGGGAAGGCCCCGCGCTGGAGCAGGGGAGCAGTGTGACAAGGAAGGAGCAGCAGAGAGGCGCTGTTATAGACTGACCACAGCCCCTCATTCTCCATCCCCCTGTGCCGCTCAGGGTGGAGGAGGTAGCAGAGCTGGGAGTGAAGGGGTGAAGTAGAGCCAGGGACAAAGGAGAGAGAAGGTGTTTTAGGTTTGTCTTTGCTTCTCACCATCCAACTCTATTTTTAATTGGCAATAAATTAAATTAATTTTCGCCAAGTTGAATCTGTTTTGCACATGACAGTAAGTATGCCAAAAGCACATATCTAGGCAAGAATATAGGAACAGAGTAAGCATGATACATACCAGAGTATGTATCCTCGTGTTTAGGAGCCCTCAGTAGACAAATCCTTGGAGGAAAAATCAAATTACTTTCGCAACCATACAGGCATTTATAGTCTTCAGTCTCATTTGCTTGTTTTCCAGATTACTTATGCATCATGTGAAGACTTTTGTTTGTAACTGCTGTCCTCTAGTTTCATCTGATGTTACCTAATTCTTTTTTTTGGAAGAGACAGTGAAAAATGGATTTTTACTTTTTTTCACTGTCCCGCATGACCATGAAAGCCTCTTTCATATCTCCTTTAGTCATCTGTTCCTCCATTTCCACTGTTCAGTGCACAGAAACCATTTCAAGTCACTGTTGTCATCCTTTCTCTGGACATCTTCAGGGATTCCTTTGAATCCTTTTTTAGATGGAGGGGATCAGTACACAGAACTGCACACTGTAATCAGGATGCTACTGAACTGTGGATTCAAAGTGTGGCATAAATCCCCTTGTTTCCGTTTTATTTCTCAATAGTTTCTAGCTTTAAATTGATTTTTTTAACAGCTGCTGAGTAGTGAGCCAACTTTTTTAATCTGTCTATACTAGTTCCAAATTTTCATCTGAGCTGTAAGTCAATTGATAGCCCATTATTTTATATGTAACATTAACATCGATTTCCCCCATCCAACATAGGTCATTTTACATTTATTTATAATGAATTTCATCTGCCAGTATTAGAAAGAACTTCTGTAGTTCTTCTCTTGGTCCTGATTTACCTTTAGCATCTCAGCATCAATAGCAAATCTTGTCCCTTTATTATTCACCTGTTTTGAGAGTACGTTGAATTGCACACTTTCCCTCAGAGTTCTCTGTGAGATGCTACTAGTGTCTCCCTCCACTGAGAAAACAAATAATTTTCTCCTGTCCCATCTTTTCAATGTTTTGCTAATTATTCATCCATTCTGCACCATGACACTGCCTACTTAGGTCTTCTTTACTGAAAAAAAGTACTGTGAGCAAGTAAGTTTTCACAGTCTGCAGAATGGAGTAAGTCATGTTACAGCTCTCGACTCAGATGGGCTAAGAAGTTGTGTTCTCTTATACCTAACAGAGTACAGGGAATAGCTTCTGGTTTAAAGAACATAAACCTCTTTTTTCTTTGTATTTATTAAAAAGACATCAACCCTCCAACACCAGCTTCTAAGCCTACCATTCATCTCACCTAAATTTAGCCAACTAAAATTTTGACAAATATCCTAATATTTAGGCATTATTTATTAAAATGATTAAGTCTTCACGTAATGGAGAAGGAATGGCAACTTCAGACAGATAATTTTTCACTTGTTTGGGATATCAAATGAGGGATAGGTCAAAAGGTCTTTCGGAAACACTTTTCTTGGCCATAAAAGGGCCTTCTGGACGTCTAGTTTCAAATGGATTCCTGAACTTCAGACAGTTAGTTGGGTAAGATGAAATCTATTCTCAGCTTTGTCATTTTCACAGCTCTAACCATTTTTTATGTAGATATGTATTAGAAACCAATTTGGATAGTTCAAAATTATGTTTGAAGAGAGAGAAATAAAAACACAGTTTACATGTCCAGGGAACAGACTATGACTTTCACTTGAGAATTGCTTATATTGCAGCAAACTGCCTCTTTGGAAAAAGGTACTGTCTCTTCTGTTGCAGAAAAAAAAAGACAAAGAAATAGGAAGATATGAATGTTTATAATTTAAAAGATACTTCCTTAGGGTCCGGCTATATATATTCAAATATATACCTGCTAGAGCACTTCTTTTATCTGCCATTCTTTCTATGGGATTTATGTGAATCTTTTCTACGTCATGCTTCAATGGTCACACCTTTGGCAGACCCATGTAGATGAGAGCTGCCAGTAGGGAGGAATGTATAATTACTAAGTTACCCTTACATGTTTTGCAGACATGGAAGTTGGATATGATTGAAAAAGTTGGTCTTTCTTTGGACCCCTGGTAACTAGTCTTTTTTTGCTTTAATGATATATCTGAGATTTTTCTTCCACAGTTTAGATAAATAAATAGTCAATCTTCCCAAGGTATTATTAACAAAATTAACTTCACAGTACATCCTTTAAATATATACAGGGTTCTTGTTTATTTAGAAAGCAGTTGTTTTCAATGCTTTCTTTTTTTTAAGGAAGTAACATGACATTTTTGTACAACAATTTTTATATTAGTCATTATTCTTAGAGATTCTATCAAAGTATGAAATGTCAGTGCTTGTATTTAAGTAGTTAATAATTTGAAAAGTATGAATATCACAGTCAGTCATTATCTAGAACTGTTTTAGAATCAGATTGTTAAATCTGCAGTCTGTAACTTTATTTTCAAGATTAATGCTGTTACCTTTCAAATACCACACATATTTATTCCAGTACACATCATCTAAAATCCTTTAACTTTATTTTGCTTTCAGAGGAAAATATTTGAGGTGAGTTAGAAGTTAATTGAGTTAGGTGATTTTTAAGATATAGGATTTGTGAAAACATTTATTTTTTCCCCTTCTTCTGCTTATGTCTTGTAGTTTTTGTTTTATATCTCAGGGATACCATCACTATCTTTGACCTCTAGTCAGTGAAAGGCCTTTATATTTTCTCAGTATCCATTGCAGGGTTCATAATATAGCATAATATGTTTATTTACTTTATCTAAACAAAAGTCTTTAAGTTAAAAGGTAAAATAAAAGTACCACTAAAAATATTTGGGTTTCTTTTCTGGTCAAAAATAAAGGTTATGCTTAAAGCAGTATTTTTTTTCTTTGTTCACCATAGTTTAAAACTGATATTTAGTCATGTGAGCATAGAGATTTAAGAAGGTTCCTACAACACCATTGCAGAAAATAGAAAGTAATTCTATATTTATGTAGCTGATTACAATGTTGCTCTTATCAAGCTGCACAGAGGAAAATGACTTGTTACATACCACCCCTGATGAACATGACTGTCTTACTATATTTGTTAGTGAGAAATACAATGGTACTCATTAACTTTACGTGTGTAAGAATTATGTTGAAAAAGCAGAATAATGTATTGTTACAATAAACTCCAAAGGAAAAAGTAAAGCTGTCTCCTCTAGTTAGCAATCTGGAAACTTTCTGCAATGATTTACATATCCTGGTGAAAGAATCCTTTGACTCAGCGTTTATTTCTTTTTACAGAAAAGAGTTGACTTTGTAGCATGGCTCTGCATTATGCTTTAACATATATATACAATATAGAAGCCGTGCTCATATTTTTATGTGACATTCAGTATCAGCTTTTGTCATAGCTGAAGGAAGGGCAGTCTTCTGTTAAGAATATAACACAATAAACATATGATAACTCTGGAAGAACAGTCAATCTGAAATATCTTCTCAGTCTTGCTTTGTAATCACAATGACCACATGGATGCCCCTATCCAGTGCTTGCAGGTAGCCTTGATTGAACAAGTTTCGTATTTTTTATTCTGTCTGTACCTTGAAATTAATTTTGTATATGAGTGTGTGAGAATATAGGTTTGAGAGAATCAAAGTATGTAAATACTTGGCATTTAACTTAAGAGGAAACAGCTGCAGGGTCTCTTACTCTCAGAGAAATGCCATCAGAAATGACTAAATATTTTCCAAATAAACCAGCAAAAATAATATGTTAATATTTGTGTGGTTTCTGTACAAGTAAACATTTGCCAGCAGTGACTGCAGTAAACAAACTGCAATATCCAATTAGTTTTTGTAAAGATATTAAAATTTTGTCATTGAAAGCATGTTGCAATTTTATTACTGATGGTGTATCCGTCCTGCTACAACTTAGTCAATTCAAGAATCATACATAAATAATTTGAAAATGAAAAATATTTTTATACATGAACTGTATAAAGAAATTCTCACTGATACTGCAGAACTTTTCATGTTCTATTAGACATACTAAAATATTAATATTATGCTAGATAGGATTATAACTATGACCTTATTAAATAAATATGGTATCTTATTAGAAATTTCTTTCATTTAACCTCAGGGTTGCAGTTTCTTATTTATCTTTTAAAACAGCAGGACATGGCATAACAAGTCTGCTAAAGAGTCTATGTTGTTGGAGAACTGCCAAAGAAAAAATAATTTAAGGTGCCTATTATAAAAGAAAAAGGAAAAAAAAAAACAACACTGTGATGCATTACAGCAGTATGTATAACATTTCCTTTCCACTCACAAAAATACCTGAAAATTTTCAATTAACATATCCTTAATCCAGAGAAAACAAACTTAAAAACTTGACAATTTTCTGCTAATTTTCTTTGTAAAAAAATGAGGCAATATACAGCCATATGTCATAAAACACATACACGATATAAAATACGAAAATCGAAATTATTTTACAAGCTCTTCTCAAGGTGTCCTTTTTGATTTGTGCTGAGAACCATTGATAATGTGTTGGAAAATATACTCAACTCATACTGTATACAAAGTATGTCAAAGTTTTGCACAGAGTAGCTTACTTAGCTCAGTGCAGATTTCTGCTTAAAAAAATGATGGTAGCATATGGCTCTCTGCTGCTCAAAGCCTCAGTCCTCACTTCAGTTGTTGAAAGTTGTTATTGTCAAAACAGATCAAGCACAAAGTCACTGAAGAAAATTACCTTAAGGTAAATCTAACATATAAGGCAAACTAGCATTTAACGGGACAATTATCTTATGCTTCCCATTTAACATTTTTCTTATGTTTTGGAATTTGAGAATTATGGTTAACACAATAAAGAAGGACTTAACCAAAAGAGTCAGAGACTGAAGTAATTCACATTTTTCTATTATGAAGTGACTCCCCATGAGAGGATGGGGCTAGAAGAAGTGGGATATCCATTCTCACAGTTTTCTGCAAGTTTTCTTCTTGACAGAAGTCAAGTAATGTTTGTAGACAAGTCAATGTGATGACCCATTGAAACTTAATGCCAGCACCTAAAGCCCACTCAGACCCATGACAGAACTTCCAGCAAAGATTTCATGCAACTTTTATGTCTTTCAGCTATACTTACCTGAACCTGAGGTTCTGCTTCAGTGCCGAGCCTCCCTTTGACAGCACATAGGAAGCAATAGCACTTGCCTCACAGAGTGAACTTCCAGAGGAAAAAGGGAAAAGGAAGGAAAAATGGGGAATCAATGTCCTAGTAACAACAGCGTTCAGGCACCACTGCTCAGTTTTGTCAAATACAATCCTCAGCACCCTCATATTCTAGGTCTTTGCCCTAACCGCGAAGTCACAACGTTACATCCTGAAATAGTGCAGTATTCCTCATTTTTCTGCTACATAAAAAACTATTTTTAATATTTGAGCTAAGGGAAAACAATAGCTATTATCAATGTCTATAAATTAATTAGAGACAGGTCAGATCTGCTAGTCAGAATTGCTTTGAATCATAACTTGTAAGAAATGGATATCAGGTAAGATTTGGCTTCTGATGTCCCCATGTTGCACCAGAAGGCAAAGCTGATTTTCAGTGCTTGTAACTTTTGAGACAAATAATTTTAGTTTCCTGGTGCAAATGGAAAATGTCTTTTATTAACATATATTCAGTTTCAGTTGTGTGCTATAGTTCTTTGTGTCTTGGAATGCGTTCTTGGCTAAAATATTAATTGGGAAAGTCATGTTTCTTAGGAGAGAAATATTTTACTCATGATGTTTATATTTCTCTTTTCTGCATGACTCCATGTTTGTAAATTGAATTTATGAACTTGCATCAAAGTAGGCTGAATTCTCTGATATTTACAGTACACAGGAAATCCAACCTCAGCAGTTCAGTCATGAATCTTTCACATTATGTATAATTTAGTCATCAGTGTCTCAAATTCTTGATTTATTGTCCAATGTTCTATTATATGTTATATTAGGCTTATAAATGGGATCTTAGATCACTGTACACAGAGTATAAGTTCTTCAATTTTGATTACAGTAGTCAGAAAATGCTGCATAAATAATTTTCTCAAACCCTGCAAATCAAATGATATTTTCCCTTTTGAACTGTAAACAAAAATCTATCACCATAAAAACCCCAAATTCTTTTAGTTACATTGGCATAAACTGGACTGTGTCCAATTACTCTAGATTTAGACATAGCAGCTTCAGCTTATAACCTTTAACACATCATGGTTTTTAAATGAAAGGGGAAAAAAAATTAAAAATGAAATTAATACAGAGAAAGCAATACTCATAGCTGGAGAAAAAAAATGATATTTTTTGGGGGTAGGACAGAGATGGTCCCAAATTGGGGACCTTGACAATTTTTTTGTTGGGGCGGGGGGATACTGGCTTGGAAAAAGCTTCATCACAAAACTCTACTGTCTAGTCTAACTGGTTTTAATAAATGTATGGTTTCACTCATGGACTCTGTATTCTTTCAGGGAAATTTGCTGTTGAATCACCCGAGGAGTGAATTTCATGTTTGTTACTCCAAGTCAAATTTATTGATTTTTCTAGTTACCAATGAAACCATGTAATTTTACTTCTTGTATTTCTTCTCAGGGCAGAAAGAATGCAGAAATCCGTGACTCTCTAGGTTTGCAACCTTCCCGTGTGGACCAACAAAGCTTATTTGAAGTATCACATACATACATCACCAAGTATCACCTGTGTCAAAGACCTTGCTAAAGTCAAAGTAAGGAATGGTCACTGGTCTCCTCTCATCCATGAAGTTAGTCAGCCCATCAGAGAAGGGAATCACATTTGTCAAGTGCAATTTCCCTTAGTGAATCCACACTGACTATTCTCAATCAACTTCTTGTTCTGCTTGCCCTTGTTTGGGCACAACAACTCTCATAAGAACTTACAATTTTTCCCAAAAAAAGTGTATTTTATAATTACCTTAATAACCCTTCTGTTATAAAATGTTGCAAACTGATGATATTATTGTTAATTATTGTCGATGCAATGAATCAAAGCCAAGGATCTCTTAACTGAGTCATCTAAAACTCAGAGACTTTGAATGTATAATGGTACCTGTACTTTGTCAATAAAAGACAGATGTGGAAAATCTTTTGTAAATACTATGTTCATGTGAGTGTTTCCTTTTACTTCATCATCTCACAACAATTTCACAGTTTTAAGTGGATTTAAGCAGTGTACATAATTCACAAAGTAAATGAGGTGAATACAGGATGCAAATAAGATTGAGAAAACGGCTACAAATAAAGTTCAAGCGTATGAACTGAGATTGCATGTTTAGAATACTAGTGTTTGGCTTGTTTCAGCAAATCTTACATAGAGAAGTGATTGCATTCCTGTTTCTGTCAGTGGGATGGATTCAACATTCATTAGTAGCATTTAATACCCTACTTTGTATGGAGCCTTTTGTGAAATTAAATCTGTGTAATTATTCACTGTGGGTAAAGGTAATGAATTTGAGCCCAATGGGATTGTGTCAAGAGACAACCTATAATTTGTTGACATATTGACACTGGTATTGCTTGCTTGCTTCCATCTGCATGTCAGTTCAAAAAAAACTACATTTATGAAGCTTTTGCATGTTTCACTCTACTCAGTTTGTGAAAATCAGAATCAAAAGGTGTCTGAGTCAAACAATAGAAAAGACAATACATGATAAAAGAAGGAAGAATGAAGTATTTCCTCCACAGGCTGTTGAAGGTTAGTAAATATCCATGGTATCTTGAGCAGTAACAAGAGAACTTGTGTTCATGACTCTAGATTCTGTAGATATTCAAAATGGAATCTGTTTATTGCTGATGTCTCTATTTCTGGTACTGTTCTCAGTGCATTATCATACAATAAATTTTGAAACTGTGTCAAACATAAGAGTTTATATTGGATGTTCTGGAGGATACCTTAAAACCATGTGTTGCAAGAATGAGACCCATTTCATGTCCATTCTTTTAGAAGACTATGTAAAACTTAATGAAGGGTCAGAGAAGATACATTGTTCAACAGAAGTACTTTAAAATGAAGCTGAAGAAATTCACACAGTTTAGGTCATGAAAGACCAAACTGAGGTAACTTGAGCCCAGTCTATAATTCTCTAAAAAGAAGAACACACCCACCACTGCAGCTTCACAGGATCACAGAATCACAGAATCACAGAATGTTAGGGATTGGAAGGGACCTCGAAAGATCATCTAGTCCAATCCCCCTGCCGGAGCAGGATTACCTAGACCATATCACACAGGAACACGTCCAGGCGAGTTTTGAATGTCTCCAGAGAAGGAGACTCCACAACCTCTCTGGGCAGCCTGTTCCAGTGTTCGGTTACCCTCACTGTAAAGAAGTTTTTCCTCATATTTATGTGGAACCTCCTGTGTTCCAGCTTGCACCCATTGTCCCTTGTCCTGTCAAGGGATGTCACTGAGAAGAGCCTGGCTCCATCCTCATGACACTTGCCCTTTACATATTTATAAACATTAATGAGGTCACCCCTCAGTCTCCTCTTCTCTAAGCTAAAGAGACCCAGCTCCCTCAGCCTCTCCTCATAAGGGACATGTTCCACTCCCTTAATCATCTTCGTGGCTCTGCGCTGGACTTTCTCTAGCAGTTGCCTGTCCTTCTTGAACTGAGGGGCCCAGAACTGGACACAATATTCCAGATGCAGCCTCACCAGGGCAGAGTAGAGGGGGAGGAGAACCTCTCTTGACCTGCTAACCACACCCCTTCTAATAGACACCAGGATGCCCTTGGCCTTCTTGGCCACAAGGGCACACTGCTGGCTCATGGTCATCCTGCTGTCCACTAGGACCCCCAGGTCCCTTTCCCCTACACTGGTCTCCAACAGCTCTGTCCCCAACTTGTACTCATACATGGGGTTGTTCTTGCCCAGATGCAGGACTCTACACTTGCCCTTGTTATATTTCATTAAATTTCTCCCCGCCCAACTCTCCAGCCTGTCTAGGTCTCTCTGAATGGCTGCGCAGCCTTCTGGTGTGTCAGCCACTCCTCCCAGTTTTGTGTCATCAGCGAACTTGCTGACAGTGCACTCTGTTCCCTCATCCAAGTCATTAATGAATATATTGAATAGTACTGGTCCCAGTACCGACCCTTGAGGGACTCCACTAGACACAGGCTTAATAGGCAAAGCCAGTGATCTGCTGTTAAATAAACCAAGTGCAGAATGGGAAGATAATGCACATATTTATAATGTGTAAAGTTAACGTGTATTAACAAGACCTGTAATACACGCTGTATTTCAACTGTTGAGGCCTGTAGGAAGATATCTGATCTTGGAACATACATACAGTTGGTGGTGTGAAGGATTGTAACATAGGTTGTCACACTTGTTCACATGCCTGATAAACACACTGTGCTCAAATAATCATCTTCATATATTTTCCTTTTTAAACCTGTTCCTTTGTAATAGCCAGTTTGGAACTGCTAGTGGGTAGATACTTCAACAGCTGGTGTGCAATAGGCATTCAATACACACATTGAGAGACAAAACTGAAACACTTTTCCTATTTTAGCAAAAGATTGGATGACAATCAGAGCAAGTATTACTGGAGGGCAAAGTGTCAGGAAAGCAATCAGCAGATGAGCAGATAAAATGGTGGTGGAATGGTATCACATATGAGATGAGGCTGTGAAGTAGTGATCAAACAAGGCTAGAGAAAGAAGCAATGGATGTGGAGAATGCTTCTGTCACTGGCTCCCCAAAATGGCTTACAGTACTTGCTGTAAATCTGCTGAAGAAAAATAATTTGACTGTATTGTAGGAAAAATGACACTTGCCACAAACAAAGCTTTAAAACTGTATTGTATGGCACTGCAATATATATTGTCTCATTTGCCAAAATTATCTTCATTAGGTGAACGTAACATTATTTGAACTATTCGTTAGTCTCAGAAGTATGTAATGCATGACATGGCACAGATCATTAGTACAAAGAAAGCATCCTACTCAGGGAAAGTAGTCTTGCAATTTTTAAATAAACTGAAAAATAATATAAAATATCAAATTTGTTTGAAAATTCGCATTGTTTGCTTGGTGAAGTATTTAATGATATCAGATGATTTTGTGTTACCAAGGGATTGATATTTTTTTTCTGCAGATTTATTTTTAACAGCTTGCTACAGTCTGCAGTAATTAGTTATTTTGGTGTGAATTCTATTTATCTTACAGGGATATAAAGCCAGAATAATTCCAATGATTTCTGTTGACTCACTCTGGATACAGTGGACATGACTTGCCTTCATTTTTCCAAATTAAGGAAAGCAGACAAATTGTAATGAAATATTCTGCTGTTTTTCACATTCTTATGAATATATAATACTTTATAATATAATATAAGACCTCAGGTAAAACAATTAACAGGTTCTAGGAGTCAGACCTATTGTGCAGTGATTTTCTTAGATCATGTGTTATTTCAGTGGTTTTTGTCTGGATAGATTTATTACTACAGAAGTCCACATATGGAGATTTGTATTGATGTATGTTTCTTCTAATTTTTTATTCTTTTTAAATAAATGCACAGTATAGTGATGAATTGGTGAATAGTGTATGCTTCACAAGAGTGCTTGAAAAATATATAAACAAAGAAATAATATACTGAAATTCCTGTATAATGGAATGTCTCTTGCAAAAAAAAAAATGCTTCAGAGTTAGGCTGCAAAGAGAGAAATTTGTAATCTACTCCATAATATATACAGCTCAGAGTCTTCCAAAAATATGTGTGCCTAATCATTAGGACTATGTATTCATCATTCTTAGTGTAACTCAAAATTATATTTTTCGAGTCAGGGATTTGTAAGGAAAGACTTAAAAAAATATTGAAGAAATGTCATTACCCTTATATTCATTAGTTTAGTGTTTAAGGCAGTCATCCAGAATATGAAGAGATCTGCATATTCCTCATCTAATGTATGTACTCAATATGTTAGCCACCATGATGTAGAACATTCTGGGAATAGGAGCTCTGTTAAGAGCTGATTTGGAATAATTAACTATAAAAAAAAATATGGTATCAGGTCTAACAGAGCAGTCCCACAAAATGGGGTTGAGCCTGAGTCATATCCCATCTTCCAGTCCAGAAACAACAGGGTTGCCTGAAGATCATCTGGTTCAATCTTTCATGGGAAAGAGAGCTTGGATGAGATTATCTAGCAACCCAACTATGTCTTGAAAAATTCCAGTGACGAGGACTCCACCAGGTTCCTGGGGAGGTTGTTCCAGTGAATGGTTGTTCCCATTGTAAAAAAATTCTTTTATATATTGACATGAAACCTTGATGAAACTTGAGTACTGAAATCAAAAGCTGATCAGAATCTTCTTCCAAGTGGTGTCTGAGATGAAAAGATGAGATAGAGGAAGGAGAGTCAGTTTCAGGCAAACTAAAGAAAAACATCAAAATGAATGAATCACTCAAATAATAAATATTTCTACAGCCTGAAAGAAAATGTAATATGTAGTTTAATCTTTTACCCATCAGTTTAGACCAATTTTTAAATAAAAGCCTTTTAAAAGAGCCCAAATATTGGCTTTTCAAAAACTCACACCTTCTTTTCTCTGAAAATGTGGAAATAAAATAAAATACTTTGACACTTTCCAGAAGATCTCATTTTTATTTTATTTGCTGACTTCAACCTGAATTTGTGTATCATTTTGCCTTTCCCAGTATTGACCTGTTTACATTAATTTGTCAGAACCATGGGTGAATTAAGTCAGACTGAATGAATGTGTCCTGTCAAACCTTTCTCTGGAAGTAGGTTTGCTTAGGATGACATTATATTCTACAAATATGTTGTTTTCTTGATAGTTAACATTATCAGCGGGGACATGAAATGCCCAAGTTCCAGACCTTGTGCCAATTAATATTTCCTGATTGAATACATCAGTAGGAAAGCTTAATGATACCCTGGCAGTTAATGCATTTTTCTGGGAGTCAACACTGTGGCTTCAAATTCTGTCAGAGGAGAGCATTCAGCTGGAGACTTTAACACCCTGGCTAGGGATCCTGCCCAGTATTTATTATGTGAACAAACGGAGAAAAGATACTTTCTTCTTACCTGAAAATGTAGTTCATACCCTCTTATTTTTCCATTGAAAGCCATATCTCAAGTGAAGTCTTGTTCTAGGGAAGAAAGCCTATAGAACATAAGAAAAAAAATTCAATACCTAACATGTAAACTTAGAACTGTTTGATTTTAAATTAATATGACAGTTTGATATGTTTTGGCTTTGTCGGGTTCCGGATTTAAGGTCCGCCTCCAAAGCAAATCTAGAAATAAAATGCAGACAGTCCCCGTCCGCCCCCCCTGCTCCCCGAGAGACAGAGGGAGAGAGAGAGACCCGCCTAATTAGTAAAAAAGGAGCAAATCTAGAAATAAAATGCAGACAATCTCTCTTCCAGAGAGAGACCCGCCTAATTAGTAATTCCAGTGCAGCCCACGTGTGGCGTGCCTGGTTCAATGCAGACAGCCTGCGTGCAGGGCCCGCAAAAAATATAAATAATTCCAGTGCAGCCCACGTGCGGTGTGCCTGGTTCAATGCGAACACCCGGTATGCTTAACCTGCCTGTAGGTAAAGCACCCCCAAAAAATCCTGGCCCGAAATATTAAAGATTCGTGATCCCTGAGTTCGGACAAAGCACAACCGAGGCACGGTATCAACAAACTTGGCTCTGACTTTATTAGGTCCAACAATGAGGCAACTCAATATTCAAGGAAAAGAGAGAGAGAGAGAGGTAAAAGAAAGAAAGAAACAGAGAAAACAGTTGAAAGAGAAAAAAAATATTCACCACCCTGAGATCCAGCGGCGTCCCGCGGGAAATGCTTCCTTACTACTTGGAAGATGGCGGTGAGGGTCCCGCGTGGTCGAGCGATCCAGCCTCTTTTATAGAGTTTTTCGGCAGAGTCATGTGACTGGGAGCCGTCAGTCAACAGTTCGCACCAATCACAGGTCCGAAGGCGGGACATGTCCGGTTCCTGCGCCGTAGGATTGGCCCTTTGCCAGGCTGTCACCGGAGACACACATCCGGAGGCGGGTGGAGGGCGGGCGCCTAGCTTATTGCGTCATCTTGCATTGCCAGGCTCAGGCATTCCAGGCAGCCGCCATAAGATGTCGCCCGAGCATGTGGTTTACGATTTCTGAGACAATGCTCAAAAGGAAGGGGACAGATCCCCACAGGCTTGAACTATTGCACACTTGGAAACGATGCCAGTTATTTATTAACTGATGGTTACTTTTTAGTTGACAGTAGTTTATGCATTTTTTAGAAAAAAATGTGGAGTTTCTTGCTGTTTCTCCTCCAGCTATAACACAACAGCCTTTTGGAGCTGCTTGGGCTTCACTCATTGCCTCCATGCTCGGCATGTCTCTTGTAGCTCTTTTGTTAAAGAGAGGCTTGAGGAAGTTGACTGGAGTAATCTGACGAACATGAAATACAGGTTTATCTTGAAAAAAAATTAGTATTGCTACCTGCCATACTGTTTTTTCTTCAGAAAAATACTATAAGGCAGTAACAATTTATTTTGCTGCTAAAGGTGTGCTTGAAGTCTATTATAAATATATGAGAGAAAAAAATCAATGTGTCTGGTCATTTAGAAAAGCATCTTTGATTTTTAGTTTGCCATTGGTAAGAGTGAGTATTATTAATATGCAGCCAGGGTAAAGTGTTCTGCAGTAGCTATACTGAAAATACATTCACCTTCACAGTGTTTTACGGACATTGAGGAGTAATCTGCAGGATGCAGCTGGAACAGAGAAAGAAGGGCATTTTGAATCAGTAAAAACAGTCATAGTAACTTCATATCTGTTAGTTACTCTTCACTTCAATGTATGAGTTAGCTAGAAATGTTTTTTTCCAGGAAAAAACCCTCCTGTTTTAATGACGTGGAAATCAGTTTTAGTTTTTCAGTACCACTAGATGGCTTTCTGGGCTAAGGATCAGTGTCTCTGTTTTCCATTCAAAAAGATCTACACTTAAATTTTTTAACGATAACTTCCGTCAGTAGATCTTCATTCTCTGACTGTATAACTCAGAGTGTACATCTTTTGATTTGGGGTAATTTTTACTTAATAGATAAAGCTCGTGAACAAGCAACACTGGAGACTAAATAGTTTGTGTTGTGGTGAATGCTGGACTGGCCCGTAGTGAAGACGGACTGAAGCCAGGAATCTTTGGGAATGTTCAGATTCAGAAAGCGACTTAACGTGTTCAACTTCAAATTTTTATGAGTCGGAAGTGAAAGAACAGGTACCTTGAACTGTCTGTTGGCAGGAATGTCTTTGTATTTCCTGTACTTCTCCTGTTTTGAGTTTTCTACCAGAGGAAACATCTGGAGTTCCCATAATGAAGAGTCTATTTCGGGGCATGTGCCAAGACACCAAAAATAATGTTAGCCTTGAGGAAAGGACAGGATTTTCAGCCCTCCTTGATCTCTTGTTGAGGTAAATTTGCCACCAGTCTCCAGATCTACCCCCGCTCTTTGCTGTTGGACATCCTTTGAGGGAGGACTGGAGAGGTCTATGTGGTTTCTGTCCCTGTCCTCTCAGCATTCTAAGCTGTGGAAAGTGGGATTTTGAAATGGAAGGACTAAGTATTTAACTTTTTTTGTTTCTTATGATACAAAATATTAATTAACAGGTCAAAATTGCTCTCAACAGGCTGTGTGCACCTGCACCCTTAGAAGAAAGTTCTTAGTTTCTGCTGCCTTGGAAACAAATACCTATATAATGCAAATGACAGATATTCAAAACTTCAAATATGTACTATTTGGTTATGTCCACAGGAGCATTTTAAATAAGCTTCTGTTCTATTGTTTCTGAATTTTATTGTAGAGAGCTGGTGCTTTCAGTGGAAAGTAAATAAGACTGACAGCACTTCTAGTGTTATGAAAAAAAACGTGCAAGCTGTTCAAGGATGTGTAAAAATGCAGATTGACATAAATTGAGTCAATATTACAGAATCCATTCAGGCAATGCAAACAGTAATGCCATGATAAACAATAGAGTGAATATAGGGAAATTATTATTTTATTGATAGTGAGTCACATCATTCTTTTTTAGCTGTTTGAATGTTAGTGTATATTCTATTAAACATGGGAATTTTGGACATAATTTCAAAACAAAAACACTTCCTGTAGAGCAAACCAAAAATTAAAACCAAACTGTGTCACTTAGATTGAATGGCTTGAAGTATGACATAGATAAATTATCCTGATCAGTAGAGGAATAGAAATTGATTTGTAGGGTCCCAGAATGTCTAATGTTTCATTCTGCTTATCAGGTAGAAAGGAGAGATACATGAATTGAAGATAAGGGTAGGAGCTCAAATCACAAAATTTACAGCTGATTGGACCTGAGGTATTTCTCAGGGCTTTCACCTTTTTGCTGTATAACTCTTTGCAGTCAGCTAAATGACTTTGTGTTTCTCGGCACTAAATTCCACTGCCAGTGTTATTGCCAAGTGGCTTCCATTGTACCCCTTGTGGCGCTGTGCTCACTTTCAGCATCTTAGCAGATCCTTCCACATTCCACCTGTCCTCATTAAGACTAATCTACACGCTTCACAGTTACCACCAAAACTCTGGAAGGTGTGAAAAGGATTTCTGACTTAAGGATCAAGGAAATTCTTTCAAAAAAATACCACTCTCTTTAACCTTGTTCTTTCCAAAGTTACTGAAAACAGGTTTGAATAGGGTAGTTTTAAAATGTCCTAAAATGAGTCTGGTTTTTGTCTAATTTAAAGAGCTTTACATCTCAGTATTCTGAAAGGAGTAAGAAATTAATTTTTTTTTCTTCTGTATTTTACATAGTTTGTTGCCATCAGTGTATTTAATACCTTCCTGAATGGTGCTGGTAGAAATGCACCAAGTCTTCACAATCAGTTTAGTTTAGGCTGACACGAACAATCTTTGTAATATCAGCATATTTTGTTACTTTGCAGTTCTCTCTTATTTTCCAAATCACTTCTATGTAGAACAGCACGGGATATTGACATTTTAGTGACATCAATATTTAATTATATTCTGTTGCAAAACTGGACTACTATTTCTTACCTCTTAGGTTCACTTTCAAATAAATTCTCCTCTTTCATCATGTCAGCTTATCATCCTATAAATATTTTGTAAAGGATTCCATCAGAGTTTTTTACTCCACCACTGACCTCATCTTCTGTGATGAAATAACTGAAATAGTTTCTCATTGGTGGGGTTTTTATATTTCCTACTAGTATTTTGTATCTTAAACTCCTGATAAATGTCCAGGTTATAAAACATATTGCTGTGATACAGTTTAGTTTTTTATGGGTAAGCAAGTTAGATTTCTATGGTTAAAGTCAAACCATAATTAGGTAGTAAGAAACTGCACTTTTCCAGGACTTTGTGTGTTGTCATCACATGAAAACTCTTTAATCACACTTGACAGCTGGTGACACATTCATGGTCTTTCACCATTGAGCTGCATCCTACCTAACATAATCCAATTATTTAATACAGATTTTGCATGGGAAAAAAGGACTACAAGGCAATCACAAATGAAACCTGCATGTCTGGTTTGAAATTCCTTCTATTTATGTGGATCTCCACTTGTATATAATCTCAAATATCCTTCAAACAAGTTAGATACTTCCCTATATCAGATTTCACATCTGTTTATTAAAAATGAGGGAAAATAAGGAGAGAATTGAGATTATTATTGTTCATAGCTTAAAGATGAGAAAACTTAAGTACAATGGTTACCCTGTCCAACATCAGTAACTGAATCTATGGTAGTTTTAGTACTAGAACCCAAACTTCTAGCTCTCAGAGCCCAGTTTTAACTATTATAAAAATACTGCTCTTGTCAGTTAGCTCAAAGATGGCAGATTTATATACCACAGAACATTTCAAAAGTGTAATGAGAGCAGGAATGTTTCTTTCACTGATGAAATATTCATGCTGAAAACTGAGGTATTCGGGAAATCATAAAAAGACAGAGTTCCCTTGGAAAACCATCTCAGCCACATACCACATCCTCTCTCTCTCTTACTGGTTACACTAATAAAACATCATTCAGTGCATCAAGCTTTACATTTAACAAACAGCAATGGAAATATTACTTTCTATACAGAATGGCCAAGGCAGTGGTGTAAGAGAAACATTGTCAGAAAACTTCCTGAATTTCCCGAGTGCTGCCTGTCTCAATTGTATAATAAGACAAGGTGTGTCTTGCCTTTTGTATCCTCAGCTAAATTCCCCTCAGCTGCCAGTGAGAAGGTAAAAGAAATTAAATGCTGAAAAAATCTCAGGCTATATCAATCAGCCTGTTTTTCTTGAGGGCATGTACTATGTGTGATGGAAGAAGCTGGCTTATCTTTTCCTCCTCCTGGTACTTCCAAACTTGTATCTGGAGGCCTGATATCCAGGACATCACAGCAAGCTCCTAAAAAGAATTAATAACCACAGAGAGAGCTCCTGGTACATGGTTGCTATGGGTGGAAAGGTCTGTTCAGTGTATCTCAGCCTGAGACTGTGTCTGGTCCTATTGCTAGAATCCATAGTTTGATATTCCTTGTGTATTTTTGCTATTGATTGAAGTCATTTACCATAGTTTTATGGTACAAACTTAAACTGGCTTTTCAAAGGTTATCCAGTATGCCAATAATACACATGGCAGGAATCTGTCTTTATAGGCCTTATGAAAAATAAAGCAGGAACTCAGGTGTACACTCTTCAGGTTTAAATTAAGTACAGCAAGTAAGTCATACGGAATCAATCTATACACAAATATCAAACCTGCCCAAACCTTCAGCATGTTACCATCTTTTCACCTTTATATTGAGAATATATTGTTTTCCACTATGCTGTGGCTTGATGCTAGCATATGTGCCTTTGGCACTTATCAGAGAATAAAAATAAGACAAAAAGATTTTGCAGAGGCTTATAAGGTTCTGGTGTGATTTGATCCCATTGTCCCAAGCAAAAAGCTACCCCAGGGCTCATAGATATGAGATAATCTGTACTATGTTTTATTTTTCCTCATTTTAACAGTAATAAATGTTTTGTGTACATCTATGCTCTGGATAGTTCTGCTACCAATGTAAATGCCATTTTTTTTACATCAAAGCCATTGTATAGCAGTTTGCTAGGGTATTGTGTTATGTTGAAGTATGTAGGAATATCTTCCTAGGGTGTTATATTGTATGAAATTACATGGTAATGTCCCTGTATTTGCTTCCGTTAAATCTCCTGTTACCGGGCCAATTAATGATTATACAATTTGTGTTTTGACAACAAAGATCATTGTAAGAGAAAAAAAATGAGGCAATGGAATACTGACTCAATAACAGATCAAGGCAGAAGAAAATCAGCTTTTCAGATTCCACACTTGCCTCATGCACTTCTTGTTTCTTCCTGCTCTTCATCCAGCCTACCCTGTGCACCCTTGCACTTTTTCCACATCACCAGCCTCTCCCATTACCTATACCTATACTTCACCGAAAGTAACAGTAGAGGGCCAACTTCCCTCATTTCCTTCCAGCATCACTTCCATGTAAACTGTCATGTTCTCTACTGCAGTTCAGTGATTTGCAAAATGATATTATAAAGCAGACTATTCCAAAATCACTAAACTCTGTAGCTATTAAAGGAGAATTGAAGTTCTTGAATATTTACTTGGGAACGATGTTATGGGTTATTCATACCACTTTTTCAACAGTTTAGGAGCATCAAAATATGATGCTTGCCTGGAGACATGTAATTTTTTTCTCCCCTCCCCCTTTTAAATGTACTTTTTGAGGTGGAAGATGCATTTCTTAGTCCTTGTCTGGAATTTTACTTGTCATCTTTCCACTAACTTGTTGCTATCACAGATTCTCCTAGCAGCCATTTCAGTTCAAGTATTCTAATGCAAAAGCTTCGGATAATAACTCTTAAAGAGTAAAAGAATCCTCCTCTTAGGCCAAAACAAAGGCCCATCTAAATCAATTTCCTGTCTCAGGCCAAGAGCAGTTAGGTAGGGAAAAATAAGGCAAGCACTTTGTGATATTCTGCCCAGCCTGAAGCTTATTGCAGCTCAAGAATAGGTACTGTCTTGCGTTTTTTTGTTGTTGTGAAGGGAACTGGCAAAATATGAAGCTCGTTTTTTAAGGTAATTATTTTTATGAAGCTTTAATTTTTTTCAAAAATTTGCCCTATAAAGAAGCATGTGAAAAACCTTACTATGTATCAAAGTCTAAGTTGTTAAAACCTAAATTTGCACAGATTTTAAAGTATTAACTAAGTTGTCTAAGTAGGTTTTTTGGTCGACATTTTAGAGTGCTGATTTGTCTTTATGGATTTGTAAGGACATTGCTGAAATGCTATGACATTACTGATTAAATTCTACATATATTACTACATATAATGTTAAATTACTGAAAAACAGTAATATTAATGGCTAGGTTGTGTTCTGGTATAGGTCATTTTTCCCATTTTAAAAGCGGATTAAGCAGTTAGCAGAAAAGACTGTTTCAATTTTTGTTTTGTTCTGCTTAACTGCAACTAATATTATGAAATAAACTTAATCCATCTCTGTTTCAGGCACTAATTTTGTGGCCAGTGATTCACAAAAAGTTTTGTTTTCCTTAGAATTGCATTAAAAATTGTCATTATGACCACAAAAAATCTAAAAATGAATAATGCTTGAGTTCGTTCTATGAGTCCAACTTGAAGTTTGTATTTCTAAAGAATTAGTGCATTGGGAAAATAGGAATATAAGATTATGGCAAACTGGAACTCACGGGCTTCACAAATCTGTTTCTGCGTGTCACTTCTTTCTTTGAGGTGTGTCAGAGAGAGAACCTTTGGGAAGCAACTTCTTCTTACCCTCTATATGAGATGAAATACTGGTAACGAAATGGCCATGATTATTACCTGTAATAGCTTCCTCCTCACTCATTTTAGGCATCTAAAAAAAACACTATAGGAAACAAAAGTGAGAATGACCAAAAGTCAGATATTGTTCACTCTCATAAGAGAAAGTATATAAGGTAAACAAAAGCTGTATATTACAAAACTGTAATGTCTACAAATAGTATATTCAGGCTTGTGGGAAAAAAAAGAATATTTTCCTAGATACTGTTTATGCCCATTGCCTAACAGAGAAAGCAGATATTTACAAAGACTTTTAATTTGTTCCCTTTCAATCTGCAGAGTGATTGCAGTGTGGAAATGGATTTCTTGTTTTATTATACACGAAGGAATACTTTCCCTTTTTCCTACTAAATATAAATAGTTATTCTTTATTAATTTAAAAATGTTCATAAACTAATGCCCTAATTACACTCAGAAAAAGCTCATTGTGTTTCCAAAATATTTAAATGGCTTGAGAGGAACTAGTAATAGGCATGCATTTTTCTCAACACTGCAAGTAACAGAAGTGAGCTAAAACAATTTCCATTTTGTGTGTCATAAATATACAGTTCATATAGTTAGATATGCTGTAACTGAGTGTCAAAGAACATGAACAGTCTTTTAATAAAGCTAGATATAAAATGACTATTCCAAATAAAATATTCCTTTTTATTTTGCTAAGTTGTGGATTATTGGTTCATTTGTTGATTGTTGCCTGCATTCTTGAAAGTTCAGAGGAAAACAAAACTACTCTTTCTCCTGATATTTTCCTTTTTTTTAGATGTTTATTCTTTTCATACTGTAGAAGTTAAAGAGAGATTTAAGTCACCTGATGGTTGCCTCCTGAATTTGCATTATTCTTGCACGTACTACCTTTGACTACTGCCAAAAGAGATTTTGAAAAAAACCTCACAAAAAAAACAACAAAAAGATTCAAGTCTTGGGCAGATGTGACCGTAAAAATGTAAATATCAGTCTAATGGCTTTTTTACTGTCATTCTTTGTGGAAGTGTCCAATAGTGCACACACCTGTCAATAAAAGCATTGGCTCCACCACAGATTAAAATTGTGGCAGTCTGCACATAATATGAGAATATCAGCCCAGAAAGTTCTTAGGAAACTATCTCTTAGTAACTGTTTTTATGTGAAAATAAAATAAAATGGTCATCTGTTCGAGGAAATTTTGTGTTAGTAGAATTCTTCCTTTTCACTCAGATTTTCATTAATTAGTTAATTTTTATTTCCATACAAGTTCTAACACTCAACAAATTGACATGAACTATTTTAATATAATTATTTATGACTACCTTTTTTAAAATAATCATGTATGCTACCCAATACTGTATTAAAGGACTGCAGCTGTATAAATACATACAAAAGTCATATGTTAAGAATAACATTCCTGAGAACTCAGACGAAAAAAAATCTCCAAATTCTGATGTTCTCTGAAAACTTTACCCTAGGGCACTTCAGGTATCTCACACAGTTCAATCTGATACAAGACCCCTGAATTAGCACGAGTTTTGGAACTAAAGACACTTTGTGTCATTGTGAAATACTAGGCCTCTCAACTCTGTGCTGAGTGCATCGATATTGGCTTCAGTAACAGCACACTACTTTTTTTTACCATCAGCTTGCCTGGGTATCCCAAATCATAAAATAGAATCATAGAATAGTTCAGGTTGGAAGGGACCTTTAAAGGTCATCTAGTCTAACCCCCTCCTGCAATAAGCAGGGACATCTTCAACTAGATCAGGTTGCTCAGAGCCCCATCCAATCTGACCTTGAAAGTTTCCAGGGATGGGGCATCTACCACCTCTCTGGGCAACTTGTTCCGCTGTTTCACCACCCTCATTGTAAAAAATTTCTTCCTTATATCTAGTCTAAATTTACCCTCTTTTAGTTTAAAACCGTTACCCCTTGTCATGTCACAACAGACCCTGCTAAAAAGTCTGTCCCCCTCTTTCTTATAAGTCCCATTTAAGTAATGAAAGGCCACAATAAAATCTTCTCAGAGCCTTCTCTACTCCAGGCTGAACAACCCCAACTGTCTTAGCCTTTCCTCATAGAGGAGGTGTTCCGTCTCTTTGATTATTTTTTTGGCCCTCCTCTGGACCCGCTCCAACAGGTCCATGTCTTTCCTGTAATAAGGACTCCAGAGCTGGATGCAGTACTCCAGGCTGGGTCTCAATGGAGCGGAGTAGAGGGGCAGAACCACCTCCCTCGACCTGCTGACTACGGTTCTTTTTATGTGGCCCAGGATATGGTTGGCTTTCTGGGCTGCGAGTGCACATTGTTGGCTCATGTCCAGCTTTTCAATCACTAGTACCCCTAAGTCCTTGGCAGGGCTGCTCTCAATCCCTTCATCCTCCAGCCTGTATTGATACCAGGGGTTGCCGCAAACCATGTGCAGGACATTGTACTTGGCCTTGTTGAACCTCATGAAGTTCGCATCGGCCCACTTCTCCAGCTTGTCCAGGTCCCTCTGGATGGCAACTCGTGCCTCAGGCATGTCAACCGCACCACTCAGCTTGGTGTAGTCTGCAGACTTGCTGAGGGTGCACTTGATCCCACTATGTCATTGATAAATATATTAAACAGCACTGATCCCAGTACAGACCCCTGAGAGACACAACTCATGGCTGTTCTCCATCTGGACATTGAGCCGTTGACCACTACCCTCTGGATGTAACCATCCAACCAATTCCTCTTCCACCAAACAGTCTATCCATCAAATCCATATCTCTCCAATTTAGAGAGAAGGATGTTTTGGGGGACCATATCAAAGGCCTTACAGAAGGCCAGATATAAAATACCTTGTCCACTGATATAGTCACTCCATCACAGAAGGCCACTAGGTTGGTCAGGCAGGACTTGGCCTTGGTGAAGCCATGCTGGCTGTCTCGAATCACCTCCATTTCCTCCATGTGCCTTAGCATAGTTTCTAGGAGAATCTGTTCTGTGACCTTCCCAGGCACAGAGGTGAGGCTGACAGGTCGGTAGTTCCTAGGGCCCTTCCTTCCACCCTTTTTAAAAATGGGTGCAATGTTTCCTTTTTTCCAGTCACCGGGGACTTTACCTGACTGCCATGACTTTTCAAATATCATGGAGAGTGACTTGGCAACTACATCAGCCAGTTCCCTCAGGACTATGGTATGCACCCCGCCAGGTCCCATAGACTTCTGTATGTTCAGGTTCCTCAGGTGGTCACAAACCTGATCTCTTACAGTAAGATGGACTTTGCTCCCCCAGTCACTGCCTTGCAGTCCATCCACTCAAGAGGTGTGGGAATTGAGGTTGCCAGTGAAGACTGAAGAAAAAAAGTCATTGAGCACCTCAGCCTTCTCCTTGCCCGTTGCTACCAGTTTGCCAGTCATGTTCATCAAGGGGATATACTTTCTTTGACCTTCCTTTTCTGGTTGACATACCGATAGAAGCCCTTCGTATTATTCTTTTCATCCCTTGCCAAATTCAGCTCCGTCTGTGCCTTGGCCTTCTTGACACCGTCCCTACACAAGTGGGCAGCGTCCCTATACTCTTCCCAGGATACTTGTCCCTGCTTCCACTGCCTGTGCATTTCCTTGTTGCCCTTTAGTTTGACCAGCTGGTCTTGACTCAGCCATTCCAGTCTCTTGCCTTCCTTGCCTGATTTCTTACATGTAGGGATCGAGAGCTCTTGCACTCTATAGAAAGCGTCCTTAAAGATCTGCCAGCTCAGTTTTGCTTCCTTGTCCTTGAGGGCAGTTTCCCAGGGGGTCCTATCAACTAATTCCTTGAACAGCTGGAAGTTTGCTTTCCTAAAATTCAGGGTCCTGACTTTACTCTTTGACTGATCCATATCCTTCAGGACTGTGAACTCCACCAGGGCATGATCACTGCAGCCCAGGCTGTCTCCAATCTTGACATCGCTGATTATCTCACTTGAATTGGTGACCATCATGTCCAGTATCGAATTCCCTCTGGTAGGCCTTTCTATTACCTTAGCTTAAGAAGCTATCCTCAATGCACTCCAGCAGTCTTCTGGATTGCCTACAACTCACCGTGCTACTTTTCCAGTGGATGTCAGAGTGGTTGAAGACCCCCCAGCAGGATGAGAGCCTGCAAGTGTGATGCCTCCTGTAGCTGGAGTGAGAAGGCTTCATCAATAGGGCTCCCCTTGATCGGGCAGCCTGTGGTAGACACCAACCACAAGGTTCCCTTTGTTGCCTTGGTCTCTAATTCTTATCCATAAGCTTCAACCTGCTCATGGCTATTCTTCAGAGACAACTCTTCACAATCTATCCTTTTCTTGATGTAGAGGGCAACCCCTCCACCCCTCCTTCCTCGCTGTCCCTTCTGAAAAGCCTGTAGCTATCGATAGCTGCACTCCAGTCATGGGACTTGTTCCACCAAGATTCAGTAATGGCAACTAGCATCATGGTGGCTTCCAGCACCTCCTGTTTGTTGCCTATGCTGTGTGCATTGGTGTAGAGGCACTTCAGCTGGGCTGTTGACCATGTCACCTTCTTAGAAGAACACATCTTAATTCCTTTGAGGTATTCCACCAGTGTTTCCCTGTTGACTCCTGTTACCTCATGAGACCCTGGCTCATCTCTGTAAGACTTCAAGCATGCTCCAGTGTACCCAGCACATTTGGCCCTGGCAGAGGGCCCTTGCTAACATCCCATCCCTCTAAACTTGGTGTGTCATCCCACAGCTTGTCACTGGCAAGTTTGATATTATTCACCTCCCCCTTCAAGTCTAGTTTATAGCTCTGTCAATGAGCCCGCTAGCTTGTGAGCAAAGACCCTCTTCCTCCTTTGACAAACGTGTATCCCACCTGATGTCAGCAGGTGTGGTGTCATGAAGGCTTCGCTGCGTTTACATAGATTGGTCCTGTAATAACCTTCCTCTGTTGTATTTGAAAGAACATGTGCGGATTATGTCACCTGGATCTGACAGCCTCAGAAACTCTCAGGAAGCTGCTCACTCCTAGTTGCTCAGTTATATTAGCCCAAGAATAAAACAATAGGTAACTAGTTCACAAATGTGAGATAATTTTGAACAGCTGTATACTGCATCATAGTGAATTAGAGTGAAGGATGAGAAAAGTATTATGCTGCCAGAGTGTAATTGCTCCTTCATACCCTTGCAGGTAGTTCACAAATTCAACACAAGAATGGTAAGTCCCAAAAGGAGGGCTCTATTCTTCAATTAGGTGTGAGCCAAGTTATTTTTACATGATCATTTTCCTCTTGTCTTGGAGCACTGACACTAGTAAATTTGTTTCTTATTTGTATGAGAAAGACTTGGTTTCCTGGTCTATGTTTTGTTCTGGCCTGATGTTATCCAGGTGGAGTTCAGGGACGGGTAGGGGAGAAATGTTTCAGTGATTCAAAAGTACGTTGGTTCTGTTGTGGTTATATTAAGGGGCAACAGCATGTCATCTGATGAAAGTTCAGTGACAGTTTTCTGTTGCACTTGAGTGTAGATAAACTAAAATATGTTTTGTATATAAACTAAAATCTACTGTTTCTGATAAGCTACGTGGGATATCTACTAATTAATCAGACTTAGTTATAAAACCTAATACATAAAGAAGCAGAGTTTATAGATAAAGAAGCAGAGAGGTTGATGGTTTTGAACTGTGGCAGCATGACTTATTTTCATTTCACTGCAAGGACTTCACAAGGCTGATGTAACTTGCTGTACTCTGACAGACCTGGAGCCCTTCAGATCTAGCCTTTACTATGACACTTGTTTTGCATTTCCTCCTGCCTTCTCAAAGGGTTCCTGTTGCTCCTAAAACTTCAGATTACAGGCAGTTTAGGCGAAGAGGCTTCTAATGGGTAGCCTATTACTAAGCAATGTCACAGGTACATTGCAGCTGTAAAATGAAACAGCAAATGTTTCTCTTTCTTCAAATTTAATGGCTAAATTACTTCTGGGAGGAATTGCACCTTGGTGTTTTTGACTGTGTTCTTTCTTTAGCCTGTTTTATTTAATAGATTTTTAATAAAAATCATTATAGACATTATTCAGTTTAGGAATGTAATCTGTCACACACCTTTGGATTGATTGCAAAAGTATACAGTTTAGTGAGCTGTGTAGCCAAGATGTAGCATCAAGTGAAATGTGCACCAAAGATACAGATCAAAAACAGGTGTGAGGAGGAAAATAATGAGATAATAGCAAGTTACACTGTGTTGTGTAAAACCAGTAATTTTGTTGGGTAAGAAACCGAAGGAATGGAACAAGAAGTAGAAGGACTGCTAAGTAAAATGGATGGGGAGGGGGAACAGGCGACAAGGGTGACAGAATGGAGACATTGAATGTGAATGCATAAAAACCAAGGGGTGCAATAAATAAGAAGAACAAAAGAAAATCAAGATTACTTTTCTGTTTAATCACAGTGTTATGCTTAAAACAATGATTCATCACCCATCACCTTGCAAGTAGAGTACTGAGCCGATGTTGATTTAATACTATGCGCAGCTACTCTCTTTCTTTCCTCATGCTCATGTGCAGCCAAAGGGAGGTAGATGCAGCAGTGAGGGACAAGCTCAGATTCTCTGGTTGCTTATGGTGAGCGGCGTGCAAAAGGACATGAGTGCTGCAGTGACACATGAAAGATGTAATCTAGATATAGAACAATCAATTACCTTCCTTTAGGTGCCTCTCAGGTGTCTATGTCACATTTGAAGTTCATCAATCACTCAGTTCAGGACTTCACTCCACTGTGTAGTATCTGTTCTGGGAATTGCAGCTTCCATGTCCTACAGACCCTTATGCAGTCATTGATGTGTAAGGAGGAACCTTATTTTTTCCTACTCATTGTATTCCTCCAAAAGGAAGTGATCTGTGCTCACTACAAGATCAGAGCAAATACCACTTTCATAATTTATGTCCTCCTTTTCAGCGCAGTCTTTCAAGTGCTCACAAGGTAATTAGGGAGCTGGAAGGAAATGCATCAGTTTTGCATGAACTGTTAATATTGGGAAGGTTACTAGCTTTATTTGAAACTGTGCACTCTCCCCCTTGGAGAGATCATCGTTGATGTTTAATATAAATAAGCCTGAAAAATTATGATCATCTTAACACTGAGGTTCTCTGTTGTTCTGTGATTTCTACTCCACAGCATGAAATCAACAGTGTCTTAATCAGGAAACTGTTATTTCTTTTATTACAATATTGTGATAATATAGTGCTTTCTGGGAGGGAATGAAGATTTGACCACAATTTCATCTCTGTAAAGATATTATTTATCTTTGAGGAAGGAGTGGAGAAAAACACGTTGTAGGACGAAGTTCACTTTACTCTTACTCAGGTTGGCAGTTTGACAACAATTAGCATGCATTGGGTTGTCTATGTGATGTTAACTTATATTTATTGAGACTCAATTCCAGCTGGTGCCAGAGTGGATGCTTTCTATTGATAGATCTGTGCCTGTGGGCACATTTCTTTAAAAATATTAAATGCTAAAAAGTGATATGGCAGAAACATATTTCTGCTGTCACAGTTTCACAAGAGAGTATTTTTTGTTGGTGTAGTACTTAATAAATTCAGACAGAAAGGCTATAAACAATACATTCTAGCACAAATTTTAACTAGTCTGATTAAGACAATATTGAAGCTCTTATATTAATCTCTGCATTGGAGATATTAATTGTTCTTTTAAACATTTGTTCCAAACTTACTATCATCTGGGGAAGAGGAAGAATGAATAAAATTAAATTTTCTAGTCTCATATTTGTTTCTGTACCTTCCTTTAGACAACTTTTCTGTAATAAATGCTAGTGAGGCATAAGATACAGTTATTTATTGAGAAAATTCTGACAAAAATCTATCATATATCAAACCCCTAAATCAATAAAATGTTATGATTATGAACTCATTTTGTGTTTTCCTGCTAATATTTATAACTAAAGCTTACCCATATTGAATCACATAGATAGGCATGAAACAGAATTCTTTGTTAATCCTTACAAACCTTAATACTTACTTTCCATGAGAGTCACAAACAAATTTATTCAAAGCATTAAATTTATTGTTCCAAAATTGAATGTACAGTGTTATCATTATGATGATTTATTTTTTCCTAGAAACAAATAGATACATAATATTCAGGAATAAACATAATGTGAAATATGTGACTTTCAATGCACAGTTCATGAAAAGGAAAAAAGGAGAATTTAGAGCAATTTGGTGAAAGACACTATGTAAGCAGAATTATTGATATTAAGATGTCTGAATTTCTCTTAATGTAGTATATATTTACATCTTAACCTGCTTCGACCTTGGCTTGAGTATATCAATGATCAACTACTTTCTCCTTTTTTCAAATTTTTGTGTAATTCTCATTGTCGTTTATAAATGATTTATTATGACTCCTTTCCCCTCAAAGTAATGTAGAGTTAAGAATCAGTAAGTTAAGGTTAATATCTGTGAATCTTCTAATGAACAGTTAATGATATGAAACTGACATTTTGAACAAAGTCCTCTCAGATCATAAGAAAAGCAGATACCCATGAATTCAAAATCCTGGCTATTTATGAGACTGGAGTGTGATGTGATGACATGAGTGCATACTACATGTGTTTCAGGAAGGAGGCTAATTGCTCAGTCCACAATAGCAAATACCAAACATGCATCAGAACAGGCTCTGAGGAAACATTACTCATCAATGATGAATTCTTCAACTAAATCCCAGTCAAATTCCTGAACAGCTTCCTACAGATATCATTCTCTGATGGACAAAATTATTAGGACAGTAATAAAAAATGAGAATATAGCTAGCAAAGCACTGTCAATATGATTTTTGAATTCTATCCTGAAAAAGTACAGGAAAGCCAACAGGGACCTACTCATCACACAGTGCTAGACGACAATTTTAGCTCATGCAGGCACTCTTTCTTAAGAAGGAGTCACGCACAGAAACCAGGATCTTGCCAAACTGAGAAAAAAGAACCACTGTATTCACTTATATGACAAAAGATTTAGGACAACAGCTTAAGACTTGAAGGACTGGGAGCACCAGATCCATGTGATTATGCTTTTGTGTCAAGCTGAATAATACCATAGCAAAATGAAAACTTCAATAGGAATTTACAAAGGGAATGAACATAATAGAAACTGAAAGCAAAAGTACCATGAAAAATTGACCAAAGGAACAAATTTACAGAAAAAGGAAGGTGATGAAACACAAATGACAACTGTAGAAGAGTGGACAGTGAAAGAAATATTTTTTGTCCACTCAAACACATGGGACTTCCAGTTTGTGAACTATTCCATTGTACACCGGTAAAAATTGATAGTGCTGCTTAGTAGCAAAAAGTAGAATTGAACATATTGCTTCACTTTGGACTGTATCAAGAAAATCAAATGCTATGAGGAAAAATTTTATTTAGAATATGCAAAAGCTAGGAAACTCATGCAGTTTGAGCTATATAATGAATATAATTTAATCTGTAGAAATGAGCCTTCTACCTCAGTCAAAATGCACTAATTTTGTTAAAATACACCTCTATGGGTAGCTCAGTTTATAAAGTTGTTTCCTTTTTGAGGTCTATGAGATATACTAAGGAATATGTGAAAATCTAGTGGCAGACTCAGAAAGAAAATCTGAGGATTAAACCAAAGTTATAGTGGAAGGCACACAACTTTAGCTAGCATTTTACTTCTTGGTAGTCCAGAAATTTGAGCACTGATTAAAAAAAAAAAGAATTTTAAGTACACTATACTTTCTGGTATTATAATTAGCAGGTTATCTAATAGAAAAAGAATTGTTCTGACTAGTTTAATCCTGACATCATTCACCAGATCTACTCTTTTCAAGTAGATCCTGATATTAGCAAAGATCTTGATATTAGCAAGAAATCCTGATATCTGTAAAAATAAGAAAAGACATGATTAGGTATCATGACAAGTTCTGAGGAATTCTGATCTTCTTTTAATAGTCCAACACCAAATTCAGAATTTAAAAAAGTTGAGTTATCACACAATTTTATGTCTATAACCTCTGTGAGACTGCATTTTAAGTTTTGCAATCATTTTGTTCCCAAATATCATGCATACCCAGGCAAAACTGAATATAAGTAATTGAACATATTGCCTGTTATTAAACGGCAATTATATTTCACTAGAGCATGGTAGTTTGGTAGCAGCAGAACCCAAAGCACAAGCATAAGAAGCACTTTTGCTGCTCAGTGTTCTTGCTCTCCTCTCATATTTTTCCATTTTCTGTTCTGCTGCTTGAATTTATTTTTTTACCAGTTTCCATAAACAAGTAAGTTTTTTAAAGCCACTTCAAAGATATCTAATAATTTAATCTTTAATTTCAAGATCTTTGCTTCAGTGAATCTATTGCATCAATCAGCACTGAAGCAATTATTTAATTTGCAGTTATACATCAGATTACATAATATTAACATAATTAGCATGCATAAACAAGAAATGATAACTTCATGACAAAAATATTATTATTCTGACAATGATAAGGAATGCAAATATTTCCTTTTGTAATATACCAGTAAATGAAAGTAAAACGCTTATAGGCCTGGAGGTGGAATGGCTGCCTAACTTATTTACCACTGATGTGATCAATACTTTAACTGAATAAAATTGGACAGCATTGTGTTAATATATGACCTTTTCCATGTCTGCCTTGTCTTCTAGCAGTTAAGGATGTAATAGCAAGTTGGAATATATACTCTGAATATAAAAAAATTAGTTTGAATAGTAAGAGTCAGGGCTATGAAGTCTGCTTTAAATTCATCTTTGCTCTGCCAGTGCAGAGTGTTTTTTGAGTTTATTGCAGAGGATTTTAGTACCCAACAACTGATTTTTTAGTGATAGATCCTTAAGTGTGAATATTCAGAGCAGCTTCATTTCTGTCTCTGTATACCTGCAATTTTCCATTCACAGATAGCCTTGAACATGCATCTTAAGTTGCTGAGCACCTCTTAAAGTACATCTATCCTGTCATGCTGAAGATCTCTCATTTTCTGTGCTCATTTTCACCTGCACAGTTGATGTCTTTCTGGTAACAGGAGATTCAGAGGATTAGTACTGGCAAGCTTTTGAATTGTTGAGAATTTAGACAGAAAATGAATATTTTGTCAATATATAATTTTCATGAAAATCTAACCTATTTAAGTAGTGGTAACATTACAGTACTCCATCTATGAAAAATCATTGAAGATGATCTTTAAGTGTAAACATTTTGCTATATGAATTCTGGAGAAGTTTCGTGAGCATGTCTAGGAGGAATTACAATAAAGGATAGAGGCCAGAATATAAGAATGGACTTCTGTGGAGTCTGGGACTGAATTTGTGGTTTGCTAGCAACAAGCCATATCTAGCAAGAAAGAGCAGTGCTCGTTTAAAAATTGTTTTCTGTTATACAGGATAAGTATTCAGATTTTCTGCTGGTTTTGACAAAATGAATATCATCCACTGTACACAGACATGGCAAAAGATGTATTTTGGCTGGTGTTATTTCACCAAAGTGTGAAGTGTCCTACTTTAAAGCAAATCAAAATTCTGAAGTAAAATGAGACTCTCATTTTGATAAAGTGACTGAAATGTTTTGTACTGAGTGGAATCATCCTAATAATAAAAATTATAGTTCATTTTTTCTTGTAGAATTTGCTTTCTCTTCTGTCTTACTGTGTCTTTTACCTTGAAAAATCAGCTCTTCTTTTGCACATACTGCCTTATTTTTCTTCTTGCTCTAAAATGCATTTTTGACCAGAGATGACCCAACATTTGTTTCTGAACGTAAACACATGTTCTGAAACGTCAAATATCTGAACTGTCTGAATTTTAGATACCGTCTTCAGTAAACTTCCATGAGAATCATCAAGAACATGCTTTAAGTTCACAAAGAGTTGATCTTTTAAATAATCTTTTACATTAATCTGAAAAGAAGGACATGGAGCTGTTGGAGTGAGTCCAGAGGAGGGCTACGAAGATGATCAGAGGGCTGGAGCATCTCTCCTATGAAGAGAGGCTGAGAGAGTTGGGGCTTTTCAGCCTGGAGAAGAGAAGGCTCCGGAGAGACCTCATAACAGCCTTCCAGTATCTGAAGGGGGCCTACAGGAAAGTGGTAGAGGGGCTTTTTACAAGGGCAAGTAGTGACAGGACAAGGGAGTATGGTTTTAAACTGGAAGAGCGTAGATTTAGATTAGATATTAGGAAGAAATTCTTTCCTGTGAGGGTGGTGAGACACTGGAACAGGTTACCCAGAGAAGTTGTGGTTGCCCCCTCCCTGGCAGTGTTTAACGCCAGGCTCGATGAGGCTTTGAGCAACCTGGTCTAGTGGAAAGGTGTCCCTGCCTGTGGCAGGGGGTTTGGAACTAGATGATCTTTAAGGTCCCTTCCAACCCAAACCATTCTATGATTCTGTGATTCTAAAATAGATCCAAAGAATCACATTACTTGTATGGCTGGTAATCAGTGCAAAGAAATGGCATCTGGTTCTCTGCTCTACTATTGTAGCCTTATCATAATTCCACTTCCGAATAACTACACAAATATCTCATATATTCATATGTCTCATATTCTTCAAATTAAATTTTCCAACATTTTTATAGGAGCATCAGTACTTAGGAAGAAATACAGATAATGTTTCCCTTTTCCACTATATTGCTTCTGAAAGGCCATGGTGATTGCTAAAGAGGTCTGCAAACATGAATAAATGTATTTGACAGACAGAATGGCTCACAGACTTTAATGATTATTTCACAAAGAATTTGTATAATCCCACTTTTACTGAATTAAAATAATGAAGTGGACCCAAATTTATTGGTTTTAATAGACTAAAAGCTGCAAAACACTTCAGTTAAAGGAAAATTTTAATTGCAAGATCAGTAAGGACATTGCACATCCTCAAGCTGTTTCTTGAAATTTGACGAAAATATCCGTTCTTAAGACTGGCCAGCTGGAATAGTCATACTAGCCAGATCACAGACATGTTAACTAGATAATCTTTATTTTAAAATTTACTATATGTGTAAGATAGTGTTCAGAATCATGAGAGACTTTGATTCTTTTTTTATCATTGCTCATGTTATGAGAATATAGTTATTTTGACTTTACTGCATTTTGTGATTGCTGGTTCTTTTCAATATTGCTGAGCTTTAAAAAGATATTTTAAGTCTTTAGACAAAATTTAAATGGATTTAGTTGAGCTTTAGGAAGGAAAGATGGCAACTTATTTGATCATGTGGACAAGAGAAGACATTGAATGCAAGGGTTTGATACTTAAATAAAATTATTTTAAGCAAATAGTGACCTCAATTCAAATTTAAAAAGAGGAAAATTCTATTTAATAAATATTTTTATTTTTATGTTTCATTTGTACTTCTTTTTGAAAGAGGTCACCAACTCATTATTTGCAACAGTTGTAACTGATATATGCAAAATATATGTCTGACACAATAGATGATACTTCTCAGAAAATGTAGTAGTCCCGAGACTGCTTCTCCTCTGTCAAATTAGTTGATATTGTTTCAATAGGGTACAAAAATTATTAGAAGGAGACACATATAAGACAGACACAGACAAGGAAATGAAATTTATTGACCTAGATAGTCACATATAAGAACAAGAGTTTCAATGAATGAAAATTCTGTGTAATTTTATGAAATACACTGAGTAATCAACTACTTTTTTTCCTCATATTAATCAGTGAGATGAAATATTGTTTCTTTCTTTTAAACACAATAACCCAGATTTGACATATTTACTAATTCACCCAACAGCTCTAGCAGTTTAACTTTTTCAGTGGTCACTGGGAACAGCCAAATCATTAGTGTATTCTTCTTAACAAATGTTAATGTCTCTTCTATGGCTTTTCCCTCAGTCTTTAATTAGCAAAAACATGTAACTGAGCTCCAACAATTATCACCACATTAATCTCAGTTAATTTCTAAGCTGAAATAGCTGACTTCAGCCTTGTATCAGATTGTATGCTGAAGTAGTTATCTGCAATACGTTTTCTCATGAACAAACAGCCAGCCAGGCTGACTAAAAAAAAACCAAGTAGGAAAATTTATAGCTCGTGCTGTCATTTGGATGATAAATTAAAATATATTATTCCTACCAGAGCCTCAGTTTTTGTTTCATTTCCTAAATAGAATTATTTTATCATTCTATAATTAGTGAAAACTTTTAAGGAGGCTTCAATAAAGCTTAAGAAACTGAAAACAGTAGTCAGTGGTCCTTTTTAGACAGACAACAACCACAGCAGATTAAAGCAAATCTTTGTGCCCCCTGAAATGCAAATTTATTTCAAAAGAGATTACAAAATGTCTTTTTTAATGTGTCCTAAGCTGAAGCATTCTGTAGAAAAAAAATGAAGAATGGTGAAAGAATATTGGAAAATAAATTTATAGTCTCCACATGGTTTAAGTACACTAGAAAAAAGAAAATTCAGATAACTGAGATTATGGCTATAGTTAATGGAGTAACAGTGGTTAAGAGAAATGATGGAAAGGAAAAAATGAAAATGTTATTAACAAAGAGATCTGTATTCATGCAGTGGTAAACTAACTTTTTAAAGATAAATATTTGTATACTAATTCAAAATATATTAATCCTATGCATCATAATGGAAAAGTGCACAGAATGAGAAAGCAAATATAGAGATGACAAAAATACGCTAAAATAAGAATTCTGACCAAAACAGACATATGGTTGTATATCCATAATCCAGACAGAATGATGGGATAATACTGCATGTGACCAAAGAGATAGAATAGAAAGAAGTAAGAGATAAACTGTGTAAAATGGAGTCTGTTTTTAGCAAACTAATTTTGAGAATACATAGCTGTATTTGTATAGTGATTGGGGTCTCATACAGGTCTCCATCGTCATATTAGAATATCATCAGAGGTCTCCATGGGAAAGTTAGGCTACCAGCAACTAGAACTGTATAAAGAAAGAAAAAGACTAATCAGCATAGAGAAGTTTTTCTTACAAATGAAAAAATACTATCGGAAGTCAAGGAATTAGACAAATAAAAATTAGTTGAAACAAGTAGTGTATAAATAAAATGAAAACATGGAGAGAAACAAGGCAGAGTAAAAGAAAATCATTAAAGTGTGGCTTTCACATGAAAATAAAACTTTCCCTAAATTTTTTTTTAAATAATGATGCAGAATGTGGAATGTGGAAGTCAATGGGAATGAAACTGTGGAAAATGGAATACTATGAAAAGACAAAAAATTTGAAAGTCCCGTGGCCTCAGGTAAAAGGCCATTCTATCTTATGCCACATAAAACAGTTTTGGTAGCAAGTCTTGCTGGTTTCAGGTGACTGCAGAATAGTAGTAAGAATATCTAAGGCAGAGGTAAAAAAGTCTCACCCTCTCCCTTCACTGAGGTCCTGTTTTCCTGCCTCAATTGTATGCAAGAACTTAGAACAAATTTTGAATCAGAAATAATCTAATTACAGAAATGGATTTTGGGTACAGAATAAGATGAAACAGTGTTATGAATCATGTCAGACTAACCTGCCATTTTTCTTTAAGCTGACTAAATATTTTTAAAACAAAAAATGACTGCATAAGGGCCTGAGTAAAACATTTGATTTGATGCTACATAAATAATAAGTTTAAAAATAAAAAGGTGGGAAATAGTACCAGAACTGTAAAAATGATAATGTGGGTTGAAATGAGAACAATTATGCTAAAAGAGAAAATGTTCAAAAGAAAGGAGGTTATTAGTAGAGCTCCTTAAGATTTTATCTTGAAACTGAATTCTAGCATTCCATAATAACTGGGGAGAGCGCTTCTAACCACACACAGTAAAAGCAGAATGAAAAACATAATGAATTCTTGAAATGGCTGTTACTTGTTTTTTAATTTTACTGTTTGTTGTTTGTGAATGCTTACAGTAAAGAAAAAAAAAGAAATTGTGAAATTAGGGATACTGGAATCAATAAAGAAACAGTGCTAGATCTGGATTCTCAAGAGAAGAATCCAGTTCAGCAGGAGTCCCACCATCATATATTTGGTCATTGTACTGATAGTAGTAGTAGTCATGTTTCTATTCAGTTTGAGAGATTAAATTGCCTATTTGCTACATCTAGTTTCCACATACTTTTAACTTCCTAGAGCTACTAACACTAATAGCGAGAACTCCTGGGAGAAGGCTGGTCCTTTTCTTTTTGTGTTGGGAAAGGAAAAATTGTGTCCTGGAAGAGCTCGTCTTTCTCCATTGGTTTCTGAGGCAACCTATGAAACTTGTTTAGATGGAGTATCTGTTAGAAGCCAGCATATACTATTTTAAAGGGCCGTAAACAACAATTGTGAACTGCACCTTGTAACAGACCAGTGAAAAATGGAAACAGTACCTGAGATACATACAAAGAGTAAACTATGAGGATGACGTTAGTGAGCCCCTAGTAAAACAAAGATATTCTCTTAGGTTGTGTGCTTAAACACCTGATCCATGCCTCCTACTTCACCATTGATGGTTTACCATAAAATAGATTTTGGCTGATGCTATTTGTGGAGCTAAATTGTCTTGCCAGCGTCCCACTGTAGCCTTTTACCAAAGCATTTGTCTTAGAATCAAAATAATTTTGAGGTCCATACAGGTGATTAGTGGCTCTGCCTTCACATTTCTCTCTATATTCATAGATAAAATCACGTGCCTTCTTTGATCATATATAAAGTCAAGTGTGAAAAGTATTTCACATTTGAAACATGTTGTAGATGTTAGCAAAGCCTGATGATTTAATGTGAACCTACACATCAGAAACTCTTTTAAACATGATAAACAGTATAAGCAATATCCCCAGCTATCTCAGACACTGTGCATGTGCAATAAATAGTAGAACAACCTTCCATTTAATCAAGGTAGAAAATTTCTATAATATAACTCAGAATAGCTTTCTTTGCTTGAAAAAATAAGACTTTTTGCTGCCCTCACCTTACCATAAGTCCAAGAGAACCGAAGATTTCTATTTGCTCTATAAATTTCTGAGCATATTTTCTTACTACTACGCTTTCCAGTAGTTTGGGATGTGCCCACATAGGTCAATGTCTACCATCATACATCTCGTCCATCCACATTCCAGCTCAGAAAGACATTCACAAGTTGAGTAACTTAAGAAATTGGGCTCAATGCCATGCTAAGACAACTATTCGTTCCACACCGTGATATTGGCACTACTGATACATAGTTGTCTGCTCTCGTTCATTTACTGCGCCCTTTAAGAGCTGCAGAGTTGACTTGAAACCTTTGTGGCAGACAAGTGCACCAAGCAAATTAGTAACTGCCAGGGAGGGATCTATTGAAAATTTTTCCTCTGTGGTTTTTCCAACTTAAGTGAAGGATTATCATTGCTTGCATGATGCTTACTCTAAGAACTCAGATGTGCTATATGGATCAAGTTGACAACTTTCTGCAAGTAGTGAGCATCACTGGCTGAATCATTTTCCTTCTGCGCTTCTGTCCTGCCTGTATATTTTCAGGCTCAGCATGTACAAATAGGCCATTGTCATATAACTGGAAGTATTTCATTCCTTGACAAACTATTTTTCATCTTGGCTGATGATCTGTGCGAGCTTGCATTGATCTCCTGGAAGGAGAAATGTAGCATGCCCAGTGAAGAAAAGAGAAATTAAGCAATGAAAGACAGTTGAATACCAGCCAAGTTGCAAATCTCTTTTTTGTTTAACCACTCAGACCTGCATTGTCATCAGTGACTTACCCAGGGACTTTTGTGCATTGCAGATGACTACAGTGCCTTTTTTTTTTCTAAAACTGTTTTCTAATTATGCTCCAGAATCAGTTTGAAGCATCTGATTATGCAAACACCAATTTGGCCTAATTGCGCAACAAAGAGTAGTTCTTACTTGAGCTTAAATGATTGTGTCCTTGTTCCGCTAAATCTCCTTCTAGAGAACATCAAAGCTGTGTATTCAACTACAGGGAATTCTGGGAAGACTGACAGGCAGTGAGACACGATGGACCTAATTGTTGTGTTACGAATCAAAAAATAAGAAGTAGAAATCTGTCCAAACTGATGCCTGATGCTAAAACTGCCCTTACTAGTTATCTAGAAGGAGGTTGAACAGTTAAAGTACCAAAGATTCCAGAATCTTCTGTTTCATCAAAGTACAGTTCAAAGCCACCCAAGTGCCAAGACCTCACCTGTCAAAACTGAAACTTTATCTCCACAATTGAATACAGAATACAGAATCAACCAGGTTGGAAGAGACCTCAGGGATCATCGAGTCCAACTGTTGCCCTGACACCACCCTGTCAACTAGACCATGGCACTAAGTGCCATGTCCAGTCTTTTCTTAAACACATCCAGAGATGGTGACTCTACCACCTTCCTGGGCAGCCCATTCCAATGTCTAATAACCCTTTCTGAAAAGAAATTCTTCCTAATGTCCAACCTGAACCTCCCCTGGCGAAGCTTGAGGCTGTGTCCTCTTGTCCTATCGCTAGCTGCCCGGGAGAAGAGGCCTACTCCCACTTCACTACAACCTCCCTTCAGGTAGTTGTAGACTGCAATAAGGTCACCTCTGAGCCTCCTCTTCTCCAAAAGAAGAGAAAATTACTGCATTAATTTAAAGGATTACTGGTAAAATTGAAAGCAGGTAGTAGAATAACATTACACTTCTTTTTGTAAGACCAACTGATGATTAGAAGAAATTGTATTTGTCACTGTCCTAACTAAAAGGTAATTGCAACACATTTAATACCAAAATGGACAAGCCAGACACTTCAGGTTTTTTCACACACAACTAAAACATCTTGATTGCTACTGCAGACACAGCTACAAAATGCGTTGATTCCATGCTAGATTTATGAAGATTTTCAGGCATGGTCTTGGAGTCTAAATACATAGTATTATTATCTGAACCTCTGGGGGTTTTTTTGAAACCTCAGTAAGAAGTCTTTCTTCTGGATTAGAAAGAATTTTTTGGGAACAATTTTAAAAATCTCTGTTTCTCTTTGTTGTGGAGCACAAAGGACTGGAAAATGTGCCTCATTTATTTTCTTTATGGAAGGTTGCCATAAGCCTTCAAAATAAAGAATCATTTCTCTGTTTCACAAACTGAGGTTCACTAAAGATATCAAGTGACTTGTCAGATTCAAACAGAGGCCAGAAAAAAGAGTTTGAGTTCATGTCTTATGACTCTCAGTGTAGTGTTATTTTCTGCTGAATCCTCGTTTCTGCCAGCTTTTAAAATAATTACAGCATAGGTATAGGAATGAATGGATTGGGGGCCACCATAAGTTGTACGGAGCTGCAGATTGATGCTTTCTCTCAGGAATTTTGCATGTTTTTTAGTCTAACATGTTTCATTGAACAACCGATGACAGTGCACAATCAGAGTTCATATGAAACAAGATACATGTGCGCAATCAGGTTGTACATCGATTAATAGCAACTTTGCCATGGTGTATAGCCCAAAGGAATCAGTGAGAAAGTAATGATGCCCACATATTCTTAGCAATTAGATATATATATGTAAATGTAGAGGGGTTTTTGAAGGAGAATGGTCATGTAATGAGCCAGAAGTATGAGAGTATGGAGTGAGGGCCTAGCTGCGTGACAAGAGTCATGTAGTTAGTGTCAACAAGCTGACCTTGGAGAGAAGAGATGAGGAAAAACAGCAGTTGAGCAAACAAGAATTGAGGGAGTAGCCGAGGGGAGCCGAACACGGAGGAAAAGAAACAAGAACTGATGGAGCCAATTAAGAAAGGACCAGCGGCAGAGCAGTAACCAATCAACACAAAAGAAGAGTATGCTTGAAGTGTGGACAGTAATATTAACCAATAGCAATGCACCTGCTTACAGCCAGGGAAAGTACAAATGTATAAAAGTGACAGCCTATGCTTAATAAAGCATCTTCACTTTGATTCACATTGGATTGTGTAGAGTCGTGTTTCTTCTCCTCATGTAAACAAATCAATTACTGACAGAGTTTACATGTGACATCAGTCTCAGCCCCAACATCCCATTAATCTTAGGGTTAGGGTTCAGAGAAACACAAAGCCTACAGCACCACGGACACTGGGGCTGGAAAAGGCATGCTAAGGGGAGCACGGCACTGCACCAACATTGCTCCCTCCAAACGTTTCTAATCTGGGACACCCACGGTGCTTGTGACGTCAGCCTTCGCCCCAAAATCCAATTATTCTTAGGGTTAGGGATCAATGAGCCAGAAAGCATGCAGCTCAAAGGGACACTGGGGCTGGAAAAGGCATGCCAAGTTCAGCACGGCACTGCACCAATATTGCTCCCTACATACTTTTCTAATCTGGGACACCCACGGGGCTTTTGATGTCAGCATCAGAACCAACATCCCATTAATCTTAGGGTTAGGGTTAGGGTTCAAAGAATGACAAAGCCTACAGCTCCAGGGATACTGGAGCTAGGAATGGCATGTCAAGTTGAGCACAGCACTGAACCAACATTGCTCCCTCCACACTTTTCTAACCTGGGACACCGATGGTGCATTGGACCTCAGTGTCAGACCCAACATACCATTACTCTTAGGGTTAGGGTTCAGAGAACCACAAAGCCTACAGCTCCAGGGACACTGGGGCTGTAAAAGGCATGCCAAGGAGAGGAAGACACTGCACCAACATTGCTCCCTCCACACTTTTCTAATCTTGGAAGCCCACGGTGCTTGTGACGTCAACCTCAGCCCCAACATCCCATTGCTCTTATGGTTGGGGTTAGGGCTCAGAGAACTACAAAGCCTACAGCTCCAAGGACATTGGGGCTGGAAAAGACATGCCAAGGAGAGCAAGGCACTACACCAACATTGCTCCCTACACACATTTCTTATCAGGGCCAACCAAGGAGATTGTGACGTCAGCCTCAGCCCCTACATCCCATTACGCTTAGGGTTAGGGTTCAGAAAACCACAAAGCCTAGACCTCCATGGGCACTGGGGCTGGAAAAGGCATGCTAAGGGGAGCACAGCACTACACCAACATTGCTCCCTCCACACATTTCTAATCTGGGACACCCACGGTGCTTGTGACTTCAGCCTCTGCCCCAACATACCATTACTCTTAGGGTTATGCTTCAGAGAACCACAAAGCCTACAGCTCCAGGGACACTGGGGCTGTAAAAGGCATGCCAAGGAGAGGAAGACACTGCACCAACATTGCTCCCTCCACACTTTTCTAATCTTGGAAGCCCACGGTGCTTGTGACGTCAGCCTCAGCCCCAACATCCCATTGTTCTTAGGGTTAGGGTTAGGGTTGACAGAAACACAAAGCCTAGAGCTCCAGGGACACTGGGGATGGAAGAAGTGTGCAAATTGAGCACGGCACTGCACCAACATTGCTCCCTACACACATTTCTAATCTGGGACAACCACGGTGCTTGTGACGTCAGCCTCAGCCCCAACATCCCGTTATTCTTGGGGTTAAGGTTAGGGTTCAGAAAACCACAAAGCCTACAGCTCCAGGGACACTGGGGCTGGAAAAGGCATGCCAAGGAGAGCATGGATTTAAGGAACTATGTACCTATTCTTTCCTGACATAGTGAAACAAGTCTAAAATATTTCATATATACTTACTGTAGTCAGAAGTGAAAAAAATTTGGTCAGCCTATATTGCTTTAGAATTATTCCAAAGTGAAGAAAAATCCAACTGGATTGATGAAGAAGTGTCTTTTTTTTGCTAGTTCTTGAAAGAAAACTGTAATTTCATGAATGTGTTAAATAAATATATGCATGAGTGACACCATCATGAAGTTACATGAAAACGTGTATTTTGAATTATTTTACCTTGCCATTTGGGAATTTTTTAAAACACTGTTTGCATGGGATAAATATCAGGTTATATATCATGTTTATGTTTTTCTCTCACAAAATACTAGAGATGCAAGAAAAGAGAGAAATACATTGACTATTTAGTTTCAGAAAATATGTTGCTGTGTGTTTACAAATAAATACATAATTTTGTCCTCAATTAGAAAAATAAACTGTCAGGAAACTATCACAAAGGCAATATATGCAGGCTGGTTTCTTCTATATCTTTTTTTTTTTTTCCATATTATTTTACTAGCATGGGCTTTAGTGTAACTCAGTAGAGCTGCAAATCCACTGAGAGTTTGAGTAAATATTCAGTCAGTTTCAGACAGACTGCCAGCAATGTACTAGGAGGTTATAATGCAAACACAGACAGGTTTGTGTAAGCCACAGTCACTGAACTATCAATACCATGCAGTAGTTATTTATCTTTCTTATCTTTCCTTAGTTCAAATCAGTTCCTTAATTCTTATCAGACCTTAGTTCAAAAGAAACTCTACAGTATAGAACGATTCATGGTTGGTTTGTTGGTTTGTGTTTTTTTTTTTCTTTTCTGGCCTTCAGGATTAGACTCCAGCCGTATTTAGCCCAGACTTTCACTCTCTTTCAAAGACTTAAGCTATAAAGGTTACTTTATAAAAATGTAAACCTAAAATGATTTTTCTCCCTTGTAAACTGCAGGTCTTAAATCTGATTCTTCTGAGTCACTAATCCCTGAGGGCCAGGCTGAGGACAGAATCCAGGACTACCTCTATACTGCTATTAGAGTGAGTCCATGCACAAGGTTCAAGGTCTAATTATCTACCTGTCATAATATTACTTGCAGCAGTGCCCTTGGTGACAGTTCAGGGACACACAGGTGTAACCTGTCACAGAATCACAGAATCACAGAATGTTAGGGATTGGAAGGGACCTCGAAAGATCATCTAGTCCAATCCCCCTGCCAGAGCAGGATTACCTAGACCATATCACACAGGAACGCGTCCAGGCGGGTTTTGAATGTCTCCAGAGAAGGACACTCCACAACCTCTCTGGGCAGCCTGTTCCAGTGTTCGGTCACCCTCACCGTAAAGAAGTTTTTCCTCATATTTAAGTGGAACCTCCTGTGTTCCAGCTTGCACCCATTGCCCCTTGTCCTGTCAAGGGATGTCACTGAGAAGAGCCTGGCTCCATCCTCATGACACTTGGCCTTTACATATTTAGAAACATTAGTGAGGTCACCCCTCAGTCTCCTCTTCTCTAAGCTAAAGAGACCCAGCTCCCTCAGCCTCTCCTCATAAGGGACATGTTCCACTCCCTTAATCATCTTCGTGGCTCTGCGCTGGACTCTCTCTAGCAGTTCCCTGTCCTTCTTGAACTGAGGGGCCCAGAACTGGACACAATATTCCAGATGCGGCCTCACCAGGGCAGAGTAGAGGGGGAGGAGAACCTCTCTCGACCTGCTAACCACACCCCTTCTAATAGAAACCAGGATGCCCTTGGCCTTCTTGGCCACAAGGGCACACTGCTGGCTCATGGTCATCCTGCTGTCCACTAGGACCCCCAGGTCCCTTTCCCCTACGCTGGTCTCCAACAGCTCTGTCCCCAACTTGTACTGGTACATGGGGTTGTTCTTGCCCAGATGCAGGACTCTACACTTGCCCTTGTTATATTTCATTAAGTTTCTCCCCGCCCAACTCTCCAGCCTGTCTAGGTCTCTCTGAATGGCTGCGCAGCCTTCTGGTGTGTCAGCCACTCCTCCCAGTTTTGTGTCATCAGCAAACTTGCTGACAGTGCACTCTATTCCCTCATCCAAGTCATTAAGGAATATATTGAATAGAACTGGTCCCAGTACCGACCCTTGAGGGACTCCGCTAGACACAGGCCTCCAACTGGACTCTGTCCCATTGACCACCACTCTCTGGCTTCTTTCCTTCAGCCAGTTCACAATCCACCTCACTACCCAATCATCCAGACCACACTTCCTCAGTTTAGCTGCGAGGATGCTGTGGGAGACCGTGTCAAACGCTTTACTGAAATCAAGATAGACCACATCCACAGCTTTACCATCATCTATCCACCGGGTTATGTCCTCATAAAAGGCTAGCAAATTGGTTAACCTGTGCGTGAACTAACATAATAACATTAATTTAAGTGTTTTGGGGGGACTGAAAAATTCATGCATCCTGTAGCTTTCGCCTCTGCCCTTGCCATGATGATGTTGTGCAGAGAAGATAACTTAAGACACTTACAGCAGGTACTGTTGTTGACACTGGCCATTTCAGAGGTGTGAGGAAGCAGCACATAAGATTAATTCAAGTTGCCAACAAAGGCCACTATGGATGCCACATACAGTGTCTTAGTGACTGTCTGGACAGCAGAGAGCCTCCTGTATGCTGTTTCTGTCTGGCACATTAAAGCTGCAGATAATGAACCCTGTCAGACAAATCACTGCAATTTCAGATGTTTCACACTCCTCCTCCAAGAAATATCAAGAAAGATAAGAAGGATCTGACTCACTCTTACCTTCACTTTCACATACATTCTGTTTCAGAAAAATCTGTTAGGTGACCACATATTTTTCTGCTTTGTACTATAAATGTTGCCGCAAAGTTTTTTCATCAGTTGTACATAAAGAAAACTCCAAGGGAGGGGTAAGCTTTCATCTATGTATATAATGTAAAAAATATTATACTTATTTTTATGAATGAAATGGATTTTTATGCAGAAAGTATCAGTTATATGTTAGCGATATTTAATTAATAATAGAAGATTTTAAAAATAAAACAATTATATTTCTATAGAAAATATGCAAATTTACAGAAATATCTAAATTAACTAGTAAATAAACATAATTACCTTGATTCCTGTGAGAGTGATGAAGCAGCTAATTCTGAAAACCCTTTCTAGGCACATGAAGGGCAATAAAGTCACCAGGAGTAGTCAGTATAGATTCACTGAGGAGAAGTTATGCTTGACCAACTTGGTAAATTTCTACAAATTTGGTAGATGAAGGAAGAGCAGTGGATATTGTCTACTTGGACTTCAATAAGTCTTTGGACACTGTCTCCCCCTAAGACCCTGTCCTGGTTTGGACTAAAACAGAACCAATTTTCCTTTCAGTGATTTTTCCTTTCAGCTAGGCTTCTTCTAAGCAACTGCACTTTCTGAAACTAACTGCATGTTTTGCAGACAGTGTCTGCTTCTAGGACTGATAACGCTCGAAGTTTGTAGTTATCACTGAAGCACCAGTAGGGATGTTATGCAGAAAGGCTCTTGCTGTACTTATTCTTAGAGAAACCAAGGTCACTGCTAAATTCCTCACTAATTACGAGTGAAGAGCTGTAGAAGGGTCGCACCTCCAGGGAGTAGCAGACAGGACAGATGACCCAAAATTGACCAACGAAGGTATTCCATCCCATACACGTCATTCTCAGTATAAAGCTGGGATGTCACAAGAGTCTCACTCTTTTTCTATGGCTGGAGTTTGAAGAGGATTCTCTCTGTTTTTCTTCTGCCCTCAATCCCAATCCATGCATTCCTGAATCCAGTTTCCCATCTGTCACTGAGTCCAGTCTGGGCCTTCCCGGAGACTGCCCTGCAGTGCCGGTGGCAACGTGACCATCACTGGGGGAGCTTGATCCTGGTTTTGTATATATTAGTATATATTTAATGATTTCTGTTTGTCACGGTTTAAAGCTGGGCCAGTTATTAAACCTGTGGCAGATGCCCTCTGTTATCTCCCCCCCTCCCCCCAAAGGGAAAGGGAAAGGGAAAAGGGAGAGAGACTTCCGGGTTGGAAAGTTAAAACAGTTTTAATAAACTATAATAATGAAAAAGAGTATAATAATAATAATAGAAATAATCAAATATATACAAATATATATACAAAACCAAGATTGAGCTCCCCTGAAGTCAGCCACGTCACCACCGGCACTGCAGGGCAGGCTCCGGGAAGGCCCAGGCTGGGCCTAGCAACGGTCGAGAGCTGTATTCAGGGATGCACGGATCGGGATCGGGGGCAGCAGGAAAACAGACGGAGTCCTCCTTGGACACCGGCCATAGCCGAAAAAAAAGCGAGACCCTCGTGATCCCCCCCCTTTATACCGAGAATGACGTGTGTGGGATGGAATACCCTCGTTGGTCAATTTTGGGTCACCTGCCCTGTCTGCTCCCCACTGCAGCTGCAACCCCCCTTCGGCTCTTCACTTGTAAGCAGTGAGGAATTCAGCAGTGACCTTGGTTTCTCTCAAGAACAAGTACAGCAAGAGCCTTTCTGCACAACATCCCTACCGGTGCCTCAGCGATAACTACAAACTTCGGGCGTTATCAGTCTTGGAGGCAGACACTGTCTGCAAACATGCAGTTAGTTTCAGAAAGTGCAGTTACTTAGAGGAGACTTAGCTGAAAGCAAAAATCACTGAAAGGAAAATCGGCCTGGTTTAGGCCAAACCAGGACATTCCACCCCTTATTCCATACCATTCACGTCATACTCAGATCACCACTAACTTTTCATTTTAAAATATATACAGATAACATTAGTTTATGATTCATCTCTATACAGAAAAAAAAAGTTCATCAAGTTCATTTAGTTCAGGATTGTGGGTTTCCATCTGGCTAGGAGTCTCCCAGGGTAGGAGAGATGGTATGAGCTTTGTCACAGTTCGTGCCTACGGGTTGCAGGTTAAAGATGTCAGTCTCGAGGAGGTTACTGGACGCCACTTGCAGCTAGCTCCGGTCTCATCACCACTGCTTCAACCTGAAAGACACTTATGAACACTGTTAGTATTATGCAGCAATTAACATCATGCAGTTCAGAATTAAGTATTCTCACCCAAGATCAGATCACCTTCAGGGACACATCGGACTCCACCATCCTGCAGCATCACCCACCAAGTACATCCAGGTCCTTGAGCAAAAGCAATCCCATGAATGGGTTTACCTTTGCCCGTAGCAGGAAGAACCCAGACAGTTTTTCCCAACAGATTCCTTTCATGCACCACAGGGACTTTATCCCCTTCTACTGTATGTAAAAGGTCTGACTGAGCAGGGCCAGCTCGGTTGATAGATCCTCTGGTGTTGACTAGCCAGGTAGCTTGTGCCAAATGCTAATCCCAGTTTTTAAAGGTTCCACCTCCCATTGCTTTTAGGGTAGTTTTTAACAGCCCATTATACCGTTCAACTTTCCCAGATGCTGGTGCATGATAGGGGATGTGATATACCCATTCGATGCCATGCTCTTTGGCCCAGTTATCTATGAGACTGTTTTTGAAATGAGTCCCATTGTCCGACTCAATTCTCTCTGGTGTGCCATGTCGCCACAAGATTTGCTTTTCAAGGCCCAGAATAGTGATCCGGGCAGTGGCATGGGGCACAGACTATGTTTCCAACCATCCGGTGGTCGCCTCCACCATGGTAAGCACATAGCGTTTACCCTGGCGGGTTTGAGGGAGTGTGATGTAGTCAATTTGCCAGGCCTCCCCATATTTATATTTCAACCACCGTCCCCCATACCACAAAGGTTTTAACCGTTTGGCTTGCTTAATTGCGGCGCATGTTTCACAATCATGGATAACCTGTGCAATAGAGTCCATAGTTAAGTCCACCCCTCGGTCACGAGCCCATCTGTATGTTGCATCTCTCCCTTGATGACCTGAAGTGTCAGGAGCCCACCGAGCTAAAAAGAGTTCACCTTTATGTTCCCAGTCCAAATCTATTTGGAACACTTTAGCAGCCTGATCTGCTTGTTGGTTGTTTCGATGTTCCTCAGTTGCCCGACTTTTAGGTATGTGAGCATCTACATGACGTACCTTCACGACTAGTTTCTCTAGCCGAGCAGCAATATCTTGCCACAGTTCAACAGCCCAAATAGGTTTACCTTTATGCTGCCAGTTGCTTCGCTTCCACTGTTTTAACCACCCCCACAAGGCATTTGCCACCATCCATGAGTCAGTATAAAGATACAGCCTTGGCCACTTTTCTCGTTCAGCAATGTCTAAAGCCAGCTGGATGGCTTTTACCTCTGCGAATTGAGTTGATTCACCTTGTCCTTCTGTGGCTTCTGTGACTCGTCGTATGGGACTCCATACAGCAGCTTTCCACTTCCGATGCTTTCCTACAAGACGGCAGGATCCATCGGTGAACAGGACATACTGCTTCTCATCCTCTGATAGTTCATTATATGGTGGGGCTTCTTCAGCACGTGTCATCTCCTTTTCTGGTGGCATTCCGAAGTCTTTGCCTTCTGGCCAGTCCATAATCACTTCTAAGATTCCTGGGCGATTAGGGTTTCCTATTCGAGCCCTCTGTGTAATTAATGCAATCCATTTACTCCATGTAGCATCAGTTGCATGATGAGTAGTAGGAACCTTACCCTTGAACATCCAGCCTAGTACTGGTAATCGGGGTGCCAGGAGAAGCTGTGCTTCAGTACCAACTACCTCTGAAGCAGCTCTAACTCCTTCATATGCTGCCAGTATCTCTTTTTCAGTTGGGGTGTAATTGGCCTCAGAGCCCTTGTATCCTCGACTCCAAAATCCTAGGGGTCGACCTCGAGTTTCCCCTGGCACTTTCTGCCAGAGGCTCCAGGTAGGACCATTGTCCCCAGCTGCGGTGTAGAGCACATTTTTAACATCTTGTCCCATACAGACTGGTCCAAGGGCTACTGCATGCACAATTTCTTGTTTAATCTGTTCAAAAGCCTGTTGTTGTTCAGGGCCCCACTGAAAATCATTTTTCTTTCTGGTCACCTGATAAAGAGGGCGTACAATCTGGCTGTAATCTGGAATATGCATTCTCCAGAAACCCACAACGCCTAAGAAGGCTTGTGTTTCCTTTTTGTTAGTTGGTGGGGACATAGCTGTTATTTTGTTGATCACCTCTATCGGGATCTGGCGACGCCCATCTTGCCATTTAATCCCTAAAAACTGGATCTCCCGGGCAGGCCCCTTGACCTTGCCTCTTTTTATGGCAAAACCAGCTCGCAGGAGAATTTGGATGATTTTCTCCCCTTTGTCAAAAACTTCTGCTGCTGTATCACCCCACACAATGATGTCATCAATATATTGCAAATGTTCTGGAGCTCCACCCTCTTCTAGTGCAGTCTGGATCAGTCCGTGGCAAATAGTAGGACTGTGTTTCCACCCCTGGGGCAGTCGATTCCAGGTGTACTGGATACCTCTCCAGGTAAAAGCAAACTGTGGCCTGCACTTTGGTGCCAAGGGAATAGAAAAAAATGCATTAGCAATGTCTATAGTGGCGTACCACTTGGCTGCCTTTGACTCCAGTTCGTATTGAAGTTCTAGCATGTCTGGCACAGCAGCACTCAGAGGTGGTGTAACTTCATTTAGGCCACGATAGTCCACAGTTAATCTCCATTCTCCATTAGACTTTTGCACTGGCCATATAGGACTATTAAAGGGTGAGTGAGTCTTGCTAATCACTCCTTGATTTTCTAATTGTCTAATCAGTTTATGAATGGGGATCAGGGAGTCTCGATTGGTGCGATATTGTCGTCGGTGCACCGTGGCAGTAGCAATTGGCACCTGTTGTTCTTCAGCCTTCAGCAACCCCACAACAGAAGGATCCTCTGAGAGGCCAGGCAAGGTAGACAGCTGTTTAATGTCCTCGGTCTCTACAGCTGCTACACCAAAGGCCCATCTATATCCTTTTGGGTCCTTAAAATACCCTTTCTTAAGGTAGTCTATGTCAAGGATGCACGGAGCATCTGGACCAGTCACAATGGGGTGCTTTTTCCATTCATTTTCAGTTAGGCTCACTTCGGCCTCCAATACAGATAACTCTTGAGATCCCCCTGTTATTCCCGAGATACTGACAGATTCTGTCCCTTTATGATTCGATGGCATGAGGGTGCTCTGTGCACCAGTGTCTACCAGGGCTCGATACTTTTGTGGTTCTAATGTGCCAGGCCATCGAATCCACACAGTCCAATAAACTCGGTTGTCCCTCTCCTCCTCCTGGCTGGAGGCAGGGCCCCTCTAATTAAAGACTGGATTCGTGCAGCTCACGGGGACTGGACCTTCATTTCCCCTATTCACTCTTGGAAAAAAAGGATTTGAGGCCCATCTACCCTGACTGGGGTCCTGCTCATTGGTAACTGGAGCAGCCGTCCTCCTAGGAAAATTCTCACTGGTATTTCTGTTAGCTTGCAACTCACGTACTCGTGCCTGTAGGTTACTGGTAGGTTGTCCATGCCATCTGTTCATGTCCTCCCCATAATCACGCAGGGTAAACCACAGGATACCTCATGACGTGTCCCGTTTCCTTTGAGCCGGTCCAGTAGGAGGGCGTTTCCTCCTAAAGGCTGCAACACGGGCCTGTGTAGGTAGAGAGTCAAGTTTATTCTCGATCCTGGACAGTTTTTCTGACAGTTGTTTCAATGAGTCCTTGTTCTCCTTAGTCAGTTTTTCCACAGCCGAGACACGGGCCTGCAGTGGGGAAGAAATACTATCTTCATACTGTCGCATATAGTTAGCCATTTCGCCCACACTAGGTCGTGCCATAGGATCTTCTCCCCAGACTAATATTGACAATGTATGGGTATGTGTTGGTGGAGCACTCTTCACAACCTTCCGGAACATGGATCGGTTGCATTCCACTTCATCAGGATTTACAGGATCTACAATGTCCTGAGGGTGTTTATAAATGATCTCTTGCACAGCTAGTTCTCTAAGGTAGTTAATACCTTTTTCTATGGTGGTCCATTTGCTTAGGTGGCTCATAACATCATCTTTATAGGGATACCTGCTCTTTACAGCTGACAAGAGTCGCCTCCAGAGACTGATAGTGTTCGACCTTCTTGGAAGCATCTTATCAATACCACCATCTCTGGACAGGGATCCCAACTGTCTGGCTTCTCTACCATCCAATTCTATGCTATCTGCCCCATTATCCCAGCATCGGAGCAACCAGGTAATAATTGGCTCACCGTCATAACGACTAAAATCTTTTCTTATATTTCGCAGTTCTTTCAGGGATAAGGAGTGGTAGGTTATTTCTACTTCCAAGTCCGAGTCCTCCTGTGATTGTTCTGCTTTAGAAGGACCTTTCTTGTCCTTCTTGTGTAATGGGTCTGCTTTAAAAAGACGATCAAGGAAACCTCCCTCTGTGTCAGGCCCTGACTCTGACTGAGAAGGGCCCTCACCTGGGTCCTGTGCTGGCTCTGCCTTAGAAGCCTCTGAGTCATCATCCTTCACTTTACTAGCTGATTTCTTTCGGTGTTTTCTCCTGGTTACAGGGGCAGCATGATACCTACCGCTGTTGCTGCACTGACATCTAATCACATACCGCACCAGAAACACATTCAGGACAAACGAAAATAAAACCATGCCACCTAGACAGCACCATCCTAATTTCGCAAAATCTAGTGGAATCACCTTGGCAGAAAAGGAGAAGGTACTATTTCCCAAAGTAAAATTGGAAGTATAATCATTAACAGAATCAGCTAAAGGACTCCCAGAGTGCGCAGATAAAATCTCTGCTACCGAGGTCAGAGCAGTAACAACCCAGTTTATCACGACATAAATCCGTACGAAACGCCATAACAAAACAATGCATGTTGACCAGTACCCAGCAATGATAAACTGCACATAAACACTAACAAACAACGGCAAGTAAGGTATTATTACACTTAACTCTGTAAAAGGCTTAATAAAGAGACGAGATAGCACAGCGATCAAAAACGACATTACCATCTTCGCTATCTGTTTTAATTTCCAACCCCTCGTAAATCTCAAAGGAAGAACTCCGATACTCTCTCAGCTGAGCTCTCCGGGTCTCCTCCCACTGGAGCTGGGATTCGACTTATCAGAGCAACCTGTCGGAGCTTCTTTCGTGCCCCACGTTGGGCGCCAATAAATCTGTCACGGTTTAAAGCTGGGCCAGTTATTAAACCTGTGGCAGATGCCCTCTGTTATCTCCCCCCCTCCCCCCAAAGGGAAAGGGAAAGGGAAAAGGGAGAGAGACTTCCGGGTTGGAAAGTTAAAACAGTTTTAATAAACTATAATAATGAAAAAGAGTATAATAATAATAATAGAAATAATCAAATATATACAAATATATATACAAAACCAAGATTGAGCTCCCCTGAAGTCAGCCACGTCACCACCGGCACTGCAGGGCAGGCTCCGGGAAGGCCCAGGCTGGGCCTAGCAACGGTCGAGAGCTGTATTCAGGGATGCACGGATCGGGATCGGGGGCAGCAGGAAAACAGACGGAGTCCTCCTTGGACACCGGCCATAGCCGAAAAAAAAGCGAGACCCTCGTGATCCCCCCCCTTTATACCGAGAATGACGTGTGTGGGATGGAATACCCTCGTTGGTCAATTTTGGGTCACCTGCCCTGTCTGCTCCCCACTGCAGCTGCAACCCCCCTTCGGCTCTTCACTTGTAAGCAGTGAGGAATTCAGCAGTGACCTTGGTTTCTCTCAAGAACAAGTACAGCAAGAGCCTTTCTGCACAACATCCCTACCGGTGCCTCAGCGATAACTACAAACTTCGGGCGTTATCAGTCTTGGAGGCAGACACTGTCTGCAAACATGCAGTTAGTTTCAGAAAGTGCAGTTACTTAGAGGAGACTTAGCTGAAAGCAAAAATCACTGAAAGGAAAATCGGCCTGGTTTAGGCCAAACCAGGACACTGTTATTATTATTATACTCTTTTTCATTGTTATAATTTATTAAAACTGTTTTAAATTTCCAACCTGTAAGTCTCTCTCCCTTTTCTCTTTTCCTTCCCCTTCTGGGGGCAGTAAGGGTTAATAGAGAGCGTCTGTCATCAGTTTAATAGCCAGCTCAGCTTTAAACCATGACAGACTCTCATAAAGAAGTATTACGAAGTACAGGCTGGATGAGCAGTGAGTGAGGCGAATTAAAACCTGGCTAAACGGCTGGACTCAGTAACTTCAGCAAGTTTGCTCATGACACAACTGGGAGGAGTGGCTGACACACCAAAGGGTCATACTGCCATCTGGAGGGAACTGGACAGGCTGGAGAAATTGGCTGACTGGAACCTCGTGAAGTTCATCAAGGGAAACTTGGGGAGGAACAATCTGCACTTGGGGAGGAACAATCCCATTCTCCAGTATATTCTGGAGGATGCCCAGCCGGAAAGTAGCTCTGCAGAGAAAGATCATGATAGACACGAAGTTGAACATGAAGCAACAATGTGCCTTCGTCACAAAGAAGGCTAATGGTCTCCTGGGCTGCATTAGACAAAGTATTGCCAGCAAGTTGAAGGAGGTGATCCTTCCCCTCTACTTAGCACTGATGAGGCTACACATGGAGTGCTGTGTCCAATTCTGGGCTCCTCAGTACAGGAGGGACATGGACATACTAAAGAGAGTCCAGCAAGAGTCTACTAATATGATGAAGGAACTGGAGGAAAGGCTGAGAGATCTGGGACTGTTTAGCCTGGAGAAGAGAAGGCTCAGAGGGGATCTTATCAATGTATATAAATACTTGATGGGAGACTGTACAGAAGATGGACCCAGGCTCTTTTCAGTGCCTGGTGACAGGATAAGAGGCAATGGGCACAAACAGAAACATGGGAAGTTCCCTCTGAACATCAGGAAACACTTTTTTACTGTGAGACTGACTGAACACTGGCACAGATTGCCCAGAGAAATTTTTCATTATATTAAAAAGCTGTCTGGACATGGTCCTGGGCAATGGTGTCTAGGTGGCCCTGCTTGAGCGGGGACATTGGACTAGATGACCTCCAGAGGCCCCTTCCAAACTCACCCATTCTCTAAAATACATATACCTTTCTTAATTTAATTTGAAGTTTATAAAGTAGTGCAAGAATACAGAAGAGATCTGAATGATATTCAGAGAAGAATGTTTAATTTGAAGGGGTTGTTCAGATTAGATTATAGATAAAATGTAATGATCCGTTTTTGTGTTTGTAGAGTAATATACCATAGAAATCATGATTTATATGCCTGAAAATATGTTCAAATGAAGCACTTTTATGTTGTGCTCTGCAGATAGCTCTGTGAAAATCATGACAAGTATAATTGTTCTTCATGTGCAGAATGTGACCAGGGCTGTACTTTACAAGTACAGTACTACTACTGCCCACTGTAGAAATTATGGGTGTTCATATACCATTTGTGGATCTACAGCTATTAGACTCCTTGTCTCAACCAATCCATTTCCAGAAAACATTCCAGTTTTGCCCAAATTCCTTGCTGAATCTCTAGCTATTGGACCTTCCTGACCCGGTTCCAGTATGTCCAGTGTTACTGGACACCCTGGGACACTCATCTTCATTCATGGCCGAATCTTTACTAGATTTCCCCTGAATCACTTATAATTTATTTCACAAATGAGGTCTCCTACTTTTAACTATAAAAATATTTAAATACAGGAATAATCAAATGTTGTGGTCTTATATTCCTCCAAATGATTGTAGCTTTCATTTTTCTTTACAACCACATATTCTTATCTAACTGTCAGTCAAAATATGGGCAACTCTAACTCACTATACATTAGTAATTATGGATACAAGTTCGACCTATTTACGTAAGTAGAAAGTCTTATGACTCGCCTGAGGTTTATGATCATGCCATGTAAATTACATTTTTAGTGAAAATAATCTTCCTGGTTTTGGTTTTTGATAATCACTTATTGTAGGTAAAAAGACAACCAGTTATCTGTAAAGTCTTATGAATGGTGAAATAAAAGGAAGCTAAAATAATTACTTTAGCTAAGTATTTAGATAAGTATTCCATCATTTTTATTCATAGGCATCTAGAAGGTAGATTATGTGATTTTTTTTTTTTTAATAAGAGGAGAGAATCAAATTACATCGTTTCAAAGTGGGAATATTGTCTAAAGATTTTTCTGAAATAATTTAATCCATAGTAAATAATTATATTTATATTTGAGTTTACCTAACTAGCTTGCATTTATTTTTTGATAATTGAAACTTCAGCAATTTATTGAAGTTATTATATTCTGATCAAAATACAATGTTTAAAATCTTTGAATTTTACATTTTTCAGAATCTAGTCTAAGTAACTATTCGGTTGAAATATACTGTTTATGCTAATAATCTAATCTACATTTTTCCTCTGATGTTTGCCATAACTTCTAGTATATTCTTCTCCTCCATGCCGGATGTTTCAGCTATCACTCCTGAAATGTTTATAATTGTCATGTTCCTCACACATCAAAAGAAGTCAAATTACTCCAATTACTGCCAAAGAGCTACAAAAAAACCCATTATTTTAAAAATCACAGTGAGGAAAATAATGAATATTTGTATTTTGTGTTTGCTTTGGCTTGGTTGTTGACTATCTAATTAATCGGAGTCTCTTGAATAGCCTGAGATTTTGATAGTATTGAAAAAGTGATTCTTGTATCTTAATATTTTTATGAAATTACTGTGCTTATTCCAGAAAGTGAGTGACTTCAAATCATTCTGGTTTTTGGAGAAACTTAGTCATCTTCAGTCAAGAATCTTAATTTAATCTTAATGTGACTTCAAGAGTACTGAATATGTGTAGAAGATTAGTAGTACATTCCAAATATACAGTTCTGTTTGTGGCCTAAACTCTATTGCAAAATATATTTTTAGTAATTTTTAGGAAAAAAAAATAATTTTAAGGAGCAACCAGATACAGGAGGGCAAAAAGTAACTCAACAATCAGCAGAAACAGATATTTCTGGGTCATGCTGGGATTATTTATATTTACTCTTCAGGCTTTTAGCATTTGGGAGTTGGAGTAGAATCTTCTCAAATAATGTGTGAATATCCATAAAAACATGCAACAGCTACACATCACCTCTATGCGTGTCTCAGTTGTCCAGCTGTTTCAGACAGGATACCATGTCACTGTGTCTGTTGCTGAGGCACAAGGGACTGAGCTTTGGCTTATCACCCTATGTTGGTTTAGAGTTCAAAGCTGGCTTGTATGTAGTCAGCTGAGACAGCCTGTGGACAGATCTGTCTGTTCACAAAAGAGCATGTCAACATTACTTAGAACTTGCTCGGGGATATTTTTGTCAAGATGTCACAGCAGCACTATTGTATGTTTATTATTTAAATAATTACCTTATTTTATCTATAAATTTTAAATTACATAAACCTGTCTCAGGGCTAAATTAAAATTTCTGAATGTTTCTGGTGGATAAATATTCTGGAACATAATTTTTTATCTAGAAGTCTCCCTGAATAGGAAAGCCTTGAGAAAATAAAATGGAGATATTCTGAATTGAGAAAGGATTGTCTTTAATTTACTTTACATAACAGTACTAAATATTTTTTACATAATTAAGAAAAAAATTTTATTCCTACCATAAATATTCCCCTTCACCTGCTTAATACAATTCAGTTTTTCTATAAAGAGATTATACAGCATTCCTCATGAATAGATTCAATTGCAGAACATAGATCGCTTTGCTAACCATAAATTACATTATTTAAGCAATATGAAAGAAAATCAAATTATCCCTCCAGAAGGATAATTGCATGTTTGTAAATACACTTCAAGATACTAAACTAAAAGTTGGCCTTGCTTTGACCAGAGGGTTGAACCAGATTATCTCCACTCGTGCCTTGCAATCCAAATCTATGATTTTGTAATCACTAAATTTAAGTGCCAACTAAGGGATAATTTATCTTTTTCCTGAAGCTTGTTGGGTCAACTTCATGCCTTACGCCTTAAATAATGGGGAAAAAACTTAATGCAGAGAACAGACACTGTAAACATACATTTTATTAGCAATGGTAATATTGACCCTGCAGGTTAGAGTGAGGCTGCTGTAAGGCTGGAACTGAAATTTGGAGTATATGACTACTGTTACCTCGTGGATTACCCTAACACATAAGGCGGGAAAAGTGCGGTGCCGCTGCTGCTTCTTCCATCAAGACCTGCCTTCCGGGTTACACATCAGTTCAATCTCAGATTGGAGCTTTTAGACTGGTTGTGAGGACTGCAATCCTACCCTGTCACTATATTCCAAATAAGTGTTTAATCCTCCATTTAGTCAACTTTTCTCTGCGGAAGTCTTCATGAAACAAGAATAGAAGCAGAAAAATATCAATGGACTTCAATGGCTGATGTCTCTTAATAAATCCAAAGCAGGAGAAAGACATGGAACAATACCTTTCCTACAGTTAAAGGTACCATTTTTAGACAAACTCTGGTTATCTTGACAGCTAGTAAAAAGATGATTCCTCCTAAGACAGTCAGCTTAATTAGCAGCTCAGAAAGCCATCTGTGGCAAAGAGGGAACTCATTTGGTTTGGATATGAATAAAGAGCAGCGTTTTTTTAATTGTCTAGTTTCTGCAAAATAAGGCAAATATTTTTCTGTAAATCCAGTTATTGTATGTTTACTAAGAAAGCTTTGCTAACAGAATGCTTTTTTTTTTCTTTCATGTGATATATTCAGGAAGGTGCTGATTACTAGGGAAATATGGGGAAACTGGGGAAATAATGTTCCCTCAGCTGCTATGAGACTTTGAATTGTAGGAGAGGGCTCTGTGTTGCAGCGCAGTGCTTTTTGCATTTAAGATGCTTTGATATAACAGGTTGTGGTATTGACATAGATACAAAGAAGAGTTTGCACAGAATCTTTGAATGGTATCACAGGGTTTCAAAACAAAAAAGTCAGTCTTTGTTCTTAGAAGAGGTTCCATGAAGACCTACTTGTTAAAGTTTTATGTAGTTTAACATAATATGAAGGAAAGCTCTAGCTTTTCACCAAATATTTATGAAATTGTCAGTTAGTGATTTATTTTTATTATTATAGCATTTTCATACTGTTCATCTGTGCAGCACTAAAGACAAATAAAAATCTAAATATTTGTGAGACATACATATATTTCTTTGTTGGAAGAAGATCTGATCTTTTCCAGATTTTGTCTTATTCATTTTCTGCCTTTATAGTGTACTTTCAACTTTAAATAAAATTGACTAAAACTACTGTCAGTAGCTTTAGCTGAGAAGAATAATGTTTTAAGCAACAAAGCACACTTAATCATTTCACTAGCTGAAATAGAGAGTCAATATTATTGTTACAGAAAAATTGTATTAAAACTTAGAGCCAAGATGGAGAATTTTAGTTGTTTTTATGAGTGGATCAGCAATGTTGTAGGTTACATATACAGAGAGGGAGAAAGAGAGAGATATTTCTGGTCAAAGCATAAATAATTGCTAATTCATATCATATCATTGTGTGCCTGTTTATAATGCATTTCTTTAGGCATTGTCATACACATCCATGGAGAAGTGAGAATGTTGTGTTTATTTTTCATTATCATTTTATGTGCTTTTTTAAATCTATGTAATATTATCCTGCCTGGCTGTCTAGTGTTAAGTGAAAGGAGTTTGTTTAAGGAAAGCCAACAAAAAAGAAGTAAAGACAGTGATGTTAAGCCTTACACAGACAGTGTAGAGAACTATTAATTGGTGAATGCACTTTCTGCCTTCAGCTAGATAGTCTAGGTTTACTCGTTATAGGACTGAACCTAGGATCAATCTAAAACCATTAAGACCCTAGACCTGCGCAGACTGTTAACATCAGTCTAGTTAAGAGGCAACCACACAGCTGTGCAAATTGTGATGCTTTATCAGTCAGGATATTCCCAGGACCAGGAGCAGGATGCCTAGGACTGACAGAAAAAATAAATGTGTCTAAGAGCGAGGCATTGTTAGGTTGTTATAAAAGCTTCATCCTTACACATGCAAAGGAGGCATAATGCCAGATGAGGAAATCCTAATAACTTCGTCAGAGACATGAGCTCCTGCCCTGGCCCATTCCAGGGCTGTCAGTGGAGGGCCATCAGCCACATGGTCCGGGGTTGATATGCATCACCACGAGTCAATGGGAGCAGCTCCCCAGAGCACCTTTCAAACTGAGAAGGATTCCTGTTTATGGAGATGTAAGGGAAGAAGATTTTTGGATTGTACAACATCTTGGGGTGTTTAGGGGAGGAACAAAAAGAAGGGAAGGAAGGGGTCAAGGTGGTTTGGGGAGAAACAAGCTTGGGAAAAAAAAACAATAAGGGGATAAAAGGGGCCAATCATCTGTAAACAAGTGGCTGATCAGTATGCTTGTCTGGCCGTGACCTGCATATGATCAACACAGTCTGTTCTATCTTCTTAAACATCATTTCCAACTGTTTTCCTGAGTGAAGGGACTCTCTTATCTGTGTGCATGTGTGTGTATGGAGGTCTGTGTGCCAACAACTGGAATGGTACTATGTGTCACAGGGGGTCATGAGCTTGAGGTGCCAGCAAATGGAGAGCCTGGAGTGTGTGTCTGTGTGTATATGTCAGTGTGCAATCGCTAGCCAACATTAAGCTGCACTAACTGGTGAGAAGGATAAGAGGCTTGGGAGCCAACTATTGGAGAAGCTGTAAGTCTGGTACGGATACTGGAGAGACAAGAGGATTTGCAGGCTGGTTACTGGAGAGATTGCTACTCTGGTTCAATAGCGGCAAGGCCATAGATCTGGACCAGCTACTGGTTAAACTCATCTGCATGTCTGTGACTGACCATGAGGCAACTAGGAGATCAGGGGATGCAGGGTCCAGGAACTGGATAGATCTAGTATCTAAAGCTAGTTACTATGGGGATCAATAGTGCATGTGTCTATGTGCATGAGAGGAGGTCTGAGCATCAGTAGCTGGATTGGGGCTGTGGACTCTAGAGTTCACATACCCAAATGCCAGCACCTGGGAGATGACGGGATACAGTTACTGGACAGACCAGTTACTGGAGGGATCCATATAGTATACACATGTATATTTTCCACTAGCAGGCTTTCATTCTGATCAACCTGAGAGCAGAACAGAATGAGGTCATTAGCGCCATTTGTGGCTGTGTGAATGCTGTGTCTCCTGTCCGTGTTGATCACTGTGTGGATATGTATCTATGGTGTGGGTGGTAGCGTCTGTGGGTGTGTGTGTCTGTGTGTGTGCATCTTTTGGGACCCGGGAACTGGGATCTGTGGCAGCCCTGCATCTATCGTGCTACTGCATTTAGCAGCTCCTAGCAGGCCCAAAATCCCTTCTAGTTTTATCCTTTGTTGGCTAAGGATCCCTGAGTAAATAAACAATACTTTTGTAAAAATATATATCTTTGGGCAAAGTTATCTGGGAAGAGCTGGGTGCTGCCTGGCTCCAGTCCTTTCTGCTCACTTGCTGAGCAAGCTAGGTATTTACATCACTTTGGCTTCAGAGCTACAGATACTCATTTGTGTCATGCTGTGACCAAACAGATGTGCTCTCTTAAGAGGCTACACTCCTAATTCAGTCACAATCTGACTAGAACAAGAGGAAGTTTATGTGAGGCATGTCTGGATCAGAACATGCTGTAGTCTCTCTACACCTATCTCTCTAGACATGGGTGTAGAGGTGTTTAAATCTTTTGTAGAAGACTGAAGAGCAAGATCTTACTGGTACAAAACAGAATGTGAATATTGTTGGTGAACAAATGACTTCAGTTAAGAGAGATGTTCTTTGATGAGATGGAGGAATTCAAGCCTGTAACTTGAAGGGTGCTCTTGAGAAGTGCCAAAATACAGCAGTACAGCGAGCTTTTCTCTAATCACCTCATTAAGGGTTCTTTTGATATTTTATTCCTTGCTTTCTTGCAAGAAGAATCATGTGAGAATTTAATGGATTATGTTTGCAGCTGTTAGTGACACATTACATTTCATTGTTGGTTTTGATAATGTCCAGGGCTTCTCGCTGAGGTTGAACTTGTTGCAACAGGCATTAGCAGGTAAACCGAGAGGGTTAAGAAGTGATTGTCTTGCTGTAGCAAAACATTTGCAGAGATCTGTTGTAGCTGTGTTGTTATGATGTATTGTCACTTAATTTGGCTAAATGTTCAGAGTCAGAAGAGAATGCTTCTGGCTTTATGCTAAAGGTCTGAGTTGCCTTCTTTCTCAGTGTTGACTAGTCATATATGCAAAATGTGCAACAGCATGGAAGAGAAAGGTCCTTATGAAGTACCTATTATATTCTGAACTTAAGATATTGGTTTGACAGTATGACCCCAAATGTTTGCTCTCTCTATTTAAGAGACTTTATTGAAGTCTGCAAATTACAAGGTCCTCAAAAATTTACATTTTAATCTGTCTTCATAATATGATCATTCTGTTTTGCTTTAGGGCCACATTGTATAGTGTATGGACTGTAGCTCTGAACTTCATTGTAGAAGCTATGTGTGAGTCAGTTTATCTGGGATGAGGGGAAGGACATTGATTAATGATCAGGGCAAGAGGCTTCTATGCAAGAGGTAATTAAACGTAGAACTCTTTAGTCTGGAAAAGAAAAAATTGAGAGGGATATTGGAAAGGTCTATAGATATAGCGAGAGATGGGGAGAAAAGTGTACAGGTTTTCATTGTTCTTTTCTCTTGTAGTAGAATAATTAGGGAGCATTAAATGAAATTAGAAAGTAGCAAGTTCATAACAAATGAAAAGACGTGGTCTTTTCCACAAATTTTAAGTCAGCCATAGAACTCCTTGACATAGGAGGCTATCAATGCTGAAATTCTGCAAAGAGTTTAAAAGGATCCTGAACAGATTTACGAACAAAATATTCATTCAAAGTTACTCAGTGCTTAGAAACAATCTCTGTTTTAGGAAGCACCTGGGGAAGAAATGGCTGAAGGTTGGAACAGTATATATACAAATATACATGTAAATATGTAGATATTCTTATACTCCATAGGCTTGTGCTGTTAATCACAGTCTTGTCCTGACCCTCTGCAGGTGCTGTTATGTTCTTATGTTTCTTTGACTTACGTGTTCCTACAGCCTTATTGCCTCAAGGATTAATATCATACTTTGGCAGGGTGTCTCTGCTTATTCTCTAACCTATTAAAAGGTAGAGAGGCCAAAAGACATATTAACCCTTTCTTTGTGAAGCATCAGGCATTATACATCTGTTAGTTCCTATGCATCTAATGGATACAGCCTGTAGCACAATCTTAATTAGTAACATAGTCTTAACATGAATAATAGGAATTTTGGAAGCATTTGAAGCTAGAATCAGATCATAGGGTTCTGTCATTTAATATTGCAGACAACTATATCCTTCAATTCTCTTAATAAACTTAGGAAGTATGTTTCCTGTTAGAGCTAGACAGCTCTTCTGCCTCTATTACTCAAACGGGTAGACTGTTATGAAACTTTCTTGCTTTGAAATCTGTTTTGAGCTCCACCTATTCTTTCTGTGCCAGTATTGTTCTTGGTTTTGAATAGTTCCTTTCCTTTCCAGTAGTTATCTTCTGCTGTGTTTAAGCAGAGGAGTATTCCCTCATAGCATTATTGTGCTAGATGAATAATTTGAATTTTCCTCATTTCATTCCATAAGCTGAATCCTCTATTCTCCTAATCATGCTGATAGCTGTTGTCTGTTCCTCACCTCCTGTTTAAATTAATCTTCTTGAACTCGGATTGTCAAAATTGTTCAGAGTTCATTTTAGGGTCATAGCAATGCCTTGTATTTTTCACATTAATACCACTGTACATGTCTGTATGCTTCTGACATACTTCAGGATCAGCATCACATTTACATTCTCAGTGCTATGTGGTACTGATGGCTCACTTTCACTCATTTTGATTTCTTAACACTCCTGGTCTTTTTCTTCCTTGGGTTGCAGTGGAAAATTCTAGTTTATAACAGAAATACTCAATGTCAAGCTCTAAGTTCATGGTCTGGCACCTTTTTCTCAAATGTCATCTTGTCGTACTACCTTTCTCCATGTTCCTTGCAATTCTACCCTCTCAGGTGACGATTCCTCCAAATATTTCAGTTTGTTATCTTTATCAAATCATAACTTCACAAAATATGCATATAATGAAAATTCTAATGCTTTATTTATGTCTTCCTTCATTTGTTCCATTCCTTCCCTACAATGGTCAATAAGTACTTACACAGCTCATCATGAATCAAGCAGGGATGCATCCATCATTCATTGAGCAGTAAGCAGGTGAAAAGTGTGTGTGTGTATATATATATATATATATGTGTTCCAGCTGTTGTTGGCTGAGGACAGTCCTCCTAATGATCCTATAAGACAAATAAAATGAGCATATCACTTCATCTCATCAGAGCTGCATATGATGGAATCACCTACTCCTATCTTTTCCCTTTTAAGTAAAGACTAAACAAATCTTTGCAAAAGCGCTTAACAAAGACTATATTTGCAATATAATATTATTTGACATTCATGAGTTTGACAAAATCCTTTTGTATACAAACAAGATTGAAAGTAGAAACAAGCAGCTTATTCTTTGCAAAAATAGAATGTAGTCATGCAGTGAATCAGGAAAACTCCTATTACTGGAAGTAAATTATAACATTTACATTGTTCTTAAAGAGATGTTTAATTTGTTAAAGGTTTTGTGTTGCTTTCTTCACTTGGCCCTTGAAGTAGTTAGAAGGGAATATTGTTTGAACAAAATTGAATTTGTTCTGTTTGTATTGGAAAGTATCTGGATTTGAAATAAACACACATAATGGAACTAGACAGGAAAATGTACATATCTTTCTCTCTAGGGAATACTGTTCAGATTTTTACATAATTGCTTCTGGCTGATATTCTTTATTTACTTATGTCTCTCCCCAGTAAAGAAAAAGATAGTTTTGCAATCTCAACTGATAGAATATCACATTATTTCACCTCATGTGAACTCATAACTCTTTTTGCCTGCTGTGATATAGTAAGACAAAGGAAGAAATAGGATTGACATTACATTGTATGTGGCTGTTCTCGGTGTAAGTTCCAATAAGATTCAACTGCATTTCCACATCACTAAATAGTGTTTGATATATTTAAATAACGTTGAGCTGCAAGTTGGATTCCTATACTGAGGCCAACTGAATTAAATCTCCAGATGACTTTTTCTCATGCGTATCTATGTTTTTCTATGGCTTTAACAACAAGGGTCTGGAATTACAGAAATTATAGAAACTGCTTTACTCTCTTGACCACTTCACTTGACCATTATCAGATATTGGTTTGTTAGTGCTTTGAAGATAATAGTGCAGCAATTTGGAACCATTTTTTTTCTAATCAGATATCAGATTCCACTTTCCTTGACCTTGCAGAAACCTTAAGTTCAAGCTCCTCTCCTTGCCCTTCATCAGTCAAATGTCACCGTTAATACCTTCTGGCATTTGATCCTTTTGTTTGAACAGCTGTGATTGTACAAGAACTATTCCCTTAGTTGTTTGGACATGATTCACTATGGCTTCAAATGTCTTTTTTGTTCACATTATAGACAATAAGCTATATTACTGTGAACTGTTACCAAACACCTATTTTAAACTCAAGTGCTCTCAATACTTGCCAAATCAAAGTTCATAATGGAGATTTTATACTTCAGCGTACAAATCGACTTGCACTTTTACTGGACAATTATTACTTAATCATAAGAGGAAAAGAAAGTTACATGACCTGCAAAAATAGAAAAATAGTTGACTCTTTATAATCCTCATCTTTCATTTTATGTAGGTAGTTGTTCATTATAATGTTAAGTGGATCAGAAGACAAATGTTGCTTGAAGCATAACTTTTTTATAAATTTAGAAGTTCTTCTACAAATTTTATAACTTTTCTCCAGAACAACCTGTTAAGAAAAAAAAAAAGTTAAAAAATATATATACAAAGTTTAGGCGGGCTTAATTTATTACATCATCCAAATGTCACCTTGAATGTACATAGCATGCACAATAAGACAGCCTAACTGGAAAAAAAAAACAAAACAAAACCAGAGAAATTTCCTTCAAAGCCAGTGTAAATATTTTCTGAAGAATGAGAAAGACTGTGCTTGAAAGCCAAAGACTTTTGATAACTTTATATGTATATATACACACAGTTACATACCTACATATGAAGTTTTATATATATATAAAAATATATATAAAAATAATGACAGCAACAACAAAGCACATCACAAAAGGTTCACACATTGTTGCGAGCAATCCTGAAGTCCTTAAGCAAACAGGTTTCAAGCCTGGCAGTCTCCAGCTTTTTTGAGATTTCTTTATTTATGTATAATCACTGAATGATATGGTAAGGCAATTTCAAAATTTATGTTTTATGGAGCATAAAACCTGCTTAACTTCGTATCTAATCCTCTAGATTTTCCTTAGGTGAAGGAGGGTTTAAGAATAATAATGTAAAGTAAATGTAGATGAAAATACATATTCATCAATTGAAAAACAAGACAGCAAAACTATAACAGCAGAGGTACTTAATCTGGATCCTGTTCCTACCTAAGTCACAAGAAAAGTTCCTGTGTTTTAAGTGTCAGCAAGATGTACATGAATGTTTAAAAGTTTAAACTATTCCTAAGGAAAGGAAGCTTGTGACCCACATATTGTCTGTGCTTTATCTTGCAGTTATAAAAAAGGTCTTATCAGGCAGATATTGTATTAACAGTAAATTTAGCTTAAAAGAAGAAAAGAAAATCCCTACCTAATTACAAATCAATGCACAATAAATTCTATGATGTTAACTGATAATTTATTTGTTACCTATCTGGTCTTATTTAAGTAAAGCAAATAGTTTCAACTAGACTATAGAAATTTATGTTTTTCCATCTTCTGTGAATAACTTAGAATCAGGTTCCTGTTTCTGCCTGCCTGTGCGTAATGGCAAAAAACCCCTGCACAAACACAACTACAATGAAAATATTGAGAATTAAATTTGTAGCAGCTGTGCCATTTGATTCAATTTCTTGAAAATCTGATCCTTTGTCCTGCTGTTTATCTGCATTTACCTGTCTAAACTTTATGACAAAACTTGCCTAGCTCTGACAGTCCAAGTAATGATAGTCCATTACCTCTCAGGTCAAATTCTGACCCTTTGATTTTGCTGTTAGAAACATAAAGGTATTATTAACAGGTATTCTCTTTTTATTTTTCTGCTCCTATGTAAAGACAGAATACTAGTCAAAGGTCTATATTTTCTTCCTACTGCATTTTAATCCCATTTTTTTTCTCTATGATTACTTTGTAAGTTCATCTACAAATAAAAGAAAATTATGTCTGCAAGTTAATTGCTCCTGGCCCTTGCTAATTTCTTTGGGTTTGATTTCTATTTCTTGGTTTGTATTTTATGTATTTATTCTTTTACATTACGAGATTGGCTCTTCAGTTCTGCCCTTCTTTGGTTTTACAGTAGCTAGCACACTGAGGGAAGATTAATAAGACGACCTGGTAAATGGACACTTAAATGATGTCTGCATGTACTCCTCTGTTTTATACTCCTGTACTGCTCCTAGTTATTGGTGGAAGTAGTGGCAGCAACAGTATATCCTACCTGTTGTGTTATATGAACACTCTGAATCATTTGCTGTAGTCTCTAATTCTTCTTTAACCTTTGGTACCAAGATTTTTGTTTCCCTCCATCTGCTACTTCCTCCTCTACCTGCAGAAGTCTTTCAGGCTTCTGCTAATATCCTTTCTCTTACTTGCCCTAGACACTGATGTCCATTTTCTGCTCCCCTTATTGCCTAATCTTAGTATTTATCTCCACTTTGTCCCTAACTTTAAAAATTGGAAAGCACACAGCTAGCAGATGTTGACTGTCACCTTTTAATTCTGGCTCACCAGGACCCATATTGCACCAACTTCATCATTGCAGTATAAATTATTATTAATAGTAAACTTCACTGCGAAACCATGCTATCTGAAGGCAATTACAGCTAGTTCAAAGAAGGAAGGCATTGTGGGTTAAGCTTGGCTAAAAGCCGAACTCCTACCTGGTTGCTCACTCCCTCCTATGCACTCAGCAGGAAGAGGGGATGAAATAGGAGAAATGGGACAAAAAAGCTCCTAGGTCAAGATAAAGACAGGGAGATCACTTACTGATTACTGTTATGGGCCAAACAGACTCGGGGAAAATTAAAATAAATATTCTCATGTAGTGGGGAACAAAAAGACAGCTATTACACATCTGACATATAAAAACATCTTTCTTCACCCCATTCCCAGGTTCAGCTTCACCACTTCACTCCCAACATCTCAACCTCCTCCCTGCCGAGGGGCACAGGGGGATGGGGAATGGGGGGCTGCGGTCAGTCCATAACAGCTCCTCTCTGCGGCTCCTTCCCCCTCACACCTCTCCCTGCTCCAGCCTGGGGCCTTCCCAAGGGCTGCAGGGAAACACCCGCCCCACCGGGGTCTCTCCCGGGGCCCCAGGGGCATCTCTGCCGGGGCGCCCGGAGCCCCCCCTCCCTTCCTCCTGCTCTCCCCTCGGGGCTCGCAGGGCTGTTTCTCACCCTGTTCCCCTCAGCCCTGGCTGCCGGGCAGCGTTTTGCCCTTTCTGACACAGGCTTTCCCCGAGGCGCCCGCCCGGGGCTGAGGGGCTCAGCTGTGCCCTTCGCTGGGGCCGCTGGAGCCGGCTGGAACCGGCTGTGTCCGGCGCGGGGCAGCCCCGGCCGTTCCTCACAGGGGCCGCCCCGGCAGCCCCCCCGTGGCCAACATCTGGGCATGTAAACCCCGTACAGAAGGTAATAGAGGGAGGAGGTCAACAACTGACCGTATCAACACTTCCTTTTTGACAGTAAGAATGTCCATTGGCTGCAATTATCAGTACTTTTAAGAAGAGTACTGTGAACATTGTCATGCCTGCAGAGAAGAGTCCTGTACTTCACATTAATCTTTGAAATTTGTTCAATAAGTGCATGCTTTTAAAGAAAAAATAAATTGTTGAAGCTTTTTTCTTTTCATTTGCTGCCTCACTAGGTGTTGTTATTGTCCTGTTACAAGGGATCAACAGCTTCAACAAACGTTAATTAGATGAGCTGTGTTGCTGCTACTTGCTTCATGAATTTCATTGTAAGACCAGAAGAATGGAGAATTCACACGTGGAGTTGTCTTCTTGCAGGGAGTCTGAGCTCTTTGCATCTTTCAAGGCCAAACAACTCGAAGCCTTGTGAGTTCCCCAAAGTTCTTGCCAAACCCAAAGTTTAAATTAGACCACAGGCTTCTGTCAGGGGAAAGCAGAAAAAGAGCTGCTCTGGCAGCTGCTCTTTTTTTGATACAAATATATAAAATTCATATTGATTTAGTATGGATATTTAAGATTAGTATAACTAAAAAAAAACCTCTCTGGGGAGTGTCATAAATGAAGGCACAGATTATTCATTCTGTTACATATACCAAAAGGAAATTAAAAGGAGCATTGGCATTTAGTTCAGTATGGTATTGAACTAAACTGTACCTTTTTCATTTGAAAACATGAAATTTAATAGGCATGCACAGCTCCCTGAATACAGTTTTGTAAGCATTTCACTAGCTGACAGACTATGATAAGTTCAAGCAAATATTCAGATGGAGAACTATCTACATATGTGAAAAATATTTCACGCTTTGTTCTACTGGATAGCTAATAAAAATGAACACATCATATCAGCATTGTATTATAGAAAAAGAGATCTTTGTAATTTAAATTGTAATGATGTTCAAAAAAAAGGAAAGTTTTGAAATTATTAAAAAGACAGGAGCAGAAGATTGTCAAAAAGCTATTTTATGACCCACCTGGTTGCATAATCTTATTTGGATGAAATACCTTTCAGGTCTAAGAGCACACAAGAAAAATCCTTCCGAGTAAGAATCAAAGTTTTTTGAGGAATGTGTGACAAAAAAGAGGACATTTTATCTTAAAAAAGTAAACAAGAAGAAAAAAAGATAATTTATATTAAAAAGAAACCCTGATATATCTCTAGTGAGAAAATTTGTCTTTATGGTATGTAAACATAGCAGAATTCATGTTCTGTTCTTGTTATAACATGAACATTTTAAGAGTAACAGTACAAACAGAAATGTTATTTAACATTCCTGTGCCTCTTTTTTTCGGGCTCCTATTTAATTTGAATAACTGACTGCTGATACTACCATTTGCTCCTAAAAGGTATTGTATTCAGTTTCAGCCTTTAAATGAATTCATTTTGAACTGCATGTGTTTCCCTTTAAATCACAGAATCACAGAATTGTTAAGGATTGGAAGGGACCTCTGGAGATCATCTAGTCCAACCCCCTGCCAAAGCAGGTTCACCTAAAGCATGTTGCACAGGGTCACGTCCAGGCGGGTTTTGAATATCTCCAGAGAAGGAGACTCCACAACCTCCCTGGGCAGCCTGTTCCAGTGCTCTGGCACCCTCAAAGTGAAGAAGTTCCTCCTCACTTTACTGTTGAGTTCCTAAGGTATTCAAAAAAGATCATTTATCCACCTTTCTTCTTCTAAAAATTATTTTCTGAGGTCCTTTCTATGTTGGAATAGTTTGAAAAGTGACTTTGCATTAATTATATGAAAATCATCTAGTCTTTTCTGAAGTCAGAGATGTTTGAAACATTGGCTTTGAAAATTTTTGCTGTATGATAATTATGGCATGAAGTTGTGCATTGTGTATATAATTTGGCCACATTTATTAACATAAACTGTGAATGTTTTATATCTAGAACTAGTGGCAGCTGGGAATTAATCCATTTACATTTGAAGGCAATTCCTAGCTGGTGTTAGTGCTAGAAGTGCTTCAGATAGAGTGGGAGTTGTTAAACGTAATGGATTATATTTAAATAATCAGATTTCAAGGTAGAAGGTTATCTTGAATTGCATAGAGGTAGATATTGAGCCAGGTTAAATTCTAGTAAGTTTGACAGGACCAACTATGAATCAATTTTTCTTCTAACGAATTAACAAGAATATGACTGAGCTTGATTGGTACAGACTAATGGGATTTCTGAAAGACTTTTTAGTGTGGAAGGAGATCACCAGGAAAGTCCTGAAGTGATCTGTGCTGGGAGTAATGCTGTTTAATCTATTCAGACATGGTATAAAAAAAAAAAAAAGAGGTTAAGAATGAGATGGTAAAGTTTGCTAACAGTAATAAGTTGTTTTGTTAAGTAAAGAGAGAGGCCAACATGAAGAACTCCTGAAGGATCTTGCAAGATGGGATGACAAGACATTAGAGTGATGTGGAATTGAATATGGAAAAAAGTAATGTGGTACAATGTACTCTATCCTAACTATACACCTGAAATGATATGCTCTAAGCTGACCATTGTCAGTCAGAATGAAATCTGGGGGTTATAACAGATAACTTCATGAAAATGTCAGCTCAGTGTTCATTAGCAGTCAGAAAAAAACAGCTCATATGTTTGAAGTTCTTAGTATAGCAAGAGAAATCTGAGAACAACATTGTGCTGTTATGCTATGATATAAATCCATGTTGTTCCCATATTGTGAATTCAGTATGCTGTTCTGTCCCTCACCATTCTAAAAATAATAGGACTAGAAAAAAGTCAGTAAGGACAATCAAAGGTCTGAATAGCTTCTGCACAAGGAATGACTAAGTAGACAAGTATCGCTTACCCTGGAAAACACACCTCATGGAAACTATGACAGGGGTCTTTAAAAAACATAAGTGGCATGCAGAAGGCAAATTGGGCTTTATTGTTCATTACACGAACTGGAGGCATCAAATCAAACAATGTGGAAGCAGCTTCAAAACAATCCATGACTATGGTCCTTCTGGCAAAAGGTTTTGGAACAGTGAAGCTCTGCCAGCAGGACGCTGTGAATACCCTGAGAGGCCCAGGAAGTTCACAGAAGAGAAACCTGCAGGGGACTACAACATGTAGAAATTCTCCCTCTTGCCCAGAAGTTTCTCAGATAAAAATTGCTAGAGGACAGGAAAGTTCCCAAAGACTTCTGCACTCTTATGTACTAATCTGCTTTGGAACACTGTCAGTAACAAATTAGTAAGTGAATACCTTTATTTCTTATGTCTTACAGTTTGAGAGGATTGTATCTATTGACTTTTAGCTTTTGCAAGACTATTGCTTTTCCAGATATACAGGAAAGAGCGTGATTATAGTAAGTGTTTGGAGCAGGATGAAAATGGGAATATTTTCCTCTTATGAGTGAATAAGTTATTTTGAATTAAGTTTCTGAACCCAAAGAAAGTGGTTCTTTTTTTGAAGTTGTCATAGTTTAACCCTGTTAGGCAGCTCAGCACCACATAGCCACTTGCTTACTCCCTCCCAGTGGGATGGGGGAGAGAATTGGAAAGGTAAAAGTGAGAAAGCTCATGGGTTGAGATAAAGACAGTCATAGGGAAAGCAAAAGCTGTGCATGCAAACAAAGCAAAATAAGGAACTCATTCACTACTTCCTATCAGCAGGCAGACAGGAAAGCAGGGCTGCATCATGTGTAATAGTTACTTGGGAAGACAAACACGTTAACTCTGAACATTCCCCCATCTTCTCCCAGCTTTTTATTGCTGGTCAGTTGGGGTCAGCTATCCTGGCTGTGTCCCCTCCCAACTTCTTGTGCACGCCCAGCCTATTAGCTGGCAGGGCAGCATGAGAAGCAGAAAAAGCCTTGATGCTGTGCAAGCAGTGCTCAGCAATAGCTAAAACACTGGTGTATTATCAACACTTGTTTTGGGCAGAAATCCATAACATATTACCATGTAAGATACTATGAAGAAAACTAACTCTATCCCAGCCAAAACCAGTACAGAAGCTTAGTTCATTTTTAATGTGTGAAAGTTGCCATGAATCTAAAATATTTGTTTTAAATCAAAGTAATAAATTGTGAGAGACTGAACAGAAAAAGCTTAAGAAGAGATGACCTATGGTGGGGATATATTATAGAAATGAACTCCAGTTAAACAAAAAGTTTGAAGACTTGTGTAGGTTCCTTTCTGTGTTGGATTAATGGACTGTGAAAGCTGTTGTTTGGGGCAATTAAAAACTAAGATGAAAACACATTTTATAATGGAAATGTATTAATACATTCATCCTTGCATTTACTTCCACTAGGTTTACTCAGGCAGTATGTGCCTGCTAATACAATTTAGTAGAAAAAGTACTTTATGAGAGCTTCAAAACCTTGTTTAGTTAGTTGCTATATGGAAGACTGCATGGTTAAAATAAGTTTGCAATGGTTTGTAGCTACTGCAAGAAGGCATCATTCTGTCTTTTTGTGTTGGGGTGCCTGTTCAACAGACCAAATGATTTTAAGGAATTCTTAAGCTAGAGAATCAGCAGTCCTGTCAGATAAAGGTGTTGTTTCTCCTTAATTGTTAATGACTTTTCAGAATGAGTTTGTGGGTGCGGGAAGAGTTCAGTGAATTACTCTTCTGAATTAATTCAAACAGAACCCATTACCCTTAAGCTGATTTAATTCCAAGCTGAACACCAGACTGCTGGCATCATGAAGTGCCTGCATAATTACAAATATATCTATTGTTATGCACTATGGTACCCTGACTGCTTCATCTATAATATATACTAAGAGCATTTTGCACTGTGGACACCAATAATTCAGCACCAAGAAAAAAAAATCATAAGAGAGCAAAAATTCCGTTGTATGTAGTGGTACTTACATAATAAAGCCTTCAGCTCTTGACCTACATCCAGTTAAATAAGGACGAAAAGGCACCTGAACAAAAAAGAAGAAAGGGTAGCTCCACATTGAAAAGGCTATCAAATTTTCATATCTGATTGCCATGTTTATCACTTTATTCTAGACACTGTGGATGCAGCGTTGATGGAGAAACTGTTCTTGAAAACTTCTGCTGAAAAATATTTCTACAAGACATAAATTGATGAAGTGAGGTTGGGCTCCCAAAAAACAAAGTTAAATTCAATCTAGCCTCACCACCCAAGTCGCAGAAGGCAGAGGCAGGGACTGGAAGGATAAAGAACCGCCCACTGTAGGAGAAGATCAGGTTCGAGACCATCTAAGGAACCTGAAGGTGCACAAGTCCATGGGACCTGAAGAGGTGCATCCACGAGTCCTGAGGGAACTGGCGGATGAAGTTGCTAAGCCGCTATCCATCATTTTGGAGAAGTCGTGGCAGTCTGGGGAAGTTCCCACTGACTGGAAAAGGGGAAGCATAACCCCCATCTTCAAGAAGGGAAAAAAGGAAGACCTGGGGAACTACAGGCCAGTCAGTCTCACCTTGGTGCCTGGCAAGATCATGGAGCAGATCCTCCTGGAAACTATACTGAGGCACACAGAAATCAAGGAGGTGATTGGTGACAGCCTACATAGCTTCACTAAGGGCAAATAGTGCCTGACAAATTTGATGGCTTTCTACAACGGGGTTACAGGGAAGAGCGAGTGATGTCATCTACCTGGACATATGCAAAACATTTGACACTGTCCTGCATGACACCCTTGTCTCTAACTTGGAGAGACATGGACTTGACGGATGGTCCACTCAGTGGATAAGGAATTGTCTAGATGGTCGCACTCAAAGAATTGCGGTCAATGGCTCGATGTCCAAGTGGAGACCAGTGATGAGTGGCGTTCCTCAGGGGTCAGTATTGGGACCGGTCCTGTTCAACATCTTTGTCGGTGACATGGACAGTGGGATTGAGTGCGCCCTCAGCAAGTTTACTGACGACACCAAGCTGTGTGGTGTGGTTGACACGCTGGAGGGAAGGGATGCCATCCAGAGGGACCATGACAGGCTTGAGAGCTGAGCCTGTGCAAACCGCATGAAGTTCAACAAGGCCAAGTGCAAGGTCAGGCATGTGGGTCAGGGCAATCCCAAGCACAAACACAGGATGGGCGGAGATTGGATTGAGAGCAGCCCTGAGGAGAAGGACTTGGGGGTGGTGGTTGACAAGAAGCTCAACATGAGCTGACTATGTGCGCTTGCATACCAGAAGGCCAATCCTATCCTGGGCTGCATTAAAAGCTGCGTGACCAGCAGATCGAAGGAGGTGATTCTGCCCCTCTACTCTGCTCTCGTGAGACCCCACCTAGAGTACTGCATCCAGCTCTGGGGCCCCCAACATAAGAAGGACATGGAGCTGTTGGAGCAAGTCCAGAGGAGGGCCATGAAGATGATCAGAGGTCTGGAGCACCTCTCCCATGAAGACAGGTTGAGAGAGTTGGGGCTGTTCAGCCTGGAGAAGAGAATGCTCAGGAGAGACCTTCTAGCAGCCTTCCAGTACCTGAAGGGGGCCTACAAGAAAGATGGAGACAGACTTTTTCACAAGGGCAAGTAGTGATAGGACGAGGGGTAACAATTTTGAACAGAAAGAGGGTAGATTTAGATTAGATATTAGGAAGAAATTCTTTCCTGTGAGGGTGGTGAGACACTGGAACAGGTTACCCAGAGAAGTTGTGGCTGCCCCCTTCCTGGCAGTGTTTAAGGCCAGATCGGACAAGGCTTTGAGCAACCTGGTCTAGTGGAAAGGTGTCCCTGCCTGGGGCAGGGGGGTTGGAACGAGATGATCTTTAAGGTCCCTTCCAACCCAAACTATTCTATGGTTCTATGATTCTATAATTACTATCTTTGTGTATAATACACTGCATAATTGATGAATGATGGGGAATTGTCACGCAGATACAAATTTTACTGCTCAGCTTAGAGAAAGAAAGAAGAGGAGATAACATTTTAAGTCGAAAATAGTCAATGTGTTAAAGGTGGAAGAAGATTGATTTTATTAGGTAGATTAGTAATACAAAATTTGAATATCTCTGGCCAGTGTGAACAAAGAAAAAAGTCTAATTTTTTTCAATTTCAATTAGGTTTTTTTTTTTTAAAAATTGTGTTCACTCTTTCACATCTAATGCACTCTTCAGATATGAAGCCATAAACTAGGCAAATCAGATTTTGAGCAAAATTCAAAGTCTTTTAAATCAATTTTAAAATTAATAGGAATGGTAGGGTTTTAGACAAAAATCCGTCTGTACTTTCAATACATTTACCGAAGAGAAACTATTTACAAAATTTTTATCCTTAATCATGGTTTTAAAACACTATTAAGATCCAGTCTCTGCTAGAAGTAGAATTAATATTTCTAACAAAGCTGGGCAAACACAGTTTTGTAAGTATGTTTGGTTTTGTACAGTTTTATATCAGTAGATTCTAAATTAACATTTTCAAATAACCATTTTTACCTCCATATGGTTGTTCCATATACTGTCTCACCAGTGTGGTGAACACAGGCAGGAAAAAAGGTAAAACAAATTCTGGAGTACCATTATGATCACTGATAGTTCCTACTTCTGCTTAAATAATCTTTGATGTGCATACATGATGTAATTCCCTTCAAAAACTGATCTTCTTGCCACAGAACATAGGTAAATGCCTAACTCCATTTTTACTGTTCCTCCCAGTTTGTCAGTCCCATCTTTAACTTTTGCTACTAACATTTTTAATGTCTATTTAAAAGTAAAAATATTTTTTTCACTGCAGATGGTGCCTTTGCCCAGCAGAAAGCATACTGTGGCTAGTGATGTATTTAGAAGATAAAGAGAAGTTCAGATGAACTGAAGCTAGATACATAGCTAAGTGATCTGTTTTTTCTGTTTAGCTTTTATTGGCGATTAATAAAATGTCAAGATGTGTCCATCTGTTTCTGACCTCTGACTCACACATTGGATTAACTGAGATAGGGCGCCAGAGCCAAATACAAGAATTACTGTTGGACATAGGCAGAAATGTTCAGAAGTTCCTATCTTGACATAAACAGACATAGGTATTGTTTTCCTAATCTGTTTTACACTGGGTACTGGAATTTGTAAATGCAGATGATAGACTACCTGATCATAAGTAAATCTGCTCAGAAGGAATCCTTCCTGATGTCCCTTGTGAAATCTTACTTCACTTTAACTGAAGTTCAGTCTTGCTTCTCCATCAAAATCCAGCTACCAAAAATACATTTGTGTCAAGCAGTAAGTATTCACCTCACACAGATAGATGCAGACGTAAAATTTAAGAATTCACACAGCTATTTTTGTTGCGTTGCATCCATTTTTCTGTTCAAACCCATTCACCCGTTTTGCATTGATACCTTCCATACTATGTATCTTGTGCGCCTTAGCCATGAAAGTAGAGATGAGAAATGGGACTATCTGAACCAAATCCATCCCTGGGGGCCTTTGCTGTCAAAACTATTAAAAAGTGACTGCTGTAGCATTGGGGAGGAGGGATTAAGGATGTCTGAGCTGTAAAATTGTGTCTTTTCTATGATTCTCGCCACAGGTTAGTACAGAGGAAATGAATTTAAAATCAATTTCAAAGAAAAATAAAAACCCCAAACATATTTAAATAAAATCTGGGTTTTGAAGTACTACATTCTATTTTTTAAATAAAATAGTAATTGAACTAAAACATTCTGTATCCTAAAAGTGTCTTTTTCTGACTAGGCTTAAACTCTCTTTCCTCAAACTATAATTAAATTCCATGTCAATGTACTCTCTCAATCAACTCTCTTTTCCCTTTTTAATCCCATCTGTAACAATTGTATTTTATCTTTATCTGATACTTATGGTACGATAAAAGATATAAGAAAATTAATTCTTACATTTCAGTAATATGGTACTCCTTGGAAAGAAAAAAAACTCAGGCAATCAGCTAATTCATGTGGAGAAAGAAGCTGAGGATCAGAGAAAGCATGAGGAAGATAGGTTTGATCAAAATGTTATGATTTTCATTTAAATTGCTATATTTTCTGAAAGACATGGAAGATAGGATGACAATAAATCTTATGTATGTTTTAGACAACAGCTCATTTCCTAAGATAAGATGGGATGCCAAAAATATAAGGTAACACCAGTAAGAATTCTCCTTGTCTAGAGAAACGCATGATCCCATTCTTTTCCCTGAAGACATATTATCAAAGAGCACAACTCTGGACAAGTTTGAGAATCAACCTTTTCTAACCACAGTTGAAACAAGCATACGGGACTGAAATAAAAATGGTAAAAATAGTTCTAGCTGACACTGCTCTAACTAGTGCAGCTTAGTTTATTAGCATTACATGTTCTCTTTTCATTTGAGTTTACTATCACTATGAGACCTTGGTGAGTTTCATTTTAGTGATTCATAATTTTATAAAGACACCTTCCTCTAGAATCTTCATCTCTGAGTGAGATGCCTAAATATTTTTTTTCCTGTATTTGGTAATGAATAATGAAATTAGGAGGATAGAAATAGAGTAATTTTTTGCATAATTAAATATTTATTTCCATTTCTCTTCCTCTGATAGCACTTTAAAAAATATGAATCCAGTTTTTCCGATTCCAGGTGATCACTTATTTAGTACCTAGCTGAGGGCTGAGATGATAGTCAACCCTTTTTTTTCCTAGTTAGGTCAAGGAAACTACACTACCTCACCAGAGGAGGAAACTTCTATATCTTGTAAATGATCTGTGATAATTAATATCCAGGTCATTGTATATGAATTATCTATTCAGCTGCCTAGGTTTAAGACTTATCTGAAAGAATTAGTATGGTCACCCTGTCAGTAGAAGAAGATACATCTTTCTGTCTCTCTTTCTTCTCAGGTTTCTGTTTATACCTAATTCATCTGACACAGTGATTTAATGGGGTCACAGATATATTTTTGTGGCTTACTGAGATTCATTCCCAGATACAAGACTGAAGGAAAACCAACTTCCTTCTCTCCTTCATTCCCACTTTTCTAAAACAGACAAAATACTTTCCTCTCTGTTTTTTCCTGAGTGTTAATGATTAGTTTGATATGTTGATGGTGGGTCATCTATCAGGGAAGAAATCTGATTTAGTTGGATTAGACCCTTATTGATCAAATATTTGTCACCATTTAAGAACAGTGTGTAGACTAAATGGAATCAGACACCAAAACACTTCAATGAGTGATATATGCAGTTTTATGAATCACACAACTTCCATGTTCCTCGAGGGAGATGGCATGAGTCAGGAGGAAGGTTGAGGAGGCTGGCACAGTGGGTCCTGCCACAGGGTATGCGATTGGGCCCAGGATGCTGGGGATGCAGAGGTCTCTCTGACCCTCTCCCCATGCTCTGTCCTGAGTTTTTCTCTTTTTAATACTCTGGAGCCTCCCTCCACCAACTGATGTGATTGGTTATGGGGTTGGGTAGAGAATACTCTACTCCTGGCTGGGATATGTGTGCCCCCAAGGCACTTGACACCGACCAGGCTGTAGCCTCTCAAAGGTTCTCCACACCTTTGCAACTATCCCAGAAACTGATGGATTGTGTATGCGGCAGGAGCTCCTCTCTTCTTGTAACTAATTGACTTCCCTGTGCTATAGGAATAGCAAAAGCTCATATGCTACCACAGTTGTCAGCCAGGCCCAAGCTGTGACAACCATCACAGTTCTGTAGTACTAGGCTGAAGATGTTACTGATTAATTTGATGGCATTGCCACTACCTTAAGTATTTCTGCAATTTGTGTTGTGGACATATTTATTTTTCTATAATGGGTTCATTAAGACATTCGATCTTATTAAAAGGAAATATGCAGGTATGACAGCTAAAGTGAATTCCTTTGGAAGTGCATTCTACATATGTTTGGTTATTTCTTTCAGTGACTCAGATCAATATATGAAATTATGAATCTCAATTACATGAACTCCTTAGCTTTTATTTCTAAGGCAATCCTCTGACTTATTGAACATGCTGTATCACACATATTCAATTTATGAAGCTTAGTGGTAAGGTCTAGAGAGAAAATATTCTTCTCCCCTCCCAGTTCACCTATTCCTCTGATCTTTGAGACACTTTGTCTCCTTTCTTTTTGATGTCACATGAAGAAGGAGGCAGATCAAAGAAATGTCAAAACAAAAGGGTTGGAAAACTGACAAAGCAGTAGAACAGCTGTGACAAGAAAGTAATACTAGCTTTAATCAATTAATAAGAGATACCAGGCTCTTTCTGCTGCGGATATAATTATTTAAATGAAAGCAATGTGAAGGACTGGGCTTGTGGCTAAATAGGAGTGATCTAGTCGTTAGTCACTGCGCTTTAACACCACCCACAAAGATTTACTGCAAGTATCAGTCACTTTACAGTACATACCTGTCTTGAGCAGTGGATGGGTTGGAGTTTAATGATAATTTTGAACTTTATTGTAGAGGGTTTAAGCACTTTTTGTGGATAGGAGGAGCACAAAACCATTCAACATTAAAACTACCAAAATCAGTAGATAAGATATATTCAATGAGAAATAGGTATATATAGGTTTAGTCACCATTTAAGAATAATTTAACACAGGTGGTATATTGTGTTGGCATATTTCCATTTGACATAATTAGTTTAACAGCTATAAAGCAGAAAGAAACACACTGCAAATGCACTTTTTACTGTCATTATATTTTAGGGTGAAGGCATCTTAAATCTGGATTTACACAGCTTTGCTTTCAAAGTTTTCAAACAGAAATTCTTAGTGAAGGCTATAACAAAACTGCCTCTTTGTGTTTAAATTAATTCACAGATGGTACTAAATAAATTTCCATTGTAAATTTCTGAGTAATTTCAATGTTGAAGTCACTTCACTTGAAACAATAAAATAATTTTAGAATATCTTTTACACTGCATTCATACTCACATAGGGATTTAACCTTTACAATTATCACCGTATGAAGGGGGAGAAAGGTACTTAAACCATAGAAAGAAAATCAGGAAGTCACAAAAAGACAGACATCCTGCAGCACGGTTTCATAATTCTTAATATTTGCCTGACAGTCTTGGGATTCATAATTGACTTTTGTTGATAAGACTCTGCTACACAGACAAAAACAAGACATGGGTAATTAAACAGGCAAGAGAAGCTGCTTTATTTGGTTGTCTGGAGTTTCAAGAAGTGAAATGCACACAAAGGAGAAAAACATTTTTAATCCACATGCTCCTTTCTGAAATAAAATCTAAACAAAAATACAGGTATTTGTCTGTACAAAATACCTGACAAATAAAATATGATTTCCAGAAAAAAAAAAGTTATTTTTTAAGACTCTGAATAGGTCATGAATTTATATCACCATATTTAGAAGATTATACTAAACAAATACATAAATGTGTGAAAGAACTAATAATCATAGATGTTAAATATAGGTTTTACAGTTGAGAGGGACAAACCAGAAATGATCATATTCTGAGGAGGTGAAGAAGTTTGAAATTTTTTTGTCTGTAGATAAAATACAACATGAAGATTTGGAATTTGATTCAAAGAAATTTCAAATTAAAAAGGATTACAACTCCTCATCAGTTGCAACCTTGCAAGAAACAGTACTAGTGCAGTGTAGATCCATTTTGCATAGAGTGGGTACACATTCATAAAAAGGGGCAAATATTCTTGCCTCATTCTATGTTAACAAGGTTACATATGGTTGTAACATTATACATTGTATTTAGTAAATTTGCGAAATCTTACGTATTCTACCATCACAGTTTTAGTGGACAGGCTCTACTTGTGCCTTCAGAAGAATTTTGCTGCCCAGTAAAATAGTATTTCTAATTGTATAAATGTCACACCTCAAATTGTCTTCCATTTTCTAAAGATATGAAGATACAATAATTTATTTGTTGTTCAACTCCACAAATTGAGTATAATTAAATTCCAAGATCATTCTGCTAACATTCTGCTTTCCATCTTTTTTAAATTATCAAAAGTTAACTGGATAAGACCTTGAGCAAAGATATCTATTTTGCTTTGTTGCTTTCAGGGAGAAGTTGGACTAGATGACCTTCAGAGGTCTCTTCCAACCTAAATTATCTTATGACTCTTTGATTGTCTCTCCCATCTTCTAAGACATTGCTTTAAATAAAAATATATACTAAAAATATTGTAAACTGGAATATTCACATGTAAACATGTTATGCATATTACACTTCAAAAAAAATCAAAATATCTATATGGCCCTTTCATAACAAATACCTCAAAGACAGTGAAAAATATCCTTCAAGTGACAGAAACATTAGTACTTCTGCCTGGCAGATATGGTTTTAGGTGAAGAAGGAATGATTGTTCTTAATTCCCCTCAATACTAGAACTAGGTGATACCACTAAAAGGTAAGGTAAAGTAAGGTAAGGTAAGGTAAGGTAAGGTAAGGTAAGGTAAGGTAAGGTAAGGTAAGGTAAGGTAAGGTAAGGTAAGGTAAGGTAAGGTAAGGTAAGGTAAGGTAAAGAAGAGAGGAGAGGAGAGGAGAGGAGAGGAGAGGAGAGGAGAGGAGAGGAGAGGAGAGGAGAGGAAAAGGAAAAGGGAAAGGGAAAGGGAAAGGGAAAGGGAAAGGGAAAGGGAAAGGGAAAGGGAAAGGGAAAGGGAAAGGGAAGGGAAGGGAAGGGAAGGGAAGGAAAGGAAAGGAAAGGAAAGGAAAGGAAAGGAAAGGAAAGGAAGGAAAGGAAAGGAAAGGAAAGGAAAGGAAAGGAAAGGAAAGGAAAGGAAAGGAAAGGAAAGGAAAGGAAAGGAAAGGAAAGGAAAGGAAAGGAAAGGAAAGGAAAGGAAAGGAAAGGAAAGGAAAGGAAAGGAAAGGAAAGGAAAGGAAAGGAAAGTCACAGAATGCAAAGGCAGGGACTAGGAGAATGAAGTACTGTCCACCATAGAAGATCAGTTTTGAGACCATCTAAGGAACCTGAAGGTGCACAAGTCCATGGAACCTGATGAGGTGCACCTGCAGGTCCTGAGAGAATTGGCGGATGAAGTCACTAAGCCACTATCCATGATTTTTGAGAAGTCGTGGCAGTCTGGTGAAGTCCCCACTGACTGGAAAAGGAAAACATGACCCCCATTTTCAAGAAAGGAAAAAAGGAAGACCCAGGGAACTACAGGCCAGTCAGTCTCACCTTGGTGCCTGGCACGATCATGGAGCAGATCCTCCTGGAAACTATGCTAAGGCACATGGAAATCAAGGAGGTGATTGGTGACAGCCAACATGGCTTCACTAAGGGCAAATCGTGCCTAAACAAATTTGGTAGCCTTCTATGGTGGGGTTATAGCATTGGTGGATAAGGGAAGAGCGACTGATGTCATCTACCTGGACTTGTGCAAAGCATTCAACACTGTCCTGTACAGCATCCCTGTCTCTAACTTGGAGAGACATGGACTTGACAGATGGACCACACAGTGGGTAAGGAATTGTCTAGATGGTCGCACTCAAAGAGTTGCAGTCAACAGCTCGATGTCCAAGCGGAGACCAGTGACAAGTGCTGTTCCTCAGGGGTCGATATTGGGACAGGCGCTGTTTAACATCTTTGTCGGTGACATGGACAGTGGGATTGAGTGCGCCCTCAGCAAGTTTGCTGACGACACCAAGCTGTGTGGTGTGGTCGACACGCTGGAGGGAAGGAATGCCATCCAGAGGGACCTTGATAAGCTTGAGAGGTGGGCCTGTGCAAACCGCATGAAGTTCAACAAGGCCGAGTGCAAGGTCGTGCATGTGGGTCAGGGCAATCCCAAGCACAAACACAGGATGGGCCGAGAATGGATTGAGAGCAGCCCTGAGGAGAAGGACTTGGGAGTGATTGTTGATGAGAATCACAGAATCACACAGAATCACAGAATGTTAGGGATTGGAAGGGACCTCGAAAGATCATTTAGTCCAATCCCCCTGCCAGAGCAGGATTGCCTAGACCATATCACACAGGAACGCGTCCAGGCGGGTTTTGAATGTCTCCAGAGAAGGAGACTCCACAACCTCTCTGGGCAGCCTGTTCCAGTGTTCGGTCACCCTCACCGTAAAGAAGTTTTTCCTCATATTTAAGTGGAACCTCCTGTGCTCCAGCTTGCACCCATTGCCCCTTGTCCTGTCAAGGGATGTCACTGAGAAGAGCCTGGCTCCATCCTCATGACACTTGGCCTTTACATATTTAGAAACATTAATGAGGTCACCCCTCAGTCTCCTCTTCTCTAAGCTAAAGAGACCCAGCTCCCTCAGCCTCTCCTCATAAGGGACATGTTCCACTCCCTTAATCATCTTCGTGGCTCTGCGCTGGACTCTCTCTAGCAGTTCCCTGTCCTTCTTGAACTGAGGGGCCCAGAACTGGACACAATATTCCAGATGCGGCCTCACCAGGGCAGAGTAGAGGGGGAGGAGAACCTCTCTCGACCTGCTAACCACACCCCTTCTAATAGAAACCAGGATGCCCTTGGCCTTCTTGGCCACAAGGGCACACTGCTGGCTCATGGTCATCCTGCTGTCCACTAGGACCCCCAGGTCCCTTTCCCCTACACTGGTCTCCAACAGCTCTGTCCCCAACTTGTACTCATACATGGGGTTGTTCTTGCCCAGATGCAGGACTCTACATTTACCCTTGCTATATTTCATTAAATTTCTCCCCGCCCAACTCTCCAGCCTGTCTAGGTCCCTCTGAATGGCTGCGCAGCCTTCCGTTGTGTCAGCCACTCCTCCCAGTTTTGTGTCATCAGCGAACTTGCTGACAGTGCACTCTATTCCCTCATCCAAGTCATTAATGAATATATTGAATAGTACTGGTCCCAGTACCGACCCTTGAGGGACTCCGCTAGACACAGGCCTCCAACTGGACTCTGTCCCATTGACCACCACTCTCTGGCTTCTTTCCTTCAGCCAGTTCACAATCCACCTCACTACCTGATCATCCAGACCACACTTCCCCAGTTTAGCTGCGAGGATGTTGTGGGAGACCATGTCAAACGCTTTACTGAAATCGAGATAGACCACATCCACAGCTTTACCATCATCTATCCACCGGGTTACATCCTCATAAAAGGCTATCAAGTTGGTTGAGCATGACTTCCCCTTGGTGAAGCCATGCTGAGTGCCCCTAATGATCCCCCTATCCTTGATGTGCCTAGAGACAGCACCAAGGACAAGTTGTTCCATCACCTTTCCGGGGATAGAGGTGAGGCTGACCGGTCTATAGTTACCCGGGTCCTCCTTCTTGCCCTTTTTGAAGACTGGAGTGACATTTGCTTTCCTCCAGTCCTCAGGCACCTCCTCCGTTGCCCACCACTTAGCAAAGATGATGGAGAGTGGCCTAGCAATGACTTCCGCCAGCTCCCTCAGCACCCGCAGGTGCATCCCATCAGGGCCCATGGATTTATGGACGTCCAGATTGCTTAATTGGTCCCTGACCCAGCCCTCATCTACCAAGACAGATTCCTCCTCTATGCTGACTTCTTCTGGGGCCTCAGGGGTCCGGGGCTCCTCAGGACAGCCTCCAACAGTATAGAGAGAGGCAAAGAAGGCATTCAGTAACTCTGCCTTCTTTTTATCCTCTGTCTCCAGGGCCCCCACCTCATTCATCAGTGGGCCTACATTGCCTCTAGTGTTGACTTTACCTGCAATGTATTTGAAGAAGCCCTTTCTGTTGACCTTGACCTCTCTTGCAAGGTTTAATTCCAAGGAGGCCTTAGCTTTCCTAGTTGCCTCCCTACATCCTCTGACAACAGACTTATATTCCTCCCAAGTGGCCAGCCCCTCCTTCCATGATCTGTACACCCTCTTCTTCCACTTGAGTTTGCCCAGCAGTTCCCTGTTTAACCATGCAGGTCTCCTGGTACCCTTCCTTGACTTCCTACCTGCTGGGATGCTCTGATCTTGAGCTCGGAAGAAGCAGTCCTTGAATGCTAACCAACTATCTTAGGCCCCCTTACCTTCTAGTACCCTGTCCCATGGGATTTCCCCTAGCAATTGCTTGAAAAGGCCAAAGTTGGCCCTCCTGAAGTCCAGGGTTGCGATTCTGCTAGCTATTCTGTTCCTGCCACATGAGATCCTGAACTCTACCATCTCATGGTCACTACAACCAAGGCTGCCCTCAACCTTCACCTCTTCAACCAGACCCTCTTTGTTAGTAAGGATAAGATCCATCAGCGCTCCTCTCCTAGTTGGCTCATCCACCAATTGCATCAGAAAGTTATCATCAATGCACTGGAGGAACCTCCTGGACTGAGGATGGCTGTCTGAATAGGCCTCCCAGCAAATATCAGGGTAGTTGAAATCCCCCACGACAACCAGGCCCTATAATTGCGAGACTGCTCTCAGCTGCCTGTAGAAGGCCTCATCACCCTCCTCATCCTGATCCGGTGGCCTGTAATAGACACCCACAACAGTATCACCCCTGCCAGCCTGCCCCTTAATTCGCACCCACAAACTCTCAACTCGCTCCTGATCCGCCCCTGGACAGAACTCAATACATTCTAGCTGCTCACTCACATAAAGAGCAACTCCACCACCTCTCCTTAGCGGCCTGTCTTTCCTGAACGGGACATAGCCATCCTTGACCACATTCCAGTCATGCGAGGCATCCCACCAAGTCTCTGTAATTGCCACTAAATCATAGCCCCCCGATCGAACACAGATTTCCAACTCCTCCTGTTTATTCCCCATGCTGCGTGCATTGGTGTACAGGCATTTCAGGGAGCGAGCTGAGCACACCGATTTCACCCCAGGGGGATGGGAGGCCTCCTGGTCTACCTCAACACTAGAGCGTTGCCCCAGTGGTGCAAGCCCAGGTACTACCCCATCCCGCTTCGAATCTAGTTTAAAGCTCTCCGAATGAGCCCTGCTAATTCCTGTCCCAGAACCCTTTTGCCCCTACGACATAAACCTTTCCCATGTATTACCGTCACGCCTGGTGTCTTATAAAACCAGCCATTATCAAAGAACCCAAAACCCTGCCTGTAGCACCAGTCTCGTAGCCAGGCATTAATAGAGAGAATCCTACTATTCCATCCCACGTCATCACCTGAAAATGGAAGGAGGGAGGAGTAAACAACTTGTGCCCCAGACTCTTTCACCAACCGTCCTAGGGCCTTGTAGTCTTTCTTCATCCCCCTCAGACTACGGGACGCAGCTTCTTCCCCACCTGTCTGGAAGATCAGCAGTGGGTAGTAGTCTGTGGCCTTCACCAGGTTGGGGAGTTTCCTGGTGATATCCCTGATTCGGGCTCCAGGCAGGCTGCAGACCTCCCTGTGATGGGGGTCAGCTCTGCATATTGGGCCCTCAGATCCCTTTAGGAAGGAGTCTCCAACCACTAAAACTCTTCTCTTCTTCCTTGTGGAGGAGGTAGCTATACGCCTGTCAGGTTTTTCTGACTGTGGTGGGACCTCTGATATAGGTTGCCTCTCCACCACATCCCCATTGGACCGGCTGTATTCCACTAGGGCTTCATATCTATTGCTCAGAGGCACCTGTGGAGGCAAGGTAGGCAAGGAGGACACTCGCCTTTTGCTACGGCCATAGACTTGCCTCCACTCACTCCTCTCCTCTAAGTTATTGTTTTCCACCTGAGAGGGGCAGAGTACAGGGGTCCCTCGATCCTGGGAGCTCTCCGGCAGGTGCTCCCATGAGCACTCAACATGAGCGGGCAATGTGCATTTGCGGCTCAGAAAGACGACTGTATCTTTGGCTGCATTAAAAGAAGTGTGGCCAGCAGGGCAAGGGAGGTGATTCTCCCCCTCTGCTCTGCTCTTGTGAGACCCCTGGAGTACTGCATCCAGCTCTGGGGCCCCCAACACAAGAAGGACATGCACATGTTGGAGCAAGTCCAGAGGAGGGCATGAAGATTACCAGAGGGCCATGAAGATGGTCAGAGGTCTGGAGCACCTCTTCTATGAAGACAGGCTGAGAGAGTTGGGGCTGTTCAGCCTGGAGAAGATAAGGCTCTGGGGAGACCTTCTAGCAGCCTTCCAGTACCTGAAGGGGGTCTACAAGAAAGATGGAGACAGACTTTTTCACAAGGGCAAGTAGTGATAGGACAAGGGGTAACAATTTTGAACAGAAAGAGGGTAGATTTAGATTAGATATTAGGAAGAAATTCTTTACTGTGAGGGTGGTGAGACACTGAAACAGGTTGCCAAGAGAAGTTGTGGCTGCCCCCTCCCTGGCAGTGTTTAAGGCCAGGTTAGATGGGGCTTTGAGCAACCTGGTCTAGAGGAAAGATGTCCCTGCTCACTGCAGGGGAGTTGGAACTGAATGATCTTTAAGATGCTTTCCAACCCAAACCATTCTATGAGTTTATGATTCTATGACAACCTAAAGTACTTTAGGTAAAAAAAAAAAAAAAAAAATACAAAATAAAAAAAAAATAGAGGAGAGGGGAAATTAGACACATCCAGGGTATAGCTAGCTCAACAGCTGTTAGATACAATAACACCACTATTGCTTTTGGCTCAGGAGTTCATACATTTCTGATTGCTGGAAGCTGAACGGGGTAAAACAGGAAAACAGGCAAAATGAGTGATTCTGTATCAAAAGTTTCAAGCATCTTTACGTTAAGCTTGAGCCTGAGGCCTGCCAAAGTCTGGGAGCTAGGAATTTTTCTTGCTAATTCCCTGTGGATAAATGAACACAGTCCAATAAACAGTCTGAAAGTGGTGGTTGCTGCTTTCTTTTAGAAGAGTAGGAGAAGGTGCCTCCTTTATCTTCTTTTCCTTTGGTATAAAGAAATTCAGGTACACAGTATTCAGGTGTGCCCTGTCCAGAAATCTATTGTCTCTTTATGGACAGGATACACGTCGCCCTTCCAGGGAAAGCTGCTTTACAATGCCAAAAATAACTGATGGCTAATTAGTCTGGAAAAAATACTCTGAAGCAGAGCACAACTGTGTAGCTTATCATTTATAGCTGGGTAAATCCTAGATTATGAGTCCACACTGAGCATTACTTACACATTTTGCAATGTGCATAAACATCTTTGAACAGGGACTAGAATTTAGGTCTCTTTGTCCGTGGGTTAAAAAAACCCTGAAGATTCAATACAAATGCTCTCAGTTATTTCCTATTAACAAGCTCTAGTTGTCTTCCCAGTGGGTATACTGCTTCCAGCTGACTGCGGGAGTGTCCAAAGTGTGTCAGCTGTAGTGACAACATTTTATAGGTGCCTAGCACTGTCTGTTATTCTCTGGGAAACCTGGACACCTTACTCTACAATTCTAGGAACCCCTTTTCTAGGAATTAGATTTACTTTGGGTGTCTTCTAGGCTCAGCACTTAGGATAGAGTAGCTTTAGGAACCAAACATGCAGTTAGCAGGTTCAACTGCAATGTCATAATCGCATAACCATTCTTCTTCTACGATAATCCAAACATATATGAAGGTAGCAAAATTACCTTGTCTCTCTTCATATTTAAGAGAGGCAAAGAAATTTGTTACGATCTTCTTAAATTTCAGGAACAAACTGTGGCATAGCTGCCTACTTCAGGTATATGATTTAGAAGCAGGAATGACTTGTCTTAGGTTAGCAATAGTGTTTCCTAACTGATTGCTTCATCTGCCTTCAGAGACTCACACCTCTACTAGGTACGGCTCATCTGCTGATCATCACAATTTCATAGTCCAGAATAATAAACAAAATGGTATTGTTTGGGTTATCAGTGCCCAAACTGGTAGCAGAACCCAACTGTTTGGACTGTGTAAACAGTAGCAATTCAGCAACCACTGGATGGGTAGGAACCACATCAGTCCAGACAAGCTTTCTGGAATCACAGCTTTCCTTCTTTCTGAATCAGTGCCCTTAGTTAATCAGTTAGACTGCAGCAGCTTAGCTGATTTATCCGGGACTTAGTCTTCCACAGTCTTTGTGCAACTCTGCAAAAGGTTCAGGGCAAAAGATTAACTTGTTAATTTTTTTTTTTGCAAATTCACACTCAAAATTTTAATATCTAGGTGGTACTACCTACATGTTTCTGGTTAGACTTGTTAATTTCTTTTTCCCTTCCACTTATAAAAGTATTCTTATCTTAGCAATTCTATCTAATAATTTTTCTTTCCATCTCTTCTGTGTTCCTGCATTTCGTGGTTCTAAATGCCAAGATTTTCCAATTCATTTCCAGCTCACAGTTGCTACCTTTTCAATGCTACTGTTCATGTAACTATTTGGGGAAGAAATAGATTTTGCTTCTGCTCCCTAAGCTTTTCAGGTGAGCTGCACCAAAACCACAAGAAAGTGTACAAGTCCCCAGATTAATTGTATGTAATATTAAACAATTAACAGAAACCAACCATTTGCATTTTAATAACATTGTAACCATCTGGTAAATGAATCCATTAATCTTGATTAGCTGGGTATCAGACACTGGATTGCAGAGTTCACTGATGTGTGTATGGTTAAAAAGGAGATTTCTAAGTAATGTTTGGAATAATTTTCTCCAGCAAAAGGCTACAAAGAATAAGTCAAGCTTGGATAATATGATGTAAGATACTGATCTATACTCACACTAAGAAAAAAAGCAAAAGCTGATAGGTTTAAATAATATGGAAGCTGTGACACAAAACAAGTGGCTGGATCATCAAAATGAAACTGATACTTTCCATCTATCTTATGACATTAAGATTAAAAAAAAAACCTGCTCTGTATATTAAAGTGGAAAATCAGAGGTGGATTTGAACATCTTAATGTTATCAGGACTGAATCCAGTTAAAATTAATCACTGAGAAGGTCGGGAAGGTTATGGAATTAGAATGTGTCTCTACTCAGGAAAAAGGTCAGGCTGCTATTGGTCTCCCATACAGAATAAATCAAAGTTCCACAGTTGAACAGCATGAAGTAAATTTATGAGTGTGAGGAGATATATTATTATTATTATTTTCTCCCACAGGCCTCGTTGCTGGATTTCCAGTCTCTTTTATGAATTATAGTCACAATTGCATGACCAGAAGTTACTTGTTATATAACCTATTTTAAGCTAAAGTCTTTGTTGCTGCAGAGGGTAGATCTTGATGGTGCAACCTTTAATGCTGCAAATTGACTGTATTTGTGATTGTCTGCGGTGTTTGCATCCGTGCTTATTATTTTTTCATTGCTGCTTACTTCTCAATTACTTCTCAGAAGAATTACAGGAATTGGTTTCAGCACCTCTGTACTACCAAGGAGAGCAACATTAGTCCCTGTTTCTTCACTGATACTGATGTGAAAACTGAATGAACAGAAAACAACATATCCACAGCTTTTTCCCTGAAAAGGTGTCAAGTCTGTTTTGCCCATGACAATAACTGGTAAGTGAGCTCCCTCTCTTTATTTCAACTTACAAGCTTTTCCATCTGATTTTCCCCTCCTCCCCCATCCTGTTGAGGAGGAGTGAGGGAACGGCTGGCATCCAGCAGCCAACCAAGATCAACCCACCACAGAAGCCTGACATCTAATTTGCTTTATGAATTGCTATTGAGTAGCAAACTGGCGTTTTCATGGAACCAACTATTAAATCTGCCAAGTATTCTAACTGGTAGTGGCTAGCTGACAGCACATTACTTTATATGTGAAGTTAAGATTCCTTTTTTTTTGACTGTGTGCATCATTGTGCAACTATTTTGAATTTTATCTGCTTCTGTGCTATTCATGCACATACCTTGTAAGGTATTCTTGCATATTTTCACGCTTGGTTCTTATTCTTCCTACCGCAAATAACTCATTCATCAATACTTTTTTTTGACCTTGCAATTCACTCATTTTTCAGGTCACCTAAATTTATTTGATATAATACAGCACAGGCCACAGGACGTATGTCTGGGAAGGTCCATTGTGACCTCCTTCCACTGAAAGAAAAGGCTACTTATTTCTTATGACCGTTTCCTCTCTTTTTACTGATTATTTTCCCATTCAAGGACTTCTGCTATTTTGCCATGATGGCTTGTTGTGCAGAAAGCTTACGCATTATTGAGTCCCTTAAGATTCTTTGGTGAGTTTTAATTACAAAGTGGACCACATAATGAGCTTTAAAACAAAAGTTTATCTTAAAAACGGTTCAGGTGTTACTAGCCTGTATATATATATGGTAATACTTACAAAGAGAATAAGGCATAGAGTACATTATTTTTCATATAGATTTTAGCATGGTTGCTTCACCATTTTTTTTGCAAAAAGGAAAATAATAGAAAAGGTAAAGCTACCTTCATCATTATTTGTCTTCTTTATGTTGGTAATTGCTATTCCTTATGAAACAGTAACTGCTAAGTTTAGATTTTTAAGTTTTGTATACTTTGCACCCAAAAGTCATGGCATATGACAGTCATTGTGAGGTGCATTACGCAAAACATTATACCTTGGCCTGAAAGACTGAATACAGGGATGAATTCTGACATGTGTTGTAACTTAAAAAGTAAACACACTGGAAAATGCAATTTCCCTGAAGTTTTAGAACTGAGGCAGAATTTGAAGATATTTCATTTTATAGACTCTTACCCAATCGTTATCTTGTTGTTCATATTTTCTTTCTTATAGAACTGAGTATCATAATGATGGCAGGGGATTTAATATTAGGTGTCATTTCAGTTTTGTAATTCAGTAGATAACCATAAATAATTGGAAGAGGAAGCAAGAAATGAAGTGAAAAGTGTAATTTCTCTGTTATCAGATGATAACATCATGTAATGTACACACTCTACCCTGGGCAAACTACTTTGAATACATTATTTTCAAAGAAAACATAATGTCTCGCAGCATGAAAACTATCATGAAATCTGGAATGGAATTGAAAATACTTGCAGGTAGCTCATTTAAATTTTCACAGCTTATGCACAATGAAATATTCAGAGTAACTTCTGTGCAGGTGGAAATTTAATTTTATTCAGTGCATGCCATTCTCCAATGTCTTTTCTGACAGAATATTTCAGAATTTGGTATTGTATTTATTGAATTCATTACACAATATCTTTCTTAGGTAACTTTATACCAGTATTAGTGAAAGGTCAGGAAGAATGATTCTGACATTGTCTTTTTAGACTACCAGAATGGATACCATGACAATTCATAGCAGCTGCTGGTCTGTGTCACTGGCCTGTGATGGAATCACAGTTCAGTTGTTTTTATTGTTTATTATTCCTGTTGCACTTTTTCTCCATTTTTCTTCTTTCTCCTAGCTTCCTATATCTATATCTATACTCAATAATGCTTAATTTTTTGCCCTGTTCCTCAGCAGCTTACTGATTTCTTCATCCATCAGTCTTGAATATGTCCAAAAGATGAGATGTTAAATAAACGAGAAACTATAACGAAAGCACAATTACCAGAAAGGCCGACCTTTCCAAGTATAGTTATGGCTATTCAGAAAATGCTTCAGCAGATATGGCTGTCCTCTAAAATATTTCTTTCCTTTCCAAAGCATTTTGTACTTGGAATTGTTTCAAAGGTACTTAAAATTCAAGCAGACAATGAGATGAGATTCTGCCTCTCTCTAATTCTGCACCGCATGTAAAAGAATCTTCCCTCAACATAAGGCAGTTTAATACATTATGTACAAGAAAATGTAGCAAAGTGGAAATTAGTGTATATAGTAGGAACATCTGAAAATTAAAACACCTGGCCATTTTAATGAAATGGGTTTTACATAGCTGAACTGGAAAAGGACCTATTAAACAGAGTATTTTTTTAAATACAGCATGTACAAATGCATTTCATACAGTGGGAATGTAGGATGACATGCTTTTAACTGTTTTCTTGGTGGATTACTCTGTGATCACATGTCTCTGTAGACAATCCTCTGCCCACCTAGGAGTCAAGAAGTATTTTTTGAAAAGAAAAAGTAGTTTCATGTTTAACAGTGAGAGAAAGGTTTCACAGGTAGAGGTTTTCTTATGGGCATTTGAAACTTGTGAGAGTTTTAATACTGAAACAAGTCAGTATTTCACTATGCTATAGAGATAAGGTTGATAAGATGAAGGTTTTTTAGCAAATCAGAAGGACAAAATATATTTAATTTATCATGCCTCTAAAGTTCATCCCATGAACAATTTATCAAGTTTTGTAATAAAACAGCCTTTATCATTTTAAAACCAAAGTTAAATGTAAAAGTATAAAAGTATATTTTTCACACATTTTTACAAGGCTTTTAATGCATCTTGCCAAAAAGCAAATAGGGAAAGACAAATTTTCAAAAAACAGATAGGAATGCTGCAAATTAAGACCAGTTCCAAAACAAGGCACCTCATAATTATTGGTTAAGAAGCCTCCATGGATATACTTTTCCTGTAGAATTTCTGTGGTTACATTACCAATACTGTGCGAAGGGCTGGTATTTTCTTATCAAGTTATTTTGTGAAATTTATAAATATTTTGCAGCCATGGTTATGAGCTCTCAGATCATGAGAAGAGATCAGTTCTGTACAACTATGAATTTATTTTTAAAAAGCAATTTGTGGTCTTAAGTTTCAGTTTTGTCATAACATGTTATGCTGATTTTTTTCAAATAATTTTTATTTTTCATCTGAATTTCCTGGTTTTCTGAGTTTGTCTTCAGTAACATAAGCATTGTCATAAGGTGTGTAAAAATCAAATAATTGAGACGTATTTTTAGTTTTGATTACAAATAAGGGGATATTTGGTTTAGGGAGTTTACTTACCTTCTGAAAAGTCATTAAGAAATACCTATAACATATTATAAAAGAAAATACAGTTAAAATTATCACTCCATTCCAGAGTTCATCACCATATACAGAAAAGATTTCATTGGCTTTTGTTAGAGTAGGTTGTGTAAAACCTATTGAAACAGAAGTTCTTGACTTCTCAGGCATGTAGCTTTGCTCTATAGAAATAATTTGAAGCTTAATATTTGTCAATTATTTCTTTCCGCGGTTACATCTGTATGATGCGCCATTTGACACAGTCCTGCAAAATTCCTTGAGCAAGTAGTCCAGACATTGCCTATTGATAGAGTAAAAATCAGATTTTAACTGGATGGCAAAACAAGATGGGAAAGTGCACAGAATCACACTTCATAGTTGATCACCTGTGAGAAGAAGCTGTCCTGATTCTTCCCTGTGTTTCCTCTGGAACATCTGGGGTTAGAAACATATGTCATTAGGCTTATGAGTAGAGGAAAATGTTATAGTACTTTGGTAACAATTTGATAGTATCGGTCAAATATATTTGTTAGAAAAAACATTCTCAATTTCTTCCATGCACTCAAAACTCTCAGAAACAGTTGCACTGGTTTTGATTGCACTTTTGAATATTTTTTTGATTGAGATCAAGTACGGGAAATATCACCTGGAAGGTTTTTGCGTGATAATACAACAGGAGCTCAAAGACTTTGATTAGAATTAAAGTTGAAAGTCATCCATATTACGTCCTTATTATAACAGACACTACTGAGATCTGCCTTAGAATATTCTTTAGAACTCAAGTGTACCTGCTAAATGTTACATTCATTGCAAACTGCCTATTATTAATTTAATTTGAAGGAGGACTGATTCCAGTTATGATACTAACAAATGTGAATGTGAAAGTATAGACATCACTACCTCCTGAATTATCATTAAAATTCATAGGAGGTGGGTTAGGCAGTTCACATTTTCATTATGTTGTTTTCTTATAACAATCAGATTATTGCTAGACTTGATGAAAATGTTGTATAGTAAAGGGCCTTAAACGACCTTAGAATTCCCCTTTTTAAGGTGCTCACTAAAATATTACAAAATTACTTATTTTATTTTTATTTCTTGTGCTTTTTGAGATAGCAAATCCAGTGCAGGTCCAAAGTTTCTCTAAATTTCTCAGCGTATGGGTGACATTGGTCATCCTACTAGTCATTGATGGAGATATATAGATAGATATATAGATAGATATAGATAGATATAGATATAGATATAGATATAGATATAGATATAGATAGATAGATATAGATGATATAGATATAGATACTTCTCTCATGCGCTGACCCTACAAAGTCCAGATGACTATCAGGATGATTTATTCTATCTGTGTTAGTGGCTGTTTTATCCATTTTGATGTGGAACAACATTTGTTTCAACACTGGTCACCTGCTGTTTATTAACAGACTGATTCATTAAGGTGGAGTACAACAAGAGAAGGTGACAGCATCTGTGTGCGCTAGAGGAAGCTCACTGTTTCTTTTTGAAAGAAAAAGGGCCCTGTTATGGCAAAGTTCTCGATTCCTTTCACGCAAGGCAAAAGCATCTTGAATCAGTTTCATCTGCACCAGCTGAGTTTTTTGCTTTTAGCCATTCCAGTAACATTGTTCTCCTCCTTTCCCCTATTCATCCATTGTGTCAAACGGTATAAATGGCTAGGGCTCAAATCATTATCTCTGTGTCTATAATGCTAAACTGACCATGCTCAGGATTGTTGTCCAGTGCTGGTGCCATCTGGTGTGGAATGGCTGACATCCATGCTGACATCTCAGCCCTCAAACTGTCTGTTGGGAATGGTGCCTGGTCTATGACAATGCACAAACAGAAATGGTTTGAGAGAAGGTTAGTTTATCCAGGCTGAAATCATGACAGGGACTGTTGTAACACTTTGAACATACACACACACCTCTAAAAGAAAAAAAAAAAAAGAGTTTGTGTCAGTGCCTAGGAAAATTTCCTGGCACTGTTTAATTTACCAATACAGACACAGCCAAATAGACTTGATTCTTATGATACTGAATTTTATTGTCCCTGGGTCCCAGACTGAACCTTGAAGCCAAGAGTTTGGCTCAAAACTCTCTATAAATAAGGCAAAAGTGTCAAGTATCTAAGAAAACTCACGCCAGCTAGGACACCGAGTGGTGGATGCATTGAATAAGAAATACTGAACAGAGAAGCATGTAGTCCTGAGGACAGAAATAATATTCATTCACTGTTGTAGGTGTCTTTGCCTCATTGCTTCCTCCTAGAACTAGACCTCATGTTTATCTTCTAGAGACTGCCCCTCTCTTCCCACGTAAAAAAACACGGAAACAGCAAGAGTGAGAATAACCTGTTCTTAAACCTCTGTATCTCCTGTTTTATACGACAGCAAGACTTTATACTACAGCTTTGACCTCAGAGCCCCATCCTAACCTAAGGAAGATCGAAAGAACATGCCTTTTAATTAAGCACAGTAGCTACCTGGTTCTAGAATAGAAAGATGTGGGCACTCGACAACATTCTTGCTTAAACTGTGCAGAAAATAATCCAAAGTTAACTGAGCCAGAAAGAGAAACCCCTCATGATTAAGACATTCACATACAGGAAAGAGGGAAAGAGGGAGTTCTGCCTTCTAGAATTCTTTTTTTTTTTCTTTTTAACTAAAAGACACAGGAACAGAACATTTTAAGCGTTGTAAAACTTTGAACTGATGGAAACAAGACAAAGCTTTTCCAAAAAATCCTCATTTAGTGGGATTTAATAAATCTCACTTTCACAATACGTGCAGATATAGGATGATACACTATAACTACAATAATGTTACATTGCTTTCAAATGTTCATGCTCTGTTAATGAGAGTTAAAGATATTCAGAATGGAATGTTATTATGTTAACTACTCTTAAATTTCTATTGACTCTTCTACTCTGGAAAACAAATGAGCTATTTCTCTTGCGAGTTTACTCTTCTTACCCAGAACAGCTCTTGCCTGAGACCTCTTCCTCCATAAGGGAAAGGATAGAAATGACTTATCTGTCACAGAGCAGTTCCAGTTGTGTTTCTTACCTGAACTGGTCAAAATCCTCATCTGGCCACAAGCTAGAGAACTCTCAATTAAGCCATATTTTGGAATTTTATTATATTATCTTAGGGATTTACCACAATGTAGTGATATATTAAATCTGAATTATTGTTATATTAAATATCCATTCAAGATCTTTATTTTAGAGGAGAGAATAAGAGGACAGTATTTCACAATATCTGCATAGACCCCCTCCAGGGTATCCTACTCAGGTCTCCAGCTAAGTTTTTGAGCCAATGACAGCTGTGAAGTTCATTTTCCTCAATCCTTGCACGTTTGTCCTTAGTGCTACCTTTGTAGTCTTACTTTATGTTAAAATTAAAGATACAATTCTGTTAAAAGACACAGTAAACAAGTAAAGTCAGGCTACACAATGGCTGTATAATGGTGCAGGTTATTAAAAACCCATTACAAAGTATGTGTAGTAAAATAATAATAATATTCCACATTTCCTAGTTTACTATAGTGTTATACATCAACCACATAAAGAATTAGCAGATCCAGACAAAGAATCACCAGTTCTTTGATCTAGTTGGTTTGTCTGTCCCTCAAGGCAGTTTCTTTAGCCCTTTTTCTTCCCTTTATTTGCTTTGCTTATTGAGCCCAAACAATAAAGGTTATGAATTTGGTATGTACACAGTCCAATGCATTTTCTCAAGGTTGCTTGTATTATTTACATGGAGCAAGTCAAGTTTCCAAAACTGCATTATGCTTCTAGTACTGACACAAGTTTTTCTGAATTACATGTTCCTTATGTCCGTAGTGTCTATCACAGTACAACAGTCTTTGGAGTTTCCATGCTTCCAAGGTTTTACGTGTGTCACGGTTGCTAAAATGATTTGTACAAGGCTTTTTCAGAAAGCCACTTGGGAATATACAACAGCTCAGCAACTCTTACAAAGTGTATAGATGAATTCTTAAAAAACACTTCGAAAATGTACTTTGCATATTTGAAGATGGTTCTTAAACTTCTGACTCTGTCTTGAGATTTGGTGATAAAATATTAAACGCTATCCTCAGATCATTTTATTGAGAACTCCTAAAATAAAAAACAAATACTGAGCAGAATATAAAGGTCTGGAACCTAAGCTCAAATGCTTAGAACTACAATAACAGATGAAGATGTTTTAAAATAGTATACACTGTTTCTATACAGAAAGCAAAGATTTCAGAATTAGACATTTAGATTAGCTGGAAAATTTATTCATAGGTTTATAGATGTAGATACTAAAAGGATACAGTTATTTTCATCAAGTTTGAACTTCTGTAACTACAGAATGGCAATTCTTGACTTGTACAAGGAGGGTAACTCTTATCAATTGGAGAACAATATTGAATTCAATAACTGGTGGCTATGGAACCTTGTGTCTTAATGCAATAAAAATATTTTTAATTCCAGGAACATGTCATATAGTTTGTTTAATGCATAATGTTTGACAAGGGAAGATATCTTTCTGTGTCTTATGACTTGAGCTGTTACAGGTGCAAAAAACATATTTCTACTGTGGTAATATATTAGCTCATTTAGTTAAAACTTTAGTAAGTCAAATGACGTTGAAACTTCTACAGATAATGAAGCACAGAGTTTGCATATGCTGGATGACTTTTTCATTTGATGTTAATGTCTGAGAACTAAGAACTGTTCTATTGTACAAACCAGTGTAATTGATGCTTTCACCAGAAATTAAACTGCTGTCATTGCTATATAAAAATATATATATTTGTATGATGAGGATTTACTCTTCTGCTATTTCTGTCAATATGCACAATGACCAGCAGATACCCCAAGGGCAATGCTATTGTCCTTACTAAGAGCTTGTCTACAGTAAGAAGTCAAGGTAGACTCAGAGCCATATATTAATAGTGTAAATATACTGTGTTCTGGCTACCATGCACCAGTTCCCTGGGTACTCTTAGCTAACTATTTCTTACTGGCACAAAATGTGCTCTAAAATTTCATAGATAACTGAACCCACTAAGGGCATATTTACAACTCAGACTGCAATGTAATGTAGGGGTACTCGATCTAGCTTGAAATGAGCTAGCTTCATCACAGGAATCACTGGAGGCAGAATGACACAAGCAGATTGCACTGTTTCCTGGATAGGGAAAATCAATAGTCTGTGAACACCATGCTGGAAGGTACATTTTTATAAGTATGAGGCAGGCGTGGTCTGTGCACACCAAAAGAGTGTACAGTGGGTCCTTGGGAGCAATAGTGAACTAATTCACACTGTGTTTCACCCAATCCTAACTTCCTGTGTGGATAAATCCTAAAATTACTGGGTAGGTGGAGGGCTGCTGTTAAAAGAGGAAAGTCCAAGGTTCTTAACTTTTAAATTCTCAGAGAAACAATAAAATAGATATTCATCTAGAAACTGAATAGGAACTCTTTGTGGCACTGTTTGCTTTTCTATAGAGTTACTTTGTGAGAGACATGGTGATAGAGCTCCTTTCGAAGTTTAAGTAAGTAGTATGGGGAGAAAAGAGATGGCAGAAGTTTCATGGAGAAGAGGCTAAAGCATAAAAAATCTGTTCCAAGCAAGTACCCAGCAAGTCCATAATGATGAGGCAGGCCAAAGGTCAAACCAGAAAGTCCAGGCAGCAGTTTGCAGGTCTGGATCAAAGAGGTACGAGATGGGATGCAGATGAAGTGGCAATGCAGCCACAGTCTAGCTCAGGTGGGGGCCAAGCACAGGAGAATCAGATCTTACTCATTGCCCCAAGCAGAGGCAGGGAGAACAGCTGCTGAGTCTTCTTCCAGCTTTTTTCCCCATAAGTTCTGAAATTGGCCAAGGACTGTCAAACAGATCACTTCTAAAAAGAAGCTGGCCTTGAATGCAGCCTGTTAAAATCCCAGAAGGGAGGGAATGCACTTTGGTTTACCTCATTGTGAATCTGGCTCACAAGCCACCTAAAGACAGTTGCCAGGTATCTAAGTGGTATTATTTAACTATAATTGATAATTTAAGTCTTCTGAAGCACATGTTCATCAGGACAGAGTTCCTAGTACTAGATGAAGGCCTTTGAGTCTAATTCAGAAGAAAGAGTACCTTCAAGTAACTCATCCTACAATTCTTTTGTATTTTGAAGAGATGTCTGAACCTGCAAGCAGGTCCAAACATTTTTACATTGGAAATCTGTGACAGCATCAAGTCTCATTTCTTAATGTTGAGCATTCAGTTGTTTTGTTCATGGGACTGAAAAGGATCAATAATCTTCATTTGTTCCCGAATTTCTCTGGGTCATCTTTTTTCATCCTTTGTAATTAATTTATATCTGCAAATTATAATTTTGGTTTTATTTTGAAGAACAGTTTTTACTTATTATATTTCCACTCTTTCCTTGTGGTGGTTTATAGTCTCAGAGTTACCTGTTGATCGTTATATAAAATTATGTTATAATTTCCAGTTGCTACATAACATCAAATTTGCTGAAAATATGTGCATATTTTCATATTACTTTTTTAATCCTCGTTCTTGTAGTTTAAAGTTTGCATGACTGTAAAAGAAGCGTTAGGTAGGATGTGAACTGAAATATGGATTTTCTTTAGAAAAAGTAAAGAAAGGTTGCATGCAACTGTAAATTAAATCTGATAATGCATACATGCGATATTACTGTAACAAGTAAATGATATTAAATGCAAGTATATTCTAGAACATTTTTTCTATATCTGTTTTTATACATATGTGTTTTTTTCTAACAGATCATTATTTTTTTGGAATGAACTATTAATGACTATGAAATAAGGGTATGTAGGTGACTAGGTTTTGCCAGTAAACTTTTATTAGTACTTGGTTCTGGAGGTTGAGGTGGTCATGCTCATAAGCTCATCACTGAGGGAGGCTGAAATTGAAGTGGGTACATCTACTATCAGGTACATTTTTCACTCCTTCTGCCCATTCTGTGTCCTCTGCTTTATATCAGAAATTTTATTACTTGCACACATTTTTCTGTTCTTTTTATTCTGCAGCTATACCGTTAGCTCACTGCTTTGTATTTTCACATTAATTTTATGCCTATCTGTGAAAAAAAAAATACTTTTTGCTGTTTTTGCTCTTGCTAGTGTTACAGTGTTACAACTTGTTTATAGACTGTTGCCAGCACATAATTTTTTGTAAAATGTCTTTTCCCCAGCCTAACTTTATCTTTATTTTTCAGCTTTACCATGGATATAAATTCAGTTATGGCCAAAGCCTCAATGTAGAAAAGGCTTTAGAAGCTCAAACTGGACTACGGAATAGCCTGAAAAAATACAGAAGATAGTGCCTGTAATGAAAAGATCAGCACTTAAGTACTAATTTTACATGCATGTAGAGTAAATGAGGCTCTCCATGTTGGTTGAAAGCTGCTTCTATCACATTAAATTCATTTATTTTCATATACTCTATCACACCAGTGAAAATTCTTTGTGGGAACATATCTTATGGTTTCTACAGAGAAGCTGTACAACTTTGGACATCAAGGTATAATTTTTCTTCTGTACAAACTATGTGTAGTTTTTGCAATCAAATCTCTGTGGTTGATCAGTGGATGGAAACAACTGTGAAAGAGGGTCTGGAGTCTGCCAATAACTATTTTTCGTGGCAAGGGAAAATAACAGGAGGAATTGAAAAAAAGCAAATCCATATCATCCTTGATCACTTAAGATAACAGCTTTCATCAACATGAGAATATGGCTATGGTAACCAAAATCAATTGGCATGCATTTGTCAGTCCAGTAACCTCACTGCTGAGGAGTCTTTAAGAATGTGGAGATTAAACTGATTTTTGAAATTCTTAGAGGCAAGAAGAGACAGAATTACCCTGTATCAATGAAGGACTTGCACTTTCTTGTCAATTCAAACATTCCTTTGTGAAACTGTTAAGGTAACATTACACCTATACGGTAATAAACCAAAATGCAAAAGACTTACCTACGGGGTAGGACGACTGCTAAAGGGAGACTTGGATAGTAGTAAGGCTTGGAGTGATAGTTAGGCTAACAGGAGAACTATCATCAGGGAATGGATTTCTAAAGATGTAATGCATTTTTTTCTCTTGACTACACAAAAAGAAGCCTTGTACAGCTCTGTAATGTAATCAGGTGAAATGTCCTGGGTAATATATTTTGTACCATTTGTTTCCTTTTTCTCTTAAGAATATGGCTGGTATTTCATTCAGGCAATCCAGACGGAGGACTACCACTTCACAGAAAGGTCCTAAAGGTTTACTTTCTGATTTGTAATTTTCTATGTATCATGTTAGTGAAGAATGGAGAGAATTGTCCTCTGGCATTGACATACAGGTAGTCACAATGACCAAATGCAGAAGGGAAGTCTGAAAACACAGGTAGAGATTATGGTTAGTGGGTATAGGACAACTGTAGTTTATACATCTAAAATTATAGAGTCACAGCTTTAGATTAATAAAAGTAGTAAACATGCCAAAATTGTAGAAGCTCGACAGAGTTCCAAGGCCTGGCTGTGCATGGTGGCTTTTCTTTTTGATGCTTCCATGAGAAGATCTGGGTGTACACCATCACCTCCAAGTCTGTTCTTCTTCCCTCCTATGTGCTCTAGTACGCTGAAGGAAATCAGGACACACAAGTAGTGAAGGTGTCAAATTGTGCTCCAGCAGGTTTGCCAGTCTGGATGATGAAGTAGGTTCCTGCACGATGCAGACACAAAACCACAATCATAAGGGTGAAAAGAACTGCAGAAGGACATTGAGTTAATTCTTTTGTTCAAGAAATGAACTAGTATATCTTTTATTCCTCTCATGAGAAAGAGAGGAATGAAATGAATTCTTGTGTGTTCAAAAGCTCATCTGGTTTTTGTTTTGGTTTTATATGTTTTGTTTTTTTCACTTCATCAGTCATTGTTTCTAACAGATGTTTCTTGGGGCCATCTCACCAACAGCAGAAATTCCAGAACATTTCCAGCCAAATTGTTCCACAACATTCCACTCTCATCATTGTCACTTTTTTTTTTCCTAGTAGCTAGACAGAAACTAGACTTCTTTTTGTTATTACTGTTCTTGACATTTGATACAACTGGCTCTCCTTCAAGTGTGTTGACCTATCCTAGAGAGTTTTATTTCAGCAGGATTCTGACCAGTGTTGAGAAAACTAATTTGCAACATCTGATATCCATACACCTCTTATATAGCCCATACTATATTTACTTTCTTTCCAGTGTTAGTTGAAGTTCAGTTGGTGACCCTCTGGAATGCCTGCATTCTTTTTATCTTCCTCACTCTGTATTTGCAAGCTTGACTGTTCCTGTTTAAGTGTAATAACTTTTCCCTCAGTTCCATTCACAATACCTCCACTTATGACCTTGTTATCCTTTTGTTGTTTACTCGGTGCTGAAAGTGGCTTTTTTTAACTTTAATTCAGGAGGATGTAACTGCCTCCTGCTTATGACTTAATATATGAGCTAGTTTTAATTAGGTGACACTATCCCCTGCTGATTCATAGGTCTCAGCTTCCCTGAAAGATGTCTGGTATTTTGTTCCTGTGATTGATACTACTACTAGCACGTGACAAAAATCTCATTTTCATCTTAAAAAAAACAATTCAATTTACTTTTGCATACTGTGTTTCCGGTTTCAGATCATTTTGAATTCTAATAGTTCTTTGACAGTTACAGTCCTCTGGGGCTTCTGTTGCTAGTGATCATAATAAACATTCTTTGAATGATGGAATGCATTATTTCACTGGTAGTGTGTGAGCAAATAATTCACTTGAAACATCAAAAAAACACAATACCTTAACATCTGGGCTGTATTAACAGAAGCACAGCTAGCAGATTAAGGAAAGTTTTAGTGCCTTTTTTGGCACTTTTTAGACCGCTTCTAGAATATCGTGTCCAGTTTCAAACATCTCAAAAGAAGAAAAATGTTAATAAACTGGAGCAAATACAGTGAGGGACCTGGAAGCTGGTGAGGGGCTGGAGCACTTGCTTTGTGAGGAGAGGCTGAGGGACCAGGGCTTGTTTGGCCTGGAGAGGAGAGAGCTTCAGAGAAAGTTATTGAAAAAACAGATCTAAGATTTCTACTGCAGTGCATTGTCAGGAAAAAGAGAGACAACAGTCATAAATTTAAAACAGTAGATTCAGACAGGACATAACATCAGATTGGATATATTTTCCTGAGTATTAGGTTGGACCTGCTATTTTGGAACTTTTGGAGGATGCTGCACATAAGACCTTCCAGGTTCCCTTGTCTTCTTTGCCCTTCAGAGCTGCTCCCATATAATCCCATCTGCCTGCTCCCAGAACAAGCCACAAGCTGCTTGCTTGATGCCTGAGGTCTGGACTTTGTGACTCTATTCCCTCTTTCCTTTCAGGATCTTCATCTTGACTCTTCATGCTTGCTATGGCCAAGGCTACTACAAATTGCTGCGTCCTCACTGTATCATTGTTCAGTATTAAACTGAAGCTCATCAGTGTTGATGACCTTTGTGCCTTTAAAATATGGACTCAAAAAGGAAGGAATAACCTGGAGAGTATCTTCTGCCCAACTTAATATGAATGTTGCTTTGAGGAATGGTCACTCAATTGTAGAAAATAGGACTAAGTAAGAAGATGACTGGAATCGAGATGTATACTTGTGGTTTTATTCTCGTTTGTTTGTTCTGCAGTTTTTTTTTAAAGGGAGAATGTTCGATGAATCCTTCTAGTAAGTATTGCAAATTTCCCCATCTGTGCCAGCTTTTAAAGCAATGCAGTGGGTAATGCTCAGAATTGTATGGCCTGTGCTGTGTCAAGTACTGGAACTCTGGTTTCTACAGTCCTGCTGTTTCTTTTTGCAATGTTAGCTTATACCTGAGCCGTAACAAATTCTCTCTTAAATATTGAAGATAATTCTTGTAGGTTGGAGAACTTGTTAATCATTAATTTCCTACAAAAACAAGACTCTAGATGACTTCACTATTTAGTCACAGACTGTTACTACAAAGTCATATTGAATACCCATAGGTTCTTTTAAGGTACCAAAATATCTGAGCATTCCTGATAATAGTTGCTCCTTCAAAACCCTGGAAATAAATCAGAGCTATTATTCTCGTTTTACAAGAGAAGTTCTGACTGACAGAGAAGTAAAAGGACTTACCACAGTTTATATTAACAAGCTATGGATGAACAAGGAGCTGAACCCAGTTTTCTGAGGAATACCAGTGCTCAACAGAGAAAAAGAACAACAGAGCTTTGAACCTTGAAAGAGTCTTTTGCAATAAGATGGCATGCTACAGTAATTCATCATGTTGGAGCTGTGCTGATGAGTAGTCATTTACTGATGGAGAATAGCCAGGCTGTTGCTCTCATCAGCATGCTGCACTGTCTTCAGAGGCTCAAAGGTCAGACTGCGAACTACATTTCCCATTCCTAGCCTGAACAAAGGTGGAGCTGTGTTATGAAAGGAAAATTCAGCCTCTGAAGGAAGTGGACCTTTCGGGTCACTTTAATCTGATTAAAGAACGATACGGGTTTTTGTAAGAATAATATCCACGATACTGTTAAGAGGATAATTCAACATGACTGAGAGACTTCATAATGAGAGAAAGTGGGTCATATTTTTCATCTTAGAGCATATCTGTTTTTCTTACTTTTTACTTGAATACACCTTGTAGCTGCAAAAAAATACTAGCACTATTCTAGCCACGTCTGTTGTTTCATTTATTTGCAGAAAATATCACAGAATCACAGAATCACAGAATCACAGAATCAGCCAGGTTGGAAGAGAGCTCCAGGATCATCAAGTCCAACCATTGCCCTGACACCACCATGTCAACTAGACCGTGGCACTAAGTGCCATGACAGTATTCAAGGTGCGGCCTCACCAGTGCCGAGTACAGAGGGACAATCACTTCCCTAGACCGGCTGGCTACACTATTCCTAATAGAGGCCAGAATGCCATTGGCCTTCTTGGCCACCTGGGCACACTGCTGGCTCATGTTTAGCCGGCTGTCGATCAGCACCCCCAGGTCTCTTTCCACTGGGCCACTTTCTAACCACTCTTCCCCCAGCCTGTAGTGCTGCATGGGGTTGTTGTGGCCGAAGTGTAAGACCCCAGCACTTGTTCTTGTTGAACCTCATGCTGTTGGTCTTGGCCTGTCTATCTAACCCGTCCAGATCCCTCTGTAGGGCCTTCCTACCCTCCAGCAGATCGACACTGCCACCCAGCTTGGTGTCATCTGCAAATTTGCTGAGGGTGTACTCAATCCCTACGTCTAGATCACCTATAAAGATATTGAACAGCACCGGCCTCAGAACTGAGCCCTGGGGAACGCTGCTAGTGACCGGCCACCAGTTGGACCATTCACCACCACTCTCTGGGCTTGGCCATCCAGCCGGTTTTTAACTCATCGAAGAGTCCACCCATCCAAGCCCTGGGCAGCTAGTTTGTCTAGGAGGATGCTGTGGGAGACAGTGTTGAATGCCTTACTGAAGTCTAGATAGACTACATCCACAGCCCTGCCCTCATCTACTAAGCGGATATCTCCCTGACCTTTGAGTTCCATATCATGACAATGTTTTTATTATCTCATCTCCCTTAAAATTGTTGTATACTAGTTAATGGTTATTGATATCTAGTGGAAAATTATAACAAAAGCAAAATTATAATAAGGAACTCAAAGTCCCCAAGGCTTACTACCTCCACTTCCTTACCTTCTCACTGCAGAGATAACTCTACATTTAATCTAAGTCAGAGAGCAGAACAAATATTTTATAGGTATATTTGCCTAGATTTTCTGTGTTTTGCTAGGACTACTCATTGCCATGTTCTGCTACTACATATACCTGCCTAGCGGTTCAACTATATATTTGCCTATTATAGGAGTGCATTCAGCTAGCATAAAGGAATTGTATTATTTTTAGTCGTAATGTCCTCCACAACCAACTCTTGGGACATGAAAGAATATAATTTCTTTTGTGAGAAAACACTCTTGCACATCCTCCAGTTTGTCCTGAGAGCACTTCTGCTGAATGTAATGTGGGCCAACATAACTAAATCCTTCACTGAGAATAGTGTATATTAAAATATTCTGTGCAAATTGCCGTACTCTATGGTGAATCATTTGTGAACAGATGCTAAGTTATTCATCCGTGGGCAGCATTTTTCCCTCCAACGTATTTTCTGGTGGTTTATGCATATTTGCCAGGACAATGCCACCTGTTTTCCTTGTATCCAAAGGGTACCTATGAGTACACAGACTCCCTAACTCTCCCCTCCACTCCAACAAGGATAATTATACTTCAAATGTTTAGTATTACTTTTGTATCTATGTCCCTCCTTAAAGTTGCCACAGATGATCCAGAAAAAGACAGCTTGATGTTTAGGAAAGGATTTGTGGAACTGTATTTGAAATATTCCATTTGAAATATTCCATTTATGCACAGACTTCTGTGTTTTGCCTTGGTATGGCCTAAGGTAATAAATGGAGGTAATTTTTTATTGTTTTCACATCATGGAGTCAATGAGAGTAGAGTAAGTAATCACTTTACAATAGCAGTTCCTGATTCCTGTACACTGTTTTTCATTGCGGAATAGGATGTGAAAGTGTGTATAGGAATGAGGTATGTCAAAGGTCAAGTATGGTGGCAGAGGGTCATTAGAGGACGTGACAATGTGATTTTGTTTTTGTTTTGGAGTTTTTTTTCAGGAGGGGAGGGTGGAAGAATGGTTCCAGGAGAACAGTAGGACTGACACTTATGGATCGAGTGCTAACAACTGTTAGACTGGAATACAAGGATACTTCCATTGATGACACCAGTGTGTCTTCATTCTAATAGTAAGAAGTTACATGAATTTGCTGAGTTGTATTTTCCACTTCCTTCATCCAAGGAAGTGTAGTTTGTGGCAGGGAGTAGAGGACTATCCAAATACAAATTGGAATTATCCATCAGTGGATTGGGCCCTTGTTATCTTAATAAGATATCATTCATAGAAGCTGATTCCCTTATCTGTGAATTTAGTAAGTAAAAGGGTTTAGGGAAATTGCTTATTGAGACCTAATCAGTGTTGAATGGAACTTTCTGAATTTCAGCTGTGTCCTCCATTTTGTTCACGCTAATTTAACTCTGGAAAGTGACTATAGCAGAGAGATAATAAGGACTCATAGGTCCTTTTTCTTGTTACTTCTCTTACTCATTTATTAATTCATTGACAAGGCTATTTCTCCCTGCCTCATCTGCTGTGGCTTTGTTCATCTGCTTTTTCTGGTTTTAAGTCCCTGAGAAGTGCATGTGTCAGCACTTTTAATAATCAAGCCTGTAGTGGGTTGCGCATCTTTCAGAGGAGCAGAGTATCTATCAAAAGAATCTCAGAGACTAACTGCATATTTGTGAAATCACACATCACTCTACATTTGAAGGTAATAGAAGTTTATATCATTGAATATTATCTCATTAGATGGTTGCTTTACAACTGGTAATTGCTTCCACAGACATCAGAAATGACAGATGAGAGGACAGACGTGTCAGTAGAACTTTTCCTCAAAGGAAAACTGGAAACTGAGATAAATTGTAACTGGATAAACTAGTCAATGTCCCTTATCCTCTTCCACTTAAGATTAAGGCACCAAACAAATACTTTTCATATCTTGCTGTTGCTTTCTAAGTAGACTATTTTCTCTTCTCTTGTGAATTTTAGTGTTATTGAAAAGTGAAAAAGCAAATCACAGGAAATGTTTTCCCTTTAGCTCTTATTGTTATAATACATTGTATTAGTTCTTTTTTAACATGTAGAGTTAAAGAATTTTAAATAAGGGAGAAAGTCTCAGTGACTACAGTATAGTCATCTCTGCCAGGGAGAGAAATTACACTTCATCAAATACTTTCTCATGGATTTAGCGTATCTGTCTGTCACATTCTTGTCCCTTCAGCCTCTTCAGCTGGTGGCGAAATGATAAGTCTGGAGAGGAGGAGTAGTTGAGGATGTTTGCTTCTAAGCTGTTCTACAATGGTAACCCTTTAAGTATGAAAAGAGAAGGATAGACAAATTTGAAAGCTACTTTGTGTTTGTGTTGTTTTTAACATGAAAGTCTATATCCCTTTTCTCTCACATCTCATTTGTTTCCCACACAGAGGAAAACTATTAAGAAGCTGGAGATGTATCAATGTTTTTGCTGAAATAAGTTTACACTGTACGTTTGGCAAATGTATTCAAATTTTTTGTTCCCTATGTAACATTCTGCTGTGTTTATCCTGTTTTAACTAACACTTAATAATGTTCAATTTTTTTCTGAAAGTAGAATGAAAATTGTAGGAGAGGTAAATTGAAAAACGTGATTGCTATTTATAATTTCATGTCGTTTAAGCATAAGCTAATTAGATCTTACAGTGTTTAATCCATCGATAAATGTGAGAACATCCGCTGCTGATTAATTGCATCTCATAAACATTCAGTTGCTGCACATTTGAGCTAAAATGTCAAGGAACACAGTAAACATTTGTGAGTTTTCTTTTTTGAACATGTATGCAATCCTTCTATAGAAGCAGCCAGAAGTTCCTCTCTGCCCATCTCCCCAGTAAAACTTATATGAAATATATTTAGAAATCATTTGGAATATTCTCCTCCTCATGTCCTTGTTGATTAGCACATTTAAAGTCTACTGCCTTTGAAATATATTCTAATTGTGTGATCTACAAATTACTGACTAAACTAGTCTCATTTTTATGTTTTAATGAAGTTTTAGAGTGACTGTGGTAGCAGATTGACATGGACATTCCTTCTTTTTCTTTAGGATAGCATCTGAAATTTCTCAGGCAGACTTACTTATGTGCTGCTGTGAACACCTCCAGGAGTGACAGAATAGTGATTTACATATACGTTCATTTCCTAGACAAAAAATTTCTCCCAAGATAATGGATTTTAACGTATGAACAACATAATGGCTGAATTTAGCTGAGATGACTGAAAGTTCATTGATTAGTGGGCATAAGAAACAAGAATGACTTTTACTGATTATTAACAAGGACTACTCAAGAACAAAGCTGTTTGCTTAGCAGAGAAAAGCTTATACTCTTTCCTTTTTGAATTAGTGTGCAGCATTTCTGAACCTTTTTAGTTCAGTATCTGCTAATAAAAGTTTGAAGTTTATACTCTAGCTATAAAGGATGGCTAGCAACCCACCATTTTACTTGTTGTGGTGAAAAAGATACTGTCCTTCTCACTGGATGAATGACAATTCAGTGTTATGGCAATAATGATGAAAATCCCTCTGTGGTCATGTTTTCTTCACTTACATTGCATCACAAAATTTGTGTTAGAATTCATAGATATTGTCATAGATTCTGGTGATATGATGAGAAAGAATGCAGTAGCTGTAGCAATCCTCCTCATCACAGTACAAAAATGTGTGAAACATAGTTGTTAAATGTCCGATTACTCATTTATTTATAAGACAAAGTTTTATTCTACCAGACACTAAATTATTTTTTATTCTCAAATAACTTCTTTACAATCTGATTGCTTTCAGAGATTAAAAGTTTAGGAAAAAAGTCATTGGAGAGCTAAAACTGAATTTACAGAAATAGTAAATTTAATTATCTTAAAGTATGCACTTTTTTGGAAGTAGGTATGAAAAGCTATTGAGATTTGCACTGATTTATATGCATGCTTGCAATAAAGTTTTCAAGCAAATTGAACGTTAAGCCCAATTAAATTCATGTGTGGATGAAAAAAATCAAATGTTTTATACTGGAGTAAAAATTCAATTGTATGAATGCATAGTAGTTTCTCTCTAGAAAAAGCTCTAATGCTTCTTATACTTTCTCTGTAATTCATCGACAGTCATTTACTTTTTATGTATTATTAGATTTACTCCTAAAAAGAGAATGAAATTACCATAACCCCAAATCAGAAAAAAAAAATAATATTAATGTGGCTTTCTTATTCCCTTTAATTATAGGAAACATGGAAGGGTATGGCAAAAGTTTTTGAATTACTATTACTGAAATTTTGGATCAGACCTTTCATCACAAACAGGCTATGGTATCACAACTCACAATGACTTGCACTACCATAATTTCATTGTAAATTTGTCTTATACAAGAGTCATCCCTCTGTTGCTAAGAAGAGGCTTCTAGTACTTAAGCAAAACTTCCCCAGCCAAAAAAGCAACATAGTGATCACCCTGGAAAGTGCAATTTAGGAATCATGGTTAACTTTATTATCTGAACCTTCCTGAAAAAGGAATGTCTGGAATCATGCATGCTGTCAGAAGGCAGAACAGATGTCAAAATATCTGGCATGTTATTACCGTATTTTGAAGCAAAAGAGATACAATAGGCATAAAGTGCATGTCTCTATATTCAGTCTGAAGTCCAGAGTACGATCTCCAGAAAAAAGTTTCACATTTGTGCTACATGTTTTACTGCCCAGTTTCCAAGAAAGCTTTGTAAAGAGGGAGGTAAATATTGTCTGACTTTTCCTCCTTCTTGTGATCATTGACAAGTTTAACAAGGTCACTTCTGACAGTGTTGGTTTACTTAACAAAAAAATTTACTCATGCAATAACGTGTTTGCACAAAACATAAATATTTGTGGAAGAAATAGTGGTTTCTGGGTTTTAAGCCAGAATAAAAAATGTGTAATAAGCAGAAAGGAAAAAGAAGCTGTGTATATGAGAGAGAAGAACATGCTTTAACATCTGGTCTAAATATATTATCTGTGCAAAGTATTTGATGGATAATGCAGGCAAATACTTTTCAATCTGTAAGTTGCTGTCAAATTGTGAACCATCACGGTAAAATAGTTTATGATGAGCAAGCAGTTTTATTTTCTAAGTAAATGGCTGAAATACAAGTGAGTGAATGAGAAATAGTGTCAAAATATATCCTGGCTGAAGTTCAGCTTTCAATGTGGATGCTCAAAGTGTGCATGAGAATGAAAGTCATGCAAACCTCTAGAACAGAGAATTGGAGTGAGCAGGATTGCATCTGTCTGAGAAAACCTTCGTGAGCATTGACTGTTTTACATGGAAGTTTCAGACTTTGCAACTCAGCAGTTGCAGAATGGCATAAGAAATATCACAAAACTAATGGTACCTGGCAAATATGACCTTTATTGACAATGCTGCTGTTCCTGAAATATATTGCTACATCAAGATTTTTACGCAGTAAAACACTCTTTTCTGAAGGTTTGAGTAACAGAGTTTAAATCTGGAACTGAGCACAAACAGTTCCTTGAAGACTGCAAAGATCTTATTGATGTTTAGATCTAGTCACGCTGAAAAGAAATGAAGAGGGAGAGTATGAGAACCATCACTTAATTCTGTTTTGGTGTTTGAAGTATTGTCTCCCTTAAATGATGTGGAGTGGTGGAAAAGAGAAAAAAATATGTCTGTATCACCCTTGTTTCAGCATGGCAAAAACTTTCTGGAAAGGCATCTCTGCTTTTCCCTAAGAGTAACCGAGCAGGCTCAGCTTGGAGGGTTTTGGGAATGCAGAGTAAGACAGATGGATGTACAGACTGATGTGGAGCTGGTAGGGAGAGTTAGGGAAATGGTTTTGCAGCAGACAGCATGTTAACTATGGTAACTAGAGGGAGTGTGCTGCAAGCAGAGGGGACTGGATAAAAGACCTACCCTACAAGGACACAGTGATCAAAGGGTAGACTTGACTTCCAAGTTTTCCATTCATTCTGTCTCACTCTCATTACGACTCTGATAGTCTCAGTCTTAGCTGTTTAATTACTTACGCTGGTAAGTTATTATCTTCTAAAATCATCTTACCCTCTAAAAACCCACTACCTGTAGTGAGAGTGAAGTGGAAGGTTTTGATACACTGGTTAAAAGAAAAGCTGGGACAACTCTACCTCAGGCCCTGAAGCTGGTAGTCTGTGCTACTAGGTTTGTTATTCAAATCTGCAGCCACCATCCAGAATGGTTTGGAGCAAGTTAATCAAATCTCTTTAAATCAGGGAAGAAATAATTTCATTTATGTTGCTATTTGCAAACTTCTTTAAAATAATTGTTCAGTGTTTATCACTGACAACAGTAAGCACTTGAGAAGAGTAGAAGAAAGGTCAGTGTAATCTTCAGCTTGCAGAGAGCTATGGGGAAAAGTGCAGAAAGTCCTTCTCCTTCGACTCTTTATAAAGGAAGCAGAAGTTCATAACTCTTGTTTTTCTTGGCTAATCAGTGTTTCCATGCACACAGTGCTTCTTTTGGTAAACTGACTGATTTGTTTCACCTGGCTTCTGTTAAGAATTTTTTTTTATTATAATTTGTCTTATTTCTGTTTTCATATTGTGGAGTTCTGGACCTGACTAGTCTTTGTGGCTAGGTCTTAAACTTACAAAATTTGGATCATAATATCTTAGTTGTCCTCAGTAATGTTGAAAAATATTGTTTATCACATCTTAGTTCTTTAAAAAGTTGTTATAATAAGTGTCAAATTGTTAAAAATAATGGAGAAGTGGCTAAGCAAATAGTAAGATATTGAACTCCATGGTGTTTACTTTGAAACCAGTCTAGATTTTTTTTACCTTCTAGGCTGATGGTAAACTAGATTTGGGGAAAGTGTCAGAAGTTTCCCTCACATGGTTTTCATTTGCTAGGACTTACCATCATTTCCAGCAACCAGGGTACCTCCGTCTTACTGTCTGGAATAACAGGTGTCTTTTCTGGTATTGTATTTCCCTTGACTTCCTGGCTTGGTTATTTTCTTCTAAAAATTTCAAGGTGATGTTGTGTATGGAAAATCAATATGCTCTTTAACATGTTTATCTTCCCTCTGTTGGCCATTTGTATAAATAGCTAAGGACATATAATGGGTAGGCTTTCCTCCTTCTGACTATTACAATGGTCATTGCGGATTATGTAGTTACTCTTAAGGGGAGGTTGAGCAATCCAAAGGTGCTGCTCTTTGCAAAACTTAGGCATCTTTCTGGTGGGCATTTGGGGCTTACTCATAGACTTCTAGTCCTCAGTCTTTTTAATGCCATTGGTCATTTCTACAACTGGAGCAGCTGGATGCTAGATAAAACTGACCTGTGGGCACCCAGGGATGGTTCTTTGCCAAAGAAGCACTTTGTGTAACATAACTGTTTTTAAGCAGTTTCTGGTGGATACTTATCTTTTTTTTTAAAAAAAAAAAAGTACAGAAATTACTTTACTTTTGGTTAGCTTGATCAGATTTTGAACTTTGCAAAGTTATTTTTAAGTTCAGTAGAAGAGATAGCATAATATAATTTAACACATAGCAGTATTAAAATAAAATGGATTAAAACTCTAAACTTTGAGGTCTACTAAAGCATTATCTGTTTTTTTTTCCTGATGTTTGGGATTTTAAAGAAACTGATAATGCAATGAAGAAATGGGTAGGATACACTTAATACTTAAAAGGTATCTGTTCTCTCATTTTTAACTTTGTTTTTATTAAGATATGCTTTCTAGCTGTAACCTGTCCTTATGTATTCGCAAGGTTTGGCTTTTGTTCTGCTTTTATATTAGACCTTGTCAATGTACAATTTCAGAAATGTTGTAACATTATAGTTTGAGCTTCAACTCTTTAGCACGGCTGCAATTTTACTGGTAATGGTACATTTAACAGATGCATGGAGATACTAGTAGGAAGATATAACGTGTGTCATTTAGAGGAGGTTTGTAACTCTACATCTGAGGTATGCGTGAAAATTGTGCATAAGTCAAGTTCTTTGTATATAATAGATTATTTTTATGAATTAGCAAAACATAAGTTTTCCATTTTGGTTTTCCTCACACAATTTTCTAGAGCCACAGAAATCTACTGGCTCACTAATAGGTCTTTTCAATGTAGCTGAAGTACAGAGAGCCTTAATGAATGGACTAAAATGTAGTCTGCATTTTACCAGCCTGTACATAATAAAATGTGTGCAAAGAAGTGAGGATCTCTACTACTAAGTAAAGATTTGGTAGTATGGGCTTAAAGGTTGCAAAGCTATACTGGCTCTGGCACCTCAGCCAGCTTACTTCAAGGTACTTGGGTATTTCTCTGCAGGGACATGTTGTTGGTTGGAGTGTGTTATGCTCAAGTTTCATTGAAAAAACAATGTGACATCTAGTAGGTAACCAGTGCAAGACAGTGTGTCAAAAGCAAGTAGTTAAAACAAATTTAGTAAGAAGCGTCACTGTGTTACTGTCACTATGTAAGGTCCAGTCCTGCTCCAGCTCATGTCTGTGTCTCACTTGGGAGTTCTACTGCTTCTTTCAGAGTAAACTCAACAAGGCACTCTGCATTAAGTGTGATTTCATATAATTTTACTCCCTGGATAATGAACTAGACCACTAGACCAGTCTAGAAACAAAATACCTTTTCTCATCTATGCCTCACCTGCTGGCTGAGCTGGAACATTTTACTTTCTGCCTCCCATCCCATTTTTGGAAAGTAATATTAACATTATTTTCCTTTATAAAATGTTTTACCACCTCTTAGTGAAAACTACTAGGATCAGTGAAAAATATGTGAGGATCCAAGTATTAATACTGGTCTATGAATATCAGAAGAGAATTTTAGTTTAATTTGTATTGTGGGTTTGATGACACGTACTGAAGAAGTTGTGGAGTAGGACATGGGTTTTACCCCTATACGGATGAAAAATTACAAAGAATTTGGAGCCTGGGTGGTTTTTGTTTGTTTGTTTGTTTTTACTTAGGCCACTAAGAAAGTTTTAAAGGACTTTATTGAGTTAAATTCTATTACCTTTCTAAAAAATAAATCAGTTAATTTACATAGTGACTAAACATCTTCCATGCCTTTCTAAATTATTCTTAATTACAAAGGCTGTTTCCATAGTTACAATTTATATCTTAATTTCATAGTAGATTTATTTCCACTTATTCAGCTCGTTCCATTTATCTACCTTATTTGTTATTTGAACTACACATAAACTTCTGGGATGCTTTTTTTCTTACAGCTTTTGGGAAGGAAAAAATCCTATTAAGACAGAAATAAAAGTGTTTACTATGTAGCTAGTTCAATTACCAGCGAATATAATTTAAACTTGTCTCTTTAATAGAGATACAGGCCTTTGAAGAGAATATATAAGAAAATAAGCCAAAGAATCAATTAGATTCTCCTAGAATTGAATCAAGTACAATAAGTACCATTTAAAATGTGTAATAATTTTTAAGTAACAGCCATAATATTTACTAGGTTCGTGAAACACAGATAAGTCATGGAGGCATTTAAAACATTTCTAAACAATTATAATGTTTAAAGAAGCCCATTAATATTTTAATTAAAGTTGAAAAATATTGTTGATTTCTCTTTATTATGCTTATTTCTTCACAAAGGGCAGACTTTGTGGCTGTTACTTTTTTCTGTGTATCACTTCAGATCCATTTCTTGCCGCAGCTGTATAATCAAGTCACTTGTGCTAGTCTTCCCTGAAACACTTAACTACATTCATCATGGATTTGTTTTGCTCCTTTGTAGCAGAGATGAACTAATAGACTTTTTAAAACTGTAGAATAAATTATGTGGAGGATATTCTGCTCCTTGGAATTCCATACACACACACCCACCCACCCCGTTATACGGTGTGTTATACACGTGTTTTGTCACATGCTTTTGGAAATACCACTTCAATTCTTGACATTAAGTGATCAACTTTAGCAGTAGCATTTAAAAAACAAACTTTTCCCTTCAGAGTTCTCATATATAGAAATTTCCCTTTTAGTGCAAAGGTACTTCTTCCTTTTTTTTTTTTCACCTGACCTGAAACGTGAGACAAACAATGTGCAATCCCAAGCAAAAGTTATGTTAGCATGTTATACTACTTTTTTCTTGCTAGACCTATATTCCTGTTAGTTCGTAAGTTCAGCGCCACACCAACATTTCTTTCAGGGCTAATGCTCAAGATTTTGGTTTAGGTGTCAACAAATAGCATCCATAAGTATGTTTTTCCATTGACCAGTTGAAGGTGAAAGGATTCAGAGGCTTTGCGCATGTTCTGTGTGTGTTACAGGAACCAGTCTAAGCCCTGTCACTTTTTTCCAACTTAATACATTCATGTCTTTCAATAGCTCTTCTATATCAGTAACAGGTACTACCGCTCTATGAGAGGTTTTGGTATTATATGCTCTAGAAATAAGGGATGACAATTCTTTCTGTGCTGGCAGATAATAGGGTAAAACTCTAACATCGTAACCTAAGGCCTTTTCAGATGGTATTCGCACAGCTATTCTCATTTTCACGGTAAAGAAACCTCCATATTTAGAAGAGTGTTGGATATGAGAATAAACTCTATACATGCAATAATTTCAACACGATGAGAACACATCAGATTTACTGGGGAGGTATAAATTAGTCTGTGTGTTTGCAGTGAGTGAATGCTTGAAATACATCAGAGCTGATAGGAATGTACAGAACAATAACCTACATACACGGTAGATTTGGTGCATTCCTTGAATATGTTGCATATACAGTGTGGCTAGGATGTCTTTGCACTGTCATCATGTGTAGGTTTTGTGTATGTGGTGCATTTATCACAAATATTATACCTTTGATAAATTTTAGCAATATAAAAACCACAACTGGTAAATTAACAGGAAAATAAAACAATGTCTCCTTGAAAAATAGAGTGATGACCTTGATAAATTAGCTTTAGAAGTTTCTAAAAGATTATTTTCCTTGATCCATTTTTAACACTCACACAGTTGGTCTTATACTATTAAGCTTGGCTTTTAGAAGAGTGCTGTGTAAAACTGTTCTAGCATAATTGCGAAGGAATCTTAGGCAAATTGTGCAGTAACACTTGTTAAAAAAAAAAAAATCTCTGAAAAATGGGCTGTATCTGTGAAATTATTTAGGGTGTCCTTAAGTCTATTGACACTTACTAGTAATGACCTGGCAGCTCACTTGTGAATAACACCTTTATTCTAAGGCTGTGTATAAAACCTTTACAACCTGCCTCATCGTTATTGTTTCATGGTCATAACAAACCATCTTTAAGGTTATTTATTTCCTGTGTTTGTATACATTAAATTCAGCTTTTGGCAGTCTCTGCAGTTCGATAGTGCAATGCAGAATTAGGCAAGAATGCTTGGAAAAACAGAGGTGCCAAACTTCTAATAGAACTCAGTCATTGTTAAATGATAGTTTATGACCAATCTCATGCTTGACTAAAAAGTACACTTTGAAAACAATTTCACACTATCCATCTTGCTTTGAAAGTGGAATTGTTAATAGTTTTTCTTGTCTCCTGAATACCAAAACCATCTGGGGCACACTTTTATCAATTTGTTACTTAGATAACAGTGCTGAAATGAGTTATATCCTCCAATATATCTGTAGAATGGTACTAAGGAAGTCTCCAGTTGCACAGATTAAGATGTGAATTCTACAGTTTCCCCTTACTGCTCAGCCATTCAGTGGTGAGTTCTTGTGCCCTGAGGCTTAGTCTTTAGGGAGGGTATAGACTGAGCCTTCACTGCAATCACTGAACTGGCAAAATTGTGTATTTCCAGAGGCCAAATTGATCTAGCCATAGCTAGGATGTGTTCAAGCTGGATATAGAAATGAGTTACTAGATTTTTTTTTCATAGCATGAAGTGGCTGCCTGAAGTCAAAAGGGTTTTGTTGCATGCTGTTCGTAGACATAACCATTATGATATTGTCTAAACTGCTTTAGTTTCCAGCATAGCAACAATATTTATTGGCTTCTTTCTTCATTTTCCTCTTTATTCAGGCAGTCATTCTATGACACATTTATGAGACCTTTTCCTCTTTGAAGTACCTGGATTTTGCTTTAGGATATATCCAAGTCAAAAAGTAAAGCAGTCTGATCTCTAAACTGCTTTCTAGCCAGCAGGGAGTGCAGGGGAGACAATTGTATCTAAGGTTGGCCAAAAGTAATGAACAAAAACAGTGCATGCATATTTTATTGTCACAGCATCCATGGCATTCTCAAAATAGCATGCTTGCTACCATATTGTGATTATGGACTGAACCTTTTTGAAGACAAATGAGGAATTCTCATTGATTATTATGGCTTTTAAATTGCTTACGTTTCCAGTTACGCTTGTGTTTATGTCATAAAAAGACCATGTCCCTTTTCCTGAGCCCTGAAAAGGAAACTGGAGCAGGCTTCTCCAAGGTAAAAGACTATAACTGGTAACTTTCCAGAGTAAAGCTTTGCAGCTGATACCTTTCTCCTTCTCAGAGCTTCATATGACCTTTGAAAGTATATAGCTTATAGAAATATAGGTGATGTTATATTCTCCTTAATTTCTACCTTCTTGAGCTTTTACTTCCAGATTAATTTTTCCTATATTGACAGGGTTTGAAAGACATCATATTGAATAGGTTGTGGCATGAAATTCAAGTAACACTGTGTACTCCTTATATCCACTAAATCTAGGTGACTTTGCATAATGAAGAGGCACTCTAAATCACCCTTCTTCACATTTCTTTTCTTTGTGTGTTCATACAATGCCTTTCTGCTCTCTGTGGGTTCGTATAAGAGTCAGAGATATACTGGCAATGGAGATACCAGTGGGTTACAACCTATCTATTTTGCCTAAGTAATGATTAAATATTCCTTTTACTGACTTGCAATGAAGATCTTTGATTGACAAAATACAAGCTATATGATTCAAATGTCTTAAATTCCTTAAATTTAGGTAATCCAAGGAAGGATAATCCATCAAATAGAATATTTGTTTTAAATCCTCCAGGGCTTGATTGCTTTTGTTTTGGTCTTAATGTCAAATAAGAAAAACAATTGAAGAGTAATATTCTTCAGTTGACTCTAGTACTGTTTTGAAAAACCTTGAATTTGATACTGATTTCCATGCACAATAATTAATTATAGTTCTTTTAATGATTTTTTTCCTGATGCAGTCAAAAACATGAATGTTACATGTGCAATGCATATTTATTCAGGTAGGATCTAGCTTCTTGAAATATTTAGACTGGATTTATAAACTGTTAGCTTTCCAACTTCCTTTTCATTACTGTTTTTATGTAAGTAAGTGTAGAATGTCTGGAAATTTAATTGGTATCATGATAAAACTGAAGAGGAGACTGGACTAGGAAAAGTAGCAATAGCATTTTCTAAATGGTAATACGTGTTGTGTGTTAACTCTCATAGGCAGCTCAGCCCCACACAGCAGCTTGCTCACTCACTGAGAAGGGTAAAAGAGAAAACTGGTGGGTTGAGTCAAAGACAGTTTAATAGGAAAAGCAAAAGCTGTGTGTGCAAGCAAAACAAAATAAGAAATACATTCGCTACTTCACATCAGCAGGAAGATGCTTAGTGGTTTCCAGCAGGGATCCATCATTCATGATAGTTAATTGGGAAGGCAAATGCCATAACTCTGAAAGTACTCCCCTTCCTCCTTTTTTCCCTAGGATTTTATTGCTGAGCACAACTTCATATGGTGTGGAATATGCTCAGTTGGGGGTCAGTTGTCCCAGCTGTGTCCCCTCCCACTGTCTTGCCCACTGACAGCCTACTTGCTGGTGGGGCAGTGTAAGAATGAGAAAAGGCCTTGATGCTATGTAAGCACTGCTCAGCAATGGCTAAAACATCGTTGTGTTATCAATACTGCTTTGGTAACAACTCCAAAATAGTACCATATGAGCTACTATGAAGAAACTGAACTCTATCCCAGCCAAAACCAGTACAACCTGGTACATGATACAGTATTTAATGTCTTGCAAATGAAGTGCTTGCTTAACCTAGCAAAACATTCCAAAAGGCTCTACAAAAGTTGCCCGAAAAATTGCATCCAGGGAGGGTAACAAAGCTGCTGAAAGGCCTGGAAGGAATGTCCTATGGGGAGTGGCTAGTTTGGAGAAAAGGAGACCAAGGGGTGACGCCATTGCTCTTTACAGTTTCCTAAGGAGGGGAAGGGGAGAGAGAGGTACTGAGCTCTTCTCTCTGGGATCAAGTGGCAGGACACATGGGAATGGCTCAAACCTGCATTCAGGGGAGGTTCAGACTAGATATTAGGAAACATTTCTTTACCTAGAGGGTGGTCAAGCACTGGAACAGGCTTCCTAGAGAGGTGATTGATGCCCTGAGCCTGTCAGTGTTTAAGAGGCATTTGGCCAATGCCCTTAATAACATGCTTTAACATTTGGTCAGCCCTGAAGTGGTCAGGCAGTTGGACTAGGTGACTGTTGCAGGTCCCTTCCAACTGCAACTATTCTATTCTATTCTATTCTAGACTTCTTTTTTAGAAATGGGACCATTTACATTCTCATACAATGTTTTATTATTTATCTGCATCATAGGAGCACTCAAAGCATTTATGTTGTGAAACAAGGGTCCAGTAAATGAGCTTCAATCCAAGTCTGAGATGATCAAATAATCATCTTCTCATGGAACACACAATCTGCCTAAATGGTGTTAAAATATAATTTTGCTTCTGCAGTTAAGTAAAAAGTTTTACTTGTTAGCTAGTGAGGAAAAAATGGAATCATAGAACCATAGAATCATAGAATGGTTTGGGTTGGAAGGGACCTTAAAGATCATCTCGTTCCAACCCCTCTGCCACAGGCAGGGACACCTTTCCACTAGACCAGGTTGCTCAAAGCCTCATCCAACCTGGCCTTAAACACTGCCAGGGAGGGGGCAGCCCCAGCTTCTCTGGGCAACCTGTTCCAGTGTCTCACCACCCTCACAGGAAAGAATTTCTTCCTAAGATCTAATCTAAATCTACCTTCTTTCAGCTTAAAACCATTACTCCTCGTCCTGTCACTACTTGTCCTTGTAAAAAGCCCCTCTCCCGCTTTCTTGTAGGCCTCCTTCAGATACTGGAAGGCTGCTATGAGGTCTCCCCGGAGCCTTCTCTTCTCCAGGCTGAAGAGCCCCAACTCTCTCAGCCTCTCTTCATAGGAGAGATGCCCTCTGATCACCTTCATGATGCCCTTCGTGCTGTTCTCCAGCCCTCTGATCACCTTCGTGCCCTCCTCTAGACTCGTTCCAACAGCTTCATATCCTAATGTCCTGGTTTGGCCTAAACCAGGCCGATTTTCCTTTCAGTGATTTTTACTTTCAGCTAAGTCTCCTCTAAGTAACTGCACTTTCTGAAACTAAAAATAACAGAGAGCATCTGCCGCAGGTTTAATAGCCGGCCCAGCTTTAAACCGTGACACCTTCTTATGTTGGGGGCCCTAGAGCTGAATGCAGTACTCCAGGTGGGGTCTCATGAGAGCAGAGAAGAGGGGAAGTATCACCTCCCTTGACCTGCTGGCCACTCTTCTTTTGATGTAGCCCAGGATACGATTGGCCTTCTGGGCTGCAAGTGCACATTGCCAGCTCATGTTGAGCTTCTCATCAACCATCACTCCCAAGTCCTTCTCCTCAGGGCTGCTCTCAATCCATTCTCCACCCAGTCTGTGTTTGTGCTTGGGATTGCCCTGACCCACATGCAGGACCTTGCACTTGACCTTGTTGAACTTCATGCGGTTTGCACAGGCCCAGCTCTCAAGCCTGTCAAGGTCCCTCTGGATGACATCCTTTCCATTCAGCGTGTCGACCACACCGCACAGCTTGGTGTCGTCCGCAAACTTGCTGAGGGCGCACTCAATCCCACTGTCCATGTTGCTGACAAAGATGTTAAACAGGACCAGTCCCAATACTGACCCCTGAGGAACACCACTCGTCACTGGTGTCCACTTGGACATCGAGTCATTGACCGTAACTCTTTGAGTGCGACCATCCAGCCAATTCTTTATCCACTGAGTGGTCCATCCGTCAAGTCCATGTCTCTCCAATTTAGACAAGGACGTCATGCGGGACAGTATCAAATGCTTTGCACAAATCCAGGTAGATGACATCAATTGCTCTTCCCCTATCCACCAATGCTGTAACCCCATCGTAGAAGGCCACCAAATTTGTTTAGGCATGATTTGCCCTTAGTGAAGCCATGTTGGCTGTCACCAATCACCTCCTTGATTTCCATGTGCCTCAGAAGAGTTTCCAAGAGGATCTGCTCTATGATCTTGCCAGGCACAGTGGTGAGACTGACTGGCCTGTAGTTCCCCGGGTCTTCCTTTTTTCCCCTCTTGAAGATGGGGATTATGTTTCCCCTTTTCCAGTTAGTGGGGACTTCCCCAGACTGCCATGACTTCTCCGAAATGATGGATAGAGGCTTAGCAACTTCATCTGCCCATTCCCTCAGGACCTGCAGATGCACCTCATCAAGTCCCATGGACTTGTGCACCTTCAGGTTCCTTAGATGGTCTCAAACCTGATCTTCTCCTACAGTGGGTGGTTCTTCATCCTTCTAGTCCTTGCCTCTGCCTCTTTGACTTGGATGGTGAGGCTAGAGCTCTTGCCGGTGAAGACTGAGGCAAAAAAGTCTTTGAGCACCTCAGCTTTCTCCATATCTTGGGTAACCAGGTCTCTCGTTTCCTTCTGGAGAGGGCCCACATTTTCCCTAGTCTTCCTTTTATCACTGACGTACCTATAGAAGCATTTCTTGTTGTCCTTGACATCCCTGCACAGATTTAATTCTATCAGGGCTTTAGCTTTCCTACCCTGGTCCCTGGCTGCTCGGACAATTTCCCTGTATTCCTCCCAGGCTACCTGCTCTGGCTTCCACCCTCTGTAGGCTCCTTTTTTGTGTCTTGAGTTTATCCAGAAGCCCCTTGTTCACCCATGCAGGCCTCCTGGTGTTTTTGCCTGCCTTGGTCTTTGTCGGGATGCATCGCTCCTGAGCATGAAGGAGGTGGTCCTTGAATACTAGCCAGCTTTCTTGGGCCCCTCTTCCCTTCAGGGCTTTATCCCAAGGGACATTCCCAAGCAGGTCCCTGAAGAGGTCAAAGTCTGCTCTCCTGAATTCCAGGGTAGTGAGCTGGCTGCGTGCCCTCCTCACTGCCCTAAGGATCCTGAACTCCACCATTTCATGGTCTCTGCAGCCAAGGCTTCCCTTGAGCTTCACATCCCCCACCAGCCCCTCCTTGTTGGTGAGAACAAGGTCCAGCATGGCACCTCTCCTCGTCGGCTCCTCTATCACTTGGAGAAGGAAGTTGTCATCCACACATTCTAGGAACCTCCTGGATTGCTTGTGCCCGGCTGTGTTGTCTTTCCAACAGATGTCAGGGTGATTGAAGTCCCCCATGAGGACCAGGGCCTGTGAACATGAGGCTACATCTATCTGTCTATAGAGGGCCTCATCCTCTTGGCCATCCTGGTCAGGTGGCCTGTAGCAGACGCCCACTATAATGTCTCCTGTCCCTGCCCGCCCTTTAATTCTGACCCATAATCTTTCCCTCAGCTCCTCCTCCATCCCCAGACAGAGCTCCATGCACTCAAACTAATCATTGAGATAGAGGGTGACACCCCCTCCTTGTCTCCCCTGCCTGTCCTTCCTAAAAAGCCTATATCCCTCCATTCCAATGCTCCAGTCGTCAGAGTTATCCCACTATGTCTCTGTGATGCCAATAAGGTCGTAGCCTTGCAGGTATGCGCAAGTCTCTAGTTTCTCTTGTTTGTTCACCATGCTCTGTGCATTTACATAGAGGCATTTCAGTTGGGCTTGGCAATAACATCTGCCAGCTCCCTGAGTACTCGTGGGTGCATCCCTTTGGGGCCCATATATTAGTGGGTATCCAGTTTGCCTAAGTGTTCTCTAACCCTATCCTCCTCAACCAAGGCGAAGTCTTCCTTTTTCCAGACTTTCTCTCTTACCTCCAGGATCAGGGATTCCTGAAGGCTGGCCTTAGCAGTAAATACTGAGGCAAAGAAGGCATTCAGTAATTTAATTCCAAATTGGCCTTAGCCTTCCTTATCCCATCCCTGCATACTCCGACAACGTTCCTATATTCCTCCCAAGTGGCCTGTCCCTTTTTCCACATTCTGTAAACTTCCTTCTTCCATTTGAGTTTTGCCAGAAGCTCCTTGCTCATCCATGCAGGTCTCCTGCTCCATTTGTTTGATTTCTTGCTCATAGGAATTCACCAATCTTGAGCTTGGAGGAAGTGCTGCTTCAATATTAACCAGCTCTCTTGGACCTCCCTGCCTTCTAGAGCCCTAACCCATGGGATTCCTCCAAGTAGATCCTTGAAGAGGCCAAAGTTAGCTCTCCTGAAGTCCAAGGTCATGATCCTACTTATTGACCTGCTTCCTTCATGCAGGATTCTGAACTCCACCATCTCATGGTCACTGCAGCTGAGGCTGCCCCTAACCTTCACATCCCCAATCAGTCCTTCTTTGTTTGTTCGTACAAGGTCCAGTATGCCCGCTTCTTCCTGCTGCCTGGGACTGGAGTGTATGGGACTATATGGTTAGTTCATAAACCACTTAGTTTGTACAATCAGCTGGAAAAGTAGGACACGCTCAGCAAAGAGTGAGTTTTCAGTAATTCTTAGTTTCTCAACTCAGGTAAGTATCTACAGTTTCTAAATGTATGTATTTTTAATAACCGTGGCTGAATAACTAAAGTTCAAAGGCTAACCTGCACTTCCTATTCCAAAGAACAGAATTTTTCTAATGGAGGTCTTTCAGTATTTATCAGTCTTCCCTCTTGTCCCCTCATCTCAACCTTGCTCTTGAAAACAAACATGAATTCTGTCAGGCTGATAACGAAGACAAATGCATCCCTTTTCTTCCCAGACCTATGCCCCACCCACCAATTCTCCCTAGAACTACCTTAGACAATATGAACAGAATGACTGAAACTCGGCAAAGTCGCTAGCAAATGTAAATAAAAACCTGTAGTGAAAAACATTAGACAACACTAATAGATGGAGTTCAGCGATCCAGCTGCGAAAATATGTGAATTGTTTTGTTGTTTTTGGAAATATATTTGAATTATTCTATTTGAAAATCTGTATGATAACTGCTGTCTTGGAACCACATCACATTCTCTGTCTTTCTCTTATGACTTTTTTCCACCATAGGAACAAAAGTGCTTAATTCTTTGTCCAATTCTGTCAGTTCAACTTAAAAAAGCAATTCACACCAACAAGTTATGTATTTCAAAATACCAGCCCTCTGCCTCAGGTCATAAGCACTTTTCTGGTCACAGACACTCAACACTCTTATTATGTTACTTGTTCAGAAAAAAAAATGGCAGATTGATCCAACTTGCTGTCATGGAAAGAGAAATATTACTTCAAGAGACTAAATAATAAATATGTCCTTAATGAGTTGTAAATAGTAATTATGAACTGTCTTTCTTTGTTTCAGTAGAATACAGAATACAAAACTGAGACTTGGCCTCAAAGCAGCTATCATCGAAGTTTATGTCAAGGAAACAAACTTTCTCTGCTATCTGCTTCAGAGTGATGGCTGTAGCCTTTATTGTGTTTAACTGCAGGTCTTTCATTTCAGTTGACAAAAATGGCATCAAATTGACAAAGAGGGTACTTTATCTATTTTGAGATGAAAGTAGGTTTTTTTTTTCTTGATCTTATAGGAAAGGTATATCTCATGCTAAAGCATCTCATAAATTCACTTTGCCCTATTCATGTTTTGCTATAATATTTTAAGGTAAGTGACATTTAAAGAGTCATATCTTATCTGCCAGCACAGATAAATTAGTTCAGAATGTACATTGAGGAGTTAATTTATAAAGGACTGCCTGTATCACTGAAGAAAGGTGACTGTCATCCAGTGAAGCTATGTTCCTAATATTAACTGGTATATGATGAAGTGTCTGATATTCATAGCACATTGTTTCATGTATCATTCAACATAATTCTCTTTTTTCCTAACAGTTATAAGGATGTGCATAGGCCTTCAAGGTATAGCTGTCAATTTTCATAGATGTACAATGTATGGAAGAAAGAAATGGGAATGTATGGCTTGACTGAGGTTTTCAGTCACTTGTGCCATTTAGAGAAAAGGTGTTGTGGCAGCTGGTGTGTCTAAGTCAGAACAGTAAGAACAAACCATGAATTTTGTATACATACATAGGAAGAGCTGTTGTATGTCTGTTTTTTTATTCTGCCTTGCAGAATAGAAATATGACATTATTTTCACTTGAGTGGCCCCTACTGCAATTTGTGTGCTGTTTGATAATCTAAACCCTGGAAGATGAAATAAAGCCAGGTCATGCCTGAAGTTTTGCCTGCTCAAGTGTATGTGAGGGTTATAGTATAATCTTGTCCACGTTCTACATATATTTATATACATACGTGTGTTTATTATAATTGAGAAAAATAGTCACATTAATCTTAAAGTATGTCTTAGATCTTTCAAATATGGAGTGATAGCTACATGACACCATTCATTTACTTTTCTTTGACTTTTACACACAGTAATTGATCTGTCTTTATTGTCTATATGGTCTTCACCCACACAAAATAAAGCATGTTTAAACCATCAAGGCTGAGCTGACTAGAGGAAACTCATTAAGATGCCTGGAACATAATCCTTCATGAATACAGATGTGAAAAAACTGGTGCTTGATGGGAGGGGTTATGGATTTTTTGGGGCATGGGTTTAAGTTTCCTCAGCGACTTCCTCATCCTTACCAACTGTCATTTTTTTTCTGCTAAAATAAAATAGAATCCTGCTTCCCAACACACCTTTTGCATGACTTCAAAAATTTGTTATGGACACCTAAATACAGCCTGAAAGTGATCACTTCATAACTGACTCTTGCTTGCTGCCTCTCCCTTTCAATAAATGTTTTGAAATTATGTTAAAGTTTCTTTTTTTTTTTTAGTAAGAATGGCTGTTTTCATATATTATTAAAGAGAAAATTATTGTTGGAGAAGAATTACTGTTTAAGATTCTGAACAGTCAAGGAATGGCACAAATGCAAGAGTGAGAATCTAAAGAGGGCAATACAGAAATCCATGCTAAGGTTGCTTAATGTTACTTATCAACAGAATAGGTGCACACCTTTGCCATAAACCCAGTAACAGTTGTATTGTTTTTGAGGATGTCTCTGACATATATCTGTTTTCAAGGAAAAATTGCCATGTGGATGAGGATTTTAATCAATTTTTGCTTAAATTGTTGAAGTTGGAGGACTAGTTACTCTAGGAGGTGGAGTATCCATTTCATTGTAGCTGTCTAAGAGTGGTTTTTTTGGCATGCTAGGACAAATAAGGCAAGTAGCTAGTCTACTACTTGTAAGAAGGTTTTATTAAGTGAAGTCAATTTAACTCCTATCTCTGGTAGGTTTTCGGGATCTGCATTGTCTTATTGGCTAATTATTTCCTTTTTCCTGCCACAGTCTTCCCTGCCCACTCATACACTTCGTGTTTTTTAGAGTTTGCTCACAACATGCATTGTTATTAAAAGCCAGCATTTACAGCTGGAGACTGAGGAGTAGGCTAAATTCTTTCACTGCAAGAGGTACAAAATAATTTAATAACTGATGTTACATTTTTCCACCTAACTGTTCTGATTTCCATGCAGGAAAAAAACTGGTTATTGCATTCAGTAACTGAATGCAATCCATTATTGGTCAACAGGAATCCTATCTACTGCAGAGCAAGATATTTTTTATTTTATTGTATTTTCAGCTAAACTGTTTAATGACAAAATCAGACTCTTTTTGGGATAGCATCGTGTGATGCTTATACTAAGTAGTCTGTAATAATGAATTTTTAGGCAGTACACACATTTTGAATGCCCCAAGAGAAGCAACATTGTTTGGTCTCAGAATAAATAAAAACTAGCACACTACCCTAATCAAATTACTTCAATATTGACCTTCAACCTAGTAATAATAAGTGATCAGATTATTGAGACTGTAGGTTACTTACACAGTCTAAATGAAGGGAAATAAAAATTTTCAGTGCAAGGTGCCATCCTTGTTTTGGTCTCTGAATACTGCAGAGAACTTTGAGAATGCACCTGCCAGTGTTAAATAATTTATGCCAATCCGAACCTATATTGAGCAAATGTGTGCCAAGGTCCTTTCTGTCATTAAGAAATTCTCCATGCAACTATTGGCAGTGCAGTGTTTGAGGTATCTCCTCTATTTCAAAGAAGCCAGCTCGGGAATGAAAAGCATTGTAGCCATGGTGCAGAGAGTCTGTGGTTAAATTACCCAGGGTTTATGTTCACACAACCATGGCTAAACTACTTCTAGTATTCAAGCCAGCTGGTTTACAGCAAACTCTGGTATCTCTGTCCTACAGTCAAAATTGCCATGTGGGGCCATTAAGCTGTGACAAGCTGATCATTAAGGCAGTAATTTGCATCAAAGACTGAAGAATTTTCATGACCTTTTTTTGCATGATACTACTTGGAAACAGCTGAAAATAAAGCCCAAGCTATGTGAAATTTTTTAAGGAAAAAAATGAAAAAAAAACCCTATTGTGTTTTACACAACTCTTTCTCTCTATATATGTATAAAATGCTACTTGTAATTTATCTTATTTTTTGCAGGTCTTCTGAGAGGCTTTACAGGCATGTATTCATACGTAATTGAACATATAAGTAGCATTTTATTGAGTAATTTCCAATTTGCATTTCTTGACAGTTTCGCCTTTGCTGTAGAAGATGTTTTTTTCTGAGTAGTCCATAGCTATGCTCATGAAAAACTGATTCTGTTTCAAGGTATGTAAAGGTTAATTTGTAGATGCTCTGAGAGGTAGAATGAGGGTTGACTTTTTAAAGATGGCTTGAAAAAAAATGGAAATGTATTGCTTATGACACTGACTTTATAGCCTGTTTACTGTATCCTTTTTTTTTTACTGTAGCATTTAGTTTATTATCTGCATGTGTCTTTTAATTCCTTGACCATATTCTTTAGTGTTGAGTGACTGCTTTTTAATTACATTTGTCTCAGAAAAATGAAATTACTTGAAGATAATTATAGACTCTAATTTTAAAACTGAAGTGATCGAAAGTAATTCTGTTCATTATAGCCCTGATGTTATATATCGCTTTTCAGTATTGGAAGTGATTTTTCTTATGTTAGTAATTTGAGTCCAATGCACTTAAAAATTTCCATGTTTGCAGAGAAATTTCCACTTTTTTGTTATGCTTATTTAGAAAACGGCTTTGGGATTATCTGGGTCTGGAAACAACTTAGTATACTACCTTTTTATATCTCATTAGCTGCTGTCCTGCTTGATGTGTGTATTACCAGGTTGATTCCATTAGTGACAGCTATGGTAAGCATTTGTTATTTTGTTGTGCTAACGTCTGTTGTATTCAGAAAGATTAAGGTTTTCCTCTTTAGATAGATCTAAGATACCTTTCTGCCAGGGTTTCAATTGCTGCAGTTCTGCTATTGATACTTGATACAATGTACATGAAGAGAGGGACTGTTTTTATTTTCCCCATGTTTCTAGTTTTTCTCTTAAACTGCAAACACCTGCTCCTAAGTAAGGTCTTGTAAACTGAGGGAACTGAAGGAAGAGGTGACGCAGCTTTCGAAAGTTATTACTGGAATGAACCTTGGTTTTGAATTCTCTCTCTTTCTCTCTCTTTCTCTCTCTTTCTCTCTCTTTCTCTCTCTTTCTCTCTCTTTCTCCCCCTTCTCTCTCCCTCTCTCCCTCTCTCTCCCTCTCTCTCCCTCTCTCTCTCCCTCTCTCTCTTCCTCTCTCTTCCTCTCTCTTCCTCTCTCTTCCTCTCTCTTCCTCTCTCTTCCTCTCTCTTCCTCTCTCTTTCTCTCTCCTTCTCCCTCTCCTTCTCCCTCTCCTTCTCTCTCTCCTTCTCTCTCTCCTTCTCTCTCTCCTCTCTCTCCTTCTCTCTCTCCTTCTCTCTCCTCTACTCTCTTTCTTTTTCTTTCTTTCTCTTTCTTTCTCTTTCTCTTTCTTTCTCTTTCTCTTTCTTTCTCTTTCTTTCTTTCTCTTTCTTTCTTTCTCTTTCTTTCTTTCTCTTTCTCTTTCTTTTTCTTTCTTTCTTCTGTTGCATGGAATGTAGCAGTATTTCTTTCATGGTTCCACAGAATTTCTTTTTTTTTTTTTTTTGAAATGAGAGTGAGAATTATTGGATTTGGACATCTGTAGTAGACAATTAGGACTAGTAACTGCCCGGCCAAGTAATCTGATTTTATGGTAGAGGTCTATTATAAGATGTTCATTGATGTATTTGCCAACTGCATGTTCACAGACTAACATTTTATATTTGGTGGTGACCACAGTTAACAAGAAAAAGTTCTTTTCCACACAAATGTTATTTGAAAGTTCTTCTTAAAAGATCCACTCATATTCTGCAAAGTGTTGCGTTTAAATATTTGGCAGTGACATTAGGATACAGCTGAGTAACTGATGTGAGAAACAAACTACGGTGTCTGAATGTAAATATCTCTCCTATCTCCTCCTAGCTGTTTTTTCTAGACTGAAGAGTCCTCTATGATTTCTCTGTCAGTTGTACAGAATCTCTTTCACCTTTGGCCATCCTTTTCCACTCTTCTCTAAGCTTTATCCACTCTGCTACATCCTTTTGAAGGTGGGGGAGAGAATATTGAAACTGCACACGATTTAAGGGTGGTGGGTCCCGGGAACTTAAACAAGGCTGTAATGATGATCTATCTATCTCTTACAAAGTTCCTTCTTAATTATTCCTAAAACCTGATTTGATTCTTAGACTACTTCTGGACTCTGAACTGATGTTTCTTTATCTATTGTACCCTAAAGTGTTTTCCCTGAATGCCAAGGGCTAGCTCAGGGAGAATAATTTTATGTCAGGGTAGCATGGTTTGTTTTTTTGGTCTGTGAGTATTCCCTTCACATCTATCTGTGTTATATTTAGTCTTCTACTGAATCCTGCAGAAGTTCTCTGCAGTTCTTCACAGATGTCTTTTATTTTTACTGTTCTGAACTACTTTTCATTATCAGCAAATATTGTGATCTCACTCTTTTCCTTTCTCAGTTTCTTTACCAGTCTATTCAACAGCACTAGTTCTAGCAAAAATCCCCACATAACCCCACTGGTGACCACCTCCACTGTGAAAACAGATAGCTTACTCTCACTTTCTGTCTTTTCAACAATTATTTATCCATGCAAGATCCTTTCCTCCTATGGCGTAGGTACTTTATCTCCTAAAGAACCCTCAGTGAAAGCTTTCAATTAAAACCTTTTATAAATTCAGACTGCCTCAGTTATTTTGATCTGCATTGTTCATAGGCTTGCTGAAATTTTCAGAGAAATACAGTGTTTCTGTGGCACATGATTTTCCTTTTAAAAAATCCTTCTGCTTTCTTTCCTAGTATATCATACTTAGTGTTTGTGTGTGTCCTTATCCACATTTTAATTTGTCTGCTTATCTCCATATTTTTGATTGTATTCATGTAGGTTTAAATGTGGTTTTATATCAGATGCAAATGGTACTGAAATCCAGTTTGAGATTTGCTGTGTTTCTTTTGTTTAGGCAATAATTTATGCAAGAGATGTAACAGATTAGTCTAGCATGTTATATGTAAAGCCTTCATGGATTATGTTATGGTTTTTTCTATGTATTTGCACATTATTTTTTTCAAAATATGTTTAAAAGTATTTTATGCCTTCCATTTTCCCTGCTCCCCTCAATTTGTTATTCTCCAGTCACCTGCTGGTGACAAGTTGCATTCTTTCCAGAGTAATTTGTGTTATTTGTTCCTGAAGCATAAGTTCTATGCAATGGATGCAAAGTGATAACTTGATATTAATAGTTATATTAATACAATTAATCTTTTATTAGTTGGTAATTGAAACATTCTTCAGCAACCAGCTTCAGTGGTCTCCTCTTAACTTTTCTAAATTACTACGTTCTAAAACTCAATTCTACATCCTATTAAAGCATCCATGTGTATTGTCACTGGACTATATTAAATGGGTTGATTTAGAAATAAGGCTGATAAAAGATGGACTAAAATGTCTTATTCCTTGACTATTTAGAAAGGAGCAATTTGTGGAGGAGAAAGAAGAAACAATGAATATGTCCATCAGTTTTTCCTTTAAGATTCTCTTTTAATCTTCTGTAACACCTTGAAACATGGCTATTTAATCTGATTTAAAATTTAATGTCATCATAAAATGCCTAAATGTCCAGTAATTTTCACTGAATTTACATGGCTCTAACCAGGTCTGCTTGGCCAGCCCTATTTAACAACTGCACAACTGGCAACTGGAAGATATCCATATTTCAGCTCATTCTGCGTAAACATTCATCTTCACATCACAAACCAGTATTTCAACAGGAAACAAAATGCAGATGAATATAGATGTATCCTTGGAAGGTTTCTGAGTGAATAATGCAGCACTGTGACAGAAGCATGGAGTGCTTTCAGGACTTAAGTATGTGGCTGTGTGAGCCGACACAGGCAGGGTGCAGGAACAGCCACAAGACCACGGAAAAAATGTAAAGAGCAAATTTATTCCCGTTACCTCGCAAACAGGGGGATCTCCGAAGCAGCACCCGGGGCAAGGCACGCAAGCGGGGATGCAGGCACCGCGGAGCTCGGTTCCTGCTAGACAGAGAGTGAGAGATTCTGGGCCTGCTGCTTTCGCCTGAGATAAAGGATTTCTAGCAGGCGGTAGTTTTCCACTGTGCTTTGATCTTCTTGCAGCAGGGCCGGAATCTCCGGCCTCAGCAATTAGGTGCCCCTGAGTCTTATCACAGGCCTCTATTATCTAACTGCAGATGTTCTACTTGTCGGGCACACAAGACTAAACAACCGTTAGTAGTATGATATATGTGTTTTTCGATACCCCACGTGCAAGTCACTTGAGCATGTTTACAATCCTCCTCGCCAATCTTCCGTTATATTCCCATAGTGGTGCATGTTGTAACTGAATACATGTTTGTGTATGTATTTATATATATACATCAGGGAATTAGGGTTTGCCTTGATGGGAGTGCTTAAAAGTCTGACAAATGAAACCAGTTAAAAACGTTAAAACAACACTTCACTGGATTGACATTCTTTAAGAGTACACATGGGCAGTGGTTAGTTTTTAATGACTATCAATCATTACATACTCAAACAATTAGTCCTTAACTAGCTTGTCTTTGATTAGTGGTGAGTATACAACACCAGGGGGCTGATGCTGGCTATCACTGCCAACTGATGGCCTCAGTCCTCAGTGGTCTTAGTCATGGAGTTTGGGGTCATCAGGCCTGAGAGCTGGAAATAAAGCTCACATCATCTTTCTTCTCTTTCTTCATCCATTTTTTTTTATATTGTTTGCATCCTCAAAAGAAAAGGGGAAGATCCACCTGTTTTAGGCCTGGTTCACGTCTTTTTCTGCTTTTGCCAGACATCTTTCTTGCTCCTTCTAAATTTTTCGTTCTTGAATTGCACATTTTACTGCACACATGTTTTTCTGCACTCTCTTTGTGCAACTATAGTACAAGTCCTGTTACTATGAGCAAGTAGTAATTACAGCTTGCTTAATCAATATCTGCTTTACAGGTGCACTAGCCCCCTGCTTTAGCTACACATGTGTTATGGAGCTCCTTCTCTGGGTTTAAGGGCAGCCGGGGATGCCTGACATGTCCAGACTGCTGTGCTGACCTTGTCCCAGCACTCCCGGGTCATAGCTACTCTGAATATTGACACAGAGGAAGCTTTCACTCAGTAATGAAATGAATATACTCAAAATCATCCACAGATTTAGAAAACAATAGCTGGTCAAGAATTTCTCCTACATTATTTCACTGGAAAGAACAATCGTTCTGCCTCCACCTGCGCCCCTACTTCTATACTTTTTCTTCTCAATTTGCTTTTGTATTTACGTATCCCCTCTATTTTAATGACTTCTCTGACATTTGAATAAAGTTGCAAATAGTTGAATAGACATTCCTATATACACATATAAGATATTCTTTCCCAAAAAGACATGACAGATTTGGAAGTGAGTAGGCTGACCTTTTTAGGTCATAAATTTAAGAAACGTTTTATCTGCAGAAGTTGGTTCGTTACTACTGGTACTACTGATAACTGTGTTTCCTCTGTCTTTTTTTTTTTTCTTTCTTCTGGCTTGCTCCTACTGACCACTATCTCTGGTTAGTATCTAAGAAAGATTATAGAACTTAGATATGAATACACTACAGTAAAGCACATTTTACAGTACTGATTTCTAAGTATACATTAAATAATGATCTTATTTTAAATGTTCTTCATTTTAAGGAATGTTAGACTGACTTAATCCTGGTGTAGTTTTCTTCATTCAGGAAAACGTTTTGCCTTTTATGTTTAGTGATTCTATTGTGGGTATATTATCCAAAAACTAAAATATGTTTCATATATAAGATTAACTTTATGAAAGCCTGTTTACATTTCTCCCAATGTTTTATAATTTAGTCCTTTGGAAATGTCTGACTCCTACAAAGAGGATTTTATGTTGGATCATTTTGCCAGAAACTTGTTTTTCTAAGTTTTTAACTTTCTAACGTGCTACTCACTGCCAGAACTTTGCTGTTGATTTTTAAAGACCATAAGTGTCATTTATGTTTCTAGTAGCTCATATTTATTTCATGAGTGAGTAGCAGAGAAAATGTTTTGGTTGATTCAGCATTTGGAATCCAGCGTTGCTGGCATGCATACTGTGGTGACTTTCATTAAAGGTTATCCTAAAATTCTTCAGAAAGCATGTGGATATAGATAGTAGATTGGGTAGTGGGAAGGAGTGTTTTGAATTACAGTACTCTAGATGAGCAGAAAGCAGAAATTACCCTTTTCAATATATACTCAGAATGCTTTTGGCGCTTTTTCAGGTATATTATACACAGCAAATGCTAAGTCAGAAGCCTGAAGAACTCTGTGGATCTTGCCAGAAATATGAACCTATCATGTCCAGAAGATTTTTGTGAGGAGTCATACTGCTATAATCATATTAGCTGGCAATGTCATGTTTTGATTTGCCCCAAGCTGTGAGAGGACAGGTTTAGCCTATCAGTGTCTTAGGGCATTGCTGCTTTTCTTCTGTTTTCACTAACAATTTTACAGTCCCATAATGTGTCAGATCTGTCCAGTCATCTGGATGAAAATTTACATAAGAAAAGAAAAAAAAAATAAAAACAACCCAGGCTGGGTTGCCAGCTGGAAACTGTTCATGATTGGCTTTGACAGACTGTGAAATTAAGTGTCAGAGTGTGATCTGAATTTTTCAAGGCATCATTAAAGTGGTATTCTAACTTTAAATTCCAAAAAGCTCTAAGGAATTCACTTTTAAAACTGACACACTTCAGTCCCGAATCAGTTTATGAAACACTTGATAGTATGAATGAACTAAGCTTTAAATATATTTAACTTGAAGTTTTTCCACATGGCTTGAAATTTCTTTTTTCTATTCTCCTATGAAAATACACAAATTTCAGAAATGAGCCATAAGGTCTGATAAAACTAAACATATCAAAAAAAGTAGTTTTAATAAATGAAAATTGATCTGATTAAGATCTAAAGACTAAGGATAAAATCCCAGAGAGATTTATTTCCCCTGACATAGAACTCTAAAAATTTGCATGGAGAAATTCCTTTTAAAAGTATTTTTTAAAGATTGACCATACACTCCTTAAGTTACTGTTGTAACTGATTGTATACAGATATAATATTGCTATTCTTACCCCATTTTTGCTGGTTTTATTCTTCTCTTTTATCTACTGTTTCTTGTTAGTCAGTGTAGTTATTGTCTTTTTTTTATAGAAACTGGCTTTTTAGATGGAATGATAATCGTAATTATTATATGTTATCATAAGCTATTATTCCTCTCTTAAGGAAACAGAACTGGAGCTAACATTGTTGAAGGGGTAATGGCTGTGTATTCCTAAATGTAACATAACAATGTATATACTTTAAAAATGTTTACATCTTTAATTATCTAGAAGACTAATCCACAAAAATATGGATTCTTCTCCCCTGTCTGTTTAGAAAAGTCTTCTCATGTGAAATGACTATAGAAATGCTCTAGTTAAGGTAAAGAGGAAGACACCTCCAGACTGGATTCTTTTCATCCCAAAGTATGGACTTTCTTCTGTTGTCTTCCTAAGAGTGGTCCTCAGTGCATTTTATTGGTTTTACAATGGGATGTGTTGTTCAACAGTGAAACAGGACAAAGACTTAAACTATCAGTTTTAATAACAATAGATTTGTTCCATGACTCTCATGACATGCCACTGCTCATAGTTGTTTTCTCCTGCTATTACTAAACCACAAATGCAAAATAGTATAACAAGCAATGGAAACATAGGCAGAAATAGTTAAATGTTCATTTTGTATGACATAAAAATATAAAAGGGGATAATTAATCTTTTATAAAGTCCACATATTCTGAATTAGGTTCTTCTTTAATTCTCATTAAATTAAAAATGAGGAGAATTTAGCTATACAAAATTCTATGGTACCATTAGATCTTAAACTGAGACAGCAGTCTTTAGATATCTATCTTTTTAAGGAAACAGAGGGTACTGAGCCCTGTAGAACTATTACCTCCAGATATAATTCCAGGTATGTTTTCTTCCTCAAATACAATTGCATATAACATGTACAATCCCAAGCACAAATACAGGCTGGGCAGAGAATGGATTGAGAGCAGCCCTGAGGAGAAGGACTTGGGGGTGATGGTTGATGAGAAGCTGAACACGAGTTGGCAATGTGCGCTTGCAGCCCAGAAAACCAACCATATTCTGGGCTGCATCAAAAGCAGCATGGCCAGCAGGTCAAGGGAGGTGATTCTGCCCCTCTACTCCACTCTCATGAGACCCCACCTGGAGTACTGCATCCAGCTCTGGGGGCCCCAACATAAGAAGGACATGGAGCTGTTGGATCAGGTCCAGAGGAGGGCCAGGAAGATGATCAGAGGGCTGGAGCACCTCTCCTATGAAGAGAGGCTGAGAGAGTTGGGCTGTTCAGCCTGAAGAAGAGAAGGCTCTCGGGAGACCTTCTAGCAGCCTTCCAGTACCTGAAGGGGGCCTCCAGGAAAGCAGGAGAGGGGTTTTTTACAAAGGCAGGTAGTGATAGGACGAAGGGGAACGGTTTCAAACTGAAAGAGGGTAGATTTAGGTTAGATATTAGGAAGAAATTCTTTCCTGTGAGGCTGGTGAGACACTGGAAGAGATTGCCCAGAGAAGTTGTGGATGCCGCCTCCCTGGCAGTGTTAAAGGCCAGATTGGATGATGCTTTGAGCAACCTGGTCTAGTGGAAAGGTATCCCTGCCCATGGCAGGGGTGTTGCAACTAGATGATCTTTAAGGTCCCTTCCACCCTTAACCATTCTATGATTCTATGATTCTATGTACTTTGCATTAAGCACGTTCCCATGGAACAAAGGTAAGGTTTTGTGTATGGGAAGATTTTAAATCATGAAAAATGCAGCTACCAAAATCTGTACTGTTGGAGGAGATATAATAGTAGAATAAAGAAGTCATCAGTGTCATTGGAAAAACATCCTGGGACAGGTAGATAACCACATTTTTGTTGAAATATGTATAATACTGTTTTATTAAGAAGTCAGGCCTCTTATCACAGTACATCTATAATGGTTTTTTCCTTCTTTTAATGAATAAACATCAAAAAGTACACACTGTAATTTGTTATAGTTAGTATCACTTCACAATTTCTTTTAAATCAGAGAGGTGATTTTTAGAAATATTTTATTACACAGAAAAAGTGATGAGTTTTCAGGCAAATTGCTTAATAAGTTTGCTCCTTTTTTCTTATGCAATTTATTGCTGAAAAAAATGATATTAACAAATTTCTTACTAGCACATTTGATATAATCTTTAAAAGCATATAATCTTATAATGCTTGGTTCATTCGACTTTTGCCAGTCTAAATTGTTTATAAATCAGTATTCTATTGTTCTGTAGAGCGGAAAACTCTCTACAAAGCCCAAACCTGTTAGGTTTGTGTGTTTGTTAGTTTTATATACTATCAAAATTAATACCCTTCACCTTAAAGGAGATTTCCCAGTCCTATATTAAATTACTCATGTTTATTTCAGTAACATTTTCAGTCTGACTCAGTTGAATTAATTTACAGTTTCTTTGTAAGGTAATTCCTGTAATGTAAAAAAATTATATGGATAAAAACTTCATTCTTACTCTGTGCAAAAGGATATTGCATTAATTTTTTTCCTTGAAATTTGTATTACATATATAGTACAGTTTCAGTACTGTTTATAGCAACAACATGCAACATAAACAGTAGTGCAATAATTTTGATTAACTTTAAATACTTGTAGGTCTTTGTTTTTTTAAAATAACTGTATCTGCCAACTGTTCTCTGACTTAGAAATCAACGTAGTTTGAACTTTATTCAATATGTTGAATAGCTGTCTCAGCAAAAACATGATTCAAGAGTGATTGTATTTGCCTCGGAATCGGTCATCTGGATTTGCACAGAAGTAACAGATACTGTTAATAATGTATGTTTCTTAATGTAGATTTCTGGCTCAACTTGTTCAGGTATTTATTAGACTTTTGCAAGGAACTTTGTGTGTATCTGAAATTATACTAGTCAAACAGAAGGCTGGTGTGAATTTGTATTATCCCTATAGGATGGATGAAAGTTTGGTAGCTATGCAAAACTCGATTTTAAACAGTGACCCAGTGTACTACCCTTACTATCTATAGAAACAGCCATGTGCCATTGTACACATCTCCAAGACAAATACGAATGACAGATAGGGAAGAGTGATATGCAAATTAAGATGCAGAACATTGAAAGAAGTTAGCGTGATGATACTGAATCTGCCCCAAGGAAGAAAGCAAGGGACAAGGGTTACCTGACGATCAAACTCCTATGCTTTCACTCCCTACTCGTCATGTTGTTTAAAATAGCCATTTCTGTGGCAGCAGCTGAACACTGTCAGTGGTGAGGCAGGTTTAGGTGGGGAAGGACTCATATCCCTAGGAAATCTTACTGCTCTAAATGACATTATGCTGCTACTTCTGCCCAAAACCAGTGTTGCAGGTACCTCTCTTCCCGCACCCTGGGTTGTGTTATCCTGCTTGTGTTCTGATGCCATTACGATTACCTGAATATTGAGCAAAATGCCTGTTAAATGCATGCAAAGTATTTCTACTTTTGCTACAAGCATCAAACAGCCTTTCTGAAGCAATAACAGCTCAGTGGAAAAGTTATAATCATAAAAAATATTTCCATTTCCCACTGCAGGCAAAACACAATTGTAAAGATATTGTATGTCTTTAAATCTAAGATTAAAATTAACAGAAAAATAATACAACTGTTCGTAAAAGAACCTTGGATAAGTGTTTTTTAGTAGAAAGAGTCACTGCTCCTTTTACTCTTTATTTTGTTTGTCTTGAGGAACGTCCTTTATAGTCTATTAATGTTACATTTTTAATGTGCTTTGGGAAAGCCTCACAAGGCTGTTTGGTTTCTTTGTGTGTGTTTGTTCTCTAAACTTTTTATATTTAGTGACTGAAAACCCAGAGAGAAAGTAAAATCTATTGGAAGGGTAATAGAAATAAATTGCACATTGAGCGGCTTGCTCTTTCCTAAAGATTTCAATGAAGGTTTTGTATCTAGCCAGAAATGATTGCTTCCAAATGGCTCACAATATCATACTCCTATTAATGCTAACTATGACAGCCTTAATAACTCAGGCGTAGTTGTTTGTGGCCTTTACACCATTTACTGCCTAATATGACTGCTCATAAGTCTCCTGGCTTTAAATAACTCCAGGGAATCCTAATGTCTTTGCAATTTGGAAGAAAATAATGTTTCCCTGAAATGACAGTCAGACTCACGTTGCGTGCTTCTACTGTTTTGTGAAAAAAATTGATTAGATATACATTTTTGTAATGTTTCATGCGTTGGAAAATCATGGGTAACATCTACGTCTATGATTCACACAATGTCTATATATTTGATTCTTTTAAAAGGTAAATTGCTCCTGAAGTTTCTTGTAAGATCATGCCTTCTATGTTTTTTAATTGGAACATCTATGAAAATATTAGAATATCTGAACCAGAGAGAGTTAATGAGCATGCATCTTGTCCTCTAGTTAGCAGCACAGAGTTTTATTCCAACAGTCTTCTCCTAAACAAGACATTAAATGACCATTACAGTAATCCTTAATCTTATTTTCATCCTGGTGATGTTGGACAAAAGTAGGATTTGTTCTGCACGCAAGACGTATTGTGTACCATTGTAGCCTGCAATATTCTGGTTCTGTAAAGGTGCCATCTTGTCCCTCTGAGCAAGTTTTAAACTCTCCTTTGTATTAATTTTCACACTTGCTGTATTTTGTTCTCTTCGCTTCACTGTTTTTCTTTCGGTTTTGATTTTTCATTTTCTCGTCTAAAAAGTGTAACAGGTATTTTGGAAAAGACAGTAACTGTGTAATGACAGCCTGATTTGGCCACTTCTTTGCTGTATTGTGCCTGACTCTCAGAATAATTTGATTTGAATTCGAATAAGTACTGGCAAGGAAAGTTAACATTTATGAATTTTAGGGGAAAAGCAAATGTCGCCTAAGGGTGCTTTCTTCTCCAGATTTGAATGTTCATGGAATAATTCTGAAGGAATTACCTATATTACATCAGGACTCAAAAATTTGAATATTTTTATTATATTGTTTCTTTAACTGAAAATTGAGAGACAGGGGGAAAGTATGAATGTTTAAAATTCAAATCCTAAAAGACAAACAAAAGTGACTACCTATCCTTGTAATTGAATCAAGAGAATAAAGTTATGAGTCCTTGCCTTTTTGTTGAGGTTTAGGGATTCTTTGTATTTAAGCACTGTAGTATCTAACAATTTGAGAAGCAAGGCTAGACTACTGAAGCCATAGAAGGAATCAAAGTGTTTTGCAGTGCTGGCAAAGAAAATGTGAAAACAAAATGATCTGGGGTATGTGACTCCATTGCCCTTCTACTACAGCTGTTTTTCCCAGGGAAAAGTTGTAGTGAAACAATAGTATTCTAATTAGTTTATCTATTACTTTTTCCTTGTGCTGTAGTCAGGACCTGACCATTCTCACTTCTTTACTCCATATAGAGTCATAAGGCTTCACAACAAGTACAGAGATCTCTTCAAACATGAGAACTTACATTTTCTGGGACCTTATAGAAGGAATTTGAGTTCAGGGAGTCTGAAAGATTCATTATAGAGTTTTGCGTTTTTTTTGGCCTCCTTATTAAAAGAATCAATGAGAATTTGGCATAAATGTAAATTCTAATTGGAGAAAATAGCACTCTCTTGTATAAACAAATGTTTGTTGAAAGTCAGGCCCTCTTTCTCAGCTGTTGAATCTGTAGTATCTCTTTTTCACAAATGCCTATCGAATCATGTATGTATTTGGATACATGAAGACACTTTCTTTCATTGTATTTACCTTAGTAGCTTTAGCATCTTGACTAAAGTGAGGGAACTTTCAGAATGTTTTATAGAGGAGAAAAGTTGTTAGGAAGCTCATTTCCTAAGCAGGAAGTAAGGTAGTCAGTCATATTGAATCTGGGTATTTAATATTAAATAAAATTATTCTTAACTATTGTGATGTGGACAACATTTATACGAAAACAAAATGTAATGATTTTGCTTCCTGACACACTGGATGAGGTAACAACTTTGGTGCTTTCTTTGGCTGTAGCTGTCAATTAATATACTGAGAATTGCCATTCTGATATACAATTTCACTCAGGAGGCGGAGGGGGGGAGAGAACAACCTGCCCTGTTTAAAGTCTCTTTTTCTTTATTTCCTTGTTGAAAAGAAAAATTCGAACATAAATGTCTGTATAATCTCAGATAGCTGAAGGTATCTAGATTAAATACTCAAGAAATGCTGAGTTTCATTTTGTCAATCCATTCATGCAAGCTGACACAGATAAATAATATTTCATACAAATGAGAAACCCTATGAGCACAGAAAATGTATTAATTTAATTTAGCATAAGATTAAGGTTCTCAGATAAATCCTTTTAATATATACAGTTTCCATTTTTCAAGGGAAGTCTCTAACTTCTGATTCACTTTACAGAGTGGTATTGCATATGGTCTACTGTAAGATAAGCTACTGTTCAGCTTTGGCTTGGCATAAAACAAGTTTACTTGTTTTAAATAATCAAAACCTAGTAAACTGTTGTCTGTTTAAAGTCATCTTGTGTGCATTTGCAGCACTTAAACATCATTGTATATAATGATTTCCTCTTGGCATTTTGCCACTGTAGGCTATTTAGTAATTCTCCCTCCAACCATTTGCCAATGGCAGCTGTCATGGTACTTTACTGTAGATGGAAGCTCCTGAAAACTAATTCTAAAAGGTAAGTTGGTTCACCTCCTTGGACCAAGAGCTATTTGAACAATTGTAGAAAAATTACCCCTTCCCAGAGCTTTGGTTCAGGTTCTGCTCCCTCTTCCTGGAGTGGTAACTATCAGCACTCACCTCTTCACTTTAAAACTTTTATGTCTGTTTCTAGCTGAAGTAAGATCAGCTTGTGCTTATTGCTTCAATTCTTCCACTTTCCTGTGCTTTCTATTTAATTCTTAAAATAATTTGCAATTTATTAGCAGAGGATTTTCAGGTGGGGTGGAGGGAAAGACACGAAGGAAAGGCAGAAAGAGCTCAACTCCGTTGTTGAACCACAGCTGCATCGAGTGGTAGTTGAGACAGTCCAAAGTAGCCAAGACCAAAGGAGAAAGCTAGGAAGGCTCAGACATTTTTAATTACACTTTTTTGCTTAAAGTTGAAAAATGGGTATGTTTAGGTTGATGCAACACTGCTATTTTTTTTTGCATAATATCCCCCAGGCTACAGAATCTGACAGTTTTTAGAGTTATAATTTTGGTTATCTATTTTTTTTCACAATAGACTCTTTATTGATAAATGTTCAAATGGCAACCAGACTCTTCTGTCCCTCCTTTTAACAATAACGACAAAGAGGAGGTGGAGGAAAAAGTACTGAGGGAATAGTTTGAGGAAACGTTTTATAACTGTTTTGGGGATATCACAGTTTAAATCTCGGCTGGCTATTACACCAATGGCAGACACCCTCTAGTAACCCTCCTCCCCCCGCCAAGAAGGGGAAGGGAAAGAGAAAAGGGTGAAAGATTTATAGGTTGGAAAGTTAAAACAGTTTTAATAAACTATAATAATGAAAAAGTGTATAATAATAATAATGGAAATAATTAAATATGTACAAATATATAAATATCCAAGATCAAGCTCCCCCGATGTCGGTCACGTCACCACCGGCACTGCAGGGCAGGCTCTGGGAAGGCCCAGACTGGGCCCAGCAACAGACAGGAACTGGATTCAGGAATGCACGGATTGGGATCAGGGGCAGGAGAAAGACAGACAGTCCTCTTTGGAAGCTGGCCATAGAAGAAGAGGGCGAGAGCTTTGTGATCCTCCCACTTTATACAGAGAATTATGTGTATGTGATGGAATACCTCGCTGGTCAATTTTGGGTCACCTGCCCCGTCCACTCCTCCCTGGAGGTACGACCCTTCTATGGCTCTTCACTCGTAATTAGTGAGGAATTTAGCAGTGACTTTGGTTCCTCTAGGAATAAGGACAAGCAAGAGCCTTTCTGCATAACATCCCTACCGTTAACGTTAGTGATAACTATAAACTTTGAGTGTTATCAGTCCTAGAAGCAGAAACTGTCCGTAAAACATGCAGTTAGTTTCAGAAAATGCAGTTACTTAGAAGAGACTTAACTGAAAGTAAAAATCACTGAAAGGAAAATCAGTTCTGTTTTAGACCAAACCAGGACAGGGGAATAACCTGAAACTAAGACCTTCTCAGACCATCAGCTTGGCACTTTTCATGAGCACTAAGAATTGCTACAGTAGATTGAGTGCTGATTATATTTGGAATGTATTACAGCTTGATTACTAGAAGACATTACGCTAATACAAGTGGAAATGTTTTAGGTTATAAATGTTGGAATCTTTGATAGTAAGTAATTTCCTTGTAGGATGAAATATTTTACATCTCCACTGTTCAGCCTAAACATTTCTGCCTACGTCAAGAGCCTTTTCTGATTTTCCTAAATCTAGAGTTACTTGGAATATTTCAGTAATGCTTCTAGAGGTATTTAAAGAGGGTGATATATTTAATATAGTAAGCTCCCTTTTGATCGTTTTTCCCTAGTATTCGGTAATACTCAACGAATCATGGATAAACAAGGTAGTTGCAAATCAACAGGCAGTCTCTAACGAAACTTGTTTGTCAGATTTTCACATATGTTCCAAAGAAGCATAGGGTTTAAGGAGGTGTCATCAAGTAATAGAAGTCAGGTGCTAGTGATGTCAATATGGACACTAAAAGCTGTGTCTAGTGAAATGATTTTTTTAAATGAGACCAGTTGGTTAGAAAACATTAGATCTCTTATCCAAAGACTAACATACCATAGAGAAGGAATATCCAGACTATAAGAACACAAGCTGTCTTGCCACTGAGCAGCTATTACAAATTTCAGCAAAGTCAAGGAGAGTTTTCTTGGTCATCCTTATGATTTTCTTAGGCTAGGAATCATGTATACTTGTTTTTGTCTGTGTTCTGTAGTAACAAAGAAATCTTTTTTTTTTGTTACACTGAGAACAAAAACTGGAATAAAGAAACCAAACAGAATAAAAACAAATGTATTGGCAGTGATGTAGAAACCAGAACAGCAGGTAACAAAATCAAGCTACCAATACCTATAAAAGTGGAAGAAATGTGTACATTTTTCAATTACTCGCAGATTATACCAGGCTCAAGGGAACAACAAGAGAAATAAAGTAGTTATTAGCCTATCAAATCATATAGAGAAGGAAAAAACTGCAATAAGGTGTTGACATTTCTGTTTAGCCTAGAGCTGGAGCAGTTTTTGATTGTTGGTAAGAGTCAAAGGAATGTACAGTAGAAGCTGATGAGAAAGCAGAGTACTGGAAAAGTTCAAATACTTCTACAGTTGACAATCTACAATATGGGGTAACAGTAAGAAAAATGTGCTTGTTATGTTGCTGGACCTTTATCTTAGCATCCTCACTCCTTTGGTGACACAGACAAAGTGTTAACAGAATATATAGATCAGCCGGTAAATGTGTGAGAACCAACACTGCATCTATCACTTTCACTGAAAGCAAGTGCAGGAGGAAACGGGGTGGGGGTGAGGACCAGTCTTGCAGGCTAGCACTGAAGAATGAGTGAAGCAGCCTTGCCATGCCACTGGCAAGTTGGGATGTTTGTTCCTCAGCTTCAGAGAGCTTTTCCAATCAAAGCAGTGACAGCTAGGTGACTCAGAATACAGACCTTATTGAGCTGATATCTATCAGTTTTCCAAAGGCTTGTCCCAAAATGCAGTGACTAGTTATAAAAAAGCTGAAAAGAATTTGTTAGAAGAGAGATTACTCCTGACTCTACATCAGGTATTAGAACAGGATATTTTCAGAGAGTCTGTGTGTGTCTCAGGACCAAACATCTGACTTAGATGAATATGTTGTTAATAATTGCAACTGCTTTTACAGTCAAAAAATCCAAGGATATTAAATGGCTTTATAATTGTGTATTCTGCACTACTGGAATGCATATTTTTTCTGTAAATGTCAACAGTAGAAATGGGTTTGGTTTCATTAATCTTATTAATTCTTTAGAGTATAGTAATTATCATTATCTCCTCTAGGACTAATTCTGATTCTGACTATGAAAATTGTACCATCAAAAACATTCCTTCTGAAGAATGGCTCACACTCAGATAAAACTTTCTTAAACTGAGATATTTAAATGAATCTCCAGGAATGCTGGCATCATAAAAGACTTTAATAGTTGCCAATCCTTATTAAATTGAGGTGCTTCTGAAGCTGATGTAAATGTGAGCTTACTACTATACAAGAAGATAATAATTGTTACCATAGGATTTTTTCCCACAAGGTCCTCTGATTTTAAAATACCTGGGGGAAGAATACATACATATAGAGAAGTCTGAATCTGACATATTTACCATGGAGTTCCTCTGCATGCCCATAGCAGCCAGCTAAGAAAGGTTACTCAGAAGAGCAGTCCCAGGGGTTTGCTCCATATGACTTTATAGATAAGACTAATGTTTTTTACTATGTAGGGAGCCTGCAAAATCTAGCTGGTTCAATGAGGTGCATAAAATTGAGTGATATGAAACTTCTGGTTAAAAGAAAAAAAAGGTGAGAATGCAATTAAACCATGGCAGTTACCACCATAGATCTCATTATGGAAGTCACAGAGAGCAGCTGTTATATTTTCAAGATACCTAAATAATACTGTATCATTTCTGCTATTCTTCAGTTTAACAAGTGAAAATGTTAAACAGATTTATTTCTTCAAGTACACTACAGACATATCCAAGTGTTTGATATAGCAAGAAAAAATTGAAAGGTCACTAATAGAAGTTGGTAATGACCATTTGAATGGTCATTTAAAATTCTGAGTTATGATTGTGAATGACTTTCAGAATATTCAACCATAGCTCCTCATTCTTTAGTCCTGCAGGGAATCGATATTTTTAAGCTTCCTTCTCCAAAATGGAGAATTCTATCTTAAAATATTACATATATCTAGCAAATTATAGTTAAATAAATAGTACATTTTCCTGTAGTAAAGAATTATTATTAGTTTGCACTAGTGGATCTGCAGGTATTCCTGCAGGAACCTATTTTATTTATGTGTCAAAAAACAGTGTTCAGATTTCTCTTGTGTGTTACGATTGCTTGTCATAGCTAACCCTGGCAGTTATGATGTATTTGCACTTACTCATAGACGAAACGTTTTCTAATCTTACAGATAGTACTGAAGAGCCCTACTGCACTTTCATTACTTTAATTTCTTCATTGTAGCTAATACTTTTTGTCTTTCCCCTTACTGAAACGTGTATTGATCTGACAATGGCAGTAAAAACAGACATTGGTGTATCAGTGTTGTGAATGTGTACACTCTCTTCAGTTCCAACTTAATTCTTAACGTTTTTTTTGTCATTTAATTTACATGCCCTTTGTGACAGACAGAGTTTGTATGCCTTAAACAACTTGTTTGACAACTCTGGCTGGAGGAGGGTATGTGTACTACAGAGGCCTGCAAGTCTGGCAAGAGATAAGGGCCTTGGGAACAGAACAATACCCCTGCTGTGCCTTAATTGTTGCGATTTACAACTCTGGCTGGAGGAAGAGATAAGTCCTGCGGAGGCGGGATGGTATCTTTTCCTTGGGGCCAGCCTACATATGCAACAACTTTGCAAGGTATCAACCACGCTTGTGAGAAGTGAGGTCATACAGCAGACACTACAACTAGGGGGGATCACGACCACCACACACCTCTTGGGGGACCACCGACTCATTTCGAGAACAATCTAAGACTACAAAGCGCAGGAGTCTCAGCATGAGAAGCAAGCAGGGGAGGGGAGACAAGAGGGATGTTACCACCCTCTCCTATCTCGCATGCAAATGACCTAAAGTATTTAGACCTTCTCGCTTGGGATGGTGGTGTGTGCTCCCGCCCGCCACCTGAGGACGGATCCTGCAAGCGATTTACCGGAGGAGCAACTCTGCAAGCAGCGTACCAACTCTACAGATAACTTACATCGCTGGGTCCAAGGGCGGTCATCTCTCTTTTTCCTCTCTCTCATAGTCTCTATCCTCTTTCTCTTTTCCTTTTTCCTTTTCTCTCTTTTCTCAATGCCTTTAGAAACCCAAGACACTTACAGCCATGCAACTTTCCCTGTATTAATAAATTGTTCTTAATTTCATACCAGTTATTTGGTGTTGTTTCACCTTAATTTACTCCAAGGGATTTATGAACTAGTTGCGACCAGGTTGTAACACCCTTGTAGTAACCCAAGTAGGGAGGCTGAATTCTTTACAACTCATGGACAGGATGCACAAAACAGTGGATGCCATCAACGCACTACAGTCAACAGGGAAGGAAGAAAAAATGGAGTTGAGACATAATGTCACCCTGACCCAAATCACAAGCCAAGCACGGCTAAACTAACATCATAATTTTTGCCACGAGAGGTCAATAGCAAATTTACTACCTACCCAGAGAAAAAGGAAATCAGAAATGAAATTTCAGAGGCACAATACTTCCCCTGTGTTGTTTTCAGGGCAGCACAGCTACATGAAGACAATTTATATCAGGTTTGCTTCCATAGGCTTATACTGACTATTTTAGCAGGAGAAGGAAAAAAGAAAAAAGTACTTACCTTCCATTTTAGAAATAAGTTGCAAATTAAAATGAAGAAAATGTTAATATGTTAACTGGGGTTTTTTGGTACTTTGATCCTCACTATGCAACTTGAATAACGCAGAACTGTAATGGGAAAATTGTTTGAAAGGCAGCTTTCTTCATGTCTTTATAACAGTTCTAATTTAGCATCATTTTGGCTTTTGACTCTCTTTGACTTTACTATAATCAAATGTGATGGAGTTGTGTCCTGGTTTGGACTAGGACAAACCTTTCAGTTAAAATTCTTTTAAGTGGCTATACTTTCTGAAGTTGACTACACACACTTGTTGCCATGGAAGCTAGGGTCCCTGTTGGGTCAATTTGTTCCACAAAGGAAAGGACCGTAAAAGTGCCGCACCTGCGGGGAGGAGCGAACAGGACAGGTGACCCAACCCTGACTGACGGGGTATTCCATCCCACCCATGTGATACTCAGTTTAAAGCTGAGGGACCACAGGGGTCATGGTCTCTTCCCCTATGGCTGGTATCCGGGGAAGACTCTGCCCACGCTCCTGCCTTCACTCCTGAATCTGGTTCCCACCAGCTGCCATGTCTGGTTCAGGACTCCCCAGCGCCTGCCCTGCAATGTCAGCAATGACGTGATCATCGCCGGGGGGAGGTCAGTGGTGGTTTTGTATATAGTTCATAATTTATTATAATCTTTTCTTTGTTATTATTTATTAAAACTGTTTTAACTTTCCAACCCGTAAGTCTCTCTCACTTTTCTCTTTTCGTTTTCCTCTCTGGGGAAGCAAAGGTTTAACAGAGAGCATCTGTCATCTGCTTAACTGCCCGCCCAGCCTTAAAGGGTGACAGATTGTTTCTCTGTAGTATTTAGGTTTGATTATTATGGAAATCTGATGCAAAATAAGACCAATCTGTCTCCTTTTCCATTGACTAAAAGTAAAAATAAATAAGTTTTCCATTAAAGGTAAAACTTTAAGTTCACTTGTTTCTCTTTCTTTGTTTCTTTTCATCCCTCCATGCCCTCTGGCAGGGCCTGCACTAAATTAATAAAATGTTTTCATTAATAGAAGATCAATATTTGAAAACTAACTTAATTTTTCTTTTGCATCACAAAATGATTTGGGATGAAGTTGGTTAAGACTTTGTATGAACTGCATTCCAAAATTTTAATGTGAGCAAAAGTCACAATACACAAACATCATTCCTTGAGAAGAAGAGATTAAATGTTTTGGTGGAGCTAAATTCTGGAGTGACTTAATAAGCAAACCAGGGCAGTTCTTGAATTTGCCTTACTTGTTCTTAAGGCTAGAGATTTAGACAGGTCTGAGCAGCCTGCAGCACCACAGAACCATCACTGGACAAATGCAAGGGCCCTAGGATGGGAGCTGTGCTTGGTCTGCTTGTAAGGTCTAGCTCCTATATAGGACATTACGCTTGGTTTTATTTGGGCACTCTTGGGGTGTTGTTTTTTTTTTTTTTAATGTTCAGTCTTAGTAAACACTTATTGTCTGTCTCACTATTGATTGCTAAATGTCTGTCTCTCTTTTTTTCTTCCCCAAACCAAACAGATTTTAACTGTCAGATGAAAACCAGAAGAAAAAACCCCACATGTTAAAAATATAGTGCACAAGTATGTGTTCAATAAGCAGAACAACTCATCTAACTTGACAAATTCCATGTCTGCATTTTATAAAGTTTAGACTTCAAAGGAAATTTTGTGCCTTTGGGGAAACTAACTAAAGTCTAGAATTTCCTCTTTTTCTCTAACTCTTAGTTCTTAAACTTCTCTTTTCCCTTGGTTGATATTTTGGGGCGAGTGAATATTATCTAAAATATACATTATAATATCAAACAGAATGTCCTTAGGCTAATGTTATTTAGCTTCACATTTTGCCATTCCCATGTGCCCATCAAGACACACAATATTCAGTCTTTTCTTCATTAGCTTCTGATTCTTTCAAGTTTCACTTTGCAGGAAAGCAAAGATACCCTAATGTGATAACTGTTATTATGTTCACAAAGGTGGAATGTTTTCATCCCTGAAACATGGTAGATCTAGTAGACTGTTGATTACGATGGCAGCTCAAAGATAAATTTTTGCTTGTTTCTACAGAAAAAAAAATTATGAGAGCACCAAACTAGAGTAATATTTCTTATTTACATGCTTATTTGTAATGCATAAATGTTAACCAAATAATTGTGTATAGTACCTATACACATAATTATATTATATTAGCATGCACCTATTATTTGTCGTCTATTGAGCATCATACAATAAGATGAGAACTTCATTTGAGAGACGTTCCTCACAGTTACTAACAATGGATATATGTAATGACTTCTGAATAAGTTTAATGTCCTCCAGGCTTTTTCAGAGTTCCATTTCAGAGTTCTGAATTGTAAACCATCCACACTTTTCTTATTTGGTGAGCTGTGAATTGCTGTGTAGCAGATGTTTTCCACACTTGGAATTATAGTCATGTTTACCATAGAGCATTGTAGCACAGTATGTATTCTGCAAAAAATGTCTTGTTGGGTGACTTTGCTTAAAATAAATGTTACTTTAGTATCTTCTCCCTGTGATGGATTCAATGCAGAATAAAAGTTCTGGGTAGCTAAACAGTAAAACACATATACACACAGACACGCTCATGCACGTGCACACATCTATTTTGAACCTGATGGGTGTTTACAAAGCATTCCGAAGTTGGAGACTAAGATATGACTTGTTCTTGTAGAGCTGTGTATTTGCTATTAGGGTAATTTCTGTATTGTAAATAACTTTTTATTAGGTATGACATGTTTTAAGAACTCAAGTAGTCATCTTTGTATTATGACTGAAAAGTTCCATGTAGTTATAAGAAAATCATTATTCAGAGAAATATCATTCATTCATTACAGGTTCCTTCCTTCAGTTATGGCAATGGCATTATGTACCTTCTGAACATGAAATGTGTTTGAGGTTCATAACATTGAAAAGTTGCATTAAGTATCTGGCAAAGTGTTTGAAAGAGTTTGTCATAAGATAGTGTCATGGTTTAACCCCAGCTGGCAACTAAGCACCACACAGCCATTAGTCCACTCCCCCCGCAGTGGGATAGGGGAGAGAGTTGGAAGGGTAAAAGTGAGAAAAATCGTGGGTTGAGATAAAGACAGCTTACTAGGGAAAGGAAAAGCCACATGCACAAACAAAGCAAAACAACAAATTTATTCACTACTTCCCACGGGCAGGCAGGTGTTCACCCATCTCCAGGAAAGCAGGGCTCCATCACGCATAACGGTGACTTGGGAAGACAAAGGCCATCACTCTGAACACTGTGGGGTTCTGCTCATTGATACGCCTTGCCCCACCCTTCGGCATTGTCTCAGAAACCGTCCTATCCCATGTGCTCGGAGGCCATCTTCTGGGAGGAAGGACTACCTGACCTGGACGCCATTTTCTGAGGCGAAGAATTACCTACCGGCTAAGGGTGAATGATATATGGTGTCACCGCCCTACAGTCCTCCACCCCCTCCGAGAGATCCATCAAGGAGATCAGGCGACAGCCTAGTGACAAACCAATCCTACGGCGCAGGAACCGCACGTGCCAATTCTTCATGACTGTGAGTGGTGCGAAACGATAACCACACCTTTGTGACTGTGACTGGCGGCTCTGCATCAGCATGACTGTGCAAAAATTCTCTATAAAAAGGAGCCATTTTGTCACACCATGTGTGCATCCACCACCGACTGCTGAGGACTAACAGAGGACCCAGGGGATGCCACGGGATCCAGGGTGGTGACTATCCTTTCCCTCTCAACTGATCTCTTTTCCTCTCTTCCTTTTACTTACCTCTCTGTCTCTCTCTCTCTCCCTTTCTTGTTCACTATATCCTAAGAAGTTGCCTTGTTGTTGGAATCAATAAAGTCAAAGATAGGTTTATCGATACCGTGCCTCGGCTGTGCTTTATCCGAACTCAAGGATCTCGGATCTATTTTATTTTGTGTCAAGATTTTTGGGGATGCTTTACCTGCGTACCGTGAGATTCAAAGATGGGTTCCATGTGGAACTGACTGCAGTAGCTTTACTTGGGGTTGCTGCCAAGAGCCAAAGGCCGGGCAACCATTAGAACTCTAGGTTTGCCGCGGTAAGTGACGAACTTGATTCGGAACCTGACAAACACCCCCTTTCCTTCTTCTTCCTCTTTATATGCTGAGCACGATGTCCTATGGTATGGAATATCCCTTTGGTCAGTTGGGGTCAGCTGTCCCAGCTATGTCCCCTCATGGCTTCTTGTGTACCCCCAGCCTACTGGCTGGTGGGGTGGTGTGAGAAGCAGAAAAGGCCTTGACTTTGTGTAAGCACTGGTCAACGATAACAAAAACCTCTCTGTGTTATCAACACTGTTTTCATCACAAATCCAAATCATAGCCTCATACTGGCTACTATGAAGAAATTTAACTCTATCACAGCCAAAACCAGCACAGAGAGTAAAAGAATTTTGTAGAGGAACAAAAGTTTTTAAATAAAGGTGGAAAAAACTACTCTTTTTAATGTCTAGAAACATTTGAAGGTAAAGGTTACAGCAGGACATTCTGATGGTGATCTTCAATCATATTTCATAGACAGGACATGATGTGTTAAATATTGTTTTTCAAAGACACTTGAATTACAAATGAAATATTAAATTGGTTGTGTCTTTACGCAAATTATTCTTCAGATCTTTCAAATGGTAATATAGGTACATTTCCTGGCTGACACTTAATAGAAAATTTACATGGTTTTGTGCTTGTATGTTCAATGCACACTGAAATGAGCTGTTGGTCCTGCTAAATATGACTAGAGCAACAGCAGGAAAATGTTTCTGTACAAGTTGCCATCTAATTACAGTTTTCAACTTCTTGCTATGTTTTGCTTAGATTTTTCTCATATAAAACATAGTATTACCTGAAGGAATTTGCTAGCAAAATATTTTTAATTTCCCAATTGAGAAAATATTGCTGCTGCTTAAAAATACATATTGACAAATATTTTGTTGATTTCTCTTTCATTTCTTCTTTTTCTTTTTTTTTTTTTTTAGTTTGTAAAAATTGTACAAAGTTTCTGAAAGATAGCAAGATTTCTGTCACCGAGGTTTAAGTATAATTAAACAAGCATCCATTGGAAGGGATTTAAGTATAATTGACGGCAGCTTTGGCCAGGGGAAGGCTAGTGCTCTCTTTTAGAAAATGTTCTGTTTAAACCATGCAGAGGAAGCCAGTGAAGAGATTTATGCCTGCATGAGGGGCAGGTTGTGCAACACAGTACTGTAATGACTTAACAGTTCAGGTTTTTTAAGCAGAGTAGCCACATAATTTGATTTGGCTTGACCACAATCCTTCAGAATATGTTGCTTCTAAACTTGATTTGAACAGCTCAGTAATCTGTAGGCAAGATGTTACTTAAGGTAATTATTTTAGAAACTTGCTCACTTATTTAAGTACTTATTTAAGTACTTGAACGGAGTAATTTTAAGACTGTGTCCCTAGTGCAAGGTGTTAGCACCTTTTGAAAGGGCTGAGTGGAAGAACAAATTTTGTTAATATATTTTGCAATATGAGAACACTCCCTTCCTGAGTCCCTAATAGTGTGCAACTTTGAAATTGATAAAGCAAAAGGAAGAATAGAAATGCTTTCCTGAGGAAATGTTAACAAGGGATTAATGATGTAGATGCAGTTCTCAGCCTTTTAGCAGCTATCTACATGCTGTTGCTTCTAGTCATGTGAATGTTTTGCAAGGAGTTTTAGCTCATTCTAAAACATGTATCTAGGTTTTTCCCTTCCATTTGCTTCATCTCAAGCCTTTTCTCAGCATATATGGCCTATATATGCAAATACTTCAGATGGACACACACGTGTGTTGTTAAATCCACATCCACACTTCCAAGTTAGGGGTTCTGAAAGTAACTCTCACTGCGTTCATGAACAGATCCAGACTGTTCCAAAACTCAGATAAACTGTTGACACTCAAAGTCTTGTGCCCAGGAGTTCTATGGCTCATCCACGTGTTGCCTGAATAATCACCTCCTTTTATTTCTCTTCAGTTCGGATCTTACTGGGTTAATATAGTAAGTTCTACTATTACACTATTAGAGAGAAAACTAATTATTATCTGCCATCTATTATCTGTTTATGATTGCTAGTCACTCTGCCATCTGTTATCTTTTTTTCCAGGCTGAGACGTACAGACTGCTTAGCCATTCTGATGAGAAAATACTCCATATCTTTGATCATCCTCATTGCCCTGAACCTCTCTGAACCTGTCCTAGTTCTGTTGCACAATTTTTGAGATAGAACCAAGCTTCACAAAGTATTCAAGAGGCAGGCGAACCAGGGATTTATTATAAGGTGTAATTATATTCTGGTTTTTCCCTCTGCCTTTTGAAATAATTCCTAGCATTTGATTCGTTTTTTTTGATCCATCTTGAACAGTAAGTTGACTTTTCTCATAGAGCTCTGTATTATAATAATAAAATCACATTTCCAAGACGGTCTCAGAGTTGTCTTTTTCTGCATGAAGTAAATATTTTTTTTCCCATGTGGACATTTCTTCATAAATGATGACTTTTACTTCAGGTTTTATTGCCTAGTCATTCAATTAATAAGTCTCTCACCTTGAGTTGTTCACACCTGTTCTCATCCTTTTTATTCTGAAAAAAATAATTTTAGTAGAAAACTTTGTCACTCTGTTCCGCACCCTGTTTTCCAGGTGTTAAGCAGAACAAACCCAAGTGAAAATTCCCCAGTGGCCCTTCTCCACTCCTGAACTTTGCTTCCCTACCTACTAATCGATTATCCATCTGTACAGTGACATCTTTTTTACCAGAGGGCTGTTTAGCTCACTTCAAAACCTTTGGTGAGCAACTTGTGAAGGCTTTTTAGAAATCCAGGTAGATTGTGTGAAATGGATGATCCTTGTTCCTGCAGCTGTTGGCCCATTCAAAGTGTTCTAGTAGGTCTGTATGGGTGACTTCCTTTTATGAAAGTCATGTTGAGTCTTCACTTTGGACATTTTCGTAGAACGTTTTAAAGATGTTGAGCCCGATGTTGCATGCTGTTCAAGACCAAATCTGGGGTTGTATCTGATCTCTTTAATCTAAATTCTCCCTCAAAAAGGTATTGCTATTATCTGATAATCTGGTCTTCTGGCTGTATTTATTATTATATTTGCTCAGTCTACATAGGATAATTAAGATTTCTTCTTTATTATTGCAGTCTCTTTGATCTTCCTGCAGTAAGAATTGTTGTCCTTTTCAGGTGGACAGTAAAGAAGTCAGTATTGTACTGTTCCCATTTAAGCTCAGAATTTCTGTCCATGTAGATCCTGAGCTGCTTGTTGAGTTGTTAGTTTGTCCACTTGATTTGATGCTAACTTCTGTTTTAAAATGTAAAAATCATGTTTAATGTATTTCTAATCTCTGTTTAGACATATGATTTAACCCACTAGCACTTAGGTACATCTTTAAGCAAGGTGTTGAATCAGACCACCAGGTGAGGGCTTAGTAGCTGAAGAAAAAAATGGTGGTTGTGATGATTATTGCTACTACCCACTTTATTATATAATAATTCAGTCATTGTCATATTTGCCCCAGAAAACTAGAAAACAAATATTCCTTGCCATAGAAAACCCTTACCTTCTTTCTTCTCCAGTAGCACCTATCACCTAACTAAAATCAAGTCTTGAAACAAAGGCAGTCTTACTTTGCTGCTGAAGCAGTGCTATTAAGAATATGAGACTGATGGACACAAAATAAAATTTGTGACCTAGTGATGCTTTTTCAGGGCTTTCACCCAGCAAAAGTCCTAGATTCCAGTGCTCAGCTCCAGTACTTGCTTACATTTATTGCATTTTATTCAGTGGCTGATAAGTACAAGATGTGTAAGCACTCCTTGAAGCAAACAAATTTTCCCTTTTACAGCAGAGACGCTGTCATCAGTGGGCCACAGAGTCCTGTTCTCTGTTGTTGGTTTATCTTCCTTTGCTGGGCTTTGAAATGACTGGGGCTGCTCTCCTTATGCATGGTGCCAAAATCAGAGTTATATTTATATACTAATTTTGCTCTGAATGTATTTTCTAAATAGGGCCCTGCGGGGGACTTAGATAAGTGGAGGCCTGCTTTGTGCATTTTGAATTATTTTACTTATGCCAAAGTAACATCATCTTCAATACAACCAGTAGTGCAGCTTTAGTTGCTTACATAATTAACGCAAATGGAGGTAGCAAGGGCTTTTAAAGCAACTAAGTTTTCAGGTGAGGAGTCTGTGTTTTTTTTTCCTTTGGACTTTGTCTAAACTCCCCATTAATATCTGTTGGAACTTGTTCTTATTCATCATCAATTAAATGTAAGCTTAACCTCCAATTTCCTCTTGTATTTTTAGAAACCTAACTTTTTGTGCTTCACTTCCCCATCTGAAAAATGAATGCACCATACAAATGCACAGATTCTTTGCATCTATTAATTTACTATCAGAATATAATGCAAATAATAATGATGCCACTTGTTGTTTTACACAATACAGCACTTTTTGACAGTTCAGAATTTTAAATGCATTGATTCTGCTGAAAACAGAATAATTTAGGTTAAAAGAAATGTGCTGTTCTATTAGTTCTGTCACAGAAGAAGAAAACTGTCATGATGTGATTTTGAGGTGGACTTTTTCTTGTCTTGCACCAATGGTTCCATAGAAATAGTTGATGTTGCAGTATCTCCCACACTTGTTCCTGTCCAATATCTATGCCAGCCATCTCTCATATTCTTCTGCACACAAACTTCTATTTTCTCTTCTGATCCACCTCTAATTTAGAGTGTTTTTCATACTCATATCCTGAATGGTCCAATAATAATGTGTTGATGTTTATCAGATTCATTGTCTCTTACATGACAATCTCGGTAGAAGAAATTTCTTCAGAAATTGCTTTTAGATGGTACTGATTTTCTTCATGTATCTCTCCCCGCGGGTGATCAAACATTACAGATGCTGTGAATTAATTTGGTACTCTGTTGTGTATTCAGCCACAGTGATACTGCAGCACTATTTTAACATTATTTTTTTTGATCACAGCATGAATGGAAAAATCCAAATTATTTTAAAAGCCTCAGGAAGGGAGTAAGAATAAAAACATGTATTAGATATGGGGAATCATGAGTTACAAATATAATGGTCTAAGGTCAGGGAAGTTAAAGTGAAGGACTTGAAAGATCTTTTTCCATGTCAAAGGCACAGAATTAGTCTCTAGATTCTGACTTCAGTTAAATATTTCTATACAATCTTGAAAAATGTGGGCAATAATTATAGGCAGAATGCAATATCAGTAATGATAATTAAGAAGCTCTGAGTGAGCTGGGCTGTTTGCAAGACCTTCATCTAGCATGTGTGCATGAACAAATTGTTCAAAATGAAAGATACATTTTGGTGCTTTTCAACATTCACTGAACTGCAGTAGTCCATTCAAAATCTCTGGGTCTCAGGGATTAAGACATCTTTCTGTATTTTCTCATACATCATGGCATTCTAAGTAAGAATATTTTTGACACACTATGATAAAACACAGAAAAGAAATACTTCACCGGGGTCTCAGGGTAGCACAATTTCAGGTTTTTTGTAGGGCTTGCTTTTGTCAAAGTAGATGATGTTTCATCTAGCCTTAAATATAAAAGGGAAAATTTTACTTACTTCCTCCCTTCTTTTCTGTTTACCAAAAGCTGAACTGAAAGAGAGATCTTGCCACTTAACAGGTACGATACCATTTAAAAGTAGTAAGAGACCACCCCTAGTAATTTGCTTCTTTTTCTCCTTGTTTTCTATTTGAGCTCATAATATTTTTTAAGTGATAGAGAAGTGATTAAGATCCTTAGCTTCTTGTTTATTTTCTGCAATCATTTAGCTTCTTGTTTATTTTCACTGTTCAGTACTAGCAGTTCACTGTGCTTCTCTGTCCGTTTGTTCTTTATGAGTATGAATTGATCGAAACATTGTTCCCCAAAGCATCCCAGAACTTCTTGATATTTAAAGCACGATGCATCACCATTTCTCAAAATTTTGAATACTCTATTTTATTGCTTCTTTTCATGTTAATAAGACAAAGCTCTTATACATCAGGAAGTTTTTAAATCTCTCTCTTTCATCTCTGATCATAGTTCCATACAAAAATAAATAAATAAATACAGCCCAAACCACTGTTACACAGCCTTGATTCTTTTAAGTTCTAGTTTTGCAGAACTGAAAACAATTATGGGCAACTCTCTAGAATCTGAAAACTTGAGGAGTAATGGTAGATTTTTAAAGAATATTTTCCTACTAGGTACAAAAATCTGCAGTCTAATGCATAAAAATAAGACTGGTTAAACACCCCCCTAAATCATCCCAAAACAGGAGAATTTGGAGGAAAAGCCAAAGCAGCAATAAAAAAAAGTGATCAGCATGAATGAGAAGATAAGAACTGTGGAACAGTGATAAAGGGATCAGAACAATTCAGAAGGACAAATTATGAGGGCACTTAACTGTTAACTTTGCTGTTAGCTATTTATTAAGTTAACTTTGTTGTTAGCTGTTAACAAGGTTGATGATAAAATTGTTCGAAAAAAAATCCTAACACTGCTGTAGAATCACTTCTTGAGTTGAATAATACAGTCAAGAAGGGGTAGATTTTTCAATAAATTTTGATTTTGAGAAAAACAGCTGACACAGTCATAATAAAGGATGATTAAATGCTTTCTCTTTCAACAATATTTCAGAAAGTTCAACAGCACTGATTATATTTAAACATAAAAAAATCAAGACACCAAGGCAATTTCTATCCACAATCGTTTAAAGATCTTTATGATTATAAAAAGGTCTGCAATTCATTAAGATTGATTTTTAATAACTTTTGAAACACTAAGTAGAGTCAAATTCTTTATTCCTGGTAGATATCAAACCATGCAGTCCATTTCTGATGTTCAAATAGGATATTCACAAGTATAACTGAAATAGGGGAAAACATGTTATACAGTGAAGAGGTCCAGAAGGTCTGTCATGTCAGCCAAATCAAACTCAATAGCTTAGTGTTTAAGGCTGAAGAGCTAAGTTTGGATGGTAGGCTGATTGAACTAGGAGACAGAGAGTTTGTGTTGTCCTTGGATGCAAAAATATAATCTACTGAGCATCAAGGATAGAAACAAGGTGCAGCTTTTCAACACTGAAGTAATTTAATATTTGTCACAGTTTAATAATATTTAGAGTGTGTTCTCAGTCAATGGCAGCTTGCCTATATTTCAGACAGTTTCTGTGAAGATTTGTTTGATTCAAAGAGATGAGAGAATCACTCATTTCTTTTTTTATTTTCTTCCCAGACCTACTTTTTTTTTCTTATGCCACCCTTCCAATTGTTTCTTCTCCTCTCTTTTTACTCTACAGAAGCAGCACCAGGTACTGTCATGCAGCAGTCCCAATCCCAAACATCTCCATAGTTTTTATGTCTCAGAGAGAACCAGGAATGACAACGTACTTCAGATGCAGTTAGAAAAATAGAAAGGGAAATGATAGGTTTGCAATGTCTGTTTGTAATTCAGCATCTTAGTCTGTTGTGATCTAATCAGCTTCACCTGCTTACTTGGTTTAGATTTAGTACCTAATCTTGCTTTCTCAAATATCCTAGTAGTGTGACCTCTGTCAAATTTTGAATGACAGCAACACTCAAAATTCATGATTTTGTAAGCATTCTAAAAAAAAGAAAATACAGATGATCTCTTGAAACTTTGACTGAATTCTCAGCCAATAAAGAGTGATAAAGTACTTATAATTATACTTTCCCTGTATTATTCAACAGACTTTTTATGAGAAAGCATAGGCTTTATGCAATAAAGATTGCTCTGATTGCTACCTAAGACACCACTGAAAAAATTAATATAACAAGTTAGTAGAAGTTGCTGCTCATAATGGTGAAATGAAGGGAGTATTGATAACTTTTAAATTGGCTCTTTGCCAGTTATCTGCCTGCCACAATAAATTAGGTTAATACACAGGATGGATATACCATGTCAGGAGCACCATTTGTTGTGAAACACTGTGGAGAGAAGGACTTCCTAAAGGCAATAGATCAACTCATGTCAGGGCTTTTAAGATCTAATGTAGCTATTTACTTTAACTGCCTTATCCTCATGAGGACTTTTAATTAAATCTTTATTACTCTCAACTCCTAATGGGGGAAAATTTCAGACTTTTTAGATTGGCACTTTGTTTGTTTCTTTGTTTTTTTCCCCAGGACTGGTTTTGGCAGCTTAAAAAGGTGATTTTCTTTTCTTTTGAAACCCCATGATTTGTTTTCAGCTTGGATTGTTTGAGTTTTTTTTCCTTGTAGGTGAACAACAGAAAAAAATGGCAGCTTGGAGTAGCTTTGATTTTTTTTTTTAATACTTTTGCACAGCTAGTTCTCGTTTTCTTTCATCTTATATCATATCTTATAATAAAAATGTATTGTGGATTAAAATCTAAAATCACATGCCAAAACAAAATTAAGTGGTTTCTGTCTCTTGTGTAATTCATTGTCCTACAATATTGTAGGTCTTACTGTGGATCTAGTTTTGCTCTTATGAAATCTTTGGAAAAAAATGGATTCAGGAAAGTATTTTAAATAATTTCCTGTAAGTCATTCCTATGTCTACCCTTCTCCAAACAGCAAAAAAATTATAAAAACTATGTTTTTTTTCTTTTTCAAGATTTCTGGTTTCTTCTGAAAGCTATTTTTGGATGGAGATATAAAGGTATATTATCAGCATGGCTTTTATCTTACAGTGAATACACAAAAACACCTGTCTATAATCTTTAGAAAAGGTAAAGTTAGTAAAGTTGAAAGTCCAACACCTATGTATTTCTTTGCTAACACCTATCTATTTGATGTTTTGTGACCCTTTTTGAGATTAGAATTAAAATATTTACACTTAAAAAAAATAAAATTCTTTTTGAGATAATGATGTCTTATTTTCTCACAACCTTCTCAATGACTTTTTTTTAACTTAGAAAATTTATTTACCAATTAAACCAAATTGAAATACATCTTTAAATGTCTTCTATTGTAGATTGTTTTCCCATCCCTCCCAATATGAATGGTCAGTTTGAAAAAAAAAATACAACTTATGCAGTTGGAAAAAAATAAGGTGTATTATAGATACAGCAAGCCTCCTATGAAACTTCTTCTGTGCAACCATAGCTCAATCCTTTCTCTCTTTTTTTTCCCCCCCATACCTTGTTATTATATCTGTGGCTGTAACCTGTCAGTGGTCCTTATTTTGTTCTTATGACTGTTCTGTGCAACAACCTGGACCCAGTTTTGTAGCACATATAAATTAATGCAGCTCTACTGATTTCAGTGCCAGCTAAATGGCATGGGTATTTTCTTCCATCTGTCTGTTCAACTGCCCATTTGTTGGTGCTCTTTTTTGCTTCCTTATTTACACTCTGAATGTATGCAAAAATCAAGAAGACGCCAGCTGGAAAAAAGCCAAAAATTTATGTGTATGTAATACTAACTGTAATTCTTTCATTACATCATAAACGTCCTTGTTCATGTTTTATTTAGTCCTCAGAGGACTTCATCCATTCTCCCAGTCAGAAAACATGTACTTACTGAAGTCCAGTCTCTCTATTTTATTTTCCCTGGTCTAGTCTCCATGACTAACTTATAACAATAGAATCATACAATCATCTAGGTTGGAAAGGACCTTTAAGGTCATCAAGTCCAACTGTTAACCTAACATTGCCAAGTCGACCACTAAACCGTGTCCTTAAGCACCACATCCACACATCTTTTAAATACCTCCAGGAATGGTAACTGGTTAAGGTTTTCCTTTTATGCTAAAAGAAGATGAATAGAAGGACATTATCAGCAAATAACAGGGATTGCTTCTGTTTAAAAAAAAGAGGGAAATGAGCCAATGAGTTATTTCTCCATAAACTGCTTTTGTACAGCCTCAGTTCCTATTGTCTTTGTTGTTAGTTATCGTCACGGTGTTTCATCTTCAGCAGCTGGAGAAAACTCAGTCTTTAATTTCTGTTTTTGTGCTTCCGTCCCTCTTGAACAGCAGGTTACATTTCATCCTCTGGTCTATTCAAAATGGTGGAAAAATCTTTTTCCTCACTTGACTTAGACTTCTCTCTCTGAGTCTTTGTTCTTGTTCACTTTTGTTTGCCACCTTTTATTTGTTTTCTTTTGACCTTTAGAGAGTCCAGTGCATATTTTTAACTATATGTAAAGTATATATAGGAAAGCTTTATGTATAACCAATAAATTGAAAAGATCAATTCATTTCCATTAACCTCAGCATGACTTTTGTACGTGTTAGGTCAGATATCAGTAGCAGTGCAGCTGCACCTCTAACAGAATATAGGCATCAAAATGCACCAAAAAAAATCATTAAATACTCTGGTGGTTGACTTACATTGAATACTGTGGTTTCAGCTTGATTGCTACTGATATTTAATATGCTAAAGTTAGCTTCCATATTAATAATTCATATAAACAAAAGCTAGGAAGTGTAGTGCAGTCATTTTGTAATTTGGTCTAGATAGTTCCAAGAGACAGGTTAAAACTGAAGATTAATTCTGAACTTGATCCACATGGGCAAAGTTGGAAGATGCTCTCAACTCATTTAGAAATACTGGCGTAATTGAGATATGAACTACTTCTGTGACACTGACTTTCTCTAGTGTTCTTTTCAGATCAATTCTCAAGCCTCTAAGAAAAATCTTGTCCTAAATGTTAAAGTACAGGAGAACAATGAATCATGAATGCACTGTAACTAAAAAAAATTCAGGAAGAAATGATGACAAAAAAATGTAGTGAAAATTATCTAGAGATTTCAAAAATAATTTCAGACTCTGTGTAAGAATCAATTTCTGGTTCAGGGCCTTTCTCCTTGAACTCATTAACTTGAGAGCAAGTGAACCATGGTCCTTGGGAGTGATTTTATAAAAATGTAGTGGCTATGAGCAAAAAACCATCTCAAAATAAGCTGTTTTTCAAAAAGAAGTGTCAAGCTCTCTGTATTCTAAGTCAGCTTGGTCTCAGTCATGAGAACACTATAGTGATTACTAGAGACTAGCATCAGAAGAGGGGTACTTTCATTTATTAAATTCTTCTGAGTGTTGTAGTTTAAATCATATTATCACAGCACAGAATGTTTTCTTTGTTGTAGTTCTTGAGATGAAGCAAGTATTTTTTTGTTATGCTATTACTCTAATTGTCCTATATATCACATTTTATATCTAAGTGACTGATTGGTTTTTCTGTTCAGAAGGACATTACTGTACCTTGGCTGTTGCTTAGAAGATGAGTTTTGCTTTTCGCTTTAGAGAAGAACAAATTTTAGTTCTTTCTGTATAATTTCTGACTTGTAGGATATCTTATGACAAAGGCTGTAATAACAGAGCTTATCTATTCTGCAATACAAACCTAACTAAAAATACATCAGGGAAATGAGGGCTAGTGTTGGTGAACCTGAAGGATGGTGATGATAAAAGAAAAATACAGAAGAAAACTGGCAATGGCTTTGCCCAAATGTTTGGTATTTCCTTGCTATAAGAGCAGTGACAGTCTGGAGCAACTTTGCAATAGGAAAAATAATACTGAGAAGCCTGGATAACTTTAAAATTTGAGATTGAATAGAGGTCAACTCGTTTCCCAAAGTGATTTTATAAATCAGTCTTGCTGGTGCAGATTTCAAAGACCCAGGAGTCGTGGAATATTAAAACCTAATTTTCCTAACCAACTACCTAGTTAATTACTCTCTTTTTACTGGAGATGTTTTATTAGAGTAGTAGTAATATGGAGAGTGAATAACCCCACAGAAAGGTAAACACTGTTTCAATGTTTGGTACATAGAAAATGAGACCATGAAACAAAGTTATTTTGTAATCTCAATTTTGCAGCTGACTTTATCTAAATTCTGTTAATTATGCTGTTCTCAGTGACCCCTGAGTGGCATCACTATTACTTTGATAGCCATGATTGGCAGTTTTAACAAAAAGGCTGAGAGTTGCATGCTTAATGAGACTGAACTTTTTCCATCTCTGGAGGTAGTCCCCTTCAGGTCAGGACTGAGACACATTGATGGGCTAGTCTAAGGGAGCTTGCATTATCACTCCTAATATAATATTCGTTCTCTGGATTTATTAGTATAGAAGTTATTCTCCCAGGCTGTCAATCTGACAAGTCTCATTAGTACTAAAGTTTTTCTACTGTGCATAGGAAAAATATAATACCTTTATTTTCATTTATCCTCTTGATAATATAAGACAGAGCAAGGTAAATACTAAGGACAAGAATGTCCTTCCAAAAGGTGCTACATTTCTAATTTCCTTTTTTTTTTTTTTTTTCCAGATAACATTTTTAGACTTCTGAAAGGTATATGAATCACGTTTTTAGCTATTAGAGCAGGTGGCAGGTTTGGCACTCAGAAGACTGAAAGTCATTGGAAGGACTTCACAGTTTAACCTTTGTACGCAGCTACGAATCAATTTTTAATGTAGTGACTATATCTCTAACTACTTCCTGTTGTACTGGATGATAGGATCAAAAATGCAGTCTCATCTCTCTCCATCACCAAAATTTTAGTATATCCTTTCGTGATGATTAGAGCTAGCATTAATAAGAGACTCCTAAAATCTTATTCTGGTCCTTCCAGCTGTCAATCCTGTAGCTACATCCTGGCAGAACTCTTACATGTACAGACAATTTCCTCTTTCTTTTTAATCATTAGAGACCAAGCAGTAATCTAGGATGATCTTATTTTTCTGTACTAACATCTGCCCAGTCCTACCCTATCATTCCTACATTTGCCACCTTATAGCTCTTTAGGATCTCGCTGACACTTTCCTCACCCACAGCCTTCACAATCTCAGAATCGATTTCACACATTTTGTGAAGCATCCCTAAATCACTGCATTGCTTTACTCAATTTACAGTATCCTCAGCATAAGTTTACTCCATGCAAATTTTTTGAAACTGTTCATTGTATATTTACCTGATTGAGGAGAACAGTTTCACCAAAATATTTTGGGACAGCAGTTGAAGAGATTAATTCAATTTAATTTCTGTCTTTAACATGTATGGTTTCAATTCCTGAAATATCTATAGTAGACAGAATGGGATCAGAGAAAAAAAAAAAATCACATCTCATTTCATAATTTCTTCAAATTAATTTTATTGACTTAGAACTGCTTAAGAAGAGGTGAGAATCCACATGTGTTAAAAACCTAAGCAGTCTGAGGAGTCCTTGGTGCTGGCAGCCACAATTAGAAAACTAGGAGAAAAATTATTTCACTGATCTCTGAGGCTTCTGCAGTGGCCTGAAATGGGTTGGTTGTGGTTGGCCCAAATAATCCTAGCAAACTACTTCTGCTCTCAGTACTGAGAGGACTGAAGGAATCAAAACACTTCAGAGAATTCACCTAGTGTCACCTGGCAGTCAATTTCCCATTGAGAATCAGAGCAGGTATCCTCAAGGTAAACACTAGTAGTCACAGGTCCCTAATGTCAGCTTACTGGCTTCATCTATTCTGGTTTCCAGTAGTAGCTGCGATCAGAATCTGATGGTTTAAAACAAGAGAGGAACGAGACACATAACTTGTCTAGCCAGATTGAATTACAGGAGAAAATGTCCTTCCTGATCTGAGTATGAGTAGGTATCTGCCTAAATCTGGAGTATTTAGTATCTGACAGGGTTTTTTATCTCACCTGCTGACAAATCCTTTCTCCTTCCATCACAAAGAAGTAGTGCAATTGTATTAGAAAGGACACCAATTCATCTTGTCTGCTATTACTGATTCAGTGTAGCATCTTTTTGTATATTTTTCTTTCTGATTAAACTGCATGATGCATAACAGTCCAGTGACAGTGGATAAGATCATTCAGTGCTAGTATGTGCCATACTTATTCATATGCAAGAGTATTTTAATGTACAAGCAATACCATTCATACAAATCACATCTGCTAAGAAGTATGGTGCTACTCACTGCATTTAAGCTTCAGCATAAGAGTGACCACACGTTGATAGAATGGAGTAAATTATTTGTATAAGTTGCATTGCCTCAGGATGTATCCTGGGCTCTCCGAATCTAATTGTCTTATTGTCTCATTTTTACCACATTTTCCTTCCTTCCTTCTTTCTTTCTTTCTTTCTTTCTTTCTTTCTTTCTTTCTTTCTTTCTTTCTTTCTTTCTTTCCCCCTTTCTCTTTGCTTACGAACTATAGGACATGTACTTTTAAAAACAAAACCACTTGTGTGTTACAAATGCTGACTGTGTCAGATGCTGCCTGGTTTCCAGTCTGATCTCAGTGGGGAGAGAAACGAACAAAACAGTCATGTAAGTAGCAGTAGCCTCAATATTTCCACTGTAAATATTCTTTTTGTTATCCTATTATGGATTTATTGAACTTTCCTGCTTTTATCTGAAAAAGTACAAGGTTTTACACTGTCTTTATTTCTGGTATATGTCTAATTTTTATTACATTTATGACTGAGCATTCACTGTCACAGATAGTCTGGAATTTCATTATAGCAAACACATTTGAAAAGAGACAGTACAGTTGAAAGTAATATCTGGGGCTCCAAAGAAACTATGGAGATTGTTAGAATGTTAGATTTAGATAAAACAAAGGCCAAACCAAAAAAAAAAAAAAAAAAAAGATGGAAATCTGTTGAAAATATAGAGATCTCAGTGTCAGCCTAGAGCCACATATACTTGCATTATGTGCTGTGTCTGGATTTCCAGCTATGCTAGTTAAATAAAATGATTTATGAACCTAAGGAAGGACTAGAATTGTCTGCCACTTCTCAACACAGGGAGAAAGTTGAGCAGACGTAGTGAAAAAACTCACCTGAAAACTAAGACTTGCACCTACCTGTACATCTGTGGATCATGTTGATTAACAAAGGTTTCCTTTAACCATATCACTATATCATCTACTGAAAATCAGTGAGTCAGGGAAGCAGAGGTGGGAATCCTGAAAGAACAAATTTGGGAGATGTTATGAAGCTCCATGGACATCTGAATGTCTTCATGAGCACTGGACGACCAAACTGTTCTATCAGAGCTGATCTCATAATTCAAGTCCTGGCCCTGCTTCCTTCATCTATTCTGTTCTCAGCTTATCTCAATTCTGGCCACCCTCCCTCCACTCCCCCTTCCCCCCCCCCACCCCTTCCCCTTTATTTTTCTCCCTTCTTGGCAGGACATTTAGATATTTCCATTGTTTCCACTGTTTCCTGACTCTTCTTGCACCCTTCCATCTCTGTTGACATAGAACAAATTAAGCTTTCTGCTTTTTGAACCAATATTGAGTCATTTTTGTGCATACTGTATGACATTTTCCCTGCACGTCTAGATGACAGCTCCCCGTATGTGACAGGAGATGCTCACATATTAAAAATCTAATCCACCCTGCTGACAAGCTTTTATGCTGTAGCTGTTACTACTCTGTCTTTTTAGGCCATTATTCTCTTTGATTTCTGTTGCTAAGAAGTGGCTGTAGCAACCAAGCTGTTCATGTATGTGTGCTTTAAAAGGGAATCAGAACTGTTAAAAGCCTTTATTGTTTAAATCCTCCTGTTAAATATAATTCAGATCCTCTCATAATAGTGAAGGTTACAGGATCTGATCATAACAGTATGGCCATGAATCTCAGTCATGATATATCTTGTAGCTGAGCTGCATATGTCTAAGAAGCATTCAGCTCCTGGTGTGTTTGTGCTCAACATCTGAGCCACAAGAGAACTCCCCATAATTCATATCGCTACTGTTATCATTACCAATATTAAAACTTGATGATTTTAATGCTCAGATAATGATTCTTCATCGTTATATTGCCATTTGATATACAGTTTCTGTCATCATAGATTTAGTGTTTTTTAATCAAATAAAGGCTTTTCTCTCATCTGCTGATTCTGGTATAATTAAGTAGTACATTTGCCTTTGGATGTTTTACTGCAAAAATGTGACGGGTAGTCAAGTATGCCATTTAAGAACATTAAATAATTCACTCTTCTGAAATTTTATCTAACAGCAGTCATTTTGAAACCCATTAGAATGGGCTGCATCAATAAATAAAGAGCACAACAGCCACGTTTGTTATTATGCTGAAGTAACTGTTATATTTTAAAACGTTCAGATATATCTGCTTTCTGAATTCCATGCATCAGAGATCTTTATGTTCCTCCATAATCTACACTGCATTTTAATTTACTAAATTTCTTAAAAACAGAGAACTTTTCCCATGCTTTGTCATTGCAGACCCTTCCTTAACTGGTAGAATTATTTAGCTGCCATTTCTAAATAGCCTATGCTTTTTATTAAAATCATTAGTGAAAAAAAGAACCAAACAACTGTAGACCCCCAGGGAAAAGGACCAAAAGCGACTTTGAAAGGTCATCTGGTCCAGTCCTCTTTCACTAGGAAAAGATTTTTACAAGTTTTCACTGGTGCTTGCTCCAGGTATGAATTGTGCCCTGAATACTGCAGCAAAATTGGAGTTTTCACCAGTCTGTCCTCCTCCTCCTCATAGACATATCTACACACACACATTATGTACACCAGAGTTTCAGAGGTTGTAAGACAGCTATACATATTCTGAACAGGACCACCGACTCTATGTCTGGAGTCTAAGCCTCCAGGGTATCCTGTGGCATGTTTGTGCCCTTGGTCAACATCCTTCACGGAAAGGGAGTAACAGAGTCAGGGATACAGCAGTCCTCGACCCACCCATCATTCATATCCTCTCTTCTTTGCCTACCAAGGCAATACCAGTCATAAGAAAGAGTCAACGGGAACTGGTTAGCCTTAGATGATATGTCATCTCTTTTTTTTTGCACTGGAAGGTGATCAGACTTGGGTTGAGCTCTCCTGCATAAGAAGTAAATAAGGGGATAAGGAGTATGTCACTACTTTTCCTGTGCTGAACTTGTATTGTCAGAAATTTAAATATCATCAGAGGAGGAGAAAATGAAATTAACAGTTGTCTACAGTTAAAAAATTGTCTTCTGCATTGTGCTTCACCTGGGGATGTCCAGGTCTAGGGTTTTATTTTGCATGTATTTGTGGTATGAATCTGTACGACTCAAGGGTGAGCAGAAACCTCTAGTGAAAGTGCAGTGAGAATTTGTTAGGTAAAAGGCAGATAACAGAAGAAAAATTTGGTCAGAATTTCTAACTTCTCTACCCTTTCAAAATGAAATATTATACTGACCCTAGTGATGATTAAGTGCCTTTACTTCTCCTCTCAAAAATGGTGACCCATAAAAATACAGCATTCCTTTAAACACAGGAATAATCTTTTGGCACCTGTGACACAAAAGCTTGTATTACTGCTGCAATACCTAAGAACTGAAATATGCTGAGAGTCTTTACTCTCCCAAAAGTACTGGTAAGTTTCCAGAATCTGGGTTTGGATTTCTGGCACTTGGATATTTTTGTAGAAAAATTACTAACCATTTTACAAGTTTGTAATAGTCCCTTTGAAGTAAAGCAATACTCTGCACATTCTGAAATGATAAGAACAAACTGGGTTGTCAGAGCTTTTATTAGTCTTTCTCGCTGACAACACATCTCACTGACTGTTAGGCAACCTACAAAATAATTTTGTGCATGATCTGAGACATAATAAACTATCTCTCCATGTTATTGCGGTTCTCTCTCCACTCAGAAAGGTGGTGTTAAATCAGTTGGAATCTGAAAGGCAAGCTACTCTTCAGCAGTACTAACACTTGGTGTGTCAAATGGTGCAAATTATGTGGTATGAATAAGAGCATGACAACAAAAGGGAGTTCAAAGCATATGCAAGGGAGAGAAGATTTGTTGCTCACTCAGTGAAATCTCTTGGGGCTACTGGTGGTTTGCTTCTGTGGAGCCACTGAACAGTGTCAGAACTCTGTGGAAAAGTAAATTACTCATTCAATGAGGTTTTAAGGTACCAAAATGTAGAGAGCATTCCGGGTCTTGACCGCAGAGAGCCTGATGTACATTGGCTACATGGAGATGGAGACATACATTGTAACTTTAGGACCAGTCATCTCTGTTGCTGTAGATCAAGCCTTTCTTTTCATATGCATGATGATTTCCTTCCTTGGAGGGGGATGGGGGTGGGGTGTGTGTAAGTAAATTGATTTATGTCCTGTCTTTTCTTTTTTAGATGGTGGTAGCATTTACCCCTGAGGCTTTGTAATTTTACTCTCCACTTGTAAAAACTGGTAATAAGGCATTGCCTTCCAGATTTTCAGAAAGTAGATTACAAACGACATGCAAGTTACCACAATGTACAGGACATTTTGAAATTGGCCATGCTTTACTCCTACACTGAATCTGTGTATAGTGCTGCTTTTGCCATGGCTGTGCTATCCTTGCTGTGTAGCTAAATACCATTAGACAGATGTGGCATATACCAATAAATGTCACTCTGCTAATGTGGTTTATACCAGCTTTCTCAGTGATATACATTAAACCAACAAACTGCCTCACTGATAAGCTTATCTCTGTACATATAAGCATGTTTTCCAGAATAAGCGTGCATGAACTTCTCACATCTACCATAGCTGAGTTTCATATCATCAAAACTTCATATTGCATAGAGCACGTAGCACAAATAGTCTTCAAGAAACTAGGTCTCATTCTACCTAATGGATTGGGGCAGTAAATCCAATGTTGCCACTTCCGAACTCGTGCAAGGACCAGAAACACACAAGCTTGTGGGCACAGGTATTTGCTTCGGTGAATCTGATCCAACACTTCTGTAGCTGATAAGCTTATATGTGATGTGTCATAGGTTGCATTTTTCCCTTGGTTAAACAACATTCAACTGTGAGATTATAATACCAATACTTCTGGCAAGAAAGTGGTTTGGGTTTTTGTTCTTAATTATTATTGGCAATGGGATATGTTGTAACATTGATTTCTGTAAAAATCTTCAAAAGGGGGGTTTTGTTAAATAGCTAGCATCATATGGTTGAAGAAAACAGCTGCAATAAGAAAGGACAAATGGAAGGTTAAGGGTGTGAAATACTTTTTTTTTCCAAATAGAAAAAGTTTTTTTAATCTAAAAGTGTATTTACCAAATAAAAGTTCTATGGATGCCAGATGTAAATAAGAACATAGTCTAACCTATTAAAATATGATTGTTTCAGATAAAACTGTTTCCCATTATGACATTATTTTTATCACATTAAGGAAGTGATCACAGAAATATTATAAATGCAACAGTGATTGAAAATACTAATAGAATGCTAATATGTTTCTTTTTAAGGCCTGTTCTTGCTAAATGACTTTTCATGTTTCCTTATAGAAACAGCCAAAAAAAAATTAATTTTACTTTACTGATTCTTGTGGTTAAGCAGTGAATTAGAATTAAATATTACAGAACAGTAATTAAATCTTTTAAATACAAACCGGTTTCTTTTCCTGGTCTCTGTAACTGTAACATACACTGGGTTGATGTGGAAATGTACATGATTTCATAAATACTTGTGTCTCCTCTCTCCCTGTTTGCCCCTATGGATTTAACAGCAGGAAATGCCAAAACTTCGTTCAAGATTTATCTCATTTCATATCATATTTGTTTGAAGGTCAGTGTGTCCATATTTACTACGGAGATGTATGTCCTGTAAGAAGAGATTTATCCAAATTCTCTATAATATAAACCTTGTCTTTGAGCTGTGGAAACAACTCACCAAAATACCAGCTATTCTGATAAGAAGAAAATTTGGAAAAAAAAAAATTCTTCAGATTTCAAAACCTGGGCAGAATACAGTGCTCATGCACTGTAAGTATTAAGCAACATGATCCTACAAGTCTGACCTTACTAAGTTGCAAGCATATGCATCTTATGCTCAGATATGCAATGCCCTGAATGCCTTTGAGAGCTTCCTCTGGCTGTGTGGTGGCTCAAGGGCAGGCAGCAGAACTGGTTTAAGGGTAGAGTTAGGCACCCTGAAAAGACAGTCAGTAACACAAAAGGGGTTCCAAGCTGGATAAGTGCTGCTCAGTGGGTACATCTTTACTTTCTTCTGTAGGTTTGGTTTGTCCAAAATCATTACTTTAATGCATGTTTGCTATGATTTCCTGCACATCGCTAGTCACAACTTCCAGCAGTATGGTAACAGTGAACACGCAGTTGATAGCTTACTGTAATAAGTAAATTTTAAAAGTCTGAAAAATCATATGGAGAAAAATGTAACTCTATAGTATATGTATCAGTAGAGGGCTCTTCATAAAGGCAAATCACAAGGAAGCAAATTGTTCTTAACAAGGCATTTTGCAAGCATGTGCGTAGTCAATTCATTTACAGTATATCTTTGATATAAACCAGGTGTGTCTTAATTAAACTCTTTCATGACCACATTTTCATTTTAGTGTCAGTGTTCCTATTTATTAAATAAAACAATAGAATTTTAATGTACTGCAGTTCTACAGATGCACCCTTGTAACTCTCTCATATTCCTGTAGTTAAAATTCCATTACTAGTTCTAATGTAATCTTCTAGTTTACACAAATGTTCACAAAATATTACAGTTTAGTGTGCTGTCACTTAAAGTAAATACAACCACAGTAAAAGCTGCAACTGAATTCACCAGTTACAGGGAAGTTATTTCCACCTCTTTTTTTTTTTTTTTTAGTACTTTGCATAAAAAACAAGTATAGAAGTAGAGCTCCACTATTAATAGTGTTGCCCCAACAGTCTGAGTAGTTTTTATGAGGTAAGTTGTCATACTCTGTTGTGTGATCCTGCTTATGACTGAGAAGTATAAATGTTTTTTTTTCCCAGGAATGGCGAAAGAACAAGCAAGCAGTAGGCAGTTACTGACTTTGATCACTCTATTAATAAAGTTCTGTCTGTCTTCTGCTTCTCTTCTTGTTTACAACTACTTCATGTTTTCCAGTGTATTTCTCCACTTATCGCACACAGATTTCATCCCATATAGAAATCACTATTACGGTGTCTACATTGGAGGAAATCCACAGTGTGGTGCTACCTTGTCATTTTGTTTTTATAGACTATAAGTTTTTTTTATTGCTCTGAGTTCATTAGCTGAAAAGTAGTCAAGATCCTTCATGACTTTAAGGAGGAGGGTGATTTGTCTTTGGATGAGAGCTAAGATAAATTCATTTTTCATATATAAACAACATAGATATTTATTATATTATATATAATATAATATTCCATATAATTATTGCATATTATATATCATAAAATAATAGGAAATAATTATACATAGTATATAAGATAATTACATATGAATTTATACACAGTATAGTACATATGATATATACATGTATCATATAAAAATATATCTACATATATATAATATAGAAATATATGATAAAATCTAAATTCCCAAGGTGTTATTCATAAGACCTTCACACAAAAATATGATTTTTTTTTGTCAGATACTTAGTATTGTAGAGCAAAACAATTTCAAAATATATGAATAGTGGTGTCTGCTTATAATAATAAATATTCTAACTGTAGATTAGTTCAAAAATAATCCGCTTGACTGTGTCTCTTAAAAACCCCTCTCAGTGTTGCACAAGAATAGAAAAATGTGAGCTTTAGCCAGTAGATAATTAACTATTCAGAAGTTAAATGAGGAAACTATGTTTTCTTTTTCTATGTTCTTCCATATCTCTTCCTGTTTTTCTATGTTTACTTATTTTTTACTGTCCTCTGTTAATTATCATTTACATAGAAAGCAGTAGGTTGTGACTTTGAAGAGTTCAACTGCCAGCTAGCACTGTGCTCTAGGCATGTTCACTTTTCATTTTTCCATCTTTTTTCCATTTCAATGACTGATATGTGTTTCCAATACTTTTATTCTAATCCAGAAACAGACAAGGGCCTGTTTCCAGGGAAATGAGCACCTCCTTTTAATTCATTGGTTCTTAAGGATGGGGAATCAGCCTAGACATTTAAACCCTGGCGTGGGTGTGCTTTTTCAGATCTCTTCTATACGTTAGAGTGAGATGTATGACCTCAGCAGATATTCTCAGCAGCTTCCTTATTTACATTGGTCTATTCCAATGAGACTGGAGGCTTGAAATTCCTCTACCATGAAAATAAATCTAGTGTTTGGGTTTCGTTTATTTTTTTAGTTAATGGTAATAGATATTAGTTCTTTTCCAATACATATTTTATTCACAGATCTTGCCAGAATGGCTAGATTCAGCAGCCTTTTAACTTACAAAGTAGTAACAAGAGGAAGAAAAACAATTATCTAAGGTATCTTGTTTGGGAATGTTTCATATATGGGATTATACATTTTAAGAAAAAAGAAGCTACAACTTCATAGCTACAGAAAGCAAGAGGTGGTGATAAGAGCTAGGAATCCAAGAGGGGCAGAAAAGAGGTACAAGGAAAGAGTGCTACTCCATATACCAAAATAACTTGTAACTCTTTTGTTAATAATATTGTGTTGAAACAGATTATTTGGGGTCTGTTTTTCAATTTAAAAATTAAGTGAATTTGTGCTATAGAATGATAATGAAGTTATTTTGTATTGCAGTGTTGTCCTTTGAACCTGCAGGAGGTTCCTCTGAGCTACCAATGCTCTTATTGATGTCTTTATCAGGGCTGTAACATTGCCGATTTCTTTGAAGTCTTTCAGAGTGCTGGAACTCAGTACCTTTCATCTTTTTCTGTCTGCTGAGCACTGGCATGGGCTTTCCTGTCTAACAGCCAAATGCCCACCCAGTCAGTTGCTCACTCCCCCTCCTCAGAGGGACAGGGGCAGAAAACAGGATGAAAAAGCTCATGGGTCGAGGTAAAAAAGGAAGATCACTTAGAAATTACTGTCATGGGCAAAACAGGCTTGATTTGGGGAAAATTAATTTGATTTATTGCCACTAGAGTAGGATGATGCAAAACAAAGACGATCTAAAACACCTTCCCTCCACCCTCCATTTTTTCCCCATCCTCAATTTCATTTCTTCATTCCCAATTTCTCTACCTCTTTCTCCCCAAAGGGCACAGAGGAATGGGGAAATCCCAGAATGGTTGAGCTTGAAAGGAACCTTTGGAGTTCATCCAGCTAAATACACCATAAACCTATGGAAGAAGGCAGCTTATCACTGAATCCATGTTTGGTACCTATGAGTCATAAAAAGAGAGAAATAGTAGCATAAACCATCCTTATTTTTGTTTTTTTTTTGGGGGGGGGGTAGTTTTTTTGGGGAGTTGTTTATGTGGGGTGGGGTTTTGGGGGGTTTTGAGAGGGGTTGCTGTTCTTCTGAGGCTTTTAACAACTCTGTTCTTTTATTTGGTATTTTCTTTCTTCTTTTATAGTCCTAGCATCATGCTGACTTCAGTGAGCACCCAGTGCTTAAGGCTCTGGCAAGAGACCTGCTTTGCTCTCTGCTGTATGCAGCCATCTGGAACAAGACAATAAAAATTTTCGCAGTTCTCAGCTAAGAATACGTCTCTTAAGCTGAATTATTAAAGCCATAGATGCCAGTGCAGCAGAAAAGAGAAGACAAGGAAGAAGGGCAGAAAGGAGGAGAGACAGAGAAACAGCATGTAGTTGAATGATGGATGAATAAATAGTAGAGCTACAACTGAACATAGAATAGCCATGTTTTGCAAATATATTGGAGAAAAGACAGCAATGAAACTGGGAAGCCGAAAGATCTTGGCTTTGGTACTAAAGCATTTCTGGTGCAGTGTCCTCCTGATGCTCAATGAGTTGTTGTTGATTGTTCTCAAGCTCTCTGGTTGTTAGGGACACAACTTGTACAGTGCTGATCCTCCAGTCTCAAGCCATGCTGGGAGTCAGCTGCCAATGGTTAGAACAGGGATTTCATATCAATTTCTGTCCACTGTGATATGAAAAATCATCCCTATACAATCCCTTTCACTATGAAAAAATGAGTATAGTGAAGTGAAAAGGCAAGCAGAAATCTGACCCTCCCACTCTCTCTCATCCAAGATAATTAATGCGTCTATCACTGGGACCATGTAGACTACATCCAAGGAGTGAACATCATGATTAAGATTAATGTTTCCATGTCTTAGTCATAGTAACTTTTTTTTTTTAACCAACTAATGCGATCTGGATGGATTCCCTACGTATAGTTTCAGAATCCCCTCTTCACAGTATATTTTGGCTATTTATTCTTTATTCATCCACTGAAGTGACATAATGTCATAACATTCATGTTGTATCTCCTCAAAACCTAGTCCACCATCAACAGTAGTTTCATGCAAAGTATTTGTACAGTTTTTCTTGACATTGAATGTACAATTCTTTGACATATTTCTAAATAATTTCATATAATTTTGTTTCTATGCTAACTAGTATTAAGCTTTACTTTCTTCTTATCTTAAGTGCTTTCAAGGACTTTCACTTACAGATGAATTTTCCAAGTCACTGGTGTAATAATTCACCTGCATAGCATGCATCCAGATGAATGAGTTATATTAAGTCACTCATTTCAGAGGTCATCAAGTGTTGGGGAAATTTCCTTGAATAACTGTCTGTGACTATGTTGCTGAAATTAGCAATGAATATTTCTCACAACTAATTATTTAGAAGTTGTACTTTATGCTTAATTGTACTATTCCTTCCGTATGCAATAAAAAGCAAGGCCCACAGCAATTTGAGGTACTTCTCCCAACATAAGTAAAGAGGCACAGGGTCTGAGTCTGTTCTCACACATGATAATGTCAAGCAACTGAAAAATAAGTCTGGGTTTTCATTTGTTAAAATTTTCACAAATACAAATGGCTAGTTTCCCTGACACAGAACCCACTTACCTCCTAGAGCAAGACTTGGGAGAAGGGAATAGGCAGTTTAAAATGATTGTCCTTGTAATCTCAATATTTCACTCACTTTTGCCACCAGCCAGTAACTTCCTGGTTTTTATTCTCAAGGGAGCACTTTTTCCCCTTTTTCCTGTGGGTGTAGTAAATTGAAATAGGAAATATTCCTTTGGAATACAGTAAGGTACTAAGTTACCACAGGTTGTACATTTGAAAATAAAGTTTCCAGCAAGTGTGATGAGATTGCTGATGTATGTTATTAGAGGAGAAAACAACTATGACTGATGATCTCCCTAGGGCGACCCGCAAATGGCGAAAACAATCAGGCAAGACTACTGGAAGAAGTAGGAAAACTTTTCTTTTTTTTTTTCAGGAGGTCTTTACATAAAACAGAGAGAAAAGAAAGAGGCAAGTCCTCTCAGCAGCCCTCTTTTTTTAACCAAGTTGTCTCTTTTGAAACTGATGGGTCAGATTCTCTGTTCCTTGCTTTCTACACTTCCACAAGTATCTCAAAAACACAGGGAACCACAGTACCACCTGCTCCAAACTGCATGTTTAGGAAGAGGGAGGACAAATGCATAAAGACATCGGAGGAGAGGCAAAGTCTTAGACGTGAAAGACAGGGAATGGAGTAGATCTGACATATGAAGGTAAAATTGTCTGGGACAAAATGAATAGGCTGATTTGAAGCTGGCTGTGGTGATCATGGCACACATAATTTTCCATTTTCTTTAAGCACTAAGAACAGAAGAACTTTTCTCCTGTGATTAGCCTTAAAGCTTTCCATTTTTAATGAAAGTAAATACAATAACTAGGAGCATGGCCTTGAAACGTAAGCTACAGATTGTTACAACCTCATTTCTATAGTTAGAAAAATTGATAAAATGGAGAAATGAGACATTGCTCACCAAATTTAGGTTTCTAAATTCAGTTGTCTTGAGTCTAAGTGAGTTGTCTTTGTCTCCGTCTGTTTTCAGTAGAGAGAAATGGAGTTGTTCCTGAGCATGATTCATGTTATTCTAAGTATCTAGGATACATAAGATGAAACCTCCTGGAGAAAGCTTTTCTCTCAGATGTCTGTAAAGAAAACACTGGAACAATCTGACTTTTAGTCTAGCTTTTGAATGTTTAAGTGAAGTGAGGTGCAATCCACTCCATCTTTTTCAAGATGTCCAGGTAGACATCAAATTTTCTCTCCAGCTGACTGGTTCATTATGTACATTAAATCATTTTCCCAGAAGCGAATTTTAGTAACACTTTCAAAAAATACAGATTTTGGAAACAATGGTTTGGAGATTTGTCTGTAAAATTTTAAAAGCCTAAGTAAATGAAAAGGAAAAAAATATTCTTGTCTCTGGCCAAATGTTAGTTAGACAAAGCTAATGTCAATTAGACATAACTAGTGAGTACCTAGATCCCTAAGTTTATGTTTTTACTGAGGATGAGTTCTAACATTCTTGCAAAATACGTATCACCAGGATTTAGTTCCGAGTGAGAACAACCTGTAAGAAATTATTATTCAACTCCAAATGGAATGGAAGGCTTCTTTTTTTCCTCAAGTTAAATGAACTCTAAACTTTAAAATCTAAACTGAGAAATGGAAAAAAAATCTTTTTTCTGTGAGTAGTACACTTTCCCACATTCAGTTAAGAGAAATAGCTATTTAAATACAACTGTCTTTATTTTGCAATAAGGTGGAACCGGAATTTTTATTTTGCATTTCATATTTTTGTCACATCATATTTTAAATTAAGTATGGCATTCGTCATCAAAATCACATGACAATCTGCCTTTCTTGTGAGAAGTGATAAAGGTGGATTTAGGTCTGTAGTTTTATATTGTATGTTATCTTAAAAAAAGGCAAAGGTAATTAGACTTGAATGTTTCTTTTAGAATGTACAGTCTAAGAAAATCTATAAAGCACTGGCTTTTGTTCCAGGGGAAGAAAATTGAGCAGATGTCACTGTAGACTGACATAAGTAATTCTAATGCCCTATAAAACTACATGCAAGAATAATTTAGATTCATATCTCTGAAGCCCTAATAAATTACATGCAAAAATAATTGTCTCCCTCACATTGTAGGAATACAGATTTACTGAACTATTTTAATAGTTGATAATAATCTCTCTTAGTTTAGTCCATATGATAATTCTGCTCATTGATCTTGGCATGTGATGTAGTTTTGCCAGGTGGATGATGATAATGAAAGGTTCTTCTTTCTTGTTTTTGCTACAAATTTTTTATTTTATATTCCCAGCATAGTACTATTGCATTTGACTCTGAATGGTAATGTGAAAATATCATTTGTGTGACTGAGTTTGTGATTTATAGTTCTGTACTGATTCTTCAGAATTTTTTTTTTTCTTGTCGTGGAGGTTGGTAGGCTGTTGCAAGCACTTTTCCTGTTTTACAAGAAAGAGTCAGAGGCATAAAATCATAGAAAAGTCACACACTAAGACACAGCTGAGATGAGATATAACAGGAATAAAACTCACTTTTGGAATATAACAAAGTGAACAGTAATATATTTGTTCTGTGCAGAATATTCTTTTTATTCTTTTTATGTTTCTTTCCCTTTTATTACTTTTTGCCATTTTGCATAGAAGGAAATGAGAACTAAAAAATCCCCAGAAAACACTTTTGAATCCTCTAGCAAAGCATCAAGAAGATGTATTTACTTTGGAATTTTAAACTCAAGTTGAAAAAGAGAGGAAAGACATAACTTTGCAGTGGTGACCTTTGTTGTAAGCAGAACTAGGAGGACTTTCTTGGATTATATATTTTAGATTAAGATCTGCTATTTTCTTCCTTAGTTTTTGAGCCTGCTCTAGTCTCAAGTCTCTTGCATAGCTGAGGCAATAGACTGAATATACTCTAGACTGGTTACACATAAAGGACCAGACACACGTTGTCTTAACTTTTTTTTTTTTTTTTTGTCTCACTTGTAATAAATTTCCTTTCTTCTGATTATAGCTGGATCTTTTTCCATGTGTGTATTCTCTGGCTCTACTGCTGAAGAGCTGAGCCATGTTCTTTTTGGATTGCTTGAGTCAACATGGATATATCACAGGAAGTTTAAGAACTGCTTCATCTGTGATTAGTAAAATCAAAACTCTCTGAAATGGATTATTCCCTGTATAAATTGTCAGACAGCAAATGGAGAATAAACGGCAGTACCATCTGCCATACCGCAAGCAGCATCAAATGTGGGTGACTAAAGAGTGTGAAAAGCAATTCATTTGCTCATCTTAACTTAGCTCCCCAGTAGTAATTGTCAACCTCTTTCTGCTGAACGAAGTTCCTAGATCAAACTGAGCAACTACAAGAATTGTCCAAAGAACAGTCTTTTCTCATTTGTCTTACATTTCTGTACAAATTTTTGCATATAGTATTTAGACTGGAATTTGGCATGATGAAACCAGTGGGAATGGGCATCTTCCTTTCTATCTGTCTTCATTAAATTTCCATTAGTTTTATATTATTTAAGATAGGCCCAGTCCTCTTAAATTAATAGTAAATTACTACAATTACTACTACCCTCCATGGAATTTCACATGTGAAGTACTAGCAGAAGCTTCACTTATGCATTAGAATACTGGTAGAAAGAATTAATCATGGAATCCTGTCAATAAAGAAAAGTTTTTAAATGTATATGGAGCTTCCCAGGAATAGCCTATGCCGTAAGTACAGAAGAAAATCAGGATCACATTTCAGCCGAGGCTGAAATGAATAACTGTATGTCAAATGTGCATTCTTACTTGGATATTTTAAACAATAGTGTTATGTTTTCTTAGGATTGTATGGCTATGCAAGCTGTGATTTTAACATGGATAGCAGGGATTTATTTGGGGGAATCTTGATTAATGCTGATGATCAGAACAGGAGACATTTTTAGAAGGAACACTTAGGCTGCTATATTACAGATATCACCATCAAAATCATGTTAGAAACCTATCAACTAGAGAAATGATTCTGGGAGAGTGGACATAAGAAGCAAAATAAACATTGATCTCAGATTTGGTTCAAGGCTTGAGTTTCAAGGGAAGGTTTCTGTTGACATAAGAAATGAGAACATAGTCATTCATATGGTTTATGATGAGCAGTAGAATTGTAAGGCTGACATAGTTTTGACGTGATGCTAGAGGTTTTAAATTTAAAATCTGTCAAGGAGAAGGTTAAAGCTTATGCTTTATTAGGAGTGAGGATAAGAGGGTACTGGAAAGTATCATGTGTATTAGTGGGCCTGTGCATGTCTTGTATGTTGAACTTGTTTTTCTGCATAACTTTTGCAGAAGTCTGACATCATGCATTAGGGTTAAATAAAATGTGCCAGCTATTCTTTTCAATGACAGCCAGCATAAAAGTTGTCAGAAAGGAATTAAACCCTGTGACAAAGACCATCAGTGATGTACCATTATGTAGCAAACTTTTGAAATGCCTTGTGAATTTTTTAAAGTTACTGTTGTGGGGTTTTGGAGGTGTATTTTGTTTTGTTTTGGTTTTCTTTAAGAGTAATGCACTAATTTTTTCTGTTGATTGTGGTTAGGCTGATGTGTAGAAATAAATAAGTACAAAGCGAACTCTCCACATTAGGCGCTTCTCACAATGGACAACTCAGTGACTTAAAAATTTCCTAAAAATTATTTTACGTGGCACAGCACATATAATTTTCTAAGTCCATAATACATTCCTTTCTCTCTTTCTCTCTTTCTTTTTCATAGAATTATCATTCTTCATTGCTAGAATGCCAAGCAGTTGAGCTGAAAATAACATTTCATAGAAAAGAGGATAAAATTTCTGAAGCTCTCCCTTCTTGCAGCTGTCAAATCTGAAAATCTGGTGGAAAGTATTGTACAATTCTTGAGTTTAAACGAATAAATAAAACAAAGATGTTTGCATTGTCATCTTCACTAATATCTAGATGAACACAGTCAGTATTATTTCAAGGATAAATCCTTTGTAACAACAATAGCTATTCATTTTTATTCATTAAAATAAAAAAGCATACATAGAGTATGATGTAACACTTGGACTTTTGGATAATACTGTATTTATTCATGAGGGACAATGCATATGCCAGATGTACAAAATAACAGGACTTCTTTTTTTCATGGATTTGGAAAAGTATTTTTATAAATATAATGCATGCTTATGTGTGGTTTTGTTTGTCATCTGTGTGTGTATAAATATAAAGTGTGTGTGAGAGTATTCTAAACACACTTACATGTGCTTGCTGTCTGTTCATATGTTTTCAGTCTATTTTGATAGTAGAGTCCAGTATATGTTGAAGGTTTTATAAACACAGATTTGAAAGCAGTTAGCTGGACAGGTGGCATAACAGCTGAAAAATGCTATTATACAATGTGAACAAGCCAACTGCTCTTCAAGTGGATACTTAAAATCATACTCAATTAATCTCATGAATTAACTGTTCAGAAAAAGCTGTGGCAGTTATTATTTTGTAGTTCTTCCTAAGTGCTTCTGCTTTTCATCAGTGCATAAGAACCTCAGATGGCGTTACATATGTAGAGATGATGAAAACAGTAAACGGTTTAAAAATCTGAGTTCACGTTGTCTGTATACTGCCTAGTCTTCCAGTATACACAATATCTGCCCTGAGACAAACCACAGAAGAACTATAAAAAGCTCTGTCATTCTTGTCTTAATAGACTGTAAGGCATCAGAATAACAACATTAAACACAGTATTCTTCCTGAGAAAATGGCTTAAGCCTCCACTGGCGGAATTAAAGCCTTTCCATGGCAAAGGAAGCTGTCTATAAACTCTGTGAGTTTCTCTCCATTTTTCATATTGGATTTGAGATTGTGATTGATTTCTAGAAGAAACATTACAGCAGCATATGGCTACATTTTCCATCGCTTTCACAGCAAGAGAATAGAAATCTGAATTCCAAACTTCTTTTCAGAATAGATATATACCGCAACAAATGATGCTTTCTTCTTTCTCACACATTTGTTTTCGAGTGTGCCGCACACAGACTGTTCAGATTTGATATTTTGTCTGTCCTTTAGCCTGTAAGGATAAGCTACAGAAACGTACTCACATGGGATATCACTGAATGAGGTGTTAGACCAATACATTCTGCACTGAAAGCCTATGTGAGTTTGAAGTTGTAACTCCCACTGTTCAACTGTGTTGTTTTACCCACAGATATTGGTAGCAGGCATTTGGATAATCCTTAGGAGTACAAAAGCTCAACAGCTAAGCTAGGCTTAATCTTTCATTTCACTGTTCAAGAGTCTAAACTTTGTTTTGATTTTTTTTTAAGCTAGATGCTATTTTAGCTATTCCACAAGAAGATATCATCTGTGAGATAATTTCAAATAATTCTTTCTTGTTCCAAATAGCTCTAAAATGCTACTTCAGGAGTCTCCTAAGACTTCCATTGTTTCTTTCAGACCTGGTTGATGTTAGACACTCAGATAGATGTGGGAAAGGTGATTGAACTATTTTGAACCCTAAGTGCATTTTTATTTAGTGCACTTGTTTTGATTACATATTAAATGATTCCACAGCTTACGAGTAACAGTGAGTATCTTATCTTCATGACCTACCTCATCTGCTCATTTCAGAAGCTGCTTAGACAAGTAAGTACTGCAGTAATGTGTCCAAGTGTACCTGTCCTGCACTCCTACTGTTCACTTATTTCTCACCGCATACTTGCAGAGCTGTTATTGTTCTATACTCAAATGGGGAATTCTTTGTGAGATACAGCCTTTGTCTTTCCCTGAAACATTACTGTCATGTTATTCATTAGGCTGCTGACAGTCCCTCTAGCATACACACATCATGCCTCTAGTGAACAGACCTACACTATTGAATTCTGGAATGAAGCATTCCTTATTTGAGTACAGCTGAATTTCTTCTTATTATAGTGTTAGTTTTGCAAACAGCCCCATTTCATCTGCCTCACTTTACATGCAGTTGCAGCACTGTGCATCTGCAAGTACTCATTCTGGAGCACAAATATGGAGAGCGCTGCACATCCTGACTTGTAATGTGTTTGCTTTCAACAGCATCATCCTTACCTGACTATTTCCAATACTATCTTCCAGCTAAGAAAAGGTAAAACTGTCTTGTAAGGGTGGTATGTTTACTTTATCCATATATTAATCTACCTTCTGCAATAGGAAAGGGTATTGGGCAGACTGAGAAACTGTAATTAGATGTAATTCAGTCTGGGGACAACTAATACAGATAACTTAAGAGCAAACACAGGACTTTGACCTGCTTTACTCAAAATCTGCATTGTCATATTGATTATTTTTAATGCTTAAAGTTTATGTCAGATTTTAATCAAATAGTGAGTAAGAAAATATTTTGAAATCTGTCTTTAAGAGCACATGGGACAAAGAAAAGATATATTTATTTTTAAGATCTCTTGCAACTCAGTTCACTTGTAACTCTTTCCACTTTACATCCTGCATTATCTTACAGTTTATCACACAAACATGTGCCCAGCACTTGTCTACAAGCCCATCACACTAAGCTTCTTGCAAGGTGAATCGCTTTAAACCTTTGACCTTATTGCACTTTACCTCTCTTACCTATCCCATTCTTACATTCACCACCATTCAACCTCCTCTCTCTGATCACATTAAAACTTAGTTGGCCATCACAGTACTCATCCTTTTCTCTGCCATACTTGACTGAAATATTTCTATATATGTATTGAATTGGACTTCCTCTCTCTCCATGAAACGTAATGAAGAACATCATAATATCTCCAGGTAGTCTTTAAATACCTTGTACATGTAGTCCCCTCCAGTATCTTCTGTGTGCTGTCCTCCTTCTTTCAAAGGAAGCAATTTACTAGTGAACTAAGAAACTCTCATTTGAAGTCTGGCTGCTAATTCAGTTTTGGACAAGGATTCATTGCAATCTATTTTAAATAGTCCCAATGACAGTCAGATTTGGGAAGACCATCAAAACCATGTCATTAAAATTATTAGATTGATGTGTGTAACGTGTAAACTCAAGCATAAATTCAGAGTGAGATTCAGGTTGGCAAACAAGGGATCCACTCCAGCCAGATACCAGGCAGCAGAACGTTTGTCAAGCAGCCCTCTGTTCTTTCTCTCTTCCCTCATGCCCCTCACTCCCTCTCTTCCATTCAGCTGCTCGAGGAAGATCGCGAACTGATTCTATACTTACCCAGCATTTAATTCTGTAGGACGAATGCAGTATACTGTTTCTATCCTTTTAGCTAATTGGAGATTTACACGTAAACTTGGTTTTTAATATTTTGTCTTTCCTCTTTTAATGCTTACAACACATCAGGCAATTTCTTGAATTAAACTTTCTTTTTTAATACCAGTTTGTTTATACATAACTTGTTCCCTCCTCCCTTACCAAAATCCTGCTTTGTAATTATGCACATTCCTGTTTTCTAGCGGTCCAAATAATGATAGAGTGATGATAAAGGAATCTCTCAGTGCTTCATTTTATTGTGATATGATTAAATCCAAACCTTTTCAGTAAGATAATCCCATAGTAAGTAACAGAAAGGCATAAGGAAAAACAAAGAGGTAAGTTGTGATCTCAAACTGTTTGACATGTAGAAGCTCAATGCCTCTTTTTGCTGAAGCAACTGATCTCAGAGATTGATTTCATGTGAAAAAAAATTGGGTACAAAAGATTTATAGCTTCAGGTCAGACTGGCCACATGATACAACCTGAATTCCTATTCTTCCTAGCCATGTTGTGGAGATATCCCACAAACTGCATTGACTAAGAAAACAAGATACACTGCTGCTATGGGAAACAAGTTATGATCATATCGTGTACATTAACTGGTGGGTATTGAGTAGATGAAGTGGCAGATGGAGAGAGAAGGCTCTTATCTGCAAGGGTAGAGGATAGCTGTGGGTCATTTCTGATCTTTAAAGTAGAGCTAATATTTTCCTCTGCAAATTTCTTCGGAGTCCCTGAGTGGTAGCGCCTTGTTCCTCTGGAAGTTCTGCTACCAACCTGCCTTTAGCAAGTGTACAGAATGTTATGGCAAAGCATGGCTAATTGCCACAGAGTGAATACTTACTGCTTGCTTGTTTCATAATATATATTGGAATTTCTAGTAGCTATTATCCTTCAGATCTTGGATGTGTAGGTACATTAGTACCTTGTTAAAGACAGGAAGCACATATTTCCAGGTTATAAGGAAGAAGGAGAATTAGACAGTTTTCTGTCACTGTGAGTATCAGCAACAATAAAAGCTTTATTTGTGGTAGTTTATGGGTTTGAACATATAAATGCTTCGCTGGCTTATTACACTATCACCTTCTAGATGCTTGTACAGTCCTCTCCCTGGCAGGTGTAGAGTGAAAAAGACAAGTGGATTTTTCTTGTGCACTTCATTCCATAATCTGGAAGTTTAGTTTGAGTTGCCACAAAGACATTTTTTTCTCTAATGGAAGTTTACAGACTTTATACTAAGCTGTTATTAGGTAAAATAGATACTAGTTAATTTTAATATAAAGCGTAAGAGCTAATGTTAGATGCAAGAAAATCTGTCAGAAAGCCAGGTTGTATGGCTATGAGCATCACCATGAGAAGATTTGCTGAGTACAGAGGATTATACAGCAGTAAGCCCGGGGATTTCTGAGCAGGAAAGCTGAAACTGCCTCTGTTTAGTGTTTGTTATTATTCAGGGGATCACTTCTCCATGCTTCCTTTACTTCATCCTCCCTTACTCCCCCAAACTCCTTCTGGCAAAGAATGAGTCCAAATAGACTATACCCACCTCTTAATGTCTTCTTGTTTATAATATAAACTATTCCAGCAAGGTGGTAAATAGCAGCTAACTTCTTGGTTCAAGGAGCAACAATACTAAACCCACAGTTACTCTTAAGTAATTAGCCAGGCAGGAAAAGTCAGAAAATTAGCTTGCAAATAATGAAAGGATGTTTTGTTTGCTTGTTTTCAAAAACATAACTGATGTTTCTTTCTTTTCTTTCAGCCTATCCATTTAACTCCTCTCAGTCTGAGTTTTTCAGGTTTCTGTTTTTTCAGTTTTTTTTCCTCTAGACATATATGTTTTTCTATTTCGTTGTGGTATTATTGGTTTCACATTAAATTGAAAGCTTTATGTAATTATTTAATAAAAAAAAATGGTTTCTAAGAGGCTCCCCAAACACTGTTAGAGGCAGCATTGGAAGACCCTCCCATGCTTCCTGCTTTAGTACCAGAACTAGACCATTACACCAAGTTCTGCAAGAGGCTTGATTACCTGCAAGAAGGGTCTGTGTTTACCTCATGTGCCTGATTGGGCACATAGCCAGGAAAATCCACTTACTTTTGGGATCAAACACAATATTCAGGTTTGGAATAAACAAACAAACAAACAAATATATTACTGTGATTTTTTCACTGGTTTTGAATGGTCTGACCTAAGAAGTATCACTTTGGATCAAATTATTACTAAACATTGTATGAGAAGAAAGAAATGAAATAAAGATCTAATTGACATGAGAATTCATTTTTTACTATATTGTGAAACAAACGTAGTCATGAACTCATTCTTGACTAATAACTTAAGGTGTTTGTTAACACCCAGTATTATTAATATAGTGCCACATATTTAGTTTGTTCCTCATGTTGTTTCCACTGCCACTGTGTTTATCATTCTTAAGGGTCTTGACTTAAACTACTTTTTCTTCCTGTATCATCTCAGCTGTCAGTATAATAATTGTTTATTTCTATATTTGGCTTAGAAATTTTCAACAAAAGGGCCTTTAAATACTTTCACCATTTAGATCCTTTTGTGTGAGTTAAAATATTTTATGCAAATTTGAACCAAATTAACCATGATTTGATATTAAAGCCATAGACATCTGCATGTGTTTCTTCCCATCATTTGTCAGCCCTAAACAAAAAATGAAAAACATTCTAAACCCTACATGACATAATTCCTAAATGAATAATAATCTTTTATTTTTCTAGCCCCTGATTTATTAATAGATACTTCATCTTATCTTTTGTAACACTAAAGAAAAAAAATGAAGCAACAGTGGCTTAAGGAAATTGCGTTTATAGCTTTGCTATATCTTTTGTTAATTAATGAAACAATACAACATCCATGAAGCAGGAAATGATTTTTTAAAATAATTTCTCTTAGAGCCAGAAATATCTTTAAAATGTAGCTCTTTTTATTTGTTCTAGATATTTTTAGGTTATGCCAGTTAGGAAGATGCCAGCAAATGAACAGTATTTATGGTTTGTGGATGACACTAAACTGAGTATTTGGTGTCAAACAAAGAGACCTTCACAGGCTTGAGAAGTGGGCCCATGTGAACCTCATGATGTTCAAGCAAGTCAGTTTAAAGGTTCTGAACCTGCATCAGGGAAATCCTCAGTATCAACATAGACTGGATGATGAATGGATTGAGAGTAGTCCTGTGGAGAAGGACTTGGGCATATTGGTAGATGAAAATTTAGACATCACCTGGCAATGTGCACTTGCAGCTCAGAAAACCAATTGTATCCTGGGCTGCATAAAAAGAAGCGTGGCCAGAAGGTTGATGGGGATGATTCTCCCCCTCTGCTCTTGTGAAACTCCATCTGCAGTACTATATCAGCTCTGGGCCCCCCAGAAGAAGGACATGGACCTGTTGGAGTGGGTCCAGAGGAAGGCCACAAAAAATGATCAGCGGGCTGGAACACCTCTCTGATGAAGAAAGGCTGGGAGAGTTGGGATTGTTTTGCCTGGAGAAGAGAAGGTCCCAGGGATACCTTATTGTGGCATTTCAATACTTAAAAAAAAATACTATAAGAAAGATGGAGAGAGACTCTTTACCAGGGTCCATAGTGATAGGATGTCTTCGTTTAGCCTGCACCCAGGGCTAAACAATAACAGTTTTTCCTCTCACCCAGTGTCCCTTCCTTAACCAAGGAAGGTAATTGGGAAAAAGAGGGAGACTCATGGGTGAAAATTAAACAGATTTAATAAAATAAAGAAACCAATATAAATGCTAACACAAAGCACACAAAAGTATACTTAGCTACAGAGTTGCAGAAGGTTGTCCAGGAATACCAATCATCACTAATGAGAAGCGGGGGAAAGGAAGGAGAACAGGGGGGGAGGAGGGGGGGGAGGAGGAGGAGGGAGGAGGAGGGAGGAGGAGGGAGGAGGAGGGAGGAGGAGGGGGAGGAGGAGAGAAAAAAAAGCCAAAAGAGAGGAGAGCAAAAACAGCTGCCACCTTACCCCAGCAAGCCCTCCCTTTTATAGTGGACTTGATTGTTAATGATATAGAATACACCTGTGTGTCAGCCTGGGTCAGCTGCCCTGCATTTAGCTGCTAATCCCCCTGATCACCATGGCTGGCCACAAACAGAAACAAAATCCCAATGAAACCAGGACATAGAATAAGGGGCAATGGTTTTAAACTGAAAGAAGGTAGATTTAGGTTGAATATAAGGAAGAAAGCTTTTACTGTGAGGGTGGTGAGAAACGGGAACTGTTTGGTGAGAGAAGTTGTGGATGCCCCATCTTTGGAACTGTTCAAGGTCAGGTTGGATGGGGCTTTAAGCAACCTGATCTAGTGAAAGATGTCCTTGCCCATGGCAGGGGGGTTGGAATTGGATGGGGAACTACTGGCTTGTCAGTCTGACCTTGGTGCTGGGGAAGATTATAGAGCAGATCATCTTGAGTGCCATCATGTGGTATGTACAGGACAACCAGGTGATCACACCCAGTCAGCATGGATTTATGAAAGGCAGGTCTTGCTTGACTAACCTGATCTCCTTCTATGACAAGATGACTGGCTTACTGGATGAGGGAAAGGCTGTGAATATTGTCTACCTGGACTTTAGTAAAGCCTTTGACACAGTCTCCCACAGCATTCTCCTGGAGAAACTGGCTGCTTATGGCTTGGACAGGTATACTCTTCACTGGGTAAAAAACTAGCTGGATGGCCAGGGCCAAAGAGTTGTGGTGAATGGAGTTAAATCCAGTTGGTGGCTGGTCACAACTGGTGTTCTCCAGGGCTCAGTATTGGGGCCAGTTCTGTTCAATGTCTTTATCAATGATCTGGACAAGGGGATCGAGTGCACCCGTAGTAAGTTTACAGATGACACCAAGTCGGGTGGGAGTGTTGATCTGCTTGAGGGTGGGAAGGTTCTACAGAGGATTCTGGACTGGCTGGATTGATGGGCCGAGGCCAATTTTATGAGGTTGAACAAAGCTAAGTGTCAGGTCCAACACTTGGGTTATAACAACTCCATGCAATGCTTGGCAAGCTGCCCAACAGAAAAGGACCTGGGGTATTGGCTGACAGCTGGCTGAATATGAGCCAGCAGTGTGCCCAGGTGGCCAAGAAGGCCAACAGCCTCCTGTCTTGTATCAGGAATAGTGAGGCCAGCAGGACTAGGGAAGTCATCATCTCCCTGTACTTGGCACTGGTGAAGCTGCACCTTGAATACTATGTTCAGTTTTGAGCCTCTCACTACAAGAAAGACATTGAGGTGCTGGAGTGAGTCCAAAGAAGAGTAACAAAGTTGGTGAAGAGTCTAGAGCACAAGTCTTATGAGGAACAGCTGAGGGAACGGGGGTTGTTTAGTCTGGAGAAAAGGAGATTGAGGGGAGACCTTATCACTCTCTACAACTACTCGAAAGGAGGTTGTAGCGAGGTGGGTGTCAGTCTCCTCTCTCAAGTACCAAGTGATAGGATGAGAGGAAACGGCCTCAAGTTGTACCAGGGGAGGTTTAGATTAGATATTAGGAAAAATTGCTTCACTGCAAGGGTTATCAAGCATTGGTACAGGCTGCCCAGGGAAGTGGTTGAGTCATCATCCCTGGAGGTATGTAAGACATGTGGATGTGGCGCTTAGGGTTTAGTGGTCGATTTAGCAATACTAGGTTAATGGTTGGACTCAATGATTTAAGGGTCTTTTCCAGCCAAAATGATTCTATGATTCTATAATCTTTAGAGGTCCCTTCCAACCTAAACCATTCTACAGTTCTATGTTTTAAGTCCTATGTGGGCAGCGAGACTTCAAAAATCTTCCTAGACTTTATCCTTGCTCTGTAGTACTGCACAGTATAATGTTAAATACACTAATTATTTGCGTTGTGCCTTCTGGACAAGAAACCTGTCAAACTCTTATTTCATGAATAAACAGTGAGTATAAATTGATATAGGACTTCAGTGTTCTTCAAAAATAATTATTTTATGGTACACAGCTGTTGGAAAGGAATCATCCATACAATTAATGTCTGTGCTGTTTTTCAGATGAGAAGCAAAAAGTAATCTTTCCCCTGACTACAGTATCAAAGCCATATTCCAAATCTTGAATTTTTCTTTCCTGTGGTGCCTTTCACAGCAAATGTATGCTCTCTTTATAAAGAAAAATTAATGCAGGGTGTATTATATAAAGCTTGTGTATAATATGCTCATTAGTACATGTTTTCATTTTATTTCATTTCAGCAGAAGGGGAAGGAGATGGACTTTTGCTTACATGTTGCGATCTGAATTAAGACATCCTGGGTTCAATTCCTAGCTGTCTTTTAGGCTCATTTTTAAGATACCTAGTATTTCCTTTTTGGATTTATGCTGGTTTCCGTTTGGTTAGCTAATTAGATGCCACAGACGCCTCAATATGAATTTACTTCAGGACAGGTATCTCATTCCCGCTCTGGGGAGGTCTCAGCCAAAGCTAGCTATACCAGCACTAAGGGAGGGGTGAGAGCCAGCAGGCTAATGTGGAATGTGAATAGGCACTTTCTGTTCAGGTTGAAGAGGTGGCCCTGTATGTGATTCAGAAAACACTCCAAGGTAAACACTGTCTTGAAAAAGTGTCCTTGCCTGGTGAACTCCTTTTAAGAGCTGTATTCTTTTGACATTATTTAGTAAGAAGCAGCTATATTGAACTGTGTGTTGACTGTGCTCTTTGACAGGGAATTGAGTACTTTCCAGAACTGGCTTTCCTGCCAGCAAAATAAAGTAATATTTACTTCCTGCTGGCCTTACTGTTATTTGGATACACTTGGCTGTGTCATAAGCCCATTTTCATGTTTCTCTGCTACTTCAAAATGATAGTGCTCTGACTGACATGTATCTACCCTCCTAGCTAGCTTGGCATTTTCGATTTGCCACTTGCTCAGCATACATGTCTTCCAGTTTCTTCGTGACAATGTTCAGTTTATTCCCTCTTGTGCAGAAACTTTCACTCCCAGGGAGAGTTCAGCAGTGTATAACAGCTGTGAATGTGTCCCTCTGCTGATGACAAAAACCCACAGTTCACCCTATAATGTTAGAGATGTGTTTTGTCAACCTGAAACAATGCTAGCAAGCAGGTTAGTGTGAAGCCACATTAGGTTGTTTTGGAGCATTTCAGAAGCCTAAGTGCTTTTGACCACAGATGGAGCAGAGGAAGGACAGAGATGTCACCAATGTCTACAAGAGTAAGGAATAGTTTAAATGAGACAGACTCAAATAAAAATACTGGACAGTTCCAGCATGTTCTTTCAGTGAAAGGTGAAAAATCTCCATGGCTTAGGCTGATTATTTTTATTTGTGATGTTTAACATCTGTAGGGGCCTGGACCGTGGGAAAGTTATAAAGAGAACATACCAATACACTGTTATGTAACAGCATGAGATAGCAAGAAAGCATAGGGATGTGGCTTGCTTAAGTTTATAGTAAGTATCCAATTAGAACAGTAGAGGTGGAACGCAGCCAGATTATGGACAATACTTGTAGCCAATAGCTTAGTGTGTGACCGTTACATAAGAGAGTATGTAGGTTATAAAAGTGTGTGTTAACCAAAATAAAGAAACTACTAGAGCACCATATTGACGTGCTGTAGTTCCTTCCTCGCGTGGACCCCAACATTATGGTGACCCCGACGTGATCGTTGCATCGGAGAAGGGGGACCAGACGAAAGACGCGAGGGTGACTGCTGTGCCGGCGGAGGTAAGCCGGGCCGTCCGAGAGAGGCGGGGAATCCGTCCGAGAGAGGCGGGGAATCCGTCCGAGAGAGGCAGGGAAGCTGTCCGAGAGAGACGGGGAAGCCGTCCGAGAGAGACGGGGAGGCTGTCTGAGAGAGGCGGGGAAGCCGTCTGAGAGAGGCGGGGAAGCTGTCCGAGAGAGGCAGGAGGCCATCCGAGAGAGGCGGGGGAGCCGTCCGAGAGAGGCAGGAGGCCGTCCGAGAGAGGCAGGAGGCCGTCCGAGAGAGGCAGGAGGCCGTCCGAGAGAGGCGGGGAGGCCGTCCGAGAGAGGCGGGGAGGCCGTCCGAGAGAGGCGGGGAAGCTGTCCGAGAGAGGCGGGAGGCCATCCGAGAGAGATGGGGAAGCTGTCCGAGAGAGGCAGGAGGCCATCCGAGAGAGACGGGGAAGCTGTCCGAGAGAGACGGGGAGGCCGTCCGAGAGAGGCGGGGAGGCCGTCCGAGAGAGGCAGGAGGCCGTCCGAGAGAGACGGGGAAGCCGTCCGAGAGAGACGGGAATCCGTTCGAGAGAGACGGGAATCCGTTCGAGAGAGACGGGGATCCGTTCGAGAGAGACGGGGAATTGTAGGTCTACGTGATTAACGGCAGGATGGAGGGTGCAGTATCTGCACTGGAAAAGGTGGCGGTGAAATGTATTCTGCAGATAGCCGCGCAAACTGAGATTAAGATAAAAAGAAAAGAAGTAGAAACTTTGCTGGAATGGGGCCAGCAAAGAGGTTTTCTAAAAACCACCGATCAGTTGTTTTCTGCAGCTTGCTGGGACGATCTAGGACAAGAACTTTTGAAATTAGTCACGGTGGGAGATAAAAAGGCTAGAAAGCTAATCTTGGAAGAAAGTGAGGGATATGCTGGAGGCTATGTCCTCTGAGGCGAAAGTGCGATCCGCTCTCAAAAAAGCACTAATACCAGAAGAAAAAGAGCAGTTACCGGCGTACCCTGTAAAGGCAGCCCCTCCCTACGAGAACTTTCCGATACGCCCCCCCCCGCCTCCCCCCGCCAGTTCGGCGCCCTCCACCGCCCCCCCCTTCCCCCTCCGCTGGGTCGGTGCCAGCTGTTTACCCTGCGATTGAGGAAGAGTTTTGGGGTGGAGAATCAACAGCCCTGTTAGCCCCGTTAATGCCTTATGCAGTGGGGCTGGAGGTGACATCTGGGGTCTCGGTACCCCCTCCGGAGGCTGACGGAGGCAAACAGCCACTGGTGAATCCTGAAACTGTACCCCTCCCCATGGAAGTAGAAACAAATAAGTCAGACGCCGCTGCCGAAGCGGACAGTAACGCGCCTTTGCGAGAGTTGCTGCAGTGACAAGAACAGCAAATGCAGGAACTATTGAAAAGAATGGAGAGGCTAGATGGAGGAGCTAGTGAAACATCGTGGCAACTCGCTTACAATGAAGCCTCGCAGGCGATATCTGGCGGGTTAGAGGCTCTCGGACAGGCTATCGAGAAGCAGGAAGCTCCTCCAGCAGAACCGGAACTTACTCCGGCAGAGCTAAAGCACAAAGAGGAAACAATCCGGAAGTGGACACCTGCCGGATTGTGAATACCTCCTACTTCAGTATCCACAAGACCTGGGAGAAGAAAATGATGCACGGGGCTTGGACAAAGAACTCAGAGCTCCTGCTAAATCACTCTGGTGGATGCTTTGATAACAAAGACACCTACCTTCAGAATCCCCACAGGTAAAATTAACAGAGGCTCGACAATCTCACCAGTTTTTTCACCAGTCTGCAGCAACATTGTGATCGCAATTCCAATTGACAAAGACTGATGCAAGGGCGATTATACCTTCTTGCCCCGATTGTGCTAGAATACCTGTGTTACAGATTGCGGGAGCAAATCCCAGGGGACTCCAACCCAGACAGATTTGGCAAACAGACATCACCGAATATGCTGCCTTTGGCCGACTCAAATATATCCATGTATCCATTGACACCTGCTCCGGTCACATGTGGGCTACAGCCCTGACCTCCATGACAGCTAAGGCTGCTAAAAAACATTTGTTGCAAGCTATTGCAGTAATGGGCCAGCCAGAACAAATTAAGACTGATAATGGCCCTGCCTATCGATCTGAATTGCTTGCAGAATTTATGCAGAAATGGGGTATTACACATGTATGCGGTATTCTATATAATTTTACAGGGCAGGCAACTGTGGAACGTGCGCATCACACATTAAAAGAGCATTTAGAAATTATTTGAAAACAGGGGGAGATGGGACCACAGGATGCACTACATAAAACATTGTTAGTATTAAATTGGCTAAACCCTAGGCAGAACTCGCAAACACCACCTGCCGTAGCTCACGGGCAGGGAAATCAAAAAGACTTCAGTAATACAAACGTACCAGTAAGGGTATTTATCCCAGAATCAGGCACTTGGGAAGGGCCAAAGCAATTAATAACCTGGGGCAGAGGGTATGCTTGTGTCTCCACAGGAAATAACTGCCAATGGGTTGCGGCGAAATGGGTGAAGCCGTGGCTAGATGAACCAGCTGACGCTACAGGACCAGACAACTCTAACACCAGAGGCCTTGAGGAGGTGTGATCACTGCCTTGCACGTATCATCTGGCCGTGACTCCAGAATCTGAATCCAGAACAGAAGATGCGGGAACGTCATGGGTTTTTTGGACGAACTGGTTGGGTGGTCTGGGTATTGGAGGGTGGATAGCCAGCCTAGTGAAAGGCTTGGCGCAAGTATTGCTATTCATTTTGTATTGGTATTCTGTACTATAAAAGGTTTTGCAGGGAATGATGTCAAGAACCATTGCCATTTATATTAAGAAAGAAAGGGGGAGATGTAGGGGCCTGGACCATGGGAAAGTTATAAAGAGAACATACCAGTACACTGTCATGTAACAGCATGAGATAGCAAGAAAGCATAGGGATGTGGCTTGCTTAAGTTTATAGTAAGTATCCAATTAGAACAGTAGAGGTGGCACGCAGCCAGATTATGGACTATACTTGTAGCCAATAGCTTAGTGTGTGACCGTTACATAAGAGAGTATGTAGGTTATAAAAGTGTGTGTTAACCAAAATAAAGAAACTACTAGAGCACCACATTGGCGTGCTGTAGTTCCTTCCTCGCGTGGACCCCAACAAACATCTTTGTTGGTGACATGGACAGTGGGATTGAGCGCGCCCTCAGCAAGTTTGCTGACAACACCAAGCTGTGTGGCGCGGTTGACATGCTGGAGGGAAGGGATGCCATCCAGAGGGACCTCAACAAGCTTGAGAAGTGGGCCCGTGCAAACCACATGAATTTCAACAAGGCCAAGTGCAACACCCTGCACATTGGGCAGGGCAATCCCAAGTACAAATACAGGATGGGTGGAGAATGGACTGAGAGCAGCCTGAGGAGAAGGACTTGGGGGTAATGCTTGATGAGATGCTCAACATGAGCTGGCCATGTGTGCTTGCAGCCCAGAAAGACAACTGTATCCTGGGCTACATCTAAGGAAATGTGGCCAGCAGGTCGAGGGAGGTGATTCTGCCCCTCTACTCCTCTCTCATGAGACCCCACCTGGAGTACTGCCTCCAGCTCTGGGGCCCACAACATAAGAAGGACATGGAGCTGTTGGAGTGAGTCCAGAGGAGGGCCATGAATATGATCAGAGGGCTGGAGCACCTATCCTATGAAGACAGGCTAGGAGAGTTGGGATTGTTCAGCCTGGAGAAGAGCCTTCAAGTATCCGAAGGGTGCCTACAGGAAAGCTGGAGACAGACTTTTCACAAGGGCATGTAGTGATAGGATGAGGGGTAAAGGTTTTAAACTGAAAGAGGTAGATTTAGGTTAGATATTAGGAAGAAATTATTCACTGTGAGGGTAGTGAGACAGTGGAAGAGGGTGCCCAGAGAAGTTGTGGATGCCCCCTCCCTGGAAGTATTCGAGGCCAGATTGGATGAGTCTCTGAGTGACCTGGTCTAGTGGAAAGGTGTCGCTGCCCATGGCAGGGAGGGTGGAACTAAATGATCTTTAAGGTCCCTTCCAACCCAAACCATTCTATATTTCTATGATTCTGTGATTTAGGTTTAAGCTGTAGAAAAATTCTTACCTGACCCCAAAGCTACTGACCAGGTTTTCCTTGAGCAGGACAGTGTGAGAGGTACTACTAAAGGTCTTATGCCTCAGACTTATTTCAGACACCTGCATGTCATTTGTTAGTCCTTCATCCAGCTGTGTCAGACACCAGGTGCATCATAAAAAGATGAGGACTCCTTTCTCTGATCCTCCCCTGCTCATTTGAATAAGTCAACACGACAATTTTAAATGTAGATAATGGGAAAAAAAATACCCTTCCTGGTCCCTGTAGAACCAGCTGAAGTCTTGAAGTGTGACATGCAAGTACTCTTTCCTTTTACATACCAAGAAGTCCAGTTTTCTTTTCCTGGTCTGGAATGGATGGGTGAAAAATAGAAATAACACAACTTTGTCTTTGTCATTAGTTGTTCCATATCACACTTTTCTTTGCTGGAAGTCCATGAGTTAGCATGGGGCATTTGGTGCTTAACAGCCCAGTAAGGGTTAATAAGATTCATCAAAGCCACTAAGTACCAGGCTTGGATACCTTGCTTATTTTATTGGCCAGTACATTGGCCAAAAAAAGCTAAAAACCTGCACCCTCTGCTCATGAGTCCAGGGACCTAGCGACAAAGGAAATGGAAAAGGTTGACATGCTGACTGATTTCTTTGCCTCCATTTTTACTGGAAAGATGTAGTCGGGCCTGCTGGGTTGCTGAACCTTGTGGCAGAGACTGTGGGAATGAAACACTCCCCAGAGCAGTGGGAGAAAGAGGTAAGGAGTACTTAAACAAATTGAACATACATCTACGGGAGCAAATGCGGTGCTGACAGAGCTCACCAGAGTAGATGTGAGGTTGCTGCTGCTTAAAAGATTACAGTAATGAGGGGAGGTTTGTGATGACTGGAAAAAGGCAAACATCACATCCTCTTCAAGACAGGCAAAGAGGGAGGCCAAGGAAACTACAAGACAGTAAATTTTACACTGGATCCTTTTCAGTTCACATATTACCTGATGCAGGACTAAATGTGCTTTCAAATGATGATACCCTCACTACGTAGGAGCTAGGTACGTGTGTGAGAATTAATACACATGCACATATTTTTTTTTTTTCTCAAACACAAACTCAAGTAAATTAAGCCTTGCATGGTCTGCTGAGAATATACTTGTGCTATAAGAAGTCTTGTTTTCTGAGTTGTATTCCTATCATGCCTCCACTCTTCTTTTGGGAGCAGGGGAGATAGCAGGGTTGTTGCTAAGCAGCAGCTGTCACCAGAAAGCTGTGTGTGTAATGTTGTGGTAGTGGATTAAGTGCCACTGAAGTACATCACTTCTGAAGCCTTTCTGTCTGTTATCTGTTGAAATGATTTATAGCCACAGTATTCAGCCCAATGTGTATATCCGTTTTCCCCTTTCTACCCATCCATATTGCCTGTGATGTCTGTTGAGTTTAAGGCTGACTGTATTTCTCATTGTTAGTATTCTGAGGAAGCCTGGCCCTAGAGCTACAGTGCTGGAGTAAAACTCTACCTGTGACTGCCTTGCTCCTGACAAATACGACCCCTAGTCTTAGCATTAATGGAGGTGCCTGTTAAGAAAATCAAAGTTAGCTATATCTCCTTAATCCTTGTCTTATTTTCCCATAGAGAATCTTTTTTTTTCCTCACAGATAGAATTGTTATGGTGAACTCCCAAAATACTGCTTGCAGAAAATACTTTTGAGAATACATTTTTCTGCTTGTGAGAAATTTATTTCAATTAAACAATGGAACTAAACAGTGATGCAAAATATTTTGGTATTTGAACTATTTTCAAAAATGCGATTTCTTGAAAAAGGTAAGAGAAGAGTCCAGTTGCTGTTTTGATAATGCTGTGTAAACACAAAGTGCCATTAACTTTCAGTGAGACTGAAGAAGTCAGGCTCAGATAAGGGAGAACACCCCTGTCTGTTCTTTATGCTGGCTATGCAGGAGGCAATTTTGATCCAAAAGCCTTTCATTGAGATTGGAAAGGCGTTGTTCACAAAAAAAATAAGTCCTTGCTTTTAGCAAGTTCATTTAATCCACAGTACAGGTAGAATAGTGCTGGCTCCATCTGCACGCATGCCAATAAGTCTTTCAAACTGTTCTTATGTGTTTGGAAAGTTTAATTTTTTACCTTCAGTAAAAAAAAACAAACCATCTTTTCCTTTCATTTATTTTTTTGTGCTTCTCATGTCTTGAAGTGGTACGCTCTTTGGTTAAGGAACTATGTTGTCTGTGCATTTGTAGAGCAGCTCTTGTGTTTAGATGTTAATCTGGTTTTGGTCTCTTACTATTCTAGCAGTGCAACTGATAGCTAGGGCAAAGAAATAAGCAAATTTGTGGCTTTGGAGCTGGGGAAATGGGAAACAAAATCCAAAACAGTACAAAACCATGTCTCCTCCCCAACTCTGATGCTACAGTTCTTCCAGTCATCTCTTTCTCTATGAATAGGTGCAACTGGAGTTCTTTACTGCTGCTCAGTGACTTGTCTATAAAGCAATCATCACTTCCTAAAATGACAGTCATTAAAACTGCAAATACTCAGACTGCCATGCTTTGGGAAAAGAAAATCACAGCACATAACTGGGTGATGTTACATTGTTTTCTGATCTTCTGAAACCTGTTAGATATGGATACAATCACCTCTGATGACTATTGCTAAGAAAAAAATTTGGCTGGCAGCTTCCAGCACTGCCAATATATTAATGTTTGTATTCACATAGACTCATTTGAGAGCACAACTGAAAGAAAAAAAAAACAAACATAACAAATGATGTTGAAGTCTTCCATGTACAATCATTTAATGATGATCTGTTCATTTTTAGAACCTTAAATTAGGCCTTAGATTTTAATGTAAGGTCAAATGAAAACTGATCAGTTGTCATAAATGTCAGACTGAAGAAGAATACGCACAAAAGAGAACCAAAATTATGCTGGCATGAAAAAAATCAGCTGGTAGTAGCTGACAAAAGAATATATTCTAAGGCAATAAATTAGCCAGAGTTCTTTGCAGAGTCTCTTCATATTTTATATTGAGTACTTGTTTCCATTTGACTTGGTGAAGAAGGTCAGTTTGTAAGTAGCACCCTGTGAAATTGTCAAGAATATACCGCCAGCCAGTGCAAACTGATGTAGCGCCACTGATATTAACAGAAATAAGTAGCGAGACATTGTGATGACTACTTATTATCAAAGTTCATTGATTTGAGTTCCATCTCTGTTGGTTTCGTGTCTTTGCTGACATTCTTATATCTTTCTGTGAATGTGTGTTTCTGCCTTGTGTATCTTCCCAGTATGTGAATGTGTTGGTGAATTGAAGTTGTATATTTATTCTTTAATGAGAGACAAAAAAAGAAATCAGCAAATACATTAGCAAATAGATAACAAAGAAATCAGATTAATAGCCACATTCTGTCACCTGTTACATGTGTGGTGCCCGGTTAAAAGTTATGGTAAATAAATGAAAATTCGTACTAATATAGTGACAGTAAGAGAAAGTACAGGAGGAGAAAGGAGGAAAAAAATTATAATCTCGTTTTCTGCATAAACACTGGTGCAACATTTGCTTCTTTGTAATGTGAGATTGTTGTCCCTGCACTGTTGTGTCCCTCTTGCATTTAGATAAGGATAGTCTCTACTCTTCATTCACTGCCCAGCCTAAGCCTGGGACTTAGTGGATATGGTCGTACTGTCCAGGTAGCACCTACTAATTACTGAGAAAGTAGATGGTTATCTCAGGTTTTGAACAGTATTTTTCAATGCACATATATAACTTTCCTTCCCCGGATCCTGATAAAAGACAATGAAGTAAAATAGAAGTCTCTGATACTATCCCCTCTGCCCCCCACCCAGCCCTGTCTTTTGTGATTAGGATGATAATTCACTTTAAATATACCACAGTTCTGCAAGAGAGTAGTCTGACTAGTTCTTCCAACTTCTGATGCTGGTGGTCTAGAAATAAAACTTGCAAATGCAATTCTACCACCTTAGTTCCCATTAAATTTTAAAATATTCCTCTGTCATCTCCCCAAGGGTGTTAAAGAATGCAGTAACATTAGTACGCATGTCTACTTTGTCTCACCGTTGCAGTGAAACAGTAAAGGTTGTACACAGAATTCAAGTCACCATCAGTCTCATGCAAGTGATAATAGATAACAGTGCCAAACAAGGTGTAAATAAAATTTCCACTTAAGTCATTGTATGAAATTATGTCCGTAAATGTCTTATTAAAAATTAATTAGTGTAGTTCATATTTCTGTTCCTATCAGGCCAGAAGCATTAAATTGTATGCAGTCCATAGTTACATAAAGGAAGGAAAAACTGGTAAATATATTATTTCTTGGAATAAGGATATGTGGGTGTGAACAAGATTTAGTGGCCATGTGCCTTACTATTCACAATACAGTATTTTTCCAGCTCAGATAAAGCTAGACAAAACCTAGATCCTTTTGCCACTAATGAAATAAGAAACCACAGGAAATGTTTCCTTTGTGAATTTATACTAGAAACCTCTGCATTTTCGAAAGTTTATTCCAATCTGAGAATAATTTGAAATTCCATGTAATTCCAGATTTTTGCTGAGATCATGTAAAGCATCCTCAGATGGGAAGTGAGTTAGAAGGAGATATTAATGTGAATGAAACATGTTAAAGATATTGGAGCCACTAGCAGCTGTGGCATTAAACTGCAGCCATTTAAGATCAGTAGACTTGCTGAACGTTGTTCAAACACAGCTCGTCGAGCAATAATACATGTTGTCTAGTTTGGAAGCATACTAGTAATTTGACAAATATTATTTGGCAATACCCTAACATCAGATATTTGTGCTCAGGTACATCGAGTCTTAGCCAAGACTGTTTGTTGTAGGACTCCATCTACTACATGATTTTTTCGTTATTTCATAAGGTTAGAACATCTCTTCAAGAACGGATTGCAGTCACCTTTAGTTGTGTCATAAGACTAATCTTTTTTAAATGGAAGAGTTTCTGTGATTTACCTGCAGAAAAAGTTTTTATTTCTTGAAATGACAGCAATTGCCTGATGCCAACATCTTATATACAAGGTAAATGAAAGAGCTGAAAACATTGGGAGATATACAGGGTATTTATCTCTTAGAAATAAAACACCAGTGTGCAGTGGAGCAGTACATGTGTTCACTGGAGAAAAAGTTCATAGTTTTCGTTTTAGAAAGTGTTTGTTTGCTTGTCCACAGTTTCTGATAAGTGACTCTATTTATTAATTTTAAAATTAATAAAGACGTTTTCTTTCTACTAATGATAATGGAACTTCTTATTTAGTTTAACAAAAATCTGTATCTCTCCCCTGTCTGTTTAACATGTTAATATGCTCAGATCTTCTAGTAATGTTATTTGGAGTGATGCTGTCTAGATATCCAAGGTTTTGGTTTCGGTGATCGTGGATCTACCTTTGAGAAGCTGGGTCTATTGGGAGCTGATGGGATTCAGCTGACCAAATGGAACTAAAGCGTCTTTGCCAATAAGCTGGTTGGACTTACAAGGAGAGCTTTAAACTAGATTTAGTGGCAGAAGGAGGTAGAATTTTGAGTAACAGAGAAGAGCCAGGGTCTACCACTTTGTTAGAAACCAACCGAGAAATACCTGTGAAACACCTCAAAGGAATTAAGGCTTGTTCCTCTAAAAAGGTGACACAGTTGAAAGCCCAACTTAAGTGTCTCTATACTAATGTATGTAGCATGAGTAACAAACAGAAGCAGCTGGAAGTCACTGTGCAGCTAAAAAGCTGTGATCTGATCGCTACACTGAAACTTGGTGGGATGAATCACATGACTGGAGTGCTGTAATTGATGGCTATAAACTATTCAGAAAGGATCGGCAAGGGAAGGAGAGGAGAGGGGTTACCTTCTATGTAAAAAAAAAAAGATTACACAGAGCTGTCTGAAAAATAGTGCTAGACAGGTCAAGAGATTACGGGTGAAAATTAGATGCTGCACTAAGAAAGAAAACTTAGAACCATAGAATCATAGAATTGTTTTGGTTGGAAAGGACCTTTGAGATCATCAAGTCCAAGCGTTAACCTAGCATTGCCAAGTCCACCACTAAACCATGTCCCTAAGTGCCACATCTACACATCTTTTAAATACCTCCAGGGATGATGACTCCACCACTTCCCTGGGCAGCCTGTTCCAATGCTCAATAAATGCAGAAATCTAAGTTGATTTTACAGTTTAACATCCAGCTGTCAATGAAATAAAATGTCACAAAACTTTGACACTAAGTAATTACAGTAATTTGGACCTTTAATAGTCTGGTCTGCTGATTGTTTTTGCCAGAACATGGAGCTAAATGTTCCTCAGCATATGTTTCTGGAGGAAAACAGAAAGCAAGTGGTGTGTATTCAACTCAGTTCCTGAGAGACTGATACAAAAGCTGTAGTATTTAATTCAAAGTATACATCCTGAAAATGAGTGGGATGTTCAGTGGAAAACATGGGTAAACTCTCTCATTTGTAATTCCAGGGCAGTGAGCTTAGAAGTCCTGAGGCAAGCTTAACCTGACTAAAGGTAATTGTAGTTATTCTTGTGTCCTGAAAAGGGAAGAGAGATTATCAAATATGTGTCTGTGTGGTATATATTACAATGACTTAGATTCTGCAATCCTCTAACTTTCCTTCTTCCTCTTAGTAAACCAGTGCTTATCAATCAAAGTCTGCATAAACACTGCTGATTATGAGGCCTTGCTACAGACTGTCTGTGCTCACATGCATTGATCACCTTGTCAGTCTTTAAGTGGATGTTGTGGTAAGGACACTGAATAAATGTATGGACAGCCACTACCTTCCTCATTGATTACTGTCGCTGCTCAGGGCAACCCTGGAGTGCACATCAGTAAGATCAAGAGGGGCTGACTCAATGCCATAGGAAATGTGTACTCCAATACGTAGCTCCTGTTTTAGTTTGTAAACCATCCTGCTTTAGCACAAAGGTTTGCTCAGGATGAGGTATTATGGTTGCTTTGTGTAATGCTTTCTGTGTTGGTATATCCACATTTTGTCAAAGTTAAGAAAGTGTGCCTTAGTCCCTTTTTAGACCACAGGGACCTGCAGGCTATGAAAGCTGATCTTTCTTTATCTAACTTTTCATTGAACAGAACTTGCACAGTTTTTTAATTTCAGCTGTCACTGGTATTGGGATCAACTCATAATTTAAATTTGAATTAAAGGCTTAAACAATTTCTCAGGCTAATCAATTTTATTTTTGCCTTGGGGAGTGGGGATGAAGGAACCTTTTGAATCTTAAAGGGGGAAAAAAAGATGAACAGGGCTCACAAAGAAGGTGAAAGTCTTTAGTTAAGACTTCAGTTTCCTAGTTAAACTAGTATAGTTTTAATAAAAATAGCTACAGGTTTCTATTACTACTTTTAGGAATGTGGGAAGACAGGATTAACATACGAAAAAGTGACATATTAAGATTTTTTAAAATTACATTCGTATTAGTGTGATTGTTATTTAGTTTTACAACAAGTTATGCATGCATATAGTACTCTTGTTGTTTACTACTTAGTTCATGGTTTAATATTTGGATATTTAATTCTGAAGTTGTATAACAGCAAATATTTTGGTGTGGAAACAACACATCTCAAAGAGATTCCTCTCAAAGAGGAAAAATATTGTTATTCAGAAATTACCTAAGTAGTCCTCCTCTCCTTTTCAAAAAACAATTAATCTCCTTTCTCTTTCCTGAACTTCATTACTATCTTGCACCATTAAGCTGCCTATGATTTTCTTTCTTCAAATTTTGGGGCAAAGACTTTTCTACATGCATTAGTATGTGAATGAAAACATTTTAATTCAATTAATTTCAGCCTTCCAGGAGCTTTCTTTGTCATCTTGACCAATTTAATATTTAGTTGTCCTTGATAATTGAACTTTGAACATTAAGTTATTTGAGACTTGGAGCTCTTGTATTGAATAGGTGATGGAGCTGTGAAATGTCCAGAGAATTCTGGAGGGTAAGTCATCTTTTGATATGAAAGGTGGGAGCTTCAGGAGTTCCTTGAGGCTAGAGGTTACTAAGATTTTGAGATCATTTGTGGCAAAAGCATTGAAAAAAACACCGAGACAAAACCCAATTGTAAAATGCAAAGTGGTTGGTAGAAGAAAATTAAATGGTTTAGCTGTTATCAGTGATCATTTGTGATAATTTCCTACTGTATATTTTGATGCACATGATGATGACAAGACCCTTGACTGTCTTGTAGTATCTCAAATGCTGTGGTAAATTTGAGAGATTGAAAGTTAGTCTGTGAGAAAGCTTAATTAATACTTAAGAAATTCCTTCCTACTTGAGGTTTGTTTTTTTTTTTTTAATTAGTATCTCTGGAATATCTCTGTCTTTGCTTTAATTTCTCTGGAACCAGTCCAGCTTCTAGTAGTTCTGTTGAGATTTTTCATTGCTGCTGCTTTTGAGAGAGAACCTGGGATAAAAAAGCATTGCTGCACAGTTCTTTTCAAGGAGATAATTTGGTTTGTTGCCAAACCAAAGTGGAAAGTGACACAGTCCCAACCAGCTGCTGAGCTCATCAGAGGGATACAAACGGTGTTCCAGATTCAGAAACTTATATCTGCAAACAAATACTATTAAAAGCAGAAAAAGGAAGGTAACAATACTAGATTCAATTTGAAAATAATAACAAGATTACTTCTGGTGTTTTTATACTCTCCGAGATGTCATTTTAAGGTGCTGTATGCTACCACGCAGCACCACCACAGGACTCTAACAAAGCAACAAATATTTTCATTGCTTCATTTCAGAAAGATGGTTTAAAATAATATAGACAAACCAGCTTCCTTATTCTGTTAAATTTCAACCATTGCTGTTATGCTCCTCTTTTTTTCCAGGTTTAAAAACTCTTCCACTGCTTCTGGCAGCCCCTGTACTTTCTGCTCTGCTGCAGAAGGATCTCTGCTTAAGCATTATGTCTGTCTCTTCTGAGAGCGTGCTGATTTGGGCTGGGATAGTTAATATTCTTCATAGTAGCTAGTATGGGGCTATGTTTTGGATTTGTGCTGAAAATGGTGTTGATAATACAGGGATGTTTTCATTATTGCTGAGCAGTGCTTGCACAGAGTCAAGGCCTTTTCTGCTTCTCATACTAAAGCTGAGGGAAGAAAGGAAGCGGGGATGTACGGAGTGATGGTGTTTGTCTTCCGAAGTAACCATTATGCATGATGGAACCTTGGTTTCCTGGAGATGGTTGTACACCTGCCTGCTGATGGGAAGCAGTGAATGAATTTATTGTTTTGCTTTGCTTGTGCACGTGGCCTTTGCTTTAGCTATTAAACTGTCTTTATCTCAACCCGTGAGTTTTCTCACTTTTGCTCTTCCAATTCTCTTCCCCATTCCACGGAGTGGGGAGTGAGAGAGTGGCTGTGTGGTGCTTAGTTGCTGGCTGGGGTTAAACCACGACAGTCCTTTTTGTTGACCAACATGGGGGTCAAAGGATTTGAGATAATGACAGATTTGATTGAAATGTGCTAGATTGAATTTATAGCTGTTATTGCTGTTTAGCTGCAGGCTCCTGTGCTTGCCATGGGGCTTGCTTGCCTTACTGTAAATTAGAGCATTGTGATCGTTAGTGGCTGCTTTTTGCTTTCGCTGCTTGCTGTAACTGCTGTACCACTTATCATCTTACTCTGCTGTTCCTGGGAACACTTTGATAACAGCAATGGTGATGCGTCTGGTCTGGCAGATGGCCAAGGCATCACTGCTGTTTCTGTGCTGGTCTACTGGACAGGCTGGAACTCCAATGTGCACTCCAGTCAAAGGGACTGTGACCTGTGGATGAGTCCATGCAGTAGCAGGACACCCCGAAGCATCTGTGGCCATGGGTATGTCTGTGCTGCAACAGGTATACCTCTGAAGTGATTTTGGTCCAAGGAGAAATCCACGCTGGAGAAGGTATACCTCAAAGCATCTGTGGCTGTAGATAAATCCATGCTGCAACAGCTACACCTTGAAGCATCAGTGGCTATGCATGAGGTCATGCTGGAACACCTCAAAGTGTGTGGTAATGGAAAAGCCCACAACAGAGCAAGTGCACCCCTGGAGGCACCTGCCATGCTGGAGCAGGTTTACTTCTAAAGGGTAAGGCCATGCTGGAGTAGGTATATCTCTGAAGGCATTGTGGTCCATGGAGAAGGTCAGGCTGGAACAGGTGAACCTCAAAGCAACTGTGTCTGTGAATGAGTCTATGCTGCAGCAGGTATACCCCTGGAGAGACTGTGGCTTATACGTAAGGCTCCACTTGGAGCAGATACACCCATAAGGGACTGTAGTCTGTGGATAAGTCCAAGCCAGAGCAGGGGCAAGGGGAGGAGTTCATTGTAATGTTAAACCCCATGGTCTGGTCCAAAGGGACCAGCGGTGGAGATTGTAATGGAAATACCTTTGAATTTTTGTAACCTGGGATATGAGTTGCATGTTATGGGTATTACTATAGCAGGAAGCCCTTGTTGCTATCCAGACTAGGAGCAAGGGGAGGAGTTCATTGCAATGTTAAAACCTATAACCTGGCCCAAAGGGACCAGAGGTGGAGATTGTGATGGATATACCTTTAAATTGTTGTAACCCTTGATTTGAGTTGCATGATATAGGAATTACTATAACAGGAACCACCTAAACCAATGGAGGACAAGCCTTACAAGAAGTAGTGCAAGTGCAGCAGTGACTTGGCCTGAGCTGTCTTCAGTAACTCCGTGCAACACACCACCTCTGTTGCCCTGAGTGACCACCGTAACAGATGGAACCCAAAGTCATGGACTAAATGAACTCAGTGGATATTTTGTGGACACTTGTGGACATTTTACAGACATTTTACAGGGGTGGTCCATAGACTAAGAAAATTATATCTGTGTATTATATCAAAAGATGGGAAAGGGGGGTGGTGGTTAATGAGGATATATTGGATAGTGTGGGACCTGAGCATGATGTAAATAGTATGGAATAAGGGGTGAAGAATATGCTTGTCTTGGCTGGGATAGAGTTAATTTTCTCCATAGTAGCTAGTATGGGTCTGTGTTTTGGATTTGTGCTGGAAACAGTGTCGATAATGCAGAAATGTTTTTGTTGTTGAGCAGTGCTTACGCAGAGTCAAGGCCTTTTCGGCTTCTCACACCACCCTACCAGTGGTAGACTGGGGGTACACAAGAATCTGTGAGGGGACACACCTGGGACAACTGACTCCAAGTGACCAAAGGGATATTCCATACCATATGAGGTCATGCTCAGTATGTAAAGGTGGGGGAAGAAGAAGGAAAGGGGGACATTTGGCATCTTCTCAAGTAACCGTTATGTGTGATGGAGCCCTCCTTTCCTGGAGACGGCTGAACACCTGCCTGCCCATGGGAAGTAGTAAATTAATTCCTTGTTTTGCTTTGCTTGCGCACATGTCTTTTACTTTCCCTATTAAACGGTCTTTATCTCAAAGCACAAGTTTTTTCACTCTTAGTCTTCCAGTTTTCTCCCCCATCCCAACCAGGGGGAAGTGAGTGAGCGGCTGTGTGGGGCTTAGTTGCTGGCTGGGGTTAAACCATGACAGAGAATCAGTCATTTCTTCTGTGAGACTTGCTGTTAAAGAAAGGTCCTTCAGACAGAATTCCCTTTTGCTGCTCTTCCCATTATGTTTTTGTGGACCAGAGTTATTAATATTTTTACCTTCATCTGCTGTTTATGGAAATCTGTAGGAAGACCATTATGCACCTCATGTGTGGTGCTTCGTAATGATACACGAATTCTTATAGATTCACAGTGCACTTGTAATTCTGTCAGAACTATAGTAGTTCATCCATTGAAAAGATGTACCTGTTTTTTTTCAAAGATTAAGTAATAGTAAGTCCTCAGATAGCAAGAACTTGTCTAAGATAGAAGTATTATAGTGCTTATAGATTGAGAGGATGATCAGAAGATATAGCAAAAGCTAGTCCACTGGTTCTCATAGAAGAGATATTTGTGCAGTTTATGACACTTTCACAGTGGGAAAAGATATGAAGACAACTTTTCAGCTCAATGCCAAATAAACAATTGTCCAAGTATGTATGGTCACTTGCACTTAGCTAAGATGCTATAGCCCTTTATTCCAGTCTCTGACATATTTCACAGTCAAATTCTCTCTTGCAAAATGAACTCTAATACAACCTGTGTGGTCCATACTTCGAAATTCTGTGGTGAAAGAAGAAGATTACTTCCTCTGCAATTACATTTTCCACACATAAAACATTAAAACAGTCCTGCAAACTGTCTGCTACTTATTCATTGTCTGGGTATTAGAAAGTGATTGTGTTAGACAGATTTATCAGATATGCAGCAGTATCTTGTCTTGGATGATTCTAGTAGAGTCAATGGAACCATACCATGAATTTCAAAATCAGCATTACTGGGCAACTGATTAGAGTTAGTGAAAATCACATCTTAAACTGTTTGCAGTCATGGTCTTTTCTCAGGTACTATAACAATTTTGTTCAAAGGTATTATTTCTTAAGCTTGCACCCCCATGAGTTCTTCTGTAGTGGAAGCTACTGAAAGAGTATTTTCAACTTCAATCCCTCACTGTAGAAAGCATCATTATTCTTTCATCTGGCTTTCAGAACAGATTAAGAGGTTCGCTTTTCACAAAGCTTTCAAAAAAAGAGGGAAATTACTGAGGATAGAAATTGTAGGATTAAGGAAGAATAGCATAAAGGAAACCTGACAAGGATTAACACACTTTATAGTGTAACACTGCTTTATTTCATGTGATTCTTGTTTGCAAGTGTAAATATACTGAGAGAATCTTTGGAAGCTCAAATAGTAGATACAAATAAAAATAAAAAACAGGAAGGGAAGGGAAGGGAAGGGAAGGGAAGGGAAGGGAAGGGAAGGGAAGGGAAGGGAAGGGAAGGGAAGGGAAGGATCTAGATCTAGTACTGAAAATATGGATTAACTTGATAATTTAGTACCTGGAGAATGGGAAAGTGATAAATGAATACAGGATTACTTATCCATGGCATGGTTTTATGAAAGGCAGGTCCTGCTTGACTAACCTATGACTTGGTGACCCGCTTAGTTCATGATGGAAAAGCTGTGAATGTTGTCTACCTAGACTATAGTAAAGCCTTTGACACTGTTTCTAACAGCATTCTCCCAGAGAAACTGACTGTTTATGGCTTGGACGGGCATATGCTTCGCTGGGTAAAAAAACTGGCTGGATGGCCGGGCCCAAAGAGTTGTGGTGAATGGAGTTAAATCCAGTTGACGGCTGGTCACAAGTGGTGTTCCTCAGCGCTCAGTATTGGGGCCAGTTCTCTTTAATATCTTTATCAATGATTTGGACGAGAGGATTGAGCACACCCTCAGTTAGCTTAGAGATGACACCAAGTTAGGAGGGAGTGTTGATCTGCTTGAGGGTAGGAAGGCTTTACAAGAGGAACCTGCACAGGCTGGATCGATGGGCCAAGGCCAACTGTATGAGACTCAACAAGACTAACTGTCAGGTTCTGCACTTGGGACACAATAACCCCATGCAATGCTACAGGCTTGGGGAAGAGTGGCTGGAAATCTGCCTGGGTGAAAAGGACCCGGGGGTGTTGATCAATGGCTGGCTGAATATGAGCCAACAGTGAGCCCAGTTGACCAAGAAGGCCAACACCATCCTGGCTTGTATCAGACTAGTGAAGTGATCGTCCCTTTGTACTCAGCACTGGTGAGGCTGCACCTCGAACACTGTGTTCAGTTTTGAGCCCTTCACTACAAGAAAGACATTGAGGTGCTGGAGAACATGCAATGTAGAGCAAGAAAGCTGGTGAAGAGTCTGGAGAACAAGTCTTATGAGGAGCAGCTGAGGGAACTGGGGTTGTTTAGCATGGAGAAAAAGAGGCTGAGGGGAGATCTTATCTCTCTCTATGGCTACCTGAAAGGAGGTTGTAGTGAGGTGGGTGACAGTCTCTTCTCCCAGGTAACAAGCAACAGGACAAGAAGAAACAGTCTCAAGTTGCACAAGGGGAGGTTTTCATTGGATAATAGGAAAAATTTCTTAATGGAAAGGGTTATCAAGCATTGGAACAGACGGCCCAGGGAAGTGGTGGAGTCACCATCCCTGGAGGTATTTAAAAGATGAGTAGAAGTAGTGCTTAGGGGCATGGTTTAGTGGTGGAATTAGCAGTGCTAGGTTATCAGCTGGATATGACGATCTTAAAGGTCTTTTCCAACTAAAATGATTTTATGATTCGATATATGAATGTGATGAAATAACTTGTATTTTCAACTGTCTACGATAACTGTAGAATCACAAGTAAAAAATGAACGGCCACTAGCAACAACAAAAAAAAACAACCCTTTAACCGTCTCTAAATTTCTGTGACTTCTGAAATTAGTTGTAGAAGTTTGTAATTTTGAGCACTTATAAAGAAAATAAAACCTTCCAGGATATTCTATGTTGGCTTTACTTAGAAAATAAATTCCTGGAGAAATGAAAGAAGATAACATGGTACAGTTGGATATGTAACTTATTTTTATATATTTTACAAAAGTATTAAATTATAAAAAAAATAACTTGATAACAACAAAGCATCTACAAATTTAGATATGTCTCAGGTGTTTTTCAGATTAAAAATAGATGACAGACTCAAATTTTTCCCCAGGACCAGGTGAGGTAATTGAAATATTTCATAAGTGATGACTAATAATTTTTCCTGCAGTCTTCTGATAAAATGTTTTTTTGAACTAAGCAAATCACTCTTTGCTTACTTTTTTTTTTGTTTTACTCATAATTTAAAGAGTTTTTGACAGGAACAGGATAACAAGGAATAGCTTAAGGGGTAGTCAAAAAAGCAGGATAATTACAGTTTAGAGTAAGCAGAAACGTATTAACAACAATGTGATTCACGTAGTAGAATTACTTGTTTTGTCAGCAGCTATAGTTACCATTAGTATAAATATTCATAACAGAGATGAATGAGAGTGAGAACAGATGACAGAACAGATATTGGGTGCTATACATTAATTTAGACCTCATCTCATGTGATTGTTTTAATTGGCACTCTCTCCTGGGTCAGGACATACACCAGTAATTGATTGTAGCATCAGAGCTGGAAAGGGGGGGACTTTTGCAGCTCTTAGAAGTGGAATGATGATACACATGAAAGAAAAGACAATTCTAAGTCCCCTATTCCTTTTCATATTCCAAAGAGTACAATATGAGAATATACGAGAACTAGCTGAAATTTGGAGGAAAATATCTGGAAAAAAGTTCCAAATGAAGTATACTCAAGATATGTCAAGAAATTCATTAATTCAAGCTAATGAAATGTAATAATTAAGAACACTAATAAAACTGAAATGCAAACTGTCTTACAGCAACATTGCAGATAAGATTTCCTTCCTTTTAAACAGAAAAAATGCTCACATAGGAGAAGTACAAGAAGATATTAGAAATAGCTGTCAGAAAATGAAATTGGTTTTGAGATTTAAAAAAGGATAAATAAATTGCAAAAAAAAACAAATTAAAGAAAGCCTCTCATTCACATTTTGGATTTAGCTGTGGAGCAAATTCAGTTTATCTGGAATACCATTACATTACCTAAAAGACAAGATAAGGCACAATGGTCCACACAGAAAAATAAAATAAAATAAAATAAAATAAAATAAAATAAAATAAAATAAAATAAAATAAAATAAAATATTTCTTTGTAAAGAGAGAGATTAACTTCTTTGTGAAAGTAAACCACAGGAATTACTCTGAAAACATTAACACAAACTGAATGAATAATTAAGTGGTAGATCCAGTGTCTTTATCAAAAAACAGAACATATTAAACTGTTTTGTTAATTTCTGTCAAATTATGACTATTTATCTGTCCCCCAGTGATAAGAAAAAACAAAGGAAGTATTATGAAACCATAAAAAAATTGAAGTTCTTGAACTAAATATTAGCAGCTTTTACTACTTTATTGGTACTTTTTTTTAAACCTAATGGGTCCCATAATTCAGTAATTACATGAGAAACTCCGCATGTATTTTTGTTTTTAACAGCCATATTATTTTTAATGCATTAATAAGAGAGGAGAGGGCATACATGAATCCCAAACCATAAATAATAAGCAGGCAGAAAAAAAACCAAGAGAGTTATCAGTTTAGAAAAGTCATGAAAAGGATGTGGAAAGCAGACTATGATTTTTGAAAGCTTAAATTTAGCAATGCTCAGGACAATTCAGATTTTCCTACAGGCATTCCTGCAAAGCAGTAAGCATTGTATTTCAACCAGAGATATTGCTTATTGTTCCTCCCATGAAGAGATACATGTCAGTGAAAATACAGAACACGGCATTTGCAAAGTTGTGACTCTTACTATTCTTAACAAATATTTTTTAAAAAATAAATATAAAAACCCCTTTACTTTTCCTCCTTCAGCTTTAGTATCACTTGAGGGCTGCTCAGTCCACATAGTTTCCTGGAGTGTTCTCATGACCAGGCTCGCTTTGCTTACCTTTCTTCTCTAAACTGATTAGGAAGAGAGATTTTCTTCTACAAAAATGCAGTTCACTCTTATGTGTGACAGATGATTTCTTGCAGTGGTTTCAAACACTAGTTAGGCAGGACATGGCTTAACTGAAAACTCCCTTATGACACCTGGCTCCTCTAGCACTCCAAGCTCAATCCTTGATCTGTTTTTGTCAAACTGCAGCCTGTAGACACTTTGAGGTCCACGTACAGTTTCTCTAGTGGATCTCAAAAAGTTTATGTCTTCTGTACAGAAGTCTGAATTTTTTTAAAGGCTAACAAGCTGAAAGTGTTTGAAATCTGCCAGAGGACTCTGATTCAAATAAGACAGTGGTACTTGACTCTTGATTATGCTCTCATCTGACATTTGCTAGGAATGCTGAATCTCTGTTAAAACTGAGATGGAAGGAAAAAAGGTAATAATGCAAGCTTTAGTTTGATGTACGTTTTCATTAAAGTCCTCTGCTGTGTTTACAGATTTGAAATGACATTGACATACCTTATTCTGAAAATCAATTTCCTAACCAGTAGTGTAATACAATTCTATTGTAAAGTTGGGCACTTTGTTTCAGTTGAAGCTGAGGCTTGTTTTGTTTATTTCCTCAGACCAGAAGAAAAAGTACAGCTGCTAAAATCATGTTAAAGATTATTGAATTTGCAGCACAAAACACATGTATTTCAGCAATTTGTCAGAAACAGTGGTTTGTCATTCCCTAAATAGTTTCATGTAGTCTCTTGATTGTACTGTTTGGTGGAATTAAGTTTTGTCATTCTAATGGCAAAAAAGCAAGATGTATTTTATTCCATATTTTAGTGTAGTGCAGTAACTATTACATTTCAGCAGTATTGGCATCCTCTCAGATTTAAATGTTGTCATCTTAAAGGCTATTACTTTCAGATGACATTTCAGTTCTTCATTCCAAATTCATTGCCATAATTAAAGGCCTTTTTAATTTTTCTTTCTTTCCTGAGATCACATTTAGAATTCTGCTTTCCCATTTGAATCTTTAGACCATTTACAGCTTTTACATGTCAGTATTTTTATTGGATTCGTACGGGCTTTAATATCAATGCCAGATGAACACAATTCCTTAGTTCTTACTTGCTTTAAGCAGTCTTTTTTTCTCCTTGAGAAAAACTTTGTTTTCCTCATCTATCTCTAATAGGAATGTGTAGAAGTTAGCATTAAACTGTCTTTCTAGTTTTGCCTGTTGAATAGCCAATATAAAGCAAAAATTCACCTTGTGATTTTTCTCTTCCTTTTGACCATGTTTTGCTACCACTCTGAGAATGCCTTTCACTATTGAATTTTTATTAATGAAAACAAATTCCTTCACCTTCCCATGAGGTACTGAGCCTATGTGGTTTTGTTTTCTTTCTTCCATGTAACTTTTGGCCTAAATGCTGCCTTCTGTGTCAGGCAAGGAAAGAAATGGCAATAATCCATTGGTAAAAACAACACTAGAAATAAGCTAAATATATAATTTTCAAATTCTTTTGATTAAGAATCTATTCAGAGATTACCTTGAGTCTCAGCAGCACAAAAATTTGGAAAAAAAACCACTAACCTTCTGCTGCTTTCTGTTATGTGACCCATTATGCATGTAGTTATTTTAAGACTCATTCACAAATTATCAATGTAAAAACCTATTGGTTGATTAATCTGAGGTACAGCTACTCTTGCTTGCTTTGAACTATGGAAATTCCCAATGTAGTGCATTAGCCACAACAGTGGCTGTTACATTAACTTCTTTATATTAGGTTTTGCTTTTGTTTTGGATGAAATTACTTGTAATACCATGAAAACAAAGTCATTGGAGAAATGTATGAACTTAGCTGTTTTTTGAAATCATATTTCAGTAATTCATTATGCTACACAAAATATCAAAAGCCAAATATTATTGCTGTCCTATATTTATGCCTAGTTTACAATCTAACATTAGCTGTTCTATGAAAAATCATAACAGTCTCCATTTAGCCTGCACCCAAGGCTAAACAATAAGAGTTATTCTATCACCCAATCTCCCCCCTCCCGCCCCGCAACTGAGAAAGGAAATTGGGAAAAGGAGGGAGATTCGTGGGTTGAAATTTAAACAGATTTAATGAAATAAGAAAACCAATATCAATACTACTACAAAAGACACAAAATTATACTCAGCTTATAGATTTATGGCAAGTCCCTCTAGGGATAGGAACCATGGAGAGGAAAGGAGAAGGATAGAAAGGAGAGCAGGGCATATAGCTCCCTCCCTCCAAGCTTTTCCATTTATAGGGAACTGACATTAATGTTATAGAATACACCTGTGGGCCAGCCTGGGTCAGCTGCCCTGTCTTTAACTGCTAATGGCCTTGATCACCATACCACAGCTGGCTACAAACTGAAACAAAATGTAACAGAAAATTGATTCTATATATTTTATCCCTGCAAAACCAGGACAATAACTTCATTTCTTAGGTTTGTGAAAGCCATACAACTGCATAGAAAAATAACATTTTACAGGAATAAACTTCATTCATCTACACAAAAGCTTTGGCTGAAATGCAAAGGTCTACATTTGTCACATGTAAAATACATTTCATGACTGTCACCCTGACACTGCAAAGGACAGATTCTATTCAGAGGCCTAAAACTGACTGACCAAATCAGCTGTCTGACCAAATATTATTCAGCGGAAAATCATTCCATTACTGTGCATGACAACTTTATTCACATAATCAGTCACTATGAGGCCAAACTTAATCCATAGGTGGAGGTAATGGACCGCAGTAAAGCATAATTATGTGGAAGAAATGAAAAGACAACAATACGTTTTGAAAGAGAAAGGCAATTTTTAGCTGAACACATTTGTTTGAAAAACTTTTTCTACAAACTTGAAGGGCTTGCATGAAAACAACAAGCAACAGAAAAACTGCAGTAACCAGTGGATTAATGTCACAAATATATATATATTTTAAGCTCACTCTTAATTACGTGCATCTAATAAATAGATATATAAAGGGCATCTTATAACTGAGAGAACGTATATGTATTTTGATAGGGCACCTCTCATGTCAGCTGTATGTATGTAAGCTTTCAGTGATTGTTCAATACCACTGGTAATTAAAAAATTTGTATTTTATAAATTTTATAAATTATTTGCTTCAGATGACTGCTAAAGGACGTTACATATGATTTTGTGAAGACCTGAATGAGAACAGATATTTATTTATAATACTTCTTGATGGTTTTTGCCACCCAATTTCTCTTGCTGTATGAAAATCACAATCAGGTGGATGTGCCTTCCATTGTGGTGAGATTAATATTTTACTTCAACTACAGAGTAACTTCTTTTATTGAGTTTAGTAGTGTACTTGTTACATATCAGATCTGGAAAACAATATTTATGGTTAAGAGTAAAAGCACATTGAAGAACAGGTTTCTTTTTTTTTTTCTGTGTATTACTAAATTCTCTTACATCATTTGCTGAATACACTCCCCAAACTACGTATAAAAAAATCAGCAATGCTAAGTTAGCTGTTTTCTCTGATAAGTGGAAACACTTAAAGACCTTTTCAGATCGCATATTTCTTGCCTAACAGAGCAATTTCTCTACAAAACAAGTTGTCCTGGTTTGGGCTAGAATAGACTTTCCAGTTAAGTTTCCTTCAAGTGACTTTACTTCCTGAAGTGGACTGCACGGCCTGTTGCCGCGGCAACTAGGGTCCCTGTTGGGTCTCTGTCCCACAGAGGAAGGGGCCGTAGAGTGCCACACCTGTGGGGAGTGGCGGACAGCACAGGTGACCAGAACTGACCAACGGGGTATTCCATCCCACTCACAGCATCCTCAGTATAAAGCTGGGAGACCACGAGGGTCACGCTCTCTTCCCATATGGCCGACATCCTAGGAGGACCCTGCCCGCGCTCCTGCCGGTTGATCCTGAACCTGGTTCCCCACCTGCTGCCGTGTGTGCTCTGGAACTGCCCTGCGCCGGCCCTGCAGCGTCAGCAGTGACGTGGTCATCATCAAGGTGAGCTCAGTAGTGCTTTTGGTATAGTTCATTATTTATTATACTCTTTCTTTCCCTTGTTACTGTACGTTAAAAGAATTTTAACTTTCCAACCCGCAAGTCTCTCTCCCTTTTATCTTTTCCTTTCCCCTCTGGGGAAGGAGAAGGTTAACGGAGACCATCTGCCGTCCATTTAACCGCCCACCCAGCCTTAAATGGTAACACAAGTCCACTAAGGTCAGTTCAGTTTTGCATTGCTGAGATTCTTTTTATTCACTGCTCACAAAGAACAAGAATTGTCATTGCCATACTCAGGAGTGATCAACAATTTTCCATCAAAACTGTCTTTTTAAGATAAGACTAAGTCTTTTAAAGATCTTTTTTAAAATATGAACTGTTCATGTGAGAAACATTACGATCACAAAAAAAAGCCCACCTTATTGTTTTGGGTTTGTGTTTGGAAGTCAGTGTCTCATTGAGCTCTTTCAGACTTTATTGCACCAAAAAAGTATTTGTCTTGGATGCTCAAGAAAGCTTGTTCAAATCAATTGAGTGTGGAAATAAGAAGGACAAACCCAACATGTCAAAGTAAGATGTAAATAAACGTTCAGTTTGCCCCATCTCATTGTAAGGCAAGAAGATTACCTTCAATTGAATTTTCTGTGGAGAAAGTATGTGAGCACAGGCAGCTGTTATAAAGAAGATTTTTTTTTTGCAGTTCCTGTAGTCCTGTGTGAAATTAAAACGCATTAATCCCAATGTAGACACATATTCAGAATTAAAGTGGCCCTAATTTAATTTAGCTTAATTCATTTTGAAGGCTGAAGTGGACTACATTGAATTAAAGCCATTGAGAATCTGAATAAAAGGATCAATACAAGGCTTTAATTTTAATTAATCCACTTTAAAAGTGTTTCTGCATTGACAAATTCAATAGGCCTTGAGTCTTTAGATGGGATCTTATAATGAATTATGAAAATATCAACTCCTTTCTCCACAACCTAAAGAGCTGATGGCTTAAGACATAGTTATTGTGAGACCAACACAAAGGACATAGAACGTAAGAACAGAATTTGTTAGACCCTGGTACTTTTTCTCTGGAAGCCTTGATATTCATTAAAAAGACAGTAGATTTATTTGACAATTAAAAAGTAATCTATTATTAACTGGAATGATGCAAGTTGTCCAAGTTGTTTATTCTATCATCCTTTAAAATTGGCTCTGTTCCACATGAGCAAAAGGCAATATATCTAACAATACGATATTTTTCGTAATGGTTCTCTTCCAGAAGATTAGGTTATTTCTTAGCTTATGGTGAGGATGCATAACTGATTAATTAAAGGTAGACCGGGGACATAAGGGGTTTTTTAAAATTTTTTTTTACAAGTACACCAGGAGTTATTCTAACATTCCATATGACTTTAAATTGGCAAAAAATTTGTGTTACTGAAGTGGTGTCAGCTGAAATAGCTGAAGAATTCAGCGTCATATCCATTTTTAGGCTTTTGTATTTCAAGGAAATACATTTTCCCCTTATTTTAGTGTATTTGAAACACCTCATAATTCAGTTAGCTGTTGCATGCAGTTTTCAACAATAACCCGTTCGGCGAAGGTGGCACAGAGGCATCCCCAGCCTCTGGGCCAAGAGAGCACAAACACCAATATGAGGATGCTGCAAATGGCGTTTATTTAGAGTGATACATTGCTTTATATACCCTAGAGATCTGTGTACCGCCCACCAGTAATTCTCCACTGGTTCGAGTCTTATTGCAACACTTATTCTGAGCAAGCTTGCTATTTCCTTATTGCTAAGCCGCAGACAATAACATGTTTACTCCGATGGTGTGGACTTAAGTGGTCAGCAGTTTTATTGCTGCATTGGCATTTTCGGTCCCTATTCTTTCCGTACACCTCGTGATCTTCCGATCGCCGATCCCTACAGTTAGCTGACACAGTTGAAACTTTTAGCAAGTTATTTCTACAGCCATTAATGTAAACACCTGTTTCCCTTAAACCAAGGTATGGCTCCAAAGCAATGGTTTCATGGAATTCAGAGAGATGTTGTTCAGTTTTCTTTGTTGGATAGTATTTATCTTTCTTTTAATCACTCAGAGATATGTTTTGAATCACTGTCCGAATTTAAGAACTTTTTTCCCTTAGGTTGCTGAAGCTTTATTTCTGTAGTAGCATTGCAGTTTGGGTCTTTCACTTTGGTTCTTCATTCATCTGACATTGTTGTGAATTAACTTATCTGTATGAATAACTCAGTCCTAGCAGTTGTCTTCTAGCATATATTGCATATATATATAAAATTGTATATATATAATTGTATATTGTATATTGCATATTGAATATATAATACTATATATACATCCCTTTTTGTCATTTACACCATCATAAATGTATGATGGTTTCTAGGGAAAATTAACAGGATTTCATCAGGCATGTAACAAGAGCAATATTCTATAGATGAATGTGACATGGCTGGAAGAGAAAACTCGATTCTAAACCAGTTTAAAACAGAAATAGTCAAAGGACCAGGACAAACTGTTAACGAGAAGCATTGTGTCTCATATTCCCTAGCTGCTGCAGTTAGAAGGAACGTGTCAGTAGATGTACAAGGTAACAATAGATGAAGAAAGATCTGTTTCTAGATGTCACAGAAATGAAGGAAACTGGAAAAATTAATGAGTGCTGTTGCAAGCAAAAAAACCATGCTAACACTGGTTGCTCAGTGGTCAGATGGAGAAGCAGGAGTGCAACAATAAAGAAGAATTTGAAACTGAAGAGAGAAAAGTATGGTTACCTGCTAAAAGGGTGTGTGGAGAGATGTGTATGTAATAGAGTACTGAGATATCAGCTATACTTGACTGAATATGATTCATATGGAAAAAATCTTTCTTATTCTGTTTTCTACTTTGTTTTTTTTTTTTGGTAAGTTTGTCTAAAAGGACAGATAAAGTGGTTTCACTGTCTGCTAGGCTGGGGTGTACAACTTTCTGCCAGGCAGAAGGCAGCAAACATTTCTTTAGGGAAGGAAACGAAGAGAAAGGGAAAAGAAGGGTGCTGTGGAGTATTCCTACACTTTTTTCTGTTTGTTAAGTTCTGTTTTGCTATAGATCTCCAGATCCCTCGAAAGGTTGAGCCTGAAGAAACACATTATTTTTCTGAACTGCAGTGTGTGTACTCTATTCCGTCTAGTTCAAAGGCTAATTATACTCTGGCTCTTACTCTATCTGCATAATTCAGAGTAGTTGTCCCAATCTTTTTTAAAACTACGTCACTCGTGAGAGATCGGCACATTTCACTTGTAGACTGGTAATATAATTTCCATTGTAATTTGTAGCACACAGAGAATTCATTAGTTTGTAACTGGTAAAGATTTTTCAAATGCTTTGTAAAAACCCACAGGGTGGCTGGTTTTTTTGTGGTGTTTTTTTTTTTTTTTTGTACGCAGACCTAGTGATAGGATGGAATAACTTAGGCATTTTTCTATTTCTTTTCTAGCTGCAAGTTTCATGCTGCCAATTGGATGAACTATTAAAATAATGATTTTCAGTGAAGAATCTTTTTTTGGTTTTTTTTGCACTAGCAGAAGATGATAGTAACCAGATGAGAAAAATGTACAATTTAAGTTTTTTCTGTTAAAGTGAAGAAATGGAGATAAAGGGCACAGTAACCCTTGCAGGGCCTTCACAGAGCCACTGCTATAAGCCTGACAAGTCTCCAGAAATCTCAAGGCACAACACAACTACCTGAGTTAACTTTTCACTGAGGTGTGCACAACTATAGCTGAAGTTCAGTACTGAGGCTCCATGGTGTTTCTTCTGTGTTGTGCTGCTGAGTCCCCAGTTGGGAAACCTTGGTCTAGAAACTTTGTACAGATAATGTAACCCTTTCCCTATATTATCTGAATCAGTTCATAGTTTAGTGCATAACTGAATAAAAAGCACCTTTTCAACAAAGCAAAGGACAGCAAATTTCACAAGACAAAATGTACGTGTTTCCATTGTTAAAACAGTGGCATCATTTCTGGATACTGCAGGTCAAAGCACCCAGTTTTCTTTTTGATAGGAACCATGCCACTGATTTGAAGAGCAATTTAATTATAGTGTCAGTTAACTGTATTTGTTCTTCAGACTTTATTTTTTCCTGGTTTGGACTAAAACAGAACTGATTTTCCTTTCAGTGACTTTTCCTTTCAGCTAAGTTTTTTCTAAGTAACTGCACTTTCTGAAACTAACTATATGTTTTGCAGACAGTGCCTGCTTCTAGGCCTGATAACGCTTGAAGTTTATAGTTATTACTGACATACCGGTAGGAATGGTATGCAGAAAGGCTCTTGCTTGGCCTTATTCCTAGAGGAACCAAGGTCACTGCTAAATTCCTCACTAAGTACAAGTGGAGAGCCATAGACGTGTCGCAACTCCACGGAGGAGCAGATGGGACAGGTGGCCCAAAATTGACCAGCGAGGTATTCCACCCCCAGTGTAAAGCTGAGGGATCACAAGGGTCTCACTCTCTTCTTCTATGGCTGGCGTCCTAAGAAGAGTCTGTCCATTTTTCTCCTGCCCTCGATCCCAATCCGTGCATCCCTGAATCCAGTTCGCATCTGTCATTGAGTCCAGTCTGGGGCCTTCCCGGAACCTGCCCTGCAGTGCTGGTGGTGACATGATCATCATCGGGGGAGCTCGATCTTGGTTTCGTATATATTTAATGATTTCCATTATTATTATTATACTCTTTTTCATTGTTATAGTTTATAAAAACTGTTTAAACTTTCCAACCTGTAAGTCTCTCTCCCTTTTCTCTTTTCCTTCCCCTCCTGGAAGGTGGGAGAGGGTTGACAGAGAGTGTCTGCCACCAGTTTAATAACCAGCCCAGCTTTAAACAGTGACAGATTTCACGTTTGAATGTATCATTCCAGTGTGTGATCCATCAAGCCTTTGTTCTCACATCTCATTTTTCTAGCAGAGATTCCACCACTGAACAGTAAGACTATATAGCTAGTACAGGATTTACTCATGTAAATTACTTTGACAAGGTATTATGTAAATCACACAGACTAGTACTATCTATGTTTCAGAAATCACCTTCCAAATATAATTTGCAAGGTAGTTAAAGGCCATCACAGTAACATGTGTTACTCAACATGTATTTTTTGTCAGGGACTGCTGTGTAAAACCCATTTGGGTTTCTAACAGTATTTATCTGTAAAATAAACTCCCTTGACTACAAATTCCACTAACATTTTAAAATTTGAAGTAAGCTCTCTCCGTGTATGTCTCTCAATCAGAAAACAGTATATGGATGCTGGCTTATTTAATTCTGATGGTGGTGATGTATCAGCAACAACAAAATCTCGTATATTTATATCTAGTAGTATTTTCTCCATGCTGCAAAATGGTGACTAGTTACATCTAGCAGAATTGTCTCAATGTTGCTAAATGGTGGCAAAACCCTAGTTCATTCATGAGTGGTAGAAGTACGAAGACCAGCTCTCTATGGTTTTGTAAATTCCCATCTCTTAATTTCCCATTGCTACAGCGCACTCACTCCTCACATGTCACTAACATTCATCATCGCTGCAGTGTCCTCAGCTCTCCACTGCATCGTCTGATGTCTGCTAGTGGAGTGGCCACATGTGTTATGATCAGGTATATATATGTATCTTGGTGACTCAGATCCTGTGCAACTTCTGGTTATGTAGCTGGTTTCTTCCTCTCACCATGGATAAAAAGCTTAGTTATAGCTTCCTTTCAACAAGAAAGGGAACTAAATTTGTTCTTTCTCTTCTATCCATTTTCCAGTTCTCTTGGTACTTGTAGGAGCTTGATAGTTTTGAGTATTCAGTAAAAAACTAATTGCAGTCAACCAGTAGCTTCAAAAATAGCAGTACTGATGCTAGCCAGAACTTGATTTCTTTAGGAAATGAAGGTGAAATACAAATAAATTGTAGACCATAAGATAAACTCACCATTCTCACTAAAATAATGTGGAATTTAATAATATGGTTTATCTGCTCTCTGCATGTATCAAAATAGCTCTTACAAAGTAGTCACAGGCAGGGGGAAGGACCTTGAGCTGGAATCAGATATTTCACCTCCCATTTGTGTGTTGTAAGGAACACAAAAGCAATTTGTGTAGGCATGTCCATTGCACTGAGATGCTTAACGATGTATTAATGGTATAAGACACTGTGGGGCATTTACAGGCATGCAGAGTCCTCCACGCTACACAGTGATCTCTGTCTACATTTGATATTCATTCTCAGTCTTGAGAGCAGCCTTGCAATGTTTGTTCATTGTTCATTTATATTTTTCTGCAAGAAGATGCCCATCCAAAGATTGTCAAGACTGATTTTCTGCAGCAATGAAGATCTTGGAAACAATTGTTTAGAACTTCACTTGTCCTTTTCACTGAAGACTATAGCCTTGTTACAAGCAAGAGAACAGTCTGACTGAGAGTTTCAGGCACAAGTGGGACCTGGTTAGTCCCAAGAAGCCTGTTCTGAGTATTCAAACATAGTTACTTGGGATTTTAATTAACTTCTATGAGTTGATATTTATGCTCTCAGTCTCCTATTCTGTCTTGCAAGAGAAGTTTTTGATCTGGATGTTTTAATTCAAGATCAAGATTATGTTTTAATTACCATAGCAGAAAAGCCTGCAGGACTTAAGTAGTATTGTAAAGGACTATGTTATATTAGCATCAAACCTGGTTCAGTTCTAAGTGGCAGGTCAGATCAGATGGCCTCTAGAGGTCCCTTGCATCATAAATTGGTCTATGATGCTGTTCATATTCAGGAAAGTCAAGTAGAATAATAAGAGAGGAGATGCTACTTTATCCACAGGGTGAGAGAAATAGACCCGCTGAAATTCTCTAAGTAATAATTAAAAGTTTTGAGACCTGTTGTTTTATTGATGAAAAACAATAAACTTGGAGTATATGCGGGCCAGTCTAAGGTCAAAAGGAATTAAGCAGAGCTGACTGTTCTTTAAGGGGATGAAACCAAATTATTCTAATACAAGTGAAGGTAAGTGCAGAGGACCAGCACTGGTAAATTGCAAGCTTGTAGTCTACCTTGACTAAAGCACATAAATAAAACACAAACAATTTCTAGTACAAAGTAAAAAGCCCAACCAAACATAAAAGAATACTACATATTTTTGTAAAGACAAAATCAGAAAGGTTGGACTACAAAATGCAATGCAGTTTGCAAGAAGATATCAAGGAAAGCAAAACATTTTATTGCAATGTGCATGTATTGTATATTACCAGCAAACAAATTTTCAAGGACAGTATAGATCCATAACTCAGTGGAAGGAAAAACTAGAAACACAAGGCACACAGAATGCCAAATCATTTTATTTTCTTTAGTGATGTCCAAAAAGATCGTCTGTGTTTAGCAGCTAGCAGAAGTAATATTGGTAAAAAAAGAGAAAAAACTCAGTGTAGACTAGGAGGAAAAACACAATATAAAACTTAAAAAAGTATTTAATCAGTCACACGTCTTCAGATTGCCTCATAGCAGTGGTTATTTTCAGAAACTCAAGGAAATTAAATGTTAATGTTTAAAAAAGTGTAAATGCACTGCTTACCTTAAAAAAAAAAAAAAAAAAAAAAAAAAAAAAGAAGGGGGTGGGACAGAAAAAAACTCAAGGAATTACGGGCTACTCTGTTAAATTAAAATTCCTTGAAGTATGGTAACAGTGAAATTATTTGTAAGCACCTGCAAAGTAGTAAGTAACTAACTGCAAACATGGATTTGCCAAGAACATCTTGTTACCAGTTAAAAAGCTTTGTGGAGAGGAAAAAAGCAGCAGGTATCACAGATCTTGACCTTAAATAGTGCTTCTGAAAGTGTTTCAGATGACATTCTGAAAGAAAAGACGTTTTCTATTGATTCGCATTATAGCACAGATGCAACACTTGTTGGAAAAAAACATTTCCCGAGAGTTAGTAGGATTTGCTGTCAAAAGAGAAGGCTATGTCCAATTCATTTTCAAAGAAAATCATCATTCTGGACACACATTATTCTTTATTAGTATTAATGGCTGGGGTGAAATATAAATGAAATATAAAGTATGCTTACTAAATTTGGAGTTGAAACTAACCTGGAGAAAGCTGTAAATGGGGGGGGGGGGGGAACAAGATTAGAATTCAGTGTGATCTGGATAATCTGGGAAATGGCCTGAAAAACAAAATTAATTTTGAGAGAGACAAGTGCAAAGTACTGCACATAGGAATAATTAGCTGCACGGATGCAGAAATGGGAGCAATGGCTTTAGGAACAGTTATTGACAAAAACATCAGGAAGTTAAAAGGTCACAGGGAGGAGAATGAATGTCAGCAATATTGGAAGAGGTATAAACACTGTAGTAGGATAAAACTAAAGAGATACTCTACAAGAAATTTGAAATAATCCTCCTATGAAAAAGAGCCTGCACATACAGCTTTTCCACAGACATTTTCTCCCTTCAGAAAGGCCTACAAAGTTTCCTCTTTGGAGCTCTCCCTCGTCCTTCTCACTTGACTGTGCATGTAGGCTATACATATCAAAGAGCAATGGTTACTGCTGAGTACACTGTATTTTGGTCTGCTCAGGGTTAGTACAGCTTTCCTGGAAACAGTGTAGCAAGTTCTGGGCACTGTCCTTTGAGAAAGTAGAAATTTGGACATTCCTCAGAAAATGCCTAATGAGATCAGTGAAAAGGATCAGGGCTTGAGAGGAGGTGAGGAAGGATTAAATGTGTTACAAAACTTTAAAAAGACTAGAGGGAATGCAACAGTCTTCAAGCAAGTAAAAGGCTGTTGTGAAAGGGAAGGAAATCGTCTGTTCTCCACATCTGCAGTAGCTAGAAGTAAGAAATAATGGACTTCTCTTGAAGCAAAGTGAAGTCAAGTAAGGTATTAGAAAAAGAAATATTAGTGAAACACTTGAAATGCCTGGGGAAGGCGCATCTCCACCACCAGTCATCTTGAGAACAGGCTAGAAAAATATCTACAAGTATTATCAAACATAGCTGATGCTGCCTTATTAGCTATGGAGGAGGGAGTAATGCTGTCTCATCAGGATGGGAGGAGAGAGTAACGCACTCCAGTCATGATTTTTCATGGTATTTGCTGGAACTCGCTGATGGTTGTTTTGAAGCATAACCCAAAATTTTGGGTTATTATGCTTTTAAAAGGAATTTTTGTTGTAATCAGGAGTAGTTCTCAGAGTTTTCTTAGTTTTAGTATTTTTTTTTACATTTTTGGCACTTGGGAGACATTCTCAACTGTTTTAGTCTTTTATATCAGATTAAAAGATTAGTGTAACATAAAAGGATTTTCCTCCAGCCGAACCTTGCATGAGAGCCATGAGATTACCTCTAGGGTCTCTTTTGAAATCTTTAGAGGGATCCAACAGACACACACAATTGTAAATTAAAACAAAACCTTGCGAGACCTTATGTTTTAGAAGCAGAGGTCTTCTGAATCTTTCTTATTGGGTTTTTCCATCTCCATTTAGATACTTCAGATAATACATTGTCAGCTTTACAGATGAAATCCTACAGCCATTGAAACAATTGGGATTCATTTTTCATTTACAAAGTGTCAATGTTTGGAATAATTTTGTTATGGCTGAAGTTTTTCAAAATATATTACTGTTATTTTCCTACATTTGGATGCCATTCTTTATCTCCCTTTTAATGTCATTTCTCAAAATAACTGAAACACTTTGACACTAATGCCCATATTTCTTCATATCATTCAAAATGTTTATATGTCAAGACTATATGTTATTGAGAAATTGGCTTTTATGACTAGACGGATAAATTATGTTTTTAAATAGCTTTGCCTGAATTAACTTTATATAATTCTGTAAGTCATAATTTTAAAGTTCATTTACTTTCATTAAAAATATTATGATCCAGAAAATACAAATGTGTAGCAAAGTAACAAAGGCATTTATAGATCACCTGAAATGAGTACATTTTCATGAAAGTATAAAACCATGAAGCTGTGTCTTGTAGCTCTAAAGTGAGTAAGTTTTGTTTTTTCTGATGTTATCCACAAGTTTCTTATTTCACGTGAACCTTTAATGACATAATGTAGCTGTATTTCTTTATTGCAAAAGTGTATTGGATGAGAAGATCAGAAATACACAGTTACAAAACAGACTCCTTCTCCTCAATACTCTTATTTTCATTTTAAGGTTAATGGAAATAAGTTTGAGTAATAATTTGAGTCACAGAATCTTTAATCTTGTCTATGCCATTTACTTTCATCCAACACTGGACGCCTTCTGTCCATTAAAAAGATGCTGGGTTTCCAACAGCTGGAAACTTCAATGATGTGTGATGAGATTATATGCATAATTTTTGGTGCTAGCTTTTCAGAAAAAAGAACAAACCCAAAACCCCAGCCAGAGCCCCCTAAATATGAAGTAAATATACTGCCCGTGAAGTTAGGATATTGCCATCATTTCATTCTTTATATAGCAACAAAACTGTAAAGTTATGTGTTCATTAAATTTGAGTAGGAATTTTGCACAGTCATTCACTTGTGGGGAAAAATGGCGTATGATCTTTTAAGTTGCAACTCATGTACAGTTCCTGTGGAGTCGTACGTAACTTTTGTCACCTTCTAACTGGCATTTCTTTTGAGTGTTTGCTTTATGTCCTCATTGCTCTGTAATGTTTTTGTGTTCCAAACTCTTTTGCTGGCCTATGCAATCTGAAGGCCTGCATGATTTTAATAACTTTTGAGACTTTTCCATGGAAGATACTACTCTGGGCCACAGGGTTATAATTATCAGTGTTTGTTTAAATCACTTTATTGACATTTATAATTTGTTTCATTTTATACTTCCTGCAGGCACTGCTCACAAAACATTTTTAATATAAGTGTGCTTTACACTGCCTGCATATTTATACAACTGCTATAATACAGATATTAATTGTCTTTGTTTTTCTATAATTCTTTATACATCTTGCAGTTGAGTACTTTATAAAACCGTGGTTTTTTTGTTTTTCATTTTTGAAGAATTTTTGCCTAGTACATCTTCCCATCTACAGATCCCTGCATTTTGGCAGCAGCTGAAATACAATGTGCGGGTCACTCATTGGTAGTTCTCTACATTTTTTTCTAGTAACCAGTAGCTAACCATGGATATTCAGGATCTGTAATTCCTGTTATAATTCCTGGAAGGACATGTATTTCATGAATGATATTAAAGTGAATGAAGGAAGGGGTATGAAAATGACATCAATAATGGTGAAGTATCTGTGATCTTCAATGTAAGCAAATGCATATAAACACATACTAATTTCCAATGTAGGCCTCTAATACAAACTTCTGCTTTAATCTAAGGGATTTGTTGCTATACTAGCTTTGATGCTGTGCCATGTGAGGAATTGAAGCCCACAAAAACAGTGGAGTTACTAGACTGGGACAATGAGTAAGTAATGTTTCTGGGTTGTTTGTTATCTTTTTTTGGTTGGGTGACATAAAAAAGAGAAATAATAAAATAAAGACCCTTTCTTGACTGTAAAATATTCCATGCATCTTTGATATGACTTTTTCCATAGAATAAAATCATCTACCACTAGAAAAAGATGTGAATTTGGATTTGTTTCTTTAGGTCCTGCCGCTCTGTATAATATATATAGATATATATTTAAAAAATTCTTTTATATTATACATGAAGAGTATGTAATACACATACATACAGAGTGTATAGTATATATAAAACATATCTTCTCTGTATAATATATATTTTAATCACTTTTTTGTTGTGGTTTTCTTTTCCTCTTCAGCTAACATTACCTTAATGCTGTCTTGAATTTTTCTCTACACTTAGGCAAAAACTCTTGTGCTGATAGTTTTGAGTTAAAGTTTTAATTTGCAATTGTTGCCACTTGGCAGAACATCTGTGCCCTCACATCTCAGCACTATTTTGAAACCCAGAAAGTCAAAACGGATCATGTATTTATTTGTGTATGCTGCGTGAATGTACAGTTACACGTTTCATTAAAATACCAGAGAACAAAAAGTCAGAGACAATTTGATTCACTTAGACAACTTGCACAAAACAAATCGTTCCATGGGCCTCAGAATTACTGAAGCATGGCTTCCTTCAGATTTCCATTTTTTTCACCCCCTCAACAGTCCCCTTCAGTAGTCCTAGCTACCCTGTGTTTTCTCTAACACTCTTGTTAACCAAGAACAACATATTATTTTCAATTACTCTGGAGCAACTTGCATGTTGATGGGCTTGTGAGTATGCTTGTGCTGATTACTGAAAAGAGTGTATCCTGATTGGGTTCATCTTCTCTTTCCTTTGGGTGGGCATTTTTCCATCCAGTAGTCTCTTTTCATAAGAAATGTAATGTATTATTTGGGAGTTTTCTGTGTGTTTTTCCAGTATGATTATAATCGACAAACATGAATACTATGGGAAATGGATGGATAAGCAGTCATGTTGTTTATTAAATTACTTTTGGGAGGGGGGGGGGGATTTTCATGTTTATTTTACAAACATCAGTTCTTGTTGTTTTTAATCTCACCAAGTAGAATATTGGATCATAAAGTAGGTTTTAAAGTGAGCTTACTTCTCTATAGATTTATTATGTACCTCCCTGCAAAAGTAAAGATCCCTATTAATCTTTGTTTGTCTTCTCTGGCTAAAAGTTAGTTTTCTCCAATTTTCAGTATGAAATTCTAAAGTGAGGAGAAGAAAAATAGATTTTTTATATTCAATTTATTTCTCTGATTATATGGTTTGATAAACAGCACATACATATACACACAAGCCTAACCTCCAACCACTTTTTAGACAGGAAATACCAGTTTAAGGAAGGTGGATTAAATTCATGAAGTGGATCTGAATTAGAAGACAAAATGAAATACACTATAGCACACTGCAGAATGTACGCTGCATTGCAGTAACTAATATCACTATGATTTCTGTCTAAGTCTGCACAAGTCATGTAACTCAGTATGTTTTACTTGTGAGTAATACAGACAATCCCATGGGAATGGTAATAAAATATTTGTATTATATATCATGCATTTCATGCCATAGTACCAAAAGAGTTAATACTGTGATTCTGTGATTTACTGTTTAAGTTTGGGGGGGAGTACTCTCACGTAATTATTCTATACCTGCTGTGAACTTATGTGCAAAGACCACAGGAGGTTTCGGAGTGATTAAAGTAGGTATTTTCATACACATGCTATGATTTGATAAAGAGAAGTGAAATATTTTGAAGTCTAGAAAGAGATTCTTTTGCGAATCATTCAAAAGCTGAGCTTTGTTCCCTTTTCTGTAGTAAAACTATACTGCACAAAGCAAAGACATAATACGTCACTGGCTCAGAACAGAAACTTGGTTGCCTTAGGAACACCTTCTATTTTGTTTGTTTGGTTGGTTGGTTGGTTTTTAAACGCACAAAAGAAGATAATAGATGTCTTTCTTGGGTTAACCTGCTTTGGTAGTTGATTTGCTTTCAACTGAGTAGCTCAAAATCCCTCAGGATCTTAGCATTCCTCAATGCTAGGTGATGTGTTAGTGCAAAGACATGATTTCTGAGCAGCCTTCCACCCTGTATTTATACACAGGCTTAGTCTATGTTGATAATGTGAATATATTTTATTACACAGACTTAAACCTCCATAAAAAAGTGTCTCTGTTTAGCCTGCACCTGGGACTAAACAATAAGCAGTTGTTCTATCACCCAACCAAGGAAGGGAATTGGGAAAAGGAGGGGGACTCATGAGTTAAAATTTAAACAGTTTTAATAAAATAAAGAAACCAATATCAATGGTAATACAAAAGACACAAAATTATACTCAGCCCACAGAGGTGTGGCAAGTCACTCCAGGGACAGCAATCATTGAGAAGAAGGAGATAGGGATTATAAAAGACACCAAAGAAAAAAAAAAACAACACCAAAGAAAACCCCCCAAAAAACCCCTTACATTTATGTTATAGAATACACCTGTGGGCCAGCCTTAGTCAGCTGCCCTGGATTTAACTGCTAAAGGCCTTGATCACCATGACTGGCCACAAACTGAAACAAAATGTAAGAGAAACTTGACCCTATAAATTTTATTCCCATGAAACCAGGACAAAAGGTTACAGAAGTGAATCATTGAACCATTTTGGAGAATTTTCTTTGGGTGAATGTAGAGGTAGGTAGCCAAGTCTGAGCTTCCACCTACACCCTAAAACAGCCAGTCTCAAGCCAGTTCTGGCCTGGAACTTGCATAAATAAATTAGCATTCTACTGTCACTGAGATGGTTGTCACTTCTCGAGATACAGGGCTTATTAATGTGGGTACAATACTTTCACATTCTTTGAGTTGTGTTAAGTCCTGATGACATGACAATAACTTCCCAGCTTATTTTTAACCTTTTAAAGGAAGATGGTTTTCGGGTATGATTAATAATTCAGCCCGACAACAGCTAAATAATGTTTTATCTTTTATGTATGGTGTTAAATAAAAATTAAATAAAAAGTGTAGTTGTCCTGATTTGGCCTAAACCAGGCCGATTTTCCTTTCAGTGATTTTACTTTCAGCTAAGTCTCCTCTAAGTACAGTTAAAACCTTTGTGGTATGGGGGGCGGTGGTTGAAATATAAATATGGGGAGGCCTGGCAAATTGACTATATCACACTCCCTCAAACCCGCCAGGGTAAACGTTATGTGCTTACCATGGTGGAGGCGACCACCGGATGGCTGGAAACATACCCTGTGCCCCATGCCACTGCCCGGAACACTATCCTGGGCCTTGAAAAGCAAATCTTGTGGCGACATGGCACACCAGAGAGAATTGAGTCGGACAATGGGACTCGTTTCAAAAACAGTCTCATAGAAAACTGGGCCAAAGAGCATGGCATCGAATGGGTATGTCACATCCCCTATCATGCACCAGCATCTGGGAAAAATGAACGGTATAATGGGCTGTCAAAAACTACCCTGAAAGCAATGGGGGGTGGAACCTTTAAAAACTGGGATAAGCATTTGGCACAAGCTACCTGGCTAGTTAACACCAGAGGATCTATCAACCGAGCTGGCCCTGCTCAGTCAGACCTTTTACATACAGTAGAAGGAGATAAAGTCCCCATGGTGCATGAAAGGAATCTGTTGGGAAAAACTGTCTGGGTTCTTCCTGCTACGGGCAAAGGTAAACCCATTCATGGGATTGCTTTTGCTCAAGGACCTGGATGTACTTGGTGGGTGATGCTGCAGGATGGTGTGTTGCCGCTTGTCTGCAGCAAGCTCCGTTCGGTTGCTGGCTGGCCTGAGGCTATCCGCACCCCAGGGCCATTGAGCACTGACACCAATGTGAGGATGCAACAAATGGCGTTTATTTAACTGCGCAACAGCCTTATATAGTCGTCTTGTCCCGTACGAACTCGCACGATAATGACACATCCTGCTCCTTTCGCCACGCCTACCTTCCGTTACAGCCCGAGATTTTCCAGTCGCTGTACCCTTATCTACCTACATTTCCCCCTCCCCATGCTTCAAGTCATGCAAAGTAAAGTGTATCGCTGATTCTGGAGCCTTGCATCAAAGCGTAAGCGTAGCTGGCGGATACAACATCCCGATCCCAGGTTCTCCAGTAAGATTCCCCTGCAACTCCTGAGATGCAAAGCAAAAGCAAGCTAATCATAAGCGCATTGTTTAAAGCTTTTGTTTCACTCAGCAACGGCCGCCGTTCCTCATCTTTCTTGGCACCCCGCCGCTTTACCAGACTCTCTGTACTGTCATGACTCCTCACGTCTGAAGGTCGAGGCTGGTGCTGTTTCGGCTTCCCCCACAGGTACTCTTAAACCTGGTTCCCTGTGTCTCGCAGAGCCCAGTCAGAGAATCCCAGCCTTGGTTACCCATAAATCCTGCTCTCTGTTGTTGAGCCACAAAGGTTGTATTGACCATTCGTTGCACAGTTTTCTGCAAACATGCAAACTAACAGGGTAACACAAGTAGGATAATGCCTATTATAAACATTCCCATAAGCAGACTCTATCTACAAAACATGCAGTTTACTTCAGAACATACTGTTATTCTCTATTATTCTAGCTGAAAGGAAAATTAGTGACAGGAAAGCTGATTCTGTTTAAAGGTAACACAGATCAGGCCTTTTAGAGCCTACTCTGAGGCCTACTCTTGCTAAACCATTGCTAAACCATCCGGTATCAATTTCCCCCTTTGGAAGTAGTTAGATTTATTATCTCACTACTTCCATATACTATTCTCAATGATTGCCTCAACACAACCCACGCAGATCCCTATGATAATTATAATCACAACTATATAAACTATTCCCTCTAATAATGTGGCTAATCATCCTTTTAGAAACAATACACCGTACTCCTGCGCCTGTAGAGACAGAAACATAACCTCGACCCATTAGTAATAGTTCCCCTGGTCCCAACCACTCGTTAGTACCTGATTCCCTATACCACACTTCACCTTTGTTTTGCACATAGCTTGCTCCCTGTTGAACTGCCTCCCAATGTATTACAATTGGGGGTCGCTCCTTATCTCCTGCTAAAGTTAAATGGTTAAGTACATAAACAGCTTTTGCAAGTCTCTCAGAAGGTTCAGTTTCCTCTCCCCCTTTTGTTTTTGCAGAAACTGTTTCAATGTACTATGAGCACGTTCCACAATCGCCTGACCCGTAGGCGAATGAGGAATCCCGGTGACATGTGTAATACCCCATAGTTGACAAAACTGACAAAAAATTTATGAACAGTATGCTGGTCCATTATCAGTCTTAAGTTGTTGTGGAACCCCAAGACTTGTAAAGCAAGCAAGTAAATGTCATTTGACATGACGACCTGTTTCCCCAGTTTGTGCTGTTGCCCATATTATATGTGAAAACGTATCAACAGATACATGAACATATTTGAGCCTTCCAAATTCTGCAATGTGAGTAACGTCCATTTGCCACAGTTACAACGCACTCAGTCCTCGAGGATTTACCCCTATTCCAATTCCCATGCCAATTTTCTGACAACTAGGACAAACACTAACTAATTCACGTGCTTGTGCCATGGTGAGGTGAAATTGTTTCGCTAACATTTTTGCTGATTGATGAAAGAATTGATGGGATAGGTGTATTTGTTCAAATAAATTTGGTGATATTTGCGTATAGGATACAAATGTGTCTGCTTTATTATTTCCAATGCTCAAATCTTGATCAAATTGATGACTACGAATGTGGGTGACAAAATAAGGTATCTCTCTGAGGTTTATTGCTTGATGCAACTGTAGCAAAATGGTGTAAAGTCGCATATTTCTTATTGGTCGTATAAAAGCTCTTTCAATTCGATTTACAATGCCTGCTGCATAAAGAGAGTCTGTTACAATATTTACAGGTAAATCCTTCCATTTTACAAAAACCTGATATATCGCAAAAAATTCAAGTGTCTGCAATGAGTCCTCAGTAAATTCCTGAGAATTTACAATGTTTCTATTGTCCATCCTCTTGCCAGGTAATAACTGCTGAATGTGATCGCTTTCCTGCATCAGTAAAAACAGTTAGTCCAGTCATAGGTATCTCTGATCTGATAGGTTTTTCTTCCCAATCCTGTTTGCAAATAAACTGTAGCTTTTTATCTTTTGGCAAATGTGTTAACAATTGTCCAGTAAAGTCCTGTAAGGCCATTTGAAAAAGAGTTGACTGATTTGTTAACCACTGTAGATATTCCTTTCTGATAGGTAAATAGATAGCATCTGAGTCTAGTCCGGTAATGTCTGTAATCCTTTTATGCACTTTGACAAGCAATTGTGCTATTGCTTCCACTCTGGTACAAAGTGTTGTTTTAGGATGAAAAACCAAAGAGTCCACTCGAGCATTGCCTTCTGCAATAAACCCAGGCAAATTAGTATGATTTCTTACATGTAAAACATAAAACAATGCAGTTCGGATTTGAATTTCTTGCCACAGACCTCGCAGCAATTCAAAAACACACTGATTATATATATGCTCTATAACAGATCTATCCAATTGCTTTATAATGCCAGCTATATATGCTGAATCAGTAATCAAATTAAAGGGAATGGGAAAATTCTGAAATATTTTTAATACAGCTCGTAATTCTACCACCTGAGGTGAACCCTTTTGTTGTACTACCATAGATTCCCACTTGCCATCAGAATACCAGACAAGGCCCGCCTTGCCTGTGTTCCCAGATCCATCCGTAAAAATGGTAGTTCCATCCACAGGAGTGTCTGCGCACCACACTCCTGTGGCAATTGGAAGTTCCACACTCAATTTTATAACAGGATGGGAGGGCAAGTGGTAAACAACCTGTCCCGAGAAATTCTCCATAGCTGTTTGCAAAGCAAAGCTATTAGCCATACACCACTCAAAATATTGAGCTGCAAAATAGGAACGGTTAGTGATGCAGGGATCTCTGGCCACAAGCTCCCGACATCGCATCCGTCCTTTGATGAATAATCTGTGCCAATAGCTCTGTAACGAATCTGATCATTCTGAATTCCATTGACCAATTATTGCATACGGAATTTGCCTATCAAACAAAGTGATAATTTGTATTTCCTGATTCAAATCAATACGATGTACAAATTTGGAATGTAGCCTGCTTTCTATTTCTGTAATCAGTTGCTATACCTCTGAAGTAGTGTGTCGTGGTGCTGTTAAAGTTGTGTCCCCTGCTAACAATTGGAATAGAGACTGCAATTGTGACGACGTAAGCCCCAAGTACGGCCGCAGCCATAACTTGAGCCTTATGTTCCACAGTACCCACTTTTGCACATGCCTTTATCATAGCATTCAAATCTGTTTTTCCAGGTAAAGCTTCAATGATCTTTTGACAATCATCATTAGCATTATCCCTGTTTGCCACAGGTCCAAGGCTTGGCAGCCGCACAGGTTAACCCCGTGTGGAAACACCAGTCCTATGCTCCCTGCGGTTTGGGCTGCGAGTTAACTGCATAGGCCTGGAACTGGTTGGGAAGATTCATTTGTGTCAGCATACGGTTCCCCCCCCGCGTTCTTTCTCCAGTTTCCCCGTATTCTGCAGCTGGTTGTTATCAGCTGACCTTGAGCATTATACTGAGACCTGCACAGCTTCACAAAATGCCCTAGCTTCCCACAGCAATGACACATCAAAACAGAGTTATCTCTCCCACTCAGCTTCAACTTCTTAAGGCAGTTTTTCTTAAAGTGACCTTCCTGTTCGCATGTATAACAACGATGAACTACCTTAATTGCCGCCGCAAAAGTTTTTGCTAAATGCTCCATCTGAAATGTGGTAGTTCCTACTTACTCACAAGCATCCATTAGCTCAGTTAAGGTGGCATTGCGATTTGCCATCCCTGCAACAACTTTTCCGCAGTCCTCACCTGTGTTGTCTTTCGCTAACTATAGTGGTAATGCTTCTTTTACAATTTTCCAATCTAACAGTTGCCAGATATTTCTTCCCTCAGGACCCGCACCCACAATCACCGGATATGCCCGTGGAATCACAGCTCCTTCTAATAACACATCTCGAATGACCCCTTTCCATTTCACTCCTCCCTCACCTCCCCCCCCTTCCCCTGTATACGCGGGCGGACGCTGACCCTCTCCCTCACCTCCCACATTACCAGATGGATGCAAACCTCTCCCCCCGCCCTGATCTAAAGGTGGAGTAGGGAGTTGTAAAGGAGGTTGAGGTGGCCCTAATACTTGTCCCGAACACAGAGGGGGGTTTTGGGGGAGACATAGTCACGTGTCCCGAGGCGTTGGCTGAACGATGCTGCTGCAATTCCGTCTTTAATTCTTCCAGTCGTCTACCAAGCTCTGTCATGTCAAGTTCGTGTCCATTTCGTGATGGTAACAGTCCTTTAAGTCCTTGTGACTCTGGTACTGCTGACTCCGTAAATGGCGAATCCGGTAAAGGTGGGTACAAAGCATGTTTACCCTCCTTCTTGTCCTCCTGCTCAGCCTCATCCATAGAGAGATCAATGAGAGGGAGGGGGTTTCGGAGGGGGTTTCTGCCAAGTCTCCTGTTCAGCGTCAGAATCAATTAGTTCAAATCGAGTTCGTGTTTTAGGGCGCACTACCGGTTCTAATGGATCTGTATCTATTTTTCTCGCTCCCCGCTCCTCAGCTTTTTTCGGAGCCGTCCGTACCCACGGTGATAAAGGAGCTGCCACCGGTACAGCCACCGGGGCCATGGGAGGTGTTGGTCCCGCAAACAGTGAGGGGGTAGTAGGCGCCTGTGGTCCTAAAGCCATAAAAGCTGTATGTGTGACTTCTCTCTCTGCTTTTATTCCTTTTAACGCTTCACTAACCAGCCTCCATGTAGCAGACAATTTAAAGGCTTCCTTATCACCACTTGACACCGCATTCCAGAGAGAGTCACCAATCTTCTCCCATAAAGGCACTTCAAAGACATCATTAAAGGTTGTAAAATGTCCTTTATCTTTTGCCCAAAACAGTAACTGCTTTAACGCAGCTTCGTCATATTTAATTCCTCTCTCAGAGAGTATATGTTGGAGGAGTTTCACCACTGTCACTTCTGTCTTGGTCAGGGTAGACCCCATGTAAACACGTCCAAGCCGCATCCCACGTCGCCCAGTCCTCCCGCGCAGTCCGTAGCAGCCACAAGATAACTCCCCATGTTTTTAATTCTTTGGCAGAACCCGCTGCCATAGCTCGCTCAGCGAGCTGCATCGAGCACCGCTCCCAGGTATTCGGCTGTAAACAATCAGCCGGTCCTGCCACCGCCCCCCCCTTTAACGAGACGGTCCACACACTGGGCTACGTCTTTCGATTTCACAGAAATCTTAAATTCCCCACCCAGTAACGAAATCACCTTTATCAAGGTTTCCATGGTTCGCGAACCCACTCCGACCGCCTGCAGTCCGCCAGCCCAGCAATCACGTCGGGGTCACCACTTATTGCCGCTTGTCTGCAGCAAGCTCCGTTCGGTTGCTGGCTGGCCTGAGGCTATCCGCACCCCAGGGCCATTGAGCACTGACACCAATGTGAGGATGCAACAAATGGCGTTTATTTAACTGCGCAACAGCCTTATATAGTCGTCTTGTCCCGTACGAACTCGCACGATAATGACACATCCTGCTCCTTTCGCCACGCCTACCTTCCGTTACAGCCCGAGATTTTCCAGTCGCTGTACCCTTATCTACCTACAAAGGTGGAGTCCGATGTGTCCCTGAAGGTGATCTAATCCTGGGTGAGAATACTTAATTCTGAACTGCATGATGTTAATTGCTGCATGATACTAACAGTGTTCATAAGTGTCTTTCAGGTTGAAGCAATGGTAACCTCCTCAAGACTGACATCTTTAACCTGCAACCCGTGGGCACGAACTGTGACAAAGCTCATACCATCTCTCCTACCCTGGGAGACTCCTAGCCAGATGGAAACCCACAATCCTGAACTAAATGAACTTGATGAACTTTTTTTTTGTATAGAGATGAATCATAAACTAATGTTATCTGTATATATTTTAAAATGAAAAGTTAGTGGTGATCTGAGTATGACGTGAATGGTATGGAATAAGGGGTGGAATGTCCTGGTTTGGCCTAAACCAGGCCGATTTTCCTTTCAGTGATTTTTACTTTCAGCTAAGTCTCCTCTAAGTAACTGCACTTTCTGAAACTAACTGCATGTTTTTGCAGACAGTGTCTGCTTCCAGGACTGATAACGCTCGAAGTTTGTAGTTATCACTGAGGCACCGGTAGGCATGTTGTGCAGAAAGGCTCTTGCTGTACTTGTTCTTGAGAGAAACCAAGGTCACTGCTGAATTCCTCACTGCTTACGAGTGAAGAGTCGAAGGGGGGTCGCAGCTGCAGGGGGGAGCGGACAGGGCAGGTGACCCAAAATTGACCAACGAGGGTATTCCATCCCATACACGTCATTCTCAGTAGAAAGCGGGGGGATCACGAGGGTCTCGCTTTTTTTTCGGCTATGGCCGGTGTCCAAGGAGGACTCCGTCTGTTTTCCTGCTGCCCCCGATCCTGATCCGTGCATCCCTGAATACAGCTCTTGACCGTCGCTAGGCCCAGCCTGGGCCTTCCCGGAGCCTGCCCTGCAGTGCCGGTGGTGACGTGGCTGACTTCAGGGGAGCTCAATCTCGGTTTTGTATATATATTTGTATATATTTGATTATTTCTATTATTGTTATTATACTTTTTTTTCATTATTATAGTTTATTAAAACTGTTTTAACTTTCCAACCCGGAAGCCTCTCTCCCTTTTCCCTTTCCCTTTCCCTTTGGTGGGGGGGGGGATAACAGAGAGCATCTGCCACAGGTTTAATAGCAGGCCCAGCTTTAAACCGTGACAGTAGTATAAGTTTTCAGGATACCAGAAGTGGGTAGTTACAGGACAAGAAACCTGCTTTTCAGTGAAGAATTATTTTTAGATTTTGCCAAAGGCTCAGCCATATTTAAGAATGTTTGTAGAATGAGAAGTTTCACCTACTACATTTCTTCTTCTTTCTCAGTTCAGTTTTCTGAATTCCTCAAGACCATCTCTAAAAAATGTTCCATCTAGAAGAATTTTCCTTAAAATCATTCAGATTTTCTTATTTCCTAGTTCCCTTACTGGTATTGATAATTGCAGTTTGTTTTTTGGTCAGGTTTCTACAGGAGTCTGGGTGATTTTTGTTTATTCAAAATTTAATGTGAATGCTAATGCCATTGCCAATTTTAATTGTTTAGTTTGAAAGGGCAAACATGATTTACATTAATTTTACCACCTTCATAACTAATTAGAATCTCAGTCTTACAGCTATGCTTTTAGACATCTTTGCACTTTATTGTGGCAGTAAATTACTGTTAGTCACTCTCTAGTGTGAAATTTTGTTCTGGTTTATTGACATTATAAGGGCATCTTACAATCTGAAGACAGATCAACCTTAACTACAGATTTCATACCCAGCGTGGCTCAAAGCTCTTCAATGGCTTGTTAAAAATATTGTGTGTCAGTGAGACTTTTTTCTCTTCCTCCTTCACAGTGGTTCTGTGTTAGGCCAATTATTACTGGTTCATTGGTCAAGGATTTTAAACATTAAAATAATATTTAATAAATATCAGAAGATGTGTAAGAAGATCTTTTCTGTGAATATAAATGTATGTAGATGATGTAAGATAGCTTCAGTGGCAATTATATTTTTGTTTATCAAATACCTTCAGTTCTCACAGCATAAATGTATATCCTAGAATAAAGTAAAATTGCCCTAGATGATCTTAGCTCCTGTACACTTAAACCATTGAGAATCTGCTGCTACTTCTTGTGAACAAAGTTGAAAGTATTTAGAAAAAATAATGAACTCATACCGTAGGCATGACTTTAATGATAAGTATTACAATAATAACAGTAGAGGGGACTTGTGGATGGAGATAAATGGTGATGTGTAATAGGGGAAGGGAGAAGGGTTAGAGGCTTAACTCAAGATGGAATGAAATCCAGTAGAACTGTAAGGAAGCTGGAAATAACATGGTGTAAGAATGATAGCATAGCTAATGATATGAAAAGGGAGGAAGAGGGGATTTAGCCCCTCATTCTCCTCTCTTACATGCGCATTCTTGATCCTATTCATTTGGCGCAGTTTGTATGTGGGCCAGATATAAAATTCTTCTGCCTAACTAATACTTTTTGGTACTAACTCCTGCTTTATCCTCTCCCTCCCAGAGAAAGTGGAAACTGGTTGTCTCTGTTCCTCTGGATGTGCTTGAGCCCTATTTCCTTTTCTGTGGATTTCAACACCTATGATTCATTCTTCTTCCATTGAGTCATCATCACCTATCACCGTCACTGATCAATTCCCCTGGGGAGGGTTGCAGGCATGGAGTAAATATAACTTTCCCTAGGTGTTACAAGTTCCCTAGAACTTACAGCTATTGCTACCATTTGCTAAGTAATAGACAGTGACTAGGAATCCTTTCGTTTTACATCATGCTTGGGTGGCACTAAAAAAACCATAAAACCTGAGGAAGTTGGTATGAATGAAGAAGCAGGGTCTATTAAATTTGGTATGTAAGCATCAGTAACTGAGGAAGGACATTGCTGAAGTGGGGAAAAAAGGAACTGTCTCATTCAACTATCAGAAAACAGGGACTGACGTAATTTGCTAGTCTTTCAGGTTTGCATCAGTGCTATGGAGGGATATACTGGGCTAATAATGCACTTAATGTTCCTCATGGCAGCCTAGCAGTCTAAAGAACCAACTCTAACCCTAAACCAATGTCATCTGCAGCTCTGCAACCTAACTTAGACTGCTAAGAAGGCTGACAGAGTTCATGATTTGTGTATAAAAGCTGACTGATCAGAACCAGCAAGGATTTTCTTCTTTCCTTTTTTTTTAATAAAAATGGAAGAAATCTTATCTTTCCCATGCTGTAAATAAGGAACTGAAATAAAACATTACTTACTTTGATAGGTAACTTTTATAAATATTAATTCAACAGCAACAAGGACACTGCCTGGAGTAAATCCCTATTACAACTATAGTTTGTTACCTGTAACAATTGCACCAAAAATGTTACGAGGAAGTGGGAAAAATTAAGTAAGATATATAAGTATACCATTTTCTTTTCTATTCCTTTTTATTTGCCACACAGTTTCTTAAATAAGTATTTTCTGTGCCCATACCATTCTCATTTTGGGTCATTTCTACCATTTTTATTTACATACTTATATATTTCATTAAAAAGAGGGTGGCATTTAACTCCCCTCACCCTTTCTCGACCGCTTCTCAATAGTAATCTTTATTTCTTTATTATTCCTTAATATTTTATCTTCAGAGTTTCTCATGACATTCTGTCTTAAATTATGTGTTCTTATTGATGTCACATTTCTGTGGTTTATTTAATCTTTCCTCTGCCCCTGCGAACCTCCAATCCTGTGTTCTGGTCTCTGTGTTGCTCTTGTGATTTCACAGCTTCTTCCAACCTTGCATACTTTCTTGTTAGTGTTCCTCTCAGTGTCTTTCATTTCATCCTTTCCCCCCTTCTATTACCTTAATTTTGTGGTTTTTTTTTTCTTTTTTTTTCTTGGATATCATCACAAATTTCAATCACGGTCTTCAGAGAAATTATGCTTTTAACAATCTATTTTTAAAGTTTCAGCAGACTAAAAAACTTTTGGAGAATGCTGTAAATTTTCTCTCTCTCTTTTTGTGTATTGTTTTCTTTCATTATAATTTGCAGCCAATGGCAAATTTCCTGAGTGGAGATATTCTCTAATGCACAGTTTGTACGCATATATGTTGTGTGTGTTTATGTCTTTCCAAGTCCACCTCACTGACTTTATGAAAGGGCAGAATCAACAGGAAGAGACTGGAAGGAGTCTTCATGTAAAAGTGCTTATACAGAGAAGTACAAAAATGTGAATGAAGAAGAACATGGTGCAGAAATACAAGTTTGTGTGTTATGCAAATGGATCTCTTAGTATAAAGAATAAGGAAGAATATATAGTCCTACTGAAACTTACAGAAAAGCTCTTGGTGACTGGATTCTTAAGTGTGTAAAAATTAAGTAAAGCTAATCATTTTAAAGAGTTCACGTGTCTAACTTACGAAGAAATTACAATGTGACGATCATTCATAATACTTATCCTCAAAGGAATTGCAGTGCATGCTGCCATAAAAAGTTTTTTTATCTTAGGGCGTTTGATTTGATATCTATATATGTCTCATTATCAATATATACGACTTAGTAAAGGGAATAATTTGTTTAAGCTGTTTCAAGTTGTTCTGATGAATGGTTGATGTCTGGTTAACTTTTATGTGTTCTTAAAGACACCACTTTGATTTATCACTAACTGAAGTGGGCATATGCACACACTGGAGAAAATTCGTTTTTTTTTGACAAGGACATGTAGAATATATTAAAAGATAAGAAAAGCAGGCACAGTTTGAAATATATCTTTAAGTGTCTTTCATGAAAGAAAATTTTAATCATACTTCTAAACCAATTAAAAACAAAATATGCAGTTACTTATTGACTGCACAGGTTATAGATATATTTTTCTGTATCAATGGATTATGAATTTGGCAACAGCTTAGTGGCTGTTCTCTTTTGACTAGTGGAACTGTAGTCAGTGCTGGAGAAAAGATTTGGACATAAACAAAAAATATTCTCGTTTAATGGCATTATGCCTGTCTAATGAAAGATGCTTCAGCATTAATACAAATAGCTTCACATTCAGCTGCTTGCTTTGGTGATTAGAATCTACAGCTCTAATTGGCTGTGCAGGACTGTTATTCCCCATTAACACTAGCCAGCACATTCTTCTGATATCCAGCATGAGTGAAAACTACAAGAGCGGCTGTTTCTTATCATCATGCCTACAGACTCTAAATTAGAATGGGTCCCATTATTTAATGAGTTGCACAAGGAAGTCAAGAGTCCTCTTTCTCAGAGCTCAGTATATCTTCCACAAAGCTTTGGATAATTTGGTTTATCGTTTCAGCTTGGTTTTTGGATATTCTGGAGAATTATTTTGAATCTAATTCTTAAGCAGCAGATGTACTCTAGATTAAAATGAGAATAAAAATAGAAAAGTATAGTAATGTAAAGGACTAAAGAAAGGACGCACTTCCTGCTTTTTTTTCCCCAGGTGATCAACATCCTAGTTACAACTGTATACAAAATGTAGCATTCTGCTTCCCAGTCATTGAGACAAAACAGGAGTTTTGTTTCTCCCTTTTTGTCTTGCATTTGAATGGAAAACCTGTGCTATTACAGATACAGTTTTGTGTATATTTTTGTCAGTTAAAAAGGAGAACAGTATCACTTTCCTGATGGAAAGGATAGTTTTTTGGGAAAGAAACCAATTCATTGCATCCAAGTCATAGAATAAATTGTTTGAATTCTCAAAATCTTATGAATAAAAAATGTTTGTACCAGTGCAAACCCAATAATTTGTTATTAGAATTAAAGCCTTAGCTGTCTAATAAAGAATTATTATTCGTTCGGTTACATGATACTAGCACTTCAGGTTCAAATTATGCAAAGTTAAAAAGACACATAAATGAAAGTTCTAGTGAATTTCCCTTTCTCTGGTGTCATGCTCATCCCACGTAGGTGAAAGCCTTCAGTCTGGGGACGTTTACTCAGCATCCTAAGGCCTTTGCTGAGAGGAGTATGATGATGTGTTGGTGGTTTCTCCTCACAGCAGGACATATTTGAGGGAATTTTTATATTTGCTAACAGAGTGTACCTTGGTCTTTCTCCATTGGTGTGCAAGTCCACACTATATCCAAAATTACCATCTGTGATGTGTTTTGCATGTGAAATCGATGTTACAAAGCTCCCAAGGGTGCCTTCCTTTGACGATTGATTAGCTACTGGTAAATTGTTTATAGCCCTGCAGCCACGAGTATTGTTCTGCACCTGTAAATTCAGGGCCCCTGCTGTTTTCTTCCACGCTGAATTTTATCAGCGTCATAGATAGCTGTTTCTTCACAGAGTAGCTTCTGACATCAAATAGGCCTGACATCACGGAACTGTACATATCTAAACAAAAGCTAAAACAAAAAAGTAATACTGAACCGTTCATCAGATAACTGCTGTTATAGACTAAAACAAATCTCACGACAGGCACAGATAAGTCTGGACAAAGCCTGACAGGTCCTGCAGCGTTTGTGTTAGCCTAACACAAAGCCTGTGTCCTGTTACAAGCAATGGCAAAAACCAAACCAAAACAAAAACCAAAACCAACCAACAAAAACCCCAGAGACTGACTGGGCTACGTAGTTACAAGTGAAATTATTTGTTTCTTATTTTAGGTCATCACCTGCTTCATTGCATGGTAAGCTGGAAATCTGCCTATTCCCTACCCCAGATTTTGCAAACACTGTCTAAACTTCAAAATGACCATATTTGACACCAGAGCAGAAGATTGTGATGAGTGTTTCATCAATCTGTAGAAACTATGATGTTTATCTGGCTTCATGGGCAGAGTAGGTGGTTATGTGGATGAGGGGAGAGCAGTGAGTATAATTTACCTTAACTTTAGCTGGGCTTTCAACCCCATCTCCCACATTTTTTTTTTCTTTTAATCTAAATTTGTACTGTATGGTCTGGATAGCTAGACAACTAGAGGGGTAAAAGACGGGATAGAAGATTTGGCCCAGAGGGTAGTGGTTAATGGGGTTGTACTCAATTCATGCTGGTGACAAGCTTATCAATGACTTGGAGGAGGATACAGCGGGACCACTTATCACGTTTGTAGGTGACAAATGCCAAGTGCTGCCCCTGTGGGGCACCAGCGCAAGGAGACAGGCTGCTGCCTGACTAGCTGGGAGCAGGTCTGTGGGAAGGGACCTAGAGACCTTTGCAGACACAAGCTGAGTGTGAGACAGCATTATGGCCCAGCTGCAGAGATGGTCAACAGCATGCTGGATGGTATTCCCAGGGGCACAGCCAGGACATTGAAGGAATGGATTTTTCCCCTCTGCTTGGCACCCATGAGATACTATCTAGATATTGCATCCAGTCTTGTGCCCCCATCCCAATACTATAAAGGCATTGATAAACTGGATCAAGTTTAACAGAGGGATCTCATCCTGGACAGGGTTGAAGAAGTTGTCCTGGCATATGAGGCTGAGGGACTGGGACTTGCTCAGACTGAAGAAGACATGGGTCCTGGAGGAACCTAACACCAGCCTCCCAGTACCTGTGAGGAGTTCATCAAAAAGACAGTCAGACTATTCACAGGGGTACATGACGGCAGGATGATAGGCAAAGGGGATAAGATGAAGCATGTGAGGTTCGAACTGGATATAAGGGAAAACTTTTTCTCATGGAGGACAGTCAAGCAGTGAAACAGGTTTTCCAGAGATGCTGTGTAGTTTCTGTCCTTGAAGTTTTTCAAGATGCAGTTGGATAAGGTCCTGAGTGACTCGGTCCTCAGATCTAACGCTGCTATAACCAGGATGTTGAACAAGAGACATCCTGAAGTCATTTCCAACCTGAAATATCCTGTGACTCCTATGAAGTACTCTCTGAAAGAACAGAACCAAGACAATGTAAAACAATGTATTAAGCCATAATTTTTTACCCAAATTCAGAATTATGTCCTTAAAATTTGCATATAGAAAGATATCTGTTGATATAGATACATCAGCTCAATGGAATTCTATTGATAGTCTCCAAAATATGTGATTTAATATGTGTCTAAGACTTTTATATTATTTTCAGTCACTTTAGGATGAAGTAATTAAAACCCATTCAACATACCTGAAAGTAGAGGTCAGTGAATATTCATAGCTCATTTATAAAGTTCTTATATCAGCTAGTTCTTAAAACTGTTTAGCATGTAGTTCAGCTAGCTCTTAAAACTGTTTGGCATGTAGTAACACCATGTAGCTCTTTGTAATCTGGAACTTTGTCTTATGTCTGTTGAGAAGATGATCTGTGTACCAGGATACATTTGAGTTTTTACAGCACTCTTGAGTGCTGCTTTTAATTAAAAGCATTCTTGTCTGATGGGCTGTTTGGAAGAAAAATCACGTGATTTTATACACAGATTTCAGTTTGTTACAGTGTTCTAGGTTTACAGAACTAGAATAAAGTATACACAACTACTATTAAGATCTCTACCTGAAGAACTATTGCATACTAAGTATACAATTTGCTTCTGTGCCAATATTGCAGAATCAAACTGCAATAATAGCCAGATTACTACTGCTATAACCAACCAATCAAGTGTACGGGAGAAAGGAACTGGTATTATACCACCACATAGGAGCTTACTTAAACTCATGAAATACATGAATGTTAAGCATAGCTTCACAAATGCATTTACATATTCTGCAGCACAGAAAACATATTTAGAAGTCTTTGGTCTTCAGTACTCCTCAATAAGAGAAAGTATTTATGCTTTTTTGAGTTGAAAGTTATTGGTGGTCAAGTAAATAATTGTGGCATTGAACCAGTGTGTTTAACTGTTCGTATCTGGCAGGTTATAAAAGGCAAGTATGTTAGGCTGAGGTGGAAATCTTGGAATATTTTGCTTGTGGATAGGGTTTGTTTTGAAGGACAAATCAGTGCTGTAAAATATGTATGTAATATTCTTAGTACAATGTGCTTTATTTATGCATGCAGAATTCTTATTCAGCCCATACCCAATCAATCACAAACAGCATGCAGGCAGTTCGTTCTTTCACAATTGTAGGCTGCAGGCCAATGTTGAATTCATTGGTCCCCACACTTAATTAGGAATGTCTGCTTAGAATAACTGTGAAGTTAAGTTTCGGCTGTTTGTTTCAGTGGACCACACATTAAACCCATAAGTGGAAACAGAACGACTAAGCACTCTGAGATTTTTGTTTGATGCCAAGATTTGATCACAGGTACTGAGTGTTGCTTCAAAATTTGCAGAAATTCTGGTGTTGAGTAACTTGTGCCCTAGCAGTTAACAATAACCACCCACATGCTGAAGTTCCTTCTATGTTTTTGGTATTTTATTTATTTCTATAGAACATCTGTATGAGAATTTTCCTCCCAGGAGTATGAAGAACATTATTAAAATATGTGAAGTTGATAACATAGTCAAGTAGATAATAATACAGCAAATAGATACAATATTTGTCTTCTGTATTAGGAGTGACATTTATAATTAACCCTCAGAACAAACAAACAAAATGCCTTACAATAATAATCTAGACGTCACTGTTGCAAAGTAGGGTGTATTATTGAGCAGACAAGTACTGTGAGATACTGCTAAATTGTTAACTGTAACTGCTAAGGGTACGGGTGTTTTTGTATAAGAATTCACACTCTTCTATTTAGCTTTCTTTGTTTTAACCATATTAGTTATTCAAAGAGGAGTAGGTGGAGGAAAAAATTTTGAGCAACACTCAGTGTTTTAAATCCAGCCTTCAAAATACAGTTAATTACAATTTTGATCATTACTCAAGAAGCTTGTTGTCCCGTCCCCAAGAGAAGAACTTCAATTATGAGACTAGTTTTGGCCTTATGAGACTAGTTTTAGCCCTTGATTTCATAAGTCGATTGATTTTCCCTAAATAGTATAGAACCTACACTTAGTTGCCACCATTACCTCTCCTGCAATGGAGCAAAAACTATATTTCTAGAGAGAGCAACTCATCCAATGTTGTGACAAGGCCTCTATGACAGGAAGAAGTTATCTCCCTGAATTGTATTCCATGTCACTGCTGTTTCCTTAGCAAAAATCCTGAAATAAATTTTTTAGTACTTCCATTAGTGTAGGTAATCCCAGCTTGGTCCTCTAACTTCATCATCTTTTAGTGCCTGGCAGCTGTTTAGCCTCGGCTCTTTATACTAAAGAAGTACAAAGAGTGGTAGTTTGGAATGGTGTATGTAATCTCAAAGAGCTCATCCTTGGGTTTCATGGTGGGAAAACTAACCTTTCAGTTCAAATAATACCTCTAGGTTTTTCTTGCAAAAATAAGACTGAAAGAGTGAACAGATATAAAACAATCACTAGACTTGAAGTGATTAATGCACAAGAGCTGGAGACTCAGTGCAGAGGTAAAACACATGTACATTTACCTACAGACAGTATCAGTTAGTTTTGACAGCTATGCTTGAAAAATCACTTTTCTAAACTCACTGCAGGTGCTCAAGGCAGGCATGTATGTTGAGGTGCGGTGCTAGTAGACTGATGTTTTCTGTTGAAGGAAAGATAAAAAAAAAATATTAATTCTGAGGCTAAAATGAGATATGTGGTGCTCATCGAATAGGAATTGGGATACAGCACTCTACTTCAGAGCAGCTGTTGCCTAGGAAAAGCTTGTTGAGGGACAGAGGCAATATTGTGCTGGATAGTAATACTGCAGGGATGACCAAGTGTATTTCAGTGAAAGATTTTCCTAGTATTACATTTCTGTTGTCTGTGTGATAAAATATGCAAAATGATACAGCTTGAAGGAAACTAATGAGCAGATACAGGAGCTGAACTGCAAAGCAAATTTCAGGAAATAACTTCTTTCAAACACAGGCAGAATTGGGTAATCAGTCACAAATGGCAAAGGCAATATTGCTTTTCAGAGTACATACTGCATTGCAGCACATAATTAACACCTAGCATTACAGAGCTCTGAAGGCTATTTTATTACAGTCAGAGGAAAAGAAAAAATTGATGATTTCAGACCTGGTTTGTGAATCTAAATTGTGATAGCATTTCTTGAGTGGAATAAGAACAGAAAGAGAATCAAGAGAATTCCTAGTCTTTTTATGTTAGTTATCCCTCTTTGCAAGCTTATATGAAGTCATAGAATCACAGAATCATAGAGTCATAGAATTGTAGAATGGTGGGTTGGAAGGGACCTTAAAGATCATTTAGTTTCAACCCCCCTGACATTGGCAGAGACACCTTCCACTAGACCAGGTTGCTCAAAGACCCATCCAACCTGGCCTTAAGCACTGCCAGGGAGGGGGCATCCACAACTTCTCTGGGCAACATCTTCCAGTGTCTCACCACCCTCACAGTGAATAATTTCTTCCTAATATCAATTCTAAATCTACCCTCTTTCAGTTTAAAACTATTGCCCCTTGTCCTATCACTACACTTCCTTCTGCAGGCAGGTCTGCCACCCTTCCCTGCCCCAGGAGAAAGGCCAAGGTACTTCCTGCAGCCTGACGTCTGCACTGCAGCCTCTCGCTTCAGCAGCTCTGTCTGGGTGGAGGCATCGGTCACCGCTTTGGTCGATGGTGCAGATCCCCGAGCAGGAGCTGCAGCCTTTGCTCTCAGACCAGTAATCACCATTCTGCCGTAAGGGTCAGGCAGTGTGTATGTGCTTGACTTGTACCAATGGTCACAGAACAGTGCCTGGTTGCTGGGTTCTGTGTACTTCAAGGCTCCCACCTGGCCAGTGGAACACCCCTCCTTCAAAGAGGTGCCCTCCCTGTGCATCCTCATGCGTGAACTGCCACACCACTCCCTGTCTGATGAGCCACACTCTGTTTGCCCGCTCTGTTCGCAGTGATCTTGGTCGCTGGCACTCCCAAGGCCACCTTATGTAGGTGTGGCTGTGGTTGTGCTGGCAATGCCCATGCCTCATCAGAGACACCCTGCAAGAGCTGCCGGCTTCTGGCTGGTCTTTCTGCTGCCCTGGCGTTTCCCTGCCTCAGGAAAACAGGAAAACCCCCTGTGAGCCAAGATCTGCCTCTCCGCTGCAGGCCGGGCTGGCTTCAGAGCTGCTCCTCTCGGCAACTGACTGTCTTTATAGTATTTTTATTTTCTCAGGAGGTCTGACTAGAGAAACATACATTTGTGTATTATCTTGTCTTATCTTGTTACTGGTTTGAGACCATAAAAGAAAGAGTAAATATTCTATTTCTTTTATATTTCTCCAGTGTTATTCAAACTGAATGCCTTAAAAATGGCAAAAAATAGTACTTTTGAAATATGAAATTGAATTTCATATTTATTCATATCACTAAGAACTGAAACATTTAAAATCAAATGTTGATCTTGAATACAATCATTCATATTCAGAATAAATTAATTGACTAAACACAATTGTGTACTTCAAATTTTCTCTGTCATTAATAAGAGAAGACTTTAATTTTTCAGATATGACACTATTTCTTTAAACTGCAAATTCCTAACACAGAATTTATTCAAATTCAATATTTAAATAAAGCTAAAAATAACTAAAGATAGTTGTTTGAAACAAGAAGATGAGGTTTCAATAAATAAAGGAAAATTATTTTAGAACATTAAAAGCTAATTGAAAAAAGTGAAACTAAATTTGAGTGTATAGCCCTGCGTTCAAGTAAAACTTCGTATTATATTCTCAGTAAATATCTGGTTCAGGAGTAATCAAATGTCTAGAGAACTATTAGCAAAGGATAAACTTACTACTTGGGTCACCATGTTCCTACTTATCATTCATATCCAATAATGTAAATTTTAGTGAAAGAGAGATACAGTTCTTCAGCTTTTGATATGATTGGTAAGTAAGTAAAGCATTGTTGGTTCATATGGAGTTAAGTTAAGTTAGACAGCACTCTGTACAATTGTGTTATGTGGAGACATTTAAAAATGTGATACACTGCTGCTTTTTTCACCTTTTCATAAGAACATAATTTATAATTTTCTTAATTTTTCAAAATCTGAAATAGAAGATCACAGTAAAGATGCTTCAAATACTCATGTCAGACTTGGTCTTAAAAATAAATCCAGAAACAAACTATTTTAAAAGACTGTCACTTTCCAGGATGAAGCTTTTGAGATATATAGAGTAGTAAGTGTGAACTTCCTCTAGTTCTTTATGGTATTCACCTATTGTATTTCTTTCCTCATTTCAGTCACAAAATGATATCTTCTCTTTAAGAATTAGACTCAAATAATTTTTTAGAATTTTCCATGCCAGTTATGGAAATGACAAACTAAATTTTTATTCCTTCCTTCTTTTTTTCTTTCTTAGAAGAGACTTAATTAATTGATATGTGTCAAGAACCGATAAGGTTCCACTGGAGTTGGAGGTTCACCAGCTACGACTGATCAGATCGCAGCCCTCCTTTGTCAGCATCGCCCAGCCGGCACAGGTCAGAGTCCCCTAAAAACTAAACGGTCAGCCCCCACCCTTATGGGTTAGAGCCCCCTTAAAAATAATTTCCCCCCCTTTTCCCTCCCGGTGCACTCGGGAGCAGCAAAGGATTCCCCTCCCCTATGAAAGGGTTCTTAATTGCTCCTTGAGACGAAGGTAAAGCACAAACGAGGCACGGTATTGATTCACAGTGGGCTGTTTACTTGGAGAAATGATAAGTGGATAACGATATTTTGGGAAAGAGAAGGAAAGACATGGAAAAGAAACCAAGAGACAGAAGGAAAAAATAGTCTGAGATTACGGACAGTATAGCAAGGATAAGATAGTCACCACCCAGTATCCAGTGACGTCCCGCAGGTCCTCTGTCTTCGGTGTTCAGTCTTTTGGTGGTCCGGCACCGTGTGTCGGGGGTGGTCTTCCTTTATACCATGTAGGTAAGGGAGTGAGTTTCGTCATCTTGACAACTGTGTCTTGACAACGGTGTGGCTCTAGTTTTGCATACGCGCATACATCTCACGCTCTGTTAACATACCTTAGGCCTCGCTTATCACTCTGAGTAAACAGGATGTTCTTGGTGGACTGCTTGCTCAGCCCCACTGATAGGCAGAAGGGTGGTATATAGCATCAACAAGGTTGTGGACTCCGCAGCCCCCGCTGTCTCACCAGCCAAGCTGGCTCCACAAGCAAACTTTGAGACAATCAATCACTTTACATTCCAGTCTCTCACAATATGAAAAAATAAATCTATAGTCTGTGCAGTTAATTCATAACTGTATAACTTGAATTGCTTTGGAAAAATAGTACTCTTTACACAATTGTTAATAATTTTTGTCAGGTTTGTCAGGTGTAAAGGAGGTTTTTTTAGGAGTATACAAAAGAAAGTACTTAGCCATCCACTGAACAGAACCATGACACATCCCTCAAGTCTTGTATCACTTACTTAAGATTGCAAATGAGTGAAAGAGCATGCTTTTAATCAGAAAACTCATTCATTTGAAACATGAAATATACTGGTTGGATTGCTGGACCACAGTTTTTAATATATGTCATGGGAAGCGGCAATAAATTCTCTGCCCTCCTCACCCCCACCCTGCAAGTAAGAAGAATATTGTCTAGAAAGAAGACTGTCATCTAGAATAGTATGAAGTAATTTTGATCCCCTTTGGTTATTGTGCAGACCTACTGCCATGTGACTGATCCACTCACTCCTGCCTAGATTGCTGCAGAGGAGCAGGTGGTGCATTGTTCTGCACCAGGGGCAGGGGGGAGGAGAGAAAGAGAGAAGGTGCAGGGCTCTTTCTGCATCTCCATAAGAAAGGCCTGACAACAAACAGCTTAATAAAACACCTGTTTTAATAAAAAAGAATAAGCGGATGTATATAGATAGTGAGTAAATTTTGCATCCCTTCAGATGTTGGGAACCCAGCACTGGACAAACCCCAGACATATTTTCCCACAGGGTGTTAGGCAGATCCCATCCATGGAGAGGTTCCTCTCTACCTCAAGGTTTCAGTTACCTAAATTGCCTCCTCTCCTGTAATAGAGAGCACAGCACGGTCCTTATTCACATTTTCACCCTGCATGCCTGATTTTTACAGAACAGATAAGCCAGGTTATGCATGAGGACTTGTCAGATTTGAGCCTCATATTAAATCAGGGTTGATTTTTGGCAAAGCTTTGGAAAGTAAAATGTTTAGGTTGCGGTAGTTTCATGAAACTCCTCATTTCTAATGTGTTATCTTTTTTCAGAACAACTTTGTTTCTAGGTAAACTACTGAAGACTGGATCAAGATTTTCTGGAGTAGGTACTTCTTGGGTAACCTTTATTTTTAAGTAAATAACAAGTGACTCAATATTTTTTGAAGCTTCAATATTTCCCAGGTTGCACACTGCCAAACTTTGAAGCTCAAATTTCTGTGTGCACCTCATCTTTTTTCTTTCTGTCCAAAAGTTTGATAGATATTATTTAAATAACAAAATGTGCATATTTAGATGGAAAATTGGTCATAATAAAAGTATTTTTCTCATTTATTGCATTCAGTATTGAAAAATAATAAAAATATAATCATTTAGTGTTATGAGGAGAAGTAACATTTAATCAAGTTCATAGAAAACAAATATTTAATTACTTGTTGAATCCCAGGTATCAAAAGCTCTTCATCTCCTTTTACTAATTATACATAAAGACATATATGAATATCTAAAATATGAATTTAAAAAAGCATATAATGGCAGAAGGTGTTGCTCCTGTGTTGAATAATACATTCAATAATACATTCAATACTTTATTTGTATTTAAGACTTGCCATTCATTTCCCAGTGCAGCAGTTAATAAGTTCTGTAAAAGTGTCTGTTTTGTTATAAAAGAGCAATGGGTCTACTGTAAAAATAAATTACTGAAAGTTGAGAGGAAGAGAAATTGTTGCAATAGTTTTTAAATTGTGATTTCTGTGTAGTCTCTTCTGGGCCCAAACTGAGATATGTCAGGTTTACACTGCCAGATTTTGAGCAGAACACATTGTTTGTAATACTTCTTTCACCCTTTGTTTTTTGATGTCGAGGCTGTAAGATATTCCAATGGAAATAATTTCATCAAGTTTTTATAAAATATATTATGTTTATTATATTTATAATATATATTACTTAGGACTTTCAGAAACAGTTTTGCCAGGATTTATAGATTCTACCACTATACAAATAAATAAGAGTCCTGTAACTTTTTAGTTTTCAGGAATCCCCTGGACAAAATGTGAAGCCAAGACACGTATCTCAAGTAAACAATGTCAGCATAAATAAATAAATATAAATAAATTTTTAAAAAATTACATCATTTATAAGAGCCATAGTAAATAGCTTGGGAAAAAAATATGTGCCATAACATTCAAATTAGAATTTTACAACAATGGTTAGAATTTGAAAGATTTCACATTTTGTTCCATCTTCAAACTCTTTTGAAGTTGCTTATTCTTTCTAAGTTTTCAATGTCTTTCTTATCAGTTACTTCATTGATACTGAAAACCAGTTTTCTCAAGTTTTCTTAGATGTCATGTAACCCACACCGCTTTCGGTTTTAGTAGAATATCCACTTTTTCATCTTTTTTAAACAGGTAGATCAGTAAGGATGAACTGTATCTATCTCATGTTCTTTGTTCAGGTCTTTAGATGTAAAATGGAGGTTCTATTATAAAAAACCTCTCTCCTCCTACAGCTGTAATTAATTACTTTTCTGGATCTTGTCAAAGTTATTGATTGCTTTATTTCTGTGCTTTACGAAGTGAATTACTACGTAGTTTGCTTCTGCTGGTTGTACAAATTTGGAGGCTGTGAACAAATAAATACGTAGCATGCAATTTCTGGTGCAAGAATTTTTCTTCCACTTTCTTAAATAAAGAAATTATTAATAATCCGATTGTGTAAAATGGAATGTCTAAAGAAATCTGACTTGAGGTTTCTTCTTTCTGTGTTCTCTGTTAGTCCTGTTTGTGCAGAAAAATTGTGAATTATTACTACAACACTACAATTGCTTAACGATGAGTAGAATCTATTCCAATAAAAACAAAATGAAAGCTCCCTTTTGAGAGTCAGAAACTAGCCAGAAGTTGAAGTTTCCTTTGCCTCCCCTGTTCTCTGTTGGCAAATGGCCTATGCTATCATGAGAAATACTAAAAGCAGTGAAGTAATTGACACGAAAAGGAAGCATAAATGAAAAGAACTGATAAGTCATGAAGTATTTGTAATACATGTGATTCTTCTGTTGGTTATATCAGCTGGAAAGATGAGAGAAATTCTTTACAAAAAGCCCATGCACATTGTTTTCAGTACTATTGGAAAATCACTTAACTACAGTAAAAAACAAAGATTTATTCCTCTTTTATTTACTGTCAATAATTGTCTGCTGTGAGACAACTGGGCTACATTAGTCAAAATATTTTGATTCTATTCATTATTTCTAAAACCACAAAGGTGGTTACAAGGACAAAGCAGTTGACCCCATAAAACAGACTTGTAAGTTTGCTCATGCTTGCATAATCAAGAGCATCTGGATCATCCCGAAATAAAAGGTAAACATGGGATGAGTTGTCTAGTCTGCAGAAGGTGGGAATTTTGCACATGCTCGAAAGACTCACCAGGATCTCTCACTCTCCAGAACTGAGTTCCAGATAATTAACAAGATCCATGATTACAGATCTCCAGAAATGTATGAATTTCAGTTCATACATTTGGAGTGAATTCCAATCTTTCTATGTTTTAGTGCCTCAGGTTTTAATGTGGGGACAAACTTTAAATAGTTTCATGGAAAAAAACCTTTCTATGTCATTAAATTAATTAGAACACTACTGTGAGTTGAAATATGTTTTGTTCAAAAGTTGCTGTTGTGAATGTTTTAATTGTCACCATTATGCTAAGACTCTGTTGAAAGAGATTTGTTATGTAAAGGGATCGAGGGGAAACAAATGAAAAAACAATGAGACTGAAGGAAGAAAAGTTTTAATTAGTAATTTTATTCCCATATTTCATTATATTCTGTTATGTTGCTCAATTTATTAATTTACCTAAAACTAGAATATTTTTGTTGGGTAAAATATGAATGTTTACAGTCACCTGTACTTGCGTACCACCTGTACGCAGCCTTCTACACAAAATACGTTGCCTGGGGATTTCTCTCTATGCGTACAGCATTTGGCACTATCTCTCTTAAACTTCACTTGCAGTTTGGTAGTGAGCCCATGGAACAGCTCTTGAACTGCTCACCACACATTTTGACAGGCAGGCAAGCTGTGTATAAAGGTGTTCTGGGCTAGCCCTGGTAGGCAGCTAAGCACTACACAGCTGCTCACTTTATATCCCCCAGAGCAGGATGAGGAAGAGAATCAGAAGGGTAAAAATGAGAAAATTTGAAGGTTGTGGTAAAGACAGTTTAATAGGTAAAGCAAAGCTGCACATGCGAGCAAAGCAAAATATGGAATTCATTCACTACTTGTCATCAGCAGGCAAATGTCCAGCTACTTTCCTGGAAAACATGACTTTCTCACATATAACAGTTACTTGGGAAGACAAATGTCAAAACCATGAACATTACCCCCTTTCTCCTTTCCTCCAGCTTTTATTGCTCAGCATACCGTCATACGGTCTGGAACATCCCTTTGGTCAATTAGGGTCATCTGTCCTGGCTGTATCCTGTAGAGGGGTTTTTGGAGCAGAATGGTCATGTAATGAGCCAGAAGTATGAGAGTATGGAGTGAAGGCCTAGCTGCGTGAGAAGATTCATGTAGCTAGTGTCAACAAGCCGACCTTGGAGAGATGAGGAAAAACAGCAGCTGAGCAAACAAGAATTGAGGGAGTAGCCAGTGGGAACCGAACACGGAGGAGAAGAAACAAGAACTGATGGAGCCAATTAAGGAAGGACCAGTGGCAGAGCAGTGACCAATCAACACATCAAAGAAGAGTATGTTTAGTAATATTAACGAATAGCAATGCACATGCTTACAGCCAGGGAAAGTACAAAATGTATAAAAGGGACAACTTATGCTTAATAAACGTCTTCACTTTGATTCACATTGGATTTTGTGGAGGTGTGTTCCTTCTCCTCAGATGGTGACCCTGATGAGACGCTGATCGACGGCAAGTTCGGGGAATAGCCCAGAAGGAGGTACACCGGCTGGAGCATGGTTCAGCGAGTCTGAAGACCAGGGCGAGACGGAGGACGACTCGCAAGAAAAGAAAAGAACGTTGCAACGGGACACTTAGTGAGGTGAGCAGCCGGGGGAAAAAGGAGATGGGCCAAAATATTTCTAAAGAAGAAAGTGCGATAGTAAGGCTTCTCCTACATATCCTCTCTAAGAGAGGAGTGAAATATGATGAGCATTTGCTCCGGAGACTGTTAGTTTGGTGTCGAGAGCATGGGTTCCCTTCGGACCCCCAGAGCGCTTTTAAGGTGGACACTTGGGAAGATATTGGAAAGGGTTTATGGGACGCGATAAGCAGTGGGGAAAAGGAGGCAATAGAACTGGCAACTGCATGGAGGGCTGTTCTTACTGCTCTTCAAGAAATGAAAGCAGAGAGGGCTGTTGCAGCAGGGGCTTTTACGGCTCTGCGTCCAACAGAGGTTAACCCTGGGGCGAGAGGTCTTCGTGTTTTTGGTCAGCCGCCAATACCGTTTTTTTCAACCCCCTCCGCACCACCAGAAGAGCAGGAGAAAATTGAAATTCCCCCTAAACCAATAGGGGAGCCCCCTAAACCGGAGGAAACGGAGGTTGATGAACATCAGCCCGAGCCCACCCCCCCCCCCTTCAAGCCTCCGCGAGCCGCCAATCTCGCAAATCGCGCCGAATACGAATATCCCCCTCTGCCCCCGTTGTCTCCCCCATCGCCTGCCGGCGGTCCAGGGAAATTTAAGGATCCGGTGGCTTGGGCGGAAAAATTGTTAGCAAAATTACAAGACCTGGAAAGACAGACGACCTTAACTGAGCGACAACAAAAGGAGGAGCAGAGGAGAGAAGAAGAAAGGGAACGCTTACGCGGAGGGGGCAGGGGGGCCGGGGGGGGTGCTGAGGCGGCTGGGACTAGCTGCATGAGAAACATGGATGGGAATGTTGGTATGCACTCTGTCATGGGGGACGGGGGAGGAGACGATCCGCGATTACGGTGGCGAGGAGCTATACAGAACGCGCTAGTGGAGGGGGAGATTCTGCCCACAGCTTTCCCAGTTATTTTGGGAAATCAGAGAGAACCACGGCGCTGGGTAGGATTACAGTGGGAGATTGTTAAGGAGGCATGGAAAGCAGTACAACAAAATGGGTTGCATGCATCTTATACCCAAGCATTTATAAATAGTATCTTTATGTCTACACTTTTAACACCTTTTGATTTTAAGCAATTGATGGCGATGATTTTAACCCCGATGCAGGAACTCTTGTGGTGGACGAGGTGGCATGACACAGCACAGGCTGCAGCAGTGGAAAACCTGGGGAGGGGAGATAATGATCCACTTTTAGTGATAACATTTGACCAACTGGTGGGAGAAGGGCAGTTCAGCGATCCACAACGACAGGCACGACTTAGACCAGAAGCCTTGGCACTTACTGCCACCTTAGCCCAAGAGGCTTTTAAAACCCTCCCAGAAGATGGGAAAGTAATTCCTGCCTATACAAAAATAAGGCAAGGTCCATCTGAGCCTTATATGACATTTTTAGAAAGATTGCGTGAAGTATTGGAAAGGGCATCGCTGACCGATGTAGCTCGAGAGGCATTGCTAATGTCGTTGGCAGTCGACAATGCTAATCCTACTTGTAAGCGCATTTTACAGACATTACCCAAAAATTCTAGCCTGGCAGAAATGATGGATGCGTGTGAGCGCGTAGGAACAATGGAAGAAACAGCAGGATACATGGCGTCAGCCTTTGCGGCTGCGGTGAAACCTCTAGTACGATCAGGGAGAGGCGATCAGGGACCAAAATGTTACAACTGTGGCAAACCGGGACACCTTAAGGCTCAATGTCGAGTAAAAAGTCACGGGTTTGCAGGGACCTGCAATCGCTGCCGGAAAAACGGTCACCGTGCAGATGAATGCCGATCTAGATTCACTAAGCAGGGAACTTGGCTGGGAAACGGGGCGGGGGGCGAGTGTGAGGAGACCCAGCGCGATGACACAAAACAGGTCTTCCACCCGGGCTGCCTGGATGGCGTCGCCACCGCCACAAGAGGGAGTGCTGGGGTGGACATTGCCACAGCAGTAGAGGTGTCTCTGATAGACCTGCAAGTACAATGTATACCCACCGATATGAAAGGCCCACTGGGTCACGGGTTGAGTGCCTTACTTATCGGGCGATCCTCTACGACCCAAAAAGGTCTTTTCGTTTTACCCGGTATAATCGATGCCGATTTTACAGGGGTCATATCTATTATGGTATGGACCCCCCTGCCACCAATTCATATACCCAAAGGAGAAAAAATTGGACAACTGGTCCCCTTTAAATCAGCTGTGCCCACAGCTGGGAATCAGATAAGAGGGGCTGGGGGTTTTGGATCAACAGGCCAGGCTGACATTTATCTGGCAATGGATATCAGTAAGGCAAAACCAACAGAACGGGTAACACTAAAAGAACCTGGTGGGAAAACTTGCGTGGTCATTATGCTGATTGATACTGGAGCAGACATTACAATAATCAGTCAAGCAGCATGGCCTCATTTGTGGCCATTGGAGATCCCCCCTACTCCCATTTTGGGGGTCGGGGGAATACAGACCACTAAAATCAGTACAAACGTGATTTGTTGCAAATTGCAGGATGGGAGTACCTGTACAGTAAGACCGTATGTGATGCCTGTCCCCATTTGTTTACTGGGGAGAGATGCATTAAGTCAATTAGGGGCACATTTGGTAACTAACAGTGAGGGTTTTTAGAGGCGGCCATTGATGAAGGGCGACCAATCCTAAAACTAACCTGGAAAACTGAAACACCAGTTTGGGTTGATCAATGGCCGCTGTCTGCAGAAAAAATTGCCCACCTTGAAAGCTCAGTACAGGAGCAACTGGAAAAAGGTCATATTGAACCCACAACAAGCCCATGGAACACCCCAATATTTACTATTCCGAAAAAAAGTGGCAAATGGCGTTTGTTACATGACCTTCGAAAAATCAATGAGATCATGGATGATATGAGAACCCTACAACCAGGGCTCCCATCCCCCAATATGATCCCTAAAGATTGGGACATTTTAATCATTGACTTAAAAGATTGTTTCTTCACCATCTCTTTGCACCCTGATGACTATCAGAAATTTGCTTTTTCAGTGCCATCAGTGAACAAAACTGCACCTATGAAACGCTATCATTGGGTTGTGTTATCACAGGGAATGAAAAATTCACCGACAATGTGTCAAATGTATGTGGCCTGGGCACTTGCTCCTGTGCGAAGGAATTTTCCAAATTTGATTGTATACCATTATATGGATGACATTCTAATAGCAGGGAAACAATTGGATAAAAAACAACTGTTTAATACACTACAGACTGAACTAGCAAAAGGTGGATTGCAAATAGCCCCAGAAAAGGTACAACAGGAGGAAAATTGGAAGTACCTTGGGTGGGAAATTACCAAAACAGCTGTTAGACCCCAAAAACTAGAAATTCGTGTGAATATCAGTACTTTAAATGATGTACAAAAACTGTTGGGAGACCTCAGTTGGGTGCGAACCCTGTGTGGTCTCACCAATGCTGAATTGGCACCTTTGATGCAATTGCTAAAGGGAGGAGGCGGTGTAGATGCCCCCCACACATTGACACAGGAAGCTGAGCAGGCATTGAAACACCTGAGTACCAAAATAGCTATGGCATACACTCACCGTTGGGACCCAGATTACAGTATTGGAGTATTGGTTATCAATCACGATCGCCACCCCCTGGCATTAATTATGCAGTGGGTGACTGACAAGGATCCTCTACATGTGCTGGAATGGATCTTTTTGCCTATGCAACCAAAACGTACCATCACTACGAAAGTAGAGGCCATAGCACAACTTGTAATGAAAGGAAGGCAGAGGGTTGTAGAGATAGCAGGCGTCGAACCTGCTTTTTTGGTTATTCCACTGGTTGCAGAGTATCTACAATGGGCATTACAAAATTCCATACCATTACAAGTTGCGTTATTGGATTATAGGGGTGAGTTGAAGGTACATCTACCCCCTCACAAATACTTCTCTGTGTTGCAATTGGGTCAATGGGAAGAATTACCAAAAAGGTCAGAACGTCCGGTCAGTGGTGTCACCGTTTTTACAGATGCTGGAGGCAAAGCTCAAAAAGCAGCACTAACATGGTTAGACAATGGGAAGTGGCATCATGTAATTTTATCTGACATTCAAGGATCTACACAACAATTAGAATTGTGAGCTGTGGTGGAGGTCTTCCGGCAATGGAACACAGCACCTGTTAATGTGGTATGTGACTCTATATGTCGTAGGGATTGTCCAGAGGATGGAGCGTGCTCTGCTCAAAGAAATAGCTAATGAACAACTATACCAACTTTTTCATGAATTATGGCTTTTGCTGACAGAGCGACTGCATCCATATTTCATCACACATATCCGTAGTCACACAGGACTCCTGGAAGGCTTAGCTGAAGGCAATGCTTGGGCAGACAAACTTGTCGCACCTGCCTGGGCTGCGCCTTCAATTGATCGCTTCGCTCAAGCACAACGGTCCCATGCCTTTTTCCATCAATCTGCTAAGGTACTGCGGCGTCAGTTTGGGCTACGCAGTGCAGATGCACGTGGGATAGTCCAGTCCTGTCCAGACTGTCAACATCTTGGGGGTGGTTTAGCACCTGGTGTCATCCCCCGCGGTACTGGACTGTTGGAGATATGGCAAATGGATGTAACACACATCCCCGAATTTGGACGGCTGAAATATGTCCACGTGAGTGTTGACTGTTTCTCCCTTGCTACCTGGCTACAGCACAAACAGGCGAATCCAGCAAACACGTTCAACGACACATGCGTTCTGCTATTGCAGCCCTGGGCATTCCACAGACGATTAAAACGGACAATGGCCCAGGCTATGTGGCACGTGCCACACAGGACTTTTTCCAGCTGTGGGGTATAACGCATGTAACAGGTGTCCCACATTCACCAACGGGACAAGCTATTGTGGAGCGCCTGAATCAAACTCTGAAACACCTTTTACAAAAACAAAAAGGGGGAGAGCCAGGGCTATCTCCTCCTGACAGGTTGTGTAAAGCGCTTTATGTACTAAATTTTTTACACTTGCCACAGGACTACTCTGTACCTCCAGTAGTAAAACATGGTGCAGGGTTAAAGGGAGGTATGGAGGCTTTTCAGAAAGAACAGGAACAAGCCAAAGTGATGGTAAAAAATGGGGTGACTGGTGTGTGGGAAGGTCCAACGAAATTAATAACGTTGGGTCGAGGGTATACATGTGTCGTTACAGATACAGGAGCCAAATGGGTACCAGCTAAGTGGGTGAAGCCGTGGCTACACAAACAACCTGAACTACAGGAGCCAACTTAGGACCTGCCTCGGAACACTGACCTCTCAAGAGATCCAGTGCCCTGACTGCGGGAAGTGTGAAAAAAGGTTTGCGTGGGAGGTATAGAAAAGGGAGCAAAAGGCGCAGTCATGATGAAGCAAGGGGTTGTTTTTTCTGTGTTAAGCCTGCTTTGGATCCTGGACCTGACAAAAGGTCATCAACCGATAGTCCTTCCACCGACACCGTGGAAGGGGAGTCACAACATTTGGGTGACTCTGACGCGGAGCTTGAACCAGACGCAGTTTTGTGCCTCCTTAGCTCAGCCTGAACAACCCTTTCATACATTTCTAGTGGGGGTCCCCTTAAACAAATCTGAAAGTAAGGAGATAGTGGCAGGGTTGAATGTGCTGAAACAGAGCCTCTGTGAGAATGCAATGAAATGTGGCGAACATTGGGATTTATGGGACGATAGCTTGCCTGTCAGTCCCTTAGAGCCCCAAGAACTTGACATCCTAGGAACTTTAGAGGCAGAATCCTGTGTGTTTTTCAATTACACAGAGGGATCAGACATTTATCAGAACAACATAAAGAGATTACAAAATATCATACCCAGTAATACATTGTGGCAAAATGAATCTACCTGGTGTGCAAACGTAGGGTGCAGTTGAACAGAGCCAGCACCGGATTTGGCCATGCCTAGAAAATTACCAGAAGGTTTATTCCTAATTTGTGGGGATAGGGCTTGGCCAGGGCTGCCCAGTAAAAAACTGTGAGGTCCGTATACCATAGGTAAATTAAGCTTACTAATGCCTACACGAAAGGTCATATTAAACCACACTAACCTACACAAGATTAAAAGAAGTGTCACTGCCTTAGGGAAAGAATGTAAAGATGAGGTAGAACTATGGTCTAGGACCAAAGTAGTTCTTTCTCCTATTTTTGCACCGGGTGTTGCTGCTGCACAAGGACTAACACAATTGCGAAATTTAGCTTGCTGGGTTGCAAAAAGAGCTGATCAAACTTCTAGAATTTTAGGAACATTAGCCAAAGATGTAGATAGTATCCGACATGCTACCTTACAAAATAGAGCTGCTATAGATTTTTTATTATTAGTGCATGGTCACGGATGTCGGGAGTTTGATGGGATGTGTTGCATGGATCTGAATGATCATTCCAGGTCAATTCATAAGCAGATCAAAGAGCTCATGGATGCCACACAGAAAATACGGGAACAGCATGGGTTCCTGGATGACTTGTTGGGTAATTTGGGAATTGGAGGGTGGCTGGTCAGATTGATTAAAATGCTATTGATGGGATTGTTTGTGATTTGTATTATCATCCTTGTATTACCGTGTTTATTCTCCTGCTTGCAAAGGGCCCTGCAGCGGACAATAAACACGGCCTTTCTGGCTCAAGAAAAGAAAGGGGGAATTGTAGAGGGGTTTTTGGAGCAGAATGGTCATGTAATGAGCCAGAAGTATGAGAGTATGGAGTGAAGGCCTAGCTGCGTGAGAAGATTCATGTAGCTAGTGTCAACAAGCCGACCTTGGAGAGATGAGGAAAAACAGCAGCTGAGCAAACAAGAATTGAGGGAGTAGCCAGTGGGAACCGAACACGGAGGAGAAGAAACAAGAACTGATGGAGCCAATTAAGGAAGGACCAGTGGCAGAGCAGTGACCAATCAACACATCAAAGAAGAGTATGTTTAGTAATATTAACGAATAGCAATGCACGTGCTTACAACCAGGGAAAGTACAAAATGTATAAAAGGGACAACTTATGCTTAATAAACGTCTTCACTTTGATTCACATTGGATTTTGTGGAGGCGTGTTCCTTCTCCTCAGTATCCCTGCCCAACTTATTGTGGACCCCTGACACTGGTGAGGCAGTGTGAGAAACCAAAAGCCTTGACACTGTGCAAGCGCTGGTCAGCACTAGCTAAAACGTCAGTGTGTTATCACCACTGTTTTGGTCCACTGCACCATACCAGCTGCTATGAAGAAAATCGACTCCAGCCCAGCCAAAACCAGTACAAATATTCCGCCTTGTGTGATTGTTTGTTGTTTTTGTAATGGCCTGCATAGCATCCTGTTCCACCTAAAAATTACACCTACTATCAGGCATGATTTGAGATAGTGTTCTATTAAGTGTTCTATGAATGTGAACAGTAAGCAGCAATTATAATGTTTAGAAATAAGGTTGCAAAAAATTAATAAAATAAAGTAAAACTTTGCCTGAAACCTTTACGTAGTTGCTGTCACCAAGTGTTATCTCCATAATTTTGTTCTGCTGTACAAACAGGGGTGCATTCGGGCCAGAATTCTCCCTCAAAAATTAAATCTCTCATGCTTTGATTACATCTTAAGACATATTATCTCTTTTATGCTCACAACCTCAGAACACTACTAATGGATCGAACTTTGGAACTTTATTGTGGTCTTAAAAGTTTTCAGGTAATTTTACAAATGCCAGCTTTAGACTGAGAAGAAATAGACTATTTCTTAAGTTCTCCCAGGACAAGAATAAAGTGCATTCGTTCTTTCTAATATCAGGTTTGTGGGGTATTATTTTGAATACTTGTTTATTAATTTCATTTTTCGCATTAATTTAATATTAATTTTGGCACTAATTAGACCACGATAATGTTTTTGTTTTAATAATCATGGGGAAAAAAGTGAGCATATTAGTCTAACTATTCTTGCTTATTGGTATGTATTTGTTAATATAATTTGTAATTTGTTTTGTACTTTGTGCTCATAAGCTGTGTTGGGACCCCTTTGAAAGAATCTCCTACTTGGAGCCTTGCACTATATTAAGACCATGGGCTGCAGAACTGTTGAAATGCTCATTGGCATGGGTATTCAATGGAGAAAAGTCAATAACTAAGAAGTTAAAACCTGTCTCTGTAATGTCTAATCTGGATTTATTTTTATATATATTCTTGCCATGGATGTGTGCCTGACACCAAGGACTAGTGTGGACCTGTTATATTTAGAGTTCTGACCAAAGGAAATGTTGTTGAGTAAAGCTCAATTTTTTATTTCTTCTTGTATCTGCTTCACTTGGGTTATTGACAATGTCAAGGCCAAAGGGAAAAATAATGTCAAAAAACTCATGGGGTGAGTAGGTCTTGAGGAAAAAGTAGGAAAATATTGATATTTACTGGACAGCAGCAACTAGGGATTGAGGAATGCACATTATGAGATAAAACTTTAGAGAGGAGAAGCAAGTTATTGCAGAAAGAGGCAAGTTAGAGAAATCTGATTAGATATCACCTGTAGAATATATAGGCTTGACAGATGTCAGGATAAAAAACAACTTATAGAAATAAACAGAACAATGACTGGACAGTAGAAGTGGTAGCATATAAAGTAAATTTGATCTAGGAAAGTTCTTGAATTTACTTTGCCCACTTGGATGGACAAGTGATAAAGTCTGAGAGAAAAGAAAAAGCTGGAATAAAATGTGCTATTGAAAGAAACAAAACTATGACAACTTCCATAAGTGAAACATGACCCTTAACTTGCTAGTAGTGTCCAACCACATTTGGGAAATGACACCATCTGCATTTGTGAAACAAAGATATTCAGTAGTAGGTGTGAAGGAAAAAAAAAACAAGCACCAATCCGGATTTACACAGCTGTGTATTAGCAAATCAAGTCATGATAAGAGCTATCATTTTAAACGTAAATAGGTTCTGCTCAGATGTAAAATATTCTTCTTTGGCTTCCACTGGAAATCAGTCAGTGGATATTTACTGAACTGGAATATTCTTAACATTTTCAAGTTTTTTGATATTAGAAAACTGAGCATCTCCTGCCTTCATATGTCTAATGCTTCTCCCCTGAACAGTAGGCATGAAGGAATCTTAAAAAGTAACAGGATTTGTGAATATGTCTGAAAATAGCTGACTGTTGTAAGGTGGTTCTGTTAGGATATATTTAACTGCATGAATGACAGGAATTTCCCTGATCCAGGTACACACTCTACATACTGGCCTTTGCCAGGGTGGGACCTGAACATACATATTCTTCTCTATGATTTAGAGAAAGAAAAGTTATAGCCTGCTGGGGTCAGGTTCCCAAACAGGGACTCCTGGAAGTGTTATAGGGGGAACCTGCCCTGCCTGAACAGGTGTCTTAAAACAGCTGTTTGAGCATAATATATAGGTTCCCTGTGTGTTCATTCATCAGTAACATCCAAAATTCTAGTACCTTAAAGGATAATTTATTAAAAGGACCTGGGAACTCATTTTAATAACCTCTGATTTGTGAATTTACAAAAGTTAGAGAAAACAGATTACCTGAGAGAATTAATTAGCAATTGGATCATCATGTGCCAATCTGTATATTCTGTGTGCAGCTTTTCAAAGTAACCCAGTGCAGGTCTTGTCTAATTAAGAGATTTTTGTGACAACGTTCAAAATGACAACTAAATTTTACCTCGCCTAGTATTTCTACTTTTACTTTGAAATGTCTGAAGTTTTTTTGATACTTTGCTTCCCTATCCAATCACTTTTAGAGTTCATGGACTTTCAAGACTGTTATCATGTAGACATAATGACCCTATGAATTTGGGAAGACTTTTCCAGTATTCTTATCTCTGTTCAATGCATCTGTTTGCAAAACCTGCTATGTTGTGTGGTTCACCTGTTCAAGGTGCCATATTATTTGTAAAAAATATTTTTTCTTTCAGTGTGAAATGATCATTAATTTTTACCAGTTACCTTACAGAAGATAATTTTGATTGTTCAGAAGTTTTGAAAATGCAACGGAAGAAATCATTATCTTTTCACAGACACACTGCAAGCTGAAGAAGATGCTAAGTCCATTGAGTAAATTATTCATTGTGATTTTTTTTTTATTCAGCTCTAATTAATGTTTTCTGCTAGCAGGATATGTTTAATATGTTATAAAGTCACAGCAGAATTGTAGTCCCAGTTCTAGTTTCTTTTGATAAAAGGGGGGTATTTCTGTTTGTTTTACATTCTCCCATAAGTTTATATTTCTTTGTTTTTCGTAGTAAAGTGTTTTACTTTAATTGCAGTATAAGAATGCCAAAAGTTTAGGAAGCTATATTTCCTTCCTACTGTTGTTGATGGCTCATATTAAGAAAGTAATGACCATGTAGTGTGTTATGTATCTACCAGCTGTTTCATTTTATTCTTCATATAGAGCAACATAGCTGTTTTTATTGAAGCATAGAAGACGATGCAATATTGTTTTGTGGTTTTGGTGATAGCATATCTTTAGTACAGCAATATGCAGTTCAAGATTTATATATCCAAGTGTCCAAAGGCATACCTTCAGTGAGAACTAGCACAAGCAAAGTGCTAGAAAATAGCAAATACTGCAGCTTGATGTTTTTTCATTATTATTCTATTTTTAACTTGTAACAGCTGTTGATGTTAGGCTTTCTGTTCACATAGGCCAGTGATAAAGATGTTCAAAAAGTGGTTTCATAAGCTTCAGTTTCTGGGTGCAAAATTTACCGACTTCAATAAATAGATGTTTTAATTAGCACCTTCTTTAAATGAAAGCAGTTTCTCCATGGCCCAGCAGAAGGAAATACAAATATAGGTAAAAATTACCCCAAGAAAATTAGAGAGAAGGCTAAATTCTGAATGCTGTTAGAAAAGTAATAAAATTCTCTGCAGTGACTAGATGAGACATATAGCCTACTTGGGCTTTTTGCAGAGGAACCAATTCCAGCGAACAAAAAGAGATATTAGTGTATATCAATGAGATAATAGTACTGAGTAATTTTTTCATTTTAACTCTTCCCAGAAAATTTCTGTTTTCCATATGCACACATACACACTCTCTCCTTCTTTGAAAGAGAGCAATATGTAGCCTAGTTCTGACCTGTCAATCTGCTTTGTGCAATTTTATCTGAAAAGAAAAATCTTCAAAAAATAACCAGTACATCTGCCAACAGGGCTGCTGAAGCATTCATCTGCAAATAGGACCATCAGATGTTTCTTGCAATTGCCAAGAAAGTGGTGTCCTGTTAATTTTCCTGTTCAGTTGTTTGCTTTATGGTAGGTTGCAGCAATACAAATCACCTTTTTGGTTAATGAGGAATAGCCAATTTTCAAACATAGGAGTATTTGTATAAATATTCATGCAAATGGGAGATACTGATTAAAGAGGAGTTTGGTACCCTACTTCGTTAACTCCTAAGGGGAGTTGTGATACTAACTCCCCCTTTGTTCCTCCTAAAATTAATTTTATTTTATTCTCATTGTCTGACACAATCACAAAATATCCCCACCTGTATGTATCCTGGTATTTTGTCTAAAATTAACTATTAAATATCCCAAGCTAAAAGCATCTCTAATTAAAATTAAAATTTTAAAACTTATTTAGTGGGAAGATTATGATAATTTAGTTACAGCTACAGTTATGCTAGAAGAATGATTTGAAATTACATAAATCAAAAGTTACCTTTTAACAACTGCCTTAAAGAAACTGTGTCAGTATTCAAACTTGAAATAACATTAACTCGTTCAATTACTTAAAGCCTGACTCAAAGCTTTCCTGAAAGAGCAGTTAAAAGTCTTGGTTAGTTTAATTTGGATTTATGTTTAGGGTTTTGTTTTTTTTTTTTTCCCCAATAAAGCAAGTTGAACATAATTCCAGTTGTAACAGTTGCAGTTTCATTGTTTTAATTTTGTAGGGGAGCACATTTTAAGGCAGGTCAAAATTTGAACTCTGAAATGTAGTATTTTGTGTTCAGCATTACCTTGTTTATGAATCTTATTAAAACATCAGTTATTTTAAATTATACCTTGGTGATATAACTTGTATTTGATCTTTTCTTGAAGTGTTGTGACACAGATAATATTGTTCTAATTAAATACATGGAATTACCTTTGTGGGAAAAAACATTGATTTATATTGTTTATACATGGTGACAATAAATATACAGAAAAGTGGGAAAATAATTAGAATTATTAAAAGTCTATTCAGCTCTGTGATCTTTGTGCATTTGTGTCAGAAGTAAGTAAAAACATTTAAAATTGCAGTGTGAATAAAAAAGACATTATTTTGCATGGCCTTTGAAAAAGCTATGCAATGGGTAAATAATGCTTCCTTAGTGTTTTAAAGTTATATTTGTTCTGAAAAAAACTTAGTTTGTGTGATGGCCACTGATGGCTAGTTAGGTACTACATTTGTATTTAGTATTGTTTCAATGTTAGTATTCTGTGCTTTCAGTACTCACATGCAAGTTTAAAAGGACGTATATTTTTATAAATACATCACGCATATTAAATATAACTTAAGTATGTCCTTACTTTTTTTAGCTAATAGCTTTTAAAACAACAATGTGTGTCTGTCCAGGGATTGACAGAGACCTGGTGACATCTTGAACACAATTAATATTTTTTGCAGTAGAAACAATTTTTTCCTCATCTGCAAATGCCTGCTTTCTTGACTCCAGAGCTGAACTGTGTTAGCCAAGCCAGATGATAGAAGCTAGATAGTAATCAGTTTTATTTCTATAACAAGGTCTTTTTGTTCAGCTGTAACTGCTGGTCGGGTTGCTCTGCTCTGCCAAGAGTAATTTCTCATTTTTCATTTTTCAGTAGTTTCATTTCCCTGAGTCTCCAGTTCCAAAGTGACGGGAACGCATAAACATGTAGTAATGGCCATTCTAAAAAGTTTATTTTTCACATGGACTTACTAACATTGTATCTGCCTTTACTAGTACAGCTGCATGATTCAGATCAGAAATAGCTTATGCCCCACTGCCTCAGAGCACGAGTGAAATTATTATGACAGTTTCTACATAACGATACATTACGGTCTCTTTTTTCTCATTTATCTAGCCTGCAAACCTTCCTCCTCACTTCAGTGCTCTTTTCAATTCCACAGTGTCTGTTGTTTCCCACTGAATTTATTTCACGGATATCACAGATATCACAACAAATTTTGGAAATAACACGTACTGGTTTGAAGTTAATGTACTTGGACAAGGGGTAAGTGAGAACTTTTAAAGGTAAATATCAACTTAAATTCCAATATCCAGTTTAAAATACAGAAATTAAGCATGTTTTTCTGAAAATACTGGACACTTTCCTCTAAAAAATAAACTCACAGAAGAGCTATCATATAAGGGAACAAATTCGAAAAGCAGGTCTTTGGTTCTCTGTTGATTAGAGAGAGTCCCTAGTGAAAAAGTTGCACAAAGTTAGTATTGACTTTCTGCTAGCACTGTGCTGAAATCCAGTGCATAGGTACTGCAGGGTTTACACTGACTTGTTGATTGCAGTTATCATACACTGACTCTTCTTGTGGTGTACAGAAGAATTCTGAAATATTTCTGTCGGACTTATACAAAATTTCTTTTGATGTATGCAACATGAGAAATATGGGGGGGGAGGTACCTGCTTTTTCTTCACAAACTGTTTTCCTCACATTCGAAAATCAAAGATAATTAGAAAATCGTTGTTATGATGGAGGTCTGGATAAATCTCGGCAATGGAGTCAATCCTTGTATGTTTTTTTCCTAACACTCAAGAAACAGCATTATAACTGTTTTCTTGAGGCATGATTTTTAGTGTGGGAGCACCTAAATTGCATTACAGGTAGTAATTATCTAGAGATTAAGTTAATTTTGTACCTGCTTATCTTGTATATTAAAAATTTTAAACAGACAGTTGCTATAAACTGTATGCTGGCAACTCTTTTTTGTCTTGCCTTTTTTTAAATTTTTTATTTCTTTGCATCTAATTTTGGAGTTTCTTTGCCTTCAGCATCTTAATTCTAGTCATTCTTTTGACACAAGCCTGCATTATTAGGTCACATTTTAAATTTTGGAGAGATTTTTCTGGCCGTAAAATGTAATCTGCCATATTAAGCAAAGATCATAACAGATGGTAGTGTGTGATTTTTCTTTTTCACTTCATTGTCAGTTAGTTTTCTGAATTTCAGAGGATTATGTCAGGAACTGATGGCCCAAATTTAATATTTATCAGAGCAGTAAAGGTGCATTGAAGTTCCTGATACATGAGAAGAATTTATATAAAACTATCCCCTGCTTTAATAAAAATGCTATCCAGTATTAGTAACCTTATCTTTTGGGTTTAACGAGTCTAACTATTTCTTCCACATTCTCCAAAAACAAAATGAGTTAAGTTTTATCAGTGGTTCTCTTAGAGAACTATGTTTGTGCAGTTTCCTGATTTCTTCGTCATAGAGAAATGATTGCCTTTTCTTTCTTTAATTACACTTGAGTGTTTGAATTTTTAGTGCTGAGGCATTTACTGGACCAAAACCCTGTTCTCACTTACACCTGAGGAAATGCAGTATCTCTGCTAATTTTAACCAATACCAGCTTTTTCTCAATAAAACAACAGTCTACAGAGAGATAAGAAGAGCTTTTTTCTGCCTTGCCTCTTTCACCCCCCAATATGAAAATGCAGTATCTGTAGAGGTTACAGGGGATTATGACAGAGGTCTTCGTAAATAGCACAATCTCAATTTTATAATCTCTTGAAACAGGGTTTGCTTGTTTGCTTGTTTGCATAAGGCACTCTCCTTTTGGGTTTACTTTTCATGTCCTACCCATCCAAAGCTAAACTAACTTAAATTTTCAGTTAGTGATTTGGGGAAAACTGGAAGAATACTAACTACAATTATTATAATGTTAAAAACTGATTTTAACTTCTGTAGGAAGATCAGAGTAGTAAAAAAGGAGTCAAAGGGAATGAAGGAAAAGTGAGAAGGGGAATTGACTTATAAAGAGACTGTTATAACTTTTAAAATTATTAATAACTCAGAACTGTATAATTTGGTGCCTCTGTGAAATAACAAAGCTACAGAGGGAGGAAATTCTGTCAGATGTCTGTTATAGGTCATTTAATCAAATCAGGAAAGAAAGTAAAACTGCTTCTTAAACATTTAACTGTAAAATGCACAGTCAAAAACTACACTTTTATAAGGACTGTAGCTCAAAAGACAAGTAAGAAGGAGGAAGCCTGAGGAAGAAGAAAGATGGAGGTATAAAGGAGGTAGTCTGAGGAAAGGCTTAGCTGTGATAGCGCTACTCAATTTGTGTGATACTGGTAGAATGTGTTGTGCTGTAGCATATTTTTTTAATGTTGTGGGTCAAGATAGGAGACTGTGTACTACTGATGTAACAGTGAAAGAAGGGAATTTTCAGGAGACATTTGAATGAAGGAGAATAATTCAATAGACTAGACCAGTGAAAAATAAACATTGTAGAAAAGGAAACAGAATATCTGGGAGCTGAAATAGGATTAAAAGTTTCCAAGTCAAATTTTGTCATGTCACGGCCACAAAATATATCTATCAAAAGAAAAGAAACAGCAGTCAAGGACTAGTTGTGCTATGGCCTGTAATTTGCAAAATCTGTGGTGGTTCTTTACTTGGACTGTGCTTCCTCTTCCTCCTGCTTAGTGTTTTACTGCATCCCTTGCAAGTCATTCTCTATGAATGCTCCCTATCCACGATGTAAGAAAAGCAAACCTATCAGCTGAAGAAGGACCATTTTTATTGGATAAGCAATATGAACATCTCTTTTTGTTAATATTTTAGTGTCACTCAGGAAGCTTCAAAGGTTTTTAATGAATTATTTGGTACTTGGAATTTCTAACACATTGTCCTGGGTATTTTTGATTTACTTACATAAAAGAGAGCTGCCATTGATACAAAAGCTACTAAAGGACATTTAAAAATAGAAAGTGTTTTTGTCTGATATTTCATAAAGTTCAGATGTATTCTTACTTGGTCATTCTCAAGCATTTTTTTTTATTCTTTTAATGACTCTCAGGTGTCTTGCTGCAAAGTTCAACTCTGAGTACTGCTAATTATTCTAGTAATTTACAACATTTTTTACTGCAAACATATGCTATCATATGCTTTGTAGTAACAAAAAAGAAAAAAATTGGCCCTTAACTACTGCCTAGAGGTAGTACACACTGATGGGCCATGTGCAAAATTATGATATGAGAATGGTTGAGATGCATGCAAGGATGTTATTTATCTGAGGCCATGTCAAGTACAAAATGAATTTATAGCATGAGTGATCACTCTGACTCTGAAATACTGTTATTTACTTCAATATCCCTTTATTAGATTTTGTGGAGTTCAAAGGAACTTATAGCCCTTTACAAAGGGCATAGAAATGGAGAGTGATCCCTTGTATAAGTGCAGGGCTTAACAACACAAGAAACTACTTTTTATTTGTTTATGTTTTGAGTATGTCTGATAGTAGCTTATATTCCTGCTCTGGCCTGTTGCTGAATATAACTTAAGTCATACATTCCTAAAAATATGGTTTTGATTATAAAAAAAGTACTAGATTGTTTGTCTCTGAACTACTTACGATCTTGAATGAATCAAGTATTTTCAAATAGAAAATACTGAGGAATAAATGGGAAAATCTGCAAAAATAGAGTTGGAATGGTCATCTACCTTTCTCCTGTAGATCAGCATTGCTGGATTCCCACTTCTTCCATCTCAAAGAGGCAATTCTGTGAATATACAGTTCAGTGTTTATCAAATGATGGTGATCTGTGGTTCAGGTCCAGTCAAAAAAAACCTTTGTTCTAACTTTCCTGAGGTTTGAGACCTGAAATATCCCACATTACTACAGAAAATCTCATGTTCTTTATGATTCACCAGTTTCCTAAGGAATCATTCCAGATGGCATGCAGTTTTACCAGCTTTAAATGGAATATGTAGAATTGGTCTGGTCCAGCAGAGCTAGTGCTAGTTAGTGCCCCACTTCTATATAGACTTCAGCAGAAGTGCTTACATACAGTGGTGCCTACAAAAACTAGGTAGCCATGTAATATGTTTTTCTGGGATGGAAAGTGTGTGTGAGGGTAAAGAGTGACTGAAATGTGCCAAATAGCACCTCTCTTGTTAAAGTTGCTCCATTTTCAATAAAGAATGAAACTAACTGCTGAATGGGAAAGTCGTCTTTGCTGTCAATTCAGAGCTCATTCTGTTCTGAGTGTCTTTTATACCTTTTCCAACAGGTTCTGAGCCCTAGACAAAGTGACTGTAATGGTCTTACTTAAAAATACCCAGTGATCTCATAGTTAAAGGGAAATGAGAGAGCTAAGAAGCTGAGTTCAACCTTTATTCTCTGCTCTAATCTACCCATAGACTTTAGCCTTCTCCTGCTTTCAACTACTACTCAGTAATTCACAGAATCACAGAATCGTCTTGGTTGGAAAGGACCTTTAAGATCATCAAGTCCAACCATTAACCTAACACTACCAAGTCAACCACTAAACAATATTCCTAAATAATATCCCTAAGCACCACATCTACTCATCTTTTAAATACCTCCAGGGATGGTGACACCGCCACTTCCCTGTTCCACTGCTTGATAAACCTTTCCATGAAGAAATTTTTCCTAATATCCAATCTAAACCTCCCCTGGTGCAACTTGAAGTCATTTCCTCTTGTTCTATAGCTTATTACCTGGGAGAAGAGACTAACACCCTTCACGCTACAACCTCCTTTCAGGTAGTTGTAGACAGCAATAATGTCTCCCCTGAGCCTCCTTTTCTCCAGGCTAAACAACTTCAGTTCCCTCAGTCACGCCTCACAAGACTTGTTCTCTAGACCCTTCACCAGCTTCGTTGTCCTCCTTTGGACTCTCTCCAGCACCTCAATGTCTTTCTTGTAGTAAGGGGCCCAAAACTGAACACAATATTCAAGGTGTGGCCTCACCAGTGCCGAGTCCGGGGGGACGACCACTTCCCTAGTCCTGCTGGCTACACTATTTCTGATACAAGCCAGGGTGCTGTTGGCCTTTTTGGCCACCTGAGCTCACTGCTGACTCATATTCAGCCAGCCGTCGATCAACACCCCCAGGTCCTTTTGCACCAGGCAGCTTTCCAGCCACTCTTCCCCAAGCCTGTAGCAGTGCATGGGGTTGTTGTGACCCAAGTGCAAGACCTGACACTTAGCCTTATTGAATCTCATACAGTTGGCCTTGGTCCATCAATCCAGCCTGTCGAGATCCCTCTGCAGAGCCTTCCTACCCTCCAGCAGATCAACACTCCCGCCCCACTTGGTGTCATCTGCAAACTTACCGAGGGTGCACTCGATCCCCTCATCCAGATCATTGATAAATATATTAAAGAGAACTGTCCCCAACACGGAGCCCTGGGGAACACCACTTGTAACCGGCCGTCAACTGGATTTAACTCCATTCACCACAACTCTTTGGGCCTGGCCATCCAGCCAGTTTTTACCCAGCAAAGCATATGCCCATCCAAGCCATGAGCAGTCAGTTTCTCCAGGAAAATGCTGTGGGAGATCGTGTCAAAGGCTTTACTATAGTCCAGGTATACAACGTCCACAGCCTTTCCCTCATCCAGTAAGCAGGTCATCTTGTCATAGAAGGAGAACAGGTTAGTAAAGAAGGACCTGTCTTTAATAAACCTATGTTGACTGGGCCTGATCACCTCATTGTCCTGTACGTGCCCCATGATATCACTCAAGATGACCTGCTCCATAATCTTCCCTGGCACCGAGGTCAAACTGACAGGCCTGTAGTTCCCCGGATCCTCCTTCTGGTTCTTCTTGTAGATGGGTGTCACATGCGCTAATTTCCAGTCCCCAGCACAGCTCTAGCATTATAATATTTAATAGCATTAGACTGACCTATGTAACTTAGGTCTTAGGAGTGTTACAATGACTTTTTCCTTTTGGACATCTCATAGACAAGTTATTTGTGTGTTGGGTTCTGAGGTGGGGATGTGTCAGGATTCTGCTGTTTCCTTGCAGCATTTCTTCTGGTGGATCTCTGGCTGTGCATGGACTTTTTATCAAACCAACAACAACCAAACAGCATTATATTTAACAACCGGAAAATTCTGTAGTAGTGGTGTGTAGAGTTTTGTGACACAATATAACCTTCACTAAGCACTACACCATCCTTTAGGCATACAAAGATGGCAAAGCCTTCTATAAGGCAGTGTTAGCAACTGTTATTCTATTAGGAGACACTGAGATGCTTAACCAAGTTTTGCTACTAGAAGTGCCTGAAGTCACCTATCTCTGTGCATACATGGACTCTCTTTTGTAGAAATAACAATACTTACTAACAACAAGCACTCTTTAAGACATGTAGTTAAAAGGATATTCTTATTCCATCTGCCATTCTCTTCTCTCTTTCCTTTCCTCAGAATCTCTTCCAGTTACAATTCCAAGAGTGGGGATGGTACAGAGCATGTCTTCTTTATCTACTGTGAACATCTTTGTCAGTTTCATGTACAAATCTACAAATGTATTTACTATAAAAATGAACCCGTGCACTTTGCAAATTGTTTCTCTATCTTTGGCTAATAAAGAATATTATTTGGAGGACAGACATTCATATAAAAATAATTCTGCTGAAGTGCATTAGTAGTCTTAGTATTGTGTGTCCCTTTTACAGTCCAAAGACATAACACTTAAATGTATAATGTCAAGACTGACATGTTAACTGTTGTCTTTGTACTACATTGAACATACAATAAGCAATTTCCTTAAGAAATCTGTGTTCTGGATTGCAAGGTTAAAATTTCATAAATGAGTAGTAGCCTCAGGAGTCTCATTTTTTTTGTCTTCACATTGTTTTGTCTGATTTCCAGAAAAAAAGTAAGCATCTTGCCCTTTCAATGGTAAGATTTTTTACTCTGTCTGAAGCTTGGCATCTACAAACACAAACCTAAAGAGTTCCTAACAACTGAAAATGTAATTTTATAATTTTATTACGTGATATTACTTTATACTGACTATTCAGAAGAACTCTGCATGGCTCATATTCTGTTTTTATTACTTCTCTGGATAAATTACTATTCTCTTTTTGAGATATAATTTATATTGCAGTGTAACAAGAGTATTTTCATAAATATGAAAACTATAAGAAACATCGTTATATTTGCTTTTAATAGGGAAATCTGTCATCACAATGTCCTGAGAACTAAATACGAAAGGAAAAGCTAGCTTTTTGTAAATAGCAATCATGTTTTCTTTGTTCTGTTATTTATCTATAGCCAAGACAATTTTAATGGTATTCTTTTTATGTTTTAAAATATTCCTGTGTGTGAGAAAACAGATACTTGCACTGAAGTTTTCTTTCATTATGAGAAAGCTATTGCTAAAAACCTTCAACTAGTGTCAGTAAGACTTTTCTACTAATGTTTACTCTGTTCCAACTACTGCATGTTTTATCATTGAACTTCAGACTAATTAAACAGTGGTGATATTCTTGCTGTTTCTAGAATTAGTCAAAGAGTGGTATTCTGTTATAAATTCTAGCACTGGGAAGTCAATCTTAATCATCACTCAGAAAGACAAAATAAATTTTTTCATTGGTTTGATGAACTCCAATATTTTCATTCAGTTTCTTTGCCATATTGCAAAACTGTATTTTGGAGTAATATGAACCAACTTAAATTTTAGTCTATCTGAAATTTAAAACATTACTAAATAACTACAAACGTCATAAAACTTCCAATTATTCTTTTGATATAATAAAAGATAAACAATATTATAACTAACGTAGTTGAAATCTTAATACTTAAATTGTTAGGAATTATAATTCAATTTCTTAAATTTTACTACCTTATTTCTTTTATTTTTAGTTTGGAGAAGATACTTATTAATGTGAACCACAGTGACTAACTGTAAAATGAAATTAAATTTAACTACTGCAGAGAAGGGTCCAGAAGGCTTAATTCAACATTATTGACTGGATACTTCTAAAAAAATAAAATAAAATAAAATAAAATAAATAGTTAAAAAAACCCCTTCGCAAATACTAGCTGTCTATTCTCTTTTGTGATTCCAGAAAACTAAGTCCACAGTTCTATAGACCAAGAATAAGATGGTAAGTCACTTAAAAACTTAATTCTACCTTCCTGGAGTTGTCTGTTGCTACTAGGAAGCACTTTGAAAAGACTCTAGTCGAGTTAGAAATTCCACTATTAGGAATAAGCTATACTTAGTGGTGCAATGATTGTTTAGAGTTAGTTTATAAGACATTGTTATGAGACAATTTAAAGATCCTTACCTGCCTTGTTAGGGTTTTTGAGTCACATGCTCTGCTCCTTTTCCATCTGTATATGGTTGAAAGAATGACATCACAGACATGATTCCATTCAAGGAATTTAGTGCCAGTGAGCTGAAAACAACAGAAACGAATGCTTCATGTATGTTCTGGGGGAAACAGACAGAAAATAAACAGTCAGAAAATATTGTGTTAGATGGCACACAGTTATCCAGAACAAATGCGAGGTAAAAAATATGTCATAAAATTTAACAGGTACTGAATTAACAAGATTTGGTATTTAGTATTGGTGACATTTCTCATTCCTTCTAAAGATAACACTATCCCAAGCTTTGAGGGGAGGCTGCTGCCACTAATCTTTAAAGAGAGCACCTCATAACTCTAGAAAAAAAGTTTTTACTCTCTAATGATTTCTTTTCTTAGAAAACAAAATACAACTACTAACTTCTTTAACTAAGGGAAGCTTGTATCTACTTGGTGGAAAAGAGAAAAACAATAAAGAGTTTAAAGGCAGACTTTCCTGATGGCTCACAGTGTTCTTGCAGACTGAGCACTTTTCTGTAGTATTATTGTTGGCTCAGTAAAGTCTAAATAGTATCTTTAAACCAGAGAAAACTCTCTTGCTTTCTAATTTCTCAAGGTTTGTCTGTGTATCTACTCCTGTTGGTAGCCCCTTAGCATGTTTTCATGCTGCTGGCTTCCTCCTGCTGTGTTTCTCAGTCACCATTCTTCATGCTGGATCCAGAAGCCATTTTACACCAAGCCTACTCCTTCCTTCTCATGGAGAGCAGTTCTCCATGTTCTCTCAGTTCTCCAGGCCCTAGCCCAGTGTCCAAGGAGCAGGGTGAGGCAATCTTGCTTTTCTGCTACTCAACCAGATCTGGAAGTAGAATAGGAATTCCCCCTCTTGCAACAGATACTGCTTAGAAAAAAAAAGTTAGACCATGCTCCTTAGAGCTTCTGAGTGACATTATTCTTATTGAGTACCACTTGCCAAAGAAGAGCATGAGGCTATATGTAAAGAATATACTTAGGCAGGTTTTACATTCATAGTTGGAAGTAGGACACCATGTATCAAGCCGTACAACAGAGATGCATCGCATAACAATCCTCAGTATGTTGTTGCTGCCCTTCTCCCTTCTCCCTCAATCTATTGGTTGTCTGATTTTACTATTGTAAGAAACTACTGTATCTTTTGACATTTACTCAGTACATTCCAGGCACTAAGTGCCACATCTATTCTTTTCTTAAACACTGCCAGGGATGGTGATTCCCTTCTACATGACCTAACAACGTCCTTGTACTTTTCCTGAGTTGCCTGACCCTTTTTCCAAAGATCATAAACCTTTCTTTTTTACCCTAAGTTCCTGCGAAAGCTCCCTGTTCAACAAACCCAGATTTCTTCCCCCATGGCTCCTCTTTAGGCTCATGGTGATGGCCTGCTCCTGTGCCATTAAGATTACTTTCTTAAAGTATGTCCAGCTTTCCTGGACCCCTTTGTTATCAAGAACTGTTTCCCATGGGACTCTCTGAACCAGTGTCCTAAAAAGGCCAAAGTCTGCCCTCTTGAAGGCCAAGGTAGAAGTTTTGTTGACGCCCTTCCTTCTTTCCCCAAGAATCAAAAACTCTATCATTTTGTGGTCTCTGTGCCCAAGACGGCACACTGATCATATTGACGTCTGAAAGAAACAGGGACTAAGAAAATATTTTTTTTTCTTTTAGCTTTAAGGCCCTCATAGTTAGGAAAGAGAGCTGAATATTACATTTATAAGCAAGAGTACTATCATCAGTGTATGTTTCCCTTTCTGATGTTTTTGATCTTGATCTGCCCCTAGATTTACTATCACCAAATGTTTGACTCTATCTAGAGCCTGGTTTCTTAGCTCTTCCTAGACAGTTACTTATAAGTTTACTAGATAGTATGGGGTGTGGAATAATTTTGTAAACAAATAGGAAAATTTTCATTAAACATCAAATTTTAGTGTAGTTTTTCTCTGTGACACAGTTTATTATACTCAAGTATGTAAGTATTCAGACTCAGATATATATGCAGTGACTGCTCAGGTTTGCAAGCAGGTTGATTTCTCTGTTGAACATAAGCCTTGTTAATAGGACAATTTTTCAAGCATTCATGAGGGTATAATATCTAGTGAGACATGAACTCTGATGTCCATGTAAAATAAAATCAGCAATGAATTTTGGAGCAAGCCATTTCTAAAGACGAATCAAATGTTGCCAATAAATCCCAAATTCTATTCTAAAAGTTGCTAGAATAGGGTTATTGCCTAAATTTTCAGAACCGACAGACTTAATTTTATTGGTCATGGAGATACATGAATTAAGGAGAGGTAACTTAAATATTTTTTTCAATTACCTTTAAGTGGGAATACATGCAAATACTGAAATTAAAATGTATTCCAATAACAATAGAGGGATAGCAGGTATCATATAAAATAAATCAGAGTTTGGAGAAGAAAAACAAGTCTGTTAACCCAGCTCCCCAGGAGCTATCTTCCTTATTTATTTTACTAGGCTAGGTATAAAATGTAAAGGTTTTCTTTATTTAGCAAAAGTTTCTTATCATTTCCCTCAGTAAAATAATATCACTGCTCTAAGAGAACTTGGGATATTTTTACAATGGCCAGTTAATCTTTTTTAATTGTTATTCAATATCATAACAGCTCCACTTCTTATTACACTCTCTTGAATTCTTAAATAAGACTTTTGTCCTTTGGGTTTGCATCCTTCGAATACTTGTTGATTTCCTGTTTCACTGCAGGCATCAGACAAGCCAGACATGTGGAATTTTCTATTCTTTCCTCATAAATCAGTTCCTTCACCTTTTGGTTTGGTTTGTTGGTTTTGTTTGTTGGGTTTTTTTTTTCATGGTTGTCTCTGAATTCCCTACAGTTTATAACTGTTTATGTGGAACATAGTTTCTTGAACTAAATCCTGTAGTCAAAGTGTTATTTAACCAGTGGTGCTCAGAGGCAAGTGCTGCCCATCTGCTTTGTTGTGAGGTATCTCTGCATACTCAGCCCTAAATTGGAAAGTGTTGGATTTCCTTTGCAGTCATCTCACATAGAAAACTCAGATTTCATTATCACACACACAAGTTCTTTGCATTTCTGAGGCTGTCCATCAGACAGGTCTCTCTAGCACACTGCTGATTTGATCTTCACGTGATTGCCTCCTCTCACCCTTTCAGCCCTCTGTGTTTCTAAAGCCGCATCTCATTTTACATTCGTCTTTCAAAAGACATGGTTTGGCAGTGGGGCTGCACTGATCTTGGAATGCATAGGCATCTTCAGTTCCTACTGATTACTATGCAAATGAGGATATTTCCTGCTTCCAGAAGGATGATTGGGACTAAGGTCTAAATGATTTTGTTTGCATTTTCACTCTTACTAATGCCAATCTTCTATCAGTCTTTTTGTCATGTGTTTATTCTGTCCTAATAAGGTAATTAGGGTAACTAGAAAGGTCCATAATTGCATAATTTTTATCCATTACGTTCTTTGCTTCACATTTTAGACAAGCAGTCAAAATTTTAAATTGTACTCCTTACAGCCCTTCAGACTGTTGCCAAATTTGACCAAATCTGCATTCAGACCAGTTGGAATAATACTGAGCTTTCATGTAGTGCTGGATCAGGAGTCACTTAAAATGAACATATCATGTACATTCTACCTGTTTTCCTTTCATCCATTGATGTAATATTCTGAGGGAAAATATTACTTTCTAAGCCTGTCTTTGCTGAGTTTTGCCAATGAAAGGGGAGTAACTGGTATAGGACATACCCAATAATTGTATAGTGTTTAAAATAAGCTAAGTTACAATGACATTTCTTTTTGTGAAAATATGTTTCCCACTGAATTGTTTTAGCCTTTGAAAGCACACTAATACAGTTAGACACAAAGCAGGGAAGATGGTGCTTAAAAAGAGCACAGTGAACATTTTGAAGAAAGGTACTACTACTGACTTTTATACATAGCTGAGACTGTCCATGCAGGCCTGACGTGGAAGTGACTCATATGTAACTTCTTCAAAAGGGGTAAGGGAACTACCTTCTTACTGAGAAATCTCCTTGCCTTCTAACTTTCTCATGCTGTTTCACAGGTTTATTTCAACATCTCATCTTTTCTGTGTAATCTGACAGAATGCCTGTCTGGCAGTCCTAGTGAAGGCTAGAAAGTTTTGCTGAAGCAGCTAATCTCATGCAGCAGCTAATCTTATGTAGCAGCTAAGGAAGCTGCATGCAATAAAGGTTTCCTCTGTTCTTTTACACAAGATGGGATCATGTTTTAGACGAAGTGCAGAAAAAAAACCCTTGCAAACATACTGTTCTGAAACCACCTTTTTTTGTACTGAAGGTAAATTCTAAATGAGTTTGGTTGAAAATATCTGGTTGTGCTTCCTATGAACATAGTTGCTTTGGTGGCAACTATATATTTCAACTTATTCTGGTAAAACATAATTCTCAGATCATGCAGTCTCATCCTTGTTTTAAAAGTGCTACACTGTGTTCTCCTGTATTGTAATAGTGCATTTATCTCCAATTGTTTGATTATGAATTTTGAGTAAATTCCTCAGCATCATTCACTAGAGTTTATTTGAAATGCATGAGGAGGAGAAAGCGGAGTACCAGAGTTGATTCAGAGCTTCTTGGCAGTACAGACAAAATCAGTTTTTCAGTTTTGCTGTACAAGTATTATTAGAATATTCTTGTCAGGAAGGGATGGAGAAGGCAGAGGGAGAGGTGACTCAGGAAAAGCTAAAGGAAGACTACTCAGAAGGACCAGGTTTGCTGGGAGGGAATACTACTTTTCATGGAATTTTGGCACCTCCTTTTTCAGGCTTTGGCATTGGAAATGGTGGCAGTGGAGCTATAGCCATTTTGCTGTCTCTGGAAGTCTGATGCCTTAGGCAAATTCTTATTCTGTATACCCATAGCAATATCTCTGTATAACTTCTCAGCCCATAGGAGATGAACTAGCTGGCAGACTAAAATTTGCTTCAGGTTTCTGCAGACAACAAAATAATATTCTTTGATAAAAAAAATCAGCCTCTATATCTGCAGAGTCTTTAGGATTCAGAACTATAAAGGAAATGCATTTTTCATTATTCCTAATACTAATGCTGAAATAGAGAATATATTTACTACTTTTAACATTGAAATTCTGGAAACACTTTTCAGCTTGAAGATTACTATCTTGAAAGTAAAGATGTATAAGTCCCATGACAGGAAAGAGACCCAAAATATCTGTGCATTGATAAGGGATAGATTAAGGAAGAGCTTTCTAAAACCTACTGAAATTCTTTAAAAAGAATATATGAAGAAAGTATTAGGGCAAAATTTCAAACAAAATAAATCAGGGAACAATAATTGTCAGGAATCCCAGTACTATGCATCATATAGCGGCATACTGTAACCATCACACATAGTCATTCACATAGTACATTGTGAATAGCCTGGAACAAAAAAGTGTCTTGGGAAAAAGTCTGATCTAAGTGCTCGAGAAGGAGATCTAAGGAGAAAGCCATTGAGCTGACTCACTAAACCTGGAAATTTCTGTTGCTAATCTACGCGTTCAAGGTAGGTAAAATTGCTTTCTGATCTCTTTATACTGTGGAATTGGAAAAGGCATCCAATACAAAAGCCACAATGTGATCTGCTACATGAATTTGTATCTCATAGAGTTTTTGGCAAGATAAAGGGTGGGGATAAGTAAAGATAATAGCTTTTATTTTACCGACTGTTGGCCTTTCACAAGTGAGAAAGGATCCATAGGTTCCAAAAATATACAAGCATCAAGCAGGGGTGGGGGTGAGATTGTGCAGATATTAAGGAAGAGCACAGGTATTTTGTGGCTCTGAGTTTCTGTGGAGCAGCAGGCAAGTAAACTTAACAGCAAGAGGCCACAAAGCATTTAGGAGACTCACAGAAAAAAAGTTTTAATAGATTGCAGGACTAAAAAGGACTCTGCCCTGGTTCATTCTCTTGTGGTGTATGGTTTAACTGTGCTGATTGCTGAGCACGCCCTAATCCCAAAGTAGTTTGTTGCTGTAGCTGTAACACATAATGAAATTACAGTAGAAAAGTGGGTGTATCTTTTATACACATTAATTATTATTCCTCTTGACAAACATGTAAGCAACTCTGAATTTCTATTTCCTCACATGTTAATAAGAAAGATTAATTTAATCAGCATGGGGATTTGAGCAGCTCTGTGCTTATCTCAGGACTAATGGAAGCTTTATTATATTACATGGTTGGTGATCTGGCAGCTTTTGTGATGGGTAGATCCCTCATAAAGGCAACTGTAAGGCAGATGGAAAGGTTTTAACATCTTTCTGACATAAACAGCTGACAACATTCCTTGATGGTGTTGTTTATGACATGGATTCATCAAACATTGTCTCATTGACTCGAAAATGTCAGCAGCTGGAATTGGGAACAAGCTGGTGACTAATAAGTCTGAATTAATTGCAGCTATTAATTTTAATTGGGATTCAAAATGTTCCAGTTTGGTGTACATTTAAATTACTAATTAAGTTTCACTCTGTATATATCTCATATGAAGCAATTACTGATAATTCATCTCTGAGATAAATACCTCAAAATCAAACCGAAGAAGGCTTATGATTTTCATCTTAAACTGTATACATTTAAATTTGTCACACCCTTTATTTGTCACTTTTTAGTAAGATTCTGTAAGGACTGGACTGATTTTTTTAAAAAATTATTGTTTGAATAAAATCCATACTTTTATTCAGAAAACATAATTTACTTATATTTTTAAGTAAGCTATATAACAATGCTTAGATCTTTTGGGGTTGGGGTTTGGGTTTTATTTGTTTGGTTGTCTTTTTAAAAAAGATTTCACATAAAAATATTTCACTGTCTCCTAAGTTATCTGAAATCACTTAATTATTTTTCATCTTTTTGGAAAAATTAACCATCCAACCATAGAGCAGAAGTCTCTGTAGCCTAGATGACTACTCCACACACTTTGAATGAAAATAGGTTTTTGTAAAAAAGGAATTGTTTGTGAACACTGCACTGGTTAAATTATGCCCAGAAAAAGTCTGATAAAAATATTTGAATAATAAGTAAAACAATAATAAATAAAAATAATAAATAAAGTAAAAATAGCGAAGACTGAGATTTCCTAAACATTCCAGAGGCCTTAGTAACATCTTTTGCCCAACCACTGTTCATGTGTAAGTAATAATACAGTTTACCAGTGTATCATACTTTTCTTTCAGGATTACAGAGAAATGAATCAGCTACTTGAAAGAACCAACTAAGAGTAAAAAGGTTCAGGTCAAAATGCATAAGGGTATCTGGAGATACTGAGTAGAGCTAGCAAATTAAGAGTTTTCTTCTCCATTCCTAGTAATTTCCAGGTAGTAAAATCAAAATAATAATCAGATATTCTGTATACACAGCACACCATTTTACTTTATTTTACAGTAGCATATGTCAGTCAATCAGTTAATCCTTCTGTTCAGTTGCCCACCTGATCATTTTACTATATGGGAATAATTTTTTTTTCTTTTAAAGTTCCTTCTCATTTTATCTAACAGCTCAGGTAAAAATATTGGGGGTCAAGCCATGCTAGAGATCCAGGAAAGATCAGATGTTAAGAATAGAAGATCAGCTGTTTGCAAGAAGGCAGTTAACATTGAAGTATCATTTTTCTGCTTAAAAAGTAAGCAGAACAAACTCTGCGTCTACTCCCAAGTTGTTGATCAGTTTGTTTTTTCACTTTTTGTCTAAATTTACTAGAAACAAGGTTGCACAGTTGTACAGGTTTATCTTCTGATGCTAAACTGCTTACATCTAGCAATATACTTTTGTTCTCTAGACAATGTTGCTACCTCTCTGGGTCTGTGATGAATCCTCTGACTGGGAAATAGCCTATATTCAGTGTTTATATCAACATAATAGCAAAATTTTCAATATTGTCACCTTACAGACAAGTCTGAAACAGACAGAGAAGTTTTCACTATTTTAGCTAGTAGCACTCTTGACTATTCCACAGCTACTAGCCTGACATTTACACACAGACATGAGAAATATGCAGAACACCAAGCATCTGTTTCTTCAGCGTGGTCTGATGTCTGTGATAATCGATACTTTTATGTGAATATCTCTTATGACAGCTGCCTGAAACTAAGAATGTAATAGCTAGTATCCTTACATGCATTTTTACATTTCTATATTTCTTTTCATCCTAGCTCAGGATGAAAGTTTTCAAAAATATTATTGGGTTTTTTTGGAAATGTTAGAAAGATATTTTAAAACACCAAAATATTTTGGCCGAAGTATCATAGTAAGAGTTTTAGAAGGTAGAGTGCATTTTGCTGTGAGAATGTGAAGTGCCCAGAGAAACCCAGAGAGCAATTGCTGATCCTAAGAGACAAAAAGATGTAAGCAGTTTACTTCTGTACGAAGTTGAGTAGTTAATGAAAGAATCAAGTATAACACAGTACTGCTACTCTGGGAGGTGAACCATGGGCCCAAGGCAAAAATGAGACAATAGGAAAGAAAGACTTTAGGTGAAAGAAAAATGATCCTCCACCTGTTCAAGTAGTGGTCACATCTTTATTTCAGGATGACACCAATGACTGTTCTTATGCTTGATGAGGCAGAAGAGAGCCCAGATCCTTCCCCCAAACTACTGTGGCATAAAAAAATTGCAAATGGATCTGAGTTTGACAGAAGCAAAGTCAAGCAAATGCAAGTGTCATATTAGAACAGACATGAATAGAACAATCTAAATATCAAACACTGCACTAATGATATCTAAGAAGAATGATATCTAAGATATCATGAGTTAATATATTTGTATCATTTTACGATTATGATTTGTTTCATTTTATTATTTTATCTACATCTATTGCAAAGCTGAGCATTTTTTTTCTGTTTCTCAATTCCTTTCTGAAAGACACCAAATAATGAACATTTTTTTCAAAGTACCATGTTAAATTATGAATTAATTAATACGTTATAAATGACATCTTACATTCAGAGAAATTAGGACTCAATGAAGTGTCCTTAACAGTTTTGTTTTTTATAGCCTTTTTTGTATGATCTTAGTATTATAACAATTCTATTTTCTATGGGTAATTTTAGTTTATGGATTATCTTGGCTGAGCTCTCTCTGTCTTTCTCAGAATAGCTTCATTTCATTTACTCCGTACAATTATAGTAAATATTTCAAAATTAGTAGATTAAAATATAACAAAGATTCAATGACCTCTGGATTTTATTTGATTTTTAGCACTGGTCAGTATTCTTTGGCCCTCTAGAGGATTTCTACATTTCTAAAGTCTTTTAAAACATCATAGAAATAATTTTTAAATTATTCAGTTTTCTTATGCACTATCCTGGGAAATAAATCTTTCTTGTCCCTGGGCCAAAGAAGTCTATTTAACAAATAAGAGGGAAAAATGATAGTTATCATATTGCCATTAGAAATAATGTCAATAATGAACACACTATAATTATGAATGAGGTTAAACACTCATGAATACTCACACTCACGGATAAAGATTTCTGTATTTGCCTGGAAAGAGCTGTGAACAAAAGTATGGTCTGGAACAAGAGGTTTCAAGGAGCCTAGACGTGAAGAAAGAAATTTCTATTCTTATTCCTGCAGTTGAACTATTGAAACTAGCTGAAATACCTGAAGTATTTTAGTAAATTTTTGCACTGAAAAGTGGCAGATGTGTCTATCTATGAAATTCTTTTTGTCTTGAGTGGTCAATCCAACACTGTGCACTGGTAGTTATTTCTATATTGCACTCACATGTATTAGAAATAAATGAAAAAGAAATGAAATTTAAAATATTATTAGAAATCAGAGGAAAAATAATATAATATGAACTAATACATCATTGTAGCTGCAATAAGATATTCTGGCGCAATTGTTATGTTAGATCTACTGTCATTTATTAAGTCCTCAGAATAATGATGCAAGAATCAATAAAAAGTATCTGAACAGATGCAGAGTGAATCGGGAAAAAAACACACCACAAAAACCTCAGAGTAAAATAGAAACTTCTGCTTGTTACACAGTGCATCTGATTTAGTTGTTGATTAGAAAGCACACAAAATTACCTCTCAATGATTTATACATAAAAAGTCCCTCAAAACTTTAACCTTCTTTGGACTTTACAGATCCAGGTACATGGTACAGGGTCCTTAAGGTAAAATAGACCAAAACATTGGTGCTGGTACTAATTAATTTTGTATTCAAATAGTGACAATGATGACTGAGAGGGGATTTTGTCATCATTATCATTCACCTTATGCATTTCAATAAATTCCATTTCATTATTATGTATAAAGCAGGTTTTAAGGTTTAACAATCAGAATTTTGAGAGTATGTATGTGCTGTTTTAACTAGTACTGCAACACCTGAACCAAGGTCTAACATTTAATTTTTAATCATGGAGTGAAACTTAATATTTTATGTTGTCACATCAGTTAAAAAAAAAAAAGGCAGTTGCCTTTAATCAAGAATTGAAGTGCTTTAAATCTGTATAAATCTGGACCAGAACTCTTGATTTCTTTGATAAAATGGTGGAAATGGAAGTCATTAAGAATACTATGTCAGAATTCATCCAGTCATTGATATAAGTAATTGAGAGCAATTACAGTCTGGAGGATCCAGAAGATTATTGATTTAACTTTGCCACTGGCTACAGTGATCTTGAGAAAGATACTCGACTTAGTAGATACTCGACTTCTAATTCACTAATGCTTGCTGTTGGTGTTTCTATATTACTTCACACTGTGCTGAGAATATTCTTAGTTGAACTGTATGGTCTTCGAAAGTGTTAAGCTAATTAGAAATAGCATTTATTTTATTTTATTTCAACCTATATATCAAAAAGCTTTCAGAATTCATATGTAGATACTTTTACTTGCTATGGAAAAAATCGAAATATTATCTCCTGTGCACGAGAGGTCCAAGGAGCAATGTTGCTGGGGTTGCTTAAAAAATTTATGCAGTTCTTGGGTTGGTGCTTTCTTGTGTCTTGACAAGAAGGTGCCTCCAGCAAAGTAAGGACATGATTGCTTGGGGGGGAGGTGGGTAAAAAAGACACACAAAATATGGAGATATTAATTTTTTAGTAGTAGGGTATTGCTGTGGAATTTATGTTTACTTTTTTAAAAATGTCATATCAGTGTGCCAAAGCAAAGGGTACAGTGCTTTCATTTGCTCTGATAAACATTGGATAATTGGTTATATAGACAATTGCTGTTACAGGATAAAACAAATCTTCTAGCAGACCCAACCCATCCCAGATGAGTCTGGAAGCCTGTCATAAAACAAAGTCTGTTGCAAGCAACAGCAACGAATTGACTTACTGGGCTACAAGGCTCCACTGCCATTCAGCTCTGCTATGCAAATCCCTACTCTGAAGTTTTGCTTTCAGTTTTCTTTATTTTCCCACTGTTTCATCAATGGCTACATTGTCTGTTTTACCTCTTCTTACTTCAGTCCTTTCCATGAGCCTCTGTCCCTCCCAGCTCCCAACTCTGTCACACCTGTGCAAGGATCTTCTCAGCCTTTGAGACCTGCTGCTTGGGGTGGGAGGCAGAGCTGTTTGTAGGAATGATGCCACTTCTTACATTTGCCTCTGCCCACCCTCTATGTAGGATGATCTGTACAAAATCCGACAGAAGAGTATTTCTATTACTGAATGGTAAAAGCCATTTCACTTCCTCCAGAAACATAGAGATTGCTATGGTTCATCTATGCAGTACCTAGTCTTACTTTCTCCAGCTACAAGTTCTCTGATGGACCCTTCCAAACCTCTGAGGAGGTAGACAATTATTTACTTCCATCATTACTTACTTTGGTATTTTTCTAGAAGTCTACTTAACATGTTGAGTAAGAGTTGTTGGATAACAGGATTAGCTCATTTCATTGCTATTCATTGTTTCTTTAATTGTCATTCGTTATTTCTCTTTCCTAAATTATGGAGAAAATGTGACTATGGTATAAATTGATAATTCAGTTTTAATTTTGATAATATCTATTTTTCTATACAGACATGATTGACATCACTGTTGTTGACAGAATTTAAAAACATAAATATATAATTTTATCTTGAAGTGTAATCATGTAGAAGCCAGCTCACAACAGGTTCATGTATAAAACCACAGTGAGAAGCATAATAATTCATCATGTTATTGCATATTTAATGTCTTAACTGATAGCAGGATGGAACTGGCAATAAATAATGCCATCTGTTTACAACTGAACATTTTATATGAGTTGAATTTCTGTTGGTTTATTTATTCAGTGATTAACTTTTTTCTCAGAGTTTTGTAGTAGAAGGTGCTGTAGTCAAATACAAGGAGCAAGATCTGATCATGCAACACAAGTTTTACTTTTGGAGGCTAAACAAGGTACTCAGTATGTCTCGTGATCAGTACCATCCTAATTAAATTTAATCCTCCAGTCAGGAGCACACCTGAGGGTTTGAAATCCTTTCAAACTGTAGAGGTGTATCTAAGGATTTGATATCCTCTAGACTATTTTCAAGATGGTCACATTTTAGTGGCTGCAGGACCTCAAACTTTTCAGATCAGGTAATGTTCTAATACTTTGATTATTTTTAGTTAAAGAAACAATTTAAATCTCCTGAGTCTGAAAAAATGACTAAAAGTCTTAAGAGTACTTTTTTCTTTTGATATTTCTGTGGTTTTTTTTAAGTTCAGTGGAGATATAAAAGTATGTATACAGCTTAAAAAAATTAAACTATTCCTAACTTAATTTTTAAGGGAGTTCAGTGTAGAAGTCTTTCAGAACAGACTAACTGCATACCTCGCAGGACTGAATAGTATCTATGGACATATCTTTGCAACTAACAGAACAAGCAAGATGACCTATGATAAGCTTTGCAGGGAAACACAAAAAAATAGATAAACACCAAGCAGGAGAAGTTAAGCAGTATATCAAGGAATATAATAACAAGAACTGAGAATTTGTGTTTTAATATTTATTTTTCAATTCAGAAAATTCAATTTCATTTTAGAATACCAAAAAATTTAATTCTGTGGTTTTGTTTCACATCCCTAATCTATTCAACCTCTTGACAATGGAATGAAATAAAATTTCAGAAGTAAATTAAAAAAAAATATTTCTGGAGTATGTATATTATACACACAGAACAATAGTATAATGGTTAATCAGTGTTGCAAAAAAGTTCAACATTAAGAATATCTTCCATGATCTCAATCGGATTTAAAGCAGAAGGGTTTTATAATAGCAATGTCATCTTCTTGACTGAAATTGTACATGATTTTTATATTGGATTAATGTTAAATGTATGAGCATATTTGATTCATCAGTCGGCTTCCAGGCAGCTAATTAAATGCTAGTTTTTATAATAGAAAGTCACTGCTGTTACTCTGCAGAGTTCTTTGCAGATCCCATAATGTAAATCATTTTTATGTGCTGGCAACATAATTGGTCAACTAACCAAGGCCCAGATTCTTATTTCCAGGCAGTGTCCTCATGTCTTTGCATGCTTACCCATCAAGTTTTGGACATGGCATATGGCCATAAACTACCAATGGTTTGAGTTTTTAACTGCTTAATTTATATGTTTTGATGACCTATTTTTTATTATATTCACTTGCCGTTAGAAGCCCCATCAAGAATAGGAATCCTGTACACTAACCAGTGTTCAAATGTATTCTTGTATATTTGGTGGATAAAGCACTTGAATTGAAATCAGGAGACCCGGATAGTGTCAAGTGCAACTTTTTCCAAATCCATTTCATTCCACTTTGTATCACAAATGCTGACTTTCATCTCCATTGTAAAGCACGCTGACATCTGTGAACAAAAACATTATTCAAGAGTTTTAATAGCAATTGCCATTCCTTGCTCTTAAGAGCTAATAATCTATCTAGGGACAGTGGGAAAGTGTGGAATGAATATGACATAGTGATGAATGAAATGTCTCCGTATTCAGTTGCTCATTGGCAGAACAGAGCCAATTTTACCTTGCTTTCGGATTTATCTACAAGAAAGTACACTGTATTTATCTTTTATATACTACCTTCTCAGAGTATCTGCAGTTTTACTGTGCATCCTCCAACAATACTTCTTAAAATAGATATGTGTGCCACTAACAGTTTACTTCCCAATAGAAAGGAAGACGGAAATTTTTAACAGCATGCTTTATATTCAGACATGTAATTCCTGTCCTAGAGAGAAGTATGGCATCTGGAAGTTACATTAAAGTCTATGAGCACTGGAGGCACTCTGTATCTCATGAAAAGTGCTTCATATTTTACAGAATTTGACCTTTGTGTCTTCTTGCTCAGGGTCAGACAACAGCATGTGTGTTTTCTTTCAGTGACATTTTTTGAGCAGGTGTGAAATCCAGCCACATTTGCCAGTGTCTGGTAGCAGTCTGGAAGACACTGTTTGCTAGGACATTGCTTCCCTAGCAAGCACTGAATCAGCGCATCAGGTCTTTTACAGCTCTAGGTTTGCTTCTTGTACTATCAAGTCAGGCCACAGATCCTCATAGCTTGACGTGTTCTTTATAGCAAGAGAATAAATCAGGTTTCCCAAGATCCTTTGATAATAATGAGCACAGAATAGTATCAACTCTAGAAGATTTGCAGGGGTGACTGAGAAGTCTTCAGAGGATCTGCTTCTTTCTTATGCAGTTGGCTTTCTCTGGAAGAGTATTTTTATTTTTCCTTGGCTAACTTGAAGGTTCAGGAGCCCAGTCAATAAAAAATCTCGCAGATGAGATGTTCTAAAGCAAAACTACCAGCTAGACATATTTTTACTTAATTCATAGGTATTCTAAGGTATTAATTTTTTTTTTCTCTTTGGGAAAGCTTGCCCAAAATTTCTCATCATAGCAAAAGCTCTGACAGTCACTATAGGGTATTAAGCCACCCCGAGGGTTGGGGAAGAAATTCAATTAATGACTAGGTGACAGACTGTCAAAGAACAATTTGAGTTTAGATCTGAAGGCTTATTATCAAGCACCCCTTTTAAACTTGATTTTTTATTACAATGAAGAGCCAGCTGCTTTGTTCTGTTTTTCTCATGGTGTTGCATGTTTTCTCTGTTTCTGTTGCATTTCAAACAAGGAGATCAGAAAGGACTTTTTGGACAGATGGTGGTGTTGACACTGAGTTGTAATTCATAAGCAAGCTCTGTCCGGAATTACATTTGTGCCATATGCACTGGCTTTTACATTCCCTTTGGAAATGGTTTTAAGTGCAGGAACAAACAAGATCTCAAAATACGACATTTTTCCTTCCCCTGTGTTATACTAAACGCACATCTGAAAGGTGTTAATAGACGAGGTGTCTCTCAAACCTCATATCACATCTCAATAAGTGTGAGGCCAGCCTCAGCTGTTGAGGACAGGTCTCCTAGGAGAACTAGTTATGCAAAAGATGGAAATTAACTTATATTAAGAGATGAAATTGAAATGAGATATGTAAATTTTAGTTGATATTTGGAGCCAGATACACTACATGAATTGTCCTCCAAAAGTCTGCCCCTCTAAAAAGTAGAATTGAACAGAAAACAGAGATGTTTTCCTCTTTATGAGCTGTAATATTAGACTACTTCCTTCTGCTTTTAGTAACATGGAATGTGATGGTTGTGCATATAATAATTCATTATACACAAAAATACAGAAGGCAAATAGGCAAAATACTATATTCAAACAGTGGACTTACAGTGCAGTTTATATGCAAAGGGTAGGGCTTTAGTTTAACAGCAAGATCAGCCAAAGCTAGGGCAGACAGGTTAAATTAATTATTGTAAATGTGTAAACAGGTTACAGGATACGAGTGATTCACTAAGCAATGTAATCAGGAAGAAAATTCCTTTGTGCAGATTACACCATATTTTACCTCTACTGGTGATTTTTCCGTTTCCACGAAGCTTAACTGGAAAGCAGGCAGACAAGACCAGCAGGTGAGACCTAACCTTAGTCATATTGTTAAAATATCAGCAATTATTTTAGAAGCAAGATGTCACTTGCCAGACTTCTTACAGTTTATGGGTCAAATCCTTGACTCTGTCAAAAGAGGATTAGGGAGTCCATCCCTGACAATTTTACAAGTCATTTGAGGATTTCCCTGTTACAGGTAAGTTTCACATGTTACAAATGAACTGTTCTGGTATTTCATCACCTTTTTCACAAAAGCCTCTGGTAGTAGAGTTATAGCTACAACATCTCAGGGAGAATTAGTTAGGTATATTCTTTTGAAATTATATTGTTTAAGAAATACCTTTTTTGTTTTCCAGTCAGAAAACAGTAATGGTATATTTTTCCTGTTAAGAGAGTTGAAATGATGGCCCCTTGAGTGTCTGCTTTGGAAGTCTTCATTTTTATTCTATTTTACAGAAAAAAAAAAGATAATACATTGCAGAACAGACAAGTTGATCAGTATCTGCTTTACTTCGCGTTATGCGACCTATTATCTGTAGACCTAGACACAGAGAGTAGAAGTCTTTTCTTCAGGCTTCCTGTAATATGCCAACATACCTTAAGCTGCAGAAGATATCAAAGAGATTGTGCCAGAATGTTAGTGTTTCCTCAATAACTCTCATTCTGTGCATTTAACAAGGGGAAAAAATGAAGGGGGGGACGGGGGGAACCAAAACAATTCAAGCCTGATTTTCAGAAAGAAGAAAATGCTTTAAAATATATATTCTAATCTGGAATGTAGTAGGATATTAGGTACTTTAGACAACAAGATAAAGCTTGTAGAAGAGCAATAAATGTCATAAGGATAGTCAGATGAAAATAAAGTAATATTTTTCCTTCTTAATAGCAGAAACAACACTTAAATTATTTCTGTCTTTTTTTTTTTCCAGAAGCATCTTTTTTTTTTCTCATACGTGGATTTTACTTGCCTCTAAAAACAGCAGAGCAGTATAAAGGAAAAAACATGTTATTTCCTTTCTTTTAATATTGTAGGGTTGAAAAATGCTATTTGCAATTACTTTCATGATACTTTCTTCCACTGCAAAATATAAAACTATTTCATTATAATGTGATAAAGTAACAGGTCCATAAGACATCATTGTGAATTTATATAATAGGATTTGTTTCTGTTTTTCAGATGAAATGTTCCTTTCAGGTCTTGTTGAAGGGAAATTTTGTTCTATGCATAGCAGGTAAGAAAAAAACAAAATTAATGTGAATAAATATGCATCATGTATGTGAGAGCAAAAATATTCTATGATAACTGCCAGATGTAGCCTATGTTATATTTTCTGTTCCTTGAGTGCAGTGAGAAATTGAAAACTTCTATGTGTTATACATTTTTTGGGCAGGGCATGGAGCTTTCAAGACACCAATGGGCAGCCTCTGAAAAGCACCATTGGTAAAGTTTCATCAGATTCTTAATCCTATTAGAGTAATGTTATTTACTGCCTTTTATTAATTATCAGGATAGGTAGGTTTTGGGGTTTTTTTTACTTTGTTTGTGGTGGTGGGTTTGTTTGGGGGCGGGGGGTGTGTTTGTGCATGATTTGTTTTTCTTATTTGTTTGTGGGGTTTTTGCACCAAGCTCGGCACTAAGGACCTTATCTCACCCTGGCCAGACTTATTGAATCTGATTTTCTCTCTCATTCAGTTGATATGCTTGAACTATTATTGCCAAGACACCTTGATCTTTAATTATTCTATTAACAATGCTAGCATTATCCTGAATATGTGTCTTGGGAGGAGGGGGTGTGTATTAATGTTATCTTTAAATTACTTAAATTAACTGAAGATAAAATGTATTATTCTTAATAATATAAGCTGCCAAAATCTGTAAAGAAGGCAACAGTGAAGGGATAAAACAAAAAGACATTACTTCTAGCCTGTCATACTTTATTAAGTGTTTTACCATAAATACCATGGATTTTGCTAACATTTGTTTACATGTTTTTGACTGCACATTTTTCCAGCCCCCTTCTTCCTTCTTGGAGAGGAGGAGGAATTTCGTAAACTCTGACCTCTGAGGTGGCAAAAATTACAATAAATCAATACTTCGCTCTTTTACACAGGACTTTCCTGAATTTTTCAGTAGTACTAATGTCTGGTCTGATGGATCCAGTTGTAATACCTTGGTGTGCTAGAGATTGAAATGATTAAGGAAAATTAAGCTCTTTTATTAATGAAAAATTATCTCAGCAGATAATTTCTATTTTCCCAAGTTAAAACAACAGCAAAATGTGTTCTGCAATTCTAGCTATTCTCTAAGTGTGAATGTAAATTCCATATCATGTAAAAACTTTTGCAAAAGGTACTATAGAAAATAAAATTCTTTGACCTTTGTTTATCATAAAATTCTTGTCTGTATTAACACTGAGTTATCATCTTCTGGTCTACTGTTTCTGAAGATGGGTGAACCGGTTTTACCTGGAAAGATTTCTCTGAAAAAAATTTCAAGTAGAAAATAAAGGTGATTATTTATGACAATATTTTTATATAAGATTATATAAAACACTGAAGGAAAATTTTTGTTTGACCTGATATTTTACAATGACTTTTATCCTGGTCTGGATTAGGAGGGCTGTTGCCAGCAGGTCAAGAGAGATGATCCGTCCCCTCTACTCGTCATTGGTGAAGCCACAATGGTGAAGCAAAGAGAATCTTTAGAAGGAGAGCACATGTTACTTGGGGATTCAAAAGTTTCTGAAATGAGTTGCCAAAATAAATCAAAGGGCTTTTGAATGGTTTTAGTGGTATAAAAGGTCCTTAAGAAATGGAAGAAAACAGATCTGCTAATGGTAACCTAAACGGTCAGTGTTTTAATGGTCGATTTTATGGCCAACCACTGAGGAGATGAAAAGTTAATAAGCGACAAGAGATACGAAAAATTAACTGTCAACAGCAGGAAAAAATACGCTCCTAACATGATAGGAGACAAAATATGGGGCCGTCTAAGATCATATGAGTATTAGAGAACATGTGAGTAAGTTAGCGTACTTTTCTCTAAAGTACAAATGCATGAACTGCAAATACAGTAAGATAACAAACTAACATTACTCTGTATAAGGCAAAATCAGAATTACCCAGTTTGTGCTCACAGTGTGCCAGGCTCTTCTTGCTTTCATTACACTGAATCCAAAGCAGAGGTGAAAATGACTTGTTGAGCAAGCTCATGGCATCTTCCAGAGTTTAAGTGAGATGGAACCAATCACAAATAAACAGTATCTGAAGAGCTCACCTCTTCATGTGACTATAGTTTTGAAGTCGTGTTCAAGTTTTCTTCGCAGTTGTCATACTGGGTGGCTGACTGTATCACAGAGACATCTTTTTCAGACCTGAATGAAAGTGGAAGACTGGGACAGTTTACATACAGTGAAGAGATTCCCAATATTAGGTCTTCATTTTGCCTTATAATATCCAAGTTGTTATACTGAGCTAACTTGCTTAGTGTGGTGTGAGCACTGCTACTTCCAGAGAAATATATATGCTCCAATTTCAGAGGAAGGAATAAATACATTTTTACATTGAGAAGATTCTATTAATGGTGTTGAAAAAAGATACTAGTTGTTGAGAGTAATGTAGTTCAAGTGTCATTTCAGTTTTTTTTCAATTTTCATCCTTGAAGAAAATTATCCATGTTTCCTGTCAGACAAATAAGTGTCACATTAATATTACTACCTTGTTCTAGTGAGCCACATGGATTCTATGCCCACAGATAATCTAAGCCTTTTCCCAAACATCTGTGTCAACGAGGTATGATGAAAACAGACTGATTGCTTAATAAAAATATACATCACAAGCTTAAACCATTATGCAAAACACATTACCACACATAATTTAGAGTAGCCTGAAGTGGTATATTGCATTGGATTGACTTTGGTAACAAACATGGGCAGGTACAAAGTTTGTGCTTCTTCAGCCACTGAATTCATAAGAGAGGTATCTGTATATTACATAAACACACTCAACCACCCACAGTCAGGATGGTGTAATGTAACAGAAAAAAAATGTCTATAGGTTAATCTTCTAAGGGAAAAGATTAAACTGTCCTGTTACAAGGCATGGTCTTTCAGTAGTGCTGAACAGGCACCTAGAGAGAAGAGAGGTTGGGTTTTGGATGGGAGTTTTTTTGTTTTGAAATCATACTCTTCACTGAACAGTTGGCAATTACAAAGTCTGTGTTTAGATGAACACGAAAGATATTTTTTGTCTCTTTTCAGCCTTGTACAGAAAAGTGACATTTCCTTATAAGAATGAACTTACTGTCAGACTTACACTGGCTTTCCATTGTATTTTTATTTATCTATTGAAAATTCTTCGCACCAACCTGGAAATAGGCTAAGACCATTCTGTGAGTTATAATTAATGTGCAACAATCACAAGCACGTTCATTTTAATATTCTATTTTTTACTATAAAAATTCAGTACTAATTTAAGTTAAAGGAGGTGCAAGAGATTATTTGCAAAGCTGTTAATGATTTCCCTGATTCCACAGAGATTCTTTTTCCTTTGACTTTTCATAGGCAAACCAAGAAGTACCTCAGTGAAAGACTGAATTGAGCCTCTAAATGCCTTCAGCCGGAGGAGATGGAGAACGACCCAACTGGAAACCAGTATGCAGCTTAGTGTGGACAGAGATAGGAGAAAGGATCTATACTAAATTATCAGATACGTGGACACTAACTTTTGCTCTGCTGCAAAAGCATCGAGACACAAATGTAAATGGGATATTCTAGGATGTAATTCTATCTCGAGTTTTGGTGGAGGTGCGTGGTGGGGTGCAAACTGTTTGGTTTCATTTTGTTTCTTAAGGTGACAGGAATGTCTTCCTGGTTACCTGATGCAAACAAATGTGTAATCTGAATGTTTCTGAACAACATGCAGGCATCCGTGTAAGCAGGAAGTCTTTGAATTTCAGTTTTATTTCAGCAAGTTAGGAAAGAAGGAAAGGATCAGATCAGTGACTATTATTGTGTGCTATTTACCAAAACAATAAGAAAGAACAGAATTAGTTGCCAGAGACATCTCCAGCAAGGCAAGTTAGTTTTAAGCGCTCTGAGCAGCTGATTGTTATAAACATTACCCACATCTTGCTTCCTCAATGAAATATTAGTAAATTAGTCTCATGCTCAATAAGCACGGAAAACAGCCAATGGGAGAAGTTACATCTTTTCTGTGGTCATTCAGTCATTCCTGGGTTTTGCTAATACGTAGTCCTCAACAGTCCTGGCAATTAGAATTAATTAATCCACAGATAAAGCTACAAATGTGTAATAGTCTTTAATTTGACAATGACGGATTGAGAAGTTTACTTGTTTGTAAGTGGAGCAAATGAATAAGCATGTTCAAAAGTTGCACCTGCCTTCGAGCAAATTAAAAATACATCTTATTAGGTAATTAACATTATTTTGAGTCAAATATGCTGTATACTGCAAAAAAGTCCAATTAGCTCCTACTTCTGCATTATTTATAATGAAATTACTTGCTATTTGGGTATAATTTTCTGGGAGAGTTGATTAAGTCCAGATGATAATTTATTCCTCAAGAGAACTAACTGTGTTTTCTTCTAAGCTTTTTATTGCTATTATGTAATTAGTGATTTTTGTATATATACATATTAGAAAAAAGTCATAATATTTCTGCAGTTTTTACAGCCTTCCCTCCCACCTTCCCTTCCATCTTAAACTTGTATAACAGTACTGTAGAACAACATACTTCAGTGAGAGTAGAAAGGTTCTGAAATATGAAGCTGAAAGCTAGATACATACCACTTTTTTTGTGCACTTGAACATGACCTACAGAGTCTTTTCAGAAGACACCGCTTACTGCAGTAATAAAGGACTATTGTATTACTGGTCTTCTGCAGTAAAATTAAACAAAATAAGCCCTGTTAATGAAGGAAGTATGTGCATATTACATATCAAAATCAAACTAGAAGACAATTAAATCTATAAAGAAAGAACCTGAAATTCCTGTTTCTTTAGTAGCTATTCTTTTCTTTTTGGAGAAAAAGTGTATGATCCATTATGAAAAAATTACATTGCAGAAAGGAAAAGACTGTTTTTCTGTAAAAGAAGATTTCCATCTTATGCTTGGAAGCCTCTGCCACTCACGGATGCAAGCTGTGAAGGGCCACAGATCACCACTGTAATGAAGTCTGAGCTCAGCAGGATGAATGTCATTCAGAAAGGCAAACTCTGCTAGTGAGATCATACCACGTTATTTAAATCAGAAGGTGTCTCTTCACAAAGACAACTACTTTAAATTGTCTGGTCTTTTTGGAGCAAAAGTAGTTAGAACAAAAACTCATGAATGAGCAGCAAACTTTATGCAAATGTGATGACCATGAATTTTTACTGCCTAAAGGGTTAAAAAGAGCAGTGCACCTTTTATAGTTTCTCTGGAACATTTAAAGTTACCACTTCAGGTGCTTTTCATTCAATTAAAAGCTTTTGCAATGTGAGGAACCAGAGTAGTTCATGTGTTTAACTTACTCATTAAACACAAGACTCTGCTTGAGGGTCAGAATAAGTTCCTTTACAGGAAGATAAAGCCATTCCAGGTTCACAGAATAATGTCAGAATGTTCATGTTATTGTTCTAAATCGAACTAAACTAGACTAAATTAGGTTGTCAAAGTAAAATAAAAATCAAACGTATCTTCTCTTTTTCTAAAAAAAAACCCTATTTGCTGTATGCCAAATAAGTATAGCTTGAGCACATTTAATAATTAAAATTTTTGAATTACTAGAAATAATTCATTGAAATACTTTTAAAATTTTCACAGTTAAGGAGTGATAAGTTTTTAAACATTTGGAACCCAATAATCATTGAAAAAGATAGACTGAAAGGGAACTTGATGCCAGACAGTTCAACCTGCTGCTCAGAGCTGGTGAACTCAGACCAGGTTGCTCAAGGTTTTATCCAGCTAGATGTTGAAAATCTCCCGTTTCTTTCCATAAATTTTAAGAATTGAAAAGGAATCAGAATTTTAAAGACTTTATCACTTCAAGTTACAGTGTCTTCTAGTGTCATTAAATTTAACTGGCAAACTAAACCTTCAGAACTCAGCCAATGAAGCTGAATGGTCCCTCTGTGAAATTGAGAACTCTCTTTCACAGCTGTTCTCTTCTTAGAGTACTCCTAAAAAAAAACAGAAACAATTAAGTTGTCCATTGAAAACTGTCACAAAAAAAAAGGCAATATAGTGTATTTGAAAAAAACAACAACAAAATACAAAACTATATGTTTCCATAGATAAAATTAATTTCCTCATTAAAGTGCTAATATATCTTTTTCTGCAGCAATGCTGAATATGACTGAACATCTGCTATGGATAAGTACATGCAGTGTTTAAACAAATATACCAGCTGGCATGTTGAAACCACCCTGTAGACTTACCTCTGATCAGCTAACAATTTTTTTATTTAAAAAAATACAGTAAATGAATTTAAAAAAATAATGAACAAAGCAAAGCAAACCAAAAAACTAACACTGAATGAATTCAGTAGTGACTCAGTTTAAGAATCTATTTGGGTCATATAACAGACTCCCTTTTTATTAGTTTCTTCTGTTATTTTTTTTTTTTGTCTGAACTGGAAAAGAAAATAAATACATTGAAATGCTCTGGTAGCTAGCTATAAATACTGCTTACCTCACCTTTCTCTTTTCCAGATTATCCTTTCTTGTAGGATATACCATAAATGATCTGCAAGGTATGTGAATTCTCATAGTGGCGTAAGTCTCTAAGTTGACTATCAGGGAAGTTGCTTATTACAGAGTGGTAGTTTCCCCAAATGGTTGGGAGTGGTTCAGGTATAGGGAGTGTCCACTGTCTGGGTAAAAGTATGGTTGAGATGTATGGTTGTATGATGTGCAAACAAATGCTAATTCTCAACAGAAAACCTGATTATGTTGATCATGTGTGTTTACCAAATGGATCCAAAGTCATGTGCCTTCCTGCAATATGCACTTCAATCATTTCTTTATATATGCATTAAAACCGGACAAGAATTCTTGTACTTAGTAGCTTGCTTGCCTTTACAGCTCATCACTGAGAAAAACATGAATTAAATGAACGGCAATCTCAGTTGATATTAAATTCATTTAAATTGTGGTGCAGATAAATGAACCTACCCTTTCATTTACCATATTATCATTGATAGTTTCTGAAGTTGCTACTCAATATCAGTTATATCATCATAAATATCATTCATGTCTGTTTCCGGATGATCCTATCAATGATTTGAGCCTGTGTGAAGGGTTTTTTTCTTTCTTTTTCACTTAATGTTCATTTCCAGATCTCAACTGTCAGAAAGAAAACACTTTGAGAGAAATAAGAATTCAAACTTCCTAGTTTTAGATGTTGATATGCAGATAACAACAAAGAATGCAACTCCTTTCCATCTCAAAAGAATAACAGAATATCTTCTGGAAAGTGTTGATCATATCACCTCTGCTCCTCCTCTGAATTGTCCTTGGGAAAAAACCTATAATTTCTCATTAACTTTTCCCAGGGCTTCAGTTTGTTTGTCATAAACAAGAAGGCCACCAGTATGTGTCAACACAAAAGAAACTTGATCCTGATTTCAGATAGAGGATTAACTATTTGGAATATAGTATCCTGTACTTTGCAGTAAAACTTTACAAACCTTATAGTAGACTTTACAATTGCATGTATTATAAGCTTGATAATTGATAGGAATATTTGGAAATGTCCACATTTTCAAATTTTTAAATTTAACAGCTATAACTTTTTAGACCTTCATGAAATGTACAGCTTTCTGATTAGGAAAGTATCGTGAATATACCCAGGGAAAAGACTAATGTCTGTTTATATTTTTGATATGTGTTTGAGACTGAAGGTTTTCTCCTCTGAAAATTTTAGTTAAGAAACTATTATCAAATTGTTTTCCTTCTCAATTAAATGAAAAAACAATAACAAACTAACTACAATCATTTCACAGAAAATACTGACATATGTCTGTAATACCCCTTCATACAAATGTGAGTCCATACTGTATAATGTGAGTGGAATTGTCAAATAATTCATTTGTATTAATGAGAAGTTTTATTGAAGGGCTGCAAGGCCAAAGATGGGAATGATTTTTTTCCTGTGACACTTGTAGTTCTTTACATGTGGTTATGAGCACAAATAGCAAAGTTTCCCTTTCATGCCTGTGTCTGAACTCATTTATCCATTCTGACGGTAGCTGTACAGACAAGGGCTATCCAATGTAAGACATAAACAACAGGAAGCTGAACTCTGTGGGGCATTGGTTTATCTTCTACAACACCAAGTCGTGTATGACAAACACATAAAGAATAGAAGTAATAGTTCCATATATAATATAAAACTACCAGAAACTGGGTAAGGTATTTAGCTCTAATTGTTTTACAAGGCGTATCCAGCTCAACAGCATAAGTTGGTCCCCTGAGATCAAGGGCAGACTTTTCTCTGATTTTGACAGGAGCTGAATAAAGTCTATAGATGACGGTTTTCATACTGGTAAAGTATGAAACATACGAATATAGTTGGTAAAATAAAGAAATGACAAGGCAAAGTTGTTGTGCCCCTAGCAAAAACAGTTTTGCACAAGAAAAATATCAGCTTACTGATGAAGCATTTACTGGGGAAACTGTGTTGGTTTGAAGTCAAGTTCATATTAGCAGCTGACAAGGCTTTCTGTTATTCAAAGGAATTAGTATGTTGATTGTTTAGTTAGAAGATAAAGAGAGTGGAAGCTTGCCCTTATAAAAACGGTTGGTCTCTTCCCAGTCTTGTCAATACATTGCTGCTGTTTGGGATATAAAATATAGTCTTAATCACAGCAACATAAGAGATACCACTCGTACTGATGGCATTGTCTGAAATTTACTGATGTATTCATGTTTTCTATCGTTTTATTCTATGATCATGAAAAGGAGTTGTATGTCTCACTGAAATAAGACTATGGTGTTAGAATTTGCTTGCTTAGCTAAAAGGCACATTAATTAGGAAATTAAGCCTTTGCTGCCCTTTCAGTTGAAAAGGAAATGTTGGATGCAGTACTTTAGAGAAAGTAATTGATATGATTGTTAAATTAATGACTGGAAGCCAACAACTTCTAAATTAATGAATGGAAGTTGACAGCTCTTCCTATCGATGCCTTATATCTATGTGTGTGTGTGTGTGTGTTTGTGTGTGTTTGTGTGTATTACAGAAAAGTGCAGTGAGTTCATAGTCTTCAGGGAGAGCTCAGTCTTCCATTTAAGTGTATGTGAGGACATTAGCATTAAATAGAAAATTACTTTGACATTAATGTTCTAGATAAGACATTTTTATGTTTATGCTTTAACATGCTTATATTAGTTTTACAGGCAAGTAAGATTGGATAGTGCATACATTATATGACGTGGAAAATCATATTCAGTGAAGAAGGAAGTCATGGCATGCAGTTTAAAGTCTTTACCAGGTGGAAGAAAAAAACAAGGGAGATGGATTATAAATAGAGGTGTTTTCAAAAGACTGGTTATTTTTTGGTTGGACAAAATTAGTTTTTGAAACTTGGGATCCTGAAGTCTGTTTAATATGTAAATACCTGTAGTAATGTCAGTTAATTAAAATCCTTGCAAATTTTTTCTTACTTGCTTACTTCAACTACATCAAGAACAGTGCGTCTGTTTTTCTAAAGTTTCTTTAAATGACATCAACACTGTCTAATAGATATTAACAAAGAACTGTAGAAATTAACACATGAAAGACAAAATTATTTTGGAGTTTATGGGAATTTCTGTTAATTTTCCCAATAATTAAGTGTTTAAATAAGTACCTATTTCTCTAAATATAGGCTTAAGATCTGTATTGAGATATACACTTTTGCCATGTAGTTTTGAAGTTATTTTATTATCTAGAATTTGTTTTAAAACCAAGACAGGTCATTGATGGCTGAAACTGTCTGCTGTTTATGATCAGACTGTAGTGAAAGGACTTGAATGTGCATATTTCCAAATTCTGACTCTGCCAGGGATTAAATACAACTAAGCTAGCATGATCACCTGCTCTTTAAAGAGGATTCCACTAATATCTCAGATGAATTGACACGGCTGAAAATATTCTACCATTCCCTTTTGTCTTTATCTCTTTTGTGTACAGGTGTATGACTTCTCGTCTACAAGACAAGCTTACAATTTCTCAGGACCACTGAATTCAATTGAAATACAGAAGCAGGGTAATTCAGGCCACATGCTGTAGTGAAACAAGAACTTTACTTCAAATCTCTTTTAAATGTAGTGTTCTTTCTTGTTTTTCTAACATTTGAGGGAGAACAAGGAGAAATGCATTGTGACATGCAAAGGATTAATTAACAGAAGAAACGCTGATTCATAAGCATGTGCTAGGTAACGTTATGAAACAGATCAGTAACGATTTTTGTGTGTTTTATGTGTAAAGCTGGTGACACTCCAGAGGAAACACATAATATCTGTAAAATATTAACTTATGTAATATCCATTATAGATACACTGCAGTGGCAGTTCAGCGTGGGGGATGGTTGAAACTGAAACAGTTGGTCTTGGACTAAATGGTGACAAAATAAATCATCTTATAATATGTAAGTCATTTAACTCCTAGAAGAACTATTAAACGCAATTGTATTTGTATCCAAAACCTAAATTCATTGATACAACAAAAGCACGAAATGTGAGTCTCCATGCCTATATTTGTAATGAGTGGGAAGAAAGTGGTTGTGATTAGGATTAAAGAGGGGCACTAAGAATTTGCTGGAGGGAGGACTTGAATAGGACCACCCAGTCTGGAGTGCACACAGTTATTATGTAGGTTCAGAAGCAAAGGCAGCATTCACATATCACCACGAATCCCTGATTGTGGATTACATCTTTGAATTTCTGACCTGAGAAAGATGAGTACCTCAATAACTATCTATGTATTAAATGTAATTAGTCTACTTTTATATTTATAAGCCTTTGGCTCAAGTCTTGCAGATAAGGCCTTGACATTAAGTCTTGCTGAATAAATCCTTTGTTTGTTTTAACAAGGCACATGTGATGCTGGAGACATGGTGATATATGGCATGTTGCTGCATGCTCACAAACATAGGGTGGTTTTTTATTCTTAAGGAAAGGAAAGAATCCAAATAAAGTCTCATGTAAGGGAACTCCCAAGAGACCTCTGTCTGCAAATATGTTTAACATGGGCAGAAGCTGGAAAATAATTTGTGCCACAGTGCAGATGGTCACTGATGGATGGGAGAGGGATGGAATAGCCAAGTGTCTACATTGGGTAAGAATTCTTTTTAAAAAATGCATTGACTCACACTTTTCCTGCAAATACAGATGGCTGTGTCACGTATTGCAGTTCAAAGAAAACCACAAGAGGCTGTTCCCTTGAGTAATGAAGCTCATTATGTACAATAAAATGAAAACGGGTAGCTTTTCAGTTGCCTGAAATAAAGCTGAGTTAGTATGCAATAGGCCTTATTAAAATAGACTGAGTAGTTTCGTGCTTTTGAAAATGTCTTTATAAAGGACATCCAGGACAATAATGGATTGCACACCTGCAAAAATTGTGTTGTACTTTTATCTGTAATTTAACATTGTCCTATCTGATGCTTGATGGAAGCTGCATCTTCCCTGAAATGCACTTTCAACTTAGAAGTAATTTCTTATTGAACAGGTTAACAGAAAATAACATTTATTTTTTAAAAGACAAAGATATATTAATAAAAATTCCACTAAAATGGATGTCAAAGAGTAAGTGAAATGATGTGGAGCTGAATTAGTAATTGAATATATGAAAGCGACATTAACGAGCAGATTTAGATTGGCAGCCCTGAAAAAAAACAGAGCTGCCTCTTCACAAAGTAAAAGGTCATTGGCTATATTTCTTGCCAACGTAATTGTTTTGTTCTATGAGGCAAAAAAGTAGCTTTGTTTATGAACGTGTTTGCATTTTTGGTGACATTGCCAATGAACAAGACAATAAAGAGGACACTACTTGTGAATTCCTTTCATGCATAAAAACTTTTTTCCCAGATTTTATTATCTATGATAAAATACTAATAACTGAATGTACCATATTACAGACAAGGAGAAAGAACAGTGCTTCCCACATTTTCTGCTTCTCAGGACAAATTCCATGAGCATCTTTTGAGTATGTGTGGTGAGATGTGCAAAACTCTAGGGTGCACAAAAGCATGCTGAGTGACTCTCATTCATATTTGCATAGTCATGACAGTCATGTGAAGTCCTCAGTAACTGAAGAAAAGGGAATATCGTATATATATATTTGGGTTGTGTTACTCAGGGACTTATTTCAAATCCTGACTCAAGTTTATTTGGAGCAACTCTCTTACGAGGAGAGGCTGAGAGAGCTGGGTCTATTTAGTCTGGAGAAGAGAAGACTGAGGGGAGATCTTATCAACATTTACAAATACCTTAGGGGCGGGTGTCAAGGGGATGGGGCCAGACTCTTCTCAGTGGCATCCAGTGACAGGACGAGGGGCAATGGGCACAAACTGAAACATGGGAAGTTCCATCTCAATATGAGGAAAAACTTCCTTACTTTGAGGGTGAGAGAGCACTGGAGCAGGCTGCCGAGGGAGGCTGTGGGGTCTCCTTCTCTGGAGATATTCAAAACCCGCCTGGACATGACCCTGTGCAATGTGCTCTAGGTGAACTTCCTTTGTCAGGGGGTTGGACTAGATGATCTCCAGAGGTCCCTTCCAACCCTAACCACTCTGTGATTCTGTGATTTCTCTAAGGTTTTTTTTGTTGTTGTTGTGTGGTTGGTTTTTTAATCTTTGTTAACAAAATAATCAACTTGCTTACTGTTTTTCACAGAATCAAAGTGGCTATTGGTTACTATTAATCATTATTCATAGTTAAATAAATAATACCCTTTTCTAACTCACCAGCTATTCGCTTTGTCACTGTGTACATGGATGAAAAGCGCTTCCATATAATCTCAATATCTTTGACGTGAATAGCTGAGACAATAAGCAATAATGCACTCAGCAGGGAATGCCTTTTGTTGTTTTAAATAGAATAAATTATACAGTCATATGTGTGACAGAAATCCACTAGTGTAGTACAAAAGTCATTAACTCAGACTGAGAGCTGGCTTCTCTCCAGTGATTTGAGTGGAATTAAGCCAGTGCTAAATTTGGCCCATTAACTTCTGTGTGGTTTCTGCTGCACCTAACTTTGTACATTCTGTATTGAAACATTTTATTACCAGGATTAATAGCCTCTCTCCTATTGCATTAAGAATCCAATAGCATGACAAGTAATGGCTGGCATAATACAAAATCACAGAATCACAGAATCACAGAATCACATAAATCAGAATCACAGAATCACAGAATCACAGAAAATGCATAAACTCCTTAAAAATAACTAGTTTGACACAGCGGGTTGTGCTACTCAGGGACTTATTTAAAATCCTGACTCAAGTCTATTACTTGCTGGACTGGCGAAATGTCAGAGATTCATGGGATCTCGGACAAATCCTGTCAGCTCTCTGCGCACTGTCTATACTTAGTATCTATAAATATTATCTGCAGAATATCTTTCTTACTCTAAGAAATTACTGCACAATTCTCGTTTATGGTGTAACAATTAATGTAGCAACATGACTGGACCACTCCAAAGATTTTTGGAAGGTTATGAGATACTTAGCTTTTGATGTTACTTGGCCCAAAAGTTAAAGAGAGTTTAATCTTCACTAGATTAGATGAAGAAATAGTTTACTTAAATGTAGGGTTTCCATTCTTTATTATATTAAATTACTATTTACACTCTTTCACAGGAAGGTGTGGTCAGTCTTGAGACAGAGTAACTGTTTAGGTGGACCTTCAGGAGCATATGGAGTATTTTGCCTGCCATCACTTCTGATGGTGTTGGTTTTCAGTACTGTTAACTCTGTGCTTTATCTTCAAAAAGTGAGTCGTCTTTATTTAGTTTTCAAAATGGTGAAACTGCATTGATGCAGATCTTGTATTTCTGGGCAGAGCAATGCATAGCTACGATGGTTACCAGGGAAAGAAACACAGGATTCTGCATAAAGAATAAGCTCAAAAGGCTTACTAAAATGAGCCTGCTACCTCTCAGAGTATGTACACAGGTTTTTAATCAGTGGTAGATCAGTTCTTTTTCATTAGAGTAAATCCTGTTTCTCTACTGCAGCAAACTGTATGTCATCATTCAGGTCTCAGAGGTAAAATATTGCAGTTCCTGTTTTACATTAATTTTGCTTATCTGTACAAAACTACAGAGGATCCAGATCAAGGGCAAATCAGGAATGTTGAAAAATTCCTGCATAAACTCTTATGCTATGGTCATTTCTTTAAACACACATTTTCTGATAGCTCATTATTTGGTTATGAAGTAATACAGCTGGTGTTCCCATTTGTGATATTGTAACGAAGGATAGCAATGTATTGGTTCTTTACCTGTTTACCATAGTGCAATTTATGAATGTCTGTTCAATTGTAATAATGAAAATAATTTAACAATGCAGTTTATCACTGTGCTCTACAACAATTGTTTGCTTCTCATCACTTGATTGAAAATAGAAATATTAAACACCCAATTGACAAGAAGACCATTTGGTATAGATTGTACAGAGCAGTTGACTTGCACTGAATTTACCTAGTAATTCATCAAAACCTCCGAAAACCACAGGATTTATTTTCCAATACCTTCCCCCAAACTATGTTGGAATGAAAAACTTAAAATGAAAGACTTAAACTGGCAAACCCTGCTATCATGCATTTCTTTTGCATGCACTCATCACTACTCTTCTCTATCTGACCAATGACTAGAAAGTCTAAACACAATGCGGATTTTTTTAGAGAGGAAAGGATTCAAGAAAGGAAAGAACCTCAGCAGGTGGAGAAAATAGGACATGGCAATATAGTATCCATTCTTGATAGTACTTCACTACCACTTAACAAACTATGAAAATACTCAAACATTCATTGGTTTCTAAAAAATCAAAGAGCTAACAGACAACCCTCGAGAAGATGACCTGCCAGTATGCATGTGCATCTGATATTATCAAAGGCACAGATTTTCTCTGTGAAATTAGTATAACTGAGAAGCCGAGTTACATTGTTCAATGCACAGAAACCCTAATATCTGTTGGGAGAGCACAAATACTGCCATCAAGAAACTCCTCTTCTGAAAAATACAGGTTGGCAGATGGAGATCATTCAGGACAGATGGAGACACAAGTATTCAGTACCTTCAAAACCTCTAATATGCTTCTTTTTAACAATCCATCACTCTTTCACTTATTATCACCTCTGGTATTTCTGTTTTTTTTTAAAAAAAAAAGGTTTCCCCTTTGTGGGCTGCCTTTTTAATTTCAAATATTATTTTTGCTGCACTCTGCTTGCTTCTCAGATTGTGGATGCCCCCTCCCTGGAGGTATTCAAGGCCAGGCTGGATGGGGCTTTGAGCAACCTGGTTTAGTGGAAGGTGCCCCTGCCCATGGGAAGGGGGATGGAGAGACATTAGTTCTGCTTAAAGTGTTTTTGGTCAGAGTTTGCACCAAATATCGAAACTTGAGTACAGGTGTATGTATATGCATATGAGCCACATTAGTAAATGTTTAAATAAGTGACTCCCTTATACAAATATGATTTATCCAAACACATAGGATATTTTTGGTTTGTTTTGGAAAACAACTGAGTACAATAACTTGGATTTGGGAATTTAAGTCAAAATTTTGGCAGGAAATTCACAGAATCACAGAATCACAGAAAGGGTTGGAAGGAACCTCTAGAGATCATCTAGTCCAACTCCCTGCCAAAGCAGGTTCACCTACAGCATGTTGCACAGGGTCATGTCCAGGCAGGTTTTGAGTATCTTCAGAGAAGAAGACCCCACAGCCTCCCTGGGCAGCCTGTTCCAGTGCTCTCTCACCCTCAAAGTAAAGCTTTTCCTCATATTGAGATGGAACTTCCCATGTTTCAGTTTGTGCCCATTGCCCCTCGTCCTGTCACTGGGTGCCACTGAGAAGAGTCTGGCCCCATCCTCTTGACACCTGCCCTTAAAGTATTTGTAAGTGTTGATAAGATCCCCCCTCAGTCTTCTCTTCTCTAGACTAAACAGACACAGCTTCCTCAACCTCTCTTTGTAAGAGAGATGCTCCAGTCCTCTGATCATCTTTGTAGCTCTCCGCTGGACTCTCTCCAATAGTTCCTTGTCTTTCTTGAACTGCTGGGCCCAGAACTGGACACAGTACTCCAGGAGTGGCCTCATTAGAGCAGTGTAGAGGGGGAGGATAACCTCCCTCGACCTGCTGGCCACGCTCTTCCCAGCGCACTTCAGGATACCATTGGCCTTCTTGTCCACAAGGGCATGTTGCTGGCTCATGGGGAACTTGTTGTCCACTAGAACTCACAGAATCACAGAATCACAGAATGTTAGGGATTGGAAGGGACCTCGAAAGATCATCTAGTCCAATCCCCCTGCCGGAGCAGGATTGCCTAGACCATATCACACAGGAACACGTCCAGGCGGGTTTTGAATGTCTCCAGAGAAGGAGACTCCACAACCTCTCTGGGCAGCCTGTTCCAGTGTTCGGTCACCCTCACCGTAAAGAAGTTTTTCCTCATATTTATGTGGAACCCCTCCTGTGTTCCAGCTTGCACCCGTTGCCCCTTGTCCTGTCAAGGGATGTCACTGAGAAGAGCCTGGCTCCATCCTCATGACACTTGCCCTTTACATATTTATAAACATTAATGAGGTCACCCCTCAGTCTCCTCTTCTCTAAGCTAAAGAGACCCAGCTCCCTCAGCCTCTCCTCATAAGGGAGATGTTCCACTCCCTTAATCATCTTTGTGGCTCTGCACTGGACTCTCTCTAGCAGTTCCCTGTCCTTCTTGAACTGAGGGGCCCAGAACTGGACACAATATTCCAGATGCGGCCTCACCAGGGCAGAGTAGAGGGGGAGGAGAACCTCTCTCGACCTGCTAACCCCACACCCCTTCTAATACAGCCCAGGATGCCATTGGCCTTCTTGGCCACAAGGGCACACTGCTGGCTCATGGTCATCCTGTTGTCCACTAGGACCCCCAGGTCCCTTTCCCCTACGCTGGTCTCCAACAGCTCTGCCCCCAACTTGTACTGGTACATGGGGTTGTTCTTGCCCAGATGCAGGACTCTACACTTGCCCTTGTTATATTTCATTAAGTTTCTCCCCGCCCAACTCTCCAGCCTGTCTAGGTCCCTCTGAATGGCTGCGCAGCCTTCCGGCACCTCAGCCACTCCTCCCAGTTTTGTGTCATCAGCGAACTTGCTGACAGTGCACTCTATTCCCTCATCCAAGTCATTAATGAATCTATTGAATAGAACTGGTCCCAGTACCGACCCTTGAGGGACTCCGCTAGACACAGACCTCCAACTGGACTCAGTCCCATTGACCACCACTCTCTGGCTTCTTTCCTTCAGCCAGTTCACAATCCACCTCACTACCCGATCATCCAGACCACACTTCCTCAGTTTAGCTGCGAGGATGCTGTGGGAGACTGTGTCAAACGCTTTACTGAAATCAATATAGACTCCCAGGTCTTTCTCCACAGAGCTGCTTTCCAACAGGTCAGCCCCCAGCCTGTACTGGTGTATGGGGTTATTCCTCCCTAAGTGTAGGACCCTACACTTGCCTTTGTTGAACTTCATGACGTTCCTCTCCGCCCAGACTTCTAGCCTGTACAAGTTATGTTGAATGACAGCACAGCCTTCTGGTATATCAGCCACTCCTCCCAGTTTTGTGTCATCAGCAAATTTGCTGAGTGTACACTCAGTCCCTTCATCTAGATCGTTGATGAATAAGTTAAACAGGACTGGACCCAGTACTGACCCCTGGGGAACACCACTAGCTACAGGCCTCCAACCAGACTCAGCACCGCTGACCACAACCCTCTGAGCTCTGCCATTCAGCCAGATCTCAATCCACCTCACTGTCCACTCATCTAAGCCACACTTCCTGAGCTTCCCTATGTGGATGCTGTGGGAGACAGTGGCAAAAGCCTTGAATATCTATTAGGAATTTTTTTGCATGTGCTGCCTCATGTCACCTAAGATGTGTATCCTGAAAGCATAATTCCTGAATTGTGTGTCGTCTCACTAAATACTTGCCTCAGAACTCTATGATACATAAGTCAACATGAAGTCAACATTGGGAGGAGATAGATTCTGCCTTCTGATGTGTTGGTATGGTTTCCTTACTTCCTTGTGGGTTATCTACGTGCCTCTGAGGGGATTTTACTTCAATCCAGTAATTTCATCTAACATTGTGAGGGTGGGACATTTCCAAGATTGTAGGTACCACAAATCTCTGATTAAACTCAGAAGAAAAGAACCTGGAAGAAGGAACAGAGGGAGAGCATAAAACTGCTAGAGTTGTAGCAAATGTGTGAGTGAGAAGTAAATCTGATAAACAATGGGGGTGTGTGAACTTCAGTAAGAAAAGTTCCAAACCTGAAAACTAATGGGTTGACAGTTTGGCAATGACAAAACAGAGAAGAAGAAATATGAGATTAAAAAAATATCTTTATGAACAGACTGCCTGATGCATCTTTGCTGCACCACATAAGACAAAGGCCATTAGAATGAAGTCTGGAATAAAGAGAAATCAATTGCTTGTGATGAATGCACAGACATGGGTTGTTTGCCTTGATTAAATGGAGTGCTGTATCTTGAAAATATTTTGCGATTAGAACCTGAGTCAGTTATGACAACACTATGTCAAACAGAAGAAAGCTTCATTACTTTTGAGGAAGTCAGTAAAGACAATTAGACACATTCTTACAAACAAAGCATGACCTTCTGATGGATTTCCCACATGATTTTTCAAGGCCTCTTATACAAATTTGTAATCAACAGACTAAAGATTTTCATAAATTTTGATCAACTGAATCACTACCTTTTAGCTATATATAGGTACTGTAAGATTTAATGTTGGAATCTGGAATATTTCTGCTTGGTGATTTATCACAAACTTGATAAAAATTCTCCATGCAAAAATTTTAAATTTTGCTTTTTGATCCACCATTAAAAACTAAATTGGGTTCATAGAGGTAGAAGTTCAAGGGCTGTAGACAAATACACATGCATACATGCTATTCTTTTTATCCTTATTGTCAGTAGTATCTTCTGGTTGTGCCTGTTTCCCTTTCTTTCAAAACAGAAGCAGTTTCAGACTGCTTTGTGTCTACTTGCAGTCCTGGGAGTGCTATTCAACAACACATGCTTTTAGTCTGTCTACTCAGTCTTCAGCAAGCTGACACTCCCACCTCCACTTGCCAAATAGGGCATAATTCCTTAAAAGTAAAGTTCCAAAGTGCATATTACATAGTGCTTTGCCTTAGAAGACAGTGCAGAAAATAATGTCTATTGTAAAGTCTGTCTGACATTGTTCATGTTAAAATCTTATTTTCATTTGCTTGGAGAAATTAAACAAGTATCTATCTACTGAGTACACAGGTTATCACATTTCTCAGAATTTGGTAAATTCGTTCACCAAAGCTCATACTCCCTCTAAACAGAAGCTGCAGATTCACAGAGAAATGGAGCATTTCAAGTATGCAGAAAATGAGCAAGATTTCCCCTCTATTGATATAGAGGATTCCCTGTTGAACTCTGAATGAATTCAGGTCCACCTTTTGGTTATGGCAACAGAGTGTGCTGGAGAAGAAGTAAAAAAAAATCTCACCTCAAATGTAAATGTGAGAAGAGATTAAAATAATAAATGCAAGAGGTAGAAGCAGTGATAAAGAAAAAGGGAAGAAGGCAGAACCATAGGAAAGACATTGGATGGCATGGGCAGTGACAGGATGAGGAGCAAGAAGAGGGAACTTAAGATGATGTGAAAGGAAAAAGTAGTTGTGTGGCTTGAGGTACAGAAGTCAAGGACATAGCTGTGTGGGTTGGTATGACAGCAAGAAACAGCCTAGGAATATTCACTCAGAATTAATTTTCTTATCCTTCTGTCCTCATTCTTAATTGGCCTTTAGCATAGACTACTGTAGTATGCATGTTTGCAGTCTTGTATGTAAAACGCGTATGCAGATTTGAACCTGTCCTTGTGTGCTCTTCTAGCACTTGGAATTGATTTCCGTATTTTTTTGTTGTCCAGGAAATAGCTGTGAAATCCTCTTCTAAAGCATTTCTCTTGTGCCCCCTTCAAGAGTGCACTTTACTCAGAAAGTAATACTCTTTCAATGCTTAGAGGTATTAAGTTTTTGCATTGTAAAAGTCTGTGTTGTTGCACTTAAAATCTTAACCTTGATGACAACCCAAAATGCTGTCTTTTTTTTTTTTTTTTGGAAATGTGTCGTCAAACTTTAGAAATTACATTAAAAAGTCTGTCCTGAAAGAACGCTGAGAGGATGAAGTTAAGCACTCCAAAGCTGAGATATAAAGCTATCTATACATTCTTGCATTATGGCTTTTTTTTTCTGAAAAGGGTGTCCTACATTGGGAGCTTTCAGGTAGCTATAGAGCAGACATGTAAGAGTATTCTCAGTGTGAAAGCCTCACAGTTTTGATGTTTCGTAATTACTCTGCAGGAGAGAACTATTATTTCCATTTTGCAGGTAGCACATTGAAGCACAGGGGCAAGTGCCTTGTCCAAAGCTGCACAGTAAATCTGTGTTACAGCAGATAATGAAATGTCCCAGAATAGCCACTGGTCAGATGAACATTCTTCTGTTAATATTGTACAATGTAGTATTGCGATAGGTTCATATAGTTACATACATGCACTTGTGCATACACAGACAGGACCCCAGCTCTGAAAAGATTTGTGTGCTCTCTTAATGTCACTAAACAAAGATAAAGACAAAAATTAAATATAATAGAGACATATCATGGTCTGTTTCTGAAGAATGTAATCTCTTGTCCTACTGTGTGGTTTCGAAACTAGTGCTTTTTAAACTGTGAGACTGCTTAACTGAAAGTCTTCTGTTGAAACCTCATACATGAATAGTGGTAGATACAAAAAAAAGATATATACACTTTTTAATCTATTTAGAGTCTCACACATCACTAGTTTTGGAGTACCTTTATGTTTAAATTTTTGATTAAAATATCTTTTTAATAAACCCATTCAATCATCACAAAACTTTTTCTGTATCTTTGTGAACGACCAAAGTCTTTAGGTTCCTAAGATAAAATATTCTTCCGTCATTGTTATAATGCAATATATGATTCTATTATTATATATTATCAATATGGACACAAGAAATAGTGAAATGAATTGAATCTGTTGAAACTCTTTACACAAGTCAAGGGTTTTTAATCATCGTATTTATACAACAGTATAAGATGTCATTTTACTTTTCACTTCATTGGAGAACACTAGAGAAGCGCTCAACATGTCAATCAGTACGTATGCAGTAGTTACTTCAGACATTTCAGAATATTTTACCTGTTTCCTGGTCTTTATCTTTCCTCATAAATTGCTCAGGGTGTAGAAATTATACTGAGCACCGTGCTACTCCATTGGAGTATCTCTGAAGTTAATCCAAAGTCATGTAATCATAATTTAGAGCAGAAAATGCTTCACTCTGCACTCACAGATGTTTTAAAAGGTCAGAATTATCCATTCACTTGTAAGAAATGTGGTCATTCTAATTTATGCCAATGAAGGCCTATTTATTTCCATGTTCCCAGTCCTATTCCATACAATAAGTTTCTCCTAAATGTGAATTTATTAAGTAATAATTTATGCCTATATACTGCCGTAGCTGTTAACCTTCAGTCTTTCACTCAATATGTTAAATCTGAATTACTGTATAGTATGCTGAGTTTTGCAGTGATTCATTCCTCAGCCATAGTGGATAGGTGAGGGAAGGACCTAGATAATATCATCACAGTAAATAACTTCTCCGAAGGTAAAATAACTGCATTGTTATAGTGAATCTTCACCATTTCCTTATAGAATTTTATGCATATAGAGAATATAAGACAAGACTTGTCCTAGTGGTGGATGAAAACATAAAATAAAATGTTTTTTATTTAAAGTTCACGTTCCTGTTTAGATCCCATCTGGGAACTGAACGCTTAACAGTCCTGATGCCACATGGTAAATGTCTTCCATCTTTATAGCTTTATATGCATTAATAACAAAACCATTTCCTTATCTTTAAAAAAGCATATTATTAGCTAGCATTTTCATTTGACATGCAGCTTCATTCTCACAAAATATCAGCGTTTCTACAGGAGCTACAGACATTTATAAAACACTACTGGACTTTAAAAAGCATCACCAGCATCTCCATAGGAATTCATTCAGTACTGCTTCTGGAAAACTGTATTTCCTGTTGTCTTATGTTATTATTTTGCTTTTATATATTAAGTTTCCTGAAGTGATTGATCTTCTTTGATTTAATAACTGTATTTCCAAATGTAGTTTCCTTCGTATCTAGTTTGTTTTTCTCATATGTTGAAGTATAAGTCAGATTTACTGTGTACCACAGTACTTTAGGCACTATAGGACACAGGATACCTATGTCTGTTACTGTTCTCCTGTGTGAGCTTTGGCAAACTCTCTCATGGCCTACGTTTCCTCTTTCTACCTCCCCAATGAAGTTAGCAACAGGGCCCTGAGAGTAGCAACAGGCTCTGCAGCCAGTCCTCACTGTGGATTTAGCCACCTGTGCTTCAGGCCAGCTCTAACCTGGTGCAGCTGTGGGACCTTGGGTCTAACTGTTGGGCAAGAGCTGTGAGAAGAAAGGGCTTGCCCCCATCTCATGGGAGCTGTATGGAAGCTCAAGTGCTCAGCTTTGCTCTTGAACTGATCTATGCTGCAACTGCACATTGCTTTCCCAATCTGCTGCCCCAACCACCTGCCATGCCCCAGAACCTGCCTCATTGCTGCTGCCTCGCCTGGACATCACCAGCTCACAGCCACTCCTGGCCCTGCTCAACTTGGCTTGTTGGGGCACGGTGAGACTACGCTCAGCTGTGGAGTGGAGGGCAGCTACGCAATGCCCAATGGCTCGTGGACATTGTGTAGCTGTTTGCATGAATTAGACCTGAGTTAGCACAGCTGTTAGCATAAACCTGGGAGCTCTAACCAAATTTTTGTTTTAGCAGAAGAGACAAAATGTGATCAACACCTTTTCCCAAAAACCAGAATGAATCTTGTAGTTTTTGTGTGTTCAAGGAAATAGAAAGCTGATTTGTGCAAACAACCTGCTGATCCTCAAGTGCAAACATGCCCAGAAGTGTCTTGACCACCTCGATTATGGTACCAACAACGGCAACAGCACATGAGAAAACAATAATACGAGTTGAAAACACTAGTCACCAAGAAAATATTCTCTACCCAATCCCATAACTAGGGAAACTAAGGAAATTTAAGGGACACTCCAAGGAGAGAGGCTGTGGAAGGAACCCAGAATAAAGGAGAACCTGAGAGACTTTGGGGGAACCCAGGAGCCGCCATTACCTTGCCCCAGGATTTGGGACCATCCCTGCAACACCCATGGGGAGACAGGGAACAGGAGAGGATTCCAAGGGACTCATGAATGCACACACCGTGGCTGGGATGGGATCCTGCAGCCCAGCCCCTGACAGTGCACCCCATGTCTGGAAGCTCTGCACCAATCCACCCAACTTTTCTCCTGGACCACATCATCTCTGCTACAGAACAGGGAAGTCATAATTTCTAAAGCTGTACATATAGCTGTCATTGAAGGGTTTTCGTATTCAAATCCATTTAGTCTCCACAGTGTTGTTTAGTCTTAAACTGCAACACACCCTTGGCTCCTGACTCCTCTCTCCACATGGAGGACCCTCTCTTTCCACTGACAGTTTGGCTGTTCGAATTCTGAGGCAATGTTAAAGCTTCTACCACAAGTTTCAATGATACCCAGTGCAGTATGTTCCTGGCATATGTGGAGACTTTCTTTGGTATTATAAAGCAAATATCTGATCATACTAACTATTCATTGTATTTCTGTCTCTTTGTCCTATTTGTGTGCTCTTTTATTTTACCTTACACAGTTCTGAGTATTTTCCTTTTTGTCAAAGTCCTATATAGATGTCATAATGCATGAAAGAAAATCCTTTTTGCTGTCTAGATGCTACTGTAATTACATAAGATGTTTTGCTGATATGAATCACTGCTTCATATTAATAATTTTGTTTTTTGTGTAGGTTTTGTTCTGAATTTTAGAGAGATGTGTATTCTACATGATTAGAGGACAGGAGCTGAAATGGGTAACTCTTTTTATATGAATAGAAGGAAATAAAACATTATAATGATGGTCATGACTGTTATTAAGCTAGTTTCAGTGCTATCCGTGAAAGATCTATGGAAGCAACCTCCTTATTGCTGTGTCTCGCACTCCCATGTAAATAATTATTCTCCTTCCTACACACTTACATAGAAGTGATTCAATGAACATCATCTTGTTTCTTTATTCACTTAGGTTATTAGTGGGTTCAGCCATTGTGTTTTAGGTAATGATGAAACTCTGTTATGATAGTGGTCTACAAGAAAATGAAACAATGGTTCAGGATACCTCTGTGAGCGTCTTGTTATCAAATACTGACAAGTCTTGTAATTGTTATTCTGTATTCTGTTATTGTCCCACATATAAATACGCAGTGGTTGATCCAGTTTAAAGGTTAAGTTTCTGTTGAGAAGGTATATGTTGGGCTGCAGTGGAGAGGTAAGAGGATTGAAGGTATTGTAGAATTTGGGAAATGTCTTTCCGTATCTCAGGGGTTGATATTCCCAGGAACAGATAATCTTTTTTTTATTTTTCTTTCATAGAAAAATGGAAAAATAAAGAAAAAGATTAAGGAATGATAATAATAATGATAATAAAATAATTTTAAAAAAATGGTAACTTACCTTAGAAGACTCAGATTTGATCAGAAATACCAGTGAGGGAAGGAGTCCCAAAATCCTGGATACTTAATCTAAGCATTCTTTATAGCTGTAGAATCAGTTTTCCATGAACTTTGATCATAGTTCTTTAATAAGAACTGGAGGAATTTGCGAGCTATGTAGAGGCAAATGTTTCAGTTAAAGTATTAGAGGAGAAGTTCATCCTGTTACCACTTACAATGATTATGACAGTTTTGCTCAAACGTCTCAAAAAAAAAATCTCTTTCTCTGCAACCAAGCATAGGAAAATAGTAGCTCCCTACCCAAATTCCCCTCAAATCTTCAACAACCTCAAATAAAATTAAGATGCTGGGGAGGGAACTAGAGGTGGGAACTCAGTGTTAACAGTCCTAGTTATTATCATCAGATGTTCATTTGTTACCCATCAAAATACCTGTAACTGTAGTGGTTTCCAGCTTGCTAATCTGATAGAAGTTGACAAATACATCTTGTTATGGAATAAAACCAAAAATGTTATCACTTATTCCCTCTGATTATTTTCGGAAGACATTAGTGCAATGTGTGTGTTTGAAGACTCATAGCACCTGATGATATCAAAATATAACAAATTCCTTAGTAAATTTACCTCAATATTGCTTTTTCTTGTTGATACTAAAATCACTCTCCCTCTAGAAACATGCAGCTTAATTGGTGCTGCAATAAAAGTTTTTAGCAATTTTTTATAAATCTCATGGAACTGACATTTGAACTAATAGTGAACATGGAGCTGTGATTCATTTTGAAATAAGTGAAATGAAAGTGCAGTTCTCCAAGGAAAATGTACCCCTGGCTCTAAAATTAATTAAGCTGCTATGCTTCAAGGCCCTTGAATAGTCATTTCAATTCTTTGTACAAGTTATTTTTCACAGCAAAGGGTATTGAATTAGGCTATACTTAAAGCAAAAATAGAATTCTATGGTTTAGAACAAGTAAGATATGTTAGTAGCAAAATTACTTTTAAATATATTTTTTAATTGCTGTAAATAGAAGTACACATATATTTGAGATGCCATTTTGCAAGTTATTTCATGTGAGTGAAATAAATATTATTCTACATCAATTTACTTTTATTTTCTAGTGTTACTAATGCATTTCAATGTCACAAGTACAAACCCCTGAACACATTTTTGCTTTAAGTATAGATGAACTTGTAGAGTTCCTCCAAGTGTCATATCTTCTACATGAGTATCAGCAACATTTAAAAACTGTGCTTCAGTTGTTATAGTCTTTAACATAACCTAATGGTATCTTGAAGAAATTTCAGAAATCTTAAAGTATGCCTAGAACTTTTTTGTTATTCATTTGAGAAGGTTCACAGACTAGAATAGGCCAACAAAGAATTAGATGATGAACACTTTTGCAAAAATAACAGTTTTTATTAGTCTTTCCAAGGGGCTGCAGGGGCATCTCTGCCGGGGCGCCCAGAGTCCCCCCTCCCCTCCTCCTGCTCTCCCCTCAGGGCTTGCAGGGCTGTTTCTCACCCCGTTCCCCTCAGCCCTGGCTGCCGGGCAGCGTTTTGCCCTTTCTGACACAGGCTTTCCCCGAGGTGCCCGCCCGGGGCTGAGGAGCTCAGCTGTGCCCTGCGCTGGGGCCGCTGGAGCCAGCTCAAACAGGCTGTGTCCTGCATGGGGCAGCCCCGGCCACTCCTCACAGGGGCCGCCCCGGCAGCCCCCCCAGTACTAGAATCTGTACATCTGCACCTGGTACAAAAGCAAATATGAAACTTCAGAAGTTATGAAAATCCAAAATTCGTTTACACCATCAGCCCTGACTGTCCCTGTCGAACCTCCTTCACGGCTCCACCAGCCCTGCCCATGACCCAGGACCCACGTCAGCTCTCTGGGACTGCCATCTCCTGCCTCAGTGACCCCACAGCAGGGCCAGTCTCCAGCTCCCCACAGCCCTGCCCTACCCACCCATGGGCCCTGCCAAGCCAAGCCCTCCCACAGGCCCATGGCCCAGCCTGGCCTCAGCCCATACCCATCCTCAGGGAGGTGCCCAATGCCTGGGTCTGTGCCTGTCCCAGTGCCTCCCAGCTACCCTGCTCCTGGTTAGGGTGGTGCAACGGGTCCTGACTGACAGGTCCTGCCCTGATGGACACAGGGGAACCCCTGGTGCTCCTGGCCTCAGGGAGCTGACGGTGCCCATGGTGCGTTAGTACTAGTTTCTCTATGCAAGTTCAAAAGCATCCATGGGTACATCTTCAAAGCCAGAAATGTGAATACCGGGGACCAAAACTTTACCTGGTACAATTCCTGTCATTGATTCAAAATTAGAGATGGGATCAGCTAAGTTTCTTCAGAAAATCTGCATTTTTGTTGTGGGAATCTCCTTTATCTGACATTATTTGACTTACTGGATAAATGTTTCCTTGTTTTTTGAAAACCATGAGTTCAAATCAAAGCATTCAATCCATGTCTTTTTATCTTCACTTTGAAGGACAGATATAACTATAATCTCAGTGTTTAATTTTTTTTACCATCCAATACCAGGCTGTGCCTGACACATTTCTGCAAATTTTTTTCCCTGCAGGAAGCAGTGAGCTATTCAGCAAAATTACAGAATCACAGAATCACAGAATCACAAAATGTTAGGGATTGGAAGGGACCTCGAAAGATCATCTAGTCCAACCCCCCTGCCGGAGCAGGATTGCCTAGACCATATCACACAGGAACGCGTCCAGGCGGGTTTTGAATGTCTCCAGAGAAGGAGACTCCACAACCTCTCTGGGCAGCCTGTTCCAGTGTTCGGTCACCCTCACCGTAAAGAAGTTTTTCCTCATATTTATGTGGAACCCCTCCTGTGTTCCAACTTGCACCCATTACCCCTGGTCCTGTCAAGGGATGTCACTGAGAAGAGCCTGGCTCCATCCTCATGACACTTGCCCTTTACATATTTAGAAACATTAATGAGGTCACCCCTCAGTCTCCTCTTCTCTAAGCTAAAGAAACCCACCTCCCTCAGCCTCTCCTCATAAGGGAGATGTTCCACTCCCTTAATCATCTTTGTGGCTCTGCGCTGGACTCTCTCTAGCAGTTCCCTGTCCTTCTTGAACTGAGGGGCCCAGAACTGGACACAATATTCCAGATGCGGCCTCACCAGGGCAGAGTAGAGGGGGAGGAGAACCTCTCTCGACCTGCTAACCACACCCCTTCTAATACACCCCAGGATGCCATTGGCCTTCTTGGCCACAAGGGCACACTGCTGGCTCATGGTCATCCTGTTGTCCACTAGGACCCCCAGGTCCCTTTCCCCTACGCTGCTCTCCAACAGCTCTGCCCCCAACTTGTACTGGTATATGGGGTTGTTCTTGCCCAGATGCAGGACTCTACACTTGCCCTTGTTATATTTCATTAAATTTCTCCCCGCCCAACTCTCCAGCCTGTCCAGGTCCCTCTGAATGGCTGCGCAGCCTTCCGGCGCATCAGCCACTCCTCCCAGTTTTGTGTCATCAGCGAACTTGCTGACAGTGCACTCTATTCCCTCACCCAAGTCATTAAGGAATCTATTGAATAGAACTGGTCCCAGAACCGACCCTTGCGGGACTCCGCTAGACACAGGCCTCCAACTGGACTCAGTCCCATTGACCACCACTCTCTGGCTTCTTTCCTTCAGCCAGTTCACAATCCACCTCACTACCCGATCATCCAGACCACACTTCCCCAGTTTAGCTGCGAGGATGCTGTGGGAGACCGTGTCAAACGCCTTACTGAAATCGAGATAGACCACATCCACAGCTTTACCATCATCTATCCACCGGGTTACATCCTCATAAAAGGCTATCAAGTTGGTTAAGCATGACTTCCCCTTGGTGAAGCCATGCTGAGTGCCCCTAATGATCCCCCTATCCTTGATGTGCCTAGAGACAGCATCAAGAACAACTTGTTCCATCACCTTTCCGGGGATGGAGGTGAGGCTGACCGGTCTATAGTTACCCGGGTCCTCCTTCTTGGCCTTTTTGAAGACTGGAGTGACATTCGCTTTCCTCCAGTCCTCAGGCACCTCTCCCGATGCCCATGACTTAGCAAAGATGATGGAGAGTGGTCTAGCAATGACTTCCGCCAGCTCCCTCAGCACCCGCGGGTGCATCCCATCAGGGCCCATGGATTTACGGACGTCCAGGTTGCTTAATTGGTCCCTGACCCAGCCCTCATCTACCAAGACAGATTCCTCCTCTATCCTGACTTCTTCTGAGGCCTCAAGGGTCCGGGGCTCCTCAGGACAGCCTCCAGCAGTATAGAGAGAGGCAAAGAAGGCATTCAGTAACTCTGCCTTCTTTTTATCCTCTGTCTCCAGGGCCCCCACCTCATTCATCAGTGGGCCTACATTGCCTCTAGTGTTGGCTTTACCTGCGATGTATTTAAAGAAGCCCTTTCTGTTGTCCTTGACCTCTCTTGCAAAATTCCTTGGTTTCACAGCAAGGTAGCATAACCTTTGTAGGATTCTTTTTTTCTTTTATTTCTTTTTTTTTTTTTTTTCTCATTGGGGAAAATCTCTTTCAGCGCTCCTTGTGGTATCTTTTGCAACAGAGATGTATTTACTTAACGGTCTTATAATTATCAGTACTTTTAAGGCCATGAGAACTACTAACACTCCATGGGGTGTCTAATTTCCAAGTTCTTTGGCTTGCTTTGCTAAAGAATTTCAACAGACGAATGAGCAAGCTAGTCTGTTGGTGTAACTGCATCCATCGGAAAGATTTTTACCTGAAACACAGCTGATATCAAAGTGTAATGTAGGGTGAACAACTCCTCCTTTTTATTTCTTCTTTGTGAAACAAGCAGGAAAAACAGAAGTGCTATTAATATGTACAGGAATAATGAAATTTCAAAGAGTAAAAAAACCCTGTCATCCAAACCCATCTAAATGTGGTTTTCTTACCAAGTAATCATTTGAACAATATAAATGAGAGACAGGAGTTCATTTGAGTCACTCTGCTTCCCTGCTTATAAACACAGCAGAGGAATATAGAAGTTAATAGCAAAGTCACAGTCCAGTAGGAAAAACATTGAGGAATATTAAACTGTCTCTATGCTGAGCAAATCAATGTACATCAAAATCGTAAAGTGAAAACTCATGCTGATATGGTATTGTTTAATGGGTTTGTAGCTCTGATTCTGTATTACTACAAACAGTTCTAGATTACTTGTAGAAAAACTAAATTTTTCTCTTTTTCTTTCTTTTTCTTTTTCTTTTTCTTTTTCTTTTTCTTTTTCTTTTTCTTTTTCTTTTTCTTTTTCTTTTTCTTTTTCTTTTTCTTTTTCTTTTTCTTTTTCTTTTTCTTTTTCTTTTTCTTTTTCTTTTTCTTCTTTTTCTTTTTTCTTCTTTCTTCTTCTTTTTCTTCTTTTTCTTCTTTTTTCTTCTTTTTCTTCTTTTTTCTTTTTTTCTGTTTCATCTTCTTCTTTTCCTTTTTCTTTTCCTTCTTTTCTTTCTTTTTATTTTTAATCTTTTCCTTTCACTTCTTTTTCTCTTTTTCTTCATCTTCATCTTTTTCTTCTTCTTTTTTGAAAACTTTGGAACTTTAAAACAAGCCAAAAAAAGTCCATTCTATAGCCAGAGACCATACATAGTTCTTTCAAGTTCACATCTCATATAAGTCATAAGCAGAAGAAGGTAGATACTTCTAAGGAAAACAAATAAATAAATAAATTTCAGTTTTGCTTTTCCCATCAGAACTAAAAGAACTGTTTATTATTTTTTTATTTTGATCTTCACTGAGTTCTTTTATAGTTAATTATATTATAATTAACCATAATTCAATAATTATAAACCAGCCCATGTTTTTAATTCTTCCTACTGAGACTGTTCTACTGATTTTATTTTCTAAAAAATAATGGTTGACTAGAAGTAAACTGACAATACAACATAGAACTGAACTGGGCAGCTGTTGGTCATTCTGAAGTAATGTGAACTCCCATTGTGTTTGGAAAGCACATCCTGAGATAAACATTAACCATATTTATAGAAATTGATGTTTTTGACAACTGATGGCTCTAAGTGGAAAGATGTGATATTTTTTGATATAATTTTCATGCAGGATTCGCAGTATTAGAATATTTCTTGTGACAAGTGAGAAATTTTTCATCTTTCTTTTAAAGCACAGATAGATATGGTAGTGAAAACAGTTATCAGAAAGTGGTGAGCTGACAAGATCCACCTCCCAGGAAGATTATGATGGTGAGAGCAGTGTGGCTTTTTTCTATCACCTAGACTACTTTAAAGAAAAGTATGTGAGTCTGTGTGAGGTGTGGAAAAATAACAGAAGATTGGCAAGGACTGTAAACACGCTTAGGTGACTTGCAGTGACTTGCAGCTGGGGTGTTGAAAAACACATATATCATACTAGTTGTTGTTTCGCTTTGTGTGTTGGACAGGTAGAACCTCGGTAATAAGGTAGACTTGTTATAGATTTAGAGGCACCCTATCAAACATGCTTGAGGTTCCTGCCCTGCTGTGGGAAAGATCAAAGCACAGTGGTAAACTACACCTGTGTGAATCCCTGATGTACAGGTGAAAACAGCAGGTTCGGTGATTCTCTAGCAAGGACTGAACTCCACAGTGCCTGTGTCACTGCTTGTGTGCCCCTGCCCAGGTGCTGCTTCAGGGATCCCCTGGTTGGTGAGGTAACAAAAATAAATTTACTCTTTGCATTTCTTCTGTGGTTTTGTGGTTGTTCCTGTGTCCTGTTTGTGCTGGCTCACACAGAGGGTATAACATTTTTGGTAGCATAGTAGATGCTACCTCCTGGTAAGCAGAGCAAACCTCTTGTAAAGGGCTATTTTAGGTCTCAGGCCTTTGGTCCAGGGGCCACAAGAATGCTTTGCCTGATTGAGGGACATTGATTGTGAAAGAATACCCATACATTATGTCCAATACAGAGGTGGTACGAAGGTGTCCAGTACTGTGAAAGATGGAGACAATCTGGACATTCAGAGAAGCAAAGCCTAGGTAAGGGTAGAGGCTGATGCAGTGTAGGCAACTGCAGGCTAGATGACAAAAAAGTTTTCAGTATTGCAGTTCTGAACATTGGCACCTAAATTCTTCCTAAATTTTTTTTTAAATGTATTTGCTAATCTGTTCTTCAGTGCTGTAACAATATGATTTTTACCTGACCATTTGGTGTTTTTCTGTTTAGAGGTGAATTATCTTGGACAGGGACTCACACAGTTCATTTGTACAGCATGGTCAATTTTTCTCTCTCTCAAAGGATTCTTGAAATATCATGCAATATTTGAACTTGAGATAACTGGATTAATTTACTCTGACAAACTTTCTTTTATAAATTTGCTTTCTAGTGGTAAAGGATCTGTGCCCATTGAAATAAAAAGGAAACTGAACCCCTGATTTAAAAAGAAAAGAGGTACAAATAAAACATTTTACCCCTTGCTTATTGTAATATTCTAAAAATATCTCTAAAGACTTTTTTTTTACCATCTGATTCATTCTTGTCTCTTATTTAGCAGTAACTCCTAAGAATTAGTGCTACAAGAATTTAATGAATAGTTTCTTGATTAATAATCTATGATAAAGAACAAGGTTGCTAAAGCTATAACAAATCCATCGTCAAATATTCTAGCAACCGTTTTTAGGGAGATTGTATCTACTGGAAGTATCTAAGTTAATAGTGGGATGTCAGTCAGTGTTATACAGCAAAGTCTTCTGAACTGATCAAATTATCATGACATAAATAAAGTGGTTACATCAGCAGCATAATCATAAATGCATTGGATGTCAACATGGCAGCTCATTATACAGCAAAACATTACTGGAACTGTAATCAATGGCAAGCACAGGAATGTTCTCTTCAGAAAGTTGTTTTGCCTAAAATTAGTATGAAAAACACCAGATTTTATTTGTCAGCAAAAATGTTAACACATTTTCTAATTTTAAAATGGTAGCCAGACAGCTGCAGGGTCCTTAGCTTTCCTACTGAAATTTATAATTTACAGTGAATGCTAACTGTATGCCTCATTCCTATAGTGATCATGCTGGTTCCTTAGAGACAGCAAATGAAATAAGACGAAGGAATGAACTTAGTTAATAGTCCTTAGTCTGTTCTTACTATTGTCGTGAAAACTTTACTTGACAGTAGCATTTCATATTGTGATCTACTCTTGGAAACTCTTGAAAAGGAGGTTGGAAGGGAGAGGTGACTTTTTTTTTACAAGGTCACCTGATGAAGTTGGAGAATTGGAAGAGACTTTTGGCACACCAGTCTTATTTCAAACTAGCCGCCGTGTTTTCCTTCAAGCCAAAAATCTTGCTTGAGATCTCACTTTCATTTTCTCCCCAGCTCTATTAACTGGTTTTTAAAAAGACCTTGTCTTTCTTACATCTTTAGAACACCATGGTTACTTTGATTTTCCAGGACACTCTTGTGCAACCAGTAAATTTTCTTTTGCTCTTGCTCTGCCTTATCCAGTATCTTCTGTCTAAACCAGTAGACTTGTATCTCTTTGAGATTTGTGAACAAAAGGCTGTCAGGGATTACAGTGGGTTTTTTTCTAATCCAATTGAGAATGTCTGTACTACAATGAGGGTTGTGACTGCATTATAGCAGGTGTATCTAATCTCACTTCAATTTACTTAGTGCCCATGGAAGTCTACTAATACACACTAAATTATGAGCTGAAACCCAATGGGGATACAACTATTAGCTAGCCTTTATCCAATCAATACCTGATTGTTTATTTATTTTCAACTCAAAATGCTGGCCTGAAGTTATGTTGTCTGCACAGTGCTTCGTTACTCTGTTTCTTGTGGACAGGCTTTTTCATATAAGCAAGTGAGATCACTTTGTGAACTTTTGTGACGAATGTTAAAAAAAAATAGGAGGGGGGCAAAATACCATCTTTCACTTTATTATGCACTTAGTTATATGATTTTTCCTTTAGTACTGAGATTGCAAGCTCTTTTCATTAGAAAAGATCCTGGAAGGTGGTGTGCTTTCCAGTGTACCCTGCTGTTGATGTTTAAATGATGACACACATACACAAATCCTGGAGGACTGCGCCGTTGTGGGCAGTTGTGAAACAGACTAGGTGAATTTTGATTTGGAAATGTATTCTGAAGTAATTTGTTTCATATTTTTTAAAAAGACTTGGAGAAACAGCAGAGGACCAGAAAAAACTTCCTAGCTTTTAAAAAAAGGATTTTTTCTTTAATCTACCTTTTTTAAAAGTATCACTGTAGGAGATTTTATATTTAGTTTATACTTTTGTAATTAACCAGTTTCAGTTTGACAGATCATCTTTTCAAAAATCTACTTCCAAATAGAAATAATATGAAAAATAACATACAATGTGTAAAGGAATCAGAGCACCTGAACTGCTCAGTGTATAATGTATGGGCACTTGTAATTTCAGGACTACAAAAATTACAATTTTTAAATAAAAAACTTTTCTCCCTATCCTTTCCTTCATACCTTCCTCTGCAAAGTAATGTTATATAAGTTTTTAAAAATTAACCATTCTGCAAAGGGGTGTCAGAAAGCGTATCTTGTGAAAACTGTAATTAGACTGGGTTATATGATGGCAGTGGGTGGATTTTCCACATTAACCTTCCTGACATTCCTTCTCTGCGTAACTATTTTATGTTTTTTCTACATAGTCAGTTGCTGGCTGTAATTTATGAATTTTTCATAAATCGTGCCTTGATCCTAGTATGTTGAACATTTTTTTTTCCCCTTAAATTTGAAGTTATTCCAGTTCTGAAGTGGGATCTATTTTGTAATTCGATTTTTTGGGCATTAGAAAATTGATACCACTTGGATATGATTTTATCTTATACCTATATTGGAGCTCACATTTATATATTTCGAGTTTTAACTGAAGGAATGGAGAAATAGGGAATAGAGGCAGCATTTTAAAAGATCATGTCCCCTATTCTAAGACTAAATCCAAGGTGGTCAAAAAAAGTTGTAAGATTTGGAGAAAATATAAATCCATCAAGCAGTTTTGGGTTTCAGCCTTTTAACTAAAATTATCAAATAGTTCAGAGAAGGCTGATTACTCTGCAGGCTGAAAGTTGGCAAACTCTCGTCAAATGTGCGTGTGTGTGCGCGCATGTGCGCAGACGTGTGCATGTGCATAAGTTATGTATTTGCCCTCCTGGAGCATTAACTTTTCCTGGAGAGGAAATTTCCTCCCTAGAAGAAATTTTCTTCAACTTCTAGCAAAGATGGTTATTTGGAATTAAACCAACAAATAGAAGTCCATTGGATGGTATTAATAGCATAGTTTTTAAAATATGTAATTTATTGATTTACTATTGACCTAGTCCTATGATAATGTAAGACACCACCTTACATTAAAAGTAGCTTTCATGTTCACCACCTATTTTCACCTTAATTTCTGAAAAAAAATAAAGTATTGATAGGTAAAAGAACATTTTTTAAAGTTATCTATTCCATTAATATATTTTTCTTACACTGTGTATACCAACACTGTCCCCTTGTAACTTAGAAAATATACATATTGAGAACGTGTGAGATGGTACTCTCAAGTCTTCTAGTTTATGCTGTATGAACAGCATACCAGCCTACCTCTCTAGGACAATCACCTCTTGTGTACTGTCTGTGACCTTTAATACCTGAATTGTCCTTTATACAATGCCCTTGATGATTTAAAATTAATGTTTTTCAGTGAGTTAAGAAGCTCACTTTTTCTCGTCAGCTATTGTACTGTTAAGAAAATGAAAGCTGTAAGAATCATTGTCTTCAATAATGTGCTTTCATCTGCACTGTAAGGTACTTAACATTTGGGAATGAAAGCTGGCAAATCTCTCACAAGAACAGGACATAATTCCTTTGTGATGCTAGAGAACCTGGCAGTACCACAGCTCACATGAAGGCCAGCAGTACTTGCAAAACATCTCAGACAGTGGACTTCCTAAGGTTTCCTTGAAATCTCCATCTCCCAGAGATTTCCTTGAAAATCACAGCCTCCATGTCAATGCACACAAATGTTCCCAATATTTTATGAGCTGTCTGTGATAATATCACTTCACCAGGTCCAATAAAAGGAATTGATTTTTTTTTTAAAGAGAATAGCTAAACCATTCCAATCTTATAAAGAAAAGAGAATGCACAGGCAGTGAAATCCTGCTACTTTAGTTGTTCTTTGTAGGAAAACTCAGCAAATCACCTGCCCATGCTACTGTGACAGGTTTGAAAAGGCAAAACTGCTGTATCTGTTGTTTCTCAGACTTTTTTCCTTATTTAGTATAGACTGAATATTTGTCTCTGCCACTTTCCTCTCTCAGTGTAGTTCAGACCCAAATTGTGACACCCCTCTGTTTTAATTGTAATTCACAAACATAGACAGTTTCTGGTGTGTCATAGACAACCCTACCATCCAGAAGAAAAGTGGACGAACAATGATTTGGACTCAGTTAAATGCTCTGATTTCCTGAACTTTCCATGTTCTGGTTCCTAGAACCAGTAATTTCTGCATTATCTTGCTGAGTGTTATCATGTGCAGGATGAAAATAAAAAATATAAAGATATATATTAGCATTAAGACTTTTCATTATATTTTTTTTACAGTACAGTTCTTCAGGATGCTGAGCGTATTGATCTGCACATTGTGAAAGGAGTGTGTAGTGAAACTGAGTGCACTCCAGGGAGAGACAGGAATTCCAGTAAAGGTCATCCCTAAATAGTACAGATGTGAAAAATGTCATCTTCAGCAGTATTAGGAATGGAAATACTGTAACAAAATCTTCTGCAGATATGGTAACAAATGACATGCAACTTGGATTGACTAATTCATTTTCTTTTTTGGTTATTGTCTCACTAAGTGATCATTAAGTAAACTTTCTAAAAGGATAATAACTCATGCGTCCTTTAAAAGAACTATGATGTCTAAAAATAGTTGTCTATTTGGGGAATTGCCAGTTGTACCGATATTTACCGAGTTATCTCAATGAGCATCCCCATGAACTGGATGATTGCTGCCTCTATGGATAGGTAGAAAAAACAAAGATGAGGCATGTGCCAGACCATCCAGTCTAAGCACCACACCATCTCTCCGAGTCCTGCATTCAAGAAATGCTGTGAAATTTCTATGCTATTTCAATCTCTCTTTCTACCAATGTTTCTCCCATCGAAAGGAATTGCCTTTTAACACTCTGTGCATGTTTTGGAATAACATTTATGTTGAATCGGCAGTAAAATCTTTACCATTCTGTGCAGACAATTTAGTAACACATTACATATGGGATCATGATGCAAGACATTAATCCAGAAATGTCTTGTCCTTTGAGTCATGTAAATTATGTCAAAGATTCATATGTAAATAAGATAATATATACATTTCCCATAAGGTGTGTCAATGGCACTTCAAATTACTATATGTTATTTTTAAAGTTTTTAATTAATTTTAGATTATTCCATTAAAAACAAATACTTGAAAGTGAAGTAAGGGGAAAACGGGGGTGGCACGCTCGCAGGTGCTGGGCGACGGTCCGGAGTAAACAACCCCTCTCAATGTGAGTATGGAAGTTTCTCGTTTATTCACAAAGCACGCCGCGAATATATAGGCGGTAACCTGAGTACATGCTTATCACGCGTCCCGATCGCACTTGTGATTGGTCTATGGATTTACATACTCAGAGCTCTGGACTTAACTCTTGCGTAGCTCGAAGCCTGGGTTGCTCAGACTGCTCAGTGGCACAAGATCGTGCCCCTTCTCACTTAACCAAGCCTCTACATGAAAGTTTTGGCCAAATTCCCCTTATCTGCATAAGTGGTCAAAATTTAAAAAGTGTTCATCCAATTTCACCTTAGTTGTGTGAAAAACACTTTGTGAAATATCCTTCTGAAAAATGAATAGCAAAATTAGCTTTCTAAAGAATCAATTTGAACCTTTCTGATCATCATAGCAAATAAAGGCAGTCACAAACAAGCCTCAGGGAACTATTTACACCATATTAGGGGATACAGTTTGTACATGCTTAGATTACTTCTATAAAGGTAAAATATTTTGAGGCCATGAAAATATTTAATCCTCAATAATAAATTAAATCTTGTGCTCAAGTATTAAAAATTATTAAAAATAATTCATAAAAATATCAGTAACAATTTTGAAAGTTATATAAAAATATCATGTTTTCAACCTCTTCAAAAATGTCACCTCCCACACTATTTTTAGGAGTGTTCTTAATAAAGCATTTTGTTTCAACTTGTTTTGTAAATATCAGTCAGCCTCTTAGTTGGGTTATGGTTCCCCTTTTAGTCATCTGTATTTGCATCCTAAGGTTACTTCAGGCATTTGAAAACAAATACTCTTTTTTTATATGCATATACCATGTGTTCTGCCAGGAACATCTGCCATAAAATATATTCTGTGATCTTTATGTGGTTTTGATCATCTAGACTGCATTTCTAGAAGGTAGTCTTATTCACTTCACTATGTGTCAGTTTAAGCATGCCTGAAGCAAAAAAAAAAAAAAAAAAAAAAAGGGACTCTAGGATCTTGATTCATTCTACTGGAACTGAGTCACTACAGAAACATAGAAATGTAAATTTCCTATCTAAGCAGTGCAGAAAGATGAGAAGGATGTTTTGGCTTTTACATGAACCACCTTGTGAAATACCTTACTAATGAACAACTTGGTAGGACCTCAAGCCTGGGTATGCTGTTTAGGCAAGAACTCCAACAGAATTACAAAACAGTTGTACTGCTTATAATATATGAATGCCTGTTCCCCCTTGTATCAACCTTACAAAACATACACTGTCAGCTGGTGAAAATCTATTACTTACTTCTTTCTGTGGAAATGAAGGTCCTCAGATTTCAGCTGCTATATTTGTGTTCTCAGAAGTTTAAGGAATCAGAAACAGACTGTGATTTGTTTTTCAGATTTTCCTAGGATTCCCCTTTTTGTTGCTGTTGTGATTGTTACCAGACATTGGTTAAAGTACACTTGAAATATTAATAGTCCTCTTTAAACTTACTGTGTTCTGTGTATAAACAGGGCTTTCAAGAATTTGCTGACAATCACTGAAGAGACTAATCCTCCACAGAACAATAAAAGCCTATTGGTTAGGATTTTCCTCTGGATTTGAGAAAACAGAGCTCTGTTCTCTGCCTTATGGGTAATTTGAATCTGGATCTTTAGCAGATCTTCTACAGTACACATAAATGCTTTAATTACCAAGATACTTTGTTGTGAATCTCTGCTGTGAAATCTTTTCCTCTTTGTGTTGAATTTCAAAGAATCTTGAATAATTTGAATCTCATCCTTTCATGTAAAAAGTTATTGTTGTACACAATGAGCTAGTCTTCCTCTGTTCAAGTGATAATAGTTGATGAAATGGTACATTAGAATCACAGAATCATAGAATCATAGAATCGTTTTGGTTGGAAAAGGTGTTTAAGATCATCGAGTCCAACCATTAGCCTAGCACTACCAAGTCAACCACTAAACCATATCCCTGAGCACCATATCTACTTGTCTTTTAAATACCTTCAGAGATGGTGATTCCACCACTTCCCTGGGCAGCCTGTTACAATGTTTGATAACCCTTTTGGTGAAGAAATTTTTCCTGATATCCAATCTAAACCTCCCCTGGAACAACTTGAGGCCATTACCTCTCGTCCTGTTGCTTGCTACCTGGGAGAAGAAAATAACCCCCCCCTCGCTACAACCTCCTTTCAGGTACTTGTATACAGCGATAAGGTCTCCCCTGAGCCTCCTTTTCTGTAGACTAAACAATAACAGTTTCCTCAGTCACGCCTCACAAGACTTGTTCTCCAGACCCTTCACCAGCTTCGTTGTCCTTCTTTGGACTCGCTCCAGCACCTCAATGTCTTTCTCGTAGTAAGGGGCCCAAAACTGAACACAATATTCAAAGTGCGGCCTCACCAGTGCCAAGTACAGGGAGATGATCACTTCCTTAGTCCTGCTGGCCACACTGTTTCTGATACAAGCCAGAATGCTGTTGGCCTTTTTGGCCACCTGTGTACACTGCTGACTCATATTCAGCCAGCTGTCGACCAACAGCCCCCCAGGTCCTTTTGCACCAGGCAGCTTTCCAGCCACTCTTCCCCAAGCCTGTAGCAGTGCATGGGGTTGTTGTGAGCCAAGCGCAGGACACGACACTTAGCCTTGTTGAACCTCATACAGTTGGCCTCGGCCCATCGATCCAACCTGTCAAGTTCCCTCTGTAGAGCCTTCCTACCCTCCAGCAGATCAACACTCCTGCCCCACTTGGTGTCATATGCAAATATATTGAGGGTGCACTTGATCCCATCTCCCCAGTCATTGATAAAGATATTGAACAGAACTGGTCCCAATACTGAGCCCTGCGGAGCACTACTTGTGACCAGCCGCCAACTGGATTTAACTCCATTCACGACAACTCTTTGGGCCTGGCCATCCAGCCAGTTTTTTACCCAGTGAAGCATACGCCCGTCCAAGCCATGAGCTGTCAGTTTCTCCAGGAGTATGCTGTGGGAGAGAGCAGCAGGAGAGATTATTAAAGATTCATTCACTACTCCAGCAGTTAAAATAGTCAGTTGGGAAGGGAAAGACTAATGTTGAAGTCTTGGTGAAACCATGAAATCTGATGTGAGGAATATGATCTGTGATCTGCCAAAATGGCAGGAAAAGAGAACCAGAACAGGATAATGCATATGTCAGTCTATTGCAACAGTGACAATGAATCACTTTCTGTTGCACAGTGTCTCTCATGATGACATGGTAATTGCTCAAGGTCAAGAAGAAATTACACAGTCCGTTGTAGTAACTGAATATATTTGAGGGAAGCAGGGTTTGGTATATTAGTTAGGGAATTAGGAATTGTTGTGATGGGAGTGTTCAGAAGACTGTCATGAGGCCAGTTTTAAACTTTAAGGTAAACTTTACTAAATTCATTCATCAATGACACTTCTGCTAATGAATGGTTAGTTCTTACACATTATTTATTGTGTACATTTTTATGTACACAAAAATTTGTCCTTAACACTTGCATCTTAAATTACTTTGAGTATTCAATACCATGGACAGTGTTGGAAGCCTGAACTATATTTTTTCACTTGAGTCCTGTAAAAGTAAAACAAACTAGGTAAAATTTCATATGCCGTAGAGTAACAATGTCATCTGTTGTCTAGAAGAAATCAGTCATTTGAGGAAAATTGCTCAGAAACACTATGAAAAAGATGACAATTCAGAGTAATAAGTATTGCAATTTATAAGAAATTATTTTGTTTCAGTTGTTTCTTAAATTAGGTTTCCTGACAGATCATGAGAATTGATGTTTAACAAGACACATATATTTTGCATGACAATCAAAGAGAAATACTATAAAGAGTATTTGATTCTTCTTTCAATTACAAAAGCAAATATTGAAAATAATTCCATTGGAATATGTAGCTATGTTCAGGTAAAACTATCTTCAGGTCAAAATTATGTAATGTTATTTTGAAGAACATATCTATTATAATTCATATTTTGTACTGAATAAAAGCATGCTTACCATGTCTGACTTTAACAGTGGTGAATAGAAGAATGCTAGAAATTAGAACTACGAATGGCAAAGAGAAAGAAACTGTTAGTATCCTTGTGAGCAGTGGCTGGGTAGGTGATGCAGACAATGAAAGAACTGTGTTTAGTTTTCCTAGGAAAGTAGATGTGAACACAAACAACAAATAATGAGAGAGGCCTGTGAATAAGCAGAACAAAACACAGAATCACAGAATCACAGAATCACAAAATGTTAGGGATTAGAAGGGACCTCGAAAGATCATCTAGTCCAATCCCCCTGCCAGAGCAGGATTGCCTAGACCATATCACACAGGAACGTGTCCAGGCGGGTTTTGAATGTCTCCAGAGAAGGAGACTCCACAACCTCTCTGGGCAGCCTGTTCCAGTGTTCAGTCACCCTCACCGTAAAGAAGTTTTTCCTCAAATTTAAGTGGAACCTCCTGTGCTCCAGCTTGCACCCATTGCCCCTTGTCCTGTCAAGGGATGTCACTGAGAAGAGCCTGGCTCCATCCTCTTGACACTTGCCCTTTACATATTTATAAACATTAATGAGGTCACCCCTCAGTCTCCTCTTCTCCAAGCTAAAGAGACCCAGCTCCCTCAGCCTCTCCTCATAAGGGAGATGTTCCACTCCCTTAATCATCTTTGTGGCTCTGCGCTGGACTCTCTCTAGCAGTTCCCTGTCCTTCTTGAACTGAGGGGCCCAGAACTGGACACAATATTCCAGATGCGGCCTCACCAGGGCAGAGTAGAGGGGGAGGAGAACCTCTCTCGACCTGCTGACCACACCTCTTCTAATACACCCCAGGATGCCATTGGCCTTCTTGGCCACAAGGGCACACTGCTGGCTCATGGTCATCCTGTTGTCCACTAGGACCCCCAGGTCCCTTTCCCCTACGCTGCTCTCCAACAGCTCTGTCCCCAACTTGTACTGGTACAAACCACTGGTTTGAAATGTGAAACTGTCTGTTAGAGAAGTGCAGAAAAAACACTACTGTGAAAGATGTACAAAGAGATTGTGTTGTTTCCTGGAAAGGCATGCAAGAAAGTGTAATTTTATATTACTGAGGTAGTGAACTGCAAAGAATTAATAAAGAACAACCTGGCTAAAACCATCTGTGAGGCAAAATTGTTTTGGAAGGTCATTTAAAACATGACTAAGAAAAGATAATCCTGAGAGTCCTCTCTCTTGGATTTGAATTGGAATGCCATCAAATAAGTAAACATTTTAAGGAACTGCCTTAATGTTATATTTTGGTTTTCCCACTGACGTCTGAAAATTAATGGAATTTTGACATTCTTATATATGGTAGCTTATGTATTTGTTCATAAAGTTTTAATGTACCACTGATTACAAACAGAATAGCTGAAAGGAATCTCAAAAAACATCTACAGTATTGTTCTGTCTCAAATTAGGCACAGTTGTATGTAATCCATAGCTGAAAGGTGTCTGCCTAACCAGCTCTTAAAACTTTCCAAGCTATCTCTACAGCTTCTGTAAGGAATCCATGATGGAATTTAGATAAACTTAAAATAACAGAGTTTTCCCTTATTATAGTGTAAGCCTATTGCTTCTTGTCGTATCCCCATTGAGCGTGGAAAATCGCTTTCCTTTTTTACTGCAGTCATTTAGATGTACAACATTTTAATCACATCTTCCTTCATATATGCTTTTCACCAGACTTAACAAACCCCAGTTACAGCCAATTAGTCTCAAACACATAGTTTCTCAGGCTTGTGATTATTGTCATTTTTTTGAACTTCCTACAGTTTTACAGAAGTGTGTGCTGGCTCATGACAATAACACTTCAGCTGAGGCCTTACTAATGCTAGAAATATTTCTTCATATGTTCTACATTGCAACTTTCCTGTTAATTCCTCTCAATATAAGCTTTGTTTTTCTCTGCTAAGTAACATGTTTTCTTGTGTTCAGTTTGTGAAACACTGTAAGCTCCACATCTTTTTCTGTGTAACAGCTGACCCAAGCCATTTCCCACTTTGCTTTTGTGTCATTTCTTTGTAAGCGTGATACTTGTGTCCTTGAACCTGCTAAATTGCAATCTGGATGCTTCTGATAATTCCTCCAATTCTAATCCTATCCTTCAAAGTTATTTCATTCCACTTCTGCTTAGTGTAATTTGCAGATTTAATAAATACCTGTGTATTGCACATAGAAGTAATTAATGTGCTGTCTTGGTTTTGCAGGGATAAAATTTATAGAATCAATTTTCTGTTACATTTTGTTTCAGTTTGTGGCCAGCTGTGGTACAAGGCCACTAGCAGTGAAAGCCAGGACAGCTGATCCAGGCTGGCCCAGAGGTGTATTCTATAACATTAACATTATGTTCACTATAAACAGGAAAGCTTGCTGGGGTTGGGGGGGCTCTTTGCTCTGCTCTCCTTAATCCTTCTCCTGTTTTTTCAATTGTTGTGATCCCTGGAGGGAAGTGCCACCACTCTATGGGCTGAGTATAACTTTGTGCCTTTTGTATCATTCGGTGTTTTGTATTAGTATTGACATTGGTTTTCTTATTTTATTAAATGTGTTTAAATTTCAACCCACCAGTCTCCCTCCTTTTCCCAATTCCCTTTCTCAGCTGGGGAGGGGTCTTGGGTGATAAAACAACTGTTATTGTTTAGCTCTGGGTGTCGGCTAAACTGAGACATGTGCATATGGAAAAGAAGCAGAATGAGGAAAAACAGCTGCAGAATACTTCCAGACCTCCACACAATTTGGTAAAGAATTGAAGAATAATTAAATAGAAATAAGAAATGGGACAGAACAATTTTTTGTTGGCAAACATATTAGGGAAGAAATCTTACTTAACTTTATCTAAAGACTATGTTTCAAAAATCTTTTCTAGGGAATTTGAAGATTGGAGCCTTTATATGAACACAGGTTTAGCACCAGATAAAGTTTGTCTTTCATCAGAAGGCTTTTTTTCCACTTATCATTAATATCAAATTATTGTAATCCATTTAGTGTTATCAATTAATATAAAGGAATTATGTTTTTACTGCTAATAGATGTTTCTTTTAAATGGGTAATCAACTAGTCTGGAATTCTCTGAGGCTTTCCATTCACCTTGCTTCCTACTATCATAATTAAAGATAAATTGAATGTATGCTGCCTGCAGTTGTTGCAGTTTACTAAGTTACTGTCATGTATCTTATTCTCTCTTAAAGTTGATGGGGTTTTAAGGATATATTTATTATGTTTTGTAGTATGCTAGGAATTAGTAGAAAAGTTAAGATTAAGTCAGTGCTTCACACCTCCATCAGTATATCCTTCCAGCTGGCCAGTGAGACACCCGTAATCTTTTCTAACAGCAAGTCACTTGTTTTGAATATTTGATCTACTGATCTAGCTGCTGTTCAGCCAAAGAAATTATTTTTAGATGCTGCTATTTAGTTTAAGATTATATCAATGGCAGTCACAGCTATAACTATTTATTCACTACAAAGTCTGTGAGCTTGAATGAGGCACATGAAGCAGCAATATAAAGACATCAAAGCACTTAGGTATCGCTGCACTTGTACTGACAGTATATGTCTTCACCACTAGCATCTGTGTTGACTAAATACACTTTACACCATACAGAGGAGCAACAGTTTTTATAAGGGGCTCAGTCAGAGCTCTGGGAATCTGACCAGCTCCTGATGGGATATTGAGGTCATCTCAAGATCAGTGTCATCTCTACTATTTCTCCAGCACTGCTATTTTCTTCCTCTTTATTTTCCTGCCAGGTTTTAAATGCCTGTATCTTCTCATGATTTCTGTGCCACCCAGCTGAGTTCCTGAAATATCTTCTCTTATAAATGAAATCCTTCCCATTATGAGTCATTTCTACCAACTACCTGAGTATGAGGATAAAGAAACAGAGATGCCAGAAGGCTGCAGAGACGTATGCCAAAAAACATGAATAACTGCCTCAGCAAATGGATACTAGGAACCATGGTAGGAATCACAGGTTGACAGAGGCACCCACAGATCCTTTTAACATCATTTTTGGGCTCCCGTTGTTTTAGAAGTCTTTGCTACTCAACAACAGCAATAGAACTTTTGCATATAGCAAGCAGCTTTTCCTATGAGCTTACCTTTCTGTTTCAGCACACAAACACATAAGTGAGATCACTTCCAACACTCAGGGATAAGTTAAAACTGTTCTTCTGGACTGACACTGCCTTGGATCCTATTAGAAAAAAAACCAATCTTTCTGACTCATTGCATATAAAACAAAGACAATGCAAGATCATATTTAAAAGCTGTAATCAAATGACAACATTATTTAAAGAATCTCTCTTGAAGTTAACTTCAAACACACAGGATTTTTAATTATTTAGTCAAAATCTAAAATAGAAGAAGGAGGGCTTATGACAGTGTCTGTTCTGTCCACAGGATTGTCTTTTGTAAACTGATTTTTTTTGACTGAAGAAGCTTTAAACGAATAGAACCCCCTTCCCCAAACTGTGCAGAGTATTGAATGTATAATAATGCTAACTGATTTTGCCTTTTCACTTCTACTTTTCTGAAAAAAACCTAATTGATACAGCAAAAAGGGTAAAAACAATTCCACCCAAAATTATTAGAAGTAGAAATACATAATTTTGTAAACGATGACTGTATCACAGACATAGGTTTACTATAAACAAGTGCCATTACACTTTCAGACTCAGCTTATTAGACTCCATTGGATCTCATTTCAAAATCACTCCAAATATGATTATTTCAAGTATGTAGGATTTGAGTGCTACTGTGTTTATCTTCTGCATGGAAGAGATTGGGATAAAGAAGCCAAGAGAAAACTGCATTTTTTAAGTAAAACCATAAAAGAGCATGGGAAACACAAGAGCTGACTCGCACTTTAACGGATACTGTTGTCTAGAAGAGCAGGGAGCTAGTTTTCCCTTATTTCAGAAGTACTATTTTTGCCTTAAATTACGCTCTTATAGCAGAGAAATATCATTGCATGAATCTGTTCCTTTCCCAGTGTCCTCTGAATTGCCCTATCAGTTCTTGCATCTGTCTTAAGGCCACTTAAGACCATTGATAGGGAGAGGGAGAGCATAGCAACAGAGAGTAAAGAAGAAAAACAGAGATTAGCATTTTCTAATGAAACAACACGAAAGACTTTATCTAGGATGTAATTGTGCCAGTGCATTTTCTTCACTGTACATTCATTAGTACAGAGCAGAAAGTTCTTCATTAATCCAAGAAGTCTTTATATGAGAAAAATAAATATCTCTTATATAGGCATGCACAAATTCAGTCTTACTACGAGGAATATAATATTTAAATGGAAAAGACTGCTGACTCATTACTGGGGTTTTGTTAAAGCAGCTGCAAACTGGGCATATTGCAAAACCACTGTGTTCACAGGCTCCCCAAAACACATAATCTTTGCATAGTGTCAATAACATTCAAATGCAATTTGATGATGGCTGGTCAGATTTCTGTTCTATTCAAAGGACAGGTTGCTCCAGATCGTGCTTTATATATGCATTGAGGATGCAAGACAGTAAATTCTAGTTGGCCTGGAGACCAGGGCCTTGCTCTCTGCAAGGTGACAAATACAGTTTCAGCATGTCTTAGGAACAAGTAAATAACTAATTCCCCAAGACAGATGGGTACTTAGTTATATATTATCTCTAAAATGTGTTCCATTAAGTTTGAGAATATGGGAGGTTTAGCACATAACTCAAATGCTGAAAAATAAGAAAAGACATATAACATGAAAAGCAAAATAGTCAGGCAATGTAGTATTCATTTAGAGTAAGCCATGTGCTATGTTATAGACTGATTTTAATCTATTGCTAATGTATATTTGATATATTGTGAAAACATTGTTTGAATGAGACTGAAAACATAAAACCAGAAAAATTTACCATATATCCTTTAAAGAAATTGTTTCACAACTTTTACCAGAACATGGAAAAGCTGAAAAAACACTTTAATTGTGGATAATACAGAATTTTAATTAGCAGCACAAAGTATGTCTTTTCAATATTTACCCACTTCAGTGTTTACACACTAGACACAAATTAGGAAATTTTTATCTGTGAAGATGTTAGAGTGGTACTGAAGCACACATTTTCCTGTTCATTGGCTTCCTAAAGAGCCTTTGAAGAAATGCATGTGAAAATGGTGCAAAAAGAATGTTTTTTCCTTCCCCAGAAAAAATTACTGTACCCTTACGAAGAGGAAAATTTGCTTGGTGCTAAGACATCATTTAGGAATCCTTGGTGAAATTTCTTTCTCTGATACAAGTTTCTTGTGTAATTTCAGATGTGCTATGTAAAGATAGATCAAAAGGTCTTCTAGTAATATCTCATTTGGTGAAACAGGACTGACTCCACATTCAATGAAAATACAAATTGCAAAAGCCATTTTCTTAAGGGGATCACCACTTAACTGTTAGGTAATGTCATTGGTCCCTTAAGGTGTAGCATACTTAAAGATCAGCAGTCGTGTTAGAAGACTGTCAGGTTTCGGTACAATGCTGTTAAGGGCCTCTGGGACTTGCTGTCAGAACAACTGTCTTGGGACTTCCAGGCTCCAAACTCCAGTTCTCCTCCAGACGAGCTGCAGTACAGAGAACTAAATCCCACTTACAGCTGGATCTCTGCATTTCAGGCTAGCTAACCTGAAGCCTCTGCAAATCTGACTGCTCCATAACTGCAGAATCAGAAAACACTAATTTTGTGGCAGTGATGTATTTGACCAAGAATCCACCCAGGATTTCCATGGATGCTCTTTCTTGGTTTGGGGGAAAATTTATAGAAACTGAACTGTTTTAGATTAACCATTTTGATATTTAAAAACTGACAATTTATAATAAAACTTCATTTTAATTGAAAACATTCTGACCACCTTCGTGCTTGATTTCTCAGGAAATATTGAATCAGTTCTGAGCAGGCTTAGAGACAGGAAACTTTTCTGATAGGTACTTGGGACACTGGTAGAAAATTTGTACCTTTATCACTTCTTGCTAAACCACTACTCCCTTTTACCATAGGTAATTCATGATGTCCCACTACTGCATGGTGACCAATGAAATGAAATAATACAGTTTTGAATCATTGGAGTTGTCTCCTAAATTAATAACTGTTTCAATCTATACATTTGAAGTGAGGTTACACAGCATCTGACTAGATATTTTGAGAATCTTGGATTAGAGAATTCATACATCTGTGTTATCAGTTAGGTACCTAAATTTTCTGGGACAAAGTGCCTGAATTCATTGAATGCCTAACTTCATGGGAAGATCTTGTATTTAGGTTTTCTGAACTAGATTCACAAGGAGTAAATCCAATTGGACAAAAATGCCTAACAACATTTATAAATTCAAAGCAGAATCCATGCAAATTCCCTGAACATAAAACATGTAGTACGAAACAATAAATAACTGCAATATAAAATACTAATCAGGCTTTGAGGAAGGAAAAAGAACAGTAGATCCTGGGAATAGGAAAGTGACTGTCATGACTCAGATGGTATAACAGGAAGCTGACAAAAGTCCAGTCATAAGTAGCATATCAGACGTACCTGACAATTAACGTAGAAGATACAAAGTTCAGGGTTTCAGGTGTCTTTTGATTCCTCTGCACTTTTCCTCTCATCACTACCTGTGATACAAAGCTGTCTTTCAAAAAGCAAGACAAAGGTGTGAGGAAAGACAGTAAAGTGTGCTTACTCTATATGCGTGGTATTTCTTACTTGATGTGCTACAGAAAAAACACCTAATCAGATAAACTTTTGTGCAATCAGTTTATCTAGAACTGAAATGACCTCACAAGTCAGTTGTGCAAGAAAAGTATAAAAGATCATACCCTGAAGTGAAAAGCATTAATACAAGTGTCATTTATTTGTTTAAAATACTACATATCTCGTTGGCACCACTCAGTTTTGCAGAGGTGCAAAAGAATGTGCAAAGTTTAAGTAAGGACATCGGTAACAGAGGCTAAGTGTTGAAAATTTTCAACAAAGATGAAGAAATGTGACCCTACTGGTAGGGTTAAGGGGAAAAACAGTTTACCTCAAGGGAGCACACAAACTTAAAAGGTGGATCTTGCTTTTTTCCTATATTAAAGTTTCATCAGTTTGAACTGCATATACAGTGATTGTCTTCTGACCTGGATTTGCTTAAAATACTGGTGCCTAAGCAGCCTGTTCCAGCTGCTCTGCAGCAGTCTACTACCCCACATGTCTAAAAGGAGAGAGCTTTGGGGAATTGGCCCCTGTTCTAATTCAGACAAAATCAGATGGATTAGCTCAAACTGCTCCTTGAAAAGATTGAAATTAACACTGCCTATTTGGACTGGAGAAGACCCGGTATCATTCACACGAAGATATCCATTTTTTGCGGATGGCAATAGACCCCAGCAAATGTAAAATAACAGTCTAATGTTTGGAAACTTGTTAAACCCACACAGCTGTTTGTTGGGGACATCTGTCAAAACGTGGCTTCTGCAGTTAGAAAATAGCTATGTGGTAGTAGCATTTTATGACTGATCTGAGATATCTGCTGACATTTTGAATTTTTTTTTTATATTTACCATCTGAGTAGCCATAACACTTTGTAATCCATGTCACATTCCTAAACTCTGTTTCAAGGTGCTGAACAAACACAGAGCAAAAAGACTTTTTGTAGACAAACACCAGTCTATCTCTGGAGTTAATTGTCTGTAACAAAGGACAACAGATGGATACTCACAGACAAAAGAGCAGAATCAAATCTGAATAAAATTGTTGAGTTTTCTGGAAGTCATAATACGTTTGCATTATAGCTGTGTATTTCTGATATCATCTTAATATATTGGAATTAATTTTTCAATATTATAATATTTTGATTTGTGACACATGTAAATTGCATGACCCTCACAAACTCTTCTTTTCTGTTTGTTGCTTTACCAGAAAAATATACCCTAGCAAAATTAACCTCCAATTGAGCTCATTAATAGTGGTTCTCTATCAGCACTGTTCCAGTGCTTGTCATCAAGGTGCGTATGCTTGTCAAATACTTCTATAGCCTGTTAGGCTAGATAAAATGAATTGGTTTCTCATGAATCTCTGATGGACTTGGATTAGAAGCTAGATTTGCAAACAAGATTGGTATTTACATCTATTTACAGCCTACTTTAATCCCTTGAATAGAAATGAGTTTTACATCCTTCTGCAAGCACAAATTTAATTAAGGCATTCCTGTTTAGCAGAATGCTTACACACTAAAAAAAGTTCTCATGGGTTGTAGTATGTCCCACTGCTTCAACAAACACATGCATGTACAGCCCTGGCCACTAAGAAGATAGAAACTGATTTTATTTTAAAGAGGTTCAAAATACTGTCCGAATCTGATTCAAAGACTACATACATAACCCAGGAGTCCCCAACTGTAGCTCCCCAATAAGAATACGCTGAACAAGTTTGAATTCTTTTTCTTACTTATTAACATCTCACTTCACAAATTAGGTCTTTTCACTTCTCCATGCAAGAAAATGTAGATGAATAATTCAGTGAAATTGAAAGACTGAAATTGAACGTGTTTATGATACCACAAAGATGACTTTCACACCTCAATCACTAGCTTTTTTCACTAGCTTAATTCCGAAACTATTCAGTAATTTTTCTTACCTTCTTGTCTTAACACACATCATTGTTTGTTTGGTTGCTGTTCAGAGGTTGGAAATGATGTCTTACTGTTTTTTCGGTGTATCACAATGGAATCTTTTGCCTGCAGTAATATTACATAATTAATTTAAAAGAAAAATTTTTTAAGCTTTCTTCTTAATTACTCAAAAATTATTCTGAAACAACATTCAAAATCATGATAACAGATATTTATACATAAAATATGCAAGCAGTAATATTTGTTCCTGAGAGGTAATCACCCATAGTTGATTACATGGCAAATAAAAACTTAACATTTTCAATAACCAGAAGTTGTTTATTATGAATACACATTACTTTTCATCAGTGTGACTATTATTTCAGTTATATAACAAAGGAACATTCATTTGCTGGGTAGAATAGAAATGGAACAATTTGTTCTTTCCTTGGTTTGTAACAGAGTGTTCTTCTGAGCTCCTCCTGTTTGTTCTGACTTTTCTCAGTGATATTCTTTGCTGCAGGATTTGAGGTAAGTAGTTGAATGACAGATTTAAAAGGAAGAATAATGATTACTTCAGAAGGAATAGTCTTCTGAGGAAATACTGGTTTCTGAAATGATTGAAGTTATTCTTTTTTGTCATATCAAATTAATTTTGCAAGACCAGTTTGGGAGTAGCCAACTGCAACTGAATTTGTATTGTGGTATATCTAAAACTTTAGGTTTGACTTGGTGTATCCTGTTTTGCTAGTTATATTCCTGATGTGGTTTATATCTCCGTGAAGAGGCAAACATAGAAAGCCATTCATGTACTACAAAAATTGAAGGGAATGGTGTGTCCTGTAAAATTAAAGGAGAGTATAAAGTTCAACTGAATTGTGAATACGCACTTTTGATATTCCCCCAGTTGCAGCTATAACAGTGCTGTTAATTAAAACTGTAAGCTGCAGGTACTCAGTGCTGCATCTAACAGATGAAAGTGTGATTAGCATCAAATGAAGGCAAATTGAATTAATTACTCCTGGGGTAGTATGTTGTATCCAGCATACACTCAATGGTCCCAAAGCTTAGCACATTGCCTATTGCACTGTATGAGACATCCCTGCAATGAGAGAAGGTTTGGCAGAGGACCAGAAAGTCACAGTGGAACTTCTAGATTTAACAAAGAATGCTTATGGTACATAAATTCTTAGCATGCTTACAAATTATCCTATGCCTGTGACAAGAAGCGTGATGTTTTCCTCTGAAATATCTGTTCCAAAAAAATTTTTTTACATGAGGGAGGGTGCCTAGGGTAGTAAACCTTTGCAACAGCTCTGCTTAGCCCAGCACAGAAAAGAAATTTCAACAGGCTGGACATAGACAGTAAATCACTGCTCACATCTACTGATCAGGGTAGTTTGTATGATCTTGGAAACATAGGTCAGATGTACCTACTGTTACATCACGTGATTGAGAGTGAGGCTACATCTGCACAGAATCTGCTGGATAAATACTTGCTTGTGTGAAGAAATGTGGCAACGTGGTTGGTAAGACTTACATCCTGGTGTCACGCTGTGATCTAGTTCTGGGCCCAGCTAAGAATCTTATAGAATCATAGAATCATAGAATTGTTTTGCTTGGAGATGACCTTTAAGATCGTTGAGTCCAACCGTTAACCTAACACTGCCAAGTCCACCACTGAACCATGTCCTTAAGTGCCACATCTACACATCTTTTAAATACCTCCAGGGATGGTGACTAAACCACTTCGCTGGGCAGCCTGTTCCAATGCCTGAACAGCCCTTTTGGTGAAGAAATTTTTCCTGATATCCAACCTAAACCTCCCCTGGCGCAACTTGAGGCCATTTCCTCTCGTCACAGAATCACAGAATAGTTAGGGTTGGAAGGGACCTCTAGAGATCATCTAGTCCAACCCCCTGCCAAAGCAGGTTCACCTACAGCTCGTTGCACAGGGTCATGTCCAGGTAGGTTTTGAATATCTCCAGAGAAGGAGACTCCACAACCTCCCTGGGCAGCCTGCTCCAGTGCTCTCTCACCCTCAAAGTAAAGTTTTTCCTCATATTGAGATGGAACTTCCCATGTTTCAGTTTGTGCCCGTTACCCCTTGACCTGTCACTGGGCACACCTGAGAAAAGTCTGGTCCCCATCCTCTTGGCCCCTAAGGTATTTGTAAACATTGATAAGATCGCCCCTCAGACTTATCTTCTCCAGACTAAACAGACAGAGCTCCCTCAACCTCTCCTTGTAAGAGAGTTGCTCCAGTCCTTTGATCATCTTTGTAGCCCTCCACTGGACTCTCTCCAGTAGTTCCTTATCTTTCTTGAACTGGGGGGCCCAGAACTGGACACAGTACTACAGCTGTGTCCTCACTAGGTCAGTGTAGAGGGGGAGGATAACTTCCCTTGACCTGATGGCCACACTCTTCCTAATACACCCCAGGATACCATTGGCCTTCTTGTCCACAAGGGCACATTGTTGGCTCATGGGAACTTGTTGTCCAACAGAACTCCCAGGTCTTTCTCCACAAAGTTGCTTTCCAGCAGGTCAACACCCAACCTGTACTGGTGCATGAGGTTATTCTTCCCTAGGTTCAGGACCCTACACTTGCCTTTGTTGAACTTCATTAGGTTCCTCTCTGCCCAACTCTCCAGCCTGTACAGGTCTCACTGAATGGCAGCACAGCCTTCTGGTGTATCAGCCACTCCTCCCAGTTTTGTGTCATCAGCAAACTTGCTGAGGGTACACTCAGTCCCTTTGTCCAGGCCATTGATGAATAAATTAAACAGGTCTGGACCCAGTACTGACCCCTGGGGAACACCACTAGCTACAGGCCTCCAACTAGACGCAGCACGACTGGCCACAACCCTCTGAGCTCTGCCATTCAGCCAGATCTCAATACACCTCACTGTCCACTCATCTAAGCCACGCTTTCTGAGCTTTCCTATGAGGATGTTGTGGGAGACAGTGGCAAAAGCTGAAGTCAAGGTAGACAACATCCACTGATCTCCCTTCATCTACCCAGCCAGTCATGTCCTCATAGAAGGCCATCATATTGGTCAAGCATGATTTCTGCTTAGTGATAACCCTCTTTTCCTCCACATGCTTAGAGATGGCATCCAGAACGAGCCATTCCATCATCTTTCCAGGGATGGAGGTGAGGCTGACCAGTCTGTAGTTGCCTGGGTCCTCCTTCTTGCCCTTTTTGAAGACTGGAGTGACACTGGCCTTCCTCCAGTCCTCAGGTAGCCTTCCTGTTCTCCATGACCTTTCAAAGATGATGGAGAGTGGCTTGGCAATAACATCTGCCAGCTCCCTCATCACTCGTGGATGCATCCCATCGGGCCCATAGATTTGTGGGTATCCAATTTGTCTAAATGATCTCTAACTTGATCCTCCTCAACCAAGGAAAAGTCTTCCTTTCTCCAGACTTTCTCTCGTACCTCCAGGGTCTGGGATTCCTGAAGGCCAGCCTCAGCAGTAAAGACTGAGGCAAAGAAGGCATTCAGTAACTCTGCCTTCTCTGTATCCTCCGTCACCAGCACACCTTCCCCATTCAGCAGCAAGCCCGCATTTTCCCTAGTCTTCCTTTTGCTGCTGATGTACTTGAAGAAGCCCTTCTTGTTGCCCTTGATGTCCCTTGTGAGATTTAATTCCAAGTGGGTCTTAGCCTTCCTTGTCGCATCCCTGCATACTCTGACAGCCTTCTTATATTCCTCCCAAGTGGCCTGTCCCTTTTTCCACATTCCATAGACTTCCTTCTTCCATTTGAGTTTTGCCAGAAACTCCTTACTCATCCATGCCGGTCTCCTGCCCGCTTTGCTCAACTTCTTTCTCATGGGGATGCACTGATCTTGAGCTTGGAGGAAGTGATGCTTAAATATTAACCAGCTCTCATGGACTCCTCTACCTTCTACAGCCAGATCCCATGGGATACCCCAAGTAGGTCCATGAAGAGGCCAAAGTCAGCTCTCCTGAAGGCCAGGGTTGTGATCTTACTTATTGTCCTGCTTCCTCCATGAAGGATCCTGAACTACACCAGCTCATGATCACTGCAGCAAAGGCTACCCCCAACCTTCACATCCCCAACAAGACCTTTGTTATTAACTAGCACAAGGTCTAGCAGCACACCTTTCCTCATTGGCTCCTCCACCACCTGTGTTAAAAAGTTATCATCAACACTCTGCAGGAACCTCCTGGACTGTGGGTGCCTAGCTGTGTTGTCTTTCCAGCAGATATCAGGGTGATTGAAGTTCCCCATGAGAACCAGGGCCTGCGATCGTGAGGCTACTTCCAGCTGTCTGTAGAAGGCCTCATCTACTTCCTCTTCCTGATCAGGTGGCCTGTAATACACACCAATGACAGAGTCACCCGTATTTTCCTGACCCTTAATTCTTACCCATAGGCTCTCGACTCATTCTTCATGCACCCCTAGGCAGAGCTCGATACATTCCAGTTGCTCTCTCACATAAAGAGCAACTCCACCTCCTCACCTTGCTGGCCTGTCCTTCCTAAAAAGTACATACACATCCATGACAGCATTCCAGTCATGTGAGCTATCCTACCATGTCTCTGTAATCGCAACGAGATCATGGCCCTGCGACTGTACATAGATCTCTAATTCTTCCTGTTTATTCCCCATGCTGCGTGCACTGGTATATAGTCATTTCAGAGAGGTAGTCAAGCAAGAAGGTTTCCCAGAATAGGTGCAAGAGGATCCAACATATCTATATATACCCTTGAGGTGGCTGGTCTTTTGGTTCCCGTATTGGGAGATGGCTATGGAACATTTCTCGCTGTTCTGATTGGCCTGGCTTATTCCCCCACTGGAAGCTATGGCACAAGCATTACCACTCTGGACCCCACCCCACCAAGTCCTTCAGTTTAAAGCCCACCTCATCAAGTTGGCCAGCTTGCTGCCAAAGATTCCCTTGCCTCTTCTAGACAGGTGGATCCCATTACTCCCCACCAAGTTATAGTTATCAAAGAGTGTCCCATTGTCATAAAAGCCAAAACCCTCACGATAGCACCAGCCACAAAGCCAAGAGTTGATTTCCATTATAGGCCTATTTCTGGCTGCCCGCTTTCCTCTGACTGGCAAAATGGAGGAAAAGATAACTTAGACATCAATATTTTTCACTTGCACCCCCAGTGCCTTGTAGTCTTCCTTGATTCTGCCCAGGTTCCGGCTTGCAATGTCATTCATGCCCACATCAAAGAGCAGCAGGGGATAGTAGTCTGTTCTCTTGACAAGTTGTGGCACCCTCTCGGCAACGTCTTGCACCTTAGCACCTGGAAGGCAGCATACCTCTCGTGACTCTCTGTCAGGTTGGCAGATGGGCACCTCAGTGCCCCTCAACAGAGAGACACCCATTACGAGCACTCGTCATTTCTTTTTACAGAATCCACTGTGTGCTGCAGGTACAGTTTCACCTTGTGGATCTTGCTCATGTGTATCTATAGCTGTTAGAGCTTCACATCTGTTTTCAGTTGTGATACTGAAGGGTGGAGACAGAGGCAGAGTCCTACTTTTCTGGGTTACCAGGGCCCAAGGAGCCTCTTTCTCAGTGGTGCCTTCTAATGGGGCATGGTGCTGATTCCACCTATCTATCCCCACTCCAGCTCCCATAATACTGCACAGCCTTCTAACTGTTTCCTTCAACTCAGGCACTTCATGTAACAGATCATCAACCCGTGCACATCTCATGCAGGTATTTACCTTTTCTCCAGGGGAAGGGTTGGGACACTCGTTGCAGCCTACCACCTGTACTGAAGTCTCTTTCCTCACCGATTCCATCTGGGTGGAAGCATCAGACTTCACACTGGCTTCCTCTGCATAAATGCTGGTTTTGGCTCTGGGGTGAGTGCTCACCACTGTGGCAGGGAACCTAGCACACTTCCCTGGGCTGTGGACCTACAGGCGGTTTGCAGGACCCTTCCTGTGCACCCTTCTGCACGAACTGCTGTGCAAACTGCTGCGCCACGCCCTGTTTGACCACCCTGTTCGAGGCGTTCCTGGTTGCAGGAACTCCCAAAGCCACCTTTTGTAGGAACGGCTGCGGTTTCTCTGGCAACGCCCCCACCTGGTCAGTGACTCTCTGCTGAGGCTCCTGGCAGGTCTCGCTGCTGCCCTGGTGTTTCCTTACCTCAGGAAAAGCCCCTGTGCACCAAGATCTGCTGTTCCACTGCGAGATGGGCCGGCTCCGGAGCAGCTCCCCTTGGCAACATCCCCTTGTCCTATCACTTGTTACCTGGGAGAAGAGACTAGACAGCGATAAGGTCTCCCCTCAGCCTCCTTTTCTCCAGGCTAAACAACCCCTGTTCCCTCAGCTGCTCCTCATAAGACTTGTGCTCTGAGCCTTCACCAGCTTCATTGTCCTTCTTTGGACTCGCTCCAGCACCTCAATGTCTTTCTTGTAGTAAGGGGCCCAAAACTGAACATAGTATTCAAGGTGTGGCCTCACCAGTGCCAAGTACAGGGGGGACGATCACTTCCCTAGTCCTGCTGGCCACACTATTCCTGATACAAGCTAGGATGCTCTTGGCCTTCTTGGCCACCTGGTCACACCGCTGGCTCATATTTAGCCAGCTATCGATCAACAGCCCCCCAGGTCCTTTTGTACCAGGCAGCTTTCCAGACACTCTTCCCCAAGCCGGTAGCATTGCGTGGGGCTCTTGTGACCCAAGTGCAGGACCCGACACTTCGGCTTGTTGAAACTGATACAGTTTCTCCAGGAGAATGTTGTGGGAAACAGTGTCAAATGTTTTATTAAAGTCTAGGTAGACAACATCCACAGCCTTTCCCTCATCCAGTAAACGGGCTACCTTGTCATAGAAGGAGATCAGGTTAGTCAAGCAGGACCTGCCTTTCATAAACCCATGCTGACTAGGTGCGATTTCTTGGTTGTATAGACAGAGGCAAAGAAGGCATTCAGTAACTCCGCCTTCTTTTTATCCTTTGTCTCCAGGACCCCCACCTCATTCATCAGTGGGCCTACATTGCCTCTAGTGTTGGCTTTACCTGCAATGTATTTGAAGAAGCCCTTTCTGTTGTCCTTGACCTCTCTTGCAAGGTTTAATTCCAAGGAGGCCTTAGCTTTCCTAGTTGCCTCCCTACATCCTCTGACAACAGACTTATATTCCTCCCAAGTGGCCAGCCCCTCCTTCCACGATCTGTACACCCTCTTCTTCCACTTGAGTTTGCCCAGCAGTTCCCTGTTCAACCATGCAGGTCTCCTGGTACCCTTCCTTGACTTCCTACCTGTTGGGATGCTCTGATCTTGAGCTCGGAAGAAGCAGTCCTTGAATGCTAACCAACTATCTTGGGCCCCCTTACCTTCTAGTACCCTGTCCCATGGGATTTCCCCTAGCAATTGCTTGAAAAGGCCAAAGTTGGCCCTCCTGAAGTCCAGGGTTGCGATTCTGCTAGCTATTCTGTTCCTGCCACATGAGATCCTGAACTCTACCATCTCATGGTCACTACAACCAAGGCTGCCCTCACTAGCTCTTAGTCAAAAGCAAAGGTCTGGAACCAAATTGCAAGCTGACCCAATGTAACTCTAGTGTAAGTATGCTGAAGCACTGCTGGTACTCTGTGTTTACAAAAGCTAGCAGAACAGGATGAACATCATTGTGTCAGGACTGAAACTTTGGTTGTGTTCTGATCACTTTCAATAGCTTTGCCTTAGCAAGAAAGAAAATACAATCAGGTAGTAGAAAAAGAGTTGCAAAGGAGGTAGCTTACTTTATTAGTGTGCACTTTTACCCCTCTTCCTTAAAAGGTAAGTCACGTAGTAGTCAATCAACCCATAATGATTATTCAGCATGATCAGTTTTCATTAATTGTCCTGTTGTTTCTTTCTATAGAAAAAGGAAAAGGGAAAAGGAGAAGGAAAAGAAAGAAAGGAAAAGGAGAACGAGAAGGAAAAGGAAAAAAAAAGGACAAAGAAAAGGAAGAAAGAAAAAGAGAAAAAAAAAGGTTTGTATTACATATGTTGTGATAATATGTGAACATCTCCAGCACACATCTTAGCAGTAGTTGGACGAGCCATATGTCACTACTATTTATGAATAAGTATTTTTTCAAGCACATAGGATTTCTATACCAGTGGCTGATTTAATTGGGTAATACCTAGGTGACTGAAGGAAAATTTATTTTTTAGTTTAATATTTTTCTGCCTCTGGCAGCTTGTTCTGAAATTAGAAGACAGCAAATGTCAAACATACCTATTTGCCTGATTTGTTATCATGAAAAAGAAGTGTGACTCACATTGGTATCATTTTCCCATTGCAATGTGCGATGTGTCCAGACCTGCACCCTACAGAAATTTTTAAATGGGAATATATTTGCCTTTGCTTCTTTTCATTCCTATTGATTAACTTGAAGATGAATTACTTTACAAGTACAGTCTGTCAGTGCAGTGTGGTGAAAATGGTGTTGATGCAGCCAGCTGCAGACACTACTGAAATCAAAAAGATAAGTTAGTTAACAAATAAAAGGTTTTCTTTCTTCTCTGATTTTTCTAAACCAAAACTATATGAGAGAGTTTGAACAGATTGAGGTAAATTTAAGGAATTTCTTTTTCACCTCCTAAGTTAACAGAGAAATAATCAAGAGAGCTATCCATGCATAAGAAATTTGAGTTAAAATATTTTTTGTAGAGGAACACTCTTAGGTTATTTTTCTAACTTTATGTGAGAACTTATGAGATATTGTTTTTGTGCTGTGTTCAACTACAGTTACAGCAGCCACACATTTCACATGAGGAAATTTCCAGATAGCAAAAAAAAGACCTCTGCTTTAAGGAAGTCTCAAATTAAAGATCCTGTGGGTGTAAAAAAAGATGGAAGATGTAGACAGACTTTGTTAATATAACTCTGAATATGTGTGTGTAAATATGAAATGCCCATAGATAGTATATCACATTCCTTCCATAGAAATAAGCTCCAACTCTTCTATATGCTTAGTTGCTGTTCTTTCCAAGCTGACCTGAATGCTACCACTCTCTTCTTGTGATATGATCATCCATTTTCAATCATTAGAAGACTTCCTCGCTACTCTGCAGAGTCCTTTTTTCAAGTTATGAGATCTAAGCTGAACAAAAGCTATCTTAAACACTCTTTTGGTAATACACTAATAACCTCGTTGCTCCCTCAGGTCCCTTTCACTGACTAGAAGTTTCTGCTTTCAATCTGTGCGTTCTGGTTTGGACTAGGACAGAACAAATTTTCCTTTCAGTGATTTTTCCTTTCAGTTAAATTTCTTCTAAGTAACTTCACTTTCTGAAGTTGACGACATGTTTTTCAGATAATGTTGGCTTCTAGGATTGATAATGCTCAAAGTTTATAGTTATTGCTAAGGTAACAGTAGGAATGGTATGCAGAAAGGCTCTTGCTTATACTTATTCCTATAGAAACCAAGGTCACTGGTAAATTTCTCATGGTCCACAAGTGAAAGGGTGTAAAATGGTCACACCTGCAGGGAGAAGCGGCCATGACAGGTGACCCAAAATTGACCAGTGAAGTGTTCCATCCCATACAGGTCATACTCAATATAAAGCTGAGGGATCACGAGGGTCACGCTCTCTTCTTCTGTAGCCGGTGTCCAAAGAGGACTCTGTTCATTTTTCTCCTGCCTTCAATCTCAATCCGTGCATTCCAGAATCCAGTTCCTGTCTGCCACTGACGCTGGTCTGGGACTTCCTGGTGCCTGCCCTGCAGCGCCAGTGGTGACATGATCATCATCTGGGGAGCTTGATCTTGGGTTTGTATATATTTGTATATATTTAATTATTTCCATTATTATACTCTTTTTCCTTGTTATTGTTTATTAAAACTGTTTTAACTTTCCAACCCATAAGTCTCTCCCCCTTTTCTCTTTTCTTGGGAGAAGTAAAGGGTTAATAGAGAGCATCTGTCATCCATTTAATAGCCAGCCCAGCTTTAAACCTTGACAATGTGAAAGGTGGATTTTTTTCCTTCTCTCTCTCTCCAAATTCTTCACTGTCCTAGAGCTGTTTTACTGCCACACTGTTTCAGACTATTTCCCAAATCTGGAAGAAAGATGTCCAAAATACCTTTCACCATCTTACCTTCAGAAGTATATTTTAGGAGAGTTAAGACATGATCGTCAGGTTGCAATAATGAATACTGTATCTTCTCCGGATGCTGTTAATAGCTTCCTTATTTTTGTTAAGAGCTCCATTATCTCTAGTTCTTACATGGATAAGGAAGGGTAGAAAGGATAAGGAACATTTCTTCTTGCTGTCCTGTGCAAATTGTATCAAATGTTACTGTGATATGCCTATGTATGCATTTCATGGTGTCATTATCTGCAGCCATTGAAGAAAAGACCTGTGCTGCTTAACCATATTCACCCTTAATTTCAAAGGCATTGCTGGACAGAAAATAAGATTATGCTACTTACCATATAAAATAATATAGACAAGTTCCTTCCTGGGTCAGATGAATTCTGCTTTGTTTCTCATTTAATCCGTTGAAGCACTCACACCTTCTCTGTCTATTTAATAATTCCTTTGCTTCAAAGAAGCAGCCGATGGCTATCTGTTAAATACTTCCTAGTTAATTGTCATGGAGGGGTGGAATGTTTTCCAGTAAAAAGATTGCTAACTCCTGATTTTGGTACACTGAAGTAAGGATTATCTCTTTCTCTTTCTTAATCCTGGGCATTGTTATCATAAATGAATGGCGTTTGAGGGAGATTATAAAACTTTCCTTTTTCCCACTCATGCATCCTGAATTTCCAGAAAGTGTGCTAATGGCATACTGATACTTACCTAGGATTACATATTATCTTAACGTAATCCTAATATTGTGTATGACTACCTATGCATTCATGAAAGACAAACAGAGAGTAACATTTATTAGTGATGCTTCACACTGACGGAACTGTTGTGTCAGTATATCAATGAAAAATGAGACTGCCACCCAGAAAAATATAGTAATTAATAGCTACGAGAACAATATATAGTGGGCAACAAGTGGCAATCAAAGGACTACAAGAAATTTAAATATCCAAATTGAATATGCAAACTGCACTTTCTGGGCATGTGTCCTGTTTTCTCCCACATTTGTCCATTCCATCAGCACAAAACTTTTGAAGATGCATTTATAAAGGTTTTGGTGCATTAGTTGTGTAATCCCGGGATGATCTTTCTTCACTTTGCTCATTTATTATATAAAACATGGTCAATAACAATATTTGGAAATGACACCACCGAGTTTCTAGACATATCGGGGGGGATATTGTTAGATTCAGGAGAAAAACAGAACAAAGAAGAAATTACTTCTGCAGAACTTTGTAATTAATTTGCTGTCAGATTTCTTCCCTGTGCAGTTAGAATGTGTGTGGGTGTAATGAGAACTATAGGATTAATAACAAGGATACTTCTCCTGATACACTTCAAGGAGCGAACTGTTTCTGTGCAGTTAAAGTCAAAATGTCTTCTCATTATTCCCCTCATTAGAAACCTAGTCTGTCTAAAAAGGCTTGACAATACTGCTTGCCTTTTGTTGCTATAGAGATGTCTATAAGTGGTTTGATTTCAACCTTATTTTGTCATCTTTGCAAATGTTTCTAAAAAGGTTGTGTGGGAAATGTTTGAATCTTTTTGTGTCACTATTGCAGATATTCACAACTTTTACTTTCCTCTACCAAATGCGTTTTATGTTTGCATTTCTGCTTCAGTTACATTCTGCTTCACTGTACAAAGAAACTTGTTGTTTCTATTGTTACTAACTAATTTATTTTCTCTGAAAATGACTGCCAATTTTAGTTATAGAGAACATCCTGAGCATCTAATACTTTCAGTGTAACACGCGGTATTTTCGTCATAATATATACCATGCTGGCTCTCTGGATTTGGTGGCTTAATTTAAACTATGTAACTCAAAAGAGATTTCAAGCTTAAACTCCAGGCAAATACAAACGCAGAGGACACTTAGGAATACTCATGTGTATTTCCTCTCTCTTTCCTGGTGTTCACATAAGGGAAGACAAGGGGCAGCATGACAACAGGAGCCAGGGTCCCCCAACAAGCAAGTAGAGGTGGAATACATTAATTTCTCTTTCAGGAAAAATCTCCATATAAAATTCAGTCATCTATCTAGATTGGTAGCTCCTGGTTCTCTGGCATCTAGAATCTAATCCTATAATGCTTGAACCAATCTTCACTCTCCTGTTGTTATACACTTGAGTAATTTCATACCTGGCTATCTCAACTGAAACTCTTACAAGCAGAAGCTTAGTTCATATATGTGACTCAAACATTCACAGATAATCATTCTTACCTTACAGAATTAATGAGAATGAAAACAAACAAACAAAACCCAGAACAGAACAAAATAAAACAAACCCCAAAACAAAACAGAGAGAGCGAGCTTTAGGTGCAGGGGTTTTCCTTACCTTTAGATACGGACTTGGGTCATACTTTAAATTTCTTTTACACAGCAGGTGATGGAAACATACTTTAAACTAAAGAAAAAAAAAATAAAACGTTCTAAGAGTCCTTCTTAACTGTGCCATTCTAGGACTTTGAGCTCCAACAGAAGTAAGTATTGCAACGTTTGTAGCAACACAATGAAATCTAACTATCTTTTGAAAATCTGCATTGGTAAATCTGCAAAGTGTTAGAAGCACTGGGTAAACCTTAGAATACGGCACATCGGTTAGATCAGTAACTCATGTATTGAGTATTTTGGAAAGTGAAAATGAGAAGTCAAGGAGAGTTCAGACTACAGTTCATGCAGAGATAAGTAAGCTTGCTTAAGTCTTGGGAGCAATCTAGCTGTAGTAGTGTGGCTATCCATAGGGACTAACACATCTTGCCAAGAAGGACTGGAGCATTGACTTAGGCTGTTGACACACATTCAGAAAATCAAAATAATTTCTCATGACTATTACAGTTTACTTTCTTTTTAAAATTAATCTTTAAAAACTGATTTGGATTAAATGTATAAGGTTCATAAATCATCTCAGAAACAAAGGTAGGGTAACAAGCTTGGCAAAAAAAACCCTGCTTTGTTATACTTCTTTTCTTCTGAAACACGCATTTGGTGTATTTATTATATTAATTTATATTATTGGCATTTCTGTGGTATGCAAGTTTTGCATATTTCTGTAATATATAATTACTTCATATTGCATATTAGGAGAATATGCAAAACCAGCATATTACAAAAATATAGTGTAAATCTCTGTAATGTTTTGAATTATGACTGTTGTACTAACAAAGCCCACTTTAAACTAGGATTTTAATGTGTTTTATGGTCATTCATCCATGAATACCTGTCAACCAGCAAATGTTAGTAGTGTAGAGTGTAGAGTGTACCTGCAGCAAATGTAGTCTGCAGCACTGATATGTCTATAGTCCACAGAGATTAACAGTCTCTTTGAGACAACACCGAAGCAGTTTAACATAAAAAAGCTGCCAATAAGTAATGACACCACTACTGATGTCTGACACACTATGTTATTACCTGTTTCACCTTTCCTAACTGGAAATATTAGTGTCATGAAGTTCTAAGATTTCTTGATTTTGTGACCTATTTCTCATGTGGGTAATTCTCAACACCAGTTCAGTGGTTGAATAGTTCCTACACTTATATAGACCTTGGAAAACATAATATTTTTTGGTTGCCCAGGAAAATTCTACAGCTTCAAGGGGAATTCTATGACACAGAATAAAAAGGTTCAAGTGTTCTGTCTTCTTCCTCCTGTCAATGACCCACATACATATATCTCTTGAAACTCTCTTGCTGTAGGGCCTGGAAACTTTGTATTATTTCCCTTCTTCGTGATTGCTTGTTCATGTGTTAAAGTGTTTGAATATGTCATGATAGAACTATTTTTTAGTGTGAATACTGGAAGCCGCTTCAGCAGAACTGAGGTGTTTTGTTGAAGCCATTAAAAAAAATAAAAATCAGTCAGATGAAACGATTTCATATTTTTGAAAGTGGGGCCCTAAATAAATAAATTAAAAGAGAAATTTTGAAAGGCTGTAACTTTCCTCTCACAGAAATTATAACCTTTTACTAAATCTTCTCATCAGCGTAAACAAGTAGATCTGTTGGAATGTTTGAAAGATCGACAAACCTAATTGATTTTAAAATTATTTTTATTAAATTATGAATTAATTTATATGCTGTCCTAGCTCATAGGTAGCATTCTACATGTTAAGTCAAGTTAATTGCATATAACAGTTTTACTGTTGAGATTTAAAGTCTACCTAATTTCACAGGAGACAGCTACAAGTGAGTGCAAGACAAATGTCTCTATTATCTGAATGCTGTGGCATTCCCCCGTTGCTGTAGACATTGTGAATACTAAAATTTCTTGTCTCCATCTTATTCCTAATGAAACACATAATTTGATTTCTACTATTATTAAATACTAAGTCACATTACAAATGGGAACCATGTCTTAATTAGTTCATTTAATGACTCATGTTATTGTTGCTGAAGAAGAGTACAGATTCAGTGAGATTAAGAAATAACAGTTGCTTTCAGCTTGCAGTATGTTGTGCTGTTATTTAGTAAGTGGAACAAAGTCCAATGAAAAATCATACAGTTTCGCAGCAGGACCTTGAAGAACAGCATGCCTATCTACAAGGCAAATCCATTTTTGTAGGTATCAAAGAAGATATTGAACTGTCTCTTTTGGACATCTTTTTTGCTTTTGCATAATTTCTCCCTTCATTTGAATTTTAGTGATTTTTCAAATTTTTGATGCAATTGAAGTCGTATGTCACTGAAGAACAAATTTCATGCCTAGGACAATTGCACTGACTTCCACAGATTTCCAACAGAGATATCATGGTATTTATTGAACTTATGAGAGTTTTCTCCACTCTGACTAGTATTACATTTTTTTTTGCTATAAATGATGTTCAAATTTGCTCAAAAAAAAAGGAAATAAATCATAATTTCTGACAAATGCTAGCATCAGTAAAATGATAGCCTTTAATGATGAACAGTTTCCTTTGACGAACATGCAAATGTTTACACAAAAAAAAAAGCCTCATTTTATAGAAGTATAGTTATTTAATTTTAGGAGTATCAAGTAAGATTCGAATCAGCTACTAGATAAACTGTATTAACATAACCTTTAAACTTTTCCTTAGTACAAATGTTTAACAGTTCTCTTTTTCAGAACTTTTGGATTCCTCCAAGTTATCTTGGGAAGTGACCTATACATCAAAATAGTGAAAACACTCTGATCGTATAAAGTCTGATGGATTAAGTTATAGTGTTTGTGGTATGCCCTAATGTTGCATATCAAAGCAGTAAAAAACAGATAAATATTTACACCTGTAAAAATAAAATGAAAAAGTTAAATGTTTGAAATTAATTTAATAAAATAATATTAAAGAAATAGAACATTCAAAGAACTGAAAAACTTAATAGGTTTTTTCCCAATAAATTTATAGACAGACCTAAAATGGTATAAAATGAAGACTGAAGTTTAAAAAATACTGCATTAAACTCATGAAAAGTGCTCAAAATAGTCTCAGGATTCATGTAAATAATCAAAAAAAGATATTATGTATTAAAAAAATTTAAGGATGTGTTCTGTCTCGTCCCTTTGTTGAGTGATGGTCTTCCATAGCATTAGTTCGACTGTCTTCACCTAGCTTGATATTGTTTTACAGTGGTATTCCATGCTGACCTCAGTAGATTTATTCTGTTTTCACGCCATGGTAAATTAAATTGAAATCTGTCTCACTGTTCTTCATTGCAACTAAGGCTACTAAAGAAGCAGTGCCCTTTTGCAAGTTATTTTAAGTGTTATCTAGCATTTATTACGTATACCAGTAATTGTTTTCCAATTTGAGTGTCAAATACAATACTTATCTGTAAAAATATATTAGGTATTTTGCATATATTATTTTCTCATACCACTATTGAACTGATTACATAAGATCAATATTGGCATCCATACCATGTTGCAGTTTATATTTTAACTAAATATTTCATCTTCATGTTTCCCTAAAGGATCTTTCTGTACTAAGAGCTGTTTTTATTAAGCATTTGTTTGGTAGATACAAAAAGGAAAAAAAAAATATTTATTGGAGTCAAGTCTTATTATTTACATGTTTTTCTTTTCCGATTATGTTGTATGCCATTGCCACTTTCAATATCAGATTCAATAATAATAGTGAAATAAATAAATTTTTGCATCTTCTAGTAACAACCATAAATTGCATTCTAATTATACTCTGCATTTATAAGACTTGTGAAGAATGTTGAGGCATGCAGCTTACATCAGTATTGTTTTAACAGGAATTTTCCACCATACGAATCAAGGTTAGACTACAAAAACAGCGTTCTGTTTGTTTTGCATTGGAGGATTTCTTTTGTTTAAAATCATGGCAAAACTAAAATATATGAGAAATCCAGTTGGATGTGCATAGAATGTTTTTACAAGGGAGATTAAGCAGATAATAAATTTAATAAAATGAATCACATTTATGAGAATAGAATGTATAGAATACATTAAATTACCATGTATGCATAGATATATTATTTACTTCTGTTTACTGTATAATTCAAACACTTTAATTTGATACTACTAATCAATACCTTTTAAAATGCACTCAGTCTTCAACTAGTACAGCAGACAATGTTCTTCACTGGGGTGGACGTGTCACTGTATTCATTTTATTTAATTCATACAAATTCTCATGGGTTGGACACTAACATTAAGACCTGTTTACACTTCCATGAAATCACAGTAATCACAAGTAGCATTTTTGCATTTCCCACCACAGGAGTTGACAGCTGACCACTGACAGCTGTCATCATGGCACATGCTTACTACAAACAAGGCTTTAGATTGTGCTGGCAATGTATTTGTCCATATGTTGAATAGATGAGAGGTGAGAAGAGGTGTGTTATAATAGGGATAAAAGGCTTACAAATTTATGTCTTTTAGTTCAAAGGATCTCCTAAGAGTCTAATATTGTGGGCTAATATTGTGAAGATAACTTCAGATAGCAATCAGTCACTTTTTAACCTTAAAAGTTTGTTTATATTAATAATTTTTGTATCTTAATACTATAAATGAGCTACATAAGCAGAGAAATTTTGAAAACTAGGGTGTAGAGAACCCTTTAAGGGTTTAATCATCTAATCAGTGTTGTGAAATATCTGACAAGAGAGATGAACTGACTTTAAATGTGGTATTTGCTAAATTATCAGATATTGTTGAAAGAACTATTTCAACTTTGTTAAATGTTTTTTCACGAGGAAATTCCTTTTTAATAGTTTTGTACAACCACAGGTATCCCTTTACCCCTTTCCCTCATCAAACTAATCTCTTAAAATTACATTTCCAGTTACACGTGCAATTTAGTATTGATTCAAAACAATTCAAATTCAACGTACTTTGAAAAATAATTATGTTAAAATGTTCTTTTAAAACTATCCACTTCTCATACTTATTTCATCCAAAGATATACAGAAAGTCACTCCTGCAAAAGCAACAATATTAAATCAAATTATTTTGCTTTATTTAAAAGCTTAACATTATTTTAATTTCATTGCTGGATTATATTGTATAGCAAGCCATCATTAAGTGTTGCAGAATTACACAACAATAATCTATTGTGTGTATGGACTTGAGATCATCAAATAATAATAAAATCCTGTAATTTTCAGTCACAATTTTCAGGTTATGTTTTTGTCAAGATCATTTTAATATTTACAATAGAAGTACAGAAAGAATAACAAAACAAAATAGATCTTACATACATTATATTGTAGTGTATAGATAGATAAATGTACCCTTATCACTAATTCAGACCTGGAAGACTGGATAGATGAAGTGCTCAGGTATAGTGGGTCATTATGGAATATATATAATATAGAAAACAAAAAACACTTAACTGTTTGTTCTCAACAACATGTTTTTTCAAATTAATACTTTTTGAGCATAAATATTATTTAGTAGACTTCATTGCAACTCACTGCTAATGAATTTTACTTTCAAATGCTTAGTTGCTCTCTCTCCTTTATACACATCTGCATCTAGCAGCTGGCAGTGAATGTAGTTTCTTTGTTTTTTCAGTCATGAGAGACCATATGATTTAACTCTTGATGTGAATCATGTTCCTAAAGGACCCCTTTCTAAGTTTTTGCATGACTATGTACACAACATCATTAAATAGTAGAGTGAATTAATTTTCTTACATTGGGAATTGCTCCCTGATTTGCTTGCACAACGTGAACATGTAGAATGGATACAGATTTTGCGTACCTGCTTCCATTTCTTTATTTTCTCTTGAATTCAGTGTTCTCACTTTTATCTGTTTAATGGTCATATGAATTCAGCTCTATGAATTGTGAAATCCTTTTAGATCCTTTCAGAAGGAGGAAATATATACCATTGCTTCTTTCAGACAGTGGTTTCCTTTTTTAGGTTACCCAGTCTTAGGGAAAACTGAATTGTTCAAATGAATTATTGAATATCTCAGATGAAGTTCTTGTAAATGTTTTTCTACTTTTATTCTGTGTTCTGCCTTTCATAGATTTGCATCATTGGCAGCCCTCCTGGTGTTGGTGTCAAATTTACTATAGTCAATGTTATATTAATAAATATTTAATTTCTTTCCCTTAATTGTTTCTTCTGTATTAAAACAGTAGTACATCACTTAAGATTTGGTACAACTACTAAGCAGAATGTTGAACTGTCATATTTAATTTTAACAAATAAAATCAAGCACATATGCTTTCAGATGATCACAGCTTGAACATAGACTTGTCCAACATAAATTAGACAAGCTGAAAAATATACCTTGAAACTGAGTATTAAGCACTTCCTTATTCTCCATTAATTTGAAAGCTTTCTTCAAAGATCAGCACTAGATTAAAAAGCATGGAGGATTTCCCCACAAATTTCTATTTACTTCAAACTGCAGTTCAATGAAGTGAAGTCAGGGCTTTTTTATTTTGTTTACATCTTATTTTTATCACATTTATGAATTTGTGCATAAATTGTGACTTATTGTTGAGTCCTGGTTGCTTATTCAAAAACTTACTAGTCATCTCTGAGGTGTTGTGTGTCTTAACAAAATTATAATAATCAAATAAAACAACAACAAAGAAAGCCCTTCCAGCTTCTGTATGTATTTGGTTGTTTACTTGTGTGGGTATCATTCTGAGTCTGACAGTGGAGTGCTTGCTGAATGAATAATGGGAATCGCAGTTTGCTACACAGGGTTCCAAGCCTGAGCAGCTTGCTCTGTTAGCAGTTAAAATCCTAGACTGCTTCATTTAGAAGATCAATATTAACGAGAAAAATATTGAGTTGTTCAAATACTCACTGTCTCCTGACTCAAGTGATACTTATTTTCAGAAGTTTGTATCAACTATATTGCTGGCTTTCCACAGACTACTCTTATTTTATTCTCTCATGTGTAGACAAGGGTGACTGTATCACATACTCCCAGAAGATAATTTGCAGAGAAATTAATTTAATTTTGTAGTTCTGCTCCTCTTCTAAAGGAGACAAAGATCAAGTTTTATTTTCATTTGAGTTCATCTCAAGACCCAATTCAAGTTTTGAGATAACTGAATTCTAGAAAGATCTTATTTTGTCTCATGTAGCCTAGAAAAATATTCCTCTGTAAGCTGTTTCCAGGTATGAGAGTAACAAACATATTCCAGATTTTAGTTCTGAAATTGAATAACAAGTATCTTGATATATGCCTTATCATACATAAGCACAAGATGAAAAAAAGTAATACTAAAAGAGGGTCTATCTTGTCACCTTCTAAAATAAAAAAAGTAATTAAAGAAACTCAAAGCTTTCTGCTGGGTATATGTTCTTCTAGCTTGATTCACTTCTGGAGACGAAGACTTCCAAAGGTCTCATTTCCAAAGTTGTACTATCTTCCTGAAACTCCCCTTAGATAAATTAGAGTTAAGGATAAAAAACTAGACTGATGTAGATTTATAGCTTAAACATTACTTTTTTAATAGTCTTACTTGTAGCAAGTATTTCACATAGTATACAGAATAGTTAACAATTATTTTGAGACTACAATAAGACTGTAGGAGGTCAATTAGCATATAGCATAATTTATAAATATTGCAGACAGTTTAAATCCATTTCTAGCATTATTTTGGTCAAGTAAAAGATAGGTGATCAAGAATTATCCAAAGTGTGAGTAAGAGATGAGAGGTAGATTTTTTTTTCTTGAAGTAGATTTTTCCACAAAAAAAACACTGCTTTTATGTGCCCATTATCTTTTGGGAGTGTCATCTTCATTAAGAAAGCTAGATTTCTGTGCATGGAGAGCGCTTGTGTGTCCAGCTTTTAATAATGGAAGTAAGTTTCTAGAAAACTGATCACTGTTATGGCTCTTCTGTAGCCCCTGACTGACAGCTCCTGCTGATTTCTGAGATTAGTGGGTGGTTGGCAGCTCTCTGATTCAGAGACATAAGGTCTCACCTTCCCAGCACGTGGTACCAGCCAACTCTCTGTGGCTCTATTGTATTTTAAACAAAGGGAGATTACCAGACCAGGTAAGTGAAGGTCGTCTCTTGCCTCTACACTGTTTAGCCAGTGCTATGCAATGGAACAGACCTGAAATCTAGCTCCCAGTGGCACTCATTGTGGCAGGATCTGGGACACCTGGCCACCCTAGTAGGCAATATCTCATTACTCTATGTGACTGTTACTACTAGATCACACAAGTCTTCATCAATTTCTGAGACAGACAACAGATGCTGTGATCCAGTAGTCATTATCACTCACCGGGGGCTTCTGAGCTCCAGTAGCCTGTGATAGCTACCAGATAATCAGTCATCAATTGTTTGTCATCTCTCAGGGAAAAATGGCTTTTTCTGTCTGCCTCTTAGTTCTTTTCTCCCCAAGCTACAAGGCTGCCGAGCTCTGACAGAATCAGCCACAGGAGCAAAAAGATGGTTTCAATCAGCAGTGTCTTGCAGTTGAGAAGCAGTGGCTGCTGAACCATAAAACTCAAAAAACTAAAATTTTTCTTCCCTAGGAAACAGTTTCTTTTCTCCTGCTGAACTCAGAATTAAGAGCCCTTAATTCTCAATAAATGGAATATCTTGCCTGGTGAGTAACAGGGGCTTCAGCTGAAAGGCAGGCAGTAATTTTTTTGAAGTTTCGGCTCTTAGCTCCTGCCTCTCATTAAGCAGTTGCTAATTCACTGGGAATCAAGAATTCTCAAGTTAGTGCTCATCTGAGCTCTAATTGACCACTGCAGATCAGCAATATCTTACTTTGGTCAGAGGCACTTATTTTAGATTTCCTACACCTTCGAAGTTCAGCGGGAACCACTTGTCGACTCCATTTTCTCCTGAGCTGGATTAATAAGCCATTTTTTCCCTGCCTGTTTCAGTACATATCATAATTTAAATTTTGGCATGAGAATAGTCTATTGCACTGTAGCCTCCGACTTGCTTTAGAGTGCTTGTTTTGTATCAGAACATGAAAGTTAATGCTGTATGCAACAACCTCCTGAAGAAAGTCACGACTCACATGAATGTAAGTAGAGAGGCTGTTACATGGCAAGCTAAGAACAAATCCTCAAAGTAATGGTGCATCCATAGTGAACTGTGGATTTTATTCAGAATTCTGTTGAGGCTAAGAGGCATTGTCCTGTAAAAGAAAGCACAGGGTGGAAGAGAAATTCTGACTATTCTGAAAAGTAGACCTTAAACTTGTTCTATAGGTGAGGGAATTCACGTGCTAGGGCAGTGTTGACGGTGGTAGTTAGAAAAGATCTGATATTTTTATTTTAACAGTACACCTACACACTGAAAAACAAAACCCCCAAAATCCCCAAGAAAACCTTAAAGTCTGTGCTCCTTGCTTCCCTGCAATTTGACCTCAAAAAGATCAAAATTCCAGGTACAGAACTAGGGAATTCAATGGAGAAACAAATAATAAACTACTGAAGTCTCAGCAGATTTGCCTTGAATGGCTAGTTCTTGTCCAAGAATAACATATACAACATGTACAATATGCATGTACAATACTAGAGGTGCAAACATGAACTTTTCTACTGAAGAAAGAAAAGCTGACTTGTATAATAAAAGATCAAGATTAAACGACAGCTTTCCATTGATTGCAAATACGTAAAAGGAGCATACAGCAAGTGGAAGCTATATCAGATGACTAAGGGTGAACAGAAAAACCCATCATGAGCATGTAGAAACAAAATAAAAAAGACCAAGGCACAAATTAACATGCAACTAATTAACATGCAAGCCATTGATAAGAAAATATCAAAATATAATCATGAAAGGAGTAACAGGAAGAAAAAAGGAAAGTATTGGTCTACTGTTCAATAGAGAAGGAAGGCTATGAGTAGATGACACCAAGAAGGAGAAACTGATTAATGCTTTTTTTTTCTCAAATAGCTGATATACTTAATACTAGTATCATATAGGTAAGAATCTCATTCTGCAATAGGTTAGAAAGATTATCTAAGCAGAAATAATTCACTGCAAAAAAGTACAAAATGGAAAACGTAATAGGCAAGTGGTAGTTCTGCAAAATGAGATTTAAGAGTTTTAAACTCACAAACCAAATAGGCAAACGGGCTTTATAATTGCTTTTAGAAACATAAAAGACAGCTACAATAAAGAAATATAAGATATAAAGAAAACCATTATGTTTCAACTGCAGTATGAAAAAAACAGATGAGATTTTAGGACAAACTACTATATAATAAGGATGAATGAGTAGAATAGTTTAGGAAATCTGTGGAATCACAAATAGTGATGTGAGAAGGCTTTAAGAACAAGCAAGACAACCCTCTGCAGTTAATGATAAAAATACACTGGATGCTAGCCCAGGATAGAATATTGCAGGCCTGTCGTTCTATGTTTTTAACTTATAGCGATATAAAAGATGTGAGGAATTCTTCACACATACTCAGTAACTACTTAAGATGCTGTGGTCATGCTATATGATTAATTGTTCCTCTGGTCTTGAAATTCATGTACAGTTGACTATATATTGGCATTAATAGCTTGAATATGATGAAATAAGATCATTTTCCCTAGCGCACTTATTTCCACAGTTACGTAGTTCATACGTAATGCAGAGTTTAAGTGCTGCATGACAAAACCTGAGTGCTATATCCTTCATCTTTGCTACATCTACTTTTTCCAAAAAGTGATTTGTGCAATGTGTAACACCCTTGGTCTCTTGTTCCTACATCTGTCACAGGAATGAAAGAAAAAGTATTTGTGTGTTACAAGAAAAAAAACAACAACCAACCAACCAAACAAACAAAAGCCCAAACTCCCCTCACCCCGCTATTTTAGCTAGTGAGAGTGAAAAACCTTTTCGATTGTCACAGAGGAATGAAAAGATGAAGTTCCCTTACTGCAGAGGGAGTGCTAGGAATTGCATAAGGCTTTGTGCCTATCATCTTTTGCATCTGGAAGAGTAAAATAGAGCTGTATCAAGGTGTTTTTTAATATACTGACATTTAAAGTTTTTGATCTTAACATCATCTTTTAAGAAATATTTTTTTTCCTAAGACTTTGCTCAGTGAAAGTCCCAAGAAGAAAGTTTTCCTTTGCATTGCTATTATTGCACCTTAGGTGCAACTGCTATTCTGTCATGATTATAGTCACTAGGTAAATTACGACTATACCAAGTATTTTTGATGAAGTCAAAGGGGTAGAATGAAGACATGCATCCAAAGGAATGCAAAGTAATAACTTGAAATTAACCAACTTGAAAGTTTAAGTTTATTTTTCAGTCTGGAAAGAGTAAGCCCAAGGCACACACTTTTAATTTATAAGTTTCATTGTGGCAGAAAGGCATTCAACATGATTTCTCTCCTGACACCAAGTAATCTCCAGGTGCTCAACTCCCTTCAAACTACAACTGCAAGGTTGCCTGTGTGTTGTATGCCCTGGGCTTGGAAATATCTGAGTAAATTGGGCATCCTCTAGAGGCGAGCTAGAACATCAAGTTAGCCGTAAGGTTTCATTATTTAATTGTGTCTGACTTGTCTTTGCTCAATTGTTTCCCATGCCTGCAGCCTTCCCTTCAGTTCTCCAAAGCTGACATAGTTATCTACAGTACAGCTTTTTTAAATCTATACTTTAACCAAGGGAAAAAAAATAAAGTCATTTAGGAATCAGTCCTTGGTTTCTAATATTCTTAAAAGGCAAGAGTCGGAAATATTATAGAAACGTTATTCTGTGTTTTCTGTCTACATATAGGGACAATGGCAAGAACAGCTTCCCATCCCAGAGAGTTATCTCTTATGTATTTGATGTACACTGTTGCACAGTAAAGTTTTTATCTGTTGCCCTTTGTCAGTGGATGTGGCCACAGGAAGTGCTTCTGCAGGACTTCACAGAAGGTTTAGCAGTTCAGTGGTCAAGGTATCAGATAAAGATGCTCTAGCTGGATGCAGCGGAAACACAGGTTCAGACTGAAGCTTTGTTAAGTGCCAAATCATGTGAAAATAAAATCACATGCATACTCCTTCCCAGTAAAATAAATTGTCTGTTCATCTGCAGTCTAATGAACCAGCTCAGTGAGGTGCTGAGAATGCTCAAATACAACCACCTTCAACTCGGCAGCTCATCAGATTCGCATGGCTAAAGTATGCCAACATCTGTAACCAGCAGCATACCACTGACATTTTCAGCATCATGTATCTACTGCTTTTGATTTCGAACTGATGAGATGTCTCTCACATTAGCAGCTGACTGCTAACCAGGACTGCAGTATTAGGTCTAGAAGGAACCAGACCATTTTTGCCATGCAAATGCTCACTGAGCAACTGGCCACAGATAGCACCAATAAGACTATACAAGACTAATCTGTGGTTGGATAGCAGCTCTGAGATTGGGGAAAAAACAAAAATTGTTTAAATCTTTGGTGAATTCCTCAATTAACTTTCTGTCCTTTTTTTTATTTATTTTTTTTAAGCTAAAAAATAGTTAAAGGTACAATAAATACAAAGCAAGTTTTCACATTTATGGTGCTTACATGCAGAAAAGACTATCTGATAGATTAGTATTAACATGTTCCAAATTTGGTATAATTGTCTACAGTAGACTTAATGGTGTCTAATTGAAGGTAAGTTGGACAGATTCAGTGTACTGCAACTACAGACCTGGAAAACAGTGGACTGCAGTGGGTGCCATTTGGTTGAGTTCCCAAGCAAATAGTGACACCAGCACTTAGACTGAGGCCTAAACATGCTCTAAAATTTATACCTGGCAAATTTGCTGACCAAACATACCCTAATTCTTAAGCTCAAATGCCAGCTGCATTTCAGCCCTAGTCAGGGAATTTAGTTGAAGTTGAAAGTGTGAAATCCAACTTACAAGAATTTAATAAGTAGCAATTTCTTTTCTCTTCCTCCTATGTTTTCTTTCTCTGTCACCCAGAAGATGGCTGGGTCATTGAATCCTTGTTTCTTCTTTATCCCCTTATTCTAGTCAAATTCGAACTAAGAGCATTGATAACAGAAGTTACTGCCATCCTAGCAAACATGGCTTTCTGATCCTCTGCTACTTGACCCAGTACATCAATCTGTTAGGAACATTTTTTGTTTAATAAAAAGAACATTTTCTTTGTGTTTCCATTGCAAACACCCACCCTCCCACATCCCCCTAGTCTGAAACACCAAAGCCTCAGGCTTGCAAAATTTATCACAGAATCACAGAATCACAGAGTGTTAGGGATTGGAAGGGACCTCGAAAGATCATCTAGTCCAATCCCCCTGCCGGAGCAGGATTGCCTAGACCATATCACACAGGAACGCGTCCAGGCGGGTTTTGAATGTCTCCAGAGAAGGAGACTCCACAACCTCTCTGGGCAGCCTGTTCCAGTGTTCGGTCACCCTCACCATAAAGAAGTTTTTCCTCATATTTATGTGGAACCTCCTGTGTTCCAACTTGCACCCATTGCCCCTGGTCCTGTCAAGGGATGTCACTGAGAAGAGCCTGGCTCCATCCTCATGACACTTGCTCTTTACACATTTATAAACATTAATGAGGTCACCCCTCAGTCTCCTCTTCTCTAAGCTAAAGAGACCCAGCTCCCTCAGCCTCTCCTCATAAGGGAGATGTTCCACTCCCTTAATCATCTTTGTGGCTCTGCGCTGGACTCTCTCTAGCAGTTCCCTGTCCTTCTTGAACTGAGGGGCCCAGAACTGGACACAATATTCCAGATGCGGCCTCACCAGGGCAGAGTAGAGGGGGAGGAGAACCTCTCTTGACCTGCTAACCACACCCCTTCTAATACACCCCAGGATGCCATTGGCCTTCTTGGCCACAAGGGCACACTGCTGGCTCATGGTCATCCTGTTGTCCACTAGGACCCCCAGGTCCCTTTCCCCTACGCTGCTCTCCAACAGCTCTGTCCCCAACTTGTACTGGTACATGGGGTTGTTCTTGCCCAGATGCAGGACTCTACACTTGCCCTTGTTATATTTCATTAAGTTTCTCCCTGCCCAACTCTCCAGCCTGTCCAGGTCCCTCTGAATGGCTGCGCAGCCTTCCGGCGCGTCAGCCACTCCTCCCAGTTTTGTGTCATCAGCGAACTTGCTGACAGTGCACTCTATTCCCTCATCCAAGTCATTAATGAATCTATTGAATAGAACTGGTCCCAGTACCGACCCTTGAGGGACTCCGCTAGACACAGACCTCCAACTGGACTCTGTCCCATTGACCACCACTCTCTGGCTTCTTTCCTTCAGCCAGTTCACAATCCACCTCACTACCCGATCATCCAGACCACACTTCCCCAGTTTAGCTGCGAGGATGCTGTGGGAGACCGTGTCAAACGCTTTACTGAAATCGAGATAGACTACATCCACAGCTTTACCATCATCTATCCACCGGGTTATGTCCTCATAAAAGGCTATCAAGTTGGTTAAGCATGACTTCCCCTTGGTGAAGCCATGTTGACTGCCCCTAATGATCCCCCTATCTTTGATGTGCCTAGAGACAGCATCAAGAACAACTTGTTCCATCACCTTTCCGGGGATGGAGGTGAGGCTGACTGGTCTATAGTTACCCGGGTCCTCCTTCTTGCCCTTTTTGAAGACTGGAGTGACATTTGCTTTCCTCCAGTCCTCAGGCACCTCTCCCGTTTCCCACGACTTAGTAAAGATGATGGAGAGTGGCCTAGCAATGACTTCCGCCAGCTCCCTCAGCACCCGCGGGTGCATCCCATCAGGGCCCATGCATTTATGGACGTCCAGATTGCTTAATTGGTCCCTGACCCAGCCCTCATCTACCAAGACAGATTCCTCCTCTATCCTGACTTCTTCTGGGGCCTCAGGGGTCCGGGGCTCCTCAGGACAGCCTCCAGCAGTATAGAGAGAGGCAAAGAAGGCATTCAGTAACTCCGCCTTCTTTTTATCCTCTGTCTCCAGGGCCCCCACCTCATTCATCAGTGGGCCTACATTGCCTCTAGTGTTGACTTTACCTGCAATGTATTTGAAGAAGCCCTTTCTGTTGTCCTTGACCTCTCTTGCAAGGTTTAATTCCAAGGAGGCCTTAGCTTTCCTAGTTGCCTCCCTACATCCTCTGACAACAGACTTATATTCCTCCCAAGTGGCCAGCCCCTCCTTCCATGATCTGTACACCCTCTTCTTCCACTTGAGTTTGCCCAGCAGTTCCCTGTTCAACCATGCAGGTCTCCTGGTACCCTTCCTTGACTTCCTACCTGCTGGGATGCTCTGATCTTGAGCTCGGAAGAAGCAGTCTTTGAATGCTAGCCAACTATCTTGGGCCCCCTTACCTTCTAGTACCCTGTCCCATGGGATTTCCCCTAGCAATTGCTTGAAAAGGCCAAAGTTGGCCCTCCTGAAGTCCAGGGTTGCAATTCTGCTAGCTATTCTGGTCCTGCCACATGAGATCCTGAACTCTACCATCTCATGGTCACTACAACCAAGGCTGCCCTCAACCTTCACCTCTTCAACCAGACCCTCCTTGTTAGTGAGGATCAGATCCAGCAGCGCTCCTCTCCTAGTTGGCTCATCCACCATTTGCATCAGAAAGTTATCATCAATGCACTGGAGGAACCTCCTGGACTGAGGATGGTTGGCTGAGTAGGCCTCCCAGCAAATATCAGGGTAGTTGAAATCCCCCACAACAACCAGGCCCTGTAATTGCGAGACTGCTCTCAGCTGCCTGTAGAAGGCCTCATCCCCCTCCTCATCCTGATCCAGTGGCCTGTAATAGACACCCAAACAGTATCACCCCTGCCAGCCTGCCCCTTAATTCGCACCCACAAACTCTCAACTCGCTCCTGATCCGCCCCTGGACAGAACTCAATACATTCGAGCTGCTCACTCACATAAAGAGCAACTCCACCACCTCTCCTTAGCGGCCTGTCTTTCCTGAACAGGACATAGCCATCCATGACCACATTCCAGTCATGTGAGGCGTCCCACCAAGTCTCTGTAATTGCCACTAGATCATAGCTCCCCGACCGAACACGGATTTCCAACTCCTCCTGTTTATTCCCCATGCTGCTGCATTGGTGTACAGGCATTTCAGGGAGCAAGCTGAGAACACCGATTTCACCCTAGGGGGATGGGAGGCCTCCTGGTCTACCTCAACACTAGAGTGTTGCCCCAGGGGTGCAAGCCCAGCTACTACCCTGTCCCCCTTCGAATCTAGTTTAAAGCTCTCCGAATGAGTCCTGCTAATTCCTATCCCAGAACCCTTTTGCCCCTACGACATAAACCTTTCCCATGTATTACGGTCACGTCTGGTGCCTTATAAAACCAGCCATTATCAAAGAACCCAAAGCCCTGCCTGTAGCACCAGTCTCGTAGCCAGGCATTAATAGAGAGAATCCTACTATTCCATCCCACGTCATCACCTGAAAATGGAAGGAGGGAGGAGAAAACAACTTGTGCCCCAGACTCTTTCACCAACCGTCCTAGGGCCTTGTAGTCTTTCTTCATCCCCCTCAGACTACGGGATGCAGCTTCTTCCCCACCTGTCTGGAAGATCAGCAGGGGGTAGTAGTCTGTGGCCTTCACCAGGTTGGGGAGTTGCCTGGTGATATCCCTGATTCAGGCTCCAGGCAGGCTGCAGACCTCTCTGTGATGGGGGTCAGCTCTGCATATTGGGCCCTCAGATCCTTTTAGGAAGGAGTCTCCAACCACTAAAACTCTTCTCTTCTTCCTTGTGGAGGAGGTAGCTATACGCCTGTCAGGTTTTTCTGACTGTGGTGAGACATCTGATATAGGTTGCCTCTCCACCACATCCCCATTGGACCGGCTGTATTCCACTAGGGCTTCATATCTATTGCTCAGAGGCACCTGTGGAGGCGAGGTAGGCAAGGAGGGCACTTGCCTTTTGCCACGGCCATAGACTTGCCTCCACTCACTCCTCTCCTCTAGGTTATTGTTTTCCACCTGAGAGCGGCAGAGTACAGGGGTCCCTCGATCCTGGGAGCTCTCCGGCAGGTGCTCCCATTTTTGTTGCAGGGAAGGCAGAGCCTGGCTCCACCAGTCTATCTCCATTTCAGCCTCCCGAATGCTCCTAAACCTTTCTACTTCGGCTTGAAGCCTTTCAACCTGGCTTTGCAGTTGTGCCGCTCAGCTGAGCAGATCATCTACCTGCTCACAGCGCACACAGCCCCCTGTCACCACAGAGACGCTGTAGCATTCCCTGCAGCCTGCGACCTTGTCCTGGTTTGGCCCAAACCAGGCCAATTAGTCTTAGAGAAACCAAGGTCACTGCTAAATTCCTCACTGCTTATGAGTGAAGTGCCGAAGGGGGGTCGCAGCTGCAGGGGGGAGCAGACAGGGCAGGTGACCCAAGATTGACCAACAAGGTATTCCATCCCACACACGTCATTCTTACTTTCCTATTTATCACTAACCCACTGCCTCCTGGAGGTGGGGCCCAGGAGGGAAGGGCCCTCCTGTCTCCCACTGATTGGTACCAGCTTTGCCAATTTTCCAGTTAAAAGCCTGCAGGTGTGATGGCAGGGGGAGCTATTGCATTTTGCCCTCTGCCCGTGCTGGGGGGAGCTACTGCATTTTCCCCTCTGCCTGTGCTGGGGGGAGCTACTGCATTTTCCCCTCTGCCCATGCTGGGGGAGCAACTTTGCCTGAGGAGGATTTCCAAGCTCTCAGTCTTGGCTTTGTATATATTTGTATATATTTGTATATATTTGATTATTTCTATTATTATTGTTATTATACTCTTTTTCATTATTATAGTTTATTAAAACTGTTTTAACTTTCCAACCCATAAGTCTCTCTCCCTTTTCCCTTTCCCTTTCCCTTAGGGGGGGGGAGAGGGTTAACAGAGAGCATCTGCCACCTGGTTAATAGCTGGCCCAGCTTTAAACCCTGACAGATTTATTGGTGCCTGAACAGGGGCTCGAGAGAAGCTCCAACAGGTTACTCTGATAAGTTGAATCCTGGCTCTGGTGGGAGGAGACCCAGAGAGCTCAGCTGAGAGAATATCAGATTTCTTCCTTTGAGATTTACGAGGGGTTGGAAAGTTAAAACAGATAGTGAAGATGGTGATGTCATTTTTGAATGCTGTGTTATCTCATCTTTTTATGGAGTTTCTTTCACAGTTGAGTATTGCAATGATGCCTTACCTGCCGTGGGCACTGTGTTATTGCTTGCTTCTTATGAATGTTTACATGCAGTTTAGCAGTGGGCGCTGGTCGAAATGTATTGTTTTGGTATGGGGTTTGATACTGATTTATGCTGTGATAAACTGGGCAGTTAATATTCCGATCTCTTATCTCTATGACACAATGATGGGCAGCTTTAATCGCGAATTAGTAGCAGCAACTTCATCTGCACGCTCCAGGCGCCCTTTAGCTGATTCTGTTAATGATTACACTTCCAGTTTTACTTTGGGAAATAGTACCTTCTCCTTTTCTGCCAAGCTGATTCCACTAGATTTTGCGAAATTAGGATGGTGCTGTCTAGGTGGCATGTTTTTATTTTTGGTTGTCCTGAATGTGTTTCTGATGTGGGATAAGATTAAATATCGGTGCAGGGACAGTTGTAGGTGTTATGCAGCCACCTCAGATCCTACAGTGTGTACTGCTGCTACAGCCTCAGATCCTATAGTGTGTACTGCCGCTACAGCCACTAAACCCACTGAAACCTCGGCAGCCTGTACCACAGCTGCTACACCCCCCAAGATGGCTACTGCAGCTACTCAAACTCTCAGCACTCCCACGACAGCCACTGCATCTACTCAGACCCCAGCATCTATCGAATCTGTACCAATTGCTCCTGTAACCAGGAAGAAATACCAAAAGAAATCAGCTCATGAAGAGAAGGATGATGACTCAGAGCTTTCTAAGGCAGAGCCATCATATGACCCAGGTGAGGGCCCTTCTCAGGCAGAGTTAGGGCCTGACACAGATGGGGGTTTCCTCAATCGTCCTTTTAAAGCAGACCCATCACAGAAAAAAGGTCCTTCTAAAGCAGAACTATCACAAGAGGACTCGGACGTAGAGATAACCTACCACTCCTTATCCCTGAAGGACCTGAGAAATATAAGGAAAGACTTCAGCCGTTATGACGGTGAACCTATTATTACCTGGCTGCTCCGATGCTGGGATAATGGGGCAGACAGCATGCAATTAGATGGCAGAGAAGCCAGACAGTTGGGATCCCTGTCCAGAGATGGTGGTATTGATAAGGTGCTCGCAAGAAAGTCAAACACTATCAGTCTCTGGAGGCGACTCTTGTCAGCTGTAAAGAGCAGGTATCCCTATAAAGATGATGTTATGAGTCACCTAAGCAAATGGACCACTATAGAAAAAGGTATTAACTACCTTAGACAACTAGCTGTGCAAGAGATCATTTATAGACACCCACGGGACATTGTAGATCCTGTAGATCCTGATGAAGTGGAATGCAACCGATCCATGTTCCGGAAGGTCGTGAAGAATGCTCCACCGACATATACCCATACATTGTCAATATTAGTATGGGGACAAGATGATATGGCACGTTCTACTGTGGGCGAAATGGCTAACTGTATGCGACAGTATGAAGATAGTATTTCTTCCCCACTGCAGGCCCGTGTCTCGGCTGTGGAAAAACTGACTAAGGAAAACAAGGACTCATTTAAACAACTGTCAGACAAACTGTCCAGGATCGAGAATAAACTTGACTCTCTACCTACACAGGCACGCGTTGCAGCTGTTAAGAGAAAACGTTCTCCTACAGGACCAGCTCAAAGGAAACGGAACACATCACGAGGTATCCTGTGGTTTGCCCTACATGGTTATGGGGAGGACATGAGCAGATGGCATGGACAACCTACCAGTACCCTACAGGCACGAGTACATGAGTTGCAAGCTAAAAGAAATACCAGAGAGAATTTTTCTAGAAGGATGGCTGCTCCAGTTACCAGTGAGCAGGACCCCAGTCAGGGGAGATGGGCCTCAAATCACTTTTTCCCAAGTGTGAATAGGAGAAATGAAGGTCCAGTCCCTGTGAGCAGCACGAATCCATTTCTTAATTAGGGGGGCCCTGCCTCCAGCCAGGTGGAGGAGAGGGACAACCGAGTTTATTGGACTGTGTGGATTCGATGGCCTGGCACATTAAAACCACAAAGGTATCGAGCCCTGGTAGACACTGGTGCACAGTGCACCCTAATGCCATCGGATCATAAAGGGGCAGAATCTATCAGTATTTCAGGAGTTACAGGAGGATCTCAAGTGTTATCTGTATTGGAAGCCGAAGTGAGCCTAACTAAAAATGAATGGAAAAAGCACCCCATTGTGACTGGTCCAGATGCTCCGTGCATCCTTGGCATAGACTACCTCAAGAGAGGGTATTTTAAGGACCCAAAAGGGTACAGATGGGCCTTTGGTATAGCAGCTGTAGAGACTGAGGACATTAAACAGCTGTCTACCTTGCCTGGCCTCTCAGAAGATCCTTCTGTTGTGGGGTTGCTGAAGGTTGAAGAACAACAGGTGCCAATTGCTACTGCCACGGTGCACCGACGACAATATCGTACCAATCGAGACTCCCTGATCCCCATTCATAAACTGATTAGACAATTAGAAAATCAAGGAGTGATTGGCAAGACTCGCTCACCCTTTAATAGTCCTATATGGCCAGTGCGAAAGTCTGATGGAGAATGGAGATTAACTGTGGACTATCGTGGCCTAAATGAAGTTACGCCACCGCTGAGTGCTGCTGTGCCAGACATGCTAGAACTTCAATATGAACTGGAGTCAAAGGCAGCCAGGTGGTACGCCACCATAGACATTGCTAATGCATTTTTCTCTATTCCTTTGGCACCAAAGTGCAGGCCACAGTTTGCTTTTACCTGGAGAGGTATCCAGTACACCTGGAATCGACTGCCCCAGGGGTGGAAACACAGTTCTACTATTTGCCATGGACTGATCCAGACTGCACTAGAAAAGGGTGGAGCTCCAGAACATTTGCAATACATTGATGACATCATTGTGTGGGGAGATAGAGCAGCAGAAGTTTTTGACAAAGGGGAGAAAATAATCCAAATTCTCCTGAAAGCTGGTTTTGCCATAAAAAGAAGCAAGGTCAAGGGACCTGCCCGGGAGATCCAGTTTTTAGGGATTAAATGGCAAGATGGGCGTCGCCAGATCCCGATAGAGGTGATCAACAAAATAACAGCAATGTCCCCACCAACTAACAAAAAGGAAACACAAGCCTTCTTAGGCGTTGTGGGTTTCTGGAGAATGCATATTCCAGATTACAGCCAGATTGTACGCCCTCTTTATCAAGTGACCAGAAAGAAGAATGATTTTCAGTGGGGCCCTGAACAACAACAGGCTTTTGAACAGATTAAACAAGAGATTGTGCATGCAGTAGCCCTTGGACCAGTCCGTACAGGACAAGATGTTAAAAATGTGCTCTACACCTCAGCTGGGGACAATGGTCCTACCTGGAGCCTCTGGCAGAAAGTACCAGGGGAGACTCGAGGTCGACCCCTAGGATTTTGGAGTCGAGGATACAAGGGTTCCGAGGCCAATTACACTCCAACTGAAAAAGAGATACTGGCAGCATATGAAGGAGTTAGAGCTGCTTCAGAGGTAATTGGTACTGAAGCACAACTTCTCCTGGCACCTCGATTACCAGTACTAGGCTGGATGTTCAAGGGTAAGGTTCCTACTACCCATCATGCAACTGATGCTACATGGAGTAAATGGATTGCATTAATTACGCAGAGGGCTCGAATAGGAAACCCTAATCGCCCAGGAATCTTAGAAGTGATCATGGACTGGCCAGAAGGCAAAGACTTCGGAATGCCACTAGAAAAGGAGGTGACACGTGCTGAAGAAGCCCCACCATATAATGAATTACCAGAGGATGAGAAGCAGTATGTCCTGTTCACCGATGGATCCTGCCGTCTTGTAGGAAAGCATCGGAAGTGGAAAGCTGCTGTATGGAGTCACATATGACGAGTCACAGAAGGACAAGGTGAATCAAGTCAATTTGCAGAGGCAAAAGCCATCCAGCTGGCTTTAGACATTGCTGAACGAGAAAAGTGGCCAAGGCTGTATCTTTATACTGACTCATGGATGGTAGCAAATGCCTTGTGGGGGTGGTTAAAGCAGTGGAAGCGAAGCAACTGGCAGCGCAAAGGTAAACCTATTTGGGCTGCTGAACTGTGGCAAGATATTGCTGCTCGGCTAGAGAAACTAGTCGTGAAGGTACGTCATGTAGATGCTCACGTACCTAAAAGTCGGGCAACTGAGGAACATCGAAACAACCAACAAGCGGATCAAGCTGCTAAAGTGTTCCAAATAGATTTGGACTGGGAACATAAAGGTGAACTATTTTTAGCTCGGTGGGCTCATGACACTTCAGGTCATCAAGGGAGAGATGCAACATACAGATGGGCTCGTGACCGAGGGGTGGACTTAACCATGGACTCTATTGCACAGGTTATCCATGATTGTGAAACATGCTCCGCAATTAAGCAAGCCAAACGCTTAAAACCTTTGTGGTATGGGGGGCGGTGGTTGAAATATAAATATGGGGAGGCCTGGCAAATTAACTATATCACACTCCCTCAAACCTGCCAGGGTAAACGCTATGTGCTTACCATGGTGGAGGCGACCACCGGATGGTTGGAAACATACGCTGTGCCCCATGCCACTGCCCGGAACACTATTCTGGGCCTCGAAAAGCAAATCTTGTGGCGACATGGCACACCAGAGAGAATTGAGTCGGACAATGGGACTCATTTCAAAAACAGTCTCATAGACAACTGGGCCAAAGAGCATGGCATCGAATGGGTATATCACATCCCCTATCATGCACCAGCCTCTGGGAAAATTGAACGGTATAATGGGCTGTTAAAAACTACCCTGAAAGCAATGGGGGGTGGAACCTTTAAAAACTGGGATAAACATCTGGCACAAGCTACCTGGTTAGTTAACACCAGGGGATCTATCAATCGAGCTGGCCCTGCTCAGTCAGACCTTCTACATACAGTAGAAGGAGATAAAGTCCCTGTGGTGCATGAAAGGAATCTGTTGGGAAAAACTGTCTGGGTTCTTCCTGCTACGGGCAAAGGTAAACCCATTCATGGGATTGCTTTTGCTCAGGGACCTGGATGTACTTGGTGGGTGATGTTGCAAGATGGTGAAGTCCGATGTGTCCCTGAAGGTGATCTGATTCTGGGTGAGACTACTTAATTCTGAACTGTATGTTGTTGCTGCATAAGTATCTTTCAGGTTAAGACAGTGGTGATGAGACCGGAGCTAGCTTCATCAAGTGACGTCCAGTAACCTCCTCGAGTCTGACATCTTTAACCTGCAACCCGTGGGCACGAACCATGACAAAAGAGAGACTGCTAGCCAGAGAGACTGCTGAGAGACTGCTAGCCAGATGGAAACCCACAATCCTGAACCAAATGAACTTAATGAACTTTTTGTATAGAGATGAATCATAAACTAGTGATATGTGTATATATATTTGAAAATGAAAAGGTAGTGGTGATCTGAGTATGACGTGAATGGTATGGAATAAGGGGTGGAATGTTGGTTTGGCCCAAACCAGGCCAATTAGTCTTAGAGAAACCAAGGTCACTGCTAAATTCCTCACTGCTTATGAGTGAAGTGCCGAAGGGGGGTCGCAGCTGCAGGGGGGAGCAGACAGGGCAGGTGACCCAAGATTGACCAACAAGGTATTCCATCCCACACACGTCATTCTTACTTTCCTATTTATCACTAACCCACTGCCTCCTGGAGGTGGGGCCCAGGAGGGAAGGGCCTTCCTGTCTCCCACTGATTGGTACCAGCTTTGCCAATTTTCCAGTTAAAAGCCTGCAGGTGTGATGGCAGGGGGAGCTATTGCATTTTGCCCTCTGCCCGTGCTGGGGGGAGCTACTGCATTTTCCCCTCTGCCTGTGCTGGGGGGAGCTACTGCATTTTCCCCTCTGCCCATGCTGGGGGAGCAACTTTGCCTGAGAAGGATTTCCAAGCTCTCAGTCTTGGCTTTGTATATATTTGTATATATTTGTATATATTTGATTATTTCTATTATTATTGTTATTATACTCTTTTTCATTATTATAGTTTATTAAAACTGTTTTAACTTTCCAACCCATAAGTCTCTCTCCCTTTTCCCTTTCCCTTTCCCTTAGGGGGGGGGAGAGGGTTAACAGAGAGTATCTGCCACCTGGTTAATAGCTGGCCCAGCTTTAAACCGTGACAGACCTGCACCATCACCTCCTTCCGTGGGAGCTCTGTCTGGGTTCCCACATCCATTTTGGTCTTCTTCTGCCGGTTAGATACCATTGTTCTTTCACTGAGCTGGGAAATACCTGTTGGTGCCACCCCTGGTTCACAGCTCCTTGGCACCTTCCTCACCTTGTGCACTGGGAGGGAGTCAGCGCCCTCCCCAACAAGCTGCAAAGTGCTGCGGCCTCTTCCGCCTAGGACACACACAGTCACTGCTGACTCACCCAGTCACTGCTGACTCCCCCTTTCCCCTCTAGGCAGGGACTAGTCCCTGCCCTCCAGGAGGCTTTTTATCACCCAATCAACAGGGGGTGGTGCTACGCCCCCTCCTCTCCTGATTCGTTGCCGGGAACTCCCGGGTCCGGGGTGGGGGGGGGGAAGCAGCTCGGGGCTGCTGCTCGGGGGGCCCAAGCAGTGTGAAAACCGCCCGGTTACAGCCCGATGTCGCCCCCCGCACTCACCTCAAGTCGCTGCCGCCGCTGCAGCCACTGTCTCTGCTGCCGCCGCTGCTGCCACCACTGTCAGCTGTTTGTTCTGGTTTCACCGCGTTTAAATTGCCCGCGGTGCCTCCGGCTACGCCCCCTCCTCTCCTGATTCGTTGCCGGGAACCTCCGGGTCCGGGGTGGGGGGGGGAAGCAGCTCGGGGCTGCTGCTCGGGGGGCCCAAGCAGTATGAAAACCGCCCAGTTACAGCCCGATGTCGCCCCCGCACTCACCTCAAGTCGCTGCCGCCGCTGCCGCCGCTGTCGCTGCTGCTGCCGCTGCTGCCCCCGCTGTCGTTCCCTCTTGATCATGAGAAAATGGTAGCACTCATTATCAACAACAAGCGAGTTGATAACAAATAGGACACACGGCTGACAGACGAAGAAATTCATAAAAGTACATAAGGATGAATGTGAGCAGCAGCAAAGTAAGCAAAAGTTGGATTCCCTACATTATTACCTTACTCCATGTTTACTTGAATAAACAAGCAATGCCTTCCTATCTTGAGTTTTTACGTCACACCAAAAACACCCACAGGCACCACAAACACCCACAGGAAGGATATAGGGAAGGAAAGAAAGGGATGGGAAAGAACTCAGAAGACATTACTGCTCTGTGTCTTAAGAGATGGCCTTAAAATACTGTTCACAATACACCTCTTTCATATCCCTAGGTCTACACATTTCATTCATTTTGGAATTGGTAGAAAGTGAGATTGTTCTTTCCATGTAGCTACTTTATTTTGATTTCCTTATATATAGTTGTCACGGTTTAAAGCTGGGCTGGCGATTAAACCTGCAGCAGACGCTCTCTGTTAACCCTCCCCCCCCCACCCGAAGGGAAAGGGAAAGGGAAAAGGGAGAGAGACTTACGGGTTGGAAAGTTAAAACAGTTTTAATAAACCTATAATAATGAAAAAGAGTATAATAATAATATTGGAATAATCAAATATATACAAATATATATACAAAACCAAGATCGAGCTCCCCCGATGTCGGCAACGTCACCACCAGCACTGCAGGGCAGGCTCCGGGAAGGCCCAGGCTGAGCCTAGCGACGGTCGAGAGCTGGATTCAGGGATGCACGGATCGGGATCGGGGGCAGCAGGAAAACATTCGGAGTCCTCCTTGGACACCGGCCATAGCAGAAAAGAGCAAGAGGAGCAAGAGGGCGAGACCCTCGTGATCCCCCCGCTTTATACCGAGAATGACATGTATGGGATGGAATACCCTCGTTGGTCAATTTTGGGTCACCTGCCCTGTCTGCTCCCCCCTGCAGCTGCGACCCCCCCCCTTCGGCTTTTCACTTGTAAGCAGTGAGGAATTCAGCGGTGACCTTGGTTTCTCTAAGAAAAAAGTACAGCAAGAGCCTTACTGCACAACATCCCTACCGGTGCCTCAGCGATAACTACAAACTTCGAGCGTTATCAGTCCTGGAAGCAGACACTGTCTGCAAAAACATGCAGTTAGTTTCAGAAAGTGCAGTTATTTAGAGGAGACTTAGCTGAAAGTAAAAATCACTGAAAGGAAAATCGGCCTGGTTTAGGACAAACCAGGACATTCCACCCCTTATTCCATACCATTCACGTCATACTCAGATCACCACTAACTTTTCATTTTAAAATATATACAGATAACATTAGTTTATGATTCATCTCTATACAGAAAAAAAAAAAAAAGTTCATCAAGTTCATTTAGTTCAGGATTGTGGGTTTCCATCTGGCTAGGAGTCTCTCAGGGCAGGAGACATGGTATGAGTTTTGTCACGGTTCATGCCCACGGGTTGCAGGTTAAAGATGTCAGTCTCGAGGAGGTTACTGGACACCACTTGCAGCTAGCTCTATTCCCATCACCACTGCTTCAACCTGAAAGACACTTATGAACACTGTTAGTATTATGCAGCAATTAACATCATACAGTTCAGAATTAAGTATTCTCACCCAAGATCAGATCACCTTCAGGGACACATCGGACTCCACCATCCTGCAGCATCACCCACCAAGTACATCCAGGTCCTTGAGCAAAAGCAATCCCATGAATGGGTTTACCTTTGCCCGTAGCAGGAAGAACCCAGACAGTTTTTCCCAACAGATTCCTTTCATGCACCACAGGGACTTTATCCCCTTCTACTGTATGTAAAAGGTCTGACTGAGCAGGGCCAGCTCGGTTGATAGATCCCCTGGTGTTAACTAGCCAGGTAGCTTGTGCCAAATGCTTATCCCAGTTTTTAAAGGTTCCACCCCCCATTGCTTTTAGGGTAGTTTTTAACAGCCCATTGTATCGTTCAATTTTCCCAGATGCTGGTGCATGATAGGGGATATGATATACCCACTCGATGCCATGCTCTTTGGCCCAGTTGTCTATGAGACTGTTTTTGAAATGAGTCCCATTGTCCGACTCAATTCTCTCTGGCGTGCCATGTCGCCACAAGATTTGCTTTTCAAGGCCCAGAATAGTGTTCCGGGCAGTGGCATGGGGCACAGAGTATGTTTCCAACCATCCGGTGGTCGCCTCCACCATGGTAAGCACATAACGTTTACCCTGGTGGGTTTGAGGGAGTGTGATATAGTTAATTTGCCAGGCCTCCCCATATTTATATTTCAACCACCGCCCCCCATACCACAAAGGTTTTAACCGTTTGGCTTGCTTAATTGCGGCGCATGTTTCACAATCATGGATAACCTGTGCAATAGAGTCCATGGTTAAGTCCACCCCTCGGTCACGAGCCCATCTGTATGTTGCATCTCTTCCTTGATGACCTGAAGTGTCATGAGCCCACCGAGCTAAAAATAGTTCACCTTTATGTTCCCAGTCCAAATCTATTTGGAACACTTTAGCAGCCTGATCTGCTTGTTGGTTGTTTCGATGTTCCTCAGTTGCCCGACTTTTAGGTACGTGAGCATCTACGTGACGTACCTTCACGACTAGTTTCTCTAGCCGAGCAGCAATATCTTGCCACAGTTCAGCAGCCCAAACAGGTTTACGTTTACGCTTCCAGTTGCTTCGCTTCCACTGCTTTAACCACCCCCACAAGGCATTTGCCACCATCCATGAGTCAGTATAAAGATACAGCCTTGGCCACTTTTCTCGTTCAGCAATGTCTAGAGCCAGCTGGATGGCTTTTACCTCTGCAAATTGACTTGATTCACCTTGTCCTTCTGTGGCTTCTGTGATTTGTCGTATAGGACTCCATACAGCAGCTTTCCACTTCCGATGCTTTCCTACAAGACGGCAGGATCCATCGGTGAACAGGGCATACTGCTTCTCATCCTCTGGTAGTTCATTATATGGTGGGGCTTCTTCAGCACGTGTCACCTCCTTTTCTAGTGGCATTCCGAAGTCTTTGCCTTCTGGCCAGTCCATGATCACTTCTAAGATTCCTGGGCGATTAGGGTTTCCTATTCGAGCCCTCTGTGTAATTAATGCAATCCATTTACTCCATGTAGCATCAGTTGCATGATGGGTAGTGGGAACCTTACCCTTGAACATCCAGCCTAGTACTGGTAATCAAGGTGCCAGGAGAAGTTGTGCTTCAGTACCAATTACCTCTGAAGCAGCTCTAACTCCTTCATATGCTGCCAGTATCTCTTTTTCAGTTGGGGTGTAATTGGCCTCGGAACCCTTGTATCCTCGACTCCAAAATCCTAGGGGTCGACCTCGAGTCTCCCCTGGTACTTTCTGCCAGAGGCTCCAGGTAGGACCATTGTCCCCAGCTGAGGTGTAGAGCACATTTTTAACATCTTGTCCTGTACGGACTGGTCCAAGGGCTACTGCATGCACAATCTCTTGTTTAATCTGTTCAAAGGCCTGTCGTTGTTCAGGACCCCACTGAAAATCATTCTTCTTTCTGGTCACTTGATAAAGAGGGCGTACAATCTGGCTGTAATCTGGAATATGCATTCTCCAGAAACCCACAACGCCTAAGAAGGCTTGTGTTTCCTTTTTGTTAGTAGGTGGGGACATAGCTGTTATTTTGTTGATCACCTCTATCGGGATCTGGCGACGCCCATCTTGCCATTTAATGCCTAAAAACTGGATCTCCCGGGCAGGTCCCTTGACCTTGCCTCTTTTTATGGCAAAACCAGCTTTCAGAAGAATTTGGATTATTTTCTCCCCTTTGTCAAAAACTTCTGCTGCTGTATCACCCCACACAATGATGTCATCAATGTATTGCAAATGTTCTGGAGCTCCACCCTCTTCTAGTGCAGTCTGGATCAGTCCATGGCAAATAGTAGGACTGTGTTTCCACCCCTGGGGCAGTCGATTCCAGGTGTACTGGATACCTCTCCAGGTAAAAGCAAACTGTGGCCTGCACTTTGGTGCCAAAGGAATAGAGAAAAATGCATTAGCAATGTCTATGGTGGCATACCACTTGGCTGCCTTGGACTCCAGTTCGTATTGAAGTTCTAGCATGTCTGGCACAGCAGCACTCAGTGGTGGCGTAACTTCATTTAGGCCACGATAGTCCACAGTTAATCTCCATTCTCCATCAGACTTTCGCACTGGCCATATAGGACTATTAAAGGGTGAGCGAGTCTTACTAATCACTCCTTGATTTTCTAATTGTCTAATCAGTTTATGAATGGGGATCAGGGAGTCTCGATTGGTGCGATATTGTCGTCGGTGCACTGTGGTAGTAGCAATTGGCACCTGTTGTTCTTCAACCTTCAGCAACCCCACAACAGAAGGATCCTCTGAGAGGCCAGGCAAGGTAGACAGCTGTTTAATGTCCTCAGTCTCTACAGCTGCTACACCAAAGGCCCATCTATACCCTTTTGGGTCCTTAAAATACCCTCTCTTGAGGTAGTCTATGCCAAGGATGCATGGAGCATCTGGGCCAGTCACAATGGGGTGCTTTTTCCATTCATTTTTAGTTAGGCTCACTTCGGCTTCCAATACAGATAACACTTGAGATCCTCCTGTTACTCCTGAAATACTGATAGATTCTGCCCCTTTATGATCCGATGGCATTAGGGTGCACTGTGCACCAGTGTCTACCAAGGCTCGATACCTTTGTGGTTTTGATGTGCCAGGCCATCGAATCCACACAGTCCAATAAACTCGGTTGTCCCTTTCCTCCACCTGGCTGGAGGCAGGGCCCCCCTAATCAAGAAATGGATTTGTGCTGCTCACAGGGACTGGACCTTCATTTCTCCTATTCACACTTGGGAAAAAGGAATTTGAGGCCCATCTCCCCTGACTGGGGTCCTGCTCACTGGTAACTGGAGCAGCCATCCTTCTAGAAAAATTCTCTCTGGTATTTCTTTTAGCTTGCAACTCACGTACTCGTGCCTGTAGGGTACTGGTAGGTTGTCCATGCCATCTGTTCATGTCCTCCCCATAACCACGCAGGGCAAACCACAGGATACCTCGTGATGTGTTCCGTTTCCTTTGAGCTGGTCCTGTAGGAGGGCGTTTTCTCCTAACAGCTGCAACGCGCGCCTGTGTAGGTAGAGAGTCAAGTTTATTCTCTATCCTGGACAGTTTGTCTGACAGTTGTTTAAATGAGTCCTTGTTTTCCTTTGTCAGTTTTTCCACAGCCGAGACACGGGCCTGCAGTGGGGAAGAAATACTATCTTCATACTGTCGCATACAGTTAGCCATTTCATCCACACTAGGTCGTGCCATAGCATCTTCTCCCCAGACTAATATTGACAATGTATGGGTATATGTCGGTGGAGCATTCTTCACAACCTTCCGGAACATGGATCGGTTGCATTCCACTTCATCAGGATCTACAGGATCTACAATTTCCCGTGGGTGTCTATAAATGATCTCTTGCACAGCTAGTTGTCTAAGGTAGTTAATACCTTTTTCTATAGTGGTCCATTTGCTCAGGTGGCTCATAACATCATCTTTATAGGGATACCTGCTCTTTACAGCTGACAAGAGTCGCCTCCAGAGACTGATAGTGTTTGACTTTCTTGCAAGCGCCTTATCAATACCACCATCTCTGGACAGGGATCCCAACTGTCTGGCTTCTCTGCCATCTAATTGCATGCTATCTGCCCCATTATCCCAGCATCGGAGCAGCCAGGTAATAATTGGCTCACCATCATAACGGCTGAAATCTTTCCTTATATTTCTCAGGTCCTTCAGGGATAAGGAGTGGTAGGTTATCTCTACATCCGAGTCCTCCTCCTGTGATAGTTCTGCTTTAGAACGACCTTTCTTCTGTGATGGGTCTGCTTTAAAATGACGATCAAGGGAACCCCCATCTGTGTCGGGCCCTGACTCTGCCTGAGAAGGGCCCTCACCTGGGTCATGTGATGGCTCTGCCTTAGAAGGCTCTGAGTCATCATCTTCCTCTTCACGAGCTGATTTCTTTCGGTATTTCTTCCTGGTTACAGGAGCAATTGGTACAGATTCGTTAGATGCTGGGGTCTGAGTAGATGCAGTGGCTGTCGTGGGAGTGCTGAGACTCGTTAGAGTCTGAGTAACTGCAGTGGCCATCTTGGGGGGTGTAGCAGCTGCGGTGCGAGCTGTAGCGGCAGCACACGCTGTAGGATCTGAGGTGGCTGCATAACACCTACACCTGTCCCTGCACCGATACTTAATCTTATCCCACATCAGAAACACATTCAGGACAACCGAAAATAAAAACATGCCACCTAGACAGCACCATCCGAATTTCACAAAATCTAGAGGAATCAGCTTGGCAGAAAAGGAGAAGGTACTATTTCCCAAAGTAAAATTGGAAGTGTAATCATTAACACAATCAGCTAAAGGACGCCCGGAGCCCGCAGATAAAATCACTGCTACCGCGGTCAGAATAGTAACAGCCCAGTTTATCACGACATAAATCAGTATGAAACGCCATAACAAAACAATGCACATTGACCAGTGCCCAGCAGTGATAAACTGCACATAAACAGTAACAAACAGCGCATACGGCAAGTAAGGTATCATTACACTTAACTCTGTAAAAGGCTTTATAAAGAGATGAGATAACACAGCATTCAAAAATGACATCAGCATCTTCGCTATCTGTTTTAATTTCCAACCCCTCGTAAATCTCAAAGGAAGAAATCTGATACTCTCTCAGCTGAGCTCTCTGGGTCTCCTCCTGCCGGAGCCGGGATTCGACTTATCAGAGGAACCTGTTGGAGCTTCTCTCGAGCCCCACGTTGGGCGCCAATAAATCTGTCACGGTTTAAAGCTGGGCTGGCGATTAAACCTGCAGCAGACGCTCTCTGTTAACCCTCCCCCCCCCCACCCGAAGGGAAAGGGAAAGGGAAAAGGGAGAGAGACTTACGGGTTGGAAAGTTAAAACAGTTTTAATAAACCTATAATAATGAAAAAGAGTATAATAATAATATTGGAATAATCAAATATATACAAATATATATACAAAACCAAGATCGAGCTCTCCCGATGTCGGCAACGTCACCACCAGCACTGCAGGGCAGGCTCCGGGAAGGCCCAGGCTGAGCCTAGCGACGGTCGAGAGCTGGATTCAGGGATGCACGGATCGGGATCGGGGGCAGCAGGAAAACATTCGGAGTCCTCCTTGGACACCGGCCATAGCAGAAAAGAGCAAGAGGAGCAAGAGGGCGAGACCCTCGTGATCCCCCCGCTTTATACCGAGAATGACATGTATGGGATGGAATACCCTCGTTGGTCAATTTTGGGTCACCTGCCCTGTCTGCTCCCCCCTGCAGCTGCGACCCCCCCCTTCGGCTTTTCACTTGTAAGCAGTGAGGAATTCAGCGGTGACCTTGGTTTCTCTAAGAAAAAAGTACAGCAAGAGCCTTACTGCACAACATCCCTACCGGTGCCTCAGCGATAACTACAAACTTCGAGCGTTATCAGTCCTGGAAGCAGACACTGTCTGCAAAAACATGCAGTTAGTTTCAGAAAGTGCAGTTATTTAGAGGAGACTTAGCTGAAAGTAAAAATCACTGAAAGGAAAATCGGCCTGGTTTAGGCCAAACCAGGACAATAGTTAATCAATTAGCAAATGTCTTTGTTTTCTTTGGCTTTGGAGGAAAAACTCTATAATATTTTTTCAGATTCGAACTTTTATTTTTTTCTTTTTTGCAGTTTCATTTGTTCTATAATTTCTTTTAGGTTTCTAGGTATTTTTCTATTTGTCATCCATGCTTTATTTATCAACGTCTCCAACTTAATAATTGAGCTGTTAGAGGTATAAGTTTACTGTCGAATTCTGATAAGAAGGAAATCTGTGGCCTTGTTAAGATGTCTTACTAAAGAACTATGAAGCTGAAATAGCACACACAGTCTGTGGATTAATGATACATTAGCACAAACTATTACAGAATTTCATGCAATAAAAAAAATTGAAGCAACTCAAGCATATTCAAAGATACACAGTTGGAGACTTTAACGCTTTCTTCTCTGATTGCTGTGAACCTTCTCCTGTGGTGGCCTAGGTCCTGCTGACAGGGAATGCTGTGCCTGGAGGGTAGCATGTTTGCTCTTGGTTTAGGAGTGCAGACTGGATGTACACTACCTGAGGATCTACCTCAGAGAACAGAACCAGGAGCCATCTGCTCCTTCAAACACATCTCAGATTTTAAAAGCTCATAACTTAGCAGGCACACCTCTGTCAGTATGATAACATAAATCTCCAGTAGCGCTATCCCAACAGTTGACTTGCCAGTAGCAAACTGGTTAGCTATGGTCTAGTAGCAGTCTGAGCTTGTGACTCTCCACCCTGTGATGTCCACCCATTCCTTTATCATTGATGTGCCCTGACACTGCCATTGGAAGGTCTGTGCAAGATTTTTGGTTAGATGGGTCTGCCTCTTCACACAGAAATTCTGTGTGATCATTGTGTGCTTTCAGAAATAGCATATTCCGTTACCTTACGCCAGCTGTTCTAGATGAGAAATGCCACTTTGCAGTTGCTGCTAGAAAGGGAGAGCAATGGGAATCCACACCACTGGAAACTTATCATACATGTTTTTGCTTCCATAGCAGAAAGTCTGTCAGTTTGTGGCTGCGAGTGTGCTGGATGTTCCCTTTGACTTCCATCCCAGAGGCCCAGCAGCAACTGAAACTTCTCGTGTTGCATTCCCAGTTCCTTCACACTGCTATGACCATTCCAAACTAAGCAGTACAACTTTGAAGGGACTCATGACTTGTGACAAGGATTTCAGAGGACAGAGAAGTATCAAGTACAAACTCTTTCCTGGAAAGCTTCCACCTTTGTAGTGTCCATTGCCACGCCTGGGAAATACAACTCTCAACTGGATACATTTGACAAGGGCTACAGGATGTAATAGAAATAGAAAGAAACATCTGAGTTTGGGATTCTTTCAAGTGAATTTGGTCCATAGATGGTTGGGATAGACAACTTTTTTTTTTACTATTATTAATCTCTATTTTGTAAAAAGCTGTGCTTGAAGTAGAGTTGTTTGAATCAAGATGTATTGATTCCTGGCCCTCCCCCTGACATCTCTGACTCCTAAAGAGGCTGAGTCCTGGAGAGAATTTTGTGAAAGTATCTTTCGTTTCTAGAGCATCCTAAATTTAAATTGGAGGAGAGGCAGTATTATGTAATAACAACTTTATGAAAGTAAAGTTATTTTTGCATTATAACAACTAGTTATGCTTCTATGCTTCTATTCTGCAGTGCCAGCATTAGTTGGAGGAATGAAAGACTTGAGATGAGCGAAATTTTCCCTGAGAAATACATGCACACATATAACAAAAGCAAAAAAACCCCTGATTTATGTAGCTAATTAGTCTTTTAAAAATCATTATTGAGCATAACTAAATTTCCTGCCCTATACACACTCTGTTTTTAAATCTCAGCCTTTTCACAAATAATTTTGAGGTAGGTACATGTAGGAGTAAAATAAGGCTGTATTTGACTGTATATGCCTACTAACCGCAGGAAATTATTTAGTTTATCTGACCTGCTAATTATCTGCAAAAATTTAACTCCTGCATTTGAAATACAAATTTCTCAAACTAATCTTCTGGGGTTTAGGCCAATTATAGGCTCATTAGCATTTTCCTGAGTCTCATAAAATTAAGGCGATAGGTGACAAGAAGAAAAAAGTTAGAGACAAAGAAAGCAGTAGGAATAGACAAGTTTCTCAGCCATGCATTGAACTTTCTCTGTCAAATTATTAATAATTCTCTGCCTTTTCCTTCTCTTCCTGCCTGTCTCTCTTTAGTAAATCTGATAACTGGTGATTATTTCTGTGGGAAGTGTAGTGATGACAGAAATTAGTTACAAAATCACCTAGACCTCATGCACTAGCAGCAAAATGAATACTATGTAATCATCATTGTTTCCAACAGAACTGTTGAAAAATTTTTTAAAGATTCTGCTAAAAATTTGAGAACTTTCCAGTATATATACAACTGCAAGGAGAAGGTGATAAAGGAAACATTTGACAAAAAAAAAAAGAATATAAAGAGCTACAACAAAATCAAAAGTTTAGCTTAATATTATTAAGTTTAGCTTAATAGTATTTTAGATTAGTTTTTATTTTACTTTAGTTGTTTTGTCAATTTGCAACAACCATGTGTCTGTTCAGAAGTACCTGTTTTATTTGCTCAAGCCAGCTGTAGGAAGTGTCTGTCAGGAATGACGTTTCAATTCTTCTGACACAGTAGCAAGTGAGGTTCCTATTTGTATCTAAATAATAGTCGTACACCTTGGCTTTTTAAACTTAAAAGTTCAAATATTATAAACTGATACTTTACAAATACCTAAATTTGAATTACTTGAAAACTGCAGACATTTGCGCTGGCTTCAGCATTTTCATTAAACAAGAATATTACACAGTGTGCTACACAGGGAGATAGTTTATGAAGTGGTATGGCACCTAAAATCATATAGAAAATAAATTAAATTTATATATAATTTATTTTCTAGAGTAGCTTGGTCTACCAAGCCAATTTTTATGTGCTTTTTTTTTTCCTCTCTTCTTTTTTTTTTCTGGCTTAATCCATGAATAAACACACACTGATGTAATACTGGATTCAATCACCTCACTATCATTTAAACCTATATTTGTAAAAGTGATTTGTGAAAGACTGTGAATAAGTGGCTGCAAACATGGGAGAGGGGAAAATAGTGTTAGTAAAGTGTAACAACTTTCTCTCTGTTAAAATCCCTGCATGGGCTAGTCATGCAAGCAACTAAACAAATGCAGGAAGACCTGTGCTAGCTTTTAACTGGCAATAGAAGAAAACTGTCCCCAAAGCCTAACACGGATTAATGATGGAATATCAGTAAGTTTTAAGTTCTGTGTTGATCTCCATGCTGCTACAGCCTGATATGCTATAATCATTATTATGAATGTAGCACAGACATACAAATTCAATCACACAGATTTCTGCAGAGCATCGCCTGACAATCTTGCAGATGAGTATGTGGGGTAGACATTCTGACCAGTGCAAGGACACAAGAATTGCTTCCCGTGATTCTTAGTCCCTCTTAAAAATGGGCCGAACAAAATCAACTTTGGTATAATCGCATTGAGTCAACATCTCTTAAGGGATGCTTATGTCTTATTAAAAACATAACAATAAAAAAAGGTCCAGTGAATAAAACACTGATTTCCAAAGGTGATATATAGCTCAGCTGGACATAAGGCAATCCAAAGTGAACTATTTTCATATAGTTTGATTTCAGTCTCTCAATCCAATATAACGTTATTTTCCTTTGCAGGTAAAATGCGTTTAAAATTTAGGCCTGCTCAAAGAACAGTTAACTTTAAGGGATTTTTTGATGCTCCAAAAGCTTCTATTTTCATGGCAGTTCTCTCTGTACTGTCATTGTACAAAATCTCATGTTTCTAAGGAGATAATCCCCAACAGATTTGCAAAACCAAAACCTGTAACAGAACCTTATCTTTGCCTCAACCTGGTATATGAAAAAAAAATTGTAGAACAGAACCACAGTTAAAAAAATTGAAAATAAAATTCAGTATGTGTCACAGAATACTTCAGGTGTCAGCTCAGTACCTTACAACACAGTGTGCAAATAAGTGATTTGCTTTACAAGGGTCTGCAAAAAAGAGATCTACCTCAGCTGACATTTGAAATCTCCTTCCATTTTTATCTTTAAAAACACAATAAGGTTTATATTTTGCTTATGTGCTGGAAGTAGATACCATTAAAAACACAATTTTATACCTTTCTCTATTTGGAATCAAAGGTAAAAGGTTTTGTAATATAACGTTTTCACTAACCCTTAAAAAGAAGTAAGAGTTAGCTGTTAATGAGCTTCCAGATGCAGAATGACTTTAATAATTCCTGAGACAGGATCTTTCGAGGGTGATATCAATACATGATTTTCGATTGTGTTTCCTCAGATATTGTGTTGACTGAATGATTCACTCTTAAATCACTCTGCCTGAAAAGTGAGAATGATTCTGCTCTTGTTGGTCTTTTTAAGTCTACTGAATTCAAATCATGACTGACAGAGCCCATAGGGATCTATGAATGGATAGACATGAATAAAATAATGCATGGGCAGATTGTGTTGGACCGAATAAGATCTCTCCCAACGTGAGGCCATTCTTAAATCAAATCAGTCATTTAAAGGAAACAAATGTTCACATATGTTTCATATCTTTTGCTTTCTAGACCCAGAAGAATTGAAATACTGTAAAGGAACAGCTCCTGCTTGTAGGGTATCTGTGAGTGAGTACTTCTCTTTACTTAACAATCAGGAAAGTTAATCAGAATGACAAACCTGGTTAGTTTAATGTCATTAACTCCTTATGTGGAAACTTAAGGAGTTAATAAAGGTAAGTTAAAAACAGTTTAATCTTAAATCAGTATCCACATAAAGATTTAGTACAGATAACCAATTCCGATTCCTTATGTGCATTTTCCCTCCTTTTGAAAGATGGATATTTTAATTAGATACTTTCATATAAAAACAATAAATATTAAATACTGTTTTCACATGGGACAAAATCTTGTACTTACTAGCTTAGGAGCTTGGAAATGTGTAAAGGTAAACTGCAAACTAACTTGCAGATATAATTAAAATGGAGGTTTCTTTCCTAGTTTTGTAAGTATGCTGTAATCAAATTATTTAAATATATGAATGGAAGACTGAGTTATATGTATTTCTAGCTCAGGGTGCTATACAGAACACACAATACTAAATTCAGCCTTTTTACATGCTCTAGTTGTCATCTTACATCCTCTGTAACTGTAATATATGACTAGATTTCCATTTATTTTGAAAGAACAAAAGAGTGAGTGTAGCCAAATAACAGAGGTGATGCTAGAAGACACATGGATCAGCAAGAAGATAGGAGGAAAGGAAGGAAGCTGTTCTACCAGGAAGTAGTTTCCTATCAGGAAAAAAATATGGGAAATGCCCTTACAAATTATGCCTCAGCAATATGAGCTTTAATTATGAGTGCATAAATACGCATATGATATTTTCATTGAATTCAAGGAGATTCAGGAATATGGCAGCGTTAGAAAAGTGCAAGAGAGATGAGGGAAATAAGACTAATCAAGTGTAGCCTTGCAGCATATCTGTTTTTATACATCTGTAAACGTGCATCAAGTTAACAACAGAAAATATAAACAAAGATACTGTCTCTACATTATTATTGAAAATTAACACTTTTGGTCATTTGATCTTCTTTGGTCAAAAAGAGAAAGCACAGAAATATTTAAAGAAAACCCAATCCAATCTTTACAAACTGTGTTAAGTTAAAGAAAGAGTGGCTAATTTAGCAAAATATTCTCTCTTAAGGAATATATCTTTATTTTTGTACAAACCAACATAATTTACAATTATTAAATAAAAATACTAATTTATCCAAGTTTAAATTTATATCATTACTGCTGAAGATATTTGTGAAGAATGAGAAAAAACTTAATAATGAAATGGTTTAAACTCAGCAAAAAATTCCTAGTGAAATAATTCTTAAAAATAGAAATGTTTCACCTGAGTCTAAGATGGATTTTAGTCATCATTGTTCCAACAATAGGAGGATGTAAGAATCAGGAATTATTAAGGCTTGAATAAATGGTGTTTGTTTTTTTCAGTTCAGTTATTTATGAACATTTCAACAGAAAACAGTTCAGTTAAAAGCGAAGGGTTTGTATTACTTTAGTTTTACTTTACTGGAAAGACAAAAGTCTCCAAACATTAAAGTAGTAGATAATAAAAAAGTGTTTTCTGCAACCACAGTATTGTTCAGAAGTAGCAGTAATCACTATGAATTCATAGTCCCTGTGTTCCAAGCATGTGAAATATGAACTTTGTGTAGCAGAACTGTATTCATCTGAGTGGTATATAATCAGCTTTACTGTCTGCCATAAACTTGGTATGAAAACACAATGTTTTTTAAAAAAGTAAAGGAATATATGAGCACTTTGCAATTTTTCCAAAACTACTTTTGCATTAAACTCTGAAAGCTTAGATAGCTCTTCTAGCCTTGACCACAGAAAGTGTATCAAATATAAGTTGTATTTGGAGACTAAAAGGAAAAGGACAAGAAGCTTTTGCTTGCTCCTTCATCTTCCTCTAGATTCACTAAGGTTTTATGCATCAGTACATAACCAGACAGAAGAAATCTGAACTGGGCAATGGTATGTAAACATATTTACATAATATTTGTTGAATTTATTCCAGCACCTGAGTTATTGAGTGCTCCCATAAATGTCCCAGCATGTAGTCTTGGTTGCGTTGCTGCCTGTTCTCCCCTGGTCTTCTCCCATTGCCTTATAGAAAGCCAGTCCTACTGCACTGTGAGATGTCCATGGGGAGCTCCTTCTGGTGATCAGTCTTTGGCTTCTAAGGCTAAACCTTTGCCCTGGAAAGTAGACTCACTACTTGATTCCCTGCACCATACTACCACCACTACTACAACAAATGAAAGTACATCTTGTGAAGGCACATGGATTCAGCCCAAACCACAGATTGTTCACATTGTCATTTCCCAGAAGAACTAATGAAACTGAAATTTCCCCACACTGGAAACACAATTTCATATCCTTGAGGTCTGCATATTAGAAGACATGCTGAGTATATTCGAGCTAGGGTTAGGGACTGATAAAACATCAGAACTTTTAGTGAATGATGATGGATGAGTGAAAGATGTAGCATATGATCTGGATGTGTGAGCAGAGTAATTAATGACTGATGGGAAAGGGCCCACACTTTTTGCAAAAAGCAGCAATAGAGAGAGAACTAATCAGCCATGGATTATGATGAGCACTCCACTGCTATCAAATCCATGCCATCTGGGTTGTGCATAATGTCCTTGGTTTCTAGAACAACTTGCTCCACCTCCTGTGATGATAAGGATTTATGTTTATTCTTTGGGAGATGAAGAGAATGATTATACCGGCACCCAGGGATGCACCATCACTAAGCCTTGATACTTGGATTCCTAAAGCTGCTCATGTGCCATCTCACATTGCAAGGTCATTCTGTTTTATGAAAAACTAACAAAAATAATGCAGTTGTAATTCGCAAAATTGTCGTTGTGAAAGGAATATAATTTTGTTATACTTCTGAGATCTGACCTCTGCTTTCTGCAGAAGTGTCTCAACACGACCACTGCCCTGCCTAAGGTCTGCTAATACTTCCTCCTTTTATAGTCTAAGCAAATATGCTTCAGTTGCCTCCTTTCTGTCAACAGAGCCTCTGTCATCAATTTGTGGTCCACCACATCCTATTACTCCATAAACATTAACAGAAGAACATTTTTTTAATTGAGAAGAACATGTAACATGCATGCTACAAGATCATGAAAAGTAGCAGCATAAAACAGTTCTAAGCAGGACTATTCATAGGTGCTACAATTTACCAACTCTCATGCTATCCCACAGAAGGTGAGAGAAGCTACCTTTGTAAGTGGAAGAAATCAACATGCACCATGGGCTTGAATCCGAGAAGAAGTATGACAGTCTATCCTTTCTCTTTTCCTCTGAAAATTATGATTCCAAATCCTTAACCAAAAAGTCGTGTACAAATTTCTCCTTACCTCCAAAAGTTCATTTTCTCTAGGAGCAGGAAGGTGACTGAAAGTTTTCCAATGATGCTGAAGAACAGGCTGGAGTTGCCATGGCGGAATACATATAATGTGAAGTGACAATACATGGGGGTCAGCTACAGGATGTGTAGAAGTTACCAGTTATTTGCCTTTTTTTTCTTTATTTAATTTTTGGAAGTATCGGAGTGTGAGGAAATCTGGACACATATTTGCTTATCAAAGACGTCCAGGGACCTGATACTTGGATCATTAAACATTAAAATAATGTAGTAGGGAACAAGGGCCTGGAAAATTATCTTATGGAAGGACTATTGAGACCAGCTGCCAGGAAGCAGGAATAAAAAATCCAAAATGAGCCATTTTGGATCAAAATTAACTATACATTTTTTCACAAATAAATGTTACCCAGAAAAGGTATCTTATGGTGCCTTTTGCACAGAGATTTGCAAACTGGTCACTTCATTAAGCTTGTCTTAGACTACAGCAACCTGCTGTGAAAATATTATTTTTAGGATGCATCTGATTTTGTTCAGCACTATGCCTAGAAGTGATATATAAATTTGAAATTCAGCTTTGTGTTTCAAACCTCCTTTATTATCTTCCATGTATCTTTTGATCTGTCACAGTTGTAAATTTCTAACACTAATCTTTTCCTTAATTCCGCTTGAATATTTCAGCTGCCTGTGAAAGTGAGACTTAACTGCTGTCCTGGAAAAGGACTAACAAGATAATCATCCCCACTGAATTCAAGCAATTGGGTCAGAGAGAAAGGGTCAAAGGGAGGTTTTCCTGCCTTCTTTCTACTTTTTCCTGTAATTACAATGAAACTCTACTCCTTTAAAGATTAGAATAGTACACAGTGGCAAATCTGGGTCTCTCTTTTGTAGATGACACCTGCTGTGTAAATTAGGTGCTGTGATTCTCTCCCTAGAGAGGTGTATTTTATTGAGTATTAAAGTGAGTAAAAACTTTTACAACTCTGGCGTTAGTCACTCTAATATCCACCCCAGTTCATTAAATGCAGAGCAAAACTGAGGAAAACATAACGAAAATTGTTGTAGACAGGAAAATACGTTAGGAAACGAAACTAAGATCTTGCTAAGAATAGCAGTGTTTCACTCAGCGGCAGCTTTGACACTTCAGAATAGGACTGTTTATCTGCTGCAAAGCCATTTTCTGAGTAACAAATGCAATATTTGGTCTTTTCCCATCTGGAAGGGAATAGTAATTGTTTTCTCTATCTTACCAGATTAGTGCCCTGCATACCTCACTGGAAATAGTTAATTCTTTCAATCAAAGCTGGGTTAACATAGTGGCCAGGGATTCAAAGAGTTTGAGTTTTCTATAACTTATTTTCTCTTTCTTCTTCTTCACACCGTACTAAATGAGCACAACTCTCAAACTCTTCTTAATATTTGTTTGTCTCAGAAATGGTTATAGTCATGACAACAGTTGGAAGTCTTCTAGGATTTGGTACTACTACCATCTGCCTCATGTAAAGTAAGAACAATTTCTGAGATTGTTCACTTACTCATGGCATAGCAGCAAGCCAACTCTGGATATTCAGAGAAGGCAGCTAAAATGATATGACTGTATTACACTCATTGATTTTGTGTGAAGCAACAGGTATTTTTAAGAAGAAAATATCAGAATGATGTCCAGATTGTCTGTAGTGCTTTTATTTTTTTAAGTGAATTTCCATAATAATAAAAGTATTTGCTAGACTGGAATGCTATGATAAACAAATAATCTATTCACAATGATTTGGTTCCAAACTTGACTGAAAAACTGAAAGCTATTCTGAGTAACCGAACAGCTGAAAGTTAATCAACAAACAAATTCAACCACCCTGTGAATCCAAATGTCAATCTGTATATATCTAAGGTTTAATTAGAATATAAGGGATAGAATAACAAGAAGCAAGCACATAAGAATTGTTTACAATGTCAGGTGTTGAAAATTAAAAATAATAGAGTCAGAGATATTTATGATAATCACATCTATCAAAAGAGTAAGTTAAAAAATTTTTCTAAAGACTAGCACAGGTGAGTGTAGTCTAAGAATTCAGAAAGGTCTATTGATCAAAGGTGATATATTCCAGAAAAATAATTGTGAATTTTTTTAGCACTTCTGAGATTGAGCGATCTTTAAAATTTGAATTTTCATTTTGCCAAATCAGGCAGTCAACTTCATTTAAAAATATAAAAAAACCTATTCAATTATTAATACAAATCTAAATTTTTTGGCTGTTTGACCATTTATATACTACTTAACACCATTCACATAAAGTAATAAGACTCACACAGTTTATGCAAGAGAAGTCTTAAATTCTGCAGCAGCATAAATTGAATTCTGAAACTGTTTTAACAGAACTAGGTAGCTGTGTGAAATGCTCATGAAGTCATACATTACCCTTCTCAAACAATACTAAAAGTATTACAAAAATGAAAATATAGAATCATTGCCTTTTATTTGTATAACAACTAAAATCTGGTGGGACTTAGGCTCATACAACGACGTACCTACAAATTTAACTTGTAAATAAATGATATGAATAATAGAAATTTCTGGTTTCTGTGAGCAGATAGCAGAGTAAAAGTCAGCTGCTAATTCAGTATAAAGCTCCATTTTGGCTTTGTATCTCCATGTGTTATTTTTTTAAATTTTATTTTATTTGTTTGTTTGTTTTATTTTTATTTGCCGTTACACAGCTTCTGAGTTGCACCGAATTCCTGTCCGGTTCATAAGCTAGGTTCCTGGGAGAGGGCTCCTGCATGGCTAGGAGCCTACATGTCAACCCATTAGCAAATTTTTCCTTGCAGTACTCTCAAAGAGTATTTCAGTCCTTTTTGGTCCATTGATGCAATCTACTTATACTATGGTCTTACATGCAAAGATGGAACATTTCAGTGTTTGGGGGATTAATCTGGGATTTGGGAAATAAGCATTCAGTTTCTTCCTTCATCCTGTTAACATCTGAGGCAAAGCAGCTGGTTTTCCTGTGACCCAGGGGATTAAAATAATAATCTGTAGACTACATTCCAATCCTTCCATATTTAAGTGCCTCAAAGAATGAAGTTATTATGAGGATAATTCAGCATCAGATAGTAAGCATCTAATATTTCAGAAGACTTTTCTGATTGCCTGCAAAATTTTCTTTTTATAAGAGAGGATGCAGACTTACCTTGTAACCCTTACCTTCTCCCATCCTTTTTTTCACAGGTGATAATATCAAGGAAAGTTATTGGGGAAATCCAATGGGAAGAGAGATGTTTCTGTACGTCATATTGACATATTTCACATAAGCCTTTATCAAGTGCTCAATTTGCATATTAAAAATTTACACTTCTAATAAATGTTTCTAGACAAACCTGAATATTAAAAATTGAAAAGCCTTTTCTTACATGTATTTTTGAGAGCTCTAAATTACCTTAGAAGATAAAACACAGTAATGACAAAACTGATGTTATCCCAGCAAGTTTTCTCACTGGGAAAGACACTTAAAATTTCAGATCCCTTTCCTCTGCCTGCAGATTATATATTTGGGTCTGTAGAGACTCATCCCCTTGGCACGTGATCAATTTAAATTTGCCAACCTTTGCCGCTCACTTAAGGCCACTCTCAATGAACATTTAGCCAGAGCTATGTGCTTCTGCCAAAAGCAATTGGAAATCCCAAACATGCTGTTTCATGAAATCCGTCAGAAGCACCAATTGTGTCTGATTAATTCACTCCTGTATTGGCAGTGACAGGTTTAGGACAATGCCACATAGAAATATTTCCAGAGGTTACAAAAGCTCCAATGGCTCTTTGGAAAGCGGGTGGGCTCTTTTGGCATCTTATGCTTTTATATAAAAAGCTACAAAGAAACATTGCTGTTCAACTACACATGTTTATTGTAAAGTCCATCTTCATATTTCCACTGGGTCTTCTGCGTTCTGGCAGCTTTGACAAGATAATGCCTGATAACAAAGATAGAGGGTCCTACCGTGTTTCAAGTTTTCTAATCTATTCTTTTATTATGGCAACCCAGGACATACACAGACTAAATCTGTGGTCAGCCTTGACAAAGAACCTGTTGATATTCTGACTTATACGTAAGCATTGCTCAGCTTTTCATCAGAAGGTGAGCAGCACTTTCCTGGATTACAGTACCTCTCTCCTAAAGTCATTTCACTACAGGTCTGCCCCATAACCAAACTGCAGAAGTTCCTATCGTGTGATGGTAGCTTCACTGTATGTTGAGCCATTTTAAATGGAAAAAAAAAAAAAAAAGAAAAAAAGAGAAGAAGCCTAAACTTTAAAAGCAATTAATCTTGTTTGGTCAAGATCAAAATACTGTCCACTGTATCGTGTACTGAGGGATGACCTCATTAATGTTTATAAATATGTAAAGAGCAAGTGTCATGAGGATGGAGCCAGGCTCTTCTCAGTGACATCCCTTGACAGGACAAGGGGCAATGGGTGCAAGCTGGAACACAGGAGGTTCCACATAAATATGAGGAAAAACTTCTTTACGGTGAGGGTGACCGAACACTGGAACAGGCTGCCCAGAGAGGTTGTGGAGTCTCCTTCTCTGGAGACATTCAAAACCCGCCTGGACGCGTTCCTGTGTGATATGGTCTAGGCAATCCTGCTCCGGCAGAGGGATTGGACTAGATGATCTTTCGAGGTCCCTTCCAATCCCTAACATTCTGTGATTCTGTGATTCTGTGATACACTTGCAGTTTGGTCACTGCAGCTGTACACAATATACTGGAGAGCATTGTGGAGGGTAAATTTACTTTGCAGTCAAAGCATGATTATATCCTTTGTTGTCAAAATGCAAACTACCTTTCAATAATCTAATATAGATGACAATAGCAAAGTAGCGGAAAGAGCATAGAACTCCACACAAGCTGAAAAATCACACTTGCGATCCTGAGGAGTGCTTGAGTAACTTGCTCACATCAAGTTCTGTGCTGTCATGTCCATACTGTTCTTGGTACCTAGGCCAGCTAGTTTAAAACTAACTCGAGTACGTCTCTACTTTTTCCACACTGAAATCATCAGTCTGATCATTCAGAAAAGAAAGTATAAATTATGGATCCTATGAAAATAAAGCTGACTTTGTTCCTTGTTTCTGTTCTCTTAGCACCAATAAATAACTAGCATTGCTAATAAGCAAGAATAACTTGTATCAATGTCATCTCTGTTGCAACTATGAAGAAAATTTTTCAAATCACTATGCCCTCTCAGTCTGCTAAAGTATAAAAATAATGAATTATTTGAAAAAATATCCATCGTAAGTTAGAGAATAAAACAAAATCTGATGGTTTGAGTTTATTGTTTTTTCTTTAAAAAAGTTGTCATTTAATATATTTCATTTTCAAATAAACAGAATCCATATTTTATGCGTGGAGATAGAGCCAAAGACCAAATGAAAATAAGGTTTGAGGGATCATATGTTCTTTTCATTTATACTGTTTGTTTTATTATCTGTTACCTCCCTCTAATATTTTTAAAACCTGCTGGTTGCTTACAACCAAACCACAGAAAGATAAGGGTAAGAAAGCCATTAATTTTGTATTAGGTTTGTGTGAACAGACAAGGTAAAAAGGAAAGTCCCACGCTGTGGAAAAGTCTGCTTCAGGAATTTAGCCCTGATTATATGTCAAACAATCCACACGGAGTTCATCCTTAAAACACAAATCCAGAGGGCCAAAAGTTCGCATTGGTGCTACTGCTCACTTAATTATTTATTTAAATGTTTACTTTGCAGCCCTTTGCAGATCACATTTGCTGTGCTATATGAAGTCCCTTAGAATTATATTATTTTAAAAGATTACTCTTTAGAATAGTGTGGCTCTGATTTAACTTTCATAATTGCAGGTCTCGGTAACATTTCATGTTTAACTGACTTTTTTTTTAATAGCACCCCATGTTCAGTAACAGATTGTAATGTGGATTGCAGTGCTGCTTTACAGACAGTTATACACTGATTAGTTCACAGCTGAAAATTTTTAGTAACACTTGCTCATTTCTTTATAGTGTCAGGTTTTAACTTCGAGAATAAATAAACTGTGTGTTCTTGACCTAATTATTTGTTTTATTGCAAAATAGCTTAATGGATTTAGAGAGATTAATGTATTTGTTGATTTAAATATTGCTTTTTATTAACAAATCTATCAAATGAAAGCATTATTACTTCAGAAAAAAAAATCCTAAAGGAGCATTATTGGTGTTCCTAGAGTAGCTGAACTTTATAACCACCAGCATGCCAAGCTGTGCAATCCATAGGATCTCATTCATGTTAGTAACAAGAAATCTGAAAACTATTATATTCCTAGGATTTCAGAGGTCTATTATTAATCATTACTAACTGATATAGAAACTTTTTTTGTTGCTAATCTATGCACCTACGTCTGTTTCTGTAATTATTAGTTCTTAGAAAAACACTTTTTGTGTGGACATATTTATGAACGATAGGATGCACGGTTCTGATCCTACAAATAAACAGGCAGCGCTATACATGCATACTGACATGTAATTTGGGAGGGTTTATCAAGTACATTCCACACTGCTAGTAGAATGAAAACTCAGTGTGGCCTTAACTGTGGTCCAGGTTTTTTGACCACTTGAAGCTCTTGTCCCTTTTGCAAACACAGCTGGTTCAATACATGTACCAATTTCTCTTCCTGAGTTAGAAGATGCCAGTGGTTTATCTAAACACAACAGAGTTGTGAGCTTTGCTTACCATTACACTAACAGAAATTTATTAATCTTTTATTTTAATGAAACATAGATTTGTATGTTTACATTTTATATATATATATTTCAACACGTAGAAGAAGATTCTAACTCACTTCCTTTTCAAAATCAGATAGTTTCCACTGTTCTACACTTTATCAATTACTCTTACTGGGAAGTCACAGCTGTGAAATTTTTTAAAAGAAGAACATATTGAATACTGAATGCCAGTGAATTGCATCTGTATGGGTATGAACCAAAGTTTTGTTGAATCCACAGGAACTGGAACTCTATAGTCCTGGTAAAAATCCTGATCTGAGGTGTAGTCCATATCAGCATGGATAACAATGCTCCCTAATACTTTCCCTAAATCCCTCCCTCTCCCAACACTCCCACTTTCTTTTTGTTAAAACTGAAAATCGCCTGTCCTGCTCCTAGATGGGTGAGTGGGATGGGCCTTGGCTGCCAGGCCCAGGTCCCCTGACAGACCTGGGGACCCCCTGACAGTCCCGGTGGCAGGGTCCCAGGGAACCCCGCAGTGCTGTGGAGCCGCCAGCCCTCACAGCACCATGGCATAAGCACAATGCCTCTCCAGCTACTCTATAGGTACAGTATGAGCTCAGTTTTGTCCAAGAAATCAAATACATTAAAAAAAAAAAAAAAAATAAATAAGGATTCCAAAGATCTCACAAACAAAAAGATTGTTCAGAAAGTGAGATGCTTGTCATAGTATTTTTTTTACCATTCTACATAATAGGATGACAAGAATCTCTTTCTTATTTTTCTCTGAGTTGTTTAGAAGTCTGCAAAAGTTTGTCGATTTCCATTGTATTTCATAGAATTTTTATGTAAGACTCAGCTTCATGGACTGTCTTCCTTCTTCAGTGTTTTTAAAAGATGTCAGACGCATTTATTTTCATGTTAGTTTTCAGAGAAAGCAGTGAATTTAGGATTATTATTTTCTTTTTTTATGAGTCAATGAATTCATTGCTGGCTAAAACAGGTTTTGTCAGTTGTCAGCATTTCTATTTTCTTTCTGAACTGTAAAGTAAATTAATACTGCAAATCACCATAGGAAGAATGTAACAGAAGTGTAACTGCTGCATGCAAAGACATGTCTCCAATAGATTTAATCCAGCTAATTCTAGGTACTGAGCACAGTGGAATGGCAGCAGCCTGGACATCCTCTGCCAGCATCTTCACCAGTCTCCTGTATTTGGAGTCACAGGACGTGGCAGCTCGTTTTTACCCCAGTGCTTAGGAGTTAGGACAGTTACTCAGCACAGAGGAAATCTGAATTCAGCTCGCAGAGACACCTTATCCCTACAGAACACGAAACCATAGACCTTTCACAGAGTGTGAAGACATGTTTAATAGTTCACTGAAATCAGCTTTAAGACTCCTTATAGAGATCAAAATCACCATGGTCCTGCATCACAAAGGGATGACCCAATATAAACCCACTTCACCAGTTCATATGAACAGAGGTTATCTTTTGGTCAGTTGGCTTACCTGACTGGCAGGTAAGCCCCCACCCAGTTGCTCACTCACTTTTCCCCAGTGGGATGAAGGAGAGAATTAGACAGTCAAAAGCATGGGGGGCATGGGGGTGTGGAGGTAAAGACAGGTTAATAAGTGAAGAAAAAATAGGAAAAGAAAGAAACGATGCAAAAGCAATCACTCGTCACCAGCAGACTGATGCCCAGTCAGTCTCTGAGCAACTGCTACTTTGGAAAAACTCTCACCCAAGTTTTATTGTTGAGTATGACATCATATGGTATGGAATGTTCCTTTGGTCAGTTGTGGTCAGCTGTCCTGGCTGTGTCCCCTCCCAATCTCTTGCACATTCCGAGTCTACTTGCTGAGGGGCAGTGTGGGAAACAGAGAAGGTGCAAGCACTGTTCAAGCTGTGCAAGCACTGTTCATCTATAGCCAAAACACTGGTGTTTTATCAACACTATTTGTCTCAGGAACCTAAAACACAGCACCATATGGGCTTCTATGAATTAGCTCCATCCCAACCAGACCTGGTACAACTGGTAGACTTCATGCCAGTCTATACTATTCCACAGACCTTTTTACCAGTCATTACTTGATTTCCGCTCTCTATCTGTAGGAAACCATCCCTGAATGTTGCTGCCTTAAACTGACTGTATTTCTTTGTACCCACTCCAGAGAAGCTGAGCTTTTCCTACCTGTAGATCTTGTCTTGTACTGAGCCTCTTCACCAACTATTTGGCTTAGCTGCTCTGCATCACACTAAGCATCTTTGAAATTTTGCTCCAACTATGTCATTGTTTCTGACCAGGATGGTTCAAGTCTGTGTGCTAATACGTTTTTAAAGGTTTTTGAGGTTTGCATACTCTATTTGCTCACATTTTCAGTACTACCAGTATCTAAACAATGAGTGTAATTATAACATTAATCAAAATAGGAATTTTTTTCAAAAGAGATTTTCAAGATTTAACAGGGGAAAACATCTTTATAATACAGACTGCAATTCAATTCGTAAATAATATCAGCAGCCTATTCACAAAGAGCATATGAAATGGGCTAGTATCCAAGAGTGTGCAATACCAGCAGTTTCCAGAATATCAGACATATATATGTGCATGTTCAAAAAATGACAAGTAACATGGGCTACAATATGATCAAGTTTCATACTGGCATTTTTAGTTTTCCCTTTTGAATCTCCTAAGAAGACTGTGTCAAGAATTATGGGACAAATTTTCAGTCATTTGTAAACTGAAATATATTATCATTTCTGTTATTTCCTACCAATTCTTTGAGTACCTAACTGCAGTCGACATTCTGAGTGTTTCGGAGTTCAGATATGATTCCTTGTCAAACAGACTCTGTAGACTCAGTTTGCTTTAAGGATTTGATTTCACTTACTCATAAGTGAAAATGTTGTTTCTTTTTAATGCAAAAGACCAAACAATTAAAATGATATTTGAAAAATCCAGTGAAACTGGATTTCACTGTTTCCTGACAATCTTTCTGATACAGTGCCTGCCATAGATATTAGTGTATATATAAAAATCAGTGCTCATCAAGTACAAAATTAAATGAATTTCTGCTTGTGACAAAGCAACACCCTGATAAAGTTTACCTGTTAACTCCTCTGCAATAGTATTCAGGTGAACAATGTTAAGAAAAAGCTACATTTTCTAATACTGAAAGTCAGCAGGGAAATGCAGTCACTTTCACCTTTATTTTTACTGCTGTCCTCTGGCTTCAGAAATCCTTATAAATTCCTAATATGGACTCTCTTCAGTATTTGATGGTTTAAAAACAGTAATGACAAGGAAGAATACTTAGAAAGTTTTTATAATAGACAGTATCTGCCATCTTCCTAACGTCTCCTGCCAAAGTTTCAAGTTATTGATGGTTTGTTTCTTTAGCCCAGGAGAGGGAAAATCAACATTTTATCTTTTGGTAGGTGAGGTGTCAAAACTTAGTCAAACCATCAAACATCTGGACAGTGCTTCAGCAGCATTTATTCTTTCATTGTCTATTAGGCACCGAGCTCCTACTTAAGCAATGGCTGAGCATCCAGTATTAAATAGCATGAGTCCAAGACTAAAGTAGAAAATTTCCACACAAAATGTGGCAAGTTTGGATGAGGTGCAATATGGTAAAAGTAGACTTGTCATTGCTGTTGCTGTTACACATAGGAATTGTTGTTACATGATTGTTATTACATGCAGGAATTCCTAGATGAAGAAACGTCATCTTAAGAACTGATGTTCAAAAGAGATGTTTCCTGCCCCATCTGTTTCACAGTCTGGGTTGGTTAGTATGGATTTCCACATTTCCCCTGTTATCTGAGCATATTAATTTAGAAAAGAGTATTATTAATTGTGTTGAATAAGAAAACAAACAAACAAGCCATTACAGATGGACTTTTCTACTGAAGTATTCTTCAAAAAATATGTCACATTTTCTGCTTATTCCATAACAAAGTCACAGATCTCAGTCTCATTCACTAGCATAATTTTAAATGTGACTTTACTATTTACTATATAATAATATACATATCATTATGACAGCTAAAAGAAAAAAAGAAAAAAAGAAACCAAAATCCCTATCGGTATCCTACATTTAGGGAATGAAATTAAGACTAAGAGATTTTACTGTTGTTTCATACAGTATGGAGAATTTACCGTTTGATGTATGTAATATTTGCTGTTGTCTGATACTAGACTAGATAGATAGGCAACTCACCTATTCCATAGCATATTACGTTCTTATCAGAACACCAAATAAAAAGATGTGAGGAAAAAAATTTGGCTGCTTTCTCTGAAATGCTGTCACCTCAGGTTTTGGAAGTGACATTCTCTAGCAGGTTAGTACAGTGAGTAATGACTCTGCACAGAACAGAGAATTTGAGGAAACTAGAGAATTTGAGGAAGCTGGAATATATTAATGAAAATTCTTTAAACACTCACATGAAATAAGTTTATCGCAGCTCATTGATCAACAATCTTTTTTTACAATAACAAATATTTACTTAAATAATATCATGTTTATATCTCAGGTGCATTCATAAATTAAGGCAATATCCCTCTCTTCCCTTTCCCTCCTTCACCCACTCTATGTGCCTTTATTTTCTTGGGAAAAAACAGAAAAGGAAAATGTACTACAACCTAAGAGAACTTCTACATTCCAAAGAGTTTTATATCGCTTAATACACTCTTCATTCTTCCTTAATAATTTACTACCAAAGCCCGTCACTGAAAAACAGTATAATGTTTAGGTGTACATTTCAAGACTGCTATAAACATGAGAACTTTGATTAAATTTTATGACATTCCTGTCACAAACAAAACAGTAATATGTTTTGCTAGTAGATAGTAACCTTGCAAATGAACTTGAACTCCAAAATTGATTTAGAATTTCTTTGAGCTCTTGAAATGTTTACTCCCCAGAAGAAGCAGCTTTCTGGCTTAGGCCAGTGGTTACAAAACTTTTTCTGAACAGGGACAATATCTAATGTTCAAAATTTCTTGCAAATGACCATGCACTCTTAAAATAAAGAGATATTATTGAAAACATGTCAGATGTAATGAACATAAGGAGCCTGTGGTGTTCCATGAATCAGAATTTGGGAACCATCAGTTTAAAATGAACAGTTTTTCACTTTCTTCCTTGAGGATATGATATTAAGAAAAAAAGGAAGCCCACGAAAATACCTTGAGCTGAGTGGCTATGATCTTGTATTCTCATTGTGATCATCCCTTCCTTTTTCTCAACTCCTGAGAGAATGTGTCAGCTGTGCCATAGTCTGTATTGTAAGCTCTTGGGTTAGACACCTTTCATATTGTGTATGCAGCACAGGAGAGCCCCACTCCTGTCTGGGGAATAGGGACTCCATCAACAGAAATAATTTGCAAGTAAAACTATTTGAGAAGACACCTCTGAGAGAACATCATCAGAAGCCAAAACCTTGTCCTTAGCAGATGGAAGTTACTCCCCTGTCATGAACATTACTACAGTCTCCTGGGAAAACTAAGTACTGTTTGGCCAATAAGCAGGCAAAATTTGTGTCAGCTATTTGGTTAATAACATCTGATATGATCAAAAATTAAGGGCGAACTCCTTCATGCTGTATAATTAACACTATAATTTCCATTGAACTTCAAATGTTCAGCAATATAAAAAGGAGATGATCAGATATTATTTCTCCAGTGTGGTTATACCATTTGGAGTTCCACGAGTATTTTCAGCCTTGAAATGTTTATATGAGGGGAAAAAAAGCAGAAATAAATCTATATGAAGAAGTAAACACATAAAAATGAGAGAAACTGCTGTTGTGGTATGTGAGTGCTGAGTATTTATGAGAATGCAAGAATTAATAAATGTCTTATAATAAACAAAATCGTCCTCTGAGGAGAACATATGGAAGAAGCAATGGGAAGTCATAGCTGGATAAAATAGAAAGGAGAAGCTGAGATACAGACACAGATAAAAACATTTAATAAATTGCCAAAAAATGAACTCAGTTTCCAGAGTAATTTGCAAACCCTGGCCTAGGTAACTGTTACATAAATCAGTAACTATTTAAATTACAAAAATAAAATGAGAAAGGATCAGGAACTACTAGTAAAAACAAAGTAATGTAAATTATACATATCAGACAATTATGTGTTACATTACTCAGTAACTATTTAAATCACAAAAATAGAATGAGAAAAGATTAGGAACTAACTCATAAAAACAAAGTAATATAAATTATACATATCAGACAATTATGTATCAATTCAATTATCATAATGAAAGAAATCTTGTGAACTGACAAGCATAAGAAGAGAAAAGATTGAAATATGTCTCATTGTCTCCCACATTTCATCAAGAAGATAAAGCACATAACTGATTCTTACTATTAAACTAAAACTGTATAGTTGCTAATTCAGCAACTGTGTATTTATATAGTTTCAGTATATATTTATAAAAAATATATACTGAAAGATATTTCAGTATATATTTAAAAATCCTGAATGGATATATAGATAATTTTAAAATAATATTTTGAAGCAAAAAAGATTTAAAAATCATGGTAATTTTCATTTAATATTTCTGTACATATCCCTATTAAAGGACCCTTCCATCTTAGCAGCACTTACACAAAATCACAGTGAGGTGAGTAGGCAGTAAGGCTCAGAATCTCAAAAATAGTCAGATTTCTACAACAGAATTAAATGTGTCCTTATTTAGATATGGCAAATTTCTCAATGCAAAGGTTTCTATCCAAGTTAATCGTCTCAGGCTTTGTTATTGCCAGTGGAAAGAGACAGACACTTCTAGGGCAAGTTCATCTCATCCTAAAGGAAATGTCTAAAATAGGTCAGATGACTCATACCTTAACAACTTCTTTTCTCTCTTGATTGCAATTTTTCCATATAAGTAATTCATAATCACTTGTACTATTCGCTTGCTTCTAGAATTGCCTAAGTCACAGTGCTCTGTTTCATGATCCCTTTGATGCTTGGTCTCAGAGTTTTAGCTTCAACCATTAGCCCAGTTGTTAGGAATATGTGGAAACACTCAACATATTATCTTCTCCAGAAATCTTTTTTTCCAGAAATGAAAAAAAAAAAAATAGAGAAATGATAGAAGGAATAGTTACAGCTAAGTAAGGTTCACATTTTTCGAAACAAAAAGAAAAGTGAAGAAACTGAACTCCAGCCTGATAACATGAAATTTCTAGAAGTAAAAGTATTCTGCAGAATTAAAAAAAACAATCCTCAGGCATTCTAATATCTCATTTGTAGTACAGTTACTACCATCCTGCTGTTATGATTTTATTTAAAATGTTGTTGGTTTTAATTTTATATATTTATAACATGAATTTTGTTGTTAAAACCTAAGATCTTTTATAAAAACTATTACTTGGTATTGAGTAGATTTATCGAAATTTAAAATAAATTTACAGATACATAATGTGTGGATGCCTGTGTACAAAACTAAAGATGAAAGAACTGGAATGACAAGTAGCAATGGTTTTCACCTAATACAATCAGCTTTACCTAAAATAGGAGGGAAAAAAAAGAAAAATAAGCTTAGTTTAGATTCTAGAATATATCTATACAATGTACAGGGGACAAACACAAACTCATCTATTTTGTGCTCCACATATTTTTAAATACTTCCCTTTCCCAGGTTCCTTCATTCAACAGACAGCATGGCTGGACTCTATTGATAGATTTCAAACTGCCTTTCATAGTCCAAAACTAATGGAACCCTGTTAGTACAATGTCAAACCTACAGCCAAGCACAATATATAGTATGCCCAAACTTATGCAATGTTTTTTTTTGTTCCTAGCACAAGATCGTATTAAACACAGCTGGCGTTTTGGTTGGTCTAGAGCATAAACAGGACAAGATCTTAGTCATGATACTGATGGAATTTGATCCTTATGGGTCCCTTCCAACTTGAGATATTCTATAATTCTATCATTCTATGAATTATTTGCATGCATTCATTAGTTATGAAAGAAGGCTGACCACATCAAATTATACAGTAATATTTTAAAATAGCTATTGAATTATCATTTGTCCTCAAAAGTTCATTCCTTCTGAATCCAGCTTTTCAAGCTTTTCCTATGCCCGTGAAGGCTAGAAACGCTTCTTTTTGTTAGAATGAAAGCTGTTATCACAGAAAGGAAAGCAACGAATATTTGTGGCATTAAAACTCTGTGATACCTGCTGTCACTCTAACAGAAAGCAGCTGGAGAAGAGGGATCTGCTAACCGTGTTGGATTCCTCTCTAAGCAAGGCAAAAATTTTATCTTGCAAGGGACTTTCTCTAGATGTGTCTAGGCACTGTTTGCACATTGTCAGTGTCTGAGAATAAGGTGTATCCCAGGAATTATTCTCTGCTGGGGGATCTCAAGATATCTTGCACACTGTTGATCCCAGGCATGAGTTTGGAATTAAAAGATCAAAATATCAGTCCCGGATATGAAAAGTATTTAGTTCAAAAAGAATCTTTTGTTGTCACAGAACATAGCAAACGAATAAAAGTAATATAATTGAAGTATTTCATGAAAGATATGCAAACACAGTGTCTGCTTATTGGGTTGTTTTATTTTTTGGAATTACTTAGACAGACATAAAAGTAAAAACAATTAAATTCTTAAGGAATTTTAAACTTAGATGTGGCCAGCCTGGTAGAAATCTATCTTGCTCAAGTTTTAAATATTAAGTTGCAAGGAAATGAAAGCTGCCTTACATGTCCAGGTGGGAATCACAAAATTAGCTTGTTTATTACGGGAGGAGCTAAATTTAGGACAGATGCCTTCATTTATTTCCTAATCACATCAATTACAAGCATGATGGAGTCTCAGTGCAAGACTTGAACTCCTCGAAAATCTACGATTAAGTCTTCGGAAATGCTTCCAAGATGCTAGTGAATGATCTGGCTCAATGTATGTGGCAGTATCCTAAGTGCCTGGCAGTGAATGAGCTGATGGGTATGCTCAGACAGCTGTTATTCCCTTTGCAACAGAGGGCACCTCAGTTGCACTTGGACTGCACTCACCAGCATGCTATTTGCATGGAGGACAAATTTACTACTCTTTGCTCTTGAGCTGACTCTCAAGACAGTATAGACGAGTCTTGCAAGTTCTGCTTACCAGAGCGTTGGCTTTTACACATATAAATGTAAAGGTTGCACTTCTAACACCAAGTGGTAGAAGAATAGCACTGGAAGCCAACTAAGCAATCTGGAAATGAGGTATTCAAGTTGTCTAGAACAAACAGATTAAAAAACTCCAAAGCAACAAGGCAAGAAGCAGAGCACAAAAGATAATAGCAATGATTAACAAATGTCTTCCAATGACACAGGCAGCAGAACAGAAATCAATTTATTTCTTCTGTTAGTGCCAGTTCCTTATTTTCAATGGATCCATAGGTTTTGCATTGTTTCTGGCCCTGCATCATAACTTGAAATGTATACCAAATTTTAACAACTGCTAGCCCCTTTAAGACCGCCATTAAAATCATGTCCTTGCTCTAGGTGTTAGGTATCCTAATGTGATAAACGTGCCTCTATTTTTAGCATTTATGAGAAGATATTTCAAAGCATATTCCTCTTGTCAAGATTATCTCTGGGAACTATTGTGCAAAAGACATGCAGACTGGCTCTTCTCATCTTCTTTCACGAGGAATATTGCTGAATGCTGGTGAACAATTGAACAAAAGTGCAAATAGTGTGAAATATTTGCTTACATCCACCTGAACCAACAGCAGACCCTTCAGTGGTGAAAGCATATGTCTACTCTCACTCATGCCAACAGAAATGCTCTGTGATTTGGTTGCACTTGTGAAACAAAATTTAAATGTTCAGGATAAGAAGTGGATTCTATTGTTATTTTAAGACAAAATCACAATTACGAATTATTTATAGCCACTATGGCATCTGAATTCCACAAGGCATAATTCTGCTCAGCCTCTTTTTAGTGCTGATACACAGACTGTAAGAATTATAGAAGTGTAAATTATAACACGCACATCACACAAACCTAAACCTCTATCTATATTTCTTCTTAGAGTACACGTGCTCTTTCTCAGTTGAAGGATACGGTGCCAGTGGCTCTGAAACACAGGGCAAACTGCATTCTGGGGTGCATTAAACACAGTATAACCAGCCAGTCTAAAGAGGTGATTATCTCACTGTGTTTAGCAATGGTGTAGCATCACCTTGAGTACAGTGTGCAGTTCTGGGCCCCACAATTTAAGAAAGATGTTAAGGTACTCAAATGTATCCAGAGGAGAGCAACAAAGCTCATGAAAGGATTGGAAAGAATGTTCTATAAGGAGCAGCTAAGGACTTTGGGTTTGTCTAGTTTGGAGAAAAGGAGGCTGAGGGGCGACCTCATTGCTCTCTACAGCTTTCTGAGGAGGAGAAATAGAGAGGGAGGTGCTGAGCTGTTCTCCTTGGGATCTAGTGACAGGATGCATTGGAATGGTTCAAAGCTGCACCAGGGGAGGTTTAGACTGGACATTAAGAAGCATTTCTTTACCATGAGGGTGGTCAAACACTGTAACAGTCTTCCTAGAGAGGTGGTCAAGGCCCCAAGCCTGTCAGTGTTTAAGAGGCATTTGGACAATACCCTTGATAACATGATTTAACTTTTGGTCAGCCCTGAACTGGTCAGGCAGTTGGACTAGTTGGTTGTTACAGGTCCCTTTGAACTGAAGTATTCTATTCTGTTCTAAATAGTATCAAGGAATATGATCAAGTCATCCATAGTCACTTATACTCTGGCATCTTTGACAAGAATACTCATCTTCATCAACTCATTTGCTTTAAATTACGTGATGTGTATATAAATATTATACAAGATTATAGCTAGTACTTATGTAGGAAAACACTAAATCTTCATTTTAGCTACAAATAATCCCACATTTTCCGTAGATTTATAACATTAAAAATTTATTAAGGTAATCTAAGTTCTAAGTCTATACACAGTGTCAGGTCCTCATGCTTTGAAATGGTCTCAATACCTTCAGAGAGCTAAAGTAATTTTACTGTAATTAGCAGACAGTGTAAGAGACTTGTTGCTTACAGGGAAGAAGACTTACGTTGGAAGAGGTGTTGTGTAATTAGAATTCAGATCTCAGCATTCTGAAGTCACTGGAAGAAACATGTCCTTGCTTTCGTGAGGGCACTCATTCAGGACTTTTCTCTGAAAAAACATGCAACAATTTTTTGTGCAAACTGGATGAAATCATCATGCTTAAGACCCAGTGTTCTCTCAGATAGGTCCAATTAGGTAACAGATTCAAACAGTATTTGAAGCAGATGGACAATCAGACAGATACACAGAATAGTTGCACTTCCTTTGGTTCTATAGAAAAACAGGATAAATAAATTTATTGTATGCAAACTGAGAAGGTAACATATATAATATGATATAGTAACCTCCTATTATTTTTGCTGTACTACTCAGCATAGCAGCATGAAGACATGTAAGATGAACAGTTGATGTCTTGATAACTGCCGTGAAATGCATCACTTTCAGACAATCTGCTCCGAAAGACACAAAGGAGATGTTCTTAGCCTTTCTTAGTGTCCATTTGTCATGGTACTGAAAAGTTTCAATAACACTGTATTTTGGCAATTTCTGTTCCTCCTTACCTGTTGCAACTCTACTGCCTTCACCAGGATTATATGACCAATACAGATTTGAGTTTACTTCATTATTTATTTCTTAGGATGTCCGGTAAGTAGATATGTACAAAATCCTTAAAGACTTCTAGGGTAATTTTTTAAAAATAATTATTTTTTTCTTACAAATATTTTAAGAATACTTAAAATTTTATGACATTATTTTGATGATTATTTAGAAAATATATATATCTTACAATGTATTTGTATTTCCCGAAGTAAATGCATGTCATTTTTCTTACAGTGCTAAATTATATATTTTATAGCATCACTGCAAGTAATTTGTTTACTTGTTGCAATCAGAGAGGAAAGAAAAGAACAAAATAGGTACCCTCTAGTAGAACCATTCTTTATCAGTATATTCCTGTAGGCCTACCCTGTGTAGACTATGAAATCTAATCTTATTGTACAAAATGACAAATGAAAAACCAGAAGAGATTTTCTATATTATGGGAGTGAGGATGATGAGGAGAGGAGAAAGTGGAGAAAAAAGGAGGGGGAAAATGCTGTAGAAGGGAAAGATAATTATAGTGTACAGCTGGCCAGGGAAATGTCATAAGGCATACTATCAGCACACGATACAAACTGTAGTTTTTGTGAAAAAAGCAGCATTCATTTCTTTTACCCCTTGGCTTATCACTGCTAGCTATAATGAGTCCTGATTATGTTCTTAATCTGGAAAGAAAAAAAATCAGATTTATATTCCTAATCTGCAAATAAAAGAAAAGAAAAGAAAAAAGAAGACTTACGTTGCTCTTCCAAATGAAAGGTTAGACGATGTTGAAAAGCAGAAATACAGCAATCATGTTAGTACAGGAGGTACAGGTTTACTCTATTAAAAAATCCGCTCACAGAAACATTTGGGAAAAATGTAGCAAGATTGTTTCAAGTGGGTTATAGTGAATACTTCTAAATTTGTATCTATACAGTGATCCAACTCTCAAGTTTCACTCAAGATACTACAATTATGTTACAAAACCAGTAGAATCTGTTGTTTTGGCTTAAATAGGCAAGGTTCAGCTGGCTTTGAAAACAAGTTATAATGTATTTTGCTTCAACATAAAACAAGAGATGAATCACACCTACATAAATGAATGAGGTAAGTCACTAAACCACATCCATGAGCCCAGTTTGCCTAATCAATAGACAACAGTTCCACTGATATATGAATGTAGCCTTCTTTTTGCAAATAAATCACAATTTTGTTTATTTGACTTACTTGATATGGACATATTTGTGAAGTTGATAATGTGGACATTGATTATGGATACTGGGGGCATTTAACATTCTAAATATGTGGCAGAGGGAACATGTGAACAGTGTTGGCTAATGATGTCCATTCATTCGCGTATAGCTTTTGTTTCTTGACTGGATGCAATGTGGAAATCCAGGAAGAAGTCAGAAGGTCTCTAATTTCAAAATCTTTGATTATTAACTGCAAAGGAGAAGGTAATAGGAGAGTAGCGGCAAGACATTCAGGAAATGCTCACTTTCTTTTCTGGGACACAAATCAGAAAGATCTACTTCCTCTTCAGACACGCAGCTGTTGTGAACTTGCCTGACTAGTTTCATTTCACATCTCACCTACATTTGCAATTACCAAAGTGTCTGAGAAAACAGGTAAGATCTGTTCCTTAAGTGCCTTTCTGAGCTCTTAGAAACCCTACCCTACTCTAATTTCAGTCATATATGGCTTCATTCTACTCCAAATGATGAAAATATTTACATTTTATGAAGACATTGTCATCTTTAATTTCAAAATTCATTTTTCTGAGTGTGTTTGTTTGTATTTGACTGCGTAATGGGCTTGGAAGTCTTTGATCATATAAAATATAGTAAATATATATGTGCACAATTCAACCTGCAAATGCAAAGGTATGAACAGTGTACCTCCTACATTTAGTGGACAGGCATCCAAAACCAGCTCATTGCTTCTCAAGGAAGCTACAAGTCTTATCTGGAAGAGGTGATTATTAAATGGTCTCATGTTTAAAGCAAAAACCTTGTGCTTCCTGAGCTATCTTTTTCTATATGTATTGACACAACTACTATGTACTGTGTACTATGTAAAATATATTGGACTACTACGTACTGTGTCCTGTCCAGGATTGTGTACTGAATTATGGTCCCATATTTCCAACATTCGCAGTGTCTCTGAGTCACCTGAGCTGCAGTATTATCCATGAGATGTGATTTCGTTCAGTGCAGCAAGCCTGCCTAACTGCATCGAAGTGTCTCACCACTGATTTTACAAACTGGTCCAACCTCAACACCAGGGAGGGATGAGTCTCAATTTTGGACTCCGCTCTCCTGCATGAGAGGAGAGGCAGTACTTAACTCTGTGTTTGGTTGTGCAGACACAAGAGAACATGTGTCTTCAGACCTGTGATGCCCCCTCCTGTTACATCTGCAACTTCCAGCTCATTGCCAAATCATTCACAAGGAAAGACATTTGGCTTTTGGGGCAAAACCTGCATCCAAACACCTGCTCCCATTTTATCCAGAAAACAAACAGTCAGATGGATGCCTATATCTTGGATTGACTACAGCCTTTGAGTCATCTACTGGGTCCCACTGAAAAATATCAGTTAGCATTTATTTTCTCTGATAGTCAGCAAAATATTCTGGATTTTTCAGAAATTAAGAAAGAGTGGCATTCCTCCCCAATCAAGTCCTTCTTTTTTATAATGGATTGAGTGCACAAAAATGAAAGAATAGCCTACAAAATTATGGAGGCACACGAAGAAAATTGGTACTGGTATCAGAAGAAATTCTGATTCCAACCTGTGAGTATTGTGGTCAGAAGGATGATGATCTATAGGGGAAAGTGGAAGGGAAAGGAAAAGTACATAAAAAAAAAAATCTTATAGCACACATGATATCTGTAATGTTTATTACAAAAAACTGCTCATGAACAGTCTTACATATATAGCCTATAAGAGAGACAAGGAAAAACATTATTGTCATTTCAATGAGATTTCAGTTAGACTGTATTTATTTTAAAACCCACTCAACTAAATTGAACAGCCTACTGGATTAACTTCTTTGGAACTGCCCTCTCTGCCATCCCATAGTGCTGTGTGTGTACACAGGATTTATTTTCACACCAAGAATTACTTCGAAAACTGATTTGCAATGCTGGAATCACAGTTTTGATTACCAGTGTAATTCCTACTTGCCTAAGCTGACCTCACAGACACTTCATCAGCTCTTGTGCTGACCTGCACATCTGTGTCAAGGCAGTGAAAATCACAACTGCAGGAGTGCTTTGCACAGCTGTACCTGGCATACGAACCAGTGGTTTCCTTCAGTTGCCTAATAGGAACAACTCCCAGCATGACTAAAGTGAACTGATCTGATACTACTTTCATTTCCCTGTTTGAGCTATACTGAACCCAGCTCTCTTTCTTTGTGTTTTCAGGTTGCAATGTGGATGCATTCCCTCTGGACAGGTGAGACAAGCTATGCAAGGCAGAAGGCAAGTATGATAACTCCTCCATACAAGCACAGGCAGCTTTTTCTGTAATCATGTCAGTAAGTAGTCAAACTGACAACTGACCCATGACAAGGTTATGTCTTTCTACTCATTGCTTGTAATCTAGTGTGTATATTAGGAGTTTAAGGACACAATTAGCGTTTGCTGATCTAAACAGACTTCATACACACCCTTTACCACTCTATAAGGACAAGTGCTTTAGATTAAGTTGCTTGATTAAAACCCCATGGTTATTTGGACAAAGAAAATGTCATTTCAGCAGCTGGTGCATGAAAAACTTTGTTCTGATATATTTTGCAGCCCCAGAGTAGAAGATGGGAAAAGTAGTAGAATGGAAGTCAGTCCAGCATAAATGGACTTTTTTTAAAGGTTTATTTCTTAACTCCAACTCTTTGTTATTTAAAAAAAAATAACAGCATGCAACAGGCTAGCCAAATGTCCATTTTTGAGTCCAAATGATTCACAATGGGCATAGAATTTCCACAAATTAAATTTTGTCATATACTGGTCCAAAACTCAAAAGAAAACTGCAGAAAAAATAGCTCGATCCCACATACGCTGGCACAGAGGCCAGAAAATGCTCCAGTAGCCACATTGCATGACAGCCCCCTATTTCCTGTTTTATAATATTTGCAAAGGCTCTGTGTTTTTTAATATATTTTTAGGCCTGTATTCGTAGGGCTACTGACTGCTAACAATGTGAGGAGTCACATCCAACTGCTCTATTGCTTAGCAGCAGAATGTGTGTTGCTCAGAGTGCACTTCATTTGGGCAACCTTCATAGCATACTCTTAGCATACCTAAAAATACTTCAGCTGGCAGAAAGATGTATTCTTGTCCACATTCTGTGCTGGTTGTTTGTGACATTATTTAGAAATCTAAACTTGGAAGCTTGCTTTTTGCATTTAATTTTTTGCATATTTGCTGTATTATCGCAGGATTGTTATCTACTGTAGTGTGCCAAGGAGACCTTTTCTTCTTGTTGCTCCATATTTCTTTAACTTGATTTTGTTCCTGACTCTATCTGGAACAGAGCTTGCTTTCAGAAATTCCTCAGGAGACTTTGTTGCAGTAGCTTTTTCTTGCTCATACAGATAGACTGCAAGTGTCTGTACTGTCACTTCACTGTCACTGACATGCCAGCAGAAACATCCAACCCATTTTGATATTTCTTTGACAGGCAGGGGTAAAATCTTGAAAAATAAAAGCAGCTTTTTTTCCTATCTGCAGCAAATTGATTATGTCTTTTAAAAATGGTGGGGTTTTTTCCTTAAAAAATATATCATCAGTAACACCATCAACAAGAAGAAAGTACAGAAAGCCACCCAACTAATACTGAGGTTACAAATGCTGACTGTTTTATTCTTTTTTTTTTTTTTTTTTTTTTCAGTAAATGCATTTGAAGTACATACAAGCTATGATACTTTTAGCTTGCTGGTAATAATCCAACCATACTTTGCTTGGTTGAACCAACCTATTTCTAGGATTTTCTGTCCTCGAATGCTCCTGGTATTCATCTCCTGGGAATTCAAAAAAAAATGTTGCATATAGCTTGATGAACACATTTTTCTCCATAGCTCTCACCTTAGGCATTTTTTAATAGATCAATAGAAAAGCAACGTTCCTATACATCCTTGGATATTTTCCTATACCTTCTTTTGCAGCTAGATCTAGAGATAAATTGTGCCTTTGAATCCCTAAATCTAATATTCTGCAAATTAACCTGGACTTTCATGATCCCTTTCAATACATCTGAGAAAAAATTTTTGTGCATTGTCTCTCCACAGGATCCTAAAGGACTTAAACCACATTTATGACTACTTCTAAATACAAGCTGGATGCATAAGTTAGACTTCTCTGAAATCTCAAGCCTTCATAAGCTTTCAGGAATAGAACATTAAAGGCAAAAAAAACAGAAAACCACTAACTGTGAAAATATAGTCATATATACATTATAATAAAAATCATGCTTCATTTGATATTTTAAAATAATGTTACACAGATGTCAATGCATTTCATATTGTTAGCTGGCATTTTAGTAGGGAAAGGAAAAGACAATCATTCTCGGTGAAAAAGTTTTTCTGGCTAAAGGAAACTGGAATAAAGACTACTACTAAGAGTTAAAGTAGCCCTTTCTTTTGCCCGAAGGCAGATCTTGCTGTATTGTCGTAGTCCCCACAGCGGGTAAAATACTTTAATATAGATTGAAAATCTCTGTGCATGCCAGGCTGCAGATGATCTCCTGTCTCCCAAACAGGTGCTGCACAGAATCACACCATGACATCTAATTGCCTGTGCCTAAGTTTATGGCAATTGTGTGGAATTGGATAAAGCACAATCAGAAAAGCAACTTGAACCTGAGCAGTCATTCAATTATCTACTCCCACAGCACGCTGTGATCTTTTCATAGTACTGTTAAGTCCTGAAAATACAATGGTATTTTTAAGCACGTTTATCATCCTTGCAAAGGAATGATACAACAAAGGAGTGTGTGAGGGAACACTTGTAACAAACAAGGTTCCTTTCATCTAATAAGTAGCCACAGTTAGGCAAAAGGACGTTATATGTGCTAAAATCGTATGAGGGTTCAAAAGGTGAATCAAAACCAACCAAGTAACCAACCAAACAAGACAAACCAACCAAACAAAAACCTAACACAAAAAAACCCCAAGGATTGTGGGGAGAAAGGATTACTAAACCACTAGGATGTGGGTAGGATTCAGGCAGTCTCAGGCACAAGCCACTAGAGACCAGCAAATTATACTGGAGAAATATCACTAGATGTTTCCCCTGTTTCTCCTTCTTCCGTAAGGTGCTCTTTCTTCGCAAGTGTCATAAACAGGAAAACAGGCTAGAGGGACCTCTTGTCTAACCTCCTAAGTTGCTAGAGAATTAAGAAAAGAAAGGTATAGGTCACAAATGGCAGTTGGGATGGCAAATTGAGACTATTGATGAATAAATGAAATCAGTGATAAATTAATCTACAGAATTAGGGATGTGTAGTCACACTTCTCTCACTGACATGTGCTGCAAGTCTCAACCTTGTTTAATTCAGGTTGGTTCCTGGTTTCCAGGTGAAACTTTGTTGTAAGTGCTGCCATTTAGCTTTGAAACTACAATCCATACTATAGATTTTTCTCCCCTTTTTTCCCTTACAGATTCAAAGAGGAGAAATAAAGGGCCACATTGCTTTAAGGCATCTTGCAGACTATAATATAGAAAAATTAAAGCACAGTTTTGTTTTGGTGGAAGACATATTTGGCAACAAAAATATCAGGTTATTTTCAAAGAGAATTGGGAATGTTTTGTAATTTTATTTTATTTTCCAAATTTGAATGCATCAGTATACATAGGCATTTTTGTCTCTGGTATCTGTAAAACTTCTGTTTGCCTTGAGTCAAAGTAAAACAATAAGACAGAATTTGGAAACACCGTCCAGAACATAGCATTTTCGTGAGTTTTACATTCACCAAAAGACATTGCTTAATAGTTTAGACACATTCTTCTCTTTGAAATACCTTTTTTTTAAAAAAAAAGAAGCTATTTACTACAAGAGGAAATGTAGATTTAGAACTTCAGAAAACCTTAACTAACCAACTAGCTACTTAAACCACACAGTAATGCTCCCAAGAATCAAGATGATGTTATTCCCATCTGGTGTGAGTATAGTCATCTCTGCTTTAGTGCTGTGCCCTGTGCTACCTGCATATTCCATTCACACAGTGCAATAACAATTATACAGTTTCCCCAATCTCATAGAATGGTATGGGAATCTGAAAATATGTTAATAGTTCAGACTGTCCTTGTGATTTGGTGCAGCTGCTAACTCTGCACATAATTGTTGCCTGAAGAGAGTATTCCCAGGAGCACTATCTTAAAAATAGTTCCAACAATTTGTGTCATTATAACGGCTCCTCAAAGCTGCTGGTTAGTTGGACATTCAGCCAAAAGGTTTCCAGTGGCAAGAGCAGATCCAGTTCTCCTAAGAATCTCATTCAGGAGGCCAGGTTATTAGGTAAAGATCCACCAATATATCCTTTATGTGCCCTCTCTATGCGGAAGTTAACAGAGCAATTCACAGGGCCAGAACTTCACTTTCCAGCTTCAGAAAACTGCTTTAAAAAGGTGGTGTTTTTAAAAGGAGAGTTCAGTGCTCTTATCAGGCAATGAGTAGGTTTCCTCTGCCTACATTTGCACCTCTACCTTCTGCTGATCAGATCTCACATATGACAAATAGAGTCATATAAAAATGGTAACAACTGAAAGCTCTGCCCTGAGCTGAGGTATATTGCTTTCCATTTTTTTTCTTAAAAACAGACCTCCCTCTTTCATAATCTTGTCAGCAATTTTTAGCTCAGAAAAACTAACTCCTGCACAGAAGAGTTAGCGTGTGGGAAGTTAGCTGTGAAGGGAACGAAGGAGAGATGCGAATGACTGAGCTGCACAGATACAATGGAAAGAGAGCAGTACAAAATGATCCAGCAAGCATGTGAGACACTGCAGTAAAAAGAAATGCAAAGGTTTAATCAAACGGGAAAAAAAAGTGGGCTACTGAAGGACCTCTCTTTAAATTCGTCTTTTTGTGACCAAAATTTCCTAGTGTACCTACTTATTTACATGTATCTCACAACATCTTTGGGGGTGGCTTATTTCATTGATCAATCATCAATGTATATAAATTTATATTCCCATGCTTAATATGGTCAAAAGGATCAAATATTTAACTCATTGGTGTAAAACTTTATAGATTTTTAGCAAACCAGACTTATTGTAAGCTCCAACAGATTAAAGGGAAACCAGCAAAAGGCACTTTTTTCCCCCCCTCTATTAAGAAAAGAAAAAACCACATGCATTCATATGTGCCAAGGACAAATTATTCTTGTCTAATAAGTCTTTTTGGCTATAATTTCACATTTGATGCCAAAGCTGCCCAGGTTATTCAGGATCCCCTGCTTGTATCTGCTCATGCCTCTGCCCATGTCTTCCATTTCTCTTAAAACTCTTTCATAGGAAGATTTGTTTGTGCAGCCATGCACTGAGTGATACTGGAGAAACTGTAACTAGACTAGCTGCAAAATAACACCTTCTATTTGCAGCAATATTTTTCAGCTGTGTAAATTCCTTTAACTGTTCCATCGTATCAGTAGTCATGGAAACACAGGACAGGGGTTGTTTAAGCTAACAATATAGGAGAAATATACATGGAGCCACAGTTTTAAGACACTAATTCTTTCCTATTTATAGCTCTAGTATGACTTTTTGCAGTCAACATATACCTATTCCTGTGCAATTAATAACAGGGTCACTACAGACAATTTATGACACTCATAGTGAAGCTGCCTGCAAGATTCTGTTAAGTCTTCTTGGCCTATTTTGCTCCTTTTGCATCATATTGTATTTCTTCTATGCTTTTTCTTGTCAGATTTAATTGCATTATACTTTAAAAAGTTCAGTTTGGATTGTAACTGGTCTGTCTCTAAAATGTTATTTTTTTATCCCTTGAGATACCTATTTGATTAAAAAAAAAATCTTACCTATCCAGAATTTGCAAATAAATAAATAGATATTTTTATTTGTAAGGAATTTATCAATGTAGCCGAAATATCACTTGGAAACCTAAATTACATAGAAACCTCCGAATCACTACTGAGCAACACACAGATTTGGGATAATATTTATTACAAGAGGCAAACCACTAGATGCATAAAAATTACAATAAAAGTAAAAATTCATAAAGTACCATTTACTTCCAGTGATTACAGCAGGCTCTTCTGAACTGTGCAAACAGTAGTTCAAAGGTCAGTGATGATTAGGGAGCATTTTAGCAAGATCAGTTGCCTAAAGATAGTGTCACTGAAGATATTCATGGGTATTGTCTGCATGAGTACTGTATAACTTGTTCTCCACAAGGACATGCATGTTCTCTTGGCTGTATCTGCCAGCCCTCTGAGGATTTTTTCAGATAACCTAGAGTACTAAGATGGCACTAGATGTCTGTGTTTAGGCAAGAGAATTGCCACTCTCATGTTCATGAAGCATATCACAGATACGCTTTACCAGCAGATGATAACATCTGATCACATTGACTGGATTTTCATTCTTCAGGAGCAGCAATGTACACAGCAGCCATGTTTACAGAAAAAAAGCAGCCCTCATCATGTCTGCCTTAAATATGCTATAAATTCTCAGAAACCTCCCATGTTTTAGCTCAGGGGCTATTTTACAGAGCCTAACTACGGTCTCCTCAGGAAGCTCTACAGCCCCAGGTGCTAGAAGGAATGGTCAGGAGCAGGGCACTACTAGATGGCTGTTCGTTTTCTGTCTGCATCCTCCCTTCCTGCCCTCACAGAAGTCAGCCCCAGTAGTCACCAAAAAGTTCAAGGAAATAAGCTTTAACCAGTGGAAGCAAGGAGGTGTAGAGAGTGGGATGGCAGAGGAAGAAGCAAGTATCTGATGAGACAAATGGGAAAAGACATCTGAAAAGGACAGACTTAATGGGGAGTTAGGAGAGCTAGTAAGTGTTTAGTAAGGGAAAATCCAAGACCAGGAGTAGGATCTAGGGCTGAGAGGAGGCTGGAAGTTTGGAGGGAAATCAAATGGCTTGAGAGTCCAGTCAGAAGAGCTGAGTGCAAGATGTTCAGAGCAACTATGCTAATGCTTAGCATAGTAACATGGTAGTCCTACCTACCTACTGCATGTATTAATGAATAAATAATTATTCTATGCTTTAAATTGTGTACAACATCCTGGCAGAATCTCTTTTACTGTATAAAAGACATCTGAACAAAAGTGACCCAGTGAGGGAGGGTCATTCTTCTTCCTCTGTGATTCCATCACAAAGGTGATGGTATTACTTTCCTTCTTACAGGTTCCCATGCGTGCCAGTAGCCTTTTGGAGACTTTCTGGTCTGTAGATGTTACGCAGACCTTTCTGAATCCTCCAAGAATCTTTTCCATTGTGTTACTTCTAATGCCTTGCTCGAATGTCTTGCTTGTCTGAGCCTTTTCCTGTTCTCTACTGTGTTGTTGAGTCAGTGCTGGCTGTGTTTCTCACACACTTAATCTCCTCTTTTCATGGAAGCCCTACCCTCATGCTCTGGAAACTTCTCTGCACAAACATTTGTCAGTTTTTCTCAGAAGCAAGCTCTCCCTCCTTCCTATATTTACACCTGAGTCTCTGTGCAGCTACTGGGACAGCACAAAGAAGCAAACTTTTTAAAAGAACAGAAAATAGTGCACATCATAAACCACAAAGAAAGAAAGCAAATGTTTTCCAATACATTGTTTAAGGACTGGATGAATTCTTAGCTTTCTGTTGTGGCAACTCTAAACTGAAGTAACTTCTTCCCATACCTGTGTGTTTGCATATATGTGTCCATGTTTATGTTATTGATCCAATACAGCCTATTGCAAAAGGCTTGTGTAAACTTCTCTGCACCATTAAGATTTCATGAGGCATGGCTAACAGCTAATGGCGTCAAAAATGAATATTTGCTTCCATAAAGAAATGCTGGTACCTTATTATTTTTTTTTACTTTAGAGATCATTATATTTTACAACAGCTGTTCATTCAATATGACATTTTCTATATGTTTCATTGTTCCTGGTCATTGCAAAGTATGTGTGCATAAAAAGAGTTTATTTTTCTTGTGTTCATTTGCTTCTACTGCCTCATAATCATAACAGAGTACAATCATAACAGAGGCAATACAATACATAATCAGCTTAGTTAGTAGGTAAAATAAATTTTAAAATCTCCCATATGGTTTCAGTTGCTTCTTAGTGTAAAATGATGAAAAACGCAGATGAAGATATTTTTGTCAGCCATAGGAAAGGTATGGGAATCTTCACACTCATTTTGGTGTGCAGTCTTTGGTGTTCTGCATTGCTGAATCTTATGCTGCAGGGTCCAGCCCTTGTAGGGGATTGATTTCCATGGCAGACAACACTGTGGTGTGTGCAAGACCCCTGCACTTGTGGGAACCTTCCTTAGCAGTACCGTGAACATGCATCATGTCAGCTGTGCTTTCCATCTTCCTGAGCAGAGACCTCCATCCATTTCATAATATTGCTCATAGCCTAAGAAGTTTTCTAAAAAGAAAAAGAAGATGTTTCAGTGGCACAGGATCAGGTCCCAGTATGCTGAGATGTTTGATAGTAGAAGACATTTGCTAGCTCACTGCTGCTGGATCTGATGGAATCATGGCAAACTGATGCTTCCAATATGAAGAGATGAACAAGAAAAAGTCCGAGGTTGCTCATCAAACATTTTTGCGATCTACAAATCTGGACCAAGTTTTTTTACTAGAAGAAAGCCATGGTATGACTGGCAATCTGTGACCGTGTGGGTCTCAGACCTGGCCTGCATATGAACCCCAAAAGAATGGATCTTTAACAGGCAAAAATCTGGGTTCTGGCCTGGCTCTGTCATGAGGAATCAAGGACAAAAATGAACAGAAGAGGCCCTCCTGCAGGATTGCTACATTGCTACTGAACTATTTTCCACAGCCAACATCTCTTGTGTATACCAGGCAAATCCTTGCTGCTGGACAGAGGCCAGCTCTGCAAATGAATGGCTAGCTATAATTACGGCTTTCCAAACCTGAGAGCTGGGTAGAAAAGTGAGGGTGGAGATATGGGCCATTGTGTGCAGATATAGATTGGGTGCTGTTCTATGCTAAGAGAAGCATCGCAAGTAACTTTGGGAACCATTCCAGAACATGTTGTCTTTTGCTAAGTATGAATAAGGATATCCTGCAGTTTTTATTTATTCTAATGCTGAAATGGTAGAAGTGGAGTGGTTAGCAGTTAAAATCCTCCTGTCTCCAATCCTTGGAAAGTTTTACTTCTGGCATTAATTACACACTCTAGCAGGGGACTGAAGATTTACCTTATACCATGAGTATAAATAAGAAGGTTGGAGAGTTATGCAGTTCTTTATCTGCTTACTTCTGCAACACTACTTGGAATAACCAACCACTAAATCTGCAGCTGCTGGTATAGATCAACACAAGCACACAGTGTCTTCTCGAGAGTGATTTTTATCCATCCTAAAACAAGAGTTTGAAGGTCTCATTAAGCGCAGGAAGAGTTCAATTCCCCTTTCCAGTTAGCCCTTCACTCCAGCCTTTCCATAAAAATAAAAAGGTACCAGTAGATGTACATGTAGTTCAATCTTCCTTAGAAAGAATAATCAGACTTCTCAGGGAGTCTACTTTAAGTATTTATTGCATGTCCTCCAGGTGCTTTTGCTTTTTGCAGTAAAACCTTCACTGGTATTAGTTGCAGACTTGGTAGTTACATAGATACCACACTGGAGACTGAAAAGTTCACAGCATTTTCCTCTTGCGTGATTTATGCTTGTTGATCATTTCAGTTTGCAGAGGATGTTCATCTTGAAAGTGATAAGGAGGGAAAAAGTCAGTCATTTTAATCAAGCAAACTGCCAAAAAGAGAAAAGAAAATTAACCTCTATTTTTCTTGTCTGATCACATGAGATAACCATAGACCATCACATTTCAAGTTATCCTATCACATTATTATCATCTTGCATCAAATTGTTTGGGGACCATTCTGAGTAACAGAAGTCAGTGACAGTACTGTAATTTCACTTGTTTTTCATTCAGGGAGTAGCTCGTGCTTGCCTTGAGTAAATAGTATTGTCCATTGTTTTTTAGCCTATATAAAATGCAATAAACTACATGCTGTTTGCAAAAAAAAAAAAAGATTGTCTACTAAAAGGTTCAATAAACATTTTCATTGTCACACTGATTGGATTTATCTCTAAAAGTTTATTTTTATTCACATACATTTTTCGTGTTTGAAGTTAGGAATGTATATATGCAAGTGAATGAGGACTGGGGATTTTTGTGGTTTGGGTTTTTTTTGTTTGATGATTTTGTTTTTCTTTGGGTAGTTTCATCAACCTGTTCATATGGATTTATAGAGCATCAAAAGATGGTAAACTATAAGATAAGAAAACCTGGTGTAACATAAATCTGATGTGCATATTTGTTATAATTATGTTGAATTGTGATAATTATAATGAATATTAGACTAATTTTCCTTCTTTTTCTTTGTTTCCTGACTGTATTTTTCTTCTGTGACTGTCATTATCAGTAAAGGCACAGCCAGTTCATCTGTTGAGTTAGTATCTTTCTGCTTCAGTAAAAATATAAAGCATGATAAATAATACACGATCAAAATATTTTGAGCTATGATTTACAGCCCATCATTTAAAGCATATATAGAAATATGAAATAATTTGTGACAATTAAACAGCCATAATCTACACTAAAGTAAGGGACTAGAAGATCATGTTCATCCCCAGAGCCTAAATCTTCCTCGCTGTCCTCCTGAGCCTGGAAACATGGGTTAGAAATCTCTCAAACAAAAGGCTTCTCTTCAGACAGGGACAAGGGAAGAGGGGGAGAGGGGAGAAAGTTATAGGCAACCCTTCTGGGTGGGTTAAGAGCAGTGGGTAAAGAAAACTTCCCTCACATTTCAGGACTTCTATTTACTCTCATGGTGTGCTAGTTTTGGCAGGGATAGAGTTAATTTTCTTCACAGTAGCTAAGATGGGGCTGTGTTTTGGATTTGTGCTGAAAACAGTGTTGATAACACAGGGATGTTTTCATTACTGTTGAGCAGTGCTTACACAGAGTCAAGGCCTTTTCTGCTTCTCACACCACCTCATCAGCGAGTAGGCTGGGGGTGCACAAGAAGTTGGGAGGGGACACAGCTAGGACAGCTGACCCCAACTAACCAAAGGAATATTCCACACCATTTGGACGTCATGCTCAGCATATAAAGCTGGGGGAAGAAGAAGGAAGTGGGGGATGTTCGGAATGATGGCGTTTGTCTTCCTAAGTAACCGTTACACGTGATGGAGCCCTGCTTTCCTGGAGTCGGCTGAACGCCTGCCTGCCCATGGGAAGTAGTGAATGAATTCCTTGATTTGCTTTCTTTGCACGCACGGCTTTTGCTTTCCCTATTAAACTGTCTTTATCCCAACCTATGAGTTTTCTCACTTTTACACTTCCAATTCTCTCCCCCATCCCACTGGTGGGGAGTAAGCGAGCGACTTTGTGGTGCTTAGCTGTTGGCTATGGTTAAACCACAACACATGACCAGAAAGAGGCACAGCAGGGTGGAAGAATTAGTACAGTCTGTCTTCTGGGTTGAGCTTTGTGTGTGTGCTCATGTGTTTTAGTTGAAAAAAACCTGTTATAGAAGCTCTGGCAATGCACAACTTTCCACAGTAAGTATATTGACAAATAATTGATTTTAAGAAAACAGAATTGTATCTGTTGCAGGTGGCCAGGTGCTGAGAGTAGCAGTAGCAGGGAAGGCTGCCGGGGCAGCCCCTGTGAGGAGTGGCTGGGGCTGCCCCGCGCTGGATACAGCCGGTTCCAGACGGCTCCAGCGGCCCCACCGCAGGGCACAGCTGATCCTGTCAAGAAAATATTCAGCAGAAACTCATTGATCAAGTTTAGAAAGACCATATTTGATGTGCACTGGTAATCACAGGCAAGATAGCTTTTCCTGTAGTTAGGTTATTATTTGATTGCTCCTTGAAGCACATTACAAACTTCTACTAGACAACTTTTACAGAACTTCCTATCAGATTTATCTAGTCAGTGAATGGTGTTTTTTTTTCTCATCCTTTAGATTTAATAAGTTTTTATGCAAAGCTTACTGCTTAAGTAGATCTAAGAAGGCTGCTTAGTGGCAGAAAGGTCTGTATTTTGATGAGATGGTCTGAGCCTCTTCTGTCCATCACAAGAGGAGAGCAATAATTAGCAAAGACTAAGTTTATATCTTCTTTGGTATTATTGTATTTCTTGATGAATAAAACATTTCAGAATAACTAGGCAAGTGTTTAAAATCTCTATTTCTATCCTGAAGTTTAAGATCATAAGGTGAGAAGTTTATTCAGTTTGTCTAAAATGCAACTGGTCAGTGGTAGGATGACCAGATTCGGGAGCTCTCCCGTGGTAGACTGTGCAAAGCTGTTACATTTGGGGCACAACTTCACATAATTCTTCTACATATACTGCTGGTAGGAGACTGTGGAGCTTGAGTGAGAGCCTAGGGCTTCTTTCCTTTCGTAGGAAGAGTCACAGGGAACATTTAGTAATGGCTTTCCCTGGTTCACTTAGAACACCAAAACAGAGTGCAGTGTTGATACATGTTAGTTCTTCCATTTAATAATTCTTCCAGGTAAAGGAGTGTTAACAGTAGACAAGGTAGACATTTAAATTGTGTCCTGGTTTGGCCCAAACCAGGCCAATTAGTCTTAAAGAAACCAAGGTCACTGCTAAATTCCTCACTGCTTACGAGTGAAGAGCCAAAGGGGGGTCACACCTGTAGGGAGGAGCAGACAGGGCAGGTGACCCAAGATTGACCAACGAGGTATTCCATCCCACACACGTCATTCTCACTTTCCTATTTATCACTAACCCACCGCCTCCTGGAGGTGGGGCCCAGGAGGGAGGGGCCCTCCTGTCTCCCACTGATTGGTACCAGCTTTGCCAATTCTCCAGTTAAAAGCCTGTAGGTGTGATGGCAGGGGGAGCTACTGCATTTTCCCCTCTGCCCTTGCTGGGGGGAGCAACTCTGCCTGAGGAGGATTTCCAAGCTCTTGATCTTGGTTTTGTATATATTTGTATATATTTGATTATTTCTATTATTCTTATTATACTTTTTTTTCATTCTTATAGTTTATTAAAACTGTTTTAACTTTCCAACCCGTAAGTCTCTCTCCCTTTTCCCTTTCCCTTAGCGGGGGGGAGAGGGTTAACAGAGAGCATCTGCCACCTGGTTAATAGCCAGCCCAGCTTTAAACCCTGACAGATTTATTGGTGCCTGAACAGGGGCTCGAGAGAAGCTCCAACAGGTTGCTCTGATAAGTTGAATCCTGGCTCTGGTGGGAGGAGACCCGGAGAGCTCAGCTGAGAGAGTATCAGATTTCTTCCTTTGAGATTTACGAGGGGTTGGAAATTAAAACAGATAGTGAAGATGGTGATGTCATTTTTAAATGCTGTGTTATCTCATCTTTTTATGGAGTTTCTTTCACAGTTGAGTATTGCAATGATGCCTTACCTGCCGTGGGCACTGTGTTATTGCTTGCTTCTTATGAATGTTTACATGCAGTTTAGCAGTGGGCGCTGATCGAAATGTATTGTTTTGGTATGGGGTTTGATACTGATTTATGCTGTGATAAACTGGGCAGTTACTATTCAGATCTCTTATCTCTATGACACAATGATGGGCAGCTTTAATAGCAAATCAGTAGCAGCGACTTCATCTGCACACTCCAGGCGCCCTTTAGCTGATTCTGTTAATGATTACACTTCCAGTTTTACTTTGGGAAATAATACCTTCTCCTTTTCTGCCAAGCTGATTCCACTAGATTTTGCGAAATTAGGATGGTGCTGTCTAGGTGGCATGTTTTTATTTTCGGTTGTCCTGAAAGTGTTTCTGATGTGGGATAAGATTAAATATCGGTGCAGGGACAGTTGTAGGTGTTATGCAGCCACCTCAGATCCTACAGTGTGTGCTGCCGCTACAGCCACTAAATCCACTGAAACCTCAGCAGCCTGCACCACAGCTGCTACACCCCCCAAGATGGCCACTGCAGCTACTCAGACTCTCAGCACTCCCACGACAGCCACTGCATCTACTCAGACCCCAGCATCTATCGAATCTCTACCAATTGCTCCTGTAACCAGGAAGAAATACCAAAAGAAACCAGCTCATGAAGAGAAGGATGATGACTCAGAGCCTTCTAAGGCAGAGCCATCATATGACCCAGGTGAGGGCCCTTCTCAGGCAGAGTTAGGGCCTGACACAGATGGGGGTTCCCTCGAGAGGGCTCGAATAGGAAACCCTAATCGCCCAGGAATCTTAGAAGTGATCATGGACTGGCCAGAAGGCAAAGACTTCGGAATGCCACCAGAAAAGGAGGTGACACGTGCTGAAGAAGCCCCACAATATAATGAACTACCAGAGGATGAGAAGCAGTATGCCCTGTTCACCGATGGATCCTGCCGTCTTGTAGGAAAGCATCGGAAGTGGAAAGCTGCTGTATGGAGTCCCATATGACGAGTCACAGAAGCCACAGAAGGACAAGGTGAATCAAGTCAATTCGTAGAGGTAAAAGCTATCCAGCTGGCTTTAGACATTGCTGAAGGAGAAAAATGGCCAAGGCTGTATCTTTATATTGACTCATGGATGGTAGCAAATGCCTTGTGGGAGTGGTTGAAGCAGTGGAAGCGAAGCAACTGGCAGCGCAAAGGGAAACCTATTTGGGCTGCTGAATTGTGGCAAGATATTTCTGCTCGGCTAGAGAAACTAGTCGTGAAGGTACGTCATGTAGATGCTCACGTACCTAAAAGTCGGGCAACTGAGGAACATCGAAACAACCAACAAGCGGATCAAGCTGCTAAAGTGTTCCAAATAGATTTGGACTGGGAACATAAAGGTGAACTATTTTTAGCTCGGTGGGCTCATGACACTTCAGGTCATCAAGGGAGAGACGCAACATACAGATGGGCTCATGACCGAGGGGTGGACTTAACTATGGACTCTATTGCACAGGTTATCCATGATTGTGAAACATGCGCCACAATTAAGCAAGCCAAACGGTTAAAACCTTTGTGGTATGGGGGGCGGTGGTTGAAATATAAATATGGGGAGGCCTGGCAAATTGACTACATCACACTCCCTCAAACCCGCCAGGGTAAACGTTATGTGCTTACCATGGTGGAGGCGACCACCGGATGGTTGGAAACATACGCTGTGCCCCATGCCACTGCCCAGAACACTATTCTGGGCCTTGAAAAGCAAACCTTGTGGCGACATGGCACACCAGAGAGAATTGAGTCGGACAATGGGACTCATTTCAAAAACAGTCTCATAGACAACTGGGCCAAAGAGCATGGCATCGAATGGGTATATCACATCCCCTATCATGCACCAGCCTCTGGGAAAATTGAACGGTTAAGACAATGGTGATGAGACCAGAGCTAGCTACAGGTGGCGTCCAGTAACCTCCTCGAGACTGACATTTTGAACCTGTAACCCGTGGGCATGAACCGTGACAAAACTCATACCATGTCTCCTGCCCTGAGAGACTGCTAGCCAGATGGAAACCCACAATCCTGAACTAAATGAACTTGATGAACTTTTTGCATAAAGATGAATCATAAACTAGTGATATGTGTATATATATTTGAAAATGAAAAGGTAGTGGTGATCTGAGTATGACGTGAATGGTATGGAATAAGGGGTGGAATGTCCTGGTTTAGCCCAAACCAGGCCAATTAGTCTTAGAGAAACCAAGGTCACTGCTAAATTCCTCACTGCTTACGAGTGAAGAGCCAAAGGGGGGTTGCACCTGCAGGGAGGAGCAGACAGGGCAGGTGACCCAAGATTGACCAACGAGGTATTCCATCCCACACACGTCATTCTCACTTTCCTATTTATCACTAACCCACTGCCTCCTGGAGGTGGGGCCCAGGAGGGAGGGGCCCTCCTGTCTTCCACTGATTGGTACCAGCTTTGCCAGTTCTCCAGTTAAAAGCCTGCAGGTGTGATGGCAGGTGGAGCTACTCCATTTTCCCCTCTGCCTGTGCTGGGGGGAGCTACTGCCTTTTCCCCTCTGCCTGTGCTGGGGGGAGCAACTCTGCCTGAGGAGGATTTCCAAGCTCTTGATCTTGGTTTTGTATATATTTGTATATATTTGATTATTTCTATTATTCTTATACTTTTTTTTTCATTCCTATAGTTTATTAAAACTGTTTTAACTTTCCAACCCATAAGTCTCTCTCCCTTTTCCCTTTCCCTTAGGGTGGGGGGGGAGAGGGTTAACAGAGAGCATCTGCCACATGGTTAATAGCCGGCCCAGCTTTAAACCGTGACAATTGCCACTACTGAGTAGCTGAATTAACCCATTGCTTTCATGAAACACACTGCTTATACTGCTATTCAGGTGTATTGCAAATTGCTGCATCTCATACACTCTTTTCAAGTGCTTTCTTTGTAGCTGTAAGAGCTTATGATGCTCTGTCCTTTTTTTGAGGATATGTACGATAAGAATCGCAAGACTAGTTGTGAAGCACAAGCTGGTACACAAGCACCAGCTTTTTCTGACCTCTGCTTCTGTTCCAGAACTGTTCTGCTTTACTTTGGCAGCTGACTTTTTGTTTCACTATTTTGATGAGTTCTGTGTATTCCTGAGAATTAACTTGTTATATATCCTGCTTGCTAGCAAGAGGAGTTCTAGTAGAAAAAATGCAAAGCATAAAAGAAGAATAAACATTTGTCATTTCCTGTCTGCTAGTGTAACTTTCACTATTAATTTTAAAATTATACTTGATAGCCATATTAAACATTTCATACACACATGTGACAGGTACATATATTCTGTCCTCATCTGTGTTCCAGAATATCTAAGTATTTGCACTTATACTTTGCAGTTATCTCCATATATGTGATTCCAAATAATGTTAGCTATTTCCAAGTCCACATGGGAATATCAATAAATCATTTTGAAAAAAACAAAATGAAGACGGGATTTTTTTGGTAATGTCTACATCCTCTTTGCCATTTTATGCTTTCTAGATGTTTATTCTCAGGATTGTCTTGTAGGAGCTAAATTTCAAAAGCTGAATGTGTACATAAAATGTATATATTTAAGCGAATAAAAGCCCATTTAATTAGTCAAGTTTAGGTTTAAAATGTCTAATTTGCCTGAGCATGTACAAAAATTTATTCTGGTAACTCCTTCTCTCTTTAGAAAAGCATCTTCTTCACTGAAATTTGCCTGAAAAAAATGTTTCTGTTGGAAACACTTTTAAAGCTGTAGAAATGGCAGTATACCACTGTCATGATTCAACCCTGGCCAGCTGCTAAGCCAAGCCCAACTCAGCCACTCGCTCACTCCCCTCTGCAGTGGGATGGGGGAGGGAATGGGAAGGGTAACATCTGGAAAACTCATGGATTCAGATAAAGACATTTAATAGATGATAAAGCAAAATCTGCACATGCATAAGCAAAGCAAAACAAGGAATTCATTCACTACTTCCCATGGGCAGACAGGTGTTCAGCCATCTCGAGGAAAGCAGGGCTCCATTATGTGCAATGGTTACTTGCGAAGACAAATGCCATAACTACGCACACCCACCCTTCATCCTTCCTCCCCAGCATTTATTGCTGAGCATGACACCATATGGTGTAGGATGTCCCTTTGGTCACTTGGGGTCAGCTGTCTCAGCTGTTGTACCCTCCCAGCCAAAACCAGTACAGCCACAAAATTTTCATTTGAATGTACTATACTCAGGTGTGTAAAAGACTTTTTGTTTTTAAAAGAAAATGCAAAGTTTGATCATGTTTATCAGGCAGGTCATATTTCAACTGTATCCTGGGCTGCATCAAAAGAAGCATGGCCAGCAGGTGGAGGGAAGTGATTCTGCCCCTCTACTCCACTCTTGTGAGACCCCACCTGGAGTACTGCATCCAGCTCTGGGGCACCCAACATAAGAAGGACATGGAGCTGTTGGAGCAAGTCCAGAGGCAGGCCACGAAGATGATCAGAGGGCTGGAGCACCTCTCCTATGAAGACAGGCTGAGAGAATTGGGTTTGTTCAGCCTGGAGAAGAGAAGGCTCTGAGGAGACCTTCTAGCAGCCTTCCAGTACCTGAAGGGTGCCTACAGGAAAGCTGGAGAGGGACTTTTTACAAGGACATGTAGTGATAGGATGAGGGGTAATGGTTTTAAACTGAAAGAGGGCAGATTTAGATTAGATATCAGGAAGAAATTATTTCCTATGAGGGTGGTGAGACACGGGAAGATGTTGCCCAGAGAAGTTGTGGATGCCCCCTCCCTGGAAGTGTTGAAGGCCAGGTTGGATGGGGCTTTGAGCAACCTGGTCTAGTGGAAAGGTGTCCCTGCCCGTGGCAGGGGAATTGGAACTAGATGATCTTTACGGTCCCTTCCAACCCAAACCATTCTATGATTCTATGACTCTGTGACCCTATGATATTTTAAGCATTTAAAAACTTAATTCCAGCTGCTCTAGGTGCCTAACTTTGAGGGCTCTTTGTCAGCATATCCCTCTTTACACTGAAAAATCATACACTTTGCAGAATGCTTAATGTACATATATACACACCACCTGTCATCAGTGAAAGTCATATTGTAAGTAGGATCACAAAAATGCTGACCAAACAGAAGCCCAACTTCAAGTATTAAAAATAAAAACGAGACTTGAGTGCTGGTTCTTGGTGGTGTTTGTTTGGGAGTTTGGGGTTTTTTTTTGTTTGGTTGGTTTTGTTTGGTTAGGGCTTTTTTTTCCAAACAAAATCTACCTTTCAAGACTTCCAGTGGAAAAAGAAAGAAGGACGATTAAGAAATAAAAACCAATGTGCACGTGTCATTCTGTCTTCCAAGATCAGCTTTGATGTTCCAAGATTAGCTTCAGTAAGTCACATTCCCTAGTCTGACTAATGCTTTTCTTGTTCTGTGTTCATACACAATCTCATTTATTTCAGTAAGTTTCCCTTTGTAAAGTAAGAGTCAAAAATAATTACAGTGCGAATGAGGACTGGTTGGTTTCACCTGTTGTGAATTTAATGATGATCCATATCAGGACCTACAGTATAACATTTATTACTTGTTCGCACACTCCTTCACACGCATGCTGCAGTGGCGTTGCAAATATCGTCTCCTGTCCGTACCAAAATGAAAAAAATGGACTTGACTGCATGGAAAAAAGCATCTTGACAGTGTTTCCCTTGAAAAAAACATCGTGACTATTTGTCAAAAAGACACAGAAATAGATTATTTTTTCATTGTAAAATAAATATGCCAACTTAAAGTTGAGGCCATAAATGTATGTTCTCACTGTTCAAAATGTTGAGATACTAAGATCCACTTTTCATTAAATCCTTTTAATGCTTCCTGGATTTTTGAACCTATTTAACAATGTGGAACTGTATCTGAAGATCCTTAGTAAAATAAAAATCCTTATTCTAAGGAAAAATAATTACTGTATATATTAAATCAAGGGATTTATTTCTGTCTATGAAAAATACAAAGCAGGATTCTGTACTGAAAGGTTTATATTTATTATGAAATAGAATGTAGCAGTTTCTTGTGTGTGTCTGTGGTTGTAAAATGAGAAATCATCTGAAGGAAAAAACATTTTATGGACCTATAAATAATTAGAAAAAGAAACCAATCACACCTCAGTCACAGCAAGTGTAAACCATTCTTCCCAAAATTAAATTCATATATGTCAGGTTGCATCCAAATTGCATTTCAATGCCTGAGACAGAAAACCTGAAAACAAGGCTTTACTGTGGGAACACCGGACACAGTTCTACTCTGTGTTGCATTAACATGATCAATGTTTAAAGCTATAATTAATCTGCAAACTGAATCAAAAAGATACATTGCTTGTATATGTGACAAAATTCCAACCCATGCTCTCACATTTAAAGAGCAGTAGCCTTCCTCGGCTGATGAACAGGATATATCAGGGGAAGACAGCTTGTGGCTATTGATCTACTTGCATTTCATGAGCTCTAAGAGTGGCTACTTTACCAAGGCTATGGCATGTGCTGACAACCAGAGGATGTGCTGCATTGTGAATGCTTTCTTATTCAAATCTTCAGTAAGAGGAAAAAAATGGAATTAATATTATGCGGAAGCCTTGGAATCAGGCTGCTGGACCTGTTCCTCAGGAGCACTGTAGCCCCTATGTTTCTATCCCTTGCCTCTAAACACTACCCAGAGATATATTTTCCCAGGTCCTTCTTTAGGATATAGGTTATGTTTTTCTCAAATTATTTGTTCTGTTTTCCTTGCAGTAAATGGCTAAGTAAGCTTTCAGTATGTGAGGCTGTCAGGCTCCAGAACAACAGAATACATCTAGGAATGGACATTTTAGGAAGTTAAATGTATCCATGTGGGATTCAGAGCAAACTCAAAAACAAAAAGAAAAATCTACACAGAGCAAACTACAGGTGTTGCTTGATTCTAAACTGATCTGAAACCAATCTTTTCTTTGCAGATATCAGTTCAGACTCTGCTTCACTGAACTTCTCATAAAACAGCACGGTGTAGGAGGAAGGCTGTTGTCAAAGTGCTGGTTGCAGTTCCCCAGTTTTCAAAAGGGGTCTCCTGCTCCCTGAACCCTGGCAAAGGTTAAGGCTGATTAAAGTGAAGTATGTCAGATTGTGTCAGCAGAATCAGTATGATTAATAGAAATAATAAGTCATAAAAATAATAGGAATAATCAAGAAAGCCCCAGAGATTAAGGTTGAAAAATCCTACCATGTTAGTGTAACATTGCAAAATCAAGTCTTGAATGAAATTTTATGAAGTCTGTAGGAGTTAAAACATTCCAACCCCCATATTTGTGATGCTGAACTAAATAGCTAGTTTGACTGCTTAAAGAAAAAAATCAGAACTTTTTACTATTACATTGATTAAATTACAGTTTAGATTAGCCAAATTATTTAAGAAAAATCCGACAAAATAAAAACCATGGCATCTCACAAAGGGCTGAGAAAGAAAATGTTTTGGAATTCACCTTAAAAAACAGGGTTTTCTCACATCTGAAGTGGTTCTTGAACTACCTCTTGCTGTGGCTTAATGCCTTCCTGTGTAGGAACTGAAGAGTAAATGGTAATTAAAGGTGACTGAGAGATTTTTCAGTTCGTTGTTTTCCTCAGCAAAAGGTTATCACGGATAGCAGGTTCAGTCCCATGGTGACAGTGATGCCCAAAACGGAACAGGTGATCATTTCTAAAAATCAATAGAAGTAGAAAAGTGGGCATTGACTAGACTAATATTGCAGGCTTGCCTTGCATTTCCTTTGGTATTTCCAGTCAATTTATTATCAGCTAATGACACTGTATTCTCTCAGTTCTCCTGAGCAATTTGACCATACCTCATCCATCAATCTGTCAATGCATTTTAGAAAGTCTACATATTTTTCATATGCTTGCCCTTCACAATATAGTTGCTAGAACATTGATTACCTTCCATTAAAGTCTGAGGATGTCATCCTTCAAGATATTTGCTTTCAGATAACGAGTATTAAATGCCAGTAAACATTCAACACAATAGAAATTCTGAGCTGTGTCAAGAATGAAGTGAGGATAATGCATTTTAGAGAATGATTCTTGTGAGCGCCGTTCATTTTGTTAGCTTCTAATGAAAGAACACAGAGACAGATGAAACTGTTTTGTGTGGACTCACACAGTTTGATTAAAGTCATATGTTAAAATATATTGACTCTGCTTGAGTCAAAATAGTGATTCTCTTTGAAATACAGTAGGAAAAGGTGTATTTTATTATTTCTGAACTACTGTTTGCCAGCTTTTAACTGCATACTCTATTTATTTATGTCCCTTTTTTTGAGAGGACAACTATGTTCGTTTAGGTACGATGTCAGACAAAGTTAATGGTTTCTTGGCTGCTACTGATTCACATTCAAACAAGCAGGAAGCTCACATCCGCCCCTAACCAGTTTACATAGTTGAGTCAATACTTCCCAGAAATAAGGTCTATGTAAGACATCCTTTTCATAAATTATGAAGTCTGACATGCAGCCCTCATGGATGCAGCCACAGTAGAGTTAGACATGCTTCTGTTACTGATCACACAAGTGTGGAAGCTATACTTTCCTTTCAGAAGTGGCATTATAGCAATGCTGAGAAACATGCAGCAGAAGAATTTTTTCATAAACATATATTTCACATTAAAAGGGCCCAGAAAGTTAAAGATGTAAAAAAAAAAATAAACAGTTAAGAACATTTTAATCTGAAACTGATCTCATGTTATTTTATGAGCCCAGGGATCTAGGTTTTTTTTAATTAAATTCCATCTATTTATCACCTTCTCCATCTGTATCTTCTGATTCTGGAAGTAAAATGATAACTATATCTTTTTTCTCAAAATTTTCCTTGTTGCCATTAAGTGGCTACGGCTAGATACAGTAGGGTTTTTTAATCATTTATTTAAGCTGTCAGTTTACCAACTTTCTTGTCTGGCAGTTTAGAAAAAGACACATTCAGGTAGCTCAGATGTCAAACTAGCCCAAAAAGATTTTTTTTCCCAGATAATAAATAGGTCTCTCTGCATTTGCTCTCTTGAACACGACCAAACCCCTGAAAACAGAACACGTTTTCTAGAGGAGGTTGTCCTTACTAGGAACTGAGTGGCTACTATAACTCTTGAAGATTTCAGGTAAGGAAATTGAGGCTGTGGTATGAAAAGAAGAGTAAAATCAAAAATACACCAACCATTCGCATTGGAATTTAGTGAGAGCTTCCAGGAAGATCTTCAGGTGAAACAAGCAATTAAGTAAACCTCTGAGATCCAAAGAGGGACCCAGATGAATACAATCCTAATATGAGTCTTGGTACATCTAAGTGGTTTAGTTCATATCAGAACTGCAACTTCTATATGAATCTTCCATTTTTTCCTACTTACTACACTTTGGATCATGTCGCAGAGTTACCACAGAGTGTGTAAATGGATGAAACTACACTGAAATGTGTCCTGCAGAGTCACATTTAACATGTTTACAATGGCAATGGGCATGCAGTCCACAAGAGGAAACTCAAGTTAGTCTGAAGTAAAGCTTCCCAGAATGGGCACAGTGTGGACACCGGACACTTAGCATCAACTTCTTCATTTATGAAAAAAAACCAAAACCTTTCCTATGACATTTTAGGGTTTAAAACAGACATAGTTTTTGTATTATACTCTCAGAAATGCCTATTAAATCTATGAAGTAATCAACAATAAAGTTGGAGTTTGCTTTATTAATTCTACTCTCTTCTTCTCAGTTATATAGGAGGTGAATGTAGATCTCAAATGTAGAGAGTTGAATGGTTTTGTGTTACTGTTTATGAGATGGAGAATTACTGCTGAAGTTCCTGCTATTGCTCTCATGACAGTGAACCTTTGGGTGCTACAATTTTACCTTTGTTGGCCTCTGACATCTGGCCAAATCTATTTTATTCTATCATCGGCTTTGTTACGTACTTTCTCTTTTCTTTTACTGTCACATTTACACAATCAAATCACATTGAGGCCAGCATTAGTGTATCAAATATGGATGATGTCATATCAATTTATGCAACTCTTGACCTAAAAGCTATCCATAAACTTTCTACGATTGCATTTGCAAAGTACTCTTCTGTTTGCATTTCCCATCCTAATGTGCTAATTCTATTGATAACATGGTAAATATTAAATTTCTGGGGGTGGCAGAGTAGGGTGGCGGCGACACCATTTTAATGACTGAAATATGGTTTTCCCTGCTAAATACAGACTCAGTGGTGAAAAGGCTCTAGTATCTTATGGAAAAGAGGGCAAATCAGTTTTCATTTTGCCTTGAAGTCCTGTTTTTTCTGTTATCATAACCTCCAACACTCAATATTTTAGAGGAGCTGCACATTTTATGCAGTGTCTGGTTGTATCTCTTTGATAATTACCATTCTCTTTTTACTGAAACAGTCTTCCCATTGAAGGAGAAGAACGTGCTAAAAAGCTCCATGAAATGTTACTGTCTTCAATAATGACACCAATCTGGCATGCCTTGAGAGCTAATTATTTTTTTCTTGGATGAAAACGACAAAGACTATAAAATTACATTGAGGATAAGCATATTCTTGCAAACTCAAATACTGTCTTTAACATGTCTACTAAATGCAGTCTGAGTTTGGGGCTATCTTTTATTTTTTTTCCAATTTAATTCAACAGAAGAGGTTCGTTGGTTGAACAGAAGTATTTGGGTACATCTTTTGATGGATATGATCATCATCAATGATCTGGATGAGGTGATTGAGTGCACCATCAGTAAGTTTGCAGATGACACCAAGTTGGGCTGGAATGTCGATCTGCTTAGGGTAAAAAAGCTCTACAGGAGGGACCTGGACAGGCTGGCTCGATGGGCCGATGCCAACTGTATAAGATTCAACAAGGCTAAGTGTCAGGTCCTGTAGCTAAGTCACAACAACTCTATACAATGCTACAGGCTTGGGGAAAAGCGGCTGGAAAGCTGCCTGGTGGGAAAGCACCTGGGGGTATTGGTCAACAGCTGGCTGAATATGAGCCAGCAGTGTGCCCATGTGACCAAGAAGGCCAACAGCATCCTGGCTTCTATCAGAAATAGTGTGGCCAGCAGGACTAGGGAAGTGATCGTCCCCCTGTACTTAGCACTGGTGAGGATGCACCTTGAATACTGTGTTCAGTTTTGGGCCCCTCAATACAAGAAAGACATTGAGGTGCTGGAGCGAGTCCAAAGAAAGGCAACAAAGCTGGTGAAGGGTCTGGAGAACAAGTCTTGCAAGGAGTGGCTGAAGGAACTGGGATTGTTTAGTCTGAAGAAAAGGAGGCTGAGGGGAGATCTTATCACTGTCTACAACTACCTGAAAGGTGGTTCTAGCGAGGTGGGTGTCAGTCTCTTCCCTCAAGTAACAAGTGATAGGATGAGAAGAAATGGTCTCAAGTTATGACAGGGGAGGTTTAGGTTGGATATCAGGAAAAATTTCTTCACCGAAAGGGTTGTCAAGTATTGGAACAGGCTACCCAGGGAAGTGGCTAAGTCACCATCCCTGGGGGTATTTAAAAGACATGTAGATGGGGTGCTTAGGGACATGGTTTAGTGGTGGACTTGGTAGTGCTAAGTTAATGGTTGGACTCGATGATCTTAAGGGTCTTTTCAACCTAAATGATTCTATAAGTCTATGGTTCTATGATCATATAGATAACAGTACTTACCACTTACGCCTTTTTCCAAAGAAAAATACCTTGTTAATATGCTCTTAAAGTTACAGTTGCTGGTGGGAAATGGAAGATTACATCATTAATTCAAAGTAACAGTTACCCATCACTTGGGCAGAAAAAATGCAGTGTACAAAGATCTTTTCATTATATCACATTCTAAAAAAAAAAAATCCACTTTCTGAGGAAGTATTGTAAATTTTATCGTAAAGAAAACAATTACTGTAAAAATTATTGTAAAGAACAACTTACTGTAGTTGTAGTGAAAAGCAACACAACGAAATCTCTGTGAAGCACAATGAAATTGTGAGTTGTTGGAAGCTGAAGCTTGGCAACTGAATGTCTGAAAAAAACAGGAAAATTTTTAATATTCTCTCAGTTGTATTACGAAATGAGTTTTTTCTAAGCATAGTGAATCCATTTGTACATGCATACTATAACGTTTTGATATTTAGAGAGAAATTTAGATAGCAGATATTGAAGAAGATTTTTCCCAAATTTAGGATCTGAAAGCTCCCTATCCTGGAAAAGCCTATGTAAAGAAAAGGAAACTTCAGTACCTTGCACAGTTAAATAATCAACAAGCCCTTCTGATACCCAAAGATTTTCACAAATTTAAGTAAAAAAATAACAGCTCAGTTGTCTGTTTTCAGGTATAGTAAAGCAACAGGGGGATTTTTCTTAGATGTTTTAATAAGTGCTGCCTTTGTAACTTGGACTCAGGAGTGAAGTGAAAGTCTGTTTCTGAGTGATGAGTATGATTCACAATTAGTGGGTCTTCAATACTTTCAAAAAACACATCAATTCAGGTGAGTATACCTAAATAATAAATATGAAAACTTTGTAGAGATGCACAGCTGAAAACTGCTCCTTCAAGTTCATATACATGAATTCGTACCATTCATGTATAACAAATACAAACGAATCAATTTTGTACAAAGACAAGCTAACTATTATAAGATCAGCTCAAAACATAAATACTAGAAATCACGGGGAAGCACAATTGCCAGTACGAGGTTTTACTTAGCAAGCTAATTACCTGTTAAATTCCTCTTCAAGGATCTCATGACAGGTAGGTCAGTTTTCAATTTTATGGGTCCATAATAATACACTGACCTCATATACCACACAGGAATCTGGGAAAATTGATCTAAAACTTCTGGTGCTCAGTAAATTAATTTTCCCCTTTTAAAAAACAAATCAATTCATTGCAGCTCTGTGGAAAGGGACCTGGAGATCAACAAGTTCAATATGAGTGAACAGTATGCTGCAGCAGCAAAGAAAACCAGCAGGATGCTGGATTGCATCAACAAGGGCATAAAATCATAGAATGGTTTGGGTTGGGAAGGACCTTAAAGATCATCTAGTTCCAACCCCCCTGTCACAGGCAGGGACACCTTTCCACTAGACCAGGTTGCTCAAAGTCCCACCCAACATGGCCTTAAACGCTGACAAGGAGGGGGCATCCACAACTTCTCCGGGCAACCTGTTCCAGTGTCTCACCACCCTCACAATAAAGAATTTCTTCCTAATATCTAATCTAAATCTACCCTTTTTAAGTTCAAAACTGCTACCATTAAAACATTGATAGTGACAGTCATCACACACCAAGAAACTAAATAGCTCATTAGAACATGGCAGTAGAGGAGTGACTGCCATGTCAGGAAATGACATGAGGGGAGAGGAATCCTGTACTGTGGAGAAGAGAACTAAACAAAATGCAACATGTTGCAGACACAGAAATGAGAACAGCTATTTTAAAGTGAGCAAACAGCAGTAAACGAGTAAAGGAGAGATCAGCAGTATCTGCCAAACTTGGGAGTGATTATTGACAGGGGTAGGGAGAAATGGGATGCCAAGGACTTGCTGATGAGTATATGAGCATCCACCTGCCAAGAGCCAGGAAAGTGAGAAGTCATTTAAAGAACTACGAAAAAAAATGTCAGGACTGAAAGCTGTAAGGACTCTAGGAAGTATTTTAACAGCTATTCACTCTTCATAGATCCTGTCTTTCTAAAGATAATCTCACTGCACAAAGAAATGTGAAAGAGGCTTCTCTTTCCAAAGAACTTAAATTTGTCAATTGCAACACAGGCTGAGTACATGTGACTCTATATGGGAATTATTCACTATATTGTTCCATTTGTATAAGCTGTTTTTTTGTTTGGTTACAGGATTTCAGCTAATACAGGGCTGTCTCTTCATAATCACTCTCTGTTTTACTTTGTACTTTGCCGTAAGAAACATTTTATGACCTTGTACAATTTCCAAGATAAGGTATTTGAAAAAAAAAACCAACTTATTTTGAAACATACAACACAGAACAGTACGTAGTTAGCAGGTGGTGTCAGCATAGTGAGGCTATAAGTTCACAAATGTTTAACGAACAGGAGAGCTCTACCTTGATCCTGATATATTTGATCTTAATATATTCACCAATGAATGCACTCTGTGTTGTTTTTTATCTTTTCTTTGAGAGGAACCAGGCTGCAGGTTTTTTTATTATGTTAGAGACTACTCTGACATAATGAGTTACACTTTTTCCCCTGAGAACATTTCATGTCAAATATTTATTTTAGCATTCATTTTCACATTTCTATGTAATTGTTCTATAGCTGGAAAATATATATCCGTATATATACACACAAATCAAGGAAAAGAATGAAAACGAAATAACATGAGCAACTATTGTCAACATTCAAATATTTACATGAAAAAGACTATTGTTTTTCAGGGATTTGTTAAACATTTATAGATACCTTTCAGAAATTAATTTAAGGTTTACCAGTTTTAAGAGCTATATTTGGAAATGCTTCCTAAGGTGGTACAAGACTAAATAATATTTGATCAACTCCACAAGATCTCCGTCGTGAATATTTAAGCCTCTTTTTTATGTTCAGTGAAAGGCTCCCAGAGGTTCTTCTTTCATTTAGTTCCACTGTAAATGTTGAACAATGAAGATGTAAAAAGGGATGGTAATTTCATCCATTTCTTAAAGTCGTGTATATTAGTATTTCCTTGTTGAAGTAAAGAGAGTTCTTCAGATTTCCATCAGCTGAGAAGTTGGTGCAGTTTCTCAGTTTGACCAGTAAGAAAATGAACAGCTGGCACTGATTAAATACAAAAGTTGAGGTGTTCATTTACTCTCGATCTCTAGCTTCTGGAGTAAAATAACCACTTAAAGCACTGAACATTGATGACTAGTAAAATAAAACGTAAAATGCTACAAAACCATACTTATTAAGCCCTGAAAATGTTTTGGAAATAGCTTGAGTATAGGGAACCTTTTTCATTAACTCTCTTCTCAGGAAAGTGTAGTTATTTTCACTATTGCTCTGAAAATACAGAACATTATCATTGGAAAATTAGTTACAATCAATCTTTGTGTAATTCTTCAATCCTGAGGCTAACTATGACCCTCAAATAATAATATTATTTCACAAGATATACTGTGATATTACATATTCATTTAATACTATGAAAGATATTGTGGAAAATTATGTCTTTATTTTAGTTTTTTATTATGTGCTTGGATTTCTGTAATAGATCTAATAGGTTAGAATATTTGTCTTATAACTAGATGTCAGATTTTGAGAATCCTCCTCACATTTGTTTGTATTTTATGTAACAAGTGAACACATCTGTTTAACTGGGCTACTCATGGACCAATGTTCATCATACGTCAGATACCACACTGACTCCAGTGTAATGAGACATGCATGACTCTAAAGGAGTATGAAGACGTAATCCTGAATTTGCTGCAGAGAGGTTCTTCTCTCCTTCGTATTTACTAACAAAATGATTTGTTTCCACTTTTCTTTATGATTTCTGTGTGATATTATTTATTTATAGTAAAAACAGTGTGACATACCTCAGGAACTATAATAGATTCTATATTAGGTGTTCTATGAAGTAAGATAACATGGTGTTCTAGGCAACCTGACATCAACATTCAGAAAAGCTCTCAGAGCTCACTTGCCCACTCCCTTGGAATTACAGACAATGCAGAAAAATTCTTGATGTTTGAAGTGCTATCCAGTTATCTTTAGAAATCTCCAAAATGAGTATTCTTTATAGGTGCATAGTGTTCCCTTCAAATTGACAGGTTGGTTTTATGTCAAAAAGTTAAAAATACTACTTTACTGTATCATTTGAAATACAAATGTAAGAAAATTGGGAATGGGCATGAGGCTGGAGGGAAGGATCACATTCCAGAGAGTTTAAATCCATTTCACTTTTAATTTATGTGGGGTTCACACAACAACCTGAAACTGAGAGAAAGGTTTCGTTCAAATGCTTCAAAATTCACAAGTCAAAGTCAGATATTTTCCACAAACATGAAGAAATAGCGTCCTATTAAGAATCACAGATATAATCATTTGCTCTGTTTACCTCACAGAAGATGATGATGAACAAGTAGGCAAGTTTTTCACAACATGATCTGCGCACAGTAATTGTGCAGTTAGAGCATAGATAACACACCACGCATCTGTTAATACACTTCTCAGAATAGCTAATGCCTAAGAATAATGTTTCATAGGTATGTTAAGAAAAATAGTAGCAAGCAAAGATGACTCTTTGACATATATTGACATATATGGTCAGATGTTTAAATGATCAATACTTGCTGAGAATTCAGCAAGACAGGTAAAGATCTCATATGTTTCATTTTCTGATAGGTATTGGGCTGGTTCCTATTTTAACTTTAGATAAAAAAATGTTACCTATTTGGGTCATGTTTATTTAAACACTCACATGACACAAAGCTTGCAGTATCCGAGCATTACAAAGACTGTAAACAGATGCAAAATGTAACCTGACTGAGAAGATTAGCGACGTTCCAAACATTAGTTCTTTTATGGCCTTTTTCTTCAGTACTTGTTTTATTATTCTTAAGCACCATCATAAAATAAATTTAATAAGACCGGGCAATAAAGATGCTTTCTAGCCAACTGAAACATTGCAGAATGTATCATTTCAACATTTAGCCTGCTCTTCGTGCTTGTCACTAAGGAGAAGATTCCCAGAGGTACTACCTTCTTCATCTTGCTGGACTGCTTTTCCGTATCTGCATTTCTGTAGAGTTAGTAGGTGTTTGTTTGCCATGTTTGTCTGTGTTTATCTGTGTGGGGGGGGTTATTTTTATAGACTGGGTTTTTTTCTAGGTGTAAACTACAATTAATGCATGCTCTTAAATAATTCCTTAAATGAACTCTTATCTTTTTTAAACTGGATTAGGAGAGTGAAAATGAGATAAGAGAAAGCTAGGAAAAGGACATAGGAAAAGTGATTTTTGAATAGTTTCCAAACTGTTGAGACCTCTACCCAGATAAATTGGAGTTTTTGTTTCTGTTCAGGTGTGCTGGCTCCCAATAGGACCAGTGGTATTTGTGAAGGAAACACTGCGTGAGGAGACTGACCCTAGGAAATCTCCACAGTTCCTTTTGATCTGAAGACTCTGTGAAGGACAACACTACACCGAAACTTGCAAACATTAGTTAGAGAACTGTGAAATCAAGAGGTTAGGAAGACACTGTCTTAAGACTAGCTATTAAATGAACATGTATTACAGAATCACAGAATGGTTGAGATTGGAAGGGACCCCTGGAAGTCATCTGGTCCAACCCCTCTTCCACCTAAAGACAGTTGCCCAGGACCATGTCCAGACAGCTTTTGATTATCTTCAAGGGTGGAGATTCCACAACTTCTCCAGGCAACCTGTGCCAGTGCTTGGTCACCCTCACAGTAAAAAAGTGTTTGCTGATGTTCAGAGGGAACCTCCTGTGTTTCAGTTTGTGCCCATTGAAAGTCCCAGTCACAAATACTCAGAAAGTTGCTGTGTTTTATCATGTCCCTTTTCTGAGTGATCTTTGGTCAACATATATATATATATGAGTATATGTATGTATATATATGTGTGTGTATGCATATATATATATGTGTACTTGTATATATACAGGTAAGTATACACATATTTATAAGATGTCTGCATATGCATATGCAAATGTGTGTGTATATATGTATATGTGTGTAATCCAACAGGTCCACAGCACTGTGAGGTTAATGTAAAGGGATGAACTGAATACCAAAAAACTGGAATTAGGATTTGAAGGAGAATGTTTTCATATAAATGCCTGGTGACCCATGCAGATTTTATGGCAATCCATTTCTAGAGTGCCAAGTCAATTCAAGTGTATTTGGTGATATTAGAATCAGGTAGAAAATTTTAAGTCTAAATTTTTTTCAGGTGGATGGTAAAGTAGAAGAAGACTCTATAAAATCATGTATTGCTGTTAGCAGCAATTAAGAACCTGGGCATTTTCACCAAAAAAAAAGGCAAGAAAAACTTATTGCTAAAATGCATCATTATTATTGCATTATAAAATTTATTTAAACTATTTTAATGATAGTTTAATCACAGTGTATATATTCATCATAGACAACTAAGGAAAAGAAAGTCTGTAAAAATTAGTGTAAATTATGTTGTGTTGTGCATTATTTTAACATGTTTTCTTCAAGAAATGATCTATAAAATGTTTATGAAATCCATGAAAATACATAAAGGTCTACCTTGTGATGTAAAAGATGATAAATTGAGACTAGCTGTTGAAAATATATGTATTTTAGCTTTATAACCCATATTTCCAAGAAGAAATACAAAAATCTATAACAAACATAATTTAGCTGCACTTTGTGAATAAACTTGTCACTATTTATTGCTCTAGTGGGGTCCATATTTTTTAAAATGCAAACAAGAACCCGTAACTATGATCTATGCAAATGAGTAATAATGTATTATTCAAACAAACCTGAGATCTCACTGTTTTTCATTCAAATATTTTTGCATTTGCTGCTGCTATAAGTAACTATATGCTGTGAAAGAAAACTTGTTTTTCTTGTAGGTTGTTAATGAGTTTGTTTTATGTCTTACTGTATATACAATAAATGCCTAGTAAATTTCTCTGAAAAGTAGTCTCAGTAAGTATATTAAATGTGAGGCTAAACCAGATCATTAACCTTATCTAATTTTGCCAACTATTTAATTCAGTCATTTACTGAATTATTTTCTATTTGTCAACCACATGAAAAGTGAAATTGAGTCCAATTTTAATTTGAAGTGAAGTAAATAAAAGTTCTTTCAATTTGCTGAAAACATCTAAAAAACTTGGTTGCCACGAGGTCTGATTGCTATGTGAAAAACCTCATTTGATTCATCATAACAAAGAGGAAAGACGTTGAGAAATACTGAGGTGTATTCAGCCTTTGAAGAATATACGAAATTTTACTTTCCTAGTCTATCATTAATCCAACTCCATGACATTTTATAACCATCAAATCACTGCATTAGGCTGTTTCACAATAATCATAATTATGCAAATCATTTAAATGGCCAAAAATATAATAAAAAGCAGATGGAAACATCAGAAATTAAAAACAGCATTGGTATTTCTAAGCTTCTGAGCAGAATGTCAGGCATCTTTATTGGGCCTGAATTTTGCTGTGATGTTCTGCAGTTCAAAGATGCTTAGATTTCCCTTCTAAAGATTTGTCTGAAGGCATCAAACTCTGTCTGCTTCAATATCTATTTCTTTAATGAATCTTAACTCTTTAATTTGACAAAGCTTTCTGTAGTATAGAGAAGCTTCACCAACTGTTTTTCCTGTATCATTACTTTAAATGTCACATTTAAAGTCAACCATTTTAGAGTTTCTCACTGTACAGTAAAGCCTTGTATACAACTGAGTGAAAGCTACTAAGTAAATATGAATCCAAACTTATACTGAATATGGTGACACAAACAGAAACAAAGACAATAGAAACTGAATATTAAATAAAAACAAGATGAAAATTTAAAGGCTTGGTCTTGTTCCCAGTTGAAAGTATAAATGTCATATTGTTTGGTTTTCTTTAAGATTGGTTAATTTCTTGGTTCCATACAAGTGTAATGATCTAAATTTTGCTTCGATCATTCCTCATCTGATAGCTATATATGTAAAAATTGAAGATCTAGTCTTGTAAGATGTCTACAGTTTCTGCATGCTGTCTGAGCAATCCCAGTATTTTTTTTTCAGTGCACCCTGAGTTGTAGCATGTTTTGCAGTGTCAGTGGATAGCACTGTTATTCAGATTGGGTTCTAGGCCCTGGAGAGGTAGTCACAAGGAACTGAGAAGATGTTGACTTTGTAAATGAGGATGCAGTATTTGCATCTACCTAACTTAACAATAACATAAACTAGACTAAACCATATTGAAAACTGCAAGAAACATGAGGAAATGGGAAGAGAGGACTGACTGCCCATGGCAAACATGATAATGCTTCTGTTTGGACGGAAAAGATTAGTTCTACATATCATCTAGAAATACAGAAAGTGACTGGTGAGGGCAGAAGAGCTTTGTGGTAAACAAAACAAGGAAGGTCTTGAGCTAGCATCAAAGAATGGCAAAAGAACTTGTACTCAAAGAAACTCCTTTAACTGTTGCTTTGTTTATTTTTAACAGATGGACGAATAATTTTAATGAAAATTGTGTTTGTTGATTATGAAATGGCACATTAATTGGTCAACAATGTGTCACTGTACTTTAAAGTGTCAGTCACTTCAACGTTGGGCTAGCTATGCCCACCTCTTAAGAGCTGGTCCAAGAATAGGCTAAAAACATTCTCTGCTGATGTGTAACAATGTGCAGGCAATAAGTGTGGTTTGTGAACCCCTTACCTCATCAGTAATGAAAGTCTGAAGTTCATCATAGATCCACTATTTGGTGACAAGTTATTTCTGAAGCAAGTTGGGCTATAGTCCTATATCTGGGACTTTATAGCAGAAACATGAGGACTGCAGGTAGAATCGTATTGAAACTGCTTTAGATTTGATGGCAGTTTGCTGAACTTGAAAAATTCAAGGTCTCTATACTATATTGCATTATTGAATAGCATAAGGTGAGAAGTGGACAACCCCAGACACCACTTACTTCCTAATATAGCCAATGTACTTTTGTTCACAAGCTTAGCAAGTTCTACTTCTAGCCTAGTCAGATGTTTTGCACCTACAGTTCCAAATGAAGAGCTCTTCCAAAGGTTGATTGTTCTACAGATGGGGGAACTTCTGACTCCAAGTTAATTTTATTTCATATATTTCTGTTTGTTCTCATGTCAATACTGGACTTTAATGTAAATAGCACATATTTTTCTTGGTAAATCCACTTTGGATAAATTCCAAAATCAAAAGATACATAAATATAAGATCTTTTTATATCATTTTCAGAAGACATACTTACATAAACACTAAAATAACAGTATAAAATTTTACTTAGAGGAAAATCATTAACTTTTAACTTTTCAAGTTAAAATTCGAACAAGATATGAATAAGGTCTTTTCTGTTCACATACAGAAAATAGAATCAGTGCTCATTAAAAAAAAAAAAAAAAAAAAAAGTAAAAAGAAGCCATCTATCTTAGGGCCAAGTTGCTCTATCCAGCCAGGCTTTACTTCACGTTCTGTTTTAAAAATTCACATTTCAGTACAAATTTCAAATGAATAAAAAATGCAATGCACACTGTTAGGAGAAGGAACAAGACAACTTACTGATGTGTCATACACAGGAGATAACATCAATATTTTCCCAGTTATTCTTCTCCATGGATGCACAATTTGTCATATGCTCAATGGAGCAGAAAGTGCTCGTTTACTTTGCTGTTTTTGAAAAAACACATATACTTTTTATGTACATACATATCCCATGTACGTCTGCTTTGTCTTTCAGATTGCCACCTCTTCCTTTTGTGACTGTCCACTGTGGTTTCTCATGTTACAATATCTATGTATTTTTGTGATCTTATGTTCTTTGTGGAAAAATGCATGCTGTTCAGAAACTTCTAAGGCAAGCCACTTTCAGTTCTTTGTTGAAGGCACTATATTGCCTCTTCTTTGAGTTCTGTCCAGGGGCGGATCAGGAGCGAGTTGAGAGTTTGTGGGTGCGAATTAAGGGGCAGGCTGGCAGGGGTGATACTGTTGTGGGTGTCTATTACAGGCCACCGGATCAGGATGAGGACGGTGATGAGGCCTTCTACAGGCAGCTGAGAGCAGTCTTGCAATTACAGGGCCTGGTTGTCATGGGGGATTTCAACTACCCTGATATTTGCTGGGAGGCCTACTCAGCCAGCCATCCCCAGTCCAGGAGGTTCCTCCAGTGCATTGATGATAACTTTCTGATGCAAATGGTGGATGAGCCAACTAGGAGAGGAGCGCTGCTGGATCTTATCCTCACTAACAAGGAGGGTCTGGTTGAAGAGGTGAAGGTTGAGGGCAGCCTTGGTTGTAGTGACCATGAGATGGTAGAGTTCAGGATGTCATGTGGCAGGAACAGAATAGCTAGCAGAATCACAACCCTGGACTTCAGGAGGGCCAACTTTGGCCTTTTCAAGCAATTGCTAGGGGAAATCCCATGGGACAGGGTACTAGAAGGTAAGGGGGCCCAAGATAGTTGGTTAGCATTCAAGGACTGCTTCTTCCGAGCTCAAGATCAGAGCATCCCAACAGGTAGGAAGTCAAGGAAGGGTACCAGGAGACCTGCATGGTTAAACAGGGAACTGCTGGGCAAACTCAAGTGGAAGAAGAGGGTGTACAGATCGTGGAAGGAGGGGCTGGCCACTTGGGAGGAATATAAGTCTGTTGTCAGAGGATGTAGGGAGGCAACTAGGAAAGCTAAGGCCTCCTTGGAATTAAACCTTGCAAGAGAGGTCAAGGACAACAGAAAGGGCTTCTTCAAATACATTGCAGGTAAAGCCAACACTAGAGGCAATGTAGGCCCACTGATGAATGAGGTGGGGGCCCTGGAGACAGAGGATAAAAAGAAGGCGGAGTTACTGAATGCCTTCTTTGCCTCTGTCTATACTGCTGGAGGCTGTCCTGAGGAGCCCCGGACCCCTGAGGCCTCAGAAGAAGTCAGGATAGAGGAGGAATCTGTCTTGGTTGATGAGGGCTGGGTCAGGGACCAATTAAGCAATCTGGACGTCCATAAATCCATGGGCCCTGATGGGATGCACCCGTGGGTGCTGAGGGAGCTGGCGGAAGTCATTGCTAGGCCACTCTCCATCATCTTTGCTAAGTCGTGGGCAACGGGAGAGGTGCCTGAGGACTGGAGGAAAGCGAATGTCACTCCAGTCTTCAAAAAGGCCAAGAAGGAGGACCCGGGTAACTATAGTCCGGTCAGCCTCACCTCCATCCCCGGAAAGGTGATGGAACAACTTGTTCTTGGTGCTGTCTCTAGGCACATCAAGGGTAGGGGGATCATTAGGGGCACTCAGCATGGCTTCACCAACGGGAAGTCATGCTTAACCAACTTGATAGCCTTTTATGAGGATGTTACCCGGTGGATAGATGATGGTAAAGCTGTGGATGTGGTCTATCTCGATTTCAGTAAAGCGTTTGACACGGTCTCCCACAGCATCCTCACAGCTAAACTGAGGAAGTGTGGTCTGGATGATCGGGTAGTGAGGTGGATTGTGAACTGGCTGAAGGAAAGAAGCCAGAGAGTGGTGGTCAATGGGACAGAGTCCAGTTGGAGGTCTGTGTCTAGCGGAGTTCCGCAAGGGTCGGTTCTGGGACCAGTTCTATTCAATAGATTCATTAATGACTTGGATGAGGGATTAGAGTGCACTGTCAGCAAGTTCGCTGATGACACAAAACTGGGAGGAGTGGCTGACACAACGGAAGGCTGCGCAGCCATTCAGAGGGACCTGGACAGGCTGGAGAGTTGGGCAGGGAGAAATTTAATGAAATATAACAAGGGCAAGTGTAGAGTCCTGCATCTGGGCAAGAACAACCCCATGTACCAGTACAAGTTGGGGACAGAGCTGTTGGAGACCAGCGTAGGGGAAAGGGACCTGGGGGTCCTAGTGGACAACAGGATGACCATGAGCCAGCAGTGTGCCCTTGTGGCCAAGAAGGCCAATGGCATCCTGGGGTGTATTAGAAGGGGTGTGGTCAGCAGGTCGAGAGAGGTTCTCCTCCCCCTCTACTCTGCCCTGGTGAGGCCGCATCTGGAATATTGTGTCCAGTTCTGGGCCCCTCAGTTCAAGAAGGACAGGGAACTGCTAGAGAGAGTCCAGCGCAGAGCCACAAAGATGATTAAGGGAGTGGAACATCTCCCTTATGAGGAGAGGCTGAGGGAGCTGGGTCTCTTTAGCTTAGAGAACAGGAGACTGAGGGGTGACCTCATTAATGTTTATAAATATGTAAAGGGCAAGTGTCAAGAGGATGGAGCCAGGCTCTTCTCAGTGACATCCCTTGACAGGACAAGGGGCAATGGGTGCAAGCTGGAACACAGGAGGTTCCACTTAAATATGAGGAAAAACTTCTTTACGGTAAGGGTAACTGAACACTGGAACAGGCTGCCCAGAGAGGTTGTGGAGTCTCCTTCTCTGGAGACATTCAAAACCCGCCTGGACGCGTTCCTGTGTGATATGGTCTAGGCAATCCTGCTCCGGCAGGGGGATTGGACTAGATGATCTTTTGAGGTCCCTTCCAATCCCTAACATTCTGTGATTCTGTGATTCCCTTCAAAGCCAAATCTGACTTAACATGGACACCAGGAAATCACTAGAGCAGTTGATACCCATACTCGTTTCCTGTTATTCTAATTTTTCTGGGGAAAGGTGGTGAATTTTACTTGTCCTCTGGTGAGTTTAGAAGTTGAACTGTGAAGCAAGAAGTGAGAGTCAGTCTTATGTAATTAACACATAGAAATGATTGCAATGGCTCAAGTATATTGTCATGGTTTAACCCTGTCCAGCAGCTCTGCCCCATCCAGTTGCTCATGCACTCCCCCCCAACAGGATGGGAAAAAGAATCAGAAAGATAAAAGTGAGAAAACTCATGGGTTGAGACAAAGACAATTTAACAGAGAAAGCAAAAGCTGTGCGTACAAGGAAAGCAAAATAAGAAATTCATTCATTGCTTCCCATTGGCAGGCAGGTGTTTCTCAATTTCCAGGAAAGCAGGGCTCCATCACATGTAACAGTTACTTGGGAAGACAAACACCATCACTCTGAACGTCCCCCACCTTCCTTCTTCTTCCCCCAGCTTTATACTGCTGAACATGTCTTCACAGGGTATGGAATATCCCTTTGGTCAGGTGGGGTCAGCTGTCCCAGCTGTGTCCCTTCCCAACTTCTTGTGCACCCCCCAGTCTAATCGCTGATAGGGCAACGTGAGAAACAGAAAAGGCCCTGATGCTGTGTAAACCCTGCTCAGCAATGGCTAAAACATCGCTGTGTTATCCACAGTTTCAGCATAAATCCAAAACATAGCACCATACAAGCCACTATGAAAAACTATTAACTCTATCTCAGCCAAAACCTGTACATATATTTACTTTTTCTTTCTCTTCCTTTCAGCATCACTCTCTTTTCTGCAGTGGCTCATGAGAAATGGAATATCTTAAGGGCAGTTCCTACAATATCAGTGTGCAAGGCAAAATGCTACACTCTGTCCAAAGTCTTGACAAAAGTTTGATAAAATACAAAAAGCTTAAAGCTCAGTGAGCTATGTTTGTACTTTGAATTTATCCTGACAGAATTTGGGAATTCCTAAAGAAAGTACCATAATTTTTACAAAATGTTGATGAATGATGAATTCTCCATTAATTTCCTTGAAGGAAATTAAATATTTCCCCATTTAAAATATTGCCATTATTCAGTCAAGCAGTAGAAAAATATATGTTACTTAGAAAAAACAAGACAAAGAGCAAATTGTGAAAAAAATTATTTACAAATTTGTAGTCATTTACTCTAAAGAAATCATGAAATAACCACAGATAATAAATAAAAAAGCATTTCTTCTCAGAAAGGGTCTTTAGACATTGGAACGGGCTGCCCAGGGAGGTGGTGGAGTCACCATTTCTGGATGCGTTTAAGACTGGACATAGCACTTAGTGCCATGGTCTAGTTGACATGATGGTGTCAGGGCAATGGTTGGACTCAGTGATCCCAGAGGTCTCTTCCAACCTGATTCTGTGATTCTGTAAGTTATTAAGATTCTTTCCTGGATTATTTGCAAACAAAAACCCCCAGGCTCTTCTTCATAATGAAGTCTGGACTGTCATTACCATCCTTAAACTGTAATTACAACAAAATTTGAAGCAACGTATTGTATAAGCCCAGTGTAACAATATTACAGACTACATTGCCTGTCTAAAACATATAGTTCGTATTTGAACGGCAGCAAGTTTATTCTTTCAATCACTATGAATCAGATTGTTTCTTTTAATTAAATTGCTGATTATTTTTGGACACAAAATATTGCTGACATATTGCCTTTTCAGTTTGAACATCTTCACAAATCAATTTCAAACCTTATTATGGAAGTAGAAGTAAACTCAAAAAACAGAGCGCTATGCAATTCAGTACCTTTCTCAAACTTGATCACCTCCTATGTGATTTCTATGCATTTTGCGGATCAATTATTTACATGGAGCTCTGCAGATAACTCATGCCAGTACAGGTACTATGTTTTCCTTCGACCTTTGAAGACTAATAAGCAAAGCAAAACCAAACCAAAACTGGATATTCTTGTAGTTTCAATGAAAAAAAATGTGCAAAGAGAGTGTGGAGTGACTACCGGGGGCAACTTATTGAAACCAATTATTGGAGGCACATTAATTGGGAGTAAGTAAATAAAGTTATATCCACATCCTATAAAACTAAGAAAGCATCCAGGATGGAACACGGTTGGCATGTAAGGAATCTGCTCTGCGATGGCTCCCCAGGAAACCTGGCCTGCATTCTCAGATGTTCAGTGCCACAGGAGCTTGGTGGGCTAACTCTGAGAGAACAGAGGTGGAAAGGTGTGGAGATAACCGTGGCCAGGCTCTGTACTAACGAGGCAGGTACAGGAACTTAATGTTACCTCACAGCAGATAAATTACACAGCTACTGTCAAATGAGAGATAATACCCTTTTCCACCCAGAATGCTGGTCACTGAGCCAGCTATTGTGGTGAAATAGTGTCCGTGGATGAACTTTGCTCATTATAATCTCATTATAATACCAAAACACACCTCCATCCCAAAAGCTACCTGCTTCCCTCTCCCCCTGAGCATGCTCTTTGAATTTTTCTTAGCCTATATCTTTAAATCAAAACGAGAGAATTTTGCACCAATCAATAATAAAGGTATGTATGACTAGAGTCACTCAAGCTCCACCTAAACATAGGAAAATAGTATAAAAAACCTTAAGAAAGAGGCAAGGTAGGGAAGATACCATCACTGAGAAGTCAGGGAGACATCACCACGGACTTCTGGGAGCAGTCGAAGGGCTGAAACTCTCGTCCCCACCCATAGGGACGCCTTTGGGTAAGATTTGTACACTTGGTTGTACCAGGTGCTTCCCTGGGAAACTTAGAAGTCAAGCTTGTATTTGTAATCACATTAATAGCACTATATAGTCATCCTGCAACATATATATGTTCATAGGTACCTAAGCATGCTTTGCAGACAGCTTGTTCATCACTGGAAATCTAAAAGAATCTGTATCTGTTGCTAGAATAAATTACCTTAACTGTGGAACTGGTCGCCAGGATTTTATTTCGGTGGACGAACCCAGATTTACGGCATAATCTGGAACTGTGTTACTTCATTGACTGTGACTGGGCCCTGCACTATTAGTGCATCCGGACCTGTGTTAGTTCAACATATCAGCTGTTGAACGCAGCTGGACTGATAGTGCCGACTTTGGCCTATTTCAGACAAAATTTAAGGTATCAAAACAGGCATCACTCAGAGGCTAAGCTCAGCCACCTCCAGCCCCTCTAATATCTGAGGACAAGATGGAACACAAGGGGGTTTAGCTTGTGCCAAATTAGCCCTCCTACACACAACACACCTTAAATGCAACAGAGAGACAGCAAAATGCTCTCACTCTTCATCACATCATGCCTAAAGGCAGTCAGAAGTTATCTGGGGCAATGCAGCATGAGGCTACTAGAATAAACGTCAGTGCCTTCATGAAGTTCTGTGCTATTACAACTGGACTGCTTCTGGTATTTCAGTGAGGCTGACTATCTCTATTTTGAAGACCTATGCATAAAGGAGATCTATCTTTATTATAACTGCTTATATATAACCTGAATCCTCTCCTATATCTCATACCTGTGTACTCCAGAAATAAAGAACAGTTAAACTCTTAATCTATATAATATACACTATCATTTCCTACTCCCAAAGCTAATTAAACATATTTTCCTCAAAGCAATGTGAAACCATGAGCAAAAATAACCAGAAATTACAGCATGCTCTATATAAAATGTTCCTCTGCAGTTGAAGTATGCATCCATGCACTCTGCAGGAGTCTCCTATAGCTAATAATGAGATCATGCAGCAGCTCTACAACCAACTGGACACGTGAAGTCTTTCTTGTCTGCTTACTTCTTATTTTCAGAAAAAATCCAAACATGGTAACTTTGTTTGATACCTTTTTTTCCTCAAGAATTTAACCAATTAAAAAAGTTAATGGAAGGAGCTCAGAGGCACAAAAATTTTACAAATCAAGCTATATCTTCACAAATATAGGTGCAGGGGGACTAGTGGTCTAGATCTGAGATCAAGTACCACAAACTGCCTCCAAACCTTACTGTTTACTGTATGGAATGCAGCCCAGATAGCAAATGTTTTCCAGCATTAATGTAAGTTACCTATTACATATCCCTTTCCCTTCTGCCTACATAACAATTTGCCCATAAATCTGCTGGACAGTCCCTTTAAAGTACAAAAGATATCTTACAAAGTTTTGTCCAAATTGTTATTAAATAAAAAGTTAGGGAAAAAATAGAGTCAGTACAGTTTGCTCAAACAGAAGTGAAACTGGCAAGAAAAGCATCTTCCTTCACTGCCTACACCCTGTGCTCAGGAGGGAGGAAAGCCTACTGCAGTGGAAGTGCTTTCTGTCACTATTTTAACTTACTGCCAGTGAAAACTAGCATGACCACAACTATTTCCTGAACTGACCTGAATACCTAAAAATTATCATCAGAGGATGTTTCTGCTCTTGTTCAAGATTTGAATCTTGAATATCTTTTTTTCTTGTTCACTTCTGGGAAATTGATTTTGAGCACTAGAGAAATATTCTTGGACACTTGTCCATGTAGATGATTTGAGGCACAGTCAAAAACGCTTTTTTTTTTTGAAAGATTCTGAAGATGTTCAGAACATATAGTTGCAAAGCTATGCTTTTTTCCATAATAATCCTATGGAAACAAACCTAAAACAAACCCCCATGATTTCTTTACTAAAAATAACTAGCTCTCAAGTATTTCTTTCGTGTACCAAAATCAGCGTTGTCAGATCTTACAACCTTATCCTGAATCTTGTGATTCCAGCATCCTTCTTGAAGACCAGCATTCTGGATGCTTCAGATTAGTAGAGTCCTCTTTAATTTTCTATTTCACTATGGCCACATAAGAGGAAAAAAGATAAAACTTTAGGAAACCAAAGCTATTTTACTATTTCTCATTATAAAATGCAAATACTATCCTGCTTTCATGCCAAAGCTAGTTATTGACACTGTATTTCCAGAGAAGCTCTCCAAACATTCAGACACTTACATGGTGGGGGAGGTACTGCACATCTTCTGACAGAAAGAGATGGTCCATTTTCAAAGATCTCTGCATGTTAAGAGAGTTAAAATGAGACCTACGACCGTGAGAGATCAAGGGCTGGTGATTGCCTGGATTCTGAACGTGTGCAGAATGGCTCTCTCTGTCCCACACATTTTTTCTCACCTTTCTCAAAACTTGCTTGCAATGATGGAATTCAGTTCCATATTCTGCAACTGTCTGACTGAAACATATAGCAGACCCTTGCATACAGTGAAAATAAACACCACGTATTTTTGTGTTCTTGTTTCCTTATGGGATTCAAAAAAAAAAAGTGGAAAGAAGTGAACCTAGAAAGAAAAATTCAAATGCAAAATCTATTTACAAGCAACTATCCCTCTTTATTGTTAATAGTTTATTATTGATTTTACTTTTAAGGGTAAAAGTTATTTCTGATAATATCTGGGAAGCAAATAGACGTGACAATAAAATACACACAGACCCACTAATTTCATAGAGCAGGGCTTGCTTTTTTTTTCATTTCTTTCTTTTATGGAAATGTGTTATTTTGGTTTTCTATACATTTTTCACTAAAAGCATACTTCCCTATCTCCCTGAAGTATCCCGAAAGGATAATAAAATGCATCATCTGAAACAAACCTGCCAGTTCTGTTCTAGTTTAAAATATGTTATCAGTTTCTGTAACCCTTTTCATTGTTTAAAAAAAAAATATTTTCCACATCTCCCAGGTACATCTTTGTAAACTGCTCTCACTAAATTTTGTATTCAACGCATTGCTGTTTACAAAGAATAAATGAGCAAATCTATGTACGCACAATCTTGATACTATGTTTAACAATTTATCTTACAGAAAAAGAGAGCAAACCAAGACAACTTCACTTTGCCAATTAACCTCCCACAAACATTTTCACCATGGCTATATCTTGCCTGATTGTTCAAGAGTAATAAATTATTTCTTATACCTCCCTGACTAATTTATTTCTGTATTCATGATCTGGTTTCAAGATGGTAGTAAGCATATTTTCTTCAGCATTATTTTGACACCTGTGAATTTTAGGAGTTTTCTGCACATGCAGGTACACAAGTACTTATGTTTGTGTAATACTCATAGGGATATAATACCTTTTCCTTCTGTGCAGATTCTTGAGAAACAAAAAGGTCTGCTTGTTTGTGAAAACAAACAGTGATAACACATGTTTTGTCTACAGCTTTCCCAGTTATGTATTTGAATATCAAATTATTATGCTGTCTCCTCAAACTGTAAGCTAGCAGCAACAAGTGGTTAATGTTTTCTGTACTGTGTCATGTATTGATGAATAGTTTTTAATTGTCTCCTAGAGAATCTGTGATTATGTTTCCCCATTTCTTTACAGGTGTTGATAGTCTCGATAATGACAGGGACATGTCACTTTTCATACAGAGGTTGATAAGTTCTTGTCAGTAAAAATTAGAATTTTCTTCAAGTGCTATAAATCATTACATTATAAACCAGAAGACTTTGGCCTATTATTCCTGATAAATCTTTATTTACTTGCTATTCTTAAGAACTAACCTGATGTTTAAGTTTAAGAGTGGATAGTTCCGCAGAAGAGTTATATGGTTTTTGCCTTGCTGGGCCTAATGTTGTTCTCAATGAGTTAGATTCCAAACCTTGTAAAAAGTAAGCTTTCCCATACAAGGAGAATGATTAGAGTGCAGAAGCTTTCCGGTGCTCTGAAGGTCGCAGTATTATTTTTAGTGAAAACTGAAGTCACGCTGCTCTGTACAAGCTCTGTACAAAATTCAAACTATGTTGAATAAGGTAAAGAGAAAAAGGTATCTGGCACCTGTGGAAGTTGGTCTTCAGAAAGCCATTTTCTTGACTATTTTGTTCCTGTTGTAATTATTGTTATTACTACAGCAAATTCATTACTGAAAACAAGTAGTTCTTGCTTTCACAAAAGGAATTTTATCTTGTTCAATTATTTGGACAGCTTGTTGACCTTCTTGGGCTTTCATGATCCAAGAATGTAATTTAGGACAGAGGTTGGAATCAGAAAATTAGAGCTCTATGAACTGTTTCAAAAAAATGTGAGCTGATCTGAATAAACCACAATTAATTCAGCTGAACCAAACCATGGTATCATGAATTTAAATGTTCTGGATTATACTCGTGCAGTATTCATGCCACATGCTAGCTAAGAGACGGTCAATCCCAGCTCTCAGCTACACAATGGCACCACAAGCTGCAGAATGGGTAGCATGACTGTTACTCAGTTGCCACAGCTCACAGTTCAGCGTATTAAGATAATGTGAAATGAGTGCAAGTTGAAGCTGGTATTCTGGATAGTGATCTGTGGCTGCGCAAGGTAGATGTTTTGCCTCTTCAGCTCACATGGACAGCAGTGAGTTGCAGAGGGTGGGCAGGTGGGGAAACATACTGCTTAGAAAGCACTCACAAGGATTGCCTGAGCTTGTGACTGAAAACCCTTAATGCAAGAACACGTTGACATTTGCATTATCACACCACAAGTGCACCCAAGAAAATTTTATCGTCCCAAAAGCAGTCTGTTCATTTAGGGAGGAAAACAGCCCAGGAAAGTCAACATAGTCAGGAACAGTGTTGGTATCTTTGCTGAGCAAGCAGCAGGTCTTCTCTGTATGTAATTCAGTCTCCATTTAGAGCAGAAATTTGAAGATAATATAATCAAGATGATTTCTAATGTTTATTTACTTGTAAAATGTACTGTAATCCCATTAACTAAAACTAGAAGCGATCAATAAATATTCAAATTATCTTAGTTATTAAGGAAGTTTATAGCAAACTAAATGTCAAGAATTAAAGGTATTTCATAGATAAGTACCTCTTTCATTCTTGTTCCTCTCCCTGTGTGGGTTATACAGCACGAAACTAACAAAGACTACTTAACTTCCCACTAATGATTTAAAATGTGATCCTAATAACAGAAAATTACCAAAAAAAGGTTAATATTTTTTAAAATATTATTTTAAAAGAACATCTTAACAGCTGTTCTTTCAGTTACAATCTGACATTTTGAAGAGTAGAATGAGAGAAATACTTGCAGACTGACAGAAAATAGCATAGAAGATGTCTGTAGTGTAGTGGCAATAAGATAAAATGAGATGCTTGGGAGATTTCCTTGTAAAATATGCTGACACAAAATTCAAATTAAAAATAAATTTTTAAATATGCTCATATTCACTATGTAGAGCTTCCAGTAAGGGGAGAGGGCTTCAGCCTTATTCATTCACAAACGGAGTCTCCATTGTTGGTGGAATGATACTGGAGCCTATGTCATACTGATACATAGAGTTGCAACTTCTGCAGCTTTGATATGTTTGGCTTTGGGCTTATGGTATTATAGCATACTGTCTATTGAATCTTTCTTATATGGGGGTCCAAATGCCCATGCGCTAAGGAGGAATTTTCAGCTAATGGTGGATGTCTTCTTGGCACACTTGAATTGTGGTAGGAATGTGATTCCTAATAAACAAGAATGTAAACATATCTCTGTTAGTCATGACCCTTTCCCTGCAAAGACTTGAATTCAGCTTTGAAAAGTCCACTAGAGCAAGTACTAACCAGTGAAAAGTGAGCCACATGCAAGAATCCTATCCTGTTTGCCAAACATGCTAAATCGCGAAATAAATACCACTGTTCCCATGGTTCTGGAAACACATTTACTGAGATGAATTCATGCATCTCCCATGATATGATTCTGCACAAATTATCATTTGTCATAGATTCATAACTGAAAACAATGCATTAAAATTTGGATAATTTTTTAAAAAGAAAATGTTCATGTACATTAATAATTCTGTTGAATGCAGCTTCATAAAGCACATGCATATAAATACAGAGAAATGTTTGTATATAAAATATAGTTGGCCTCTTGGCAGGCTGTAAGTATAGATTCAATGTTACTGCATTCTTAGGTTTATTTCTCATCCCAAACTGTGTCAGCATAGCCTGTAAATGAGGAATAGGCTTTGGCCTTTGCAAAAGGTTTTTCAGTGTCTGTTGAAGCTCTAAGACATGCAGTTCACCAGCAGCTAGTGAGAAAAATGTTGTTATGCTTTGCTCATACTTTCTTGCCTGAGGAGCACAGAGACTTCCCAGACTGGTGTCAACAGAATGGCTTTCAAGTTAATTGAAAAGTATAGTCAATCTGCTTGGGATTTCTATCACTCAGAGCAAAGGAAAGAATTGTATTTAACCTAGCCTTTGTACTGTTTATGCATGATGTGTTCTAAGTGCAATGTCAGGCCCTAGACGAAAAGTAAACAGAAAGGTAAACAGAAAGGAACTCCTTAGAAACACTGCAAAAAAAAGTCCTTACAAAAAGCATTACCTGCAGTACCTTGACAATGTATTACCAGGATGAAGCTTTTTAGGGCTCCACTTCAGCAAACTCAGAAGTGCTCAGTTGGCCTTGATGAAATTATTGTCATCCTTAGACATTTCCCTAGCTTGCTATCTAACCAGACCCCAGTGAAGTCATTCATATGATTCAAAAACCTTACTCATCTCCATCAGTCTGAAAAAGTCATCCATCTTTAGCTTTTTTGGGGAGCTTGGGATGGCTGTTACATGATTTCTGAGTTCTTTTTTCCATGTGCAACAGACATTTAGAATGACAATGAGCAAGTAATGTAATCTGTGTAACCGTTGAGGTACAGTGTACCTCTGTCTAAAAATGTCTTATGAGTAAGTATCCTTTTATGTCTTTTTGCAGATCACATACTGCAGCTAGACATCCAAGAGTGCTTTGGTAAAACTCACATAGAATACAAAGCCTCTTAACCATTTTCTGCTGGTGTAGCAATCCTCTTTTACTCTTTTTCTCTCTTATTTTATATTATTAAAATGATGAGTGTGATGATAAATATTGTAGTTTGAAATATTTCTTTTTACAGCCTTCCAAATTTAAGGCTACTCTGTTTTTCTTCTACTAAAGCATGATGTGAAATAGTTAATTTTACTAGATCATAACTTAATTTTCTGAACTGTAATCAAAACTGCTTCTCTAGATGTAGATATATTTACCGTTTAATTACTGTGTGATTCTTTTATAAGCAGGAATTTGGCTTTTATAAAGTTTTATGAACTGTTTATGGATACACATAGATTTCACCTCAGTAATGCTCCACCTTGTGAGAGACTGAAATGTAAAGCGATTGTCTCAAAGTTTGCTTGTGTGCGCCGGCTTGATTGATAAGACAGCAGAACTGTGGAATCCACAAGCTTGTTGATGCAGCACACCACTCTTTTGCTTATCAGTCACTGACCATTATCCGGGCTGAGTGTGCAATCCACCAAGAACATCTTGTTTACTCCGAGTGACAAGAGAGGCCTAAGGTGTGCAAACAGACATATGCACATATGCAAAACAGTAACCACACCATAGTCAAGTCACTGTTGTCAAGACGATGAAACCCACTCCCTTACCTACATGGTATAAAGGAAGACCACCCCCAACACACGGTGCTGGACCACCACCAGAAGACCAAACACCAAAGACAAATAGAGGACCTGCAGGACGCCGCTAGATCCTGGGTGGTGGCTATCCTATCCTTGTTATACTGTCCATAATCTCAGCTTATTTTTCCTTCTATCTCTTGGTTTCTTTTCCGTGTCTTTCCTCCTCTTTCACAAAATATCATTATCCACTTATAGGATATCATTCTCCAAGTAAACATAGCCTACTGTGAATGAATACCATGCCTCGTTTGTGCTTTATCTTCGTCTCAAGGATCAACTAAGAACCTTTCATAGGGGAGGGGAACCCCTGCTCCCAAGTGCACTGGGAGGGAAGAGGGGGGGGGAAATTATTTTTAGGGGGCTCTAACCCATATGGGTGGGGCTGACCGTGGAGTTTTTAGGGGGCTCTGACCCGTGGGCAGGTGGGGCTGACCAAGGAGGGCTGCGATCTGATCAGTCGTGGCTGGTGAACCCGCCTCCTGGGGAACCATACTGGTTCTCGACACACCTGGGTGACTTAACCCACTAAATTAAATTCTATAAACTGACAACTTGAATGATCTTGTGACAACAATCAGTGTATCTACTGTTTTACACAATTTTTTTAATGCGAGGCATATATGCAAATAATTCAGCTTTTTCTTTTATTGTTTTCAGCAAAAATATTTATTTCTCTCATAAAATTTTACATACCTACTGCGTAATTGACTTGCCTTATTCCTCCCATTCTGGTGCAGTGAATGCACTATACCTGAATCCTAAGTGAAAAATAATGTTAGTTCAAGTAATTCTATACAGAAGCATGATATCTTCTAGGTCTATTTAAACAGCTGGAAATATACAGCATTTCTGGACACTATTATGTGACATTTTTAAGATTTTGCATATGTCAACACCCATAAGAATGTGAGAAAAAATGTGTCTAAACTACAAACATAAGTATGGTGATTGCGGGTGCAAATCCATTATCATAAATAAAATCATGCATATGGGTCACACATATATGACAACAGGAATATGCATGTACAATGGTGAATGAAAAAATCGATTCATACCTGTGTCCCTGAATAGTTTTAAAATCTTGAAAATTGACATGGAAAGCATAGATATCTAAAAAGGATTTGCTATTTACTCCCAAAACGTAGTAGGTGATATCTACTATCCACATTTTATTTGAACTTCTGACAGCTGCAATGCAAAGTCTGTATTGCTGCTGTTATCTTTCTAAGGGAAAAAAGATTGTCTTCTGTCTGGTTTATACACTATACTCAAGGCAACAAGCAATGTGCTATGACACAGACTGATAGAGAACATTTTATTGCACTCACCAATTGTCCTACAGTGTAGAAAGCTTTACACAACACAGAAAGATTTATATAACAACGGGCTTTTTAATATTGCTTTTGTGTATCTGTGGATGCTCTAATTTTTAATAAAAGATAATTATTATTTTTTTTTAAAATGAACCTAAAAATGGAGGTGATATTTCTTATTTTGTGTGGTTATTCACAGCACCTAAGGCAATTGAAAGTGCACTTCCTTTCTTTTATCAAATTGAGAAGTGGTATTGTCAAGATAAAACATATATCGTCCCCTTACCAGAATTTTAACATCTGCCTTGTTAACAAGTAGGTTTTACAGATTTTTGCTAGCAATGCAGTCTCCTTAGAATGCCTTCAGAGTCTATGAGGAATAAATTTAGAGAAACAAAGCCTTACAGACTGTTGTAAGGCTTCCTCCATGAACACTAGCAAAGCTAAAAAAAGGAAAGAAGAAAACCTGTAATCTAGCAGTTTAGATCTATATGATTGTAAACTCATAAAATAAAAACAAGCATACATCCTGCACTGGGATAAATGATGAACAGTGCTAATGTCATTAGGACTGCATAGTGAATATGATGCATGGAATTCAAATGAATCTTACTGGATTTGCAAATAGCTCTCCATGGTACCTCTTTTCAAAATCTTATATACGAGGTCCAAGAAAAGGATACTTCTGACAGACAAACAGGTATTATATTCACAGATCTGTAATATTATATGCATTAAAGTCTTTATAGATTGCAGTCCTTACATATTCGTGGTAGTTAGCTGAACTCTAGCATGTTGATCTTTAGTCAACAAGGCTTAGATGCTTGCTGCAGTTCCTGAATAAATGAAGCTTAAATGCAATTGTAATGTTGAGTTTATTAAAAAAGGTTATATGGGCATCACCATTCTTTACACCTTCATGGCAGCTCAAGTTGCTAATAGAAAATAACATGATGAGCAAGGTTAATGTCAAACCAGCTAGAAAAATTGCCACAGTCAAGCAAAAGAGAAACAATAAGATGATGAATTATGATATACAATGATTTAAAATCTCTATTCAACCATGTCATGTCAGGAGAACCTAGGTTATATCAGTTGAATTTCCTGCACAACTGAGTTCATAATATTTGCATTATTATAATCAAATTTAAAAGGATAAATGAATAAAAGCAACAGTGACTTTTAATTTAAAAGATGCATAGAGGTACTACAAAGGCAATTTTGCGTGTGTGTTTGCCTCCAGCACGTTAGAAACTTTGCTCTGTCGAAATGGGGATTATAAGAAAAGAAGTGACAGTTTCTAAATTATTTGATATAGCAGTGAAAGATAAAAAAAAAAAAAAGCAGTCAATTTCTGACAAGAAAAAATGCTGATGAAAAAAAGGCTGTCTTAGAATGTAGAGGTTGACTGTATATAAGATACTGATAAGGTAGACAGGAATTTAGTCTTTTTTGTTATTTTAACGATGAAATCAAGGATTGTCAAACTGAATTCCTGTGGAGGAAAGAGTTCCTCTAGTGTGTATGTGCGTGCATGTATGTATTACTCCCCTGCTGCCTCTGCTAAACTTCTAGTCAGTCAACTGTATTTTTTAGAAATAGAGCTCTTGAAGATAACCAAGTTTCTAAAAATTCCTTGAAAATTTTCTGTAAATAAAGGAAAGATCCATCTCTTAGAATGTCACCTGACAGGCAACAATATGAGGGCATTCCTTGTTAGCTACTAGGTAATCCATTCTGGAAGGGGAGTAGGAGAAAATGAGTTTGTAGAGAAAAAGAAAGGTTCTCCAGCACAAGAAATATTTATTTGGTACCTATTAATTCTTAGACACTGAATTCCATTGACAATGATTGATAATGATGCATATGAGTCAAGAGGAAACCAAGCTCCATTCATTCCAGTGATCATGGACCTAGTTGTTTTGGAAATAATTTTATTCTAAGTATGTTGAATTATTTCTTCAACACAGGTTGCCCTGGGGTTGCAGAGGAAGATATGGTTTGAGCTTAAGTCAAAATGGTTGAGATGTTTATAGGTATTGCATACAGGAATCGAAACCCAGGTGTAATGGGCTTGTGTGGCCAAGTTTTGGTAGCAGGAGGGCTACAGGGGTGGTTTCTCTGAGAAGCTGTTAGAAGCTTCCCCTATGTTCAATAGGGCCAATGCCATCAGCTCCAAGACTGAACCGCCACTAGCCAAGGCTGAGTCAACAGGTGACGGTGGTAGCACCTTTCCAGCTGTAACTCAAAGCTCTGTGACTTCTCACCATCTCCTCCATCACCAAGAAGATGTGACAATCTGTAGTAGCAGGTATGTGTACATGTGCGTGATTTCTTTTTCTCTGTCTTACAGCCTGTCCAGACATGACACGGAGTTGCGGAAAGGAAGGCTACAGAGGAAGAGATTTATTATCATCAAGTTAGCATCCAGCTCTGGGAGCCTGCTTAGGTCACCCTCATCTCACATTAACTGCCTCAGTAACTAGATTATTGGTTACCCTTAGCTGAGTCTATTGGCAGTTCTTGGGTGTGCTTCTGTTGTTTTACTTGTAGTTCTATTCATAGTCAAATAATCATGACCAGCTTTTATTTATTTATTTATTAGAAAAATGCATATAAACACTGAAGGAAATGCATGGGTGAAATGGGTAGAAGGATCTCTACAAGACTTGTCTGGCTGTGGTTCTGAAATAAAAGGCCCTATTTACAGACTTGTTTCAGAGATAAGTCTGAAACTTATTTTCCTCTTGCACTGTCTACTTTAGAAAATGCTCCCATGGTAACTGAGTCTCTTAAAAGCTTTTGATTTGTTTTCGTTTTTCTTGTATATTTTATTTAGCACTTTGCCTTATTCAGCCAGCTTTATACCTCCTTTAATTTATTTGCTTAGCTTTCGTATTGTGCACTTGCTGTTTTCCTCTGTTGAATCTTTCCCACTTTTCTTTTATGCCGACATGTTCTTGTGCTGTGCTGTTCCTGCTGCTGCTGAGCCAGAAGCCAAAGGAGAGCAAAAACAGTTATCATCAATGATTCCCTTACCAAAGAAATATTAGTAAATATAGTTTAATCCCTTTTTAATTGGGGTTTTAAGTTTTCCACGGTTGTTCAAAGAATAAACCTTGCCACTGCCACAACCCAACACCCAGCACTTCTCAAAATCAAAGAAGTCAATCAACATTTTTAGAAAAATAGTTTGAAGTGAGAGTTTTGATTTCTTGTGCCTTTTTCAAAAGGAAAAGCTCTGGGACAGTCTGTAGTTGACCTGGCCTGGCCTGGTCTGCAGGAAATCTAAACTAATTGTAGGTTTTTCTCAAATAAGGTGGATGCCAATCAAGTCTAACTAGGTTAGATACAGGAGAGAGCACAAATGCAGGATGACAGAGAAAAATAAACTTTGCCTGCAGCTCAGGAGTGGAAGACAGCTGCTACTGCAGATGAATATAAGGACAGCTGACTTGTACAGGAAAAGGAACTGCTGCCTTTTTTTGTTGTTCCTCCTAAATGTTCAGAACATCATAGCCTACATTGTCCACTGAATGGTATTTCCCTTGTCAGATGAATTCTTTTTTTGCCACCTCAGGTGTTATCCGTAGTCTTCAGGGAACACTCACAACTAGCAAAGGACAGCAATCTTATATTTGGGAAAAGTACAGTGCAGTACAAATGTATCTTGAAGACAACTGTAAAATAAAAACTGTGAAGGAGTAATTTTTTCTCATTTATACGGCAAATGAACAAATGAAATGAAACTGAATGAAGAGGAAGTACAAAACTTAATCAGATCCTGAACAGACAATATCTGGTTATAATTTTTAATTGTTGGTTCTAGAAAACCCTGGATCCATCATGCAGTTAGTCAAATATCATTGTCCTTGTTTCCATTGAAGACTAAAATGAAAATATTGGAAGGTGTTCTTAAAAACCTGTGATGTTTTGCGAATCTTCACCAAATTATAGAATCATAGAATCACAGAATGGTTTGGGTTGGAAGGGACCTTAAAGATTATCTAGTTCCAATCCCACTGCCATGGGCAGGGACACCTTTCCACTAGACCAGGTTGATCAAAGCCTCATCCAACCTGGCCTTGAACACAACTTCTCTGGGCAACCTGTTCCAGTGTCTCAGCATCCTCACTGTAAATAATTTCTTCCTAATATCTAATCTAAATCTACCCTCTTTCGTCCTATTGCTGCACTCTCTGATAAAGAGTCCCTCCCCATCTTTCCTGTAGGCCCACTTCAGGTACTGGAAGGATGCAACAAGGTCTCCCCAGAGCCTTCTCTTCTCAAAGCTGAAAAACCTGCACTCTCTCAGCCTGTCTTCATAAGAGAGGTGCTCCAGCCCCCTGATCATCTTCATGACCCTCCTCTGGACCTGCTTGAGCAGGTTCATGTCTCTGTTATGCTGGGGCCTCAGAGCTGTACACAGGTCTCACGAGATCAGAGTAGAGGGGGAGAATCACCTCCCTTGGACCTGCTAGTGACACTTCATGATCATCATCAGGCCTTCAACAAATGAAAGATCCAAGCTTCTCATATTTTCCCATATTCTGTCCTGAAAGTAATTTTTGTCGTTACATTATTATTTATAATATTTCTATATCGATTTCTAGTTTTTCTGCCTTTTTTTTCCTAATCTGAAAAAAGAAAAATTCATTAAGGGCAGAGTCACTTTGTTAAAGTTCATAAAGAGAGCATAAGTCAAATGAAGGAGTGCAAAGTTTGAATTTAATTTCTGTTTAGTAGTTCTTTACAATGTATATATACTCTTCCCATTTAGTGGTGCTCTATAACTTAAACAACAGTTTATGGAAAAGAAAGATGTTGAGGTGTTGGAGCGAGTCAGAGGGATCAGGACGAGACCAGCGGCATGAGGTTCAACAAGAACAAGTGCCGGGTCTTACACTTTGGCCACAACAACCCCAAGCAGCGATACAGGCTGGGGGAAGAGTGGTTAGAGAGCGGCCTGGCGGAAAGAGACCTAGGGGTGCTAATCGACAGGCGGCTAAACATGAGCCAGCAGTGTACCCAGGTGGCCAAGGCGGCCAATGGCATCCTGGCCTCTATTAGGAACAGTGTAGCCAGCCGGTCTAGGGAAGTGATCGTCCCTCTGTACTCGGCACTAGTGAGGCACACCTTGAATACTGTGTCCAGTTCTGGGCCCCGCACTTCAAGAAAGGTGTTGAGGTGTTGGAGTGAGTCCAGAGGAGGGCGACCAAGCTGGTGAAGGGTCTGGAGGGTCTGACCTATGAGGAACGGCTGAGGGAGCTGGGGTTGTTTAGCCTGGAGAAGAGGAGGCTCCGAGGTGACCTTATTGCAGTCTACAACTACCTGAAGGGAGGTTGTAGTGAAGTGGGAGTCGGCCTCTTCTCCCAGGCAACTAGTGATAGGACAAGAGGACATAGCCTCAAGCTTCGCCAGGGGAGGTTCAGGTTGGACATCAGGAAGCATTTGTTTTCAGAAAGGGTTATTAGACATTGGAATGGGCTGCCCAGGGAGGTTGTGGAGTCACCATCTCTGGACGTGTTTAAGAAAAGACTGGACATGACACTTAGTGATATGGTCTACTTGACATGGTGGTGTCAGGGCAATGGTTGGACTCGATGATCTCAGAGTCTCTTCCAACCTGGTTGATTCTGTGATTCTGTGAAAATCCTTTTTATGAAAAAGTTCTTTTTCATTCTTCCTATCTAACTCAAGCTTTTTTGAAAGAGCAAACAGAAAGTGAGTGATGGCAAAAGCAAATTTGGGGAGGAAATGGAAGTAGTAGCTAAGCAGTTTAAACTGACTGGTAAAGCCAAAACAATTCCGGATTTTGCAGACTTGGTCCTAACTTCTTCCTCTTTCACACAGACAGTCTTTACAAAATTTTAACCAGTTCAGGAGAGCAAGATATTGTTTTCTCTTTAATATGTTATTCTTTAGACTACATTTAATGGATAGAAGAAGAGACTTTAAGGCAAATCCCCCAAAACTAAAGAAACTAACATATAGAATATAACAATGTATTATTTATATCTCCCTCTAATTTCATCTTATACATGGCATGCTCTCCTAGACAGGTAGGAAATATTATTTTCATTTTAAGATACAAAACATTGGACTTCCTCAACTATTGTTTTCAGTTTCATATCTGCACCTTTTTGTAATGTTTCATCTCTTTGAAATGATCTTCCCTTGCTATGGAGACAAGAATTTTATCTTGACTATATCCATTATTTAAATTGTCTTTTTTTTCCTCATAAAAAGTGCTTGTGATACTGTATATTAAGGACAGCGTATAAAATATGTTTTTACAGCATCATGTGAAGAAGAGCCACGTCAATCTTCAATAGTAGTTTCTACACAAATATATTTATGTCGACCTACTTCTTGTAGCAAACAACCTATAAAGTATGGGCAACAGAAATTGACAAGTTCATGTCATAAAATTAAATCAAAATGCAAGGAAATGGAAGAGTACATAGTCAAGAAATTTACATTAAAAAAAAACCCTAACATAATGCAAAACGTTTCAGTAGAGCAAAAAAAATCTCTTCAATTTTCAGACAGGCAATGGTTGATGTAATTGCAATATGTTTATTGATGCACATGTGAATGATAAGCCTGAGGTCCATGTCGAAAGAGTAGTTCTTATAATAGTTTCACAGAATGTATTTTCTTTTAAGAACTAAAACCCAACAAAACAAATAAAAAGAAAGTTTTTATGATACAAGGAATATGCATACTCCTGCATTCATTCTGTACTAAAAGTTGTAACCTTGGAGAAATTCCAAAGTGTCTCTAAAACAATAAGAATTCAAACCAATATCCTAAAGCTCTCTGAAAATTGAGACCTTCATTTTTCATTGCACTGGATTGCATTGCAGTTTATCCTGAAGGAAAAGGATTATTTCCCTGGGGATTATTGAAGACGTTAAAATATTAAAAGTGCCAAGTCTTCTGCCTGCAATAAGATTTATCATAATTGGTACAAAGTCAAAGGCATCATTAACTTTAGCTATACACAAAGGTGCCACCAATATGCCACTTAAATACTTTCTGTTTAACTAATCCATTAACTTTCTCTGAAATCAATTGACGTTAAGATATCCTTGTTTGTTCATGAACTTGCTAATTTGTAATCATTCCTTTATATATTTGAAATGTTGTTATGTAGATAAAGAAGATTATTAATCCTCAAGAACGTAATTAAATTCTATATGAAATTATAATGCCCTATTAACAACACCACATACACACAAAAATCTCATTTCTGTAATTTTTCACTTAGCCTTGAAAAGTGTTAATGAGGTAAAAGAGGCATTAGAATATAAGGTCATGATCCTGCAAACTCTTTCAGATATAGAGTAGATCAATGATATAGAGTAGATCATCATTGAAATACAAGGCAAAAATTCTGTCCTTTTTTTTTTTTAAAATGAAACAGAATGAGGTTTATTTTGATGATCAAATCCTGATAGTTTCGACTAACAAAACCCTATATCCTATAAATGTTACAATTAAGGAATGAATGAATAAATGAATGAATAAATAAATAATGAGAACAAGAAAGCTGCATAAAAAACAGGGTTCCTATACAGCAAACAATTGTCACTCTAGATATCTAGGAAAAAGTACTCTCATCATATAAATTGTGGAACTTTAATGTAAATTTTATCAGGCTGCTCAGTACTCAAAATGACTACAGAATATCCAACACAGTTTCTCAATATAGACAGAATATCTGCAATGCAGATTAGAAGGAAATTCTGGCTACATTTACTATATATATGCTGATGCATGTTTATTTATTATTCACATACCTACTTGCACAGACAGCATCTTTCACATAAATACAGTATTTTTAATTTTATATACACTTGCAAAAATAAAAGTGGTGATTACTTTGACACATGCCCACCACTGTAAAATCTCTGTTAATTTCTATTCTTAGGGATTAAAGGATGGGGAGCAGAAACATGTATCCTTCCATAAAACTTGTTCTTTGAGGGGAGACATTCTTTCACAGCTTCCCCTCTTCACTAGCTATTTTGGTGATAGCTAACTCTCTCTCTCTCTCACACACACACACAATTCATCTGTCTGCTTTAGCTCTCATATATGCTGTGGTAGTATATTCAAAATTATTATTCACTTGCCTTACCACAAGGCTTCAAAGCTAAGGTGCCCGACAGTTGTTTAAGTTCCTTGAATACAGCTATGAAAAAATGAATGGCACCAAGTAGTAATTAAGTTTCAGGGTGAATCAAGGTCTAAGTCTGTTTTAGATTCAATTTCAATAGCTTTCATTAAAACAATGATCCGAAAAAAAGGCACATTTCACAAGCTTATCTTTTTCACTCTAGGCTTTCTATTCTCTTACAGCAAATTAAGAAAGGAATGGTTCTTCCTGAAACATTAGAACCACTCAAACAAGAGAACGACCAACTTTTTAGTTTGCATTGCACCCAAAGTAAAAGCTACAACACAGGGTCAGCAATCTTTCAAGGTTGCTGTGTCAGGCTGTGTTTTTTCATTGTCAAATTGGAGACTGAATGCAGTGGCAGCCTGAAGATGTTGCCTCTCAGAGGAAAAGGAGTCCAAGTATCTTAATTGCTGTACTTTGTCTTTGGGTGAGGCAGCAGCTCCCAGTTTTTTTGCTGAGTTTGGACCTCAGTGGAAATCAAGAAAAGCAACTATTTCTCATGGATGCCACTGTCCAGATATTATGCTTCAGTGATAGACCTCCTGCTTGTCATTTAAAAATCTGCCTTAGACAAATCCCTCTGTGCTGTCTTTGACACCTACACTGCCTGCCAGCAGCCCTTGCTGTGTCAACTGCTTGAAATCTTTCTCACCCTTATATTCAAAGGCACTTAAACAATGAACTTTGTATTAACACCTCTGTCTTGTCATTGCCATTTTCTGATCAACTGATGCTATTATTATGGCTAGTAAAGAGACGTTGTTGCACGAAAAGCAGAGATCACGAGATTCCAATTTTTATGGGGTAGTGTTCTATTTTTCCTAATCTTTCATTTCACCAGTAGCCCCATCCCTTGTCATGTCCCTAAAACCCTCTCTCTTCTCCCTTTCACAAAGTTCCCTCCCATTTCTCCTTACATTTAATGGAAAAAATGCTGGGTTTCATTCAGAGCTGTAGGTATATTGGTTAGGTAACTGTTTGCTTCATTCCAGAAGAAATACAGGCCAGAGTTACAACTGCTTTTCCTTCACTAATGTTTCACTACTCAATTACCAATTTTTACTGGATTAATAGTAATAGAATACCCTTGACAGCTCTACTCTCAGCCAAATTTAACTGAAATGACCAACAGGTTCTAAATTTATTAGGAGACTTTTATAAATATACAGATGGAGAGACAGTATGGCTGCATACATCTCGTTTCTTCAAGAAAATAGACTGAAAATGCTGCATTAAAACAGTTTGATATCACACACAGTTTACAAACCTTTGTTCCAAACCCCATTCATGGGATTGTCTAGTGAAAACCTTACTGAAAATAATGGATCAGAGCAACAATGACATTTAAATTTTATAAACCCATACTGATCTGTGAATTCACATCCCCAGTTGAGAAGTGTGCCTTGGTCCCTTAATTCTGATAGCATTAAAACTCTCCAGAAAGGGATAAAAGGATCAAAATATTTTCTTTATAGTTTATGAGAAGTCTTTATTTTACTTTTCTAGCTAGGTTCATTTATACCATGTGCTTTATTTTTAGTCCCTTAGGAGAAAAGTCATCTTACATGAAAAGATGGAGTTATTTACAAGAGCTATGGAGGAATGACAAAGCTCGAAAGAGTTTCAACTTTAGGGAATCACTGAAGAATAAGAGACCACAAAGTGAAACTCTGAGGCAGACAGTTCTGCACCAGGGGTGGTAGTACTGTGTCTCATGCTTCGGTCTTGGAGGGGTGAAACTAGCAAAGCTATGAAGTGATTTACATACAGTATCCCTCTTTGAAAAAAGTGATTCAAGGTGCAAGCTGATATAGAGGTGAAACACTGGAGCTGATTGACTAATTCAAGGAGCTTTTCCCACCTGTAGGGTTCACTGGGGAAATGTAATCATGGCAAGTCTATGAGGGGCTCCTGACTAAAACAGATCTGGTGAATACCCATCAGCTGGTTAGTTCGATTAAACAGAAGAGAATGAAGTCAGTTTTATTATGTTCTGTAGGATTAGATTCCTCATAACCTGCAAGTGTTCAAAGGATCAGGAGTACTAGTAAACATGTTTACAAGTTGGATGAAAAACATATTTCAAATGCAGCTGTATTCAAAATGTTTCTTATTCTCAATATGTATTATTCAGTATTCACTGTTTGTTATGTACTAGATTCAAATCTGCAAAAAGTAATATAACTTGTATCCTCCCAATATATTCTTAAAGGAATGGAGGAAACTTACAGCTTCACAGTGAGGTGTTCTATTAAAAATAATAACAGAATGTAAGTTTATATTTTGTCACTGTTTTAAGGCAACAGCTAGGTTTAGATCTCTGTGAAAAGTAGTAAATGGGATGTGAACTGTCATATAACAGGTAACTAGCTCCAAAAGTCTGTATCATGTGACCCAGCCAAAACAGTTAGATCCTATTCTGTGTCTGTGACTGGGATGCTGGATAAAGACTAGCGGTTACCAAAGCTCTCTTCAGATAAAAAAAATTATAAAAGAGAGCTGTATGAGAAGTGGATGACATGGTGGAAAATCCATTCTTTTTGCAGGTTTATGTAAAATTGGTTGGTGAGGTCAGCAGTTGAAAAGTCTGATTGGACATTGGTATAGGTCATATCTACACCAGGAAATCAAACAATCCCAGGTATTGTTCCCAAGTAAAGGAAATCAATTGTTTCTGTGTTTTTAAGTTATCAAAATTGTCCATGGCATTATTGTCATCCATTCCTATTAGCACCCTTGCAAGAAATTCCTGAGTGCGGTTGGGGTGTTAACACAGGCCAGAAATCATTAGGAACGGACAATATGTTTGCAGCTACCCTGTTCAAAGGAAAAGAGAATTTAATAGTATAGATATGGGCCATTCTGTGCCAGACGGTCTCATATTGTGCACGTATACTAGTATTGATCTTGTCTAAATAAACAAGTAACAAGGAAGTCAGATTTTACTTATTGAAATGTATTACTAAAATTCTAACCATCTTTTCAGAATTAGAGACTGCAGAGATCACCAATCTCCTTATTAACCTTCTGCATATGTTATTCTATATGGAGCAGCATGTGGAAATCACCAAAAAACTACGGAAAGGGGAATGTAGCCACTCAGCTGGTTATTAGACCTGTGAATACATTAAATCAGATTTTCCTTTACTTACTGTTACGTATTATAGATACTATATGCTGTATCTATATAGTGCAGATCAAGACGCTGTTTTGACCTTTACAACTCTATAGGCTCATGAGATAACCTTGTGAGTAGCAATCTCTTTCTCACCACCTTTCTTCCCCAGTTCAGAACAGCAGAAACAATCAACTTTGAATAAACAGGTGGAAGCAGAAATTAAGATTTCACAGGTCATCATGTGTCTCTCTTCATTCAAAATAGCTCAGATCTGACTCCTTTGGGTGATACTGTAAATCTGCTTCATCTAAGGATTTAAAAAGAGGGAAGAAATTAGAAAAAAGTGTATTTATAAGGTTTTTAAAGATTTAAAGGTATACTGATAACAATTTCAGAAACAAATTTTCAGTATAACAGTAATACTAATATGCACCAATGATGCACAAATTGTACATACCAGCATTTTTCTAGATTTTGATCTTACTACAGCAGTCCCTTTTAATAAAGAAAAAATACCTTCCTAGTACAGAAAATCACAGAACATAAATGATATACCGGCCTTCCATGGTAGAGCAGATTTCATGTGCAGAGCTTAAAGGAAATTAATAGCATGTTACTGAAATCAAATAAAAGAAATTGAAGATAATGAAGGGGTTTGAGTTGATAACTGTGCCTAAGTTGGTCTTTCTTTATCTTTAAAGAGAAAACAGAGTTGCTTTGGCTTTGAAATGGAATACTGTTAACGGTGACTCAAAAAAATAAAAGGAAGTTACAAAAAGGAAGGTGTATTTATATTTGAGTGACAGGCCAGTTTAACAAATTTTAAATGGAGGATCTGATGTTCAAGGAACCTGAAAATGCTAATCATTAGATTTACTCTGTAGGTTGTTTCCCTAAGGAAAAATAACTTACAAATTCATACAGAATATGTATTTGTTCTGCCACATTTATCCTACTATATTTTGAACCCAGTACCTAATCACAGTAGCAGGAAATAAAAAAAAAGGCTTCAAAAGATTTTCCCTCTACAAGCTGAATGAAAATTGACACTAGGGTAAAAGAAAGACATTTTTGTAATGCTTCTATGTAGGACCAGCTAAATTGTGAGTTCATATGTAATCCACATTTATTTGACCTAGTACCTAGGCAACCAGAATATATCTACCAGGCCAGGCAGTTGGAAAGTAGCTTTACATCAACAACATCGAGGACTGGCACTTACTTGACTAGCCACGCAAAGAAGGATGAGGAGTAGGGAAACACCTGGTGTATGGCACTGAAATTGCTAGACATGTGGAAGGGACCAGTGTTTATTGTGGCATGTTTAGGGGTCACAGGAAGGTACGTTTCACACAGAGGGTGGGGAGTAGAGACCAGTCTAATGAAAATGACATTGTGTAGTGAGAGAACTTTAGTACTTATTTATAAGTCTGTAGGAAACAAAGCTTCATTAGATCTGCTGTTTGGGGAGCAATGAACAAGGCTCAATTATAAAACTGAAGTATAGGTATGCAAAATTAGTTGGTTTGTTAATCCTCATTATAGCCATCTGGGCATGGATCCAGACTAAGACCACCACCCTCCCTTCTCAGGGATTTGGGTGAGTTACTATTCTCACTGTTATGCTGAGTGCTTGTAAGTATGACAAATACTGGGAGAAGTACATTGCAATTGTTTTATCCAATATAAGGAATTTATAGAAAATACATATAAACAAAAAAAAATGGACTGTCTGGATTTGTGTTGTCACTATAAACATCTGAAAGTCTTCTTTCATACCCTGTATGGAGAGTACACCATGTTGAAAATGGTCCTTTTATGACTTTTCGCAAAATACTGGATTTTTGCTTTTAAATATAGCACATGCATGGTATATAAGATTTCGAGTTGCTTCTTAAATGCTTCTGTGTTTCTCACAACATTTAAATATGAACTTTTAAACAAAAGATTTCAACTATTCAACAAGGGATTTTCAAGCACTGTTTACCAGTGCTTCCACATACTCTAACTCTGCTTATTGAAGTCATGGGGACTGTGTTTACAGTCTCTGCATATAGTCTCTGTCTCTAAGAAAGCAATTTTATATTAATAATCATTAGTTTTAGCCCCTGTTTAATTTATGGATTCTGTCCAGGTATTAGGAATCTACACTACATAAGATATTTCAGGAACAGAGCCCTGTATTTCTGCCAGTGTAATGTACTATTACTCTTATGATAAATGATATAAATATGAAATATTAATGAATACAGACATATACTGGTGTAGTCAATGAAACATTTCCCATTGAACAACAGGCAGAGCATTGGATCCAATGATCTTTCCTAGGCACTGCACTGATTGAAATCCTAAAATTAAATTAAATCCTAAAATTAAATTAAATCCCAGAAACTGATTAATCATGCTCCACCTGCATATAAAGAAATTATTACAGGTGGCTTAAATCAGCCAAAGTCACACAGATTTATTTTCAGCTGATACCACAAGATTTTGATTCATCTTTTGCCTTATGTGAATTAATTGTTTTACCTTTGTCTAGCTAAAAGTTTTATTTTTATTAAAAAGAGAACAAAAGTTCTCTTTCTAAAACACTCTTATGAGATTTAAGCTCTGAATGTTTTTAGTAAAGATCATAGTTTCTGGATGCTTTTACCAATTGCACAAAGACAGAAAACAAATGAATTTGTTTATAACAGAAGTAACGGCTGTAAGAATTATTAATATAATTTTTCCTCCAGAGTTAAGTCACCCTAAAAACACTGACTGCAAACCATTTAATTAGCTTTAAGTTGAAATGAAACATAACTTTGTGCCTATTAAATATTCATGCATACCACTATTTCTATTTGTTTATTTAATTACTTCAGAAAAACATCTATTAAGGTGGCAAATGGGAACCTCGTATTCAATTTGAAAACTTACTTTACTACTAAAGATACATCTTGTACATGGGAAAGTTCATTGTGTAGTGGAACAGAATAAGTTGATTTTCCACTGCAGGACTGGGGTGAGAGTAAGATGCAAGAGAAAAGGAAGAAGGGGAAGGGAAGTGTCATAAAACAGTTCACCTTAAATCCATCTTCTGAAAACCAGCACTGTGACGGAGAGAGATGTTATCCTGCAGCAGGAAAATAATTTTTCATCTTCTTTCCCAACCTGGTGTTTTAGTGCAACAAAGAGTCTGCTACAATTTGACTCCTGCTTTTGTCTGATCCCAAAAGTAAAAATACATTTAAACACAGAGTTTTGCAGTGTTCTCCAAATGATGTTATTTCATCTCACTCAGCTGACCAGGCTAAGTAGACTTTATAGAAAAGGTGTTTTTTAGATATATGCTAGATGGATGCTGTCTGTATTTTGCCACTTTTAGGAATTCAGCTGTCAATTAATGCAGTTAATTGCTAGTCAAGGTACTCCATGAACACTCTAATCTTAGAACAAACTTGATTAGAACTTACTCATGTTCTAAGTGACCCTCCCCCTAAATTAATTTGAATTAGGTGAAACCTAGTGATCTTTACTCTTCATTACCTAGCATTTTGCATAGCATTTCGACAAAGGAAGAGGAGTTGCCAAGTGGGTAAAAAAAATAGCTTATCATCCAGTTTGGCAGGATGTTATATCAGCTTTTCAGTGATCAAAATAGTTATAATTGTTACATAGAGGAAGAGAGTGTTGTTCCAGAAAAAGTAATTTTTAAAAATTACTTCCAGAAAAGTAATTTCCAGAATCTGACAGGAATGACAATCAGCCTCTAAAACACAGACTGCCACTTAGTTTACAAAGGAAACTGGAAGCTAGGGAAACTGATTTGTTCGAGATGGTTGGGAAGTGGCCGGGAATGTATGTAACCCACTAAATTACCAGCAAAAACCTCCCAGAGAATATTGCATCACACAGTGTCTATCCACTCTCCTAACAATACAACATTCCCACCAGCAAAATCAGTACGTGGTAACATATACGCCAATGTGCAGCAAACCTATTGAAGAAGATGAAACAATTTTTTTTTAAGAGAACAGCTGGAAAAGTAACTGGAGCTTGAAAATTGTGTTGTAATGTGGCTTTAAAACAGAAGATAATGTTTAGAATATGCCTAGTGGCTGAGGACCATTATTTTACTTTTAATTAATATTAGCCTGTTATTGCAGTAATTTCTTAAGTTTTTCATTAGAGTTTTAACTCCATTTTGTGTCACCATTTATTAATAGCATAGAAAGACCAAGGGAGAAAATAAAATTCTCTCATTTAACAGTAATTTCTCAGTAACCTCGGGGTAGCTATCTTTCCAAAAATACTTTTGCACAAACCAAAGCAAATTATACAGAGATTTAGTTAATTACTTCAAGCAGCATATATAAATACCCTTTAGACACAAGTATAAACTTTAATGACTATTAGCATTAGTACAGATGCCCAAGAGTTCTATATTTGTAAGAGTTTTGGTCTCACACTTATTACACATTAGGGATTCCTTCTATGCATCTCTGTAAGCAAAGCAAGAGAGAACTTTGTAGTTTTGATCAAAAATACAAACAGAAGAATAAGCCAATTTTTAATGCCATATTGAAATTTCCCTGTGGTACACATAAAAATACCTATGTACAGTATATATGGTAGTATCCGTAAGCAGTAATTAATACACAAAGAGAAGTGCTCCACAATTTCCAAAGCTTCACACTGCCAGCATGCTTTTCACTGGGAATTAACAGCAGGAAATGATACATCAAAAAGTGTCAAGGGGAAACAGAGACTTTGATGAAACTCAAGCTGGTTTTAAAAGTTTGACACTAGTCAAAAAAGACTTTTTCTTTTCCCATTTTCAATACTATTATATTTTAACACCTTTCTGGTGTGCAGTTGTGTCCTGCCACCTTCAAAAAGCTAAATAAATCTATTACACGGTATGTACCACAATTCAAAGCTAAAAATATTTCCATCAGAAAAAAAGTAGTTATTACATTTCCTAAACACCAGGAGTGTGCCTTGAGAAGGAAACTTAACTCTTTCTTAAATGTTACCTTAAGTCAAAAAAATCTTAACTCTTCTCCCTAAGTCTCAGGAACGGGGCACTTAACAGTCAACAACATTTCAAAATACGTGGCTATCCCAGAGAAGTTTCTCGCTATGACTATTCACCATGGTGACAGTTTAAGGCTGGGTGGGCGGTTAAATGGACAGCAGATGCTCTCTGTTAATCTTCTCCTTCCCCAGAGGGGAAAAGGAAAAGAGAAAAGGGAGAGACACTTATGGGTTCGAAGGTTAAAAGAGTTTTAATAAATAATAAAAAGGAAAAAGGAGGAATATAATAAATAATTAACTGTATACAAAACTGTTACTGAGCTCCCCCCAACGATGACCACATCACCACTGATGCTGCAGGGCAGCCACTGAGCAGTCCCAAAGCACACAGGGCAGCAGACTGGAACCAGGTTCAGGAGTGAAGGCAGGAGCACGAGCAGAGTCCTCCCAGGATGTTGGCCACAGGGGAAGAGAACAAAACACGTGTGGTCTCCCAGCTTTTAACTGAGTATATCAGTAACATTCCATCACCCACATCCTGTGGGTGGGGTGGAATAGCCCGTTGGTCAGTTCGGGTCACCTGTCCTGTCTGCCCCTCCCCACAGGTGCAGCACTCTACGGTCCCTTCTTCTGTGGGACAGAGAGACCCAACAGGGACCCTATTTCCCACGGCAACAGGTGTGTGTAGTCAACTTCAGAAAAGTAATCACTTAAAAGAAACTAAACTGAAAAGTCTGTCTTAGTCCAAACCAGGACAACCATTAATGTCTTCCAGACTCCAAAATGATCATTCTGAGCTTATTTCTTCAATTTGTTCTTCAACAAACAGTGCTATCTACGTGTGGAAATAACAACTGATGTAAGAATTGGAAACATCATAAGTAAAATTAATTTTCTACTTAATCCTTCACGACCATAATCACTACTTACTCTAAGAGTCACCTGTGTAAGATCAGGATAATCTAATTTAAGACAGCTAATCATGCAGATCCTATGGGCAGAGGGCATCATAATTCTCTTCAAAAACACAGACCTGCTCTACCTACTCACTGCTATGCACCTTTGTAACTATAGGCTCCTCTTGACTTCACTGTCTAGTAAAACAAAGTGACCCTTTATGTATGTCCATGGAGGCTAAGTTAGAAGGGTAATAGAGGAAAATAAGGGAAATTAAAGCAAGTAAAAAGGCAAGGAAAAAAAAGTGAAATAAAGGCAAGGAAAAAAAAGTGAAATAAAGGCAAGCAAAAGGGCAAGGCAAGGCAAGAGACTCAAATGACATATGCAGTCCCACCATACAGTATGGTGGCAGCATTCACTCATGTGATAACTATATACTTTCTGTTATATGCTGAGTGGGAATCACAAGACTTCAGGAAGAGAAGAGCAGGTCATGGGCTGTGACCTACCAGAACAGTTTGTTCAGCTTGCAACCCCATCTGAAGGATCATGAGGCAAGAGATATCAGCTATAACCAACATCTAATTGCATTCCTTTAGAAGGAAGTATCTAGTCTTCAGGCCACACACAGGGAATCCTATCATATAAAATAAAAAATAATAAAAAAAGGGAATACAAATTTTAAAGAAAAGCTTTAAATACAGTGTCCCATTCAAATTGCTGTGGAACTTAAAATCAAATTCCAAAAATGACGTATCCCTATCATTATATTTATGGTAGTATCTCCCCTTCAGTAGAACGGGCCTGAAGTTTGCAGCCCACATTTCACAGCATGTTGATTATGAATGTATCATTGTTAGACTGAATACAGCATTTTAAGGTATTTTATAGAAATGGAAAATGCTGTAATTTGCCAATGGACACGTGTTCTGAACATCTTCATTATTCTTCATTTATAAAGAACTTTTTATTCCTTCCCAAGAATGAATGGGCTAAAACATATTGTAAAGTTTTCAAATTTACTGACAACTTATATATTCCTTTTTCAGTTTTAACCACAGAAGCAAAAATTATGTGCGGGCTAGTCAATTTGTCATCAGGTTTTTTATAGAAGTAATTCTAATTAACATAATAAGGAACTTAAGAAAGCAATAAATTAGTACATCTGCTTTTTCTCTTGGGTTTTAAAGACACATGGGGGTAATCATGTGTGTCAGTGGTAACAGGATAACATTCAATCATCTTTTTTATGGGTGTAAATGAAAGACTTATTAAAGAACAGAATAGTGATTTTTTTTTTCTTTTTTCCTTGTTGAACAAATCATTGTTTCACAAATGCCTTGTGTAAACTTGAATTTTTCAAAAACATTGGAAAGCTGCATGTTTTGTTTCTTTTATGTTTAATGATAGGTTTGGATTACAAAGGAATAAGAATAGAAAAGAAATCATAAACTTGTTTAAAAATAGGAAATATTATTCTTCAAAGAAAATTCTCAGAACATATTTTTTCCCAGCTGTTTCAGAAAGGGAAGGTGAGAAAAAGAAAAACAGAAACTATTTGTATTGATAAGGATGAACAGGGGGAACAGGCAACATGCCTACTGACAAAAAACTTACGAAGAAGTGCTGGCACTTCTCCCTGAATTTTGGTTTGTCACTGAAGCAGCCAGTGACAATGGAAGAACAAAATAAAAGCAAAACCACCAGAGAATAAATCTGTTTGAATTTAGATACTTAAAGTCTGACTAAGCAACCTCTGTGGGCCAGCCTCGTTACCAAAACATGAAACTTGCTTCCTGTTAAGAGACTGCAAATGTATTCCTGCATATATGGAAGCTACGGTAGCCAACTGGGCGTAATATGCAGAGTTCAGTTTTGAATGACTTATTATTTTCTTATCCAGAATTCACTTGTATTGCAGCAAAGGATTATGCATAGACTCAACAAAAGCCAAGAAGGGATTATCATGCTAAGCTGCAAATGAATATGGGAAGGGAGGATCTGTTTTGCTTCTTCACCTAACCACCTAAATTTATGTAAAAAAGAAACTGAATAATAAGGTATGTGTAAACTTTACTTCTCAGTCTGTACACTAGTCATGGTTGAGGGTGTATCTCAAGACTGATTCTGACATTAAAAGGGTTAACAAATTCTGTAGTTTAGAAAAAATACTTTTTGTTGTCTGCTGCTCAATTTACAGAAGGATTACAAGTCATAGTAAGTATAATTTTCCCTTTTCTCTATGCAGCCATATAAGAAACTAAGTCATAGTAACCCTAAATAAGTAGTTCTGAAATCTTACAACATGAAAACATTTTCTGATTTTGCAGCCAGTGGGTTTGTGGGATCTGATTTCTAGTTTTTAAAACTTGGGGAAAGTTGTTCCATACATAAATCTTGATGTATTTAAGTTGAAAATTCTCCTACATGCATGAGGTGAGGATATCACATCTTTCATTTGTATTGGGTGGGGTTTAACCCCAACTGGCAACTAAGCACCACGCAGTTGCTCACTCTGGTGGGATGAGGGAGAGAATTAGAAGAGTAAAAGTGAGAAAACTCATGGGTTGAGATAAAGACAGTTTAATAGAGAAAGCAAAAGCTGTGCGTACAAGGAAAGCAAATCAAGGAATTCATTCACGACTTCCCATGGGCAGGCAGGTGTTCAGCCATCTCCAGGAAAGCAGGGCCCCATCATGCATAACAGTTACTTAGGAAGACAAACACCATCCCTCCAAATGTCCCCCACTTCCTTGTTCTTCCCCCAGATTTATATACTGAGCATGACGTCATATTGTGTGGAATATCCCTTTGGTCAGTTGGGATCATCTGTCCCAGCTGTTTTCCCTCCCAACTTCTTGTGCACCCCCAGCCTCCTCACTGGTGGGGTGGTGTGAGAAGCAGAAAAGGCCTTGACTCTGTGTAAGCACTGCTCAGCAGTAACAAAAACATCCCTGTGTTATCAACACTGTTTTCAGCACAAATCCAAAACACAGCCCTATACTAGCTACTATGAACTCTATCTCAGCCAAAACCAGCACAGTACCTCATGGAGTGCACAGTTAACAAGGGTTCCTCTCATGCACACTACGACTAAACCTAGGAGTTTTAGTAGCCTTTTTTCCTTAACTAATGCCTCCCACTCTGTTTTCTCCTGGGAGTTGCTGGGAACTCCCTCTGCACCATTTCTTTAGCATTTTCTATGACTTGTTTTCTCCCTCCATTACACATCAAAAAGTGTAGTCATAATGGAGAAATGAGGTGTATACACATGATCCAGGAAGGAAATTCATATTCCTCTGGGTCTCCAATTTGCTTCTGTACTCTCCTCCCTCCCAGAAGTTAGTAGAAGTTACCTCTTTGACTCCTCTCACCCTTTCTTCCTCTCTACCTGCTACTCTGAAGCATGGTAGCCTGAAAAAGAGCTTCTCCATCATATCCATTTGTGATAAAACTGTGAGCTTCTCCTTCCTAGAACACTTTTAAATGAAGTCAGTACCTTTCAAAGTACCTTCCTAAGAAGTAGGATGCTGTGATTCCTCTATTTACATTTTTCTATATATAATTCTGGTCTTTCAAGAGATACAGACACCAGCAGGCCAGAAGGTCAAGTTAATTTGTACCTTATAAGTGATTGGTTTTAAAGCCCATAGTCTTGTGTTGTCAGTGCAAGAAATAGTTAGAAACCCAACAAAAGCATCTTTGTTTTGCAGTGAACAAAAATCTAAGCTACAGTAGCTTTTAAATAACTTAATGTTTCAGATCCAGGAATACACCTGCAGTGTTGTCAAGTATAATGATTTTATATTACATTTCTAATGAGTCTTAGGCACCTGCTACATGGAAACATGGTTAGAGGCTAGGTGTGTGAGAATTTTTGCTTATTCAAAATTATTTTCATGTTCTATTAATATTGATACGATTGAAGCTAACTGGATAACTGCCATTTCAAATACCTTCATGTGGCAGTGCAGCTGCTAATAACAAAGGTGCCATGACTTCCTGGGTGTTTTACAGCAACCATCACCGTGACCACAGGCAAAACATCTATCAGTTTACAGTGCGATAGGATGGAGAGAAAAACACCTCTGAAAGGAGCATGAGACCTGTATGCAGACCAAGGAGATGCCGAAAAATAGGGGCAGGATGGGGTGTAGCGTATACAGTTAATTACATGGGAGACGGCACCAGATGATAGAGAAGTAGTGCATAAGAGGTATTCACCTCTTCAAACAGCTCGTTTTTTGAAACCTGGATTTGGTCTGCTGTATCCAGTTTTGGGTGAATAGTTTGCTTTCATAAATTTCAAAGGAAAAATATCTTACACATTCATTTTAATTTCAGAACTGTTTAAGGAAAATCCTGGAATTTTTGGATATTCAATTTGAGACTCCAGAACGTGTTGGGTTCATGTTCTCCTGCTGATAGAATGCAAGAAAATGCCAAAACTTAGTACAAAACAGGTTTTGCCATTTCTCTAAAGGAAGGACTAAAATCTCTCCCCACTTTTCTTTTTTCGGCATACCTTTGTAGTTTCTAAGCCTATTTTCATCTCCTCTACCAAAGCAGATGTTCTTTGTTCTTTCCACTGAGCCCTATAAATAAACACAAAGGGAATATGAGACAACAAAAAATGTGTCTCTTATGATAAGCCTGATAGAGAAATGGCAGCTTTGTGATAGCTTGAACTGTGTCAGCATGAAAATTAATTAGACTGATAATTTCCAGAAAGAAAGAAATTATCTGGAATACATAGCCTGTGTAATAGGAAGTGCCTCCTCACTCCCCTTTTAGCCTTATGTTCAGATATCTCAGTAACAACTAAATGGATTTTTATCAAACTTCTTAAGCACTTCACCTCAGGATTGAGCATAAGTCTGAGAAATTTCCTTCCAGGAGTTAATGGCTTGGAAACTTATGAGTAGCAGAAATTAAGCACTTAATATGGAAAGAACAACCTAACCATGACTATTAAGCTTGTACTTTTGTCACCTCGAGCTGTGAGTTCAGATCTCAAAAGATACGTGGTATCAGGCTGACTCAGTGCTCAGATAAGAGCCCTTTAGGGAACACTAAAGTAGAAATTCAGGAGATCGCAACATTCCCACTGAGCTGCTAATGAAGTCGTACCCATGCCAGGTGTTTGAGGCTATCCAAGACAAGACATAGAATTATTGTCTTATCTGACTAGCAATATAATTACTCTGATAGTATAGATGTGAACCCTAGTGTCCTGGTCCTAGGCCAATTTGCATAGTTTCTTTCTATCATCCCTTAAACTCATTTGGGCATGCAGTTCTCTACTTCTTGCTGTGGAAGTGTCACAGTTTATCAGCAATAGTTGTATGCCATCAGGAGCTAGACATTCAGTGGTCTTCACTATCATTTTTTCACTATGCAGTGGGAGACTAATAGCCACAGATATACTGTTCAGATCTTGTCTGTGTCCCTGGACAAGGAACACCAAATAGTCTTTAGCCTGGTATGCATGAAGCTAGGCTTTTAAACTAGGCATTTTATCCTCTCTAATTGTCCAGTCTCTCTGACTGAAACAGAAAGGCAGTTGTGTCTCCTTTTACAACTCATTTGCTCAGTGAGGAGTTAAATTTAAGTACCAATAAGTAAATGGTAGTGCTGAACTTCAGTCAATCTGTCTAATATCCTTCACCCTATGAAGATGACACAAAAATATTTTCCAGTCTCAAATGAATGTTTTGATTTAGTTTCTGTACACATCTTTGAAGGTGTCAGGTTGTGAGAGTTATATATGTTGCGTATGTAGAATAGCTGGCAAAGTTTGGAAAAGATCTTAGGATCCATTTGAATGGAATTTATTTTGCAAAAGAGAATTTGTCATTCTAACAGACAAAAAAAAGTAAAGGATATCCATAGAGACTGATTTCCCTAATACACAATTTCATCTGAAGTTAGTAGGAACTGCTAGTGATTTCTCTGAAAATTCAAGCTTTGAACATTTAATCCTGTTCTACTATTCCAAAGTAGATGTTAGTAAACTCAGTATAAATTCAGATGGGAGCCTTTGTGGTCTTCCCACATGCCTTTTCATTTGTTCCAGCACTGGGCTTTTTCTCATATTTCTGTACCTGTTTCTTGTGTCCCCTGGGTGACTCTAGTTCAGAATAACATCTCACAGAAATTTAATGGCCCTTGCCATGTAGTTTGTTCTGTAAACAGAGGTACTCTCTTAACATGAACTAATGCTCATCCTCCTACTAAGACTATTGGCTACTATGCCCCTTATACAAATATCTGCAGACATTCTTTTACTCTGGTTTTTCTGAGGAAATGAAGTTTATACATTTGCATCCTTTATTCATCCACCTATCTTATCACCCTATTCCTGCTGCGTACTCTTTGTTTAATTTATTGGTCAGACTCAACCAAATTTGACAAGAGGAAAAGCCATTTCAAATATAAAGAGAATTCTGCCATTATAAGCAGAAGTTAGTGACCAGAGCTGCAGTTACTGCAGTGGGAGATTAAGTCATTGCTTTCCTCTCCTGCCTACTGGAGAGAACAATGACTGCAATTTACGCACCCCACAAGGTTGTACATACCCCACCTTCATCCTTTATGGGTCCAGTAGCTGGAGAGGGATTGGGTTCATCATGTCAACAGTAATATATTTTTGATGGAAAGCTACATGCACTTAATTCAAACCTGTCCTTTCTCCAGCATTTTCACTTTTATTCCAAGTTCAGTTCTGGGTCATCAGGCTAATCAACAGTGCTTTTTTGCTATTTAAAATCCAGAAAAGTGTTCTTTTCCTGCTATTTAAATTTCAGAAAAGTGTTATTTTTTATGCCATTTGTTAATGAAAATCTGTGAAATGAAGGTTTATTGTTTTACATCTTTATTAGTGTTTCAGATATCATCTAAATAATGTCATATAGATTATATCTATATAATACATAAAACATAGGTGGGAGCAGACATTGCTCAGGTTATAGTGTGTGCCAAGAATAGCATGTTCCCAAAGGTCAGGTTTAGGTGTAGCCACCTCATTTAAAAGACAAAACCAGAACTATAGGCATATGGACACAAACTTTGACATGCCACCTGGTGTTATGGTCATAGAACACTTCTTGGTCTACTGTTTTTGTAAACAGAGAAACAGCCTTAGGAACTAGAAGATATTTCCTGAAGTATTTAGCATATAATGAAACATATATTCAAAAACTTTTTAAAAGAAGTGCCCTTTAGTTTCTGGACACAGTAATAACAGGAAAGTCAGATGAGTAGGGATATTTTACCTATTTGCCAGCTGGAAACATACCAATTGATTTAACATTTTGTCGTACTACTGTAATGATACAGACATTGGATAATAATGAATTATTATCTTGCAAGTATACTGAAAAATCTGTTCTTTTCCATGGCACATGAAGTCATTCACATACCATTACAGTAAATACAAAAAAAATGAGCAGTGTTAAGGATATTTAGATTGTATTAGCTTTGAAATATCTTGATTTAGCAATAAATTGTATTATTCTAATAATTTTAAGAGTGTTCATTGAAACAGGTGTTTACTGTAAACATCTTAATTTTATTCATTGACAACATATTCATTTAATGTGTATATGCATAATTTCTTTTTCCTCTATGCCAAATATAAAAACTAAATTTCAGTTCCAGAATGGATTTTTGTTAATATCAAACATATGGATGAAAAAATTATTCTTTTTCTCAACAATGTTAAAGAAATACATTATTAATTGAGTAGAAGGAAAAATACTGCAGTGCAGTAACTTTCAGCAATATTCATGCTCATCAGCTTCCTACATTGTTGGTTTGAAATATTTATACGTGTATGCAATAGGGACCAAATCATCAGGGGTGAAATTCAACATAGTTTTATTGAAAAATCTGTATTGTTTCTGAGGCTGAGCCAATTTGTGTACCTATGCAAGAAGAGTATTTAAATTTTACTGAGAGGTTGTCATTCCACACTGTAAACCAAACTACCATTCCATGTGGAAACAGTAGCAGAGGAGGATCTTTCCCTTTGGATTATATAATGATCCACTGAAATTCTCCTATGGTTCACTTTAAGATATAGCTCTATAACCCAAACAGTCCAGAATAAATGTCTGTAAGTAAGAGGCTGGATCTGAACAAGTATCCTTGATTCAAAGTATAAGTTTAGAGATATGTGTAATAGGACTCTAGGGTCCAAACTCCATAAACTACGGACTCTGAACTGTAGGGAATCAGCTTTAAAGAGCCCTATATTTATTCCTGCCTCCTGACAGAGTGAGTCTTATTCTGCTCTGCTGTGGCTCTATCTGTATTTTGCTCACCACCTTCACTACATTTTTACTCCTAAACAGAGCCTCAGGTCTCCCTGACAGAATGACACAGTGCTAAATACTATCTGGGACCAGGGTGGCCTTTGCCCTGTGTACACGGAAACTGCACAGGGAAACATACAGTAAAACTTTAATGCCCCAAAGAGGTTATACCTCCAGTGGATACTGATGGGATAGCCATTAGTAACCAGTGGTGACTCCTCCTTTTATTTAAAGGACAGAGAATATGCAGAATGAATTTTTATATACCTCATTACATATGCTACTTAAGCAAGGCTAGGATGTGGGGAATCTAAACAGCCAAAACTAGGACCAGCACCCACAGCTGGGATTCACAGTCACACTTCTCTTACCAGGGAAGCTCTTATAGCAATGATGGTATGTATTCACCCATTTTTCATGGCAGGCTGTATACCCACATCTAAATAACTGGATCCATAATCTGAAGTAAGGGGAAAACAGGGGGGCGTGCTCGCAGGTGCTGGGCGACGGACCAGAGTAACGACACAATCTCAAAGTGAGTACGGAAGTTCTCCGTTTATTAACAAAGAAAGCAGCGCTTATATAGACTGTGTATATGTTAATCACGTGCCCCGATCGCACTTGTGATTGGTCTATAGCTTTACATACTCAGAGCCGTGACTGCCCCCCCCCTCCCCCGCCGGACGCAGCTCTGCTTCCTGCCAAAACAGGCACCACGGGGCTCTTTGTTTTGCACCGCTCAAGGGGAGTCCAACGTCGCTAGCTCTGGGCTTAACCCTTACTCAAAGCCTGGGTTGCTCAGACTGCTCAGTGGCACAAGATCGTGCCTCTTCTCACTTAACCAAACCTCTACAATTCCCCCTTCTTGTTTGTGAGCAAGCCAGGCCTGATTCACAAGTTTCATTAACGCTTTCTGCAAACAAGAAAATAAACATGGTAACACTAACAAGATAACTGCAATCACAAGAACTCTCGTAAGAACCATTTTTACCAGTTCCATCACCCATCCGATTTCTCGGGGAGGTGTGGTTTTACTGATCGGCTCGGCACCCAAAGTGGTCCCTGGTCGGTGGCCACGCACATATATCCCCGGCCACTAAGGATCACTGGCACCGGTCCTTTCCACTCCCCTGTAGCAGGTTCCCGATAAATCACCTGTAACTGAGGTATAATGGTGTTATTATTAAATTTCAGCTGCTGGTGATGTACTACAACCGGTGGTTCTTCTCGGTCCCCTGTCAAACACAGAAAATTCAGAGTAAACAACACTTTATGCAACCGCGATGTTGTATCAGTATCTACCTCCTTCTGTCTCCTCAAATATTCCTTTATGGTTCTATGGGTACATTCGATGATCCCTTGATCTGTCGGGGAGTGTGGTATACCAGTAACATGTTTCACTCCCCAGCGTGTTAAAAATACACGAAATTTTTGGCTGGTGTATGCTGGCCCATTATCTGTTTTGATCTGTTCTGGCACCCCCATAACGGCAAAACACGCCAACAAATGTTTACAAACCTGTTGCGCCTTTTCTCCGGACATTGCGGATGCCCAGATTAACTTCGAAAAAGTATCTACTGTGACCAATTACACATGATTAAAATTACTTCCCACATTCACATCCACAGTACTCTTCCACCATTTAACATCTTAACCAAAAAAGTTACACATGTTAAACAATCACTAACAGGCAAAGGTACTAAACCTGTATATTTGGTATTGCAAATACACTTATGACTATATTCCTCGTAGCGTCAGATTTTACTCCACACTGTGTAACTGCAGCTTTTGCTACTTGAAGAATTTTCCAATCATGTGGTTCCCAAGTAGCTACTCCATTCTGTTGTAGCACTGGAAAAGCTCCTACTCCTCCTAGATCCACAGCAGCACTCCAGTGTCCTTCTAATATGGCATCACGAATCACCCCACTCCACCTCGGTGCCCGCGGTGCAGGTGGAAGCGGAGCATTCCTGGCGTTGTCTCTGTTTTGTTGCTGTACCTTTAAACCCTTTAATTCCCGCAAGACCTGCTGTAAAAGGCCGGTGGCGTCCGTTTCTGGGTTCCCACGGTCAGGTGGGCTAGATGACGTCGATCTTGATTGACAGGGCAAAGGCGGAAAGGGTGGGTATCCGGCGGCGCAGAGGGGAGGAGCCCACCCCCTCTCCGCCGGCCAGCTGAGCAGGGTCAGGAGGGGCTGACCACTCCTCCTGTTCTTGTTTCCGCTCCCTGTGCCATGTGACTCTCCGAGAGCCACGTTTTTCTTTGCAACCTCCTCCTCTAAATTCTTACTGCGCCATCGCTCCCGGGAGACCGCCGCCTCTACCGCTGCACAGGCTTCGGCTATAGACGGTTGTATCGGCGCCGACATGCCCTTAACTGCCGGTAACCCGAAGAAAAGAACCAGAGCCCCAGGAGTTTTTTCCTTTTTAGCGGGGGGGGTGGACTCCGGCGCCGGCCGCATCTCAGTAGCCGCGCGGGCGACCTCTCTTTCTGCCCTCATAGTTTTTAAAGTCTCTATCACGTTTTGCCAGAGTCCATGCACCTCCTTAATTTCTTTTTCCTCGGGGTCCCTCTCAACAGTCTTTTCCCACATAGTGTCTCCCATTTCTCTCCATTCCTCCACGGAAAATACAAGCGCTGTGTCTTTAAAATGTCCCCAGTGCTGGCCCAACTTTATCAGCTTAATTAGCTGTTTCTCCGCTGTCTCGCTCCCTCTCTTAGAGAGGATACTTGCGAGTAACGCGGCTGCAGCCTCTGTCTCCAAGGCTGCCCTTTTTCCAGTGTCTGCTCTGCCTTCTTTGACCCGAACAGCACCAACCAGTGTCTGCTCTGCCTTATTTGACCTGAGCAGCACCTTAACTCTGGGAGCTGAGTGGCCAGCTCTTCCAGTGTCTGCTCTGCCTTATATGACCTGAACAGCACCTCTCCCAGCCGTCTTTTTCCCAACTCCTCCTTTTTGCTGCTTACTGCAGTCTCAGAGAGAGCACGCCGAAGGGAACCATCCTCTGTTACCAGTTGAAGTAAGGGGAAAACGGGGGGGCGTGCTCGCAGGTGCTGGGCGACGGACCAGAGTAACGACACAATCTCAAAGTGAGTACGGAAGTTCTCCGTTTATTAACAAAGAAAGCAGCGCTTATATAGACTGTGTATATGTTAATCACGTGCCCCGATCGCACTTGTGATTGGTCTATAGCTTTACATACTCAGACCCGTGACCGTCCCCCGCCTCCCCCGCCGGACGCAGCTCTGCTTCCTGCCAAAGCAGGCACCACGGGGTTCCTTGTTTTGCACCGTTCAAGGGGAGTCCAACGTCGCTAGCTCTGGGCTTAACCCTTGCTCAAAGCCTGGGTTGCTCAGACTGCTCAGTGGCACAAGATCGTGCCCCTTCTCACTTAACCAAACCTCTACAATAATCAATCAACTAATATACAAAATACAAAACACAAAACAAACAAATCAAAACCCAAACAAAAACAAAACCACCAGAGAAATTCAGAAAGGTAATAATCACAAATTATTTGGCAAGCTCAGCCAACGCACTGTGGTGTTCAGCCTGTATGTCAGAGATATATGACTTATTTTTGCCTGCTCTGAGGAAAGAAGTAGTATAGGATTCAAACTGCAGAGCTGTTGTTATCAGGATTTTAACTCACCTAGTGGTCTCAGCATTTCAATTCCATCTTCTAAAACCTAAAGTGGAATTTGATCAAATGTCAAATTGATTTTCAAATTGCTTTTACGACTTATGAAAACATTGCTCAATTTGGGATCCTCTGCGTATATTTAACTTCAGTTCTGTCTCTGCACTCAGGTTCTGTGCTGCTGTTTGAGAATAGTTGGCAGTTCTAAATTAAAGGAGCACACACTTGTCTTTGCTGTGTGTACTATTAAAAGCACTGATTTCTGGCTTTAGGATAAATGCCCACTAAAACACAACACAAATCTAAACTTATTTTACCTTTCAATGTTAGCTATTTTGTAACTATAGCAGGATTTTCCTGGTTTTGTATTTAACTTCTGTGATGTTGGTGAATGATAGATGCTGCAGAACCGCATTTTGTTACAGGAAGGGAGGAAGGGAGGAAGGGAGGAAGGGAGGAAGGGAGGAAGGAAGGAAGGAAGGAAGGAAGGAAGGAAGGGAGGGAGGGAGGGAGGGAGGGAGGGAGGGAGGGAGGGAGGGAAATTTTTTTCCCCCAACTTCTTGGTACCCAGATCTCCTCCCAATGACGTCAGTGAGATTGATGTAGTACAAGGAAAATTATGACAATGTGAAGTCCTTGTGAAAATCTCACCCCCAAAAGATATAGTTCCCGGGTCATACCCGGGAAGCCAGGCTCTTCTCAGTGACATCCCTTGACAGGACAAGGGGCAATGGGTGCAAGCTGGAACACAGGAGGTTCCACATAAATATGAGGAAAAACTTCTTTACGGTGAGGGTGACTGAACACTGGAACAGGCTGCCCAGAGAGGTTGTGGAGTCTCCTTCTCTGGAGACATTCAAAACCCGCCTGGATGCGTTCCTGTGTGATATGGTCTAGGCAATCCTGCTCCGGCAGGGGGATTGGACTAGATGATCTTTCGAGGTCCCTTCCAATCCCTAATATTCTGTGATTCTGTGATTCTGTGATTCTGTGATACCAACTAGTACTAGCAAAATTTCAGAGAGGGATATCCCAAGTTACCCAAAACCAAAAAATTTGATTTGCACAAGACTGGTTTGGACTGTTAGGGTCATAGTTTATTACTTCCATGCTGTGCAGAGCTCTTCTTTTTCATATTGATAAAGAGGTTCGTAATACTTAGATTTTACTCTTGAAAACAGCATCTTCTGAATGTCTTCCTGAAAGCAGGCATATCAGACAGAGAAAAGAAAGCCATCTATAAACATCATTGTCTTAATTTGTAAAGTGCAGACTATACATCAGTAAAATTAATTTAACAGTGTTGTTCCAAGAAGATTAAACAAACACCTTAGTCAGTATCCCAAACTATTTTTTTCTTGCTGATACTTGAATCAGATGAGTGAAATTCAATTTATACTCAGGAGAAACAATAAGACAATTTGAAATCTTTTGGAAATAGCTACATAGGTACCAAAAGACACAACAATTACTGTCAATAAAATTTGATTTGCAGAATGCTAAAAATTTTTCAAGAATTTCTCAACATCAAAAACACACGGTCTTAGGTAAATAAAAGGCATAGGGTTTTGCACACATCCTGGAGCAAGAATGAATGATGGGATCTGACACAGTATCAAAACTGACACATTCACACAAGAAATTTTAATGGTTGCATGGATCCAGCCATGAAAAATAAAATTAACTAAATGCTGTAGTGATTGCCCAAAATGAATACCAAAAAGATTGTATGTGACTGAAATTACTTATAAAATGTAGAATTTTGGAAAAAAAAGCAATTTTGACACTGTATTCCAATGTAAATAATACTGGTTAAATTAAAGCAAGTACCCTAGCTGTCTCCAAATTCTGGAGATGTCTGAATCAGATACACATTTCTGTTTATTATGTAGACAAATACATAGGCAATAATAGTAACATTAATGGACCGTGGAACTAAATATGTTACTGCATTCCAGTTCTATTTTCCTTCAGAAGCAATAGGCCTCACAGAAAAGTTAAACTTTTTTTGTATTTTACTTATAACTTGTTAAATAAACACATTTGCATGTAACTTGGAGGTTGATGTGTTGCTGAAAAAAACATCTAGATTGAAATATCTTCTGATTTTTACCTTTTCATTACAGCACATATTTTGAAAGAGGAATTACTTTTTCATTTAATTCATAGTAATTCCATAGAAGTCACTGTCACAAGAAATTTTAAAAGTTATAATCTTAGCATAGATCATCAAGAAGGTTTAGAAACCTATGGAAAATACTCATAGAAATACTAGAAATTATGAAAATTAAGGCATGTAAGTATTTGTAATTCAAATAAATCTGCAATATGAATGCCAGAAAACTAGGTCTAGATGGACATTGCCTCAGTGTCAAAATATTCCGTAACGGTCAGGATATGATAAGGATATCATACTCTCTAAAACAATTCAGTACTGTCCACATCAAAATAAGACATTAGATGGATGAACCAATTAGATTGAATCATTGTGACTAGCTCTTTTAAAATAGGCAAAAGTGGTGTCTCCTGCTGGGAAAATATTTTAAATGTGAGTGATCACAGGTGGCCTTTAATAGTTTGGTCTCAGTTTCTGCATGCCCAAGTTGTAATACACAAAGTTAATTTCACAGGGGCAGTCTATACTGAAGGGCAAACAAATTGACTTGAAGTTGGAACAACATAGAAAAATTAGTCTTCCTAAAAATCAAGCCAAGTTTGTGAAGCTGAGCACTCAAATGAGGTAACACTTGCAGAAGCTGACGTCCTTTGTGCCTTGCTGTCTTCGCTGGAAAACGGGGATAATTCAGGCACCCAGTCCGATAATCATCACCGATAATATTTGTGGTTCACTCTAGTATTTGAGTTAGAGTACATTAAAATTGCTAAGGAAGAGATCAATTATATTGTATTTTGGTGTTGATAGGCAAACACTTAGGACCACACAGTGAATACAGAAGATGAAAAAAATATTAAATTCATTCACTGAATGAGGCAATGAGGCACAATCACACCTATGCAGGGAGTGTGAATTAAAATGGCACAGCCAGACTCTTCTCACTCTTCGCACAGAAGCCACCGCTGCAGCCCCCTCGCTACCAAAACCTTGCCACATAAAACCAATAAAAATATCCATAATTCATATTTTTAAAGAATATTTTATGAAGACAACATATCATCCGTCATCCTCAATTATGATACAGACAGATAGCAAAAGATCCTTGGAAATGTCCTGTCTCAAGAAAGTAAATATTTCACAGATAGACTTCTACAAACGGAAACATAACCTCATTTTCTCATGAGCAACCTACATAGAGTAGGAAAGACATTTGTTGCATTGCATTTGCAGAGTCCCTCAAGACTGAGAAGAGATCAGAGAACAGCAATAAAGAGAAGTATTTATTCATCCTGGTGGTTCTGCCTTCCTGTCTTGGAGGCCAACGTGACTAAATGTAGTTCTTCCCTATACATGGCTCTACCATGCTTCTTGAAGTTGCGGAAGTCTCTGTAGGTTACACTATAACATCTTTCTCTATTTACTGTTTCAAAATTAAAGGTACAAAATATGCATCAGTTCTTGTCACTACGGTTTACTGCATACTGCTTAAATTATATTGACTGGAAGATGAGAGCGTGTATGAAAGGGGCTGTGATTTTTGGTCTGTTACAATGGGTGGCCATATAACGCAGTGTGATTCATACAGCTGAACTTAAAGCAAGAGACTTGGAGTTAGACATGGAGAGTTAGACTTTGTTAGCCATTTGGGCACTTAACAGGATGCTGCTTACACAGCTTTCATTCTAACTAATTGTAATAGCAGCCCCCAAAAAGATATCATACACACCTATTTTTTAAAGATGTTGAAGGACTACTATGAAAAATAAGTCAGAAATAGAAACAATGTGTGATCATGTGGAGTGTTAAAACAACAGGGGGTTATTACTGAGGTGGCTTAATTCCAGCAACAATACACACTTTCAAGTTATTCTTATCACTGTATGATGCTATTTAGCACATTTAAATATAGATGTACATTATATTCAACATTAAGAAAGCAATATAGATTAAGATAATGAAGAATCTAGTATATTAAAACAACTGTTCAGTGTATTTTATTAGTCTCATTTAGTCAGTTATAAGCCCATGAAATTCTCAGGCTTTTTCTAGCACCTGAAGATCTGTCTTATCAGAAAATCAGGGCCCAGTTTATGCATCATTGAAGCAAACAGAAAAATGCCTATTGACTGGTTTGTATGAATATTTCAAAATAGTGGTTTAAGGTTACAGAAGTACAACACTTCTGAATGACTCCAACATTAGTGTTAAGAAATTCTGTCTCAGAGGAAGAGAGTATTATTGGATTAGCCTTGAAAAACAAGAATCTTCATGGTGTCTTACAGCTGATCAGTATTGTTAATTGCAACAATGTTTTTTTTTCCAAAAACATTGAGGATTCCTTGAGTATGAGTCCATTGCATTTTAAAAAATGTATTATTTCATACCCGAAGGTAGTCCAGGTAGCAAAAATAGGTATAATAACAATTCACAATACTATTTGCGATGTCAGCTCCATTTTTGGTGGGTGCAGGAAGTTGAGGGAATGGGACAAAAAAGAGCTGTGTAACTACATCATTTTACTTTTGTCATGGATGCAGTAATAATGGGGGAAGGAAGATTGCCATTGCTTCCTTAATACAATTCACCCTACCCTTCACTTTCACTTCCAGTAAATCAATGTTATTGTTACATAAGCATAGTAAGTGCTAGGCTTTTTACACAAGTAGAAAGGACAGTGATTGTCTCAGAGAATTTACTTCCTACATTGTTTACTTCCACCAAAGTTAAAATAAAATTGATAATAAAGTAAAAGCTAGGATAACAGAAGAAAGGAAGTGAGACATTAACACCAAGCAGAAAACATTTTGAAAGTCAGGAATTTATGTGGGAAGAGAAAAGGAAAGTGTAAACGAAAGAAGTAATCAATATAGAGAGAATAATTATGCTACTGTCCCTAATGACAACACATGAGACAAATCTGCTTGGATCTCAGAATTTGTTCTAATAAGAGAGGAGGCTGGAGAGCTACTGTGGCAGCAGTGTCCTCAATTGTAGCTTCTGCTCTTTGTAAGTGCTGTTCTGAAACTTCCCCTAGTTTGTGTTGTTTTCTTCAACAACATGTGGACAAGTTACATCCCCCGTAACATCTGGGTGCTTTGCAGTCTTATACATATCTGTTTTCACAAAGCTATCTCACCATCTTGCAGGTAGGAAACAAAGTGCAAAGAAGCTGCTGGTTACAGCACCAAAAAGTTGGAGAAATTGTATGCTTGAGAGTGGATGCCCTCATCATTTGGGCTCGGGAGAACCAGCAGGGAAATATACTTCCAGATGGTTGCTCAAGTCCTTTCTATGCAGAGTGAAGAGAGTAAAGTGGGAGAAGGAACAGTAAGCACCTGGCCTCAGACAGAGAAGACTCTGACAGGGGGGCATAGGGTAAACCTCAGCTCTTTCTATTAGCTGTAGACCTCATACCCACATGGGTCTTTTGTGCTGAATTGCATGCTCCTGGATTTTGGCATTGTTATTGAAAATGGATGAAGGGCAGACCTTTGTTTTCAAGTCAGAGGGGAATGTTTATGAAGTGCTTAGCTCTCTTGAAGCAATATTCAGGAAGGTATCTGAATTTCTAACGGTGCAAGTTTCTGAGGACAATTTGGACTGGCAGTTTTTGGGAGTGAGGTGGAGTCCTCCCTGTTGGGGGCAGAATGAGAGAATAATGTTCATGTGAGGAACATTTCACTCCACTTTTATGATTTAGCTTACTGTTGTGGTTTAACCCTAGCCAGCAACTAAGCACCACATAGCCACTTGCTCACTCCACCACCAGTAGGATCGGAGAGCGAATTGGAAGGGCAAAAGTGAGAGAACTCGTGAGCTGAGATAAAGACAGTTTAATAGGTAAAGCAAAAGCTGTGTGCACAAGCAAAGCAAAACAAGGACTTTGTTCTGCCTTCTTCCCCCAGAGTTATATGCTAAGCATGTTTTCATATGGTATGGAATATCCCTTTGGTCAGTTGAGGTCAGCTGTCCCAGCTGTGTCCCCTCCCAAATTCTTGTGCACTCCCAGCCTACAAGGCGGGGTGATGTGAGAAGCAGAAAAGGCCTTGACTCTGTGTAAGCACTGCTCAGCAATAATGAAAACATCCCTGTGTTATCAACACTGTTTTCAGCACAAATCCAAAATGTAGCCTCATATTGGCTACTATAAAGAAAATTAACTCCATCACAGCCAAAACCAGCACACCTAGAAAAGAGAAATAAATTTATATAAATTATAAAACTCAGGTAATCCAGAAAAACAAACCACCTTTCTACAATTCTTTTTCTCGTTCTTTATGAACTGTTACAGTGCTAGGAAGAGATACCATGCAATAAGCCACAAAGCAGTAACAGTCTCATTTCCCTCTTCCAAGTTCTTCCCTCTTTGGCAACGGAATATATTTCTGAACAACAAAATCCATTCTGTGATCTTGATAACATATGCTTCTATGCCAACATCATATTATGAAAATGACTTACAGTTTCAGTAGGAGCTGCAAGTATGCAGCACCTCTGAAAATCCATCTGGTTTTTAACCTTAAAAAGAGAAAGAAGTGCCCACTGCTGAGCTATTGCAAATAAAATATAGTTGATTAATTAGAAGTCTCTCTTCTTTAGAATAAAAAATTAGGGACTCCATGTCCTATAAAAATACAAGACCAGTATCATGGATTAAAAACTCTATCATGAGTGGGGTTTGCATCCTGAATTGATAGCTCCCCCCCCCTTTTTCATATACTAGTCACCAAGAGGAGCATGAGAGGAGGAAAATTATGACTTTTTTTTTTTTAGAGAGAGAAGGCAAAGACTAAGGTGGCTTATTTATATTCAGTGGAGAGGAGGTATTGATTATATTGATTACCTAGTCACCTTAGAATATGATTTAGAGTATAAAGGTTATGAGCTGATTTTTTTAAGTTATCAGTGGAAACACATGCTCCCAGGGAAGATTGAGAGCATCCATGTTAGAAGCCTGAACTGGCCCTATGCATCTGTGTCCACTTCCCCCTCCACTCTTCAGCCTCATCCAGTTTCCATGGAGGAAGCAACTACAAAGCTAAAACAACTATCAGCGATGGGAGCATTTCAATCATCCTTGCTTAATGCTGCATAATTCAGACTGTTCATCAAAAGGTCTCCTGAAATACCTATACAATTGTTGGGAACTCTGTCTTTAAAGGCTGTGGTACTGTCATGCAGTGCAAACACTGCTGTGCTGCACAGTGCCAATCAAATAGAAATCCTTTCTTAGTGTTAACAAAGGGGTCCTCTGTCAACATCTGGCTATGGAGTTGTTTCTGCCAATAAGACATTTAAAAATGATCAGTTGAGCTACAGATCAGTTTTAATCTAGGATTCCGATAACCCAGTCACACAAAAGTGTTTCAGTATCTTAATTACTCTTGGAACAGCGTATATGCTGTATCTCCCTAACAGACTGAGAAAATAACTGCCAGAGTCACTCATGCACAAAGTTAGTACCTTGGCGAATTCTCGGGCCACAGAAATCAAAAGCAATGGTTCAGTACCTTTGAATCCCAAACCAAGTCAACTTGTAGTAGACCATATTGTGTTTCTGTTTAAAGTAACACTGATTTTGCCTCCAGAGACAAAATTAATGTGGGGAAAAAAAAAAATCTATCACTCCTTAGGAAAAAAAACACTCCAGTCTCTGAATCAGATCCTCATTTTCAGTACTCTGAGACAAACAACAATGTTTTCCTTGAATATATTTTCATAATCTTCTGCAGAGCCAGATGAGCACAGGCCAATTTGGACATGTAAACCAGGAAGTTCCATTAGTTTAGTGTAGTGAATGACCTAAAATATGTAGTCATCATGTATGCACTAATTTTAACCTATTCCTATGTTAGTTTGTTTGTTTTTTTAATCACAGAGTCACAGAATGGTTAGGGTTGGAAGGGACCTCTGGAGATCATCTAGTCCAACCCCCTATCAAAGCAGATTCACCTAGAGCATGCTGCACAGGGTCGTGTCCAGGCAGGTTTTGAATATCTCCAGAGAAGGAGACTCCACAACCTCCCTGGGCAGCCTGTGGATTAGCACGGCAGCTATATGTGCCATGCTAATCCACAGCTGGTCTGTTCTCTGCCAAACTATTGCTCCTTTATCTTGACTTGGAGGCATAAGTACGCTGAGAATGATATGAGAGTTCACCTTTCATGAAGACACATTTTTTTCTTGCTGAGAAGCCAAGAAATGTCAATCATGATGGCATTTTTAGTACGATGTCAACATCTCAGACCACGTCCTATATGTGTTGAAGTCAGAGTTCAATGCAAAAAGAACCTGTCACCTGTCTCCCAGGCAGTGATGCCTTCTTTTACAATTTTGGTTGGTTGAAGTGATCTTACACAAAAGTACAATAGCTAATGACTGGGACAGTGTTTTCTATTATCATTATTTCAGACTGAAGTCATTAAAATCATTCACAAAACACATAAATATAGAGGTTCCCTTTGATACGAAGGTGTTGGATTTCAGAAGTCCACAATTAATATTGGAGACATGATAGAAAGTTACTGGAGGTAGACTTGACATCGGTTCAAAGACACACTGTTCCTTGGAATTTGTCAATACTAATTTGCCCACACATATTATGTTATTTTGAGTGAAGATAGTTTTTTTCATTTATTTTCAGTTTATGAATTTATGTCACTTTACAACAGTAAAGTCACATACTATTTAGGAACTGTCATTTTTACCACAGAAAATAATTATTTATAACCCAGCTCTTGAGAGCTCATAATTTTAGGATTTTGAAGTCTAAAAGGCCTCTTAGACAACATACTCATCTTTCACACATTTCAGTCACATTTAGATTGGTAAAGAAACAGAATTCCAGCAATATAGAAGACATAACTTGGAAAACAGAGCAAATATTTAGTAATCTTGGTCTGGAGGGTTTCTAGCCTTTATTGCTGAGTAGTCTATAGTGCTACGCACAGCATAAAGAAAGTAGAAGCATATTAACAAACTATACTTGTCTTCAAAAAGGTTTGAGTTTTATCAAATACATGACTGTAAACTGACAAATACTTCAACAAATTTTCTCTCTTGCATTACATGTCAGTGAAGATGAGAGGCTGGCAGCTCAAAACTATTATTTTTGGAAAATTTTGTCTCTTTGAGGGGACTTTCTCATTGCTCAGAGAGAAAGATGGTGAGTGATAAAAAAAACAGTAATGAATTTTTAAATTAACTGGCACAAGCTGTAAACTTACCCTCATAAGCCTAATGTCTTATTCAAACTGAGTGTGAGCTGAGGAACGTTATACAGAGAACATGACAAGGAACAGAAACACATATCATCAACACCCTGATGCAGGACTATTGTGGATATTTTTGTGATAGTTCTAAACATAAACAGGTATAAATCTGCCCTAAGATATCTGGTTTGTGAATGCTCTGACTTGTGCAGCTGTTTAGCTCATTCCATTGGTTTTAGAAACACAAACATATTTTATTACTCCAGAATGTTTCAAACACGGTTTTGATAGCTGTAGTTGTGTTTCCTTTCTTCACAAACATATAAAAATACCAGTCATGCAAGATGTCACAGATATGAAGTGAAAGAACCCTACTCTTAAAGCTTAAAGCTTAAAATCTATTATTAAAAAAAAAAATGGTTAAAGAAAGCAAAATTTGTCTCAATTTACAGAAAGGCAACTGAAGATGAAGCAGCAAAGGAACATGTTTTAAACACGTACAAAGAGGATGCGATGAGGTAGGGCAACTACCAACGCCTTGAAATTGAATCCAGATCTCTACAGTCTTAGATATTTTTCATTACAAGCTGCATTTCTGAACCCTTATTTTGTGGCAGCTTTAAACATAAGCATTGTTTTATCTTAAACTTTGGAATTTGAGCATTTAAAAAGTCTTTCAAACATTGGTTTTGTTCCTATAACATAGCATTTCACTAGAAAATAGTCTAATTTGAGGGAAGATTATCTTCTTAGTTATGACAATGACTGTCATAGCAACCCCTTGTTCACTGATTTGTTTGTTGGTTTACTGTAAACCAATAGCGAGAGACTGAATATAGATGAGAAGGCTGTTATTCTCCAGTCAATTGGAATTATAATTGCTATCATTTTAAACAAAGAAACCATATTCTGGATTTTTTCCCTAGGTATGAAATTATCTTCTGCTAAGGCATGATACACCTCTTCTAACTAAAGTATGGGAAGAATGAGAATTATTAACAACAGTTTTCTACTGTTATAATAAATGAGTAGAATGTGCAAGCGTGAGTAAATTTTCATATTGAAGTCTAAGGTCTGGATTTATCTTACTAAATTTAAACAAACTACTAGTGCTATCAGTCATACAGTATTCATGGGTTCAAATGAACTGAAGTGTTTTGTTTTGTGTAAAAGTATAATACTAGAGAAACCTCTTGAATGGAGTCCTGATACCTCATTGATGACAGTATTCTGGAGGTCACATTTATTAGAGACCACTCAACACAGCCTAATGAGCTCAAAAGATGCTGGAAAACAGTTCAGTTGCAGAAGTAACTGCTGTCTTAAAGAATGGGGCTCAAGCCCACTAATTATCTCTCAGCAGGGTAAGGGGGATTTTTCACATTTTTTTCCACAAACTGAAATAAAAATGGAAAAAGAACTTTATTATTTTTGTTTGACTTTGTCTGTACAAACACTATCAGGTTTCTTCCAACTAAATCCAAAACTCTAGTATGAGTGAAAGAGTGAAAGAGTCTGGGGCACAAGTTGTTTTCTCCTCCATCCTTCCATTTTCAGGTGATGACGTGGGATGGAATAGTAGGATTCTCTCTATAAACGCCTGGCTACGAGACTGGTGCTACAGGCAGGGATTTGGGTTCTTTGATAATGGCTGGTTTTATAAGACACCAGGTGTGACAGTGATACATGGGAAAGGTTTATGTCGTAGGGGCAAAAGGGTTCTGGGACAGGAATTAGCAGGGTTCATTCGGAGAGCTTTAAACTAGATTCGAAGGGGGACGGGGTAGTAGCTGGGCTTGCAACACTGGGGCAACGCTCTAGTGTTGAGGTAGACCAGGAGGCCTCCCATCCCCCTGGGGTGAAATCGGTGTGCCCAGCTCGCTCCCTGAAATGCCTGTACACCAATGCACGCAGCATGGGGAATAAACAGGAGGAGTTAGAAATCCGTGTTTGGTCGGGGGGGCTATGATCTAGTGGCAATTACAGAGACTTGGTGGGATGCCTCGCATGACTGGAATGTGGTCATGGATGGCTATGTCCTGTTCAGGAAAGACAGGCCGCTCAGGAGAGGTGGTGGAGTTGCTCTTTATGTGAGTGAGCAGCTAGAATGTATTGAGTTCTGTCCAGGGGCGGATCAGGAGCGAGTTGAGAGTTTGTGGGTGCGAATTAAGGGGCAGGCTGGCAGGGGTGATACTGTTGTGGGTGTCTATTACAGGCCACCGGATCAGGATGAGGACGGTGATGAGGCCTTCTACAGGCAGCTGAGAGCAGTCTCGCAATTACAGGGCCTGGTTGTCGTGGGGGATTTCAACTACCCTGATATTTGCTGGGAGGCCTACTCAGCCAGCCATCCCCAGTCCAGGAGGTTCCTCCAGTGCATTGATGATAACTTTCTGATGCAAATGGTGGATGAGCCAACTAGGAGAGGAGTGCTGCTGGATCTTATCCTCACTAACAAGGAGGGACTGGTTGAAGAGGTGAAGGTTGAGGGCAGCCTTGGTTGTAGTGACCATGAGATGGTAGAGTTCAGGATCTCATGTGGCAGGAACAGAATAGCTAGCAGAATCACAACCCTGAACTTCAGGAGGGCCAACTTTGGCCTTTTCAAGCAATTGCTAGGGAAATCCCATGGGACAGGGTACTAGAAGGTAAGGGGGCCCAAGATAGTTGGTTAGCATTCAAGGACTGCTTCTTCCGAGCTCAAGATCAGAGCATCCCAACAGGTAGGAAGTCAAGGAAGGGTACCAGGAGACCTGCATGGTTGAACAGGGAACTGCTGGGCAAACTCAAGTGGAAGAAGAGGGTGTACAGATCGTGGAAGGAGGGGTTGGCCACTTGGGAGGAATATAAGTCTGTTGTCAGAGGATGTAGGGAGGCAACTAGGAAAGCTAAGGCCTCCTTGGAATTAAACCTTGCAAGAGAGGTCAAGGACAACAGAAAGGGCTTCTTCAAATACATTGCAGGTAAAGCCAACACTAGAGGCAATGTAGGCCCACTGATGAATGAGGTGGGGGCCCTGGAGACAGAGGATAAAAAGAAGGCGGAGTTACTGAATGCCTTCTTTGCCTCTGTCTATACTGCTGGAGGCTGTCCTGAGGAGCCCCGGACCCCTGAGGCCTCAGAAGAAGTCAGGATAGAGGAGGAATCTGTCTTGGTTGATGAGGGCTGGGTCAGGGACCAATTAAGCAACCTGGACGTCCATAAATCCATGGGCCCTGATGGGATGCACCCGCGGGTGCTGAGGGAGCTGGCGGAAGTCATTGCTAGGCCACTCTCCATCATCTTTGCTAAGTCGTGGGCAACGGGAGAGGTGCCTGAGGACTGGAGGAAAGCGAATGTCACTCCAGTCTTCAAAAAGGACAAGAAGGAGGACCCGGGTAACTATAGACCGGTCAGCCTCACCTCCACCCCCGGAAAGGTGATGGAACAACTTGTTCTTGGTGCTGTCTCTAGGCACATCAAGGGTAGGGGGATCATTAGGGACACTCAGCATGGCTTCACCAACGGGAAGTCATGCTTAACCAACTTGATAGACTTTTATGAGGATGTTACCCGGTGGATAGATGATGGTAAAGCTGTGGATGTGGTCTATCTCGATTTCAGTAAAGCGTTTGACACGGTCTCCCACAGCATCCTCGCAGCTAAACTGAGGAAGTGTGGTCTGGATGATCGGGTAGTGAGGTGGATTGTGAACTGGCTGAAGGAAAGAAGCCAGAGAGTGGTGGTCAATGGGACAGAGTCCAGTTGGAGGTCTGTGTCTAGCGGAGTCCCGCAAGGGTCGGTTCTGGGACCAGTTCTATTCAATAGATTCATTAATGACTTGGATGAGGGATTAGAGTGCACTGTCAGCAAGTTCGCTGATGACACAAAACTGGGAGGAGTGGCTGACACAACGGAAGGCTGCGCAGCCATTCAGAGAGACCTGGACAGGCTGGAGAGTTGGGCGGGGAGAAATTTAATGAAATATAACAAGGGCAAGTATAGAGTCCTGCATCTGGGCAAGAACAACCCCATGTACCAGTACAAGTTGGGGGCAGAGCTGTTGGAGACCAGCGTAGGGGAAAGGGACCTGGGGGTCCTAGTGGACAGCAGGATGACCATGAGCCAGCAGTGTGCCCTTGTGGCCAAGAAGGCCAATGGCATCCTGGGGTGTATTAGAAGGGGTGTGGTCAGCAGGTCGAGAGAGGTTCTCCTCCCCCTCTACTCTGCCCTGGTGAGGCCGCATCTGGAATATTGTGTCCAGTTCTGGGCCCCTCAGTTCAAGAAGGACAGGGAACTGCTAGAGAGAGTCCAGCGCAGAGCCACAAAGATGATTAAGGGAGTGGAACATGTCCCTTATGAGGAGAGGCTGAGGGAGCTGGGTCTCTTTAGCTTGGAGAAGAGGAGACTGAGGGGTGACCTCATTAATGTTTATAAATATGTAAAGGGCAAGTGTCAAGAGGATGGAGCCAGGCTCTTCTCAGTGACATCCCTTGACAGGACAAGGGGCAATGGGTGCAAGCTGGAACACAGGAGGTTCCACTTAAATATGAGGAAAAACTTCTTTACGGTGAGGGTGACTGAACACTGGAACAGGCTGCCCAGAGAGGTTGTGGAGTCTCCTTCTCTGGAGACATTCAAAACCCGCCTGGATGCGTTCCTGTGTGATATGGTCTAGGCAATCCTGCCCCGGCAGGGGGATTGGACTAGATGATCTTTCGAGGTCCCTTCCAATCCCTAACATTCTGTGATTCTGTGATTCTGTGATTCTGTGTATGGCTTTCTAATTTCAGTTAGAGATTGACAAATGCTTTAAATTTTTAATTGTAATATTTCAAAAGAATTCCCGTTGCCATATAACTACCCCCATTTATTTTTGTCAATTTTAGAGTTCAAAACATCTGGAATGTTTGTGGAAGGTTATTTATTTATATATTTTAAATATATAAAGATATATATTTTTTCAATCTATGAAATATATATATTTATATATTTAAAGCTTTGGTAAACATCAAATTTCAAAGTTATATTAAAAAAATCTCTTACATATTCCATGTGGGATAAGAAACAATAATATGGTGATTTCATTTGGCCAGTCATGACTAACTATTATAACTTAAATAGCTGGAATAAGTACTTAAAAAACATTTCAGTCATCTGTAGTATATTGCAGTCTTCTGTAGAAATGGAAACAAAGGTATACGCTGGGGGTCATTTTTTATTCCTGGTTAATTTCTCTGTGGTAAATAAACATAGATCAATAAAATGATCTTAGACAATGCAGTATGTAGTTTCTATATTGCTGCAATTCTATTTCTTTACCAATCTAAATGTGACTGAAATGTGTGAAAGATGAGTAGAGGCTGAAGGTTTCTGCCAGTATGAGAATGTACTTGCTTTTCCAGCAGAATGAGGGAGGCAATTTTCTCTCATGCAATCACAGAGCAACCCTCATTAAGAAGTAACACAGTTGTTGATCTGCTAAGACAACATGAATTAGAGGAAATGAACAAACAATGCAACCTTTCTACTAAATTATTAAGATTAATACTTATATTGCTTTTAATGATTAAATGGAAGTTAAGTGTACCAAAAATCATGTTTCAATAAAAGACTAAACAAGCTAAATTAAATCAGCAATAAACCAACTCAACACACCAGTTGACATAAATCAAGCGTTATATTTCTTATTTCTGCAGTACACTAAAGTTAATTGGTAGAAATGTTTCTGTTTTCAACAGATTTGTAAATACAGAAAGTTACAAGCAGTAAGGCTAACACCAATCTTGAGCATCATAATGGTATCTTATAAAATGTTGTTAATGCAGAGAGTTATTTGAAAAACTGATGACCAACAGCAGAATTGTTGCATTTCAGCAATACATTTATTTTTTTTAATATACAAAATTTTAAAAGACATCTACCATCCATTACAACAGAAATAAACCTAAATTGTCACCAGCTCTCGAAGTTCCTTCCACAGTTTTCCAATTCAAAACCAACCTTTACAATGCCCTCAGTAGTCAAACAGGTGTGCTCAGAACCATGCCTTGGCAATTATCAGATCTCAGGTATTCCACGTCTGGGGTGAAGATCTATCCCAGGCATTATTGCAGAAATCATTGTACTGCCTGCTTGCCTCTAAATCAGAGGATCATTTAGCTCATACACCCCACGTACAATGCCAATGGCATCATGATGTCAGGTTTCCACCAATTTGGAAAAGCAACTCAAAGTACATTAATTACAATCATCCTAGAAGTTCAACTAAACATAACATATTAAAGAAATAACTTATGGCCTAAAAAAAAATAATGCCAAATCAAACATCATTAACTGCTTTATTTATAGGTCCATCTTTTTTATTGTTTCACATCAAAAAATGGGAAGACAGAGAGGAAAAGGTAAGAGGTCATAAACGTAAATCATTGTTTTACTTTCCTTGCATATCAACTTATGTGATTTCAAGGGAAGTGAAGAAAAGGAGAAAAAATGATGACAGGGAAAACAAGTGCCATTACTTCAGACAGCGAGCACTGCTAATGCCAGGGATACATGCATTTGGTTACCAAAATATCTAAACAGTCCTGGCAGTTCTTACATAATCTAAATGAGCAAAATATCCCACTGTATAACTTTGATAATCCTGGTGTTCAAATGTTCTGTTTTACACTCTAAAAAATATCGCTAGCCTGAAAATGACCATGGAAATACAGACTATAATAATTATTCCCTTTATAATTTACACAGATTAAATAATTTTTGACCTTGCATGACATTTAATTTGATTAGAACTATATATTTAAAAGCAGTAACTCCATCATAAAGAGAAAATATTCTTCTTGAATATCACAGTGAAAACTATTTCTGTCCTGAGCAAGACTTTTGACTTAAAATGACATTTTACTAATGTCATGTCATCTATATTACTTTGCTCCCTGCTTTTTTCATTTTTCATGTATTCAGACTCTATCTAGGATCTGAATAATTGCATGTTTCACTATAGACAAGGTAACGTTATTGTGCATTATTATTAGTCTTTGATGAACTGAAGAAAATGTAATGTGGAGATTTACTTTTTAAAACAAAGAGGGGAAAAGAAACCTTTGTATTGTATTTGTATTGTATTATTATAAAATAATATCCAATAAGCTAAGATACTTTAGAAAAAAAAAATTATCATCATTTATAGCTTGTAAATTATAACAAGTTCAATAAAACTACAGGAAAAATACCCACTTCGGTTATGTCAGCATTAAAAAAAGAAAAAGGTTATTTGTCTCATCTAAATTTAATGTAGCTGTCTTGGGCCCTGATAACAATTCAGCCAAGGGAGTATTAGAATATAGCATAGCTTCCTGAGGGTTTATCCAGGACATTGGACAGATTTTATATATTACTTGGAATCACTACTGCCATAAATTACTATTAAAATTCCTTGATGTAGTTAGCTTAAAATCAGACATGTCTATATAAGCTTCAGTTACACCTTTAGATTTCATTGTATTCATATCTAAAGTCTAATTATTTCAAACATTTCTTATATTTCACAAAAAACTTTTCACAGAGCCATCTGTTTCTGTGTATGTACCCTTCATCACATCTGTTCTTAGCCTGAGCCTTTACCGTCGCTTAATAAGCTTGTGGGCTACTGTTGATCTGCAAAAATATTTAGTCAGGCATGCTCGTCCCCTAGGGGTGGCACACACCAGACTTAGCTGTAAAACAGTGATCCTTGTTGCCATCTCCCAACTGAAAATAGCACAAGCTCTTATCCACCACATTGCCCCAGTGCAGAGCCCTCAAGTTGTTAAAAGATCATCTGTTTGACTAAGCTCTGAAACACAAGTATTCATATAGCCAATATTACCCCCCTCAGAAGCAGTAGCTACCCACACCCTTTTTCAGCTTTCAAGCGTGAGTCTCATCTTGCACCTTGTCCTGCAAGAAGGTTAGGCTGAGATGCTATCAGGAGTACTGGACCAGAAGTCAGAGCTTAATTTGTGTATGCATGACAAACCTGGCCTCATGTTCTAGTTGGTGCAAGAGCCTGTCTAGCAGCACAAACGCATCAAATGTTCTTTAATATATGTACTAGTTTCATATCAGATATTTGAATGCTGATTTATGCGATAGCTTGACTACTGAGAGTTCTGTATCGCAGAATAGTCTAAAGACAGCCAACAAGTTTAAGTCCCTCCTGTTTCATAGCACTGCTTTTATACTCACTTAGACATATGAATCTTTTCTTCCTAGGAACTGGAGTAGCAGTTCACCTAGCCTTAAGAGACTTGTTTTTCAGTTTATCTCCTTCCTTTACAGTGAAATATTAAACATATTCTCACTGTTTCCTACCTGTTGTCATTACTGAAGCTAGCAATACCATCAGCTTCAGGCTCTGGTTTCAAAGCAGACACACACATAAAATGCCTCAACTTGACTCATTATTCTTTCTCAGACTAAAGCTACACCGCTTTCAACATTTTTGTTAAAAGCAGTAAAAATCAAGCAACTCTTCCTCTTAGCTTCAAACCAGTTCTAATAAAACTTCTGTGCAAAACCTCAGCCCCATTCACTAGGACTCGGTTATATCATTGAAAATCTCAGCTATGACTCCTTTTCAATGCAGAATTTTTCATGACTCACTGACCTTTCAAAAGAATTCAGAATCAAATGTGATCCTCTTTATACATGAACATAAAAACATCCACAATTCACAACTTTGCATGGCTTACACGTGAAACAAAAAGAACACTGTGGTTTAGAGGTTTGTTTTGCCTGTGAGCATATGATTATATTCTAAATTCAGTGCAGAACTCTCATTTTGCCAGTTCATGTAGATCAAAATTGACAAGGATTCGCATGGACTCTTAGGATGTAGGACTACAGAACTTTGCATATGAGGTTTACAGGGTGTCACAGTGTGACTCATCAGGATTGCATGAAGACAACTGGCTTCCTTAACTGCTGCAGCAGCTTTTTAACAGTGACAGGCTGAGTCATGAAAGCTGCTGAAACCATAGCCTACTTGAAAGAGGGACCTAATATTTGAAACTACCTGGCAGGGTGATTTTTTTGTTTTGTTTTGTTATGTTTTTGTGGAGAGCATTGTGTCCTTACATAAGCCAAAGACACTCCACTGCTTTCCTCTCTTTGGGGCTTTTGACAGGAGAGCCTACACTGAATCAGATGGAATTTAAACAGAAATCCATTGTGAACTTTTCTTCCTAGACTAATAACTGAATCTAAAACATTATTTTGAACTTAAACCGCCTAATCATGCAGTACCTTCTACAAGAAAAATCCATAGTCTGAATATAAAAATAACTTACTTTGACCAAAGGCAATTCCTTTCTGTATTGTAGCATTGGCTGACTAAGTTGGATGAGGTATTTTTTAATTGCAAAAGCTAGGCAGATTAGCTTAACTAAACAGTTTGAGAAGGACTTTTTTTTTCTTAAAAAACAGCTGAATGTGAGTTATTATTTTGAGGCATTTTTAATCTAAACCAGATATGAATCAAAAAGAATTCATCATTGCTAGTAAATCATAACAATTATATAGAAACCTAACACTTTACCTCCACCTGTGGAGGTCATACTCATAAGGGGACTCTTACCATGTCTACATTATTGTCACGGTTTAAAGCTGGGCCGGCTATTAAACCTGTGGCAGATGCTCTCTGTTATCCCCGCCCCCCGCCCCTCCCCCCAAAGGGAAAGGGAAAAGGGAGAGAGACTTCTGGGTTGGAAAGTTAAAACAGTTTTAATAAACTATAATAATGGAAAAAAGAGTATAATAATAATAATAGAAATAATCAAATATATACAAATATATATACAAAACCGAGATTGAGCTCCCCTGAAGTCAGCCACGTCACCACCGGCACTGCAGGGCAGGCTCCGGGAAGGCCCAGGTTGGGCCTACCGACGGTCGAGAGCTGGATTCAGGGATGCACGGATCGGGATCGGGGGCAGCAGGAAAACAGACGGAGTCCTCCTTGGACACCGGCCATAGCAGAAAAAAAAAGAGACCCTCGTCATCCCCCCGCTTTATACCGAGAATGACGTGTATGGGATGGAATACCCTCATTGGTCAATTTTGGGTCACCTGCCCTGTCTGCTCCCCCCTGCAGCTGCGACCCCCCTTCGACTCTTCACTCGTAAGCAGTGAGGAATTCAGCAGTGACCTTGGTTTCTCTAAGACTAAGTACAGCAAGAGCCTTACTGCACAACATCCCTACCGGTGCCTCAGCGATAACTACAAACTTTGAGCGTTATCAGTCCTGGAAGCAGACACTGTCTGCAAAACATGCAGTTAGTTTCAGAAAGTGCAGTTACTTAGAGGAGACTTAGCTGAAAGTAAAAATCACTGAAAGGAAAATCGGCCTGGTTTAGGCCAAACCAGGACAATTATGAAGTAATATGGAGCAATAAATGTGCATCTATGACCTGAACAGATGACACTGAGGATTTGACATTGACACTGCTCATGCTTCAAATGATAAAAACTCACTTCAGACCAGCCTAGACTTGTGGATAAATGCTCCATAGAAGTGTGAGTGCACTAGATGCATGCCTGGGACTCATCTGACAGTTTAGTATCACCCAAATGGAATCAAGGCCATGCTCCTGAAGTCTGTTTCAAGATTTTGCCTACAGTATGGTTCACAGGGTAACTGGGATATTTACTTCTCACAGTCCTAAATATAATGTTACTGTAGGTGCACCCACTACTTACTAAGGTCTGCCAAGCGATACAGTGTTGTGGCTGTTCCCTCTGCTCTCCCTTGCAACGTGATCCACCAGTATTTCCACACCACCACCATGAATACTCACTTCTGAAACATGAAGCATCACAGACTTCAGTCAAGTTGTAAATATTCAGTAAGTGGGAATTACACCTACCTGAAGTAAACTTGAGTTAAATTTCCTTTAAGAAATCGAGGATAGAGGGGAGTTAGAAGCTACATCTTTAATTCTGACTCTTCTGTGTTGGAAATCATGGCATTGCTGCTGGCTGCTGGGTCTTGAAAACACCCATTGCAACCATTAGTGTATTCTCCTTTCCTATCTCCCCACTGATAGACTGTGCTGCAAATAAATGTCTGCATGTGCATTTCTGCTCCTTTCTTTGATGTGCATAAAATTTGGCTGAGGATGTTTAGTGTAACCTTTTTCACTGAAATCTCCTCCTTGCACTCTCAAAGCAGCATTTTAGCTCCTCTGCTCCTCTGTGTTACATGCCTTGGAGAGCTGAAGAGAAGTGGAAGTGGTGAGGCAGAGACACACATACCAGAACTGCTCATACAGGAAAGTGGGAAATGGGGCTACAGTCTCCGCCGGCTGTAACTCCATGCTGATGGACCTTTCCCTTTCTTGATGCTCTCTTTTCCAGTATGAAATACATACTGCATTTGATACGGCAAAGGAAATAGATATGGATTTGAATTATTTTTCAGACATGTTGGTATGTATCTGACAGCAACGGGGCTGAGAGAAACAGTTTGCTAAATGAGGTGGATGGCAATATCTTTATATATTTAATATTCAACAGTGTGCTTGTTAAAGCGCAAAATAGCAGCACGAAATAAAATTTGATGACATGCAATTAATTTGCCTACCTGCAGGCAGTTAATGTAATAAGTAACTCATTCAGTTCTTATTAGGTCCTTAAACTTATGGTGAGTTTTTAGTTCATTTAATTAATACCTTACAAATAGCCTACAGTTAGGTAAACCGCATCACAGCCAAGTAATACCAACTGGCATTTATTAATCCATTTGCTGATGCTTACTTAGCATCTTTTAAACGATTTTCTTAAAGAAAAAACATGGTAAACATAACCATCTCTTCTGGCTGTACTGATTTATCAGAAATTTTGATTCAGTGGTCTTACCTGAGTCCTTCTTTCAATGACATGTCTTCCTATCAGACACTTCTTGGTTCTGCTTTTATACCTGGCCACCATTAGCTTTGGCATCAGCTTTACAAAGTTAAAGAAATATTTTAAAAGTTTGTAGCAGATATATTTCATATGATTATTTATTATAATTTCATAGGAAAATTAGTTTTTCATCACCCAGCTCTTTTTAAAGAGTATGGAGCTTTATCGGCTTTTGTTTTGCATAATTTTCCATTAAGGAGATAAAAACCTCCAACTATCAAAAATTATTTATTTTGGTTTGTGTTCTTAACATCATGTTTCTGTAATGAACTAATACTCAGTCCATACATTTACATGTTGTGAATGACTATCATCTCCTGTCTCTTTCACAGAGACCACAATTTCCTGCAGCACCTTGGTTTATGACCCAGAAATTACATTGCCACAGATGATGAAAACTTGCAAGAAGAAAGAGCTAGTGCCTGTACTACAAAACGTGCTCTAGTTTAAAAGATCTTTTCTATGTTTACGGCAACCAGGGTAGCAATTTGTTCTCCTTAAAGTAAAAGCAAGTTCAGCATTTCAGCAAGGTTTTTTTTTTCATCTTTAACTGATGTGCAGTTTATCTTTACTGAGTTAAGAGATGAAAGAAGAGTGTGCTCGACTCAGCATATGCATAGAAGTATATCAGACAGAGAAGGTGGAACACTGAAATATAGTTGGTGGATTTCCCTCCTTCAGCCTATCCCTCACCGTCAGAAGCAGTGTGTTGCATCAAAATGATTCAACACAGAAATTATGATTTGGATTTTGGGCCAGTGTACCCAAGGTACAGAGCAACATCAATGTACAGAAAATTAAGTCTGGGGACAATATGTAATATATTCGGACCAGTGTCTAAGGGCTGAATATCTAAATAGGTCAAATCTTTTTGAATCTGATATTAATATCTGTCACAAGATACCACCAAAGTTCTACATGTTTCCTCTAGAAACAGTCTTGTCAGTTGAAGTAAGAAACTTTGTCTTCTCATGGACTACTTAGTAATATGGACAGCAGAATGAAGACTTTAATAATTTTTTCTGTCAAAGTATATTGTGGAATTAAATAGAGAGTGTTTATTCTGCATGTAATGTACATATATATACATATGTATGTGCATCTCTATATCTATCTCCACAGGAATTCAGGGATTGAGACACTTGATGTAAAACATTGGGGACATAATTCAATAATGTACTGTGTCTCGGTTAAGAAAAAACACACATAAGTGTGATCTTGCTTTCCTCTCTCTCTGCAGTAAGCACACACTTTTTATTGAACGATGTTTTACCAGTCTTCTTGAGATTTATTTCAATCATCATAGAATTATTTGGATCCATTTAAACATTAATTGAACTTACTTTTATAGACTTACATGTATATATACAGTTTTAGGTATCTTCCACCATAAAAAAGACTTCTTTGCTGAGATTTTCTTGGCAAAATATGATGTTTGCAGTAGAAGCTTAGGCAGCTTCATTGTAGTTGTTCTACTGAATAGGATTGTCTCAGGGTGAAGACCGATGTTTTCTTTTCCTTCCTTCCCTTCCACTCCACCCCCTGCCCCAAACTTGCTCTCTCTGTTCATGTACTTTTTTTGTGTGGTTTTTACCTAGCATGATGGGAGCAGGAAAGGCTGAACCTATGGGATAATAAAGCTCCACTAATCTCCAGTACTGAAAGAGTTCCCTGTTAATAGTGTGATGAGTGTTAAAGAGAGATATCTGCTCAAATGCTATGATTTATCTTTTATTATTACTTGTTCATTGTCTTCAAAGATTTGTGCAAAGGAATATCCAGAAAAATATCACTCTAAGGAGGCAGGTGACAAATTGTGGTAGTGGAAAATGAAATGCTATGCAACCCTGTATTCAGTGTATTCCTACGCAGCAGAGCTACACCAACAATCCAGCAGAGTCATCTCTGTCACTTTGCACAGATTCAGGATAGGAGCAGGAGAGGGAAAGGCTGTGGGTGATTCCACCCTGGCAGTTTTCTGCAGCGTTTCCAGTGCCTATGCCTGTCTCTATGCCAGACTCCTATCCAAAAGAGTCATGATACCATAATGTCTTTACAAAGGACAAAATGCAACAGAGGTGAGGAATACAAATCCATAGATATTTCAATGAGAGGTATATTACCTCCAGCAGAAAAAAAATTACTGTATTGTTTGACTTAGTGTAGAAAAGATGATGATACAGTGAAACAATGAAATTTCTAGACACACCTACTGGTTTATCTGTGTTCTCACATCAGGCAGTGGAAAAATTGCAATCAATATTAGTGGATGGACTGACACTAAACACACTTTGAAAATTCCAAAACTCGTTTCTTTCCTTCAGTCACATAACCTCAGACAAAGATTATCATTGAACTGGCTGGTTGGCCATATTCTCTACCAACGGTACACATGAAGATACCACCTCACCTGCCTGTGCATGATTAGCATACAGAAACGTATCAGAAGAGAAGATGCCCAGTAGAAAGATGGCAGTAATATCACGTTATTTAAATAATCATCCTGAGTCATCATATTTTTGACATTAATGAGAACAACAACTTTTTAACAGGAAATCTGCAAGAAGAGAAATGTAGGAAACCAATTTAACATTCAAGCATTATTTCATATCTCTATTTTTAAATCATTATTTTATGGTGCTTGTGTTATAAATGCTACCTTTCTTTTTGATAATCCAGTTTTTATTCATGTTAATAAAGCTGTGTAATTCTGTTCCTCTTTTCCACATGCCTAAAGCAATTATTTATGTTGACACAAATAGGAAAATAATTCACCAATAAATTTAATTCAAAAAACCCAAGATGGATTTATTTCTTGTTTATACAGTGTAACATATTGGGTACATAAATAGAAAATACTTGTTGCCATGCTTAAAGAAATGCAGACAATATCAGCATGAAAACATAATTCTAATATTAGTATAAACATTTATCTTTAGTGGCAGGTGTGTATTTATTTACTTGCTGATTTTATCCACTGGAATTTCTGTTAGGAAATTAGACATAGGACTACATGGTACATACGAGCTTCAAAAAGTACAATATCTTTTTGATAGTGAAGTTGCTAAGCAATTAGATTTACCTAAACTACTTTTTTCAGATCAAAAACCAGTTTGGACTACATATCCGTTTTCTGTAGCTAAACTTCAATTTTTAAGCCTCTCTTTTTTCAGGTCCAGTTATCATGGGGGTGTGAAATACTTCAAGAATGACTTTTCATTCACTTTTCCTCTTTTCTCCAGAGAAAATGAAAAAAAATGGATTCTACAGTCTCATCAATACTGTCAATAAACAGATAAAGTGAGGGGAAAAGCATGTTTTCTGTAAATGTGAATCCTTTGTGGTGAATTTTGAACTCTCTTCACAAGTCAGTTTCTGCAAAGCTTTAAACATCTCTTTAGGCTGGAAAAGTTATTTAGATTTTATGAGGTCTGAAGTTTGTATGATTCATACATATATTTCCAACAGGTTTTGTTAGATGTAAGAGATAACCATGATCACTTCAGTAAATGAAAAAGATTTTATTGTCTTCATTTATTCTAAACATCATCCTCAAATGACAGGATCCAATTCTGCTTTTAGTTTTAAAGAGCTCACTTCAGACATGAGCAATAGAAGTTGGATGTGGGCCAAAGAGTAAAGATGCACAAAGGCTGCCTGTGCAGACAAGGATATGGCAAATGCAAGAAGAACCACACTGAATCTGTGGGCAATTTAAGCTGCAACAAAAGAAGATATGAAGAAGCTCTCTACTTATTTCATTACATTTTGTACTAAATAGACATGAAGTTCATCATGAAGAACTGGCAAGATAAGCAAACAGGACTTCAAGGAGATAATTGATTTTACTTTTTCTTTTTCTGACTCTTGGACAACTACTCCTAATGTCAGAGCTTCTAAATATTTGCAACAGAGGAAATTCAGCACTTGAAGTGATTGTGATTTGGATAACAGTACCATATTTTGAAATACAACAATTCTTTAAAGACAAGTAACAGTGGATAGGTGGATCTAATGTTTACGTTGTTAGAGCTGCTCTGACGGAGGAGAAGCTTTGTGGGTTCTACAAGATATGCTGAGAAGGAAGTCAAAGACTTATACATCTTTTGATAGATATGTAAGGGAGATGCCATGCCTTAATTCATTAAACAGTTTATCGAGCACTGTGTGGTATACAACACTCTGAACTATTTTAAGTACCTGGGTTTAAAAATGTGATGTAAAGTTGTGACCAAGGGCCACAGTGCAATTTTTAACAGTAGCTTATGTTAGTAAGTAGAACTAATTGACAAAGGAAGTACAATTAATTATGTGAACTATACATGAAATATGCATATATGCTTAAGCACTAGCTTACAGAAACATCAATTCTAAAATGTCATTAATGGAATGCATTTATCCTTGCTAATCTAAAAGAATCTAAATTATATCCTAAGGGATGTGTACTTGCATGACGGGTGGAGAGAGTTGCCTACCTGAAGAACTTAGATCCCCAGAAAAACCAAAAGTTCTATTTGAAGTGTTCTGAAACATACTGTTTTTCTGCATTTCTCATGGTAGTTATTTCTCAGATGAGACAGAATTTAGAGAAAAACATTAGAAAAACTTAATCTGCAGTGATAACATAGGTATGCTAACAATTCTATCCAGCATATAAATATGATTTGCTGTAAAGAATGTTTCCAAACAAAACATTTTAGCCAGGCTTTTTCAATATTTTGAATTTGTCATTTACCTGCTAAGATGATTGACAATATCCTCACACAACACAACTCTTGTTTTTGGCATTGTGACAGTACCTTACCAGGCAATTGCAGTTTAAAACTGCAGACTTTTGACCTTCTATCCCACATATATAGGGTCTTAAAAGTTTGATAGTCATGCTGATCGATAGATCATCATCAAGAATAGCAGTGCCTGTGCTAATTGTTATGCACACCTGTAAAAGCCTCCTATTTAATAGAAAACAACAACAACCACCAGAGGTCAAAACATATCCTGAACCTGAACTCTGCTACAAATATATTTTAGAAGTAAATTAGGAATACACTGGAATTCTTCTGACTCACTGGAATTCTTCTGACTCACGTCTGCAAACCCTTTACTTGATTAGACCACAGGATTATTAGTAAGGATAAGCAGCCACCATCAAGAAATAAAGGATTTGTTCGAGTGGTCTTGGGAAACCTTATTTTTCCTCATTTATTCAGGTAATCTTGTTGATTTTGGTAAAATCTATTGACATAGTAAGACACGTTCATTCATATCAATTACTGTAGAAAATTTGGTCAAAAAATATCCTTGATTTTTGTTTGTTTGTTTGTTTGCTTGTGATGTAAACAAATCAAATAAAAGCACTTCAGGAATACTCTTGGCTAAAAAGACCTACGTGAATTAAGAATGGCTTCTTTCCCTGACTCCCTTTTGTTGCCATAGAAATCTTCTATTGCAAGTACACTTTTGCTGCTTGACCTTAAAGACAAGCACACATGAAAAAAAGTTATCAAAGTTGCTTTGGTGTTTACATTAACTGTAATTATTTATCTCCACATTTCAAAACATTAATGGCAATACAATAAAAGACTAAAAGTTCAAACAACAGGTCCTTTATATGTTCTGCATGCATAACAGCGCACACATACAGAAATAATGGCCAGGTTAACTAAGACACGACTTCAGTTACTTTAATTCATATTAATGATACAGCATAGAAATGCTGCTTCTTCAGTGTTATTTCAACAAAGACCTCAGCCCAAAGAAGAAAAATAGGAGCATATCTGCTTGAAAATTCCTTTGAGACATCAAAGCAGCACTTCCAAATCATAACGTTCAATTCTCCTGCTGAAGTTTTAGTGAAAAGATCTTAGCTTTGATAAAATAAAATTTCTGCAGAAAAAAAAGTATTCATTGTAAGTGTGAGATTACCAAGAAAGGTTGCTCAAAGTAAAATGCTATGGATAAAACTGCAGTCCTCAAATCTTTAAACATCTTGTTAATACTTATTTTATTATAATTTTTTACAGAATTGGCTACAGTGAGCTACTGTCACAACGACAAGGAAACTGTAGTAAAGGTAGCATGTTGCATCCTTACAGGTGATTGCGCTATAGACCTTTACCAGAGAAAGGAAGAAGGAAAAACAATAAGCAGAGAAGGTGAATGAGAATAGACTTTGAAAGGGCAAACCTGGAAGAATTTTCAAGGTAAAGACATATTCTTGTGCACCAGGAGAATACTGGAATTATTTCAAAGCAAGAAATTTCAGGGCTTTCCAGCATGATACTTCATCAGGGACTTCTAATATTTTTGTTGAAAGATTTCTATAATCTGGATAGAATTGTTATAGCAACTGAAACACTAGGCAGTAAGAAGCATCTAGAAACACCAGAAGCTGAGAGATTAAAAAGCAAAATGTGTATTTCTTAGAATGCCGGTAGAAACATACTAGAAGTTATAACTTGAATTTTATGTTAAGCTCCAAAAATTATTTCATTAAAAAAAAACTTCTCAGCAATGTCCTGTAAAAAGAGGGAACATTAACTGGCTACCGATTCTGAGCATTCTGACTGTAAAGATATAGCTCATATACAATGATGCTGAGAAGATAATGCACTAATTGCCACTCTTGTTGTAATGTGTGGATCATTATTGTTTACAAAGGACCTCTATCTCTTTCTTCCATCTCACCTTCACAAAAACGTCCTGAAAGTCTAACTCCCCAGACCGCTATGTCCACCAGTGTGTGAAGGAATGATTATCTGTCTGAGCACTAAAGCTACAACAGCAGGTTCTGCTTCACCTGCAGTGCCATCTTAAAATTGTGTAACTGAAGGGGTTACTCACCTAGGCCAGTTGCCTCCTGCCTCTCATGGCTGTTCATAAAAGGAAGGCTGAACGGCTCATGAAGCAGCTCCTGAATCATTACAGTTTTCTTGTAGATCATGAGATTCAAATAAGGATCCATTAGTGATAGTGCAAGCCAAAAACTGTGTTCATTCAGGAACTATTACAAGGTTTTCCCTGGTCAATGTCACAAAGCAAAGGAGGGAGCATATATAAGTGGTGTTTAAACAGATTGATTTTTATTCCTCACTGCATCTGTACCAGAGCTTTCAAAGAGCTACTTAAATAAGTATTCTCAGTGACTGGACTCTGGAGTGCAGTAAGATACAAGCCTGTGTACCTTGCTGTTATGTCAGCCTTCTTATTCACCTGTAAACTGCCTGACAATTTTGCTTATGCCTTTAAGATGATTTATTGACTGCAATCATTTAGTATGTTTTCAGAAATCAATGTTGTTCTACTCTGTGGGTATTCCTGGGTTTGTTATGAACATTAAAAGATCTTTTTTCTCCAGTGTGCAATACTACTGTGTCTTTGTGCATGATTTCCAGTGGAAGAGAGGAAGTAGAACTGAAAAGAAGTACGTGTTGGGTGTATAGAGCTAGGGTTGAATTAGGGACATCATGACAAGATTTTGCTGTCTGCCTTTATTACATGGGAAAGTCAGGTTTAAAAGTGCTTGTCTTGCTAACAGCTTCAGGAAAACATATGATTAATAATTGATATTGTTGAATTTTATTTATCAAGTGCTTGCAAGTTTAGCATTGTATTGCCTTGTCAGCATTCTGTTTGGTTTTCTACAACTTCTAAGTCCATAAAAATTAGGACTTGATTGATATTAAGGTGTGGTATAACATTGTCAAACCCCTCTATATATCAATTCCAACAAAAAACAACTAACACAATTTAACTGGATCTCCAGCAGTGTTTCATTGGAGCAAACTATATAGCCTTTAGCAAAACAAAAGGATTATTGTTTGACTGCTAGTACTTTTCACCTGACTAATAGCTTATTTCCAGAAAGGAAAAAATCAGTATCAGTTTCTGTGGTTTTATTGCTTTTCTGCTGGCAGTCCCCTACACACAGATGATTATCACTTCTAGATAATGGCCTAGTGTTACTCTAGACATCATCAGCTTCTGGTTTGCAGTTATACAGTTCCAAAAATGCAAAATGAACTAATTTACCATTATATTTTAGACTGAAGCACCTTTCCTGGTGATGTAATCTTTTCTTTTATGGTGCTGTTAGTGGAAGCAATGTTAATCAGGCCTCCGTGCTACAGCAGTTGAGCTCAAAGACAGAGCACTGAGTCCATGCAGACTTCAGAAGGCTGTTTTGGCTGATTAGTCTTCTACAAATACTAGTAGCAATATCACAGTTGACTATGTACCATGTTGGAAAGAGGAAAAAGGACTTGTGACACCTCTCTTATGGTTCACATTTTTAATGACATTCAAACTAGGCATATAATGCAAATCTTTTCTCTTCTCTTCACTCTTTCTTCTCTCTCTCTTCTCTCTCTCTTCTCTTCTCTCTCTTCTTTTCTCTTCTTTTCCAGATTCCAGAGAGCTTAAGAGAGAGAGAGTTTGTTGTGAAAACTTAGCCTCTGTTGACATAGACAAGATTGATTGCTGGTGCTCCCAGTTGTAATAATCTCATAAATAAATCAGTTCTTATGAGAAACTACATCTGTCAATAGGGAAAGTTTTTCTTATTTTCCTGGAAGTATACAAAGGAAGAAAAGAAATAGTTTAATTTTTTAACCACTGATTAATATAAAGTAACTTGACAAACTCAGCACTTTTATTTCAACTCCAAAGATGATCATTGTTTCTGTGACTAGAAAATCCTCTTTAGAGTCCTTAGGTCTAGATTTCAAGTATCATAAAGGCCTTCTTCAAAGTGACTGAATGTTAGTTCAAAGTCTGACATATTTCAAAATTACGCTGATATTAGCAGTTTCAAACCATCAGTTCTATAGCTGAATAAATGACCTTGTTGGGGGCAATGGGATAGGCCCTGTCTGACAAGGCCCCTGCTCTGGCAGCCCAGGCATGCCTTGTGTCTCCCAGCCTAAAGAAAAAAGCCAGCCCTTGCAGCACCCTAACACTGAACCAAAGAACTGCTGTTACTATTAAATTCCAGTATTTTTTTCACTATAAATATTATAAAATTCAGCATTATTTTCCAGTACATTTTAGCAGTAGACCAATATCATTTGCTTGTTCTTTTCAAAGAAACTCCACAGTGGTCACGGAAACTTGGCACTAAATTCTTGGCATCTTTATGAGCAGTCAAACACAACAGCTAAGAGGTAACATTTCAGAGATGTTTAAGAGGATTTAGCTTAGCAGCTACTACTGGCTTTATCCACAAAGCACATGCCTTAACTCCTGTTCTGGGTTCTAAACATTTGTCCTTATTAATACGCAGATTATGTTTTATGCTAAGAGCTCCCAGGGTAAAAGTCTAGATAAAATTTCTGTCAGAAGGTTATACTCTATTCATTTCATCAGCCTTAACTGGGTATGTAGCATGCATGTTTGGAAACAGGATACGTTTTGTAAATTTGCAACAGAACTGGCAGAACGTGTAACTGTGGTATCAGGATTGACGTAGACTAGCCTGTTGTATTTTCATTAAGGAGTGGATCTCCAAATTTGTGAGAACATTACCTTATTTTTTTAATCTGTTTTTCAAAATCCCAAGTCAATATCAGCTCAGTCCACAGAAATATATCTGCACTCTGAAGAAACTGAACCACTACCAACAAGGCAGACAGCACTTTCCTGGCTAAGAAAAATTATTATAGCAGCAATTGTTCCTCTTAATTCTTGTTGTACAGGAGCTAAGTTGTCAATAAGTAATTCTGCTCTTTCTAAAACACATGACCCTTTTGTACCTCAAGTATTATGGTGCCTAGGTTTAGAAGAACATGTCTAACCCTACAGAACTGACTATGTTACAGAGTGTAGAGTTGCCAGAGAAAAGCACCTAAGTGGGTATTATTCTGTTCTATCACTATAAACTGAATTATTTAAAACTTTTTTGAACTGATTAACACTATATTAACACTATATTAATTATATTAATATATAATTAATTATATATATAATATAATTAATATATAATTAATTATATTAATACAAGGGCAGCATGATAAAATTCAAAGCAAATATTTGAAGTTAGTGCTGGTGAAGTAAATCAGTGCGATTCACAGGTATCTATGACTGCCTTCTAAAACAAGCAGTTACCCAAAATTCAAGGCCCCATGGGTTGCTTTTCTGCAGAGAAAATTAAAGAATCTGGCGTCTCTGATATAATGCCCTTTTTTAAAAAAGTATATTTAAATCTTCTGAAACCTTGCCAGAGGAAACTATATTTTGCTAAAAAGTCCAAGCTCCTTTCAATTTGCACTTTGCAGGTTTTTCATGTCTAGTTTTTTTTTACTTTCTCAGTCATGCTGCTGTCAATTCAGACATTTCCCTGATACTTTCCAAGGTGCTTTGTCTTTCCATTTCATGAAACAGTTACATAAATACTGGCCAACAAAATTTTTTCTTTCCTTTACATTCACTGTTAGATGATGACCTGTACTTCTCTTTGGAACAGGGTCATCAGGCTCTCTTAGTTTCTTACAGCTGTCATAAATGGAGAACAGTAATTCCACTTAATCGACAAGCTGTCATCTTAAATGAAGAACATTTTTGCACGCCACTAACAAAAACCTGCAATAAAGAAAAGACAGTGTTGTTGGTACTGTTGTTTTTTCAGACTAGACTTATGCAAAATATTATAATGAGAGAGGTGGAAATACATAAGCACTGACTTTCATAGTGATCTTCCCTCAAAATGCACCTATGTCTCACTAAAGCAGTTTGGTCTTCTCTTGGCTGGTTGCATGCACACGGTGCATGTGTAATGTTTGACATGATGAAGACCCTGACACAGCATTGGACTTATCAGCATTCTATAAATGATTCAATAAGAATAAGGCCAGGAATATTTTACCTGACTTGCTGGTGTCGTGGTGTCCTATCAGGAGATTGTGCAGAGGAAGAGGAAAGTCATAAATCAATGTACAGAAGTAAAGATAAGATTGATTAATACAAATTTACCGCAGTAGGAAACAAAGTCAAGCTCTGTGTACAACAAAGAAGAAAAAGCATGTCCATTTTATCTTCACAATTACTTTATGTCTTACCATCAGAGCATCTTGATGACTCAGACAGTAACGCATTTATCCTCACAAACCCCAGAGACAGGTAAACAATACTTTGGAAGTCATACCTCAAACAGCTATAGATATAATATAGAAAGTCTATGGCAAAAGCAGAGCAGAACTGATATGCTGAGTCCCAGTGCAGTAGCTTAAACATATCCTTCTCATCACATAAATATAACAAGCAATTATCGTTCATATAACAACTGAATTGCTTAAACCATACAGTCTACCTTGACACCTATATTGGATAAACACTAAGTAGAAATTTCCATTTTCTTTCCAAATCTTTCATTTCTACTGACAATACTTTTAATATCAAAACTTTTCCATTTCTGGTCTTCATTAAAAAGACTGCCTCTCCCCATCCCTGTCTACTGCCACATACACATTGGAATACATAGAACAGACTATTTGTTTCATAACTGATGGACAAGACATTAAACTCATCTGTTGTTTTCCTTGGACAAGTACATAAGCAACCATATATGCAAGTGAAATAACTTTGAATTCTGGAAAACTTTGGATTTTTTCCTGCTTGCTTTTAGAGTAATCTTTGTCAGTTATTATATAAAAAAGTTTGTACAGGATTTTTTTTCAAAATAAATTTTTTAAGTTAAAAATCCAAAGTGCTATTCTAGCCATGAGAAAATAAAGAACTGCAAATCTTCATGGATACCAACTTCACTGTCAGACTTATTATTGGAAAAATTAGCATTTGAATAGCTTTGCACCATGGAAAAATTTGTTTCTTCCTTGTGAAATTGTTCAACATTGACAGACTTATCACAGCTCCTCCTTCACAACTGCTGGAGATGGATCAGCTAATCAATGGCGTCCAAATTGTGAATGTTCTTATTCTTCTGATAGTTGTCAAGTCCAATGTACTCTCATACTCATGTAGTTAAATGCTATGGAGACAAAATGCACTGCTGTTTCCAACAGAGACCTACTTCACAGGACCAGGACCTGATACAGAGATGGCTATTTACCAGCAAACCCTTTTCTGAATCTAAATAATCACCAACTGATTATTTAACTATTTTAAAAAAAATTCATTCGTGTACACCAGTAATTGTATGAATAGCTCTGTAAGGAGTACAGTAATGAGTCAATCAGTACAGAGCATGTTCATAAAGCACCTATGTCATGTGCAATGACAACTGCTGAAAAACAAGGAGAAAGGCAGCAGGGATATCAAGCAAGCTACTTGTTAATATAAACATTTTAGACTAAAATGTTATTAGATAAAAACAAGACAGTGCTATAACTTCTCTCTTTACTACATTCTTCCCTCTTAAACAGCTAAAATTAAGCAACTATAGGGGATTCTTGCTCCGCAAGGAAAAAAAAAAAAAGAAAAAAAGAAAAAAAAAACAAACAACATTTAATACACTATTCCTACACCCAAATAAACCAGCAAAGCAAATTCCCCAGCAGTGTTTATATTCACAACTTCTTTGGCTTGGAATGAACATGAAACAGAAGAAATACCAAAAATTTCATAATCAGAAAAAAAAGCACCATCTGAAACCAGCTCAGCTCTCCAATTTATATTTTCATTAATGGTCATGTATGCATCTAAACTTTGGACATTTTCATATCCTTTCAACATTAGCAGAAGTGGTTCAGTCACTTGATATATTAGTTTGAACTCACAACTATCTCAAAGCACGTTGCATGAATTCAGCCCATCTTTACAAGTATTTTCTAAGGCATGTCATGCTAAAATGTTTGCGTTGTCCACTGTATAAACTTTTCAGTCTTAAGAGTTTAACACATTAAAAAGTGCATGATTTTATTATCCCTGTGATAAAATAATGCTTTCTCTTTGATGTAAAACATTTCATTCTATTTATTTCCAAAGAAGGAATAGATAAGGATCCTAATTAGCAAAGCCTCTCAAGAACATGTTCCCTTTTTGCTTACTGTCAAGGTGCCGGTAGAACCAGGGACTCCCTGGGTGGGTGATGGCAGGACCTGACAGCCAGGGCCTGTCCCACTCAATCTAGAGCAAGGTAGCCAGGGGCACCAGAACAGTCCCAGTTCCGAGCCTCAGGCACCTCCCTGGGGACATGGCCCTATGGGTGGGCCCAGCTTGGCCGAGCCCACGGCTGGGCTATGCAGGGCTATGGGGAGCTGGAGATAGCCCTACTGCGGCATTGCTGGGGCAGGGACTGACAGCTCCATGGGGCTGCAGTGGGGTCCTGGGCCATGGACAAGGTGAGGGGAGCCCTGGGGCGCTGACATGGGGTGCTGGGCCATGGACAGGGTGAGGGGAACCCCATCAGGTGGGCAGGACAGTTAGGGCTGGCAGTGCCCTTAGGGCCATGACACTCACCTAAGTAGTAACTTTAATATATGCACACATCCTGCATACACTCAAAGTCACACTTAAAGATTTAATGGTCCCAGAGGCACAGTGCTGACCTACATCCAAGTATGGTTTTTTTAGCCTGGAAGTCTTTGAGCAGGAGAAGCTCTCTGAGAGGGAGTTCAAAAGAGGACTCCAGACACTTGTTCATAATTTGTATACATCCAGCAACAAGGGCACTGACAAGATGAAGTGCTGTATAAAAAGACTCTTTCCAGGGCATGGCCTGTGAATTCAGTGTGACCAGAGAGCATTAGGTATGGGCTGTTGACCTGCACAAGGGCTAATATGGTGCCTTGCACAGTCTGCAGCGCAACCGTGTTACTGGACGTGAACAGTAAACCCTCCATAGCAAACCTGCACTGTGCAGCGTCTGTACCCCATGGAACAGAAAGTGTCCCCAAATTGAGGCAGAACAGAATAAAAACGTGTGACAAATCAGTGATAGCCATTGGATTTTCATGTCTGAGAGGAAACCCTTAATAAAAAAGAGACACCAACAGGAACGAATATGGCTTGTACCTCTGTCTCACCAAAAATCGTTAACAGTGTCAAAAAGAATCAAGGAGAAAAGATGTAACTTCACAAGAAGACAACTGACTGAAAGAAGGAAATTTAATTTCTGAGGTGTAGGAAATGCAGGACATTTTAGTACCAATCAGAAAGTGAAAGTGGAAAATCATAGTTGATAGAGTAAGAGGCTAAGTCACTGAGCCAAGACATGACAATCTTCTTCTACAGACAAAACCTTGTATCAGGTGCTGCACATAAGCCTGAAAGTACATACTGAAAGCCACATGGCAAATCTGAGTATACAGGAAAAGTATACCCTAATTCAGGACTGGATGAACAAAGAGCAGCACAGGGGCAAACATCAGATCATCTGCCTTGAAACCATTGACATCACATTTAGCTATGCCTTCCAGCTTGGTTCACTTTCTCCTAAAAGGCCTTAGAAACCTCCGCTTAGAAGATTTCCCTCAACACACAGGTGAACACTCAGAATCCTTAACTGCAGAAGGAAAAGTCTTTCTAATTGACTTGAAATAGTACAACAATCTCACTTTATTCAATATACACACTAAGCAGGATATTCTAGCTCCAGTTTCAGTTTCAAACACTAATGCATACAAGAAGATCTTTTTGATGGCTTTCAGTTCTACAGTTCTTTGTGCTTTCACTTAGTCAGAAAAAGACTGCTGTTTTACAGAAATTCTGATATATCATTGAGCTTTTCATATAGAAATAGATGCGGTTGTAAGATTAGCCAGAGTATTATAAGAAATTTTTATTTTCAAGTACAGAATCCAGTTTCAGTATCATCCATGTCCATAGCTCCAATAAAAGCTACAGCTCAGTTTCAAACATAACCATAGCTGGGACCATAGCTGGGATACATTACTGTAATTTTTTTTCCAGTAATACAAACCATATCCACAAGAAAGTAAACTGAGACAGAGTTAAAACCAGGTAAATTACACAAAAGCTCAATAAAATCAAGATTATAAAAGTGTCATTTTTTTTAACTTTTCATTTCAAAGTGACTAAGTTGTGATCACATCTGCTTATCAGATTTACTGACATGATAGTTATTAAAATATTATACCATTCAGAACTAGAAAAAGAACAAATCCAGGACACTAAATCCAAATACTCAGAATTTTAGGTGGAGGATGAATTCAAATTTCTCAATATAGATCCTTTTTGTGCTTTCAGTTATGGGTCAGAGCTAAAATCAGAAGTCTAAATGTCATCCAGATCCAAATGTCAATGCTTCAGTTCATCTCTGCTTATAACAGAATAAATGCATTTGATATTAAAAGATATGAATTGTTTTAAATCTCACATTTCACATCAATATGCACTCCTCACCTTCATATCAAAATGTATTTTTCACTCTTGCCCATGAGTCAGTGGAAACATAGGTAATTCACAGACCAGAAAGGATAAAAAAAAAAACAATGGAAAGCATCAGATGTCAACTGAGAATTTTATTACCAATCTCAATTTTTGCTTTGGCTGACTCACTTATCCCACCAAAATAATTTGATCAAGACTCCATAGCACTTTGAAAAAGTTATTTTTCCTTGAACTTATTTTCAAAAGAACAGGAAGAATCTTAGAACAAAAAGATTTTTAGTCCTGAGTGTTCATGCATAGGGCCATGTTTAAGTAATTTCTAACATCATGAAAGAAAGTCATGAATCTCATTCAGTAAGCACAATTATGATCATTGGACTAGACAGGAGCTTTTGCATTTCTGCATACTTCCTGCAAGATAGTTACATCTGTCAACATCCTTTCTATTATGAATCTTAAAAAATCAAATTATAGTAATGTTTTATCAGATAAAACTGAAGTGACTTTATGCATCTGCACATCTAAAAGACAAAGATGCTCCAAAAGAAGCAGTGAAAGACAAGCTTATACATCTTGCCTAAGAAAATATATTTTCTGCATATTTTGTATGCAGATAAATAATGTAAGCTATCTGCATATCAAATAATATATATACACATAAGAAAATCTGCTCATTTGGAGCATAAAACTCATATTAACTGCTTAATTGCTGTGAAGTCCCGTTTATAGACCTGTAATTTCTCTCCAAATCAAAGAGTCTGAAGCATTTAAATCCAAAGATTGCTGTAACCCTGTAAAAAGAATTGAAAGGCTAGATTGAAGGACATTGTGTGGTTTCAGTGACTCTGAGAGGAGAAAAATAGTTGACAAGATTACAAGCCCACATTTGGACACACATGAATTTTTGAGACATTCGTATTCTGATATGAATTCAGAGATGAAAATCACATTTGCTTTCCAAGTTGGCAATAGGACCTGGAGCAGAGATGCCATTCTGTCTTGTTTAAATCCCTTGAATGCTGAAGAAACTCCATCTCACCTTCCCCAAGGGATCTCTAGTCTTTTATAGTCTCTGTCCTGGAATTATCTTTTTTCTAAGTCACTAAGAGGAAATGTTCAATGCCAGAGAGAACAGCCCAGAGGACAAGCTAAAATGCAACCAAAAGAATCACCAGCTTACACAAGCTCAATCACTGCTCTCTATTCATTCTATGTAGACTCTAGTGACAGCATCTTGACTTACTACCACCAGAAGGTACCAAATAAAAAAGGAAAAAATAATTTAAATGTCTCAGGCCTAGTGTCCTGCAAGAAGACTCTGAAAGGCTGTGGTGTTCAATCAGCTTGTGCTGCCTTCCAACGTTTGCATACAGAACAGAAATTGTCAACCTGCTCTTCACCCGAGCTACTCCCAAATGATCTTCTGTTCCCCTTTACACTCTTTCAATACCTGACTGTGATAGTAAGAATAGCAGGACAGTGATGTTTAGGATCCACAGAACTACTTCATATTTTCCTGACTAGTGTGGAAACCATATATTTCATCATACAATTAAAATAGATCCTTGAAAATTGAATTAATAATAGAGACAAAAAAAAGCACATTTGAAAGCTGTATTTGAATTTTGCTGTACATTGAATAATTTTGATAAAAAATTCACAGACTATTTAACTAGTTCATAAGCTCTGCAAATAAAAAATAATAGAAGCACATTTAAAAGAAATAACAAAATAAATAAAAGGAATTATTTTACCAGCTTTAATCCCAGTACTCCATAACTTGAGAATATTTTGTAGAAATTCAGTCAGTTCCTCTTTGTGCTATGTGGTTTAAGGAATTGCTGATCTGAAAGGTTATGAAGCGAATGCCTTCCTTTTTCTCCTGGTTTTCCTTAAAGTTCCATATTTCACCCTTCATGTTTAAGCCTTCAGTACTTCTGGTGCAAAGATTAATGGAGAAAGCTGTGATAACAGTAGTCAGAGGATTAAACACCTCTTACTGGGTTTAGTCTTGATTAGTATTTTCTAATTAGTATTTTCCTATCCCTGTTGACATCATAAACATCTGCCCTAAGCACTCCTTGGCTAAATGGTTTCTGGTTCTCCTGCTTCCAGAAACAAATCAACATAATTAAATGTGAGAGGTTGCTATCAAATTAGAAATACAAGTTTCAGGTAGGAGCAACATGACAGATGGAGCAAGTGACTTACAGAGAGCCCCTGCTCCAGTTTTCTCAGGAACTCATACTTCAGAGTTTCTCTCTGAATCTCTCAACCCCATTTTTGTCCTAAACTCAATTTATCTTTCCTGTTTCTACTAAATAACTTTTAAAATCTCCTTCAGTCTCTACAGTAGCTCAGTACGTACTCACAGCACATAATAATGTAGCCTGTTAGGGGATGGAAAGTTTTTCTGTCTATAAGTAGCTGAGACAAATTTCTGAGGAACTCCAGTCAGGCGCCCTATCTAGAAAAGGCCAGATGCTCACAATAGGTGCTGGATTATTATCTTGTTTCAAAGACCTAACCTGTATGCCGACTTCCCTAGACTTTTGCAATAGGACATAGTAATGTCCAAGATGACAAGTATTTTCTGTTTGCATAACCATTAACCAGTTTTCTTGTAAGTTTTATTCTTTGCTTGTCTATTTCCATACTTCACCTGGAGAATCTTACCTTTAAAATGCAAAGTTGCAAATATGTAGCGTTATCAATGGGTTTTGCTTCAGGGGTGATGCTGGGATAACATAAAAAGGCAGTACTCCCACCTTTTTTTTATGGGGTTTATTTTGTTAAACAACTGTGCTGAAAAGTGTGTAGAAAAAAGAGATTTAATGAAAGGTTGCTGCCTAACACTGCAAAAGAAATTTGTTTCTTTGATTCGACTTTGTCTTTGCTTATTTGATACAAAATATAGTAAATCTTTTAAAATAAGGAGTTAGTTGTCACTTGTCAGAAATTAATTGCTTAATTTCTACTCTCTAATGACCTTTTAAATAAAGCAATAGAATCTTAAATGTAATGATTTAGATCTGCTTTTAAGTCTAAACAGCTTTTATACAGAACTTACGAACATAAACCCTGAACAGGACAAGCATTTAATGAAAAAGCAAGCAAAATAATTTTCAGTTAGCAAGAATTGGAATATTTGACTCAACAAATTACTAATTCAATAGTAGAACATCAGTTTAACAGATGTAGACCAATTCTGCATCACTGTGCTTTAAGTTACAGCATGGAATGACTTAGATAAGGAACCAGGCTACTAGAAAAATTGATACCATTTGATATATGGGTTCAGTTGTCTACAAAGGCAGCAGTGGTTAACATGTGTTTACATCCATATTTGTTCTCTTAGTATTTATTTAATATTTTTAAGGTTGTGCTTAGTACTTGATCACATGTAATATCTTTAAAACTTTTTTTTATTATTTGGAATTTTAACTTCACGATTACTCCCTTTGAATCCTGAGCATCAAGCTATTTGAATAAGACCACATTATTTTCAAAGTGCAGTTCAGGCCAAGCACTTCTCCAGTTTATTAACAAAGTACCATTCCTACCTGCTAAACAAGTTAATGTCCCCTGTTCTATTTTCTGGTTCCCGATTCCCTCACTCTCCTTTAAAAAATAACATGTTTCCAGCAAGCAGGAGAAACTCAGTACGATATGAATTACTGCTATAGCTGGGAGCCTATGAGAGTTACACTCCTCTTCAAAACTAGAGGAAAAGGTCTGAGGAGAGAAACATACATTCTTCTTTTCCTTTAATGTTCTATGTTTTAACTCAAATTTATTTTATATAATTTGCATTTTGAATCTCTTTGATTTTTATTGTTGTTTCTTGTTGTTGTTGCTGTTTTTTTTTTGGTTACTGTTTTTTTTTTTTTACTGTTACTCGTATCTTTCCTGTTCAACGCACTGGAAATAAAAATTGGGCAGGGGACAGAAACTGTATTTCGGGTAGAAGAATTTCTCTGCTCTGAAATTAGTCTTCATTCCAAACTGGAACAAAACCTGAACATTTCAAAATTAATGGTGATCTTTTTTTCTTTTATAAAGATAATTTGATTTAGATAATCAATACTTTAATTTTCATAAAAATAAAACCATCTATATTCTAAAATCCATTATACAAATAAAAAAAATAGCAACAGTATTTACCAAACAGCCTTCAAAACAATATAATTTTAAAAAGTCAAGGACCAAGTTAGATGAATTTCTAGGTCTATTTTTTAAATGTAGTCAGGTCTCCTATGGTTATTCTTAGTTTAGATTTTCCAAGAGCTAGTAACTTACATCAAATCAATGTTGCAATATTTTTTCTGATTTAGCGCAATTTTGGGAAGAATGTGATCTATCACCGAAGTGCACAGTGCTTCCCAGTTATACATTATTGATGACAGCAATCTGTTGTATCTATGAATCATCCTAAGCAGGGTGCATACAAGTATAGTTGAGTATCTTCTTATTGCTCTAATCATTACAGTTATAAATTATGTCAAAAAAAAAGAAGAAAGTAGTCACAAAATATTTCAAGGTAGTTTTAGTGACTTGTGGAAATCACTATGACATAGCCAATCTAAAAGCTTCAAAGTTGGTTTAATTTTTAAAATATTAGTGCCTAGAGATATATAAGACTCTGCCAAAAGTGATCCAATGAAATTCAGAAGAATTGACAGTTCAAACTACAGCCAGTTTCCAAACTGCCTGTTAAAAATTTTATTTGGTAAACTAAATTCTCATGCTGCTCTCCCACCCCTGCTGTGCTTAACAGATCCTCTTCTCTCTCAAGGTGACCCCACAACAGGTGTGATAAGGATGTTTCTGCCCTGATCTGGCTCTCACATACCCCTAACAGATTCCCAGGACTGGTTGTTCTAGTTTTAGTTTGACAAAATGCCCTTGCAGGTAATTGCTATGCAAGGTTTTAACTCTGTTGTTAATAGATGCTCTACAGTCAAACCCATTAAGTTTATGCTGATCTGTTTTGGTTTTTTTTTAATGTGATGCACGGAAAGTCTGTCAGAAATGCTGTATGAAGACAGTTCTGCAGGTTTCTAAATGTACATTTCTGAGAGTAACTTTATACTCCCATTTCCAAAAATTTTCACCAGTTTTGCAAAGAACATTTCTGCTTTGGTTAATTCTTTACTAATGGACCAAAGTAAAAAAATTTCTTTAGTAGAGAACAAGCTCATTATTGAGGAAATGGTTAGGGACAGGAGAGTTCAGCTTAAATAAGGATCAAAACCAGTTGAAAGACCATAGAAACTGCAAAAATAAGAAAAGCTGCCAGAGAGAAAATGATGTCTTTGTAGTGTCTTAGTGGTTGTGTTCTTTTTTTAGAAAAAAACTAACAGCAGTGATCACTTGAAACATGAGTCAAATGCAGAGTCAAACTATGTGTTTAGTACAAAAGGAGTAATTAAGATATCTGCATTCAACTCTGTAAAAAAAAATATTTTTTAGGATTCCCCAAACTCACTTTCCAGAAGTGTCTGCTGATATCTCTGAATGCTACTTGTTGAACTGAAATCTTTTGTTTATATAAGCAGAAAAATAAAACAAAGAATGCAGTTAATAAAATGGGGTTCTAAAGCTCTTAATTATTTTTGTAGCAAAAGAAATATAAAGCCTCTATAATTATCTCAATTCTTTCATCTAAGTGAGCACAAAGAAGAAGAGGTAGAGGTGCATAAAATATGCCATATAGCTTTTACTACTGTGGTCATTAGTGTTCCAAGCTTAATGCATACTTCATTACCTAGAAATTCATGTCATTTGCATTTTAACAGGATTTTATCTGAGTTTTCCCTGTCCTTTCTCTTCCTATAATATTCAACAGCTAAAGCAAAATAGTGAACAAGGATTATAGAAATAAAATCCATTCACTCAAATAATTTACAATTCTTACTTCTTATTAGATATAACATATTCCAACACACTAAGATAGTCAGATGACACGATACTGATACAATTGTTTTATCTGTAAAATTCTTTTTACTAATTGACAGGCAATTTTCTTCATTTATAGTACTGAGTTAAAATTTGTTCTCCTGAGAGTACCCGCAACAGAAATGAAATTTCCCATTCTCATTTGTAAGCTAGCTGCAAAGAGTAGACAGCAATCACACATTATCTTAAGCATTTTGCTTATTTTTATAATAGACCTCAGGTATGCCATCAAATACATTCATTAATATCTGCTATGTAAAACTGGGATATAGAGCAACCTTGCATTTTTTAGTGTCAGCATTCACATTTCTGCTGAAAGGAAAAATATTTGAAGGAAATGAGTGCTTTTAACAGATCTTTAATCTTCTGTACTCTGATCCATTACAAGATCTTTTCTGTAACTCTTAAATCAGTATCTACTCTTCTATATCTTCTTAATCTACAACATCCATTTCTAATAATATCAGTAATCTGAGTTACAGAAGAAATAAAAAATCTGCACTATATACCTCTGGGCATCAAAATCTATAATTACAAGAGCTATGTCTTTATATGATTATTTTTATCTTCAAAGAAGCTGAAGGGAATGTACACTGCTATATCAAAAATATGTTTCATTAATAAAAAAGAGATCTTATCTTAAAAGTATCATCTCCATTTTAATCTGATATCTTCTCTAATATTATACAGTGGTGTTCATTAGAGATGTAACTTTGTAATGATGCTGAAGATGGATTTTAATAGGACCAACATGTCTGTCTTAACTGTTAAAAATTAATGGTCTTCTTATCTAACCATGGACGTTCATGATAAAGAGGCAGCAAGGATTATCTGTTAGAGGAGTTATTGTACTCTTCAAAAGGTTATATTAATTCAGCACCGTGCCATATACAATCAGTTAACATTAGTTATTACCACCATGAACTTGTCAGACGCATTTTTCATTGAATTATCCTAAATATATATGAAGAAATTTAATCAATACCCAACATTCAAAATTAAGTATACAAAAGGTACTTTATTGTTTTCTATTTCTTTTTTCACCTATGTTGAGTGAACATTAGAAGGATTTTTCATATTTCTCCTACATCAAAACATTGTTTTGATGACTTATTTCACACATTTGCTTGTGGGTCCTCCAACATTTTTCCCCTTCCTTAAAGAAGCACACTAGATTTTAAGATATGAAATGAAAGTGTATATTTGAGTGAATAATTTGAAAGTGAAGGAGTATCCACCTTCTTCAAGCAACCATAGCTTTCAACCTTGTATCAGCTTCCTACCTACTTGATCTCACTTTGGAAAAGAAATCTGTTTTTTAATCAAACAGAATATTACATAAAGACAGCATCTTCATCATCTTGTCAAACTCATGGTCATCTTGTACATATTGTTAGCACATTAGTAATCTTGAAGAAAGTGAACAAAACCTAAGTCATGAAGGAATAAAGGAGTAATGTAATACATTTCTGATTATCCTTCTCTGCGTTACATTTCAAGATTGTTTCCCTAATGCAGATTCTTCCAGGTTTTTTGGCTCAAACCACCTCCAACATATAGAGAGAAATATTAGAGCTATTAAAAAAAAATTGCAGATAAATTGTACATAAACCATTTATCTGGATGCTTTGTTGTATTTTCCTACCTTGGCACGGGAAGTAGATTTTCATTATTTACATTCCTAGTTTTGTAAGCAGCATGACAGCATCACTACCTCCCTTGTAAAGCACCAATAGTCTATATTTGGTATTCAACTCTGTGTTAATAACACTAATTCAGTACTAACTAAGATTTTAATATTTTCCTTTGGGTGTTGGACAGAACATGGAAGCGATGCTTCTGCAAGATTGCACCACAGCAAAAGAGATTCCTGATATAAAAAATAAAATTATTATTATTTATAATAATATTATTATACCAGAAATTTTAAAAGCTGATGCAAAAAGAAGCAGGCAAAACCTCTACATCTAAACATCAGCCTTTGTTGGAGCTCACCACGAAATGTGTCAGGTTATTACCATTTTTCAAAAGAAAGGTTTGTCTAAAAATCAATTAATTCACCTGAAATGGCAAATACTAGAAACAGCTTATTTGCAAAGCATTTTAAATGATAGAATGACCTTTATTCTAAGCTGTTCTGAGATAAAATTTGAAAAACCTAAGACCATAAAGCATTTGGGAGGTAGAAGAGGCAGCCTGAAGGGGAAAAAAATTGAAAGATTTTTTAAAAGGATATGAAAGACAGTGAGGGTTTTGGTAACTTTTTTAACATGAAATATAACACCACTCATCAGTTCTGATTATAATTTATGCTAACTTTTTGATAAAACTAGGATTCATCAATATTTTATTAATTTTAAAGTGAGTTTTGAATTTCACTCACTGTCTCTAGTCAGTTTTGAATGGCAGAATTCCTCACTGGAGAAAGCCAAAAATAAGAATGAAGCAAAATCAAGCAGAAAGCAAGGCATGTTGGGCTAGATCATGGGGATATTTTGGCAGTCACTTCTAATTGAAATGCTAAATTTGGAATTTTATTATTGTACTTTTTGACAGCAGTGAGCATCATTAGAACAATCCACAATATTCAATCTGTTAGTTTCAGAAAATAATTTCTCCAGAAAGCTCAGTTTGACAATTCATGCTGCATGGTGTTTTATGTCAAAAGCTATTGAATGCTTGTTCTTCACAGAACTTAAAAGTGAAGAATATTGCCGGATAACTCAGAACAGCTTTCTGAAACTCACAGATAAAAGGATTAAAACATATTCCTTAACATGTATATTTAATAAGAAGTAAGCAGCATGACTGTTCTGAGGAACATTCTATTTCTGCAATAAATATTCTTGTTAAGAGATATACAGTACTTAGATTCTCATTTTTTTCAAGTTATGACATGAAAATCTTGCCCATGGGCAAGTTTAAATACATTTACATAAGTATAAATCTGAACTTTAAACACAATCTCTGTGTAATATATTATATAATGTCATTCTTTACTGTTTAACATGTGATACACAGATTCATTTACATATATGCTTCTGTTTAATAATGATTCTGACCTCCATACCTCAGCACCAAGGAGACATGACTTGACCATACTGCAATGAACTTTGGAAATTTACCTCATCTATTTATACTCTCACTCATAGTATTTTCTTTTAAAAATATTAAGCTAAAAATAGATAAAAACATGGACAATGGGATAAGCCATATGTAAAGTTTAACATATGAAAGGTTTCCAGATATTTAGATGGAAATAATTGAGATTAATAAAAAGCAATGTAAACTAACAGCCACACTAAATTACTTGAAACTTGTTAATGTAGGATGGTCAACTTAATCCAATGGTCTGCGATAGCAATTCTCCTGTTTCCAGAGTTGCAAAGCCTGATCTTACAGAGTAGGTTAAGAAAAAAATAAGACCCCTTCTAGACTGAGAGAACAGTTAAAAATTACGACTGTGGCTTGCTTTGCTTTCTTGGGGCCTCATTCAGATTTTATGGTTCCCTTGCTCTCTCAGTTGCCTTCTTTTCCTGTTGACTGAAACTGTACTCAGTACATTAAAGAAACAATTCATGCATGAGAACTTATGCTGTGCACATGAACCAAACCTATGCAGAGCCCTGTACCCTGCTTTAGCTCTTCGTCGCCCCCTAGTATGACTGTGGCAGGGGGACATTGACCCATGCAGACTGCTGTACTTAAGCAGGACAGACGTAGCTCAGCCAAAGAGCAGCCACGGAAGTCATTCTGAGACAATGCCAAGACAGAGCAACATCGCTGGCCAGCATAGCATCTGGGAGCCTTCTCAGAGACAACAACAGGATCTTCATCTGCCTGCCCCATCTTCCTCTCTACTGCTCATGAAACAACCCAACCTTTCTGTTTAAATGTGGTCTCCAACTAAAGGTTTCTTTCTGGCCTCTTGAGTTACTTCATGACACCTTTTTTACCACATTATCAACACAGCTTCTTTTCACTCTTGCATGTTTTTTCCCTTTCCTCTTTGAGGCGTACAATCAAAGCAGCAGCTCCATATTTTCTTCTAGAGGCAGCTATATGGACACTGAGAGCCCTGGTCTCTAACTGTGAGCCCTCCCTTACAATTTGTGGCCCACAGGTTCAGAACAGGGATTTAACTCTTGATCTTCCTGTAACTTAAGCAAGTACCCTGAAAATAAGTCTGTCAACATCATGGTCTTTTTTCTTGCAGCAAGGGGAATTGACTGCTTAGATTTCATAGTCACAGAATCACAGAATCACAGAATCACAGAATGTTAGGGATTGGAAGGGACCTCGAAAGATCATCTAGTCCAATCCCCCTGCCGGGGCAGGATTGCCTAGACCATATCACACAGGAACGCGTCCAGGCGGGTTTTGAATGTCTCCAGAGAAGGAGACTCCACAACCTCTCTGGGCAGCCTGTTCCAGTGTTCAGTCACCCTCACCGTAAAGAAGTTTTTCCTCAAATTTAAGTGGAACCTCCTGTGCTCCAGCTTGCACCCATTGCCCCTTGTCCTGTCAAGGGATGTCACTGAGAAGAGCCTGGCTCCATCCTCTTGACACTTGCCCTTTACATATTTATAAACATTAATGAGGTCACCCCTCAGTCTCCTCTTCTCTAAGCTAAAGAGACCCAGCTCCCTAAGCCTCTCCTCATAAGGGAGATGTTCCACTCCCTTAATCATCTTCGTGGCTCTGCACTGGACTCTCTCTAGCAGTTCCCTGTCCTTCTTGAACTGAGGGGCCCAGAACTGGACACAATATTCCAGATGCGGCCTCACCAGGGCAGAGTAGAGGGGGAGGAGAACCTCTCTCGACCTGCTGACCACACCCCTTCTAATACACCCCAGGATGCCATTGGCCTTCTTGGCCACAAGGGCACACTGCTGGCTCATGGTCATCCTGTTGTCCACTAGGACCCCCAGGTCCCTTTCCCCTACGCTGCTCTCCAACAGCTCTGTCCCCAACTTGTACTGGTACATGGGGTTGTTCTTGCCCAGATGCAGGACTCTACACTTGCCCTTGTTATATTTCATTAAATTTCTCCCCGCCCAACTCTCCAGCCTGTCCAGGTCTCTCTGAATGGCTGCGCAGCCTTCTGGCATGTCAGCCACTCCTCCCAGTTTTGTGTCATCAGCGAACTTGCTGACAGCGCACTCTAATCCCTCATCCAAGTCATTAAGGAATATATTGAATAGAACTGGTCCCAGAACCGACCCTTGCGGAACTCCGCTAGACACAGACCTCACCTAGTCACCTAGGTTTAGGAACTTGCACAGTGTTGTGACAAGCTACATTTATTTGATTTAGCTACAGTTTTGCTTCCCTGTTTCTGAGAGCAGTCTTGCCAGAGTCATAGTTCTGGATGCTGCAGTTGCAGATTGTAGCAGTGCATGATTTATCTTTATTTTTTGAAAGCACCTGCATGCTGAATAAATAAATAGAGAACTGCTTTAAGTTAAATTACTACAGTCACATGCAGAAATCCAACATATGAGCAAAATTAGATGTAGTGTTTCCTTACAAATACAGTTAATAAAATTGATTATCACTGTCTGTAGAAAGGAGAATGCTATAGAAAATAAAACGCGTGCCAGAAAGCATGCATTGAATTCTAAATACAAATCACTTAGTAAGAATTTTAGTAGGCATAGGTCAGCTAATAAAGTATCAGGTTTTTTAGGAAAATTTGCCTGAATACCACGCTTTGAGTAAGAACAAGAAGGATCTTACTTGTTAAAATTATTTCTTTATTTCTGCGAAACTCTTTCTTTGTTTCTACAGATGATGCAAATAGTACACTTAAGTCACGTGTAAATGTGCATACGTACTGTTGTTTCTTTTTGGATTTGTACTAAAACCTGGTTTAAAATCTCAAATCCTTAAAATATTGCAGCCTTGTAGTTACATAAAAACTTTCTGTGGCCTTTCCATAGGTAACATTTTCTTAAAATACGTATGCATGATATTTTTTAGTAAAACATTTTGTAAAATTCCACCTGCTGTCACTATGTCGAGTCCAGTATCTTCAAATGTTCCTCACTGGTGCTGCTGATCTTCAGGAGTGCATAACAAATACTACAAAGCAACAACATTGCCCTCCTTCAGATCTTGCCTTAAAATTCAGCTCATATCATACCTGAAAAATACTGCAGTAAATGCTCCATTGATTTCAGAAGTATTTGTTTAATATCCCACTCATTTGTCTTGTGTATTTTTTATATTAAACTTTCTGTGGTATTCTGTGTGATTCATTTACCAATGGGTATTGCTCTTAAGTCACTTGTTGCCTATGTCAGAAAGTCTTTACACAGTCCCTAGCACACTGGGAACCTCATACTTAAAAGTTCTGACAAGGATTTTTTAGGATTACTACAGATCAAATAATTATCAGAAAGCAATCTATTAAAATGAACGAATTAAACAAAAGATACAGCGGTATAGAGTTACTGTATTCTCCAGAGTTTAAATTTCAAATATTACCATCTTATTCACAAAAGGAGGTTTTTCCTTACTTGCTTAAAAAAGTGGAAAAAGGATCAACCTCTTAGCACTATGTGCTAATTGTACAGAAAAACAGTAATGAAAACTATCCATTGCACAGGCACTAAGTCGTCCAAGGTTTTAATTTGTCTTCCATTCTTTAAGTCGTATTATTCTATTCAGTATCTTTGTTCTGAATCATTGTCATGAAAAGCTTTTATTAATAGATTGACACTTTTGCCCTCTTGATCAATATTAAACACTCTGTGCACGAATATATATCATCCCAGATATTAATCTGTGCATTTGTAATGATATTTGTTTCCTGTAAGACTGGTTTATGAACACATAATTGAAACTCCTTCCTCTGGCTATATTACAAATGCTGCCTTCCAATAGCTTCACTGAGATTAAGTGCATAAAGTCTGCCTGCAAGAATATGTAGGCAGACAAAACAAATTGTGGACGGGGCAGTAAGACTCCCCCTGCTCACCTCATATGCGTATATACATGTATAAGCATGTCTGTGTGTGCACGTAAAAAAAGAAAACAACCTAATCATATAATAAATACAGAAAGTAATTGAAGTAACTGGAATATTATTTTCTTCAGCTAAGCCTTGTCGTTTCCGAACATTCAGACATCTGATAGAATTATATAGACTTACTGAAAACGAAGATACCACCACATTACATGAGGTACTGACATACATGCTTTGTTCTTTTCTGTGATAGTAGCTGTTTTTTGGTTCTTCAGAGCAAAATGAACTTTATAAAATAAATGCTATATGTGGCAGTGGGAGAGAAGAGGAGTTTTCTAAAACCTTATTGATAATCACTCGTACTCATTTATTGGGCAAGGGAGGAGAGGAGAAGGAAAGGAAACGGTAGAGCTACAGACATCCTCCATTATAAATTGCAACACAGTACCAATATCTCCATATGTGATAGTCCAGATGACCTGTTATGATACAGACTTTAAATTGTAGCTTAGCATTAGCTGAAGACACTAACTTGTGTTTCCCTGGGTTAAACTTGGACTATCCTGAATAATGTACCAGAACGTTTTAAAAAGAAACTTAGGCATGGTCAAATACCATAAGCCACAAAGCAGTAATAGATGACAGGAAAAGACAAAGGCATCATTTTTCCTAGGTCTTTGCAGTGTAGGAGATTTGGCAAGTAACACGCCCAGAAGTCTCAATGTCCTGTTACTTCAATTACTTTTTTTTTTTTTCCAAATCACTTTTCATTACACAGAAATCATGACACATTTTTTGTCTTTTATCTTTTTAGCAGAAAAAAAAAATCAGTGCTAATTCTTGTGAAGAAATAAATGGAAGCTGCTTTACTGGAGGCCAAGACACCCAGATCAAGATCTATTTCTTAAAATTGAGTCACTTGTTTGTTAGATCAGTAATAGAATTCTCCTAGGCTTATATTTTTTTCTTCCTTTTTCTCATATAATTTTCACAGTATGAGTTAAAAGACTTTAATAAATCTAAAGTGCAAAAAGGCTTATAATGAACCTGTCAAAGGGCTTGCTTCTAATTTGCCTGAAAGGATATTATTTCCTGAGAATGTGGTTCTGTCTTCATATAATTCTTCCTGAGATGCTGAATGCAGAACCCTGAAAATGGATGTTGACAGTTTTGAGTAACATCCACTGGTAGTTGCTATCCTAATATGCTGGCTGAAATGCCTCAGAGTAAAGACCAGGTATAAATCAACTTCAACTTGCAAAAAAAAAAAAAAGTTATTTTTTTCTGAAATAATTCTTTTCCACTGAACTGGTTGAACCTAGTAATGTACAAATGTGTCTTTCTACTTGTTAACATGTTTTTAACACAGTTTAATTACTACTGTTCAAGTTAATGCTATCAGCTTTTAACTGGTTTTGTTGGGATATTCATCACAATAGTAGCACTGGTACAAGAGCTGAGTTGAACAAATACTGTATTCCACAATTCATTTTACATAGGCAAGTATTTGGCTGGTGTGTGAATCAGGAATTATCCTTCACTACCTCTTTCAGTGTAGCACTTTCCTCAGTACACTTTGTCTGGAGAGTTTCTGGGAGTGAATAAGGCTGGTGCTTCTCTCCCTAATGGCCTCTGTAGGGAGTAGGATAATGGGGAGATGATCTGATTTAGTGTGTCAGTCCTTACATTTTGTAAATCCCAGCTTATACTCAGCAAGAAACAGAGCATGACTGCTTGCCCTTGAAAGCATAGCAGGAATGATCCCTCTCTGTTTCCCTCTTGTTTCAAAAAGAGTAAAAGTATACAATACTTTTTTTCTGTAGTACTTCCCTCTACAAGACATGCTGCATGTCAAGCCTGGTTCTACCTGCCTGCACCTGCTTGTTTCTGAAAATAATGGGACACCCTGTGCATGTTCTGTTTCCTCAAGCATTTCTCAACTGTGCCCACAACTGGTTTTGGAAGTAGGTCTAAACAGCCATTCTAGGATCTTGTAGCCATCTTTTCTTGAACAGTCAAATCAGACCCATGTAACACAGGCCTATATAACCAAAAGTAAAAACATCTCACCTTCAGTAACGCAATTAACTTGTTTCTCTTTTAAACCATATAACACCTTTATTATTAATGCATACCTTAAAAACGTAATTCTTGGAAATCATAATACATGCTATTTTGTGAATTTAGACACTAATTTTTCAGGTATTTTGATGTTCTGCCATACCATTCCTCGCATATTAACTTATTTTACTCCTTACAAGCTTGGTATGCGGAGTTTGTGCCACCATATACCAATAAATGTAGAAGTTATCCCTTCACAGGAAGTATTGGAATTTAAATTATATTTAACCTATAGGACAGAATCAGCAGATGTAGTCCATACTTAAATGTTTAAAATATAGCTCAGCTTCAAATGTGTTGTCAGCACCATGAATATATTTTCTTCATGTAATATTTCCTTCTATTCTAAATTTTCTTGGTTTTCATGAAGAGAGATTTTATGAAATTTTTTGTGATGACTTAATGCCTTTTTTGAAAATCACTACTACTAAAAAATGATTGCCTCATTTTCCATTCTCTAGACACGAAGCAATTCAAAGCAACCTAATCCAGTGGAGAGAGTAGATACCCAATAGAGAGTATCTATCTCTCTCTATTACTAACATAACTCTGAGATTTTGTTTAGTATCTCATATGGAATAGCAGATTATGCTAATAGAGATTATGACTAATAACACATTAATAAACAAAGCTCATTTCAGAAATCAAAATTAGACTGTTGATCTGATCTGAAGGAAGATTTTTGAAGGTTTGGGAAACATTTTTATCTCATGTTCTTATCCATAAATATGTATGGAGAATAATAGAAACACAGAATATAATATATTGATTTTTGCAATGGAATTTACTCTGTATTTATTAGTATTCATGTACTAGTTTTCCACGTTGCTTACTAGGCTTCTGGAAAGCTATCCAACATTAATTATAATCATAGAATGGTTTGGGTTGGAAGGGACCTTAAAGATCATCTAGTTCCCACACCCCTGCCATGGGCAGGGACACCTTTCCAGTAGACCAGCTTGCTCAAAGCCCCATGAATCCTGGCCTTAAATGCTGACAGGGAGGGGGCATCCAGAACTTCTCCGGGCAACTGGTCCCAGTGTCTCACCACCCTCATGGTATAGCATTTCTTCCTAACATCTAATCTAAATCTACCCTCTTTCAGTCTAAAACCATTAACCCTCATCCTATCACTACATGCCCTTGTAAAAAGTCCCTCTCCAGCTTTCCTGTAGGCCCTCTTCAGGTACTGGAAGGCTGCTATAAGGTCTCCCTAGAGCTTTCTCTTCTCCAGGCTGAACAACCACACCTCTGTCAGCCTGTCTTCATAGGAGAGGTGCTCCAGCCCTCTGATCATCTTCATGGACTCGCTCCAACAGCTCCGTGTCCTTCTTCTGTTGGGGGCCCCAGAGCTGGACGCAGTACTCTAGATGAGGTCTCACGAGAGTGGAGTAGAGGGGCAGAATCACCTCCCTCAACCTGCTGGTGACACTGCTTTTGATGCAGCCCAGGATACAGTTGGCCTTCCGGACTACAAGCACACATTGCTGGCTCATGTTGAGCTTCTCATCAAGCATCACCCCCAAGTCCTTCTCATTCGGGCTGCTCTCAATCCATTCTCCACCAAGCCTGTATTTGTTTTTGACATTGCACTTGGCCTTGTTGAACTTCATGCAGTTCGCGCAGGCCCACTTCTCAAGCCTGTCAAGGTCCCTCTGGATGGCATCCCCTCCCTCCAGCATGTCAACCACACCACATACCTTGGTGTTGTCAGTAAACTTGTGAGGACGCACTCAATCCCACTGTCCGTGCTGCCCACAAAGATGTTAAACAGATCTGGTCCCAATACCAACCCTGAGGAACGCCATTTGTCACTGGTCTCCACTTGGACATCAAGACATTGACTGCAACTCTTTGAGTGAGGCCATCCAGCCAATTCCTTATCCACTGAGTGGTCCACCTGTCAAGTCCATGTCTCTCCAATTTAGAGAAAAGGATGACATGCGGTATAGTGTCAAATGCTTTGCACAAGTCCACATAGATGACATCAATCACTCTTCCCCTATCCAACAGCACTGTAACCCCATCACAAAAGGCCACCAAATTTATCAGGCACGATTTGCCTTTAGTGAAGCCATGTTGGCTCTGATCAAACAGCTCCTTGATTTCCATGTGCCTCAGTATAGTTTCCAGGAGGATATGCTCCATGATCTTGCCAGGCACAGAGGTCAGACTGACTGGCCTGTAGTTTTCCTTTTTTCCCTTTTCAAAAATGGTAGTTAAGTTTCCCCTTTTCCAGTCAGTGTGAACTTCACCAGACTGCCACAACTTCTCAAAAATGATGGATAGCGGCTTAGCAACTTCCAGTTCCCTCAGGACCCATGGATGCACATGTCTTCATTTAGCCTGCACCCAGGGCTAAACAATAACAGTTTTGCTCTCACCCAATGTCCCTTCCCCAACCAAGGAAGGAAATTGGGAAAAAAAGGGAGACTCATGGGTTAAAATGAAACAGATTTAATAAAATAAAGAAACCAATATAAATGATAACACAAAACACACAAAAGTATACTTAGCTACAGAGATGCAGCAAGTTGTCGAGGAATACCATACATTGGCAATGAGAAAAAGGGAGGCTATAAGAGAAGAGAGCAAAAAGAGCCCCACCTCTCCTCAGCAAGCCTTCCCTTTTATAGTGAACTTGATTGTTAATGAATACACCTGTGGGCCAATCTGTGTCAACTGCCCTGCATTTAACTGCTAAGGCCCTTGATCACCATGGCTTGCCACAAACTGAAACAAAATCCCAATAAAATCAGGACAGCGCCTCATCAGGTCCCATGGACTTGTGCACCTTCAGGTTCCTTAGATGGTCTCGAACCTGATCTTCTCCTACAGTGGGTGGTTCTTCATCCTTCCAGTCCCTGTCTCTGCCTTTTGCGACTTGGGCAGAGTGGCTAGAGCACTTGCCAGTGAAGACTGAGGCAAAAAAGTTGTTAAGAACCTCAGCCTTCTCCATCTCCTGGGTAACCAGATCTCCCGTTTCTTTCCAGGGAGGGCCGACATTTTCCCTAGTCTTCCTTTTATCACCCACGTACCTATAGAAGCTTTTCTTGTTGCCCTTGACATCCCTGGCCAAATTTAATTCTATCAGGGATTTAGCTTTCCTAACCTGATCCCTGGCTGCTCGGACAATTTCTCTGTATTCCTCCTAGGCTACCTGTCCTTGCTTCCACCCTCTGTAGGCTTCCTTTTTGTGTCTGAGTTTGTCCAGGCTTCCTGGCTTTTTTGCCTACCTTCCTCTTTGTTGGGATGCATCGCGCCTGAGCCTGGAGGAGGTGATCCTCGAATACTAAACAGCTTTCTTGGACCCGCTTCCCTCCAGGGCTTTATCCCAAGGTACTCTACCAAGCACGTTTAGAACCTCCAGTGCAGTCATAAAGGAAATGATTGTACGGGACAACATAGGTCTTCTCCAAAATAGTTTTGTATTTTTTTTTTTTCTAGAAGATAAGTAATAGTGAAAGTTTATTTCCCAGACACCTTCTTGCAAAATAAAGAAAGTCACACAACTGAAAACATGATTGAACTCTAAAGGACGTTATCATACTATGCATTGATGTAATCTTTCAGCTGGGGTTTTTGTCTCTTGGGTTGCATGATTTAAAAAAAATGCAGTGAAACAGTAGGGAAAAAGGTCTTAAAATATATTATAAACAAATACATTTTTCTGGGCAATGTAATTTCTCAAGTAACCGTACCATTTACTTCATTACCACATAATATGTCTTTCAATATCAAGTCATTCTCCACGAAGACAACCTTACAGGTCTATTAACTAAATGGTTGATTTCTTTGTTCTCTAGAACAAAGGACATTAATTTCTCTCTCTTTTATTTTCCTTTTTTCGGCCAACTGAAGGAAGCCATACTTGTCTTCCCAACTCTTCCTCTGCTTCAGCTAGATATCTGCTGATCAGAGAGAGCGGCCTGCCAGCGACTTCTGCACACAGATCTTTTTGTTAATTACTGCCTTTGCTGGTGTAATCTTACTGTTTCCTTTTCCTGATCCAAATAAAAATGACTGTCAAGTCTGTCTCACCTGTAATCTCTCCTTAAGAAGGAGAAAGACAGTTATCAAGTCACCTGGACTGGCCTGTCTACTTCCTTCCACCAACTGATCCAAAGACACATGTCCATTTCCAGACAGTAGTAGTAATACAGTTTTCTGGTTTCTTTTTTTTGGTGGGCCTTACTATTATTGCTAAGAGATACTACCACCATCTCTTTAATATTATATAAAGAAGAGTTGAATAGTGTATAGCTGAGTAGTTTACTAGCCTAGTAATTACAGGTGATTGGAATGATAACACAGAAAAGCTTATAAATTTTTTTTTTGAGGTCATTATATCCAGAGCATTCTTTTTATGTTTTCTGATATTACTACTTGATATCTGTTGCTTGTTCTTCAGCACTAGCTAATGTTGTTTGGAAAGAGCTGTAAAGCTGTTCATGCCACTAAACTGATGGATTACTTGTCCAAATATTGCAATACTTCAGTTCTTTATTCACAACCAAACACCAGGTAGATCAGGATTACCACTTAGCCCAACCAAAAATACGTACTTTACATTGCTGAATGTAGCATTTTAATCAATACTTCTATGGTAGCATGGGAATATAAAGAATGTGAATGTATTTCTACACATACTACAAAGTATTTTCTTCACTCTTAACAGAAAAGCTCTCCCAAGAAGGGTTTGCTCTGCAAGACATTGTTTTCTAGATGACACAGTTATTATTAGCAGTATTAGCTGATCAGTACCATGAAGGATAAGGCTAATAAGGGAAATGCATGCTGGAATAAAGTGTGCATCTTTTCTGGCTGGTAGCTGGAGTTGTGAAAGTCAAAATGCAGAGTGTATATATCACTTTAGCTGCATGTATGTGTTGCTCAGTATCTGAAAGAAAGCATTTAAAAAAATTATTTCTACTCTGCTTTCTGTGATCACTTTGTCTCTTTCCTTCTATTCTCTATTTTTCCTCCCACATAAAGTATTCTGTTTTTCCCTGTCATCCACTAAAACCCACTCCCAGTCTGTCCATATCCATCCTCAAGACTATCTCCCTTTCTTCCCTTTCTCTCTTTGTAATGTGAGGAGCAGCAGAAGCAGAACCCTACTGACAAGGGTCTTGCACAAGCAAGAGATACTCACATCCTCAGGTGTGACAATACCAGAACTGAAACTCTCCCACAAGACTTTTGAGCGCCTTTTAGCACATACATGATTGTTTTGAAAACCTGAATATTGAAGTGTGTCATGATCTTGTAGAAGCTGTGGATAGTGAAGTGATTAAAGATAGTATAGATTCTGAAGCATTTACTTTTCAGAGTGTGGACTGCACCTTTTCACCTAAAAACTAGGAGCAGTTTAAGTATTATTACTGATCGGGCATCATGTAAGTTGTAGAAGAGTAGATAAGCAGTTAAAACTCATGAACAAAAGTAGTCACCACTGTTCCTGTGAAGAACACTATAACAGGAGAGGGATAATTTCACTTGAGACAAAGAGCTACCTGTACCTTGAGCAGATAAGATAGCAAAACTCCTGGAGCAAAAATGTGAATTAAGGTCCAGTGTAACATGCTTGGCTTAAACAAACACAGATAAAACCATTGCCTCAGTTAGGGATCTCAAAAAAAATACATTCAGACAGGAAAGATGTATGCAGAGCAAGATGAAACTGTTGTGCATTTTTAACCCCTAGTTCCTATATTTGCTTTATATTTCTGATACAATACAACTGTGGGTAGAGAAGGAAAAATGGAAGATACCTACTAGTGAAAATGTCAGACATCATTACAAGTGGCTTGCCTTTAAACTGTATTTGACCAAAGAGGGAGAGAGAAGAATAATTCTGTTAAAGAAATATATGCATAGTCCATATTCTTAGAGGAAAATTTATCATGCCAGATCCAACAGTCTGAGAGAGGTCAGGCTGCTGCAGCTCCATGTCCCCAGGTCCAATTAGTAGTGAGGCTGAAGATGTATTCCCAGTAGGCATACACACATAGATCACACATATTACACCACATATATACACATATCCATGGCCAGCCACACAGATTGCAGACAGACACTCAGAGCACTAGCACAAGCATGCAAAGCAGCCATGGTCTCATCCTGCTCCCCTCTCTGGCTGGACAGGGTGGAAGTCCACTGTTGAGAACATACATATACATACATATGAGGTGTATCCCTCCAGCAGCTAGGCTTACTCAGTCCGCCCAATTACTGGCTTCTGGATCCCAGTCTCCCCAGCTGTGCTGGCACCTGGGCATATGAGGCGCTACGCCAGTTGCTGGCACAGACTGTTGTGTGCACACACACATAGACACCTGCCTAGACCTGGCGGAGACTCCCCTGCTCCCAGAGCCAACCCCACTCTGCTCTCAGCCCTGGAGACACACACACATGGTCTCACACCCAGAGAGATGACCTTTATCATATAACCTAAAACATCGTATCATGCCAATATTTGTTAAGGCAGCTGGGAACATGAAAATAACACTTTTTTTTTGTTTTATTTTCTTTTGGAGTGATGCACGAAAGAAGACTCCCGGGGAAACAGAGAAAGCATAATGTTAAAGAAGTGGGGGGAAAAAAATAAAGTGTCATTAAATATACAGAAGTTTTAAAAAACAGCAAAATGTTGAGATTCTTAGTTAAAATAATATGTGCAAAATGTATCTGTGTGTTAAAATAGTTTATGCAAATCTGGGCCAGTTATCATGTTCCTGACACATTTTTAATGTGAGATTAGTTCAGCAGCAGTGCTTTGTATTGTTACATTATTTTTGCTATTTGTTCAGTTCTTTTTATAAACTTGGAGATAAAATGCCTGTCAGTTCCTTTTGTTTAATATTTATTATTTTTAGTTAGGTCATAGAAATCATTGGTTTATTTCAATAATGCATTTTCCATAAAATTTTCAATAAGAAGGTAATAGACTTGTAAGGTCCAGACCGTACCCAATTATACAACTCAAAGTTTAAACCATAAATTCTTCTCAAAGTCTGGAGAACTTTGATTTAGTCATTCCTGCTCTATATCAGCCTCGATTATTTAAGCTACTAAATTATTGCAGAAATCTCCAGAGAAGACGTTATGCAGGTTGTAGCATTTCTTTCACCTTTGTAAGATGGTCTTTCTCTGATTGTTTGTACCTGTGTTAACTGTGGCATTCCTAAAAGGCAAAAGGGTGACAGCTGATTTATGTCAGATAGCATTTCAGCTGAACAGAAGTAAATCTTCCAGGATCATTCTGTCATCTTCTCATTGCTTTCTTAGAAATTCAAGTGCGTTCTGTAGAATATGCTTTCGCTATAATACAGGATAAATCCTCATCAGTTGCTTGTCATTAATTAAAGGTTTATTTTTTTAATTAAGCCTGAGTGACATGTATTTTTTTAAGTTATGCTGAACTTCCCAGAACATCCCATCTTACGTTTAATTTATCTTGTATTGCAAGTGCACCTGGAAAGTTAGAACTTAATGCATTTGACTTGCATTTTGGGCCAGGTAAGAGACATCTTACCATAGAGAAAACATGCATATGCATTAGGGTTCATGTGATGAAAATGTCCAAAGCATGCTGGAATATTCAGCAGGGACTTCTAATTTTAGTGAAAATGGTTCAGTCGTTTCATAGAACAATACTAAGGGAAATCAGAAGAAATGACATTATTTGCCTGAGTTAGTAATTTTTTAAAAAACATTTTTGGGAAAAGTTTATTGATATCTGTTCAAGTTAAAAATCACAACCTCAGTAAACATAAAAAAGGACTCTTGAAACTAGAAACTTAAATTTTCATCTCAGTCTTGGGCCTGGGATTTATTATCTTTTTTATGTCATTGTGAGCTGGTGCTACAGTTTATAGCGGTTCCAGGATGCTGATCTGAGAGTAGGCATCCATCTTTCCTGTATTGCTAAGGACAACTTTGGGGGCTAAAGAAGAACAAACAGTATTAGAGAGGAAAGAAGCAGAAAAAAAAAAAGTCGGTTTGGATGTGGATGTGGATTTGAAGGGTGAGGAAGGGTAGGAGTGCTTCATGGGGACTTTATCTAGCAATTTCTGTAAAATATGCTTTCTCTAGCTCAGGAAATCCCTAATGAGCTCAATGTCAGAAATACAGAAAATAAGAAGGATTACTTTAATAAGCCCTTTTGTTGTACTCTTTCTAAATATCCAGTACTGGCTATTCTTCAACAAATACAGAAGTGAGATAAGGATTGGCTGGGTAGGGCTTTGTTAGAGTTTTCCTGATCCGACCATAAAAGCTAACCGCTTACTTCTGTTATCAGGTACCTTTTTAGGCCAAGTAGCAACGTTCTGCATGGAAGAAAGGGTTATAATATTGCTAAAAAGCTGTTAAGTATCAATGCAGTATTACACAATGAAAATTGTTTTCTCAGTGTGAGTTTTTGGAAAAAGCCTAGGAAATTGCACACAAATTGTTAATACTGTAACATTAAGCTGTAGAGGCGTGGTTAAGTGAGAAGGGGCACGATCTTGTGCCACTGAGCAGTGTGAGCAACCCAGGCTTTGAGCAAGAGTTAAGTCCAGAGCTAGCGACCTTGGGCTCCCCTTGAACGGTGCAAAGCAAGGAGCTCTGCGGTGCCTGCTTCAACAGGAGGCAGGGCTGCGTCCGGGGGCGGGGGGGGGCGGTCACGGCTCTGAGTATGTAAATCTATAGACCAATTACAAGTGCGATCGGGATGCGTGATTAGCATGTACTCAGCTTACAGCCTATATACCCGCTGCGTGCTTAGCGAATAAACGGAGAACTTCCGTACTCACATTGAGATTGTGTCGTTACTCTGGACCGTCGCCCAGCACCTGCGAGCGCGCCCCCGTTTTCCCCCTTCTTCATTAAGCACTCAGAAGTTAATGCAAGATTTCATCTCCTATGTAATCCTAATTCAGATACTTAGTATATATGCTCCTTGATTCAGTCTGAATTATATGATTGCAATAGTCTGTTCCCATGTTTAATCTGTGCACTGGCAGGATGATGTTTAGTTAGTGAACAACTGTTCAATATTTTGTTTTGGCCTTGTGCAGTGTCTAGTTCTATACTATATTTACTGCACACTGTTCAATCCCTCTGTGAACTCAGAGTTATTTATTTACTTCTGGGGTTTTGTATAGCACTCATCATTACACAGTATTGAAGTGCTTCACATTTATTAAGAATTTTCACAACATCCCTATGAGATGAAGGGATAGTATTTATTATCTCATTGTTACAGATGGGGACAGATAATTTAGGATAAAAACATCTACTTGTTACTGGAGACCTGTCTGAGACAATTTGCACATGATCTCCTAAAGTACTCTTCCTTTTTGTAGTGCTTTACATGTTTAAAGCATAACCCCACTGACTTCAGTTGGGAGTTCTAGGCGTTTCTATGAAATTCAAGTCAGACATTTAGAAATGAGGAATCTTTTCCTGTGATAAAAAACTATTTTAAGTAGATTGCTCAGCAATGAAAAGGAATATTATGACAGTGTTAGGAAAACAATCTAGTTTCTTAAGGCAAGATACCTGAACAAACTTGCAATAAGCTGCTTCTCAGTTATTACACAAGCTCACCTTCTGAAAATGTCCTTTCATTACACAGTTCCACATTTGTCTCCAGAGAATTTGGTTCTGTACAGCGAGTAAAACACTTTCCTTCATCATCTCATGAGGGGTGGATGGATGAGGTTAAACTGTAGCTTTAGGAACAATTTTAATTCCTGAATTTCAGGATTCAGGTGCTTATTCAGGTGCTTAAATCCTTGCATTTTTATTATTTTATTTTAGTTTGCATATGTGTTATCTACTCATACTTTATGTATCTCTGTATCTAGAAAGGTGTAGGTATTTTAGGTAGAAAAAAAAGAAAGGACCTATTTCAGGCTGGAGAAACTGACTTGTTCTATTATGAATGAGTTCATGTCATTCAATCTATGCAAGATTTGAAGGTGAAAAGGCAAATTCCACTCCTTAGAAATGACTCACAGGGGATATTGATACATGAATTCACTACATGAATTTCAAATTATGGATTTTTTGAGTGAGCACACCTGCCTGCATGAAGATGGAAGGTTGGAGACAGAGTTGCAATCCCCTGTGAAAGAAGCAAGGGGACCATCACTGCTCCCAAGTGCTCAGGAAAACTTTAGTGATGAAGGGCAACCTTGTAGAGGCACTCTGGCTCTCGTGTTTGGGGCATATCTCCCAGATCTGTCCACCCGTCCAACACCCTGCTGGTCCCTTCAGTAGATTAACTCCTACAGGAGCTGTACCCCCAATTGCTTGCCATGCCTAGCTCCCAGGCCCCCCATTTAAGGCATTCATTTACAATATTCTCCCTGCAATCTCCTATTTCACTCTAGTCTTATGACAGGAAGGAATATCTTGGGAAAGGCTATTCAAACAATTGTTAGTCCACTCTTGTGAGGTATATGTAAATATATTCTTCTTGCTTGGGGCAAAACGTATACTGAGTTAACATGGCAGAGGGAAGAAGGACAGTGAAGGTCACAAAGGTGCCAAGAGATAATAAAAGAAAAAAACAGACATAAGTTTTGGAGAGAAGAGACAAAGATGTCAGACAGTAAAGCAAAAAATAGCAAGGAAAGAATCATTGACAGTTCTTTAAAAGTACTTTAACAGTATTTAATATTTTCCTAAGGTGATTTAAGAACACACAGAAGAGATACAGAGAACAGAAAAGGGGTAGTGTGAGGATTTCAAGTTCTTATCCAGGTGATAGGTCAAATTTATGCAACCTGTGTAGAAATTTCCTGCTGCTGGTTTTGCAATTCTATCCATATGCTGATAAAGTCAGCGCTTTGTATCTCCAGTTGTTGTCAGGAATGAATGCTCTTCTCCAGAAACAGAGATGGAAGGAAAGAGGTCATTCACATATCTCTGTGAAAACCATCTTTATTTTGTTGGTGACAGCTTGGAAGCTCATGTTTTTGTGACTGATTTCACATCCTTGCTCCACTAAGAGGCATGAAAGGAGACAACTTATAAGAATTACATTTAAGCATACCACTGAATGAATCACCATGCTAAAATATGGAAGATGTTACAGTAGATCAGAATGGTGAAGATGCCATTCATGTCTACTTGAGCATGTTTCCTCTAAGTGCCACCCTTCATGCCAATAAAAAATTCCTGGTGCTTTCAATAAATTCTTAGTACTTGAATAATTTGTGGATCAACATTGTATATGATCTTGTTGGAAGATTAAAAAGGATGCTTCATCTTCTCCACTGATGATTATTAAAAATTATAAAAGCATATAATTTGCTGCCTGATCTAATGGTTGATTAAACTACTTGGCATTACCAGTCTACACAGCATGAAGGCTTTCACCTCCTTACATCTAAAGCTACGTACTACACACCAAGCACAACCTGAAAGCGTTTGAATTCTGTTCCAGGTTTTCTCATCATTTAGTTAGTCAAGACAGAGAGGTTTATGTTTAAAGACCTTTCAAAGAAAGTCTCTTGCTGCTCAAATTCATCAAGTTGAGATTTAAAGGATAGCTGAGCAAGCAAAAGAAATATCAGGGAACATAAAATGCCAGCTATTTTAAGAAATGCATGATAAGAAATCAGGAGACAGGCTTACATTTGGAAAAGAAAACAAACTGATAATTAGTAGTTCAATGAAAAAAAAAAAAAAGTGGACAGAGAAAAACTCCCCAAATAAAGAAGGTTAAATGGGATTATCCAATAGAAAAATAGGTTTACAAGCGTAACCAACAGTAAATTTTTACAAAGATTAAATGAGGGCATAACAGTCAAAATGTAATAAAAACTCAGTACTGTGTTTTATTCCTTCTCAGTCTAATATACAGATAGGTAGTTGCTACACATGTGGCAGCAGATGACTATACCATGATGTTAATCAGATTCACTTTATTAGGAGCTCATATCTTATATATATATATGTATGTATTGCTAAGGTTAATGCCTAACCTCAGAATATAATCTGAGTTATACTTGCGTACTTTGTGGAATTACGCAGTCCATTTAATGAAAAATAAAGTTAACATAGATCTAATCCTGCAGTTTCAAGCAGAAAATTACACTGAGTGCTGAGTTTATCCACAGGGAAAAAAGTATTGGAGAATAAATGGAGCTCTCAGCCTTGCTCCCTATTACAGCCCTTGTGTTAACTAGCAAATTAGGTGTCAGAAACTTTCACGTACTACAGCTTGATGCAACAGCAGGGCTGGAGTCCCTACAAGGATTGATGGCATTATTTCTTTCACCTCATCAAGCTGTAATCCTGTCTTCACATTCAGGATATATACCAGAGACCTCTTGATTTGTTTTGGGATTTTTTTGTTAATATACGCAGATCTCGGTCATACATCTTACCCTTCCACCTTTGTGTCATTTTTGTTACCCTTCTTCTCCTTTTCTGTGTTAGCATTCTTGAGTTAGGAGTCTCTAAAATCAGCTGATATTACTCATGCTCACACTTATGAGGAAGTATAATATATTTCATACGCTCAAATCTTTCATTAGATATATAGGAGTAGACAGTTGTGTTTCTCTAAACAACGCATCATCTGAGTAAATGTGTATTTAGCCCTCTATCTTTTGTTACCTCGGATTTTCCTTCTGATACTTTCTAGACCACTTCCTATTCAATTTCTGTTTATGCCATATATTTCCATCCCCACCAAAGTACAATGTAAATTGACCAGCTTCCATTGCATTGTGTTGCATAATCTATGCCTTTGTCAGCTCACGATAGTCTCTTAAAATAGAAAAATATTTAATTAATCAAATAAGGCAACCAGTCCTAAAAAAAATCACAAAGTTGGATATACATGTCGCTTGCATAAGAGAAAACAACAGCAACAGAGTTTTGAGGATATACAAACTATTTAAAAATACGTATTTCACTTTGTTGCATAACATTAGCAAACTTCAGACAGATAAACATTCATAGTTAGATATTTGCTGTTGTTAAATGCTGACAATATGGCCACACCTGAGTTTAGCCCTTAAAGTAACTGAATGGTAGACTAACACTGTAATTGTAATAATGAAATTGGTGCTGGTAATTCAAGTTTAGCATGTGATTAAGTGTGTTTAGGTCTATTCCATTTCTTGAAGGATCAGTGCCATAAATAACTATCCTGTCTCAAGACAAAATCCAAACAAATTTTGTTACCATATATATTATGCAAGTTTGCAAAGATGAAATTGTTCTAGCAGATAAAGGATAAGACTCCAGTACATTCAGAAATAATGCAGTGGTGTTCATGGGTTTTATAGGTTGTATAAAACTGGTTCTGTTGCACTCCAGGTATTTTTTTCCTGGTTGTTCTTTACAGACCAGAAAAAGTTTTAAATTCAGATGTTCTAGTCTCCATAGATTTACTTCTGTGTGTGTCACTTTTACACTTGTTCTGGTTGCAAAAGCCTGTCAAAAGAAAATGGTTGTGTTTTATTCTCCCTTTTCACAAGTGTATATGACTACAGAAAGTGTATTCCATGATGAAACAGTCCTAGTTCATTTGCTGTGACAGTATGATCCCATATCCTTTCTCTACATATACCCTGTAGTCACACAGCTGTGTTTTGCACATGTCAAAAGAAGACACTCATTTCAGTGGAACTATATGTGAACCAAATATTAAGCACACGTTGCAACATCTGAGTCTCAGCACACTCCTGACACTAGCAAACTAAAGAAGCCTACTATTTCTTGATGCATGGCAGACATTACATTTTCAGAGAACTGTCATCATCACATTTTGGAAAATACATTAACTTTCAAAATTATTTCATATTTTCTGAATATTTTACTAACCCTAATTAACATAAAATTAATTACTTTGAACTCAATCACATGAAATATGTTCAGATATTCAGAAAACATGATACTGTCTGCAACTGAGAGAACATAAAAAATAATTGTTAGCTAGAAATAGTCTAGTTTAAAATGGAAATAAAAATAATAACAAATTCAAAAGTGGTCATTTTTATTGAATGCTCCTTAAATATTTTTTCGTTGTGAGAACAAGTAATTTTATGGCATCTCAACAAATAACTGTCTTGTGCCCCTTTATGAGAAATATATATATACATATACTTAGATATATATGGACTTTTTCTTTAGTAGATCTGTAAGTATTTTACTAAAGAGATAAACATCTTTTTCCATAATTTACAGATGAATAAAGTGAGAACACAGTGACTTGCCTTCTCTAAGACCCATGTCCCAGCCTTTAAATATATCTGTGAGATAAATTGTTCAACTTGTAAAAATTTTATAAAAACATATTCATTATACAAATTGTCACAAAGTAGATACCTGACTTCCAAAAATGTCTGTTTCCAGTGTAGTTTTCTGTAAGAATATCTGTATTAATGACAATGTCAGATCATTATAGTAAGTACTGAATGTAAGTATATACTTCTAACCTTTTAAGAATACTTAAAATTCCACATCATAATGACTATAGTTGACATGTTAATTACCTAGCTATATGAAATCTGGGTTATCTTTCAGCTTCTGGCATTTTCTAAATTCATTAATTTTCTTACCTTGTCTTTCTCTTATGTCTTTTTATCGAGAAACTCTAAATACAGTAGGATGATAAAAACTTAGTCCACCAAAGAGGTGAATAAGGAGGAGCATTTATTGAAATAGGATAGAGCATTTTATATTGCATACATATATTCATTGTTTAGCCATTCAATTCTTTTCGTTTCCTTTCCTTTTTTTGCAGCTACCTATAGCCATTTTGAGAATGACAGATGCTACTGTGACTTGATACTTCTCAATAGATAAAAGGCAGGCATTATAATAATAAATTATTAAATACACATTTAATATTCATTAAAGAAAGATACTTTGAAAAGTGACAGTATCAGATTTAAATAATGTAGCATCCAAGGATTCAGTGAACCAGCAAAACTATATAACAAAGAGCCTTATTCACTACTTTGCCCTTCTTAATAGCCTGTGCTGCTGAGCAAGCTGAGAGTAAATCTGAACTAACCAGGTTTAATGAGCACGTTACAAACATTCCACATTCATGTCAGTTATTGCATAAAGCATAGCACAAAAGAGTATCCACTCTGAAATATTTCCATTCTCTAGAAATTTCTAAATTAGAGAGCTGTGTAACTCCCTTCTACACTCTTCAATTCAAATTCCCTTTTACCAGTAGTAAGAAAATACTTAAGGGGTAATGTGACTTGATGAGAAACTGCAATGGTGAGGAGTGTATACACTGATAAAACAGTGTCTGGAGTCTCCTACCTGGTACCTGTGATCCATCTGCAGAGCATATGAACAGTATACGTACTGCTGGTCACAATATAGGAGGGCATTTTTAGAGTAAGCGAACCCATTGGATGTGCTTCTACATATGATGTTCTGCATTACCTGAAAGGAATATGTGGGCTGTACCTGGGGCTGTGCTCACAGTCTCAAAGATTGGACAGCTGCAAGTGTGATTATCTGGACAGCCTCAGGATATAAACATGCTAGCAGAGTAGGCAAGGGTATGCACTTGAACAGAGACAGAGTCTGTTCTTTGACAGCAAGAAAGGCAACTGTGAGATGAAAGTGTGATGAAACATGTTCAGTAGCCAGCATGGAACTAAAGCCTGCTAGGTGCCAAACATATTTCTGCATGTCAGCGATGCCCTGGTAAGTTCTACTATCAGTGTTGACAAATGGAAAACGTACTCAACACTTTCAAAACAATATTTTAAGCCATTTTAAAGTTGGTATATTAATAATGTGCAGGAAATGCCAAGCAAGTGTTCCTCTAACCTATGGTGTGGTTCACCTTTTTTAACACTTTGATATAGTTGAGTTTAGGTCTGGCCACACATATTGATAACAGCTGATTTTTCAGTTGCAGACTCAGCAGCTAGAATATAAACCCTACACATAGTATGGGCTTTTGAAGGAAGGTTTCAGAGTTAATAAATTAGCAAGCAGGTGAGAACAAACATAAGACTGTCAAAAGACAAAACACTATTATGCCCCTAGACAACCTACCAGGCAATAATGTGTCCCACATTAAATTGTCATTATTGATCTTCAGTATTATTAGGTTTAAAACTGTTCCCTGAAAGATCTCTCCGTTAAATGGCTTTCATACTAATATGCATCCTGATTAAATGGAATTTCTATTTGAATTTCTGTCTCTTTTATGATCCTATCATTGTAAGTTTATCTGCAGCTCAGGATTAAGGTTGGGCATCTCACCTGAAACTCTCTTATTTCTCTCTCTGTTGATGACAGAACTGACTTGTCTCACTCAAAGGTTTAATTATTTTTACATGTGTATTTGTGTGCATAACTTGGTGCTGCAGACAACTTGCTATTAAATTTAAAGCAATAGCAGATCACAGAAAAACACTGTCCAATTTATAGCTGTTCTATATACTATACTCAAATATTTGCATTAAAATGTTTGATACTGCTTTAACCATTTGCAAAAAGTAACTGTAACTGTACCATAGAGTCAGAGAGAAGAAAAGAACCAGCTTTAACATTCCATAATGTTATCATGACTTTTGTTGCTACCATAAGAGTTAAAACAGTTGAGATCAAATAGTATGCGCAGCTGAGCTCATGCAATGCTGGGAGGAAGAATCCTTACAAGTTGTATTTTAATCATACATTAATTAGAAGGACTATTCATTAGTTAGATTCCACAAGGGCTAGAAAGATTAGGAAACCCAGATGCAACACAGGGTTTTACTGATTCAAGTGGGCCTGAATTGCTATATTAAATAAAAGAAAAATTAAAATAATTTTAGAAAATCCCCTAACACAGCCAAAACACAATTATATAGTGGTTTAAGTGTCACAGGTTACCAGGTTCGGGTGACCGAACACTGGAACAGGCTGCCCAGAGAGGTTGTGGAGTCTCCTTCTCTGGAGACATTCAAAACCCGCCTGGACGCATTCCTGTGTGATATGGTCTAGGTAATCCTGCTCCGGCAGGGGGATTGGACTAGATGATCTTTCGAGGTCCCTTCCAATCCCTAACATTCTGTGATTCTGTGATTCTGTGACATTTCTGTACATCTCCTGGGTTACACTAGGCAAGTCATCTAGCCTATCTGTAAAAATAATGCTGTGAACTTATAGAGATGATGACTCCTCCAAAAGGTAGGAAGACTGGTTTACAGAGAACAGCTGTTTAGTAGCAAAAATTCTTACTGCTGAATCAATGAAACTTAGGATGTGCCATTTTAGTCCAAAAAGATATATCTTCTCAATCTATCTATTTGCTCAATAAACTTCTAAATTAAAGAAAATGAAGAATACTAAACCGCTACGAGACATAAAATTGAATTTCTGTTTATTTTCTTGTTTTCTATTCAGACCATGACATTACTGGTGAAGAAGCTAAGTTAGTATTCTGTTCAAATGGTCTCCAAGTGTTTTAATTTTTTTTGATGTTTCCAAAGTGTGAATGCTACATTGATGATTATGCAAAAAGGTGCATGATATTTGTCTGACAGCGTGTGTCTACATCAGTGACACTTTTCACAAAATAACCTTTCTTAAGCCTTTTATTTTGGAAATATCACTGGAGTTTATCCAATATAATTGAATTAACACAAACATGGGCTATTGCTACATGCATTCCCCAAGCCAATGAGAAATCTGCTGACAAAGTAAGACTGTCATTAACTGAGTTGGGCAATTCACTACACTGTCCTCTAGGAGTAGTATTGATCCAAGCATAGGCAAGTGGATTGTGAAAGAAACTATTTACAGCAGTAGGCAGAGGCTTCCTGAGGTCTCAAGGCTGAATGAATGTTTTTGCAGTAATGTTTGACTGCTGTAAAGTTCTTCACTTCTGCTCACATTTCACACAAGGACTGTCCACTGTAGAGCTACTATTGTAGGGAATGTAGGTACAATTTAAATATGAATATGGTTGGTACAGGGCCAATTCCTCCCAGAGTGATCTGCAGCCGAATGATGGTTGCACAAATTCATGCTAATCTAATATTTCAGCCAATAGAAAAACACAGAGAGAGGAAAAAAGCAGCCAGAATAATAATGATAAAGACTTTTCATGAGGTATTACATAGATTTAATCATTCAAAACCAAGCATATGCATGTTTGTGTGTATGCATGCATGTGTATACATTATCTTAAGAAAAAGGATATTTGTGACAAAGATAAACCTGACTATATTTTCCAAAGTTTTACTCTACCCCAGATCACCTCCTTCTTAAGATAAGAATAAATTGTGACAGGTTTTTTTAAGTCCTTTTTTTTTTTTAAATGATTGTGACCATGTGACCAAATGTTCCACAGGAATCATTTGATGAAGAAAAAGGATGGGTTTTTTTGACTCCTGTTTCTGTCCAATAGCTCTGAAGTCCTCTCTTCTTGGAGGCTTTTCTTCCTCCTGTAGGGAGCAGCAACAGCAGCCTGCTCAGCAAGGAAAAGGGAACCAGGAGCTGAGCTTCAACATAAGGCTGTAGTCTGTGTCATCCTGCTCTTAAGTCCACAGGATGTCAGAATCAGATTTTGGCCCTGGTGTGAGTGCATAGGCAAGACTCTGCATCTCCTGCTGTCAGCTGATACTTGCCAGGACAGAGCTCTTTCCTTGCTAGTTGGCATGCTGTCTTCAGCTTCTCTCATTAGGGAAAGCTGCAGCATGAACCATCTACTGCCTTGCCACCATAAACACACGAATGAGCTGGCAGACATCATTTATGTTTTCCATTTCTAATATGGCTTGTAAATTTTTAATAACATTGCCAGTCAGTACCAGATTTGTTAGTAGTCCCAAGTCTTCCCAACAGCCAACCAATTTGCAGCTTGGAACAACAGCACCCAGTTACACCTAGATGACCCGTTTGCATATATGCACATATGTGAGTCACACAGTGTCCTGTGTGTAGTACTGTGTGACACCCACAGGGCTGGGTTGAGTAGCAGGCAGGCATTGCTACAAGAGGGAAAATGTGGCAAAGGTCTACTTTGGAAAAGGTGTCATGATGCTCCAGGGCACCTCAACCTGAAAGACTCTAGAGTATGCCAAAGACACAAAAGCATTCAGTGGGAAAGCCAAATTCAGATTTGTCCTTTAAAATATTTTCTTCAGGCCGGAGACACTTCAGTACAGGCAGGTTCAGGTACCAGATACACAAATTTATAATCTGAAAGCAATTAATTCTAAGCATGCAGAAGCTGGTTAGACAAACCATGCACTGCTCTTGGATGTTCCACCTCTAGCAATGAACTCATTGTGAACTGGTCAGCCTAGTTTTGCAGACCTCTGTGATTGTAATAATTGAATAATACACTAGCTGTTTATCTGTGGAATACCAAATCTTTAGAAGTTCACCAAGGTCTGATTTATGGTTTGATTCCTGATTACAAATATGTTCTAGTAAATCATAGAATATTATTACATTCTAGTTCAAAGGAACTAGGACTCAGCACTTTGTAGTCTGTGATTGGTATACAAGTTTCCTTATTTTTTCACTATTCCTTCACTATTGGAAGGAAAAACTGTAACAGTACAAAAAAATAGAGAAAATGAAAGCATTTTTTTCTAAAGGTGTATGATTACTAGATAAATATACTTTGAGATTAAAATCATGCAGTTTTCTAAAACTTAGTTATGTGAAAGTCCAAGTGGTAGAAGAAAACCTGAGTGGATAAATTTTGCACACTGCGGTGTTAGCCTACAGTTTCTTAAATATTAACATTCATTGTTGGTTTTTGTGCTAGAGGTGAAAATGAAGACAAACTTCAACAAATCTGCCTTCACTTGTGCAAGTTAACCATATAAAACTGCTATAAAACCAGCTGATTACTCTGTGCAACCTGTACTTTTCTGCCATGATTTATTTTCTTAATAGAATATGAACTCTACAAAAGAGATGGGGGGGAAAACATATTAAAAAGAAAGAAAATTATTTTTTCCTTTAAGTTCTAGGGGTCCATAAGGTTTGCATTTCAATCTCCAATAGGGAAAATTGACTTCCTGTCCCTAAAGGAAACAGGAAAATCCATTATCTTTGCTAGAAAATAGGAACTGTTTTATCTTTTTCCATTTTAGCCAAGTGGTTCATTCTGATTGCTAAGCAGCACATCGTACAGCCCATTGTTCTCTCTTGAAGTTTTCTATCGAGTCTCCAGTTTTAATATTTCATACTATGAGACTTATGCTAGTGACAGAGCATTTTCATCTCGAAATGTGCAAATATTAGATAACAGGGTAGTAGCCACAGTTCTGATGTTATTTCTGGCTCATTAGCTGGTTTGGGCATTGCTTATTTTAAAATCCTTATAATTATACAGTCATCTCCATATACATTATTTTATTACGACTTTGTTTCTCTCCATAGCTTTTTCTTCTGTTCCCCTTTTTCATTTATTTAATACCAGCCACTGCATCATTCTACGTTTTTATTATATATCGAATACAATTTAATTTTAAAAGCCTTTTAAAAATACAGACACTGGCTTTTTGTGGTTACTTTTGTTCCTTCTGTACAATTTGTGTTATTGAACAAGTGACATGTGGTTCGAACATGTACTCCAACGTACACCAGAGAGTGTTGCATGTCACCAGCGGTTGCTGAAAGACATTTCTACTTTGCCCAATCCTCTTGGTGCTGCCTCTGCCCCCAAATGATGCAGCTAAAATTGAGAGCTCTTCTGATGCCTTTAGAGGTCTAGAAGTGTGCAGAAAAGCACTTGGGGCATTTCATGGGGTGTTCCAGTATAGAGCCAGCACTCGTGGGTGAGGAGGACATTGGTGTTTCCTTCGTTTAACACAAGCTAAGACAAATATACAAATGCAAAATTTTATTAATAGCATTCAAATTAGCCAATATAGTTCTATATATGTAGAAAGACATAGGCACAAGTGACTGAAATGCTATACCTAATCTACTTACAATAGGGTCACATATTTAGTCTTTTCCTGTCTGTGGAATATGACATATTTAACAGTTAATTTCTCCTTCCACATCATTGAATTATTCTTCCAAACTCTAACTCATTTTATTTTTTCTGTACCTAAGGGGCAGTCTGATCACCCACCTAACTAGTTTGAAGTAATTTCCCTTCAATAGCTACATGAAGTCTTTTTGTTATACATTAGAAGTCATCTCCTGCACTTTAACAGCTAGCAAGCAATTATTTGCTTCAGTGAAGTTTAAAACTCTTGTTCTCTCTTCGGTGCCTGTTTAGCATGTTTTAGTCAGAAAAGGACCTTTGCTGATCATTTTATGTTAATCTGTGTGTTAAAGTGGGACCTAACACAAACAAGACCACTTTCTAATTCTATGTACGTTACTACAGTTCTTGACTGAGACGAGACTTGACAGCAATCAACCACTTGGAGGGATAACAGTTTTAATGTGTCAGCTCTCAATCTCTTACTCTTACACATATATAACAACAAAATCTCACTAGAAATTTTCCTGTTACACACATTACAATTATACTTAAAGCCACAGCATGTAACCAGAGAAATATTTTACTCATAACCAGAGAAATATTCTACTCATTTACCTAAAGAAACAGAATTTGCATCAGAATAGAGATGATCCTAGGCTATAAATCCAAGAATGACATATACATTTGGAGCACCTGCATTGAGGTAAGAAGAGCGAAGCAGTGCTGACCTGTGGTAAGCCTTCTGCTTCAATTCCTTGCTGGCCAAGGACTAAAATGTGGACTTTATTGCTAGCCTGCTCACTTATCAAAAGGCCTTGAACAATACTCTAGAACAAGTATATTTCTCACACCTGTCTTGTTGGTCACAGAGGTAGAAAATCAAGACCTTCATCCTTTCTTCTTAAAGGAAGAAACAACATGTGAAGCTATCCATTCATGTGTTAGGGAGGACCATTTATGGAACAGCCTCCAATATATATATATAGCCTGGTATATACAAATGTATATGAGCAATATGAACAGATACAGCCAAGCATTTTAAGCAAAGTTGTGAGAAGAAGAAAATGGGCTGTATGTCTACAATGTTACTGGTTATAACAGTAATATCATGCTTTGACTTTCCAGACAACTCTTCTTATTTGTAATGCAGTAATATAATTATTGAATATAGAGGCTGTACTTGTAGGATGAGGCTATATTCCATTTAAGAAGCAGATGTTCTCTTCCATGCACATACATACAGTACCCATACAGACAAGAAGCAACACTATCAGTCATTTGTCAGATCTGATAACTTTTAAATGAAGGAAATTAAAGAATTTATTGAGATGGAGAAAAGAATCCAAGAAAATCCATGTCAACAACAGGCCAGGAATCACAGCATCAGTAACACACACTCTTATAAAAGGTTTCCATCCAGTGAATTTAAAAGCATGGGAGAATGCTAAATACAGGGTTCTTTTCCTCTTATATTCTTATTTCAGGTAATTCTTTTACATTGATTTTAGGCATGAGAAAGAAAAATTTCCCTGTATCTCTGGTATGTCTTTCATGTGGGTGTGGAAATCCACACCACTCCTCTGTTTTGTTGCAGTACTTTTCTTATTACAGTAGATACATCATATTAGCTAGATTTACAAGGACTAGAGGAAGAGCACATAATTATTAATGCAACACTAATGAAATAAACACTTGCCTTAGAACTCACTGAGACTACATTCTTCATGTTCTTTTCTTAAAAGTTAAAAATTCTTCTTGCTTATTTTTTGCTGTTGTTCAGTGGCTTAACATCCTACAAATCTCACCATTTTGTATAGTTTATCTTTTCATCTTGAACTTTCTGTTCTCTGGTTTATATCTATCATCTAATGCTGCCTAGATTTAAAGTCCGTACTGTGTTAGGTCCTTCCCTCACAAATAGTGCTGAGAAGTGAAAATAAAGGATTTCCTTTGCAACAATCCATTAACTTTTTACAAAGGACACAAAAAGCTACATGTACTAATGAATGTCACTGAAGAGACAAAAAGGAAATGTCCTTTTTTCTTCTGATTCCGAACATACGTGTAGCTTTGTCATCTCAAGGCCACTAATCAAGTTTCTGTCAGAGATACAAAAAAGGTAATTGTTCCAAAATGAAAATTGTTCCAAAATGAATATTGGAAAAATAGACATTACCCTTTAGAAAGGACTGGTATCGGGATACCTGCATGACAATGACTTTGCTAATGAGGTGGTACCATTTAGTACCAAAGGAATTTTATGTGTGTCAAAACTTTCAATCTTCCAAGTATGAAGAAAACACATGAAATCATGCTCTTTTCTCTGTCCAACCTGATCTGAGGAAGATTATTATAAGCTACCCATTCAAAATACATAGAATTCCAGTTTAGATCATCACTTTTCTTTTAGATAATAGATAAATGTCAATATAAATATTGGTGCGGTGAGGTATATGTGCTGTTTGATATGGAGGGAATTATAAGAAATGTTTATTTTTTAGATATGCACACAAAAATTGCTTTTCAGGAGAAAAATTCACAAATATAATAAGTTTGGAGAACAAACACTTATTCATACAAGAGCTGAAATTTGGTCCTCTAATTTTAGATCTTAATGACCTACTGCAAAATGAGTATGCATATATTAAGAAAATAATCATAAGACAAAAGTAAATAACTCAATAATCTTAACACAAACTTTTCTTCAAGTAAACTGTCATGTCCTAAGTCACTGAGAACATTTTGTTTTAAGGTAGTCTGGTGACTAAGTTGTCAGACAAACCTGTGTTATCTTCCTGATCCTTCATTCCTGAGAGGATTGAAAACAAGGAATCACTTTTTGAGTGTGGAGGACATAGAAAAGTATTGATGACTACAATGGCCACGTTATAAGAGAACACAGGATGTTTTTCCATAAGCAAAAGTATACGTCTGTATCAAACAGTTCCCAGAGTTCTTCCAATCATGGAAAAACTGAGCACAACATACTGTATGCTGCAATTCTTTCTAATGCACTGAGCTCATAAAACTGCCTTAGGAAAGTCTGTGTTGATGCAGACTCCATGGTTCTCAACTTAATATGATCCACTCTGCCATTCATCTTAAATGCTCACCATGCTTAAATGTTCAAAACAATTGTCTGAATAGGATAATAAGGACTACCATTTTGATAACAAAATGCTCTATAGAAGTGAAATATTCTTCCAAGGGTGACTGGATAAAGGTAATGAGAAATTACTTATGCTCAAAATGTCCACCCAAAAGATAAACCAAGTCACTGTTTGATAAATGTCTAGAACAGAAAGGGACATAGCAGCTTAATTTTCTTCTCCTTTAAGACAGAGTCTCCTTCTGTTGTCTCCAATGGTATGAAAGCTGCTTTATTTAAAACACCTTGGATTTCTCAGGTTAGCTGTTTCTGGATTACTGACAGTTAAGTTGGCAAGTGTTGTGATACTGATAAATCTTCTAGTTACAGAATGCACACCCAGGATCACCTTTTTGTTGTTTTAGAAGCTGCTTTTTTTCTGACAGAGCAAAACCCTTGATGTTTCTTACAATGCATTGTTCTAGGGTATTGCTTAACCACTAAATATCAAGAGCAATAGTTATTTCACTTTATGATTTAGTCATCTGGACTGTTTTGTTCATCCCAAACATGAGATCCTTGAACTTTGCAGCCACAAAGTATGGAGAAATTCAGTTACAGATAACAGCACTCCAAGCAAAGCATGTATTTATCTTTTCTTTATGACGTCACTTTCTCTGATGGTATATGTAGGACGTAAAATTTCTATCATTAAAGTTAATTTCTAATCTAAATTTCTCTTTTCTTTAAATTTACTCTAAATTATGTTGATTTATTTACTAGCTTGAGCAGCAAATGGAATGGAAAATTACAAGAAGTGCTGCATGTTGTGTTAATGTAGTTCACTAGAATTATTGCTAGAATTTTACCTAAACACTGTCTTACTAGAGACATCTTCTTCATCTCACGAATTCAATCTTACATTATATCTCATGCAGTCTTTTACAAGGGAACTTCTCCCTGATTTCCAAAAGACTTCAGATTCATAGAGTAGTAGATCTAGGTAAATAATGGAGAAAATGTATAATATATTATGGGTTTCATGAAACTAAATAAATTCTGGTTTATTTTATTTACCATCATATCAAAATCTTCCCAGACCTCGAGTTTATAAATGCCCCCAATTCAGCAAAGTAAAGAAATCAATTCTTAACTTCAAGAAGGTCAGTATACCAACTGGGATAAAACTTGGAAAGCTGTAAAAAAGGCTGTGAAAATTCAGTATTTAAAAAGGAAAGATAGATTCAAAATGCAATTTTTCAAGTTTCCAGCTGCAAAATTTTTTCCGAGACTCAGTATTAACTGACCAGAAAAAATCTTACTGATCGATAAATGCAGAAAAAACTTAGTTGAAGCTGTTTACTCCGTTAGACCTCGTAGTTTTACCTCCCCTCAGTACTGCAAGAAATTCCTCTTCTGTTATTAGGATATTTTTAAAAGTCTGAGGGAATTCTATAAGTCACAAAACTTTAAATACACAGGTGACGTAACTGAAGTTACATAACTCTTGACGTGCAGATTTTGTTAAGAAAACTAATGACATGTTTCAAGAGCTCTAAAAACAACAGTCTGGTTTTCAATGAAATTATGAATTTAAGTGTTAACCATATTAGCTAGAGCACCATATTAACCCCAGATGAAAAATCCTTTTTGAGCTCCTGCCTTTCAGATCCTGTTATTATCTCTTTACTCTTCTCTCTGTCACCTAATTGTGAGGGCAAAAAGAGATGGTGACTATTGCAGCTGGTTTTGAGTGGCACAGAAATCACAATCTGATTAGGCAGCTACTACGCCCATGTTGACTAGGTGCTTGCAGGAAAAGCTGAACAGGCAGTTTTTTAAGCCTTAAATTAGATCTTTCCTTTATACCAACCTGTTATTTCCAAAAAAAAGGTATAGGAACTTCAGATTTTTATGACTTGTAACTATTTGTCAAATCTGTGTTAAATGGATGAGTGGGCTCATAAGTACTGAAAAATAACTACCAAATACAGGAGGATGAATGGTGGAAATCACATCCACATTAGCTGCTTCCTGATGGGAAACTACACTGACAGAACTTGCAATGACTTAGACATACCTTTTTTTTTTTTTTCAAAAAAAATCCCTCCAATTATAAGAACTTCTTTACATATTTTTGTTATAAATCTAAAATGTCATAACTCAAAATAATCAGTATTATCTTGAAGAGTAGCCTAAAAACATACAGTCAATCCATATTCCTTTTCTGATGAAAAGAGGGAAACTACTGAATTTTCAGCAGAGGAATGAAAAAAAGGAGTCTGACAGCATTTGTTTCTACCAAATTCTCAGCCTGTGTCTATTTCAGACTGTTATCTCTCATGGGATGTGCCATGCACTTATCCCTTACTCTAATTTCTTCCAAGCTCTTAGTTGCTGATACAAACATGCTGGGGTAGGAAAAATTTTATAATGATATCCTCAGTTGTTGCACACTGTACTCTGTATGTTCTTGACAATGACATTCATACCACTGGGTATAGACATTAATTTTATTTAGCAAGAAGTTACAGATGAAGAATCATCACCATTCTTTGGTTCTGTTGCTCAATTGTCCTATACATGATACAATAAGAAATGCAGAGGGGACTATATTAGACCTGCACCATTACACTGACACAGTGTAGAGTTAAAATCCGTAGCTAAACATTTAGGATGTTTACTGCCAGGTGTACAGAAGGGCTCTAGTAATAAGACTTTCAGCATCTTTTACTGAGTATAAAGGCACAACCGCATGTATACCACTTACAGTGTAAATGTTTACTAGCAGAAGCATAGTAAATGCAGACAGTGCTGCCTGTGGAAGTGTCACTCAGGTTTACAAGAAATTCAATACTTTTCACAAATGCTTTAATTCTGTCCTTTTTCTAATGTCTTTTTGAACAGTGAACCAGAGAGTGGCAGATAACTTGATTCTCACAGAAGAACAGAGGAACAGCAGGGGGTATAAAAACTGTGAATCTAGATAAAGAACATCATTACCTAAGGACACTGTTCAAAAAATGAGTTGAAAAAGCAGCATGATCCTTACTGAGAGCAAATGTTTGCAGGAAGAGAGGCTGTGACTCTTACAGAGGCTGAGACCTGATTGTTTGGTAGTATTGCAGTGCCATCACCTCTTCTTCCCACTTTGTTCTGTCAGGACATGTCCCAGCCTTTCTGTGTCCAAAACTGGCAGAAGAAGAAGAAGATGCTCTACCAACTCCATCAGCTATGCCAGTGGTCCTTGTGACTATCATAACTTGATGCAAGCTAAAGATGTTGGAACTTGGTGTGGATCCCATTCCTTCTCTACAAGATCCTAAGTTTGTTTTATAGGTACTCATAATACACTGTATGATACCATATGACAGATGTCCTTCATTCAGACACTGTCTGGTAAGTCCAGTGACTTTTCTGAAGGTGCTCAGAAAGGAGTGGAATGCATTTCCCAATCTTTTCCTAAGGGTGAAGCTACCTCTCTTTCTATAGGACAGGGAAAAGACTTCAGGATGTTATTCAGCTCATCCAGATAACGTAGTATTTTGGTTGGAATTGAAATAAAATGTATTTGATCTCTTGAAGCTACAAATAGACCCCAAATGAGGAATTAAAGGAGGAAGGGCCTGTGGAACTCCCTAAAGCATCAGTTCTACCATTCAGCTGCAGATCAGAGTGAGAACATCACCACAACTCACAGTGGGGACAGTAATTCTCTATTCTTCTCCTCTGTTGCTTCATCTTAAGACTCATAGTAGGAGAAGGGGAGCTCCAGCACAGCTGGGAGCAAGCTAGAAGTGAATGATTTAGTTTGATGATAACATTGGTTTCCATAGGTCTCTACAATCTATAAACTATTCACGGTTATTATCTGGAAAGAATAAGATGGAGAGCAGGTGAAATAGAGTGAGACAGAATAAGCATCACCTTTGTATTCCTCCCTTACAGAGAAGTAAAGACTGAAGTTCTTCCTGAGGTCCTGACTCTGAGGATTAGCAATCAAATCTCACACTTCAGAGCTCCAAGTACTTTTCTGAAAAGTTTGAAAAATAAATGTTTTTATCCACAGAATCTTAACTGAGAATCTTAACTCTTGTAGTATCAGATGGACTCCTATAGCTAGAAGCAGGAGACTGAGGAAGGCAGAACTAACATTCTGATGATGTTCATTAAGTGCTGATGCTTCACAAGCCAAAATGCTGGAAAATGGATACAAAGAATACCATGGCATCAGAAACTAGACCTAACATGTTTCCTCCTGGAAATATTTTTTTTTGAGGGCACTAATAAAGAAAATAATTTGCAAAAAGGTAGGTTTATACAGAGTCATGCTGTCACAGTCCCTAAATTCCAGTAAACGCCGTCATTGCATCTTTAAAGAATTGTGGGAAAAGGTATCAAAGCCACCAGATACATGTCCATGTTCTGAGACCTCCTCAGGGATCAGGATAAGTGACGTGGTTTGTGGAGACCAGATGATGTGTTCTGAACACTGTGCCATACTCTTAAGGAAGTTTCCACCAAAACTTTAGCGATCAGGCATGCTGTATTGAAAGTTGTGAGAAGCAATTCTACCAGCAGATGTTTGCTGAGTTCCTACAAACTCCAAAATGTCAACAAATTTAAAAAAAAAATAATAATAATTTGCATCATGCTGGGCATCTTTGTCAAAATAGTGAACAAGCACTGGCATCAGTCGTTAAGTATGTCATTTGCACACGAAGTTCTTACACAGTTAGGTCTTCCGTATTTCAAAATCCTAAGCAGTCCAATAGAAACTTTTTTCTGATAATTTTTTATTCCTTCCGTACAAACAAATTTCCCAAGATACTCAAACAAAGATCCATACAGGTGATTCATTTCCATGGAGAGAGAAAGAGAGAGAATCTTAATGATTTTCATTTTCCTGAAAATATTTTTTATGCAATTGGGTTTGTTTTGCTGTCTGTTTATTTTTTCCTTGTTAATATAACAAAACAGCATGAGTCATTCTTTTATCCAGTGGTAAATTTTTTATTTGGCTAAAGTATGGATTATTTTCTTATTTTCTTCATTAGAACATATTTTGTCCAAGACAGAACATCAGTCTTTTTTCTTTGTCTCTCTCATAATCACCCCTAGAGCTAATGAGCCTGTTTTGTAAGAGGAGTTCAAACTATTCATACCCAAAGGAAATTTAATTTCTTGTGCATTCACAGAAGTATATATGTACACACTTCTTGCATGTATTAAAGGTCCAGGGGGAGTTTTCCTTGCTGAACATCCACCTGTCTCTTACATTTCCTTCATCTTTTTTTCTAAATTGTTATGTACTAACTCAACTAAGAATACCAGGAGAATGTAGCAATTATCCTATTTTCATCAAACGACAGATGTTCCAAATGCTCCGTCCTCTCCTGCAGGGATTGGATCTGGGAAAATGCGTCTGTTGCAATGCAACTGCAGCTAGGCAGCAAAGATTCAGTGTAACTTTGGTAGGAAACAAAAAATCTTGCTTCAATTTCTGTACTTTCATTTTAATACATATTTTCTTTGTTTTATCACTATAAACAGGTATTTCAGTTAGAACTGTAAAGACTTACTTATACTTCCTCTTGAGATAGGATACTTAAAACATTAATTTAGTCCATTTTTCCAGGAAAACCTTTTGACAATGTTCAAGGAAAACAACAGTAGTGCCTATAATTCCTGAAAGATGAGCTATTTTTTTGCCTTGTCTGAGTAGAACTGTATTGTTATCTATTTAAATTTTATATTTTGTAGCTCCACACTGGTAGGGTTGTTTCATTAATGAAATTCCAACTCCAGTCACAGAAAGTGTACGGTGAGTTATTCTAGCTCAAAGATGCAGTCTGCGACTTTTGTCACAGAGAATTGTGCTTGCCACTTAGGGAGAGACAGATTCCTCTACAGTTCTGATGGCTCCCATGTGGTCTTTCTCAGTAGGACAAAACCACTCATTTATGCTGACCACTTGCTAATTTTGCGATGGGAACACAGGCCAATCACCATGAGTCTCATGGTCTGCAGCAATTTCTCAAAGTTCCCCATGATGCTAGAAGAAAGTTCTCACACTTGGATTGGAAAATACCATATAATGTGGCTCAGTTTACTACAGGGTAAAGTACTATAGGATGTATCCAACAGCAGATATATCTTACAGCTCAGCAAAACCATGGATTTCCATACGACTACTTGTATCCAGGCTCCATAAACTTAGTTACCAGAACTGTATGTCAGTCACCATGTTTAGGCTGCTTTTGTGTACTCATTACATTCACAGAACAATCTAACATAAAACAGAGTCATTCATTACAGGCCATTTGTATGAGAATGACCTGGCTAGTAGTTTTAATACTACCTTTACTGGAGTAGTGTGACACAACCAGCTAATTTTTATACTGCATTTTTAGTCCAGTTTCAGTACCTATTTGGGGAACTCTTGTTTTTATCAGTAGGAACTTTTAATTTGTGGTTTAAGCAAACATTATGCTGTCAAGAAAACATAAAAAAAAACCCAATATCTTCAGTTTGGCATTTGTCTCACAAATTCAGCATATGTCTTTTAAAGATTTTGCAAAGTAATGATATATGTAGCCAGGCAGTAAGTTATAAGTGTTTAACTCATGTTCATGAATACAGAAAAATTCCTCAGTCAGACACTACTAGTGGGCCAAGCAATTGTAATGCAAACCCTGCTTCTTGTCCTTTACTTTTACTTTTACTGTACTATTGATGGATGTAATTGACTTTCAGTATAGCCATCTTTCATGTAATAGTACATGCCTAAGAAGGTTTACATATGTTGTTGCCAGTAGTGATTTTCACTCAATGTACTTAGTCTTCTGCTGCATATTTTTCAATGGAGTGTTCTTAAAGGGAAAATATCAGTGTTTGAAATCAGTAAAAATACCTAACTGTTTTACACAATTAATCATGTGACTTACTACCTCAGTATCTACTGGAGGGACAATGTGACATGGCGCAATCTGTCCAGGAGATTTCTGGAGACTGTCAAAGACAATTGATGATGATTAATGAACCGATGAAACATTGATTGCTGGGTCAACTAAGGGGAGTGTCACTAGCTGGACTGGTTATTCATAAATGAAGAAAAATGGATGGATGTTGTAAAGGTCAATCGCAGCCTTGACAGAAGTAACTATGAGATAGCAGAGTTTAAGATCCTGAGAGAAGTGATCAAAACAAATAATAAGGTCATAGTCTTGGACTTCAGGAGACCAGACTTGGACTTGTTCAGTGATCTACTTGGGGAAACCAACAGGAGAGGTTCTGGAGGGCAATGGGATCAGGGGAGCTGACCTCCTTAGAGCATAGGAATAGACCTTACTTTGAAATCAGACTTGTTGGTATTGATTCTATTCCTGCATCAGTCCTCTACACATACTCCAGTTTTCATCATGTGCCCACACTGTAATACCATTCTACTTCAGCATTTTTTCCCCTTCTAAAACAACTCAGTCTTATACATATGTTCACCTTTTTTATTTGAAAGAACTGATGTGAGAAAAAATTATTTAATTTTCAGACTTTATCTATCCTTCAGTCTTCTCTGTTCCCTACAATGACTTTTGCTCCATAGCTCACTGAAAGATGCTTTATTTACTTTCTTATGTACTTTTCCAGTTTCTTTATTTTCCATCTATGTCTTACTTTTTTTTACACATTCCTTATCTCATTTTGTCACAAGCTGAGTCATCCTCTATCACTTATTCTTTCTTCTTTATATGTCTATTTACTAAACTTATTTATAGAATAGAATAGAATAGAATAGAACAGAATAGAATAGAATAGAATAGTTCAGTTGGAAGACACCTACAATGATCATCTAGTCCAGTTGCCTGACCACTTCAGGGCTGACCACATATTACACTGATAGATGAAAAAAGGCTGACGTCCTCAGTGCCTTTTCTTTGTCTTCCTTTTTACTACTAGGGTCTGTTCTTAGTCCTTCCATGTCCCTGAGCCTACTAGCAGATTCGAGGGGTTACAGGCCCCTCCCACCATAGGGGAAGACAGAGTTAGATAGTACTTAAAGCAACAGACCTTACCTAAATCCACGAGAACAGGTGGGCTGTAGCTGAGGATGTTAAGGAAGTTTGCCATTGTCCTGTGAGGCTGCTCTATCTTGTCTTTGAAAGATCCTGGTGACTGTGGGAGGTTCCTGATGACAGAAACAAAGCCAAGTGTCACACTCATCTTCAAGGAGGGAAAGATAGAATATAGAATTGATCAGCCTTATCTTTTTGCCTCAGAAAATTGGGGTGTAAATTCTCCTGGAAGGCATTTCCAAGCACACAGCTGACAAGAAAGTGACTGGAAACAGCCAGCATAGATATACCAAGAGCAAGTCATGCCTCATAAAGCTGAGTGTCTTCTAAGATGAGATGACTGGTTGTGTGGGTAAGCGAAGAGCAGTGGATGTTGGTCACCTTAACTTTAAGAAGGTTTTTGACACAATCTTTCCTATTATCTTTACCACCAGATTAGTAAGATATGGACTGGAATGTTGAGCTATGAGGGAAACTGTCTGGGCCACTGGACTCAAAAAGTTGTGACTAGCACTTGGCAGATGGTTATTTGTGGTATTCATCAGGGGTTGTTACTAGGATTACTACTCTTTAACATCTGTATTAATGGCCTGATAGAAAAGAATGCAACCTCAGTAAACATGAAGATAAATCCAAATTGGGGACAGTGGATGATCTGCTGCAAAGTAGGGCTGTTATTCTGAAAGCCCATTAGAAACTGCGGGTTGAATGTCAGTGACAGAAGCTAACAAACCTTCCAGAGCACAAGAGAAAATTTTACTCATTATGATCTTTTTAGTTTCAGTAAGTACCAATTTGATTTTTCTTCAGCATCAGGCCAAAACAAAATTCTGAGAGCTATTGTTCCTGATGTCCTCATGATAGTTCTCCTTATAAAGAACCCATTTTATTTCTGTGAGATGTAGATTATGTGGTCTGCTAATGCTTTCCCTGGTAACTTTGAAGCAACTGCCCAATTTCTACATTTAGCATAGAAGTAGAAGTCTCACAGCTATTGAGTTCCAACAAGTTTCACGAAAACGGGCACAGGAGTAGAGAGGTGGTTGCCCCCATTACATGAATAAAAGTTCAGTTTCAGCTCAGCAGTGTTGTTAGGGTTATGGAAGATAAAAACTTATCTAGAGGAGAAAAAGAGGTAAGGATGAAAGCTAGCACAAAGGTGCTAGCAGGAAAGGTTGGAGATGAAGTAGTAACAGTTTGGGAGATGGCTAGAAAGGACGTGCAAAAATCCTCATGAAACTGGTATTAGCTAATTCTGCTCCTCATAAAAGATCTTAGAGTCTGAAGTTTGAAAATTTGGAGTACAAAGTGATGATAAGAACCAACACAGCCTAAATGTACAGAATATGTAAGTAACTGGTAAAACAGAAAGAAAGTGTTCTCTCCTGTCCACAAAGAAAAAATACAAAAACATTGTCATGTGTCTGGGTATGCATCCTGACATGTGCCCAGTGAATAAAACAGAACAAACTTGAAATATGTGTTGACTGAAGGATCCCAACACTGAAAAACTTGTTGGAAGAAGAAATCATTGACATAACTATGGGGTCTCAGTATGATAAAATTATTTAAAATGAAAGTGGAAATAGTTATGAAATTAAAATGGCAGTAGCTTTGGGAAATTATTACTGACCTTTGAATGAGCCAGTATCACCTCTGTCAACCTCTTCTAATGGAAATCTTTGGAGTGAAGGATATTTGATTTAACCATATTATTTCTACTCTTAAGAGAGTGAAATAATAATTTATGAAAGAAGAGGGGGCGCAGTGTAAAGTTGATGCCTGGGATTACACCTTTTAAGAGATGTACTCTTAGAAATAAAAGCCTCAAAAAAAAAAGAAGTCAGAGTTCTGAAACTGCTTATTATTTCTCCAGCACACAGCAATATAGTTCTTTTCAGCCTTGATGTACATAATTTTGCTTTTCACGTTCAAATTCTTTGCTCTGGAGAGAGCTTACTTTCCTGGTTATGGTCTACTAGATATGACTTAAGAGCTATGAAAATTAATTGCAAATATCAGACACTTTTTCTAATGAAATGAAAGGACAGCTTGATTCAAGAAAAACACAGTCTTTAAGCTCTGCCAATTGCAGTATCCTTAGTCCCTGCTAATTTAATTATTGTTCATGAGGATAATACATTGTTTTTCACCTGGCAATCTTGGTTCAGTGGACAATTGCAGGGTTAAAGCTGCATCTGCAGCTCCATTCTGGCAAATGTCTACCCTTCCCGTGCACCTGTAATGAAGCATGCTTATTATTCCATGTTAGAAACACTGCAGCTATCAAGATGGGAATAGCAGATGTTTTCAGAAAGGCCTGGGGACCAGTAAAATGAGCAAGATGGAATTAGGGACTTTGAAGGAGGAAAGCAGAAGGGAGATCCTCTATTCCTTAAAGTTTTATTTCAAAACAAATGCCAAGGACAGTTCTTAATTAAATAATGCAGGGCTTGCCCCTCTACCCCTGTCTCAAGATATTTCATATCATCTTAGCTGATGAGGCCACCACTACTTGTGTTAACACAATGCTTGCAATGAAGGAACAGATAAGAATATAATCTGAGACAACAGAAGACTTGATTGCATTTCATTAAAATGTTCCCAGCTTGCTCTGTCTCAAAACTTAACTTTTACCTGTTTGAATTAGTTCTCAAAACTAATGTTTGAGGCACCCTATGTGAAAGGGTAGAAAATTTATTCAGATGACATAATAGACCACAGGATTTCATTTAAAGCTCCTCATCACTGGACTGGTGCAGGATTATCAATGTGTAAAATGTCAGGGGAAATCTCCTAATATGAGGCAATCTTAGAAGCATAATTGTTCTATTCTCACACGTTCCCTAGCAAGCCTGTCAGGAATACTTCTGTGCTGAATTCAAGCCTTTTCTGCATTAAGAAATTCACACTAGTGTAGTTTACTTGTTATTGCTACCCAGTGAACCTACACTGATATACTTTAAGCATGCTTACCTAAGGCTTTCAGTCATGTTCAACTCCCTCAGAACAGTATCAGAGCAGATTTCCTTAAAGATCATAACAATAAAGGCCATCCTAAGCAGAATGAAATATCAATCAGGAAGAAAAAAACATGACAAAAACCCAAAAAGCCCAGTTGTTTACTGAATGAGATACTAAAGCATGTTTGTGATTCTACCTTTTTTCTTCATTAGTCTATTTCCAACGGACCATGGCAACCCCAGTATCCTGTAGAGGGATGTGTTGTCCCTTTACAGTAAATGCTCTAATTTTAGATGGCCTGAATACTCTCTTAGCAGACTACATGTAGTCAAGTGCCAGAGAAGAGTCAAGGATAAATGTGGACAGCTCACATGATCTGTTCTATAAAAAGGCATCCTAGTCATGCACATAGGACAGGTACTATACCAGGTACTGTGAACACAACAATTGGCTCTAGGAAAAAAGAGAGCTCTGAATTGCACGCACAAAAACTTTTCCATTTCATTTGGTTTGCGGGCAAGGCAAGCACTCACTTAGGTGGGTTTCTTTTCTAGTGCAGGCATAATTTATATCTTTGCTGCATTTGTAGATGTCTTTTTGGACTGAGATAGCTAACTCGTTATCACCCTTCATGAAATATTCTCGAAGTCATGGAGCAATGGATTTTTTCACCTTGATGTGGCTAGATGAAAAAAACACCAAATGAGATGAAAACACTGAAGGAAACACAATTATCTATCTCTAGGGAGTTAAACCAGGTATGTTTCTAATAGTGTTTTACATAAAGGTAATTATAGCAACGTAAAGAAATCATACTTTTATTTCCAGTGAATATAAAATAATTTATTTTTTTTTTAATTAAATTTTAGATTCTGAAGGACAAAAGAATAGAAATGCTCTAGAAAAAAGTATCAGAAAGGGAAGCTGTGGCGAAGTAGTACAATTCAATACCTGCTTGAAATCTTACAAATAAGAGGCCCATTAGGGAATGTCACACAAGCAAGCCCTCACTGGCAGATGAGAATTATGACCTCTGGGCAATTTTAGCAGCAATCCTGGGTTCTGAATATTCCCTTCCAACTTCATTCTAAAGATAATTAAATTAGTAGAACAAAAGTGCAACATCTTCACCATATATGCCAAGAGTGAATGACAAAAAGATTAATTAGTATCTACAGCAATACTGATAAATTAAAAGTAAATATCTCTAAATGATGTGCATTACTTTGTGCCTCTCCATTAAGTTGCAAATTATCATTGTGTTTTAATGTGTTTATGATATATTAACATGTTTGTATGATTTTGCAAGACTTCTAAGTAAAGCATAAGAGAGTGAGTCCTGGGGAACAATTCTTCTTCTGTTCAGTATTGCAATGACAGAACTGGAAGGAAAATATAATAGTAGCACTGAAGACATCATATCGCTTTCAAGAACCTAGAGTAAACAGGCTAAAGAAACAGGCCTCTAAGTTTTAATAACAAGTTTTAGAATTTAATATTATACAATTATCCCTCAGGAAATCCCACTGCAGGTTGAAAATTTGGAAGCAGAGCTGGTACTGTTAGGCTGTTTTTTCTACTCAAGAAAAAAAGTAGTGTTTCTTAAACCGTTTTAAAAAGCTTCTTCTAATTTTCACACGCTTCTTTCCTTTGCTCTGGATGGTCTTGTGATTGACGTGCAAGCGTCAGTTTACCCCAGGCTTAGTTTCTACACATTGAAATGACTTGCACTGGTATTCCCTGACAAGACAATGCAGATTCTGGACTCCCTCTTTAGTGAGTAGTACGCTCGTGCTGGTTTGGCAACAGATGGAAGGACACTTCTTGACCAGTTGCCTAGCTGCCATCTCATGCTTCTTTGCACACTGCACATATTTAAAGAAGCATTTAACCAAGCCTTTTGTCTGAGCACTCCTTAGTGATGTGAAGTCATGTTGCCTAGATGTCACCCCCTCTATTCAGATGCTGGTCCTAATCAAGTTTGGTCAGTTGACTGTTGTACCTAGCCATAGTCCATATCTATATGATGCACTGTGATGTTACACCAGCCCAAACACATTCTGTTGAAGCCATTGAGGGATTGTGAATCTCCTGGTCAGTCTAGGAGATCACTGGGGAAAAAAGAAAAAGAAAAAGAAAAAGAAAAAGAAAAAGAAAAAGAAAAAGAAAAAGAAAAAGAAAAAGAAAAAGAAAAAGAAAAAGAAAAAGAAAAAGAAAAAGAAAAAGAAAAAGAAAAAGAAAAAGAAAAAAGAAAAAGAAAAAGAAAAAGAAAAAAAAAGAAAAAGAAAAAGAAAAAGAAAAAGAAAAAGAAAAAGAAAAAGAAAAAGAAAAAGAAAAAGAAAAAGAAAAAGAAAAAGAAAAAGAAAAAGAAAAAGAAAAAGAAAAAGAAAAAGAAAAAGAAAAAGAAAAAGAAAAAGAAAAAGAAAAAACAACAAACAAAAAAAATTCTGCTCTTCACAACACAGGTATTTGAAACATTTGCTAAAGGGAGAAAAATGTGAGAAAATGAAACAATAGAAATATCTCTTTTATTGCTGCTGGTATTAATTATCGTGAGGGCCCAGTTAAGCCCCAGTAGCTGTAAATAATTGAAAATATCTACTCATTTAATTTCAAGGGGTACATTGAAGCAAGTATAAATGGAATTTTAAGTACTTAATATGAGCACCACTTTTTTGAAGTCATAGGCAGAAAATTGTCATGCAACTTATTCCACAACAGGTAGCTTCGGTTTTGCTTTTCAGAAACTACACTGTTCCTCCTAAAAAGTACAGTTTGGGTCTTTTTTTTTTTTTCTGGGACATGGGAGGTACCCTCAAAGTAAGGGCTTCCTACAGAATACAATTTGAAATTGTATGTTTCAGTTGTTCGATATTTGACTACCCTAGTTTTGAATTTTAGTTCAATATTTATACATTTTCCATTAAAACAGTATTGGATTGGGGAGGGGGAAGCTAAGAAATAGGCTTATTCAGCTATCATAAAAAAATGTATAATACTATAAAACCCAATATATTAGAACACATTTCCAAAGAAAGTACAGACCCAATAATTATATGCATTTTTAGGTAGGTAAGTGTAGAATTGTATATATTTATACCATATCAACAGAAGGAGTCTAGGACTGACTTACCGTATTTTGAAACTGTACATCGATAGTCTTGATATATTTCTTGAAGTTCTCATACAACTGTATAAAACATAATTATATATTCCATATCATGTGAGTTAAGAAAAGTAGTAATGGCTGTCAAATATGACACAGGAACACAGGACATTCAATGTCCATCACTATGGGCATTTCCATTTTAAGGAGAATGTCTTTGTCCTGCTCATAGCATTCTGAAAACCTCTGAAAAACTGTCTCATAAGCACTGATTAGGTTATTTTTCTGGTTTGCAGTTACTGTAAAAACAACCCCACCAAATATTAGCATATAGATATCAGATTCTATATACCAGCATATCTAGGAATGCTGCTGCATACCAGAAGAGTTCTTTCCAAAGCAGCTGGCATGCATTATCCTCCTGTCATTACAACTACAGAGTATCTGCCAATACTAATAGCAGTACTGCTGCAAACGCTGCTGTTCAGGAAGGTGAAGGTCCAGCACGCAAAGCATAGCAGGCCTGGCATAGAGATTTTTTTTGCACGTACCTCTGCAAAGCACTGCATATTTGAAGTTACCTTCTCCATAGCACAGAACAATGTTTTGTCCATTCTGGCTGGTAATAGTTATGAATGGAGCCTCTTGGCCAAAACAAGAGGAACAACAGGATATTTGGAAAAGACAATCTTGGTGCTTGACCTTTGGTGCCAGAACTGCTATTGCTTCGAGCTGGCTCCCATTTTTTATCACAAAATGTGCTGTGAGAAAAATCCTACAGTGCATAGAACCAGTGTTAAGGCAAGGAGTATAGAATAACTGCCCATGAGGCTCATCAGCAGAAAACCTTGCTGTGATTTTGAGAGCAGTGTGAGCTGGCTGTCTAAGTGGTCACAGTTATGACTCTTAGGAAGTAATGAACCGTCACATGGTATGACGAAGCTCCTTTTCCCATTAACTCTGCACAAAGTGAAAAAGCTTTATGAAAGGTTTTGTTTCCTGATGCTTTTTTTTTTTCTTTTCTAAACTTTCTTTACTTTGAAACATTGCCTAGTAAGCAGCATAAGCATCTCTTATGTTAAACATGATTATAATATTCATATAATGAACCTTCCACAGGCTGCTGCCATAGAAATCATATATTAGGATTCAAAATTACTGTAATCACATTGTGTTGTGGTTCTAAACCCGACTGAAGATAGATGCATTTTCCTCCTACTCCTCAAAAAAACAGAATTCACCGCAGAAAAAAAGTTATCTCAGCGAATCACCACAATGCTAAATGCATAGGACAAGTAAGATTTTGGAAATAACAAAATTTCTGTTCAAAAGCTGATTGCAAATGTTGCTTTCTGTGATTGATAATACCTGTTTTGCTCACATTTAATCTTTTCTACTAAAAGTGCATGGCTGGGCAGGAGAGCACTCCCGTTTTCCTTGTTCTATCTGCTAACCTCTGCAGCCAGCAGGAACCCTCTAGGGAGCAGGGGTGGGAAATGTCTCTGCAAAGCGCTCCTGAGACTGCTTAGGTAGGTGACTTTCCTGACATACAGGGGAACAGGCAGTGACTGAAAAAGGGCATAAGAAAGTGTAAGAACACAAGAAAGACTTTGGAGAACAGTGGAACAAACAGACAAATGTCAGAAGGGACAGAATGAAAAAAACTGTTAGAGATCCAGAAATAGTGTGAGGCACTTGCTGAAACTCAGAAAAACTGCTGAACTGAATGTAGGACTAGTAAAAAGGACCTTCCTATCAAGAATGCAGTGAGTAGGCTGAATATTTATTCTCAACTCATTTTACGGTTAGTCTTCTTGCCAGTTGATCTCAGTCTCTCTGTTTAGAAAAATTAAATCCTTCTAGCTTATTTTAATAAACCTTTAGCTCTGGAGATGCAGTCTTTGTGATGCATTCAATTTATGGAAATCTGTATGAAAATTTTCTTCAAAATTCTGGCACACTTTCAGAACCATAAACTTCAATAGAGACTTTTCCGTGACATGTTTAGAAGATTAAAATGTAAGATTATCAAAATCACTTGCTCCTCAAGGAAAAGAGTGAGTGTAAATGCTAATCTTGTTGCTATCACATAAGTGCACCAGGAATAATTAATTCTGTTATGCTGGAACAGTCTCCATGCCTGCTGGGGAAGACAAGTGTCCAATTCATTTCTCAAAATTCATTATCAAAACAAGATATCTGACAGTAATTTGTAGCAGGTAACTTTAACACTGTGGCTTTTTATTCAGCTCAAAGGTCATAACTATTTAACATGTATCAAAATGTAAGAAAAAGTGTTCTGTGTTGACTGCTACTGAATTTATGCACAGCCGTAGCCAGGAGAATCTCTTGTGATGGCGTCTCGTAGGTTACCACCACAACTCTCCAATTCAGCCTGAGGAAAATGAATGGTAGAAACCTTGCATGGAGTATTGTTTGCCAGACTTTCACTACTAGCAAGAACAGAAGGCCAGACAGTGACACAACATATAGAAAGGTATTTCTGCATAATTCTTACCATATTATTTACCATTCAGGATGTAAAATGCAGAAGTCTCACTCAGGATTGAAAAAAACAAACAAAATTCCATGCTATTTTAGTTCCAATTATGTTCAATATTTTGAAGTTACTTTTCAGTTCATGGAGTGAGTTACAGCAATACAGAAGTTTTATTTCATACTGTTGCAGCTCCTGATACGAGCACTTGAAGGAGGCAGGTAAAAGCTGGGTGACTGATGTCAGAGACTAAATTGCTGGCCCAAGTGGCTCTGAAACCCTAATCTCTACTTTTCATTTCCATGCCTTATTCACTAGACCAGACCTCTAAGTAACCTTTAACAGAAAGTAGCCAAGAAGAATTGTTAGTTTCTGAGGAGCTGAAAAAAAAAAATACATTTTCATCTAATTTGGCTTTCCAGAGAATCATGAGTCTTCAGCTACTTCTAGCACTTGGAAAAAAAAGCTAAATAAAAAGAAAGAAATATACAAATACAAACTGGGGATTATACATATGATTCATAGTGTCTGTATCTTGAATTTCAGGTGTTATCTCTGTATGCACCACTCCAAACTCAGTGGAAAAATGTTTAAAAATTACATATAGACTGCATCTTTTTAAAAATGACCAGCAGGAAGTATGCTAAGACATCCAGATACGTCATCTCTGCAAAGCTAAAGACAAGTTTCTCAAACACTCAAATTTTTCTGTGAAAGTGACCCAGTGTCAGACAATGACAATAGATTGTTAAATAGAGATGATTTTCAACCGAATGACATTAAAAGAGTTTTAATTCCTTTAATTATTAAGGAGTAAAGAATATCTTCCCAGGTCTTGGTTATCATGCTGATAAAACTCAATGCTACGTAAAATATGGGTTCCAGTATAACATATTATTAATATAATGGACTAACAAAAAGTAAATATTACATGCAGGTGAATGGGTTTATAAATAAGATCTGAACTGGTAGAAAAGGTGACATAAATATTTAAAATGAAACATTTTACTCTGTTATTTTGTACTTTGTACAACCATTTATGTATCACAGAATCACAGAATCACAGAATGTTAGGGATTGGAAGGGACCTCGAAAGATCATCTAGTCCAATCCCCCTGCCGGAGCAGGATTGCCTAGACCATATCACACAGGAACGCGTCCAGACGGGTTTTGAATGTCTTCAGAGAAGGAGACTCCACAACCTCTCTGGGCAGCCTGTTCCAGTGTTCGGTCACCCTCACCGTAAAGAAGTTTTTCCTCATATTTATGTGGAACCTCCTGTGTTCCAGCTTGCACCCATTGCCCCTGGTCCTGTCAAGGGATGTCACTGAGAAGAGCCTGGCTCCATCCTCATGACACTTGCCCTTTACATATTTATAAACATTAATGAGGTCACCCCTCAGTCTCCTCTTCTCTAAGCTAAAGAGACCCAGCTCCCTCAGCCTCTCCTCATAAGGGAGATGTTCCACTCCCTTAATCATCTTTGTGGCTCTGCGCTGGACTCTCTCTAGCAGTTGCCTGTCCTTCTTGAACTGAGGGGCCCAGAACTGGACACAATATTCCAGATGCGGCCTCACCAGGGCAGAGTAGAGGGGGAGGAGAACCTCTCTCGACCTGCTAACCACACCCCTTCTAATACACCCCAGGATGCCATTGGCCTTCTTGGCCACAAGGGCACACTGCTGGCTCATGGTCATCCTGTTGTCCACTAGGACCCCCAGGTCCTTTTCCCCTACACTGGTCTCCAACAGCTCTGCCCCCAACTTGTACTGGTACATGGGGTTGTTCTTGCCCAGATGCAGGACTCTACACTTGCCCTTGTTATATTTCATTAAATTTCTCCCCGCCCAACTCTCCAGCCTGTCCAGGTCTCTCTGAATGGCTGCGCAGCCTTCCGTTGTGTCAGCCACTCCTCCCAGTTTTGTGTCATCAGCGAACTTGCTGACAGTGCACTCTAATCCCTCATCCAAGTCATTAAGGAATATATTGAATAGAACTGGTCCCAGTACCGACCCTTGAGGGACTCCGCTAGACACAGGCCTCCAACTGGACTCTGTCCCATTGACCACCACTCTCTGGCTTCTTTCCTTTAGCCAGTTCACAATCCACCTCACTACCCGATCATCCAGACCACACTTCCTCAGTTTAGCTGCGAGGATGCTGTGGGAGACCGTGTCAAACGCTTTACTGAAATCGAGACAGACCACATCCACAGCTTTACCATCATTTGTCCACTGGGTTATGTCCTCATAAAAGGCTATCAAGTTGGTTAAGCATGACTTCCCCTTGGTGAAGCCATGCTGAGTGCCCCTAATGATCCCCCTATCCTTGATGTGCCTAGAGACAGCATCAAGAACAACTTGTTCCATCACCTTTCCGGGGATGGAGGTGAGGCTGACCGGTCTATAGTTACCTGGGTCCTCCTTCTTGCCCTTTTTGAAGACTGGAGTGACATTTGCTTTCCTCCAGTCCTCAGGCACCTCTCCTGTTGCCCACGACTTAGCAAAGATGATGGAGAGTGGCCTAGCAATGACTTCCGCCAGCTCCCTCAGCACCCGCGGGTGCATCCCATCAGGGCCCATGGATTTATGGACGTCCAGGTTGCTTAATTGGTCCCTGACCCAGCCCTCATCAACCAAGACAGATTCCTCCTCTATCCTGACTTCTTCTGAGGCCTCAGGGGTCCGGGGCTCCTCAGGACAGCCTCCAGCAGTATAGACAGAGGCAAAGAAGGCATTCAGTAACTCCGCCTTCTTTTTATCCTCTGTCTCCAGGGCCCCCACCTCATTCATCAGTGGGCCTACATTGCCTCTAGTGTTGGCTTTACCTGCAATGTATTTGAAGAAGCCCTTTCTGTTGTCCTTGACCTCTCTTGCAAGGTTTAATTCCAAGGAGGCCTTAGCTTTCCTAGTTGCCTCCCTACATCCTCTGACAACAGACTCATATTTCTCCCAAGTGGCCAGCCCCTCCTTCCATGATCTGTACACCCTCTTCTTCCACTTGAGTTTGCCCAGCAGTTCCCTGTTTAACCATGCAGGTCTCCTGGTACCCTTCCTTGACTTCCTACCTGTTGGGATGCTCTGATCTTGAGCTCGGAAGAAGCAGTCCTTGAATGCTAACCAACTATCTTGGGCCCCCTTACCTTCTAGTACCCTGTCCCATGGAATTTCCCCTAGCAATGGCTTGAAAAGGCCAAAGTTAGCCCTCCTGAAGTCCAGGGCTGCGATTCTGCTAGCTATTCTGTTCCTGTCACATGAGATCCTGAACTCTACCATCTCATGGTCACTACAACCAAGGCTGCCCTCAACCTTCACCTCTTCAACCAGACCCTCTTTGTTAGTAAGGATAAGATCCAGCAGCGCTCCTCTCCTAGTTGGCTCATCCACCATTTGCATCAGAAAGTTATCATCAACGCACTGGAGGAACCTCCTGGACTGAGGATGACTGGCTGAGTAGGCCTCCCAGCAAATATCAGGGTAGTTGAAATCCCCCACGACAACCAGGCCCTGTAATTGCGAGACTGCTCTCAGCTGCCTGTAGAAGGCCTCATCACCGTCCTCATCCTGATCCGGTGGCCTGTAATAGACACCCACAACAGTATCACCCCTGCCAGCCTGCCCCTTAATTTGCACCCACAAACTCTCAACTCGCTCCTGATCCGCCCCTGGACAGAACTCAATACATTCTAGCTGCTCACTCACATAAAGAGCAACTCCACCACCTCTCCTTAGTGGCCTGTCTTTCCTGAACAAGACATAGCCATCCATGACCACATTCCAGTCATGCGAGGCGTCCCACCAAGTCTCTGTAATTGCCACTAGATCATAGCCCCCCGACCGAACACGGATTTCTAACTCCTCCTGTTTATTCCCCATGCTGCGTACATTGGTGTACAGGCATTTCAGGGAGCGAGCTGAGAACACCGATTTCACCCCAGGGGGATGGGAGGCCTCCTGGTCTACCTCAACACTAGAGCGTTGCCCCAGTGGTGCAAGCCCAGCTACTACCCCATCCCCCTTCGAATCTAGTTTAAAGCTCTCCGAATGAGTCCTGCTAATTCCTGTCCCAGAACCCTTTTGCCCCTACGACATAAACCTTTCCCATGTATCACTGTCACGCCTGGTGTCTTATAAAACCAGCCATTATCAAAGAACCCAAAGCCCTGCCTGTAGCACCAGTCTCGTAGCCAGGCATTAATAGAGAGAATCCTACTATTCCATCCCATGTCATCACCTGAAAATGGAAGGAGGGAGGAGAAAACAACTTGTGCCCCAGACTCTTTCACCAACCGTCCTAGGGCCTTGTAGTCTTTCTTCATCCCCCTCAGACTACGGGATGCAGCTTCTTCCCCACCTGTCTGGAAGATCAGCAGGGGGTAGTAGTCTGTGGCCTTCACCAGGTTGGGGAGTTGCCTGGTGATATCCCTGATTCAGGCTCCAGGCAGGCTGCAGACCTCCCTGTGATGGGGGTCAGCTCTGCATATTGGGCCCTCAGATCCCTTTAGGAAGGAGTCTCCAACCACTAAAACTCTTCTCTTCTTCCTTGTGGAGGAGGTAGCTATACGCCTGTCAGGTTTTTCTGACTGTGGTGGGACCTCTGATATAGGTTGCCTCTCCACCACATCCCCATTGGACCGGCTGTATTCCACTAGGGCTTCATATCTATTGCTCAGAGGCACCTGTGGAGGCAAGGTAGGCAAGGAGGGCACTCGCCTTTTGCCACGGCCATAGACTTGCCTCCACTCACTCCTCTCCTCTAGGTTATTGTTTTCCACCTGAGAGGGGCAGAGTACAGGGGCTCCTTGATCCTGGGAGCTCTCCGGCAGGTGCTCCCATTTTTGTTGCAGGGAAGGCAGAGCCTGGCTCCACCAGTCTATCTCTATTTCAGCCTCCCGAATGCTCCTAAGCCTTTCTACTTTGGCTTGAAGCCTTTCAACCAGGCTTTGCAGCTGTGCCGCTCGGCTGAGCAGATCATCTACCTGCTCACAGTGCACACAGCCCCCTGACACCACAGAGACGCTGTAGCATTCCCTGCAGCCTGCGACCTGCACCATTGCCTCCTTCCGTGGGAGCTCTGTCTGGGTTCCCACATCCATTTTGGTCTTCTTCCGCCGGGTAGATACCATTGTTCTTTCACTGAGCTGGGAAATACCTGTTGGTGACACCCCTGGTTCACAGCTCCTTGGCACCTTCCTTGCCTTGTGCACTGGGAGGGAGTCAGCGCCCTCCCCAATGAGCTGCAAACTGCTGCGGCCTCTCCCGCCCTGGGACACACCCAGTCACTGCTGAGTCTCCCTCTCCCCTCTGGCCAGGGACTAGTCCCTGCCCTCCAGGAGGCTTTTTATCACCCAATGAACAGGGGGTGGTGCGTTTAAATTGCCCGCGGTGCCTCCGGCTACGCCCCCTCCTCTCCTGATTCGTTGCCGGGAACCTCCTGGTCCGGGGTGGGGGGGGGGAAGCAGCTCGGGGCTGATGCTCGGGGGGGGGCTCGGGGGGGGCCCAGAGTACAAAAACCGCCCAGTTAAGCCTGATGTCGCCCTCGCCCCCGCACTAACCTCAAGTCGCTGCCGCCGCTGTCGCCGCTGCCGCCACTGTCAGCTGTTTGTTCTGGTTTCACCGCGTTTAAATTGCCCACTGTGCCTCCGGCTACGCCCCCTCCTCTCCTGATTCGTTGCCGGGAACCTCCGGGTCCGGGCTGGGGGGGGAAGCAGCTCGGGGCTGATGCTCGGGGGGGGCTCGGGGTTGGCCCAGAGTACGAAAACCGCCCGGTATAGTATAGTATATGTATAGTACAAAGCAGCTAGCTCAGACCCCAAGATATCAGAAGGATAATTCCGATTATCATCTCGGTTCTTTCTGTATCGATGTACATGAAGATGTTCAATGAGACCCTAAGTTTGGCAGCACATCCACGTTAAGAGGTTCTCTTTCTTCCTCTGCCTGCTTATGCCTACCCTTAAAGTGCCCCTCATTTTGTCAAAATAACTGTTTGAAAGGCTTATCTGTAATCCAGAACACTGAACTGATCATAGAATCGTAGAATCATAGAATGGTTTGGGTTGGAAGGGACCTTAAAGATCATCTAGTTCCAACCCCCCTGCCACGGGCAGGGACACCTTTCCACTAGACCAGGTTGCTCAAAGCCTCATCCAACCTGGCCTTGGATATTTCCAGGGAGGGGGCATCTACAACATCTCTGGGCAACATCTTCCAGTGCCTCACCACTCTCATAGTAAAGAATTTCTTCCTAATATCTAATCTAAATCTACCCTCTTTCAGTTTAAAACCATTGCCCCTCGTCCTATAACTACATGCCCTTGTATAAAGTTCCTCTGCAGCTCCAACTCTCTCAGACTCTCTTCATAGAAGATGTGCTCCAGCCCTCTGATCATCTTCATGGCCCTCCTCTAGACTCATTCCAACGGTCCATGTCCTTCTTGTGTTGGGGGCCCCAGAGCTGAACACGGTACTCCAGGTGGGGTCTCACTAGAGCGGAGCAGAGGGGCAGAATCACCTCCCTCAACCTGCTGGCCACGTTTCTTTTGATGCAGCCCAGGGTACGGTTGGCTTTTTTGGTTTCAAGTGTACATTGCCAGCTCATGTTGAGCTTCTCATCAACCATCACCCCAAGTCCTTTTCCTCAGGGCTGCTCTCAATCCATTCTCTGCCCAGCCTGTATTTGTGCTTGGGATTGAGCCAACCCACATCAGGACCTTGCACTTGGCCTTGTTGAGCTTCATGCAGTTTGCACGGGCCCACTTCTCAAGCCTCTCAAGGTCCCTCTGGACGACATCTCTTCCCTCCAGCATGTTGACTGCATCACACAGCTTGGTGGTGTTGGCAAACTTGTTGAGGACGCACTCAATCCCACTGTCCATGTCGCTGACAAAGATGTTGAACAATACCAGGTTAAAAAAAACTTGGTTAAAAAAAATACTCTGAAGAAGAAAGGATCAGGGAGGGTTAATATTACTGTGGTGTGCTCACTGTAATCTTACTGTTCCCTAGGTGTCTGTTTGGCCTCTGTCAAGAAAGGGTAGAGGGGAGGCAAACTGTAATGCAGAGACAGGAATGAGGAGTGGCGAGAATTTCTTTAGTTGGTGTCACGATCAAGGCCCACGTCTCATCAAACTGCACCTGGAGATGAGAGTCCTGGGATGCCTGTACTGCATTTTGTGAAGTCCTGAACCAGGGCAACACTGCTGAAATTCAGTGTAGTTCACAGTATGTCATGTAACACACCTGTTCATCCTGTCCTGCAGTGACTGATGACACAAATCAGAGAGTATGGGGGATTATACGCTAAAACATTTAGACTAATTTGAATTTTGTGAGAGGAGAAAATGCTTCATTTCCCTTATTCCATCTTAAACAACCCTCAGCTAAGTAGTTAGATAGTTTTAAGAAGAGCTACTTCAGTCTGATCTGTGATTTCTTTTCATCCAAACATCTGCACTAATAAAACCTCATACGTATACAGTAATGCCGTGTTACCATGATTTACAGAGAGACTGCTTTCTTTGTGTCTGTACAGAATAAAAATACCAGTACAAAGTTTTTTTATATCACCATATCCATACAGGGGAAGGGAAGACTGTATCACTTATTTGTATCGCAATTCTGTTCAGCTTTCTGACAACAAACCCAAAGGCCTCAAGGATCCCACAATACCTTGTTACATGAGCAAAGTTCTTTCATCTTCCTCTCAACTACTTTTTCTACCCCCTTGATTAGCAAAGATCTACTTCAGAGTGGCTTTCTTTGCCCCTCTATTCTTTTCAATTTAAAACAAGGTTTGGTGTGACTGGTCTTGGCTATTTGCCTTCTATTCTTTGTCCTTCTGTAGGCAAATCAGGCTCCAGGCAGACTCTGCCAGATGTTCCACATGGGACTGTGAATAAATTAGCATTTTACCTACCTTGGAAGAGTTTGTGAGCAGTCAATTGTTCAAAATCCCATGCATGCAAGGCACAGTACACGTATAAATTATTAGTCTAATTGCAGAAACAGAATGGTAAACTGCAATCAGCAATGAGGAAGCTGCTACATAGATGTCTAACTGCTTGTATGCAACAGCTGTTGTAACTGAAATTGTGACAAGACCCTGACATTAATGTAATGCTTCTAGTAACTGGACACACAAATGAAACATAAATGAGGAGTTGCCTCTGGCAGGACAAAATGAAACAAAAACTGCAATTAAATGACACACCAAACAAAAGAAAAGTACCACATGCATGTCACCATAATAAAACAAGTTTGTGCTAGCAGCATCCTAAAAGATTAGACTTTTCCTCCTCCTGTCTTCTGAGATTCAGAGCTCTCTCCCAACCTTTTGAATGAGAAACTATATTCCTTAGTGTTACCTTTCTGGCAAAACCTGAAAAAAATAAGTAGAAGAACTCTAGCTTCTGGGACTCTTCTCAGAAGAGGCCGAGTCAAGTGCTGGTTACATGCTACACCTAACCTCACCCATCTAAATGGAGAGGCGATCAGCAGCTCCTTGCTACAAAATGTACTTCGTAATTAATTTTCAGAACACTCTTATTTCCACTATTTATTTTCTTGACAGCATTGCTATAATAAAACTTTAGGTTATTTTGAATGAAAATTCTGGAAGTAGTAACAGAATTATAAGTAGAATTAACTATACACAGTGTATGGTGATGGAACAGATCATCCTGAGTGCCATTACACGGCACATGCAGGACAATCAGGGCATTGGGGCCAGCCAACATGGATTCATGAAAGGCAGGTCCTGCTTGACTAACCTGGTCTCCGTCTATGACCAAGTGACCCGCTTAGTAGATGAGGGCAGGGCTGTGGATGTAGTCTATCTAGACTTCAGTAAGGCATTCGACACTGTCTCCCACAGCATCCTCCTAGACAAACGGGCTGCCCGGGGCTTGTATGGGTGGACTCTTCGATGGGTTAAAAACTGGCTGGATGGCTGAGCCCAGAGAGTGGTGGTGAATGGGGCAAAGTCCAACTGGTGGCAGGTCACTAGCGGTGTTCCCCAGGGCTCAGTTCTGGGGCCGGTGCTGTTCAATATCTTTATAGATGATCTAGATGTAGAGATTGAGTGCATCCTCAGCAAATTTGCAGATGACACCAAGCTGGGTGGCAGTGTTGATCTTCTGGAGGGTGGGAAGGCCCTACAGAGGGATCTGGACAGGTTAGCTAGATAGGCCGAGACCAACGGCATGAGGTTCAACAAGAACAAGTGCCGGGTCTTACACTTCGGCCACAACAACCCCATGCAGCGCTACAGGCTGGGGGAAGAGTGGTTAGAAAGCGGCCTGGCGGAAAGAGACCTAGGGGTGCTGATCGACAGCCGGCTAAACATGAGCCAGCAGTGTGCCCAGGTGGCCAAGAAGGCCAATGGCATCCTGGCCTCTATTAGGAATAGTGTAGCCAGCCGGTCTAGGGAAGTGATCGTCCCTCTGTACTCGGCACTGGTGAGGCCGCATCTTGAGTACTGTGTCCAGTTCTGGGCCCCGCACTTCAAGAAAGATGTTGAGGTGTTGGAGCGAGTCCAGAGGAGGGTGACCAAGCTGGTGAAGGGTCTGGAGGGTCTGACCTACGAGGAACGGCTGAGGGAGCTGGGGTTGTTTAGCCTGGAGAAGAGGAGGCTCAGAGGTGACCTTATTGCAGTCTACAACTACCTGAAGGGAGGTTGTAGTGAAGTGGGAGTCGGGCACTAGCCCGGCACTTCTCCCAGGCAACTAGCAATAGGACAAGAGGACATAGCCGCAAGCTTCGCCAGGGGAGGTTCAGGTTGGACATTAGGAAGAATTTCTTTACAGAAAGGGTTATTAGACATTGGAATGGGCTGCCCAGGGAGGTGGTGGAGTCACCATCTCTGGATGTGTTTAAGAAAAGACTGGATATGGCACTTAGTGCCATGGTCTAGTTGACAGGGTGGTGTCAGGGCAACGGTTGGACTCAATGATCCCTGAGGTCTCTTCCAACCTGGTTGATTCTGTGATTCTGTGATTCTGTGATTCTGTGATTCTGTAAATATATATTATCTGATTTTCAGATTGTGCTTCTAAATGAGTAAATTTCTATGACTTCATCATAATTGGAACTGTATCTTTTTAACACACAAAAAGAAGAATTCAATGAAATGCAAATACAGTATCAGTGGAAGTGAATGAGCTCGCAGTTCCTTCCACAAATAACACCTTAATTGCAGTTAATTCATAAAAATATTAAGTATCATTTGTCATAGATTTTATAAAAATATTTGTGATATTCAGCTGTAATTTTACTTTGGTCCTTTATTTGCTTCATTGTAAGATTTTGCTGTTTTTTCAAACAGTATCAATGCCACAAACTATATTTTATATGCTCAAAAGAAAACAGCAAACCATAATCTCCCCCAAAAATCAATTCTATGAATATGTAGTTCTACAGTAGCTTCAATATAATATTTTATTTGTAATTTTCTAGGAAATAATCTATTGTTTCACCATTTTCTGTACAACTGTTGTATTAATACTTATACAATAATTCTAGCTTTGCCATTTGCTCTAGTAGGAGGGTATGCTGACACTAAATTGGAGCAGCCTAAGCTGGGCACTCAATGAGGATGTGGTAACGAAATCAATCTACCAGCTGGCAGTTCTGCTGCTGCACCTAGATATATAGGAGTCCTAGTCTGTCCAGATTCCCCCTCCAAAGTGCTGTGTCTGCCATCTATATTCTCATGACAATACAAATCTCACTGCAGCAAATACGTTTTTGATTACCTAGCCAGTTCGCCTGCCGGTGAGTAATTAATACTGTTATCACCTAATCAACCGTTGTTTAAGTGCAGAATGTAAACTATGTCCTTGTCTTTGTTCTTTTCATTCTGTACACTGGTAAAAACAATAGGCTCTTCAATAAAGTTTCCTACAGCTCAGGCTCTTGAGATGTAAGTACACAGAGGTTCAGAAGAAGCTTTATTGCAAGAATTTACATCTTGCTGTACCTAAAGAATTAAGCACTTAAGTCTATTTCAGACATTTCCAAACTTGTTTTTTTAAGACCTGTGTGAGAACATTTTTGTTTTCATAAATATTTTAATTGCTGCTTAAGACTCCATAAAATGCCAAAATATTTCATTAGACAACTCATGCACCATTCAGCTCTTCCCAGGAGACTGAATTTCCTCTGACATCGTGCTGTTAACTTTTAGTTCATACTACAGTCAGTGGGGTCTTTTCACTTATTTCATAGGACTTCAATGAGCTCCTGACTGACAGGTGAGCAATTCCTGTACCTCTTCTAGAGCAAAGCTCAGTGCTACACAAAGCCATGACGTCTGTAGCAACTGACAGCAGCAGGATTGCTGAGGAAGTACACCCCAGATGCCACAGTGGGCTCAGGCGATACCCTCCAAGTATCTCATCTTCAGGCTTAAACAGCAGCTATAAGCTGTCTACTCAACTTGCAGCAACATCAGACTGGTTTTTCACTGTGGATCATTCTTTTGTGCTCTAAGAAGTTTTTTCCCCAGTCCTGATAGAAAAAAAAATGATAGACAACACAAAACTGTTCTAGTTTTTTTTTCCTGGAGGTAGAAAGACAATATCCCTATGACAAGGACTCCTAGGTGGGATGTGGAAGACCCTGCGGGAAGATGATCTTCTGCAGTTGTCTCACATTTCAGCTGAGTCTCTTATCTAGTGGTTAATCAGAAGTAAGTCATTCTCAATCTCTCCTGCTAGAAAAGCAAAATAATGAAAGTAACCTCTGTCATCTGAGAAATTCTGTGGCAGAACTTAGGTCTTCAACAACCACATTGACTATTATATCTTTATGCCTAGTAGATATTCTGTGTCTCTCACCTCCATCAGTTTCATTCTGCACATTGGAACAAATTTATTCTTACATAGATTGGGTTTTTTTTTTCTTTCTTTTTCTTTCTTTTTTTTTAAATTTATTTATTTATTTTTAAACAGAAATCTTGACTGTTTCCAACCAAGCCTTTTTCAGAGGGATACAAGCCAGGGGTCTTTTCAGCATCAAACATCCAGACTGTTACTGCTGGGACCCTCAGTCTGGAATCAGAACTCAGTCTGGATTCCTCTGCTACAGAGGACTTTTGACAGCTTTTCACAGTAAGGTGTGCTTTATCCCATGTTCAGAACCCTACCATGTACTTCAGAACTGGTATCTCATAAGGTCAGCCACCAGCAACAGGGTAAATTTTCTTATGCCTGACCATAGGAGATGACAGTAAGAGCTGTAGGTGAACAGCACCAAAGCCCAGACTTAACTGCCTAACTTTATGTAACTCAAATACTTAAGTTAGGTTTTTAGACACCATGGACTTCTTCAGAAAATAGACAGGAGCACATTTCTGTTTTCCTGCATTACCGATGCTAAGAGTTTACAGTGGAAAGATTTTTAATTTAGATATACCAGTTAAGTATCTAAAATCAGAAATATAATCTCCATATCTCACTGTTCCTCTGCATAATACTGTGAGGAAAAAGATACTTTTACTTCCCTGCCTTTATAGAGGTAACCAATAGACTTCAAAACATTAGAAAAATCAGAACAATTCAAGCACTGCAAACTCCCACAGCTTAACTAAAGCTATTAGAATGGCATTGACCAAGAGGTCAGTCTGTGAAACTTTCCAGAACCCTAACTGTTATAGTTTTCAGTGAATTCACTATTTTTATTGTCAGATATGCAATTAGGAGAGTTATCAGTGTTTTATTATTCTGGATCCTGAAAGAAACAAAAAATTTTAAAAGACTAATTTATCTATGCATGTATGAAAGTTTATCAAGTTAGGTTTCAACTGATACATTACAACACAAACATATACGCAGGTTGATATTTCTGACACTTTTTGTTTTTCTTGAAGGGTTGGTACATGTTTAGGCTTATGTTTCTATCCCTACAATACTGGCAATTGAAAGTTATTCTTGGTGTTTGGTTTGTCTTTACGAAGCAGATTTGAATGAAAACGTCTAATACATTGCATTACAAAGACGAAAAAAAATATAGTTAATAACTAAGTCAATGTTATGTAGTATTTAGTAAAATGTAAGTTCTATAAAACATCTTAGTATTTGTTAAAAAAAAGCACGAATATCTATGAGAAGGTGCTAGAATGATGTCATAAAACATTTCTTTAAAATGCAGTCTACACTCCACCAGCTCTTCCCAACATTATCCTTGCTTTCCTGAAAAAAGCTTATCTACAAATAAAGGCATTAATAATGTTTCACTAATGACAATCCATGACAGCTTAAGATGATCACAGGAACATTGAGGATTCACCCAATGCAGCAATCTAAGTAAAAACTTTTGGTAAAATACCAGAACAGGGATAAACATTGCCAACCTTTGTTCACCAATTTCTTCAAAATGCATAAGGTGCCCATGACCCCAAAGCCTGTGCCCTGCTCATGTTCGCACTGACAGGAGGTTGCAGTCATGCTGTTGCCACTTCAGAAGTACCCACCAAAAAAATATTAGAACAGCAAGTTTATTCCTTCTGAGATATCATGTACAGTGAATATAGCAAACCTAAGTGAAACTGATAGTACATTCTCTGATCTAAATTTGAGAAAGAGTGACTGACAAAGCTCTCTTCTTAATTAAAGTTTAATATACAATGACAAATATGAAAGGAATCAACACTGCAAAAAAGCTGTTTTTCTTATAACAATTTATAGCAATTACATGGTATATGTAATTCTGTCTGTGTCCTGGTGGAACTATACGTGTTGGATCTATCTGAATTCCAGTGAAGTAGAAGATACTTAATAATTTAGCTTTTGTCAATCTTCTGCAAAATACACTATTATATTTCATGTAAAGTATCTGGGAGCCAGGGAATATATTTATTTCACCGACTTACCCATAAATAAATTCCTTGTGAATCAGATTATTTACAAGTTGCAGCATACTATTATCACAGTATATCAAGATGAAAATGCTGTTAAAAAAAGTAACAGTCCACTTAAAAGTTGGAGTTTCTAAGATTAATTTTCAAAGTTCTCATTTCATTTAAGTTTCAGCTCACATGGGCTCTGGAGCTTCCACACACTGGGGTCCCACTGTGGATCTCCTCCTCTGCACAGATGCAAAGTAAATAACTTGATATTCTCGGGTTGTCATGAAGCAGGGCGCTCTGCCATATCTGCTTAAGAATCGATGGGAACTATTGGAGTACAAAATGTGTTTCTGGACCCATAGTGTCACCTATCCAAGATGTACTTAATGGATTTATTGAATGCAGGTATCAGTTAACAGTTTGGGTGTTTTACAAGAACCATAGGTTTTTCAATCTTGAAATTATTGAATCTAAATCCAACTTGATACTGGTTGCTTCACATCAGATTTTGCTTTACCTTTTTTAAATCCTTTCTAGGTACACATTTGAAGCTGGAAATGTACTGCTGTTTCAGAGTTCCTGATTTCCAAAATGGGGGAAGAAATGGCAGTATAAATATAAGACTAAAAGGAGGACTCCTGTTGGCTAGATTCACAAGATCAACTGTAAGAAAAATTTCCATGCTACAGGTCTCCCTTCAACTCTCTTCAGAAAATTCCAATACTGCTATGGAGCACTAGCATTTTGTTTTTGTGGAACAAATCAATTTTTTTTTCAGTCAAAAGACAGGGAGAGACAGAAGTGTTTTAATAGTACAAGATATAATCAATTAAAATAATATATGTTCCAAAAGACAGACCATCCTAATTTAGAGATCTGACTAGACACTACTGCCTTCTCTTTAACTGTATATTCCATCAGTGTTAACCAAAAAATTTGCTTTTAAAAACTTCTGTCAGAAATTACAACAAAATGGGAGCAAGAAATCCGGGTAGTATGTTTTAGCAGAAGTATTGCATCTTTATTGGGCTTTGGATTCAGTCCTGTAAGCATGCACAACAAGTGGTTTTGCTAATGATAGTATTTGGCCAAATTACTCTTAAATAGGGTCTGGCCTAATGTCAATGGTCAGCTACTGAAAAAGAAAGTATTAACAATCCTTGTAAACCACAAATTGGAGGACAAGAAAATAATACCTTACTCCCCCCACTTTTTTTTTTAATTGGGCTTAAAAATTCTGGCCCATTAATAAGGGAGACCTTATTAACAGCCTCCTTATCATAAATATATTTGCTTCAGACAGAGTTGAAAAATTATTGTAAGTTTGAAGGAAGTGCCATGTCAAAATTCAACTTCTTGGCTTTTTTCTCTTCCTCCAGGAAAGAAGTAATATGTGCCAGACTATTATCAGGCTTGACTGTTTCCCTTGGTCAGCCTGCTGGGCTGTTTTTGCAGGTATGTTTGCCAGTGGTTATAGAAACAAACAGTTCTATGAGTAACAGGACTAATGTAGCCTGACTTCATTTAGATTTATGGTTCAAAGGATTCTCCTGCATTTACAACATCTCTCCTCTATAGAGTCTCTACTGTCTATGATGAAATGGCCTTATGCTGCAGCATTATTCTTGGGTGAGGGGGGAGGGATTATTTCCAGAGTGGGGAGACCTTAGCTTTGATAGGGTCCCCTCTTGTATCCAGACATCTGGTTTGATAAAGGAATTGCTAACCCTGTTTATTCATTTGACAAGTTTGAGTAAAAGTTATCATCTCAGTTCTCTTACAACTGGCATGAAAGTCATTGTAAGGCAGGGAGCGATGCCGAAACATGTATTGCATGCAAGGAGAGTGGTCTCACTAGTCTTGTTTTCTTAGGAAGCCAGGATGAGAGGGTTCTGAGTACTTCTTGTTTTGCCTGCTCTTGGTACAAAAGCTGTTATCTGCCTGGAGCTCTAGCTTCCTCCTTGCTCTTCTGGGCCTGGAAGTGCAGGCATTTTTTGTAGGGAGTAACAAAGTCCCCAGGCAGGCCATGACTTTGCTTGAAACTACTGAAACCACCTGTGTGATACGTGAGCAGGTTACCCGAGAACAGGACACAGACATGACTTTGAGTGAACATGTAACAGTAAATTGCTTTCTCAGTGGAGAAGAAATCATCCTGATTCTGAAGAATCTTCCAAAGCATCTTAGTTTTGTTATTCTCTCTGACCGATAAGTCCAGCTTCTTTTCTGTCTAATACAATTGTTCACTGCTACATCACTGAATCTGTAGTGATGTCTCACAGAACCAGGAAAAGGCTGATCAAACCATCCCTCTGTTTTGATTCACATTCATTATTTTGTTCTTTAATTTTAAAAAAAAGAAGAAATATCAAAAAACCCCACCACGTTTCTTGCTTCTTACACCATGTTTCTTTTTTCTTATTTTCTCTCTTTTTATTTTCCTTTTATTTTTAATATTCTCATTCAGCCTAAAGTTTTGAGGTTTTTATATCCTGCTTCACTGGAAGGAGACTCTGTCTTTCACTAACTAGCAGTGACAAAGCACCCAATGGGATACACAGATATAACCTTTCTAGAATAATCTTCAAACCTTTCCCTAACAGTAAATTCAATTTTTTAAAATATATACTGCTTTATCTTGCGTATTTTCTTTTGAGGTCTTATCCAAAGCTTTTATGGAGCTGAAGAAAGGAATAATGAATCCTCCAAATCTCTGAGTCAAAGGTTTTTGCACTGTTAAATTGATCTAGTAATATTCCAGTAACTTATTAAGCTAAATTAATACAAAATGTCAGATCTAACAATCTAACTTAATTATTGTGGCATTGAGAAAGAAAAGCAATTGTATTGATTCTCCTGAAGCTCATTTATATACCTGCTATTATTTTGCAAAATACTGATTTTCAGTTGAATAATAAAATAGAACACATAGACACTTTTGTCAAGTCTCTCTAACTTAATTACAAATTTAACTAGAATTTTTGCAGTGTATACACACTTAATAGTGTTTCATCTGCAAGACACTCTTGAGAGACAGAAAAATGAGGGAAACACTGATCGATTTTTCAAGCAAATATTCAGAGCTAGATGTTGCTAGCTGTTTAGACTGTTCTTCATTGTTAGTATGCCAGACCTCAGCCGACGTTTTTTGTCCAAGCTATCCAGATATCTCACTATGAAAAACGCAGATTCTGATACCCTTACGTAGAACATTGGCTTACACTATAAGTCCCATTCATTTCACCAGAAGAATTTATAAGTGAGGTACTATTTGATAGAAATGAATCAACTTCAAGTCCCGTATTCCCAACTTCTCATCTTCTCTGAGAAATAAAAATTGCAATCAAATATGTTACATCAATCATTATAAGAAATATATGTCTGACTAGGCAGTATGGATTGCTCTGACAGCTTCTGGCCCTAAATTACAAAAAAAAAACCAAAACAAAACCCCAGCTGATATTAAACCAAAATGTTCTAATTTAAAAGTGGAAATTCCAATTCCGATACAGGAGTATTTCCAATACACTGGTAACTAACTTGCTTTGGATGTTGTTATTACTCAAGAGTTTTCTGCAGAAGGGACAATCCACTTAAATCCTTATTTCTTTGGGTTTCTTCTTTATATACTGTTCTCGGGTTCTGCATTTTTTTTCCTTATAAGCAGTTCTCTGGATGAATGTCAGCAATTATCCTCAGTTCTTTAAATGATATCTTTTACAACAGAAGACAAGATAATTTCACATCCTCAGCTTGCTTTCTTTTCTTTTCAGATTTTTCTCAGTCTTTCCTTAGTGGAGAGTGTGCAGACAGCTTTTCTGAAGAACTGGAACTTCATCTTTCAGGAAAAACACTACATCCCAAAAGTATTGTTGTAAAACACCATCTTAAGTTTTATTGTGGCAGAGCATAATAAAAACATTAGATTGGGGAATAAGAGATTAACAAGACAGTACCTCTTCCAGAGGCAGAATAAGAAAAGTGGTTTTTGAAACGCTAAGCTATTTGGCCAATTAACATTTTTGGCAATACTCTTCTGCAAGTGTATAAAAGCTCTGCTTCCCATTCCATCCAATAAGTTGTCAAGAGCAAGAATATATAGCTCATTTAAATTTAAAATGCAGACACTATTTCTCAATGTCCCTTAACCACTTTTACTTCATAACAAAGGATGTTCTGAAGTTCAGGAATATTACTCTATCCTGAAACGGACTAGCTACACTCATGAGGAAAATGGCTAAATTGCCATCTCTCAAGCGGGGGAGGGGGGCGGATTTTTATGTGGGGAGAGGGTGAGAAAGAAAAAGTGAGGAGAGAAACAAAGGTTGGGTGGATTTTCCTACAACTTCTATTTCCCCTTCCACATCATCCCCTAATAGAACTGGCTTAGTGTTTCAGACCTATTGGTCTAATTGGTATCATTATTATTCTTGCAAATACCAATGCAGAATTCTTCAGAATGATAATATTTATTTTTAGTTATTTGCTTACAGAGTATTATGAAAGTTACACTTCACTTCCTAAATACATCTGAAATAAAACTTAGCAGTTATTTGATTTTTGATATGTCTGTTCTAATCTGTATTTCCTCAAAAAAGTTTACAAAACCAAATTTTACAAGAGCTTAAGTTATTTTATTTCAAGTAATAATTGCAAACTCTTGAGAAAATATTGCCCTCCGCTATGCAGTCCCTCACTAATAAAATGTATTCTAAAAATGCTAAAATACTCCAGTTTAATTTCAACAGATAATTTGGGGGTACTTTACCAAAGCTTTCTGATTTGTGAAAATAGCTTGTTAGTTGTATCTGAAATAACTTCTCTTCTTGTTTAACTGCAATATTTTGCTGTCAATGACACTGTAAATGTAGATGAAAGTGCTAAAATAAAAAAAGAAGAAAACAAGTATATTTTCCCAGCTTTTTTAAACTTTATTCTTACTGAGTATGTATCATGCAAAAGAAGGTGTTTGGTCTCACCTGTATAGTATGTGGCAGATGAAAAGCTCTGCATTATCAGAACAAAAGTTGCATCTAGCCTAATTTTCTGTCTGTGAAAGTGAACAATTAGTTGGTTAAAGAAAGAACCTTCTTCTGCTTTACCCTCCTGACTTCTAGTTTAGGGTCTTCTAGAGCTTTAAATTGTATCTGGATTTTTATTTGTAATAGTCACTACTCAAATATCTCCTTCACGTATGTGTTTAGTACCTTTTCAAATCTATGTAGACTAAGCCCCTTAATGCTCTGAAGACAGCATTGTTACGAATGTATTCCTGGTTGTTTCTGCCTTCACAACATGCTGCTGTGCTGCAGCTCCAGAGAGCCACATAGGGGCCTACTATTTCACTGTTTTCATTTAATATTGGTACAGTAGTGGCATCAGAAATGTGACAAGAGCTGTCCTTGGAAGAAGATTGTCCTTCCCCAAAGAGTTAACAGGAAAATGAAAGGCAACAGCAGAATAAATTAGCTAGGAGAAAATGATAGTTGTGATTAGCACAAAGAAGTGTTAGAAGTCACAATTGCTTCTTAAATGCTTTTTTTGTTGTGTGAGTATCACATCAATAGAAAGGTATACCAGTGAGCAAATGGAAGAAGACAAAAATCTGGCTCACAGACACTGTATCTGCCAAGGAGGGTTTCTTCTTGTCTAGTGGATGCTATGTAGGAAAGTGCAACAGTACTGTAGAAAAAAATCTTTTAAAATTTTATGGATTGTCTCAAAGATACTGTTAATGTACCTGATGATTATTGTGACTGGTCTCAAGGGTCAGAATAAGCTACAGTCTTTTGTCTTGTTTAGCTGTTTGTATGGCATTTGTTTCTTAGCTTATGGAATGGTATCCTATTGTATTGATTCAATGAATAGAAACATTTCATAGGAATATACATTAGGGGATGTATCCTTTACTTACTAGGAAGCTGTTAAACAGTTGCTCAACTTTAAAGCTGACCCTGTTTTGAATGGGAGTTTGGCATAGAGATGTTACTTTCAAGCTAAATTCTTTTGTGAGCCTACAGAAGATACCTGTTCTGCCAAACCTGCATTTGCTAGAAAATTTTCCCAGCGTTTCCCAAATAAGCCAGGAAGTGGTTAGTTTAGTTAAACATTTGCCAGAACTCTGCTCTGAATGAGTAGGAGTGCATAAATTTGGAAGACTACATCTGCATAGCTGCATATGAGATATAAGAGGACTATCATATGTTCTCTCTCCACTAAAATATTTTTCTCTTAAAATTAGGCTGCTTTCACAGAGGAATATCCTAGCAGATATAGAGTACAGAATCCCTGCACAGGAGGACTAGGAATGTATCTACACAAATCAAATAAATACTGGAAAGAAGATCTTTCAGATTTGGTCTTTCTTTAAACAGATTAAAGCATAGTTTTCTTTCATTTCATTTTACAGTTGTTTTTTTTTGATAACTTTTATATTCAGCTGTTCAAAAAAGGCTAAAATGCCAGACACTCTTGATGTCGTTCAGCACATTCTAGTTGCTGCTTCAACCTGTGATAAAACCAACCTTTAAGGGACATACAGGATATCAGCAGATCAACACTATGTGTAAAAACAGAGAAAACTAAGACTGTAAAATACTGTATGCTGAGAGATAGTATGGCATGGTGAGAATAACAACTATCTCAAAGGACAAAAGTTGCTAGAGGCTTCTGAGTAGACAATACAATGATTAAAAAAAAATCAAGAGAAACTGTCAATGCAGATTAGGAATGGAAGTGTTGATAAATGTAATGTTATCAACAAAGACTACATCCTTCAGCGTGCTACAGTGAAAATATATCAATGAAATATACTGCAGGCAACTTGGACTCTTTCTGCTCACATTCAGAACGATGGGACACAAAGCTGTTCAAATTCTAAATATGGTAAGGCACTCATGCTAATATACCTTGCCTCTCAGTATGATTGTCTTAGATTTAATGCCATTCTATATGGCTTTTGAAACTCTCACAGAGTTTGTTCAGACATTTTTGTAATACAGCATTTGGACATATTCTTAATATCTTTCTCCATAGTAAGCTGCAAAGCAAAAAGAGGAGCAGTGTTAGCAAGTGGAATGCTATGGTAAACAATCAAAAGGGAAGAAAAAGCTAAGGAATGTAACATTCTTGAAAAGCAATGATGAAATGCCAGACATAACACAGAAAAGTCTCTAACGGGATTACACTGGGATTCTGTTTCCAGTAGGGGACAACAGCAGATGGCGCAGAGGAAAGTGGACAGGTAGACACTGTAGGTAGGCAGCTAGAGGACAACCTTCTTTTGGATGCATCCTTGATGCTTTCATTAATTACAGCTGAGCATCCCTCTTTGAAATCCGAAGAGGAACAACATCAGTGTTACAAGGCATACACAGCATCATGTTATTCAGAGAAGGCTTTCTTTCAGCTGCTAACTGTGTTCCAGATTAACATGGAGAATAGATGAATGAGTATAAAATTTCAAAAGTGTGGAAAAAATTCTGGACTTGTATATATTTATATATATAGTGGAACATTACAAAGTTCTTCATGTTTACATATTTCATATACTGCTTAATATTTTACCAATAAAAAATTACCCAAAATAATATTATTCCTATGCACCAAGATATTTCCTATTAGTAAGAGACAATATTAAGATTTCCTGCAATTATTTAGGATTTCATTGAGTGATGCATGATAGTATTTCAGTATTTTGTGCTAACCTCATTGTATGTCAAAATAACTGATTGACCTTCCTGATAAATTAATAGAGAAAATATAGTTACATACATCTGTAGTTTCTTCTGTAAAAAATCCCCACTCTTCCTACTTTCCTCTGCAAATTTTTTATCATAATACCCTCCAACTTCTGACCTTAGCAGTAGCAGGATACAGATTTCCCTTTTTTGACAAAGCTGCATCTTGTATCTTGCAACGGTCATATGAGTTACAAGAGTAAAAAAACCCAAACCAAACAACAAGAGAATAGCACCTTTTTTACTTTACATGCATAGTACTAGTAGTATAAACACATTCATTAATAGCAATTGCCTTTGTAAATGATTTCACAGTTCAGATATATTTACTAGCAGTACAAAGACATAGGACTCTTGGTTTCAACAACTGTGCAGAATTTCTGGTTGTTTTTTTAGATTATTACACTTTAAAACAGCAACAGCTTTGATATACACACATTATTTCCTTTGGCTCCAGAGGTACAATCCTTAGCTACCCTGAGTTCAGGTTTGAAAGCATTAAATGTAACAAGAAAATTATGATTTTCAGTGATTGTTATGTCACTGGTTTCAGGTTTCAACAATCATCCCTTAAGCAATGCCTAGCTCAGAGAGAAGGCAGCTTTAATGGGTTCCCACTAGAGCATCGACTGCTGACTACTCTGTGATCCATCTACAGTTAAAGCAGACATCCTTGCTCTTTTTCTCTCACTTCACAAATCAGCTACTAAAACTGTATGTATTGTTCTTCATGACATATGTATTTAGTGAAGACATCTCTTTTCAGAACTTACAAAAAATACAATTGAGTTCTTTCCCTTCTTGCACCATACTTAAGAATTTTATCATTACTGTACATATCTTGAATTCAGTAGGATAATGTTGACATAAAACAGAGACACAAAATTGAGAATCCAGACCATTGTTTGTCAGAATTATTTGTAGTAGAAGGGCAGTTATTGATTGCATAGTTTCATTTTGAAAGATGAATTGAGTTATCCGATGTTTCCCCTAGTGGCTTTTTTGAGGAAATGTTTTACAAGCAAGATCATGTAGCAAAACAAAGCTAAAGCAAGAATTGCAGATGAAGAATTGATTTGTCAGATGAAGTTATGGTCCCAGGAGGTTAATTTAGATCTGCATAAATAATAAGAATCTAGGATGAGACAGCACTTTCTAATCAAGCAGCCTTTTTTTTTTAATAGTCCCCTGAACTATGCACTTATTTATCTAATGAGAGACAGAAAATGTGTCACCTACTCATAGCTACATTTTTACAGCAGAGCCACTGGAAAGAGTCTACCTGGGGCTTCCACATTCCAGTGGCAAGTGTAAAACAGTAAGCTGTCGGTACTAGACAAGTTGGTGAATTAAGATTTGGACTCAACACAGAAATCTGAATAAGTGGGTGGTCCATATGCTCATTGGCTGAAGAAAATATTCCGGTTTTCCCCTCTGGAAGACTTTTTGCTGCAGGTGACATGAATGAGATGCAGCCACTCAAGAAAACATTGCTGCATATTTTAGCATCAGTTACAAAAATAATATGTAAAGATCAAATCCTCTTAATACTTTTACCTTCCAAGGATTAAACACATGTCTTATCTCTGCTTTCCTTTCCACCCTCCCAAGTATTAGAGCCTTAATCATGTAAGAGACTTCGACTTGGAGACTTTGTCAGCTGCAGAGTGTAACCAACTGGCATCCCCTGTGAGCCACACAGAAAAGATCTGCAACACATCTGCTGATGGGCTACCTCTACTCCTTAGAGACTGTGCAAAATAGCATTCGACAGGAACATTCTGAAAGATCAATAAAGTGAAATCCCAGCAGACCAAAGAGGCACATTCACATTAAACTGAAGATTTTTCTCTGTGGTCTGAACCTTTACCATCTTTGAATATCTTCTAAATATGTAATAATTCACCTTTCTTGGAGAAAGAAATCTCCTTTTATAATAGAGCTACATGACATTTTCTGTGCAGACTAAGCAATTTGCTGCATGAAGGGTAGAATTTCAAGATCCAGGGACTGGGCAAAATAATGTACTATGATGAAAAATTTTATAAAAAATAATATTTCACACCAAAAAAAAAAAAAAGAGAATATTTCATCAAGCTGAATATTTAAGTTTGCTTACTTTGAAGATAACTAGTTCCTCTCTTATGCCCTTGCCAGCCTTTCCTTCTGACTATATAGGTCAGCATAAAAACTGATTGAGAAAAATGGAACAAATGTGAATTCTGATTGTAGGAAAAGGTTAATTGTAGCAATAAATTTGCTTAAATTAATATTATTTGCTTTAACCTATCTTTCCAACTATAATGCAGCTGCTGCTGGAGGTTTCCTACTGAGCTAGCTATACTGAATAAAATAATTCTAGAGCCTGTTATATCACAGAGGAAAGATTTCTTCATTTATACACCTTCAAGTGGTGTGGCAAAGCCCTGTATCTTCCTTCTGTCCAGCTATAGTAAAAGTATTGCTTCTTTCTCATTTGAGATATCATATGTCCCAAGGCAGTCATACATACAGTTCTAAAAATCTAGATTGCAATTCTACTTGGCTGCTCCTTTTTAACTGACGATGATTCCTGAAGAGTAGCAACCAGAACCTAGGTTATAATCACTCAGCCACCTGGAGCTGCAGTAGGTGAAAACAAGAAAACCAACACTACTACACAGCACAGAGTATAGTTGCCTTTGAGTGAAGAAGAATTCAGTACATGGAATCAGGCGTATGAAAGACCAAGTTCAGGAAACCTAAGTTATGTACAGCTGGGTCATGAGGGTTGGCTTGAGGGTCATCTATCCTCAAGATGTCTTGTTTAAGAATGCCTGAACTCTTTTGTCTATAACCCATCAATATCAACTGGTCAAAGATAGATAATACATAAATAACACCACAAAAATCCTTTATACTTCCATTAAAAACACTAGCAAAATTAAGAAGATCTACTGATTTTTGTTTGACTTTTTTCTGTGTTCATTCACTGGTGCAGTTAACCTGTTCTCTTCTTATTTGTATTAGTAGATTTTCTGCTTGCTTTGTAACAGTAGTTCATCCTACTGTATAAATTAAGGCATCAGGGAAGCATAACAACCCAACCAATTAATATGCCTAGTGGCTAGTCTGTCTAGGACCTATATATAAACAAGAAAAAAAGAATAATCTAGTGAATGATTTGGGACACATAACTTTGGCTCCTATCTGAAATTACTCCCTGGAGGAGTCTCTCTGCCTTTCAGACATATGTGCACACTAGCCTGAATCTCAAAGTGTTTAAAGCTAGGAGGTATGAAACTCCCCCGTGTTTTGAAGCAATGCATGAAGATGAAATCTACAATCTTAATTCTGCATTTCAATTCCAAAACTATATTTTCTGATTTTTGGTTAGTGACTTCCGAGGTTTAAGAATGGGGCAGGGGAGTTGTTTTCGGGAATTTTGTACAGTAACTGCTGTAGTAAGGCCTGGTAGTTAAGTAATGCTGCTAGGCCCAACGGTAACCAAAAGCTACCAGTAGTGTTACCTTTATGTTAAATTTTGCACAAAACCTCTAGTAGCAAACTCTACATTTCTGTTGGCAATATCTAAAGAATCAATTCTGAAGTAGAAATGCACTTAACCCATTTCTGTGAGATCTCCACTCACCCACAGACATTTAACCTATCATTACCAGAGCTACTTCTAATGCTCTAAACGGCTAGTGAGCTTCATGTCATGGCTATTTAATTATTGGAGAACCGTTTTGAGAAGTGACAGAGAAATGTTGCCTTCTTATTTGATATACTACAGTCATACTGTGGCCTCATACAGATAATGAGAAGGTCTGTACAAGTATTTACAAAAGCCAGGGGAAATAATTATGCAGGCACAGTGCTGATAATTTTTTTTTACCTATCTCCTTTTCTTGTTATCGTTGCTGTCATTGTTTCCTATCTACACTTTCAGCCTGATTTCCTGATTCTTCTGAATAATTGATTTTATGATATCATATCGTTCCAAGTGCACCATTTCCTGCTTCTCTGTTTATATGCATTCTTTTTTTTGTTGTTTTCTTTCTAAAATGCTGAAAGTCTTTTTCTTGCTTGTTTTTCCCTACTGCCTTTAGTACTAATCAAAGAGTATCACGTGTACTGCTCAGGGATGTTGGAGATAGGAAGAAGAGGAAAAGAAAGATGGGGAGAAAGAGGAGAAAAATGCATTGTAATTCGCTGGCTCCTCTACAGTTTTGCTTCTCCAGCTCACATTTAATGTTTCACAGGTGACTGTGTTTTATTCCCAGGATCTCTGTGAGTCTCTCCACACACATGGAAGCTTCTGGCAATCACTTCCTAGTGCCTGGCCCTTCCAAACTGGTATGTAAACACCACTTTCATAAATTAAGATCCCTCTCAGCCTAATTTCTTCTGAAGCATGTTTTGCAGAAAGAATGAAAGAAAGTGCTATTCCATCTCTACCCACTGATTGTGGACTTGGTTTATTTTAGATTGGAGTGTTTTGCTGTTACCAACAAGTGGTAAAGAAAACTAAGATCGTGCTGTGCATTTGTGGGTCAGATCAATTACTTCTACATGTAGTCTTATCATGTGACAATCACTTTAATGCCTGGCAGTGTATTAAGCAACGCAAAAAGGTCTGTCACATGTTTGACTTCTCAGCTTCAAGAGTCTTTCAATTGGAATGTTGCATAATGGGGGAAAGTATAGGTTTGATTTTTGTATAGGAGGGATTGATCTGGGGGGTTTGTTTATTTGTTTGAATTTTTAAGAGAAATTAAAGCGTCTTAATTTTTAAGATTTACAATCTTTTAGGCTGACTGCATCAATCAGCCTGAATTTTGTCTACTACATGTTGTTTTTATCCTTGTAGAAGTCCATTGAGTTAGTCAAGCAAAACTGTTGGACACATTTCTCAGCTAGTTTTTCTAGATAACATCAAGCCAGGCTACAGAGAATTTAGATATAACTTGCATATAGAAGTAATTTTCAAGGAAAGTCCATTCAGAGAATATTAAGGTCGTATCTTTAAGGAAGGAAATGAGACTTTTTGTGTCTTTTCATCGATTTCTGAAGAACATGTTGTCACGTGTCCATCTGTGTTTTGCCCATAGGAGTTCAGAACTTAGCTAATGCTGCCCTAAACCAGAAAGCTCATAGCAAATGTGTTGTATATTATTTACTTTTCCTATTTGCAAAGTGGGATGAAATCTCTTCAGGAACATGCCATGCAGCTCAAGTGAGTCTCTTATGCTCTGCATAACTAATGGAGAATAGTCCAAGTGATTAATTCGTTAACGTGTCCTAGGCCAATATTTGCAATTCCAGCTAGGACCTGTCTGTATATTTAGGTGCTCTCAGCTACTTAGACATTTGAAAATGAGACTTGGAATTCTGTGTCAATTACATGGTTTTTGTGTAATTTGCCTTGAATATTTTAAAATCCTTTGCCTAGAAACAGCTGTGGAAGTGCAGAGCTGCTATAAAATATATAAGTTTTTTACCTTCTGACATTAATATTTGAATATATTTATACAGACATACTAAAAGAATACTGTATTTCTTTAAAATGTAAATAGTTTATAAGAATTCTCTGTATTCATTACTTTATGTAGAACGAATATGTAGTTTTATCAGTAATTGCTGACATTTTTCATAATTCGTATCTGGCACTGTGCTAAAATAGTGTTTTATATAATTTTTTTTGTCATGTCTGCTAATTAGGATGAGCATGAATGCTATTTATTCATTAAAACTAAGAAAAAGTAATGTAGCCATCTATTGTTCCTGACCATTATTTCAGTCTATACACTGAGGTTTTAGGTACTCTCCTAAGTGAAGGAGTTGTAATGGTATTACAAAATGAAAACTTTTTTTTCTGATCAACAGATTCGATTCTCTTGCTTTGGGAAAAGCAATGAGATACACAGGTATGACACAGATAGGCTTTTATATTAATTGCAGGATCTCATAAAGATACTGACAGAAACATGCAGACAGAAATTACATGAATTTATCCAAGGGGAAAAATGGTGTCTACGAATTATGAGAAATGTTCATATGTGATACCTTGTTGCTGATTTTGAAAGTGAAATATTCATACTCATCAAAAGAATAAAGTAACAGTTAAAGTCTGTAACTAATCCACTTTCAATGTCTTCAAGTAGAATCATAATTTTTCATCCATGATAGAATAACAGACAGTATTTCTTTCTCTGTCCCACTAAACTCTTCAGCTTCACATGAAGAAATTGATAAAAATAAATTAGTAATATTGCATAGTTTATTACTTCATAAACTTCTGAAGAACTATATTTTTTATAGAAGGATGAAACTTAAAATGAAGGCATATATATATATATAAAAGAACACAATCTTTCTGAGTTTAAATTTGTAAAGTAAGAAAAATGTATTAAAATTTTACTCATGGTAAATAATCGGTTGAATCCAGGAAAAAAAACCACAGAAAACAATTATTATACTTGTTACAAATGCCTACCAAAATAAAGGACTTACAGTCTACAACACATGAAACTGCCAGAAAGAAAAGGAACAAATTACAGCGGAGTTTTTCCATTTGGAAATCTTCTCAAGAATCTATATAATGCACCAAGTTTCTGAAACGTAACTGAGTTGCATGGTAAAAGGTGCAACTAAATTCTGGAACACAGAAACACAGGTATTTGTAGCTACAGCTCTAGAGAATATTTTTGAAGGTTTATATAGTGGTATTGATCTTTCTGGAGCTCCTTCACCACACCATAGTATTGAAACACCACATTTTGTATGAATTTAGATGTAGTATGACACCACAGAAATTTAGTTTCCCAAATCTAGTGCTTTCACAGGAAGCCATATCTCTTTATAAAGAGAAGAAAGATTCAATTTCCATAGCCAGTAGTCATGGCAAAATTGAAACATTAAAGGATTTTAGAGTCAGCCTTTCCATTAAGCATATTTTTGTCTTTGACCCTGTTTGATCTTCTCCTATTAGTGCATTAATTTATAAGTGGTTATATGATGCAATGTATCAGTTATGTATCTCAGAAGAACTTCATGTTCATTTCTATCTTTGGAGCTGTGCATCTATGACTAAATCAAGACCAGTTAGTTCCTTTATCACTTTATCTTCTTACTTAGAACCAGGACTTGCAAGGCCATGAGAGGTGTCCACTAGGTGTATATGAATAGTGCTGGGAACATCATTGCTGTCACCTCCAATATTCCTGCAAGGCAAGGACCACACTTCTGAACAGAGGCTGTGGTCTAGCAGAAAGCCAGGACAGAAGGCAAAATAAAACCTCCACTGCCATCCAACACAAAGGTTTTGTTCACATGCTCAGTGTGAGCCAGACCTATTAAATGATAGCACAGTAAATGCAGAAACATTTGACAAGAATATTGTTGTTGTTCTAGATGACAGTCACTTCTCAGCTGAAGTTCCTCTGTTCAAGTAAGTCTGATAAAACCGACAACTGAGTGACAATTCTGAGCTGCACCAATGTTCATCATTAACAAAACTGCCCATTTGTTTTTTTCATTACCAGCCACAGCTTATGAGTTTGTGTATTTTTGGATGTCCTCTGTCTGGAAGTATATGTGATTCTTTGCCTATATGTATGTATGGTTGTGTATATCTATACATATGTATGCAAGTAGAAAAATAATCTGAAAAAGACAAAGTTGTTAGTAAAAGGTTAAAAGCACAATGTAGGAAGCAATAAATGAAACAATTTTTAATAATTACAGAAAGATGGGAGACAAAGGTTTCAGTCAGAATATAAGATAAAGAGATTATAAAATGAAGAATTGAGATTTTTTTTAAGCAGAGAAATATAGCAAAAAGGACAAAAAAAAAAAAAAGCAGATAAAGAGAAAGGGGAAAGAAGGCAGTGAGCAAGCATCCTCCAGCACTTTTTTAGATACACTTAGAATCAGTGCACAAACCTTGCAACAGATAGTTTTTAAGATGAAAGCTAAACAAAAATGTAAAATATAGCCTCAAGTAGGCTACAACTCTAACACCATTTTCAACAGAAAGCCCAAGCAGGAGAACATTTCCAGATACTGTATGTTTCTTTATGTGGAAAACATCGTTTTGCAAGTATCTTGCGTTGTGGGGAGTGTCAAACTCCGGATCTTTGTCTCATCAAGATAAGAACAGTAAAGACCAGAATGAGATTGTTGCACATTAGCCTACATAGGTAAAAATATGGAGTGAGATTAATGTCTGATTTCATAGAATCATAGAATCATAGAATGGTTTGGGTTGGAAGACCTTAAAGATCATCTAGTTCCCACACCCCTGCCATGGGAAGGGACATCTTCCACTAGACCATGTTGCTCAAAGCCTCATCCAATCTGGCCTTAAACACTGCCAGGGAGGGGGCACCCACAACATCTCTGGGCAACCTCTTCCAGTGTCTTACCACCCTCACAGACAAGAATTTCTTCCTAATAGCTAATCTAAATCTACCCTTTTTCAGTTTAAAACCATTACCCTTCATCCTGCCACTACATGCCCTTGTAAAAAAGTCCCTCTCCAGCTTTCCTGTAGGCCCCCTTCAGGTACTGGAAAGCTGCTAGAAGGTCTCCCCGGAGCCTTCTCTTCTCCAGGCTGAAAATCCCCAACTCTCTCAGCCTGTCATCATAGGAGAGGTGCTCCAGCCCTCTGATCATCTTCATGGCCCTTTTCTGGACTCACTCCAACTGCTCCATGTCCTTCTGTCACGGTTTAAAGCTGGGCCAGCTATTAACCAGGTGGCAGATGCTCTCTGTTAACCCTCTCCCCCCCCCCCAAGGGAAAGGGAAAAGGGAGAGAGACTTATGGGTTGGAAAGTTAAAACAGTTTTAATAAACTATAATAATGAAAAAGAATATAATAACAATAATAATAGAAATAACCAAATATATACAAATATGTACAAAACCAAGATCAAGAGCTTGGAAATCCTCCTCAGGCAGAGTTGCTCCCCCCAGCACAGGCAGAGGGGAAAATGTAGTAGCTCTCCCCAGCACGGGCAGAGGGGAAAATGCAGTAGCTCCACCCAGCACGGGCAGAGGGCAAAATGCAAAAGCTCCACTGCCATCACACCTGCAGGCTTTTAACTGGAGATTTGGCAAAGCTGGTACCAATCAGTGGGAGACAGGAGGGCCCCTCCCTCCTGGGCCCCACCTCCAGGAGGCAGTGGGTTAGTGATAAACAGGAAAGTGAGAATGACATGTATGGGATGGAATACCTTGCTGGTCAATCCTGGGTCACCTGCCCCGTCCACTACTCCCTGCAGGTACAACCCCCTTCGGCTCTTTACTCGTAAGCAGTGACCTTGGGTTCTCTAAGACTATTTGGCCTGGTTTGAGCCAAACCAGGACATTCCACCCCTTATTCCATACCATTCATGTCATACTCAGATCACCACTACCTTTTCATTTTCAAATATATATATACATATCACTAGTCTATGATTCATCTTTATGCAAAAAGTCCATCAAGTTCATTTGGTTCAGGATTGTGGGTTTGCATCTGGTTAGCAGTCTCTCAGCAGTCTTTCTGGCTAGCAGTCTCTCTTTTGTCATGGTTCGTGCCCACGGGTTGCAGGTTAAAGATGTCAGACTCGAGGAGGTTACTGGACGCCACTTGATGAAGCTAGCTCCGGTCTCATCACCACTGTCTTAACCTAAAAGACACTTATGCAGCAACAACATACAGTTCAAAATTAAGTAGTCTCACCCAGAATCAGATCACCTTCAGGGACACATCGGACTTCACCATCTTGCAACATCACCCACCAAGTACATCCAGGTCCCTGAGCAAAAGCAATCCCACGAATGGGTTTACCTTTGCCCATTACAGGAAGAATCCAGACAGTTTTTCCCAATAGATTCCTTTCATGCACCACAGGGACTTTATCTCCTTCTACTGTATGTAGAAGGTCTGACTGAGCAGGGCCAGCTCGATTGATAGATCCCCTGGTGTTAACTAACCAGGTAGCTTGTGCCAGATGTTTATCCCAGTTTTTAAAGGTTCCACCCCCCATTGCTTTTAGGGTAGTTTTTAACAGCCCATTATACCGTTCAATTTTCCCAGAGGCTGGTGCATGATAGGGGATGTGATATACCCATTCAATGCCATGCTCTTTGGCCCAGTTGTCTATGAGACTGTTTTTGAAATGAGTCCCGTTGTCCGACTCAATTCTCTCTGGCGTGCCGTGTCGCCACAAGATTTGCTTTTCGAGGCCCAGAATAGTGTTCCGGGCAGTGGCATGGGGCACAGAGTATGTTTCCAGCCATCCGGTGGTCGCCTCCACCATGGTAAGCACATAGCGTTTACCCTGGCGGGTTTGAGGGAGTGTGATATAGTCAATTTGCCAGGCCTCCCCATATTTATATTTCAACCACCGCCCCCCATACCACAAAGGTTTTAACCGTTTGGCTTGCTTAATTGCGGCGCATGTTTCACAATCATGGATAACCTGTGCAATAGAGTCCATGGTTAAGTCCACCCCTCGGTCACGAGCCCATCTGTATGTTGCGTCTCTCCCTTGATGACCTGAAGTGTCATGAGCCCACCGAGCTAAAAATAGTTCACCTTTGTGTTCCCAGTCCAAATCTATTTGGAACACTTTAGCAGCTTGATCCGCTTGTTGGTTGTTTCGATGTTCCTCAGTTGCCCGACTTTTAGGTACGTGAGCATCTACATGACGTGCCTTCACGACTAGTTTCTCTAGCCGAGCAGCAATATCTTGCCACAATTTAGCAGCCCAAATAGGTTTCCCTTTGCGCTGCCAGTTGCTTTGCTTCCACTGCTTTAACCACCCCCACAAGGCATTTGCCACCATCCATGAGTCAGTATAAAGATACAGCCTTGGCCACTTTTCTCGCTCAGCAATGTCTAAAGCCAGCTGGATGGCTTTTACCTCTGCAAATTGACTTGATTCACCTTGTCCTTCTGTGGCTTCTGTGACTCGTCGTATAGGACTCCATACAGCAGCTTTCCACTTCCGATGCTTTCCTACAAGACGGCAGGATCCATCGGTGAACAGGGCATACTGCTTCTCACCCTCTGGTAGTTCATTATATGGTGGGGCTTCTTCAGCATATGTCACCTCAATTAAGAAATGGATTCGTGCTGCTCACAGGGACTGGACCTTCATTTCTCCTATTCACACTTGGGAAAAAGTGATTTGAGGCCCATCTACCCTGGCTGGGGTCCTGATCACTGGTAACTGGAGCAGCCATCCTCCTAGAAAAATTCTCTCTGGTATTTCTGTTAGCTTGCAACTCACGTACTCGTGCCTGTAGGGTACTGGTAGGTTGTCCATGCCATCTGTTCATGTCCTCCCCATAACCACGCAGGGCAAACCACAGGATACCTCGTGATGTGTTCTGTTTCCTTTGAGCTGGTCCTGTAGGAGAGCGTTTTCTCCTAACGGCTGCAACGCGCGCCTGTGTAGGTAGAGAGTCAAGTTTATTCTCGATCATGGACAGTTTGTCTGACAGTTGTTTAAATGAGTCCTTGTTCTCCTTAGTCAGTTTTTCCACAGCCGAGATGCGTGCCTGCAGTGGGGAAAAAATACTATCTTCATACTGTCGCATACAGTTAGCCATTTCGCCCACAGTAGAATGTGCCATATCATCTTCTCCCCATACTAATATTGATAATGTATGGGTATATGTCGGTGGAGCATTCTTCACAACCTTCCGGAACATGGATCGGTTGCATTCCACTTCATCAGGATCTACAGGATCTACAATGTCCCGTGGGTGTCTATAAATGATCTCTTGCACAGCCAGTTCTCTAAGGTAGTTAATACCTTTTTCTATAGTGGTCCATTTGCTTAGGTGACTCATAACATCATCTTTATAGGGATACCTGCTCTTTACAGCTGACAAGAGTCGCCTCCAGAGACTGATAGTGTTTGACTTTCTTGCGAGCGCCTTATCAATACCACCATCTCTGGACAGGGATCCCAACTGTCTGGCTTCTCTGCCATCTAATTGCATGCTGTCTGCCCCATTATCCCAGCATCGGAGCAACCAGGTAATAATAGGCTCACCGTCATAACGGCTGAAGTCTTTCCTTATATTTCTCAGGTCCTTCAGGGATAAGGAGTGGTAGGTTATCTCTACATCCGAGTCCTCCTCTTGTGATAGTTCTGCTTTAGAAGGACCTTTCTTCTGTGATGGGTCTGCTTTAAAAGGACGATCAAGGAAACCCCCATCTGTGTCAGGCCCTAACTCTGCCTGAGAAGGGCCCTCACCTGGGTCATATGATGGCTCTGCCTTAGAAGGCTCTGAGTCATCATCCTTCACTTCACAAGCTGATTTCTTTTGGTATTTCTTCCTGGTTACAGGAGCAATTGGTACAGATTCGATAGATGCTGGGGTCTGAGTAGATGCAGTGGCTGTCAGGGGAGTGCTGAGAGTCTGAGAAGCTGCAGTGGCCATCTTGGGGGGTGTAGCAGCTGTGGTACAGGCTGCTGAGGTTTCAGTGGGTTTAGTGGCTGTAGCAGCAGTACACACTGTAGGATCTGAGGCTGTAGCGGCAGTACACACTGTAGGATCTGAGGTGGCTGCATAACACCTACAACTGTCCCTGCACCGATATTTAATCTTATCCCACATCAGAAACACATTCAGGACAACCAAAAATAAAAACATGCCACCTAGACAGCACCATCCTAATTTCGCAAAATCTAGTGGAATCAGCTTGGCAGAAAAGGAGAAGGTACTATTTCCCAAAGTAAAACTGGAAGTGTAATCATTAACAGAATCTGCTAAAGGACGCCTGGAGCGCGCAGATGAAGTTGCTGCTACTGATTCGCGATTAAAGCTGCCCATCATTGTGTCATAGAGATAAGAGATCGGAATATTGACTGCCCAGTTTATCACAGCATAAATCAGTATCAAACCCCATACCAAAACAATACATTTCGACCAGCGCCCACTGCTAAACTGCATGTAAACATTCATAAGAAGCAAGCAATAACACAGTGCCCACGGCAGGTAAGGCATCATTGCAATACTCAATTGTGAAAGAAACTCCATAAAAAGATGAGATAACACAGCATTCAAAAATGACATCACCATCTTCACTATCTGTTTTAACTTTCCAACCCCTTGTAAATCTCAAAGGAAGAAATCTGATATTCTCTCAGCTGAGCTCTCCGGGTCTCCTCCCACCAGAGCCAGGATTCAACTTATCAGAGCAACCTGTTGGAGCTTCTCTCGAGCCCCACGTTGGGCGCCAATTAATCTGTCACGGTTTAAAGCTGGGCCAGCTATTAACCAGGTGGCAGATGCTCTCTGTTAACCCTCTCCCCCCCCCCCAAGGGAAAGGGAAAAGGGAGAGAGACTTATGGGTTGGAAAGTTAAAACAGTTTTAATAAACTATAATAATGAAAAAGAATATAATAACAATAATAATAGAAATAACCAAATATATACAAATATGTACAAAACCAAGATCAAGAGCTTGGAAATCCTCCTCAGGCAGAGTTGCTCCCCCCAGCACAGGCAGAGGGGAAAATGTAGTAGCTCTCCCCAGCACGGGCAGAGGGGAAAATGCAGTAGCTCCACCCAGCACGGGCAGAGGGCAAAATGCAAAAGCTCCACTGCCATCACACCTGCAGGCTTTTAACTGGAGATTTGGCAAAGCTGGTACCAATCAGTGGGAGACAGGAGGGCCCCTCCCTCCTGGGCCCCACCTCCAGGAGGCAGTGGGTTAGTGATAAACAGGAAAGTGAGAATGACATGTATGGGATGGAATACCTTGCTGGTCAATCCTGGGTCACCTGCCCCGTCCACTACTCCCTGCAGGTACAACCCCCTTCGGCTCTTTACTCGTAAGCAGTGACCTTGGGTTCTCTAAGACTATTTGGCCTGGTTTGAGCCAAACCAGGACACCTTCTTAACGTTGGGGGCCCCAGAGCTGAACACAGTACTCCAGGTAGGGTCTCACAAGAGTGGAATAGAGCGGGAGAATCACCTCCCTCGACCTGCTGGTCACGCTTCTTTTGATGCAGCCCAGGATACAGCTGGCTTTCCGGGGTGCAAGCGCACATTGCCGGCTCATGATTCTGGAAGTTCAGACAGTTAAAGGGGCTAAGGTTAATTCTGCTAGGCAACTTGGATGAAGCATCTCACCTCCTCCTCATCGTAGTCTTTTGAAGTATTCTGGATCTTCAAAACACTAGGTGTAACCTGTATGCTCCCTGGTGTTATGTTCAGAAGTTTGTTATGAGCAAAAGGAAACGTATCTCGTATACAGAACAAAGAATTTACTAGTGATACTGATGGTATTATTATGGCTGATATTGATATATGGCAGAAGTCATTCCACGTAAAATTATACCCACACAACACACTGATATTCAAAATTGTTCAACCAAAATAAAAGGGGCTGTGGAAGCAATCATGCAATTAAATCATTAATATTCTACTTCATAGCTGCCACTCTTATCTGAACTTCTTTCTCACTGTTCTGGTCACGCATGGTTTCCTCGTCCCTGCTTGCCTCCCTTAGGCAAATGCAGGGTAATAGTAGCTACAGCGATCTGTTAACTCAGTGTTTTTGGTAGTACCTTCTTTTTCAGGTCCTCTGCAAATTTTTGCAAATTTTTGCTTTTGCTTGGAGATTTTTTTATGCTGCTGTTTGTCAGTATGCTTCTTTTCCATTGGTCTGCTATTCTAAACTTTTAAAACGGTTTTCTTATCAATGCTTGCTGGACTTTTGATGTAAATGATACAGTGAAGTACTACCGTATATGGTATTGGTAAACATTAGCTTAAACAGTTAAGCATTAGATCAAACAAATTAATAAAACAAGTTTGAACAAGTGCAGAGATTAATAGTAGTGAACAAGGCCTGTAGTTTGGCAACAACCACCACCTGATTTTGCTAGTAGACTTTAGCCACTTGACTGCTTCATAGCTAGTGCACTAAACAATTTAGGACAAATCAAGACAAAACTTTGGGCTATACTGAGATCCTGATGGGCTATGAGGGCTACAACAGAATGGGGGAACAAATGAAAGAAAAAAGGTTTTTCAGTGTGTTCACAACAACGGGAAAGTACAATAGATGGGGTCTTCTTTCCATGCCAATACTGCTATAAATTCACTTAGTGGAGCAAGAGCAGCAGCAGCTTAAATTAACCTAAATCTAGCCTTCAATTTTACTTGAATATGTTTGGCACTTTCCTGTGAGAGTGCAGAGTTACAGAGAAAAGGCTCATTTTCAATTCACTTGGGCTTGTGTTCCCCTAGTAATACCTGATATTCTGTCCTCAAAATTAGAAACAACTGGCTGAAACTACGTAAAGAAATAAAGATTTATCGATTGTCTTTGGTGGGAATTAACATTATAAAGGAACCTTTACTGTTCTGGAAAAGTTTCTGCAACTATTTCACTTGGATGTGATGTATTGTATCCTGGTCTGGACTTTAGTAATAATACTATCAAATGAACAATTTTTTATAAAGGTCACCACCATCTGATGATTAATGTTGGTTAACAACACTGTGATATTTCTTGTCAGGTGAGACTTTTCTAAATCAATATCACTTTAGAAGTCCCATCTATTATAAATAACAACCTTTTACTTATTCAGTGTTTTCATTCCCTCGAGTTTGTTGCAACTTTGCTTACCATTTCAGCAAACCTGGTCGGACATTCCTAACATCCTAGCTAGTGCATGCATAATTAACAGTAAGTAAACAGTGTCAGGAAAATTAATAGTGACAGTCAAAGCACCAAGACCATTTGCTCATCTCTTTTGCCCATATACATCTAGAAATCTTTCTTACAGTCTAACGCAGATATAGCATAGAACCTGAGAATCTCATAAAATGAGATAGATTTCCAAGACAAAGCAATATTGAAAGGATTTAGTGAAAAATTTGCGTATACATTGGATCTATATATACATATTGCAGCTCTGGAATAAATTTGAACTTCTAAATATGTTCTTTCTCTTTCTGGATATTAGATAGAAAGCAGACATTGTGAAGATATGAGGTTTTTAATTTGCTTCCAGAAAATCTGAAAATTTATAGAATTTCCACACTTCTTTTTTTTTTTTAATATTGAAGGCTATATCTTTAGTTCAAAAAGCAGTCAAAAGATGGAAGATAAAATAAGGACAAGAAACATTCCCAAAAATCTTAAGCTGCTGTCTAACTGCTTTAACTTTGTTATGGACGTTATAACCCGAACAAGCTTGGTAACAACAGTTCATATGACAAAATGTATCTGGGTTTTTGGAAAAGAGTTTTGTGAAATACAAGACGACAGACAACTGGTAAGCCACGAAACACCAGGCATCCAGGGCAGCTCAGCAGGCAAAAACACTAAAGGCAGAGAATTTGTAAAGGGATGAGTAATGAAGAAGTAGAAGTGGGATTGAGAATTACAAAAGGGTAAAAACACTTTTCTATTGATGAGCTACCACCTGAACTTGTATGATTAGGGTCTAGAGAGCAAGTCGTATGAGGAGTGGCTGAAGGAACTGGGGTTATTTAGTCTGGAGAAAAGGAGGCTCAGGGGAGACCTTATCACTCTCTACAACTACTTGAAAGGAGGCTGTAGCGAGATGGGTGTCGGTCTCTTCTCCCAAGTAACAAGTGATAGGACGAGAGGAAATGGCCTCACGTTGTGCCAGGGGAGGTTTAGATTGGATATCAGGAAAAATTTCTTCGCTGAAAGGGTTGTCAAACACTGGAACAAGCTGCTCAGGGAAGTGGTTAAGTCACTATCCCTGGAGGTATTTAAAAGACATGTAGATGTGGTGCTTAGGGACATGGTTTAGTGGTGGACCTGGCAGTGTTAGGTTTATGGTTGGACTCAATGATCTTAAAGGTTTTTTCCAACCTAAATGATGCTATGAGTCTATGGTTCTATGATTATCCACAAGAAGCCTTTTCACCTATTTTTACATTGAAATGAGCTCCTAAGGAAGGAATGTCGTCAGCAACATCTGCAGTTCTATCTCTAGATTCTTGTCCACAGGTTCAGGTCATACTTCAGTTAATAATACCATCACGGGGATGATCTCATAGATTAGAACACTAATCATAGAATTATGATTAGCTTCATTGCCCTCCTTTGGACTTGCTCCAGCACTTCAATGTCTTTCTTGTAGTGAGGGGCCCAAAACTGAACACTATATTCAAGGTGCAGCCTCACTAGTGAAGAATACAGGGGAATGATCACTTCCCTAGTCCTGCTGGCCACACTATTCCTGATACAAGCCAGGATGCTATTGGCCTTCTTGGCCACACTCTTGGCTCATATTCAGGTGGTTTTCAACCAACAGCCCCAGGTCCTTTTCCACCAGGTGGCTTTCCAGCCACTCTTCCCCAAGCCTGTAGCGTTGCATGAGGTTGTTGTGACTTAAGTGCAGGACCCGACACTTAGCCTTGTTGAACCTCATACAGTTGATATTGGCCCATTGATCCAGCCTGTCCAGATCCCTCTGCAGACCCTTCTTACCCTCCAGGAGATCAACACTCCTGCCCACCTTGGTGTCATCTGCAGACTTACTGAGGGTGCACTCAATCCCCTCATCCAGATCATTGATAAAGATATTAAAGAGAACTGGCCCCAATACTGCCCCCTTGGGAACATCACTTGTGACCACATGTATTATAGTAAATATATGTAAATTGGTGGATTTATTTATATTTTGTTATGATTACTCATCTACTGCAAAGTATTTAAGCTCATGTATTTCACTCACCAGTGTAGTCTTGGGGAAGAAGAGATGGCTGGTAGAATCAGAACTTTAACGTTTCAGAAGTAGGCTGCATTGAGTATAAAATTACAATGTTTGTATTCACAAGCAGTTCTTGAGAGTAAAAAGACTGACATGCCAGTATAGTCTGTGTGCATATGTGTGCGTGTATTTTACATGTGAAATTTGTAGCTTTAGATAACAGTTTGCAAATCTCTTTGCTATCATCAAGCAGAACAGACAGCAAAACATTCAGAAATATGAACTCTTAAGTGAACTCCTGGGGTAACACCTTTGAATTGAAACCTCCATCTATTCATGTTTGTTCAGACGCGTCTTTCAATATTCATCACTGCCACAGTCTACTTCATGTCATCAGTCTTGAAAGAAGCAACAAATTTCAGACTTGATTTGGATAGCCAAGTGAATGTTTTGAGAATTCCAGGAAAAATTACTTCTTCTTTCTGTATTGCTTTGGAAACTATTACAAGTAGTGCGCATTTATTTTCTAATAACTCTTCTACATAATACATAATTTATAGAATAAATATAATATCTACATCTTCTATAAACCATGTGAGGCATGCTTTACACTTCCATCATTAATTTGACCTACTACCCTGATATTTGCTGGGAGGCCTACTCAGCCAGTCATCCTCAGTCCAGGAGGTTCCTCCAGTGCATTGATGATAACTTTCTGATGCAAATGGTGGATGAGCCAACTAGGAGAGGAGCGCTGCTGGATCTTATCCTTGCCAACAAGGAGGGTCTGGTTGAAGAGGTGAAGGTTGAGGGCAGCCTTGGTTGTAGTGACCATGAGATGGTAGAGTTCAGGATCTCATGTGGCAGGAACAGAATAGCTAGCAGAATCGCAACCCTGGACTTCAGGAGGGCCAACTTTGGCCTTTTCAAGCCATTGCTAGGGGAAATTCCATGGGACAGGGTACTAGAAGGTAAGGGGGCCCAAGATAGTTGGTTAGCATTCAAGGACTGCTTCTTCCGAGCTCAAGATCAGAGCATCCCAACAGGTAGGAAGTCAAGGAAGGGTACCAGGAGACCTGCATGGTTGAACAGGGAACTGCTGGGCAAACTCAAGTGGAAGAAGAGGGTGTACAGATTGTGGAAGGAGGGGCTGGCCACTTGGGAGGAATATAAGTCTGTTGTCAGAGGATGTAGGGAGGCAAGTAGGAAAGCTAAGGCCTCCTTGGAATTAAACCTTGCAAGAGAGGTCAAGGACAACAGAAAGGGCTTCTTCAAATACACTGCAGGTAAAGCCAACACTAGAGGCAATGTAGGCCCACTGATGAATGAGGTGGGGGCCCTGGAGACAGAGGATAAAAAGAAGGCGGAGTTACTGAATGCCTTCTTTGCCTCTGTCTATACTGCTGGAGGCTGTCCTGAGGAGCCCCGCACCCCTGAGGCCCCAGAAGAAGTCAGGATAGAGGAGGAATCTGTCTTGGTAGATGAGGGCTGGGTCAGGGACCAATTAAGCAATCTGGACGTCCATAAATCCATGGGCCCTGATGGGATGCACCCGCGGGTGCTGAGGGAGCTGGCGGAAGTCATTGCTAGGCCACTCTCCATCATCTTTGCTAAGTCGTGGGCAACGGGAGAGGTGCCTGAGGACTGGAGGAAAGCAAATGTCACTTCAGTCTTCAAAAAGGGCAAGAAGGAGGACCCGGGTAACTATAGACCGGTCAGCCTCACCTCCATCCCCGGAAAGGTGATAGAACAAGTTGTTCTTGATGCTGTCTCTAGGCACATCAAGGATAGGGGGATCATTAGGGGCACTCAGCATGGCTTCACCAACGGGAAGTCATGCTCAACCAACTTGATAGCCTTTTATGAGGACGTAACCCGGTAGATAGATGATGGTAAAGCTGTGGATGTGGTCTATCTCGATTTCAGTAAAGCGTTTGACACGGTCTCCCACAGCATCCTTGCAGCTAAACTGAGGAAGTGTGGTCTGGATGATCGGGTAGTGAGGTGGATTGTGAACTGGCTGAAGGAAAGAAGCCAGAGAGTGGTGGTCAATGGGACAGAGTCCAGTTGGAGGCCTGTGTCTAGCGGAGTCCCTCAAGGGTCGGTACTGGGACCAGTTCTATTCAGTATATTCATTAATGACTTGGATGAGGGAATAGAGTGCACTGTCAGCAAGTTCGCTGATGACACAAAACTGGGAGAAGTGGCTGACACAACGGAAGGCTGCGCAGCCATTCAGAGAGACCTGGACAGGCTGGAGAGTTGGGCGGGGAGAAATTTAATGAAATATAACAAGGGCAAGTGTAGAGTCCTGCATCTGGGCAAGAACAACCCCATGTACCAGTACAAGTTGGGGGCAGACCTGTTGGAGAGCAGTGTAGGGGAAAGGGACCTGGGGTCCTAGTGGACAACAGGATGACCATGAGCCAGCAGTGTGCCCTTGTGGCCAAGAAGGCCAATGGCATCCTGGGGTGTATTAGAAGGGGTGTGGTTAGCAGGTCGAGAGAGGTTCTCCTCCCCCTCTACTCTGCCCTGGTGAGGCCGCATCTGGAATATTGTGTCCAGTTCTGGGCCCCTCAGTTCAAGAAGGACAGGGAACTGCTAGAGAGAGTCCAGCGCAGAGCCACAAAGATGATTAAGGGAGTGGAACATCTCCCTTATGAGGAGAGGCTGAGGGAGCTGGGTCTCTTTAGCTTAGAGAAGAGGAGACTGAGGGGTGACCTCATTAATGTTTATAAATATGTAAAGGGCAAGTGTCATGAGGATGGAGCCAGGCTCTTCTCAGTGACATCCCTTGACAGGACAAGGGGCAATGGGTGCAAGCTGGAACACAGGAGGTTCCACATAAATATGAGGAAAAACTTCTTTATGGTGAGGGTGACCGAACACTGGAAAAGGCTGCCCAGAGAGGTTGTGGAGTCTCCTTCTCTGGAGACATTCAAAACCCGCCTGGACGCGTTCCTGTGTGATATGGTCTAGGCAATCCTGCTCCGGCAGGGGGATTGGACTAGATGATCTTTCGAGGTCCCTTCTAATCCCTAACATTCTGTGATTCTGTGATTCTGTGTGACCATGTTCTAGGAAAACAGCTCTGATCAATGCAGTGTATCGGCCACACGCACAATCTCACTTGAGTCAATGACATTTAAATAAATGCACTTAGCGTAGTACAGGAAACATAATGTGGTCTGCATGTTGCAGAATAAGTTATTCATTAGAAATTAGTGCAAGTAGACTTAAGTTTAGAAAGAAAGGCAGGTTGTAGTATTGAACTGCAACTGAATACAACTGCTCAGCTCCCAGCTCTGACATAGACTTCAAGTTTGAACAGATGCAAATCCTGCAGAGGTATGTCATGGTGCCCCTGTCTGGCTCCTTGGGGAGTAGATTCAGTTTGTAACGTTAAATAAAAACCAGAAAAAATGGCAGCTCTTGCAAGTACAACTGGTCTTAATATATAACTGCAATTACTATCTAACATTAAGTTTGAGGAAATAGAGTACAGCAAACCAATCCATAGCCAGTAACATCTGAAGTAGCGGAAGTGGCCACCAAACAGAAAGAAGTCATGTGAGGAAGGTTAAAGACTGCAAAAGGGTCAGTCGTCAAAGTGCCATCAATCTGCCTGCAGCAATCCAGGAAGAGAAGAGGGAAGATAGCTGATAGACCACTATGCAGGGTGAGAAGTAGGAGGGGAGGATGTCTCATTCAAGGGAGGAAAGAATTGCTTTATCTTTCCTGTGAAGTTCATCAGTACTGCTTTCTTCCTACTAAAATCTTTTAAGAAGTCTTCATCATTCTTTTGTCACAGACATACTTTTTCAGCTACACATATCTTGTGATACTGTTTTATCCTCTCCGTCTCTACCCCCTAACCTCCATTTCAATGAATGTCTCCATTGATTGTGTCTGAGATTTAATAACTGTTCCCATTATAAAAGAGACCTTTCAAATTTATTTTTACTTCTTTTTATTTAACAGCTGTACTGGAAGCTGCGCAAAAGGAACAGTTCATTTGATCATTTTTTTAAAAGTATCTTTTGTTCTGTTCTGGTCCTGAATGGCAAATCACTGTAGCCAAAATGGTTTATGGTTTATTGGTAAATAGTCCTAGAGCAAGTTTTTAGATAATTGGGGCAAAACATAATCAATGACAATTTAGAAACTGAAGTTTACAGAAATGTAAGCTTGTCAGAAGGACAAGAGTATATATCCTATTTATGTAGATAATGTGTTGATCTCTTTGTGAACTTGAATTTGATTTAGGTTTAAAATATTTAGAGCTTCTGTAAAGAGTTATGCTACAGATTTTGTTGTGCTTTTTCAGGAGTTAAAGGCCAATGACCGCTGGTAGGGCCACACTGAAGAAAACGAATGAAGTTTTGAATAAATATGGTATTGTGTATGACATTATCTCTGTCTGGGAATGTTCTCTAAATTTTTCTCATGACTATATAATATACTACGTGAAAGATGAAAAAAAGTATTGAAATGGACTAAAGAAAGAGTTCTGTTGATAAAGGGCTTTGACTGACTCCTAAACTGTCTCTGCAGTCCGACTCAAAATTACAGTCAATATTTTCTTTTAAAAGAATTACAACTATTGCAAATATTATATGTGCTTTGAAATTACCACTGCTTTCTGGTGAAGATGCATAATATGAGAAGATCAACTTAATATATAAAACAATTGCAGTGACCGAGTTCTGGCTATCAAAGAGGTTGTATAATTTCAGTTGAAATTACTAAAGTGTGTTACCTTTGCCTAACCAGATAAGTGAAGGTTATTCAGTGGAAAAAGCCATAAAAGTTGACTTTAATTCCATCATAATTTAGCTAATGTATGATTTTGTTATGTGAAAAATGTAATGTGTTCTTGTAGACATTGCTCATAAACGATATGCTTTACAGTACCCCTTGGGAAACTGCTTGATTTTGGACATTAGTTTTAATTATTTTGGGTAGTCTTAATACTGGTCTTCCATATTTTGAAAAGTTGAAGTAGATGAAAGAAGCAAATTTGACTGATAATATTTTAGAAGCTTATGAAGAACTTCCAGGACAAAACCAGCTGATATTATTTGAGAAAAGCAGCCTGTTTTTCACCACTTCAAATAATTTTATAGTCTCTGTCATACTAGTAATTAAACAACAAAATGTGTCAAAAGGAGTTATGTAAATTTTGTTATTAAATAATCATATTCTCATTCAGTTTCTGGGAGCACCTGCTCTGCAGTGTGCAGGTAGCATAGTCACAAGGAACAGTACTTGAGATCACTCTCTGCTGATACTCTGTATTATTGTGTTCAGATAACTTTTGACTCCAGTCACAAAACTCCATATATGTGGTTTGGTCCTCAGGAGACTGGAAGTTAGGATATAAGAAAGCTAGGGATTTTTTTGATTTATACAGTCACAGTTATAGATGACATTGTACACAATGTTTTGTTTATTCTTCTACAGATAAGGCCAAATGCGTAATTAAAGTACTAATTAACATTTCTGCTTCTCGTTTCCAGTCCTACTCCTTTTAAAAGGACATAAAATTAAACACAGAAACCATGATTGTTTAATGCATTACCTTTGCATTTTAAATGTTTGATTACAGGATTATAGATTTTGACAATACATTTATTTGTCTGCAAAATATGTGCTTTTTATGTATTAGTTATAGAGCTCTTCACTTCTGAAGAGAGATATGATAATGATTAATATTTCTATTGACCTCTTTAATTTAACACAGATGCCAAAACTTATATTTTCTTTATTCAGACCATTTTATGGAAGATGTTTCAGATGCATTTTTTTTGACCATCACAAAGGTATTACAAGTCTTTTATAACTGATGGGGGTACAGAGTAAAAAAAAGACTGTGATCATAGAGCCACGGAATCATAGAATCATGGAATGGTTTGGGTTGGAAGACCTTAAAGATCATCTAGTTCCCACACCCCTGCCATGGGAAGGGACATCTTCCACTAGACCATGTTGCTCAAAGCCCCATCCAATCTGGCCTTGAACACGGCCAGGGAGGGGGCACCCACAATTTCTCTGGGCAACCTCTTCCAGTGTCTTACCACCCTCACAGACAAGAGTTTCTTCCTAATAGCTAATCTAAATCTACCTTCTTGCAGTTTAAAACCATTACCCTTCATCCTATCACTACATACCCTTGTAAAAAGTCCCTCTCCATCTTTCTTGTAGGCCCCCTTCAGGTACTGGAAGGCTGCTAGAAGGTCTCCCCGGAGCCTTCTCTTCTCCAGACTGAACAACCCCAACTCTCTCATACTGTCGTCATAGGAGAGGTGCTCCAGCCCTCTGATCATCTTCATGCCTTCCTCTGGACTCTCTCCAACAGCTGCATATCCTTCTTATGTTGGGGGCCCCAGAGCTGAACACAGTACTCCAGGTAGGGTCTCACAAGAGTGGAATAGAGTGGGAGAATCACCTCCCTCGACCTGCTGACCACACTTCTTTTGATGCAGCCCAGGGTACGGCTGGCTTTCTGGCCTGCAAGCGCACATTGCTGGCTCATGTTGAGCTTCTCATCAACCATCACCCCCAAGTCCTTCTCCTCAGGGCTGCTGGCTGACCTGGAAGGGTTTGTCACATAAGGAACATTTGGTTGACATTATGGAAGATAATAATAAAAATATCTCTCATCCCTTACTTATTTTCCATCAACAGCTAGCAGCTTCTATAGGATTTATAGAGCACTAATATGGAGTTTAGCTGTTTCAGCTGTTTTTTACTTTAAAAAGAATGCCACTAACTGGTAAAGACATGAAATCACTAAAGTTGAAAAGAACTGCATGAGTTTTGATTTTATCTGTAAAACAGACATTACCAGCAGAAAAATAAGACATTGGCAATGAATTTTGTAAAATAAAAAAGATGAGAGGATGAATGAGATATTACAATGATGTCAGTCACAAGCATTCCTTTTGTTACATGGCAATTATGTGAATTTCAATTTAACAAGGCCCTGCTATGTGAAGTATTTCAAGAGCCAAATTCAGTACATATTAGTCCTACAAGACATTTGGTTAGCCGTGCATTATAACTTACTAAACTAAGTTTCTGTAAAACATCTAAATCACTTTTAAAAAATACACCATTCATCCTTGCTTAACTGCACAAACACATAATTTTTGCATCTACAAAAACTGTGCCTATTATTTTTTCAGTATTAAAGGCGAAATAAGAATTCTCTGCCTACCTGTGTGCAAAATTCAGCCTTCAGATAATAATCTGATTTTCAGAAGAGTGACTGCTTTTATGAAAGAGTTCTGTCCGATCAAATTTGGTAATGTGTTTCTATATGGCTGGTTTTTTCTTCTTTTGGATACAAATGGAAGTGCCAAAAATATGGTAATCGTGGGACTGGATCACTCAAAAGTTTGCATATGTTCAATCAAGAAGTTAATAGTTTTCTGTGCGTATAGCTCTTTCCTCATACTGAGATATAGAATAGCACTAGTATTTTGGATAGATTTATGATTGCAAAATGCATTTACACAGTTGTTTAATCTGATACAGGAAGGCACCCTGTAGTAGCATAGGGCACCTTCATGCTTTTTTAACAGCAAAGAATAGAAATAGCTAAATAAAACCAGTTATATATGAGGAATAAACCTGGCAATCAGTAAAGACTTCAGAAATAATTATTGATTTTATAACTCACAGAATTACAGATTAATAATTCAAAATTTATTACTTGATTTATGACATGCCAGCTAGTCTGCTAACTATCTTGAGCTTACCAAGTAAACACAAGCTTTTAATTTTAATCAGTTTTTGAAGTTTAAAGAAGCTTTTATAATTTGTCTTGGAGTCAACCATAGTTAAGATTTTCAGTAATGATTGCCTAGATTTAGTCTCCTATATTCAGTCTCTGAGGAAACATTGACTTTATGGCATTCTGAACATCCTCTCTATCTGTGTAAAAGAAGCTGATACTGCAGATATAAAGTTGTCTTTTCTGGAAAGTAAGGGTGGAAACTAGCTTAGAGTTTTGAAAAATAGAGAACAAAACCTAATAGATAGCAGAGATAGATACCATCAAAAATATAAAAACAGTGAGCAGTGCTGGAACAGATGTCTCGTCCTCTTTCAATCATGTTTTTTCCAAGACACCTTAAATTTTAATCTGCATCTTAATAAAGTTAAAGAATGAATCCCTTTTCTACTAAGTCAATGGCAAAAATTCAGCTGATACTTTTTCATATTAAAATCAGGGATCATATACCGTTAGTGTGGTCTAAATGTATTACAATTTTATATTATGAATTGAACATTAATATCAATGTTATAGGCCTATATATCTAGTTATTTAATTCCTATTTTCTGCATCAAAACATGCAAAATGTAAGAAAAAAATCTTTAAAAAAGCAGTACCATGCCTTTCATTGCGTTGGTCTATAGCAATGAACAGCAGATCTGCAGCTGTACAATGGGATCTAATGCCATGCTCAAGATACTGGCATACAAATGGCATAACATAACAAAAAATGACACATCATAGGTTATTACTGGCCCACTGACTCAAAGAAAGGAAGGGAGGGTGTTAATTAAAACCAGTGATGGTTTAGAGAGAGGAGACCTGTGGGTGAGGGAGGAAGTATACAGATAGATAATGTCCAGAAGATATTTAACATTGAAATGATTCTCTTCTGCCTCTAAGGAGAAAATTCAGTCTGTGACAAGGACAGTTTACTAATTGATGTGACCTAATTAGGCTTATTAATGTTGCTGACTGTATTATTAATACAAATGAGAGGCAGAGAAGCCTGCACTGTATAGGCAAACAGATCCCACCTGGGTAGGTCCTCCAGCTTAATTCTTTTTACACTGCATGAGTAAACCAATGTCAAAGTTCAAGAGAGTCAGACAAGCAAATGATGGGATTATAGTTCAGAATGAAAAGATGGGGGGAGGGTGGGGACAAATTATGAATACTCTTTCACTAGCGGAATTATAAACAAATATAACCTTCCTTGATAAAGTATTTAATTCTCCTCCTGTCTCAGTCATTTAACATACTTATATGGCTAAATGAAGTATTTTCCAAAATTACAGTTCTTACCTCGTACTTTAAAGTATGTGTCAAAACAATTACTGAGTCTATTACATTTCCCCCAATACGTGAAAAAGAATCTTTGTTTTGACATGAGTTACAGAAATGAGTGGAGGAAATTATAATTTGTATTTCTCTATGATAGGAAAGGAAAACAGAATCAGAAGATAGAAAAGATGTAACTGCTAATTTTTTTAAAATTAATGATGCCTAAACTAAAAAACCATTAAAAACATAATGCAAATATTACGTGAATTCTCATAACAGTCGAATGAGATGCTTTCTTTCTCCCATTTAGAGACAGAAACTTATAAACCAGAAAAAAAATCACAAAGACTATTGTTGCTATCTTGTTCAACAAAAGTAACAGAGAAGAGTCAGTGTATTGGGTTTACGTTGCAAGGTTTTGGTAGCTGGAGGGTCTGCAGGGGTGATGGCTTCTGTGAGAAGAGACCAGGAGCTGCTGTCATGTCAGACAGAGCCAGTTCCAGCCAACTCCAGACAGCCCTGCCACTGGACAAAGATGAGGCCATCAGCAACACCGGTGGCACCTCTGTGATAACATATTTAAGAAAGGGTAAAAAGACACTGCACAGCAGCTGTGAGACGAGTGAGAAAAAAGTGAAACAACCCTGCAGATACCAAGGTCAATGAAGAAAGAAGGAGAGGAGGTGCTCCATGTGCCAGGGCACTGATTTCCCTGTAGCCTGTGGAGAAGACCATGGTGAAGCAGGTTGTCCCCCTGCAGTCCATGGAGGATCCTACACTTCAGCAGGTGGATGTGCCCTGGAGGAAGTTGCAGCCCATGGAGAGCTCATGCTGGAGAAGGCTTCTGGCAGGAACTGCAGCCCATGGAGAGGAGCCTACACAGGAGCAGGTTTTCTGTCAGGACCCGTGACCCTGCGGGGGACACATGCTGGAATAGTCTGTTCCTGAGGGATTGTACCCTGTGGAAAGGACCCATTCTGGAGCAGTTCTTGAAGAACTGAAACCCATGAGAAGGACCCCCCTCTATTTTTTAATTGGCAATAAATCAAATTAATTTTCCCCAACTCGAGTCTATTTTGCCTGTGATGGTAATTGGTGAAGTGATCTCCCTATCCTTATCTCAACCCACAAGCTGTTCCATTTTATTTTCTCTCCTTGTCTTGCTAAGGAGGAGGAGTGAGAGAGCAGCTTGGTGAGCACCCAGCAGCCAGCCAAGGTCAACCCACCACACTCAGACATAGTGGATACAGATTATAATCTCATCCTATGGCAGCTGGTTTACTTAAATGTTTAGCGGTTTCTGACAAACACCTTCTGTTTTTTGCAAATTGATAATCATTGACTAGGACTTATACTTAGTAAAGGACCTATTTAATAAACATGGTGTATGCTTAATGAAAGAAAAATGCAGCTGAAAATATGAAGGCTATCTCCCGCAGATGTCAAGGCTAGAAAGATAGGTGGAAATGAAAGTTTGGTGGAAATAAAATGGTTAAATAAATGTTTTTGGGTTGTTTTTTGTTGTTGTTGTTTTTGTTGGTTTTTTTTTTTTTGTCATTCAGCTTTTCAAATGCAGCCACTCCTAAGGCCAGTAAATCCCTACCTGTATAGATTCAGCATTGTTAAGCATGTTAAAGAGAATAACTGCCTGTGAAAACAAACCACATAAAAACTAAGTTAATTAGAAAATAGAGAAGATCTTAACACTTCCAAAGATTTTGAAGGTAGCTCTAGGCACAACAAGGTACTTGATGAGATTAAGACTCAAGAAGTATAGTATTGCCAAGGACATAATGTAGAAATTGCTATTCTGTATACAAGTATGCGTGAGATTTGATGACATGCATGTTCTGAATTAGGAGTACTATTTGGCTCCTTCACATATAGAAGCAATTGCTTTCTAGTCATATGGATGGCATGCATCAAACCAGGCATCTGGAGACAGAAATGTCTGTGATCCTGCAAAGACCTATTTTCCCTGTCTGGCTAAAGCATAGTAGATATATTTCTCATCTAGGTCTAAGTAGACAGTTATATCTGCATGATACAACAGTGTGTGGAGACACAAGTTTAGTTAGAGCTGCATTTGTATATTGGCAGGATTGTGCTTCTCAGAAAAACTAATTGACTATGTCCTGTCACTGTTATTCTCCTTCTGCTTCTAGCATGGTTTGAGTGCTATTGTTTTGTGGGGTCTTACCACATATTTCTTGCCCTGAGCAGGTTTAAACTTGCCATTTTGTAGGAAAAGGCTGAAAGAGGAACTTTATTTGGGCAAAACAACAATAAAAGGAGTAAATATGGACAAAACCAAAAATATGGGCAACTATGGAGAGGCAGAAAGGAAAGAGAGGAGACAAATTATGAGAAAATAATGGATATCAGCAAAGTTAAAAAAACTAACAGGTAGAGAAAGTGCCTGGAAATCTGTAAGGGATCTAAACATCTGTAGCTCTTGGACCATGATGGACTGTGTCTTGCAGAGCATTGCACATTGCCTTGGAGACTGAGAAGGAAGAATTGTAAACTTGGCTTACTGGTACAAGATTGCAAAGCACAGAGAAATATGTGCACAAGGAGGAAGTAATGGTGGCCTGGACAAGGACTATCTGCAATGAAGTTTAACAAGAAGAATGGTAGTAAACTAGTCCACTCAACATCTTAGACACGAGCAAACATACAGTAATGTGCAACATATTGGGAAGAAAAAAAAAAAAGGAGGATCTGTACCCCTTAATACATAGCCAAAATTATGACCTAACTGTTTCAGCCTTAGGCTGGTGGCATAAGTTGCATGACTAGATTATTGTTTTAAAGAACCTCAGTTTCTCAGGTTCTTAGGATAGGCAAAGAAATAAGAGACAAGGGGGAGTGTATGACAGGGGTACATCCTTTTGCATGAAGGTCCAGAATAAGAGGAAAATAGACTTTATGAAAGGTTCTGGGTCATGGTATATAACATTCCTTCCTCAGAAGGAATGTGTCTAGTCTAGAGTGAAAAATAATCAGAAACATCCAAGAATTTCTTAAAAAAACTATATTAAAAGCATAGATCCAGAATTCCCATTTTGGAAGAAAGATGAGGGCCCTAACGAGAGACCTATGTGGCTGTATCATAAGTTTTTCAGAAATCTCAGATGAATACAGACAACAGACCAAGTGGATAGTGGCATCTACTAGAAATGAACTCTGAAGTATAGCATGTGCATTAGGACCAAAAATCAAAGTAACATCCTCATTCACCAGAAAATTCACTAGGAAATTCACTGAATACTTTTATGAGGAAGGATCAAAGCTCTTCCGCATCTAACAGTTGTACCCATTAATTTATATTTTGAAAATTAATGGAGGATATATAACATCTCAGAAAACTAGAAATATTTTGCTTGTCTGAAAGAAAAAAAAAGGACTCAAAATACTGTATAGCATTCAGCTGAAGTCCAGTTCTTAGAAAACATTTGAAGCAAATAATCCTACAAACTATTTGTAATTACCTTAAAAAGAAAAAAAGTTGAATATCCAACAACACTGAGTTGGTGGAGATATTTCTCTGTCTAATCAAATTTCCATCTTCTGCAATGCATTGTCTTTAATGAACGAAGAAGAGGCGTCACATATGTAGACACTAGTAAAGACTGGGATACTATTTTGTGTGACATTCCAGGGCAAACTGGGGTACATAATCTGGGTGAAACCTCAATCAAATGGATGCAGAACTGCTCAGACAACTGTGTTAAATGAATAGCAGCTGAAGACCACAATCAAAACTGAAAAAAAAATGTCAAGTGTTTTTATGTGGGAAATGGACCACAGTCTTTTACTATTCAGTATTTTCAAGCTCAGTAATGATGGAATAGCAGGTACGCTTACCAAGTGTACAAACTGCACCAAACAAGGAGGTATTGCAAACTATGTTGGACAGTATGGTTGTTTACACTGTTGTTAGATGTTCTGTATAGCACTCTGCTTCTAGTGCCATCAGTCAATGCTTTATATGCAGCCATGCTACGGCCAGCAATCTGCAGACTGTAACCCCTCTTTTTCCCCTGTGTTTTATTCATTAAATGTTCTTTCACGGTATCATATAGATAACCTGCCATCTGGTTCTGACTTCAGGAGGGAGTGATATGGCACACTGTAAATCACTGTATGAGCTTATGTTTCAGTAAATATCTTGTTTGGCTTTTTCGCTCTGGGTTTTTTTTTTTTCATTAAAAGCCTTTAATATGGACTAGACTTTAACTGAAATCCACACCCAGCCACCATTTCTTTTTCATTTGCATTTCTGTACTACAAATAAAAATTCTAGAACTAGCACGTAAGCATGTAAAAAATATTAAAGTACTGGTATATAAATAAGAATTCTGTAATCATACAAAGGAAAAAGAAACACTGGCACCTTTTAAAAGAGATTAGCATTAATTCTGATTGGTTTTAGTATTTAGCTATTCAAGAAGCTGGGTAATTGCCAACAACACATAGCAAAAAATATACCCTGGTGACCTGCTAACAAACTTTAAATCCTGAAATCAATGCCAGGCAAAGGGCCACTGTCTACTCAAGCCAACTAAAGGATTTTAAAGCTTTCAGCTACTTTCAAAGGCACAAGAGGCCAGCAAGTGCACAGCAACGCAGAGTTTCAACACCATTGGCATATTGAGCAAAAACACTGTGTCTGTCTTTAGTAAACACATTAGTGCAAAAGCAAGGAAATTAAGTGTTGTTTCGGCACAGAAACACAATTTAAGCAGCTGTAACTTTCCATGAGTGTTCTGTATGTCTGTCTCATATATAATCAGTTCACAAAACCAAAGATAAATATAGCAGGCCAGCTATTTTTTCTCAAATTGAGCTGTACAAATCTGTACAATTATTTTGTCAGCTGAATTTGTCCTATTTTTACTCTTTAAATCAGTGGATTTATGAAAGTGGCTATGTTTTCCAGAATCTGAGGTGTGACTTTTGTTAGGGAAACTGTCTAAGGAACCAAGTTTTAAACTGCTGTAGCATGTTAATCTATCTAAAAACAGAGCTAGATATATAATCAAAGGAATTATTTCTAATCCACTTTTGTCTTTAAACCTGTTTTATTTATACTGGTCTTTTGAACAGAGATGATGGACAAAGTAGCCAAAAAGAGCAATTAAATTCACACAGAACTAATTGCACTCTCAAAGCACCAGTTTCAAATAAACTTGCTGTCATTCAAACAGTATGTGTACCCTGAAAACATTTCAATTTTGAGTATTAAATCCGTATGGTATTTGAACACTTGAGCAGTAAAGAATTTCAGTTTTCCCAGCTGAATACACATAGTTGTCCTAATGTCTTGTTATTGAACAGGGTTAGATACCTATTTGCCCAGAGACTGTTCATGCACAAAGAATGAGAAAGAACTGAGTCTGGGCACCTTCCTTAAAATGCCAAACTGACTGTGTACAATTGTCAGCATTTTTTCAAGGGAGCTAACAGAACTACCAGTGCCAACTTGGAAAGACCATCCATAATCTGAACAATCACATTCCTTTGACAGTTGCAAGAATAGAAATGATTTGATGGCATTCAGCAGTTCATTTTAATGACATCCCGATGATTGGTATTAGTCTTCATTTCTTTATCGACAGTAAGCTAAGTGTATGAGGATGAAGCAGGATAAGATCCTGCTGAATTAATGTTAGAGTTAGGGTGACGAAAAGCGTATGCATGATGAATGGAAGCATCTAGATGCCACGTTGCTGCATATCTCTCAGATAAGGTGTTCTGAAAGTGGTCTCTTCTAGGGCAGAGGGACAACCCTATGAGTGATGATTTAAGGTACAGCCTGCACGTTTGGTTTTTTAATTCAGCACACTTGCATGCTAAAATTGAACAGATCCTGACTGAAATCCTTACAAAACTAAGTAAACTGGTGAAAGTTTTAAAATGCAAGTCAGAGAACTTAGCTTGAAATCTGAATTTCACTGCTTGTGGAGCCATTTTGCTATGCATCATTGAGTTTTGACAGTGTTAACATGTAAAGGCTTTTCCCTTCAGTGCAATACTTCAATTTTGTTCAAAGATGATATTTTTTTATTTGTGAATCTTGTTCAGGGGAAAAAATGGACTTTTAATTCAAGCTTCAAATGTGCTGCATGACTACTTAGCTAACACAACACAAGGGAATAGCAATCTCCATCAAGTGAAGCAAAAATGACTGAAACTACCTAAAAAGTGTTACAAGAGCTTTTTCGAGAGTCTTGATCACTGCTGTGGAAAATGAGAGGTAAAAGAGGCAATATTTTAAAAAAAGTAAAGAAAGAATTTCTAGTTACCTTTAAAAACTGTTTCTAGTTGTCTTGCTCTCTGCACAAAACTACCTGGAGTTTTATCGAACATTTTAAGCAATTAGATTTAAAGGCACAAGAAAATAGCATCTTTTGCCATGCTTGAAATAAATAGTACGTTGTCTTATGTCAAACACCATTATGAATAGTGATGTCCACTACCAACTTGCTCAGCAAGCAAATCATGTTCTATGCACTAAATATATATTATGCAGCATTCAGCATTTTCTCCTCTGCAGTACTGCTGGAAATTGCAGTACTGGCCAAGCCTTAGGGAGCATTGTTTCAATATAGAAGTATGCATTTTTTTGTGTGTGTAGTGTCTTTTATCACATTAAGTTATGTTTTAGAGGTTCTTCTATCTTCATTCACACTGAGAAATCAATCACACTTCTGTTGTGCTTCTTCAGATTCAGTTTGAAGTTATAGGAGTGGCAAAATCTAGGGGTATGGAAGGTATGCAAAAGATTTTGCAGCTCTACAGTCCTGTTTGGTAACTAGGCTTTGTTACCAAGCAGAAAACCAATGAATATATTCTCTGAGCTAGATATATTAAATCACATCAGCTGCCCTCAAGCTCTATTCAAAGCAATAAAATAATTAGGTAAATATTGCATCATCAGAGAAAGCTTAGTGTCTGACCACTAAACATGAGGTGATACTCTTATGTTTACAGAATACAGGTTGTAGGCACAGAGAGTTTATTTAAAACCTGGTTGAAAAAGGCAGTAACACTCCGATTGGCTTTTATAGATTTGATTGGACAAGCTAGGGCTGAGATTAGGAGGAAAAGAAAACAAAAAGCCTATTGGAAACCATGCAGGATCCAGTGTAAAAGAAAAATCAGCGAGATGTATTAAAATCATGGAAGAATCACAGCTTTATATCGGGAGAAGATTCTAGAGCAGCTGTACTGGACGCAGATGCCCAGGTGCTGGCGGCAGCGGCGGCAGCAGCAGCGCGGGCGGGGCGGGGGGCTGCCGGTGCGGCCCTTGTGGGGAGCGGCCGGGGCTGCCCCGCACCGGACACAGCCGGTTCCAGCCGGCTCCAGCGGCCCCAGCGCAGGGCACAGCTGAGCCTCTCAGCCACGGGCGGGCGCCTCGGGGAAAGCCTGTGTCAGAAAGGGCAAAACGCTGCCCGGCAGCCAGGGCTGAGGGGAACGGGGTGAGAAACAGCCCTGCGAGCCCCGAGGGGAGAGCAGGAGGAGGGGAGGGGGGGCTCCGGGCGCCCCGGCAGGGATGCCCCTGGGGCAGGGGCTGACCCCAGTGCAAGTTAAGTTAAATGCACAAGAACACATTAAGATAAATAATTATCTAGTTGTCTGCCCAAACTTGATAGCAAAAATTAATCATGAGTTTTTTGAAAGCATATGAGTTGCTAATGATTTATTTTCCACTGATTGAAGAGCTTAAGAAAAACAAAGGAGTTCAGGAAATGTTTTACTGCTCTAGATTTCCTATTTATTTGTATTTCTGCCATGCCTGAGAGTCAACTCATAGAAAATGCAATAAGTTTTAATCAAATTTACTTACAAATAAGAATCAAATAATAAAACTAGCCAATGAAATTCCATAAGGGGAGCCTGGACTTTGTCCTCTCAGTCTTTAGGCCAATAAAAAAAATCAAGTCTCCTATTAGACAGAGGTCTAAGTGCCAGACAACCTAAATGAATACTTCAGCTGCCAGGAGTAATGATAAGGAGAAGGCTGCTGAAAGCAGAGCTCCTAATGCCCTCATGCCTGTGTTCCTGCCATGAAACATGATAAGAAGCTAACAGCCATGACTCCCAAGTGCTGCACTGAGTGAATTCTTTGTAGCCATCATACAAAAAAAGCCCTTTCTTATTGTTGTTTGTCTGGCAACAATCTAAACACACTGCAGTTGGATGTGTGACTTACAGTAAAAATTCATTTAGAAAGCGCTGCTGGGAAGCAGTTTAACCCCATCCAGCAATATACAAAAGATAGCTCATCATGCCCAGCTGCACAAAATTTAGGCTTCAGGAGCAGCAATATCCTGATGTAGGTCAGCCTGGTACTGTGTTCCTGCAGGACAGAGGGATAAAAACCATCATTATCTCTTCAAATACCAGTCTTGATTTATAGGCATTTTGGTTTATATAGAGTGGTTAGAATAGGAAATTTTTGAATAAAAGACATTTGAATCTCACACGTCAGTCATATTTTTCCTATAGATAATATTCCACAATGCTCTGTAAGGCTCTTAGGTAATGTAGAGACATCAGTCATGGCTAAAATATAGATCAGAACTGTGCCTGCCCCAGGCTTTTTGAAACAGAAAAATAAATGCCTCTTGCACGTACCACCCACTGTTATTTCTCTCTTAATATGCCCCTGATATCTTGGAATGTAAAGCAATTTTCCCCCAGGAAGACTATCAGGGTAGCATCTTTGAACTGAGAGACAATCTGAGCCTATTTCAAATGGAAGCAGCAGAGCCACCTCAGAATGAAGTGGTCCCTTCAGTCTTGCGGTTCACAGAACAATGCTAAAAAACAGACACAGACACATAAATATAAATATACCGTACAGAATGGTATATTTATCTAGCTCCAATGCCACCCCAAATGAGTAAGAATGAATATCCCAGTCAGTAAGTATAGATTCCAGAGGTCTTGCTTCATTCCTCTTAACTCTCAATAATTTTCCCACTCTAATGATTTCTCTATACCAGACTATATATCACCAAAGAGAAAGCTTTTTTTTTTCAGTTTGATACAACAAAACCCCTTGGTTCTATCAAATAAACACAACAGTAAAGATGATGTATTGAAGCTTTTCAGTACAAGGATAAAGCTTTCTGGTTTTGACACAAGTGTATGGAATTTATTGCTCTGCTGTGACTTTCTGCTTCTCTATAAAATACTGTTTCTCAGTAGTTTAAACTCTTTATTCAAACCAAGTTATTAATTTAACCATATATTTAAAATATTTTAAATGAAAGAGTATATCAAGGGTGTGTATTGGTGGTGTGAATCTGTGGAAGGTGTGGGTCTGCTTTACTGAGTAAAATTGGATCTATAAGCTGAACTTTGTAATATAAGGCTTTTATTTTTCTGTGTGTTCCTAGAACACTCTAAATAAAACAGTCAGAGTTATTTATTTATATAACCAAAATTTCCGCTTGCATTTTTTACAGAAACATGTTAAAAGCCCATACCTAACTGGATTATATGACTATTGTGGCCAGGATATTGGTGCAAGTTCAGCATACATAAATAAGCTATTAACCATGGGTGGTAGTTGTCACATTTGCAAATGACATTGACAGAACTAATAAAACGCTGTAAGTCAGATATAAGCTTGTGTATCCTGATGAATTCAAATATAAGAAACAATGTTCTGCTTATCAAGTAGGAAGGAATACATAGCTCTCTACAACACAATCAGTCTCCCACAAAATCAGTGTATTATCAATACACTCATAAGTATGCGTAGAATGCAATCTTCATTCTGTAAAAGGAAGATAAGAATTATAAGCTACAATGTATTTACTTTATATGTGTATATATAGTTGTACATATGTACACATACATAGAATCATAGAATCATTTTGGTTGGAAAGGAACTTTAAGATCATTGAATCCAACTGTTAAACTAACACTACCAAGTCCACCACTAAACCATGTCCCTAAGCACCACATCTACTCGTCTTTTAAATACCTTCATGGAAGGTGACTCCACCACTTCCCTGGGCAACCCTGTTCCAAGTTTTGATAACCCTTTCGATGAAGAAATTTTTCCTAATATCCAATCTAAACCTCCCCTGGCAAAAGACAGACAGAAAGACATTCATAGAGCCATTTATAATCCAAATCCCATACTATATTTTATTATAATCAATATGATTATACCATGTTCTGTTAAATTTCGTGTATGACTTCTTTCTCAGTAAGCAGCATTTGGACTTCTTTTTATGAAAAGCAGTCTATTTTACATACACAGTATAAAACATTATCAGGTAATATATTTAACACTACTTCCTTCAAAAAGTTTAGTTACTAGAAAAAAGAGGAATAATTCTAATAAAATCACTTAGTACTTTACGCATAAGAAGTAAACGTGTTTTCATGACATATGCCTTTCCTTATGCATAGCATGAATAATTTATTTGCTTATTATATGAATAAAGTAAAATTTATAAGTTCCTATGCTTAAAATATTAATTTATTTTCTTTCAAATTATCACATTTGTAACAAAAGATGTGATAGTTCAGTGTATTCTTCTCAATTACCATTTCCAACAGCAGATGGATTTAAACAATTGGTTGGGTTTGCTTTGAATTTCTTAAATTTTAACATATATAGTTAGAATTTTTAATGTCAAAGTTTTCTTTGAGCTACTCTGATACTGAATAAAACACATAGCTAAGTTAGTTTCTTACGAGGTATTTTGTCAGCTACAATCTCAAGCATAATATGAAAAAACTCCATTAATGTCAGAGGTGATGTGATGAATAGTTGAGAAATATAATAGTTCACATTTTTTTTTTCTCTTTAAAAAGAGAAGATTCTCTGAATCTTTTATGTGGTTGCTCTGTAATCTCAGCTCTCAGTAATTAAAGTAAGTAATTACTCACTTCAGAGCATTTCGAATGGGATAATAGATGCCTGTGGACAGTATAGGATGAGTAGAGGCCAGCAGTTCTTTGACTTCAGTCTCACAATTCATTGGACTTTAAATGGACTTGTGGGTTCATTTTCCTGACTGGCATTATCTACAGATGGACCAAGTCATCTGAAGAAGGTTCATGAGCTACATCTGTAACTGGGTGACAGGCAAATTTGAAAGACACAGGAGGGGATGGAGGTAGGTATTAAAGGGCTGGAAATGATTTGATGGTGTCCTGGTTTGGCCTAAACCAGGCCAATTTTCCTTTCAGTGATTTTTACTTTCAGCTAAGTCTCTTCTAAGTAACTGCACTTTCTGAAAGTAACTGCATGTTTTGCAGACAGTGTCTGCTTCTAGCACTGATAACACTCGAAGTTTGTAGTCATCACTGAGGCACTGGTAGGGATGTTATGCAGAAAGGCTCTTGCTGTACTTAGTCTTAGAGAAACCAAGGTCACTGCTAAATTCCTCCCTGCTTACGAGTGAAGAGCTGAAGGGGGGTCGCACCTGCAGGGAGGAGCGGACAGGGCAGGTGACCCAAAATTGACCAACGAAGGTATTCCATCCCATACACATCATTCTCAGTATAAAACGGGGGGATCACGAGGGTCTCACCCCTTCGCCTTCCCCTCTCTTGCCCCTTCCTGCCTGGCCTTCCCTTGCTTCTTCTGCTGTGTTTGGGTGTTTCTGCTGCTTCGGGCTGCTTCTGCGGCTTGAGCCTTTGGCCAGGGTCCAAGGAGGACTCTGTCCGTTTTCCTGCTGCCCCCGATCCGTGCATCCCTGAATCCAGTTCTTGACTGTCGCTGGGCCCAGTCTGGGCCTTCCCGGAGCCTGCCCTGCAGTGCTGGTGGTGACGTGGCCGACATCAGGGGAGCTCGAACTTGGTTTTGTATATATTTGTATATATTTGATTATTCCAATATTATTATTATACTCTTTTTCAATATTATAGTTTATTAAAACTGTTTTAACATTCCAACTCGTAAGTCTCTCTCCCTTTTCCCTTTCCCTTTCCCTTCGGATGCGGGGGGGAGGGTTAACAGAGAGCATCTGCCACAGGTTTAATAGCCAGCCCAGCTTTAAACCGTGACAGATGGTTTCTTCGTATTCCAAACCACTACGCATGAAACACTGGAACCAATTTTAACCCTATAGTCATTTGGTCTCATTCTGAGTATCTCTTCCCTTTGCCAGAAGCCAGATATTTTTCCATTGTCACTAGGCAAAATTTCTTTGGGTTGAAGCAGTTTTTAAAAAACCCAGGAAGATGGTGCAGGCCAGTGATGCTGGTATCTGTACCTAACAACAAATTGCAGCTGTGTGACTTCCAGAGCCACATCTGGCATGGAGAAAAGGCTCTATCAGCTTTGTATCCACAACATGACTTTTACCACTCAGTTGCATATCATGTGAAAAAGTATCTACTTTTGTATATTTTAAATCTGCTAACTAAAAACTCATATTATGGCTCCCAGTTCTTCTATTGTGAAAAACAGTAATAGTAATTTTCTGTTTATGTATGTCCTGCATGACAGTTCTAATTTTATAATTTATTTTTAGAATTTATTAAATATTTTTCTCATCAGTAATTTCTTTTCCGTATTGAAGAGTCCTAACTTTTAAAATCTCTTGAGATGGGTGCTATTCCATATATTTGAACATGTTTCTTTATTTCTGTGTGCTTTCTCTGGTTCTCCTATGGGACTAAACTGTTTGAGTAGTTGCAGTGTGGAATTACTCTGGGTTTTCGAAGTAGCATGACACTTTGTAATTGGTTTTCTATTATTGTTTTCTATTATTGCTTAATAATTCTTAACACCAGATTTATGTATGTTGTTTTTGATGACTGCTTGGCAGATATTTAGATAGAAACAGTAACTCAAAATATCCTTCCTGAGTAATAACAATTTATTCTGAGCTCATGGTACAGGTGTATTTTGTGTTGGTTTTGCCTTTGTTCATTACCTTACATTTATTTCAGTTTCATCCATAATACTAGTACATGCACTGAGTATCTATTGATTTCTTTGTAAGTCTTCAGTTTGCTTTTCTAGATTATCTTTGACTGTATCAAACAATTCCAGTCTCCTAGCATAATGTCTAATAGCACTCTTTACACTGAGAAACCTTACAAAGTATTCCTGTACTTTGTTTCCTGTTCTTAAATCAGTTTTTAAGATCATGTCATTACACAATAGCCTTGAAGGACCTTGTTGAAAGCTTATTGGAAATCCAAGTGTACTAAATCAATCAGATATTATCCCTATTCATAGGCTTGTTGACACCTTCAAGAAATTCTAGTAGTTAGCCTTCTACATGAACAAGATTTACTTTTCCTCATATATCCTGTGTATTGCTGTGTCCACTTGATTTTGCTGTTTGTGACAGTTTCTAGACACTTTTTGAGATTACTTTAAGAACAGAACAGGCAGGTTTTCATTTTTTCTAGTACTTTCACCCCAGGTTCTTAAAGCACTTAACAAAAAGCTGGGTCTGTTTGGTCTGGAGAAGAGAAGACTGAGGGGGGATCTTACCAATACAAACAAACAAACACCTTAGGGGTGGGTGTCAAGAGGGACCAGACTCTTCTCAGTGGTGCCCAGTGACAGGACAAGGGGCAACAGGCACAAACTGAAACATGGGAAGTTCCGTCTAAGTATGAGGAAAAACTTCTTTACTTTCAGGGTGACAGAGCACTGGAACAGGCTGCCCAGGGAGGTTGTGGATTCTCTTTCTCTGGAGATATTCAAAACCTGCCTGGATATGACCCTGTGCAACATGCTCTAGGGGAACCTGCTTTGGCAGGGGGGTGGACTCCAGAGGTCTCTTCTTGTGATCCAGAGGTCCCTTCCAAACCCTACCATGCTGTGGTTCTGTGAAAAGGGATTTTCAAAGCTGGACATTAAAGCTGAGCTCCTAAATCACCTAGTTTTAAGGTTCCACATTATTAGTAGAAATCACCACCGGGAAGCTTCAGCACCTTTCATTTTGGCATCTTCTGTTTAGTGTATATTGATAGATGGAAAGAATTTATTTCAGGCAAGCATATTTGAACAGTTGGGACTAATTAGTTACACACTGGAAGAAATATGAGTAAGCTACTTGCTAATAGGCATATATTAGGGTATTTGCTTAAGGACGGATAGGGAATCAATGGCAGAGACAGGAAAAGTTTATTTGTTTATGGATGCATCAACATTTCCTTTTCATGACACAGAATTTCGCTTTCATTATACTAAGCTCAAGGAACAAGTTTTCTTCTACTGTTACTCTTCTTACTAGCAAAATATTTGGCCTTGATTCTACATCATTTCATATACAAAGTACTTTCTTGTCACTAAGTGAACTACAATTTCATGACCATTATTACTGGATCGCGTATGGTTTTTCCTCTTTTCTTTGTGTATTGTGAAGTTATTCTTCATCATATTTCAAAAAAATCTGTATCAAAGATTTTTGCTCACCTGTAAATTTTCCATTGTAATATCTAGAAATATTAAATCATCCAGAAGCATCAAGTTATTTATCCTATTTCTCTCAGGAATGATTCAATCTTATCTTCCCCTTAGTTAGGCTGTCTCTTGGACTTCAATTATAAACCATCCTCAATTATCCTTTATTTCTATTCCTATTGTTTTTGTCATTAGCTGGGTGACAGCTTTTCTCAGCCTCATCTAGATGCAAATCTCAGCTGGTGGTTATTCCGCACTAAGAAATTCGGGTCCTGATCATCCAGAAATTTTTTAGGTGATACTGCAGTATAATTAAATAAATTTCTGTGAACTTCCCAATTAACAAAGCCATTCTCATTTCTGGCCTTTAGAGTACATAAAAGTCTTGTATGCTGAGGGTCCAGCAGTATGATTTGTTCACAGTTTTTTCTACAACAGATCTATAACCATTCTGTATTACCAGTGGCCGTTCAGAGGCCACTGAACAGTCCTCTGCTTAAAAAATGTTTCTACCATTTGCTCCTTATTCCTTACATGGCTAATATTATTGTCACTATATCTTTATATTATTTGATCATTTTCTTTGATTTTTAGTTGTGAAATGTCTTGGCTCAGGTTCCACTTTAGAAAAGCAACATTTCTAAACTTTAATTGCATGATGAGAGGAAGTGAGAATTTAAGCTGTATTTTACCTAAATAAAAACACACAAAAATAGAATTAAATTCTATACATAGACAGAAGAAGTTTACTTTGATGAGTTCTGCAGAAAGATTTACTCAGATTTTGACATCTGCTGAGGCATGATAGTGTCCCACTCCAATCTGCAAACACCGCCAGTGATATAGCAAGGATGGAAGCTGGAGAAGGAACACTGTGCTGAATACAGCCACAATGCTATTATATGAAAATTGGATAGGTCTGTTTACATGTATACTTGTCAGATCCTCAAGGTCAAACAAGAAACTCAGAATATAATTAGGAGCAGACAGGAATATGATGATTAGACTGAGTGACTATCTCTTTGGCACTGCCATCATGCAGGTTTTCTGTACTATCACTGAAGTGAGATTACAAACAAATTTCAAGTAAAGAAGCAGTCACTTGGTGGTAATCGTGTTTACATTTCTCATTTCCATTTCAAATGGTCAATATTTCATATTAATTTTTTTCACCAAATAAATTTACCATCCTATTTTATTAAAAAGTCTGTTGAGAATGGGACCCTCCTTAGCAATACCTGCACCATCAACAGCAAACAGCACAAGATGCAAAAAGACAGACTGACCATCACAACCTCTCGCATTCAGGGTGAATTCTTTCACGTTGTGATAATGACTGACATAAACCACCTTGCAATCAAGGAAAAGCTTTTCACTTTCAGAGGGCAAAAGTTTTCTTTTGCACGGGAACAAATCATAGCAGCATGTTCTTGGCTGTCAGGATCATGTAAACTTTACAAGACACCAAGTACCCCTTCTACATACTTAAATTGAGATGTTTCTATCATCTGACACATTTTCTCACATGGTGTTCTTTCCTTCTAAAATACAACTTGTCAAGAGCAGCCTGAGTTCAAGTCTAAACTGCTGTCTAATGTCACTTACTTTTTACTTGTCACACTGCATCTTTGTAGGTACACATTAAAATTACCATTTCATTGATGCAACAGTTGAGAATCCAGTGTAGAAGTCGAAGGTCCAAGCTAGCCAAAGAGTTTGCCCCTTTTCACTTTCTTCTTGCAGGGATAAAGCTTAGGTAGTAAGCTGAATTTAGCATAAGGTGCACAAACTGTGAATTTCTGTGTTTTGTATGATGTTTATATGCTTTTGACTTTTTTTTTTTCACACAAGCTAAACAAAGTGTGAGCAATGAAATCATATTAAACTCACCTAATTTGAAATTTGGTTATATGTGAAAGAGCTGGAAGAGTCAGCAGAGGTTTTGGTATGTACATCATGACAGAAGCTTTCTGCAATGTCTTGTGAGCTCTGCCAATATTTTGTGTGGATACAAATCAGGCAAAAAGTAATAGATTCCTGTAAGTAGACACGACCTTTTTCACCTCTGCATAGCCCTCTGCATAGCTATTGTCACTGTTCTTGCAATATGCAATCTTTATCAGAAAAATTAAAATTCTGCTGCAGAAGTGAGGAAATTGTAGCCGTTTTTCATTACTAAAGTACAGTCCAAAACTTCCTGCAGAACAAACTATTTTCAAAATCCATATGTAAAATCAGCAAGCCAAAAACCTGCATGTACATGACTAACTCAGTAATGTGGGGTATTTACAATATCAGCAATAGAAATTAGCACTAGCTGAATAGTATAAAGAAACACAAATACAAATAAATAACTTTTAAATATGTTCCTTTTTCCACTGTATTTTTTTTCTGAATTTCATGCTCTATCTCCATTATATATCACATATAAGTTATGTTTTTATCACTTGTAATGGGAATAGTCATAAAATATTGTAATATTAAATCATAAAGTTTTACAATAATAATCATAATACATTACTGAAAAATCTGTCCTGTATCACTATGTGTTTTATTGATTGTATGACTTATCTCTCATCATTTCACCAGTAATTGTATCTGCCCTGTGATATTGACTATCTACTCTACCACTCTTCTATTGCTTTTTATGCTTCCTACAAACCCCTTCCCTCCCTTACAAATCTTTGCTTTGTAACATTGGATTCAGAAACCCTGCCTTTTAAGCCAGAAGTTGTTTAGCCAAATAATGTCATCTTCTATGTAACCTAGGACACTAGGGTCTTGGCCAATATAACTGCTTAATACCACCAAGATTGTTTAAGTTATCACAGAAGCTGATTTGAATTTTGTATTATTATGCATGGGAAAAAGCTAAGGAATTCAGCTGTGATAAAGCCCTATTAAAATGTTTGCCCCAGAGTAAAAAATGAAGATAAAGTACATTTGGCATCAGATACCACTGACAAGTATTTGCATTTTTCGGAGAGATGAAGTTTTATTCTTAGATTTCCCTGACATTCTTAAGATAAATTATCGTACTACAGTGCTTCAAGCATCCAGCACAAAAAGGGGGCTGGTGGGGGTAGAAAAGAAAGAAAACAACATGAAACAATAAAGGAGAATATAAAGTGAATAATACATAACTCATGTTTTCAGGATCACTCAGCCCCACAGAGCTTGACAGAAAATAAGAATCACAGAATCACAGAATCACAGAATGCTGTTTTACCCAAAAGTACTCATTAAGCAATCAGTAAAAATTCATTGAAATTTGTGACATGGGATTATGAATGGAATAGTTGAACTGAGATATTCCCATCTAACATCCTGCTCTGAAGCGAGTCTTCCACATCCACGATAAAGTGTTTTGACCAGTGAGTTATTGATTAATCCTTGCAGATTTTGATGAGAAGTTCTATCCTAGACTTGGTCAAAGAACAGTCCTTCTGATAGACTTTCCATCAAATTCAACAGAAGTGACTTCTTAATGTTCTGAGGAAATTAGAAAGAGAAAATTTGTCAAAAACAGTAAAATATTATTGAAAAAAAGCATGATAAAGATACGTGAAATGCTCATTTGGAAAATAAGGACACAACATGAAGTAAGCACTAGAGAGGTTTTTTGTTTTCTTTTGTAAATAACACCACATAGGATAGAATATGCTTATGAGGTGGTAGTTTCAGATTTGCTTAAAGAGTCTGAGCCTCTGTTTCATGTACAAGATTTGAGAGGTTTACTTTGCCTTTCATTTCCTTCTGTCTCTCAGAAAACTGGATGCTATATTTGAAGTTATATAGCTCAATTAGTTAACACTTAAAGCACACTTTGTCATCCTACATTAAAAACATTCTCTGTATGAAACTATTTTTTAAAAATCTCAGTCTCAGGACACACAAAACAGAACTAACACACCTCGTTCACAGAGATATTTCCTTTGTATGTGAGGTTTGAAACATTTTAGAGACATGTAATAGAAGAAACGGCACCACAATTTGTGATTTGATGCTTTATGATAAAAACAAGTAAGAAAGAACAAGAACATCATTAATTTTATTATTACCAATATCATATGCAAGTGATTTGCTTTTCAGAGCTGATAATCCAATTTCTTTCATAAAGATGTTTTCAATTTTAGTCTTTTTTTAATAGTTATAGCAGCTAGAGATTAAAAAGATTTTAATCTCTGATTCATTCTCCTCCAAGTTACCATTTCCCAGTAGAAAATTTATGTAGCACAAAGTATTTAAACTACTGGAAAATCCAAGTGTAATCAAAAAGAGTAAGTTCAAAGAGGTTGCAAATAGTACAGAACACGATCTGATTTTTACTTCTTTTTGAGACATCCAAATGTGGTCTTCATGACATAATCAGGATGTGTATATTTTCGTACACCTTTACACTTCAAGCATCGTTTTAAATCAATAGACCTACACAAAAAAAATTTCCTTAGTAAGAGTGAATTCTACTTTTTGTACACAACCAGTATTTGATTTTTGCCCAACTCAAATCCAATCATGAAAATTGATTTTTAGATATGTTGTGCTTGTGACTTCAAAACACAGCTGAATTTTACTTGTAGGTGCTTTGTCCTCAAACCAATTCCAGAAGATACAGGAAAGAATTACTTTTAAACATGGAACACAGATATTAATTCAGATTTTAAGTAAACAATGTACAATCTTCGTAATAAAGTCAAGAGAAACTTAATTTGTTTCAAAATGGTTAATGTGGCAGGTGAAGGTGTGTTTTAGAATTCCAGCATGCTTCAGAAATATGTTCACACCAAAAGCTTGGCAAAAGCATTAAGACTGATCCATTCCTGTCCAGGACTGTAACAGAAAACATGGCAGTTCAGGTATTTGAATAGTTCACCTATTTACATGTACCTTTATTAGGCTTTCCATTGAGCTCACCACCTATTTGGACTCTACCAATGAACACACATGATGACAAGATCCACTATGAAGGTCTCATGGACCCTGATTTTGTTCAGACTTGGCTAGTTATCTAACAGTTTTCAAGATCTGTGTGCCCTATAATCCTCTAAGAGTCCTAATCCCAATGTCCTTCTTACCTTTGAAGGTTGCTTTGCTGGATGAGGATGTTCATGCAGGTACTGACTGCCCACCAGCTGTAATATGCTCTATTGCACGTACTTCCAGAACAAACCAAATTTAGAGGCAGCTAGTGTGGAAAGAGTTTGTGGGATCTTCAGGACTTTCTTGATTAATTAAATGTTGAGGTGTGTTGATGGATTTGTGAGGAGTTACACACCACAAAAAAAATGCTACACGGAATAATGAAGCCCACAGAAAAAAGTCTACTAAACTCACAAGCAAAGCTTTCTAGCTTTTGAAGATTCCCTGCACCCAAATATGAACAGTACATTTGCCACATTTTGAAGGAGTAGTATGGACTTCAAACAACCTAAAATTTAATTTAACAATTATATGAGAAGATAATTAACTTTGCTAGAAAAAAAAAAGTTCAATGAATCTTACATATGAAAGATGAACTAAAATCTTTATAAACATTCTTTAGAAAGTTCAAACACCTCAAATGAGGACCAAAACAAAAACCAGAAAACCACTAGTTCCTCCCCTGAACTTGCATTCCAATTCAGGCTGACAATATTTGTCTTGCAAATATTATATTACCATAATTTTTTTTTTTTTCTGAAGCTGTGCTGAGGCACATGTGGGAATTGCATAGCATGCCAGTATAAAATCTAAATTGGCCTATCAGCAATAAAGTAGAGCAAATAGGGTACCATAACAAAATTGTTTTTTCATTTCCTGTCAACCTTAGCTTTATTTTTGAATTTTATGTCAGTCTGGGAAAGAAGGTCTTGCACGCAAGTTCCTTGTGAATCATGGTACCAATATTTTCTAAGATGTAATTTGTTGGTAAAACCTGTTACTTCCTTTGAGAAAGAATAAGTGATTTCCGTAAACTTGCATTGCATGTGCCTGAGCTTGATCATTGTGAATGTCCTTGCCTGTTTTTTCTCTTCTGTGCTGTGTCAACTTAGGATAATAACCCTGGCTGTTACCACCAATGTGGATTCATATATGTGCAATTCCCTAACTCACTCATGTGGATAATGTATTCATCCTATAACACTGTATTTCAGTTTCAGGACAGTGATGGTTGGAGTGCAATAGTTGCCACAAGTAAAAGTAATGAACCATTTAGCAGTTTTACTGCAGTCTGTTGCAAAGTATCTCTTGGTGTCTCTCTCTCTCCCTATCCATCTGTAGCAATAATCATGAAAGACAGTCTTTGAAATAGTGACACAACTGCATGACTATACCAAGCATTAAAATCTAGTTAAAAGTGCCATACCTTTCTGACACTGACCTCATGAATACTGCTGTATCACATCTGGTTCTTAAAGACAGACTGCCTTTAGATAGTTACATTTCTTTGGTGAGTATCAAATACAGGAGTGAAGAGAAAATAACCCATTCTAGTTGTGATGAGGAATACAATAACCCATCACCATAGCAAAGAGTATATTTTATTTGAAAAATACGAATAAAAGATTTTGTCCCTTTTGTTTATTAAAAGAAAATGTAACAATTTCTATCAGTAACACTTGCATAAGGAGGCATACTCTACATTACTCTTTTGTTAAAAAAAATATATTTTTTTGGAGACTTTGGAAAAATAACGATGGCCCAATACTTGCAACACACTCCTAATGTTCCTTAAAATACACTGTGCCATTTATATGTACTGCAAGTACAAGGTCTTAGCACTTTATAATCCACAAAGTAACCCCAGGCAGCGTAATTTCATATTCTTCTCTGCATTTAGAACATTTCCTTTGTTACCCTTTGTGTGAGTCTCTGAGTTTGGTTAACTCCAAACTTGTCGAATATTTAGATTTTCTAAAGGATGATTTTACAAAGCCTTAGACTACAGAAATTTCATAATTCCATTTAAATACCAGTGAGAATATTTTCACATAGACATTTTCTTGCAGTATTCACAACTTAAACAACAGCATCAATTAGAATTCAAAACCAAAAATGTTTACAATTATTTTGGTTTTCTAAGAAGAATGCAAAAAATAAAGTGCATAACACAGTGAAATTACTTTCAAATTTTACAGTCTTGTATGTGTATGTATTAAAAAGCAACACTAATAAACAAATTAATTTGTTTTCAGTGTATGAATCTTATCTAGTACCAGTTGAATTCAAGCTCTTCCTTGTCTTTAAAGTGTATTAAATTACATTTTTTACTGTTTTTAGATTGACAATATATTTTTATATTTTAAAATACTTATACAGACAATTTTCTCAAATGGCATGTTAATATTACAGCATACTGAGTGCCCTCACCATAACAAGAAAGAGGGTTTGTTTAAAGGAATGTGACTAATTAATTTGGTGTAAATGTACCATTAGTTGAATAGCTGTTGCAGAAATGAAACTGTAAATCAGAAAGCCCTTAAGCATCACTTTGTATGTGCCATTTAACTTTACTCAGTGTCTTCCAGCTTAAGTAAAACTGGCAGTTTTCAAGGTTAAGCAGCAATAGGATTACTATTTAGGCTAATAGGAAAATATTTGAGAATACGAGTACACAGAAGATCCATGAAAGCTTTAAGCAAAGGCTATACAATCAGACCTAACCATAAACTAGGAAAGAGTTTCCCACGATGCTTTCACTTAATGTATATTTTGTTTACATCATCAATGCTGCAAAATGATTGTGCCCTCCATGGCACACTGTTAATTTTCTTCCACTTGAATCAGTGTTAACATAGAAATTCTCAAATATAGTTTAAGTTTGTTTCTAGGACACAAAGGACCAAAGGAAAAATTTCTGGGATCAGGAAAAGAAATCTGTAAACCTGTTCTTTCTAAACCATGAGGTCTTTTTTTCTGTGGCCCTGAAGATTCAATATTCTGCTATTTGTCATGCAAACAACACGGCACTGTGATGTAAATTACTGTATTTGAGTAAAAAACAGTAAGCATCACAAGCATGCAGACATATCATGAGGGAAAAGCACATTTGGCGATCACTGTGGATAGACATACCAAACTGGACACAACGCAGCATCAGCGAAGCAGCATCTCAATAACCCTGCAGAGTTTTAAAGTATTCAAAATTCCTGGGGCTGTGGGTATGATGCACATGCTGTACAGCAGCAAAGACAGCACCAGGAATGGTGAAGAGGGCATTCTTATTTCTCTGAGATATGACCTCCTTCTCTCAGTAACTTAGTCAGAACATGAGCATAAGGAGTGATTACTTGCTTATGTCACTGCACTTCTGTTGGCTTTAAGCCTGAATGTTCTATGATGCAAATAAAAAGGAAACAGTGGTGGGAACACTGCTTAAAGCACAAAACATAACTGATTTTCACTGCTTCGGTGTAGGGCCATAGGGAACAGACATAAAGATAACCAATACCTGTCTCTCAAAACTATAATACAACAATGAAAGAAGTTTTCATGCAGATGTGGTACAAAGTACTATGGCCCACGGTACTACTAATGCTGAAATATTTTCTCCTTAACCCTCTACTCATACAATATAAAAATTTAGATGTTGGAATAAAGCAAGTGTGATCTAAATAAAAAGAAAATTTCTCCTCGTAAAATCCTGCACTACTAGTTGCTTCATTTGGGACAAAACTGAAACAGATCCTAGCTCTACTCCCAAAAAAGACAATACATAAACCATTCTCAGCTTGAGCACAACTCTTACTGCATTAAAGCATCTGCTTAAATTTATTCTACAATGAGAATATCTCCTTAAATGCACTTCTAGAAGATTCTGTATTTGGTAAAATTAAAAAAAAAATCTGAACACAGATTATTAAACTACTTTCAAATCATCAGCAGAACATTTTAGGGTTCAGGGTTTTTTCCCTTCTAAATTGTCTTGTGGGTTCAGATGTTGACCTGAATTACATTACAATTTTCAAGTTGTAAACAAAACAGTGTAGTAAAAGCCAATTCTGGAACTACAGTGCACCTAACACTTTTCAGGTTTGAAAAGTTTCTTACAAAGCTACTTGCTAATTTTTCCAGAAGGCTGTTTAAACTAAAAGCAGTCAACAACATCTCAGGAAGGAGTGCATTAAAAAAAAATAAATCCTCAAAGTAGAACTGATCAGAAGTTTCAGTCATGTCTAGGACCTACCCAACCATACAGTAAAGAAGAGAAGGCTTAATAATCTGTTTCACCTGTGTGGCCCACAGTAGGTCAGCAATAAATACAGACCCTGCTTAGAGAAGCAAAAGGTACTGTCTTCTCTCCTAAACCTGTGTGGCCCACAGTAGGTCAGCAATAAATACAGACCCTGCTTAGAGAAGCAAAAGGTACTGTCTTCTCTACTAAGCTGAAGGTAAGTGGCACCTAAAATGCATAGGGAAGAAATCTAGTGGAGTGTACAGATCTGTATCGCTCTCCATACCAGCCCAGAGGGTAAAAAAAAAACAATACACAGCTTCTACGCTGGGCAGTTTCCCTATCAAATGCATATTGCAGGAGGTCCACTTCCCTAAGTGGAGCTACAATTTTCTGAAAAGCAGAAGACTGTAAGGGATGGTGAGCCTTACAGATCATAATTTTTCATGGGACATTATGAGCTCCTGATGGCCTCATAGTATTATCACAAGAAAGACAAACAAAAGGTTATAGTTTCAAACACAACCAAGGAAAACAAGAATCTGCTGGATTAGGTGTTAAGCAGCCTGCAATGTTAAGCAGAACTCTTAAGCAGTTCTGCAATGCTAAAAAGTTACTGACATAGGAAATAAATTTATTTAATCCATAGGAACTGCAATAATGATACATTTTCATTTTTTCTTCCTCCACTGACTTAAAATGTTCCTGTTCCCATGATGCTTGAAATAGAGAAAAGCTTGCTCTGCTTAGATGGAAATTACTCCAAGAGAAATTAAATATCAGTAGATTAAATTAAAAAGAAAAAACCATCATCATCTTATTCTCTTTGTTTCAATTTTCTCTATTCCAATGTCTTACCAGCAGCTCTATTCTGCTTTCATTCACACACGGAAATAGAGAGACATTATGATTAAGAACTCTGTGTTGTAAACTGACTGTTGTAGCTCCTGGACTCAGACCAGTAAAAGACTGGAAAAGCTTTGTCTATTGACGTAAGTGAAGCACAGTGAACCAAACAACTGCATATTTTAATGGTGCTGCCATTGTTGTTTTTATTGAAAGAGCCTATGCTTCATCTGCTTTGCTGCAAAAAGAGTACTTTGGACTCATTCCATTTAAATCAATAATGTTCCTGTGAAAAGATGGGAAAAGAAAAAGCACAATACTGGAAACAACAGTTCCTCTAGCACGCAGTAACAGAGCAGGTCTGGGGTTATGGGCTAGAGCCATGTTTGGGCTAACACCTAATGATGCCTTCCCTCTGTTAGCTGGTTCTGGATGAAAAGATTATGAAGGATGTAATGAAATCACATCATCTCAATGCAACCTGCTAATTCAATAAGATTAAATCATCAAAGGACCATTTATTTAAGAGGACAGGTGTGGCTTATCCCTTCTGTAAAGGAAACAGACTGTTAGCACTTCTCACACTGATAGTAAACCCCATTGGCTACCTCACATTGGGATCACAAGGCCTACAGCACAGCTAGGAATGCAACATCACAACCATCAGCAAGAGATTTGCTCCTGCGTTAGCTATCTTCCTAAACAGGCATGACCATAAACTTACTGTAGCTTGGAGATGTTAAGCATATTGCAATAAAAATGTCATTGCTTGTCTTTACTTTAGGTATTGTTACAGATACAGTACCACAGACTTTATTGAGCAATTAAAAAATATAGACAAGGGACAATAGCTTCTTTTTTCTGTATTTTTCAAAATTTGACTTTCTTCCAATTGGAGAACCCAGTTTCAAACATGAAAAGGGCACTTGTTCTACAGTAACTGCATACAACTTGCTCAGTTCCAAGTACTGTATTCATTTTTTGTTACCGTTGCTGTTATATCTCCAGTCGTTTAGGAACTTCTCTGTTCTGGGAATTACAACTAAGTTGTTCTTTCTGATTCTATTTCCCCATAGAGTTCAGCTAGCTTCTTGAACTCAGGTCCCCAGTCTCCAAGGTAATTATAATCCTGGTCAGAGTGTGTTGTGGCTGAATCCAGAGAGCTGATAGATCCAGTTTCTGACCTATGACCCTCATAGGCATATGTTTGTAGGGAGTCATACGGGGGCACGCTGGGGTCCAGATCAGCCTCTGCCAGTCTTTGTTTAATGAACTCCTGAACATTTATACTGTCAAGGCTTGAGGAGGGATGATGCCTGGCCACATGCTTCACTTCAGGACGAACATCCCTCCGATATTTTAGCTCCTCAGCAGCTGATGGATTCCGCAGTGCTGTGATGTCAAATGCTTCTGTGTCTTCTTCTCCACCACCCTCATCATCATATGTCACAACATTTTCCCGGACATCTTCTTCTGAAATGATCAAGGGCTCCTTCTTACTACGTCTTAGGGTGATGAAAAGGACCACAATTGCTAAAGAGAAAACTGCAGATATTAGATTAGGTTTAAAGTTTACATCTGAAGTAAGTACATATATGCTACAGAAATAGCAGATACTAAGTCATCAATACAGAGGTGTAATACTTTCAGGCTAATATTGGAATTTGGGATCATTATGTCAGGCACGTATCGGTAACAAAGGGTCACCAAACCTGTCCAATATGGAAAAGAGCATACTTATATTCCTAAGTGAGCAATGTCTTTGTTGTGTAACGTGTTACCTGAAGATAGATTACTGTATGCCTGGAAAGCACCCGTGAAATCCATACGGCTGTGTTTTGTCATAGAAACATGCCAAAGTGCAACAGGTTGAGACCACACAATTAAAGGGAAAATTAATAATGCTGTACTGAAACTACAAACTTCCGATACAGGCTCATCTTCCAAAGGGCCAGTAAAGAGCACTCACTGTATGTTTTCTTTGTGGGAATTGCAGAGGTTTCTTGAGTCAATAGTGAAATCTACTAGCCAGATTATCAGGGTTCTCATTAAGGAGATAAAAGGGGATAACATACTTTCAGTTAAATGAGAAATGAGTAACTAAGGCTGACATTTTTCAGAAGCATTTTTAAGGGCTTTCAGTGCTTCATTAAAATTTATATTTAGTGTATATATTGAATTAAAATGTAAAAGGTTTATTTTTTCTCTTATGAATATTCCATCTTAGATAATAAATGTAAGATTATAAAATAAATGCATAACCATACATTTTAAAACAGCTTTCTGACAAGGTACTTCTGAAGTAACCTGTGAGAAAAGTAGTCTTTAGAAGATGTGGAGCCTTTGGAAAAAAAAATCTCAAAATCTCTTATGTGGGTCACAGTGCAATTCTCATTATTTCTTGCTGTATCTATAAGAACTCAGAAAGACATGAGTAGTACAGATATGTACCCAACAAGTTGTGCCTCTACCAGGAAAAAGAAAAGAATATTAACTAATGGGTGACATTCAAATTGGTCTGGGCAAAAAAAAAAGTCAAAAGAAAATGCACTTGCAAGGGTATTTATCTAATGGAGTCATCTTATAGTCTCATATGTCCCTTGCCTCTGTGGATTATGTTGTGCATTCGTATCAGCTTATCCCACAAAGGTAATTAAGAAATGGCTTTTGTACAGTGCTAATGGTGCTTCTTACAGTGTAGTGCATTTCAAAAAGCTTCCCTCATCTCTTTTCTATCATTTTTCACACTGTTCTAGACACGGAATTAGAGTCAGTAGCTTTTTGAAATCTTTCCAAATTACAAAAAAAAAAGATCTTCAGTGCTAATTACTTGATAACCTCTGAAAAATAATTTCTTGTGGATTCCACATATTCATGAATGCACTTTAAAGGCATTTTTCCCTATTAATTTTAGCTAAACCTTTCCCCCCTAATCACAGCTATGTGTTCCTAATTGCCTTCTACTACCAGGCAGCCTCTGGTTCAAAAAAAATTTCTGCCCTGTCACATTCAGAGAGCCACTGGAAGGACAGCATTACTTAATATTGAAAATGTCTTACCAAGAAGAATGACAACACAGAGTAGGATTGCGATTAAAGCTCCTGTGCTCAAGCCAGCGGAGGAGAGGAAAGCTTCAGCATGGCAAGTTCTCACTCGTCCATCTCTCTCACATGCACAAACCCTAATTGTGAGAGTACTGCTGCTGCTGAGAGGGGGCACTCCACCATCAGAAATCAAAACTGGAAGGTAATAGATATCTTGAGAGGTTCGACTGTATCTCCTTCGTCTTGTTAGGATACTGGCTGTATTATCTACAATATCAAAACCACAATATAATTTTAATGAAACAAAAAATTAAAAATGTTATTGACCATTTGTTTCCCATCGAGCAGAAGCAGGGGCATCTTAAAACTAGACAGTCCTAGAAAAAGCACAATCTAGAATTAAAACTTGACATGAAGCATTTGTGGCCAACTGGGGGAAAAAGAAGAGGCAGAGGAAAGTAATTAGCATCACATAAATAAGATTACTGAAGCTCATGTACCTGTCGTCTTAGAGCCTAAATGAACTTTGACAAACATTTTGGGCCCAGTTTGCAGGTGTTTTAATCCCGTGTTATGCTGTTGGTAGTATATGGACACTTGTAAATGAGAACACCTGGAATTCTGAGAATATCTGTTGTGGAATTAATCCACAACATAAAGTCCTCTTGATTCTCAGAAGAATGTTAAAAGGTCTTTAGCAAAAGTTAAAATAAGACTTTCATCTTTTACTGTTTGTGATAGGTTTTATAGATCAAGTGAGCTTTCAGAAAACAACTGAAAGGACAGTGGGACTCATGCTGTGGGGACATCAAGAGGAAGAGGGGGAGAGAAGAGGGATGGAGGAAGGGAAGAGAATGGAAAGGGAAGGCAGCAGATATTAAATGTTCTAAACCAGTAGAACTTAAAGGTAAATAAGGAAAGGGGACAGAAAGTGACGTAAGACTATGTCACTGTTGTGTTACCTACAGGTCCATCTGTCATATATTACAGTCAATGAGAATACTAATGCTTATTATATGCACATTGCAAGAGCATTTATAGGCACTAATTAGTACGGCAAGCTGCCACCCATATCCTGTTAAATTCAGGAAATTAAGGGGCATAAAGAGAGTGCAGGGGAAAAAATGCTATGATAATACATAGTTATATCTTATTTTCATATGTGTAAAATTTAATTTCAATTTGTTGTCACCACTTTAAAAAATAAGAGCCCACAGATAAATCAAACAAAATTGGAGACAGAGAGAAATCAGAAACATGAGCAGGACTGAGAAATGGGAAGAGAGACTGGAAAGGAAGAGCTCTTCTCTCATACTGCTTGCCCACGATTAAGTCACACAGTTTTCAAACTGCAGAGTTGTGGGTTTGGAGGTTTTTAACAAACACGACAGGGGTGATAAGTGCAAAAATACATCTGCTAGGTTTCTCTTCCTATTACAAACAAACTAGAAAACTACTTATTTTTCTTTACCACTGTGGCTACAGTATTAAATAGTTTTATCATAATCTATGGAAAAATGAAGTCTGTGACGCTTAGTGAAAATCTAGTGCAACAACACATCTAGTGTAGCATATTTTAGCCCATAGGACTGATTACTTTCCACATGCATATTTAAATAGAGGAATTAAGTTTTTGTTTAAGCTGGATGCAAACTGTTTACCAGGTGACAACTCTTCATGCCACTTCTTCTGTCAAGCTCTGTGCCAAATTTTAAAACATTTATTTTTAACTCACTTCTCTCAACTTTTTGCTTTTGCATGTCACCCAACAGTGGTACTGAGAAAAACTGATAGTATAGCCCCACATCAGCATAATATCCTAACATAATATATTTGTAAGCAGGTTTCACACAAGAAATATATATGAGGTGGGAAGTAATATCCTTGCTGCTGAGCCAAGAACTGAGCATCAGGTTCCACTCCATTGAAGTTTATTAGTTTTTCTTCTCCACCCCCCTACTTATCTTCTTGGAAATCTCGAGCATGGTGAGTTTCTTATAAGCTCATTAAGTTTCGTTCTTCTCATTTACAGTAGGTGCAAAATATGATTTTTATTTATTTATTTATTTGCAGTAGGCCTTGAAGTCCTCTTCTGCTTGTTCATGTCAAGGTACATTTTTGATGACTGAATCTCAAGATTTATGCCAATTTCCTCTTTAGAGGCATGACACCAGCCACTTATAATGCCATTTATATTCATTCCATTTACAGAACCCTGTTGAAACCAGAATGAGATGGACAGATAACTCTTCAATCTGAAAAAATCTGTCACAGAATAAGATCATCATGTTGTGGAAATAATATTTGCACAGAGGTTATAAAATAGAATCATCGAATGATAGAATGATTTAGGTTGGAAAGGACCTTAAAGATCGTCTAGTTCCAATCCCCCATCACAGGCAGGGACACCTTTCCACTAGACCAACTTGCTCAAAGGCCCATCCAATCTGGCCTTGAACACTTCCAGGAAGGGGGCAACCACAACATCTCTGGGCAGTCTCTTCCAGTGTCTCACCATCCTCACAAGAAAGAATTTCTTCCTAATATCTAGTCTAAATCTACCCTCTTTCAGTTTAAAACCATTACCCCTCATCCTATCACTACATGCCCTTGTAAAAAGTCCCTCTCCAGCTTTCCTGTAGGCCCTCTTCAGGTACTGGAAGGCTGCTAGAAGGTGTCCCCAGAGCCTTCTCTTCTCCAGGCTGAACAACCCTGACTCTCTCAGCCTGTCTTCATAGGAGAGGTGCTCCAGCCCTCTGATCGTCTTCCTGGCCCTCCTCTGGACTCGTTCCAACACCTCCATGTCCTTCTTATGTTCGGGCCCCAGAGCTGGACGCAGTACTCCAGGTGGGGTCTCACGGGAGGGGAGTAGAGTGGGAGAATCACCTCCCTCGACCTGCTGACCACGCTGCTTTTGACGCAGCCCAGGATACGGTTGGCCTTCTAGGCTGCAAGCGCACATTGCCGGCTCGTGTTGATTTTCTCATCAACCATCACCCCCAAGTCCTTCTCCTTAGGGCTGCTCTCAATCCATTCTCCACCCAGCCTGTATTTATGCTTGGGATTGCCCCGAACTATGCACAGGACCTTGCATTTGGCCTTGCTGAACTTCATGCGGTTCGTACTGGCCCACCTCTCAATCCTGTCAAGGTCCCTCTGGATGGCATCCATTCCCTCCAGCGTGTCGACTGCACCACACAGCTTGGTGTCGTTGGCAAACTTGCTGAGGGTGCACTCAATCCCACTGTCCATGTCGCCGACAAAGACGTTAAAGAGCTCTGGTCCCAATACTGATGCCTGAGGAATGCCACTCATCACTGGTGTCCACTTGGACATCGAGCCGTTGACCACAACTCTTTGAGTGCGACCATCCACACAATTCCTTATCCACTGAGTGGTCCATCTGTCAAGTCCATGTCTCTCCAATTTAGAGACAAAGATGTCGTGCGGGACAGTGTCAAATGCTTTGCACAAATCCAAGTAGATGACATCAGTCACTCTCCCTATCCAGCAGTGCTGTAATCCCATCGCAAAAGGCCACCAAATTTGTCAGGCACGATTTGCCCTTAGTGAAGCCATGTTGGCTGTCACCGATCACCTCCTTGATTTCCATGTGCCTCAGTAGAGTTTCCAGGAGGATCTGCTCCACGATCTTGCCAGGCACAGATGTCAGACTGACTGGCCTGTAGTTTTCCTTTTTTCCCTTTTTGAAAATGGGGGTTATGTTTCCCCTTTTCTAGTCAGTGGGAACTTCACCAGACTGCCACGACTTCTCAAAAATGATGGATAGTGGCTTAGCAACTTCATCCGCCAGTTCCCTCAGGACACATGGATGCACCTCATCAGGTCCCATGGACTTGTGCACCTTAGGTTCCTTAGATGTTCTCAAACCTGATCTTTTCCTACAGTGGGCAGTTCCTCATCCTTGCAGTCCCTGACTCTGCCTTCTGCTACTAATTACCTATGATAAAACATACTATTTCCCTTACAAAGTTGCCAGATATGACACACAAAATAAAAAAGTATTTTCAATAACCTGCGGAAGAACCTCAACACAGAGGTGATTAAAAGATTCTGTGTTATAATTGAGTCTATTGGCGAAATCAAGCTTGAGATCACTGAAATTTGGATTGCATTTATTATATAAAGAAAACTCTTCCCTAAAGCAGAGAGAGCAGTGGCCTTAAGGCCATCATTACAGATTGTGCCCACCCATGGAGGTCTTACTAGGCTCTGCTAGCCTAACTTTTTTTTTTCCTAAGATATGCAGAAAAATCTCAAGTCTAATTTTACAAATTTGGACCAGCTTGTTCTTTGATACATGTATGGCCTTGTGCATTTAATTAAATGCAGTACGTCAACATCTCAGTGATCTATTTTAAAATACTCCCAAAACAAGCAAATAATCTTATAGAACACAGATTACAAAGAGGTAGATTACCTGGATGTCTTTTAATTTTTCAACACATATATTGGCATAATCAGGGGGTAAAGTAAGCAGCTGTTTTACTTTTCTGCTACATAATGTTGCATAAAAAACTTTGTTTTCTTTTTTTTTTAATAATAACGTCTCACCCATTTCCTACTCTCTCCATTTTTTTGTGCTAGCCTGTCAACCCCAACTTCCCATAATACTGCTGGAGGACACAGATAAAATCTTCAGTGGTTCAAAGAGGGAAACCGCCATGGAATACAAAATGACCTTCAGCTGGTCTGCCTGTCAGCTGCCAAAGCAGTGGCAGATTGAGCTCTAGATACAGCCCAAGAGTAGAAATAAACTCACATATCTGTGATTAGTAGGGAATTTCAAACAAATACATATTTCGCATAAAACGGAGTTAATATTCTTGGTATATGTAAGGTGATGACTGCTGCTTCTGCCTTTCTACACTCAGAAAAAAGCTTCATCATCATCTCCCCCATATGCATGAAAAAGTCCACTGGTTTTCTAGTTGTGCAGAATCCAATTTAAAATTGCTTCCCTTCCTTGAAATGCAACTTGTTACAGATTATTAGCGCAGCTCCTATCTAAAAATTTCTCTTTTTATCTCCTGCACTTGCAGGTTGTTAAACAAAACTAGGCTGGGTAGTGAGTATGATCCCTGGAATACCAGCTGTTCACACTGCTAAATTTTAGCACTCTCCCTTGGTCTAGGCCAAGTAGAATTCTCTCACATAACACTCAAACACAGTCGGAATTAATAACATATACCAGGGACCCTTCCCAGCAGGCAGTAGGGACAAAAGTGCACCAGGTTTCTCTCCTCCTACTTTACAGTGTTTCAACATTATTCCAACAGCCTGTGGATCCTTAAGCATCCCTAAACAGCCTTGACCTACACACTCTGTAGCACATAACTTCCTTTCATGACATGATAACACTGCTCTGTTGGGCTGCAGTACAACCTTCACATTTCATAAACTCAGAAGAGGAAAAAAAAAAATAAATCTGAGCTCCATTGGGTACTACACAGGGTCCAGAAGAGGTATAAGGCTAAGTGGTATGTAATATACACAGTCAGCCTGTGTTACTAAGCTTCATTGCAAGAGAACAGTCACAGTCCTGTTTTTCTTTGTGGGTCGTTGTTCTTTTTTTTTTTTTTTTTTTTTCCCCTCAGCACCAATACTGCCAGAATAAACTAAAGTCTGAGTGGTCACCTAGAAATCCCACTGAAGTCATTAGAGAAGTGCAACATTCCCATATGTACTTTTTAGCACATGTACTTATCAACAGAAAGAGAAAGCAGTTTCAAAGAAGTGACAGTTCTAAGGAGAATTATATTTCAAGTTATAACAAATGAGAAGATGACAATCACACAACAAAGTTATGCAGAAATAATACCTTAAAAACCTAAGGATATGTTCAAGGACTCAGCTTGAAATGTAATTCCCTATTGGTGGCAAGTGACACCATATCCATAAGCTAAACATTAATATTAACATCTGTGTGTCTCATAAAAAAAAAAAAAATTCTCAGATTTTATACTGCTAAATCCAAAAGATGAAAGCAAGTGTTTTTACCAATAATAAGAATAGCCTTTCTTTTCTGCTTGATGATACTCCATTTCTGTTATGTTGCCTACAAGCCCCAAACACTTCAGTTCAGCTACCTTGTTCATTTAAGTAAGAAAATCCTACAAAATTTTCTCCATGTAAATCTTCCTGGGCCTACACCCAAGGAAGGCCCAGTATTAAAATCTGAGCAGGAAAGCATAACCACCTCCTTCCACCCTCTGGCATAAATCTGAAAAAGAGTGAATGATCCAGTATCACTATACAGCTACAGAAGCAGCAATGAAAATACAAGCTGGAAAGAAAAACATCAGAGAGCAAATATAATGAAATAAAACTGAGGGTTCCTGAGCAGGAATCTAGCTGTAAGGAAAGGATTTAAGCACGGAGACTATTGGCAAAGATGTAAAAGAAAGAGTGTTGAGATGTGAGCATGTATGCTATAACTGAGGACAGATGGGGGGAAAATTGTAAGGACAATAAATAAAAACTGTGAGAAAAGCAAAAAGAAAAGACCAAAATGAGAAAACAGACAAACTGGACAATTCAAATGTTACAATGAAAAAATTTTAAAAGAGTTATGATTAAACCATGCTTGGCTGGGGTGGAAGGTCTTGACAAACAAGGAACTGACACTTTTATACTGCACAAGATAAAAACAAATTGAAAAAAATAGAAATTTTTTCTTTTAATGTTGTATTTGTTCTTTCAACATTAAATTGTTTTTCTTGTATTGTTAACATCATAGAATTAAATATTAGTATAAGACACAATTTTAGGTAAAGAACATCCCACAATCAGATTTTTAATTTAAAAAATTTGCCATGGTGAATTTATGTTATTTGTATTCTCTTGAGTAATAGCTAGATTTCTGTAGAAACAGATGTTACATGACATATACCCAGGAGATTCTGTAACAACATACACAATTCTCAGCATTCTCAAAGAAACAATGTAAAGCTTTTCCTTCAATGCAATTTCACAAATTTGAACACAAATAGAAACTATGATCGTAATCGTTGGGTCACTGGCATGGAAATTTTCTGCTCCCAATATCATCAGAAGTTATAATTCTCACTATTACTCTCAATATTACAAAGAGTTACAGATAGTAACTTTTAGTGCATGCCTGTGTGTACGCATAAAAAAAACCCTGGAAAATAACTCAGCTCTCATATACTGTTCTTTCTCATTAAATCTTTTAGAATATTTTACAAATTAGATCTCTAATATTTTTACAGACAAGGAAACTGCATCTAAGAACTGATTTTCCGAAGGTCACTGAGAATCAAGGGTAGTAGAAAACGACCAACGCTAATGCCATTGGCATAATACTCAGGTTCTAGTCAGAGCTCTATTCTTGAGGACAATTGTATGTAAAGGTATGCCAGCAGAATGAACAGATGATAAAGCTTAGCCAAACTGCAGTACCAGCTGAATCCTGACAGCTATTCTGATGTTCTATGCTTCCACGTTTTGTTTGCATTCCTTATCAAAAACTATTGGAAGACCCATTGAGAGGGGAACTAGAAAGACAGCAACTTTTAAGAGAAGGATCTTAACGTGAAACAAAAAAATCCCACAGACTCTAAAAGATAAATTCAGCCAAGTGTGAAGACAGATGATGATGACCTAGGAAAAGTTTTACTGAGGGGAAAAAAAAAGTTATATCAACACATTTAGTTTGAAAGGGAGGAAAGAGGATAATGAATTGAGAAATTCCTTTGATACCTGAAAACGGATACAGCAGATAGACAGGGAAGACAAGTGTATAGGATAGCAGCAATAGCACTAGGATTATGAGAACTACAGATCTGATTCTTTTAGGCTTGGAAGTAAAGATCTCTTTACCTCGACAGATTTGAACTGTGAACTTCACCCCTGAGAAGTATGATAAAAACCAGGACTCGCTGGAGATGAAAGGTCTGGCTGCTAAGGGAAATTAACAACTCTACACAGGGAAAGAAAGATTTCTCTGGTTCCTTGTGGTGCACATTGCCCCATTTCATGATCTAAACTTTCTCACATTTGGGTTATGCTTTGCAAACATGGCAATTAGAACTTGATTCATCTCAAGTAGGTTTGAGGTTACACATGGGAAATTCTGCATGGCTCCAACACAGCAGCTCTTCACACTCTGAAGATGTGGTAGTTTATTAAGCCAGACTGCACACTGCATACAAGGCTGTTATCACATTCCTCTTTCCATCTTCTCTGCCTTTTTACATTGAGCTTCTGAACTAACAAAAGGAAGGAGGGCACAGGAAAATTAAGCAAGATGAGATACAATGATAACACCATGAAAGTGACTACTGGAGCGCTTTGGAGGATACTCACTTATTCACAATTTGAAAATTCTTTTAACACATCATACATTACAGGCAGGCATAAGAGAAATGGAAGTAAAAAAATAGAGCAAAAACCTGTTTATAGCTTAAGGCGTGTTTTAATTTTCAGCTTTGCTTATATCAGCAGTTCAACTTCCATAATTTTTCTGTGAAGTCACAACTAATTAAAACCAAAACAAAATATATTGGAATTATTTGCATTTCTTATATTTCTAAAGTTAGAGCAGTTAATTGCTTTATGTGGCACTATACTGATAGGCATTTCTGTTTAACTTCTTTACTGATAACTCTTGTAAACATTTTTTTCTTTTGTGTTGGTTTCAAAGCTATTGCCAATGGGCTTCCTTTCTAGTTCACTGGCTAGCAACATAGCACACTTTTCGAGCCTGAAGCGTAGTTATTTGTTTATGGGTTGGTTTGTGAAACACCAACAGGTAGAAGCACTGAAAACAAATGTATGAAGAACCTGTACACTATGCATTAATTTACCTACCTGATCAATCTTAGATCCAATTTTTTAAATCAAAAAAAGATTAAAGAAGTTCACAGGCCTGTGGAACAAAAATATCTCCCTCTGTGGTAGCTAGTCCTGGTTTTCGGCCCTTTTTACTCATAGTAGAAGTCTTTTTTTTCCTTTCATGTGTTGATTCTATGGTAATAACTGCTCAGGCATTCAACCTGTTTATAGTAACAGGACTTCTATGGACTGTGCTTACAGTCACCAGGTATAATGCTAGCTTTGCACTTTCTCAAACATCATTTCTCTCAAGGTAGAACTTGTCTTCTGTACAGGATGCTATTTCATGGAAGGGCAGTAATAACTCTCAGTACTACACAACCAGAGCGAGCATGCCATTTTGATGCAAATGAAGGCAGGAACTATGTAGCTGTTTCCACCTTATGTTGGGTTGCAAAGTGGGGGTTTCAACCTGACCTCTTTTAATGCCACTTCAGACAATCTAAAGCAACTAATACATGGTCTGGTATCTGGCATGCTTATTTGCAATGTTAAAGCCCTGAGGTCAGTTCACTGTCCTGCCACAGACCTCATGTTCAATATGGTTGGAAATAATACTTTTGCACATATCAGGGAAGAGAAATAAACAGAAACTTCTGCAAGGGAATTCACACTGGCATGGGGTGAATTACTCTCTGGAGGTTGCTCTATTCCTAAATAACAGCAATGCCAAGTAAAACTGATCTTTTTTTGACTTATTTTTGATCTGTAACACAGAAAAAAATGATAATTTCCATAACAGGCATGGGTGGATGAACACATTACAAATTTCATCTTATACAGATGCCATTAAACTCAACGTGCTCCAGATGTTACAAAAAAGCAGGTCTCTACTTCTGTTGGTATTAAAGTATCTTGTGGCATGGCATAAAGAAAAATGAATCTCCAAAGGGACAGCATGAGAAAAATGGCCTATCTTTGTTTCAACTCCAGAATACTCTCCATCACTGGGCAATATTCAAAAGGCCAGATCTTTGAGAAAAGTGGGTAGAGAGGAAAAATAAAACTGCAAATATTTTTGTGAAATGAAACCTTTGTCCTGAAGAAATAAAAGGAGAGAAAAACAAATGCTAAGCATTCTCTAGGGAGTTGTTCTTCCTTGAAAGTAAGGTTAACTTTGTCTACTTTCAGAAGTTTGCAGTCTCAATTTATTAAAGTAAGATAATGTACAAATCTTCTTGGTGGTGTCGGGTGAATGTGCACAGTCTCTGTACAAACGTTATTATCCAGGAAATTTACAATTCCCATTGGAGCATCCATGCTAGACTGTATATCTTGTGAAAAAAAAAATACTACCAACAAAACAGTGCTTTACAGTGCAAAAATTCATAAATGTTCTCATGCACCTAAGTGAACTGTCCTCTGGGGGTTCAATCTTTTGCCAGCTTCCTGCAAAGTGTGGTGTAACTTCTGAAAGAGGTCTCTAATAGGTAACAATATAGGCAGAAAAGTGAATTGATTTTTTAAACTCAGAGTGAGAGACACTATGCAAGTGTGTGTCTATATGTTAATGATTGGGGATATCATAACAATGACATATGCTCACATGCATTTTCCAACAAACTAACAAATTTTGACAAATATATCAACCATTCTTTAAGCATCTGGAAAAATATTATCACTCTCTTAGGATAAAAAAAAGTATAATTTTAAATTTCAGTACTTAGAAACAGTTCTATTCTGAAGAGGCTCTTTCATCTTTCCTATGATTCCCCAACAGAAGGTGCTTTTAGCCTCATATTGACCTGGCAAATTTTAAATGGGACAATGGAACATCTAAAAGCAGATGTTTCTGATTAGGCAAGAAATGTAAGTTTGAGACATTGCACACAAATGAAAAAAACATTTGAAAATTATCTACGATAACATCCTAAAAAACAAAGTGAGAAGAAGACAGACAACAGTTGACTGAGTTATGTAGCATCTGAACTGCAAAATAAAAGCACTTCCAGATTAAAAAGTGCTTGGCTGCTCAGGTTTTAATAGAAATTGCAACATTTTTCTGGACAGAATGAATTGTAAACAGCCCTGTTTTAATTAAAAAGCCTTCATAAGTACAATTCCCAAACAAACAAAAAGAAATCTTCCCTGGGTTTGCTTTCTAAAATTGCAGGAAATGGTTACAACTTAATGCGTTTTCTTTGTATAGCAAAGAAATTCTCTTGCAGCTTTTGTTCTGTCTTGCTTACATGTGTACAGGTACTGTATAATTTTGTTGGCTGTCCTCTCGTTCATACTCTTAAGCTTTTACTGTCTCTGAATAGTACTTTGTCAGTATATAAAATAACCCAAATAGCAGCAAAGAATCTACCATAGCTGAAGAACCCAGTCAATACGGAAAAAGGTATCATCTTCTGTCTTTTCCATTTTCTTCTTTAAAATGAAAATTGTAAACACCAACAGAATCCCAAAAGTGATCCAAGCAACTCAGGTTCCGCTGGACTGCATATTTGGCATAACCCTGTGGCTGTCTCCTGACCTACATTTCCCTGAGGTTTACAAGCTCTGCATTATAAAGGTGCATATTCAAAGGCTGGAGCTTCAACACTGTGGAGTTACTGAGTAAAGGCAAAAGTTCAGGCCCAAGAAATAAAAGCTTAACTGTTCATATGATCAATTAGCTAGACTGACACGTTAATATCTTTTTCCTCTGCTGAAGCCATGGAATGTTATTGACCTGAATCATACACATGCTTGAACTGTATATTGCTCCAGCCTATACGGGTAGGTAGGGACAAACTCTGAAATCTTATGCTTGTGCAAATCCTCTAGATTTCAAAGTGCATAGATAGAAATGTTAATATTTAAAGATCCAATTCAGTGCTGTAGAGTCTTTTGATCTTGTAGCTCTACTGATGGTAATGGAGTAGGGGAACATTCATTCAATACTGTATTGGGGCTCAAAGAGCAGAATTCTGTTGTTCGGGGTTATGAAAACAATGGAAGAAAATGTCTACTGAGATTTTTGTGAAATGAAATCTTTGTCCTGCAGAAATAAAAGGAGAGGATAACTGGATCCAAAGATGACTGCAAGAGAAATATAGCTTTGCAAGTGACAGATACAGCTACCACTGACTATCACTTTCAATGTGACATCAAGTGTTTGGTTTTTATCATTCTGCAAAACATTATTTAAAACTCTCTTAATGCAATTGATGTAGTTTTTTTCTTTAAAAGAACATGACAGAACAAACAAACAAATAAAACCCTTCAAGAATGCCAGACACTATAGAATTATTAAATCCAGAGGTAAAAATAGCAGCCATCATGTGTTAAGAGCATTCTGATCCTTTTTAACAGCTGATGCTCAAAAACATGAGTTTTCAAAAATGCAAACTTGTCACAGACATAAGAAAAGCCTCTTCCCACCATCTCTCAGCTATTTCCTGGAATAGAATCAATCAATCAACCAGGTTGGAAGAGACCTCTGGGATCATCGAGTCCAACCATTGCCCTGACACCACCATGTCAACTAGACCATGGCACTAAGTGCCATGTCCAGTCTTTTCTTAAACACATCCAGAGATGGTGACTCCACCACCTCCGTGGGCAGCCCATTCCAATGTCTAATAACCCTTTCTGAGAAGAAATTCTTCCTAATGTCCAACCTGAACCTCCCCTGGCGAAGCTTGAGGCTATGTCCTCTTGTCCTATTGCTAGTTGCCTGGGAGAAGAGGCCGACTCCCACTTCACTACAACCTCCCTTCAGGTAGTTGTAGACTGCAATAAGGTCACCTTATTGAGCCTCCTCTTCTCCAGCCTAAACAACCCCAGCTCCCTCAGCTGTTCCTCGAAGGTCAGACCCTCCAGACCCTTCACCAGCTTGGTCGCCCTCCTCTGGACTCACTCCAACACCTCAACATCTTTCTTGAAGTGCGGGGCCCAGAACTGAACACAGTACTCATGGTGCGGCCTCACCAGTGCCCAGTACAGAGGGACAATCACTTCCCTAGACTGGCTGGCTACACTATTCTTAATAGTGGCCAGGATGCCATTGGCCTTCTTGGCCACCTGGGCACACTGCTGGCTCATGTTTAGCCGGCTGTCGATCAGCACCCCCAGGTCTCTTTCCGCCGGGCCGCTTTCTAACCACTCTTCCCCCAGCCTGTAGTGCTGAGGTTGTTGTGGCCGAAGAGTAAGACCCGGCACTTGTTCTTGTTGAATCTCATGCCGTTGGTCTCGGCCCATCTATCTAACCTGTCCAGATCCCTCTGTAGGGCCTTCCCACCCTCCAGCAGATCAACACTCCCACCCAGCTTGGTGTCATCTACAAATTTACTGAGGGTGCACTCAATCCCTACATCTAGATCATCTGTAAAGATATTGAACAGCACCGGCCCCAGAACTGAGCCCTGGGGAACACCGCTAGTGACTGGCTGCCAGTTCGCCCCATTCACCACCACCCTCTGGGCTCGGCCATCCAGCCAGTTTTTAACCCATCGAAGAGTCCACCCATCCAAGCCCCGGGCAGCCCGTTTGTCTAGGAGGATGCTGTGGGAGACAGTGTCAAATGCCTTACTGAAGTCTAGATAGACTACATCCACAGCCCTGCCCTCATCTACTAAGCGGGTCACTTGGTCATAGAAGGACATCAGGTTGGTCAAGCAGGACCTGCCTTTCATGAATCCATGTTGGCTGGCCCCGATGCCCTAAAAGCAACAGAAATTCAATTTCTGAATAGGAATAGTTGAAAAATATGAAAGTTGTGAATGCTGGATAACTCGATTTTGTGAATGCACTTTATAAGAGATTCACTGATGTTTTACACGCCGATGACATCACAAAGAAAAGGTCCCAATAAAAGGCAGTGTTTAAACAGTAGAATCAAAGGGTCATGTGCTGAGCAAAACAGTGACAATGCTTTTGTTATTAAGTTAAATTTGTTATGATTAGAGTTAAACTGTCATTGTGTTAATTATATGGGCAAATTGGAAATTACATTTCTGGAGTCTCTGTACATGTAGAAGTTTTATGCAAGATGCTACAGAAAGTGCATACTTACTTTTTTTATCTCCTTAGGTGAAATAAAAACATAATGAACAACAGGCCTTTGCCTTAAAGGACACCTCTTCCAGGTCCTTCTCCTACTTCCCTCCACCAAATACAACTTAGAATAGCCCAAACACCGCCTTCTGCTGTTGTTGGTAAAGTCATTGCTCACCGCTCTCGGGGAAGTAACAGGAAAGCAGCAAATACTTAATGCTGCATACTTCTATCCAAAACATGACACTGCCGCATTACAGAGTTATGAAATGTTCTCACCCTCTTATAGATCTGAGTAGATAAATATCTTATGTTGACATGCAGTCCTTAAAGTATAACACTGCATTTTCCACTGGTAATAAACACATATAATACAGATTCCAATTAAAAATATGTTCAAAAACCATAAAATATCTACTTACTTCATCATGAATCACAATTTTAATAGAGTTATTCAAAAGCACGTCTTGATGTAAGTATCTTGTACTGAAATGAACATGGCCATGGTCTCCCACATGAGTTCACAGTCCAATACTCAATGAGTTTATTTGAATCTTAGACTCAAATGCAAAAATACACAACAGCACACTTGCTTTATTTCAGGAACAACCCTCTGGCTTTTGCTATAGTGCTCCATCACAATCTGAGTGGAATTGATATACCAATCTGAGAAAGGCCTGGAGTCATCACTTAAGGAATATTTTCAATATATGAATTAGTCCTTCAAATATTATTAGGTGTTTTTTTTAATATTGATAGATAATGGACCGATCTCTTTTGGAACTGGAATATGAGGGCCATGAATCTAGCCTGAACAAATAGCATGGCTCAATTTTTTTTTCTGCTGTAAGTATAGTTAAACATTGGAACAGATTCTTTAGGAAGATTATGCAGTCTCCTTCCCTGAAAGGTTTTAAAAACAGATAAAAAATATCTGTGAAGAATAATTTAAACATTCCTGTTTATGCCATATGTACTAATGATGGAGTTAATGTTTCTCAGTCATTACAAATGACTGTGATCCATAAGATCTCAGAAGGTATTCCATGGCACTACTGCAAAAAGATAACTGTAAAATAAAGCTAGACCCACACACTTCCACACAAGCATACAAACAAAACCACACAATACACATACACAAAAGCTCAAAATAAAAGCTACAGACAAGCATTTAAAGTTTAGTCTCATTTTCATCAGGTAGCAAAATGGAAACCATGAGGCAATGCTCAATAAATAGTAAGGCTGATATTGCGTTTTTTTGGAAAGGCTGAATGGTTCTTTGATTCAAGAAATGTTCAGAAACACTTGGCTGTGTGACTATGAAGGCCCTTCTCCTTCTGGGTCTATCTGTTATGATTTTCTGATTGTGCTTTTTAGGCACACTTTGTTCGGAAGGGCATGAAGCAACAGACCTATAAATCCAGGAAGCACTTAAGGACCTGCTCTTGGTATCATATCCGTAAAAGTAAGCATGGATTCAACTTTTTATGCCCCATAAATTCTTATTTTCTCCTCTAATCAATAACCAGCAATAAACTTAACAGTACCTACTCAGTGCTATTCACCTAGAAATAGACCAAATTGCCAACACCTTTTTCATTAATCCACTTTGTAAAAACATTCCTGAATGTATGAAGTATAAATGCTAGAACAAAATGGAATATAAAAGTAACATGCAATATCTAATTATTCATAGTTTCCAATATGTTGCAAACCATGTCCTTGATATCAGCCAGTTCAGTGATGACAGATTAGTTTTCCCCTTCTGTCAAGAAATTCAGGGAAATTTTTCTGTTCAATGAGACATCCCAGATAAAACAGGGACCCATTTCTTTGAGATTTATGTGTTTGATTTACCTTCATTGTCCCTTAGAGTAAAGTTGGGATTCAAAGAAAGCCCTTCATCGAGGGAAAAATGGAATCTTGCCCCATTTGCAGAGTTATCTTTGTCAGTTGCAGTGATAGTCTGAATTACCTGAAATAAAAATTAACAGTTAATGTGTTGAAATTTGAACTTGACCCAAATAGTACCTGACCTCAGAAAGGATGCTCAAACTTAGCTTATTTTAATTTTCTACTTGACTGCTGCTAAATTCAACCGATGAAATGACTGGGCCATTAGCTTGATTTCTCTTGCATGAAATATTTTAGGAACCACACTTCAGACCTAGATAAAAGCATCTAAAGCATCTGTAATTTCTAACAGGGCCAGGACTGAGTACAGAGATTTTCATCATCTGCATTGCTTCCTAGTGACTTTCAGAATTACAGTTTCAGCTAAACATCTGTTTTTATAGAGCCAAAATTCAGGCTGAACTGGGATGGTCATCTGCTTGCGTCCCAATAATTAGATGCACTTCAATATTGGTTAGGAAAAATAATTATTTAACCAAAATGGCAGTCATATAATACTAGCTCTCTATTTAAAATTCCATTAAGAATCAGTTTTAAATTGCTGGAGAACAGAACAGGAAGAAGAGCAGCGACTCCTGCTTTTAATTTAGTTTGCCCAAAAAAAAAAGAGAATTAGATGTAGCAACCATGTACGGGAGAGGTATTTTTGAAAGGTAGGACCTTTGCCTTCAAAAGCCCTGGTGGTTTTTAAAATTGACTTTCAACTAAAACTGAGCTAAGCTTTTGCAATGTGTGACCAAGCAATATTTCTGCCTCTGCTTTCATTTTCATGCTGCACCTGGAAGCTCAAGTGCTGAAGTAGAATTTAATAAAAGTTGTTCTTGTGATATAGCCAGTGAAGCCCTGTCCTGGTTTGGCCTAAACCAGGCCGATTTTCCTTTCAGTGATTTTTACTTTCAGCTAAGTCTCCTCTAAATAACTGCACTTTCTGAAACTAACTGCATGTTTTTGCAGACAGTGTCTGCTTCCAGGACTGATAACGCTCGAAGTTTGTAGTTATCGCTGAGGCATCGGTAGGGATGTTGTGCAGTAAGGCTCTTGCTGTACTTTTTTCTTAGAGAAACCAAGGTCACTGCTGATTCCTCACTGCTTACAAGTGAAAAGCCGAAGGGGGGTCGCAGCTGCAGGGGGAAGCAGACAGGGCAGGTGACCCAAAATTGACCAACGAGGGTATTCCATCCCATACACGTCATTCTCGGTATAAAGCGGGGGGATCACGAGGGTCTCTCTCTCTTGCTCGCCTCTTGCTCGCTCTTGCTCTTTTCTGCTATGGCCGGTGTCCAAGGAGGACTCCGACTGTCTTCCTGCTGCCCCTGATCCCGATCTGTGCATCCCTGAATCCAGCTCTCGACCGTCGCTAGGCCCAGCCTGGGCCTTCCCGGAGCCTGCCCTGCAGTGCCGGTGGTGACGTTGCCGACATCGGGGGAGCTCGATCTTGGTTTTGTATATATATTTGTATATATTTGATTATTCCAATATTATTATTATACTCTTTTTCATTATTATAGGTTTATTAAAACTGTTTTAACTTTCCAACCCGTAAGTCTCTCTCCCTTTTCCCTTTCCCTTTCCCTTCGGGTGGGGGGGGGAGGGTTAACAGAGAGCGTCTGCTGCAGGTTTAATCGCCAGCCCAGCTTTAAACCGTGACAGATTTATTGGCGCCCAACGTGGGGCACGAGAGAAGCTCCAACAGGTTGCTCTGATAAGTCGAATTCCAGCTCCGGTGGGAGGAGACCCGGAGAGCTCAGCTGAGAGAGTATCAGATTTCTTCCTTTGAGATTTACGAGGGGTTGGAAATTAAAACAGATAGGGAAGATGCTGATGTCATTTTTGAGTACTGTGTTATCTCGTCTTTTTATAGAGTTTCTTTCACAGCTGAGTATTGCAATGATGCCTTACCTGCCGTGGGCACTGTGTTATTGTTTGCTTCTTATGAATGTTTACATGCGGTTTAGCAGTGGGCGCTGGTCGAAATGTATTGTTTTGGTATGGGGTTTGATACTGATTTATGCTGTGATAAACTGGGCAGTTACTATTCCGATCTCTTATCTCTATAACACAATGATGGGCAGTTTTAATCGCGAATCAGTAGCAGCGACTTCATCTGCACGCTCCAGGCGTCCTTTAGCTGATTCTGTTAATGATTACACTTCCAATTTTACTTCGGGAAACAGTACCTTCTCCTTTTCTGCCAAGCTGATTCCTCTAGATTTTGTGAAATTCGGATGGTGCTGTCTAGGTGGCATGTTTTTATTTTCGGTTGTCCTGAATGTGTTTCTGATGTGGGATAAGATTAAGTATCGGTGCAGGGACAGGTGTAGGTGTTATGCAGCCACCTCAGATCCTACAGCGTGTGCTGCCGCTACAGCTCGCACCGCAGCTGCTACACCCCCCAAGATGGCCACTGCAGCTACTCAGACTCTAACGAGTCTCAGCACTCCCACGACAGCCACTGCATCTACTCAGACCCCAGCATCTAACGAATCTGTACCAATTGCTCCTGTAACCAGGAAGAAATACCAAAAGAAATCAGCTCGTGAAGAGGAGGATGATGACTCAGAGCCTTCTAAGGCAGAGCCATCACATGACCCAGGTGAGGGCCCTTCTCAGGCAGAGTCAGGGCCCGACACAGATGGGGGTTCCCTTGATCGTCATTTTAAAGCAGACCCATCACAGAAGAAAGGTCGTTCTAAAGCAGAACTATCACAGGAGGAGGACTCGGATGTAGAGATAACCTACCACTCCTTATCCCTGAAGGACCTGAGAAATATAAGGAAAGATTTCAGCCGTTATGATGGTGAGCCAATTATTACCTGGCTGCTCCGATGCTGGGATAATGGGGCGGATAGCATGCAATTAGACGGCAGAGAAGCCAGACAGTTGGGATCCCTGTCCAGAGATGGTGGTATTGATAAGGCGCTCGCAAGAAAGTCAAACACTATCAGTCTCTGGAGGCGACTCTTGTCAGCTGTAAAGAGCAGGTATCCCTATAAAGATGATGCTATGAGCCACCTGAGCAAATGGACCACTATAGAAAAAGGTATTAACTACCTTAGACAACTAGCTGTGCAAGAGATCATTTATAGACACCCACGGGAAATTGTAGATCCTGTAGATCCTGATGAAGTGGAATGCAACCGATCCATGTTCCGGAAGGTTGTGAAGAATGCTCCACCGACATATACCCATACATTGTCAATATTAGTCTGGGGAGAAAATGCTATGGCACGACCTAGTGTGGATGAAATGGCTAACTGTATGCGACAGTATGAAGATAGTATTTCTTCCCCACTGCAGGCCCGTGTCTCGGCTGTGGAAAAACTGACAAAGGAAAACAAGGACTCATTTAAACAACTGTCAGACAAACTGTCCAGGATAGAGAATAAACTTGACTCTCTACCTACACAGGCGCGCGTTGCAGCTGTTAAGAGAAAACGCCCTCCTACAGGACCAGCTCAAAGGAAACGGAACACATCACGAGGTATCCTGTGGTTTGCCCTGCGTGGTTATGGGGAGGACATGAACAGATGGCATGGACAACCTACCAGTACCCTACAGGCACGAGTACGTGAGTTGCAAGCTAAAAGAAATACCAGAGAGAATTTTTCTAGGAGGATGGCTGCTCCAGTTACCAGTGAGCAGGACCCCAGTCAGGGTAGATGGGCCTCAAATTCCTTTTTCCAAAGTGTGAATAGGAGAAATGAAGGTCCAGTCCCTGTGAGCAGCACAAATCCATTTCTTGATTAGGGGGGCCCTGCCTCCAGCCAGGTGGAGGAAAGGGACAACAGAGTTTATTGGACTGTGTGGATTCGATGGCCTGGCACATCAAAACCACAAAGGTATCGAGCCTTGGTAGACACTGGTGCACAGTGCACCCTAATGCCATCGGATCATAAAGGGGCAGAATCTATCAGTATTTCAGGAGTAACAGGAGGATCTCAAGTGTTATCTGTATTGGAGGCCGAAGTGAGCCTAACTGAAAATGAATGGAAAAAGCACCCCATTGTGACTGGCCCAGATGCTCCATGCATCCTTGGCATAGACTACCTCAAGAGAGGGTATTTTAAGGACCCAAAAGGGTATAGATGGGCCTTTGGTGTAGCAGCTGTAGAGACTGAGGACATTAAACAGCTGTCTACCTTGCCTGGCCTCTCAGAGGATCCTTCTGTTGTGGGGTTGCTGAAGGTTGAAGAACAACAGGTGCCAATTGCTACTACCACGGTGCACCGACGACAATATCGCACCAATCGAGACTCCCTGATCCCCATTCATAAACTGATTAGACAATTAGAAAATCAAGGAGTGATTAGTAAGACTCGCTCACCCTTTAATAGTCCTATATGGCCAGTGCGAAAGTCTGATGGAGAATGGAGATTAACTGTGGACTATCGTGGCCTAAATGAAGTTACGCCACCTCTGAGTGCTGCTGTGCCAGACATGCTAGAACTTCAATACGAACTGGAGTCAAAGGCAGCCAAGTGGTATGCCACCATAGACATTGCTAATGCATTTTTCTCTATTCCTTTGGCACCAAAGTGCAGGCCACAGTTTGCTTTCACCTGGAGAGGTATCCAGTATACCTGGAATCGACTGCCCCAGGGGTGGAAACACAGTCCTACTATTTGCCATGGACTGATCCAGACTGCACTAGAAAAGGGTGGAGCTCCAGAACATTTGCAATATATTGATGACATCATTGTGTGGGGTGATACAGCAGCAGAAGTTTTTGACAAAGGGGAGAAAATCATCCAAATTCTTCTGAAAGCTGGTTTTGCCATAAAAAGAGGCAAGGTCAAGGGACCTGCCCGGGAGATCCAATTTTTAGGGATTAAATGGCAAGATGGGCGTCGCCAGATCCCGATAGAGGTGATCAACAAAATAACAGCTATGTCCCCACCAACTAACAAAAAGGAAACACAAGCCTTCTTAGGTGTTGTGGGTTTCTGGAGAATGCATATTCCAGATTACAGCCAGATTGTACGCCCTCTTTATCAAGTGACCAGAAAGAAGAATGATTTTCAGTGGGGTCCTGAACAACGACAGGCCTTTGAACAGATTAAACAAGAGATTGTGCATGCAGTAGCCCTTGGACCAGTCCGTACGGGACAAGATGTTAAAAATGTGCTCTACACCGCAGCTGGGGACAATGGTCCTACCTGGAGCCTCTGGCAGAAAGTACCAGGGGAGACTCGAGGTCGACCCCTAGGATTTTGGAGTCGAGGATACAAGGGCTCCGAGGCCAATTACACCCCAACTGAAAAAGAGATACTGGCAGCATATGAAGGAGTTAGAGCTGCTTCAGAGGTAATTGGTACTGAAGCACAACTTCTCCTGGCACCCCGATTACCAGTACTAGGCTGGATGTTCAAGGGTAAGGTTCCTACTACTCATCATGCAACTGATGCTACATGGAGTAAATGGATTGCATTAATTACACAGAGGGCTCGAATAGGAAACCCTAATCGCCCAGGAATCTTAGAAGTGATCATGGACTGGCCAGAAGGCAAAGACTTCGGAATGCCACCAGAAAAGGAGGTGACACGTGCTGAAGAAGCCCCACCATATAATGAACTACCAGAGGATGAGAAGCAGTATGCCCTGTTCACCGATGGATCCTGCCGTCTTGTAGGAAAGCATCGGAAGTGGAAAGCTGCTGTATGGAGTCCTATACGACGAATCACAGAAGCCACAGAAGGACAAGGTGAATCAAGTCAATTCGCAGAGGTAAAAGCCATCCAGCTGGCTTTAGACATTGCTGAACGAGAAAAGTGGCCAAGGCTGTATCTTTATACTGACTCATGGATGGTGGCAAATGCCTTGTGGGGGTGGTTAAAGCAGTGGAAGCGAAGCAACTGGCAGCGTAAAGGTAAACCTATTTGGGCTGCTGAACTGTGGCAAGATATTGCTACTCGGCTAGAGAAACTAGTCGTGAAGGTACGTCATGTAGATGCCCACGTACCTAAAAGTCGGGCAACTGAGGAACATCGAAACAACCAACAAGCAGATCAGGCTGCTAAAGTGTTCCAAATAGATTTGGACTGGGAACATAAAGGTGAACTATTTTTAGCTCGGTGGGCTCATGACACTTCAGGTCATCAAGGAAGAGATGCAACATACAGATGGGCTCGTGACCGAGGGGTGGACTTAACTATGGACTCTATTGCACAGGTTATCCATGATTGTGAAACATGCGCCGCAATTAAGCAAGCCAAACGGTTAAAACCTTTGTGGTATGGGGGGCGGTGGTTGAAATATAAATATGGGGAGGCCTGGCAAATTGACTATATCACACTCCCTCAAACCCGCCAGGGTAAACGCTATGTGCTTACCATGGTGGAGGCAACCACCGGATGGCTGGAAACATACTCTGTGCCCCATGCCACTGCCCGGAACACTATTCTGGGCCTTGAAAAGCAAATCTTGTGGCGACATGGCACACCAGAGAGAATTGAGTCGGACAATGGGACTCATTTCAAAAACAGTCTCATAGATAACTGGGCCAAAGAGCATGGCATCGAATGGGTATATCACATCCCCTATCATGCACCAGCATCTGGGAAAGTTGAACGGTATAATGGGCTGTTAAAAACTACCCTAAAAGCAATGGGGGGTGGAACCTTTAAAAACTGGGATAAGCATTTGGCACAAGCTACCTGGCTAGTTAACACCAGAGGATCTATCAACCGAGCTGGCCCTGCTGAGTCAGATCTTTTACATACAGTAGAAGGGGATAAAGTCCCTGTGGTGCATGAAAGGAATCTGTTGGGAAAAACTGTCTGGGTTCTTCCTGCTACGGGCAAAGGTAAACCCGTTCATGGGATTGCTTTTCCTCAAGGACCTGGATGTACTTGGTGGGTGATGCTGCAGGATGGTGGAGTCCGATGTGTCCCTGAAGGTGATCTGATCTTGGGTGAGAATACTTAATTCTGAACTGTATGATGTTAATTGCTGCATAATACTAACAGTGTTCATAAGTGTCTTTCAGGTTGAAGCAGTGGTGATGGGAATAGAGCTAGCTGCAAGTGGTGTCCAGTAACCTCCTCGAGACTGACATCTTTAACCTGCAACCCGTGGGCATGAACCGTGACAAAACTCATACCATCTCTCCTGCCCTGAGAGACTCCTAGCCAGATGGAAACCCACAATCCTGAACTAAATGAACTTGATGAACTTTTTTTTTTTTCTGTATAGAGATGAATCATAAACTAATGTTATCTGTATATATTTTAAAATGAAAAGTTAGTGGTGATCTGAGTATGACGTGAATGGTATGGAATAAGGGGTGGAATGTCCTGGTTTGGCCTAAACCAGGCCGATTTTCCTTTCAGTGATTTTTACTTTCAGCTAAGTCTCCTCTAAATAACTGCACTTTCTGAAACTAACTGCATGTTTTTGCAGACAGTGTCTGCTTCCAGGACTGATAACGCTCGAAGTTTGTAGTTATCGCTGAGGCACCGGTAGGGTTGTTGTGCAGTAAGGCTCTTGCTGTACTTTTTTCTTAGAGAAACCAAGGTCACTGCTGATTCCTCACTGCTTACAAGTGAAAAGCCGAAGGGGGGTCGCAGCTGCAGGGGGAAGCAGACAGGGCAGGTGACCCAAAATTGACCAACGAGGGTATTCCATCCCATACACGTCATTCTCGGTATAAAGCGGGGGGATCACGAGGGTCTCTCTCTCTTGCTCGCCTCTTGCTCGCTCTTGCTCTTTTCTGCTATGGCCGGTGTCCAAGGAGGACTCCGACTGTTTTCCTGCTGCCCCTGATCCCGATCTGTGCATCCCTGAATCCAGCTCTCGACCGTCGCTAGGCCCAGCCTGGGCCTTCCCGGAGCCTGCCCTGCAGTGCCGGTGGTGACGTTGCCGACATCGGGGGAGCTCGATCTTGGTTTTGTATATATATTTGTATATATTTGATTATTCCAATATTATTATTATACTCTTTTTCATTATTATAGGTTTATTAAAACTGTTTTAACTTTCCAACCCGTAAGTCTCTCTCCCTTTTCCCTTTCCCTTTCCCTTCGGGTGGGGGGGGGAGGGTTAACAGAGAGAGTCTGCTGCAGGTTTAATCGCCAGCCCAGCTTTAAACCGTGACAAGCCCACACAGACTGCTGCACAGAACTGATAGATATCCTGAGGGAAACATAAAAGGGGGAGGGAGAAGTGCTTTTTTCATGAGAATTTTTCTGTTCAGTGTTCAGCTGTAGTCTGCCTGGACTGAACCTGAAGCATAAACAGTGCGGGCTCGTGTGGTTTGGTCTGTTTTAAAACTAAAAGACAGCACACAGTTCTCTACTTCCATTCACATAAGAGAAGTAAAACAAATACATTTTAAAGCCAGTAGAATAGAATGCTTATTCCATTGCTTATATACAACATAGTACATTATATTTATGATACACACCTGAGACAACTAACAATACTGATTATAATTGCTGAAAAAAAGTTTGTCATAATACTTTTTTGCTGAACTGTAGCAGAATAAGATCAATCTGAAATGTCTATAATCATGCAGTTTACCAAAGTCATCGCAATATCAGTGAAAAAGTTTGGCAAAAGCTAATTGTTCTTTATTGAATCTTGCAAAGGTTGCATAACTGTTAGTGAAACAACTACTGTGTAAAAAGGGAAATATAAGATTTTCTTAGATACATATATTTAGTTAGTAATGTTGAAATGGTATGAGGCAAAGCAAGACAAAATTTGATGGAAAAATATTTTCCAGAGTATCAGTTTCTATTATTACTCGAATACTAAAAATACTGTCAAATACCATACATAGATGTAAAAATTCAGATAAGACCTTAAAAAAAAGATAAGAATTTATTAAATATTGTTTATAAAACCTCAGTGCTGTTTATCAGTGATATATATGTCATTTTGCCACGCACTTTTAGCTTTTATTTGACAACTTAGTAGATGAAAAACTTTTGTCCTGTTGTCCTCTCTTACATAAAATGTTCAGTGACATTTTACAGAATCTTGCTTCAAGAACATGCTATTTTCCAACAAAAATACATTTGATCAAGACCTCAGCACCACAAGACTAGTGTAAAATTTGTTTTTAAGACTAATTTTAAAACTGAATGAAATATACTGCCTGCATTCCCTGATTTCACATTCAGAAATTCGAGTATCCCCTGAATTCACCAATGTATGTAAAAAGTATAGCACCAGATGGTATAGAAATTATGTGTTTCCCTGTGGAAAACAGACATTGTATGTGTAATAGGACAGGTCAAAAATATTTTTTGACAGAACTCTTTAAACAAAAAAAGTTCACAGTCTTTTAGAAAAGGCTCTCACTTTCTAAGGAAAAGATTTCTGAGACATTCATTCATAGGCGAGGAACAAAAGTGTGTGTCCTCTTGACATTCCAATGTACTGTTAACCCCTTTCTAATTAACAGACCAACTAATTAATGGTCTGTTAGCAGACATCAACATGCACCTTACCGAAGCTGATTAAAATAAGAATGGAAACACAGAACCTCAGCTGCTGTAAAGCTCACTTGACAGCATTGAAGCAATGGAATTGAAGGGTTATGCTATTTTTCTAAAGGCAAGAGCTGATGAGAAAAGAAAGAATTTTAAGAACGGAGGAGAACTAATTGAAGAGAATAGAGAGCAGGTGCTAAATTCTACTCAGATCCTTTTCAGAACTGCATCAATAAAAAAGTAAATACATACATGACAAACTTACAGCAGAGGCGTTCCTTGCCAGCTAACATTGATTTCCTTTGCCTGTTAGAAATAATAGCACCCAGGGTGAGGTAGCTCATGTTGGCAGCACAATACTTACACACTCTGGTTCTGAAAAAGTTCTGTGTGTGTGTGTGTGTGCCTGTGCACGCATGCATGTACACACACACCTGTGAGTTAATTTACAGTGATGGGTAGGGTCAGGGAAATGACATTTCACTACTATCACAATTTTTTCTATTATTCCTCTGAAAAACACCCAGAAAAATTGTCATCTTCGGAGAGCCTACGGTGAATATCAGTAGAAGATCCAGTCAGATATTTTAACAGCTTCATATTCTGCCAGGACAAACACTGAACTTGGAAACATTCAGAAAACTGTCGATGCTTCACTCCTTCACTTTTCAGGACAAAGTGTTTAAACTCTTTTTTACATCGCTATTTGCTCCCCATTGTCTTAAAAAAAAAAAGTAACCCAAGTTGCATTTGAAGCAAAGGAAAATTTCATTTGTAAATTCACTTTGTGGAAGATGCAAAATTTCATTTTCCTACCTTGGTTAAACTTCACAATCATTCACAAAATCAATATATTTCTAGAAGTTGGAGTTCTCCAAGTCTGGATACCATGTAGGATCAAATCATAGCTGTTTTATCTACTTCAATATATAATATCTACCAGGCTTTACCTGGAAGTTGTTGGAGATGATTAGATGATTAGAGGACTGGAACATCTCTCTGATGAGGAAGGGCTGAGAGAGATGGGTCTGTTTAGCCTGGAGAAAAGATGACCAAGAGGGGATCTTACCAATGCTTGCAAATACCTTAGGGGTGGGTGTCAAGAGGATGGGGTCAGACTCTTCTCAGTTCTGCCCAGCAACAGGGCAAGGGGCAATGGGCACAAACTGAAACCTGGGAAGTTCCATCTCAATATGAGGAAAAACTTCTTTACTTTGAGGCTGACAGAGCACTGTAACAGGCTGCCCAGAGAGGTTGTGGAGTCTCCTTCTCTGGAGATATTCAAAACCCGCCCGGATGCGATCCTGTGCCATGTGCTCTAGGTGAACCTGCTTTGGCAGGGGGTTGGACTAGATGATCTCCAGAGGTCCCTTCCAAACCTAACCATTCTGTGATTCTGTGAGTTACTTAGTTTATCTTCTCAAAAAGGTGACTGTTAAAGGAGTAAAGCTATCACTTCAGTGTGGAAATTATAATTCTCTCACAAGCATTTTCTGTTTGAGATGCCTTAGGGGGGGTTCATTAAGTACTTAAGTCCTTAAGTTTTATTTGCCTTTTTTTTTTTTTAAGTAAATAAGTTGAGCTGTGGAGGGAAAAAGAAGCAGGAGACAGAGGCTGTGCAATTAAATGATACTGTGATTTCTCTCCATAGATGCCTCTTCTGAAAATAAACAAGCAAACACAAAAAGTCTTCTGATGACAAACTACTGGTTAGCTTATCTTGCACATAATAAATTCAAAATAGGTGGGCTGAGGAATGGAATAAGGACTCTTACAAGGCAGTGCAGGGCTGAAGCCCAACCTCAAAGCACTAGTCAAGCAGAAGTGCCTGGCAGTACCTGACAGTATTTGTTCTTTAGTGATAGATCTTATGAATCATTGTTACAAGATGATGGATAACTCAGAGTAAATACTGCCTTTTCAGTGATTCAAAACCATCCAGCTGGGAACACTTTTTAGCATATGTAACAGTTGTTTTGTTATGTAATCCTTGTTTATTTGTCCCTCTTTAATATTTATTGAACACTGTCATTTTCTTTCTTAAACTAGACCTTAAACTAGATCTTCTGAGTAACAGCCATGTACTTTTGTGTTTTGTTTTATTTTGTTTTGCTTTTGTACATTGCAATGGTATCATAATATTTTCTGAAACCTTGTCATGCAGTGCAAATAGAAGTAGTGTATGTCGTGTACATAATGCAGTCCTGTTATCTTAAGAATACAACAGCATGCTTACCCAACCTTTCATACTTAACTACTGCTTGTAGAGTCCTTCATGGTAGCATTAATCTTGGGTGTTAAACTGCAATGCTACAGAGGTCAGGAGTCATTCACATTTGCAACAGTAGCTAAGAGAGAAATACAACACCGACCCAAATCAGGAGCAAATGCTGTTATAGTAAAACTTACTTTATCCTTTAAACAAATCTCTCATAAATTTCCATATGCAAAGCTACTACTGGAGAGTTAAAACTTTGCTAATAAGAAACTAGCTACTCACCGCCATCCTCCCTGGCAAACAGAGCACTTCTGAGCTAGCTTCACTGCATGCTTTAGCTTATTATTAAATATAACAATTATTTAGCAATTATTGTTAAATTATATAATTTAAAATGCCAGAATATGTTGAAAGCAATTGCAATTAATGGTTAAGAGAATTTATCTTTTTTTAAATTAGACAAGTTCAGTCATTTTTTAAATTGCAAGTTCTGATTCTTCTATATTTGGCTTTATGTGATGTTTTCAGAACACGATTTTTACTTTAATAAGCATGTTAATAGGAGATATTCAGTTGATAGGCAGACCTACTTAGATTTTCAAAGGCTTTGAGTGAGGTATCTCAGTAAGAGCACTGGAGAAAGCTATGCAGTCATGAGATAAGAGGGAAGGTCCTTGCACAAATAATTGCTCAAAAGACAGGAAATAGGGTCTCTTCTGTAAATTTTTGTTCCACAAAGAAAGCAAGTCACAGAGATTTCCTATTCTACACAGATTTATGCTGGGCCCACTTGTTGGTCAGTGTAATAATAAACATTTTATACAGAGTATGAATAATCAGCCTGCCAAATCTAGTTATAATACTAGTTGTTCAAGGAAATAAAAAGGAAGAGCTGACACTAAAGACCTTCCAATACTCAGTAGCCAGGCAATACAAAGATAGGTGACATTCATTATACATAGACATAAAGTCTTGACTTCACATACGTGATGATGATCTCTGAGCTGACCATTGTTTCTAATGATACTGGTGTTATGGGAGGCAGTTTTTTCCATTCAATGCTTACTAGTGGTTAAAAAGCAAAGCCACTGCTAGAAATTGCTAGGAAAGGAATACAGAACAAAGCAGAGATCATCATACACTATGAAGCATAAACTATGATAAGAATTATAAAGTACTGCATACTTGAATCTTGAATCTTGATTCCCCATCTCAAGGTGAACAGAGAGGAACTGGAGAAAGTTTAGAGGAGGACAAGATGAATGATCAAAAGTCTAGAAGGGCTTTATCACGTCCTGTCCAAGTTAAGTAAGACTCTTCAGTCTGGACAAGAGACAGCTGAGGGGCTATGTGCTAGAGATTTATGAATGGCACAGAGATAATAAATAGGGATCAGCCTCTCTCTCTCTCTCTTCCAACACAAGAACTGGTTGTTCGATTGAAGACAGCATGGTAAGATTAAAAAAAAAAAAATAAGAAGAAAAAAAAGAAGGCCGTAGGTCTTCCTGAAACATGCAATTAAACTGTAAAATTCCTTGCTGCATGAGGTAGCAGATATCAAAAGTTTATGTTTGTTGTAGGATAAAAAATAGACAGATTCATATGCGATGGTTATGAAAGGATTATTGAAAACATAGAAACCACACTTGTATCAGGAAATGTTCTGCAAATGATCTGAGACCAGGGAAGTACTTGGGGTAAGTATCATACGTGCTTGTCACGTTCTTATACTGCTCTTTAGGTATCGGCTTTTGGACTCTGTTAGAGTCAAGATAACTTTAGTCAGCCTATAGACTGATGAAGTACAGCATTTTTATAGTCTCAACGCTAAAAATAGAAATATGTCACTATGCATTTATGTACACTGCTTTTAAAGATTTGATGAGAAAACTGTATTATTAGCAATATATTCCTCAGCAAAGATATGAGCTCACAACTGCAACTTACAACCTGTATAATAACACAAGACTTACATAGAGTGCTGGGTAAAATCTCAATCTATGCAAAAAAGCCAAGGCACTTGGTAAAATTGTGAAACCATGGACTGCAATGAAGTGCATTCATCACAGAAGCAGTGGCTGGAATGTGATTCTGCTATTCAGTCTCAGTTCTGACTCTTCTCATGCTCATAGCTGTGAAAAACCCATTCAACATCTTTTCCATAATGACCCTGTACAGACAACGGCAACCAACGTGCAAAAAGTGAGGGTGGCCGACATGTTAACAAGCCACGTCACTGAGCTATATTTGAAACCTTGCTACCATGTGGCACTTAGACGAGAGATGTTAAACCTGCTTCATCCATTTTGTTCAGGATAGTGACTTGTCAAATTCCATCACTTATGTGACAAGGTTAAAGTTTTGCCTGTCTTTACTGAAGATAGCTTGGATATTTTTTTGCAGTAACAGAAAGATATATTGAACAAATTCCTAAATCTTCTTCTTTCAGCCTAATACAATTAAAAAGTTGAATCAAATGTGAAATATGAAAATTAAATCAGAAAGAATTATGACATGTATTCCCCAAATCAAACTTTTTACATATGTGGTATTAACAAATACATAATTCTTCTTTCTCACTGGGAGAAAGATAACTGTGAGAGTTACCTGACCAGGCTTTGCATTCTCACAGACAACTACATCATATTCTCTGGCGAGCTCTGGCGGGTTGTCATTGACGTCCAGGATTCTAACACCAACTGGAACGTGGCTCACTAGCCCAGGATTGTCTGCAAAATATACAAGGGGATATTGAGCCTTTTGAAATATTCAATGTTCCGTGACATCCTCAATTTAAACATGGTTTCTGTTTTCAGTAACTGGCTGAGAACTAGATACAGTTGTGGAAATTTAGGTAGCAAGATACTAAAAGATGTTGTTTGCTTTGCTTCATTAACTGTTTCGAAAAACAATAAAAAAAAGACTGGAAAGTATAGAATGAGTCTTAAGTCATAAGTCTTAACAGTCCTAAGACTGTTATATCAATAAAAATGCAAGTTACTCTGGAACTGAAGTGGGTGAAAGGTGTTGGAGTTCCACATACTATCACACTGTATGCTAAGAAATGATCAATTGCTTTGTAATGAATGTGAAAGTGTCATCACAATATTGAATAAAATCTAATATGAAAAATATGAAAAACTTTTTTTTCAGTCCCTTAAACAGTTTAGGAAAAAAAATACCAAAATAATAAGAAAATATTAATACATAGGCACATATAACCCTTTCCCAAGCTTGAGTTCAGCTTCCTCAGAAGTTATTATGCTATTACACAAAGTAGTTAATGAATCTTACTTTAGCAGTGACAAACCAGTAAGAAAACAATGTTTAAATAATGGTGTCTTAGGCTATGATCTGTACTTGAGAGTTCATCCTCAAAAAGAGCTCACCCTCAAAAAGCGCAATAAACAGAATCCTTTCAATGAGAATATATTTTGCATGATAAAATGGGAAAATACTCAGTTTTTTAAATCCACAATTCCCTTGTTCTTACTAAGTACTAAGAAAATTTTATTTTCTTGAAAGAATTATATATTAAAACTTTTTTATAATTAGATAAAATACACCTTGTGAAGTCTGTATAAGTATCAATTGGTTTGATGACACTTCATTTTACTTACACCAATTAAATGAAACTATCATCAGTAGAAGACAGCAAAGTCAATCTTTCAAACACAACAAGATGGAAGAATGGGGTCTTACAGATTGACATTTTAAAAGTGCATATTCCTGCATGTGCTCATAAGAAGAAAAAAAAAAAAGAGAAACGTTAGTAGTCTAAACCTCATTCACCTTGGTTATTTTGATCTTAATTAATCCACATCATGTTTCTGTCAAAAAGGGTAATTTGTAAAATGCTTTAAATTTGCCACACCTTTAATAGCTTCTGCTCAGAATTCTGAAAAACATTGATGAGACACATATTTGGATTCAAAGTCACCAGTAATGTACCCTCCCTATGAAAGAATTTTTTAGAATGTTGAAGTTTCTTTTGACAAAGTGACAGATCTATCCTTCTCTGTTTTCACCTGGGATACCAGTTAAAGAGCCTGGGGTTCAGAAGTTCTCTTCAGATTTTTCACATTCTCTTTTTAACTAATATGTCTATGTTCACCTGATGATTTTAATTTACTTTTGGAACTTAGTCAATTATCCCCATAAAATGTGAATAGAAAGGAGATAAAAAAATGCAACAGAAAAGGAAGACTTAACTTTGATAACATAGGAACCTCTATTCCCAATTAAAATTAGCATTAGAAGTTATAAGAACACACTCAGAAGACATTTATAGACTTGTAAATTCCACTTTCTTGCTGAAATTTTCCTTGACTGTTGGTATTTTCAGTTTTACCCCTCAACTATGAATATAACAGATGAACTGTTCCCGGCAACGAATCAGGAGAGGAGGGGGCGTAGCCGGAGGCATCGCGGAGGCACCGCGGGCGATTTAAACGCGGTGAAACCAGAACAAACAGCTGACAGCGGCGGCAGCAGCGAAAGCGGCAGCAGCGAAAGCGGCGGCAGCGACTTGAGGTTAGTGCGGGGGCGAGGGCGACATCGGGCTTAACCGGGCGGTTTTTCGTACTCTGGGCCCCCCCTGAGCCCCCTGCAAGCATCAGCCCCGAGCTGCTTCCCTCTGACCCCGGACCCGGACCCGGAGGTTCCCGGCAACGAATCAGGAGAGGAGGGGGCATAGCCGGAGGCACCGCGGAGGCACCGCGGGCGATTTAAACGCTCCACCCCATGTTATCGGGTGATAAAGAGCCTCCTGGAGGGCAGGGACTAGTCCCTGGCCAGAGGGGAGTGGGAGAGGGAGACTCAGCAGTGCCTGTGTGAGTCAGCAGTGACTGGGTGTGTCCCAGGGCAGGAGAGGCTGCAGATGTTTGCAGCTCGTTGGGGAGGGCACTGACTCCCTCCCAGTGCACAAGGCGAGGAAGGTGCCAAGGAGCTGTGAACCAGGGGTGGCACCAACAGGTATTTCCCAGTTCAGTGAAAGAACAATGGTATCTACCCGGTGGAAGAAGACCAAAATGGATGTGGGAACCCAGACAGAGCTCCCACGGAAGGAGGCGATGGTGCAGGTTGCGGGCTGCAGGGAATGCTACACCGTCTCTGTGGTGACAGGGGGCTGTGTGCGCTGTGAGCAAGTAGATGATCTGCTCGGCCGAGCGGCACAGCTGCAAAGCCAGGTTGAAAGGCTTCAAGCCAAAGTAGAAAGGCTTAGGAGCATTCGGGAGGCTGAAATGGAGATAGACTGGTGGAGCCAGGCTCTGCCCTCCCTGCAACAAAAATGGGAGCACCTGCCGGAGAGCTCCCAGGATCGAGGGACCCCTGTACTCTGCCCCTCTCAGGTGGAAAACAATAACCTAGAGGAGAGGAGTGAGTGGAGGCAAGTCTATGGCCATGGCAAAAGGCGAGTGCCCTCCTTGCCTACCTTGCCTCCACAGGTGCCTCTGAGCAATAGATATGAAGCCCTAGTGGAATACAGCCGGTCCAATGGGGATGTGGTAGAGAGGCAACCTATATCAGAGGTCCCACCACAGTCAGGAAAACCTGACGGGCGTATAGCTACCTCCTCCACAAGGAAGAAGAGAAGAGTTTTAGTGGTTGGAGACTCCTTCCTAAAGGGATCTGAGGGCCCAATATGCAGAGCTGACCCCCATCACAGGGAGGTCTGCAGCCTGCCTGGAGCCCGAATCAGGGATATCACCAGGAAACTCCCCAGCCTGGTGAAGGCCACAGACTACTACCCCCTGCTGATCTTCCAGACAGGTGGGGAAGAAGCTGCATCCCGTAGTCTGAGGGGGATGAAGAAAGACTACAAGGCCCTAGGACGGTTGGTGAAAGAGTCTGGGGCACAAGTTGTTTTCTCCTCCCTCCTTCCATTTTCAGGTGATGAAGTGGGATGGAACAGCAGGATTCTCTCTATTAATGCCTGGCTACGAGACTGGTGCTACAGGCAGGGCTTTGGGTTCTTTGATAATGGCTGGTTTTATAGGACAACAGGTGTGACAGTGATACATGGGAAAGGTTTATGTCGTAGGGGCAAAAGGGTTCTGGGACAGGAATTAGCAGGGCTCATTCGGAGAGCTTTAAACTAGATTCGAAGGGGGATGGGGTAGTACCTGGGCTTGCAACACTGGGGCAACGCTCTAGTGTTGAGGTAGACCAGGAGGCCTCCCATCCCCCTAGGGTGAAATCGGTGTGCCCAGCTCGCTCCCTGAAATGCCTGTACACCAATGCACGCAGCATGGGGAATAAACAGGAGGAGTTAGAAATCCGTGTTCGGTCTGGGGGCTATGATCTAGTGGCAATTACAGAGACTTGGTGGGACGCCTCGCATGACTGGAATGTGGTCATGGATGGCTATGTCCTGTTCAGGAAAGACAGGCCGCTAAGGAGAGGTGGTGGAGTTGCTCTTTATGTGAGTGAGCAGCTAGAATGTATTGAGTTCTGTCCAGGGGCGGATCAGGAGCGAGTTGAGAGTTTGTGGGTGCGAATTAAGGGGCACGCTGGCAGGGGTGATACTGTTGTGGGTGTCTATTACAGGCCACCGGATCAGGATGAGGACGGTGATGAGGCCTTCTACAGGCAGCTGAGAGCAGTCTCGCAATTACAGGGCCTGGTTGTTGTGGGGGATTTCAACTACCCTGATATTTGCTGGGAGGCCTACTCAGCCAGCCATCCCCAGTCCAGGAGGTTCCTCCAGTGCGTTGATGATAACTTTCTGATGCAAATGGTGGATGAGCCAACTAGGAGAGGAGCGCTGCTGGATCTTATCCTTACTAACAAGGAGGGTCTGGTTGAAGAGGTGAAGGTTGAGGGCAGCCTTGGTTGTAGTGACCATGAGATGGTAGAGTTCAGGATCTCATGTGGCAGGAACAGAATAGCTAGCAGAATCGCAACCCTGAACTTCAGGAGGGCCAACTTTGGCCTTTTCAAGCCATTGCTAGGGGAAATCCCATGGGACAGGGTACTAGAAGGTAAGGGGGCCCAAGATAGTTGGTTAGCATTCAAGGACTGCTTCTTCCGAGCTCAAGATCAGAGCATCCCAACAGGTAGGAAGTCAAGGAAGGGTACCAGGAGACCTGCATGGTTAAACAGGGAACTGCTGGGCAAACTCAAGTGGAAGAAGAGGGTGTACAGATCGTGGAAGGAGGGGCTGGCTACTTGGGAGGAATAGAAGTCTGTTGTCAGAGGATGTAGGGAGGCAACTAGGAAAGCTAAGGCCTCCTTGGAATTAAACCTTGCAAGAGAGGTCATCGACAACAGAAAGGGCTTCTTCAAATACATTGCAGGTAAAGCCAACACTAGAGGCAATGTAGGCCCACTGATGAATGAGGTGGGGGCCCTGGAGACAGAGGATAAAAAGAAGGCGGAGTTACTGAATGCCTTCTTTGCCTCTGTCTATACTGTTGGAGGCTGTCCTGAGGAGCCCCGGACCCCTGCGGCCCCAGAAGAAGTCAGGATAGAGGAGGAATCTGTCTTGGTTGATGAGGGCTGGGTCAGGGACCAATTAAGCAACCTGGACGTCCATAAATCCATGGGCCCTGATGGGATGCACCCGCGGGTGCTGAGGGAGCTGGCGGAAGTCATTGCTAGGCCACTCTCCATCATCTTTGCTAAGTCGTGGGCAACGGGAGAGGTGTCTGAGGACTGGAGGAAAGCAAATGTCACTCCAGTCTTCAAAAAGGGCAAGAAGGAGGACCCGGGGAACTATAGACCGGTCAGCCTCACCTCCATCCCCGGAAAGGTGATGGAGCAACTTGTCCTTGGTGCTGTCTCTAGGCACATCAAGGATAGGGGGATCATTAGGGGCACTCAGCATGGCTTCACCAACGGGAAGTCATGCTCAACCAACTTGATAGCCTTTTATGAGGATGTTACCCGGTGGATAGATGATGGTAAAGCTGTGGATGTGGTCTATCTCGATTTCAGTAAAGCGTTTGACACGGTCTCCCACAGCATCCTCGCAGCTAAACTGAGGAAGTGTGGTCTGGATGATCGGGTAGTGAGGTGGATTGTGAACTGGCTGAAGGAAAGAAGCCAGAGGGTAGTGGTCAGTGGGACAGAGTCCAGTTGGAGGTCTGTGTCTAGCGGAGTCCCGCAAGGGTCGGTTCTGGGACCAGTTCTATTCAATATATTCATTAATGACTTGGATGAGGGAATAGAGTGCACTGTCAGCAAGTACGCTGATGACACAAAACTGGGAGGAGTGGCTGACACAACGGAAGGCTGCGCAGCCATTCAGAGAGATCTGGACAGGCTGGAGAGTTGGGCGGGGAGAAATTTAATGAAATATAACAAGGGCAAGTGTAGAGTCCTGCATCTGGGCAAGAACAACCCCATGTACCAGTACAAGTTGGGGGCAGAGCTGTTGGAGACCAGCGTAGGGGAAAGGGACCTGGGGGTCCTAGTGGACAGCAGGATGACCATGAGCTAGCAGTGTGCCCTTGTGGCCAAGAAGGCCAATGGCATCCTGGGGTGTATTAGAAGGGGTGTGGTTAGCAGGTCAAGAGAGGTTCTCCTCCCCCTCTACTCTGCCCTGGTGAGGCCGCATCTGGAGTATTGTGTCCAGTTCTGGGCCCCTCAGTTCAAGAAGGACAGGGAACTGCTAGAGAGAGTCCAGCGCAGAGCCACAAAGATGATTAAGGGAGTGGAACATCTCCCTTATGAGGAGAGGCTGAGGGAGCTGGGTCTCTTTAGCTTGGAGAAGAGGAGACTGAAGGGTGACCTCATCAATGTTTATAAATATGTAAAGGGCAAGTGTCATGAGGATGGAGCCAGGCTCTTCTCAGTGACATCCATTGACAGGACAAGGGGCAATGGGTGCAAGCTGGAACACAGGAGGTTCCACATAAATATGAGGAAAAACTTCTTTACGGTGAGGGTGACTGAACACTGGAACAGGCTGCCCAGAGAGGTTGTGGAGTCTCCTTCTCTGGAGACATTCAAAACCCGCCTGGACGCGTTCCTGTGTGATATGGTCTAGGCAATCCTGCCCCGGCAGGGGGATTGGACTAGATGATCTTTCGAGGTCCCTTCCAATCCCTAACATTCTGTGATTCTGTGATTCTGTGATTCTGTGATTCTGTGATTCTGTGAACTAAGGGACTAAAGCAGACTCTCTCAGTTGTGTTCATGCAAGACTGAGGCTTCACATTGCTACCTAGAAAACACTTTTAATGGAAAACTTTTGGGAATGTTAAAATGCTGGGAGTATGCTTGGGTACCTACTCTTCATTTAAAAAAAAAAAAAAGAACTAGTACAGAATTATATGGTTTCCATGGCTGCTACTATCCTATTGAGTTCTATACCCCAAATGATCTCTTACAGTAGCTCCAAGAAATCGCCAAACACAGGAGTTTGTGTACTTCTGTGCCTGGGTTTATTTTATTTGATATTGAAATTCTTGGATTATTTGTTGCAATTGTTTTACCCAGATATGCCTCAAACCTTAACCAGACCTGGAATGGACTTTTGCAAGCCACACAGACTTTAGGATCTCAATTTTTTATGTAATGGTTTTTGCATCTTTTTGAAGGCCTTCACTTCACTAAGTTATACAAAAGAATAATAATAATTTAGAATAAGAATAAATATAATTTAGGCTGTACTGACATAAAAAGACCTGAAATATCTCCCTACAAACACACACAAGACAGAGAAGGAGAAGAGCAAAAACATGTGCATGACCACCACAGAAGCATTCCCCAGGCATGGTGCCAGTATCAGTTTAGAGGGAGTAAGTTGTTGTTCCAGCACCTACATGGGATTATCACCGATTATTTTAGGCAGAGAAAAAAGTGGCATAGCTACAGTGATGGTATTGCACTCCCTTGTAAGGAACATCTCATTGATTGCAAATCACTGGGTTTCAATAGATTTCCTAAGCGATATGGATGTAGGGGCGCCCAAGCTTCATATTCATCCCTCTCCAAGGTACACTGCCACTCTGAAAGGCTGAAGAAAATATGCTTTCTCCCTGTTTTTCAGTGTAAAAGATGAACATTTTAAGTCTGTTAGGATTTATACAATCAGATCAGGCAACATTTCCTGCATGTATTTGCACAGTGTAATTCAAAGTTGGTTTTGTTTAAGCCCAGTACTATTTTCTATCTGAAAATGTTAGTAAATAAGGCGTTTCTGCAATGCAATGTGTTATTTACATCAGTTAATGACATTTTTAAGTGGCAACTAATTTGTTTCTCGTTTGTTAAATAATTTTTTATTCAAATTTTGCAGTTCAGAATTTATTTCCCTAAAAATGACACTTTAAGGATATCTATGTAAACATTTTCTCACTGCAGCTCAACATTGTAATTTCTAGGAAATTATATGCAAACATCGCAGGTGTAACTATGGTATGGTTCTGACTGGGCAACTAACACACTCCTTTTTACAAGGAGACACATGGAAAAGATGAGGGGTAATGGGTACGAGTTACTCCTGGGGAGTTTCTGAGTAGATAAAAGAGGAAAATTTCTCACAGTGAGAACAATCAGCCACTGGAATAATCTCCCTAGGGAAGTGGTGGATTCCCCAACATTGGACACTTAAGATTCAGCTGGATAGGGTGCTGGGCCATCTTGTCTAGACAATGCTTTTGCCAAGAAAGGTTGGACCAGATGATCCTTGAGGTCCCTTCCAACCTGGTGTACTATGATTCTATCGTTCTAATACATGCAGTGAAGGTGAGGAAGAATGACACTTGGCTGTTCACTAAGCAGTTGGGAGAAAGGAACCATTCATATGCCTTTCCTCTTATTACTGAAGGAAGCAATCCAGGAGACCCTTTGAAGTATATTAACACTAAAAAATATTTGATCCTTCCCTGGAAGTAGGTCATGAGATTGTGCAGAACAGCACAAGGAGTAGAGATTGAATATTTCTTATTGCTCACTGAAATATAGCTTACAAACTCATTTAGGTAACTTCCTCTGTTAATGTCATCAGACAATCCAATTACAAAAATCCTGTAATTACAATTACAGAACATGATATCTAGCAATAGACGATCTAGAGATGATCTATGACTCAAAGGAGCTTTGTTCTTGAGGATTTGTTCAGGAGGCTCTCACACATAGTTTCAGGTAAGTGAACTAGAAAGTGGTATAAATTAAAGCAGACAAAAAGAGAGCACTCAAAAGCATAGAAAGGAGACGGAAGGCAAAGATCACAGTAAAGGGTTAAGGATGAATAAATCCATTTGGGAGTAGATTCTTTAACTATAGTGAAGGAATTGAAGATTTTAATACTAGAGAAATCCTGAAGAACCTTTTGCCAGAAGGCAAAACCAGTTGTGATTATCAGATAATCATAGGATCACTGAAAAATCTTAGTTGAAAGGGGCTTCTAGAGGTCACTTGTCCAGTCCCCAGCTCAAAGCAGAACCATCTTCAAAGCTATAAGGGGGGCATAATACATCTAAGAGGAAGGGAGAAAAAAAGCAGCAAGAGCACAGAGCAGTGGGTGCCAGAGACAGAGAACTGTTCTGTAGGTCTGGCGGCATGTTTGGAATAGTTACTGGGGAAGGAAAAATCAAACTTTCACTCCAATGTGTGGCAGAAAAAATGGTAAATACTTTCATCTCAGTACCGTCTATCAGACCTCTTTGCCCCATCTTGAATGTGTTCTCTTGTATGCCTGTCACTACTACCCAGTACAGTCTTACTGTAGTCTCTTAAATGTGCATTATTTTCACAGAGATTTCATGGAGAGTCAGAGAGTTTACCTTTATTTGTTCTGCAGCTGCTTTGCAGTACAAAAAAATCATAAGTACCTTACCAGTTCAAGAGAGTTCTTAATGCACAAGTTATTACTAATATCTTTCTGGAAGAAGTTACCTCATGGGATCGTTGACATTTGCAGACAAATTTCCATATTGACAGCCTACTCATTACAAAATGCTAATAGGGAAAGTATTAACACCACTTACCAAAAGAGTCTTGAAGTTTGTCAGATCATGTATACTACATAGATATGCATGCAAGATGATAGCACAGTTTATAAAGGTGTGCTGGTTTTGGCTGGGATAGAGTTAATTTTCTTCATAGTAGCTAGTATGGCGCTGTGTTTTGGATTTGTGCTGGAAACAGTGTTGATAACACAGGGATGTTGTCCTTACTGCTGAGCAGTGCTTACACAGAGTCAAGGCCTTTTCTGCTTCTCACACCACCCGCCAGTAAGTAGGCTGGGGGTGCACAAGAAGCTGGGAGGGGACACAGCTGGGACAGCTGACCCCAACTGACCAAAGGGATATTCCATACCATATGATGCCATACTCAGCGTATAAAGCTGGGGGGAAGAAGAAGGAAGGGGGGGATATTCAGAGTTATAGCTTTTGTCTTCCCAAGTAACAGTTACACATGACGGAGCCCTGCTTTCCTGGAGATGGCTGAACACCTGCCTCCTGATGGGAAGCAGTGAATGAAATCCTTGTTTTGCTTTGCTTGCATGCATGGCTTTTGCTTTCCCTGTTAAACTGTCTTTATCTCACCCAATGAGTTTTATCTCAACCTGTGAGATTTTTTTAGTTTTATCTCAACCTATGAGATTTCTCACTTTTACCCTTTTGATTCTCCCCTCTATCCCAACCAGAGGGAGTGAGCATGCAGCTGTGTGGTGCTTAGCTGTTGGCAGGGGTTAAACCACAACAAATGAGGGGAGAGAATGAGAATGAATTAAGAGGGACCTTACAAACTTTTAGATTTTATTTTGTTGTTTTATTATAAAATAAATATAAACCAGATTTTTCCAGAAGTTCAACTCACCTGCAATCTCCAAACCACGCTAATAACTTCTCCTTTTAGTAGTATATTTTTATTAATTAGCCAAATTTCTTGCAGCAGTTTGGTAGATTTCCAGTTTTATGATAATCATGGCTGACATATATTTCAGGCCTGCACATTATAAAACAGACAGATCCGTTCTGTGTCCTATTAGCATTATGCCTCAAGAGTAGATTTTTCGAAGTGAATGCTCACTGCTTTAAGGGATAACTGAAGCAGAAACATTGCTCTGACTCACCTACACTAGGGACTTGCTTTCTTATGCTTGAGACTTTTCCCAGAATAAATGGTTCTTCTGTCAGAATACTAAATATCTGTAAAGTGAATTAATTTCATTGCATATCAACCCCCCCACCAGTAAGTCCTCTGCGAACTTACAGAAGTCCCTGTCAACAGCCAGTCTGAAGTCTTGAATCTTCTCTTCCGTTAAATTCTGTGGGCAAACTTTAAAACCCCTGTTTAATATGAAAGCTTCTACTACAGCTACTGCTGCCTGAGACTTCCTTTTCAAAAGGAAGTCATTATCAAAATTCCATGGGCTTTATGAAAATAAATTCTACCTGAATGACATTCAGAATAACAGTCCTGACATCAACAGTCTTTCGTGGTTTTGTATTTTTGTTTTTTGCTTTTTTTTTTTTTTTTTAAGTTAGACTAGTATAGGTAAACAGTTATTATTATGAAAGCTGAGTGAATAATTTAACCCAGAGTCAGCCTGAACTGTTTTAGAAGGGTAAAGAATTTCACAAAAAAATTGAATAATTTTACACATTCTCATAATCTAGAATAAAAACCCTCACCTAGTTTAGGATCAGAATGACTATATCTATGCTTTTGCATCATCAATATTAAATATTGACCTTAATCAATACAATAACAACTTTTTTCCCTCATTTTGGCACCTTTTCAAGACCTTATGAGGCAAGCCAATACTTAGGAAGTTCAACCAATTATCTATTCCGGTATGTTTTTCAAGAGCAGTAGAAAGCACTCATCAGACTTCTCTAATAATGATTAGTTTTGACACATTAGAAGACTAAACATAGATCTAGGAAGGATAAAGTATACTACAGAAACAGAACTAAAATGATGAAAGAATGTCTAGTATGTAAGTGAGAGTGGTAATATTCAGAAAATACTGGGTTTAATTCAAGATAGTGTATATATGATAAACTAAATTTTCTGGCAAGGAGAAAATTATGCAGAATCTAGTAATAAGTGTAATGTTCTATGCTGCTTTTTTAAGGTAGTGGGTACTTTTAAAAATTGTTACCTGAAGTTGGCTAGAAAAAGTTTTATTTTTTTCTTATAGCAAAATTTGATTTTTCACTGATGAACACAAATCTGAAGGCAATCTCTTGGATCATGCTAGTAGTGGTAGCAGTAGTAACAAGAGCAATAGTAGTAATAATAGCACTGCAGCAGACTTAAAACATTTAGCACTCTCAAGCTGGCAACTCCCTCTGCCTTAATGAAGCAAAATTCTGCAGCTCATAGACAATGCTGGTGCTCACCTCCTCAGCAGATCAGGGCACCACAAAATATACTGTTTCTGTGGCCAGAAATCTACGTTTTGAGATTCTGTTACTGATTCACAAAGCCCTGAACAGGGGAGACTCTCTCTTCTTTGGGGAGCCACCTTGGTAGCCAGGAAGAGCCATACCCTACACCATCCTCAGATGACAATGTAGGAATATCTTCATCATACGTTCCCCCAAAGAAACAGAGAAGAAAATCCATCATGCCTAGAAGCCAATGACTAAACCAAGACAAAAGGGAAATAAGCATCAAACCTGGAATTAGAAGTATCACTTCTTGAGCAAGATGGAGTACTAGCTGCCTTTCAACAACTGGGTTTTTTTTAATAGTTTTGTGTAGGCTTTCCTTATTGCATTGATACATATATTTAAAAGAACAGCAGATTCTGCTGCAAATCATATTATTGTGATCTTATGGTCCATTAGTAGGTAACTTGCCAAGGCTGAAAAGCCCAGCTGTGACTGCCATATTCTACTGTTAATGGAAATTGAACCTCTGGATATCAGATGTGTAGGGACTTTCTAGTGGAAAGGTGTCCCTGCCTGTGGCAGGGGGGTTGGAACTAGATGGTCTTTAAGGTCCCTTCCAACCTAAACCATTCTATGATTCTATGATTCATTGGAAAGTTTGGACAGGGTATCAGTATTGTGTCTAGCTCTCACCATTAAAACGATATCAGATATCCACTCAATGAGCAAAATAAGTCTTAAAACTCAGACCTTGTAGTTTTAAAAATCTACTTGAATCTGGTCCACATTTAGGGAAATACTTTTGTCGCAGATTCTGTTTCTTAAAAATAATAGAGTAATTGTTAGCAATACCAAAACTCTTTCTGAAACTGAGCTAATAGGCAGAATGCAAGTGAGGTCAAAGATGAAGAATGAATGTGATTTTTTTTTTCCTGGAGGCGGCAGGGCTTAAGGTAACACTTTTATGTCTGGTTCTGTAATGTATCTATAGAGATAATCATAAATGTAGTATATTGACTGAATTTAATTATTATTTAAGTGTGCTCTGTATTGTTAAAAAACATTAATTTTGAAGAAAAAATTATAGACCAAAAACCACTATGAGGAAATTTTATATTTAGTGTAAGAAAAAATTCACTTAAAGGAAAAACTAAGATACAAAGCCAGCAACAAACTCACTACTATTTAACAAACGATCATCCTGCTGTCCACAAGATACAGAGAGTTAGATTATAACACTGTAACAGCACTTTGTTCTGATTTAGATTACTTTCTTTTAGATCTTGAAAAGGGTTCCTTTTTCTAAAAAATTAGTTATTTGACACAAGGCATTAAAGTTATTCTTGATTATGGAAAAAAGTTTAAAATGAGAAAATAAAATGTCATCAGTTGTTGTTCTTTTTTTAATTCTTATACTGCTATATGCCAGGAAGGCATAACTGGATAGTCTTGTTTCTTTCAGGTAATGCATATGTTGTTTTCATTTGTTTCAAAATAAACAGAAATGAATTGTGTATTTTTGCCTTTTGATTTTACTTTTTGTAAAATAAATGAGTATGCCTCTTAATAGCATTAACAGGTTTATTCTGTTTACTTTACATCTCCACTCTATATTCATTTCTCATTCACCATATGACAGTCTCATGTAGTGCTATCAGAAGTAACATATATTTTAATCTCCTACCAAAATCTTAGGAATGTCTTTTCTGGTGCAGTGCAACCAGAAAACATGAAAAAGAACTGGCAAATTCTTCTCATAACTTGCTGTTCACTGATGGCAATATGAGGTGGCAATATCCCAGTGCACCTAAAGAAAAGATATAACTGCATCTCATTCTAATTATATAATTTATTTGTTTATTGAATGTAATTATAAAGCTTTCAATATTTATTCAAAATCTCAAGGGGTTTTACATGTCACTGCTGCAAAGTTATTTCTTTGTGTAGTTTTTGTAATGACTGTATTTTCCTGTGATCCTTTCAATATCACATCACAGGGTATTGCATATTTTGCCAGTGAGGTATTGCTCTAACTCAACACTTTGTTAACTTAATCCGTGAAGCTAGTGTGAGGAATATGCACGGAGAAGCAAATACAGAAGACATATAAACAAATATCTTTGCGTTTTTTTTCCCCGATATCTGATTGTGTCTGATAGTCCTTTAGGTAAATAGTGGGAAAATATCTGCTTTTCCATTCTCAGCCATGGCAGGGCATTTTGAAGACACTCAGGAACACTGCAACTTCATCCCAAAAAGACTAGTGATCTAGTAAACCCAGAAATGTGTTTTACACACTGTCATATTTACCAGCTGCATAAGAGAAATATGTGAAAAATTCCCAGTAGAAAGTATCTTCTAAATCTCTGAAATATAAACTTTTAGATCTGCCCTGAAATATAAGCATCTATCTTGCTTTCAAAAAATCATATTTCTTATGATGACCACAGATATTCTTATTGTCCATCTAAATGTCCAGTACTTTACTTTATGAACCCTAGTAATCCCTCGATGTTAACATCATCTGAAAGCCATATCTAGAAGCTGGTTTGCTCTGTTTCTATTGAGCAGATATTGAACACACTCAGTGCAGTTGTTAGAAATAATATCTAAAAGGAGTTTCCTGACACAGTCTTCCTTGCTGTATTGCTAGGCAGAAATCTCTAGTGAAAGCTATAATCCTCACTTTGATTCTCAAATCAAGACATTCTCTGATTCCTTCAATCATCAGTGTTTATTTCTCCCCACAGCTTTTATTCCTACTTATTGAGCACAAAGACTTCAAAGATAGTATTATTTGTCCTATTTTTAGCACTGCTTTGGAAACTTTGAAGTACATGTTTATTTTTCTAACTGAAATTGGCTTTGGAACTGGTAGAAGTCCATCCATTTGTATTTTAGTGCCACCTTTCTCTTGCAGGGGCTGTGATTTGGGGTTTTGCTGTTATTGTTGCTTTGCTTTTGTTATTAGCACAACTATATGCTAGAGAGAAACCGTAACTGAATCACCCAGAATTATTTTTACAACCACTTATTTTCTTTGAGAATACATCAGTATTTGTGAGAAATAATTCTGCTTTTTCTTCTCTACATTCAACACACAGTTCCCACAAAATCACAGAATGGTTGAGGTTGGAAGGCACCTCCATAGATCAGCAAGTCCAACTCCCCTGGTTAAACCTGGGTCAACTGGTGTACATTGCTCTGAGCCATGTCCAGTTCAGTACTGAGTATCTCCAAGAACAGAGACTCCACGACTGCTCTAGGTGACCTGCCCCAATTTTTGACCAATCCCATAGTAAAACTGTTTTTCTTCTTATGTTTAAATGGAATTTTCTGTATTTCAATTAGTGCAGATTGCCTCCTGTCATTTCACTGGATACCACTCATATGAGTCTTTCCTCATCTTTGTTCATCTTTACTCATCTTTTTTACTCCCCCTATCAGGTATTTAAACACACTGATAAGCTCCTTCCAAGCCTTTTCATCTCCAGGCTGTACAGTCCCAGCTCTTTCAGCCTCTCCTCATATGACAGATACTCCAGTACTTAATGATTTCATGCCTCTTCACTGGACTTGGTCCAGTTGCTCCATGTCTCTCTTGCACAGATCTGGACCCACGTGAGGCCTCAGCAGTGCTGTGTAGAGGGGAAGGATCGCCTCCCTCAACCTGGTGTCAACACACTTTTGCATGCAGTGTGGGATGCAGTTGGCCACCTTTGCCACAAGGGCATATTGCTGACTCATTTCAACTTGCATCCACCAGAAACTCCACGTTTTTCTGAAAGTTGCTCTCCAGCCAGTTGGCCCTGCATGTTTACTGGTACATGGAATTATTCCTGTCCAGGTGCTGGACTTGGCATTTCCTATTATAGAACTTCACAAGGTTCCCATTCACCCATTTCTCCAGCCAATCAAGATCCCTCTGGATGGCAGCATGACCCTCTGGTGTATCAGCCATTACTCCAGTTTTGTGTCATTTGCCAGCTGGCTGAGATTACACTCTGTCCCATCAACCAAGTCATTAAACTGTATTGCATCCAGTATAAGCCCCTGGGGGTACTTCACTAGTGACTGCCCTCCAGTTGCACTTTGGACTGCTGATCACAACTCTTCGAGCCTGCCATTTAAGACAATTTTCAGTTCACTTCATCATTCATTTATCTAGCTCATACTTCAATGTGTCTTGTTCGTACATGAGTTTCTCTCAATCTTCATGAATTCTTAGCAGCTATGGAGGTTCTTTGTGAATCTGAATTACTTTCTATCGTTGTGTGCTATCACTACAAAGAATTCTAATTGATAGATCCTACACCAGTCCTTAAAATAGCTCAGCTTTAACTTTTTCCATTCCCAAAGGAACAACCATTCACTATGACTGTATTTCTTTCCTCTAAGTCAGTCTTTCATTTGTTATAAAACTTTGTGCACTTGCTCTGTATTTTCCTATTTCCATTACTCTTATCAAAGACTTGGTTAAAAGCCTTTAACAGAGCTAAGCAAATTGTATCTCCTTCCTCTTTCAAATAATCTTTTATAAACTTTTTCAAAGAATTCAAACAAGCTAATGAAATGTGAATAATTCTATGTGAAACCGTACTTTAAAACCCTATTACCATCAATTTTTAGTCCTTCCCCCTGCCCCAAACATAGTCTGTAGATTCTTCAATATAAAATATAGTATTATTTTGTCATCTTTCTTATTCCCTAATACCACAAGGAGTTTTCAGGAAGTACTAGTACTGAAACAATCAAAGCAACAGCTTCAGTGGTGTGCCCTGAACACCAAAATCCCAGTCTTCCTCATTGTATGCTGCTGTTAAAGAACAGTGCATGTTAAAGAAAAAAAAAGTATTGTCCCATCCATTCTAGTGGCAATGAACTCTGGTGTGCTTTAGGAAGGATCTCTGTAAACAGAAAAAAAACTCTGATCATTACAACAACATTACTCCCACAGAGGAAAGTGGTGGAACTTCCACTGATTTCAGAGGGGACATTTGATCAATGCAGAGTGTCTTATCAAAGGTTCAGAAACAACAAGGCTGATGCATGAGGATATCATACATTTGAGGGTAGAAATATGAAGTTGATTCTAAATTTCTTTTGCATAAAATAAGCACGGCTACAAAGAGCCGCCCAAAGGATGATCAGTGGAAACCGAATTCTGTCAGTGAAGTGTAGCATAAAGTCAAGAGAGGAAAACACTTCAAGAAACTAACTATAACATTTCTTCAGCAAAGCACCTCATTGTTGAAGCAGTACAACCTTTCTACAGCCTTGTAGATTCTGCTATGTTACTAGCTAAGCAAGTGGTGTCAGAAGCTGCAAATGGTGTCAAAAGCTGCAAATGCCTCTACCATGTCAGATGAACTTGAAAACTGCCACTCTCGCAGCTAAATAACATTTTGGTCATAACCTTCCGCTTATTTTTCAGCTTTAGTCTTAGTTCTGCAATTCCTTGTGCGTGGACTTGAAAGTGAATGCCATAAACCGCTGTAGATATAGGATAGACAGCGCTTAATAGAAGAGTTTTGGCCTTGATGCTGTATACACAACACACGCTCCTTTTTCCATCGTAGATCCAATTACTCATTTCGTAATGGATTTGGAAGAGTACAGCAGTGTTGTAATTTTCAAATTACTATAGGTAAGAAAATGGCCAAAGAAGTGGACACGAGGAAAGACTGCCCGTCATTTAGGCTGCCTGTCAATCTGCCTGCCATCCATCTCTTCTTCACTGCTGTCTCTTCCTTTTTTCATAACCAAATTGTTTTTCAAACTGACATTATCGATTTACTTATCTTTCCAACCTCAACTTTAACAGTAAGAAAGGCAATGCAAGGGAGAAAAAATAATTCTCTGTCTTCCTGTAACAAGTTGCACCTGGAATGGAGAATTCTAAGCAGGCTGTCTTAAAAAAGAAGGCATTTCATCCTCATTATTCATTCTATTCTGTTTTAGTTATAAACACAATCCTTCTCCATTCTCCATACCATTCTCTCAGCATGGTACGTGTACTAACACTCATTTGACTATGTGAAATAAATAATGTGTAGAAAGCTACATTTAAGTTTAATGCTATTGAGATTTATTTCTGCTAAATAATTATATTTGGATGCCTTCCCCAAAAGACTAGCGACTATTCCTTTTTTCAGTATGTCCCAATATGGCTTTTAAATCTTAATTCAAATTAACACTTACTATACACCTGTTTATGATTTGGCTTAAATTATATTTTATTTCATGCTGTACTGAAATAACACATTATATATGAAGACACTGTCAAGCACACTGAAGTGTCAGTGGTTACCTTTTTTAAAGGGCTAACCATAAAACTCCAGATTTTACTATTTACAATAGAAATTTACTTAGTTCAAAATCTCAACTTAGTTTTGAAAGCAGGTATAATAATACAAAATAATTTGTTGTCCTTATAAAATATGTACGTGCTGGTAATTCTGTAGCATTTGCTAATAATGTAGCGGCAGAATAAATTCCATTTTAACCCAGAGATGAAACAGGTGAAAGCAGATGTGGCTCAATAATGTCAGTGGCACCTGTTGCAGATAAAACCTGTATTGTGTCATCTGGCAATGACGGAACACAAAAAAAAAAGGAAAAAAAGAGAAAGGAAAGGAATATACATAGAAGTAGTTCACAGTTTTGATCAAAATCACTGCCACTGAAAGACGCTGTCATGAAGAGCACTTAGCAGGACTGGATCTATTGATCCAGGTTGGGATTTTTTTTCATTTGGTTTGTTGAGTTTTTTAACTTTGAAACTTTGAAACTGTACCCAAATAAATAACCTGTAATAAAAAGGCTAACTGAAATGTTCACAGAATCACAGAATCACAGAATGTTAGGGATTGGAAGGGACCTCGAAAGATCATCTAGTCCAATCCCCCTGCCAGAGCAGGACTGCCTAGACCATATCACACAGGAACGCGTCCAGGCGGGTTTTGGATGTTCTTTAAACTGTCCTTGCCTCATGTAAAAATATTTATCTGGGACAATTTAGTCAGACATTTCTTGACTGTTGCAAGGCTTATCTAAGGCAATGGTAATTCATCAGACTTTGAGGCCTTTCAAATGCACAGGCAAGTATTTATTGTATCTTTACTTGGCAATTTGCCTATTAAAAGGCCAGATGTATACCCTGATAATCAGCAACTACTAGGCACCTGCCAGATATAAATTAATATTGGCATATTTAACATGCAGTTCGCTAAAATAGGTTAATTGCAGACACAAGAAGGAAAGATGAATTTCTCAGACAGTACTATATAGTGTTATCTTCTAAGATATATGAAATACGAAACACAAACAGGACAAGCTGTTGATTTTGGAAAACTAAATGCTTGGAAACATTCCTGGGTAAACTGTCAGCCTTCTATCACATACAGAAAAACATGGTAAACTTACATAGGTGGAATCTCATAGGCATATGGGGTTTTCTTTATTTGTTCTGTGGAATTAGGGAATTTATGCACACAGAGAAAATTCTCCTTTATCCAAACTGGCTAAAAACCCCATGGTATTAAAAAGAACGCAATGTCTCCAGATAGTGTTTCTTAAAATCTGAAAATTATTATTTTCCTGTCTATTTTTTTAATCCTTTTTAATGTGCCAAACATATTATTTACCTATCTCAGAAGCAGCCACTGTGATGTTGTACCAAGGTGTCTCCTCTCTGTCAAAAATCTTGGCAGTCTTAACGGTCCCAGTACTAGCATCAATGGTGAAATACCTATTGTCTTCTGTGTTATGATCAATGAAATATCTATGAAGAAATAAAACAATAAAAATATACTCATTGTAGTATGTATCATTCAAAATAACAGAAAGCTACATAAGAATATTACTTTCAAGCTTTTAAAATCATAGAAATTTTTAAAAACACCGTAAGAAAAATTCTGTATTTTGGAGACACCCAATGTAACACCATATTTCATTTCTTTCATAATGTTACATTTCTTTTGATACATAACAACATTTCCACTGTGAGTCATAAAGATATAAATTGCTAGCAGGTGATATTTTACACAGCAGTATAGAATTCTGTCAAAGGTAAGATACACATATATTTTGACTAAAAAATCATAAAATGGAAAGGCAGAAAAGAAAACAGAAAGGTATTAAGTTATTATTCTTCTGCTTATTTCCTTGTCACTGCAAACCAGTGTGCTCATTCCCAGTACCTATTTTGAAGCATGTCTCTCTGTCACGAAGTTGATGACATAAGCTGTTTTGAACATAACCATTACAGAGACTAGTAGCAGAAACGGCTGATTCCCAGAGCTGCAATTGACACTAGCCTAGAAGTGGAACTAAGCAGCCCTGCTTAACTCCCTTGGCTTCTTGGCACTTTGCCTAGCAGAGACAGTAAAAACCTTGAAGTGGGTAATGGAAGCAGAGGGAGGGAACACAAAAGAAGAGATTGACAAGACGTTTTTTCTCAAAGCCGGAATAATTTACAACAACTTTTAACAAATGAAGCAATTACAGACCTCTAGCAAGCCTTCTTCAATAACTTCAGACTTGATGAAAAAAAAAAGAGGAAAAAGCTTCTAAGTCTTTTATATACCATAATTGTTTTTCCTGATAATTTGTCAGCCCTGCTTTCATTTTCTGAAGTTTTCAGTACATGGAAGCTATATATAGGTCAAAATGATTTATTTGTCCCATCCAATTGCTCCTATTTCTACATCACCAAAAGTGTAATTGCCAGCTAATAAAAAGAGTGGTGCACACAAAGGCTGTCAAGCTCAAAAAAATTAAAAATAACTTCAGTTTTATTTCTCTCACAATGTACTTATTTAGACTATTTGTGGAAAGGAAAAGCAAGCAAGCAAACAAACACTTCATCGAATGATATAGTAAAGTAAGATATGACATGTGAAAAAGCAAAGGAAATAAAGCACTAGAGGAGGAGGCAGCAATTTGAGTGAGTCACTATCACTGGTCAAAGGATAGGACACTCAGTGGAAGACAGCTAGGACTTGATGACTTAGGTTAAATCTTCCTTGTTGGAGAGAACTTGAACCCACCTTTCTCACCAGCGAGAAGTATTTTACATCTGCCTTAAAATATGCTGTTTTGCTTGTGGCACACAAAATTTTTTTTCATGCTTCCAGTATTTTCAGCAATTAAAGAACTGTAGGTCAGGCACTGGAAATTAAAGCAGTCAAAACTAGGCTCGAAAAATCTTTCCTTCTTGTCGGTTCTCCATCTTTCCTTTTGACATTGTGAAGAGTGAAACAGCTCCTATATGACTGTGGGAACTGTTGGAGAGACAGCAGACCTCAGTTCCCACCCATTTTATGTTTCTCTGGAATAAGGATTTAACTCGCTGTCTCCCGTCTCAGCTATAGTCAGAACTGATGTGTGGTTCATTAACTACGAATACTTGAGAATACCTCATTCTAAAATACTCCAGAAATGCTCAATAAAGACACTTCAGATGTGTAAGATGGCAGCTGAAGTTGCTACAAACAGGTAAGAGACTCAAACTGTTTCCATACTGAAAGCAGACTGGAGAGATCTTGATTATGTAGGGGATGGGGCAACCCTTTCTAAGAATTTTAGTCAGGAAATATTTTTTCAGACGACATTATCTAATCAGTGTGACCCAAATTGCATGCAAATAATCAAAACAAATGATGTTGCCACAAAAAGAACAAAAAAAAAAATACTGGATTTCTAATTTCTGTATCACAATGGTCATTGCAGACACACTTCAAAAAGTTGGTATGCTTCTCAGTGCTCAGTAAACTCAGGAGATGAATTAAAAGCAAACTCTTGACCAACATTCATCAGTCACTGATCATGACACGCTGAATACTACAGCTATCCAAGAAAACTTATGTTGCTTTCGAGGAATATTGGAATCTTCTGAGGACCCATTGCAAAATAAACAAACAAAAAAGGACCACACAACTATCCTGTTGGCATTATTTTATGTGGCAGTATTGTTCCAGGCTACCCACACTTCTTTGTTTAGGAATCAGGATTTGCTTTTCAATTTCAGAACAAGTGATTTTTCCAATGTCTCTGCAGGTCTCAGTCTTCCACTAAGCACAGGTTTTCAGGTTCTCTAAGTGTGTATTTGTCATGGAAATGTTTTGAACGATTGTGCCAATACCAGTGGAGAAGTTGTATCTCTTATGCGCACAGCTAGCCTTACCTTTTACTAATTACAAAAACTTTGGAGATAGATAGAGTGGTATCAACCTCTAAAAATCCATAAAGCTGCCATGCTTGCCACAGAGTTGTGTTGAGATTTGAACTTTGAACAGAAGAACCATGCTTCAGGTGGAAAAATCCCCCCCATGCCTCATACTTTACGCTTGGGAGTGTAGGAAATCTGAGCTATGACAAATAGTTAGAACATCTTGACTATACTGCTATTAAGGGAGAAATAATGAATGTTTGGTTGTGTTGGGCAAGATGGACAGTGCACATATATGCCAACATCTTTTACATGATGAACTGGAATGCTGACAGAGGAAGCATAACTGTCCCTCAGTTTTCTTGGAGACCTTATCAGGACCCTTTACTGGTAGCGCTTACAATCAGGTATGCAATGATAAAATTTAATTCCCTCTCTCCTACTACAGCCTTGTTTTTCTTGACTCTAGGGGTCTCCTGATAATGACAAGAAATATTTGCTGAAAAAAAAATTATGCTTCACTGACCTGTTTTTATGGAATATGTACTGAAAATCCAAAACAATTTATAATACAAGTGTCTTGTCCCTGCAAACATTTATTGCTGTGGACATTGTTTACTTATATCAACATCAGGCACAGTGACTACTCTGTGAGTCAGTATTGTGCTGACCACAGAACCATAAAAATAGGACTATTTAGTATTTGTAGACAGTAGCTTAATAATAGACAGGATTTCAAATTGGGCTTAAATGAGAAAAAAACTTAAAGCAGCAAGAATACTCATCTGCTTTTGTGTGTGTGTGACTTATAACAAATCATTACCTCTCCCTCTAAGTACAGAACCAAAACTAACAAATATCTGTCCCAAATGTGAAGCTTGTGTAGAAAAAAATGGTTTGATTCTGTTATGAATTGTGACTACCTAACACTTCATTTTCATAGACACGTAGTAAAAGATGGTCTTATTTTTTTAAATATGAACAACTTTTTCTATATCAGTTATTTAAATGTATTCTATAGAAGCTCAAAGATCTCAGTTTAAAGAACTCAGTATTGGATTAATAATTTTAATTGTATTTTCTATGTCATTAATGGAAATAAAGTGATCCTGAGATAACTTATTGTACTAATACTTTTACTTCCAGTGATACTAGAATAATGAAAAATGTTTCTACTTTGTCCACAGTAGCTCTTCCCTTTTGTGTGCTAATTTTTGCATATAGTTACAGACATATTGAAACATTCACAGCTTGACAGAATTTTTCTTGATCATGAATAAATAAAAGAGTGGCCCTTTCTTATGCTTTCCCATTATTATAATGTTCAGTTCTCCCCCATTACTCCAGATTCTTCCTTAAAATTGCTTTGTGTATCATATCTAAAGCAGCCATTTGCACTGCTGTGGTTCCCATCCTTCATGAATGTCTCAGTAAAACAAGTTACAGAAGATATTCACACACAGTAAGAAGAACTAGAAATGCCAGTCTAAAGCACTGCTCCCAAAGTGGTGGGCTTGGCAGTGCTGGGTTAACGGTTGGACTCGATGATCTTAAAGGTCCTTTCCAAACAAAACGATTGTATTGTATGTATGAAATGCTCTAAAAATATTTTGTACAAGAAACTCCTTTGGTAGAGCCACTCATTTTTGTCACGTGTAAGAGGACTTCTAGAACAAGTTTCGCTGTATTTACAAAGTGCTTAACAATTTAGACCTTTATAAATATCAGCCACTGATTTGTCTAAATTTTGAGACCAGAGACCAGGTATATCTGTAAATATACCATACTCCAGAGCCAACAATGCTTTACTTAGGCTTCTGAATTTATTTCATCCACTAAAAAATTTACTTTCAGCTAGATAATTGTGGCAACAAAGATAGTCATACCCTTCCCCTCCTACCCTTCCCTCCACCTCTACTGAGCTGCTTTTCAATGCTTTTTCTAGACTGCAAAAAGATATAGTGCAAGTTTTGAATTTCAAAGAGTTAGTTCAAAAGTGAATTTTTACCTTAATTCAGTTGACTGTTTCTTCTTACTTAGAATGCATTCATTTAAAAATGAATTTATAATATTGCAGATATTTGTATACAGACATTTACTCATGACAATGCTGTGTGAATTAGCATACTTTTAACCATTAAATCAGCACATCTGAGTTGCATGGCATATGTTAATAAAGAGACTTAATAACAAGACATGCCTAGATAAACAGCTCTCCATAAACTGTTTATGTCTAAACCAGCAACAGAAACCAATCTTAAAGAAACTACATTAAAAAGCATCTTGAATATAGAAAACCTATTAGTCACACTATCTGAAGGAAATTAAATACCAAATCTCAATCCTGTCAACACTGGGAAATACAACATGTGCCACATTTTTATTAGGCAGAATCACTCAACAGCAGGGCATTCTTAGCTTCCATTCATCTCCTTATTCCTGTTTCTGACCAAAGCAAGCCCCTGGCTCCTGTTCCTCACTTCCTTTTAGTGAAGCAGTGGTTCAGTGGTGACAGATATTCCCACCATTTTTATTGAAAACTAAAAGCATTTGCATGAATTAGGAAATAAAGAGAAATATATAAGCAAGATGGGCCTTAGGCAGAAGGGCACTCTGGACGTATAAATCAGTTCGCAGTATTAAAGTAGTCAGGCTCTAATAACACAGAGAATGCTTAAAAATGGAGAAAGTTTTAAAAGGTACTGAAGGAGTTTAGGAACATAATGATTTTTAAACTTTTTAGGAGGGCTTCTGAAGCTAAAACCCATAAGCATGTTCAGACTCTTTCTCCCTAAATTATTCAGTCTTAAGATAATATTAACATCAGTTTGTCACTTGACAGACAAGTGGCATAGTGTGTTACTATTCCAGTATGTCTTTCTCCAGTTATTGTGTTTTAAGGAAGAGCCTTGAGTTTGAGTTTTTAAATAGTTTTGAGTTTTTAACTTGTCTTTTTTTTTTTGTCTTTAATGAAGTCTTTAGCTTATCCTTTCATTATGCTATTTTTGTTTATTGACCTATTTACCAACTGCAAACAAGAACTCTGTTACAAATTTCCACCCTGGCTACAAACTGGTATTCCTAATGAACTTCCAAAGCTACATTTCATCCAGTTGTGGATTCAAAGGTCGCAGTACTTCTTTGGGCTTTTGTATTGAAACATAGGTAAATAGCCAATTCTTTAATAACAAGTGAAAGCAGTTACAAAGAAGCATTTAAAAAAGGTCATGGGAAGAGGACGGATCCTCTGCCAAACCAATTACTCACAGCATCTGTCCTGAACTAGGACAGAACCAAACCTCCTTTCAGTAATTTTTCCTTTCAGTTAAGTTTCTTCTAAGTAACTGCACTTCCTGAAGTTGACTACATGTTTTTCAGACAGTGTCCACTTTTAGAATTGATAACGCTTGAAGTTTATAGTTATTACTAAGGTATCAGTAGGAATGGTATGCAGAAAGACTCTTGCTTATGCTTATTCCTATAGAAACCAAGGTCACTGCTAAATTTCATATGGTCCGCAAGTGAAAAGGCGTTAAAGGCTTGCACCTCTGGGGAGGAGCGGACAGGACAGGTGACCCAAAATTGACCAACAAAGTACTCCATCCCATGCACACCATACTCAGTTTAAAGCTAAGGGATCTCGAGGGTCTCACACTCTTCTATGGCCAGCATCCAAAGAGGACTCTTTCCGTTCTCCTGCCTTTGATCCCCATCTGTGCATTCCTGAACCCAGTTCCTGTCTGCCACTGAGTCCAGTCCGGGACATCTCGTGGCCTGCCCTGCAGTATCAGTGGTGACGTCATAGTCATCAGGGAGCTCAATCTCAGTTTTGTATATATTTCTATATATTTAATTATTTCAGTGAATATTATTGTTCTCTTTTTCATTGATTTTTTTTTTTAAAGCTATTTTAATTTTCCAGCTGATAAGTCTCTCTCCCTTTTCTCTTTTCCTTCCCCCTTCTGGGGAAGAAAAGGGTTAATAAAGAGCATCTGTCATCCATTTAATAGCCAGCTCAGCTTTCAGCCTTGACACCATCTAAAGACTTATCAATTAGAAATTAAATGCCATTATGAGGAAAACCGCTTAGTTAGAAATTTAAGCCAAGAAACTTTTCTCAGAAAGAGATGCTCAGACTCAAAGTATAGAGATCTTTTTTCTTCCAAAAAATACATTAGGGAAGAAAGCAATGACAGCACAGGGTGAGGGAGGGAAGTATACCAGGACAAACAGTGAGAGAACTGATCAGCTGCAACTCTTTGAGTTTGGCCAGCTGGAGAGCAACAAGAAATGGCTCATGGTGGAACACAACTCCAGTGAATGCTTTTATTTTCTCTCTGCCTTCTGACAGCAGTATTCCTCACGAGCCTGGGAACCAGCAGCATCCCCTTGAAGCCAAATGAGGTGGTGTGGAGACATTCTGTTGCCATGACTGTGTTGCACTACACTGCCTACCGTCAAGGGCCAATCTATTTTCCCATAGTTCAAACAAACTTCTCCAGGAGAGAAAAGCAATTGTGAAGTATGAGTCAGAAGTCAGCTGCCAAAACAGCAGGTAACCAATTTTGTCCCTGCAGCATGTCTGGTAGCTTAAGAAGACATCAGATGTTCCAGAGGTCCTCAAAAAAAGACTACTACTTAGAACTAGAGCCTTCAACTATGCTTTCCAGTTGTGAAAATTAAATACATTTCAAGAGAGCTTGGAGAAGGTAATCTCTCTGTTTACCATTCTTTTGCTTTTTTTTCAGACAAGCATAGCATAACTTTGAGAAAAATACTGTTCCTCTCAGTGCAGTTGCAGGAACCTACCGAGTCAGCGCTGGCACTGTCTGCAGCTGAGATCCATCAGCTGATCAGCAGTACCTTGTTGTATCCCATACAGGACTCCTGGCTCACCTCTTAGCGCAGCAGAAGTGACAGCCTTTCCTCTCCTTGTCCTGGAGATACGAGGTGGCGGATCCTGGGAGGCATGGGGGAGTTGAAAGCAGTGAACCGCTGCCTCCCAGCAAAGCCTCTGAGAGGCAGCCACTACTGCTTTGCATTTCATGCAGAAGTTGGCTTCCTGCTCCTGTTCTCATTCCCATCCCCTACGCATTGCTAGCACGCTGCTCACCTTGGACACTGGAAAAACGGAATGCTGTTCATTTGAAGGAAATGAGCCATTTCTGTACACCCATCTTTTCTAGCTGACAATTTCTGTCTGCATGTGTTAACCAGTGATCACCTTTTCTAGCCAGTAAATGTAGGCTAAGAACAGCCCACACCCCTAGAGGCATAATTCAGAATTTAAAGCAAGATAAAGGTTTGTCTTCTTTTCCTGACTTTATGAATTTCTTCAGAGGATTACAACTGTCCAAATGCAGGTAGACAACTGTCTACAACTGTCAGGTAAATGTGTTGATGGCAGAACTGTTATATCGAAGTTGCTTTTTATTCAGAGAGATTTACATTCAGATTCTGATGTTGCTAAGACGTAAAGTGCAATCAGTGTTACATGAGAATCACTTTTTGTTCCTAAAAGGTTTACCAGCTAAATAATGGTATTCTACTTATATATTGTCTTTTTTTTTTCTCCTCATAATAAAGGCTAAACCATATAAAACCAAGATTGATAGTTTATGCCTACTTGTTGGAGTAGAATGGCCCTATCAAAAGACTACACTACAGAGATGTTCAGATACGAAGGCCAACTCCTAAAACCATAAAAATTTTAAAACACTGGAGGCATTCTGAAGCCAGTGAAAATTATAGAAACATAAAGATGATGTCCTGGCATGAAAAATCAGGCTCTCAGAGTCACCATATAAAGATGATCTGTCAGTTTTTTCTCTCACAGCTCTAAATGAGGGATGGAGGTTGTTCTCATTGCTAGGAGATTTTGACCACCATCCTGAGCTAGATGCTTCCTAGTCAGAACAGCTGTCAGAACAGCTTACCAGTTCCTGCAGAGAGAGATGGAGATCTTTGTTAGTGGGAGGTCTGGGACACAGACCTTGACAAGAATCAAAAATAATTTGAGGCCTCAGGGAAAGAATCAGCAACAGATCTCCCACCTCAACACTATAAATAAATGTTTTAATATGGTTCCTCCCTGTGAAGACAGACAGAAAATCAGAGAAGAAATTGGAAAAAATTTCCCCTCTGTCTCCAGACATTCAAAATAGGTTATTTTTTTGTGTGTTTTGATTTACTGACAATCTAGGAAAGAATAATATTGAAGGAATACAGAGAGCAAATGAATGAAGGAGGTGAGATGGAAGAGGGGGACACAGCTCCTCTCTGCTAACTAACTGTGAGCCATTAACATACCCTGGGAAGACATTAGTGTGTCTCTGTCGGTGTTTATCACAGTGTTATGACAATGTCATGCTTTGAAGGTCTGAGCAGAGTGGAGGACAGAAGTCTACCTTTGCCTCCACAAGCACAGGGTTGGCAAGATCCAAGGGAGATGTTCCTCCATCGGGCATGTGAGGGAGAGACTGTCGCTCTGCACGACGGCACTGATCTCAGTAGGCTCCCTAAGTACAGCTAACAAAGCACCCTCTGCACAGGCTAGCAGAAAGCAAACTGACCTTATTCCATGTATATGACATTCAAAGAGCAAGTAAGACAAACACATACAACTAGGTGAAGAGGCTTTTATATTGTCCATCAGGGGATCAATCTTATCCCCTTTCCCCTTTGACAGCAGCAGGGAGTGGTGTAGAAACTGATACTGAACTCAGAGGACAGGAAGAAAAAAAGATATTTAAAAATATAATTTTCATTCTCAACCGCCACCTTGATCCCCTCAGACAACTCTCTCCTGCACCTCCCTTCACTTAATATGCTGATACTGTATGACCAAAATTTGAGTGACCAAGTTTGAATCAAAGTTCAGGTTTTATTCTACCTCTAGTAAATATAAACTTTATATCAGAAAAATAGCCTATAACCAGAATCCTCTGCAACACTTCATGTCTTTAAGGTTGTCAGAAATAATAATAGGAATACATGAAACTCTATGGGTATTTTCTTTCATCTACATATGAGCATTCCTCTTAAAATACCATTTACTGTAAAGTAACATGACTTTCTAAAGGCTGATGCCAGAAAGTATTGAACTTATGTCTATATTTTACTACTAATGCAGCAAAAGTTAAAATAAGTTTCCCTGCCTGATGCAGGATTTGAAGAACAATTTCCTCCACCACATTAATTGTTATAATCTTACGTACTTGTAATTCATTAATTTTTTACTATTCCATCTGAAAGAAAGGAAGAGAAGGCTGTCAATTTAAATCAAACTAAGGTAAGGCAACTTTGAATTCATTATAGCTTCTAGATACCAGGTATGGTGTTGGAAAGCACATTTCTGTACTCATTAGTATATACATGTATCATAACCTTTATGATACATCATCCCTTATAAGGCAATACCATAAGACCATTAGAAAAGTGAGAAGCCAGAATCAGGACTGAGGACTGAGACTGTACTTGTATTCTTCACTAACTTAGCACAAAATGAACAGTCTGATATTCACCAAAAAAAAAAAAAAAAAAAAAAGGAAAAAAAAAAGAAAAAGCTTTCTCTGACTTTCCTTGGTTGCTTTTGTTTGCTACTTCGTTTTACTGTTTTGCTGTTGGTTGGCTGGTTCTGCCTTTCCTGGAAGTAAAACAATTGTTTTCTATAAAAGACAACCATGTATACCTTTATGTTTCATATTTATTTCTTCTGTGTTTTATCACTTTTTTATCAGTAGTGTCAAGAGCACAGGGAAGAAGTTCATTTTCTAGTGACATCAGGAAGGCACTAAGACTACTTCAGTTTCCTATAGTTAATCAATTTCAGTCCTAGAGAATAAAATTTTATATTGAGTGTCCTGGTTTGGCCCAAACCAGGCCAATTAGTCTTAGAGAAACCAAGGTCACTGCTAAATTCCTCACTGCTTACGAGTGAAGAGCCGAAGGGGGGTCATACCTGCAGGGAGGAGTGGACGGGGCAGGTGACCCAGGATTGACCGGCAAGGTATTCCATCCCATACATGTCATTCTCACTTTCCTGTTTATCACTAACCCACTGCCTCCTGGAGGTGGGGCCCAGGAGGGAGGGGCCCTCCTGTCTCCCACTTTATCACTAACCCACTGCCTCCTGGAGGTGGGGCCCAGGAGGGAGGGGCCCTCCTGTCTCCCACTGATTGGTACCAGCTTTGCCAATTTTCCAGTTAAAAGCCTGCAGGTGTGATGGCAGGGGAGCTACTGCATTTTCCCCTCTGCCCGTGCTGGGGGGAGCTACTGCATTTTCCCCTCTGCCTGTGCTGGGGGAGCAACTCTGCCTGAGGAGGATTTCCAAGCTCTCAGTCTTGGCTTTGTATATATTTGTATATATTTGTATATATTTGACTATTTCTATTATTATTGTTATTATACTCTTTTTCATTATTATAGTTTATTAAAACTGTTTTAACTTTTCAACCCATAAGTCTCTCTCCCTTTTCCCTTTCCCTTTCCCTTGGGGGGGGGAGAGGGTTAACAGAGAGCATCTGCCACCTGGTTAATAGCCAGCCCAGCTTTAAACTGTGACAGATTTATTGGTGCCCAATGTGGGGCTCGAGAGAAGCTCCAACAGGTTGCTCTGATAAGTTGAATCCTGGCTCTGGTGGGAGGAGATCCGGAGAGCTCAGCTGAGAGAATATCAGATTTCTTCCTTTGAGATTTACGAGGGGTTGGAAAGTTAGAACAGATAGTGAAGATGGTGATGTCATTTTTGAATGCTGTGTTATCTCATCTTTTTATGGAGTTTCTTTCACAGTTGAGTATTGCAATGATGCCTTACCTGCCGTGGGCACTGTGTTATTGTTTGCTTCTTATGAATGTTTACATGCAGTTTAGCAGTGGGCGCTGGTCGAAATGTATTGTTTTGGTATGGGGTTTGATACTGATTTATGCTGTGATAAACTGGGCAGTTAATATTCCGATCTCTTATCTCTATGACACAATGATGGGCAGCTTTAATCGCGAATCAGTAGCAGCGACTTCATCTGCACGCTCCAGGCGCCCTTTAGCTGATTCTGTTAATGATTACACTTCCAGTTTTACTTTGGGAAATAGTACCTTCTCCTTTTCTGCCAAGCTGATTCTACTAGATTTTGCGAAATTAGGATGGTGCTGTCTAGGTGGCATGTTTTTATTTTTGGTTGTCCTGAATGTGTTTCTGATGTGGGATAAGATTAAATATCGGTGCAGGGACAGTTGTAGGTGTTATGCAGCCACCTCAGATCCTACAGTGTGTACTGCCGCTACAGCCTCAGATCCTACAGTGTGTACTGCTGCTACAGCCACTAAACCCACTGAAACCTTGGTAGCCTGTACCACAGCTGCTACACCCCGCAAGATGGCCACTGTAGCTACTCAGACTCTCAGCACTCCCAAGACAGACACTGCATCTACTCAGACTCCAGCATCTATCGAATCTGTACCAATTGCTCCTGTAACCAGGAAGAAATACCAAAAGAAATCAGCTCATGAAGTGAAGGATGATGACTCAGAGCCTTCTAAGGCAGAGCCATCATATGACCCAGGTGAGGGCCCTTCTCAGGCAGAGTTAGGGCCTGACACAGATGGGGGTTTCCTTGATCTTCCTTTTAAAGCAGACCCATCACAGAAGAAAGGTCCTTCTAAAGCAGAACTATCACAAGAGGACTCGGACGTAGAGATAACCTACCACTCCTTATCCCTGAAGGACCTGAAAAATATAAGGAAAGACTTCAGCCGTTATGACGGTGAACCTATTATTACCTGGTTGCTCCGATGCTGGGATAATGGGGCAGACAGCATGCAATTAGATGGCAGAGAAGCCAGACAGTTGGGATCCCTGTCCAGAGATGGTGGTATTGATAAGGCGCTCGCAAGAAAGTCAAACACTGTCAGTCTCTGGAGGCGACTCTTGTCAGCTGTAAAGAGCAGGTATCCCTATAAAGATGATGTTATGAGCCACCTAAGCAAATGGACCACTATAGAAAAAGGTATTAACTACCTTAGAGAACTGGCTGTGCAAGAGATCATTTATAGACACCCACGGGACATTGTAGATCCTGTAGATCCTGATGAAGTGCAATGCAACCGATCCATGTTCCGGAAGGTTGTGAAGAATGCTCCACCGACATATACCCATACATTGTCAATATTAGTCTGGGGAGAAGATGATATGGCACGTTCTACTGTGGGCGAAATGGCTAACTGTATGCGACAGTATGAAGATAGTATTTCTTCCCCACTGCAGGCATGCATCTCGGCTGTGGAAAAACTGACTAAGGAAAACAAGGACTCATTTAAACAACTGTCAGACAAACTGTCCAGGATCGAGAATAAACTTGACTCTCTACCTACACAGGCGCGCGTTGCAGCTGTTAGGAGAAAACGCTCTCCTACAGGACCAGCTCAAAGGATACGGAACACATCACGAGGTATCCTGTGGTTTGCCCTGCGTGGTTATGGGGAGGACATGAGCAGATGGCATGGACAACCTACCAGTACCCTACAGGCACGAGTACGTGAGTTGCAAGCTAAAAGAAATACCAGAGAGAATTTTTCTAGAAGGATGGCTGCTCCAGTTACCAGTGAGCAGGACCCCAGCCAGGGTAGATGGGCCTCAAATCACTTTTTCCCAAGTGTGAATAGGAGAAATGAAGGTCCAGTCCCTGTGAGCAGCATGAATCCATTTCTTAATTAGGGGGGCCCTGCCTCCAGCCAGGTGGAGGAGAGGGACAACCGAGTTTATTGGACTGTGTGGATTCGATGGCCTGGCACATCAAAACCACAAAGGTATCGCGCCTTGGTAGACACTGGTGCACAGTGCACCCTAATGCCATCGGATCATAAAGGGGCAGAATCTATCAGTATTTCAGGAGTAACAGGAGGATCTCAAGTGTTATCTGTATTGGAGGCTGAAGTGAGCCTAACTAAAAATGAATGGAAAAAGCACCCCATTGTGACTGGCCCAGATGCTCCGTGCATCCTTGGCATAGACTACCTCAAGAGAGGGTATTTTAAGGACCCAAAAGGGTACAGATGGGCCTTTGGTATAGCAGCTGTAGAGACTGAGGACATTAAACAGCTGTCTACCTTGCCTGGCCTCTCAGAAGATCCTTCTGTTGTGGGGTTGCTGAAGGTTGAAGAACAACAGGTGCCAATTGTTACTACCACGGTCCACCGACGACAATATCGCACCAATCGAGACTCCCTGATCCCCATTCATAAACTGATTAGACAATTAGAAAATCAAGGAGTGACTGGCAAGACTCGCTCACCCTTTAATAGTCCTATATGGCCAGTGCGAAAGTCTGACGGAGAATGGAGATTAACTGTGGACTATCGTGGCCTAAATGAAGTTACGCCACCGCTGAGTGCTGCTGTGCCAGACATGCTAGAACTTCAATACGAACTGGAGTCAAAGGCAGCCAAGTGGTACACCACTATAGACATTGCTAATGCATTTTTCTCTATTCCCTTGGCACCAAAGTGCAGGCCACAGTTTGCTTTTACCTGGAGAGGTATCCAGTATACCTGGAATCGACTGCCCCAGGGGTGGAAACACAGTCCTACTATTTGCCATGGACTGATCCAGACTGCACTAGAAAAGGGTGGAGCTCCAGAACATTTGCAATACATTGATGACATCATTGTGTGGGGAGATACAGCAGCAGAAGTTTTTGACAAAGGGGAGAAAATAATCCAAATTCTTCTGCAAGCTGGTTTTGCCATAAAAAGAGGCAAGGTCAAGGGGCCTGCCCGGGAGATCCAGTTTTTAGGGATTAAATGGCAAGATGGGCGTCGCCAGATCCCGATAGAGGTGATCAACAAAATAACAGCTATGTCCCCACCAACTAACAAAAAGGAAACACAAGCCTTCTTAGGTGTTGTGGGTTTCTGGAGAATGCATATTCCAGATTACAGCCAGATTGTACGCCCTCTTTATCAAGTGACCAGAAAGAAGAATGATTTTCAGTGGGGCCCGGAACAACGACAGGCTTTTGAACAGATTAAACAAGAGATTGTGCATGCAGTAGCCCTTGGACCAGTCCATATGGGACAAGATGTTAAAAATGTGCTCTACACCTCAGCTGGGGACAATGGTCCTACCTGGAGCCTCTGGCAGAAAGTACCAGGGGAGACTCGAGGTCGACCCCTAGGATTTTGGAGTCGAGGATACAAGGGCTCCGAGGCCAATTACACCCCAACTGAAAAAGAGATACTGGCAGCATATGAAGGAGTTAGAGCTGCTTCAAAGGTAATTGGTACTGAAGCACAACTTCTCCTAGCACCTCGATTACCAGTACTAGGCTGGATGTTCAAGGGTAAGGTTCCCACTACCCATCATGCAACTGATGCTACATGGAGTAAATGGATTGCATTAATTACACAGAGGGCTCGAATAGGAAACCCTAATCGCCCAGGAATCTTAGAAGTGATCATGGACTGGCCAGAAGGCAAAGACTTCGGAATGCCACTAGAAAAGGAGGTGACACGTGCTGAAGAAGCCCCACCGTATAATGAACTACCAGAGGATGAGAAGCAGTATGTCCTGTTCACCGATGGATGCTGCCGTCTTGTAGGAAAGCATCGGAAGTGGAAAGCTGCTGTATGGAGTCCCATATGACGAGTCACAGAAGCCACCGAAGGACAAGGTGAATCAAGTCAATTCGCAGAGGTAAAAGCCATCCAGCTGGCTTTAGACATTGCTGAACGAGAAAAGTGGCCAAGGCTGTATCTTTATACTGACTCATGGATGGTAGCAAATGCCTTGTGGGGGTGGTTAAAGCAGTGGAAGCGAAGCAACTGGCAGCGTAAAGGTAAACCTATTTGGGCTGCTGAACTGTGGCAAGATATTGCTGCTCGGCTCGAGAAACTAGTCGTGAAGGTACGTCATGGAGATGCTCACGTACCTAAAAGTCGGGCAACTGAGGAACATCGAAACAACCAACAAGCAGATCACGCTGCTAAAGTGTTCCAAATAGATTTGGACTGGGAACATAAAGGTGAACTCTTTTTAGCTCGGTGGGCTCATGACACTTCAGGTCATCAAGGGAGAGATGCAACATACAGATGGGCTCGTGACTGAGGGGTGGACTTAACTATGGACTCTATTGCACAGGTTATCCATGATTGTGAAACATGCGCCGCAATTAAGCAAGCCAAACGGTTAAAACCTCTGTGGTATGGGGGGCGGTGGTTGAAATATAAATATGGGGAGGCCTGGCAAATTGACTATATCACGCTCCCTCAAACCCGCCAGGGTAAACGTTACGTGCTTACCACGGTGGAGGCGACCACCGGATGGCTGGAAACATACCCTGTGCCCCATGCCACTGCCCGGAACACTATCCTGGGCCTTGAAAAGCAAATCTTGTGGCGACATGGCACACCAGAGAGAATTGGGTCGGACAATGGGACTCATTTCAAAAACAGTCTCATAGACAACTGGGCCAAAGAGCATGGCATCGAATGGATATATCACATCCCCTATCATGCACCAGCATCTGGGAAAATTGACCAGTATAATGGGCTGTTAAAAACTACCCTGAAAGCAATGGGGGGTGGAACCTTTAAAAACTGGGATAAGCATTTGGCACAAGCTACCTGGCTAGTTAACACCAGAGGATCTATCAACTGAGCTGGCCCTGCTCAGTCAGACCTTTTACATACAGTAGAAGGAGATAAAGTCCCTGTGGTGCATGAAAGGAATCTGTTGGGAAAAACTGTCTGGGTTCTTCCTGCTACGGGCAAAGGTAAACCCATTCATGGGATTGCTTTTGCTCAAGGACCTGGATGTACTTGGTGGGTGATGCTGCAGGATGGTGGAGTCTGATGTGTCCCTGAAGGTGATCTGATCCTGGGTGAGAATACTTAATTCTGAACTGTATGATGTTAATTGCTGCATGATACTAACAGTGTTCATAAGTGTCTTTCAGGTTGAAGCAGTGGTGATGAGATTGGAGCTAGCTGCAAGTGGCGTCCAGTAACCTCCTCAAGGCTGACATCTTTAACCTGCAACCCGTGGGCATGAACTGTGACAAAGCTCATACCATCTCTCCTACCCTGGGAGACTCCTAGCCAGATGGAAACCCACAATCCTGAACTAAATGAACTTGATGAACTTTTTTTTGTATAGAGATGAATCATAAACTAATGTTATCTGTATATATTTTAAAATGAAAAGTTAGTGGTGATCTGAGTATGACGTGAATGGTATGGAATATGGGGTGGAATGTCCTGGTTTGGCCTAAACCAGGCCGATTTTCCTTTCAGTGATTTTTACTTTCAGCTAAGTCTCCTCTAAGTAACTGCACTTTCTGAAACTAACTGCATGTTTTTGCAGACAGTGTCTGCTTCCAGGACTGATAACGCTCGAAGTTTGTAGTTATCACTAAGGCACCGGTAGGCATGTTGTGCAGAAAGGCTCTTGCTGTACTTGTTCTTGAGAGAAACCAAGGTCACTGCTGATTCCTCACTGCTTACGAGTGAAGAGCCGAAGGGGGGTCGCAGCTGCAGGGGGGAGCGGACAGGGCAGGTGACCCAAAATTGACCAACGAGGGTATTCCATCCCATACACGTCATTCTCAGTATAAAGCGGGGGGATCACGAGGGTCTCGCTCTCTTTCTGCTATGGCCGGTGTCCAAGGAGGACTCCGTCTGTTTTCCTGCTGCCCCCGATCCCGATCCGTGCATTCCTGAATCCAGCTCTCGACCGTCGCTAGGCCCAGCCTGGGCCTTCCCGGAGCCTGCCCTGCAGTGCCGGTGGTTACGTGGCTGACTTCAGGGGAGCTCAATCTCGGTTTTGTATATATATTTGTATATATTTGATTATTTCTATTATTGTTATTATACTTTTTTTCATTATTATAGTTTATTAAAACTGTTTTAACTTTCCAACCCGGAAGCCTCTCTCCCTTTTCCGTTTCCCTTTCCCTTTGTGGGGGTGGAGGGTTAACAGAGAGCATCTGCCACAGGTTTAATAGCCGGCCCAGCTTTAAACGGTGATACAGCTGGACAACAAAGTAGTGATATGGTTGCAACTCTGCATGTCTAATGCTTTATCAATCTCACACACAGCAACGAGTGTCCTTATAAAGTGGAAAGGACACACAAGTGGATTAGGAAAAACTGTTAAGCAAATTGCTGTTCTGTAGCTTGTCCTGTAGACTCAGAGCATTTGAGATGTATCTGAGCCATTTGGCTGAGGTACCATTACTCCATTACTCCCATTACTCCACACAGATCAGCTGTGCAAGTCCTATCTGTAGTTATCTTCCCTGGAGACTGTGTGATCTGTGCTTTCTAAGAAAGTTACATTGAATCTTCCTGGTTTTGTTTTTATAAACACTATTTTTATTTTGAATGAACTTGGAATTTTGTGGAAACGAAGGAGAGATGTGATGTCATTAGCCTCAGACTGTCTTTCAGACTCATCAGGGATTCAGATGAGCAGTGGAGGCGTTTCTTGTAAACCAGCAAAGGACATAAGTGCACTGTGTGCACTCTTCTGAGAAAAAGAGCCTCCTCCTCCTAGCCGCTCTCTTGCCTGCTGTTGTTAGTGGAGTGTGGGGCAGGATCCTGCCTCTAGTGGAGCAGCAGCTCAGCCTGGCCAACCTGGCCCGCTTCTCAGGTCGCACGCCACTTCCAACCCGTAGGTCCCCACGCTGCAGCTCTTGAAACAACACAAAGCCCTTCTGCGCTCTGTCAGTGTTTGTGTCGGAAGTGAGGTGAGGGAAGAAGGGTTAGAATTGCCCACTCCCAGAGCAGCTTTTCTCCTCCCACAGGACAAGGCTCAAGGAGCACCTGAGGGCACACAAACCCAGACTGGTGCCTCTTCAGAGTCCCATGCATCAACATGTTAGTACAGGCCTTAGAGGATCACTGTCTTCATAAAAAGCCTGCATGCATCAACATGTTAGTATAGGCCTTAGAGGATCACCGTCTTCATAAAAAGCCTGCATGCTCACAAATGATATTCACTGTCAGTTCCTCCGAGATGGATAAGGCCTGGCTAGAGTGTGGACCCGGTCACAATATAATGATATGTCAAGGATATCTGAGCTGCTACTGCCCTTTGCTGAATCCTTCTAATGTAACTGAGGGCTGGATCCTTTCAGAGCTTCATAAATCAGTATATTTTGCTAGCACTTTATCTTTTCCCTATTGGAACAGAGAGAGATAGAAGGAACAATGCAAAAATAAATGTCAGTGAGGGGGGGAAATAGGATAGACAAGGGTAAAGCAAATTTTTCTCCTCAATTATTTGATTAATATGGATATTTAATATTCTGGCCTCAGTAACTGGTTACAAATTCCTGTTTGGAAAAAGAAGGCCAATACAAAAAGCAAAATATTTGGAAATATTTTTTCTTATGATCCTCCTATCTCCAAATTATTGCCTGTTTCACCCAGAAGATCTATTTCTGGCCTTCGTAGCCTTTGTACAAACTGCTGCTGCTTCCATTTTACCACAGTTGTCTTACCCCTTTCTAGACAAAACTCTTAGGGGCCATAGATGGTTGAATCATGGAGGAACTAGTCAAATCTGGAGTTGCCCTTCCTGATCCCAAACTACCATGATGGTTAATCTACCTGACTGTGCTAGCTGTTGTTTCAGAATTATAGCATTAAAGCTATAGCACTTGGCAGTTATTTTTAGAGAAATTTTCTAATTTACGTTATGGTTTAGACACAAATACCATAGTGGCAATTTTTCAAAGGCGATAGCTTGCCACTAAGAAATCGTATATATTGATTGTCTGACACTAAACATTTTGAATCTTAGAATATTAGCACAAGAGAATCATAAAAACCTGATGCTTTCATTGTTCTGCAAAAATTGTTTCATCTTACCAAGACTATTACACATACCCAGCAGATTTCAACTCAGTCAAAAGACTAAAAATGCCCAATTAGCTTAAGAAAAACTGTTTTGCAAGTATATACTCATATGATTTCCACAAAGGCTATACCATTATGTCATAAAAAGGAATAGCATCAAATATGTATCCATGAAGAACTTTTTTTCTGAAACATTTTAAATCCACTACCACCTTTGAGACAAACATTCATATATTGTTCCACTAAATTCTCACACCGTATGTCAATTCAGAAAGTAACTCATCCCACAAATGAAGCCAGTAAAAAATGTCATTGCATTCTATTAAAGCTGAAAAGATGTAACTGAAAACTTTAAACTAGTAATGAATTCAAACCCCAATACCAGAGCATTCAAGATTAAATCCAAATGCTCTTAAATTTAGAAGAAGTTAAATTAACATCCATATGTATATTTTTGGCATCAAAGCTTTTTTCAAGCTTGCTGTGGGGGTATTTCCAGCTTGATTTCAGTTCCTTAGTTCAGACCTTGACCTATTTCCAAGCCAGTTCTGTTATTATATGAAGTATTCTGGCCAGAGCAGCAACACAGAAATCTTTATTTATTTTTTCTTTCTCTTTTTAATGAGAATATTTTCTTTAAGAATGAATTTAATTAAAAAGACTATCAAAGTTTTTCCCTTCTGGTATGTTACATATTCATTTAATTTTCAAATGATGTATCTGGTGCTGTAAGTGCTCGCTTCTCAGCAGTTCTCTTTGCCCTAGACCTGGCAATTGGAGATGACATGACATATCCCTAGCACCATCAGTGGGGTGCATTATTACACCCATTCTATTCTTTTGATACCACACTAAAACTGAAGCATATTACAAAATAACAGCTTCCTCCTCAAACACAGTTTTGCAAAAATTATACTGCGTGTCTGCGAGGAAAGGTCTACCTAAACCAGTTCCTGTCTTGCACAAAGCACCTGAGACAACTACAGTGTGGCAAGTGTTCAGAGGGCCAGCACAATACCAGCATGACAGGAGAAAAACAGCATTATGATCCTGAATAGATTTATAACTAGTGGCAGGATAGTGACTGACAGCAGGCCAGTGCAGTGTACCGTTTCATATGATGTGGTAACATACACTGGCCTTGTTCTGTGTGCTGTTTGGAGAGGTGCTGTTTCAGGAACTAGTGCGCACAGACCTTTGCTCAGACCAGTGGCTAGATGGCAATTTTAGTGCAAGCCAACAAAAGATTGAAGAATATGTTATTAAATCTAATCCATACAGACTGATCATGACACTGCTCTGACCTATATTTCCCTTTATATATTAAAATAAAAGACATAGTTTCATACATCCCAGATCTCATTAACCCTTTAGCAAGTGGAATTCAATTCAGTATAATCTGCACTTACTATACCTCACTAAACTGTTGGCAGTGTCAGGATCTTGTGCTGTTACTGTACCAACAGCAGTCCCGATCTTCGCATTTTCATAAACTTCCATGACATAGGAAGGCATAGTGAAGAGCGGAGGTTCATCCACGTCGCCAACAATGACCTTCAACATTGTTACATCTTTGAATGGTCCCAAGTGTGAAAAGCGGAAATCAAGGTGAGTATTTGCTCCTTCTATATTAAGTGTATATGATTTCTTTTTTTCATAGTTGAGCGGCTGTTGGCAGAAAAAAAAGATTATCAATATCATTCTGTGCTTCAGTTTAGCCTGATAGCAAGCTAACTGCTTCTTTTCTGTTTAACTTAAACCACATTTCTTCATGTTACTGGAAAGGGACAATATTCTGTGATATTCCGGCAACCACTGCCATACCTTGTAAGTAGAAGGATATACACGAAGCAGGATGGATTCAGGTTTTCTCTACAACAGAGTTGTGGGCAAGATATCAGTCTTGGAAAAGCTCAGGGTTTAGAATGAGTGTCAGATTCTTCTTCCATGATAATGTAAAGTCTCTGAGTTTTATCACCTTTCAATTTTTATTGGTCAATGCTAAGTACTGAAAAAGGTAGAGCCTCATGTATCCCACATTAAATTAACTTCATATATTTAATTAACACATTTAATAGACAGTGATAGGGATACTAAAATCCTTTTGGACATCTCTTCTCTTAAATCCTGAACTGAAAAAAGAAACTCCTTGCAGAAAAACACGGTTATCATAAAAGACAGGAATGTAAATGTGTACGAATAGCCTAAAAATGTGCTTTTGTGCTTTTCTAATCAGAAGGGCCGCATCCCTATATTCTAGACCATTTTCTTTTCAATTCTTCAGCAGCAACAGTGAGAAAGACAACTCTTCAGCCCGTCTCACTATGTACTTCTGCGCTGCACGCAGAAGTTGGAGGTCTGACTGTGTGATATCACACAGCATGGTTACTTTCTTAGGAGTCCCATTTCCACCTTGCTATTTATACATGTGAAAATTTCACCTCCCCAGTTCAGCTGGTTTTCAGATTATTGCGAACTAATTTTACTGACTTATTTTAACCCTACATTAGTATGCAATATATAAGATAAACATAACACACTCAGCACTCAACTCTTCCAGCATCAGATAGTTATGTAGCAGAGGAGGCTAAAAGGATATTTAACTTAAAAGTATGCAAGTAATTAAGTTCTATTAGCAGATACAAAATTAAGCAATGTATTTATTGGAAGCTATGTTTACAGGATGACAACTATTTTGAGTAGGTTTCTTCAGTCTCACTAAAGTAACTGACTGCTTTTCATAGACAGCCCATTGAGAATTTTGTGTGAGAAGTTATTTTTTCTATATATTGTCTGTTAGTTCTAATTATTGAAATGGCTTTAAAAAATATGAGTTCAGTTTAGATGTGTTAAATATCTTGAGAAACTGATCTCAAAACTCATAATCGATGGCAAAAGTTGTATTATTTGCTGTGCAGCAAACCCCCTATTTACCCCAGTTTATGGTCTGAGTAACTACCTTTTTCTTGATTTTGCAGAGAAAAATAATGTATAAATGAAGAACCATCGGTGTCTTCTGAACTCTTCTGCAATCTTAGCATGTGCCCACTTTCCAGGTAGAGTCTAAGCCAGTCCCTCAGTCCAGAATTGTACTATACTGACTTCAGGCCAATGGGAGAAAAACCTGACAGAGCTACCACATCACGAGGCACTTAGGACCAAAGCTGTTTAAACACAGAAGTATTGAGGAGAATCCCTGTTGTAATTTTTGGAACTTTTATCAGTATCTGTCTGCACTTCCATAAAATTGGGCAAGTTTCTGGGAAACAAGTAAACCCAAGAGGACATGAAGCATGCAGAGCGGTCATTTATCTGTTTCACTAAAACATGCCAGACCATGCAGTCATAGAACAGATTTTAAAGTTTCAGATTGCAATTTTTAAATGCGTTTCTATGTTGAGCAAAAGCAGGCTTTCTTGATAATAGACACCTCTGTACTTACTGGGTTATAAATTTCTGGTTTCAGCCAATTTATAAAGAAGGATAGGTAGGTTAATATTTATTATTACACCAAGCAAAGCAGGTAGTTTGTACAGATATATATACTACCATTTAGTTTCCAACAGTGTCAGAACACAGGCATGACAGTAAAAGAGGTTGCATACACATGGAATTTTTTTTTTTTACTATAGAAATTATTATGACATTATGGCATGGCAGAATTCCACTACAACCAGTATAATTCTGTGTGGATCTGACAGCCTGCCTGAACAGAACTCAGTACAAGTATTCAAGCTTTCGGCCAAGGCTAAACTGGTATTTCCTATCACCCCAAAGAGTGGAAAAGTAGTACTTAAGGCAAGAAATATGAGGAAGTCAATGTGTGATTTGTCAATGACAGTGTGTATTTTGTAGATAAAATCTACAGTGAATTTGATTGATGATGTATAAGAAAAATAGTTGGTCAGGATTTATATATGTTATATATTCCTTTGATTTCTCCTCTATGTATTGAAGGACAATTGATTCATTCTCTTAACTCTAATAGTTTGAGACTTCTTTATCTTTTGCTTTCTCTGTCTCCCTTTCCTGAATGTATAAATAAAAATTTCAAAGGCATGGAAATTTACCATAGCTGGCTAAATCTATTACTATTATAAAAAAGCTAAGTATACTACTCAAATTAAATCAATCCATAAAGAAATATTTTTAGTAAATTCTAACTCAGACCTAAAAAACCCCAAGTTTAAATTCTCCCTCATTTAACTCACAGACAGGCCTTTAATATCAGTCACCTATCTCAGTCATTAGTTGTAGCTATAAGGTAAGAGAGGGAGCACTGCTCTGTCTCTCTAGAACTCCAGATGATCATTTCTAGATTTACTTAAAATTGTCCCAACACTGAAGATCATTGACTCTTTCCTGGAAGGAAAACAAAACTTTTAAATTTTAGATGGATCTCAATAGAATTTTTGTTCATGTATCTTATTTTCCCAGAGTACAATGGTCTTTCCATGACCATTACCCACATATCTTCTGTATGTATTCATTGGTTATTCTGATTTTCATGCAAAACTGAAAATACTAAATGTAACTCCAGCGATCAGCTACAAGGCTAACTGGAAAATACTGCTGTTCATTATTCTGCAGGTTGTGTTTCTAATATCAGACACCCAAAAGGAAGAGCAGAATTTTATGAGAAGTAAATAGCTCCTCCTGAACATTTCCAGTCTCATTATACAAAATGGAAGAGACATAGGCTGTTCAGAGGATTTTTTTTCTGGGAAGCTTGAATGATACTTCTGGACTTGAGGTCAGGAAAGTTCTGGCATACTTCTCTGAAAGTCACAAGAAGGGGGGAACATGCTGACCAGCTATTCTCTGAAAGATCCAGAGAGCAATGGCTTTCACTGTGCTATTTTGTTTTAGTTTCCTTTAGTCTCCCACTCAAACAAGGAACTGCATGAGGCAAAGGGGAAATCCTTCATGACAGTTTGCAATCAACCCTATGTAGTGGGATCTTTGAGAATGAAGGGTGGCTCCATAAGGCTTGTCAATAGGGGAGATGATGAAAGTACCAGACATTTTGGGTCAGCCCAGAATGAGACAAGAAAAGACTCCTTCCAGCACTCACAGACTTTGAATATCTGTTGATCAGCCTAACATGGAGGCACTGAGAAATTTGACTTTTGCATCAGGATCTCAAAGTGAAGTTTCAAAAGGTTTAAGGAGGGTTTCAGATCTTCAGACACAATAATATATTTAATTCTCGCTTTTCTGATGTGCCTACCATACATTCTTCCAGAGAAGTATTAGGAAGAGGACAGATCATTCTATTCTACTGTTATAGAAGGTATTGGCATCTGCTATATGAAACAAAACCGATTCTATTCTTAGTGGAGATTATCTGCTTTGCGTAGGCTCTTAAACTAATTTAGCTTCAAACCCAATCTAAATTAAAAGTAATTACAGCACGCAGTATATAAAATAATTATTAAACTGCATACAAGTTCTGATTAAAAAAAAATTTAAAAAATGAGATTACCTTTTTAAACTGTACAAGGGGATATTATAGCTTCTCTGAGGAAAGAATGGAAGTATTGAACACCAATTTACGTAGCTTTAAGTGCTGAATTTCTGCTGAACTGAAATAGACCATTACCTAAGCAAAATCTACCCCTTCTGGTCTTGATGGGAAAATGACTCAAATCACTGTCATGTGTATGTATAAGAACAGGCAACATATGTTTTTGTCATATTCTAAAACACAGTGAAAATTTATCTGAAGCTATTTTATCTGCCAAAACCAGTAAGAAATGCGATTTTACACAATTTATGTATGGACTCTTTCATTTTGTTGCAAATTCTTCTTTTCTGCTTCATGTTCTCAATATGCAAAAATGTCGTATATAATGAACAATAGTCACGGTGAACTTTTAAACAGAAAACAATGCTCATTTTGAAGAAGAAATAACAGATAATGGCATTAGCTACATCAAGGCCACCAGAAAATAACTTCAGTGGTATAAAAAAGACAGAGTTTACTTTTATGTGGCTGAAAGAGGTCAGTATTACACAACCTTTATAAAAGACACTGAATTAAAGCTTTTTAAGACACTGGGAGAGATAGGAATCCTTTTTAAATCATTATGAATTATAAAAATAACATTTCCTTCAGTTACAAAATCTTTTAAAGATGTCAAATAAAAATTTACATACATACATGTCTTTTCAGATGCAAAAAAATAACATTCTTTATAGTAGTTTTTATTTATTCTCTTTTCCTACATTTTCTCTGGTTTTCATTCCTCCTACTGTTAATCAGGCCCAGAATACATATTACCAAATATGAATACAAATTCACTGTTATTTTTTAGGCTGCATGGATATAATTGATGTCTACAAGACTCAATAACAAATCCCCATGAGAATTGCTAATTGATGTCTGTTAGTCCAAGTGAAAACTGAAAACTGAGTTCACTAGGAACTCAGTTCAGAGGACTTAACATGGAGATGAAATTAGCTACGAATTAGTTTTGTGCATGGAAAACAGTTAAGAATGAAATTAAACTGCAAGAACATTTTATAATTAATAGTTTAAATAGACTGGTATAAATACAGGAAATTCGCATAAATGATAACTGTGTGATGGCTTGACCAGTTACTTTTTGAGTCTTTATAAGCAAGTCGGTATTTACATTACACGGTGCACAATACTTGACCCTTTAGATGCCAGCTGGCAAGAAAGTCAAAGAATAACAGCCTATGAAAATTGAATTATAAATTCATTGCCACAGATAAACTTCCTTTGTCAAGATTCATGCAGTCTGGGGACAACGGTACAACTTTCAGCCAAATTTTATTTCTTTCAAAGAAATTCAATGTGCAAAATCACCATTCAGAAAAATTGGACTATCTTAATCAAAAATCCAGTAAGATTTAGCTTGTTACAAACATTAAATATGACCATTCAAAAAACACAGAAGATATAAATAACTGTTTCTTTCCTTGGACGTCTTTTCTCCTTGCCTTTCCTGCAGAGATTTAGAGTGTCTCAGGAAGCAACATGGAGAAGCTTACTCTGCTGCAGTTCATGGTTAAATAGGTTTACACAGTAAAATATTTTCATCATGTTATCTGCTTATTCAGCATTCATCATTATATTTTAATTACCTACACAGGAAACTTTCAAAGTCTATTGCTTACCTTCTTCAGGGAAAGAATTCCTTCCCTTGTTTCTTTGTCAGTAGATATAGAGAACACCCCAGAGCCATCACCATTTATAATTGTGTACTTCATGTCTGCATTTGAACCAGCGTCTGCATCATTTGCTTTGATTTTGCCAACTGCTGATCCAACTTGAGCTGATTCAGGAACATATAGTTGATAATGTTCTGAGGGGGAAAAAAAAACACAATAGCTTAGACATTTTCTAGCCATACTAAATTAGAGAACCGGTATGTGCTTGATGTACTTCTGAGTAAATGGAAGAGTATTTCCTATGCAATATAATATACAAAGAAGCCTATGAACTTATTTAGATTACTGAAAGAATTCAAAAGGGAATTGTACTTTACTTGGGATGCCTTCATTCCCTATTCAAAATCCAAATTACCTAATGCAGGATTTTGGTTTTCACAGTTATTTTTGCTGTTCATCACATAACACAGAAATTAACTTTGAAGCTTACTTCACAGCAGTATTTTTAAAAGTTTTATCTTCTCCATAATGAAAATATATTTACCTTCACGAACTTAGCATCAAATGAGTGGTCAAATGAGTACTTTTGAACTGGCAAATCTTTGTATGTTATATTTATAGTTTGTTTTTCTGAAATCCAATCTGTTTTGCAACATTGCATTAAAATTTTTCAACATTAAATCAACATTTTTTTTCTGCAGAAAAATGTAATAAACATTAATATTTTACCATTACCATTTTGTAGTGCTTTGCTGCAGCACAAAACCATTTGGACACAAATTTTACTTGGTATCAGTGGTAAAGGAAAATTAACATAATGGCTACATAAAAGTATTACACAATTGTGCCTATAAAAAGCATCGATAACTATGACCTCCTTTCAGTGCTTTTATAACCTGTTAGGTTAATCATTAGAAAATGAAATATTTTTCTGAAAAATAATTTTCTTAACTGTCTCTGTCCTTTTGGATTAAATCTCCTAACAGGTACAAAGTTGCCTGGGGAACAGGAAGGTGCCACAAGGAGAAAGAAGTGGCAAACTGACACAATGTAATTACATAAGCCACAATTTCTGTCTGAAACTAAGTCAGAAAGACAGCTCAAAGAAATTTTCTCCAATAATGTTAGTGCTGCAACACAGCAGGGATGCTGAAACCTACCAGCATTGAAAAGGAGAATATACATTCAATAGAAGGTATGCACATATCAAAACCCGCCCCCCAAACAACCCCCCATGCAAATGCCTCCCCAACAGTCTGCACAGTTCACAGGCCAACCATCAACACAGAAAATAAAGCAAAAGGACAACTTCTGTTATTATGTATCTTCTGAAACTCTCTAGAGAGTTTCTTCTGTATTCCTCTTAAGCATTCTGCGATAATGAATGCAATAGTGCAACAGTAAGGTTCAGGAGAGTGGATCAGAAGATGCTACATATCAAAGCTAGCATGTTGTTACAGTTTGCCAAGTTTAAATCAGCTAGCATGACTGCAGAGGTACCCTCAGTAAGCATGTAGAAAGAGAAAGGCAAACTTTAAACTTGCATTATGGCAGAAAAATGCAACTTTTTATGTATTGAAGAAATTATGAATCTGCAGAAGTTGCAATTGCAGAGGGAATGGATGTTATTACTAAAATACAACTAACTTTAGACACCTGTTCGAAAATAGATGATTTTATTACAAATTTGTTTAATTCTTTGCACAATGGTTTCTAACCCTATTTATAATCTTGAATTGTTTTTGTAATACTAGTCCATAATCTAGTAAACAAACAGTAGTGTGAGAATGATGAACAAGTGCATTAAACTTTGTTAGTCCAAAAAGAAAGACAGGATTCCTAGGGAAAAAAAAAAAAAAAGTTACCATGAATTAGGGAAATCTCAAGGGAAAAAAAAGATGCCCAGCAGAACAAGAGAAAAAGTATAATTTACCACGTAAAAAAGAAAATACAACACTGATGTAACAGGAAAATTGCTCAGTAGTTGATTCAATTAAAATGCATAGTTAATTCTTTGATGCAATTCTTTGATATGCACACAAAAGCCATATTCACAAATTTCCAAATAAATGCTCTGCCATGCATTCTTTTGTAAGTCTTCATGCCTACAGATGATGTCAACTGACACTTTCATATTTCTGGTTGCTTTATTTCATACATAAAATTATAGTGATGGGATGAGATTAATTTTGGAATTTACTTATTGTTAAAATAAATGTGAAATGTGGTCTTTTGACACTTTTGCTCTGACTAATGCATCCCAAAAAGGAAAAGGTTGAGGTCATAAAGGATATGTTATGTAGAGGCCATAAAGAATATATTATATAATCAAATAACTTCAGGAACTGGAAGTGTTATAACACACATGACAGGGTGAACTAATTAGAGACTTCCAAATAGTCAAGCTAGTTCAAATATATCCACATGACGCTACACTCTGCTTTATAATCACACCCCAAGTGTTAGCCATCTGTTTCAGAAAATCATTTACTGATACCAGCTTCAAACATTCTGAAATACTAAAACTTCAAGCAAAACAAATATTTGAGATCATTCATTAACTATCTGTCAGTATTTGTAGAACTGAAATGTTTCCAAAAAATGAATGGAATGAAAAGAAAACTGTTAAAAAATAAAACCTCCTAGATCATAAGGTCAGAAACGTCTCCCAAGGAGTATTTAATCACTGCTTCACAGAGACAGCCTGAAGATGTCTCATACAGACACGAGATATAAATCAAACAGATTAATTACAAATGATATTATCTGAAAACAACACAGACATAACAGGATAAAATTAAGCATCATGAAGGTTAGATAAAATATCTTATAGACATTTATTTAAACTAGCAGTGAAAATCCAAAATGTTCTTACTGAACACTAAATCATTGTAAACTTTATTACTGGAAAGTAGAGGAACCAACTAAAGGCTCAGTTGAACATTTCCTTGGGCATTAAATAAATTTCGATAGGACATTAAAAATAACGTGGGATGGGTCTACTGTGAACTTATGATTCTTTACTGTAAGCTATGAGTCTGTCTCAGTCCTCTAAAAATTGGTTGGGAAGTTAGGAGCCCTGAGGATTAGGTACCGGTCTGCATAAAAACTGTTTCACCAAATCTGCCCGAGTTGAACAGATTGTTCCTACGCTCCCAGCATTCCAGCCTTCCAGGAGCTGTTGTAAATCAGAAATTTCAAACAGTCTTGGGGATACTCTAAGTTGTTCTAGAGGAGCTGCCCAATGTCTTACAGATCAAGATTCTGTAGAGGTTGTTTTGATTCTCAATTTTTATGCTAACATTCACTCAGATGCATTCACTTAGCTCATGAAATGAGCAAATTAATACTCCTTTCCAGTTAATGTACTGTATAGGACAGTCATACCACTTTGCAGGACTTTAATCTATGCTAACTGAAACATTCTTTGAATACATGTAGGCGATCTTCATGTTTCTTTCAATAAACTATATGGCTTATCTGTCATTATAATACAGGAACAATTTATTGATATGTAGAACAACTTACTTCTCATTTCAGTTAGCCTACAGACAACCTATAATGCTGTACTTTACTCTCAGAAAAGCAATTTATCTGTTTGAATCTCTCAAAAAAAATAAGTATGACAGTATTTAACGCAACTCAACAAGCATGTTATTCACTTTATTTTATGCATTAATCTATTTTGTTGATAATTTTGACTTACTTTTCTAGGTTATAATATCCTCTTGAACAGTATGAATTACCTTCCTTAACAAAGGAAGGGAGGGAGGCATAATACTGAACTAATAGAGAAATAAGTAAATATTTGGCCTGCTTGTTATTTGTTTATCCAAGGCATAGTTTTAGTAACATGAGGATAAATACTGCTTGGTGATGAAACAACAGATGCATTTATTCATGCTGCACAGCTCGTACACTGATGCCTTTGTCTATCTGCTAGCAAATTGATACACACAGCAACTGATTGCCTTAACATAAAATACTACCGTATCCTAAATGTATATGAAAGTGCTATGTGAAGAAAGCTTGCCTGAACTTACAACTAGCTGAGTACTCAGTCATGAGCCAAATTAATAAGATATGGAGAATAAATGGATAGTGAGCCAGGTTTAAAGTCTGGTGATTATGAGCACAAAATTCAACTGGCAGCCAGTTAACAGCAGTTGTTCAGGAATCAAAAACAGTGGCCAATACTATTTAATGTCTTAATTAATGACCTGAATGATGAGTTGCATGTACTCACAGCAAGCAAGGGGACAATACTAACCTGGGAAAAAGTGGTCAGTGTGCTGGAAGGCAGGGCTGCTGTTCAAAGAAACCTGGATAGGCTGGAGAAATGGGCTGACAGGAACCTCACAGCATTCAGTAACAGCACTGAGGAAGGAATAATGCCATTCACCAGTCTATGCTCGGGGCCAACCGCCTGTAAAGCAGCTTTGCAGAAAAGGACCTGAAAAGGACCTTTCAAAACTTGACTAGACAAGGCCCTTAGCAACTTGATCGAACTGAACCTGATTTAAGCAGGGGTTTGTGTCAGATGACCTTCTGGAGGTCCCACATCAATCTATGTTCTTGGCATTCATGAAGTCATGTCTCTCATTTTACTGCCAGCCATCTTTGATAAAACTAACGTGCAGCTCCAGCTGTGGACTGAGAACTTCCTGACTAATTCTCAGACATCAAAAGTATTCTGACTTCTTGTAAAAAGTGTCAAGTTTATGCCAATTGTGGATAAATGCAGAAATAGAAAGTAAACTGGATTTCCTGGATTTTCAGATTCAGTAATTTCCTGTAGGTATTGAATACCCAAATACACATTTTCTATGCAAATGGCATGGGTAAAACAACATATATGCTCCATAATCATCACTAATGAGAAACTTAATGGTTGGGCATGATCTGTAGTAGTCTCTAGAGCTGTACTGTTTTGAGCATATTCTACATCTTTTACAGGGGGACCACGGCTACTGCAGGCAGCTTGGGTCAGCAGAGAGCAATAGCAACACCTACAAAAGGGATATGCTCCATTTGGACCATGTTTGGTTTTGTTGGTTGGTTGGTTGTTTTTCCCTGGAATTAGCACAGCTAGGATTGTGCTCCCCTTAGGGTTTAGCTTCAAAAAGGACATGAAGACGAAGGCAGTTCTGAAGAACAACCATTAAAATTGAGTGGTCCTGCTCCCAATTCTCCACTCAGTAAACAAAACAAACAAACAATCCCCCTCATTCCCCAAATCATTACTGCCTCATTCAGAACCCTTACAGAAATTTTTCTATCCAGAGTATTTCAAAATGATTTTGATATGTATATGTGATGAATAATCTGCACTGTTAATAGAAATTCTCATAGACAATACTCAATTAAGTGTAATAAAAAACACTGCTAGACTCTATCCTACTGTTAGGAGCAAAGTCGATGCGCATAGCTGGTATTAAAGCTCAGTACACAGAACACATATTTTCTACCAATATGTACTCAGACTTTGACATAAATATATTTTTGCCCCTCACAGCTTCCCTTTATATTTTGTTCTGTAAACAATTCTGTGATCAACTTTTATTGTCATGAATTCTTGTTAAAGGAGAGATTTTAAAACAGATACTCAAATACTCTTGAAAAGTGCTACATTTACTTCCTTTAATTTTTATAGTAAAAATGTGATTATGGGAATCACACTTATCCTGCTCAGGAAACAGAATATTATGAGACTTCCTATGTGATCAAATGTCAGTAAACAACTTATGTCAGATTTCAATGACAAATGAAACAATTTGATAGCTCTAACTTCAAATATTGTGCAAATATGGGAACATATCAATCTTCTCACGAACATATAGAAAAATAAGACAATTAAAAAATCACTTTACACAACATTTGTCCAATCTATGGAAGCATGTACTCGAAGATACATATACTTTATTTGTTATATCTTAACTCTCTTAGGTACTTAATGATGATCATCATCTCAAGTAATGTATTCCTCATCTCACAAGTCCATCTCTTTAAGCACATCATAGATTAATGATTGATTCTAGTATGTTAGAAGGATACAACATAAGAGAAATTTTAGAAAATCACTCAGATCACTGAAGCTTGTCCCTTTTAACAGTCTATTTCCTCAGGGCATTATTGATGCCAGCTGCTTTTTAAATAGGCCGTTGTCCTTGTGCAGCAGCCTTGCTAGGCAGGTGATTCTAAATACTTCTGGATAATCAAAAAAGCACCATATTTCTCTTATGTTTAAGACTAACAGCTGTTGTCTCTTGGCCTGATACATTCAAGTCACACACCTTCACCAGGTAATACAAGCATATGATAGTATTCTGTCACAGTCAGAAGGAAACTCATGTTCTGAAAATTGACAGAAATGGAAGCTTGCTAGCTCATATCTACCTGCCCCACATTCAGTTTCTGATGTGACACTTCAGCCATTTCTAAACAAAGAACAATTAAGGTCAGGGGGCTTGGAGATTTAATTGTGACGATTCTCTGTAAAGGCAGAAAATCAGTATACTGAACACCAACTGTACTCTCAAAGGAAATGTCTCTCACTGGTCATTCACTTTGGAACCTATGCACACAATTTATAAACACGATCACTTAAAAAAATTCTCTGCCTTTAAGTATATGAGAGAAGCAAAATACTCTTTAGCACCCGAATTACGCCATGTGACTATTATGTGAATATGTACTATAACCAATTTTAATAGCTGTTTTCTTTTACAAAGAATACAGCTTCTAAAATGTATACACCCCATGAAATGTATTGCCAGATTTTTACAGTAACCTTAAATACAGTCCTAACAACATTCTTAAAAGAAAATCTTGCTGCTTTTCTTTCCTTACACAAATAACTCAAATCTGATTTATGCAGATACCATTACAGTTTTAAAAGTCTATACTGAAATACTGTTTACATCTCATCAGCACTAACAGCTAGAATTTCTAGGTTACAAGTAATTATTTCTATGTCTTTTTTATATCAAAGCTCCCCTGTTATTTAAGATTTCCTAATAATATATTAAAAGGTTCTGGACTAATCTTTATGTCTCAAGTTAGCTGAGATTAGCATGTTGGGTAAGAATTCAGTTTTGTAGAAAATGCTCAGTATTAACCAGAGTTTTAAGAGGGCAGCAAAATGAATTCTCTTTGAATAGCCCATAAAATCTCTCATGAGAGTTCACCCCTTAAATCTCATTATGTTGACTCAATTTCACAACAGTACTAAAAAGAAGCTACATATAATTTTCAAGTAATACCTGTTTTGGACATAAAATAAATTAATATAGACTGCTGTATTTCCTTATCACCTAGAAATATCTAATTTCCTGGCATTTCCCCTGGCATGTGCATATATGTTACTCATTTTATCTTTTAATGAAATATTAATAATTGCCTTTCAGTAGATTGATCATGCACACCAGGCTCATCCTGTCTACTGTTTACACAAAGAGCTGTTTCTGAAGCCAATTTTATCTAACCACTAGGAAGGAAGGATGATCCTCCCTAAATCTGTAAGATGGAAAAAATAATCAAATAATATGATTATAATCTATATTTCTTTAGACATCCTGGAACAAATATATGATAAAAATTGTTGGTAATGTGTAAACTATAATTCTGGAAAAGCACATCCTAAATTGTGAACCACCTGCGGAAACAAACAGTGAATATGGTAGCACAAAAAACTTGTCTGTGGAACACAGGAATAAGAAAAATGAGAATAAAATAGAATTTACAGGATGGTAACCTCACTTTTGAAGAAAGGGAATAAAGTTATATGCAGGAATAATTCTTCTGAAAAACAGTAGTAAGAGGGTTCTGTGCAAATCTGGCTTTACATCAACTTTGTACATGTCTCTCTAATCTGATTTAAGGTCTTACTAAAAGACCTAAGTGTCTCTTCAGCAATAACTGATACTTGGGACTATTCAACTGCAATACATTTTACCCTTCTTATATTATAGCTAGTAGCTATTGGGAATAGTCACAAAGGTAGTAAGTATTGCAGTGTGAAATATGAAAAAGGCATTCCTGTAACTATAATGAAAAAAAAATTATTAAATAAGCAACATTTAAATGTAGAACAATTTCTGGAATGAAATGCTTCCTAATACTCCCTGGACACTGGACCATTGCTGAACTCATCATCATCACATAAACAACACAATGAACAGGAAACTAGATTACTAGGTGTGAACAAAACCTGATTTACAAAGGTGCAGTTGACCAGATTTCAGCAATCTTAAGCCAAGTCAGTTATCAAGTCCTTTTCTTGTTTTCTCTTAAATCTAAGTTTCCTGAGGACACACAACTTCTATATTCATTCTAATTCAATAGTCTCCAGTAACTTTTAATCCCTGTTCAATTTCAGCCAAATCTAACAAAAGGGCAGAAGCCTCAAGGACATTATGATTCTAGAAGCCTCTTAACAATTACTAGTTGAATAGAGAAGAAAGATCTGCTAAAAGAAAATCAGAGAAAATTCTGCTTTACTTATCTCATTTGGCAGCAGCCAAGTGGTCAATCAGCAGGCAGATAGCTCTGGACTAGTCACCACAGGAAGACAGGACAGCACTACAGTGCATGGCAGTAAAGAGTGAGAGGATGCTGACGGTTACATATGGGGATCATAGGAACGGGATGTACTATGTGGAACTGGGGATATGGAAAGGACCATATTGGAGTACAAATTCTAAAAGATAATGAACAGCAGATACCTTTGCACTTAATTAGCTAATGAGTTATATTAACAGGGCCAGATAGTGGACACCTTACTAGCACAGAACAGTTAATGTCTACTTCTGGGATGTGAGCTTACTTTTACAGAACTAACTGGAGTGTCCTCATACAACATTCTTGTTTAAAGATGGCTCTGTACTTTTCATACAATGACATTGTAAAAAGTGAGGCCAAACTAATTATGCATATACATAATTTAACATTATGTCTATATACTCCATGATACAACCAAGACTCAAAAATCAAGCTTTATAAAAATGTTTTAAGCCATGACATGCATTTAGATTCTGCTTTATCAAAACCCAAAATCTACAAATGGGGTATCAGGAAAATCATTTCCTTGTAAAATTAGACTCTAAACACAGTAACTAAAGATCTCCTACACACTGTCCAGAGTGTCATCGTTAGCACTTGATGTACAAAACATGTCAGTGGAAGCATCTGCCTAGTGTGATGATCTTAATGCAGTCAGAATCTATTCATCCTAAACAAAGCAAAACATGCAGAATCTGTTAATCCTAAACAAGATCAGAGAGAATTAATGAAAGAAAAGTGTACAGAAAATTCTGATGTAACTCAAGGCTGATAACAGTGTCATCAGTATATAGAACATTTTCTATCAAATTACTGAAATCAGTTTATAACTATGAAATTAGGGCCCTCAGCCATCAACTAAGTAGATCCATCAGTGGTAAAACGAACAAGAACTGAGAGATGCTGATTATTGAAAAGCAAAAATCTTCCCATGCAAAACATTGTCTGTCAGCTTACATTAAATAGATAGTTCATTTATAACTGGACTCTCTAAAGAAAGGAAATCTGTGGTAATGAAGAAAAAGAAATCAGTATTGTACAAGTGCACTGAAGTAACTGATAAGCAAAATGTATTTGAGGTTTCAGGTTATTCTCCTCTTGAATTCACAACTCCGTGCCTACTCTTGAGACATACCACTGTGTTTTGCAAGCAGAATTTTTCAGCTATATTTCTTATTCCAGAGATTATTATTACCATGTCTTTCAGAACTGCAACCATCAGACTGATAAAATTATGCAGTAATGTTTCATATTTTTTCTCCAAGACTTTTTGGTATTTTGGAAAACTGTAGCTCTTCTGTTAGTAATTTCTTTGAAAGAAAGTGAGCTATATTTAGATTGGTTACAGAAAAAACCCACAGTAAATTAATTTAAGCAGATATATATTTACAACTTCTATTTCTAAGTTTTAAATAGGTTTTTAAAGTGTTTCTTTAAGGGGGACAAATCCTGCATACCTCACTCCTTATGCATCTATAATGAACACTGATCTACCAAAGTCAGAAAGATATGATCTTTCAAATATGTAGAGTAAAGCATATTTCTAAATAAAACAAATAATAAAAGCATCAATCATATGTGCTTCCCAGCATGTTCTCAAGTAAAGTATTAATACAGTTAGAGTCCGATTCGAGACTCACAATTATGGTAATGGAGAGAAGGAAACTAATCAAGAGAGAGCCTGTGGTTTAGCTGAGGCTCAGCCTGTCCCAAGGGTTATACACTTCATATATGCAGTTTTAGTGACCACTTCCCTTGAATTCAATTCTGGATGTGACAAGCTTCAGTAAGTCCCATTTAGCACTCTGTCTAATAAGGAAATTGAAGAGAAATTTAATGGAAAATCGTGGTATAGAAAGAAAGAAGAAGAAAAGTAAACAAGTTATTTCTACTAGTGCAAAACTTGTGTATTATTGTAATAGTTCACAATGCTAAGATGGCCTGATTCTAGACCATCTATACTTTTGTTCTGTATTACTAACATACAGCTACTGTTCTTTTGCAAAGAGTTTAAATTATACTAGTTGAAAAGGAGTAAAAAAGCAATGTTTCTGCCATAACTACGGTATAGGAATCCTGTGTAAGGAAAGATAAAGCAAATGTTGGCACTCTACAAGATTTGTTCTAAGATTAATATTTTCTGTTAAAAATTATAAATGCTAAAATGCATTTTTTTACTTTGCTTTGTTAAATAACGAGTATTCATTAAATGTGAAATGAAGTTTTGTAGTTTTCAATGCTGTTTTTTTCAATTATTACAATCCCTTAAAATGTATGGAATATAACCTGAATATTTTATATTTCTTCCATTTCTGAAAAAATATTAATACAGATGAAGAAATATATGTGCGAATGTACAGTTCTGCCTGCCAGTCAGTGTAATATCCCAAACCTTCCATTCAAAATAAAAGAGGCTGGTTCTTGAAACCTGGTAACTAGGGATCCATTTGTCTCTGAGTTTGCAGGAAACTCAGGGCATTTTTTCTATTTTGACAATTTTAGATGTTATATTTGTTCAAAGACATGCCTTACCTTTTGCCTTTCCAATAGTTAGGAAGTATTAAATACAGTGATGGAGGCAATAACAATTCTGTGGAACATAAAACCAAATATACTTTTTTTAGGGCTGTGTTTCAAAGTCTTTATGTTCTTACGTGTTTGTGAGGCATAGAAAAAATATTCATTTCTACAACACTTTTAATGAGCCTTCTTACTGCTTGACCAGATTTTACATAATGTGTGTTGCCAGGGAGCTTTGTTTTTCCCCGGAGCTTTGTGATTTCTATTATTGTTTATAAATCTTCTCATTCAAATAGCTTAATGCATTTCCCAGTGGATGTACCTATAGCTACTAGTCCATTATGTTCCACAAGGGCTCACGCAATGCCTGAGTCCAGATTACAATATTCTTATTGGCCTTGAGCTAATCTGCAAGGGAAAGCAGGTTTAGCTATGCAATTACATTCCAGAAGACTTATAAATAAATTCTCGACTGAATTCAGAATTCCTGTAAGACCCCAGTTGCTGTGTCAGTTCAATGTGCACACAATGAGTTGGATAGAAATTAGCTTCCTATTAGTGATCATATTAAGATATTCTAAGAGTATTATAGCATATAGTTTTCATGTATGCATGTCAGAACACTCAGTTTGACATCAACATCGACGATTCATTTAAGTAGGATAAAGGCAGATCCCACCATAGCTCTACAACAGTGAGAAATAGCTTAAGTTTGACCATCTGTAATGTAAAAAGTGATCTTAGAAGTTCGCATGGGTATAGAGAAAGGAACAGAAGAAAAAAAATTATAGATGTGTATAGAAACAGCCAAAGGCATGCTGGATTCAATCTTTTAATATGTTACCTTTTGTTGTTTTCTATCATGGGAACAACATAAGTCACTTGTGGGATTGAAATCACACAGTTATTGAAATATACATTCAAAAAGGACTGGAGAAGAACCCACATATGACAAGAATATTCCTTTGTCACCCGCCTCACTCCTACTCAGTGTTTAATTGAATGAAATATTCACTGGTTTCAATATTCTAGCTATGCCATCTCTGCTTCACCTGAAAACACTGGAAAACTGAAAAATATTGGTGAATCCAAACACTTCCTGACCTGCCTTGTCCTCATGAATTTGAATATCAATTGGATTTCACTAATAGCTTCTTACTTCACTGAAAATCAACACAATTTTCAAATCAATTATATGCTGAAATTGTACATACTCTGAGGAAACCTGGGTGGATTGTCGTTGACATCAGTGAGTGTGATATTTACAGTTGTTGACCCTGAAAGCCCTCCAACCTGCCCAGCCATATCTTTGGCTTGAATGACAACGGAATAATGCTCTCTGGCTTCCCTGTCCATGTTGTGCAAGGCAGTCCTGATGACTCCTGTGATGGAAACAAAACAAACAAACAAAAGAAGGATCAGGATTAGCTTGCTCTAGCAAGAGAAAGGCTGGGGATAACCTTTCTTTTCAGGAAAGGTGGGGCATGGCAGACTTTCTGGAAATGCAAAGCTTTTCTACAATCAAAATAAGCTGGCTTTAGTTATTTGTGTTTATATATATATATATTATATATATAAAAATGTATATTTAACAATGCCAGATCCTGCTAGAAAATCAACTTGCTTGAGGATATGAAGAAATTAAAACCATATATATTAAACCAACTATTTTACTAATAAATAATTAATCCAACTTATATAACATTACTAGCCGCAAGGTACATTGCCAAAACTCCAGTGTTTTCTCATATATTATAACTGTTTAAATAGCTACTTAATAGAAATATTAATGAATGGGAACTCTTACCTACTGAAGAAGACACAAATTACTTTTTTAAGAAAAGTTAATATCTGAGTTAAAATATTGCATACCTCTTAAAACTACCCAAAAGCTAAACTTTCTTATTTGACAAATCCCCCAAAATTATACTTTCTTAATTGATATATGTCAATCATATACATTTATGTTCTTAAGTCTGACTTACCTAATACTTGTCTGCAAAGTGAAAGATAAGCTATTATTGTTTTTACGACAGTACAGAGAGAAAACTAAAACTGAATGATCCTAAAATTCATCTGTTTTTATCCATCACCATCAGAATTTTTTTTTAACATTCAGTCAATTACACATGCAGAAGAAAAGATTACAACAAAGGAGGAACAGTCAACTCTGTGGGCTCAGTTTCAGTTACGGGACATTTTTCATTTATGATGATGCCTGTAAATTAGCCCCTGCTAATTTCTTTGATCAGAGGCTGACAGAAACCTCATGAAGTTCAATAAAGGGAAATGCCAAGTTCTGTGCCAGGGAACCAGTACATGGTGTGGACAGACTAGCTGGGAAGCAGTTTTTCAGAAAAGGATCTAGGGGATGCTCAAGTTGGACATGAGCCAGAAACATGCCTTTGCAGCAAACAAGGCGAACAGCATCCCAGGCTGCATTATGGAAAGCGCTGCCCGCAGCTCAACGGCGGCGACCCTTCTCCTCTACTCACTACTGGTGAGGGAACATCTGGAGTGCTGGATCCAGTTCTGGGCTCACCAGTACATAAAAGACATTGATAGACTGGAGCGAGTTACATAGAAATAAATAAATAAAGAAAGAAATAAATGTGTGAAATGCTAAATTTATGAACATTAAATTTTCAAAAACCTGAATTTTTAGCATAACTTGGTTTTGGACTCTTAAACTGAGTGGCTGTTATAACTAGTAAGAAACTGTACTATAGCACAATCAGATATTGCTTCTGGGTAAATTTTAAACATATAATAGCCATTAACACAAAGCAACTTAAGAAGAAGAGCCTTGCTCTTCTAGACAACCTGATGTACAGTGTGATTCTCAAGGGTTTTGATTCCCACAGTCTCAGATGATGAAAAAGTGATTTCCAGAACACTACTTTTCTTGTACTTTAAAATTACTTTATTTGCATTTCTTCAGTAAAACCATTTAGCCATTATTATATAGAAAATGGAAATTTTCATGTAGCTTATACCATTGTTTCCATTCTATTCTGAAAACAAATCACACACAAATAAGTGGAACTATTTACAAAGAATAATATTTTAAAGTATCCATGAAGATTCAGAATGATTTTAATACAGTTTCGCACTTCAAGTTCCAAATCTTGAATCGGAAGTTTAGAATAAGAACACTGGTTTTAATCTTGGGATATGCTGAAGGACAGGAGATAAAGGAAGATTTAGTTCTCTCTCTTTTCTTGGTTGCGTATGCATACACGCATCCTAAAATTATATCATCAGTATGAGGTATGTAACTACCGTGAGGATCCTAATGCTCTATCCCTGTTGCTAGCAGCTTCACCAACTGTTCTGGCAGTATAGCACTAAATTCATACATAATTTCAAATTTCTCTAATGAGCCCAAAAGGTGTAACAAGAACTTTCTTGGTTGCCTTTTCCAATGAAATAATATGAAATGCTCCAGCAGTTCCTTTTAAAGTAGGAATTGCCCCTGAATATCTTCAGTATACTTGGCAGGGGCTCCTATACATCCCACATGAAGTTCATATGAAGGAAAACATCTCCCTGTTTAAAAAGGTGAGAGAAGAAACTGAAAAAGAAAAACTGTCACAAGCTTTTTAAATTTAAACACAGCCTTAATTTTGCCTCACATTTGTCAGGCAGCACTGCGACCTTGTTAACTGAGTACTTTTCAGCTGTGTTTCCAATATTTATTCACCACTAAGAAAGGAAAGCAAGAAAAAAAATGCAAGATTTAGATATCATTAGAGGGATGTCCCATCCTGTTTCTGGTACTAAATGAATAATTTTTATAGAAGTTTGACTGCTATGTCAAAAATCACGTACAACGTGGAGGTTTAGATCTATTGGAATGGAGTTGAGAAGAACACACAGCTCTGGACCTCTGACCTGCTAAGTTTCGTCATACCTGTTTCCATCTTAAAATTATATTTCAGACAGCTGAAAGTAGCCTCACGATCACAGGCCCTGGTTCTCATGGGTGACTTCAACCACCCTGATATCTGCTGGAAAGACAACACAGCTAGGCATACACAGTCCAGGAGGTTCCTGTAGAACATTGATGATAACTTTTTGACATGGGTGGTGGAGGAGCCAACAAGGAGAGGTGTGATGCTGGACCCTGTACTAACAAAGAAGGACTGGTTGGGGATGTGAAGGTTGGGGGCAGCCCCGGCTGCAGCGACCATGAGATGGTGGAGTTCAGGATCCTGCATGGAGGAAGCAGGGCAATAAGTAGGATCACAACCCTGGGCTTCAGGAGAGCTCATTTTGGTCTCTTCAAGGACCTGCTTGGGGTTATCCCACAGGTTAGGACTCTAGAAGGTAGGGGAGTCCAAGAGAGCTGGTTAATATTCAAGCAGCACTTCCTCCAAGCTCAAGATTGATGCATCCCTATGAGTAAGAAATCAAGGAAAGAGGGCAGGAAACCTGCATGGATGAGCAAGGAGCTGCTGGCAAAAGTCAAATGGAACAAGGAAGTCTACAGAATGTAGAAAAAGGGACAGGCCACTTGTGAAGAATATAGGAAGGTTGTCAGAATATGCAGGGATGGGATAAGGAAGGCTAAGGCCCAGCTGGAATTAAATCTCGCAAGGAACATCAAGGACAACAAGAAGGGCTTCTTCAAGTACATCAGCAGCCAAAGGAAGACTAGGGAAAATGTGGACCTGCTGCTGAATGAGGAGGGTGCACTCATGACAGAGGATATGGAAAAGGCGGAGTTACTGAATGCCGCCTTTGTCTCAGTCTTTATTGCTAAGGGCAGCCCTCGGGAATCCTGGACCCTGAAGGTTGTCTGGAGAAAAGAGGACTTTCCTGTGGTCGAGGAGGATCGGGTAGAGATCATTTAGGCAAACTGGTGACCCACAAATCCATGGACCCTGATGGGCTGCACTCACAAGTGCTGAGTGAGCTGGCAGATGTTATTGCCAAGCCACTCTCCATCATCTTTGAAAGGTCATGGAGAACAGGAGAGGTGCCTGAGGACTGGAGGAAGGCCAATGTCAGTCCAGTCTTCAAAAAGGGCAAGGAGGACCCAGGCAACTACAGGCCAGTCAGCACCATCTCCATCCCTGGAAAGGTGATGGAACACCTCATTCTGGATGTCATCTCTAAGCATGTGGAGGAAAAGAAGGTTATCAGGAGAAGTCAACATGGATTCACCAAGGGGAAATCATGCTTGACCAATCTGATGGCTTCTGTGATGGCATAACTGGCTGGGTAGATGAGGGGAGAGCAGTGGATGTTGTCTACCTTGACTTCAGCAAGGCTTTTGACACTGTCTCCCATAACATCCTCATAGAAAAGCTCAGGAAGTGTGGATTAGATGAGTGGACTGTGAGGTGGATTGAGAACTGGCTGAATGGCAGAGCTCAGAGGGTTGTGATCAGCAGCTCAGAGTCTAGTTGGAGGCCTGTAGCTAGTGGCGTTCCCCAGAGGTCAGTACTGGGTCCAGTCCTGTTTAACTTATTCATCAATGACCTGGACAAAGGGACAGAGTGTACCCTAAGCAAGTTTGCTGATGACACAAAGCTGGGAGGAGTGGCCGATACACCAGAAGGCTGTGCTGCCATTCAGCGTGACCTGGACAGGCTAGAGAGTTGAGTGGAGAGGAACACAATGAGGTTTAACAAAGGCAAGTGTAGGGTCCTATGCCTAGGGAGGAATAACCCCATGCACCAGTACAGGTTGGGGGTTGACCTGCTGGAAAGCAGCCCTGCAGAGAAGGACCTGGCAGTCCTGGTGGACAACAAGATCACCATGAGCCAGTCATGTGCCCTTGTGGCTGAGAAGGCCAATGGTATCCTGGGATGCATTAGGAAGAGTGTGGCCATCAGGTCAAGGGGAGTTATCCTCCCCCTCTACACTGCTCTAGTGACGCCACACCTGGAGTACTGTGTGCACTTCTGGGCTCCCCAGTTCAAGAAAGACAAGGAACTACTGGAGAGAGTCCAGAGGAGAGCTACAAAGATTATTAGAGGTTCTCTCTTATGAGGAAAGGCTGAGAGAGCTGTGTCTGCTTAGCCTGGAGAAGAGAAGAATGAGGGGGGATCTTATCAATGCTTACAAATACCTTAAGAGCAGGTGTCAAGAGGATGAGGCCAGACTCTTCTCGGTGGTGCCCAGAGACAGGACAAGGAGCAATGGGCACAAACTGAAACATGGGAAATTCCATCTGAGTATGAAGAAAAACTTCTTTACTTTGAGGGTGACAGAGCACTGGAACAGGCTGCCCAGGAAGGTTGTGGAGCCTGCTTCTCTGGAGATATTCAAAACCTGCCTGGACGTGACCCTGTGCAACCTGATTTAGGTGAACCTGCTTTAGATGATCTCCAGAGGTCCCTTCCAACCCCAGCCATTCTGTGGTTCTGTGATTATGAGAGATGTGTTTTCCCAAATGGAATGCTCTCCCAGGACACACTTTTTCTTCTAACTTCTCATCTAAATCTATTCACCTCTGAATCACACCAATTTTTGTTTTTTTCTCTGACAATTTCTACAGACTTGGAAAGCACGTTTTCCAATTTTAATTTATCTTCCTTGACCATAGATGACCAGGAAACTACCTACATTCCAGATGAGATTTTATCACCACTTTTCTAACTACAACTTTTTTTTTTTCCAAATTAAATCACACTGGTGATTCAACTATGATTGACTTATATACCAGGACATTCTCCTCCAACGACACTTCCAAATTAATGAGACCAGAGTTACTGTAGAACCATAGAATATTTTGAGCTGGAAGGGACCCATAAGGATCATCGAGTCCAACTCCTTGCTCCTCACAGGACTAACTAAAACTAAACAATATGACTGAGAGCATCCAGGTATAATGAGTCCTGCAACATGGCTTTTACTACATAATACTATTCAATTTCATTACACTCTTCTTGCTCTTGCCCTCAAAGACATAAGCTTCTTCCTCTGTACTGAATAATCCTCACAACTTTTTGCAATTAGGAAATTTCTTCATGACGGTCCTGCATTTATCCTCAAAACATCAGACAAAATTGACTGAGAAGAACATTGAGATAAAAGAATGATATGTCTACTACTGTGGATAGGTCCTTTTTTTTCCTTTTACTCAATGCCTCTGGATTTGAGAAAGCCCTGAAAATAAGTTTAAGTAAGCCACTCAGGCTCTCTGAATTCATTCTTGATACTGAACTTCAGTCAATTCCTTTTTTTTTTTTTCCCCCTCAAGTTTTCTTTAAGATACTTCTATGGTCTGTGGCATCTGACAATGCGTTATGTTGTCTTTTTTAGCATTCTGTGAAGAGACATTTTACTCGCATGTAAGAAGAGCTACAACAGAAGGCTCAACTGTAACTGAGACTAAAAATCAAGACTTCGTAATTCAAGTGCAGACAATTATTAAGAAAATGTCTGACACAGTCAAGTCCCTAACTATGCATGTACCAAAGTATTTAACTATGTACTTACCTGACAGTCTGGTACACTTGAAGTAATTTATCTTATTATCAATATACAAAATAAAAAACTTATTCTAGGTTCAGTAACCACTGCAGAATTTTAGTCAGCTTAATTTACAGCCTACTCCTGCATGATGTGTGAATGGAATCTTCCCAGAATAAACCATGGTTCATTTTAACATTTTGAGCACAAAGGTTTTCCATCTAGTGGGAAAAAAAAACCCAACCAAAAACCAAAGCAACTCCACTTTAATGACAAACTAGTTTGTCATGAGCAAGTTAATTCTTTTTGTTTGGAAAATTTCCATTCTGTTGTTGGATCATGAGCCTGGTCAGTAGAGATTTTATGAAGGGCCAGTAGGTCCTACTAGATCCTTCATATTCTAGTATCTTATATATCTGTCTTGTCATAATCACAACCTCTAATTTTGCTAATTACTGAAGGAAGTGAACTATTGCAGGTGGTAATTTCATTAATATTATTTTTACTTTGTGAATACAAGCTCTATTTTTATCACTGCTTTCCTTTAGGATATGTAGTTAGCTTATTTTATTGTAACTTAATATCCTGAATATATTGTATATAGTAAAATAGGTTTCAAAATCTAATATTATTCTACTTTGAAAGAATTAGACACATCCCTTTTAAGAGAAAGAAGTTGGTTTTTGTGGTTTTGCATTTTAAGACAAATACTGAGCAAGTACAAGTCAGCAGATGCATTTCTTTTTTCTTAAAACTTCAAAATAAACTTCAAATCTAGAACTCACAATAGATTTTGACTTGGATTTGTGATTTAGTTCAAGCTATAACTGTAAACAAAATGTGCAATGCAGAGATTATGGTCATACTCCTCATTATGAATGCTTCTATAACATACGTGTTTTTAATCTAGGCCTTTGAGTCAGATCTGCTTTATATAACTAACATTACAGATTTTGTTCTTTTACAGGGACATCACTGGACACTTCATGGCTGAAAGTCAAAGCACTATAGAAATGACAAATAGTGGTCAATTTTCTTCTACGGCCATGATTATAGTACCGACTGACACTATGCCCTTTCTTAAGGAAAATTATCATTGAAATAAAATACAAGTCCAACACTGAAAAAACCCTGCTGTAATAGAATAGCAATTGCTGGAAAATAAGTATATTTTTAAAAGAAAATAGTAAGGATTTTTAAATAAGTAGACTAGAATAATGTTCATTTGGTATTAAAAGAAGGGGGGCAGATCAACTAGACTGATTATATTATAATGGATAACCCCAAGGGGAAAAAAATCTATTCAATTTACAATTAGTAAATAAAGCCTTCTCAAAATCTCAATGAGCAACAGCCTGAACTTACAAAATGAAGAATTCTTGTGCTGAAGCCTCCTGAATTAAGGAATCTGAAGAAAGTTTCACTTAGTGGAAAATACACCAATTTATGCGGCAATTGCATGGATGCCAAACGTAATCATAGCACCTTCCACTGTTTTCATAACGCAAAGCATATTAAAAAAAAAATTAAATTAAGTATTTGCTGCCATGCTGCCTCCCAGAAAGCAGACAAGAAACTCTAATCTGCAATATGCAATTGCTGCAAATCAAAGGAATAACTGTTATAGAAATACCATCACAAATGGCCACCCTATTTGAGCAGGAAGCTGTCATTTTTTCTCTTGCCAATAGTTAAAGCATATGTATATGGATGCCAGGTTTGCCATCCTTGTTTCAATTAGTATGGCTCACAGTTTTTTAAAGTACACTTCTCTCAGCCTTCCGTAGGCTGGTTTAATCAGCAGGACATTATCATCATCAAGGATGTTTTTCCACTGAAGTGTTGTAGTTGACCCATTGTCTTCAGATTGCTGCTACTTCCAAATCACTATGCTGTGGAAGAGATATTTTCTGGGTTTAGTGGTAGTGGATTGTTGGTTTATTCCATTGTGATTGTTGTCATTTCTGTAAACATCAACTTTTCACTTTGGCCTAGACATCTGCATCAAACTTTTCAGGTAATTTAACATTTAAACAAAATTGACTTTTTTTGATGCAGATCTCATTATTCAATCACAACCCAAGCTCTTTTAACAAACTTATGTTGGCTCTATATGGGTGTAGAGGTACAGGTGTCTTTTCATTTATTCTGTTGAGCTGTATAGACATGGTTCTACTGTCTGAGGACCTCTGGGCAGATTGGACCATAAACCTGAGTTTACATGCACAACTCCAGTGCTATCTGGCAGCCTATATGGCTGCAACTTGAAGTACTGTGTAAAAATACTTTTTTTCTGTGTTTAAAAGTAGCAGAGAAGAATTAATCATGGTGAGTAAAACAGTTGTTATACTATAGTACAGACAGAATGGAAATACATTTTAACAAAAAAAGTCAGTGGCAATGGAACAGAAAAAGGTACTGCTGTCATAGTAACGATAAAGTAAAATACAGAGTCATTAGATTAAGTTGGGTCCAGTAAGACATACAGCACCAATTCTTCAAATATTTTGTAGTCAGAAGAAATCAGTTTACATAACTGCCTACACAAAACAGGCATGAGCTGGACTATAAGAAAACAAGTGGTCTTCAGGTACAGTGTTTGTAATCATTCAAATCTGCAAAATTTAGACTCTTTTTAAGCAACAATCCTCACCTTGGAAAGAAATATAGGTATAGCTTAGATTCTTAGTAGTTTTTGCAACCTGGTGCATCCACAGTCAAAATACATTCTTTCAAAAAACTAAGATATTTGAGCTTAATGGCGAATTCTTTGCCTAAGTGATTCACTGTTAAAAGCCAGATGGGACCACCAGACCTCCCACAGAACTCAGGCCATTAACTGAACTAGCACTGTACTGAACCTAGCAGTTTGACTTTGGCTAAAGCACGTCCTCCTGAAAGTATGTAATTTTGAACTGATCAAGAAGTAGAAAATATCACCTGTTTCCTTGGCTGAATATTCTGGTTGTTAACCATAAAGTCAAAGGTCTGCCCTTTATTTGGAAGTGTGCACTTTCAATTTCAAACTATTGACCCTTATTACCCTCTTTCAGACCTTTAGTTCCCAGTATTTCTCCTTGTAAAGGTACTGCTACTCATGAAAATAACCTTTGTGATAAACCAAACAGTAAAAACCTTTTCACTGTAAAGCCTTTTCTCCCACTCATAGTGTTATTTGCTTTTTTCAGCTTTCCAAATTTTTGTTAAAATTCAGATAAATGAAATTAATATTGATATTTCAATAATGCTACCCCTCCCGGTACCAACCTCTGATGTAAATTTAGCTTTTGTAATCTTTTTACAATAAATAATCTATTTAAGGGTTGTACTGGGCTTTTTTTTTTGGCTCATTACTGCTTTGGGAACTCATTTTGAGCTGCCTTACTCTTAGTTTATATCATTATGGTTCTCCTGGATACAGTCTCACCCTCCTCAGTTCTAAACGAAGGACTTTGCATTTATTGCATTGAGTGGCACAGGTTATCAAACAATCTGGGTTATTTTGACAGAATGCACCAGTCTCATCTTTATTCATCATTCTGCCATCTTTGTATTATACAAGAACTTTTTCAGCAGCAGTCTTATGTTTACTTTTAATCCACACAGAAAGAAGCTGAATAGAGTTGGTCTTACATCTATCCCTGTAGAGCCCTGGTGGAATCTCTTCCTTTCATGATGATTCTTCCCTGATGACAACTTTTTCCTACCTCCCAGACAGCCAGTTCATAGCCATTTCATATGTGCTTTGTTGCTACTACTTATTGCTATCTATTTAACTGAAATAGCATGTGACATGGCAGTTATCTTTTTCAATATAACTTGCCTTTTCATAAAAAAAAAAAGAAATCAGGTTTCTTTACCATGACCTATTCTCCAGAAAAACAAATGGAAAGCCATTATTTCTATTTCTGTATTTTTACTGGCTAAATTCTTTCTCAGCTCCTCTATTTTTCTTTTTGCCTAAATTTGCCAGTCTCATGTTACTGTGATTGAAAGGACAAGTGATTTCTTTTCACTTGTCCTTTCAGAAAACTGACATACATTTACATTCTTCAAATTTCCTTATCTACTGCTTTACTCAAGGAGAATCTATCATCCTTCCTAGTTTTGGGACTGGACAATAATTATAGTTCTCCATTAATCTTATCCTGCTTCTGGAAGAGTCAACATATCAGGGTGAAAAATAGGAAAATTCTGGCAAATTTTTTGATGAGCAGCTTCTGAAAAGTGTTCACAAAGGGGCTAATTCCTCCATTTTCATAAATTGTTTATCAATATGTTATGTCCTGAACACATGCAAGTTGTTTCTTTTGAACTATAAATTGCACATAAGTTCCAATGAATTTTCAGACAGCAAAATAGAGTCAAACATTCTTTCAAGCAAATCCCCTATCTGACTGGTTTTGACCTCTCCTAAAATTGTTTCTCCATTATTGAAGATTCTATATTTTTGCCACAGAAAACTTGGAGATGAGGTATGGAGGAGTAGAAGAAAGCCTTAAGGACAGACTGACTTGAATAAAAATATTCCTGTGTGCAGTAGCAACATGCTACGATATACTAGTTCTCTGCATAAGTGTGCATGATCATATAATTCAATTTATAGCAAAGACACTTTAGTGGTTTTGCACTGACTCATAATTTCCTTGGAACTGAATCTGAATTAGTGTCATTTCTGTAGTTCTGAAGAAATACACGGTTAGGAGCAAATAGGGCTAAATGGTCAGATTCTCCAATTTGAAAAATACAATGGTCAAACTCTGATGTGTTCCTGTTAATGCAGTAGGCATGTGCCTCAGGTAAAGCAGCACGAGGTAAGCCTACAGAAGTACGATGTTACTGCTGTGTTGAAAACTTATTTTTCTTTTTTGACAATTCAATTAAAAAAAAACAAAGAGAATCTGTACCCTAATTAGAGGGGGGAAAAGATAATTTTTTGCTCAAAGTTGGTAACAAATGACTGCTAGTTGTATAAGGAAATACTTAAAGTATTTTGTTCAAAATAGCTATGAAACATATCTAGATACAGATAGACATGACTAGCAAATAACTTAATGCTGCTTAGATATTGAGGACTTCTCCATAACAAATTACTTATCAGGTAGGCAAGCAGAGGAACCAAGCAGATGATGTGAGTGTGAAAATAAGGCACGGGCAAAGAATGCTGGAAGGGAGGAAATTACTCATTAAGTGGAATTTCTTCAGATATAAACTTCGTATAGGTGTATTTAATCCTTGGTGAGAACGAATGACCTTATGACACAAGACGAAGAAAACAATTAAGTAAACAGGGGATGCATTCAGTAACCCCTGAGCATAGCAGATGGGAATTAATACATGAATCTTCTCAAAGGAAATCCCATTTAACAAGAGCGAGCTTAAAACTACCTGGAAACTAACTACTTATATTCACAAGCTTGGAAATGCCCCTCTCAAAATATAAACAGTATTGACTGCCAGTATCAAACACTGCTTTTTGTAATGTCATTTACCTTATGGACTACATAAAAATGTACTTAATCTATAGTTTGAATGAAAATGACATAATAATAAACAGCTGAAGGTTATAGTTGCTAATATTTCACTCATAATCCAAAGCTCCTTATTACTTCCTTTATAACAGAAAGAAAAATAAAGATGGAGTCACAGACTTGACTTCATATTTCTCATCCACTACTATTAAATTAGACTTCTATGCAAATTAAATTTAACTTTTTGTCGTTAATAAATTCATTATAATGTATCTAAATAATTTGAGATAATTAACATAGTTGCCCATTATGTTGAATAATAATGTGGTTTCTTTTCAAAGTAGATCACCTTGATAAGAAGGACAAGAAGAAAAACAATTATAGGCATGACAAAAAAATCTTCAAATAGGGTCAGAATTTTGTCCGGCTAATTAAAAAACTGAATGCAACATACAATCTTGGAAAGATTTCACATTTGGACAAAATTTCATGTGCTGACTAATTTAATTACAACTGACAGACAGGTTCTAGACATATAATTCAGATTATCTGTTAGTAAGTGTCACTGTCTGCAAACATGCAGTTAGTTTCAGAAAGTGCAGTTACTTAGAGGAGACTTAGCTGAAAGAAAAATCACTGAAAGGAAAATCGGCCTGGTTTAGGCCAAACCAGGACATTAAGAAAGCTTGCTTAGCCAACAGACCAAGCATTTACCTGGTGGTTGTGTTCTTTTCTCTCTGAGATACTTATTCATTACATACCCATGAGCATTCCACTTCACTGCAATGCCTCATTGACCCATGCATAACACATGAAGGACCTTATAGTAGTACAGCATAATTTATAAGTAATTGTTATAAGTCATTTATAGTGCAAGCTTACTCAGCATTTAAGTCTGCTTATTTGTAAAGTGCAAATGAAATACGAGACTGGTGTCAATAAGGAAATGTGAAACATGCATCCTAGGTACTTGATTTACAATGAACCTGTTTCTGCTTGATGTATTATGACAGTGGTCATACAAGCTAATGTCTGTTCAAAGCAAAATCATTACATTCAAAAATCAGTAAAATACCATCAGCAAAAATTCTTCATTTTGGAAGTTGCTTCAGTGCTAGGTTTAATACATCAGAGTGTAAATATATATATGTGTATATGTTACAACAACTCCCTTACAAATATGATTAATTGATTTCCTCACAGGTCCTTGAATGAAAAACCCTAGCAACAAAATATTATTGCAATATTTTCTGGAAAAAGAAAAACATTTTTACCAACAAAAATATATAAATTCATTGAATGCTTATTACTTGCTAGAAAATCTCAATTTATTCTCACAATGAAAAGTATTAGTTCAAATTCTGCATAGGAGAAAAAATGTCTCTGACATGAGTATACTCTGTGCAAACAGAACACTGAGTAAGGAACCGCAGTAGATCACAAATAGAGATTTTTGAATGCTGAAAATGTGTCTGTGGTAGTATTAAGTGTACCACAGTTTTCATAACTGTCTGATGAACACAAAAAAAAAGATGATGATGTTATATAGATAAAATTTAAAGAAATCCTATAATAAAACTGCTGACATATGTGTTCACAAATGTTATTTTCTTTCTTAGACCCAACACACACAAAATCTTTATCTATTAGATGACATAATACATCGCTACTGACTTCTGTTGAGATTCAATCAGGATTTATTGACTTGAGAGTTAGATATTGATCTAGTCAGAGAAAAGAGAAATCTCTACTCAGAGGTACAATAAATCTTACAGTTGGCTGAAAACAGAAGTCTGTGTTGTTGCATTGTTACAGGTGCACTGCTATCAAGAAAATGACTAGTGAATTAGCGAAGTGGTGTAGCTTCTTGAAAAGAGGCACCCTCACACTCTGATAAATTACAAAGCATCACAATAAGGTCACACAAAACATAAAATATGTTCACACGATGATAGGACACAATTTTATAAAGTTGTTTCTCTTTTCTATTTGACTGAATAAATTCTGCAAAGTGGCCAGCCTCTGATGGATGTATTACTATTGAACACTTCTTGATTTGAAACTGAAGCTTGGCTGCATTTGAAACTATTCTGAATTTAGACAAAGCTCACATTTGAAAATACAAGGGCTGACTCTTAAAAACTCTTACTGGAGCAACACTTATTTAGGAATAACTCCACATAAGTTTTGTCATCAGCCTTGGGAAAACCAGGACTTTGTCACAGATCCCACCCACAGTGAGGAAAGTTATGCAAGTTTATGAAGCAAGTCACAAATGCCACAATTTTATACACCTTTTTATGACAAACTTCTAAACTGGGTACTGTAAAAAAAGGAAAAAAACAAAAGAAAACAAACCAAACAAAATATGATCTTTCCTTTTCCTCTTCCTACCTATCTTTCTCATCTACGATCATTGAAAAATGCAATAGCCTTTGTTTTGTACCTTAAAGTTTCCCATTTTCTTTGAGGAAATAAGGAAACCTATCAACTTAGAACTTGATTTCCTTATCAATCAGTAACCAGCCTAATAAAATACAGTAATCTACATGACCTTCTGATGAACACAATATTTATATAGTTGCATAACAAACATACAGATGTGCTCAAGCTTACTAAAATACACAAATTTGATTAAAGGTTAAGTGAGCCTGTGTAACTGGGATCTTTCAAGTGTCTCAAGTTTTTATACAATTTAGTTATGCATTGGCAACACAATATGCTGTAATATTTCAAACCTGCACTGAATCAACATTAGCTGTTTAAATCCACAAAATTGCCACAATGAATTTTTTACTGACTGGAATGACATGCCAAAATATTTTAGGATATTATTGAAAGACAGCATTGAAAAATAGCATAGCCAAAGATGAAGAGATGAAATACAATTTTTTTTACAGATAGAAGCATTGTAAAAACGTAAAATGTAAAAAATGAAACAAAAATGCTTGCAAAATTCCACACAGCTTTTTAACATGACGTTTTCCTAAAAATCATATTTTCAATGAGTTTACTTGTCTGGTTAATTCATTTGTGATCTACACAGGGTGATAAAACAGACCAACAGCAGTGTCACAGAGCTTTTTCCCTTCTCTAGAGTTCTGTCTAGTGCAAATACTTGCCTTATGTGAGCCTGGAATGAATCAAAAAAGTGGACTTCAGTACCCTCTGTCCTTTCTAAAGGATATAAAGTTTTCCAAAATTATTTCTATTTTTCTCCACTTTACATTAAAAAAAAAACATTGTAGGATAACATAGACAAAAGATAGTAGCACTACCTTGATTTACAATTTGGTATAAAGAGTCAGTGATTGTTTATCAAATGTATGTTCTAACTAATGATGTGAAGATTCATTCAAACTTATTCAAATGAAGCTGTGAAACAATCACTAAAACTAAACTTTCAATAAAAACAAACAAGGCTGCCTTCCTTAACATGGCTGACCTTAAATTTGACTATTTCTGTACCTTTTAAATATGAATGGCAAATTAAAAAAAAAAAAAAATTCACTCCTCTGCTAACATTTAGGAGGAATAAGAATGCTTTTGAAAGTGCATAAGAGTGTAGGCTGCCTATTTAAAATCCAGTCCTTAATTTAAGTATCTACCCCAAGACTAAACTATTATTCTTGACTTAATCGTTCTTGAACATTACATCACAAGCTATATTAAAAGTCCTCAATTTCTAATTATTATGACAAAATAAAACAGAGATTCACAGCAGTGAACAAGTTTTCACTCTGAGTTTCTTTCACCATTTTTCTTAAACCAAATGAAACACAGAAACTTATTATTTTCCTGGTGTTTTCTTTGTATATGCCTGTAGAAGTCATCTCTCCTCTACATTTAACCTACAATAGCAAGCATTTCTCTGTACGTGTAGGTCAGTTTTCTAAATCTCCAAAATGACCTGAGGTAGTAAGAAACAGTATACCTAAAGCAATTTACATGTACCTACTCACATGATAACTGATACATAAATTAAAAAAGAGTATTTCATCTCATGCACCAGGTAAGAACCTATAAAAATACCTGGTATCAGGCCAGCCATAGGGAATCCTAATCAGAGTGGACAGGAGCTTTTTCTGTGCAGAAAGTGCAGCAATTATGGGCTTGCCATGTTTGGAACTGTCAGGTGTTTTTCTTGTCCACTTATCTTAAGATCTTCTTAACGTATATACAGAACGAAGGCGAGCAGGAACTCAAATTGTTGATCTTGATCTGGTATAAATCCACATACTTCAGATAAAGGTAAAGAAGCTATGCTGACTTACATTGGCAAAGGATCTTTTATTTTTAGGCAACAAGCTTCTTACCATGATTAGGGCTAAGTTGTCAATCTAGTTATCTAGCTGATGAGTTTTCATTCTGCAGGTGTTAATCGTGAGGGGAGCTTGTATCAGAGAAGACTGTCTTATATGAACGAGGTTGCTGTTACAGCTCCTGAGAATCTGGCCAATAATTACACTTTTCTTACACAATAATATTTCTAAAATCACACCTGAAAAATAAATTATATATTTGTGAATTTGTGTGTTAAGGTCAGGATTAGGAAACACAGACTGCATGCCTGTTTGGGTCATTTACTTCCTCTTAGGAACAGGCAATTCAATTCAAATCTCTCTACCTCTCCTTCCAATCTACATTTTCTTTCATGTTTAAATTTTTGACTGTCCAGAGTCTTTTACTATCTTGTCTTACTAGTGAAAGCCCAGCATAAAAGTGAAGCCCATTATCTGCTACAGGCACAAAGTGGTGCTCCAATATATAACAAGCAATATTTATAGAAAGAGACTTTATAAGCAATGTATTTCTGCTAAAGAATCTCTGGTGGAGAAACTGCATCTTCTGAGACAAGCTGTAAGTAAACCAACAGTGGGAGTGTCAATGAAAGAAAAGTTTGACTTCCTAAAGCTCAGCTATTGTAAATTAACCCAAACACTGAAAATTAAATAGGTCTAAGTCAGAAGATACCTACAAAGAACAATGTATTTCCTGGAGATAGTATAGTTATTTGCAAAACTTAGCTGTTGTAACTCTCAGGAAAGTGAAAATTAAAATGAAGCATGCGTATTTTAAGGTATTTCATATTTGAATAAATTATATGGCTATTTTCTGCTGTATTTGAGTAGCTCTGCTGGTTATGCTAGAAAACATAACTTCCAATATATAAATGTCCAGAAAGCGGCAATGGTGTATAGTAGCTGCTTTGGCACCAGTAGAAGTTGCCCATTTATGTTAACAATATCTTCTTAATTTTGATTAGGCCTTCTTGTACACTTGTAAAACTCACTTTTAGTGAGGAGCATTCTCCTGTCTTTAGGACAATTGCCAGCTTGGCCTCCGAGGGTATAGTACCCTGATAAATCCTCTTTAATACTTTCCAAGACTTTGTAAAATTTGTATTCTGTTAGCAGTCTGAACAGTAAACCTTAAAAACGTATTTTGACATACAAAGAACTTTTGCATGGTGATCCACTACAGTAATACAACATCACTTAGGTTTTCTTATGAACTGTGTTGCAGAAGCCATTTACAGAAAGATTGGAGAACAGACTTTTATTACCCTTTTTAGAAGATGTCATTTATCAAATGGACAATGACACATATATCCTCAGAATCTTACGATGATTTAATGGTTTACACATATACAGTTTGCAAAGGACACAGCTATATTGCTGTGCTTTGAACGAATTAATATTTTTCTTTCAAGAGCAAGGCATTAAAAGTTTCTAAAAGCTGTCTCAAGGCATTAAATCTTCTATTTTTAGTATCATTCTGAAAAAAAAAAGCCCTTATAAAGTAGTTTTATTTGCACAATAGAAAGACAACATAGATAAAAGGTGTAATTTTCAAACATAAATGCCTGAAAACAGTCATTTAAAAACATGGCCTGCAATTAAATGTGCCCATTTATCCCTGAAAAATCATACCTAACACTGGTCAATGATATTTCAAAATATTGACTTCACCATTAGTTTCTTGTATCTAAAAAAATGATTTTCAGAAGAATACAAGGGATATGTTTAGGGATTCTGTCTTACTGTGTAAAACAGGGGAAAGTGATTAGCCTTGCTAAACCCTACAGTAGAAAATGGGAGAAACAGGCGTTCCATCATTTATTATGTCATATTTGGATAAAGTTACACTTACTATCTATAACTTATGACTTCATAAATAATACTGACAAAATTATTAGCAGTACCTTTAGGACCACAGTCCAAACAGACCAGTGGTGGCCTGTCTTTTGGCAGTCAGTCCATCTTCCCCATCAGTGCTGCATGAGAATGATAAACTGAGACTCCCTGTCCTGGGGACTGAGTGGATGCCCATGACAAACCTAGTGCTTTACAGAGCTTCACAGAGCACTAGATGAACTATTTGCTGCACATGCTTCTGGCTCAGAGCTCTTTCCAAATTTTATGTGCAGTACAGTCATGATGTATAGCAGATACTTAGCAATGATTAGATTAGCCAGCTGACTCCAGAGCAACCCCTTTGATGCATAGCTGCTCTCCCTTTGCATTCTCAAGCTTTAGAAAGGTGCTGCTCAGAGTATGACTGCTGTAGTTCATACACAGAATACCATTACATCTTGATTTCAGGAAAAGTGCTACACTTTAGAGTCCAGAGATACACCAAGTCTTCTCCTCAAAATCTGTCATTGTAGCTCTGTGCATTTTGCAAGCTCACTATTTATTTGAGCTTTACGTATCTAACACAGAAGGAATCTTTCTTAAAGTTGTCCCAATTCCACATAGGTGTTCCTAGAGAGATTGTTAAAAGCTATTTCCAGCAAAGGACTGAAGACATGTCTGTGTATGACAGTCCTGCATAAATACCATAAATTCTCATATATATGTCAGAATGGAATTTTTCATTTTCTGTTGTAAGACAGAAAATTGTTATAAAGCCATATAAAAAGACTGACTTGTCAGCACCTGGGATATATGAATTAAATCCATATTCTATAATGGTACAAAAAGCATCTTGAATTACAGATCCCTTTACTGAGTTTACTGAATGCAATATTCAGAGGGATATAATGAACAAACAGTAAGACAATATATGAAGAACTTAACCTTTTCTCAAACTCCAAAAAGAATTTAAATTTTTCTCCACCTGCATATAATATCTTAAAGAATGAATTCCAGAGCTTTATTTTACTCCTTCCATGAACAGTGATCCACAGACTGGAGTCCTGTTTCTCCATGTTGTATTACAGAGGACTCAAATCTGAAGTAGAAGAACATTTCCCAATTACCTGTGGATGCATGTCTATCCGTTTCCAAAAAAGTCAGTTACATATACAAATTATTCTACTAGTAGCCCCCTATAACCACCTGCCAAAACGTCCCTTTTTGCTTTCAGAAATGTTTCAGAGCCCTAGTGCATCTTCCCATCAAGCTATTTCCAGCCTTACCTCTCCTGACAACTGTATTCTGATTGTCTAGCTATTGCCAGTGCAGAACGTAATAATGTGTGAAGATTATCTACCTCTAAAGATTACTCTCCGTGGAAGAACCCTTGTGGTCTCTGACATTAAACTCCTTATGCAAAACCATACCAGTCTCAATGTGTACTTGAAGAACAAGCACAATTCCCAACAGCTGGACATCAAAAGAGAATCCTCAACATGAAATATAGCAAATAATCTAGATCACTTAACAAGGATTGTAATGTAAAGGTGGTGCATCATGTAATTTTATTTTAAAAAGTCTTTGGAACTAATTGCTTGAAACAGTCAGGAAAAACATCAACAACTGTGGTAGTCATGTGGTCTGACAAGGCTTGGTATAACAGTGCAGGCACTAAATAGCATAAAATGCAAACACTGCACACTGGAAAACCAAAGGCAAACAGACCTGCTTGACAAGTCCTCCATGTATATACAGTCTGTTCCTTTGGAAAGGGACTTCAGAAAATCTGTATCATAGAATCGTGTCAGCAACTTCTGTATTCTTTTTCTTTCAGTAAAATATTTTTTTTAAACTGCCAGCCCTGCAACTATAACCTTAAGTTTGAAAGCTATGCAACAGTTTTTTGACTTATGCCTAATTATTAAGGCTACACTTTCTCTGGAGGAAATATGGTCTGTTTTTAATGGTGCAAAATGGAAAACAAAACATCACATCATTATACTATGCATATATTTTAATGGGCAGTACTAACCAAATGATGCTGTCTGATGTTCTAGAAGTGCTTATGCAAATACTTAAGAATTTCCACCAACTTTCTATGTCCTTCAGATTTACTCTGAGCAATTCTAAATAATAGGGGGTCACCTCGGAACAGCTTATTCAGGAACACAGCATATCCCAAGAAATCCACCGAAATATTCTGAAACATTTTAGTATAGATTTTTCTTCATGTAAGAACTCATATTTAGATTATTTAAACAATGCACTGGGTCAACTACTGTGAATATTTCTGCATTGTTAAATGGACCATTTTTTCTTCTTTGTTTTCTTCTGTGGTTACCTATCTTGGTTTGCAACATGGTTATTTTCCCATTTCCCTGCTTATGAACAATACAATGTGCTTAATACAATGAGCTGCTTTGAGCAATAGGAATAATGGTTATAGCATACAATGCAAGAGTTATTAGTAACTCATCCAAAAAGGACTCATCCAAAAAAGGAAGAGGGGAAGAAAATATGAAAAGGGTATTCCATGCTCCTTTCACACTGTGTACGCACGTGTGCATACGCTTCAATTCCTTCCTTCCTCCTTTTGAACTGAGGGAAGAAGGGTTATGAAAAGAACACATTTATCATGTTATATTCTAGCCTCCAGTTTTCAAATTAACATAAATGAGAATCTTACACTGAAAACAATGCTGCAAGACTAAACCAAAAACTTAGAAAAAAAAGGAACAGATTTCTAATTAGGGCTGCCATCCATCCTGTTTTTTTTTTCCAGGTATGTTCTCCATACCTGTCTGAAATTTAATCCAGGCAGGCTTTAAGAATTCTGTGTGTTTTCCAGATACACAGCAAATCTGACCAGCTGATGCTTCCAATAGGATGTCCCATACATCCCGCTTTGGATTTAATATGGACATACTACACAGACGATAAGTACCTACACAGCCAGTTTCATGCAACCAGAGAGTAAAGAGACCTTCCACTGCAAATTAAATCTTTACATGCTCCATAATTTGGTGTATCTTACAGTAATGAACTTACCTACCATTGTCAGAGCACCTACAGTTTGTATATGTAGGTGTCTGACATGGATGAATATATATTTCAGGAAATGTCAGGTGGAAACATGAGACCCCTTCCTCCACTCAGTGAACTCTGTGTTTACTGTTTCCTAGTGCTTCTATGTTTTGTCCTTTACCTACTTTTCCCAGCAATCCCTTTAGCCCATTCATCTAAAGGCAGCTCAGGAGCAAGCATGTTCATTCCATGCTAGGCAAATCCTTCATCTCAAGAGAACACTCATTCAGTTACCTCGACAGCTCTGGGTTATTTTTTGTCTAAAGTTTGAATTTCACATTTTTTAAAGAAAAAGAATATGTTTTCCAGAAAAAAAAAATTAGTTTCACTTTTCCTATGAGCTAAGGAGTGAGTATTCCACCATGAAAATCATAGAATTATAGAATGATAGAATTGTTTTATTTGGAAAGGACCTTTAAGACCATCAAGTCCAATCATTAATCACTGCAGCAGCTATGAAAATAATATAGTCTCTATCATCCCCCCTCAACACATTTACAGCCTGAATTATTCTTTAATCTCTATGTGGATACAATCTACAAGTATATCAGTTTCAAACACCAAGTCTTAGTGGCATAAATGGATTTGCCCAAGTATACTGTAAAAGAATCACAGAGAAACAAATCTTCCTGTCTTAAGGAAGGATAAACTATATTCGAAACATTATCGACACATTTGTCTAACATGTTTTCAAGACATCCATTAAGAAAGTGGGCACTTCTTAACCAAGCAATCTATTCCAGTCTTTTAACAATCCCATTACAATTTTCCCTAATGACTAGCCTGAATCTTTCTAACTATAGTACAAATTCATTGCTTCCTGTTCTATTTTCGCTAAAACTGAAATTCGGTGAGATACAGATGGGCCAGAATACACATCACTGGCTATAAATATATAGATTTTTTGTTTTATTTATTTATTTTTTATTTAAGCAGATATTCAGTTGGTTCATTTATAATCAGAACTCAAGTTTAAGACAAATACCTTAATAAGAAATCTATGTACAAACATGGTATAGTAGGATAGTACTATCCTCTTTTTTTTTAATGATTTCGTGAGAAAAAAGGCTAATTTGATATCTTATTTGGCAGTATGCCAGCTATATTTCATCCTTTTCACAGTGGTGTTAACTGACAATAGTTAACTGTACCACACACTACATTCTCACATAGAGCTGTTGAGCAACACTGAAATAGTTTTCCAGACCATTAGCTGCATTCCCCACCTAGAAGTCTGAGATGCTGATAATAATGCAGAGACAATTCATTTGACAAACCTGTCAAATGACAAAATACTGCAAGGATAATGGGTTTTCAGTCATCACTTATAATCCTCTACTTGAATGCAATGTTTGTGTTTGGTATATATTTCTCTTGTGCAGCTGGCATATCATTGCCCCACAATAACAGAGTATTGGCAGAGCCAAAAGAATGCAAACAAATTCTGGTTAAATAAACTGACTTCATCAAGGAATTCTGGAGGGAAGAGAAGGAGGAGTCACCATATTTTTCAAAGCAAAATTACATGGTTTCTCTGGTATAAATCATATGACTACATTTACATGTATAAATTAATAAGGAACTGAACTAGAAACAATTATTGTTTGTTTCATGCACAATTATGGCTTTGTGCCGTTATGTCTATTCATCTCTGCAGTGATTCAAAACATGTAAAAGAAATACAATGTCTTGAAATGTACACTTACGAAAAAATAATCAGCAGAGCTGAACTTTGAGTATGCCCAAAATGGTAAGTATTAAGAAATCCCTAAGGCCATAACTCCTCTGAAGCAATCTCAGAGAGAGCACCTACTCAGGTCTTTAAAACTACGAGATTCCCTCAAATTGCTGAAGACTTTCATAATTCATGTGCAAAATGTCATAAGCATCATTTTGCAATAGATACCACAGCAAGTGAAATACTGAAAATGTTATGCAGAAGCCTTAGTTTGCGACTTCCAAAACAATCCCTCCAATGTGTAAATTTAAAAAAATTAAATTGCTTTGAATGGCTTTAGTCATAGCACCCTTGTTTGGTACTATGGTTTCCACTGCCTGGCAGAAAAAGACCTGGGGGTGTTGGTTGACAGCTGGCTGAATATGAGCCAGCAGTGTGTCCAGGTGGCCAAGAAAGCCAGCAGCATCCTGGCTTGTATGAGGAATAGTGTGGCCAGCAGGACTAGGGAAGTGATTGTCCCCCTGTACTCAGCACTAGTGAGGCCGCACCTCGCATACTGTGTTCAGTTTTGGGCCCCTCACTACAAAACAGACATTGAGGTGCTGGAGTGAGTCCAAAGAACAGCAACGAAGCTGGTGAAGGGTCTAGAGCACAAGTCTTATGAGGAGCAGCTGAGGGAACTGGGATGGTTTAGTCTGGAGAAAAGGAGGCTGAGAGGAAACCTTATCACGCTCTACAACTACCAGAAAGGAGGCTGTAGCCAGGTGGGTGTTGGTCTCTTCTCCCAAGTAACAAATGATAGGAGGAGAGGAAACCGCCTCAAGTTGCATCAGGTTTCGATTGGGTATTAGGAAAAATTTCTTCACTGAAAGGGTTATCAAACATTGGAACAGGCTGCCCACAGAAGTGGTGGAATCATCATCCCTGGAGAGGATGAGCAGACGTGGCACTTAGGGACATGGTTTAGTGGTGGACTTGGCAGTGTTAGGTTAGTGGTTGGACTCAATGATCTTAAAGGTCTTTTCCAACCTAAATGATTCTATGATTCTATGTATATTTCTGTGCTATTTAGAAAAAGCACAGCTAAACAGTGCTAAAAGAGAGCTGGGTGTCAGTTCAATGCTGCAGTTCGTAATCTTGTCTCTCATCCATCACATCATTTTACTATTCTTTCTAAGCCTTGTGTTTAGATCATGCAGACAATCTTGAACTACAACAGAACCTGTTTACATTTGACACATATTTCCCCACATCCAGTAGATTAATTCTGTCCACTTTGCAAGTATTCTCTATTTTCCAAAAAAATATGATCTGCTTATTGTAGGAAAGAAGCAAAAGAACTGCAATTTGTTTCAACATACAGGACAAAATATCCCCCTTCTCCACAACGGTTTATGCTCTGAACTGGCAGGCTGATAGTGCCCATCTTAAAAGTGAAAACACTTCAGTTACAAATATTTTTAATTACAATTTTACATTGACTAGGTTGAGAAAACCTAAAATACTGTACAAATTTCTGAAAACTAAAATAAGCAGTGAAGTTGCTCATTTTGGTCAGATAGATTCCTCCTACTAAGCAAGCAGGTTTTAATTTGTGGGTTCACATATAATTTGTCATACACTTTATCTTTCCCGATTTCATGTATTATCTTACATATACATGTAAGATAATACATGAAATCGGGAAACATAAAATGCCTGATGAATAAATTTCAAGAAATGTATTCAAAATCTCTGAGTTAAGGAGAAAATATGTAGGAAACAAAGTTAGACAGGCAGGGATGTAGTACATTGAACTGGCATTATACAGGTCTCAAGACTTGTCTATCTCTAACAATTAGTCCATAAAATGTTTCAAAAAATAATGGCTGAATTTTTCTAGGGAATACTGTAAAGCTTAAAATTAAAAAAAAAAAAAAGAAATTCTGAAATGCCCAGTCTTATGCTTTACATAGTATGTGCTGTAATAAAATTCCCGGCGATAAATTAAAGGGAAAGGACAGCCTTAACTAGTGAACTTTTATGTTCAACTTTGATGCAAATGTTTAAGAATTGTGCATCATATTCCTATAATGTATCTACAATCTGATGAGAAACAACCCATATGATATATGATGTAATTGTATGATTTTTAAGTCACAGGTTTCTGTTGATAATGGTCAGTTACAAATCCCACTTTTTGGCTAAAATATATCATTCTTTGGTGCCACGTAGTTCTGGATTTTACTCTTTCAATGAGAAGCTGTTGCTAATTTCAGATACAATCTCCAACTTGTTTTGCATTTGAACAGCTGTCCATGTGAAACATGCTGTTTCTCAGTAGCTTCTCACAACTATGACCACAGCTCTCCCTTAGGAAATGAGGAATTAATTCCCATTCCTTAAACCATAATTGCAAAATAAAAACGGAGCTGCCTTCTGTTCTGTTCAATACCATTATTTTCTGTTCAGTAGAAAAACTAAATGAAGTTTGCCTCCAGACGTGGAGGAGATTCAATCTCCCTTTCTCTTACAACCTTCAAATTTCTTCTCAACTATGGAATTATGTTTGCATGATGCTATTAGCTAGTTATGTTGAAAGTTGTGAAAACAGACATATTGCTGAAACATAATATAATTTACAGTTAGTTATTCCTAATCAGTACTTCAGTTACTGATATTATTCCTTCATGAACACTGAAGGGACATGGAAAAAAAAGAGTCTGACTGAGACTCTTGACATTACTTCGGACATTTCAAGTATATTTTGAAAATGCTTTTTTTGACTGTAAAAGTTTGAAATAGTAAAATATTTCCCCATTCACAGTCAGGATGAAAGTAAAACAACCTCAGGAATCTGTATGAAAAAAGATTTTTAAAATCACTAATATTGAAGACGTTTATTATAGTAATTCTAAGTTCTTTTATTTTGAGTTGAATTCCCACTTATAAATATAAAAATAAAATTTATTTCAAAGATATTTTTAAAAAAATAAAACTGACTCATCTGTATGAAGTGTTTTCATTTCAGTTATCCAGGCTTTTCCAACAAGAATATATTTTCTAACAGAATTGTGGTCAGCTGTCATGGAAAACTGTGTATATTATAAAAGCATGAGGGGGACTTTTTTCAGTCACAAAATTCTTGTTTTTATATTTTGATGACTTTGTGAGAAAAACATACATGCATGTAACTAAAATGCTTGAGTATTGCAATTACCTGCCAGAGGTGACTTTTGGTAGCTTTACAGAAGTTTTTATAGCTAGTACAGAATATAGCATGCTGGCTTGAAAAACTGTTCAATCATCATGCCTGTCTTTCAGGCTGGCTGCCTAGAAGGTGGTAGATTAATTTTATATTGTTAAAGTTATTTTTTGTTAAAAGCCTTTGATAGCATAACCCCTAGCTATCTGTCAGACTTCCTTCTTCAGTCATGTCCTGAGATGTGACTATGCTTATATAAACTTGCTCTTTACAGATCACAGCTAGATCTTCTACTTCAAAACAACCGGTGATTTATCATTCCTATCACTTCCATTTCTGCTCACCCTTCTCCATCTTATAATAATTTTCCTTACCCACCACAGTATTTCTCAATGAGCCTTCTCTGACACTGAAGCATCCTGATTGCCAGTTTTGCTTAACTTTTAAACTTTTTGGTAAAGCAGTAGTGATAAGTTGTTAAAAAAAGTATTTTTCTTACTAGAGATGAGGTGAAACAGCAGTTGCATTTGAACATGCAATGTTCAAATATATAACCAGATCTTAGTTATGCAGCTATATCCTATTACTCTCTGACAACAAATATACTTTAAAGCCAGAGGTCCAAGACACAGTTAAAAGCAAAGTTTGTGCAATACCCTTCTCAGTGACTCTATCAGGAATAAATCCAGTATAAGTGCATAGACCTGGAACTATATAAGCCTGGAATGAATGAAACAAAATAAAAATTCAAGGACTGCATAAACTTACTGCAGAACTGGCCATGAAGTGCATTACAAATGCAGAAAAAGACTCTTCTCTGATTAACTTAAATACAGTCTGTGGAAATCAAATCACGTACAGGTTTGAAGTGTGAGGAGAATGGCAAAGCCATCTTATCTTGATTATTCCATTATATAACAACTAGTTTCAGCAACATTTGGCTTTATTTTAGCTTTTCTTGCTAATATATGTGTACTTGGTAGGAACTGTCAGGTTTTTTTTTCTTTTTTCTTTTTGCTTTTAATAGTGATTGCCTCATGTTATTTACTAGAATCTGGAAGAACACTAACAAGGAAATTAATGTGGGTTTTTTTTTCCCCCTATCTCTCTTATGAGAACTTTATCTACAGAACATGTTTTTTTTCCTTTCAAAACAGAGGCAGGGATGAAGGGACTATACTTATTGGCTAAATGTCACAACACAGAACAAGAGAAGATACCCTTTAAAACAGCTAGAAATCAGCCACCCCTGCTTCCCCAAGGATCAGGTTGCAGCACTGCCCTCAGTACAGTGTAGCTCAAACTGTCTGGGCACGTTTGTGAGGGAAGAGGAGAGAAGGGAAAAGGGGCTGATATAGTGAGTTTATTCATTCTCCACTAGACCACGAGCTGCTGGGACCGAATTCCTGGGAAGAAAAATTTGGTATTTCTTTACAGAATATATAACATCTTAAACAGATATTGGATCTTATATGAGTCCCATACATGATACATGTATCGTTTGGAAAATATGCGATAACAGCTACTGGTTGATAAAAAATGCTTACATTAACACTGCTCATAGGAAAAAATCTGTTTTCATTTAATAATACTTAAGTGCTAGTTTCCAAATAAATCTTTACACTGAGGGACATTTTTATTTACTCTTCTTTCCCTCTCCTATCTACACTCTGCTTTTCCTCCTAGGGCATTAATGCACTCACTCTAAAATCCAGTAAGTTAACCAAAGGCAGACACCGGCTGATACATTCATCATACTAATTATGTGTTGCACAGTATGTTTCTCCCATCAAGTGCCTCGTACGTATTTGATGTAAACCTTTCAAATCAAAAATAAGAAAAATGAAAACAAGTCTCAAAGCCAATTGATTGCGTGATTGAGAGAATCATTTATCCTAGTGTCACTGAACTACAAAATCAATTAATGTCTTCTGTCATCTTCAGAAAGTGCTATCTAACAGGCAGCCTGCAACAAATTACACCAGATATTTCAAAAAGCAAATTCTCCTTCCATTTAGGATTAGAATGTAGGTAAATTGACCCTTTCCCTACATGTTCACAGTGTAAGGGAACAGGTCACTTTTCTTCTGCAAGCCTTTCAAAAAGATTCTGAATGGCTTGCTAGGACAAACCAAGGTGTAATTGAAATTCTGGTTGAGGAACTTACAAAGGAATATTTAACCAAGGTGTAATTTCTATGTAAAGTAACTTTCCCTAATGCATTAGTGCTTCATATAATTTAAACACTGGAATTGACCTTGCCTCTAAATGGATTTAAAGAAAAAGTCAACCCACACACAGTCTTTTCAAGTAAACAAATCTGCACAGCTATTTCATTATCATATTCAGTAGCTCTGTTTTCTCTGTTTTGTTTTCCCAAATATGAGTAATGATCTTTGCATCAAGCAGATGTCTGATTCCTTTTTCAAAGCATTTTGCCAAAATTCACCTGACAGTGTATCCAAGTTTCACAGTCCAGACTACATTCTAACAACAAACCCTTCCTGCTTTCCTCTGTCAGTTTGGAAAAATAGCATTTTTCAAAGTAAGTGAAAGAGGATTGGTATTATGTCTGGAGTTCTTTTCCTGCTGTATTCCTGGTGTCTCACCATAGGCTTGTATCAGACGTTTAGACACAACTTCCTTCTGAACATGAGGGTACTTCTATTTACCTTTCAGTTTTGTTGGAAGGTTTTGTTTCTCACCTGCTTCTGAATGGAAATCAAGCAGTTCGTTTTCAGCTGTAAATCTTCACAATGTAGGTACTGACAGTCCTAAAGAATACCTTGCTTTCATTCACCATTTTAGTTAGACAAATGATCTAAGATAGCATTCACTAATTCGAAGGAACATCTGGAGTTTAAAGCTGGCAATTTTCAGTAGAAGATCCTTGACTGGAAACTGCATGAATCAAATGCAGCTTTGCTGATGAACATAAAATGCTGCAAAGCCACTTTACGTAAACTTTCTTTGTGTGATAACTGATCTATGACACTGATTTCTCGTTTACACTGTGCAGACCAGTATTACGTTGTGCGGAAAGGAAAGTAAGTCTATATTATAACACTTCTGATATTGTCTTCCACAGGTTTCATGGGTGATGATCTTCAGCCTTCACTCTATCTTAAATAAACAGAAAGAAATACCACTCCTTCATTCCTTATTTTGGTAGTCAGGGCAAGGGGTAGAATTAAGACCCATTTCTCCTCTTGAGGCCTGAAGTACTCCTCTTGGCGCTAGCTTTAATGTGTGATCCACTCATGTTTCATATGTTTAAATTCAAAACATAATTTCATTATTGAATAAGGAAGTAAACCAGCGCACCTTTGACTGACTATTTTTAAAAGGATAGCTAACCTCACCTGCATTATCTAAACTATGAACAACAAAGGTATTTGACGCCTAAATATCCTGATATGGCTCAAAAATACATAGCTTCAAAATAGCTACAAATTTAGCAGATAGGAAAACACAGAAAGGACAGTGTTTTTCAGGAGCTTTTGCATAATCTCCATTTTGAATATGCCATTTTCGCATTTGGTGTAGTTTCCCCCTGTGCAGATGGTACGTTACTGTCCCAGTAATGGAATATCTTTAGATCCAAAACACAAACTAAAAATTCTGGTAATATTAGATAGTCTTAAAAAATGTCACAGGGAAAAAAAAAAAAAAGGACAGCATCCAAAGGAAGTGTACATGTGCCATTTTTGGCTCATTTAAAAAATAAGCAATGGTTTATGGAAGCCTTTAATTCCCCCTTCATTCTCCTTCCTTCTATTGCAGAAACCCCATATGACTGTGACCATCCTCCTAGCTGAAAGAGCTTTGATATAACTTCAGGAGTCTGCCAGAAAAGGATGCTTCTGAATGACACAGAATATTCCCAAGCTCCAAGGGCACATTTGGTTTCTCTGCAGTAGTGAATATTTATATAAAGGGGTTTTGCCGCAGTGGAACAGGGAGGAGGGAAATACTGCTATGACTTTTTTGTTGGATTTTTATACTCTGTCAAAAACGATGCTCATTATTCTGAAAGAAGCGGTAAAATAAATAATGCATTCAATTTATACACAAGCTCTGTTCTTTCACTTTTGTATCAATCGATCACTCGCATGCAAATCCTCTACTTACATTCCATGCTATTTAGAGCCACTGTATCTATTCTTTACATACATATATATACACAAGCCACAACATACTTTTTTTTTTTTTTTCCTTCCTTTTGATGTTTTTAAGAAGTACCCTCCATAAAGCCTTACCTGAGCATGGAAGTGTGAAATGGTAACTGTGAAAAAGTATAATAGGATTAAAATTCTTAATTCTTTTGTGCTTTCTATGTGAATATCTGCAGGTATGCAAAAGAAAGGGATATTAAAAAGTCTATGTGATTGATTGCTTAACTGTGAAGTGGATGCCACCCACATCAACAGTTGCCAGTAACTCTATTCTTAGTACAAATAGCATGCAAGTCACATTTATGTCAGGCTGTTTCTTGAGTAGACTAGGGCTGTACTGTGTTGATCTTGTTTAGAGAGGGCTAATACCTCTGAGGTTTTTTTTTGTTTGTTTTCATATTTTTTTTCCTTTAATATTCTAAGCTAGAATAAGATATGAACTGACACAGTGAGAAACTTTACCTTAATAAAACACTCTTCCAAGTCAGCTGAGGCTCAATGTTTTCAAGAACTGACTACTTGACTCATTCACGGCCAGGAATGAATTCTTTACACACAGGGATGTCCCCGTGAAAAATCAGGCAATAAATCTGAGTCTAAATGCTCTGCTTTGATGTAAAGGAGCAACAACTCAGATATTAGAATATCAGGTTATTCTTTGCTTTTGTGTTGTTATTATGGGCAAATACATACATCTTGGATACATAAGCTGAAAAGGACAGTATGGATTACTGGTCCTATTCTTTTTGCTAATGAAGGTCTGTTCTTTAGTAGATATTCAGCAAATTGACAATCTCATGGTGAAAGAGTACTTGATGGATCTTTCATTTTCCCACCATGCTGATGGAAAATTATTTAATTTTAGTGAACACAAAGTATTACTGAACAAGCTGAAACAAACAGATTTATGAACTATTTTTAAAATGCCTATTAATAGAATAAACTGATTTTTCTTAAAGCCATCTATCCAAATATTTATGCATCCATACTGTAGAACTGAAATAAAAATGCAGTCTATAGAGACATAAACAATCTTAGCTTTCCCCTTGTATCCTGCCTTTGCTGCTATACCAATATGGTAAGCTGTGTAACACTGTAGGCTGATGGGTTTCAGAGTCTGTGCAGCAACAAACTCGGGCTTTTGCAAATCTTCAAAAAAACCCAGTGTACAGTGACATTGCTCATACTGTGAACGGTTGAAACATTTATTCACCATAAATGTTTCATACATTCCTTACTCAGCTCAGACAAGCCTGGAGGAGCTATGGTACACTGTGTGGCATTATACAAGTAGCCTGCTTCTCATTTCTAATGCTACCATTTCATGTGCTGCTTCATTATTAAAAAGCAACACCTCTATCTAAGAGGCTTATGCAAACTGCATACAACAAATAATGTACTTGTTGAATTAATTTAATAGACTGCTGTAGTTGCTATTCTATTCTCAGTGATTTCTTTTAGAATTTTACAATGTTATCTTGTAATTTGTTCATAATCTTTGTTCTTAGTCTTGCTTTTCTATTCATGCTGTTGTTACTGTCATATTCAGTGATAAATTTAAACAAGGTCATCCAAATGTCAGTCAAAAATACTGCCATAAAGAGCATGCCCCTTTCAGCATAAGACATACATACATATGCTCTCTTCACAGTTATCCCATTGTGGCTCTTGTATTTCCCACATTTGTGGTACAGTGCCTCTTAGTTACTCTGTTATTTTCCAGGCACTAGCAGGCTTGCTTGGCAATTCCCCACTAGCATCACTTTGAGCTTGGACTAACAGAGCAGAGGAATGTTTGCCTTCCATGCTGGAAGCAGCCCTGCCAGGGGGTGCTTGATCTTCCCAGTTGCAGCTTCAGACTCCAGCCTCACTCTCTCCCCGCACCCACCGCCTGCCGCCCCCGCTCTCATCACACACCACAGTGCACCAGTAAGGAGACTCCATGTCCCCAAGTGTAAATTCAAGAACCTCACTTCAAGCATTCTTAGCAGATGTTATTTAACCTGATTTTAGAATTTCCAATGGTAAGAGGTTTCAAACCCTCTTGGATAATCTATTCCAGTATGTAACTGGTTGTTAGAAGTTTTTTTTTCTCCCTGTAAAACATAAGGTGTTGGGTTTTTGGTTTGGTTTTTTTTTTTTTTTTGGGGGGGGTGGGTTGTCTAAAATTTAAATAAAGGATGGCATTATACAAAATCTGGCAATGTAAATTAATATTTCCAGCTGCCACATACACAGAAAATAACTATTTTTCTTTCACTGCAGTCCTTTTTTGGATATTAGGACTCTTACCACTTGTTTCCCAAGTCACTTTTTTTCTTCTGACTAAAAAAGGTCACTTCCAACAGTGTCCTAGCTATCCTTCAATCACCCTTATATTCTAAATTTCTACTATATGAATGTTATTCAACCTCTCTATTATACATTGTGAGTCAAAGAAGGGCAACGAAGCTGGTGAAGGGTCTAGAGCACAAGTCTGATGAGAAGCGGCTAAGGGAACTGGAGTTATTTAGCCTGGAGAAAAGGAGGCTGAGGGGAGACCTTATCGCTCTCTACAACTACCAGAAAGGAGGTTGTAGCCAGGTGGATGTCGGTCTCTTCTCCCAAGTAACAAATGATAGGATGAGAGGAAACAGCCTCAAGTTGCACCAGGGGAGTTTTAGACTGGATATCAGGAAAAATTTCTTCACCGAAAGGGTTGTCAAGCATTGGAACAGGCTGCCCAGGGAAGTGGTTAAGTCACCATCCCTGGAGGTATTTAAAAGACGTGTAGATGTGATGCTTAGGGACATGGTTTAGTGATGGACTTGGCAGTGTTAGGTTAACGGTTGGACTTGATGATCTTAAAGGTCCTTTCTAACCAAAACGATTCTATGATTCTATGATAGTACTGATGATATATTTTTGTTTTAAACAATAATTTTCAACTTAGAATTTTATTAAAAATTATAGCATCTTGGATGATATTTATACAGATGTGATAATGGATAACTTCTATGTCCTCATTCACATATCTAGGCAATACCACCTTCTAACCAATGAAGTATCTACATAATTCTAGGATGCTGCAGTTTTTTGGATGAGTTGAAAAGTGACAGAAGTAGCCATTTCCCTCAACAAACCATAAAAGGAGTTGAGACAAACTAGCACAGACACAGAAGGGTCTACTTAAATAGATGCACATATGTAAGTAACAGAACTTCAGAAGACAAAAACTTTCTAGAAGAGTAGGAAAAAAGTGATTTAGAGTAAAAAATGCAAGCTATGCTAGAAGACTCATGTTTTCAAGGATGTGGATGTTCCAACGATGCATCCATCTGGGCATGAAAGAAAACAGATTTTTGGCTTTTGAGATTTTTTCCCTTGGCATTGCCAATGGGCATTTTCTAAAGCCTTTCAAAAGATGACACTCTCTTAAAGTAAAACGAGCAAATGTGGAAGACACAAGGAGCTTTCATAGCTAAATTATTAAATTAAATCATTTAATTGGGTAATCATCTAGGCCGTGTTAAATTCCATAAAACTGAAGGAAGTTGAGGTCTGCAGTTCCAGAAAAGCCACTGAAATAAAGAAACTATAAGCTTCATTTGCTAAAACATAGTTTATTAACAGCAGCAGGCTTTAGATCAATGTTACTCATTCATTCCTTGAGATCCACTAAAAAGCAGTCTATGAGGAAATAATACATTTCATCTTTTTTTCTTTTTTTTCTTTTTTTTAAACAAAGCTCATTAAAAACTACTAAAGAAAAAGTACAGGATTGTGGCCTAATGGCTATCACCAAGATTTTCTTCATAAATAAGGTTTGAATGTCTTCAGGAAATTCTGAAGTGAAAAATATTATACATCTGTTATTCAAGTGAAAATACACCTGCTACCCAAACATAGCATGGACCAGTGCATGCTAAAGTCAATGAAAATTCTGCTTTCCGTATTAACCAGGCATTTGCGTGCTCATCTGATTTAACTTTAAACACCTGCAATAACTAAAACTGAGCTGGTTGCCTAGATCTTCCTTCTAACCAACTCAGAGAACTAGGTATTTCTAGGACATTTGGACATTTCAATGAAATGAGAAATCACAGAAATTCCCACTTCCCTCAACAAACCATAAAAGGACTTGAGGTTGACTAGCACAGAAACAGAAAGGTGGAATTGAACTGGTGGATCCCAACCTGACCAATGAGGTTAAGTAGGCACCAGTAACTGATATAGCATAAAAATTAGGAACAAATATTATGAATTCTAAAATACAAATGTGATGCTCTAGTTTTTACATTCAGTGGTATTTTAGCCTATGTCAATTTATCAAGCACTCCAGATTTCTGTGTAAGGGTCCATCCTCTCCATCATTTCCCACTCAGTTTGTCAATATTAGGTAATATTCAGTAGCGATCACACAATTTCTTAAGTCCACTGGTACATTTTTAATAATGTACACTAAGCAGATCATATAAAGACCCACCACCACAACCATGATTGTTTGGCAACACCTCTTTTACTATTCTACCTCCCTGGAACAGCTAAGAAAATCTGAAAAGTTGATAGCTGAGGTCTACTGAAATATTGCAGAACAATTTCTCTTCCACAGCAGTAGTGGACAAAAGTTCTTGCTACAGAGTACAGGAGTCTCAGCAAAGGAGGGCACCTAGCTGAGAAAAAGGGATCTAATCCATTGGCTGAGACCTGCACTGCAGCTGAAATTGGTTTGCTTTCTTGCAGGATACTCCAAAAACACTCCTGCCAGGGAGAGGAACTTCGAAGATGGAAAGAGACAGGTGGGTGATGGAAATACGTAACTATTAGACACACAGGTACACATAGGTAATGAAGTCTGTGATATCCAAGAGGACATAGATTAACTTGTCTTCTAGGTATAAAGGTAACAGAGGTCTCCTAATATGTCCAGAGAGATGGGAGTGCAGGGGAGGACTCAGCAGGCATAGTATGTGTTGCTATCAGTGATGTAGAAAAGTGCAGGAGGGATGCTCCAGGAACTGACTCATGCCTTTGGGGGTAGGAGACTGAAGTCCAGGATCTTCATGGAAAACTGTCAGGTTCATATATAAAACTTGAGATTCAGGCAGAGATTTACGGTCTTGCTCTGTGGATGACAGTATGGTGTAGAGAGGAAGAATTTTGGCAAAATAGGAACTAGGGAACCTTCCGAGAGAAGAGAAACCCAGACAGAACTGTCAGGCTACACTTTAACAATGGAGCCAGACTGCTAGCACTGAAAACTAAAAAGGTCACAGAACAGTATTTAAACTAGGAGTGTGAAGAAAACTGAAGGATACAGAAAATACCCTGTTCAGTCTGATGCAAATCACACAGGAGAAACAGCTATCATTTATAGTGCCTTTTAAAAGACCAAGAGGGAAATAAAGAGCACAGTAACAGTAAATATCAGAAAGACAACTCAAACCACCTACAACACCACCACCAGCAAGAAATTCTATAAGAAGCTCAAAAACCTGGTCAGAAAGGTGAAAGATGAGCTTTAGTGTACAGAAATGTAAGGTAATAATACACTAGGGAAAAAATGCCTAAACCCCACCTATGCATACTGGCAGTTACAAGTAAGGGAAACAAAATTTTTAGTTATTACTGGCAGTTCTAGATCACAAGAATAACAGCAACAACAAAATCCAACAAAATGTTTGGCACGTTGGAAGAGGTATTAAGAACAGGACAGACAATGCCATTGTGCCGCTCATTAAAATGTAATGTACACACGTCTTGAGTACTGAGAGGAGTTCTGGTCTTAGAGTAGAAGAACACGTCTTAAGGTCCAAGTAGTGCTAAGTGAGGTACAGAAATGAACAAGTAAATTGATTGATTGGTGCACGTGCTTTACGAGGAGGGACTAGAGAGGCTGACATTCTTTGATCTATTGACTGAGAACTTCAGGAAAACATGCTCAAGGTTTACAGAATCAGGAAGGTAATGGATTTTGCTGCAGGAAAAGTAGGATTGCTACATCATGTTATTTTTTTTTGTTTTATTTGTACTATTATTCAGTATTTCTGTCAAAGACAAAGGAGTGTTAAGTGAAATCTCAAAGTTAGTAGATGACAGTAAGCTCCTCTGGATAATAAAATGCAAGATAACATAAACACAGAACTATTATTCACCAAATCCAACAACACTAGAATTGAGGACAACTGATGAAACTCATAAGAAAGGCTGGTTTAAAACAGATAGAAAGTACTTCTTTAAACTGCAGGTAGTGAACTTTTGGAACTCATTACCACAGGATAGTACCCGCAAGTTCAGAAAAGGATTAGATAAACTCACAGAATCACAGAATCACAGAATCAACCAGGTTAGAAGAGACCTCAGGGATCATCGAGTCCAACCGTTGCCCTGACACCACCCTGTCAACTAGACCATGGCACTAAGTGCCATGTCCAGTCTTTTCTTAAACACATCCAGAGATGGTGACTCCACCACCTCCCTGGGCAGCCCATTCCAATGTCTAATAACCCTTTCTGTAAAGAAATTCTTCCTAATGTCCAACCTGAACCTCCCCTGGCGAAGCTTGAGGCTATGTCCTCTTGTCCTATCACTAGTTGCCTGGGAGAAGAGGCCGACTCCCACTTCACTACAACCTCCCTTCAGGTAGTTGTAGACCGCAATAAGGTCACCTCTGAGCCTCCTCTTCTCCAGGCTAAACAACCCCAGCTCCCCCAGCCGTTCCTCGTAGGACAGACCCTCCAGACCCTTCACCAGCTTGGTCGCCCTCCTCTGGACTCGCTCCAACACCTCAACATCTTTCTTGAAGTGCGGGGCCCAGAACTGGACACAGTACTCAAGGTGTGGCCTCACCAGTGCCGAGTACAGAGGGACGATCACTTCCCTAGACCGGCTGGCTACACTATTCCTAATAGAGGCCAGGATGCCATTGGCCTTCTTGGCCACCTGGGCACACTGCTGGCTCATGTTTAGCTGGCTGTCGATTAGCACCCCCAGGTCTCTTTCCGCCGGGCCGCTTTCTAACCACTCTTCCCCCAGCCTGTAGCACTGCATGGGGTTAAATGGACAACTCATGGACAACAGATTCATAAATGGATACTGTAAGGACTAGGCAAGGTGCCACCCCCCTTACAACCCTAATGTAATGGTTGTGGATGCTAGGAAAGTATTAGGGGAGCAGACTACAGAAAGTGCCCAGGCTAATGTGCTCTCACTAAACAGCATCTACCCGCTGACATTGTCAGAGCCAGGACACTGGGCTAGATGGACCAGTACTTTGACCCAGAAGGCTTTTAGTATATCCTGATTTCTTAAGACTTCTTTGTTCAATAGTTATCGTTAGAAGTCATGTGGATTGTCTATCTTCCATCTTCTCAATCAAGACTGAATTATTCATGTCTTCATTCAAGTAAAATCAAATAAAATATACCTAAAAAAATACAGGCTTAGTTCTGAAAGGAAAGTTCAGTTCTAAGAGAAGACGTAAACTTGTGCCGAAGGCAAAAGTTGCGTAGATTTTGAATTGCATTCACTCAGGAATCCAAAATACTGTGATGTTTACAGTAATGTAAATAATACTAACAGGCTATGAGATTAAGGAATACACACACACACACACAGACAACAACTGAAGATTTATATGTTACACCCGGGGAAACAAAGGACAGAATAATAGAAACAGAGGACAATCTATAGACCCGATTTGATCTAACCATTTCCCTTGGGTAGCTACTACTCATGAAATGATAAGCCAGGAACATTTTTTTCCAGAAGCAGCAGCAGCTGATACAGGAGTAGCTGAGAATAAAAATGCAGCACAAAATTAAAATAAACACAGCAGAGTTATTATACTGGACTTAAACACAGCAAAGAGGTATGAATTGTATTAAATGGATTAGCTCATTTTGTTCACTTGCATTTAATTCTTTTCTCTGTCAATAATCAACTAAAAAGACAGTAACCAGTTTAGTCAGAAATAAATTAATTTGGCTGGAGCTGAAAGTCAGTGTGTGAAAGGATATTAAATCGAAGAAAAAAAATAAATTGTACTCCCTCCTTCTATCAACTTCTTTTTCTGTTTACTTGAACTAGCACAGTAAAATCCTATTACTAAGGACTGGATTTTCAAAATTGTATTTTCTTAAAGTCATTTCCTTTTGACACTAGGGACAACTAAAAGCATATCTTGAAAGAGCACACCATCTTTTCATGCAGCAAAATTTTAGGATTCCTCTCATTCTGCAGTGCAGAAAATGGGTTAATGACAGAAGTTAAGAAATACTGCAAATTGAATATGTCAGCTTATGATTGTATTATAAAGAATAAACACTGGCTTATGATGATTTCAAGTGTTGTAGTTCTTCATCAGGGTAAAAGACAGCAGCCTCTATTATGCTTTTAAAATATTACCAGTACTTCTCAAACATGCTACATGCTGTTTTACTCGAAAATTGCAGAGCTCCTTTCTTCCTTTTACCTCACTGGTTCTCACAGGCAGCCATATCAGATCAGGAGCCAGCTGCTTATTCAGACATTGGTGTAGCTATCTTGATTCACATCAGCTGAGTATCTGGGCATTACCATTAACAAGAATTTTCTTTTCCCAGGGAAAACACCCAACATGTTCTCTCTGAATGTATTTGTTGGTTTTCAACCTGGTCTCCTTCTATGACCAAGTGACCCGCTTAGTAGATGAGGGCAGGGCTGTGGATGTAGTCTATCTAGACTTCAGTAAGGCGTTCGACACTGTCTCCCACAGCATCCTCCTAGACAAACTGGCTGCCTGGGGCTTGGATGGGTGGACTCTTAAATGGGTTAAAAACTGGCTGGATGGCTGAGCCCAGAGAGTGGTGGTGAACGGGGCAAAGTCCAGCTGGTGGCAGGTCACTAGCGGTGTTCCCCAGGGCTCAGTTCTGGGGCCGGTGCTGTTCAATATCTTTATAGATGATCTAGATGTAGGGATTGAGTGCACCCTCAGCAAATTTGCAGATGACACCAAGCTGGGTGGGAGTGTTGATCTGCTGGAGGGTGGGAAGGCCCTACAGAGGGATCTGGACAGGTTAGATAGATGGGCCGAGACCAACGGCATGACGTTCAACAAGAACAAGTGCCGGGTCTTACACTTCGGCCACAACAACCCCATGCAGCTCTACAGGCTGGGGGAAGAGTGGTTAGAAAGCGGCCCGGTGGAAAGAGATCTGGGGGTGCTGATCGACAGCTGGCTAAACATGAGCCAGCGGTGTGCCCAGGTGGCCAAGAAGGCCAATGGCATCCTGGCCTCTATTAGGAATAGTGTAGCCAGCCGGTCTAGGGAAGTGATCGTCCCTCTGTACTCGGCACTGGTGAGGCCGCACCTTGAGTACTGTGCCCAGTTCTGGGCCCCGCACTTCAAGAAAGATGTTGAGGTGTTGGAGCGAGTCCAGAGGAGGGCGACCAAGCTGGTGAAGGGTCTGGAGGGTCTGTCCTACGAGGAACGGCTGGGGGAGCTGGGGTTGTTTAGCCTGGAGAAGAGGAGGCTCAGAGGTGACCTTACTGCAGTCTACAACTACCTGAAGGGAGGTTGTAGTGAAGTGGGAGTTGGCCTCTTCTCCCGGGCAACTAGCGATAGGACAAGAGGACACAGCCTCAAGCTTCGCCAGGGGAGGTTCAGGTTGGACATTAGGAAGAATTTCTTTACAGAAAGGGTTATTAGACATTGGAATGGGCTGCCCAGGGAGGTGGTGGAGTCACCATCTCTGGATGTGTTTAAGAAAAGACTGGTCTAGTTGACAGGGTGGTGTCAGGGCAACGGTTGGACTCGATGATCCCTGAGGTCTCTTCCAACCTGGTTGATTCTGTGATTCTGTGATTCTGTTTTCTTCCTTTCCCTTTCCCTTTCCCTTTCTCTTTCCCTTTCCCTTTCCCTTTCCCTTTCCCTTTCCCTTTCCCTTTCCCTTTCCCTTTCCCTTTCCTTTTTTTTTGTAATGCAAGAGTTTATGTAATCATGCATTTGTTTTACAGCCTGGGCTCTGTTTTCCTTCACCTTATAACACAGCCACAACACATAATTACAGAGTATTTGTGCACCTGTAGAACTAGCCATTGTAACCACCAATAAACCACCAAAAAAAATGACTCCATAGTGCAAGTATGAAATCATTATCAATGCAAATCTCCACCTTCCTTTATTAAACTACACACTTACCTAAACACATGTGTTTAATCTTTTCACAAACTCAGAAATATTTGATTTCACAAAGCTGTATGTGAATTACTGTCGTCTTGTACCTTGCCTTTGACTTCTCAATTTAATTCAAATGAGTAAACAAACTGCAGTTCTGCAGTGGTGTATGTTAAAAGCATTATGAAGGTAATGTGAATGGAAATAACCCTGGAGTTCCCTCTCTTCCATAGCATTCATCTTTATAGTCTGCGCCCTGCCTCCTTCCTTTGACTCTCCACACTTTACTCCTTTTCATTCAGTAGATTTTATGTCCCTGCTTCCCCACATGTCTAGTTTTGTTTTATGCGGTCTACCTGAGGAGGGTAACTTTTCAGAAGAAATGTTTTATCTGGGGTTATATTTTCAAGGAAAAGTGACAAGTGTTATCCATTGGAAAACAATTTCATTAAGGATACAAAGCAAATTTAATTCCCCAATAAAGAGAAGAACATTTTCAGATGGAAAGCTTTAAAAATAACTAAATTTGCAGTTCCATGTCATGGTATTTTTTTCTTTTTTAATTTCTGTAAAAAAAAAAGTTTTCCAATTTGCTGTATCATTATTGTGGTAAGTGTCAAATAAATTATTAATAACTTGCCGCTCGTTTCAGTGTTGTTTTCAATAATTTAAAACATTTCCATCAAACTGTTAATTTTAAATGCAAATATTATCAATTTAATTAATATTAGAACATTTGCTACACTTTCTGAATATAAAAAATACGGCACATACCCACTATAATAATAATAAAAAGTTCCAGAATGAGGACAGGTTTCCTGCCAAACTATTCTGTGTCTCACCTTCCTTTCTTTGGCATGTGATACTCCACAGTGGTACAGCCTGAGATAAGGAAGATATAAACATACGAAAGCAAGCCCTATATATAGCAACATAAAAGGATCTTAAAAGAACGCTAATGACATTGGAACCTACAAATTCAAAAGGGCCATACAAATTGAAAACATGATTAATATATCAAAGATAATCACAATTTCTCAGGTTTTAGTATGGAAACATACCAAAGCTTTCACAATAATAAGCGACAGTGTTCATGAAGTGTTTGAACAAATACAGATGCCTGTAATTGACTGTACAAAATGCAGACAAAACCTGGTGCAAAGGAAAAGGACATGGTTTAGATTTTAAAAAAAAAAAAATAAAAAATAAAGACTTATAAATGGAGAAACCTCAAAATGCCATGATTCTTCATCCTGGTAAATCAATTTAAACAGCAAATAAACTTTAGTAAACCAACTTTTAGTTAAATTAATTTAAAATGGAGTTTAACATTTTCTTTATGAAAGTATCAAGATAAAATGTATTATAATATGTAAAGCAAAGTATTACGCTACAGAAAATTTCCCTTCATTTCTGGCCAAATTAATCATTACTGATTCTATATTTTTAAACAGAAAGTGCAGTTAACCAATAATAATCTAGCCATGTCTATGGCATTCTTCATGTAGGAAGTATAGGCTCAAACATCCCAACCAATCGAAAATATCAAACTCCATCTTCTACATAATTACCTATTAGATAAAATGGTTTATGAAATCAGCATCTTTCTACTGGCAGCTTTGTAAATCTAGTCTTCAGTGTCTCAACTTCTTTTATGAATGTGGCAAAATTACATACTTTGTCTTCACTGGCTCTGAACAAATGATTGAAGAAGAATATTTAATTTTTTTTTTTTTTTTTTCAGTTTGGTCTTCTCTGAAGGATGCTATTGAAAAAAAAATATCACTTTGACATGAATTTCTTCCACCCTCTTTGTCAATCAAACAAAATAAACAAATTATTCTCTTAACCCTAAATTATCAACATTGAAAGGACTAATCTTTTTCAAGATCAGCTGCAATGTCTTGTGCTTTCACTGATGCCTACACTCTCTGCTGATATAATTCTGAGGAGCTAAAGAGAGATGCACAATCTATTCAAATGAAAAAAGTATTTAATTCCTTCCTTTAGAATTAATTGCAAGTGATATTTTTCAAAATTAAGCAAAAATATAGCTAAATCAAAGACAGAATAAATAATATTCAATTGCTATTGACAAAGCAGTCAGGCCATCAAGTATAACAGCACGACAACATTCAGTCAGCTTCTTTTCTACATTATTTTCTGCATCAGTTAATAGTTAAACTACAATAATTTTCCTTTACATTATTCAAGATTTCCACTGATTTCAATGGAAGGAAAATTTAAACAACTGGGTACCAATATGTAACTTATTTTGCTTGATATAAATGTTATTTTCTCTACGGTGAAGCTGGGATCCAAAACTGACCTTAAGAGAACTGAAAATGCAAATATTCTATGTCAAAAGGAAAGTTTTACCTCAAAAATTACTTCTTAAAATTAATAGTATCTTTCCATCATAACTTTACTCTCTCTCTCTGTGTCTATGTATATACTTATATATTGCATATATTTCAGAATATATTTCAGAATATACACTTTATTATCTATTTAAGAATAAAGTGTAAACTTCATCTAGAGCCACATAAGTACATTTCCCACCAATGTGGTAAGAAAAAAAGGTAGAAAAACCTTAGTTAAAGAAAGAATAATCTAAACCATGCATGCAACCATTCATCTAATTATTGGGGAGGCGGTAGAGTATGCTAACACATTTATGGGAACATGAACTGATATTCTGAAGCACTACAGTCTGGTGGCCAGATAGCATTCATAGAAATACTTAAAAGACAGCACTTCAAAAGGAAGTAATTTTGCCTTGAAATCATTGAGTACTAACTTTTTTTTCTTTTTGCGGGGGTGGAAGAATAAAAACAAAACTACAAGTCTCTTCACCAAAAAAAGAAATGACATTTTATTCTCAACTCTAATTTCTCTCCAAATGGCAATTCCCAAGGAAGTCTTAAGTACTAAATTGTCAGCAATGTCTATGTAAGTAACATTTTAATTTTTTTCCATGTATTTCTACAGAACACCTGAAGATAACTTCATTTTTAACGAACAAACACCACATTCTAAGCAAGCAAACAAAACCCTTCCTTTGAATGGTTTACAGATTATGACCAAGAAAGGTCATACAGGAGAGCACCCGCATTTTTCAGAAGATCTGCGGATTTTTCAAGCTGTAATGTCATCTGGAAATCTGGAATAGCAAAGAGCCACAGAGGCATTGAACCACTCACTGAATAAATCTCCGGACTCCAGTTCATCTATATACTCAAACATCTGAATCTGTTACACTAAAGAGGAAAATTAAAAAAAAAAAAAAAGGAAAAAAAAAGGTAAGTGCACTTCCACCTTCCAACAGCAGGAGAAAGACCAGTTCTCTAGAAAACACCTGTAGCCACAATTCTGTAACTGGTGTTTGCACAGGATTTCAAAAGCAAGGTGAGTTCATGACTGAGAGAAAAAGCTTGATTTGGCTCTGATTTGTACTGGTGCAATACTTACTATTTAACACATAAGCTAAGGTTTTGTCAGTATGACATCCCCATCCCCACCCCTGCCCTGTATGCACATCCCAAAACAATGAGGTTTCTTCAACTACATGCGACAATAGCAGGCAAAATCACTGAGGATCAAAGTACTCCACAGCAGAGGGGAAGATTTTCATCATGTTACAGGTATCAATACCAAAAGTATCCTCTATTATGTAAAGATAATTTGGCAAAAGTTCAAACCCAACAACATTTACATCTTTACATTAGTGAGATAAGAATCAATGAAGTGTCAAGCTAAAGGCACATGTATCTCCATATTAAACTAAAAACCGCCTGAAAATCCAAGTTGTTAATTGTTTTTCATTGGTCTCATTAGGTTTATAAGACTACCAGACACTCAAGTCTCATTAAGAAGAGTCATAAGGTGAAATGACCCACTATTAACGTAAAACATGAATGATAAAGATGATAGCTGACACAAGGATTTACTGGAACATATGTACCATGAATAATTAAGAGCAAATATTGTAAAATCAGAATAGTCAGACTCTGCTTATGATACATTAACATGACTCCACCGGCTTTATTAGTAGTGTGGGTTTTTTTTTCCTGTTTGTCCATGTGGAAAGGAAACCAAGTCAACTATTTTTAGTGCAAGAATAATAAAATCATTTTGTACCTGACACAAAAAACCACAAATTTGATAGTAACTAAGAATGATGATGTGCAAACACTTTTTCCAATAAATCAATAATCAGTGTGTTTTTAAAATGTCAGACATATCCTCTACCTGGTTAAGATATCATTTATGTAACCTACTGTATCCTCCAACCATACTGAAACATTTCATAAATTTCTGAGATGGGAAAAAGTATGTAAGTGTTCATCACCAAAGACACATTACAGGCAAATGAATGTCATGTCCAACTAAGATCTGTTCTGGAGATATAACATTTGAATTATTAGTAACAGAAAAGGGGACTTTTAACTTGATGAACAAAAAATGTACTGGAATTGCCAACAATAATGCATAAGGCAAATGCCTGCATTAAAATGGTGGATGATTTCATGGGCCAGTCCATGTTACACAGCCAGGAGCATGTCAGAAAATAAGATACCAGAATACTTGGTATGACCCAAAGCCCACTTCATGACCCCAGTGAGGAAATGAAGAAACAGGGACAAAAAAATTTTTGGTTCCAGTGACTTTTTTTCTTTTGTACCAAATCTGACAGGCAAGATTTTTGTAAGGGTACATGGTTTAAAAAAAAAATTTAAAAAATAATCAAAGAAAGGTATTGCTTATGTAAATACAGTCCTAAGGGAAAGTGTCTCTAGCCTCACAGACCAACAAATTATAGCTATTATAATGAAATACTTCAGCTAAGATCTTCATTATTTCATTTTGTCTTGCTAGACTAATGCAGTAATTTCTTTCACAGTTTCTTAAAATTCATTTTTTTTAATGCAGACACCTGAAATATACATAATTCATATCATTCCCCAAGATAATTCTTATTCTTCTTCAAGATCACATTGAAAATAGTTTTTTTCTTGCAATCCTGAAAATAATAGCTTCCTAACTTTCTCAAAAAGTGCATTAGTTGCTTTTTCTACCTTCTTATGTGTCTAAACCCCTTTTTATTCTTTAATATGGTCATCCTATTTCTGCTAGTACATGATGTTCCATCCTTTTGAAATAGCTTTTGCATGCTTCTGTACATCACAGCTTCTTAATTTTATGAACCCATGCATAGTGTTTCATCTCCTATTTGTAATAAAGAAGGCAGAAAATTCTAAGTCTAAGGTACAAGAAAATACTTCTTTTCCTGGAAAGACATCAGGACTGTGTATGCACGAAGTGCAGGAGTTCACGTGTTACACTCCAGATTGCAACAGTCAAAATAATTCGGTTGCATTATCTTAATCCATTTCATATACGTTACGGCATTAGCCAACGTACATGCAGGCTAGTATTAAAACTAAGCACCAATACAACTGTTTACAAGATCAGGGCTTTATCTTGAGTTGCAGAAATAAATATACACAAACAGTAACAAAATGGAAAAAAACTATATCTACCAGTTCAAATAGGTCTGGATTATGAAAGTCATGAAATATGATTGTGTATTACTAAAAATCAGAGGTATTGTTGAATGTATTTGTTGATTTATTCTATCATGGTTAGTATAACTAAACACACAATCTCATTCAGAGAGTAGCTCCAGATAGAGATTTCATAGTGGATAATATAATCACTTTATATTGTATTGCACAGAATGAATGGAGATATAAACAGGAAAATTAACTGAAACTGTGATCCAAGATATTACTATATAGCAGTAATTCAAGCATTTATTCTTCATATATAGTGCAAATTTCTTTTTATAAACCAAAACATTTCTTTAGAAGTTTTAAGATCCTAGTATAAAGGATCATAAATCTCTATATGAGATTGTCCTCTGTGCCCTTAGAAGTGGAGTATTCTTTTTGATACTGAAAAAAAGAGTAATTTTCCTGAATGCCTAAATGCACCTCCAGTTCAGATACACATAGGTAACTTATTTTCATTTAACTGCAGACAAACAAAGTGTTCTTTTACATGGTAGAAATACTTTCAAAATCAAGAAACTGCAGAAAACACAGTTTCCATTTCAGCATCAGCATCATTTATCTGAGGATAAAAAGAAGGCAGAGTTACTGAATGCCTTCTTTGCCTCTGTCTATACTGCTGGAGGCTGTCCTGAGGAGCCCCGCACCCCTGAGGCCCCAGAAGAAGTCAGGATAGAGGAGGAATCTGTCTTGGTAGATGAGGGCTGGGTCAGGGACCAATTAAGCAATCTGGACGTCCATAAATCCATGGGCCCTGATGGGATGCACCCGCGGGTGCTGAGGGAGCTGGCGGAAGTCATTGCTAGGCCACTCTCCATCATCTTTGCTAAGTCGTGGGCAACGGGAGAGGTGCCTGAGGACTGGAGGAAAGCGAATGTCACTCCAGTCTTCAAAAAGGGCAAGAAGGAGGACCCGGGTAACTATAGACCGGTCAGCCTCACCTCCATCCCCGGAAAGGTGATGGAACAACTTGTCCTTGGTGCTGTCTCTAGGCACATCAAGGATAGGGGGATCATTAGGGGCACTCAACATGGCTTCACCAAGGGGAAGTCATGCTTAACCAACTTGATAGCCTTTTATGAGGACGTAACCCGGTAGATAGATGATGGTAAAGCTGTGGATGTGGTCTATCTCGATTTCAGTAAAGCGTTTGACACAGTCTCCCACAGCATCCTCACAGCTAAACTGAGGAAGTGTGGTCTGGATGATCGGGTAGTGAGGTGGATTGTGAACTGGCTGAAGGAAAGAAGCCAGAGAGTGGTGGTCAATGGGACTGAGTCCAGTTGGAGGCCTGTGTCTAGCGGAGTCCCTCAAGGGTCGGTACTGGGACCAGTTCTATTCAATAGATTCATTAATGACTTGGATGAGGGAATAGAGTGCACTGTCAGCAAGTTCGCTGATGACACAAAACTGGGAGGAGTGGCTGACACAACGGAAGGCTGCGCAGCCATTCAGAGAGACCTGGACAGGCTGGAGAGTTGGGCGGGGAGAAATTTAATGAAATATAACAAGGGCAAGTGTAGAGTCCTGCATCCGGGCAAGAACAACCCCATGTACCAGTACAAGTTGGGGGCAGACCTGTTGGAGAGCAGTGTAGGGGAAAGGGACCTGGGGGTCCTAGTGGACAGCAGGATGACCATGAGCCAGCAGCGTGCCCTTGTGGCCAAGAAGGCCAACGGCATCCTGGGGTGTATTAGAAGGGGTGTGGTCAGCAGGTCGAGAGAGGTTCTCCTCCCCCTCTACTCTGCCCTGGTGAGGCCGCATCTGGAATATTGTGTCCAGTTCTGGGCCCCTCAGTTCAAGAAGGACAGGGAACTGCTAGAGAGAGTCCAGCGCAGAGCCACAAAGATGATTAAGGGAGTGGAACATCTCCCTTATGAGGAGAGGCTGAGGGAGGTGGGTCTCTTTAGCTTAGAGAAGAGGAGACTGAGGGGTGACCTCATTAATGTTTATAAATATGTCAAGGGCAAGTGTCATGAGGATGGAGCCAGGCTCTTCTCAGTGACATCCATTGACAGGACAAGGGGCAATGGGTGCAAGCTGGAACACAGGAGGTTCCACATAAATATGAGGAAAAACTTCTTTATGGTGAGGGTGACCGAACACTGGAACAGGCTGCCCAGAGAGGTTGTGGAGTCTCCTTCTCTGGAGACAATCAAAACCCGCCTGGACGTGTTCCTGTGTGATATGGTCTAGGCAATCCTGCTCCGGCAGGGGGATTGGACTAGATGATCTTTCGAGGTCCCTTCCAATCCCTAACATTCTGTGATTCTGTGATTCTGTGATCTTGTTTTGCTGGCATGCAATGACAACTGTGCCTCATCTTTCCAGGCATGCGTAGGCAGGGGAAGCCGTGTGTAATGTGATTCAAAAGTTCATCACGTGCCAATGGAGAGCACATAATATAGAACTGTAGACATAAGTCTATAGACTTACAAAGTATTACACGAAAACAGCTAGTTTTTCTACAGACATCCACTTCTGATCTATCTGTTCTATCATTATAGAAGACGTTAGCAAAAGCTAGTTAAATAATAGTTTAGATTTTGATGTTATTCAAGAAAAATAAAAAGAAGTGGTCTAAACTAGTGTCCTTCCTGGTTTTTTTCTTTGACAGTGGCAGGAGAGATCCTTTGAGCATCTTAAGCTTTGAGCAAGTTCATACTAGGCAGAGTTTGTTAATTGCTTAGATTTATCTCCAAGATTTCCAGAGCTGACCTACTGCAGTTTCTTAGCCATGTCATCCATAAAGGCCTTCAAGAACAGCCTTTTGTAGATCTGCTCAAGAGTAAGCTCTGGAGTCCAAAATTACTAAATGTCTGTAAAAAACTAAAACTGGGACTCACCATTTCCTCCTTCCTGGTCAAATAAGTGACAATTACTGTACTGTTATAACCCCCTTATACCGCTTCAGCACAAAGGCTTAGCACTTATATTTAACCCTGTTTAGCATGGCTGGAGACCACTCAGGAAATTTAGTGACCATCATTTTAACACAGCTTTTGGACACGTGCAAATGGTGGTTCTTCAGAGGCTCAGAACTCGGTCAAACCTTCATGTAATCTTACTATGAAAACAAAATCTGTCTTTTTAGCTCCAGAAATATCTTCCACCTGTTTGCCACACTCACCCAATTGCCACACTCTCACTTCAAACCAGAAATGGTTACAAAATGTGAAAAACAATACTAAAAAAATAATTTCCTTCACTGGTCACATTCTTACAAATTGCTTTTGCTGAACTAACATAATCTCCAGACATAACAACAGTTACGTAATAGATCATTTCAGCTTAAATAATAAAATCTAGCAAAGTCTCTATGCCTTATAATGGAAACTGTTACTCAATCTTAACTACAGGCATTGCTATCAGCTCTGCCCAGAATATATTAACTTCTGAAAGCTAATATTTTCTTTCAGTTAGCAGAATTTGTGCTCTACATAATTAATTCAGAGTTATCATCAGTCTAACCTATCACCTGCCAGTTGCAATTTCTAACTTTTAACATGTTACTTCTTATGTTGTGTTCTCAGTACTACACCCACATTTCCAACAAGTAGAATAGCAAAATGAGGTTATTACATATTACTTCATAAACAATTACTGAATCATGGAACATAAACTATCAGTATACATGGAAATGGGTTGTCTGAACTGACAAGGAGCAAAATCAATATATTCAAAAGACAAAATATGAGTTTGGTTGAAAATTTTCAGGAGAAATTGTTTTTCAAAGATAAATGCAGTTTCCTCATATACAAGGGGTTTGTGTGGTTTTTTTGGGGGGGAAGGTAAAGCAGGCGGTTGAGCAGGAAAAGTTCTTCCTCCTCACTTTTCCACTAGACAGGAATCCCTTAACTTACACTAAACTATCTAAAACACACTGTGACTACCAATCTGAATAGCGATTCTTGCAAATCAGAAGTTTGATGTTGAATCAGAGGTGCCTCATTTCATTATTTCCTAGTTGAAACTTTGTAACTACTGAACACATTACTGACAATTTAATCTTGATTCAGAAAAACAATTAAAATGTAATTTTTCACCATTTCTTGTAAGATAGTTATTCAAAGTATCCTCAGCACTAATCAGTTATTTTCAGTAAAAACTATAAGGATAATAAAAAACACCCTATAATGACCCTTTAAACATGTTATCATGAGATATTTTAAAAGAAGTTTGGAAAAAAAATGTGGATTTTTTTTTAAATTCCTTCCTACTTAAAATAGACTTGATTTTTTTTCTATCTGTTGGTCTTTCTAATGGAAAAAGAAGACACCCTGAAACAAAGAAAACAAATCCTCACAGAAAGACAATGAAGTACAGTTAGATCCTGTGCTGTTGTCTTAATAATTTCTGATTCAGTACTGAACAGTTAAACTTCAGAAGTTTAATACAAATTTCACTGGACAGTAAAAGCAAATCTCTTTGAAATGAACAGAGTTTAATCAGGTTTTCTAAAACTGACTTGTATTATCCTTAACTCACTGAAGCAGCCTATCACTGAGTAATAAAAACAATGGTAATTGCATCATGTTATATTCTGGATTGCACTATGGTGTACTATGGTGCACTAAGCCAGTAGAGTAGACCATACTCTAGAACAGTAACACAATTTTTTATATATATATATAAATGTTGCTGTGCTTGTAAAATTAAATCTATATAGAACTGATTTGGAGTGGAAGATCAGAAGTGCTTCCTACGAAACTGGATGACATTACAAAGTTGCACAGGCACCATGATGATTGCCACCATATAGGAGACACTTTTTGCCATGAATATGAGGACTGGTGATCTTCAGATAGACTTTCCTGCCGTTTCATGTATGGGTGTTTCAGTCTCCATGTTATAAGAAACTGGCCAGCACAAGGAAATGCTAACATAAAATCATAGAATCATTGCGTCTGGAAAAGACCTTTAAGATCACTAAACACATTTGTCTCTTTCCGGTTTGACTAGTCAAAAAAAGAAATGCCAACAAAGCCTTTTTCTATTCTTCTGTTCACTATGTACCAGGCAGGGTCTGCGAGCAGAGCATGTCCGCAGCAGTCCACAGCTGCAGGAAACGCCAGTTCAAAGGCTGGCTGCTCCCTTCGTGAGTCCCAGCAATGCCCACGATGGCATAGATGCCCTCAGCCCCTGCTTGTTTCTGAGGACAGGAAGTATGTATGTGGGCAGGGGACAGCGGTGGGTTAGAATATGCCTGAGTGTCCTTCTGTACAAATAAATTGAGCAATCTCTGGAGAAGGTCCCAGATATAAAGTGAATTGAGCTAACTATAGCACTACAGAGGCAGGTGCTCCAATATCCTCTTCAGCCACAGGCAGCTTGCAGCACAGCTAACATCATGGGCTGGCTTTTAAAAGTACTACAAAAGCTGCAAGTATTGAAAAAACATCTGGCTGGATATTCTTCCGAGTCCTAACTCCTGTAATAAAAAAATATTTTCCTCTATATATTTGTGCCAATGAGTACTGCAATTAATATGTTCTACAGGGAGGAGTTATTTGTCATACAACAAATGGTGCAAAATTCTTAATGACAGATAAAAGAGAGAGTAATGTAGTGAAAAGGTGAGGTAGAGTAAAAAATCCTAGCACCTGAGTTTAAAAGCACTGCTCCTTTTTTACTTTTTACTTCTTATACTCTTCCCATGTGGTACAGCCCTCATAAAAATTAAATTTTCACTAATAATTTAGGGTCTTTTAAGTAAAATAGCTGACTTGAGAGAAAATGTAAAGGACGTTTGGTTTTGATTTGTTATTCTGCTTCTGCTCAGAAATATGTGTCAGCAACTACATGAATCATTTTTAATTTCAAGGCCTTGAAATTCACCCTGAGGACTCCTGTCAGAAAGAAAGGATCTCCAGAGTGAAAAGAAGAAAATATTAAAAACACAGCAACATTGTCGCTGTCATCTGGCAACAGCTGTTAGTTGTATTATTAATTGAAAATTAATCAAGAAGAAAAAAATCTTAGTAGATTTTGACAAGCAACTAATGCAGTGTTCTGTGAATGCAGTAGATACCCCACAAATAAGGTTCATGGAGGTTAGAGTGGTTCTAAAGTCTTGATAGGGAGTCTCTATTCAAAGGAGAACAAAACTCCTGCAAAGTCAGATTAAACCACATTCAAATGAAGGATATCTGTAGGTCTTTCACATCTTGTATGGATAGCTGATCAAGACAAATACAGTCAATTCCATTTATTTCAGTGTTTTTTTCAACAGAAGAGAAGTGGTAATAGGTATCTGACACATAAGCCAGTGAAAAATTACTATTCCTGGAGGCCACTCCTATGAGAAACAAGAAATTAATTGCTCCTTATATCTTTAAAGAACAATACATCCTGAGAGAATCATACAGATGGTAAATATGTATCATCTTCTCTTCAAGCCATGCCAAAAAGTCACAGTCTAATCATCTATGTTTAAATTTGTGGGTTTTTAAGACCTCAATTTGCATCTTCTGTTCTCTGAAAAGGAGCAACTCCAGAAATTGATGTTTCAAAAGTTCCTAAAGTTAGCAGATGTTGATTTTATGTACATTTGCTGCATTTGTTTCAGTAGTGCAGACTAAAAAAAACCCACTTGCAAGATCTTTATCATGGAAATACTACCAGGGAAAAAGAAGGTTCTACCTGAAGAGAAATGGAAAGACAGAATTTACAAGAACGAAGAATATCCAAAAGTTATATCAAGAAACAGTATTTTAAAAACAATTACACAAGCCAAGTTCAATTATACTACACATGTGTGTCATATTACATTGCACTCCCTGTTAATTCCCTGACTTAACAGGATATTAGCTGAACAAGGAGATGGTGTCTTAAAGTAAACAAATCTATATGTTGAATATGAAATTAATGTTTCCTCTACTTTAATGAATAACTATGTTAAAATTATTAACAATAGTATAGTGTAACAATGGTCCACCACGTTCAGAAAAAATTGTATTTTTCCAATAACTTTTTTTACCTTCTTTCATGTTTTGTGATAGATTACAGATGAGATGTTTACATTAACAATTTATATATCTATAATTAATCATTTGTCACAGCAGCAATTACACAAAATAATTTGCAAATACACCTTATAGCATTTTGTAATGCATTGAATTATTTTTATTACCTTAGCATACCTTTCAACTGTTGTTTTACCAGAGCATTCTGAAACTCTTGCAGAACGTGCTACACTACACAAATACCAAGAAGACCAACTAAGAAGGGGTTAACAATATGTCCCAAACAGCTACCTTCTGGCTAAAGCCCCATAGATGTGAGGGAGTGGGGAGCACGTTTTTTGCAAAACAACTCTCCGGAGAAGGCTGTGCCTTGAACACCACTGCAGCTGTGCAGAATCAAAGGTCATGCTTCGGCCACATACCTGAAATTGAGGGGAGGCAGCTGGTAGACCACTTAGGGACCCCAGACCCATTTCAGGAACTCTCTAGAAGTTACAATTGCACATGCGTGAGCTCAGATAAGACTCCTCCCCAGAGGCAGGGCAAGGGATTATAAAAGGGCAGATTCTGAAGCTGCCGGGGCTGGTGCACCCACCACCCTTGGATAACTTTGGACTATACCTGCTGGACACCTGTTGAGTTTGCCACTGGTGGTGATATCTTTCCTGTCTCTGGTCTCCTTTCTAATTTTTTTTCTCTCTCTCCCCTCCTATATTCCTTTTCCTCTACTTTCCTGACTCCTAAGACTGATATTGTCAGCAGCACTTAGTGGCTATGAGAACTTTTGACTGTTGAAGTTACTGTTCAGGTTGTGGTTTCGTTATGATTCTCTTTGTCATGTTTTGTAGTGAAGGTATGTTTTGCCGATATCTTTTGCCAAATCGCTATTTGTTGTGATCCTGATACAGTCTCCAGTAAAGTAATTTTTTCGTTAAGCCTCTAGAGTGACTGTGATCATTCTGGATGGCCGCACAAGGGATCTGTAAGTGAAGTGAACCCCCCCTAGCTCACTGCGTGGGACAGGACCTGACAACAAATTTGAGGTTAGAAGAAAAATCTTTTGAGTGGTTTCCAAAAAAATTACATAGTACTTTATGTCAATTTTTTTTCAGAATCAGAAGATACAATTGTTGACATATATTGTCAACACCATTGAGAATCCCTTGGCCATAGTATCACACCTGAACCAAATCTAATCTATTTAATAAAACAGAGGCTTATAAAAAATATCCAGAATGGCCATTATATGTGAGTACAAAGTTCTGTAAAAAAACAACAGTAGTAGTTTTTTCTGTTCTTCCTAATTTAAAGCAGTTTTTTTTCTTTTCTTCCAAAGTACAAAGCAAGCTAGATATTTACCATAAATATATTCACTTTGAAAATGGAGGCTTCCTCTCTACAGCACAGAAGGGTACTGTATTTAAGTCAATGCAAAGGATTACACAAGTAAACATGCTCATATGTTCTTTCAGTGATTCAGTTACTTTTATAGAACATTATGGATTAGATGATTAAATCATTTCACTATGATATTGACATTTTATCAGACGTGATTACAAATGGCTAAAGCCAAGACTTGGAAATACATTCAAGTGAAAGGACCTGCGTTGTCCTTGCCATTTCATGTTGAAGACAAAAACCTAAAGAAAATCTCATCATAAGGAGCGATTTCTCAGGAAGAAACAGCCTTAGATGGTAAGTCCCTCATTTTATTTTCATCTTCCAGTCAAGTAAAGCGAAGCCTAACTCGCATGGTGGTTAGATATATAGGGAATTGTTGTATTTTCTGCCTGAACACTCTTAGATGCAATCTATTGATCTAAAATGTATTTCTTGAAAGAACAGTTTGAGAGAGAGCAAAATCTCATTTAATCTACCATCTTCCCTTAGAACTGCTCCCATGATGGCTATATCTGCTTCTGGGACTGCAAGTGCTTTACTAAATTCCAGGAAGGCTTCTACTCTTACACCTTCCCCAATGTTACAGATAGAATTTAATTTTTCCTTGAAAACATCGTAAGCATGCTCTCAAAATACTATGTAACAGAAATACTAAGAATTTTATGGACCAGCTAAAGAAAAAGGAAGAGGAACAGCCTCATTAGAATATTTTAATATTGTAATCATGACCACAAATATTCTAAAAAATTTCATGCTTAATTCATGAAATGTGTACCAAGATAAAAACAAGACAAAACTATGTAAAAAGGAAAGAAAATACTTCCTTGGGGACCTAAATTAAAGACTTCAAACTGGGCTACACTCCTCTGCAATGGGTAGTAAACAGAGTAAACTCTGCTTCTCCATCTTCTAGTGTGACAATTTCAATGACAGAGGTTTTATCTAATGTTTAAAATATATCGCATAAGGTATGTACTGGTTGGGAATTTGAAAACCTTTTCTTGCTTGAGGGATGGGTTTTGCTTACAGGTTTAAAAATGTGAAGAAAAACATCCATCTTGCAGACTTTTGTTGACAACAACACTTGCAACAGTGTCAGGGCACCGCAGGGGCTGGCAGCTCCCTGGGGTTGGGTGCCAAGGGCTCCCTGGGTGGGTGATGGCAGGGCCTGGCAGCCAGAGCCTGTCCCACCACCGGCCAGGAGCAGTGCAGCCAGGGGCACCAGGGCAGCCCCAGCCCCAGGCATTTGGGCACATCCGTGGAGACAGGGTCCTGGCTTGGCAGGGCCCATGGCCAGGCAGGGCAGGGCTGTGAGGAGCTGGAGACCGGCCCTGCTGCAGCATGCCTGTAGCAGGGGCTGATGGGCCAAAGGGGACTGACATGGGGTCCTGAGCTGTGGGTAGGGTGGGGGGCACCCTGGGGGGCTGACATGGGGTCCTTGGCAGGGTGGGGTGTCCTCTTAGTGGACTCTCTACCCTGATAAGCAGAATGGCAAATCTATACAGAAATTTGGAAAGAGCAAATAAAGACAGAGCCTTTGATTTGATAACATATCTCTGTGCTCTTGTCATGTAAACATTCCAGTTCCAGATATGATGGTGGACAAATCCCGATTAATATGACCATCAGAAAAAAAGACCTAACTCCTACTATCATTCACCAATTAAGTCCCAGAATACATCTGTAAGCAAAGATAAGTAAAAAGAAAACTAGCACTGAACAGTATCCTCTCCTGGAAGTGAAGTTACAGAGTCTCGGGAAATCTGCTTATAGTCTCTTTCTTCTAAATTTTAAATTTACAAATATGCTGGCAAATCATGAAGACAGTTACAAAGACACGAAGCAAATTTGCTGGTTATTGTGTTTGATCAGAGCCTATCTGCAGTCTTAAAGACCAGACAAAGCCCACTGTACTGCTTTTACTGCTGCTCCTGGGCTTGACAAAGTCCGTAACGGAATGAAAATGAGCTCTGGGGCAAGTTCAGAAAAGAGGGACATCACCTAAGAGAAACTGGGAAACCTTATTGTCAGGCGTTGTGTTCCCCATTCACACAGGCAGTGATGGTGCAAAGGCTGCAAAGTCAAATACCAAAGGGAGGACAAATGCTGACATACAGCTGGTAAAGGTCAAATTTCCTGGATAGATCACAGGTTTGTTGGTGGTTTCTGGAGGTAGTTACTCTTCCCCTTCCTGGTCAGATAAGAACTGAATTATAGAGGTTCCTCAAATGTCATCTTTTTTGTTATAATATTTTTAAACTGATGTAAAATTGGCTCATAAATACCTTGTGCTTGCTTGTTTTTTAAGTGGATGTTCAATAGATATGGAGCTTGTGTTAATTTTATAAGGCTTTTGTTCATTTTTCCTTAGGAGGTATCTCAACTGTAGTAGAATCATTTCTGCTGGACAATATTTCTTGAGAAGCTTTGTCTTTATACATAATCTTTGGAAAAGCATCATCACCATACTAGATTTGTTGTTCTGTATGGTTTATTACAAGACAAGACGTTATCAGCCACTTTTATTCAGATTGTCACTGAAAATGTATGCATTATTCTAAAAGGCAAAGACTGATGGGAAACCGGATGCATGCATATTTATTGAACTAATGAGATTATGTAGATTATGCATTAATTCTCAAAGTAGCTATGTTTCTAAATCAGAGGATTTGTGTGCATTATAAAAATCTGTGTTTAAATGCAACTACTAAAGGAAACAGTATCCTCAATCAATTCTTTATGCCTAATTTCCTCTTCAACAGTCTACCACTACTGGTTTTTTTTTCCTACCTCCAGTGTGAATTAAACATAATTTCTCAAAATATGAAAGGCAAAAAATGTGAACTTACTCGAACTTATTAATAAAGTAATAGCATTATTAACACAATATGTTTGTAAAAAACTCATAAAATAGAGACACAAGAAGTTAAGCCATTTAATAAATACCTAACCAGTATGTCTCCAGCCATAAGCAGGCATTTTAGCATTACCAAACCGGCAGATAATATAGCTCCTGAATAGTACCTCACTATTACTTCCTCTCATTTTCATTGCCCCTGCAAAGTTTCATTGGGACCCTTTAACTGTATTTCTGAAATTATTATCCTCAGTAATACCAATACCCACAACAGCTTGTGAAAGGGAAAATTAAATTGGGAAAGCGAATGTGGATCAAGAAGCAGAGCTGTGTATGAATTAGGGCACCTCTAAAAAGTTTAACTTAATGCTTTGCTCTGTATCTTCATTTCAGTCCCCCAGCCAAAAGTGTAAGCGGAAATTAAAACAAGATTCAATCACAGAATCACAGAATGGTTAGGGTTAGAATGGACCTCTGGAGATCATCTAGTACGATCCCCTGCTAAAGCAGGTTCACCTAGAACATGTTGCACAGGGTCACGTCTAGGCGGGTTTTGAATATCTCCAGAGAGGGAGAATCCACAACCTCCCTGGGCAGCCTGTTCCAGTGCTCTCTTACCCTCAAAGTAAAAAAGGTTTTCCTCATATTCAGATGGAACTTCCCATGTTTCAGTTTGTGCCCATTGCCCCTTGTCCTGTTGCTGGGCACCACTGAGAAAAGTCTGGCCCCATCCTCTTGACACCTGCCCTTAAGGTACTTCGTAAGCATTAACAACATCCCCTCAATCTTCTCCAGGCTAAACAGACCCATCTCTCAGCCTCTCTTCATAAGAGTGATGCTCCAGTCCTCTAATCATCTTTGTAGCGCTCCATTACATCCCAGTAATTCTTTCTTACAGAACTAGAGACGCCAAGAGTAACCTATTGTCTAGGAAAAGGACACCTGTTAGCACAATTAAAGGCAATAGAGTCACTGCTTAATTCTACATCAATAAAGACTGATCTGCAAAAGTATTGCTAACATGTGGGCTGGTCCTGAGGGGCAGAGTCTTTAAGAGTCTAGTGGATTAGTCTTCTGAGTCAGTGTCCTGGCTTTCACCCCAATAGAGCTAAAAATTACAGTAATATATTTGTGGCTTTAGGGTGAAATCTTATTCATTCCCTTTCCCTGAAGTTAAACACATTCTATCACATATGCAATTTCCACACTTTCTTTGGATGGAACATTAGCCTTCCTTGTTTAAAAACAGAACTTAAAATTAATGGTTCATATATCACTCATGAAAAGTTCAAAGACACAGATAGAAACATCTGCTCATAGAAGTAATCCTATTCTGGAAGAACTGACATTTTACAGACACTTGCAATAGAACGCTTTTCTCACACCAAAATCTTTAATTTTTGTTATAGACACAGCACAGTATTTTAGACCTTCAGAAAACAGCAGGCTCTTTACTATCCTCAGTACATCTGAAAAGATGTGAATGTCTAGAAGTATGGAAAACCAAGCTTAATTAACATTAACATTAGGAACCTCTTCCAATGTCCAGTACAAGGTAAAAGCAACTTTACACCTAAGAGAAAGACTGCAGAGGATGTGGCAACAGAATCCAGACTATATGATCAGTGTGTCTCACTGCTTTCTCATCAGGACTTTAAATCTGACTGAACAACTAAACACAGTGTTTCACTATTGTATTGGTCTTGGCTGGGGAAGAGTTCATTTTCTTCATAGTAGCTAGTATGGAGCTGTGTTTTGGATTTGTGTTGATAACACAAGGATGTTTTAGACATTGCTGAGCAGTGCTTGCACAGCGTCAAAGCCTTTTCTGCTTCTCACGCTGCCCCACCAGCGAGTAGGCTGGGGGGTGCACAAGAAGTTTAGAGGGGACACAGCTGGGACAGCTGACCCCAGTTGACCAAAGGGTCATCCCACATCATATGATATCACACTCAACAATAAAAGCTGGGGGAAGGAGGAAGGAGGGGCGTTCTGAGTTACAGCACTTGTCTTCCCAAGTAACAGTTACACGTGATGGATCCCTGCTTTCCTGGAGATGGCTGAACACCTGCCTGCCGATAGGAAGTAGTGAGTGAATTCCCTGTTTTGCTTTGCTTGTGTGCACTGCTTTTGCTTTCCCTATTAAACTTGCCTTTATCTCAGCCCATGAGTTTTCTCACTTTTATTCTTCCCATTCTCTCCCCCATCCTGTTACAGGAGGGAGTGAGTGAGAGGCTGTGTGGTGCTTAGCTGCCTACTGGGGTTACCCACAATAACCAGGCATTATGTTGTAAGTATAAAAATATATCTGTGTATTTACAGATGAAAGGTTGAAGAAAAATAAAAGGGTGTCTACCAACAAAAGGAATGCAGTTACCATATTGCAGTAGTCCTGGTTAGGAAACCAAGATGATAATGTGATCTTGGAACTTGCCAATTGGCTATTAGCGGTTACAGAAGCATGTGCCAATTTTTTTTTGTGGGGGGGCGGGGGAGGATAACTTCTGATTGGACAACACAGATTGTCCATAGTAGTTGTTCACAACACCAGATGATGAAAGAGTAACATATTTCACCTAAAAAAGTAAGAATTCTTAATATCAAAAATAAGGATGTTCATTCAAGTAAGCCGCAGAATATGGTTTCTGAAATGATTTTACTAACTAGTATGATTTCCTGTGTATGGCAGAGACATAGAGTCATGAAATGCTTTAGCATTACTCCAATTAGCATGGATAATCTTATCTGGCATACTCTGACAGACTGTTTTACTAAAGCATGCAAAGGGTGCTCTTCCTTTTTGTAGTGGAAAGTCTATGCAATTTCTCTTTATGCCAATCTAAGATATTCTCTCTAAAATAACGAAACGAGGTAGACCTTAATCCATTAAATCCATAATTATTACCTCAGTATTAAAAGAGCTTAATTCTAACAGATTTCATTAATTAACAAATTTTTAATATTAGTATTTATTTAGCAGTATCAAATCTGTTAATAACTTCATAAACAATATTTTTTCTTGTTTCCCAGAGGAATATACATGCAACCTTTAAACTACACTCTACATATTTTAATGTCAGAAAATCTGCCTTTCCCATATGAATTATGGCCAAGAACTTCTAGAAAAGGATAAGAATAATAAGTACAGATGAGGACAAAAGTCTTGAACTTCAGGGATAGCTCATTTGGTGTTCATGAGGCACATCTCTATATTTGAAAGCATGTATTCAGCCATTGACTATGTTTATTATTTCTATTGTACTCTCAATCAGGAACCAAACCAGGTAAGTAGCGAATAGGTCATTTCTTACAGGGATGCTTGAAGCCATTGTCCATATTATTGTGAAGACAGAAAGCAGAGTGAGGTTGGCACTCTTCTCACACATCATAATTAGTCTGTACTAATTCGCAGTGATGTTATTTCATAAATAGGCACACATATTTCTTTACTATTTAATATCTTCAAGTAAAAAAAAACCAAGTTGATACATGATTAAGAACTTTGTAATCATACTGCTGTAACAGATGATTACAAATATAACTAAAGACAAATATCTAATTTTTTTCACAGTCATTCCATTAAATGATAAATGCTTCTCTCTCTCACCCTGCGAATGTCTACATTTCAATTCAAAACTGCAATGAATGAGGCTTTTATCTCTTATTTCATCACAGTTACAACCAGAACTGCTGATTTGAATGGAAAATGTCCCACACTGTATGTTCTGTTCAGAAAGACTGATGCATCTGGGAAGAGCTGGGTATAGCTAACATCCTCCAGATATGGGTTTACTATGTCAGCAGTAGAATTGGACTACGGGTTTCACTTTCATTCCTGAAGCATGTAGCAACTGAAAGTGGGCTGCTATAGCTGTTAGAAAAGAAACACAGTCTAATTTGAGGTTTCCCCAGGAAAAATAAAATTCCAGCCTCCCACTTCCCTTGCATTCCCACTGACACCCCCATGTACACATTATGGACTCTCAGTAGCTGACTTTGACACCCAGGCTATCCAAGAGTTGGTTTCTGGCCTCATGCATGGAGACTCACAAACAGGCCTCTCAGTCAACCCACAGACCATACAGTTGCTCCTGTAGTCAGTCTGGACCTCTGGGCCCCTACTACAGCTGACTTGTAAACCCTCTGGTCTCTCCAGTATCTGGCCCAGACTTTTGGCCACATAGATAATTGGCACCCAAACCACTCATCCAACTTGCTGGCTACTCCAGCAGTGTCCCCCACTGACATTCACACCCATGCAATACACACACACTCTGTACTCTCGAGTTTGCTGGCACCACAGACACACGGGACCCTCTGACCCGTGGTCCAGCTGCAGTTGCTGGCACTTAAACCTCCAGACACACATGCATACAGACAAGAGTCCCTTTACTGGGGAAAATAGTTAGAAGTGGAGCATAAGAAGACACGGGACAGACTCTACTGATCAAGCACAGGGCATGACTAGACAATAGTATTGAGAAAGAGCCTGTTTACACAGGACTGGCCCCTTTTATCCCCTTACCCCTCTATTTTCCCTTGCTTTTGCCTCCCTAATCCATCTCAATCCCTCCCTTTCCCCACCTGCGGTTCTTCTTCTAACCATCCCAGAAATCCAGTACAATACCATAATGTTCTTCCCTGCATCCCATAGTGTGTCCCATACCCCTGTAGGCAGTAGCTCCTTCAGCATGAAGGGTGGTCAGGACAGCATCTCCTGTGGACTTCTCATGATGGGTTTCAGCCCTGGCCCATGGGGTTAAAGCTCTCCTGGGACAGCCCTGGTACAAGCCCAGGCTCGAATGTCTATTAGAGCAGGGGTGTTACTCTCCTAGCATTGCATCTCTAACCTCCTTTGCGTGCATAGCCTTTTATCAGATAAGCTAATAAAGATGTTCTTCTGCTGAGCACACATCTTTTTTTACTTTGAAGGTTGTAATTTGGTACTGACTCACTATTACATTTTAGATGTATGAATTCTAAAATCCCATTTAAACTATTCTAAACTAAGGTCCAAAAAATCCATAATTTTAAAGTCTTCCAAGAGTAAGTTGTCTAAAAGCAAGTTTAGGCAGCACTAAGCTAGATGCAGAAGACTTGTTAAGATGAATATGCACACTAGAGCTATGAACAGCTTGATGTCTACCTCTGATAGCTCCAAGAAGCTTTACTGATAGCCATAAAAGATCCTTAGGCTTCACAAACATTACATTCAATCATGAATGTTGGGACCTTTCTTTTTCTCTTTTTCCCTGTTTTGGCCCTTCTTTCTTGTAAAGGAAGTTTGTGCATGTCAGTGTAAATTCAGAAAACTTCCAGATAAAATATAATTAAGATGGAATTGAACAACTCAAGCCTTAGGAAAAACAGGTCACAGAAATGCTTACAAATTCAGAAAAGTGATGTTTTCCAAAAATTAGTGTCTTGAAACCTAGAAATTCAAAGTGAAATTTCATAGGGAAATACTATTCTTCAAGACTTTCCATCATTTCCGATATTCTACTTCTTTCCATTGTATCATGCCAAATTAAATTAACTGCTCTTCTGGAATTACAGAAAAACTTATCAAATCAAAAAGCTTTCTCCATTTTTTTCACTGTTTCACTGTCTACTTACTTCTTAAGGTATTTATTCTTTTGCCATTTCAATAGACTAAGGTAACAGAATCATTTTCGTATTCTATTCACATATTGAAAACAGTTTAAGTTCATAAAGTGTTATTAAATCCCTGTCAAAGCCTAAGACTTGGGGAGTGAAAATACACTCCCGTCTGCTTTCTTTATAACACACAAACAGTGATATAATAATACTTTTTCTTTTGTAACACAGACCTGATATTGAGAACATCCATTACAATTCTTCACTGAATTAATAGCAGTTCCACACTACAAGTTCCACACTATTATAAAAATAAAAAATATAGGCCATTGCCTCAGAGTGCCATAACTGAAGTAGAAATGTAAACCAGGGTTGTATTTCTAAGTAAAACCGGGGTAGAGAGAGTCTGAGCACTGTACCACTGATTTTCCATACCTCTTAGATGTTAACATGTATCCTAGAGTGGTTTTAGCCTGCACCAGCCAGTACTCCGCCAGACTGTACTCACACATGGCTGGATAAGGTGTGTGCCAGCACTCATTCCTGACACACAGCACGACCAGGCCTACATCAGGTTTGTCTACGAGCACCTTATATAGTCCTCCAACATGATTCTGTCAGGCTTTGCACTCTCAGGTGTTTCTAATGTGAGCTCATAACTGTATAGAATAATTTAGGTTGAGAGAGACTTCTGGCATCATCGAGCCCAGCCTCCTACTCAAAAAAGGCCTACCTCAAAGCTAGCCAAGACGGCACAGATACACTTCTCTTGCAATAAAGCAAGCATATGCCTCCAAGTTCTGCAGAGATTAATGTACACAAGCAGATATTTAAATGTAAAAACATTACAATGAAAAATATTTACGCTACACTTAAATCATAGAATCACAGAATGGTTTCGCTTGGAAGGGACCTTAAAGATCATCTAATTCCAACTCCCCTGCCACAGGCAGGGACACCTTTCCACTAGACCATCTTGCTCAAAGCCCCATCTAACCTGGCCTTAAACACTGCCAGGAAGGGGACACCCACAACTTCTCTAGGCAACCTGTTCCAGTGACTTACCACCCTCACAGGAAAGAATTTCTTCCTAAGATCTAATCTAAATCTACCCTCTTTCAGTTTAAAACCATTCCCCCTCATCCTATCGCTACATGCTCTTGTAAAAAGTCCCTCTCCATCTTTCTCGTAGGCCCCCTTCAGGTACTGGAAGGCTGCTAGAAGGTCTCCCCAGAGCCTTCTCTTCTCCAGGCTGAAAAGCCCCAACTCTCCCAGCCTGTCTTCAAAGGAGAGGTGCTCCAGCCCTCTGATCATCTTCGCGGCCCTCCTCTGGACTCATTCCAACATCTCCATGTCCTTCTTATGTTGGGGCCCCAGAGCTGAACGCAGGTGGGGTCTCACAAGAGCGGAGCAGAGGGGGAGAATCACCTCCCTCAACCTGCTGGCCACGCTGCTTTTGATGCAGCTCAGGATATGGTTGGCCTTCTGGGCTGCAAGCGCACATTGTTGGCTCATGTTGAGCTTCTTGTCAACCATCACCCCCAAGTCCTTCTCCTCAGGGCTGCTCTCAATCCATTCCTGCCCAGCCTGTATTTGTGCTTGGGATTGCCCCGACCCATGTGCAGGACCTTGCACTTGGCCTTGTTGAACTTCATGCAGATTGCACACACCTCTCTCAAGCCTATCAAGGTCCCTCTGGATGGCATCCATTCCCTCCAGCGTGTCAACCGCACCACACAGCTTGGTGTCATCAGCAAACTTGCTGAGGGTGCACTCCATCCCACTGTCCATGTCGCCGACAAAGACGTTAAAGAGCTCTGGTCCCAATACCGACCCCTGAGAAATGCCACTCGTCACTGGTCTCCACTTGGACATCAAGCTGTTGACCACAACTCTTTGAGTGCCACCATCCAGACAATTCCTTATCCACCGAGTGGTCCATCCGTCAAGTCCATGTCTCTCCAATTTAGAGACAAGGATGTCGTGCAGGACAGTGTCAAATGCTTTGCACAAGTCCAGGTGGATGACAACAGTTGCTCTTCCCCTATCCACCAGTGCTGTAACCCTGTCGTAGAAGGCCACCAAATTTGTCAGGCATGATTTGCCCTTAGTGAAGCCATGTTGACTGTCACCAACCACCTCCTTGAATTCCGTGTGCCTCAGTAGAGTTTCCAAGAGGATCTGCTCCATGATCTTGCCAGGCACAGTGGTGAGACTGACTGGCCTGTAGTTCCCCTGGTCTTCCTTTTTTCCTTTCTTGAAAATGGTGATTATGTTTCCAGTCAGTGGGAACTTCACCAGACTGCCACTACTTCTCAAAAATGATGGATAGCGGCTTAGCAACTTCATCCGCCAGTTCCCTCAGGACCCATGGATGCACCTCATCAGGTCCCAAGGACTTGTGCACCTTCAGGTTCCTTAGATGGTCTCAAATCTGATCTTCTCCTACAGTGGGTGGTTCTTTATCCTTCCAGTCCCTGCCTCTGCCTTCTGCGACTCGGGTGGTGAGGCTAGAGCACTTGCCGGTGAAGACTGAGGCAAAAAAGTCATTGAGTACCTCAGCCTTCTCCATATCCCAGGTAACCAGGTGTCCCGTTTCCTTCCGGAGAGGGCTCACATTTTCCCTAGTCTTCCTCTTATTACTGACATACCTATAGAAGCATTTCTTGTCACCTTCGACATCCCTGCCCAGATTTAATTCTATCAGGCCTTTAGCTTTCCGAATGTGCTCCCTGGCTGCTCAGACGATTTTATAAACACAGGAATGATATTAATTTATTATGGTATATGTGTTGAAGCACACATTCAATAATCCTCCCAAGCTTAGCCTTCAAGCAAAACAAAGCATTTAAAATCATAAGGTATTAAGCACACTTGACTCACTTCCTAAACAGAGGATTGAAAAGATGAAAAAGTGCTATTCGAGTTTGGCTGAATGGCTCACATCATGGCATGATGCAGAATTAATTCTGTACACAGTAGGCTCATTTTAGTACTCAGCAAAACATAGTAACTCCTAAATTTCATGCTGTTAAAGCAAGAAGTAGGATATAATAGGAATGAAAAAAAAAAAATCCCATCCACCTGCATTTTGTACATTGGATTTCATCTACCGGACTTACTTAACTGCAACATATTAGCCAAATCACACTGGCAGAAATATAAAATACCCACCTGTTTTAGGGTCAACAGAGAAATATGGCTGTCCCTGAAGAATACTGTACACTACTCTGGCACTGTTTCCATATGTAGGGTCATCTGCATCTGTGGCTGTCACCTGTAGAACAGATGTACCTGGATATACAGGAAAATAAAAGTTAATTGATAATAAAATAATAAAATAGTTATAAGTACTTGATAATAAAATATTTTTCTGACAAATGTAAATATTTTCAGATGCATTTTTGAAACCTCTACAGTCCTCACATTCTACAATTGAGAGATTAATAACATTTTCTCTATATATACTATCCTACCATATTTTTAAGGAAAAATATCTACACTCGTTTGAAAAAACCTTTTTCTCTTTCTTTCTATATATGTATATGTAACATAATTACATATATATAAACATAAATGGTAACTACATAGCAGGCATATTTACGCGTGTTCATGCATATAGACCCCAAATTTGGATACTGCTTAGGCTTCTGAACAACCCACATTTATGGGCTTCAAGATTATCTTCATCCACAATACAAATTAATGTCGAAGTGCATATTTAAAATAATTTGCAAAAACACCCCCAAACCAATAAAAGATACCAAGGGAATCAAAAAAATCTATCTATCAGAAGACATCAAAGATCTGAAAATTAAATAACTACTAGAGCCTCGTTGGAATTCCAATGATGCATCCAAATTAGAAAGATAAGTAATTCAAAAGACAAATATTTGTATGCTGTAAATCCCATTAGAGAAATAAAATCACAGTTTCTAGCATGTCACTAAGTGGGATAACTTATGTGTAACACTTTGCAGAAAATAAAATGCATAAGTATTGCACAGATAGAATAGAGACAAGTGATTTTACATCTTATTCTATTTTTCAAGACATTTAATGATGAATCTTTTTTGCTATCACTGCCCAACATAGAATAGAGACAAGTGATTTTACATCTTATTCTATTTTTCAAGACATTTAATGATGAATCTTTTTTGCTATCACTGCCCAACACTTCACATGAGAAATCAGTAAATGAAAGACTGGCAAGTTAATAAAGGTTCAGTCTTCATCCCACTTGTTTATCCTTCCACAGATGCTGCTTCCTAGATGCTCCTGCTTTATGCTCCTGCATCTGCTTTCACAGAAAACACTGGAATAATAATAATAACAGAACAGGCTGCTCTCATGTAATTCTGCACCTGAAAGTGGCTTCTCAGTCAAATTAACCACTGAGGCATCACCTTCACTCTGGGGTGTTCAATTTCACATTTTAGTTGTGAGAAGCATGCTTTTGAATTTTATCCCTTGATCTCCCCCACTTACCATACTTTGATTTACCTCATGGAACAGTTTCAGAGCACAGTAACTAGTTTCCTTTGGAAGAAAATAAACCACATCTCATTTGTTCTGACTGCTCATGGGCATTTAGTCTCAGAGCAGACAAGAGCTAGTCTGAAATAAGACTTCCCAAAAAAAGTACGGTGTGGACATCTGATCCTCAGTTCCAGCTGTTTAACTTCATAGATCAGTTTCCATTGCACAGGACTGTTTGTTAATGTTCATACCTTCAGTGTATACTGGGAATAGAAATACCTAAAACCATGGGATCTCTACTTTGAGTACAGCAAAGCAAGCATGCAAACCTTTGTGGATTTTGATTCTTCACTATTTGAGAAATCAGTACTTCATTTGTGCCATACTTACTTGGACACCAAAATTTGCTTTTTGTATGTCTCCTGGAGATTTAGTAAAAGGTATAGCAAATGTGTCTGCATACTTAAATATAGTGTCTTGTGGTCTTTGAATAGCCCAAATGCATACAGTCTCATTGATAAATACATTCACACAGCAGATATAAGGATACCTTGATGAATTTGAAGTTGAATATTGTAATAAAATCAAGCTGGAGCTAGTAGTCTGTGCATAGTTATTCAGGAGTTAGTGGTAAAACTGACTAAATTACCGTATTTGGGTTTATATGGCAAGGTAAACAAATGTGAATTAAAGTTAGTGCAATTTTCTTAAAATGTTCTAGGAATCGATTCAGTCATATTTATTTGCTACCTAAACTTAGAATAAGAGTTCCTGCAAACCACATGAGGTCACTTCAAAGAACAGCAAATGTGTTTTTTCCCTTATTCTATAGTTTATCTAAATACCACAATGATACCGCAATGATATATAGCCCAGTTTGACAACAATTTCAAACTTAAAGTAGAAAAGCTGTGACCTTTCTGTCTTCTAGTTAAGCTTGTTGTATTCAAGGGTGAAGTCCTGTCCATGCTAATTTGTTGTTTTTCTTTTATTCATGGCTTCATTATTTTATGTTGGAATATTGTGGAATCGTTAAAGATTAATAAGTTACTGATACACATTGATTGTGTTCTTTTTAATTGAACACAACAAAAACATACTCATCCAATAGATACAGTCACTCACTCTCCAGAGTTTGCTACCCAGCGTGCTGGGCAACTTCTGTACCTTTTTATCTAGAGATTTTCCTGCTTCCAGGAAAACAGTTGCCGAGAGTAGTTTTTGGAATGGATGAAAAGATTTTGGCTATTTCAGAAGAAGACAATACCAGAAATACTGAGATTTTGTGGTACTCTTATTCTTCAGAGACTTTCTTCTCTTCTTATTTTAAAAGATAGGGGATAGAATCTGAGTGCTTGCATGGCTCATTGATGTGGGACAAAGAAACAGGGCTAGTTAAAGGTGATATCTCACATAAGCAGCTGGCAGGTCATTTTAGCATGAATGGAATGCTATTATACCTTAAAATCCACCACAGTGATTTTCTTATACATCTGTATCTCTCTCCTAGGAAACACCTGATAATAGTAATTTGGTATTGAATAGTGGCAGTGTGTTCTCTTTCCATCTAAAAACCACTTAGAATCACAAGTTTTAACTCAATCCCCTATCCCACATCTCAAACTCTCATTCAGTGCAACGTAGCCCACCAGATGTTTAACTTTTTCACTTTGTTACACAAGCACACTCAGCATCTTTTAAGATATATTCATACTGACCTTTTGCCTAACTCTTGTCTGATTTGCTGAGCACGGAGGAAAGGCAGCTTATGTGAGCTTGTGAGGCAGCTACGAGTTAGAATGCCTTATGAGAAAAAAGGTAGAGAGGGTACCTTTACCTTCCAATTACTCCTTTCAAAGTTAGCATCATTCAGCTCATCAACACGACAGATAAATCACGATTCCAAATATATTTGTAACATTCAGATGAAGCATCCATTTTTGCTGTTGAGCTATGTGTAATGAAGGATTTAGATGGAAAGGTATACAGTGCAGCTGCCTTACTATTTTTAATGTTAACAACTCTGAAGAAGATAATCTAATACAAATAATAAGGATCAAATTTCCCTGGAGACCTCAGAACAGATATGAATGTCGGACCCAGAGGCATATCTTCCGTACTTCGTTCACTAACCTACTGTGAAAGTGCCCGTCAAGTAAAGCTCAAAATTTTGCTATGAAAGCATTTTGACATTCCAGTTAGGCAATAAAAAAGACTTTTTTGCCCAAAGTGGAGGCTCTGCTTATTGAGAGTAGAACTACCATTCCACATGATTTCCCACTACAGTTTAGAGATTATATATTGGGAACTGTGTTTCTTAGCTAATGCTTTATACAGAGCTGCAAAGTATGTCTGTATGCTCTGAACACCGCTTTGTAAGCTCTGCCTTTCTTCTGTTACTAAAAATAAGGACCATTGAATTTGGAAAACCAAATTGCAGTTTTTTTAAAAATCTCTTCTTTTGTTTTTCTCTTTTTAAAAATATGTTTCCAGTAAATTTTTTGTAAAGTTATAGATCAAAGAAAAGCTGAAGGGAAATACTTCAATTTGTCTCTCTGAAGAGAAATTTTTAATGTTTAATGAGGCAGTTCAATAAAACGTGTCTGTTAAGAATGCAAATTTGTATGCATGACTTTCCATAGCTTGCTGCACTGTTAAAATCTCAAATGGATAAATATTGAACAAAAAGTAAAAGAAGTGAAAATAGGGTGAAGTTTAATGAACACAGGGATTTCCTGACTAATTAAACTAATACTTAAAATTCTCTTAAAACACTAACAAGTCAACACAACTTGTTTTAGTTTTGTTCTCCATTAGAAAATAGTGATTTCACCAGGAAATCAACACTTTGAGTCCAGTGACTATATTACTGAATCAAATCCTCACTGCAGAAAATCTCAATATTTCTTTGTCAGCTATCTTCATTAGAAGATAAAAATCAAACAACAGAGGAAGATAAATAGACAATCATACTTATGAACACCATGAATATTGTCTTTTAGATTATCTGAAATTATGACAGCTTCCCATTACAATACCCTGGAAAGAAGCTCAGAAAGGTCCAGTATGTCTATTAATTTCCTAAGTAGAATTCATTGGGAATATTCTTCTTATGCATGACTTCAACACTAGAAAATGTAATATGCAATATTGAAGCTACCTGAAAATAAGCAGATATTCAAGGTTTTTACTGAGTAAAAACATTTTTATTTCCTTTTGCATTTAGATAATAATTAATCTCATAAACCTCAAAAACAGAGCATAGTTATAGCTATGAGACTGAGTTTTTTACACAGAAGAAATCACATAAGATATAAACCTTGGTTCTTGAGCCAGCTTCTAGGAAAAAGGTTCAATGAAAGGAAGGAATAGGTGTTTTCTTTCAGCTCTTTCAGCATAGTACATAAAGCATAAATATGTTCACTTTGTGCCACAGTGAACACTGTGATCTAATATTTGGCAAATTATTTAACAAAACTTACCTGTACTTTCTTGTCAATGACCTAAAAAAAGAAAAGCCATAAAGGTCCTACATTTTTTACAGGTAAATCAAGAAAGGTTCAACTTGTGGAAAAAAACACCAGCTAACTTTTTGAGGAGACAGACAGGAACCTGCTGCTGAAACTAAACAGCATAACGGAGATCAAAAATACCACCTGCCACTCAGCATGAGGGCTGTTACAGAGAGACAATAACTTTGGAAGTTCTTTAAATGACCATGTAAAAAAGTGGAAATTTTTAAAGTAGTGAAGCATCCTTAGGAATTAATAAAATAACAACAAGAAGTTCAGTTATGTATAGACTCCACAGCTAAACGTCAAAAACCATGCAGAACTAATAAAGATGGCATATGGATCTCCACTATTTGACAGAAAGAATGTATACTGTGGAAGCAGTAATAGAATTAGTCTTCCTGAGACTGTAGACAACTAAACACTTTTGGTGTGCAACAAACACAAAAAAAATCAATAAGGGAAAAATAAAATAATGATAATAAATTTGCAATGAAAGTATAATTTGTGCCTACAGCACACTGGCTGTATGGCAGGACATGAAAATTCACATTTTATTCCCACAACAGAAAGCTTTGTGGAACAGATATTTAATGATTTACATCAGGTACAACGAGTAAAGTATATAATTTATAAAACATATGTATTAATGCTTTATTTTATCACTAAAAATGCCTTGGTTTACCATAATCCACTCTTTTATAACCCAAAGTGCCACCCCAGACTAATTATTTGAATTGTTCTTTCGAAAACAATAACTTGTAAAATGTAGTTGTACAGTAATACCAAGATTCAGACTACTACAGAATTATGACTAACATCTATCTAAGAATACTACATTTTGACAGGATGAAAAAAAGATAACTTTTATAAATAGAATGAACAAATGAAAAATAATTATATTAGCTGCTTTTCACTTTGAGGATAACATTGATTTCCTTTCCACTGTCTCTCCTCCTATGCAGAAAATAAAAGGCTTCCACAGGGGAAGGAAATAATCAGTTAATTAAAATGGTCTCCATTAAGGATAAAGGAAGCTGAAGAAAGAGGAAGAGAGAGTTATGCATTTTTGGAGACAGTTGATAAAGGAAACGAATTTCACATCAAGAGAGTCAGTGGTGTGATGAGAAACAACTGAGATAAGAGTTTAGATGCTACTGAAAAGAACTGCAACTCTAACAGTAAAACTTTGTGCCACAGTGAATTATCAAAGATAACTGAAGATGTTTCATACATTTGATCTACAATCTGAAAATCTTTATTAGCTAGATACTGACCAAACAAGAATGACTAATAAAGATTGTTCTTCTGGTAGAGACCCAGAAGAGACCCGATTAGAAATAATAATGATAATAAATAATGATAATAAAATGTGGGAGGAGGGGGAAATAGAAATTCCAAGCAAAGATGAGATAGCAGTTCCCAGTTAGAGGGAAACAGACTGTGGAAAGAAGAAAAGTCATAAAAGGAAAGTTGAAGGGTAATATGGGAAAAATGACCGGTGAAAGGAGGAGAAGGAAATGAAAGGGAAACCAAAGAAAGATGTTTCTCCCTTCATGCTTTCTTGTTTCAAGAGGGACCACAGGAGAAAAAAAGCTTAGAGTTCTCCACGGCCAGGAAAAGACCTCTGAAATAGCACACTGTGGGAGGACTTGGAAGGGAAGAGAGGACTGGAAAGGCAGAAAGGTACTACAAGTACCTACAAAGAAAAAAGTATTAGAACAAGGCAATTATGATGCAGGCAGGTAGATTATTTTTTAGAACATCATGTATGGAGGACATTTTGAGAAGAAAATCAAGGAACTGTTCCTATGTGTCAGTGTAGTGGCAGTGGCAGTGAGAGAAAGAATGAAGAGACGGTAATAAAATTAGGGGAAAAGAAAGAGAATGGGAGAAAAATTTTGTATCCTTTTAAAACATGATATTTGGTAAGCTTGAGAGTCACAGAATCACAGAATGGTTGGGGTTGGAAGGGACCTCTGGAGATCATCTAGTCCAACCCACTGCCAAAGCAGGTTCACCTAGAGCATGTTGCACAGGGTCGCGTCCAGGCGGGTCTTGAATAGCTCCAGAGAAGGAGACTCCACAACCTCCCTGAGCAGCCTGTTCCAGTGCTCTGAGTCCATTTAATATAACCTGATTTTGCATAGTAGATAGGAAAGAATACTTATTCTCTACTTTATTCAAGATTAATGCCACTTAGGTCAATGAAGAAGTCACTGGTGTAAAAATCAGTCTCTGCTTCCAAACTATCACAACTCTGATCTCCATGGTTTAGGAATAAGATTTGAAGGTCATTTCTTAGATAGCGTATGTAGGGATTTTGTGGGGAAAGGGAAAAGTGTGTGTTCATGAGGTAACTTTATGTACTGTCCATTCAGTAATAGAAGACAGCAGACATATTTCACAAAGATCAGTCATGACAGTTAAGCTTTCTTAAAAAATATCTAGCACAAAAGTCATATTTCCATCTGTCTATCTTAGACTAGTTATGTAGCTTTGATGTCGTGGTATTAGAGGAAAGTTATAAACTAATTTCAACACCAGGCAAACAATAAATAAAGAAAACTGCATAATGTAACACCTCAAAGAATAAGAATATCTGAACTACATTTCTAACAGGGAAAAACAAAGATCAGTACTTTTTTGAACTTAAGTTCACTTTATAAGAAACTTAAAGGTAAATAAACATGAGACTATGGTCTAAAATAATCTAGAAAACTAGTGTTCCTTTGTATTTGTTTATTTCTGTGAATTGCATAGGCTACTCATGTAGATATAAGAGAATGTCATAAAGTGTGTAGTTGAATAAGGATATATGAATACTTCTTGTTTCTAGAGTGCACGGTACCATTTGCCCAGGAATGGATGTTAAAGCATTCAAGAATAGGAGTGACTTTCCTCTACAGTCAGCATGTGTGTGTGTGTGTACTGTTTTCTTAACATGAATGTCCCAAGTAACATACAAGGTTGTATTTGATGTCTTCTTATCATCTCTTCTCAATTCTAATATCTTTTATGTACAATCAAGGATACAATAATGTGTCATAACAGTATGTGGCATTTTCACTGGTTAAAAAATTGTTGAATAGAACAGTTTGTTTTCCTTACCCATTTCAGACATCTCTGGCACAGTAACAACGTATGGTCCGTCTGTAAATTTTGGTGCATTGTCGTTGATATCCTGCACTTTGATAATAAATTCGGATTCAGGCTCGAGTGGCTTGTTTGTCCGTCTATCAATAGCTTGGGCATGAAGCACATAGTGTGTCTTCTGCTCTCGATCTAGGCTTTTGGTTGAATGGATGTCTCCAGTCGTGTCATCAATAATAAATATAGTCCCCGCTCCTTCTCCAGTAAGAATGTATTTGACTGATCCATCACCTTTGTCAGAATTGGAGTGCAGCTGTAGAATATATACACATAAAATCATACAGAATGACATATTAAGTTTCATAAAATATTATTGCACATAAGATACAAAAACTATAATATTACTGTTAGCACCATTCTACTTCGTTTTAACCTTCCCACCACTTGCCGTAATTCGTCCTGTGCTATTTCTGGCAAGTCAATCATTTTGTTCAGGGTCATTTCCACCCCAGTATAGTTCACTTTTTAAGATGGGATTTCTTTGACTTAGAATTCTAGGAAACTCCCCAAAGTCAAGAATATCCTAGTAACTGGGGTGTATTTTATTTTATTTTATTTTGGTTTTGTTTTAGTCCTTCGAGTAGTTATCTTACAGCACTCACTGCTAGAAACTCTGCCTTAAGCACTAAGCCTGAAGCAGTCACACTGAAGATTAAGCTTGCTTCAATGATTGTAGTTCAGTCACACCACCTATATTATCTTCTGTGGCCCCGAGGACAGCATCATTTACTGCAAAAGAAACCTGCGTAGCGTGGCAGTGACAAATGTCTGTCTAGGATTGCCATATCCAGCAACAAAACATAATAATTTTCTCTGGTTTTTGTTTGTTTTTAATTAGGAAGTCACCTATTTGCTTGTATTTATATTATTTATAATGAAGTAATTAACTTTGACCAATACTTCCAGCATTTTCATTGTTCCTAGCACACACTTTGTGCCCTAAAATATATGTTAAGTATATTATACCTCTCCTTGAGTAGCACAAAGATTATGATTTACCAGGGGAGGAAGGAAAAGTCACTAAGTACCCTGGTGTGTTAAAATATAACATGAAACAGCTATTCATTCAGTCTCAGTGCTTCTAATTTGACTTTAAAGAATAGCCTGTTTAGATTAAAAATGAACATGTGTTCTCTGAGAAGGAGGCATGATTTTTTTCATAGATTGAGAGGCTTTGTGTTTTTTTTCTTTAAAACAACTTTGAGAACAGAATGTATTTATTGAGGTGCACAATAAGAACAAAGTGATAATGAAGAAATGAACAGCCTCGGGTATTGTGCAGTTATATTGTAATGTTAAGTTAGAAGGGAAACTTTCTAATTTTAAGAACTCACTCATTCTTATTCTTATCCCACTGCCCTGACTATTTCCCAATACCTGCAATGTGGCATTACTAAGTTTCTATACAGAAATTGACCAAGCGGATGCAGAATGCCAGATATTATTTTTAATAATGGAACTCAAGGTGTCAGTTTCCAGACTCCTTTCCATTCTCAGTTCAGAAACCATTTAGGGTTGGATAGAGAGAAAATAAGACTTTTGGAGGTTCAAATCATATTTTTCCTGACTTAAACCATAGGATACAGAAGTGGTGCTATTTTCTCACTCTCTCCTTGTACATTTTTTGCCAGGTCTTGCCTTTAAAATTATCTAACTTTATATTTGTAAAAGGAATAAACATATGGGGCTTGATGACATTTTTCATCTTGTGTATTAAATCTATGAAATTTTGGTGTCACACATAATATATCTTGTCCTGCAAAGGGGTTTGGGAGGGGGAACTCTAATAAAATTAAGATTGTCAGCTCATATAAACTTCAGCCTAACTTCAGCCAATGTACCATATACTTATCTGATCCACAAGAAGATCTGACTGAATAACCAAAACAAAACTGGGTCACCACTGTGGGCCCATTTTTTAAATTTTGAAAATGGAAGAAAGAAAGAAAGAAGCAGAGAAAGTGTCTGTTTGCTTGGCTTTGCCTTTATAGGAGAGCAGGACAGTCTTACACCTTTGCTTTAGAGTAGTGATGGGCAAAATTCTACAGTTCTTCTCATCTTCAGAATAATAGTGTATTCTATTAACAAAGGAACAATTCGCTCAATGTAAAATTCCAGTGATACAAACTTACTATAAAGTAAAAATGTTTTTTGAAGTGATTTATTCCTAAAAACAAGAATAGTAGGTATTCTGGTATTCTAACCCTGGTTTGCTGGTATTCTATTTTTTTAGAAACAATCAGAACTGTTTTTCTCTTGCTGCAGCTTCCATTTTTGATAAAATGATTCCTAAGTATTAGTGTTTGCAAATGTTAACATTTGCCTCAGAAAGACTGTCTCTAATTTATGAGGGGGAAAAAAAAAAACAAAGAAACCTAGAAGAAAATTTTTATGCCCAGGAAAATGACAAATTTTCTGAGTTTATGAAGCTATAAGGATCTCAAGTTAAAACTATCTCAAACTGAAAAAGACCAGAAGAATCTCCATCCTCGTTCTCTCCTTTTAACTCTGCATATATATATATATGTAAAAGCATATTCAGGTATACCATATAGAGATCCCAGCAAAAATCACTGTATTCATAACTGGAATTATGAAATTATGAACCAATTAAGAAATTGGTTACATAGACAGGTAAGAGATCAAGGGAATAAGGAACTGCTGTAGAATTTGAGAAGTAAGCTTTCTTCAGAAAACCCAAATATCAACATAGACATGGTTTTCCAACACCATTCTGCAGGAAGGCACATTCAGAAATTCACTGTGATAGCATGAAATGTATGGAACATTTGGAAAATAAATAACATTAGATATTTTCTGCTATGCAGAAACAAATATTTGTACTTGTAATCAGTGAAGAAAATCCAGGTACATTTTGAGTCAAAGGGCTTTTACATCTAACAAGTAATAAAAGTTAAGAAATACAAAAGATCCTCAGCTGATTGCATGGCCAACCAATTATATGCTATTTGTGCTAAACATCATGTTATGCAACAAACTCCAGTTGAAAAAAGCAGGCAGGAATGCCATTAGAAGAAAATTCTCTGGCTATTAATAAACACTGAAAGCCTTCAATTTGCACCTGCGTCTTTTACACTGCAGTTGTAAGGCAATAACTGAACAGAAGAGAAAGCTACAAGAAGTTCCTGCTTCCTACTTCCTGATATTTCTTGTGTTGTTTGAAATATAACACTTTCATTTATGCCTTTTAATTTCTAATGTTGAATTTCAAATTCACACAAGAGGACTTTGCATAGCACTTCTACTGTACAACAAAAGGGCTTTTCCTTTGTCAGTTGGTTTATATTTCATTTTTTCTGCAAAGTAAAGATTAAATAACTGTTTGTCTTCTTTAATACTTCCATCTCAGTACAAATTGGCCCAAACAGAAAAATACTAAGGTTTCTCTCAAATGCTTATTTGCAATATGTGCTGAAGAGTGCCCCTGGGAGGCCCTGCTTAAGACAATGCGTACCAGATTAATGAGAGATTCATGTCCCTGAGCATGGTGCACTTCTTTCTTTCCCCTGTGTACTATGAAATTATATCCACAACTGGTGGTTTATTCCACAAAAGCATTTCTAATTAGAGTAAATGTGATTCACTGCTTAGGTTACAAATACATGCTTTGGGAGACCGTATTTCTGCAGCTATGTCTCTAATGATTTATAAAAGACAGCAAGGGAGCAAAATCTAGCTGGACAATAGTGGACTCTCTCTATTTGGGACTGCTGTAACTATTTCTCTTTCAGACTAATCTGACAGATAGTGGGATGCCGATAAGCAACGCAGACTCAAGCCAACCCATGTTCTGTTCACCAGTTCAGACCTAACTGTGTGACCTGGGGAAATCACCTCAGATCAGATCCCTAGAAAGGGTGTGGACATTTCATTTCAATGAGGTGCCACCACCTCTGGCAATGACTACTGCAAGAACTTGTACACACTAGAGGATGAGACACATGCTGTAGTAATGTGAATAAATAACTTAGATAAACACAAAATGTGGTGTTATTTTTTCCCCTGCTGTGCCAGTCAGACACAGAAAGTTGGAACGTTGCAGGAGTCTCTTAGTTTAAAAAGAAATACAAACGCATTGCAAACTGAAACCTGATTACTCATAATGTTGAGATGAGTAATGAGCATTGAAAAGAAATACAAGGGAAACATGCCAAACATTAGAACACAGCTCTCTGATTTCTGTATCAGAGGTTTTAGCTATGACTATGGAAACATTACTGAAAATGTCTTTCAGTAGGTCTTAGTTTCTGCAATAGTCCACCTCATCTGATGACTATATATTGACTCTGTGATATTAACTTTTTAACTGCTACTTAAAGAAGCTTTTTTCCTTCTCAAATTGTTTCAACTTGTTTCCCTAAGCAATCTTACCTTAGACCACAAACCCTATTTTAAAAATGACTTTGCAGACCAATAGTTTGCCTAGTTAACCACTAGAGACTAATACAGCTTGCACTCGCCACTTAGCCCTCCCTAGCCCCTAGGGCTCCCCCCCACCCTGCCCATGGCTCAGGACCTCATTGCAGGCCCCCAGGGCCACCAGCCTCTGTCCCAGTGACTCCGCAGCAGGGCCGGTCTCCAGCTCCCCACAGCCCTGTCCTGCCTAGCTATGGGCCCCACCCAGCTGGGCCCACCTACAGCACCATGTCCTGGCCCATCCTCAGCCTGGCCCCATCTCCAGGGAGGTGCCCAATGCCTCTGGCTGGGGCCACCCCCGTGCCTCCCGGCTGCCCTGCTCCTGGCTTACCCTGCCATGAACCCACCTGGAGCCCCAGGGAACTGCCCCACTCTGCTGCTCCCTGACAGCACTGTCTCCAATCCCCCAACTTCCAGCCAGTGCAGGCTTCTAAATTCTCATGGAAATGTGGTTTCTATCCTAAGTGATGGGCTGGCTTCTGAAAACATTACTTGTCACTGCTGATTTGCTTATGCTCCTAACAAGAACATATCTATTAAATATTCTGAATTTGTCCACAACCAGAAGCCACCAGAAAATATTTAATTTTCATTCCCTGATGGGCATTATTCCTGCCTTTATTTCCCGGAATTTTTAGGGAAAGTAGAAACTGAAAATAATAGCTGAAGAGCATATCTGGAATGTCACCTTTATCAACCCAATGGGCTCCACTTCTTGACGTATTTAATAACAGGTTGGATTCAGGATGATTTATGATGGTTCCTCAATCTTTAACTAGCCTACACCAGCAGTGTATGACCGATTTAGCAGAACAGCAAGCAAGGTGTCCTTGTTTTGCTAAGACTTAAAAATTTTTATTCCATCAGTCCATTTAAACACTTAACTTTCTTTTAGTATTCCTGCACATACCGCAGAAGGGCTACATTTTTCAAAAGCATCATTTGAAGAGGTATACCAAACTTTTCAGTTAATGAGTTTTCTTTATATTCGTAAATTAATTTTGATACTACGAGTCTTTAAATACTTGTAATTTCATGCACCAGCATATTAAGTACTGTAAAATGAATGCACAGATTGTAGGCTTATTGCCCAGTTAACATGGTATTGGTACCACTAGTAACTACAAATCCACAGGTGGCTAAAGCCTAAACACAAAACCAAATGGTCAGGTGGCTACTGCTTAGCTACTGCTTATTGACTATCCTTCATCTTCATACATCTTTTACTTAATTGTTTTAGCTAATGCTTAGCCATATCATGCATGCAAACATTTAAGCATGCATACTTCTCAAAAGTCAAGCAAATGACCAGAAACAGGCAGAAACTACTGGACAGTATAGAAGCGAGGAACAATGGGAAATAAGCAAACAAATGAGTACTACAAAAACAATCAAAAAATTGAGGAGGAAGCCAACATCCTGCTCCTGCAGGAATGTGGCACGCTAACAACTCACAGTGATCACCACACTCCCCTGCACTTGCCTAAGGAAGACAAGCCATCACCAGGAAATCATGGAGACCTTACCACTGTTTACAAGTACCTGAAAGGAGGTTGTAGCGAGGCGGATGTTAGTCTCTTCTTCCAGGTAACAAGTGATAGGATGGGAGGAAAACAGCCTCAAGTTGCACCAGGGGAGGTTTAGATTGGATATCAGGAAAAATTTCTTCACCGAAAGGGTTATCAAGCATTGGAACAGGCTGCCCAGGGAAGTGGTTGAGTCACATCCCTGGAGGTATTTAAAAGATGTGTAGATGTGGTGCTTAGGGACATGGTTTAGTGGTGGACTTAGTAGTGTTAGGTTAACAGTTGGACTCGATGATCTTAAAGGTCCTTTCCAACCAAAATGATTCTATGATTCTATGCATGACCTGAAGAATGAGAAAGAAGCCTGGATAAGAGGGACAGTTGCAAAGTAGAAGAGTTACCTATTAGTGATTTAATTGTGCAACTGCTTCCCCCCATTTCCTTTAATTGAACAATTTGGATTCTTGGTGTGTTGTGTGCGTGGCATTTTAAGTGGACTAGTAATGAGTTTTGCAATATTTACTTGGACTACCAATTAATTTTTTGATCTGGATATAAGATACGTGCTGTTCTGTTGAAAACAAGATTTCCATACATGTGCTAAATTCAAATCTGAAGCTGATTTGAAAAAAATCAAGAATTGTTGCACTAACCTAATGAATTTCATCAGAGTAAAGTGATTATGTACGTATAAACTTAAATTATTTTGAAATAACTGCATAGAATTAACTTAAAACTTACCGTTGACAAATAATAAACAACAAAAATAATACGCACAGAATTCGAAAAGCAAAACCTGAGTTCTCATAGTGACACCAGCATTATATCTTTTGAATGATGTATTGTTTTCTGTTTGGGGAGCGGCACATTCTTTCAAGGAGAGCAGCAGAACCTCCTCTTCTCAATTCTGCTGTTATTGCCAGTTTGTTTAACCAGAAAACAAGAGGGCCCCAGCACAACACTACCACGGCAAAGTCTACCAATGTGTGCCCAGTCCAGAGGAATGACAAAATTATTCTCAAACAACATGAGCTATGAGCTCTAATAAAGCACAGGATAATATATTAAAAAAGAAAGTACACGTTACTTTACTTTTGTTACGCAGAACTATTTAATGCTTCACTAAAAGCATCAAAATGTAGATGCATATAAAGAATTAATGGTATGACACTAAAACACTGAGTACAAAATATTTTAATCTTCTCTCTAATAAGAACTTCAGTCACGTTGACTCGCTTTGATGTTTATGTAGACACAACATGTAATTTAAAAGAAATGATACAATAAATAAGTAGCAGTAAAAATAGCATATAAAATTATTCTGAATGGTGCATACTGCAAAATCAGAGTCTAACTGATATTACTGAAATGTTCATTGTGCCTATGCAGAAAAAGCATACTCAGATTTACTTCGGACTTGCTTCATTTGATCTGAGCTAAAAATACGTTTTAATGAAATATACTGGTCTGGGCAATGTCATACCTTTTGATGGAATTCTCGGAGAGAATCATTAACCCAGGAGGTAACTGTATTATCCATAGGAGTATCCACAAATCAAGAAGAAGCTATTCCACACCCTTGTCAGACAGAGGAAGAAAATACAGAATTGCAATTGCCCCCATGTTTTGGGTTTGCATGGCAAGGTTTTGGTAGCAGGGGGGGCTACAGGGGCGGCTTCTGTGAGAAGCTGCTAGAAGCTTCCGCCATGTCTGATAGAGCCAATGCCAGCCGGCTCCAAGACAGACCCGCCACTGGCCAAGGTTGAGCCCATCAGTGACAGTGTTAGCACCTCTGGCATAACATATTTAAGAAGGGGAAAAAAAGCTGTGCAACTGCAGCCAAAGAGAAGGGTGAGAATATGTGAGAGAAACTACTCTGCAGACAGCAAAGTCGGTGAAGAAGGAAAGGAAGGAGGTGCTCCAGGCACTGGAGCAGAGATTCCCCTGCAGCTTGTGGTGAAGACCATGGTGAGGCAGGCTGTCCCGCTGCAGCCCACTGAGGCTAATGGTGGGGCAAATATCCACCTGAAGCCCATGGATGACCTCATGCTAGAGCAGGTGGATGCCCAAGGGAGGCTGTGATTCCATGGGAAGCTGGTGCAGGCTCCTGGCAGGACCTGTGGACCCGTGGAGAAGGAGCCCATGCTGGAGCAGGTTTGCTGTCAGGACTTGGGAAGCTGATGCAGGCTCCTGGCAGGACCTGTGGACCCGTGGAGAAGGAGCCCATGCTGGAGCAGGTTTGCTGTCAGGACTTGGGAAGCTGATGCAGGCTCCTGGCAGGACCTGTGGACCCGTGGAGAAGGAGCCCATGCGGGAGCAGGTTTGCTGTCAGGACTTGGGACCCTGCAGGGGACCCATGCTGGAGCAGTCTGGTCCTGAAGGACTGCACTCCATGGAGGGGACCTCTGCTGGAACAGTTCATGAAGAACTGTAGCTCATGGGAAGGACTCACTTCGGTGAAGTTTGTGGAAGACTGTCTCCCATGGGAGGGACCCCATGCTGGAGCAGCGGAAAAGTGTGAGGAGTCCTCCCCCAGAGGAGGAAGGAGTGGCAGAGACAACGTGTGATGAACTGACTGCAACCCTCATTCCCTGTCCCTCCTCCAGGGGGAGGAGGTAGAAAAAATCAGGAGTAAAGTTAAGCCTAGGAAGAAGGGAGGTGTGGGGGGAAGGTGTTTTTAATATTTGGTTTTATTTCTCGTTATCCTACTCTGATTTTGATTGGTAATAAATTAAATTTAAATTTCCCAGAGTCGAGTCTGTTTTACCTATGACGGTAATTGCTGAGTGATATCTCCCCGTCCTTATCTCAACCCACGAGCCTTTCATTATATTTTTTCTCCCCTGTCCAGCTGAGGAGGGGAGTGATAGAGCAGCTTTGGTAGGTACCTGGTGTCCAGCTAGAGTCAACCCACCACATGCCATCTGCAGAATGGGTTTTCTGAGATAGAAAAAATAATTGGATTGCAATCATCCAGGAAAAACACAACTGAAACAGTATTAACTTCACAGTATAACACTACAGCAGTACAGCACGCAAACATCTGTTCTTGCAAGATGTGCTTATCTGAAGTACACTCCTTTGCTGCTGCTTTTGGGGAGACTGGATAATGACAGAGGTATGCAGGTGCATAAGCAAACACATCTGAAATAACATCAGGTGTACTAAAGCTGATGCAAGTAGTCAACATTGGCTTCTATTCTCTTTCTGTTCAAAAGGGGGACTCCAGTAAATGACAGGAATAGAAAATGGAATCCTAAAACAACACAATAAATGTTTATGTATAAAATTGTTTTGTTTTCAAAGAACACTATATATTTTCAAGAGAAACAGAATCCATAATTGTACTTTCAGTGTACAATGTGTCTCAATCAATACAGAAGAAAAGTACTTCCACTCTGCTGAAATTTTCATCTGAACTCTCTTCACAGCAGTAAGATTTCATTTCAGACATCTTTTACTTGGGCGAATGCTATCATGGGCATAGAAACTATTCTTTTTTTGAAGAAAGTAGGATTTACACAGCATATTTGTTTTACAGGTTTTAAAGATCTGGACAGCCATCCTGTTGCAGAACATGCTAACCAAAGTCTTCTAAAAGTGTAATTATGTAAATACACTTGTTTGCAGGTCCCAGGACTAAATGACTACAGCTCGTTGAACTATTACTCTAAAACACGTCTGAAATTAGGCTGGTCTTTTAGTTTGGGTCTTATTTGAAAAAAACCATTATTTTTAAACAGAAAAGCGAACAAGACTCCTCACTCCCCAGTACTGTCTATAGCCAGGATTGTTGTTCCGGAGTGGAAGCACACTTTCCCCATGAAATGCTCATCTACAGTGATATTTATGCAGAATGGCAACAAGATATTAGTGTAAGATAAGCACTTGGCTCTATCATATCATATTGCCTTTATTTCTGACTGGGTAAAGAAAATCATAAAAGGCCTTAGCTACAGAGCTTCTGGAGGTTTTTTTTAGATCTCGCAGTCTCCTTGAAAGGCAAGTATTATTACCCCTCTTTCAAAGAGGAGTAATCTGAGTTTTACAGACTTGAACTACTATATTTACCCAGAATTAAGAAAACAATTTAGTTTTGAAAAGCCCCAAACCAGACTTCAGTCTATCCACTTGTGATATCATTAGGCAATGCTGAACTCTGCAATTCCCAGAGAAGGTGGGAGGGGATGGATTCCTGAAGCCATTAAAAAAATTATTCCTGGAGGGCTACAAAATTTCAGAACATTTAGAAACTTGTCTTTTCCAGGACATCAAAAAATATCATCAAGAGAAAAAAAAAGAAAGAAAAGGTAAATTAAACTATGAGAGATAAAAATTAGACTTTAAATGAATCCTTTATTGTTACATTCAGCCAAAGAATTCTCAAGATCCAGGCCAGATTTCTGCTAGGTTTGTTTGTATGGTAGCCAAAAGTCTGGCTTCAATGGATATGAACAAGTAATTAATGCATGGGTCAATGTTATACTACTTCATAGCATTCTGTCAATAGAATCACAGAATGTTAGGGATTGGAAGGGACCTCGAAAGATCATCTAGTCCAATCCCCTGCCGGAGCAGGATTACCTAGACCATATCACACAGGAACGCGTCCAGGCGGGTTTTGAATGTCTCCAGAGAAGGAGACTCCACAACCTCTCTGGGCAGCCTGTTCCAGTGTTCAGTCACCCTCACCGTAAAGAAGTTTTTCCTCATATTTATGTGGAACCTCCTGTGTTCCAGCTTGCACCCGTTGCCCCTTGTCCTGTCAAGGGATGTCACTGAGAAGAGCCTGGCTCCATCCTCATGACACTTGCCCTTTACATATTTATAAACATTAATGAGGTCACCCCTCAGTCTCCTCTTCTCTAAGCTAAAGAGACCCAGCTCCCTCAGCCTCTCCTCATAAGGGAGATGTTCCACTCCCTTAATCATCTTCGTGGCTCTGCGCTGGACTCTCTCTAGCAGTTCCCTGTCCTTCTTGAACTGAGGGGCCCAGAACTGGACACAATATTCCAGATGCGGCCTCACCAGGGCAGAGTAGAGGGGGAGGAGAACCTCTCTCGACCTGCTAACCACACCCCTTCTAATACACCCCAGGATGCCATTGGCCTTCTTGGCCACAAGGGCACATTGCTGGCTCATGGTCATCCTGCTGTCCACTAGGACCCCCACGTCCCTTTCCCCTACACTGCTCTCCAACAGGTCTGTCCCCAACTTGTACTCATACATGGGGTTGTTCTTGCCTAGGTGCAGGACTCTACACTTGCCCTTGTTATATTTCATTAAATTTCTCCCCGCCCAACTCTCCAGCCTGTCTAGGTCTCTCTGAATGGCTGCGCAGCCTTCCGGTGCATCAGCCACTCCTCCCAGTTTTGTGTCATCAGCGAACTTGCTGACAGTGCACTCTATTCCCTCATCCAAGTCATTAATGAATATATTGAATAGTACTGGTCCCAGTACCAACCCTTGAGGGACTCTGCTAGACACAGGCCTCCAACTGGACTCTGTCCCATTGACCACCACTCTCTGGCTTCTTTCCTTCAGCCAGTTCACAATCCACCTCACTACCCGATCATCCAGACCACACTTCCTCAGTTTAGCTGTGAGGATGCTGTGGGAGACTGTGTCAAATGTTTTACTGAAATCGAGATAGACCACATCCACAGCTTTACCATCATCTATCCACTGGGTTATGTCCTCATAAAAGGCTATCAAGTACATGATTCCTTCCTCCCCTCTGATGTTGTATGTCACTAAGCCATGCAGAAAACTATTTCATACTCTTTAGACAAATTTATAAAATTGAGTGGTCTTAAGTTCTCAGCATCCTCACAATCACTGTCACCAAAAACTCACTTTACAATCAATAAATCTGTAACTGTGGCAATAACTTAGATTTCTAGATCCATGTAGAAGGACCGTAAATTTGACTAAGTTTGAATCCAAATGCCTTGATGGTGCCCAGTTACTAAAATAAACCCTTGCCATATTACATGACAATTAGAGGAAGAATGTTTTGCTTCAGTTTGCGTTGCTACTAAATTACAATAAGGAGGTGTTATTCCAGTATAAGGAACTTGTAAGAATCTTTCCTTTCCTATAAATGGTCACAAGCATACAGTAAAAGTGCTTCAGTTCACTGTACTACTCTCTGGCACAGGCCTTGCAAACATCTAATTAGGTCACTGAAGCACTGCTATGTTTGTAAATGCCTTGCTGTTCAACTACATAGTCAAGGATGCATTAAACCTCAAAGATGTAAAAAGTAGTGCTAGGTACTGATATAATAACTTGCATTATCTGGAGAAGTAAGCCTGCCTTCATATGAAAGAATGTTTGCCTAGGACATTGAAAAGGTCAAGGTCAGAAAAATGGCAAGTGCATATACTCTTTGAAAACACCAAGAGATGCAAGAGATTTGGGCTTGGAACTTCACTGAAGCAGTGAAGAGCTATTCTTCACTGCAAAACATTGCACATTTGAGACAATGATGGAGTAAAAACACAGCTTCTGTTTCCACACACTGTTTCTGCAGACTTCCTACAAATGATCTTGACCTTTGTTTCTGGTGCTTGCTCAGTAAAGCTACTCTCATTGCAGTACTTTTTTTTTTTTTTATATGCACAAAGAGACAATCAAACTCTGCTGTTACTTTCCATTTGCAGTACAGAAGGAAAAAAGGGAACACACCCATTGTAACAGGGTCTTCCAAAAAGAAAATACATATCTACCCTTACTGAACAAGAATGCCAACCTAAGGATTATTTCATATTTTTCCAAACGAGAAAGAACTATTAGTTCTCTAAAACCCTGATCAATGAATTCCGTACCGAGTGTGATCTCCATGTATATAGCTTTTCCTGATATTAATAGGAGTGATAGAAATAGCTCACTGGGGCACAGAGATGTAAGTGCAATAGTACTCAAACTCTTATGGAAAGAATGATTTATTTGTTTGTTTGCTTGTTTGTTTGACAGCGCTACAGCAAATACTGTTTACACTATGAAAGATCTTTAGACAGCATATTCATTTTTAAGCTCTGGAAAAACAACTCTGCAGTGTACCCATCTGATATTCTAAATTACTCCTTTATCCTTTGCTCTTCCTAAGTAATACTGTGAAGATAAAAATAAATGTGTGATTTTCTGATGTAGTATATGTGAGCCATGTAAAATCAACAAGAGAAAATTTTATGTCAGGGACTCGATTACTTGCTCAATTACAGAGTTTGATTAGGAAAAAAAATATAATGTGGAAAAGTTTAAGGAGAGAGAATTAATTTACCACCTTCCTTTTATCTCATCCTTCCAAAAATCTTTCAGACATTTTTAGTTTTGATGTCTTTGAAGATAATTTGCTGAGAAATTCACAAGACTGTGGAAAGAAAACAGGTTAGCTACTGTCCAATGGCTTCTATTTCAGATGAAAAAGTTGTTTCATTCTGAAGAAACTGAAAAGAATGTGCTACCATGCATTATCAAGGACTGCAGAGACCATTGTTTCAATGGGTTTTCAGCTCCGTATTTTTGTGACCTCCTTATCAACTCATGATAATGAACTTTTCCACGTAAAACAAATGCATGTTTTTATTGAGAGGTTTTTTGTTCATTTTATTTGTTAAAAGTTCTTTGTTATATACTTTTTAAATATTAGAAAGTAGTATGACAGTATTGAATATCAGCATATTGATTTACTGCTTCTATGGTATTTAATATTTAAAGGCATGTTTTTGGTTTTGCATCTGGAATGCCATTCCATGTCTTTTATGTGGCCTACAGCTTGTCTTCTTGTTAGGTGAAATTTAGATTTGTAAAAAATTGCTTCTGTATAGAGTTTCCATTACACGTCCCACACATGATCACTCTTCATCTGTATCTCCCCTAGAAGAGAATGGTTTTTTTCCTATCACAGACACTTTTCTTCTTCCTATAATGCAAGTACTCTTGCTGTTTGCTAGAAGCAAAAAGTACTACATGACACAAGAGCCCCGCATCATCATGATGAAGCAATGTTTCCACAAGCTACTTAAAAAGGTCACTAGTGCTTCAAAATCCATTGATAATGGAGAATGCCAACTGTGCTACTTTGGACATCTTTGTTGGGTAAGTCAGAAGATCCATGTTCACAGCAGAAGCTTGTAACTAGCCCCCTCCACAGATACATGTCATGTAATGACTGCAATAAAGAAATTACTAGTGGTCACAACTTTTACAGTGATGACTATGCTTTTACAAGTAGAAATAAAGAAATGAGAATATATCAGCCCCAGTGAATGGAAAGGTGAACAACTGTCCTTAATTTAGTGTGCTTTTTATGAACTGTTATAAAAGATTTCTGGATCTCCTATGGGTGTAAAATGAGGGATTTCAAGAATCTTTTTTGTGTATTTCCCTACTTCACACATGCATTATCAAGAAGTAGTACAGCTTCTGAGCTCAAGGGTTTTTAATCAGGTAATTCTCACCACTGAGCACAGGTTTTTCAAAGGGGTGGCTTGCTACTGCTTCTGTGTTCTTCCTAGAGTCATCCTGACCCCCATCTGTCCATAAACATCCATACTGCCACCACTGCAAGGCTTTGATTGTAAGACAGAGTAAACTCCTCATTATTTATATTTGGTTCAGTACAACTTCTGGACATGTAAAACACAAGTTCTGAAAGTGTTTACAAACCAATTTTACATCACAATTTATGACTGACTGGCATTTTGACTTAACAGTATTCCTATAGAGGCCTTGCGTAACATGTAATCTTTTGCTACTTTTTCCACCTGACAGTGTAATTGCAAGTCCTGCATGACATCTTTTCAGCGCAATAAAAAGCATTTCCACTCTTTCACAGACAACAACCATTCTTCATTGTGACTTACAACACACATTCTAATAATGAGGAAAAGAAATGATGCTAGATTTTTGAAATAGCAACCAAAAAGACCAAGCCCTCCAAATTTCCACAAACCCACATTTAGATTCTAAATATGTTTAAATGTTCCTGCATTTAATCCATTAAATGTCTGTTTCTAAAAGCAGCTGTGTTATATTTTTGTATAACATGATATACAAGAAGAATCTATGTCCATGAATCAGGTATCTGCAGCTGAAATTGTGATGGAAAATTGTCTAACATTTGATATTTTGATATTTCTGAGTAATAATTTTTACATTAAAATTCTCCCATATGTTAAAAAACATGGAAAGTGTGCTGAAAAATTTATCTTATGTAGCTTTAGATATATGGATCTTTAAAAATTAAATAAAACCTTCTCCTCAAAGTTCTAAATTTCTCACTGAAAAAAATATTTGTGTTCTTTGCTGTCCATTGTAAAGTCACATATGTTTGATACTTGAACTTGTTTTCATTTGTCTGCAGGATAGACATATCCCGACCATGGAATTATCTTGAGTTTAGCACAAGAAAAAGCTAGCTAAGAACTACTTTCTTTCACAGTTACCCTTTGATGGTGTTTAAAAGAAAGTATTTCAACAAAGCAAGTCAGAGCCTCATCAATTTACTAAAACAAACAGTAATATATTCTGCATGTTACATTTAACACAACATTTATGTTTTTCATTAAGCACTCTCCTATATTCATCATCATCTAATTCCAATAGGGAACACTAATGTTCTCCTTCTGTACATGTAAGGAATCCCAGAAATGCTCTTCCATTCACTGCTATCACTTATTAAAATAAGTGATTAAAAAAAGTCTGTTAAAATTTGACCTTTCTCCAGGATCAGTATTTCAAGTACATTAAATGTTGTAAACAAACTATTCACACTTTGAGGCAATATACTCCTCTCCTTCGTGTTTGTTATGTGTGTGCTGACATATCAATACAGACATCATTTATCATGAAAGTTTCAGTGATTTTTCTCCCCAGAGACTCTCTGACACCTTCGACCCTCTCAGAAAATATTCAAGCAGAATAGGATTACAACCTCTAAAGCTACTGGCTGCCAAGAAATGGTTAGGTGCAAATGATGCTTTAAAACAGTATGTGTCAAATGAGAGGGAAACTAATATAAAAATAGTTCATTTCAGGAACTAATTGAAATGACCATTAATATATCTATTACTAGATATCTTGCTAGCAGTACAAGGAGGTGTCAATACAGAGTGCCTATAGTCTCCTTTGGATATACAGTTAATTCATCAACACTTTTTCCATAACAGACTCTCTCCTTTACATTTAAGGAGCCCAAGAGGAACTGCACGTATGGTCTAGCAGAAGACCTAGAGGTCTAACTCTGATCTTCCAGTGTCTTTTTTCTAACCTAATTTCATCAATACTAGGAAGTTCAAAAATATTTATTCTTTTCAGGAAAAAATAAAAACATATATCTGGGTACTTCAAACACCCACTGAATACAAGCTTTCACTCAGTCATCCTAAAGTGAGTAAATATGACTCATATTACTAAAATCTGATTTATTCCACATAAGGAATAATCTAGTAGGTTACAATGTTCACCAGTGCAGTATAGCCCTAGCACCAGAGTTCATAGCAGTCAAGCAGACTACTGGTTAGGCAGCAGAAATACAAATTTTATTTTGATAAGAGCTCAACTTCTTTTTTTTTCCTCAAGTGATAATTTTAACATTATTAATCAACTGGAAATACATTCCTTCTGACTCTAACAATTTTGTACCATGAGAAATAAAGAAAACTGAGACAAATGTTGGAAATATAGTAAATATCACATTCACTAAAAGTGTGCTCAAGAAAACTCTGGAGAAAAATGGAAATGCCTCCCACCCCTTCTGTTAATATAAATAAAATCTTTGTTCAGGCACAAATCCACACCATGAAGAATTTCCTGTGTGTGCATGAGGAGCAAACCTACATAATAAGTGTTCAGCATCACAACAGATGCTGATGGGAGAAGTTAAATAGAAAGATTGTATCAAAGCTATTCCTCTGTAAATGCCAATGAGACACTTTTTGTCTCTCATTAGAAGGATAAATTCCTAAGTTGACCTAAGTTGTAGGCAAAACCCCCTACATTTTGAAGAACAGGCACTAATCATTTCCATTGGAGTTTGGTAACACTAGCACTGAACCAGCTTTGTTTTATTTTACAGTGACTTTTTATCTGGCTCGAAACTACTTCCAAAAGAAATCACCTTAAAAATATCGCACATGTCTTATATCACTTGTTGTATTTTGTGGGAAATACTCTTCAAAACTACATTTTCTAACTTTCATTATTTGATGCCTGACTTTTCCTACAGTTGCATAAAATTAGAAAAAGAGAAAAATGAGCGTATTTTAAATATGTTTATTTTCATTTAATCATCAAACGGTTGCTCTTTTTTTTAAAAAAAAATCATACTAAGTACTTATGTTTACAAATATCCTGTGGTCTGAATTCCACAGGTCCTTATGCTTTATGTAAGGAAGAAGTATTTATTTCTTTGGAGTGGGTTCAGAATTGCTGCTTATCAATCACTTTCATTGACACTTTTCCTTTCTTTTGAATTACAAAATGCAGAACATGAAGGAAATCCCACTGATGCCAGTGGACTTTGGATCAAGCCATTAATGCTGGTAGATAAAACTAAGGAATATTTTTATTATTTCAATAGTAAACATGAATTTCAAACATGTTTGCTTTGATTTATAGTGCACATATTACATATTATATAAATATATATAATGCATGACAAGATACAAATCTTAAAATAAACCTTGGTAACATCATAAACGGAGAAAATTGTCATTTCAGACCTCAAATTTTCAAAACTGAAGTTGGGGGAACGGGGGGATGTGGAATAATCTCCTATATCTGCAGTCAGATGACCTGGAAAAGAGCACTAAATTACTTCATTCTTTGATTATATTTTCAAGAATATGATTGTTTTACTGCCTCTAAAGTATTTGATATTTCTGGGAACCAATCATGTTGACAGGGATATGCAATGTTTTGCCACGTCAAAATAGCATTACTCAGATACCATTAAAGTAATGGTAAGCTATCTGGATGCAGATATTAAAAAAAAATAGAGTTGCTCTCTCTTCAGACCCAGGTTTAAATGCAAACCGAATGAAAAAGGAACAAAAGGAGATAAAGTGTCCGGTTCTGAGGATGAAGGCCTATTGAGCTAACAAATTATAATCCTTCAGCTGTCAGCAACATCTGCAGACATCATGTAGCTAAAATGCTACTTAGGCACTAAGTAGTACAAGTCCCCATAGTGTTAATTCACACTAGGTCATGAATGGCAGGATAAGATAGTTCTCAAAACATTAGACGGCTATTACATTATTAATTACTTGCTCAGGCCCACCTGTCTGTGTAAGCAAGGTCAGAGTGGGACCAGTGACCTCTCAACCAAGATGAATTCTGAGCTGCAGAGTACTCAGTGGCATGGGAGATCACAGGGAGAAGTTTTCTGAAGTGAAGAGTTCAGACAGAGTTTTCAGAGTGGGATTACCAATTTTTTTTCAGAAACTGCAGGTGTTTTGTTGTATTGAACTTTTACTCCAAAAGACAGAAGACTCACTCATCAGCTTAGGATATCACAACCCCATCTGATCAAACTCTCCCTTCAAGTCCTTCAGGCTATCTTACATTCCTCTAAGTTTCAAAAACTGCCATTATGCCTCTTCACTTTCTTTTGGGTTTACCTCTTTTACCCTGTGTTCTATGCGCTCTAGCCTGTAATGCTCATCTATTTGTATGCTCCACATGCGCTACATATCCTAAAAGCCCACCTCCAACTGCATTCACATTGAATGCACTGATAGACTGTGAAGCCAAGGACACATGAAAATTTAAACATAAGCCTCTGGCATTTAAAATTTTTGCTGAATGAGATGGAGAATTTTGGGAGGATGATTGGGTGCAAAACTCCGCAGTAAACAGAGGGTTATAGAAATATATATGGCAAAAAAAAGTGCACATTTGCAGCAATATATAGATAAATGTTCATTAATAATTATAACAATTTATGCACTTATCACTTTTATATGACTAAACAGGAAATTTTTTAATTGAAAAAAAAACAAAACTCTTTGCTTTTAGAATTAATGTAGCTAAAGTGGAATTTTCATTAAAGTAAATAATTCAAAGTCAAAGAGCTCTCTGTCTCAGCACCATCTGTGTTTCAGCCTTTCCTAAACACATCCAAAGGTTCTATGGTAGGCAACAAATGTATTTTCAATTTAAAAACACGTCATGTCCCTCCCCACCAAAATATCCGTATTTAATTCTGTGAAGGCAGATGCACACCTATTTACATATACAGCACACCTGCAGTCTTGATCAAGTTGAGAAAGACAGCTTAGAAATACAAATATTTTAGAATACTGAACTCCCACTTTGCCTTTTCTTTTGAATGGAGAATTAAGGCAATTTTCACAATTCTACATGTATTTCCAATATAAAGAAGAAAGCTTCCGGCAGTCAGCTCAAAGCACATGATACGGCTGTGATAATAGCTTTGTAGAAAGACACCAAGGATACAGATATTCAGTTAAGCATGAGTTTGCATGCTATTTATTTCCTCCCTGGAAGTGTTGCTTTCAGTGTCATGCTGTTATTCAGAAAATTAGCATTTGAAGGGAATACTTGCTTGTGAAATTCTCAAAGTGCTCGAGACAACTGAAGCCTTGTGAAAGCAGAATTTAATTTATGATAAAAATCCAGAAAATAGTTTCATAGCCCACAGTACATTGGGATTAGCACATCTAGTTACAGATTAATTCTATTTGTGTCTTACAGTAGTAATGTTATAGCTTTATTTCTGTTTGTGTAATTTTACTTCTTACAGCACACACATACCTCATGCTATATTTTGTGAGTTCTGTATTTTTTTTCTCCTCATTTAAAATAATTATTTTTCAAGTTTCATTTGGTCTTAAAAATGTCCTTGGAAAAAATGAATGCCTGTGAAATAGAAACAAAATACTACCTGACAATAAACCAGCAAATTTCATTCTAGTGAATATGGATTTTTCATACTTACCCCTGACCAGCAGTAAGTGTGGTTTACTGTATATAAATACATCCAACAAAAGATTTTCAGCTAGCTTTCAATTTCAGTTCCAGTATGTATTCAGTAACCAATGGAAGATTTTTGCCAAACTAGTCTGGTCACAAAAAATACTCCTGTCACTCCTGTTCTGGACAATCCTCTCCAATAATAATAATTATATTAACATTTTTGTTAATATTATCCTACTGCCAACAGTAGAGAGTAGAAAAAAAGTTTCTGTTCCACTGTTAAAAAAGCTTGTTGAAAAATCAACTACTTATTGCAATAATCTGTAAAAGTATCTTATATAACATCTTCCTCCTCCTCCCCAATCTGAAGTGCTTCCTTTAGTTGTTCACTTCTTTAGACAATAAAAAACTTATTCTTCATGGCAGAGGAACAAATGATTTTCATGGCTATGCTCTCCTGCCTCATGCAGAAGAAGGAGAGGTGATATTTCAAAACCTTGGCGAGGTAACTGGACTTGATTATCAGAAATACTACCTACTAAACCAAGATTCAAAATATCTTTTTTTCTAATAGTCTATATATGTGCTCTCCAACGAGTCTCTGCATGGAAGAGGCACCTCTCTCTGCAAAAGCTGTATTGGCTCAGGAGCTCCAGAAAACAATTAACTGGGCCCTGAAATGTCCAGCATGGACCGTACCACATCAGGGACTCTTGGGACATCTTCTGTTGTCCTATGCGCTTAATAACTATGCACTTAACAATCATGCTAAGCTAGATGAACATTTCTAGCTAATTAGTTCTGGATACATTTTAGTTTGTGATTATTACAGTTATTTCCCTCCAATACCCCCAACTTGTGCATGTAGTTTCAGTAGTTAATATATGAGTAACTCTGACATACGGTCAACCAGTTTAGACAAAAAAAAAAAAAAAAAAGAGGAAAAAAATGAGAGTGGGAGAGAAAATGAATGAATGAATGAATGAGATTATGCAAAAGACTACTGATTAAATGAGACAGAGCAGACAAAAATCTGTTAGGAAAGGTTGAGTCACAGCTGGTCCCATAGTGGGCTGTGGTTATGGAATGGATGATCTCTTTACGTTTCTTCCTGATGTACAATTCTGTGGCCGTTTAAAAAAGCATTTTAGCTATTTCACATATAAATCACCTCCTTGTAATCTGTGATCTTGCCTTGATTAAGGATAAGTAAACTAGTTCAATTCTATGATGAAATCAGACTCTAACGTTAAAAGTTAGCATTTATACAGGGTTGAAAAAGGGTCTCATTTTTTAAGGGAATCGTTATTTCATTGTACATTAGCAAAATTTAATTTATCTTACAGGCAGGAGTGCTGAAATGCTACCACAACACATTTCTCTTGAGCCAAACAAAATCTGCAAATAAACATTCATCTTGTAAGAGATGTTGTTCTAGCTCAAATTTCTTAAGAGGTTTGACAAATAACAGATTTATTCATTTTCTTATGTTTCTTAAAACAGCTGTTTATGTTTAGGATTAGCCCCCATAAGAATATCCTTACGTACAAAAATAATGTGTGATCATACCACTAATGCTAGTATTCAGAGCATTTATTGTGTGTTAATTACCCTCCTTTCTTAATAATTTATATACACACACAGAACGGCAATATTCTGCTGTATTATGCACACATACTTTATACACAACACAAGCTCATCAAAATAACTTCATCACTTTTGAAAACAATGACAGAAGTTTTTACTGAGGTGGGGCTTAATTATGGAGGAACATTTAAAGAAAAGAACATATTTTGAACTCATAGGGATACATACTTATTTGTTATATGTGTTCTTTTATCTCTTGCCCAACATTGCAAGAGAGTGGTGAGACCCCCGCAAATGCTTGAGGATCCTCCCATTTAGCTGGGGTTCCATCTTTTCTCATTTTTAAGCCAAGCATGACAAAAGCTTGTTCTTTCCCTTTTGCAGCTATCAGGCAGGACAAAAAGGAACAATGCCAATGCTCTTAGGCATCTGTACACTGACAGATACCCTAAAACCAGTATTTTATTTTTTTAAATTATTTTAAAAGGGTAACGTTAAAACTGTGAAAGATAATGTCAGTCAGTAAGTTTACTTCACTCATAGATACTATTGAAAATGTAACACTACTGATTCTTATTTAAGTAATTCTCCTTTCCACTGTTCTGGCAATCTGAAGATCTCAGAGAGGTTACAGTGTAATTTAAATTACGATCATTCATTCTGGATCATAATTGCAGCTGGTAATTTAACGGTAGGTGAAGCCAAAATTGATTTGAAGCTTCACCCTCCTTTCACAGTCATGCTTCCAGCTCTGGCTGTCAATCCCATCTCCTCAAGTTCTCTTGCACACACTTGTGCCTCATCCTTTCTCCCTGTTTTGGCTATTGACTCACCACTGCTCCATGCATGGTCCTTCTTGCTGTCCTGAGCTATAAGAAAATGCACTGCTTGCACTGCTCTTCACAGGAGACTGAGACCTAACAGTATCCTGGAGCAGGCAAAAAAATCACTGTTGTCAGTGTAAGAATCACCCTTCATCAGTGCTCTCTGCTGTTGCACTGCCTGACTCCAGATGCTGTCTCCCCCCACTGCACACTGCCCTCAGAACACTATCCAATTCATCAAGGCAGAGCATCCCTTTCCCCGCTTTTCCAGAAAAAAAATTAGTAGCCAATTTAACCTATTTTAACATGATAAGCATTCGTGAAAGTAAAACAGGAAAAAAGATTAGTAAGCAGCCCTAATTTAAAGAGATTAACACACAGAATAGAGTAGCTCTACAGAAGATAACATTCATATCCAATGTAAAAAATATAATGTGAGAATCTGACTCACAAAAATATTCTTGACATCTTTGACAAAATAGGAAATAAAAAGGAACAGTTAAATATATGCAAAATATAACACTGGTCTTGTTGCACATTTCTAATTAGTTTAAGCAGGAAGAGAAAAACTCTTCTCCTACTATGCACATGTTATTTTCCAGTCATATAGTTAAAATTTTGAGTTGAACTGGGAATCATTTCTTCTCCCTCATCTGGAGGTACACACATATGTACAAACAGACGCCTTTGGTGCTCAATTTCCCTCCTTGTCAGGAAAATAAATTCACTATTAAAGCCCATAAATCAAGACACTCACAGCTCACCTAATCAACATGATGGTTAACTAATTAACCAATTAATTAATCAAGCTGTATTTGTTGTACATCTCGCATGTATGATTAATCCAGCCACACAGTTTCTCAGTGTGCCCTTTGATAGGCATCCCAGCTCCAGAGAATGGTCAAGAATTGTCCCTTTACACTCTTTGAAACTCCCAGAGGATAAATAACACAGATTCTTTTACCCTTTACCTCACCAAGGTCCTGCTGCCTCCACATAACAAAAACCTATCAAACAAAAGTCAATTACAAATTTAGCTTCTGTTTGTCAGCTGAATGTTAAGAAAAAACATAAAACTGCTGCAATGCTTAGGAATGCTTTATGAGGTCAAACAGTTCTGCAAAATTCCCAGAAAGCAGAAATACCGATCTTGATGAAGCCCAAAGCTTCTGTAGTTTAATTTCATTTTTCAGAACTACATCTAACATTTCAGATTTGCAACTGTTTTGTTTTAACTTGAAAGGCAAGAAGACAAAAAAATCTAGGCAAATCTTAGTGATCTGAAGATATGAGTGTGGAGTGACTACTGGGGGCAACTTATTGAAACCTATTATTGGAGGCACACTTATTGAGAGTGAGTGAAGTTATACCCACATCCTATAGAACTAAGCAAGCATCCAGGATGGAACATGGTTGGCATGTAAGAAATCTGCTCTGTGATGGTTTCCCAGGCAACCTGGCCTGCGTTCTCAGATGTTCAGTGCCACAGGAGCTTGGTGCGCTAACCTTGAGAGAACGGAGGGTGGAAGGGTGTGGAGATAACCATGGTCAGGCTCTGTGCTAATGAGGCAGGTACGGGAACTTGATGGTACCTCGTAGAACATAAATTACATAGCTACTGTCAAATGAGAGATAATACCCCATTCCACCCAGAATGTTGCTCACTGAGCCACCGATTGTGGTGAAATCATGTCCTCTGGATGAACTTTGCTCATTATAATCCCATTATAATACAAAAACACACCTCCATCCCAAAAGCTACCTGCCTCCCTCTCCCCCTGACCATGCTCCCTGAATTTTTCTTAGCCTATACCTTCAAAATCGAAGCGAGAGAATTCTGCACCAATCAATAATAAAGATATGTATTACTAGAATCGCTCAAGCTCCATCTAAACATAGGAAAATAGTATAAAGTACCTTTAAGAAAGAGGCAAGGACGGGGGAGATACCACCTCTGAGAAGTCAGGGAGACATCACTACGGACTTCTGGGATCAGTTCACAGGCTGAACCTCTCTTCCCCACCCATAGGGATGCCTTTGGGTAAGATTTGTACACTTGGTTGTATCAGGTGCTTCCCCGGGAAACTTAGAAATCGAGCTTGTATTTGTAATCATATTAATAGTGCTATAAAGTCATCTTGCAACATATATATGTTCATAGGTACCCAAGCGTGCTTTGCAGACAGTGTATTCATCACCAGCAATCTAAAAGAATCTGTATCTGTTGCTAGAATAAATTACGTTAACTGTGGAACAGGTTGCGATGATTTTATCTCGGTGGATGTGCCCAGATTTATGGCATAATCTGGAACCATGTTAGTTCATCGACCGTGACTGGGCCCTGCACTATTAGTGCATCCAGACCTGTGTTAGTTCAACATATCAGCTGTTGAACGAAGACGGACTGATAGTGCCGATTTTGGCCTATTTCAGACAAAATTTAAGGTATCAAATTGGGCATCACTCAGAGGTTAAGCTCAGCCGCCCCCAGCCCCTCTTATATCTGAGGACAAACTGGAATACAAGGGGGTTTAGCTTCTGCCAAATTAGACCTCCTAAACGCAACACCTTAAACACAACAATGAGAACTTCACAGGAATTACAAAATGTTCTGCATAGCCATCAAAGACAAGTCATCCATTTTATTCTCATAGGTGAGCATTTTAGTTTGTTTCACAATTCAGACATGTCTCATACACCTAATGCAAAAGCCTAAAAATATATATATTCTTGCAAGAGGGACAGAACTGAAAAAGCTGATTTGGATCAGGTGGCTTTCAAAAAATGATGAAATATCCTGAAGGGTGACCAAACAAGTACTTTTATGCCTGAACTCTGGTTGATCTGAGATTAATCTGTACAGACACTGCATAGTGGCCACTACAAGTTCTTTCAACACTTGCCCTTTCTCTTGCTACTATAACCTGTGTTCTATATTTCCCACACACTTTTGCTCCACACATGATATTTTTCCAGTAACTAACAGAAGAGAAACCAAATTCTTCACATGTCATCTTATAACACACATGCTTTCCAAAGCATCTTACTATACAGAGTTGATTCATGATCTCTCCTCTGGGAGAGCTTCACAGACTAAACTCGTAACTGGTTTCTGTCAGAAACTCTTCAGAGAGTGCATGAAATAAACAGCATCTAGGACACAGACCTCAACGTACAATTATGTTGTATACAATTCTCCTTGATTCTCTACAGATGTGGCAAGATCTTCAAATACAATTTAGAGAACAAATCCAATGATTTGCCATTTACATTATCTGAGAAGACAGTCTGTGAAATTCAGATTACTGACACATCAGAATGGTTTGCTAGAGTTGTTCAGAAACTCAGTATAACCGCATAAAACTCTTTAATATGTTAATGTGATATTAGATGTTATTAATTACTATATGAGATGCTACATCTACTGTCTAGTAGGCTGCAGATCTCCAACACTTTAGTGCTTATGTTCTGCTAAATCAAGACAGTAGAGATACACATTTCTCTCTGCACAATAACTGCACATAGAAGAAGAAAACAAGGAAATGGTAGGTGCAGAGCCTCCTTTTACACTGCATGACTACCTGTTAATTATAGGCTTCAGTGAAGTGATGAACATTTCAGAGTACAACACTGCTTGTTAATTCCCTTGTTTTGTGTTCTTGGATTATACCTTTAGACATATTTGAGTAGATACTGGTAACAAGACTGCATCTGTCTGACTTAAAAAGCATTTGCCTGTTGTGGTGCCAAGAGCCAGGAATCTGGCTGCCACTCCACGCATATTCAGGGGGTGTATGTTAGAGCAAAAGGTCTGAAAAGATGCAACTCAAATGAATCAAAATTGAGGAACAAACTTTGAAATAAATTACTTTTTTTTTCTTTCTTTTTTTTTTTAAATAAATGCTGGGATGGGAAGAACAGGCTTCTTGTTATGTGATCTTTGGTAACCCAGTTTACTTCCCAATGCCTTAGTTGAACTCTTCATAAAACTAAGTTTCAGAAGCATGCTGTGAAGGTGAATTAACTAATATCTCTGAAGAATCTTGGGACCCTTGACTGCAGGCAATACAAACCAAAATCATTCTTATTTTTTTATCTTGCTTCCCATTAGCAATTCATGTTGTTGTAATATATTAATGTAATATGTAGCCTTGGACTTCCTATTTAGTATGTTTCAGAATGAGAAAGGTTTGAAGAGAAGTGCATCGATCAGCTTTCATTCAGCTTCTAGTGCCCACAAACATACACTATTCAGCTCACACATTAATACGATCTTTCAGCAGCTGCCAAATTGAGCTGAGGTAACATGAAGATTAAATCATTTTTTAACCTCCAAAGGATCCACATGAGGTCATAGAGCAAGGTGTTCTTTTAGAATCATTTTTAGAAAGATCAGAAGTACCAAACACAACCATGAATTGCTGGGAACTGGAAACAGCAGTCCTACAGTGAAATTTCAACACATGAAGGGAATCCAGCTGAATGATGACAAGGACAAAGCATTTCTGCAGAATCTCAACAGATTTGAAAAAGTTTGTCTCCACTTCTTTAACAGCACTGCTGATGGGGCGAGTGGGCATGCAGGTGTTAGAAAACACAGTAACTATTGACTGGAAATAACTCAGCACAAAGGAATACCATCAGAAATGAGGAGCACTTCAAATGTAGATTATTCAAGGTAAAACAGAACGGCTGACAAACTGGAGCACTCTTGCTCTCCAATCTGTAAATTGAAACACTGAGAAGACGCCTTTTCTGCACTTACTTGGTTTTCCATAGACTAAAACATTTCAGATAATTTTTCTTGGAGGAAGAATATTTTCATTTAGATGCTTCCACTTCAGTAACCCAATATTGCACCTACAGATTTACTTAGGGGCTTACATTGGTGAAGACAGATCCTGAATAGCAGTGAGTTTTAAATTCTCAGGTTTTGTGTTTGTTTTTTTTTTTTGCGGGGGGGGAAGAATATTGATTTTAGAGATCAGAAAAGGTTCTAGCAATTCTGAAGAAAACTTAAGTTAGAAAAGCATCAATTGAGAAAGAAGGGGAACTTCTACATTCTCCCTTGGGTAGCTGTGTGGTTTGATATTTTTATCACATTTCTACCCAGGGATTTTTTTCACTATGGTTTGCTACGAAAGGCTGCCAGAGAAAAACATTGTTAACCCATAGGAAATAAAATCAACACAAGTAAAAGCTAATATTCTATAGGTTAGAACACTTCCGAGACATGTAGAAGAATGTCTGTTTACTGTGTAAGTGGTCAGTACAAGCCTTGTGAACTACTTACTTAAGATATGCTGAAATAGCACTTACATTACTGTAGGACCTCACTGGTTCCATTTTCTCAGATAATGTATACAATACACAGTAAGATCATGTCTCTTCTCCAAAAGCTACACCTAAGTAGCTCGAAAGAAAAAGTAACCATAGTAAGGATGTTGTGTATTACTACTGGCATTGTGTATTGATACTTAATAGTGTATCTCTCTTGTGAAAGAACCAGTGACATTACTCTAACCTTTTGATTTCCAGTGAAGTATATTCATATATGCTGCCTAGTTAGGTGATATGCATCCTTCCTGCTACTATTAACCACTGTAATAACTATCAACATCCACAGTGAAGTCAGAGAAGTCATATTTGAGGGACCAGAAGTGTTTCTTTAATAAAAACTATTCCTTTCTGCAGTGGATTCACCAAAGGGAAAATGATAGATGAAAGACAGCATAGTTCAAGGTAAAGGTTAATACCTACATTAGTATGAAAGTGGCTGCAAGTAAGAACAATTACAGAATTTTCACATCTGGCAACACTTTTTTTAAATGAAGATATGGGAGGAAGAGAACTCTGGGTATTGCTGATTTAAGGTTCCTACACGGAGGCTTTTCAGTGGGATCTGATTTTCCAGAAGTACCAAATATTTACTCTCTGAAGTCAAAACTGTAAAGAAACAAATCAAACAAGCAAAAAACTTAATTCAGTTCCTAAACAGTGCACTAAATTGGAGTGACTGAGTATCACTAGTCACCTGTAAGGTGGAAGGGGTTTTTTTTTGGCTTGGGTTGGGTTTTTTCCCCACAAACTGTACTTAATGTTATAAGCAATACTACTATGCATGTATTTCAGCTGTTACCTGGAATCTACATCCTCATTTTCACAGAATCACAGAATCACAGAATGGTTAAGGGTTGGAAGGGACCTCTGGAGATCATCTAGTCCAATCCCCTGCCAAAGCAGGTTCACCTAGAGCAGAATCAACCAGGTTGAAGAGACCTCTGGGATTTTACATGATCCTTATGATTAATGATTTAATCAAAAATAAATCTTGAATGAGTCACTGTGAATTGCCAGTTTGCTTTAAGTATAAAAACTATCTATAATGAATGTATTCCTTGTACTCTGAAAGAAACATGTCACAATGATGTCATACAATATAGAGGAAAAATGGGGAAGCTAATTCCTCCAAATAAAACGTAAAACAAGATTTGCTCATACTCTTACAGACATGCAGAAGAAAAGTTATCTAAGAAGGGAGGATGGACTGGAAATACTGAGTTTATCACTAATAGCCTCTGACATAATCAAGCTTGGAATAATACTTAATATGACAACAAATCCTTGTGATATAGGTGTGTGATAGGCAAAAGTGATTTTTGTTAACATTTATTTGAGCTGAAGCTCAGATATCTGTATTTATGGACATGCAGCTCTAACTTCTTGAATGCATGGATTTTCTGTCAAACTGTGGCTTGCTCTTAATCTCAGTGTGTCATGGTTTTTACCTGCTGAATTACTTCAATTCATTATTGAGAGGTTAATTAGGAACACTGATGTGACATTAAACACCAAAAGATCCTATACTAAGCAGTTTTACCAATTTCACACATGAAGAACTGCATTGTTTTCTTTATTTCAAGTCTGTTGGATTACTCCTGCTACTTGTAGGAGGGAAGGGAAGGGAAGGAAAGGAAGGTGAAAAATCATTCCTGATTCTCATTCCTCACACTGCCCCTGACTGTCTAGGCCACCATCCAACCCACTTCACTTCATCTTTTTTCAGTCAGAAGCACCCTCCCCTTACTCAGGTGTTCCTTGTACTACTTCCAAGGAAGTAAAGCAATCCCTTCCCATAAAAAATCATGTACTCAGAAAGACAAGACCTGTAAATAAATATTGTAATTCCAGGACTGAAGTTTATAATAGCAAATGTGGAGTTTCTCAAATAAAGGTTACTGTTTGACGGTCTAATTAGTCACTCCTCATACAAAAACTGTTCTATACATTAGATCAGACTTGTAGCCCTTCCCACAAATATTTCTTTTCTAAGACTGAAAGGGATGAGAAAATGAGAAGTATGCTTTACATTTGAGACACAGGTGCACTGTGGATTTATACAGTAAGATATTTGATGGTGTTTTTTTTCCCCTTTAATAATTTCTAATATTCAGTTTGTTCACTAGATTGTTTCTAAGCATTTAGCTGATGGAGCTTTATCTTAGAGCTAATATAACCTTACAGTCTTGTTAATGAGTGGTAACTGACAACTCAGTTAAAACTGCTCAATTCAGCTGCTGCTTATGTGCCCCATTCTACATTTATCTGTATTGAATCTCATTCAGTCTTGGAAGATCCTTCTGCTTTATTTCTTTATGGTTGGTCTTTCCCATTTTTTATTCTCAATGCCTTAGTGTAATTAATGAAATTTGTCACCTGGCTATTCACTCTGCTTTCCACGAACAGTTTTAAATGCTAAGCAGCATTGCTTTTCCCCACATCCCAGTTTTTTGGGGGGGTTTGATGTTGATATTTTGTTTTTTGGTTTGTTTCTTTGTTTGTTATATTGATATCACTGCACACTTTGGTGAGATACCAAAGTAGTTTTAGATAAGTATTAAATATACCAAAGTTAGGTATTTCTTCCTGGATTACTGCACCAGGTACGTGTGACTAATTACTGCTCATTTGTTGGATTTGTTCCATAGCGTCTTCCACAGTGCCTCAGTTTGGGACTCTTCCTTTGACACACTCCTCATAAAACGACTGTGCTGTGCTCCCCAAGGTCTCCCATGGTAAAGAGATTTTTTAAAATTCTTTTAGCTTTTCTGCAGCAGCCTTGTTTTGCTCTCTTTTTACACCTTTTATAGCCCAACTGTTTTTTGGCACAACAGTCTCTGGTAGGCTTCCTCATCCTGATGTTTCTAAAGAAGAATTTTATTTTTTTTATTCCAAGCTTTTCCTCAAACTTTCTCTCATGGGTTACTGTGCTTTACAATTAGCATGCAAAATTTCACAGTCCTTCCTATTTCTCTCATTTGGAAAGAACCACACTTTTAAAAGACTCTGCCTTTATTTGCCCTCTCTACCATGCCATTTAGTCATTCCAACTTCCTTTAGCCCTTCACGTCTTTCTGGCAGGTGCTTTGCATTTGCTTTAAGCAGTACTTAAGACCAAGTTTAGCCTTAGTTCTTCTGTTGGAGATTTGATGACTAGATAATTTATGAAGCAGTCACTTATTATGGCTAGAGCCTTTTTATACTAGGGTTCAAACTCAATTTAAAATTTATCCTGCCAGTCCCAATACTGACACCTGAGGAATGCCACTCGTCACTGGTCTCCACTTAGACATCGAGCCATTGACCGTAACTCTTTGAGTGCGACCATCCAGACAATTCCTTATCCACTGAGTGGACCATCCATCAAGTCCATGTCTCTCCAATTTAGAGACAAGGATGTCATGCGGGACAGTGTCAAATGCTTTGCACAAGTGCAGGTAGATGACATCAGTCACTCTTCCCCTATCCACTAGTGCTGTAACCCTGTGGTAGAAGGCCACCAAATTTGTCAGGCACGATTTGCCTTTAGTGAAGCCATGTTGGCTGTGACCAAACAGCTCCTTGATTTCCATGTGCCTCAGTACAGTTTCCAGGAGGATCTGCTCCATGATCTGGCCAGGAACAGTGGTGAGACTGACTGGCCTGTAGTTCCCTGGGTCTTCTTTTTTTTCCCTTCTTGAAGATGGGGGTTATGTTTCCCCTTTTCCAGTCAGTGGGAACTTCACCAGACTGCCATGACTTCTCAAAAATGATGGACAGCGGCTTAGCAACTTCATTCGCCAGGTCCCTGAGAACCCACAGATGCATCTCATCAGGTCCCAAGGACTTGTGCACCTTCAGGTTCCTTAGATGGTCTCGAACCTGAAAACCTACAGTGGGTGGTTCTTCATTCTCCCAGTCCTTGCCTTTGTATTCTGTGACTCGGGTGGTGAGGCTAGAGCACTTGCCGGTGAAGACTGAGGCAAAAAAGTCATTGAGTACCTCAGCCTTCTCCATATCCCAGGTAGCCAGGTCTCCCATTTCCTTCCAGAGGGGGCCCACATTTTCCCTAGTCTTCCTTTTATCACTGACATACCTATAGAAGCTTTTCTTGCTGCCCTTGACATTCCTGGACAGATTTAATTCTACGAAGGCTTCAGCTTTAATGTAAATTTATGAACACAAAGTATTATCCCTGATGATTGCGATTTTTGTTTGTCACCTAATGGAAAATTTCAAACGATTGTACGAGGAAAAATGAAGATTTGATATGAATGTTCAACATATAGGACAACTACACTACTACTCTTGAGTAATAGACTTTGAACAAGCTGTTCTGGTGCTCTTATTCCTGAATTCCTTTAAGAATACCTTTCTGCAGAGAGACATCTTTGCAACTGCCCTATCTCCTGTCTTGAACAGCACCCTACAGGCAACTTTTCTTTTAGAAAACCTCATCTAAATTCTGGAAGGAATAGACTCTTTAGCAAATGGACCCAAGATCATAGGAATACAAAATGACTTTAAAGGCATTCTATTCATACCCCAGCCACACAGATTTACCTCTGCTCAGTTTCTTGGCTATAAGTCATTGAGTATAACCCGAATGCAAATATCACCTCTGCACTTTCTTTCCACAGGTATTTGTGTTCTTTTCATTGTTATTTAAAATATTTTGTTTAAGTTGCAGCTGATAAACTTGTGGGGATAACTATTTAAATGAAAACTAACTGCTTGTCAAGAACCAACCAGAGCTAATCCTGATAAGGAGGAAAAAATACAAAGAAAACCTGAAATACTGCTTTCGTGTTTTTACAAGCTGGTGTTTTTCACTACAATTAGAAAAAAAACCCTGTATTTTAGAAATCAAATATTTACAAAGACATTTAATCTGAAAATTCACCACTGTGATTTTAGTTTCATAGACTGTGTGTTATATGATTAGAAACAATGGAGAAGTACATTATTAGTGAAACTAGCAACCTAAAAGGAAGAAAATGAGATGCACATTACTCTAGATGCTGATTATGCCACTTGCATGCCTTTTTACAAAGGCATGAAAATGGCTAACAAGCCATGTGCAAAATCTTTATACTATAACATCTACACTTCCTCTTAATTTTCTCTATCACAAAACAAAAACTTTTTTATCAGAATAAACTTTGGAACTGCTTATGTTTAAAATGCTCTAACGTCTGATATGCTTTATTTTATGTAAACCTTTAACATTGAATAAAAGCATTTTAATTGTAAAACTTCACTTTTGTTTCTTCCTTAACACTTATTCTAAAGTATACATATTTTGCCCTTACTGTCATTAAATCTGAGACGTAAAATTTTCTTGATATGATCAGGGAAGATTAGATTCACTCTCCTGTATTAGAACTGTTTTATTTCAATGCCATGTCACTGTATTGCTTTGAAAAAGAATTTTGAATGAGAAGTCTGTTATACTGTATTTCTGCTTTCAAGAGTAAAATAATAAATTAATAGAATCACTACCCTGAAAAACCATTATAACACCTGAGATTTCTTTCCTAATCTAACTTTCAGTACAATAATGTCAGGACTTTTTAAAAGTTGTTACTTTCCTCTTCCCTTTCCTTTATTCACACTCATTTCCAACTGTTCCATACTTCCTTATCTCCCCCATCAATACAAACCTGAAAGTGTTTTTGAATTACAAGTAAAAATGTAAGAATGAAGTGTCACTTCCCTTGCCCCCAAATTTGGGAAGAAAAATGCAGTTGAAAAACAACACAGTTGAATACCTGAAAAGCCATTCCTGTCTACCCTTCAGAGGACATCTGAAGTGGATTAAGAGGTATACGTTTGGTATTTCAGAGATCCGAAGGATCCACAGAGAAATCAAATGTCAGTCTTGTTCATTATATTCCTCTGCTATTCCCTCTAATAGCATGACTCACTCAGCCTCAAACCAACACTGATCTTCCCTTTACTTCTCTCTCCAAAGTAAAAAGGGCAGTGAATGTGTAGTTATGACCTGCTTCCAGTGCAACTCACTTTTAAGAAATATCAGAAGGAGCAGATCTGGAGACAGAGGTGTGAAGGTTCAAAATGAAGAATGCTACGGACTGAAACATGTACTCTGTTTCTCTTCTTTCCTAAAATTACTTATTTTTTATTTGCTTTCCGTATCCTGACATGTGAATTATCTAACCTGGAAGCATGCAGAAAATGTGAGAGAAATGCAAACTGTATCAGCCATAGTAACTGAGGAATGCTAAAGCTTGCAGCCCTACAGCACAAGTTTTTCTAGATTTCCTCAGAAGAATCTTCATTCTTCTGAGCTGGTGCAGTCGGTACCTGAATCCTCAGCAGGCCACAGTGGTTTCACTAGCCCTGCCACTTTCAGTGCTCACAGCTATGTTTTCATTAGAATATTTTTCATCAGAAAGATGCAAAAGACAAGAAGTCTCATGCAGCCGAAAGCTCAGTTCTGTGGGTTCAAGCTGCTTATTTGAGACAAGGATATTTGTTCCTGCTTAATCAAATTTCCACGCTTTCTCCATTGCACGCACACACAGGCATACTTGCACTCACAGATGAGCATTCTGTCAGAACTAACATTGTTAGATACTATTGATCATTGGGAAGTTTTCAAGAAACCCTCCCCAAATAATTCATCATTTTAGAAAAAGAAGTCACTGTGGGTTTAAATTCTTTAAAGATACCATTTTGTATTAAACTATTTTTGGAGTTGTTTGTTCAGGGAAACATACCCTGAAACACTGAATACTCACCCCAAGTGCAACAGTAGGAAACCAGTGCAATAATCCCAGAACCACAGAAAATACTTAACATCTACAAAAGGATGATTTCTCATTTCTACCACAACCTCATTTTTCCAGGACATGTGTTTTGACATATTCCTATAAAAACCTTCTGATACGGATTAATTTTATACAGATTTCCAGTCTCCAAATTACTTTTTTTTAGAGAAAAAAATAGTGACTGAGGAATGGGGATATGCTTGATATTAAAATACCATGATGACTTGTTGTCCTAACACTTGCTGTATAACAGATGATGGCAGTACATTAATCCATCCTCTTGACAGTCATTGATAAGAATGAGAAATCGTACCAGTTTCATTACAGGCCTACCACCCTATTCTTGTCTTCAGTGTGCATTTCCATGACGATGACTGTAATCATTATAACAGCATTGTCCATAACAACTCTGCTTTCTGTGATGTTAATCCCAAATTGGGTGTGAAAAATGTGAAACGACAGATCTCAAATGGCAAAACTCTCACCAGTGAAGCAGAATAGGCTACAGAATTAATAATTGAAAGAATTGACAGAGTGCTGCCTTCTAAGAGAAGCCTGGAATTAAAGGGCACCACTCACATAGCCTTCCTTCATAAACTGAGGGGCTTTGCATAAAAACCTCTTGTCAAATTAAAGGCACGTAGAATGAGATCTTGATGAGGTGTGTACAATTAAACACAACTTCAGTAAAACATCTATTCCTCAAATTGAAAAAGAACTCATGAACAATGACCACTACTGAAATCTGACTTATTACTAAGATTATGTCAGTCTCAGACAGGCTTTCCTTTTTTTCCTGAATTAAAAAGATATGCCTGAGCTAATACGATTGGTCTTTGCAGTAAAACAGGTCATCAGAACATGACAACAAAGGGAAGATAGAGTACAGATGCTTCCACAATTGGTCTTTGCAGTAAAACAGGTCATCAGAACATGACAACAAAGGGAAAATAGAGTACAGATGCTTCCAAGTCCCTGCAAAGATGAGCTGACTGATGTTGTGAAGTACTCCAAATAGAAAATTATAAACACCACAGGGAATTCTTTGAGAAAAAGGGGAGAAAAATTCATAAGTACAGAGGAAGAAATGTCCTCAAACAAGGCATAGAGTCACATTCTTTCATAGAATGGTTTCAGTTGGAAGGGACCCTAAAGATCATCTAGTTCCAAGACCCCCTGCCATGGGCAGGGATACCTTTCCACTAGGCCATGTTGCTCAAAGCCCCATCCAACCTTACCTTGAACACTACCAGGAAGGGGGCATCCACAGCTTCTCTGGGCAACCTCTTTTAGTGTCTCACCACCCTCACAGGAAAGAATTTCTTCCTAATATGCAATCTAAATCTACCCTCTCTCAGTTTAAAACCATTACCCCTCATCCTATCACTACATGTCCTTGTAAAAAAGTCCCTCTCCCACTTTCCTGTAGGCCCCCTTCAGGTACTGGAAGGCTGCTAGAAGGTCTCCCTGGAGCCTTCTCTTCTCCAGGCTGAACAGCCCCAACTCTCTCAGACTCTCTTCATAGGATAGGTGCTCCAGCCCTCTGATCATCTTCGTGGCCCTCCTCTGGACTAGTTCCAACATCTCCATGTCCTTCTTACATTGGGGGCCCCAGAGCTGGATGCAGTACTCCAGGTGGGGTCTCATGAGAGTGGAGTAGAAGGGCAGAATTACCTCCCTTGATCTGCTGGCAACACTTGTTTTGATGCAGCCCAGGATATGGTTGGCCTTCTGGGCTGCAAGTGCACATTGACGGCTCATGCTGAGCTTCTCGTCAACCATCACCCCCAAGTCCTTCTCCTTAGGGCTGCTCTCAATCCATTCTCCATTCTGACCACGAAGGATTAAAAAAAAAAATCCTATTCATTAATCTCCGTATGTGTAGCATTAATAGAGTGGTCAGAGGATGAAAGGAAATATACAATGCTATCACAGGAACATAAAATTGAAAGGGACCATCCTTTAGCTCTCTGAATTCAGGCCTCTGTCTATCCAGGCTATCATGTCTATAAATGCTTTCATAAAGACAAGCACACTTTAATTTGAAACCCCTTCAGATTTTTGTTTCCAGTCTTCCTATTAGTAGACAATTTCAGAATCTCATTTATTTTCTTATTTCCATTCTAAATTAGCTCATAGCCACCAAAACCTCATTTAATCAAGTAAAAGCTGAATCAACTTAAATAGCTCTTCTCTTTCCCTTGTGGTTTCTTCTGGAGTGTATTTTTAGAATAATACCTGCTCTCCACTATTATTTGTGGGAGTAATTAAACAAACATATTTTATTCTCCACCACCACCCCAACCATAGTATTCGATTTTCTCTGAATAGCTTCATATATAAATTGTTTTTCCTTGGCCAAAAGTAATCTGAGCATTAAAGAGGTATTTTTCACAATGGCTTCAATACTACTTTATCTCTGTTTTGATTATCTCAGCTTTTCCAGCTTAGTATCATATTTACCTTCTTTAAGGTATGACAGTAAAGACAATAATTCCACTGTCATACACCTGACAAACCAGTAGTATATAACAGAAATTCATTATACTGTTCTGTAAGAGCCTTATCACATTGTGGTCCTGAGATTTACTCTGTATCTCCATATTCAAAACTTATTCATGTTATCTAGCTCTTTACAGACAATGTTTTGATTCTTCTGCATAGCTTTGCATTAGCAACATGTTTCTTCTATTCCCAAATCATTCATGAAAATGTTAATGAGTCTAAAATGGGTCTGGAAGCATATCTTCTCATCCCTTTACCTGTTTAAAAAGCATCTCTTTCAATGCAACCCACTATCTCTATTTAGAAAGATCCTTCCCCAGTTTACATTTCCTGCACAAATCTCAACAATTTTCAGTATGCTGAAATTCTTAGGATTTTACTAAGGCTGGCATAACTAAATAATCTTCTTTTGGTCTTTGTGCTAACAATATCTTAAATAAAGATGCTCTACTTGCTATTTCTAGTTCAGATGATACTGTTCCAATTTAAAAGCCCTTGCTACCAGACATCTGTGATTCCAGAAGCTACTGGTTTCCTTAGATATTTTTCATACTCTAAGATATAATTTTCAGAATTCCCAACTTGAAGGCTAATTAAAATGAAAGAATTCATTTCCCACGCCCCCAAGCCCATTAACCATCTTTCTTCACCCCTCATATTCAACATCTTTCTCCATTTTCATTAACGAAATTAAGAATCATCTAGATTATGTAATAAAAAATTCTGTCATAATGCTGAAAGACAGTATTCGGGCGAGAAAAGCTCCATCTGTCATACATCTTGCAATAAAGCTATATATACAGTTTTGTGTTATTTTAATGCAAATTTAAAAACCAAGCTATACAGACAACATTACACATGATAAATCAGACTTCAGTTGGCCAGCCTACAACTGCATCAGCATGAACTTTATGCTTGAAGCTCACTATATATGTCAAAACGTAAATGTAGCGCTTTTTGTTCTCACAGGCTTCTGAGGAACTGTAACAATTAACACACCTCCTGCATCTTTTGATAAGAAAAGTCACAGAGAATTTCCCTTTGGAGAAGTCCTTTTCCACCCTATGCTCAGAGTGGAATGAATACCCTATGGAGCCTAGACTGTATTTATAATATTCCCTTAAGTAGAACTGAATCTTGTTATGAAATAGTTTGGAAAAGTCTTTAGCAGTGACATATTTAAGCCGCATGCATTTGGGGTTCTAGAATCTGATGTAAAATGATCAGCTGCACTCACTCTGTGTTTAGCTGAGCTCAAAAGAAATGCTATTTTATCATATTTTAATATCTTCCTCCTATTTACTTTTATTTATCTTTTTTTCTTTATAGTAAACACAGCAAGTATGCATAGACAACTGGCAAGTTCACTGTGTGCGTATATAGCAATCCAAGAGGTGTCCTCGTTTAAAAAAGGAGGTGTTGTCTAAGGAGGTACCTGGTTTTCCTCTATCAGTGCCACATTTCAGGTGATGGGAAAACCAAAACCAGAAAGAAGACAATGACCTTACCTTTCCTACATACTGAGGATCTGGTCCCATGTGTTCTTCTAAAACAAAGAACTGATTCCACACCCATCCACGCTTGGGACGATGATGCACTTCTGTTTCGCCTTCTATGTGTTTGGTTTGATTTCTAGTCACCTTGATGGAGCCATGGTGAGCAGCTCCATAACACCTTTGCACAAAACAGAGACAAACTAGGACTGGGCAGATACAAGATGTACTTGTAATTCTCATTGTAGGATAAGCTTCCTGTTCAAGGCTTTCTTTCTCTTGTCTTTTTCAGCTGTAATCCTTTAATAAGTTCCCAAGACAGAAGGTGAAGCCTGGTGCAGAAATACAGTCCAAAATGGGTTTTTCTGCTTGTTCATAGTTTAGCTGCCCATTTGGTAAAGCTCAAATTATATTTACATTATGAAAAGCTGACTGGAAAAATTGATATTTCTTCTGAGGTCTTCACAATAGAGTTCCACGGCCGATCATTTTCTATCTAATAGGAAAAGAAAAGAAAGCCACTTACTCATCACTAAAACCAGCAATTTTCAGGTTTCTGACCTTAGATTACACTCACAGCAGCACTAACCAGTCTCTCAAAGACTCTCAGTGTAACTAACATTTATTTCAATCCTTCCTGTAAAAGTGTTTTCAGATTTTTTTTATTAAAATACCTTAAGAATTATTATGGCTCTTGAAGCTATGAAAACATTTACATTATTAAAAACTGGATGATTCAGGACAGTTCCCTTGCCCTTTACCTGCAAATCACTGACCTGGTCTGGCAGTAAAATAAAATCACTGCTACAGTGTCGTTAGATAGATAGTGATTGGTAATTCATTTCATGTGAGTCCTTGATCTTCCGTACACCACACAGAGATCCAACATGGTGAAAAATACCAAGGCTATGACTGGTTTAAAAAGAAAGCCTCCAGAATGGGCTTTGAGGATTCTGAGTATTAGAGCATACTGTCAGGAACTTTCAGTCAAAATGTGCACTTTCACACCCAGTGCTTTACATAAATTCCAACCAATATCATACTGGAACCTCACAAAATTATTTCATACTGTTGCAAAGTTTAGGTACTGTTGTTCAGATGATCAGTATTATTTTTATAAAAGCATCTAAGTTCCCAGTGACAATATTTTTTCAACTTCAGAAAGGAAAATGTAACCTTTTATACAACAGTAAAATGTGAAAATGTGCATAGAAGTTGATGTAGCCCTTAAATACCTTGAAAGAAATAAAATAACTCTTCAACCTCAGAGAAATAGTTACCCTAAGGTAACTGTTTGTTCACTTATCTGAAGCTATCAAAGATCAGTCAATAAGGAGTCTCAAAACATGCAACTAAATCTTCAAAAATTAGAACTGTCTTCCAATACTGGCTTTGTTTGAGTATCATAAAGCCATTACAAGGTATGTAAACAGAAACACAATGAAACTAATCTTGTTTCTAAGTTTCATGGGAACCCAACAGAACAAATTCAAAATCCCTAAAGAACAGTCAAACAAGAAATTAGAAATAAAATGAAAAAATACTGCAGTGGAAGAAAGCTCATCAACTGTCTTTTGGCTGCAAATTTTTTTCCCTTATGCTGCTTTCAAGTTCCTAATAATACTGGAAGCCCAATCATACTTTCTTCTGTATTCACCTAAGCACAGTTTCTCATCAGAATAATGGAAGAATACTTCAAGACTGCTGTACATTAGAAATACCCAGAAAGGACATATTTTGCATTTCTATTTCTCAGTTCAGGACAGCGGGTTATGCTGAAGTAAAGGAAGAACTCCAGTCTCTTGTGTCTGGGCAGGAGTTCAAAAAAACTCTGTACGGTATTTTCCACTGAGGAAAGAAATTTTTAAACATTTAGTATTACCCTGCTACTTATTTCCATATCAGTGTAATCTCCCCTCAACCCCTTTTAAAAGCCTCACATCCCATCTCAGAACAGATTCATAAAACATGATTTATTATTACCTTCTTTAAGTACAAATGTGATTTAATACGAATTTTCCACAGTTAAATCTTGTATGAAGTCGAAGTTATATCAGAGACGGAATCCAGACATTCTGGCTCTCACATTTGTTTCTAACTATATAATCTCCTTCCTTGGTTTCCTTGCCTTTCTGCATTCTTTCGTGATTCTTGCTAGAAATCAGTTTTGCCTTGAGGCATGCAATTTCCTTCTAAAGATTTCTATATTTACAGATGAGCTATTTAAATAGATTAGTCATGTTATACTTCAGATGTACATTAAAATTAAGCAGTACCTCACAAAATTATAAGGCTGCAGTTTTATCCATTCAAGTATTATTTTTCTTCCCTTTGTTTCCATCTTGGGAAATGCCTGGGAGCAGTTCATAAGACTATAAGCAGTGCATAATAAGTTAAAAATGGTATATAAAGTGCACTGAGATTTCTCAGAATGGCACATTTAAAATGTATTTGAAATCATTATTACTGAACTTTCCTTTATAAAAACTGTGGGGATGGTGGTGGTGGAAAATTCTTCCCTTATAAAAGAGTAAATATAAATGAGTGCAAAAGATACCAACGAATCACTATTTACTATACAGAACTTTGCTTCTCCCCCCTCTCAGAAGTCAATCACAGAAAAAAATAAAAAAATACAAAGAAGGAGTCTGTAAACTGTGTTAATTTACAGTCTGACTCATATAAGACTTAGAAGAAATAAGAGAAAAAAGCGGCAAACTATGAAGGGCTTCTTCATCTCAAAAATATCTGTTCTTAGCGTTACCATTAACTGTGAGGCATTAAATTTGTTTTGCTAAAACCACTGTTATTTAACTCAATTCAGAGATTAACTGTTAAACACCTGCCCCCAAAATGAAAGTTTTAAAATTCTTTATTCTGAACAAACATTTTCTAAAATAATAATAATAATAAAAAGAAAGATTACAAAGGCACTTACTTCCTGTTACAACCATGCTTAGAAATTCAGGCCTCAGCTGTTCCTGAATTGTGTGTGAAGCCTGGAGAATCATTTCCACTACAACAAATTCAACAATTAAAAGAGGAAGGATTTTTAGTGAAGATTCTTTGAAGTGTTTTCGCTCTGGTAAACACCTTTTAAAAGCAAAGCCTAATTAATGCTCAGTACAAAGGTCCTCATTCTTAGTTACTCAGCACCCTTCTACTAAAGGTCTAGCATAAACATTCATTTAAAACCTGCCCCAGCCCCCTAAGAAAAACGTCAACTCTGCCATGAAGACAGCAAAGTTTGTCTACAGGGGAAAGTACAGATGGAAACAGAAGAGACAGTAAAGCAAAGAACAGACGAACTTGAACTGTGAGTGACTAAAATAAAAGGGACTGAACTTTCTGAAATCCCTTAAATATTTGCCTTAAGCTAACATACTGAGATGCTGTCTGCTCAGTGCTCTTGCCTGCAGCTTCAGATTAAGTGTCCTGCTTTATGGTTTTTGTTATAATGATGTACGCAACTGCAGAGTAGACTTGTGTTATTGCTATCTCCTGAGAGTCCTCATGAAAATGAGTTGTGTATCTTGAGAGACTGTCAGATTGAGTTAAAATTAAAATAAATAAATAATTAAGATGAGGTGGGAAAGTTCCACTAGCTTTGCTGGAAATCTTTATAGCAGAGTAGTTACTGCTTAGTGTGGCAGCAAGTCGCTACAATGAATTCCCAGGAAACCAGTATGAGCACAGTGATGCAAAATGTGCATACTTCATCATCATGAGGAGATGCATCCTTAGTAGCAGAGACTTGTCCTGAACCTCAGTGTCCCCCACCTCACATAATCGAAGTGACCACATATTTGAATTCATCTGAATGATTCAATTTTGCAGATGCACATTCAGCACAGCTCTACACATCTTTTGTTACATCCCTCAGGGACCCTCTTCAGTCCTATGGTGATGAAGTGACAATTGCTTATGGAACTTGTAATAAATTGCATTTCTTGTATACTTTCTGACTTCTCCCTCTGCCCTCTGCCCTCAAGAATTCCTCCCTGCCAGAACAAGTTTTTCCATTACCAAAATCCAACCAGCTTCAAATCAGCATCATTATTTAGATATAAATAATCAGGCAGGAAAATATTTCTTTCTTCCTGCGTTGCCTGTACTAGTCTATTGCCAATGTTATATCCTTCAGCACTGCAGAAGTAATGGTGCATTGACCTGGAGACCAAAGACAGAATAATGGGCTAGTATCAGAAAGAAAAAATGGATGGTATTTTTTGTTTTATCCTTCTGAAGAAGAGGTTGATAGATTGCCAAGAGAATATACAGTACTCCTGTAGACCTCTGGTAACTGGCACAAAAAAGTGAAATTTCTAGGTATAGAAGGGAAATGGTTCATCTATGGTTGATCTCTAGTCTCTTTTTCCAAGGATGGTAGAGCTGAGCTATGGGACTTTACATGAAAAAATAAGGCAGCAAGATTTTCTCAGCCTATGCGATAGGGACACTGTATAATCATCAGTGCTTTCTAACCATCAGTGACTTCTGCACATGCTACTCAATCTGACAGAAATAGTGTCAAAACTGTTTTGGAAAGCATTTAAGAACTATTACATGTTGTTGTCTTGCCCCTTTGTTTTAGTTATGTTGTAGCTATGTGTATGAAACTAAAAACTAGGAAAAAATCAATCAAATAAAATATTCTTAAAATAGTTTAATAGTAATTTCAATAACTATAAATGTTTTGACACTATAGTTCTACATTGAAAGATCTTCTAGAAATAGGAAATTGAACTACTTTTTTCTTCAATAGCATAAGGATATTTTCTTTAATTTGTAAGGTAACTGTGTGAGACATCGAACTCTCAAATTATTGCTAAATTTATGTGTAAGTATATTACTATTCTGAAAGCTAATCTTTAGCATCCTGGAACTTAAAGAAACATCAAGAAAAAAAGAACTGGATATCTCCCCCCTTACTCCTTTAAGCCAACAAACCCAGCTGATGGGTGTATAGCGTCAAGGGGTGTTACTTCTTGTACGTCTTTCACACTTACAGTCTTTTGGTAAAGACCAGTTCTAATCACCAAAAAACAAAAAGTGTCTATGCTAATCTAGAACTGACTCTTATTTCACCTACAAATTATTTTACATAAACTCCCTTTTACAAAATAAATAGAAATAACCACAAAATAAAGCCTCTATGAAAAAGAAAGATTGTTCTTTCATATAAAGCAACAGAAATTCTGGGAAAAAGGTGAAAAGATAAAAAAAGATCCAAAACCGACAAACAATCAGACATTATAAAAAGATAAATAACAGAAGGAAAATTATAATAAGATACAACAAATACACTGAAAAAAAGAAGACAGAGAAGCAAAATGGAAAGCTCAAGTGGAAACAGCTGTGAAAGCTAGTATGTGAAGCTATCAGATGATTTCTCCCTCAGACCTGTGAGTATATGTGTGTAAAAAAAACAGCAGTACAATTTCTGTGAAATGTAAGAAAAGCAGTTAATACAGTTCAAGAGAAGGACAGTTAACATGAATAAAACATTAACTGAAAACAAAAATAATGAAACAAAATTCCACACTAAATATGTGTATCTGTGAATTGGTATGCTGAAATTGCCAAGGGAAGTGAAAACCCAGTATTTATTTCCCTATGCTGTTTACCTTCTATACCCAAAAAAACTCTTCTTCTAAATTCCACATTTTCACATATAACTCACACATCAAGTCAACTGATGACACATTTGATCCAGAGAAGAAAAGATATACACAATATAAAGTAATAAAACAATAGAAGGATAACTGCATAGGCTTAAAGATTACAGGTTTCTATGCAATATGCACGATAATCCATGATATTCTTAGGTTCAATTTACAATCACAGAAACAAGTTATGTAAAATTAATTACTTAGATGAGTACACCACTTTCGCTGACACTGCCCAAACAAAAATCAAGAAAAGGAAAAGAAATGCCCTCCCTTTCTTTTTCTTCTCCCCCTTTACCTCCTAGAAGAAAGGAACTGTCATACCAAAAGCCAAGTATGACACAAAAACCAGCAGCTGTATCCTGGGATATTATTAAGGAAAGGGAAATCACACATTTTTGGGCATTCTAAAACAGTGAAAGCAAATCTCCAGACACAAATCCTTCATTTGGGAAAGCAAACTGGTCCTCTGGAAAGTAAATTATTATACTACATAACAGAAAGACAATTTGACAGCACAGATGTGGGTTTTACATGTCCTAATGTGGTAGTTAGATAGCTAAAATTAGTCATTGTCCAGGGATTAACCAATTATTGTCCCCACCTGATTCTTTTAAAGTTAACAGTAGCATCTTGCTGCAGAAATAGCATTAAATAATTTTAAATTAATCAAATTATTTCAGATGGGAATGTGTGATGAATTTTTCAATAGTACCCTGACTGACAGACATATGCAAACAGTCCCTACTTATGAAGCTCCGTTCTTCCTACTAGCTCAGACATCCACAGAGACTATGTCAGAAGCCTCCATTAAATCTACAGTTTGTATCACATATGATTTCTTCCTAAATACTTATAATCCAAGCTACTTTTTAAATCTAAGAATATCTCTTTTTCTCTCTCTAATTCTTCTTCAATTCAAGGCAGATATTATTTCCAAATATTCCTTGTGATATACTTCATGAGGTTTATTGCTAGATTTTATTAACATTTTTTGGTTTACTGACTCAGCTCTGTAAAATTTCAGTAGCTTCTAAGTCATAGAAACCAATATATTATTATTGTTCTGGGAAGACTGCAAAAAAACACAGCTTAGCCATCTTTTTGGGTTAACAACTGCTGAATATGTTCTTAGGAATTTGGGTTTCAGAGGCTTAAGTGAAACAGTTAGTGGTTTTGTTCTTATTTGCATTATAGGTTTGATTTTCATACCTAAAACTTCAACACAGCACAAGTATGGACTCTTTATATCCAGCACAAGAGATTAGTCTGATCTTTTCCTTTGTAAATGTGTTATATTATGTTAATAATATCTTGAGGCTGAAAAAGAAAGAAGATAAGGCCAGAGATGACTTTTCACCCAGCATTAACACACTGACATCTCTAGTTTTCTTTTTTACTTCTATTCTGTCAAGATGGAACAAAACTTTCCTTTAAAATACTGGCCGCAGCCCTAACAATTACCTAGCATTGTTTTGATTCAAGTTCTTGATAAAAGTTCGTTTTCATTTTTCCTTGACTTTTATCTCTAATATTAAAACAGTTCAGAATCCAGACCCCCTGTTAGCTTAACAGGCCTTAAAAAGTTCCCTCTCTGGCTAGAATAGGTTGCATCATTTAAACTAGCTGGAGTCATAAAACAGAATAGACACGGTATGAATAAAGCTTTTGAGATTATTTATTGAAGAGGCCTCATGTTCCTGACAGAAGGAGGCATGTGAACTGGAATTCAGATTTGGTTATGAAGAAAGTTGGAAGGAAAGCCTAGCAGCACCTGCAACTAAAAGAGAAAAAGAAATGTTGAGCTAGTACAAGCAGCCCTGGGCAGAACTACTTCCTGATAATACCTAGCTTAAAGTAGACTAGTCGTGTGTTATATCTAGATGGGCGTTCTCAGAGGACAAAACCCCACTGGAATCCTACCTAACAGCACCATGAGGAACAACAGAGAGTGTGAAAAGATGAAACAGCCTTAGGAGATAAATAGTCACAAGAAGCATTCAAAAGGTTTTAATATTGCTTGTGGCAAAAGAAACACCTGAATAGTTACTGGGCTGGAACCTGTTTTATCATTCCTTTTTTTAAATAAGCAAGACTGTCAACACTGTCTTGTACCAAGGTCTTAAAATAGCAACTTTATTAGGAGTTCAAGAAATTTATAAAAAGCAATGTGGACTAGTGATCAAGGTACTATCTTAGCTACACATCGCACCACATTCTGGTGCGATGTGTAGCTAATCACTAAACACAAGCTTTAATGGATTTCTTAATGGATAGCATCAACTGAGGCACCACCCACGAAGAGTAAAAATTAGCCATATTACACCTAGGTAACTAATGCAGCACATTATATGGCAAACGAGATTGATACCACATAGCCCAAATAAAGGATTCCAGGAACACTGATGCCCAACAGGATACAAAAATAGTGAAAACTTCTTTAACTATGTTTAAAAGATGTTTTTCAAAGAGGAATGGTTTGGTTTTGAACAATGACGAAATTTTTAAAAATTGGGGGGTGTCCAGCCCTTTACATTTTACATACAAACCACCAATATCCCATAACAAAACTCTATCAGCCCTTGAAATTCCCATCAGAGAAAAGGTTTTCATAGCCAGGATACAAACAGGCAGGTCACATTAGATCTTCATCTGCACTTTTAAGCTGGCAATACATTAGAACCACTATGCAAGTCTTATTGTCATAACAGGATTTTTAAAAATGTGTCTAATTGATGCTTTGGTTAGATGATGTGTAAGATAAGCTGTGATCTGCTATGCTGCCTTTAGCAGTAAATGGGTCCAGCGGGTGGTTAAGTGTAGAGCTGATTTAAAAGACTCATTTATTTTAGAAAATACACTAAAGGTTATTAGAAGGCATTCTTATATGCATGAATGGGTACAGCAAACTATTAAACACTACAAACCAATGGTTTTGTTACCCTGTTGAGCAAACACATTTTATGAGAGTGCAAATGAGTAAAGAAACATATGATCTCCCTTGAACATAGGAAGATCTGCAAAGTTTGCAAACAATGAAGAAAAAGTACTTAATTTGCAAACAGCACTGCATATAGATAGGCAATTAACAACTACAACAAACAGTTACTGAAAATATGACATTAAAACAAGACTAAGGAATTCAATGCCTGTCCTCAGTTGGCATACAAAACTATTTCGTATATCATAAGCAGGCCCACAGCAACTTCAAGATAGCAGAAGTGCTCTGCCACAATCAACGACTGAAGAAGTATTTTTTGCAACTATACCCATATGGTTTGCACAGACAGTGATTGTCAGAACCATGACACAGTAACACCACAATTAGTCAGATAAAATCCAGACACCATTTCTATAAATATAATTGCACACGTAGTCTTGCTAGCCATTGCCTGCTATGAAAGGAACAACTGTGAAATGCAGAGAAATGATTCATGAATCTGACTCACATCCTTTTCCTTTCCTCAACTAGAGACCAATCCATCTACATTTATATCTGGAGTCCATGTAGCTAGTCAAGGATAACATAGGCACACGAGACAGTGCAAAAGTCCTTTTACATTCCCAAAGCAGCAGTGGCTTGTCTTCTGTGCTGTTTCTCTTCCCAAGGAACTTGCTAGCAGAATAAAGATTTCAGTGATTTCTTGAGTCACTCCTCCCATTTATAAAGGTCAGATCACCCAATCAGGGAACAAAGCAAATACGAGACTGATGAGCAATTACCCAGTTTAAATAGGAAGAACTTGCAACAGCCCACTTGTGTATAATCCACAGGTACTCTTTGTCCTAACAAATTATTTCTCAAATATGAATAGCAAGAGCTCATCTGACAAGTATGGTGGTATCCCACTTGACTGGTAAAAAATAAAGAAAGGGAAGGCTTCAGAAAGAGCCGAAGACATTTACCTCCTATAGTTTGCTACCAGTTCAGCATTGTGTACTTGAAACTCCTTAAAATAATGCAAATTGGTCATTATTTCTCGTTATAGAAATTTTGGCAATACATAGTATACAGTATATATATGTTTCTTAGGTCAGAAGGGTGATAAATATGTCATTGTTTACATCAACTTAAATCTCAGTGTTTTAGAGAAAGATATTAAGTGACGAAACCTTTTAAACAAATCTTACTGTGTATGCTTGAAATTTGGAAACATTAATTTTCCAGTGTGTCAAGAACAGTGAGAAAGTATGCCTAAAATGTGATATATTTCAATATAGGAAATAACTAAAATACATTTTTACTGGTCAATTTTTCCCTTCGTTTTGAATCAAAACATAAATTATCACCATTATTTCTGAGATAATCTTTTTTTTTAGGAACCTCACAATACAGGAAGAAAAACATATCTTTTGTTCCATTTTTAATGTAGCAACATTACTGAAAAAAATAAGGAAAATACAACTGAGTCAAGGTAAATAAGCCACTTCTATTTAATAAAAACAAAATATTTCATTTAAATACAATGTTTTAACATTTAAAATCAGCTAGGATTCAAAGCAAAGGTCATTTTCATTTAAAAACATTTAAATGGCATAAGTAAATAACTTTGAGCCTTTTTTCCCATTGAAACATCCCTTCTATAAAGTTTTGCTTTTCACAAATTGAAATACTGCAGTTAAATAACTTCCTGACTGAAAATTCCCAATAAGCTCTTCATTTAATGGATGCAACTTACAGATATTTTTCCTCAAATAGTAATTATGTTGAATTTTTTTTTAGCACTGTCCATCACAACTGACTTAGCCCATTTTCTGTATACTGGATTCAAATGACAAAAGCCTGATCCCCAATGGGCGAATTGCAAAACTCCAAATTCAGCAAAAGTAAGTGTTTACTCAAAGTTCAGTGGCACTCAACATCAACTGCGTTCCTCAGTAAGAAAGCATCTTGCGTATCTACTAATTTTTTTAATCTATATTAATATGGCTTTGTGTTATAAATGTTCTAGGAGCAAAAACCCACAATAAAAATATGAACAAGTCCTTAATTACAGCAAAATCTCAGTAATACTTTTTAAAGTTGAGACTGCCTAGGAAACACTACCAGAAATACTGAGTTTGGGTACACCTGTAGAAAAACTCAGACAAATAAGGAAAAAGTAATTATGAGTAAGTTGTTTATTTGGGAGAGGACAAGACAGTAAAATGGAAGAAGATAAAAGAGAAAATGATGGGGGAGGAAATATAAAAGTCAGTAAATCATGTGATCAATGTTATTTGGAGATCTTTGTAGAGCAGCCCAGCAGTGCCTGACCACTGCTATTTGGAGCAGGTCAATAATCACGGGTTTTGCACTGTATTAGTGTCTGACTTGCTTCTGCAGTCAGAGCGACAGGGCACGTCTTCCCTGGAGCTGCCGAAGGAGGCCTGGCAGCTTGTCTCCTTGGGATGATTGAGGAACCCTTGGAGGGTATCACCTAACAACTTTTCCCCCTCAGGTCCGCTATAACACACAACAGGGGCCCTCTCTTCATTTTAGACCTCCTTAGGCTCTGTTACAGTTTCTGCAGGCCTAGATTTTTTTTTTTATTATAAATATACTTCATGAAGCCTATGATTAAGTCGTACCAGTTCAGTTAATCTCTACCCTGTTTCACAGGTGTACAAAGTGAATCAACTTCTGCAAGTGCTGAATCAGGTCATTCCTTGGATCTATACTCTTCAGTTCAACTAAAAACGAAATCATGGAAGTCACAAAAACACAATAAAAGAAAATCCTCTTCAGAAGTAAAACTATCACACAGGAATCCAACATTGAAGAAAAGGGATAATTTTAAATGACACAAATTTGAATAAGAGCTCTGTTCAACAGCCATTGGCAGTTCCAGGTTTTTTCTTATGCAGCTATAGAAATAAATATTATAAGTAAAGAGAAAAGGAGACAGCCATATATGTTGAGTCTAAATTTGAGGTCTGTATTTAAAGACATGCCTTTTCACATCACACTTTACCTGAGATCTCCTTGAGTCTTTGGTTCCTGCTGTGACATTACTTCTGCCAAACATACTGTAATCACTGTCAACCACACAGCATTGCTGCTAGTATGTTGTTTTCTTACCGTTTCTCTAAAAATGTTTTTCATCTACACAGTACCAACTAGATTTGTCTTGGGCTGCACTCATCCTTTCATTATGTTTAGCTTTCTCTACTCTCTTGAAATCTACATACTGAGCATAACTTTTTTTAATCTTGTCTTCCTGTCTTCTTTTCTCACTCTTCCAGCTCAGCCAGTATTAAACCATCAGGCTTCTCAATATATCACTTCCATCAATAAATGTATTTGGTTCTATTTCAGAATGTCACAGCTCCCTCATAGATACCTACAGTAAAACATGTTATCTGTTAAATGCAAACAATATAACTTAGCAACTCATTTTGCAAAGTATTCACAAGTCAGAATCAATATACAAAACAGCCACGTAACTTGCAAAGGCAGCTTTGCCCAGATGGATGAATGAACGGGATACAGATAAACGTGCATTTGTTTGTGGATATGTAAACAGGAAGTGTCTGCCTATAAGTAACAAACAAATAAAAATAAAAAAGAAAATTAGTGTAATTTGGTGTTGGAATTTTCTATGGATAACTACTGTTGCAAATACAGAAATATCTGAGACATCTCCTTTTGTTATCTTGGCAAGAAAGAAATCTCTGATAATTAGAAAAATACCAAATGTCTTACAGAAGGCCATCTGAACAGACTGAGTACATGCATGTCAGATTTTAAATGTTCTTTAGCTTTAAAGAAATCACAGCTTTGTTTGTAGCAATAAGTATTTTTAATGTCACTTTGTAGTAGAAATGAACACAAGCATCAAGCATTTACTTGTCCTTTTTGCCCTAGAGGCAAGCTAAACTAGTGGAATGGATTTTTTCCTGAATATCTTATTTTTGAAGATGTTTCTTATGTTGGAGGATTCCCCAAATCCAGATAACTAGGTTTTCTATCATGGGACATCAACATGAAAATGCAATTATTTGTACTACTTAAGAAGCAACTTCTGTACCTTCCATCAGTGCAGTCACTACAGATATTGAAAATTTCCAAATTTCCAAAATATCCCAAGAAAATATTTTCATAAGTTTTCTGGCTTGCTGTATTGCAAATTCAGAAAGGAATAATGTACTAGATTCAGGTGAAACCCAAACAGAAGAGTTAAATGAAAAAGATCTCAAAGTGAATTTTGAAAGAACATGAAAATGACTGTGGTATTTCACATGATTTCTTAGGAGAGTGTATTTAAAAGGTTATGCATGGCTACATTAGAAGTGCATCGCAGGCTTCCAATTAATATATATCAGAATTATCCTTTCTGCTATTATAATAGCAAAACATCTTTAATGTCTGCTTAGATACTTTGAAGTACTCCTGCCCGTGATCACTTCTTCTTTATTCATTTAGTAAAGTCATCCTATATTTTTCAGCATAATCCAGGACCAAATAATCCGTAAGTAAAACACTCTACAAATCCACTGAAATCAACAGGAAAAGACTTTAAAGAAAAGGCAACTAATTTAGTTCTTTGCCACTAATATTTCTGTAGTTCTGAATTCACTTTTTCTAATCAAACACTAGAACTTATAGCTACAAAAACACCAGTATTTTTTCCATTTAAAAATACTCTGATTTTTGAAAGCTCTGTAAACACACACACCCCCTCCACATCATAGATATGTATATATATGCGTGTACCTCTGTGAACAGAATCTCTACAAGCTCCCATTTCTCAGTAGTTGCACTCGTCTGTTAAAATTTCTAAATAAAAATTCCCTGATAAATTCATTTTTATTCACTTTTCCATTTCCACTGCTCTAAGTTATGGAAAAAAAAAATAATCATTAAAAACTCATAATAGACGTGATTAATAAATTTCAGTTCAACAACTGACCTCATTATAATTGAGAACTTCTTTAATCTTGTATTTTTTCTAACAGAAAGCAAAAATACTCTTATATGCATGTTTATTTGCATTGTATATGTATATGCATTTTTTTCCTTTCTTTAGGGGAGGGGAAAGGGTACAAAGAACAAGTGGAATGTTTTTCTGTCTTTAGAAAGTTTGTGTTACATAGCATGCTCTTTGAAAAACAGGTTATTTTATAAAAAAGTATATAAAAATAACAACATACTTTCGTAAATATGTTCAACTACCAGTGGAAGTCAATACTGACATGAGGAAGATGGTAACACGTTCTTTTGTTGTTGAGACTATGTGATACCTTCTTTTTTTCCAACAGCTACATGTATTATCACTGCTTTCTTTCTCAGGAAGAGAAAAAAATAGTTCGCAAAAGAGTAGTTTGTCACAAAAGGACACCAAAACAAAAGAAAAGATGGAAAAGATCCAACTCTTTCAATCCTGATACATGTATTGGTAACTTTCAACACATAGTATTTCATTACATTAATTCATTAATCTGAGCATATAAAAGTAATTATTAAAAAATGAATCGTGTGCTAATACTAAAACACACAAAGTCATCTTCATTCTCTCTCATCTTTTCTGAACAGGAAGACATATTTCCAGGCTTTTATTTCAGATTGTTCATTGTTGTTCTTCCTAAACTTCTTTTGTGAGGAAGAGATCCTGTCCTTCATTTCAACCAAGGTAGTCTTTTATAATTTTTATGTTATTCCTCCATTATTTTTTTTATAGATATAAATCACTTCAGTGTTCTTCCCTGAACACTTATTCTAGAAATGTGAGTGTATATGATTTTTAATTTGGACTGAAGTTAAATACACCATTAAAACCTTACTAATGGTCTTAAGATAAATTCAGGTTTTATACAGATGACAATTTTCATGTACTAGTTTGTACTAAGGTTTAAATTGTGAAATGTGCTAAATACACTAATTCCACTGAATTGCCATAGACTTTGTATATGCAACTTTATTACATTCTTGTGAAAATTTTAGCTTCCATTCTTGTCCAAGTAACTTCCCTGGAAGAGATAAACAGGTAGATAAATTGAGTTTTAATGTTCAAGCCATAACACCAGCAAATCCTCAGAAACAGAAGGGGAAGGAGAATCAAGGTTAATCAGTAGGATTACATCTTAGTTCTGATTGCGGAAACAAAAAAAGCGTTACTTAACTCTAGGCCTATTAATGAAAAGCTCATTCACGTTAATGGGATTATCTGCTTAAAACTAAGCTTAAAACTGAACTTTTTAAAGATTGGGTCATTGGTGTTTTAATGGAGGAGCTTCTGTAGACAAAAAAACATTACATACTCAAATGCACCAGGAAAATTTAAGAATGTGGCATTCATTTTCAAGATGTGTTTGTTTTTCATTAACGTATTAGTAATAGTCTAATGGCAAATGAAACATTGTAAGACTGTTTTCATATTGGTCATAAATAAGAGGCATGGTATGTGATACCAGGCTTTCTAGTGTGGGTTGAAGGTCTTCAAGAAAACGTTAACAGTGCAATTAATAGAAAAGGGAAAAAAAAAGATTCTTTGCACCCAGAGGGTGACTCAAATTGTAACTTATGTGTTTTCTGAAGCTTAGCTTTGTTTCTCTAAGTGAGCAGGATGAGGGTACTGTACTCATCCAGCATCATTAAGAGCACTACAGTCAGGACTGAACAGCAAGAAAAATTACACTCTTACTTTAAGACTGAAAGTATTTCACAGGAAAGATCAGTTTCTGAGCAAAAACTCATATCTCAGTCTCATTTCGAGCCTTATTGGACAGTGCTTACAACTATACTGTTCCCAGAGTACTCTATTCAAGCAAGTCATGAAAAGTGGCAGACTGAGGTCCCTAAATGCAACATGTAAACTATCTGTGGATAAGTTGTAATAAGTTATATCCTATTTATGAAAGTAGTAATTTAACAGAGTTAGTAGAGAGAGCATAATTTAATGAGTAATAGAACAATGAAAAGAAATTTTAAAGTGTAACGACTTCCAGGTTTTTTTGTGAGGCCTGGAATATCTGCTATGAAAAAAATCAAGAGTAATAATAACTCAAAATTGTGTACCTATAATTTTATCTTTAACCAACTAACCAAAGTGAGATTAAAACTTTTTACTGGTGGTTGTTCTCCTGCATTTCAGTGTTTTGTGTTTCCTCACTGGCTATCTGCTACTTTTGATGAAAATAAATTGCTATTTCATGGATAAGAGTACCTACATTTCCACATAGTCTAACATAGATTTACTGTTACTAGAAAGGGATTGGGCTTTTGATGAGGCTACTAGCAAACCCTCATCACCCTTTGAGAACTAAAAGAAGTACACAGTTATCAAAACAAACTGTCACAAGCTTCACAATAGAATAGCAGTATCAAGAAAATAAATTACCCACAGTGATTAGAAAAGCTTAAAAAGCTAATAAAAGTTCATGATCCTCATCTGATGGAGATATAATAGCATTAAGGAAGCTTCAGGCCTATTCCTTCTTGACAGAGAAATTGCACAGGAGGCTAAAGCAACTTAGCAAATAAGAGACTAAGGGGCTACTCTGACAGGTCTATCATGAGCATCTTTAATCCCCAGGTAATGGCTGATGGAGTAAGAGCTAGTATAGCAACAATGCTCCATCCCAAATCCACCCCTGACTGAAGAAACAGCAGCAAAATGTTTTGTTTGTTTGTTTGCTTGTTTTCTGAGAGGACCTCTCTCTTCAAGGGGCAGAACAAAGCTCAGGTATTTTATTACGATGAAGTAATCTCCTACATAGCACTATGGAGCTTGCTGTAATTTTAAAACTTGAATATCAGTTTTCTTTCTAAAACTCTGAATTGTTGATATTTCTGGAATTATACATGTCTCGAGACTGAACAGAGTCTGTAAAAGATACTTAGATTAGATTCAAGCAACGCTGACTGGTGTTTAACTCTTGTGCATGCCCCTTGCATGAAGATGAAAGGCTTTTATGTAGTTATTGTAGTAACGCAGATTTCTTATGCATGAAAAGGTAAACATACACATAAAAAGATATATGTACACACACAGATGTAAGTATCCAGTAAAGAATGTCACATTCAGTGCTTAATCCAAAGGTAATGAAAACAAACAAGATTCTTGTAGAATTAACACAGTTCTGAATCAACACTGATGACTTAATAGAGTAATAATGTAGTATTTTCTCTAAACAACAGAGAGCAAAAAAAGACACTAATCTGTTCTACTTTTCCAAAGAGTTAAATACTCTTTTTTTTCCCCTCTAGAGAGCCTTCTAATATAAGGCATGAAGTTTAGAAAGTAGTAAGTTGTAAGTTTTATAGCATTACATTAGTTTTTGTAAAAATTTACCTAATATTTTTACAACATTTTATGAAAACAGATATTCTTCACCTTAGTTAATTAAATCAATAGAGAGGAAATAATAAAAAGGAGTGCAATATTAGATTACACTATAAACTTTACTCTTGGAAAACCCTGGGGAAAGGATTTAAAGGAGAATTATTCATTAAACTGTGGTGTTACCTTCTACAAGTGTTTTCATAATTAATTGTGTTGGTTGGTTTGGAATCCATGCTTTAAACTAATAAAAAGTGTGTCGCTTGGTTATTTTTTAGATCTTATCTTTCAAAATCTGAATTTATACTTACTGTAAAAACATACAAGAAACAGTTAAATTGAATAAGGTGTATATAATAAAAAGGAAAAGAAAAAAAAAAGAGGAAAAATGTAAGCAGAAACCCAAAATCCTTCTAACATACTTCTAACATAGCTGCTTCCTTGATGCTTACATTTCCAGGAGTTCTTCTGTCTCTAAATGGAGAATACATATCAGAGCAGTACTTTCTGTAAACAGCAGCTCTCAAGCTCTGACAGCAAAGGACTCAGCTTGGGCTGCACAACATGACCAGGCATCTAGGTAAAAATGCAACGGCTGCCTTCACTGTGCACAGAACTACATGTACACTGATACACGTGTAAGCTAATTTTCTTAGAGCTTGTTTAAGTGTATCTGCAGTGTACTGGAGACATTGCCAATCAATCAGTGACATCTACCTCTGTAAAAAAGGTCAAGAACAGACCAATGTATTAAGTGACAGAGTTCAACCCTATTTATTTCAGCATGTATTCAAACAAATGTCTGAGAAATCTGGCCTGATATGAGGATACAAGAGTTTTAACGCATGAACAAGGGCGTTTGCTATGTAATTTTCCTATTTAAAACTTGGTTATTAAAGGATAAATATATACTATATGTACACTGCAAGATGAACTTAAGATACCTATGGATAGTAAATCATATGCAATCTGCATATCTTACCAAAACCAGCAATTCATTTACTTTAGCTATTAAATTAAAACAGATACAAAGTGCTGATCCATCTCAATAATATTAGGTCTATAACATTGCTAGCAGTACTTTCTTCTAGCATACAAATTATTAATTTGTAGGTCTTCTGCCATACACGTGAGAGAAAACTAATCCACTTCTGCCAATAAGTAAATTTTGCCATAAATTATTATATAGCTAAACAGAAAAATCTTGTGGGTTTTTTCTTTTCTTTCATCCTTTACCATTAACTATTTTTATTTATGTGTACTGTAATTAAGCAAAATCATATCATTTTTATATAATTAGGTTATATAACCTATCTTATTTTAAACACAAGCATTCTAATAGGTACAGGGAAATCTCGGTATTTCTGTATTTCTAAAATCCACTTTCTACTGGATATCTAGCTTCTGTTGACAGTGAAGGTAAAAATCACTTCTTTGTAACCAAGGTCAGATCCAATAATTTAGAATAAGAAAGTCATAGAGAGATGGAGCTCCATCTCATCCGCTACAGCTGCTTTAGTAATAGCATTACGAAAGTAACGCTCCAGAGACCACACTTTTTTCTTATTCATTTTTTACTGCACTTTCACCAGGGATCCAGGAAATGGGACTCTAGAGGAGCTGACTACACACCCTAGTAGTAAGACACAGCCCACAAGGCATCGATCTTTTGATATGTACCAAAATAAATGACTGAAAGCAAACAATTTATGAGGCAGTTGTACTCCTATTTTGACACTCAACCATAAAATCCAATGCGTCAAAAATGTACATGCCTGAATAACATCAACACACAATAACAAAAGCTCATCTTCATTTATCAGTATTTCTTAAACAAACACAGTGACAGTTATGTATGAGTGGTGTAAATATACACTGCACAATCACAGACCATCAGAACAAGCGTTTTTCACTGATTTAACTCTCAGAACCCATGAACCTTCTCATATGAATAGACAAGGCCCTGGATAGCTAATGTCAAAGTAATCTTTCTTTTTCTTTCACACAAGCTCACTCAAATGTGTTGTGGTTTTGTCCTGAAAGAGTCTTTTTGGAAATACAGGAGACAACATCTCACAGACCCACAAGACAGGTACTGCATCCCATCTCTTCCATTAAAATCTTTAACAAGAGAATAATTAGTGCCAAATGTGTAGAAAAATCATTAGGTAGCAACTCTTCTGATCCTGCTGGACTATGCAGGATTTGTACCAGTAACCTAAGATCAGAATCTCCGTTTCTGACAATAAAGTCATCAGCTATCTTACTGCCCTAAAATTCAGGCAAAAGGTTTAGCAGTCTTTTTCATCATTCTTTCAAATATTTTATTGAAAGCTTTTATTTTTACTTCTATCTTTCTTACAATTCAATGACTGCTGTCTACCACACAGCCTTGGCATTGATTTCTAATACAGAAATGCAACTATATCTCCATGGCAACTTGTTTTGATATAACTTCTCAAGCCATATATATACCAATCACAGGAGATGGCCTATGTTATTACAGTCATTCCTAAAATATGTAATATTCATTTAAAACCCCCCTAATCTTCCATTATCAGCCTACAACCCTTATAGTTTGTGTAATTTATCAATTCTCTTACTTTCTCAGTTCCTTTTTTGCTTTCTAGCAAACCAGTATTCATTATTCTGCAGTTGAAGTTAGCTTCCACCCAAAGCCCAAGGAGATGGCAGGAAGAGGTGTGCAGTCCCTCAGAGACAGAGATATTGAATGTAAATTGCATAGTTGGAGGAAGGTTGTGGCTAGGCAAGACATGATTTCTTTCAACACTCAAGAGCTATGGGAATATGCAATCCACTTCCTCTGGTTTTCTTCTCGTTCCCTGCCATCTCGCTACAATCTAGCCCACTTAATGGACAGAAAACCCTTCAGCTTCTTGGCTGAGTCAGTCTTTCTCTAGTTATTGTGCTGAACTGGCTTCCCAAGGGCATGAATGAGCACCAGACATGGTGCCACAAAAGAGAGAAGAACACAGCTGGGAGCCACGCATCTGGTAGCAATGAGCAAGCAGATTGGTTTGACAGTGTCCAATTTGCATCCTGATTACATCCGCACAAAAAAATACTCCATGCTCCTTTCAGCTAGTCCTACTCCACTAAAACACGACACTGTTCCTTTGCCTCCCAAGACTGCTATTTGTTACTCTAAAAGGATCAAGATTCTGTGTATTCAAAAAGCTGCAGAGAGTAGCTTGTCCCAGAGTCAGGAAGTTCTTATGGCATTCTCCTTCCCTGCACTTGTGTATAAACAAAGGACACTATATTAAAGCAATGTTCATAATTCCTAAGCTAATAAAACTACAACATACTATTATGAACTTCTGCCTCAGCTGCTTTCATATTTTCAATTCTAAGAAAAGCAAAATTTAATTTTAAACTAATTTGCTGAAGTAGTGAAGGTTTTAAAGATATGGTATATTAGGTACAGCGTTTAAATATTTTTCTTGTGTCACTGCCCTCAAACAACAGCTTAAGTGCTTAGTATACTTGCAAATATGTTTAAACATTTCTAAGTCCGAGCTTCATACATTAGTGTTCCTGTTTAGCTTCTCACATCCAAATCTACCCTGTAAGATTCATTATTATATATTGCTTTCTGCTGCAGAGATATTTTCTCCTGGGGAGAAATACAAAGCAGTTAACACCTGCATTTTGAAAAAGAAATTTTAATCTGACATGATTCAAAAAAGCATTTGAATTAACAGACAAGCATGCTGCAAATAAAGCTGACAGTCATTTATAGTGTAAAACAGAGTGGCATTTTTAGAAGCATGCAAATACAGCTGACAGGCATGTCTTTATTCAATTAGTTCCTAGTTTCCAAGGGCAGAGTTGTGTGCACACATCAAAACTACACCCTCTATTTTTAGAGACTTTCTATATTGAATATTTAAAATTACTAAGTATGACAATCAATTTAACAGAATGTCACTTAATGTACTTCTCAGTTTTGGCTTTCAATAATTTACTCTCTATACCTCACCACTGCTTATGACCTAATCCATAGTTACATCCAAGCAGATCTCTTGGCCTTTTTTTTAAAGTATTTCAGTTTCAGAATAGACTTACATGTGTGCACATTTTTATATGCTTTTTGGTATTATAAAAGTTTCATACCAATCCATCTGCGTATCCTACTTACTTCTGCAGCTAAAATAGCAGGTAAAACAGGCACTTACTGTTCAGCAGTTACAGGACATTTCTCCACTCCTCCTTTTCCAAACAACTTGCCAAATCGAACCTACTGCCTCTTTTGATGCTGGGAAACAAACACAAAAAAACCCCACACATGTCAGAATTCAAGGAACTGAGGGAAAGGGTATTTTACTAAAAAATCTCTTTCAGCAGAAGTAAAAAGCAGTGTAACAGTGGTATTACACTTAAAATTTTTCTCATAACAGCTAATAAGAGACTCTGAATGCGAGATCCCTTCACAAGAATACCGTGGCAGGGCATACAGTTGACATCTTTAGACAACAAGAAAGAAAAAAAAAAAACACCAGAAAAAATTATATTAAAAATATATAAATAAATATTAAAAAAAGCAAATCCATTGGCTTTGCATTAGCACGATTTTCTACCTTTTTACGATACTGTAGACCATGAATATTTCAACAGTGAATTTTTTCTAATGCCCTCTCCATTGGTCTACTGTATCAAAGAATTGGCCAGGGTTTATGCTTACCACCATATTAGTATCACTTCTTTTTTTTTTTTTTGATTTGCAAGTCCAAATATGTTGCCCCCTCAACATGGAATTAAACTTCTTTGAAGAAGCTTTTGATTTCTTATTTTTTTTAATACAAAAGCTGCAAACTTCATTGGAGAAAACGCAATTGAAAAAAAAGGCAGCTGTAAGAAACATATTTTCTGAAGTACATGATAGCTGCTGATTACTTAACATTCCCCAAAGGTATTAGTATCAGTAAGTAATGCGGTACTAACACTGGCCATTCAACAGAGTTATTAAGAATTGTAATTCTAGCTCAAATCAAATGTGCTAGAATTACTCCTATAAAACTAGCATAATGAAGCATCTACACTTTACAGTAAGCCTCACTTACAAGACAACAGATAGCATCCTAGAAAATTAAAGTTTAAACAGTCATTTCAGACCTAATGTATGTTAGAGATGTCACCATGTTAAACACAGTTCTGTATGTAAAACTCATCATGATTAAAACATGAAATAAGACTAGTTTGCTTTCTAAAAGGAAAGTCAGTGGCATTCTCATATGCCTTGTCAACACCAGACACAGCTTTTGAATGACCACCGCCAGTTACAAAATTTCTGTCTGTTCATAGCAGTGGGTGGTGATGCTGAGACTACATGAAGAGCCCTGTTGCACTACAGACGCTCATTCCTTACACACTGCTACAAGACAGCCCCTGTACTGCATAGGTGAAAATGCATTAAAAATGTATTTTTGAAGAGAAACATTCTCTGAATGAAAACAGACATTATCTCACACTTACAAATAGAAAAATGAGGCACACCAAATGTCATGGGGTAAAACCTACTTGAAAGCACCGCTCAGATAAAATGAGGTCTGAACAACATCTGCCCACCCTACTAGTGTAGATATGTGCAGGAAAGAAATGCAGATGAACTGCTACTGACTTCACATCCTTGCAACACCTTCAGGGCAGGAGACAAAAAGGCAGTGGAAGTTGGTTAACAACTGCTCATTGGCTTTAAATATGGAGAAAGTCAAAGAGACTGGCAGGGGGTGATGGGATAGTGAGGGCCCTGCCAACCACCTAGGTGTAAAGCCACGAACAAGGGAGGTGCAGGCCCCCAGCAGGAGGAGCCCGGGAGTGAACCGCTGTGGGGGAGCAGGGCTGCCTGACAGACCTGGGGCACTGCCACTGCCGGCACTGAACGGCCTCTCCCCTGAGCTGACCATGACCACAAGCAGGGATGCCGAGGCTTCGGCGGGTGTGAAAGTACACACTGTACTGAAAATGCAAGTGTATCATACCCCACCCTGAGGACACTCTGTCCCAGCTGTCTTTGTTGCAGTGAGGGGCCCAAAACTGAACTCGGTATTCAAGGTGCGGCCTCACCAGTGCTGAGTACAGAGGGACAATCACTTTCCTAGTCCTGCTGGCCACACTATTTCTGATACAAGCCAGGATGCTGTTGGCCTTCTTGGCCACCTAGGCACAATGCCGGCTCATATTTGGCCAGCTGTCCACCTACACCCCCAGGTGGTTTTCCACCAGGCAGCTTTCCAGCCACTCTTCCCCAAGCCTGTAACGTTGCATGGGATTCTTGTGACCAAAGTGTGGGACCCGACACTTAGCCTTGTTGAATCTCATACAGTTGGCCTCAGCCCATTGATCCAGTCTGTCCAGATCCCTCTGCAGAGCCTTCCTACCCTCAAGCAGATCAACACTCCCGCCCAACTTGGTGTCGTCTGTGAACTTACTGAGGGTGCACTCTGTCTCCTCGTCCAGATCACTGATAAAGATATTAAAGAGAACTGTACCCAATACTGAGCCCTGGGGAACACCACTTGTGACCAGCTGCCAACTGGATTTAACTCCATTCACCACAACCCTTTGGGACCTGCCATCCAGACAGTTTTTTACCCAGCAAAGTGTGTGTCAGTTTCTCCAGGAGAATGCTGTAGGAGATGGTGTCAAAGGCTCTACTAAAATCTACGTAGACAACACATGCAGCCTTTCTCTCATCGAGTAAGCAAGTCACCTTGTCATAGAAGGAGATCAGGTTAGTCAAGCAGGACCTGCCTTTCATAAACCCATGCTGACTAGGCCTGATTGCCTGGTTGTCCTGTATGTGCTGCATGATAGTACTCAAGATGATCTGCTCAATAACCTTCCCTGGCACTGAGGTCACACTGACAGGCCTGTAGTTACCTGAATCCTCTTTCTGGCCCTTCTCATAGATGGGTGTCACATTTGCTAACTTCCAGTCATCTGGGACCTCCCCAGTTAGCCAGGACAGCTGATAAATGATGGAAAGTGGCTTGGTGAGCACTTCCACCAGCTCTCTCAGTACCCTTGGGTGGATCCCATCCGGTCCCATAGACTTGTGCATGTCTAAGTGGTGTAGCAGGTTGCTAACCATTTCCCCTTGGATTATGGGGGCTTCATTCTGCTCCCCATCCCTGTCTTCCAGCTCAGGGGGCTGGGTACCCCGAGAACAACCGGTGTTACTACTAAAGACTTAGGCAAAGAAGGCATTAAGCACCTCAGTCTTTTCCTCATCCTTTGTCACTATGTTTCCTCCCACATCCAATAAAGGATGGAGATTCTCCTTGTCCCCCCTCTTGTTGCTAATGTATTTATACAAACATTTTTTATTGCCTTTTATGGCAGTGGCCAGATTATGTTCTACTTGGGCTTTGGCCCTTCTAATTTTTCCCTGCATAGCCTCACGACATTCTTGTAGCCCTCCTGAGTGGCCTGCCCCTTCTTCCAAAGGTTGTAAACTCTCCTTTTTTACTGAGTTCCAGCCAAAGCTCTCTGTTCAGCCATTTGACCCAAGGCTTGTGCAGCAAGGTTAACTGCAAAATCTTTCACTTCATCTATTTAGCCTATAAATATTTTAAACTATATGTGGTCTATTTTGAATGCTATAGACAAATGTTAGTACTTGAATTTTATCTTAACTTTGCTTGAGTTGAATTTGATTAGCAATAACTGGATAACAAAGTAGTCCTTATCCAAATGTGTCTAAAAGCTATAAACTGGGTCCTGGAACTGCCTAACAAGAACCCCAGACCCAACCCTCCTCCAGCCTCTCTGGGGCTGCAGTGGAGGACAGACATGGAAAGTTGATACTACAGGGCCAATGCAAGCAGGACCATCTCCTTGTGACTGCTGGTGACATTGAGGGATCTCAGGTATACACTTAAACCTCTCACTTTATAGGAGTATAAATGTGACAGATTTTGCATTGAGGTTTGATGTTTGGGTGTTTTATAGTATATAATAGAATGAAACTGTACAATTTCACAGTAATCGGACCAAGCACAAACTACTGTTTCTTGCGATTTCTACTGTTATGTGATTCAAGGATGTTTGTCTGTTCCTTTCAGGGTGTAAAAATTTTTTCAAAGCTAACATGCTTCTCTAGGAGTTATTCAGCGTGCTTTTGCAGCAAGAGTTGCTATCATCAGATCCACACACTAAACACAAACATCCATTATAACCTTTATAAATTTTTGAAGTTTTGTTTCCCATATATACATATATTTTGTTTGATTCTGAACACATTTAGTTGAAAACTCAAAGTGAAAACATAGGTCTTCACTTGAAATAGAACACGTTAACTTCAATGTTGTACAGAGATAACGGAACAAGGTTATATCCCGAAACAATCCCAACAGGTAAGTTTATGACTATCTATCTAACCTGCTCTGCTTTTGCAAGTAATGGGTGAAAGTGTCCATAGCATTAAAACACTTAAATTACATATAGTTTCTTGCAATATAAGTGCCTATAATACAATAATGTAGGAGTTAGAAAATATCTGTTCTTAAAAATATGGGGTTTTTTTCTAAGCTATGATTTTTGTTTTGCCTATAAATGTCTTTGAGGAATGTGATTTATAGCAACAATAATAACTACTTCAGAAAATCCAAATTTAAGTATCTTTGCTACTCTTCTATTTGTATGGCAAAAGGACTTCTTCTGATGTTGATTTCTACTTGTTCTTTCCAAATAAAACTAATTTGTTCCTGTAAAAATATTGGGGTAAAAACTAGTGCTGCAGATTAAGTGGATCAAAACATTTTCCCTTTCATATTCCTCAGAAAACACCTTTCATCAATAATTTTGAAATCCTAGTGGGAAAAAAGAGATCATCATGTCAGCAAGACTTCTTTAGGTTCTAAAAAGGTCTGCTGCCAACAAGGTTTAGGGATGTATCATGCCTTCAGTCACTATTCTGAACAAGGAATGACTCCGCTTACAGTGTCACAGAAACATGCTAGCTCAAAAACACCATCCAAAACCTATTTCCCTCTTTCTTCAAGGTCACCATGTATATGGAAAGTACAGCTAAATCCTTTCCATTCTTCTCCTCCACTGAGTTTCCCAGGTGTACATAAAGTCTGACTAAGCCCAAAGAATGGCACAAGTGGGGCAGATCTAGAAACAAAGTGACAGCCTAGCAGTCATGTAAGGTTATGAGGGACTCACATATACATGTAACTTAGAAGCATAAATTTGCCACTGTTGTTCTCACCACAGCTTTAACAAAACATCCAGAAGTGAGGGGTAACCAACATCAGGAAAAGGAGAAGGCTATGTTTGAAAATATTAAGATGAAAATTAAAATTCCTGTCTGCAAAAATTTCTGAAGATTCAAAGAAAAGAGTCGAAGTAATTTTGACAGAATGTTGATTCATTCCCTTCTACTTTTTCCTCTTATATTGACAAGGATGTGCTAAAACTGATACGCCGTTGGTTAATAACTTTCAAGAATATTTTCATGTTCACAAATACACTTGAGGTGCCAAATGCTACCTTTCCAAAAATAATCTTTGCAAAGGTGCAAGTGTCTACTGGAGACACAATTATTAGGGAACAGAGTTAAGCATAATAGTTTTAAGTAGCTCTCTTATTTTGAAATCAATTTATTCACTTTACAGGGATATTTGCTGAGGCATGAAAGACACTTTTCTTTTAATGAAGCATTCAGCACAATCAGGCACTTTGGACTTTCTAGTTCTTCTGAAAAATTTGAGCTTCTCATGCACTTCAAGAAACATTCAAGACAACTAAACTAGAAGATGGAGAAAAAAAATAAAAGGATATAACAAAAAGCTTTGAATGTTCCAGGACAGTATTTAGTTTTGGTTAGAGAGAGAAATTGAGTTGGAGGAATTATATTCTATGTCCTTCTAAATGTTAGTACAAAGTCAAACAAGTGTGTTTTTCCTTTGGACTAGTGGGAGGTGGCAAGATATTCCTGAACTTTAATTTCTAGAAAAACTCATGTCAGATTTGGTTTGGTTCTCTCCTGCATAGATCATGTTCATCAATGCAGTGATCATTCAATTTTTCATTAGACTCAGAAAGGTCAATAACTGTAGGTAGACAGTGGATAAATTGGAATTTTCAAGGATGGCAAGGCCAATTGTTGGAGGAACCTACACCCCTTGAGAACACTTTGCGAAGATTTTATGTAAAACTGTAGCTTCTCAATTCTGTATTTTGATAACTAAACTCCTAATTTGACTTTCATGTGTTATGCGCATAGCAGTTCCCAGTGAAATATCAGGTGGCATATGAAAAATGCATAAGGATTTAGCCATAAACATTCCTGGCCTTCTCTTAAGAGAATTTTGTGCTCTCATTACAAACTATAAAATCTTTCTTCCTTCCTCCTCCTCCCATCATTTTGAGCAACATTTGAATAGATTTGTAAAAATAAAAAAATGGTTGTCTCAGAAATTAGAGATACTAGCCTGGTATTCGGAAAATTTCTGTTTCCTTCCCATCTCAGCAAGAGACTTGCGGTGTTTTTTTCCATCTGTAATAGACCTTTCCTACCTCAAAGAGCTATGAACATGATATCCATGAAAGACTGAGAGTTAAGTTGATACTATAGGGGTACAATCTATATGAATAAACAAATCATTACCAACAGAATAGCACATACTATTTTCAAGTTAAATTTATAAAAATCTAAGGATTCACATGAAAATATGCTTAGAGTTGCTCATATCCAAGACTAATCCAAGAGTCATTTACAAACAATTTGCAAATATAAAAACATATGGCCTGAATAAAGTATTCATAAGATAACTTGTTTAAATGGCAGCAGAGATTTGACTAAACTGTATAGATTATTTTTTTACCTTAATCTCTACTTTCTTTAAAACAAGATCTGCTTTACTTCAAAGAATTCAGAAAAAGGTGAGCAAAGACTTATTAACAGACCAGTCAAAGCTGGCTTTCTAAACTTCCTCCAATCTCAAACGCAAAAACATTCTGTTGAGAGAAGTATTTTGTACGAAAAAGTTGATCTGATACCTGAAAGCATAATATGATCACTTTCATTTATATAGGAGGAAAAAAAACAGAGCTTGATCCAGCTTCTCTTGCAGTCTGGGTGAGTCTTTCCATAAGGATAGCTGAATATCATCATATATTCTATGTCAAGACTCAGGGTTTAGCCTTACAGCTCAATGGCATAAACAAACTTTAAATTTCCCACATGGGGCAGATTCTAAAGGCATTCTCCGTTTCCACCAGAAATGTAATTCCGTCTTGATCCCAAAAACCATTCCTTTCCCGCAGCTTACATCCACGTCAGAGCCGGACGTACTCACCTCTCAGTACAACTCAAGGATAATTGCTGCAGATTTGTACAGCGGCATTTTTGACTGAAATTGCTCAGCAATAGAATTTCACACTCTTCTTGCAAAAGTCGGAGAGGCTACCAGTTCACGCAGGATGTAATCAACTTAGCACAATAAGAAAATCACCTGCCAAGCTCAAAATCCTCCCAACAATCAACTAACTTCCCCCAGCCCCCGATAATTACTGCAAAGTAGTTGAGTCAATCAATCAAATTTAGTATTTGTGAAATAACCACTTTATAAGAAGTTACCAGAGGATTCTCAGGTACACAACACCCTGCCTGTCATGTCTGAAAGTCATTCACTTGCAAATGCTTTAAGCAAAATAGTGCAAACTGAAAATTGCAGAATATAGAAGAATAAAAGTGTAAAAAATAATTGAAATGTGAAAATAATCATCACATGCTGCTTAATGTTAGACTAGTCCTTTGATATCTATAATTACAAGACTATTTCTTGTTTCATCTATGTTTAAATTACATTAAGCCCACGGAAGGTATGATCTAAGAAAAATTCCATTCACTTATGGAACTAAGTTTCATGGACTTCAAAGTATTTATTTCCTCTCCACTGTGTCATTACTTTCATGTAACTGTCAACTGAATATGTTCAAATATGTAATTTTAGGCCCTTTAATAAAGAAATCTATGAATAGGACATCTTCCCAACAGATTTCCAACTGACAGCTAATGGGAAGTAAAATTATAGCTACAGTCTAATCCTCTGTCCTGCAGCCAAGTCTTACAATAAATCCCAGAGAAGGGTCACCTACTTCAGTCCATCTCTAGGTAGAAAATAACAACAACACAGCTATCAACATGTCCCTGGCTATAATTCTGACAGTTTTGACAGTGAAGCCCTGTAAGGTTTATCAGGATGCTGTTGATGTTGCAATTAACAAAGTGTTAAAATTTATGTCTCCACTACTTAAGCATCAAGAATTATTAATAAATTTCTATAAATACTTCTTTCTCTTAGTTGGCATAAATAATGTTTATACTCCTTTACTGGTACAGTGTAAGCATGTATCACTGCTCATGTACTTCAGACACATTAAAAGAAAACAAGTTTAATTTGCATAACTGTGAAGGGCTGTAGACTAAGTGCAATTATAATCACTACAGTTAAACAGAGTTTTCATCAAACTTACTCTAAGCATTTTGCTCTTCACAGTGATATAAACCTCTGGTTTCTATTTATGTGTTTTCTTAGAGCCTAGAATTCTTGGCAAATTAACAGAATTGGTATATTTTGTCCAGATGAGAACACATTTCTCAGTTCAGTGGATTTAAAAAAAAAAAAAACCCAAACCAAACAAAACGAAAAACCCAACCCCTCCTTTAAAATCCAAATCAGCCTTAATTACCATTGGGAGCTTATTTATTTATATCCTCAGATATTCAGATATTTCTACTAGGAGCAGAATATGCTTCTGCTGCTAGAAATATTAATGACTAAGAATGCTTATTGCAGACTCCCTTTCAGGTTAACCAGGGATGTTTTTGTGGGGTCTTTTCTTTCTGTTTAAACAGAGCAGTGACATGACAAAGTGATATTAAGGTCGTGTCTCTACTTCCAATAAAGGCATGAATTCTTTAATAAAAATGCAGAAACCGGTTTTCACTGAACGGTGTTCTTATGTAACAAAAATATTTGTCATAGAAAAAGCTCTACTAATCTTTTAGCAACCATGTGAAAAAAACAAAAAACTTTCACAAACCCAGCTCTGTGGGATTGGTCTTGCTTCCATTTATTTGTGGACTCATGAAAAATAATGAACAAATCTTGGGGTTTTTTGACAGTAGAGTTCAATTCAGATAAAGTCAGAAGCATCTGCAATGCTTATCCATGACACTTTTGAATATAGCCCATTTCTGAAATTCAGAAGGGAAAACTCAGGAGCTCCTAGCAAGAGCTTTCCCATATGCCTTTTACCATTTCTGCCAGAAATAAACTGGCAATGCTGCATTTCAGAGTTCCTATCTAGTTGCTCAGAAATACAAAAAAAAAGGTATACATTCAAGCAATAAAGGAAATTTTAAGACTAAAAGATAAGTACTTTAAATATTTATTTTGTACTCATGACACTTTTTTTTTTTAAATCGTCTAACTTATTTTAAGCAGTGATTATAGACCTGTAGAATTACATAGGCTGGATGGGACCTCTGCTCAAAGCAGGGACAATAAGATCAGGCTATTCAGGGATTTGCCCAGTCAAGTTTAGCATACATTCAAGGTGGAGTTTCCATACCACACTGAGAAACCTGTTCCAGTATTTGATTGCTCTCATTATATTTATTTTTTTGTGACCAAAATTTCTCATGCTTCAGCTTATGCCCATTGCATTTTGATTTACTGTCATGCACCACTAAGAATCCATCTCCATCTCCTCTGTACTCTCTCATTAAGCAGCTAAAGACAGCAGTAAGACCTCCCTGGAGTATTACCTTCTTAGAGCTAAACAAATCCATCTCTCTCAGCCTCTCCTCATACATCATGTACTCCAGTCCCCTGACCATCTCAGTAGCTCCTCCTTGAGCTCCCTCCAGTACATCAATGTCTTTCCTGTCATTGTGTGCTCAAACTGGACACTCCATATGCAGTCTCACAAGTGCTTAATAGAGGGGAAAAATTACTTCCCTCAACCTCTGGCTACTTTCTTGCTAATACACTGCAGAATGCAGTTGGCTTTCTTTGCATAGCTTTCTTTACTAGGACCCACCCATGCCCTTTTCTGCAAAGATGCTTTCTGTCCTGCTGGCACCAAGCCTGTACTTACTGCATGGTAAATTACTCCAATCTAGATGCAAGACTTAGCATTTGCCTTTGTTGAATTTCATTAGGTTTCTGTCAGCTCATTTGTCCTATCTGTCAAGGTTCCTCTGCAATCTTCCTGAGAGTGCAGTCCACCCCATTTTCCAAGTCATTAATATTGACATGAAAACAGTGTTTCCTCTAGCTGCAGTCCTTGATGGACATCACTAGTCACTGGCCCCCAACTTAATTTTGCACCACTGATCACAACCTTCTGATCTTGGTAGTACAGCCAGTTTTCACCTTACAGTCAACATTTGCAGTCAGTATCTCAACAAAGCTGGCTATAGGAATAATATGGGAGACAGCATTGAAAGTGTTGCTAAAATCAAGGTAAAGAGCATCTATTCCCGTTATCTTCAGAGCCAGCCATCACAGATGACAGTTAAGTTGGTCAGCCATGGTTTGCCCTTGGTAAATCTCTGCCGATTTCTCCCAATCACTTTCTTGTCCTTCACATGTTTACACACGGCTTCTAAACTCCTTAACTTTCCCAGGAACTGAGGTTAGTCTGACAAACCCCATGTTACCTGAATCCTTCTTGAAGATGGGTGTGTGCCTTTCTCCAGTCATCAGGAATCTTCCCTGATCACCACAACCTTTCAAAGACAAGAGGGAGCAGCCTCATTGCAACACTGGTCAACTCCCTCAGCACCCTCAGTCAGTATCTCAACAGCACTTCATCTACTTCCTCCTTTTGGTCATGCAGTTTGTAGCAGATGTCTACCACTATGTTACTCAGGTTGGTCTGTCCCATGATCATTACCTACAGCTCTTTACTGGCTTGTCACCTGCACTAAGGCAAAGCTCTGTGTATTCAAGCCACTCCTTTGCCCAGAACGTTACAGTTACTTTTATATGTTACTGCTAACATAAAACGGCACAGTGCTCATTCTTTATGGAGAGAACTGTTTCTGCATTTATTAACTTGCCTGCACCTCAAAGACTATTCTAGCTTTCAATGCATTTTTCCAATTCAAGTGACTGATTTTAATCCTACAACTCTACGGGAACAATAACCTCAGGGTTTGTTTTCCTCAATACTTTTGAGATCCACAGATTGATTACACCATGTGATCACACATTATTAATTTCTTTTCTCTTTCAGTAGGAAAAAAAAACACAAACATTTAAAGCATATTCCATATACAATGTGACAGCTAACATTTTATCCACAGATGTAATAGAATTGCATACAAGTGACACATCTATGTCTGCTTCTATGTACAACAATGTCCTGGTTTGGCCTAAAACAGACCAATTTTCCTTTCAGTGATTTTTACTTTCAGCTAAGCTTCTTCTAAGTAACTGCATTTTCTGAAACTAACTGCATGTTTTGCAGACAGTGTCTGCTTCTAGGACTGATAACGCTCGAAGTTTGTAGTCATCACTGAGGCACCGGTAGGGATGTTACGCAGAAAGGATCTTGCTGTACTTATTCTTAGAGAAACCAAGGTCACTGCTAAATTCCTCACTGCTTACGAGGGAAGAGCCTCAGGAGGGTCACACCTCCAGGGAGGAGGGGACAGGACAGGTGATCCAAAATTGACCAACGAGGTATTCCATGCCATACATGTCATTCTCAGAATAAAGCGAGGGGATCACGAGGGTCTCACCCCCTTCTATGGCCAGCGTCCAAAGAGGACTCTGTCCGTTTTCCTGCTGCCCCCGATCCTGATCCGTGCATTCCTGAATCCAGATCTCGACTGTCGCTAGGCCCAGCCTGGGCCTTCCCAGAGCCTGCCCTGCAGTGCCGGTGGTGACGTGACTGACATCGGGGGAGCTCAATCTTGGTTTTGTATATATTTGTATATATTTAATTATTTCTATTATTATTATTATACTCTTTTTCATTATTATAGTTCATTAAAACTGTTTGAACTTTGCAACCTGTAAGTCTCTCTCCCTTTTCTCTTTTCCTTCCCCTTCTGAGAGGGGGAGAGGAGGGTTAACAGAGAGCATCTGCCACCGGTTTAATCACAGAATCACAGAATCAATCAGGTTGGAAGAGACCTCAGGGATCATCGACTCCAACCGTTGCCCTGACACCACCCTGTCAACTAGACCATGGCACTAAGTGCCATGTCCAGTCTTTTCTTAAACACATCCAGAGATGGTGACTCCACCACCTCCCTGGGCAGCCCATTCCAATGCCTAATGACCCTTTCTGGAAAGAAATTCTTCCTAATGTCCAACCTGAACCTCCCCTGGCAAACCTTGAGGCTATGTCCTCTTGTTCTGTTGCTAGTTGCCCGGGAGAAGAGGCCAACTCCCACTTCACTACAACCTCCCTTCAGGTAGTTGTAGACTGCAATAAGGTCACCTCTGAGCCTCCTCTTCTCCAGGCTAAACAACCCCAGCTCCCTCAGCCGTTCCTCGTAGGTCATACCCTCCAGACCCTTCACCAGCTTGGTTGCCCTCCTCTGGACTCACTCCAACACCTGAATATCTTTCTTGAAGTGCGGGGCCCAGAACTGGACACAGTATTCAAGGTGCGGCCTCACCAGTGCAGAGTACAGAGGGACGATTAAACCATGACAAATGAAGATATCTGTGTTTTGAAGAGTCATTAATTTCATCTGAACTGGTTTACTAAATCCCACCAGGTACATCACTCATCTGAATGAACTGGCTTTTCAGAATTTATTATGCCATTTTATTTTCATTTATTCACTAACTCCCTTTGAGTGACATGCAGATGGTCCGCTAGAGAAATGGAAACAAACAACAGGTTTTGTTGTTTGGGGTTTTTTTTTTGGTAAGACAATGTTTTTAAATTTATATATAATTGGGATGACATCTTTGGATTAAAGGAGAATCTGATGAGTAATAAATAAATGCACCACTATCTTCGCACTGTCTCACACACTTCATGCGTAGATATCATTCTCCTGTGAGAAGTGTATATAGATACACTTCTTTCCAACTTGCCTTTTATTTCATTTTGCACACTATCTAAAAAATCCTGGTGTCTTTCATAACAGAAATATGGCTTATTAAGGCAGTAACTTTTGTTTTGGTGCTTCAAATTTTAGTAATTCTTACAGAAGCGTAATACTATAACCCCAAGCACTAAATTACCAGAGGTCAGTTTGGGGGATGGGGAAGCAGAATTAACATAATGAATTTTGACTTCTTTTAATTTGCTTTCTGAGCCTGGAGGGTAGAGGGAGATAATGTTTTAAATCTTTCTTATATGCCAAAGGAAGCAGAATCCTGCTGATTTTCTTTTTAAATTAAAGCTGGAATTCTAAAATAAATTGCTTGGTTCCAGAAACTGCAACTTAAGCAAGCACATATGAAAGGAGAAAAACTCATTGATGGAATGCTGTTCTCTCACACACTTTCAGGAGTAGCTGACTAGCCTACAGGCCAAAGGATTCTTCCAAAAAGGGCTTTTAAAATAATAGCAAGAGGAACTGAGTGACAGTATGGAAAAAGGCTGTCAAAGAGAAAGAAAAGCTTATATGAAGTGTATAAACACATCAGTTCCTCCTCTTTCTTCTCACAATTGCCCCACACTTAATTTGCTGTTCATTCATTCGTGCAGGTTGGAACATACAGTCTCTGTCTTTGTTATTTGTTTATATTCTGCCTTGGACAACCAAGACTCCCTGTACACGGATCTGCAACTTACTGCCATACAAACTATTGGTCTGTGGACTGGACTTTACAACTGGAGTGAAGATAGTGAGTGTGGCCAGTTTTAACTGCACTCAAAATACATGTTTAGAACAGACAAGTCTACTCTGAATTCTAAATACTTAACAGGTGAACTTCATAGAGATGCTCTCTGGGAATCTCGGATACCTTCAGGGGCATTGTTAGTGGATGAGAAGGATGAAGATCACAGCTGAGAAAGCTGGATTGTTTCAGTGGAAAGTGTAAAATAGGGGGAGAACCATCACTATAAGTCTCAAATAAAGCTGGCACTGTAGCCAAGAATAAAAGAAAAATGATTTTGCATGTTCATCAATGCCTTTTTTCATTGTATCTGCTAAAGACATAGCCATAAGCAAAACACCTCAGTCATTTTATTAAGAGTCCACAGATCATCCTGTCCATTTATAATGCAGATAACTTGACTTACATATGCAGTAGAAAGAGTGCGCAATTGTAAATTCACAGCAGGATATAAAATTTTCTCACATATACATTCCTTGATGAGATATATTTATTTTTCAAATAATAAGGAAGCTCCCCAAATGTGAGATGTAAAGTCTAACAAATATGCAAAGCGGTGAAACTATCTAGGCTTAAACCTGTTTCTTTGCTTCTTTGGGTTCACACTCAATTATGGAAATAAAAATGAATATTTTATTGTACCTGTATAAGAATACAAGTTCTCATTCATTAAACTAGTATGCACTTATTTGTGGTTTACTTTACTTTGAAGAGGTTTATAAACTATTAATGAAAGTATCAAAAGAAAATGTAAAAATATTCATTTTACTTTTAGGTCTCTTACATACTCACTGAAACACCCAAGAGTAAATAAAGAGGAGTAATGCTAATCATGTTTTCCCTAGTTAGATAAGCTCAGCAGCGGATAGACTTGGGTATGATTACAGCCGTATCAGTAAAGAAAAATTTCTTTTGTTCTTAGGGCTCACCACTGAGGGAAATTTTAGGAACAACAGCATTCACGACTTCTTTAAGAACATCTAAAGCTCATGATCTGCTGCTGTCATAACTCCAGAAATAAGATATATGTCTGTAAAATAAGAAAATTCTTTCAAGAGATAAATAATGCCTTTTTTTTTTGCTTTAACATTATTTTTCCCCAAACTGTCCCCTGTACCAGAAATAAATATTTATTTTGTCATCAAAATATCTCTTTATCATCTAAGTACATAACAGCAAAGCAAATAATCATGCTCCAACAAAACACCCAAGAATATAACAGCACAAAAGATTTCTGTTCACCTATTAAAACGACCTCACAAAACTGAGCTCAAGACAAAAACATCCTCCATCAGATATCTTACCCCCTCTCTACAGCTTTTCTTACATGAATTCAGCAGATACGCCTTTGTTTGACAGCTGCTGTGAAATAAGGTTATTACAGAAATATCTTCAAAAGTGATGCTACTGATGGAAAAGAGTGGGGGTTTTTTTGCTCATTTGGACAAAGCAAGTTATCTTGTGTGTTTAATAATATTTCACCAAAGTTACAACTCATAAACAACTGTATTTGTCTGACTTAATGCCTATTACTTGAATGGGCTGAGAGAGTCCTTCATATTTGGCTGTATAGAACAGAGACCATTAGCTCAAACTAAAATTGGAATCTCTCTACAAAAAACAGCACCTGTCTCCCTGTTGTATAGACACACAATTGTGGAAGACATGGGAAAAGGTCACAAGAAAAGGAAAGAGTCTACATTTTTTTAATAAGCCACTTATTTATATCTAAATATGCATGAGTTTCTATCTATCTATAACATACATGATATATTCAACACCAATTTTAAGCAGGTTTTGGCTTCAGACTGTATTTATATTCCTGCACATAGCATGCTTTTCTATGCTGTAGAATATTAACCTCAGTGGTTCTCTCCAACTTCTTCCAATATAACAGGCCATGCAAGAGCACTCTGTGTTTGGGTTGGATGGCTCGCTTACTGGGTAAGAAATCCAGCAAGATTTCATAATGAAATTAAATTACATTACAAAATACACTTGTCCCTGTTAATACTGATAAATCATAAAGTGATTCAGTTGGGACCGCATCAGTGTGTTTGATCTGTAGTGAATGACATCTGGCTCCGAAGACACCCTGCTGCAGTTTTCACATCAGAAGATTCAGGACAGGGAAGGTTCCTCCTGCTTCCTCCATGGGTCAGGTCTTAAAATCAGGATCCTGGATTAGAAGTGGTTCCTTCCACTGCGATCTAAAAACCCATCCTTCGTTACTCATTTGAGGAAGCTGAAGGAGCAACACAAAGCCTTAACCAGCTTCAGCAGTGACCCTTCCTATCAGGGTCTATGAGTCTTTAGTACAAAGGCAGCACGGTGCAACAGACTGAGGTACAGGAAACAGACTTCATACTTAGTGCAGGGAAGTCTTTTATTAAACACTGATGTTATTTCTTTCCTCTCCATTAATACAAAATGATTCCAGGTGTTTTCACTTTGGTTTGAAAATGTAAAGGCTTTTTAAATACTCTCTGTTATTACTACATGGTCACTTTTTTTTTCCTTTTTTTTCATGACAACATTTTAAGAGAATTAAAACCTTAGGATCCTTTATATACAAGTATAAATCGAAGTCCAGCACAAAAGATCTTCCTTCTCCCCAGGCCATTCAAACAAACCATTCATGTATGAAATGTAAATGAAGTAAACAAATACAAGCATAGGATCAGTCAGTATCTGACACTCTCCTTACTACAAAAGGATCAGTATAAACCACTTCCTATAAAAACATCTCTCATGACTTTCCCATGCTGAAGGGGGGTTTTGTTTGCTTCTTTAAATACCTGATCTAAAATAAAATAAGATAATCACATAGGAAATCAATTTCTTTTAACTAATGCTTTGGCTTTCCCTGTATACAAATATACATGGTAGAACTTGTCTACAGCCATGTAAATAGCATAGGAAGAAGGGAAAAAATGGCAATAAATGAGGGTCTATGAGACCAGGCTCCTACACAATGTCAATAAACCCCTTCATGCCTCAATATCATCATCAGTTCCACAGTGTCTTGGATGCAAGTGTGGAACTGCAAACTCTGGACAATCAATTAAGTCAAAATAGGGTAGATATAACTCCTGTGATGGCCCTGCCAAAAGAGACAAGCATTTCTTTACTGAAGGGGAAGAGCAATCACAGAGACACTGAGGTAATAGCTAGAGTTTGATGGCTGTAATACATGGGAAAAAAAGGCCTTTTGGGACAGTTAGTTTAAAGGATATGTATATGCTTAAGCATTACGATTGGTCTGATTTAGGAAGCATCTTGTGTCGTCCTTCTTTATATACCCTGAGAATTCCAGGGCACTCAAGATGTTTCTGTGAATATTATAATAAACAAGAACATGTTATAAAAAAAGAGAAAAAAAAAATGAATTAATTTGAATTTTAAGAATTGGTAGTGAAAACCAGGAGTAAATGCTTGTCACATTGTATTCAGTTTGACTTGTGTGATTGACTTCAATAACAGTAGGTTTACAACCCTGATTCCTGCAAGGTTTGTTGGTTTTGTTGGGTTTTTCCCCCCTCAAAGAAATTCTGAAGAAATAGCTCACAGCTTTTTACTAAATGGAGCAGAAAACACACATCAGAACAAAATATGTGACTTGGTTCATAAACAATTTGATTCATCAGAGAAAAAAGGCATGCAGTTAAGGAGGCCTCCCAGCCTCATGTCAGTGTACTGCCAAAGAAATTTTTTCTGTGAAATTCAGAAAATATACTATAACTGCAGATAGCCATTGAAGTCCTACACATTTCTTGGCTATAATGGTGACAATTTTTGAGCTTCTGCACAAGCAAAACCCCTATTTTCTCTTTCATTCAGTCATGCCCTCACCCCCAAGGGAACTGAGGAGGGTGTAGGGATGGGAAGAAGGGAAAACAAGGGTAAAACTCCTTATCTGCAAAAATTTTCATGCGTTATATGGTCCCTTGAGGTTCTAGGTTAAAGGCAGCTGTGCCTGCGATGCCAGGAATCATGGCTGACTGTCCAGTGGTCCCAGAAATTTTGGAAATTTCTCTTGGTGGACAGATAAAAGGGAGCCATTCTACAAGTAAAACTCAAAACCGACTACAACCAAATATTCTCTGCCTACTAACGAAGAAGGCCTCCTGCCTAGCTGTTTCTCTTCTAAAATAGGTCCTGCAACTGCTTTATCACACTATGACTGATTTTAAAAAAGTAAAAAAATGTTCAGTCAAGCTAACTCTAATGAGCTCAGAGTATTTGCATGAAACTCAGCTGAGCAGATGGAATTCCAGTCCTTGGCTGAAGACGTCATTTGAATTCAACTGTCCTGTGATCTGCAAATATTAGTCCATGGTATTTACTCTTTTGATACCCTGAATTGCAAATAATGTAACTTAAAACATAACTCTCCAATATACATACAATTTTTTGCATACACACACACACACACATGCACATTATATAACAATAACTTCAGAGGGTTTTTTTATTGTATTGTACCTTCTCGTTCACTCTTACCTGCCTTGCTATATTTCTGATTCAATTTTAATTATAAGGTCATACAAAATCCAGAAAAGAAGCCCAAAGCACCACTATGTTTCAACTATGAAACAGAGAACATACATACCTTACAGGACAATAAACTGTTTCAATTTTCATAACCATCCCTTCAACTCTCTCACTCCTCACATGTACATTAAGACTATTCTGAAATTAAAGAATATAGTTTCTTAGAAGGAACCAAAAAAAATGGTTAGGAATGCACATGCTTATATCATTGGCTTGAATCTGTGTTATCTTTCCAGCATATTGATGCTTAAAAGATTCTCTAATAATAATAAAAAAGATTTTAGCATTGAGTCTTTATGGAGGCAGAGTTTAAGACAATTTGGCTTCCACACCTGTGAAGCTCTGTATAATTGACCTGGAGTACTGTGTCCAGTTCTGGGCCCCCCAGTTCAAGAAAGATAAGGAGTTACTGGAGAGAGTCCAGCGAAGGGCTACAAAGATGACCAGAGGACTGGAGCATCTCTCTTACGAGGAGAGGCTGAGGGAGCTGTGTCTGTTTAGCCTGGAGAACAGAAGACTGAGGAGGGATCTTATCAATACTTTCAAATACCTTAGGGGCAGGTGTCAAGAGGACGGGGCCAGACTCTTCTTGGTGGTGCCCAGAGACAGGACAAGGAGCAACGGGCACAAACTGAAACATGGGAAATTCCATCTGAGTATGAGGAAAAGCTTCTTTACTTTGAGGGTGACAGAGCACTGGAACAGGCTGCCCAGGGAGGTTGTGGAGTCTCCTTCTCTGGAGATATTCACAACCTGCCTGGACATGACCCTGTGCAACGTGCTCTATGGGAACCTGCTTTGGGATGGGGTTGGACTAGATGATCTCCAGAGGTCCCTTCCAACCCTAACCACTCTGTGATTCTGTGAATTAAGAGATTTTAGTTTCCTCTTAATTTGGCCTGATTCTGAATTTTGTCATCTTAATATTTTTTTTGTAATTATTAAGCATTCACATGGAATATCACAAACCTGAAAAGTTTTTTATTTAAATAAGCTACTAATTTTTAAGGCTATTATGCTAATCATGAAATAAGTTTTGTTCCATTCAATAATCCAGGATGCTGAAGAGAAACAGCTCAAATAATCATGAAGAATCACTACCAAAGAGTAAATTCATGAGCAGGACCCTATGCATTTTGCCAAGGATAAGAGTAACTCCCATCATCTTCAAAAAAAAATTACTCCAGAAAACTGGTCCCAGGTCACAAAACTCTTTCTGTTTTCTACTCACATAGGTATTGGCATAAAAATATATATTGCTACACCTGAATCAGATTAGAAAGTTTTTGTTGTAGAATGGTTAAAATCCATAGGAAATTGCTGTTGACTACACCTATATCAGAAAAACAAACATGTTATCTTGTTTTTTAAAATTGTTTCAAAATATTTGAAAATATATTTTATTAGTCATATTCTAAAAAAAAATCAATTATTTGATGATTTCAGTGATTTGAAACTACATTTTCCAGAAGTCTTCATTTTGTTCTAAAACAATATTTTCCCAAGTTTTGACCATCAGAAGTTAGAAAAAAGAAAAAAATATACAAGCTTTATTACCACATTTGAAAAAGTGGAGTATAGCATTCACAAAATATAACAAAAAGAAGAAATCAGCAGTATTAGATAACAACAAACAAATATCTAATAATCTATAATGTTAAAACCTCTTATGCTGGGAAAACTCTTCCTCATTGGATTCTTATAATACCTAGTAGTACTTTTGTCACAGACTAGCAGCAAAGTTATATATATTTATTCAGTAATGGATGAGAATGTACATTATTTTTCAAAATAAATAGTTGCATTCTGTTAGACCACTGAAAGTCAGAGAAGTGAACAAAAGAAACACAATAATACAAGGTGGGAAACACATACTCCATTGTAGAAAAAGTTATTGCTGCAAAGTAAAGCTCTCATTATTAAGAGACAAAGAATTAAACAAAAGACGGTTTACCTCCTTAGGTGTTTGTGGGGCAAACATTATACTGACATATATAAACTTAGAGAAAGAAATAGTGTTCAGATATTTTTTCCTGTCAAAACTGAGATGTAGTGTTGTTAGAATGTTACTAATCATATTACTGTTCTGCTAAGAGATAAAACTGGCTGCACAAATTTGATGCATCTGTAGTTTTCAGGCAGGTAAGAAAACACCTGCATTTTCTATGCGTGACTCCAACATTGATGTTAAGCACCTCTACTATAGCTTGGGATTTTGATAGTAATCAGAGCACTCTACCAGAACCCACACTACTCAGTGCTCCAAAATGAATGGCTGAGCTGGATAAATGCCAGGAGCTTAAGGTATCTGTTTTCTATCTTCATAATTGGTGACAAGGCATGAATTGAATACTTAAAGGAGTGAAAATGTTCTTAGACTGATTCTTAGTATGCAAAAATCATCCTACTAAATTATCTTCTTGGCTGGCATCGTGAAATGTGTGATCTGGCACAAGGTATAGCTCCAGTTCTGCTTAAATGAATGCATTAACTCCCACAATATTATAGGAATGGGATTAAAATATTCTGTGATGACTCTGAAGATAAAGTGTGTCAGTGTCATGGTGAATTATGTTATGCATAGGATGCAGAAAAGAGCCAGCCATTTGTTCAAAGTACTCTGTTAATTGCAGAGAAAACACTCCCCAAAATTGAACAAATTTTTTAGCGCATTCATTGAGGAGGCAGATTAATTTTATTACTGTGATATATTTCACATTTTCTAAAATAATAATTATATGTGACAACATGCCTCTTTTCCCACTTACCCACTCTGGTCTGAAAAGAAACATGTTTGTACAAAACCTTGCACTATCTATGACATACTAAAAGTCATAGTAAATAATTAAATCAGCTATGGACAAAAATGTGTTACACTATGAAGAGTTCACTTACAGCACTAAATGGATACCCCAAACTGTAAATTTGAGAAGAGATGCAAAGCTAGATGCTAGTATAACTCTTCCCAAATAAATATATGAATAAAAAAAAAACAAACAGCAAAACTTCAGGAATTTTGGAGGACATGAACTGTTGGGTATTTGCTGCAGATTGTATGGATGAGCAGTCCTGATAAAAACCTCAGAAAGTGTGATAAAGGTGATAACTAAAAGCTACCCCTTCATATTTATGAGAAGGTGTGATATATAACATAAAAAAAAAAAAAAAACACACAAAAAAATGTCACCTTCCTGAAATCTATTTTTCACTTAAAAGTTTCCACTTACAACATATGTCCTGCAGATCCCATTTTTGCCTTAGTGTTAACTTGGCTACTCTGTCTTTCAGTAGAATACCAGTAAATTGATAACAGGGGCTTTTCAAAACTTGGTAGAATGTTACGTACTCGGGCAGAGTAGCTGATGACCTTAAAACTGTAGATAAACACTCCTTGTACTTTATTCTCCTCGTTTTGAAATGTTTGGTACCATGTTTCCTGTAATCCAGGGCCAATACCATAAGCTCTCACTTGAATCTTCTTTTCTCTCATCTTCAGAATCAAGAACAATAACTCCTCATACGAGTAGGAATAATTTTCTCTTTCTACAATGCTAATAGTACTACAAGAAGTATTCTGGAAATGAACAAGAAGTATCTATTTTGCAACACAAATGTAATATTTTACATATTTTTGTATTTATGCATTGTATAGAAAAAGGCATTCATAACTAGTATTTGGAATAGCAGAATATCTCTCATTTTTTTTTCTAAATGGAAAGTATTGAATTTGTCCTTTCTTTCAAATTAAACCTCACGAGTTGCAATTGCCTATCTCGAGCTGCCTATATGGCAGTCAAATATTTGTTTTTATTGGTTGCTATGGAAATTAAGTGGAAGGTTGGTCATCACAATAATTCTGCAAGCTATTTTTCTTTCAGATGGCTATAGTAAGTGACTGACAGAGAGAGCTTTCCTATTTCCTTGTTTCAATATGTGTCATCTACTTATCTTGGACAATACAGATGGCGTATCCAAGACTATTCTTAAACCTATTTGTCAGAATATTAATTATTTTCATGTTCCAGATATAAATATCAAACCAGCCTAATACTCTCACACATCCTTCGATCATGCTCAGTTGCTAAATCAGAAGTCTCTATTTACCCCCTTTTTCCTACCCATCAAAACCTCATAGTTCTCACCAATCTGACTTCAACATAATGTGCAAGTACAAATCCAACATCTCTTTCTTACCTCCTGTAAAGGAATCAACAACTACTAGTCAATCCGGTTAAGTATATCTACGTATTCTTTAATAATGGTAAAAAGAAAAAACTGAGAGCTTTATAATGCTTTTAAATGACAGAGAGAAAAAAAACAGCCCAAGAATGCATAAATGACTGTTTTCTGAGGAACAAGGAACAGTCTCAAAGAGCTATGATGGCTACAGACACATAAATGACTTCTTGAGCAAAAGAAGAACTTGCTTAAAACTTCTTTAGTTTAAATAACAGGAGCTAAAACCTTGTGAGGTATTACATTCAACACTGTAAGCTCAATAAAGTATTTCACAAGTAGATTAAAATGAAAAAATATTTTGATTAATGAGAGCTGAATATCATTCTGAAATATTGGGAAATCACACACACAGACACACACACACAAAAAAAAAACAAACAGGCTATAATGCTATTTTATTTTTATGTGTGTATATATATATATATATATATATGAAAAGCACAGTCATCAATACTTTTGTTTCAAGGGCCTTAACAAAGCAAACCTAAACTATGATTTGCACAAACCCATGTTCTTTCCTGAGTCACAGGAAATGAAGATTGAAAGCCTGACAAGTATATTATACCTAAAGTATTTTCAAATGCCTTAAATACATATGTTAAACAAATCAGCAGATTGATAATATAACATTCACGATCATGTTTCACCCTTGGGCACAATTCTAGCCCAGTGAGAATGGAATCCCCCTTCTTGTGGAGAAATATGAGGAAACCTGAACTGTAGAGGTACAGCATAAGCCTTCAGTTGTGCTTCAAACTGAGACTTGGACTAACTTTCTGTGGTTAAGCAGGGAGCATCCCTACAGATGACAACTCTGAGGAGTCTGTCCCTCATCCCTGCAGTGCTGTTGCTGCCCTAGTAGCAGAAGTATAAGACAAGAGTGAATCACTTGGCTACTGAGTTCAAACCCCTTCTATTGCAGAATAAATTTTATCTTATTTATTTGTGTGGTCTCCAACTTCGCAACCCCAGAGTACCTTTTGGATCAAGGAACTGAATATGAAATTCATACTGCCTCAACTTATTGAAGGATCCTTCCCCTCATCAAGCAGGCTAAAAAAAACATGGAGTGAAAAACCACATGCTTCCTTCTCCGCTCAGTGTATTAGCAGGTAACTGTACAGAGAACAGCAGAGAAAATAAGCTGAATTACTTTCTGAGCTGGAATAAATTAGTTGCTGTATATAGCAAAAGAAGGGCAGGTGCTCTCTTTAGAGCAGAGCAGTGTGCTCTGGTGCGAGCTTAGCAAGTCAATCAGACCCTACTGAGACAGATTGAAGATTTCAGTTATAATGTACCTACTACCAAGAATGCTGTTTATCTTATATTCTCCAAATACTTGTATTATGTTCGTTAAGGCTATTTAATTTAAATCAACTCTTCAGGAACCAGAACCACAACCAGCAAAAATCTATAACTATATGAGCAGCAACAGAGTTACAAAACCACCAGCTCAGTATTTGTATATCAAAGTCATAATAAAAGGCTTCAAAATGTATTTGAACATACCGCTGTTGCTACTTCTTTAGCAAGAAGAAAAATGTGAAGCAATACAGAGATTTGCTGAACAAATAAACCCATGGAAAACCAAGTTACTAAGGTAGCCTGACAGAAAATTAATATATTCTGCCCAATGGTTTCTACATAAAACTCATTGTTCCTGCTATAGCATATGATCCCAATTGCAGAGGTTACTCTCACTTGTACAGTACAGTAAGCTCTTAATGCATAATGAGTAGCATTAACAATAGGCAATAGGTGAAAGTTACGCACTATGATGTCTTTATCCAGCCATTTATCTCACAGAAAAAGCTGAAAAATTTGGCTGTTTGTATTCTGAAAGAAATATTCTGCTTGCACAATGTCTGTGCGAGGGATCTGGGGGATTTGGTTGATGGCAAGATGAATATGAGTCAACAACATGCACTGGCAGCCAAAAAGGCCAACTGTATCCTGGGGTGCATTAAGCACAGTACAGCTAACCAACTGAAAGAAGTGATTGTCCCACTATGCTCAGCATTGGTGCGGCCTCACCTCGAGTAGTGTGTGCAGTTTAGGGCTCCACAACATAAGAAGGATATAAAAATATTAGAATCTGTCCAAAGGAGGGCAACAAAAATGTTGAAAGGCCTAGAGGGCATTACTTATGAGGAGTGGCTGAGGATATCAGGTTTGCTCAGCTCAGAGAAGAGGAGACTGAGGGGTGCCCTCACTGCTATCTACAACTTTCTCATGAGCAGGAACAGAGGGAGATGCTGAGCTCTTCTCTCTTGGGCCCTGTGATAGGGTGCAAGGGAATGGCTTAAAGCTGCATCAGGGGAAGTTCAGACTGGATATTAGGAAAAAATTCTTCACTGACAGGGTGCTCAAGCACTGGAACAAGCTCCCCAGGGACATGGTCATGGCCCCATATCCTATGATTCTGTGAAATATATTGGCTTCAAAAACTTACACTTCCTTTTCCAAAATTCATCATGTAGTTGATAAAAAAACATGTTCTCAAGACCTTAGGTTGCTTTTTTTCCAGATATATTTTTACTAAATACATTTTAAAAGGGTATTATTTCACATGAGTAGAAAGCAAGATATTTTCATGTGGCAATAACTTTCCATTACAAAGAAATACAAAATTACTTTCATATTTCACAAATAGAAATTTTTTCATACCAAATAGTAGGCTATTAAGAAATATACATTCTTTAAGTGATGGCAAATAGCATACCCAAAATCCAGGCTGAAAAAAAGAGGCCTTTAGCTTTTAATATACATGAAGCCCATTCTACAGTCCAGGGCTGAAACTGAAAGTTTATAATTTTTATTTTGTTTAGGCACTCAGACAGTATATGGAACACAACAGGCCAAATTAAGTCTCTAAATGTATATTACCATCTATGTTTGTTCAAGTTGCATCCATCTACTTATAAAGAAGTAGCTTTGTTATCAGAAGTCTGGCAAAAAAAAATATTTTAGTGTTGAGATGCATAATTCATTGCCATTTTCGGTATTAAGAAAGATCTCAATACTGAAATACATACAAGCAATGCATTTAGCAGGATGTCTGCAAAGCAGCTTATTGGTTTATATAAATTGCACTCCAGAGGGAATGGAGAAAAATCAGTTCATCAGCTAAACGAGGTATTGAAATCAACGCTACTATAGTGGCTTCTTGATAAATACACAGTTCATTATCGCTTTATTCATTTGCTGGTTTACACTGGTGATAAGAGTGCAGCTGACCAGTCAAAGGCATCTTTCACGCAGTTGGCTGCAGAAATAATCTTATCTTTTATGTAAACCTCCTGAATAACCAAGGTTGATATGTTTGGTTAGAGTGGATCATCCAACAATAGCTGTTGAAGCAATATTCTCAGATGCTAAAATGTTTTACCAGATGATTTATAGGGTTTAAATTGTTTATTTACCAACACATAAAGTTCAGAGTCAGAAAAGAAAGCAGACACCTGTTCCATTTCCATTGAGACTGAAGTGATATCATTTTGCAGAGGTCTAGTTGGAGATACTCCATTAATATTCTAATGAAAAACAACTCCCAAAATGTAGAAGTAAAATATACAGTCACAAGGACATTTTTTATTCACGGTTTCTGTTCCCTTGAAAGCACAGACCACTTATGACCAAAGAAAGAAGTAATTGTTGTCAAGTACAGTGAAATAAAAAATGGAAAAGTTTTCAGGTACTTACATACAGAATAAGCATCATGCTCACCTTCTGGCTTACAGCAAGTACTAGCTTATTGAAAGTGGTTACAGCAGAATCACCACCAATGGGTCATTCACTGAAAAGTTTAAATTTTCACCATAGAGAGTTTCCTGGTTATGTAATTTAAGTACTGAATTAATAAATAATCATGGAAGTTTACATTAAACTTTCAAACCCCTCCACACTGAGGAAGACAAGGAAAAAAACCCCAGTGTTAATCTCTGTCACGCCATGTAAATGAAATGACATGACATGAGTGGTAGAAGGTTTTTTAACAATGTCTAAATGATCTAGGTCCTTCTGTCGTGTTTTCAAAGTAGCAAGAGCTTAATCACTTTAAATTACCATTTGAAAGCTTCAAAGTTTTTCAAAGTCTGGTATTCCTCACTGTAAGAGCAAATTCAGATTATTGTCTTGCAAATACTTATTCACTGAAATAGTCCTAAGTCAAGGTCCTTTATAGGACAAAATTCCAGCTCTTTGAGCCAGGCTTTCTTCTATTTTCACCAATACTTATGTTCAAGCATTAACAATGTATAAATGCACTCCCTACACATAAATACACAAAATCTATTAATTTTTCATCCTATATCCAGAATGAATTTGTTGTCAGTGCTTGATTATGGTAACTGAGTCTTTCTTTACTTGTCAGTTAGTTTGTGAAGCACAGTACTGTAGTGTGCACAGTCCTCCGTCTTCTGCTCAAACACCATCTATCACTCCAGTTTTGAACAAACTACTATTTAAACTAAACTGTCTTCACGTTTTAGGTCACCCACATTTGGTCTTTATCAAAGTCTTTCGTTAATGCATTTTAGTGATAGGGCTATGTTATGCATGCTATCGAGACATTGTTAAGTTACTCTTGCCTATATAAAGACAGAATATTTATAGTTCACCATACTGAACAACAATTTTAGAAGCATTGCCTTTTGTTTATAGAATCACAGAATCAATCAGGTTGGAAGAGACCTCTGGGATCATCGACTCCAACCGTTGCCCTGACACCACCCTGTCAACTAGACCATGGCACTAAGTGCCATGTCCAGTCTTTTCTTAAACACATCCAGAGATGGTGACTCCACCACCTCCCTGGGCAGCCCATTCCAATGTCTAATAACCCTTTCTGTAAAGAAATTCTTCCTGATGTCCAACCTGAACCTCCCCTGGCGAAGCTTGAGGCTGTGCCCTCTTGTCCTATCACTAGTTGCCCGGGAGAAGAGGCCAACTCCCACTTCACTACAACCTCCCTTCAGGTAGGTATAGACTGCAATAAGGTCACCTCGGAGCCTCCTCTTCTCCAGGCTAAACAACCCCAGCTCCCTCAGCCGTTCCTCGGAGGTCAGACCCTCCAGACCCTTCACCAGCTTGGTCGCCCTCCTCTGGACTCGCCCCAACACCTCAACATCTTTCTTGAAGTGCGGGGCCCAGAACTGAACACAGTACTCATGGTGCGGCCTCACCAGTGCCCAGTACAGAGGGACGATCACTTCCCTAGACCGGCTGGCTACACTATTCCTAATAGAGGCCAGGATGCCATTGGCCTTCTTGGCCACCTGGGCACACTGCTGGCTCATGTTTAGCTGGCTGTCGATCAGCACCCCCAGGTCTCTTTCCGCAGGGCCGCTTTCTAACCACTCTTCCCCCAGCCTGTAGCGCTGCATGGGGTTGTTGTGGCCGAAGTGTAAGACCCGGCACTTGTTCTTGTTGAACCTCATGCCGTTGGTCTCGGCCCATCTATCTAACCTGTCCAGATCCCTCTGTAGGGCCTTCCTACCCTCCAGCAGATCGACACTGCCACCCAGCTTGGTGTCATCTGCAAATTTACTGAGGGTGCACTCAATCCCTATGTCTAGATCATCTATAAAGATATTGAATAGCACCGGCCCCAGAACTGAGCCCTGGGGAACACCGCTAGTGACCTGCCGCCAGCTGGACTTTGTCCCATTCACCACCACTCTCTGGGCTCGGTCATCCAGCCAGTTTTTAACCCATTTAAGAGTCCACCCATCCAAGCCCCGGGCAGCCAGTTTGTCTAGGAGGATGCTGTGGAAGACAGTGTCGAACGCCTTACTGAAGTCTAGATAGACTACATCCACAGCCCTGCCCTCATCTACTAAGTGGGTCACTTGGTCATAGAAGGAGACCAGGTTGGTCGAGCAGGACCTGCCTTTCATGAGTCCGTGTTGGCTGGCCCCGATGCCCCGATTGTCCTGCATGTGCCGTGTAATGGCACTCAGGATGATCTGTTCCATCACCTTGCCTGGCACCGAGGTCAGGCTGACAGGCCTATAGTTCCCTGGATCGTCCTTCCGACCCTTCTTGTAGATGGGCGTTACGTTTGCTAATTTCCAGTCAGCTGGAACTTCTCCAGTTAACCAGGACTGCCAGTAGATAATCGAGAGTGGGTTGGCAAGTTCATGTGCCAGTTCCTTCATTACTCTGGGGTGAATCCCCATTCTTATATCTAAGAAAAAACCCACACATTAAAATTATTTAATACCCCTGAAAAGAACGTATTATAAATAGGTATCTGACATTAAACTGATGTTCCTCATGATGAAAAAAAAGTTTTCCTAACATTATTTTCCATAAGCTTCTAAAATCCTTATTTTAACACCCCATAAATTGTCATCCTTATGACAGTTTCTTTCTCAAATACCCACATTCCTAACACTCCTTTCACCTGATAGTCAAAGATTAAAGCAATTCTACTCTTGCTCAATTTTGAGATTTTTTTCTGCAGTTAAAGCATATGTTCTTACGGTGTTCTTATATTGTGAGGTTCTAAATACTTTAGATATCTAGAATTATTTTTCAGTTATCAGCATTGCATTCAGAATAGGATTTTACTTAGGCTTCTTGATGATATTTTCTAATTCTGCTTTGCAAATTGCACTTTTAAAAGTTGCTACATAGCAGTTTCAGCTTTTTCTCATATGTAAGCATACCATAAGAGATCAAGCAAATAATCATAGTAATCCCCCAGAAGTTTCAATAAAGTCCAGTAAAGCAAATAACAAAATCTCCTTTCAGATGTACTAGCATAATTCAGGAATAACTTCACCATTTTGGTGAGGCACTCTGGTATAATACAGTACAGTATATAGTTCAGGAAAGAATCAGAAAAAACTTTCCTTGGACATTTTTCCACTGGTATATTAGAAAGTTTGCAAAAATGCAATTATTAACTAGTATACAAGATTTTTAACCAAAAATGCAATTATTAACTAGTATACAAGATTTTTAACCAATCACATATTTACAGCAGAAATGACAAAAATGCATCAGTTGAAGTCCTTTTAAATGCAAACCATTTTAACTTTGAAGACTGTCCATTTGTTACACAATTAGCACCTTCTTCCGCAACAGCCCTAGAAAGAAACACACTTCATAACACTACAAGCTCAGAAATACATAGCTACATCATAAAAACAAAATCAAAATAACTCAAGTAGTTTCCTGATTGTGGGATATTTAGTAGAAGGTGTGATCACACAGTAGTCTTTCCCCCTAGAAACAGTACATATTTTTGTAAAAATTATAGGAAACTTTAAATCTTTGAGACGTCTAACCATCTGTGGAATTTGGCAAGAACTGACCAACGGTTTAAAAAGCTGTTAGCAGTGGAGGATGGCAGGATAAGATACACATACATAGACCCCATAAATTTTATACAGCTATGTGAGCAAACAGTACACACTATTTCAAGTTATAATTATCCACTAGATATTAGAAGTTCCTATGTTCCAGGTAATTTAATTGGTTGAATAATGTTGTCTCCTTTCATGGTGAGGACTCACAAAAAATTCATCATAATACACTAAGACAAATTCTATTGTTCTTTAATTTCCAGGACAAATGTAAGATCACAGTATAAAAGGATTACCATTTTCCTGTTTCTTGGGAGTGACATATAGAAACATATTGTACGTACATAGCATTGTATTACTGACAGGACCTTTTTATACTATGAGAGCAAACATAATAATATAAATGGAATCATTTAAAAGTTATGAAGGAATACAGGATTTTAAGTATGTAAGATGCTCCTCATAATTCAAATGTACATAAAGATGTACAATTGAGTGACTTGGTATGCTTAACATAAATTAGCATTCAGAGAGTAAGAAAAAGAGGAAGAAGAACAACCAATACTATATCGTTCATCAGTCATAGTCCAACGGTTCAGGTGCATAATCACAATACAGCCTTTTCACAAACTCCTTCAGTCTAATAACATTTTTATGAGCTATGGAAAAGGGAAAGCAGTGTTATAAAATAAAAAGTTGTCAAAATGTGTCAGGATATGCCTAGCTTTTAAAATTTCTCAACATAAAGATATGTTAGATCCCTAGATTCTGTAGGAGTTTAGGTAGCACTGTTTGTCAGGAATACTGGTTTTAATTAGTATTTGGAAAGGAGATTAAACCTTTCCCTTTCAAATGCCATTTCAACCATATTTTCTATCTGCTCTCAGTGAGACAATGTTATTTGGAATAAATTCTGTACAGGGTCATATCTAAAAAACTTGCAGAAATAGCAACTACTGCAGAGTTCACTTAATAAATAGAATACTCCTCACATCGTGAATGATTTCAAGTTTACTCTTTAATTTTCCACCTCTGAAAACTGACATAATTTGTAAACCTCATCTGCCAGAGACCCTGTCTGCATCTCTTCTCATACAACAGTATTTGTCATGATCACAAGCTTTTCAGCTGATAAACCGCCCCCCCAGTCTGTGTGACAAGTAACAGGATATTTCATATGAAAAATCTTTTGCAAATCACTTCCTTCCTAGATCTGATGACTCACAAGACACGACACAAAACCTTTTTCCCAAGCATAATGGACAGAGTGAATGGAGAAAAGCAACTTTGAAAAGGTGTAAATTAAGTGTTTTCATTAAGGTATAGTCCACTATCTGCTCCTCAGTAGCAGTGTAGTACTAGACAGGAGTATAGCCTCTGCATATCATCCAACAAAAACTCAGTATCTTTTCAAAACTCACCAGTCTCTTTTCCCAAGTAGGACAGGAGGAAATGGCCTCAAGCTGTACCAGAGGACATTTAGCTTGGATATTAGGAAAAAATTCTTCATCGAAAGGGTTGTCAAGTATTGGAACAGGCTTCCCAGGGAAGTGGTTGAGTCACCATTCCTGGACATATTTAAAAGACGTGTAGACGTGGCACTGAGGGACATGGTTTAGTGGTGGACTTGGCAGTGCCAGGTTAATGGTTGGACTTGATGATCTTAAAGGTCTTTGCCAACCTAAATGGTTCTATGATTCTATGACCTTTCAAGCCTGTCCCTCAAATGTTATACATGTACAATTCCTGACCAGAGGCAACAAAATGAGGAAACATTTTCTATTAACTAAAAAAAACCCCACAGATAACTTTGCACCATCATCTCCGCTAATTCTCCCTTATGAGTATTAGAAAGATCTGTAAGATCTGTCTGAAGTGGACATCCCTTTCAGAGGACACTTCTCTCACACTCCCAGCGCGTGCTAGATCAGAGAACGGTAGCCTCTTCCTTTCTTTCCACTTAAAATTTCCCTCCTCAGTACTCTTTCTCTTCCATTGAGCAGCACTACATTCAACTCTCGTCTTAGTATCTGTCTAGGTCCAATATCCATCATCTGTTTGCTGAATTTCTAAATAAATCTCTCTGAACTTTCTCTCATGTCATACTTCACGCTCACAATTTCTCCATAAACATTACTTCATTCTCCAGTTTAAATCTTTCCTTTACTGCCATGCTAAAAATGGAGTCCTTATGCATCACGCTGACAAACATGTTTTATTTTCTGTTACTCCTGATTCCATCAGCAATCATTTGTTGTCCACACCAGCTTTGCTGGTGGTTTGGCCTCATTCATAAATTTTATTTCATATCTAGAAGAATTAGGATTTTGACTCTTTTGAGCTGTGTCCTGGAATTATGACAATAATATTGAAGCTAAATGACAGCATCCACAAGAGGAAACCAATGAAATTTTAAGTTTTAGATTGCATTTTATCTTCGTTGCAAAAGAAAAGCTAATGAATGATGCAATGTGGCACACAGAAATTAAAGTATCAAGAAGCCACTACTTGGCTTTCCATGTCATTTTACAAAGGATATGTTGCAAGTTTTCAGAGATCTTATTAGCAGTAATGTGGCTGTTTATGAATAGTGACACCATTCATTACTTTCAACACCAAGAGGATGTGAGATCAGATTAGCTATAAACTTACTCAGACTGCAAAATTCTGCTAGCAATTTTGTATGAATTCATTCTAAGTAGTGTCTTTCACAGCTTAAAAGAAATTATCTTCTTTCTTAACTCCATTAAAGCATATTCACAGAGTGATGGGCTCCACAGCACGAAAAACTTAACTGATTGAGTGAGTTTAAATTCCTAAATGTTGATTTCTCTTAACTTTGAAAACATGGTGACGTGTGTGCAGCCATTTCCAGCTTCGTAATGCTTAAAGTAGCCCTACTGGAAAAGGACAGATAAAACCTCATAATGTCACATCCCTGTCACTGCTATGTCCCTGTGTAGCCAGCAATGTTGAAGGAGGTGATCCTTCCTCTCTACTTAGTACTGGGGAGGCCACACCTGGAGTGCTGGGTCCAGTTCTGGCCCGCCCAGTACAAGAGAGACATGGACATACTGGAGAGAGTCCAACAAAGGTCCAGGAAGATGATTAAGGGACTGGAGCATCTCTCCTACGAGGGGAGGCTGAGAGAACAGGAACTGTTCAGTCTGGGGAAGAGAAGGGTCAGAGAAGATCTTACCAATGTGTGAAAATACCTGAAGGGAGAGAATGAATAAGAGGAAACCCGACTCTTCTCAGTGGTGCCCAGTGACAGGACAAGAGGCAACAAGCACAAATTGAAACACGGGAAATTCCAAATCAACACAAGAAAATATGTCTTTACGGTGGGTAGTCAGGTTGCCCAGTGAGGTTGTAAAGTCTTCATCTGTGGAAATATTCAACACCCAACTGGACATCGTCCTGGGCAACCTGCTGTAGCTGACCATGCTTGAGCAGGGGGGTCAGAGTAGATGATCTCAAGAGGTCCTTTCCAGCCCACATGATTCTGACTCCATAATTTTCAAAAGGTTTTCTACCAAATATACATAAAGGTATTTCTAGGCAGCCTGTCCTGGTTTGGCCTAAACCAGGCCGATTTTCCTTTCAGTGATTTTTACTTTCAGCTAAGTCTCCTCTAAGTAACTGCACTTTCTGAAACTAACTGCATGTTTTTGCAGACAGTGTCTGCTTCCAGGACTGATAACGCTCGAAGTTTGTAGTTATCACTAAGGCACCGGTAGGCATGTTGTGCAGTAAGGCTCTTGCTGTACTTATTCTTAGAGAAACCAAGGTCACTGCTGAATTCCTCACTGCTTACAAGTGAAGAGCCGAAGGGGGGTCGCAGCTGCAGTGGGGAGCAGACAGGGCAGGTGACCCAAAATTGACCATCGAGGGTATTGCATCCCACACACGTCATTCTCGGTATAAAGGGGGGGGATCACGAGGGTCTTGCTCTCTTTCTGCTATGGCCGGCGTCCAAGGAGGACTCCGTCTGTTTTCCTGCTGCCCCCGATCCCGATCCGTGCGTTCCTGAATCCAGCTCTCGACTGTCGCTAGGCCCAGCCTGGGCCTTCCCGGAGCCTGCCCTGCAGTGCCGGTGGTGACGTGGCTGACTTCAGGGGAGCTCAATCTTGGTTTTGTATATATATTTGTATATATTTGATTATTTCTATTATTGTTATTATCCTCTTTTTCATTATTATAGTTTATTAAAACTGTTTTAACTTTCCAACCCAGACGTCTCTCTCCCTTTTCCCTTTCCCTTTCCCTCTGGGGGGAGGGGGGGGTTAACAGAGAGCATCTGCCGCAGGTTTAATAGCTGTCCCAGCTTTAAACCGTGACAGCAGCCACACACACAACACCACACAAGTAATTATATTTAAATAGCAAATACTGTAACATTAGACTATAAAGAACTATGAGACACAGCAATTCCAACAGGGACTTTTTAATTTTATCAGTGCAATACCCAGCCCCGTGCATTATCCTAACAATGGCCTGTAGGTGGCATCATAATGCAAACAATATATGAAAGACACTCAACGGCCATAAAGGAAAATATTTTTTTAAAAAAATGTTCGGTTTTTTGGTCAGTTTACCACCCGCCTTTGAGAGTATGGATGCAAGAGTGTATGAATGCAAGTTTTTACACTGTATCTGAGATTTATTCTTTCCGTACCACACCTCTACAGGGCTCTAAGCAATAATAAGTCAATGTTTGGGAATATGCAATACAGTAAAAGAGAAAAGAAAATCTTAAAATTTCTTCAGTGTTATCAGAATCCAGGTTACATTTTTCTGAGCTTTGCTGACACATGTCAGAAGTCTTTCAAGCCTCACAGACAAGGTTTTAGAAGTGCCCTTCTGCACAATACTTAACTGCACCACAGATACAGAAAACATGAAAAACAGCTCCTCACAGTGAGCTGTAGGTAATTAATTAGCTCGTGCCTTTGGTATAATTAGCCTGTTAGACATCATGGAGCAGTTGCACTGAGACTGATGAATACTATCCCAGCCTAAAAGGAAAGGGATAATCATTCTGATCAGTCTGACTCTTCAGGGGAAAAACATTCCTGAGGAAAACTAAAGCCTACAGCCTCAAGGGACCTGTACATTTGAGAGTTTGACTTACAAATTCTCCCTGTGTATTATCGCAGCTCCTAGATTTCAGGCTCACACTTGCAGCTCTTCTCCCACTTCTCTAGAGGAAGACCTAGGTTGCATTTTTATTAGATGAATATAAAGTCTGATTTATAGTTTGGGCAGTAAGGGTAAGTGATACAACAAAAGAAGATAATACGTTAAATAAAGTGGGTGAGCAGTGAAGATGGTGAGAATCCTGGCTAGATATGTCTGAGATTTTTTATGACTAAACAAACATTCTTTATAGCATAAATGTATCTCTGTAAATCAACGTTTCAACATATGAAATTCCATGCAGTTGTTGACATAATCTAACACTTTCTGTTATTACCATACCAAGCAAAAACATCCAAGAGGTTCAGAAGTTAATTCAAGATTCCATGCAAATTTTATACTGTTGGACTGGATAAATCCAGGCATTTCTGATCATGAACATACTCATTTTCAATTGCGGTTTTACTAGACTGGCGGGACAAGAAAATTCCACACCATTGCCATGACTAACATTTTTAAGCATGTGAATCTAAAACAAAAGCTTTACATTGCTGTAGTTTTATCATAAAGCCATTTCAAAGCTGATCAGTTTTTCCTCTTGAGGGGAAAAAATTAATCAAGTAAAATGCATAACTTGCTTAAGTTGCCACTTACAGGCATACCTGCATGAATTGACACTTGTTGAATTATCAGAGTAGTGCAAGTTATGGGCTTATTTTCTGTCCTTTTGTGTGTACAGAAACACTGTATCTCAGACATCATTTTGTGGTAAAAACAGATAAAGGATGACATGAAATGTCAACACCTTTCCATATGGTATTTGCTAAAAAAAGTCATGCTTTAAATATATGGAAAATATATCACATATACACAGACTAGATTGTTCTTCAGCACCAGCAGTCAATGGACCTGAGAAAATCTATGCACTTTACAGGTCTGCCATCCTAATCAGTAAAAGACCTTACTGACAACACGTAAGATAATTAGGCAATGAGAAGAATACAAATTGTATTAAAAAAGGAGAGATTTAAGGCATACTAAAATGAGCTTCAGAAGTCAGAACATATAAATAAATGTACAGTGGTTAACAGAGATGACTCTGAATGTCAGATACACAGCTGCATGATTTTGCACAAATTGATCTCAAAGGACAAAATTCAAATCTTAGTTTGTACATTTAAATATACTTTTTTACTGTAAGATGAACTAAAAATGTAAAAACATCTAGCAGTTCAAGTACGCGTGAAATCTAAAACCAAAAATATAGTATTTTGCAACTTTTAAATAGCATAGGTTTTAGATATCTGAACACATCATTGCACTTTTTAGAAGACTCAGTCAACTGTGAATCCAGTATGTGTTTTACAGGTTAGGTAACAATGTACTAGCCACGTAAGTGGTTAAAAGGCAACAGAATGAATTTAGGTAGACATTCTTTCCAAAGGTCAACTAGTAAATCATCTCATGATATAAAATGCTTCTCACTCTACAAAAATGAGGGCAAGGTGCAATTTGAAATGTCTGCCTTTGGTGTACAATATGTAATCCAGAAGAACCGTATATGTGACTTAACATTCAAGCAGAGAGGTAGGATATGTCATAAACCATGGGAATTCATCGTCGTATGTATCAAACATCCAAATAATTTCATTATATAAATTTTGACTGCTTTTCTTTCCATATTCTGTTCACCTATGTGACGGACTAAATCCATACAATGAACAAACACTGCATAAGATTACAGAAGTGTTGACATATGCTCCTGAATTGCATCACAGCAGCGTGACACCAACAGCTGAAAGTGCTGAGCTAGGTGCCTGCTGCTTATCACTCAGGCTCATCTGAAATATGGTCATCTTTATACCCATCAGTTGTTTCCTTTTTTCATAAAATGGAAAAAATCAATAAGGATGTCCACAGACAAGATCATCCATAAGCGAACCTTGTTAAACCATAAGCTAAGATCTACTGACTATATAACTACAAAATAAAATACACCTCTGACTTGCAAATCAAAATGTTGCATTTTACAATATCAGGTGAAATCCCTTATTTAGAAATATCTAACCCATTTAGAATTAAAATGACCTTTATTTATTATCTCAATGAGAAATTTTGTAAATCTTAAAACCAGCAGTGAGTGCTAATTACTTGAAAATATAACTTTTGACCTTTGAAAAAAAATAATTACACAGATGGGCTATATGTCCCAGTTCTAGATTCTTTCTACAACATTTGTAACCGTGCATTAGTCTGACTAACCAGCACAATAAAGTAGGTTTGTAATTGAAGAATTATCCTTGTGACAGTTAAGTAAAGTATGTAACCAGATAATTTACCATTAATACAAAATATTAATTCCTTTCAATTTTTTCTAAACCATCAAGAGGTGCTTTTGATTTTTTTTTAATTTACTTTTTTTTTTAAACACAAGTGTTTCATAGAGTTACCAGGAAGTAAGTTGTACAGTGGTCTTTCCCCTGAAAAAGCTTTGCATAGCAGGTCCTAAGACCTACTCTAAAATTTTAACTAAAACACTACAATGTCATACCAAAAGTTTATTCCCTACAACATAGGTTATTTTTGCAGTTATAATCAGAACAAAATAAACCAAAAATAGATATATGCTGCAGCCAAATCCTGAGATAATTACTGAGTTTAAAGTGCTACCAAAAGAATTCTTCTGTGTACTAAAATGCTTTTTTGCAGTGGTGAGAGTATACACTGATTTATTTCTTTTCTTTCTTTGTTTACTCAGTTGCTGTTACTAATACAGTATAATGTATATTAGATTAATGACCTAAACAGTAAATATTTTCTAGGTTATTAGTTCCTTTCAGATTTTGAGAGGTACTTCTATTTTTTGCTTCTCACACAGTATCAGATTTCAGGAATTTGGGGAGTTTGAATATCCTCTAATCTTAATCAAGACATTTGTTTTTCATCAAAATGCACCCAGTACAACCTAAGTCCTAGTATAATGAGTTACATTCCTCCTTCTTGCCCATTTTGACCAAAATAGATGACTGAGGAAATTGGTATTTGTTTAAGCATTCAAAGCTTCTACAGAAATGTAAAAACCCCTTTCTATATAACAAATATTCCTGCATGTTGTTGAGTGTTTTGCACATATGTAAGCATCCTCTTAACAATCACTGGAAGACTTTTTTTCCTCTGCTAATGTTTTCATACAAGTTCTGAAACCAGTCTACATGAAGTCTTTTACCTTTGAAAACTCTAGAAAGCATGGTAGATGTCCCTGCTTGTGGTAACTTGCAATCCCGAGCCAGGGCAACATACTCAGCAAATTCAGTTTCTTTTTTCTGGTTTTGTTTTTTTAAAATAAAAACAAAACAAAATGAAACCCACAAAAAAACAGTAATGTTAAAAGTAATTATAAGCAATGCACTTGTAAAAGAAAAAATACTTAATATGTTTACGACAAGGCTAAATCTGAACTACAGCCAGCTGACTTGCTTTAGGCTCTTACTGTTGTTGATTGTGTTTCTCAGACAAAACCCTGTCATTGTGGAGCATTTCTAGTTTTCACAGCCAAACTGTATTTTGGAGTTAGGCCCAATTTCTTTCCCTTTCACTTATGTACTCTTAAAAATAACTTTTAACCTATCCAGAAGACATTTTTGACATCTTGACATTTTTCACTCTTTAGTATTACTTTAAGCATTGTTTCACCTCTTCAGATGTTACTTTGTTAGACAAGGTTAGCCTACAATAGTAATCAGCCACTTCAAGATCTGTGATAATAGAAAAGGAAAAAAAAAATCTTTCTTCTAAAGATATAACAACAAAAAGACCTCCCTGGGAAAAAATCAAAGATTTTCATAAAAAATATTTTTCCACGAGTTTTAGTTGCTAAACCACCTACAGCCCAAGAACCATCCATCTGAGAAGAAAATATGACCTTCCATTCTGTGTGCCTTTTATCTTGGTCATGCTTTGTGGGTACTTTTATAGATCTAAAAACTGAACCTTCCCATATCATGTCAAACATGTCACATATATTGTAAGTAAAGAAGCTACAACATTGAGTCTTAGATGCTCTTTCAGCCTTTGTCGCCTACTCGCCAGCAGGTTACCCAGTTCCTATTCTCTGCAGGTTTATCTGCACGCCCATCATTACAGACCAAGTCGCTCCACCACTAGAACAGAATTAGTCACACTACATAAAGTTAAGAGTGTGAAACTAGACATCAATGCCTAGATCTTCCTCCCTCTACAATTTTCAATAAGGCTGTAACACTAGACAAGCACAGTCAGTAACAACTTTGAGACTTTCTTTATAAAAGTTCTCTGTTAGGAAACTTAATTTGATCTGTATATTAAACTTTCTGTGATTACAGTCACTGCGAAATACTTGTATTCTGAAGAACTGTAAACTAAGAGCAAAAATAAGCAGTGCTAGCTAACTAAGGCACAAAACTGATCTGATCCAGGAAAAAAATCTCCTATGATTTTATCAGCTCCAACCAGTTACCAGTATCTACTGACAAAATAAATGAAACCAGAACAGTCTCTCAAAAGTGCACTATTTAGGCCATAACGTTTTTTTTCCTTAATAACTAGACTGTTACATCTAGTTACAAAACTACATCTGTTTCACTGTTTATCGAGTCAACTCTAGGCCCATTGGAACATGGGAACTATGTATACGAACTTAGTAGTCCTCTACAGATCCACAGAAAATCACTAAATAAATGACGAATGTAATTTAAAAGGGCTCTTATGATTTTTAAAAAAATAATAATACAGTGAGATATAGATAGTGCAGCACCTGTGCCTTTCCACATGTATATTTTTTGTGGGTGTTTACCAGACGGTAAGCCTTCATAAAATAACCACACAGACACTCACAAACATACATCTACCTAGATTTATACTCTTTTTTTTATCTTCCCAAGTAAGTCTGCATTTCTGAGAGGTATGCCAAGGAACACTTATAACCATATTACCACTATAACAGTATTGAAAACAACTGTGATCAACGCCTGAGAACTTCAGGGTAACATTTGGCTAGAATGGACTCAATGGACATTACATCAACTGCACTACCTGCAGGCCCAATCATGACTTTTGACAGTACTAGGAAATACTTGAAATAATTAAAAAAATTGCCAAGGAAAGATTTCTGCACATGTTCGCAAGCTATTTCTGAGTTACACTCTGTGCAATAGTTTTGACTTCACTGATACTGCATCAGGCATTAATCAGCAAAACTTCCGGCTCATTATCTTCAGAGTTAATTTTAGTGAGTCCTGCTCATTATGCAGGGTTCCTTCCTCAATTCTCTTAAGTTGAAACTGAGCATTTAAAATAAAAACTAATATCATACTGAGGCATCACTGGTCACTTGCTCACTGGATAAAAACATATTGTTATGAGGAGGAAAACTTGCATTTGGGGCCAGTCACAGCAAGACAAGAAGCAAAAAAGAAAGTCTAGAAAAAATTATTTTTATCATCAAACCTATGACATATTTTGCTAGTTTTGCACCCATCTTTTCACACATCTAAAACTACACAGTTGTTACTAGATACCTTTTCGGCTGACAGTGAGTTAAGTGAAAAAGTTACCATCTACAACCTGCCCCAGTTGCTCATTAACGTCTTTCTTCTCCATATGTTGCTGCCTCCTCAGATCTGCTAGCTTAACTGCATGCATAGCCAGTCTTGGTGTCAGTTAAAACGTTTAGTATCAGATTAAACTTTGTTTTTAAATGCAGGTTATTTGACAGAGACAAATTAAGCAGAGGCTACAGATGCAATTCTACTGTCAGACAGGAGGATGTAATAACTTCTGGCAGGATGTGGTGAAGTGCAGTAGAAGTAGGCTCGGACCTGCAATCTTTCCACCAAACTCAGCGACAGCCAAGACAGCATTTCAGACCACAGCCTTAAAGTTTTGGAGGACAGATGAGAGGAAGAAGTGGCACAAAAGTAAACTCTATTAGAGACTGGCTACGGCTTTAAGAAAAAACTCTCTTATGGAATTTAAAAAGAGAACAAAACTCATCAGTTTTCTATGCTATCTTACATGTATGGAATAGCCAAAAACAATAAAAATGTGAAACCAGGAGGATTCTTACAGGGCAGGTGGCAGCATTTAATAAAACTATATCCTTACAAGATAAGACTTATTCCAGGACTGGCCACATTCATACAAGGAAGCAGCTGACATGAAGTGCTTACTGAACCCAACAGCATTTAAAATTTACTATGCAACCGAGAGAAGGTGCTCTGAGTAGGGTGCCTTAAGGAGACAGTCCAGATACTTTTACCTTGGGATTTCCCGATTCTTCCCCTTTCTCGGTCATCTTACAGCCACAACAGCCAACTCCAGACCTCATGAGTTGGGTACACATAAAGCCTGTCTCTAAGAGCTCATTTGTTGTCAAGTCCCACAGACCCAGTAGTAAAAATCAGGCAGTGCTTCAGTGCCTTTGCATACATATCTAACCAAGAATGATCATTAAATACAAGTAACTGTTGCCTCCTACACAAGCTATAAATTGCTCTGCAGCCACAAGTAAGGAAACAGTGAATTCACCACCTTCTTTGGCTGCAGACCAATGCTCTAGCCAGAAGGCTGCGCTTCTCGTCTCTGCTTATTTCAAATAAAATTCATTCTCTGCTCATTTCACAACACCTAGAAATGAAAAAGATCTTACTGAGACAGCATGGGAAATTTTCATTTAATTTAGTCCATTTTAAGTAACTGGATTAGGAGGTGTTTGTAGGCCTGGTTCTGTACAGGAGATCATAAATTTCAGATGGGAGTATCAAAGGCACTCGCAAAGCAATGTTACTGCGATACTAACTCTGCATCTTTACCCTTCAAATTATAAAAAAGACAGGTAGTCACTAACAAACACCAGAAATATGCCATGTTTTCTTTCTCCATGGTCAGCAATCTGTAATAAATTCAAACAGACGACACACTGCTTCCATGGAAAAGAAAGAAAAGGTAAGAGTGAAGTAGCTACTTTCAAAATTTCTGTCTGGATAGAACACACTCTAATTTGATTTCTATGCTGGAAAGAAAAAAAATCTAAATTACCCTTTCTCATTCAAAAAAGTAGAAAAAAAAATAAGGGTTTCTGCAACAGTAAAAAGAGTATTCTTGCCGCTTCAAAGAAATAGAAACATTTGATTATTTTGAAGTAGCTGGACAGAGCTGGCAGTTGAACTCAATTACGATTCCATCAGGTGCTAGCTGATACATTCAATAGTGTTTGAGAGAAGATGAAATACAGTAGTCCATGCAAATCATAACAGAAAGCAATCTCACTAAGCTGATACCAAGCCATTCCTTGCCTAAGAATATGTCTCACATTCCAGATAAAGAAAATTTAAAACACTAAGACTAAAGGTTGAAATCAACTTAGCAAAATAATTTTAAAATACTTTTGTTTTAAAAACACACTCCCACAAAACTTAAATCGGACAAACATATAACATGGTATGATTCTTATTGAAAAAGATCACAAATAATGAAAAAGATGGTATCTTGGTTAATGAAATGACCACATTGTTTTCTGTGTTCATCTGCAAGAGACCTATTTTCTCCATGTTATTTAGCATATGCTGAGGGGAGGTAATAATAAGGTTCCTTGAGATTTCTCCAAAGGTTACACAATGCACTACACACGTAGCATTTACTTAGGCTTATCAAATGCAGCTGCTTTGGAAATTAGGAAAATATTAAACACACACAGAAGTGAAGCAGTAAACTCAGTCCTTCAGGGCAGTCGGTGCTTCCTTTTGCTTAATGCCAGCTAGGCCCCAACCCACTGAGAAAAGCACTACAGATTAGTATTTTCTGCCAGGCCATGTTGTAAATTAACATTCTTAATTGTAGTGGCATGTCGCTCGAGGGGAAAGAAATAATTCTAAACTCAGAGAAATCCAAAGGACTTTAAATTTTGACCTTCTAAATAAGAAGGTTATCTTAGAAATTAAGGCAATATTTTAAGCACACAAAGAAGCTTTCTCTCATCATTATTTTCTGGAATGCTCTGTTGTCCATCTGAGTCATTTTGCTTCACAGGGCTTCAACTTCTTTCTTTCGGATACTACTCCAGTGCCAAACAAATCTTTGGTCCTCCAGATAATCAGACTGTTTTCTGTATCTTGCTCCAAGATGTCAACAACACTTTGTTTCACCTTTGCAGGTTCATCTTCTCTTTTGACCTTAAAGACATTAAACTCATAAATCAGTTCTGCTTTTGCCATTATGACAAGCAAGCCCTACTTATCCTTCTTGTGGCTGCAAGTCTTGAATTTTTCCATTCACTAATGCTCTTACCTCTCCACAAATACTCTTAACTCTCTACAAAAATATATATTTCTGGAAGAAGGGGACTTGGCTTCATAATCAGTGCAGGTAAAAAAGTATCCTCCAAAAGTGAGTAATCTAATTCTCTAATCTGTTTTTTCCAGTTATTGAAGTTTGGAGTGGACATTCTCATCCAAGGTGACTAGAAATGAGCACTTAATAGATGCAATACATTCCCACGTCAAGACTATTAAAGAAGTATATTGCTAAAGACTTAGAATTAGATTTGATCCCTGTGAAATTGCCACATAACTCCACAGAACTTGGCATATTGCTATTTTTAAAAAACAGTAAATGACAAAGTAAACAGTTACTGCAAATAGGACTGCAGACTGGACAATAAAAGCAAAAATGTAGGTTGAAAGGAACTTTTGGAGATCACCTAGTCCAGACTCCTCCTCAAGGCAGGGCTAACTTCCAAGTTAGGTTGGATTGCTTTAGAGCCTTCTCCAGATGAGTTTTAAAAACCTCCAGGGATGGAGGTCTCTCTCTAAGCAACCTGCCCCAGTGCTTAACCTCACACCCTGTGAAAAGCTGCCTCCTTACATCCAACAGGAATTTCCTTCATTGACACTTGTGGCCACTGTCCCCTGCCCTGTTGCTGTGCACCTCCCAGGAGAGCCTGGCTCTGGCTTCTCTACAGCTCCTGCAACCAGCTCCCTGCGGTGCATTCTCTCTTGTCTCCTGGCAAAACAGATCCTCCAGCACCTCAGTGGCCTCCCACTCAACACTTTGCATTTTTTTGACCTCCTTCTTGTCTTGGAGCACTGCAAAGTGGGCACAGCTCTCCTGCTGCAATAGAAGAGGAAAAACCCCTGCCCCGACCAACCGACTGTGCCCAGCCATCAAGAAGCCTTCCTTGCTGTAAGGGCACACAGCTGCCTCACCTGTAATTCACTGCCCACCAGATCCCCACATCTTTTTCCGCGGGATCATTGGCAGCCAGGCCGTAGCATTGCACTGGGTAATGTCAAACCAGATGCAGAACTTCTCCTGAGCTGTATACACAGTTTTAAGACAGCTGGTCCTGTCCTAAGAAAATGAAGCCTAAACTAGGTGAGACAAGTAGATGAGACATGATGAAAAATAACTGTTAAAGAAAGGCAAGCCATTAATAAAGAGGCCAGTTAAAAGTTTTGAGCAGGATTCAGATGGAGCATAAAGACAAATGCAAATTTAGGAGCTTCTGTTCAAGGTGTGGGAGACAGATAATTGAGAGACTCAAATCCAGGAATGGGTGATAGGCATAAATAAAGCAATAGTCCTAAAGGGTTACCTGGCTGTAAGGCATAAGAACAGAAGAACGATTGAAAGCAAAATAAAATTATGTACAACCTTAGGCACACAACTCACCTCTTCATTCAGTTATTTATTTTTTCACTTCTGAGATTCCAATTAGGCAACATCAAAGATACCAAAAAGCCACTTTAGGTATAGAAAGTTCTTCAAAAGGAAAAGCAGTACTGCAGTCTGTCGGAGCTCCCTGACAAAGAAGAGTTCAATAATCCTCTACTACACTTGAGCAATGAGGAGTGAAAAGTATAACCTTAAAATATAAGTAATGGAAAGAAATAGGTATGTGCCTGAAAGGAAATCTCAAATTCATCATGCTAAGCTTTCAAAGACAAACTTTAAACAAAATGGAGGTAGCTGAAAATACCTATTAATTTTGCTTGCGAGAAAAATGAATCTCTCATGCCTTTAGGCAGTAGAGAATTATGTGGTCTTTCAAACTGAAAAAGTGTGAACTGTAGAGGATCAGACTGAATAAATGTTAAGATGCCAGCCTTTGGGAATCTACTCAATAACAATATTTTTGAGATGTCTCACACAGGAATGGTGTATTTGTTATAGTTATTTACACCTTGCAGAGTAAGCTAATAAAAAAAGAAAGAATGTGTTTATGCATTAAGGAATAGAGACAAAGACAAAGGAAATATCTGCATGAGAACACATAACAGGTATAAACAGATCAGTCATTTTAAGGTAAGCTGGAAAGGAAAAAAAACCACAAACCCCAAAACAATAAACATAACTTTAAACCAGACCATACTATAAAAAAAGATGAATGTTTTCCACTTCATGTCTTTCAAGTGTTGAAAAATTAGTCTGGTTTGTAAGGCTCTTTCCCTCAATTTATGCAAAGACTTCAAATGCAGAATTCATTTAGTCCTCATAGCCAGAAGAAACCTCCTTATCATAAAAAAAAGGCAGAGACAAGTAATCGGATGGAGGAACAGTTTCCTAAATCTGTAAAGATGATTCCAGCACTACTGTTACAGCTGTTGCAGATGGGACAAGGGTGGTATCCAACATCCAAAAATGAGATGTATACATCTAAAGAAGGCTTCTTGATTAAGTCCTGCTGTCAACCCTGCTGCAAAGACCTGCTTCCTGAATACAAGTTTTCTGTGCATTTTATTCAGGCTACAATAATGATAGTAGCTGTGGGGAAGCCTCTTGCTTGGTATGATGTGAAGGCTAATACCAACAGAAGCCATCTCCATCGCAAAAGTTCTTTCTGTGCTGTTGAGCAGGAGTGCCAATAAAAAGCTGAGGCCCTTCACTGAGGATCTCAATACATCTCAAGGCTGGGATCCAACTCAGTATGCAAATATATTTTGCTCTGGTAAGCCAAAATCAAGCAGAAGATAGGTATAATTTTCAATATCTACTCTATTGCTCATAATATCCTAAAAATAATTTATAAACACTGATTATTTGGTCTAAGCCTGTAATCCTCTTTAGGAGTAAGATACCTACTGTATAAATAGCTTCTTGAGAAAAAAAAGTCGGCTTCATTATGTGGCAACCTGTAAAACTAACTACATCTTCTTGTGAAAAAAGAAAAAGATAAGGAGGCATAAAGGAACTGACTCTAATTGACACCTTTACTGCAATAATCTGGAACAATACTTCAAGAGGAGCAAAAAACAGGTTTAGTCATGCCCTTCTTTTCTTGTATCATATCCAAAAAAAGGTTTCAATCTCTTTCTTAAATGACATACTTTTACTTCTTTATTGAATTCTTTAATTCACCTCTTTTATCCTTTCCTTTCTGCTTTTTTTAATCAATTGCTAAAATTACTCAGCAGAATTGCACATCAGGTATACAACAATTCCTTTCATTGGCATGAAATATATGGGAGACAGGAGCTTAAAACGCCAGTCATTATGTGCAGTCCATAAGCTAACATTTACCGCAGACAAAATATGTTCAGAGTTATAACAGGGATGGGGCCAAACTGGGTTTAAACTATCCATTTAAAGTTCTTTGTTTCTACAACTAATCAAAGTCCATCTTTGTTCCAAATATGAAGTCTCTAATGTCAAGCATATTAGAGAATTCCACCAAAATGGAGCAAAGAACTTGGACCTCTCATGTAGCTACAACTAAAATAAAGACAGAAGTGAAAATATAGAGTGGGCAGTAATGAAAAAATCATGGAAAAGTATAAAGACTTGAGGAAAAAAAGTAAGGAGCTGGGAAGACAAAAACTCAGCAAGAACAGCGATTGCCCTGTCCTTGGAATAATGGAGCTTCACACTTCGCCACCTGAGTGGTAACTGTCTGGTGTGCAGGAACTCAGCAGGAACCCACATCTGAGTTAGAAGGCATTATAATGTTCTGCCTAGGAGCAGGTTAGCCTTGTCTATCTACTGTTTGTGTCAGCCAATAAATAATTGCTGTGTACTCATAAATTCAGTAAATTCCTGCTTGCAAGTCTCTGTGGATGGCAAAAGATGTTCAAATAAAAGTGACACAGCAGAGGAAGGGTACAGAAAATAAAAGTATGGTTTGATTAAAGAGCTATGTATCAGCTTGAATTTACTAATACTGCAGTTATTAAAATAAGAAAATGAAGGGGGCCTTCAGGTTTCACAAAGGATAAACAACTTTGCCACATCAGAAAACCAATTCATATTGTTAAGTCTGCATGTTGATAGAACGTTATTTTTCAAACAGTCTGCCTCGTTTTAAAGCTGCTTGTGTGGCAACAACAATGATAGAGAAGAGCAAAGTGTTTCCCTTTAGGGCTAAAACTGTATGTGAACATTACAGGAATGTCATTATCAAAAGCTTTGGTGTCACAGCAAGATCATCAGCAATCTACAAAGACTGACTAGACAGACTGACAGGCTTAAGACCTTGTCTACAAATCAATTTGTATGGCATTCAGTTTCTAGTTCTCCTTCTCTTGAATACATTGATGCCAGAATGTTGATGATCCTCAGAAGACAAAAGCTAATTCTATTTTAAAGTTCCTCTATTTAACTTACAGATGCCATAAACTTACTTAAATGTTTATTAATATTTTTCAAAAAACATAAACCTGAATCTGAAATCTGTAGATTTGGAGGGGGTCACATACCAAATCACATTAATTCACAAGCTTTAATTTTAAGAAATCCATTGAAGTCCTGAACAAAATATTTACAGGCTGTCCTTTAATACAAGAGTCTTTTAATAAAATCACTCATCTTTCACATGGTATGAAATAGTTAAGTATAGAAGCATCCATGTTGTTGGATTTCTGCAAAGTTAAGAAAATTAATACTCTGTTTTTAAAAGCAAAATTACAGCTATATGTTGCAAATAAGTACGTGCACACAAGTCCCAAAACGTGTAACACATCCATTTAAACGTGCCACGTGCACAGGGACATTCTTCAGTTTTGCTCTGCAGGGGACTCACAACAGTCATTAAAATATAATAAGCTCCACAATGAATAGAGTAAGTAGTCATTATAATGTAACGAGCAATAATTATCACACAAAGGTCCTATGGAGTAAACTCATTGCATTCCAAGAATATTATACCTTTTTTCCTTAAGAAAAAAACAAAAAAAGCATAAATGGGATCTCCCATCTTGGTTCAGAACTGGGAAACATATAGGCATACTGATGTGACATAGTATGTTTGACCAAATGCACTACCATAATGTAACAACACAAGCCAAACTGACTTCAGTAGCACAGTGGGCATTAACAGCTTTAGGAAATCAGTCCTCACCTGACCTCATATAGTCTGAAACAGCTTAAGTTCATTAGCCTTCAAGTCACAATGCAAGGCTAAATAGTCAACAAAGCTCTTCCTGCTGGCTTTGCTTCAGAGGTATTTACAAACCTCCTGAACAGGTTTCTGTCTATGAGGCTGCTTATCAAAGGCATGTACAAAGGAATATCCCTCTGGTCATCTTTTCCATTCATCTACCTCATGGCTAAAGAAAGATTATTGAAATAAAGGTGCCCTATTTTTCCAAACCTTCATATAAAATCATAGAATCATAGAATGGTTCGGGTTGGAAGGGACCTTAAAGATCATCTAGTTCCAATCCCCCTGTCCCAGGCAGGGACACCTTTCCACTAGACCAGGTTACTCAAAGCCCCATCCAACCTGGCCTTAAACACTGCCAGGGAGGGGGCATCCACAGCTTCTCTGGGCAACCTGTTCTGTTGTCTCACCACACTCACAGGAAAGAATTTCTTCCTAAGATCTAACCTAAATCTACCCTCTTGCAGTTTAAAACCATTACCCCTCATCCTATCACTACATGCCTCTGTAAAAAGTCCCTCTCCAGCTTTCCTGTAGGCCCCCTTCAGGTACTGGAAGGCTGCTAGAAGGCCTCCCCAGAGCCTTCTCTTCTCCAGGCTGAACAGCCCCAACTCTCTCAGCCTGTCGTCATAGGAGAGGTGCTCCAGCCCTCTCATCATCTTCGTGGCCCTCCCTGGACACGTTACAACAGCTCCATGTCCTTCTTACATTGGGGGCCCCAGAGCTGGATGCAATACTCCAGGTGGGGTCTCACAAGAGCAGAGCAGAGGGAGAGAATCACCTCCCTTGACCTGCTGGCCATGTTTCTTTTGATGCAGCCCAGGATATGGTTGGCCTTCTGGGCTGCAAGCGCACACTGCCAGCTCATGTTGAGCTTCTCATCAACCATCACCCCAAGTCCTTCTCCTCAGGGCTGCTCTCAATCCATTCTCCACGCAGCCTGTATTTGTCCTTGGGATTGCCCTGACCCACGTGCAGGAACTAGCACTTGGTCTTGTTGAACTTCATGCGGTTCGCACAGGCCCACCTCTCAAGCCTGTCAAGGTCCCTCTGGACGGCATCCCTTCCCTCCAGCGTGTCGACCGCACCACACAGCTTGGTGTTATCGTCAAACTTGCTGAGGGCGCACTCAATCCCACTGTCCCTGTCGCCGACAAAGATGCTAAAACAGCATCAGTCCCAATACCGACCCCTGTAGGAATGCCACTCGTCACTGGTGTCCACTTGGACATTGAGCCGTTGACCACAACTCTCTGAGTGCGACCATCCAGACAATTTCTTATCCACCGAGTGGTCCACCCGTCAAGTCCATGTGTCTCCAATTTAGAGACAAGGATGTCATGTGGGACAGTATCAAATGCTTTGCACAAATCCAGGTAGATGATGTCAGTCGCTCTTCCCCTATCCACCAGTGCTGTAATCCCGTCGTAGAAGGCCACCAAATTCATCAGGCATGATTTGCCCTTAGTGAAGCCACACTGGCTGTCACCAACCACCTCCTGATTTCCGTGTGCCTTAGTATAGTTTCCAGAAGGATCTGCTCCATGATCTTGCCAGGCACAGAAGTGAGACTGACTGGCCTGTAGTTCCCCTGGTCTTCCTTTTTTCCCTTCTTGAAAATGGGGGTTATGTTTCCCCTTTTCCAGTGGGAACCTCACCAGACCGCCACGACTTCTCCAAAATGATGGATAGCGGCTTAGCAACTTCATCCGCCAGTTCCCTCAGGACCCATGGATGCACCTCATCAGGTCCCAAGGACTTGTGCACCTTCAGGTTCCTTAGATGGTCTCAAACCTGATCTTTTCCTACAGTGGGCGATTCTTCATCCTCCCAGTTCCTTCCTCTGCCTTCTGCAACTTGGGCGGTGAGGCTAGAGCATTTGCCAGTGAAGACTGAGGCAAAAACGTTATTGAGTACCTCAGCCTTCTCCATATCCCGGGTAAGCAGGTCTCCCGTTTTGACATAGTTCTCTAATCTGGCAGAAAATTAACCCAAGAAAAAACACAGGAAACTCAAGCCCTTCAAAAAAGCAGCAACTTTTTGGCTGAGTCATCTTGCATAAATTCTGCATAAGCTCGTCTATGCTCTCAGGTGCTTGCTTCTCTGGTAACACACATCCATCTACTGACTCCTCATTAAGAGGTCAAGAGCTCTCCGACATTATTTTTTTCACTTACAGTATAAAACATGGTTGGTATTAGCATGATGCAGTTTTTTGAGATGGATCTGAGAAACAGAAAGGCCTGCTCCAGGACAACAGTCACATAACAGGATCACTCCCTCCAAACCCTCTAAACCCAGAGCATCCAATTTACAGCACACAAGCCATACGCATTGCCAGGCAATGCGTTTATGTCCCAGCAGCAAGCCAGGGACTGATCCACGTTATTCTGTTGGCACTGGGGACCCATTCCCTATCTATAACCCACGTACAGCCTGCATGCCCGTAACATGCCTGGTAAACACCTGGGAAGAGGTTGCTGCTGCTTGAAGGCACTTCTGGCAGCAGGTTATATCATCTGCTCTAGGAACAGTAATCACCTTCCCATCACACTGCTCCCTGGTACAACCCTGGAGTACCCACCGTGATAATGCATTGTGAATCTTATGCCTAGGATAGCTGTCCTCAGAATAAACAGAATAACAAATAAATCCAGTTTATTTAGAAAACACTAGACCTTGTATGAACCAATTGTACTGTGAATACTTTGTAGTCTTTACCTGACACTGAAAGAAGCTCAACCAGCTAGAAATGTTGAGCACTACTTGAAAACATATGTTTGCTTGCAGATTGTCTTGCCACTTTCCAAAACCACTTAGAAGGGTTTCTAATACAAAGTTATGTTGGATTTCAAAGCATTGGTTGTTTATTCATTGAAAATGGATTAGTATGAGAACAAACATTACATTTCTTCAGTAGTTTTCTAAAAGAAGTTTCAGACAGTTCACAATTTTAAAAAACAGAAAAAAAAAACCAACCTAACATACAATGCTAAATGAACCGATTATTTTACACATTCTGCCAAGCAAATACAAAAATATTTAAGATCTCTCTAGGCTGAATAGGCAAGATAATAACTCTGAGCTCAAATTGCCTAATATGAATGCAAGAAATTGTGCTTTAATGAACTGCAAATATATAACAAATTTTCTTCATCAGCAATATGTGTGGAAATTGCATGTAATAAATGATGTGTAGCTTTTTCTAATGACTCCACTAAGAAGGCTTATTATTTATTAGAAAGAACAAAATGTAAAACATAAAAAAAATATTGATTGAGGACTGTAATCCAGACATAAATTAGTTTCCCTTTTATTTTTAAATATTGGCAGTTCCCACAGGCAGTTAATAGCTGCCATGCTACAGTGCTGCTCATATGCCCTAGTTTTATTTCACCTCTGAAAGCCAAGATTTTACACTTAGAAGAGTCAGCAGTTCCCAGGTGCTAATACAATATATCAGTGTTAAAAATACCTTCTTACAGTCAAATGAAATCTTTCTCACTATTGAACAAACTAAGGGAGCTAACTCCCTTTTAGCAACTTTTTCCTTCAAATATGTACAAACATATGCATATGCACTCCAACACCCTCAGAATTAATGGCGATACTTTTCCTGTCCTGCCACCATTGCCAACCTATTAAAATTTTTACCAATTACAGGAAGGTTCTCTACTGAAGGAGCACTTGTACTTTAGAAGCAGTACAGGACTCACTGGGACAGGGTCTCAGACTTGGTTCTGAATATCTCAAATGTCTGCCCTACTACTACAGAGATGGTCTCTATGTTGCTAATTTTTAGAAATTATTTATTCTATCAATTTGATTATTTTTGATGGAAAGTTTGACTGAATCCTAGCTGGAAATCCAAGCCTGAGAAATTTCACCCCCTGCCTTAATTCCAAGTGTCAGCTTAAGTCTCATTCTAACAACTGCCCTATACAGAAATGGTGTTTACACAGAAAAGACAGAACTAAAATATTTCCTCTGGGCCAGGCATAATTATTGATAATGAAAGGCACTTCATAGTCTCTTGGACCAAAAGATTTTCATCCATGGCTTTCCCACCACCCAATAAGAGTAAGATGTGAATTAAACAGAATTCATATTCAAATGTATAACTTTGGTATAACAATATATTACGCATTTGGCTAAGTGATCTAATCATAGAATATTATTCAAAATAAGTTATTTAATATAATTATGGAAATGCACATTCTCATCTGTGAAAATAAGCAGGTCAAAGAATAGCTCATGTACTGCCACAAGATGTGATCAGTAACTTTTACAAGCTTTTAACAGTACCAGGCATCATTCCTTCTTTAAAAAGCTGATTTCCATTTCTTTGTACCTTCCCAAAGAATACGTGTGTGCTTGTGTAACCATATATGCATCCATAACTGCGGCTGTAAGGGCTTAATGGCAATAAATTATGAAACAATACAGTGCATGATGAAGACATTGGAACATGCTGCCCAGACAAGTTGTGGATGCCCCATCATTGGAAGTGTTCAAGGTCAGACTGGATGGAGCTTTGAGCAACCTGCTCTGGTGAAAGATGTCACTGCCCATGGCAGAGGGGTTGGATTATATGATCTTTAAAGGTCCCTTCCAACCCAAACCATTCTGAGATTCTATGATACACCTGGAAACACCAAAACAGGGTGTCAACCAAATACAGAGTTGATTGTTTTCAACAGCAATACCACACAGGGAGAAGACATGATGGGCGGTATTTAGAGAACCTACATTTAGGCACATACTTCAGTTCAAGCTAACTATGTCACCAGCAGGGACAGGCAGGTTTCTCCACAGAACAGTTCAAAACAATTCAAGTGCAAGACCCCACCACAGTGCATGGAACCTGAAGCTGGCTGATTTGCAATGCCTGATCCACCACTCCCGGCTGATGGGGTAACTGAATGAGGACGTGGCAGTCCCCAGAGTCACCTCCAGCAGAGTGTCCTGTGCTGCCTCACTCCTCCTGTCTGCTAAGTCAAGACAATGTAACTGATCCCTCTTGTAAAGTACTTTCAGGGTTCAACATTACAGACCGTGCAGTACTACACAGACCAAAAAATCTCACAGTTCGCTACAGTCCTATGGTAGAAATGCAGCCAGTACCTGAGCTAGCTTGGGTATCTTTATATGACACTTCACAAACACACTTTAAGATTTGTCCGTGTAAGCACAGGATAAATCATATTGAAACCTAGGTAAGGTGGAGTGAGGATGAAAATATATGTTCATGACATAAATATACTCTCCCTTGCAAGAATATTTGCTTAAAAAAAGCAATCAATTTCATAAAGAGTGGGGAGTCAAGTTTGTAATTGTAAAATAAAGCTCTGCCTTTTCTATGACAATAAACCCAGCATTAACTCTGTTCAGGTTTAGAAGTAACTCCACAAAAATATAAATGGCAATTGCCATCACACGAAATCACGATTCTTACAGGCCTCAGGCATCTGTTAGGTATATTTCAGTATACAAAAACTGCAGATGTGCAAATGCCACCAAGTTGCTTATTAGTTGCTTATAGAACTACATGACTATGTTGTTCCGGTTGTGCTCAATGCACAAAGAAATTATTTAAAAAAAAACAAACCCAAAACAACAACTCCCCTCCCCCGGACAAAAACAAACCCCAAATAAGAGATTAGGCTTATGCATGACACATGGGGGATTTGAACGGAGTATAGGAACTTTGATAAAGCCTGTTTTTGGAAGGAAAAAAAATAAATCATTCTGCCAGCCCTCTTTCTCCCTTACGGGACACAATTTTTTTGGCTCCTGATTCAGGAGCTTCTTAAAAATTCTACTTTAGTTCTTGGACTGAATATTCAAGTTCCATGTAGCTTTTTTTGCTGGAAATGGAGAGCAACATTAAAAATTTAAAACAATATTGTACTATATTCGTTCTGTAATTATCATGCAATGTTCATGTCACATATGAAGCTACAGAGTGCTTCAGGGACTTGTCTAAGTTTGCCTGTCAAGTAAGTCGTGAAATTAAAGCAGTTCACCCTGATTTATCACTGGACTATATTCTCTTTACACTAGAACACTGTTGACTAAGGAAAATAAGTTTTCTACCATAATTAATGCTAGTGAGATTTACATCCTGGATTCTATAAAACTTTCTAGGCAATTTTGAGGTTTTCACATTATTTCCGCTTATGACCTTGATATATGCATCTCCTTCCTCTAGGATAAGATGAATAGAATCTCTTTTATGAATAGAATCTCTTTATATTGATTTTTTTTTTGCTATGTATTTCCTCCGTTTCCTGTCATGTCAGTTGCCACCTTTATTTTGCGTTGCCTACAAGCAAACTGTGCCCCAACGTGTTATGATGGCTGATTTAGCTTAGGCCCCTTTGCAGGACAGGTCTGCCAGAGCTAACTAGCTGTTAACTGTACAAGCAGGAGCTCATGTTCATCTGAGTGGAACAGATGACTCACTGGTATTTAGCTGTTTTGATTCAATCTGATAACACTGTTAATTTTCAGCACTACTTGCATTAACAGAAACGTAGTTCTTAACCACAGTAGGAGCTTCCAGACATGGAACAGGATTTTTCATACCTTTTAAATTTCATTTGTCAGCCTGAGATGTAGGTTGAAGTCTTCCATACAACCATGTTGAGAATTTAATTATTCACACTTTAAATGTGTTTATTTTTAGTTGTTGGTAAATATACAGTCCTTAAAACCAGCAATTAAAGTTAAACTGAGTTCAAAGACAAAATTATTTTTAAAAAATTTTCTTGATAATCACTTTTAAATACAGATTGTTCCCTGAAAGGTATTACATAAATGTTACATGGGCACCACAGGAATGTCAGTACTGGTACAGTAACAACAATACCTCTCTGGCATGCACACATGCACTCGCACGTGCTTATTTTCGATGTTGAAGACATTTATCCCCATCTGTTTTACAACAGTTCACCAGAACTATCACCACAAGCTAGCACAACATGCAGCACCAACAAAGTGGTTGAGTTAGAGTCTCTGCATTGCAGGACAAAAACACAAGACAAGAAGAGTTTTAATGTAGGTAGCACAGAACGTTGCTCTCAAATAAAACTACCTAGTGAATTAAACTGGTCAAAGTATAAAAACTTAACTGGCATTTTGTCCTAATAGCAGGGTCAGCAATCCTATCCTGGTGAAGCCTTAGAGGATCCTCAGCACCTACAAGCGGAAGGAATTTAGTTTTGAATCTCATCTGTAAATGGTTCAGTCAGCAACACAGTGCCCCCTAAACCACGCTTGTGCACTGGATCTGCTCCAAACATATGACAAACTTTTAAATGAATTTAATATTTCCCCTGAAAATAAGCATTTACTATCATCCAGGAGAAGGACAATAATTGCACAAGGAAGGCTTCAGTGTTTCCACACAACTATATATGACTGACTGCAGCACAGAAGTAAAGCTTTGGAAATGTAGAAGCTATGCTTAGTGTCTTGGAATGAAAAATAAAATCTGTACCTTGAATAGAGGAGGTGATTTTATCACTTGTGCTAACTAAACTCATAATTTTAACTGTGTTTTCCATCGTATTTCTTTTGATCATGAAAAACTAATGGGGCATTGATGCTCATGAGATTGGATTTATCCCAAACTCTAATCTGAATGATGAGCTACATTAAAATACAAGAAATGTTCATACTGCTTTACAGAGACCCACTCAGAGAAATACATGCAGTAGTGTACATTTGCCATGTTTCATTGGCTTCCGTACCCTGTCCTCCTTGTATCTTGTCACTCGTACACAAGCCAGACTCTCCCTTTCACAGGCACACACAGACATACACAGACAGAGAGAGGTTCAGGACTAGCTTGTTTTCAAAGATATACATTAACGAAGTCATCCTAAGGAGCTCCCGGCTTGCAAAAACACTCAGTTCCAGACCACTGGCAGTGCAATGGGTGAAAATGTGGCGTGAACTAAAAGCACGTAGTAGTTTTTGTTCATTAAGGATACCATGGGAGTGGGCTAGGAGGAAAGTGCATTATTTACAGCACCCTTTACAGAAAGTAAAGTTGGGTCACTGATTAAGATTTCACAAGCAGCTAAAGGTAAATCTGCAAGAGGTCTTCTTTTGCTGTGATTTCAATCCTCAGTTATCACATAATATTACAGACATGGGGGGGGGGGGGGGGGGGGGGGGAACCTGAAACTGCTATTCAAATATCAACCTTAATGTTCTTCACACACTGTTTCACATGGTGTGCTTTTTGTATAGAAAGGCTCACATATGTGAGCTGAGCTAAAGAATCTGCCTGCCATCACCATTAAAATGCATCTGCACATTATTCCCGTAAGTTAAGCAGCAGAACTGTAGGTATTACGAACACGGTCACACACAAACACACACACAGAGCGCCGCTACCTTCCTATGCCTGTATTTTGCGGGTCCCTTTGTAATTGCCTCGGATAAGCAAACGCGATTCTACACCACCACAAGGGCAAGGCTCACGTACCAGCGGTAACTTTAAGACAGACCAATTACAGGTTGTGGACCCACTGCGATAGCATTATTGCACAAAATATTTTGTGCTGCTTAGAAGGCTGTGTTAGCAGCACCACTGTCCAGAAATATCCATGTTGCCACATATCAAAGTGTCATTTTATTTAAGCCTTACCTTGGCTGACTTGCCCTAACTGGTGACAAGGCACTTTAATTTATACGAAGCAAATGGGGACTTTTCGCAGTGCTGGCGGCACAGCTGCTCGCCGTCCTCACCGAGGCAGCCGGCCCCGGCTCTGCGTCCCTCGGAGCCTCCAGCCCCGCACCGCCGCTCCTGCAGCGCCGGCAGCCCGGGCGATTGGCTGCGGCCCCCGCTCCCCGCCCGCCTCACCTCCCCTCCCCGCCCGCCCCCCTCCTTCTCCCCTCCCCGCCTTGTTTTCCACCTCTCCAGCACTTCGGGGCTGCACGCACAGCCTTCTGCGCGCAATGGCAGACCCCGGCCATCCCCGGCACTCGGAAGGAAGCGCGATTCATCCATCCATCCACCCATCCATCCATCCGTCCATCCATCCGCCTGTCCTTCCATACTTACCGATATCACCGGTGCGTACGGGCACAGGCACATCTTTGTCCGGCAACTGCGCGGCTGCGAAACCCCCTCTTCCGTGCTAGAGCTGCTGAAGGAGGACGGCTCCGACTTGGCGGCAACAAGCCCCTAAATTCGGTGCCGGGAAGGGGGGCCGGGGGAGGAGAGGGCTGGGCTGTCGGGTGGGGTGGGGGTGCAGGGAAGCGGCGCACCGCCGAAAGCGGGCAGCACGGCCCTGGGGTGGCAAGACGCTGATAGATTTTCCTATTTCTGTGCAAAGTCACAGCCCGCTAAACATTGAGCTGCCGGCTCGTTCATCAGCCATCCACGTGGTCCGACGGTGGCTGCAAGATTCAGATTGAATGATGCCCTTTAAAGCCTCCCTCCTATCCTGCTGGGGCACTGGAGGTTTCACATGGGTCACCCGTCCCTTTCCACATCAGCCTCACTCCTTTAAAGATTTCCTGCCCTTTAACACCCCCGCATTCTTCTTATTATACCATAAACTGTAAGCTGGTGGATAAGTTATGTCCTTTCAGGTGGGTCTGGATCAAGGCAGGCTGGCTGATGCAAAAGTCATTCCAAAATCTGGACCTCATATAACATCTTTACTCCAAATACATGTTATTTGGAATTAAGATTAATAGCATTCTCCTGATTCAGGGTTTCATTAATGGAGCAAACATGTGTCAGACTCTGCTTATCCAGCCTGCTAAGGCAGTGTATTAAAAATGTAATGAACATATAAGTGAAAGCCTTGGCACGTACCCTACTGGCAGAGGGGAACCTTGCTTCTAGCCAGCAGGACACGTGCCCTGGAGTGTGCCAGGAAACCACAGCCTGCTCTAGTACCACAGCCCAAGCAGGAAATGGCAGGACAGAAGAGAAAGCTACTGGTTACCAGTATTATGGGTCAGACGCAGCATCCAAAGTATAAATTATAGGTATCCCATGTATAAATCATCTAGACTGGAAAAGGAGAGCTGAAAAGAGTAATTCTACAATTTAACATAGCCAGGAGTGAAGCTGTTACACCAGATTAGATGGTGTACAGAACAACACTGCTCACTGAGATCACTTAAATCAAAATCGGAATAAAATCCAGTGCTGGATTGAGAACTTTTCAAACAAAATCACTCTGAGCTACTCAGTGATACACACTAAAAATTATTTTGCAAGCAGGGTAGGGAACTGAAGGCAAGAGGCAGGTAGTTGTTTGAATTTGGGAGTTGTAAGCTCGTGGAGGGAATGAAATAGAAGCTCTTTCAATTTGCTATTTTTATGTCCTGTGGCTTGCAACTGCAGCACATATGAATCAATGCTTTAATACAGTCTTCAGAATGTTCTCTCATGGAACTTCTGTTAGGTTTTGCATAGCTCCAGATTCAGATCTCTTGATCTGGGGCACGGGTTGCTTTTATCCAGATGCTTTCACTATTTTACTGCACTATGGGAGAAGCAGCTTTCAAATCTCCTTGTGAGGGAGGTAGTTACATTAGTAACATGGAGGGGAAAAAAATGGAGGGAAAAAGGAATGAAAAGGCACCCGTTCCCTTTCATTCTGTGAAGGTCCACACAAATTCATGTGAAAGGGAATTTACACTAAGCCACCCTCCAAAGATGCCCTCCTCACTGCTTCAAGTGAAAGAGGCAAAACGTAGGGTTACCTTTCAGCCTACCAACCATCTGATTAAATGCAGCTTAGGTGTAACTACCCAAGGATACAGCTGAAAACAAAACATTTTATTTTAAGGTCTTTTTTTCAGAAATTTTCAGTGAATAAGGCAGAATTATAAATATTCACCAGATACTCAGACCGTAAGTCATCAACACATTTGTTTCTGCAATAAGAAGTATGACAAGCAGAAGGAAGTCTTGATGCTTGAGAAAAGCATTTAAAAGGTAAAAATCTACAGAGTTCTTTCTTCTTTTAGATATATAAAATAAATACATGCATATACATTCATATCTACATATTTCAGAGACTTCTGTCAGGCAGCGTATCAGTGTAAAGAGATTATAACCAGTATTGCAGGCTAATTTGGTATAAAATGGTCAAAGATTTTCTTAACAATTTAAAATTATGCTATTTCAAGGACAAAGCTGATTGATAGTTTGAAAAAATTAGCCTCAATGAACCCTGACATTTCTTTTAAGCCTACATTTTAAGACTAAATACTGAGACTTGATGTTATTGATGTTAGGCCTATATTTTCATCAGTTTGAACATTAAAAGAATCTAAATTTGTCATAGGGAAAAAAAGCCTCATGAAAAGAACCTCAAAATGAAGTTATTGTCTGGGACTGCAGCAGTGTTGCCAAAGGATTGGCAGGGAAATTTGGGTATAACCCGTGTAGTCATTGTGTAAGCAGGGTTTATCTCGGAAGTCCAGCAGACTTACACAATTCTAGCAGTATATCAAAACACAGAATTTTGCAGATCGCATTCAGAAAGTTCCCGTCCTAGACTTGAGAGCTTGTGACAATGATTACAGGAAGTGGAAAAAAGAAGGGGCTTTTTTTGTACCTTCTAACTTGTGGACTTGTTATATGTTTAAGAGCAATACTGAAAAGGAGGTGGACTAGTTATGAAGGAGCATACATAGCTGTACCAAAAAGTAACCAAGTTTCTACAGATTTTAAAAAAAACAAAACAGTTATTCTTTTGCTGCTGTTGAAATTCTCTTTGTTAAATAAGAGCTCCAGTTAATCATTTATCAGATATGCTCGCAAAACCAGTCTGTCTTTGTTGGTGCCTAATATGCTAAACATGTATTGATCGTCTTGCAGGTAACTGCTAGAGCACTGAACATTCAGCTAACATTCAACCAGTTATAAAAAGACTAAATGGTTCATTAATGCATAAAGTAATAAAAAACCCAGGTCATTTATAGATTACAAATTTCCTGTACCCTAGATATCATAGGAATGGCTAAGATCATATTGGGATAAGGATGTTGCTGAGTTCAGTCCTTGTTCTTAGGCACTGGCACACTAATAGCTGCAGTTGAAGAAAATGAGCATAGTCGCTGCCAAGAACCTCTGCTTACTCACTGAGAACAATTGTACTGTGATTTTTCATGTTCTCATTCAAAAGCACCAGGGAATATCCCAGTTATCCCCACCCCCAGCAGCAACTTTCCAGTCTTGTAAACAAACTGCAAACTGCTTCCCTTTTTCCTAGAGTGACAGGGTAAAAAAAAAGTATTCTACCATTGCATGCCACCAGTTTCACAATACATGAAGAGGAATAACACCGCCTCTGAAAACAAATAGCAGTTAACACTAGCTGTGTAATTGCTTGTGTTTTCTTTCTTTTTTTTTTTTACTAGATTAAATCATTATTTTTGTTCTCAGCTGCTGTGCATAAGAACCAGCCCAACAATGACACTCCCTCCAATCGCTATTTCTCTTCTTCTTTGATAAACATTTTTTATTCACAGTTGCTAATAAATATTCTTACACCTACTAATATACACAGAAATGAATTTTCTTAAAAGTTTGTAAGTAAGTGATCTACTAATGACAGTTCTTTAGAAATTATAATCTAAAAATGTTTCAATAAGTGCAGTTAACAATTGGTCTTAAAGAGTTTAAAAGTAAAATGTGTCAAGTAGGGTATAAAAATAATGTATATCATTTGATGATGCATCAAAATCAGACACAATTGACTCACCATATCACTGCTATTTCTATGTAGAAGAGGACCTAAAAGTAATAAAACATAAAAATGCAAAAATGAATTTGAATTCAAATGTATTCAAAATATTGTTGTTTTTCTATCTTTAAATTTCTAATAGAAAATCATACCAAAATTGATCACAGTAGTCAAAATCTTCATTTTTATCCAAACAACATGTTCTGATATAAAATGGTGAGACAGAAAATCTTAACTCTGTCTAGTGGATGAACACACAACTGAGCCATCTTCATGTTCCTGATCAAAACTCTGCAGGGTCATGCCTGCTGTATATTGCATTTTATTTTTTTTAATTTGATAATGTGTACAAATATTCAGAGGGAATAAGACTAAGAGAATTCATTTTGCATATGGTCTCCTGAATATTCTTTAAGCCATGTATTTCCTCTAAAAATAAAACAGTTGATTAGAAAAAATAAATTTTTAATACAGAATAGCAAATTCTATACAATACTAACTGCAGAGGGAATGGCAATGCTGCTGATACTGCCTTGGCTCCTTCTACACTAAGCATCACTGGAGCATTTTCTAATAAAACAACAACAGCTGTTCCTAGATATATGATGCCAATAACAGTTGCCAGTCACAGAAAACTTGTATTAATATAGTCATTTGCCGTTAGTATTGCGTGAGATGACAGGTAAAACATACTGACGTGACTTGGAGAAAACAACATAATGCCTGGCATTTTGCTACCTGTTACCATAAAACTTTGAGCTAATCAGTCCCTCTCCAAATGCAGAAAAGCACAGAAAATATAGAAAGGGCAACAAAAGAATAGCACAGTGTTTCAATCTCTCAGTCTCTGCATCACAACACCAAGGGAAAGACAAGAAAGAAGACTCAGCTAAAGGCAATGAAGTGATTGACTCAGTCATCAGTAGATCTTTCTGCCCATCCTGTGGAATTTCACACTAGCATATATAATAGACACCATTCAATCAATAAACTTGCTTAATAGGGATATTTCCCAGGAAGCCACTATAACCCTGCAACTGTATATACTGAAGTGACCACTGTAAAATGGGATGCTTCCTGGTAACTGTTTACATGCACTAGGCAGCATTTTTCTAAGTTTAAACCTGGGTAAAGAAACTATCCTCATGTTTCTGAAACTAATATAGGCAAAAATAATCTTTTTTTTTTCATTCATAGGCTGATATTAAATCCTCACAGGTCAAGGTTTTCTCTGGATTGTTGCAAATAGTTATTTAGATACTCTATATAATATATCAGCTGATTACAAAGACATCTGATTTCAAATTATGAACATTATATTTGGTGGAACTCGATGGCTTTTACCATCAATAAAAGCTGGTAATGAGATACAGCCACCATCTCCACCGTAACACAAGCTTTAATAAATTTTTGCATAGTGGTAGGTAAATACTAACAAGTAAAAGCTCCTGGGACATTCTAAAGTCAGATTTTTGTAATATCATCCTAAATGACATTATTTCGGGGGCATGTTATGTACTTTTTATCTTTACTAAGATAAAGAAATTGCTTCTCTTACACTCAGCATTCAGTAGGCTAACAGCAGATCAAAAAAAGAAAACTGTAAAATGTTACAAGATGATAAAGAGATTTCTAATGAAATGAGAATATCCTTTCAGTTGAAACCATAGTGTTGAAACACGCTGAAGCTTTGTTAAGGAGAAACTGGGTAATTTTTGGTGTAGAATCTTCCCTGGCACTTACGAGTCCTCCATGCCTCCCCTGTTCTATTTCTTCATGTGCTACTGGCTATTCTTTCTTACCACTTTTTGCCAATATGAGGATGCACTCAGATATTGTTTTGCTCCTTGCAAAAATGTACATTATCAACAACCTTATAAACCAAAATACCTTTCAGAGAATCACCGAGTTGCTGAGGTCGGAAGCGACCTCTGGAGATTGTCTAGTCCAACCAGCCCCTGCTCAGAGCAGGGTCAACTGCTGCAGGTTGCTCAGGTCTGTGTCCAGTCAGACTGAGTATCTCCAAGGATGGAGACTCCACCACTTGAGTAACCTGTTCCAGTGTTTGATAACCCTCCCAGTGAAAAATTTTCTTCTTATGTTTAAGTGATATGTGTTCATTGCTCCACATCCTGTCAGTGGGCACCACTGAGAAGAGTCTGGCTTCCTATTCTTTACCTCCCTTCATCAGGTGTTTATACATATTGATAAGACCCCCCCCAAGACCCTTCTCTTCTCCAGGACAAACAGTGCCAGCTTTCTGCTCTGCCTGAAATGACAGATGCTCTGATCCCTTAATGATATCCATTGCCTTTTGCTGGACTTGCTCCAGTATGTGCACGTGTCTTGTATTGGGGAGCTGAGAACGGGACTCAGCACTCCAGATGAGTCTCACCAGGGCTGAGGCAATGGATGACCTCCCTTGACCTGCTGGTGATGCTCTTCCTAATGTAGCCCAGGATGTTGTTGACCTTCTTTGCTGCAAGGGGACAAATTTGCACTGTATTTATAGTAGTTTTAATTTGTAATTATATTGAGCACTAAGATAGGATCAAAGTTGAATTTTGAAAATTACTGAACTATTTAGCAGAGATCTTAGTTGCTGAATCACCCACAGCTTGTGGGACAACTGTATTTAGTATAGGGTTGTAGAGTCAATTAATATCTAATCCTGGTGCTTCCATTAATTGGATTAATCTAGTTTCTGTTTAGAGCAGGAAAAATCTGAGTAGATTTCTGAAAGATGAAGCAACTGAGGGAAAGTGAAAAAAAGGATAAACTTCTTGGTCACTTCCAAATTCTGAAACCTTAGATTGACAGTCCACAGGGGCAGCCTTAATGCACTGTAGACAATGGGGATTCACCCCCAGGGGCTACTGTGTAGGCACAATGTCCTTCCTATTCTGCAGTTCCAGGCCTAATGCTAGTATGTCCCCCTCTTGTGTGCTTAGTGCAAGTGGAAAATTGTAAGATTTTACTGATGGTTTTAAAATTTAAGTGGAGAGAAATCTCTGAAGGTAAAAGCCCCACCTCGATGCCCCCTGCCCCACTCCTGTCTTAAACTCCTCTAGCCTGTCAATGAGACAGCTGAAGAAATGGAAACAACAGTCAAGAAATAAATTGATTCTTATTCTCCTTATTTTTACTTGAAGAAACACTCCAGTTCCACCAGCCAACTGCATGCTCCCATTTAGGAAGGACATGACTACAATTTATTTAGATTTTTTTAAAAACAACTCCTACTAGAATGCTTCTCAGGATGTGCTTTTCTTCTGCCGTTTACTTATTACTGCTCACTAGAATTCTTTAGAATTAATAAAAATGAAACTATCACTAGCATGATCTGTTCCATAGGCCAAATAAGCAACAAGAAATAGCCTTATGCTAGATGGTGACAATGAACCAGAGACATATGTTTGCTCTGTTCCCCAAGCATAACCAGAACACAGAGTTTCCCTGACTAATAAATTTACTTTCATTTTAATTAAAACAGAACATATAGTTACATTTCCTCTGTTCTGCCAAAGAATTAAATAGATAAATGGCTAGCAGGGGAAAAAATGACAACATTTTCTTTAGTACCCCAATTGTAAACATAATCGATTACTACCCATCTGTTCACTAAGGGTGTAGGAAATACACATCATATAAAGCCTTGTTCTGATAAAAAGGCTTGCTAAAGTACTTTGCTTTTGATCACCTATCTACCAAAATGAAAGAAGTTTTTCACAAAGTAGAATCTGTCAGTTCTCTTTCAGTATAACATTACATAAACTATTTTTATTGGTTTACTCTTCCAATTCTTTCTACCATTAAATCAAAACTACTGAAGAGTGGCTTCCTCTGAGGAAACGATCGCGATGGCAACTCCATAGATTCTAACCAAGAAGGAACAATTAAATAAGAGTCATGTGCAAGACAAGACAAAAGACTCCACTCACTTTCTCTGGTAGTAAGCCTAACAACTGAGGTTTGATTAATGCATATGGTCCAGGAAGGTACTAGTTTTGCTTTAAGGAATTCAAGAAATAGATAATCCACCACTTTCCTTTGTAGTTTATACCAATGATTAATGGCTTCTGTATTTGCTAATCTTCATTTACTGGCTTTCAGTAATTTTTAAGAAAATCTGTTCAATCTACTGATAAAATGTCCCATCCTTCTGATCTCTCATTCTTTCAAACTTATTAGAGGTATGTAGGTAAACTGGAGAAATACAAAATGGGACAGGATGCATCCATCAGTGTTGATTTGGAGTGACTGCCATCATTGGGGAGATATTCCCTGCTATCTATTAAACAAGCAGAGGAATTGCCCTACAGCTGAAAAACGGCAAACCATGTCCCATCTTCCAAAAAAAGTATGAAGGAAGATCCACAGAACTACAAGGCTTGTCAGCCTTACCTCAATCCCTACCAAATTTATAGAGCAAATCCTCCTAGAAAAGAATTCCAGGCTCATGGGCAGCAACATGACTTGGAATAGCAAGTATGGATTTACCAAGAGCAAATCCTGCCTGATCAACTTGTCTTGAATAATGAAATGAGAGCAGTGCAGATGTCTTTCCTTGACTTTAGCAAGGCTTTTGAGACAGTCTTCCACAGTATCCTCGTAGCCAAACTAAGGACTTATGGGTTGGATGGACCACAAGGTAGTGGAAGTCAGACTGGACTGTAAGACTCCAGGAACCACGTTTCTCGAGAGTTGATATTGGTCCAGATACATTTTAGCATCTTTGTCAACAACACGAACGGTATGCAAGTTGACAGATGATACCACATTGGAGGGAGTGGTTAATCTACTGTACGGATGGCATGACTTTCACAGGAACTCCGAAAAGCTGGGGCATGGTCACTGAGGTGGTTTGGATGCTGAAAGATCTGATATACATGGAGAGGCTGCATGGGCTGGGTCTGTTTTGCCTGGAGAAGAGAGAGGAGATGCAGCAGGGATCTAATCATAGTCTGCCAGCACCAGAAAGGGAGCAGTAGAAGAGACAGAGTCAGGCTCTCCTGGAAGGTGCACAGCAACAGCATTGAACAGTGATCACCAGTGGCAAAAAAGGAAACTCCATTGGACATAAGGAGGCAGCTTTTTACAGGGAGCTTTACAGGGAGCGAGGTTAAGCACTGGGGCAGGTTGCTCAGAGACATGCTACTGTATGATTTTCAAAAGATTTGAAGATTTTCACAACTCAACTGGCCAAAGTCCTAAGCAGTGCAATTTAGTTTTGAAGTAAGGCACGCCTTGAGGAAGGCTTTCAACCTAAATTTTTCTTTGAATCTGCAAAACTAAGCTAGATATCTGAAAACCAGACCAGTCCTTTCTTTTTCCTTTCCTATATTGACAATAATAAAAATATTCTCCACATTAGGCACCTGCAATAACTCTGCATTCAAGAGTTACACAATGAACCAGCCAGTCTCTTATTTCTTATGTGGTAAGAAATTCTGTTCTCAGTTGGCTGTGCCGAAGACCATCACGTCACATTCTTGGCCCTATAGGAAAGGGCCTAGTGGAAGGTGTCCCTGCCTGCGGCAGGGAGGTTGGAACTAGATGATCTTTAAGGTACCTTTGAACTGAAACCATTCTATGATTCTATGATTCTATGATCAGCAATAAGGAAAGGAAAAAAACAGCAGAAACATGCATTTATTACTAAAAGGGCCAGACACAGCTATGTGCATGCAAAGAACAGATTTATGTGGTAAGAAAAGTATTGGTTTTACAATATTAATTTTTGGTGTAGTAGAAAAGCATGATTTAAACCCATAATAATATTTAAAATTATGATTGATAAGAAAGAATTATGATTGATAAGGAAGAATTAATCCGTTGATCTTTAAAGTCTTTTTAAAATAGAAATATTTAACAGCAAGTTTTTCAAAGCTAAAAGTTTATTTAGTATTTCCTTCCAGTCCTTTATCATATAGGGCTATAGATTACTGATCCTTTCTCATTCTTCTAAATGCTTCAATAAAAGTGGAAGTTCATCGCTGTAAATGAAAATTCAGTGACAGTATGCATATATTTACGCATGTAACATTTCACTGCTTGTATTTTAACACATGCAGTATGTGGACTGTTTTATGTTCAGATGATTCAAGGTAATACTAACTAATATCAATTTCATTTAATATTAATTTGATTTTGACCTTACTTGCATGCTACATTGTACCACATCTAAAAATATTTTTACCAGTGGCATTTAGTGGAATCAGTACGTCATCATAAGCTAAATGAATAGGCAAAAATTGATTTCCAGCATTGTCCTGTTCAGTCCCAATGCAATATCAGTATTAATAAACAGACATTATTAAATTCCAACACAGACTTTATTAAATTTAGGGTTTTATTTCCATGGCTAAGACCTAAGTCCTTTAATATGCCTTTTAATTAATAATGTATTTTCTAATTTCCTTGCTTGTATTGTACTGCATTTTTTTAACCCTGTCCATTGTAAAAGGTTCATAAGCATTAGCACAGTTGGAAGATAAACCACTCTTTAGCTAATGTTACAGTTATTAACATGCTTCTGTTACTTTTATGGCTACACAGGAGTCAGGTAAACTGCTAGCACTGCATGCATTACACCAACTACCACAGTCTAACCCAGGAGTAGATACACACAAGTGAAAGAATCTTGAAGACCTATAACCCATGTCAGGGGCTTATACTTGCAACACAATCATCTGATACACAGAACTTTTCTTTTTGTTTTCTCTTTTTTCCCAAGATTCATGTGTTACCATGCACAAAAACTCTTAAGAAACCCTTGCTGGGTTAGATTTACTCAGTGAGCCCAGCAGCACAACAGTACAGGGAGATACGCAGCCCTTAGTGTCTCCCAAGGGTGAGCAAGTGCTGGGGACAGCTCTGTGGTGGGAGCATAACAGAAGGCAAAGCTGTCTGGCTTTCAGATCAGCAAACCTTGGCTTTAAACTGCTGATAGTACTGATAAACATTCATATAAATGGATGAATTTCAAAGTACTGCAAAAGTCTACAGTCAACTTAAAAAGCCTTGGACAAACTTCGACAAGAGTTAGGAGAGGAAATTTGAACATTTTTTGCAAAAAATGTCTCATTTCTTTCACTACAATCTTCCCTCAGACAAAAGCAGTGCTCTATAATGCAATAAATTTGTAGATCAATCAAACACTAGTGCCTAATACAGATAAGAGAACTATTTTATTATTAAAAGTTACCATCATATAAGCATTTTGAGCATCTTAAATGCAACTAAAGCACAGTAGTAACTGCATAGCAATCACGTAGACAGAAAAATCTGCAAATGGAAAAAACACTGAATAGTTTTAAAAAAATCTATTTGTTTTTTAAAAAAAAATTCACAGTAATACCTGAAAGACAGGTTTCCTTCTTAGCTATACTCAAGACAAAAGTTAATTTTATTCTGTAAGGAAAGAAAGTGAATCATCTGTATACTGCAATTGGTTCTGGTTTTGAATTTGCAATCTCCTTATCTATCTTCTATGTTTAGTGTTGTATTGTTATAATGTCTTGTATGTCACATGGCTTATCAAAACAGTATCCTGTGTTTTCATTGCTGATACTATCATGTAAGTTATCTAAAAACTTCATAGAATAGCCCAAACTATGAAAAAAATAGGTGAGAAATTACATTTATTAATGCATAATATGCCAAAATTCAGGACTATTAAACTGATGACTCATGTCAGTCTACTGTCAATAAAAATTGTTCGTTGACTTGTAAAATAGACAGTATTTCATAATGCCAGGGAAATACCAATAAATAAGCAGCAGTCATGACTGATTATTTTTAGAGATTGAAGTCTCATTAATGCCTCAGAGATACCACCAATTTTTGTGCATATTGAAGCAACATTCCATGTGGCTGTTATGTAAACCCAAAACATTTCTTCAAAGAAATTTCTGGCTTACCTTAAAATAGAGAAAATGTCTTTACAACATGTTGCAGGTTTCAATACATTTTAAGCACTAGTCTGGCTTTTCAACTAGCACATTTTCTGTGAAGAGCAACATGTTGAACTAATGTTTTGAGTGAGAGTGTCTAGAGACAGAATGACCAAAGTGCTCTTAATTGACAATGTTTAAAAGAACAAAACCATACTGGAATGATTACAGAGATTATGCTCCCGGCTTGCCTGATAAGTTGGATAGAACTGCCAATATAGAAGTTGAAAAATAAAAAAGTTTATCAGTGTCAAAGATATCCTCAAAATTTAAGACACCCTCCCTCATGTTTCATAGTTGCCAGCTGAAAGATGCACAAATGTGAACATATACACTTCTGCTCTTTCTTATAGAGGCAGTCTGCAGATAAACTCTCTGAAATCAGTTTATTTCTTTCCTCCGGTTAAGGAAGAAGGCAAAACATCCTGTAAAAACTCCAGTTATGGAATTCTTATTTCTATAGTATCTGTAGCTTCATTATCACCCTTTCCTTCTTTCCCTCTTCCACCCTTGGTGGAATTCTTTGGTTTCAGAGTATCAGAGTATCTTTGGTATCTCCTGTACTCCATTGCTTAATAGCAAATGTGAGCTTCAGTATCAAATTGTTTAATGGAGCACATGGTCATGATTTTTATCACTTTTTATAGAATCATAGAATCATAGAATTATTTTGGTTGGAAAAGACCTTTAAGACCATGAAGTCCACCTGTTAAGCTAGCACTGCTAAGTCCACCACTAAACCATGTCTACCTTTTTAGAGTTTTTTATTTTTTTTGGCAATAAAACAAATTTATTTACATTCCATTGATATCAATGCCATCATGCACCAGAAAAGAGACATGTACTTTTACGAGACTGATGATTTCTGTAGTTTTAGTTTTTGTTCTAGTTTCATAATACCAGATGAGTCCCCAGATTCTGCAAAGATTCGTATGTATGGCCTAATTATTCTACAGTTAGCAGCCTCCATGGTTGCAGTGGGCAAAACTGGGTCTCCATATGCTTGTGGGATCTTTAAAATGTTACTGCTGATCTGCTTGTAATAGGACACTTTTAGGACATTTATATAGGTTAGATTTTATGAATGTTATCACATACTTCAACTTTCAGAAACCTACCACTATGTCTTAATTAAAATACCGTTTTCATATTTAGTAGGAATTACTTGTAACAAAAATAAAAGTTTTTATTGGCATATGTGTATTTCCTACAATGCTAAGAGAATAATTAATACACTCTCCAGCAGCAATCTGCAGATCATTTAGCAGTGAACACTAGAAATATACTAAAATATTTTCTGTTAAATGTTTTACAAACTCAAGATTAAGTCCTGTAAGGTATTAAACTGAGGAGCCCATAGTATATTAAATTCTCCATTTACTTCACTGAAGCTACAGTAAGCAAGAGTTCACCAGCTCTTTACTTCACAACCAAGATTTAAGTCATCTGCTTTGAACTGCATCAACATGATTAATTACACAAAGAACTCATTAGTGGGACCTTTTAAAAATACAGAGATAATGGAATGAGAATTGGGAGTTAAATTCTGCCATTGTTAACACATTTCACTACTGTTTCCACATACCATTTGCAAATTTACATTACAGTCGATGGCCATCTAGCAGTTGGATCACTACAGAAAGATGGCAATTTGCTAGCAGATTGAAGATAGACAAAACAACACTTAGGTCTTCAGCATACAATTTGGATGTAAAATACTCCTAATGTGGAGATTCATCTTCTGTCTGTGAGAAGTATTACAATGTTCTGCATGTTCTAGGAGTAAACAACCATCCATCAATGTAGCTCTTCAAGGATATATATGTATATATCTGAGTGCTGAATCAAGAAAAAGAGACCTGAGGACCACACCACGCTAAAAAGAAGATATTTAGATACACTCACATGAGTAATTCACTGAAAGAATTTAAGGTAACTTCTCTGTATCTCTGTCAAGGGATCTTATGCAATCTAAAATATTTTGGGTTTTTCATCCTAAAAATTGACTGTCTTTTCTGGTTTCTTTCATATAACGAGGGAAAATATTTTTAGAATTCTCCCTCTACAATTTCTCTGTCTTTCAAGCCACTCATATTGTGAGATTGTCCATAATATACAAAAAAAAGTGCCTGTTGGGGAAACCACAGAAGTAGACCTCCCCATCTCTCAGGATTTGCTATTTTTTTTTTTATTCCTGCCTCATTTCTAGGGTTGAAACAGATATCCTGTGATATATTTGTATTTTATTCCCTTGAAAAATTATCTCATTCAGTTCCCTTGCCTTTCATATAACAGCTTCTTTTTGACAGAAATAGTAAAACCTTATTTTTAAGCCTTTTTTTCTGCCACTAGCTCTTGCAGAACAGTAGTGTACTCCATATGCCCTTACCATTAGAATTTCATCTATATCTTTCAGTTTTTATGCTTTTAATAGGTGTTAAATAAAGTTACGTTTGGAGTTTTCAGCTATTATTTTTATTCATACTATACCCTCTTTGTCTATTTTCAGTGTCACTTTAAAATGATTTGATTTTTTTTCCTATATCTTTCTTTTTCATTCTTTCCTGTTTGCATTTTTGCCCTTTGTTCTCAGTATGGGAAATGCAAATTTCAAGATATTTACGGGTTTGGGCTGTGGCCATTTCTTTTGTTTGCTCTCACATTTTTAAACTCACATAATTTCTTACAATGCATTTGCATTGCTGGTACATTTTTTACCCATATTTTTCCTGCCTGAGTAAGACTGCTACAACATTATCTTATTCCCTGGAGATCAAGAAAAGACCTTTTTTTGCTATAAGAGCTGTCATGGAAAAAAAATAATATTTTGAGCTTTTCCTTTTCAAAGGAACAAGTAGATTAAAAAGTTAAAAGAAAAAGGTTCTGTCCCTTTTCCCTCTTTGTAATTTTGGCTTCAAACGATTATTGCTGAATATCAAGTTTCTTTAAAGTTGCCTATATTGAAGAGGGGAAGAATGTGATTGATAACTTTATTCCTCAAACACAGTGGCCCTTTCTGCTGCTACAGTAAAGCAGATTCTCTGTGGTCTCTGCAGAGCTTTCTTGAGAATTGATGGGCACCATAAAGTGGACTACTACTTTCATTACATTGCACTTCAAATGCAAGATGTATTTCTTCAGCCACATCTTCTCTAATATAACATGAACCTAAATTTACTTGTGCGTTTCTACACAAAGTAATACATCACACACATGCTTGCAAGATGACAAGTGACAAAACAACAAGAAAGACTGCTCTTTTTGGCATAAGTGCAGGCTAATACAAACATAAACACTTGTGAAATTGGTTTAGGGCTGTTGGTCTTTGGAAAATGTTCTGACCATTTCCCTGTCAGAAAGGCATAGAAAAATTTCCATGAATTTGAAAAACATTAAATTTTTTCAAGGGAAATAGATGACTGATGAGGCAGAAATATTTGTTTTACAGGAAGGTAGAAAATTTGTTTAGGATGATCTGAGATAGAAACAGATTAAGCCATCCCATATGAAACATTCTCTAAAAAACCCAGAAAAACAAAGATCCTAGCCCCCTCAGACATTGTTTTATTGTTTCCATTGCAACTGAGCCTGACTGACCACTCAGGCTTGAGTATCTGTTGCCCACTGTACACAGATATAACAAAAAGCATAAAAAGTTTACAACATAACAAACCATTTGAACTTAAATGGAATAACTGAGAACTGTGACCTTTGATACTGTGGCTTACCCTGTTCTTCAGATGAAAGCATGCAAATTAGACGGTCTGGGGAACTTACTACATCTTATCTGCAGAGTATAATACTGAAGCTCATTGCTTGAAATAAATGGGATTTAAGTATTTCTTTAAATTCTTTGTTGAACACACAATTATAAATATTTTTAAACATATAAGAGAAAAAAGCAGAAAAGGAAAAAATATCTGCAAGATGTTTCTTTATCAAAATGATTGTTAATTCACAGCTAGTTATACACAATAGGAGCTAGATGAAGCAGCTAAATGATACAGTGATCAATAAGATTATACAGTTGTATTTTTATAAGTAGATCCCCTTTTCCATCCTTCGAAAGCACTGAAGCCCAAGGTTATATCATCAATGTATATAAATACATGAAGGGAGGGTACAAAGAAGACTGAGACAGGCTCTTTTCAGTTGTACCCAGTGACAGGACTAGAGGCAATGGGCACAAATGGAAACACAGGCAGCTCGCTCTGAACATCAGGAAACACTTTGTTACTGTGAGGGTGACCAAGCACTGGAACAGGTTGCCCAGAAAGGTCATGGAGTCTCCATCCTTGAAGATATTCAAAAGCTGTCTGGACACAGTCTTGGGAAACCGGCTCTAGGTGGCCCTCCTTGAGCAGCAGGGTTGAACCAGAAGACCTCCGGAGATCCCTGCCAACCTCAAGCCTTCTGTGATTCTGAGATTCTGTTCCTTTGATCTACAACACATTATTTCTGTTTGTCACAAATTTATCCACTCTAATCAGTCTTAATGTTTTATGTATTTAATGAATTTCAGTCATCAGCACATTAAAGACTATCCTTTTCTGGGACAGTCCCAGCAGCTGTGGTGTGGTCTGTGTCTGTTTTCACCCCTTGTTCTGGTACTATCTTCCCTCTTTACCAAATATGTGAGGCAAAAACTTCAGCAAGTATTCCACTGGGTACTGGTAACCACTACCACTTTCTGACACTCCTCAACTCCCATGTTTTTCACTACATTTGCACATCACTGCTCCTATCCAGTCTTTATTCTTTTTTATTTCTTCCTCCATTTCCAGCAGTGCTTACCCATCAGTTTCCCTGTAAAATGCCACTCTCTTCTCTCTTTCTTCTCAGGTCACTTGCACATAATAGAAAAACCTGAAATTTAATCAAATTAGTGTACCAGTTCCCATACAATGCCAATACAGAAGTTATTTTACAGTGGGTGTCTGTCAACATTTCTTGCATGCACTGTTTACTGCACTGGGGCAAGGAGGGCACAGACAAACAAGGCACTTCCTTAAAGCCTAGGTAAGTGAAGCATAAGTTTAAACCTGAACGTTACAGATGAAACCCTAATTGTAAACTTATTCTCCATATACTCCCCTCTGCCCTACTGACCTGATATTAAGAAACTCCAGCAAAAGGTTTTGAGAAAGAGAAATGCTCTCAAAGTTTCAGTTTTGTTTCAAGGTGCAGATATTTCCTAGTCTCTCTTCTCAGGACTGCTATTGACTCCCTTGACCAAACTGTCAGTGCAGTTGTCACCTTTTAATCTTTAAATATAATCCATGATCTTTTTCATACTTTCTGTTTTCAATTTTATTAATTTAAAATATTTTAAATATAGTTCTGTGGCTACTACACTGTGACAGAACAAGGACAGTATACAAACAATAAACTTAAACAAGACATAGGATGGAAGGTTAAAAAGGGATTGCTTATTCACAAAATCTCCAATTGCAAACATTCCTTCTCATCCAGCTCTTGAACAATTCACAGGGTGTGAATTTCACATGAAATACAGCACTGGTTCTTTAGGAAAGATACCCTGTCTTCTAACAGGTGATTAGAATAACAAGAAAAGAGCCCTTACAGTGGAGAAAGCGCAGAAAAGCAAAAAGAAAACCGAGATTTTGGGCACAGAGAATTCTGTGTGTATATATATATACAAAAATACAGAATATATATATATTCTGTATTTTAGTGACACTGCTGTAATGACTATAGATCAAAATAGGAAAAAATAAATTATAACTGGTGCAAACAGACAATGAAATGGACATTGAATTGCATACTCTGAGCACGCTATGTCTGCTTTGTAGATCTTCATTGTCACAATCCAACAGGAACCAATAGAACTCCTAATCTGACCTGTTGTAAACTGCAGGCCAGGGAGGGTAGGATGAAGCACATGAGGCTGAATTCCTGTAAAACAGAGCAGAAAAGGGGAGACCCCCGGGCTCTACCAAGAACTTGAGAAGCTCATGGCAGAGGCAGTTGATTAGATATGGTTGGGCAACCCGCACGGACAATCCATATCCTGGGCTGAAGAACACAACTATTTATCACTCCCTTAAGGCTCCTTAAACAAGATGAGAAGAAATAAAATTATCTTCTTTTTCTAGCTGTAAATCTGCTTATCAGTGTGATCCTGGCTGTATAAGAAAGATACATCAGTCAGATACATAAATAGAGGATTTTCCATGCCACTTCAGAGTACTGGACCAACCCTATTCAACGTCCCATATTCAGTCCAAGATAAACCAGAGAAAGTCTTGGGGAAAACATGTATCCATACTCAGAAAAAAATTTCTTTCATTGTTTGTGCTTTGGAAACTAATCCTCTCTGAACCCAGCAAATAGCTGGCAAAAGTCCTGGAGCCTTGACATGTGATTATGGTTTTCTTATCTAATGAGAGTTGGAAGTGTTTTGGCGAGCATGTGGAAGCACAAAGGAGCGATCGTGTTTTCGCCTGAGCTTTTGAAGAATGATTCAGGTAACTCAGATACTGAGAAGTTCTAAACAGCACTACCCAACACAACCATCTGCACCATTCAATCTGAAAAAAAATTTCTAGGAAGAAAACAAATAAAACCAAACAAAAAAACCTCAACCAAACCCAGAACTCTCCCTCGCCCCCCCCCCCCAAAAAAGGGGATTAAAACGCTTTTTGAAACATATTTCATCTTTATGGTAGTATCACAGAATCACAGAATGTTAGGGATTGGAAGGGACCTCGAAAGATCATCTAGTCCAATCCCCCTGCCGGAGCAGGATTACCTAGAGCAGGATTACCTAGACCATATCACACAGGAATGCGTCCAGGCGGTTTTTGAATGTCTCCAGAGAAGGAGACTCCACAACCTCTCCGGGCAGCCTGTTCCAGTGTTCGGTCACCCTCACCGTAAAGAAGTTTTTCCTCATATTTATGTGGAACCTCCTGTGTTCCAGCTTGCACCCACTGCCCCTTGTCCTGTCAAGGGATGTCACTGAGAAGAGCCTGGCTCCATCCTCATGACACTTGCCCTTTACACATTTATAAACATTAATGAGGTCACCCCTCAGTCTCCTCTTCTCTAAGCTAAAGAGACCCAGCTCCCTCAGCCTCTCCTCATAAGGGAGATGTTCCACCCCCTTAATCATCTTTGTGGCTCTGTGCTGGACTCTCTCTAGCAGTTCCCTGTCCTTCTTGAACTGAGGGGCCCAGAACTGGACACAATATTCCAGATGCAGTCTCACCAGGGCAGAGTAGAGGGGGAGGAGAACCTCTCTTGACCTGCTAACCACACCCCTTCTAATACACCCCAGGATGCCATTGGCCTTCTTGGCCACAAGGGCACACTGCTGGCTCATGGTCATCCTGCTGTCCACTAGGACCCCCAGGTCCCTTTCCCCTACACTGGTCTCCAACAGGTCTGCCCACAACTTGTACTGGTACATGGGGTTGTTCTTGCCCAGATGCAGGACTCTACACTTGCCCTTGTTATATTTCATTAAATTTCTCCCCGCCCAACTCTCCAGCCTGTCCAGGTCTCTCTGAATGGCTGCGCAGCCTTCCGTTGTGTCAGCCACTCCTCCCAGTTTTGTGTCATCAGCGAACTTGCTGACAGTGCACTCTATTCCCTCATCCAAGTCATTAATGAATATATTGACTAGAACTGGTCCCAGTACCGACCCTTGAGGGACTCCGCTAGACACAGGCCTCTAACTGGACTCTGTCCCATTGACCACCACTCTCTGGCTTCTTTCCTTCAGCCAGTTCACAATCCACCTCACTACCCGATCATCCAGACCACACTTCCTCAGTTTAGCTGCGAGGATGCTGTGGGAGACCGTGTCAAACGCAGTAATGTGCTTTCGATTTTTCCTACCTTTATTAACTGAGCTTCATTAATTATCCTGACAGCTAGAATGCATATGTTAGTAAAATGGTAATTTTTGCCAACTTTCAGTCAAGCATATTGTTACTCTTTTGTCACCAAGGCTGAAAAGAAAATGTAATTTTCAGCTATCTTGTCTATCGATGTTGTGCTTATATCTAAAGATCATGCTGGAATAAATTGAACTCTTCAACTCTCATTTCAGAAGACTTACTTTTCTCATCTTGGATAATGCTTTTGCCTTCTTTTTAGAAGTACTGCGTAGCTCTCCTCATATCTTTTTGGCAATAAAACTATCTGAGCTATATACAGTATTTTAATCATGGCCTTTCTATGCATGCACAGACATGAGATCTCTTTCTCTTTTCTTTGGCCTTATTGCTACACATTCAAGGGCCAATTCAGTCTTTTTGCCATAGTAGGGTAATGAAAATTCTTTCTGAGGCAATTTTATGTGATGATTCATTAGCAGTTTCCTGAGACAATATTTTCAGAAAAAGGTCTGCCATCATAAGGGAAAAATGGATCACAAAAGAAATTAATTTAGCAGTGTTAAATTTCCTTCTGTTGGATTGCTCTACTTTCATTAGAAGATAGATTAGAAGATCACTCTACAAGCTGTGTCTTGCCTTCCTCATAATTTACTATATATCCAATGTATATTTCAGCTGCATACTGTCTGGACTGCACGTGTACTTTGCCAGCTCATGTTGAGCTTCTCATTAACCATCACCCCCAAGTCCTTCTCCTCAGGGCTGTTCTCAATCCATTCTCCACGCAGCCTGTATTTGTCCTTGGGATTGCCCTGACCCACGTGCAGGAACTAGCACTTGGTCTTGTTGAACTTCATGCGGTTCGCACAGGCCCACCTCTCAAGCCTGTCCAGGTCCCTCTGGACGGCATCCCTTCCCTCCAGCGTGTCGACCGCACCACACAGCTCGGTGTTATCGTCAAACTTGCTGAGGGCGCACTCAATCCCACTGTCCATGTCACTGACAAAGATGTTAAACAGCATCGGTCTCAATACTGACCCCTGAAGTACGCCACTCGTCACTGGTTTCCACTTGGACATCGAGCCGTTGACCACAACTCTTTGAGTGTGACCATCCACACAATTCCTTATTCACCGAGTGGTCCATCCATCAAGTCCATGTCTCTCCAATTTAGAGACAAGGATGTCATGTGGGACAGTATCAAATGCTTTGCACAAATCCAGGTAGATGATGTCAGTCGCTCTTCCCTTATCCAGCAACACTGTAACCCCATTGTAGAAGGCCACCAAATTCGTCAGGCATGATTTGCCCTTGGTGAAGCCATGTTGGCTGTGACCAATCACCTCCTTGATTTCTGTGTGCCTCAGTATAGTTTCCAGGAGGATCTGCTCCATGATCTTGCCAGGTACAGAGGTGAGACTGACTGGCCTGTAGTTCCCCCGGTCTTCCTTTTTCCCTTCTTGAAGATGGGGGTTATGTTTCCCCTTTTCCAGTCAAAGGAAACTTCACCAGACTGCCATGACTTCTCCAAAATGATGGACAGTAGCTTAGCAACTTTACCCACCAGTTCCCTCAGGACCTGTGGATGCACCTCATGAGGTCCCATGGACTAGTGCACCTTTAGGTTCCTTAGAAGGTCTCTGATCTGATCTTCTCCTACAGTGGGTGGTTCTTCATTCTCCCAATCCCTGCCTTTGCCTCTGTGACTTGGGTGGTATGGCTAGAGCACTTGCCAGTGAAGACTGAGACAAAAGTCTTTGAGTACCTCAGCCTTCTTCATATCCCGGGAATCCAGGTGTCCCGTTTCCTTCTGGAGAGGGCCCATAGTCTTTCTTTTATTGCCAACGTACCTATGGTAGCTCTTCTTGTTGCCCTTGATATCCCTGGCCAGATTTAAATCTATCAGGGTTTTAGTTTTCCTAACCCAAAATCTGTCTGCTCGGACAATATCTCTGTATTCCTCCCAGTCCTTCCTTGCATCTTCTCTAGGCTTCCTTTTTGTGTCTGACTTTGTCCAGGAGCTTCTTGTTCATCCATGCAGGCCTCCTGGCGCTTTTGCCTGCCTTCCTCTTTGTTGGGATGCATCGCTCCTGAGCTTGGAGGAGGTGGTCCTTGAATATTAACCAGCTTTCTTGGGCCCCTCTTCCCTCCAGGGCTTTATCCCAAGAGACTCTTCCAAGCAGGTCCCTGAAGAGGCCAAATTCTGCTCTCCTGAAGTCCAGGGCAGTGAGCTTGCTGTGTGCCCTCCTCACTGCCCTAAGGATCCTGAACTACACCATTTCATGGTCGCTGCAGCCAAGGCTGCCCTTGAGCTTCACATCCCCCACCATCCCCTCCTTGTTGGTGAGAACAAGGTCCAACATAGCACTTCTGCTCATTGGCTCCTCCATCACTTGGAGAAGGAAGTTATCATCAATGCATTCCAGGAACCTCCTGGATTGCTTGTGCCGTGCTGTGTTGTCCCTCCAATATTGCTGGTAAAGCAAATAATTTAGAGAATTTAAGTGTGCTGTATCAACTCACACACATGCATTAATCAGATGTTTGACACGGTTAGTAGAAAGTCTTGTTTTTGAAAACTTAATTCTATACAACTATGGGGGACTCACACCAATGACATACACCATTTTCTAAACTGTAGTATGACACATAAATGATTTCCTGGGATTGGCATGAGACTAACTAGTCTATACAGATCCTAAAACTTTATCTCTTTCTATACTCTCCCATATTTTACTTTAAAATATTCAGCTTTGTTCAAAAAATTAGTACTACCAGTTTAACAACATTCGAAATACTCTTGAAAGCCATGTAATCTCAAGTTTCTCATGGGCTCCTGTTCTGAATACCTTTAATTTTAGCTGGTGTTACTTCATGTCCTCCTTCATTACAGATGAAATTTTTCAGTCATATGAGAAAGAGGAAGCCTGTGCTTCTTTTCACGTATGTTTATGCCTAAAAGAATGAGCAAGGGGAATATAGTCTACATTTGACTATTCTGTCTACATGACAGTTATGGAGTCAGACCAGTCTCTGGGTTTCCCTTGGTTTGTCCAGTGTCAGTGTAGCAAAGCAAAATTTAATCCTGGCCTTAAGGCAGGGAACAAAACCAGCTGTCGGTACAGATGAAATAAGCATTTCTAAGTGGGAGTCAGTTCCTCTTCTGTTTGAAGACGACTGCTATAAAAATATCGCAGTCCAATATATTTCTGTTCCAAGAATACATGGCATGTTTTTTTAAAAAGAGCCATCATATGAAGTTGAGAACAGAGTTTTATACAAATTTAAGTAGGCAAGCAAACAATGCAATTAGCATATACAGTTAGGATAAATTTTATGAATGACATCTGTTTTAAAATGTGCTGACACTTTGGATGTAGAAATTACAAAATTTGAATCTCCGTACATATAAATGCTACATTTAAGTAAAACATATTTTGATCCAGAATTCACTTAGTTAATAGTCTTTCTTCCATAAGCTCCTGAATTTAGTGCAAAAGGTGTAAGAAGAGATGTAAGAAGCTGAAATGAAATTTACTGAAGAGACTGTCCCCTGTGCTAGTAACAGAAAGCAAAATATTTTTAATACGAAGAGATCTGTCATTTTTTGCAGTAGAATTCAATTCAGTATTCAGTCAATTAAACAATGTTGAAAGGTAGGATATGCAGTAATTTAAAAATTATAATGAAGTTCCACATAATAAAGACTGTATGTAACAATTCTGAAAGAAATCAAGTATGAAAATATGTACCATAGCTACAAAAACACTACAAAACGTGGACGTATCTGACTGAACTATCAGAGTTTCTCTTCTCCCTATTCAGCTCCTATAGGGCAATTTCTGCCTGCAAAATATAAAGCAGGCAAATCCAAATAGTCATACATGCCGGACACCTCAAGAAAAGTGCTGGCTTACATATTCCTAAGTACAGGCTCAGTTGTCAGAGAAACTCAAAGTTCAAAAAAACCTATGTATGTACTTGGATTTTAGTCACAGTTCTATTTTATTCCAGCACTTCTTAAGACACATTAGTCCCTTCCTGTAATTTATTTTCATGATACTTTCTCATATTTTAGCTTTAGATTTCTTATCTTCTTGATTTTCTGTGTCTTGTAGGAATACTTTCAGGTCCATTTGGTTGTATTCGGTTTAGTCCATATGGTGAGATTTACACCATTCGTTGGGAGAATGGTGTTGGTTTCTAATGCTAACTGTTCAGTGGCTTCTGAGATTTCTTTTGGTAGATTCAACTTTGATTTTTGTGATCTGAAATGTCTTTACCTTTCATAACACTTCTGTGCCAGCTTTTTTTTTTTTAAGAACAGAAAACATGGTATACTAGATGACTTTTTAGGGCCCTTTAAACCCTGTAGTTTTTCATTGTACCAATCTAGTGGCTGAACATTTATTATTATTATAAATGTGAAAAAGCAATAGAGGGCAGGCTAATTACCTCTCAGCACACTAAGGGTGGTTGTTATATGTTGCAAAGTACCAGATGGTAGCTGGCTTTTATGACTGCAGACAAGTGAGAAGTTATTAGCAGCCCTGCTTCTCTAGACAGCACAAGGGTGCTGTCTGTCACTGCAGTGTCTAGCTTCATACAAGCAATGACGCTAGGATTCCAACTTTCCCATTTAGGTGGAAAAGAAAAAAGATATGAGGAAATCTCCATAAAGACTGCAGAGTACTTTGACTAAACTGTTCTGACCCAAGCAGAAAGGAACATCTTGCTGGACAGTGACTTCAAGATTAAGAAAAAAAGGAAAAAAAAAGGAAAAGAGAAAGATTAAGTTCTTACCAAAGTAACACAGTCCTTCCAATACTGCACTTCCCCATTTAAAAAATATGGCTACTACCACTTTCTGATTTTTCTGAAATGCGCCAAAGAGAAATACGTTGTAAAAGGATGAAGGTCCAAATAACATAGAGTCATACAACCGTTTTGGTTGGAAAGATCATCGAGTCCAACCGTAAACCTAACACTGCCAAGCCCACCACTAAACATGTCCCTAACCACCACATCTACATGTTTTTTACATACCTCCAGGGATGGTGACTGATAATATTGCACACATTTTAGAGGTGTTATAAAACCAATGGGCTTCCATTGTATCTCAGATGTGAATAAATGCAAAGTCCAACTGGCGGCCAGTCACTAGCGGTGTTCCCCAGGGCTCAGTTCTGGGGCCAGTGCTGTTCAATATCTTTATAGATGATCTAGATGTAGGGATTGAGTGCACCCTCAGCAAATTTGCAGATGACACCAAGCTGGGTGGGAGTGTTGATCTGCTGGAGGGTGGGAAGGCCCTACAGAGGGATCTGGACAGGTTAGATAGATGGGCCGAGACCAATGGCATGAGGTTCAACAAGAACAAGTGCCGGGTCTTATACTTCGGCCACAACAACCCCATGCAGCTCTACAGGCTGGGGGAAGAGTGGTTAGAAAGTGGCCCGGTGGAAAGAGACCTGGGGGTGCTGATCGACAGCCGGCTAAACATGAGCCAGCAGTGTGCCCAGGTGGCCAAGAAGGCCAATGGCATCCTGGCCTCTATTAGGAATAGTGTAGCCAGCCGGTCTAGGGAAGTGATCGTCCCTCTCTACTCGGCACTGGTGAGGCCGCATCTTGAGTACTGTGTCCAGTTCTGGGCCCCGCACTTCAAGAAAGATGTTGAGGTGTTGGGGCGAGTCCAGAGGAGGGCGACCAAGCTGGTGAAGGGTCTGGAGGGTCTGACCTCCGAGGAACGGCTGAGGGAGCTGGGGTTGTTTAGCCTGGAGAAGAGGAGGCTCCGAGGTGACCTTATTGCAGTCTACAACTACCTGAAGGGAGGTTGTAGTGAAGCGGGAGTTGGCCTCTTCTCCCGGGCAACTAGCGATAGGACAAGAGGGCACAGCCTCAAGCTTCGCCAGGGGAGGTTCAGGTTGGACATCAGGAAGAATTTCTTTACAGAAAGGGTTATTAGACATATATTGGAACGGGCTGCCCAGGGAGGTGGTGGAGTCACCATCTCTGGATGTGTTTAAGAAAAGACTGGACATGGCACTTAGTGCCATGGTCTAGTTGACAGGGTGGTGTCAGGGCAACGGTTGGACTCGGTGATCCCAGAGGTCTCTTCCAACCTGGCTGATTCTGTGATTCTGTTGATTCTGTGATTCTGTGAATATGTACCCTACAAGCCCAGTTTGCTTCCTAACATTCCTAATGTAAGTTTGTTCCTTCTGTTCCTCTCCCTCTCCCAAATTCCTGTACACTATCCCATCTGCTATCTTGGAAAGGTAGGCAGTGGTGAGGAAAAAGTATAATACGTCATCTCAAAGCAAAAACTGCTGCTAATATAACAGCAGTAAACACATGGTAGTTTGGAAAAATACTTGAGTGTTCTCTTTTCAATTATACTACTCCGGATTGATTTGGATTGTATTCTGTGTCAAAAAAAAGGCTAAACAACAGAGCACAGCATCTTTGGTTTTGATCAGTTAGTTACTAAGATGACAAAAGAAGGGTTTTTTTTGAAAAGGATTTTTTTGTAAAGAATTTTGTTTGAAAAGGATTTTGATAGCACATTACAATTGCTATTCCTACTTTCTTCTACGAAGAAAGATTTTTCTAATTTCTAACAGCTCAGAAGATACTCCCTTAGAAACAAATCAAAAACAAAGTACAGCCAAAATAAATATGATTTTAAAAGAAATCCAAGCAGAATAACGACCATCTTTTATGAATTCATTTAATCAAAACCCAGTACATTATCTAATGCTCATACTACTTATAGGCACAGAAACTGTAAAATCTGCCTAAGTTGTGGCTAAATATTGCACTGGTGGAGACATCAAAAAATAAAAACAAAACCCCAAAGATTGTCAAAGCACTGATGCTCAGCTGAACAGAACTAGTTCAAAATTAAAGAAAACAATACAGCATATAACACCAATTATCCAGAGGACTAGAGGACATAAGAAAACTTCAGATAATTGGCGAAGCCAGCAGGCAGGCCTTTAAGCCCCCTGATCTCGAACACAGAGTTCACGCTTCCTAACAGCCTCTCCTTCTGCTAGGTGGCCAAGGCTTGGTGAATGGAGTTGCATTCGGCTCCAGAGTACATGCCTTGAAAAGAGGATCAAATTCAGAAGTAACGACTCGAGCACATAAAGTTCTCTATGCTTATGTCTGACTAGTCCAGCCTTATGTTCTGGAGTAAGCCATGAAGAACAGATCAGCTTCCTACAGCTTCTTAATGTCCTGAAGATTAGGAATTTGAAGAGGTCAGCAAATGAGAGAGTTAGGAAAGCAAGAGGATGCCAAGGAATTAGAGCCAAAATTATAGCATTATTTAGGTTATTTAGTGTCATAAGCTAAAGTGCTAAATATGTATGTAATAACTATATATATAAATATGTATATATTAGCTTAGCACTAAATATAGCATTATTTAAGTTATTTAAGATGTTATTTTTGACACAAACTCTAATGGAACTGAGATTCCATTCCTGGCTATCATGGCCAAAATTGATTAACTACAATTAGATATTCACACAAACATCTAAATTTGCAGAAGTGCCAAATACCCAGTGACGTTGAACACATGTGTCTTCATATGTATCACAGAATCACAGAATCACAGAATGTTAGGGATTGGAAGGGACCTCGAAAGATCATCTAGTCCAATCCCCCTGCCGGAGCAGGATTACCTAGAGCAGGATTACCTAGACCATATCACACAGGAACGCGTCCAGGCGGGTTTTGAATGTCTCCAGAGAAGGAGACTCCACAACCTCTCTGGGCAGCCTGTTCCAGTGTTCAGTCACCCTCACCGTAAAGAAGTTTTTCCTCATATTTATGTGGAACCTCCTGTGTTCCAGCTTGCACCCATTGCCCCTTGTCCTGTCAAGGGATGTCACTGAGAAGAGCCTGGCTCCATCCTCATGACACTTGCCCTTTACATATTTATAAACATTAATGAGGTCACCCCTCAGTCTCCTCTTCTCCAAGCTAAAGAGACCCAGCTCCCTCAGCCTCTCCTCATAAGGGAGATGTTCCACTCCCTTAATCATCTTCATGGCTCTGCGCTGGACTCTCTCTAGCAGTTCCCTGTCCTTCTTGAACTGAGGGACCCAGAACTGGACACAATATTCCAGATGCGGCCTCACCAGGGCAGAGCAGAGGGGGAGGAGAACCTCTCTCGACCTGCTAACCACACCCCTTCTAATACACCCCAGGATGCCATTGGCCTTCTTGGCCACAAGGACACACTGCTGGCTCATGGTCATCCTGTTGTCCACTAGGACCCCCAGGTCCCTTTCCCCTACGCTGCTCTCCAACAGCTCTGCCCCCAACTTGTACTGGTACATGGGGTTGTTCTTGCCCAGATGCAGGACTCTACACTTGCCCTTGTTATATTTCATTAAATTTCTCCCCGCCCAACTCTCCAGCCTGTCCAGGTCTCTCTGAATGGCTGCGCAGCCTTCCGGCATCTCAGCCACTCCTCCCAGTTTTGTGTCATCAGCGAACTTGCTGACAGTGCACTCTATTCCCTCATCCAAGTCATTAATGAATATATTGACTAGAACTGGTCCCAGTACCGACCCTTGCGGGACTCCGCTAGACACAGACCTCCAACTGAACTCAGTCCCATTGACCACCACTCTCTGGCTTCTTTCCTTCAGCCAGTTCACAATCCACCTCACTACCCGATCATCCAGACCACACTTCCTCAGTTTAGCTGCGAGGATGCTGTGGGAGACCGTGTCAAACGCTTTACTGAAATAGAGATAGACCACATCCACAGCTTTACCATCATCTGTCCACCGGGTTACGTCCTCATAAAAGGCTATCAAGTTGGTTAAGCATGACTTTCCCTTGGTGAAGCCATGCTGAGTGCCCCTAATGATCCCCCTATCCTTGATGTGCCTAGAGACAGCACCAAGGACAAGTTGTTCCATCACCTTTCCGGGGATGGAGGTGAGGCTGACCGGTCTACAGTTACCCGGGTCCTCCTTCTTGCCCTTTTTGAAGACTGGAGTGACATTCGCTTTTCTCCAGTCCTCAGGCACCTCTCCCGTTGCCCACGACTTAGCAAAGATGATGGAGCGTGGCCTAGCAATGACTTCCGCCAGCTCCCTCAGCACCCGCAGGTGCATCCCATCAGGGCCCATGGATTTATGGATGTCCAGATTGCTTAATTGGTCCCTGACCCAGCCCTCATCTACCAAGACAGATTCCTCCTCTATCCTGACTTCTTCTGGGGCCGCAGGGGTGCGGGGCTCCTCAGGACAGCCTCCAGCAGTATAGACAGAGGCAAAGAAGACATTCAGCAACTCCACCTTCTTTTTATCCTCTGTCTCCAGGGCCCCCACCTCATTCATCAGTGGGCCTACATTGCCTCTAGTGTTGGCTTTACCTGCAATGTATTTGAAGAAGCCCTTTCTGTTGTCCTTGACCTCTCTTGCAAGGTTTAATTCCAAGGAGGCCTTAGCTTTCCTAGTTGCCTCCCTACATCCTCTGACAACAGACTCATATTCCTCCCAAGTGGCCAGCCCCTCCTTCCATGATCTGTACACCCTCTTCTTCCACTTGAGTTTGCCCAGCAGTTCCCTGTTTAACCATGCAGGTCTCCTGGTACCCTTCCTTGACTTCCTACCTGTTGGGATGCTCTGATCTTGAGCTCGGAAGAAGCAGTCTTTGAATGCTAGCCAACTATCTTGGGCCCCCTTACCTTCTAGTACCCTGTCCCATGGGATTTCCCCTAGCAATGGCTTGAAAAGGCCAAAGTTGGCCCTCCTGAAGTTCAGGGTTGCGATTCTGCTAGCTATTCTGTTCCTGCCACATGACATCCTGAACTCTACCATCTCATGGTCACTACAACCAAGGCTGCCCTCAACCTTCACCGCTTCAACCAGACCCTCCTTGTTAGTGAGGATAAGATCCAGCAGCGCTCCTCTCCTAGTTGGCTCATCCACCATTTGCATCAGAAAGTTATCATCAATGCACTGGAGGAACCTCCTGGACTGAGGATGGCTGGCTGAGTAGGCCTCCCAGCAAATATCAGGGTAGTTGAAATCCCCCATGACAACCAGGCCCTGTAATTGCGAGACTGCTCTCAGCTGCCTGTAGAAGGCCTCATCCTGATCCGGTGGCCTGTAATAGACACCCACAACAGTATCACCCCTGCCAGCCTGCCCCTTAATTCGCACCCACAAACTCTCAACTCGCTCCTGATCCGCCCCTGGACAGAACTCAATACATTCTAGCTGCTCACTCACATAAAGAGAAACTCCACCACCTCTCCTTAGTGGCCTGTCTTTCCTGAACAAGACATAGCCATCCATGACCACATTCCAGTCATGCGAGGCATCCCACCAAGTCTCTGTGATTGCCACTAAATCATAGCCCCCCGACCGAACACGGATTTCCAGCTCCTCCTGTTTATTCCCCATGCTGCACGCATTGGTGTACAGGCATTTCAGGGAGCGAGCTGAGAACACCGATTTCACCCCAGGGGGATGGGAGGCCTCCTGGTCTACCTCAACACTAGAGCGTTGCCCCAGTGTTGCAAGCCCAGCTACTACCCCATCCCCCTTCGAATCTAGTTTAAAGCTCTCCGAATGAGCCCTGCTAATTCCTGTCCCAGAACCCTTTTGCCCCTACGACATAAACCTTTCCCATGTATTACCGTCACGCCTGGTGTCTTATAAAACCAGCCATTATCAAAGAACCCAAAGCCCTGCCTGTAGCACCAGTCTCGTAGCCAGGCATTAATAGAGAGAATCCTACTATTCCATCCCACGTCATCACCTGAAAATGGAAGGAGGGAGGAGTAAACAACTTGTGCCCCAGACTCTTTCACCAACCGTCCTAGGGCCTTGTAGTCTTTCTTCATCCCCCTCAGACTACGGGATGCAGCTTCTTCCCCACCTGTCTGGAAGATCAGCAGGGGGTAGTAGTCTGTGGCCTTCACCAGGTTGGGGAGTTGCCTGGTGATATCCCTGATTCGGGCTCCAGGCAGGCTGCAGACCTCCCTGTGATGGGGGTCAGCTCTGCATATTGGGCCCTCAGATCCCTTTAGGAAGGAGTATCCAACCACTAAAACTCTTCTCTAAAGAAGAAGATCTTGTACATCATGTACAAGAAGAAGATCATGTACATCATATGTACATGATCCTTAGTTCCACGAGGTATCATCTTTACAGTCCTCTATGAACCTGCATTTCAACAAGACTCCTCCAGCCTATGAAGCTTTGCCTGTTCTATTTGGTATATAGAGAACAAGAAGACAGAGGAGCACAGGAAGGTGAAGCAATTGCCCAAAGGTCAAAAAGAAAAACTCAGGAAAGCCTGTCCTATGAATCCCTTGGCTAGCTTATTAGCAGCCAGCTGGCCGGTTTTTAGCAAAGACTGCTCAGAACCTCCCAAGACAGACAGCTGCAGAAATTTTGGCTTAGACTTTAAAGTTCTCTTTATAGTACAACCAGCCCCAAGTACTAACTTTCTGTTATATTGCATAAATGTCGTCTGTGTTTCAACAGTGCTAGCCTCCTGCTAAAGAACAGAATTCTGCAGGCAAATGTTTTTCCCCTCCTGGAGGAAAGCCGAGGCTTTAGTGTTCCTCGGGTACTATCCAGAATCAATTTAACCTTAAGCTTCTTTTGCTCTCTCTGACTGATAACGTTTGATGTTTTAGCTGAGTGGGAAAAAAAAAAAAAAAAATCAAACAAAACATGATTGATTGATAGCCATTCAGGTTATTTCATGTCACTAAATTAGGAAGTGGCTTTTAATCCTTATGAATTTATCATATAAAAATACAAGGATGCTTATCTAAGTTGCTATATGCACATTCAGTAAATGAAATATCAATGCACATGGCACTGTGCCACTCAGTGATGTAAAATGTTGAGCAAAAAATTTTCCCCTTCACATGATAAAGACGCAACCTCTATGCTTTGATACAGTTACGGTGCAGCTGAGGAGACAGGTTGCATATGACAGCCGGGATTGAAGATTTAGAGAACGCTGCTGAATTGTGCTGGGAATAAATGGGCTGCTAATGTTCAGCTCAGAGGTAGAAGTTGGAAGCTAAAATCCCTATAGCTCCTTCCTAAATTATCTTGTCCAGTAAATGCACATCTGCATACAAAACCTCAAACACGAGAAAATGAAGAGTAAAGCTATATCGTATTACCCAGGTTTGTTCCCAAACGCTCCTGAGATCACCACCAGACAACTGCCACATTCTTTCCCAAGAAGGTGGCAGACTTCAGGAAATCTATCATGTACAATTTAAATCTCTGAGAAAAAAATTGGGGGAAGGGGACAAAGCCACTGAAAACCACAAATTATGCCTGAATAATGTAATTTTGGAAAGAGTTCAAAGAAATAGAATTTTCTAAGAATCTGAGTCTGAAAAATTACAAGAATATTCTTCCATCCTCTTGCTATTTTCTTGTGAGTTTTCCAGTCCTAAAGTTGTCAGAAATGTCCCATTTGATGTATTAATTGTGAGGCTCATACCCAGTACACTTAGACACAACTAATACTCAGAAGTATCGCTGCTGGCAGATAAGTATTGGACCATAAAAAACAGCATGTGGAAGCTGTGATGCCTCTGCTTGCACAGAAACTTCTTCACTGGACTGAGCCTGTTTCTGCTATCTTTGGGGAGAGCTGAAACTTAACCTGTGCCAAATACTGGAGAAGATTACTTCAGGTTTTTTTAAGGTGAACATCAAATACATTTTGCAAATTGTCTGAATCAAACTAGAAGCAACAATCTTTTCTTCCTGCATGACCGGGTCACTGTCAGTGTTAAGTGAATTAAATGCATAATTTATTAAATGGTCTCTCTGAGCACTGAAATCTGTCAGAATTTAAACAGGTTCAGTTTGCCATAATTATTTTGAAAGGAGATTACAGAGGTTAATTTTAAATTTTTTTCTTCCTTTTTCTGTTCAAGACTGTTCACAGGATCATTTTACAGACATCGTTCAGCTGCAGTTTTATAAGGGAAACTGAAGTGTGTTTTATTCCCAGGACCTGAAATCCAGGTTTTGTGAATCCTACCTCAGAAGTGCTCAGGGAAAGGATTCCCAAAACACTTTGTGGGCATCACGTGTTGATTGCCTCATTGATAAGCATCTACGTGTTGAAGACTGAGGTTCAGAATTCATCCCGAATTCTTACTCTATCCGATTCTCAAAAGAAAATGATAGTCCTTACACTGACAAGTCAAAGAAGGTAACTTCAAGGGAACAACTCTTGTGAGCAATAGGTTTCACACTAAGCCCTGCTGACACTGACAGCAGTAACAACATTCAAATAAATGTAAAGACAATATAACGCACTGAGCTGCAAATTGTTTTGATGTAAACAACTCTTACAGGAGGCAAATATTGCTCTCACTGTTGGCAAGAAAATGAAGACAAATGTTTATTACTGGTTTTAACTTCTTTGAGATTACTTTGGTCTTGCTGTCACATAGGCAGACCCTTGCTGATGCTTGCCCTTGTGAAAGAACCAGCTTTCCCAGAGAGGACTCCCCACAGAGCTGGCGGCATTAAAAATGTGCCAGTCAAGCAGAATGATGACAATGTTCTTATTATGTCCCAAATAAGAAAAAATAACTTTGTTAACCAGTATTAAACTCTCTTCTCCTCCACCCCTACCCCCTTATAAACACAAGATGTTACTGGCATTTTGCTGGGAGGGAAATTTTTTTTCTTCTGAGGGTGGTAGGAAAACAGGGTTGTGGGATTTCTCTTTCTGTTGTTAAAAAGGGAAAGGACTTTAAAAGGTTATTTAGAAAAAAAAAACGACAACAACTTCACACCTGAAGATGAAAGCATCTTCGTTTTATCACAGCTTGTCAATTATACAGAAAGAGCGAAACAGTATCACCAGGTTATATTCAGTTGGCTAACATGTAATAAAGTATATTTGTGTGTGTGTATATGTGTGTGTGTCTTTAGGTACATAAAATAAAAAAAATTATTGTTATGAAGTGACTTTTCATTTATGCAAATTGTAACTATTTATCTCCTATTTAATTCCTCTAAAGAAGAAAACATCATATCCTCTGACTCCTGTAGACCAAATTCAAGCAATTTTTCTTTAATGGCTGGAATAAATAACACTTGACCGACAAAGTACATGTATTAGCTCCTACCTATAAACAGCCGTGCATACAAAATCAAATGCCTTTTCTTTCTCCCACAGAATGTAACAGTTTACATAGGGGCCAATGCAATCTTAACAAGAGCCAAAGAGCTGCTCCCTTTTTTTACTTTTTTTCTGATAAGTAATTTTATGTTGCTAGGCATACAACTCTTTACAACTTTTTCACATTTATGCTTTAGATGTAGGCAAATGCTGTTACAGTGTTTAATTACAACTACAGTTGTAAAGCAATGGAGTATCTAAAATTACTATTCGTTTTAGAGCTGGGGGCTACTAAACTCCATAAAATTTGCATTCAGACACTGTCGCTTTTAACAAAGCTTCAGATTACCCTTATTCTGCATTTCTTTCTGAGAAACTGACTGCAGCAGGAATCACATCTTTGCATCTCTCTTCTGCTCATTTATGCTATTCCACTGTTCCTTCCTTCTACCCTCTCCAGCCCTGTAAGTGTAGTCTAGGTTTCTAAATCACTAAACCTGTCATAGTGTTTTTCAAATAAGTTTAATAATCTTTTGACACTTAATGGAACTATGACACTTCTGAAATCACTATTATGAAAATTCAAATCCATTAGTACTAAGAGCTTCTTCCTGAAATTGAGTAACTTTACAGTTTTTTTCCAGTTTGAAGAAGGAATGCTGATTCACAAAAGGCTTTAGATATTAGCAGTCTTCTTCCAAGATGAATGAGAATATCAAACTGAAAATGAACCCTGTCTACCCATTTAATTAAGCAAATCATGCTTGCTGACTTTGCTCTCCACTCCAGAGCAGACCACAGTCGTCTTGCTTAATTTCACTACTAGCAGCTATCCTTACATATCATGAATAATACTACTTCAGTAGGGTTGACCTCAGCATGACTCACCATGCTCTGATATCAGGTCCATGACTCACCATGCTCTGATATCAGGTCCATCTAATAACTCAATAAAGTACAAAATAATTCAACTACATTTACTGATTCTTTGGTAATTCCAGATGTGGGAGTGTGGAAACTATCAGCCCATCTATTACCACATGGCAGGCACGTGCCTGCTCACTCCACTTTAGTGCAAATAAAAAATTGGAAACAAGAAACCACCTCACTGAAGCCCTATACAAGTCACATGTATCAGTGGCCCCTGTGCAAGTTTGAGGAAATGCCAGGAGAGAGATCTTTCTTTTGCCAGAAGGAACATTCTTGTATGTATTAGAATGGACTAATAATGATCCTCCCCATGAAGACCATCTGATTCTTCCTACTGTCTTCCAGTTTCTTCATAATATTGACTAACAGTAGTCATCTTGTGGATATTTTCCATGCTAAAGATGCTGATTAAGAACATGGGGAGATGGAACAAGTATCATATGCTCATGGCTCAGAAGGTACCTGAGGAGGGCAGCAAAACTGTGGTTGCATGCAGCAATCTTTATTCTGAAAATTTTGAGAATTTAACAGAGCCCTAAACCAATCACAGCCTTCAAAAAAATGGTCTGCCAGTATAATTTCCCAGGCATCATATATTATGACTCATGTTGCTATTACATTACAAAACTGTGCATAATTAAAAATGTTTATGTAGACAACAAAATTTAGTATTAATCATGGCAGACATTTGTAGAAAATGAAATTTGAAATCCGAAGCATTAACCTAAGAAATCTGCTCAAGAAGCCCTCCAAACAAGGAATAGTAATTTACCACAATTTGTATGATGGATAAAAAAATAATTAGTCAACTCGACTGACAAATAGCAGAAACTGAAACAAATTAGCCATCAGTAAGTGGAAGTGAAGGAATTATTAACAAAAACAATTAATGTTGTCTCCCACAAATGATCCCCTAAACTTCATGTGGCATTACCATTAGATGTACACTGACAACCTGAAAAATCGTATTAGATAAACACAAAGAAGTTGACATGTTAAATGATAAAATTAGAGAGTAACTGAATGTCCATTCAATGGGCCAGTTTAGCTGGTTTAATCACATTTAAATAAATTAATGAAAATTTGACAATCAGTCATTTTTTATATTAAAAGACTCAGAATTACAAGAAACAACAAAATTCAGACAATTATGTGTGTCAAAATCACAGTATATTTTGCAAAACATCTATTTTTAGAGCATAGAGCAGTATCTTCTATGTAATATGAATTCCATAGCAGCTTATGAAGATATTACACAATTAATATTCCTTTACATTTATCTCCTTAGTGTGTTTATTTAACCAAATAAAAACATTTTTGACATTTAAAAACTGGATAGTTCAGAAAAAATAAAAATCAGTGTATACCCTTTGAGATACAGCAATAGTTTCCTATATCAAGTAAAGCAGTACTACCGGCATGAATTTTAATAGGCATTGATTCAATAAACAGCAGCATTCTGAATTCTGGATGCAGTGCCACAACTGCAAAATTGAGCACAAGATGTGAAATATGCTTTTAAATTTCCACATGTTAAACCTATGGAATACTCTTCCGAGATATCAGAGTGGTGAAGCTGTGCCTAGTGAAATCTGAACTTCAAGTAAGTGTTGAGCCATATCAATTGCTTAGAGCTCTAAGGCATCCCCACAGTCTATCCATTTTCAGCTCAGAAAACTAAATGCCTGCCCCAATGTATGAAAATGTGAAAATGTAATACAAAGCAGCAATTATGTAATTGAGATAAAATATACTGATTATCACTCTAAGCTGTCATTTGGCAGCTCAAGATTTAGAGAAGTCCTTTCCTGGGAGTCTGTAATCACATACAGGATTTTTTTTCTGGCAATGAAACTCTTCTCTTTCGGCTGTTTCTACTGCTGTTCGGCAGTTCCTGCTATCCAGTTCTCTCTCTGTTCTTGCATAACACCCAATAGACACTACCTGAACCATGGTGACTTAGTTTGCGGAAATAATTCAGAAAAAAGAAAATAAAAATTGGGGGGTGATAGTCACAGAATCACTGAATCACAGAATGTTAGGGATTGGAAGGGACCTCGAAAGATCATCTAGTCCAATCCCCCTGCCGGGGCAGGATTGCCTAGACCATATCACACAGGAACGCGTCCAGGCGGGTTTTGAATGTCTCCAGAGAAGGAGACTCCACAACCTCTCTGGGCAGCCTGTTCCAGTGTTCGGTCACCCTCACCGTAAAGAAGTTTTTCCTCATATTTATGTGGAACCTCCTGTGTTCCAGCTTGCACCCACTGCCCCTTGTCCTGTCAAGGGATGTCACTGAGAAGAGCCTGGCTCCATCCTCATGACACTTGCCCTTTACATATTTAGAAACATTAATGAGGTCACCCCTCAGTCTCCTCTTCTCTAAGCTAAAGAGACCCAGCTCCCTCAGCCTCTCCTCATAAGGGAGATGTTCCACTCCCTTAATCATCTTTGTGGCTCTGCGCTGGACTCTCTCTAGCAGTTCCCTGTCCTTCTTGAACTGAGGGGCCCAGAACTGGACACAATATTCCAGATGCGGTCTCACCAGGGCAGAGTAGAGGGGGAGGAGAACCTCTCTCGACCTGCTAGCCACACCCCTTCTAATACACCCCAGGATGCCATTGGCCTTCTTGGCCACAAGGGCACACTGCTGGCTCATGGTCATCCTGCTGTCCACTAGGACCCCCAGGTCCCTTTCCCCTACGCTGGTCTCCAACAGGTCTGTCCCCAACTTGTACTGGTACATGGGGTTGTTCTTGCCCAGATGCAGGACTCTACACTTGCCCTTGTTATATTTCATTAAATTTCTCCCCGCCCAACTCTCCAGCCTGTCCAGGTCTCTCTGAATGGCTGCGCAGCCTTCCGGCGCATCAGCCACTCCTCCCGGTTTTGTGTCATCAGCGAACTTGCTGACAGTGCACTCTATTCCCTCATCCAAGTCATTAATGAATATATTGACTAGAACTGGTCCCAGTACCGACCCTTGAGGGACTCCGCTAGACACAGGCCTCCAACTGGACTCAGTCCCATTGACCACCACTCTCTGGCTTCTTTCCTTCAGCCAGTTCACAATCCACCTCACTACCCGATCATCCAGACCACACTTCCTCAGTTTAGCTGCGAGGATGCTGTGGGAGACCGTGTCAAACGCTTTACTGAAATCAAGATAGACCACATCCACAGCTTTACCATCATCTGTCCACTGGGTTACGTCCTCATAAAAGGCTATCAAGTTGGTTAAGCATGACTTTCCCTTGGTGAAGCCATGCTGAGTGCCCCTAATGATCCCCCTATCCTTGATGTGCCTAGAGACAGCACCAAGGACAAGTTGTTCCATCACCTTTCCGGGGATGGAGGTGAGGCTGACCGGTCTATAGTTACCCGGGTCCTCCTTCTTGCCCTTTTTGAAGACTGGAGTGACATTCGCTTTCCTCCAGTCCTCAGGCACCTCTCCCGTTGCCCACGACTTAGCAAAGATGATGGAGAGTGGCCTAGCAATGACTTCCGCCAGCTCCCTCAGCACCCGCGGGTGCATCCCATCAGGGCCCATGGATTTATGGATGTCCAGATTGCTTAATTGGTCCCTGACCCAGCCCTCATCTACCAAGACAGATTCCTCCTCTATCCTGACTTCTTCTGGGGCCGCAGGGGTCTGGGGCTCCTCAGGACAGCCTCCAGCAGTATAGACAGAGGCAAAGAAGACATTCAGCAACTCCACCTTCTTTTTATCCTCTGTCTCCAGGGCCCCCACCTCATTCATCAGTGGGCCTACATTGCCTCTAGTGTTGGCTTTACCTGCAATGTATTTGAAGAAGCCCTTTCTGTTGTCCTTGACCTCTCTTGCAAGGTTTAATTCCAAGGAGGCCTTAGCTTTCCTAGTTGCCTCCCTACATCCTCTGACAACAGACTCATATTCCTCCCAAGTGGCCAGCCCCTCCTTCCATGATCTGTACACCCTCTTCTTCCACTTGAGTTTGCCCAGCAGTTCCCTGTTTAACCATGCAGGTCTCCTGGTACCCTTCCTTGACTTCCTACCTGTTGGGATGCTCTGATCTTGAGCTCGGAAGAAGCAGTCTTTGAATGCTAGCCAACTATCTTGGGCCCCCTTACCTTCTAGTACCCTGTCCCATGGGATTTCCCCTAGCAATGGCTTGAAAAGGCCAAAGTTGGCCCTCCTGAAGTCCAGGGTTGTAATTCTGCTAGCTATTCTGTTCCTGCCACATGACATCCTGAACTCTACCATCTCATGGTCACTACAACCAAGGCTGCCCTCAACCTTCACCGCTTCAACCAGACCCTCCTTGTTAGTGAGGATAAGATCCAGCAGCGCTCCTCTCCTAGTTGGCTCATCCACCATTTGCATCAGAAAGTTATCATCAATGCACTGGAGGAACCTCCTGGACTGAGGATGGCTGGCTGAGTAGGCCTCCCAGCAAATATCAGGGTAGTTGAAATCCCCCACAACAACCAGGCCCTGTAATTGCGAGACTGCTCTCAGCTGCCTGTAGAAGGCCTCATCCTGATCCGGTGGCCTGTAATAGACACCCACAACAGTATCACCCCTGCCAGCCTGCCCCTTAATTCGCACCCACAAACTCTCAACTCGCTCCTGATCCGCCCCTGGACAGAACTCAATACATTCTAGTTGCTCACTCACATAAAGAGCAACTCCACCACCTCTCCTATTAAATAGTGTTTAATTTAATTTCAGTTCTTCTTTTTAAAACATTCCAGTGTGGTGCCAGAGGAATACCAATGCCAGCAATGAGGAAAGCAACACAAGAATGAGTATGAGGGAAGGAGAATAGTAAACCACTCTTTTTCAGCAGCAGCCCATATTTTACTCTCAGTTGTACTGTAGAGGTACACCAGAGAATGGTCAAGTACCAAGAGATACAAAAAGAGCAAGTGTTAAGAAGAACTTTGTCATGTTAATTCCCATGTTTTCACTACTTCATTTTGCCACATTTTATCGTATATTTCTTTTATTTTTCATCACTAGACTGCCACATCTTTGTAGTAGTAATTTAATTTTAGTTTTACAAATCATCAAAGTACTAAGAACATAACATTATCTATATTGCTGTTCAGTTATTTTGGGCTAAGTAAACTTTAAATGCTCTGAGTATTGAGCCACGAGTATAACTGGCTGGAGGAAGGTCTTATACTAAGGTGTTTTATATAAAGCTAGACATGTCAATACTTCATTTTTCCCTACGAATTGTTTGATATAACATACAAAGAAGAACAAATTACTAGTAAGTAAGATGAAGCAGCTGCCTTGTGAAGAGAGAATGAACAGGCTGGGACTCTTCAGCTTGCAAGTACTCAAGCGGGGCATAACCAGGCTTTACCAACTCATGAATACAGTGAGAAAGTTGAATGCACAACTGTTCTCATCTCATCCTCAGAAACCAAAAGTAGATGGTGCCTTACAAAATGGTCAGAGACAGCTTTGAACAAAGGGAAGAATGTACCACTCTATACAGCAGACAGGAAATGGCTGAAATTTGAAGGTGTGGGAGGCCCTGGTAGCAAGTCATATCATCAAGCTCAAAAAAGAACCTGTCCAACAGAACTGGCATGTCAATCCAATAAGTGTTGATGCTAGGAGGGGACTGACCCACAGGAAGTGGCCGGGTTCACCTGCCTTCCCCTCTTCCCTCCCAAATACCTTCTCCTACTGTCACTGGTAGAGTGGTGGTGCAGGAGTGAGCTTTGGCTCTTCTAGCTGCTCACAGGCCCATCCTCAGGAGGCAAAGGACTGGGGGCAAGGGAGCACTGGTCTGACACAGCACAGCGCAGCCTGCTTTCTCATCCTGTCCTGCAGTGCTTGCCACAGCACTAAATTACTCTTTAATTGCTAATTTTGCCATAATGCTTGAATGTTTTGGGATGTGAAGAAACAGAGAAAAAAGAAAGACTGTTACATTTATTTTTAAGTCAAAAATAAAATTAAAACTTTTTATTGCACAGTTGAGAGGCCAGCAAAACTGTGTGATATGTTCCTATTTGCATTCATTTAAATAAATTCCTGTATTCATTTATTGATAAGACAATGCTACAGACTGAGAAATTACAGACTGCTACAACCTTGTGTTTTACACTGCAATGCCATGCCCTGAAACGATATTCTCATCCACTGCTGTAAGATATGACACCACCTTCTAAAATACAAACCTAGAATACCATTACTGTTTTCAGACATATATAGTTTACTCATCTTACAAAGTTAATATACATTCTTGTACAGTACTATTCATTCATTAGTGTTTTTTTTATTAGACCATGATATGCTGGAGTATATTTATGGATTTACAAAATAGATCCATCTATTTATATTTGTGGGACTTTTTAATGGAAAACAGGTTGCATTTGTTTTTTGGGACAGCATATACTGTTATATTCCAGAGCGGGGTAGTTTTAAATGACAGATTCCTATCCACTATTGAACTGAAGCTGTCTTTGAAGCAACTGATTTGGTAAAACTGCCAGCTGAATTGTTAGGTTACTAAATCCTAGCTGCTAAAAATGAAATGTTTTCTACTTCTAAATTTTGTCCTGAGAGCGATTCAACAAGTGTACAAAGATAATGGTCAATTTCCCATCCTCACCCAAACACATTCTTCCAAATTCCCTCTATCTACAAACACAAGAAAAGTGTCAAGCCTTCTTCCCATAGTGTGCTTTTCTCAGTCTTCCAGAAAAACTCAGAAGTGTTGACACTGTTTTTCTAAGGCACGTATATTATTGTTCTCAGTTAGAATGAATTATTTTTTTTTTTAAAGGCCAATTATTTACCAAAGGTAAACAGAATATGAAAAGATTAAGCATTACAAAAAAGGCCTCTGAAAACTACTTGGAAGGACTCTAATACATTTTTTTTCACTTAGCTTATCTATGGAATTGTCAACAATGACTACAGGACCTGAACATAGTGACTGAAACAGGGATCTGCACTGCAGAAATCACACCAATAAATGATGTTCTATTCTGACATAAAGGACAAGGAAAGATGAAAGGGTTACTATCCATTTGATTAATCATGTTTTTCATATCAGCCCTAATGCCTAAAATATGTGGAACAAGTAAACACACCTAAATTTTTGTTTCTTAAAAGGAGTATCACACATCAATTGTCTTCATGTTTTTCAATTTACAATATATTACAAAAGTAAAAATCCTGAAACATAATTTATATTCAATACAACTGTAGCATGCTAAATTATATTTTCTTGCCATAATTGACTCCCTTGAAAGTAACGAAATCTTTAATGGAATTTCATAACTATTAGGAGCACTTAGCTCAGCAATATGAATTTAGCCCAGACAGAATAACCTATAGAACAGGAACTCCAAGAATGTAGTTTCTATGTTTTCTGAAGTATCTATTGAATACACTCACTGAAAGTCAGATTTTCCCCATTCTTCCTTCCCCAGTGATATTTATAGAGAATATCTATCTCCAAATCTACATACCTCAAGGACTCTGCCATAGCTTAAGAATCATTTCTGTAGCTAATCCTTGGCACTGTTTTATAGAGTAAACTTCTTGCATGAGTTGCAACATGTAAATTTCTATGAAACCATAGAAACTGTGACAATCAAACTGTGTCATAAATAGTACTCATGAGATGGAAGTCATCACCATAAATAATAGTTGAACAGCTGAACCTTCTTTCTGTATATATTTTTTTCTCCCCTGTCACTGTGCTGCCGTGCTCAAGAAAACATTTTGGGAAAAAATGAAGCCCACAGATAAAGCCTAGAAGATATACTTGAAGCAGGCCATATTTTTCTACATAAGATTTACCCATATAGAAAAATCTGTCTCCATTGCTGCATGTCCAAAGACAACAGCAACATCAATAACTCCATAGTAGAAATGGAGGCATTCATACCTATTTTGCACCTCCATTAGCTGCAGGGGGCAATATAAGAAAAAGCAATGAAAAAAAATCTTACTAGCAAGTTCAGCAACACAACTGCTTATATAGCAGATGTGCTGATTCAATTGCACTGTTTTTCAACAAAATTAAAAAAGAATGACCAAAAGATACTAAATTATAAAACCACGTTCAAAGAAATTCCAGAAGTTCATTTTCACCACTCTCACTGTGTTTAATAATTATGGTCAAAGATGTCTGAAAAGATTAAAGTTCAAGCAATAAAGAAGGGCTTTTTATCAACAAATTGCCCACAAAATTGCCTTAAATGGCTTCAGACTTCTGGTTTCTTCTAAATCATTAACAAAATGCATGTTAGTGATCTGACATAGTTAATTGGCATAAAAATAAACAATTTCAAAAGTTTTATGATATTTTGCTGAATATTTCAATAAAAGCAAGAGCACTGATTTCTGATGTACCAGCCAAAGTCTATTCTTGCTGAGCTCTAAAGGCAAGCTTTTCAATTTCCATCAATGTAATGATCCTCACCAAAGAAATTCATACCAATCTAACTGAGATCAGAAAAACTTTTGTCAATGGCATTTATTTAAACTTGCATTGATGTAACAGGATTAGAATGTGATCCTAAAGGGTATGATCACTTCAGCCATCTTTGGCAAAAAAAAATCCTACACAATGTAATAAGCATGAATCCAATACCATCTGAGAAGACTGAAGTGTATTTTACTGTCCATTTTCTTCCACTTTTCCTGTCCAAATCACAAATCTGATTTTTAAAAGATCATTGCTGAAATGAGATCTCCTGCAATGATAGCCTTTCTCCCGTGAAATTATATGAATAATGTCAAAAAGCAGCATCCTGCATGTTTGAATGTAAAAGTCTGATACCAGTGCTGACCTGTGTCTTCACTGCTCTCTTGTGATCCACAAAGCTATGTCAGTTCACATCCTTTGGTTAAATTACACCTGTAAATCTACAGCTGAATATGCCAACCTGATCTCTGTGATTGGCTTACATTTTCCCATCATCTACTTGCCATGAGGATTTCAGTGAAAGTGCAGTCTCCATCAGATGACCAAAACTTTGCATTGCAATTGGGGAAGATACCTATTGTCAGAGCCCTGCAGGCACCAACAGGCCTTAATTGCCCCGCCCAGCCTCACCAGGGACCACCACCCATGCACCCTTGTACGTGGGTCCAGGGACACCCAGTCCTGGCCTGAGCTATGTTGGAGTTACACCTGTTCCCAGGTCTGCTCCTGGCTGTTTCTGCACTGTCATTGGGATTTCCCAGACTAACCTCAGACCTGACTTGTTACCTCGCTTTTTGCTGGATCACTGACAGTCAAGCTGTCAGTGATCTGACTGTTCAGTGGGATCTGCCACCAGCTTGGCTTTGTTCAGCCAGCTCAGGTGCTGTGGGATTGTGCCCCACTGGTGATGGCTCTGCCCGGCCCAGGTGAGGGTTGCCCCCAGATTCCCAACCCTCGTGGACCAGCCACAAAGCCCATGTTGGAGCAACACGGAGCTAGGTGATACTCTTTATTTTGATCTCCTTATTCACCTTTTTGTCTAAAAAAAATCCTTTCAGAAAAAGAAAGGAAGCTATACAATATTTTTGAAGTCTTTGATGTGTTAAAATGTTCTTTTCATCCTTGCTTTACATAACATACTGATGAAGTACATGACAGTAAAATAGCATATTTAAGCCTTTTGAAATTGCAAAAGAGATTTTCAGTTATTTTCACATAAATCCAATACTAAAAGATATTGTAAGTTATTGGGGACCTTGTGCAAATGTGCATTAGAAGGTTTTCATGCAAACTGCATAGAAGTTACAAAGAAATGTATCATCACTTAGAATTTTTTATAAGTGTATATTAATAGATAGTTCAGAACATCTATATTCTAGCATCTGAACTACTTTTATGATGATTAATAGAGTTCTAGTGACAGAAAGAGAATGCTATTAAGATTTGCCAAACTTGAAAACTCTTCCTGTCCTACTTTCATATATTACAAGTATGTAATATCACCTTACAGCTGAGGGCAATAAAGACAATACAGTCCATGTAAATATATTTCTTAAACAATTAAACAAGTTTAACTCTTAACAAAAAATCACTAATTTCATACAATTTAGCAGAAATTGAAGGATGAGGGAAAATATGGATACAAGAGTTGAAATTTGATGTCACTGTACTCCATACAAATACTCCCAACACCCTTCTGTGGTTCTCTGGGCACTTTTGTGGAAGGCAGAAGGCAGGGATCAATCTTTTGAAGACACAGTCTCCAGCTTCCCAAAGTAATTTCTCAGTGCAATCAGAACCCCACTGAAGAACCTACAGCAGTGACTATGGACAGACAGACAATACTTCATAGTAAAAGTAAAACTTTCATATCTGCAGGAAAAGAGCATGGGCTAAGTAAGCAACAGATACATCATACAAAAGAGGTATGCACTGTGATGCTTACATTTTTGGGGAGGACAGAAATGCAGCATCTTCCCCTCTACCCACTAATGAAGGAATACATATAAGACTCTAGAAAAAGATGATGTTTTATGGTCTACTTATGTTTTCACAGATGTTCTAAATACCGTAGGGCTTTCTTTATAAACAGGCATGCCCAGCATGCTAGGGATTGTAAAATTTTGGTAAGATTTAGTGGGCACTTAAAAACATCCTGGTCAGTCATTTGAATCATATTTTGTGGTAATGGTAAGGGACATCTCTGAAAGCACAAACAGCAACTAGATACCTAGTTCCTATTTCTTGCCTTTGTAGATATAAAGAGTGTTCTAGAGGACTAGAGAAAGAACATCACCCTGCTACGCTGCAAAACTCCAATTAAGTGATATGCATTACCATCTATCAAACTCTAGTAGCTTCATCCCTCTTCAATCAGAATTTCAGTAATAATTCTGTTGGAATCTCAATGAAAAGTGAGATAAATAGGGATGGTCAAAAGTGCCTGAATAAAGAGAATATCCTTTCAGGTCATGCAATAGTTTCATGCTTGTTTCTTAAAATCCCAAACAATGATTCTGCATGAAGCCACCACAGCAAACTGAATCTAGTAGCTCTGAAATAGCAGGAGTGTTGGGATTCCATCACTTGTGGAGAGAAGCATCAGTCCCTTTTACTCTTCTCTTCTACTTTGTTATTGGTAGTGTTCAGTTGGAAGAAAGAATTTAAGGAAGTGCAAGAACTGTCAGTGTGACTGAGAGGAAGCAGAAGAAAGTGGAAAAAAAATCCTCTTAGCCACCCTTTCCTTCAACCTTCAATCTTTTCTTCCTTTAAATCCATACTTTACTTTTATCTTTAGAATTATTGAGGAATTTCTGCAAGATCTTTCCAACACCACCTCCAAGAAAAAAATGACAAGCAAAGCATGCTTTGTTCTGCAAAGTTGTCCCAAATTTGACAATAAATGAATTTAGTCATAGCACCGTAAGGCCTAGGAGATTGTTTCAATTTATGGTCTCCATAGGCTTAAACATACCATAATGACTCTGTACCTCAGCAGTGAGTGATCAGCAGGAGTACTTGATGTTCCAAAGTCAAGCTGGCCAGTAGCTGTCAGGAAATAACTTGTCAGTCATTGCCATAAATAGTATTCCTAACAACCTATAAATGGAAAAATTACAGAATAAATCAGTTTCACACTTCTATCAGTCTGAAAAGCAGGACACGATTTTCACACAATCACTAGATGCAGAAAATCATAAAGCAATGCAGGCTGGAAGGGATCTCATCAAGTCCAACCCTTCAGCTCAAAGCAACATAAAATGACCACAATTAGTAATAGAAATGGGGAAAACACAGTATTTAGACTTGCATTTAAAAAAATGCTCTATTGCAGAAAAGTAAAATAACAATAGAAACGTAAAATTCATGTTGCTAGTTGAATCAGGAAATAAAACTCCTATCTTTATCTCATTAACTGGTTAACCCCAAGTATAAAAGCAGAGAGTGCACTGCACTGTGCATCTTCAGCAGAACTCTTCCTTGGAGTACCAGAGCCAGCCGAAAAAGAAAGATAATCCCACTGGAAATGAGGTTCCTGTTGTCCTGTTGGTATTTATGCATGATTCCCAGCTCAGACTGCTTCTAATTTCTGATATAGTATCTATAGTTGGCTAACTGAAATTAAATGAAAGTATTGTGATGATTAATGGATAGTTTATTTTTAAAAACAAAAGCATAAATTCCTCACTAATAGACAACGTTACGTTGCTATGTGACTACCGGCACTTAAAACACACTCCAGTCTTAACGGGATGTTTTGAGGCAGCTAATACTTCAGTTTCTTCATTATGTTTCTATTCATCTGAGTTCTGAAACAGATCAAAAGTAAATGTAAATTCAAATTTTTTTTATGCAAACTCTTGAACAAATTCAGGAAAAAAATGTAAGGTGTTTTAGGAAAAAAGTTTAAGATTATAAGCATTTATCAAGTACTATTTGCGTTCCTCAGAATAATGATACTGGGAATACAGAAACATTTCAGAGATTTGTTTCTTTAAAATATGTCCAATCCCAACTGGATGCAACATCACAGCAAAATTAGAATGTTTATTTTACAGTGACCATTCTAGTCCTACTGTCCACAACAGTTATTGAGAAACTAGAAGGTAAAAACATCAAACCAACCAATCAAAAAAACCCCACCCCAAAACCCCTTGAAATTTTCATTGTGTGGTAGCAACAGCAGAAATTCAAAATAGAAAATTTAAAAGATGTTATTATTGTCTATAAAATGCATGATTATCACTTACAGCATAAACTTACTAGTTTCAAAATTATACCAAAATTATGCTTCGAAGTAAGCAAAATACAACCAATATTTACAAACAAAATAAAATGAACAAAAAATGTAATCTTTTTCTTTGAAATTAGGATCTAGACAATGTGTCTACCTACATAGAAATGGTTGAAGATTTGTGTACTATTTTATTTAATGCAGAAGTCTAATCAGAGTTATTTGTTGCTGTTCTTGATAGAAACCTTCACTGAGTTATAACATCAAAGACGGTCACTTCTACTGTAGCACAGCCATATGTATCTCTAGTTGAGGATCTCAACTGCTTTTGTTATCAAGCAGTAGTATCAAAATAAAGTTCATCACTGAAAAGAGGTCAACATGAAGAAGAACACAAGCCTTTTAGATATTTATACTAAATGCATAAATACATAACCACAACCAATAAAAACTTGATCCCAAGCATTTTATTACAATGCACTTGCAGAATGTCCCCTATTGTCTGTACATGGTCAAGGTCTACTAAATGTAATTACCACAAGTGGTCCTTTTACCAAAACCAGTCACTGGCTTGTTGGTTGAAGCACAAAGTCTTTTCATACTTAAACTCTTGTATCCAGGAAACAGGAATAAAACTATCTCAGATTACACACACTTTATGATTATAAAGCACTTTGATGTCTGTAAATCAGAACCATTTTCTATAGCAATTTAGCAATTGCATGATTATGGCAGGGAAAAAATGTGAATGTTCAGGACAATGAAAATTCACAAATGTTATAAAAGGGAAATAAACAACCTGCTTTTTATAGTTATGCAACTTCAGTTACAGACTGCATACTAGATTCTTAAGTTCTAAGCCCTCATGCTTGGAGGGTACCATGACAATAGCTACAGATACTGGCTACGTTAGAAAGTGGAATAGGAGCAGATGACAGAGTGAAGCTGTAAGCACTATGGTCTCTACAAACACAATATATGCATTTCATGGGATCTACTTCTAATCTGGTCCTGTGAAAGGAGTACCACATAACAGCTGGAAAACACGGCGACGTATGCTTCCAGAGTACATCTTCCAGTTTATTCTTCTCTAAGAGGAAATAATGCTGAATTTGCTCAGGGATACAAAACAAAAGTGACCATTGTTAAAGACAGACCTGCTTCAAACACACTCCCACCAATATTTTGCAAATGACTAACAGGTGAAATTCCAGAGTGAACATATTTAAATCTTGTAAATTTCAGAGTGAACATATTCAAGCCATATAAAATCTATAAGCAGGTAAGAATGGTGCCTTCATTGACTGTCTTCTGTATGTCTTTAAATGGAGCTCAAATCTATGAAAAGTAAGCTGACATCTACCTTGAAAAAAATTATGTAAAATTAGAGTGACTGAATTCTGACATTTTCTTAAGAACAAAAAATTTAATCCTTAAGCTGGAAGTAACAGTTACTATTGTAATAAACAAGAAATGGAACTACAAGCGTTCCTTTTCTATGGTCCTTCCTCTGAATATGCTTTCTTATACAATAATATATTTTTTTTAATATACGGTTTTAAACTTTGGAATTTTAAAACAAGTATGCAAGAGTTAATCACACATTTCTGTGTCAAAACACCTAAGGAAGTTTATCATCTCAAAAAGCAGATCAAATTTAGATATCTAAGACAGAAAACACTGAAATGTTATTGCAATGACTGCATCTAATCTGGTCGATGGCTTGCAGATTTTCTACTCAGTTCCTGAGAAGAATAATATAATGTATAAACACTGTCAATTTATTTAACAAATCCTGGTGAAATACTAAGAAATATTTAGAATTGTCTTCCTATATCATAGTTTGGCACATTGTCACCGTTTAAAGCTGGGCTGGCTATTAAACCTGTGGCAGATGCTCTCTGTTAACCCTCCCCTGCCCCGACCTGAGGGGAAAGGGAAAAGGGAGAGAGACTTATGGGTTGGAAAGTTAAAACAGTTTTAATAAACTATAGGAATGAAAAAGAGTATAATAACAATAATAATAGAAATAATCAAATATATACAAATATATACAAAACCAAGACTGAGAGCTTGGAAATCCTCCTCAGGCAGAGTTGCTCCCCCCAGCACGGGCAGAGGGGAAAATGCAGTAGCTCCCCCCAGCACACCTGCAGGCTTTTAACTGGAAAATTGGCAAAGCTGGTACCAATCAGTGGGAGACAGGAGGGCCCCTCCCTCCTGGGCCCCACCTCCAGGAGGCAGTGGGTTAGTGATAAATAGGAAAGTGAGAATGACATGTATGGGATGGAATACCTTGTTGGTCAATCTTGGGTCACCTGCCCTGTCTGCTCCTCCCTGCAGGTGCGAGCCCCCTTCGGCTCTTCACTCATAAGCAGCGAGGAATTTAGCAGTGACCTTGGTTTCTCTAAGACTAATTGTCCTGGTTTGGGCCAAACCAGGACATTCCACCCCTTATTCCATACCATTCACGTCATACTCAGATCACCACTACCTTTTCATTTTCAAATATATATACACATATCACTAGTTTATGATTCATCTCTATACAAAAAGTTCATTAAGTTCATTTGGTTCAGGACTGTGGGTTTCCATCTGGCTAGCAGTCTCTCAGCAGTCTCTCTGGCTAGCAGTCTCTCTTTCGTCATGGTTCGTGCCCACGGGTTGCAGGTTAAAGATGTCAGACTCAAGGAGGTTACTGGACGCCACTTGATGAAGCTAGCTCCGGTCTCATCACCACTGTCTTAACCTGAAAGACACTTATGCAGCAACAACATACAGTTCAGAATTAAGTAGTCTCACCCAGAATCAGATCACCTTCGGGGACACATCAGACTCCACCATCTTGCAACATCACCCACCAAGTACATCCATGTCCCTGAGCAAAAGCAATCCCACGAATGGGTTTACCTTTGCCCGTTACAGGAAGAATCCAGACAGTTTTTCCCAACAGATTCCTTTCATGCACCACAGGGACTTTATCTCCTTCTACTGTATGTAGAAGGTCTGACTGAGCAGGGCCAGCTCGATTGATAGATCCCCTGGTGTTAACTAACCAGGTAGCTTGTGCCAGATGTTTATCCCAGTTTTTAAAGGTTCCACCCCCCATTGCTTTCAGGGTAGTTTTTAACAGCCCATTATACCGTTCAGTTTTCCCAGAGGCTGGTGCATGATAGGGGATGTGATATACCCATTCGATGCCATGCTCTTTGGCCCAGTTGTCTATGAGACTGTTTTTGAAATGAGTCCCATTGTCCAACTCAGTTCTCTCTGGCATGCCATGTCACCACAAGATTTGCTTTTCAAGGCCCAGAATGGTGTTCCGGGCAGTGGCATGGGGCACAGAGTATGTTTCCAACCATCCGGTGGTCGCCTCCACTATGGTAAGCACATAATGTTTACCCTGGCGGGTTTGAGGGAGTGTGATGTAGTCAATTTGCCAGGCCTCCCCATATTTATATTTCAACCACCGCCCCCCATACCACAGAGGTTTTAACCGTTTGGCTTGCTTAATTGCGGCGCATGTTTCACAATCATGGATAACCTGTGCAATAGAGTCCATAGTTAAGTCCACCCCTCGGTCACGAGCCCATCTGTATGTTGCATCTCTCCCTTGATGGCCTGAAGTGTCATGAGCCCACCGAGCTAAAAATAGTTCACCTTTATGTTCCCAGTCCAAATCTATTTGGAACACTTTAGCAGCCTGATCCGCTTGTTGGTTGTTTCGATGTTCCTCAGTTGCCCGACTTTTAGGTACGTGAGCATCTACATGACGTACCTTCACGACTAGTTTCTCGAGCCGAGCAGCAATATCTTGCCACAATTCAGCAGCCCAAATAGGTTTACCTTTACGCTGCCAGTTGCTTCGCTTCCACTGCTTTAACCACCCCCACAAGGCATTTGCTACCATCCATGAGTCAATATAAAGATACAGCCTTGGCCACTTTTCTCCTTCAGCAATGCCTAAAGCCAGCTGGATGGCTTTTACCTCTGCAAATTGACTTGATTCACCTTGTCCTTCTGTGGCTTCTGTGACTCGTCATATGGGACTCCATACAGCAGCTTTCCACTTCCGATGCTTTCCTACAAGACGGCAGGATCCATCGGTGAACAGGGCATACTGCTTCTCATCCTCTGGTAGTTCATTATATGGTGGGGCTTCTTCAGCACTTGTCACCTCAATTAAGAAATGGATTCGTGCTGCTCACAGGGACTGGACCTTCATTTCTCCTATTCACACTTGGGAAAAAGTGATTTGAGGCCCATCTACCCTGGCTGGGGTCCTGCTCACTGGTAACTGGAGCAGCCATCCTCCTAGAAAAATTCTCTCTGGTATTTCTTTTAGCTTGCAACTCACGTACTCGTGCCTGTAGGGTACTGGTAGGTTGTCCATGCCATCTGTTCATGTCCTCCCCATAACCACGCAGGGCAAACCACAGGATACCTCGTGATGTGTTCTGTTTCCTTTGAGCTGGTCCTGTAGGAGAGCGTTTTCTCCTAACAGCTGCAACGCGCGCCTGTGTAGGTAGAGAGTCAAGTTTATTCTCGATCCTGGACAGTTTGTCTGACAGTTGTTTAAATGAGTCCATGTTTTCCTTAGTCAGTTTTTCCACAGCCGAGACACGGGCCTGCAGTGGGGAAGAAATACTATCTTCATACTGTCGCATACAGTTAGCCATTTCGCCCACAGTAGAACGTGCCATATCATCTTCTCCCCAGACTAATATTGACAATGTATGGGTATATGTCGGTGGAGCATTCTTCACGACCTTCCGGAACATGGATTGGTTGCATTCCACTTCATCAGGATCTACAGGATCTACAATGTCCCGTGGGTGTCTATAAATGATCTCTTGCACAGCTAGTTCTCTAAGGTAGTTAATACCTTTTTCTATAGTGGTCCATTTGCTTAGGTGGCTCATAACATCATCTTTATAGGGATACCTGCTCTTTACAGCTGACAAGAGTCGCCTCCAGAGACTGATAGTGTTTGACTTTCTTGCGAGCGCCTTATCAATACCACCATCTCTGGACAGGGATCCCAGCTGTCTGGCTTCTCTGCCATCTAATTGCATGCTGTCTGCCCCATTATCCCAGCATCGGAGCAACCAGGTAATAATAGGTTCACCGTCATAACGGCTGAAGTCTTTCCTTATATTTCTCAGGTCCTTCAGGGATAAGGAGTGGTAGGTTATCTCTACGTCCGAGTCCTCTTGTGATAGTTCTGCTTTAGAAGGACCTTTCTTCTGTGATGGGTCTGCTTTAAAAGGAAGATCAAGGAAACCCCCATCTGTGTCAGGCCCTAACTCTGCCTGAGAAGGGCCCTCACCTGGGTCATATGATGGCTCTGCCTTAGAAGGCTCTGAGTCATCATCCTTCACTTCATGAGCTGATTTCTTTTGGTATTTCTTCCTGGTTACAGGAGCAATTGGTACAGATTCGATAGATGCTGGGGTCTGAGTAGCTGCAGTGGCCATCTTGGGGGGTGTAGCAGCTGTGGTACAGGCTGCCAAGGTTTCAGTGGGTTTAGTGGCTGTAGCAGCAGTACACGCTGTAGGGTCTGAGGTGGCTGCATAACACCTACAACTGTCCCTGCACTGATATTTAATCTTATCCCACATCAGAAACACATTCAGGACAACCAAAAATAAAAACATACCACCTAGACAGCACCATCCTAATTTCGCAAAATGTAGTGGAATCAGCTTGGCAGAAAAGGAGAAGGTACTATTTCCCAAAGTAAAACTGGAAGTGTAATCATTAACAGAATCAGCTAAAGAACGCCTGGAGTGTGCAGATGAAGTCGCTGCTACTGATTCGCGATTAAAGCTGCCCATCATTGTGTCATAGAGATAAGAGATCGGAATATTAACTGCCCAGTTCATCACAGCATAAATCAGTATCAAACCCCATACCAAAACAATACATTTCGACCAGTGCCCACTGCTAAACTGCATGTAAACATTCATAAGAAGCAAGCAATAACACAGTGCCCACGGCAGGTAAGGCATCATTGCAATACTCAACTGTGAAAGAAACTCCATAAAAAGACGAGATAACACAGCATTCAAAAATGACATCACCATCTTCACTATCTGTTTTAACTTTCCAACCCCTCGTAAATCTCAAAGGAAGAAATCTGATGTTCTCTTAGCTGAGCTCTCTGTGTCTCCTCCCACCAGAGCCAGGATTCAACTTATCAGAGCAACCTGTTGGAGCTTCTCTCGAGCCCCACGTTGGGCACCAATAAATCTGTCACGGTTTAAAGCTGGGCTGGCTATTAAACCTGTGGCAGATGCTCTCTGTTAACCCTCCCCCCCCCCGACCTGAGGGGAAAGGGAGAGAGACTTATGGGTTGGAAAGTTAAAACAGTTTTAATAAACTATAGGAATGAAAAAGAGTATAATAACAATAATAATAGAAATAATCAAATATATACAAATATATACAAAGCCAAGACTGAGAGCTTGGAAATCCTCCTCAGGCAGAGTTACTCCCCCCAGCACAGGCAGAGGGGAAAATGCAGTAGCTCCCCCCAGCACACCTGCAGGCTTTTAACTGGAAAATTGGCAAAGCTGGTACCAATCAGTGGGAGACAGGAGGGCCCCTCCCTCCTGGGCCCCACCTCCAGGAGGCAGTGGGTTAGTGATAAATAGGAAAGTGAGAATGACATGTATGGGATGGAATACCTTGTTGGTCAATCTTGGGTCACCTGCCCTGTCTGCTCCTCCCTGCAGGTGCGAGCCCCCTTCGGCACTTCACTCATAAGCAGTGAGGAATTTAGCAGTGACCTTGGTTTCTCTAAGACTAATTGGCCTGGTTTGGGCCAAACCAGGACACACATTAATAGATGTAGCTGGGTTTTCACAAATGCTGAACATATGAATATTTCCTAAAGTTGGAAATGTCTTCAGTAGAAAAAAAACTTTGAAAATATTTTGTGCACTTTTTATGATGAAATTTTTTTCAATGACAAGTTAAAATCTGTGTTAGACTTTAAGAACTAATTAAATAATGATGTCTTCTACACTACAGGAAATTCCCATGCATTTGAGCACATACCTTTTGCTCTTAACAAGCTAACCTTATAAGTGAAGTATAGAAATCTAGATGGTATGCTTATTATGCATGTCAGAGGAGTTCTGAGAAGATTCAGAGAAAAACTACCATCTGAAAGCTAAATTCCAAATTCTCCAGAATTCTTAGAAGCAAAAGAGCAAGTCACACAGAATTTTAGCTCAGATCTACTTTCCAGTTCCCAATCCATTCAATTTTGTCAACAGTGACTTTGGAGACATTTTCACTCACCTCGGTTACGTCGTCTTGCATCTATATAGTTATGCTTTGGTTTGTCTATAATAAACAAAACTATTCAACTATGCAAATATCTTATTTTCAATTATACAAAAATATAAAACCTTCTGCAGTCTCATATCATATTTTTCACAGTTATCTGTGAAAATGAGGCATTTTCACAAGTGAAACAGTGCCATCTTGTGTATTATGGATTTTTTCTCTTGCCAAAGTAGGAATATTCTTCCCTAAAGATGTTCATAGGGTTTTTTTTCCCCCATTGAGAATGATGCAAAGTACCATAGATAAAGTTTGCAATTTACTGATGAAAATAGTTGATCAAGTCATTCACAAAGCCCTGTTAAAATAACTTAATATTTTCCAATGAAGCAAGCAAAATGAAAACCAATGTTCAAACAAAACACCACAGGAAAGTTAGATTCAGTTCTCCACAAATACTTTTTACTCATGTAATAACTTAGACTGTAGTCTTTCTGTATAATAGTTTAGATGATTGTTTTAATTAACAGCTTTAAAATTTAATTTATAGAGGCAGAATCTCCATCAGTTTAATATCCCTGAGTACCTACGTAAGTCCTCATCATCCAGTTTTAGAAGTGTTGATGACCATTATTAAAATGAACAACATAGCTTAGAAAACTTTATTTTCAGTTTATAGATACTACTCTAAACTATTACTGTTTTAGACAAATGGAAATAATTAATTGGTACTATAGCATTCTAATACCATATAAGAATGAGCAAGTAAAAATATCAGTAAACAGTTCACATGTGCATTCATTTGAATGCTAAAAAAAATCAAACCAAGAAAACTCTAACAAACACTAATATGTATATAGAGCAATTAATAACTCTAGAGCATCTCTTGATGAATGCTTTCGTAATTTTAAAATTATGTGGTGATGTGTACTGCCTATAATTTGGGTAGACACATGCACAAAATGCAATTATTTTATCAGTTGATAATTCAAAACTTTTTGCAACCATAAAATTATTAATTCCTGCTGATTATCTCTAACTTTGCTCAGAAAAGAAGGCTGAAGGACATATAGCTGCTTATAGTACGAGAAACTCAGCAGCAGTGATCAAATGAATATTCACGGTCCATTTTTTAAGTAATATAATCTGTTTCTATAATTTTAAAAATTTCAGTACATCCTAACCTTTTTGCAGGTTGGCACAAATACTACAAAGCTTTTAAAACATAAATAAACAATTTTTGAAATAACAAATACACTGAATTATGCATCTCCATACTTCAAAAAAACCCACAACCTATCAGATGAGAGGAAGATTTCTGGGGAATAAAACACTAGGCAAATGGTAAGACTGGATGTCAAGAGTTTGTATGTACCAGAAATGTAATTATGAACTGAATGATGTTTACATTAGGAAATAAAAACTCTATCTATTACAGGCATAATCTCAGGAGTACGATGTGTCACTCTTTTAACTTGCTGTGCTGAAACAGATAGAAACATAAACATAACTGAGATTATAAAAATCTGTATTTCAGGGCCAAATATAATTTGAAACACTACATAGTAAGAAGCTGTGCTGAGATTAAGGAATAAAAGATAGATGGAAACCTCTATGTCTTCTATTTCCCATGCGCTGAGTAACGTTCCAGACTTTATGGCTATTTTTATAAACAATTCCAAACCAATGAAACTAAGGCAAGCAAGACTCATTTTCTGCTCATACATTATTTTTCAGTCACAACCCTTAACATGTTCTAAAATTGTCAGAGAATAAATTGTCTCACTAAGGAGAGTAAGCTCTCAAAAGGTTCAAATTGACATTAACAAACTTCAAAATATTAAATATGTCACTCAGCTGCAAGAAACACTCCTGGTGGTGGGACTCCTGAGACCCAAAACTACACTAAGATGGACTTTCAAGATGGACTAAGAGCCCCTACACTAAGATGGACTTTCAAGTATTTCATCAATTCAATTAATCTTCTCTGGGCATAGCTTGACACTAGGGCAAAAAGGCACTGAAGCAGAGTAACGCTGAAGTTAATAGTAGTTGCTGTTAATGGGAGGAGGGTACTTGCTCTAGGTAAATAAAATTGTTCTGCAGGGAGGAGATGATGGACTTGGGCAGAATGAAAGCAAGTATGTCTACGTGAGGACTTAAGAGACCTGAACTTAGTTTTCAGTTCTGCTAAATTTTTATCGCTCCATTTGACATACCCACTATATATTTCTGAATATGTGTATACATGCACATACATACACATGCACACACACATATATATATACATCTGCCTTTTGTACATATTTACAACATGTGCAAGGTCCTGAACATGGGGCGGGGCAATCCCAAGCACAAATACAGGCTGGGTGGAGAATGGCTTGAGAGCAGCCCTGAGAAGGACTTCGGGGTGATGGTTAATGAGAAACCCAACATGTACCGGCAATGTGCACTTGCATCCCAGAAGGCCAACCATATCCTGGGCTGCATCAAAAGAAACATGGCCAGCAGGTTGAGGGAGATGATTCTCCCCCTATGCTCTGCTCTTGTGAGACCCCACCTGGAGTGCAGGTAGATTAGGGTACGGCAACCGGAAAATCTTGGGCTGTAACGGAAGGTAGGCGTGGCGAAAGGAGCAGGATGTGCAAGTATCGTGCGAGTTCGTATGGGACAAGACGACTATATAAGGCTGTTGCGCAGTTAAATAAACGCCATTTGTTGCATCCTCACATTGGTGTCAGTGCTCAATGGCCCTGGGGTGCGGATAGCCTCAGGCCAGCCAGCAACCGAACGGAGCTTGCCGCAGACAAGCGGCAACAAATGGTGACCCCGACGTGATTGCTGGACTGGCGGACCGCAGGCGGTCGGAGTGGGTTCGCGAACCATGGAAACCTTGATAAAGGTGATTTCGTTACTGGGTGGGGAATTTAAGATTTCTGTGAAATCGAAAGACGTAGCCCAGTGTGTGGACAGTCTCGTTATTGAGGGGGCGGTGGCAGGACAGGCTGATTGTTTACAGCCGAATATCTGGGAGCGGTGCTCGATGAAGCTCACTGAGCGAGCTATGGCAGCGGGTTCTGCCAAAGAATTACAAACATGGGGAGTTATCTTGCGGCTGCTACGGGCTGCGCGGGAGGACTGGGCGACATGGGATGCGGCTCGGACGTGTTTACATGGGGTCTACCCTGACCAAGACAGAAGTGGCAGTGGTGAAACTCCTCCAACATATACTCTCTGAGAGAGGAATTAAATATGATGAAGCTGCGTTAAAGCAGTTACTGTTCTGGGCAAAAGATAAAGGACATTTTACAACCTTTAATGATGTCTTTGAAGTGCCTTTGTGGGAGAAGATTGGTGACTCTCTTTGGAATGCGGTGTCAAGTGGTGATAAGGAAGACTTTAAATTGTCTGCTACATGGAGGCTGGTTAGCGAAGCGTTAAAAGGAGTAAAAGCAGAGAGAGAAGTCACACATACAGCTTTTATGGCTTTAGGACCGCAGACGTCTACTACCCCCTCCCTGTTTGTGGGACCAACACCTCCCACGTCCCCGGTGGCTGTACCGGTGGCAGCTCCTTTATCGCCGTCGGTACGGACGGCTCCGAAAAAAGCCGAGGAGCGGGGAGCGAGAAAAATAGATACAGATCCATCAGAACCGGTAGTGCGCCCTAAAACGCGAACTCAATTTGGACTAATTGATTCAGACGCTGAACAGGAGACTTGGCCGAAACCCCCTCCGAAACCCCCTCCTCCTCTCATTGATCTCTCTACGGATGAGGCTGAGCAGGAGGGCAAGAAGGAGGGTAAACATGCTTTGTACCCACCTTTACCGGATTCGCCATTTACGGAGTCAGCAGTACCAGAGTCACAAGGACTTAAAGGACTGTTACCATCACGAAATGGACACGAACTTGACATGACAGAGCTTGGTAAACGACTGGAAGAATTAAAGACGGAATTGCAGCAGCATCGTTCAGCCAACGCCTCGGGACGCGTGACTATGTCTCCCCCAAAACCCCCCTCTGTGTTCGGGACATGTATTAGGGCCACCTCAACCTCCTTTACAACTCCCTACTCCACCTTTAGATCAGGGCAGGGGGGGAGGTTTGCATCCATCTGGTAATGTGGGAGGTAAGGGAGAGGGTCAGCGTCTGCCCGCGTATACAGGGGAAGGGGGGGGAGGTGAGGGAGAAGTGAAATGGAAAGGGGTCATTCGAGATGCATTATTAGAAGGAGTTATAATTCCACAAGCATATCCGGTGATTGTGGGTGCGGGTCCTGAGGGAAGAAATATTTGGCAACCATTAGATTGGAAAATTGTAAAAGAAGCATTGCCACTACAGTTAGCGAAGGACAACACAGGTGAGGACTGCAGGAAAGTTGTTGCAGGGATGGCAAATCGTAACCCCACCTTAACTGAGCTAATGGATGCTTGTGAGAAAGTAGGAACCACCACATTTCAGATGAAGCATTTAGCAAAATCTTTTGCGGCAGCAGTTAAGGTAGTTCATCGTTGTTATACATGTTAACAGGAAGGTCACTTTAAGAAAAACTGCCTTAAGAAGTCGAAGCTGAGTGGGAGAGATAACTCTGTTTTGATGTGTCATTGCTGTGGGAAGCTAGGGCATCTTGTGAAGCTGTGCAGGTCTCAGTATAATGCTCAAGGTCAGCTGATAACAACCAGCTGCAGAGTACGGGGAAACTGGAGAAAGAACGCGGGGGGGGAACCGTGTGCTGACACAAATGAATCTTCCCAATCAGTTCCAGGCCTAAGCAGTTAACTCGCAGCCTGAACCGCAGGGAGCACAGGACTGGTGTTTCCACGCAGGGTTAACCTGCGCGGCTGCCAAGCCTTGGACCTGTGGCAAACAGGGATAATGCTAATGCTGATTGTCAAAAGATCATTGAAGCTTTACCTGGAAAAACAGATTTGAATGCTATGATAAAGGCATGTGCAAAAGTGGGTACTGTGGAACATAAGGCTCAAGTTATGGCTGTGGCCGTACTTGGGGCTTACGTCGTCACAATTGCAGTCTCTATTCCAATTGTTAGCAGGGGACACAACTTTAACAGCACCACGACACACTACTTCAGAGGTACAGCAACTGATTACAGAAATAGAAAGCAGGCTACATTCCAAATTTATACATCGTATTGACTTGAATCAGGAAATACAAATTATCACTTTGTTTGATAGGCAAATTCCGTATGCAATAATTGGTCAATGGAATTCAGAATGGTCAGATTCGTTACAGAGCTATTGGCACAGATTAGTCATCAAAGGACGGATGCGATGTCAGGAGCTTGTGGCCAGAGATCCCTGCATCACTAACCGTTCCTATTGCAGCTCAATATTTTGAGTGGTGTATGGCTAATAGCTTTGCTTTGCAAACAGCTATGGAGAATTTCTCGGGACAGGTTGTTTACCACTTGCCCTCCCATCCTGTTATAAAATTGAGTACGGAAGTTCCAATTGCCACAGGAGTGTGGTGCGCAGACACTCCTGTGGATGGAATTACCATTTTTACGGATGGCTCTGGGAACACAGGCAAGGCGGGCCTTGTCTGGTATTCTGATGGCAAGTGGGAATCTATGGTAGTACAACAAAAGGGTTCACCTCAGGTGGTAGAATTACGAGCTGTATTAAAAATATTTCAGAATTTTCCCATTCCCTTTAATTTGGTTACTGATTCAGCATATGTAGCTGGCATTGTAAAGCAATTGGATAGATCTGTTATAGAGCATATATGTAATCAGTGTGTTTTTGAATTGCTGCGAGCTCTGTGGCAAGAAATTCAAATCCGAACTGCATTGTTTTATGTTTTATATGTAAGAAATCATACTAATTTGCCTGGGTTTATTGCAGAAGGCAATGCTCGAGTGGACTCTTTGGTTTCTGACCCCACAAATTCTACTGCAATGACTGTGCAGGTGCTGGACATTAAACAGCAAATCATAGAATGGGTTTTTCCACCTTTTCATCCTAAAACAACAACTTAAGACTGATAATGGACCAGCATACTGTTCACAGATTTTTCGTCAATTTTGACAACTATGAGGTATTATACATGTCACTGGGATTCCTCATTCACCTACGGGTCAGGCGATTGTGGAACGTGCTCATAGTACATTGAAACAGCTTCTGCAAAAACAAAAAGGGGGAGAGGTGACTGAACCTTCTGAGAGACTTGCAAAAGCTGTTTATGTACTTAACCATTTAACTTTAGCAGGAGATAAGGAGCGACCCCCAATTGTAATACATTGGGAGGCAATTGGACAGGGAACAAGCTATGTGCAAAACAAAAGTGAAGTGTGGTATAGGCAACCAGGTACTAACGAATGGTTGGGACCAGGGGAACTATTATCTAATGGGTCGAGGTTATGCTTCTGTCTCTACAGGCGCAGGAGTACGGTGGATTGTCTCTAAAAGGATGGTTAGCCACATTATTAGAGGGAATAGTTTATGTAGTTGTGATTATAGTTATCATAGGGATCTGCGTGGGTTGTGTTAAGACAATCATTGAGAATAGTATATGGAAATAGTGAGATAATAAATCTAACTACTTCCAAAGGGGGAAATTGATACTGGATGGTTTAGCAACGGTTTAGCAAGAGTAGGCCTCAGAGTAGGCTCTAAAAGGCCTGATCTGTGTTACCTTTAAACAGAATCAGCTTTCCTGTCAGTAATTTTCCTTTCAGCTAGAATAATAGAGAATAACAGTATGTTCTGAAGTAAACTGCATGTTTTGTAGATAGAGTCTCCTTATGGGAATGTTTATAATAGGCATTATCCTACTTGTGTTACCCTGTTTGTTTGCATGTTTGCAGAAAACTGTGCAACGAATGGTCAATACAGCCTTTTTGGCACAACAACAGAGAGCAGGATTTATGGGTAATCAAGGCTGGGATTCTCTGACTGGGCTCTGCGAGACACAGGGAACCGGGTTTGGGTAAGAAACAAAACCAAAAAGGACGAGATAGGACATAGCTCGTTCAAAAACAAAAAGGGGGATTTGTGGGGTTCCCACAGGACAATGGTGGGAACGAGCTACTGAACGAGCTATGTCCAGGCATGTCCAGGGGGTGGTAATGGGGTGGTGATGAACTAGCCAATCATACTACAGAACAAGGGCCTTGGCTATGAGACCAACAAGATATGGGGGAAGTTGAAAAATAAGAAAGAATGCTGCACCTGCAAGATATAGCTTTTTAGCATAAGCCAATCAGAACTAATATAGAGGCGCGTGGACACTTACAGTATGATGATTGTGGCCACCCCGCGTCGGAAACAAACAGCATGCTCCATTCAGCTACATTGGAATCTTGCAATCGCTTGGCTAGGCCTACCTGTCGAGATCAAAACTGATAATGGCCCCTGTTTTATTGCTCATACCACACGTCAGTGGTGTCAGCAGTGGGGTATCATGCTCAAACACGGCATTCCGTATAATTCTACCGGGCAGGCCATTGTAGAGCGCGCTAATCAGACGCTAAAACACAGAATTAAGATTCTTGGGGAGGGGGAAGGATTCCCAGACGTAATTTCTGTCAACTACCAATCTCACATTTTACATCGCGCTCTTTATTCTTTAAATCATTTTGCCCGGGGAGACCAAGAGCGTGCCCCAATTGAGCGACATTGGGGTCCAGGGGTGCCAGAAGTGGGCCCCCCAGTCAAGGTTCGGTTCCCTGGGACAGCGGAGGGGGAAACAGGTTGGGAGCTGCTACATCACGGGAGGGGGTATGCCACCATCAAACGGGATGATGTTATACAGTGGGTCCCTACACGCTGTTTACGCCCTGATTTGAAACAAAATCCTAACCCGAAGTAATATGTACGCTGTCCGAGCTTTATGTTTTGCAGGAGTACCTGTGGGGGAAGCCGAAACAGCACCAGCCTCGACCTTCAGACGTGAGGAGTCAAGACTGTACAGAGAGTCTGGTAAAGCGGCGGGGCGCCAAGGAAGATGAGGAACGGCGACCGTTGCTGAGTGAAACAAAAGCTTTGAACAATGCGCTCATGATTAGCTTGCTTTTGCTTTGCATCTCAGGAGTTGCAGGGGAATCTTACTGGAGAACCTGGGCTCGGGATGTTGTATCCACCAGCTATGCTTACGCTTTGACGCAAGGCTCCAGAATCAGCGATACGCTTTACTTCGCATGATTTGAAGCATGGGGAGGGGGAAATGTAGGTAGATTAGGGTACGGAGACGGGAAAATCTCGGGCTGTAACGGAAGGTAGGCGTGGCAAAAGGAGCAGGATGTGTCATTATCGTGCGAGTTCGTATGGGACAAGACGACTATATAAGGCTGTTGCGCAGTTAAATAAACGCCATTTGTTGCATCCTCACATTGGTGTCAGTGCTCAATGGCCCAGGGGTGCGGATAGCCTCAGGCCAGCCAGCAACCGAACGGAGCTTGCCGCAGACAAGCGGCAACACTGGAATACAGCGTCCAGCTCTGGGGCCCCCAACATAAGAAGGACATGGAGCTCTTGGAACGAGTCCAGAAGAGGGCCATGAAGATGATGAGAGGGCTGGAGCACCTCTCCTATGAAGACAGGCTGAGAGAGTTGGGGCTGTTCTGCCTGGAGAAGAGAAGGCTCTGGGGAGACCTTCTAGCAGCCTTCCAGTACCTGAAGGGGGCCTACAGGAAACCTGGAGAGGGGCTTTTTACAAGGACATGTAATGATAGGACGAGGGGTAATCATTTTAACCTGAAAGACGGTAGATTTAGGTTAGATCTTAGGAAGAAATTCTTTCCTGTGAGTGTGGTGAGACACTGGAACAGGTTGCCCAGAGAAGTTGTGGCTGCCTCCTCCCTGGCAGTGTTTAAGGCCAGGTTGGATGGGGCTTTGAGTAACCTGGTCTAGTGGAAAGGTGTCCCTGCCTGTGGCAGGGTGTTGGAACTAGATGATCTTTAAGGTCCCTTCCAACCCAAACTATTCTATGATAATATGTTTCTATGTATGCATATTAAGTCACAACATAAAAATGTTACAACTTAGACACACTGTTTTCAAGCAGAGATCATTCACTTGGGCAGAACGCCACCTATCTCAGAGACCAAGGTGGTTTGGACAACTTGTGTGGTATTTTACCACACCCTTGTCCTACCTGTACCTCTCTTTTTCAAATGCAAAAAGGGCTTAATAGACTTCCTTTCTCCAGCTCATATCTGTGAGTTTTAGTTAATTACTCTAGTGTGTGTGTGACTGGAAGACTACGGTCACAGTAATCATATACAAGTTTGATGATAAAAATGCACTACAATCATAATAAAAAGGTAAAGAGGTCTACAGAAAGTTTATACTTTAAAAAAAGGAAGAACAAGTTTTAAAAAGTTGTTTCACACATCACTAGACCAAATTAAAAAATGGTCACTAAAGAACTTATCCATTAAAAGAAAGCAAAGAGCACACCTAGAGAAGTTGGACTTTATTTTTAAATCTCATTCCAACAACTTACACAAAGGTCATGTAATTGTTAAGATAAGATACAAACATAAATCATTAAGGACTAAAAGCCAAGTAGATGAACAATGCAGATTGTTCTGGCTGTACTGCATGTAGTACAGTCCACTCTATGCTAATCCACTCAAGCTTGTTTACATAAAATAAAAAACTATTTCTAAATTTATCCCAGTCTTCCAATATTATCAAATGCTCTGCTTATGTAAATAAGTTCAATATTAAATTGCATTTTAAATACATCATTACAATATGCTTGCTTAGTTTGCAAGCTACTTTTTGGAAGTGACAGAAACAAGAGTAATTCAATTATCTGATTATCTGTGATGATCCATTTGACAAATATCAGGCATACATTAGAAAGAAAATAGGTGCTACTCTGTGAGTATATAGTAACTATTCAGATTTCAGCCAAGCTAAAATGAAAGTGAGAGCTCCACGTTATAACACACAATGTTTTCTGTATCAGCTGCAAAATAAGACCCCATCACAATAATAAGAAGACAATATTTTAAGCACAAAGCAGTGTGCACATGCAACTGGGATTTCAAAATAGGACGTCCAACTATTTGCACACCTCATATTCAACCTAGTGGTCCTGTATCTGGGATAATTGTTACCTATATTGTTACATATATATTACCTGAAACAGTATCATTCAACCGCTTGAAATTAAATATAAAAATGGATGTACAAGGTCTACTAGGAAGCTCAAGAGCTGGTTGTATCTTTGTAATTTTATTATTTTCTTTTTTGTTTGTCTATCATGTAGTAAAGCCTTCTGACAGTATAAATTAACGTTGCTGTAAGAGGAATTTGTATATGCTTAGGTTACCGAGGATCATTTACCAGTAATTCCTAGATAAATCATTCACACATCAGTCTAATATTCACAAAATAATCCATTTTACCTAGGACGTCAAAATTGATTTAAAAATAATTCTCAAAACATTGCTGATTATTTCTTTAGTTTGTTTCACATCTTTCAAAACATGGCAAAGAACATCCACCCTGAAAATTCAGGCCACTTGGAAATAACTTGTATCATACCAAAGTAAGCTAAGGCAAACTGCACCCATTTAAAAATAAGGGTGTGCCATCTGATTCCTCTGTTTCTTATCTACTATAGCTCTTTGTGCCATCTTATAAATCTTACGCAAAGGGTTGACACAAGCTGAAAAGGCATGATAGTAGAGAAGTAAGTGAGGCTATACCAGCTAACAGAATACATCCTCTGTCTTAATTTGAGTGGCAAATTATCGGTAGAATGACTTTTCAATACAGTTTAAGTATCTGAATGATCAAGAGAAATTCTTTACCTCCAACTAATTTAATACTTACACACATCCACTGTGCTCATTGCTAAGGCAGAAAGTTACTCTTTCACACATTTTCTAAGTCTAATCTCCAGTAAAAAACAAATTTTTAAAGAGGGTTTTGGGCAGGAGGTTAGTGGGAGGGAATGGTAAAATATTTTTTCTATCTAATGGAAATGTAATCTTCTTTGGCCACAGCATATAAGAGCTGGGTTAACAACATAGTACTGCAGATACTGTGAAAACAGATTTCAGCACAGACTGTCAATGAGCCACACATTTCAGATGAAAAGGTATAGTAACATTGAAATCCACTGGATTTGGAGGAGAAAGCTATTGCTGGCAATAGAAAGAGAAGCAGGCCATATTCTAGGGTTACTGATTAATAAGACTCAGTTTTAACTGAATTATTTATTAACAACAACAATATAACTACTTATATTGTTTACCAATATTGTTTATAAACCTAGTCCTAAAATTATTTTGAAACCTGTGAAATGTAAAGATAAGAAATAAAGAGGACAAGTCACATACTTTTAATAATGCCCAAGCCTAAGGAATTTGCTGATTAGTTGCTGTAATGTTTTGACTGATACAATATCCATTGAGAGGACTCCTAAAATGACAATAGGAATGTTATCCAGCTTCTCATATGTGTTTCTTCAATATTTAATTTTTTTTCTCTTATGGATCATAAAGCACCAAGAAAGAAAGAAAATCTGGCATGAAATTCTTGTACGAACTAGTACCGTTGACTCAGTAATGATTTTGCCACACCAGTTTGTATCAATTGGCCCCATTTCATTACCCATCCTTAAAATGTGCCACCGTTTTAGGTGTTACATAAACTCAGCACATATCTCCTTTACATTTAGCTCATTCATCCAGAATGGAATGTTTTTCAGATCAGGTAGTTCTGTCCTCAGCAATTGTTCCCAATATACATTGCTGTAATAACAGCAGTAGAAGGGGAACTGTGCCTGATGTGGGTAAAGTTGTACAGACAGTAACAATTCACCAGTAGAGTTACATTAAAAAAAAAAAACAAACACTAACAAAAAACCCCCCACAAACCCAAGAAAGTAATTGTCAACAGTTATAGCCTAGCTTGAATGGAAGTTCAGCCCTGAAATTTATTGCTCTTTCATTTGATATTTTCCTGCAAGAAAAACAATCAAGTTGCTGTCTTAAGCCCAGTACAAGCTTTTCTGTCAAAACCAAAATATATAATAAGCTATATGACTTCACTATATTACTTATCAATGAAGATGAAGTGTGTGAAAGCCCAGTGAACTCACAAATGACCACTGGGAAGACCCACTTCAAGAGTTATCAGTCATTGTGTCTATTAGAACGTGAGAGGGCAAAGACTGGTAGCAGTTGCAGCACCTTGCTTATGCAGGAATGTGATCTAACCTTCTCAGCCTTCCTAAAGAAAGTTCACCTCAATTAGTCTACTACATATTGGTGAAGAGTGCAACACTGCGTTTATGACAAATGGCAAAGTCCTCTTATTTTTTTTAGATACTTTTCTACATAGATACCTTTCAAAATGATTAAGAATCTGTGCAAGAACCTCATTTTCTCTTTTTATCTGTTTTTTTTTTGCTAACACAATTATCAGCCAATGTTATGGTATATTTGAGCTGGCATTTTAAGGAGATTTTCATGAGATGCAATAGAGTTTATACACTGCAGACGATAAACATAACCGAGACAGTGTTTCCAGTCTCCTCATCTACCATTCACTACGTGTCATGTGATGCAAATATGGTACAGTGTTACACACATAAGGGAAATACTTAAGATCAAATTACTTCTTAGAACAAACACACATACAATTAGAAGAAATATGCTGATTATTTGAAGAGCATCTAGAAAAAAAACCCCATGAAATAAAACTCTAGGTAATTAGGTATTTCGAACATTTTTGGCAGAGGAAATTGAAAACATAAACACAGTAAGCCCGAGACCAGTACTGCTGTTGACCTGAAATAAATATCTTGTGCCTCAACCCAGGCTGGTGGGTTATGCCACTGAAGAATGTATTACACTAACTTGGTCTTTCTTAAGGAGATTACTGTTTAGACATTATAATGAAGATAGCGACCTCGTTATTTTAGGTGTAGGATGAAGAAGCAAGGGCCGCAAAATACCTAAATACACTTGTTAACACAAAAGCTTTTTTGTCTCAAATAAATATACTTGAACTAAAACCAAAGAATTTGTACTCTTACTGCCTAATACGAGGAAGATCAGTCTAGTTTTTAAAACTGACATTCACAACTGCTCTTGAAGTACATAGCTTTTGGGGTGTTTAGCACAAAGGAAAAGTCATCCCTCTGATATCTCAAACTGTGATCATTATTTTTAAACATAGACCTTAACCTCAGATGAGTTGTAAAATAATATTGAACACTGTATAAGATTTTTTGAGGAGGGATTAATTAATCCAAGCATTTTAAAGATTTTGTAGTATTATTTCTTGGACTCAAAGACTGACTTTTATCTTCTGCAGCTATGAAGCTGGCCAAACTTCTATAATCTCAAGAAATTTGCATTTCCACAAGTGGAGAATCCAGATTTAATTCTAGCCTCATCACACATCACAGCACATTTCCTGAAGAAAGATGCCAGAAGAGTATCTTCTAAAAAAAATTTATTTAACAGAAAACCAGAAATACGCATCTCAAAACCTTAAGTGAGATGTTAGGGGGGAAAAAAAAAAAAAAGAAAAAGTAAAGTGATTCAGCTTCTGTATTAGAATGAAAGGGACTAGCAGCTCCAAAATACAGACTGCAGCTGGAAAGAATAGGTGAAGGAAACTGAAATGGAATAAGAGATATAAAGACCTAGCTAGTCTTCACACTGACACTTTTCAATTAGTCTTCTCTTATAAAAGTTTATTCATTAAAGGAGAGCAAGCTGGTGCTCTAGCTGATGTTCAAGTGCATTTCTTAAATGGCATTCATGAAATATTATCATTCATATTCTTGTAAATGTTCCAAATATGTCTTGCTTCTAAAAGAATGCTTCTTCCACTTTAGCATCTTTGCATGGGAATTTTTTTGTGTATTTTAGGGGATAATGTTAATAAAGCAGGCTTCTAATACACCATAAAACTCAAGTTTTGAAAACACACTTGAAGAGCTTCAAAAGTACCATAAAACAGATTGTCTACCTACTTGTTCTACTTCCCAAGTAGAAGGGCTTCAAGTATTTCCCTTAAACATACTATAGCAGCCCTTGTTTTGGGGAAGTATGTCTTGATAGTCAGCTTTGCATCTCCTATTTCTGCAGTGTGCCTCAGAAGTTAATGCCAACCTTACCATTCCAGTACTCCAAATGACTGCTTGTTAATAATCTATTATCCAAATATAACTGCCTAAATTCACCCTTATTTATATCATCCCTGTTTAAGGCAAGGGACTGCTGGCACTGGAAACAACATAGTAGGTACAGCTCTAGTGAGATATGGTACAACAGGTCCACCCACTCATTAGTATCACTGAAAGCCAATTTCAAAATTCCCTGAGGTCTACCTGCATGTGACAGAATACAAAATCCACTGCACATGATCAACATGGCTCCTGCAGAAGACTAAAAAATAAACTTATCAGACATGTTCTGATGTACAGCAGTGGTAAAAATACTTCATGCTTCATTATATATGGTTAGATGTAGTAATTAGAGGATAAGCACTCTCTGATGAATTTTATGCACTATGTTTCTGAATATTTCACAAAAATCTTCTGCACCAATACTTCAGGATCAATTAAATTTCCAAATCACAGGCATTATCACCATGTGAGCTATCTAACGTGTCTTAGAAATGCTGCTCCAACAGGGGCATGGTCACACACAGACCCTTTGTTGTTTCAGTCCTTCCCTCCCCTGTGTGGATGTGGACAACTCAGGGTGCCCTGAACGACACCCATCAATAGCTGAATGGAGTCTCAAGTGATCAATGCACCTAGATACCTGGTGGGGAGGGCAATAAAGAAGACAGAGCCTGGGTCTTCTCTGCAGTTCGCAGTGAGAGGCCAACAGGCAATAGGCACAAATTGAAATACAAGAAATTACATTTAAACCTGAGAAAAAAATTGTTTCACTGTAGGGGTGATTGAACACTGTAACAGGCTGCGGAAATATCGACATCCTTGGAGATATTCACAACCTAAGTGGACACAGTCCTGGGTAACCTGCCCTAGCTGACCCTGCTCTACACTTTCTCTCCTCCGTGTTCTCTTTACGTTTTATTGCAACTAGTAAGGAAATTAGGGCACTAGCAGATGTGAAAAACAAAATACAGGAAGGGAATTCCTTGCATAGTGAGAACTCCTGAAGCAGTATGCGAACAGTAGCCAGCTTAATAACATTGCTAGAGGAGCTGGTCAAACCGGGGAAACAATGTCTCATTGCTTCTTCAACACGAATTTCCCCAGCACTGCTACCACATAATATTATTCAGAGTGAAGAGCTGTAAATTAGGCCTGGATGACAGAATTCTTTAAAAAATATGACAAGAGTTTGTCAGTTAATATTTGCCTTTAATATTTCTTATCTCCTTAATACAAAAAATAGAGTGTCATTGTTTTGAACCTGAGTTATAAGGTAATAGGTTTTGGTAGCTTCTTAAGAAGGCTATTGCACAAAGAGAGGCAGCATGTAATTCTGTTCATTTTCTTTCAGTGAAGATCTTTTTATTTTTCTTTTTTTTTTAGGATTCAATAACTTGTCCCTAATAAAGTGGTATTTCACCTCTGCTGACCGCTGCTTTGAAAACTGGTTGGTATTTAAAACGTGGATCAGTGAAAAACAGCAATGTATCACGTCAAAAGGAGATGTCTGGTGAATGCTGCTGGGATGAATGCTAGGTCATGTTTTAATTAAATTCCTCATTAGTGATCTGAAAAAGAATATAAAGTGCATGCTACTGAGATGCACATATCTAAATTGGAAGGTGCTTTACAGTCCAAGCAATACAGAAAAGTTTGGAATGTGGGGAAGGAAAATCTCTTGTCTTTGATTTGGAAAGTTTTCCATTATCTGGCAGGTTTTCTAAAAAAAATCAAGTGCAGAAATGAAATTTGAACTCAGATGGATTGTTTTGTTTTGTTTTGTTTTTAATGAGAAATGGAAGACTGTTCTAATGAAAGATATCTTGGAAACAGTAGTGGTGAACAGGAAGATAGACAAGACTTTTTCAGTGCCATTACATTCAGAGCTGGACACAGCCCAGACCACAGCAGAGGGAGTAGGGAATGCTCCACTGCTGGTCAGATGCTCTAGCATCATGTAATTGAGACCATGCACACCCTAAGAGAATGCTACTGTGCAGAGACCAACCTCCACAGAATCACAGAACCATTTAGACTGGAAGGGACCTCCAGAGGTCCACCTAGTCCAACCTCCACTGCCCATTTCCCATGCCCCACCCCCCAAATCTGCACCATAGTAGCCAAAGAGCAAAAAGCACCTGTGCATAGGCATACGGGCACAGATGCAGTATTGAGACAATTCAGCAGAGCTATAAGTCTACACCTGTTAGTTCCACATGTACTTGACAGCAATTTTGTTTTAAAGAAAAACTTACAAACTGGACTAATGTAAAAATGACCAAGAAAAACAGTTAACCAAAGGGTTAGCATAACTGAGATATAAGGACAGCATAAAAAAGTGTCCTAGATTTAAACTGACATCAATCAACAGAGTAAGTTTAGAGCAGTTCATGCAGAATCCTATTATGAATTTTCAACATCCTTTTTCACCTTACAGGGGAAGCATCAGATACTTTTAGGAATTAATTGTTCATGAAAATATGTTTGAAACTGATCATCAGAGAAATGCTATGGGAATGGTAAGAAAATATTTTCAGGGGTTAGGTGAAAAGCATGTTGCCCTCATGAAGCTGTATCTGAGTATATATTTAAAATTACAGAATCAAACCAAAACCAAACATGAGCATTTTTAACTTTACGAGAGTAAACAAAGACTCTATGTTTCCTTATCATCAGATCATTATACTACACATATATAGCTAAAACTGGTGGTGAACTTTTAGCTCCACTGAAGTCAAAGGTAAAGTTTGCTGGCCCTTTGCTTTTTATAACTTCCTGAAAGTGATAGTTTAGATGAAATACCAATTTGGGCACTAGAAACAATCAAGGGCTACCTGTTTTTTCTGGAGATACTAAGCAAATGTCTTTTAATTCAGTTCACTTTAGGAATTTTCATTTAGAAAATAAAATTTGAAACAGCCTAAAATCCATGACAGTTTCATCAGTATTTGCAATAATGTTCACATTTATGCCTAATACAACAACAACAACAAAAAATTACAAAAGGCATTAAATCTGTATGAATTTTATCAAACATATTGATTTAATAAATGTATATTTACTTTTGCTTTTGGTGTACACAGATGATGAAAATTAATTTTGAAATTTCTTGTCAGTTACAGTTTTATCAATCTCCTTCATGTTACAGGAATGTGGTTTGTGCTCAATTTACCTTAAGCAGGATCTAAATTTCTGTAACCTTTGCAGTGCTGTTAATGCTTTTTCCTAATCAGGAATCTTAATGAATTTCTCTTTCTACCACTAAATTACATAGATCTGCATTTAATTATGAGAGCACTTACTAAATGAAATAGAGTGTAAATGAACTCCCATTTAATCTTAACATTGTTTGAAAACCATAGATGTCAAAGATGAATAATAAGTGTTCAAAGCTTCAACTTCTTTCCATTAGAACTGCTAAAGTCACTCTATTAAGAAGAAACACAATGAAACACTGTTAGGATTTGGAAGACTATGCAACTGCGACCAAATTATTACTTGTTCTTCTCTGAGAGGTAGACCATTGACCATGTAACTTATAAAAACTTAAAATATGTGGGCAATTAAAAAGTATCATGTCACAGAATTTTCAGATCACTTGAGACCTTGTTGAAGGTCTTGAAAGTTACCTTGTTGCAAAATATACCATGAAAATGGAAGCCTGGACATTAAGTATTAATCAGAAAGCTCTCCAATAACAGACTTTACCTATAACATATAGTCACTTTAAAAATGTTATTTGAATATTACTTGGAAACAGTAATAAATACATTACATAAAGATTTCTAAGATGGATTTTTTTTTTCTTCAAATATTTCAGCTGCAATGTTCAGTCAGCTGTCAATTATGAGCTGTCAATTATTGTTAAAAACATTATCTAGCTTGTTACAGAAGCAGTGTAGGTATGTTTCCACAGCAAAATTATATGTATGTAGAGCCTTGAGTGGGCGCTTACTTGGGAATGCTTACATTCTACCCTCATCTGCATCACTGACCTGTTTCTCAATTAAATCCTGTATGTCTATTCTTAAAGCCTTTAGTAATGCGTTGTTACTATCCATGCTTTTTGTTTTGTAAACCCACTCCCTTGTTACCTTTGAAAATTAAGATTAGTTAGTCTCCCCAAAAATATGGTCCCTCAACCTTTCCCCCAAAACAGAATCACAATTGTAAGGTGATGTATAAATCATCTTGGACAACGTATAAAATACCTGTGCTTTACCCTTTGGTAAGTTATATTAATTTTTTTTTTAATTTACTCTAAACAACCAGAGTAAAACCAATTTTGTATCATGTTAGGAAAGATCCCAAGAATAATTATTTATTGTGAAATTTAGCAATTCAGATTCATACTATGGGATCATATCAGCTGCCAATGCTCAGTATAAATCTTTTTAATAGGGATGACAGATGTCTATCGATAGCAGAACAGAATATTAAACCCTTTATGCATAATGCATTTTTTTTTTCAAATTTGGATGTTGTATCAGCCTGCTTTTGAAAACAATTACTTTTGTGTATCCACTTGCTCCTCTTGAAACATGAGCTCCAGTTGAATTCAGTGGGACTAAGAGGGGCAGGAATTTATGCAATTGGGTCACTGGCTTCTACCTTCCAAATATGAAGAACTGTTTCACTGGTGCCGTATAGAATATTGCAGGGCTGAACACAGAGTCTCCCATTTAGGCTTCCTGAGGAATTTTAGGAACTAAAAGATGAACAACTAAAATCCCCCACGTATTCTGAAAACATGAATGAAAATAAGAAGATCCTCACTGCAGCTGTCTACAAAAAATGTAAACTAAACTGTTCATGAATAGATCACTGGTTTCGTTCAATTAAAAAAATATTAATTTATAAAAAGAATATTAAGTTCAATTAATGTTTGAAAGTATTCAAAGTATTCCATGAATATTTTGACATGCGCTTTTTTCAACTTAAAAATCTTCTTTGCAACAAGGAGAGATGAATTAAGATACAGGTGGTACAGGACCTTAATGGAAGCATAGCTTGTGCGATCACATGATTACTTTAGAATCTACTCTTATATGAAAAAAAATGAAAAATCAATATGAAGAAATGGTCCAAACCACTGCAGAGTGTGGTGTCAGTCAAGGTGAGTCCGGAAAATCTAAGAAGCTGCTAAGGAGCCAAAACTCTGTGCTGGGACTTGCACTTTGGAGAGCTACATTGATATTGGCCAAAGTCAGCAACACGAAGATGAAGAAATGTCAATAGAATCGAGGGAGGGTGGAGTATCAGAAAGAGTCCTCACAGAGGGGGAAGGAAGAGGGGCTGATGAGGAGCCTAGAGTTCAGGAAGACGGTAGTGAAGATCCCTTTAGAAAAAGGTTGGGAAACGCTGCTGTAGAAGGTAGTTAAAAAAGTGACAAGCACATACAAAGAAACACCCGCGTGAGTCTGCAGTGAACCTGAAAGTAACAGACTGCTTCATTTCTTTCTGGAATACTGGTACAAGGTCTCCTGAATAAAAAGGTTTGTAACAGAAGAGTAAAACCTCGCCTGAGCAGACCAGCAGATATTTACTGGTGGTTGTCAAAGATCAATGATTTCTCCATTAACCCACCCATGTGCTTCAGGAGTGAAGGAAGGTGAGAAGGGAGAGTGAGACATCTCCCCGTCCACAAATTTTAAACATTTGAGAAAAACATCAGGGAGGGGTTTTTTGGTGTTTTTTTTTTGTTTTTTTTGTTTTTTGCAAAGTGATCCTGTGTATTTCTGAAAGCCACAGGAATTGAACTAATGGTGACACCTATCTAGCTCTTCCTGTGAAGGTGACATATTAGTCAAACTCTTCACAGACAGCGTAAAATAGTAGAAATGTCCAAATATTTATATTAATATCATTAGACTGTACAAAGTTTGAAGCTTATCTCTGTTTTATCCGTTCGAACTACTGTATGGCTGGAAATTCTGGGCAGCAGCTGTCTTCTCACTCACAACTCAATTTCTGCTCACAACTTTAACTCTGGAAGCAAGTAAGATAAAACCTCTGGCTAATGACCAATAAGAGGATTTGTCAAGGGTTGTTAATATTTACTACTTTTTTTTTTTTAAATAATGCCAACAAATTATAGACAAACATATTGCTCAGAAACACATGTAATTTTAGAAGATATTATTTTGTGAAGCATGGGTGTTTCACTTAAATCCATTTCTGCTTTCTCTCCCTCTACTTGAGGAAAACTACAGCTCACGAGATTTGATACATTTAGATCTATTACTGTGCCACTGGCTAACACAAAATTCAGACTTATTTTAAAGGTGAGCACGAAATGAGTGACTTGAATAAAAAATATTCTGATAACTCCAGCCTTAACAATCAAATGGATACAGCCACTTGTTTTAAATCTCTCAGATATGCTTTGTATCTAATTTCTGCTTCTTCCCCTGTCAGATCAGGTGCCAGTAAGCCATTCATTTTGTTCATTACAGCTTCTGTATCACTTTGGATTAGAGCTTGCAGACTTGGATTAAGCCTACTCTTAGTGCTTCTAAATCAAACCCGTGTATTTGATTTTCTTTTTGTCAGGAGCAGTATTGTAGCAAGATTTCATAGGACATCCTACTATTTCTTACAGCAAACCTGACAACAACACCTGTCAACAGAAATAACTTGAAAACTAACACAGCTGTTAAAACAAAACATCAGTGCATTTAATGAAGCTCAGAAATTACAAATGGCAAATAGGTACATGAGATGAAAGCCTGTATGAAACAACATCATAATGTTATTTCCATCAGCTTTCCTGGTTTATTGGAAAGCATATATGCAATAGTCAACTGTTACTTATTGCAGGTGTATGTATGAGGATTCTTTCCACCTGCAGTAAAGAACATCAAAAAGATGACAAACTTTTTACACATAGGACACATGAACTGAGTTCCAACTCACATTTGTAACAGAAATCTCTGAGGGTCAGCTCTTGCACCAGTATCATCCACCACAAGACTTAACAGATATCTTTTCTTCTGTTCTCACAGCCAGGCATTTATTGTGTTGCTGCAGCCTGCTCAGACGATCAGGTGTAAGTTCTTACAGACATGTCTGACCTGTTTCCTTGTAGTCCTCACTTAAGTAAAGGTCATCTTATACCAGCCAGCAGTCTCTCTCAATCACAAATATATCTTAACATGCAAGATCAGAAAAATACACTTCCTCAGTTTTTCGTTCTTTTAACAAGAAAAATCATAAAATCTCAAAAGTAATGCTTTTAAGTATTCCATCTTATAAATTAAAATCAGTGTTGGGAAAATAGCATCTCCAAAAAGTAAAAGAAAGTCTGAAAAAAGGGATAGACTCCCTGACAACAAAATAATAAAAAGTACTAATGATGGCAACAAGCCCTTTCAGCTGCACCATACAGCAACTCAATTGTAATACATTTTATAAAGATGAGTTAAAGGTTACTGCTGGGTTGTACAGTTCTACACAGAAACAACCTTGTATGTTCAGTCTGAAACATGGCAGCTATTTTTGAATTAAGAGACATGATTCTAAGCTGTGTCCTTTGCTGCATTTATGAGCTTTCTATGTATAGAATTATGTATAAGACACCCTTCTCATATTTTTTTTCCATCTGTTAATCTCTCTTTGACCAGCATGCTCTTTGGGCACTCACTGCTCTCCTCTCATACCAAGATCCCTGTGCATTTGGCCGTGCATTATAATAGTCGTCTTCTTGCTTCATTTCAAAGCTTTTTGCCAGTATTTTGCCTTGCTTTTTCTACCTAAGGATTTGAAATGCACCATCATTTTATTCATGATTGTTTCTGTCCCAGCCTAATCCTGTAATTATTGCCTTAAACCAAACTCCTTTGCACCCACAGGCTGCAAGCATATCTGTGCTCTTTCCACATGCTCCTTGTCCTCTTCCTTCCTGTTGGTCTCCATTTCATTGTTATATTGGTAAATAATTCAGCCAGTGTCAAGTCTACGACTGGTTTAATTAGCTTCCTCTGTCCAGGAAGCAGAATTTTCTGTGTGTCAACATCTTGATCCCTATCAGGGAATGAAGGAGAGGTTGATGTCACCCAGGAAGCTAAGTGCTGATATCAATCAGTCCTGCAACCTAATTACAGACCCATTAAAATTGACACAGAATACAGAACATAGAGAGATGCTCTGTGTATTGCACATACTTCCTTCCTGGTTTTCCCCTTTTCCCCTCAAGTTAATTGTGTGCTATCTATAGACGGCTGGAACATTATCTCAAGAGCAGGGACTGATCAGCTTCAGCATTCAAAAACTGATCCATTAAAAATAAGCAGAAAAAATTCCACTGAGTGTGGGCCAGATCTGGACACTGTAATTTTAGAGAGTTTGGAAGAAATAAAGCTAGTCCATATTCATGTTCAGGCAACCTTATAGGTTAATTTAAGCACTATTTTGTTTGAACTTGACTGTCTTTTAAAACTAGACTCATTTCCCTGTAAGAAACAGAAATACCAATTACTCTTTCCTGAAGAGATGTTCTTCCTTAATCCATATTTTGAAAGAGTTATACTGCACTGTTTAGCTGTTTCATAAAGATTCTGTGTAAAAAACCTGTAACTGGAAGAAGCAGGAATCAAAAATCACAAGGATAATCAAATATTTGTTGGAAAAAATAATTCACGTTGCTAGCAAACCCATAGAATTAACAGAACACAGAAATAATAAAATTTGGGGTAGAAACTGACACTTGTGCGTTTGCAAGTCCTAGATTTCAAGTGCTATTAGTGAAATATGTTAAGCTGTGCTCCCATGTGTTCTGAAATAAAAAAAAAACGTATATTTATTTTTGTTCACTTCCTGGAATTTCACTGGGAAGGGTAAAAACAATAACCATTTTGAATTATATAGATCCAGGGAAAACTGGCAATAGAAGTCTGAATTTCAGTGTCTTTTCAAATCTGTTAGATATTAAATAAATTCTTATAAACAAAATCAAACACTGTGCAAATACAAATAGCAGGTTAGCAGGCGCTGAAACTAGCTGGTTGTAATCAAACTCCTGTATATGAAATGACTGACCACCTGCTGATTAGATCACACCTGCTCCATGCTTTGCGTGCAAGAAACAAACCCATTTTTAACTCTGAAGCTGTTACAAGGGCGATGGTTTCTGCAGCAGAGCCCACATTGCAGCTGTGCACCATTGCCAAGTGCCAGGGCCCTGGTTCACCTTCCACTCCCCTTGCGAGCTGCCTCAGCCTTGGCACGGCGGGACTGTGCCTGCCGGGAAGGGGAGGTCATGGCCTCGCTGGCCTGTGGGTACCCGGTGCCCCGCTGCCCCAGCGTGCAGATACACCTCCCCTGCACAGGCAGGTTGGCAGCTTGGCCATTTTTATTAGGAATCTTAAGTCACTTCCTTCAACTGAAGTGATAAATACAATTAATTCTTCTCCTTCCTCCTGATTCCTTATGCTGTCATATTTCACATGCAATCCTCAGCTGTAGTTCCACTGCTTTAGTCATAGAGTAGAAAGTATGTACCACTGAATTCACGTAGGGAAACAACCTGATAAGTATCCAACGATTTTCTTTATGACCCCAAAAGAGACCACACAGGCTACATGAAGGTGAGATTGATTTAGCAAAAGACATACAAAATACCTAGGTTTTGTACTTTTCAGCAAGAATGGTTGCACAAAAGAAAACTACAGACAGGTTTCAACTAAACCAGCTCCTAGTCAAGACTGATCACAATAATGACTGACTTTTTAGTCATAAGTTTTGATCTTACATTTAGAAATTTACCTTGAAATCCTTCTAACATATTTGGATTACATGGTTGAATATCTACTGTTTTCATGACTTCAAAGAATAACTGTGTATAGTGGTCGTTACGCAATCAAACTAATAAAAATTTCTGACCTGCATAATGAATCTGAAATGGTCCCAAAATAATTTTTATTTTTTGAAGACACACAGGGTAATAAATTTCTGATCAACTGCTTCTGCCTTTTAGGTCATTAGCTCAAATGTAATAAAATCTTCTTAAAGCTGAGCAAAATGTTGATCTCCTTACACTGGATTTCAAGCCAGAAATGTGAATTTGTGAAATATTTTTTCAGTATTATTTCAGGTTTTAAAATGACTTTCAGAGTAGGAAACCTTGAAAAGCTCAGAATATTTAGTTTTCATATATTGAAAGTTTAAGTTGGCTTTTTTTGTAAGCTTCAGTCAACTTCCTGCTTTAAAATGTTTTTCAACTTAATTTGACAAAACGCTCAAAACTTTCTGCAAGGTTTCTGAATTTCCAGGGAAGTAAAATGCCAATTATCAGGGAAGTAAAATGCCAATTATTCTCACAGTACTAAGGCAGGATAAAATCCAATGCTGGCTAAGATTCCATTTCTTTAGGCAATTGATTTCTCAGTTTATATCTTGAAAAATGAGGCCAGCATCCAACAACATTGAATCTTAGTTCTGCTTTTCAACCTTGCAAGAAGGATGAGAGTTTCTTTAGCCCTATCATAAATACGTATCTCTGATAAGGTAGCTCTGAAACTTCCGTTTGCATTTATCAAGTCAAGTTTTCACACAGACATACAGAAGCTTATAAAAATTTAAGGTGCTGCATGTATAAACTACTTTCATATATTAATTTTTGTAAGGTAGACACATCAAAAGAATGCACTATGCATTTGGTGCTATAGCAAAACTATACACATGCTTTATGTGTGTATAACCATATATAAAGATAATATATGCACACAACCACTGGGAATATCAGGTAACTTCATTCTAAAACAGGGTTTGATATTTTTTTCTGTTCTCCACAAATTCTGCTCTAGCAGTTGTCAGGATATCATAAATCATCACACAAAGAGGAGCCTAAGGGTTCAGAGAGTCTCTGAGCTCTACATTTCAGAGAATACCTTATGTTCTCTGAGTGCCTGGAACAGACAAATATAAGTTGGAGTATTACACATGGAGTAAACTAACATAGACACATAAGCTACATACAAAAGTTTCATTCAGCATCTGGTAGAGAGCCTCTGTAAACCAAGAGCAACATATGCTTCAGGTTAATTAGGAACAAGAATGGTTTAAATGCATTTGCAAGTTTCCATTTATTTATTTCACTAAGGTTTATTAAATCAGTGAGGCAGACTATTCCAAAAGCATCAACATGAACCTTTTTAGTAGTTCCTTGCACTGTTTGCTAAAGAAGGCCTATATCGCCATGAGGAGATATTAAAGTACAACTTCAGATAACGATAAAATCATTTTTTTAAAGTCTAATGTGAAGACTCAGGAAGGAGAGAGAGATATATATGTATAGGAAGAACAAGTCTTGGCTACAAAAATTATCTCTCCCTTACTTTGATTATTATATAACATAAAGGCTCTCACCTGGAGAGTCAACATCAAGGACTATGTTTACCATGAAAACTACCATTGCCAAGTAACTTGAAGTCACATGGGTAACCTGTTCATAACACCGTTCTGTAAAGTGTCAGAAATGCTGAACTGCAGATTAAATAATCCACTCAAAATCCATTTGAAATCACATGGTAACCTGGCCATCACATAACTCTATGAAATGACAGAAATACTAAACTGAACAAAATTAGATAATCTGGTAGATTCAATGAGAAAGGGCAGACATGTTTTGCTTCTTTTGTTTTTCCTCATAATATATTACATTTTTCCTGGTTCTTTATAATTATGTCTCCACAACTGAGAGAAAGTGAAGATTTTATAAAGGCTTAGAAAACTATATAATAAGAAAAAAAACATGGGAACATTGAGGGATCGACTAGGCAAAAATATAGCAACTTCACAAATACATATAAAGCTAAAGCATACTGATCAAATATTATTAAATATTTTACTTGGTGTCTTGCTTCAGCAGACCCAGTAAAATAAGATCCTTTCTTCTTTAAACATTTTTTCTAATGGTTGAATATAAAAATATTGCCTTACCGTGCTTCTGAAAGCTACATGTATTTAACACTGATACTATGAGCTTTTACCCTTAGACTACAAATCAAATACAATCTGTGAGACAAATTGTGCCCTGAGGAACAAGTATGTATCTCAGTGAGAGTCATAAAAGGCAATGGAGATTTTTCATTTATCAAAAAGATGTCACTGGCACATATATAGAGCCTCATCAAAAGTTCAACAACAGTTTTAAATTCCTTTTCCCAATATAAAATTTAGGTATGCTGTCAGATAAGGGAATAATAGGTTAAATGTGAAAATATATTTGCTGATTTCTCTCTTGTCGTTCATTGCAGTACTTCAAATACTGCTTCTCCAAGGAAACAAGATTGACGTTACAAGAGAGGTATTTGTGGTTACAAATGCTAGGAGGCAAACAAGGCACTTTGAATGTATTCATTGTGAACAATATTAGACAAAGATAAGTTTATAGAACTCAACTTCTCAACCCCAAAGGCTGAAAACCTGTTATTAAACATCTAAAACAAAGGAAAAGCAAAGAATCCTAGCGGTCAACAGTCTTGGGCAGGTAGGTAGTTTTTAAAGAAAGCTGAAATAAATATAGCCTTTGAAGGAGGAGGAAACTAACAGGTTTTTTTTTAAAGAGGAAAATATATTTTTAGACAAAATGTATGTATCACACTATAGGCTTGCATTATTCAACGAGACATGAGATGGCTGTGTCACTAGCCAAAACTTCTACAGGGTCTTTCTATCAAGTCAAACATGAAAAAAATTGCACAGATCTGTCAGAAATGTAGGCAAGACAACAGTTTATGCTGGTGAGATACACCTCCCGCAAAAAGAAGGGAGCTTCAGGTGAGGATTGATGTAATCAAAGATAGCTGAATTTGAATATTACTGTTGTGAGAAAATGACTCCTGTAAGAGAAAAAAAAATTGTTCTTTGAAACTCAATATATCGAAGGAAAGATAAAACTAGGGTTGGAAGGAGTTCCAGAAAAGTTAACCTAAACACAAATATTTCCCAAGTGTAATAGAAACAATGTTTTCTGGGCCTCAGCATTTTTAACTGTATGAAGACCATAATTTGCTCTGCTAAAGCTTCTGAAATTCTCAGTGATAACTAGACCTAAAATGAAATTAAACACCAACTCCATTTACTGAGTACCCCACAAGTTTTGCTGGTACATTTTAAAAAATAGAATCCATCTTACTGAGTTCAAAGATTTTTTGTAACTAAGAAACAGGGTTAAATAGGCTATTTTTAAACCTGTGGAAAGGCAGTGATGCATTTCCTTAACGTAACCTCCATTACTCAGTCTACCTACTGATGAATTTTTATTGTCTCCCCTATTGAGTTATTTGTAATTTATTTTTATATCACGCTTTTCTTTACATATAACTGATTGATAGAAATGTTTCTTGTACCTATTTAAATCATAGCAATCTATATTGCATACAAAATGGAAAGTGTTTACAGCTTTTTCCAGAACATTCTTCTTTGGAAATTTTTAACAGTAACTGTAGCACATGAAGAAAACTGTAACTATGAAGTCAGAAAGAACATAGAACCTCTAGGTTTTTTAGCTTTGCATCTGGCTTTATCTAATTTTCTAGACAGAAAGATGGTGCCAGATAAGAAAGAAGCAGATTTATAACTAATTCCCCATGCTTATCAAAAAAGAAAGAAAAAAACCATATATTTCGGAGTTTGCTTTCAGATTGAGCTACATCTGAAGACGTGAAAAAGTCACTACTGTTCAAAAGCACTCACCACCACTCTTAAACATAGCAGCAAGATTAATAAATAAACAGCATTTTCAAAACAAACATACCTCAAAGACATTGGTGTCTTAATTATTCCGAAGAATTACTACTTCAGCTGCCTTTTTGTCTTCTGGTCTTGAATTTGTTGTGTAGCCTAGGAAAAATAAATCTCAGCTTAGTTTCAAACTGAAAGCATAAGGCTAGACCCAAGGAAAAAACTTAATAGCATTGCAGTTAATTCCTCTGTAATCCTACCTCATTATCTTAAGCAAATAAATCTCTGAAAAGGATTGCCTTATTAAAAGCGAATTAGAAAACTGAATGTCATCTGTGCAGGGAGACATTCTCTTAAAATGCAATCAGCAAGGAAGCTCATAAATAGGACACTATATAAAAATGTTCCAATCAGACAATCCTTAACAGATTTTCAACAGATGTGTATGTAACTATGATTTCACAGTTCCCTAAAATAAAATGTGTCGACATAATTTACCATGAACTTCCAAGAGTCTAAAAAAATGTACTCATTTAGATTCTATGGAAAGAACAATATTATAAAGATATGTAAAATGTAGCAAGAGTGGCTATTGAGTTGTCCTACCTCCCACTCTTGCATGTCATCATAATGTTTGATTTACTGAGAAGAACTTGAAAAAAAAAAATTAAAAAATTAAGGTTATTATATTTTGATTTTATTTCTATAACCGTGTAAAATTCAGGAGGCATAGACCCTAAGTGCATCTTAACACTCATTACACATTTTTAGAAGTGCACGTGGAGTGTATAAGCAGCGAAGAAGTAGTGCATGCTATAAAGAGAAATCAGAGACAAACTACTGCAGTCACTATCATTGTTAGAATGTTACAAGTTTTCTCAGAAAATGTTAACCAACTGCAAGCATTTTTTTATATATTAGTTAGAAATAGAAAACATGGGTTATCAGATCTTTGGAAAAAAAATTTAAAAAGCCAATACTATTACAACAAAGATTATTTTATTAAGAAGTGACAACTTTATTATTAACTTAAAAGAAAATAACAGATATCTGTAGAAACAAATTGCCCTTTGTATTTTAGCTTCATTAGTACTGAACTTCTCAGCTTCACTTTAAAATAATCATCTTCATCATCCTGTGAGTTATTCCTTACTTCAAATTACTTTGTATATCTGTACCAACACAATCAAATTATTTTAAAAGAAAACAACACAGAATACATCTTGCTTGAAGGGTATGGAAGGATAATAACACTAAGTGAAGCCAGCTCTGGAAGTTAATTGTGTCATAAGAAACATTAATACAATGTGAAAAAAAATAATGAAGACAGTATTGAAATGAAAGTAATAACAGGCAGACAAAGTCAAAACAGAAACAAAAAACAACTAAAAAGGGTTCATCAGAGCTTTGCTCATACCCACGAACCAGCAATGTAGCAAGTCAGAAAGAAGCCAGGAAATTAGTTTTTGACAATAGCTGGTTCTAAGTCCTTTACTTCAGTATTTCTCAAAAAAAAGTACATAATCACACACATATGAGTTTGAACACATGAAAGCCAATGCATGCTACAGAAACTAAAACAAGGCATCCATCATTGGCAACAAAACAGATCCTTTCTTTCATACTGACATGTTTCTTTTTCTTATTTACATACGATAAGTAAGTAGAAGTCTTCAAACATGTTGTTCCATGGAGCAAGAGCACACATTTAAAAATTGTTTGTAGTCTCTCACACAAATCGTTACACCTTTATATTGCTAGATTAGGTGGAGTATTTAATCAGATTTATTAATTTTATGGTGTTTGCTGAGACTTGAGAAATCGCCCAATTCTTTCAGTAAGAAAGAATTCTTTTTCTGTTTCTTTTTCTCCTGACTTTGGTTGGTTGGTGGGGTTTGCTGTTTGTTTGTTTTGGTATTTTAAAGGCTCCTACTAAGTTGTCATCTTTGTTGTTCATGTGTTTGTTCACAACTCTGTAATCTGATGTTTTCTTCTCTACTGTGCTTTAAGATCCACAATTTCAGTACTATATGTATCTGTATTTGTAAAACATTTTAAGAAATATATGAAGTATTTATTCTTAATGATATCAGATTGAAAGAAACCCATGGATTTAGTCTCTCTAGATGTTTGAAGGCCCATATTTACTATCAGAAAGGCTTTGCTCTTGCAAACTAAGTCTTAGGTTTGCTTTCTCCAGTCGTTTTTACTCCTGTAGTTCGCAATTGTGTACAAGGTTGTAAAGAATCACTGATCAATTTGTACCCTAACATTCAGAGAACTTGAATTTTAGTGGCTTCTGGAGGCCTAGCTTCTTTAAGGGAAAACCCTGCCACAAAACCTATACTAAGAAAAATGTTTTTTTTAAAAAACAAAACAAAACAAAATAACACAAAAACAACAACAAAACAGTTTATTCATGAAACACAGAACTGGGTCAGTTATGTTGTGTTATGAAGTATGGACACATATAAATTCAACTCTTGTCTTTGTGGTCGTGACCTTATTCTTGGAAATCACCATTTACAGTTTTCAGGAAAATCAGTAAAAAAACAAAAAAGAAAATACTTTCCTTACAGGTTTTCTACTGTCTCGTGTCATGTCAAATGTCATGTTATGTCTCCTAAGTTAGAAACACTACTATGAATAAAGACAGGATGATTAAATTCATTTATTCAGAACATTTCACTTTGCACTCTAGAAATACATTTTCAGCAAACCTAATGAATACTTTCTTACACTCAAATGCACAGTGAGGCACTATTAAATGGATGCTTAAACATTAAGTAGAATTACTCTTCACTGTGAAGAGCAAATCAAGAAAAGAAGTACTTATGTTTCACCAAATCTAGTATTTCTACTCACTTCTGAACAGGCATTCTTAAAGGTTTATTCTCATATACCTGCTTCTGTAAACATCCATAGAAATACTCAGAAAATACGAAAATTAACTATACCACTACACGCATTAAGCTTTAAGCATATGAGATCAGGGACAAAATTTTGGTGAACACAAATGCCACTGTAACACTGAAGTCTATACACGATTCAAAGGAGTACAAAAGGTTCTTGAAAACCATGTATACAGCAGTTCAAGAGAAAAGCAATCTGGAAATCCAGTGGACCAATAGGGTAAAAAACATTTTCAGTAGAAATCAAAACTATTACAGAATCACATGGTTAAAGTTGGAAGGGACCTCTGGAGATCATCTAGTCCAACCCCCTGCCAAAGCAGGTTCCCCTACAGCACGTTGCACAGCATTGTGTCCAGGTGGGTTTTGATTATCTTCAGAGAAGGAGACTCCACAACCTCCCTGGGCAGCCTGTTCCAGTGCTCTGTCACCCTCAAAGTAAAGAAGTTTTTCCTCATATTCAGATGGAACTTCCCATGTTTCAGTTTGTGCCCGTTGCTCCTTGTCCTGTCGCTGGGCACCACTGCGTCTGGCCCCATCCTCTTGACACCCACCCTTAAGGTATTTGTAAGCATTGAGAAGATCCCCTTTCAGTCTTCTCCAGGCTAAACAGACTCAGCCCTCTCAGCCTTTCCTCATAAAAGAGATGCTCCAGTCCTCTAATCGTCTTTGTAGCCCTCCGCTGGACTCTCTCCAGTAGTAAAAAAAAACCCCTATGAAAGTATTAAAAGTCGTTTATACTCTACAGCCTCACATACTTAAGGCATCATTCTTGTTTCATAGAGATTAGTTAGGAAATTGCTACACTTTTTGTAGAACATTCTTTTTACCTGAATTAGGTCTGTTATAACCCAGTTCTTTTGTTGCCAAACACATAGCATTGCTTTCTTCCAATTTCTGATATACTTTTTTTCCTTATACTGGATAAAAATAAAATCTGAATTATTAGGAACCAGAGTATCCCCAAGCATTCTTCACAGAATCACAGAATCACAGAATCACAGAATGTTAGGGATTGGAAGGGACCTCGAAAGATCATCTAGTCCAATCCCCCTGCCGGGGCAGGATTGCCTAGACCATATCACACAGGAACGTGTCCAGGCGGGTTTTGAATGTCTCCAGAGAAGGAGACTCCACAACCTCTCTGGGCAGCCTGTTCCAGTGTTCAGTCACCCTTACAGTAAAGAAGTTTTTCCTCAAATTTAAGTGGAACCTCCTGTGCTCCAGCTTGCACCCATTGCCCCTTGTCCTGTCAAGGGATGTCACTGAGAAGAGCCTGGCTCCATCCTCTTGACACTTGCCCTTTACATATTTATAAACATTAATGAGGTCACCCCTCAGTCTCCTCTTCTCTAAGCTAAAGAGACCCAGCTCCCTCAGCCTCTCCTCATAAGGGAGATGTTCCACTCCCTTAGTCATCTTCGTGGATGATTCTTCTGGACATTCTTCCCTGAGTAAAGAGCAATGCAGTTATTCACTGACAGAAGACCAAACCTCAACCAGAATTCTGCCTCAAATTTAGGCCACAATTCTGTCTGTGCTACCACTCCTGTTTGTGGAAGGTGAAGCTATATTGATTTTTCTGTTTTGTGCCTATACACAGGCTCAAATTTATATTCAGAGGTATGCAAAGGAGAAAGGCATTGGAGGGTGAAGGAACGAAATGCAAATAAATCTTTAATAAAATAGCGATTAAACCATGATTGTTAGACTTTTTTTTTTCTTCTCAACAAAAGCAGGCAAAACTTGACAGAAGTCTTAGAAACTTACGCTTTTAAGCGCTTAATAGCATTTTACTGTTTATAGATGAATTCTAAACAGTGAATTAAAAACATTATCTCTATTTTTACAGACATCTATATTTTACTTTATTCACCATTTAAATTGTCTGTGATTTCAAGACCAGAATGAAGTGTGCTAAATCCCATTCTCATTTAAATGCTTTGCTTAAAAGAAATTCCACAACCACTTAAGTCTACACTATCAAAACAACTCCTAATGGTCTGTCCAAACATCCCTTGGGAATGAAAAACTGGAAGTATAATGTGGGCACAGAAAACAGCGTTCAGGTATCTGTAATGATGACACAATTTACTAGAACAGCCCTAAGGTCATTTGCACTAGTGCTTACTCATGTATATACATTAGCAAACAACATTTAGAGATCACATCAGAATTCCTTTGGAAAGAGTGACCCTTTGCTTACTAAAGTACTATGTCTAATTTACAAGAAAACCATAATAAATTAGTTAGCTAAATCTCTGGCTGAAATAGATCATAGCTATGTCTTACCAATTACGCTTTCAATGCACAAAAGCCCACATGGTTTCTAGTGATCTTGTTTCCAACTCAATGTAAATGGAGTGTTCTCATTCATGCAGTACAACTCAACCACTGATACCAATTCATTAAAAGGTCTTCATAAAAAGAGATGGAAAAGAGAAAAATGAAAATGTATTCTAATATTTCAAATAGAAGTTAATTTCTATTTTTTACTCTTATCTAACTAACTGAAGTAGGAGTTCCCAGTAAAAAATACTGTCGGTGAGAGGGGATGATCAAACTATTAACAATACAAACTTCTGAATAAACGGGAAGTTTATTGGAATGCTTCATTTCAATTTACACCTTGTGTAAGTTATAGATACAAGCACACACATGTACAGATAATTACTATATAATTTTACATAACTTATGTGTTTAATAATGAAGTCAGAAAAAAAGTAAGAACATTCAATGTTGCTATTACCAGAACATTGCACATCTTCCCAAAACAAAATCTGATCAAATTCAGTGTAGCTTGCTTTAGCAAAGTTGCATTTTCTGACACAAATATATTCTGTTGTTAAAATTCCAGATGAGTCTAACCATCACTTAGTCTCAATTCAGACAACAGTCTCAGACTTCTGGCTGCAGTGACGTTTTAATTTATATTACAAAAAGGACAAAACTGTCTAGCACCAAGAGAAAACCAGACTTACTAAGAAGTACACAAGAAAGAGGAATAGAGTTGTATTAAGCAGAAACAAGACAAAACAGAAAGCAGAGGAACCGCTTCAGATGCACCATAGCAGTATCATGAATTTTCTTCAGAGAATGATAGTGAAAACAAAAACGGGTATGAGCTTATCTTCCTGTCAAACAAACAAGAGTGATAGCGGATAGCTCCCTTTGGATATGTAGAAGTGAAGGCTCTACTTTCCTTCAGACTGCTTGAAGTCTGATGATGTTCTTCACATAAAAAGAGACACCCCAAGGTAAAGGAAGCAAACAATATGTTTAAGATGCCATTTTGATCATTTCTGAGCTCACAGAAGGTCCCACAGCATATTCTAAATTGCACACTGCCATACAATATTTCCTTCATAAAGTATAATTGGGTCTCAGTCTGTTCAGTGAGATTACAAAACAATTTTCTATGTCCCAGAAATTGACTCTATGTTGAAAACAATCTGTGATTTGAGGAAGAGGAAAGGACTTGAAATGACTGAAGGCTTTATTGAGTGTACAGCACTGACTGCAGTTGTCTGTATATCAGGAGAGCAGAGCAGCCAACTAGTCTGGCTTAGGAGCAAAAAGGAATAGATGGGGATACAACAGTTCTTGCAGTACTGAACATCAGAGAAATGCTTAGTTTTCCTTAGCTGAGTTTTAGCTGCAACTGCAATGTTATTTAAATTCCAAAAATACAGTAAGTAAAATTATAAAGAAGAAATGCGAAGACTTCTCTGTCAAGTAGAACACAAATTCGAGGTGAGAGAACTCACTGATTAATAGTCTGATAAATCACTTACTGCTGTACAATCATGAGCAGTTTAGGCAGATTTTGCTTCCATTTTCTAACCTATCAAATGTGAATAGCAGCATTTTTTTCCTTGCCTTTTATTCCCTTTCTTTGGCTCATGAGTGGGTCAGACAGTTGCTGGGGCCTGCGTAGGGTGACACTAAAGAACCTTTGGAGTTTCAGCATACCACAATCAGAAATACATTATGAACAAAGGATGACTCTCTCTTGTGACAGATAAAAAAACTGTATTCAAGGTTTAACTGCTTATTAAGTAAAATCTGAATGTTTAATAAAATCGACTAAAAATAATGTTCTCCTTCAATCTGATATGTTCAAACCCTTTTTTTTTTTTTTTAAGATAACAGCACAAACACAGAAAAGATTTGCAACTAGAAAATAACACAGTACTGCTGTCAACTGCTTCCTGTTCAAGAAACTGCAAGCCTGAAGTGGTACAGTGTTCCGTTATGGACATCACATAACGCCTAAAAAAGCAAGGAAGTTAATCAAAACCAGTGAGATGTTTGTATTATATAGTAAGCATGCCATCCTGCCTATATTGGGAAGTGCTCTTGTCTTATTTGGAAGAAATTAAGGTGATGGACAAAATTCCTCTAAGAAAGCACAAATTCTCTTGCTTCATTTGTTTTGTTTGGAATTTTCTTTCTCTTCTTCATAGCAAAAGAGTTGCACACTATTCAGAAAATCTAAAAGACCTGGTTTTGGATTTCTGAAGTTTACAAATATCTCCTTCAATAAACCTGGAACACAGCACTTACTAAAGAAAACAGACTTCTGGGAAGAAAGTTTTCTCTGTTTTCCCCTGATATTATAGGATGGATGTACACTGTTATTTCTCCAGCAGACCAAGGAAAAGGAAAAGAAACTGAGACTCTATCTCTTCTAGCCTACCTTTTCTCTTTTCAGTTTGGGTCAGTATACATCAGAGTCTGCAGACACAAAGTCAGTCTTTATTCTGATCTGCTTTTCAAGAAAGTAACAGTAACTGTCAAGGAAGCATTCTCAGTACCACTATGGACACTCTCACTATGGTGAAAAGCAATATTTACATTTTAGGAGGTTACTAGTTTTATACCAAAAGAAAAAAATGTGCCTATATACCTAAAAGATTAGAACAAAGTTATTTAAATCATAGTAAATAATAATAATAAAAAACCCCCCACATTAAATTAGATTTTTTTTTTGAGAGAGAAAATCTTATGGATCTTTAAGATAGTTTTGTTTTTACTCCTGGATAAACACTCCATTATTCCATGCTGGATGAAGCCAATCTACTTCTGTGACCAGTGGAATCTTCTGTGTTTTCCGTTCCCCCAGGTAAGCTTTACCTGTTAGCCTTGCATCCTTTTATCTGTTGGCTTTATATGGGTTTATAGCCATCTGTACACAAACTTCTTTATATTGATCTGTTTATTTGAGTTGTTCAAATCTGTTGTGCAGGATACACAGTTCAGCTGTAACAACACTCCTGAAGCAGCCCAGGACACCATCAGCCTTCTTTTTGTTTCACTTTGTGTCCACCAGGACTCCCAGGTCTTTTTCTGCAAAGCTGCTTTCCAGCTGGTCAGTCCCCAGCATATACTGGTGCCTGGGTTTGTTCATCTCCAGGGCAGGACTTTACACTTTCCCTTGCTGAATTTCATGAGGTTCCTAGTAGCTCACTTCTCCAGCTTGTCCAGATCCTCCTGGATGGCAGCATAACCCTCTGGCCTGTCAGCCACTCCTCCCAGTTGTGTGTCATCTGAAAACTCTGCCCCATCATCCAAATCATTAATGAAGATGTTAAGCAGGACTGGACCCAGTATTGACCCCTGGGGTACACTGCTAGATACTGGCCTCCAGCTAGACCACATGCCACTGATCACCACACTCTGGGCCCAGCCATTCAGCCAGTTTTCAGTCCAACTCACTGTCTGTTCATCCAGTCCACACTTTATCAGCTTCTCTATGAGGAACTTACGGGAGAGTGTCAAAAGCCTTGTTGATGCCTAGGTAGCCTTGCTGATGTCCACTGCTCTACCCTCATCTACCAAGACAGTCATTTCCTCATAGAAGGTTATCAGTTTGATCAAACATGATTTCCCATTGGGGCCCATGGACTTATGTATGTACAGTTTGCCTAAGTATTCCCTGACCTGATCCTCTTCCACCATGTGCACATCTTCCTTGCTCCAGTCTTTCTCTCATTTTCAGGGCTGAAAGGCCTGAAGGCTGGTCTTGCCAATAAAGACTAAGATGGCGGCATTCAGAACCTCAGCCTTTTCCTTGTCCTGTGTCACCAGGTCCCCTGCCTCATTCAGCAGTGGGCCCTCATTTTCCCTAGTCTTCCTTTTGTCACCTATGTACATATAGAAGCCTTTCTTCTGTTTTTTTGAAATTCCCAGCTAGATTCAATTCCATTTGGGCTTTGGCCCTCCTAACAGCATCTCTGCAGGCTCAAACAGTGCTTCTATATTCCTCCAAGATTACCTGTCCCTGCTTCCACCTTCTATATGCTTCCTTTTTCTGTTTGAGTTTGCCCAGGAGCTCCTTGTTCATCGATGTGGTGCTCCTGGTATTTTTGCCTGATTTTCTGCTTGTAGGGATGGACAGACAGCAATGAAATATAAAACTGTTAAAGTATTTATCAAATGGTTTTCTCAGCAGTGTAACCCATGGGAGAAAAATTCAAGAATCTATGCATACAAATAGTGCATTTAATAATATTTAAGTAAAACTTGTAGGAAATCAACATGGGCAGGAAGTAGACTCTATACCAATAATACTGTTCTCATTTTATTCTGAAGTCACTGTCAGCAAAAAAACAGTGTAGCTGCTAAACAGATTAGGGGAATACAATGAATCTGTGAAATGGTGTTGAAGTGTTGCCTCTTCCATCTTCCAAAGCCTTTATTACAGTATTTCTGTGAGTCACTTATTTCCGAGAATTGTTAAAAAAAGATCTCTCCGAGGACTGGTAAGCTTCAACATGTTAAGCTTCAACAACTGCCACCCTTCTACCCAAACAGATACGAACTTTCAGAGAATGCATACAGGAGAAAACTTTTGCTCTTTATTAGTAAATCACCTTTGCTTAAGTGCCCAACTTAATGCTTTTCAGACTGCAGGTATTTAGTTCAATTCCCAATAACGTAAGGCTTTATGTACATTCAGAAAGTACTTAAACTAAAGCAAGTGATTTAATGGTGCTGTCTGGATCATTAGTGTGCTATCAGGGGACTTCCAAATCACTAGTTTAAGAACTGCTACTCAGTCGTTAAGCAATTTTTCAAAAAGTGCTGCACCAGCAACCGGGAAACTTCAAAACAAAGAACTTGTTCTGTACCCAATTAGTTACTGACACTTCTCAATTACTCTGACGTTTTACACACGTTTAGCAAAGTGCAAGAACTGCACAATGTAAGGAAGAGTAAAATATCAAGCCTTCAGTACTCATTAAGTGCTATAATTGCAACAATTGCAGTTACCCAGATTGTTCTGTTGTGAGCCGATTACGTGAGTGGTCCTGAGGGATATGGAATATTGCAGTAAAGTAAGGAATTAGCACCTTAGCCAGACTACCAAGTCCATTTTGTGAAGGATAAAATACACATACAAAGAGGGGCACAGAATAGTCAGTGACTGTCGTCTAGCAGAGAGTGTTTTTTCCATTTTAATATGTCCTTTCTTGGCGCCCATGTGAAATCACACGACAAACACAAGTAGGCCAAACAAACCGTTATCTGTGTAAAAACATCCACACAGGTTTTGTACCATGTACTCCCACACTTACACAGACAACATCTTGGTAATTTTGAATAAAATTGTGGTGCTCTTAACGTAATAAGAAAACTTAGTTTATTCATTTAGGCAGGTAACATGGGTTTAGCAGCCAATTTTACTAAAAATCTTATATAAAATGAAAAGTATAAAAACTGGAGAAAAAGCATGGCAAAAAAGTCATCATCACCACCACCTTCTGCACTGGACAGACTATCTCCCCCATTTTAAAAAGTGATGGCTTGAAACAGGTATTTAAATTAATACTTAGGTTAGTTAAGTAACTTACACATTTTCTTACTACTTCCAAATTAAAAAAGTAAGATGAAACTCAAGATTCATTGTGGTTTTATTAAGGATGTAGATCTCCCAGGCTACATTACAGTACCTCCTGTTTGTGGGTGAACTCTGCCCTCCACATACTCAGCACCATAAAGACTTGTTACAGTTGATGGCAGCTAAATTATCTCAAAGTTCTCATTGGTATTGAAGGGACAGAAATGTTCTGTACAAACCTTAACTAAAAGTAAATTAGAGTGAATTTACCAGGTTCTTCTAATAATTTGTTTCCTTGTCATTGCGGCTCCTACATTTTGTAGTGTGTTTGTCTTAGTAAGGCACTTTTTTAATATAATCATATTAAGTATCTGAATTTTCTCATATTATTAGCAATAGCACATTCAAAGTGTTTTGAAAATAGAACCTGATAAGGGTTACATTTACACACATGCTTTCCGTCTTTATGAAGTATCTTAACAGATTGTGGGTGGAGTGTGGTGGAGTGCTGAGGGAGCTGGCAGATATTATTGTCAAGCCATTCTCCATCATCTTTGAAAGGTCATGGAGAACAGGAGAGGTACCTTCCTTGGAGGAAGGCCAATGTCACTCCAGTCTTCAAAAAGGGCAAGAAGGAGGACCCAGGCAACTGCAGGGCGGTCGGCCTCACCTCCATCCCTGGAAAGGTGATGGAACAGCTCATTCTGGATGCCAGCTCTAAGCATGTGGAGGAAAAGAAGGTTATCAAGGAGTAGTCAGCATAGATTCACCAAGGAGAAATCATGCTTGATGAATCTGGTGGCCTTCTATGAGGACATGACTGGCTGAGTAGATGAGGAGAGAGCAGTGGATGTTGTCTACCTTGACTTCAGCAAGACTTTTGACACTGTCTCCCATACATCCTCATAGGAAAGCTCAGGAATTGTGGCTTAGATGAGTGGACAATGAGGTAGATTGAGAACTGGCTGAAAGGCAGAACTCAGAGGGTTGTGATCAGCAGCGCAGAGTCTAGTTGGAGGTTGGTAGCTAGTGGCATTCCCCAGAAGTCAGTACTGGGTCCAGTCCTGTTTAACTTATTCATCAATGACCTGGACGAAGGGACAGAGTGTACACTCAGCAAGTTTTCTTGATGACACAAAGCTGGGAGGAGTGGCCGATACACCAGAAGGTTGTGCTGCCATTCAGCGAGACCTGGACAGGCTGGAGAGTTGGGTGGAGAGGAATCTAATGAAATTCAACAAAGGCAAGTGTAGGGTCCTGCACCTAGGGAGGAATAACCCCATGCACCAGTATAGGTTGGGGGTTGACCTTCTGGAAAGCAGCTCTGCAGAGAAGGACCTGGGAGTCCTGGTGGACAGCAAGTTCCCTATGAGCCAACAATGTGCCCTTGTGGCCAGGAAGGCCAATGGTATCCTGGGGTGCATTAGGAAGAATGTGGCCAGCAGGTCGAGGAAGGTTATCATCCCCCTCTACACTGCCCTAGTGAGGCCACACCTGGAGTACTATGTCCAGTTCTGGGGCCCTCAGTTCAAGAAAGATAAAGAACTACTGGAGAGAGTCCAGTGGAGGGATAAAAGATTATTAAAGAACTGGAGGTTCTCTCTTATGAGAAGACGTTGAGAGTGCTGGGTCTGTTTAGCCTGGAGAACAGAAGACTGAGAGGGGATCTTATCAATACTTACAAACACCTTAAGGGTGGGTGTCAAGAGGATGGGGCCAGACTCTTCTCAGTGGTGCCTAGCAACAGGACAAGGGGCAACAGACACAAACTAAAGCATAGGAAGTTCCATCAGAATATGAGGAAAAACTTCTTTGCTTTTAGGATGACAGAGCACTGGAACAGGCTGCCCAGGGAGGTTGTGGAGTCTCCTTCTCTGGAGATATTCAAAACCCGCCTGGACACGACCCTGTGCAATATGCTCTATGTGAACCTGCTTTGGCAGGGGGTTGGACTAGATGGTCTCCAGAGGTCCCTTCCAACACTTACCATTCTGTGATTCTGTGGATTAATCAGCCACAATTTAGACCTTAAAATGTCTTCTTCAGCTAGTCATTTAGACTCTCTTTAGGGTTAGTGGAGGGAAACAGACATCTGTGCAACTCATACTAGTCTAGACGCCTGTAACAGGTCAGACAAGTTGCTTACTTCTTTCCTTCAATTATAAAACTATGACCAGCCTCACCAGCAAAAATGATTTTTAGGTAAATATTCCAGTCCTCGTGCTAGACCCTGAAGACCTTTTTAACACGTGAAGCTTAAGTTCTAGCTCTGCCTCCCAGGAACTTCAGAACAATGTTACACCTACAGTTCTGGTATTCTGTATTGCCTCACAACAGATTAAAAGTTTCCAGAACTGAATAGCTGAGACATTCTCTCACATGTGGTTTATTGCAACTGAAGTCAGTCTTGGAAGGCAAACCACATGCAGTCAAATTACTCCACCAATATCACATACCTTGCCCTGCTTCTAAATGACACAAATTCCTAGAGGTTTTCATGAGTGTTGATCCCCCTCCTCCAATCTGTCTCTCTCTAGTATTATGTTCTATTATCTTCTTTTTTGTGATATTCAACATATAATTAAAAAAAAGCAAAACATCTCTCATTCTACAAATCTTGCATGCATAATTAGAAAGTCTTTCAGAAGAAAGAGTAGCTCATCAGTCCGTTATTTTTAAGTCTGCATACAAATCTGAAGGCAAACCAATTCTACGGGCCCGTTTTCTTCAGAAATTACTTGGCATGCCCAATGAAAGCACAGTATGCTTTTTGATACCTGTACATTACCAGTTTTCACTAAAAACACAGTATGAGTAAGTTGTTCCAAAACCAGAGAAAAATAACTAAATTATTCTTCCTGCAGATTTGTGTTTGTTCTTATTTTTAGGACAATAATGTCAGCTCCCCAGCATCCCCATCACACCTCTACTAAACAAAGATTGCACATGCTGTGCCTGCAGCTATTTGCGCACTGAAAGGACAGTTACAACAAATATGGTGACTGGCTGCTTAGCGGCTACAAGCAGCACGTGTGATGCTCAAGTTCTCTCCTGTCTGTCCTTCCCTCAAGGGAACACTAATGTTGCTCTCCCATTCAACTCGTTAACAGGTTTTCACACAAATAATGTACAAACATAATGACCTTTGAGACTTCTTCCTTACTTTCAACTTCAACAGAAACTGGCAAAACAATTCAGAAGTCAGGAAAGAGGGACTGGCAGATAGAAGCAGGCAGCCTCATTAAACCACATTTAAAAAAGGAAAACAAGCCAAGAACAACCTAAGCATGTAATAAAAATACAGATGAAGAACTCATTTTATGTAGAAGTAGTAAAAACATTGTCATAAATTAAATTGTAGGAGAATATGCACTGATGGACTATAATAACTATGCAGATTCTGTTCTACCACTCTGCCAAGACAGTGTTGATTGACTGGGCTCAGTACAGCACTGTGGATGAGAACTATCTACAAAATTGTTCTTCACACTATGCTTGCCATATGTGTAGGCCTTTTGCTTAAATAAGCTATATGAGGTGTCAATACAATTTTAGCACACTTGAGAACAGAATGCAAATTCAAAGCCAATGATTGCATCCATATGACCATATGGTCATAACTGTAAAATACATAGAGAGTAAATGTAACAGGTAGTCCAAAATTTTTCTAGAACTCTAACATTAGCTTGAAAAATAATAATTTATCACTTGAATTTTAATCAGTCAGTATTATTTTCATGAAATGGCACAGGCATAATACAATAAATAATACAATATCCTAAGTAACAGAACAAAACCTAAAAGAACAAGTACAAATCTGAGTGTCTCTCAAATAAAATGTAAGTTTAAAAAAAAAGAAAAAAAAAAATCTACTTTTCTAATGTAGAACTCACCATGATTATTCCTGTTATTTCGTTAAGTTATCCATTTAAAATTTATTTTTCCCCATCAATCATGAACTTTAGCTGAATTTTATTCCTTCATAAACATTTTAAGAAAAATGAGTTCTTTCAAATAACAGAAGGTGAATGTTGTGGAACAGCATTCTCATTTCATACTTCAACATACAATGTAAGAAAGCTATATACATTAGAAACAGAAAAGGAAAGATGGAGTGATCCTTTCACTTGAATATTTTCCAAATGATTGCCTTCATTTAAGCCAATATCAAGTGCATAGTCTTAAGAGACTGGAGCTTTACCTGGTCTTTATTCTTCAAGAATAAATACATTACTTTTTTATTGATTTTCTTCTCTGGAGAAAGATGTAACAAATAAAAAAATGAAGTTGGAAAGTTAAGTTTTTCATTAAAAATCATCAAAGAACCGAAGTATGTTAATACTAAGCAATAGTGTGGTAATTTATCTGGGAGAACCTTACTTAAAACAATAAAAGTGAAACGAAAGAGTTGACTGAGCTGAAGCTATGACTAAATTAAAATAGAAATCTAACAGGAAAAATCTTGATTGATGAAAAGCACATGGGAACGAAACATATATAAAAGCAAAGACATATTAGAAAATTAAAAAACACTTTTCTTTCTCTTTTTAAATAAAAAATGCTACTTTTGAGATCAACATAAATATTTTAGTTTACAGTAGTGAAATAAATGGTACTTAATTATGAACTTCATTTGTAGACTGTGTGCAAAGAACATCCCAGTCAATTGTTTAAAAAGTTGCTCACAATTATCAGGTCTATTTCCTCGAAGAGTTTATCTTATTAATACCAAATAATGAAAATTACTTTTCTCAACCACTGAATAACCAGCTTGTTTCAGAAACTGGCAAGATCTACTAGATGTCCTTTCTATGTGATAACAGCAGTGCTACACTTGAAAAATAAGGCAGCTTTGGATTTTCTTCTTCCTGGTCAATTCTTGTAAAAAGGAGTCTGCTTTCTAAACCCTTTCCAACTTGTCATTAGACCAAAGGTGAAATACTGGCTTATTTTCTTCTCAAGATACTCAGAGGTGTTTCCCTCTCTGGACTGATTAGTCAATTCACTGAAAACAAACAAAATATCCTAGGTAGCATTCTGATGCTGTCATAAATACAGCTTGCCAAACAATCTTGATTTGCTTGACTTTATCATTTAAGCAAATTTTCTCATCCAGTTCCAAACACACCAATATCAACTTGTTAAGTGTCAATATTATAGCATCCCTCACACTGTAAGTATCTTCAGCTGCCTCTCAGTCAGTCAAGGCTAATAATTGTCTTTTCCATTGGACAGAATACTTCCTGTGCCATTATCTCACAAGCTTAAAAAAAATAACTTATAAAAAATAATATCCATTGACATTTGGGCCTAAAATTTGATTCTTTGGGTGTCTTATACTCAAATTAATGCACAACAGAGAGAAATTAGATGGAAGGTAGACACTTTTGGCAGCAGTATTAGCTCAAGAAGTACCTAGCAAGCAATCTTATTTTTATGCATTACCATTAAGCATGGAGAGTGCTTAGTAGTGCTGTGAAAAAAATAGTGAATTTCAGTGGTGAAATGAAAAATAAGTAAAACAAGGAGAACAACTATTAAGAATTACTGAACTTTAAAAACCAAAACAAACCACTAAACACAACCGAAAAAAAACTCACCTACACTTGTATCTTGAAACCAATCCGGAAAATTTAGAGTAGCTTTTTCCCCAGAGACAAACTATGATAAGCATAATGAATACAATTAAACCATCTTATTATCCTCCCAAGTACTCCATTTTGTAAGATATGATCACAGTTGTGCATATTCAAGAATAGTCTGAAGTTCAAATCTCTGGCTCAGGTAAGTAACAGCATATAAACTGTAGAAAGCATACCCTTAATTATGCTACAAATGATACACAGCTGGCAAAAAAATTAGCAACAGCTGCAACTAAACTGGTACAGAACATGATTTTATTTTGTCTTCCAGATGAATCATGCTTACAGTCTAACCAGCTGCAACAGTGAGATTATTTTGTACTACACACAACTTAAATTTAAGTTTCTAAAGTTTTCAGGAAATTTTATTCCTGATTTTGAGACAAAGGGAAAAAAACATAAAGCCAACTTTTTTATAAGTATGCCTATTCTTAATTTCCAATCAACAGGTTTCTTTAGCAGTACTCAGCTCTTCAGCTGCTTATCTAGAAACAGAATTAGTTTCTACACACAGCTGAGTATCATTACTCCAAAGCCCCTTAGACACGAGATTTAGATGTGTAAAAATTCTTCATACAGTCTTGTGTAAGAAATACTGGCTATTGAACAATTAAATTAATTGTTATTTTTAGCTTTGACTAATCACAGAATCACAGAATCAACCAGGTTGGAAGAGACCTCAGGGATCATCGACTCCAACCGTTGCCCTGACACCACCCTGTCAACTAGACCATGGCACTAAGTGCCATGTCCAGTCTTTTCTTAAACACATCCAGAGATGGTGACTCCACCACCTCCCTGGGCAGCCCATTCCAATGTCTAATAACCCTTTCTGTAAAGAAATTCTTCCTGATGTCCAACCTGAACCTCCCCTGGCAAAGCTTGAGGCTGTGCCCTCTTGTCCTATCGCTAGTTGCCCGGGAGAAGAGGCCAACTCCCACTTCACTACAACCTCCCTTCAGGTAGTTGTAGATGGCAATAAGGTCACCTCTGAGCCTCCTCTTCTCCAGGCTAAACAACCCCAGCTCCCTCAGCCATTCCTCATAGGTCAGACCCTCCAGACCCTTCACCAGCTTGGTCGCCCTCCTCTGGACTCGCTCCAACACCTCAACATCTTTCTTGAAGTGCGGGGCCCAGAACTGAACACAGTACTCAAGATGCGGCCTCACCAGTGCCGAGTAGAGAGGGACGATCACTTCCCTAGACCGGCTGGCTACACTGTTCCTAATAGAGGCCAGGATGCCATTGGTAAGCTACATGTGGGTTTTTTTTCTAAAAGGATATCCTTTTAGAAAAAACCCCACATGTAGCTTACCGAAATTCTTAATGCCTGAGATGGGTTTATTTTTTTAAAATATAACCTCAAATCAATTTTTGGAACTATTACCTCCATTTTTTAATACCTATCACAATTTTCTGTTTGAAGTTTTGTTTAGTGTGTCCTCTACTTACCTAAGAAGATTCTTACCCTTCCAGTCTAAGTCTCCAGATTGAAAGAAATAACATGTGCTTGACACTATTACTTGGTCCCAATTTTGTATCTTTAGACTCATTAATTTTCCTTTAGTTATAAAAATTGGATATTTTAAGAAACACTGCATTCATATAACTCTCTTTTTGCATATCACGATTATTTACATATATTCAAAGATACGGGGACTCTACATCTCAAAATAAGTTAATCTGAAGACCAGTATATTTTCACCTGTTCATCACTGATACCAACAGCTATTTTAATAAACACCCAAAACACCATCCAGCAAGCTGAAAGGTGATACAGAATTCTCCCAGAATCTAAGGCAACTCCAAAGCAATAAATGCCCCTGAACTTTAATAGTCTCTATGTAGGACGAAAGGAAGGGGGTGTTACACCATGTGCTGCTGCTGATACGTGGGTTTTCATGTGTCAGCAACTGAAATGCCTCTATGTAAATGCAGGGAGCACGGGGAATAAACAAGAGGAGCTAGAGAAGTGCGCATACCTGCAAGTCTATGACCTTATTGGCATCACAGAGACATGGCAGGACAGGCTCCGATGACTGGAGCATTGGAATGGAGGGATACTGGCTTTTTAGGAAGGACAGGTAGGGGAGACGAGGAGGGGGTGTCATCCTCTATGTCAATGACCAGCTGGAGTGCATGGAGCTCTGCCAGGGGATGGAGGAGGAGGAGTTGACGGAGAGCTTATGGGTCAGGATTAAAGGGAAGGGAGGGCCGGGAGACATTATAGTGGGCGTCTGCTACAGTCCACCTGACAAGGAAGACGGAGCGGATGAGGTCCTCTGTAGACAGATAGGTGTAGCCTCATGTTCACAGGCCCTGGTCCTCGTGGGAGACTTCAACCACCCCGATATCTGTTGGAAGGACAATACAGCTGGGCACAAGCAATCCAGGAGGTTCCTGGAATGTGTGGATGACAACTTCCTTCTCCAAGTGATAGAGGAGCCAATGAGGAGAGGTGCCATGCTGGACCTTGTTCTCACCAACAAGGAAGGGATGGTGAGGGATGTGAAGCTCAAGGGCAGCCTTGGCTGCAGAGACCATGAAATGATGGAGTTCAGGATCCTTTGGGCAGTGAGAAGGGCGTGCAGCAAGCTCACCACCCTGGCCTTCAGGAGAGCAGACTTTGGCCTCTTCAGGGACCTGCTTGGTAGAGTCACTTGGGATAAAGCCCTGGAGGGAAGAGGGGCCCAAGAAAGCTGGTTAGTATTCAAGGATCACCTCCTCCAGGCTCAGGAGTGATGCATACCGACAAGGAGGAAGGCAGGCAAAAACACCAGGAGGCCTGCATGGATGAACAAGGAGCTCCTGAATAAACTCAAGACACAAAAAGGGAGTCTACAGAGGGTGGAAGAAATGGCAGGTAGCCTGGGAGGAATACAGAGAAATTGTTCGAGCAGCCAGGCAGCACGTTCGGAAAGCTAAAGGCCTGATAGAATTAAATCTGGCCAGGGACGTCAAGGGCAACAAGAAATGCTTCTATAGGTACGTCAGTGATAAAAGGAAGACTAGGGAAAATGTGGGCCCTCTCCGGAAGGAAACGGGAGACCTGCTTACCTGGGATATGGAGAAGGCTGAGGTACTCAATGACTTTTTGCTCAGTCTTCACTGGCAAGTGCTCTAGCCTCACTGCCCAAGTCGCAGAAGGCAGAGGCAGGGACTGGGAGGATGAAGAATCGCCCACTGTAGGAGAAGATCAGGTTTGAGACCATCTAAGGAACCTGAAGGTGTACAAGTCCATGGGACCTGATGAGGTGCATCCACAGGTCCTGAGGGAACTGGTGGATGAAGTTGCTAAGCCGCTATCCATCATTTTTGAGAAGTCATGGCAGTCTGGTGAACTTCCCACTGACTGGAAAAGGGGAAACATAACCCCCATCTTCAAGAAGGGAAAAAAAGAAGACCTGGGGAACTACAGGCCAGTCAGTCTCACCTCTGTTCCTGACCAGATCATGGAGCAGATCTTCCTGGAAACTGTACTGAGGCACACAGAAATCAAGGAGGTGATAGGTGACAGCCAACATGGCTTCACTAAGGGCACATCATGCCTGACAAATTTGGTGGCCTTCTATGACGGGGTTACAGCACTGGCGGATAGGGGAAGAGCAACTGATGCCATCTACCTGGATTTGTGCAAAGCATTTGATACTGTCCCGCATGACATCCTTGTCTCTAAATTGGAGAGACATGGACTTGACGGATGAACCACTCGACAGTGGGCGACACGGACAGTGGGATTGAGTGTGCCCTCAGCAATTTTGCCAACGACACCAAGTTGTGTGGTGCGGTTGACACACTGGAGGGAATGGATGCCATACAGAGGGATTTTGACAATATTGAGAGCTGGGCCTGTGCAAACCACATGAAGTTCAACAAGGCCAAGTGCAAGGTCCTGCAAGTGGGTTGGGTCAATGCCAAGGACAAATACAGGCTGGGTGGAGAATGGATTGAGAGCAGCCCTGAGGAGAAGGACTTGGGGTGATGGTTGATGAGAAGCTCAACATAAGCTGGAAATGTACGTTTGCAGCCCAGAAGGCCAACCGTATCCTGGGCTGCATCAAAAGCAGCGTGGCCAGCAGGTTGAGGGAGGTGATTCTGCCCCTCTGCTCCTCTCTTGTGAGACCCCGCCTGGAGTACTGCATCCATCTCTGGGGCTCCCAGCATAAAAAGGACATGGAGCTGTTGGATTGAGTCCAGAGGAGGACTACGAAGATGATCAGAGGGCTGGAGCACCTCTCCTATAAAGAGAGTCTGAGAGAGTTGTGGCTGTTCAGCCTGGAGAAGAGAAGGCTTCGGGGAGACCTTCTAGCAGCCTTCCAGTACCTGAAGGGGACCTATGGGAAAGCGGGAGAGAGACTTTTTACAAGGGCATTTAGTGATAGGACCAGGGGTAATGGTTTTAAGCTGCAAGAGTGTAGATTTAGATTAGATATTAGGAAGAAATTCTTTCCTGTGAGGGTGGTGAGACACTGGAACAGGTTGCCCAGAGAAGTTGTGGGTGCCCCCTCCCTGGCAGTGTTTAAGTCCAGGCTGGATGAAGCTTTGAGCAACCTGGTCTAGTGGAAAGGTGTCCCTGCCCATGGCAGGGAGGTTGGAACTAGATGATCTTTAAGGTCCCTTCCAACCCAAACCATTCTATGATTCTATGATTAACAGGTTAACGTACATGGCTGCTAAACGATCTTTGAAATCAATCTGGACTTAATAATTTAAAAAAAAAAAGGGAAAAAAACCCCCGACACAATCCATCTTCTGGACCTAAATTCATTCCCTAATACATGAATAAAAATCTGTCTTACATTTTCATAAATATTTGAAGACAGCAAGAGCATGAAATAAATTTTCTTTCTATAGCCAAAATAAGTGTGACTTACTTTCTCCCACTTTTCAAGTGACTGACTTGACTACCACACCTAAAGCTCTTTTTCTGAGTACTCTAGGAACAGAAATTTTCAATCTGTTAAAGGTGAGTAACTCGTGAACCAGAACAGGATTAGAGCTGCTATCACTTTATTAGGAGAAATTCCAAAGTATTTCATTAGATGTTACTTCAAGGCTTCATTACTCCTAAATTCACCACTTGTAGACTTTTTGAGCATGTCCTTAGCAATTTGTTCGATTCCTTGGTCCCAATTTCTCTTCAAATAGTTATTTGCTTATTGCAGCTGCTTCATTTGCTGAAGGTGGTGATACTGAAGTTCTTTTAAATCAACAGTGTTGTACAACACAGGTTTCTAGAGTAACTTGCATTCCTCCACCTACATTTTTATCTGCCTAATTACAAAAAGCAACCAAGTATTAACAAATAAGAGATGTTATATTTTAATATTGCTATTTTCTTAGAACAGAAGGATATGGATTTCAGAAGCTCCTGATTTCTTTTTTGCAAAGGAAATGACACTACTAACAGAGAAGGAAAGGTCCATATTTTATTCAAAGAATCCCAAAACTGACAAATTGAAACAAAATATACCTAACAGAGACAGGACCAAGACTTTGAATAAGTTTATTGTTCAGTTATGTAAAAAAAAAATCATTGTCTTGCATGACTTTCCTTAAGCAAATATAGCCTTTTACAGTCCACATACAGTCAGCTCAAATAGTCTGGGAACTCATGAGAAAAGAAAAGGACTAAAGAAAACAGAACTTAAAGCATTCCACTTCCTCCTACATGCAGCCAACAGGAGTTTCAGATGTAATTTTTCAGATACTATTGAATATATAAGTGTGTGTGTAAAGTAGCGTAGTGGTCTGACTGTGGAAAGTAAAGAATACATTCAACATTTTGCTGAAATCACTAATCTTGTCTCAAGCCAATATATATTATTTTGATACAGTACAAACTGTCTCTTGAGATCTACAGTCTATTGAGATCCATTTATGCAAAGTTGTTGGTTTTGATGGCATCACACCGTTATACACTCGCAGAGAATTAATTCAGTAATCACATAGTTCAGTAATTATTTCTCTGATACATAATCTGAAATTCTGCAGAAATGAGATGGGTACACAAAAGCAGAGAGACAAACTGAAACCATTAAGCAGAAACTGCCATGCCACTGCAGGTCATTCTTCACTTTCTTCTTCTGATGTGACCTGGACAAAAACCTAGTGAATATCTAGAATTGTTTTAAACCACATTTTAGTAATGATTTGGAACAGAAATATAAATGTCATTTGTTCTGTCTACAAAGGAATAAAAGATTATTCTACCTGGGTGTATTCTCAGAGTACTCTAAATGCTCATCCATTTGCACTTTCCTCTACTGTACTCACTATCAGTTTTCATCTTATCTACAGTTTTTATTACAGATGTTACCTTAAAGAAAGAATGTTGTATCCCAGCAAAGAAAGAAAAGAGAAAAAAGAATCAATGTCTTTGTACAAAACACTGGTGATCTTTCACCAGTGTTTTGTCTAGAATATTCTGTACAGCATTGGTCAATCTTCCCAATGCATTTGAACTCAAATAAAAACCCAAAAAAGCTAGTAATATATTAATGGAATTGCAGAGACTTTTCATGCAAGAAAACTAAAGTAGCTTAACAAAATCAAGGCCAAAAGGGAAACGATTGTTCTCTAGAAAATCATTAAGTGCTACAGATTTGGAACAGAAGAAAATTATTTAAAGTAAAAGACAATAAAGACAGTTAAAGATCACTTTAAAAATAGGTTAAAAAACTCCTGATCTCTCACAAACAGAAGCTCCATATGGAGCTTCCATATGGGCAGTTTCTGAACAGAAGCTGCAGTCCTTAAACAATGTCAGGTATCCCACCGTAGCAGGACACTTCAAGTAATCCACTGGCTAGCGAAACCACTTGAACACCTACAAACTACATATCAGTGTTCTTGATAAAACTGAGATGTTCCTGTATCTACCCAAAAACACATCTAATTCAGACATGAACACTGACTTCACACAGTTTTGGCCAAGTATTTAGCTGAGCATGTCGCCCACACATTGCCTAGCTCCTTGCCCATGCCAGTGCAACAATGAAGCACTCTCTTCCTCAGCTCAGAACTGAGCCCTGGGGAACACCACTAGTGACCGGCCGCCAGCTGGACTTTGCTCCATTCACCACCACTCTCTGGGCTCGGCCATCCAGCCAGTTTTTAACCCATTTAAGAGTCCACCCATCCAAGCCCTGGGCAGACAGTTTGTCTAGGAGGATGCTGTGGGAGACAGTGTCGAATGCCTTACTGAAGTCTAGATAGACTACATCCACAGCCCTGCCCTCATCTACTAAGTGGGTCACTTGGTCATAGAAGTAGACCAGGTTGGTCGAGCAGGACCTGCCTTTCAGGAATCCATGCTGGCTGGCCCCGATGCCCCGATTGTCCTGCATGTGCCGTGTAATGGCACTCAGGATGATCTGTTCCATCACCTTGCCTGGCACCGAGGTCAGGCTGACAGGCCTATAGTTCCCTGGATCGTCCTTCCGACCCTTCTTGTAGATGGGCGTTACGTTTGCTAATTTCCAGTCAGCTGGAACTTCTCCAGTTAACCAGGACTGCCGGTAGATAATCGAGAGTGGGTTGGCAAGTTCGTTTGCCAGTTCCTTCATTACTCTGGGGTGAATCCCATCCGGGCCCATAGCCTTGTGGGTGTCCAACTGGCACAGCAGGTCACTAACCGTCTCCTCCTGGATCATGGGAGGTTCACACAGCCCCCCGTCCCTAACTTCAGGCTCTGGGGGCCAAGTCTCCTGAGGACAACCGGTCTTGACATTAAAGACTGAGGCAAAGAAGGCATTGAGCACCTCTGCCTTTTCCGCATCCCCTGACACTACACTACCCTCCTCATTCAGCAAGTGGTGGAGGCTCTCCTTGACCCTCCTTTTGCTGTTGATGTATTTGTAAAAGCTTTTTTTGTTATCTTTGACTGTAGCAGCCAAATCAAGCTCTAATTGAGCTTTGGCCCTTCTAATCTTCTCCCTACACGACCTGGCCATGTCCCTATAGACCTCCCAAGTTACCCAACCCTTCTTCCAGAGCAAGTAGGGTCTCTTTTTTTCCTTAAGTTCTAGCCTAAGTTCTCTGTTTAACCAGGCTGGTCTTTTTCCCCGACGGCTTGTCTTCCTACAGACTGGGACAGCCTGCTCCTGAATATTTAGCAATTCCCTTTTGAAGCATGTCCAGCCTTCCTGGACTCCTTTGCCCTTCAGGACCGATTGCTAAGGGACTCAGTCCACCAGCCTCTTAAACAGGCTAAAGTCAGCCCGCCGGAAATCTAAGGCAGAAGTTCTACTCTTGCCCCTCCTTACTTCCCCCACTATCGAAAACTCTAACATTTCGTGGTCACTCCTCCCAAGACGGCCACCGACCCTCACATCTCCCACTAGTCCTTCTCTGTTCGCAAACAACAAGTCAAGCAGGGCCCCTCCTCTAGTGGGCTCATTTACCACTTGCATGAGGAAGTTGTCCTCCACACATTCGAGGAATCTCCTAGATTGCTTCCTCTCTGCCATGTTGTATTTCCAGCAGACATCTGGCAAGTTGAAGTCGCCCACGAGTACAAGGGCCGGCGACCGGGCGGCTTCTGACAGCCGCTTGTAAAACGCCTCATCCGCCTGCTCATCCTGGTTGGGTGGTCTATAATAGACTCCCACCGTAATGTCCACCCTGCCGACCTTCCCCCTGATCTTCACCCATAAACATTCAACCTTGTCATCCTCACCATCTTCCTCAATTTCAACACAGTCCAAGCACTCCCTAACATACAGCGCTACCCCACCGCCTCTCCTGCTTTGCTTGTCCCTCTTAAAGAGCCTATAGCCATCCATAGCTGCACTCCAGTCATGAGAGTCATCCCACCACGTTTCTGTGATGGCAACCACATCATAACCTTCCTGCTGTACAGTGGCCTCTAGCTCTTCCTGTTTGTTGCCCATACTGCGTGCATTGGTGTAAACACACTTCAGCTGGGCTAGCGGCCTTGCCCCCGACGCAGGCCTGTCACCCCTAGGTTCATTTGTGGCTGCCCTGGTCTTATCCCCCTCCCCCATCGAACCTAGTTTAAAGACCTCTTGATCAGCCCTGCCAACTTCTGGGCCATAACCCTTTTCCCCTTCTGATTCAGCTGTTCCCCATCCGGCATAAGCAGGCCCGGTGCCATGAAAGCCACCCCGTGGTCAACAAACCCAAAATCCCACCTATGGCACCAGTCTCTTAGCCGCATATTAATCTGTTGTACTTTCATAGTCTTTTCCCTATTTTCACCAAACACCGAAGGAACTGAAGAGAATATCACCTGTGCACCTACCCCCTTTACCAAACGCCCCAGGGCCCCGAAGTCCCTTTTGATAGCCCTGGCACTTCTCTCTTCCATCTCATCCCTACCCACCTGGAATACTAATAGTGGGTAGTAGTCAGAGGGCCTCACCAGTTGAGGAATCCTCCTGGCAACATCCCTTACCCAAGCCCCAGGGAGGCAGCAGACTTCCCTGTGAGTCGGGTCTGGCCTGCATATGGGGCCCTCCGTTCCCCTTAGCAGGGAGTCGCCTATAACAATTACTTTTCTTTTCTCCTTTTTGGAGCTGGTTGCAACCCTCTTACTCGGTTGCTTCTGTTTACGTAGCCCCATAGAGGGTCTTTCACCTAGATTCGTGTCTTCCTGACACTCAGGAAGACGCTCAGGCTCCAGCACCTCATACGTATTCTGCAGGGGGACGTGGGGAGGGGAGGAAGGCCGGGATGGGATTCGCCTGCCACCCCGAGCAGGGACCTGCCTCCATTCCCCCCCAAACCCTAGGTCTCCTCCTGCTCCTTGTGGAGGAGGAAGAGGATCCTCCACTACCCGGGGAGCATTAGGCCCGTCTGTTTTCCCCAAGACGGGCAGGGAACAGCATGGCCCGCCATCCTCTTCCTGGGATGCTCTTGTACTCCTTAACCTTTCCACCTCCTCCTTGAGTTGGGCCACCAAGATCAGGTCGTTGACCTGTTCGCACCTCACACAGGTGAGGTCTCCATTACCCTCGAGTGCCAGGGCCAGGCTCTGGCACTCCCTGCAGCCTGACACCTGCACCTCCGCATGCTTCCGCGGCAGGTCCGTTTGGGTTGCCATGTCTTTTCTGGCACCCGCAAGGGACTTAGGGCCCCGCCGAGTGGAAAGCATACCTGCCTGCCTGCCTACCCTGCTCGCCCGCCCTGCCTGCGAGAACTGCTGCGCAAACTGCCACGCCCCTGTTTGCGCGCTCCGGGTCGCTCACGCTCCCGAGGGGCTCTTCAAACCTCCCACCGTGTCTCCGGCTACACCCCCTCCTCTCCTGGGACGGGACTCAGGGGCTGCTGCTGCTCGGGTGGCCCTGAGTACGGAACCCGCCCGGTGCAGCCCGATCTCACCCTCACCCACACTCACCTCAGTCACTATCGCTGCCACCGCTGCTGCCGACTGACAGCAGAAGATTCAGAGCTCCTTGGTGCCTTCTTCTCCTTGTGCACTGGGAGGGAGTCAGCGCCCTGCCCAGAGAGCTGCAAACGGCTGTGCCCTCCCCCGCCCTGGGACACACCCAGTCACTGCTTACTCACCCTCTCCCCTCTGGGCAGGGACTAGTCCTTGTCCGCCAGGAGGCTCTTTATCACCCGATCACGGGGGATGGTGCTACGCCCCCTCCTCTCCTGATTCGTTGCCGGGAACTTCTGGGTCTCGGGGCTGCTGCTCGGGGGGGTGGCCAGAGCACGGAAACCGCCGCTACAGATTAGTCTAAAGATTAGACTATAGTCTAAAGATTAGTCTATAACGCTCAACAAGATTGTCTCTCTCCAATTGATGGGAATTCAAGAAATCTCATCTGAAACTTGGATGCAACAAATTGGTAACAATTTTATACTTATCATTTTCCCTTCCCACTCCACTGTCTTCTTTCAGAGATTAAAAAATAATTCATCTAAGTAATAACATGACAATACTGAAATGCTTTATCTTTTATCTGATAACTCCTTTTGTCTCGCATTACTTTCCTATATCAATGCTATTCTAATGAAGACTCTTTTCCTTCTGATAAGCTAATGACATATTTGATTTGTGATAGCTTGAAATAAGCAAATTAATTTAAATAATTTAAAAATGTTGATCATTACTGTCTTATCATACAGTCACTCTTATATTGTTTGTTCCAAAGCTGCTCCAACCGCTTAGGGAACTAAATATGTACTTCTACTGAGAGGTGAGGAAAGACAGGATTTGATTTCAAAACTGGCAGGAACTCTTGACTTACACAGGGGAAGGACAATGATGATAAGCAGAATGGCAAAAGCTTGAAAACTGGGTGGGGGCATCCAAATACTGTTGAGTTCAGAAATCATCAGGACACATGCAGCCAAGAACTGCTGCATGACAGAAGTAAGAAAATCTCAGTGAGGTGACTGGGTGTGCTGGTTTTGGCTCAGATAGATTTAATTTTCTTCACAGTAGCTGGTATGGGACTATGTTTTGGATTTGTGCTGGAAATAGTGCTGTTTTAGGAATGTTTTAGTTATTGCTGAGCAGTGCTTACACAGAGTATTTTCTGCTTCTCACACCACCCCACCAGCGAGTAGGCTGGGGGTGCACAAGAAGTTGGGAGGGCACACAGCCAGGACAGCTGATCCCAACTGATCAAAGGGATATTCCATACTATATGATGTCATGCTCAGCATATAAAGCTGGGGGAAGAAGAAGGAAGGGGGGACGTTTGGAGAGATGGCGTTTGTCTTCCCAAGTCACCATTACACATGATGGAGCCCTGCTTTCCTGAAGATGGCTGCAGACTTGTCTGCCAATCAGAAGTAGTGAATGAATTCCTGGATTTGCTTTGCTTGTGCATGCGGCTTTTGCTTTCCCTATCAAACCATTTTTATCTCAACCCACAAGTTTTCTAACTCTTATTCTTCTGATTCTCTCCCCCATCCCACCAAGGGAAAGTGAGCAAGCAGCTGTGTGGTGCTTAGTTGCTGGCTGGGGTTAAACCACAACACTGGGACACTCTTGAGGACAAGCTGTGGTCAGCTGGAGAAGCTGCCTTTCCTAAGGGTCAGACAACCTTCAGAAAGGTTAGGTTTTGGTTCTAGAGTTCCCCCACCTGTTGACCATTACCATATATTACAGCTCAAACACTGCTTCGAAAAAGATTGCTCTTCAGCATTTGCAGGAACTTTGTGGAAGCAACACTTCTTGTTGAGTTTCAACAGACATAATGAGAAAGCTGTTTTCCTCAGGGAAAGTAATCAAAAGACAGAATTTCAGTCATGTTAATAATTTAAAAAAAAACAAACCAAACAAGCCAGAAAAAAGGATTATGTGGTCACAGTTCAACCACTCTTAAGTATGCACACATATACACTACATATACAGTCAAGTTTCATTTTTGTCTGTTGTTCTTATATTTTAAGAAGACTAATATCTATGTCCACTGAGGTCAAACTTTTTATCTGGCGTCTAGTACATCTTGCTTAGTTTAGCTTACAACTGCACATAAGTACAAAATTTCTTCTCTTTTGCTTTCAGAAGCAATCAGACTACTATAAAAAAAGACAATTTCAGTAAATCATAGCATTTTTCACTGGGGGAGATTCCTGTATCTTCACACTAATTAAGAAAAAACAAAACCAACTCAGTAATGTTCAACAGCAAAAACACCAAATGCACTACTCCAATGAAATTATGAAAACGCTCACGAATATTCCAGGCAAATTTCGGTGTCCAGGGAAAAAGGTTCATAAAATTTCACAGCCTGAAGACATGATTAACTTTTAGAAATAGTTACCCTTTACTAAAACACAAAAGATTAATTCAATCCTGGAAAGTGAAGGGTTTTAATGTAGGAACTGGGCTGTTCAAATTACAGGACGGTACCCCTTCAAGATCTTTAACAAAAGTGGTTGAAGCTAAAGGATGTGTCATATCACTAGTTAATCCTTCAGTAATGGCATTTATTGAAAGGCGTTACTGGGGATACATGTTTTCCAGCCTCACTCCTCATCTCTGTGGCGAGAAACACAGATGTTAAGCGGGTGTTTACATTCCTCTAAAACTGCATTTACAGTTAAAGAGGGAAAATATTTAAACAACAGAAAAGCATCATGCCAAGCCACCACTGCGCTTTAGGTTTGCAAGGCAGTATTACACGTTATCTTCTTCAAATAGAATTTGGAATGGTTGTGCACCATAGGAACAGGGAAATAATGAAGTAGCTGCAACGTGCTCTTTGTGGCAGACCAACACTGCAGTCCCTTGAAATCATAACATGATAAGGAATTCAGATACAGAATCTGAATGCTTCTTTTTCCCTTTGAGACTGGCCTCGTATTAGAAACTTCAATAAATTTGCAACCAAAGGAATGCACCAGTGCCCCTGAGAAGTTGTGACTCTTTCACATCTCTTGAACTAGGCAGTTTATTTTATTATATGCACATGTAAGCAGGAGTTTTAAAAGCATTTTGGGTTGCAATGTTGATTTTTTTCCCCTCTGCAAGGAGAAATATATTTCTCCTTTTAAATGGCATAAGATTTTTTACCTTCATGGAGATATTTCTTTCCTTCCTGAGCTATTTCTTTAACCACTTTAAACAGCTGGGTTCTAAAGTGTGGATTTTTACTCTGCCTTTTTTAGTTTGTGTTTGCAATGCATAAAGCTAAATTGAGCATGCTAAATCCAAACAAATTGCTTTTTGTTTCTACTTTTGAAGTAGATCTTCTAGAAAGGGAGATTGTAGTATTGATTGAACCAGATGGCAGTTTATCTTGCTTTTTTAATGTATTAATATTTTTATTAAAATTATAAATGAAGACTTTCTCATTAATTCTTGCAACGGGAACAGGTCATCTGGTTCAGGCACAGAAATTCACAATTTCTAGTGGAAAACAACAGTAAATTTATTAATAAAAATATGATGTTATAAAGTTTGCACTAAATTATCCACAGATATGTTTAAAATAAGTACTTTACTGCCTGTGCGCTTGCTTTCAATTTTGGTACAAAACAGTTACTTCTACAACCGAATGCAGGTTTTAGAAAATAAGTGCAAACTTTATTTATTTAGACTTGATATTTTCAGTATAATTCACGAAAAAGCTTTGCAATAGTTTTTAACTGCAACATGCCATAACAACTTTAGATTTCACTCCTTGTTCAGAACTCTCAGGAATATATATGAATGTGCTAGTGGATGTAGTTAGAAAAGAAAGCTTGCAGTTTTGCGAGTTCATCTTTAAAATATCCTATTCTGCCTGAAATGTCATCAGTAATAGAACACTTTTACAGCTAACAGTATTCTCATTGTTCTTCATTTATGGTTCCATTGAAATAGTCATCATCATTTTTTTTCTGTAATGGAAACAATAGTGCTTATCACATTTTCTCTGCTCCAGTGAATAGCCCTTCTCTGATGTTAGTTAGTTCAGATGAAAATTCTTTTCTTTATAGTATCTTGACTTTAGGATAATTTAGTATTAGAATTATTATTTTTATTGAAGAATGTTCAATCAACAGCTCTTTTTCATGCTGAAATATAACTGCAGGAGTAAAAATTAAAAGATACAAAGCACATGAAAGGAAGAAAGATCAAACTTAATTGATGAAAACAGCATCCACAGAATTGGCATTCCAGCCATTCAATGGCACATGTATGATGTTTTAATAAAATGGAAGGTGAAGGACAGCTCAGATGTGCTGCTGTGTTTGGAAGAAACTCCTTTTTCCTATACGCTGACTCATAGTCAACAAGAATTCCAATCCAATACGTACTTCCAGTACATATTACACAAAATCACAATTCATACTTACACTTCACTGAACTTAAACTTTCTTTTGAACCTGTGCCAAAATGGTTTTCATCCTAAATTGACAGGAAGCCAAAGAACCTGATGAGAGGCGGGCAAAATATTTTCATTTTGCTACTTATCAACTATTATTCTACGACAGCAATTATATGCTGTATTTGACAGAATCTTTTCAATATATTATGAAAGTTATTTGAAGTTGAATTTTAATTTAAAAAGATCTTGTCTTGACTGGGAAAACCCCTAAAATGAACTGTGGTAAAATTAATCTTTTATTTGAACCACTTACTCATCTAAGTGTCTCTCCTTTTAAAAATACAATAATCTGTCCTCAAAGCAATAAAATCAGGAATTATTCAAATGTCTTTCTGCTTTTGTTGCAATCTCTAACTAGAATCACAACCTAACTAGAATAAAAATTATGAAGATACATTCCAGGAACACAAAACCCAGCCTTGATCTGTGAAACATTCAGAGAGGAGTAGACTAACTCAGGCATGAGCCAGAGGTCCTAAACATTCTTTTCATAAATTCCTCCCTTAACTGACTAGATGAATTTTTATGCTTTCTTTGTGTGAGTCTAGGCTCTTTACAAGAAGCTCTCAATTTTTTTTTTTTATTCCACTATTATGATTTCGTATTCAAGATGTTTGAGAGAAAACCCACAAATTATATCAGAAAGGCGAGGTACAAAGCTGAGATAAATTTATATGCTTTGCCTGAAATTCACAGGGGGACATTGTTACAAACATATACACACATTGATCTTTTATGAAAATGTTCCCTTGTGCAGAGCCCACATACCACATTAGACAGGCTGAACTGCACTTCTGTTGGTAACACTGATAGCAGACGTTTCAAGAATTAGGGTAGGTGTCCTGCTTCCCAGTGAAACTCACAGTGAAATAAAACTAACCACATCATCAGCAGAGAGAATTTAACCTAAAATGCATGTGCCAGACCCTTAGGGATGTGTCCACATATTCTGGGTTTATTTATTCCCTGTGATAGCAAGTATATAGCATACAGGAGGAAAATGCAACTATTGATAGCTGAGGCAATGCAATTGTACAAGTTCTCAGTTATGAGATAACGAAAAATCGTCTTGCTTTTTCCTCTTCAGTATAAAATGTTCAATGAAAGAAAACAGATGGATACATTTTCATCTGGGTTACTTGCTTCTCTTTTTGCCAAAGCTCAGTTTAAAATGCAAGACCTCCTTTCCAGCAGATTCATTTTCATTCAGTAACACTTTTCCAAATACACTGTGTGGGAGTTCTGCAAAACTCTACAGATCTTCCTCCCTTGTTTTATACTTATTAAATGCTCATTCCTTAGAAATATTTATCTAAAAGCAAAAGAAGAAAGCATATACAAATTTTGTAAGGTACTCATACAACACATATTTATGTCAAGAATTGGAAACTGCATTTTATGAGAATCAAAGGTCCTAACTACTACACCTGTTATAAAGCTATCCCCTTACTGTTTTAAAGATTTTTCAACTTCATAAAATTATTTATTTATGCATCTGTTTTTTTAAGTATTAGATTACCCTAAATAATTGTGCCATTATGGCCCATATGCTAAACCATATATATATAAAATCCTGGAATTTATAAAATGGATTTGACAATCTCAGAAGAACAGATCAGTCTCGTACTGGGTTTATCCTAGTTTTCTGAAGTGGCAACTTAAATCACTGAAACAATGAAGTTACTCCAGCAGACACAGATTAAACTTTAGATTGCTAATATAGGTCTCATTGCCACAAGATGTTTTGGAGGCCAAAAGTATAAATGGGTTCAAATTCACAAGGACAACATTGTCAGCAACTACTAATATGATGGACCTTTTTCATAGAAATCCAACAATGTATGGAGTACAGATGTTGTGATGACGTATGAGGAAGATCCCTTGTCCATGATCTTTTCTTATGCTCTTCCACTATCATTAGCTACTTGTCATTGCTAGAGATACAGTAGTTGCCTATACATAATGATAGTTTGACACTGGCTGGCAGGTCTTATGTTGTAATCCTTCTCCTATGTTTAGGTCATGTTGCTTTCTTACAGATGTTATTCAGCAAATTCTTTGTTCTATGCACTCAACCCATAGTGATAAATCCTGCCATTGCAGGAATACATTCTAATTTGAGTTTCAAGGATATTTCCATGCTGAAGGAAGAGACACAGCCCCGCATCATTTTAACCCCACAAATGGGAGTCCAGCATATGGACACTTACACTAGTTTATACAAACTAGTTTAGTTCTTCCCCAGGTTAATAAGTTTGCGTGTCTCCAGTGCTTCAGACATCTCTGAGGCAAGCCCATTACACAAGATAGACATGTCAAAACTATATTTTAACTTTGCAGAGAGGAACACAATCACAGGGAATCAGACTATGATTACATCAAGGGATATGTTTTTTTTTCCTGAAAAACACTTTTCAAGGGTTTTCAACAATGTTGAAAAGTTAGTCATAATCCAGCTCTATAAAAACGGGGTTATTAGTCCATAAAAATTGTCAGGCTCAGATGTTCTGTGATGGATAAGCATCCTTGTTACTAAAATAACTGAAGTTTCCGGAAAAAATCCACAGATTATGCAAGCAACACAGAATAGTTAATATTATTGCTGAAATTCTCCAACTATATACTTTACAACAGACATTCAATGATGCTGTGAAAATGTCCCAATATAGACAGAAAGTACCAATATTATTTGCAGTTACCAGACTATGCTGTCAGAGCTGTCAGCAGTTAAAATAAAATTAGATCTGACAATCAGGATTTCGACTGTAAATTGATCTTTGGTAATTAATGTAATTAACAGTCTGAAACAGAGAGAACAATGTACTACCACCATGAACATATTGTTTGCTCAGATGAATCATTTTCCAATTGCTATTTAATTGATGTGACTTTTGCTTCAGATACACTACAATTACCACATCATGTTACTGACAGTGTAGATAGAGTAAAATGTTGGCTAAATTACTGTCATCTTTTTTTAAGGACAAAAGTTTAATTAACGGTTATAAAAAGTTCCTGCTCAATAATGTGAAGAGCTAGACACAAATGTTGAGCATCTATATCTAAAAGTCTCCTATTTCAACATGGAAATACCAAAGCTTGATTACTGCTGCAAAACAACACGCAACATGTACAGGATATTGCGACTAGCCTACTTGTAAAGAGTAAAACCTCACAGAACTGGCAAGACTAACCATCCTGTTGGAGAAAGAACATTTTCTAAGAGAAAAGTTATTTCAATAACACTTATGATTCAGAAAAATGGAAGCAGAAATCTAATATCCTTGTATAAGCCTGATTAACAGACTAAAAGTTGTTGCCATCTCATTGCTAGTCAGCACCAACTCCCTACCAGCAGTGTGCTAACTTACTAATTTAATGGAATGTCTACAAAAAATTTCTGTATCTCCATAACACATTCTTCTTGTTTCCTCAGGAAAGGAACAACACAAAGTGCTGCCTAAATCATATGAAGAACATAAGTAAGATTTGCTTCCACAAGGGTCTTTAGCAAATGACTTTCAAAATACCATGTTTGCGATCACAGTAACATTTGCTCCACAAATCATTACAGGCAGTAAGTCAGTCACTGACACAAAACACTAAACCTCTACGGTCCAAACTGAAGCAGGTAACTCTGGAGACCCAGGATTTTATCATGAGAGAGGGCCAGGAGACAACATGATCAAATGCAATTAATTAGTTCTAAGGTAAAGCTTTTTGCTAGGCAAAGGTCATGCACAAGAGCTGGCAGTTTGTCAGGAATTCAAAACCCATCAAAGTGCCATTTTATTATAGGTTTGTTGGCATAATGACACATATAGTTCCTTTCGGTACGTATCTCTAACCGATGAACAATTCCAAAAGCTGTGCTTAGAGTCCTTTGATAACTATCAAGGTTAGGACTTCCAATAAATGACTGGAGTGAGGGGGGAAAGAACAAAAAACAACCAACAAAAAAACCCTCCTCTGATGTTCCTTATGTTTTACTCATTACAAAAAAGGGAAATTGTAAAACAGAACAGGAAGTTCTTCTCCAGAAAGATCAGTCTCCAGTGTTGCCATTCAGTGGTTCCTGAAAAGCATAAATCCTTTTAGAAAGCATGGATAAAAAGCAACATTTATGTCAAAAAAGTTGCCTTTTGTTCCTCCCCCCCCCTTTTTCTTCTGTTACTTTGGATGGTGTAGAAAACATAGATGATGATAGCAAAAAGCCAGCAAATCAAATCCAATAAAAACATTGATATCTTTATTGACCAGGAGCTATGAACACTCCAGGGATTTTTCATTAACTTTCAGAGAATATACGAGTTTTTGTTCCAAATCCAAGTGCACTATGGAAAGTAAGAGTATCTTTAACCTGGATTACATATGTATTTTTTTCAAAAATTCAGGGATTTGTGTTGCTTTGGAAGTGTACATATGTGATCTTGAGAGTCTAAATAGGTACCAAACTGTGTCAACACCAACACAAAAGAACACTGACATTTTTAAATAGGATAGCATTAATTTCACCAAGCCCTGAATTCCACAGTACTTCCCTTTCCAGACATAATTCTGCATACTACTACAGCATACCATTGCTCTGCATGGGCCTTCTAGACAGCCTTCATTGGCTTCAAATTCTATTACTATGAACAGGAAACTGAAATTAGTTATACAAGCAGCTACCTTCTTACAGCTCTACATTTTTGAGTGATGTTGTCCCCACAGCCAGCCTGTCCCCTGGTGCCCCTAACAGAAACTGATCACTCAGTCCCCAGCATCATACACAATTTGTCCTTGTTTCATGCAGCAGCAGGCCACACTTTGCTGAAGGCTGCACTGGAGCAACTTACAGATTCATCTTAATTTCCTTGCAATAGCCATTCCTTATCACAGCCCTCCATGCTACTAATCTGTTCCACTCACTGAAGAGCCCTTTTCTGTGTGCCCAGCTAGTTCCATGTATTGGCAATGATGAGTTTAACTGGTCAAGGGTCCCTCCTGAGTCTCTGCTCTGATGGTAAATTTCATTTAGACATGAAACATATTACTAGTCTGAGTGAACTACACGAATTAAAAAAGCAAGGAAGAGTTCAGGTGAGGCAGGATAGCAAGACAGCAATGGCATAAAATGGTTGATAGCTGGGAGACAATTAGTTTTAGTAACTCCAGTCTGATCATGCATTCCAGAAAGCAAAAATTAAAATAAAAAACTCAATTTAAGTATCTTAAAAACAACAACCACCAAACTATTTTTAATTTTCTGGAAAGACTGGGGTTTTGCAGCAACAGCAAGATAAAATACCCTACAGCAATTGGAGAGCCAAAATAGTGAATTGGCTTTCCTCAGTGTTGTCAGAAGCTGATTTTCATCTCTTCATTTTGCTGATAAAGAAAGGTTAGAAATGTGTATTGTTTTCCACACACAGCTTGGAAAACAAGGCAATTTGAGACTCTGAACTCAGTGATTTTTCTTCCTATCACAAATGATCTATAAGTTTCATTACTCTATGATCTTTGATTCCTCAGGCAGAAGTTCTGTTATATAAAATAAGCCTCCTAGAAACTGAAACAAAACCAGACATGCACAGAATTCCAAGCAAACAAAAACATCTCAACTCGAAGTCTTATTTCAGTTTATCTTCTTAACTGTGCTCTGCCTGTGGAGCAACTACCCATTGTCGACTTGCCAGCAGGTGCTATATTCATTCAATTGGTTCATTCTTAAGAGCAAGTACTTTTCTTAAAAAAAAACCCAAACAAACAAGCAAAAAACCCCCCGGCCTCCTCACAGTGAAGAACCAAGCAATCCAAACACCTGTCTCTGGCAGCATAAGCCATTTTCTTTTACTTGGCTGCCATGCTGAAAGCTGATTTTCATGCTCCTCATATGTTTGTTTTCTTGCTGCACTGGAGGACAGGCATAATGATGTAACTTACTGAAGATGAAGGTAAAAAGAACTTCAATATTTTTCCAGAAAGAAAAGTTGCAAAATAAGGCTTCTCAATTATAAATTTTCCTAGAGAGCTTACAAAGAACAGATCCTATTGCCCCTCTTAACAGATCAGCTCCATCAGAAAGTATTTTCTTTCCTCATTATTGAAGTGTCATCGTGAAAAAATTGAAGCTGTTTATTACCAATGACTTTTAATTCACTGTGACCTCATTCACAAGTTGCTGCCGTGATTAGTAAAGTAGCTAATTTGATATTCTTTCCAGCTGTTGCTCTCTGGGGATAAATAAAAGAACTCAGTAGTTATTAAACATGTAGATGGGTCAGTATAGCAAGCTATCTAATGAACAGCAGCACAAGTAAGCAGTGATTGCTTCTAAACTGGGTTTGATTTCATAGCCTTTGTCAGGTATACTGATCAAGTCAGAGAAGAGTTGTTTTTAAAGAAAAGTATGAGAAGGTAAAAATATTGAGAAGGAAGGGTCCTAGTTATTCAGATTATAATTTTAGACATATTGCCATTACACAATGGAAAAACTTCTATGTAGAAACAGCAGTTTTGCTAGAACAGAAAGACAACTTGAAGCAGGCACATTATAGGCTTTTTTGTTTCATTTTGTTTAAAGTACAGTATGTTGGAACATAAAGCAGTTCATGATAACAAGAAACAACCAGCACATCTCAGAAGAAACTCATTGGCTATCTCCTGAAGTAGCTTTGAAGTCCAAGAATTTAGTTTCAAAAGGCAAAAGAAAACATAAAACAAAGAAAAAAATATTTGAGATTCTGAACTTTGTATTTGTAATAAGCACAAAAATGAAACAACACCAGAAACTAATAGGGTTTGAGATGGTGAATTGTCCTGCAAGAGACTCTGATTTCAAACAGCTGTCTGCCTGTTTTGGTATGCCAATTTGAATGGGCATTTCCCTACCTACACGAATTTCTTAATCAGTGGAACATTAAGTTACTTCTTTTTCCGCATTCTTGCTTAGTATAATTATTATAAATGCTATAAAAAATGAAAAAGCTAGAAACAAGAAGAGTTTGATGGAAAGGGCACACAATATGAGAACAAGAATATGAAAAATGAAATTGATGACATGTTGAAAAAAACAGGTTTGAATCCTCATTCTCTCTGACTCAGAGCAGAAAACTTGAAACTGTCTTTGAGATTCCGGCCTTGATTACTGTTTTAGTGTGTGGGGACTTTCCATCTACAACCTAAAAAAATCTTTCTAACAAAACCAAATTTTGTCTCTCTCCTATTTCATACTTCTAAATATCTTTTTCCATCCACGTATTTTATCTGCCTTTTGCCCCCCCTATTTGCCCACTGAACACAGGGGAAAAAGAGGATAAAGAACATATAAATTTACACATAAATTAAAACAACAAAACTTTTGGGTTTTTTTTAAAGACAAAATTTAAGCAAGATTTTTTGTATTAAAATACAAGTTTTAATTCCAAATATTCAAGCATCCATCTGAAAAACAAAAAAATACAACCAAGTTTCAAATTACTGACTTTAACATTACACTGAATTGAAACAGCAATATCAGTATTGCAGAAATACTAAACTAGAAACAAATGTTGTTGCAGCTACTACTCTCATAAAATGCCATTTTTAAATGTTAGTGACCATGGGAAAGTATCTGAATGAATTTGAGACTATATATTTCCCATTACAAAAGATGACAGAAATATTTTATCAGAAATAATACATGAAGCAGTATATGCAATATGAAACCTTAATTAAACTGTTCTGTTTCTTTAATAGTTTGTAATATAAATGATTCAGTGGACCTATGTTATTCCCAGTATTTTTTCATGAAAGAAAAGTACTTAAAGCATCTTTATAAAACTACTCTACTTAGCCTTACATGCAATAACGGAACTTGGCAGATAAATTCAGGCTTAGTACCATGGCCCCGAGGGCACTGCCAGCTCTGACTGTCCCTGCCCATTCCCCTGAGCCTCCCCTCACCCTGCCCACAGCCCAGGACCCCATTTTAGCCCCTGGAGCTGTCAGTCCCTGCCCCAATGATGCTGCAGGAGTGCCTGATCCTGGTCCTGTCCCCTGCGGTTCTGGCTTACAGACTGGATTTCCAGTAAAGACACTGGACCTCCACTGAGGACAGCTTTGTCTCCAGCCCCTGCCTCTGGCCTTGCCTCCTGCTGTTCCTGACCATACCCTGGCCATGGCTCATCTTCTCTCCTGCCTGGGACTGTCAACAGATCCTGTCACCATCTCCAGCCCAGCCCGGCTTGGGTGCTGCAGGACTGCACCCTGTCCATGATGGCCCTGCCTGTGCTTGTGGGTGCCCTCCGTGCCCAGCTTGTCCTCCCTTGTGGAGCAGCCCCTGCTCTTGCTACTCCCAAGCACTCAGTTCTCCTTAAGAATATATTATTATATATTTAGTTAAACGAAACAGGAACAATGGACTAAAAAATAAAACTTCTTGGTCATTAAAAGCTGTTGCTGTACCTACTACTGATTTCTATTAGCTCTTTCAAAGTGCTAAGTGTTTAGGAACAGTAGGATAAAGATTACTATATTACATTTTTTTTTCAATTGATGTATGGGGAAAAAAAGAAACCTGGACACAGATGAAGTAAATTAGAACTCTGTCCCTGAATTCATCTTGATCATGAATTCTTCACAGGACTTTATACCAAGCCTAGAGTTACCTCCCGATTTTAGCTGAAGCTGAAATCAGCTGAATTTATGTTTCAGTGTTTCTTATTTGAAGGTGATATTTCCCTGGTCCTCCTCTCAATAACTTCAGAAGTTTCGCTTTTAAACCTGTTATTATTATATTTTCAGGAGACAGTAAAAATGTCAATAATCAGTCAGAACAATATACAATTATGACAGCAACTCCAACCCTCTAATTAAGAAAAGAAATTACTCTTCCTGTCTATCGAAAGCTTCACGATCACTTTATCCAGGTTTGACATGTTCACTGTGAATATACTGCTCTCTATTTCTGTACCATAAGAATGGCTAGCAAAATCTTTTCATAATTGTATTTAAATACTAACATCACAAAATGGTTTTAAAAGCCTGCTTCCATCTTTTAAATTATAATTATTTAAGACTGAATAAAATCCGTTGAAGACTAATGAACACTCTCCTGGTGTAACTTTTACTGAACAAAAGCATATATGAATAGATATTTTATATTTTTTTGTTAAATTTAATAAAATGCAGTTATGCAAAGAAGATAGTAGAATAATATAGCAATGCTATATTGTGAAGTACATGCATTATTCAACTTACTTTTGGAAAATTAAATCAGAATATAGCACGCTCTCAGAGATATATGATAAAATAGTAAAGGTAACATTTCTAAAGAATAGCCTCTGATGTTACATGGACATTTTTGTCACAAAAGCCAGTTACATAATCACACAATGTTTGCTTACAGAAATGCAATCATTCTTGCAGAAAATTAAAAAAACGCCCACTTCAAAATTTGACTTGAAGAAATGCAAAAATGCTGCACCTTTTCTCTCAGGCTTCAAAGGGGAGGCTAAGTGGATTTCCTGAACACAAACAGATAGGACACTTAAGCAACTAGACAGCCCCTTATGCAAAAGAAATGCAGGTACAGCTAGAAGTAGGGGCCTCCCTGTTCATTTAACTAATGATTGTACATATGAACACTTTTCCATGGGCAAATGACACGCATGTATGCCCAGTGCAAGCAGTTCATGGTCCACAGAGACAAAGTAATCTTTTGTAAAGTGAGAGCAGCTAACTGAGAAAGTAAGCAAAACCAAGTGCAACTGCAGACAGTTGGGCAGGGCAGTGCTGGTGAAGGAGCAAATGGACAAGTTCATTAAGAGACACTGTAAGGCCAGCATATCTAGCACTTTGGAGGAGAAGACAAATCTCACAGCAGTGGAACTTGAGCTGTTGATAGAGCTGCTCCACTGGAATACCTTCAGGTACGTGTTGAACATCAAAGATAAACCCCCATAGGTTATCTTTCTTCCATTTTTTTTAAGTAATTCCTTATGTGTCTTCCACTCTATTACTTAATGAAAGAGAAGGAAAAGAGACAAAAAGATGAAGCTGTACATCAAGTGGTGAAACTGGAAAAAATTAAGATTCTTCACAGCCTTTCAACTGAAACATTAACAGGTATTGAAACGTACCACATTTTAATCCATAAACTGATAGTATCTCTCAAACTTTCCGTTCTAAGACTCTTCAAAGGAAGCTTGAGAATTCTGTTTCCTGCTATAAAAGTAACTCCAATCAAGCCTTTTGTACTCTTTTCTACCGGATAGTCCCTACACTTACATACTTGCACTGCTGCATCCTCCTGTCCCACAAACCAGCATGTTCGATAGCGCTGGCTGAACAAACTGTGGCCTGCGAACCCACTGTGCTGGGGCAAGGTGCAGGCAGGTGACCTCAGTGCTGTGCTGCAGCTGTCAGCATGTCGATGAGGTGAGCAGTGGACTAAAAGTAGTCTCATAAAAAGAGTAGTTCTCAACCGTACACTTATGCTCTGGCTTCTTACATGTCTCAAGAGGTCATGCAAGCGCAACATATGAATGCACAGTGATCCATAGGTCTTGCTACCCCATGGGTCAGGTGCTCGTCTCTCATGTGGCCATTAACACAGAAGGTGGTGTATAGTCTGCATTTACTGAGTGTGTTATGGTTTGTTTCTTTCAAAGCAGGAAGCACTTAAATTTCAAACTCAATTCTGGCCACCAGAGCCACAAAGAAAAAGGGTTGCCTCAAAAGCTGGAGAGTGTAAAATTATATCTATTACACTAGTTACGTTCTTTTCAGTGCAACTTCTACCATTAAACAATACTGACTAAGACTAATCAGATCACAGAATCACAGAATCACAGAATGTTAGGGATTGGAAGGGACCTCGAAAGATCATCTAGTCCAATCCCCCTGCCGGGGCAGGATTGCCTAGGCCATATCACACAGGAATGCGTCCAGGCGGGTTTTGAATGTCTCCAGAGAAGGAGACTCCACAACCTCTCTGGGCAGCCTGTTCCAGTGTTCAGTCACCCTTACAGTAAAGAAGTTTTTCCTCAAATTTAAGTGGAACCTCCTGTGCTCCAGCTTGCACCCATTGCCCCTTGTCCTGTCAAGGGATGTCACTGAGAAGAGCCTGGCTCCATCCTCATGACACTTGCCCTTTACATATTTATAAACATTAATGAGGTCACCCCTCAGTCTCCTCTTCTCTAAGCTAAAGAGACCCAGCTCCCTCAGCCTCTCCTCATAAGGGAGATGTTCCACCCCCTTAATCATCTTCATGGCTCTGCGCTGGACTCTCTCTAGCAGTTCCCTGTCCTTCTTGAACTGAGGGACCCAGAACTGGACACAATACTCCAGATGCGGCCTCACCAGGGCAGAGTAGAGGGGGAGGAGAACCTCTCTCGACCTGCTAACCACACCCCTTCTAATACACCCCAGGATGCCATTGGCCTTCTTGGCCACAAGGGCACACTGCTGCCTCATGGTCATCCTGTTGTCCACTAGGACCCCCAGGTCCCTTTCCCCTACACTGCTCTCCAACAGGTCTGTCCCCAACTTGTACTGGTACATGGGGTTGTTCTTGCCCAGATGCAGGACTCTACACTTGCCCTTGTTATATTTCATTAAATTTCTCCCCGCCCAACTCTCCAGCCTGTCCAGGTCTCTCTGAATGGCTGCGCAGCCTTCCGGCATCTCAGCCACTCCTCCCAGTTTTGTGTCATCAGCGAACTTGCTGACAGTGCACTCTAATCCCTCATCCAAGTCATTAATGAATATATTGAATAGAACTGGTCCCAGAACCGACCCTTGAGGGACTCCGCTAGACACAGGCCTCCAACTGGACTCAGTCCCGCTGACCACTACTCTCTGGCTTCTTTCCTTCAGCCAGTTCACAATCCACCTCACTACCCGATCATCCAGACCACACTTCCTCAGTTTAGCTGCGAGGATGCTGTGGGAGACCGTGTCAAACGCTTTACTGAAATCGAGATAGACCACATCCACAGCTTTACCATCATCTATCCACCGGGTAACATCCTCATAAAAGGCTATCAAGTTGGTTGAGCAAGACTTCCCGTTGGTGAAGCCATGTTGACTGCCCCTAATGATCCCCCTATCCTTGATGTGCCTAGAGACAGCACCAAGAACAAGTTGCTCCATCACCTTTCCGGGGATGGAGGTGAGGCTGACCGGTCTATAGTTGCCCGGGTCCTCCTTCTTGCCCTTTTTGAAGACTGGAGTGACATTCGCTTTCCTCCAGTCCTCAGGCACCTCTCCTGTTGCCCACGACTTAGCAAAGATGATGGAGAGTGGCCTAGCAATGACTTCCGCCAGCTCCCTCAGCACCCGCGGGTGCATCCCATCAGGGCCCATGGATTTATGGACATCCAGGTTGCTTAATTGGTCCCTGACCCAGCCCTCATCAACCAAGACAGATTCCTCCTCTATCCTGACTTCTTCTGAGGCCGCAGGGGTCCAGGGATCCTCAGGACAGCCTCCAACAGTATAGACAGAGGCAAAGAAGGCATTCAGTAACTCCACCTTCTTTTTATCCTCTGTCTCCAGGACCCCCACCTCATTCATCAGTGGGCCTACATTGCCTCTAGTGTTGGCTTTACCTGCAATGTATTTGAAGAAGCCCTTTCTGTTGTCATTGACCTCTCTTGCAAGGTTTAATTCCAAGGAGGCCTTAGCTTTCCTAGTTGCCTCCCTACATCCTCTGACAACAGACTTATATTCCTCCCAAGTGGCCAGCCCTTCCTTCCACGATCTGTACACCTTCTTCAGATGCCCTTTATATCTTTAAGTTAGAGGAATTAATGATTGTCAGGGAGAAAATCTTTCCAAAACTAATTACAGAGATATATTTGGTAAATTTTTCTGTGGGGCTTTTAATCAAGTGAAAATGTCAAATTCACTAAATTCCAATTTAATGTTCACAAAGTCATCCATTTTGGTAATTTACAACCTTATGGCAAAATGTAAATGCCAGATTTTTTTAATTTAGGTATCTGACAACCTACAAAACAAGAACAAAGACTGATAATATAATGCGGTGTTCTTAAAATAGAAAATGTATCTTCCGATATTTGTCCTATGACTTTGCATCCTTAAACATATTGTGTTGAAATCTCATTCCTAGGTTTTTGGTTGTGACCATTAAATTGTCAGTTACAGAGCAAAAAACAGTTAATTCTCTTAAAACTGTCAACATCCTTTGCATCTGTGTAAGACTATGGTAAGGAATAACTACTGTCAGATGTGCAGGGTCTGTTTTTAGGGGGCATTTTTTATTCTGTTTATAAGAAGTTCGATCTATTAATAAACCAACAGAGGAACAACCCATTTCATGTAAGATACTATCTAGTTTACTCAGTAGTAACACTAATTCTAGCACTTATTTCCATAATTTCCATAAAAGCTGGGATGTGTGACATGGCATATACGAAAGATCAATAATACACACAGTAGTGTGAAAATGAATAATGCAGGATGGTTTCAGAAGGTAATGGTTGGGAGGAGTCCGTAATGCATCCAACAACCACACATAGTTCTACAGCTGAAATCTCTTCCAAATACCAACGTTGCATGAATTTATCACTCACTACACAAAGACTGGCAGAGCTTTTTTGTTGTAACTCATGTGCACATTCTCATATAAATAACTCATCTACTTAGAAATTTACTAGGTGTTATTACCTGTGACGGTGACTCCCACAGACTATTTTACATGCTGCCTAAAGAAATATTTTCATTCACTTGAAATGTGATATATTATTGGAAAGTACCCTATCTGAAAAGTGTAAACAGGAGGGTTGTTTTGTGTGTTTTTTTAGTAATGCATTAACTTTTAAAACACGGCTACTACCCCTACTGAAACTCACAGTATGTAACATTTCAGTAGTAATTACAAAGGTAAAATTTTCCTAATTTTAAAAGTCAGCATAAAAAAACTGAGAAGACAATTACTCCATTGCCAAAACAGTCTCTGGGCAAGTACCTTTTAATGAACAAACATAACTTCTAATATGTGGAATATATTTTAAAAACCTTTCAATTGCAAAGTATAATCATCTTCCAGGGGCATGCCTCATTATTTCCTGACATTCAATGCTGACAAAATGAAATATCTGCTGCAATTCTGAAACTGTTTTGGCAGGTGGGGAAAAATGATTGAAAACTTCAGTTGCACAACCTTCAAGACCAAATGATGAGTTATCCCTATTATACTTCACTGTATTGTGCAGTACAGAAATTGAGCAATTAACTGTAAGCAAATATTCATTATAATTCTCCAGTAATTTATATATGGGACAATTTCTCATAAAGTCAAACATATCAGTTTGATACTTTGATCGTCTTTTTCATATTTTCAAATATTCTCCATGCTTTCACTGCTGTCTTGAAATTTTTCAGCTATATTCCAACATAAAATAGTCTCTAATATTTTGATACTTTTCTTGGAAGCATCAGTGATGGAAAGAAAAGTATGCTCTTTTTCACCCAAATCTATCATAATTTTTGTAACTAAAACAGAAGCTAACATGCTGCTGTTAACACACAAAGCAGTTCCCCCCACATCCACCACCACCTGAAGGTATTTTTTTCATAGGTGAAAGTCAGAAACAAAACTAGTTGTTTTGCCACCTTAATCAAACAATCTGTTTCAGTGACCATGGATCACACTATTGTATGGTTTTATTCTGTCTGCAGAAAATACCTTATTTTCTGTATTTTCATGTTTCTTAGAAACAATTACAGCTTTCACCATTTTGCGTCTTAAAAGACAAACCAGAATTATTTTTATTACCTAGTTCCATCTTAAGACTCCACAATGAAGTCTTCTTCAGGACAAAGCACAGAAAAAGCCTTACAGAAGCTATTGTTTTCTTAACTGATCCATGCAAACTGTTTTGTTTTTTTTTTCCACTCAAGTGGAAGAAGAGAGTGTACAGATCATGGAAGGAGGGGCTGGCCACTTGGGAGGAATATAAGTCTGTTGTCAGAGGATGTAGGGAGGCAACTAGGAAAGCTAAGGCCTCCTTGGAATTAAACCTTGCAAGAGAGGTCAAGGACAACAGAAAGGGCTTCTTCAAATACATTGCAGGTAAAGCCAACACTAGAGGCAATGTAGGCCCACTGATGAATGAGGTGGGGGCCCTGGAGACAGAGGATAAAAAGAAGGCGGAGTTACTGAATGCCTTCTTTGCCTCTGTCTATACTGTCTGTACTGCTGGAGGCTGTCCTGAGGAGCCCCGGACCCCTGCGGCCCCAGAAGAAGTCAGGGTAGAGGAGGAATCTGTCTTGGTAGATGAGGGCCGGGTCAGGGACCAATTAAGCAATCTGGACGTCTATAAATCCATGGGCCCTGATGGGATGCACCCGCGGGTGCTGAGGGAGCTGGCGGAAGTCATTGCTAGGCCACTCTCCATCATCTTTGCTAAGTCGTGGGCAACGGGAGAGGTGCCTGAGGACTGGAGAAAAGCGAATGTCACTCCAGTCTTCAAAAAGGGCAAGAAGGAGGACCCGGGTAACTATAGACCGGTCAGCCTCACCTCCATCCCCGGAAAGGTGATGGAACAACTTGTCCTTGGTGCTGTCTCTAGGCACATCAAGGATAGGGGGATCATTAGGGGCACTCAGCATGGCTTCACCAAGGGAAAGTCATGCTTAACCAACTTGATAGCCTTTTATGAGGATGTAACCCAGTGGATAGATGACGGGAAAGCTGTGGATGTGGTCTATCTTGATTTCAGTAAAGCATTTGACACGGTCTCCCACAGCATCCTCGCAGCTAAACTGAGGAAGTGTGGTCTGGATGATCGGGTAGTGAGGTGGATTGTGAACTGGCTGAAGGAAAGAAGCCAGAGAGTGGTGGTCAATGGGACTGAGTCCAGTTGGAGGCCTGTGTCTAGCGGAGTCCCTCAAGGGTCGGTACTGGGACCAGTTCTGTTCAATATATTCATTAATGACTTGGATGAGGGGTTAGAGTGTGCTGTCAGCAAGTTCGCTGATGACACAAAACTGGGAGGAGTGGCTGACGCACCAGAAGGCTGCGCAGCCATTCAGAGAGACCTGGACAGGCTGGAGAGTTGGGTGGGGAGAAATTTAATGAAATATAACAAGGGCAAGTGTAGAGTCCTGCATCTGGGCAAGAACAACCCCATGTACCAGTACAAGTTGGGGGCAGACCTGTTGGAGACCAGCGTAGGGGAAAGGGACCTGGGAGTCCTAGTGGACAGCAGGATGACCATGAGCCAGCAGTGTGCCCTTGTGGCCAAGAAGGCCAATGGCATCATGGGGTGTATTAGAAGGGGTGTGGTCAGCAGGTCAAGAGAGGTTCTCCTCCCCCTCTACTCTGCCCTGGTGAGGCCGCATCTGGAATATTGTGTCCAGTTCTGGGCCCCTCAGTTCAAGAAGGACAGGGAACTGCTAGAGAGAGTCCAGCGCAGAGCCATGAAGATGATTAAGGGAGTGGAACATCTCCCTTATGAGGAGAGGCTGAGGGAGCTGGGTCTCTTTAGCTTAGAGAAGAGGAGACTGAGGGGTGACCTCATTAATGTTTATAAATATGGAAAGGGCAAGTGTCATGAGGATGGAGCCAGGCTCTTCTCAGTGACATCCATTGACAGGACAAGGGGCAATGGGTGCAAGCTGGAACACAGGAGGTTCCACTTAAATATGAGGAAAAACTTCTTTACGGTGAGGGTGACCGAACAGTGGAACAGGCTGCCCAGAGAGGTTGTGGAGTCTCCTTCTCTGGAGACATTCAAAACCCGCCTGGACGCGTTCCTGTGTGATATGGTCTAGGCAATCCTGCTCCGGCAGGGGGATTGGACTAGATGATCTTTCGAGGTCCCTTCCAATCCCTAATATTCTGTGATTCTATGATTCTGGTTTTTTTCCACTAATTTTAAAATAAATGCAAAGCTTCCTATTGTTACATTTTAGAGGATAAAAGTAGAGGGAAGCCAGATGGAAAGGAAGAGGAGGAAGGAATGGTTCACCTGTAAATGCAACGTAATGCACTGAAATTGATAAGCTTTGGACTCAACTTTAGGATTACAGTGCTGAACATCTTTTATGTGGTAGGATAATATAAAGAATATTGTGTGTCTGTATAGTATTACACAAATACTGCAAAACATGCAGTATAAAATAAAAAGCCTGATTATAAAACGTAATACTAATTACTGTTCTTCTAGATGGAATAAATACACTGGAAAATACAAATGAATTGAAAAATTCATTTGGAGTAAGGGTTGAAAACACTTCTCCTTGAAGCTTCTGATAACAAAGGAATCTTTGGTTTTACAGCTGCTTTTTAAGCAGTATTTGAGATCTAGGACACAAGGTGATCTAAACATCATCAAGTGATTCTTGGGAAACAGCAAAGTAGCTCATGTTCATTTATTCAGAAGTCCTTCAGAACAGGTAACAGCTTACAGTACCCTTCTCCATTATTCCTAGTTCTTTGCATTACAAGCTAGCTTTTTCAGTTAACAAGCAATGTGCCCAGTTTAGGGTATGCATCAATCTCAACCAATTCAGGAGAGTCTTTCACCTCACTCTTTCTTTGATTCTCTCATTAAGTCGCTATCTTAAGCTCAAATAAATCTCACTTCTTTTCCCAATTCTACTGCATGGTTTTAACCCCCTCCTACATTCTCCTTGGTACCTCAAAAACATTCAGATCACATAACAGTGATACAGCGCAGCATCTTTCTTCATTGATATGCTGCTGAGCCTGAAAGAAAATTTGCAAAGAAGTCTGATAAGACCTTCACCTAGAAACTTCCAGTGTCTGGTAGGAAGAGCTGACTTTCTACCCACATTTAAAATTCCTCTCAAACACACACTACTCACTGAGCTTGGTGTCCTTATATAGGAAAGTATTTGTTGGTTATATATGTATTAATCTTCTAGAAGTGGTTTTCCTGGCACACCATGTCCTTCCAAGGTAAAAAGTGCAAAAAGAGTCAGTCAGAAATAAAAATTCATTTTAGGATACAGAGTAAAACATGAAGCCACTGCCGCAATTTTACTTCAGATGTAAAAATTGTTTGCTTTTGGTAATGCTAAATGAGAACATTCTCTTTTATTTTTCTTTGTACTTTGTGAATTGTTTATTTTCTTAAAAATAAGTTACTTCAGACATAAGCACATGCAGAAAACTCAATCAACAATTACGGTGTTCACTCACTCTTCAACCATCTAATTAATCAATACAGCTTTCCCTTATTTGTGTAATGAATGAATTAAGGCTTAAAAAATAAAGAACACCTAACAGAATAGAAGGGTTTAACAAACATCTTGGGTACTACAGAGAAAAGTATTTTTTCAATAGATCTTAGGGCTGGGATAAAAGGAAAATGTCAGAGTGCATTCCTCGATTCACTAATAGAAGAAAACAAAATCACCCAGTACTTCAATCGTTCCATCTCTCATACATAAAGTCTTACACTGATGTTCTCATTAAAAAAAAAAAAAAATCTAGTTAACCAGTTCCTACGTTTCCTTCTTCCCAACTTACCCATCCTATTGATGGTATTTAAAGAGTTCTATATTTTTACCCAGCTATATTTGATACTCAAAACTCCATTCCTGCTGTCAGTCTTGTCCAATACAAATGCTTTTCTCCTTTCCAAAGGCCAACAGACCAGATATTCTCAGCTCACTGCCCTGTCTCATTTATGTCCAGATTTTCTTGCTATTGATTTTGTATTCGTCTGTGTGAGCTGGGATTATAACAGCTTCTTTCAGAATATCTTTGCTCCTCAACAAGAAGAACAGACAGATAAATGAAATGTACCTCTTGCAGGGCTGAAGTTATGGCAAGAGATTTTTTTATGCTGCTTGCTACAATCTGAAGAAATATGAATACAAGAGGAAAAAGGTGCCCCTTTTTTAAAGTGTTTACACTCATTATAACTTGAAAAATGTTTCAAAGACAGCTTTATTACATTATATGTAATACATTAGTATTACTAATGTAGCAGTATTGTATTACTAATGTAAAGTAGTATTACTACTGATACATTAGTACATAGTGTGTGTACAGGACAAGTCGGTTACAGAACTTTGTATGTAGAGTGACTCTTTTCAAATAAAATAGAGAATAACATTTGTCACATTAAGAAAATTAATGTTCTGGAACATATGATTAGGTAATGAGACCAGATTACTTGGTAACACTACATATCTTTATACTATTCACATTAACATTTAAAGCAATAAGAATTTTAAAAAATTGAATTTGCATGTTAAAATATTCATTAAATAACATTTAAAGTAACGGTAAGTTATGATACATCTCAATCAATGTGGATGTCTTGTTTACAAACTTCTTTCAGCCTTTGAATAAGGTCTTTTCAACAAACAGGAATAAAAACACAAAGGAAGTCATTATTATTACTGTATTCCTTCCGCTTACTTAGAGAATAGTATCTCTGTTCTCATCTGTCACCAGTGATAAACTCATCATCTTCAGGACTAGCTTCTGTCCTCCATGAAAGTTAGTTTGAATTCATTTCTACTCAAGAAGTATTAGTTTAGCCATATTTCAGGTCATATTTTGTTGCTTGTTTTTCTTATGTGAATGGTCCTTTGTTATGTATAAAAGCCATTTCTAATAGTAGGTGCCCGTGTACTTTCTTTCTCAAGCAAAAGGCTGCATAGCTCATTCAGATAAATTAGGAAAGCCTGCAGAGGTCACAAAGTGGCAGCTGTCCATAAGAGGAATGCTGCTTCACTCAGCAGACTTTCCAGTGGCTCTGAACAGGTTATTCACTGCATTTCCTTTAGAAAAAGCAGCTTCTGACTTCACGTGCTACTCCCAGGCAGCTGCACTGTAAAAGACTGGAAGAGTTAATCTAATCTACTCTGTCATCGTCAGTACTGATAAGGCTTTAAGTGGCTGAGCTTTCAGTGAAAAAGGTAAGAGTGAGTGGGAAGAAATTCTTTGTGCTTCCTTCAGATATTTAATAAACAAAGGAAACAAAACTCTGACCTTGATGGTCATTGAAGGTATCAAAATGCCTAACATTTCTGTTTCTCCTGAATACTTAGATTTATACAATATACATTACTGAGTTTAATTGTATTTCAAAATATTGCCAAAGTTGGAAAATCCAATCAGGTATTTTTCTATCTTGATGACCTGTGGCTGGCTGCTGGATGCTCACCCAGCTACTCTTTCACTCCCCTCAACAGGACAGGGGGAGAAAAGAAGATGAAAAAATGTTTGTGGGTCAAGATAAAGACAGGGAGATCCCTTACCAGTTACTGTGATGGGCGAAATAGACTAGAGATGAGGAAAAGCAATTTAACTTATTGCAGATTAAAATAGAGTAGGATGGTGAGAAACAAAGACAAAAAGCTAATACACCTTCCGACCCTACCCTTCTTTCCACAGGCTCAACTTCACTCCTGACTCTTCTACCACCTCTCCCCGAGTGGCGCAGGGGGATGGGGAATGGGGGGCTGTGGTCAGCCCATAACAGCTCCTCCCTGCCACTCCTTCCCCTCACACCTCTCCCTGCTCCAGCCTGGGGCCTTTCCAGGGGCTGCAGGGAAACACCCGCCCCACCGGGGTCTCTCCCGGGGCTGCAGGGGCATCTCTGCCGGGGCGCCCGGAGCCCCCCCTCCCCTCCTCCTGCTCTCCCCTCGGGGCTCGCAGGGCTGTTTCTCACCCCGTTCCCCTCAGCCCTGGCTGCCGGGCAGCGTTTTGCCCTTTCTGACACAGGCTTTCCCCGAGGCGCCCGCCCGTGGCTGAGGGGCTCAGCTGTGCCCTTCGCTGGGGCCGCTGGAGCCGGCTGGAACCGGCTGTGTCCGGCGCGGGGCAGCCCCGGCCGTTCCTCACAGGGGCTGCCCCGGCAGCCCCCTATGGCCAACATCTGGGCATGTAAAACCAATACATGACCAAAATGAAAAACAGAATGAAGCAGCATAATTCCCTCTAAATAACAATCTAGTATTATTTGCATTTAAATTTTGTAGGTGAAAAATACAGTTCCAGTAACAGAACAAAGCAATAGCTGCCACTGAGCTGAAAACTTTAGGAAATGGACATAAGCTTTCTATGTCCCTGGGTTATTTATCAGAGGCCAATAGCCACGCTAAATAAGAATCAAAGAACAGTTTATTAGCATAAATGTTGTCTTTTTACAAGAATAAACACTAGACTTTGCTTATGCTGCAGCCTCACCAGTTGATTTGGTTGGCCAAAAAAACCCCAACATAAACAAACCCCCAAACACCCAAAGAACCCTCAAATTACACAAATATGATCCCCGCTTTGGTGTAACGGTGACTTCCTTCATGCTCATAAATCTTGAAACCAAATTGTATGGACGTCTCTGAAAATGCTTCAGGTTTATTATGTTAAGGGGAGATCTTTTAAAGTCAAATGAATTACTTCTTATGGTTAGGTTTTTTTGATGTTAAGTATAGCCTGATCTATGAAATTTCATTAGGATGTAAATTATTTTGTTTGAGAAGCAAAGTTAAATAGATTTGCATTTCATAAAAAAAAAGGTTCAGTTTTTGAATGCTGAATCAGATACAGTTTCTTCGTGTTTTCAGAGAAAGACACAAGACATCAGAAGTCAGCAGGACACACTCACAATTTTAAAACACACCAAGGGCTCTCAGGTTAGTGACCTAAAACACAGCACTCCCTCTTCCAACAGCATCTTTCTCTTCTCCAACTACTTCTTATCAATACTTTCCTTTCAACAAGCTTTCCATCTTCTCTTGATATCAATAACATTTAGTTCCAAAGTTTTCAAAGTATTTTTTAATACTAAAGGAAAGCAAGTTTAGCATCTATTTATCTTCCTAGCTATGTATAGCATTCTTACTACTGTGCCTCAAGACCTTATTTTTAAATGTGTCTACGTGCCTTAAGATGAATATAGGAGTGAAATGTATTTTCAAAAGAACAGTTTGGGTGACCAACTCAAATGAGACACAAAAGTTAGGAGAAGCAGCTGGAGAATTTCTGGTGTCAGTCCATACATTTAGATACCTTTGGAAAAAATGCAGTCCTGACAGCTATCTCCTGAAAACCAAACTCTACCCACCTCTGTAATACTCAGATTACAAAGTGGTCACTAAGACACTGAAAAACTTCTAAGCTTTCGGAGTTCTTTGGTTTCAATTGTTTCTATACATGCACCGGTACTCATAAACGTATATACAGGGTCATACCTACTGTTTCTATAGATTTGAATGTTAAATCCCCTCTACGTAGTAGACTCAATGCAGTGTATCTATGTCACTGCAAATTGCACACAACATGCCTGTTAAAGAGATTTACAATAGACAAAGTCTAAATTTGACTCAGTATAATTATATTCTGCATCCGTATTGACAACTAGAAATTCTTTGAGTCTATAATAACAGAAGTCCATTTCTACTACAGTGATTCTTAACTGAGAGATTATTTTCCTAAATACATTGGAAGAAATGTATTAATAAACTTAAACACTGAATGTATGAGTAAAATAGGATAAATCCAAAATCACACTGTTTCGTTAAGCTAGAGGTCACAAAGAGCAGGATTTACTTAGCAGCACAGCAGGAAAAGGAATCTCTCTGGTCATGAAGACTAGTCTATTCTATTCATTATAAACATATATTTTTGACCTACTTGAGCAGTTTTCCTTTTTTTCTCCTATTTAACCTGCTTTAGGACCTTACTCTGAATTTTCAACTTTAGTTTATTCTTGTCCAATTCAGGCTTTTTGCTTACTGTATTTCTTCTACGTTCAAGAGATGAAAGGAGAGCAGTTATTTTGCCCTTTTGCCATCATTTTTCTAGGCTGAATAATTTAAGTCTCAGCTGGAAAGGAAGACTTTCTATTTGTCTGATTATCATCTTTACAACTTCAACTCTCCTAACTATAGGGCCAGCAATGCCTTACTTGGACAGGCAGGCAAGCATTATCTTTCTCCACCTTCACCTGCTGATAAAACTCCATTTTAAAATAATGCGATTGTTTCTAATTTCATAACGCAGGACTTGCATATTTTTTTTCCTATTTTATTACACTTGAATTGTTTCATGCCTCAGGGTCAGCACTTTTCAAATTATATCTCAAGCCACATTTCTAGACAAAGTGTCTCAAAATTTCATGTCACCATTTGTTCACACTTCTTGTTTTGGAGATAAAGTCTTTAAATAAAATATTAATGAATGCTTAAATAACTACATGAACTACTAACTTCTCTCCAGACAAGTATTTCTTCTTTAAGCAAAACACATTGCCTCACCTTTTGCCACTTCTATCCATTTTTTAACGTTATGCCATTATCAATTTTTTTCACTAATTGTTTCCTATGGTGCATCGTAGCAAGTGCACTGCTGAAGTAGACACATGGATCTCTACAATTTCTTTTTAGTTACCAGAAAAGAAGTCAACCTTGTGTAATTCCTTGCTACATTTAACGTGAAATAGGAATTATCCCAAGATGCCCACCAAGACGTCATTTTATTGCTCCCAGTTATATGTGACATTTTTGTTTATATTCATATTTAAGGAAATTTTAAAAATATTAAACACATGAAACAGGTCTTTCTGAACAGCTTGCAACTGATATTTTGTTCCCATAGTCTAACATTTTGTCACAGAAAGACACTAAAGACTACTAAATATAAATGAAAATGTTTTCATACTTAATATCTGCTATTGGCAGTAAGAAATCTCTAGAAGAGAGCTAAAGTTACTTTCAGTTCTTTCATAGGTGGATACAAACATCTTACAAGGCCTTAAAATCTTTTCTCCTCGTGAATGTAAAGAAACTTTACATTGTTATGTAAATGAAATGATCAAATTCAAGTCCAACTTAAAGGTAAAATGCTTAATAGCATGTATTTGTTTCAATCTGTAAGTTAACTGTAAAAGTGTCACATAAAAGCATATTTGGGCTTGACTAGGGACCATCCAATAGTGATTATTAGACAGTAACCAAGTATTGCATTAAAGCTTGTCACAGCCACAAGGGACACAGAAAGAGTAAAAATTCTGCAGAGATAATAGGTAATTTGTAGGAATATGTATCCATTTGGATTCCCTTACAAGTTTCCCAGTTGACGGTCAAACCACTGAGCTCAAAACCAACACCACTTAAATTGGAAGATGAAAGTAAACAAATATAAGCTGAAGGATCAAAGTAAAGTGTTGTCTTCAGTCAGTTTTGTTTTTCATCCTTGTTACACTTTACAGATATTACTGAACAGCAAGAGGGATTCTCATTTTTTGTAAAAGACAGCATTAAAATACCTTCCACTAGAATTAGAGCTAAATAAATCTTTTCAAACAAAGCAAAACAAGATAAACTAACCTGCGTCCAAAAGCAATCACATTCTAAAGTATGCATGAATTTTGCTGATTTTTCTCAACTCTGGGCAAAGGCTTGAATAAGCTTTGGCATAATACTGAGTCAAGAAAAATTAAGTTATTGCTCTATTAAAAAAAAAGATATTAACAGGGAACATGTATGTTAATAATACTTTTTTAACACTGATCACACCATTACCAGAGAAGTCCACAAAATAATGATAGTTCCTTAAATTAGGAAAAAAGGGAAAACAATACTTCAGTTTATTGCAGAGGAATGGCTTACCCATTTATTTTGCATTTTAAACATTTTGGCTTAACAGTCAACATGTCTATACTCAATTGTGAAGTTGTCTAGCAAAATGTCCAGAGCACAAAGTACTAAAATAATAAATTTAGCAAACGACAATGCGTAAAACACTTAGAACAGCACTTTGGGTTTTGTAACTGGTATCTTCTGCAATGAATACTGAAAGTAACACAACGGTTTTAGATGGTTAGACATTTTTGCTTGTTTTCATCCTATAGTCTCACAAGTACTTGGAAGTCAAGAAGTAAAGAAATCATTGGAGAACACCGGAGCCAGCAGACATACAGTATTGCCACTCAGAGAAAGTAGCATTGACAGGACTGATACAGGAGATCCCAGAGCATTATAAATATTTCAATACAAAAACAGACTCAAGATTAAAACAACCAAACAAAAACCACCTAATGAATAACCACACAGAAAAAACAGGCACGGAATCTGCTCCTGACAGTTTTGGGAGATGTTTAAAATAAGACCAAGATATAATTTACACCAAATTCTGTCAAAACAAAATCCAACCAAGTAAGATTCGGAAAAACTGAAATGACTTTTATGAATAATAGAGAAGTATAGCTAACCTCCATCTGCCAGTGAAAAGCCCAAACTATAAAATGATGTGAAGACTAGAACAAAATCAATTCCATGTATATAACTCAAGTGCAAATGTTATTACTACTTGGAGTCACATATCATTTTAAAATAACACAAAAGGCATGAATTTTGAATAAGTGAAGACAAATAAATACTTGACTTGAATAAAATGAAATACAATATTCACCACCATTGAACTCATGCAGCTTGAAAGTATGTAATTATTTCTTTATCATAATAAATTACCTTTCTAGTAGATAATTACATGCTTGTTCATATACATGAAACACTGAACAAAAAAAAAGCTGTAGTGCACAGAAATTCCATGAGCTGAAGCAACGGAGACTACAATAAAAACAAAGTTCATCTGGCTTAACTGACTACCTGTACTATCTGCAAAATATCACCTTCATGATCATAGAATCATAGAATCATAGAATGGTTTGGGTTGGAAGGGACCTTAGAGATCATCTAGTTCCAACACCACTGCCACAGGCAGGGACACCTTTCCACTAGACCGGGTTGCTCAAAGCCTCATCCAACTTGGCCTTAAACACGGCCAGGGAGGGGGCAGCGACAACTTCTCTGGGCAACGTGTTCCAGTGTCTCACCACCCTCACAGGAAAGAATTTCTTCCTAATATCTAATGTAAATCTACCCTCTTTCAGTTTAAAACCATTCCCCCTCATCCTGTCACTACTTGTCCTTGTAAAAAGCCCCTCTCCCGCTTTCCTGTAGGCCCCCTTCAGATACTGGAAGGCTGCTATGAGGTCTCCGCAGAGCCTTCTCTTCTCCAGGCTGAACTGCCCCAACTCTTTCAGCCTGTCTTCATAGGAGAGATATAACTACAGAAGAGACTGCAGATACTTTTCTTCTGTCAGGGACTTGGTATATCAAGAAAACATTTGGATCTCGGGCAGCTTCCTAGAAATCAGGCATGTCATCTGCCTCACCCTTAAAAGGAAAGTGAATGTCTATCACCAAATACTTGCCTGGAATTGTGAACACTGCAGTGATTGAAAAAGGTCTTGTTGTTTCAAATATTTTTCACGTGGTCATGAAAATCTTCCTTAGTAGCCCAAATGTAGATTTATCAAATAAGTGGTTCCAATCACTTTCTCCTATATGTAGTGCTTCTGTATAACCACAGCTTTTCTAAGCTGTTTGAAAAGCTGGTGAAATTGGGCATGTATTGGATTTTAGTGCTCGGGCAATTATAACGATTTTACAACTTTTATACGGTAACCAACCCATTGCAGCCAGCTCTCACAGAATCACAGAATCACAGAATGTTAGGGATTGGAAGGGACCTCGAAAGATCATCTAGTCCAATCCCCCTGCCGGAGCAGGATTGCCTAGACCATATCACACAGGAACGCGTCCAGGCGGGTTTTGAATGTCTCCAGAGAAGGAGACTCCACAACCTCTCTGGGCAGCCTGTTCCACTGTTCGGTTACCCTCACCGTAAAGAAGTTTTTCCTCATATTTAAGTGGAACCTCCTGTGTTCCAGCTTGCACCCATTGCCCCTTGTCCTGTCAATGGATGTCACTGAGAAGAGCCTGGCTCCATCCTCATGACACTTGCCCTTTCCATATTTATAAACATTAATGAGGTCACCCCTCAGTCTCCTCTTCTCTAAGCTAAAGAGACCCAGCTCCCTCAGCCTCTCCTCATAAGGGAGATGTTCCACTCCCTTAATCATCTTTGTGGCTCTGTGCTGGACTCTCTCTAGCAGTTCCCTGTCCTTCTTGAACTGAGGGGCCCAGAACTGGACACAATATTCCAGATGCGGTCTCACCAGGGCAGAGTAGAGGGGGAGGAGAACCTCTCTTGACCTGCTAACCACACCCCTTCTAATACACCCCAGGATGCCATTGGCCTTCTTGGCCACAAGGGCACACTGCTGCCTCATGGTCATCCTGTTGTCCACTAGGACCCCCAGGTCCCTTTCCCCTACGCTGGTCTCCAACAGGTCTGCCCCCAACTTGTACTGGTACATGGGGTTGTTCTTGCCCAGATGCAGGACTCTACACTTGCCCTTGTTATATTTCATTAAATTTCTCCCCACCCAACTCTCCAGCCTGTCCAGGTCTCTCTGAATGGCTGCGCAGCCTTCCGGCGCATCAGCCACTCCTCCCGGTTTTGTGTCATCAGCGAACTTGCTGACAGTGCACTCTATTCCCTCATCCAAGTCATTAATGAATATATTGAATAGAACTGGTCCCAGTACCGACCCTTGAGGGACTCCGCTAGACACAGACCTCCAACTGGACTCAGTCCCATTGACCACCACTCTCTGGCTTCTTTCCTTCAGCCAGTTCACAATCCACCTCACTACCCGATCATCCAGATCACACTTCCTCAGTTTAGCTGCGAGGATGCTGTGGGAGACCGTGTCAAACGCTTTACTGAAATCGAGATAGACCACATCCACAGCTTTACCATCATCTATCCACCGGGTTACATCCTCATAAAAGGCTATCAAGTCGGTTAAGCATGACTTCCCCTTGGTGAAGCCATGTTGACTGCCCCTAATGATCCCCCTATCTTTGATGTGCCTAGAGACAGCACCAAGGACAAGTTGTTCCCTCACCTTTCCGGGGATGGAGGTGAGGCTGACCGGTCTATAGTTACCCGGGTCCTCCTTCTTGCCCTTTTTGAAGACTGGAGTGACATTCGCTTTCCTCCAGTCCTCAGGCACCTCTCCCATTGCCCACGACTTAGCAAAGATGATGGAGAGTGGCCTAGAAATGACTTCCGCCAGGTCCCTCAGCACCCGCGGGTGCATCCCATCAGGGCCCATGGATTTATAGACGTCCAGATTGCTTAATTGGTCCCTGACCCAGCCCTCATCTACCAAGACAGATTCCTCCTCTACCCTGACTTCTTCTGGGGCCACAGGACAACCTCCAGCAGTACAGACAGTATAGACAGAGGCAAAGAAGGCATTCAGCAACTCCACCTTCTTTTTATCCTCTGTCTCCAGGGCCCCCACCTCATTCATCAGTGGGCCTACATTGCCTCTAGTGTTGGCTTTACCTGCAATGTATTTGAAGAAGCCCTTTCTGTTGTCCTTGACCTCTCTTGCAAGGTTTAATTCCAAGGAGGCCTTAGCTTTCCTAGTTGCCTCCCTACATCCTCTGACAACAGACTTATATTCCTCCCAAGTGGCCAGCCCCTCCTTCCATGATCTGTACACCCTCTTCTTCCACTCAGAAGTTCCCTGTTTAACCATGCAGGTCTCCTGGTACCCTTCCTTGACTTCCTACTTGTTAGGATGCTCTGATCTTGAGCTTGGAAGAAGCAGTCCGTGAATGCTAACCAACTATCTTGGGCCCCCTTACCTTCTAGTACCCTGTCCCATGGGATTTCCCCTAGCAATTGCTTGAAAAGGCCAAAGTTGGCCCTCCTGAAGTCCAGGGTTGCAATTCTGCTAGCTGTCCTGTTCCTGCCACATGAGATCCTGAACTCTACCGTCTCATGGTCACCACAACCAAGGCTGCCCTCAACCTTCACCTCTTCAACCAGACCCTCCTTGTTAGTGAGGATAAGATCCAGCAGCACTCCTCTCCTAGTTGGCTCATCCACCATTTGCATCAGAAAGTTATCATCAATGCACTGGAGGAACCTCCTGGACTGAGGATGGCTGGCTGAGTAGGCCTCCCAGCAAATATCAGGGTAGTTGAAATCCCCTATGACAATGAGGCCCTGTAATTGCGAGACTGCTCTCAGCTGCCTGTAGAAGGCCTCATCCCCCTCCTCATCCTGATCCAGTGGCCTGTAATAGACACCCACAACAGTATCACCCCTGCCAGCCTGCCCCTTAATTCGCACCCACAAACTCTCAACTCGCTCCTGATCCGCCCCTGGACAGAACTCAATACATTCTAGCTGCTCACTCACATAAAGAGCAACTCCACCACCTCTCCTTAGCGGCCTGTCTTTCCTGAACAAGACATAGCCATCCATGACCACATTCCAGTCATGCAAGGCGTCCACCAAGTCTCTGTAATTGCCACTAGATCATAGCCCCCCGACCGAACACGGATTTCTAACTCCTCCTGTTTATTCCCCATGCTGCGTACATTGGTGTACAGGCATTTCAGGGAGCGAGCTGAGAACACCGATTTCACCCCAGGGGGATGGGAGGCCTCCTGGTCTACCTCAACACTAGAGCGTTGCCCCAGTGTTGCAAGCCCAGCTACTACCCCATCCCCCTTCGAATCTAGTTTAAAGCTCTCCGAATGAGCCCTGCTAATTCCTGTCCCAGAACCCTTTTGCCCCTACGACATAAACCTTTCCCATGTATTACCGTCACACCTGGTGTCTTATAAAACCAGCCATTATCAAAAAACCCAAAGCCCTGCCTGTAGCACCAGTCTCGTAGCCAGGCGTTAATAGAGAGAATCCTACTATTCCATCCCACGTCATCACCTGAAAATGGAAGGAGGGAGGAGAAAACAACTTGTGCCCCAGACTCTTTCACCAACCGTCCTAGGGCCTTGTAGTCTTTCTTCATCCCCTTCAGACTATGGGATGCAGCTTCTTCCCCACCTGTCTGGAAGATCAGCAGGGGGTAGTAGTCTGTGGCCTTCACCAGGCTGGGGAGTTGCCTGGTGATATCCCTGATTCGGGCTCCAGGCAGGCTACAGACCTCCCTGTGATGGGGGTCAGCTCTGCATATTGGGCCCTCAGATCCCTTTAGGAAGGAGTCTCCAACCACTAAAACTCTTCTCTTCTTCCTTGTGGAGGAGGTAGCTATACGCCTGTCAGGTTTTTCTGACTGTGGTGGGACCTCTGATATAGGTTGCCTCTCCACCACATCCCTATTGGACCGGCTGTATTCCACTAGGGCTTCATATCTATTGCTCAGAGGCACCTGTGGAGGCAAGGTAGGCAAGGAGGGCACTCGCCTTTTGCCACAGCCATAGACTTGCCTCCACTCACTCCTCTTCTCTAGGTTATTGTTTTCCACCTGAGAGGGGCAGAGTACAGGGGTCCCTCGATCCTGGGAGCTCTCCGGCAGGTGCTCCATTTTCGTTGCAGGGAAGGCAGAGCCTGGCTCCACCAGTCTATCTCCATTTCAGCCTCCCGAATGCTCCTAAGCCTTTCTACTTCGGCTTGAAGCCTTTCAACCTGGCTTTGCAGCTGTGCCGCTCGGCCGAGCAGATCATCTACTTGCTCACAGCGCACACAGCCCCCTGTCACCACAGAGACGCTGTAGCATTCCCTGCAGCCTGCGACCTGCACCATTGCCTCCTTCCGTGGGAGCTCTGTCTGGGTTCCCACATCCATTTTGGTCTTCTTCCACTGGGTAGATACCATTGTTCTTCCACTGAGCTGGGAAATACCTGTTGGTGACACCCCTGGTTCACAGCTCCTTGACACCTTCCTCGCCTTGTGCACTGGGAGGAAGTCAGCGCCCTCCCCAACGAGCTGCAAACTGCTGCGGCCTCTCCTGCCCTGGGACACACCCAGTCACAGTTGAGTCTCCCTCTCCCCTCTGGCCAGGGACTAGTCCCTGCCCTCCAGGAGACTGTTTATCACCCGACCACAGGGGGTGGTGCGTTTAAATCACCCGCGGTGCCTCCGGCTACGCCCCCTCCTCTCCTGATTCGTTGCCGGGAACCTCCGGGTCCGGGGTGGGGGGGGAAGCAGCTCGGGGCTGATGCTCGCGGGGGGTTCAGGGGGGGCCCAGAGTACGAAAACCGCCCGGTTAAGCCCGATGTCGCCCTCGCCCCCGCACAGCTCTCCTCTGTATGTTGCAATTTCACGTTGAAATGTAATGTTGTCTGGAGATGACAGTCTCCAGTGGCATTGCCTCTTATTCACTGTGAGAACAGCATCATTTTCAGTCATTTTTTTCTTGTGATTGTATACCAATCTTAATATTCACAAAAAGGTCAGTTGATATGGATGGGACTGTCTACTGATGAAATAGGATTATCGTTAATCTTTGTTTTAAAGACAAAGTAGTCATTTTTTTTGTTATACACCTGCAACCTCTACATATTCAGTACTAATAAATGCGTATATATAAATTTAGACCACATTGAATGCTTAGCTGTTTTTTTTTTTAATATGCCTGATATTTCAGAATCATATTGAAAGATACACACTTGCCATAAATAATGGGCATAACTCAAATATAGCAATGGACTAAAAGCAGAAATCACAGAAGAATACAAAACTAAATGGTAAAGGGGGAAACAATCTCTGAAAGCAGAGATGTACCAAAAGCACATTTGGTACATTTACTTTCTTAAATTTTCTCATTACAATTCTTTAGAGAGAGAACTTTTGAATATTAAAATATTTAAAAAATGAACAAAAGAGCTTGCCTAACAAAATTACAGTCAACCTCTGTAATTCTGGAATATGCACCCATTCATGTTTTACCTAGATTTAGTAGATTTTGGATTTTTTCACTCCATCCACCTGATTTTCATCTACCATCTCTCCACATCACACTGGTATTGTTGGCTAATAACACAAAACAAATAAACTGAATTATGACTAAATCCTTTCTTCACTTTTAGAAATAGAGAAATTTTTAAAATACTGTTCTGATTGGGTTGAGGGGGAAGGTTTCCCGTTTTTTCTGTTTTTAACAAAGTATTTTGTTATGGGGCAGATACATTATTAATATGTGGCAGAGATGAATCAATGCCTTACTTCTGACTGGCATCTTAAAGGATTTCTGAAGAAACAATCTCATTGTAATTTATTCAGGAAGAAACACAAAAGTGATACTTAATTTTAACATGCTTTCATTTAATATATATATTCATATACATACATTTCTCATTTTCTACCCAATCATTTTTTAATTAAACTTGGTACAGCTATTTGTAGAAATAGATCCTTAGCATTTATCACAGTTTAGCATCCCTGAAATGCTAGGGATGATGAGCTTTTACTTTGGATAGAATCTCCCCCAACGCACATCCCATAGGAAGGTTTTGGGCTATTTCAGAATACACGTGGAAGATTTCACGGTGTCAAAGAGCTTTGGTTGCACCCCAGCATTTCTCAAGAGGTGTCACTATCAGGAATAACATCAGTATTTATGAGCAGAAACAAATGGTTAGATAAATAATTAAAAGAGGGACCTTTTAAGGAATAAAAGGGAAGTATTTTTTTTATACTGTACAACAGTGTTCCCTGTTCTAGAAAACAATCTTAATACAAAAGCAAACAATGTGACACGAATTTTAACATTCCTGTGTAGTTTTCTTTAAAAAGTTACATGAACAAGACTAAAAAGCTGCCTTTAGCTTTTGTGGATGTTAATGCAAGCTCCTGATGCAGCTTTTATGTAAGTGTGTCTGCCACTGTAGCTATGAAAAAAATCTTTTTACTTTTTCTAAAAGAATGAGTGACAACTTTCAGTTCACAAATTTATTCTTATGTGCTTCAATTATTCATAACTATTATATACAGCAAGAATGGAAGTAACCAACCCATAAACTGGATTTCACTAATACACAAGTAGTATGTAGTAAAAGAGGAAGACACTGACATATTTTTTACAGTTTATTTCACCACTGTTTTTTCACACAGTTGAAACAACCCATTCTACTTATGGTAAGTGCATTTCTCTATAATCTGTCTGGTAGCTGCACAAACCGTTTTGATAGTAGGAATCAGTGTGATGAATCACAAGGCATTTTTATGCAAAAAAAGAAACACTTTAAGGTATCAGAATAACTTAATCCTGTCCATGTGACTACTGCTAATTTAATTTTATTGTGTCATTGAATGAAACCTACTGGATGCTACTAACTTTTTTATGTACCTTTCAGGCCAATAGAAATTAAACAAAAACGTCTACATTAAATAAAGTCCTACTAAATTTTGTCAGCAGAAAAAAAAATCTGTGGCAGATGTAGAAACTGTAAAAACTTACTAAGAAACCAACAAGAATTCTGGGGAGACGTATTAGTGGGCAGAATGAAGTTGAAAGTGGTCAAACATGCATAATTATTGGTTTCTCACATGGTTCTGCAGTTTGTCACCTGATAGGTGCTAATTATGTGATGAATTACACAGCTGTGTAATAAACTGCATGGATGCTTTGAAAAGCTTCAGCACCAACAGAAAATCATTGAACAGACTGCCAGCTTTGGGAGCGGACTGAAGGGCATTTTGAAAACTCTGAATTAATGAACTATTTAAAGTAGGGTGACTTAATTTGTGGCTTAGAATCAACATTACAAACAGTAGAAAAAAAGATGAAGTAAATTCTCCTGCCCTTTTTCTCAGCTAAGCAGAGTTCAGCTTGGAACACTGGACTGTCTCAAGGCAGTATTACCTGTGGTTTCAGGTTGCCTTATTGCAAGACAAGTTTACAAGATAAAGATAGAATTTAGTTTATGATCTGCAAAAGGCAAGCAAGCTAACCATACAACATATGAGACTCTGACACTAGAAGTCTATCATCAAATAATATGAGGAAAAATTAAAATTTTGATTGGTTACCTAAATGCAGATCTGCATTTCTCTGCCTATGAGACAAAGATAATATCTGTAAAAGTAACATCTTGAGGAGGAAAAAAAATTTAATATTTAAAATGCTATTTGAAAATAAAATGCCCATATAACCCCAATATAACTTGTAATCAATTATAAAATTCAGTGAAACAGAGAAAAATGATATGCACTCATTAAATCTAAAAAATATAGGACTGGAACTGAATTTAAGAAGTCAACACGCTAAGGCAAGGCAGGACAAGTGAGCTTACTTGGTAGACATTGATCTCCAGCAAAGAGGATTCCAGACAGCTTCTAGATGATGTGAATGAATGTTCATTATTATCACACATACAGTTTTCTCTAATGTAAAATTATTTTTTTTCCCTTAAAGTTTGAGTTCATTGTGTCTTGTTTTGTTACCAATAGACACAGAGAACAACTGATCATTATTTCTTCTACACCAGCAGTTCACAGTGAGTTGCTATACACCAACATGTCGTGACTATGAGCACACATACCGACAGCTAGTCGCACCAACAGCGGAGATACTAATTCCATACCTACGTTTCAAAACATCCTTATGATATCCAAATTTCAGGGTTTTTTTTTTCTTCAGACTAAATAAATGCAGTTCCTTCTACTTTTTCTTAGCAGCTGATAGTTTGTAAACATCATTTTCACTGTGTTCATCTGTATGCTCTCTAGTTTGCTTTCAACTGTTTTAAGTATAATGCTCTGTTTCATATAAATTTTACAGCCTAAGTTGCCTTCATTCTCCAACTATTTGTTGCACTCCAATTTATGCAGTGTATGTGGGCCAAAGAATTTCCCTCTCTGTGCAAGGCAAGAAATAGAGGTTGTTCAGCCTGGAGAAGAGAAGGCTCTGGGGAGACCTTATTGTGGCCTTTCGATACTTAAAAGGGTCTTCCAAGAAAGATAGGGACAGACATTTTAGTAGGACCTGTAGCAACAAGACAAGACATAATGGTTTTAAACTAAAGGAGAGTAGATTCAGACTAGATATAAGGAAGATATTTTTTTACGATGAGGGTGGTGAAACACTGGAAGAGATTGCCCAGAGAGGTGGTAGTTGCCTCATCACTGGAAACATTCAAGGTGAGGTGGATGAGGCTCTGAGCAATCTGATCCACTTGAAGATGTCCCTACTCATTGCAGGGGAGGTTGGACTAGATGACCCTTAAAGATCCCTTCCAACCCAAACCACTCAATGATTGTATGCATTTAATAGTAGATGAACTGAAATCTTAACAGGCTCATCAACAATTACTAGCCCAGATTTAATTATTGTGAAGAAGAAAAGACTTCTGTTACGTAAAAAGTCCCCCAAATAATAACACAAACATAATACACAGACAGTTCCTTGTATTCTATCCCTTAGTCTCTGATATTAAGCTTGTCCTTCCCCTAGCCCTCTAGGAATTATGTGAATGACTTCTCCCTCCTCACTCTAGGGCCCTCTTAGTGTAATTTTTTTGTGACTTCTAACATGCTATACACCTTGATTTCTTCACTGATCCACAATTCTGTATTGCATCCTGTATGTACAATTCTGTATTACGTTCTGTATGTACACTATAAACCATGTTTTACATACACTTGTTGCTTGTTCCGTGCTCCCTCTCTGATTCCCAAAACTGTTTTTGTCCAGGCTGCATTCCTTCAATGATTAGTAATGGCCCACTGGTGATCTCTTCACAGCCCTGGGAACTCCGATATCACCTCTGCCTTTACCCAAGTGCTCCTGCTATCATGTTATGCCTGTACTCCTTTATCCTGCGTTTTTATTTGTGGCTCATAGAAAGGACATTCTGCATGGAACAACTACTGATTATTATTGTTTATTAACTACAGAAATATGACTAAATTACTAACAGTAGCTATTGCATCACATGATCACGTAATGCTAAAGTAAAACTTCTTTAGGTTACAGTTATCTGATTGTTAGACAATTACTAACATAGTTAAACCAAGTTTCAGACAAGCCTAAAACAAGTCCAGGCAAAGCAAACCTTCAAGTCCTAGTCTGGAGACCTTGCAGACTTAACATAAAAGCCTGTGACCTGCTATTAGCACCATTAATCCTTACTGTCTACATAATACTCCAACTGAAATATTACCAGAAATAAGAGGTCAAATAATCCTCTCAACTATATTGTATATGCTGTCTGTCTTATTACATTCAAGAATACAATCATGTATTACTTATACTCAATGCTTATCACATTTAAAAATATAATTTGCCACTTACAAAATCAAATAAAGCCCACACATTCTTAGTCAATAATCAATTTGTAACAGCTCCAAGAGTGTTTTAACCAGTAATGATTTAAGTGATTCCCTCCAAAGTACACAACCTTTGTAAGTGTCTAGAAAGGAATGACATTAGATTTAAGCAATATCTATACTAAGAAAAATCACATCACACACTGACTGCAATGACACCGTCATGCAAAAAGATCCAATGAACTTTTGTCACAGATTTCAGTAAAGCCAGAAATTCATGCCAAGTACTTTTACGATTGTCACAAAAAGCCCCTTTAAACAGGGATTCTTACCATCATGGTAAAAAAAATCCAAACATTCCCCATCCCCTGCCAAAAGCAAAAAGCCCACCTGAGACATGTTTACACACTTGTGTATCTTCTCCAATATGCCAAAATATACACAGATGTGAGTTTCAGTTTATCTTGTAATGATCATTAGAGTGAAAGCAAAAAGATGAGCACTGTACGATTTCTGCGAAAGTATTTAACTGTATTAAATGAGGTCCAACTCGTACTATCCACTTAGCAAAAACTTAAGGGGTAAATGCTGTGCTATATTATTTAGCTGCTGAATTCAATGTTGAACACAATATCCTGTATTTGTATTACACAACGATGCATGGCTTCCATTGTTGGTTTGGTATTTTTCTTTATTTTAATCTGGACTTGTCCTGGTTTCGTAGGGATAAAATTTATAGAATCACTTTTCTGTTACATTTTGTTTCAGTTTGTGGCCAGCTATGGTGTGGTGATCAGGGCCATTAGCAGTTAAATCCAGGGCAGCTGACCAAGGCTGGCCCACAGGTGTATTCTATAATATTAATGTCGGTTCACTGTAAAAGGGAAAGCTTGGTGGGGAGGGGTGGGGCTCTTATTTCTCTGTTCTTTTCTCTACTCCCTCTTTCTCTTCTCTCAAAGATTGCTATTCCTAGAATGACTTGCTACCACTCTGTGGGCTAAGTATAATTTTGTGTGTTTTGTATTACCATTGCTATTGGTTTCTTTGTTTTATAAAATCTGTTTAAATTTTAAGCCACCAGTCTCCCTCTTTTTCCCAGTTGCCTTTCTCAGGGGGAGGGACATTGGGTGAGAGAATAACTGCTTATTGTTTAGCTCTGGGTGCAGGCTAAATGAAGAAAACCCTACATTGAGTCAACCTATCTCCTAAAGGGACTTCAAGCAAACAAATGAATAGTGTTTGGTTGCTGCATTTCTTTTCTCCTAAAATTAAAATAAACATCAGATGTGGCAACTGGAGGTTAGAGAGGAATTTCTCTTTCAGTTGCAATAATTGGTAGAGATGTGTGAATGTTTTTTACCTTCCTTTGTATTTAACAAATCTTCTGGCAGTGGAAGATCTTAGTGCATTAGGTACATTCATGATGTCCTCAGTCCTTGCTGCTTCCTTCCTATAGCACATAATACCCATGACTTTTGCTCTTTTACTACAAGGCTTAAGTTTGTTAAAGAAATTCTATGGTAATACCACTGGAGAGTGTTTCATGTTCTCTGATGGCATGTGAGTGACCTAGCAACTTTGTTAAATGAAATCTGTAATATGTGTCTGTTGATGATTGCTCTGAAGTTCATTCTGTTATTAACTTTTCATTATTATTTACAGCTACCTTGTACCTCATTTTTATTTACTCCTGAAAATTTTTTTTTGCCATACTGATCAGCATACTTAAGGTGACTTAGATACCATATTAAGACCACATGCATTACCACATTAGTACAAGTGGGCTTAATGTAAATGTTCTTTTATATTTATTTAAATGTTATCTTAAAAAAAAAAACCACCCTCCAAAAAAAACCCAACTAAACAAGTAATGCATAAATTAAATAGAAGGCAGCTACACATTGAAAATAAAATTTAAGCCTTTTGAGTTCTGTCAAAATATTAATGAAAATTATTTCAAAACCACTGAAAGGGAAATTATCTCTGTACGCCTTAGTATTTATAGATGTTTATGCTACTAAAGCTCATCTTGCTTTAGAGAAGCTGTTCAATGTTGTGCAAAGTCCAGACTCAAACCAAAGTGCACCACTGAGTAAGAGCAACCAAAGTAAGACTAAGTATGTTTAGCCAGAGCGGCGAATAAGTAAAAATAACTATTTTCATTACTGAAAAGAGTTTGCTAACTTTAATTACAGAAAAAAGCTAAAAGATCTACTGTGCTTTTCTTGGAGGCTAACATAGGTTTTAACCAATAGTGCCAAATTATGGTCAACCAGTACAGAATAGCAAGTTATTACATGGACAATCTGCATCCCCAGATACAGACTAGCTTCTGTCCTCTCCACAGCTACATTTTCTACACATTCGGCAAATTTGTTTTTCTTTAATATCTTCCAAGACCTGCTATTCCTTCATCTTTTTGACTAGGTACCTTCTAGGTACCTAGTTCTAGGTACCTTCATATACTTAAGATCATATTGCTTTATCTGGAGTACACTTTAATTGTATTATTCTTAAGTAAATACATATTTTATTTGTAATTGCTTTTTAAAAAATGGAGCATTATGTGTTGAATCTACTTCATAGGCTAGGATGGAAATATTAGATTCTTTACTATTATAACACAGGATGTCTGACTATGTGACTATAATAGGCTGAAATATAAGCTTAAATTCAGCAAACTAATATAACTTTGGTACTCCTCTTTGAGAGGCTCATACATAAATGGACTAACTAATCCAGCAGGGCTGCTGTCTACAGAAAGAGTCTGAATTCAAGAGCAGCTTTAGAAGGTAATATGAAAATGATTCACTGAAAGGGAAAGCTGTAATGGGTAAAGTGCTATTCTCATCCAAATAAAAACAACAGTGTGAATAAAACTATACTTCAGGACTAATCACAAACTAATTTCCACAGGGAAAGAAAAAAGAAAAAGGGCTACTGACTAATTACTAAAGGGAAGAGGAGTCATCCTTACACAAGTAATGAAGGCTTTGTGGAGCCAGGCATAGTCCAGGGTACAACATAAGTCCGAAGAGATACATCTTTTTGAGACTTAACATGGGTTGCTAGTCAAAGAGTCGAACAGGTCCAGAAACAGTAGGATGAAGTACTTTTGGAAAGCAGGATCAGAACTACAGCTCTGAAGGGATGGTGCTATGTGTGACTGTTCATCACATGATACCAGCAATCTTGTTTCAAACTGATGATATCGAAATAACACCGTGTGCAAGATTTTTCCAATCATCTGTAGATGATGGAAGACAGCACATACATTAATGGCAAAGATACTTAGCATTTACATATCCTTTATTTAAAAGTAAACAGTTAAAAAAACCCTGGAAGTTAGTAGCATTTTCTTGTCATCTTTATAGCCCCCTCATAATTCTTGTCTATCTGCCAAGAATTTTTGTAAGAGCAATAGAAGTCCTGAAGCAATCCACAATCACGATTTAAATGGGAAGCCATAAGCAAAATATGTAGACTAATATGGTCTATGCTTCTGTGTTGTATGTCTAAGCTTGTAAATGAATAAAAAAAATTTATTTAAAGAAAGCCTATTGCAATTCCAATGAATGCTTTCAGCTATATAGAAGATTTTTTTTTTAATTAGAGCTATATTATTTTCATTATTTTTCTACTACAATACTCAAATTTTCCACATAAACTGACTACCTCTGGCACTTTTTGTACTCTATATTAATTTTGCTAGTTTTCAATGAATTACAAAATGTGTTAATTAAAATTGTCTAATGTTACTGAGTAGACAATGCAACCTGTTTACCTTTTCAGAAAATTAACTGAATTGCAGCATCTGTTTCACTGAAAATAATTACTGTTTTCAACAGGGAAAAAACATGCCAGAAATACAAAATGATGAATGTAACGTATTTGTGATACAACAGTGTAATTACTTTATTTAGCAAAACATTACAAGAAGATTTACTTTTTCCTCCTGAAATAAATGTCCAAATGAAGTTGTATTTTACTCTAAGTACTTCATTAATTTTGGTAATTATTTCCTTTGTTGAATTCATTCAATATTCTTATTTGATTCTGAATGTTCAGTAGTGCTTTCTACTTAAACATCACAGTAGTAATAAATCTTAAAGGCCAACTATGAACTAGAAACAATTAAGACTCTTGAGTGCATTATGCTTCTCATAGACCACAGAGCTCATTATCTTATGTTAGTTATGCTCAGGTAAACATACCCACATTCTGGTTGTGTTATTTTGACAGCTGACAACAAGCCTAGTCCAGATAATTAAAAAAGTGCCACAATAAATGAAGAGTCTTTAGCTTCATCCTCTACCACAGTAGACATTTGTAGAACAAATTTCTCTCCTCTCAGATAATAGTAATGATATAGTATGAAAAGGAGAAAAGCATATAAAACCTGATTGGAATTCTACATTCAGTTAGAGTAGGTGGAGAAGAAAAAAGGATAGGGAAGGCTGTTTTCTTATTTATATCTGAGATTACCCTCAGTGGCACAGTTTTTGATTGTTATAGAAAGTTTCACAAGCTGCATGGCATTAAGAAAAATCATGAATGACCAATACTGTGCAAAATGTAGCAAATAAGTTTTACTTTGAGTAGATGACTTGAAGAAGACTATAAGACTCTGAACTACCAATATATGAATTTTTCATAATAGTTTTTATGTGTTTCTCATACAAATTAAACATTACTGTTTCCAAATTTCACTGCTAGTAGCCAACAGATTATGAATATCCACAAATTATTCTCATATGTAACCATGAATGGTGAATGATTTAACCATGAATATTTATGGTTGGTGTAGAATTAACCATGAAAATAAATGCTATATCAAACCTACTCACCTTGATGATTTTGGTATTGCAATGTGCTGAAGAAATATCGACAGTGTATTACAGGTTTTGAGCAGTAAAGTACTCTTTCAGACTTGGGAGACACTCCCTGTTCAGCAAAGAGATTAATCACTCCTTTTTCAAGTTTAAAGAGAGGATGGCCTGTACCCTTCTCTTCCTGTCCTCTTCTCATCACACTTTCCTTCATCTCCAGAAAGTAAATGACATGTTCATCTTTCTTTCAGGTAAGAAAATGGACAAAAATTCACTAACCTATCTCAAGGAAAAAAAAACAAAAACAACAAAGTGACTTACTACCCAAAGCCATTTTCTAGGTTTCTTGATTGCCTTAATCTTCTGCTCCTATAGCTCAGGGTTAGCTTAGGACTTTGTTTCCAGTTGTGGTGGGTTAACCTTGGGTAACCAGGGAAACCTGTTTACACACTTATCTATCTTCTTCTATATGCCAAAATATGCACAGATGTGAGTTTCAGCTTATCTTGTATCTGATCATTAGGGATCTGATCATTAGAGATCAGAATCAATTACCATCACAGGCAAAACAGGCTTGACTTGGAGAAAATTAATTTATTATCAATTGAAATAGATGTGGGTAGTAAGAAGCAAAAATCATACATTAAAACAGCACCTTTCCTCTCCTCTCTCCCAAACACAATTTCACTCCTTCACTCCAGACTCCTCCACACCATCTGAGTGGCACAGGGGAGAGTTGATGGGGGTATGTGGTCAGTATGTAGCGGTCTCTCTGCTGCTTCTTCCCTGTCTCATTTCCCTCCTGCTGCAGCGTGGGTGCTTCCATGAACATTTTGGTGCTCTAACTCCACTGCTTTATTCAGATGCAGACCAGAACTGCACACTGTAGTTCTGATGTCAAACTACCAAAATGTAAAACATGCAAAATTATGTTGTCTTGCTCCCAAGCATGCTCCTTTCTCTCCTGTACACTTCCTGATGATGGTCCACATTGTTTCCTTTGTTTCTATTTGATGTTAAGAGTAATCTTTCTGATATATTCTCTCTCAAATACTTTGGGTTATTCAGAAAATGCAGTATGAATAAGTTTTGGCCAAAATGTGTTATGTTCTACATGACAACAGACCTGATAAATTGTTTAAGTTAAACAGCATATTACATACTACCCTACACATATTTTATCTTTATTTCTGTGGTGTTATCCTACAGCATTTAAAAGTCTAAAAATATGTTTTCCTTTAATTGCTAAAATTATTTTTCCTCAAGCCAAGTCTGTTCTGCCTGTGATGGTAATTGTTAAGGGACCTCTCTGTTTTTATCTTGACCCACAAACTTTTCCTTCTTCTTTTCTCCCCTCATCTTGTTGAGGAAGGGGACTGAGAACATGGCTGGGTGGGCGTCTGGTAGCCAGCCAAGGTCAACCCACCGCACTGGTAAACAATTATAACTGGCAAACAGTGGAGACTGATGACAGTAACAGGATAGTCTAAACTACTTGGCCTGCAGGATACAAGCACACAGTTTACATCTCAATACACAAATGTGAGAAGTTGTATTGTAAAAACACTCAGAAGACTGGGACACAACTCTGAAAAGCACTGCTTTGAAAACAGCTCCAGGCTGGTTTGAAGCATTATCCAGAAGGTACAGTGTGATTGTGTTGGAGCTGTGAAGAAGGGAGTGTTTGTAGGAATGGTTGTTCTACCACTATAATTGGTGCTGCTGCACCAATGATAATAAGCTCTAGTGGCTAAATGAGAATGTAAATGCTAACAGATGAATCAGGACTCAAGAGACAAAATTATTAAAGAACTGGAACATATACATCAGAGACATCAACTTAGGAAATTCAATCAGGGTCTTTGTGGCACTGTTTAGTGGCCATTTCTGATGGAAGTATAAAGTGGGAAAAAGTCACTTTTGAGTAAGCAGAGGTCATGTTCAATGCTTTCGAAAATGAATTTTATCTGCAGTTCAAACAAGATTTATGAGTGCCAAGTTGATATTCCAAAGTCTATTTAAAATTGGTGATTTAGACCTATTCAGAGATTATATTAATAGCATTTTAATTATTATATTATTTAAGACATTATGAAAGAAATGCATATTCGCGCTCTTTGTATTTTAGACTTTTGGAAAACTTCATATCTAATAAATCCCTCGGTCTTAAGTGAATAGAAGAAGCCCAAGAGAACAATGTAAATGGAGAGGCACATATCTAAAAGAGTTCAAAAGAATAGAGTGACTGATAGCAACAGCACTTTTAAAATACAACCAAGGACCTTCCAGAGAAAAGAAAAAGAACAATAATTTCTCACCTCAGTGCCCTCCACCTTTTCTGTTGAGGGAGGGAGGTGCATACACACATCTGTGTACATGTTTTGGAAAGGAAACTTGCTTTCTGCTCAACACAGCAAAGTCTGTGGGCATATTCAGTCTTAGAGCAGCACCAAGCTCTTGACAACACTATCTCCTCCCTGATTCATTGAATATGTTGATATTTATTTACAGTATGTAAATGAAGTAAAGATAGCACTCATTATGTTCTTTTCTCATAGTATGATTTTTTAATTATACTAAGGATATGAAGAAACCAGCATTTTAAGCAGCATATAAATTAAAGGGTTTAGGAGGTTAAACACTATTATTTCAATGTAAAAAGAGAAGGCTAAGCTAGTCATTGCTGACTCCCTGGAGACCAGAGAAATTATACCTGGGAATGGCTGTACACTTCATCTCAGCTTTCACATCTTTGCTTAATTGATTTTGTTTTAGAGTTTTCTTTAATATTTTCAGAATAATGTTCGAGAGCAGATTCCAGAATACTACTAGAATCTTTATGCAAAATCCTCTCACCTCCAAAAAAAAAAAAAAAAGCCAAGGCAAAAGATGCTACGTGGATTCTTAATAACAGCTTTTTTTTCCACACAATGCAACATGAAATGGCATAATTCTTTCAACCCAACAGTCAATGTATTGAAAATCAATTTAAATCAAGGAATGGGATTGACCAAAAGAAAAGTTTTATTTTTATAATGTGGACTATAATGAGGCTCATAACAGCACTTATGATAATCTATGATCTGACTGGAATCACTACTTGGAAGAAAAAGGTCAAAACAAATATTTTTTATAAATTAAGAAACGTAAAATGAACTTTTATTTTTTAGCAAACTATTTGCAACTCCAAAAATAGTATTACAATGGAGTGGTTCTTCTATGCTAAGGCAGTTACAATATAAAAGACAATAACTGACTCAGAAAAGATGTAATTGATTTTCTTTTGCAGGTGACCTCTTAGTGCTGTGGGTATTCACAAAGGCACAAGCAAAAAGAGGCCCACTGAACAGTCTAACCATTTCCAAAGACTAAAAGGAATGCATCAAAGCCTAGTACTGTCCATGAAGCCAAACATATCACAATCCTGCAGTAACTATCCTGTAGAGATAGAATGCTTAGAGAAAACTAACCATAAAAAAATAAATAAAATAGGAACATACATATTCATCTGTAGAAGGTCATGAGATACAGACGGGATAGCAAGATTGCCAGAAAATGAAATTTAGCTTGCCCATTGTAATTAAGACTTGTTACTTGTCAAGCTAACAAAGATATGTCAGAATAAATAAGAACAACAAATAGACTCGTAAATAAAAACAAAAAAAATTTTCTTACACCCAGGTGCCTGACACCAGGCATATTAAAGTGACGACCACTTTGCATTGCTCTAGTGACTGTTCTCCAGTTGGATTGTTCATGAAGGAATTGCTAAAATACTGCAGCAATGATAGCCAAGAACTTTGTAAACTGATTTCACAGTGATTATGAAAGTAATTAGTTCCATTCACACCCTGAAAAACAAAGATGATGGAATTTCTATTTTGTGAAAACCCAAACAAGATAACCTATATGTTGTCTCTGTTACTAGGCAAAGAAATTACAAATGTATTAGTATTACAGCCTCACTAAAAGTGACATTATTCCCTATTACCAGACCAAAGTTTCAATTTAATGGTAGTTTTTTATAAAAATATACTTTCTAACACAACAAAAAACACCACTCTGATTAGCATTACACACACTCGTTACTTCAATATTAATCCTTCTATGCACTCCAACAACTCTGCATCATTCAGTCAGGTATATGGAGACTGAATACATTAAAAAGTGGTACAAGATTTTACATACAGTATAATTCACTTCATATGAATCATGCCTTCTACTCAAATATTCTTATCAGCACATGTTACTATGCTTAAATACTTACTAAAAATTATTTTGATTAATTTTATGTTGTTACTAAGCTGTCCATTATGCTGAAGCCTCAACGTAAGTGGTAAGATACTGAGAATAACTGAAAATACATCTATTTGCTATCATGTTATGAAGGAAATAGAACATTTATCAAAGTAGTTACATGGTATTCTGTTATTTAAAATTAACATCAAAAGCCCCCATTGAAGACTATCAATAATCTTCATTGGTAAATGTCCTTAGAGGAAAATTATTAAATGTCTGATGGTCGGCTTTGCGCTTAGAAGAAGAGAAAGTATTCTGCTTTTTACGTTTTTTGACATCTGAAAATATGCTGATTGCCATAATTTAATTTTGCTTTGCACATCTGTCTGTGTAGTTATCACCATTCTGGAACTTACTCAGAATTCAGCCTCAATTTAATGCTTTACACAGCATTGTTGGAACTTAAGAATCTTTTTGTTCACAATTCTTATTGTGTTCCTCAAGAGAGGCTTCTTACTTCCTGAATTACTGCTTCCAGAATTTCACAGTAGCTTTTGGGGGCACACTATTTTATAGTTCTTAGAAATGGGAAAAACTGTCATCTCCTATTTCTTCAATGACTTTCACTCTATCAAGTGAATCAAAAGAGCTCTGAAGTAACATGAAAAATTATTTCCAGTTAATGTGCTTATCTAGTAACTCAAAATAACTAGTACTTTGTGTGTTTAATAATTTACTTTGATTGTTCTAATTTGTCTGGCCTGCACCCATTCTTTCAAGTTGGTTGTTCAGCAGATATATGCCCTGTCCAAATGGTAGTAAGCTTGCTGACTTGATCATTGGATTGTATTAAATAGAAGATAACATTTTGAAATATAAACTAATAATCACAAATCACTCCAGCTTAAAAAAAAAAGTATATATATGTGTGGGTATGTGTATGATAGCAAAGTACATAATAGCAATAAATACCTGATGCAGGGGGAGTAAATAAGATGGAACCAGACTCTTTTCAGTGGTGCCCACTGACAGGCCAAGGGGCAATGGGCACAGATTGAAACACAAGAGATATTCAAAACCTCATGGGACAGTCCTGAACAACTTGCTGCAGCTGAATCTACTTTAAGGGAGGAAGATGGACTAGGCTATTGCCAGAGGTGCCTTCCAACCTCAAGAGTTCTGTGATTCTATTAAATTAGGGTAGTTGGCTGAACTGAGTCATAATTTGTTTGCTGGCGGTGGCAGCAGTTTGATGATTCCTTAGCCACTGAAGACAAATACATTAAAAAGCATGAGAAAAGGTCATGAAGGGGTAGAAACAAAACAGAAGAAAAGAACCTGTAATGCCTTACAGTTGCCTCAAATAAATGATGAAACCAGGAAAATCAAATATAGGGGTTTGTGATTATGGTATTTTAAATAAAAATAATAATTAAAAAAAAAGCTTCCTGAAGGGGAGGAAAAAAAAAGAAAGAATATGATACATTTGTTTGCAATGGAAATAAAAAATGATGCATTTGTCAAACACTTATCAATTTTGTAAAATACCCAAAATATCTTAACAATTTTTTATGCATACCACATTAACTTTCGAGCAATCTGTATCGGGTATACCTGAATTTGTATGTTTGACAAATTATTACAGTTTGAGGGATCTGAATTTATGTAGCCAAGACCCAAGCTCAGTTTTAGACTCAACATCACTAACCTACATAATTCTTCAACTAATAGGTGAGCGGATTATATTACTATATTAATGATCTTAATGAAAATGCTTCTGAAATCAGACTCGGTTTCATATTCAAGGTTATTAAACGGACAGCAGTAAAACCTGAGGTTTGTTGCAAGGTTATCTGCTAACATTTCCTTCAGCACAAAAGAAAACTGGAATGGCTGCAGAGGTCTGGTAGTTCCTGACTGCCAATATAATGAATACCATAGGGACATGAATTCACAGTTTCACAATCAGTCTTTTATTTTTCTGGGAAAAAAATAAAAAAAAATAAAATAATAATAAAAAAAAAAAATCGGAATTTCTGCCCTATCAGTAACAGCAGGAAAATTTAACTCTGTCCTACTCATGTCAAAGAGCAGTGCCTTTACAGCCTCATCAGAACTACTCACTTGACCAAGAAAACTGCCTTTTTATTCTCTCTTTCCTGTATAAAGTCTTTTTTAAAACTGCCAGCTGTGTGTGAGACCCTTGGAGGAATCTGACTACTCCCCTGTATCCACTGGTCCAGCAAGGTCTCTGCTTTTTTAGTTCTTAAGTGTCCCCAATACAGAGGACACTGTGCCAGCAGAAACAAACAAAAGCTTCTGAAAAACAAAAATGTATGAAAGCATAAATGGGATGAACAGCAACAATGAAAACATACTTGAAAATATTTGGGATCTTAACAAGTGTTACTGCATCATGAAAATCTATGTGCTAGGGAACACTAGCATGCACAGTGTTATGATGGTCCCAAGCACAGTCTCTCCACCATACATATTTATTTTCACATATTAGATATATATCTAATTATGCACTTGGCAATTTTGTCTCAGAAACCTCAGAAAAAAAAATAATTACAGCAGGTTCAGACAGCAGAGCCCATGGACATCTGTAAGAAGAATTAGGGCACTTACTGTTGCCTGGCTATTCGCAGGTTGTTTTAGCAAACCACAGCTCCCCTGAACAGCACAATTACTCTGAGTCAACTTAAGTGCAGGATGCTGTTGAACTAGTCTCCTCTCCGCCTCCTTCTGCAACCACTGCCAAATTAAAAGATCAACATTCAGGAATGGCAGGTCCCTCATTCAGCTGTACAGTGGCAATAGTGCTGGTCAGAAAGGAGGCAGAAAAAACAGCTAGGAGCAGGGAACGTTCCCTTTTAGCAGCAGCCTATATTTATCTTAGCTTAAAGTGAAACTAGATTTAGAGACTAACTGAAGATAATCTATTTCTAGGCAGTTAAAACAGAATTCAAAATTCTGTTTTGTCTGCGATGTCATTACTGGATTGTTCATTGCTATTATTTTTACACTTGTCTCAGAAATAACAACATGAGAAACCTTAATTTCAACAGCTCTTCAAACAGCTAACTGGCATTAGCTGTTGTGTTGTGCAGAAATTTGTCAAAGAGAGATCAAGGAACTGAATTAAAGAAAATTTTAGACCAACACTCTTCATTGATTCTGGTTGATTATGAGAAATTTGCATGTCAAAGGGTTGAAAGTGATTTTAGAAGTTACCTTTGCAGGACATACATGATCTACTTGCAGTTCCTCAACAGTTACTTTGATTTCTTGAAAATGACATTATTTTATTAAAAAAAAAAATCATATTTCTTGCAAATAAATTGCTACTATTGTTTGTTATTGTTTAATTGCAGTCATAATTCAATTCAGCATTCAGAAATTACAGGACAAATCACAAGCTTTAAGTTAAAATAAGAGTTTTTAAAGGAAGTAATCTTCTTTCTCTTGAACCGTGTTTTATTTTTTTTCATAACTAGCATTAGTTCATACTTTCAGGCAACTAGAAACCCAGAGCTTTTATTTTAAATACAAATGAGATGACCCTAAGATCTGGAATTTTGAAAATGTCATGTTGAGTGACTCATGCGTACATCATGAAATTTGAGTGATATGCCAGAACTGCAGTACAAAGATGTGTATTTACTTTGCAGCGAACAGCAGAAATAATATCCAAATGATTTCACTGGCAAAAACTGGCTTGTAGTTCTATGTAACACCTTGGGACAATAAAGAGCAATACAAACATACATGTAGCTCTGAAGAATCAAAGCAAATGTTCTAAAATTAGTTGTATAAGAACATAAGCATCTATATAGCAGCTATTACCAAGTTCACTGACACTTTGCAGATGGCCCAAAATAAGGCCAAAAGTTATCTCCCCTCCTCTGGAAGCCAAGAACCAGAAAAATTTATCCACCATTCCATATTAATTGCATATTTGTGAGACAACCAAGAAATTCTACAGAAGTTACATGGCTGACAATCATATTTCCATATATGTCAAATATTTTCCCCTAGAACTGGCACACTGTAAGAAGATTTTTATTTTTTTTTTTCTCCAGTGCAATAGTTACTACAGGAATGTGAAGGAAAAAATGCCAATTGAAGACAAATGATGTAGCAAAAAAATGGTATCGCATATTATAAAATTAGTGGTTGACAACAGAAAAGTAATTACATGTTGCACGGTACATAAACAGAACCACAAAACACAGTATGTTTAACCAGTCTTCCATGGTTGGAACTAGAAATAGCAACTTGCAATAGCAAAAGAAATTTTTACATCATCTTAACTTTTTACATCTGCACAAAATGGATTTTAAGTATTTGGCACTGTAGTGTTTAAATTCCTGCTAGTATAGATTTGACAAAGAAAAACATGAAAAAAGTGGTTTTGACATATGTTATTGGCAGCAATTGTGTATCATTTTAGTACTGAATTTGGAAATGCAAGGTCTGTTTGGGATTTATTTTACCTTAAAAACAACACTTAGCATTTGTTCTTTAATAAAGCTATTTCAGGGAATGTTACAAAAAAGTATTGTTATATGACATTGAAAATATAAATGATATCACCAAATTCCATAAATAAACAAGCCAGAAAAGAAATGCACAGCAAAGTGAGAAAGTCTGCTGACAACACTAGGTTAGTTACCCAGGGTAATTAGGACAAGCACTAACCGCAGAGAAGTACAGAAAGACGGTACAAAACCCTGTGACTAGAAGTAAAATGTCACATGAAACTAAATGCAGATAAATGTAAAACACAAGTAAAAGAAATCAGTCCTAGCTTCACAAATAACATAGTGGATCCCGAGCTGCCCATTAACAATTTAAGATCAAGGCTCCAAACAAATAAAAGTGCTCCATGGAGTTGGCCTAAAAAAAAAAATGTTACAGATCCATAAACTTTACACTGATTCAATAGGGAAAACAGACAAGACCATGGAAGAGAGATCCGCTGATGGTTACAAAGTACACAAATACCACCTCTGGTATCTGAGAGCAGCTAAAAGCTGAGAAAATATTAGAAAAAATTTCATATAGACCTGCCCTGTTTATATATTTCTTCCCTAAGGATTTGCTTATTGCCATTTCTGGACACAGGATATTGAGCTCTAGGAACCTTATGGTGTCAGTGAACTTGGTAATAGTTGCTATATAGATGTGCCATACTTCATTACCAAAATGATTTAAAATGTAAATAAAGTTTAACCTTCGCAGTGTCACATAGTTTAATTTTGTTTCGCTTTTCTTCTTACAGTAGTAACAGGTAAGAACATGAAAGCTGAACCAAAGGTTCTGGCTTTGGGACTTTCCACTGACACATAACATGAGATGAGGGAGGAGGCGATACAATAAAGTAAATGTGTAGGTGCCATTAAAACGTGGGGCAAAAGTCAAATACTTCATAATCACAATTTTAAATACAAGGTGCTAGTCTATTACACATACTATACAGTTTTGACGTGAAAGGAACGATTATTGAAGAAAGAATATTTGAGGACATATTTGAGGAAAATTTGAGGAAAAATTAATACCAAATCACATGGTACTATCCATTTTTAAAAATTTTTTAAAAATAACGTTCTAACACTTTTAGTGACTCTATACACACCGTATTGGCCTTGAAACAGCAGAGTCTCCTTTACTGGAAAAATTATAAACACTAACAAGGACAAAGGGAATGTAATGTTCAAGAGTCCAGTGGGCCTGATATGAAACCTACAAGGCTTTTTTGGTTTCATTTCCTTCTTTAAAAAAAACACAAAACAAACAAACAAAACCCCCTTTCGATTCATGGCAGTTTTAAATGTCTATATTGACACAGTATTTTTTTAATTTAATTAAAATCTTTAATTATACATTAGGATCTACTCAATGAAATTCAAGCATGCACCTCCAGGAGTTGTTCTACCATGTTCTCTTGTATCCGCTACAACCCCAGCCCCACAACATTTCCCAAATGAAACTGGTACCCACGTACCTTCCCTTTGGAGAAAACAAATAAGAGTAAGCCTATTCATACAGTCACATAGGGTTGGTTCATGAAATATGGTTAGGATACTGCAGCTAAAGCTCCCTCATTTCTGACTTGACCTCTTGTATATGACACATATTACACGAGGGAAGTAAATTGACTGAACTCTAATTCTAAGTAATTGAAATTAAGTATTTAAAATGAAAGTTATTGTAGCCTGGGTTTAGAAGTTCTACCATATGGATAGAAATAGTGTTACAGTACGAATTTAGGCTCTGAACTATGCATAGCATACAATAAAAGGCAGAGATAAGGATATTAATTCATGTTTATATACTTATTTTTGTGGTTTTATTTTATATTTTCCTCTCTTTTCTGTCACTTACACCCTAAAGGACAGAACTATACTAATATATTCTGAAAACAAAGTGTATAACAACAGGTAAAAGCATCAACTTTCTTGTTCTAAAGCTATTATGTGAAATTAGAATCCTGCATGCGAAGTTTGATCTTGGTAGTTACATGGAAGATCTTGTGTATTTGAAATATACATAAAAAGTAATTAATTTTGGCACACATACATCAATACTGCTACTAAAATTCCAATAATATTATGATATTGTGTAAAGACTACATATGGTCTATTAAATTATATTTTCTATATTTCATTATGTTTGTATGTAGAAAGTAGCATCATTTACTCACAAACGTTAGCGCACACCTTTGTATGCTCATGATTTATTGTTAATATGTGAAATATCTAGTATATGCATGCATTTTACTATTCATCCAAGGTTTAAAATAATGACAGTGATGTGTATTTCCCGGTGCTTCACTGGATGTATCCAGTAAGTATTAGACAAGTGGATGTCTAGTGGATTAGGTAAATTTTTTTTCCCACTCTCCTTTCAGCAGCAAAGTAAATTATTTACCATCAGGTGTGCCTACCTGCATACATATACACACTGTTATTGAAACTATTTTGTCTAATGACAGACTTTAGTAAATATGATACAATTGTTATATGGCTACAACTAATTTTCCAGATAATAAGATGAAACATGTCTATGGTGTTATTATGAGTTTTTTCATCAAAGTATGAGAACTTCATCAAAGTCAATTGTAAACTGGAAGTGGAGTACATAATCATATACAGAAAAAAGTTAAGGTAGGTATAGAAAGGCTGCAGTTGGCAACCTGTTTGTTTCCATTCCATTTCAGATGGAAACAAGTTGCCACAGTGCTTAAGCTATAAGACACACAGAGCTGAACAATATTGCAAGAGCATGTTATTACAGGGCCTGGACAGGGTAAAACAACAACTATCTAGTAGAGGAAGTAAAAAAAAAAAAAGAAGTCAAAACCATAGGTGTGTTATCACTGATCAAAGACAGCGGAAGGGAGCACTGCAACACTGGCATGTAGCTGTGACAGCAAAACACCAGCCCCATTCATACAGCGTGAGACCTCAGTCCAACACAAGAGAGCATGTTGGCACCCAGTGCATCCTGGCTGAATGGTGTTGCAGCTCCAACCAGAGCCCTTCCAATGAAAGAACCAATTCCTACTTTGTCCTATTTACATGTTCTACTTGAAATTCTGTTGTAGGGTAGAGAAGAAGTCTGCTAAGGATGACTGTCAAACATACAATTTTGATCATTAATACCTATGTTATTGTGGCAAAAGCAATGATACCTTTAGAGATATTATTCCACGGTGTATGGTCAGGGAAAATTATTTTCTTCATACTTGCTTGCAAATCACATGCACTTTTCTCATCTGCAGAGTCTTACAGAAGTTGCTGCCCAGAAAGAGCCACTTTTTCAACATAATGGTGCCTGTCCTGTTCTGTGTCTCCCACCAAGCCATATGCAGGTGGTCCGTTTGATGCATCTCCACCAACAACTCCTATCTGGCAGGCAAAGCATACAGCATTAAGCTGTGATGGAGATGGTTGTACTTGGCAGGACTCCTTCTTCTGGAATACAAGTACAAACACACACACACTCCCACACACACCTGCCCCAGCACAGCTAGAAGAGAGTTATCAGGAGCATGTAATGGCAGTTCCTTGCTAACATATTACCTGCTCTTCACATCTTTTATCCCATGAGCCAATGCATTGGAAGGTCTCCCTGGGAGAACAGAAATCAGAAGTCGGAATCACACAGATCAGGAACAGTAAGATACAACTTTCTAAAACTTATTATTCATCCCTACTTTTCACTGCGTGTCAAGGCATTAGCCATTTTCTGGTAGTTATTGGCACAAAATTTCTTTTTTCAAGTTTCCATTAGCATAAGAAGATGATTGAACAATAATGATTTGGCTCTTCCTCTGTCTCAGTTGATGTGTTAAGAAATTTTCATTAAAGATTTTCATTATAGCTTTTTCCAAATAACTGAACCATACACCTTAAACTCTTTTTCATAAAAGAGACTAGTATGATACTTACCCTTTTTTTCATAACCAAGACTTAAAAGTTGAAGAGTTCGTAAAACATAATGGACCATGGCTCCCCTGAGAAGGCAAGCAGTGCATATGCTGAGGCAAGGCAGCAGCTCTATGCTGGTTCATCAGCTGGCAGATTAAACAGGTGACAAACTGATCTGGCATCAGGCTGACCCGAAATTATAAGTTACATTCATGCTGAACACTCTTGCTCATCTGGTGACAGAATTACTACAAAAACATTTATTAGCATAAGAATTCCCTGACTGCACACACCTAAATAGGACAATGGGCTTCACATTATTTGTGTGTTTTGTCTGTCACATTAAGGTTTTTGGGTTCTTGCTGGAAGATACGAGAGAGGGGAGAACAGTTTAAAAATCAGTATTGTTGCAATCACAAATATTTTTAGAAAGTTTACATAAAATGAGACTCAACTATGGAGTTCAGAAAGAAAACAAAACAAAAATTAGAAGTTATGCCTATAAAACCAGAATGGTAAATTTTGTACCAGTAATTTTTAAGTGTGTGAATCATTGAATACATGAAAAAACATTTCTTGGGAAGTAAATATATGTGGGCAGGTATCTGAAATAGTCAGATATCACTTTTAGTGTCTGATGTATATGAAATCTGTATAAATTAGGATTATAAAGAAACACTGAAAACTTGAATATGCTTAGTTTAATCATACAGTAATTTACCTAGTTTTGCAGAATAAATGAGTGAATAATTTCAAGTGACAGGTTTCATTCATGTTAACGGACACTAAATCAGATGATGTTTCTGATGCTTAAAATGTCAACTTTTTTTTTTTAATTCTTCCACTATTGAAGAGAGGATAAAAGAAAGTATGTATCACATTAAAAAGAATCACACAAGCTACTCTTGCAGATTGCTCATTAATGTTAGTTTTTACAGTAGATGGTGAGGCTGAAGAGGCAGGGACATCATTATAATCACCCTAATTTCAATTTTCAAACAGTTATAAATTATTACTACTGCATTGAAAGTTAAAATAAATTCGTACCCAGAATTCTCTCATATCTAATTAGAAATCTTACCAATTAATCTGTCCATTATAGGGGGAATGAAGGGGGGGGGGGTGGGGGGGGCCGGAAGAATGAATGGTTTAAGGAGAGAGGAAGACCAGCAGATTCAGTCAAGAAAAATTCTGTTTGTCCCAAAAAAGAGCTTAAGATTTCTCCTCCAGTAAATTACCTCTGTGCTTTCAACAACACCATCTCATTATACACATGCATAGACACACTCTTCTCAGTGGTGCCTAGTGACAGGACAAGAGGCAATGGGCACAAAGGGAGACAGGAAATTCCATTTAAACACAAGAAAACACTTTTTTTGCTCTGAGGTGGGTCAAACACTGGAACAGGTTCCCCAGAGAGTCTGTGGAGTCTGCATCCCTGGAGACGTGCAACATGCAAGCCTCAACTGGTCATGGTCCTGGGCAACATGCTCTAAATGACCTTGTCTGAGCAGGGGGGATTGCCTCAGACAATCTCCTGAGGTCCCCTCGAAGCCCAGTCATTCTGTGTTGCTGTGAAAGGAGTCAAAGAAAAGAGCATGTCACTTCTTATCTGACTGAAATGAGCTTCAGAGCTGATGAAATGAGAATAAAGATAGATCATTCTGTCTATAGGGAATCCAGAAATGGTAACTATGAGTTTTTAGAGAAGACTTTCAGCCAAATAAACTGCCATACTGATTGTAAGAATGGTAAAGAACAAATTCGGCATAAATAACAAATAGAGTTAACGTTAAGTTTCATTTTAAGCTGTAATATTTCTAAAAGCCTATATTTTGTATAAAAATATCCAGACCATTGTTGTACCTTATACTATTACTAAACTGAAGTCAGTAAAAAGATATCTACTTATGCTAGTACTGAATTTGTCTTGAATCAAAAAGACAAATTACAACAAAGTCAACAGATTTTTTTTTTTTAAGAAAAGAAGGAAGATTTGAACTGGATCCCCAAATTATTGGGAGATGACTAGACCTGTTTCAGCGTGCATCTGCAAAGATTAATCCTCTGAGACACAAGTGGAGAAAACAGAGCTGCATGTGCCTTTGAATCTAGAACAGCAGAACTAGGTAAGACATGAAGGTGGTACAGTAAGAAGAGAAAAGGCTTGAAAGACTACAAAAGATAGAATGAAATGATCCCTAGCCTCTCCATGGACAGTACAGACATTGAACAGAGAGGCTCCCAGTTGATCTCAAAATTCAAGTCCATAACCCCTGAATCCCATGTAAAGCCCTTCTCTGGATGGTTGTCTTCGAGAAGCATACAATGCTCCGGGTTATCAGCAGACGGAGATCAGATAGCTAAGGTCGTGTTGCAGTGCTAGCCTCAGTAAATTACTCAATGAATTTCCAAGACACTGGCTGTTTATTCACTGTTGGAATTCTAAGTAAAAGTTTTTTTCAAGTTTTTGAAAGTAACAGAGCCTAGGAAGAGATACCCTTTCTTCTGTGAAGAATACAAAATGAGAATGCATATATTTTACAGGAGAAAGACAGGAAGCTGTTCACTGTTCCTCATTTTCAGAAAAAAAATTATTTTGAAGTATTACAAAGTTGCCAACACTCACACAATATATATCTATTACCTCTATGCTCTGAGCCCACTCATTATCACTGGGTTTCCCAATAGGAAGAAAGTAAAGATCACATCACTAACCTCTCAGGATGATCAAATGCACTGTTATTAAATATAGGTTTAAAAACAAACCATCAAAAAACCTCCACACCACCCAGGCAACCTCAAATACTCCATCACAGTGCAACTTTTTCATTTATTCATAGATGTGGCATTAATCTTGAGGTCAGATTTATTATGGTCACAGCTATAGATGTAGAAGTTCTTAAGAGTGATGCAAAAATAAACTAATGAATAAATACGTGTTTATCCATGGTTGCAAGCTGCTAGATTCTGTGTCATTGCGCAGAACTTTTTGTCCATGAGCAATCTTTAGTGCCAAGAAGAAAAAATGATTAGGTCTGTCTCACAGAAAAGAAAACATTTCACTTATGAATTCCAGAATTACTAACTAGAAATATCATATCTAAAAAAAATCATGACAAGAGGAAACAACCTCAAGTTCTCTACCTAGCTCTACACTTCTGTCTTTATTTAGCCTGCACCCAGGGCTAAACAATAAGCAGTTGTTCTCTCATCCAATGTCCCTCCCCCAAGTGAGAAAGGGGATGGGAAAAAGGAGGGAGACTGGTGGATTAAAACTTAAACACATTTAGTAAAATAAAGAAACCAATAGCAATGGTAATACAAAACATACAAAATTATACTTAGCCCACAGAGTGATGATAAGTCAAAAAGAAAACCTCCACCTCTCCCTCCAAAGCTTTCCCATTTATAGTGAACCTGACATTAATGTTATAGAATACACCTGTGGGCCAGCCTTGGTCAGCTGCCCTGGATTTAACTGCTAATGGCCTTGATCACCACACCACAGCTGGCCACAGACTGAAACAAAATGTAACAGAAGAGCTATTCTATAAATTTTATCCCCACGAAACCAGGACAATTTCATAGACTGTCCAACTGTAATAAATCATGCATGAATGCACAGAAAGAGAAATTCATTCATCATCACCTGTGTGTCATGTTGGAGAATCTGAATATCAAGCTGATGTCAAATCAGGGGGAAGGTATTTGGGTACACCATCTTACAAACAATCTTTTTCTGTGTTATTGACACTTCTTAAACTAATGGTTCATCACACTGTGAGAATCCTGCCTTCTGCCTCATCCAGGGACAATAACCAACAGGAGGCTTCAAAACTATAGTTAGCGCTGCACACACTGTTCATTAAAATTGTGTAATAATTAAAGCTTTTATTTCTCATTACTGTTGGGATGTCATTAAATTTTATTTTCCCCTGCATGTTACTTCCACATTTGTTAAAATAATCTTGGATCATTACAGAGTGCACAATTAGTCAAGAGATTTTAAGTCAAAACATTTAAAAGTCACAAATCCTGAAATGTGCTTCTGAATATTTTATCTGGAAAATCACTGTTCTCGGCTGAAACTCAATGTGCATCACACTCAGGATTACCCAAGCAGCTTAAAAATGAAGCAGTCCTTCCAACAGGAACTTTTGAGAGAATGTGGTCTTATTTTGTACGAATACAGAGTAATTCTTCTTAGAAATTCAAAGGCTTAAATTAAGCAAAGCCTTTATTTAGCATTCTTTGATTTAATCAAGTACTACATGTTTGCTGTCGGAGAGAAACAGACCAGCTATCAGGAAAAACAAAATGGAGGGAATTAATGTAAGAAAAGAAAGAGCGAAAAGATCTTCCATTTACAGTAAGAATTCTGAGAATAATATAATACCAGTGCAATAATCTGTTCTACTCAAAGAAAAAAACTTCCACTTACACCTTAGTTTTTTAGACTGTTTCCATCGCTGAAACGTGGGATCACCAGAACTTGACTATATGAACACAGAAACTTAAATATATGAGTATCAATTGCATGCAAGTAGACAAGTTAGTAGAAATCCATGCTGTGCATCTTAGACGACGATACACTCCACTGAAATCTTACAGATTTTGAAATAGCTATACCAAACAGGATTTCTCAATGAGAAAAGAAAAAAAATTAAGAAAAATAATAAAAGATCCACAAAACAAATGTCAGGTAAACGATCCTTCCCTGAACTTATTTACCAGACTTTTTAAAAAGAATTAGCTGACATAAATTTAGTAAACTGAATTCCACACTAAACATTCCTATCATTAAATAATTTCACTTTGCTTGTTGTGTACACAAGATGCAACTGACAGATGTTGAATTTTAATTAGTTCCTTTTCAACACAAATATGTGCATTAAAACTTAATAGCATTTAATCAAAAGCCTTTAAAAGTATAAAGTGAAGGACTCCTTTGTATAATTGGAATAACTGAAACAAAAAAATTGAAACATGATACAACGATATTGACTTCAGTGAGTTTGGGAGTAGTTACTTAATGTCTTGCTTGTTTTGCAACCAATATGCATAGAAAATGGAAATAAACATAAAAAAAAAATGATGTGCCCTTAACAAAAGTGAAATGCTCATTTGAAGAGACACTGAAAAAAATCGGTTTTATCCCTTTGGAAAGAGGCAAATACAGATAAGAAAGTTCTGTTCTCAGTGTCTCCCAACTCACAGGAAAAAAGACATTTGGTTCCAACTCATACAAAATTTATTTATTGGATGGTTTGGTTTTTCACTCTTGCATACGTATGCATATATTTGCTTTGCCTTAATTACTATGACACAAAAGGGTTCATACATAAAAGTATTCTGCATTTTTATGTCCTAAGAAGATAAACATAGTACTACCAGTTTTAGTTCAGATTCTGTGCTGTTGTTGTCATGTATGTACTAATGAAACTTTCCAGAAAGCCTCAGTAAAATCTATAATACAAAAAAATTTAAAAAAATATTTGGCTGAATATTTCTGTTACATAACTACTGAAATTCCAAATATGCTCTAAAATTGTGACTGACTTCAAATGCTGAGTAATTCACTCAGATAGATAAACTATTAATATGTAACACCTGTTCCAACTTACAGATTTTACTTAGCTGGATGAACCACTTAATTGTGCTTACACTCAACAGAAACCTAACTCTTTGAATTCTTCTCTATTTACAATATATTTGTTAGCTCTCACTGGATCGTTCCATATGCAGATGTCATAAAGGTAGAATGTCCAGTGTCATCAAAATAAGCTAAGATTAAAAGAAAAAGGTAGTCTTATTTTGGAATAAGAGCATTATGCATGGAGTTAATCAGAGATATTTAATCAGCAAAAACTCCATAGTAATCAAGCCCTTAAAATTTGATTATCTGGTCTACTGGAATTTATTTGATCACAGTTTAATGCTGCTACTAATTTATGTAATTCTTATTTGATTTACATTGTTTCTTTTAGGTTTGGTAGTATATGGTCTTAATTTTATCTTTGCTTACGCAACTGCTATTTACCAGTTTGTATTCTAACATTCAGACCTATCCTGAAAATTTTCAGATGGTTAGATTGCTTGCTCTTTCCTGTATCAACATCCATTTATGAAAGCTACTAACTTTAGCTATGCATTATAAACATAGTAAAATTAGGAAACCATCAAAATCATGAAATATGGAAACAATTCATATACAGTATAATGCCAACATACCTAAGAAAACAACCTTGAAGACTCTTAATGGTAAACAATAAAGCCAGATAAATATAAGTGACAGAAATAAAGTGTAATAGCAAAATAGGGAAGAGGAGGCAAAAGAGTCAAGGGAGCTAGCAAAAGAAAAAGGGGAAAGAGACTCGAGTAAGATGTTGCAATGTTTCTAAAAAAAATTTCAGAAAACTAAATTTCCCTTAACCTGATAGATATTTCCCTTAACCATAGATAGATACTCAGTTTTCAGTTGCGAAGTAAAAATGCTAATATCTGTTCTGTGCAATGACTCAAACTTCTGCCTTTATCAAATCAACAACATCACGGTCCCAGCTGTTCTCAGGAAAAATGAATGTCATGATCATAAGTGGTCCAAATTAACGACCACACATCCTAATATTCACCTTCGCTAACCGTGTGATTGCTTCTGCCCCCAAGTAAGTTTTATTCTAGTGGTACGTTCTTACTGCAGATAATTGGCTGGGTGATACTCCAACAAGGCAGGAAGCACTAGACGCTAGTGCTGTAATCAACCATAGGAGAACCTATAGCCTTATGTAGGCTAAGTGCCTCATTTGTTATAGTTCAGTTAAATACAAATCTGTCTGTGAAATCGTGATTTATGGTATGCATTACAACTATTCACTATTGAGCCTTTCAACTTAATCAAATATTTGACCTTCCAGCTCTTATTAGCATTGTGTTCAAAACTGAAGAAACCTTTTCAATCAAAATGAGAATGGCATGAGTCTAAGCCCTCACAGTACTTCTGCTGCACCTCGTTACTTCAGTTACAGCATCAGTTCTCCATCTCCCCGGCAAAGTGGCAAGACAATACATGTTTCTGCAGTGCCTTTCATGCCTCCACAGATGAGGGCTTATTCTGATGCTGCAGCACCTAGCTGGAACCACCTGTGTATTGCTAATCAAATTACAGAGATACATGCTTCTTTCTATATATTTCCTCTGTTGTGACTGACTGGAAGCCAAACTATATCCGGATTATCCCACTGCTGAGTATGATGCATAGATAAACTGAGGTAAGTCAAAGTATAAAAATGAAAGTTTCTTTAGTTTCTTGTAACTGAAACTGCCTGCCATATATAGGGATATGTTGTTACTGATATTTTGCCACACTCTCATAACCAGGAGTTACAGTCCCATTCACATCTACAAGATATTATTCCTGTACTTGTAGAAATAACAGTGACTACAAATCCCCCTAGTAAAATCCATCTGGCATTACAGCTTAAGAGTGGGAGAGTTACTGAAAACAAAGCTGCTGAAGATGTGAGGTTTGCAAACAAGCAGGCTGCTGGAAAAGGACATTCTCCACTAAATCGACTGTTTACTATTTAGGATGAAAAAACCAGGACAATGTATGGTAAAAAATTCCCTGGGAAAAGATCTTCCTGTTAGACAATTCAAACTCTTCCACCATATGTCCTTTGTTACTTCTACTAATTTGTAGTCAAATACCTATTGCTAATATAGCTTAGTTATATAAAGATCTTGATAGTGAAAAGCAGTTCTTCTAGGGACTGAAAAAGTTGAACGAGGAAATTTCTTGTGTAGAGATGGTTACAACATTAATAATTTTTCACTGACCAAAGTAATCCAAATATTTAAAATAATTCCCTTTTTTATACAGTTCCAATATCACTCGATCACAGAATGTTTGAGGTTTGAAGGAACCTCTGTAGGTCACCTGGTCCAACCCCCTGCTCAAGCTGGCTCACCTGCTCAGCACCATGTCCAGTCAACTTCTGAATATCTCTGAGGGTAGAGAGTCTACAGCCTCTCCGGGTAATCTGTGCCAGTGCTCAGTCATCCTCACAGTAACAAACTTTTTCTCTGTGTCCAGACAGATCCTCCAATGAATAGACAAATAATGATATGGTGATATATTCACTTTAATTGACTTGAATTATTTTCTTCAAAAATAAAAAGACACTGGAAGTTAAATTAATTTACAAATTACCAAGCATTAGGGAATTTTCCCAGGAGATCCACGCATGATGGCCAGAGCAGATGATAATCTGTGCTTATGGTATTCACAAGAGCTTCCTTGTCTGTGTTCTACAATCTTGAAATCTAATAAACTATATGCAATCCAAATTTTACTTAACATTTAAATGAAATAAAATTAATCTTTCCTTCAGTAAGATGTCTTTCTGGTAAAATTCCCAAACCAACCTCAGACTACTCCATCACAACAACACATTAAATTGTAAGGGTCCATAACTAAAATAGCTTGTAATGGCTCATCTGGCATGTGAACAGCTGAAGACTGACCATAAACAATAGCACTGAGTAAAATTGAGCAGCACAAGGATTGTTTTAGTAGACATCAGGCCTTTCTTCTGTGATTAATAGAACTGTGCAAAAAGAACTGTGCACACACTGTCCCAGGATGGATCTTCCCTTCACTTTTTCATTTATTATGTAGCCACAGTTGCTGTTTAAGTTTCACATTTCATTAAATGGAATGTTAAAAAAATTGCATGCTTATTAAAGGTATCTCTTCCAATGCCTTAGCCCCACACATGCAATAGAACAAGGCATTCTTTCTGATCCGAAACAGTGTAAGTCACTTTTTTCTTCTAGTTCTAGAAGTGAGACGTGACTGAGGAGAAAAGTTATCTTGATCCTTTTAGATTTAAAAAGAGGTAGATATGTAGATGAAGGTTCTTGGAATATTATTTAAGCTCATCAATCCCATTTAGAAATAAAAAAAAAAGTATTGGTCTGCAACTGTAGCTGTTACAAGCATGGCATATTTCGTTGACACAAACCAAAGCACTATAAAAAAATGAAGTATAGCTCACGTATGCTTGGCAAAGCTGTAGGATGGAAAATACTAAAGGTGAGATAAAATGTGGTTACCTTGCGAACAGTTATGGCTGGTAGTTTTGTAGACTGAAATATTTAATCCACTGATAGCAGTGAGAGGTTTTCCATCAGCTCCACTAAAGAAGGCTTCACTAACACTAGTAATGAATAAACACTTCAGAATTTGTGTTACTTGTTAAAGAGTCAGTATGTCTCCAAGAGAAATGCTATCCACTAAAATATTCACACTGGTAAGAAGACATTAGCCTATGCTTATTATCTGTAAGACCGTATTTCACTGGATGATTTACATATTTCAAGGACAACCATTCCATATCAATAATCCTGATTAGGAGAACTAAAGTTATTTGGAAGTCTGGTAAAAAAGAAATTCCAACCTATTAATTACATCAAAAATGACCTTGGTATTACAGATACATTCACTATCCTCAGTGACATTCAGATAAAGTTGACTGCGCTGTGTATCAAACACCGTGATACTCTGAAGTGCAGAGTCATAAATCTGTACCTGTTTATGTACTGACTCATATGCTAGACAAAACCAAGTGCTTATTGCTTCCAACACCGCTATGCATAAACACACTCTGATGAGAATAGATTTATGGTGGACTGCATCTAGTCAGTGAGAAGCCCCAAAGAAGAAACAAAAGATTACCAGAAATCATCCTGACTGTTATACGGGACCCAAAGGTCATTTTCTTGTGGACAACACTTAACAGCATCTTATGCAGACAATATATTCCCCTATAAATGCTTCCAATCATCAAAAAAAAAGTAGTATTTTATATGCAAGATTTGAAAGTCATTCTACAGAAAACAAAACACCCCCAGGATTATGTTCCAACAATATAATTGTATAGGTTGTTTTTAAATCTGTATTAAAATGTTATCAGTCCCCAATGAATTCTTCAAAAACAGAGGCAGAAGCAACTCGGGAAAAGACAAGAACAAGACATATGTCCTGTTTTTGCTGGAATAGAATCATAGAATCAATTTTCTGTCCAGGAAAGCTGCACTATTGAGAAGACTGCAGCATCTGATATGATGGGAACAAAGTTGATAAAAGACTTTGTTTTAGTTCGTGGCCATCCATGGTATGCAGGTTTCCACAGTGATCAAGGCTGTTAGCAGTTTCAAGTTAGCCAGGTGCTTGAGCTAGGAGGAGTGAAAGCCAGGGCAGCTGACCCAGGCAGGCCAACGGCAGTGTTCTATACCATAAATGTCATGTTCACTATAAATTGAAAAGTTTGCTGGGGACAGCTCCTCTCTTCTCAGTGGTCACCATCCCTGGAGGATCTCGCCTGTCATTCTGCTCCCGAGGCCTGCTCTCCCATTTGTTGTGACTGTTGCACTTTCACAGGAGCTGAGGTGCTCACAAGTGTTTGACATCGGGCATTCACTGCTGGGAGTGTACAGCTCATGATCACTGTATGGGCTAAGTATAACTCTGTGTATTCTATATTAGCATTAGTATTAATATTGGTTTCCTTATTTTATTAAATCTGTTTCCATTTCAACCCACAAGTCTCCTTCCTTTTCCCAATTCCCCTTCTCAGCTGGGGAAGGGTCATTGGGTGATAGAACAACTGGTTATTGTTTAGTCCCAGATGCGGGCTAAAAGGGGACAGCATGCCACTGGTAGGACAGTGCAGAAGATATCAAATGTAAAAGAAGACTATGACCTTACGCAGACAGGGCAGACAGTACGAAGTTCTGAAAAGGCATAGCAGTGTCTAAGCGTTTATTTGTTGCAGGAGAATATTTTAATTAAAGTAGTTATTTTAAGATGGCATATTTGCCATGGGTGCTTCAGAGAAGGTGAGCAGCATCAATATATTCCACAGAAAACCCATGTACAACAAATAAAATAATATTTGAAAGTTGTCACACATCTTCATGGCTGAATTTTTTTTTTCTATTAACTTATAACAGGAGGCCAAGAGGTTAAATAAAAATATAAATATTCTACTAGTCTCAAAATCTATTTTTGCTGATATAATTTTTATTGAAGCACTCCATGTTCAATGAATATCATTGTGCTCCCTTTCTGATTCTCTTTAGCATGCAAAATGAAAGCAGCTCTTTCAGTGCAACTTTCTAGCTGAAGACCTAAAAACTGACAAGTTAGGAAATGTCACCACGTACAATAACAAAAGGACCAAGTATACAAGGGCTTTATTTAAGTTCTACTGAAATTAACATAGATACCTTCTGACTCAGTAGAGCTCCATCAAGCATACAGCTGTTGCATAGTTGTTGACATTAGACGTTATTCATTTGAGTAATTGTCTATTTGTAAAAGATTCACTATCAGGCCTAGATTATAAATCTTAGAGCAATAAACTCAAGGGAGTTTCAAGTGTGTATGTTCTGAGGGGTGTTGCTTTACATTCTTTAACAGAGGAGACTGAGAATATCATGCCTTCATTTCTGCCAGTTTAATGTTGGAAAGCAGGCTGTGGGAAGCAGTAGCATCTTATGATGGGGTTTAACAAACACTAAGATTACAAAGGGCTCTTGGGTCTTCCAGCCTACACCTTTATTTGTTTTAACGTTATACCACATAGTCTCTTTGACAAACTGATTAAACTTCACCTTAAACTACATACATTTTGTTTCCCTTCTTATTCTAAAAATGTAATCAAAGTAAGGACACAGAAGAGAGAAGCAACATAAGTGAATGAAATACAACCATGGCAAACAAATAAATGTGTATAATTAAAAAACCATATATATATATATAAAAATATGAACATTTGAAGCAGATTTGGACCCATAGCCAACTCTCCATACGCATGCATATACACACATGTATATATACATGCATGTATACACACACACACACAAACAGAGTATATACATACAGTGATAATGTAGAGCTATCCTTTTCCACTATCTGAAACAACCTGAATGCAGGAAGCAACCTGGTTTATATCCCATGTTCTACTTCTCAAATCTAACCCATATGTCTGGCTATGCTCTGCTACCATTCATCTTATGAAAAAGAGCTTCAGTTATATAAATTTATACCTTTCCTCATGTATATGTGAATATTTTGTCCTGTGTTCTACCTCTTTCATTTGCCTGAAGCTCACTTGTCTTTTCTGTTGCTATATGCTATGTTGCTATATGCTATGTTGCTACATGCTAGAGGTTGTTGTCTTTCCCTTTCTCTTACAATTCTTTTATTTCTTTTTTCCCCACAGTTCTTTTCCACAGATACAAGCCTGGCAACTGTTAAGTAATTTTGTTCCTTGTCTTCCAATAAATTATAACCTCCTCCTGCTACTGAGTTGCCTGGTCCCGGCAGGGTGGATGAAGATTCTCTGTTTGCTATTATAATGTACAATGTAGGGAAGCATTAACAGAAATCTTAGGAAAAGCAATTTCTTTCTCAACAAAGTTTATGGCATTTGTTAGTGTGGCTGAAAACAGACAGAAATGAGATTTTGCCGGTGTTGAAAAGACTGTTGTAGGAAATCTCTGAGATGCCAACAATAACAAAAATTCCAATTTACAGCAAACACACATGAGGAGATAGGCTGGGATTCTGGGCCACTTCAAAAATGCGGTTATTACACCCTATTGGAAGAATCGTTCATTCACTGGCCGGTAACTTCCCTCTTTCTTTACAATAGCCACAAGGCAGTATCACACACATGTTCACACAAGCAACCCTGGAAAGGTAATGCAGCAGCAAGATCAGGTTATTTCCCATGACATTGTCAGTAGTCAGCAGAAGAAAAGAGAATGTAAAGCTTTAATGTTTCTTTTCGTTACAAGGAACATGGACCTTTCCCAAAACATGAAAAACAGCTTTCCTATGTATATGTTGTTTCCTGCTAATTGTGAATGTAGTAAAAAACACATACATAATATTATCTAAACACAAGTTTTTGAAAAAAAAACCCAATATGGGCCAAAGGATACGATGGTTTAAAAGTATCGCTGAAAGGAATGTCTAGGAGAATTTCTGTTGACACACTATTGTAAATACTGGTAGTCCAATTACTCTGTTAAAATTTCCATGTGCACACAGAACAATGCACTTAAATGAGCTTAAATTTATTTTAAATATATGTAAGTATTTAGAAGAAAATGGTACTGGAAGGTTTTCTTATCTTTATTCCCTCAAACTAGCCCTGATGTAAGTCTTATGAGTCAAAACAGTATCTAGAATATACTATGGGATGATACATTTGATTTCTCAGTGTGACATATCACAGAAGCTGAAATGGTGGATTAAATAAAGCTGAACTTCTAAGCCGCATCGTGATTAAAGTGAAGTGGTTAATGGAGTATGAGAGATTATGTTTATCATAGAATAGAATCATGGAATGGTTTGGGTTGGAAGGGACCTTTAAAGGTCATCTAGTTCAACTTTCCCTGCAATGAGCAAGGACGTCTTCAACTACATCAGGTTGCTCAGAGCCCCGTCCAATCTCACCTTGAGTGTTCCCGTGGATGGAGCATCTACCACCTCTCTGGGCAATCTGTTCCAGTGTTTCACCACCTTCATCATAAAAAATGTCTTCCTTATATCTAGTCTGAATCTACTCTCATTTAGTTTAAAACCATTACCCCTTGTCCTATCACTACAGGCCCTGCTAAAATGTCTGTCCCTGTCTTTCTTGTAAGCCCCCTTTAAGTATTGAAAGGCCACAATAAGGTCTTTCCAGACCCTTCTCTTCTCCGGGCTGAACCACCCCAACTCTCTTGGCCTGTCCTCATAGGAGAAGGGTTCCATCCCCTCTGATAATTTTTGTGGCCCTCCTCTGGACATGCTTCAACAGGTCCATGTCTCTCTTCTGCTGGGCAGTACTCCAGATGAGGTCTCACAAGAGCAGAGTAGAGGGGCAGAACCACCTCCCTCGACCTGCTGGTCACGCTTCTTTTGATGCAGCTCAGGATACGGTTGGCTTTCTGGGTTGCGAGTGCACATTGCTGGCTCATGTCCAGCGTTTCATCCACCAGTACCCCCAAGTCCTTCTCTAGTGGGCTGCTCTCAATCCCCCAGCTGGTATTGATACTGAGGATTGCCCCGACCCAGGTGCAGAACCTTGCACTTGGCCTTGTAGAACTTCATGAGGTTAACATGGGCTCACTTCTAGAACCTGTCTACGTCTCTCTGGATGGCATCCCATCCCTCAGGCATGTCAATTGCACCATTCAGCTTGGTGGCACTCAGCTTGGTTTTCTTAGGCAAATAAATGTGATAGCCATTGTTTATCACTGTATATGGTATACAGATGTCTTTATTTTCTATATATCATATACATTTTACTAACCTTTCATCAAAGTGTCATGGTCTAGTTTAAGTGTGTTATTTTGGCAGATCTTCTAGGTTTCTGTATGGTTTGATTTTTTTTCCCCCACAGTTTAGAATTGTGTTTTTTTATGGTTCTTTTTCCTTTGTTGGGTATTTTCTTGTGAAGTTTTCATCATATCTACAAGGTCACTATGGCAGATGACCTAATTTTCATCCTCTCCTCACTAAATATTTTATTATAATCCTTTCTAATCACAGCAGAAGTCAAAGAAAGGAAACTGAAAAATGAATAGATTGAAACTGCAATCCCTTGAACTAAACCCTCAACATCTTCAATGGAAAGAAGAATTATTCTGTCATTTCTACACCTGCTTTCATCTGTTCTCTGGGATTCTTCCTGCTGTGAACACCCTAAAGGCTCTTTCTCCTCTGAGTACATAGATCTCTCTTTAAGCTGCCATCTTAAACACTTAACATTCTGTGCACTTGAGTGCACTCATCATTTGCTTTTTGCTGCAGCTATAAATAACGTTAAGAGAATGTCAGTGTCTAGATGCCTTATCCACACATATGCAATGGGATCAACAGGTTTTACAAAACATTTATCAACACAACGTTTGGAGTTTTCACTCTGCTTTCCTTTGGAAAAGCAAGTGCTGCTATAAATGGTTTTCTCTAGACAAAGTGATATTCAATTATTCAAATTACTTTCAGCTATAATAGTTGTACTATTGTTCATTTTATTAAATTAATGCAGAATGCTGTTAGCATCTTAAATAGAGATATTTTAATTCACTGCTTAGACAAAGATTTGTAAATATAACAAAGTAAACAATCAGATATGGCTCATTTATTAAAACAAAGCAAAAGTACACATAGCTTGCTAAACTGATAAAAGATTTACTTGAAGCTAAATAATTCTGTTGTAGTCCAGACTACACATTGTGTAGTGTAATTGGGTGTTAATGATTAATATATTTTTTAAAAAAATGAGCTTTGTTATTGTTTCTGTTAGTTTCAAAACCATAAAATGTAAAAATGCAGAATGCGTTGTTTGCTTTGGAGCAACGGAAGACAGAATCATTTGCAAGACCCTTTCAGAACACGCATTTTCTGTAGGGAGGAGAAGGATGGAGTCAGTTCACAATGTATATATGTTGCAAGCAGGATAAGGAAAAACATTTGAAAATTAAGTCAGAAATCCCTTGTTCTACATCCTGCCTAAAATGGAATTGCTAAGTACCTGAAATTAATCCCTCTTACCTCTCAAGATACCGTACAGTATTCTGTAAAATTCAAATAATAAGCATGTTTTTCAATAATGAAGTTCAAATAAGGTTATGGAAAGCCCTGTCTTAGAGCAAATATTGCATTCGCTAAGTTACTCTAACTTATTTAGGTACAAGATTTCAACCAGTCAACCAGTCTCTGCTGAGTCTGTAAGAGACCCAAAAAACATAACAGTTTCAATCAAATGTTCTGCCCCGTGGAATATTTGCAGATGTTTCCGTAATTCAAAATAAAACCAGTCTGTGGTTTGAATGGAGTTTTCAAAAAATGCCTCCCATAGATTACCTTCATTTATGAAATAAAGTAATCTCCTCCTGGGAGTTATCAATCTTTTTTCGAGTCTCAGTATTGCTACTTGACTGTTTTGTAAAGAGTACAAAACCCGAAGAAGCAATGAGATTTGCATTCTCCCGAAAGATGACATTCTCATCAGCATAAAGAAGAATGAAGATCGATAATCTTGAATATATAAGAAAATAGCTGACACTGCCTCCTCTCCCCAAAGGAATAAATGAGCATCACATTTTCAGGTTTTCTGCAGACTTCAATCCATCAAACAGAGCTTTACAGCCTTCAATAGCTAATCTTCTGAATAACAACAGTAAAGATATTTAAATATATATTTAGATATATATTTAAAAATTGCAAAAGCCGAAGTTGAGAAAGTTCTAAAAACCTTTTAATACTGCTTTCAGTAATGCTGTTATTCAAATAGTATAGCTTTGACCTCATTAGTAATACAACAATACATTTCAATTAATCATCCTAGCTGTACTTTTCATGTAGTTTAAAGTATAAGGACACTAGTTCTATTCATATTTAAAAAAAAATACTCTATACTCATTCAAACACTGTAGTCAGTTTCCACCATTTTTCTTTTACTTAAGGTTTTGAATACCACCTCTTGATTATTTAACTTGACCAGGACCATTAAGTAGATTTAATATCTATATTTATTTCAAATTATACATGCATGTGTAGCTGATAAGAAAAAAGAGATTCAAGACCAAGTATCTAGAACAGATTGCCCTGGAATTGTTTGCCGATTTTATCAACGGACACAATAGCATTGTAAAAAAAAAAAGAAAATTTTAAAAGCCATGCTTCTCTCCCATAAAAAACAACAGAGGAACAGACTCTCATAAAGCAAACCAATGATGACATTCTGCAAATGTATCCATGTGAGCAAGTTCATGTGCAGTAACCTAGCAAAACAGACAAGCATTGTAGGATCTGATTATAAAAGTCTTTCAACAGAAAAAAAAATTATGTGGAGAACCAATGAATCTCATTTATTAACTCTATGACAATTTGGGCACAAACAGCTGTGTTAATTTTATGTAATAACTAATCTTCTGTTAGATGATAATACATTTACTTCTTTTTGGTCTTATTTAATATTGCCATGTAAGAATTTTAAAAAGAAATTTTAAAAATCCTTTTTAATCCGATATGCAGTAAAACAAAAAGAAGTCCGTTTTATCTTCATGGAAGACTTTTTATGCAGACAAGAAGGTTTTTATTTCTCAAAATTAGTCATCTTCTAAAGAAGTCTAACAGTAGCATATCCTCTCAATCATTGGCACAAAAGTTGCAGATACATGAAATTTTAGCCTGGGAAGTCTGCCCTCAGTAAACACATTTAATGCATGGACATGGTCTTCTGCATGTTTACACTCATAGCCATCTGCTATGTGGGCACTGTTCCTGTTCACAAGTTGGTTGGAAGTTTCCCTTAGAGTATTCATGGCAAACAACAGGAACAATAAGACAAGGCTTTCCCCTTCTGCCAGAATCCCCTTTTATTTTTTTCTGTTTATAAACCACTGACACAAATTCTTCAGTTAGCACACTGGGAAAGTACATTTCAGAAAGCAATATCTGAAAAGTAGAAAAACATGTGATGAGAAATAAAAGTCCTGCTACCAGTAAGTTTTGTTGTAGTGAGCACTATAGGGAATAACAATAACCACTTTCGGTGAGAAGAAATAAGAAAGTATCAATATGATGGGGCACTCTCTGCAAGTAAAATCGTATGGCAGAAAATAGCACTAGAAAACAAAGTTTATTCTAGAGATGAGGGATATTCTCCAGAGAAAACATGAGTATTAGTGTTTCCATAAATGAATTTGCTATTCTGAATTCCTTCATATCTGTGTAATCAGCCTGAGACTGGCAAACAGATTTCCGAACATTTTAGAAATGCAGGTTCTCAAAATAAACTGAGTAAACTAAAACAGAGGAAACCAAAATAAGCAGGAATTTGCTTGTGAACTTTTAGTTACAATGTCCACAAACTAATAGGTCTGAGTTTACCACTGAAGTTACCTATAGGGAAGTTATCCTTTCAGTGACTGTATGGTAAAAAATAAACTTTGTGGGGTGAGTGATGTACCTTTCTTCCTTATATATAAAATATCTATTTGCATCAGTGCGGATTGTTTGATTCTGTAAGAGTATGATGTTGACAAAAGTCCTAAACTATTTCCACTGCTTCTATCTTGGCATCTTCCAAACAAAAACAGGTAATGAACTGAATTAGTGTAACAGTGATTGACTTATGGGTGGGGGGGGGGGCGGAAAACAAGTCTTTTCTTTTTGGAAAGAATACAAAGACAGGTTAAACTATCTCTTGATAATCACAGAATCACAGAATCAATCAGGTTGGAAGAGACCTCTGGGATCACTGAGTCCAACCATTGCCCTGACACCACCATGTCAACTAGACCATGGCACTAAGTGCCATGTCCAGTCTTTTCTTAAACACATCCAGAGATGGTGACTCCACCACCTCCCTAGGCAGCCTATTCCAATGTCTAATGACCTTTTCTGAGAAGAAATGCTTCCTAATGTCCAACCTGAACCTCCCCTGGCAAAGCTTGAGGCTATGTAATAATAAACATGTACATTTTGTTTTCCCTCCGTTATAAGGGCTCAATGCTGGCTAGGAAAAAACCAAGAATAAACTCTATAAATGTTTTTGGAGGAATCTGCTCTCCAGCCATTATCTGCTGACATACCTTTTTCATTACCTAAAAATTCATACTCCCAGTCAATACAGTTTCTGCTTTGTTACATTTTATATTCAAAACCTAGCAACTTAATTCTCAGAGCACTGAGGAAGAAAACATTACTAATGTTAATACTGTGACAACTTGTATCAATCACTTCCTGCTTCTGGGAGTCAAAACTGTGGCTTGTCAGTGCCGGAGCATGTTGGTATTTACCAAATGACTCTACATCACACAGCACTTTATGAAGTGAACTATATCCATACAAATGGAAAACAAAAGGCTATCATTCTGATTTAATACAGCTTTACTCTGGTTTGCTTTGGAATAAATGTCCAAACAAGAGTAAGGTAGTCTTCAAAATTCATGTTTGCATTTTGGTTAGTAGCAAAAATGGAAGCATGTAGAAGCATTTCACACAGACCAAGGACATGCAAGTAGGGTGGGCTCCTTGCCTTACATGCGTACAGAGGAAAACTAAAAGGACCACTGACTAGATGGTAATCTTTTAAAAATAATATATGATAAACAATGTCAAAGAGCCAAGTACTCACATTTGTGACTATCTCAAGTCTTACTGCTCAGGGTCAACATATTACCATAGAGTATCTCTTAAAGCATACTAAGAACAGGAAAAAAAAGCAATTCTAACATGCATTCGAGAGAAACTAAGTATAGAGGGCTAAAGAAAATATGCTATGTTTGAAATTAGGCCACAGCCTTAAAGCTGTATGTTGCCTTCAAAAGTCAATCTCTGCAGAGGAAATGAATCTAGACTCTGAAGAAAAGCAGATGTCCAATGGGTTGTCCAAGGGGACTCTAGTTAGGAAATCTTCACACACAAATTCTTATACAGGCAACCCAGATCGAGTCTCTCTTTTAGTAAATCTCATCCTGTTTAAAAATATTTTGCATAAGGTATACATCTGTAACTAAAAAGCATATCAACATAATGAAATAATCCTGGTATTTCTGCCCACTCATTCTCTGTCTCATAACTAAAACCTCACTTTCCGAGAACCAGAGCGCTTCATATTCAAAATCAGAAAAGTAAGTACACTACACGTATGTTGCAATTATTGTCCACAGCGCAAAGGCAGATTATTTCTTCAAATCTGTAGCCAGTATTTAAACACTGTATGGTACTAATTTACTTTATGAAAGTATAACATCCTATATGTACATACCTATATGTATATGACTAAACATTAATTATTTTCTTTACACAACATTTAGACAAGGTTAAGCACATATCATATTAGGGATTCTGAAACAATCTCTCAAAAATATTTTCAGCAATTATCATAACTGGGTACGATTCAGAAGTCCGTCAAGGGATACTTGATTGTATTTAAATAATAACTTAATGATAAAGTCTGCACATAGTTAACAATGAACAAAATCTGCAGGTAGTCAGCTGTCTCACATTAGTCTACACTGTGCACCTCAACTTTATCATGTGGTTATGCAAATATGACGTGGAAAGCCTTAGAAAGTTACGGAATTTTACAGTGATTCCTCATGCTATGTACTCCTTTAGAAGCAATAAACATTGCAAAAAAAATCCATAAGTGTCTCACTCTCTCACTCTTTCTGCTCAACTCTGACAAAAAAGTTGGAAAATATTAAAATAAGATCAAAGCACAGTTTAATCAGTTAACTAAGCACATCCATCAGACCAAGCTGAGCAGAAAAAAAGTAGAAGCCACCCCTTATATTTTTAAGATATGATGGTGGTAATGGGATACTTCCCATTCAATAGCAGGTCAATGATTTGAGCAGTCAGTTAAATTGAGAGCAACCTGGCTCAGTTCCATTCTTCTCAGCTGACTTCTCCTGATGTCCCAAGAGACCTAGCCTGGGATCAGCAGTTACACCTTGTGCCAGGAGGGAAAATCATGCCCTCTCTTTGCTTGAAATTCTGTTAAATTCCGCCCAGAACATAAAAACTCACAGGGCCAGAGAGAGCATGAAAGAGTGAGGACAAAATGAAAAATATACTGACTTACACTCTAGGGTAATAAACTGAATTTCACCTTTCTGTGAATTTTTTTAAAAAAAATGTTTCCCAGGTTATTAGGGGAAAGTGGGAGCAAAAGGGACAGACATTCCTTAGAAACTTAAAAAAACTACAGTAATGGATTTTGTACCTTATTCACCTACTTCGTTGCTCTATTTTTCTAACTGCTGCGATTTCTCTGATTGATTGTTGAAATTTTCACAGTCCTTGTGTGGAATTCTGGGGCACACAAAAAGGATGGCCTTCTTTTAACCAGATTTCAGACACACTTACCTGAGATTTGTACACACACACACACACAAAACCCAAAACAACACGCACAGTAAAGTGCAGAAAACCCCCTCATATTCCTCTTCTCTTGAATATACATTCTAACAGGAGCGTTCCATTTTTAACCTCACAGAAAAAAAAAAAAATGAGAAAACTGTCTACTGCCTTCTTACTGAAAAGGCACTATAGTTATGATCCTTTAATAAGCACACGGATTCCTGCTAATCCATTTCTAACACTTTTTAAAAAATATAGAGGATTCTTCACAGTCTTGTAGGAGTACACAGTTCTAGACAGATATTTTTTGTCAATAAAACCAGAAGGAATATTTTAAATAATCAAATGTAAACTTCTGAAATGAATCGCTCTCCCACTCCCAACACACATTACAAATCAATATTAATTCTGTGTGTTTTTCCCGGTACATCCTCTGCACAGTGTTCAAAGAACTGTTAATGAATCCTGCACTCTACACTTATTCACTGCAGCTTTCTTTGTATTTCCAGAAAGGGCCACAAGAAAGAAAATTACAGCAGACAGAAATATAAGGTGTGTTGGGATGAGATAAGTTACTTTCAGAAAAGTAATTTCAATTATTGCTAACAGTCTGTGCCAATGTTGCTCTGTAGGCTTCAAAGAGTACTTGTAAGAGCAAAGACAATGTTTTTCCCACTGTCAGCAACTGTAGTTGTGCAGGTATTAGCTGATATGAACCACCACAGAGATGAAAATAGCATTTATACTGGAACTGCAAAAGAAAATGAGATGCTCTGTTACCTAAATTAGTTGAATCAAATTTTCATTGGCCTCACTGAATATTAATCACCCACACAGTTTGTCTTCATATTGCAACCAAAATCTTCTCCAGTTCTCATAGCATGTCTACCTCAAATCCCTTTCCTTTTACATCTCTTTAGAACTGTATAACCTGAATCACGATGCTGAAGTCTAAACACACGAGTCATTCTGAAGGAAAACGGAACAATATGCCAAGAGTAAGAGTATACTGTAGTATTTATCACTGTAATTTACCATTCAAATACTTCTTTCAGATTAGATTTCTACAGGAAAAGTTAAACTCCAGGCATGAAAGTGTCTTCTTAAATACACAGCTTTTTTTTTTTTAGCTTAATTAAAAAACCAAACAATGCTAAACAAACAAGCCAACCCTTAATCTAAACAGCTCATCCTTAGGGGTCAAATCTAAGGTTTGCAATACCTGAACAGTGCACCTTACAATTGCGAAATTTGATGGCACTTAATTTTTTTCTTTTATTGTCTTGGTTTCATGGGTATAAAATTACAGAATTAATTTTCTGTTACATTTTGGTTTAGTGTGTGGCCAGCCATGGTATGGTGATCAAGGCCATTAGTGAAAGCCGGGGCAGCTGACCAAGGCTGGTCCACATGTGTATTCTATAACATGAATGTCACATTCACTATAAATTGGAAAGCTTGCTGGAGTATTTGTTCTGCTCTCCTCTCCTCTTCCACTCTTTTCAATAGTTGCTATCCCTTGAGGGACTTGCCACCACTGTATGGCTAAGTATAACTTCGTGTCTTTTGTGTTAGCATTGATATTGATTTTTCTTATTTTATTAAATCTGTTTAAATTTCAACCCATGAGTCTCCCTCCTTTTCCCAATTCCCTTTTCTTGGTTGCGGAGGGGAGACAAGACTGGGTGATAGAACAACTAGTTATTATTTAGCCCTGGGTGTGGGCTAAATGGAGACAGTAATTTACAAATAGTGAAAGCAAATTTCATTGTGTAATTTTTTGTATCTACAGGTTTATAAATGATAGAGATTAGCATCTTTTTCAGTTCTTTTATAAATGGTTATGGGGCAAAATCCAAAATTGTATGTAATTATTTCTCAGTATTATTCTTAAGAAAGCAGTAAAACTTAATAGACCACAACCATAAAAGATGCTATCTGTTACTTCTGTGGAACAGGTGATATCCAAAAAACAATGCATTGGGTCCAAATGCTGATCAGAAACTATGTTCTGTTAAGACTACTTAATTTTTAACAGACTGAAAAAGAGGTTAGCTGGGTGTATTTCTTCAAAGCTGAAATACATTTCTACTAGCTACTTTGTAGGCTTATTTGCTGAATATATTTTATAAAATCAATTGATCAGGTTTGGACTGTGCCTGGATCTTGCAGTGTATCATCAGAAAGAAACAAAACAGAAAATTTCCTCTGCCTGCATCACTTCAAAGCTACCTGTCTTTCCAGTGTGGGTAGGAATTGTCTTCTATCACTGTTACATGTATACTTATGCTTTCCTAACCTTTAATCACAAATAGGTCAATTAATTCTTAGCACACCATGTTTCCCTGAAGCTCCTACATTCTTAAAGATACATATACATTTCTAGACATATTCTCCTTCACCTCATTTGTTTTCACACACAACAAAATGCCATTTCCTAATCTAGCATTCCATTACACTCCTGTGACAAATTGATTTGAAAACCCATGTTAAAGTGCTTCCACCTATTCACAATTCACCCATGCATTTTTTAAATGCATCATGTGTTTTAGATGGTTTACACTTCTTCAGGATGCAGCAGAGTAGCTGGGCTACGCCCTGGTTCATGTCAATACATCCTAAAGAATCCTAAACTGTGCTGAATCAAAAGATGATCATTCCCTGCCACAGGGAAGTCTTCCTATATTATAAAGCCAACATAGCTGTATCTGGACCAATTCATCCTTCCTGGTCAGTGGAGGTCCTTCAAATAAAGGTGATATAACGTTTCTTACAACCATAACAACTCTTCTGATTTTATTAGAAACCAACACCATAGAAATATGTCTTCATTTCTTCCATGGCCTAGTTTGCCTTCAAACTAAAATGACTGAATGCTGTCCAACAGCTACTGATGAGTCCTTTATAAATGAATGCCTTTATTTCACCTCTCCATGTTACACTTTCACCTGCTCAATGACATGACACTTTAAGCTCAGGAGCTTCAAGTCCTGCTGTAGTACAGCAGATGGTTTATTCTCTCATATTTTAGTACAACATGCTACTTTTTGTCAGTATAATCTTTTACTTAGATGCAAGAGTGCTTTTACTAAAACAGTAAATATTTGAGAGAGGTGGTTTGTTTTTTTTTCTTTCTTAAAAGCACATATGATAGGTATTTACTGAGCATGTATTTACTCTCAGGTCACTGGACAGTACCAGTTCCACAGAATTCAGTCCTAAAACTAATAATGCCAATAGAAATTTTAACACTAACTCAGATGGAAGAAGTTTTGTTCCCTTTCTAACTAGTAATCCAAGCTACTGAAAAAAAATTTTCTTCTGTTGTTCTAAGTAAAAAAAAAAAAAAAAAAAAAAAAAAAAAAAAAAAGAAATATGAACCAGGCATAAAATAGTAGTATCAATGAGATACTGAAAAACTGTTGTTGAGTGTCCAGGGAACAATATTACATAAAACTATAAATGAAAATGAAACTGCTATGACAATATGAAAACTTACACTGATTACTTATAATTTGCTTCATTAATTAATGAATCTACTACTTGCTGAAACATACTTTCAGAATGCATAACATGTCATAATAAAAGTGATCGAGGTCTGATTTGCTCAGTAACAAAGTATGTGAAAAAGTCAGCTAAATCTTCTCACAGCAAAGCATGTCTCCTGCTGACATAAAAGGGAGCTGCACAGCTAAAGCTCTTCAAAGGCTTTGAAAATGTACACCATTATAACAGTTCTCAAAAAGATCATGAATTTGTGAGTGTGTCATCTGATGAGTCCTTTATAAATGAATGCCTTTATTTCACCTCTCCATGTTACACTTTCACCTGCTCAATGACATGCACAGTGTCACACCACTCAAGCATCAATGTCTTTACCTGTGGCTCACTGACATCAATCACTCTCTTGCTTTTTTAGGACACCGGATAAAAACCTGGCTTTGTTCCCTATAACAGCTTTTTGGCTTTTATGTTAATATGATAAAAAAAAATACAGAAGCAAACCAAAATTATTCAACAGATAATTGTTGAAAAAAATTCACGACATTCAATGACATTGAAAAAACACCTGTATCATTCCCATGCTTAAAATATCCTTCCCCTCTAGCTCAGCAGTACATACCTGACACAATGCACACTGCAGTTACTTAGATGTAGCACCAACAAAAAAACATTCATGTGATTCATGTTAAATTTTTCAGGCTATGAGCAGGTGTATGACTGAATATGTTGCCTTCTTGTATATGTTTGAAGACAAGGTGTCACGGTTTAAAGCTGGGCTGGCTATTAACCAGGTGCCAGATGCTCTCTGTTAACCCTCTCCCCGCCCCCAAGGGAAAGGGAAAAGGGAGAGAGACTTATGGGTTGGAAAGTTAAAACAGTTTTAATAAACTATAATAATGAAAAAGAGTATAATAACAATAATAATAGAAATATATACAAATATATACTAAGCCAAGACTGAGAGCTTGGAAATCCTCCTCAGGCAGAGTTGCTCCCCATGCATGGGCAGAGGGGAAAATGCAGCAGCTCCACCCAGCACGGGCAGAGGGCAAAATGCAATAGCTCTCCTGCCATCACACCTGCAGGCTTTTAACTGGAGATTTGGCAAAGCTGGTACCAATCAGTGGGAGACAGGAGGGCCCCTCCCTCCTGGGCCCCACCTCCAGGAGGCAGTGGGTTAGTGATAAACAGGAAAGTGAGAATGACATGTATGGGATAGAATACCTTGCTGGTCAATCCTGGGTCACCTGCCCCGTCCACTCCTCCCTGCAGGTACAACCCCCTTCGGCTCTTTACTCGTAAGCAGTGACCTTGGGTTCTCTAAGGCTATTTGGCCTGGTTTGAGCCAAACCAGGACACAAGGCACACATAATCATTTCACCTAACCTTTTGAACAACATAGATGTGCACTCTCGTGTAGTAATTTCTGCACTTGTAAATTTTGTTGTTATGAAACCAGAAATAATATTTTAACTTATAAATATTTCTACATTCAGACTGCATTTAAAGGGTTAGAGGGATATAAAATCAAATCCCAACCGTCCCAAATTAGCAAATTTCTACAGCTACTCTCACCCTGGGTTAGATAGCTCATCTGATTATAAAAATTCATTTTTCTTCCTTTGATTTCTAGTATTTGAATCCTGTTCTATTTTTCACTGAGTTTAAGCCTAATTTTGCTTTCCAAATTTAGGTTAGATATTGCTGCCTTCTATGAGAGGTCACTGAATTAAACATCGGAATTTCACCATCCTTCCCACCAATTCAATCAAGACCTATTTTTGTTAGGTTTAAATTAATAAAACAGCATTAAAAATGAGGACACAATTCTCACTCTGTTATTTTATAAGCTAAAACAGTAATGAATGACAAGATCAAATTGAGCTATCAAATTCTAAAATAAATAATCATGGTACTTGTTTCCTACAGAGAAATATATCTATTTTTTATATTGCTGAGTGGTGAATTTAGATTACATTATTGGACTGACTCGTTAGAAAAGTTTTCCACCACTAAAATTGTAATTTCTGTTTCACCAAATAGCAAATAAATAATAAGCATTGCAACTCGGACTGAGGTAATTGTCAAATAAGTAGTTATTTTTTAAATTATTTTTTACTGAAAATTAAAATAACATTATATATTCTGGGGGAAAAAACCACAATCATTATCTTTTGATGAGAAGTTATTTAGACCTTGCATCAATTCTCTAATCTCTACCAGCATCCTTTTTTAAAAGGTTAAGTCTATTTTCTGATCAGAATCTGTAAGTATCATTCAAAAGTTACAGCTAGCTTCCCCTCACTTTGCAGTTTTGTGAGGGTTTTTTTTCCCTATAATTTCCCTGCTTCAAATCTTAAACTTCTTGCTTTCCTGTCAGCCCAGTTTTCTTCTTTAGGTTTAGAAACAAAGAAAAAGAATAAGAATGAAAAAAATTATTACATCAGACAAGCATAGCAAGACTGCAAGAGCATCTGCTTTAAATGAGTGGTTTACAATTTTCCTAAAGGAATTAAAAAAATATAAAGGTGATACTGATACGAAAAACAAAGTATGTATGTAAAATAGCGAGAAAAAATCTGAAAATCAAACAGGTGGATAATAATAGAACCTAGCTATTCAGGTACTATTTAACTGGATTTACCAACTCTAGTAATTGATTGCCAAATACCATTCTTGACCACCTCTATCAGGCTAATGGAGCAATATATTTGTTACAGACCATCCACTGAATTCTTATTCCTAATTATGCTTTGCAATCTGGGAGTAATACAGGTCGCTGAACAGCACTCTGATATATGCTGAACAGAGATACTAAGAAAATGCTTCTTTTTTTGGTAAAGCACTTATAAACGCTGACTTAAATGTGTTATAATATTTAAAGGAGCACCAGACATTAGAGAAAAATGCTTTTATACAAAAGAACGTGAAAAAAGTTATGAAGTAATTTTAAAAATTGTTATTTACCTAAGACAACCTAAATAACTCATTGGAGGTGAATGAAAATTATGAAGATATGAGAAGTTACTTACTCGCTGATGACTAACCAAGAGCTTAGAAATATGTTTTCTGTCAGTCTTGCGAGTCTCCACTGAAGATATCAGAAGTTTGACAATTCAGAAGTTTTCACTGAAACAGAACAACAACGTTTTGAATATGTTCAGACAGTAATGTTTTTCTTTGCATGATACTTAAGTAGACAGACAACAGCACAGGCACTGGACTGTCTGTTGCAATAGGATATGAAGACATTAAAATGTTTATCATGGCAAATCTATAAAGTACTACAGTAATGTATGAAATTTTCTTTTTAAGCAGCTGTTCAAAATTGGAACTCTGATTGGAATCATTAAATGTACAGAAATGGTATTTTCAAGGCTTGTAACTAGCTTGAGAGTAATTCATGGTTTCATATCTCATGCTAAATTTAGGAAAATGAGCTAATTGGAAAACCTTTTGATTTTAGAACAACGATGAATAACTGCCATAGAGAAATAAGGAAGCACTGATGTTGAAAGAAACTATTCAGAACACATGAAAAGTACTCAAACAACAAAAATAATATAGTCCCAATCTTGCACAAATTTAGAACTAAATCTGTTTTAAAGAATACTTCATTTATATACATTATTTACCAGCCATTCTCAAATATGCAATATATTGACATCTCCTTAAATGTTTTGACAGAATAGGTATGAGGCTCTGGAACTCGAGGGTCAGGCAGATGATAGTGGAGAAGAAGGTCCATCTGGGGGCTTGCCTAGAATAAGTCTGTCAACAAGATGGATCAGAACTACAGGTGTTAAAAAAGAAAGAAGGGTGACTGCAGTGGGAGACTCCATTCTGAGGGCTACTGAGGGCCCCATATGCTGACCAGACCCATCTCACAGGGAGGTCTGCTGCCTCTCTGGGGCCTAGATGAGGTATATTACCAGGAGGCTCCCTAGACTAATTCAGCCCTCTGATTATTACCCATTGCTGGTCGTCCAGGTTGGCAGTGATGAGGTTGATGAGAGAAGCCCTAGGGCAATCAAAAAGGATTTCAAAGCACTGAGGCATCCAGTTGAAGGGTCAGGAGCACAGGCAGTGTTTTCCTTGGTTCTTCTTGCAGCAGGCAAGAATGGTGAAAGGAACAGGAGAACCCACTTGATCAACACGTGGCTTAAAGACTGGTGCTATCGGTGGAATTTTGGCTTTTTTCTCATGGGGTGGTTTATACAGCAGCAGGCCTGCTTGAGACAGAGGGGGTTCACCTGTCTAACAGGGGCAAAAGGCTTCTAGCCTGTAAGTTGGCAAGGCTCATTGAGAGGGCTTTAAACTAGTCTTGAAGGGGGAGTAGGATAAAACCTGGCTTGCTGGAAATGAGTCTAGGGGTGGAATGCCAGAGTTGGGGGAGAAACTGGTAGCCCAGCTGAAGTGCATCTACACCAATGCACGCACCATGGCTAACAAGCAGGAGGAGCTGGAGGTCATTGTGTAGCAGGAAATTCCTCAAATATACCCCAAATACTTTGAACAAGTGTTTGGGTCAAGGTATTAGCAGGATTTGCAGAAATGTCTCCACAATTATATAATTTTTACTGTTCCCTGTTTGCCTTCTTGTAATATAACTGGTAAGTATCTGAGTTCTCTAGTCACTCCAGAGGAATTACAAACAATAACAGTTAGATTTTACTGAAAACAGTAACAAAAAAACCCCGCACTATGGATGTTGCACAGTGTAAGCCAATTACAAATGAAGTGTCAACTGCCCTAGAACCAGGCTGCTGATTCTTGGTTAGCGTCTGGGATGTGTCATCAATAACCTGACATTTTGCACATAAGTTTGTAACACTCTTCCATACAACAGAAATTGTTTTGTTGAGTTTACCCTTTAAAAATATTATAAGGTTCACAGTCCTATCTGTTCTGTTCTGTTTTCACATGCTCTTCTTCAGAATCAGGAATTTCTTCATTGCTAAATTCTCTAGTTTCACTTTTGCTAACTTTTTCTGGGTCACTTCCACGGATCTCGCCCTTAAAAATTCTACTACAGTCACAGAGCAAGAGGACAGATTTGCTTTCATTATCCCACTGGGATAATTTGTCTTTGGCTAGTCTTAGAGAAACTGCCATTGATAGCTTTATGAATTATATTTGCAGTAGGAATGACAGCAGTGTTGTTCTTTGTATGCATGATCTTGATGTGTTTCTTCCTAGTATTAAGGTTCTGGTTACATACTGAGATATGTAGAAGTCTTTATTATTATTATTATTGCCATACTAATCCTCAGTTGCTGTTATCATTGTTAATTCATTCTGTTACCTTTTCTGCTTCTGGTTCAGAGCTTGTTTCCTATAAGCTGTAGGATTTACATTCAGTGGAACACAAAACAATACATTAAGCCATTGAATTTATTTTCATTATTTCTGTTGGTGTATTTTCTTAACATCCCAAATTTGCCCAGGAGTTTTTCTTACTCATACACTATTTCTTGGAAGTCCAAGAATCAACTGTTCTTCTCAATGCGATGTGTAATTAATTACTTGATATTAGACTGATTGTGACCTGTAAGAGCCCAAATTTTTCTGGGCTTGCAAGTGTTCAGCTCAATGGAATAAAAAATAAGCCCAACATGGATAATAAATTCTGACAAGTATCATAGTAGAGAAAGATCTCAACATATGAGAAATTACAGAGTTTTAGTTGAAAGGGCAAATGGACATTAGTGGTCAGCCACCATCTTCTTTTAGAGAGACATTCAGAGCCAGGGAATGTTGTGGGTGAGATTGGCTAAATATAGGTATCTAATGACATCTAAAAGGGACAGCCAGATATAAAACTGAATTCTACAGTAGACCTTCTGAAGCAGTCTTCTGGCCATGAGTAAGTATCACAGGACATCTAATGACATTAAGGATGCTAAATCTAACTCAACTATGCTGTGATGTTTTCAAACTAGATTTGTGTACAGGCAGCTAAAATATGAAAACCTTTCATTAGCATGCGTCAGTTGAGATGAGTCCCGAGTACGCTGAGAATAGTGAAATGAAATCACTAGAAGAGAATCTGTCCTCTTCACAGGATGGCTTTAGAAAGTGGAGTATCACTACACTGTCTAGAGGGGATTCAGAAATGGCACTGAAATGCTTGAACAGAACTTCCTGAAAAAAAGAAACAAGGGATATCATCATAGCAAGCTTACTTTCCCACATTGATCTCCCCTTGTTCACACAACGGAATAATATGCTCAGCCCTACATCCAGCTCTGCACTCCACCTGTCCAACCTCCCACCCTGGTGAAGAAAGTAGATTGCTAACTTTAGGGTGAGCTGCACTTGCTTGTTAGAGAGTATGATACACAACAAGATTATCTTAGATATATGAGTTCAATAAAACATACAAAACAACTGATGGCCTGAGACGATGTATGCAAGCATAGACTTTGTAATTACTCCCTCTTTGTTTGCTTTGAAGTAATACATATTTGAAGATATTTTTGCTCCTGTGAGTCCAAGTGAGTCAAAATAACTTCAGAAGAAAAAAAGAGTGGGAGGAGGAGGAGAAAAGAAAAAGACATTTTACTGGCAGTTGGATTGCTGAAACCCTCCCTGGCAAACTTGTGCGTTGGATCTATGAGTGCTCTTCCCAAACCTCACTCCTGCAAGGCACAGGAGGTAACCCAGCCCCACACAGATGCAGCCACCTGTTCTGGAGGCTGGAACAGCTGCACAGTGCAATCTTGCAAAAGGAAGTAGGGCCTGAGCACTGGCCCCAGCACCAATTAGCTCACTAGGATAGCTTTAGACTCAACTGCAGGCTTTCATGGTTACACTAAAAATCAACAGATGTATTGGAAATGTTTCTAGTAAGTGAATATTAATCTTTCCCAGGAAATGTCATTTCCTGAAGTATGTCACTGCACAAATGGCAACAATGAAGATGAAGCCCCTTTGTCTCCAGAAATGTCAGCTAATATTTTATTTACCTGGAAGTCACTGAATCAATAGGAAATTATTTCATAAATGGTTTTGATGAGGACACTAAAGAAGACTCAATTATGGAAAACAATTTCACAGCTGTCTTAGGAGTCTGAAGGTCCTAGCATTGCCAGGAACAGAGACCCAATCTGTAAGTCAAACATTGTTACATCTCAAGCAACAGCTATGTACTTGTGGAGTAAGACACTAAATGAATCAAAGCTTAACTGCATAATTAATCTGAAAAAATGCCTTTCTGGCATCAGAAACCATAGGTCTGACATATCAAAACCAGAGAAAAGTTTTGCAACTAAAAAACAAATGTTCTTCATCTACAAAGAATTAAAGAAAAAAACTTGAGGCTTATCAACAATGAGAGCAGAGTAGAAATTAAAAGCCACCTATGTGTTTCCCAAAACTATATTGAACCTTGTCTGTTTGAATGCAAATAATGAAGCTGACAACAGGGCAACATGAGTAACAGGAATTAGCAGGAACTACAATTTTCAAGATGCAAAGAATACTAAAATTACCAAGGCTCTCTTATTTCCATTCCAGAAATCTGAATTAAATAGTATAATAATACGTCAAAAGTAGATTATGTTATTTCACAGAATCACAGAATCAACCAGGTTGGAAGAGACCTCTGGGATCATCGAGTCCAACCATTGCCCTGACACCACCATGTCAACTAGACCATGGCACAAAGTGCCATTTTATCCTGATAGCTTTCTTTGATAAGGTAATTGATTTTTTAAGTAGAAAAAATACAGTTGGTCTGACCTATCTATATTTCAGTGATTCACATGATACAATATGACATGATAAATTGCTACTTAAATGGGAGAATATGTGAATTAGTGCAAGAATTTTAAAATTAGTAAGGAATCAGTAAAACAAAGGAATAATGGGTTAGCGGTGAAAATTAAGGTTAGAGGAAATTTCCTACTAGAGCACCTCAAGGAATTATATTGGCATTTGTATTTTTCATTAACCTTGCCTCAAAATGCAGGACTGTTTTAATGAAAAGTGCAAATGACATATTTAGGAGTTACTGTCAGAGGGCTGGAATACCACACCTGGAGAACTATACAACCTTGAAAAAAATATTAGACTGCTGTCTACTACTGACTTTCTAGTTCCTTTCATTGTTTTATCTTCAGCTTGACATTCTTGCATGAGAAAAACAACAGAAAAAAACCCAAACTTGCTTACAACCCCTCTACAAATTCTATCTCCATTTTTGCCATATATCCCCAAGAGGTTACTCATATTTCATAGTATCTATGTATTAGAACCCATGCTGTTCTTTGTCCAGCAATGAAATGTCTCCAGGATTATATGACACAACCCACAATGCTACCCAGACTACAAAGGTACTTAGATAGGTAACACGACAAGTACGATTTCTTAGGGAGATCTGTCAACTGCATTTTTCACTTCATTTTGCATGCCCTTACAGCACAAAATGAACTTGAAAAAAAACTTCAAAAGGGATGCTATACAAGCATGACATCACTGTTTTATTAAATATCTTTTGTTGTTGCAGGATTAAGTTACTTGGGACAACCACACATTTGGTCACTCTTAATACTTTTATTTCCATATGTTAGTGAAATATTTCTGCTGAAACTACCAGTTATGAACAGCAGCAAAGCAAGCTCATGATTAATTTTCATTACCAGATTATTTAGCTGCATAATGGAGAAAATTTTACTTAATTTTATATCTAAAATCAATATTCATCTTGACTAGAAAGGAAAAGCAATAAACACCTGCAGCACATGCTCAAGGACAAATGAGGCAAATGTTGAATGCAATGAATATTTGCCTATCATCAACCTCGTTTCTCTTAAAATGTTTCAAATTCAAACTTGTATCAGAAAGCAGTGCCACTATATCTTACTAGCAAAGAGATTCCCTAAACAAGTGCAGAAGTATCTTCTTAAAAATATAGCACCATATGTTTTGTTTACAGTTCTTGGTCATAACCACTAAAACTGTAATACAAAGACTTTCAGTGGCCAAAAAACATACATGATGTAAGTTACAAAATGCATTCTCTTTATCTATGTTTTACATTGTCTGAATCTACCTATTTCCACATACAAATAATACACTCACACAAAACTTTCCGGTTTTAGAAGTTACCAAGAAGAATTATATCCTAAAAAAATATAGAACTGGCCTCTTTTTTTAAAAAAAAAACACCCCCCAGTTTCTGAACAATCCAGTAATTTTACTTCTTTTGCCTTTTAATATGAATCCTAGAAAATTTTCTGTATGTAAAGCTCCTGATGGCAAAAGAAAGGAATCTCAGGAATCTGACTTTAAACAGAAGGGGAGGAAGAGCTGAAAATGTGATGAAGGTAGGTGTTATTCAAAACCAAAAGAACTGTTCTCCAATAATATTTTTCATTGTATAGTTAAATTAATGTTTGATAGACTGACTAAATAGTCATATATGAGAGTGTAACTGCTCCTCATGCTGCTAGTTTACAGAGACAGAGCATTAATATTGATTCTTACATGTGATACCATCTTATTTCTGAAGAGAGCTAGGGAACTGATTTTCCCCTTCTGTTTCTCCTTCTCTCTCTGTGATGTGAATGCTGGATATTTCTATGCAAAAAGAATGGAAATTGAGTCAAATTATCAGAAAATTCTCCTTTTGAAATGTACTGTCTGGTTATGTTTGTTCCAGTGGACTAAACAGGGCCAGTGCACCGGGCTGGGCAACATTACACAACAGCACCCTTCTCAGCATATTTTTAATTCATGCCCACTAGGACCCTCCTTGACCCCGACTGTGCACAGTTCACTTGAGAGTGCTCAGCAACAGCTGTTCCCAAAAGGCAGGTGGATAAACCAGCACCCTGTCCGCAGAGGGGAAAGACTACAGTTGTACAGACACAAGCTGTGCCACACTGCTTGCTCACAGCATGAAGAAAACGAACCTTGACTTTTTCCTGCACTAATGAAGCACCTCCTTCTCAGGAAGCAGTATGGCTGAGTTTAGTCCTGCCCTGGCTTTAGCCAGCACAGCCAAGAAAGCTGATCAGAGAATCCGAACAGTCCAGCAACCCCTGACCAACAGACCAGCTTTTTACAACCAACAAAATCAAGTTCAGGCAGTTATTTCCTAGTACAATTAAAAAACAGAGAAAAAAACCTAGTTTATTGCCATACACCTACAAGCTGTTTTCATTCATAGCTGATGTAAGGATGATAGTAGCACATTGTTAGCAAAATACTGTGTGGATTTTGAGAGGCATTGAGGCTTCGTCTTAATACACAAAATGGACAAAGGCCCATGAAACAGCCTTGTTCATATGTGTAAAGCTGAACTCTTCCCCCTCTCCCACAAAGTTAGAGAGACCTTGTTCAGACTGGCAGCTGGAAGCGGTCTCTGGCCCATGTTATCCCTCATCCTTTCCTAGGTCCTCTCTTGGAACAATTGTGTCAGAAATCTGGGGCCAGTTCTCTTCAATATCTTTATCAGTGATCTGGACGAGGGGATCAAGTGCACCCTCAGTAAGTTCACAAACGACACCACATTGGACTGGAGCGTTGATCTGCTTGAGGGAAGGAAGGCTCTACAGAGGGATCTGGACAGGCTGTATCGGTGGGCAGGAGACAACTGTATGAGCTTCAACAAGTCCAAGCATCCAGTCCTGCACTTGGGTCACAACAACCCCATGCACCACTACAGGCTTGGGGAAGGGTGGCTGGAAATCTGCCTGGTGGAAAAGGACCTGGGGGTGTTGATCGATGGCTGGCTGAATATGAGCCAGCAGTGTGCCCAGGTAGCCAAGAAGGCCAACAGCATCCTGGCTTCTATCAGAAATAGTGTGGCCAGCAGGACAAGGGAAGTGATTGTCCCCCTGTACTCAGCACTGGTGAGGCTGCACCTTGAATATTGTGTTCAGTTTTGGACCCCTCACTACAACAAAGACATTGAGGTGCTGGAGAGAATCCAAAGAAGGGCAATGAAGCTGCTGAAGGATCTAGAGCGCAAGTCTTATGAGGAGTGGCTGAGGGAACTGGGGTTGTTTAACGTGGAGAAAAGGAGGCTCAGGGGGAACCTTATTGCTCTCTACAACTGCCTGAAAGGAGGCTGTAGCAAGGCAGGTGTTGGTCTCTTCTCCCAAGTAACAAATTATAGGAGGAGAGGAAATGGCCTAAAGTTGCATTAGGAGAGGTTTAGATTGGATATCAGGAAAAATTTCTTCACGGGAAGGGTTATCATGCATTGGAACAGGCTGCCCAGGAAAGTGGTTGAGTCACCATCCCTGGAGGTATTTAAAAGATGTGTAGACGTGGTGCTTAGGGCCATGATTTAGTGGTGGACTTGGTAGTGTTACGTTAACGGTTGGACTTGATGATCTTAAAGGTCCTTTGTAACCAAAGCCATTCTATGAAAAAAGAAAAATATGCTAATTATTAAAACACTATGAAAACCACATGCCACTGATTAAGCCGAGTCCCTATTTTGGTAAATACTATAGACATATTTATTTTGAGGTACTAAAACCACCTATCTTCCAGCAATATTTCAGTTAACTTCCTGATTTTGCTACCTGCCATCTTTACCTTCCATTAAAAATAACTTCCAATATGGCTGGAAGAATAATAATAAAAAAAAAAATTTCTGTTAAATATTTGTGAAGATCAGTGATCATGGTAAACTTTCTTGCATTCTGTGTTTTTATAATGACTGATTTCTTTCTAATATGTGAAACTGTCATCCACCATCTAATACCCTTTTGACTTCTCTTCATCCTCAAAACCACCTTTGTCATTTGTTCTTGCCTGGGAAACTTCATACAGCTCAGCTGACGATACATACTGCATTTTTTTAAAACTGTGCTGAGAAGAACCTCTATATTTACTGGCTGTGGTCTCTTCAACTGTCATACCAATGTGACATCAAACAAAGTCTAAGTTTAGATGAAGGGCCTTTTTCTAAACTGGCTTCTAAAAGGTCTGTGTCCAAACGGCAGTTTCTTATTATGTAGGGCCTGAGAAGGCACTGCCTATTCTACATTTCTCTTTCAAGTAACCATCATTTCACCTTACAGTAAGCTACTGAATACCACAGTTAGTGTTTGGATTAAAATCTCTTTGGAACAAAGAGATTAAACTTTTAATTAGACATTATCGGCTCCTGAAGTGTTATCTATTACTATATATTACTAATTGGTTTAACAAATTACACTATTATATTTTCCCTCTGCTTTACTGCATTTTATTATAGACAGCAGATAAAGTAACACCTTTATGTGACAGTTTTGGGATCTTTTGATATGAAAGGTACTACTTAAAGATCTGTAATATCCTGAAAATAATTTGTGGCATTATATTTTTAGCAAGTATCTGATCAGTTTAAACTGACGTTAACCAGTATAGATGCCCTTCTTTCTGATGTCCCAATCTAAACTTCATAGTGCTTCCTCATTTAAGCTGATATAAGTATGTGTGATACACACAATAAACCAGACTAGGCTGGTTTCAGGCAAAACTTGGTCTAAAATTAATATGGCAACCTTTTCTCTAATCTCCCTATCAACTGAGAAACAAAAAAGTTTATATCACATCTGTTAATCCCAATGTAGTTCACTGAGCAGTCATATAAATGCATAGGCTGGCTCACAAGACAGAGAAAAAAGAAACCACCAGAAGAGGACAGAGAACAGGAGTGTCTCGTGGCATTGTCACTGGGTGTCTTCGTTTAGCCCGCACCCGGGGCTAAACAATAACCTGTTTTTTATCAATCAGCCAATGTCCCTTCCCCGACCAAAAAAGGGAATTGGGAAAAGGACAGAGGCTCATGGATTGAAATTTAAACAGATTTAATAAAATAAGAAAACCAATATCAATACTCATACAAAAGACACAAAGTTATACTTAGCCCATGGAGTGGTGGCAAGTCCCTCCAGGGATAGCAACCACTGAGAAGAGAGGAGAAGAAGAAAGAAGGAGAGGAGAGCAGAACAAAGAGACTCCCCATCCCCATCCAATTTATTGCGAACATGACGTTTATGCTACGGAATACACATGTGGGCCAGCCTGGGTCAGCTGCCCTGGCTTTCGCTGCTAATGGCCTTGATCACCATATCACGTCTGGCCAGAAACTGAAACAAAATGTAACAGAAAATTGATTATGTAATTTTATCCCCATGAAAACAGGACACTGCATTAAAGGGAAAGTAGGATAACAGCATCAGAATGACAGTTTAGTCTTTAATATAAAATTGAAAATTTTAAAGATTCATAATGAGCAAGGTTATCCCAATTTTGCCCTGGAAAAACACCGAATGGAAGGTGAATTGAATTGTCAGGTCAGTTTCATGATTTAATACTGTAAAACCTGACCTGACTTTAAAAAAAAAAACCAAAAAACTTTAAAACTTTTAAATTTTAGATGAAACATTAGTACAGAAGGGAGAACAGTAATCCAAAGCTTATTCTTTCTTTCTTTAACACACACAGAGCACAGCTAATTTTGGATCATCTTACACAATGAAGAGATGACTTCAGTATGCAGAAACAAAGAGAACTGGAAATACTCCTGCAATTACAGATGATGTGGTGGGCAGGTCTCTGAAAAGAGTTTACATTTCACAGTGATCCCTAGTGCTCCCAAACCTGAATATTTTCTCCATCAACAAAACCTGCGCCCATGGGAAATTAGCAATTCTTCTTGGTAATTTGTGACTTTGTCAGCTACAACTGACTTGGCACGAAATCCACAATGAAGATAATGGAAACTGTTTCTGGAGCAAACTGCAGGTATGTCCAGTGGACAGCTATTCTCTTATAACTACACCAAATACAACAAATCTCAGAGACATACCCAAGACTCCATTCGCAGAGTTTGCAAAACCAAAAGGCAATTCTGTCAGTTATAATTCTTAACTGCTGCACTGAAAACCAGCAGCCCTCTGGCATCCAGCCTCCCCATTAGACCTGTATACTACCAGAAGTGTGCTATGAGGTTCTTCTCTAAAAACCTAAAAAACACCTGGATTTGCAACACAACAAACAATAAAAACTATGGTACCAATTAGCTGTGTGAACAACAGTCTCCTTTCTTTTTCCTGCAGTCTCCTTTCCTCGTCTGCCTTTGAGCTGAGGACACCTGCTCGGGATGCCTTGCTCCTCTCTGAAAGACTACTTCCTTAACTGCTCTCGGCATTGAGACCAGCTAAACAGTTCATAGTCTGAAGTGTCAAGTTTGAAATATTGCAGGGCATTTTCACTGTAAAGTCCTTAACTATGTTTCTTCTTGGCTGCATGAATTAGTCCCAGTCACTGTCTTTTTCTGTTTATTATCTTTTATTCTGCAGCATGTGGATAATCTTGACATGATAATTCTTGTAGAGATTTGAAATAGGGCACGAGGTTCAAGAAGGGCATATTTAATTGCAGGTGTAGTGAACATGAAAAATTTGAACCATGGGATTGTACATGGGGACCAAAAAGAAGCATTGTGGAAATCCCTGGATGAATAAGGAGGACCAAAGAGAGTGAAAAAGAAGAGATAGTCTGTAAAAGCATTTGAAGCACTAAAATAAATAAGGCGATAAAATTATTGGGAGGACAAGTTAGTTTAGAGACAATTCTCTCTTTCTATGAACCATTTATAAGAAAGTTAAAACCAGGCAAGGTGAAGTAAAAGGCAGAAAAAGATCAATTTCATTTCACTTCCAGAAAGTGAAGCAACATTTCAAATCGCCATAAAACACTTCTTGTTAATTGCTGTTATTGATCACTTCAGTTGTGTGGTTGTGTTCCAGATCTCCTCTGTTACTCAGCTGTGCTGTAAAATGATTCATGTGTTTGATTCATGTATTCTTAAATTGAAACTGACCCCCAAATTTTCAATGGTTATGTATTGTGCCTACCCCACACTTCAGGTCTTCTTAGCCCAGCTATTTAGCTTTTCTCCACCCATCTTGAACAAGTGTTGCTATTTCTATTTAGAATAACACACCAGCAGAAATAAAAGGAACTCATTCTGTTCTCCCTTTCTCTGGGACACTCTGAAGCACTCTGAAGATTGATGCCTACAGCAAAACAAGCTGGCAAGTCAGTAATGACATTCATTTAAGAATGTCATTCTTCATGGAAAATTGCTTTGAATTTTTTGAATTATTTCACTTATTACTAAACAGTGACTCATCTGGAAGACTAATACGTTTTTTCTACTTGATTTCCAGAAACAAGATAGACTTGGAGATGTCAGAAGTACTGCACACTCAGGGACATTCTGAATATGTTAACACACAACGGAGGCGGAGTCAGAGTTTCAAGATCTTTAAGAGATCATTCTGACAAGCAAGAAGTTACTGAGTTGAAATTTAGATATGTATCCAAAGTCAAAACCTCCAACAGATATGCAGTAAAGCAAACAGAACTCACAGGATTCTTATAATTGAAGTAAAATTCATGTGAAGTAGGTTATCATTATACAGAACACGTTTCTGCAAACAGAGCACATTGCAGTGTCAGTTATGAAGGCATTTCAATACATGCTGAGCTACTTGGACAGAAATCCATTCTTGAATTGTAGACAAAAAGCAGAGTAAAACCTATAAAAAGAGGCACTGACATCTGAGCAAAGGAACAGTGCCTACGCAAGGTGCACATCCAACTGGTAACCTACCATAGTTACAGAGAAAGAGCATAATACTTAGATCCAATTCTGCAAAATAAGACAATGTCACTAAAGCTAGTACTTAAGATTGCAAACACTGAATATTATTTTTTCCTATGCAAAAGTTAGAAATAAGAGTAGTTTTTTTGGTGATAAGACTGAAAATGCAAAGGAAATAAGAAAAAAAAAGGTATGTTTTATAAATGTCATTAAAAATACTCAGAATTAGGCTGCACTCCAATTTTAGTATTCCAGAGTATCTGGGGAACAAAATACAAATACTGATCCAAATACTGGTTTGGGCTATAACTTATAGCCATCCTTAACAGTGAAAATCTTGTTTACTTTTCAAATATTTGAGTAAAAATTGTCTCATATTTTCCTGAAGTGCAAGAATACATTCACCTATCACATAAATCTAAGTGCATAGACACTAACCTTCACTAGTTTGAGATACGTTGACTTCAGGGAAAAGTCAGGTAAGTTTTGGCATATCTTTCCAGAATAATTAAAAACATTATTAACCCTAGCAACATCTTCTCTCTTCAAAGTTCTCACCAACTCAGTACTGTCACTGGCATGTCACATGGCTGTTGCACCTTGTCCTGGTTTCACGTGGATGAAATTGTAGAATCACTTTCTGTTACTTTTTGTTTCAGTTAGTGGCCAGCCATGACGATCAAGGCCATTAGCAGGGAAAGCCAGGGCAACTGACCCAGGCTGGCCCACAGGTGTGTTCTATAACATAAACGTCACATTCACTATAAATTGGGAAGCTGTCTGGGGACAACTGGGGCTCCCTTCATCCCTTCCCCCCCTATTGTGAAGGGACTTCCCACTGTTCTGGGGGCTAAGTATAACTTTGTGTCTTTTGTATGAGTATTGATATTTTTTTTCTTATTTTATTAAATCTGTTTAAATTTCAACACATGAGTCTCCCTCATTTTCTCAATTCCTTTTTCTTGGTCAGGGAGGGGACATTGGGTGATAGAACCTTTAGCCCTGGGTGTGGGCTAAATGGAGACACACTTAAATCTCTCTCCATTAGCAGGTGAAGAAAGACTCTAGATCAGCCCTGAGTTGCTGGGATACAAGCATAGCTTTTACTTTGTGTCTCTACTGGATGGAAAACAACTCATCAAGCTGAGGCAGTGATAAATTTAAATTGGATATTTCATGCTAAAAACACCAAAGCTGCTTTTGCCATGAAAATCTGTATGTACCTAAGAGCTCAGTATCTCTTCTCCAACCTAATCTGAAGCATATTAGAACTGCAAATTTCAGCTCATGGTTTCAGAGAAAAAAAATAAGAAATGCTTAGAATGCAACGCTCTGTGAAAAGAGGGAATCAAAGCATGAAACCTGATACAAAGATATGCCATCTCTTCAGTAAAGTTAGGATTTCACGCAGAGGACTCCATCAAGACTAGATTAACCTACTCAGTCTTTGTTAAATTGTCATGCTGTCATGTATGGAAAGCATCCTGTTCCATAAAGGTTATTTGACTTTGGCAATTTTAACTGAGTATCAAAAAACCTTAAAAACTGAGTATGGGCTTTAAACTTTACGTGTAAATGAATAAATGTTGCATACAGAAATGTGAGTCCCAATTTATATAATTCTACTCAAGTCATACAGTGAAGCACTTCTTTTTAACTTTTACCCCTTTAACATCAAAGATAGCATGAGTATGTGTTCAGGTTGCCCATCAGGAATCAGAACATGCAGATGTGCCTCCTTCAACCATGGTCTTTGTACAGATTAAGTACCTCAATGCTTATTTAATAACTTGACCCCAGGCTAGCGTTTCCTCTTCTGCTTTTATGGTGTCACTCAGAAAGATATCTATGCAGTTCACAGATACACAACAAATCCAACATCATTAAATCAGGACAGTATTTTAATTCAGAAATGCACTCCATAACTGAATGACTGCAGATGTCCCCTCAACGTCTTCACTTTTTGTTGCTGTCTAATGCACGAATGCTTAATTTAATTTTTGTCAGCATAAGAATAAAATGACATTGCCACATTTGCTTTTCCAGAATAAAAGGAAATGTTGACATACTACCAGTGTAAATGAGTAGATGATAGATACGCTTAGGACTTCCATATAGCTGAAGAGATAAAAGAACTCGTTGTGACACAACTATGAGGACACCATTTGCATGCAAGGCAAAATGCAGTTTTCAAGCTAGTCAGTGCCAAACTGACTTTTAAATTTAGTCACCTAAATCCAGTGTTCATTTAGTATGTGGATATATAATAAATATATATTTTACTAGCAGCAGTGAATTTCAAAGCTTGTGTTTCAAGATGTGGGGGTTTTATATGTACATCAAAAACCACATATCTCCCATTTTAAGAGGAAAGTTAATTTTCATTCATGCTTCATGAATAAGAATTTTTAAAATGTTTTATTTTTAGTGGTAATATATCAATTACCAGATATAGAGTTGTAATCCATGTACCCTAGCTCTTCAAAAGAAAGAGAAATATAAATTTTTGCCTAGTTTCCTGCTGTACTGCAAGTTCTCTTAAGAGCTGTTCCATAACACGGAAGAACAAGGTTAAATTTCTCATTAAACATTAATTCAAGGTTTAGCTCCTCAATAAAACAATTCTTGATTCTTTAGCAAATTTGTACAGTGCCTCTGAGGTACCACAGCACATTTAAACCAAAACTAGCACCAACAGATTTATGTGCATATCTGCATATCTATATTAATACATTAAGGTCAAATTACAGTATTTCAAATGCTGTTAGTAATTAACTGTCATCCTGATCAAGTTACCACTGAAGTAAATGCAAACTTTTACTGATTTAATGAGGAAGTAGAGTGAAGTAGTAAGTTTAGGATAGATGTGTACCAAAGATTAAAAATAAAGATTATTGTAATTGAAAATCTAATCCTGTATCCATTCATTGTAGTTACTGACTTCACAGATACTGTATCAGGTTTTTTCTTAAAATATCTTATTCTTCAAATACAGAAGACTTTTTTTTTTTTATTTTCAGTTAAGAACCAGAGCTATCAAACCAGAAATATCAAACATACTACAATTATAACTCCCTATTTTAATTTATACCTGTTTACTTGTCTTAGCTTTAGCTGCATAACACAGCATAAAGCCACTCTTCACGTACATCCTTATTTAACCCCCCCTGTTCTCTGTGGGTTCTAGACTGTCCAAATTATGTGACCCATATGGTGCATTACAAAGCTTCAATGTTCACAGTGACTTTAAGAGATAAAGATGGGAATGAAAAGAAGTGGAAGAATAATGTATGCATAAATCTGTTTCCTGTCTAGGCACAGAACTGGTGAAATTTGTGGGGCTTTTTCAGTCAGGGTGGCTTTAAATGTTCTGAAGTTGGGGTTTTTCCCCCCATATGATCCTACAGGAAACACATCAGTCTGGTTTTATAAATGCCCACAAGAATGTACATACTATGTACACACTCCGTTAAGTGAGGATAAGGAGAAAGCATTGTTAATGATAGACTGAAGAGAACAAAAGCCTTTATTGAAAAGACACAGAAAACACCTGTTTCTTATGCTCATAAAAATAAATAAATAAAAAATTACAAAAACCATATATATGAAGAAAGTTGTTGCCCATCTATCCAGGTATCTGTTTTTCCCTTTTATCCTTCTAATCCTGTAAAAATGATACACAGTGTCTCCTAAGACAGAAGGGAAAGAGAAAGATGCACTGTAATTCTTACAAGATGGTATAAGACCATATTGTTTAACATACATAACTTCAAGACAGTGATTTCTCACCTATTGCAGCTTAAAAACATTCCATCAATACCTTTGCATAAATATCACTCACTGAATTTCTAGCAGGTATGCTTTCTAACGTTTAGCAAACTGTCTCATATGGAATGCGATATATTCAGACCTAGCCTGTGGGTATACTAAATGCAGTAGGTGTGCTGTAAATGTACTAATCACTGTCTCACTAAATCATAAATGATAGCAAACAAGTGTGAATGCAGCCTAGCAACAGTTCTGTCCTTGTCTCATATCAGCAATTCCTGCCTTTCTTTTGATGGTGACGATGATGGTAAGCCAAAGCAACACCTGAAGCCAACATCCAAGCACTTTGTAAAATTAGTGTTGTGGTCCACTCAAACACATTCTTTCACAATTATACTTGCTACTTGTTCTCTTTTTACTTCTCTGAGAACACAAAACCATTGCAGCACACAAAGAGGAGTATCATGTCAGCCAGCCTCACAGTCATCCCAGAAAAAAAGGTTAGAACACTTCTGCTTTTTCAAGTTCAAAATCTACAGTGTCTCAAGTCTTCAATGACTTGGAATGACTTTGACCTCAGTAAGAATTAGAAGACTGTGCACTGTATTTTCATTACTAACCACACTAAGCAATTGTGTATTGCCAATATTTACATGTTTCCAGAGCTGCAAAGATTCTGGTTCTTAATATAGGAGGTTTTCAGGTTCAATGACTTGAAATTATTTTAGTGGATTTATGCTAATCACAGTTTTTGAGGTCATTCTGAGAGGTATAATGAGGACGGAGAAAAATCAACTTTCTAGCCCCAAAGCCTCTTCCAGCAGACATTAATGTTTTTTTTATGATGCAAGAAGGTTTAGGAAAAAAAAAAAAGAAAAAGGCAAAAAGTGGCAGACACACGGTACCAGTACTAACAGTACTGTCACTGTCTACTTGTCGAACAGTGGTTCACTACTAACAAAGTTATACTCTTCATTACTAATAAATCTGACAGACTTCTCCATCTCCTTGAAGAGAACTGAATTTACATCTCAGACTATCGTGCTCTATAACTAATTTACTACAAGTCATTTTAGAGTCATCAGATTAATAGGTTTCATAAGGAATCTATTCTTGCTTTGCATCACATCTAATATATACCATAATGAAAGAGTATAGATATATTTTGTGTGTGAGCAGATACAAAAACATAAATATATGCTACAAGAAATACCCTGCCATTTTGTAGATTGGTTTGTGCACAATCTCTTATACAGAGAGAGAGAGGTGGCTGAGTGTTAGATTAACTATGGACTGGTGGTGATGAGGTGTAGATCTGATTCCAACCCCTTCTTTCGGTCCTAAGGGACCAAGACAGAAAGAACTACCAGTTATAGTATCTACACTGCGGGAGGGTTAAAGTCCATCAGGGAGAAATAATAAATTAGTTTTCCACAGTTTACTGAGATTCTAAATCCTAAAACTAAATAAAAAGTGAGAACAAAATACCTTCCTTCCCAGTTTCACAAGTAGTGTAGAAACATAACTCTTCATTCTGTTTTCTTTTGATAAAACTCACAAATTAGAAATGGAAAAATTTAGGTTGGCTTGCTTTAGTTTCAATTCAGTGAACAGGACAAACAAGAAGAGTAACTGGCTTGCACTGAGTTGAAACTCATTTCGTTCTTAAAATACACCTAGTTATTACTTATATTGAGTAAAGAAGTATAATTAAGCTCATGTGAATACAGGATGCTGAAAATTAATTCATTATACTTTATGGAACAAATCTTTTATCTTCTAAGCTTGTATCAGATTCTCCCAGAAGCCACCCCTGTAGCCATCCCCACTACCAAAACCTTGCCATGCAAACCCAGTACACCTCAGGACAGAGGAGATTAATATGGGTCAATCTGTTTTGATACCACTGAGGTCTGTTTCGACTGAAGTAAAATGTTATTTCAAGGTCATTCTGTAACATACGAAACAGCTACAGTCATTGAATCTAGTAATGCAATTCTTGTAAAATGTTTTATATGAAAATACTTTGTTTTTTTAAAGTTACTTGAAATCCAAGATGGTATTTTTCATTTGTAATTGTATTGATTCCTGTATTACAGAACAAAATAATCTGGAAATGTTTGTTTAAAACATTTAAAGCAGATCTTACTGTGAAAGCAGTTTTGCTTATCTGAGTTTTTCCTGTCAGATCAAGTCATCAACATTGAACAATGAGAGCTGCAGGAGAATGTTTTGATAATGGTTATCGTATGTTACCTTTGCTAGTAATGATCAGTAATTTACCAGTGCTAAATCAGAGGATGATGATATCATAATATCTGATAACAAGGTAAGATGTACTTGTGTAAAAGAACTGGGGATCTATTGTACATATACTTTTACGCACATTAACATACAAAAGAGAACATATTGGCTAACAGAACAATTATATGAAGACATGGAAACATCTTACCATTATCAGCATTTCATGGGGAGACATCTGGGATGTACTTTTAAGGAACAGAACCCAAAGAGAAATTTTACTCTGCATCTCTTACTGCACCTTGCACTATGCTTAATTGCATTTGTATGTATTGCTTTATTAATCATGATAATCACAGTCATAGTATAGTATAAGATGCTTATGCTTACAAGTAAGTGTAATAATTACAGAGCTAATGAAATGCTAGTGATCATGTAAATTGACAATACTGTAAAATGAACTTTGATAAAGATAAGTGGAACGGTGATGCCAAAAAGACTCATTGGTTTGAGTTTTCATATGAACAGGTTCCTATATATTTGAATAGGAAAATCTTACTAGGAAACAACATGCTGAAGAGAAAAAATACATTCTGAGAAGCTGGTGTGTGAAAGTTTCGCAAGGACTGATAAATTCTGCAGAGTAGCAGGTCTGTTGATCTGCACGTACAGATAATCTGAGGACACAAGAACCTACTGAATCCCTGGAGGGCCACAGCATGCCCAGTGCCAACAACAGGTAGTGTAGCTCAGATCACATTCAAGAGGGTGATGATTTCTCTATACATATAAAGACTACAGGTTTATATATGCATTTGATGAAATAAAGAACTGTCTTAGGGACTTTACGAACACCAACGCCAAAAGCTACTGGTGGCTTCTAGGTCCAACCTTGTCCACCTGAGTTCAAACCTTTGCTTCAGAGTGTGCAGTTGGGGTTCATCTCCTAACTGTTGCTTCATGAGTTAAAGTGTGAGCAAACACCTTGAGTGACTGCTGTGTGACTACCTATGTTATTAACAACAGCTTGACTCCACTAATCACAGAATCACAGAATGTTAGGGATTGGAAGGGACCTCAAAAGATCATCTAGTCCAATCCCCCTGCCGGGGCAGGATTACCTAGATCATGTCACACAGGAATGCGTCCAGGAGGGTTTTGGATGTCTTCAGAAAAGGAGACTCCACAGCCTCTCTGGGCAGCCTGTTGCAGTGTTCAGTTACCCTCACTATAAAGAAGTTTTATGTGGAACCTCCTGTGTTCCAGCTTGCACCCATTGCCCCTTGTCCTGTCAATGGATGTCACTGAGAAAAAGCCTGGCTCCATCCTCATGACCCTTGCCCTTTACATATTTATAAAATTAATGAGGTCAGCCCTCAGTCTCCTCTTCTCCAAGCTAAAGAGACTCAGCTCCCTCAGCCTCTCCTCATAAGGGAGATGTTTCACTCCCTTAATCATCTTCTTGGTTCTGCTCTGGATTCTCTGTAACAACAGCTTTTTAAATACAAGGTTTTCGTAGAGTTATCCGTTGTAATCTGCCCTCCCCTGATTCTTACTCTCTACCCTTATTAAGGAAAACAAAATGTAGAAATGAGGAAAAGACATACTTTTTTAATATATATATGTATTTATATACCTTGATAAAAGTTCTGCAATGAACTATATATGTGTGTCCCATCTCACAGCTGATTTCCACCACGCTGACCACATACCCACAGTTCAGAGCATGCTTCACTCCTGCTATCAATGCTCAAGTTTGGAACAATGTTGCTCCTGCTGTCTGCTTAATAGCAGCATAGTTAAGTAGTTTTACAGAATAGGACATGTAGTGTTTAAGTCCACCCAGGGACTGATCTATGTGCCACAAGAATTAACAACTACCTATTTGAACGGGAATTATTCATTGTGGCTTGGGGAATAGATTCTAAATTAATCTCTGGAACACAAAGTTGATAATCTCATTATTTTTATTCATGGCTTCAGGTGCTATCCTTTTCTTTATATTTCTAATATATTTGAATTGCCTTTTTACTTAATAATAACCTGACACACTGAGTTCCACATACAAACTACAACAGGACTGCTTCAAACTTTATTTTATCATGCATATATGTAAAGAGAAAGATAATCCCATCAGGCCACCTTAAATCATGGTTAGGGGGCAGTCTCACTGATGGGAAGAAGTGAGTGGTGGGGGGGCAGGGAGAAAGGGGAGTAGGGAGAAGACAAAATTAATAGCTTTGCTGCATCTTCCAGCTATAGACACAGGCTAAGTAAAATGCGTAGGAGCAGTATGTTCCACAAAATAAGCTGAAGGAATATACTCCTTCCCAATATTAAGGGATAAACTATAGACTAATTGGGATCAAATTTGTTTGTTGTCTAGCTTCTTTCTGCCCTTTAATCAGGATGATCTGGTATTATGTATTTTAGCCGTGACCTCTTCTGCTTCATGACTTGAGCATCTCACAGCAGAAAGTATATCCCTGCCAGAGTGATCTAAAATGTGGCAGTACTAATAACCATATTTTACAGTTTGAAAATGTGGTTTATACAATTTTCTACAGAATGCATGCAGGCAGAACGGAGAACTGACTTTCCAAGGCCAGATAACAGGCTATTCAGTAGGTCACCCTTCCTCTATATCTTGTTAAATAGATGCATCTCTAAATGGATAAATATTTAAAGACTAGCCTGAAGTATCGGTGAACTGTAGCCACTATTAAGCTGATTTCACTCTTCTCACCAACTTGGAAAGGCCTTAACTCAGTCACAGGCCCCTGAGAAACCCCAAATCTTTATTTCCTTCATTCCAGCTGGCACACAGGTTAGACACACATATATACTTTTACCGAACATAGACAATATGAGTCTTCAAACATGGAACAATGGCATGTATATTTTACCTGCAGCCAATTTAATTGTATTACCTGCATTTAAACATCTGCTTTCTTTCTGATTAGAAGCAAAGGAAATTATGTCAAGAATGAAAATATCCACAACATTTGATTAGCTTTGAAAGGGTTGCTAACCTCCATCAAGCATGTCAGAGACACTTTCCTTTTATCTTTTATGCAAAATGACTTGCAGGTAATTGCACTCTCTTCAGCTAATATAAAAGCATTTTCACTAGAACTACCCACTGTGCTAAGGGTGTCACTCTGACAAATTACGTTTGACAGCAATTCAACATCACCCTGAGAAACCAAATTTAAAATAATCCAGAGGTACTGGTAGAACAGTACAGTTACATACACCTAGTACAAAGCAGCCTAGCCTTCAACTATGAAGGATATACTCAGGAGAGCTAAACATGAAACAGATATAAATTTATTCTGTTTAAAGGTAGTGACAATTTCTTATTGACTTCAATGAAAGAAAAGCCAGACTGAAACCAAGCACTCTTCAGTAGCAATTTATTTGTATTGTGCAAAAAGCAGTCCCGTGAAATCAGAGGCTGTCACAGAACCAAAAAGAAAGCAACATCTCTAGTGCTTGTTGAGAAAGAGGAGGTGCAGTGTTCTGCCCACAAGCCGACAGATTCTGATACCCAAACTCACTCTGCTCGAGGGTGCTTCCAGCCATACCCCTGGATGTAAGAGATTACTTGAGCTGAGAATCAGTGATCATTATGAGACCAGAGCCACTGTGAAAGACTCTTCTGCACTGGCTGCTCTCTAATGCAGTGTTCTAGCAGCACGTTATAGTGGTATATGCTTTTCAGATGCTCACATTAAGCCAGCCTAATGTGTACTACTCCACAGGCTTAAAAGGATGTGACACCTATAATTTAGCATTTTTTTTGGCTATACTTAATTCTGCAAGCAAATGACACACACCTTTGCAGTAAGAATCCCAACAGGTTGAATCAAAGCTCCTTTCAAAGTTTCATGTGCTCAAAAGCCCTTGTTATATTTATTTTGTGATTCCAGATTTTGTAACGTCTTTTTTGAAAAGGCTCTTCACCTCCTCAGGAACAGGTAAAAATTTGGTCTCAGCTTCATTTTTCAGAAGGTAGATAACAGGACATAATTTCAACAATGGCCAAGAATACTGTGGTTTCTAAGGTCAATGAAGCTATGTTTAGTCTGAAATCCTCTACAGGTACTGGGAAGCAGTGAAAAGGCTGGAGAGACAATTTCCACAGACTTGTTCAGAATTTTTCGCCCGTCTTCCTACTACAGCTTCTCAATTTAATAACTCACACTCTTAACTTCATACTAGACCATGACAATGATGCAATTTTTTTCTGCTACTCCTGAGAAGGACCTGCCTTACACACTCAGTGCAAAGGAAAAAGGGTTCGTATGGATTGGGAGAAACACTCCTTGTTCTTTACAAACAGGACCAGTATTGGTTTTTCACACAAACTAAATTACAGCTTTTATTAGAAGTTTAATAAACAGTTAGGTTAAGATTACTCTTGGAAGAAGGCTAGATTTTAAAATATTTATTAGCCCAATTAAGTTACAGAAAAACCCAGCTGAAGTCAATAGAAATACTCTTACTGATCCCAGTGGCCTTTGGCTCAGATCCATAGCAGTTTTCTACTTTCTGCACTATATAACTTTTCTTGTTAAAAAAAAAAAAAAAAAGAATCTTAGGGAAAAGTAGCATATTTTTCTTCTTTTTATGCAAGTTTATTTTTTGCCTTTGGTTTCACTGTTTATGTATATAAAAGGCTCAATCCACATAAGAGCAATCAATATGCTTCCTGACAGCTTAGAAGCAGCTACTAAGTAGAACTTCTTACCACATAATCGAGTGGTTGCAGACTAACGATTAGTTTACTTAGACACACTGTAAAGCAAATGAAATGGTGAAGCAAAATAAACTAACATATACTGAGAAAATATTTTTTTCCCATTAAGCTATGAAGGCTTAGCCACTGAATGTCTTTAAAATAGCTCTCCTGGTTCACCTGAAGGCTTCTCCAAAGGTTTTAAATCAAGATACTTTGACATTGTACATGACCAACTACCACATTAAAGTGGAAGCAACAGTGCTTCTGGTTTTACTTTGCCTGACTGCTCCCTCAGCAGATTCTGTTCCATTTATTTTACCTCTAACACTGACTTTTAACATGTAAACTTCAAACCAGAATTTTCTACTTTTCTCTTAGCATTGTAAAGAAGTGTCTAGATGTACATCCAGATAAACATCTTAGAGATTTTTGAAAAGCCATTCCCTATGCTGTCTACTCTCCTCAATAAAATTTTGTCCCCGCTTTTTACTGACTTATGTAGATTTTTACACTAGGAATGTTAATAGTTCCTTGAAATACATGAGACTAAGTTCAGTTCCTTAAAATTAAATATTGCTGTAATCTTTGTTAACTAGATTTAAACATAACAAGGAGACTGTTCTTCTTTAAATTATATTCCCATGAAACAGTGACCTGACTTTGTTTCTCAGCTGCTTAACCTTTCCATTCTTCCTGACTGTGTAAACAACTATACTGCCAGAATGCTGGAAAGATCATTCACAGAATTTGCAGAAGATCTGCAACATATATTAACTGCCTAGCAAATCAGTAATGTTCCTTTCTTCACCACCATGAGAAGCAGCCTATTAACCTTCTGACTACCCTCCACTTCCCTGGTCCCCCAGTTCTCAGGGAACTAAACCAGAACTAGTTACAAAGTCATTTTTTCTATCAGATGCCCATGAACATTTCCAGATTCAGCTCCTATTATCAAACAAAGAGGAAATAAGGGTTCCTTTAAGATCCTGAAACCCACCGAAGCCTAAGTAATAGTAGTCTGTTTTGAAGATACTGGGTACCTAAAATTAAAATTACTTTATGGATGTTCCCGAAATCTCAGTATTCCTTGTTCCCTGTTACTGCTAACTCCTTGGCTTTGCACTACAAAAATAAACAGAAGATATAGATTAATTTTAAACATCGAAGGTTTCCAGTTGAGGTTAAACTCTAAGAAACAGATTCAACATCCTCACTGAAGAACAATTAGAGTATGGTTTAGAAGAATAGTAATCATTCCATTTTCAGGAATGCACACAGGCTGAGGTTTTTCAGGTGTTTGAGAACTTGGTTTCCTCTGAAAAACAGAAAAGATAAAAGACAGTTTGGGGCATGAGGGTACTATAATTCAGGAAGCTGCTGAAACCCTTAAGTGAGCACTACTTTCTGCATTAGACAGAGGTTTGCTGGTGATAGTCGAGCTAACTCCAAATCCCACACACTCAACTATTCAGTTAGCACACATGACTGGTTTTGCTCTAGTCACGTTAGCTAGGTTTTTTTGCAATGCTTTGCTGATCTTAGTATGTGGCAATGAAACTACAGTTTTGCAGTTCTTAGAACAGTGTAATATTCTTACTTTAAAAAAAAAATCAACTTCTGTATTGGGTTAGCACGGCAAGGTTTTGGTAGCAGGGGGGGCTACAGTGATGGCTTCTGTGAGAAGCTACTAGAGGCTTCCACCAAGTCCAATAGAGACAACGCCAGCCAGATCCAAGATGGACCAGCTGCTTGCCAAGGCTGAGCCAATCAGCAACCGTGATAGCGCCTCTGGGATAACATATTTAATAAGGGGGAGAAAGTTGCTGTGCAACAGGAACTGCAGCCAGAGAGAGGAGTGAGATGTGAGAGAAACAGCTCTGCAGACACCAAGGCCAGTGAAGAAGGAGGAGGAGAAGGTGCTCTAGGCGCCAGAGCAGAGATGGTGAAGACCATGGTGAAGCAGGCTCTCCCTGTGCAGCCCATGGAGGTTAATGATATAGCAGATATCCACCTGCAGCCCGTGGATGATCCCACACTGAAGCAGGTAGATGCACCTGAAGGAGGCGGCAAGCCCATGGGAAGTCCACATTGAAGCAGGCTCCTGGCATGACCTGTGGCCCCATGGAGAGAGGAGCCCACACTGGAGCAGGTTTGCTGGCAGGACTTGTGACCCCATGGGGGACCCATGCTGGAGCAGTGTGTTCCTGAAGGACTGCCCCCCATGGGAGGGACTCACGCTGGAACAGTTTGTGAAGAACTGTAGCCCATGGGAAGGACCCATGTTGGAGAAGTTCGTGGAGGACTGTCTCCCACAAGGGAGCAGGGGAAGAGTGTGAGGAGTCCTCCCCCTGAGGAGGAAGAAGCAGCAGAGACAACGTGTGATGAACTGATGGCAACCCCCATTCCCCATTCTCCTGTGCTGCTGTGGAGGGAGGAGATAGAGAAAATCAGGAGTAAAGTTAAGCTGGGGAAGAAGAGAGGGGTGGGGGGGAAGGTGTTTTAAGATTTAGTCTTTATTTCTCATTACCCTACTCTGATTTGATTGGTAATAATTTAAATTAATTCCCCAAGTCGAGTGTTCTACCTGTGACAACAATTGCTGAGTGATCTCTCCATGTCCTTATCTCGATCCATGAACTTGTCATTATATTACCGCCACCAGGCACGGCTGCTTGGTGGAAAGCTCTCGTGGGGAAAGTCTGTGGCATTAGACTGGACATCAGGAAAACTTTCTTTACCAAAAGGGTTATCAGGCATTGGAACAGGCTGCCCAGGGAAGTGGTTGAGTGACCATCCCTGGAGATATGTAAAAGACATGTAGATGGAGTGCTTAGGGACATAGGTTAGTGGTGGACGTGGCAGTGCTAGGTTAACAGTTGGACTTGATGATCTTAAAGGTCCTTTCCAGCCAAAACTGTTCTATGATTCTAAGTGCTTCTTTGCCATAGTTTACATTCTAAATCCTGCTGTACGTTATGATTTTTCATTTGTAAAATTCAAAAGTCAAAACTAAATTAGCTCGCAGGCAAATTTGCTCAATTTCTCCTAAAAAAAAAAAAAAGTCATTATTATTACAGCTTCCAGATTTTTTGGAAATCCATCATCCCACAACTAGCAGCAACTAGCGCAGCATGCCTTCTAACCTCAGCGTGGTGAAGTAATGCCATGACTGCATAGCCCTACTTGAGCACACTGAACTCTCGTGAGTGTAGCTCTTATGTGCGTCTCCAAATACTATTCTGCTTTTCATCAACTCCTCAAATCCTAGATGAGGAGTGGAGAACGTATTTGAAGCTACAGCTTTATACCTTTTGCTTGTTGTACACACGTCTTTCCCATCCCAAACAGGAATATACTTGCTTCCTCAAGAATGACCAGCTCAGTATTAACACAGAGTATAAAATCTGGCAAAGCACTATGAAATTTACTGTTGTAGTTGATGAGAATGGCCACAATTTATCTTCAACATGACATGCAATGTTAACTTTTTCATAGCAAAAGGAAATCAGCTAAAAAAGACAGGGGAGAAGAGAATTGTCCCTGCAGGCAGTTCAGAGTAAAATCATCTACCAGTCTTTTAGTGAGACAGAAGAAATACAGTCGACTTTTCAGACCTTGCTTGGATTTTATGTCAAGTACTAAATTCACACCTGATATACACTTGAATAGAAGGGGAGAAGAATAACGATGTTTTGTCTTTAGTTTTTAAATTTTGTTTCCTCTCCTGTCCATAATATAGGACCAGTTAAAAATACTGCAGCATTTACCTGAGGCAGCATATGTTAACATAAATTGCCAAGGGGAAATATCTTTATTTTTACTCAGAATCTCAAGTATTCCGAGGTTTCAAATGTGCTGTCGGACTGGAGGTTGGCTGAATGCCTTGCCCTTGCATTCTCCTCCACTGCATTGTAATGATATCAAGCTTGCATTTACTACAATACACCAGCACTGGATCTTAAAGATATCTTTTGTAAGAAGGTTTTCTTTTCTGTTACCATGAAATTTTTTACAGACTTACCACATTCAAGCTAAAAAATTAATTTGAGTTCAATTCTAGCAACATTGTACATGTTTTGTTTTTTTTTGTCTTATGATACTGGATTCACTATGGAGAGATATGCTGCCTTTTTGAAATTTCCACCCTAACATTATTAACAATTGTTTGCTAACTGTAAGTATCAATGATGCTTAATCAACCACAGGTTCAAAATGGACTACACTGTAACATTCTACATAAATTCATAACATGCTTTCTTTCTGTTGTCTCTAAAAACACACATGAATATTACAAATACTTCTGGAAATTTAAGCTCCATTATTACTGTCTTATCTTTTGCAGACCTATTTTTTAATGGTAAGAATCAGGCTTTGACCTAGACAGTGATGTCACTGATTTTAAAACCTGCTTTGGAAAAAAACCCTCTAATCTATTTTCATTTCCTCCTCTTCCAACAAGTAAAAACTAAAAAGCAAAAACAGACAAAAGAAAAAAGCCTACTCTTCAGCAAAAACTGTTTAATTCTATGATTGATACTTTACTTATGATGGTTATATCTCAGCTTGAACTTTTTTTTTTTCATTCATATGTGCTGAATGACCCTAAAGCTTTGCATAAGTATATCTAACAAGGTGACTTTCCCTCCCATCCAAAAAACCTCATAACTTGGAGAATCCCCTTTACATGTTCCTCATAAGTTAGTGCTGCTTATAAGTTAGCTGGACATGGTCAGTACAATATTAATACAATTAAAGTTAACTTTGGAATCCTGCTGAATTCATATGTTTATATTAGACTTCTTGTACTGAGTCAGCAGAAGTCTGTTAATTGCAATAATTAACAAGCTGTGACCCTTCAGCTCACAGCATAGGCTGCAGCTTGGTCTCCAGAGAAGTTAAGGAATGAGTTAGAAAAAGCAGATGACTATCAGACTGACCTCACATTACTGAGAATTATGCTCATTCAGAAATTACCATTTAGTGCTGGAGCACCAACTATACGCCAACAATGAACTAGAAGCACGAGTAGTTTTACTTATCAACAAGCACCAGTATGCTTTGAAGTTGTGCTATGAAAAAAAAAACCAAACCAACCTTGAAAGAAAAGATTGATCTTGTCAGCAAAATTCCTGTATCACACAAACTCCCTTTTTCCCCTCTAGGAACATGATATCTGATTTCCTCTCATCTAATTCTTCTCTCTACCATTTCTCAAGCAGAAAGCTCAGTCTAAGTGCCCCTCCCAGGGATTAGGACAAGTGCTGCTCCTTTGTCAGCAATGTGGTGCAACATGAGGCCGCTGCAGTCAGTCCCCAAGAGGGGACCTCATTGCCCCCAACGTTTTACCATGTAGACCTAGCTGCTCAGAATTGATTTGTAGTGACTAACACCAATGATCTCTGCTGCAATGTTATTGATAAATCTCAAATACTACAGTTCATATACTGAATGTGCAGTTAGGAATAAAATACAAAACAAAACCAAAAACATTGCAAAAAAAAAAGTGTTATTGACAAGCCCCTGATGTGTATTTTCAACATTAGTGTTCCTAGGGATTTACTAGCTATTATACTCTTTAGTAAACCCACAGATACCTGCAGGGAAACTTCTAAAGGAATTTCCTTGTAAAGAACCAGCAGAGTTAAATCTAGGCCTGTAAAACAGAACAAAAGTTACTATATGTATAAAACTGACTAAAAGGTTCATTAAGAATCATCACATGTTGACTTTAGAATTTGCATTTATCTACAAGTAATAAAAGTATTCATGTTTTGTACTTAGAAATACAAAACATTATAAATTATAAATGTCTTTTGTCTGGCATTTGGTAAAGCTGACAAAATTTTATCATCAGTTTTGGTCAACTATGTACATATGTTTTGTCTTTCACAAAACCCAGCAAACCTCCAAACCCTTCACCAGCTTGATTGCCCTCCTCTGGACTCGCTCCAGCACCTCAACATCTTTCTTGAAGTGCGGGGCCCAGAACTGGACACAGTACTCATGGTGCGGCCTCACTAGTGCAGAGTACAGAGGGACGATCACTTCGCTCGATCGGCTGGCTACACTATTCCTAATAGAGGCCAGGGTGCTGTTGGCCTTCTTGGCCACCTGGGCACATTGCTGGCTCATGTTTAGCTGGCTGTGGATCAGCACCCCCAGGTCTCTTTCCACCGGGCCGCTTTCTAACCACTCTTCCCCCAGCCTGTAGAGCTGCATGGGGTTGTTGTGGCCGAAGTGTAAGACCCGGCACTTGTTCTTGTTGAACCTCATGCCGTTGGTCTCGGCCCATCTATCTAACCTGTCCAGATCCTTCTGTAGGGCCTTCCTACCCTTCACCTCACAAGCACACTGATGTTCATGGATCCACTGAATATTAGCATGGGCTAAGTTCATCAAATATCCCTGCCTGGATCCTACATGCCTTACCCAGTCACCAGCTCAGGTCTTGGGTCTTTGAAGATGCTGCCTTCCCCTTCTCCTAAGGTGCCAGCTAGACTAGCTTGAAGTGTGCTAGTGAATCTCATCTTCACCAGACACGGAACAGAAGACAAGGTCATACAGAAAATAGGTAGGAATGAGTTAGTAAGAAGGCAGAACAGACTATGGTAATCAGGCACAGGGCTGGGCTTCACAAGCTTCTCTCTGCTCTCCCATGCTTGCTCGTCTCTGATCTACCACAATCCCTACCTTTCCCTGGCTTTGTCCCTTCTCCTAAACATCCCATAATACATTTTACACATTCACACAATCAGAACATCCCTTTAGGTTTTACACAATCCCACAAGTCCCCTCAAAAAACCCTTAAAATTTTTTTCTTTCCCATGAGGCGCAATAATCTTGTTTCCCCTTCTTCTCAATTAGAAAGTTGTGGTTGAACTTCTTCAACTTCAGATTTGCACTATAAATACCACTAAGATTAAAGGTGTATTACCAAGTTTCTCTGGAAAAAAAAAAAAAAAAGGAAAAAAGTCACAGCATCAGTAAAGTGTAAATCTGTAAGAATCAATTAACTTTCAATTATGTGAGTATGATATACTACTACTGCTTCATACACAAGCATGCAAATGAAAGATGCAGTCTATTGATGAAGCAAAGTTTCCTGACATGTCAACTTATTGTCAGTGCCAGGACAGGTATAACTGAAGAGGAAAAAATTAGATCTGCTTGTTAATTCTTGTGCACAATGGTGTAAGATGGCAGAGTGTTCTCTTGCTCTTAGCCTAGATTCTCAAGTAAATGAAATATATAGGATTGTGTTATCAGTGTTAAGTTACTCAATAATTTTTGATCCTCCGGATGATTATTAATCAACTTCAAAGGTGAGCAGACAATTTAAATCCCATAATCTGTTTGAAAAAGCACCTAGTAACCACATATTGAAGAGACAGAAAGAACAGGGCCTTTACTGAGGAAAGGCAGGAAAACTACAACTGTTCTATGCTCTTAGTAGTATCTGGCAAAAGAGTCAAGCTAGAGCTAGCAGTCAGCCTGTCATAAAGTACATGTTTAGCTTCAAAAAAGTCTCAATGTTGTGTCTTTTCCCCAGTGAGAACAGCACAAGACATGTAGGTGAATTTGGATTTGCCACAGCACAGGACAGAGGTGAAATGGAACTAATCTGTACCAAAGGAACTTCCTTTAGTTTTGCAGATCACAGAATTCATCTTCACAATTAATAGTCACACTGAGATAAAACCAAAGCTATTGCATAAAAAAGGAAAAAGTAAAACAAAGTACTTTTTGTCCTTCACAAATTTCTGTTGAACGTTTTTTGGCTTCGTTTGGGGGGGCTTGTTTGTAAATGGTTAAACTACTGCAGTATAAGTTATTGAAAAGCATATCCACCACAAATTACTAAGACAGTGTAAGATCATTTTCATCCATTACATTATCACTCAGCCTCCAGCATTCTGATACACAAAACCAACCACATAACCCATCTGTATACACCTACACAGGCATTTTTTTCTGTTGTGGCATCATTGCTTACCTTCCATTACAGAAAGTGTAGAGGATAATAAAATAACCATGACTTCTCACCATTACAAATACAATTGTTTCTCCCCTGTATTTGTACTGAGATACGGAACAATGGGCACAAAAATTCACTTATGTAGCTGGCATAATAAAGAATGCATTGTCTGGAATCTCTAAACACTACAGGAATCAAACTTTAATTTTCTTTTTATCACCTGGAAAAAAGAAAAAAGGGCCTGCTGTCATGAAATATAAAATTCATTGTCTGATATGATATAGGCTTTAAAAAAAACCAACAACATATTTCACAGCTACAGCTCTTGGTTTATTCAGGAAAAACAGGATTAGAATATGTAATATTTGTTTAAGTACGTGCCCTAACTCTTCTGCCTACAACGGAGAAATGAGATACAGAAGTCTTCGGCAAACTTCCTTTTCCTGTTTAAACTGCCAATCTATAATAAAGTGTAGAGGGCTTGAGTATAAAGGGTAAAGTAAGGGAAGTTTGTTGTAAAGAAACAAACAGTATAATGTCTGTAAGTATACCCAATGGAGAGACTCAGGGGTAAAATCTGGCCTCACACTGAAGTTGTCAATAAAACAAAGACATTTGAGATAATACAATTTATTACATTTCTGCAGTCACATGTCCTGAAGCTATAGGAGACTAATTTGTGGTTTTAAAATGTGCTGGCTTAATCAGCATTTGAGGGCATGCCAACAAAATCATATTTTGCAGAGTTCGAGGTACCTGATAATGCATCTTCATCTAGCTGATGAGAATTCTTTGGTAATGCTCCTATACTTTAGGAATAGGGCTTCAAAACATTTGGTTGTGTTGTATCAAATATACACATAGTAAAACTTAATTCAGTACAGAATTAAAACCAAATTGTTAATTTTTCAGCACACGTTTATTAGGTGATTGATATTAAGTGATTACAGCTGTTCTTGCACAGAGGCCAACAGACCTAAATGAACTCCAGATCACCTCAGGAGTTCTTTTCCTCTATACTGATTTATAGCACACAATTATAACAATACAATTTGTAGTTTTGTGGCATTTCTCTCACCATGCTTACCTCTCTCTCAAGAGAGGTACATGTGAGATTTCCCTAGTTGGCCTTTTCTAGACAAGCCCTTTATAATAACAGTGCCTGCCCATCTTAATGAGCATTCTCAACAAGACATATCACAATAAAAGCAAGCAAAACAGCCTCCATAATTCTGATCCTCATGCTTTAGCATGGCACTAGCTTCTCTGCCTCACATTTCTGACCAGCTAGATGGTGCCATTCCTGTGTATTCCCTCTCAAATTTCTGCACAAACCTTACTGATGAGCCTCATTTGTCTCTCCACTTGCAGATTCCTTCTGGGCAAAACCAGAAAATTCCATTACAAAGGGAAAGGGAAAGTGTGGGGTTTAAATCCTCAGATGAACTTCTGCTTTCATAATTTTCAAAAAATATTAGGATAATTGTAAATTATGCACTGCTTTTCTAGTAGCAATTATTGATATTTCGACATATGGCTGTATTTCTCCCTAATGTAACTCCAGAAGCTGCATTTTGTGAGCTATCCTTTGTAGAACTGCAGTTCACAAAAATCACAGAATCACAGAATCACAGAATGTTAGGGATTGGAAGGGACCTCGAAAGATCATCTAGTCCAATCCCCCTGCCGGAGCAGGATTGCCTAGACCATATCACACAGGAACGCGTCCAGGCGGGTTTTGAATGTCTCCAGAGAAGGAGACTCCACAACCTCTCTGGGCAGCCTGTTCCAGTGTTCAGTCACCCTCACCGTAAAGAAGTTTTTCCTCATACCAAGGAAAAACCTGTTTTCATATACTATTGTTCTCTCCTTCGCAGAGTAAGTCAGTCAGCAATTTAAAATTTTTGAATACAGCTACTGAGCCTGAAGTGTTTGGGTTTTGGTTTGTTGTTTTTGGTTTTTTTTTTCCCACTAAGTGATTTCATATTTTTTAGCAGTTTCATAACACGAACCAATATCCTGTTATTCTTTTTTACTTATTGTCTATCTCCACAGAGGGATCTTGTTCAGCAGGCTGGCATCAGATTATTTCCAAATACACGTAGATTTAGAAATTATGATTTTTTTTTCTATTTAATAAAAGCAGTAAATAATAGCTAACTTCAAAAGATTGAATTACTGTTATAAATCATGTTAATCTGTGATTCCTTATAGAGGGCTACTACCATGAAGATTATATTTGACAGCATTTGTACATTCTAGGCCAGCAATCTTCAATCTGTGCTTCAAGAGCTACTACAGACTGGTGAAAGATCAGCCCTGCAAAACATTTTGCACCTGGGAGGTGGGAAATTATGCAGACAGAAAGGTGGGCAACAACAAAAGATAAAACTCCACTGCCATAAATAAATATTCAAACTTACTTGCTTTAATATCTGTTTAGAAATTAAAAACATGCTTTTATGAATCACTTAAGAGATCTTTATGAAATTCTGACAGTATATAACAAATAATTTTAATTCATTGCCAAGTAAAATGTGGCAATATAGACTTAAGACAGTATGTGGGCTTTCTCAATAAGGGTTAGAATACCTTTAGCTACAACAGGTTGAGAAGTACTGTTGTAGGCTGGTGTGGAATAATCTTCCTAGTCAACAGACAGCCTGGACTCCACTCCTTGCTTCTCCATTATTCCTCAAAGGAAGGGCACAAGCCACATCCTTTCCATCATCACCTCAGTGCCGAAATCACACATACACCCCACTGCTCACCAAAAACATGACCATAAGCTATCACACACCACTGACAGCTGTCCTGTTTCTTGATACAAACTTAACCACATTATGATCTTCTTCCGTAGTTAAATGTTCTGTCTGTGCAGGAAGTTTTTGAAATGAAAGCGCACAATAGAAGAAAAATAACTTTGCTTAGCAATTTGCAGCCTTAAAAAGGAAAGATAAACAGGCAGTATAGAAAAGTTTCAGTCAAAGCCTCATGTTACAGTAAGGCACAGAACAGAAGGCACAAATTGTCCTCACACAGACAGCAATTTGTAAGTTACACCTTTCATCATATCAAATGACCAGCTTCTGAAAATATTAATATATATCCAATGAAACATAAAATAACAGAAATAGTAAAATACGTCTGAAACCTGACACATTTATAAGTTGGGGGAATTCCCACTAGGTCTTGCAAGTAAGCCTTCTCTATTTACCTTCAGTTTCATAGGAGTTTCATTTGCACAATGCTTTTTGGTCCAGACCTCAGTCCCTTGGAGTTTCTTTGTAATCCAACATTGTTTTGAAAACATATAAGAAAAAAGTGGGGCTTTTTGTCACCAGAATAATTCATGTGGCAGTATGTATATCAGTATATCAGAACTTAGTTCTGATCTTTGTCTTTCCAAGGGGTCTCTCCCAGGATAAAGAGATGGAAAGTGTCTGTAATTATTTTTTTTTAATAATTGGAGACTGACAGCACCAAGGAAACACAAAGGCCCAATGTGCTGTCACCCACAAAGCAATTCCTCTTGCTCACCTTTTATTTCCTACATTTTTCCTAAGAGAATCTGAGACGAAAATGAAGTTGGACCGACCATTCATTACTTGTACGCAGCCTTAGGATTTCCTGTTGTGCTGTATTTTTTCTTATGGGTTTTGTAGCACAGAGAGATAACAAAACCATTATGAGGCAGTACCAAAGAAATCCAAATGATACGGTTCACAGACAGAGAAGTGCCATAACTGAAGTTAAAATTATAAAGTAACTGCTAGCCTGAATACAGCGTCTTGGGCACACCACTGCTGGAGCAGACTGGGAAGGCCTCCTTAAAAGCACAACACCTTTGCAGAGACATACTCAAAAGCGGATCCTGTAACAGCAACCGCAGATTAACTGTTTAGACACAGCGGGCAGCAAGGAAGTGATATCTTTACATAAGGAAAAAGAAAATAGCTGCACAGTGAACTGAAACAGCATTTTGGCAAAGGTCAAGGTGAAGTTTCAGTGAGGTAGTGCACAACTGGGCTCAGCAAAGAAGGAAAGATGTGTAGCACATGGAAGAGCACTAACAGGGCACCCTGTCAAGTGGGAGAATGTTATGCTCAAATAAGTACAGTAAGTAGCAGATCGTGCTCTGTAATTAAGACTCAGTTTTGGTGTCCCTACCATATTTGTAAGAGAACGTTGCTTAATTTGCAGACAAAGAACAGCTTGCTGTTTCACACACTTTGATGAAAAGCATATAAATGGCATATCCCATGCAGGAGAAATCTAGGGGGAAGGGAGGGAGAAAATTTTTCTAATTCTCTCTCTCTCTCCAGACCTCTATCACAACTAAGGAAGTTACCTCTTATATCTACTTATTTCATATTTGACTGATAAAAAATGATGAGATTAAACAAATACGTGGATACAAATGTTCCAGATGGTCAATCTGAACAGTAAGAATGGTGTTTGGAGATCTGAGCTGGTTTGGAATAAATCCTAAATATTTACAACAAACAAAACCAGGCTATTAAGAGCATACTGTATCTAAAGAGTCCTGCTATACTCCTAGTGCCAATGTCTTCCTACAGGGTTCTGTGCTTTCTGGCCCTCCCCATCACTAAATGGTATTACAGGAAGTAAATTACATTCTCTATGTTATATTTCACTCTCTGTTTGACAGTAGTCTTCTGCAAACCTTAGCGGTTTTGAAATTCTTTTGCATAGTATGTACCATAATCCATATTCAAAATACTTAAAACTAACAAATCCAGCCATCTGCAGTCTCCATTTTTTAAAACACTGCAAATATTTTAAAATATATGTGCCAGTAGTTCTGTATTTATAAAACAGATAAATACACTACATTCAAAATAAGATTAAAAAGAAATCAAAATGAAAAAGACCCACACACACTTCCTTTCTGGTTCTATAAACTGTCTGTAGGATGTATTCCAGTAATTTCTGCTTTTATTTCCTCTTTATACCAGCAATTAAATAGAAGCTAAAAAGTTATTTATCAGTTACTAATTAAAATACAAGCGTACATTTAAAAATTTATACTTATTAATATATAGTAAATACATTATATATTGAAAAGCACAGATATTCTTATTTAAACTGCATCTAAAACATGTATTATAATAATAAAACAGATTTCATAGCTCCTAAGAATATTAAAAGGCTGCAGAAAGCTAGCAGAACCCTTGAAATTTGCCTCATTATACAGCTGTTGAATGAGCAAGGAAACAGTCAACTGAAAGAACTCTCTTTATATATTTTCTTGTATTTGGTTTGTGTGACAAGGTTTTGGTAGCGGGGGAGTTACAGGAGTGGCTTCTGTGAGAAGCTGCTAGAAGCTTCCACAATGTCCAATAAAGCCAATGTCAGACAGCTCTAAGACGGACCAGCCGCTCACCAGGGCCAAAGCCAACCCATCAGCGAGAGTGGTAGTGCTTCTGTGATAAGGTATTTAAGAAGGGGGGAAAAACTGCACAAAATCAGCAGCAGTCAGAAGAGAGGAGTGAGAATATGTGAAAGAAACAACTCTGCAGACACCAAGGCCAGTGAAGAAGGAGGAGGAGGAAGCGATCCAGGTGCAGGAACAGAGATTCCCCTGCAGCCCGTGGTGAAGACCATGGTGACGCAGGTTATATCCCTGCAGCCCATGGAGGTTAATGTTGGAGCAGATATCCACCTGCAGCCCATGGAGGATCTCATGCCAGATCAGCGAAGGAGGTTCTGACCCCGTGGGAAGCCCAGACTGGAGCAGGCTCCTGGCAGGACCTGTGGACTCATGGAGAGAGGAGCCCATGCTGGAGCAGGTTTGCTGGCAGGACTTGTGACCCCTTGGGGTCTTTCACGAACAAACTGCACCCTGCGGGAGGGACTCACGCTGGAGCAGTCGATGAAGAACTGTAGCCTGTGGGAAGGACCCATGCTGGAGAAGTTTGTGGAGGACTGTCTCCCATGGGAGGGACCCTGCACTGGCCCAGGGGAAGACTGTGAGGAGTCCTCCCCCTGAGGAGGAAGGAGTGGCAGAGACAACGTGTGATGAACGTGTGATGAACGTGTGATGAACGTGTGATGAACGTGTGATGAACGTGTGATGAACGTGTGAGTGGACTCTCCATCACTGGTGACAATAAAAGTTTGACTGAACAAGCCCTGAGCAACCTGACCAAACTTTGGAGTGGGCCATACTTCGAATAGACTAGCTGACCTTCTTAGGTCCCTTCCCACCTAGACTATTCTGTGACTTGAAACTTATATCATTATAATACAGAGGCTTCTAAAGGATATACCTGAATTGTGAAAACAAATCCACAACAAAGGCAGCAACTGCACATCTCTCTTCTGTTATAAATGGCCACATTATAAGATGCTGTAGTATTTACTATGAATTAGGAGAGTATCCTTAGCGAAAGAGCTGAGCTTTCATTAATGTGAGTCTGACATTTGCAAAATTGATTTTTTTTTTTACATTTAGAGCACTTCTTTTGTAGTGAGGACTCATGTCTAACATTAAGCAAACTAAATTACAGTGGTTTTGCTTAAAAGCTTCCCATAGAACACCATTATTTTACAATGCAGATGGCAATTGTTTAGCAGAAGGAGGCATGTTTTAAAAAACAGAGCAGGTATACTGACTTATCTGGAAACAAAATCCTTAAATGAAGAATATCTGAAGCACTAAATGTTGGTCACTGAAAACAAACGAATGCTCACAGAACTTCAAGGGTTAGTCATAAAACTTGGAATCCAATTAAAAGTTTGAGGACATGCATCAAGAACCTTATCCACATTTTTATCTTAAGAGGAAAAAAATGGCTTACATCTTAAAAAGAAAACCTGAGAGAGTGCACGAGAGACTAGCTCAAACATCGGAACTCTTATTTTAGCATCACTACAGGTCTTTTATTTGTCTTAGTATACATTTGAAATGCATTAATTGATCACAAATCAAGTTCAAAAGAGGTGGCTAATTTCCCTCGGAGTGAATCTTATATCTGGATGTTCATCTAATATTAAATTTCATAGTTTTCATGGTTTTCTTCGGATGCATTATATTGATCCAAATGTTATTTTGGATTCAATTTTTTATTACTTATTCACAGTGTGTAACAAACCACAGGGTTCTTCTGGGGTTTATATCTGAAAGGTACACAATGCAGGATCCAAGATTGTAATCCACAGTATTGTATTCTTTTTCTTACAGATCAAAACTCCAGAAACTAAGTTCAAGTAAGCTTTATGATTAATCATACATGCACTGAATATCCCAACAAAGAATAACTATGCCATCATACCTTCCTTTTTCCTCAGTTTTATCCTCCCATGGTAAAGCTGGATGATGGCAGAAAAGCACCACTGCACTGATGGTAACCACTTGGGGAATTCCCACACTTTGTGGGCTCCCCAGTTAACTACAACAGGATTTCTCTTCACTGGACACCTCTGCAGGCCACCCCCTCTATCTTGTACATTAAGCAATGTACTCCATCCCGCCTTTCTGTCAGCTCAGCAATGGCAGCAGAGCCAGATGGAGCCTTTCATCCCCTTTGCTTTCTGTATTCTCTTCTGTATTATGATACCTTGGCTTGTTTGCTAGTTTCCCAGGATTTCCAGATGGTCTCCCAGGACTCTTTTAGACAGATCCAAAACTGCTTAATTTCCAAGATCAGTTGAAGTCAAACCAATGTGTCCAATGTGTACAGTACACATGCAGATGTTAAATGTTTTCACACATTCCTTTCCTTTTGGCTCAATAATGTCAATACCACAGAACTCCATGAGGAATTATGCAAAGTTAGAAATGCACCTTGGTCCATTTTTTTTCTTTCCCAAGCTAAACAGAGCAAGTGAGTGAGTGTGTGCATGGTATTCTTTCACATGATGATCTTTTCTGTATCTTACAACTTACCTCTGTTAAATGGTGCACTCTTTTTATATTTCAAAATGGGTTTTGACATAAACACGGTATTCAAGATGAAGTCCTGTCATCAGCTCTATGACATTTATTTTCACAGATGCTTTCCAAACTGTTCTGTCTCCATCCCAATATTTCTTGTGTGCTCTTTCACTAAACTGTCTACTTTGACATACAGATCTTTTGCATGATGATTACAATTAAATGTAACTTACAACTTGGAAATATATATAATTCACTGAAATTATTTGTTCTGAAGCAAACTACACTCCACTTGTCAGCCCTATAGACAACCACCACCCTGTTCTCTTTCCCTGATCATCCTTCCCCCTAGTCTTTTCTGGACTTAACCAAATTAACAATTTTGCAAGAGCTATGACTTCTTCCCTCTTAGGATACTCTTTTTGTTTGCTCTCGTAAAGGAATATGTAATATCCAGCCTGTGAGACCTCAAACATCACATATTTTATTCTAGAACCTACATTTCCTATTCTTTCAGCTTTACTTCTCTTGCTAAATGTAACAGAAACATCCTAACAGTATATACTCCTCTAGCAGACTTGCCTTTTTATGTCAGTTCATTTGCGAAAGTGTATATATGTTTTAAAAGTGCACATATGAAAAAAGGAAGATAAAAGACCTGTTCTATTAAAAATTAAATTTAAACCCACAATTAAATCGTATTTTTTCCATTGACTTTACATAGGTCCTGCATTAAATAAACCATGTTTAAGCATTCTTAATTTGAAAATAAAACAAGCTCAATCCGATTACTCTTAGATAAATAAGTATTGTTTTTAATACCTTATAGACTATTAAATTATTTTTTTTTTTAGGGATGGAATGAAACAGCTCAAGGGCTGGAACACATGAATTAACATTTTAATAGTTTTCTGCAGATTGATATGTCAAGCCAACATCATAAGTTTACTCAGGCAGTGTGAACCAACATTTATTTATGAAATCTCAGTTTAAGAGGGAAAAGACTTCTATTAAAGTTATTTTATACACTTCTCTTAGTTGATATTTTTCACTACCAGCATCATGACTGTAACTGAAGTTCAGGGACAGTTGAAACCTTAAAGCAACATTATTAAATATCAGTAGATAACTCTATTAAATAGATAATTAACTGTGCCAAGAGGAGCTTAATAAAAAAAATTCTTAAGATTTTTTTAACCTGCTGTTTTCATTGCTCTCTAATGAAGATGTAATAAATTAGTAGTCTCAGCATCACTTCCAACAGTGTTAAATCATTGTCCTTGAGAAGGCAATTATTATAGTACTTAAATATGTGCCTCTATTGGTCTGAAAGAGCAGTACCACTTATATTTTCTAATCATGCTAAGAAATCCATAAACATAAAAAATGTTCCAAATTATGCACTATAGGTTCCCTTGCCATTTTCATTTCCAAGGACTAATGAACACCAAAAGCTAGGGAATAATTTAAAAGTCCACAGGTAATTACTGGAAAGTAAACTGGATTATTAGTCTATGACTTATAACACATTGAGTAAACTGCTCAATGCATGATTGCCATTGTTATTCAACACTTGTAGTTGCTTTATCACAGAATCAATAATAATTTGTAGTCTATCAAGATGGGCAAATTTGGGTACCCAGATATCATATAAAACGTGTATTAGTAATCTTGCAATCACATATAATACTGCCTTTAATGAAGTAAGACTTTTACACACTGTTTAATAAATGGATATCTTCAGGTTAGATAAAATAACATGCAGGATTGTACTGCTTGATTTCTGTGTCTATTGGTAGCAATATTTGCCCTTTGTTCTTAAAATTTATGCTGAAAATGAAACCTTAATTCTTCCATATCTTAAAAGACTTTTTGTTGTTTTTTTTTTTAAAGTATTTGCCACTCCCTAAACTCAAACACTTTTAGTAAGTGTCTCAAATCCAAACAATGATGCAAATACATCTGAAGTGAGCTTCACATTAGCAGACTCAATAGCAAATAGCTTACCATAAATGCAGATCTGTGGAGCTGCAGGAAATAAATAATAAAGCTGTGTTCAGCCTTTGTTTATATTTGCCATCACACTGATGCTGCTTCACAAAGCAACCCTCAACAACCCAAAAGCCTGAAATACTTCTGTTTCAAGTGTGCGTATGCACTTGCTACATGAAAACCCATTGGTTGAGGCTCATATGCCTTATCTCTGTAAGGAATAAGTGTCAGAAAGAGATGCTAGCATCACAGTGTATACTAGCCTCTCCAGATTGAAGTCATAAGCAATTACATGTTTTCAGGTTCAACATGGTTATTGAATTAACTGCAGAAGGCTTTGTTAGGTTGCTTGATTAAAGGCTAAACTCCATAAGCACAAAGGAGCACAGAGGAACAGCAACAGGCGGAGGTACCCCAGGAACCCAGTCAGAGTGACCAGAAGCCCCTGAGTTGACTCCTTCAAGAGCTGTCAGAGAAGAAGAATCAATAGGCCCATTGTTCTCAAGAGACACCCCTCACAATGGAAGAGGCTCCTGGATCACCTCACAGACCAAGTGGGGTTCCTGCCTACCACTTTCCAAATAAAGGACAGATTTGCTAGAATCTTTCCCTAATTTTTTCACATTTTAAAGATGCCAATATTATTTAGCTCACGAAAAACTGCAAATCAACTGACAGAACTGAAACTCATGAAAAGAGCATACTTTAAAAGGTGTTTCTGTTGAAAAGCAGAAGTTTGGCAAAAGAAATTTACTAAATCCAGAATTTCAGGAAATTTGAATTAGCTTTGACACAAAGAAAAGTCTATCATTGTTCCATATCATACAATCATTATATAAACAAAATATACTGTCATTTCTTTATTTTCCTGTACACCTTTACCAAAAGGTGTACTTGGCTGTAATGCAACAACTTCCAAACTTCCAGAGCTGCTAAATTTTCACCTAAATGAGCTCTGTAACCAAATGCCATAATAAATACTATCTTAGATGGATTACCACAAGTAAGTAATCTCTCCCTCAGGAGCATGCGCACAGCTGAGACACACATGTACGCACACGCTGTTTGAGTTTCTGAACTTCCTTTCAATTTATCTAGAAAAGAGAAGGTGCACTGAAGTATCTCCAAGTGAAGAATCTGATAAGAAAACAATCCCCCCAAATCAATACCAATGCTACTAGTCACAATGTTATTTCTGGAAAATGCTAATAGGTCTCTGATCTCTCCACATCCACTGGTAAGATTCATGGTAAATTACTGCTTATCAGAACATTTACCTATTCATAAAATACCAGCTTGGTATCTAAAAGATCATACGGTAAATAGAACTAATTTATTATCATATAGAAGATCCAAACTTTTTATTATCTAAATGACTACACACACACACTAATGAAGTGGGGGGGGGGGGGGGGGAAAAAGAGACAGACAGGTCATCCAACAAATAAATGTATATATAAAGTAAGAATTTTCAGTGCTATAGAAGCTGAATGCAAATGATGATAGAATTCAGAAAGATAAGCTCTCTTTTTACACAGTTTCAAAAATATCATTTATTATTAATGCTTCTTCTGAATGCATAAGCAGTAACATCGTAAGTACCATGGAAGTGCTTAACTACAAGAAAGTAGCAGGGTAAGAGGAGACATGATGAATTAGTAACCAGCTGTACTTCACAATGACTGACCTTGCTTTGTAGTAGAAAACCCAGAATCAGGAACTCTGAACACTCCAATAGAAAAATAAAAAAATCTCAATTAAAAATCACTTCTTTAGCGAAACCAAATTGTATTCTATTGTGATTATTTCTTACTAGAAACAAAGGCAATGTGTTTTACTTAAAATAAAAACTGGAACAAAACTATAAGCCTCAATACTCATGCACTTTGACAGCCATGTGAACCACTAAAACAGTCATTCAAAAGCTAGCAAGAAAAACTGCCAGTTCTGGTTACTGTGCTTTATACAAACACTAGGCACACATAAATGAAGTTGTATGGCATAAGAAAGTAGACAGGAAAGTTTCCTGGGTTGTCCAAATTAAAAGTAGAGGCAGCAGCTATTTCTGAGAGGACTGTTAATACAAAACATAGCAAGCCCTACAATGAAAGGAAGGGGGAAGCTGTGGTGGGCATCTTTATCACAGCTAAAGGATTTGAGTTCATTGTTGGCTTTGCAGGATGTGCAGTCCTAACAGAATGCAGGTATGGCCCACCACTCTCCAGGATAACATATTACATATGTTAGTAGCATATTACACTACTCTTACAGTTTCAGGAACAAGTCAAAATGATTCTTTTGCATTTTGGCACCATCAGATCATTTCTGCTTTCTCTTTGAGACCAGTTTACTGACAACTGATTTTCAAAATATAACTGAGAATGGCACAAGAATGGCAGTCAAAACCAAATAATCCTACCAACTCCACACAGCGAAAGTTGGCCTACCCCGATGTTAAACATCAGTGTCAGAAAAACCAGGACAACAAAGTTCAGTCCCCATGTTCATTGCATCCTTGTTTTCTTGCCTGAAAATGCCTGCTAAGTCGCCAGCTGAGAATTTCATACTGAATTTTATCATAAAGACACATTTGATTTAGAGGGTGTCTTAAGATAACATATAGGCTATTTTTTACTTAATGAATTCATACTGAAACTACATAAAGAGGAAAGTAAATTCTTTTTTTCTAGAGAAAGAGATTAGAAAAAAACATTTTAATAGGTAATATTATTATAATGAATTATAAAATTTAAATATTTTGTTGATTAAGCATCAGAACTGACAGTGAAATGCTTTAATGAAAAGGATGATGTAGTGATATGTACATAATGTACTGGGGAAGAATCTTGAGCTACACTTAAAATCTGCACATTCAGTTCTTAGGAATTTGGAAAAGTAGGTAAAGTAGAAGGTTTTCATGTGTACATGCAGAATCAAGACATTTGGAGTAAAGGGATCTGGTTTAAACCTATGCAGATTTTATTCATACTTTAAAATAATTTAACTTAATACCTGATATTTGAGGATTGCTAAAAATACGGACTACTCTAGCAGAAAAGCAATGACTGAAATGTGTAATCAAGCAGATAATTCCAATGGGTTAATATGCACTGATATTGAAATAAAATGAAAGAAAGAAGAGGAAAAACATAATATGTACACAGAGCAGTTATGGGAGGTGAGGGACCGGTTCAAAGCATGTAGAAGTAGAGAAGTTACTATTATGGGAATTCTTATTAGTCCCATATGAAATCCACTTTAAGTGAGATGTTTTTTTTTCTAGTACATTTCCTGAATAAATCAACCTTCTTAAAACCAGCTTTGACCTACTGCCACCCACTTGCTTAATTTGCTGGCTTTTCATACTCAGTACTTCACCACTCCATAATGATTGTTTACACGACAGGAATTTAAAAGGATGAACAGATATTAATGAAGTCACTCAAGAATATAGTAGTATCTTTAACGAAAAGTAAGGTTACTCTAGAGTCAGTGTAAAATGACTGACACTAGGGGTCAGATTCAAAGCCCACTGACCCCAAAGAAAAGGTCAGTCTTTTTATATCTTGTTTTTATCTCTTTAAACCTCAAAATACAGATGTTTCATATTATCAGACTGGATACTTCTGATTATAATCCACTTAGCAAAATCAAAGAGCAATATTATAATGAAATAAAGAACGGAAAAATCACCCTGTTAATTTTTTTTATGTATATAGTTTTAAAAATATTTACATTTACAGATGAAGAATGGAACTTTAGGCACAGAGGAATAGCACAAAGAACCAAAAGAGGCTCTAGACTTGTGCCATTGTAGAAAGCGAAAGTTTGAGTGACCACTGAGTAAGATAACCACCGAGAAAAAAATCCTGAGTCCAGCATGCCTTTCAGATTCTTCAGGGAGGGCTACAGAGCTGTCTTCCCAAACACTTTCAGGAAGATTTGTTTGTTTTGCTCTGCCCCCATTCCAAGCTAGCAGGAAGGACACCAACCAACCCTGCTCTAAAAAGCATGTACACAAAAATACTGAGTCATCATGGCACAGAAAATATAGTTGTTTTTTTAAGCTCTGTGGCATAGCTCCAGTAATCTTCCAGATTAGATAAATTGAAGCAAACGTGACAGTTGCTTCTGTTAAGCCAGTGGGCACAAATCCCAAGTATATAAGAGCAGAGATTGTGAAGTAGTTGGTATCTCATTACGGAACCCTTTCCTAGGCCAGCATATCTTTATTTAGAATTTTATATTACTAAGTATACGACGGACTGGGATTTTGAAAACTCAGTTGATTATAAAGTAAAAATTCCTCACCACAGAAGACAAGGATGCAATACACAAAAGGAAACTCCATGCTCTGCTAATAACTAAACACAAATCTGCCGAACTTTGAATCATGTAAGGAAGTCTTACATTGTTTCTGAAGCTCATTAAATTGAAACTCCTACAGAGAACAAGTGCTGGGTATGTGGGTTTAACTGCAGAGATTTTAACTGTGGTTCTTCCTGAAATGTCCAAAATTGCTTATGAAACACTCCTTTTGTTTCAAAAAAAACCTCAAACAACAGCAACAAAAAAACCCAACCCCAAATAAGGAAACAAACAAATAAAAACAAAAACATGAATAAAACAAAAAGCTACTGCAGCCTCAGCAGAACAGCTTATTTTCTTTGCCTTCCTTGTAGGCATCATGCATCCTCACAGACTAACGGATGCACTTGGAGCTGCTGGTCAGGACACACTGTTAACTATTGCCAATTATCTACTTTTCCACTAGAGGCAATAGGAGTTGAAAGCAGCTGGCACTGCAAAAGACTGGAACTTTAAATTAGGCATAAATTACAATGCAGTAGACAGAAATTGCCATCTTAACAGTCTTAATAAATACTGGCATGTGTTGAAGTGCCTGCTACCCACTGCCTTCCTCCACGCAAACAGCCCGGCACTCCCTGGTTGCCATGGAAACCGCAGGATCGCTCCCATTTTAAATAGGATCCTCCTATTTTAAATTCTGCTGAAGTGTTGAACCACCATTTCCATTGTGCAATGGCACACATTTATTACTGCAGAATTCAGCTACTACATCGTCACTTCGTAAGGTCACAAAAATAAGGAAATTTACAACACAAAGATTCTGTGCAATTTTCAGGCATCTGCCATACAGATATCAACAGTAGAAACAGAGCCCTATGAACAGAAAAATGCCACCAACACTCTAAGTGAAAAAAAATACATACCACTCCTTCTTTACTTTTTCCGTGGGGAAAGAAAAGCTATTCTCATTTGTTTAATACATATGATTTTATGAACTTCAGTGTTATAGACTGCCTGTATGGTGTCACGCTTGAACACTTGGGATAAAACAAGCTAATGCACAGAATACATTGTGGCAAGTTATTAAAACCAGTATTACACAAAAAGAATGTATATGAGACCCATGAAGCCTAGATATTGATACTATAACCAGCTTCTCACATATTCTATGGTCATGAACTGCTGTGTTTGTGACTGCTGTAATGGAGAAGAGCAGCTGAAAGGTTGAACAGCAAGCATAATGTAACCTTAGCATGGCGAAAGAGAAAACAACTACGATCAGCATACACCTTCTTGCTATTCGTTTATTAGCCATCTCAGAAAGTACATGATTTGTTATAGAAAGATCAGGTCACATCTAATTGCAGTAATGATTCTGAATGAAACAAATATGCCCTTCTCTAGAAGCCTTTCTAATGTGTCATCCATTACTGTTTGTATTCTTACACAACTATTAAAAAAACACTCCCGCTACTAAGGGTTAAAACCTCCCTTGGTCTTTTACACAAAAATGTATATATGACTGAAGAAGTGACTACAGCTCTAACAGGGCTCTAATTACTTGGATAAGTAAACTGCAATAAGTAGCAAGAACACAAGCTTGCATAACAAAAGCACTGCAGCTATTCTAAGTCCTCCTCAATATTTTTTTTCAACACTAACCGATTTAGCATTTCAACACACATTATAGATACAGGCTTATAATATAGATACATGCTTAGATACATAATAGATACAGCTTATTTGCTGACTGTTCCCCATTCTATCATCCCTCCACTCCTAGTGGAACTTTAATCCTCCAAAACAAGGTAATTGAGCTCAGAACAGTACTATTTTTTACATACTTGATGTGCTTTACAATCCTTGTATCTTCTGGAATATGTTACATTTTTGCTTCTTGAGTTCCTGTGATGTCCCATGTTAGAAGCCACTATACATTATAACTGTTTTATGACATGCCTCAGAGGTTAGGACAAAATCCCGAGATGTTTTCTACTTAAACCACCTCACTGAAAAATCCAACAGTCTGATCTTTTATACCGATGATGCAGGATGATTAAAAAAAAAAGCCAAGAAATAAATTGGCTAATTTTGATTCCCTTCTTAGTGCATGAAGAGAGCTAAATTTCTCACAATGGCAGTTCAACAAATAAATAAATGAATGGGGAAGCTACCTTCAGATTTCTAATAAAGCATGAAGCAAACAGGTGTGAGTCCTAGAACAATCTCATCTTCAGAATCCAAACACAGTCTTAAATCCTCTTTTTGAAAAAAATTTTACTTCTCTAAAAAGGTGTTTTAAAGTTTAGTCAGAGACTGTTATACAGAGGCTCATATGCTTACTCAGATGCTAAAAATTCTGGATTCAAATCCACCCTTCAAACAGATGATATCCATCCAGGTACATACATTCCCTCACATCTGAAGGAGAGAGCTTTAACTTGTATATGACATTTCTTGTGGTGAGGAATCCTTTCCACTACTTATGCTGTCACTCTGTTGTGGTTTTTGTTTGTTAGTTGTGGGGTTTTTTTCCTATCTTAATTCCCCGCCTTCCCCCTGAGTGCACATCACCAAAACAACAGGTTTATGTGTTTATTCCTGATTAATGTACTGCCTGATGGTGATTATATTCAGCTGGGAGACAGGAAATGATACATAGGAAGTAAGTTAGGTTGAGGGTAAAATATGAATTGAACCAAAATACCCTCAACTTCCTTATCCCATATCCTAACCAACAGGTTATCACATAAATATAAAGGTACTTCCCCCACTCCATTCCCATCTTTGCATCTCAACAAAAGTAGTCTGTATTTTACTTACATTCCTAAGGGAATTTCTTAAAGGGCAATTTTTTTATCCCTCTCAGCAAGGGTTAGGGGCTAACATGTTCAGACAAGGAAGTATTTACAGAAAGTAAATTTCCCAGTACTTGAAAAAACCTGAAGTAAAATAATGAGACACCTATTGAAGTACTCAGCATCTGGTTAAGCAGGATTCTATCACAGTTTTTCCACCATGGAGCTTTGCATCAACTTAAATCAGAAATTGAAATTGGTAAATTAGCTAAAATGAAGTCTTATTATAGTACAAGGTCTGCAGTACTGTTAGGAAGCCTTACCAGCACTGGATCAGTTGATCCTTATCTACACTTTCTGCTTCATCCTGTAACTCCAGAGACAGCAGAAATGGACTGTCTCTGATGATCTCCATGTAGATCTCACAATACAGTTTCCCATCCATCCCCACATTTCCTCATAAAATACATTCTTCATAAATGTTGAGTCAATGACTCTATATGTGTGTGTGAGAGAGAGAGAAAATTTTGAGCAATACTCACTAAACAGAAGCCTTTGCATTCCTAGTATTGTTACTGTTTACTTGTGCAGCATTAGCTGAAAATTATGGCATAATCCAACTATCTTTAGGCCTCCAATAATTGAAAGTAAGTTATAAATAAAGTTTGATGTTCCTTATCCCACTTCTAAAAAAGCATAAACACACAGGTGAAAAAAACCCACAACTTCTCCCATCTCCTGCGGAGGTGGCTGATATGACACAGTGCTCCTTCACAAGACCAGGTGTTGGATTTGCTATTAATCCCTGCAATCTACAAGGCCTGCTCCAGTTAAATCAAATGCAATTTGAAATGTCATTGAAACTCTGCTTTCCCATCAGAGAATGGCTCACCAGATGCCAAGGCTCTGAAAACCTATCTACAATCAGCAAAAGGTTAAGTACAAAGATTCTCCTGTTACACACAGCAAGGGGGACAGAAGGGTCTCCCGGACTAAGAGCTCCAGTCCTCCTCACTATCCTCTTCCTAATACACTCCCTCACTTCAAAGCACACTGACCATTTGCCAGACAAGGGTTAAGAAAAAGCTGGTTTTCAGTGTAGAAAAGACTCACCTGTTCCTCTAATGTAGAAGACTGAAAACTAAGTTGAAAAATAGTCTATTCTTATCACCGTGAGACTGAGTACTAAATATATAAAAAATAAGAATAATTTGTAGTAAGAAGTAACTCAAATAAAATTGGAACAGGGATTAGCCTTCTAATGCTCTCCAGGATCCCTTTTTTGATTAATTATATTATCTTTAGTCTATTACATTATTGTTTCACATTAACAAATGTGTTAGAACCTGAAACTGTGTCCCAATAATAGTTCTATTCTGATACCAAAACCTAGTACTTTCCCAGTCACATTCTAGAGCAAAACCAGTAACAGTGATTCCATTGTCACTGCTCATGGGACAATTTCTATAAAAAGAAATGGTAGAAGTTGATGCTCTTCTGTGACTGTAAATGTATTTCGTTGAATATGCTCTAATTATTGCAGTAATTAAAATTATTACTTAAAAAACAGTGTGCAGGAATGTGGTGTTCACAGCTTTAAATAGGGGAAGAAACCCAAAACTTATTATTATAAAATGCGTGCATTCAGAGTTGACCGTTGACTAAAACAAGCAGTTGTCCATGCTTATCTCAAGCTTCAAGAGTCAAAACATCCTAAATGTTCTTTGATATGTTATGTAAAACATTCACTGGTACAAAACTAACATCTGAATTCATGGCTCAATTGATCACTATTTTTATTGTGAGATTTCAAGTGTAAATATCTCACTTCAAGGCAAACAGCAAGTTGCCTTTTTCTACATGTTTTTGTCTGTAAGAAGAAAATACAAACAAGTTGACACCAGAGCACATTTCTGAATTGCTGCTGATTTTAGCCTTTATCTTTAATGATCAAATAATAATGCAAAAGACAAAAAAGGACATTTGTGCAAGTGAAAACATTCCACTTAACTACTCTTCCAATATATGTATGGTTCCAAGAGACAGAAACCAGTTATCTAATTAAGTAATCACTAATACAGCAGCTTATTTTAAGGTGCCCTAATTTAAAGATGCTCTTTGGTAGCCTCTTAAATTTACATACCTTCCAGAACTTCCATCATACTTGCAGAGGCTCTATAAGTAGCTGCCTGCTAGCAGGGTGTCAATAAGAACCATTCTGAATGTATTTCAGGGTAGATGAGAAACAGCACAGTGATTTCAAAAGTTGAGGAATGTCAGAATATATATCTATTATTTTTACCTGAGACGATAGGTATTGTCAAGAATTTGTAGGCTTTTTTCCTTTCTTTCCAAAATCCTTATCCTCACAGTAGGGTTTCTAGAGCATCATCATCATCACTTAATAGAGAATAAGTATCCTCTGCTCCCTTAAATCATTCCTCCATACATTCTTCTGTAAGATGGTGTCACGGTTTAAAGCTGGGCCGGCTATTAACCCGGTGGCAGATTCTCTCTGTTAACCCTCTTTCCCCCCGACCCTAAGGGAAAGGGAAAAGGGAGAGAGACTTATGGGTTGGAAAGTTAAAACAGTTTTAAGAAACTATAATAATGAAAAAGAGTATAATAAGAATAATAGAAATAATCAAATATATACAAATATATACAAAACCAAGATCAAGAGCTTGGAAATCCTCCTCAGGCATAGTTGCTCCCCCCCAGCACAGGCAGAGGGGAAAATGCAGTAGCTCCCCCCGCCATCACACCTGCAGGCTTCTAACTGGAGAACTGGCAAAGCTGGTACCAATTAGTGGGAGACAGGAGGGCCCGTCCCTCCTGGGTCCCACGTCCAGGAGGCAGTGGGTTAGTGATAAATAGGAAAGTGAGAATGACGTGTATGGGATGGAATATCTCGTTGGTCAATCTTGGGTCACCTGCCCTGGCTGCTCCTCCCTGCAGGCGCGACCCCCACTTCGGCTCTTCACTCGTAAGCAGTGAGGAATTTAGCAGTGACCTTGGTTTCTCTAAGACTAATTGGCCTGGTTTGGGCCAAACCAGGACAGATGGTGTGAAGGAAGCAGGCAAATTTTAGCTGTTCAGTTTACCCTCAGCTTCTCTCTCAACAGAAGAGCATGTTTCTGTAAAGGTGCTAGCTACACAGCACAAATGTTGCACAGCAACAATCCTGCTGCAAACATGGGACACTGTGGAAGACATCAAGAATGGACTAAAGAGTGCTTTTATTTACAATGACCCTGCAGCTCTGGCCCTCAGAGCTGCAACACAACTTGACAGGTATGTTCACAGACAGAGAGTTAATATGAAGTAAACTTTAAGACCCTATCGATATCTCAGCTTCTCAATTTAAACTCACCTGACCATTCAGTAAAATCCTACATGAGCTGTCAAAATCCAGGGCATAAAGTTGGCCTGTGGCTGGTCAGCCTCACAAATCCCTTCTTCCTCTGGAACTTGTGCACGCTCTCCAGCTCCATGTAAAACTGGTTAGCTGTAACTCCCTAATACTATTTCTGCCTTCCTCACCTACCCTGTCTCTACTGTCCAAAAAAACCAGAGGAAGTCTAAAAAAGTCTCCAAAACACTTCCTAGAAGGCCTTTGACTCCCAGAAGAAACAGATGGAAATGGAAATATAGATGTGAGCTGTAAGCTGTGATGATAATGACAGCAAAGATATAAGTGTCATCATGCAGAATCCTGCACAGAACTGACCAGCCTCTATTGTTCAACTACTAGTGCTTCACAGGAGCGGTAAAGAAATTTTCCCCAAGTTTTCCTCTCACAAAGAAAGAAGCATTCTTTTAGTATCTTTTGTTTCCCAGACAAAAGATTTCTTCCCTCAACTGGATAGATCTCCTCAAAGCTGGCAACTCATGCCATATAGTACCATAAGGTCTCAACAGCGTAAAGTCACTTCACATCTGAAGAACTAGCTTAATTTATCCAGTAGAATAAAATTAAGTAATCAATTTTCAAATGAGACATAAAGATGATGCCCATGTAACATACTAACAAGCATTACTATGCCCAAGATAGATATTTAAAAAGATTATAATGAAAATTAGTACCTGGGACCTAGAGTATATTATGTCCTGTGGAAGAAGCTAGTACTGATTCATTGTCCTATGTGACCTCTTAAATCACCTCCCATCATAAATTCAAAACCTTTTTTCAAATTTTGGCTGGTGAGAATCTGTATGTTACTCAAGCATAAGTTAGACAAAAAAAAATCCATCCCTTTATTCTTTTCCTTCTAAAACAGTAACAAACTGTAATATGATTTACACATTTCAAAAAAATTTACTAACTACACACTTAAATGTTCTGCATTCTTTTTTAAAAATCACTGTGAAGTAAAACAGTATTTGAAAGATATTCCATAAATAAAACGTCCTATATTTTAACATAGATCTGCATGCAGTTATACGTAGTTATTAAATAATGGTAAATTTTTCTATTACATATATACAATGACTGAATAATCCCACAAAAAAATCAGGTAGGTTAGTTTAGAAGGCACCACAACAAAAGTTGTATTGTTCATATGAAAAATAATCCCTAAAGTTCATAAACATTTGAGGCATTCCAAATTACTTTCAAGTAGAAGTGAAACAATGTAATATTTCTTAATTAAATCACAAGAAAGGTGATTTCATACAGTTTGAATGTAAGTCATAAGAAACATTATTTATTTACATATACGAATGCAATTTCATATTAAGATCTGTGCCTTGAAATTATAACATTAATTTTTTGTGGAATTAAGATTTCCAAGTCATTAGGAGCAATAAGCTACCAAGAAAAAATATGGTAGGCTCTGTAACTACAGATAGCAGACTGCTGATGAGACTAGTTTTGGACGCTTTCAACAACAAACTCCATTTCTCTTTGAAAATTACTTTCATGCTGCATCATATGCTGCATAATAATGGGCTGAGTTGAAGGTGAGAAAGCAGAAATGCAGAAAGAGCTTGAAATTCTTTTTCTGACCAAAGAAATTGTGATTACTAGCACTAAGGAAGGAAATGAGAGTGGCAGAATTCAACATTTCTCAGCATTAAAAGGTGTGTTGCACTGCAAAACAATATGGTATTCATTCATTGATATATAGCTGTTGTTCAGAATATTTTAAACTACAAATGCAAAAACTTGAACTTTTGATTTACTTTATTTAAAAGTAATTATTACCTCAGTTGTATCCTTTTGTATCTCTGCTCAGTAAAAAGAGAGAGAAGGTTTGACTTGCAATTCTGCGTAGGAACCATTTTGTCCAAAACTAGCTTGGGGGAAACGATGACTAAAAATATTTTGAAAAATAGCAACAACATCTGGGAGAATGGTTCTAAACAAACAGAACATGGCAGGTCTGTATTTATGGCAGTCCCACTGATGTAGATGCTCAGCTGGCTTTCCTGCTTCTTTGATGACACTATAAAACTCACAGTACAACCATTTCATTCGGACACAGAATGTACGTAATCAAAAATCACCAATGCGCTTAAATTTTAATTTTAGCATCATTAAATTAACACTGTTTATATGCTGTACTTTGTTTAAAATTAGGCATCTATACTCCCATTTGCAATATTACAAACTTACTGGAAACTTAATACCAAAGTTGTTTTATAACACTTCAGTACCTGCTTCCCAAATATGCAAAGGAACAATGTTGATACCCTAGGTAACACAAAACACAGGTCAGCACTGAAATGCATGTCCTCATCTAACTGGTCCACAGAAATTTTGATATAGCCACCTCAGACATTTGAAAGAATTTTCACATTTTCTGTAAATATACAGACTTCCATACATTGTAATAAAAGCTTTTAAGTTCTCATACTGTCCTATACTTCTTGTCAGTCAGAACAAGAAAGATTTCTCAGTTGTCTGTCTTTTGCCTTTTTACTTAAATAATGTCTAAGTGTATAAGTGCAATTATGGTGCATTTGTGTGTGTGACTGGAATCAATCTCTGTTTAATGATACAAGTTGCAAGATAACCTGTATTTACTAGCAGTATTTAAACAATGATTCTGTTCTGGGGTCTTGTTTTAGGGGTTTTTGGCAGGGTTTTTTGTTAGTCTTGTTTTTTACTCTCACTGAAAAAATAGTAATCATTATTAAAAACATTAAGCTTTAAAATAAATCAGAAAATTATGAGAATTCAGTTAAGTACACAATAACATATTTTGGAGGCTGCAAATGTACATATTGGCCTACTAATAACACCAATTACTTGATTACTCAGTTTTCATATCAATGTTTGTAGATAGATATGCTTAAATACGTAAAAATATATTTTGACAAATCTGAATGCATAAGGTTTTCTCTTCCTTCTGAAAGATTACTATTCTTATGGCATTCAGGTACTCTCAGTTACATAGGTTTGCTTTGGTGGTTTGCTGATTTCCTTCCTATGCTTGTTCTGTGTATTAAAGCTTCTATAAGGAAGAGCAAGACATTAAGTGGACAGAAGTATACACAAGCAGAACTATTGAATAAACTTAATCTACGCTTGGTGGTTACTTGCAGTTTTGCATTACAGGATCAGAGTTAATAATTACTGCATGCTAGGAATAACGTTTTTGTTACACGTGACTTTAAATTTGGTGGTTGGAATTCAGGTTACTGCAAAACTGTGGGTACACAAGAGGTATGTATAAAGGTAGATTCTTAACTGCACTGTATAACTTCAAGAGAGTTTAGTTGTAGCTGTTATTGTAAAAGAAGTTAACCAAGAGACTAGATATCACTCATTTTCCAAAAGATGTCAATGAATCTTCATGTTGGATGAAATAGGAGGTGGAGTTCATTGGTGGGCTCTGTCAGCAAAACACTGACATTTTCAGACTTTCCGTTTGGGGCTTTCCCTTTGATCAGGGTCAGGATAATTCACAGCCCAGCCCCACAAAACCTGGGGCACCAGGGGACTGTCAAGACCCACACACAAGATCCTCTCACTGCATACAAGGGCAGACCTCTCATGGAGTCCCACTCGTGTCTTCTAGGGTACCACCACCCACATAGTGGCAGTACAATTTACAAGAAACTCTTAATTAGATGAAGACAAACCCAGTCCATTTCCTCCTTTTAAATGTTACTTACAGAAGTGCTGTAAGAGGTGGATGAATCATGACTCTCCATTAGTAAACATCTATAAATTCTTTCATCTGAACATTTAAGTCATATTGAGAGACAAAATGAAAGTAGCACCTCCTCAAGAAAGCATACACGATAGGTTTTTCTTGAATATGAAACAGCAGCTGTTCCAGAAGTGTGAATTACTTGTAGTTTTAAAGATACAATTTTTCAAAAAAGCTATGTTTACAAAACAGTGGTGCAAAATCACCTATCAGTGTATTGTTCTTTGAATAAATAAATAAACCTTACGTTTACTAAAATGGCTGACATTATATATTAAAAAGAAAAAAAAGAACAAAAAAACCACACCACTAGACACACTTCATAGCTGAGAAACCAGCATCAGGACCTAGTCATTCTGCAAAGAAATTCCATAATTCTGATGTACTTATTTTTTTAGAAGATGGCAAGAAACATATTTGGTTTCCTGTTATGGTTTAATCTCCCCTCCTCCTGCTGCTGTCTCCTGTTATATATTTCTTACCCATCTTCTTTCCAACTGTTCCTCCTTTTTTTTTTTCCTCTGCTTATTTCCAGCTACTAGAGTGTCCTACTCATCTTGTATCACTACTGACAGTTCTCCTTGTACACTCTTCAATTATTACATTACGAAAAAGCTCTCTGAAATAGTTTAACAAGAATTTAGATTTTCTTATTTTAATTATTTAGCTGTGATAAATGCCAAGATATTGCAAGACAGAACATAACAAGAATACAAAAATCTTCCTATGGTCCACATTCCTTATTTGGAGTTTATCTAAAAGTGCAACTGTACTCAAGCAACTTTTTTTACTTCTATCTATAGTGACTTAAAAGTCGCTAGAGATATGACTTCTAAAATCAGCAATTAATGAACTATTGATGAGCACGTCCAGCACAGATGGAAGCCCAAAACTGGGAAGCCATTCTCATCTAGCCCAGGGCCAGCTACTGTCATTGCTTCATTTCAGGCAGCAGTAAAAGCCATCAACACGCTGGAAGGTGAACACAGCTGCTAAAGGGGTTTCAGTACTACATCAGATTTCAGTCTTGCTGAAAACTGACTTGGCATTTTCAGCACATCTAGACACGTTGTTAAAAAAAAATAGTTCATAAAACAAGAAAGGAAAAAAAAATCTTAAATTAATCCTAAAAATCAAGCTTAGGAAAAAGTCTTGACCTGATTAAGTGCCTCGTTATCTATTAAACCTCCCAGCTGATCTCAGTGAAATATTTAGCCTCAGTTTGCTCTTCAATCTCTGACCTTGATCCAGTGTGGTTAAACTAGACATCCTTCTATTTAGAATGGAATACTAAACAAGATGTTTTCAAGACATTTCAAGCATAATCAAGTGAGTCAGAAAGTGAGTTGTTATAAAATCTTAAATCTGAAATGAGTCTCCTAGAGCTAATTAAGTAAAAGTTATATGAACTTGTATTCCTGGATAAAATGGTGAACCAGCATTACTATTTTCTGCATGATGTACTAGGGTTAGAAAAAAAAAATCTTTAAAATTCTCTGCTTGGTAAAACTTAATGCCCTTTGACCTGAAAAAAACAATCTGTAGTTTCCATTTTAATTTCCTGTTTTCCCTTCTTAACCTATATCCTTGCCTCTTGACCACCATCTCATTATTCTGTGTTCTACTTTTGTTCCTCTTCCAGTGTTTCTCAAGTTAAATGATGAAACTAGAACGACCTAATCCATTAAAGACAGAGAATGAGATGAGAATGAGGGATCCTCCTGCATCACCATTCCCACGCATCATTTAGGACCACTGATGTAGTTTGAGACACTTCTGCAGGATTAAGCAGTCATGTCCTGCTCACCATACTGAGAATATTGCTGCATTTGCATACTCTGCTGACAGGGCTGCTTTCACTCAAGTCACATAAAAGATTTAACACACACAAAATCTGAGAATAGGAAATGTAACTCTATTATATCTCATAAACTATGATTCTACACTTTTGTAGCTAATCTTTTTTGTAGCCTTTTTGTGCGTTTTTAGCCCTACACAAAAATAAGCCATTTGTTGACTTTTTACTAGCCCTATGAAGCCCCAACATTTTTTTAAACTAATGATATTAGTTTTTTTGATTTATCAGCCTCTTGTAACATATACCAACATAATGATAAACTGCATCATCCTTTATCGTAGCGTGGGGAAATGTATCCTATTCCTTTGGGAACCAATCACAATTCTACAATACAAAAAAAGGACAGGCTAATTGCAGTAAAAAACGGGAGTGTATCATAATGTAGTTCATCCTTTATCTTAATAAAGAACCTTCTGAATTGTTTTTGGGCTACAAAAATATTCACATGTTCAAAGCCAAGCATCTCTGGACACACATCAAATACATTAGTACGTGACAGCCATACAGCATCTTCCATCTGAGACTCTCATTACTAATGCCTATGTGAAGCATATAACTCTATTACTGTCATGCCGTTACTTGATATATACAAAATCCAAGATCACACAGCAGCTGATTGATAGGAGAGAACCCAGAAGTTCTGACCACCAGTTCTGGGGGCTGAACAAAATACGTTCTTCTCTCAAGGACAATTATACTTCAAGTAGCTTCTCACATTCTTAATATATCAATTAAGGAAATTCTTTTATTTTATAAATGAATAATTATACAAAGAACAAAGAAAACATAAGTGGAAAAGAACTTTTTAATTTCTGGTTTTTAACTCATAAATTCAAGTTTCAAGTGTCTTCCCAACTCTTTTTTTAAACAAAAGCAAAAGTAATTTTTTATTTAATTACACCTCAGCTATTCAAAAGAACAAAAAAACCCACAAACGCGACAACATACATTTTGTTGTTGATTAAAAACACCCAAACAAACACCAAAACACAAAAACTTGTTAGATTAAATTAATCAAAACTTTAACGATATACTGACTGACTTAATGTCACACTGCTGTGACAGAAGACCCAGGAGCCTAAAACATCTTCAGAGTCACTTACTTAAAACAGCTAAGCTGATTTCTTATTGTGTTGAAATTTTTCATCTTATTTGTGAAATCCCATTCAGAGACAATATAGGGGAAAGGAAGGAGAAAATGCTGCTTCCACCCTTAGACCGCCAAGCATAACACATATGGTTAATTAGAAAATAGGTTTCTATTTTAGGGTCCTGAAGTTCCAAAATGCCTCTTAAAAAAAAAAGAAAAACCATGCAGCACAAAAGCCTATTTATAGAAAGGGTGGAGACATATTTTTTCTAAATAGTAACTGCAATAATGTAATAGAATAACTGAAGAACAAAATGATATAACATATTTAAGAAATGTCTTATGTATTGTAATTCACAAAAAACCCACTGCAGTCGTCTTCAAATCATTACCTACAGCCTTAACATGTCAAAGTGTGCAACCTCCTGAAAAGTATACGTGTGTGTCTTTGGTGGTGACTGGTTGACACAGTCCAGCGCATTCTCACTCATCTTCTCGTAGGACCCGCCCAAGCAAGATATACAGAGAATCTCCACACTATAGTATTTCTTAAGCAAGTCACATACAGTCACTTTGTTTCCTGCTGAAAAAGTGGTTTGTCAACTGAAAAGCTACTGAATTTTAAGACATCTCATATCTCTCCTTCATTTCAGAATTTCAATGTGTTAGACAGGCCTTTTAGAAATCTAAAGTTTTAACTGGAATTGCTTCTAGATGCAGCACACCTTAAACAGTCATCTTATATCACAACTTTCTGATTGTGACTGGGATTTGGAAAAATTAAGATTGTGTATTTTAGAGGTAATAGATTTATGGTAACAAATGTCCTTTAGTGCACAAGTTTCACTGTTGCATGCCATTATTTCATAAAAGTCTGGTTTAGTAAATATCATTTCTCTCTAAAATACTACCAGCTTTTTACAGTCTGTACTGAGGAAAAGATTCTTCCCTTAGACTCTGGGCTATATTATTTGCCATTAAAACTTCACTTTTAAAAACAATTACAGTAGTTACCAACATAGCTATGCGCATAAATATTCAACTGTACCTCTACAGTGCATACAAGTAAAAGCAAATCCTCTACAGACCTTTTTCCCTTCAGTTAAACCTTCCAGCTTTAGAATAGATTTGTATAATCCTTTTATTTCTAGTTAGGTAGAATTTCCACTTGAAAATATTCAGAAAAAGAAAAAGTCAGACAATGATGGCTTGATACATCTAAACCTTGTTCTCTATCCGGAGAACTCATACTTGACAGCATTACAGAAACCTTTCAACAAAAACAAACAGACCCTCATCCCTGTGCTGAATCAGTGGCTGTTAATGGCTTCCAAACCCATTAGAGAACATTATGATATTTTAACATTGTGGGGGCTAAAGTAAGTCTTCCTTAAATTTATTTCACTGTATAATGTTGCACTTGACCTTTTGTGTCATATCATACAAAATTTATTTTTATTCTATCAAATTTTACAGAGAATGCCTTTTCTTTTTTGCATTATTAGAACTGCGTGCAGTTCTAATTATTTAGATAGATTTAGATAGATTATTCTAATAATATTAGAACATATTGAAATCCTTTTATAGTGAACTCAGGCTTTTATCCTTTGTGCTCTTTAAAAACATAGACATTCTTAATGCATACATCTACATATGCAAGGAATCATACTTCTCCCTCTTATCATAGTGCCTTAGGAAGCACCTCTGAGAAGTGGAGAAAATCTTTCTATAATGCAGAAATTTGCAGTGCACATCAAATTGCATAACGCGTCATTTTTTCATTTGGCATTTCACTATTGAATTTTCATTTTTAAAGAGCTCCAAAAGTATGCGAAGTTATCAGTGTTAGAGTACTCCATTGTCATGGTTTAACCCCAGCCAACAACTAAGCACCACACAGCCACTCGCTCACTCCCCGCCCAGGGGGATAGGAGGGAGAATCAGAAGAGTAAATGTGAGAAAACTCATGGGTTGAGATAAAAATGGATTAATAAGTAAAGCAAAAGCTGCATGCACAAGCAAAGCAAAACAAGGAATTCTTTCACTACTTCCCATCGTCAGGCAGGTGTTCAGCCATCTCCAGGAAAGCAGGGCTCCATCACATGTAACAGTTACTTGGGAAGACAAACGCCATCACTCTGAATGTCCCCCACTCCCTCCTTCTTCCTCCAGCTTTTTGTTGCTCAGCATGACATCATATGGTATGGAATATCCTTTTGGTCAGTTGGGGTCAGCTGTCCCAGCTGTATCCCCTCCTGACTTCTTGTGCACCCCTAGCCTACTCGTTGGTGGGGCAGCATGAGAAACAGAAAAGGCCTTGACTCTGTGTAAGCACTGCCCAGCAAAAACAAAAACATCTCTGTATTATCAACACTGTTTTCATCACAAATCCAAGACACAGCCCCATACCAGCTACTGCGCAGAAAATTAACTCTATCTCAGCCAAAACCAGCACAGAGAAGGCCAGAAAAAACAGGGGTTCAAACTCCATGCAAACTGGAAGAAACAGTTCTTGTACAATGCTCTTGCAGTTCTGAGAGATTATGACGTAGGGGTTACTGTCATATACAAGACCACTAACTGGCAACAGATCATGTAGTAGTTGGATCTATGTAGGAGACACTTAGTGTGATTTGTCTGCATCACTAGTCCACCACAAGTGTGGACTTCAGTTAATGCCAACAAATACATATCCCATCCCAAACAACTAACAAAATTCACCTTCTACCATTTGCATAAATGATACTTTTATGGTTTGAAATAGTAAAATCTAAAGACATTTTGTAATATATATTGCTATGAAAATATGAGAATCTTCTGAAAGAGGGGTTCAAGAAGGAAAAGAGCAACTACTGGATTATACAGCTCATATGACTGAAAAGCTTGTGTGAGTCAAACACTTCGGAACTTTATTTCAAGTTCTGATACGGAGAGCATTCAAGTATGACAAGAACAAAAGGTTCTGAGTCATATTTCAAAGCAACAGATTTCCAACACACATACTGCTTCATGTATCTGTATATATGATCTTCAGTCCTTTATCTTCCTATATATCCGTATAGTTGTGCCCTGACTAACATGTCAAGATATTGAACCAGTATTTCTCTTTATTGCAAGACAGTTTGAATTAAAGGACCACTTCCAAGACTCCTAAAGACTAACGTCATTTTAGGCATTACACTACAGGTTGACTAGCATCTCTAACAGATTTTCCACATTTTACCAAGAGATTATACCTCTTTCCCTGAAATCACACAGGAATTATTTTCTTTCCTAATATGAATTTTATTATATTTAAATTACAATACCATTTTCCACTGTGCTTCACTCCTTGGCTACACAGTCAGACAGACTGCTTGTTTCTCCAAAAAAATACCTGCGTTCGACAAGCTGCATTTGCTGCCAAGGAAAAAAGAGTATATGCAGTGACCTGTGACCTTTGCTACAGTCACATCAGATGGATTTGTGTCAAGCTGCCGTTTTGGGTTTGATGTTAGACAGCTGCTCCCTATGCTGCACTATGCAGAGAACAGACTCAGTAACAAAATGGAATGGGGTCTAGCATTCTACAAATACATAAACCAGACAAACTTTAAAGTACAAAGTCATTCCTTGACATAATCTTTAGACTACTTCACCATTCCATCAAATCAGAGATGACAGGTCATGTAGACACTGCTACCAATTTTTGTAATGAGTAGGACCAACTTTATAAAAATAATTCTTTACATCTGCAGTATGTTTTTTCTTGTTCTCATAACTAAATGTACTGTGATTTAGAAGCAAAAGTTTTACCTATTTATTTAATCAAGTAAAGACAAGAAGAGGTGCCTTGAAACCCAAAGTACACCAAAATATTTGAAAGACATCAAGTGGTAAAAATTAAGCGATGTCGGATCAGCATTTAACCCATGCACACCAGGGACAGTTCTTCTGTAATCCAAACTTCCCTCTCCAGTTACCTCGGTTGATGAATAAATTGATAAAACTATCCTTAGTAAGGAACTCAGCATCAGCCTAATGGGAAGCCTACAGGGTTAATGGATGGCTTTCCCCTTGGGTCGTCATATTTTAAACAAAACTCATCTAAATTCATTTTCAAATTTTGACAGATCAGTGGGGTCAGATGGACAGCTGATGGTATGGGGCTTGACGTACTGCTAAAAAAGTAGTAGTTCTCATTTGACCAAGGAGAGGGTGGGGCATAGTTCTAATTGAGGCACTTTGTAAAAGCTTTCAGATCAGTCTAAAGAAAACTAAACCCACAAACAACCCCAAACAAACAAAAAACTCATCTCCTGATCTTTCCTGGGTATCCAGTGAGCTTCAAAAATAGCATACTGCATTATAGTGCCTGTATTCTCAATGTTAACACCATTATCTTGAAGTGAATGTGAATTTGTTTTCATTCAGTTCCTAAAATTTCATGCAGTGAGTCAAACCACATATGAAAATACCTTTCCAGAATACTTCTGAGAATCTCAAGAATAAATAAAGGAAACATTACAGTATCTAGAGACCACAATGAATACCAAATACAGGTAAGTTAGCCTCAACATTGATTTAATTTGGTAAGAAATGTTAATGAGATGTACACAGATTGTTTACTCAGAGTACTTAAAGACAACACATTAAAAAATGTTCTTTTTTACTAGCAGGAGATTGCTAGGTCTTCCAAAAAAAATCTACAAAAAAATATTATTTGATCCTTAGTGAATAAAAAAAAATTATGCCAGGTCTTCCATTTTCCTTTTCGTGGAAAGACGGGAAGGTGACCTATGGGGAAAAAGGGTTGGGATAAGGCAAATCACTCAGAGAGGAACAGCTACAAACCAAGGATGAAGAACGTTCAAGTTTGCTGCCTACCTCTAATTAGAGCAACATTTCTTTAAAGATTTTTCTTTCTTACAAAAACTAAACCATTGGAAAAGGGACATCAATTTTGTGCTGGACTATTCCTACCAGCTTGCAGTCTCATTGCCAGCTAAAATAAAACACAGATCTGAATCTCAGTAAAGGCATCCTAATCTTGGGGCTGTGCCCCAGCTCATATGGTAAACTAATTGCTCAGTTTGTAACTATTCAAGGCAGGTTCTTGGATTTTGAAGGTTTCACACTCCTGGAAAACAACCTGGAGAAATCACTCAAATGATCAAAAACTGACAGACAGAAATATTAATTTGTTGCGTTTCTTCCAATGTACAAGAACAAAAAATAGTGGACTCTTCCAGCATGATATGGACTATATTTTTCTCTTATCTATTAATACTTGCTACAGTCTACAGTCAAAACAACTGTAATGAGATACTGCCTGGAAACTAAGTGATGCATGGACAATTGCAATCTGTTTTTTTACAAGTCAAGTTTTGTGGGTTTTTTAGGTTTTTTTTTATAACTTTCCTTTGTACAAGTTAATATTGTCATTACACTTACTATGGCAAAAGGGATACAGAGAAATGAAGAAAACCATGCAGAACAGTAAAATTAACATGATGAATTAATTGAATAATGTGGGGTTCCCACGGGACAATGGTCACATACTGAACGAGTTATGTCCAGGCATGTCCAGGGGGTGGTAATGGGGTGGTGATGAACTAGCCAATCATAATACAGAACAAGGGCCTTAGCTATGAGACCAACAAGATATGGGGGAAGTTGAGGACCTTGGCTATGAGAAAAATAAGATATGGGGAAGCTGAAAAATAAGAAAGAATGCAGCACCTGCAAGATATAACTTTTTAGCATAAGCCAATCAGAACTAATATAGAGGTGTGTGAACAAAGCATACTAACCAATCATAATAGAAATGACATGTACACAGAGTGTGTACAAAAATAGAATAGTATAAATGTACCCTCAGATACGTAAATAAATGAGATCTGCTTAACGATCATATTGGTCTGCGTGCATTTACTCCGTGCCCTTTCAACAGAATAAATTAATTATTCATAAGTCACAAGGACCACAGACATGCTGTGCCTCAGAAGAACGCCAGGTAGCCACCAATATTACTTTAAAATAATTTGGAAATACTTAACAATCATTTCAAAAATAGACAACTAACTATAAGTAAAATGTTAAACCTTTTGCTGCTCAACAAGGAGAAAAAGATGGTTCAGACTGCAGTACAACTACTAATAGTTAAGACAAAGATATGTGAGCAGAACCATGTGCATGAGATTATTTTTCCCTTTTGGCATAAGCATTAACACTGCTCTTAAAAAATATAATAGCAAAACAGATAAATGGATTAATTTAATATAAAATGACATTCTGCGAGATGGCATTGGCCAACTAAGTCACAGAAAACACCTCACAGATCCATTAGAAACCAAAGACAGTCTTACAGTTAAGTCTTAAATTAGCTGGCATTATATGAGAGAGGAGATCATACTGGGAAAGACTAACATTGACAAATTGTCCTTGAGATATTAGCTGACAAGTTTCAGCAGAAAAGGAAAATATAGTCTCCTTGGTTCTTCTAAAAACATTAACTATATTTTTATACTGCCCGCCTCCAACTGGATTAACAATACCACCTGTGATTTATCTGTGTAGGAGTAAACTCAGCCCAAGGGTTAGATTTTTTTTTGTTGTGGAGTTCTGTTTTGTTTTGAAAGGGGTTTGGGTTGGGGAGTAAGTGATCAAACACCATCACCAGCACACCAGAATTTACAAATTTTTTAATTTACAAAGAATTTACAAAGTTTTTACAAATGTATTTAAAGACATATACATATTTAATGACCTATACATTTTCCCCTCCAATATACAGAAAATTGTTTCTTCTAGAAGTTCTGCTATTCACTGATGTAATTCCCACATTGCAAAATAACTCTTAGGTCAAAGCTTGATTCAGTTATATAAAACAAAACAAAAAATTAAAAATTGCAGTCTTTCCAAATGAATGAATAACAAGAGCAGAATGGCTTCTGTCATCTAGTGAAAAGTATAAAATTCTATTATACCTTCAAACTTACACATTACATGCAAAGAATAATTTATTCAACTTAATAATTTATAGCATAAAAATGATTTGTAAAACTGAATTATTGATGAAAGAAAGTTATTGTTTAACGGAATAATAAATGAGAACATTCACTCCTGCATGCATCATTTTCACCTTATTTACAGAATTCCTATTATATTCAAGCCTCCTCCTTAGGATAGTAATTACCCCAGGAGAAAGCTCTTCTCAATGAATAAGAGGTTATTGCCTGCAAAATAATGTGTACCTACACAACAAAATATCTAATACACTATCCATGGTTTTTTTATGAAACAGTATTTTTCCTACTCCCCGCTGTTCACGTTTCCATTGTTACCATTGAAGTTTCTTTTTCAAATTTGCTCTTTACACTTCACTCCATGTCTTAAGACAGTTTCTACTGAAAGTATCATTTACCTTGCTTTAGGAAAAAAAGTTTTCTTATGGATTAGTTCAGTAACTAAGTTCACCACAAGATCACATGCATCAGAAGCAGCAAAATGCAGAAATACGCTTGGGAGGGGATGGGTGGAATGTACATGCTGGCTTAAGATGGTCATGGTACCATGGACTTGGATGGCTTCTGCAGCTCACTGCCCAATTCCCAACAGTTAGTGTCAGGGTCATGACAAGAAACTGAAATCCATGACGGAGTAATGAAAAACCTTCCACATGAGATCCATCACTGGACAGGCAACCTTCAGATCCAAAGTAAGACGGAGCACTGCAGGGAGAACACGACTCACGTGGACCTGAATCTGACTTAGAAGATACCAACAAATAACCCAAGAAACACCTTGTAGTTCCTACTCCCTATAGAGTTACTTTGCACTTACTCCAAGACATCACTGAATGAATCCTGCAACTCTGTCTCTACACTGAACAACGTTCAGAGACTAAGCTTCCTGTCCTATCTAGAGCTTCAAAGCAATATCAAAGTCCTGATCTGAATAAAAACCTCCCTGTTGCAAGGGGTTTTTTACTTTGCACGCTGCCTTCTCCATGGTGGGCTCTATGTTTCTTGCTAATTAAGTAGCCATATTACCATCTTCCCTAGTATGTCTAGGTTTCTGGCATATTCAGAAGCTGAAAGAGTCGGGAAATATGAGGAAAGGAAAGGTAAACTCACAGGGGCTAGATTTTGTGGTGAGTAAATACTACAGGTACTAGGAAAAATAGCAAGAAAGTGAACATTTAAGCACACCTAGGAGAGGATAATATACTAGAAACCTGTCTGTCTTCATAGAGTAAGCTGTCTCAAATCACCTTAATGCCTTCTCCCACCAGTGTTAAGAACAACAGAACACTGGCTTAATCTCTGGCAAAGCAGCCTTAGCTTTAGTACAGTCATTTTATCGGTATATCAACAATTCATGACAGGCAGCATTAGTAAGTGAATTAGCTATACTTCATTCATTTAGAAATCTCTCATTCTGTTTTGAACCAACAGATCGACATAAAAGAGTTTGAACACATGCCAGCACCTTGTGCCCTTGTTAAATATGACATCAAACTCCAAGGACTAAAAAGCTATCTTGAGGTTTTGTTACAACTAGAAAATTCTTCTTCCTATGCTTTTTAAGCTATATATTTGACACTACTATGTGAAGATATAATCCCAACTGTGAGCTTTACACCAAAAATATGTAAAGCTTTGATCACTTAAGAGCTGGAAGTAAATAAAACCATGAATTTCATACAAGAACTGTTTTATATATGCTTGACATGATGTTTCAAAGGAAGGTAAATCTGCATATCAAAAATAAAATATTGCCAAAGCCATTGCAACAACATAAACCCATGTATTATTTGCAAAGTTTAGTAAAAATTCACTTTGGTTTAAATCATAAATAACAGAATATCAATATAAATGTGATTTTTTTTCCTTATAAACAATCACAATTGGAAATACTCCATGCTAAGTCAACAGTATTATTTGCTCAGAGAGTAAGAGAAATGTAATTTAAAGGGCTTTTTCTTACAAAAAGTTTCAAATTATAACACGTATTTTATAGTCACATAAAGTAACTTGAAATGTCCATTACACCATAATGGATTTTTTATCTAAATATTTTAATTCCCTCCCAAACTGCACAATAGCCCAGAAAAATGAAAATTCTGGATTTAATTAGTTCTATTATTAGGTTTGTCTTAAGTAACTTGTTTCACAGAGAGACAGATATTAATTCCTTCTAGAGGTATGCATGCATACCAACATCACATCCCTTTTAAATTCTCTGGCCTTCAAACGCTCTAGTCTAAAAATCACATGGTGTTAACAGGAATATGTTGCTAAGGTCCCTATGTATATTGTTAAAGTTGACATCTACCATTGAAATAACTGTTTCTCTGTTGGAAAACCAACCAAGGGGGCATAGAAATCAAGTCTGTAAAGCTGTGACAGACTTGTGTAACAATAGTGCCTGGTTCTGTCAGTTATCAGTGGGCTCATCATCAAAAGTCTCAGTTATTCTAACATTTTACAAATTGAACATTCTTTCAGCACATGTTTAACGAGTCTAGTGGACCTAGTCCTAAAACACAGAGGATTACCTGAATACCACAAAAACAGACATAGTTTTTGTTTTTAGCATTTGTCCTCTGTCTAACCATATTCTCACCTTTAGCATGGTTTGGAACAGCAGAGTAACTTCCTGCTTTTAAGAAGCTCTGGAGAGAGCTGAAATGTAAAGTAGAATTTTTTTACCAAGCCTGCCTAATATACCTGAAACTTGGCTGAAGTGATATTCACTGAGATGGTACAGGCACATCCCTTCCTCTGATAGAAAGTGTGTATGGGCAGAACAGCTCATGCATTTGCCTTCTCCAGGCAGTGTCAGTAAATTTGCAAACAGTCTAGGGAGAAGAGACATGATGAAGCCCAAGAAGCAGCACTACATTCTGCCAATCAAATTTGTGAATTTTGCATCCCACCATTCAAACTCAAGCTGACTTGGCCACAAGACACTGAATATATTTTATGTTTTTGTTAGTTCTTCCCTCTAGTATGTTCTTTTAACTAACAATGCTAGACTTATTTATAAATCTTTTTTATTTAAAACTTTAATTAGAAACCTAAACATGTTCTATTGCAGACTCTTACATTCTGAAAATTTGTAACCTTTCATCATGTGTCTGCTGTTACTAGTGACTTTTAATCTGCTCTCTACCATGACTCAAGCAAATTAATTAAAAAAAGTTAAGCGTATGAATTAAATAGTTTTGTGTTGTTTTCTAACCCTTCTTGCAAATCAATGGAATGGTATGCACAATGGAGAGCTTGCTTTTAGCAAATGAAAAACTTGAAAACAGCTAGGATGCAACAGTATCAATAAGGAGCATCCCTGTACTTGTTAACAGCCATGATTATTCATGGCCTCAACACCCAAAATGAAAATAAGATGACAACAATGCAAACCCAATGCTTTCAAAACACCTCTACTTCACAATACAGAACATGTATTCTCCCTATCACTTATCTTCAAACGTTTATCATCCATAATTTTATGTTTTTTTCCAAACAAGTCTTTATTTTGAAGAAACAGAAGGTATTTTCAAGAGCAAAATCCAATAAAATGTAATACACCAAAGAAAACCATACAAATCCAGGTTTACATTTGTTGCAGGAAAAAATGCCAGAGATCAACATTAACTGGTCTTGACAAGTTTAGTCTGTTGCTCTGCAGTTGCAAAAGAGGAAAAAAAAGACACAAAGGAAGAAATTTTAATCAAATCACAAAATTATGTCAGCCAAAACTGTGAATCAGCTCATTAAAAGAAATCAAACCAACAAAAAAAAAAAAAACCCAAAAAACACCCAACCAAAGAAACAAACCACAGACCCATAAAACATTGTTTTCTTCTCAAGCTGAAACCAATTTTTAACTAGAAATTAATGCTATAGATGATGTTACCATTTCTTGTAGAAGAAGCTTAGCAAAACAATTTATATAAAAAAATTACTGTTCTGAAGGTTAACTAATCTGAATATATGTAATTAGGTTAACTAATCTGAATGACTGTAATCTGAAGGTTAATACCATATTATTGGCATAAGCGAAACCTGCTATATTATGCCAATAATATGGTATTAACCTGTGACTGGTGTGCCATGATGGATGGTTACAGACTCTTCAGGAGGGATAGACAGGGCAGGCGAGGCAGGGGGGTGGCACTATAAGTAGTGGAAGGGGTGGAATGTATGGAGCTTACAGTCGGCGATGGCACAGTTGAGAGCCTCTGGGTAAGGGTTAAAGGACAGACAAATAAAGCGGATGTTGTTGTGGGAGTCTGCTATAGGCCAGCCAGCCAGTATGATGATGCAGATGAGTTATTCTTTAAGGAACTAAGGGATGCATCTAAGTCATCTGCCCTTGTCCTTATGGGGGACTTCAATTTGCCAGATGTTAATTGGGAATACTGCACAGCTGGTACAAACAGGTCCAGAAGATTTCTAAACCATATGGACGATAACTTCTTGGTTCAAGTGTTAAGGGAACTGACCAGGAAAGGGCCTTCCTTGATCTGTTGCTTTCTGACCTACGAGGAACAGCTGAGGGAGCTGGGGTTGTTTAGCCTGGAGAACAGGAGGCTCAGAGGTGACCTTATTGCAGTCTACAACTACCTGAAGGGAGGTTGTAGTGAAGTGGGAGTCAGCCTCTTCTCCCGGGCAAGTAGCGATAGGACAAGAGGACATAGCCTCAAGCTTCGCCAGGGGAGGTTCAGGATGGACATTAGGAAGAATTTCTTTTTAGAAAGGGTCATTAGACATTGGAATGGTCTGCCCAGGGAGGTGGTGGAGTCACCATCTCTGGATGTGTTTAAGAAAAGACTGGACATGGCACTTAGTGCCATGGTCTAGTTGAGAGGGTGGTGTCAGGGCAACAGTTGGACTCGATGATCCTAGAGGTCTCTTCCAACCTGATTGATTCTGTGATTCTGTGATTAACAGAGAGGGTCTTGTGTGGGAAGTGGCAATTGGTGGCTGCCTCGGCCATAGCGACCACGAAGCTGTCAAGTTTAAAATTTATGGTAACAGGAAGAAGACTATCAATCATCAAGACCTCTGCTCTGGATATAAGGAGAGCAGACTTCAGACTGCTCAGGGAACTATTTAATAAGGTTCCCTGGGAAAAAGCTTTTGAAGGGGCCGGGGTCCATCAGTGCTGGTCACTTTTTAAATACCACCTCCTAAGAGAGAATCAAGCAATTCCAAAATGTCGGAAGTCAAGCAGACGAGGAAGAAGGCCGGCCTGGTTGAGAAGGGATCTTCTTCTTGAACTATGGCAAAAAAAGAAAGTGTACAACTGCTGGAAGCAGGATCAGGCAACATGGGAGGATTACAGAGATGCTGTTCGCCACTGTAGGGAGGAAATTCGTGTGGCCAAAGCTCAATTAGAGCTGAAGCTGGCCAGCACTGTGAAGGACAATAAAAAGGTCTTTTTTAAATATATTGGTAGCAAAAGGCAGGCTAGAAATAACATTGGCCCGTTACTCGATGAGCATAGTCACCTCACATACAGGGACACAGATAAAGCAGAGATGTTTAATGCTTTCTTCGCCTTGGTTTTCAACACCAATGATGGGCACTGGGACCCCCAGAGCCCTGTGCCTGAGATCCATGACTGTGAGAATGATACACACCTAATCAACCCCAAACTTGTGCAGGATTTGCTGCTCCAGCTGCATCCCTACAACTCAATGGGGCCCGATGGGATTCATCCAAGGGTACTTAAAGAACTGGCTGACATCATTGCGAGACCTCTCTCAATTATTTTTCAACACTCTTGGGAATCTGGAGAGGTCCCAGTTGACTGGAAGTTGGCAAAAGTTGTCTTGATCTTCAAGAAGGGCAACAGGGATGACCCTGGTAACTACAGGCCTGTTAGTCTCATCTCGGTGCCTGGCAAAATTATGGAGAAAATTATTCTGGGAGTTATTGAAACATGTCTCAAAGACAATGCAGTCATTGGTCCCAGCCAGCACGGGTTCATGAGGGGAAAGTCCTGTTTGACAAATTTGATTTCTTTCTATGACAAGGTTACCCACCTAGTTGACCAAGGGAAGCCAGTTGATGGAATCTTTTTGGATTTCAGTAAAGCTTTCGATACTGTCTCTCACAGTATCCTCCTGGGCAAAATGTCCAGCGTACAGCTGGATAAACACATAATGCAATGGGTGAACATTTGGCTGATGGGTAGGGCTCAAAGAGTTATAGTAAATGGAGATACATCAGGCTGGCAACCAGTCACTAGTGGGGTTCCTCAGGGATCCATCTTGGGGCCAGTGCTCTTCAATATCTTCATTAATGATTTGGACACAGGACTTGAAGGACTACTATCCAAGTTCGCTGATGACACAAAATTGGGAGGAGCTGTTGACATTCCCGAGGGCAGACAGGCCCTGCAGAGAGACCTAGATAAATTAGAAAGGTGGGCGATCACCAGTCACATGAAGTTTAACAAGGGAAAGTGACAGATTTTGCACCTGGGACATGGCAACCCTGGATGTACATACAGACTGGGGAACGAGAGACTGGAGACCAGCCGTGCAGAAAAGGATCTGGGGGTTCTGGTCGACAGCAAGTTGAACATGAGTCAACAGTGTGCCCTGGCAGCCAAGAGGGCCAACTGTGTCCTGGGGTGCATCAAGCATAATATTGCTAGCCGGTCGAGGGAGGTGATTGTCCCGCTCTACTCCGCACTGGTGCGGCCTCACCTTGAGTACTGTGCGCAGTTTTGGGCGCCACAGTACAAAAAGGATATGAAGATCCTAGAGAGTGTCCAGAAGAGAGCCACGAAGATGGTGAAGGGTTTAGAGGGGAAGCTGTAAGAGGAGAGGCTGAAGTCACTAGGTGTCTTCAGCTTGGAGAAGAGAAGACTGAGGGGAGACCTCATTGCGGTCTACAACTTCCTCACAAGGGGAAGTGGAGGAGTAGGTGCTGACCTCTTCACCCTGGTGACCAGTGACAGAACTCGAGGGAATGGCAGGAAGATATGCCAGGTTGGATATTAGGAAAAGATTCTTCACCCAGAGGGTGGTGGAGCACCGGAACAGGCTCTCCAGGGAAGCAGTCATGGTGCCAGGCCTGACAGCATTCAAGAAGCATTTGGACAATGCCCTCAGACACGTGGTGTGAATTCTGGGGTTGTCCTGTGATGGGACAGGAGCTGGACTCGATGATCCTTGTGGGTCCCTTCCAACTCAGGATATTCTATGATTCTAACCAAGGACTTCAACAAAGTAAGTGAGGAACATAGGAGTTCTAAATTACCCATGTAATGATGTATACTTTATTATCTTTGTATTAGATTTTTGCAATTTTTAATGAAAAAAAACTTGATGAGGAAAAGATTTAGCAACAGAACACAGATAAGATATTAACAACAAAAAGAGAGACGCATGTGCCAGATCATTCTAGTCAAATGGAATGAAAATGCCATAGTTAATTCATTCTGAAATACAATGGCTAGGTTACTGGAAGAGACAGGAGAGGATCTAGTTTTGACTAGTTTTGAGCTTTATTACAATAGGACCCTTTTTCTTTATTTTTTGGGAGAAGGGAGGAACCTTTTTAAGATACATCAAGGATGTAATAGTGACTTTCCTTAAAAATAATTCTAAGAGTAGTTAATATTGACAAAACCCAGTGATATGCTATTATAATTTAGTACTCTACCATCTTCACTACACTCTGCCAACATTCCAGTAAGGGATTTTTGCTTACTGATGAGAATTAAAATGTTGTTTGCCTGGTGTTACGTTTAGAAGATCATGGACCTATTCAGAGAGTGATGCAACACTGAGAACTGAAGAGACCGGTTTTATTCTTGTGGAAGCCACAGCATAAGTTGATGGGGTGAAAATGATGCATATTGATGTGACTCTATACTACAGAGTTGGCTGGGTCTGGTCTCATGTCATGAACACAAAAGTTGGGTACAGTGTCAGACTTAAACAGTCAGCAAGACGAAGAGCCAGAAACCCAAAGGCATTTTGAGTTGCACCACTCTTCTTCATTTCATTTAAGTCTGTACACCAAGTCTATTGCACCTAGAACAGCTGCAAACTGAAATGTTTCTCATTTACCACTAGCACAGGAGACACTTCAAAAATGTTCTTTCCAAACAGTTGTAAATATGTTTTAGAAATATTCTCTCCTTAATAGTAATGAACATAACTGTTTACTAACAAACCTTCCAAGTGTAAGCATTATGTTTTCCATTACTGCTAGATTACCTGCCATGTAGAAAAAGACATTACAAGATTAAAAGCAGCCTCTCCCCATCCTCTATTTTATTTTTATTGTGACATAAACTTCTGAGGTGTACAATGTGATTAAAAGCCTTGCTGCAGTGACATCTAGGTTTCGATTTGGCTTTTCACCCCCTCCCTTTCAATGCTTACACAAAAAGTTATCTTGTGTTAAGGAACCACTGAAACTACAAATCCTTTTGACACTGTCCCGCATGACATCCTTGTCTCTAAATTGGAGAGACGTGGACTTGACTGATGGACCACTCAGTGGATAAACAATTGGCTGGATGGTCACACTCAAAGAGTTACAGTCATCGGTTCGATGTCCAAGTGGACACCAGTGACGAGTGGTCTTCCTCAGGGGTCGGTATTGGGACCGATCCTGTTTAACATCTTTGTCAGTGACATGGACAATGGGATTGAGTGCGCCCTCAGCAAGTTTGCCGACGACACCAAGCTGTGTGGTGCAGTTGACATGCTGGAGTGAAGGGATGCCATCCAGAAGGATCTTGACAATATTGAGAGCTGGGCCTGTGCGAACCACATGGAGTTCAACAAGGCCAAGTGCAGGGTCCTGCACGTGGGTCAGGACAATCCCAAGCACAAATACAGGCTGGGTGGAGAATGGATTGAGAGCAGCCCTGAGGAGGACTTGGTTGTGGTGGTTGATGAGAAGCTTAACATGAGCCAGCAATGTGCACTTGCAGACCAGAAGGCCAACCGTATCCTGGGCTGCATCAAAAGCAGCGTGGCCAGCAGGTCAATGGAGGTGATTCTGCCCCTCTACTCCGCACTTGTGAGACCCAACCTGGAGTATTGAGTTCAGCTCTGGGGCCCCCAACATAAGAAGGACATGGAGCTGTTGGAGCGAGTCCAGAGGAGGGCTACGAAGATGATCAGAGGGCTGGAGCACCTCTCCTATGAAGACAGGATGAGAGAGTTGGGGCTTTTCAGCCTGGAGAAGAGAAGGCTCTGGGGAGACCTTCTAGCAGCCTTCCAGTTCCTGAAGCGGACCTACAGGAAGGCGGGAGAGGGGCTTTTTACAAGGGCAAGTAGTGACAGGACAAGGGGGAATGGTTTTAAACTGAAGAGGGTAGATTTAGATTGCATATTAGGAAGAAATTCTTTCCTGTGAGGGTAGTGAGACACTGGAACAGGTTACCCAGAGAAGTTGTGGATACCCCCTCCCTGGTAGTGTTTAAGGCCAGATTAGATGAGGCTTTGAGCAACCTGATCTAGTGGAAAGGTGTCCCTACCTGTGGCAGGGGGATTGGAACTAGATGATCTTTAAGGTCCCTTCCAACCAAAACCATTCTATGATTCTATGTATGAAGTACTTAGGCATTTCAAGATCTTAAGAACAGAACAATGAAGAGCGATGCCCTCCCAGTTCAGCTTGTTCAATTTCTGAGAAACATTGGCATCTTCTTTGCATGTGGACTCACAGCAAAGAGAAACTTTCCCCCTCTCCTGCAGGTAGGTCTAAGGAGTTACAAAACAAACTGCAAGGATGTGAAGAATGTTTCTTTCTTTATTGGCTTTTTAACATCCTAAGAATCTGTGTCACCTACTGTGTGAGAAAACCAGCCCCCCTCTCTTCTTTCTTCCCATTTTCCTTTCTCCTAGAAGAGGCAAGGAGGCCAGTAGTGTCCCTCAGTTCTTAGTCCCATGATGCAGGCTGCAGTAGTTGACTGATGATAAAGTCAAACCCTTCCCTTTCTGTCACAGGAAGGCTTTCCCTGGAATAGTACTGTCAGAACCTCAAAACTAGCAGAATCCTGAGATCAAATCTTACTGAAACATTTTTCAGTAATTCATAGCAGATCAATAGTTTCTTCATGCTCCCTACAAGCTATAATGCTCTGCTTTGATAATACAAAATGCTTGAAGGTATTTCTTCACTGGGGTAATTACAAACACATCATTGTAAAATCAAACCCAAAATTTTAGATTCAAATACAAGAGTCCAAAGATCACTCTTAAGCTCTAACTTCTAGTACTCATGCTTTGATATTAAACTGCATTACAGTTCATGGATTAAAATGAGTCAACAAAGAAGATGAGAGTTCTCCAATTTCTATGTCCATCCTCCATTTTTACACACTAATTATTTTCCACACAGCAAGCCCATATTATATCTATTATTGTTTTGTAAGCTAAACAAAGAGGATTTTTTTTTCTTCTCCAAAACTGTAATAAATAAATATAAAACAAGCACTGTAAAACAAGTACCAAGCTTTTAAGCAGTGCTCTTGAATGCACTGTCTTTTAAGACATTACAGATCTTCAAAAAGACAGCCAGGAATTTTAGAAACTTCTGCTTCAGGGAGTGCTTAAATTTCTAGACCACAAGAAAAAAGTAAGGAAGGTCCCTTAATTCACCCAGTCCAACTAGAGGCTGAGCCAGACCGGTTTCTTAGAACCCGATCAACTGTTTATCTTTGATAAACAGACGAAATAAAAAACATGCTCTTAATTGTCCATTTGGCATGAAAATGTCACCTCACAATTTAAGTTCCTTATTGTCCTGGTTTGGCCTAAACCAGGCCGATTTTCCTTTCAGTGATTTTTACTTTCAGCTAAGTCTCCTCTAAATAACTGCACTTTCTGAAACTAACTGCATGTTTTTGCAGACAGTGTCTGCTTCCAGGACTGATAACGCTCGAAGTTTGTAGTTATCGCTGAGGCACCGGTAGGGATGTTGTGCAGTAAGGCTCTTGCTGTACTTTTTTCTTAGAGAAACCAAGGTCACCGCTGAATTCCTCACTGCTTACAAGTGAAAAGCCGAAGGGGGGTCACAGCTGCAGCGGGGAGCAGACAGGGCAGGTGACCCAAAATTGACCAACGAGGGTATTCCATCCCATACACGTCATTCTCGGTATAAAGCGGGGGGATCACGAGGGTCTCGCTCTCTTGGCTTGCTCCCTCTTGCTCTTTCTGCTATGGCCGGTGTCCAAGGAGGACTCCGACTGTTTTCCTGCTGCCCCCGATCCCGATCTGTGTATCCCTGAATCCAGCTCTCGACCGTCGCTAGGCCCAGCCTGGGCCTTCCCGGAGCCTGCCCTGCAGTGCCGGTGGTGACGTTGCCGACATCGGGGGAGCTCGATCTTGGTTTTGTATATATATTTGTATATATTTGATTATTCCAATATTATTATTATACTCTTTTTCATTATTATAGGTTTATTAAAACTGTTTTAACTTTCCAACCCGTAAGTCTCTCTCCCTTTTCCCTTTCCCTTTCCCTTCGGGTGGGGGGGGGAGGGTTAACAGAGAGCGTCTGCTGCAGGTTTAATCGCCAGCCCAGCTTTAAACCGTGACAGATTTATTGGCGCCCAACGTGGGGCTCGAGAGAAGCTCCAACAGGTTCCTCTGATAAGTCGAATCCCGGCTCCGGCGGGAGGAGACCCGGAGAGCTCAGCTGAGAGAGTATCAGATTTCTTCCTTTGAGATTTACGAGGGGTTGGAAATTAAAACAGATAGGGAAGATGCTGATGTCATTTTTGAGTACTGTGTTATCTCGTCTTTTTATAGAGTTTCTTTCACAGTTGAGTATTGCAATGATGCCTTACCTGCCGTGGGCACTGTGTTATTGTTTGCTTCTTATGAATGTTTATATGCGGTTTAGCAGTGGGCGCTGGTCGAAATGTATTGTTTTGGTATGGGGTTTGATACTGATTTATGCTGTGATAAACTGGGCAGTTACTATTCCGATCTCTTATCTCTATAACACAATGATGGGCAGTTTTAATCGCGAATCAGTAGCAGCAACTTCATCTGCACGCTCCAGGCGTCCTTTAGCTGATTCTGTTAATGATTACACTTCCAGTTTTACTTCAGGAAATAGTACCTTCTCCTTTTCTGCCAAGCTGGTTCCTCTAGATTTTGTGAAATTAGGATGGTGCTGTCTAGGTGGCATGTTTTTATTTTCGGTTGTCCTGAATGTGTTTCTGATGTGGGATAAGATTAAATATCGGTGCAGGGACAGTTGTAGATGTTGTGCAGCCACCTCAGATCCTACAGCGTGTGCTGCCGCTACAGCCACTAAATCCACTGAAACCTCGGCAGCCTGCACCACAGCTGCTACACCCCCCAAGATGGCCACTGCAGCTACTCAGACTCTAACGAGTCTCAGCACTCCCACGACAGCCACTGCATCTACTCAGACCCCAGCATCTATCGAATCTGTACCAATTGCTCCTGTAACCAGGAAGAAATACCAAAAGAAATCAGCTCGTGAAGAGGAGGATGATGACTCAGAGCCTTCTAAGGCAGAGCCATCACAGGACCCAGGTGAGGGCCCTTCTCAGGCAGAGTCAGGGCCTGACACAGATGGGGGTTCCCTTGATCGTCATTTTAAAGCAGACCCATTACAGAAGAAAGGTCGTTCTAAAGCAGAACTATCACAGGAGGAGGACTCGGATGTAGAGATAACCTACCACTCCTTATCCCTGAAGGACCTGAGAAATATAAGGAAAGATTTCAGCCGTTATGATGGTGAGCCAATTATTACCTGGCTGCTCCGATGCTGGGATAATGGGGCGGATAGCATGCAATTAGACGGCAGAGAAGCCAGACAGTTGGGATCCCTGTCCAGAGATGGTGGTATTGATAAGGCGCTTGCAAGAAAGTCAAACACTATCAGTCTCTGGAGGCGACTCTTGTCAGCTGTAAAGAGCAGGTATTCCTATAAAGATGATGTTATGAGCCACCTGAGCAAATGGACCACTATAGAAAAAGGTATTAACTACCTTAGAGAACTAGCTGTGCAAGAGATCATTTATAGACACCCACGGGAAATTGTAGATCCTGTAGATCCTGATGAAGTGGAATGCAACCGATCCATGTTCCGGAAGGTTGTGAAGAATGCTCCACCGACATATACCCATACATTGTCAATATTAGTCTGGGGAGAAAATGCTATGGCACGACCTAGTGTGGATGAAATGGCTAACTGTATGCGACAGTATGAAGATAGTATTTCTTCCCCACTGCAGGCCCGTGTCTCGGCTGTGGAAAAACTGACAAAGGAAAACAAGGACTCATTTAAACAACTGTCAGACAAACTGTCCAGGATCGAGAATAAACTTGACTCTCTACCTACACAGGCACGCGTTGCAGCTGTTAAGAGAAAACGCCCTCCTACAGGACCAGCTCAAAGGAAGCGGAACACATCACGAGGTATCCTGTGGTTTGCCCTGCGTGGTTATGGGGAGGACATGAACAGATGGCATGGACAACCTACCAGTACCCTACAGGCACGAGTACGTGAGTTGCAAGCTAAAAGAAATACCAGAGAGAATTTTTCTAGGAGGATGGCTGCTCCAGTTACCAGTGAGCAAGACCCCAGTCAGGGTAGATGGGCCTCAAATTCCTTTTTCCAAAGTGTGAATAGGAGAAATGAAGGTCCAGTCCCTGTGAGCAGCACAAATCCATTTCTTGATTAGGGGGGCCCTGCCTCCAGCCAGGTGGAGGAGAGGGACAACCGAGTTTATTGGACTGTGTGGATTCGATGGCCTGGCACATCAAAACCACAAAGGTATCGAGCCTTGGTAGACACTGGTGCACAGTGCACCCTAATGCCATCGGATCATAAAGGGGCAGAACCTATCAGTATTTCAGGAGTAACAGGAGGATCTCAAGTGTTATCTGTATTGGAGGCCGAAGTGAGCCTAACTAAAAATGAATGGAAAAAGCACCCCATTGTGACTGGCCCAGATGCTCCGTGCATCCTTGGCATAGACTACCTCAAGAGAGGGTATTTTAAGGACCCAAAAGGGTATAGATGGGCCTTTGGTATAGCAGCTGTAGAGACTGAGGACATTAAACAGCTGTCTACCTTGCCTGGCCTCTCAGAGGATCCTTCTGTTGTGGGGTTGCTGAAGGTTGAAGAACAACAGGTGCCAATTGCTACTACCACGGTGCACCGACGACAATATCGCACCAATCGAGACTCCCTGATCCCCATTCATAAACTGATTAGACAATTAGAAAATCAAGGAGTGATTAGTAAGACTCGCTCACCCTTTAATAGTCCTATATGGCCAGTGCGAAAGTCTGATGGAGAATGGAGATTAACTGTGGACTATCGTGGCCTAAATGAAGTTACGCCACCGCTGAGTGCTGCTGTGCCAGACATGCTAGAACTTCAATACGAACTGGAGTCAAAGGCAGCCAAGTGGTATGCCACCATAGACATTGGTAATGCATTTTTCTCTATTCCTTTGGCACCAAAGTGCAGGCCACAGTTTGCTTTTACCTGGAGAGGTATCCAGTATACCTGGAATCGACTGCCCCAGGGGTGGAAACACAGTCCTACTATTTGCCATGGACTGATCCAGACTGCACTAGAAAAGGGTGGAGCTCCAGAACATTTGCAATACATTGATGACATCATTGTGTGGGGTGATACAGCAGCAGAAGTTTTTGACAAAGGGGAGAAAATAATCCAAATTCTTCTGAAAGCTGGTTTTGCCATAAAAAGAGGCAAGGTCAAGGGACCTGCCCGGGAGATCCAGTTTTTAGGGATTAAATGGCAAGATGGGCGTCGCCAGATCCCGATAGAGGTGATCAACAAAATAACAGCTATGTCCCCACCAACTAACAAAAAGGAAACACAAGCCTTCTTAGGCGTTGTGGGTTTCTGGAGAATGCATATTCCAGATTACAGCCAGATTGTACGCCCTCTTTATCAAGTGACCAGAAAGAAGAATGATTTTCAGTGGGGTCCTGAACAACGACAGGCCTTTGAACAGATTAAACAAGAGATTGTGCATGCAGTAGCCCTTGGACCAGTCCGTATGGGACAAGATGTTAAAAATGTGCTCTACACCTCAGCTGGGGACAATGGTCCTACCTGGAGCCTCTGGCAGAAAGTACCAGGGGAGACTCGAGGTCGACCCCTAGGATTTTGGAGTCGAGGATACAAGGGCTCCGAGGCCAATTACACCCCAACTGAAAAAGAGATACTGGCAGCATATGAAGGAGTTAGAGCTGCTTCAGAGGTAATTGGTACTGAAGCACAACTTCTCCTGGCACCTCGATTACCAGTACTAGGCTGGATGTTCAAGGGTAAGGTTCCTACTACTCATCATGCAACTGATGCTACATGGAGTAAATGGATTGCATTAATTACACAGAGGGCTCGAATAGGAAACCCTAATCGCCCAGGAATCTTAGAAGTGATCATGGACTGGCCAGAAGGCAAAGACTTCGGAATGCCACCAGAAAAGGAGGTGACACGTGCTGAAGAAGCCCCACCATATAATGAACTACCAGAGGATGAGAAGCAGTATGCCCTGTTCACCGATGGATCCTGCCGTCTTGTAGGAAAGCATCGGAAGTGGAAAGCTGCTGTATGGAGTCCCATACGACGAATCACAGAAGCCACAGAAGGACAAGGTGAATCAAGTCAATTTGCAGAGGTAAAAGCCATCCAGCTGGCTTTAGACATTGCTGAACGAGAAAAGTGGCCAAGGCTGTATCTTTATACTGACTCATGGATGGTGGCAAATGCCTTGTGGGGGTGGTTAAAGCAGTGGAAGCGAAACAACTGGCAGCGTAAAGGTAAACCTATTTGGGCTGCTGAACTGTGGCAAGATATTGCTACTCGGCTAGAGAAACTAGTCGTGAAGGTACGTCACGTAGATGCTCACGTACCTAAAAGTCGGGCAACTGAGGAACATCGAAACAACCAACAAGCGGATCAGGCTGCTAAAGTATTCCAAATAGATTTGGACTGGGAACATAAAGGTGAACTATTTTTAGCTCGGTGGGCTCATGACACTTCAGGTCATCAAGGGAGAGATGCAACATACAGATGGGCTCGTGACCGAGGGGTGGACTTAACTATGGACTCTATTGCACAGGTTATCCATGATTGTGAAACATGCGCCGCAATTAAGCAAGCCAAACGGTTAAAACCTTTGTGGTATGGGGGGCGGTGGTTGAAATATAAATATGGGGAGGCCTGGCAAATTGACTACATCACACTCCCTCAAACCCGCCAGGGTAAACGCTACGTGCTTACCATGGTGGAGGCGACCACCGGATGGCTGGAAACATACTCTGTGCCCCATGCCACTGCCCGGAACACTATTCTGGGCCTTGAAAAGCAAATCTTGTGGCGACATGGCACACCAGAGAGAATTGAGTCGGACAATGGGACTCATTTCAAAAACAGTCTCATAGATAACTGGGCCAAAGAGCATGGCATCGAATGGGTATATCATATCCCCTATCATGCACCAGCCTCTGGGAAAGTTGAACGGTATAATGGGGTGTTAAAAACTACCCTAAAAGCAATGGGGGGTGGAACCTTTAAAAACTGGGATAAGCATTTGGCACAAGCTACCTGGCTAGTTAACACCAGGGGATCTATCAACCGAGCTGGCCCTGCTCAGTCAGACCTTTTACATACAGTAGAAGGGGATAAAGTCCCTGTGGTGCATGAAAGGAATCTGTTGGGAAAAACTGTCTGGGTTCTTCCTGCTACGGGCAAAGGTAAACCCATTCATGGGATTGCTTTTGCTCAAGGACCTGGATGTACTTGGTGGGTGATGCTGCAGGATGGTGGAGTCCGATGTGTCCCTGAAGGTGATCTGATCTTGGGTGAGAATACTTAATTCTGAACTGCATGATGTTAATTGCTGCATAATACTAACAGTGTTCATAAGTGTCTTTCAGGTTAAGACAGTGGTGACGAGACCAGAGCTAACTGCAAGTGGCGTCCAGTAACCTCCTCGAGACTGACATCTTTAACCTGCAACCCGTGGGCACAAACTGTGACAAAGCTCATACCATCTCTCCTGCCCTGGGAGACTCCTAGCCAGATGGAAACCCACAATCCTGAACTAAATGAACTTGATGAACTTTTTTTTTTCTGTATAGAGATGAATCATAAACTAATGTTATCTGTATATATTTTAAAATGAAAGTTAGTGGTGATCTGAGTATGACGTGAATGGTATGGAATAAGGGGTGGAATGTCCTGGTTTGGCCTAAACCAGGCCGATTTTCCTTTCAGTGATTTTTACTTTCAGCTAAGTCTCCTCTAAATAACTGCACTTTCTGAAACTAACTGCATGTTTTTGCAGACAGTGTCTGCTTCCAGGACTGATAACGCTCGAAGTTTGTAGTTATCGCTGAGGCACCGGTAGGGATGTTGTGCAGTAAGGCTCTTGCTGTACTTTTTTCTTAGAGAAACCAAGGTCACCGCTGAATTCCTCACTGCTTACAAGTGAAAAGCCGAAGGGGGGTCACAGCTGCAGCGGGGAGCAGACAGGGCAGGTGACCCAAAATTGACCAACGAGGGTATTCCATCCCATACACGTCATTCTCGGTATAAAGCGGGGGGATCACGAGGGTCTCGCTCTCTTGGCTTGCTCCCTCTTGCTCTTTCTGCTATGGCCGGTGTCCAAGGAGGACTCCGACTGTTTTCCTGCTGCCCCCGATCCCGATCTGTGTATCCCTGAATCCAGCTCTCGACCGTCGCTAGGCCCAGCCTGGGCCTTCCCGGAGCCTGCCCTGCAGTGCCGGTGGTGACGTTGCCGACATCGGGGGAGCTCGATCTTGGTTTTGTATATATATTTGTATATATTTGATTATTCCAATATTATTATTATACTCTTTTTCATTATTATAGGTTTATTAAAACTGTTTTAACTTTCCAACCCGTAAGTCTCTCTCCCTTTTCCCTTTCCCTTTCCCTTCGGGTGGGGGGGGGAGGGTTAACAGAGAGCGTCTGCTGCAGGTTTAATCTCCAGCCCAGCTTTAAACCGTGACACTTATTTATGTCTCAGCTCAGGCATCTGCATCCCTCTAATTCTCTACCCTCTTCCCCTTTATGGGATCAAGGACTGGCATAATGGGAGTCTATAACACACTAACAGCCAATTCAAGCATGGCAAGATTTCTGGACTTTCAGAGTGAAAAATAAAAATAACCTTCATAGCCTAGTTTTATTAGATGTGCTTTGTTAGAATGTGTGGGTTGTTCCCAGCTCTTCCATTCTTATTATTCTAACTACTAAATATGCAGGAAGACTGAAAAAGAAACATGGATTCACTACATAATCACCCATTAAGACTCAAAGAAATCCAGTAAGTACCAGCTCAAAACATACACAAGTTGTATGTACAGCTGTAGTTGAATCAATACCAGGTTGGAAGAGACCTCAAGGATCATCTGGTCCAAATTTTCTTGGTAAAAGTATGGTCTAGACAAGATGGTCCAGCATCCTGTCCAGCTGAATCTTAAAAGTGTCCAATGTTAGGGAAGAAAAATTATTTTCTTCTGGTAATTATAGACAGCTTTAAATATAATACAAACTTTATAATTCTTTGAAATAGTTTACCCTGCTACTTATTTTAGAGAACTAATCTAAATATAGCACTCCCCCCATCTCCCACAGTACTTTCTGTAGCCATTAACATCTGACAATAAAATAAAATTGTATTGTCTATTTTGGGTTAGAGTTAAGTACTTTTACTTACATTTTAATTCAACATATCTTAAGCAGGAATAAATAGGCATTGCTTACTCTGATGAGTGTCAAGGATTTTTAAGGTGTAGTGAGACACTTTAAAAGGTGACCTAACTCCTTGCAATTCACTCCAAAGGGTAGTATTTGTTCTGGCCTCACCACGTTAGTCACAAGAAAGAAAACAAGCTTTGTAGGAACCTGTAATAAGTGAGGACACAGGCTTTCTAGTATGTAGGAAGACAGCAGCTCACACACTGTCCATTCTGTTTGATTCTTTTTTTTGTGTTTAAGAGAAGTTTAGAAAGGGAAACTTAAAGGCAGTATTCACAGATTTCCTGACACTGTCAAGTCACAAAAGAATAAATACATGATATATCCATGATGACGCATCTACTGCATATGCAAGCTTACTTGATCCAAACACAGGCTGAGCTCACAACATACTTTCAGAATGACATTAAGGTGAATCTGCACTGGTCATTTTTCTGATATTTTGCCTGAAAGCATTTATGTGCTAACGAAAAGGGGGATGAGGGAGTGTGGAAGAATCTGGTTAAAAGAGTGTGTAACAAAGATAAAACTACACATTGAAGTATGAAAAAAGCAGCTTCAAAAGATTGTAACAGAAAAGCAGCCTGAAGCTGGGAATGTGCTAATTGGGGCATTTACTTAAATACTTAGTTAAATAATATTAAATAGGCAGATGGAAACAAGCAAAGAAAATTTATTCCCCTCCCCTCATAATATTATACGGTGATCAATCATAGAAATAAAAAGTAAACCAGACTGCTGAATTCTATTTAATGACAGTACAGAATAGTTTAATTTTACCCTCTCTCACCCTTCTTATTATCAAAGACGGTCCATCTAAAGAAAACAGATACTATGCTCATGTAACCAAGACATATTTATAGTTAAGCACAACAGTAATACTGGAATGTGTTATATATCTCCTCCACTGCTGCTTTTAAATAAATGCATTAATATTATCTTTAACATGGTTGAATGAGGATGTCAACTCCAAATGTTCCTGAATATTTCTTTTTCTCTTCTAAGGTATGAAAATCCTTAGCAACTGGGCCAGTGGGACAGACTATTACTTAGCTCCCTAGTAAGTTATTTCAGAGTATCCATAGAAAAAACAGCACAGCTCAGTAAAAGTCAGACTGATTTGAAAACTGACATCAAGCAGGCCCTAAAAGGAAGAAGAATCTTTTAGGAAGCTATCATTTGGAGTGATTTGTCTTTCACCCTTTCTCTTACGCAGCTCCTACCTGGGATTGAAGAACTGAGAGCAAAACAGATTTTAGACTTGAAAGAACATCTGAGATAGTCTTTATATTCATCATAAACATCTTCCCAAAGTATAGATGTTAAAACAGATCTCCCCAACATTGTCCTTTGAAATGCTTTTTTTTTTGGCCAAATATTTCCCACAAAGAATTCTTTGCTGAATCAACCGAATACAGCCACCCCTATAAAGGGTGATATTACGGTTTTCCTTTTGCTTTCACAACTGATTTTCTCCTGAAGCGTGCATCCTTGAGTGCACCAAGCCCAGGGAAGCACCACCACACAACAGTCTACCATATCATTCAAACATAAGGAAGCTAATGATCATACAATCATAGAATCATTTAGGTCAGAAAAGACCTTTAAACAGCATGCCCTCTAACAATGGTAATGCATGAAAGAGCAGCATAAGCATAGTATTTTCTCTGCCTGAATGATTTATAACTGAAAGCAAAAGAAACCTCATTTAGTAGTCATTATTCGGTAGTTTACAGAAATGTTTCACTACACTGGCAAACTTAATGCGCACTTTGCTGTGAAAGGACAGCTTCCCTGGTGATTCTGAGCAAGGCGATAATATACAGCCTAATGAGGAACAGGTGATGACTTATAGTTCTGGAGGGGCAAACAGTCTTCTCCCCCTTCCTAAATCAGTTGTTACCATTCAAAGAATATTCAAACCAAAAAGATATCAGCATCTTTTTAGCTGCTGGTTTCACCTTGAAATTGCAGGGTATACTGGAAGCTACTGGTGAATATTAACACATTGGTCTGTCATATAGTTTAAAAAAAGTAATCCACATGAGAACATAAATTGTGAGCAATATGTCTCAAAGCTACAACACAAATTCAAGTCCTGTCCAGATAAACTGTTAAAGGAACAAACTTATATGGAATACATTTGCAGTTTTTCATTGGTTTTAGATCAAAACCAGACACAACTGACGCCTCTGATTTACTTAGTATATCATTTAGCAACTAAACTTCTACATACAAAATTAAAGGTGTGGTGTTCTTGGGAAAGAAGACAAGCTGAAGTTGCACAGAAAACTGGTCAAGCACATAGTTTACAATTCTGACATTTTATAAGCTATTTTAAAAATCTGTTGTTAAAATTAACACATCAAAATCTGAGGCTGACCAACCAGCAAACAGGTTAGGAAACTAAACATTACAAATTTTGAGACCTGAATCGGGCAGACACATATTACAATTATTCTATTAAATCATCTACAAACAGGCTTTTTTTTTTTAAGCAGACTTAAATACAGACTATACACAATAGTGTCTATAATTTTCTTAATATAATTTCTGACATACAAATGAAGACTCACAGGCAGTTTCCAAATGTTTGGTAATGTAGGGTGCTTTTTTTTAAAAAAAAATCTAAATTGAAGAATGATTAGACCTCAATTCTTGAACATTATATTTCAAGTTAGTGAAAACTTCCAAAAATTTATCTCTCAATACACATATTTTTATCCCCTGTTACTATTTATGTATTCTAAAAGACATAACAGTTACTTTGGCCTTATTTACTTTTCCAATGGTTTAGCTAGGATCTCTGGCTAATAATAACAGAACTGAAGACTAAATGAATAATTTAATCTCAGTGAGTAAATTTCTTGCCACCTCTGTACCATTATTAATTCCACCAGGTGTTTCACGTGACTAGGTTATACTTCAACAAAACAAGAGGCCAGCAGATTGTTCTGAATTAAGGCACTCACATGATAACAATAGCATGTTCCTCTTCTGACAGGCAAGCAGCCAACAGATTTAAAGGATTATTAAGCAGTTTCAAAAACATAGCAAAGTTACATTAACAGCTGATAGTTCATCCTGAGACAGGGAATCCCCTAGATGCTGCATTTCATATCAAAACAGAGGCCCAGTGGAACTAAAAAGAAGTAAAATTTTGCAGTCCTGAAACACAGCTGAACTGAAAAGGTCTCATAAGAGAAAACCAAGACAAAACCAGAAGAAACTAGTGATGCCTTCTTAATGGGATTAAGTATTAGGATCTTAGGTTCTTTTGGATGGAGAAGTCAAAATCCAACTTCAATGCTTCCATTGTCTGAATTTTCTGCAAATGTAATGAAGTACTCTAAAATTTACCCATTACTTCCTCATTTAATGCTATCTAAAGTTTCAGTTTAAGTAATAGGCTACCTAGACACATACTGAAAATTGTAAACAAAGATCTGCTTGGAAGAGACCTGTTGGATAAAGCCCTGGAGGGAAGACGGGCCCAAGAAAGCTGATTAATGTTCAAGGATCACCTCTGAACTAAAGAGCAGTCCATTCCAACAAGCAGTAAGTCAGGCAAAAATGCCAGGAGGCCTGCATGGATGAACAAGACTCAACCACAAGAAAAAAGACCCACCAATACAGACAGTGGAAGCAAGGACAGGTAACTTGGGAAGAATACAGAGACACTGAGCATGCAGAGATGCTATTAGGATAGCCAAAGCCCAAATGGAATCGAATCTGGCCAGGGATGTTAAAAACAACAAGAAGGGCTTCTTGTACATAGGTGACAAAAGGAAGACTAGAGAAAACATGAGTGCATTGCTGAATGGGGTAAGGGACTTGGTGACACAGGACTTGGAAAAGGCTGAGGTACTGAATGCCTTCTTCTCCTCAGTCTTTATAATCAAGACCAGCCTTCAGGAATCTCAAGCCGCAGAGATCAGGAAAAAAGAATGGAGCAAGGAAGACATACCCTTGGTAGAAGAGAATCAGGTCAGGGAAAACTTAAGCAAACTGGACATACATAAGCCCATGGGCCCTGATAGAATGCACTCACGAGTGCTGAGGGAGCTGGCTGATGTCATTGCAAGACCACTGTTAATCATCTTTTCTCTATCATGGTGACTGGAAGAAGTGCCTGAAGACTGGAGAAAAGCAAATGTCACCTCCATCTTCTAGAAGGGCAGGGAGAAAGACCCAGGGAGCTACAGGCCACTTAGACTCACTTTGATACCTGGGAAGGTGATGGAGCGACAAATCCCCTAAACCATTTCCAGACACATGAACAACAAGAAAATCAACAGGACCAATCAGCATGACTCCACCAAAGGGAAGTCATACTTGATCAACTTGATAAGCATCTGTGATGAAACAACTGGCCTGGCAGATGAGGGGAGAGCAGTGGATATTGTATACCAAATCAGTAAGGCTTCAGACACTGTATCCCATAAGGTCCTCATAAAGAAGTATGATGAAATATGGACTGCGTGAGCAGACAGTGAAGTGCTCACCCAGTGTTCAGCATTGAAAACTAGCTGAACAGCTGGGCCTAGAGGGTAGTCATCATTGGCACAAAGTCTAGTTGTAGGTCATTAACTAGCAGTGTACCACAGGGGTCAATACTGGGTCCAGTCCTGTTCAACCTCTTCATTAATGACCTTGATAACGGAGCAGAGTGTACCCTCAACAAGTTTGCAAATAACACCAAACTGGGCAGAGCGGCTGACACGCCAAAGGGTCATGCTGCTATCCAGAGGGACCTGGACAGGCTGGAGAAATGGGCTGACAGGAACCTCCTGAAGTTCAAAGGGAAGTTCAACAAGTCCTGCACCTGGGGAGGAACAATCTCATGCACCGGTATATACTGGGAGTTGCCCAGCTGAAAAGCAGCTTGGCAGAGAGAAGGACCTTGGGGTCCTGTTGAACACACAAGTTGAACATGAGGCAGTGATGTGTCCTTGTGGCAAAGGCGGCCAATGGCATCCTAGGCTGGTTTAGAAGGAATGTTGCCAGAAGGTTAAGGGAGGTGATCCTTCCCCTCTACTCAACACTGGTGAAGCCACACCCGGAGTATTGTTTCCACTTCAGGGCCCCCTAGTACAGCAAAGACATGGACAAACTGGAGAGAGTCCAATGAAGGGCCATGAAGATGGTGAAGGGGCTGGAGCATCTCACATATGAGGAAAGGCTGAGAGAGTAGGGACTGTTTAGCTTGGAGAAGAGAAGGCTCGGGGGATCTCGTCAATGCATATAAACACCTGAAGGGAGGGTGCAAAGAAGACTGAGCCAGGCTCTTTTCAGTGGTGCCCAGTGACAGGACCAGAGGCAATGGGCACAATGTAAACACAGGAGATTCCCTCTGAACACTCGGAAACACTTTTTTACTGTGAGGGTGACTGAGCACTGGCGCAGGTTTCCCAGGGATGTTGTGGGATCTCCATCTTTGGACATATTCAAAAGCTGTCCGGATCCTGGGCAACTGGGTCTAGGTGGCGCTGTTTGAGAGGGGTGGGGTTGGACCAGATGACCTCCAGAGGTGCCATCCAGCCTCAACCCTTCTGTGATTTGGTAAGAGGCTACTCAGGCAACCTGGAAATACACATCTATTCCTTTCCTCTCTCTTATGCAGTAGTAGCAGGCATACAATAATTGGTACTTTAAGACTCCTTATTCTGAAGGATCATAGTACTCAGAAGCACTGGCAGATCATTAGTAAAACACCTTAACCTGTACCTTTCATTGTGGAACAGAAAAAAATTGTGGGAAAAAAAGTAATAATGCAATTACATAAGAGTTAATAATCAAAAAAAACAGCTTTCAAAATAAGGTGTCTAAGAAACTGTACATAAAGTATAATCTGTATGGATGGGAAAACATTATTAATTAATATCAAATATCCCAAAACAACAGGGAACACTGGTAATACTAAATATAATCCAGTCCCTGCAATGTTGCAGTTTGCACTTACTGTTTTCATCAGGATTGCTCAGGCAACAGACTGAGATGCTTTCACAAGTTTTTATTTTAATTAAGTGCACCATCTCTCCTGAGAATCAGAAAATTCAAAGGGCATTTCCTTCAATTTCACAACTTTTTTTCTAGGTTATTCAGTTTGACAACACAGAAGAACATCATGGCAATCTGTTTACACCGCAAAGCAAAAAAAAAAATCAAAACAAAACAAAAAAATGTATAAAAATCATAAAACTCTTTCAGAAACAAAGATAAGCTGAATGGACTTCCCTAAATCTTAACTTCATATATTAATTGGTACTGAAAGTAAGCAGCCGAGATGTTCTACAGGACTTTCAAACATTGAGAACCACTGCCATGGGACAGGCAGAGGACATCTGTTGTGAGATGCCAAACGTACAATTCACCAGGTACATCAAAACTGTCAAATACTCCCCAGAGACTTTTCTTAACTACCCTATCTTTCACTGACCAGGCAGCCCTCTACCCAGTTTGTATGCAATAGCCTCCTCACTCAGTAGAAATGTTAGCTAGCTTGTTGCTCTTTCATTTGTTACACACACTTACACATCCTCTTCAGCAATTTGGAAGGGGTTTTGAATACCACAATGTGAGCAGGCCAACAGCTTAACTCTAACTTTTTAATATTTGGAAGTACAATAAAAATTAACCACACCATAAAAATGTGTAACAGATATTCACGCAAATACAAACATTTATATCTAGATAGTGCACTCAAAACTTGTATTAAATATCAGATAATCTTCAAATGTAGCATGAGCTACAGCTAGAAACAGTGGTAGTTCCCTTATTGATCTTATTTCTAACTACAAGTGACTTCCCATTTTGCTCAAAATGTCTTGACTTGCACAAAAACACATCAGGTATTCCAGATGTAGACAACAAGACTGAGTTGATAAGTTTTGAGGATACATTCTGATTATAATCCTTGACTTTGAGAAAAGATACTGTCATTTTGTCATCAATGACAAGTCAAGAGCTTCCACTCCTGCAGCAGACAAAAGGCTCTCCTAGCGCTTCATAAAGCATCCTCTAAATTCATTGTTTTCACATATCATCCTTTTCCTTTAAGATTTGAAACAGGAAAAAATACCTGAAAATAGTACTTGACTTACACAATTTACTTGACATGTTCTTAATAGATACTATCATGTTCCTCCAGTTATCTTGTTAAATAAAGTCACAGAGTCTTCCTATAGAGGCCTCCTTTCCCAGACAGACTCCTTCACAGTTCAGGACATACTTAGGCAAATTCCACTCTATCCAAATACCACAAATTTCAATAGCCCAAAGCTATCATGAAAATCAGATTTTATAAGCACTCTTTGTCTATTTCTCCCCTCATGGGGCAACCATATAACTATGGCATTCGCTGTGTAGTCTTTGATCACAGGATAACAGAAACTACATACTGTGCAAAGAAAATGCATCAAAAAGCACTGGTGTGCTGTTTCCTCTAGCTCTTTGATCATTGTCATAGACTTCAGAATTAGAAAATAAGTGCCTGGAAAAAGTCATTACTAACTCCAAACACATTTATGTAACTTCATTAGTCAAATAATGATTGTTTAATGAAATACATTAGAAACATTAACAGCAACAACAAGACAAACTCTAACAAACAAAATTATAAAAACATGGAAAGACAAAAGCAAATTCATGTGTGCTTGTTTGTTGTTTTTGTTTTGTTTTGTTTTTTCTTGTTTGTTTCGTTGATCAGGAGTTTTCTTTGTTTGTTTTAATTTACACCATGATTTGATACCTTTATCCTCCAAGAGTACCTCAATTAACTTTTTTCTGTTCATGGTCGAAGTTAATGAACAAAACATATTACTGCACAGGAAGGAACAAGATTTAACACTACACTAAAAGAGTCATTCTTAAGACTTTTTTCTATATATATAGACATTGTTCTTCTTTACAAGTTTTCTTCTATCTACTGCAAGTGGAAAGCCAAACAAAATAAGATCATATGTGTTCTCCTCTTCAAAGCCAATGTTGCAAGAATCCTACTCTGCACATATGCTATCTTAAAACATGTCAGGTCCCAATACATTAGGAACTCATAATTAATTCAATCCAAACCTTTGTTTAGTCTATTTGTACCTATACTTCGAGACACCAATTTTGTTAGAGACATATACACACACACAAAATATCAAAAAAGTCACCTTAAACGCAGAAATATGCACTGCTGCAATTTTTGAAAATGAGTTATTTCTAGGTGTGATCACAGTCATCATCTTCAAGCAATTCCCTAAATATTTTATCAAAAACTATTTTGATATTGCCTCTACCTGCCTGAATGACTTCTGAGCTTTTTCTTTCTCAGTGTGCTGGTTTTGGCTGGGATAAAGTTAATTTTTTTCATAGTGGCTAGTATGGGGCTGTGATTTGGATTTGTGCTGGAAACAGTGTTGATAATACATGGATGTTTTTGTTATTGCTGAGCAGTGCTTACACAGAGTCAAGGCCATTTCTGCTTCTCACACCACCTGCCAGCGAGCAGACTGAGGGTGCACAAGAAGTTGGGAGGGGACACAGCCGGGACAGCTGACCCCAACTGACCAAAGGGATATTCCAGACCATATGACATCATGCTGAGCATATAAAGCTGGGGGAAGAAGGAAAGGGGGGGATGTTCAGAATGATAGCGTTTTGTCTTCACAAGTAATCATTAGGCGTGATGGATCCCTGCTTTCCTGGAGATGGCTGAACACCTGCCCATTGATGGGAAGTAGTGAATGAATTCCTTGTTTTGTTTTGCTTGTGCGTGCAGCTTTTGCTTTACTTATTAACTATCTTTATCTCAATCCACAAGTTTTCTCACTTTAACCCTTCTGATTCTCTCCCCCCTCCCACTGGAGAGGGAAGTAAGCAAGCAGCTGTGTGGTGCTTAGTTGCTGGCTGGGGTTAAACCATGACAGTCCTTTTTGGCACCCAACGTGGGGCTTAAAGGGTTCAAGATAATGACAGATTTGATCAGAATGTGCTAGACTGAATTTATAGCAGGAAGCCCTTGTTGCTAGCCAGGCTAGGAGCAAGGGGAGGAGTTCATTGCAATGTTAAACTCCATAACCCGGCACAAAGGAACCAGGGGTGGAAACTGTAATGGATATACCTTTAAATTGTTGTAACATTATTTGAGTTACTTGTTATAGGAATTACTATAGGAGGAACCACCTGAATCAATTGAGGACAAGCCTTGCAAATCACATCTCAAGTCAGCCAGAGGTTTTCAATCTTATCTGTACCAAAGAAATTGCTGAATGGAAATTTTTGATACAGTAGTTATTTAGAGGTTTCTGTAGCATGATTGGAATTCACTTTCTTTTTCACTTGCCCCTAAAGAGTGGTTTCTACTTGTTCTAGACACTGCTGACAGTTTTACTTCCAAGAACTGCTAGAATTATGAGGCCAAAGAAGAGACAAAAAGTAATCTTTTACATAAATATTTTGAATAGCAAATGGTCAGTACAGTAACACTGAAAATAAATCACCTTAATAAATTAGTTTAGGGGGTATTTTGCTGGAGTTTTTTGAGACTCAAGGGTGGGGGGAAGATTACAAATCTCAGGTCTTCTTGGTACATGAAAAATACTAAATGGTACATGAAAAATACTAAATGGTACATGAAAAGTACTAAAGTTAAGAGCTTCTTACATCAGAAATCTGCCTAAGAAACTGTCTTAAAAATACAGTTTAGTGTGAGTTCACCATTCTACTCACACTAAGTCAATTGATTCTCACTAACAGTAGTACACAATCCATTAGACTTTACAGCTTTCACACTTCCATCTCACAGTAAGTTTGAGAAATCACTGAAATAATCACATACATATAACCTTAGCTGGTGTCAAATTCTCTTCTGAGTACAGGGCATTGTACTTCCTATACTATATGTCACCCCACAACTACATGTTCAAGTGCAAAATACCATTTCCTTTGGTTCCTGATTTGCTTTCAAAATACCCTTATGAAGGCGTCAACTGGCATTCCTGGATTCAGTGTTCATCTTCTCGGCAATAGAAAAACCTGCTGCCATGAATGTCTATTGCCTTATGCCAGGAGTGTAGATGGTCTGTGAGTTTTGATATTTCTTCACTAAGTAAATTTGGTGTGGGATAAAGCAGAAATGTACCCAGACTTATACAATTAAATTATAGAGAGTAAACATTGAATCACGTAGCAGTCTGTAGAGGTAAACTAGTATCCCACACTATTCTTTTTTGTGACTCCCCTAGAAATATCTCTTGTAATATAACCAAGTTAAAGTTTAACTTAGTTTTAATATCAGCTCCTACAACTTTTGTCACTAAATTTAGTACTTACTTACTGATATTTAGGGGTTGGAAAAACAAAGAAGAGACAACTATTTTTTCCTGAAGGCCTTTTTTCTTCCCTAATTACTTTTATTCAATGACTTGTAATAGGGAAAAAAAAATCGCTTCTATTTTAACCAATAAAAAATGCTTCAGAAGTTTAAGTTATAGAGTTCGTGCACTGAACTGCATTACTGTAACAAAGCCTTGGATCAATAGATTAGGCATTTTGTGGCACCATGACTGAATATGTATCACATTTATTTAATAACATTTTATTACAGATTGATAACAACATAATATAAAATGCATTTTTTCTACTCAATTGCATGGCTTATTCTTTCCATCAGAGAAAACACAGTACTGGGCTTCAGACACCCCAGACACAAAGAGAAAAGCTTGCTAAATGAAAGTGGGAGGTGGGGAAAGAAAAGAGAAAAAGGATGAGGAAGGGGAAGAAAAAAAAAAAAAGAAAGGGGGAGATGAAGAAATAAGGTTATGCTTATTTGTCATCTCCATTCTTATACTTTACCTTGCAGACTTAGTTATTTCAATTTATAAAAAACAGGTAAATTGAATGGATTTGCTTCCTCCCTCACATATCAAATAATCTGATGTGAGCCTCAATTTTTTTTTCTTTTTGGCACAACATGCTGGCTTCTGTGAAAATTTTCACTATGGCTAACGTAATTCCAGGAAACACAAAGCAAGAGAAATACTTCAGCAAACAGCCACTCACCAGGAACCTAGGGTATTCACACAGCTGACAGAGCTGGTGTTTTATGTCTTCAGTTAAAATTAGACCAGGACAGGTTCTGGTGCTAGTGAATGATTTTAAGCTAACAAAGTCTCGGGAATTCCACACTTTTCCTTCCTGAAAACATGAAAAGTGGAATCATCCCAATAGTTTGCAAAATATCTGGAAATTCACAAAAGTTCCATAAAATAGAAGGACATTTTCCAACTTGAGGTTTTTCTATTCATCAAGACCACCTCAATCAAGCATGCATATGAGATGTAAATGGGACTCAGAAAGAAAAGCCAAGCAAATACTCTTTGCTCTCATGTCCACTGATATTCATTACATCTTTCCCAGAAAATAATTTACCAATCACAACCAAATTTGAAAAAACTGTAAACCAGTCAACACCTTCACTGATAGCCATTGACTTTCAGCAGTCTAAGGGCTTTGAGTGAATGATAGCAGCATTTAACTTCATCTTACAGAGTAACAGCAGATTGAGAGTATTGTGATGCAAACCTGGAAAATTCTACACTGTCAAATTTTTATTTCGTATTGAATGCTTCATCTTCCCCGCCATGCTTAATATATGTGGTGTTGCAAATATAAAACCGTTCTCAATCGTCACTGGAAACTCTGGCTCATCTGTTTTTTTCATCATAAATAATAAGCCAGTTTGCATTATTAATACAGGAAGAAGTCTTTGTACAAACTGCATAGTTTAATTGAAGCATAAATCATTCAGCTGGTTATAACCTAGATCTATTATAATAATGAATTATTATATTTTCTCTACTTGTTTTGCATGCTCAATACAAAACTAAATTAATGCTCATCTGGTAACCACTATGTACCAGTGGCTGTAATCTGCTGCCAAGAAGATAGTAATCTAGCTGCCAGGTGGTTCACAAAGTTGAAGTACCTGTGCTTTTTAGAGATAATTATTAGTGAAAAGTCACAAAGAATCCCTGTTCAGTGAATAATTTCAAGTCTGTTCAGTGAATAATTTCAAGTTCTAAACATAGAGGTAGTTCTACCATTTCAGAAAGACCTAGGTAGACAATTCACTTCCTCCCTCCATATGCTTAGAATTGTCATTTAATGATTAGGCAACAGAATCACTAGGTTTTGATATTCAATTTTTGGAATCAGCTATATTTGATTCCAATTTGTCTTCTTTATCCAGCAACTACCACAAGGAAAGTATGTTTCAAAATAGGCCATACTTTCTAACACAGGTTTATGGAGTTTTTTGTAGCAATTCAAAAAAAAACCATACCTAATTGTGTACTCTGGGAACTGTTGAGAGAGGGAGATTCCTGAAGTTTACCCAAAGTTTGAAGCTTCACATCAGTGCCCAGTCACTTTGAATTTTTTCTTCTAAATGCAGACATCATATACAGAGGAGAAATTTTGACACTTACTGAATGACAACAGTTTCCTTTCTGCCACAGATAAGACAATCCATTTAAAAACAAACAAATAAATAAATAAATCAGGATTTTTGATAGCCCTGTTCTGCACTTTATAATGGCAATAGTATCATAACATAATACTGAGATATTTTATTGGTCTGTGAGACGTTCTGGTAGTACTAAACTGTGGGTAAAATTCAAACTTAAAGTCAACCAGGGTATTGCATATCTATTGCAATTTAAAATGAGCCCCAGATCTGAATAGGTTGTTCCCCTGATTATTTTTAACAAAACCTGCCCTAGCACTGAGAACCTCAGCAACTTCCACCAGTATGAACATTGAAATCTTGGGTCATCAACAGTAAAACCTAAAAGTTCAGCCAAACTATAGACTTTTTCCAGAGCAGACCAGTACACAGTTATTGACCAAAGGCATATTTGTCACCTGCGCTGATAGAAAGAGTGCAGAGGGAGTTTATTTAGTTTCCCCTAACCATCAAATACACATATGTTTAAGAGGACAATACTGGAGGATTTATGTTTATATATTAAGAGCTACACTACAAAAGATGGTGAGAGAGAAACTAGCTGCAAACAATCTTAGGTATGCAAAAGATCTTCCAGAACCATGCAAAAATGTCCCTTAAAAAAACTTCAAACCAATTTTTTTTAATATCCATGTTCACATGTTTCACAGAAAAAAACTCACCAAACTATTTCTCCAATGCATCTCAAATTTTCATGTGGGCTTACTACTGGGTGCTGACTGGTACTGCCTTATTTGTCAATAAGACACCTGCAGTCTATTTTTCAAGTTTATTTTTTGCCTTCATCAAAGCAACAGCAAAGATATTGGACTGGGAAAATCTGAGAGTTTTAGAAGAATTCCTCAAAGCTAGTAACTGCACCATTTACATAATTTTTCTCTTGCAAGAAGACAGGAGAATGAAATAACAACATGTACCTGCATTAGTCACAGTACTCAGCAGAATTAAAGATATAAAATTCTATTTAAATAGCAGCATTGGAAGAAATCTTAAATTATACAACTACTAGAAGAAAGAAATACACTCTACTCTGTTTTTGAGGACTTGCCCTCCAGAAATGGTGAACTTTTTTAAGATTCAAGTTAGGCTGGACTGCAAAGGTTAAGTAAGATCAATTCAAACTAAAACACCTGGACTTATCATATGACCACCACAAATTACATCTATCTTGATCAGCTTGGCAATACTTTGCATTATTTCTGTTAAGATCCTTCCTCAATTGATGTCCAGTGCCCAGCAAAATGAATTGAGAAAGAGTTGGGTGGCTCCCTGTACTTCCCAGCTTTTTGATGAAGGTGCTTAAGATGAGAATTTTGCTCCTTCAAAGAGAGTAACCTTCTGGTTCAAGAAACATTAGGAAATGTCAGAAGTTCACCTCAGGATTTCATGCACGAATATCACTGCTAAACTATCACTGAGGTGTCAAAGTGCTGTATATCATTCTCCTTCCAAGGGAAAAAAAATGAATCCCCAGAACTATTAAGAATCTGGAATATATCCACTTCATCATGCAAATCTTGTCAAAAAAAAAAAGGGGGTTCTTCCAATAATTTTAGCAACAAAAACAAACTTCCCAGTGAGATCTCACATATTTATGTCAAGGGTAAGAGCTTATGTGACTATCCCCTTTGCAAGATCACTAAGGATTATCCACAGGGTAACTGTCCAGAAGGAACAAGTGTCTTAAAGCTCTCACTTCGAGCCTTCTTTCCTCACAATTGTAATGCACATAAGGTTTACATAAAGCAGATTTCATTGACCTTTTCAAGTCCATTCTAACCTCTTCTCCAGGTTATTATTATATGAGAAGTACTATCAAGTAAAAGAACTACCTAACTCGAGCTTAGTGGTTTAAGAGTACTAAAAAAAAAACCACCAAACCAAAAACCATCACTAAAAAAAAAAAACAAAACAAAAACCAAAAAATAATTGCTTTCAAAACCTTTGTATGACTAAAGTTCCTTTTCACAAGACGTCTTTTGGTGAACTGTAAGGAATGCATTCTACTGATTTTTTTTTACTTAACTTGAATACAAAAACAGTCACATGAAACTGCTAAAATTAAGAATCTAACATTGAGCAAATTATACTCCACCTAAAGGTCAAAAATATCTATTAACTGCTAACACAACAATTGGGTAGAATTAAAATTATTTTATTAAAGTAACATCCTGCAGATATCAAGAATATCATGTTGCCTAGAATTAACTTCCTATATTCTTAGGTCATTTAAATGTGAGAATATTTGAAGAGTGAATATCTATACTAATAGAAAGACAATGGGCTGTTTGCTCATACTTATAAAATACAGCAAATAACCAAAGGAATGATTTCAAATTAAGTCATTATCATTACTAACTTCTTAACTTCCAGAAATACTGAAAGACTGTCATATTTGATGAATGTGGGAGGTTTTCAGAACATGAACTATAGGTCATATGATGACTCCATTTTTACTTTCTATAACTAACTTGAATTGTAGAGGCAAGAAAGTCTAAGATTATAAATTTCAACTTTCTGCTCACTTTGACCAAACTTCTCCAAGTTGTATTTCTATTGAGCTGGAGAATATCTAAATTACAATAGTATAAGCTCTGCATGTTCTCTGTAAGAAACTAAGAAACAATGTCAACAGTTTTCCACAACATTGACTCACGTAAAATTATTTTTTTTTTTAAAAATCGATTTTGCCATACTTTCTTCAAAAAGCTAAAAAGTCTTACAAGTTGTTAAAATGATCTGTTACTAGAAGAAATTTTCCAATTTATGTACAAATAGTGCATTATAAAGAACATCCCCATATTAAAAAAACTCATTTATTGTGCTACAGACAAAAATTTTTGAACTTGCAAGTGCATGTTGCACATGTAAACCTTCACATCAGAGTTTGTGTGTACGAACTTTTGCATTTATTCTCACTCACAATTCATCTTTCATCAGCATCATTCACAAAGAACCTAGTAACATTTCAATAACCCAACTTTATCAACTGTGACTTATTTATAGTTTCCCCTTAGAAAGCAATTTAACTTGATTTTACTGTTTCTAGGGTCACAGCATTTACTGTAAGTTGTCCCAGTCTTCTTTAACTCAGATGATAGTTCAGATGAACTCCACAGAATCACAGAATCACAGAATCAATCAGGTTGGAAGAGCCCTCTGGGATCATCGAGTCCAACCGTTGCCCTTCCACCACCCTGTCAACTAGACCATGGCACTAAGAGCCATATCCAGTCTTTTCTTAAACACATCCAGAGACGGTGACTCCACAACCTCCCTGGGCAGACCATTCCAATGTCTAATAACCCTTTCTGAAAAGAAATTCTTCCTGATGTCCAACCTGAACCTCCCCTGGCGAAGCTTGAGGCTGTGTCCTCTTGTCCTATCGCTAGTTGCCCGGGAGAAGAGGCCAACTCCCACTTCACTACAACCTCCCTTCAGGTAGTTGTAGATGGCAATAAGGTCACCTCTGAGCCTCCTGTTCTCCAGGCTAAACAACCCCAGCTCCCTCAGCCATTCCTCATAGGTCAGACCCTCCAGACCCTTCACCAGCTTGGTCGCCCTCCTCTGGACTCGCTCCAACACCTCAACATCTTTCTTGAAGTGCGGGGCCCAGAACTGGACACAGTACTCAAGATGCGGCCTCACCAGTGCCGAGTACAGAGGGACGAACACTTCCCTAGACCGGCTGGCTACACTATTCCTAATAGAGGCCAGGATGCCATTGGCCTTCTTGGCCACCTGGGCACACTGCTGGCTCATGTTTAGCCAGCTGTAGATCAGCACCCCCAGGTCCCTTTCCACCGGGCCGCTTTCTAACCACTGTTCCCCCAGCCTGTAGTGCTGCATGGGGTTGTTGTGGCTGAAGAACACAACAGGGCACTGTGGCCGAAGAACACCAGGGGCACTGCATGCTATATTATGAGCTATCAGTGTATTAAACAGAACCAAGCAGAGTTCAGCACAGTTCATACTATATTCTCATTCTCACAGCAATGTGAAACACACATTAATTATGGCACATGGCAAGTTGTATTGATTGTCTAATCACTTAGACCTGTAAAACTGTGTTAAATTTATGTTAACAAATTATTTTTTAAAAGGTCAATCTCGTATAGCAAATTAGGTGATTTTCCCCTTAAATGGTGCCACTTAACCAAATTCACTTGGATAGATATATATGTACAGACTCCTGTATTAGGAAACTAAGTTGTCTAATTTTTATTGAGTCCCCAGAAGATGATGAGTTCTGAAATCAGACTGCTTCTTCAAGCAATTAAACTTGAGCCTGAGTGCTAACTTTTGGAATGTCGCTTTGAAATAACTTAGTTTACGTGCAGCAGTTTGTCGCGCTTACTCAAATTGACAGCTCATCATGTAGTGAGAAGAAAAGGAATTTTAGAAATAGAGTTTACATATTTAAAAGTGTACCAGTACTCCTGGATCTTTTTCTGACAACATCAGCATTAACAATGAGCTTTTTCTTCAAATGTAAGAAATGGATAACAAAGCCTGAATATTTTCTGCTATGTATGACTCTGCAAATGGTGTTTCTGACTGCCAAGCAGAAATAAGGGGAGCCAAAAATGCTCAAAATGTATTTGCAAAATCCTAGCAAGACATGGTAGAATTTACTAACATTGGATAGCTGTGGGGGGGAGCAGGGGGAAGTTGGTTAGAAAAAAGGTTTTCTGTTATACTATAGAGAAAAAGGAATCAATTACTTAAGTCAATGCAATACAAAAAGTTTTCACTTTCTTACAGAAATTCATTTAAGTTCCTGTGGAGTGTCTTACACACAATAATGCTGATTAACGAAAGCTATGAAGCTCTAATGACGGGACATTTTTCAATAATAAATTACTATTAGAGGATTAAAAATCGATTCACTGTTACAATATTCTTTATAAAGTGTCTTATAAAACTCCATGAGTGTATTAAAAAAGTCAATTATCATAATAATTCTACAGCTAGATAATACATTTGTGCCATTTATTCAACTATTAAAAACTATCGATGAATACTATATGAAGAGCAATATCATTTCAAAAGCATTGTTGTCTTCGTTTGAGAGATGTCTATACCAAAGAAAAAAAAAAAAAAAGACTACACCCAAACCCCATTATTTTCCAACAAATGCCAGCTACAGTGTGTTGGAAATAAGGATAGTTCAGTGCTTGAGTTTGATAACTTGATTAACAGCACATGAAACACCTTTTTGCTGTGCATTTAGAGAACATTCAGAGACCAATGTTTACTTTTCCAAGAAAGAGTCTGCTTCACCATAAACCCAAAATTTTGTGGAGCAGTAGCTGCAATAGACAATTCCTTTGTTATGGAACCGTAACTTGTTTATTTCCAAAAATTTATCTAGGGATCTAGTTATTATCTTTAGAGTTAAAAACTCTCTTGGTTTTCTAATAAAAGCTACAGGAAAAACAAGGTACTGATAAAATAAAATAACATAATAATTGCAATAACATTGCAAAGATGGGTAAGACCACATTTTCCCCACACTTTGGTGGTGATAGTAACTCAAATTAGCATATAAAATGTACTTGTGTTTTGGAAAACAAACAAAAAAAGTGGAGAATGAACTGCAGAACGACTCTATACCAAACAAACCAAAGTATTTCGTTGTTGGCTGGAACACCTCTCCTATGAAAACAGGCTGAGAGAGCTGGGACTTTTCAGCCTGGAGAAGAGAAGGCTTTGGGGAGACGTTATTGCAACTACGACCTTCTCCAGCTATGTAGCCTGCCTAATCTTCTCTACTATTGAAAAGCAACAAAAATAAAACACAAGTCTTCCGAACCTAGTTGAAAGCACATCACCTTTCCCCTCCTGTTTTAAGGTAACTAACTGGCTATCTAATTCACCCTAGTTAGGATGATTTAATTCACTCGCCTCCCTTTCCCCTCTCTCTCAATTGACATATAATTAACGGCAATTTACATATCACATATGTTCTCAAAATATAAATTCTACAGTGCTGTAATCCCTTGTATTAGACAGTAACATGTAAACAAGCTTTATTATGGAGTTGGCTACTGTTACGACTTGGTCGCAACTAGTTCATAAATCCCTTGGAGTAAATTAAGGTGAAACGACACCAAATAACTGGTATGAAATTAATAACAATTTATTAATACAGGGAAAGTGGCATGGTTGTAAGTGTCTTGGGTGTCTAAAGATGCTGCCAAAAGAGAGAGAAGGAAAAGTGAAAAGAGAAAGAGGACAGAGATTATAAGAGAGAGAGAAAGAGATATCACCACCCTGGGATCCAGCGATGTAAGTTGTCTGTAGAGCTGGTAAGTTGCTTGCAGAGTTGCTCCTTCGATAAATCGCTTGCAGGATAGGTCCTCAGGTGGCGGGCAGGAGCGCGCACCAGCATCCCGAGCAAGAAGGTCTAAATACTTTAGGTCATTTGCATTCGAGATAGGAGAGGGTGGTCTTGTCTCCCCCCTTCTGCTCTCTTCTCATGCTAATTGGGACGCCTGCACTTTGTGGTCTTAGATTGTTCTCGAAATGAGTCAGTGGTCCCCTAAGGGGCGTCTGGTGGTCGTGATCCCCCCTAGTTTTGATGTCCGCTGTATGACCCCGCTTCTGCACAGGAGTGGTTGACGCCTTGCAAAGTTGTTGCACATGTGGGCTGGCCCCAAGGAAAAGATACCATCCCACCTCCGCAGGATTTATCTCTTCCTCGAGCCAGACTTGTAAATCACAACAATTAAGGCACAGCGGGGGTGTTGTTCTGTTCCCAAGGCCCTTATCTCTTGCCAGACTTGCAGGCCTCTGTATTACACATACCCTCCTCCAGCCAGAGTTGTCAAACAAGTTGTTTAAGACATACAAACTCTGTCCGTCACAGCTACTTTAATTAATTTGGTTACAGTGAGACCTTTATCAGTTTTTTCCTCACAGTGTCATACGAATAAGTCTGAATCACCTCAGCAACATCCAGTTAATAATATGGTACTAAGGACATACTATGCATTTGATGGAATGTATAATAAATATGTAATTTATATAGTGACTGCCATTAGAAGTTATCATATTTTTGGTACAAAAATAAGGTGGTCTTCACTATTTATTCAAGACCACTGTGAAAAGTCTTTGTACTTGATAAAAAATACCAATCACTCATTTATAGAATTTTTTTGCACAACAGATGCTAAACAAAAGCTACATTAAAATTACTCTGAAGTGAGAAGACAGCACCTCCAAAACTAGTCTGAAGCAGTTCATTGCACAGTTATTTCTTTTTTACTATAACTTTATTTCCCATTTCATATTGAATTAATATTTTTAAATAAAGCTGATTCATCTCTTATACATTAGCATCTTGGGTAATTCAACATAATAAACCACAAGTTACGCATTCAGCATTAAAAGTGCAGTAGTGAACAATACAAAGCAAAAAGTTAACCTTCAGGTTTTTATCAAGCCGTATGGATGAAGGCATATGTGCTTAATGCAGCATCTTATCCAGAATAATGACAGAAGAATCTCTGGGGCACGAAGCCGCAAGCTGCAAGGAGTTAATCACAATCATTAATCACTGCACCACATTCATTCTTTGTTCTGTTCTTTCCAAGAGGAAGTGCTGACAAAAGTAAACATCATTTTTTTGTTTACTGTATAAATTAAGTTCAAAACACCATCACACCTTGTTGGTGAGCTGGAAAGGAAACTTAAGTAGTTGGCTTTGTTTAAAGGCTGAATGTCTCATGTACTTGGACAATTCACAAGATAACAGAGTTTCTCAACTCAAGGTTGCTGGTTTGCAGGCAGATTAGACCAACCAGCACCCAAATTTATCATTGTTCAGTACTTCTAAACTAAGACCGGTGATGAATACCCAGGTCATAGCAAAAAGATGTGCTAGTTGACAAACACATACTTTAGCTTCCTAGGTATTCCTACGAGAAGTAGCAGAGGACAAGGAAGAGCAAAAATGAAAGACACAACATTCTCCTTGACATGGATGAACTATCTGTACAGAGATGCTAAATTGTCATCACACTTGCTATCCCTTTTAATGAATGACAAAAGGAATAAGCTTCCTGTTAAATTCTCATGGGAAAAAAACAAAAAACAAAAAACCCAATCATCACCTTCATTCCTGCAACTTAAACAAAGCCAAGAACAGAATTTTACTTTAAAAACCCTATGCATCTTTCTAAATAGTAAGAAGACTTGTCTTTGTATTATTAAAAAACAAGATTTAGATAATTTAATACAGCAATATTGATGCAATTTTAAAAAGGGATTTTCTTCTCTTTTTAACCTTCAAAAGATTTTATTTTATGCAGTATGCAGTGGAATGTACAAAAGAGGAGGGAAGAAGACTTTTTTTTAAAGTTCATGAAGATGACCTTTAATTGCATGGCACCAACGATGACAATCGCAAGCTGCAAATGTGCTGTGAACGCCTTTGATATGAGGGATGATTATGTGTTTTTGATTTTGTTTGCATTTTGGGTTTTTTTTTGTTTTCTTTCAAACAATGCACAGAGCTAAACAATCAAACAACCAGTCAGACACATTTCAAAGATAGGAAAATACTTATGAATAATGTATTTGCCTAGAAGCACATCTTCACTCCACCAGTGTGCCTGTCTTCCAGACAAACTGATGAACATCAGATCAGGCCTAGGAATCAGTAACACTGTTTCTAAGTGAAGAATGAGCTGTTGAAATCCTAGTTATTCCATCTTTCTTCCTCTCAAAAGTTGACAAGCATTTCACTCTCCATAGTTTCATTTCCCTTGACAGTGACTTCTGCCTGTGCGTTCCTGAAGTTACAGCATACTTTTTTATTAGATCAACTTGGTAAGACTATTGTTTTCTTAATAAGTAACGCCCTTAACAGAACAGCCAAAGGAGCATTCAAAATAATCTTCAAGAATGAAGTGTCAGTGTTTCTGTTGACAACTAGCTAGAAAGAAAAAACTCTACAACTATCTGAAGGGAGGTTGTAGTGAAGTGGGAGTTGGCCTCTTCTCCCGGGCAACTAGCGATAGGACAAGAAGACATAGCCTCAAGCTTCACTAGGGGAGGTTCAGGTTGGACATTAGGAAGAATTTCTTCTCAGAAAGGGTCATTAGACGTTGGAATGGGCTGCCCAGGGAGGTTGTGGAGTCACCATCTCTGGATGTGTTTAAGAAAAGACTGGACATGGCACTTAGTGCCATGATCTAGTTGACATGGTGGTGTCAGGGCAATGGTTGGTCTCGATGATCCCAGAGGTCTCTTCCAACCTGGTTGATTCTGTGATTCTGTGATTCTGTGAACTCCAGTATTTAGATGTGCAAAGGAGGTTGCAAAGTTTTTGCCTCTTAGAAAAAGAGAGTACTCTGAATTCTGGCAGCAGGTAATCATAACTACTTCTGATTTTAAAAAATGGTTTAGTAGACTTTTAGCTCTGGACAACACTTCTTTTTTCTCCTAGGAAATAGATATTGTTCATGAATTGGCTGAAGACTCTGAAAGATGAAGATGACTGCAGGTCTCTTCTCTTTGTTAGATCTTTCTAAAGGAAAATTATAAACAGTTCTTGGATCTATAGTTTCTATGGAATTTAAGCCATCATATAAATTAGCAAAGATTTACACCACTGAGCATCAAGAGTCATGCATTAGTTATGACATCTTAAACATATTCAGCATTTTGCAACGTTTTTATCACAAGGTCTAAAGAAACATGACACTCATAAACCTATTACATCTATGGCTAATCTAACTACTTACAATAAAAGCAGATGATGTTTTCCTCTAATTCCTTCTTTATTCCTTTAGTTCCTACAGATACTTATTTTTTTCTTCTAATCTTTTTTTTAAAAAAAAAGATTTAACATCTCTCCCTCACCACTGACTTTTAGTGCTCCAGTTTGGTACTATTTCAGTCTCAGGTGAGGGGTGGACGAAGGGAAGTTTCATAATAAGGGAAAGAACAAACAAAAAAAAATCGGAATTCCTGCTACATTACTGAAATCTTAGTCTAATTACTTTATAAAGCATATACAGAAAAAAAATACATAAAACAAAAAATTAAAGGCAGATTTAAAGAAGGTAGTTTGAGATGCCAGTGATGTCTGTTCCCAGCAATTCCAAAGGAGTTTCACAGAAAGAGGAAATTTGATAGTATTTAAGAACATATGTTTAAATTTATGCCAAGTGAACAGTTCCGTTGAGCAACAGGCAAACACGAGCTTAAGAGAACTATTTTGCACTTTATTTTTGTCACAGTTTTGGTTTGTTTTTTTTTTTTTAAAAAAAAAAAGAAACAAACCTGAAATAAAACTTAAAGGTGTCATCTCTGACATCAAAACATCACATAGACTGCAAGGAAAAGAATTCTGCAATGGGTTTCAGTAACTTTCCAGTAATTGCACATATCACAAAAGACAGACATTTGGGAAAACAAAATTTAGGTTTTCAAGACAAGGCTCAAATAACAGGTATCAAAATACCTTGGTTATCCAGCATGTTCTTTTCCCCAAGGTTTTGATATGGAACATGCTCACTGTTTCCTTGAAATCATCCTAACAAGCATGGCACCTACTGGACACAGTCAAGGGTGGAGCAGAGACATGGGTTTCCCATCATACAATCCATTAATAATTTGAGCTCTAAGCGCTCCCTCCCCACCCTCCTTTTCCCAACACTTTGAAGATCACAGTAGCTGTGATGACAATATAAGAGCATGCTGCTACAACAGAAAAATTTAAAAGTTGCCTAAATTTATACATAAACTTCAGATAAGTTGATACATGTTTATGATTAGAGTTGTCATCAGATTCATCATTAGAAAGGAATATTCTCCCCAGATCTGATGCACAGTGTTTTGTAAACATTTTTAATTTTCATCTGTACCATAAGGTTCCTGCAACCATCGGAGTATTTTATCTAAGACAGGGACAGATTATGTTTGCGCTCTGCTACAAAGTACTAGAGCTGCCCTTCATAGTACCTTTATTTTGATTATTACTTTGTTGCAGAGTGTTCAGAAGTATTCAGTGGTCATTCATTAACCCTGTTAGGCATATGACAGCAAAGATGTGATCACAAGTTCCAGAGGCCTAGTTCATAACAAGTTAATTCCTTAGAGGGTCTCCCATGTTTTCTATTCTCCTCACCCTCCTTTGTCAGATCTATGTTAAGCTCTAAGTGATACACTGTTTGAGAGATATTGAAACAGTATGTTGTAACTGATCATGTTTATACACTAGTTAAGGCAGAAGTATGACAGGTTGCCCAGAGAAGTTGTGGCTGCCCCTCCCTGGCAGTGTTCAAGGCCAGGTTGGACGAGGCTTTGAGTAACCTGCTCTAGTGGAAGGTATCCCTGCCTGTGGCAGGGAGGTTGGAACTAGATGATCTTTAAGGTCCCTTCCAACCCAAACCATTCTATGATACGATTCTATGATTCTATAAACAGGCAAGAAATTACTACAGAGCTCCTTGTCACTAGAGCCCTATTAATTTTAGACTCTAACAATGTTCAGATTCACGATAGCCACTTTTAACCCTCCAGTCATTACCCATGAGGTTTACAGTGGCTCACTCTGAAAAATGATGCCCCACTACCTCAATGCTGATTTTACAACAGAGGAATTAGCATCAGCAAAATTATTAGTAAAATACAAGTAGGAAATTTTATTCAATTGCAGCAAGTGACGTTTCTGATTTTAGTGGCCACCTTCTGCTTTCCTTAAGACGTAGAATGAGAGGAAGCAACTGCACAGGGTCTGTAAGTGAAGGATAAAAAAGTAGGTTAAAAGATATAGGTCTAGAGCACTTCCCCCCACTCCTTCATTCTCATCTCCTAACCATGCTAACCTCTTTCCACACTATTGCCCTGACACCACAAGTATCATCTTTTCCTAACGTGTGCATGAAGCATTTATCAAGCTCTTCCTAGACAAAAATCCCATCTTTAACAAGAAAGGTCAAGACACGCAAAACATATGAGGGTGGGGAAACAACTGTTGCTGCTAGTCTTCTGGACTCTACTTATGTTTTAGTTTTTCTTTTATGTTCCAATTTCCCTTTGTCATCAGGGGCCAACTCCCTCTAATAGTTTTCTGTGTTTCCGGAGTTCCAGTATTTCAATACTTGTCCCTATGAAAAGCAAACTGTCTTGGGAATATCTAACGCCAGACTTGAAAAACCTGGAATTGCTCCTTTACATTGCAGGTACTATTTGCTGTACAAAAGTAGTAAAATATCTTTGAAATGAAAGAAAATAATCAAAACCCAAGAACCAGTCAAGGGATCATAAGCTCAGGGACTGCTTCACTCATCCACCATTTGCCAGTCACTTTCTTGAGAGCTGACCGTATAACCAGAAAAGAAATCTTTTCCTTTGTAACAGTTGCTGTAGTATATTTGCTATATTTCTAAAGTTTACAAATGTCCTGCTATACAGTTGAAGTACAACCAGCTGCACAGTTACAATTATTTTTTTAAGCTTTTGTTTCATTGTACCCAGTTCTTTTGCTTGCGTTTTAATTACTCCTGATTGTGCAAGTGTCCAAAACAAAACATTAAGCATGAAACACACAACATCAAATTTATGAACAGGCTGCTTCATCTGGATGCATTTCACAAGTGCTCCTCCTGTGAGTTGTCTTTTCTGGTGGTATAACTGCACCTGGGAGGGGCAAAATTCTACAGACTCACTGAATCTACAGAGAGCACAGAGCACAACTGGTGTTTTTCTCCATCCTATAGGTTAATATAAGGCATCACCCTGTGTTCTTTCTACATAACTGCAAACGTGTTTTCCTGCCTGCTCCCCAATGACTGCCTTTAAACCTACCACAAACTTCAGCTAACATTCACATCTAGCCTGATAGTAGAAAAAACATAATTTTCTTATTGAATTCCCATATAAAACAGCAAGTTCAATGATCCGTGCCTTACAAGCACAAAAATAACAATTTTATGGTGTACTCTCAGAGGTTGTTTCTATTTGAAGAACTCCTTATTTGAGAGAAATCAGCTCAAAATATATTTTTTTTTCCTGGCGAACACATGATGTCTGCTAATGCTAAACTGCACAGAAGTAATTTTAAAAACTATAATTTTCACAAAAAGTCCCTCAACAACCAAAAGACAATATTTCTCAAATATTGTCATTGTTTAGGAGAAAAACTGAATAAAAATTTTGTAGAACATAGCAAATAATTCCTATAAGACACAAAAAAGTAAAAGAATACTTTCAGAAAGGCACACGGTAGTTTTGTATATGTCTTTAATTGCCCTCCACCTTCAAGAAAGATGGTATGAGATAATAATATGGCAAGCATGTTGCACTGCACTATGTGAAGACAGCTCACAGGGACCTGAGGAGTAACAGTTGAGCTTGATACGCAAGGGCTTGTACAGTCTAGAAAAGTGTTTTAAGGCTTTTCTAAGCTTAAGAGCTAGAGCACTGATCTTCACCTCCTTTTCCCCCAAAAAAATGTTGGGGTGTTCAATGCACAGTGTAGACACTTATGTTTATTCTCCTCACTGAGGAGAACAGTCATGATTAAAAGAAGTATCAACATTTGACAAATACTCAGAGCTACTTATCAATCTGGAAAACCCACCCAAACTTCCTGATTTTGGAAGGTGTAACTCACATGTTAATGTATCTTCTTCTTCCTTTCTTCAGGCAGAAAAGCATCAAGACAATTAACAGAACACTATAAAAATAGCTGTGAAATTTTTTATCTGATCCAATGATGCTTTTAAAAAAATCCTGAACCACATAGGATGAGACAAAACCATTATGACATAAAAAAGATTTAAAAAATTAAAGGATCTGATCTATGAAGACATGAGAGTAGCAATTTTTTCCTTGAAAAATTAGTAAGAGGACGACAGAGGAGATAATCACTGTTACCTGGACTGACCCTCTTACATAACAAAAATACCCAAACAAACAAAACAAAATCAAAAAAGCAGAGGACTTAATCTACTCTGTTCTACATGAAAAAAAATAGTATTTATTTAAACTGTACTATAAACCTTGAAAGATATTAAGTCTTTATGTAAAATTGTCACATGATGAATAATCCATCACCTCCCTTAGGAAGTAGCTTAATGATAATTAATAGCAATTAGTGTTATATCTTCAGTATCAGTACATGTTTCGATATTTGTATTCGACACACAACTCTGACAAGATTTGTGCCTAAGGTGTAACATGGCTGTACATGTCACTAATGCTGGTACTGGTGACATAACAGTGCAATTTTGCCTAAGAATCAATGTTAATTTGTCAAATTTACAATCCTTTCTGAGAAAGGGAAATTTCCCAATGTAAACTAGCAAATGTTAAAAGCTTACCATAGCAATTTTAATTAAAAATCAGCAGCTGCTCAAGATCCCCTAATCCACACAGCATAGTTCATGGATTATATCATACTCTGATATAGATTAGATGAGATTTTAAATACATGGTCTGCATCAACTTTGAGTTTATGCTATATAAAAATAACTCCATTAGGTGTAGGAAATTGCAGGCTATTATCTAATGGTTTTGCCATACAAGAGAATATTCCACAAGTACAGCCACAAAGCAGAGTGAAAAGATTGTGCTTCTTACTATCACGAAGGTCCCAAGAAATGTAGTTTCTTTTTCACCTTCCAAACCCCAGAGTATTTTCAAAATCCACCAAAAGACCTCCAGAAATCACCTGCCTCTTCTCTTCCAGTCCCATCAAAAAAAATCTAGATGGATTCATTTTTCACAGAAGATCACTTTCTAAAGCCTTTGTAAAATTCATAGAACTTCAGTGACTCAGAAGAAAAATTTTGGAGGCTAAGTGTTTCTAACTCTTACATGCATTTGTGGGGGACTCAATCAAGCCAGGAAGAAAGAACAGTAAAGCATTTTGGGTGTGCTTGAAATGACTTCTTCAACAGTCCACAAATATTCAGGTAGAAAGAAACTGCTCTTTTACAGGACAGCAAAATTTTATTTTCCCATGAAAATAATCATCATAATCCTAAATTCCACTGAGAATCATTCCCAGCTAATTTTTATTTTTTTTTAATATACCCCCACACATACACCCTGTTTCACATTTGATAAAGATGAGGGCAGAAATTGATACTATGAGTGAAAGCTTGGGTCTAATGTAGGCTTCTTTTTTCCAGTTATCACTATCACTTATGAAAAAGTGCTAAAGTTAAGCGAATGTCACTAAGTAATATTAAGCAAACATATTTTAATAAAGTCTTGAAGTTAACTAATCAACTGAATTTGAGTCTTAGGCACTACACCTGGGGAGGAAGGACAGAAAGAAGGTTATTTTCACTCCCATGATACCTTTTTGCAAACAGTATTTTTACAACAGCAGTCCAAACGGGATCAGTTACTAGTCCGTTAATTCAGAAGGATCTTTCCCTTCTCAGGAAATTCCTACCTCCAGTTCAGGTATAACCTATTTTGAGGTCAGTATGACAGACTGTATTTGAGAGATGGGACAAAATTAATCTCTGAAAGGGAACCTATGCCATGGAGTCATTGTCATTTCATGAACTGCCCATCATTTTTCTATTCTTTTTGCAACAGACTGACAGTTTGAATAAAGAAACGATATTGTAAAACCATAGACTTGTGCAACAAGGAAGTCATGGATGGCTCAGGGAGTGCCATAGGAATCGCCTGCTACAGATCTGACAGCAACGATTAATGAGAGCTTGTTCCAAGGCTACTCTGGTCACTGTCAAAGGGATGGTAAGATTAATCAAGGCAAAGGCCAGGGACTTGCTCTATCTGTCAGCAGCCTAGCAGAATTAATTCCCAGCACTTTAGTCCCTGTAATATGCATCAGCTGCACATCTCTGAGGCTCTCTTGATGTTTCTGTGATTCTGTTTCATTTTGCACACTAAACAGAGGTAAAGCACCCAAAGTTTGAAACACCTCCACCCTTGCTCCGATTAGACTGGTTTACCAGAAGTGTAGGAGAGTGTTATTCAACAAGATTTAAGATTAGGGTAAAAAGAGGAAATTGAAACTAAACACAATCCTACACAATATGAGTCTTCATAGCTGAATATTTTTTTGGTTCCTTATCTTACCTTCACTCAGGAGTGCCCATGACATAACGCAGCTCTAGAGTTAGAGAAGATCAACAATGTTGCCCTATTTTGCAAATAGTACTGTCATTTACAACTCTTACACAAGTCTGGTGCTCCAGCATCTCAGCATTCACCTTGCCTCCCACCACCCCCAGGGTCTGCTCCTACCTCCTCCCCATCCCCCTTCCTTTGTCCTACACCACCTCTTGTCTAATAGAAATTCAGCCCTAACAACTTGCATCTCACCCACCACCGCCACCTCCCAGCAAACAGGTTTTGGCTTGCAGTGTCTCAGCTGAGTTTTCCTGAGATTTAACACCCTCGATGTGCAAAGGCCTCACTCTTGGCCTGTCCAAGCCTGACTGTCCCCTCACCAGTTGCAGCCAGTACCACCATTGCTCTGCTACAGTAAATGTGACAGAAAATCCAGCCCTGCACCCCCTACCAGGCATTTACCCCCAGCCAGCGCTAGGGCAAACCACACAAAAAGGCAGAATGCAGCACCACAGCCCTCTAAAAAAGGGCCCCACTCATCTGCTGATTCAAACAGACCAAGAAGGTGGCATAGAAGGAAAACAAATGACTCACAGGATGCACCGCAGCCCCTGGCAGCACAGCTCCTCCACCCTTCCTTTTCTCCCCGACTGACTCCAGTGACCGCTCCCACGGCCCAGTCACTGACAGGAGGCCACGGACACAAGACCACCGATACCCCGCTCCTGCTCAGGCGCACCCCCCGCCCGCCCACTCTGAGGGCAGCGCAAGCGGCGCCTTCCCGCACTGGCGCCCCACTCCAGAAGGTTCCGCGGGCGGCCCTGCCCTGCCTGGCCCTGCCCCACCCGCAGCAGAGGGAGGCTTGGCAGGGTATGAAATGAAGCTGTTCGTTGCCAGCCCGGCAGGAGGGGATTTACTGGGGTACGACCAGAGGGGATTTATTGGGGTATGGCCAGAGAGCCTGGCCCTTCGCACACCCACGAGGTATGTTCAGTTACTCTCGGTGGAAACATGCGAAATGTTATGTCAGTATTTTGCTCTTTGTTTAACTGGGATGGTGGTAATCAGTTTGTGTGTTGCTTTCGTCACATTTAAGAGAAGTCGTTTTCCCTGACTTGAGGTCACCCTGACATCAACTTCTGTTATAGTTACACCAATCATGTTATTGATGAATATATCAATCAGGGTCAAGTAGGTTAAAAATAGATGCTTGTTGTTGTTACGCTGTATTCAAGCACAATGTATCCGTTTTGAATACACCCTCGCGCTGCTGTGTAAGGAGCAAAAGTTACGGAGGCTGGCGGATTTTCTGATTGTTTGGCGAATATTTGTCAGCAGCAGAACAGATTTCCTCAGCCAGAAGAAAACAGTGAAGACTAGTTTATCCCATAGTCTGCACAGAAGGTTGATCATTATAAATTACTTTATTGACCCATGGCTCTGCTCAGCATCCGGAGCTTCAGTGAACCGAGCAATCAACACATGCTAAATGCAGGTGAGGGAGTCTTTCACAGCAAAATATTACTGCTGAACCAGCATGACATTTTATCACAATGCACAGTTTATTTCCATTTTATTTTTGAAAGTCCTGGACCATTGGGACTTTTCAGTTTTCAAACAGAAGCTTCTGGATTGTGGCTATACGGACACAGGTTGTAGAGTTGTAGGTATCTACATGCACTCGTTTCTATGTGTTTACACATAAACAAGTTGTAGCTGTAATTCCCAAGGAGGTTACATCCTGGCATATCAAATACAATTCTCCATCTAGGTAATACATAAGAAAATAAGTTGTTCACCTATTTATGACTGAACATAAATCATCTAGTATAATTCATTGTGGGTCACTGAGGCCACATGTAGTTTGGTGAAACAAACTATGGGACAGGAGCACTTTGTGTTGTAGAAGCAATTGTAGAGGTAAAAGTCATATTAAATATATTTGTGTCACCATTGAAACAGCTGAAGAGCAGAAATAGATTTGCTTTTTGCCTCAAATGAATGCTTTCAGTGCAGACTTTAAGACACCTAGAAAACTGAGTTGAATTCTGTTAAATATTTTTTTTTCTCACAATATATTAAGGGGAATATTTTCTAGGTAACTCTAGTACTACCTTTGAATCATTCATTCTGTAATTGGCAAAATCACCAAATTTCAAAGGAAATTCAAAGTAAGGAGAGAAGTCATCTGGTTTTGTGCTGAGTAATTGTTAATTTAAGTCACTAACTTGAGAAGCAAATACTGCATGATAGTAGAGGAGCATATCTATCCCTACATGGTTCCAGTGTATCCAATTTAGATTTTGAGTCTTTTGTTGGTTGATTTAATAGATACTTACTTGTATGAAATAAATCTGGCAACCCTGATGACAAATATACATTAAAGATTGTTTCACATCTTGAAAATTTTAAGCTGTTGTAGACCATTTTCAACAATGTTCCTGGAATTTCTGAACTTTATGAATTGTGTCTACAAGAATCAGGTTTACAGTTATTCTCCAAAAGCATAATACCTCTAGGACTATCCTCTTCCTGAGAATGAAAGGGGAGAAAGAGGGCAGAAATTTCCGTTAATGCAAAAGGATAACATGGAGATTTGTCAGAAAATATAACATGGTTAAAAAGGTGATATTCTAGTTCTCTGGTTCTTGTCAATATAAACAATCCTGTGTGTCTGGTTCATGCAAAAGTATTGTTTTATTTTTTGAGAAAGAATTGTAATATCAAACAGCAATAAAAATTAGGGCCTTCACCTTGCTTTCCATTTCCTAAACAAGGAATTAATTCTCACTTTATTTGAAGATTTTTTTGTTCATTAAAAAACTGTTCAAAATCTCTAAGAATATATTTTCCTGGTATCTAATTTTGTGAACAATGGTGCACAATGATAGGCACAAGGAGCAGCACCTGTGTTCATGATAAAAAAAAAAGACACTGAAGATACCTCAGTGTAGTACAAAATCACATCCTTAAATTACTGGTGGTTTCACTACTTTAAAATATGATGGAATAAGTATAATTAAAAGTTATAGAAATTATGATATCAGTGTATCATCTGACTCATGGTACATCTAGCCAAAATTTATATGCTGCTTTACACCAGAACAGTTTTGCTGACTCAGAGGAAATAATCAACGATGTTTAGGGTCTGATTTCAAAAAAACAGGCTGTGCATTAAAATCAGTGACTTTGAATATTCACAATATTTTTTGGGAAAAAAAAAAAAGAAATTTCCAGTATATATTTCATTTTATCTGAAATAAAACTAACAGTGTGGGTCTAACTTTTCTTGGTTGACTGAGGTCCTGAAAGAAAATTCCATAGTAGACTCAGTTGTGTGTATGTATGCATTTATAATAGAACAGAGATTTAAAAGAATGTAATATAAAACAACAGATATGTAGCTTATTTATGACCAAGATAATACTACCAAGATACGATTATTTTTAACTATGTTCTTGTTTTGTACACTGCTGTTCTCTTAAACCTCCATAACATGGCATGACTACATGTTAGTATTAAGACAGGATGACAAGAAAAGATGTAATTGAGTTTTATAAAGTTGTGGTGGGGATCTGCTCCACTACCCCCAAGGTAAGAGCTGACTCAGGACAACAAAGTGCTACTAGACTCCTACATGTCTTTTACATTGGTACACTGACAAAAAACATGAGCCACTCACTGAAACAAGTACAAAAATAAGGTAATTTAAATTTTATTTTTTAATTAGAACATTGTAAAGTCTCCTAGTTCAACCACTAGTTTTAGTTTTGAACATAGCTTTTTTTTTTTCCTAAAGATTCTGCTTTGAAGTCCATAAGACTTCACATACCATATTTCCAGATACATATTTTCATTACCGAGATTAGGACACCTTATGTTAACGTTGAATTTTCCTAGTTGACGCATATTGAGAAAGCACAGAACTGCAACTGAATCCTGAACTGTTAAAGTGTCATCTACAATAAAAGCATGCTACAGGGTAACCTCATTAGATTTAATTTAATACCCAAGTTCAAGATTTGTAAAAAGGTGCTGAAATCAAGCAAATTCATAACTAAAGTAAACTCTCTTACAAAAAGCAGAAGAATTGGAAAGAGAAACAGATCACAGCATTTTCTGCCCACATGAGGTATTTATCTAATTGATGTATAACGTACCTATCACTTTAGCGGCTAGAGGATCATCTCAAAAAAAAAAAAACAAAACCAAAACCAACCCAAAATCAAAAAACCAAAAAAACCCAGAAAAAAACCCAAAACACCAAAACAAAAACCCTAAAGCCTGCAACAACTCTTATCCTAAAAGTAATAATTTTCATATTGCTATAGAATGGAGTGGCTGACCTTATGTTCTTCTTTTCTTAATATAGCGTAATATTTGTTTCCTGCCGTACATACTCTGTCCCTCTCCCCACCCCCCCCTTCAAAAAAGGACAGAAATCCCTCTCCAAAGAAAAGAAAACCTGAGAAAAGTGATACAGACTTTAAGAAACCAAAATTCTATTTCTTTTAAAAAAACAACAAGAAACAAAAGTTGCATCAAGACACTAGCAGCTTTCTGGTCCTGGGTATGGGAGGCTTGCAAAGTTTTTATTTTAAAATAGGTATCTTAGAAGAGAACACTCCGTGCCGATTTTGCAGTACACCATCCAAGAAAATGCCAGTTGCTTTTCAGCAAAAGTTCCAGTCTTGCAACATTGTGTAAGATCAATGGCTGGTTTCTCCATATGTAGGGGCAGCCATACCATACAGTAGAAACAAAGTATCACTGACCCATAAGAGATCCGAATACCACACAGGCTGAAATAACTGATTCTGTCAGTGTCAGGTAATTCATGACAAACTCATTTTTACTCCTTCAGTATGATTTTTGCTCTTCACTTCTACTTTCAGATACAGACATATTTGTTACATGTAACACTTCCACATCTTGTACAGCATTTCTCTCTGGATTTTAGTTAGATCTAAAGCTTCTCCAGATATCTTATGAAAGTAAAGATGATGAATAGTTAGAGAAGTAAGAAACACTGTAGCGGTATTCCTTGGATTTGCATAGCCAGTAAAACTGGACATCAATTGTCTGAAAAATGCTCATGGCTGAAGCATTCAGTGATTCCTCTTGAGAATGTTAAACCATGACAGAGTCAAAGAAAACACATGAAGGCAAATCAGAATGGAGAATTACAGTATGTCATTTATTTCTGGGTAACTGTCTGTATGCATACTCTTACACCAAGTTTTATATGAAGTAATGAAAGATATTTCTCCTCAATGAAAGGTCTTTAAACTGTTTTGCATGATAAAATCTTGTAGGTGAGTTAATCCTGACAACCTGTAATTTCTGACAATCACTTCTCACACACACCAGTGTGTATCGACCACACATACTGATATCTATTCTTGCAGTGGGGCTTCTCCAAAGTTTTGGCAGGCACACTTAGTTATGAAAACAGGTGAGGAAGTTCATGGCTTTCATATATATATACATATATATATTTATGAATAAAAGAAATTGCTAGAGATTTAAATGCCTAAGAGAATTATGCAACCACCAGACTAAGGATTTAATAACTGTTTTTTTTTGTTGTTTTGTTTTAGATTGATATGTAATATAGTTACAGAGGATTTGTACCTACTGTTTTCTCTCTGCCTAGTAACATTTGATCTAATTCTTTCAGTAAATAAGAAGTTTGGTATGTCCCAGGCATGTTGCATTTGCTGCACTTAGGCAAGACACTGAAAAGATGAGTTAGAGTGGGGAGGAGGTTACACCTCATGTTGGAGATGGCGGGGAGGACTGTATAAGTGTCTAGTTGCTCCCCAGAAAACTGAAGTCACTTTTCTGTGCCGTCTTGGAGTAGAGGGCAACTTTGGTTTGAATTATTTTCCTCAACAGTATGAAAATAACTTGTGACAAGATCTACTAATTGTATCCCTGCACCACTTCACAGATGCTGTCTTCCGGGTCCCATGTATCTGGGAGTTTGTCAGGTAACCAGTAAGCAGTTGTCCAAGGTCTTAGGTATGTTGTGACAGTCAAACAATACATGGATATGCAACGCAAAAGGAATATGTCTATCCCCTAAGTGTTCTATCTCAAACTAATGTCTGCATGACACATCTGCTTGGAGAACCTTCTGACCATGCAATCCAGGAACAATTTTCCTTTTTTAATGGACACTGTAGAGCTTTCACGTTTTGTTCCAGCTTTGCTAGTGATAAGCAGCTTCATAAAGGCTATAATTCTGGCACTGATACTTGTTACATTGGCATAAGGTAATAAAGAGTACATATTGAACACATCACTGCCATTTTTCTAGTTAAATTCGATGCTTCACTAAAACATGCTGTTTGAAAATCATCAGGAAGTGCTTGATGTACAGCAGTGCATAGTATTAATGGGCAAACATCCAAGAATGGGTGCCTTGAACATCATCCAAGCTTACCTGAAGCTGCTTCAAATTTTCTGTGTCTCAAAATAGGACAGGGATCTTGAAAGTAGGTTTCCCTGTAAAATGTTTACTTGTGATTTCATTTAAAAAGATAATTTCGAATGCTGGTTTCCCATGCAGTAATGAGAAGATATGCAAATGCATGGAGCATGGGGAACAAAAAAGAGAAGCTAGAGAAGTGCACATACCTGCAAGTTTATGACCTTACTGGCATCACAGAGACATGGTGGGATCACTCTGATGACTGGCATGTTGGAATGGAAGGATACAGGCTTTTTAGGAAGGACAGGCAGGGGAGACGAGGAGGGGGTGTTGCGCTCTATGTCAATGACCAGTTTGGGTGCATGGAGCTCTGCCTGGGGATGGAGGAGAAGCCGACGGAGAGCTTATGGGTCGGGATTAAAGGGTGGGCAGGGATGGGAAACATTATAGTGGGCGTCTGCTACAGTCCACCTGACCAGGAAGACCAAGCGGATGAGGTCCTCTACAGACAGATAGGTGTAGCCTCACATTCACTCATCCTGGTCCTCATGGGGGACTTCAACCACCTCAATATCTGTTGGAAGGACAACACAGCTGGGCACAAGCAATCCAGGAGGTTCCTGCAATGTGTGGATGACAACTTCCTTCTCCAAGTGATAAAGGAGCCAATGAGGAGAGGTGCCATGCTGGACCTTGTTCTCACCAACAAGGAGGGTCTGGTGGGGGATGTGAAGCTCAAGGGCAGCCTTGGCTGCAGCGACCATGAAACGGTGTCGTTCAAGATCCATAGGGCAGCAAGGAGGGCGCGCATCAAGTTCACCACCTTGGCCTTCAGGAGAGCAGACTTTGGCCTCTTCAGGGACCTGCTTGGAAGAGACTCTTGGGATAAAGCGCTGGAGGGAAGAGGGGCCCAAGAAAGCCGGTCAGTATTCAAGGACCACCTCCTCCAGGCTCAGGAGTGATGCATCCGACAAGGAGGAAGGCAGGCAAAAACACCAGGAGGCCTGCATGGATGAGCAAGGAGCTCCTGGATAAACTCAGGCACAAGAAGGAAGCCTACAGAGGGTGGAAGCAAGGGCAGGTAGCCTGGGAGGAATACAGGGAAATTGTCCGAGAAGCCAGGGAGCACATTCGGAAAGCTAAAGCCCTCATAGAATTAAATGTGGCCAGGGATGTCAAGGGCAACAAGAAATACTTCTATAGGTATGTCAGTGATAAAAGGAAGACTAGGGAAAATGTGGGCCCTCTCCAGAAGGAAACGGGAGACCTGGTTACCCGGGAGATGTAGAAGGATGAGGTTCTCAACAACTTTTTTGCCTCAGTCTTCACTGGCAAGTGTTCTAACCTCACCACCCAAGTCGCAGAAGGCAGAGGCAGGGGCTGGAAGGATGAGGAACCGCCCACTGTAGGAGAAGATCAGGTTCGAGACCATCTAAGGAACCTGAAGGTGCACAAGTCCATGGGACCTCATGAGGTGCATCCATGGGTTCTGAGGGAACCGGTGGATGAACTTGCTAAGCCACTCTCCATAATTTTTGAGAAGCAGTGGCAGTCTGGTGAGGTTCCCACTGACTGGAAAAGGGGAAACATAACCCCCATCTTCAAGAAGGGAAAAAAAAGAAGACCTGGGGAACTACAGGCCAGTCAGACTCACCTCTGTGCCTGGGAAGATCATGGAGCAGATGCTCCTGGAAACTATACTGAGGCATACAGAAATCAAGGAGGTGACTGGTGACAGCCAACATGGCTTCACTAAGGGCAAATCATGCCTGACAAATTTGGTGGCCTTCTACAACGGGGTTACAGCACTGGTGGATAGGGGAAGAGCGACTGATGTCATCTACCTGGACTTGTGCAAAGCATTTGACACTGTCCTTCATGACATCCTTGTCTCTAAATTGGAGAGGCATGGACTTGACAGATGGACCACTTGGTGGATAAGGAATTGGCTGGATGGTGGCACTCAAAGAGTTGTGGTCAATGGCTCAATGTCCAAGTGGAGACCAGTGATGAGTGGCGTTCTGCAGGGGTCGGTATGGGGACCGGTCCTGTTTAGCATCTTTGTCGGCAACATGGACAATATGATTGAGTGTACCCTCAGGAAGTTTGCTGATGACACCAAGCTGTGTGGTGCAGTTGACGTGCTGGAGGGATGGAATGCCATCCAGAGGGACTTTGACAGGCTTGAGAGGTGGACCTGTGCAAAACTCCTGAAGTTCAACAAGGCCAAGTGCGAAGTCCTGCATGTGGGTCGGGGCAATGCCAAGGACAAATACAGGCTGGGAGGAGAATGGATTGAGAGCAGCCCTGGGGAGAAGGACTTAGGGGGTGATGGTTAACGAGAAGCTCAACATGAGTTGGCAAAGTGCGCTTGCAGCCCAGAAGGCCAACCGTATCCTGGGCTGCATCACAAGAAGCGTGGCCAGCAGGCCGAGGGAGGTGATTCTGCCCCTTTACTTCACTCTTGTGAGACCCCACCTAGAGTACTGCATCCAGCTCTGGGGCCCCCAACATAAGAAGGACATGGAGCTGTTGGAGCGAGTCCAGAGGAGGGCCATGAAGGTGATTAGAGGGCTCGAGCACCTCTCCTATGAAGACAGGCTGAGAGAGTTGGGCTTGTTCAGTCTGGAGAAGAGAAGGCTCTGGGAAGACCTTCTAGCAGCTTTCCAGTACCTGAAGGGGGCCTACAGGAAAGCGGGAGAGGGGCTTTTTACAAGAGCATGTAGTGACAGGATGAGGGGGAACAGTTTTAAACTGAAAGAGGGTAGATTTAGATTAGATATTACAAAGAAATTCTCTACTGTGAGGGTAGTGAGACACTGGAACAGGTTGCCCAGAGAAGTTGTGGATGCCCTGTCCCTGGCAGTGTTTAAGGCCAGATTGGATGGGGCTTTGAACAACTTGTTCTAATGGAAGGTGTCCCTGCCCATGGCAGGGGGGTTGGAACTAGACGATCTTCAAGGTTTTTTTCCAACCCAAACCATTCTATGATTTGATGAAAGCTGGTTATTTGAGTACATATCTGAAGAACTGGTTTTTATCAGTCTTTAGGCATTCATCAGAGACAAATGATTTATTCGTGCTTAATAGAGCATCCCAGACTGTTGCAGGTTTCATTAGCTGAAGTTTGAGTGACTTCTGTTTGCCATAATAATACTTTACATTTATACAACAATTTTCATTCAAAAGTATTTCAAAGTGCTTTGCATAGTGTGTGTATATAAGGGATAAATTAACCAACCAGTGAATTAGAGTTACCTCTAGAGTGAAGCTCTGCAGAAACTTTGTGGGAAGAATCTTTTGGGAGTTCATTTTTTGTTTAAATGAAATTTCATTGATTTCAGTGAAGCAGAGCAATACAATTGAATTAAACTCTGTTTTATAGAGTAGAAAAAAGTCTTACAGCTAGGGCACTTGGCTCCAAGCAAGAAGCAATGTCTGTTACTTACTTCTGCCACAGACCTTCTGTCATCTTCAGGCAATCTGCTTAGACTGATTTGGGCCTTAAATAAAGTCAGGATAACTAATAATTATGCCAGCTCAGCCTTGATGACTGTTCCTGTACACAGTTAATTAACTGAAAGGCAAGCTAATCACAGTTAACTTTAGCTGCTGTTTAGCAAAGAAAAAGCCCTCTTCCGCTGACAGTAAGCTGATTAGTATGATGCTGTGTTTGCTATGTGCTAATAACATAGTTACTGAAGATCATCTGCCATAAGTCTGAACAATCAGTTATGTATTTCAGAAATAATAGTTAATTTATTCCAGTTTTTGACAATTTCATTTATATTGCACGAACCTCAAACTGAGACTGTTTTCTTGTCTATGCAGCAGTAAACACAATGTCTTCAGGTCCTGGTTGGAATTTCTAGGTGCAGTTTAACAGAACAAAGCTCTTTCTTGCATGTCATAAAATAGTTGCTCTAAGTGTGTGCATAAATTGAGAGACACTTCAGACCTGTAGGAAAACCAAGAAAGGACATAATTTTTTTAGCTTTAAAAAAAAAACATTTAAAAATTCTAACTTTGCCAGCTTATTCTCCTATGTCATGAATGTAGAGCATGACAAAGGGTGTCAGACCTTTTTTTATGTTCTTTTTTCCCTGAATTGGGCTGGTAGTATTGGAATCTCTCCAAGCTAAGTAATGTAAAGTAGCAAGTTGGTCAGGGTGTGTAAAGTCATCTACCGACATGGGATTTTTTCTTTCAGGGTTGGTAGGAGTAAGAAAATTTTTCAAAACTAGAACATGTGGACAACTATTTTGCATGTCTTTTGACACTCATATTTCTCCTGCCCTCACTGCAGCATGCTGCTGCGATACTTGCAACAGCCTTGCTGTGCTTTACAACAAAACTATTACCTTTTCTTAGTCTGCATTTGGCTATTCATTTCTAAGTACCACAAGGAACAGTACAGACTTCACAACTAATTTCAGGTACAGTGGTGCAATGAATTTACAGGAACTTCTGAAGGCATAATAGGCAGAACAAAGGATGTTAGAATTTGGTCCACAGTAACTTCAGTTCAGCTGCTCACATGAGTAAATGTTTGCAGAATTAAAACTACCTTTCTGTCTTACTTTGTGCAATGCAGAGTCATCCAAAAATCCTAGTGATGTACTCTGGCCTTCTGAAAGAAAGCTGTGTAGTTGAAGAGTATGTCTGGTCTATATACTTAAGGTTCCTATCAGTATAATATAACAGTACTCAACAGGATAACTTTTTTTCAATGCTAGCTGCACTGTTGGTCACAGTTACTGGAATAAGTAAACTCAAGCTTTTTTGGACATTAGTGGTGCTTCATAGTCTGATCAGGCTCTTCACTCGACTTAGTAACCCCAGAGATTACTTCAAAGTACTGTGTTCTTACTGAACATGTTCCCTGCTTCTCCTTTACAGGGCACAAGATAACTTCGAAACATAACCATCTAACTGGCAGTGGAAGAACTATCCTCTTTTAATTATCTGCATTAAAAAAAAACAATCAAACAAAAAAAAAAAACCAAAACAAAACCCAAAGAAGCAATGAAGACTTGTAGTTTCTCTGTATTATTAAAATGATCTGCACCCAGAATAAATTCATTCAAGCAGGACTTTTTTTTGGTAACGAGACTAGCAACCAGCTGTATCTGTTTAATGTAGCTTGCTGCGTGATATCATAGGAGGAAAGAGCCCCCTAATGGCTTCAAGTTATCTAGGAAAATAAAAATAATTTTCACTTTCTGTGAGTTCAAGCTGGAAAGCAATGGAAAATCAGTTTCAAAAAGGCCAGATTAGTCTTCTTGAGGAAAATGTGATACAACTGTATCAGTTTAAAGTATTGCAAAAGGTCCAGATTAACAGCATTATAGACTTGAAAGAAAATGAACAATTTGTAATATGTAACCTCTTAAAATCTTTCTGATTTCAGTTTTTTCATCTGTTTTTCCGGACTCTGACAAAAGAAGGTGCTTACACCGTAAATCTTTATTGCAGAAATGGATAACATATTTCATGAGTACAAGCTTAACCAAATGTTTGGACTTCTGATTTTCTTTTGTATTTTTTTTTTAAATGTTCAAACAGAATATTCCCTTTGCAAAAATAAATACTTTTTAGCATTATTTGGAGTTTCATGGTTAGGAGATAACCTGAATTCTGACAGATACTGATCTGGAGGGAATCATATCACTGTCTTTGGAATCACAGAATTAGCATGATTTTATTTCCAATCACAAAATTATAAGGTATGCTTAAAGAGCACAGGTATAGCAAACAAAGTTTTTCAGAAAGAAAGGAGAGAGATGAATAAGAACTGTAAGAAAGCTTTTGAGTATATGTAAAGGTTTGCAAGTCAAACTGCACATGAAATATTTTGAGACAGGCCTTAGGTTTTGTAGTGAATTAGGCATCCAATTATCTTAGCTCCTCACAAAATTATATCTACATTTGGTAGATCTAACTCTTGATATCCAGGTCTTTGTCTAACTGTTAAAATTTTTAGTCAATTAATTAAAACATAAAGAATTTCTCTCCATTATTTATGGTCAGATTCTGACATTCTGACTCCATAGTCAATGAATGCAGTCCTCACCTCTGGCAGTATTTTATGAAGTAAAATACCACTCAATGAAATCTAAGGTGGCAAAATGTGCCCCCAAGTGATTTTCATGCTACTTGGAAAGAGTTTCAGAAGGAAACACTGAAATTGCTGACATGGATCAATTGTATATATAAAAAACAATATAGATATTATTCACAAAGAAAAATATAAAGAAATAAAACAGCACAGATGCTATAGTTTAAGTTAGCCATTGGTTTTGTCTCATTAGTTTACTTTGTGTTTTACCAGTGCTTATCATATAATACATTATAGAGGATGAAGCTATCTCTCAAGCTTTGCATATTTATTTCGTGTGGTCACTTAGGCACCCATTTCCTTCAAATTATTGTTAGTTTTAAAAAAAAAAATCTATATATGCCTAAGGTCCCCAACATTTATAATGTCTTTTACAAATAATAAATAATAATTTTGATAACTGTGGGAATTTCAGTTCACATTTGGGATTTTGAGACATCATTAAGTATTTGAGTATGGTGCTTTATAGAAATTTATAAAAAATATCTGGGTAGAAGAGATGAAAGTGCTTTTCTGTATCTGTCCTGTGTTTGTCATTGGATAAAATGGATTACAATTAGGTGCATAGTCTAACAGCAATAGCCTGTTATAGGCAGTTTCTTAACTGGACAAAGCATCAGAAAGTTGTACTTGGCTGAGCGCGAATCTGGTTAAATGCTTGTGTTAATAGACTGATGACTCTGCTTCACTCAGAGAGAGTAATCACAAGAGCTATTATATGAAAAATTCCTTTCAGTTTGGAGCAAGGAGGAGAGTGCAAAAACTGATGAGGAAGGTGGTATAGATTATCACAGTTGAAAGGAATGCGTTACTAATGAAACAACAGTGCTGTCCTCTTAGCGTTATGCTCCCATGGCCTGTAAACTTCGAATCAGTCAACTTCCTGACTTGCTATGTAACCAAACACTGGGTTATTTCTGGTTTTGCCTATCATCACCTTCAGAATCACAGCAACCTATCACAACCTATCACAGCAAAACCATTTCCCACACAGGCAAAGGAAATATGTAGAAAGTTTGTGTAGAGCTAGGCAGTTAGGAGACAGTGGTGTCAATGTCACATCAAAACAAGCAATCAGTCCATGGGATGGCTGCTTCAAACATGCAGCACAATGTAACAGAACATCCTTGGTTTCATATTTCAGGTCATAAGCCTTGATCTTCGCTTTGCAGGCAGAATGTTAGTAATAACTACTGTATCTGTAAAAAGATGGCAGTCTAATGCCATATTATTTAAGGCAGATCATGTTTGCACAGCAGAAGTAAGCTTGCAGTTGAAAGACACATACTGTTTCAAAGTACTGACAAGCACTGAGAAATCCTCGAGGTAAATGTTCTCTCTACCTGGCTTCACATCATGTACAATAATGAATTAATAATATGAGAGAGCTTGTGTGCTGTTATCACTCCAGACTGCTTAGCGTGTGTGGGACAAGTTACATTAAAACAGCACACAAGTAGTTAGAAATCATCTTTTCTGTCTGCTTCATTCCCATTTACTTGAAGGGTTAAGCATGATAAACACAATGCACAAACCATCTTCTGTTCTTAGTTGTCTTTGGGTGTACATAATATTTGATACATATCGTCTGTGAGTGAAAGAAATTTAAGTGCAATAAATGCATTCTATAAACAGATGCCAAAGCTTCTATTTAGCATGCAAGGTACAAATAGAATAATTCCCTTTTTTAGCTGCTTAGAAAAGAAAAGGATGATTTCCTTACCTGGAGGATCAAACTCTGTATATCATCGGTACTATGTGAGTTGAGGGGACAGGATGAATTTTTGTCTTCTGTAATAAGCCTTTCTTCAGAGATGAAGAGCACTAAGAGATGTAATTATATAAGCAAAATGAACTATTCCAATGTCCAGTCTGTTATCAGCTGCACTGGCTTGGAGCTGGCATCCTCTTGCAAATGAAAAAAGGTAGCTCAGCAAGTTGTCCACTGAAGGAGCTCGATATCAGCGTTATCAGGCACCAGCAGTCACATACTGATGCTATAGCGTATACAGTCTCCCTCTATTGCACGCTTTCTCTCTCTTGCTCTCCCTCTCACCCTGACGTTCACTCAGCTCTGAGTCTGAGCTCCTTCTGCTGCTGTATAATCAGTCTAGCCTGTCTGGATCTAATAGGCCTCTATTTAACCAGCCAATCAATAGCACAGATTCCACTGCTGCTCCCCAGGGTCTTTTCCAGGAGTGGTTCAAACACTAAGAGTTTGGCCAGCAGTTTAACCAAGTATTTTTCATTATTTTATCTCCCTTAAAGAAAAATTGTTAGGAGAGCCCAGGTTCAAAGCTCTCTTTCTCTCTTTTTTTTTCTTTTTCATGAGTTATATAAACATGCACATTGTACTGCACTAGCATTCTGAATGCTTTTAAATTTCTACCCAGTCTGTGTGTTTCAGAATACATATTAAAAAAAAATAAAAATGAAAGAAAAGAAAAAGCAAGCACATGCTCCCACCCCCTCCTCAATCTAGGATGAACCTGCACAGCAAGCCTCAGGCTTTGTGTTCTGAAAAATCAAGTAGTAAATTTTGTAATTTACACGTTTATGGCAAGTGTGGAAATTAAGCATAAACCAAGAAGCAGGAGAACTGTGTTTCACAGTCTAACCCCTGTCCTCTTGACCTACTTTCTTTCCTACACAGTTTATGTTTCAGCTTCTATGACTCATTTTTTTTAAAGAATTTGTCTGTTTGGAAGCAACGTAGAATCAGATACAGGAGGAACTGGAGAGACAACATCTATTCAGCAACAGATTCACATTTAGCTTTTTCTGCTAAAACCGTGATCAGAGCTAACTGAAACAGAGAGTTATCAACAAATAGCTGTTGTACTTTAAAAGCATACCCTGTCTTGTAGCGCACTTCATTCCCCATGTATGCAAGCAATAGACTGTCTTTTAGTAGCTGAAAACAAAATTTCAGGATGAATGTTGTGCAGAGTGAGTATTTTTATGGCAACAGGCTGACATTATTTTTCCTTTTTTCTTTTTTTAACTTTAGGGTCACTAAATCATAAGAACATTGATTTGCAACCTGATCAGTCTGGTTGCAGTTCAAAATTACAAACTAACTTTCACGGTGGAGCAAACTGTGTGAAAGTACCTACTGTACTCCTGAGTCCAGAGGGTAAGTTTAATCAGTCACAGGTGTTTCCATATCACAGCATATTGACACTATTATATTGCTGCTCTATTGTTTGAAACAGCAACTGTAGCTAAAGAACACCAGGAGTATAATGTATTTGGTGGTTTTCTAGAGAATGTACTGTCTCATTCTTGGTGGTGCCCTCATATATGATTTCTGCAGAAATTCATCTGATTGCTGCCAAAGCATCCAGAAACAAAATGAGAGCTTTGATTTTCTGCTTTTTCAGTGTTTGGACTGTCCATCAGTCTAAGGATCTCTCAAGACATTAATTGCATTAAGACCTTGTGCCTGGGATCCTGTCCTGAGAACTGGAACTTGCAGTTCAACCCTTTATTCCATGGCTAAAATTGCCTCCTTAGAGAGTTAGCATAGGTCAAACCTCTTACAGAAGTATGAGCACTGTAGTCTAATGTCAGAAGCTGACATAAGCAAATAGATGTAATGACAATTAAACTAAAGTTTCTTGTGACAACCTGGCTGATAGGAGTTTCTATTTGATCTCAGGATTTCTTGTGTAAGCTCTTAGGAGTGGTCAAAAAGGGTTATTCCTTTTCAGTCCCTTTATGAGAAAATCCCCCATTAAAAATGTTTACAGAGCCCTATCAGATGGTTTATGGTCTGCGGAACCTACCTAGCAATCCAGACTTCTTGGATAAACACAAACTAGTGTTACCAAGTCATCAATTTTATGTTATTAGTCTCTTGAAAATTGTAGTCAAAGGCTGAGAAGGAAGGACAGCATGAAGAAAAAGTCCCACTGTTAAACTGGAGTTTGCAACACAGGAAAGAAATATACAGTGTTCATAAACAATAAGGGATACCTCTAAGCCTATCACAGATACAGAGCTATTAGGAAAACATTTCTGTCTAGTCTGAGTGTTTACACAAGAGTATGCGTAAGGTCATATAATGGCAGAAAATAACAATACGTTTGTGCACTTCAATCTCTTTCAACGCACATGCAAAAATAAAATTCCAGGAAACAACCAATGAAGTCACAGTATCCAGAGCAAGTTCAGCTCATCCATTCTTAATGTGAAATATCACAGTATCAACTAATAATCTCTTTTTTCTCAGTTGCATGTGGAATACCTCATTAATTGCAGCCAACAAAACACATGTAACAGATGTCTCAGTGTTTTGAGTGGTCTGTATCAGCTAAGTGATGTTCATGGATAGAGAAAAAGATTAAAACATGTAAATAAAAATGAAGATAGATAGAATTATGGTCATACAATTTTATGAGTGAAGATCTGATAGTGAAAGTGCGTAAGGCCTGTATAGTCCTGTTAGAAGAAGGGCAATTATGGTGGATGGTGTTCTGCCCTTGTGGGGAGGGTGGGAGCGGGAAGGGGTAGGGCAGTGCAAAGTTCGTTCTGGATCTCAGTGAGAAAGGCCCAATAGCAAATGGTGTAATAAAATAACTGTTTCACTAAGAGAAAATAAAGAGGACTACAGATAGAGAGTAAGTCTTGCATCCCTCGTATGCTGGCAAACCTTCTTTCATGCAGCGTGAACCATGGGTGGATTTTCCTACAGCACATTGTGCAGATCCCATACATGGAGAGGTTCTCTTCTCCCTCCTGTGTTGTTGTGCCCTTTATTTTATGTAACAAACAGATTCACATAACATCTTCTGACAGGATGGGATGTTATCTCTGTCATAACACTCACCAACACAGCACAGGCTGGCACGGGGCATGCCAACAGGTTCCCTTAAAGCAGCTGCTAATGCAAACGTATGGGCTGCTCAAGCCCTAAGCACAGGGCCCAATAGAGCAGGCATGGTTTGTCCAGGATCACTAACAATGTAGAACACAAGGTCTCTCACAAGGCTCCCAATACTAATAGGAGGAACACTGTTGCTGAATTTGGAGTGGAAGGAGCTCACTTTCCAAATGACCTTCTGAAATTTTTCTTCCTGATAAAGTCCCAGCTTCTTTCTGCATCTAATCTAGTCCATGCAAACCAAACAGTAGTTATTACTATTTCAAAATTCTGCATTGTGCAGTTTGGTATTTTAGTGTTTGTTTTTTACTTTTCAGCTGAAAGCAAGCCTGTCAGGGTCACATTTTTAAAAAGAGGGTGACTGTGTAAATCCCAGGAACTGGCCTTTTATGCAAACACTGAATTAATGATTGAAAAAATATTTACTGAGATTTTAATTGTACTTTGGAAATACAAATGTTGACACGCAGTTGTCTACAGAGTAGCTTTAGATGCTACATATGTTGTATAGAACTTGTGTGTATTAGAACACATCCATATTGAACATATGTGAAAACAGCTCTTCGACCTTCATGTCTATAGTGGAGTATGATAAATAGCTTTAAGAATGTATAGATAAAATGTATGACAGCTTGATGATTTAGGACGGCACAAATATATCTTTAGTGGATAATACAAATGGTTACTGTTTAGATAAATAGACGTTAAATACTGCAGTGTTTAATGTTGAGACCAGTGTTTAAGCTTGAATCTTTGAAATGTTGAGCTAAACAATGTCAAAGTAGTTTAGAATAAGAGGCATACTGTATATGCTTTAGTAAGAAGCCCTGGACATCCAGCTGTTTTTTGTTTTATTTTGCTTCGTTTGGGGAAAATCGAGGTGCAATTATGTCATCAAACACTTCTGTTTGTTAGTGTTGTGTTTTTATATGTTATTAAGTGTAATTCTCTATGAGAAATTGTTTCTCACTATGTCAGATTTAATTAACAAAGAGGAAATATATACGCTTTCTACCTCATGATTCCAGCACCAATCAAGTTAGTTCTTCTGTAACCAAGTAATCAAAGGAAAGCCAGAATATGCAGCTCTGTTAGACTAAATCTTGTGAACATCTAATGACGAAATAGCAATGTTGCCTATTCATAGAGATGCCTTTGACAGATCCCCTTATGACAAAAATAGAAGTCAGGGCTATACATTTTACACCTTTCCCTGGAAAGAATGAATTAAATTAGGGGTTGTTTAGCAAGGAGAAGAGGAGGCTCAGAGGTGACCTTATTGCTGTCTACAACTACCTGAAGGGAGGTTGTAGTGGAGTGGGGGTCAGCCTCTTCTCCCAGGCAACTAGTGATAGGACAAGAGGACATAGCCTCAAGCTTCACTAGGGGAGGTTCAGGTTGGACATTAGGAAGCATTTCCTCTCAGAAAGGGTCATTAGACATTGGAATGGGCTGCCCAGGGAGGTGGTGGAGTCACCATCTCTGGATGTGTTTAAGAAAAGACTGGACATGGCACTTAGTGCCATGATCTAGTTGACATGGTGGTGTCAGGGCAATGGTTGGACTCGATGATCCCAGAGGTCTCTTCCAACCTGATTGATTCAGTGTGATTTTGTGATTCTGTAAATGGGCTTTCCACATTGAACCTAAACACTGTTTCTATTAATAATGCAATTGCTGATTGCTATTTTATTGATATAGGTATCATTCAGGTTTCAAGTCCCGCCAAGTCTTAACACATTCTTAAAATGCTCAGGCTATTCACACACTTTAAATTGAGTACTGCATATTCAGGTATTGCAATGTAGAAACATAAAACATATTTTATAGTTTTACTGATACTTAGGAAAAGTCTTTTTTCCACAGATGAGGTACAAAGCTGTTTTTAAAATTTGTTTTAAATGCTTCAATATAAATACAAGGATGCTGAAGGTAGATTTTGTCAATTTTATTTCATTTTTCCTTAGAAAAATTCCCTTTGAGTTCCTGAAGGGCATGCTTAGGGAAGACATCAAGATACAGGCTATGAGAGATAAATAAGATAGTAATAAAGTTTCTTGTGTTCTATACAGTACTTTTCATTATTTCTCATAGAGTACGTAAATACATTACAGTTTTGCTTGAAAGCTTTCTTTTTATTTCAAGCTATAGAAGCTAGCATTTAAGTTTTGTAAGTACTCGATTAAGTTTCTGTAAACATGCTGGAGAATAAGAGAAGATAAATCTTCATTTATTAGAGTCTAACTTTAGCCATGAAAGTTATCTGTATGAACCTGATACAATGGAATACATGTCCATAAAACACCATATACCTTATTTTCTATCTGAATGCTTTAGTGAGCTTCAGGATGAACATTGCTATAAAAATGCAAACTAATATAATTGAAATTATTTATCATCATCACTGTTAATATTTATTGTATTATGATGTTTCTAGGTCAGACAAGTAATTCTCTAGAAAATGTGATATTCTATTGGTGAGGGAAAACATACCTATGGTTACAAAACAAATTTTAAGGTGTAGCATTTCTAGGGTTATATTTATGTTCTGCTTCTCCATGCAAAGATTAGAATCATCCATTCCAAGCTTAGAAATGTTTCTCTTGGAATTTACCAGATCTACTTTAAAGTCATATCTGTCTGTGATGCATTTAATACAATAGGAAATGATCTTTTTGACAGACTTCAGAACCTTCAAAGGGCCACTGTGATGTTAGTGCATGAAATGGGCTGTACTAGCCTTAAGGCCAGCTGAAATGGAAAAGCTCATATCCATACAACTAAAAGTTTTCTTCCTTTAAACATTATGACAACATCCGAGCTACCTCTTGGAAATGTTTCTGATAATTTCTGAATATTGCATAAACTCTGTTTGGAAGAGTTAGCCTAGGCTAAAACTTTTTTAAACATTTAAAACTACAGGCAATTACTGAATTCATTTATACAAATTTCCTGAGTCCCAGTACAATACAATTAAACTTCTCCCAGGTTTTCAGTAAAACACAGAAAAAGTAATGACTGTGTTTAAAAAGAATAGGGTCTTCATGAAAATTCACAGTTGTTGTAGGACCTTTAGCTTCACAAATTAAATATTTGCATGCAGAGCCATTTCTTAGTGCAAGTAGTTTCTGTTCCCTAAAACACTGACAGTAGTGAAGTCTGAAAGTGACTTCAGTAACAGACCTACACCACTAAAATATGTTTAATCTAGAAGTAGGACCTTCAGTCACTGATTGCAGATCCCCACATGCCATCTTTTTTTTGGTGTTTTGTTGGAGTTTTTTTTACGTTCAGAATGTTGTTAAGGGCAAAAAGGAAATGCTCTCCCTCCATGCTAGTCTTTGCCCCATCTCTTGTCATCCCACGCCTGTGCTTTACGGCCTCCAGTTCTCAAGGGCTCTGCTATCATACCAGGCTATCTTACATCATTATTGTGTGGTTGTAAATACCTAATTCTAAACAGAATAGCTATTTGTTGCTATTATGCTTATAAAACTAAGGTTGCACTATAAAAAGATAAACAAAAGAAATTAGCCATAGCTACCTGGTCAAAAAGAAAAATGCTGCTGTAGTTAAAGAAGCTAAAATAAAGCTCATGTTCAAACAGAACAAGCCCAACAAACCTCAGTTGTGAGGAGCAGCAAATTTGATACAAAGTCTGAGGCCTGTCATAAGCAAAGACAATGCTGTATGATAGGGCTGCAGGTTATAGAATTTTTCTCACATCCCGTAGTTCAGTAGTTTCATTGTTCTTGATCTTGAAGTCTCGCAAAATAGAGGTAAATTAGTTGTGCTGTCGTTGTCTTCAATATCAGCTCCCAAGTGCAAGAGACCCATACTGAAAGATCTTTTTCTAAGACAAAATGTACTGCAGCTGCCTCAGAAAACTGTGTACTTCTGATGAAAAGTCCGTTTTCATTAAGGGTCAAAGATGGAGGCTCCATTGGTGGGGTTATGCTAAGCAGCATTACCTTGCAAGGCTTAAAAGTTCCAAGCCGGTAACAACATTGAGAGGAGGACCCCAATAATACAAGTGTTGATTTTGCAGAGAATTGAGAAAGTTACTTTTCCTGCAGTAGCAGTCACTAGTGGACTTTGTCCTACATCATGTCATGAGGTTGGTGCTGTTTGCCTGCACACTCTCAACCCTTCCTTATTATGATGGCGTTGTGTTGTCCGAGAAGGTTTATGTATTTTGATTGAATTCACATTATTTGGTACATGGTAAGAACTATGAGTTTGTTGTGAGTAATGTATTATATCCATTTTCATACTTTCCACAACAAATTTTTAATACTAATGTATTTGTAGATTACTTGGCTGTCAATTAACAACTTGTACTGTTTTTTAAACTGATGTAATTGTTCCTTCTGAGACGTGTAAAGTTTAAATTTCAGAAGAAAATGTATAAGGAGGAAAGTACTGATTTACTTTATTTTTTATTATTATTAGAGGTACTGCAGCAACATTCAGGAGTCTAGATGCTATACACTGTACAATGCTAAATGGTAACACAATAATTTACAGTATAAATAACTTTTTAGCTAAAAATATGCTTACTGCGCAATGAGGAGCAAAATATAATTACCGCTGCAGCACAAATATTATCTGTCCCTATGCTTCTGTGAAATATTTATTGCAATTTGGCATTGAATTAGGCCTGCAGAATTTGGCCTACGTATATTTAAAAAACAGATTTAGGAGTTTTTTGTTGGGGTTTCAAATTCTGGCAAACATGCCTATCAAAGAGAATTAGTTTTAGCCTGTGAGATTTCTGTCATCCAATATTTAGACTCACAATATCCAAATATTTTTCTATTGAGCAATGAAGACAATAGAAAATGCACAAATGCTCCAGGCACAAAAGTCAGAGAAGCTGATAAAACACAGCTAATACTCAGAATTGAGCTCTGTATTATATCATCAATTTGAATATGATGTATGTTTTTGTTGATGTACGCCTGAAAAAAATCAAAGATGGAAATACAAACTATAAACCAATATAATTATTTAAAATAGATTTTTCGTTTATTTCTCTAGCTTGCATAGAGCAAACACAGGAAAACATTACTCTGAATTGCTAATGGATGGCAGGTTTAGAATACTGTTGAAAATAGGGCTTAACATATGAATGCCACTTTATAGTGAAGTGAATGATAACTTGCACAGTGGCCCAGTGTATTTCCTACTGCAGGAAATGATGTGTGCTATGTAGCAGAGAAGACTGCAGCTAAGTGACACAGGAGAAACTGATAGCCATCCTTCATTGCAAGTGTTCGCTGACTTTTTCATTTCTTGGACTCATTTGCGGTATCTTTCTGATTTAAGCTATTTTGTTGAAGTTTTCCTTGGAACTTTAATTAAAATTAGAAAAAAAAGTAACAAACCAGTCTTGTTGTAAATAGAACCACCTACCAAATGGAGTAGAATTTACCTATCAAACAGGTGAGTTGATAATATGTTTAAATATAGTAGTAACTGCTTTTTAAAAAATGTATTTAATACTGAGAAACTTACAAATGTAAAGTTGCAAATATTTTTTTGCCTCAGTCTTCACTGGTAACTGCTCAAGCCACACCGCCCAAGTCACAAAATGCACAAAAGGCAAGGACTGGAAGGATGAAGAACCACCCACTTAGGAGAAGATCAGGTTCGAGACCATCTAAGGAACCTGAAGGTGCACAAGTCCATGGGACCTGATAAAGTGCATCCACAGGTCCTGAGGGAACTGGCAGATGAAGTTTCTAAGCCACTATCCATCATTTTCGAGAAGTCGTGGCAGTCTGGTGAAGTTCCCACTGACTGGAAAAGGGGAAACAAAATCTCCATTTTCAAGAAGGGAAAAAAGGAGAACCTGGGGAACTAAGGCCAGTAAATTAAGATTCATTAAAATTAAGATTCATTGTAATAAAATATCCTTTAAATGAGAACAATAATTGAATTATGATTACCTATGAATAAAATGTTGCCTTCTATTAATAAAATCACTGTGCTGTCCATTGCTTTTATATTTTATAATTCAGGTATGTAGTATGTTAAATGAGTAATTGAGAATCGTCTGCTGCAATTTTTGAACTCTGATATCTAATGAAAAATCATTCACAAATAATCTTGAATTCTGATTCTCTAATTCCATTTGGGTGATACTTCCACTGACACCAATGAAACTTTTGCCAGGGTAGATAACATAATTGGGCACATAATGTGTACTGCATTTCCAATTTGCCTCATTGCCTGAGAACATTGTGTTTTCATCATGGATAGTGCATACACCAAAACCATCTCCCTGTAGCAGAGCAAAATATGTAGTTAAAGCAGAGGAACAAAGTTCACATATCCATGGGTCTCCTTTGTTACCTAGGAGTCACAATACACTGAATATTATATTGTACTGAGAGAACCTGGGGGCAAGTGTGTTTTGTTTTTTTTTTTCCTTTAAAATAATTCAGAGATCAAAATTTCTTGGAAGTCTTCCCTAGCAACTACCTGAAAAACAGGTTCATTCACCTCTTGACCTCTTGTCTCTCATAGATATATCTGTACTCATCCTTGAGCTGTTGCTTCCTAGCACGGTAATTGTGGAGTCAAAACCATTCAGCAGGCAGCTCTAACTGAAATCAAACCTCGAGACTGCAGAACTAGAGAAATAAATACATAATAGATGAGTGTCCTAGTTGGGACTAGGACATACTTTCGGTTAATTTTCTTTTAAATGACTTTACTTTCTGAAGTTGACTACACGGACCATTGCCATGGGAACTAGGGTCCCTGTTGGGTCTATTTGTCCCACAGAGGAAGGGGCCATAGAGTGATGCACCTGTGGGGAGGGGCAGACAGGAGAGGTGACCCAAACCTGACCAACAGGGTATTCCATCCTATCCACGTGATATAGTCAGTATAAAGCTGAGGGACCACAAGGGTCGCGCTCTGTTCCCCTATGGCCGACATCCTGGGAGGACCCTGCCCGTGCTCCTGCCTTCTCTCCTGAACCCAGTTCCCACCTGCTGCCGTGTCTGGTTTGGAACTCCCCAGCGCCTGCCCTGCAGCGTCAGTGATGACGTGGTCATCATCGGGGGAGCTCAGTAGAGGTTTTGTATATAGTTCATAATTTATTATACTACTTCTTTTTTGTTATAGTTTATTAAAACTCTTTTAACTTTCCAACCCGTAAGTCTCTCTCTCTTTTCTCTTTTCCTTTCCCGTCTGGGGAAAGAGAAGGTTAACAGAGAGCATCTGCTGTCCCTTTAACCGCCCGCCCACCCTTAAATGGTGACAATGAGGGAGCAGTGAAAGCGGCCAGTGTGACAGTAAAGAGAAAGTGTCACTTGTCAGTGCAGGTTTCCATTAAAGCAGAAGCAGTACAGCCCACCTACTCCTTTATTTTCCCTGTCTTTCAAGGTTTTATGAGACGTTTTGGTATGATAACCAGTAACTCCAGCTAAAGCCAACTTCTGTGATCATGGGCCACCCCTAAAATTGGTGAAGCTCTGTTGATTATTTTTTCATGTTTTAGATCAGTTTTTCCTAGGTGCCTTTCAGTCACAATAAAAGAAGTCTTCCCAAAGAGTCACTGGAAGCTCTGTGAGGGAGAAATAGGAGTGATGCTCCTTTTCCTGATATGGAAAATCTTGTGTTGTAACCTAGCTGTGCATAAGTAAAGATGGTCAAAAATAATTTTGTTTTCTTGCAAAGTGGCTTTAAATACAAGAATAAAGATATTGCCAGGCTAAAATATACTTCACTTAAATGTTGCACGGGTAAATCTTGGCCTGCCAATTGTGTCTTGTCTTCGCCCTCCGTGTCTCTTCTGATGGAGATGGTACTGCTAAGAAAGGGGTATTGACAGCTCTGAAATGCAGTTTATCTTAGGGTGAGGCAGTTGATCCATTATAAGAGGCAGTATAGTCCTTTTGAATTCTTTGAGGAGGATATGGTGAAAACCCTGAATTTACTGTTTTGCCTGGAGGTTGGAGATAAAAAGCCAGTGTCTTAACACAAAAAAGGGCTTAGCAAGCTTTGGGGAAAAAAGAATGCTTGGGGTTCTATTGCAAGAGCATCTACTTCTGCTAAATTCTGAGTTTTCAGGACCCTATAAAAAAGGACTGTTAAGCCCTGCTGACTGATATCCCAGTCTGTTAGAGAAGGAAAGGACCTGTCTTTGTCTGATATGCGCTCAATCTCACAGGACAGTCTCTTCTCTTTATTGCCAATGATTACTTAAGGATTCCCCATTTTCTTCTCTCACTGTATAGAACAAACAACAAATTTCTTGCCCTTCTCCTAGCTCTCTACTTAGATTTCAAGATGATACATAAAAGCAGGGCTAAATGTCTCCTGTGTGACCTTTGTGACAACACCTTTTTGTTTGAAAAGGGACATCTTTCTTGATAGTCTTGCAATAAAATATGAAGTCTTGCTAAAAGTAAGACACTTCAAAAATAATTTGGTTTTGTTTTTAGCTAAAGCAGTGATAATTTGCAGTGGCTAGTCCAGCTTTAATGCAGATATGGTTGCAAAGTGCAATAATTGAGGTACATCTGAACTGTGAAAGAATTCTCAGCTACACTGTACCTGATTGGTACACTATACACGTACTCAGTCTCCATGGCACAGAAACCAGTTCCCTCAGCCATGAAGGCTATGTGCAGTTCTGAGGAGGATTCCATCGTGAACTGCTCTGGATACACTACCTTGGCTCCTCATGCACTATATACTTATAGAATCATAGAATTGTTTTGGCTGGAAAAGACCTTTAAGATCATCAAGTGCAACCGTTAACGTAGCACTGCCATGTCCACCACCAAACCATGTCCCTAAGCACCATATCTACATGTCTTTTGAATGCCTTCAGGGATGGTGACACCACCACTTCCCTGGGCAGCCTGTTCCAGTGCTTGATAACCATTTTGGTGAAGAAATTTTTGCTAGTATCCAATCTAAACCTCCCCTGGTGCAACCTGAGGCCCTTTCCTCTCATCCTATCACTTGTTACTTGGGAGAAGAGACCGACACTCACCTCTCTACAACCTCCTTTCAGGTAGTTGTAGAGAGATAAGATCTTCGCTGAGCCTCCTTTTCTCCAGATTAAACAACCCCAGTTCCCTCAGTTGCTCCTCATAAGACTTGTTCGCCACACCCTTCACCAGCTTTGTTGCCCTTGTTTGGACACACTCCAGTACCTCAATGTCTTCGTTGTAGTGATGGGCCCAAAACTGAACACAGTATTTGAGGTGTGGCTTCTCCAACTCTGTCCTGGAATTCCTTGGAGTATTGCTCTCAAACATCCCTCTACATTATATCAGGTCATATAACAGAGAACTTGCCCTGAAAAATACTAGCCTGATGGGCTGCAGTAGAGCCCTCCATTACTTTTGGCAGTTTGGACTAGGGGGATAAAAAAAGGATGATGATGACAATGTCTTAGAGACAGTGATCTCAATGTCATACTGTAGGCATGCAGCCAGTGTGCTATAGAAGGAGCTAGCTGTAAGCTATGTGGAAATGAGCCAACCAGTTGGCTAGGAGGAACTATTCCCTTAGGTGAAATACTTCAGCAAACTTCTCTACATTCTTTTCTATAATGACATGAGGATGTATTTCTTATGTGCTTATGTACTCTTGGATGGGCTCAATGAAATTAGCATGCTTTCACGTAGTAAATAAAGCTGGGCATTTGTGTAAGTCACACAGAATCTTGACTTTCATATGCACAATATGCACGTAACTGAAGTAATATTTTTCCAGAAATATATGTAACTATATGTAACTGCTGTAATTAATTCCCAATGTAGTGACAAAAGCACTGTGTTAAATATAAATACTAACCTTCAGTAACATGTTGTGCCTCTAAGCCAACCAATTATTTGGCATTAAAAATAATTTAATGTATACCTGAATGCATTTTTTTTATTCAGAGCAGCCCACCTCATTCAGCATGATGCTGCTAATATCCACACATCTGCAGATGTCTGTGGCTTTTGACTGTTGAACTGAAATATCTAGAGCAACATCAGAATGCTTTTACAGAAACTTGCAGTACTGAAAAATATGTAGGATGAATGAAGAAATACGATGACGTATAAATAGCTAAGCCTTTAATTTGAATTAATAAAGCTACTTGGCTTTGTTGCTCTTCTGTGTCCAGGGGCTGTCTTCTTCAACACCTTCTTACTCACTGTAGTGACTTACGTGTCTGTTAATTCTAAAGCATGTCCAAAATTATCAGTAGGACTGGCAGAGTAACATAGGTATTTGATTACTGGAAAGGCAGGTTACATAGCAGTGTATACCTACAGGTTTATGGTATGCATTTTACCATAGAAAACGTGAGACGTTTCCTAAGCTGCATCAGGTTATAGTATATTGTCTTAAGTGTTAAACAAAGGTTCATTAGAGTAAAACCAGAAGATGTAGTATCTTCTTCACATCTCCTGCTGAGGGTCTTACAGAGGCTATGGTCAGTAATTTGGTTGTCCAGACACTTAACACCAGCACCTCTTCTTGTTAAAGAAGTCATTGGCTTGCACTCTGGCTTCTGTGAAATTGATATTTGTGTGAGAGCTGCACAGAACCGCACACATTATTTTTGTGCGAGAAAAAGAGTTCTTTTCAGAAGAAAATATTTCTGAAACTGAATCTGATTCCAACTCACTTACTCGTGTAGAAGTAAAAATTATTTTCTTCCTTTTACGTGATGTTATGTGCATATATACAAGTATTTCACATAATAATATGATATAAATGAAAACAACTATTACAGTAGAACCTATTAACATATGTTACAGCACAACTAATGATGGCAAAGGTTAAGCCTTATTTGTCAGGGTTATAGTAACAATTTGGGTGTGATAATAATTTCTTCTATTTACCAAATAATCTTGTCTGCATTGCCACAGGTGGTCTTATTGTAAAATAAGATAGATCTATGCTATTTTTTCAGAAACTGATAATAAATATTGACTTTTAGAGTACTGATCTGTGTTATGTCTGAATAGGCTGCACAAGCAGCAGTGTTATCATCATTGTATGCATGGACCCTTAAACCTGAACAGTGAAAATGAACATTTTTGTCAGAGATAAGTTCCTTTGTGGGAATTATAATGTTTTGTGAGATCATACTGATATTGACAAGTTTTTCAACAAAAAACCTGATTACAGAGACATGATGCCAGGTTTGCCATCTTTCTGTTCCACCTTTTTGCCATTTTGCCTGCATAGACAGTCCTAGCTTTGGGGCTTCAAGACTCTGTCACAGGAGGAAATCCTTTTGGAGGCTCCAGGCTTTCTGATTCTCCACCTTTTAGGCTCTTTCCACAGACATAATAATTCCAGATGGAAGTTTTACTTCCATATTTCTAACATGCACGTTTTCAAATTTTTTCTTCTGTAAACTTTTAAGTTGGAAAGTGGAACACCTCTATTTTCTGTTGGAAAACAAAGGCGTTGCAAAGGAGAAATTAAATTCTGACATTCATCAGTCTCTATTGAGCAGTCACCAATTTGAGTGCAGGTAGGAAGCAAGATGGAGTGGATTAAAGAGTCAAACATGGAGGATCAATGGATATTTTACTCAGTTATATTTCATAACTTTTATCACAGAATCTCAGAATGGTTGATGTTGGAAGGGACCTCTGGAGGTCATCTGGTCCAACCTCCCCACTCAGACACGATCACCTAGAGCAGACTGCCCAGGGCTGTGTCTAGACAAGTTTTGAATATTTCTAAGGATGAAGACTCCACAACATCCCTGGGAAACCTGTGTCAGTGCTCAGTCACCCTCACAGTTAAAAAGCATTTCCTGGTGTTCAGAGGGAATCTCCTGTGTTTACATTGTGCCCATTGCCTCTGGCCCTGTCAGTGGGCATCTCAGAAAAGAGCCTGGCTCAGTCTTCCTTTAATAAGATCCCCCCTGAACCTCTTCTTCTGCAGGCTGAAGAGTCACAGCTCTCTCAGCTTTTCCTCATAGACAAGATGCTCTAGTCCCTATATCATCTTAGTGGCCCTTTGCTGGACTTTTTCCAGGATGTCTATGTCCCTCCTGTACTGAAGAGCCCAGATCTGGACACAGTGCTCCAGGTGTGGCTTCAGCAGTGCTGAGGGGAAGGGTCACCTCCCTTAACCTGCTGGCAATACTTTGCTTAATGCAGCCCAGGATACCATTAGCCCTCTTTGTGGCAAGGGCACATTGCTGGCTTACATTCAACTTGGGTGTCTAACAGGACCCCCAGGTCCTTCTCTCTGCCAAGATGCTTTCCAGCTGGACAGCCCCCAGTACATACTGGTGCCTGGGTTTGTTCCCCAGGTGCAGGACTTCACACTTCCCTTTGATGAACTTCAGAAGGTTCCTGTCACCCCATTTCTCCAGCCTGTCCAGGTCCTTCTGGATAACAGCACAACCTCTGGCATGTCAGCCACTCCTCCCAATTTGGTGTCAGAAGCAAACTTGCTGAGGCTATACTCTACCCCATCATCCAGATCATTAATGAAGATGTTAAACAGGGCTGGACCCAGTACTGACCCCTGGGGTATATGACTAGTTACTGGCCTCCAATTAGACATCATGGAACTGATCACCACCCTCAAGGCCCAGCTGTTCCACCAGTTTTCAATCCACCTCATTGTCTGCTCACCCAGCCCATATTTAATCATATTTCTTTATGAGGATCTTATGGGACACAATGTCCAAAGCCTTACTGAAGTTCAGATAGACAATACTCACTGCTCTCCTCTTGTCTACCAGGCCAGTCATTTCATCATAGAAGTTTATTAAGTTGGTCAAGCATGACTTCCCCTTGGTGAAGCCTTCCATACTACTACTGGTAATTTTCTCATCATTAATATGCTTGGAAATGGTTTCCAGAGTTAGTTGCTCCATCACCTTCCCAAGGATCGAGAAGACGCTGACTGACCTGTAGCTCCCTGGGTCCTCCTTTTTGCCCTTCTTGAAAATGGGGGTGACATGTACTTTCCTCCAATCTTTGGGCACTTCTCCCAGTCACCCTGATAGAACAAAGATGATTGACCATGGTCTTGCAATGACATCAGCAAGCTCCCTCGGCACTCCTGAGTGCATCCCATCAGGGCCCATGGACTTAAGTGTCCAGTTTGCCTAATTATTCCCTGACCTGATCCTTTTCCACTAAGGGTGCATCTTCCTTAGACCAGATTTTTGTCCTGGTCCCCAGGGCCTGAGATTCCTGAAGGCCAGAGTCAGGACACTGTTAGGTATTTACTATATAGGTTTGCTAGGTCTGCAGCTGCACACGGGAATATTTTACAATGTCAAGTCAAAGGTTCTGACATCTTCTACAGTGAGAATCTTCAAAAAGTGAAACAAAATATGTGAGGATAAATAACTGCCACAAATCAATTTTCTTCCTTCCACAGACAAACCTCACTTCTCATGCTATTTTGAAGTTCATTTGCTACAAAGTATACCTATTACTTGGGGTTTGAGGGGGGAAGATGTATGATTTTTACCTTTATTATGTTTAAGTAATTCTGGCATCTGTTTTTATATGGATATACTTTAGGTAAAGGAATTCTACCTGCAGCTTCTTACAGTTTAAGTATTGGATGTAATGTGTGTGTTTTCTAACTTTCAGAATTCCCTCCACAATCTTGAGAAGTATTGAAATAAAACTGGGACTTGTGATCTATTTATGAAAATACCTATTTCCTTGAGACCCTGTGCAGGCCAGGGTAGAATGCTTTATATTATATTATATTATATTATATTATATTATATTATATTATATTCTAATATTTATTATATAATTTTTAAAAGATAAAATAGCATGTGCTTTGCTACATTTCATGTATTAGTTTAGAGGTCTCCAGGTCCTCATCTTGCCAGTGTTTTGTTCCAAGCTCTCTATTCCTTATATTTTTTTCTGGCTTTGCCCTAATATTAGACTGGTGAGAAGAATTTACCTTTACACTATAGGGACATTTTTTTTTTTACTTGTCATAATCTGGGAGAAAAAGTGAAATGTTTCTACAAGAATTTTATCCTGTGAGTAATTTATTTGAAATAGGCACATTCTAAAATAAGGTTTTGAATGTAAAATTGCATCTTTTAGTAGTGGTGCTTAATCTGAATAAATTTATAGCTCTTTAAAATAACTTTTTAGAGGCAAAACATTTTTATTCAAATCAGCAGATTGTGAAAAAGACTTCATCTGAAAGGATTCATACTCTCCACTCCACAGTTTAAGAAAATCCTGTTTCTGAAATCAAAGGAAGCCACAGAAATATTAAGTGTCTAAATATATTAGGTGAGCAGAGAAAAAATGTTATTTCTTCTTCTCTTACAAAAAGCAGACTTTCTCTTTTGAACTGTGTCTTTTAAGTGTTATTTAAAATATTGAAACATTAGAAATGAAATAAAGGTTAGAAAAATATTGGTTTTCCATAACATAACCTTCAGACATTAGGAAGATATCAGTTCTTTACTGCGGTAAGAGACTGAGTGAGAAAGAGGGAGAGACCAGTTAATTCCAGAATAATGAAAGAACTCTCTAGCTGCAATTTATACAATGAAGGGGAAAAATTAATCAGAAAGAAAGTGAAGATTTATTTGTGCCATTGAGATGATGAGAATCATGTATACTAGTACAATAATGGCAGTTTACAATCATTTGATCATGATTAGACAGATGCTGCTTCAAATGTGGTATGAAAGAACCACCTGATGTTTGGACTGGGAAGCATAGGAATAGTAACATACTTGCAAGAATATTGGAACTATTTCTGTGGCTGTGTATCTCAGAAGTTACTTAGTATCTCCTTCATTCTCAGGAAAAAATACTGTAGGTAGAGTGTTCATCTTAAAATTGGATCAGAATAGCAGCTTTAGAATTGAGCCCTGTTAAATGTTTGCCCAGTGCTTTATACATAAGGCAATAACATGCTAGTTTTTCAGAGAACTGAGGCAGAGATGAGACAGTAACAATTCACAAATTCACAATGCAGCATTTTTTTCTTATAGGAAAAAGATGAATGCATTTTAATATGTTTCAGCTGCAAACGTCCCAAAAGTATTGAGAGGGATCCACGAGGAGAAAAAAAGGATCTTTATGTTCTGAAGAATATGTGACATGTATGTAACACTGACAATACTGACAAGAACTCTTAAAAAATATGTGTCTGTGTGAGTGGTACGAGGAAAGAAGGACAGGTGAAAAAGCACAGCAGGGACAGATACTTTGAAAACTGAGAATAAATTTGCAAACCAGTCAGTTCTGCACTTTGAATGGTGTGGTTAGGATAGGAATATTTACTATGTTTTTTAAAGTACCTTTAAAGAGGCGTCATTGGATGAGCATTGTTCACATATTTTTGTCAGGTAATTTTTGTACTATCTACTACAGGCAGAGAGTCTGTAATGAAAAGACCTTGAGCATATAAAGCATTCTCTCTTAAAATAACAGGCAGAGAAGGTAGAGTGCTGCTGACATTCCTCGCTGGAGTTAAATTCTTAAAGAACCAGGCACTGTAGAACTTGTACATATCCTCAAAGGTAACTAGCTTCAGGATCCAGAATTTGAGAATTAGATATGTTTTTTTAAGAAAAAGGCCGTGTTTTTTCTTGTTGTTGTTGTTTAAGAAAAAATCAAGCATCTGGAGATTTTCCTAAGCGCTTTTCTGAGAGAATGAAGAATACCAAAGCAATGCTGGGGTACTCCAGACTGAAAAGGAAGAGATACTTGATCTTTGAAAAGAGCATTCTCCTGTATCAAGGAGAATGAAGAAATTCCCCTTCACTCTTCCAAAAAAAGAAAAAAAAAAAGAGAGAGAGGAAAAAAAGTACATATTTTCAGAACAAAATTAGTGTTTATAGGAATGACTGTATAAACACATTTAAGATTTTGATGTTAACACTCATTCTGTACTAGTGATTCTGGACTAAATTCAGCTTCTCCCACAGGAACATATAAAGAATCAATAGTCATAGCTGCCTGAAAAATGTGAGAAACATAGGTCCAGAATGCTAAGTCAGCTAATAGAGTGTTTTTTTAATTGATCTTTTCTGGAATATTTTCTGGGTTATTACACCTTCATTTCCTGGACTATCACATCTTGATTAAAATGAGGTTTCCTGGTCCAGCATTTTTTGGCCACCATATTAAATATCAACCATCAGAAACAGCAGTTACACTTTCGTGTCCCACCTCCTACGCATCCTCTCTCTCTGATACATGAAATCCATCTTTTTCCTCTGTTCTTACCAGGTGAAATCTGTTTGTGTTAATGTTGTTTTATGATTGATGTATTTAAAAGTAGAGGTGTTACCTTCACTCTCAGTAATCTCAGCTCAGGAATGTGATGAATAATAAAGGAAAAAGCAGTCTTAGATATACAGATGGAAATAGGAATTTGCGAGTAACACAGTCACATTTGCCCACTTGACATATATTGAACATTTCATTTGATACCGTTAGCTTTCATCATTTACTTTTCAGTAAGCAAAAAGTACCTCAGCTATAGAAATGGGTTTAGTATAGAGCGTGCAGCAAAACCCATTCAATAAATATGACTTATGTATTTGATTAACACAGGGCAACATGTTCTGGGAATAATATTAAATGTAGACATGTATGAACTATTCAGAAGAAATTGCTTTAATGTGTCAGTGAAAATTATCCTGTCTCTCTGCATTGAAGTAAAGGTTGAACATTTTTGCTTTTTAATTCATTTTTTGGTGACTGTAGACACAGGAAACATCCTTCACTTAATACTCTCTCATAGAACTTGCTACTTACTTCAGGAGCCTAGCAAAGTAGAGGAATGTCCAAAGCAAATTAAGAGCAGTTGGTTCTTTGGAAACATGCTTTTAGTCATGCATATATATGCCACATTTTCAGTAAAATAAAGGGATTTTCAAAGCCTTTTGGATATACTATGTGGTTTCTAGATATAGTGTATCCTTTTCTTGGTTCACCTAACTTGGATCAGACTTCTCACAGTACGTCTGTTCTTTGGTGGGACAGTACTGGCACCAGAACTGGTTGATAAATATGTTGGTGTTCATTGATAGAACAGTGAAGCTGAAGAGACAAACAGTAACCTATTTTCCCAAACAGGTACTGAAACAGTTTCTCACATTCTTTGCTCAAGCGTTGCAGAAAAGGAATATGAAATAGAAACTGAAGGCAAGACAAGTTTCAAGCATTCATAATACATTTGTCCTCAGAAAGGAGGCAGGCAGAGGTTCAGCAGTATAAAGCTGACTGAATCCCAGAGTACAGCCACTTCACTGCAGACAGAGAGGCATGGAGTGCAGCAATAGCAGAGCCTGAAAAAATAAATACATGAAAAGCCTAAACTGCTGAGTGTTCCAGAGATGACAGCAAGTTTGATGTGGCAGATATAATCTTTGCCTTGGAGCTGTTCAGAAGAGGAATGTCTAGCAGCATCACATGCCTTTGTAATCTGTTTGGAAGGGAGGAGTTGTAAGTACACATAGCTATTTAGCTAAATTCTCGCCTAACTCTAATGGGTGTCTGTAAAATGCATAATTAGTACATCTTGCAGAGACAAAATGTGACCAGAAGACATTCAGAGGGCTAAAAACTCTTTCCTCAAACTAAAACCATTAACTTTTATTAAAATGTTATTTTCATATTTGTGTATTGACGCTAGCGTTATTTAGTATTTTTCCTATTTGCTTTTGCCTGGACTCCCAAGGAGCGGAATGAAAGAGTGGTTGTGGAATCATTGTGTCCTGACAAAACCATTGAGTAGTTGTGTGTACCCTCTTGATCTGTTTTGTTATACAAATGTCTGACAGAACAGTGGAAAGACATATGCTTTCAAGAAGATATCCATTAAAAAGTCACACTTGTTTTTTTTTTCTCAAATATTTATTAATTCTTTTTTTATGGTACTCCATGGTATTAATGTAGATTTAGTTTGTTATATATCAGGTTGTTCTAGAAAAACAGAATATGAAAGTAGAGAATTAAAATTTGTATGTATCAGTGGTACATCACTATTTCTTTTTTTTTTTTTTTTACTAAATTTGTATCAATATATCTAATTTATAAAGTCAGCCAGTACTTACCTTTCTAGCTGTCTGGATTTCAAACTAGTACACTATACAAATCTGACCAATGGATTAAATACAGGAAGAATTAAAATCACAGCAGTATATATTTTAAATCAAATGTCTTCCAGCCAGCAGTGCATTTGTACATCAGTATGCATTCTAAAAAGACTAATTTATACATACTATTATATTTTAAAGTTGGTTTTTTTTTTAACTGTGAAACATTTTTAGAAATAAGTATAATTCTTAATTTAAATCAGAAGAAGTTGCAGGTGTTTGGCATTTCTACAGTTTAAGTATAATCTTTCAGATCATTTAATCATGAAAGTCTTTCAGGAATAAGTATAAAGGCATTAGTTGCATGGGTAGAAATCCTCAACATTCTTTCCATCTTCTTGAGGAACAGAGCTCATATATTGCTGATAATCTAGTCATCAAATGTCATATGACTGCAAAAGACATGGCTTTGAGAAGAAAAAGGGGAGAAAAAAGTAGCAGTTTATATTTATTGTGAAGAACTGACTAGGGGTTTCTTATAAAATATAGATCAAAAGAAGAGCATGTCAAAATCAAACAATTCTTTTAGTGTATGATGGAAAAAAATAAAACATGACACTGCCCAGTCTGTTTAGATGTGGGAGGTGGCCAGACCTATCAGGGATCTATCTTTGGGCTCAATACTTGAATCAGAATGTCTTTCTTGAAAAATCTGAGTTGTATGATTTCTGTAGTGATGCAAATCTAAGCAGGTTATTTACATTTCTTAGACTTCCAGCTTAGAGCAGAATCTTTCGCTAATCTTAAGAACATTTTGAATGTGAACTTTTTCTGCTCAACATTGAGCATGTGTTTGAATGATAACCTACATTTAATCTGAATTTCTGTCTCAATTTCTGGTAACTGATTAAACATTTTGTGAATTTTAGTGAACGTTGGAATATAAATGTAATATCCAGACTGATTAATAAAAACAAATTTTAAGTAAGTTTTAAAGAAATCCCCGAGTTTAAGAGTGCCTTCAACTTTACGTCTATAAAATATGGGACATTCTATCTAGAAAAATATACTGAAGGATACAATAGTTTTTTAACTTGCTCTTTATCAGACTAGATTAGCATCATAGGATTGGAAATGAGTCACTTTTTCATCCAATGAGAGAAAAAAAATACAAGTCATCATCCATTTTCCAGTAACTGTTTGAGATTCCATACTAATTTTGTAGACGGAGAAAGACATCCTATAAAGAAGTTAAAAATATGCTTTCAGATTTTGGGAATATTTGAAATTGTAGGCAGTGTATATTTGGCCAACAGATTTTTCTAGGAAAATGACAATTACTATCATAGATTTCTTTTAAATCAATGGCAGAAGGTCTTGTGGTTTCAGGATGAAATTACTTTTTAAAATTAAGATCAGAGAGAGGTGGGGAAGGCTGACATTTGTGGGCAGTGTTTCTAAGACATCAGTTTCATCAACAGTGAATTAAAATTCTGGTCATCCAGTACCCATGCTTTGGGTCCAAGCTCACAGAGTTATTTCATTGTAGATTAATTAGAATTTTCTTTTTGTAAAATTGCTTGCTATCATTCATCATTCTGAAGAAAAATCTTAAAAACATGACCATGATAAAATCCAAGCTCTGAGCTTGCAGATGAAGTAATTATCTTTGTCATCATGGCAAAGGTAGCCAGCAGCATCCTAGGCTGCATTTAAAAAAGTGCTGCCAGCAGATCAAGGGAAGTGACCTTCACCTCTACTCAGCACTTGTGAGACACATCTGGAGTACTGCGTCCAGTTCTGGTCTCCCCAGCACAACAAAGATGTGGATATATTGAAGCAAGTCCAGAAAAGGGTCACAAAAATTATTAAGGGACAGAAGCATCTGTCAAACTAGTAGAGGTTGAGAGAGCTGGGACTGTTCAGCCTGGAGAAAAGGAGGCTCTCAAAAGGGTGGGATATCAGTGTGTATAAATACCTGAAGGGAGGAAGTAAGGAACAGGGAGCCAGATGGTGGTGTCCCATGATAGGGCAAGAAGCAAAGGGTACAAATTAAAATACAAGAAATTCCATTTAAATATGAGAAAAATCTTTTTTTACTGTAGGGACAATCCAGCAGTAGAATACATTGCCCAGAGGTTGTGGAGTTCTTGGAGATACTCAAAACCCAAATGGACATTACCCTGAGCAAATTATTGTTGTTGGCCCTGCTTTGAGGAAGGGAGCTGGACTGGATGACTTCCAGAGGTCTCTTTTGAACTCAATGACTGTGATTCAGGGCTATAAACAATTTAAGCTTTAGTTTGAAGACATGAATAACCTGGTAGTGGGAGGCTCTCTCTCCAGCCTGGCCAGTTTTGTGATGTGGCTGCTGACATAATTATCTGCTCTAGTTTCCCTGCCATATTTTACTCCTCCCATGAAAGAGTTTTTTGCTGCTGTGCCTAGACAGAGCAAGGCCTCCTTGGTGCTGTGAATGTGTGGGGCTACTTTCAGCTGTCCTTCAATTCCTTTGCATCATTGTTCTGAAAAATTCTTTCTTTTTCTGCTTAGATGAATTGGGTTTTTTTTACTGTTAAAATGGTTCTTAAATGTATTTCTTGTTGTTTTCTTTGTGTTTAGTTACCAGTATGATCATCTTGTCCAGATTTCTGGTAGCATTCTGAAATTAACTTTAAGTCCTTATTTACTTCATTTTTTTTTCACCTAGCATTCTGTAACACATCTTTCCAATCTAATTTTCACTTAGTTCATTCTGGGTTACAACTATGGACTGACAATGGTTTGTTTGTGCCAACATCTAAAGCTTTTACTCCTCTCCTTGGCCTTCCACATTTAACAGTTACATTCAAAAGTGAGTCATACTTCCATTCATAATTTCTTTGCACTTTGGTATGAGGAGACGGTGTTTAACCATCCAAGTTATTTTCTTTCTAATTAAACACCAAAGCCTTAAAATTTCAAAACAGAGTACCTTTCTTGTAATATGAATGCTGCTTTTCTTTTTTAGTTTCTGTACTTCTTGCACTGCAGTAAGTCTCTTCTTAACATAGCGGGGTAGTGAATAACTCATACTTAAAAGTTCTATGAAATGATGATTATACTTTCTCACAGTTTCTTTCAGAGGATAAGTATGACCAAGTGCCCTTTTTTTCAGCTCCTTTATGCTTTTATTTTTATGCTTGCTATTTTGGAAGGCATGTTTCTTTTCATTATCTACAACACCATTTCTCTAGTTACACACCTCAATAAATTTATTTCGTTCTTCTCTCCACAGATCTCTCTCTCTACCTACTGCTCAGTTTCTTATGAGTGAAAGCCCATTATTTTACATTAAATATTGACAAGATAAAAATTGTTTTCCTACCTTCTGATTCTTTGTCTTTGCTACTGACTTTTGAGTTCAAGAACACGCAATCTTTTTTTATGTTTTAAGGGCATCAACTGAAATCCTAACTCCATTCAAATCTATGGCAAATCTCTCTACAACTTGAAACGTGGCAAGATTTCATCAATATGCTGTAGAAGTGTATGCCTTGTGAAATGCCACTGTATTGTCTTTCACTAATGTCCTGAGCATTACTCATGGCTGCATCTGCTCCCAAACAGTACTGCAGTCTCTTAAATTCTATTCCCAAGTGGGATTCCTTCAGTAACAAATGAAGTGTGCTAGTGGATTTTTAATACGTAATTATGATATATAATAAGCTTATTTCCAGTCAAAATGAAGTGTTGCAGACAGTCATTGTTTACACAGTACCTCAGAAATCTTCATGTTTTTATTGGACCTGATCAGATTATTTATATCCTCAAATACTAAGCTGTTATCAATTTTTCCAGCAGCAAGAAAGTTGACTATGCTTGTGTAGAGAAAATTTCCAATGATATCACTCATTATTGAGGTAAGGAGATATCAGAACCTGCAGTTTTGCAGCCCTACAAAGCAGCAGCTCTGCATTTGTCCTTGGATCACTAAAGGGAGGGAGACGTGGTCTCAAAACTCTACAAAAGTTTGAATATCTTTGTTTACAAGGAAATATTATGTTTATAAAGAAAATTTTTAGAAGTTAAAAAATGAAAAGAAATGGATTCTGTGATTACTTCTGGGTACTCAAAGGTGACTGCAACCTGATAAATGTCAGCTATTAAAACCAAAAGCTGTATGTTTTTTGTTTGGTACAGTAGCTAAATAAATACAAGGTTACATTCAGCTATGCTTTCTAGGGTACCTATTTTACATTCTGTGGTTACATGTGTTGAAACATCGTGAATATAGAAAACAATTAAACACTAAAGTTATAAATTTAAAAGCTAAAGAAACACTGAGATAAATTTAAAAGAAAAGGGAAATGCATTATAAATAATATCAAGTGATACCAATTTTCTCACAGGTATGTACAGTGCAAACTGGGATTGGTCCTCAGTTCTTTTTTCGCTTGCCCTCCCACTGGGGTCAGTGGGAGGACACAAAGGGCACTGAGAGCAGTTGACATCAGTTTCCTGCTCTGTACCTTTTAACATTCAAGAACCTTCATATTTGTACTCACATTCACATTCTTCCCTTGCTACAAATGTATATTTTCTGTTAGAACCAAGAGGAGATACACACATGCATCAATGAGAGAGTATGTGTCACAAGCCCAGTTTGAAATGGGACTATTTGGAAGACAAATTTCCTGGATCTAGTTGCCCTCATGCATTATTCTTGCAGGTGACACTGTAACTACTGATTTCCTAGCAGATAGGAAGTCATTAACGTCTCATTTTCTAATTCATTTCCTGATTTGGATAATTTCTTTCATTTTCATCCACCTCCTTTGTACTCAGAATGCTAATTTCACTTTCAAATCAAGTTCTGTAGAAGTCAGCACAGATCTAAACAAATGGAATTCTTTTAAACAATGTGTTCCCTGTGGAATCAAATCTGATTTTCCTGAAATGTCAAGACAGGTAATTTCTTTAACTATGTATTTTTTAATGCATTTTTCTTCTAAGGCTTTTGCTTCAATACATTAGCAGTATGCTAAGGTTATTGCTAGACACAAACAAGAGAATTTTTTTACCTGTAAGTACTAACACATATTTCCCCTTTTAGGTTTTCAAAGTTGCTCAAGAGAATCTAGACTAGTATGATTTTTTTCAATTTGGATTTCTTTTCTTTGTAAGAAGCTTGCTAATGATACACTCCTTTCTACTAAACCAAAAGTCATCAGTCAAACTCACTTTGCAATGAAGAGAGGAAACATGCGTGCATGCATTTTTTATTGATTTAGCAGAAGTTTTTTTCATTAAATTGCTAAACGATATTCTTAGTCCGAAATAAAAAAACCAAAAGCCTGTGAACATGTCTTTCTTAAAGTTATTGGTCAGCAAAGATGCTATTTATGGCAAACCTGGATTGTGATATGCTTAAATTACATTTAGTGGATGATTCAGATTCCAGGCTTGATTCCGATTTTTTTTTCCCATCATTAATAATGACATCTGAAACTCTATTCATCCAAGGTTTAATTTCAGCTGTATCTGGATGTTTCTCCCTGTTTGATTTTTGGTGCTTATTTAAAATGCCCAGCACATTGCAGATGAGCTGCAAAAGGAAATGTCTCTTCCTCAAAGCTTTATGTTTTACTATAAAGAAAAATGAATTGCAGTTTTTTTCCAATATTCTGCTGATAGCTTTATTGAAGGAAAATTGTAGAAGAAGATTGTTTAAGATTAATCCTTAAAGATCCACAGTGTTGGAATACCATACCCTATAGTCTTCCTCCTTAAAATTAAATGGTCTGCTCTTGGCAAATTTAGGCCCGCGCTATGTCGTTTTTGACATACTGACATCTAACATGACCTTCCAGAATAAGGTTTGCATATACATAAATCTTGTGTGTACTTGTCTTCAGCTGCCAATAGCTATTGCTCCTCAAATTTACTCTCTCATCATTTTTGGCATACTGTTAATTTTGTAGTCTCTAAGATGCTTGTTGTATTATGTTACTTTAAGAAGTAATTTTGGCGCCTGTAACTAACTGTGCATGCCTCAAGTCAGTTTTCATTTGCCAGGTGTTTCAGTTTCTATTAATGATATATGAACACTCGCATACTGTGTTCTAACTTGGATAAGCAGCTGCCATTTTCAAAATCTCTCAATACTATTATTCTCACAGTCTTAGTTTCTTAGTTTTCACCTTCTGGCTTTTGTCTGGAGTGTCTTGCAACTTTTCACAAAGCAAATATATGCTTACTGACATAACTGAAAACTGTATGAATTTGTAGATTATGCTTGTTTTTCCTGATAAAAATTTAGTTCATGTTTTTATAAATTAGATATTCTTCGTTTTCATTGTTCCTCTGTAGTAAGGCAATATATTCCTGATTAATTGTGGTCCTTATATCTTCCTCCTCAGTTTGCTTATGACAAAAGTAAAGCACTCACAGTATTTTAAAAGAGATTAATATATATATTATTTAGGATGGATCTAGCATGTTTTAAAATAATACAAAGAAATTTCAAGTACTTATATATATTATTCCTTCTCAATTCCAAAATATATTTCAACTTTAGCATAAGAAGTTCTATCTGCCTTCAAACCATCCCCACAATTTTTCTTGACCCAATCAGACAAGTGGGTTTTTTTGGGTTTTTTTTTGGTCAGCATGGATATTTAATAAATTTGAGTTAAACTGCATTCTTAAGAAAGGTTGTAACAAGAGCTATGGATGAAAATCAATGTTGAGTTTTTGTTCATGTTCAAAGTAAAAGGAAAAAGAAAAGAAAAAAACAGACACAGCAACAAAACTGGTAAAAAGGATATACACAGAAGATTGCTCTTCACATTAGAAGTCAGACATAGGCCTGAACTGCACTGCTCAGATCCAGATTGGAATTTCATCAAACTTCAAGGTTACACCGATATGGCTCATGACAGATACAGGGAATAGTGTTGATGACTGGCTCTGTGTTAGTACTTAAACTTCTGTTTTTATCTTGCATTTTGCTTAGAGACATTATCTTGTTTTTTTTAACATTCAAATTATTTGAATAACAAATTAAAAAACGTTGGTATCCCCTTCTACAGAGATTTCTCTTTAAGGTCTACTTTTAATTTCCAGTGGATCAATAGGTTTTCTCTAGCTTCGTAAAGAAAATTTTTAAAGATTTTTTAAAGGCAGCTGCTGACCAGATATGTAAGTCCACTTCCTCTGCTTGATTTTTTTTTTTGAGAAAAAATAGCACGACACATTTCAGCTTTGTTCTCTCACTGAATATACTGCCTAACACCAAAGACATTTAGCAGAGGAAGACAGTTTCAGGCTTTTCTCCTGAATCCACAGAACTGTCAAAACCAATCATGTACATAATAGGATTGTACTGCAGTATTTCAAGGCACTACTACTTTTTCCTTGTAACCTGGCATTGATTTTTAAGACATCCGCTATTATTTTATTACATAAGCAGTGACAGTAATGGGCTAGCAACCAAGGCATCACCAGTTTAAGCACAGAAGTTAATTGACCATAATTCATTAATGAGCTTGCACCAGTTTCTAATCCTTTTAGGTATTTATACTGCTCCTATTTCGTTGCACTTCAATATTTTTGTAGCATTCATGAAATAATCCTCACAATATCCACAATGTCAGGAAAAAGTTACAGTGCTATATAGTAAAATAGGACCCAAGATGCAAAGAAATTAAGACTCCAAAAGTCTTTCAGGCCTAAAGCAACAGCTGAATCTTTACTGTTTTTTTTCTCCCCCCTGCCCCCCGCCCCCAAAGCTTCTAAGCTGACTAGGGACCCAAATATCCTTCAGGTCTGATTAACACCTTAATCTCTTCCATAACCACAAGACAACTAACACCACTAACTTGAATGCTCACTGCAAGCTCACAGTGTATTTGCTTTGTATTCATCAGCCTGATGGTGGAGTCTAAAAATGAAGAGTAGTCCCTCCCAAAGAGCTCCAGAGGGATAGCTGCTAAGAAGGAGAGGAGTGCTTTTTCCTAACCTAGCTGAGAAATAAGTGAAAAGGGACCAGCGGATAGGCCTTAAACTTTCAACTTGCACTGAACATTTGTATTTATATATCACAAATTTCTATTTAAAAAGTAGGTCCACTGTAAAGTACAGGAAAATACCTAGCTGAGACAATTTGTAAAAGTCTGGGAAAATAACTCTGTCTAAGCACACCTGAGGTGAAAGGCACCCAAATCTGAGGCATGAGTATTAAAAAGGAGGCTACAGCCATATATTGTGAGAGAAGAAGAGGTAAGTCATTTAAAAAAACCCCAAACAGGGCAGGGAACTATATTTTCTATGCTGCTTGCTGTTTCTAAAAGGCAAAAATCACCAACATGAGCAGCTAGTGACTAGTGGTGATTAGGCAGAGCAGCTAGTGGAGCAGGAGTGGTGGTTCTTGCTGCAGCATAGCAAGGTTTTTGCTGCTGGGCAGGATCCAGGACACAGCATAGCAGCTATCACAGAGTGAGGTGCCATTGTAGGAGTTGGAATGCAGCAAGCTGCTGTGGTAGGTACATTAAAGAGAATACTGAGTATTTAAATATTTTTTAATGAGCTTTAAATAAATTTTGCTGTTGTACCTTGGAGAATGAGTAATTATATGTTGGTCTGTTCATGTCCCTTGTAATTTTTTTATTTTCTTCAGTAAAGTTCTGTTTTGTTAAATTGTTTGATTCAGTATATGTGAGATAGGAGTATAATTTTTGTTAAATTTTCCAGGTTTGTGAATGAGAGCTTCAGCTAGTAATTATTACTAACTAGTAAAACCTGAAGATGGCCACTGCCGCTACTAATTTAGTCTTGATAAAAGGATTACAAACTTGTGTATTTTTCGTTTAGCCACTTTGTGAAGATTCTTTTTTAAAGTTATTACATAGCTGAATTTGTCATGACTTCTCTTCTTAAAATGATCAGCTAATAGCAGCATCCGCTGGAGCGTCACAGAAGCATGTGGAACATGTTTTCTTACAGTGCAAAGACCTGGTAAATGGGTTTTCCCTATGCTTTGTTCAGAAGAAGCTAGGTATACCAGATCTGCCCTCTGTGACAGAGACTGTGAGCATCACTATCATTTTATAGTCCAGTGCCAAAATGAGATCATTTTTCCTGGCTCTGTTGCAAACGTTCCATGCCTGCGAAGACCAGACAACTGTCTTTGTGATTTATGAGTTGAATTAGTAACATGTTAAGTAGTATTACTGTATGCAACCATGTATTGTGTAGTTTCTGGGATGAGTATGCTACACCTTATTTGTTAGAGAGCTATGGACAACCCCTGACCAGCACTGCTTCCTAGAATATAAAGCCTACGCACAACACAAACATGTCAAGGTCAGTATAGGGCCTGTCTGAAATTTGCCCGCAATCACTGACTTCTCACAGCAAGTGGCCAACACAGTTACTAATTCTCTGGAGCTTTTGATTTGGCCTAGGCACAGAGAAGGAATGAATGTACAGCAATTTTAACTGTTTTTGTAGCCAGATTTTCTCCCCTAGATTGTATCTCTTTTCTGCTTGCAAGCCATGGAGAAGCAAGTTCTTTCAAATACCCATCTTGCATGTCAGCAGCTAGCTTACATGAAGTGAGCTAGCTTACATTTTCTTAGTGAGAAAGCTGCCGCACATGTGCAACAAATCATTACAGTTTCAATTAGCTTTGATCAAAAGCTCTGAGATACACTTTTCTGAGATTGCAAGCACAAAGTTTCCATCTGCTTAATAACAATTCGGTGTAAATAGCAGGCACGGAAGGAGAAGCCACTATCTACTAAGTGTGTCATCATCATCCCGGTTATTCAATATACAATAGATTCCTTTTTAACTCTACCAAAGTTGCAATCAGCATTTATTTGTATTCAGTGTTAGAGAAATCTGTGCCTGAATGCAGAGGCAGTTGTAAGTTAAAGAAGACTTTCCAAGAGAATAATTCTTTGACATCATCATGTTTTCCTTAACAGTCTGCCAACAAATGTTACATCAGATATGTTATTTCCTTGTGGCCAAGTCCAATCTAAGTTGACATCTGAAGTCAGTTTTATGTTTTGGTTTGTTGTTGTTTTTTTTTTTATTTCCCCTCACCTTTAATTCCATGGCATGGAGTTTCAACAGAATTACAGTATTATGTATAAGGGTTGAAACTTGAAACTGAGGCAGCAGTGGCATTGTTAGACAAGAACAATACAACTACGATATGTTCCATAAATCCTCTCCAAAGACTATTTAAACCAACTTTGTTTATTTTATTGTACTGTTTATTGCATTGTATATTCACTGATATTGTCACAAATATTTCTTCTCGTGAATGAAAGTTTTTTTAAATTTATAAAAAGAAAAGTGATATAGAAATTCAGAAAATACACATCTCCAATATTAACAAGCCTTTTCCTCTGTATTTTCTGTATCTGATTAGTTAAATAAACAACTCATGCTTCTAAGATGAAGAACACTTATACCTCACCTGGAATAGTATGGCAGATCAATGAAGAATGACTGAAAGATTGAATCCAGTAATTCAAAATACAGTTTAGTCACTCAGTGTCATCTCTTTCCATGCTCAGAATATGGCTGCCCATGTATTATTATTTTATTGAATTTGCTTTTCAAAAACACTTACCAGATGTTTTGTATGAATAATTATTTGACAGGAGGTTGTTAATGAGCAGTTTGTTTCGACTACTTAATATGTGAAATTCAGTCTGTTGTGACTGAACACTGGAAACCTGAATTAGAAAGATACCCATATTTAAAAAGGGTGCTTAATCTTTGTCATATACTTAAATTCTAGTTAAGAAAAATGGGAGTTATGTATGCATGATTAACAGAGTGGTGATTTTTCACTGGACAGCTAGGAACACTTTTATGCAATTTCTTCTTTTAAAAAAATACTGCAACTGATAATATTTCTCATAAAGCAATGTTATGCATCACTTCCTGGGGATTTTGTCATGTGACAGAAAAGCTGCTCTTAACAGATTTGCTGAACTATGGGGACAATGGGTATCAGAATAGCCACTAACTTTCAAAACGAGGACCATTATAGGCAATGAGTTATCAGAGGCAACATAGTATATCTCAAGCATATCTCAGCACAAGCTGGCAACACGAAAACAGATTATCACATAATTTTTCTAACAAATTAAAAAATACAATATAGTTTCCCAATGACCTGACAGAGACAAATATCTGTGCAGGCATTCTTTGTATTCTTGCTTTAGGTTGTTAGATCTTGTGGTTATGTTTGAGGATGATTGACATAACAACTAATACACAATGAGGTATATATAATCTTTTACTTGACAGCTATTCCACATGTCAGCGCTGAGGTGTACAGTTATCAGCACTTCCAGTTCAAACACCACACTTATCTGTTGGTCTTCATGGATTTTTATGTCATAGGTCTCCACAAAACAAAATCTATTGTTATATAAAAAGAGAAATTTGAACAGATTGATACAGTTAATCGTTTAAATGGCTTAAATTTATGTATTACTATTAACTATAGTGGAGCTTTACTGGCATACACCAATTGAAGATCTGGCTTATATAACTATGAATAGTGTATGTTGGTGGATTTTTTTTATTATTTTGCATTGGGTATGAAATAGAAGAAAAAGCATAGGGAAAAAAACACACCACCCACATAGGCAGAGGAAAGTAACAAAAAGATAGCTGTCACAAACAAGCTCTGTATCAACATTTATCAACAAGATCTAAGCTGGAGGCTTATTTCTTGAACTTATTATGCAATGAATCACTTTCTTAAAAACGGTTGCTTACATGGCCTCAAATCTTATTACAATACCATGCCACATCTTGTCAGGAGCATAACAGCTGTATCCACAGAATCATACAAAACCTTCTCAATTCACAAAGTTCTGCTGTACGGTGAGGTATGAGGGGAACAGTTTATGTGTCAAGCATGTTTCCCAGCCAAGAAAGGGTTCAAGTATTAGCCTTTCAGAATATTTCCAAGAATATTTCCAAGAGCCTTGTCTGTATTATCCATAAAATATACATATAAATAATATCCATAAAATATAAAGTATAAAATAAATCCACCACAACTAATCTCTGTAGACAACTACTATTTTAGTCGTAAATAAGAGAAGATAGATTTCCTCCTAGATTCCCTTTACTATGCTTCAAGTCACTGGTTTGATTGTGTTAACTGTTTAGGAACTGCAGTGCCTTTACCTTGTCAAAGTGTTAGCTGTGCCATGCTCTTCTCTGTCTTTCTCTAAGACCGTCTTTCATGTTTTAGATTAGAACACTTTGCTAGCCAATATTTTTAAACTCTTAAATACACTGTTACTTTTCCTACTTATTTCTAATTTTTAAACAGAAGTTTCAAAACCTTTTTGTCCAGTGTTCAGAAAACATGGTTGGTGACAAATGTAAAACCAGAATGTAATCATTACAAAAAAGTAAAACATCAAGCAGTAAGTATTTACAAATTGCACATGTGAACGGAAAGTGTTTACTGAATAATCATCTGGTCTAATAGCTTTAAGCAAACAATTAAAAGTCTGCTTTTGGTAATCCATAAACATGAACCAGTCAGACTGTTCTTTGTATGTGGCAATCTGCATCTAAGAACTAGCTAGAAAGTGCCATACAGGTACAGCAAGCACAGACAAATTCTTCACTGACTTCAAAATGTTTAGTTGGGGATATCAGATAGAGGGGTAGAAGTATACTTACTAAGTCCAACACTGAGAGGCTGTCTCTATCTTTGGATTACCACAACATTATGTGTTAAACCAGCATTCATTTTTCATTAGGCAGCTTATCCTGTCATGGTAATTTTCCTTAACAAGAAAGTTCTTACAGAATGGATTTTCAAGGTAGCATGTAGCTTTGAAGTCTTTTGGGCTTTCATTAACTTTAGTAACAGACACACTGATACAAACTGTTTGCCTATGACTAGTGCACTTAAAGTGTCCTTAATGAATCCAATAGATCTCTGTAGATTTCACTTAATTTTCAACATGGGAATGTCGTAACAGAAAGATATATCATGTGGCAGATATGTACTGAAAAACTGCTTTGTCGTAACTTTTATATATAAAATCATTTTATATATGGTTAATTTTACTGAATGGCAGTGATTTATTTGGAGAAATTACAATAAAGATCTGAATACCCTGGATAAAGGTGATTTAACAAACAAACTACTGAATTCAGTCAGGATTCGATGTTCTCTTCCAAGTTCTACTACAGACATGATCTTAGGGGAAGCAGTTTTAATCTGGTATTTTATAAACTTGAAATATTCTGTTTTAGGGAGTACTTTAATTGTTGTTAAAAATGTACCTTGGGAATATAAGTCAATTAGGAGGCAGAAAGAAATAGAAAATCATATTCCATGACAAATATGTACAAAATAATGAAAGGGGAAGATAAAAAACAACTGGTTTATGGCTTAATTTTAGTATGAAGGTGAGGGTTCACCTATGGCTAAAGCCACTACATTTACTTACACTATAAAAAAACACTCATCCTACTGAAGTCAGCAGAAAGTTATCTGGATGATCTGTTCCATCACCTTGCCTGGCACGGAGGTCAGGCTGACAGGCCTATAGTTCCCTGGATCGTCCTTCCGACCCTTCTTGTAGATGGGCGTTACATTTGCTAATTTCCAGTCAGCTGGAACTTCCCCAGTTAACCAGGACTGCCAGTAGATAATAGAGAGTGGTTTGGCAAGTTCATTTGCCAGTTCCTTCATTACTCTGGGGTGAATCCCATCCAGGCCCATAGCCTTGTGGGTGTCCAACTGGCACAGCAGGTCACTAACCGTCTCCTCCTGGATTATGGGGGGTTCACACAGCCCCCCGTCCCTAACTTCAGGCTCTGGGGGCTGAGTCTCCTGAGGACAACCGGTCTTGACATTATAGACCGAGGCAAAGAAGGCATTGAGCACCTCTGCCTTTTCCTCATCCCCTGACACTACATTACCCTCCTCATTCAGCAAGTGGTAGAGGCTCTCCTTGACCCTCCTTTTGCTGTTAATGTATTTGTAGAAGCTTTTTTTGTTATCTTTGACATGTTCAAGTAAAATGCAATATTGTCTGTATATTCAAAACACTGGCAGTGTTAGCAGATTTTGATAAGGATGCCGTGATTCTAGTGTAGCAAAACAAGAAAGAAAGTTTAAGGGCATGTATCTTCTCAATTTATCAGCAGGCCTATGAAAACTCATTAAAAACCACCATTTCATCAATGCGTGCTGCTTTTGCTGATTCAAAATAAAAATCAATACAGGAAATAACATAGTTTACTCATAATAGAGATTTACTAAATTGTTATGTAATAAGCTCCCAACTTCTACAAAATTTTCAGTCTGCACACTTGGCCAAAAATATTCATACATGCATTGATGCTGCTTCTTTCTGCTTCTGTAGGTTTTAGATAGACAGGTGGCACCTTGTTCCACAAAGACGAATGCACTTGAAATCAAAGTACATACCTGTAGCCATGATTTTATATTGCGAATGTGGTTTAATAAATACTTTATTTTATGACCCTGCTGCTGCGAAGTGCCTGTGGTTACTGAATCAATGATGTCATCTCAGTGAAAGAGTGGTACTCCAGTTAAATGTGTGGTGTATGCTGTGCAGGCTGTAAGGAGAGCAGCACCCTATCAGTATTGTTCGGTAAGCATTAATATAGGGAAAAGAAGTGTCAAGACTGATAGAAGTAGCTTAACATGATACTACAGAAATACAGAGCTAAGCCATTCCTTTTCTTCAGCAGAGAGATTCAGGGCTTCCCTTGAATTATCCTCAGAACAGTCTTCAAAAAGTCCTTTCCTGAGTAAATATGCTAAAACATACATTTTCTTCCTTGTGAATGGCCCAGATTTCTTCCAAGAACAGTAAAATATTTGCTGCTTCTGCCGGTCCAGTTTATCTGTTACAGTGCAGACTTTTCATATCTTGTTTTAGTAACAAGCTTCAAGGTAAGGAAAAAAATAATCAAGATTAAAGGAAAAAGAATTATGACATATTATGCTGGTGCCTAAGGTAGACTTCACAATAAATATCTGGTTGCTTATGGCATAATCTGCTGTCAAATTGTCAAATCTGTTCAATATGAAATTCCCAACTTGTTTCTTCTTTACTTGTTTTCTCCATCATGATGTGTTCCTGTTTTGAGACTATAGTGATTAAAAATAAAAACTCTGCTTCAAGTTAAAACTACTTCCCAAAATAAAAACTAGAAAGAGTGATGATGAAGAGACAGGGAAAGTCAAGTGCACAAGTAAAGCATGATTTCGATGTGATGCATTTCAAGGATCTCTAGTTTGTAACTCAGTCAACAGACTATGCTTTAGAAAACTGAGATTCGGTTTTCACATCTGCCAAAAGATGTTTTTTGCAACCTGAGCCTCTTAATTTCTTCCTGTTTCCTTTTCCCATAAGCTACCACAGGCACAATAATACAGGTTTTCTGCCCAACCATTGCCATGCATATTTCCACAGTTACTTCTTAACACCTAATCTTTAGCAGTTGATTAGTACCTTCATATGGGGATATGCGTTTGTTACATATTTTTGGTGTATATTTGCTTACTTAAGTAATTGCCTTTGATATAGAAATTTTGAACATGTAAGTAACCTCCTAAAGCTTCTGGTTGAGACAACTGAAAGTGCTGATGAGATCCAAAATTTAATTATTTATTATTTAATATAAGTACTTCCTTATGTCAGTTTTAATTGAGTTAACTGTATCGGACATCATTTGCTCTACTAACTATTGTATCTGTCTGGGTCATGCTCCTTGTTACTTATACAATTTATTTAGCCACACAATCTTAATATTTTTCCAACTCCTATCATGGTAATGCTCTTCTGACTTCCAATGGACTATTTTGTTCTTTATTTTTCTGCCCTAGTTCTTAAAAACTTTAGAGGTACAATATTCATGTCAGGACATAAGATGGGACGGGCATAACATTCTATTTTCTTTTCCATTATTTTTATAACTTCTATTGTTACAGATGTCTTCTTTGAGCTAGTTCATGTTTAAATTGATATTTTTGAGCTATACACACTGATATTTTTTTTCCTGTTTCATTAGGAAAAAACAGAAACTGACAAATGCATAAGCCTTTCTTATATATGAATAATTGACATTATTTGTTCTACTGTGCTTTGAAATTCAATATCAAAAAACAAGAAGTAGGTATCTGTATTGATCCACCATTAGTATCCAGAAATTGCCCTAGGTTTCATTTTGTTCTTAATCTTGACTAACTTAACTTTTTTTTCTCATTTTCACATCTTGCCACTGTTTCATTTGTCCTATTTCTTAACAAAACATTACATTAATCTCTTTTAACATATTCTTTCAGTATATTTTTGCAGCATGTTTGTCCATAATGCAAATGGATCCAAAGAGACCACCCTGAATCCCTGAACCACTGTCCTGCTCAGTTTTTATAGTCCATCTGAGTGTGGTTTTATGTGACTGCCCCAGCATGGGTATGATGATGGCCTTCTTTCTTGTTTGTTCTGCTGTTTTGTTCTGGTTCCTCCACACCACTCTGCTGCCTGTTTTATGTCCTTCATCCTTATTTCACAAATTTTCATTTGCACAGTTTTCCTGTACCCTGTTTGGGCAACTACGTCTTAAGACTCAGTTTGCTTCGTCATGGTTACCTATTATACTTAGAAGTGTTACAAAGTGCTTCTTGCTGGTTTTGCTGTTAGCAGTGTCACAATATTGTCAGGGATTATGCTATTTTAGTGTGTTCATGTCTGGGTCTAAGGCAAGCTAATATTAATTACAATATGCTTACTCAGTTTCTACTTTATGGGTGCAACAGATCTGTGCTGTGGCTACAACTTACACACATCTATCAATCTATCTATCTATCTATCTATCCATCCATCCATCTCATCTGTTCCCAGTACACTTTCTGTTTTCCCAGAATTCTGATAAGTACAGATTTCTCTGGAATGCTTCTCTTAAATGACTTTTCTGATGATTCTAGTAGACCAGAAAAGCATGATTTTCCTCTGCAAAATCCAGATTTTTTGTCTGTGTTTTATGATTTTATGCTGTAATTTCAGTTACCTTTCAAAGTGTCAGTGACTCCAGTACTCAGTATTTCAGCATTATGATTTTACTAAGGCTCTGAGGGCTAATTGCACATTATTGAAATATTTTAAACAATTAACAGGTAATCTCCAAAATTACTCTATGAAATTCAACATATAGTTAATTGAAGTGTCATAAATATATCTGTGATAATTCAAGATCTCATCTTACAGTTCTCAGAATCCAAAGAAGTAGAGCAACCCCAGCCCACTTACAGTAAGTTAGATCACAATTGTCTTCACATAACTTAATTTCCCAAGGTAACCAGACCTGACAGACTCACAGACCTGGAAATCATAGTGCCCCGTTCCCTGGTGCTGTCCTGTAGCATTTTTCGAAACCTGATTGTTAATACCTACTTTTTAAACCAGTGATCATGCTAGTTACAGTTTGACGGATTAGACTTTAAAGCCGCGTTCACTAAATGACTGCTAAGTGCTAATTAAAGTCTAACTAACTAAGTTTCATTTCCACAGCCCTAGGGATTAGTGGATGTTTTTCCACCTCTCTCTTGTATATGAACAATTTTTAGAGCAAATACATTTATACCACTGGTGTTTGAAGAGTGGCTTACTGAATACTAATTGCTAATTCTGGTACATAACTAAAATACCTCTTAAAAGCTTGAACAGCAAAGCAGCTTTCTGAACATCTGTCTTCCTCTCAACTGGCAAATAATTTACTATACCTCTAAGATCCTGAGCTTCCCCCGGTAGAAAAGACTGTACTAGAAATCAAATAGCTTCTGAAATGCTGCGTATTTCAAAGACGTTTGTAACAAATTGCTTCCAGAAAGAATATTTACTTTAACTAGCTTAACTGAAAATTACAAATGTTCAATTCTGCCTTTTCTGCATCTATAAAATTAAAATGTCACTCGGGAAGTAAAATTTAAATTTTATTAATTTTTCCTGATTTTACTTTCTACATATTTTGTGATAAAAGTTTAGAAGTAAAAGCAGCATAATGACAAAATACACTTTAAAGGGCAAAAATGTAATTGCAAATTGCCCACCTTCATAACTTACTCAAGTATAAACAGAGAAATAAATTTTAGTTATTATTCCTAGTGGCACCTAAATATCTCTAATTAAATTAAATTCTTCCTGTAACAGATATATACAATCAGAACAAAAGAAAGTCTCTGCCCAGAAACAGATTTTTCAGTTTAAATTGATAGGAGTAAGCTTTTTGTAGAGCTCAGGATGAGGAAAGACACCCTATTCTGACAAATTACATGTGTGTCTGTGTACATTTCTAACCCTGCATGGAGGCATACTGCAGGCAGCAATTTCAGTTGAACATACCAGATCAGAAGTGTTTTGCTATCTTGGAACTACTGAGGACATAGCTTAAACGATTTGTCTAAGTTTACACAGTGTCAAAACAATGAATGAGCCCAGATCTCCTGAACACCTCTTCATTATTTTAATCATTTTTCTCCAAATATATAACTTTTGCCTAACTCTTTATTTTAGATGTAAATTCCTAAGCTAAATTCCTTTTAGTGTAAATTAAGCAGAAATTGTTTTCTTTTCTTCTTCTGCATCTTAGAAATATGTGTAATGCCTTGGACAGTGTCCACACAAAAATTAAAGCCTCACTCTCTTACAGAAATCTTTCATGAACATGAAATATAAAAATTCTAAGCAGCATGTTTTATATGTAATATTTTACACTTAAGTTCTTTGGAATTGATACCTTGTTCAGTATAGGAAGATGTTCTCTGTCACTGAGTATGATACTTACTTACAATGACTCCTCAGTGCTAGTAATTTACTTGCTGGATTATGGGGGGGTTGTAGAATTCCTTATAGGGTGATTCTTTAATTCCAGGTTTTCCTTCAGTCAGCTCAATGGCTTCCTAAATTGCAGCAGACCCTGTAGAACCTTCTATGGTGCCTAGGAGGAATGTCGGCCAAGTCCGGCCATCTGCTGCCTACAGAAGACTGTGCTCGAATGGAAGCTCTCAGATCTTCTGCAACTTTCTTCTTATACCAGTTATCTGGCCAAGTATCTTTGTTTGAACTTCAGACATCTGACTCCCTCCCTTTAGCTGTCAGATCCTGAGACCCCTAGAAATTTCTCTGCTTTGAACAGATAAATTTGACAGTAGGGGAAGATGTATTTTCCTCTCCTTTCAGGGATACCATGTGACCCAGCACTTCCTTAAAAGGAATCAACATTTATGTCATACAGTTGAGAAAAAATACCCAAACAGATTTCGTCCATTAAGCAATTATTTCTTATATAGAATTGAAAGAACTGAGTTCATTTATCTTCCAAAAGACAATACATAAAGTATTTATGCACAGTACAGAAGGTGGCAGACTGTGAAGCAACAATATATATGTGCTTCTTTTGCCTCCAGATAGCAAACTCATTTTTTTGTTTTAACGTTTCTTTGAACTACTTGGCAGAGTTAGTATGGACAGCATCTACTTCATGTTCATTTTTCATTTTGGGTGAAGATATTTGTAGTACCTCTAGGAAAATCTAATGCTCGAATCAAAATGCTCTTTTTTTGGTGGTGTTTTTTTGATGGTGTATATGATTCTGAGAAAGATGTTCCAGTGTTCTGTGGCATCTGATTGTGACACAGCTCTTGAGGGAACCAGACTTTTGTAGAACAGGAAACAACAAATGGGCCCTTGGACTTCCACAAAATTATTCTGACCAGTGTGGATTTCCAAAGGACTCTGCAGTTCTTAGGATAAGTCCAGTTTTCAGAAGTCAAACTTCTAAATATTTTCTGTGTTACCTCTGTGGAAAAAATAATACATGGGTGGTACTGTCTAGACAGAAGCTTCAAGAATCTCTGGTTGGTACCATATAAGACGTGCAATCTAGTTCTGAATAAACTGATTTAGGTGTAAGAAGCAGTACACTGAAGTGGTTGCTAAATTACAGAATCACAGAATCAATCAGGTTGGAAGAGACCTCTGGGATCATCAAGTTCAACCATTGCCCTGACACAACCATGTCATATCTAGAGGTGGTGACTCCACAACCTCCCTGGGCAGCCCGTTCCAACGTCTAATGACCCTTTCTGAGAAGAAATGTTTCCTAATGTCTAACCTGAACCTCCCCTGGCGAAGCTTGAGGCTATGTCCTCTTGTCCTAGCGCTAGTTGCCTGGGAGAAGAGGCCAACTCCCACTCCACTACAACCTCCCTTCAGGTAGTTGTAGACTGCAATAAGGTCACCTCTGAGCCTCCTCTTCTCCAGGCTAAACAACCCCAGCTCCCTCAGCCGTTCCTCGTAGGTCAGACCCTCCAGACCCTTCACCAGCTTGGTTGCCCTCCTCTGGACTCGCTCCAACACCTCAACATCTTTCTTGAAGTGCGGGGCCCAGAACTGGACACAGTATTCAAGGTGCGGCCTCACCAGTGCCGAGTACAGAGGGACGATCACTTCCCTAGACCGGCTGGCTACATTATTCCTAATGGAGGCCAGGGTGCCGTTGGCCGCCTTGGCCACCTGGGCACACTGCTGGCTCATGTTTAGCTGGCTGTCGATCAGCACCACCAGGTCTCTTTCCGCCGGGCCGCTTTCTAACCACTCCTCCCCCAGCCTGTAGAGCTGCATAGGGTTGTTGTGGCTGAAGTGTAAGACCCAGCACTTGTTCTTGTTGAACGTCATGCTGTTGGTCTCGGCCCATCTATCTAACCTGTCCAGATCCCTCTGTAGGGCCTTCCTACCCTCCAGCAGATCAACACACCCACCCAGCTTGGTGTCATCTGCAAATTTACTGAGGGTGCACTCAATCCCTACATCTAGATCATCTATAAAGATATTGAACAGCACCGGCCCCAGAACTGAGCCCTGGGGAACACCGCTAGTGACCGGCCGCCAGTTGGACCATTCACCACCACTCTCTGGGCTCGGCCATCCAGCCGGTTTTTAACCCATTGAAGAGTCCACCCAACCAAGCCCTGGGCAGCCAGTTTGTCTAGGAGGATGCTGTGGGAGACAGTGTCCAAAGCCTTACTGAATTCTAGACAGACTACATCCACAGCCCTGCCCTCATCTCTAAGCAGGTCACTTTGGCATAGAAGGAGATCTGGTTGGTAAAGCAGGACCTGCCTTTCATGAATCCATGTTGGCTGGCCCCGATGCCCCGATTGTCCTGCATGTGCCGTGTAATGGCACTCAGGATGATCCAATCCCAAACCACCTCACCCTCTGTGGGGCAGGGGTACAGGGCTGCAGGCTGCAAACCACCTTGCCCTCTGCAGAGCAGGGATTGCAGGGATGCAGGGAAACAAGGATGGAGGGAAACAAGGATGCAGGGAAGCAAGGATGCAGGGATGCAGGCTGCAAACCACCTTACCTTCCACAGAACAGGGTTGCAGGGATGGAAGGATGCAGAGCTGCAGGCTGCAAACCACCTTGCCCTCCGTGGAGCAGCGGCTGAGGCGCGGCCAGGGTCCCTGTTTCGGGAGGCAATGGGGTTTGCTTGGGGCTTTGGGAAGGGGCCAGCCCCCCCCCGGCCCCGCCCCACTGCCGCTCGCAAGCACGGAGCAGGGCGCCCTCTGGTGTGTCTCAGCGTGGCACCTGGGACCCGGGCGAGAGCCTGAGGCTATGTCCTCTTGTCCTAGCGCTAGTTGCCTGGGAGAAGAGGCCAACTCCCACTCCACTACAACCTCCCTTCAGGTAGTTGTAGACTGCAATAAGGTCACCTCTGAGCCTCCTCTTCTCCAGGCTAAACAACCCCAGCAATTAAATTAGTTATTTCAAGAAACACCAAGCAAAATAGAAGAGAAGCAGATTGCATGTCTCTGTGGCCATTGCCTCATCATAAGAGATAAGACTGTGTATGACCATACTAGATTAACCCCTCGAATACAGGTCTTGTTTCTGATCTTTTCCCGCTACATTTATGCAATTTGATTTTGAAGTTGTGAGGAATACAGTTAATTATGGTCCTTGTCTCTGGAATTTGTTTCCTTTTACTAGCAGTACAAAAACTCATCTTTTTTGAGAGAGACTTTGTCTTAGTGCTGGTGAGTCTTTTTTGACTTTTATCTCTTAGTTTCACAGTCTTCCATTTAATGTAAAAGTAATAAAACCTCCTTATGTATAAGCCAATTTTATTTAATGGTAATTTTAGCTCACTCACAATCTGCTCAGTTTGCTCAAGCCTATTGTTTTCTATGACCTCCTTTTTCTTTAACTTCCATGGTTTATCAAAATAAGCTAAGACAGCATCAACATTGTCGTTGTTATTAATTGTTTGATAAAGAAATCTTGGCAATCATGTCTAATATTGGGCCATATTGTTATTCAAGACTTTTCTTCTCATATTTTCATCTAAGAATATAAAGATCTAAAAAATTACACACTTCTCAGTCTTATTGATGGTCAATACATGCAGTGTGTTACTGTGGCTGCCTTTTAAACTAATCATGTCCCAATTCTACCTTACAAACATTACTCTTTTTTTTCCTTCTGAAAATGAATATATTATTCCATAATTGTGTTTCAGTTATGATTTTATGATTTGATCTGATGACTGATTTGTGATTTATTACTTGATGATACCTTGCAGCAGTAGTTCTATCTATTTTATTACACAGGATCCTGGTCTTAGCATTTATAAATGTCTTTTACTTTTTTCTAATCACTACATCCTACTTCCCAGCTGGTTTGAAAGTCCATTTTATTACCAATGATATCACCTACCTCACTACTACAGACACTGAAATGACACATTTGTTCATCTTCATTACCTTTGCAGTACATTTTTAGAGAACTATCCTGCTTAATGTGGACTCAGCCCCTGCTATGACTGTCTTCCACGGTATTTCATTTTTACCTTTTATCCCTTCCATTGGGAATCTGACAGTGAAGTTTGTTCTAGCATGCAGAAATCTTGGTGGTTTTTATTTCCATTCTTACGTTTTTCTTCCATTTTCACTTTCAGCTGTAAACCTTGAATTTCCTACTGTCACCTGGTATATCTCTGTATATCTAGGTGTCTTATGTTGTGAGTTCTTAAGGAGTTCACAATGACTCACATTTGAACCCTAGCATCTACCTGAAGACACTCATTCCTGTAATCCTTAACATATAGATAATGCTGTCTTCATGGCTGGAAGAAATGGATATCCTCCTGCTGTTCCAAATACTTACTTTCAGAAAGTCTTCTCTTGAAGTTCCCAATTTTTCAGCCTTCATCTATCTGGAGCATTACATGTTCAAAAAAATAGTCCCACTCAACCGTATTCAAGCTGCTTAGATAAATGTATTGATATGCCCAAGTATTACTCAATCTGTCTCCGTGTTAATGCCATTATAGCTTCTGTAGCAACGAGGAGGTAAAAATTAATTGTGCTGATAGTAACAAAGATCCCATACTTTGTGGAATTGTTTTATTATAACCTTGCAAATTAATTCAACATTATTGTGGGCTAAGAGAAAAAGATACAAACCCTATATGATAATACAGCTGCTACCAAATTTCAAGGAACATTTGAAACACAGAGATTTTTGACATTCCCAGCAGCTTTTCAGAATATAGCGGGCTTGGGCAGTCATGTAGTTTTTGAAAATACAGTGTCTGGTAACACTGATATTTTAGGTGGAATTTCGCTGCAGGCTTGATAGGGAAGACATTTTGACTGGAATACAAATTGATTTTTCCCTAAGGACAATATAAGTAATACAATTGTTTTTCAACACTTTGCACTGTTCCTTTTTTTGTTTTGTTTTGGTTTTGTTTTTGTAGAATAAGTTCAATTAGAACTACAACTACTGCAAGCTTTTAACCACATTCAGACTCTGGCAAACATACTTCTGTAATCTTGTTGTTAACTGATATTTGTTAGGTGTGAATAAGACTTTTTTAGCAGTTTGCATTCCTTCTAGAATGGTTGGTATTCATCTCACTGTCAAAATTAGTAGATAGCTTTATATCTGCATCTTCCCAAATTCTTGAAATTTAGGTGTTTAAACCAGGTAAGATTTCTAGTTTAATAAATAACTCTCATAATTTTTTCTCCGAGAGAATCATTATTCCATAGTTTCTCCATAGTATTTGTTTTTTAAATTTTCATTCTTTAGCTAGATTATCATCATGTACATGAGTTTCCTAAATAAAACTGTAGCACAAGAAATTGCCATGTCATATGAGTTTTGCAATGTTCTTTGTTTTCTTTGCTTATTTATTGTATTGTACCATTTAGCTGTTAAGTAAATTCTTATTTGTTGTCGTGAAAACCAGGTCTGTTTCTGTTGGGTACCTTGAATTCCCATTAATTCCCTGGTAATATGTGGGATCAACAGTATTCAGTCAAGACTAAACACAGTGTGTTTTACACAGTCCAGTTTTGTTGACACAGAAGCCATGACATTGCTGAAGAAATGTCTTGATAATCAGAAAAAAAGTACCAAAATATCATTATTTCCAAATTGTGCAATTATTTTCCAGTTCCTTTCTTCCACTGTAGTAAACCACTACAATTTTCTGTGGGATATTCTGAAGTTATGCTTCTGATGACCACAATTGTTTTGTTCTAATTTCAATTGGAACTAGATATTTAATTTCAACTTTATAATTTTAGACATCATTTGAAAGCAATGTGTCAATTTAAAGTGGACATCCTAATTTCAAGTTGATGTTGACATATTTGTTATAATAATTTTTGTTTAAAAGTGTGTAAATCCACTTTTTTCCCTTGAATAAAAATGACAGTATTTGGCTTTTGGTCCTGATTTATGGTGAAAACAGATACTGAAATACCTGAATATTTCTGGGAATGTAGATATAGTTTCTTGAAATTTTCCGCACAATATTTTCAGAATGTTATTTCCTATTTTAAACAGAAATAAGGAGGTATGATGGGCACAAACAGGGAAAATAAGGGTTATCCAAACAAAAGGAGCCACCAAGTCAAACTTGATTTCAATTGTATCAATGAAGGTGCTAAGTATTTCCGTTTATGTAATCAAAGAGACATCTAGAAACATCTGTTGAAAAAGTCTACAGCCTAGATATAATGAGTGAAGAAACAGAGGAAATTATAGGTTACCTTGGAAAGAGCTGCTGAACAGTGGGGGCATTATAGAAGGACCAATGTAATGAAGCAAAGTAATTGACTGAGAAAGTAAGAACCATCCCATGGAACTGAGAGTCCACAGATGCAGTCTTTGATTATTGAATAAAAGGACATAGCTGAAATGCAAAGGAAAAGCTGCACCTATATTTTTCTGCATTGCCTTTTCCTGCAGAAATAGAAATGAGAGCTCTGCATGGAAGGGGTTAAGGACTCATTAACCTACACAGGGGAAAAGCTCCCTAATAGCATATAACCTTCTAAACCTTGGGCTTTGACTTGAACTCTGTTGTCCATGAAGTTGGAGAGCTAAACTGACTACAGTGACAAAAAATGGGCAAACATGGTGGAATATGAAGCCTGATCAGAATACCGTTTTGTATCACTATAAACTGAAAAAAGTCCCTTGTAGGTGCTTATGTCTTCTGGTGTCTAGAGACTGCAGAGCATCCGTATGTCAAAGCAGCAGTCCACTGCTCTTCAAAACACCTTACATGGAAAACTTTTTTATCTGCTCTAGAAAGGGAAACTTAAAGACGACTGACAGGAGTAGCATTTCCATGGAGAGAACATGTCAACCATAAAATGCACCACTCGTTTAAAATGAAAGACTATATTGTTCTATATCAATAAATTGATATGTATGTCAGGGAATCCATTCATCACAGAAACGGTAAAAATGATACAGTGTCTCTCAAACTGTTAAAACTCAAGGCTAGAACAAAAGTGAACACAAAAAGTAATGGCAAAAGAGGTGTAAAGAATAGAAAACTCGGAAAGGCAGCATTAAAATGACTCAGAGGATAGAAAAACCCACTAAGACTGATGGAAGTTAAAAAAGAAAGTTAATGGATACCAATTAATTATTAAAGCATGTGCAATCAGAACATTGTAAGAAAGCAATAGGTGTAATTCCTCTGACCACTGGTGACACTATGTGGTTTTGACAATAATATGTAGAAAAAAATGTACGAAGTATGAAGGGGATGGAGTCAAGGCAGCCTGAGGAAGAAGATATATTCCTGTCTTTGAAATATTGATCAAATCCATTAATGCAACTGCTATGTATTCTATGTACATTTGTTGGTTGTCATAAGTTTTAAGTAAGTTTTCCTTAATTTTAACAGGTAAAATAGTATATAGATACATAGGAAAAATAATTACACAATTAAAATTTAGCAGTCATCATAGAATCATAGAATATCAGGTTGGAAGGGACCTCAAGGATCATCTGGTCCAACCTTTCTTGGCAAAAACACGGTCTAGACCGCTAGCTAAATAGAAAAGTAAAAGTTACTAAAAAATTGTAATACAATATAGCAAAACTGAACTTTTTCCCAAATAAGGATGTGTTTTGACAAAAAGAGAAATACCTTTCTTCTATGTGGAAAGGAAGGAAAGACAAAGACCTTAAAATGTGGGCTAATGTAGTATTTAAAACATGTACTAAGGATCTGAAATATCCAGTTTTGATCAAGAAACTTGAAACAAGAAACATGAGTCTCCTGCATGCATAAAAGTTAACCTTCAGAACAATGACTGTGAAGGAAAAAATATCTCATTTATTCTCTATTTCAGAAGAAAACAACTTGCAAGGCTCAAATGGGTGAAATAGAACTTATGAAGTCATGCTTAAAAATTTACTTAAAGGGAGTAATTAGCTGATACATTCCAGATACTGAGGAATGAAAATGTATTTTACATTAATACAGCTTTATGTGTCTTAAAAAAAAAAAAAGCAATTGAGAGAGCATTACACTCATGCTGAATAAGAGGTGACTGGGAAAAAAGCAGCATGTTCTGGTAACAGAAATGAGATGCAGCACTTTAAAGTTACTTATTCACACACACACATGCCCACATACACTCGCTGGATTTTCTTTCCTTTCCTATGTTCCTTCACTAAGTTTCTTGAATTCATCCTGGTATCACTTCTAGAAATAATAAAACATACTGTTATGAGTCCTCTATAAATTATTCAGGCAAAATGAAAAGCTAAAAATTGTAAGCAATTTGTTCATGCCTTTGGGGAAATAAAAGAAATGAATGTAAATAGTCATTTTAAATGAGTTTGTGTCCTGCCTGACCTTTGCAAAAAACTCTAACTTAGTAATACCAACAGAGCTGATTATCAAATAAATTAGATTTGTCCAAATACAGTTGCACAGTTTTTGGTTCCATGCAATTACGAATATAAGATTAATTGTTAGCAGTGACTGGAAGTAGTAATGCTTAGTCTAAATGAAATCCTGTCTTGGGCCAATATGCACCTTACTGAGACCATTCTTGCCTTGAACTGTTTACAGTCTAAGACCTACATTCCAGAAACACTTATGCAGGAGATTAGCTTCCAGCTTCTGAGTAGTCCCTTTGTTCATCTGACTTTGCACTTGGTGTCAATGAAATCAAATACATTTACGCTTACAAGATAAGTGTCCACATAGACAAGACAGATAAAGAGCAAGGGCAAAAATGTTGTTTTCCTCCTCATATAAAGAGGGAGCTGAGAAATCACATAAGGCATTAAGTTAAGGTTTTGGGGGAATCATATTTCCAGTTAATTCTTGGAAATCAGAATTGGAATCTCAATGAAAATAGTGCATGTAATGGCCTGTATCTGGTTTGTGTACTCAGGTTTCCTTTTCAAGGATGATGCAGAAAAAATACTCTGTTCTGGCTCTGGTACAGAGCTGGGACACCACATGACCAAGCACTTGGAATGCAAGGCACTCAGAAAACTTCTAGGAATGGCAATACAAATATATCCTCAGGTAGCTAAGGAAAGAAACTGAGTCACAGTCCCACCAAAATGCCTTTCTTTCCTTTGTGTTCGGATGTTTAGACCCTGGAAATTCAGAGGCTGGTTTTAACTGGCAGTACAATACATACACAATTCTACAGGCAGTACAATACATACTGTATAATAATTTTTCTCTGCAGGTTTTTTTTTGTGAAAATTGTTACAAATTTTCAAATGTTACACAGAAAAGTACCAACTTAATAATGATAAACTCTAGAATTGAGAGAAATGTGAGGATTCCAATTCAGCCAGTGGAAATAAAATTATTGAGAAAACAATTAAATTTTTACCTAAAGACAAACCTTCTTCTCAGACAAGATTAAATATACTTTCCATCCTATCACAGACAAGGGGGAATAGCAGGAAGCCAAAAAAAATATCTTCATTTCTGTTTGAATTGTCTCTGTGAAGGCAGAAGGAAGACTGCTGCACATTAGAGAGAGTTTGGTCTTGGAAAAAAGTCTTTTCTAGAAACATACTTTAGAGTAGGAACTGTGATTCTAGCGGGCTCAGGTTTCTTGAAATTACTTAATAGGAACTGTGGGTGCAATGATGTTAAACTTAACACAGCTCTGAATGAATCAAGTAGCAATCAAATCTCTAAGCAGAAGTGCACCGAGGTCTGGATTTCACCCCAGCTGCAGTGCTCTACTATTGACTTGCTTCAGACTTTTAGAAGTACTAAGCCAGAAGAAGACTGCTGGCAAAAGCCCTAGGTGGCAATCAGGCCATCTGAGTCTGCACCACAGACTGTAGATGACTGCATCACAGCTGGTGACTGACTCACTATCAAAACCCAGTGGCAAACAGACAAAAAGCAGAAGCTTCCTGCCAAAGGAGAAAGAGAATGGAAAGAATACTAGAGAAGAAATATTTTCTTTCAGTTTATGTGTGGAAGGATTATCACACGCTGGAGGAAACATCAATGGGGACGTTATTTCAGGGCATTACGTCCATAAGGAGGTTTGTTAACTTTGCCGTCATTGCAGATAATGTCATATTTGTCCCTTCTGTCTCCATCTCATCAAGTACACACTCAATGATGATGTAGAAGAAACAAAGAGAAATATTTTTGCCTTGTTTTCTGTATGTTTGATATTTCTATGGTGCAGTCATTGTGAGATCTGAGGAACTCCAGTGAAATAAATTGTGACACATTTAATACTAAGGATTAAAATAAGCACTTGTGACCAGTTCAGATAATTTGCTCATAACCAAATCTGAACATTATCTTTACCTTTTTCATTTTTCTTCCTTTTCCAGTGTTGTTCTTCATTCTTTGAAAGAATGTGAGTGACTTTAGAAATATTCTGAAAAAGACCTGTGAAACCATAGATCATAGAATGAAAGAGATTGGAAGACTCTTCCAGAGGTCATCTGGTCCATCTCTAGTGTTCAGAGCTGGGCCAATGTAGAGAGATTTTCTCAGAGCCAGCTGAATTCTTTTACAGAATTTTTTTTTGCAAAATAGCACTACATGTATTTCCTTCTGTCAGAGAGTTTGTGGTCTCAGTATATGAGGAGAAATACCAACTAGGTATTATTATCAGGACAAAGTAAGAGACTGGCTTACCCTAAACAGGATACAAAGTTGTGCATCATCAGTATACAAATGATTATTATGATTCATGACAGTGTTTCTGAGGCTTGAATGGAATCTCTGTCCTTTCGGAGATTAAATGTGGGATGGTGAGAATGAAATAGAACAAAGTTTAAACAAACAGTAGGCGACTAGTTGGATTAACCCACTGATTTTCTTGTCATTGTAGGATTATTAATTATTCTTTCTATTTTTGTGTTTTAAATTTAAGAAATTGAAAGACTTCTTTCATTTCTTTGGATCCTATGACATTGCCTAAACCATCTCCCTCTTGGAAGATATTTCCCCTTTCTTAATTTCACATTATATTAAATTCATCATTATTTGCGTATTCCTCTTTCTTCCTCTGTCTCTCAGATGTAGTCAGTAGTCCAAGTACAGGATCATGCATCACATGGTACAAGCAGGAAATTATTCATAATGTACTAGGGAAAGAGGTGTGGAGAAGAAATTTTGTTTCACTCTTAGTCACACCACTGATTCATATCCCTTTAAAAAATCTTTTGCTTTTTGTGGAATATTCAAATCAGATGCCTGCTTCTTCAGATGGATTGAAACCTTCAACATAATGAAATTCTGTGTTTGAACGTAGTAGTACCATGAATTTTGCTGACTGCTTGATATTTACACATGTGGCAAAAGAACTGTTTCAACAGTGAAATATTTTCTGAGAAAATGTGCATTTTGAATGAAAGGTAGCAAGGCACGTCACTACTGAAATACTGTGAACTGACCTGTTGTTACCCACATATCTCAGTTCCAGCATCAAGGAGGATATAATAGAAAAGCTATCCGTCTTTGCTGTGGAGGAGTAGCAGGTAATACGATAAGAGTGTTAAGGAGGAGGTGGACAAATAAGCTTTATAGACCATCTGTAGTGCTGATCCCTTAAATGTACATTAGGGCAACTGTCAGGAGGTTTCCTGTGATCCCAGTGAGCCCACATAGGAGCTGGGAGAGAATAAGACATTATGCAGATTTTATGTCCCTTGCTTCTCACAGCAGAATAAGCAGTATTTCCTATTCTGCCATAGTCCATGGGTAACCATACTGGAAAGGTGTCATACACTATGCAATACAGTATTTTAGTCCCCTTATTTGCTTTGGTTTTCTTCTTGTTACTCTTCTTCAGCTCTTAAGTGTAGGTTGTTGCTCACAGTCTTTGAGATGGGGATCACTTTAGTCTGAAAGTTACTATTGTTTCTCTGTTGCTGCTAGATTTGTTGAGCTTGGTATCTGCAGTCAGACGTGTCTACTGGAAGGCTGCTATGCAGTAGTGGTGCAATGCTAAATTGCAGCTTACAGCAAATAACAGTGACAAATACTGCCAGATAATAAGCTGTCTCTAATTCCTAAAAGAATAACAAGTGGAAATATAAATATATCTGACAAGAAATTAAGGTTTGTTCTCAGTTTCCATATACATTTGTCCTTATTCCCTCATTAACATTGCCTCTTTGAACTGCTTTCTGAAAAAAACAAAGGACACACATACTGGTGATTTCTCCATGCATTGGTAGATTCTCTATTTGTAAACTTGTAGGATGAATAGAAACAGGTTGTTACATAAATATTTAGCAGTATTTTACATATACTCTTTAAGAAACACCTTGAATGATTGCATATTACCCTGTAGAGGTAAATCACTCCTGTATTTATTTTAAAAGCAATTTCAGATAGAGAAACAAGATTAACTGTTCACCAACCTACACAAATAGTTTACATCTCTCACATATCACAAATTGAATATCCTACCATTACCCCACAGAAACCTTCTAAGGAGTGTGGTGGGTTGACCCTGGCTTGATGTTAGGTGCTCACCAAGCCACTCTATCAATTCCCCTCCTCAGCTGAACAGGAGAAAAGAAAATATAACGAAAGCCTCACAGGTCAAGATAAGGACAGGGGGAGATCACTCAGTAGTTACTGTCATGGGCAAAACAGACTTGGGAAAATTAATTTATTACCAATCAAATCAGAGTAGGGTAATAAGAAATAAAAACAAATCTTAAAACACCTTCCCCCCACCCCTCCCTTCTTCCCAAGCTCAGCTTCACTCTTGATTTCTCTACCTCCTTGCCCTGAGTGGCACAAGAGGGCAGGGAATAGGGGTTGCAGTCAGTTCATCACATGTCCTCGCCACTCCTTTCTCCTCATGCTCCTCCTCTGCTCCGGTGTAGGGTACCACTCAAGGGAGATAATGTTCCACAAACTTCTCCAACATGGGTCCTTCCCATGGGCTGCAGTTCTTCACGAACTGCTCCAGCATGGGTTCCTTCCATGGTGTACAGTCCTTCAGGAACAGACAGCTTCAGCATGGGTCCCCCATGGGGTCACAAGTCCTGTCAGAAAACCTGCTCCAGGGTCTGCTCCTCTCTCCATGGGGCCACAGGTCCTGTCAGGAGCCTGCTCCAATGTGGGGTTCCCACGGTGACAGCCTCCTTCGGGGGCATCCACCTGCGGCAGGTGGGGTCCTCTGTGGGCTGCAGGTGGATGTCTGCTCCACCATTAACCTCCATGGGCTGCAGGGGGACAACTTGCCTCACCATGGTCTTCAGCATGGGCTGCAAGGGAATCTCTGCTCTGGCACCTGGAACACCTCCTCCCCCTCTTTCTTCACTGACCTGAGTATCTGCAGAGTTGTTTCTCTCACATATTCTCACTCGTATCTCTGGCTGCAGTTGCACAGTAGTTTTTTTCCCTTCTTAAATATGTTATCACAGAGGCTCTACCAGCATCCCCAATTGGCTCAGCTTTGGCCAGTGGTGGGTCCATCTTGGAGCTGACTGGCACTGGCTCTATCAGACATCAGACATGGGGGAAAATTCTGGCATCTTCTCACAGAAGCCACATGTAGAGGACCAGTTCAGAAGGTGTTAACAGTATGTCCCAAACAGCCATCTTGCCACGGGCAGGGGAGTCTGACAGACCCTGTGGAGGTGGGGCCTTGCCCTGCGGGTGGGGATGATAGATCAGGACAGTCTATTGTCTGTGCCGGGACTACCTGTCACCAGTCAAGGTGAACCTCCTCCCCTGGGGTGGAGATGAAGTTTGTGAAAGACAGACCACCCGGGGACCCCAGACCCATTTCAGGAACTCTCTAGAAGTTACGATTGCACATGCGTGGGCTCAGAAGGGACTTCTCCCCAGAGGCAGGGCAAGGGATTATAAAAAAGGGCGGAATCTGAAGCTGCTGGGTTTTCAGTGCACTCCCTTGGATATCTCTAGATACTTTTGGACTATATCTTCTGGCCACGTGTTAAATTCGTCGCTGGAGCCAAGGGTAATGAGATCTTTCCTATCTCTGGTCTCCTCCTCAATCTTTTCTCTCTTTCTCTCTCTCTATTCCTTTTTCCCCTGCTTTCCTAATTCCTAAGGGTGATACTGCCAGCAGCACTCAGGTTATGAGAACTTTGGATTGTTGAGGTTTTACTGTTTTTAAGGTTATTGTTTGGGTTGTGGTTTTCTTATGATTCTCTTTATTGTGTTTTGTAGTGAAGGTATGTTTGTTGATATCTTCTGACAAATCCCTGTTTCTTGTGATTTTGAATCATTCTCCAATAAATTGATGTTTTGGTTAAGCCTCTAGAGTGGCTGAGTCACTCTGGATTGCCACACAAGTGATCTATAAGTGAACTCCTCTGAGTCCACTGGGTGGGTAAGGACCTGACACCACCCCTGTAGCCTCCCTGTTAACAAAATCTTGCCATGCAAACCCAATACAAGGAGATACATTGTCCTCAGCTTCTTGGTGTTTTAAAGAATCCATCTGGTAGCACTTTATATGGCCAGATAAGTATAAAGTAGCTTATAATGTAACTGAGAAGCAGATACAAGATTAAAGCCTTACCCAAGTAAAGACTTCTTCATTTTATTTCCCACTTTTGCCACAATCAGCCAGCTTTCAATTGTGGCAACACCTCTGGGAGTACCCATGCAGGTACTACTCCAGAGAGCACAGGGAGCAGTTTGTTGCAAAGAGGTGTGCTTCCAACCTGTGGGACAAGGCAGGGGTTGAATTACAGCTGTTACTTCTCTGTATTCCTTTTGCACATCCAGAAGACAAAAAGTCTTTGCTTTATTCTGAACACTGGTATTATTACTTTGGCCCTTGTGCACATCTAGCTAAATTCGGGTTTAAGTCCAAGTCTGTTTTGCTTCCATGTTTAGCTCAAGAGAATGGCTGAACTCCTGTGTATGTTGGAGAGAAACATTAGTCTGCCTAACTGTTTAGTACAGGTTGTCAGCAACACAACATCCAGTTTAGCCTTTCTTTTTCTAGCTGTTTTTGAGGTGTTGACACAAGACCAATGCCTGGGTGGCACCATAGTTACATGCCTACAAAACAGTCAGAATTTGGAGGAATCCTGGACTTGGCCTTTTATTGTAGTATGGTGGATGTGCTACATCTGAGTGATGATGCTTATTTAACGTGCTGTCAAGAACCGGTATGGTTCCCCTGGAGGGAGTTCACCAGCTACGATTGATCAGATCGCAGGTCTCCTCAGTCAGCCCCACCCGCCCATGGGTCAGGGCCTCGCTAAAAATTCCCCCGGTCAGCCCCACCCATAAGGGTTAGAGCCCCGCTAAGTAATTCCCCCTTTCCTCCCGGTGCACTTGGGAGCAGGGGTTCCCCTCCCCTATGAAAAGATCTTAGTTGATCCTCGAGATGAAGATAAAGCACAAACGAGGCATGGTATTGACTCACACTTCGCTTTATTTACTTGAATAATGATATGCTATAATGGGATAATGATATGCTGCAAAGGAGGAAGAAAGATATGGAAAGGAAACCAAGAAACAGAAGGAAAAATAAGCTTAAGATTGACGATAGATCAGCAAGAATAGTCACCACCGAGGATCCAGCAACATCCTGCAGGTCCTCTGTCCGTCTTCAGTCTTCCAGTGGTGGGCTATCCTGGTGTCTCGGGGGTGGTCTTCTTTTATACCACGTGAATAAGGAAGTGGGTTTCGTTGTCTCAGCAATGGTAGGTGTCAATGCCTGTTCTTTGTGCAATTACAGTTCAGCACATGCGCATACGTCTCATGCGCTGTTCACGCACCTTATGTTTCGCTTATCACTTGGCCTTCACGTGGCTGTCTACAGTAAACAGGATGTTCTTGGTGGGCTGCTCTCTCAACCCGGATGGTGGTCTGCGACTGGCAAGCAGCTTGTGCGTTCCGGAGTTCCGCCATCTTATTTGACAAACCGGTGCACACAAGCAAGCATTGAGACAATCACTTTACATTTCAGTGTCTCACACATTCATCAGTTTGGAAGTCATGGACATCCTTTGATGTCCTCCGGTTTCTTCCTGAATACTTCCTGCTGGAATGGATTTGGTCTAGCAGACCCTTCTCTGAAATCTTGTAATCTGACCTATTTTTCTCAGAATGTTTCATTGCATACTGAAAATTCTTTCAACTTTGAGGTGACAGTTGTTTTCAGATTTCTAAGCCAAGACTGTTATCTCAGAATTTTTATTTCAGCTGTTTCAATAATTCTAATTATTTTACATACTTCTCTTTGTGTCTGTCAGTTTTGCAAATCTTTTGTAGTTGCAGCAGCTTCTAAATATAAGTCAAGCCATTATAAGCTTCCTCAAACCTCCATGTTTTCTGAAAAGCTATAGCTATTATATAATGACTACAGGTCGGCTATTCAGATTTTTTACCAAAACAGTTCAGCCTTTATATATGAAGCTTGCCAAGCTTTGTGTCTGGTTACTGTTCTATGTTAAAATAAAATAATACAGCAATAAATGCAGAGTTCCATGGTACAGCTGCCTGATTTCCTAAAGCAGAAATTTGGAATCCAGATGTAAAATGAATGAAAGACAAATTAAAGTCTAACATTACCCTGTTTGGAATAGAAAGTGATGGCTCATCTTGTACCCATCTGCTTAATTTCTTGTAAATTCTGTTGTAAAAAGAATTTGGAAGTGTTCATGCTTATGCCTTTAACACTAGATCTCTATATTTTATGACAATACATTTACAATGAATTGTTGATAATACCTCATGGTCAGAATGAAGAAGTCTCACTAAAGTATTTTGAAACACTAACAGAAAACAAAAACTTGAGATATTTTCCACCAGTTGGAAGGAAGACTGGAAAAACAGCTCAGAAACGCTTAAATTCAGAAAATAAAAATTTAATTAGAATGAAAATTTCTGTAGTGGAATAAGCAGTGTTTTGGGTATATCCATGCAAATGACACTACAATCTATTTCCATATTTCATATTTAGGAGCTCTAACAAATATTTTTTCAGTTTTGTTGTACCTGATCATATGACCATCACTAATAGAGTGACAAGGTAACTTTCTGGTAGAGAGGAGTCATTCTAATTCCTTTAGAATTATTATATTGGTTCCGAAGAGTGTGTACCCCATAGATCCTTTTCTTTCTCCTTCTTTTAAATATACATTTCATGCTTATATTTAAGCTTTTGAAATGGCAAGATGGAAACGCTTTCAGTATAGATAGGATTTTTGAGATATTTGTGCTCGGAATGAATCACTTGTTATGCTTATCCTGGAAGAATAGATTTGCCCTTTCATTAAAGAATATTTTTATTGAACAACAATTAGTTTTAGTTTATATGAGATAGCTAAAGTGCTTTTCCTTGGATTTTCAGATATTTTCTTTTTTTAGGCAGTTGTCAGAGAAAATTTCAGCTAAAGTTGTTGATGTTTCAATGACTTTTGAGCAAAGGTAGGCATTCTCATTGTTCTGATTTACTTGGCAACAAAAAAATGGGTGTAAAGCATCACTAAATGTGTTAGGATTTTCAAGTGTCTTACTTTAGAGGAGCTCTATTATAATGGTATTTTATTATGTTTTCTTACATTTGTATGCTGCTATTTGAAAATTGCTAAACTGTGGCAACAGGTAGTGAAATTCTAGTATTATTTCTGAGCTATGTGTTAGGTTCACGCATCCAAACACTCACAAATAGTTAGGGAGGGTGTGGAGGACAAGTCCTTTCTCACAAAGAAAAACATAGAGGCATAGAAGTTAACAGCTGGGGCCTGTGGTCCAGGAATGTCCAGGTGAGGCAGCAGCAATGAAACTGGTCCTTGCTTCGGCCAGGCAACAGGGACGGTGTGGCTGGTGTGGCTGGGGCAGGGCCAACACAGAGTGCACTTTTCTCAGTATCCACAGACAAAGTTTAAGTGTCATCTGCCTCTGTCTTACAGACCCAAATTGAGTGATTTGATCTTACAGCTCAGAGCAGTAAGAGTTCTTTATATGCTCTGGTGCAAAGCCATCCAGGTTGGTCTAAGCAGCCTTTCAGAAATTGCAATGGGATAGTATGCCTCACATTCTCATACAGTCTTCAAAACGTTTAAGTGGAATCACCTTAATTTTTCCGTGCATATTTCCCATAAGGCAAAACTTTGCATACACCAGGTGTACACATTATTTATGTCTAAGCCTAGATCAAATTCAATAAAAGTGATTTTGGAATGTTATCTGTTCCATTTAATTCAATGTACAGAATGACAAGAAAAAGAGAACAGCAAGCTTGAAGGGTAATTATAGAGCAGAGGAGCTTTAAACAACATGGTAGTCGCTGCAGCCCATGATTTAGTCCTTTAATGAACAGCCTACAACTTTCCACCTGAGTAGATGTGGTTCACACACATTATCTTTTCTTGAAAACAGACTACAAAAAAGCACGTATTGTGCTTTTCCTAGAAGTAAATCTAGGTTTTCTGATTTGGAGGCCTGGAGGCATCTGTCACTTTTGGGAGCCACATAAAGAATTCACCACAGGCATGTTTCCTCTTGAGTAATTTACCTGAATTGGAACTACTTGGCTGCTCTTCCTGGCACCAACCCCCCTTTTCCTCTGTGCATTCAAGTTGCGTAATACCCGAAGGAGAAGCTAAAAACCTATGTGCTTCCCTGTGAAATATAAATCAGATGAGGAGCCCTGCAAAGCAGTTAGCTTTACAAGCCAGTAAATTGATTAATACTGCTGAAAATTATATTAACGTGTATAACTAGTGCAAGGAGTCTAATTATTTTCACCATATATAACATGGTTTGAAGAATTTTAAATTTGTAAGAGCAGATTCCCCAGATAAATGAAGGCACTGAAAATACTGAAAGTGAAATGTTTGTGTGCATTATGGCCAATACAGTTGCAAAAGGACTTCTCTAATTTCTACCAAGCTAATGATCTTTTAGGGACAGTATGTTCCTCTCCCAGCCTTGCAGCAAGGGAGAAACTAAAAACCAAAGAAAGAGATTCAGAATCATAGTATAATCCAAGGTTACCTGAACTACCCTTCAGACATCATATCTATGTGATAAGTATCCCTTAGAGCTACTGTTCAGACCTGTGAAATACACTGATATGAAAATTCAAAATTCTTTTTGACTGGCTTGAATTAAAAGTCTCAGGAAGTCAAGATGTATATTTGCCTAAATATTATGTAAACAATAATCTAATATTGTTATTAAGGAATTGTTTCTTTTTTAAGCTTTCATTTTAAACACAACTACTCCCTGTTCATAGTTTAATTAGGCTTTGCATATCCCTACATATTCCCAAATGAGAGTTTCTGTTGTTGCTGTTGAATTGGTGCCAGAATTCTTAGAGCACTGCTGACTTAGGAACCTAAGCTTTACATGAAAAAAACAATATTTTTTAATTGGTTTATTGTTTTATTTCCATGAGTGTAGTCATTGATAAATTGATAAAATAAAATATATGGTGCTGCAAACATTTCAGAGTAATTTGAATCCTGGTTCATATTCATGGTATCAAAATGAAATACCCACATGACTGACTGATGGAACATACGTAATGATGAGGATGAATAGCTGCATTCTTTAGAAGACATGCTGTTTCAAAGTAAACTAAATACATGTTACTGTTACATAATAAGAGTTTGAAATGAATTTTCTCTTTTGAAGGAACGCAATAATATTCTGAAAACATTCCCAAATACATAATATTGCACTTGAACCTGGGAAATGGTGCTCATCTACTAGTCAATGAATATGTTGAGATACGAACATTCATTCATTGAATGAATTATAATACTTGTATATGGGTCCACAGTTTATGTAATTTTTGAGTAAATGCAAAAAATACACCCTATAAAGTACTGAGAATTAAAAATAACTCATAAGCTTATATATGCAATTTGACCTTTTAACTGTCTTAATTGTTCAAGTAAGATGACATGTCTGCTTCTTGACTCAGAACCTAATTCAGAAGATGACTGGTACCTCAGCTATGTTTGTATTGTTAAGGCTTTGTTTATCTAAAGGCACTTGTTGCATCTCTGATCTTCAGAGTGATTGAAGCAGATACTAGAAGATCAATGACAAGCACGGCCTTACAGGAAATCATGAATTAGGGTCAGGATATGTAATAAAAGTTCACATTTACCCTGTTAGAAGACATAAAAATATTAGTGGCCTCTCCAGATTTTTGTGTAAGAGCTAAAGGACTTAAAAGAAAAGCTTACAATTTACAGCATGCTGAGGAGTACCGGAGGTGGGAAGGGGGCATACTCCCAAAACAGGACTGAAAAGTCTATCTCATTTCCAATTATGTGGTAGTATGTATCGTCTCAAACAACTTTGTTTCACTGCTTCCATCTGTTAGGATTTATAGCACAGGAAGACTAACATTCAAAAAGAATACAAGGTATCTTAATATGGGCTAATTATGGTTTAAAAAGATTTAAATACATTCAATTTTTTTTTTAATCACACACAGTGCTTTATTATGCTAATATTGCTCCTCTTTTGTAGAAACCGTTGTGCCATTGCATCACTTTTAACTGCTTTCTCTTAATGTAGATATATCAGTCTGCATTCTACTCACTTGGGAATTATTACCAGCAAACTGGTAGTTGCTTCAGAAGAATAAGCACTCTCCTAATGAATAGTTGTACTGTAGAAGAGTGCAGTAATTTCCCATTTTTTCTTTGTTTAATGCAAAAATCAAACATACTTTCAACTTTCTCTGAATCTTTTTCATTTTCATTCCTTTTTCATTCCTTTTTACTGACAGTACTCAGATCTTTCTCAGTGATGGTCTTATACTTAAACAGCAGATGATTCTTGTAGCCAGTGTTTTAGCCTGAAGAAGGCCCTCTATCTGAAATTATTTTGAATTGTGGGCACAGCAGAACTCTGAAGAACTTATCAATACAGTAGAACAGCAGATGTTATTGCAAGATATGTTGCAAATTTTGTTTAATTAGATTTTCTACAAAGTCGATGAAGATAGGTTTCTGTCACTGGAAAGCCATTCCCTTTGATATTTTTCAATTAATAGTGAGTGAAATAATTAAGTTTTGGGGCATTCTATGCTTGTTACAAATCTACACTGATTTAGTACCACTGACATGAAAGTTAATTTTCAAATTCGTATCACAGAGGAAGAGTTATGTTTGCAACATATTTAATGGGGAAATAGTGGCAGTACGCTTGATCATAGCAGTATTACAGATTTTGTTCCCCTTTGTGTCTGACAGAATGTTGTTCTTAAGCATGGCCTTATCGAAGTCAATAAGGAAGGATTTCTCATACATTTCAACAAAATTGTATCTGGGCTCTTCTTCTGTTCTTCCTGTGCTGCTATATGTAGAAGAGATTTCATCCCAGTTATATTGACAGTAAGAATTTTTTAGCTGTCTTGAAGGGCTGAAAGAGTGAAGTTTGTGGTTGATACATTTACGATATCACGTTTTCATAGAATCATATAATGGTTTGGGTTGGAAGGGACCTTAAAGATCATCTACTTCCAACCACCCTGCCATGGGCAGGAACACCTTTCCACTAGACTCAAAGCCTCATCCAACCTGGCCTTGAACACTGTCAGGGAGGGGGCATCCATAGCTTCTCTGGGCAACCTGTTCCAGTGTCTCACCACCCTCACAGTAAAGAATTTCCTCCTAATATCTAATCTAAATCTTTGACACAATTTTAGAATAATTTTCCAATATAAATTAATTTAATTCAAGGCACTTTATTTTAACTATTTGGGGAGGGGTGTTTAGAATTTCTCTTTTCCAGTCTTTGATGTGACATGCTAAACGTTTTAGCTTTTTTTTTTTTCTTCTCTGTTGTTTGATCATGTGATTATAACATGCACTGAAAAAAATACCTGTACAAATCATTATACTTTTCATGCCGTTCTAGTGAGGAAACATCCATCATTTCATTCTAAGATCAGGTATTTTCATGTGCAGTATGAATACTTCCTTAATTTATTGTCTAAAATCTGTTACTGTATGTTTTTTTAACTCAAGTCTTGTAGTTTGTTGAAGTAACTGAATCAGTCTCCTGGCATAGCTTTTCCATGCCATCGGTACATCATGGATATAAATCTGGGGATGTCTGCTGCCTCTCTTGTTTTCTGAATAAAACTGCATGACCAATTCTGAGCCTGGAAACACAACAGAGACATTTCAACACAATAAAATAGAGAAAAATAGCAAAATAGTTGAGTATTTACTACCATTCAGAACCACAGCTGGAGTCAATTTGGATAGCACCATTCATGTAGATGAGGAGCAGTAGGATATGTGACCTAAGAAAAGTTGTATTTGTTCTTGATAAAGCTTATTCACAAAAACTGCGCGTCAGTAGCAGAACTGGGGACAAAACTGCAGGGAGGGGTTTGAAAGAAAAAAATACGTGTTACCCAGCCTTCATTTTCTGCTGTAACATGTACAAAGCAATCAGTGACCTTTCTTCCAAAATGCCCACTAATTAAGGGACCAACAACACATCACTGAAAAAAAAAATTCCTTTTCCATTCACTTAAGAAAGAGCTGGATCAAACCCACAGTATCTATTGATGAAGAATTAAGTTTCAGTCAGAATAAAGTCCAAGGCAGTGTCTTTGGAATGGGGATGCTGTCTAATTGTTGCGCACCATGACTGCCATTTCTGTCTCTTCTGCCGGTACTCCTCACCAATATATGCTTCCTTAAATCTATTGAGGTTCTGTTGGAATCTCATTGGATAGCAGTGATTTCAAAACCTGGCGACACTGATTTCGCTTTCACTCCCTGTTTGCTACTAGGTTACTCCTCTATTCTACTGTTCTCAGTTTTAAAGATCAGTTTGCATCAAAAACAAATGTATTTATATAGTAGGTTATGAATATTTTTATACTTTTTATTTGAAAGCTTTTTTCCTTAGCTTCTTTTACATTTTTTCACCATTACACAAACAGGAGACATGTCTATATTCAAAGCAGGTTTGGAATCTGTAGAAATATTTTATTACTATTGCTCATCTCTAGTGAGCATCTCTCATCTCTACCTCTAGTGTTGAGGTAGACCAGGAGGCCTCCCATCCCCCTGGGGTGAAATCGGTGCGCTCAGCTCGCTCCCTGAAATGCCTGTACACCAATGCACGCAGCATGGGGAATAAACAAGAGGAGTTAGAAATCCGTGTTCGGTCGGGGGGCTATGATCTAGTGGCAATTACAGAGACTTGGTGGGACACCTCGCATGACTGGAATGTGGTCATGGATGGCTATGTCTTGTTCAGGAAAGACAGGCCGCTAAGGAGAGGTGGTGGAGTTGCTCTTTATGTGAGTGAGCAGCTAGAATGTATTGAGTTCTGTCCAGAGGCGGATCAGGAGCGAGTTGAGAGTTTGTGGGTGCGAATTAAGGGGCAGGCTGGCAGGGGTGATACTGTTGTGGGTGTCTATTACAGGCCACCGGATCAGGATGAGGAGGGGGATGAGGCCTTCTACAGGCAGCTGAGAGCAGTCTCTCAATTACAGGGCCTGGTTGTTGTGGGGGATTTCAACTACCCTGATATTTGCTGGGAGGCCTACTCAGCCAGCCATCCTCAGTCCAGGAGGTTCCTCCAGTGCATTGATGATAAATTTCTGATGCAAATGGTGGATGAGCCAACTAGGAGAGGAGCGCTGCTGGATCTTATCCTCACTAACAAGGAGGGTCTGGTTGAAGAGGTGAAGGTTGAGGGCAGCCTTGGTTGTAGTGACCATGAGATGGTAGAGTTCAGGATCTCATGTGGCAGGAACAGAATAGCTAGCAGAATTGCAACCCTGGACTTCAGGAGGGCCAACTTTGGCCTTTTCAAGCAATTGCTAGGGGAAATCCCATGGGACAGGGTACTAGAAGGTAAGGGGGCTCAAGATAGTTGGTTAGCATTCAAGGACTGCTTCTTCCGAGCTCAAGATCAGAGCATCCCAACAAGTAGGAAGTCAAGGAAGGGTACCAGGAGACCTGCATGGTTAAACAGGGAACTGCTGGGCAAACTCAAGTGGAAGAAGAGAGTGTACAGATCATGGAAGGAGGGGCTGGCCACTTGGGAGGAATATAAGTCTGTTGTCAGAGAATGTAGGGAGGCAACTAGGAAAGCTAAGGCCTCCTTGGAATTAAACCTGGCAAGAGAGGTCAAGGACAACAGAAAGGGCTTCTTCAAATACATTGCAGGTAAAGCCAACACTAGAGGCAATGTAGGCCCACTGATGAATGAGGTGGGGGTCCTGGAGACAGAGGATAAAAAGAAGGCGGAGTTACTGAATGCCTTCTTTGCCTCTGTCTATACTGCTGGAGGCTGTCCTGAGGAGCCCCGCACCCCTGAGGCCCCAGAAGAAGTCAGGATAGAGGAGGAATCTGTCTTGGTAGATGAGGGCTGGGTCAGGGACCAATTAAGCAATCTGGACGTCCATAAATCCATGGGCCCTGATGGGATGCATCCGCGGGTGCTGAGGGAGCTGGCGGAAGTCATTGCTAGGCCACTCTCCATCATCTTTGCTAAGTCGTGGGCAACGGGAGAGGTGCCTGAGGACTGGAGGAAAGCGAATGTCACTCCAGTCTTCAAAAAGGGCAAGAAGGAGGACCCAGGTAACTATAGACCGGTCAGCCTCACCTCCATCCCCGGAAAGGTGATGGAACAAGTTGTTCTTGATGCTGTCTCTAGGCACATCAAAGATAGAGGGATCATTAGGGGCACTCAGCATGGCTTCACCAAGGGGAAGTCATGCTTAACCAACTTGATAGCCTTTTATGAGGATGTAACCCGGTGGATAGATGATGGTAAAGTTGTGGATGTGGTCTATCTCGATTTCAGTAAAGCGTTTGACACGGTCTCCCACAGCATCCTCGCAGCTAAACTGAGGAAGCGTGGTCTGGATGATCGGGTAGTGAGGTGGATTGTGAACTGGCTGAAGGAAAGAAGCCAGAGAGTGGTGGTCAATGGGACAGAGTCCAGTTGGAGGCCTGTGTCTAACGGAGTCCCTCAAGGGTCGGTACTGGGACTAGTACTATTCAATATATTCATTAATGACTTGGATGAGGGAATAGAGTGCACTGTCAGCAAGTTCGCTGATGACACAAAACTGGGAGGAGTGGCTGATGCGCCAGAAGGCTGCACAGCCATTCAGAGGGACCTGGACAGGCTGGAGAGTTGGGCGGGGAGAAACTTAATGAAATATAACAAGGGCAAGTGTAGAGTCCTGCATCTGGGCAAGAACAACCCCATGTACCAGTACAAGTTGGGGACAGAGCTGTTGGAGAGCAGCGTAGGGGAAAGGGACCTGGGGGTCCTAGTGGACAGCAGGATGACCATGAGCCAGCAGTGTGCCCTTGTGGCCAAGAAGGCCAATGGCATCCTGGGGTGTATTAGAAGGGGTGTGGTTAGCAGGTCAAGAGAGGTTCTCCTCCCCCTCTACTCTGCCCTGGTGAGGCCGCATCTGGAATATTGTGTCCAGTTCTGGGCCCCTCAGTTCAAGAAGGACAGGGAACTGCTAGAGAGAGTCCAGCGCAGAGCCACGAAGATGATTAAGGGAGTGGAACATCTCCCTTATGAGGAGAGGCTGAGGGAGCTGGGTCTCTTTAGCTTGGAGAAGAGGAGACTGAGGGGTGACCTCATTAATGTTTCTAAATATGTAAAGGGCAAGTGTCATGAGGATGGAGCCAGGCTCTTCTCAGTGACATCCCTTGACAGGACAAGGGGCAATGGGTGCAAGCTGGAACACAGGAGGTTCCACTTAAATATGAGGAAAAACTTCTTTATGGTGAGGGTGACCGAACACTGGAACAGGCTGCTCAGAGAGGTTGTGGAGTCTCCTTCTCTGGAGACATTCAAAACCCGCCTGGAGGCGTTCCTGTGTGATATGGTCTAGGCAATCCTGCTCCGGCAGGGGGATTGGACTAGATGATCTTTCGAGGTCCCTTCCAATCCCTAACATTCTGTGATTTTGTGTGATTCTGTGATTCTGTAATATATGCTACATTTGTAATCCTTGTATATCTTCTGTTTACATTCAATACCATGTACTGAAGCTGTATCCAATACAACAGAAAGTATTTGTACCTTATAAGTATCATCAGGCTTATGAATTTATGCCATGGAGTGGAATAGTGACAATTTGGAATTTTTCTCTGAATGGCCGATATGCTGTCTGGGATTTTTCACATGGGAATAAGTGGCTTTAAGGAATTGATGAGAAAAAAGACACAACCAAACAAAAAAACACTTGCATTGCACAGGATTTTTCCTTCACTTCTGCACTGCCCATTTCTCTGAAAAAATACAGGAACTGTGCTGAAAGCCACAGTAACTCTTGCTTCTTGAAGTATTGTAATACTAAACCCGAAGATTTTTTGTAATATTATCACCACTCCAATGATGCTCTATATTTTCTTTGAAGGTCTAGCTTTTGGACTCCTTTAAGTACATGTGAGTATTAGCCTTTGCTGAAGAAAAATACAATTTTTAAAATCTTTTTGCTAGCAGACAGAGGCATGACACAAAGCCTTTTACCCAAAGGCAACCTTATGTTCCAAAATTTCTCTAACAGAGAAAGCTTCTACTAAAAGAACAAATGATCAGACAGAAAACCTTCATGACAGCAAGTTAAATAAGTTTGAATTAATGGGTATTTAAAAGAGTATGGATCAAATCTTCATCCAGAGGTGAAATGTGGTGCCTCATAGTGAAAAGCAATAAGCAGCATTAATGCTTTGATTTGTCAAAGTATTTCTTACAGCAATCAGAAACCAGTTATTCTAACAATCCTGTTTCTTTGGTACCCAGGCACTGAATGAAAATCTCATATTCTTTCCTGGGGATACTCACAGGCTTAGTATGGAACAAGGATAATTAACTCAGTTTGTCAGATGCACTTTCATTAGTCAGACAGAAGTTAAACAGAACTGAACAGTGGAGTCTGAAGAATGTTATATTTATTCAGGTAACCAATACATGCAAGTAGTGAGTGCACTATGTAGAAAGAGTCTTCTGAAACATACTTTAGTCCATCTCTGCTCATCTGTAGAGACTTATTTAATTAGCTTGTGGATTTAGTTTCCTTTTGATGTGTTTATTGACAGTTTGTGAATCATCACCCCCTTTTGAGATCAGTAGGTTATTGCTTCTCGTCTAACAATTAGCCTTTTTTGAATCCTAAGAAAAATCTGAAGGGTCATCCTATAGCATGAATAAATAATAAACTACAAAGCAGTGCTTTAAACATGTTGTGTATTAAGAAAAACTTGCCATTTCTCAGTGCAAAGCTCAGAACTAAAGTAAGCCGGCAGAAAAGCCAGCAGTTCTATAATGACTTCCCTCCAGCTTTAGTAAGCATGTACTTGTAACATAAGTTTTTTTTCCTACAATAATCCATGAAGACATCATGTGTCCTAATGTGATCTCCCTTTTGCTACATATTGATAATTGCTATAAGACACATAGGCGTCTTTAGATTTGGCCAGTCACTCTCCCTGCATTCCTTTTCCTGGATAATACACCACTGTCACTTTACTGTAATGAAGGTTACTACCGTTTCCTAATAAACTAATTGTCCGGGCCATACTAAAAGCAATATCTTTTACTGTGTCAGAAAGTAACAGTAAACATGGAAGAATAATACCTGTTTAGTCGCTGAAGAGTAAAGCGTAGGGCAGGCAGGAGCAAAGGGTAGGGGGCACAAGCAACCAGGAGCGCAGCGACCAGGACGGGCAAACAGGACGGGCACGGCAGTTTGTGTGGGCAGGGCAAGTAGGCAGGGCGCAGCTGCCCTCCCGACTCCTGGGGTGAGCACACTTGGTGGCTTTGCCTGTCCAATTTGGAACAGACCCAGTGACGGTCTCCACAAGGTTGAAAGCCGTGGCTAGCTGGAGCGTGGCAACCCAGACGGAGCTCCCTAAACAGCATACAGCTGTCCAGGTCTCTGGCTGCAGGGAGTGCTTGAACCTGGCATTAGTATCAAGAGACAGCAGAAATGACACCTGCGTGCGGTGTGAACAGATAGATGATCTGCTCAGCCTGGTGGCAGAGCTCAAAAAAGTAGAGAGGCTGAGGAGTGTCAGGGAGTATGAAAGAGAAATTGACTGGTGGAGTCACACCCTTCCATCCCTGAGAGAAATGCAGCAGATGGAAACTCGGCAAGAGTCAGAGGAACCCCGACCCTCTTGCCATCAGGAAGGAGGGGACGCAAAGGGTGAGGGGGAGTGGAAACAGCTCCCTGCTTGGGGGAATAGAAAAATCCCCCCCCCCCCCCCCCAGGCAGGCCCCCTCACCTTCCCAAGTGCCCTTACAGAATAGGTATGAGGCTCTGGAAATCGAGGGTCAGGCAGATAATAGTGGAGAAGAAGGTCCATCTGGGGGCTTGCCTAGAATAAATCAGTCAACCAGATGGATCAGAACTACAGGTGTTAAAAAAGAAAGAAGGGTGATTGTAGTGGAGGATTCTATTCTGAGGGAACTGAGGGCCCCATATGCTGACCAGACCCATCCCACAGGGAGGTGTGCTGCCTTCCTGGGGCCTGGGTAAGGCATATTACCAGGAGGCTCCCTAGATTAATTCAACCATCTGATTATTACCCATTGCTGGTTGTCCAGGTTGGCAGTGATGAGGCTGATGAGAGAAGTCCTAGGGCAATAAAAAAGGATTTCAAAGCACTGGGGTGACTGGTTGAAGGGTCAGGAGCACAGGTGGTGTTTTCCTCAATTCCTCTTGTAGCAGGCAAGAATGGCAAAAGGAACAGGAGAACCCACCTGATCAACACGTGGCTTAAAGACTGGTGCCATCGGTAGAATTTTGGCTTTTTTGATCATGGGACGGTTTATATGGCACCAGGCCAGCTTGAGACATATGGGGTTCACCTGTCTAATAGGGGCAAACAGTATTCTAGCCTGTAAGTTGGCAAGGCTGATTGAGAGAGCTTTAAACTAGGCTTGAAAGGGGAGGGGGATAAGACCTGGCTTGCTGGAAACGAGCCTAGAGGTGGAATGCCAGAGTTGGGGGAGAAACAGATAGCCCAGCTGAAGTGCATCTACACCAATGCACGCAGCATGGGTAACAAGCAGGAGGAGCTGGAGGTCATTGTGCAGCAGGAAAGATACGACATAGTCGCCATCACGGAAACATGGTGGGATGACTCGCATGACTGGAGTGCTGCAATTGATGGCTACAAGCTTTTCAGAAGGGACAGGAGAGGAAAGAGAGGTGGTGGGTGGCTCTTTACATTAAGGCATGTTTCAATTGTATAGAGCTTAAGGATAGTGATAAGGTTGAGTGCCTGTGGGTAAGAATCAGGGGGAAGGCCAGCAAGGCAGATATCCTGGTGAGTCTGTTACAGACCACCCAACCAGGATGAAGAAGCAGATGAGCTATTCTACAAGTAGCTGTCTGATGTTTCACTATCGCTAGCCCTTGTTCTAGTAGAGACTTTAATTTGCCAGATGTCTGCTGGAAACTCAACTCAGCGGAAAGGAGGCAGTCTTGGAGGTTCCTGGAGTGTGTGGAAGATAACTTCCTAACACAACTGGTTAGTGAGCCCACCAGGGGAGGTGCCCCGCTAGACCTGCTGTTTACAAACAGAGAAGGTCTGGAGGGAGATGTGGTGGTTGGAGGCCGTCTTGGGCACAGTGACCACGAAATGATAGAGTTTTCGATTCTTGGGGAAAGAAGGAAGCGAGTCAAGAAAGCCTCTACCTTAGAATTCCAGAGGGTAGACTTTGGCCTCTTTAGAACACTGGTTCAGAGAGTCCCATGGGAAATAGTTCTTGATAACAAAGGGGTCCAGGAAAGATGGACATACTTTAAGAAAGAAATCTTAAAGACGCAGGAGCAGGCCATCCCCATGAGCTGAAAGACGAGCCATGGGGGAAGAAGTCCGGCGTGGTTGAACAGGGAGCTTTTGCAGGAACTTAGGGAAAAAAGAAGGTTTATGATCTTTGCAAAAAGGGGCAGGCAACTCAGGAAGAGTACAAGGAAGTCGTTATGTCATGTAGAAGGAAAATTAGAAAGGCGAAAGCTCAACTAGAACTCAATCTGGCCACAGAAGTAAAATATAATAAAACGTGTTTTTATAAATACATAAACAACAAAAGGAGATCAGGGGAATATCTCCATTACATATTGGATGTGGGGGGGAACACTGTGACCAGGAATGAGGAAAAGGCTGAGGTGCTTAATACCTTTTTTGCCTCAGTTTTTCACAGTAAGACTGGTTATCCTCAGGGCAACTGCCCCCCTGAGCTGGTGGACAGGGATGGAGGGCAGAATAAACCCCCTGTAATTCAGGAGGAAGTAGTTAGCAACTTGCTGTGCCACTTGGATGCTCACCAGTCTATGGGACTGGACAGTATCCACCCAAGGGTACAGAGGGAGCTGACAGAAGAGCTTCCTAAGCCGCTCTCCACTATTTATTATCAGTCCTGGTTAACCGGCAAGGTCCCAGATGACTGGAGTCTGGCTAATGTAATGCCCATCCACAAGAAAGTCCGGAAAGAGGATCTCAGGAACTACAGGCCTGTCAGCCTGACCTCGGTGCCCAGCAAGGTCATGGAACAGATCATCATGAGTGCGATTACACAGCACCTAGAGGACAACCAGGGGATCAGGCATAGTCAGCATGGGTTTAGGAAAGGCAGGTCCTGCCTGACCAACCTGATCTCTTTTTATGACCAGGTGACCCTCCTAGTGGATGAGGGAAAGGCTGTGGATGTAGTATACTTGGATTTCAGCAAAGCCTTTGGTACTGTCTCTCACGGCATTCTCTTGGATAAGCTGGCAGCCCATGGCTTGGAGAGGTGCACTCTTCACTGGGTTAAGAACTGGATGGATGGCCGGGCCCAGAGAGGGGTGGTGAATGGTACCGCATCCAGTTGGCATCTGGTCATTAGTGGTGTCCCCCAGGGCTCAGTACTGGGCCGAGTCCTGTTTCATATCTTTATTGATGATCTGGATAAGGGGATTGAGTGCCCCCTCAGAAAATGCGCGGACGACACTAAGTTGGGTGGGAGTGTTGATCTGCCTGAGGGTAGGAAGGCTCTGCAGAGGGATCTGGACAGGTTAGGTCAATGGGCCAAGACCAGTGGTATGAAGTTCAACAAGGCCAAGTTCTGTGTCCTACACTTTGGCTATAACAACCCCATACAGCACTACAGGCTGGGGGAAGAGTGGTTAGAAAGCGGCCCGGTGGAAAGAGACCTGGGGTATTCATGGACAGCTGGCTGAACATGAGCCAGCAATGTGCCCAGGTGGCTAAGGCCAACAGCATCCTGGCTTGTATCAGGAATAGTGTGGCCAGCAGGACTAGGGAAGTTATTGTCCCTCTGTACTCGGTACAGCTGAGGCCACACCTCGAGTACTGTGTCTAGTTCTGGGCCTCTTACTTCAAGAAAGACATTGAGGTGCTGGAGCGAGTCCAGAGGAGGGCAACAAAGCTCGTGAAGGGTCTGGAGGGTATGTCCTGTGAGGAGCAGCTGGGGGAACTGGGATTGTTTAGCCTGGAGAAAAGGAGACTGAGGGGAGACCTTATCGCTCTCTACAACTACCTGAAACGAGGTTGTACTGAGTGGGGGTCGGCCTCTTCTCCCAGGCAACTAGCAACAGGACTAGAGGACATAGCCTCAAGCTGAACCAGGGGAGGTTCAGGTTAGACATTAGGAAAAATTTCTTTACAGAAAGGGTTATTAGGCACTGGAATGGGCTACCCAGAGAGGTGGTGGAGTCATCATCCCTGGAGGTGTTCAGGAGAAGACTAGATGTGGCACTTTGTGCCATAGTCTACTTGACACAGTGGTGTTAAGTCGACAGTTGGACTTGATGATCCCAGAGGTCTCTTCCAACCTAGTTGATTCTGTGGTCACTTTGAGAAATAACAGGTGCATTAAACTTGGCACATTCCCTTATAGAACAAGCTATAATTATTTTACTGGTTCCCGAGCTACCTTATATTTTAGCAACGTGATCTAGTTAGATGTATCTTGGTTAATACCACAACTTCCAATAATAATACTAAACCTCAGAAGGACTTTAAAGTTTTACAGATGCTAATAATTGCCTGAGGAGGCCACAGAGAGGTGTTTTTTGTCAGAGTTGATACTCCTGGTGACTGTATTTTAAAATTTAGGGGTTGTATTTAAAAAGTTCATATTCATGTAAAAGCCTCCGTTAGGGCAACCTAGAAAATTACCATGAAATAGACTGATCTTTGGAAATAACAGAATTTTTTATCAATATTACTAGCCTGAGATTGGATGAAACATAGGCATAAGAAAATGTTACTCTGCATTCCAGGGATCACTTTGCTGTATGAGGAGGTTTGGTAAATTTCAGTTAAGAATCTTTGAAAGAAATTATATAGTATGTGCTTTTGTTACCAAGTTGTCTTCATTTAGCCTGCATTCAGGGCTAAACAATAGTAGTTTTTCTCTCACCCAATGTCCCTTCCCCAGCCAAGGAATGATATTGGGAAAAAGAGGGAGACTTGTGGGTTAAAATTAAACAGATTTAATAAAATAAAGAAACCAATATAAATGCTAACACAAAACACACAAAAGTATACTTAGTTACAGGGTTACAGCAGGTTGTTCAGGAATACCAATCATCATCTCCCCCCAAGCCCTCCCTTTTATAGTGGACTTGATAACGATATAGAATACACCTGTGGGCCAACCTGGGTCAGCTGCCCTGGATTTAGCTGCTAATGGCCCTGATTGCCATGGCTGGCCACAAACTGAAACAAAATCCTAATGAAACCAGGGCACGGGTGATGTTAGATCTAGAAGTAGAATCATGTTCTGTGATCTGCGCCTCTGCACTGAAATTACCTTCTGGCTAGTGTGAAACCCAAGAGTATCAGAATTTGAAGGAAACTCCACTGTGACACAACATTTAGATATCAATATATTCCTCAGTGGCATTTTAGAGTGAATTGTAGGCCCAATAGAGGAAACCTGAAGGATATTTTAGAGGCAGTAGCTGTTTAAAGTTAAAAAAAGGGATCCTCAGATATTTTAGCAATAGAATGTCTTGTTGCTGTTGTTGAAGTTGGTAGTGTATTTGAGGTCTGTCCGTGCTTGTGTGAAAAAAGATTGTGTTTGCATTTATATGTGTTTGCATGTGGGTATCATTCAGCGTGGCATAGTCTAGTAATTATATATCACTTAGAGGGAAAAAACGCACCAAACAAGCTCTCTTTTACCAATAGGTAGGATATTGAGAAAATAAGTTTTTCCTTGTTTCCTTGTTTAACCTGTAACTCTCCATTTTCATACGATCTTTGTGAGGTACGGAATTTTTATCATCTTACAGCTTCAGGGAGCAAGTAAATGTTTGATAAAGTCCTTCAAGTCTTGGGAGGTAAGACATGCTCTGATCGATCAGAGTGAACTCTGTGCACGTAACAGATATATCCTTTCTCTGTGGAATATTTTTGCCCTTAATTTTGTTTTGCTTCTATTTTCTCTTTTCTGAGTTTTTTTTATTTTTCTTTTTTTGTTTGGTTGTTCTTTATTAGATGATACGGTCAAAAGGAAAAAAAATATTTGTGGGTTGGGGAGGCATTTAAGTTCCATGGTGAAAACTAGGGAAAAGGACATTATTTTTATCATCTTGATAATTTTTTTTTGTTTTTGCTTTATGTTTGCTTGCATTTATTTTATTTTTATGAAACACTGAAAGAAAGGAAGTAAATTCTAAAAAAAAGTGTCAGACAAACCCAAAACATAGATATATTTATGAAGTTAGCAGAGGATAATAGACATTTTCTTCTAGAGGACATGGTAGAGTATGTCTCTAAAAGCACTCTACTCAGCACTTGTCAGGCCATACATGGAGTAATGTGTCCAGTTCTGGTCTCACAATGCAAAAGAACACAGACAGATTGGACAGAGTCCAAAGGAGGACCACGAAGATGATGAAAGGGCTGGAACAATTGTCCTATGAGGAAAGACTGAAGGAGGTAGGTCTTTTCTCGCTGGAGAAGAGAAGGCTCAAGGGGGACCTCAAAATAGTATTTCAGTACTTAAAGGGCAGCTACAAAGAAGATAGAGGCTCTCTCTTCACATGGAGCCACATGGAGAAAACAAGGAGTACTGGGAGAGGTTTCATCTTGACATAAGAAAGAATTTTTTTATAATGAGAACAATCATTCACTGGAACAACGTCCCTAGCGATGTGGTAGAGTCCCCATCACTGCAGGTTTTCAAGACTTGACTGGACAGTGTGTTATATAATTTCATGTAGGCTCCCTTTCCCATGAAAGGCTGGACCAGATGATCTTTCAAGGTCACTTCCAAACTAGGCTGTTCTCTGAGCATGCTTACAGCACCTAATCAGAGGGGAAGTTAAAGAAAAATACCAGAAGGAGAGAACAGTGTTTTGGAAGGATTACAGGAAGCATTGGCGAGGCCTCAGCTTGAGTTCTGTGTGCAGTTCTGGGCCCCACAATTTAAGAAGGATGTGAAGGTCCTTGAATGTGTCCAGAGGAGGGCAACAAAGCTGGTGAAAGGGCTGGAACAAATGTCCTATGAGGAGCAGCTAAGTGTAGGTAGATTAGGGTACGGCGACCGGAAAATCTCGGGCTGTAATGGAAGGTAGGCGTGGCGAAAGGAGCAGGATGTGCAAGTATCGTGCGAGTTCGTACGGGACAAGACGACTATATAAGGCTGTTGCGCAGTTAAATAAACACCATTTGTTGCATCCTCACATTGGTGTCAGTGCTCAATGGCCCTGGGGTGCAGATAGCCTCAGGCCAGCCAGCAACCGAACGGAGCTTGCCGCAGACAAGCGGCAACAAATGGTGACCCCGACGTGATTGCTGGGCTGGCAGACCGCAGGCGGTCGGAGTGGGTTCGCGAACCATGGAAACCTTGATAAAGGTGATTTCGTTACTGGGCGGGGAATTTAAGATTTCTGTGAAATCGAAAGACGTAGCCCAGTGTGTGGACCGTCTCGTTAAAGGGGGGGGCGGTGGCAGGACCGGCTGATTGTTTACAGCCGAATACCTGGGAGCGGTGCTCGATGAAGCTCGCTGAACAAGCTACGGCAGCAGGTTCTGCCAAAGAATTAAAAACATGGGGAGTTATCTTGCGGCTGCTACGGGCTGCGCGGGAGGACCGGGCGACATGGGATGCGGCTCGGACGTGTTTACATGGGGTCTACCCTGACCAAGACAGAAGTGGCAGTGGTGAAACTCCTCCAGCATATACTCTCTGAGAGAGGAATTAAATATGATGAAGCTGCGTTAAAGCAGTTACTGTTCTGGGCAAAAGATAAAGGACATTTTACAACCTTTAATGATGTCTTTGAAGTGCCTTTATGGGAGAAGATTGGTGACTCTCTCTGGAATGCGGTGTCAAGTGGTAATAAGGAAGCCTTTAAATTGTCTGCTACATGGAGGCTGGTTAGCGAAGCGTTAAAAGGAATAAAAGCAGAGAGAGAAGTCACACATACAGCTTTTATGGCTTTAGGACTGCAGACGTCTACTACCCCCTCACTGTTTGTGGGACCAACACCTCCCACAAGCCTGGGGGCTGTACCGGTGGTAGCTCCTTTATCACCGTGGGTACGGACGGCTCCGAAAAAAGCTGAGGAGCGGGGAGCGAGTAAAATAGATACAGATCCATTAGAACCGGTAGTGCGCCCTAAAACACAAACTCGATTTGAACTAATTGATTCAGATGCTGAACAGGAGACTTGGCCGAAACCCCCTCCGAAACCCCCTCCTCCTCTCATTGATCTCTCTACGGATGAGGCTGAGCAGGAGGACAAGAAGGAGGATAAACCTGCTTTGTACCCACCTTTACCGGATTCGTCATTTACGGAGTCAGCAGTACCAGAGTTACAAGGAGTTAAAGGACTGTTGCCATCATGAAATGGACACGAACTTGACATGACCAGCGTTGGAGACCAGCGTAGGGGAAAGCGACCTGGGGGTCCTAGTGGACAACAGGATGACCATGAGCCAGCAGTGTGCCCTTGTGGCCAAGAAGGCCAATGGCATCCTGGGGTGTATTAGAAGGGGTGTGGTCAGCAGGTCGAGAGAGGTTCTCCTCCCCCTCTACTCTGCCCTGGTGAGGCCGCATCTGGAGTATTGTGTCCAGTTCTGGGCCCCTCAGTTCAAGAAGGACAGGGAACTGCTAGAGAGAGTCCAGCGCAGAGCCACAAAGATGATTAAGGGAGTGGAACATCTCCCTTATGAGGAGAGGCTGAGGGAGCTGGGTGTCTTTAGCTTAGAGAAGAGGAGACTGAGGGGTGACCTCATTAATGTTTCTAAATATGTAAAGGGCAAGTGTCATGAGGATGGAGCCAGGCTCTTCTCAGTGACATCCCTTGACAGGACAAGGGGCAATGGGTGCAAGCTGGAGCACAGGAGGTTCCACTTAAATTTGAGGAAAAACTTCTTTACTGTAAGGGTGACTGAACACTGGAACAGGCTGCCCAGAGAGGTTGTGGAGTCTCCTTCTCTGGAGACATTCAAAACCCGCCTGGACGCGTTCCTGTGTGATATGGTCTAGGCAATCCTGCCCCGGCAGGGGGATTGGACTAGATGATCTTTCGAGGTCCCTTCCAATCCCTAACATTCTGTGATTCTGTGATTCTGTGATTCTGTGATGACAGAGCTTAGTAGACGACTGGAAGAATTAAAGACGGAATTGCAGCAGCATTGTTCAGCCAACGCCTCGGGACACGTGACTATGTCTCCCCCAAAACCCCCCTCTGTGTTCGGGACAAGTATTAGGGCCACCTCAACCTCCTTTACAACTCCCTACTCCACCTTTAGATCAGGGCGGGGGGGGAGGTTTGCGTCCATCTGGTAATGTGGGAGGTGAGGGAGAGGGTCAGCGTCCGCCCGCGTATACAGGGGAAGGGGGGGGAGGTGAGGGAGGAGTGAAATGGAAAGGGGTCATTCGAGATGCATTATTAGAAGGAGTTATAATTCCACAAGCATATCCGGTGATTGTGGGTGCGGGTCCTGAGGGAAGAAATATTTGGCAACTGTTAGATTGGAAAATTGTAAAAGAAGCATTATCACTATAGTTAGCGAAAGACAGCACAGGTGAGGACTGCAGAAAAGTTGTTGCAGGGATGGCAAATCGTAACCCCACCTTAACTGAGCTAATGGATGCTTGTGAGAAAGTAGGAACCACCACGTTTCAGATGGAGTATTTAGCAAAAACTTTTGCGGCGGCAGTTAAGGTAGTTCATTGTTGTTATACATGCGAACAGGAAGGTCACTTTAAGAAAAACTGCCTTAAGAAGTCGAAGCTGAGTGGGAGAGATAACTCTGTTTTGATGTGTCATTGCTGTGGGAAGCTAGGGCATTTTGTGAAGCTGTGCAGGTCTCAGTATAATGCTCAAGGTCAGCTGATAACAACCAGCTGCAGAATGCAGGGAAACTGGAGAAAAAACACGGGGAGAAACTGTGTGCTGACACAAATGAATCTTCCCAACCAGTTCCAGGCCTATGCAGTTAACTCGCAGCCCGAACCACAGGGAGCGCAGGACTGGTGTTTCCACGAGGGGTTAACCTGCGCGGCTGCCAAGCGTTGGACCTGTGGCAAACAGGGATAATGCTAATGCTGATTGTCAAAAGATCATTGAAGCTTTACCTGGAAAAACAGATTTGAATGCTATGATAAAGGCATGTGCAAAAGTGGGTACTGTGGAACATAAGGCTCGAGTTATGGCTGCGGCCGTACTTGGGGCTTACGTCGTCACAATTGCAGTCTCTATTCCAATTGTTAGCAGGGGACACAACTTTAACAGCGCCATGACACAATACTTCAGAGGTACAGGAACTGATTACAGAAATAGAAAGCAGGCTACATTCCAAATTTATACATCGTATTGATTTGAATCAGGAAATACAAATTATCACTTTGTTTGATAGGCAAATTCCGTATGCAATAATTGGTCAATGGAATTCAGAATGATCAGATTCGTTACAGAGCTATTGGCACAGATTATTCATCAAAGGACGGATGCGATGTCAGGAGCTTGTGGCCAGAGATCCCTGCATCACTAACCGTTCCTATTGCAGCTCAGTATTTTGAGTGGTGTATGGCTAATAGCTTTGCTTTGCAAACAGCTATGGAGAATTTCTCGGGACAGGTTGTTTACCACTTGCCCTCCCATCCTGTTATAAAATTGAGTGCGGAACTTCCAGTTGCCACAGGAGTGTGATGCGCAGACACTCTTGTGGATGGAACTACCATTTTTACGGATGGCTCTGGGAACACAGGAAAGGCGGGCCTTGTCTGGTATTCTGATGGCAAGTGGGAATCTATGGTAGTACAACAAAAGGGTTCACCTCAGGTGGTAGAATTACGAACTGTATTAAAAATATTTCAGAATTTTCCCATTCCCTTTAATTTGATTACTGATTCAGCATATGTAGCTGGCATTATAAAGCAATTGGATAGATCTGTTATAGAGCATATATGTAATCAGTGTGTTTTTGAATTGCTGTGAGCTCTGTGGCAAGAAATTCAAATCCGAACTGCATTGTTTTATGTTTTACATGTAAGAAATCATACTAATTTGCCTGGGTTTATTGCAGAAGGCAATGCTCGAGTGGACTCTTTGGCTTTTCATCCTAAAACAACAATTTGTACCAGAGTGGAAGCAATAGCACAATTGCTTGTCAAAGTGCATAAAAGGATTACAGACATTACCGGACTAGACTCAGATGCTATCTATTTACCTATCAGAAAGGAATATCTACAGTGGTTAACAAATCAGTCAACTCTTTTTCAAATGGCCTTACAGGACTTTACTGGACAATTGTTAACACATTTGCCAAAAGATAAAAAGCTACAGTTTATTTGCAAACAGGATTGGGAAGAAAAACCTATCAGATCAGAGATACCTGTGACTGGACTAACTGTTTTTACTGATGCAGGAAAGCGATCACATTCAGCAGTTATTACCTGGCAAGAGGATGGACAATAGAAACATTGCAAATTCTCAGGACAAACTGAGGACTCATTGCAGACACTTGAACTTTTTGCAGTCTACCAGGTCTTTATAAAATGGAAGGACTTACCTGTAAATATTGTAACAGACTCTCTTTATGCAGCAGGCATTGTAAATCGAATTGAAAGAGCTTTTATATGACCAGTGAAGAATATACGACTTTACACCATTTTGCTACAGTTGCATCAGGCAATAAACCTCAGAGAGGTACCTTATTTTGTCACTCACATTCGTAGTCATCAATTTGATCAAGGTTTGAGCATTGGAAATAATAAGGCGGACACACTTGTGTCCTATATGCAAATATCACCAAATTTATTTGAACAAGTGCACCTATCCCATCAATTCTTTCGTCAATCAGCGAAAATGTTAGCGAAACAATTTCACCTCACCATGGCACAAGCATGTGAATTAGTTAGCGCTTGTCCTAGTTGTCAGAAAATTGGCATGGGAATTGGAATAGGGGTAAATCCTCGAGGACTGAGTGCGTTGCAACTGTGGCAAATGGACGTTACTCACATTGCAGAATTTGGAAGGCTCAAATATGTTCATGTATCTGTTGATACATTTTCACATGTAATATGGGCAACAGCACAAACTGGGGAAACAGGTCGTCATGTCAAACGACATTTACTTGCTTGCTTTGCAAGTCTTGGGGTTCCACAACAACTTAAGACTGATAATGGACCAGCATACTGTTCATAGATTTTCCGTCAATTTTGTCAACTATGGTGTATTACACATGTCACTGGGATTCCTCATTCGCCTACGGGTCAGGTGATTGTGGAACATGCTCATAGTACATTGAAACAGCTTCTGCAAAAACAAAAAGGGGGAGAGGTGACTGAACCTTCTGAGAGACTTGCAAAAGCTGTTTATGTACTTAACCATTTAACTTTAGCAGGAGATAAGGAGCGACCCCCAGTTGTAATACATTGGGAGGCAGTTTGACAGGGAACAAGCTATGTAAAAAACAAAGACAAAGTGTGGTATAGGCAACCAGGTACTAACGAATGGTTGGGACCAGGGGAACTATTACTAATGGGTCGAGGTTATGTTTCTGTCTCTACAGGCGCAGGAGTACGGTGGATTGTCTCTAAAAGGATGGTTAGCCACATTATTAGAGGGAATAGTTTATATAGTTGTGATTATAATTATCATAGGGATCTGCGTGGGTTGTGTTAAGACAATCATTGAGAATAGTATATGGAAGTAGTGAGATAATAAATCTAACTACTTCCAAATGGGGAAATTGATACTGGATGGTTTAGCAACGGTTTAGCAAGAGTAGGCCTCAGAGTAGGCTCTAAAAGGCCTGATCTGTGTTACCTTTAAACAGAATCAGCTTTCCTGTCAGTAATTTTCCTTTCAGCTAGAATAATAGAGAATAACAGTATGTTCTGAAGTAAACTGCATGTTTTGTAGATAGAGTCTCCTTATGGGAATGTTTATAATAGGCATTATCCTACTTGTGTTACCCTGTTTGTTTGCATGTTTGCAGAAAACTGTGCAACGAATGGTCAATACAACCTTTTTGGCACAACAACAGAGAGCAGGATTTATGGGTAACCAAGGCTGGGATTCTCTGACTGGGCTCTGCGAGACACAGGGAACCAGGTTTGAGTAAGAAACAAAACCAAAAAGGACGAGATAGGACATAGCTCATTCAAAAACAAAAAGGGAGAATTGTGGGGTTCCCACGGGACAATGGTGGGAACAAGCTACTGAACGAGCTATGTCCAGGCATGTCCAGGGGGTGGTAATGGGGTGGTGATGAACTAGCCAATCATAATACAGAACAAGGGCCTTGGCTATGAGACCAACAAGATATGGGGGAAGTTGAAAAATAAGAAAGAATGCTGCACCTGCAAGATATAGCTTTTTAGCATAAGCCAATCAGAACTAATATAGAGGCGCGTGGCACTTACAGTATGATGATTGTGGCCACCCCGCATCGGAAACAAACAGCATGCTCCATTCAGCTACATTGGAATCTTGCAATCGCTTGGCTAGGCCTACCTGTCGAGATCAAAACTGATAATGGCCCCTGTTTTATTGCTCATACCACACGTCAGTGGTGTCAGCGGTGGGGTATCACGCTCAAACACGGCATTCCGTATAATTCTACCGGGCAGGCCATTGTAGAGCGCGCTAATCAGACGCTAAAACACAGAATTAAGATTCTTGGGGAGGGGGAAGGATTCCCAGACGTAATTTCTGTCAACTACCAATCTCACATTTTACATCGCACTCTTTATTCTTTAAATCATTTTGCCCGGGGAGACCAAGAGCCTGCCCCAATTGAGCGACATTGGGGTCCAGGGGTGCCAGAAGTGGGCCCCCCAGTCAAGGTTCGGTTCCCTGGGACAGCGGAGGGGGAAACAGGTTGGGAGCTGCTACATCACGGGAGGGGGTATGCTGCCATCAAACGGGATGATGTTATACAGTGGGTCCCTACACGCTGTTTACGCCCTGATTTAAAACAAAATCCTAACCCGAAGTAATATGTACGCTGTCCGAGCTTTATGTTTTGCAGGAGTACCTGTGGGGGAAGCCGAAACAGCACCAGCCTCGACCTTCAGACGTGAGGAGTCATGACAGTACAGAGAGTCTGGTGAAGCGGCGGGGCACCAAGAACGATGAGGAGCGGCGACCGTTGCTGAGTGAAACAAAAGCTTTGAACAATGCGCTCATGATTAGCTTGCTTTTGCTTTGCATCTCAGGAGTTGCAGGGGAATCTTACTGGAGAACCTGGGCTCGGGATGTTGTATCCGCCAGCTACGCTTACGCTTCGATGCAAGGCTCCAGAATCAGAGATACGCTTTACTTCGCATGACTTGAAGCATGGGGAGGGGGAAATGTAGGTAGATTAGGGTACGGCGACCGGAAAATCTCGGGCTGTAATGGAAGGTAGGCGTGGCGAAAGGAGCAGGAAGTGCAAGTATCACGCGAGTTCGTACGGGACAAGACGACTATATAAGGCTGTTGCGCAGTTAAATAAACGCCATTTGTTGCATCCTCACATTGGTGTCAGTGCTCAATGGCCCTGGGGTGCAGATAGCCTCAGGCCAGCCAGCAACCGAACGGAGCTTGCCGCAGACAAGCGGCAACAGCTAAGGATTTTGGATTTGTCTAGTTTGGAGAAAATGAGGCTGGAGGATGACCTCATTGCTCTCTACAGCTTCCTAAAGAGGGGAAATGGTGAGGGAGATGCTGAAATCTTCTCTCTGGTATCCAGTGACAGGACGCATAGGAATGGTTCAAAGATGTGTCGGAAGGGGGTTCAGACTTGACATTAGGAAGCATTTATTTACTGAGAAGGTGGTCAAACACTGGAACACGCTTCCTAGAGAGGTGGTCAATGCCCCAAGCCTGTCAGTGTTGAAGAGGCATTTGGACAACGTCCCTAATAAACATGCTTTAACTTTTGGTCAGCCCTGGATCGGTCAGGCAGTTGGACTAGATAATCGTTGTAGGTCCCTTCCAACTGAAAATATTCTATTCTATTCTATTCTATTCTATTCTATTCTATTCTATTCTATTCTATTCTATTCTACTCTATTCTATAGGACTGGAAACAAGGTATTGCTTCTGCTGCTGTCTTCTAGGTACTCTTCTGAAAAGTTTATGGGAAAAAAAGTTTTACAACTTCAGCCATGAATATGCAAATTAACCTTTCACCTTATTACAGTTTTCTGCATTAATGTGGCTTATTAAAAGGTCATGAACATGAAGAGTGTCCTAGGAGACAACATTAAAAGCTTTCTTGGAGTGGAACTGGAGGGAGCTTGTACTAGATGGTATCCAGGGGAATATCTGGTGAAGCTAGGAGTGAAAACAGATTGACCTCAAAAACAAACATCCAGAGAATGGTCAGTTCTGAGAAAAAATTGTTTCAAAGAAAGATACAGCAGTTGAAATAAAAATGGTTCTGCAAAGCAGTTTCACCAGTTGTGAAAATAGACAGAATATTAATTTTTTTCCCTCATAGAAGAAATGAACTGATGACTCAAGCAGTCGTAAAGTGGCACAGGAATCCATTTTACTGGTCACTGAAACCATTTGTAGCTAAATAACTTCTTCATTTTCCATGGGTAGAAACCAAAAAGTTACACAGCAGATAAAACTGTGTCTCTGGTTAAGGTATGTCCTGTGGAGCCACAGTAGCTTCTTTGATTTTTCAAACAAGAGAGGGGTGTATATTTTCAGTTCCTACTTTGTTCCAGACATTGTCTTATCCCATTTAAATTGTCATAACCTTTGAGTGAGTTTAAACAGTGCATTAAATGGTAATACTTAAGATTTCCCACATACGATTTGATCTGTCATTATTTCCCTACGTGAGTTTGTTTCATATGCTCCACTGATATTAAGTCATGATAACCTTCTCAACTTTTTCAGCCTTCTATTTGCCAAGACTCCGTAGAAATATAGCAGGTTTTTTAGTTAATTTCATAGTAGTATTTTGAACGAGAATCTGATTTCCTTTCTATCTGTCTAAATAAATAATTGCAGAGAAATGCCTTGTTTTTAATACCATTATGTAACAGGCATCAGAAACTGGACACTAAAAAAGTTAATTTTTTTTTCTACACGTTGAATCTTCACAAAGGGTCCTAATGCTCATTTTTCTTACAGAAGTGTATAGTTTTTGGGCACTGAAGAGTAATCATAAATTAACATTAGAATAAGGAAAAATAGCTTTCTAAAGCTATTGTTGAAATCAGCATTCTCACTAGGAAACTTTCACATAATTTCAGTGTGAGAATTATAGAGATGACCTTCTTTTATGTAATCTGAAATCTGAAATCACTAAGATTTCCCAGATTTGACATGCCAACAAAATGGTAAAAGACAGGAAGGCTAGACAGCAAAAACCAAATGTTAATAGAGGAAAAAACGAAAGAATTTTCAGTCAAAGTGAAAAACTAACAGACATTGTAAGAACAGAGAATGAGAAATGAGAAGAGATTTTTTTTTTTAATTTCTCACAATTTTTTGGCATTGTTTTTTCCAGTACATACAATCTTTTTACTTAAAAAAAGAAAAACCTGAAAATCACTTTTGGAGGTGCCTTTCACTTTCATAGTCTTTGTGAGTCAATAAAGCTTTGTAAATATTCTCTGTATTTCTTTTATCTGGAGAAGCATGTGTATTACAACATTCTTTGAGGATAAAGGCAGAAGGAAAGAGGAAATATAGGTTGAATTTGGAGTCCCTCATTCAGTTTAATTTGTTAGAGACATTCAGCTGGTGCTAAACACCTTAATGTTGACAGTTGAATTAAATGATCTCTTTGTAAAGTGTCTCTTTTAACTCTGCTTTCTTAGCCATGTGAATTGTATTTCCTTTACATGGCTAGTCATACAGTAGCTAGGAGCTTATTACCACCTGCAGAATTTGAGATAAAATAGTTTAAGGAGAAGAGTGAATCATAAATGACAAGTTCCTGAAAATGACCTGTTCATTTTTCCTTAAATTATTCATGGATATCTTTAGTAGGCAAGTATCCTTTTTTTTTGTTTGTTTGTTTCTTTTTTTTCTCCAATAATAGACACATTTCAAATATTTCAGCTGGGAACCCCTTGGCTTTCATTTCATTCATTTCTATTCCATTAATTTCATTCACTCATTTTGTTTCATTTCCTACCTAGTATCTTATATGCTAAATTGTTTTTTCTCAGTGTGGTTGGCAATCACCTTTGAGATTTTCCTCCATGTTTCAGAAATTAGAAGTGTGATGACTTGATTGTCTTGTATTTCTCATTTCTCTATGCAAAGCTATACTGATCCACATAACGATCCTCTGCTTAAATCACCATTAGAATGAAAACAGAGGAGCACAGTAGTTAGTCATCTCAGCAGGAGTCACTGAAATCAGGTGAGTGGGCTGAATCAAGATTGCAGGTTTTGTATTGAGGCTAATCTTGGAAGTACAGTTGCTGAATATACTCAAGCCTATCACGTGATTGTTCTTCTGTATTAAGGTGGTTCTGTTGGTTGGTTGCTTGAGAAATAGACCATTTTGGACAAGAAAGTGCAGTCAGTGGAATGATTAGCATAAATGTCTTAACAGAAAAAAGCTAGGACAGACACACAGGTTCTTCCAGGACAGGTGTTTGAATATTCATTTCATTTTTTTTCCTTTTCTTTCCCTCTCACGTTTATTTCCCAGGTGTCTGGTGACAGGAGCTGCTTTCAGCATGAAAACAGGCTGCTACTAATGTCTTGTAGAGAGCCCAAAAGTGGAGTCATGGATCCACATACTAGAATCTCGGCCTACTCAAGAGGAGCAAGATCCTGAGGAGTGGAGTGAGTGCTCCTGCTGTGCTTCCAAGGTTGACCTGGTTCTCTGTCCTGCTTCAGTTCTGTGTGTGTGTAATAGCCCTTTCCTGTTAAATGGAAATTATCATCTCCCGAGCCCACATGCTCAGAGAGGTTCAGTTATTATATACACTGGTAGATGACTGAAATATGAGGATAGAGAAATTTGCAGACTTGAAATTCAATATAACATAGCAGAAGGAACAGATACTACAAGGGGGAGATTTCTAGAACAATTAGAACAATTCTAATGAAGTATATGTATATATAAAAAAATAGATATATTCATTATATTCCTTTTAGTAATATTGGTTTAATTTTAAAACAAAGGAAAAAATCTTCCTAAAAACAAGTAATTGAACACTCATCAGTCTGCAAATCCAAGGCTGGCAAACATAGGAGGGTCATTAACTAGCCTAGACTTGGCCATTAAGAATGAGGTGGATAAGACTCCTTCTCCAACATGATAATTCCTTGAGAAGAATAAATTTTAATTCCTATTATAAGAATTAACATTGTTGGCACTAAATAAAAATTTAGGCAGGTGCTGTTAGCCTGCTCTGAATGCCTCACACCAGGTCTATATGAAGTCACTGCATCCATCCTGCATGCCTAGTAGGCTATCTTCTCCCCAAAGCATCTTGTGAATTTGCCCTTCCCCTTCAGGACCAATGTTTGTCTCCAGGACCATGCTTGTCAATATTGAGACAGTATTTTGATCTTTTTTGAATCATCCCATTGATCCGCAATACATTAATGATTGTGAGAATCAGACTGCACATTCTAGGGTGCTCTTTATGCTATGTTGAGTTAATGTCATAGGAAATAGATTTTAAAGCTGGAAGAAATCATTAGATCATTAACCTGTTTTCACAGTGTATCACAAGAATTCCATTTCACCCAGTTATCCCCCTAATAGATTTCTGAGAATAAACATTGCTAAAAGGCAATGATTCTTTTGGAGGAAGCCCTACTCTTCCAGTTGTAAAGATTTTTTTTTAATTCAGATAGCCTCTGCATGGTCCTATTCAGCTTTTCAGTTAGGAAGACTATTTTTCACACCATGGATCAGAAGTTCTAGTTCACACAGAACATGCAGCTATGGATGCTAATTAAAACCTGAAAGGACATTAATAAGTTGACATGTTCTTTAAACTGTCACTGATTTTATTGCAAACAATATATTCTAACTCAATTAGAAGTTACAAAAAGTATTACTAGTTGAACATTTTCTGTGTTATGTGTAATACCCTATTAAATTGTCATAATAGTTTCTTTGTCTGTTAAAGTATAAGCAGCTGGAACTTCTGTTATTGTTACTAAGAGAAATTGAGACATAGCTTCTGTTCATTCTCTGTTGCAACAAACGAAATATAGGCTAAATAATCTGTAATCATTTTTAACTCCAGCCTAATTGGTAGCAAGCAAGTAATGTTAAACCATATGTTCACAGTTAGGACGTTTGGGAAGGGAGCTGCCTCTATCAGCAGTTTGTACTTCAGCTACACTTGTGACATATTTTGCCACCTTGCTGGGTGAAGGGAATGAATGTAGAGTCATCTGAAGATAGCGAACAGCTGACTAAGCATTAAGTTTAATGAGAGCATTGAGAGCTACCAGGAGCTGTTGGAAGGGAAGAATAGCATAGATTAACCCTGCCACTTACCTCCAAACTAACTGTAACAGCAAATCAGAAAGAAAGTTGGGAAGCAGCTAGGCCACATACCTTGAAACAGAAGCAAAAAGGCAAAGACAGAATGATTTAGTCTAAGGACCTGACAGCCAAGGTGAATGGCTTTTCTTTCTATATGCCTTACACAGAAGAAAGTCATGACACAGGTGAAGGTGAATTCTGTATTTGTGGTTATAAATATAGCTTGCATTTACAAAATACTAAACCAAGGCTAGAATTCTAATTCCATCATTTTTAATGCGGTCTTTAAAAAGTAGGTGGTTTCCCGTTTGCTCTTTCTCCCGATGTCCTTCCCTCTGTCTTACCTGAAAACTCTGTCATGTGGAACCCTACTGTTAAGCCAGGGGAGTAACTGTGCAGACTGCTGCCATTTGAGTTAATGGAGTTAAGGAGGCTTTTGAGGGAATTATTTTGGGGTATTTTTATTTCAAGTATGAGAAAGAGAAGGTGTGCTGATGAATGTAAGCTTCCTCATATTTTACCTTGGTGTGCTCTTTTTCTAAATGGTTTCCATCCTGTCTCTTTTCATCTGTAGTTCTTATCTCAGGCTCATTCTCCCTGTCTGTAATGGCCAGACTTTGGATATCTCACTCCACCTTCTCCAACTTCTTGTCCATTTTTTTTTGCTCACATAGGCTAGTTTGAACACTTGCATATTTGACACATTTCCCTTCTCCCCAGTTCCCTACAAGCTTTCCCCAAAATTTCTCATGTAATTGTTCACTGATAGTCCTTGTTCTCTACATTTTATGCTCCTTATTCTGGTCTCATTAAACAAATATTTCCTTTGCTTCTCTGCACGTTTTAATACCCAGGTTCTTTGTACAGCCAGTCCAATCCAGCTCTCACCATTATCTTTTTTTTTTCCCATGGATGACTTCTGTTACAGTCTTGATCTTTTAATCAATCTAAACTTGCCCTCTTTATCTTCACACTAACTAATCCAGATACCTTTTTTGGCACATTCCTCAGGCCTGAGAGAAGAAAGTTTCCTTATTCTTTGTTGAATTTAGACTATTCACAAAATATAGCATTTCAGTGCTGCAAGGGATATTCTAAGTGGTTCTGTCCTTGACCATGTATTTTTTTGGAAAGTAAGTGGGGGACAGTGTGAAATATGGATAAATGCTGGATAAATTTATCAAACCAACAGTCTTCTGCTTTTTTATTCTTCTCCATGCAGTCTGACACTAAGTCTGACAATGGGGGGTGAGGAGGAAATGTTAAATTCTTGTCTTCCATCAAAAAGAGTCAGAATAGATGTATTGCAGTTTCTGTGTAGAACATTTCATTTCAGTTATATTATGTGGAAGACAGAATTTAAGTTCTGTTTCAAATGTAATTATAATAATGAAATTATTTTGTGTTAAAAAAGTTGTTTTATAGTTGCTATGTTCAATAGCATTTTCTGAGTTTCAAGTTCCTTGGGGTTTGCTTTTTCTTTTCTGTGTTCCCTGTTAATTTTAATATTGCAATCTATAAATTTATAATACCTGGAAGACTATATATATTTTTAGTAGTAACATGTATTGGCATCAACTCGTAAGAAGTAAGTGTTAAGGCAAATTCTCCCTACATTATTTTCATCTGTGTAGCATACATTGTAACTTCATACTTTTTTACATGTTCCTTATTACATTTTAGTTCATGAACAGAATGGAAAGGTCTTTCTTAGGGATTAGAAATGTAGAACAATATAAATTGTTACCAAGGCTGGCTACCTTAGAAGTGGCTGATAGAATTCAGAGGGCAAAGTAACAAAAGGCACAAGTAATCCGTTAGAGTAAGCTATGCAAGGCAAGTCAGAGAAGGATCCCACTCTACCTGGGCACCAGATAAGAGAGTGAGTTGAAACTCATTGGAATACAGAAGAGTCTGAGAAGACATTAAGTTTTCCCTCTTTTCCATGGATCATCTTTCTTCGTATCATGAATGTATTCCAGTTTTCCTCTTCTGCTAAATCAGTTTTGAGAGCACAACCTAGATTAGGGAAAAAAACAGGGGTTTTTTTAGAGGAATAGCATTATGAGAAACAGTTTATATATCTTTTATAGGAAGAGGACCTCTGAGACTGACAGGAACAATACTTTAAATAAAACAGATACAATATTCTATTAATTTATGAACAATTATTCTATTAATTTATAATCAAATAGTTTTGCAAGATAAATTGTTGGCAAATAGTATCTATTGCTCCTTAATACCTCTCCTTAAAATTCCACTGTTGTTTGTTTTGCTTATATCAGTTGCCACAAATTCAAATTTAACTAATGTAATTTCAAAATGTTCTGAGGAACTCGGTTTTCATGGAATAAATCTAAAATATTTTTATTTTTGCACCCACTGGCGATGGTAGCTCAGTTCAATCCTTCTAATGTCAAGAGAAGGCCTTCTGTAATATGCAAGGGTTGTTTTTCATCGGATACTGTTTTGTGGGGCAGTTAAATGACTTGATGTTGTGCTAATGTAGAAAGACATCTTTGAAGTCGAAGGCAAATAGCTAAGGCAGCTTTAAGTTAACTTTTACATTTTCAAATCCAGGGCTACTCTGTTGCCTGTGACATAGCAGAAAATCCTGGGAACTCGTTCTGTAATGCATGCCTTATGTACCAATATGCTGTGCAAAAGCTCTGGAGTCCCACAGTACCTTTTTCACCCCCAGCAATGTTAGTGGCTCACCAGCTCTGCCTCTAGCCAGATTTTCAGCTGTTCATTAGTAGGCCGCCCTGTGGCTGTTTGCCTCAGTACCTGAACCTGGGAATTTTCCCACAGCTAGAAATACGACTTTGATAACTACTCTGTCTCATGGGTCTTTGGTACAATGCCTTGAACGAGTTCAGCTCCTGAAATAAAATTCAATAAATCTAGCTATTTTTGAAAAATGTCTCTTTTTTTTTTTGTGAAAGGTTAGAAAGCTCTTGCAATTCAATTAGTGTTCACCTGTCACAAATACAAATCAATACCAAATAATCTAGTGGATATAGCCTCCAAATTATGAATTATTGCTAATTAAGAGCAGTGCAGAACTTATGATTTTTTTTCAGAAGAGAAGCAAAAAAGGCTTGAATGACGAGGGGGAATGGTTTTAAACTGGAAGAGAGAGTAGATTTAGATGAGATATTAGGAAGAAATTATTTCCTGTGAGGATGGTGAGACACTGGAAGAGGTTGCCCAGAGAAGTTGTGGGTGCCCCCTCCCTGGAAGTGTTCAAGGCCAGGCTGGATGGGGCTTTGAGCAACCTAGTCTAATGGAAAGGTGTCCCTGTCCATGGCAGGGTGGTTGGAAGTAGATGATCTTTAAGGTCCCTTCCAACCCAAACCATTCTATGATTCTATGAATAGGGGCACAAAGTCTCAGTTCCTAATTGCTTCAGTCTTTGTGTGCAATACATCTGGTGCAGCCAAGTTTTCATGACTAGTACAGCTGAAAAATGAGTTTGAGGTTGGTGTGGGTATGCAACTTGTTAGTAAATCAGCCAGGATACACTTAGCCTAATTTATTAGTTGATTCAGTGTAAATATAGCCTTTGGTATGAAAAGTGTGCTCTATTCAAGATGTTGCATAGAAAGAAAAAATCTTCTTGTTTGGTACTTTAAGTGAGGATAAAACTTGCATGAAACCACTTGGGTTTAGGAACAAGACAATTTACAGACACCTGCTCAATCTACATAGAATCAGAGAATCATTTAGGTTAGAAAATACTTTTAAGACAATCAAGTCCAACCGTAAGCCTAACACTGCCAAGTCCCACTAAACCATGTCCCTAAGCACCACATCTACACTTCTTTTAAATACCTCCAGGGATGGTGACACCACCACTTCCCTGGGCAACCTATTCCAGTGCTTGATAACCCTTACAATGAAAAAATTTTTCCTAATATCCAATCTAAACCTCCCCTGGTGCAACCAGAGGCTGTTTCATCTTGTCCTATCACTTACTTAGGAAGAGAGACCGACACGCACCTTGCTACAAACTCCTTTCAGGTAGTTGTAGAGAGTGATGAGGTCTCACCTGAGCCTCCTTTTCTTCAGAATAAACAACCCCAGTTCCCTCAGCCGCTCCTCATAAAATTTGTTCTCCACACCCTTCACCACCTTCGTTGCCTTTTTTTGGATTCACTCCAGCACCTCAATGTCTTTGCTGTAGTGAGGGGCTCAAAACTGAACACCGTATTCGAGGTGCGGCCTCACCAGTGCTGAGTACAGAGGGACAATCACTTTCCTAGTCCTGCTGGCCACACTATTTCTGATACAAGCCAGGATGCTGTTGGCCTTCTTGGCTACCTGGGTACACTGCTGGCTCACATTAAGCTGGCTATCGACCAATCTGGCTAGAGGCAGAGCTGGTGAGCCACTAACAGTATAGAATACTGAATAATATAATAAACTAACTGTGATAAACTAAAATTAAAAATTACTATAAAGCTATAAAGTAGTCAATTTATGGATAAAGACCAAAGATGTTGGTCTTTAAGATGTTAGATTACTGGTATATTTTTTAAAAAAATAGTCCATTAAAAGGCTCCATTTAAGTTCAGGTCAGGGTGCTCAGATATGGTCTGAGTTATGCTGTGATTGCTCTGGGGTCTGGTCCTGTCTCAAGCTGTCCCTGAACAGTCATTGAGCTTTCATGGATTGACCTCAGTCCTGACTTGTTAACCTTGCTTTTGGCTGAAGATCACAGGACTGTCATTGAAACCTGTTGTTGTCACCATCCAGCCCTGCTTATCCTGCTCAGGTGCTACAGGATGGCATGCTGGCAGTGAAGGCACTGCCTGTGCTTTCACAGTTGGTTCCTGCCTCGTCCTCCCTTGACTCTTGCTGCTCCCTGACATAAGTTTTGAAAACCATACCCTAAGTAACTGGCTCCACAAAGAAATTGTTAGCTAAAAGTCATGCAAGTGAATAACTGAAGCAGGAAAAGGCATGGGCAACCAGCCTGTTTGTGACCTAGCTGAGCCTCATGATCTACACAGTCTGTTCCTCCTGTGAATCTCTTGCGATTAGAGTGGTACAGCATTGTACTTAGCAGTTACTGACAGATTCAAGTGAAATGTAGTGTCAGAGTTCAATACTCTCTGACTGGGTTCTTTTTGATACTCCATGGATGAAGGGTGTAATATTTAATGTCAAATGTACTTACTTAAAGATAGTCGATGTTACATGCAATTTCTGATTTAATAGAGTGATACAAAAGATAGTGAAAACACAATACCAATGTAAGTTACACTTAGAAAAAAAAGAGCAATTGCAATATATAATAGCAATATACAGTACAATGCCAATACCAATGTGATTCCCACTACAGGTCTCTATAATATGTTCATTGTCACGACACTGGCCATCTCCAGTCACCAGTAAAGAATATGTGGGTTGAAGCCAGCTTGAACCTGTTGCTCTGTTCGAAATTCTTTTACTAGTTGTCTAGTTTTTATACTCTAGGGTGGCCTGGGCCACGCATTCACTCCTCCCATACTGGTCTGGCTAACTCAGAGAGACATTCACTCTCTTTTAATGAACTCAGGGAAAAACATTTACACCACCAGCTGATCCATTCATCTGTTGATAGCTGTTTATCTAAAACAAAAGTCACCCTTGTGTCCCCTTTGTGTTGAGATATAGTCAGCTTCTTTGCAACATCTGTGGTCAGTCGAAACCTGCATTGTTCCCTGAGCTTCATGGGCACACACCTTCGTCCATTTGCTCTTCTTCCATTGTGGGGGTCACAGGCAAATCAAGTCATTTGAACTTGGGCAGTGTTTATTCAAGTGGTGGAGTTCCTTCGTTAAATGTTTTTCCTTTGGATAAAGCTTTCCCTTTCCTTTCAACCGTTTTGAAAATTTTGAGAAAAAAAATCTAAAGTCAAGGATATCCTGGTGAAACACAAGTGAATTTTGGACTTTAAACTTAAGTTATACTTAATTTTTGAATGAATATAGAATTTAAAGTGTGGGAGTTTGGTGAAGGAGGATTGTGAGACAGGAGGGAAAGAAGGTGGAGGCAGGCAATGCTTAGTTTTAGTGAACTGCACCAACACAGGATAGATATCTTTCATCCTGGTGTTCCTCCTAGGAGTCTATTTTAATATTGCCTTATATTTTGGCACCTTATCCTTGGCAATCCTCCATGCTGAATGACTGATGTTTGAGTAATTCTGGTGCCTGCAGTTCTGCCACCCCTCTGAAGAGGCAGGCTCTGGTCCCACTCTTTCTAGAGCCCTGATCACAGAGCAGTCTGCGAAGGATGACCATGAGGAGTTCAGCATCTCTATCACCTGTGACACTACATCTGGCATGGTGTGTTTGGTTTCGGACTCTCTCGTACAAGAAAAGACAGTGTTGTTCTGGAGTGTGTCAAGCAGAGGGCCATCAAGATGGTTAGGGGGCTGAAGCACATGACATGAAAGTAGAGACTGAGGTAAATGGGCTTGTCCGGTTTCAAGAAGAGAGAGCAGAGAGGAAATTTTAAGTCTGACTACAACTATGTGTTGGGAGGACATGTTGAAGACAGGCTCAGACTCTTTATGGAGGTGCACAGCAGAAGGATGAGAAGCCACAAACACAGCTTGCAATGTGGGAAATGCTTTCTTGATGTGAGGAAGCTATTTTTTACCATGAGGATGTTCAAACACAGGAACAGGCGCCTCAGGATGTTGTGGGATCTTCAGAACTCAACTGAACATGGCCCTGAGCCACCTGCTGCAACTAGACCTGCCTTTAGGAATGACTTGGACAACATGTCTTCTGGAGGTTCCTTCCAACCTGCAGGACTCTGGTTCCATTTCCTTTCTTGGAGAAATGTGACATGCCAGTGATTCTCTTTCAGTGGAAGTAAATTACAAACAGCATTATTATTGAAAGGAAGGACTTTGAAGAGCTGAAATTAGAAAATGTTTCTGCTCTGTTTGATAAATTGTGGGTTTTGTGAAGGCTTTTTAGCCTCAATAATTTTCTTGGACAAAAGGGACATAATTTTACGGGGAGATGTTTGTCAATGGCAAATGCATTGAATATTTATTATATTTAAAAACTGCAATTTTTAGTAACAGCAATATGTCATAAAACCAAACTTTAATCCGTAATCACTGTATAGAGTGAAAATATGATTTTCTTCAAGAACCAGCTTTTGTATCAGTCTCCACAAACTCCTTATAATTTTGCTTCAGCTGAATTTTTTCTTCAGTTCTCTGCTTACTATATAGAAACTTTACTTTTACATAGAATGATTTTACTTGCTATGTAGGAAAAATTGTGTGAACAGAGGGCTTTTTTATAGCTTTATACTCCAAGAATGATAGTGAAAGGAAACAACTTAGCATCAGTTACGTGGATAGAGAGAAACAGCCACTAGCAGTCTCTCATATAAAGTAAATAATTTGCTACAAATATAAATGTCTTTCTGATCTCATAATGTTCTCCGCTTCTGATTTGCATTGTGTCAATGCAGCTTTCAGAAAATACTTTGTTTTAATATTGCAAGCATTTGTGAGTGCTATAGTAACTAAGGCAGAATTATTACATTTCAGTGAACAAACTCATAAATGAGAGATCTTAAGAATTATGTCTTGTGATACTTTGCAACATTCTCATAACAATGCTAGGAAATAAAGGCACAGACACTTTATTGGGAGGGGGAATGTAGACTAGACAAAACTTTAAACAAATAACAGCTTTTGCACAATTATCTCTGCTGCGATGTTTTGAATGTCTCATTATGTCAAGTGCAGTGATTTACTGAACAAATATTTACAGTCTTTTTCTATCTCTTTGCTAATGACAACATATTAAGTTCCGATTAACTATTCTTTATCGTAACAGCTGAAAGATATGTTCTACTCTCACATTTTTCATGCTTGCATGAAAAAGAATCAGTTAGACCATGTAAGTTAAAAAAAAAAAAAAAGAGGAATGCTTAATTTATGAGTTTCTGCATTTTTTTTCCAGAAGGAAAGCTCCAGGCATGTTATGCAGAATTTTCCTAATTTTTAGTTTTGAAAGCTGCATAGGAACAAACTGTTCAGGTAGATGTACAAAGCAGAGTTATCAACACAATTGATATTTGTAGAGTTTTATTTCGTTTGGAATCATGATTACTTAAGGCTTCCAGTGCCTTACCTAAGAACCTTACCTAGCAGAACTGTGAGGTATGACAGAGTACTGTAAGTGAAATTTTGACACGTCTCAGTTACTGAATGCCATCACAGGCACGAAGAGACTTACAATATTTAATTTCAGCCTTCAGTCTAACTCTGAATTTCCTGTCTTCCTTATTCTGAAGAATAGATGTGGTCAAGTATTATCATGTTTTCATCCAGTTTTTTAACAATCTCCTTCTCGTATTTTCTCTCAGAAGCAGCTATTGTAGGTACCAAAGAACAAAAATTCCTCATGCAGTAAAATCTAACTGAAATAGGAACAATATTCAGTTGAAACTGGGACTGCTCTGGCAGTCTACCAGTAGAGATCTACTCTACAGTAAGCCATATAGTCACATGTTGTACAGTTTTAGATGCTATAAATTTCTCAGGAAGAACTCTATATATAGTAATATGAACCTTATGGCAGACATTAGTATAGTCCTCTTTTTCCCCATAACTTGTAAAGATGGTCATGCAAGCACATGCTGAACTCTACACCAATATATAGTAGATCATTACCTCAATCTGTATGAAAGTAATCTAATTATTTTAAATTTAAAATTCAGGGTTTTTTAACAATACTTGCTTGAAATCACAAGAGTTTAAAGAGGCACTTACTATGGCACTGTGCTGAAAAACCACAAGTTAGTTATCAGTCAGTTGGCAGCTATCATGAATTTTCTGTGGCCACATTTGTAGCTAGAGATGTTCATTTGAGAACCACTGAGTTATGGTCCTTACAAGATCATTCAGAATGAACAAAAAGAAGGTGAGATAATACTTATCTTTTAAGCTAGATGATATGAAGGACTGGGGGAGCTGGGGTGCAACCCATTGAAAACTTTATGTTCAGAGACTGAAGAAAGAAAGAAAACAGAGATATAAATCCTGCTTACCAGATGTTAATATCTTTAAGAAATAGTGTCAGCAAAAGCTTAATACTCCTGCTACCACTCTAGTACGGAATTTATAGACTAGGTTGCTTGAATGTTTATTCAGTTTATTGCGCTACAGTTTGTGCATTCTGTGGGCTGAAGGAACACACCCTATATACAGAGCCAAGAATTTAGTGTTAGCCTAGCATTGTAAAGGTCTAAGCAAAGAATTACTATTAGTCTAGTTGCAATGATGATAACACTTAACATTAAAATATTGTACCGTTAGAATGGAATACACAAAATTTCTAGTATCTACACCATTCTGTGGTGTTCTGCTCCCACTACCACTGCTCCTGTGGGCATTAAGGTCAGTGGCTGTGCTCTGGTGATGGGGTTAGAGGGAGCCATCAGCATAGAAGAGTCCTTCACCAGGAGAAAAGTGAGGGTGACGATTTCTTCCTTCTCACTCCTTCGTCTGCTTGTGGTCATTTTTATCTGTTTGCTAACCCCTTATTCTTTCTTCTTTTGTTTACGATTCCCCATTACATCCAAATTTATTATATATAGTGTCTTACATATGTACTGGGGACTTTTTGGTTTTTCGTTACCCTTAAAAATCTTTTTGCCAACTTCCATGGTTGCATTACTTTAATGAGCAGTAAAGGACCATTGATGACTCATTCATAGCCATTGGGCCTCCTTTTCCTGTACTTCTCTATCTTGCGTTTGATTCTAGAGTCGTAGATATTTCATTCTACACACACTAATTATGTACTGTCAAGGCACTGAGCATGACCTCTTCCTCCCACCTCCCATGCCTTTTGCAGTCTGGGCTCAGGGCCAGGTTTTGGTGCAATTGTGTTATCTTGAATCAGGCTGCTGGTGAAAGGGCTAGTTGTGCAAATGAGCTGTGAGAAGTGTGTGCTTGGGAGCCATGTCAGAACCCTGGCCCATGGCCTGCTAGGGCTGCCCCAACAGTTATTACTATAGTTGTATGTACAATGGTAACCATAACAGAACTGATAAAGCTAAGCAAAAGCTAGAAATAAAAAAGGGTATAATAATCAAGCAACGGTTAGGTATTTGCTGTTACAGCTAGAAAAGCTAACACATAGCTCCAGATAGGCCAAGATGAGTCCAAGCGAGGCCTGACACCACCTGAGGCCCATGAGCCTGACACAAGGCCCATGGCCTGTTACTAGCAGTGACAATGCCATCCTTTGTGAGCCACAGGGCTACACCACGTTCCTCATTTTTCAATACCATCACATTTATTCATCTTCACTGTAGTCTACGTCTCTTCTGTTAACCAGATAAAACACATAGTCAACTGCTGGAAACAAAGCTGTGTTTTGGGACTGTGAGGAGAATGGTTATCTTTCCTTTCTGCATGAAGACTAGAGTCAGAATACATTCTGACCTTTAGAAATACGATTACCCTATTAGAAAAAAAAACAGGGAAGAGCTATACTGTCATGCCTATCCTTAAGTGACTAGTCAGACTTCTATTTGGATCAACCTTATATTCTTAATTTTCAAACCCTGTAGGGGTCATTTCATATATTTTATATATTTGCTTATTTTCTGAGTTACTTTGGTTATTTTTCCCTGAAGCTGATATAATTCTTTTTATTGTTTTTCACAGTCTCAATATTGTTGATGAGAAATCTTTTGTCTACAGCTTCTGCTGTATTCTGTCATATCCTTTCCTCTTTTTCAAGATTAATTCTAAAAGTCAGAAATCCAGGGAAATACGTCTATTGGCTTCAGGGGACTGATTTGATAGCCTTCCTGGGGAGGGCTATCAAAATAACAAGAATGAAAAAGAATGCTACTTAACTTTGGCATCTTAATTCTGTAATTTTCACAAGTGTTTTTATAGCCATTCACCAGAGCATCCTCCCACATATCATGACTGAGCGGTCTGCAGACTCCACAAGTTAAGAAATATTGATTTAGCAAATCCAACTTGCAGGCAAGGTGTGTGGAGCACAGTCACCGAATCATGAACAATTATGGACATAAGATCTTGCAGAACACGAACTGATGCCCTGATTTACTGAAATTTCAGGTAGGCGAGTAAGCAACCTAGCAGCTGCACAGTTAAATTAATTTGGGAATACTAGATACTACAGGTAGATTTTTTTCAACATGGTTATGGATACACTATTCAGATGGGCTATGCCATTTAGTCATCTAGCCACTTACATTGTTTAAGACTATTCAGCACGGTTCTGTTGTTAGATGATGTGAAAAACAGTTTGAACAATGGTTTGTCAATTGCTAGAAGTATTTTGATAAAAAGAAGTTCTTGGGTACCAGTACATGCAGGTCTGTATCACCTGTCTTAGGGCATTCAGTATCTGTGTTTGCCCTTTCCTCTCTTCAGCAGCCTCTCAGACATTTTAATATTATCATCACGGGTCTATTGCATGTCCACCAATGTCTTTACTGAGAAAGGCGACTTCATTGAGTCTTTTCTTTAGCTGCAGTTCTGTGAAACATGATTCTGTTGATGCTTTTCAAATAGGTTTATCTTACTCAAAGTTTAGTGTTCAGAACTATTCATAGTATTATACCTGAGGATTTATTGAAACACAGTCCTGTTTATTTTCCCAGTGTAACATCTGTCTTTGTTAGAACACTATGGCAATGTTGACTTCAGATGATCTTATCAACTAGTTGCTATCATTCATGACTTCTTTTTCCTGAACAGCTGCAGCCTATGATATTGCTCCTTATCCTATAATTATGCAGCTGATGATTTCTGCTTGAATATAGTATTTTGCAGTTGGTCCCAATGAATTCTATCAGGTTACTTTTTCTTCTCAGAAATCTGAAAAAATACTTCAAGACTCGATTTTGTGGTCATATGTAGGGAACTGGAGCAAGGTTTTTTGCAATGCACTGTGCACCCGGTTTGACATACCTTAATTTTCAAGACTACTGAATACATTGTAACAAGTTGTGTTCTCTTGGCAATGCTTGTTCATATCACAGCTTGATAAGCTTACCGTGAGGTTATCATCTGCTTTGTATTTCTAAAGAACATGTGCACCTGATATCGTAGTGATGCCTTACATCCTCTTTTTCCTTGGTTGCAAAATCTATGAGTTTCTGTATGCTTTAAGCATGCTTATGTTGTATGCAGATAAAACACAGGACAAGATTGCAATCAGTTCAAAGGAGCTGCTCATTTGCTTTGTTTGCAGTTTAAGTTAGGAACGGCAAATGTTACATGAAAGTGATTTTTTGCCTCTTCTCAGTCTTACTGAGATCCTATTGTTTTTCTCATTCTAGGCTTTTAGGTAGACGTAAAGAAAAACCCTTGCAGATTATGCACAGGCTTCCAAAGGTTTAATGTGTTACTTTTTCCCTTGTCCCAGTCAAGTAACAGTAAAGAGTTCCCACAAAAGTGAATAAGAAGCTTTCTGGCAACATACCTGCTAAATTGCACTTGCCAACAAAGTCTTTGCTATATGTGAAATTTTTGATTGGCTGTACCACGATTTCTTCTACAGTTATACAGTGTTAATGCTTAACAAAGGATGTTGCTTTTTGTTTTATGACTTAAATTAATTTATGTTCAGTATCTTCTGTGGATAGCCAGAGGCCTTGACACTTCATTAAAAAAGTTTTCCTGTTATACCACCTACTAAAATAACTTGTATTGTTTTTATTATTAGATATTATTCAGTATCCTTCCCAAACCTAATTCTGCTTTCTGAGCTGACTTTTAGAAAAATTACACACACACAAACTTAGATTGAACTAATAACCATCTGTTAATTATGAGATCAGTTGTAATTATATTCTTAAAACCAAATAATTTCAGTAAGACATGAGACATTCAAAATACAATATGAGCACCCAAGCAAAGTCAAGTGTACCTACAAATCTCTATATCTGCTATATTCTCTCCTCAATTGTGGTTACTATGCATCACTCTCAAAACTGTTAATTTGGTGTTTCCTCTCTTTCTGCAGTGAACTGTTTTTTTCCTAAAAATATCAACAACTGTCTACCTATATATCTAACGCTAGTGTCAGGTCAGCTGAGCCTATTACTTTATTTATTGCTCAGTTTTACTCATACAAGTTTTTGTCAAGTCTCTTAATCTTGGAACTGACCAACTATATTTCACAGAGAATAATGAACTGTGGTTATTTCAGGCCTGGTTAGCCGTAATTTTTTCAGGAAAGTTGCATAGTATTTTTTCTATTCCTTGACTGGAATTTCATCATAACATTCAGAAGACTTAAGAGCATTTGACCTCTGAACCTCTGAAGAAGGAATAATGTGAACCAAACTGGGAATTTTATGTGTTCTAAAATTTTTTCCTTTTTGAGCCAAACAGTGGTATGTAATGTATCCCTCCCAGAGGAAAACAAAGCAGTCCTTCAAAGAGGAAGTTGCCAAAATCAAAAGTGTATCTTTCTACCCCTTTATCTACATATCATCTCCTTTATTTCCAGGTCAACAGTAGGTCGCAATAGCTGCTTCAACCAGCCATGAGAGAGAGGCATAATTGCATGCACTGGATCGAAGTATGTGAAGAAGTAGGAATATGGATTTTACTCTCACATTTCATACATGGCTAATCTGCCTGATTTTGAGGTGAGCACTTTTGATTTTGGCCCAAGCTGTGGGATACACATCTTTTTTTTTACTGGACTGCTGTGAAAACTTTGGCAAGTAATGCCAGAAACTTTGCTGTGTCAGTTGCAAAATTCCTTCCCTGGAATTGGATCCAGCCTTTGAATGGGTGTGCTAGATTTTAATGTTCTCAGATTAAAGAGATGCTACAGTTAATCCCAGTCATTTTTGAGGAAAGGAAATTTTGCTATGAATTTATTGCCTGTATTGTTGAAGTGCACATATATGTTGCCGTGAAATTTTGTAAATGTTAAGAGAATATTTCTCAGCCTACTTGATGTGATAATTACTTGTTTTGGGTACAAAAGTGGCATTAATAGCAGTTACTGGAATTTGAGCAAATGACAGAAAGATTACTTAAGGCTGCATTGTAATAGAGTCACAGGAAACGGAGCCATGTGTCATGACAACCCTGTATGAGCTGAAAATAAAGAGAAAAATTCTACTGGCTTCTGATAGCTATATATTGTACCAGTTAGTCCAGTTACTACAATATCTGAACTTCTCAGTCTTTAATGTGTGTAGCTTCAAAACTTAATACAACTAAAATTGGTTCTAAAGGTTAAAATCAACTTCTTAAAAAACACTCAGAATGTGAGAGCCTGTTCCTAAGAAGAGTTTGCCTGCAGAGGGAGCAGGGAGTTGGACATAATGATCCTTATGGGTCCCTTCCAACTTGAGATATTCTATGATTCTGTGATATCTGAGCAGTGCCTTGAAAATGAAAATGTCAGAATTTTATCCACTTCCTTGCTTGGTATTCATATGGTGTCTAATGCAATGAGATTTAGGTGTTGCTTCGGCCATCATCTCCCCTTAAGATGCATTTGGGTACTGGGGAAACAAATTCATTCTGTCCTCCCCATCTCCTCTCCAAGGTGTGTAACCTTCTTCCACCTCCTCCTGTGTAATCATCTTCTCACTGGCAAATTCTTACACTTCACCATGAACATTCTGTACATATCCCCTACATGTAAGCAGACAGTGGCAGAAGCTCCTTCAGTTTGGAGCTAGCTGGAAGGCATCACCACAGTATTCCCCCTGAGTGATAATCTGGATTCCTTTATATTACTAAACCCAAAAGCACCTGCCTGGCTACTGCCTCCTCTCAGTGGGTTAACTACTGTTATAATATTGCCAATTAATAAGGAGTCAGACCTATGCTCTTCCAGACTTGTGTTTTTTTGATATTGAATACATTCAAATTGACAGATGTGGTTACAAAACACTTCACAACAGAGAGGATGGATGCAGTACTGATAATTAGAAACAAGAAAAATGGGACAATGAGTCTGCTTCTCCTTTGGTTAAAAGCTTAAAAAAGTTGAAACTAATAGGAATTGAATAACTTCAAATAACAGTGGTTTGATGGCACTGATTATCAGTTTGTGGCATTTGTCAGTACAGGTAGCTGAGGAAGGTATACAGTTGCATTTTTTTTTCGTTTCTGTGATTATATATGCTAGAACAGCTTCTGTGACTGATAAGAAACTAAAATGCTAAGCTTGAGTCAGACCACACATAGCTCTAGTCTGCAGTTGTACAGCTTCTCCAGTTCACTGTTACTGTCAGTCATATGCCCTGAGTGAATGTACCTTTCCAGGCAGTAGTGCACCATCACACTTATATCTATGCTTTCTTTTTCCTAATGTCACATTGCAGAGGGACTTTGAAAGGCTTCTAGGCATACCAGATAGAATATCTTTGCTGTCTGTAGAATGGAGAAGAGAAAGTAATATGGCAAAGTAATGCCAGCAACAAACTATGTCGTTCCTCTCTCTCTGATGCATGGCTGCAGGACTTTGGCACTATATAAAAAGTTTGGTACTATATAAAAACCTTGATTTTAAAAGGTGAAGTAAAGGTTTCATAAAGGTGCATCCAAAAGTTACAGAATAATAATTTGCTGGTTTTCTAAATTAACTGCTAAAACAATTTCTATGGACTTTATTTGAGAGATAGTACTTCATCAACTTTTCACAAAGTGTAACAAAGCAGATGAATAAATGAAGTACTTCTAGAGTGTATATGAAAGTAAACAGCCATGATAACAACAGATGAATGCTTTTCTTCTTACTTTCTGGAAATGCTGCAGTTTGGGAGGATGAGGGAATAGGGATGAAAACTATGTAGCACAGGACTGGAGAGAAAAATTAAAAACATATATTGTAATGAAAAAAAAAAGATAACCTTTGTAAGAAAGTTCACTTGACTTATGGTGGTCACAAATGTCATAATAGTTATGAGTACATAATAGTTAAGAGTACATGTAAGAGTGAAAAGTAGGTAAATACAGTGTGCATCTGAAGAATCAGTTATTGAGAATGAAGATTTTGGAGCTTAGAGAACAAGATACACAATGTTTTAATGGAAAACTAGGATTTGATAAAAGCTGAAAAATAGATTTATACAGCATGAAAAAAAAGTATGAATTGAAGCTATTCTGTACCCTTATATATGTAAATAGTAATCTCATCCCATATTGTGAAATGCTTTGGGCTCACTCCATTCAGATGCTCTCTTAACTCGTATTTTGGTACTCACCATTCTTAAACAACTGAGGTTAACACAACTGTAGCATAATTATTAGATGTATCGCCTTTGGGAACTTCAGAATCTACAATTTTGCTAACGCCAAGCACATTATATATGCTATCCTTGTGGGTATTCCTCTGGGGTTTTTTTGAGGAGGAAGAAGAACAGATTGAACTTCATGGTATTTTTTATTTGCTACTCATGCAATTTAGTAGGGATAATCTTTTCCTAATTTCATTAAGCATACAAATACATGTACCTATGTTTTTTACCTGCAAAAGGAATTAATCCAAGTCCGATAAGTAAATTTTAAAAATTCAGTGATTCAGCTATTCTTTAATAGCTGTATTTCTCTTCAGACTCTAAGGATTAAATGTCAAAATCTTTAATGAGTAATTTAATAAAATGGTGAGCAAGGTATATCCAGTACTAAGCAGCTCTATATTAAATAGAGAAGTTGCAAATAGCATTATATAAATGATCTACTATTTAACTTTTTTTGCTCTTTTACACAAAAAGAAAAGTTCTGCAAATAATGGAAGACTAGTTTTGTATATTATGCTTCAGATTTAAAAAATGGCACAAATGCAGGGAGTTTTAAGGGAATACTTTCTTTCACTGCCAAGAATATAAATTCATGGTATACAGTAGCAAATGACTGTATGACAGCCATATAATACCAATAGCCAACACTTAGAAGATTTTTTTGTAAAGGTCTTAGGATCCAACTTTGAGCCAATCATTAAAGCCTAGCAACACAGATTAACCTGCCATTCAGATCTTGACAGTTAAAGGTACCATTTATGATTAGAGTAGATTTCTCTTGCTTACTCTGGCAGAGCAAATGCACTAGGGATCTTACTGTGGAAAATATATAAACAGTTTCCTGTGCTACAAAGGAAGTATTAGTAAATTTATTTACCTTTTTAACAGGAGCTTTCTGTCTTTCGGGACTTGAAGAGAATTTGTCTAGTAGCTGAAAGGCTGAACACAGGCAAATCGTGTTTCAAAATGACTTAAAATGGAAATTCTATAATTTAAAAAAATCCTCTGATTTCCAATGAATTTTTTTTTTTAGTTAAGAAACTCAAGATCTTTTTAAAAGAATGCATGGAGGGATAGGAAGGTGGAAGGGAAATTACCGACAGTGATCCTGATAAAGGCAATCCTTTACTGAATTCTGAAAATATTTTAATTTTATGGACATTGGATCAGACTTTACTACTTTTGCTATAAAATAGCAAATGTATGTGTATGTATGCAGACTCAGATGCTCTCTAAGGGTGATCATAATCTACTCCTTTATGAAGGAAATATCAGACTGCTGGGGTGGTTGTACAAAATCATGGATTGCAATCTCACAAGCGCAAGAACTGAGATGACTAGCAGTTTAATTGTGATGAAGACATTACAATAACTACTCATGCAAGGTTTTTGCTACACTTCGTTAAATAGCCTAGACATGGTCTTATTAATTTTACGTCGTAAAGATTGGATTATTATAAGCATATTACCTGCAGACAAGAAAGTCTTTTGATCTCCTTCCTCCAGTGCCAACAGCCGCCTTCCAGTCCAGAGGTGGACCTGACACCTTGGAAGGCCTCAACTAGAATAAGTTCTCAAAAATCCAGAGTGACTGGCATTCCTGTCTTCTTTCTCTCTTGTCTGGAAATCCTAGCTGAAGAAGACAGGAGCACTAGGCTATCAAGTTCTTGTTACAGAAGAGGTAAGTAAGAGGGATAGCTTTCTTTTAATCTCTAGGAAGTCAGAAAATAGATGCTGTTATCTCACTGGTGCTTCTGTAATGGTTCTGTTAGTGCGGACTCTCTAACAAGGCATCAGTGAGATGTTTCTGGTTTTGCTTTACCCTGTTGCAGCGTCTTGTTGCTGACTGTTTTGCAAAGATCAGGGTCAGATGATTTCTGTGCATTGTCACTGATGGTCCTATTAACAGGCATGTTCTCTGTTCTACATCCTTCACCTCTTTCTCAGTGAATTGAGGTTACTAGATATCTGTCTGTACTCTGAACCTTAGATGTCTTCATCAAGCTAGCTCTTTTTTTTGTATTAGTTTTGTGCTTTTGCATGATTTACATATAAAATTTGCGATGTTTTTGCACTTCAGCAGTCATAAAACTATGTCACAATAATAATAAAAAAATCTCTACTTGCTGAATGCTGATTTAAGCATACTTTAACGATTTTCATAAACCACGGGCATGCTGATTTAGTGTATCATGTTGCTGATATATTCAAAGCACACAGAAGAGGAAGGTGAGGGGAAGAAAGTATTTTGTCTTGTAACCCAGCATAACAGGCATAAATTGTCTGTTACACTTTGAGTGAGCTACTGACATGGTTGGCCACTAAAAACTTCAAGCCTGAATCCAAATAATAAAGGCATTGACTTTGAAAAGACCGAGCATGCAAATAACTTTCATCTCATGAATACTCCTATTGATTTTGATGAGACTGTATAAGTTCATCAAGTCCTGTGGGTGCATAATCTTTAGGATCCAAGCCCAAGGCCAAAGTCGATCTCATTATTTTAGTGTTTGAGATTCTGTAAGACAACAAAGACCATACTTCACAATTCAGATCATATTTAACAAAGGTATTTTCTTTTTATTATTTTTCCTTTCCAGGTCTAGCATTTCAGTTTTAGCACAGATAGACTGAAAACAGGCACAGGTCAGAATTTTATCTCTGGCAGAAAAATATGTTGTAAAGAAAGCCAAAACAGCTCTTAGCCATATCAATATGAATATGTAAATGATGAATGTGTCAGAAAATACTAGTTGTGTACTACCTAAAGAATTGGTAATAGCATTACTAATACTATGATCACCTCTTGTGGAAGAAAAGATATGAGACCCTTTTGAAGTACTAGGCATTTCTGAGGTTGAACTAAGGTGTATTAAGTTATTTCCTAATAATTTAAGTATCTGTGAAGGCAATCGCTCCAAAATCTAGGTGAGTTAGACCATTTTTTGAATCTGCTAATTCATGATCTGTAACATATCCACCTACTGTGTTTCTAGGCAATAAGCTGTCTAGAGGGCCTCATCTTGTTCGTGAAAAATAAAACGTAAATGAGAGATGGAAGGCACAGGACTTCTTGACCTTTGTCAGCCTTAGTAAGAAACCCAAGGGACTGTGTATGTATAACAGCCATGTCACAGTCTCTAAGTCAGGCTGAATAGCTGGTAAGTCATATTTATTTATGATGCCTAAAAATATTGTAGTAGATCAAAACAGGTACATTACCAAAGCATACTGCAAATATATGGTTCCTGTGACTGAGCTTAATTTCTTATTTTTGTCTTTGCTGCATCAATGTTGTGGCAGTCTGCACATTTAGACTGTCTAAAATACAGAAAAGGAAAATAGAGGTGCTTCTGGTGCATTACTATGACTTCTTCTGATGGTTCATTTTGTCTGTTTTCAGTATAAAATCAGGTAATGTGGAATCTGATGTGTATTTGGAGAACACAGCTGGGCAAGAATGCCAGCTGATTAACTGCAAATGTCAGCATGAATTTAAACTGGCCCTGGCAATGTCTGGGTGAAGGTGACGGGGTTTGTTTCTACTCAGTAGAGCTAAGAAATACTTGAGTTTCCTGCTACAAAAGAAAGGCTCACATCCAATAGCATGCTATCATTAATGACAATCAGAAGAGATTCTTTAGTCTGAGCTCAGCTAAAAGAAAGTTTTCCTGAGAGCCACTCAAATTCCTGATTTGCTGCATTTTTTGATAACAGTAGCCCGACTGTTGATCTAAAAGCTCTTTTTGTGGGTTAGTTTGGGTTTTTTCCTTATGAACAGCTTTCTAGTAAGAAGGGAGCACTGTAGAAGTTGGCAAAATTATGTGAGTGAAGGGCAAGATATTGAATTTTTCAAAATTCTGTGGTTTTGTATAACTGTCGATTAAATAAAAATAGACTTATTGCATTCTTAATAGCCATTATTTAAAAGTTAGAACAGAAATTCCTTCTATTCCTTTTATAATATAAATTCAAAATGTTGAAGAAGTTGTTACCAAAGTAATATACATATTCTTCTGATACTGAAACCTTGGATTACATGTTATCCTTGTTTTGCTTAGTTTCAAGGATTAAGTTTTCAAGCAGCATAGTGGAAAACTTTTAATGAGCTGTTTTAACTCCTCTTTTTATACATTGCTTCTATTTTTGAAAGCACTATTAGCTATTACCATTTAATTTGGTGAGAATTCTTTTTTCATTTTAACCTTGAATAAAATCCTTATGCACATTTCAAATTGGTGGCTGAGAATTACATCTTAATCCCATAATTGATAAGTAAATTAAAATGATATGACAAAGTTGCAGGAATACTTCATGTTGGAATTTAAATACTTCTTTTTTGGCACCTAGTATTGGGAACTTGGTCTTAGAGGTATTTTCTGTTTGCTTTCAAGAACTTTCTTCAGATTTTTACAGAACTAGAAGCTGATTTCAGATTTGATGGGTAGCATTTTAGTCACACTTTTTATTACCACAAAACCTAACAGTGCATTTCAGTGGAGACCATACCCTTCTGCCATATGTTTTTTTTGCTGCTATTTCTCCTTGAAGTTGTTACTTCCAGACTGAATTTGAGTCCATGCAACCACTAGGGGTTTAGCAAGGATAATTTTTGCTGGTCAATATACACAGCATGCCTGAGAAAATAATTTGTTCATGTCACAGGTCACAAGAAATGAGCACTGCACTCCTTTATTTTAATGGCTCAGGCACTCAGAAGTGCCTGAAGAGTCCGTGTCCAAGTGCGTTAGGGTATGGGGAGCTAGGAACGGGGAGCTAAGAAAGAAACAAAAAGCAAAGGGAAGGTGAAACTAACTTTTTCAGAGTAGCAAAATACAACAAAACCTTAAATTTTGCCAAAACAAAGATAAAGCAGTCTTATTACTGGAAATATCAGTGTTTGGATGGAAGCACTGTAAATCCTGAATCACTGAAAATATTTTCATGCAATGCAGTTTCAAAAGGAGAGGTATTGGCAGGCACAGACCATAGACACAGGCATGTGCATCTGCATTAATTGGCCACCTCTTTCTACCGAAGTAGTATCAGGCAGTCAAAAGATTAATTGCAACAGAGAGGGGTAATGCATTCAAAAGCCGTATAATAAGAGCTACACACCGATGCTGAATTATTTGGATGCAAATTGTTATGCAGCACAAAGGAATAGTTACAATAAGTAGAAAGCAGGATGCTGACCTTGTTGAAGATCAAAAATATATACCATGGCCTTATTATAACATAAAAAAGAGTGCACATGAATTAGTTTGACATCATAAAACTATTATTTAAAGTATTTCAGTGTGCCCTCTTCAGCTAGTGTACCCCTCCTTAATGTGGATTTATGAATCATACTTTTTATTAGCTCTGGTTTTGTACTCCAGCTTAATGTACCACATTAAGAAATATTCAGCACCTGGGGAACATCATGAATTTGTCAGTGGGGTTAGATGTTCAGTTCAGATTGGAATTGGCCACCTCTTATATATTTTACATGCTTTCTCTTCTGCATTATTTTTAACTCTTTTTGACACACAACTTTTTATTTTCTGCATAATACCTATGTTCAGCATTTCTTGTCAAGTTTTTTTATGATCAGTGGGAAAAATCTTCTACAAGCTGGGAAAATCTTATAAAAATTTTATACTGATGAATTGATTTTAGAACAATGCATAAGCGAAACCATTTTTAATTTGTTAGGCTCACCTTTCACCTCAGGACCTTTAAAATAGCTATAGCAGATCTGTCACTATATTTTTATAAAATTAGTTAAATTTGGATCTCTGGATGTGAATTAAACTTAATTTGCAATGAAGTTCTGTACTAGTTTTGGATGGGATGAAAGTTAATTATTTTCTCGTAGCAGCTGCTATGGTGCTGTGCTTTGGATTTGTGACCAAGAGTGTTGATAATACAGAGATGTTTTAGTTATTGCTGAGCAGTGCTTGCACAGAGTCAAGGCATCTTCTGCTTCTCACGCACTCCATCAGTGAGTAGGTTGGGGATACACAAGAAGTTGGGAGGGGACACAGTTGGGACAACTGACTCCAGTTGACCAAAGGGATATTCCAGACCATATGACATCATGCTCTGCATATAAAGCTTGGGGAAGAAGAAGGAAGCGGGGGACATTTTGAGGGATTGCGTTTGTCTTCTCAAGTAATCATTATGCATGATGGAGCCCTGCCCTCCTGGAGATGGCTGAGCACCTGCCTGCTGATGGGAAGTAGTGAATTAATTCCTTGTTTTGCCTTGCTTGCACGTGCAGCTTTTGCTTTCCCTATTAAACTGTCTTCATCTCAACCCATGAGTTTTCTCACTTTTACCCTTCCCATTCTCTCCCTATCCCACCAGTGGGGATCGAGTGAGCAGCTGGCTGGGAGGCAGATGCTGACCGGGGTTAAGCCAAGACAAGTTCTAAATGAGGGATGAACATTTCAGACTTTGACTTTAGTACCAAAGGAGGTGGATAAGGTTAAGAACAAATTCAATATTCAATTTGCTATTATTTCTAATTTTAGATAACTTGAATAGTTATTAAAACAAGTTGAATAAAATGATTTATCCTTGTCTCTACTACATCTGTTCATACTATCCATTTATATCAATTAACAGAATTTTACTTTAAACTAAAAAAAATAGCAAATATCTTTTGACTATATTAGTTATTTTATAATAGGATGCTTTTCTTTTCCTTATGAATATGCATAGTATGATATAAGAACAAACTTAAGTCTTTCATATCACTATTAAGTATGGCTGAGGAACTTTAGATTGAATCCAGTCTCTACAACTTTATTTACAGTAGTCAACAAATGAAGGCATACTGATGTCCTCTCTTTAACTGTCAGTAGAAGTCAGTGGGTTCACAAACCATGCCTAAATGTCCTCTGAACTGTTTAGTAAATTTCTGTCACTGAATTGTGCAAGTTTCTTTGGCTTCATAACATGAGCAAATAGTTGTTTGTAGATGTGGAACAGCTAAACCAAAACTTAATAGCTTTGCATATTAACAGATAGATACTTCTTTTCTTATCCTGATTTTTAAATTAACTGCATTATTTGAAGTTGGTTTTTTAAGCTGCGAGAAGATAAACACTAGGTAGTGTTCATCTCAGATCATGATATCTTTCTAATTACTTGAAAAAAATAAAATACGGACCTGCACTCTAAGTCCTACATAAATATTTTTCAAAATAAGCAGAGTAAACCTAACTAATATTAAAGTTTAACCAATATTCCCTTATTCATTCCTTCTATTGTCTCCAAATCATACACATTATGCACATATAATGACCACTTACCAGCTTGAATGTGCCTTGAAATGTAGGAGTTATGGATACAATTATCTTCAGTCCTGTTTAACTACATGTGTTCAAACCACAATGGAATTAATTCAATTGAAAATTATCACCAAGAAATCTAGCTTATTAGCAAGTAATATCTGATTAGTGTTGCCAACTGCATAAAGCAAATGAGTGATATCAAGTAAAACTCCTTCCCTTCAGTGTGCTAATCAGCATTGCCACTGCCCTCCGCTGATTATTAGTGAGGAAAAGTAGACTAGGTAATATTTAGCTAGCAATAATAGCCATGACATGACCACTGCGTCTTTTGACTGTGATGACATGAGCTCCTGTCAAGTCACTGCATTGTTGGGAGCAACACTTTCTATCTCCAGGAAGGTGTAGTTGGTAAGCTTATACTTCTGGTCTGTCTTTATTTCAAGTGTTTTCTAACTAGACAACCTTACTTGTTACTGCTTCTCTTCTGCCTATGTTTCCAGCAAACACCTGAAGCACAGCATATCTTGTTTTTCATTAGATTTTTTTAATGTTAGTGTCCTTTTTATTAATGCTTTTTTCTCTCCTCCATTCTCTCCTACTACCAAACCCTTAATCTGAATAAATGGCAAGGGACCTCAAGGATGTTGAGGTGTTGGAGCGAGTCCAGAGGAGGGCGACCAAGCTGGTGAAGGGTCTGGAGGGTCTGACCTACGAGGAACGGCTGAGGGAGCTGGGGTTGTTTAGCCTGGAGAACAGGAGGCTCAGAGGTGACCTTATTGCAGTCTACAACTACCTGAAGGGAGGCTGTAGTGAAGTGGGAGTTGGCCTCTTCTCCCAGGCAACTAGCGCTAGGACAAGAGGACATAGCCACAAGCTTCGCCAGGGGAGGTTCAGGTTGGACATTAGGAAGAATTTCTTTACAGAAAGGGTTATTAGACATTGGAATGGGCTGCCCAGGGAGGTGGTGGAGTCACCATCTCTGGATGTGTTTAAGAAAAGACTGGACATGGCACTTAGTGCCATGGTCTAGTTGACGTGGTGGTGTCAGGGCAACGGTTGGACTCAATGATCCCTGAGGTCTCTTCCAACCTGGTTGATTCTGTGATTCTGTGTGACCAAAACCTGTTTTGAATAGACTCTTAAAATTTCGTATCTGTACTTAGCAGTTCATAACCAAAAAATTTTTTCTGGCTGATGGAAAATAATATTCCAAAATCATTATTTCTTTTAAAAAACAAACTAGGGGAAAAAAATCTCTACTCAGTTTCTCATTGGCACATTCAATACAGAAAGTGAAATATATATCAAAATCTTTACCTTTGAAATTCTGAAATCATATGTCAAAATCTGGTAAATTTAATTGTCAAGTTTTTCATCATAAGTGTACTTTCACAGGGTGAACAAAAAAGATGCTTCAGAAGTTATGGAAAAGACAAGTGAAGAAATAGGTCTGCAACACACAATACATATTACTGCAGGCAAAATGTTTTGCCTAGATACAGCAGTTTTATATCAATCTTTATTTAAAGTTCTTTAGAATCTGGAATATAGACTCACAGGTCCTTTACATGGAAAGCATTTGCTTTCTTTCTGCAATTGGAACCTTCTGTAGCATTCCGGCTTGCATCCAGGTTAGTTGTACTGTGTGCTAGACTTTTTGGAAGTATGTCCTTGAATTCTGTACAGCACAAAAATAAAAATAATGACTCAGTATAAATGTAAATTCCCTATAGTGGCACACTATGTTGAAGCATACTGCTTTATTTCATTTTGTTCTGTCTCTTTGCATCAGCAGTCAGAGATGCAAGCAAGAGATGGAGTCCAAACCTCCACCAAAAAAAGCTTTCCATGCCTCATCTAAGATTCTAGAAAGTAACCATTGTGCCATCTGGAAACCTGTTAATGACTTATATACCACATACATTACTGAAAAACAACATGATACAGTTTTTATGTTCTTATATAAAGCAAAGTGATTATTCTTTTTTATCTTTTATATTTAAAGGAAACTGGTAATTCTTCACGTGCTACAGTTAAGAATGCTACTTGCTATAGCCTGTCTGTATGATTGTCAGCTTAACAAAACACCTTACTAGCTAATATATCTTGGTCTTATTCAAGCCTGACTGGTAAACAAATAGCTTACTGTGGATTTTGTTTAATCTCACTAAGTAAGTAACCTGGTTAGATGACATACTCAAATCTGAAACATTTCTCAGCAAAAGCAACACGGCCACTCAGGAAATGTTTGGAGGGATCAGGGAAACTAGAGATTAAATTCTCTGTTCTTTTACTCTTTTGCTCTGTTTTGGGAACTGTGGGCGCAATTCAGCGTTCGGGTGGGTGAACGAAGTATGTCTTCACGCTTGGCATGAAGTAATTATTTCCAGTCTTCAAAATAAAATATTCAGGATGTTCTCAAACTAATCTTCCTCCGAGCCTAAACAAAATGATGGAATAACTGTAAGTAAAATGGCTTGTCCCAAACTCTCTTGTGTTGCTGAAATGGCAGACAGAAGGTGAAAACTCAAGTATGGTTAGGCTGATAAAAGAAACTGCATGAAAATAGACAACCACTTTATTTCTGTAGTTTTAAGTTCCTTATGTAATAAAGGGTAATAACAAGAAGTTCCAGCCTTTTTCAAAATCATGCATAATCTAAAATAATTTAAAATATTTACCAGAAATAATTTACTTTTAAAGATTAGGCATGTAATGTCTGAGGGTTTCCTTCTCTGCTGGACTGTCTGACAGGCATAATACAAGAAACATTTTGGTACAGTGATAAGAGGAGCTTGACATAACCTTGTATTTGCCAGTCTAGACTCCTAGATGGCCAAAATAGATACTTATGTAGATCTCAGTAATTATGAAAATTTGTATAACTTATGAAATAGTAATTAAATCAAGAAGTTAACGTATCTCTAGATTCTTGAAGTGCCATCACCTCTTTTTTTCTGCCCAAATTGATACTTGAAATTTAAAGGTAACACTTCTTATGGTAAATCAGTTTTGATAATTATAGTTAAAGGTTTCTCTATTTCAAAGTTTTACTAAACATGTTTTCCCTTATGATGGAGGAGAAAAGACTGTGTAGAAACAACATCCTTAAAACTTTAAGAACTACGAGTTCAAAATTATATGCGATTTCTCTGCAAGAGTTTGCACAAACAGCAATACACTTCACTTTGGGCAATATTTCTTCTCCTTGAGGTCAGTCTTCTTCCTCTCTATTGTTCCTGATTTATAGGAAGCTATTGTGAGATTGGCGTAAGAGAATGCAAGTTTCCGTGCTTTCTGTACAGATGACATCCCTGTATGTTCCTTAGATCAAGCATAGGTATATCTTGTCCCAGTTTTCTCAAAATCACACTAGAATCTGCAGCTTCATTGAAACTGAATGGAGGTGAGGATGGAGGTCACGGTATTTGAAAGGAAGAAGCAATTGGACACAAATTACAGCAAAACTCTTCTGTTTCTAAACAGTAGTTACATGCTACTAGTCTGACTGCACAGTGTTTTTTGGATATCTGTTCTTATCAAGGGTACAAAGTATGTGTGCGTTATGGCAAATTGGCAGATGTCAACTGTGCTTGTGTGGATGAGTGGTTGGTTTGGTAGCTGAAATAAAAAATTGATCTTCATTTTCCCCCCACAAGTCACACAAAATATTTCATTTGACCCAAATGAAATGTGTAAATTGGCAGAATTTTTATATCTGTATTTCTTCAGTGAATAAATTGCTCTATTCAGAAACAGTTCAGCTAACTTTCACTTCCACTTTGAGCAAATATAGTATTAATCTGAAAATTTTCTCCCAATCCTGATTAGCACTGCACAATATTAGACTCCTGAAGTCCAAATACACTAAGCTTGATTGCTTTGGTTCATACCTTTGGAATGATATATATTTCCTGGGAAACTGCTGGGTACAAAGCACAGCAGCTCCATTGTTTAGCAAGTCAGATTACTGTGAATACGTGGTCAAAGTTCTTTGTACTCTGCTTTGGTTTCCCACAGGGACCCTGGTGAGGATTTTGACTTTAGTATTCAAAGCCCGTTATGGGACTAGACCATGCTATTTCCAACACGTGGATAACATTTTCTCTTTTTCAGGTTAACCCTGATTATCAGTGCTGCCTGATGATAGAAAGGTAGGAAATTGCAGAAATACTGTGATGAATATCAGTGTTGGCCTTGCATCTCTACTGTAATATCCCGACTATTTTATTAAGCAGAGCTTGTGAAGGTTGAACTGTTTTCTGTGTTTGTAGAGAGTAAACACACGTTATTTGTTTGATTTTGTTTATGATATTCAGGTACAGTTCACAACATCTCTGACAAGCATCCGGTTTTGACAAAAATTTGTCACAAAACAGGGGTCGCAAAGTGTGTTCTTAATTTGACTGCTTAGATATCCTGATATGTTGTCTGGAAATCCAGGCAAGATGTCAGCAATTTTGTCTTTCATTGGGATATCAGATCTAGCAGAAAACAATAGGAGTCAGCTGCATTCCCTGAGGCTTCTCACACGTCAGATTTCCCTCTCAGTAACCTTTCAAAATCAGTCACAAATGATCTTATTCTAGATCATACCGGCATCTGACCTTTGTAAACTTGGACACCGGAGAGAATTAAAAAGCAAAGTGTAAAAAGAGATACAATCTTCCATTTCAAAATGTTATCGTTTCTGAAAGCAGCAATGATTTCATGACATATAAAGTTCAAAGTTCTGCTAGTTTACTTTTCCCTTCGCTTTTCTTATCTTTTAATCTTGATAATTGTTTATGCTTGTCCGTATTAGCTGTTAATTTGTCACACTTTAAATGTTTTTAAAAATGCAGAATAAATGCTCATATGGGAACTTGAGAGGTTGTGCCTTCAGGGACAGAGAATTCTACAATATTATTTAAGGATATAAAGTCCTGAGTGCTGGGTCATCTTATGAGATGCTGCAGAAAAGAGTGTTTCCATTGCAATACACTGAACTACTCTAACTTACTGCAGTGGGCTGCGTGACTCCTTACAGAGAGTGTTTGTATAACTTGAATCTGGTAGATCTGGTCACAGTAATAGAGTTCAATCTCTGTGTTTCTTCAAAACACTGGCTTCCTTAAGAAAAGGGACATAATAATGTATGATATTTAGCAGATGACTAAAAAGAGAAAAATTGGGCAAACTTTTTGAGTATTCTTGGAGTTTTTTTCAGAAAAATATGTAAACTAATTGTTATTTTTCCCCCTAAAGTTGCCAAAGTCTTCAAATCCATTCCAAACCTCTGATTTCTTCATAGCTGGTAGTGAGAGATAATTCATACTCGCATAATTCAAAACCACAAAATTTCAGCCTTGTCCTCCCTCTCCCCCACAGAGAGTTTGTGTATGATGTCTTTCTATGTTGTTTTGGGGCTTTGTGGTGCTCAAAAAACAAATACAGGTAACAGCAGCATAATTAGAAAAATCATATTACCTTACTAATATCCCCCATGTGTTTATAGTCACCTTTGAAAGCACTGCCAAATATTTTTAAAAGGGAGAATACTAGTTATTCAAGCAATCTTTTCAAGGTAAATGCATGTGTCATATTCATAGATCAGAAGAGACCAGTGTGAGTTTTGATTCTTACCTTCTGCATGATGCAGGCCAATGTATTTTGTGAGAATTCTAACAGATACGTATTTTAGAACATTTTCTGGATGGAAACGTATGGGAAAGAAGAAGGAAGGGATATGTGGTAGAACCAGAAGGGAAAAATGTTTTCTTACTCTGCTTCCTACACTGTTTCCCTAAAAATATGTTTCTACTGCAGTTCTCGTCTCGACAGATCTTTGTCCTGATGCAATACAGAAAGCCTTAAGTAAAGCAGCTGATTTAAGTACACACATTTTGAATGATGGAAAATACATCGTGGGTATTTATCAATTGTGCCAGTGGTTCATAAATAGTAGGCAATAAGGGACACAATGTTTTGTTGTATTAAAAGATTTCTCTTAGTGTTTCCTGGAGTTTGTTTACTTTCTCATGCTGTAATATTTACACAGTAGTAACAGCTACCGTAGCACACTGTAAGCACTTTATGTGATATAAATTTTGCCTGTAATCCCCAGAGGGAGATCCTGAGCAAGGGTGCACAGTATTTAAACCCTACTTTACAGAGTACTAGGAGGAGGAGAACAACTGCTAGACCCATATTGTTATTGCGGTACTCCCCGTGTAATTTATGTAGGCTAAAGAAACACACATAATATGCAGTGCATGCGTTTTCTTTGCATGCACAGCTTTTGCTTTCCCTATTAAACTGTCTTTATCTCAACCCATGAGCTTTCTCGCTGATACCCTTCCCATTCTCTTCCCCAGCCCACCAAGGAGGAGTGAACGTGCAGTTGAGTGGGGCTGAGCTGCCTGCTGGGGTTAACACACAACATTTGGACAGTAGTCAACAACACAAGCCAGAGCTGCCACTACAACGGACAAAAGAATAGCATGACCACAATATTATCTAGATATTTAAAAAATCTCAAAAACCAAAACCACCAAAAACCTGTTATAATTCTTAGGTGCTGATATGAGTGACTCAGTATCTCCAAGACAAATATGTACAGGGGTCTGATAAAAGCAAACACGCCTTCAGAATTCAGGAGAATTGTAATTTTTCCTGGTAACAAAAAATATCAGTCCTGATATGAAAAAATATCACTTCTGTTTAATATTTTTCTTGGAAAATAAGGGAGGAACACAGGACAGATGGAAAAACCTACCTTTTTCTTCCAACTTGATGTTTCCATTTTGAGCAAATTCATCATCTCTCTGCCTGGTGCCATGGTCATCACAACTAGAGAATAAGCAGGTGAAAAGAGCTCCGATCAGAATGGGGTTAGTTCCTTGGTGACAGACTTTCTAAATTTCACAGATTCTTGTTGCAATGTGGTAACTGTCTTTAAAGGTCTCTCTGTCACCTTTCAACCATACTGCTGTTACATTCTATTTCATAAAAGTATAAAATGCGGGAAGAAAATGACTAAGCAGGAAGCTAATTTTTTGGCTGAAGTCATACCCTTATTGCAGTGTTTGTACCAAGAGGAAGCTTGCCTTAATTTTTTTTTTTTTTTGGTTTGTTTTTAACAGTGTTCTAATGTTGTTTTACTCTATTCCTGATGAACTCATGAGTTAGAGTTTGTTCATACAGTGGACAAAGATCTACCCTGTAGCCACTTTTTCTCTCTGAATGTTTTCTTTCTCCTTTCTGTGGGATTTCTGCAGTTTTCATTCCAAAGTTTTGTTCCTAAGGGGAGACATTGTATGGATCACAATGATGAGAGTTGGAAAGAACTGGTGAAAGGTAATCTTATACATGCATCATGTATCCCCTGCTACTACGAAATTCTCACTTTAGAATTCATTCGCAGTATCTTCTACAATTCCTATAGAAGTGGTAAATGATGTATGAAATGAAACATTTTTGTTGACTGATTGTACAGAGAATAATCTTATAGTCACTGCTGAGGCATATTTATCTTATTTGCCATAATACTCGATATTAAGACAAGCTGTCAAAAGTTTACTTGGATCAAAAGAGAGAATGAGGGCAAGGGATTTTTAAGGTAAATAGACTAGGTATTTTTATTGGGTTAGGCTTTCTGCAAAATGTACATTTCCCATCCTACATATTTTCTGGAGTTTCAGAGGGTAGACTAAAATCTACCATGGAAGACAAGGTAGATTATCCAGAAGATACTTTCCGATTTAATTTCTTTTTTTTTCACTTTTTCATAAGAAACTTAAAAAAATGTGTAGACATCCACCCTAGATAGTTCTGGACAAGAATAGTCAGAACTGTCAAAAACCATAAACTTTAGGAATTCTTAGCTGATGGATGGACTTCTCTCTTGTAAATAGAAGAACAAAGCACAAATTTTTAAACACAGAACAAGTGATCACCTTTTCAGGTAACCAAACCATAACATGCAATTTTTTACCATTTTTACTGTGATGAAGACATAGTTACTTAGCAACTGAAAAAAAAAGTATAATGAAAACAACTTTCAGTTTTTCATTCTTCTTGTTCTTCCATAGTTTCCTCACTTTTGTTTTCCCCACAACTTTTCATTTTAAGGCATGTTATTCCTGTTCTTCACTTAGTAATAGCTGATGCTGTACTTTGATAAACTTTGTCTCATTAAGTGTTAGTGTCTGGTACAGCCCCAGTAACCCTCAACAAGACTCATTGGAGGCACAGAGCAGATCGAAAAGCAATTAGCATTCTGGCTTGTGATAATTACCCACAGTATGGGAGGGTTATCCAAGATGTAGTTTCCACTGTGTCTAATAATAGGATTCTTTAAACACTGATGTATTTTCATGGACACACCAGTGCTCTCATTTCAATTCTGTCACTTATGTCAGGTAGGGGAAACAAACATCCCTCACACATATTTTTTCCTTCATAAAGTAAAGTACACTGCTGTTCTGACAACTTGTAGTGTCTCCTAAAAGTCACCTTGAATCATGTTTTAATCAGCTGGAACAGGGAAACATCTCATTTATTTCTGCAGTTTCCTTGCTCTGCAATGCATTGATTGCCGAGACATAGACATACAAATTGAGCTCTGATTAAAATGGAATGAGGATGCAGATGCTGCTGTTGGTTCAGAGGGGCACTCTGCTCTGTGCTACGAAAGGTCAAGGTGATTCAAGTTCCAATTAAAACAGAAAGATGTGATATAGTCTGGGAGTATGTTGCATTGTAACAAGTTTATGCAGTAATAGGTTGAATAATTTCTGAATCATTTGTCTTTGATCTGTTAGTTTTTATTAGCACAAGAACTTACTTAAAAACTAAGTCAGTGTTCTTTGCATACCACAGGAGGACCTAATACTTTTCTCATAAAAGTATTGTTTCAGAAGCTTGGAAATCATGCATCACCTCCCAAAAGTAGCCAGTACTATAAAGAGATTTGAGGTTTGGGGGAATTTTGGCTTACTGTTGATTTTTAACATCTGGAGAAATAAAATATCAGTCCAAACACAGTTTTATTTTGAACTAAATCTAAAGACACAATGCATAAGTCAATGGGTAGTTGTCTAGATGTGCTAGAGATGAGATACCCATGTTGTCTTTAACTCTTAGCTAAATATAGCTAAAGAAGAAATGATTATAAGAATAGCACACACCACAGAGAGATTTTAAAAATAGACAGTCATGGTTCAGTTGCAGTATACAGAAATCACACCTCATTTATACACTTCAGGCTGTCTGTTACAAGACAATCCGTTTATTGGTAACATTTTACAATGGATGAAATTACCTATTAATTCAAGTGTACTCTTGTTAAAAAACCCTATGGCCACAAATATGAAAGAAACAACATGATATTATTCTTAGCTGCAGAAATCATGTTTTGAGTTCTGGGAAAACAGTTTTGTCATATTATTGAGGCAGAAAGTGTAATAATACCAGGTGATTTTAAAATTTACTATCTGGAACCTTCCAAGACACAGTAACAGAAAAAGACTGAGGAGTGGGCTAAAATAAATATTGATTCTATTTAGAGACTAAAAACAGATAATATGAGCACACTGGAAGAATATGGTAGTTATTTCTATTTTCTATTTTTTTTTTTATTTTTCTGAGAGTATTGACAATACTGACAATATTGTGATGGGACATTTTTCTGAATTAGTACTACACAACCCCCTTATTCTTACAAGTGATCTGAAATAAAGTACAGTCTCGGTGCAGTGGCTCACCCTTACACCAGAGGAGGCAATAAGAAAGGGAAGAAAAATACACCTGAAAGTACTTTATAAACTGCTCATGAGATTGAATGTGATGACTTATTAATGAGTAAAATGTGAGAGCAGCTGTCCATTTGCAGACCAAAACTATGCAAAAATGCTAAGCAGGAAATTGTTAGGAGCAAAGAAAAGACCTCGTTGAAGGTACCCATGGGAATGGATTTCCTAATATTATGCATTATTGCCAATGCAACAGTGACCAAGTTACAGCCAGTGATTTCTGAAGGAAGGGGAGTTTGCATGCAGGGCCACAGAGAAGCCACAGCATGTTCCCATAGGGTCTGTGTTCGAGGCAGCTGGGGAATCGTGGCTTTGTGGCAGCCTGGCAGTGGACTCAGAGTAGTCATCTACTCCTGTCCTTCAGAGGTGCAGGGAGACTGCTTAAGGGAAGAGCAAATGGAGAGCCATGCTAACTTTACTTACCGTAAGAACACATCACAAAGATTTTTTCCCCCACTCTTTAAGTTCATTTGCTGTTTTCTTTCTGAGAAGGTGGTAGTTCGAAGGTTCAGCCTTTCTGTATGATTTTGTTTGGTCATGTAGCTTTTATAGCCTAGGTGTGGTGAGATTGCTGACTTTGGCTCACCTGTATTTTCAGTCTTTGCCAGAGACCATTATTCAGAAAAACAAATACTTATGCTGTGTTAGAGAATTTGTTGAGTGGTCTGTCATTGACACAAATTGCAGACCCCAAATAACAAAAATGGGCTCTGATCTGGGTAGGCTTGGGAAGACAGGTTAGTACTGAGTGCTGGAGGTATGCAGAAGGTAATTAGTCATCTAATGCCCTGAAAATCTGTGCCTCTGAAAATATTTCCCTTATCCTAGAACTCTTTTTGACACTATAACCCATCTACAGTGTTCTGTTCGAATATTTGAAGATGCTAAATTATATCTCATTTTTCTAGATGCTCACGTAGGTAAATCTAGATTGCTGGAATCTACAGAAGTTAGCAAAGGAAAAGTCCATTCATTTTTTAAATTGATGTTTTCCTACGCTTCACTCAGAAATTTTAGCATTTCTCAGCCCTATTTTCCAATGTCAATGGAAAATATTTACCATACAGACATTAGTATTAAATATTCCTCTCCATATTTGAATATCACTAGTGATAAATAAAATGCGTGGAATATTAATGACAGTAATGAAATCATATAATCCACAATTTGACTAGCATAATACCTGATAGCTTAATAGTATTTAGGGGCTTTAAATTTGAGGTGGTCTTCATACTTTTTTTGATTCAATACTTCTAGTTTTTCAGTCAGCTTTTTTCAGTGGTTTTCCACTTCACTGAATCTACAATCCTGGTTGTAAATGAAGTTGGCTGGAACTCATTTTCTGGCCCTGACAGCAAGTGGCATACTATCGTTTTCGTTTGTACCTTTTCCACACTGCATTCCCAGGGGTTCATCTGCATTCCCAGGGGTTCATGTGTGCACCCTCATATCTTACTGCATGCCAAAGACCTTTCTATGTGAACAGCAGTCACTGGGTGATGCGTCTGCCTCCCTTAGCCCCAGTGGCAACATCTCTTCACCTGGTCCATGCAGCTTAAATGCTGCTACCTTTTGGATGCATTGTAGCCCTTTGAGATACTAAAATATTCCAGAGTCTTGGTTTATAGATTTGGCATGCCTTTGAGGAAGAAGGGCATTGGTGTCAACCAGACATCTTAAATCACACTCGGACTAAGTTAACTCAAAATGTTCCTAATGCAAACATTTGTTGACAGCATAGAAAACCAGACAGGAGGTACAAATATCTGTTACAGGCATAGAAAAATAAAGAAGAATCTATGCTTCGTCTACTTACATTAAGAAAGGTTTCTCTCCTCCTTGTTCATCTCAGTTCCTGTTTCTCTGTCTTAACTGAGACTGGCTGATGCCGGTAAGTCACTTTCTATAGCAGTGGGTTTGAGGAGTCTGATTCCAAACAACTTCTTTTCCAGGGAAATCATAATGCTGTCCTCACAGTTTAACTTGCTTCCCTTAAAAAACAGGTAATCTCCTCCAGAAAGACTGCTGACAACAGTCCCTGGCCCATGCAGTTCCCCAGTCTGTGTACAGGTGTTTTCTGGGAAGGTGCTAATTTGGTGTGCTCCCATGCCAAAGAGCAGGCCAATAGTTAGACAGTATGGATGATCATATGCCAGCCCTTAAGACTACGACTTGGCCATGTATACTTTACTAGAATAAGCAAAGCCTGAGAGTACAAAAATTTCATTACTGTTTTTTATCATCCTAGAAAAATAATAGTGTTTGAAAACTCAAAAATCCTGTGGTGGTTGGTTTTTTTTTCTTCTTAAATGCCTTTAAAAGTTCTTTTTTATTAAAAGTATTTATAATTTTCTGCCTTTGGTTTCCCACAGCTTGAAATAAAATCCCTTGTCCTTCAAATCCTATCATGATCACTGGCTATAATCAGGGAGGGATTATATGGACCAATGACACACTGAATTTATTCAAGATACTTGTGACCAGTTGTATTTAAAAAAGAATGTTTTGTTCTGTATTAAATATTCTGTGCTTTATTAGGCAGTGGGACGGGGCTGAGAAGGCTGTCTTCAATTTTACTTGTATTTCTTATAATTTGTATGTTTGGATAATCAACTTTAATGTTTGTTGTACTACCAATTAGTGTCAAGTTTATACACAGATGGTGCATTGTTCATCTGCTACAGAAACGGCCTATGTCTGAAGAATTAACAGCAACACTGATTGCTTATATGCTGAATATTCAAAATTCCAGTTGCTTAAGAAAGTTGATATTGAGCCAATTTTATGTCAACAATTGCCCTCATCTACCACACTACTCTTGCTGCTACTATTTCACTTGCAAAAGCTGAATTACAGCTTATACATAATTTTACTTGCTGAACAAAAAGATATGAACTCATAGCTAGGTTAAAGTGCCTGGTGTGTTACAGATTTCTTACAGGATTTGGGGGTAGGGACTACTTCAGATCCTCAGGTGATTTTGTGCTGAATCTCTACAGATAAGAGTTAAATCTCTTACGTGCTTTTTATTACAGGCCTTAGCTTCATCAGTTATTTTTAAGCTGTTACTTAAAATATGTGTGTTGAAACTCTGAATGCTGGGATAGAAAACATAGCCCTGAGATAAGTGGGAGTTTTGTTTTTTCTTCCACCCTGCTGGCTATTAACCATGTTGTATTTGGGTTCAGAGCATCTATGCTGCGGAGAACCCTGGATGAGCTTCTGATGCTTCTTCCAGCTGGAGCATATTTGGTGCACCCTCAGCCAGTCTGCACAGACTCCATGAAGGGCTCATTCTAACGTGCTGAGGATGGTCACTCTTTCTTGCGGTGAAGAGGTTTGGCTTGTGACTCTCCAGAGCATATCCTTGTATGTAAATGGATGCTGAGCAATTGTCTTCTCTCGAAGTTCTTATTATTTTATTTTGCCAGAGATTCAGGCCCAGGGTCTGCATCTCACAGTGCATTTGTATATTGCTGAAGCAGATGAGCTTCTACCTCTTTATCTTATACATTAAGGCCTATCATATTTGAAGGGGAAAATTGTCCTTTTGTGAAAATTTGTGCCATGTAAATGCTGTACTTATTTTCTTTCTATGTAGAAGAAAATTGTATCGTGTTGTCTTGGATACTATGAGCTGATGACTTAATAAAAATGATAGCTACTGTAATTTTTTTCTCTTCTGACACTAAGATAGAAAGGGCTAGATGCCTGGTTCTTTTATACTTACATTTCTTTTGGGCTGTCAGATGCTTTCAGGTAGAGCTTTGGTAATTTAGAAGGATCAGATTGATATAAAGACTCATAACTTAGATTATTTCATCCTTGCACACTTTCCATAGCTGCGTATTTCCATCTTCCCTTTGAATTGCAGGTAAAGCACAGAAGATATAGGACAAGTTCCTACTTACAAAGATGCTTGTTGACTAATTTAGTGTGTAAATTATATGATGACGGGGATATTTCAGGGGGACGCTTTGGAATAACTGAAAAAACTGCTGGAAGTCCTCTCAGACTTTGGAGATGTGTTCTTGTAAGACTCAGAATTTTACTTCATTCTTGTAAGGATTCAGAAGGAAGGAAGAATCACAGAATCACAGAATGTTAGGGATTGGAAGGGACCTCAAAAGATCATCTAGTCCAATCCCCCTGCCGGGGCAGGATTGCCTAGACCATATCACACAGGAACGCGTCCAGGAGGGTTTTGAATGTCTCCAGAGAAGGAGACTCCACAACCTCTCTGGGCAGCCTGTTCCAGTGTTCGGTCACCCTCACCGTAAAGAAGTTTTTCCTCATATTTAAGTGGAACCTCCTGTGTTCCAGCTTGCACCCATTGCCCCTTGTCCTGTCAAGGGATGTCACTGAGAAGAGCCTGGCTCCATCCTCATGACACTTGCCCTTTACATATTTAGAAACATTAATGAGGTCACCCCTCAGTCTCCTCTTCTCTAAGCTAAAGAGACCCAGCTCCCTCAGCCTCTCCTCATAAGGGAGATGTTCCACTCCCTTAATCATCTTTGTGGCTCTGCGCTGGACTCTCTCTAGCAGTTCCCTGTCCTTCTTGAACTGAGGGGCCCAGAACTGGACACAATACTCCAGATGCGGCCTCACCAGGGCAGAGTAGAGGGGGAGGAGAACCTCTCTCGACCTGCTGACCACACCCCTTCTAATACACCCCAGGATGCCATTGGCCTTCTTGGCCACAAGGGCACACTGCTGGCTCATGGTCATCCTGTTGTCCACTAGGACCCCCAGGTCCCTTTCCCCTACGCTGCTCTCCAACAGCTCTGTCCCCAACTTGTAGTCATACATGGGGTTGTTCTTGCCCAGATGCAGGACTCTACACTTGCCCTTGTTATATTTCATTAAATTTCTCCCCGCCCAACTCTCCAGCCTGTCCAGGTCTCTCTGAATGGCTGCGCAGCCTTCCGGCGCGTCAGCCACTCCTCCCAGTTTTGTGTCATCAGCGAACTTGCTGACAGCACACTCTAATCCCTCATCCAAGTCATTAATGAATATATTGAATAGAACTGGTCCCAGAACCGACCCTTGAGGGACTCCGCTAGACACAGACCTCCAACTGGACTCTGTCCCACTGACCACTACTCTCTGGCTTCTTTCCTTCAGCCAGTTCACAATCCACCTCACTACCCGATCATCCAGACCACACTTCCCTAGTTTAGCTGCGAGGATGCTGTGGGAGACCGTGTCAAACGCTTTACTGAAATCGAGATAGACCATATCCACAGCTTTACCATCATCTATCCACTGGGTTACGTCCTCATAAAAGACTATCAAGTTGGTTGAGCAAGACTTCCCGTTGGTGAAGCCATGCTGAGTGCCCCTAATGATCCCCCTATCCTTGATGTGCCTAGAGACAGCACCAAGAACAAGTTGCTCCATCACCTTTCCGGGGATGGAGGTGAGGCTGCCCGGTCTATAGTTACCCGGGTCCTCCTTCTTGCCCTTTTTGAAGACTGGAGTGACATTCGCTTTCCTCCAGTCCTCAGGCACCTCTCCCGTTGCCCACGACTTAGCAAAGATGATGGAGAGTGGCCTAGCAATGACTTCCGCCAGCTCCCTCAGCACCCGCGGGTGCATCCCATCAGGGCCCATGGATTTATGGACGTCCAGATTGCTTAATTGGTCCCTGACCCAGCCGTCATCAACCAAGACAGATTCCTCCTCTATCCTGACTTCTTCTGAGGCCTCAGGGGTCCGGGGCTCCTCAGGACAGCCTCCAACAGTATAGACAGAGGCAAAGAAGGCATTCAGTAACTCCGCCTTCTTTTTATCCTCTGTCTCCAGGGCCCCCACCTCATTCATCAGTGGGCCTACATTGCCTCTAGTGTTGGCTTTACCTGCAATGTATTTGAAGAAGCCCTTTCTGCTGTTCTTGACCTCTCTTGCAAGGTTTAATTCCAAGGAGGCCTTAGCTTTCCTAGTTGCCTCCCTACATCCTCTGACAACAGACTTATATTCCTTCCAAGTGGCCAGCCCCTCCTTCCACGATCTGTACACCCTCTTCTTCCACTTGAGTTTGCCCAGCAGTTCCCTGTTCAACCATGCAGGTCTCCTGGTACCCTTCCTTGACTTCCTACCTGTTGGGATGCTCTGATCTTGAGCTCGGAAGAAGCAGTCCTTGAATGCTAACCAACTATGTTGGGCCCCCTTACCTTCTAGTACCCTGTCCCATGGGATTTCCCCTAGCAATTGCTTGAAAAGGCCAAAGTTGGCCCTCCTGAAGTTCAGGGTTGTGATTCTGCTAGCTATTCTGTTCCTGCCACATGAGATCCTGAACTCTACCATCTCATGGTCACTACAACCAAGGCTGCCCTCAACCTTCACCTCTTCAACCAGACCCTCCTTGTTAGTGAGGATCAGATCCAGCAGCGCTCCTCTCCTAGTTGGCTCATCCACCATTTGCATCAGAAAGTTATCATCAACGCACTGGAGGAACCTCCTGGACTGGGGATGGCTGGCTGAGTAGGCCTCCCAGCAAATATCAGGGTAGTTGAAATCCCCCACGACAACCAGGCCCTGTAATTGCGAGACTGCTCTCAGCTGCCTGTAGAAGGCCTCATCCCCCTCCTCATCCTGATCCGGTGGCCTGTAATAGACACCCACAACAGTATCACCCCTGCCAGCCTGCCCCTTAATTCGCACCCACAAACTCTCAACTCGCTCCTGATCTGCCTCTGGACAGAACTCAATACATTCTAGCTGCTCACTCACATAAAGAGCAACTCCACCACCTCTCCTTAGCGGCCTGTCTTTCCTGAACAGGACATAGCCATCCATGACCACATTCCAGTCATGGGAGGCGTCCCACCAAGTCTCTGTAATTGCCACTAGATCATAGCCCCCCGACCGAACACGGATTTCTAACTCCTCCTCCTTATTCCCCATGCTGCGTGCATTGGTGTACAGGCATTTCAGGGAGTGAGCTGGGCACACCAATTTCACCCCAGGGGGATGGGAGGCCTCCTGGTCTACCTCAACACTAGAGCGTTGCCCCAGTGGTGCAAGCTCAGCTACCACCCCATCCCACTTCAAATCTAGTTTAAAGCTCTCCGAATGAGCCCTACTAATTCCTGTCCCAGAACCCTTTTGCCCCTACGACATAAACCTTTCCCATGTATCACTGTCACGCCTGTTGTCTTATAAAACCAGCCGTTATCAAAGAACCCAAAGCCCTGCCTGTAGCACCAGTCTCGTAGCCAGGCGTTAATAGAGAGAATCCTACTATTCCATCCCATGTCATCACTTGAAAATGGAAGGAGGGAGAAAACAACTTGTGCTCCAGACTCTTTCACCAACCGTCCTAGGGCCTTGTAGTCTTTCTTCATCCCCCTCAGACTACGGGATGCAGCTTCTTCCTCACCTGTCTGGAAGATCAGCAGGGGGTAGTAGTCTGTGGCCTTCACCAGGTTGGGGAGTTGCCTGGTGATATCCCTGATTCGGGCTCCAGGCAGGCTACAGACCTCCCTGTGATGGGGGTCAGCTCTGCATATTGGGCCCTCAGATCCCTTTAGGAAGGAGTCTCCAACCACTAAAACTCTTCTCTTCTTCCTTGTGGAGGAGGTAGCTATACGCCCGTCAGGTTTTTCTGACTGTGGTGGGACCTCTGATATAGGTTGCCTCTCCACCACATCCCCGTTGGACCGTCTGTATTCCACTAGGGCTTCATATCTATTGCTCAGAGGCACCTGTGGAGGCAAGGTAGGCAAGGAGGGCACTCGCCTTTTGCCACGGCCATAGACTTGCCTCCACTCACTCCTCTCCTCTAGGTTATTGTTTTCCACCTGAGAGGGGCAGAGTACAGGGGTCCCTCGATCCTGGAAGCTCTCCGGCAGGTGCTCCCATTTTTGTTGCAGGGAAGGCAGAGCCTGGCTCCACCAGTCTATCTCCATTTCAGCCTCCCGAATGCTCCTAAGCCTTTCTACTTTGGCTTGAAGCCTTTCAACCTGGCTTTGCAGCTGTGCCGCTCGGCCGAGCAGATCATCTACTTGCTCACAGCGCACACAGCCCCCTGACACCACAGAGACGGTGTAGCATTCCCTGCAGCCCGCAACCTGCACCATCGCCTCCTTCCGTGGGAGCTCTGTCTGGGTTCCCACATCCATTTTGGTCTTCTTCCACCGGGTAGATACCATTGTTCTTTCACTGAGCTGGGAAATACCTGTTGGTGCCACCCCTGGTTCACAGCTCCTTGGCACCTTCCTCGCCTTGTGCACTGGGAGGGAGTCAGCGCCCTCCCCAACGAGCTGCAAACGACTGCAGCCTCTCCTGCCCTGGGACACACCCAGTCACTGCTGACTCACACAGGCACTGCTGAGTCTCCCTCTACCCCCTGGGCAGGGACTAGTCCCTGTCCTCCAGGAGGCTTTTTATCACCCGATAACAGGGGGTGGAGCGTTTAAATCGCCCGCGGTGCCTCCGCGGTGCCTCCGGCTACGCCCCCTCCTCTCCTGATTCGTTGCCGGGAACCTCTGGGTCCGGGGTCAGAGGGAAGCAGCTCGGGGCTGATGCTCGCGGGGGGCTCAGGGGGGGTCCAGAGTACGAAAAACCACCCGGTTAAGCCCAATGTCGCCCTCGCCCCGCACTAACCTCAAGTCGCTGCCGCCGCTTTCGCTGCTGCCGCCGCTGTCATTGAAGTATTATTGATATGGGTAAACATTAAAAATCAGACTCTAGATCACCAGCTGATGTAAAGTAATACAGACCTTTTTACCATGAGACTGTAGAATGCATTTAACCTCAGGTGAGACTCCAAGCCCTGTAACTTTTTCTGCTTTCTAGTATTATGAGGTATGACCTTGCCCAAATTTGTTCTCATGAACCTTCCTTGATTCAACATAAAAGAACTCTGATTATACATGGAATAGGCTAAGAGCTGAATGAGTAAAATGTACTTCTCTACAGAAAACCTATGCCTCTTTTAATAGTCTCCAGCTCCTCAAAAAGGCAAAGAATGTTGCTTTCACTTAAGCCTTTTTTTTTTTTTTTAAGGAGCACTCAGTTATGGCATAACCTTACTCCTATGGTCAGTGGCCTGAGTGGGAACAGAATTAGGTTGGTGTTAAATGCTTTGGAAAATTTGTATAATATATCTGGTTCTGCTTTTATTACTGCAAAAACTTTTCTAAAATTCTTAACTCTTTAACAGTACTTTTAACTGATAGACTTTTTGCCTGGGAATATATCTACATTTCCAGTACTTCTTCAGAGAAAACAGAAGTATCTAGGGTCGGAAGGCAGACTGGGAGTTCTAAAGTTTCATGATTTCCATTCTAATGTTTTGGCAATGATTTTATTGGCACAGTCTGTTTTAGGAAACTAACATAGGAACTTCTGCTATCTGCATAGTCAGTGAAGACTATAAGGGAGCAGTCTCCTTGGAAGCTTGATTTAGGGGCATGCCTCTCTTCATGGTAGGTTTAGGAGGTCTTGATTCCTAACAGATTAGATACATAAAGCAAATAGTATGATAGACACATAGGTTTTAATACTGACATGATGAAGAATTGTAGAACATGGAGAATTATGTGCAAGCAACCATAGTACATGTCTGTGTAAGAAAGAAGTGCCTTTACCTGGTCTTTTTAGGAACTGTGGCTCATATCATGTTATTACTTACATGATAATTAGATTAAAAAATGGAAGAGATGTCTATAAGCATGCTAAGTCTATTTTTTAAATTTTATTTTATTACTAAAACATTAAGATGAATGTAGAGACAGGAATATACATTCTGTAATGGCAGATGAAGCTCCAGTTGGGTCAGTATAAAGCCAGTGTACCTTCACAATAGTGTTCTAAACTTTTCAGATATTCTGAGTTTTGAAGGTGTAGGAAGCTTTGAAGAAAAAGAAGACATAAGTGTAATTGTGAATAATTCAATTAAAATGTGCATGTACAATGGTTGTCAAAATTGTAGATGCTTACATATATTTAGAAAGCATTACTTTGTATTTTCTTCCAGAAGACACTTAGTTATTCAGTAATGTACCTGATTAGTCCCTGACTTTTAAGAAGGATCAGTTTGAAAATGTGACATAGCTTAGAGTACAGAAATGGAAGTAATTTTTTATGTAAAGTTAGATAAAATTTAGGGTTACTCAATAGCATAAAAATAAAAAATCAAGAAGAGCTAACTTAAATGTGCAGAATTACTAAGTTTATAGTGGCTGGTTTTGGTACATCCTTTATATTCTGATGCAGCATGAAAGAACAAAGGACATTTAAACAAATGCACAGCAATTTCGGGGTGGGGGGAGAAGGAAATTTACCTCCTGTAGTATATAAATCAGCCTGTGAATGATTAATTCATTCTTCAAGAGATCATTGAGTCCAGTAGGATGGATAGACTTGAAGCATGTCTATCATCACAGTTGTGCAAATTAAATAAAGACTAATGAAAGTTCATGTTTCATATCACCAGATGATCACTTTCTAGAGCAAGAAAGTTTTTTTGCTTGTGCAGCCTTGTACACATTGGCTAGGCGGGTTACTGGGAGTAGTTTAATTACAAATTATTCTTCAAGTAGAAAAACATGAATTTTCTCCTCATTATGCTGTTCGAAAAGACTGAATACCCTGAATTGTTTAACAGCCTAAAGAGATGTACAACACGTTATCTTCCTGAGTCTAGGAAAACAAGGACATATGTGGAGGATATACTCTGTATCTCTACCTCCAGTCTAAAAATGGAGGCTGGAGGTAGAGATACAGAGTCTAACACGTCTCATGGGACAGCTCAATTTGTTCTTTTTATTTTACAATGGGAAGGATCCTGGCTCTGAAATGTATGACTTCTCTACAAGACTGAGGAGTCTTTGTGTACATTCCTATAAATATCTGTTTTTTCTTCTAGTCTTTGTTATCACGACAGAGAGAGATTAATATGTCATGTTAGTAGCTGTTTGTGAACTTCTGAGTCTTCATCGTAATGGACCAATGTCAAATGTACTAACTAGTACAGGAGTTAATTTGTAATAGTGGCTTTCTCTGAGCGACCAAAGACAATACACAACTTATGGTCCTATTAGAAATTTAGTAACTTAAGCTTTTTAAAAAATTTGAATACTGCCGGAGACATTCTATGCCTTTACCTAAAAATATAAAATGTGAATAACTAGTTTTGCCTTCAAGTGCTACAAATTAATTCGTAGCTTAGTAATGTTCTGAATTACTACTGAAACTTTAACTTACGGATGTATCATAACTCTTTTGTATTTATTTGGCTATACAACTCCACTAGTCAACTCTATCTTTTTTTCTGTCAAGTAAAATTCAGAGTTTGCAAAAATTCCCATTTGCTAATTGGATGTAGTATGGAAATGTTATATGTTCCTTAACATTTTTTTTAAAAAAAAAGAGAGAAAGATTATTTAGACCTCCTCAGTTTTAACATTTTGGAGGGAAGGGTTGTTCTATTAACATGAATTTTGTAAATATACTTTTTTTTCTTGTTTGGAAATCATTAATATTTGCAAAATAAAGACCATAAAATGCAATAATGAAGAATTCACCTGCAAAAAGTTCTGTCAAATTAGCATTTATTTGAAATGTAAAGAAAAAAAAGAAACCCCTCTGTTTCTAAGAACATCCAGTCACCCCAAAGAAAGCCCTCCAATGTCTCTGCGTTTCAAAGATTTGTGTAACACCTGGCAAGATTGACTCCAGTACTTATCAGGTACAATTGATAGCAGCTTACTTTAGAATACCAGTGTTCAATGCTAAAATGAAAACCTTTATCCGAAACCTTATTTTTTACTGAGAATGAATCCTTGTCACAACTAAATACTTTGTTATAGGGTGCTTTAAAACAATTATATTTTCTTTGAAAACTAGATTGTCTAAGCCATTTAAAATGTAAAGAAATGTATAAGTTATTCAATGAAAGGTCTGTGCTATCTGTACATCCCTGGGAACAGAGGCTTTACAAAATGCACATCTTTTCTTTCTAGTAACATGTATAGTAGCAATGCTTTTCTCTTCAAAGCTTTTTCCACAAATTTTAATTACACAGTTTTTCTCTTAATGTATTTTAAGTCATTCATAAACATAAGCTGACTGAAGAGATTTGCAACACTGAACAGATTCTTCTTAATAGCAGGCTTCACACCAAATGTGATCTCACATTTGTAATGCAGCACTACTTACTAAAATAATGCCTTAGGTCAAAGCTGGGTTAGTTTATTTTCTTGTTTTGGGTTTTTACCGTGGTATGGACAAAGAATTCTGTCTCAATATCTCTGTTTATAAATGGCAGATGTAAAGCTCCATTTTTGGCTATTTGTCCCTTTGGTTTCTGGTAACATGGAAATGTATTTTAAAATATCTTCAAGCAGTGATACAGGAATTCAGAGTGACATTTCAAAAATAACCTTTCTGGGAAGAAAATTGTTTTTTAAACCAAAACATTGCATAGAAATCATTCTGGTCTCCAAACCATTTGATAAATTGTTGCTGCATATTTGGTGAGTCAGTCAATAAATACCAATGCATTGTTGAGAACAGTCACATTTTCTATGTCCTGTCACTTGGCAGATTTTTTTTCTCTTTGATATGTTTACCCCTTTAAGCTCATTGTATGCGTCTGAAAAAAAAAGGAGTCATCTGGTTATCAGATAGAAACTGGGAAACTGCCGTGTATTTTTTCATAGCCCTTGTTGTCAGCAGATTAAACTCCCAGCAGAAACACTTCCATCTGTTTATTCGTATGTATGAAAACTAGAAAATGAACAGCACAAAAAGTCAGCATTAGTTTTCATGTTCCAGCTAGGTGTTCAGCTGGGCTATGTTTATGTATGTGTATGTATAGACATATATATATACATGTAAATGTGTGTTTATGTGTTTGTTTTTTTTTTCCTTAGGAGAGAATTTACTTTCAAAATACTTAATATCTTTGGTTTGTTTTTCTCAAAAATTTGCAGCATTGACTCATGTCATCTTTAGACAGCTGATCTACAATTTCTTTCTACATATAAAATCATAATTAGTGAGAAAATGCAAGGTATTTTTATCAGATTCATTACAATCTGAATTATTGAATTTTTTTTTATCTTATAATGTGCAAATATCATGTTAACATATACCTAAATTAGGGTATATTAACCTGAGTAGTTAGTTAATCTGACTCACTCACATGGTATGGCTTTATGACAAACCCATATCGCTGAAAACACCCTTGTGATTTACAGATGTTAAAAGAAAGCCATGCATAACACTGGAGCAAAAGTTTTCCTTTTCTGAGTAGTGACGGCATATACAAATGACTTTTTAATTTTAAACTGAAAGTTCATTTTATCCTCAGTGTCAGCATTTTCAACACTGAAATACAAATTTAGTACATACAAGAGCAAGAGAATACAGAGCTCATTAAATGGAAAGGACATATTTTCACCCAATTTAGTAGAAAGCACTGAGCCTAAAACTGATAGAAAAGTCAATTTATGGGAGAAAAAGTATAAGAACCCTGGTTTCATGGAATGCAACCGGTGAGCTAATGATCAGTGTTACAACAGTGGAAAAATTATTTCACTTCAGCTTCCCTCATTGTCACCAACTCAACAGTACGTGAGCAAGAGATGTTTAAGAATAACACTCCAACACCAACTATCCTATAAATCCTGAACCATGTCTCTGAAAATTGCCTAGTCACAACACACTTTTTTTGACAAGGTAGGCTATAAATTTTGATGTTTGTCCCTATTAGCCACCTCTGCATAGTTTCCCCTGTATGAGCTGCAGACAAAAGAATTTTCCTGATTCCAGCTAGGAAAGAGACTAAGGGCAACTGATGTAAAGAGCTGCTGATTACTGAGGCTCTTTGTCTTCTAGGCTGAATGCAACTGAGACCAGAAACCAATACAGACAACAAAGCCATAGGAAAAGACTTTAGTGGAGTCTATATAGTTCCAGAGGGAGCTTCTGGTCCTTCCCTCAGTGATGTATTAAGACTCGTGATGTAAATAGTTTTAAAGAAGCATTTATAAATGCTTCCCCTGCCAAAGAAAAATGGAAGATTTAAATGTCAGTATACTTAGTTTGTCTTTTTCTGGAGACATCCTTCTGATTGTTGTGCTTTGTCTATTACTTCACGAGAATCATGACTAGACAAAACAGCAGATAGCTGGGGTTACTGAATAGGGATCACTTGGAACAGTATTTTTTAAGTGGAAGAGAAGAATACAAAGTTCTACAAAGAATTAAACTCTTTTTTTTCAGTAAGACAGGATTGCAGAGGACGAAAAATTGCATTGGGATAAATAGGAAAAGAAAGGACCCAACCAAATGACTCTTCCTTTTCAGTTTGTGGAAGGTGAGCTCTGAAACATAAGTGTTGCTGTCACAGGGGAGATGAATATTATGTGTATGATGTAGTAATTATTCTCTACTTTCTCGAACATTTATTTTAAAGTGAATTGAACTAGGGTCTTGATGTCTATATGTGGAAGTAAATGGAAGTTCTGCCTTTGGCTTTGATGCCAGTTCCAGATGTTCACGAGATTTTTTCAATTTTCCCTCTACTGAATTTCAAAAGCAACAGCTCAATTTTTGGCTACGAAGTAAAGCAGTATTAAAATGTTAATATGTACGTGTGTCAGCACATTGCTTTTCCCTATGCAGACTGGCTTTACTGATACTTTCAACTTGGCTGAATGGAAGGAAAATATTTGGGTATAAACAGATGATGTTAGCTGAGTGAGAACTACTTTCAAAGACAGTGTAATGTTAACAAACAGAATGTTTTAGCACATTTATATTATAAGATGGAAATTGAATTACATTTTTGAATAAGAACTATTTTCAGGGTTATGTAGCACTTTATACTGAAGTGGCTGAAGTTTGTAGCCATCCCATCCATGCCAATGAAGTACTGATTCTTTATATCTGTAGGTGTGCATGTATAATTCCTTAAATTAAGACAATGGCTAAAAGTCTTAACCAATGATGAAAACTCTATTTCATTTTTATTTAACCATACGCAGAAACATCCCCTGCCCTGAGAGTTTACATCTTTAAAGAGACTGAGTGTCTCCTAGACTACAGAGGAAGCAAGAGGTAAAAAGGAGTTTGTTTCAAGATAATTATAGATACAGTGTTGCTGCGTAAACTGGATTTATATTTCAGTTGTGAATGGCACATAAACTTCATGCATTCCAGTGGCATCTATAGTTCCCTCTGACAGCTTTCATAAAGTCCTTCCAGACAAAAAAACAGATTAGGATTTCCTGTGGGTCTGCCTTAGTAGACCTATAGACTATCAGATTTGGATGAACAATTAGAAAGGTCAGAGGTCAACTGAGACCTTGGGCAGTGTTCGATATCTTGACACTAGAGGACAGAAGACGTTCCTGTGAATGCAGAATGTTTACCTGAACTCTTCTGGAGAAAGTAGGTCAAACAGTGAACCATTACCTAAAGATGCTTGAATTCAGAAAAAAACGATTGGATTGTAACTCACTCCAAGCACTGAGTGAAGGAAAGTTTGGCAGTTTTGGAAAGGGTAGGTCAATTCTCATGCAATACTAGAAGGGTTAAAGTCAGAAAGGGAGGGAAGATAATTTGGAAGGCTGAATTTTTGTTTTCAAACAACAGCATGTGCAAGTGCATCACCCCATCCTGCACATGTAAAAGGGTGCTGGTAGCTGTACTCAACCTCAGCAGCTGACAATGTCAGCAAGATTCTTGATAGCCAGCATAAGAAAAAAGTGGTTTTTCTCTGTGCTACTCAGGCAACGATGAAGGACTATGTGGCTCTGGAGACTTTGCTGACATGTGTGACCAAGAAATTGCTATCAAGGCACCAAGTAGGTGTTGCAGTAGGTACTGACTCAGTAATCGCAGCAGTAAGACTGCACCACCAGCAGCAATTTACATGAGACCTTATTAGCAAACAATAACAATATCACATCATCAAATGGCAGCTTTCTGTATTCCTGTGTTTTCTAGTGTCTGACCAAATCACAATCTCAAAACTGAATTTATCATTTTGCCTGATACTAGTCCTATAACCTATACTGCTCAAATTTCTGAAAATTCACCTGGATAAGTGAAATTCCAACCCACGCTGACCAGTTCTACTCCAAAAGCAAGAGGAGGAATGCAAGCCATTGTGGGACTTCTGAGCATTTATGTGTGTGTATATATATATATATACAAATGTGGCTTACAACAAAAATTGTTTTTAGGCTCTCTGGGAATCAACACAGGTTCATATACAAAAATACAAGAAAAAACCCACAAATTTTAGATTTTGTATCATAATGCCTAAGCTTACAAAACAAATGACAATAGAAAACTTGAAATTAAAATTTTATTTAAAATTAAATTGAATAGCTGCACCAAAGGAAACATTTTCATATTTTGCATACTCTCTCTGTAAATGCAAAAATAACTTCAGAAAGTTTGGGTTGCTTTAGGTGTTTTTTCTGTGGACTCCAGATGAAGGACTAGCTTGGGCGAAGCAAAACAGAAGATAAAAACTCATCATATTCTCTGCTCACTGTAACTACTGAGTTTTTTCCCAGCTGTAGCTCAGATAGACAATTCAAATTACATTAGAATTAGCTTTTCGATTATACAGAGTTGTCTTAATATTACAGACAACTATAAAATGGCACAATTTTTCAGAAACTGTGTGATTGCCAATTACTCTGCAATGCTGTCTAGACAGAAAGCAGTATTCCATTACAATTTTTTTCAGTGTGAGAGAGAGTTTATCTTGAATATTTTTATCCCAGCGGGAACTGAAAAGGTACATATGTCTTCACAGACTACTGGAAACTTTGATACAGGTAAATTTCATGGTAAATTGCAGCAAGAATTTTCAACCTTGAATAATTAGTATTGCTTAAGTTGAAAATATAAAACTAAAATTAGTGCAGGTTCAAGTGTGAATATAAGAAATGGACTACTGTTTGATCTGGCAACTGTTTGTCAGCTGGCAACAGCGGCAGCAGCGGCAGCAGCGGCAGCGACTGAGGTGAGTGGGGGCGAGATCAGGCTGTAGCGGTGGTTTCCGTGCTCTGCCACCCGCCCGCCGAGCAGCAGCCCCGAGACCCGGAAGTTCCCGGCAACGAATCAGGAGAGGAGGGGGTGTAGCACCACCCCCTGTGATCGGGTGATAAAGAGCCTCTGGGAGGACAGGGACTAGTCCCTGCCCAGAGGGGAGAGGGGGAGTCAACAGTGACTGGGTGTATCCCAGGGCGGGGGAGGGCACAGCCGTTTGCAGCTCTCTGGGCAGGGCGCTGACTCCCTCCCAGTGCACAAGGAGAGGAAGGTGCCAAGGAGCTGTGAATCTTCTGCTGTCATTCGACAGCAGCAGTGGCAGCGATAGCGACTGAGGTGAGTGTGGGTGAGGGTGAGATCGGGCTGCACCGGGCGGGTTCCGTACTCGGGGCCACCCGAGCAGCAGCCCCTGAGTCCTGTCCCAGGAGAGGAGGGGGTGTAGCCGGAGGCACCGTGGGAAATTTGAAGAGCCCCTGGGGAGCGCGAGCGACCCTGAGCGAGCAAACAGGGGCGTGGCAGTTTGCGCAGCAGTTCTCGCAGGCAGGGTGGGCGAGCAGGGTAGGCAGGCAGGCAGGTATGGTTTCCACTCGGCGGGGCCCTAAGTCCCTTGCGGGTGCCAGAAAAGACATGGCAACCCAAACGGACCTGCCGCGGAAGCATGCGGAGGTGCAGGTGGCAGGCTGCAGGGAGTGCCAAAGCCTGGCCCTGGCACTCGAGGGTAACGGAGACCTCACCTGTGTGAGGTGCGAACAGGTTGACGACCTGATCTCCTTGGTGTCCCAGCTCAAGGAGGAGGTGGAAAGGTTAAGGAGTACAAGAGCATCCCAGGAAGAGGATGGCGGGCCATGCTGTTCCCTGCCCGTCCTGGGGAAAACGGACGGGCCTAATGCTCCCCGGGTAGTGGAGGATCCTCTTCCTCCTCCACAAGGAGCAGGAGGAGACCTAGGGGATGGGGGGAATGGAGGCAGGTCCCTGCTCGGGGTGGCAGGCGAATCCCATCCCGACCTTCCTCCCCTCCCCACGTCCCCCTGCAGAATACGTATGAGGTGCTGGAGCCTGAGCGTCTTCCTGAGTGTCAGGAAGACACGAATCTAGGTGAAAGACCCTCTACGGGACTACGTGAACAGAAGCAACCGAGTAAGAGGGTTGCAACCAGCTCCAAAAAGGAGAAAAGAAAAGTAATTGTTATAGGCGACTCCCTGCTAAGGGGAACGGAGGGCCCCATATGCAGGCCAGACCCGACTCACAGGGAAGTCTGCTGCCTCCCTGGGGCTCAGGTAAGGGATGTTGCCAGGAGGATTCCTCAACTGGTGAGGCCCTCTGACTACTACCCACTATTAGTATTCCAGGTGGGTAGGGATGAGATGGAAGAGAGAAGTCCCAGGGCTATCAAAAGGGACTTCAGGGCCCTGGGGCGTTTGGTAAAGGGGGTAGGTGAGCAGGTGATATTCTCTTCAATTCCTTCGGTGTTTGGTGAAAATAGGGAAAAGACTATGAAAGTACAACAGATTAATATGCGGCTAAGAGACTGGTGCCGTAGGTGGGATTTTGGGTTTGTTGACCACGGGGCGGCTTTCATGGCACCGGGCCTGCTTATGCCGGATGGGGAACAGCTGAATCAGAAGGGGAAAAGGGTTATGGCCCAGAAGTTGGCAGGGCTGATCAAGAGGTCTTTAAACTAGGTTCGATGGGGGAGGGGGATAAGACCAGGGCAGCCACAAATGAACCTAGGGGTGACAGGCCTGTGTCGGGGGCAAGGCCGCTAGCCCAGCTGAAGTGTGTTTACACCAATGCACGCAGTATGGGCAACAAACAGGAAGAGCTAGAGGCCACTGTACAGCAGGAAGGTTATGATGTGGTTGCCATCACAGAAACGTGGTGGGATGACTCTCATGACTGGAGTGCAGCTATGGATGGCTATAGGCTCTTTAAGAGGGACAGGCGAAGCAGGAGAGGCGGTGGGGTAGCTCTGTATGTTAGGGAGTGCTTGGACTGTGTCGAAATTGAGGAAGATGGTGAGGATGACAAGGCTGAATGTTTATGGGTGAAGATCAGGGGGAAGGTCGGCAGGGCAGACATTACGGCGGGAGTCTGTTATAGACCACCCAACCAGGATGAGCAGGCGGATGAGGCGTTTTACAAGCGTCTGTCAGAAGTCACCCGGTCGCCGGCCCTTGTACTCGTGGGCGACTTCAACTTGCCGGATGTTGTAGTAAGGGGAAAACTGGGGGAGGCGCGCTCGCGGGTGCTGGGGAACGGACCGGAGTAAACTTCACAATCTCAATGTGAGTATGGAAGCTTCTCATTTATTAACAAAGAAAGCAGTGGTTATATAGACTATGCATATGTTAATCACGCGCCCCGATCGCACTTGTGATTGGTCCATAGGTTTACATATTCAGAGCCGTGACCGCCCTCCCCTCCAGGATGTAGTTTTGCTTCCCGCGAAGCAGGCACCACGGGGTTCTTTGTTCTGCACCGTGCAAGGGGAGTCCAAGGTCGCTAGCTCTGGGTTTAACCCTTGCTCAAAGCCTGGGTTGCTCAGACTGCTCAGTGGCACAAGATCGTGCCCTTTCTCACTTAACCAAACCTCTACAGGATGTCTGCTGGAAATACAACATGGCAGAGAGGAAGCAATCTAGGAGATTCCGCGAATGTGTGGAGGACAACTTCCTCATGCAAGTGGTAAATGAGCCCACTAGAGGAGGGGCCCTGCTTGACCTGTTGTTTGTGAACAGAGAAGGACTAGTGGGAGATGTGAGGGTCGGTGGCCGTCTTGGGAATAGCGACCACGAAATGTTAGAGTTTTCGATAGTGGGGGAAGTAAGGAGGGGCAAGAGTAGAACTTCTGCCTTAGATTTCTGGCGGGCTGACTTTAGCCTGTTTAAGAGGCTGGTGGACCGAGTCCCTTGGCAATCAGTCCTGAAGGGCAAAGGAGTCCAGGAAGGCTGGACATGCTTCAAAAGGAAATTGCTAAATATTCAGGAGCAGGCTGTCCCAGTCTGTAGGAAGACAAGCCGTCGGGGAAAAAGACCGGCCTAGTTAAACAGAGAACTTAGGCTAGAACTTAAGGAAAAAAAGAGAACCTACTTGCTCTGGAAGAAGGGTCAGGTAACTTGGGAGGTCTATAGGGACATGGCCAGGTCGTGTAGGGAGAAGATTAGAAGGGCCAAAGCTCAGTTAGAGCTTGATTTGGCTGCTACAGTCAAAGATAACAAAAAAAGCTTTTACAAATACATCAACAGCAAAAGGAGGGTCAAGGAGAGCCTCCACCCTTGCTGAATGAGGAGGGTAGTGTAGTGTCAGGGGATGAGGAAAAGGCAGAGGTGCTCAATGCCTTCTTTGCCTCGGTCTTTAATGTTAAGACTGGTTGTCCTCAGGAGACTTGGCCCCCAGAGCCTGAAATTAGGGACGGGGGCTGTGTGAACCCCCCGTAATCCAGAAGGAGACGGTTAGTGACCTGCTGTGCCAGTTGGACACCCACAAGGCTATGGGTCTGGATGGGGTTCACCCCAGAGTAATGAAGGAACTGGCAAATGAACTTGCCAACTCACTCTCAATTATCTACCGGCAGTCCTGGTTAACTGGAGAAGTTCCAGCTGACTGGAAATTAGCAAACGTAACGCCCATCTACAAGAAGGGTCGGAAGAAAGATCCAGGGAACTATAGGCCTGTCAGCCTGACCTCGGTGCCAGGCAAGGTGATGGAACAGATCATCCTGAGTGCCATTACACGGCACATGCAGGACAATCAGGGCACGGGGGCCAGCCAACATGGATTCATGAAAGGCAGGTCCTGCTTGACCAACCTGGTCTCCTTCTATGACCAAGTGACCCGCTTAGTAGATGAGGGCAGGGCTGTGGATGTAGTCTATCTAGACTTCAGTAAGGCGTTCAACATTGTCTCCCACAGCATCCTCCTAGACAAACTGGCTGCCCGGGGCTTGGATGGGTGGACTCTTCAATGGGTTAAAAACTGGCTGGATGGCCGAGCCCAGAGAGTGGTGGTGAATGGGGCAAAGTCCAACTGGCGGCCGGTCACTAGCGGTGTTCCCCAGGGCTCAGTTCTGGGGCCGGTGCTGTTCAATATCTTTATAGATGATCTAGATGTAGGGACTGAGCGCACCCTCAGCAAATTTGCAGATGACACCAAGCTGGGTGGGAGTGTCGATCTGCTGGAGGGTAGGAAGGCCCTACAGAGGGATCTGGACAGGTTAGCTAGATGGGCCGAGACCAACGGCATGAGGTTCAACAAGAACAAGTGCTGGGTCTTACACTTCGGCCACAACAACCCCATGCAGCTCTACAGGCTGGGGGAAGAGTGGTTAGAAAGCGGCCCAGTGGAAAGATACCTGGTGGTGCTGATCGACAGCTGGCTGAACATGAGCCAGCAGTGTGCCCAGGTGGCCAAGGCGGCCAATGGCATCCTGGCCTCTATTAGGAATAGTGTAGCCAGCCGGTCTAGGGAAGCGATCGTCCCTCTGTACTTGGCACTGGTGAGGCCGCATCTTGAGTACTGTGTCCAGTTCTGAGCCCCGCACTTCAAGAAAGATGTTGAGATGTTGGAGCGAGTCCAGAGGAGGGCGACCAAGCTGGTGAAGGGTCTGGAGGGTCTGACCTACGAGGAACGGCTGAGGGAGCTGGGGTTGTTTAGCCTGGAGAAGAGGAGGCTCAGAGGCGACCTTATTGCAGTCTACAACTACCTGAAGGGAGGCTGTAGTGAAGTGGGATTTGGCCTCTTCTCCCGGGCAACTAGCGATAGGACAAGAGGACATAGCCGCAAGCTTCGCCAGGGGAGGTTCAGGTTGGACATTAGTAAGAATTTCTTTACAGAAAGGGTTATTAGATATTGGAATGGGCTGCCCAGGCAGGTGGTGGAGTCACCATCTCTGGATGTGTTTAAGAAAAGACTGGACATGGCATTTAGTGTACTGGATTACGGGGGTTCACACAGCCCCCCGTCCCTAATTTCAGGCTCTGGGGGCCGAGTCTCCTGAGGACAACCAGTCTTAACATTAAAGACCGAGGCAAAGAAGGCATTGAGCACCTCTGCCTTTTCCTCATCCCCTGACACTACACTACCCTCCTCATTCAGCAAGGGTGGAGGCTCTCCTTGACCCTCCTTTTGCTGTTGATGTATTTGTAAAAGCTTTTTTTGTTATCCTTGACTGTAGCAGCCAAATCAAGCTCTAATTGAGCCTTGGCCCTTCTAATCTTCTCCCTACACGACCTGGCCACGTCCCTATAGACCTCCCAAGTTACCCGACCCTTCTTCCAGAGCAAGTAGGTTCTCTTTTTTGAGAAAGGTTTTTGAGTAGGTTCTCTTTTTTTGGTTGAGTCACCATCCCTGGAGGTATTTAAAAGACGTGTAGATGTGGCACTTAGGGACATGGTTTAGTGGTGGACTTGGCAGTGTTAGGTTAATGGTTGGACTCGATGATCTTAAGGGTCTTTTCCAACCGAAATTATTCTGTGAAATATTACAGGGGGTAGGTGAGCAGAATGTGTGTTATTAGGGAGGGTAAAAGGGGGGTTGCCTGGGACTTCACAGAAACTTTGCAAAGGGAAGAGCCCAAGTTGTGTGATGTAGGGAAGGAAAGATGGACATATAGAGGTTATGTTTGAGTGACTCATGCATGGAGACCTGAAAGATGGACATATAGAGGCTGTGTTTGAGTGACTCATGGATGAAGACCTGCAAGATGGGAGAGGCTTGACACTTTTGACTTTCAGGAGTAGGAGTAAGGCTGCTTCTCTGATGTCAGATCTGAACTTATAGAAATGGGTACTGTGCCATGATAGCCAATACAAAGGAACAGGCTCTGTTAAGGAGGACTTAAGAGAGAGCTGGGCCTCAACAGAGCACTAGCAGGAAGATGGAGATCCCCTTCTGCTGGGAATGGAAGCACCTAGCTGCTGACCAGACATGGTGTCACAGAAAGTTTACTGCTTGCCGTGGATTTAAGGCCCAGATTTGTGGTGTTGCAGAGAGCCTGTAGAGGGCCTGAGGCTTTTAATTCTTTCTGTGAGAGGTACTGAGAGAGGTACTGTGAGAACTGGCTGATGTCATTGCAAGGTTGCTCTCTGTCATTAATGGATGGTCATGGAGGCCAGGAGATGTCCTTGATGACTGGAGACAGACAGACGGATGTTGCACTCATTTTAAAGTGTAAGTGGGAATATCAATGGAACTCCAGGCAGAGGCTGGTCAACCACACTTCAGCCCCTGGTAATACTATGGTGTGAATTAAGCATGCATGCCCATGCACTGTGAAGCAGGTGGATGGGAGAGGTGATCTGATACACAATCCCAAGCAAAAGTTTCCTGTCTCTGTGAAAACCCTGGAGAATATTCAAAGTTCACAGGCCAGGATATATCCTCCTTGATGGATGATTCTTGAAATTAACAGGAGTACAAATTTAAAATCCAAAACACTTACCTTTAATTACAGATATGAGTCATCTAATCAAATTTGATAAATAAGTATTAATTTTCCTTGTTGACTGCATACAAATTGTAAATTGTAAGGAATCATTTATATGAGTTTACTAGAATTTATTTGCTTCATTCTACCATACTTTAGTTGGGTTCCAGTTCAGTTGAGAACTATGAGGATTACTTACATGTATGACAACTCTATGAAAATCACTGTGTATAGAAACAGGACTGTTATGAACATCAGTATGATTTGAGGAAATAAAAATATGTGCTTCAAGTACTCTTATTCTGAAAACAATTCTTTTGTATTTCATTCTTTTGTACTTCTCCAGTCCTAGAATATTAACAGAATTATTTTTTCCTATTGTATGGTGAGTTTTATAAATGTATAAAACCAAATTCAACAGTGCCATAGGGTGTAAATAAAAGAATGGACGGAAAAAAGAATTCCTGTACTTTAGGAAAGATGTACTAGAGGCCAGGTAATCTGCACAAGCGAGAAGGGTAACAGTGTAAGGTGCCTCCCACTGTGCTGGTGGTCCAAAGAGTGACTGGGCCAGGGCCACACTGAGGAATGTCAGGGGAAGAGGAAGCTAGCTAGGAACCAGGACAAAGGAGGGAGAAACCTTCAATGTCCTTCACCTCCCAGCAAGGAGGAGGAAGAAGAAACACTCTCCAAGAATACCATACTCTTCTTAAGGGCTCAGGATTCCGATAGCTTGCTGTAACTCCCCCTCCCTATTTCTCTCCATTGCCCTCAACGTAGTCTGGGCAGCTGTCTGCAGTGTAGACACCAGAAAGTCAGACCCACTCCTGCTGTCTTTCAGTTTTATCTGAGGTTATTAGTATGTCGAAAAGGGACATGATCTCTTGGGCTGTGTGATCATTTTGGACTGCATTTTTTTTCAGTATTGGAAGTTTGAACTCCATATCCTTAAAACTTGGAGGGAAATCTTTTCTCTGTGGATGGAAAAAAACCCAGTATTCTGCTGGAAAGCATTACAGCCTTTCCCCATGGGTTTTTAAAAGCCTGACTGCAAGCACCCAAGACTTTCTGCCCTCTCTGCTATCTCTAGGTCATAAATTCTCTTGTATTTCACTTATGTCTTGTGTTAATTACAGCAACTCGGTTTAAATCAGATACCTCTCCCTGCTCTTACTGACACCTCATCATTCATTAAAAAAAAAAAATGGGATAAAACCAGCATGGTTGTTTTATAAGGACACTTCTAGAAAAGGGAATGGTTGAACATCTTACAGTCGTACCTGATCTGTCTTCAAACTTCTGAGCTTCTTAAGGTTTATTGGACACTTGAAAGAAATCATAAAGATCAGCTTGCACAGAAGTCCCAGTCTAAGTCTAGGACTGTAGCCTCATTCAATAATGTGCAAGTTCTTGAAATGACAGTGAGTGAAATGCCATATGAATTCCTAGGTTTGCTTCAGTCCAAACTTGATCTGAGTCAGAGAAAGATCTCATTTTCCCGGTGGAGCCCAGTTTTAAGTTCTCTAGCTTTGCATGCCACTGAATATTCAAAATTGAATGTGTATGAAAGGGAAGGTTGAAGCAGCTTGTGGGTGGAGAGTTGTGTGATAAAGCTATAAGCAGTCAAATGATGAGTATATCAGGTGCAATAGGGCAGGAGGAAAAAAGGCTGCATGTTGGATAGTTTGTACCCATGGTTCTGGTATAGTAGTTTTAAATGTATATTGGAACTTCCAGATACCTAATAGAGTTATTCCTTAATGAAATAAAAATATTGTTGCCCCAGATTAATTTAATATCACCAAGTATCAATTTTAAGTTCTAAATGAAAAACTATCTTTAATATTAATTTCTACATACATGTGTGCAAGATGGTAGAAGTTTAAGTGAAATTTTAATGATTAAGCTCCATACAGGGGAATTTTCAGCACTGAAGTCAGAAGCTATGATTTTCAGAAGGTACAATTTTTTTTCTTAACCAATACAGTTTTGAAACATCAAAAATCAGATCAGAAAACTTAAGAACCTTTACTCAACCCGATTCAGCTAAATCTCTTTACAATTCATGCATGAAGATCGTACACGCATAGAAATCAGAAACGTTTCTAAATGTGTGCAGTTGAACAAGTGAAAAATGCTAATGAAAAACAGATTTCAAATATAACTTTCATAGATTGAGTGTAAAGTTAAATGTTAAGAGGGTTTTTTAACTTATACCAATTAGTTTTAATGTATTTTGTAGTTGTAATGGCTTTTTACTATTGACTTAATTTTAATTTTTTTCTGTCTTGAGGTTTAAGTGTTAAGCTGTAGTGGTTGGATTTTGTGTATTGAAAATGTTAGAGTAGGTCCTCATGAGTCCTTAGCACCATTAGCTTTCACTGAAGCTAGTGAAATCTTTCTTACTAAGAATTCAACTTATCATCTCATGAATGAGCAACTCATAGTAAGTAGTTTGGTGTCAAAAATGTGCTTGCGAGAAAGGTTATTTCTTACTATGACAGTTTCAGTAGATTTCAGATCTACCTATGCTATTCTATTTCATTGTTACATGTACCAATTATGATAATTTATATTAATAAAGTTAAAGTCAGAATCTCAAGCTTTAAGAAACTGAGAAATTGAGTGTAACTTCTCAATTTGCAATGGATTTCTACAGTGGTTGTAATTGTTCAAGGTCTTACTGCAGATTGAAACTAAACTAACGTAAAACTTTTCCAGTATCTGAGGAGATGATACAATTAATAACATAATAGCTCTTCTTTAACTCTACTACTTATTTGCTTTCAGTAGCTGTAGGTGGATGTAACCACCCAGTGCAGTCCCCAGTAATACAGCAGAAATGATTAAAAGTGTTGTGTTAAGTTACTGAGCGGAATAGGATCTGTGCAGCAGCTTGGACCCTGGCTCTGCTTAGGGAGGAATGCCAGAGGTGTTTTTCCTCATTTCTTTCTGTACTCTCACTGCATATGACTCAGTTAGCAAGGTTTTCATACACTAAGTAGATTTCCCTTACCTGTTAAACTGTTGCCCTCAGAAGTTGTTTTTATATCAAAGTACACATACTTTAAATCCGTGAACAGGTATAAAAACAGTCATTGCATCTATGAAAGCTCATTGTCTTTAACTTAAGCTGCCATTTATTAACCTGCACTGCATGGTGTACTTCCACTGTGTTTTGGGTTGCTTCAAAAATTCAAAGCCTCCCTTCCCTACCTCCATCTCCTTTGCATTATTTTTTCCATGCTGTATAATTGATTATATTTATTTCTGAGGAACTGACAATCTTCTTGCTAGAGCTCTTTCTGAGAGGATTTTTGTTCATGTAGGACATATCTGTTTTCTAGCCTTGAATAACCTTGAGTATCTGGAACTGACCATGCTGGCTAAGGTGGAAGTCCAGATGCTAAATCTACATTTGGCTTTGTATCTTAGAGGTTGCAGCTGTTATTGTGTTGGTTTTCCTCCTACAAAATACATCTGGCAGCAGTGACCTCTGCATCTGTCTCTGTATTTTTAAAGCCTTCCCCTAACTTCAGTGTAAAGTTTCGAGCTTTGGCACATATAACCTATCAAAGCTGGCTGTTGTGAAAGCAGCCACTCCTGAAAGAAACTGTGTTCTAACAGGGTCTTTCTCCTGCTGGTTCTGGCATGAGCAGTACTGGAGGGCAGGTTCTCAGTTCATCATTTTGGGGTTTATGTCCTTTGTATTTAGCAGCTTCTGTGGGGTTACCTGTGTAAATTTGCTGCCAGTAGTATGACTGCATCATTGTTTCTGGGTCTGGGATAGCCACAAGATCTAGAGAAAAATTAGAACAGAAGAACTGTCAGAGTAAATCTCATGGTACACGAGGGTCTAAACCCATTCTGTCAGTGTGTTACAAGGTCTGGCAAAATTAGCAGAGTGTTTTTTCAAAGTGAAATCTGATCTCCAGGCTAGTATTTGCAGGCTTGCTTAGAGATTTACACCTCTGTTGTCTAAAACCTACCCTTGCTAAAGCATAGAACTCACTCTGGAGTCTAATACATTAATAATGTTCTTTTCTATTATTATTATTACAGTAGGAGTTCTGTTCCTCCATGCACAACAGAGCCCAGCTGAGACCCACAAGACAGTCTCCAATGGCAGCAAATTTCTCACACATTTACCAAAATAATCTGCTTGCATTCTGAATCAGAAGAGCAGATTTTCCCACTGAACATCTGCCCCTCATTTGGAAACAATGTGTCTCCATGTGTATATCCTGTTAAAACCAAAATCAACCCCATTGTCTCTTTGAATACGACAATTAGGGAACTTGAGTAAAATCAGGAGAAAAATACATACCAAGCAGATGAAAATGTTTCTTTACAATATGTTTAATGAAACTGTGCAGTTCCTTGCTGCAGAATATTATAATTTACTAAAAGTTAGGTCAGAGAACTGGCCAAAATCATGTAAGCAAAATGTGTCTAGAGCTATTGAACGTGGAGGTTTTCTACATCTGACTTATTTCGAAGTTCTTAATGCAAGAAGTCAGTATAATGAACCCTATTTCACAGGATTCCCTGAATCAGGAAGAGGTTAGGTGACATACTGAAATCCATGAGCACTTGGAGCCGAGAAGATAATCTAGTCCCAGTGGTCTTGTCCAGTGAATCACTGTATCATTTAAGTCATATTTTATGCCATCTAAATCATACATAATCTAAGAAGTGTTGTCATTCAAGTTGTCCTTATATATGTATTGTTCATATGGCACCTCCTAATTATTCCCCTTCCCAATAATAGAACTGTCAAGAGTGTTGTTTTCAACACATGTTCACACTACCCACTCTTTAAATGTACAACTCGTAAGCAAGTGTTCAGTTTATAATTCAAGAATACACAAGCCGTACACAAAAGTAAAAGGGAGTTCAGCCTGCCAACACTCAGTCTTATCTCAGCTGAATTTCAAGACCCTGGCTCTCTGTGTGGAATACAGATTCCTCAGTTAAGGAGGAACCTCAGACTGTGCTTAGTCTGAAAGCTGAGGGGAGCCAGCCGTGGGCTTCTGTGTCAAAGTCCTAAAGTGGTTGAGAGCAGGTTTATGATGTTAACTTGGGTCCATTTCCTTGTTAATATCTCCTGTCTTCATCACCATGTCTCTTAGTAATGAGACATTAAACTTGATCTCTAAAGTGCTGAAGCTCCCTTTTGATGAACTGCAACTTTTGTGGTGCATCTGTAAGATACAGCACTAAAAATGTCACATTAAGTCCTCACTTGATGAAGGATGGTATATCTTCTTTAATTCAACAGTGCAATGCATCATAAGAGATTCTGTCCTTTGGTGTATTCATTTAGACATACGTAAGACACAGGAAGGCAAAATTTAAATGTATAGTCTTATAAAGTTAAATTAAACTAGTAAGATTTCTTGATTTAAATTTCTGTCCAGCTTAGGGAAGAGATTGAGCTTTTTACAGCTCAATTGCATATGCATATTGGCAGTCAAAAAACAAGCTTTCAGTTATATTGTCCTAACATGTCAAAGATGAATTTTTAAAATGCCACCTATTTTTGTTAGTTAGCAATTTAAATAATTATTCCTAATCTCCCAATTAGAGAAATGATCTGACAAGAATCTTCAAATGGCCACATGATGTCAAGCCATACCCTGATGTAGGCTAGTATCTTTGTAACAGTGGCCTTGAACAGTGGCCAAGAGAAGAAGAGTATAGTGATTATTCTCAACCTCTCTTGAATCAGGAAATGTAAGAGCACGGTAGCCTTTACTATTGTGAAAACAGTAGTAGTTTGAGTTAGTCATTAATTCCCAGATTTATCATCCAGGGAGAAGAGGCTAAAAGGAAAATTGTTTAAAATTTTCATTTACTTACTGAAAGTGAGATTTTGAAAGTGCTCACAAAAATGTGAATTGGGAAATAAGAATCTTGAGCTGCTCTGAAAAACCTTAAGCTTTAAAATGCAGTTTTATTATTTTCACTATTTTTCTTTTTGAGTTTAAACGATTGGGGTTTTTTTTCAGGTGGAGAATTGCTTGCGTGAATAGCTATTAACAGTGCATAAAAACCTGATGCTATTGTTTGTATTACATTTGTGCTTAAAGAAACCAACTGGGAATCTGTTTGCCCTGCTCTGTGATATCAGCAAAGATGGTTCCCATTCCTCAAATATTTTCTAGTCCAAATGGAAGTGATATTAACTGATGTTATAATGACAAATAGAGTTTGTGTACTATGAAGCTTGAAATGCTAGAAGTAATATGATGTAAAATGTGCCAGCATCTCAGCCTTGAAGTGACTCACATCCTTTGTCAAGTGTATTGGCTAGATTATGTTTGAAGGAAGTTGTTTGTTATGCATAATACTCGGACCACTATTTTAGTGAATAAGTGAATAGATTTTGACTTTTTCAAAATTAGTTGTGAACTGACTTCTTAGAAGGTTTTATAAAACTATTGAATTGAATATATCAGACAGAATAGTTTATTTCACTGCCCCTCCATCCTGCCACTTGCCCTGGTAAGACTTGTAGAAAGCCTGAATATAGAAGAATTTGAATGTGAACTCTTCTCACAGTTGTACTCCATTGTTACTATGACTCATGTAAACTGATATATCAACCTGGGATTACTGTCACAGTTTCATCTGCTATTTATTGTTCTTCTGATCAGTTGCATTTTGGCAATCTGTGGATCTCCACTTAACTGTAACAAATCCCTGATTTTAACTTGCTTTTGGAATGCAGTCCCATGTTGGCTATGATACTATGAAAACTAGAAATGTGTCATTCCTTTTACTGAATCAGATCCTTAAAAGAACCAAAGTTCAGCCTGTGTGCATACCTTAAACTGTACTTGACATTTGTTGCAGACAGCCTACTTGGGAGCCTCAGTCAGGGGTTTTGCCCATAAGACTGTGTTTCTACCAGATATCCTTAGTAATAACCCTTGCAACTTGCCTTCAGTTAACTTCTCTGATTTCTAAGGTTGACTCAGATTACTCCTATTTAATGAAACATGTTAGTTCATGCTACTAGTCTCCTTCTGAAGTTTTTCAGAAATTCAAGAGAACATTTCCTTCTGAAGCTTAATCTCTCTGTCCTACGGTAAGAGACAGTCTGGTTATTCTTAAATTGTTTCTCTTAAGTATGCAGATGCATCTTTGTTAAAGAAGGAGCCAGTTGCTCAATTTACTTGGCTAACAGTGAGCTTCTGTCCTGAAAAGCCTTTCTTCTTTCCCACTGGGACATTATCCCTCAGTGGGAAATGTATCTTAAACCTGCATGAAGCCTTTCACTCTATATAAGTCTGTTAAGTTTACTTAGTTTATAAATGGGATAAATACATGTACCTACCACTAGCTCTTGACAGAACACAGACATGGCTATAGTTAAACACTCTAGGGTAGCAGTGGATTAAGGAATATTGATTCCTAATGTCCTTCTTAGAAGGATGTTATAGATGCATGACATTGCCTTGTTGACTTTAAGTTTTATAATTAAAAGATTATAAAAGAAGATTATCCTTAGAGTTAATAAGGAATATTTTGAGTGACAATGGACTCATCTTCTAAGGAATAATCATAGAATCATGGAATGGTTTGTGTTGGAAGGGACCTTAAAGATCATTTAGTTCCGACACCCCTGCCATGGGCAGGGATACCTTTCCACTAGACCAGGTTGCTCAAAGCCTCTTCCAACCTGGCCTTAAACACTGCCAGGGAGGGGGCATCCACACCTGTTCCAGTGTCTCGCCACCATCACAGTAAAGAATTTATTCCTAATATCTAATCTAAATCTACCCTCTTTCAGTTTAAAACTGTTACCCCTCGTCCTATCACTACATGTCCTTGTAAAAAGTCCCTCTCCCGCTTTCCTGTAGGCCCCCTTCAGGAACTGGAAGGCTGCTATAAGGTCTCCCAGAGCATTCTCTTCTCCAGGCTGAACAAACCCAACTCTCTCAGCCTGTCTTCATAGGAGAGGTGCTCCAGCCCTCTGATCATCTTCGTGGCCCTCCTCTGGACTCGTTTCAACAGCTCCATGTCCTTCTTATGTTGAGGGCCCCAGAGATGGACACAGTACTCCAGGCTGGGTCTCATGAGAGAAGAGTAGAGGAGCAGAATTACCTCCCTCGACCTGCTGGTCATGCTGCTTTTGATGCAGCCTAGGACATGGTTGGCTTTCTGGGCTGCAAGTGCACACTGATGGCTTATGTTGAGCTTCTCGTCAAACACCACGCCCAAGTCCTTCTCCTTAGGGCTGCTCTGAATCCATTCTCCAACCACCCTGTATTTGTGCTTGGGATTGCCCCGACCCATGTGCAGGACCTTGCACTTGGCCTTGTTGAATTTCTTGCTGTTCGCACAGGCCCAGGTCTCAAGCCTGTCAAGGTCCCTCTGGATGGCATCCCTTCCCTCCAGCGTGTTGACCACACCACAGAGCTTGGTGTCATTGGCAAACCTGCTGAGGGCACAATCAGTCCCACTGTCCATGTCACCAACAAAGATGTTAAACAGGACCAGTCCCAATACCAACCCCTGAGGAACGCCACACTTCACTGATCTCCTCTTGGACATCGAGCTGTTGACCACAACTTTTTGAGTGCGACCATCCAGCCAATTTCTTATCCACCAGGTGGTCCATCCATCAAGTCCATGTCTCTCCAATTTAGAGACAAGGATGTCATGAGGGACAGTGTCAAATGCTTTGCACAAATCCAGGTAGATGACATCAGTTGCTCTTCCTTATCCACCAAAGCTACGTTGTCGTAGAAGGCCACCAAATTTATCAGGCACGATTTGCCCTTGGTGAAGCCATGTTGTCTGTCACCAATCACCTCCTTGATTTCTTTGTGTCGCAGAATAGTTTCCAGGAGGATCTGCTCCATGATCTTGCCAGGCACAGAGGTGAGACTGGCCTGTAGATCCCTGGGACTTCCTTTTTTCCCTTCTTGAAGATGGGGGTTATGTTTCCCCTTTTCCAGTCAGTGGGAACTTTACCAGACTGACACAACTTCTCAAAAATGATGGAAAGCAGCTTAGCAACTTCATCTGCCAGTTCCCTCAGGACCCGTGGATGCACTTCATCAGGTCCCAGGAACCTGTGCATCTTCAGATTCCTTAGATGGTCTCGAACCTGATCTTCTCCCACAGTGGGTGGTTCTTCATCCTCCCAGTCCCTGCCTCTGCCTTCTGCGACTTGGGTGGTGAGGCTAGAGCACTTGCTGGTGAAGATTGAGCTAAAAAAGTCATTGAGTACCTCAGCCTTCTCCATCTCCTGGATAACCAGGTCTCCCGTTTCCTTCTGGAGAGGGCCCACATTTTCCCTAGTCTTCCTTTTATCACTGACATACCTACAGAAGCATTTCTTTTTGCCCTTAACATCCCTGGCCAGATTTAATTCTATCAGGGCTTTAGCATTCCTAACCTGATCCCTGGCTGCTCGGACAATTTCCCTGTATTCTTCCCAGGCTACCTGTCCTCTGTAGGCTTCCTTCTTGTGCCTGAATTTGTCCAGGAGCTCCTTGTTCATCCATGCAGGCCTCCTGGTGTTTTTGCCTGCCTTCCTCTTTGTCGGGATGCATTGCTCCTGAGCCTGGAGGAGGTGGTCCTTGAATACTAACCAGTTTTCTTGGGCCCCTCTTCCCTCCAGGGCTTTATCCCAAGGGACTCTACCAAGCAGGTCCCTGAAGAGGCCAAAGTCTTCTCTCCTGAAGTTCAGGGTGGTGAGCTTGCTGCACTCCCTCCTCACTGCCCAAAGGATCCTGAACTCCACCATTTCATGGTCTCTGCAGCCAAGGCTGCCCTTGAGCTTCACGTCCCCCACCAGACCCTCCTTGTTGGTGAGAACAAGGTCCAGCATTGCACCTCTCCCTCGTTGGCTCCTCTATCACTTGGAGAAGGAAGTTGTCATCCACACATTCTAGGAACCTCCTGGATTGCTTGTGCCCAGCTGTGTTGTCCTTCCAACAGATATTGGAGTGGTTGAAGTCCCCCATGAGGACCAGGATGAGTGAATGTGAGGCTACACCTATCTGTCTATAGAGGGCCTCATCTGCTCAGTCTTGCTGGTCAGGTGGCCTGTAGCAGATGCCCACTATAATGTCTCCCATCCTTGCCTTCCCTTTAATCCTGACCTGATCCTGACCTGAAGAGCTCTCTGTCGGCTCTTCCTCCATCCCCAGGCAGAGCTCCATGCACTCGAATTGGTCATTGACACAGAGGGCAAGACCCCCTCCTCATCTCCCCTACCTGTTCTTCCTAAAAAGCCTGTCTCCCTCCATTCCAATGCTCCAGTCATCAGAGCCGTCCCACCATGTCTCCATGATGCCAATAAAGTCATAAACTTGCAGGTATGCACATGTCTCTAGCTCCTCTTGTTTGTTCCCCATGCTCCCTGCATTTACACAGAGGTATTTCAGTTGGGCCCCCCACGAAGCTGACTTACTGCCTAAAATTCCTTTCCGCTGCTCTTCCGGTGCTCTCCTGCTGACCTGCCATCCTTCTGTGATCTCTGGGCAGCTATTCCTGGCCCTGGCATCAGACTGGATGAATTGGGATGGACTGAGGTTCTCCTCCCCTGGCAACTCTAGTTTAAAACCCTCTTTACCAGCTTTGCAAGTCTATGACCCAAGATGCTCTTGCCCTTCTCTGACAGATGGACCCTGTCAGTTGCCAGAAGACTGAGTTTCTCAAAATGAGTCCTGTGGTCTAAGTAGCCAAACCCCTGACTGTGGCACTAGTCCTGTAGCCATGTGTTGATTTGCCTAGTTCGACTGTCTCTTTTAGTCCCCTTCCCTTTGACCAGGAGGATCGTTGAGAAATACAGAATTCTTGTTTCTTGGGATATTTAAAAATAGATAGGGCAGCTGACCTTTTCCATCTCTGACTCCTATGTTTCAAGTTCTGCTTTTCAACAGCCTTATCAAGCACTTGTTTTCAATATTTTAATTTTGAGGGACGAATTTTTGATGTTCGTTAGAACTAACTTTGCACAGAATAGACAAAGAATATTTTTAGGTGTAACAATCTAAATTTAATCATAAACTCTTTTGATTGAAGACATAATACATTTAATGCTCATATCCTGATTCAGGAGAGGCAGTTAATTGAAAAGAAGGATAATTTTATTTCAAATATAAAAAGAGTCTCTGTGTATTATGTTAATATTTCATTTTTTTAATACTGCATTTATTTTTATTTATGATACCTTTAAAACCCCAGTTTCTGATAGGAAGTAACTACAGTGTTTAATTGCTTCCAGCTGCAAGCTTTATCATGGAAGAAATAACTCATTGGGAAAGTGCAAGGCACAAAGAAAGTATATGTTCAAGAATGGATTCTAAAAAAGATGTGCTTCTGAAAAATTTATTTCACAGAACATGTGTTTCTTTCTAATTCAGCTGGGTTCAAGTATAGAGGGAAGGCTACTAAAATCCCCATATTCGCAACATCATGGAATGCTGTCTTATGGATGTCATTCTTTGCAAACTGATCATAGTGACTTAAGAAGGGTACTTCTGAGTAGGTTAGTAACAGAGGAAAACATCACTGTCCAGAATGTAAGAATATCTGTAAAATGCAGTGAATTACACTATGTTTTTGGAACTGTAGAAACAATGTTAGAAAACACACATAATAAAGAAGATTCTTTGGTATCTGTAGGAAGAAGAATAAAGAACAGAAGTATCACCGTAAAGTTTATACTCAGTTTTTGCAATTGTAATCCCTTCTGTCACCTGTGCTGGAGAAAATCCACTTAATTAACTCCATGTTTCAATAATGAATAACCCCAAGGGTATAAAAAGTCTCAAAGTTCATATTAAACATATGTGCTGATTAAGAGAGCTCATGACCTTGATCAGCAAACAAGAGTGGCTGTCAACAGAATCTGTGAGGGCACAGACTATCTGAATAGAGAGAAGTCTTAAACAGATTACAAGTTGAATCGATGACTGCATAGTGTAAGGACAGATTGTTTAGGGACCATTTCTTCTATGAATAAATGAATCAAAAAGCAGCAGTATTCCAGTTTGCCAAGTGCAGACAAACTATAGGGTCAATTGTAGACACAAACTCTGTAATAGTGCAGAATAAAATTCTGGAAAGTGTTATTATCTTTTTTTGTGAAATAGAATATCACTAGATTGGCTGTGAAGCTCTAAGGCTCCAGATACATAAAAAGTATGTATAACCCACTGTTTAGCTGGAATCAGCTGTGTCCAGCATGGGGCAGCCCTGGCCTCTCCTCACAGAGTCTGCCCTGCAGCCCCCTGCTGCCAGCACCTTGCCATTTAAACTCAATGCAGAAGATCATTTAAGTTTACTAAGCCTTGAATGCTTTAGAACATGGGCTGTGTCTTCATTGGTTACACAATGGCAACCACATGGATATTCCAATTACGCTACTTCCAGATAGAAAGTATAGTTGCTTGTTTCTTGCTTTTCTTGTCACTGACCTCTGAACAGAGTCTACCCATGAGAAGCTCCTCATTAAGGTAGCCATCTTCCAGGCCCAAAGGTAGAAGAGCTCTGAATCTGTCAACTCATAGAGGTGTTGGGGGAAAAGGGTATTGTCATGTGCTCTTGAATGCATCCAGAAGAGGAGCTAGGGTGGAGTATTATCCTCTTATGGGAGCTACAACTACAGATAGGAAAGGTGAAAAGAATTTGGAAGCTCTGAACAGTCTGAGTAGAAGTCAGCAGGCTAACATAAGCTTGCACAGAAGCAAAGAGTCCAGTAGCAGGAGAGAGATAAAGCTACTTGTAAGAAAGATGTTGAGAGAAAATCAGTTATAATGTGATGAGAATAGGAAATGTATTTGATCCATGCCCAGGTCCCTAGTCCTCAAAAGAAGCAATGTTGAGAAGTGTGACACTTGGTGTACACTTAAGGTGCCTCTGTTGCTTCTACTGAGTTCCTCTGTGTTGCCCATATGTGTCAGAAGTGAGAAGTAAAGCAAACCACCACTCCAGGGCTGGAGAACATACAGTAAATTATAAGATTATTAAAAGACTGAGAGAACAGAGGCTTCAAAAATAATTGAGCTTCAGTTTCAAGAGGGAGTATTGGTAGTCTTAAATCAAACAAACCACACAGGGAAACTCTTTCTTTTCCTTTTTTTTTCTTTTTTTCTTTTTTTTTTGATGTGGATATATTTTGTTTTGTGGGGTGGCTTTTTTTGCTGTTGGGGCTGTGAGCAGTAAAGACTGCAGCTGCATTTAACTTGTATACAAATGGAGAGGTGACATGTCCCCATTACATGAATGGGAGAACGTGTAGGGGAGGAGCTGGTGAAAGGACTTCTTTCATATCTTTTAGTAAGTTTCAAGCCTCAGTAGAAGACACTGGATCTGGTTTTACGGTTGTGATTATGTGTGTTCACAACTACTCTTATATTTGAAAAGGTTGCACATCAACTCTCACTCCTTCTGTTAAAAAATTGCAGCTGAAATTTCTTCTTACTGTAAAGTTCATTACTGGCAAAATACTGTTTTTTGACTTGCTTTCAGTTGAAGGTAGCTGAAAATGTCTCCTCATAAAAATAAGAGGAGAAACAAGTGAAGAGAGATATGAGGTCTCTGATGAATGTAAACCAGGAAAGTTCTGCTGAATTTGGTGAAATAGTTTCCAAGACTGGGAGCTGGGGTCTGTGAGGTGCAGTTAAACTTCTGTTCTGTCTAAACAAGCAGCCTGTAAAGTATCTTTACTGCATTCTATTTTCTTCGCAACAATGTTTTATTTAAAAAAAAAGTGTCTGATTTACAGTAATGCTTTCCATGTAGGTTAAGTATTGATTTATTATACATCATCTATGCAACAAAAACTGTCTGACTTTATTTCCTAGGTAAATCTAAAGAGAGGCCGAGATGAATGGACATTAGTGATTGCCGAATACACAGCTGAATTTATCCTGCTGTAACGTGATGGAAGCCAACAGAATCATGTAAGAGATTAACTTCACCCACAGTGTTGCTACCTTTTTTCTATTGCATGCTGTGGTTTGCCATGCAGCTAAAGAACATATACCTTTTAATCTCAGTGTTTGAATATTGTTATGCATTCTTTCTGTGTGGAAGTGAAGTCTTCACATTTACTCTTGAGGCTTTGCTACTCTTAATCTGTACACCACCTTGTTCCCTTAAACAGACAAAATAACTTATTTGCCTTAACTTACGAAAGAACTTTCATTCCCCACAAGGGTATCAGCCATACTCGGTTATGGTCTTTTGAGTTAAGATAACAATCTCTTCAAACACAAAAAAGCCTAAGGGGGTTAGCTTGAATTTGGGGGGGAGGGGGCGTGGAAGGGAAGAGGAGAAGGATGCACATGATTTCCTATTTCCAATGAGACATGGAAATAAACAAAAAATAAACCTTTGAAGTGCAGCATCCCTGCTGTAAGGAAGGAAAAAAAAAACAAACACAGCAGTCACCACTGTTCCACAGGAGCCATAAAATCCTGAGTGCCACTTTGGATTTGCTCCTCAAAAGAAGTGTGTCCCTGTGGCAGTTCTGAAGCTTGAAAAGATTTGTTCTCAGCTGGAGTGACAGACTTGGCTTTATTAATGATGTTCAAATACTTCTTTGCAACTCAAGAAAATTATTCTTTAAGAAGGCTCATGAGGATTTGTTCCTTCTGAGAGATGGATCAAAAATGGCAGCCACATGCAAGTCTTCTGTCAAATTTCTATTGTCATTTAAAATTTGAGCACTGTATAATTAAAATCTATACAGAAAACCCTTGAGAAACAATATGTTTTGTCTTAAGTGTGTCATAAATTAAGGAAGATCCACATACTTTCCAGGAAGGAAGACGAGTCATCCCAACTATTTTGAGTTCCCTTACTGCAGCATTTGCATTGTATGTGTTTTATTTGAGTCTATGCCATGAACTAATGGATGCTATATTCTGAAAATGTAAACAAAGCCTGTGTCCTTATAATTGTGGCTGAAAATTTTGAGATGCAATTGCAGAATTTCAGGCAGGTGCAAGTTGCAGTATTTTTTTTCTCAGAGTATCTGAATACAGAAGAAGACAATAACTCCCTTTCTTGATCTCTCATTGTGATACATGTTTATAAAGCCCCTAAAACTTGTGCAATGTAAATAAACACCTGGACAACAGGAGAAGCATGTGACAACAGAGAAGTTGGGAGAATTGTCTGCATGCCTGGGTCTGTTGGAAAGCTCAGGACATTGCTCTCAGCTCTTGGTGTTTAAAAACAATGAGTCCTTATGTTTCCTCACTCTTTTGTAGATACACAGTTGCAAAGTACATAGTTACTGCCATAAGTGATACTGATCCTCACACTGGTTGAAAGTTTAAACTTTATATTCTAACAGTACTCTGTGTGTTAATTTCTACAGAGGTGTCTGAAAGTATACACATTAATATGTTTTAAGTTAATAAACCTTATTAAGCTTTGAAATTTCTTTTATGATGCCTGTCCCTTGAGCAATGGCTTGAGCGGGGACAGTGAATTTCTAAGAGATCTGACACTATTTCTGAATTACCTGTATTCAAGTATACTGTACCAAAAGGTGTGGAAGTTAACTTCAAAAGATGGATAGACAACACTAACATAACAGATTACATCGTGTAGCTGGCATTGTCTTGTTTCAGTAAAACATACTTTTGTCTGTATGCTTGCTCTTCAGTTATAAATGGCATTAACTGAGAATAACAAAAATTGTCTGAAGTGAGGCTTCATGTTAAGCAATTACACATTTTATACTGTGCTGTGTTATGAAGTCTGTTTTCACATAGGTTTCAGGTTTTTTTCTTTCGTATCTTATTCTTCTGTTAAAGGCTCAAGAAACACAAAGAAAAAGAAAAAAATTCTTTCCTTAGACTATTACCAGACTTCTGAATATACTTATTTTTTAATAAGAAGGCAAAATAATCTAAAGTCTCAAGCATTAACAATCCATGGTATTTTAGGGGAAAAAAATCAAGGAATAATTTTAAATAACATTCTTAACTGATGTGCGTTGTGTTCTGTAATGCGGCTTATATGTACCCTTATGTATACATTTAAATTATACTTTCATTGAACTAAAGATAATTATGATGAAAATTATGTATATGTAAGGAACAAACAATAACCTCACTATTGTGGTTGTGTCCGAAGTCTGGGGTTATTTTCAGCTATTGCAGGAGGCAAATAGAGACACGATAATTTTGAAAGAGGGTAGCTATAAGCAGTTGTATTTTTCAGCTGTTCTTAGGAGTAGAATAAAGCAAATATTCTATATTGCCCTTTCAGATTTTGAATGTTGTGAATTCATTATGCAAAATTGCTGTTAAAACAGAACAGCCTAAAAAACTGCGGTGTTAGTGCTTACTATCTTTAAAGCCGTGCTAATACTTTTAAACCTAGACGATGATTAGTTGCTTTTGAATCCATTGAATTGAAACATTATAAATCTCTGTCCAGATACTGAGTGCTTCTTTTGATTCAACTGAAACTGATTCCTAATTGATTTAAGGTAAAGCAAAACAAACCCAGCTTAAAGAAGAATAAGTGTTCGTTGAACCTCTGTGTTAACAGAATCATTTAGGTTGGAAAAGACCTTTAAGATCATTGAGTTAACTGATAACCTAACACGGACAAATCCACCACTAAACCATGTCCCTAAGTGCCACATCTACACATCTTTTAAATACTTCCAAGGATGGTGACTCAACCACTTCCCTGGGCAGCCTGTTCCAATGTTTGGCAACCCTTTTGGTGGAGAAAGTTTTCCTAATATCCAATCTAAACCTCCCCTGGTGCAACCTGAGGCTGTTTCCTCTCGTCCTATCACTTGTTACTTGGGAAAAGAGACTGACCCCCACCTTGCTACAACCTCCTTTCAGGAAGTTGTAGAGAGCGATAAGGTCTCCCCTGAGCCTCCTTTTCTCCAGGCTAAACAATCCCAGTTCCCTCAGCTGCTCCTCATAAGACGTGTTCTTCAGACCCTTCACCAGCTTCATTGCCCAGGACTCGCTTCAGCACCTCAATGTCTTTGTTGCAGTGAGGGGCCCAAAACTGAACTCGGTATTCAAGGTGCGGCCTCACCAGTGCTGAGTATGGGGGGACAATCACTTTCCTAGTCCTGCTGGCCACACTATTTCTGATACAAGCCAAGATGCTGTTGGCCGCCTTGGCCACCTGGGCACAATGCCGGCTCATATTCGGCCAGCTGTCAACCTACACCCCCAGGTCGTTTTCCACCAGGCAGCTTTCCAGCCACTTTTCCCCAAGCCTGCAACATTGCATGGGATTCTTGTGACCCAAGTGTGGGACCTGACACTTAGCCTTGTTGAATCTCATACAGTTGGCCTCAGCCCATTGATCCAACCTGTCGAGATCCCTCTGCAGATCCTTCCTACCCTCAAGCAGATCAACACTCATGCCCAACTTTGTGTTGTCTGCAAACTTACTGAGGGTGCACTCGATGGCCTCATCCAGATCATTGATAAAGATATTAAAGAGAACTGGCCCCAATACTGAGCCATGGGGAACACCACTCATGACCAGCTGCCAACTGGATTTAACTCCATTCATCACAACTTTTTGGGCCTGGCCATTCAGTCAGTTTTTTAACCAGCAAAGGGTACATCTGTCCAAGCCATGAGCAGTGAGTTTCTCCAGAAGAATGTAATGGGAGTGCTGTCTGATGTTTTAACTAAATGCATTTATACAACATTTTCAGTGTAACCAAAACAAAAAAATATTCTTTAGACTTCACAAGACTGACCATCGTAGGAAATAGCAACATAGTGCTGGCACAAAGGATGATACTTTAATAAATTAAATGGAGGTTCTACCTTTCTTCTCTACAGAAGGAAATGCTCAATAGAAGGAGCATACTTTTAATATATAGATCAATAAAAAGAATAAGTTAGCCAGGCCTCTGTAACATGTCAGTTTTCAAAAACAAGGAATAGTTCTTCCTTTCTTCAGTTGACTGCTTTAGGGGATCTGAATCCTGCTAGAGGCTATTCAACTTCAGTATCTCTGCAGGTGTAGTAGTCATCATTAACGTTGCACTAGAATGAACCAGAGTTGATGCTGTAGGATGCGTAAGCTAGCAGCAATGAACATTGGACAATCTGTGTTATCTCACCATAGCTTGGTACACCTTTCCATTAAGCCAAGATACTTAAGTAGAAATTCTCCAAAGATTTGGAGGAACAAAAAAGGAAAGACATTTCAGATGTTTATCTTCAATTGCAAAGAACTAAAGCTGACATTTTCTAAAAGGTTTCTAATATTTATCAAGCTAGTACTTTAAAAATTAATATTATTGCTCTAAATATTTGTTATATGTAAATAGTTTGAAGCAGGAGTGGAGATATCCTCTCAACACCTCCATGTCTTGTTCAAAAACAAGAAGAGGCACCCAAACATGAATTAACTCTCTCAGTCTTAGAAGGTTCAAGTACATGCAGTTACCAGAGGTTGTAGAATTTCAAAGTACTGGCTGATCCATGGTAACTACATATTTCAGTGTAAGATAAGGCATTCAGGATCAAACCTTTTTCACAATAATCATTCGTACTATATTGGGTTTGCATGACAAAGTTTTGGTAGCGGGGAGTTGTAGATGTGGCTTCTGTGAGAAGATGCCAGAAGCTTCCCCCATGTCCAATAGAGCCTGTGCCATCTGCCTCCAAGATGGATCCACTTCTGGCCAAAGCTGAGCCAATCAGCGATAGGGGTAGTGCCTCTGTATTAAGGTATTTAAGAAGGGAAAAAACTGCTGCGCAACAGCAGCCAGAAAAGAGAAGTGAGAGTACCTGAGAGAAAAAACTCTGCAGACACCAAGGTCAGTGAAGAAGGAGCGGGAGGAGGTGTTCCAGGTGCCAGAGTAGATTCCCCTGCAGCCCATGGTGAAGACCATGGTGAAGCATGTTGTCCCCCTGCAGCCCATGGAGGTCCATGGTGGAGCAGATATCCAGCTGCAGCCCATGGAGGACCCCACACCATAGCAGGTGGATGTGCTTGAAGGAGGCTGTGACCCCGTGGGAACCCCACACTGGAGTAGGCTCCTGGCAGGACCTGTGCCTATGGAGAGAGGAGCACACACTAGAGCAGGTTTTCTGGCAGGACTTGTGACCCTGTGGGGGACCCACACTGGAGCAGTCTGTACCTGAAGGACTGCACCCTGTGGAAGGGACTCACGCTAGAGCAGTTTGTGAAGAACTGCAACCTGTGGGAAGGACCCACACTGGAGAAGTTTGTGGAGGACTGTCTCACGTGGGTGGGAACCTACGCTGGAGCAAGGGAAGAGTATGAAGAGGAAGGAGTTGCAGAGACACCGTGGGATGAAGTGACCACAATCCGCATTCCCTATTCCCCTGTGCCACTCGGGGAGAGGAGGAAGAGAAAATCAGGAGGAAAGTTGAGCCTGGGAAGAAGGGAGGAGTGGGGGTAGGGTGTTTTAAAATTTGTTTTAATTTCTCATTACCCTACTCTGATTTGATTGGTAATAAATTAAATTTATTTCCCCAAGTCAAGTCTGTTTTGCTTATGACAGTAATTGCTGCATGATCTCCTTGTCCTTATCTTGTCCCACAGGACTTCTGTTATATTTCCTCTCTCCTGCCCAGTTAGGGAGGAGGAGTGATAGAGAGGCTTGATGGACACCTGGCAAACAGCCAAGGTTAACCGATCACACTTACCCTGCATCTTCAGTGCAAAACATACTGTCTCACTCTCATAGGAAGCAAAACTGGGAAACTAAAGCCCATGCTGAGTTCACAGGTTTGAATACAAGACTGTCTGTCTTCTCTTACAGAAATAATTGTACATTCTGATGTTTTCTGCATTAAAAAGCAATAAAAATCTTGTGCCAAATGCACCCTTAAAGAGGGCTTCAATTCAGCATTTTGGGTGGATAGAGAACTGAAGGAGGTCTGAGTGAACCCCTTCAGTTTTCTTCCTCCAGTAAAATATAAGAAAACTTTTGTGGCTTATGTTAATAGAGACTGAAGGCAGGAAGCATCTCAAATGAAATGAAAAGTGGGTGGCAATTGTTCTAAGCTGTTGTGAGAAATACAGCATTAAGGTCCCTCTTTCTTACTCATCTTTCTTACTGCAAAAAGAGGGAACTGCGGTAATAGATGGCTGAGATAAACACAGCAGAGGAATGTGGCAGGAAAATTCTCCTGAACAAGCTGTACACTAGCAGGTGGTTTGGGCTTCGCTACTTCTTCAAGGTTGAAGTAACAAGAATTTTTTTTTAACATTTTTTGTTTATTCAGTTCTCCTCTGCTTGCTCCTTGAATTTGGAAGGCCCAGCAGAATAGAACAAAATTCAGGCAACTCCTTGATCTTTTTTTGCTTAAAGAAATTTTACTTTAGGTTTCTCCACTCTGGTGAAGACAAAAGCATAATTTGTTTTTAAGTACTCTAAAAAAAAGCTGGGAAGTGTTCACATGAGATTAACATTTTCCTGCTTTCCTGTAGTGTCATGTTTATTCTCCAAGAACTCATGGCACTACCAAAGAAGAAATGGAATAAATACAAGGAAAATAGTTGCAATATTTGGAGTTAAAGATTGTTTTTTGTTTATATAAAGCTTAGTTTTTCTTTTCATTGAAAAGGCAAGTTTAGTGGGAAAGACTCAACTTTACCTGGGCCCACCTGTCCACACTCACCCTTGCAGTGTCTCTGTCTCCCTTGTTGTTCATCGGTAGTGATGCAGTGGGAAATATGTGATGATTAATGGCAACAGAACCAGTTTTACAAATGAGCACCAAAATTCATAATTTGTTTTCAGAAACAATCCACTCTGTAATCCAAGCTGGAGGAGAGCAGATGTCATCTGGCCCTGTTAAAACTGGAAAGAGGAGAATAGGATCACAGTCAATAAAAAAATAACAAAATAAGGGTATGTTAACATAACACCCTTCTACACATAGAGATTTCTTCCAATGCATATTAACACTTTAAAGCTCTGCTAGGAGTTCTCTTGGAAAGTGGTAGCAGGATCATGCAGCATATTCATTAAGAAAACACAACCATTGTCTTAGGGTAGGATTAAAGGGGGAAGAAGGGGGAGTATTTGCTTGGGTTTTTTGGTTGGGGTTTTTTTTTTCAGATGACTTAGCATGAGGTATGTCATATTTTGTTATGACTCAGAGATTTGTTTGATTCTGAAGATTCTTCAGAATATTCAATTCTATTAATAATTACTCAGCAACATCTCTTTTGAAAGTGCTAAGACCTTAGAAATAATGTTTAAATTGTATATTAACCTCAGAGCACAGTAATGAACATATAATAAACATAAGTCCTCTAGATCTATTATTATCCCTCACAAATATGGAAAGACATTGTGCATTCAGTACAGTCTGGCTGAAGACCTTCACTCATTTTGAGATAGCTGTAGTTCTGTTGCCCTGCATGCCTCTCTTAAACCTTACTGTATCATTTTTCTGATTTCTGTTCAACCACTTTGATTTTAAACTTCCACTGCTGTGCCCTGCCTAACTCCCTTCCAAGTTCATGGCAAAGGAGTAGTCAGCAAAAATGGAGCTTTCAAATGCTCAGTAGATTTGCTCTGATATAGCTCCAATACAGCTAGTCAGACTTGTGAAACGACATTGCTGTATAGAAAGAAGTTTGTAGCTATCTACTCTCTGCGGCCATGAAGAATGTACCATCTCTGGGGATATCCACAATCCCACCTGGAGCAATAGCTAAATATAACAGCTCATGATAATGCTGTTATGAGCAGGCACAACAGGAAGATGTTTGGCTATTAAGGCAGTACAAGTGAACAGACTTTTGCTATTTCATCTAAGAAATACATGGCAAACTGCTTTCAGTCCATGGGCTCATTGGACCCCACCAAGTTCCCATATATTAAATCAGTTCCAGTGTACTTTCATACTTTAGATCAGTACTTTAAATTGCAATTTAAATCTCATCTTCTTGTGTAGATTTACTAAGAATAATAGTATAATTGAGTAGATTTTCATATGAAATATACATGAGATATTTTACTATGCAGTGGTGTTGGAGGCACTTGTAATTATCCAGTTGACTTTTGCTATAACAAGGCTTTTTTCAGCTGATAGATAGTTGAGCTCTGTGAAGAAAAATGTCGACAGTCCTTGCATTTCCAACTCTGCATTGTAATTAGGCATGCTGAAATAACTCTGCAGTTCCCTGATTTTTTATATTTTCTTGCAAATCTGTTTCATAGTCTGCTTGTCATACCAGCAAAGCAGTAAAACTAGCTTTGAATAGTGTTCTGTGGTTCAGAAAGAGAAGTTTTTCTACCTTCTGCAGACATTATAAAGGTTCTCAATGTAAAGCTATTTGTGCAGTAGTTTTTCAGCCACTGGACTTATTTTTGAAATAAAATGGTATTCACTGTTAGCTGGAATGGGATTTTGACTTGTCATTTGAATTTACTCTTTGTTATAAACAATCAGTGAAAGATTTTTAGTTTGATATTTCACTTCAGGAATCGTTCATAACGAAAGTTTGTTGAATGCAAAAATATCAGTTAATGGGTTATGCTATAAAATTTTATCTATAGAAAATAAAATGAGTGAATTTATTAAAACACATGTTGTATTTGTTTTTGCAAAACAATGCAAAGGTATTTGTGTCATGTATGTGTATGTATGCGTGTGCTGCTCTTCACAGTAAGTGAGATGCCTTTGGTTGCTGTTTGTGTGAGAGATCAGGTGGAGTTCATGGAGCTTTGCCCAAGGACAGGTGATGAGCCAGCTGAGAACTGGTAGGTCAGGATTAAAGGGTAGACCAACATGTGTAAAGTAATAAGACCACCTGATTAGTAAGTAGTGTATGAGGCCTTCTTCAGACAACTGGAAGAAACCTTGTGTTTGGAGGCCTTGGGCCTTATGAAAAAATTCCTGACACAGTTTATCAAGGAGGTGATGGGGAAGATGCTCTCCTGTACCAGATACGTACAGATAAGGAGGAACTGGTCAGGGATGTGAAGGGCAGGGGTGCCCTTGGCTGCCTCCAGTGAACATGAGATGGTGGAGCTCAGGATCCTGAGAGAGGGAAACAAGGCAAATAGCAGGATCACAACCCTGAACTTCAGGAAAGCAGATTTTGACCTGTTCAGGAATTTGCTTAGAAGAATACCATGGAGTACAATCCTGGAAAGAAGAGGCATCTAATCAAGCTAGGTGATTTTCAACATTCATCCACTCCAAGCCCAAGGATATTCCATTTCTATGTGCCAGAGTTAAAACAAAGGAAGCAGGAAGTTTGCACGGATAAAGAAGAGGCTCTGGAAAAAACTCAATTGTAAAAAGGTGGAAGCAGGATCAGGTGATCCAGGAGACATATAGAGACACTGCATTAGGAAGAGTGTTTCCACTAGATCAAGGGAGGTGATTTTTCACCTTTGCTCAACCCTGGCGAGGCTGTGCACATGGAATGATGAGTCTGCTTCTGGGCTCCCCAGTACAAGAGAGAGATGGAGCTAGTGGAGAGAGTGAAGGGCTACTAAGTTGATTAAGGGACTGTAGTATCTCTTCTATGACAAAATGTTGAGAGAGCTGGGACTGTTCAGAGTTTATGTCCACACAACACCAATTCCAATGCTTAAGGTCCCACTCCAGCATTAAAATTGCCCTGTGCTGAGACTACCTAGAATTTTTGGCAGAGACAGTAATGATGTAACAGAAAACATTATTTTGTCCTGTTGAGTATATTTGTATGATCTATCACTCATGTATCTCAGCCAGGAAGATGCAAATGAATTCAGAGTTCAAAGCCTAGTCATATGGTTGGTCAATGGTCATTTGAGATAAATAGTGATAGATGAGGAAAATATTTTTAAATTGTATCCAGAAGAGTATATTCTATACTAAAAATGCTATGTATGCTAAAAGTTACTTTTGCTGGAAAACCAAGAACTCGGAAGTAGGCAAAAGCCAAACAGTATTGGTAGTGTTATTTGTCTAGTTCACCTGTACACACACATTTTAATCTTATGATACACTTTTCTCACAGGTTCCTGGTCTGTTTCAGTTCACAAATTGGTATCTGTAAAGGAAAGTGCATGAGTTACAGAGGTAATTGTAAATTTTGCTTTTTCTAATTCTGAAATATTTACATTCTTTAGATATTTACTACTTGAACTGAACCCTTTTAAACATTAGCTAGCAAAATACACAGTTTGTAATGAAAATTGATGAAGGTCGTATTTAGGTTCAGGATTCATATCTATGTAAACATAGCACGAGTGTGTTTTTCTGCAGAAAACAGACTAAGAATATGATTTTGGACTCTCTTCTTGGATCTTTTTTTCCAGGCTGAATTAACTTAATGAGAACAATAGGATGAATCAGAGGTTTAAGTGATCATAACTTATTGCTTGCTCTGTTTTTCCTCAAAATATTCTGTGCCTATAGTTCAAAAATGTCCCAGTTTATAACCGGCAGTTACATGATTTAGATAGAAAACAAAACCAGCAGCAACGATGACATCCCACACCAGTTTATACCTTCAGTCGGTTTTCCTGGTTTTGAGTTTCACTGAAGAGAGAGTCAGTTCTGCTTGTATTCACAAATTCTGAGCCAGGAGAGATTCCAGCTGTGCTCTTTATTAGTGCACAGGAACTAGATACAAATGAAAGATATCTTTTCAGAAGAAGTCCAACACTTAGAGACTTTAACACCTATAGTTTTTCAGAAGTTCTGCACTGACCTGGAACATCAGTATGTACAGGGTTTTTCCTTTTTCTGTTCTTCCCTGGAAACGTGTTTTCCATGGTATATGGACTCTGAGGCCAAAAATTCCTTGTCTACAGACTTTTTCAAACTTTGCTAACACTGTGTATAATGTATGATATTTCAGGATTTAAAATTTTATCTTTTAAACTACTAATATAATTCTTCTGTAATGGACACCTAGAAAACTTGTGTTTTGAGGCTTACAAAATAGCAGCTGAGGAGTGCTCTTAGTTGACAGAGAAGACTGCACTTCAGGTGGAATACTATAATCTGCTACAGGCTTACAGGATGTCTGTGACCTAGAAACCAAAGTGTTTAGAGGAAGAAAGATTTGAAGAGACATTGAACTTAAATGGCAGTACTGAATAGATGGTTCATTGCAGAAAATCAAGTATTGCACCAAAGTGTCTTTCAAGTGTCCTAAATGAAAAACATTGCATCTTTTACTCCTAAAAGAAGTGCTATTGTTAGGACTTTACAGACTTACTATTTTTCAAGTTTGTTTGTTTGTTTTGTTTTTTCACAAAAGATACGTAAAGACTGGTGTGGGGGAGGGAGAAGAGTCTGCCTTTTATTGTTATTACTGTTCTTATTGGGAAAACCTCTTAGTAGTCTCTGAATAGCCAGTGAACCCCATCTTCTATTTATCAAGTCAATAATAGATTGGCTCCAGGACTTTCAAGTTGACCTGAACTGCTTTGTTGAGACTGAAGGCAGGGGTGGGTTTAATCGTCAGTGCTTTATGCAACAACAGATATGGTCCTTGGATATTACTTGGCTATAATCATTAAAATTCAAAATGAAAAGTGGTTTTCACTGACTTGCAAATTACAGGAGATAATAAAATGTAAAGGAAGCTGTCTATAAAAAACAGGGAAGCAATGTGTGTCTGAGTGTTTTGATGAAAATTCATCTGAAATACAAGGTTTCTGGTCACCCAGGATACATCAGTTTGATTGGACACATATAGCTCCACACTGCTTCATTGCATGCTCTGTTGGAAAAAACAGGCACAAACATAGGTTACAGAGCACAGAATTAATATTCCTGCACACATTGGTAAAAGTCTTAAATATTTATCCAGTGGTTTGTATTGTTGCCATGTCAATCTACTAGTTCAAAGGAGTTCTTCTGGGAAAAGATATGACAGAAGATATGTCAGATGAAGAAACTCTCTCAAAATAATGATACCATGAGGCTCTCTTATTATAAGGATTATTTCTACATTTCAAAGCAGGTGCCCTCTGTGATATGTCCTGAATTTCTGATTGCCTAATTATCCAAATGTGGGTCCTCTGTCATGTGCAAAAATTCCCTCTCTGCCCCAATCCTGTGCAAGTAGGATGTGAGAAATTAGGCTACAAGATGTTCTTTTGCATTTTCTTGATTCACTGATTATTTACATCTGCTGTCATTACTTTTCCAAGCCTTAAACTGTACTTTCTGTGAATATGTTTAACCTTTTTTTTTTTTAAAAACTAGTCCACGTCTCAATCAATACCCATTACAATTCTCCTTTGTCCATACCAGTATTATAATACCATGAGAATATTTCTTTAATAAAAGACAATATTTATTGTCATGCTCACTGAAAGGATCACAGCAGTACCTTCTTCTGCCTGCAAAATGGCTGGTTTCAAAAGCTTAAAAAGTACTTTCTGTACTTGTTCTTGTCTTACTCTTTTGGTGTATTTTCTTTTTCAATTTAGACCACTCTCTGTTTTGATGCCCATACTGTGGGAATGCTTCATTACTCCTGGGATTCTGTCTGCAATCTAGCAGTGAGGTTTCCCCCAGAAAAAGTGTAAGGTGATTCAGTTGGTCTAGGAGCTACTTTAAAGGGCTGTACTACACCAGATCTCATTCCTTCTGCTTACTGCAGTCCTCCAAAACAAATCAACAGTCAGCTGCACTTTCAGCATCATGCTGTAAAAACACATGTATGTCAAGTAGCTAGGTAGCCTTACCATTTTGGTGTGTTATAAAAGGATTTACAGGATGAATTTTTTAAATGCATCAGGCTTTTGAAGAGTTTACATGAGGCTCAGAAGACATGTGGCTCTTGCTGCAGTCTACCTCAAGTTATCTTGGACAAAAGAGAGAGATATCTGCCTTCACAAATCTTCCTTATTCTCTGTAAGAAAAGCAACCTCATGCTGAGAGTTGGAGTGGAGCTCTGAGCAATCCTAGTAGAAAATAAAAAAGAACTGCTAAAAATAGCACATGTTAATAACTATCATAACGTGACCTGGTCACAAGGAAATACAGGGAAAAGAAATGTGTGTATAGGATGTGACTGATATATCAAAGAAGTTTTTGGGTATGTACCAAATCTGTAGTATGCATTTCTATATCTGACAATATTAATATTGGAAGGGATAGTTGTGGTATAAAAGAAGAGAGTTAATCAGTCCTTTTGCTATCTCATGTGTATTTCCTATGTAAACTAATTTAATTTCACCTTAAACTCTTTGACCACCTATATGCCCTGGTAGAAGAGAGTGTGCAAATGCGTTAGAGATGGAAGAATGGAATTTCAAATGAGATGGAAGAATGGGATTTCAAATGAGATGGAAGAATGGGATTTCAAATGAGACTTCAAATAGGGGAGTTCTAAGACTAGCTGAATACAGGGAGTAAGTGAAAGACCTGGTAGAAACAGAGAAGACAATGTTTGAATAAGAAATCAAATATAATACTAGTGATTTTTTGCAGTGTTGAAATAGGAGCAAGAGATCAGAGGATTCAAAAAATAAGTGGAATGCATAACTAAAATAAAATGGGTTGAGGTGTGTAAGTAGGGTCAAAGACTTGAGTAAAGGCAAAGTGTGCAATACACAAACTAAATTATACTAAATTATACTTTTAAAAGGTTAAGTCCCAGTGAAATACCTTCTCAGTAATAGTTTGTTCTGTATTGCCTATCTTAGGTTTCAAAAGAAGTGGAACTGAATCACTATCTTACTGTCCTACTTCTGGAATTCAGTCCCTTTTCTGGATAATGTTATCTTATTGATTTGTTCTCTTAAAAGGTGTTTTGAAGAGTAGAACTTTGAGTTTTTGACAGATAACATCTGAAAAGCAGCTGACATTTTTTCCTCGTTACATATAATAAGGTATGCCAAAAAGACCGATCGCAGATCTTTGAAGTTCTTTTCTGTAGTTACTCCATTTTCAGGATAGTCCTGAAATCACAAGCAGTTTAGATATTATTTGGAAGAGAAGCAGGATCAGGTGAATAGGAATGAGGTTTTCTTATTATTTTTTGTATTTATTTATTAATTCAGTTAAAACGACACCTCACAGGATATTAATTTTCAGTGTTTGTTTCATTATACCTCAAAGGCCTAACTTGATATGTAGCAATGGGACTTGACTAATGCTATTGATTCCTGTTACCACAAGAACCAGACCACTTCAGATGAGAGCGCTGTGCTTTGTCTAAACAGTCTGGGAATGGTTTCAGTTTATGTTGCCTTCTTAGTTGCTTCTGGTAAATAGCAAATTTCAGGTATTAATCTTTGCAAATGAATTCGAAACAAAAATAATTTTTTAAATGTGACATGTGATGAAGCTGGAGCATTAAAATTTATAAGTGAGAACACTGAAATATTAGATGCTCACTGTAAGTGTTTGAGGCCTGTAGATTTGAACCAAACACAGGCTCCATTATACAAATTATATGTATTGCCATATGGGCCATGTCTAGCTTCATATATATATATATATATATATATACACACTAAGGCAGACGTTTAAGCAACAAAGAGGAGGTAAAACCATGTACTTCAAATGAAATAACAGTTTTACTTACTCCATCTTTTTGTAGTTACAGGTAAGACTGCAACAGTTTTTTACTGAAGGTGATATAGGGATCTTGTTTTTAAAATATAATAATTTGTCTGTATCTGGTAATGTTTTATGGTAATTGAAATTTAGCTAATCTGAAACTTAATTGAATTTCTGAATTTACTTGTTTTCACATATTCGAAGTTTACTTTGCCGCCTGTTCTGTGATGACTGCGTACTTGCTCAGAATAATTAAAAATATTTGCAGAATATTTTCCATCAATAGGTAAAAAAGTGTTGACTTAGTAACCTCTGTAAAGTGACTTACTCAGCTACTGGAAAGCAGACTTCATTCAGCAACACTAAAATCTTACGTATTTCTTGGGTATAATTTGGCATGATTAAAAATTACAGGGAAGTGAAAAAAAAAATCAAGGTTTATGAAAAATCTTAAGATTGCAGATATCATATAATTCTGTAACTTTGATTGAAACTCCTTTTTTTGATAAGTATGGTGAGGATTTTTATTCATAGTGTGAGTGCAATTTTCTCATCAGCTTTCAAGAAGAAGTCAACTTCACTTAATAAAACACTCTGGTTTTGAACATCTAAAAGGTGTAAATAGCTCCTTGTAATATATTCCAGTTTGTATTTCTGTGTTTATATATTGTCTCAAACTGTCTTCATTCAGATTTTTTTTTCCTTAGACCTGTGAGAATTCTGCAGAAGATGCCTAATCACATTGCAATGCATTCTTCGTCTCTTGGGCGATCTATAGACTGAACTGTGCATTAAAAAATGAGTATCTAGAGGTCTTACTTCACACAGAATCACAGAATCACAGAATGTTAGGGATTGGAAGGGACCTCAAAAGATCATCTAGTCCAATCCCCCTGCCGGGGCAGGATTGCCTAGACCATATCACACAGGAACGCGTCCAGGCGGGTTTTGAATGTCTCCAGAGAAGGAGACTCCACAACCTCTCTGGGCAGCCTGTTCCAGTGTTCAGTGACCCTTACAGTAAAGAAGTTTTTCCTCAAATTTAAGTGGAACCTCCTGTGCTCCAGCTTGCACCCATTGCCCCTTGTCCTGTCAAGGGATGTCACTGAGAAGAGCCTGGCTCCATCCTCATGACACTTGCCCTTTACATATTTATAAACATTAATGAGGTCACCCCTCAGCTCCTCTTCTCTAAGCTAAAGAGACCCAGCTCCCTCAGCCTCTCCTCATAAGGGAGATGTTCCACTCCCTTAATCATCTTCGTGGCTCTGCGCTGGACTCTCTCTAGCAGTTCCCTGTCCTTCTTGAACTGAGGGGCCCAGAACTGGACACAATATTCCAGATGCGGCCTCACCAGGGCAGAGTAGAGGGGGAGGAGAACCTCTCTTGACCTGCTAACCACACCCCTTCTAATACACCCCAGGATGCCATTGGCCTTCTTGGCCACAAGGGCACACTGCTGGCTCATGGTCATCCTGCTGTCCACTAGGACCCCCAGGTCCCTTTCCCCTACGCTGCTCTCCAACAGGTCTGTCCCCAACTTGTACTCATACATAGGGTTGTTCTTGCCCAGATGCAGGACTCTACACTTGCCCTTGTTATATTTCATTAAATTTCTCCCTGCCCAACTCTCCAGCCTGTCCAGGTCTCTCTGAATGGCTGCGCAGCCTTCCGGCATCTCAGCCACTCCTCCCAGTTTTGTGTCATCAGCGAACTTGCTGACAGCACACTCTAATCCCTCATCCAAGTCATTAATGAATATATTGAATAGAACTGGTCCCAGAACCGACCCTTGCGGAACTCCGCTAGACACAGACCTCCAACTGGACTCTGTCCCGCTGACCACTACTCTCTGGCTTCTTTCCTTCAGCCAGTTTACAATCCACCTCACTACCCGATCATCCAGACCACACTTCCCTAGTTTAGCTGCGAGGATGCTGTGGGAGACCGTGTCAAACGCTTTACTGAAATCGAGATAGACCTCATCCACAGCTTTCCCATCATCTATCCACCAGGTAACATCCTCATAAAAGGCTATCAAGTTGGTTGAGCAAGACTTCCCGTTGGTGAAGCCATGCTGAGTGCCCCTAATGATCCCCCTATCCTTGATGTGCCTAGAGACAGCACCAAGAACAAGTTGCTCCATCACCTTTCCAGGGATGGAGGTGAGGCTGACCGGTCTATAGTTACCCGGGTCCTCCTTCCTGCCCTTTTTGAAGACTGGAGTGACATTCGCTTTCCTCCAGTCCTCAGGCACCTCTCCCGTTGCCCACGACTTAGCAAAGATGATGGAGAGTGGCCTAGCAATGACTTCCTCCAGCTCCCTCAGCACCCGCGGGTGCATCCCATCAGGGCCCATGGATTTATGGACGTCCAGATTGCTTAATTGGTCCCTGACCCAGCCGTCATCAACCAAGACAGATTCCTCCTCTATCCTGACTTCTTCTGGCGCCGCAGGGGTCCAGGGCTCCTCAGGACAGCCTCCAACAGTATAGACAGAGGCAAAGAAGGCATTCAGTAACTCCGCCTTCTTTTTATCCTCTGTCTCCAGGACCCCCACCTCATTCATCAGTGGGCCTACATTGCCTCTAGTGTTGGCTTTACCTGCAATGTATTTGAAGAAGCCCTTTCTGCTGTTCTTGACCTCTCTTGCAAGGTTTAATTCCAAGGAGGCCTTAGCTTTCCTAGTTGCCTCCCTACATCCTCTGACAACAGACTTATATTCCTCCCAAGTGGCCAGCCCCTCCTTCCATGATCTCTACACCCTCTTCTTCCACTTGAGTTTGCCCAGCAGTTCCCTGTTTAACCATGCAGGTCTCCTGGTACCCTTCCTTGACTTCCTATGTGCTGGGATGCTCTGATCTTGAGCTCGGAAGAAGCAGTCCTTGAATGCTAACCAACTATCTTGGGCCCCCTTACCTTCTAGTACCCTGTCCCATGGGATTTCCCCTAGCAATTGCTTGAAAAGGCCAAAGTTGGCCCTCCTGAAGTTCAGGGTTGTAATTCTGCTAGCTATTCTGTTCCTGCCACATGAGATCCTGAACTCTACCATCTCATGGTCACTACAACCAAGGCTGCCCTCAACCTTCACCTCTTCAACCAGACCCTCCTTGTTAGTGAGGATCAGATCCAGCAGCGCTCCTCTCCTAGTTGGCTCATCCACCATTTGCATCAGAAAGTTATCATCAATGCACTGGAGGAACCTCCTGGACTGGGGATGGCTGGCTGAGTAGGCCTCCCAGCAAATATCAGGGTAGTTGAAATCCCCCACGACAACCAGGCCCTGTAATTGAGAGACTGCTCTCAGCTGCCTGTAGAAGGCCTCATCCCCCTCCTCATCCTGATCCGGTGGCCTTTAATAGACACCCACAACAGTATCACCCCTGCCAGCCTGCCCCTTAATTCACACCCACAAACTCTCAACTCGCTCCTGATCCGCCTCTGGACAGAACTCAATACATTCTAGCTGCTCACTCACATAAAGAGCAACTCCACCACCTCTCCTTAGCGGCCTGTCTTTCCTGAACAGGACATAGCCATCCATGACCACATTCCAGTCATGGGAGGCGTCCCACCAAGTCTCTGTAACTGCCACTAGATCATAGCCCCCCGACCGAACACGGATTTCTAACTCCTCCTCCTTATTCCCCATGCTGCGTGCATTGGTGTACAGGCATTTCAGGGAGCGAGCTGGGCACACCGATTTCATCACAGATTCACCTCCTGATTTCACCCCAGGGGGATGGGGGGCCTCCTGGTCTACCTCAACACTAGAGCATTGCCCCAGTGGTGCAAGCCCAGCTACCACCCCATCCCCCTTCGAATCTAGTTTAAAGCTCTCCGAATGAGCCCTGCTAATTCCTGTCCCAGAACCATTTTGCCCCTACGACATAAACCTTTCCCATGTATCACTGTCACGCCTTTCTGCATTGGTTTCGTTTATAGAATATCACAAACGTTGTGACACATAGCTAAATTTAGTAACCTCAGCAGTGATGAATGACTTCCTCAGTGTCATAAGAAATGTGAAAAAGCTGAAAAAACATTTTCTCCCTCTTGGTCATTTAAGTGGTTTTATGACAAAACAGTGCGCTCTGTTAGAATAAGAGAACATTTACTGCAATTATGCAGTGAAGTGAAGCTATAAGGAAAATTTTCAACTCTTTTAACACCCAGCTGTGACTGAATTATAGTCTATTACCCTAGTTATTGGGACACAGGGGTAGGGGAGAAAGCAAATCCATTGAATAGAGGGCAATATTCCTCCTGTGGAGACACACAACCTGAGTAAATGTAATATAGGCTTTGTTACTGTTTTCTGTACGAGACTGATGGAACCCCGATCTAACTCAAGACTTTTTTCTGAAACATTTGTAGCAGTTTGGTGTTTGTAATATATAGGCCCTTTTGGTTTTGGAGGTAGTCTAGGAATGTCCAACAGAAAATAAATACTATAGTTATAGTCACATTTCTGTGATTCAACAGTAACATTTTGGAAACTCAAGATTTCATTTCTGATGATTAGCAATTTACACTATAATAATTTTTTTCTTCTATTAAACATGTTAAACTTGACTTCTTTTTAACACAAGAAAATATTCCAGTATAGTTTGGTTTGAATTTTTAAAATGTGTGAGATTTTAAATATGCTTTTGAAATATGGTGGGTTTTGAATTTTTTAAAAATAATTTTTGAAATACTCTATCATGAAAGTCTTTTTAAAACAATTACATATGTTCTGTGAAGCTTGCTGGCAAGTTCATATCTGTTCTACATGATTAGAGTTTACTATGGCAAAAACTCTGTTGGTCACCGAACTTCAATCATCTCATTTGCAGCTCAAGTGTATGGGAGCTAAGTTTTGTCCTCAAAACCAGCTTGGTGTAGTTGACTCCAAGAATGCTGCTTTTGCTCTCCTTTTATGAGACACATGCAAACAAATTTTGTTTTTTTAGCTCCTTTCAGCAAGGTATTACTTAGGCTTCCTAGAGTTCTCCTTTTCACCTCCACAATTTCTATTGCTTAACTCTTCCTAACTCAAAAAAGGGCAAGATAATTGTCTTGGGAGAAGGAAGAAGAGCGAACCTATAAATCTGTTCATTAAGTTTGAACTAGGAGTGCAATGCAGAAAGAGGTTGAGGGTATGCCCTTTCATAATCATACTCGAATTTGCTCTGTTCAAACAGAAGCTGTGTGGACTGACTGGTGAACTATATAAGCTTCATATATTCTGCAATTTACTACATGTAGTACTAAGCAGAAGCTAATGCTTCTTGCTGAGACAAGCTATAGCAGTGTAGCAAGTATAGAGAGCCTAGGAGAGAATCTTTCAAATCCTTCTGAGTTTAACATCATGTTGCTTATTAAAAACTTCGATAAAGATTTGTTCTAATGACTATTGTGTTTAGAAAATGTTATAGTCTTAGTTTAAACATTGATGCACCTAATTTGTTTCTTATACTATAATCATGGAGTATAAAAAGAGCTTCTGAGTACAAGCCCAAGATGTTACCACAGGCCCCCAAGAGTAAAAGCATGAGACCACAAAATGGTCCCTTACCATTTACTAAAGGAATAGAGCCTTGAGAACTGGGTACAACTAGTTTTCGGACACAGCAAGGAGAACAAAACATATATCCATTATATGCAAAATATGACTTAGTGAAAACAAAAAGAGGGATAACAAGAAGGTATAAAGTACAGTGACATCCTCTACAATAACAGGAATAAGGAAGAACAGGAAGAGAAGGGTTGCTACATCCTCTGCTTAGTGACACTGCTTCCCATCACTGCTGATGCACCAGGTTCCCCTTTCGTGTTTGGTAAAGAAAGAGCACAGCTTTCTGGTTTGTCTCTTGAAGTTGTTTTTTTTTTTTTTCTACTCATACTTTTTGTTATCAAAGACTTAACAATCACTAATAAATCTATCTTTCACAATGTTACTGGGTGAAGCAAATGACAGTTTCAAAGAGGAATAACCATGTGTGTTCTGTGCTAGCCTTCCCTTGTGACAAGGTGATTGATACCACCACACTAAATCTAAGTAAACATAGATGAGAGTCTTTTACGGTTTTTCTCAAAAGCTGCTTTAACAGGTGCAAGTAACGAGAATGTTCCTAATGAAGCTCTGAAAATACCGAATGTGCTCATTTGGGGGGAAATTACAGGTGGATGGTTTCAGTTTTGTGAGACTCCTCATCCGCAATACACACATCCTAAAAAACAGGCTAGAAGAACAATGTCAAAGTGGTATTTGAAATCTTGAGAACACTAAGTACTGGAACTGTACTTTTGTCAAATCTCTAGAATACGAGCCCATGAGGAAATAAGAAAAAAAAAATAACTAGTATTTACAGGGGGTGGGATGGGGTAGGAAGGAGAATTATCAATGTAAACAGTGTGAACTAATAGGTAAAAAAAACAGAAACAGGTGACCTAGAGCATGTTCAGTCTTTCAACCTATGGTGGTACTATTCAGTAGGTAAAAGTAGTTTCATTATTCGTGAAGCTGGAAAAAGTTTGTGTTCCTATTGTTAACAGCTTTGACAACTAAGTTTGTGGCATGAGCTACCAGCCTTTTCCTTTTTAATTGGGGGTGAGGGAAGAAGCAAAGAGGTAAAAAAGGGAAAAGTATAATTCTCTCAACTTCTGAGTACCTGAAGTTAACAATGGATTAAAAAGCTTGCGTGCACAGTTAAGATGATAGGAATAAATAGATTTTGCTTGTTTATACTCGTGTTTTCTCTAATCATTAGAGAAATCATGTTTTCTCTAATTTTTGTTGAAATCATTGCAGAATTTAAATTTTTTTTCTGGCTCTGAAGTTCTGGGATATATTCAGGAAAGCTCAAGAACTGAGCTGTGCTGCATTTCTACTATCCCTTGTGACTATGTTTTGAATGAAATTACAAAAGAATGAAAATGGTAAAGGAAATAACCCATAGAGTTAGTTACAAGGGAAGGTTTTTTAACAGTAATATAGTCAAAGCTTAACAAGAGTCTAATAGATGCTTTGAAATTAGTATTTAAAAGAAATTGCTTATAATAAACCCTCTTAGAGGCAGTGTTAATGGATTGCATTTACACAGAAGGGCTATTCAGAGCAGTTTGTATATCATAATACTTGCACTTCTGTAGTTCAATACAGAATACAGAATGAGTCCTAGCCAAGCTGCATTCCAATAATACAGTATTTAATGGCTCTGTTCATTATTTTGCTTCGATGTCTTCTGTGATGTACTGCCTACCTGAATTGTGGGCATTTCACCATTCAGCTTGCAATCTTTAGGGAGGAGTCAAGGATCTCAAAATGGATGCAGTAACACATATTATAGCAACAGTTTTACAACTTTCTGTTTCAGAAGAAGCCATTCAAGCAGCAGAACCCTTTAGCCTGCTGGAGATGAGCACTCATGCCACTAACAAATGGTGATGAAGAAGTCAAGCTAACAGTTTAATACATCAAAATGCTTCCTTTTTAGTTTTTCTACAAAATTGTTCAAAGCAAAAATCCTCAACATCGTTGTACTAGGGGGTTCTGTGTTTTACAGAGCTAATGCCATAGAGCACGAATGCTAGGAAGATTTTTCAAAGACTGTATTTGTGCCAAGTATGTGGATTGGCTCTGGAGAAAATTTGAGGGCTTAGTATTTTGAGTTACTAGAACTGTGAGGCTTTTTTTTTTTGGTCATATAACTATATTATGCACAGATCCTTCTGCTGACTTCTTAAACCCCAAAGGAAATGTGTGTATGTATTTTCACCAGTTCCTTGAAAGACAAGCTACATCAATGTTGGCATTTGTATCAGTAATGTCATTAGCCCATGGAAGTAAAATTCATGTCTTTATTTCTGTTGGGAGGCTATTTTTCCTCTCCTTTTTTTATGACCTTCAAAATTATACATGTAGCAGGATGCATCCAAGAAGGCTTTGGAAACTATACAGACCATGGTTAGCTTCAGTAGACTCCCAGTCTAATAATGTATGCGCAGTTTGTTTTGGCATCAGTGCAGTCACTTATTTTCATAAATTCTGTGTAGTAACATAACAACCTAATTCTATTTCTAGCTTTAATGATAGCAGAGTCTCATTTAATTTGTATGTCAGTCAATAAATATGACTGGCACTACTAGCCTTTTTTGATCATGTATTTTTATGAACCATTATGAATCTACATCACAGTCTAATTGCATTTAATCCTTTAATGACAATGCTTAGAGCTGCTTATCATAAGCATGAGCTTTTTATAATTATGGTTATTCTAAAGCCATTATAAAACAACATAATATTTTAAAATTGTCAGTGATTCAGAAATAACAGATCAGGCCATCAACTGTACAGAGCACAAAAGTCTGGGATCATCCATGTTCTTAAGCAAGACTTTGAGCAACTGTGAGAACAATGTGAATTTCATATCATGGTAGCTAGGACTGTGTTAAGCATACTATAATTCTAAAATGTCAGGTGCCAGTGTTTTATGTAGAGATTTGTAATAGAAATATTAGATTGATATGAATAGAGAAAGAAGGAGGATGTCTACTTGTGAGATCATCAGATGGCAAAAGTTTCAAGAATGGCTGGATTTTAATAACACCTAGATTAGCAGGACTGAATAGCTCTTGTCACTTGTTATTAGTGTCATTGTTAATTCTGACTAGACCACTGGATATATGTCTTGGCGTTTCAGTACTGGCCAGACCACCTGGGTGCTTGCATCTTGCAACCAAACTACTGGACAGACTACTTGGACTTATCTGTTTTTGTGGTTGCTGGTATATATGAGGGTATGAGTGTAAAGAAATAAAATTGGATTTATTTTAAAATAAACTCACTTTCCTCTCCTGTAAGATCTTGTATTGATCTTTGCTGCATCTTTGTTAGCATTACAATATTTCTATGTATATAGAACGGCCTATGTCTTTTAAATATTCTACATTTAGCTTTCTTTTTAAATGAGATCTCCATACTTGCAGAAGGCTCATATGAACAACCAGATAGTTGTGCGAATGCATTAAATTGCCCTCTTCCCTAGAGAGTGTTAAATAACTATAGTTCTAAATTATTTCCAACATCAGGGATTAAGCTAAATTTAATCTTTAATAACCCTAAATATGTCAGTGCTGTAGTTGATCACAAGTCTCCATTTGATATACTTTAATACAGACTCCACATGCGATACTTCAACTTGATGCCAGAACTGGGTTTTTGGCATGTCTTTGCATGCATCTGTCTGCTAGACTATCTGTATGCTTGGTCACCAGGCAGTAGCTTAAGAAGTTAAAGTGTTAACATGTTCATCAGGATCCCCTGGGTGGCAAGCAGTCTTCAATGAGGAGCACATTTGTGACTAATGAAGGCACACTGCTGCCAAATGCTTGTTATCCCTCCCAGGTCATGCTCTGTCACTGATTTATCAGTCCTGAGAAAGAAGACTACAAAGGAGAAGTGTTCGGAGAACCTTAAGATTTCTAGACTGGTTTGAGGCTTCGCACTTCAAATTTCAAACCAAATGTTCTTATATCCCTTTCATAAATCTCTAATTTTCTCTTCTTACTTCTTCCCTGAATCTACAGCTTCCCTAGCAGAATTTTAAGGTTCAGCTCTGCTTAAATCACAGGGCCTTATCACATTGATCGACTTATAGTTTTAAGTATTCATTTCTGTGAAACTTGTATTTATGTTGATAATTTAATTTGCAGGTGGAGAGTTGAGAGTGTATGTTATTAGATGCGGAGTAAAATGAAATTTTTTCATAATTTGGATCAAGTTCATGCTACTAAGAATCATGGAGAAGCATATTATTTTATAAGCTGTTTTCATGAAACAAACGTCAGTTTCCTGAGGAAGATAACGTAGCTCAATTAAAATCAGCAGAAATGAACCCATTTTACTGAATGTTAATGTTAGAAATAATAGTTTCTGGCTGAGCTGTAACTGACTCATACAATGATACATCATTAATGATGAAATAATACCATTTTTTAGTTTAGTTTATTTGTTCTTCCCTCTTCCTTTCTGTTTGATAAGGATGCTATACAGCAGTTCTTGAACACTAATATCAAAGATCACTGCATATTTGTGACATTTGACTGAAAAAAATGCTTATTCATTTAAATTAATGAGTCAAGGTATTCTTGGAACAATATGACTCAAGGTTGAGAATAGGTATTAGACAGCAAGAGAAAGACTACTAGTTGCTCACAGAGCTATTGTGGTGGTGTAAGTATGCCAGATGTGCTGCTTCATTCTCCCTTTCTTGAATACATGACAGACAGTCAATTCAGTGATATTGCAAGTAGTGCAACACCAATGGAAAGTAATTCAGTTATTCCTATCTCTAAACCAGTCTCTGCCTTGTTCTTAAGGTACTATGCTTAAAAATTTCCCCTCTTCTAAAGTATAGAGCAAGTATAACTTTTGTGTAAATGAATACAGAAGTCTTAGTTTCTCCAGTGTTTGCACAGAATTCTGCTGTTCAGGGAGGCAACTGGCTAATAGTCTTGAAAAATTTGGCCTTTGTTTAGATAGCTAAGTAGATGAAGACTGTATATTTAATATTAAACTATCTCTTTAGAAAAAACTACTGTCCAGATGTATCACCCACTTCCACACACACCTAGAAATGCTGACACCACATGGCTCAGAAACTGTGTGGAGACAAAGATACACAACTACTTGGTGGTCTAATCCTTGCCTCCTGACATCTGGAGTAACTTGGAGAGTTGGCAGTCAAAATAATTTCTATACTGCTTCCATTCAGAAGTTATTATTCGGATAAATATCAGGAAAAAATAATGTAGATTAACAGACGTAAAAATAAAACAACAGTCACATAACTAAATACCGTTTGTAGATATTTTCAAAATGTTAATTTTTTAAAACTTGTATTCAGAAAATCTGGCAAATTATTTCTTTTATACAAAAGGATGCCCGTGATTTTTCCTGGGTGGGTGTGTCGGGGGGAGGGTTGGGGCAGGGAAGAAACAAAAATCAAACCACTTTTCCCTTTATCACAGATTTATAGAAAAGAAATTTATAGAAAAGGAAATTCAGAGTTAATTCCTCTGACATAATTTGAATAAAATTTTGGATAATTCTTCAATGAGTTTAAAGAAATATAACTAAAAGAGAAACTATAATAATAAGATGAAACAGGACATTTCTAGCAGAGGAAAAAATGTTCAAGGTGTAGAGACAATTGAAATTGATTACAAATGCTCAACTGGATAATGGGATAAATTAATGGCATGATGAATTTGTTGGCTGAGAACTTCAGTAGCTTAGAATATTTTAGAATGCAATAGAAAAAACTACCTACACGGAAAAGATTGGTGGATTAGATTAAGAAAAATTCATGTACTTGTGTGTATACATTTTTGATTTCTGTTTATATTTGCAAAATTTGGCTCAGAAGTCCAAGATTTATGTTTAAGCTTTTCCTTAATGCAAATATGACACTTTACTAAACCCAGAATGGTAGAACATTTAGGCTACAATGCTAAGAAAGCTACAGAAACTTGAAACACTCTTAGTTAAGTGTCAGGACCCTGAGAGCACCACAAGACCTTAATTGCCCTGGATTTAACTGCTAATGGCCTTGATCACCATACCACAGCTAGCCACAAACTGAAACAAAATGTAACAGAAAATTAATTCTATAAATTTTACACCCGCAAAACCAGGACAAAATTCCACCCCTTACTCTGTATCATTTACATCATGTCCAAGTCACTACTATTTTCCCTCTCTCTTGACATATATGTATATACACACAGATAACATTCTCTTTAGTCTATGGGCTATCGAAGAAGTCCATTGAATTAATTTAGCCTAAAACCGTGGGTTCCATTTCTCATAATAGTCTCTCAGGGAAGGAAAAAATTGTGTGGGATTCACCGAGTTGGCAGATCAGGACCAGGCCTCAATGCGGTGTGATGGACTAGTGAAGTTAGGCATAGCAGGATGATGTGTTGCATCTGGAGCTTGCAACCGGTGCAGCCCGTATTCATGGTCTGGGGTGATTCTTACTGTAATAAATGACGCTTAGCATCATAAAGTTCAAGTTATTGGCTATTCCTACCCAAAATCAAATCTCCTTGATGTACACATCTAACTTGCCCATCTTCCTGCATCATCCACCACGTGGACCCAGGTCCTTGAGCAAAAGCAATTCCACGAATGGGTTTGCCTTTGCTAGAGGCAGGAGTAATCCAAACTGTTTTGCCCAACATATTTCTTGCATGAACTACAGGGACTTTATCCCGCTCTACAGTGCGCAACAGCTCTGATTGAGCAGGACCAGCCCGATCAACAGATCCCCTGGTATTAACTAACCAGGTGACCTTTGATAAGTGTTCATCCTAGTTTTTGAATGTCCCATCATCCATCGCTTTCAATGTAGTCTTCAACTGTCCATTACATCCTTCCACTTTCCTGGCATCTGGTGCATGGTAGGGGATATGATATATCCATTCAATACCATGCCCTTTAGCCCAGGTGTTTATGAGGCTATTTTGGAAATGAGTCCCATGGTATGACTTGATTCTTTCCGGAGTGCCACGTCACCACAAAATTTGCTTTTCAAGGCTCATAATGATATTACAGGCAGTGGCATGAGGCACAGGGTGTTTCCAACCAGCTGGTGCTTGCTTCCACCATTGTGAGCACATAGCGTTTGCCTTGTTAGGTTCGTGGAAGCGAGATGTAATCAGCTTGCCAGGCCTCTCCATACTTATATTTTAGCCATCGTCCTCTATACCACAGGCGTTTCAGCCGTTTGGGTTGTTTAATTGCAGCACAAGTTTCACATTTGTGAATGACCTGTGCGATAGTGTCCATGGTCAAACGTACCCCTCGGTCATGGGCCCATCTCTATGTTGCATCTCTGACTTGATGGCCTGACATGTTATGGGCCCACTGAGCTAAAAATAATTCACCTTTATGCTGCCAGTCCAGGTCTACTTGAGATACTTTAACCTTAGCAGCTTGATCCACCTGCTGGTTGTTTTGATGTTCCTCAGTGACTCTGCTCTTGGGTACGTGAGCATCTACATGATGTACCTTCACAACCAGCTTCTCTAATCAGGTAGCAATATCCTGCTGTAATTCGGCTGCCCAGATGGGTTTGCCTCTGCACTGCCAGTTGTTTTTTTTCCATTGCTTCAGCCATCCCCACAGGGCACTTGCTACCATCCACAAGTCAGTGTACAGGTAAAGTACTGGCCATTTTTCTCGGTCGACAATGTCTAGAGCCAGGTGGATGGCTTTCAATTCTGCAAACTGACTTGACTCACCATCTCCCTCAGCTGCTTCTGCCACTTGTGTAGGACTCCACACCGCAGCTTTCCACCTTTGCTGTTTGCCTACAATACGACAAGACCCATTGGTGAACAAGGAATGATGCTTCTCATTTTCTAACAGTTTATTATATGGTGGGGCCTCTTCAGCACACATGACCTCCTCCTCCAGCAACATTCCAAAATGTTTGCCTTCTGGCCAGTCCATGACTACTTCCAAAATTCCTGGGCGATTTGAGCCCACTGAGTTATCAATGCAACCTACTTACTCCACATAGCATCAGTTGCGTGGTGTGAGGTGGGGGTCTTCCCTTTAAACATCCAGTTCAACACTGTCAATAGGGGCGGCCAAGAGGAGCTGTGCCTCAGTACCAGTTACTTCTGAGGTAGCTCGAACTCCTTCATAGGCTGCCAGTATCTCTTTTTCAGTTGGAGTATAGCGGTCCTCTGATCCTCTATATCCCCAACTCCAAAACCCCAGGGGTCAACCTCGAGTCTCCCCCCGGTGCCTTTTGCCAGAGGCTCCAGGTAGGACCATTCTCCCCAGCTGCAGTGTAGAGCACATTCTTTACATCTGGTCCCATCCAGACTGGTCCAAGGGCAACTGCATGAACCATCTCTCTTGTTTAATTTACTCAAAAGCCTGTTATTGCTCAGGGCCCCATTTAAAGTCATTCTTCTTCCAAGTCACTTCATAGAGAGTGCTCACAATCTGACTGTAACAGAGAACATACATCCTCCAGAAGCGTATTTCAGCTAAGAGAACTTGCATTTCCTTTTTGTTAGTTGGCAGAGACAGGGCTGTTATTTTGTTAATTACATCCATTGGGATCTGACGGCAGCCATCTTACTACTTGATTCCTAACAACTAGATCTCTTTTGCAGGTCCCTTGACCTTACCTTGTTTGATGGCAAAACCAGCTTCTAGAAAGATTTGAATTACTTTTTCCCCCCCTTTCAAAAACTTCTCCTGCTGTATTACTTCATATAATGATGCTGTCAATGTACTACAGGTGTTCTGGAGCTCCACCCTTCTCCAGTGCAGTCTGGACCAGTCCATGGCAAATTGGGGGGCTATGTTTCCACCCCTGGGGTAATCAATTCCACATGTACTGGATGGCCCTCCAGGTGAAAGCAAACTGTTGCCTACACTCCACTGCCAAAGGAATGGAGAAAGACATTTGCAGTATCAATCATGGCATACCACTTCACTACCTTTGACTCCAGTTCATAATGGAACTCTAACATGTCCAGTACAGCAGCACTCAGCAGTGGTGTGACTTCATTCAAGCCACGATAGTCCACAGTCTCCATTCCCCATTGGACTTTCTCACTGGCCATATGGGACTGTCGAAGGGTGAGCGCATTTTGCTGATCACTCCTTGGCTCTCCAGTTGACAGATCAGCTAATGGATGGGGATCAGTGAGTCTCTCTTAGTACAGTATTGCCACTGGTGGAGTGCTGTAGTAGCAATGGGCACCTTTTGCTCCTCGACCCTCAGGAGCCCCAAAATAGAAGGGTCCTCTGATAGACCAGGCAGGGCAGACAGCTGTTTAGTTTCTTCCTTCTCCACAGCCACTACACCAAATGCCCACTGGTACCCCCTTGGGTCCTTGAAACACCCTCTTCTCAGGTAATTTATACCAAGAATGCATGGGGCATCTGGGCCAGTTACAATAGGGTGCATCTGCCACTCAGTCCCAGTCAGACTCACTTCAGCTTCCAATACAGTCAGCTCTTGGGAGCCCCCTGTCACTCCCAAGATACAAATTGATTCTGTCCCTTTATAGTTTGATGGCATTATGGTGCCTTGTGCACTAGTGTCCGCTACAGCCTTCTACTCCTGTGGTTCTGATGTGCCAAGCTATTGAATCCACACAGTCCAAAAGACACGGTGGTTGTCCCTGTCCTCCACCTGGCTGGAGGCAGAGCCCCTCTAATCCTGAACATAGTGTCTGTTATTGACATCTTAGTTCAAGCAGCTCACATAGATTTGATCCCCATTATTCATGTCTGGTAAATAGGGATCTGAAGTCCATCTATGCTGTCTGGAGAGATTCCCATAGGAAGCTGGAGCAACAAATTCTCTGGAAGAACCCTTGTTCGTAATCAGTTCACCTTGCAACTCACGTACACGTGTCTGTAAAGCTGAGGTAGGTTTTCCATCCCATTTTCTCATGTCCTCTCCATGGCCATGCAGGAAAAACCACAGGGTGCCTCATGATGTATGCCGTCTCTCCTGAACAGATCTTCCAGAGGAACACTGTGTCCTGATAGCCAAGATGTTTGTCGGTACAGGCAGGGAGCGGAGTCTGTCCTCCGTCTGGGACAATTTTTCCAACACCGAGCCGAGCAGTTCTGTGGATTTGTCAGACTATTTTTTCACAGCCAAGATGCTGGCCCATGGGGAGGAAGAGAGATTGTCTGCATATTGCTGCATCTTTATCTACTTCGCCCATCTAAATAAATCTGCCCAGCTAAATAATGCTAATGTGTTGCCATATGATGGTGGCACACTTAGTACCCACTTGTGCCACATGGGTCTGGTAACTCTGAGTGCATCTGGATCTAGTGGTGTCTGCGGGTCATCCAGGTCATCAAAAATCAGCACCCACACAACTATTTCTCTCAGATTCTTAACACCTCTCTCAATGGTTGTCTACTTGTCTGGGTGGTATATGACATCATATACCTTACACTCCACACAAGTGACCACCAGAGAGTGAGGGGCTGTGCACCTGTTGCAAAACCCCTATCAATACCCACTTCTCTAGCCATTGGGCCCAGCTGCTTGGCTTCTCTACCATCTAACTCAAAGCCATTGGCTCCGTTATCCCAGCAACAGAGCAGTCAAGTAACAAGTTGCTCCCCTTCTCAATGGCTGTAATCTTTAAGTATATCTCACAGCTCACTGAGGGATAAGGATCAAGTGGTTACCTCTGGCTTGTCCTCCTGTGATGTCCCTAGTAGGACATCATGACCTGGTCTTTTCATGTACTTCTGTTTCTGTACAGGGGTGACTGATTGCAGCACTGGTTGAACCCCTAAGTTAGCTGCATCACCCATTGCTGGGGGCTGAATACCTTCAGCACTTGTCACCAAAGTCTGAGTAATCGCAGCAAGTGCCACCTGGAACTGAGTAATTGCAGTACCCAGTGCAGAAATCTGAATAGCGTCTGGGGTAGCCAGGATGCCTGCTGTAGGGACTGCCAGAGTCTGAGTATCTACAATGCCATTCGTGGTTTCCAGGGCCACTGCGGTCTCTGTCATAGGGGCTGGAGCTGCTGTGGTGCCTGGTGTAGTGGCCAGGGTTGCTGCAGGGCCCCTTATACTGGTTGCAGCAGCTGTGCTGTATCTACCCCTATACTGATGTTGCATTCTAAGCAAGAGCAAGAACTGAAGGACATTCAAAAGGCTTGACAATATGAGCATGGTGGTTGAAATATCCCACAGGTATTCAAAATTCTCAAAAGCCATTAAGATCAGCCTCCAGGGAAAAGGGAAGTACATGTCACCCACTCCCATTCCATAGAAATCAGAAGTGGGCACAGTTACAAAAGAATTTGTAATACCATAAACTAATGCCAAACAACATAGCAGAGCTATATCTCTTAAGTCCAGGCCCAGAAGTGATAAACTGCACAAAACCAGTAACAAGTAGCAGCAAAGCCACACATTTGATTAGCTACCCCAAAAGCAACTGTAAAAAACACCAGAGAATTCCACCCAGCTACCATGCTACCAACATCAACATAATAAATCTTCGTAAGAAAAGCAGGCAAACCTGTGAAAACTTCAACCCTCCAATACTCTTGGATCAGAAGTCTATGGTTCTCCCAGGTGAGCTATTTACACTGGGTGCCAAATAAACTGTCTCTGTTCAGCCTGCTCCCAGGCTAAACAATAAGCAGCTGTTCTATTACCCAATGTCCCCTCCCCAACCAAGAAAAGTAATTGGGAAAAGGAAGGAGACTCATGGGTTGAAATTTAAACAGATTTAATGAAATAAGAAAACCAATACTAATACAAAAGACACAAAATCATACTTACCTCATAGAGTGGGGGCAAGTCCCTCCAGAGATATAATCCTTGAGGAGAGAAGGAGAATAGAGCAGGGCAAAAAGCCTGCCATCCACAGCAAACTTTCCCATTTATAGTGAACCTGACATTAATGTTATAGAATACACCTGTGGGCCACCCTGGGTTGGCTGTCCTGGCTTTAACTGCTAAGGGCCTTGATCACCATACCACAGCTGGCCACAAACTGAAACAAAATGTAACAGAAAATTGATTCTATAAATTTTATCCCTGCAAAACCACAACACAGAGCTATGCTGGATGTGCGCCTCTCAAATTCTGTCTCTGGCCCCAGCTCCTGGATGGACCTTGGACTCATGTTGTAGTCTTGTTTCCAGTCATGCTTCTGGCCCCATCTCCTGCCTGGACTCACTGGATGGACTCTGGACCCAGTTCATTGCTTTGATTTGCCTGGGACTGTTACCTGCCCCTTGCTCTGCCCACAACTGTGCTGTTGTTTCCTGGCCAGTGACAGCACTGTCTGAGTCAAGGTCAGCCATGGCTTCCACCTCATCCATCCACATGGAGAAGTGTCACTCCCTGACCTTTAAGTTCTAATGAGTGTGTTATTGTTTTTAGCTTTAATTTATGTGTGACATTTTGAATATATGGTTTTGTTACTAAACGTTTTACAGCAATTTTGTTTTTAAAAAAGTATCTGTAACTTACTGGATGTTCTATTTTGGAAAAAAGTGGTAAGAAGGAGGGGTTTTTCTTTTTAATTGTGGCCTGAGAACTTCAATATCAGAGAAGGCTTATAATCCACAGTGATATAAAGACCAGCTGTTTGAAAAAGAATTGGGAATGAGAGAATTGGTTGCCAGCATAGGTTTACAAAGAAAAAGTCTTTTCAAACTATTTGATAGGAGTTTTTGAAAGGTTTTCAAAAGTAAAACTCAGGGAGAAAGAGGAATGTAGTCTAGATTTTTACTTTTTAGAAGGGCATGTAGTGATAGGATGAGGGGGAACAGTTTTAAACTGAAAGAGGGTAGATTTAGATTAGATATTAGGAAGAAATTCTTTACAGTGAGGGTGGTGAGACACTGGAACAGGTTGCCCAGAGAAGTTGTGGCTGCCCCCTCCCTGGCAGTGTTTAAGGCCAGGTTGGAGGGGGCTTTGAGCAACCTGGTCTAGTGGAAAGGTGTCCCTGCCCATGGCAGGGGGGTTGAATCTAGACGATCTTTAACGTCCCTTCCAACCCAAACCATTCTATGATTCTATGATTTTATTACAGACTCATTAAAGTGTCACTTAGTCTAATTGAAAATGTCAAAATCAGTATTCTTTTTGGGATGGAGTCTTTGGTCAAAACCTGACTAGGAGAAAGAATCTAGAGTATTGTAGTTAGCCATATCAAGCTAGGTTCTGCAAAACTGAGCACTGGCAGTAGTTTTACTTAACACCTTCATTCAAATAACGATTTTTGAACCTGCTGTAAGCTGTCATATACACTTACAGATAGAATTTCAAAAAACTGAACAGACTACAGAGTAACATACATGAAAGTTCTGTAAAGGGTCAAGTATAGAATGAAACAATTTCAAAATATAAAGCCATTGATGGTCGCATCATCCAAGAACAAGTGAAAAGTGTAGAATGATAGGAAGTGAAAAGACTTTCTGGGAAATTACATTCATATTGTAAAAAACATGCTTTATGAAGAGTATAGTTTGTGTTAACGGCAGGAAGTACAGCTAAATGAATTGCATTGAATTTTAGTCAACAGCAGTCTTCAAGATTGTTATTTATAGTTTCTGTTGCTCAGCAAGGTATATGACCTGTGGGATGACAGGCAGGGGAAGCGAAAAAAGTGTGGATTCAGAGAAGCTAGAGTTACAGTAACTATTTGGAAGGAAAAAAGTGATAAATTTCTGTAAGTAACAGTAAGTGCCTGTACATTGTCAGGTCTATAAAATGATACTTACAAAATTCTTTAGTTTGTGTAGATCATCAAGGATAGTAGTCTAAAAGCTACCCTGTGCTTTCGCTCTAACCAGATTGCAAAGGAGAATCGGTCGAGGCCAGAAGATGACTGTGTTTTCTGTGTTCTGTTTACAGGGTTAATAGTTTTTATGGAAATGTGAAAATGCAAGTGATGTGGATTTTTTTCAGAGAAAACTGATGAAGTACTTTGGGCATACTAAGTATATTTAACCTCCTGCTAAAATGGAGATCTTACTGAAATTAAGATTCTTTCTATTTGGATTTTTCTATTTGTCTAAATCTCAAACATACCCACACAGAACTTCAACGTTTCTCTTGCATTTGTTTGTGATTGTAGAACTGCTCTTGATGGAAAGAGTGAACTCTCACTGTAAGAATCAACAAGTGTTTTCACCAAGTTGAGTGAATAAGTTTACAACTTGGCAAAAACAGCACTGACAATGATTAAGTGCATGTATATCTGTTTTGTCTTCTTCGTTGATGGACTAAGCTGCAATGTATTACTTAAAAGGTTAAATTCTGAATATTCAATATGTGTTCTGTGCCTACTGAAGTAAAAATAAGAAAATAAATCATATGCGTTTTGTTGGCATGTATTACTACTGACAATAATTGTAGTAGAGGAAAGAAATTGAACTGTATTATCTGCAGAAATTAATTCAGTCACTGAAGTGACTTCCCTTGATGCTTCCTTTGGTCAATTACACAACATTAAGATAGTAAAAGGGAGAAGGCAGTAAAGGGTAACAAAACTCATACAATGGACTATTCTAAAAGGTAATCAACTTAAATGGATTTTTTTTCATTGGGAAGGGAAAAGATTAATGCTCTAAGGTGTTTTTTAATCCAGTGTTAAATATAAGATCAAGGGTGCATTCATATTGAAGTAGGACAGAGCATTAATGGGTTTTATACCACATTTCTTCACTGTTTGTCCTATTGGATTGGCTTCAACATATACATTCAACCTCATACTTGAAGGATATGGAAGTAAATGATACAAATCAAATATACCGGAGATATGTCAGATTCTCCTACTGTTTCTTCTGGTTTTGACCAAGCTGAACTTAGCAGATGCAATCTGGTGTGCTGGTTTTGTCTGGGAAACAGTTAAATTTATTCATAGTAGCTAGTATGGGGCTATGTTTCGGATTTGTGCTGAAAACAGTATTGATAACACAGTGATGTTTTCGTTACTGCTGAGCAGTGCTTACACAGAGTCAAGGCCTTTTCTGCTTCTCACACCACCCCACCAGAGAGTAGGCTGGGGGTGCACAAGAAGCTGGGAGGGGACACAGCTGGGACAGATGACCCCAACTGACCAAAGGGATATTCCACACCACATGACATCACGTTGAGCATATAAAGCTGGGGGAAGAAGAAGGAAGGGAGGAACATTCGGAGCAATGGCATTTGTCTTCCCAAGTCACCGTTATGCATGATGGAGCCCTGTTTTCCTGGAGATGGCTGAACACCCGCCTGCCGATGGGAAGTAGTGAATGAATTCCTTGTTTTCCTTTGCTTGTGTGCACTATTAAACTGTCTTTATCTCAACCCACAAGTTTTCTCATTTTTACCTTTCCAATTCTCTCCCCCATCCCACCAGGGAGAGGAGTGAACAGCTGTGTAGTCCTTAGTTGCCAGCTGGGGTTAAACCAGGACATCTGGTCATCCATAAAGCATCTGGTAGGGCGTCAAATGGGAAGTGATGGATTAAACTGAAGAATTAACTCTTACTCAATTCCCTTGCGAGTCTCAGTTGAAGAACTGGATATATGAGACAACAAGGGTTTGCACCTAAAAAGACACTAGTGGGGAACGTTCCTAATGAATATCTTTTAAAAACTTACTCTTTGGGAAGTGTATTTTCAGTTTAAAATCTTCACAGAAGGAGAAGTAGAAATGGGTTAAAAATACCTGCAGGCACAAAGGTGAGAAGCTTTACCAAAGCAGGGAGATAATATCAGCCAGGAATAAATGAATAGCCTGAAGAATTAAGATAGTACAAGTGGCATAACACTGAGCTCTATAGCACTTACAGAGAAGTAACAAGAGTATTGACTGCTGACTGGGACCTTGAGGTGTTTAATAAGGAGGAAAAAAATCTGGGTTCTTGTGTACCACATCATAGATCTAGGTCATCAACATGATGCTGTCATGAAAAGAGTAAGAATGAAGTCTTAATCTGTGTAAAACATTTACATAGATACAGGGAAGTTTTAATACATTGAAGAAGGCACTAGAATATCTTGGTGTGGAAGGTATACCATGAATGATTTTTGTGACAGGAATTCTTAAAAGAAGAGGTTCATAGAATGTAAATATGTGCATATATGTATATATGCATGCATGTATGTAGGAATAAAAATCCTACTGGGTAAAGCCAGCAATCTTATTGCCCTGTGTTCTGGCTTCTACCAGCAGAAAGAAATTAAAAGTTCATGTTTAGTTAATATATCAGACTGTGACATATCATACCAGTAACTTATCAGACTATGAGGAAATTTCTATCATTAAATCAGTGGTGAAGGGTAAGGAAGTGGAATGCCAGACAGAAAAGCTCTTTAACTAAAGGAAAAGGGTGGCATGCAAGTAGGTAGGACTGGACATGGACATCCTAGAGAAAGCTAGAAGGTATTTGATTAACAGTACATTATGTTTCTGATGGAACTTTCTGCTAGGAACTTTGAGGTAAATATCCTAACAAACATGGTGCATGTGTAAGAGGAAATATGCAATGAACGTCTTTGATAGTGGTAGATGGAGTTGATTCAGGGTGTTTTCTTCTGCCATGGTGTTAATGCATACATGCATACATCTAAGGAAGAGCAGACAGAATTTAAATGGAGTCTTGGATTAAAAAAGTCTAGGTTACACAGCCATCTAGTCCGCCTCTCGACAGAATACAGGAGCAGGGAGTATCTGCTGGTTTTTCTTTGTGTCTGGACAAATTAAAATGGGACACTGTAAAAAACAAAAAAAACCACCACAAACACGCCACAGCTGCTCAGAGACAGATTATCTGAGATAGAATAAGAATTTTGGAAACAGTACGAGTACACTTGACATACAGGTGAGGAAAAGAGGTTATATGCAAGTATAGAATTTTCTAGGAAAGAGAATCAGACCATATAAATAATAAATCTACTGTTCATTTCTATGTGAACAAGATAGATTGCATCCAGTATAGTATCAGCTGTGCTTTTTATGTTAAACAGTGGCTTTATTCAGCATATGAATCTCACTTCTAGGGTCTACAGATATGTACATTTTACATGATATAAGAACTTACAAAGCCAAAGCCTTGGATTCAAAGTATTGTCATTATTATATTGATTTTCAGCAGTTGAAAATTAATTATTTTTTATAAAGTCCTCCTAAAAAGAACATGAATGGTTTATACTATAAGGCATAAATGTGTTTGTTTTGTTGAAGAGAAAATTTTAAACCTACTTCTGCATGAGCATCTTGTGCTTTGAATTTTAAGTCACTACATCCTTCTGTGAACAAATCTCCACCCTTCTTTTCTTGATTATATCCTATAATCCAATTATATATAATATTTTTGAACCAAAAAAAATGAGGTAGTTTCTTCAGGTCTTTCTTTTTCTCAAAGATCATAAATTGTCAATGAGGCAACTGCCTCTGCCTGCCTTGCTATGCTCAGCTTCTGGCTCCCTGTCCCTTACAGAAGCAGCCTGCCCTCATTGTTGCCTAGTAGTCTCCTGACATTTTATGCAGAGGAAAAATAAGTATAAGTTTATTCAGAACAGTTCCTTTATGATCCAGAGAAGGAAATAAGCCATCCTGAATGGCTGGCTAGTCTTAAGTAGGACTAAGGAAATTACTGGTAAATACAAACACCTGACTTTGGTGAACACTTGAATACTGCAGGTACAAGAATTTCTGAGCTCACATAACACAGCAGCGAGAGGAGATTCAGTTTCAGGAAGAGGGGTACTATCAGAGTTGAGTTACCACCATAAAATGGGTCAAGCAACTTAGAAATCAAGAGAGCTAAGGCCTACACAGCCTTCTGCTGAGATCCCAGAACCAGCTCTGTGCAGGACTTGACTTTCTGATATATAAACAGAGAGAACTTCAAAGTGGTGTGTAGGATGCTCTGAGTCCCTTTAAAGCAAACAAAGAAACAAACAAAAACTCCTTGGGTTTTTACTTCTTAAGCACTCTCTTTGCAGCTTTACATGAAATATGGGAAAAGATCAGACAAATGAGTGTAAGTCTCCAATGTGACATGTACAGCTGCTGGAAGGAAAACAAAAGAGCAGAGTGACATCTAAAAGGCTTAAGGGAGTTAAGGGGAAGGTCTTCTACAAGCTTATCAGGAGAAATATAGTAAGATAAAGTGGCCTGATGATTGATAAATGAGGAATTAAACTAATGATAATTAAAAAAAAAAAAAAAAGAAAAAAGGCTGAGTTCAGTTAACTATCTTTAATAAGAAGAAAAGATGACTGGATAATTAGAAAGTAATGAAATTTTCTAAAATAGCTATGAATAAGCAGTTAGATTAGGGAATACTTGATGTTGAGAATATAAAAAGTTAGCTTAGTTTCAATGATGTGTAACTTAGAGCATTAAGGGAAATAAAAAACGCTCAAGTAAATTTCAATTGATGTTAAAAGTTTACATCATTGGTTCTAATGACAGAATGATTTGAATAAGATAAACTCTGCAAAATTAGTTTTAGAACCTGCAAGAACAAAAGAAATCCAGCAAAACTAGAGAAATAGAGAAGTGTTTATGAAGACGGAAAAAATTACTTAGTTTAAGTCCTAATAAGCTAAAGTAATGAAAAAGAGGAAGGAATCGAAGTATTTAGGTTAGAGATGCATACACAGAACTATTATAACTGGGGAAGTAAATCCAGTTGCTTAATACTTACTTCCCTGTTCTTAATGTCATATCTCTTGAAATAGCCTAAATTATGCAAAAAGACAGTGGAAATAGACGTAATTGAAGTAGAATAAATTTATCATTCAGCTTCTGCAATCATTCTTCTGAAAATGAATGATAAATATATTTTATTTCAATTATAAAAGTACTTTTTTCATAACAATATATTCTTTATATGTACTAGAACTGAAAATGTTTCCACAACCAGTTTTTGAGAGATTATTGAGAGATCTATTCAGTTGGGGACTACCAAAATATTTCATTTAAGTAAAAATATTTCATTTAATATTTTGGTGATTCAGGAGCAAGAGCAAATATTATGTTAATGAAATTGAGAGATGATACTAAAATTAGGGTGTTGAAAAAGCAGTGATAACAAAAATTTACTTTTGGTATTAAACACATGACAGGAAAATCAACAGAATAGGAATGTATTAGAAAAACAAGCTAGTAAATCTTTTCAAAAAAAGAGAGAGATTTTCTGTAGAATATATGAACCTAAACCATAGTTTTTAAAAGTCTGTGGTAATGTGGATAATAGATTGAACATGAGCGTGCAAGGAAATATGGTCAACACAATGACTAGTACCATTTACTTGGCTTTACTGGATAACTACTCAGCTATAATGATATTTATGGTCTCATCTAGCATAGGAATTGGAGTATGATATTAGTATTTATTGTATGGTCTAGATACTATAGTATAATAATATAATTGTACTAAGGTCTTTGCTATGTTATGTTGTTGGAATCATTAACATACACTACCTAGAAAATGCATAATTAGTATCTACTCCAAATTTCTTGCAAACTAAGCTTGTCCTTTCATATTTTGTATGTGCTGCAGCTGCTTGAATGATAATCAGAACCCTCATGAGGCAGATTAGATTATAAATCTCAAGAAATGTAGTGTTCATAATACCCCAGTGATTAAACATGAGAATAATTTGAGGAAGAACTTTAATTGGAAAGCTTAAAATAAATTGTGGCATGGCCAAGTGCAAGGTCCTGCACATGGATCGGGGCAATCCCAAGCATAAATACAGACCGGGCAGAGAATGAATTGAAAGCAGCCCTAAGGAGAAGGACTTGGGGGTGTTTGTTGATGAGCACCTCAACATGATCTGGCAATCTGCACGTGAAGCCCAGAAGCCAACCATATCCTGGGCTGCATCAAAAGCAGCGTGACCAGCAGGTCAAGGGAGGTGTTTCTGCCCCTCTACTCTGCTCTTGTGAGACCCCACCTGGAATACTGCATCCAGCTCTGGGGCCCCCAACAAAAGAAGGACATGGAGTTGTTGGAGCGAGTCCGGAGGAGGGCCACAAAGATGGGCAAAGGGATGGAGCACCTCTCCTATGAAGACAGGCTGAAGGAGTTGGGGCTGTTCAGCCTGGAGAAGAGAATGCTCTGGGGAGACCTTCTAGCAGCCTTCTGGTACCTGAAGGGGGCCTATAGAAAAGCGGGAGAGGGACTTTTTACAAGGGAATGTTGTGATAGGACAAGGAGTAACAGTTTTATACTGTGTCCTGGTTTGGACTAGGACAGAATTTAGAGTTAAGTTTCTTTTAAGTGACTGTACTTTCTGAAGTTAACTGCACGTGTTTGTTGTCATGGAAACTAGGGTCCCTGTTGGGTCTCTTTGTTCCAAAAAGGAAAGGACCGTAAAAGCGTTGCACCTGCAGGGAGGAGTAGACAGGACAGGTAACCCAAATCTGATCGACAGGGTATTCTGTCCCACCCATGAGATACTCAGTTTAAAGCTGAGGCACCACGAGGGTCGTGCTCTCTTCCCCTATGGCCAGCATGAGGGGAGGACTCTGCCCGTGCTCCTGCCTTCGCTCCTGAATCCAGTTCCTGCTTGCTTCTGTGTCTGGTTCGGGACTCCTAAGCATCTGCCCTGCAGTGTCAGCAGTGATGTAGTTGTCATCAGGGGGAGCTCAAGTAGTGGTTTTGTATTTAGTTCATTATTTATTATACTCTTTCTTTTTATTGTTATTGTTTATTAAAACTGTTTTAACTTTCCAACCCGTAAGTCTCTCTCCCTTTTCTATTTTCCTTTTCCCTTCTGGGGAAGGAAAATGTTAATAGAGAGCGTCTGCTGTCTGCTTAACCGCCTGCCCAGCCTTGAACAGCAACAAACTGAAAGAGGGTAGATTTAGATTAGATATTAGGAAGAAATTATTTCCTGTGGGGGTTGTGAGACACTGCAAGAGGTTGCCTAGAGGAGTTGTGTATGTCCCCTCCCTGGCAGTGTTCAAGACCTGGTTGGATAGGGCTTTGAGCAACCTGGTCTAGTGGAAGGTGTCCCTGTCCCTGGCAGGGGGGCTGGAGCTAGATGATCTTTAAGGTCCCTTCCAACCCAAACCATTCTATGATTTAATAAAACGTTCCCATCTCATCTGCGGAAGCATCCACAATGATGTTGATCTGGAAACATTGCTGCTCCTTTTTTTTTTGACATTTCTGTTTGTTTCTGTTATCAACAATGTTACCTTTTAATGAATCTCTAGGGGTTTAAAAGTCTGTTTAGAAGAGAGAAAACCTGTAATGCATAATCTATGTATATTCTAAGTTTCACCTCCTGATACCCAAATACAGAAGTCATAGAATAGAGTAATGATAAACAACATATTATCTTGCAAAAATCGTATTTCCTGTAGAAATCATATTGCCAGTACAGTGTATTAGATGGCTACAGATTCTAGCGGAAGGACCACTTATTGGTAAATGTAATGACTTCCTTTATGCAGAGCTTTTCATAATTAAACAAGCAAGACCAGAAATGTGCTTATGCATTAAGAATTTGGATGAGGACATACAGTCTAGGATACCTGTTCATACTATGTGAGATTCAAAACATTTAAGAGCTCTTACCTAGACACTGAAATCCTGAAGCTAAGAAATGGCATGGAATCCAGGAAAAAAAGCCCTCACTTCTGAGCTCTTTTGTACATTTTTCAGACGGCCTAACTTCCATATTGTAAAAAAACTATTTCAGGAAATTTTCTCCCATTTTTAGAGTTGTTCTGTTTACACACCAAGAAGCGTTCAACAGGGTTTGGGTGGGAGGATGTCTTTTTGTCACTTTACTAGTAAAATCAGTATGTAGTTAGTTACTCAAGATTAGTATTCCTAAAGTTAGAATGTCTTATGGTCTTCCATTACTATGTACATGTTTCTAACTTTAAAACTAATCTGTTCATGCTGCTTAGCTAAAAGCGTTTGAGGCCAAAGTAATTTCACAGAGATTACATCTTCTGAGATGTTGTTTCCCAGAGCTCAATATAAATAAATATTGTTAGCTTCTTGTATTATTAGTGTCACATGATAGTTCACTTTGCAAATCAGTATCTATTTTCCACATATTTTTCAGAAACATGCTTACTATAAATGCATTTTTATTAAATGAAAGGGCATTTCCAGGTTTGGAAAATAGTAACTCAGGAATCACAGAATCACAGATGTTTCTAGGACCTCGGGCCAAGCAAGACAGAATACCCCAAAGCCATATGAGTTGTGCTGTTAATATCCAGAACAGAGGGGCTGCATGGAAATTGTCTCTTGGCTGTCTTTCCTGGAGCAGTCTCGCTCTTAAACTGCACCCGGGAGCTGGTTTGGAGAATGCTGATGGAATGGGGCCAAAATCATACTAGGGATTGCTCTAATCATCTACTAGTACAGACAATTGAATTTCTATTTAGTTTTCCTCTTATGGTCGTAATGCAACTGTCCAAAAGGTTGGGACATTACCTGGTGTAAACAGCCATAGATTTCGTTCAGCAATTAAAAGAAAGGATAAGGCTATGTTGCACAATACAGACCTGTACCAAAAATAGCTTTCTTGGAGCTGGATTCAGGGTTCTGATGGTATAAGCAGTTTAAACCTTTTGGAGTGTGGTATTCAAGTCTGGTGGAAAGCTCTTGTTTTTTAAAGGGCTAATCAGTCCAGGCAGAGCTCCATATTGTTTTTACTGCCCAGTCTGTCTTGGATATCTTTGTTCAGCCCTTCATTATGCCCTGAGATGAACTGAGTCCCTACTTCTTGCAGTACTCAAGAGATACTGTGTAAGTATATCACAAAGTGGATTATTGCAAATGTGGAATAGGTGTGGTTTCTTTAGACTGGCCAGCTTGCTGTTGCCATTAATTTGTATAAAAGGTGAGGATGAAACACTCATTTTACACTCTTTTCAGAAGGTTTAAAGATTATATTGCATTAGAAGAAATTAAACAGAATGGAGTGAAATGGAAGTTCCAGGAAGCAGACAATGATTCTGGTTTTAACCAAATTCCATGGGCAGTGTAGGCAGTTGCAGGCACCGGCATAGCCACTATGATCTTCACTGACTTTGAATCTGCTATTAAGAGCAAAGGTGCTGGGGTGGAAAGACAATCTCAGAAATAGAAACACAACCCAGATGAATGATTTTGCAGCTTTTAACAAACACTTATTTTCCTAATAACAGGTATTAGAACAGGTAATCCCCGGAACTGATTTATGGATGGGTGTGTGCGTATATGCCACAATATATCTTTAATTTGCAGCTGTGTGGGTACGCAAATAATTTTACATCTCTCTTTATTCTCCCTACTCTATTTTTTCTTCCTTATTTACGTAATGATGTCTTTAGGTTAAGGACTTTTTCTCTTAGTGTGTACAATACTCAGCACAAAACTTAAAGCCTTTGTGGGCTACCATTTTGCAAGCTAAAAAAGTAAATAATGATGAGGCTTACATAGTACATATAATAACAGTGGGCTGAATTTTTCACAAGATGAACACATTCTATGTTCAGGTATAATACACATATACTACATATACTCACAGATATTTTCACAGTGTATTCACACATACTGCATTCTAAAGTAGAAAGATAAATATGCTCCTAAAATTACATTTTGAAGAAAAAGGAAAAATGAAAACTTATAGAAAATAACATGACTATTGAGATGATGCATGCTTTGTTAGGTACAAGTAGACTTCTTTGTGAATCTTAGTCTTAGAATATTTATATCCTATTGTTTTTTTTTCAATTTAGATTTACACTTCAGCATTCATCGAATTCCTCTATTACTCCACCCCTGTAAATTTTGAAAATAAATTTCATCGATTTGGCTAATATGCTTTAGAAAATTGGTATGAATAAAACCACTGAGAATTCCATAATCTTTGTTGCAGTTTGTCCTGGTTTGGCCTAAAACAGACCAATTTTCCTTTCAGTGATTTTTACTTTCAGCTAAGTCTCCTCTAAGTAACTGCACTTTCTCAAACTAACTGCATGTTTTGCAGACAGTGTCTGCTTCTAGGACTGATAACGCTCGAAGTTTATAGTTATCACTGAGGCACCAGTAGGGATGTTATACAGAAAGGCTCTTGCTATACTTACTCTTAGAGAAACCAAGGTCACTGTTAAATTCCTCACTGCTTTGCAAGTGAAGAGCCGCAGGAGGGTTGCACCTGCAGGGAGGAGCAGACAGGACAGGTGGCCCAAAATTGACCAGTGAAGCTATTCCATCCCATACACATCATTCTCAGTGTAAAGCAGGGGGATCATGAGGGTCTTGCTGCCTTCTGCTCCTTCTTCTCCCTTCTTGCTCCCTTCTTCTATGGCCGGTGTCCGAAGAGGACTCTGTCCATTTTCCTGCTGCCCCCGATCCTGATCCGTGCATCCCTGAATCCAGTTCCCGTCCATCGCTGGGCCCAGCCTGGGCCTTCCCAGAACCTGCCCTGCAGTGCTGGTGGTGACGTGACCGATATCGGAGGAGCTCAATCTTGGTTTTGAATATATTTGTATATATTTAATTATTTTTCTTATTATTATTATACTCTTTTTCATTATTATAGTTCATTAAAACCATTTTAACTTTCCAACCCATAAGTCTCTCTCTCTTTTCCCTTTCCCTTCGGGGGTGAGGGGAGGAGGATTAATAGAGAGTATCTGCCACCAGTTTAATAGCTGGCTCAGCTTTAAACTATGTCACAGTTTCAAGGTATATATATTGATAATTTCATGGACAAGTATGGATATTAAGAATGCACATTGATATTAATGGTCTATTTTGTAAAAGACAATCCTTAAAACGCCTGTCCTGGTTTCGTGGGAATAAAATATATAGAATCACTTTTCTGTTACATTTTGTTTGTTTGTGGCCAGCTGTGGTGTGGTGATCAAGGCCATTAGCAGTTAAAGCCAGGGCAGCTGACCCAGGGTGGCCCACAGGTGTATTCTATAACATTAACGTCAAGTTCACTATAAAAGGGAAAGCTTGATGGGGGTCTCTTTTATGCTTTCTTCCTTTCCCTTTTTCTGCTCAACAATTGCTATCCCTGGAATGACTTGCCACAAATTTGTGGGCTAAGTATAATTTTGTGTGTTTTGTATTACCATTGATATTGGTTTCTTTATTTTATTAAATCTGTTTAAATTTAACCCACGAGTCTCCCTCCTTTTCCCAACTCCCTTCCATGGTCAGGGAAGGGACATTGGGTAAGAGAACAACTGTTTATTTTTTATCTGTAGGGTGTGGGCTAAATGGAGACAACACCTACCAGTTAAATTTTAACATTACTTAATAGTGAAGTGTTTGGATGTTTTTAATACATTATAGACAGTAATGTAACAGTTCTTTGTAGCAGTTTTGGGGTTTGTTTTCATTTTCAGCTTGTGTGTAAATTTTTGAAACAAGATAAGTGCTTTCTTAATATTTCAAATTCAGATTGAACCTCTCTATTTCTAATAATCAACAGTTAGCTGAATCTGTAGTTCTCCATTTTCCTTCTGCCCTTTGCATGTTCTTATCTAATCTTGCCTGTATTGATTCAAAATATTTTAAACTTTACAACAAATATTCTACATAACTTGATATATGTAGATCTCTTTTAAATGTTAATATGACCATTCAGAAGGTCAACATTGTATATTCCTATCTGCAAAGATACTAGTGCAATTAAACAAATATGCTTGACATTTTAAAATGTTAACTGGTGTACATCATTGTCCAGTGTAATAAATTAACTTGACAAGAAATATAAGTAGATTTTAACTGAAATTTACAGTGTTGAGGACTATTAAGCTAAAAGATTGCCTGATATTAAAACTTACAATCAGGAAGGCCATAGACAGCATTAAAGATCTAAGCAAGAAAAACTGGTTGCATTAAAGGGAAAAGATATGTATTTTCTTGCCTTCTAATGCAACATATAATTTTCTCTTATGTAAGTAAGAAATGGATTGTAGCCCCAGATACCTTTTGGAATTCCTTGAGGTTTTGGGAATTTTGTTTGTAGTCTGGTTTTGAATCACAAATTACATTACAGAGATTTTTTTTTTTAGTGCCTGCCTCTTTTGCTGGTGTTATTCTTATCCCTCCAGTGCTCCTATGGTTCGAAGGTTGACAGCTTCAAGTCTTCTTTAGGAAGGAAGATTCTTTTTAATTGCTTCATAACACTATGTTATTTCTTAATTTATTATCTATGGATACTTTGGAGAGTTGTTTTTTGTTATCCCTAAAATCAGTTTTACCCAGTTCCCAAATTTGTATACCTAGAATCATTAGTAATTTTTAGTAACTGACCACCTGTAATCCATGTGTAAAGTCCTAGAGTGTCTGGTGTCAACTTCTGCTTGTACCTTTGAGTGGTCCTGTTAAAAATCCCAGTTCTGGAGCTTTCAAGTTGTAGTCTCCTGACAGCTGAACTAATACTGTGATAGCCAAATCTATTCACACATGCACCCTTGTTCTAAGGTCATTCATAGTTCAATCTACATATCTACTAGTTATGACAATACCACTGGTATGTTCTCAAAATTTACACACTTTACACAAGTGTATGAGGATGTTTCTTTCTACCACATAAAAATACAGCTGCCATGTAAAGCACCTGGAGATGGGTTCACCTGAGGGAAGATATGTTATGTATTACTAAAATTAAAAGGTCTCAGTACATTGCATTGCATAGATATGGGAAATACCCTGAAAGAAGACTTTTGATAAAAACGGAAATGAAATTAAGCATGGTAGTTGCAATCTTTTGTTAACATATGGATAGCTAAAATACACAGTTACGGGTAGAAATCCAGTTTATCCCTCACTACCTTTTCATAAACAGGAATTATGAAACTGTACACTACATAAACAGATATCTGATGCATAACCTTATTTCTACAACATAAGTCAGTAGATTACTGCTAGGCTACCTAGACTACTTGGACAAATCTTAGTGGGCAGTTCAAATAATATGTGTTTTGTTGTATTTTGCTGATCGTTTCAAAACACAAAATCTGAATTTTGTAATGACATCATGTATTTAGAGTGACAGTTCCCTATATCATACATAACCCTAGAGTATTAGGTAGGTAGGATTTACAAGATCACTTAGGTGTACAATTAATTGCTCGCATTACACCTATCTGATATGATTAATATTTCTTCCCTAAGGAGGAATGTTATTATTAAACAATTATTATCCATTAATAGAAATCACATTGCACAAAATAGCTTTTAAGTAGGACATTAGTTTTCTGCAAACACATTTTGCAAGAGATTGGAAAGTTTCGTTGAGCAACCATGTTAATGTTTGTACTGTAAATTTTACATAAAACCTTAAACATTGTCAGTCGTATTACATTGTGTTACATTTTATTTTCTGTATAAACTGGAAGAAAATTACCTGAAAAATACCTTGTACAACCAAAACTGCAATCACTGCCACTAAAAGTATGGGACTTTTTTTTTTTTTTTTACAAAATCCATTTATCCATTTCCATTACAGCAGAATGCACTGATACATTTTTTTTTTTTTTCCAGTCAGCAGTTCTTAGTCTGGAAAAACTTACAGCTTCATTTATTTTTGAATTTTGGTGGGAAACAAGAGTTGACCAAATGTCAGAAATAGTTTGTGTGTATTGTATATTTTAGAAGTATTTTTTTTTTCAACAATTTTCCACTGCCCCTTCTCTGGCTTCACCATTCAGCTAGAGTAGGTGGGTCTGATTAGTTCCATTTTCTTACCATGCTGAATTATACAGCTAAACCAAAGTGGAACTCAATGCTTGGGAAGACTCAAGCAGCCTGAGTCTGAGAATTAACACCAGTGCATGCAATTTAAGATCTCTACATAGAAGCTTATTTATGGTTTTTCTAGTGTTGTCCCCAGAATCTTCCCACTGAACGTAAATCATACTTTAATATTTTTCTTTCTCCACATTGCAGAACTAGCTCTATGCATTGTTCTCTCTTAGATGAATTTCTGTATTTGCCTCACTTCCACCTTACCACCCATTCTTCTTTTTTAATTTTATAAATAATTTTAGTGGGATATATTTTGTAACACCTTGGCATTTTAGTTTTCTGCTAAAGAAGCTGCTTCTAAAACCTGAATCTACTGGGTCTCCATTATGCCTGTATTTCCTTCTCTGCTTCCCCAGCAATCTTTTTTTCTTAAATAGTTGAGAGTGTATCTTTTTTTCTCATTGTTTTTTAATTTTGCCAGTGTTTGCTTTTTTCCTCTCCTCTTTAATTTTTTACATCTTCATGCACCTTCACTATTGTCCAGGTTTTGCGTTTTGCTTTGGTTTTAGATTATCTCTTAAATTACCATGTCATGTAAGATAACTTTCTCCAAATTCCTCCAGTATAATTTCTTCCTGTATCCTTTCTCTTTTTCCTAAGAGATCTAATGTCTGCCTGCTTTCTTTATTCTTTGACTATGCTTTCATATCAGACCTTATGTGATATGCATTCTAGCTGAATTCAGTACCTTCACTGCTGGTTAAAGAGGAGTGACAAAAGTTTTTAATATATGTATAGGTGTTGGTCATAAAGGAGGCTGCCCACACAAGGACTATAGCTACAGACTTTAAAAATCCTGTTTTAAAAATATAATTTATTGTTTTTAGTAGGAACATGGTAACTCCCTGGGAGAAATCATATACTTTCTCTGGCTGACACTGGTTTCCAGAAGGGTTACATGAGTTGCCCACCTCTGTTTTTTTTTTTTTTTATGGGTGTGTTTTGTCTTATTTTTTATGCAAATGGATTTTTTACCAAGTTTTTGAAAGCAATGAGTAGTCACTATAGTATATGCTGGCATTTCATTCACAAATACTTTTAGCAATTCACAAATTGCTTTAGAAATTATGTCATGGATTGAAGTAAACACGTTTTATTGTAGTTCTTGTATAAGTCCTTTACTATAATTATATGTTTTTCTACCCATATATTTATGTATTTTTTCCTGATTTTGATATAATGCACCATCTTTACAATGGGAGCTTTGTTACATCTGGTCCTGTAAATCAATTTCTCTTTTGAAAGGCCTAACATTATACACTTTGGCTAGCATTTCATACATCTAAAGCTCCAATTATTCTTAAAAAGTAAAGATTCATAAACTTTGGTATATTATACAACAATGTCCCTGTATGTCCCTATCATTAAAACCAAGAAAGGTTGAATTCTTTGTTTTGCATACTCTCCTGGACAGTGAAGACAATAAATTACGTTCCATCTCTTAACATTTCCACATCTCATATTTGCTCCTGACTGTCAAGCTAAATGAAATTTGCTATGATGAATGTTTTATCTTCTTTCTTCATAAGTCAGTCCCAAATCTCTGACCAGTTTCCTTATTGAGCCCTGGAGACTTATAACAATTGTTGCTATCATATTTTTTTCCTGTCAGTTTGATCTATCCTCTGAGTTTGGGCAGAATCTGTCTTTCTGGTCATTTTGCACAACAGATATTTCTGAATCGAGGAGCTACATCAGGTATTATTTCTTTCTGTCTATTGTTCTTTTCGTCCAAACTGTGCATTGGGCTAAACTGTATCTTTTATAAACAGCTTGCTGTCAAGAACATCTTCTATAAACACGTCATCTCACAGAAGCACCATGGCTGTTGGAGTACACACGCTGACTGCCCACTGCAACTTATTGAGAACGTGCCAAAAGTCATACTGGATCAGACCAGAAAATCAATTTCCCAAGTATTTTCTCTCTATCAGTGCCAAGCCCACCCAGTCCCAACTGCTGTGAGGGTAGGGAACATAAAAAGAATCACAGAATGTTAGGGATTGGAAGGGACCTCGAAAGATCATCTAGTCCAATCCCCCTGCCGGAGCAGGATTACCTAGACCATATCACACAGGAATGCGTCCAGGTGGGTTTTGAATGCCTCCAGAGAAGGAGACTCCACAACCTCTCTGGGCAGCCTGTTCCAGTGGTTGGTCACCCTCACCGTAAAGAAGTTTTTCCTCATATTTAAGTGGAACCTCCTGTGTTCCAGCTTGCACCCTTTGCCCCTTGTCCTGTCAAGGGATGTCACTGAGAAGAGCCTGGCTCCATCCTCTTGACACTTGCCCTTTACATATTTATAAACATTAATGAGGTCACCCCTCAGTCTCCTCTTCTCTAAGCTAAAGACACCCAGCTCCCTCAGCCTCTCCTCATAAGGGAGATGTTCCACCCCCTTAATCATCTTCGTGGCTCTGCGCTGGACTCTCTCTAGCAGTTCCCTGTCCTTCTTGAACTGAGGGGCGCAGTTCAAGAAGGAGCTGCTTCTGCAAAATTTTCTCCAAGGTGATTACTGTCACTTGCCAACACTATTCTGTCATCATCTTAGGACAGCCAAAGCCCAATGGGAGTTGAATCTGGTGAGGGACATAGAGGGAAATGTGGAGGGCTTCTGCAAGTACCTCAACAGCAAAAGGAAAACTAGGGAAAATATGGGTCTGCTGATATATGGGACAGAGGCTGGGGTGTCAAAGGACATGTCAAAAACTGAAGTTTGCAATGTCGTCTTTGCATCAGTCTGGAGCAAGAAAAGCAGCCTTGGTGGAAGAAGATATGGTTAGGGAACATTTAAACAAATTGGACATGCATAAGTTCATGGGATGTGACAGGAAGCACTTGCAGTGCCAAGGGAGCTGGCTGACGTGATTGCAATGTCACTCTCAATTATCTCCGAAAGGTCATGGCGATCATGAAAGGTTCCTTAGGACTGGAAGAAAGCAAATGTCACTGCTATCTTCAAGAAGGGCATGAATGAGAATCTGCGGAACTACAGGCCAGTCAGGCTCACCTCAGTCCCTAAAAGGGGGGCAAGAAGATGATTGGGAGTAGTCAGCACTGGTTTACAAAGGGGAAATCTGATAGCCTTCTCCAACTGTTATTATTATTAAAAATAATAATCATTATTGCAAAGACCATATCTGGCATATCAAAATAAAATGACTAGTGGTCAACCACTGTTACCTTTGCCACATCAGCAGCGTCTGTTCTTGCTCTCTATTCCCTTCCACAGGAGGAGGGGCAGAAACAGCCAATGTCATCACTGTTGCTGAATGTCACTGCTGTCACCATTGTCACTATCACCCTTACTTCCAAGGTCATTCCTTCTAACTTTGCTCTTATCTCCCAGTGGGCACTATAACTCATACCTCTTAACGATATCAACTACATATATTAACAATGTCTATATCTCCCACTGTATCCCCTCTTAGGGACCCTTCCTCAGCTTTGGCTAAAGTTCAGCTCTTGCTGAAGCTGTCATGGACAAGCCAACAAAAAAGACTGGAAAAAGCCCTCTGCACCTTGTAGCCCAACAAATAAAATATTATCATTGCTAATAACAGGTCACAGGTATTGTACTGACTTCACAAGGCCTCAGGACTGAGGCTTGCCAGGATTGCTTTATCTGGACTCATCATGACCTGCCTGGAGCTTTGTTTTAGGTTGTTGAGCTGTAACAGCAGTTTACCTAATGGCTAGGTGGTTATGCCTAATTTATTCATGCCTAGTTTGTTTTACTTGTGTTTAGCTTTGCATGGTATAGCCAGAAGTTTTATATAGATAGTAGTAACAAGTAGTTCTGTGTAAAAGCAAATATTTACAACATAGTGATGTAGAGGGATACATGCTTGATATGATAGCAAAGTTGTTGAAATTGGGGAGACAGTGTAGAGGTGTACAGTTGCAGGATGATAAAAAAGGGACCCATGCTTACATTGGAGAACCTGGGGCTGTAAAATGTTCAGTAGAGATAAGTCAAAAAATTCACATCTGGGAGCAGGAGTAACACAGTTAGAGACATAACAATGAAAACCAAATATTTTACATACATAAATGTTGCACAAATTGTAAACTTCTGTGCAACATGGATTTTCAGACAGTGAAGAAAAAAAGATGTAGAATGTGTTAGCAAACAATATAAAAATGACCCCAAGCAGATCCTAGAGTGAGGAGGAGGAAAAAATCAACACGATAAACAAATATTGACCTCCCAGCAAAGGACTAATGACATAATGTGTTTTGGCTTTACCCCCTTTCCCCAGTCCAGACTGAAGTCATCAACCTTAAGGCCTGGTAGGAGAGCAGAAAAGTGACTATAACATTGGAAAAAGGAGTAGTTACTGGGAAATATGTGTAGTTTTAACTGTATTAACATTATTATTACTGAGACTTTTTCATATAATAGTATTCTTTTATTTTCTTGTAATTTTCTCTTTCTATAATTCAATTTGGACTATTAGGAATTAATTGATCAGACTGTTAGGATTTAAGTTATGCTAACTTGGCTTTACATAACAGATATGCTTCTTTTTTGCCCGTAGTAGTGTTTTGAGTATAACTCTTTACAGTAACCACTTCCCTGTTATTAAAGAAACATTTCAGATTTGAGCAACCTGAACACGTGCATTGAAAAATTCAGTTTCAGGACAGTGACTTTGTGGGGACAATCCCCTTGTTCCAAAAAAAAAATTGTTTCCCATTTCTCAATCTGAAGCCTATTTCCAGGCCTCTACCAGCTCTTTGTACTGTAAGTGCCTTAGATTCACAATAAGCCAGGCTCATTATCCATTCATGCTTCTGGCCTTTGGTCTTCACATGACACTGAATGTGTTTAATGAGTATGTATTTACTGAGATTCCTAGTTCCAGTGAGAGCATGCTGTAACCTTCAGCCTGTCACTTCAGACCTCATTTGGTGCAGCACAGCAGTGTGGTCTTGACTCAGTTTTATTATGAAGACTGTTGCTAAGGCATGAGAAGGGACGTGAGCTACAGCCATGTACAACAATAAAAGGAAAAACACAGACCGGACTGAAATTGTTGTGGTGGTGATAGTTAGCAGCTCAAGGATTCAAGAGAAAAATTAAGAATGTATGAAACACTAAGGAAAAAGCAGGGACCAGACGACAGCAATTTGACAAGAATGAGGGTTGGCCCATTCTGAGAAGAAGTGGAGGCTACCTTTCCCTAGTTGTCTGAGACTGTCTGGCCACCAGGGACGCTGTATATATCCTGATAGAAGGATAGAGTTTTGCTGCATGGTGTAGAAGATGCTCGAACAAAAGTGACACAGTGGGTAACGTTATGATTCCTAAATATCAGATGTTGAAGCTACATTCGTGTCTTGACAACTGGCTGATAAAGGATGGGTCTTTTTTTTTCCCAAAACAGTGAATTCCATGAATGAAACCATAGGAATCCTGAATTCCCTGAATCACAGGATGAATGTTCAAAACTCGTGTCTAGCACGCTCAGCGGATAGAACTCCTAGGAGTATTATTGAAGCCTACAGCAGCTAGGACTTTGATCAGTTTCATCTTGTCCGTGTACGCCAGCCACCGTACATTAACAAAAGACTCTCCTGTCTCTTGTCTACATGGCAGCATGTAGTTTCATGACCCTTTGGTGCAGAAAAGTGACCGTTTAAATTTGACTCTAGTTTAATCAAATATTAGTTCAGTAAGCAGTATTTCAACCCTGGCTTTCCAATGCAAGGTTAGAGGACGGTATTCTGTTTCCTCATTGAAAGTGGTTTTTTTTAAGTCTAACTAGGGTTCACCCTTTACTTTGGGATCCTATTCCTTAGCAGCACTTGGATATCCTTCCTAATCAGCATAGTCTTTGCATTTATGGCTACTTTTTTGCTGTCATGCTTTTCTGTGGATGCAACATTCCTGCATTATTTATTTCTGCAAGAAATCTTTTATAAGATTCAGACTTACTGCTGATTAGCTTCAAAATGTTTTAACATAATAGCATAGTCATTTTTTAACTTCTATCAGAGCAGGAATTTGCTTTGCTTCTCCCCCACCCCCCCCCTCAAAATCTCAGTCTGCTTCTTTAAAGTCATCCTGTCACATATTAGGTGGCTGCTGTTTACTGTGTTACTGTATGCTACATTCAAAAGTAATTATTAGAATGGGGGTTGCAACTACTCAGTTTTGTTTCAGAGCCTTTCAGGGAAAATAAGTAAACAGAAAACATAAAACTCCAATTAGAAGACGAAGCCTCTTGATCATTCTCAGTGAATTATTTTATCCTCTTAATCTGAAATTCATATTGAACATCTGTGTTTGCAGTTCTTAAAAAATGGTATATACTTAAAAACTATAGAATAATATTGTATTTTCAGATATTTAGTTGTTGATTTGCCATTAGCATTTATCGTGTTAGGATAAGTTATATAACTCTCACCAAAGTTGTGTTTGTTATTGTCGATGATGTATCCTGAAAGACATGAATTTAGAACCTCTTCTACTTCATTACTGATACCTGTGTGTGTGTATTTGATACCGTCCATAAGGTTTAATGTATATTACTGGCACAGAGATGAGTAAATGTCATCATGTTTTGCTCTACATACTTATTTTTTCTTCCTCACTTTTAAGCATCCAGTTCTTGATATTTGTTTGGGGAAAACTTAGTACCCAGTATGGCCCTTAGAAGAAGCATAGCAAAACTCAGCATCAATTGAAGGGGAAGTTCTGTAGACTGTAGACATGAACTTACCTCTTAAAACAGAAAATCTTTAAAAAAAAACGAAGCAAGGAATCAACCAAACTATTTTGAGAGCTCCTCTGAGTACGGCTTTGTCTGTATTTCCTTCCCAGCTCTGCCCTATGGTGATATGCTGGGGTGGCCAATGGTCCAGGCACCTCTATCTGGGTGCAGCCAGCCAGAGGGAGGAGTGCCCTCAGAGATCCCCTGCTTTGGAGAGCTTTCACTCCAGCCATTCCCACTGGGTATCTCGTGGCAGTGTGACAATTCACAGGTAGTCTGAGGCAAGTCAGTGCTGCAGTACTCTGAGTTTGATACATGTGCATAGTTATTGTTATTTCAAAGTGTAATTTTGCTTTGAATTTTAAACAACTTCTGGGCACTTGATTAATCTTACTCTTTCAGAAAACTAAATTTCCCAAAGTATTAAAAGCATAGAGGTTACACTTTAACAGAAAAATAAGGTCCTTAAAACAGAAAGTGCACTTCAGCAGATTCCAGCCTGAATTCAGTGCCAGACAGGGCATATCTCCTAAGCACCCAGGTGCTTTTTTCATGCGTCTGACTGTGGGGATGGCGAAGATTGTCATGTACTCTGTACAGGAAGGCTCGGTGGAAGCAGTCACTATGAGAAGCTGCGAGTTAGCAGGAGTTTCTCAATCACTTTAGAAGAGATACTCTGGCATGATGATTGTCTGCCTTATGTGTATTCTGAGGACAAAGCAGTTCATTCTGTTTTCAATTTCATTTGTGAAAAAGTTTGTTTGGCATGATTTTACAGCCTGAGTTCTTATTTCTAAAAATGATAACTTCCTAGGCTTGCCATTTTTCTTTCTCCCTCTGTCCTCCCTCCAGCTTTGCTTATTTTATAAATGAGCCTTTGTTTCTAACTGTTAGCTGTGTCTATATTCCAGACTTTAAAGACTCTTTTTCCTCTTGAAACCCTACAGCTTTATCCGCAGCAGTGACAGGAAGCCTGGTTGTAAGGTTGGGATGTGAGAAGGAGATACAAGAGGACTGAATGTGTTATGCATTCTGACATAGTTTTTTTGGTGGGATCTTGAGCAAATCTCTTCAATTCCTTGTTTCTTAGTTCCTTATCTTTAAAATAGGGAGGTAGAGACCTGGAGTTATTTTGAAGATTACCGTATCTTACATACAACAGTTTGAAAGTGGTAATCTCTTCCATAGAGCTAAATCTATCTCTGACTTGTTAGCAATGTACAAAAACATGTAAGTCAGAAATGCTTACTCAGGTGCAGAGATATGAACAAATTCATATAAGCTGAGCTGTTGAGTAACTGGGCAGTAAGTGCTACTTTAATCACTGAAGCATAAAGCCAATAAGATTAATCTAGAGTTCTATAATGTCTCCTGAAGAAAATTACTTTGGGAGTTAGAAGGCATTGCAGAAAAATACAAACACTGCAAGTTTTTTATCAAAGTTATTTCAGAAGAAACTTCATCACTAATCTAGACACATATTAGATTTCTGCTTTGTTCCACTAACGCTTAAAAGATAGAATAATACTATCTACAACTAAAAATATATTAATTGAACTTGTGTAATACAATGTTGGGATGTTGCATTTTTTGTGCCATTTAATCAACAAAGCCTAGTTGCATTCAAATTGTGAACCACCCTAAAATAAATTTTTTCATGAAAACTTTCTGCAAGTTTGCCATTGATATAAAGTAAAGGTCTACAGGGTTTTAAAAAGATAACATTTTATATTTAATGTGGAGAGGGTGATTGCTGAGCAGAATAAAGAACTTCCTTCTAAGTTTGAATTGGATTTGGATTTCTAATCTGCTAAGAAGGCATAAAGAAAAAAATAAAATCATTTAGCGTACGCTTTTCATAAGAACAACTCATCTCCAAAAGAGGTATACACCTTATGGTGGATCATATTCCTACTGTGCTTTGTTTACATAAAGATCATATAATTATTTATGAAAATTTATATTAATAAACTTGAACTGTTATTATGTGTTTCTTTTAAGTGAATTCAATGTGCTCTGCAGGTAAACCATAATTTCTCTGAGATTTAGACGTTTTAGAGTATTTTCTTTAGCTAATTTTCTCATTTATAAGGACATTGATATAGAGAAAATTTTCAGATGATCTAGGGGAATGCACAAAAAAAACCCAACAACCCTGGCATGAGAGACTGATGATTTAACAGCTTGTTTGTTATAACTGCTTTTTGTAGGCATGTTCCAAATAATTCTTGTGAAATTCATTCTGAATACAATTTGAAAAATAAATGCAGTACTCTTAGTGATGCCTTAAAAAGTTCCCATTCTGCCTTCAGCAACAGAAATGCTTTATATAGAACCTGATTTTTAAATCACAGTATGTGTTTGATTGATCACAATGTCACAAGATGGATGTGATTAAGAAATATTATCAAAACTTGTGCAGATTTTCTTTATTTTTATTTGTAACTCTTAAGACTGAAGTTTCATAAGGGCCTATATAATTATTTGTTTGATTACTTTGTTGTCTTCCTACTGTACCCTGTTGGGGTAGATAATCACTTGCTGATGTTAGTAGCATATATCTTTTGAACTGTTTTAGTTATGAACAGTGCAGCCAGCAGATTTAGTTTTAAGTTATCTAAGTAGACTGTGCATTACCGGCTTTCGTATGTGCATATGGATTTGTAGAGAAAGGAGACAAACTGTTTCAGCTGTGAAACGCTGACTGTGTAACAGCATTGGTGTTGAGGACGTGAAAGAGCAGGGAGAGATTTTTACTCGCTTGTATTTCTTTCTTGAAATATGGAGTCGCTCTATCTTGTGACACTGTGTATGTAGGTAAAGATGTGCAATAATGGGTTCTTTTCACTCAAAGGATGAATTAGGATATAATTTAAGAGAAAGAAGTATTTTTTTTGCTAGATGAGAAATGAAAGTTTTTCATGGTGCATGAGCAAACCTGGAGGGAAAAAGGGTTAATTTTGACCTGAAATAATACACTGAACTTGTTACAAATTTGTATTTTATTGTTACCCTTAAAAACTTATGTGATGTTGAACTAAAACAATTGAGTTTGAAACTTTTTGAAAAATTACGTTTTCAAAATATCACCACAGAAATGTTTTTAGATTTTCATTTAAATATAATTCACCAATAATTCAGTTACCTTTTCATATGTTGCCAAACCTTACTGAAAAAGGAATTTGTCTCAGCAAGTGTATGTATCTCAGTGAGAGTGAAACAAAAATCTCCCCTTTATTGCATGAGATTACAGATTCATCCTAAGTTCATCTAGAAGCTGCAAGAAGGGCTCTCGTAGCTTTTTGAAGTGGAATGCTTTAATGAGAATATTTGATTCAAGGCAGGGTAGTTTTCATCACCCAGGTGCTGGTGAATAGGTAGAACTGGAGGTGGTGCAGAGGGCAATGAAAGCACAAGCCTCAAGATGACATCAACCCAACAAACAGCCAGTCGGCAACAGCGGCAGCAGCAGCAGCAGCAGCAGCGACTGAGGTCAGTGTGGGGCGAGGGCGAGATCGGGCTGTACCGGGCGGTTTTCACACTTTGGGCCCCCCGAGCAGCAGCCCCGAGCTGCTTCCCCCTGGACCCGGAAGTTCCCGGCAACGAATCAGAAGAGGGGGGAGCGTAGCACCACCCCCGGTCAATTGGGTGATAAAGAGCCTCTGGGAGGACAGGGACTAGTCCCTGGCCAGAGGGGAGAGGGAGACTCAGCAGTGATTGTGTGTGTCCCAGGGCGGGGGAGGCCATAGTCGTTTGCAGCTCGTTGGGGAGGGCGCTGACTCCCTCCCAGTGCACAAGGCGAGGAAGGTGCCAAGGAGCTGTGAACCAGCCAAGCTGTGAAGGCGCCAAGGAGCTGTGAACCAGGGGTGTCACCAACAGGTATTTCCCAGCTCAGTGAAAGAACAATGGTCTCCACCCAGCGGAAGAAGACCAAAATGGATGTGGGAACCCAGACAGAGCTCCCACGGAAGGAGGCAATGGTGCAGGTTGCAGGCTGCAGGGAACGCTACACCGTCTCTGTGGTGACAGGGGGCTGTGTGCGCTGTGAGCAGGTAGATGATCTGCTCGGCCGAGCGGCACAGCTGCAAAGCCAGGTTGAAAGGCTTCAAGCCAAAGTAGAAAGGCTTAGGAGCATTCGGGAGGCTGAAATGGAGATAGACTGGTGGAGCCAGGCTCTGCCTTCCCTGCAACATAAATGGGAGCACCTGCCGGAGAGCTCCCAGGATCGAGGGACCCCTGTACTCTGCCCCTCTCAGGTGGAAAACAATAACCTAGAGGAGAGGAGTGAGTGGAGGCAAGTCTATGGCCGTGGCAAAAGGCGAGTGCCCTCCTTGCCTACCTTGCCTCCACAGGTGCCTCTGAGCAATAGATATGAAGCCCTAGTGGAATACAGCCGGTCCAATGGGGATGTGATGGAGAGGCAACCTATATCAGAGGTCCCACCACAGTCAGAAAAACCTGACGGGCATATAGCTACCTCCTCCACAAGGAAGAAGAGAAGAGTTTTAGTGGTTGGAGACTCCTTCCTAAAGGGAACTGAGGGCCCAATATGCAGAGCTGACCCCCATCACAGGGAGGTCTGTAGCCTGCCTGGAGCCCGAATCAGGGATATCACCAGGCAACTCCCCAACCTGGTGAAGGCCACAGACTACTACCCCCTGCTGATCTTCCAGACAGGTGAGGAAAAAGCTGCATCCTGTAGTCTGAGGGGGATGAAGAAAGACTACAAGGCCCTAGGACGGTTGGTGAAAGAGTCTGGGGCACAAGTTGTTTTCTCCTCCCTCCTTCCATTTTCAGGTGATGACGTGGGATGCAATAGTAGGATTCTCTCTATAAATGCCTGGCTACGAGACTGGTGCTACAGGCAGGGCTTTGGGTTCTTTGATAATGGCTGGTTTTATAAGACAACAGGCGTGACGGTAATACATGGGAAAGGTTTATGTCGTAGGGGCAAAAGGGTTCTGGGACAGGAATTAGCAGGGCTCATTCGGAGAGCTTTAAACTAGATTTGAAGGGGGATGGGGTAGTAGCTGGGCTTGCACCACTGGGGCAACGCTCTAGTGTTGAGGTAGACCAGGAGGCCTCCCATCCCCCTGGGGTGAAATCGGTGTGCTCAGCTCGCTCCCTGAAATGCCTATACACCAATGAGCACAGCATGGGGAATAAACAAGAGGAGTTAGAAATCCGTGTTCGGTCAGGGGGCTATGATTTAATGGCAATTACAGAGACTTGGTGGGACACCTCGCATGACTGGAATGTGGTCATGGATGGCTATGTCCTGTTCAGGAAAGACAGGCCACTAAGGAGAGGTGGTGGAGTTGCTCTTTATGTGAGTGAGCAGCTAGAATGTATTGAGTTCTGTCCAGGGGCGAATCAGGAGCGAGTTGAGAGTTTGTGGGTGCGAATTAAGGGGCAGGCTGGCAGGGGTGATACTGTTGTGGGTGTCTATTACAGGCCACCGGATCAGGATGAGGAGGGTGATGAGGCCTTCTACAGGCAGCTGAGAGCAGTCTCGCAATTACAGGGCCTGGTTGTTGTGGGGGATTTCAACTACCCTGATATTTGCTGGGAGGCCAACTCAGCCAGCCATCCTCAGTCCAGGAGGTTCCTCCAGTGCATTGATGATAACTTTCTGATGCAAATGGTGGATGAGCCAACTAGGAGAGGAGCGCTGCTGGATCTGATCCTCACTAACAAGGAGGGTCTGGTTGAAGAGGTGAAGGTTGAGGGCAGCCTTGGTTGTAGTGACCATGAGATGGTAGAGTTCAGGATCTCATGTGGCAGGAACAGAATAGCTAGCAGAATTACAACCCTGGACTTCAGGAGGGCCAACTTTGGCCTTTTCAAGCAATTGCTAGGGGAAATCCCATGGGACAGGGTACTAGAAGGTAAGGGGGCTCAAGATAGTTGGTTAGCATTCAAGGACTGCTTCTTCCGAGCTCAAGATCAGAGCATCCCAGCAGGTAGGAAGTCAAGGAAGGGTACCAGGAGACCTGCATGGTTAAACAGGGAACTGCTGGGCAAACTCAAGTGGAAGAAGAGGGTGTAGAGATCATGGAAGGAGGGGCTGGCCACTTGGGAGGAATATAAGTCTGTTGTCAGAGGATGTAGGGAGGCAACTAGGAAAGCTAAGGCCTCCTTGGAATTAAATCTTGCAAGAGAGGTCAAGGACAACAGAAAGGGCTTCTTCACATACATTGCAGGTAAAAACAACACTAGAGGCAATGTAGGCCCACTGATGAATGAGGTGGGGGTCCTGGAGACAGAGGATAAAAAGAGGGCGGAGTTACTGAATGCCTTCTTTGCCTCTGTCTATACTGTTGGAGGCTGTCCTGAGGAGCCCCGCACCCCTGAGGCCCCAGAAGAAGTCAGGATAGAGGAGGAATCTGTCTTGGTAGATGAGGGCTGGGTCAGGGACCAATTAAGCAATCTGGACGTCCATAAATCCATGGGCCCTGATGGGATGCATCCGCGGGTGCTGAGGGAGCTGGCGGAAGTCATTGCTAGGCCACTCTCCATCATCTTTGCTAAGTCGTGGGCAACGGGAGAGGTGCCTGAGGACTGGAGGAAAGCGAATGTCACTCCAGTCTTCAAAAAGGGCAAGAAGGAGGACCCGGGTAACTATAGACCGGTCAGCCTCACCTCCATCCCCGGAAAGGTGATGGAACAAGTTGTTCTTGATGCTGTCTCTAGGCACATCAAGGATAGGGGGATCATTAGGGGCACTCAGCATGGCTTCACCAATGGGAAGTCTTGCTTAACCAACTTGATAGCCTTTTATGAGGATGTTACCCAGTGGATAGATGATGGTAAAGCTGTGGATGTGGTCTATCTCGATTTCAGTAAAGCGTTTGACACGGTCTCCCACAGCATCCTCGCAGCTAAACTGAGGAAGTGTGGTCTGGATGATCGGGTAGTGAGGTGGATTGTGAACTGGCTGAAGGAAAGAAGCCAGAGAGTGGTGGTCAATGGGACAGAGTCCAGTTGGAGGCCTGTGACTAGCGGAGTCCCTCAAGGGTCGGTACTGGGACCAGTTCTATTCAATATATTCATTAATGACTTGGATGAGGGAATAGAGTGCACTGTCAGCAAGTTCGCTGATGACACAAAACTGGGAGGAGTGGCTGACGCACCGGAAGGCTGCGCAGCCATTCAGAGGGACCTAGACAGGCTGGAGAGTTGGGTGGGGAGAAACTTAATGAAATATAACAAGGGCAAGTGTAGAGTCCTGCATCTGGGCAAGAACAACCCTATGTATGAGTACAAGTTGGGGACAGACCTGTTGGAGAGCAGCGTAGGGGAAAGGGACCTGGGGGTCCTAGTGGACAGCAGGATGACCATGAGCCAGCAGTGTGCCCTTGTGGCCAAGAAGGCCAATGGCATCCTGGCGTGTATTAGAAGGGGTGTGGTTAGCAGGTCAAGAGAGGTTCTCCTCCCCCTCTGCTCTGCCCTGGTGAGGCCGCATCTGGAATATTGTGTCCAGTTCTGGGTCCCTCAGTTCAAGAAGGACAGGGAACTGCTAGAGAGAGTCCAGCGCAGAGCCACGAAGATGATTAAGGGAGTGGAACATCTTCCTTATGAGGAGAGGCTGAGGGAGCTGGGTCTCTTTAGCTTAGAGAAGAGGAGCTGAGGGGTGACCTCATTAATGTTTATAAATATGTAAAGGGCAAGTGTCATGAGGATGGAGCCAGGCTCTTCTCAGTGACATCCCTTGACAGGACAAGGGGAAATGAGTGCAAGCTGGAACACAGGAGGTTCCACTTAAATATGAGGAAAAACTTCTTTACGGTGAGGGTGACCAACCACTGGAACAGGCTGCTCAGAGAGGTTGTGAAGTCTCCTTCCCTGGAGACATTCAAAACCCACCTGGACGCGTTCCTGTGTGATATGGTCTAGGTAATCCTGCTCCGGCAGGGGGATTGGACTAGATGATCTTTCGAGGTCCCTTCCAATCCCTAACATTCTGTGATTCTGTAACATTCTGTAATCCCCCTGCCCGATTCAGGTCCAGACTGCAGCTCATGGGCAAAAGGAGTTGTCCTTGCAAAAGACATGAGCATGGACGAGACTGGGGGTCAACTGGTTAGAACAGCTCACCTTAATTAAACATCTAAATGGAAACTGACAGACAGTCCCTGAGCATACCAGGAGACTGCTCTGCAACCCCTTCTCCAACATCATCTACCAGCAGCTTTGGGCAGCTGTGCCCACAGCTGTCTGGGAGAGGAAGGGAGGGCCTTGCAGGGACACCTGCAATGGCCTGGAAGCTGCACTGAGCCTTGGACCCTTGCCTTGCCTTTACCTGAGCCATGCTGAAGTCTTGCCATTATGCTGCTGGCCTTTATTTTCCCTTTCCCCCCTGACCGCCCTTGTCACTTGTAGCCTCATCAGCTCAGCCTCGCCTAGCTGCCCCGCAGCTGACCCTGGGCCCCAGTCCCTGGCCCTGGGCCCGGCCACGCTCAGCTCGTTGTGTGGGACTGTGTCTCTGGAAAATGTGTTTCTTCTTACAGGAAGTGCCAGACAATAATCTGGCTCTAAACCAAAGAGTGGCTGTAAGTTACCAGATGTGCCCTCTGCGAACTTAAAGGTGAGGGAACGGTAATTCACAAGAGTTTGCAATTTGCTACCAGTAGTGATCCAAGTTAGCTCCGGTTGCTCGACGTCCCAACTGTGCTGCAGCTCGAGGAAGATTCATGGTAGGAGGTCAGATAGATAGAGCTTTAGGCTATGTGTAGTAAGCATGCTTCTAGGAGCGGTTGCACCAAAACTATTTGCAGCTGGCTGTTGATAAATCAATACTTTACGAGGCAAGCCCAGAAGATACAAAATGCACATTCTCCTTGAGAGGGTCAGTGGTAACAGCCATCCCGTTCACATTGGGTAGTGCATGATCTGAACACGTAATATGAGAAACGCTTGATTTTTCTTCTCTGTTGTGGCACTGCATTTCAGTAAAATAGAACTAGTTTCTGTTTGTGGTCTGTAACCAATTGCACTGTCATCTGTAATGCTACCTTATCTAGAGTCTTTCAGCAAAATTCTTTTAATCTTGTCTTTTAATCTTTTACACTCTCTGTAAGTATTTTTTCAAAATAATATGTAAACCAGTTCATTTAAGAGTTAGAAAAATACCAGGTCCTGGTTCTAATACTGTTGAGAATACTTTTTCTTTCCCATATCACATCAGATACAATAAATAATCTTTACTGTACTGTGTAGGTTTAATGTGAAATTGCAAGTGTTGCTGAATTGTGTGCTTTACCACAGCTTGAAATTAGATGAGGAACTAGTACAGTAGCTACATATTACTACGAACTTTGTAGCAGCTAAAACTGATCATGATTTATTATTAATATAACAAACTGGAAAATCTATGCACTTACCAGCTATAGTATGGGTTTTTTTTTAACAAACAAATACTAAAGTATGTAAAATAATTCCAAAAGGTCTGCTTTACTGGTCTTGGAGTTGTACTTACCTAAAAGACTTAGGTGAAATTATTCATTGCAAACATTTTTAGCAGAAAAGAAGACAGATACCCTGTCAAATTCAACTGTGTTTAAAATACCGGGAGGTACTAAACAAAATGGACAACATCAAACTGACGAGTAAGTACAGCCATGTGCTTAGTCACTAAAGCAGTGTAAAAATCAAGATGGATTTTCAGAACCCACTGTGTAAAAATATGCAGCAAAGAGAAGGTTTCAATAAAGCGTTCTATTGCATTGCACCTTGCAAAATCCTTGAAATCTATTTACTCTTTTTCACAATGTTTATTTACATTTTTAAATATGACTGTAGCTAGCACAAATTTACTGAAGTGACTAGAGGATTTGATATCTCATCAGAACAGACTGTAGTGTTCTGAAATATGAACATATATTCTCAAATCAGCATATTATAAAACTAGATTATTTTTGTACAGAAAGAACTTCCTCCTATTTAGTCCAATGCTACTGATATTTTTGGGAGTCTTTCTGTAGTAGCAGATTGCCACAATTACAGTTAAAGTTTTATCAATATCATTATTTATCAGCAACAAGATAATTACATGATAGATAAATCTGAAGACAGTCTTGCTGTAAGAAGTTATAATCAAAGTAAATAAAACCAGTTGAGAAATATGGATTATAGTAATAAACAAATAAAACACTCTGATTGAGCTTCATGGTATTAGTATAAAATCTCATATATTGACCATTTTGCTAGAGGCTTCTTTTTTAATTACTTTCTTGATTTTATCTCAACTTTAAGGAAGGATTCAAATTATATCTTTTTTAGGGTATTTTTTAGAAAACAATAGAGTGAGAAGGGACTTGAATGAGAAACTGTGAACAATAGACAGCATAAGGAGAGAAATCTACAAGCACAGAAAAGTAGAGGCAATTCAAATACTTAAAGGGTGAAAGAAAAAGATGTAAGAAATTCAGGTGTGGGAACATTTGCAGAAATTGCAAGCAAGTTTTCTTCACTTTGTATTCTCCTTTCTCCTTTTGGGCATCCATTAAGAGAGCAGGTCTCCCAGGCTTAATAAATTACAATGAATTATGCTTTGTTTTGGTCAAACACTTTGGTCAGTACAGTAGAGACCCCTGCTGTATTTCACTTCTTACAAGCCTCTTACAAGCTTCTGTACAAGCCTTACAACTCATTAACCATGATCTTCTGAGTCCAATCATCCACCCTTTTTTTGTCCATCCAGCAGTTCAACCATCCAGACCTTAATGTGGGAAAGAGTGTTGAAAGCCTTGTTACAGTCAAGATAATTGGCATCCATGGCTTTCCCCTTGCATACAATCTAGCCATTTTATTATAGAAGCATAATATGGACCTTTAGGAAGGCATTTGAAGACCAGGACACCTGTAGTAGTGTTCTTTTAAATTCTCATAGTACCCTGCGTTTTTTTGGAAACTGACTGAAAGGCAGATTTTGAGTGCCTGGCTGTTGAAGGGGCAGCAAGCAGGAATTCGTATTCTTCAGAGACTGGGGATGTGTCTGTAATAAAGAAAGCCTATACAGAAGAGGTGAGCTTAATTTCAGTGAAGACCTAGGGCTTTTGAAATTGAAAACTGACTAGCTTGTATATAAACTTAAGAGCATGGTAAAGTCAGCAACAGTGAAAGAGAGCATTATTCAGCACAGAGTATCTGTTATTGATGAAATCACAGGAATTCTGTATCCTTGAGCAAAGATGCAACAGGTCTGAAATCTTCAGTTATAAGGCCTCTCTATAACAATAAACATGATGAGTTTATATTCAATGTCCCTGCAGATTCAATCAAAAAATCACTGCATCTCTGCTCAGTTTCAAAAAGGGAAAATGCATGAAAACAAGATGAGTGAAAGAATCCCTACAATGACAGTAAATAGCTATTCCATTTTACCATGATAATCCCAAGTACAAATACTAGTGACTCATTATGTCACTAGTCACCTAATGTGCAGTTTATTAGCAGCAGCTACAGAATACGTTAAGTATGTTAAAATAACATCTGTTACGAGTAACAGTATGGTCAAATGAGATCTGACCCAATCTTATGCACCATGTAGGAGACTGAAAATTATTGTGTTGTTTCATGAGTTCTGGAGGTCCTTCCTGGATGCAAATAGATCAAGATCTTTCATTACTCTCTCCACTTTGCTCACCCCATCAAGGACTTTTATAAGCTGGATGCTTTATCAACTGCATGGGACTGGCTGCCTGGGAAGTTTTGGACACTGAAGGACTGTGAGGATAACGTTGCATCCCATAGATTATGTAAAGTGCATTGCAACTTATGATGCACTGCAAAAGACTTTTGTGAATCTGTGTAAAATGAAACCAGAGCCTACTGTGACAAATTGTAGAAAAATAATATGAGACTCAGTGACCGGATAATAAAATGGAATTCAGTATAGATAAATGTAAAGTGATGCTGATGGCAAAGAGAGCAGACAAACCTAACTTGCCATTTAAAATAGATTCCCAGTCACTGCAGTCAGACTGTAGATTTCAGTTAGGAAGGAGTGAGCATTAAAAAAGTAAGCTTGCTCATCACTGGCAGTTACAAAAGAATTGTTAGGGATTATTAGGAAGGCAATAGAGATCAGAGCAGAGAAAAATCATGAAGCCACTGTATAATTACATGCTTTTCCAGAGGATATGTACTTTGTGCAGTTCTCCCTTAGCATGAGAGAAAAGAACGATACAAAGTTGGAAAATATAGAGAAGTATGGTAGTGGTGAACAAAGATATGGAAAAAACTTTCACCTGAGAAATAAGTAGGCTAGGACTCCTCAGTCTTGAAAAGAGATGTCTCAGAAAGTATATGACAGAGGTTTATTGAGGTTTCATATGGGTTACGTGGGAAGAGCAGAAAGGAATGATTATGCCCTCTCTTTTCTGATATAAGAACCTGGGCTATCAATTTACACTAGTAGGAGTCACATTGACAATAAATGAAAGAAAGCAGTCTTTCATGTATTGGTTACTCTAACAGGAGAACTGGTAGCCACAGGACATTGTGGCTCCTAAAAATATACAAAGACTTAGGACAAGACCAAAGCAATTACAAAATATTTTCTAGTGTGTTTTTTTTTACTTCTGGCATTCAAATTAAGTGGAATGACTTAAAACAAGTTAAGCATTTGTAACTCACTGACTATTCAGACTGATTTGAGAACTGAGCTCTGATCTGAAATGCGTAGTTGATTTTCTAAAGGGGATTTGAAACGGGCATTGAGAACAAACCTTTGCAAATTGTTTGCTGTTGCAAATTACTTTATAGACTTTTGTAAACTATTAGAACATTCTTAGGTAACTAAACATAAACAAATTTTATATGTTTCTTTCTGCAAGCTATACCTTCACAGAAAAGACACAGAAAAGCCCATGCAATCTCTGACTGCATTTTCCATCTTTTAACAGTTCTAATAATCTAAATTTAAATATAGTACAGAAGCCATTTTTGTTACCTATCTCTATTACCAAAAAAATGTGATGACATATTTCAGTTTGGGCTTTTCTTGGAAAAATAAACATGCTCTGAGGTCTGCATTTTCTATTTTATGTGTATTAAGGTCTTTCTTGATAATCCTCCTCAAACACAATAAGGTAGCCAAAAATCTGAGTGAAAAGAAACTAATGAAAAGCGAATAAAATAAACTTTGCTTGCAATGGCTGAAGAGTAGCATATACAAGGGGGGAAAAATACAGCCAAAATGGAATCAAATAAGAGAAACAGTGAGGGAAACATGGATTTGAGAAGGAGAGAAGTTTTGCTGGTTTGTGTATTGCAAATGCTTCTTTTCCTCAGTTCATTCCAAAATGCAGCTGTTACTACCTTTGATGTGAAAAAATATGGTTGTTAATTAACATGATCTGTAAGCCATAACAGCACTTCTTAATTTAAAAAAAGAGACTCTTCTGAATTACACGATGGATTATAGCCATAGAAGCACTTGTGATTCAGAGCAGTGTTTCTACACGTAAGAATATTAATTTGTAGATTTAAGTACAAATATTCTTTCAAACATTGTTTTGTTTAGCAAACTCTGCTGATACTGGTCTACAAAGTTATTTGTTGCTTTCCCCTTCATTAGTACTCCTGTATTTTATCCTCTGAGTTCAGTAATTATTTCATCTCGTCAAAATATCTTTAAAAAATCATATTTGACATAGAATAAAATCTTGAGTTTCAAGACTCTAGTTTATTACTGTTAAGACGATAGTGTGGCAGAAGTAGACATTGTTGTTCTGACTGATAAGTTGTGCTCTCTACTTTAAATTCATTCCTGTGATTTGAAATTGCCACAAACAATTAATTATAGCCATATTCAGAGTTGTACGTACATCTTGTTCAGTTAAGGGTTTGTTTATATTTTTGTAATGAGTAATGTCAGAGCCAAACAGTGAGTTGTAACTTAGTAATAACTTTTTTTTCCTGGAATTCAAAATACAAGGACTTTATTTTTAATCAAGATTTGCATTTACTTTCCTTTCTTGCCTGGCATCAGTAAGCTATCCTGGAATATGCCAATAAAAAACGAAAAACTGTTGGGGTTTTCGTTTTTCTGTTTTTTTTGGTTTTTTTTCAGAGCTGCAGAGAACAGAATTGAGGAAGCAGAAGTAAAAAGAAGTCAAATACTACAGGCATTTTAATGTTACAATGTGAAAGTACTTTTGTGGGCATTATTTTAATAATCATTGGAACTTGGTTTAAGTACTGTGGAATAAAACAAAGAAAAAATATTTAATTGGTAAAAATAGACTTATTCATATAAAACACTTTTTCTGAAACTTTGCTCATTGATCAATTCCAAGTGACACCTGCTTTTCTGATTCAGTGTAAAAACCAATGTCAAACCACAGAATTTCTTGTGCAGTGAATGTACTGAAGATGGAAATGCTACAAGTCCATCCGATTTCCCAAAAGACTGGAAACTGGACAGTCGCTTGTCTCTGCTCTTTGGTCTTTGAGTGTAGGTTATTCAGTACAATTAAGACTATATTGCAATAATAAGCCGTACAAACATTTATTAAAAGCTAAGAAGGATTTAGGCACAAGGATTTAACCAGTATTTTCTGCCTGGTTATGCCCTCACCTATTTTGAGATAGGTCAGTCTGCATTTGATCTGACTTAATTTTGCATGTTTGGTTGTGCTAAGGTAATCTGTTTCTGTGCTAATACCCTGGTGGGGATCGGTAGCATTTTTATTGTTTTGTTTGATTTGAGCAACTTCTACATTGACATTTCAGGTGCCAGTCTGGCCTACTGAGTGTTAAGGGCTTTTGTTACTTGCTCTGCTAGTCAGGGGTGGAAGCTGCTGCTGCTGCTGAGCCTGGGGAACAATATTGCGTGTGTGAGTGGATACGCATGAGCGGATTGTGCTTTCATTTTAATTTAATTCTTGGTTCTGTCACTCTTTGGAGCGGAAAGCACGTTTAATGCCTGGTTGAGGTGGCTTGTGAGACTGAATATTCCTTTTTCTCAGTCACTGAGCATTGGGAATTGGTCTGGTACTAGCCTGTAAGAGTTGTTGCTTGAGTTCTTATGCATACGAATGATTTGTTCCTGGAACTGCAAATTTAGGATTTATCTGAGGGACTTGTTCCAGTCATATTAACCTGTTGTTAAAACTGGCTCTTAGGTTTCACTCTGTGGTGGGTTGACCTTGGTTGAATGCCAGGTGCCCACCAAGCTCTTCTTTCACTCCTCCTCCTCAACTGGGCCAGGGAGAGAAAAATACGATGAAAGGCTAATGGGTTGAGATAAGGACAGGGAGAGATCACTCAGCAATTACTGTCACGGGCAAAACAGACTCGACTTGAGGAAATGAATTTAGTTTATTGCCAAACAAGTCAGAGTAGGATAATGAGAAATAAACACAAATCTTAAAACACCTTCCCCCCACCCCTCTGTTCTTCCTGGGATCAACTTCACTCTTGATTTTCTCTACCTTCTCCCCTCCGAGCAGCGCAGGGGGACAGGGAATGGGGATTGCAGTCAATTCATCACATGTTGTCCTCACCACTCCTTTTTTTTTTGCACATTCTTCCCCTGCTACAGCGTGAGGTCCCTCCCATGGAAGACAGTCCTCCACTAACTTCTCTAACGTGGGTCCTTCCCACGGGCTACAGTTCTTCAGAAACTGCTCCAGTGTGGGTCCCTTCCACAGGGTGCAGTCCTTCAGGAGCAGACTGCTCCAGTGTGGGTCCCCCACAGGGTCACAAGTCCTGCCAGAAAAGCTGCTCCAGTGTGAGCTTCTCTGTCCATGAGTCCACAGGTCCTGCCAGGAGCCTGCTCCAGCATGGGCTCTCCACAGGGTCACAGCCTCCTTTGGGCACATCCACCTGCTCTGGTGTGGGGTCCTCCATGAGTTGCAGATGGATATCTGCTCCACTGTTAACCTCCACGGGCTGCAGGCATACAACCTGCCTCACCCTGGTCTTCACCACGGGCTGCAGGGGAATCCCTGCTCTGGCATCTGGAACACCTCCTCCCCCTCCTTCTTCACTGACCTTGGTGTCTGCAGAGTTGTTTCTCTCGCATATTTTCACTCCTCTCTTCCAGCTGTTGTTCTGCAGCAGTATTTTCCCCCTTCTTAAATACATTATCAAAGAGGCACTACCACCATTGCTGATGGGCTGCTTGATTTTATGTTTCCCTATAACTTAACAGAAAGCTTGTATAATATTTGAATGAGGACATGTATTTTCCCACCAGTTTCATTTTCTAACACTCTGAGGTTGTCTTGGATAAATCAAAATTGAATGAAGAGGGGTTTTTTTGATATCTAAGGCCTGGGGGATGTTTGTGTCTTTCATGTTTTTTTTATGTATTTGTTAATGAAGTGTTTGTGCAGCAAGAACTTGTGGGATCTGATTGATGTGGTATTCTTTCATTCTTATGTTTTTTGTTTATTTCAAGGATACAGAAAGTAGTTGCAAATGTTACTGCTAGTGCAGATGTACCTGATGATGGATATCTTTGCATGTAATAATTTTGCAAGAATTGCCTATATTTTATATCAAGATAGTGTCCAGATTTAAAATAAAAATTATGTAACCTTAGAGGATTAATGTGATGTTTTCTTTTGGCATTACATTTTATATATCCTCAGGGTCACATGAACTCCCATATTAGATTTTTAAAGGTTCTTCTTCACCTCTTATGTAATTATCAGTTTGTCATGGGTATTTCGGTAGGTTTTAATAGCTGTATTCAAACTTAGTTGATTGTGTGTCAGGATTGTTCTTTGGAATCCAGTGCATAGGGTTAGGCAATGCTGCGCTCCCATTTTACTCTTGTTAGAAGCTGGACTGAGTTATACTCGTTGATTTAGAAGTACAGGTAAAGGACACAGACAGTTTAGTAGGACCCAAAAGACTCCAATTTCAGATGTATATGTTGAAAAACCAGGTATACATTTTAAGCAGTAAGTGATGAAGATTTTTTTTTTTGACTCACAGAAAATTCCCCAAACTGGGGATTTTATGGGGATGAAGGAGGAAGTGTGATTAGTTTGAGCAGGAGGCATCTGTCCTGTCCTTCTGCTGGGTAACGAGACTGGTTAATCTGACAAGGTCTTCAGTGAAGTCTCAGCCCTTGTTGTTTGTAAATAAGCTCCCTGTTGTCTTGTTCCCATCTCTTTTACCATTGAAGTAAGTCCTGAATGCTGCCCACAGGGACCGAGGTACACAGGGTATCTGAAGTGTGACAGTTTTATGATGTTAACCCTCAGGTTATCTGATTCTGCTCCATGAAGGTTATGGAGCAGCCTGTCTGTCCTATGCAAAGGAATCCTTTCTTGATCCTGGCTAATCCATGTGATCACAGCAAGTGTTCAGGCCCCTGCAACTGAATTCCCAGTGGATGTGTAAAAAGGCAACTCCTTTCTCGTCTTGATGTGAGTGAAAAACAGTAGTCTCAGGAACAGCTGTCTCATAACATCTGTAGCTGCCTCATTTGTCCAGGCAGGACCCTACCAGCTTCCCCTGAGCTGGAAGCAGCAATAGTGACTTGGTGATGATTACCACTGCTGTCCCTCCCTATGACTTTAATAACTTGAAAATTTATTCTTTCAAATTATGGTTGAAGGAACTGACATCTATTAGACATTTAATTTATATTTAATTATTTTCATTAATTACTGCAGATTGTTGTCTGTAGAACATAGATTGGTAATTATATCATGAAGTGGTAAAATCACACACCCTTCTATGTAAAATAATATGTCTTTCTCTGGTTTGCAAAATTCTCTCAGTATTTTTAGCACATAGACACCTTTATGTAACACTTCTTGGTTCAGGATGCCTAGCATTTCTGCTCTTTTGAATTGTGAATGATTGCTTTGTAGTTCAGTGACTATTTTATGAAAGATTCTTTCATTTAGTGTGCTAAGTGGTGATCGCTACAGTTCAAACAAAATGTAAATGGATTAGGCTCCAGGTCCTGTGGAAGTAATAGATCAGATGATCGTATAAGTTCCTTCTGAATTTAGATCTAATGTAGCTCTGTTAAAATCATTAAAAACCAAAGTGGACTAGTGTGTCTCTCACTGTCTCCTTTATCATCAGCACTGTGTACAGTGATACGCAGACTAGCTCTCTGTCTCTGGTGCAGCAGCAGTTGCATTTCACACCACCTTGCAGTCCTGTTTTCTTCCCCTATTCAGCCTGGATTGCATTCTCTCTTAGGTTTCATTGCTTGAACATGTTAATTTAGAAACTTTATTAGATCTAATGTGTTATTTTTGTAGTGTTTCTTTTTTGCTGTAATTAAGGGTGATGAATGAAAGAACAGTAAAATGCAAATAATTTATGTATTCTGATGAACAAGTTCCCTGAGGGTTAAAGAAACTTCAGCATTTTCATGGTAGTGCTGTGACAATGAATCATTAGAGATGCCCAGTGTACCAAAGTCCCAGGTGTGCAGCTTTTAAAAACAACAGATACAAAACCAGCAGTATTTTTTTCTCATTCATCAATTTTGTGAAACCAAATTGGTTTTCTGGAATTCCCACAGCAATTTGCAAATGATATATGAAATCAAATATTCCTACCTGCACAGTGCACAGGGAAAAGAAAAAAAAATAGCTTTCCTATCAGTGCTCTGACATGCTATTTCAGTGGTACTTGATATCCAGTCAGACACTGCCAGAAATGAGATACTAGTTCCAGACGCTGAGAAAAATACCATTTACAAAAATCTTCTGCACATTTTTCTTCTTCAGTTTTCCTGTTTGTTCTCTCAGCATCGTTAACCATGATAGTTTTGTCTTTTAGAAAACATATTTGTTCATGCAGGTCCATCTCAACAGTTTTCAGAAATGTTGGAGTGATTTTTCTTTTCTTTTTCTAATGGATTGTGGCTTGGGGAAGTGTATGAACTGTATGACCTCTCAAGGTCCATTGGTCTCTCCTGGATTCATTAAGATTACCCATGCATATTTTTTCTCTGCTGTTTTGTTTATATAGTATTTAATTCCCTAGATATTTGCCAGCTGTGTCTGTAGGTAGACTAAGGACCTTTTACAGTGTTAATTTGTCTGTTTTCTATTGTTCTTGTAATTTTAATAGTAAAATTATAGTTTTTACCTTTTCATTTGAAATGGAATATTCACTGTAGAAGAGATTTGCATTTGTGTATTATTTCAGATTATGTAAAATTCTGTATGTTATTAATCTTTTTTGTGTTTAGAAAAAATATTTTCTGTTTTGATCACCTGCATCAAAGGTGACATGGTAGACTTAAATAGGTGATAGATTACTTAACATATGATAGGTCTCTAGAATTTCTTAGCAGCGCAGATGCTGCATTTTGAGTTCAGATATGAAAAACAAAAAGAATATAACAGGACAAGAATATTATAAATGTTGTGTCATTAGACCAAAAGCTTACAATAACAAATTTACAAACCCTGTCTTTTTATATTACCTAGTCAGGACAGGTGTAATGGAACTTAGATATGACTGGTTCAAATCTGATAAATGAAAGAAACCTTCCCATGGAATATGAGTAATATTTGATACTGCTTGTCAAAGACAACTGAAGGGTAAGGTTTTTAGCCTGAATAAAAGATATGTATATGTAGACATACATAAGTTACAGATGGCTATGGTTAGAGTGACTTTTGGAAGGGCTGTAAATTCTAATTCTGTTAAGTGAAAATACGTTTTTTCATTTGAGGTTTGAAAAGAATTATTTTATAACAGAAACTCTCTTATCTTCAAGTTCTTGTGCACCTGTTTTGCAAGAACTCTGAATGCCTTTGGAAAGAAATGCCAATGTAATGCGTTAATGAAATGAAGCAATTCCTACATCTCATGAAATTGCCAAAGTCATTCGGCATGAGTGGATATCTTCTCTCCTTCCAAAAAGTTGGGAAGTACTGTTTAGTGGTTAGTGGGAACAGTGAACTAGTAAAGCAAATGCTCCTTCCAGGCATTCCTTATATTCAACTGCAGCCACCAACTGTATAGATTTGTGCCACTGAGAAACATGGTGAGTTATTCTGCGCAGACCTTCACACAAGCATAGCTATATTACTTTTGGTACATCAGAAAGGTTATTTCAACTTTTCTCAGATAATTCTTCATGGCACCACATCATACAGTGTAGCAGAAAAAAAGGGACTGTGATGATTTTCTTCTTGGAAAGTCCCTGTCGACCTGGTACTATATCTCTTTTACTTCTGTATTCAGCATTGAGGCAGATGAAACATCATCAGGAAGGAAAGATTTTATTGTTTCTCCTTCTTTATCTTTGAGGTTAAAGATATTTACCTAGACACCCAAAGATTTTAGTGACAGAACTGTGTGTTATAAGGATTTACCAGCCAACAAGGTTTCACTAAGAGCAAATTGTGCCTTACAAATTCGGTGGCCTTCTACGACAGGGTTACAGCATTGGTGGATCATCTACCTGGACTTGTGCAAAGCATTTGATACTGTCCCGCATGACATTCTTGTCTCTAAATTGGAGAAACATGGACTTGACGGATGGACCACTCAGTGGCTAAGGAATTGGCTGGGTGGTCACACTCAAAGAGTTGCTGTCAACAGCTCTATGTTCAGGTGCAGGCCAGTGATGAGTGACATTCCCCAGGGGTCAGTACTGGAACCAACGCTGTTCAACATCTTTGTTGGCAACATGGACAGTGGGACTGAGTGTGCCCTCAGCAAGTTTGACGATGACACCAAGCTGTGTGGTGCAGTTGACATGTTGGAGGGAAAGGATGACATCCAAAGGGACCTTGACAGGCTTGAGAAGTGGGCCTATGAGAACCACATGAAGTTCAACAAGGCCAAGTGCAAGGTCCTGCATATGAGTCGGGGCAATCCCAAGCATAAATACAGGGTGGGCGGAGAATGGATTGAGAGCAGCCCTGAGGAGAAGGACTTGGGGGTGGAGGTTGACGAGAAGCTCAACATGAGCAAGCAATGTGCACTTGCAGCCCAGAAAGCCAACCGTATCCTGGGCTGCATCAAAAGAAGCATGGCCAGCAGGTTGAGGGAGGTGATTCTGCCCCTTTACTCTGCTCTTGTGAGACCCCACCTGGAGTACTGCGTTCAGCTCTGGGGCCCCCAAAATAAGAAGGACATGGAGCTGTTGGACCGAGTCCAGAAGAGGGCCACAAAGATGATCAGAGGGCTGGAGCACCTCTCCTATGAAGAGGGGCTGAAAGAGTTGGGGTTGTTTAACCTGGAGAAGAGAAGGCTCCAGGGAGACCTTACAACAGCCCTCCAGTACCTGAAAAGGAGGCCTATAGGAAAGCGGGAGAGGGACTTTTTACAAGGGCATGTAGTGATAGGACAAGGGGTGATGGTTTTAAACTGAAAGAAGGTAGATTTAGATTAGATATTAGGAAGAAATTCTTTCCTGTGAGGGTGGTGAGACACTGGAACAGGTTGCCCAGAGGAGCAGTGGATGCCCCCTCCCTGGCAGTGTTTAAAGCCAGGTTGGATGGGGCTTTGAACAACCTTCCAACCCAATCCATTCTATGATTTTCTAGCAAGAACTTCAAAACTTGAAAATGAATTAACAGCATCTGTAAGCAAGAAATTCTGTCATTCTATCCTTTAGAAATAAAGCATGATTAGATCTCTTAATGTCTGATAAGGCATAGTGCTGTATAAAGCATGGTTTTGGGCAATTCTGCTCTTTCCTGGCTGTGTATTTGATGTCTGAAGGAAAACTGCCATGTGAGCTCAGCCATCTTCTAAGCATAAACAGAAACACAATCTCGCTGCCAGGCTTCCTGTTTGCATGCAGCTGCTAGGAACCTAATGCATTTGAGATCTCTGTGCTTTTGGCAAACAGTGCAAGTTTTCCATGGGAAATCAAGCTAAAAATGTTTGCAGGGCAAACTGATTATAAGATGTTTAGAATTGTCTCGTCACAGATATTTATGCCCTGTTTTCCCAAACTCTATCTTTTTTTGTGTTGATACTCTGATTATCTATGTCCATGCAAAAGTAGGTATCCCTTTAACCTGAATCTCTAAATGGATCTTCAATACGAACTCAGTCAACCATGGCTAGTGCAATTTAGTTTATCTTCTTGGTAGTAAACTTATGCTTCCGCTGTGTGTATGGGTAATGGACTTTGTTTAAGGTGAGAATTCATATACCTGACAGATCAATAACTCAGATCAAATTAACCATGTACCTTGAAATTTGACTTCCAAGGACCAGAGCATCTTTCTTTAACAAAGTCACAAAGACATCTCTGTAACACTATGTATAGTGTATCTCACACATAGTGCATTTGTCCCAAGCCCACAATGCCCACTTAAGCACTCTCTGCACTAAGCAAACTGGAAACAAAATAGTACAAACAATGTACATATGGTCTCTAAGTCGATTATTTTCAGATCCCCTGTTATATTTGGGTGGAAAGAGTCCTGACTCTTTACATCATCAAACTCTTCTCTCCATCCTTTTTGGAGCAGATAGGGAGAAACCTGCTGAGAATTAACCCATTAAAATTCAGTTGTTACTTTATGTGGTATGTGTAGCCCACACAGGAAGAAATGGTAGTACAGGTTTTGAATGTCTTTTGTATGGATCAAGAAAACATACTATTATAGTAAGGAAATTTATTTGCCACAGATACTGAAACAAGTTCCTGCCATGTTCTTCATGAAGGAGTAACCTTAACAGGCTATAAATAGATGTGTTTATATGAAATCCCCCCATAGATAGACCTCATGGACCTCTTGGTGAGAAGAAATTAAAGAAAAAGGGCACTTTTCATACTACAGTGGCTTGAATTACCTTCCATTTAATAGCAGTTTCTCCTTAACTTCCTCTTTTCCTTCCAAAGCAAAACTAAGTCCTTAGTGTAACCACAAATCAGTTGTTCACAAGAGGCTAGTTGTGGGTACTCGTACTTTTTGTCTAATAATTGCATATAGAACTAGTTTCAGCTTGGTTTTATAATCTGCTTTGTTATCCACTAGATCCCGTGTTATCTATCTGCTTTCTATCTCTATGCAGATAGAGATTTCTTTTATACACATGCCCATGCCTGCTGTATGACTTCTTTTAGCTGGCAAACCCTTTCAGGTGAGGAATTATCCTTTAGTATATACATGCACATTATATAGTACAATAGGATCCCATTTTTTTTTGTAAGAAAAAATTAAAGGTTAAAAAAGTATACTAAGGCAACCCTACAGTCATTAGAAAGTCTACCTGGTAAAACAGTAATTTCCGAACTGTGGGTGTGTGGGGATTTCTTGTTTCATTTCATTAATGCAATGGTAGAGAGAGGAAATTTTCACACGGCAGGTGTAATGTGAACTTAAAATAGTCAATGTTGATTTTGCTCAACTAAAATTTAAGATCACAAAGGTGATGCATTAGCTGAGGTTCAGAAAATGGCATTAATATAGGAGAAAAAAGATTGTTGTGGATCAGACCAAAGATTCATCTAGCCTACTAACTTTTCCCCATCCAAGCTTTTAGATCAAATGTCTAATAATGAGAGGGCACATAATGGTTTTCATTTGAACTGTTCTAAATTTTGTACTGCTTTTGGCTCACGATACTTTTTGAACCAAATGTGGTTTCAGTGTGTTTTGCTTCCATGTAATTTTGTGGTTTACCCTGGAGGATCTGTAAACTAGAATTCGCAACATCTTGTGGCTCTCTTGCATTGTCTGAGCAACTGCCTCCTTTATTAGGAATCTGGATTATACTAGTTTCATATTATGTCCCCAGTTCTTATATTGGAAGAGACTGCGCAATTTCTCTGTATCTACTGTCTCTGTGTCAGTTTGATTTTATAGTCCTCTGTTATCTCTCTCTCTTTTCAAGAGACGAGTCTTTTGAAGATATCAAGGCAGTCTGTTCTTTTTCATATGGGAATAGTCCAGTGCCACTCAACATTCTTACCAATGTGCTCTGGACCTTTTCCTGTCTTATTAGATCTTACTTTGGAGGACTTAAATAGCAGCGTAACTATATTCTCATATCGTTCTCTATGCCTTTCCTAATGGTTTCTAATGTTTCATTTGCATTTTTGACTGCTAGTCAGTACTGAGCTGCTGGTTTTACAGAACTATCATAATCCCACAATTCCCCACCTAATCAGCTCAGAGCCCATCATTTCATTTGTACATAACACATATATGCACATTTCCCTTGCACTTCACTTTACATTTACCTGTGCATATGCATTTCTGCTGCTGCTCTCTCTGTTCAGATGAGTAAGATGTGTTTACTTACCATGGATAGAAGAGCAGAGAAATCACAAACTTGGATAGCTTGCTTATATTTTTCACCTCCTGACAGGCAGTTAACTTCCCTAGGATTTGAAAATGCTGGTTTGTCTGCTAAGAAGCCAGTACACAGACAAGAAACATATTTGTATAAGGAACTGATGATGAAACTTGAGATTTGTTAGTTCCAAAAACAGAAGCTTCAGACACCTGGCCTATTGTTTCTTGCGTCAATCCTTTCCCGTCCTTGGCAAATCCACAGAGCAATATCATGTACTGTATAAAGCTACTACCTGACTCTGGTTGTCATAAATGCTCCACATAAGCAGTATGTACTTGGCTCACTGCTGCACCTGATTAATTGTCTTTTAATCATAGATTTTTTTTCCATACTACTATGGTGTTTATGTTTATATGTGGTATTAATATCTTCAGTAAGATTTAGTCAATTTCCTTCACAATACATTATTTTACGTGTCTTTTTCACTCTTTTTCATTTTCTTCTTTTCTCTTGGAATAGTTTACCACTAATACTGTTCAAGGAACTCTGACCAATTTTGTTGATAGTTTTATCGCTGTCATTCTAGCAAATTTTTTACAAATTGGTTTTAAGAGTAGAAATTATCTAGACTTTCCTAATAGCTCACTGTCAGTGCCTTTTGAACTGATATTTACAGCTTTCCCTGAAGGCACAGAAAGGGCTTAGTGGTGTTTACCATACTATTAAATTTCTCAACTGCCACAGTATTATGTGTGTTGTACAATGTCTTCAGGGAAGGGGAAAGAATGATTTTTCAAGGTCAGGTCTTATAGTCATTGATTGATATTTAGTTTGGGTATTATAAACGTTGCATCTGTTCAAGGAAAAATCTGCATAGATGTCTGATTCAAAAGTCTCTGATTCAAAAACACATTTATTATGGCAACTGGGCTCATCTCATATAAAGTGTTCACAAGTAATTTATTACATCTATTGAACTTTTAAAAATGTATAGCATAACTAAATATTATATGCAATTATTCATTTGTTTTCTCCCATTAAACTTCGGAAATTACTTTAAAAGGTATTTCTTTAGAGTTCTGAATCCTCAGATTTTTTTTCTTTGCACAGCTGTGAAGGGTATCAGAACCCCTTTTCATCCAGCAATGCACATACAAACTGTTTTCAAATAAGGAAAATAATTTTATTTGCACAATCTTCTTTCTGTTATATTGTAAAGTCTTTATCAAACTTATTTCTTCCTAGTTTCCTTGTACAAATTTACAGAATTACAGAATAATTAAGACCTGAAAGGACCTCAAGACGTCTCTAGACCAACCTCCCATGCAAAGCAGGGTCAGCTATATGGTCAGATCAGGTTGCTCAGGGCTTTATCCAGTTGAGTCTTAAAAACCTTCAAGGATGGAGACTACACAGCCTCTGTGGGTAGCTTACTCCACTGCTGGAGTGTCCTCTTTTTTTTTCTCTTATGTCCAGACCTTACCAGCCATGTCTCTTGCCAGGCACTGCTGTGAAAAGCCCACCTCCTTCTTCTCAGTAACCACTATACATGTATGCACAAGCTGTAAGGTCACCCTGAAGCCACCTCTTCCCCAGGCTGAACAAGCCCCACCCCCTCAGTCTCTCTTCACAAGACAAATGCTCCAACCTTTGATCACACTATGGGTTCTCTGCTGAACTTGCTTCAGTTAATTGACATCCTTCCTCTGCTGGGGGGTTCAAAACTGAAAGCAGTTACTAGATGTACTCTCATGAGTGCTGAGTAGAGGGGGATAATTTCGCCCTTCGATGTCGTGGATGTGCCCCTGTGAATACCATCCAGGGCACACTGCTGGCTCATGCTCATCATTTACCTTTTTTCTGTCACTGCTAACTTGCCATGATCTTCACTACTTTTCCAAGATTATAATGACCTCTCTGTGAAATTGTCCATCTCTCTTAGCACCCTTGTATGCAGTCTGCCAGGTCACAAGGACTTCTGTGGGTTTAGTTCCCACACATGGTCCTCACTCACTGCTGGCAGTTCTTCTCCTCCTTGAACGTTTTCACTGCACGCAGAGGCCTGGGAGACCTCTTTGGTGAAGACTCAAGGAAGACATCCGGTAGTTCAGCCTTATTTATGTCTGGTGTCACCCCAGCCAACTGCCCCATAGAATGATACAACCTTGTTTTTCTTTGCCAGACTTTTGCTATTAATATAGCATTATAAGCTCTTGCTGTGCTCGGTATCCCTTTGCAAGTATCAACTCTAGGTGAGCTTTGGCTTTTCTCACACCATCCCTGCATGTCTGGGCAACATTATTATAGAGCTCTCTTGTAGCTTGTTCCTGCTTGCCCCCTCCTGTGTACTGTGTTTTTGCGTTGAAACACAGTAAAGAATTCCCTGTTAAACTGATCTGCTAATTTGTTTCTTTTCCTGGTTATTGGGAGGGACAATTCTTCAGCTAAGAGGAGATTGCTCTTAATGACATGCCAGCTTTTACAAACTCCTTTGACCTCCACAGCTGCCTCTGATTGGGTCACACTTACCAGTTTCTTGAATAAGCTCAGTTCTGCACTCCTAGAGCCCAGGATCTGTGGTCTGCTACTTGCCTGCTTCTCTTCCCAGGGGATCTTGAACTCTTATGTTTCATGATCACTACAGCCAAAGCTGCTATTGATTATCATCTCCCCAGTCAGTTCCTTCTTACTAGTGAATAGCAGATCCACTTATGCATCACCTGCAATTGCCTCATCTGTTACTTGTATGAAGGAGCTATCCCTGATACCTACCCAAAACTCTGCTCAGTTGCTTGGCTGTAGCTGTGATGCTATTCCAGTAGATTGCAGGAAGATGAAAATCCTTCCTAAGAGTGGGAGTCTATGATCCAGAGACCTTCTGAAGTTATTTAAAGAAGAATTTTTATGCTTTCTTATCCTAATGAGTGACCTGTAACAATCTCCTACCACGACAAAACCCTTACTGGCATCTCCTTTGATCGTGACCTAATCCTTCTTTGAGCATGATCCATATGGGAGGAGTGGGGAGAGTCTTTGAAAAACCTGTTATCAGTAGATTGGCTAAAGGTCATTTGTATAATTTGAGAACCAATCTTTAAAGACTAACCATATAAATTAACAATTTGTAAATTTTGTGAACACTTTATAATATGTTAGTAATAACCCTAAAACTTTTAATAGCATTCTTATAACTGTTTACTAAGTAAAAATTTTGTATCCATACAGCCTATGCTTAACTTGGTTTTGGGGGAAACTCTGGAAAACCTAGTCTAAGCATCTGCCTAAAATTGTATGCAAGTACTTTATTCAGTGGAGGCTTTCTTGCCTCTCTGTCATATACTCCTTTCCTTTTCAACAGCCCTCCTCTTTGCATTTCTCTTCCATGATTCCTCTTTGAAATTCATAGAAAGAGACACAGAGTGATATTTGGAATGATTAATGTAGTAAGTAAGAGAACATCTTCCATGTCCTTCTCCTATGTCAATTTTAAAAGATGTTAAGGAACTATTGGTTTTGGTAGTCAGGTAACACAGTGACTCATGAACACATAGTAGCATGAATGAATTTATATGATTAATAATACTAAAATGTTGTTGATAGCCTGAAGTTATTTGAAGATAGTCTGAAGTAGCACTGAGTAAAATGTTTTCATGTTGCTGCTTATGCAAGGTTTTATTCATTTTGGCTCTCAACATTGTTGAATCATCTAATTCATGTAACACAGCACTCATCAGGCCTTGGTATTTCTATTTGAATCTTCAGCACTTTGTTAGAGTCTACGTTTTAGTTATCTTTTCTTGGTGATTTTTCCAAAATTCAAGAGGTCACTTATTTACAGAGTGGGTTTTTACATGGCATCTTGGTCTTCTCTTCTATACATGGAGTGAGAGCAGAAGTAACAGTAGTGGTGGTCTTCCTTTACAGAACAGAAAAAGATAATTTATTCATAATTCTTGGATTTGTTTATAGCAGTGAATTAGCATTTTGTTCCATGCAGTGCAATTTAAATCCACTTTTCTGTAATTCTCCTTTCTATAGTTGCAAATAATTGCTATGTGAAAAATGAACACATAGTAGAAAATTGTTAAATGAGTAATCTAATTTTAAACACATTTATTCTATTAGGTACCATTTATTTGAGAGGACTACACTGTGTTACGGTGTATACCCTGGGGTGCTGAAAATCTGTTGGCGCAGAGGTTTTGCACAATCCATTTGTTTAATGTCACCACAGATTTTAGCAGATCCTGGTATTTCAGAAGTATGAAAACTTCCTATTTTATGGGATGAACTTGATTTTCCAACTGCCTTGTGATTTAGTCATTAGCTAAAGCTAAAGAAATGAGAGATGTTAACCTTTTTCTTGAAACAAACAGCCTGAAACTGTAAGTTTCGAGAACAATAGATGATAAAGATCTGAAATTGGACTGTTCTTAACAATCTTAACAGAAGGGTAATACCAACAAATACACAGATGGATGTAACTAAGTATTTCCCTGTTTTTTGTTTTAGTGAACCTCTAGTCTCCAAATACATTGTGTGAACTTGAGTTGTGTGGTTGTGTGTGGCATTCATCAAGAAGATTTCATGAGAAAAAATGAGAAAATTACCTTCTTACACCATAGAGGCAAGAGGGGCAGATAGTCAGGCAAATTACAGTTAGCCACCAAAGTTGTTTTTTTATGTCTGACGGCCTTTTTAACTTCTTTCTTCAGCTGCACTGGCAGAAAGGAGTGTTATACTGTCAGTTTTGTGTGCTGCTCCCTTCACCAGTGCTTTCTTACTGTTTCACAGCCCTTTCAGGGTCTTGACAAACAGCATTGCAGGTACCTTCTACTGGAGTATCTGAGCCTGAGGAACTGATTTCAAACACATTCCCCTGTATACAGCTGTACCACAAATTGCAGTTATATCAGCATCACCATCTCAGTAACATTATTTATGCTGCTACAGATGAGGTTATCTTGAGATATATATTAAAATAGATCAAATTTACAAATTAAGCTTAAAAGAGGTTCCTATCTAAACATGACCTGGTATGATGAAGCACAGTAATGGTCAGTACAGGCAATATATCTTGGCTTGCTGTACCACTCCAACAACAACAACAACAAAGTAAAACTTGGCCAAGTACAGATATGAGGTTTGCAGTGGTAAAGTCCTGTTGGGTATTGACAAAATCTGCTGGAAGAGGCGGCAACGCATTCATAAAGAAAAACCTGTAACTAGTGTTGTCATGTTTCATTTTGGTTTACAGACATTATCAAGGAATCTTAACTCAATGATGCCACAGTTTAATATTTCCCTGAAATATTAAGCCTGTGGTTTTCTCTCTGCTGAATCTTCTGCTGTTTCTTGCAAAGTTCATACTTTTTGTCAAGAAAAAAAGAAATCTTTTTTTTTTTTTTTTTAATGAGCCTGCAAGGTCATATTATTGCAAAGTCATATTATTGCAAAGTGCATTTTAATAAGAAGAATCTGTTTTTCTTGAAGACCAACTTCTTGTACATGTATTTCTTTTTTGAGAGCCCAGTTGTAGCTTCACATTTGTGGCTGCTTTGCAAACTAGCCATACTAATAAAGTGATAACGTTGTTAACAAACCAAGAAATTTAAAATTAAACAAGTATACCCAAATATGTGTAATAAGCAGAACAAAAGCTATTCCAGCTACTTCCTAATATCATCTGGTAAATTTTGCATTTACTTTACCGAAGCAGAATTGGGCTAAAAGAATTGTCAATATTTCTGTTAATTTTGCTTGTAATAATGACCACACAGGAACGAAACAGAAGCCTACAAGCTGTGAATCATATCCTCATTTTAGAAAAATCTAAAAGTTTGAGTCTGTTTTTTTTCTGTTTTAATACAAAAGCATAATCTCTTTGAACAGTCTTTAGTTTGTTTGTGGGTTGTTTTTTTTGTTTTGTTTCCCCTCCCCCCTCCTTTCTTCCTGCTGCTACAGAAAGAGAAGTATCTCTAGGCTTTAGTACTCTACATACAGATTCTGAATATGTTATTTCTGGAGTGGAAGAGGATCAGAAAAAGATTTCAAGTTAGAAAAATATACTAAGATTCTGAATATTTTCAGCCTACATCTTGGAAAGGTAAGGGCAATAAAAGCTAGAAGAATATAAGTTTGTTTATTTCAGAGGAAGGTTTCCCATGGCTTTTGGGGCTTTTTACTTCTGTTTTTCAAATACGGTGCTGAAAAAAAACACATATTTGGAAATGGCCTACAGATTTGTTGTTAATTCTTGGCTTTATTTGAGCAGCTCTAGAGTTAACTACTTTTCCCTGGAATCATAATATTTTCTCTGGTTCCTCTTTCCTTTAGTAAAATGCTCTTAGGCTATGTATGATGCACTCAAAGAAACTGAAAACAGCTATTTCTTTATTCTGAATACTAGGATAATCAGTTCAGACACTCTTTTTACTTCTGATATTGTGTTTTATAATATATCTAGTAAACTAGGAAGTATTAAGAGGAAATTGATTTGAGGCATGTAATTCCATATCGTATTTTCTCACAGTGAATGAGAGTTACACAATCTTTTCAGAAATTTGTTTTTAATTTAATTTCTTCAGTTCAATTAAAACTAATGATAATTCCCTATGCTTCAAAAGTGTTTTATTTATTGATAGACCCTTGGTACATATTAGCTTTTCATATACAGTACTGCAGTTTCTCCAACTTTCACACAGATTTTATACACACTATTAGAAGCTAATTGAAAAGTTTTATCTTTTTGCATCAGCTTTTGTTCTTTGAAATTACTGCTCTTCATTTTTTTGTGGTTGGGTGTTTTGGGTTCAGGTTTGTGGCTTTTTTTTTTTTTGTTACATTTTCCTACAGCGTTGCTCTTCAGTGGATAGCGAAAATCTTTATTTTGCTAGAGAAATAATTTTCCTTCTTCTCCCTGTGTCCCTGCCCCCACCCCTTCACTTTGCTTCTCTGTGGAATTTAGAGGCATACCATTGCCACAGATATTTCAGTCAGGCTCATAACCCATTATAAGCTGTTATAAATGTCTGAATTTGATCATGAAAGCATAAAATGATGCATTCTATTTTCTTATTTGTTTGGTTTTGCTATGTAAAGAGTAGATATTCCTCTTTTATCTTGTTTTTGGGTTTAGTTCACTACTGCAAAGATTAAAATAAAACAATAAAAAAACCCTTCCAACAACTTTCCAGAGTCCTAGTTCTAGTTGTTCAGAGGCTTCTTGATGGAATCAAGGAGGTTACATATTCTGTCTTTGTCAACGTTAAACTTCAGCTTGGTTTTTACTTTTATTTTTACCTAAAATAAAGGGTAATGTGATTGAACTCTGCTGTATTTCTCTATCTTTTCAAGTTTATTAAATCTGGATAACTTATGCCTTTTAAGCATAATGTTAGTCTTGTGATGCAGTGGAGTACCTGAATAAAAATAGTCTTTTATATGAAAAATTAAAGGGAATGCTTACAATCATAAACCAACTGTAACATATAATTGAGTTTCTATAACAAAGCTATTCATGATTGAATCCCCAGCTCTGTATCAGACTGAGCTATGCAGAGAGGTTATTCTCACTCCTTTCTGAGTGTGTTTGGTTCTTGTGTTATGTTGCTGTAGGCCCATATCATTTGCAGGGGAGCATAAGGAACAGCGAGAGCTCAATGAAACAAGCTTTTATTTCCTGGATAATCTCTAAATTTTCCTGACTTCTTAGGAGGTGCTCTGTTGGAGTGGACTGAACGTCTGACCTTCAAGAGGTATTCCTGTTCTCTTTCCTTTGGACACCAGCAGGGAACAATGGTCTAGGCAGAGAAAAGTATAAACTCCTCTAAACCTGCCTTTGTTAAACTAGCATATGGGAATGTGGGAGACTGCCTTGAGATAGACTAAGCAGCTTCTCTAGGAGTGCTTGAGGAAAGGTTTGATAAGTACAGTATTACATACACCTACATTGTTGAAATAGCAGATAAATGAATTTTACCCTCCCTGGTGAGTGGGGATATCCCATTTATCTTTGGCATTTTGTCAAAGCATATGTTAGCTAGAGACTCAAAGTAAGTTGTGAACATGTCAAAGTTCAGGTTCTTGTATATCTGCATATACACAAAAAAAATATGTTAAAATATATTTTTAAAGTATAAAAACTATTTGCAAAAACAAACTTAGGAAAATTCAGCTTATTTTGTGTTTGTAGTTCACTTGCTTTAAAAGATTTCACCAAATTGTGTGTGTATGATGTTAAATATTTACTGTTTGTTAAATATTTTGTACATATCTACATACTGTGTGCAGGCTTAAGACATTCCTTTCAGGAAGGAGGAAATGCAGAAAAGCAAAAAGCAAGTTAGAAAAAGATTTTTATATTTAAAAAACACTTTTTTGTTTCAGTAAGCAGTGAATGAGTTTGAGCTACCCCTTGCAATTACTTCAGGAGTTTGATTATGGAGTTTTTAGAAATTTCTGTAAATCAACAACTGAAGAGTTGAATATTTTTGTAGCATGGATATGAAAATCATATACAGGGTAAAAGGAACACAAGCCAAATGATGCCTCTGGCAGCAATTTAGTAATTACTTAAACAATGTTGAAAAAAGGATTTACACCACATTGCATTGGGATCTGTTAAAGGATCTTTAATACTGAAGAGCCACGTAGTAAACCTGTGCAAAATAGCATGGAAGATCTCGATGGTAATCTTGGTTCATGTTCTTTTTATCCTGCTGGCTGTATGCTACTCTATGTTCCTCAAGCTTGCAGCAATTTAGCTTACTGCTACTGATGTAGGTCACTTTTGGATTTTGGAAATCCAGGTTATAGGGATCATAACTCCCACTTTGGATTGCAGACAATATTTTATTATATTAATTAGTGCAAGTTTTCAGATTCAGATTGTCTTCAGAAAGTGATTTTTTTGTGGAAGAGGAATATAGTGTTCTCGTCAACTTTTTTGCTGCTTATAAATTACATGATATGGGGGAAGTAAGTGAATAGGCAAGTTGCTGCCAAAAGGAAAATGTTGCATATTCTGTGACAGAGTCATCAAACCTGAATATGTAACCTTTCTGCTTACCTACCTTTCAATGATAATTATCTGACATACAGGTGAATCACACTGTCTTAAAATAGAATTAATGAGCATTTCCAATGAGGGTGCAATCTACTAGATTATTAAAGAGCATCTGTGTTCTTTCAATTATGGTAATTCACTGTTTTAAATAGTGTTTTACATTTCCTGATGGGAATGTAACTATACTCAGCATATGCTTATTAAGCCACCTAGCAAACATAGTTGTATTAATAAAATCCAAGGTGTGTCATTTCATTCCATACTCTCAAAACCTGCAAAATATAAACTCCAAATACAGGAACTGAGTCCCAGATACAGTGCAGCCTATCCAGGACAAGTTATGTCTACGTAATGGAAAGTCCAGTTGAATGGTTTTCACCCTGTATTTCACAGCATATTCCCAAGGGATTCACAAACAGTAGCCAGGGAGGACCACTGGAGAGCATATACATAGATTTGCCTGTGTATGTGGAATTTCCACAGGGATCTATCTATTCATTAAAAATTGTTACAAAACTATGTGTCTTTTTGGTTGCAGTTGCATTTATTGAAGGTGAGCAATAGTTACGCTACTATTGTACATTTTGAGGGGCAAGTGGTAACAGTTTCCCTTGACTTAGAAGAATTTGGAAAGATCCTCCATACCTTGAAAGCCAATAGTGTTTAAGAAGAAAGTTAAGAGATCTGTCCCAGAAGGCCTGGGCCTATGAACAAGTCTCTTCTGTAGTTGTGCCCATGTGACAGAAACCTATCTGTACCTTGTAAATGCCAGCTTGAGCTCAGTAATGTTGGAGACTGAAAAGGAAGATGTAGTCTCTGGAGTAAAGGAAATAACCCAGCTTATTATATGACACTTAGAGGCTGTGAGGAAGAGCTATTTAGTGAAAACTGAAAATGAAGAGAGGTCTTTGGGTGCCCACGAGTGACAGCCTAAAGGCAAGATGACTGGTAATAAAGGAAAACCTGTGAACTTTTGTAAATAAAAGATAGAACAACTGTATAATATTTGAGGATCTAGTCAAACTTTCTGTTTGTCTCCTTCAGAGACAAGGACCTGAATCATGTCAAAGCATATCATCAATACAATGGGCTGATGAGCTAATCCTAGAGTGTACAGAAGATATTTTTAATAATTTCATCTTTGTTTACAGTAAAGCTATTATTAGCATGGTAGCTCATTTCCATGGCAAGCATCTTGCTTCTCAGTTAGAGGTGTAGCTGCAACCAGTAGTCCAGCCGTAACAGATCTGCAGAGCCAGGACTGTGCTATGGTCCAGCAGGGAACTCCATGTCCTGAAGATCAGGGGATGCAAAGACAAAGTAGATTGTTTTATAGTTTACATGAAATTTAGAAATGTTTCAAAAGACTCTGCAGATATGGCTAATTTGTAATTTATTTTATAGTAAGTCATTCTGCTACTGCCTGATGGCAGTTAACTGGATGCTGACAGCTTATTATAGAAGAGTATTATCACTGATATCTGGGATGGAAAGACATTCGGGCACAGCAAACTAGGTAATTTTTTTAAGGCATACATATCTGAATGGTACAAATTTGTTTTCAAATACCTCAAGGTAGTGTTTATTAAAAAGAAATTTATAAGACTCGAGGGAGGCGAGTGGGTTATGGAATTACAGCAATCTAGGCCATTATTCTATATCTCCTTGTGGAAGTTATTGCTTTGAAAATGTATATCCCAAATAATTTTGCTTCTCAATTTTAACAAAGAATAAACACATTTATTTTGTTTGTCAAATATCTTACCAGATAATTTGAAATTCCTCAGCAACTTTTACATAGTCTGGACACCTTAATATCTTACTTGGAGGAGCAGTGTTTATTTCCTAGATAATTGGTGCAATTGAGAGAACATTCAGAACCCAAAATATCCTATGAAATACAGTTCTTATTTCAAGAACATTCAAAAACTTTATTTTGGTTGTCATGTCTACAGAGATACAAACTGTCCTTTTAATTGATATGCACAATTCTCTCTTAAATTCTATAAGAATTAATGTGATTAACTTGTACTGATAAACAATTCACTTCAGATTGATGGATATGATGAGCAATGTTAAAGTGGCTGCAAAAAGCAAACTGAAATGAAATAAAAGTGTTCTCTTTCATACAGAGCCACAGGTAATTATATTATGAGAGACAGTAGTCTGTATTATGAAAGACGTTAGTACATCCCATCTATTCTTCAACAAACTGGAAAAATAATGTTCTATTTCAAGAATATACTTAACTTTGCCTATTTTCTCCTGAACTTCATAATACTAAATATAACTTCATGATGAATGACAAAAGATTTTTATCTTTTTGTTAGATGAATTTATTTAGAATGTCAGCAGATTTTTAGATTGTATTGATACAGTAGTCAGAGCATAGTATGACAGCTATTATTCTAATGTAAAATGATTTAGTGACATTCACAAAATTACAGGAGAGATACACATGGATATAAATCTGACACTAGATATTTAAAAAAAATCACTTTTTTTTTGGCCATTAGCAAAAGGATTCTGGAGATAATGTGTCAGTTCTTGCTGTTTTCCTTTGATGTAAATCCAAGGAAATAATTTGGAGTGCTTGTGTGTGATACAAACCAAACTTTACCATTCCTCACTCATTCTTGAGTCAGACCAGTAAGTTCACCACAGAGCATCAAGAAGTTTTCCTAGCTTGCTATTCACAGTATACTTCCCAGTACAGCAGTCTTGGCATCCTGCTATAGCACTCCCAGTCAAAGAACGAAGGAATAAATTTCCCTACAAGCCATTTTGTGTATCTTATTGTTAAAGCATTAGTTTGACTGCCATATTAGATGGGACTATTTGTTTAAATAAACTGTATTATACTCTGGGGCAGCTATAAATCATACCCGTTTCTTATGTACATGTTTGAAGGCTACACTTTATAGTCAAGAATGTCAGTTCAGGTCAGTTGCAGAGATATTTAAGATAAGGCCATTGACTAAGAAATAATAATATCTCTGTGGTTTCATCATCAAATTATCATGAGTGATGTATAAATCTAATCAAAATTAATTTTGATATTTTTCTCTGAGGTAATTAAGTCAAAATCATCTTGACACACCTGAGTCACCTGAACACAAAAGCAAATGCAGACTTTGCCATGTGATACACTTGAAATATCTTGGTAATCTTCTGTTGAGGATATTTTTGTTGTTGTTCACAGTTCTTTATGAACAAGGTTATTAAGCAGTTTTAAAGTGCGTAGTGGACTCTATGCATGTTGATAAAATATATTTATTAGAGATAAATTTTGACTAGTATAGTGCAGATAAACTATATAACTAAAAAAGGGAACAAGCTGCTTATCTCATTTAGTTCAGGAGTATTTCCTACACTGTTACTAAATACTTATTTTAAGTAGTGTCAGACACAGTTCTGTGAGTACATGATGCAACAGACTTTGGATTAAATTTCTTTAAATGGCCTGGCAGTGCAGGGATGGTTTTCAATATGCATTGTCATTTCCGCAGATAGATAAAAGCCTTGTTTACAGTATTTACGTGAACTAAAAAAAGACCCTGTTTTAACCTCACATAAAAAACAATCAAACTGATAGCAAAACTTCACTACACATTGGATTTTTCCTTCAAAGGGAAGGAAATACCTGCCAATTATTTTAAGCTAGATTTATAAAAAATATTTATCCATATGTAGGAAGAAAGACTAGCTGAGGTAGTTCAGCAATGGCTCACTGTAACTCATTTTGCTGTAAACATATTCCTTATGATATCCTAGGATCCCCTTAACAAAATCATTCTCTCTTGACTGTTTGCATTGTTCTGTCCTCATAGTGGTGGTGCTACGTGCATTTTGTTTGCTTTCGTTTTCTGCTGCATTTTGAATTTTGATATCTAGACATGGAGTAAATCTTTTTTAAGATAGAATAGGGGTAGCTGAACAAATTTTTATTGAGGACATTGTCAGGAAGTAAGGAGTTATTTTACTGCTTTTGGAGAATTGTAATAGCCTACAAAACCATGGAATATGGGTTAATTCTGTTTGTTTCACTTTTGTGATGCTACTGTCAAAAAACCAAACATGTAAAGCCTGGGAGCATAACTTCAAATGTAACTGAAATGGCTGCTGTTAGGTAGACTTTTCCAAGAATTTCCTTGTCAATTTTTTTCTTTTTTTTTTTTTTTTTTACTAGAGTTGAGTAGCCCAAGGATTACCCTGCACTTAAAAGACCCTTGGAATTCAGAAAAGGTGTCTTTTTCTGCTGCTATGACAAAAGGCATGCTCTGAGTATTGCTTAATATATGTTGACAGAAGAATTCCTTCACAACTTCAAACTCTGACCTTTCTCCCACAATGCTGAGCAACAGATATATTGTTTCTCCTTCTTCCTCTATATACAGTTTCAATAGCATGAGAAACTCGGTGAAAAATACCTCTTTCATAATGTAATTCAAATCCCAGTCTTCATGTCCCAGGAACATGTCCCTTATTCATCTATTCCACTGTGCAAAAGCAATTCAAGATTAACTGAGCCAGAAAAGGGAGAGTGAGCATAACTATAAAGTCTGGTTAAGATCTTCACGTCAGAGGAAGAAAGTTGGTTTCTCTTTAGGTATTTTTCTCTGGGTGGTGTTTTTTTAATAACTGTTTGGTTTTAATGATTCTTTAATGTCTGTGCTATGGAAACACAATTAAGACTGTTACCCTAGGTGTGGGAAGAGAAGGGTTTTTTAATCAGCAGATCAAATTTGTAGGTTAGAAAGACTACAGTGGAAGGTCTTGCAGGGAAAAACTGGCAGGGTGAAAAAAATGGGAAAATATAATGGATACGAGAGATCCAACACCAGGTGAGTGAACTGCTGTAACTGAACTTAAAATGGGAATATAGATGTTATCCCAAAAAGTGAAGAGAAGAAAAATAAAGATCTGTCTAAAGTGCATAATGTTGTTGGAATATGACTTGTATGTCTCTGAACATCTACTACTTAAAAGTAATATGGAATTTTATATATTTTACTAATGCTGGATAGAGTTTGCCTAGTCTTCATTTCTATAGTAAAAATGTTCTCGTTTTCTGATTCTTTTTACTTACTGCTTGTAGCTATAAGAAATAGTATTGGCAAGGCAGCTGATTTAGTAAATACTGGTGACTACTGTGGGGTTGATATAACAAGGGCAAGTGTAGAGTCCTGCATCTGGGCAAGAACAACCCCATGTATGAGTACAAGTTGGGGACAGACCTGTTGGAGAGCAGCGTAGGGGAAAGGGATCTGGGGGTCCTAGTGGACAGCAGGATGACCATGAGCCAGCAGTGTGCCCTTGTGGCCAAGAAGGCCAATGGCATCCTGGGGTGTATTAGAAGGGGTGTGGTTAGCAGGTCGAGAGAGGTTCTTCTCCCCCTCTGCTCTGCCCTGGTGAGGCCGCATCTGGAATATTGTGTCCAGTTCTGGGTCCCTCAGTTCAAGAAGGACAGGGAACTGCTAGAGAGAGTCCAGCGCAGAGCCACGAAGATGATTAAGGGGGTGGGACATCTCCCTTATGAGGAGAGGCTGAGGGAGCTGGGTCTCTTTAGCTTAGAGAAGAGGAGACTGAGGGGTGACCTCATTAATGTTTATAAATATGTAAAGGGCAAGTGTCATGAGGATGGAGCCAGGCTCTTCTCAGTGACATCCCTTGACAGGACAAGGGGCAAAGGGTGCAAGCTGGAACACAGGAGGTTCCACATAAATATGAGGAAAAACTTCTTTACGGTGAGGGTAACTGAACACTGGAACAGGCTGCCCAGAGAGGTTGTGGAGTCTCCTTCTCTGAAGACATTCAAAACCCACCTGGACGCGTTCCTGTGTGATGTGATCTCGGTAATCCTGCTCCGGCAGGGGGATTGGACTAAATGATCTTTTGAGGTCCCTTCCAATCCCTAACGTTCTGTGATGACAAAGCAGTCCTAAGACAAAAAGTCTGTTAATATCAATGGGTTTGCCATGTTAGGTGTTCATTTGTTTGCAATCATTCAAATACCTGATATTTCTCATCTTTCTGTCAGGTAATTGTTCCTGGAATGCTGGGAAAATTAATATGAAAGCAGAGCAAAGCAGTATGCTGTCTCTAACTAGCAAGGTAACAGTCCTGATGAAATTCAGGACCACAAACTTTTTGGTCTTTTTCAGAATAAAGAAAATTGTTTAATGTTCAAGTTGCATTTTCATTAATTATAGCTGTTTAATTTTTATACAGTTATAACTAGGTTTTTACACAGTAAAGCAAACAGAATTTTGTTCTCCTGGTGTAATACTTAACAATATAAGTGAGGTATATGGTTAATAAAAAGTAGGAACCAAATACAATGTTTAGATTTTTCATGGACCACTGGACATAGATAGTCTTTGAACCTGCAAGACAACATAATTTAGTATCTTCATTTTACAGCTGGCTAAATTGAAACGTTAGGAAGTGACATTAGGGTTCTTTCATGAATTGCTTCATCTACACAGTACTGGAAGCAAGAAATCACTTTTATTAGTGTTAAAATGCTGAAATTTATTATAATCAAGAAGTAGCTTTATGCAAGGACAGTTTATCACTACAAATATTGTCTTACTATATGGTAATATAAAACAAGTTATGAACATTAAAGAGGGTTTTTAGAATGCTGAGGAACTAAAAATACGTGTAGTTTTGTTGATCTTCCCTTCGACGTGACATGTTGAATATGAAATAGAAGCTCATCGTGAGCAGGTCCATGGGGCTAAAAGAAACCTACATTGGAACGATTGAAAAGGGGAAACAAACTTCCTCAGTGTTTGTGCAGCCACTAAATTTGAATTTGGCTCAAACTAATTTATCAATGGGCTTTTTGTTAGAGCTTATTTGTGGAACTAATAATCTAATATTTTATATATATATACAAATATATATATAAAGAATATAAAATATTCTTTATAATGTTTATCTTATTTTTGCAAGCTAACTTAGTGACATTAACAATGTTAAGCCAAGGTTCCTTTCAGAAAACCAAATACAATACCTAAGACAAGTTTTCAAAAAAGAAATTGCCCTTTTGAAATTATTCTTCATGTGTTGTGGTAGTACTATGATGTTCTGAGGTATGAATGATTTTGAAGATTTCTTTATCATCAAAAAAAACCCCAAAAAACCTTTTTAACATCAGGAAGATATGATTTTCATGCATGATTTTTTTTTTAAACTCTAGCAATATCATATATTTTGTGTGTCTAGAAACTCATGCATACCATTTGGTATGTAGTCCATACTGAAAACTGTATTTAATTATTTTGGAGGCAAACAGTGTAAGAGTATTTATCTCATAGCATTCATATTAGGAAGGCAAAGAAGCTTAATAAATAAGGAGAGTTGGCATGGGAAGGAAACAGGACAGGAAATTTTGATGACTAAATAAAAAACTAAGAAACGAAGAAGGTAAACGTCTTTGCTGTAAAATGACTACGTACTGGAGAACTGAAAAATAAGGGCATGGTATGCATCTAGCCGCTTTTTATACGGAAAACAACTAGCACTTCTCTTCAATACTATGAAGACTTTTTGGGTTGTAAGGATTGTTTCCACTAAATCTAGGTATGTGTGACAAATGGATCTTGCTAGATCTCTGCAGCTAAGTAAATTGTTCTTTGCTCTCAGACATTGTTTTGTATCTCCAATCCTTTTCTTGTTGAATCACAGAATCACAGAATCACAGAATGTTAGGGATTGGAAGGGACCTCAAAAGATCATCTAGTCCAATCCCCCTGCCGGAGCAGGATTACCTAGATCACATCACACAGGAACGCGTCCAGGTGGGTTTTGAATGTCTCCAGAGAAGGAGACTCCACAACCTCTCTGGGCAGCCTGTTCCAGTGTTCAGTTACCCTCACCGTAAAGAAGTTTTTCCTCATATTTATGTGGAACCTCCTGTGTTCCAGCTTGCACCCTTTGCCCCTTGTCCTGTCAAGGGATGTCACTGAGAAGAGCCTGGCTCCATCCTCATGACACTTGCCCTTTACATATTTATAAACATTAATGAGGTCACCCCTCAGCTCCTCTTCTCTAAGCTAAAGAGACCCAGCTCCCTCAGCCTCTCCTCATAAGGGAGATGTCCCACCCCCTTAATAATCTTCGTGGCTCTGCGCTGGACTCTCTCTAGCAGTTCCCTGTCCTTCTTGAACTGAGGGACCCAGAACTGGACACAATATTGCAGATGCGGCCTCACCAGGGCAGAGTAGAGGGGGAGGAGAAGCTCTCTCGACCTGCTGACCACACCCCTTCTAATACACCCCAGGATGCCATTGGCCTTCTTGGCCACAAGGGCACACTGCTGGCTCATGGTCATCCTGCTGTCCACTAGGACCCCCAGATCCCTTTCCCCTACGCTGCTCTCCAACAGGTCTGTCCCCAACTTGTACTCATACATGGGGTTGTTCTTGCCCAGATGCAGGACTCTACACTTGCCCTTGTTATATTTCATTAAGTTTCTCCCCACCCAACTCTCCAGCCTGTCTAGGTCCCTCTGAATGGCTGCGCAGCCTTCCAGTGCGTCAGCCACTCCTCCCAGTTTTGTGTCATCAGCGAACTTGCTGACAGTGCACTCTATTCCCTCATCCAAGTCATTAATGAATATATTGAATAGAACTGGTCCCAGTACCGACCCTTGAGGGACTCCGCTAGTCACAGGCCTCCAACTGGACTCTGTCCCATTGACCACCACTCTCTGGCTTCTTTCCTTCAGCCAGTTCACAATCCACCTCACTACCCGATCATCCAGACCACACTTCCTCAGTTTAGCTGCGAGGATGCTGTGGGAGACTGTGTCAAATGCTTTACTGAAATTGAGATAGACCACATCCACAGCTTTACAGAATCACAGAATCACAGAATCAATCAGGTTGGAAGAGACCTCTGGGATCATCGAGTCCAACTGCTGCCCCTACACCACCCTGTCAACTAGACCATGGCACTAAGTGCCATGTCCAGTCTTTTCTTAAACACATCCAGAGATGGTGACTCCACCACCTGCCTGGGCAGCCCATTCCAATGTCTAATAACCCTTTCTGTAAAGAAATTCTTCCTGATGTCCAACCTGAACCTCCCCTGCCGAAGCTTGAGGCTGTGCCCTCTTGTCCTATCGCTAGTTGCCCGGGAGAAGAGGCCAACTCCCACTTCACTACAACCTCCCTTCAGGTAGTTGTAGACTGCAACTATCATCTATCTATGGACACAATATTTACCATCATCTATCCACCGGGTTATGTCCTCATAAAAGGCTATCAAGTTGGTTAAGCATGACTTCCCCTTGGTGAAGCCATGTTGAGTGCCCCTAATGATCCTCCTATCCTTGAGGTGCATAGAGACAGCACCAAGGACAAGTTGTTCCATCACCTTTCTGGGGATGGAGGTGAGGCTGGCCGGTCTATAGTTACCCGGGTCCTCCTTCTTGCCCTTTTTGAAGACTGGAGTGACATTCGCTTTCCTCCAGTCCTCAGGCACCTCTCCCGTTGCCCACGACTTAGCAAAGATGATGGAGAGTGGCCTAGCAATGACTTCCGCCAGCTCCCTCAGCACCCGCGGATGCATCCCATCAGGGCCCATGGATTTATGGACGTCCAGATTGCTTAATTGGTCCCTGACCCAGCCCTCATCTACCAAGACAGATTCCTCCTCTATCCTGACTTCCTCTGGGGCCTCAGGGGTCCGGGGCTCCTCAGGACAGCCTCCAGCAGTATAGAGAGAGGCAAAGAAGGCATTCAGTAACTCCGCCTTCTTTTTATCCTCTGTCTCCAGGGCCCCCACCTCATTCATCAGTGGGCCTACATTGCCTCTAGTGTTGTTTTTACCTGCAATGTATTTGAAGAAGCCCTTTCTGTTGTCCTTGACCTCTCTTGCAAGGTTTAATTCCAAGGAGGCCTTAGCTTTCCTAGTTGCCTCCCTACATCCTCTGACAACAGACTTATCAGAATCAATGTTGTTGAGTTCTGCAACATTTTTTTGAATGTGAATTATATCTTTTGAAGTCTACATCATAAATTGATTGCAATGTTTTATCACATGCAGTCACCTTTTGAAAGGATAAAGTCTCTAAATGTTGCGTTGTGTCTGAATGTTGTATAAATGTCACCTTACATGTTCCTATAAAGAAACATGGCTTAGTGTAGTGTTATGTTTTGAAATTTGTTCTTTGATACCACTTTACATTTGATCATCTGATAAACTACATTACAAAGGTTTAATTTTCAGTGGTTCAGTGCATAGTGAGAGCACTGACTAAAGTAACTACACTGGAAACTTTGGCTACTATTTCCTTATTTTTGACCTTTTAATAAGTATTAATATGCATTTCTTCTCATTAATTAGACATTTAAAACATTTGAGGTATTTTGCTTTTCAAGTTTAAATGCATGTAAGAAGCAATAAAGTAACAGTATCCAAAAAACTGTCAGAAAAATAAAGTACAAATAGATACACTGGCAACATTTATCTTGAGTTCTTCCATGTATTACAAGAGTCATGAAATTGTGCTTGGAAGTTGCTAGTAATGACTGGACTCTTATGACAGATACAGCTCCACAAAGTCCCATAGACACTTCCTTTCTGTGTATCAAGTCCCGTTTCCCGTAGTATCTAATATATCATTTTCTAATGACAGTGCAGTTGATAAGTTGCATGAGAAGAATCTATTGAAGGAGTTAAAATTAGAAGTGATAGCAATGAAAGTTTTCTCAAGTGTGGGACTGACTGAAATCAACTCATCGATTCATCTTTTCTTTCTACTAACAGTCAATTCTGTAAAGCAAGCCTCTACTGGCAGTGGAAGGGAAAACTAAAGATATTGCGGAGGCCACGCTCCACCCTTGCTGCTTCTGTGATCCTATCCACCACAGCAGCAAGTTCTCTGTAAGCACATGGTATATTATACATGAACATTTTACTCTTATGCAGAAATATAGGTGTGGGGCTTTTTCTCCACAGAGATGCTATTGGGCTTTTAAGAACCTGACATACTGAAAATATTAAAGATACTTAATATCGTGATGAAGGAGGGAAGTCTTCTTTCTAGGACAAATGGAGAAGGTTGGATTTAGTTCCAAAACGTGTAATGTTTTGGTGCATTTGTATAAAGTATAACTCAAACTTGAAACTGAAGCCTTAGAAGTGAGCATAAGTGAACTGATATGGGAACATATTCTCTATTCTTCTGTCTAAACATATAAATTTCCATAAAATAAAAACCTACAAGCAACATAGATCCCAAAACATTTGTTTAAAATCTTTGTCTCCTGGAGGACTTTGAGCTTTAGCATTTCTTTCCTCTATATTCTTTTTTCAGCTGTAGACTGAAGAAGTAAAAAAGAGTGGGGTCTATCTTAAACTAAGATGTGAAGAAAGAAACTCGGTAGAACACTATTTTAATAATATCATTTTAATTGTTGCAGTAGTTATATGACTAGATTATAGTTCATGTCAGTGAAAGATATTCATCCTTGAAATTTAGTGTTAGCTGTTTGATAAATTATTGCTCCTTGTGGGGATCTGTTCCATGTCCCTCTTTTTTTTTTTCTTTCAGCATTGTCTCAGAAACCATCCTATGCCATGTGCTCAGATGCCATCTTGTGGGGTTACCGGACTGCCTCACCTTGGTGACGTTTTATGACACAATAAGGTAGGCGCCGACTTGAGGGAGCCTCCGCCCTCCACCTCCTCCGGAGAGACACATCCAGCGACAGCCTGGCAATGGGCCAATCCTACAGCGCAGGAACCGGACCTGTCCCACCCTCGGACCTGTGATTGGTGCGAACTGTTGACTGGCGGCTCCATGTCACATGACTCTGCTGAAAAACTCTATAAAAGAGGCCGGATCGCCCGACCACGCGGGCCCCCACCGCCATCTTCCAAGAAGCAACAAAAGATCCCGCGGGACGCCGCTGGATCCCAGGGTGGTGACTATCCTTTCCTTCTCAACTATTTTCTTTTCCTCTCTTTCTTTTACTTCCCTCTCTCTCTCTCTCTTCCTTGCTCACTAAGTTGCCTCATTGTTGGACTTAATAAAGTCAGAGTTAAGTTTATTGATACTGTGCCTCGGTTGTGCTTTGTCCGAACTCAAGGATCACGAATCTATTTTATTTCGGGTCAGGATTTTGGGGGGGTGCTTTACCTGCAGGCAGGTTAAGCATACCAGGTGATTTATAATTTGGCGGGCCCCGCGTGGGCTGACTGCATTGAACCAGGCACGCCCCACATGCGCTGCACTGGAGTTACTAATCAGGTGGGTCCCTCTCGGGGATTGACTGCATTTATTTTCTAGATTTAATTTTTTTATTACTTAGGCGGGCCCCACGTGGGCTGTCTGCATTTTATTTCTAGATTTACTTTTAAGGCAGACCTTAATCCGGAACCCGACACTCCTCAATCTGGATTATTGTCTTGTGAAATAGAACAACCCTCCTATTATTTTTTGGCTCACCAGGAAACTCATTAGCCTATAATACAGTGCTATAAGCTAGAACATTTATTGCATGCATTTTCTATTCACTGTAAAGCGGTAGTTCTTGGAAAAGTGAGATTTGATTTAAAGCAACAGATTGACAAGTGTAATTTAACAATTAGTAGATATTTTATGCTGCACTGATTTTCCTGTCTTGTAACGGAGGTTATTACATTGCAAACTTCTTCAAAAGAACAAATTGATGCTTTATCCCTTGGTCCTGGGGAGATAAGTTGTTCTTTGATGCTGTTACCAAATACAGAAACATTCCTATTTTAAAATGTAATTATTCTCCTTTCCATCTCTATATTATTACAGACTTTGCCTGTTGTAAAAGAAGCTTGAATAAAATTCACTTAATTCAAAAACAGGGGGAAAAAACATAACAGGAGAAGAAAGCCTTCCAGAGTTTTCTCTCAAGTCAGATATTGTTCTGTTTAGACTGAAATGAAATTAATGATTTAAGATTCAAATTCTATTGCACTGTAGTCTCATGTGATGTTTGTCAAAGAACATACTGGTTGTAACATCATCATCTGCAAATACATTAAAAACTAAGACACTAAGAAGCACAATGCTTACAGAAGCCTTTGCATGGCTATTGTGTTCCCTTATTTCATCAGAGAAATGTCTTTCCCCTCTGCATCAGTCCAACTAATTTGTTGTTGCATAGACGATACCTTCTATAAACTCTAGTGAAATAGCCTATATTGTTTCTTAACAAATCATTTTTTTCAAACTACTTGAAGAGAAGTTTTCAGTTTGAATATAAATTCAGGATACAACTAGATGATGACTATGAATGTGCATCCCTTTTAGTTTTTCTAGAAGGACTTTGGCAATTCCATGCTAAGGTTTGGAAATGTAGCCCACATGGTTGTAGATTAGGGTAATGACCACATATGGGTTTGCTTTTTGGTAGTCTTTCTAGGAACTTACTTTTTTTTAGGTACAGAGAAGTGTTTGTGCATAAATCTGATCAGTGATCGCTGATCTCTTCTCCCTGGTATCCTGTGACAGGACACATGGGAATGGTTCAAAGCTGCATATAGGGAGGTTTAGACTGGACATTAGGAAGCATTTCTTTACTAAGAGGGTGGTCAAACACTGGAGCAGCCTTCCTAGAGAGGTGGTGAATGCCCCAAGCCTGTCAGTTTTTAAGAGGCATTTGGACGATGCAGCTAATAACATGCTTTAACTTTTGGTCAGCCCTGAATTATCAGGCAGTTGGCCTAAGTGATTGTTGTAGGTCCCTTCCAACTGAAATATTGTATTCTATTCTAGTACCAGATGAGGTTGCTCTCACAAGGGCAGAATCAGCCCTTGAGCAAATCTTCTTTTCTGTCTCTTGGGGTGGGGTGGTGGTGGGAAGCACCTTTTGGGTAGAAGGGGTACCACCTGTAAATTGCAAAGCTTTTCCTCAGCTACAGAACCATTGCAGTTAAATACAATGTGCACTCTAAAGGCCTCTTTCCACTTCCTCCCTACCACCTTCTGGGGCAGCATCTACTCTTTGCAGATGTGTCACTGGGTGTTCTTTGAATGCTTCCAGCTTGTAATTTCTGTGAAGTTTCAGCACAGATGGAGTTGTTGACTGTCACCACACAGAAGGATTTTTCTTTTCCCTTTACTCTTTGCACTTTTTTCTGACAGAAGCTATCTGACTTATTCTTTGTTTCTGGTTGGTTATGTTTAACAATGTGTTTTCATAAGACACAGCCCAGCACAGCCTTCAAGGATAGGTGCTGAAATAGTAGTGGAAAAAGTAGGGGTTTCTCCTTTAGTTTTTTGATTAGTAGCAAGATAATACGCAAGTTCACGAATTAGGAGAATTATTATCTATAACCTTTCTCGTTTCCTATAAGCAACAAGAATACAGCTCAATTTTCACACATCCATAGGCTGAATATATCTGTACTTTAAGTACTAGTGGGACTCTTGAACTATTTAATCTGCTAGCTGCTAAAGAGAAGTATTATTACTCTCTGTCCAGTGTAGGTGCCTAAAGGAGGCAGCTAGGCTTCCTGTGCTGTCAGGGGAGAGGGAGGGATGTTTCTGACTTGAGGGTCTGAACTGTCCTGCAGAGGATCTGACCTTGCTTTGCTATAAAGGAACTTTAGCTTTCCAACTTGGATGCTTGGAATGTTCTGGAACAGTTAGTGTGCATCCTGTGAATGGTTTTGTCTTGCTGCCTTGAGCAATAAAAAACCAAAACGTGTGGCTGTTAAACCATACAGACTCATCCCTTCTCAATGTGGGCTCAATGCATGAAAACCATATGAACAGTACAGTTCATAGGGATGTTATTGTCCAAGAGGAGCTCGATCTAGATCTAACAGGTTTATGTGCACTGCCTCTGAGGTCTTTGAGGGCAGATGCTTGATGTAAAACACAGTAAAACAGGATTGGGATGTTCGGGTTGTGTTTAAATGCTGACAATCCATAGAGAGTGTTCCTTTTAAATAAGATCCGATGTTTAGTAGTGGAAATAAATGGTTATTTAACAGCGTGGTTTCAACAGGTGTGTGTAAGTGACAGTCTTTCGATTATGGCTATATGAAATTACCATGAACTGTCAAATAGTGGAACCAAAAGACACAGAGTTCTGAGGAAAAGCCACTGAAAATTGCCAGCAGTTAAGAAAGTGTGGAATAGATGGAAGAAAGAGAGGATAGTCAAAGCTTTGCATCTATATTGGAGAAACTTGAGTGGTAAGCATAATGTTGTGAAGTTTACCATGCAGCAAGTACTTATATCTACTTTGTCTCAATTATGAAATATTGAAATTGGTAGTCTCTTATCGGATTAGTCTCTTACTGTAAGAGACCGGTAGTGTCTTACCTTTAACATTGTGATCCAGAAATATAAATAAAAATACTTTTATTGTCATTAAAGATGATTCTCCAGATGGAACTGGAATTAACCTATTATTTGGATATTTTTATTCAGATGTTAGAAGGATGTAAAACATAAAGGGTAAAGGGATTTATTTATTTGCATTTTAATGGGTAAATAACTTTCTCTGAATATTTTTGAGTGTAAAAATAGTCTAGTGATAATTTCTTATTTTTTTACATGTACTGCATATGAACTAGGGATACATACGCTAAATGGAAAAATTGAATATTTATGGAGTGTTGTATAGAAAACTAGTCATTATCACTAAAGATGTTTGTTAAAATTCAGAGGTGGGTAAATAATGAATATATTATCATTATACCTTGATTTCTTCTAAATAAAATGTTTGTATTTCTTTGGAGATTTTTTAGTTAATTCTGCTGAGGACCTGACACTTTTCTGTTTCAGTTATGTATCTGCTATGCAGTTTGTCTCTCAAAAAGAAAGAGGGGAAGCAAGCAGTTATAAAACAGTTGTTACAGATTAGTTATCCCCATAAAAATTTGCTATTCCTTCATAAAGAACTTGTGTGTTGCAGACATAAAATACCTTCCATCTAGTTAGGGTAGGACATTTGTGGTCTACCCTGAGAGTCAGACATGGCATTTCCTGACTTTTCTCACCTGGAGTTTGTACTTTTGGGGTACGTGTGCTCCAGAGACCACTTTCCTTATAGGTAGCGTGAATGCCGACTGAGTCCCACTCACTTAGAAATCCCATCTCGCCTTGCAGCAAACCAAGGGCAAACCAAAGGGCTAGTCCTTATAAGATCTTGCACCATCCTCTCTGTCCCATGTAACGGTCAGGTGGTACAAACAGGCAGGTGGGATAGGTGGCTGTGCTGGACCAAGCACAGGGTCTCAAGTTGTCCATATGCAGGGTGTGCATCCATAGGGGTTATGCTCATGTCTGTGCTCCACGATAACTGTATTCAATTCAGACCTGCCTTTCCACACAGCCAGGTGTGAAGGTGCTCCAGAGGGAATGGATAAGTTTGGCTTCCAGCCTGGACAGGAGGCTGTTCCTTCAAAGCAGTGCAAATGAATCTGCTCAACCTCTCCCTTAATTTATCCTGATTTTTTTGCTTTGGGATATTTTTTTCTTACTTTAGTGTCATTGAATTTAGCCAAGTAATTTATATTATTTCATTTCATGAAGAAGAATGTGTTTAGTAGTCAGTGTGAAGATTCAGGATTAACTGCATAGCATGCAGCTTACAGAAAAAACTGAATTTCAAAGATGAGCTTAGTGTTTTTTATGTGAAACAAGAGAATTCCCACTAGTTTTTTTTTCACTTGACTCTTGTGTCTAGTATTGGTGATCTCAATTAATTTTGGGTTGTAAGTCCTGAAAAGGTCCACTCATCTGATTTATTTTTTATCATTGGCTTCAAGACCAATTATATTACTTCATTTTTTTGGTATTTGTGAAAATGTTAGAGCATTTACACTAGATTGATATCTAAAGTAGAGGCAGAATCGTCACTGCTGTCAGTATAAAAAAAGACTTTATAAACTATGTTTTAGTTTAAATATTTTAGATAGTCTTTATCTAGCTGTTCACAGTGCTTTTTAGTGTGGTCACGTAACTTATTTTTCCATCTGAGAAGTCTTTTTATTTCTGCCAAAAGTTTGCATCATAACAACCTTAGAAATTTTGATGCTAATAACAATCCATTATTGATTTATACAGAAGCCTGAGAGATTAATGTTGACTGAGGTAAAAGTGAAATCTGAGTAATTTCCTGTACATACCTTGGTCTCTGCAATGTCAGAAATTTATCATAGTTTTTGACAGAAACTTGTAAATTTAGGATAAATTTTGTGTTGTTTGTTGTTTTTTTTGGGGGGGGGGGGGATGTTTGCCTCAGAAGAAAGTGTTGGCATCCTTTTGGCTTATGTGATTAACAAGATTTTTGAGATTTTGTTCATTGTTTCCTTAGAAACAGAAGAAATAATGATGAAGGATTTCCTTTCTCACTCACCTGGCTATGTTTCTTGCAAGAAAAAGGAGATAAGGCTTTCTGCAGTCTTGTATATAGTAGAAACTGTATAGCGGGAGATAAAACCATTATTTGTATTTGCAAAACTGTTCCAGCATTTTATCCACTTTTTTTTTTCCTCAAGCTAGTGTAAGAGGGTCTCAGGGAAGCACTCACCATATTTTCAGTAAGTAGCATTGTTCTCTTAATTATGTGTATGTATGTGATCACTTGCATGGACAGAGAAGCTCCAGTTAGTGCTCTGGCCTTGTCTTTTGTTAATTCTCCAACAAAGCTTTTGGATCACATGACCTAAGCTTGCTTACAGCCTTGTGCTGCAAAGTTGTGTGTATTTTTTTTCTTTCCATTTCTGTAGCTCTCATTAAATAAAGGTTCTGTTAGTTGTTTATCGGCAGCTTAGCAGCTTTAGCAAAACTGTGTTATTTTTAAACTTTGTACTGTACTGCTGAAACCTTATGGGCCAAAAATAATAGGTGTCCAGTAATCACTAAGACTCATGTAACAGTGCATCCTTCTCCTGTGGTGACCCATCTCAGCTGGAGAAGATGCAAAGATGAACAATTATATTGTCATTGACACTTGCAATTCATGTGAAGTGTGGTGAAACTGCTTGGTTAAAACTGATGAAATGTCATTACTACCTAAATAGTTGCTCTCTTGACTCCTTTATAGTGATTTGAACAGGCTTTTCTTCAGATGTACTCACCAAGTGAAAGAGTTGGTCCTGCAAGCTGTTCTGTCTTAGATTCCTGATTAATTTAGTGGGACTTGATCTCTCAGTATTAGGCCCTTCTTATCCTATCTTAAATAATGAAGCAATGCAAACTTCTGTCATCAAGGTGCGTACTTCTGTGACTGATGCGGGCATGAGATGCGTCTGTAATTCTGTTGACAAGTTTTCTGCAAATTCAAGGGTATTCTGCTCATGGAGAAAAAGCTTTAGTTGATTCCATGTTTTTGTCCCCGTTATAAGAAACCCAGACTATCAGGTATTTTTTTAAAAAACCAAACCAAACCAAACCAAAACCCCAAAAAAACACAACTATCCTTTTCCTGTAAAACAATTAATTGTTGACATATTTTTATTCAGGTTATCAAATTAAGATTTAGCAAATCAGGGTATTCTCCTTCATCAGCTGTGACAAACTGTTGGGGTGGGACAACCTTGCTGCTAATCTTTAGATGCCTTTTAGTGGAGCCCAAGCACAGTCCTGTGCCCATGCGTAATGATGTAGCATGGCTATCCATGCTATTCCAAAAAACAGCAACAAGCAGCAGCAGTGTTTTCAGCAACAATGCACTAAATCACAGAATCACAGAATCGACTAGGTTGGAAGAGACCTCTGGGATCATCGAGTCCAACCTTTCACCTATCACCACTGTGTCAACTAGACCATAGCACTAAGTGTAAGTAATCCGACTACTATGTCTTTGCAGAGGCCAAATGTCAACATCTACTACATTTCTTCTGCTCCTTTTCCTAGCACTGTATCTAATATAGATTTATCTGCTTTAGAGACATCTTAGCAGGTGAATTGAACTTCACCATTGTATTCTGCTGTGGTTAATGCATCTTGTCTAAGGGGGGATAAGCCATTCCTTTGCTGTTTTGGTCTTTTTGTTCCCAAGGGACAAATCCCCTGCCATTCCCATTTAGAATAGCTTGAAGTGGAATAGTCTTTTGTGGCTTTTTGTTGGTTTTCATCAAGCAAAGTAAAAGTTTATTATCTCCCATCCTGAAACACTCAAGGTGAATGTCTTCTATTCCCATTTCATCTTGGTAGTATAGCAAGAATTTTATATTAGGTATTTACTTTTCGGAGGAAAAAATAATAGAAAGTGTGTTTAAATTTATAGTGGCTGCAGCAGAACATACACAACTAAAACTGTTAGAAATACTGTAACATATTCCATGTACCAAATGGGTAAGGTATGTACAAAGCACTATTTATGAGATCTAGTGATCTAGGAAGCAGAAATGCATAATTTAAACTTCCCTTGTATGCATTTAGTCGTTACTAAAGTTTGTACTGTGTGATAACTTGCTGCAGTTTATAATATAAAAAAAAAAAACCACATTCCTCTCCAAACAAAAAACGATGCAAAAGTAAAGCACAACTCTTACAAAAATTTCCTTATTTTTAAATATTTGCATAGTCTGAGTCTTAGTGTACACCAAAGCCCTAGACAAACTGCATTACTGTTTTTCTGCCGTATCTCAAATTGTGCTTCTGATATGACTCATAGCAAGCGTATGTTATCTATAACTTCTGAGCCAGATGCCTAACACTTTAGGCATGTCCATAAACAACTTCTAATGCATTCAAATGAGACTGTTTAATATGTGTTCTTCTCTTTGTCGTGTTTTGGTTGTTTTGAGCTGAACTAGATGGTGTTAAGGTGAGAAACAATTAAGAGCCTAATCTCTTGGGGCGCTCAGAATGCTTAATTTGCACTGACTTCAGGTCATACTGCCAGAAAAAAAAGCCAAAGAAGGAAAATCTAATGAGATCTGAACACACTAATTAAACTTCCCAAGCCAAAGGGTTGATATTTATGAACAACTGTTGTATTTGACACTGCTCTATTTTATTATTGTTTTTCTGCGTATTTCTCCACATCCCTGTGTGGCTTTCAAGTCACATTTTTTGTTCAGTGCTGTCAATAATACTTTTTGAGGAGAAAATATTTGGGATGTTTTTGCCCTTTTTTGTGGGTAATGAAACAATTAACCTGTGATGTGACAACCTTCAAACTTTTTAAGATGGGTTTTTCTTATCAAGTCTAGTAATTCACTTTTGTGGAACCTTGATCTATGTGCTTGATATTTTCAATAAAATGGCAAGTCCATGTGGAAACAGATGCAGTGAAGCATCCAGTCATGAACTTGACCTTTTTTTTATTTTTCTGGTTTGATAACATTTTTACAATATGAGAGACCATTTATAACTTAGCCAAAGTGACATTTTTACTTTTTCCATGTACAAACAAAAGTAGAAATGTAATTTCATTGTGCCTTACTTTTACCATTGAACTGGCTAGACCTTTTCAAATACCTTTTTGAATTATCAAAAGAAAGCAAGCTTACTGTTTTCTTCATTGCAATACAGTATTTCTATATTTTTACATAGACATTGGTGGATGTATTATTTAAGAATTCACACAAAAAAATTACTATAACCAGCCAGCTCTTTCTCCCAACTATGTTTTGATAATGAACAGAGTAATAACATATTCTGTTATGAAATATTTATAAAAGATATTTACGACAGTGCTGAACATATTTTTGACTGAAGAATATAGACAAGTAAGATATTATACTGACCTTCTGCAACTGAATTTCTTCACTTTGCTTTTCATTTACAAGGTGCTACTCCAGAAGCATCTTCAAATACTTTTTGCAAAGTCACAAGGTGGCTGAGGTTGGTAGGAATCCCTGGATACCACCTCATCTAATCCCTGCCCCTGCTACAAAGCAGGGTCAGCTAGAGCCAGTTGTCTAGAACTCTGTCTAGTTGGGTTTTGAATATCTCTAAGGATAGTGACTCCACAACTTCTCTGGGCAACTTGCTCCAGTATTCAATCACTGTCACAGCAAAAGGTGTGGAGTTTTCATTTTGTTTCATTTTTGTTTTTTAAAATGTTTAGATGCAGTTCTCCATAATTTCGGTTTGTGCTTGTTACCTCTTGTCTTTCCACTGGGTGCCAATGAGATAAGTCAGTCTCTCTTCTTTCTCTTCTCAAGTATTTAAATACATTGAGAACCCTCTTGAACCTTCTCTTTCTGATGCTAAGCAGTCCCAGCTCTCTCAGCCTCTCCCTATATGACAGATGCTCCAAGTCCTTAGTCATCTTCTTGGCCTACATCATGCCATAGAAAAGAAAACTATTTCTATGGCACAGATACAAAAATACAAGCTTCCTGGAGGACAACATATGTCACATATCTGTTTTATTCCTTTATGTTCATGAAGTATATACCGAATTCTGTCACTTCTACTGATGTTTAAAGCAAGAAAGACAAAACAAAAATTCAGAAAATATTAGCTGGTCTACCTCATTCTTTCATGACATTTTCCTTTAAAACAGATTCACAATCCCCATGCATTGTTAAACAGGAGCTGGCATTCAAGTTCCCATCAAGTGATGAAGAGATTTTACATTGCCTCAGCACACAAGAAAAGGGTGAGGGCAAAGATATGGGTGAAAAGCTTTCTCCAAATGGAGAGGCATTCCAAACTGACTTTCTCATAACCAGAGAAGGTGAAGCAGGAAGGTGGAAATTTCATGCAGTATGCAGCTGGGAGGGCAGACTTCCACTTGGTGTCAATGAGCCATCTTGCCTGTGCCCCTGAGGTGTGCCAAAATGAGCAAGGCAATTGACATGCTTTCTTCTATCTATCCAAATACACATCTGTATAAATCTGTCTCTTTGGATCCTGCAAAAAGTGTTATTCTGCTGGTGCAGTGCTCCTCTTCCTAAAAAGAGAAAGCAGTTGAGCAACTGTTATCCTCCTTTGGATCCCTGTAACTGTAGTGCTGTGGAAGGAGAGTAGCTATGAGATTCACAGCTCTTCCTCCCAGTAGGTTCTGTTGCTGTGTTACATACTCAAGGAGGACCAGAGGATAGCATTTGTACTCATTCTGGTCATGCTTAAAGATTCTTTTTAATCTCAAAATAAGGGGAAGGTGTTGCTGCTGCTGCTTCTTCATCTCTTCTCTTCCTTTTCTTTAACCCACATAGCCAGGAGTTGTGTGTCAGTATAGAATCCATAAAGTGCATACTGTGTCTTTAGCTTCTGGAATGTAAGCATGGGGAACTGAAGGAAAGAATTCATCTGCAGAGCTATGGATTTGGGAGTTAGACAAAATGCCAATTTTGAAACAGTAGATTGAGAAGTATGTTACTGTTAATGTTTGCTAATTAGTTTACTGACTAGTAATAATGATTGAACTTCTGATTCCTACTGTCTGATTAAGTTATTTCTTAAGGACAATAAATTCAAGCATGGCAGTATAAGTGAAGTGAGTTAATCCTACAGGATGTATTCCATTAATTTATAAATTCATTACCTCTTATTGATAGCCTTGTCTGGGCAATTAAAAAGACTATGTATTCTAAACAAATTGGGAAATCCTTTCTTAATGGTAATCCTACTCTTAAGCAATAACCGGGATATCACTCCCTTCCTTACAGAGTTTAGTTTTCTTTCTCTCTACATAACTGTCATTTAAAAGAATAAAAATTTCCAGTCTGGGAACGGAACCTGAATCTGCAATCTCGATATGGAACAATTGAGAAAGTGTTGTAGATTCAGTACTTATTGCACATAAATAATGATAATCCATAATGCAAGTAATTCGAATCATGTGCATGAATAAGGGTTAAAGCATTATGCCCAAAGTGCTACCAGTCTTCCCTTTGGGCTTAGGGGATGCATCAGCAAACTTGAAAACCTGGTGAGCCAGCAAAATTCACTTCTAATCGCTTTAATCAGCAGGGTTAAAACACAGTCAAATTGCCAGTGATATTCATGGCTCCATAGTCTAGAGGCTTTTGCAGTGAATATAAAATATTGACACTGGGTCTGTGATGATTCACTTTTGCTACAAAGTCTTGTAAATACTTATGAGAGTAATCATCAGTGCAGTAATAAATTTGATCATACAAGTATTTATCTTTCAGAAACATTTAACAGTTTTGACATTCTTTACTGTTATTGCATTATGTACATATGGTCTTACTGTCAAGCAACTACAAATCACATGTTGCAAACAACCACTGCCTCCAAACAGAAACTAAACTAGGGCCACGATTCAGTAAATGAGTACATGTGACAACATTTTACATAACACGTGCTTAATTCACATATTAAATATTAGACAAACATTTAATAGCATGTTGAATGGGTGCTTAGATTAGGCACAGGGACCCTATATGTCAAGGGCAATGTGTTCACGGAAAGAAATACAGGAAGAGTGGAATCATCATCCAGAGTTGCAGAATCTCTTTAATGAGCAAGTATTGACTTTTAATATTAAGATTTATTGAGTTAAGCATTAAATGTCAACAGATGATAAAATTAGATTATTTTCTTCCTTAAAGAATGATGAATCTTAAATTTTCTTTTTCTTAAACCAGAATTAAAAAGAAGGAAATCAGTGCATTTCTTTGGTACACAGGTTTACTACTGCAGTCATTCACATGGGTGAGGTAACTTTCCTTTTAAGTGCAAAAAAGCAACTAATACAGATTTTCTTCTTAAAACAAAACTGTAATAAGAGAAGGAAACTGGAAGTTCATAAAACGTTTCCTTTTTGTTGCTGGGCAAAGAACTGAATCAACAGGCAGATTACATTGCTTATGATTATTTTCCCCTGAACTTATTTTGGGTTACCTCACAAAATTATTGTTTCTTATATTAATATTTAATTATCTTAGAAGGAAGAACCAATAGAAATGTTATCATCAGAATCCTAACATTTCTCCTAAAATTTCTCAAAAGACTCAAGAAGAAATAGAAATATTAACATTAACAATTTACATCTCTCAGAACTTTACTTGAGACTATATTAATTGGCAAGTAAGTTTTATCTGTGATGTTTGGAGTTTATACATTCTCATGCAGAACAAATTCAGAAGTTTAAGTCTCATATGAACCTAGCTGTACAATGAGAACTGGCTTCACTATTTTCCTTTTTTACCTGTTAGCATTTGCCAGCATTTTTTTTTTTTTTACTAACAATCTGTAAAACTTATGTCTCATTTCAGCTGGGCTAGTGTTAACTGTACAGTAATAAGACAGTAAATTGTAATGAGACATGTTATGGCAAATTCTCAAGCCTTTTGGAAGCACATCTGAATATGTGTGAATGTATGTTAAGTACCAAAGTAAAATCATGGTTAGGCTCATCTTCTACCTGGTGAAAATGAGAAATAAAGATACCTAATCTCTTAATATAGTGAAAGGACATTAAACATTACAGATAATCTTTTCTTCTAGATAAGAATCATGCTTGTTTTCATATTTTGAAATCACTTTGAATATTACAGACAGGTCTAGGGGCAGGAGTGTCAAAGCTAGTAGTAATCGTGGTAGGTTTTTGTCAGGAAGTCTCCAAGGTCACAGCGGGGATTTGTGGCAGTTATAGTGTATCAGCTTTCTGCCCTGTAAGGGACACTGCATTAAAAAAAAAGGAAAAATATCTTTGCTCTTGGTGGCTTTCTGGGTGAGTTAAAGGAAACTGTAAAATGTCAGACACTAATATGAGAGATGGTATCGTTCTGTCCTGTGTGCCATGTGGATGAATCAAGCAAGTTGGAAAGGGAGCTCTAGCAATCACAGTTCTTTCTGTTCCATTTTCCCCTCTTTCCCTGCAGTGCTCTGAAACACTCTGTGAAGCATCCCTGAGATCTAGCATGGAGAGCAACAGACTCTGTTGTGCTAAAAGTAAAGGATAAGTGGACTCCACAGAAAGAAATCCAAGGGGTACAAGGCAGGGAAGAAGAAAGACTAGTGCTGCATAGCTAAGATGAGAAATTAAAACTGCATTCACCTGTTGTGAAGGGAAAAGACCTATGAGGACAAGAAAAGGACAAATGGGTACTTAAAGGAATTATCTGGGAATTTAGTGTCTATATCAAAATATCAGTGTGTATCTTTAAATTATATTCTGTATATCAGTGGAAGTTTTTATTTTTATAAGCTTTCTCTGACCTCCTTCCTTTTTTTATTATCTCTAACAAGAGCTGGCAGGAGCAACAGTCCTACATCTTTGGCATGCTTGTCTCAAATCCTTTAACTGTTCCATCGCCAGGTGTTTGGGGCTGGATTTCATATTTTGTTAAGCAGTTCTATTGCAGGAGGCACATGATTTTCAGTTTTAATTCTTGAGCAACTCTGCTAGGTTCATTTTAGTGGATGTCTTTTTCATCTGCTAGGGTGCTTTGTCTTATCTCTTACTGCTCTGTAGAAGGATGACTTGGAGCCACTTGTAGGTTTTTTTTTCTTTTTTAATACTTACCTGACATATTTTATGTTCTATTTGGTGCAAATCATAACGATTTTTTGAATATATCCACTCAACCAGCATACTCTCAGGTAAGAACATACTTGCAAATTGAATTCCAGCCCCTTGACTCCAGGGGCTGAAATACAGATTTCAGCTGCAGCAAGTTTTCCAAGTAATTATATATCTGCTAAATGATGCTTAAGTTTGAAGTTGTGCATACAAACTGAACCTAGGTTTCTGAAAGTTACTTATAGCTGTTGTGAATAAGACAACATTTTTCCTGTAACAGGCTTGAAGGCCTTGGTAGTCCTGCCCTGCACAGTTTTGCTATGCCAGCCAAAGCCATTCTTCTTTATTCCCTTTAGAAAAGACCGTGACAGTTAAGTGTGTTGAAAATACTACTCCCTAAATGCAAATAACCTGGAAGGAGATTTAGCATGTACAGGAAGGACAGAAGCTCAGCTAAAAGTTCGTCATGTCATTACTGCCATTCAGCTAAGTTTATACTTAAACAGTGATTTTGGTTTAATTGCAAGAGTTCAACCAGCTTGTGGGCTCCCTTTTATTCACATCCATTAATCCAATTATCATGTAAATCATAGAATCATAGAATTATTTCAGTTGGAAAAGACCTTTAAGATCATCTAGTCCAACCATTAACCTAGCACTGCCAAGTCAACCACTAAACCATAACCCTAAACACCACATCTACACGTCTTTTAAATATCTCCAGGGATGGTGACTCAACCACTTCCCTGGGCAGCCTGATCCAATGTTTGACACCCCTTTTGGTGAAGAAATTTCTTCTAATATCCAATCTAAACCTCCCCCAGTGCAACTTAAGGCCATTTCCTCTCATCCTACCACTTGTTACTTAGGAGAAAAGACCAACACCCACCTCGCTACAACCTCCTTTCAGGTAGTTGTAGAGAGTGATAAAGTCTCCCATGAGCCTTCTCTTCTCCAGACTTAACAACCCCAGTTTCCTCAGCCAATCCTCGTAAGACTTGTGCTCTAGACCAGCTTCGTTGCCCTTCTTTGGACTCACTCCAGCACCACAATGTCTTTCTTGTAGTGAGGGGCGCAAAACTGAACACAGTATTCAAGGTGCTGCCTCAGCAGAGGGACGATCACTTCCCTAGTCCTGCTGGCCACACTACTTCTAATACAAGCCAGGATGCTGCTGGCCTTCTTGGCCACCTGGGCACACTGCTGGTTCATATTCAGCCAGCTATCAATCAACACCCCCAGGTCCTTTTCCACCAGGCAGCTTTCCAGTCACTCTTCCCCAAGCCTGTAGCATTGCATGGGACTGTTGTGTCCCAAGTGCAGGACCTAACACTCAGCCTTTTTGAACCTCACATAGTTGGCCTCAGCCCATCAATCCAGCCTATCAAGATCCCTTTGCAGATCCTTCTTACCCTCGAGCAGATCAACACTCCCACCCAACTTAGTGTCATCTGTGAACTTACTGAGGGTGCAATTAATCCTCTCGTCCAAATCATTGATAACAATATTAAAGAGATCTGCTCCCAATACTGAGCCCTGGGGAACACCACTTGTGGCTGGCCGCCAACTGGATTTAACTCCATTCACCACAACTCTTTGGATCCAGCCACCCAGCCAGCTTTTTACTCAGTGAAGGGTATGCCTGTCCAAGCCACGAGCAGTCAGTTTCTCCAGGAGAATGCTGTGGGAAATGGTATCAAAGGCTTTACTGAAGTCTAGGTAGACAACGTCCACAGCCTTTCCCTCATCCAGTGAGCAGATCACCTTGTCAGAGAAGGAGATCAGGTTAGTCAAGCAGGACCTGCCTTTCATAAACTCATGCTGACTGGGCCTGATCACCACGTGATGCCACGTGATGGCATTCAAGATGATCTGCTCCATAACCTTCCCCGGCACCGAGGTCAGACTGACAGACCTGTAGTTCCCCAGATCTTCCTTCCAGCCCTTCTTGTAGACAGAAGTCACATTTGCTAACTTCCAGTCACCTGGGACCTCACCAGTTAGCCAGGACTGCTGATAAATGATATAAAGTGGCTTGGTGAGCACTTCTGCCAGCTCTCTCAGTACCCTTGAGTGGATCCCATATGGCCGAATGCACATATACAGTGTTTATTTTCCTACAGCCGCTGCATTCCTGTCTGGGGAAATGTGTTATTTTCCCCATGTTCTTATGAAGGTCTGTCAAGATCTCTTTAGTCAGTTACAAGGAGATTTTCACTGTGAGAACATTCTTGTCCTTTTTGTAACTTTTACGAGTAACAAATGAAGTATCTTTGTCTATTGCTTGGTTATTGGGTGTTTTTCCAAGCTTGCTTTTGTAGAAGGGACTTGACATGGGCCAGAAAAGCCATTTATGAATTATGGACTCTAAAAGAGAGTTTTTTTGCCCTTTTAAGAACATACTGAACTTGAAAAGATACCCACTTTCCTTCTGAAACCATATTAATTTAACTGAGTTTTTAGGTGTATTAGCTTAGAAGTTTGTTAAGGTATCTGGAAAAACTTAAGGTGTACACTGCACACTGAGTTGTGTTGTGTAAATGATTAACTAGTTTTTTAAGAAAGTTTTTTGTGTTTGGGGAAAAAAAATGCTTAGATTTGTGTTTTATATCAATGAGGAACCCTAGCTTATTGAAAACTGTTGCTGCTCATGAGCACTTCCATGTCTGAGATGTTTGCAGAAACTGCATATTTGTTTATAGCAAAAAAAAACCTCAAATAAGCAAAAAACAGATTAAAATCTATTAATGTGAGGACAGAAATGTGCTGTAATTTGTCTTGTTTTTTTAATAATTTTTTGCTCTTTACAGTTAGTGCTTGCTTTTTTAAGTAGGTGACACTACTTTCCAGCTTAATCTCATTCTTTTTTTCTTTTTTTCTTTTTTTTCTTTTTTTTTTTTTTAAACGGCAATGTGTGTGTTTAATTCCAGTGAAAAGGCACTTAGTGTAGATTTTTACTCCAATAAACCACTGATATATCTGGCCACAGCTCTCTGGAACTGCTCCCATTCATTTCTTAATAGATTAGCATCTCGCAAAGGTTCTAACAGACTTATGCCTGCTTAATTAGATGTAAGGCAGTTACAGAAGCCACTCACAGCTCCTCATATTTCTGGGAGATGAAACACTGAAGCAGGCTGTGGGCTAATTAGAATTATGTTATTGGGATTAGTTTTTTGTACTCCACTCTAAGGTAGGGAAAATGGATTTGTTTGCAGCTCTTACAAAAAAGCACCTTAATGGTAACACGGCTTGGGACAAAAGCTTAGATTTAGGGCTATTAGTCTTTTTAAAGAGTTGTTTTATTTGGTATGGTACAGGTTACTAGATCAGCATTTGAAAGCACATATAACAAGCTGCATTTTAAAATTATTTCCTTTTCCCTTTCACTTCTACTGGCAGCATATCTCAGAATCTCTGATAGCTGATAACAATCAGCAGGTTTCTATACAAAATATTGATAAAAGTATCAGTCAAGAGTTTGCAAGGGTCTTTTTTTTATAGATCTGTACAGCTTACTTTCCTTCATTTTTCTCTGTATGTAAGCTATTGCACAACCACTATTTAACGTTTTTCACTTGATTAAACCCTTCAGTGTCCCTGATGATCTTACTGGCTCTTCCTGGACTGTTTGCCAGTTCATCATTCCTGAGTGATGGTTTACCAGAATTGTACACAGGGTTCCAAGACCTACAATTTTTGTATCTCTGGTGATAGTTTCCTGGCTTAGTGATTCCTTTTCTCTGCTTAAAGTATTGTACACACCCAGTATATTCTAAGACTATGTTACAGCAGGTGTTTGGAGTTAGCCTACAAGACTATTACTTTTAATTGTGATTTGTATTACACAAGTTCTTAAAGTTATCCAGCTCTTCTGTGACAGTCTGACCCTTTTAGTACTGGTGGCACCTATAATTTCATTTACACATATTAATTTTTCTAGACTGCACTTGAATACAGGGTCTCAAACTAATACTCAAGAAAATTTATTAGGTTTGTATTTCCAGTCAAAATGTTTTTCTTTTGTACACAACTCATCGTCATCTTCTGTTTTGCAAGTTCACCACAAGCTTTCTGTTTAGTGTGATTTTGACTGGCAAGGATTGGGTATTATTGTTATTTTAAACTGTATCTCCTTTTAGGGTGAAGTAGTAACTTATTACTCTTCCATGATGAGAAGTCTGTTACTTCTGATGTCAAGAGAAAATTAACTCTGCTATCTCTGTTGCTTTAGTGAATGACACAATGGCCTACAGCACCCCAAAAGTACTACAAAGCTAATGTCATGTTATAAACAGTGCAAAGCAATGATTCCTCAAATACCGCGATTTGCCCATTCCCAAGGATACTAGGTTGATAGGTAAGTCGGGTAATCTTTGTAGTAATTTGCATGTTGCTGATGGCTTGATTAACATTCCAACTTGTAAATACAATACAGGATTGATTTGCACGCTTCCTGTTTTCTTGTGGGCTATTTGATTAAACTAAAAATTGGCTTTCTCATGACTGCTCATTCATACTCTGTGGCTGGGAGATGAGTGGTTTACACTTAGTAGTGAAGACTTTCAGGGAGGACTATGAACAGGGTAGTGCTTCAAATGAAATCCAAATTAAGGGCCATTTTGTCGGGAGGCTGTCTATCCTCTCCTAGAAATTTAAACAGTTTCCATAACAATACTGCTTTGTATGATAGGAATGGACAAACTGGTTTGAGGACACATGCTAGAGGAATTTTTGTAATATGGGTTTATAAGTTAAATGGCTCAATGAATTAATTTAATAATATTTTCTTCCAGCTGCAGTTGGGAGTATGACTATTTTAGGTTTTTTTTAAAAAACAACTTGCTGTTAAGGGTTGTAGTTCTACACAACACAGCCATAGGAAATTTGGGTGACCAGGGAAGAGAATATCAAACACCATTAAGTGCCTTTTGCAACCAACCAGTGTCACTAGTAGAGAGATTTGTTTACAAGAAAATACCTCCTGCTCTGGGAATTCTGTCTTCCATGGGAATAACCCCATGTCTCTAGTCTGAAAAGAATGTGTATGTAGGTGCAAAAGAGTGTTTCCTGTTCTGTGGCTGACCAACTGTAAAGAGTATGCGGTGACTGTTTTTAAAGAGATCATGATTTCCAAAACATAAACAAAAATAATTGGATTTGTGAAATTAGATCTTGTTCTCTGAAAAAGCACATTGAGTTATTGAATTTCTCTATAAAACCCCAAATTTAGTCAAAACAAAATCCCCTAAGACCTACATTTTAAATTTAAATATAATTTAGAATGTTTAGTAGCAAAGTATGCAAGTCCTTCAATATATTAACTAATTTCAGAGATTTTTGATCTTTGATTTTATTAATATTTTCAATTTTGAGTAGTCCAAAATATTTTGACATGCCAGTACCAGAATTTCACTGCTTTGAACACCTTTTCTCATTTTAGGGAGGGAAGCAAGAGATATTTATGATAAGTGCCAATAAACATTTTTATTCTTCCAGACGGGGAAGAAAACCCTCTATTTTCTAAAAGCCTTTTAAGGACCAAAGACTTAATTGAATCACCTTTGAATCTGTCTCTTAAAGGGAAAAACAAACCCACATTTGTTTTCTCATACAGATTCTGGACAAAAAAAAAGTCCGTGATTTTATCGTCCTTCTTATGAAGATAGAGTAAATTTAAATGGGAATATTACCTACCCAGATTAGGACTTCAGAGGTTAGTACTGTATTTTAAAATGAAATACACATAAGATTCAGCAAAAAAAACGTGTTTAGGGACCATATGATCCTATGCCATTTATTGGAGATAAAAAGCACTAGGAAACTCACAAATAAACACATCTTCAAAAAATTGCTTGTCCAGTTCAAATGACTTAGTTCTCAAATTTTGCAGAGAAACAGACTGGGTAGTCTGCTAAGTGTTAGAGCATAGGGGATTCTCTGGATTGTCTGGTATGTGAAAACATGAAGGTAAAGCATGTGTTTCTGAATGATATTCTGTCTTTGCTTAGGCTTGCAGTGCCAGAGAATCCACAAAACTCCAGGTAAATAGTTCCAAGGATTAATTACAAACTTTTTTGTAAAGACAAAAAGAAAACGTTCTATAATAGTGTCTCCCCAGCTTTCTACTGCTGTATCTCATTGTATCTTCATCTGCCACATTATGTGGTCCTCTATTAAAGTAATCTTGTGTAAATTTAGACTGGGATGAAGTCTTCACTAAAGTTAACAGATTTTTATTTGGTGTCTTACCAGAGATTTGCTATTTCAAATAACTGATAATTCTCACAGCTTGTTTCTGAAACCAATCCATTTTTTTAACATCTTCCAAATACAGATCCCAGAAATTATATGGGTAGTAATTGATAAAGCTGGACATCAACTTTTACTTTAGATTCCGGCATTTATAGATGCAAATGTTAAACTTTTCTTTTAAACTCTATGTTCTGTTGAAAGCTAATATTGAGTGAGTTATTTCTCAACACTCATGAGGTAATTCTGAATTAACTCCTAAAGTGTGTGGAGTTGGAACCAGCAGGTCACTGGTGAGACATCCATATTATGTGATCACTGAGATGCATACCCCTACTGTTTCAATTTAATCTTTTTTTAAGTCTGAAGTTTGAATTGTGTGGTGTTGATTAAAGTATCCTTATTAGAAATTGCTAGTAAACACTAACCTAAATCTTGGAAAACACAGCTGTGATCATTTTCAGCATGAGGATTGTACCCTTCCTGAATGAGGATTTTCCAGCTAAATTACAAAACATCACATAATTATTCCTAGACTGTTTACCCAAAACCCAAATCAAAAAATCTTAGAGATTTAACTCCTGTGCAGAAATTAATGGTCGATGACACAATTCTATTCACCAAGGAACTCTTTCTCTTAAAAATGTAATATCCATCTGTCTGTTATAATGGGGGTTCATTCATGTGACGGTACTCCAAGTCAGATAGCCTGTCAAATATTTACAAGCAAGATATCATAGATTTGGAAGTTACTAGTCAGTGGAACTGTGCTAACTAATCATGTGAGTGCTTATAGATTGTCCTCTTCAAGGCTGTATAGAGTTCATACCTATAATTTCTGCTAATGAATATTTATTTACAGATAAATTAGTGATTTTTATGTTTGGTATAGAAAATAGCTATGCTGTGATAACTTGACCACTTACAGATGGGTTCTGGAAATAGTCTCTCAAATGAGTGAGAGAAGAAAATTATTAATAAAAGAACTGAAGCCTATCTGTGTGGGTTTGTTTGTTTGCTTTTGTTTGAATAAAGAAGTCTTCAAAAACAAAATTTAGAATTGGATACTTGTCACCTTCAGGTGCTTTTTGTCTGACTTTTTTTAATAAGATTGTATATCTCCCCTCTTTGCTCTTGCAGCAGCCAAAAAAAGGTAAAGCTATTCACTATAATGCAGACTGAAAACCAACAGAAAAGGTATTCTCTTTTAGCGGGTACTTCCTTCACTTCTTCCAGCTGTTTATCCTGCTATCACAGCTGCAGAAATGTGAAACTTAAGTTTCATTCAGCTGAACAGATAGTTTTGAAATATCCCCAAGAATAACTGTGTTCCTGTAGAGGAATAAATTCAAAATATAGATTGGTGGGCTTTAATGGGAGAATGGCAAAACTCTACCCAGTCTGTAGCAAAGTGAAATGATGGATGGTGACTTCTTTGAAGTAGGAAAACAAAGAGGGAAAGGGAATCCTTTTCTGTAATGTTTAGTTGCAGGAGGTATGTTGCTGTGATAATTCACTCAATTCATGCTACTGGTGTGTGACTTAAAGACAGAGCCAGGGTGGTAAAGATTTGAAAAGCATGGCAGGGCCACAGTGATTTCACTTGCAAAAAACTCACCTTGAAAACCACGCATCTAAAACCTCAGTGTTAATTAAGTATTTTGAAGCAACTCCAACTACAGTAAGATCTACAAACCTCAGAGTACAATTAGACTTGTATCTCTTCAGCTGATCTTATTTCAGTGGTACCATTCCGAGTAATTAAAAGAATAAACTTTTTTCTGATTTCTAGTTCCATTTTTATTTATGTAGATTGGAATAGGGTGAGACTGGGAATAACTTATAAGGGATACCCTGGCTACAACTTGTTGTGGTGTCAAGGGTTGCATCTTCGCATTACACAATAGAACGGTACAAATGAAAGAGATTAGAACAGCCAAAATGCCCACTGGTGATATGCTAAATACAGAAACCATTCTTCAGCTACCTTACCATTTTTAAAATTTGTTTTATTAGCTTATCCTTTTAAGGTATGTTTAGATGAGACAAAAAAAAAGCATACAGTCGATTTTTCAAATGCTTTGAGCTTTAGAGCCATATTTGAGAAAGCATTTTAATTCCTGTCTCAAGACTTTCTCTACTTTGGAGTGCCTATTACTAACATTTGTCCATAATATTGGGGACTTTTCCAATTCATTCATTTGGGTAGGAGACAGTTTAGAAAGCAGAGAGGGAGGTAAGTAATCCACTGGTCAGTAGATGAAGTTATGTTTTGTAGGAGAAACCAAGCAAGCTGAGGGAGGGCAAGAGATAAGGGTTCTCACTTCAGAGGCAACTGATAGGGTCAACAGAGTATGTGGCCGTGTAGAATTGGTCTTCTGAGATTCAGTTTAAAGAAAAAAAAAGTCTTAAGATGTTGTGATGAGCAGTTTTAAGAAAGAAAGGTGGAAATCCAATTAGAGAACTTTCAAAAAGAACTTGAAGAGAGGCATTAAATTAATGTAGAAAACAAGATTACTAATCTTAAAGCAAGAAAAAGAAGGGGTGAAGTAGAAGTTAGGGGAAATCTCATCAAAAAGGCTGTGTTTTTGCTGTGTTTTCATACTTCTTAACTATTTATTTTTCGAACTGAAATTGCTACTTCTATCTTTTGAAAACATAATCACAAATGTGGAAATAAGTGCAAACAAGCAAAAAACACATTTAAGGGCTTCTGTATGTTTTGCCTATTAATGTGCTGTATCAATACTTGAAGAATGCACTGAGGATGTATCTATAAATATCTCATATTGTTGTATTAATGTATTAGACTCCTTTCATAAGTATTAAACTCTTCAGGAATCAGATCTTCTGCTGTGGGGATAATCCTGTTCAGTCTTTTCATTCCACTGTCTTTTATATTTCCTCACAAAATGACACTTTAAATATTTTGCATTTAGCAATTGTAATTGTCTTTTATGTGTTTTATTAAAATTTGGTGGCTGAGTCTATTTAAAATCAAGTCCAGGTGCTCTTTATGAAAGAGACTTTATTAAAAGCCTTGTCTCACACCAAACAAACTCAAAGAGAAAAATGGGGTCAGATGCAAAACTTCACAATTAAAAAAATATATTAACTAGTTTTTAAACATGTTCTTACAGATATATAGAAGTAAATGTTGAGAGGGAATTTGAATGTAACTGTCAACACAAAAATACTGCTACTTCTGGGATATGAGCTTTAGAGATGTTGAAAGTACTAATCCTGTCCCATGTGCTCATTCAAAGCTCTTGCTGAAAATATTGGCAGTTTATGTACATGTGAGAGAAAGAGCAAAATTAATTGTGAAGGAGTGTGGATAATCCAGGAAATCAGCTATCATGAGATTTAAGGCTTTGGTCAAGCAATACAAGATGATAAACTGTTCCCCTTGCTCCCCCTCCCTATTGTTCACCATGTGTCTGTAATAGGATGGGATCTGCCAGGTATTGTACAAAATCATAGCTTAAATAAACTTACAGGTCTTAGTGAGAATGCATAGGAGTTTTCTCTGGTGATATTTCTACTTTGCCTTCTGTCTGTTTAGTTAGTAATCCTTGGCATAGGCCATAGGGTTCAAGAAATCTTTTCCCCTTTCAGTTAATAATGGCCTAGTGCTAAGTATCTCAGGATGAAGTGATAACTGTTTAGTACCAGGCTGCTCCTTTCAGTTAGCAAGCCAATAGCAGTTCCTTGTATAGTGTTATTTGTATTGCGAAATCTTAACAAGTACATGTGAAGCTATTTATCTGGATGCTGATGCTTGTCTGAATGGCTTTGGGGGAGCAGGACTGTCCCCCAGACATCCTTCTTGGAGGGATTGCTAGCGAATGAGTACCTTGCTTTAGGATCATGAGTATTTGTGAAGGACAAGATAAAAGTATTACCACTTTGTTGCCTCTGAGATCCAGACTAGGTTACAATGCAATGGCCAATCCAAAAGGTATATGTAGAGAATAGATAGAGAATTTCCAATCCATGTAATTCCTTTAACTAAGGTTTACTGATAAACCCCCATATTGCTAGTTCAAGTATGCATATGTATATACATAATTTAAAACTACATATTAATGCTCAGTCCTGTGCCTTTTCCTAACGGCTGTCATTGCTTTTCCTGCTTTGGGTAAGCTATTGTGTGGATATATGCAGCAGTAGCTCAGCGTGGATGAGCAGCAATCCCTCCCCAGCAGTGAGTGCCTGTGCTGCCTGGGGGTGTAAGTGGGAGGCCTACAGGTACTGTACTAATCTCAGGTGTTTTCCATCTCAGATCAGATAACAAGAGCCCCCTTTTTGGTCAAGCTGTTTCAGTTCTCTTGTTTCTGGTAATCCTGAATGATTGAATGCTTTTTTTCTCCCTTAGTTGTTCCCTTTTTACACCCCAAACAAGCTGCAGCTCTCAGGGATTCATTCCTTTAGTCACTGGTAACTAGTCATCTGTGGGTTGTTTACAGGCATGGGTCTTTGTGCCTTTACTTTTAAAGCCTCTGCAGTCATCCTGTGCTTTATGCTGCATTTTTATTTCTCAGGTCATAGATAGTTCATTCTACAAAGAACTTGTTAGCACTGTTGATCACAATATACATTATATGCATTTCACCTTGTAAACAAATTGCTGCCTCCCAACTGTATTGCATCAAATTTAAGAAAATAATGACTATATTTCTCTAAATGAAATAATCCTAGAAGTGTGCTTTTGTTCTCATGTGTGTAGCCAGGATTTTCTTATTCTTTTGGTTTTGAGGGGCAAAAACATTATGTAAAGAAAGAATGAGCTGAGAATCGCCAGCCAGGACAACAGGTGAAAACAATCCCTTTCCATGTTTCCTTCTTCTGCTGCATGCTACATATGTAGCCATTGAGAAGGGAAACTCTTAACAGTATCTGTTCTTCCAACAGGTCTAGCAAAACATTGCCACCTCTTTTTTCAGTCATATTACTATGGTCAGCAGAGACTTAAGAGCCAAATAATTGCATGGAGCCAGGGAGACAGCAGTGTAAATTTGTAGGGAGTTGGGCTGAGGGACTGAGCTGATCTGCCTTTGATCTCCTCCATCCCTGAGCTGTCCAAAGGCAACCCCACAGCAGTAGGACTGGAGCAGCCTGACAGTGCCCTGAAGTATGCTGGTTGCTAATGGCTACAGTGGAAGCAAATTGGTTTTCTAATAAATTGAAGTGCCAGGATCTATCTCTTAACCTTTCAGATGGTTCTTCTGGCAATATTGAGAGTTTTATTAACTGCTCTGAAATGACTTTGGTGGAAATTTTAAAATTTCCTGCAGTAGGAGGGTGCTTGGATAGGCCTGGGATAGGGTTACTTTTCTTCATAGCAGCTGCGATGGTGCCATGTTTTGGATTGGTGACCAGAACAGTGTTGTTGACACAGGGATATAAACACCATGAGTGGTGTCTACACAGCATCAAGGCCTTCTCTGTTTTTCAGGATGCCCCACCACCGAATAGGCCAGGGGTACACAAGAAGTTGGGAGGGGACACAGCCGGGACATCTGACCCCAACTGACCAAAGGGATATTCTACATCATCTGATGTTGTGCTCAGCAATAAAAGCTGGCAGAAAGAAGGTGGACAATACATTCAGGGTTATGGCATTTGTCTTCCCAAGTAACGATTACACATGGTGGATCCCTGCTGTCCTGGCAGTGGCTAAACACCTGCCTGCCAATAGGAAGCAACAAATGAATTCCTTATTTTGCTATGGTTGTGTGCGCAGCTTTTGCTTTTCCTATAAAACTGTTTTTATCTCAGCTTACAAGTTTTCTCGCTATTACCCTTCCCATTCTCTGCTTGATCCTACTACTGAGGAGTGAGCGAGAAGCAGAGTGGGGCTCAGCTGCCTCCTAGGGTTAATCCACAACAGTGCTATGGCATATAAAGGAATAAAGAACAAATCTCTCTATATAAGTACACATTAGACTGAAGCTGCCTTTTGCTATGTGCATAAGAAATAGGGTTGATTTCTTTCTCATCAGGATTAACATGACAGCATAGTGTAAAGTGCTTTGATTTTCCACTCAGTAATTAGTAAATAATTGCTAATTTCTCCTCCTCCCTATACCATGCTTAGATTTTTTATTTGTTTGTTTTCAGTGTGGAAAATATATCTTGCAATTTGCATATTACTTACTGCAAAGTAGTCAGAAGTTTACTTCAGGGTAAAGGTTTACGGATTAATTTTTTGGCTATTATCACTCAGTTTCCTTTAGACTTGAGCGTGATACAGGAGGCTTTGAAAGCTTTACCTGTGAGATTTGTCCATTACCGATGAAACTAAACATCTTTTTAAAAAATCTTTGCAGAAAAAAATGCAAAACATGCCTTAGTAAAACATCCATGTTTCTCTGTACTTTTAAATCTCTAGTTAAGTGGAGACCTTACTTTTTAAGGATAGTTGTTGGAGAGGGGAAAGGAGGGGAACCAAAGCAAAATCCACAAACACAGGAAAGTGAAGCAAAGCGGATATGACACTAACATGCACTTTTCTTGGTGAAATTTACTTGAGTTAAGCTCTAAGAATTTTTTTTTTGAGTATGCCTTTAGTGCTGCTGTTCTACAGATTTCACTTCTTTTGTTCCCTCTTCTGTGTTAGTATAACTTTATGCAAAAGTCTGAGCATAAAGGTTAATAGAATTGCTTAGTTGGTGATAACACTCAAAACTGTAACTGCCTCTGGATCCTGAACAGTACCGAAATTAAACTATTAACATTGGCTTTAATGCTTACCCCAAAAGTGGACACATTTTTCCCTTAGAGAAATAATCAGCAGAAGGACGAAGTGGAAATGCATTTGCAGATTTAAAATGCTTACCCCTTGCATATCTCATAGTCAGCTGAATTGAGGTCAGGTAGAAGAAACCACGTTGCTCTCTGAGAAGCATCAGGCAGTATTTCTGATTCCAGGTCTGAAATTTCTAAATTCCATTTTGTACTGGGGAGTTCCTTCCCAGGAATCCAGTTCTGCGTCATGGACGAGTGTAAAACAAGTCAGGTTCCTTGGGTACTGCCGCTTTAGGGGTAGCTACATTTTCCTATTGCATTTATTTGTACAGGCCCTAAACAATGCCCGTCCTTTAGTAAACAGGTCAGTTAAGAAGATATCTGCACTTCTGTTCTTTCAATTCTTTCCTGAAAAAGTATATTGGAGTTCTGCAGTAAATCAGACTGCTCAAGATACTTGTTTTTCCTGCCTCACTTGCACACCTCCCTGAGCACATCTCCCAGCTGGATGCACACAGTGATAGTTGAAGCAAAGGGAAAATTAGTGATGTAAAAACGAGTGTATTATTTTTTTTCCATCGGGAATTGTCAGGTCTCATTTAAAAAAAAAAAATTCCTGAATCCCTAAAAGATTTGGGAGAAAATGTTTTAGCAGTCCTTGAAAATTTGCAATTTGAAGAATGGCTTCACCGATGCTCTGATATAGGATATTTGTTGTAATCACTGTGCTTGGAGAAAGACCTTACTTTTGGCTTTAATTCTGAAAGTGAAATCCTGGTCCAGTTGAATACAGTGACAAAACTTCCATTAACTTCACTAATGCAGAACTTTGCCTAAGAAATTTCTGTTACCATTAGTAATACTGGTAGTAGCCTCCATTAATTTGGTCAAGGTTTATCAAGACCAGGTTCTGTGATGTGCCCAACTAATAATATTCAGGAAGCAGAGGGAGGTAACACAATCTTTAAAACAGTGCAATGTACTAAGAAGGCTTTTATTCAATTCGCATCTCCATTAAATTAGAACAATAATACATGTTTGGTACAGCCCATTCTTCAGTGGTAACATGCAACTCCCTGTCTTTCAGTAGGCTCAGAAGGACCGCATAATCTTTTCAAAGGCTCGGTATTATGGTGTGAAACCATGGCAGTGCTTTTCCTCTATTCAAGATATGTTCTCATTCCTAACTAGTTTAACCGTGTTCATCAAATAGCAATCTGTTTCTGCACCTGGGTGCTACAGAAGTAAAATCCATCCTTCAAAATGGAGAATTAGTCTCATTTCTCTATCAGCTACTGGAGTGCTTATAATAACTCTTAAAATGACTCACCTTTGACTATATGCTCTAATTGAAGGCAATGCTACTCCACGTGAGTGAAACTTGTGAGACTAATGTTAAAGCAGGTGTTCATGTCTTCGAAATAAACAACAGTTTTGTCAGTTTTTTTCTTTCACTACTGGTGCTATAATAGGGGGTACAGAATGTACTTAAAGATACAATAATTAGCTTGAAGTAGTAAACTAACACAGAAGAATCTGTATTTTGGATTAACATTTTCATTGTTGCTTTGTTTAAATTCCTACCACTTACTTTGAAGTATATTATCTCATTACAGTATCTCACTCCATAGTATGTTGACTTATATTTTTCAAAATTTCTGTAAATGTCTACATAGATTCCATTAAACATCTCTTATAGTCATCAACCCTTCAGATGACTTTTAAAAAGTATGCACTATTTTAGCAGACTGTACCCTTTGGATGTTGCTATGTGTGTGAGGAATAAAGATTTTTCAGTTTTGGTCAGAACGATGCATCCATCTGTCAATGTTTGATATTATCCTGTAATAGTATTCTTTTGGATGGAACTTTGTATATAATATATACAACATACACTTAAATTATAAGAACATTACTATGTAGGACTTAAACTTGTGCAAAATGTAAGTATTTCTTGTTCAATAAATTTTTCACTTCATGGTTAAAATATTTCTCTCAGATAAAATCATAGATCTGTAATGGTGACAGGTAATTGGAAATGTGGGTCTTCTACGCAACCTGATAATACACCCAAATAACTGTATTAAACAGTCCCATTTAGATCAGTGAGACTACTAAAGCCAGCAAGGCTTATCTTGGAGCAGGTTCTTGGTTGCCTAAATATTCTGAAGGATCACACCTCCAAAAATTTTGAGTTTCCTGACACCTTCATAGTGTTTCAATTTAATTTCTGTGAGAATAATGCCATCTACTGAGTTTTCTTGCAGAATGTTTTTGGCATTGACCAAGTAATATCTCCTTTATGTGCTATTGTAGTTGGGTCCTAATTTGTGAAATCTAAATAGGCTTTTCAGGTTTCTGTGGAGTCTTGTCTGCAATTTTGCCCTCTTTCTCATAACACCCTCACTGGGTAAACTAATGTTTTATTGACTGACAGGACATTGTGCAATTGCTGTGAGTTTGTCACATTTAAAATAAAAGCATTAGTGTAGTCTCCTTATAAGACAAATGAAAAGATATTCTTTATTTCTGTCCGATAAAAGTCCCAGTAGCCCCATAGCTTGCTCTTTTGTATTCCGTAGACAATTCTAACTGGAATAAAACTAGACATACATTAGGTAGTTATACTTGCTATCTCAAGTCAAGTTTTCTCAGCTTCTCATAGGAATGGTATGTGGTGTTGAGAATAATTGTTATGAAGAGCTTAACAGCAGATGTTCATGTTAGTACCATCACCTGAAATTAGTATCTTGTTTGCCTAAGGATGACAATCTGAAGAGAATTAGTGTTACTCTATGTATGTGTATTTTAGTAGTTAAGCTGCGTTAGATGAAATTCCATCTTCCAAAATGGAAGAAAGAAAATAGAAAGTAAAAAAGAAAACAGTACTCATTTGAAGAAATTCACTGCAAACTAAGGGATGAGAGGAATTAAGGCAAATAATTTCAAGCAGAATATGTTTCATCTTTTTTACAAGATTGAACCACTGTCTTCTGCTCCTATCTTTTAAAAATAAAATCCTTCTTTATGTGACTTCATTGAAATGATTAGTACAATAATAGGGAGATGCTGGCACAGAACTCTTAGATTGCAGTATTGAATCGGACTCATCTAAGGAAACAGTGAAGAAAAAATCCAGTAGTAAGGAAAACAGAAACATGAGACTGAGCAGACCTGGAGTGGTGACATGAGATTTATAGAAACGAGGCTTCAGAAAACATGTCACAAACCTTATTCTGTAATTGCAAAGCATACTGCCATAGTACCTCTAAAGCTGCAAAGTCAGCAGGGACAGTATGCGGTAGATGAGTAAGTAAGAAGAAAACAAATAGCACTGAAAATCAAATATGACATGCTTGAAAAATTTTTTTTGACAAGGAACCTACAAGCAAGATGTGAATGGAAAACACAGCATCATGCTAGAGTTTGAAATGGAAGGTGAAGAATTGTATGTTTTTATAAGAAGAAATTCTAAGGTAAGGTAAAGGTAAGTTGAAGTTACCAACAAAATAATTGGTGTCAGATAGTGCCAGATTTTTGTTTATATAATGCAAACTATATATACTTGTCTAGCACAAACAAGTTAATTTTCCACAATAACTGCTTTTCTGTAGAGTGAGATTTAGTGGAGACCCTGTTTGTTTAGCACACCTGAGACTTCCTTCTGATTGAAGGGTCCAAGCCCTGTGACTGAGTGCATTTCTTGTGAGCAGAGCGCCTGTACAGGTTTTGGCCTGTATAAAAATTAGATGATGAAAGGAGATTGTGCTTGCAGATGACTGCCATATGGGTATGACGCAGTGTTCTGTAGGTAAATGCCAAGAGTCACATCTCTCCAATTGATGTGATGGATGGAGAGCAAAACTATAGAACAAAGTAGGACGCCTCTCAAAGAAGAGTAGTGTCCGTAATGTCTCCCATGGATTGTATTACTAAGCCAGTTTCCTTTTTCACTTTTTTTTTTGAAAGGGAAGAGACAAACTCTGATACAAGACTGAATTGGTAACTTCATTGCTTTTATTTTGCACTTTAAATCATCTAATATGGCTCAAGGAACAGAAAGAGGGTTTCAACCATAAAAGGCTACATAGGTAACACTCGTTTTCTAGTAGCAGCTTCACTAGAATATTCTTATCATATCTTAGGACAGGAAAGCTGTTTTTATGTACTGTCTATGCTGGCCCTTTCAATGTATGGGGCAGGTGCTTCCTGGCCCCTTCGTTCTTTGTAGTGAATTTTCATCTTCCTTTGCTCACGTATTCTATCCTTCTTGGTAGCCAGGGGTGACAAGCTAATATTTTTATCATTATTTTTTCCATTCAAACTCTGTACCCTAATGTGATTGCATTCATACATTTATGTCCTGCCATGTTTCATTCTCAGCAGTCAGAATTAGTTTTGTGACCGTCGGCCATCCAATACCTATTAGTCCCAGAAAGGAAATATAAAAAGTGCATGGGAAGGCAGTGATGATGTGAACATCTGTATAGGGAATATCTCCATTGCAGACTCATCTGAGCTAATTAGTACTGGGATCAGAGTGTTCTAGTTAGCCTAACCTGAGTATTAGTATTCCCACAGCAAGGCCTTCTGTGTGTTGCTGTCCCCAAGCCAATGTACGTGTGTGCCCCAGGGAGCAAAGGCCTGTTGCTTTGTGCTTCAGTGCTCTGGGATTTGCTCCTATGCAGCTGAGACAACTGTGAGAAAACGTCTTGCCTTTGGAAAGGGTTGTTAAGACAGTGCTAGGGTGTTGCCGCTTGTCTGCGGCAAGCTCCGTTCGGTTGCTGGCTGGCCTGAGGCTATCCGCACCCCAGGGCCATTGAGCACTGACGCCAATGTGAGGATGCAACAAATGGCGTTTATTTAACTGCGCAACAGCCTTATATAGTCGTCTTGTCCTGTACGAACTTGCATGATACTTGCATATCCTACTCCTTTCGCCACGCCTACCTTCCGTTACAGCCCGAGATTTTCCGGTCACCGTACCCTAATCTACCTACACTAGGGCATTCACCACATCTCTTGTATCTGAAGACAGGTTCTGGGCTAAGCTGAAGGAGAGAATGGACTTTAGTTCATACATATAGCTGAAAGCCAGTGTGCCTGGGGTCAAATAAACATATAGTGAAGTTGTTAATAGGTAAAAATAAGGGTTGGGTGAAAAACACTTGTAAGACTAAAACCTAAGTCTGTAGCAGATAAATATTCTTGCTTACCTGCTTTACAACTTGATTCTGTACAAAACTATTAAAAGAACAAGTGCAATAGACAGAAATATGACCAAATGAAGATGCCTCCGTGTAGTTTAACTGCCCAGTTTTACACTAAAGAAACCCAAATGCATAATTAAGAATCTATTTTATTGCCATATGTAACTGAAGGTTATGGAAAGCTTAATAAGTGATATTATTGCTATCTATGTTTTTTATATATATAATAGTGGTGAAAGTTCAGGGCAGTATCTAGTGAAAGCTGATAGCTATTTGGAGCAGAAACCAATCCAATAATACTGGTAGGCTAATTTATTGACTGGTAAGGCTTTCTAATAAGCTGATAGTTCCTAATCACTTGCAGTTAATAAGCATCCAATCCTTTTGGAGTAATGTATTTGCCCTGAAAAGCTAGACAAAAGAATTCATTGATTTCTTAGCTCCAAATGAAATTGTAGAATCACAGAATGGTTGAGGTTGGAAGGGAACTCTGGAGGTCATCTGGTCCAACCCCTTCCTGCTCAAGCAGGGCCACATATACCTGGTTGCCCAAGACCATGTCCAGAAGTCTTTTGAAAGACAGTCCAGACAGTCCCCAAGAAGGGAGACTCCACAACCTTCCTGGGCAACCTGGGCCAGCGCTCAGTCACCCTCACAGCAACAAAGTGTTTCCTGATGTGCAGAAGGAACCTCCAATGTGTTTCATGCCCATTGCTTCTGATCCTGGCACTAGGCACTACTGAAAAGAGCCTGGCTCTGTCCTCTTTGTGCCCTCCCTTCAGGTATTTACATACATTGATAAGTTCCCCCCAGAACCTTCTCTTCTCCAGGCTGAACAGTCCCAGCTCTTCCAGCCTTTCGTCACACGTGAGATGCTCCAGTCCATCACCTTCATGGCCCTTTGCTGGACTTTCTCCAGTATGTCCATGTACCTCCTGTACTGAGGAGCCCAGAACTGGACACAGTACTCCAGAGGTCGCCTCACCAGCGCTCAGTAGAGGGGAAAGATCACCTCTTTTAACCTGCTGACAACACTCCTATTCATGCAGCCCATGACACAATCAGCCTTCTTTGCCACAAGGGCATATTGCATATTACCAGCTCATGTTCAACTTCGGTGTCCACCAGGACCTGCAGTCCTTTTCTGCCAAGGTTTTTCCAGCTGAGCATCCCTTAGCATGTATTGGTGTGCATGGGGTTGTTCCTCCCCAGGTGCAGGACTCCACACTTTCCTTTGTTGAACTTCATGTGGTTCCTGTCAGCCCATTTCTTCAGCCTGTCCAGGTCCCTCTGGATGGCAGCATGATGTTCCGGCACATCAGCCACTCTCCCCAGTTTTATGTCATCAGCACAGATACAGTTAATGAAGTGATACATACTAACTGTAGAGAATGATGTAATTCTTAGCCAGCATATCCCTAACGACTTGCTGAGAAGGATAAGGTGTAAGGGTTCTCTTCTCATAATGATGAATGAAGTCAGTAATCATGGAATTAAATGTTTTCACTTATAGTAGAATAGGACATTATAGTCAATAGAAAAATTCCTGTTTAAATGGAGCCTATATCAGGCATAACTTTTGTCAGAATCAGGAGTTGTCTGTCTGAAGAAATGTAAGCAGAAATGAAGGAAGAAATAATACATGTGTAATGGAAAAATGACATTGTTAAAAGTTGCCTGAAAGGCCTCCTGGTAATAAAGAGAAAATGAGATTTGCTATCATGAAAGGAAATACCAGATAGGAGCTGCTAGTTATTATCCTATGAAAAAATACCTTTGAAACTAATAGCTGGCAAGATGGTGGAAACTTTGGCAGCACAGTGCTTTTAATGCTGAAGGCAACAACTTTTAATTCTAACTGCTTGCTATCTAAAAGTAAAATTTGAAGGAGAAGCAAACTGCCATGCTCCTATAGCTTCCTTACAAAGTGCTGTTTAATACAATACAGGTAACTTTTGCAGTTGACAGTGTAGGTATTAAACATTCTCAGAAATCTGCAGATTAGTTATGACCCAGTTTGAAATTGGTATGTTTGATAGGAGAAAGATTGCTGAGAGGCTTCTGTGCTTGAAACAGGAGCCTGCTCCTGACATGGTCGTGAATGGCTCTAGGCAGAGGCTTCTATTCCCAAGCCCCCATGAATTTGGGCAGGCACGCTCTCAATGTGGATATGACTCTCTGCTCTTTAAATAGCAATGATGTTCGGCTAGCAGACTTAATTATAAAGGTTATGTATTTGGGTTATTTTTAAAAAAAATAAAAATGGGAAAGTTCCTCACAATATCACAACCAAATGTCCAGTTAGTTTAGGATTCAACTTGATGATAGAAAGCAATGCAATTAAAGTCTAACATAGATTTGAAATTCTCTACCAACCCCTGACTGTATTACATTTAGTATTTAAAATAAAGTTTCATTCATGGTTCTGTGGTTTGACACTGTATAAACAAGAATTGAAGTTAAGTATATATTTTTGCAAATATTACTTACTTGTGGATTTATACAGTAACCAGAAATTACTACAGTTTAAACTAAAATGAAGTAACTTATAAAAAATTTATTTTTGTCTAACTAAAATTGTGTTTAAGAAAAACATGGTTTAAGGCAAGGTACTCCGAACATATCTCTTCTGAGAATGATATATGGTTAACTACTTTGGAATCACTAGTCAATAACAGCTGTGTAAAATTTCACATTCTTGTTTTTTGGATTAAAGCAAGGCTGGGAAAAAAAACATGTTTTGAGATATTTTCTGGGTTTAAGGAAAAAAGAAAACAATGGGTTTTGCCACTTGTCCTGGTCCATCAGAGAACTTGAAATCCTCAGACTGAGTTGAGTGAAAAAGAGAAAAATAGTGGAAAGAAGGGGAAAAGAAGATGTTGCCTGGAAATAAAAGAGTGCATGTCAATCACTAATTCTAAGTTTTACATTAATCTACAAAATTCACAAGGTAATAAATTAAATATTACATTACACATTGCCCGTAGCTTACGTATACATTGTGTTCATTATTACCTATAACATCATAATGTAATATTTATTATATAAACAAAACATTGAAAATTAAAGCTCTATTTACACAGAGGTGAAAAGATTAGATTTTATGATGGGTTTTATAGCTACATAATAAACAAAACCACTAAACTTGTTTCTTCAAATGCAAATGGGTTGTATTTCTTAAGTGATTCTTCATATCCTATAACAGTTTGTGGATTTTTCTTTACATATGAATCCTTTGTTTTCCATGAAGTTGTATTTTCATCCTGATACCTGAAATTTAGCTAAGCTGCAGCCTGTAACATTTTCATCCCACAGTAGTAGCATCTGAATGTGTTTCAAGACAGTAAGCGTATCCTTGTTTTCAACCTCATCATTGCCAAATTCGAGAGTCCACATTTTGTGTAGAAGCAATTGACAATGGAGAAAGGTAATAAAGGTTTAGAGAGGGAAGAGTGTGTGAGAGACTGAAATGTAAAGTGATTGTCTCAAAGCTTGCTTGTGTGCTCTAGTTTGACAAACAAGATGGCGGCACTGTGGAACCCACAAGCTTGTTGATGCAGCACACCACTCTCCTGCTTATCAGTTGCCGACCATCATCTGGGCTGAGCAAACAGCCCACCAAGAACATCCTGTTTACTGTAGGCGACTACGCGAAGGCCAAGTGATAAGCGAGACCTAAATTGCATGAACTGCTTTGGGAGTACGTGAACTAGGTGGGATGTATGCGCATGTGCAAAACTGTAACCACACCATCACCAAGAGACCGTTGTCAAGACGACAAAACCCACTTCCTTACCTACATGATATAAAGGGAAACCACCCCCGAGACACGGTGTCGACCCACCACCGGAAGACTGGAGACGAGCAGAGGACCTGGGGGACGCCACTGGATCCTGGGTGGTGACTGTCCTTGCTGATCTCTCTTCAATCCTAGCTTGTTTTTCCTCCTGTCTCTTGGTTTCCTTTCTGTATCCTTCTCCCTCTTCCACAGAGTATTGTTATCCAACTGCAGAGTAAACATAGCCAAGTGTGAATGAATACCATGCCTCGTTTGTGCTTTACCTTCGTCTCAAGGATCAAAACAAACTCTCCTGGAGAACTCCTGCTCTTGAGCGCGCCAAGAAGGGGAGGGAAAAAACTGCCTTGCTGCAGACTGAGGGGAGGGGGAATTTTCAGTGGGGTCCTGACCCTTACGGGCAGGGCTGACCAGGGGAGTTTTTAGTGGAGTCCTGGCTCTTATGGGTAGGGCTGACCAAGGTGGGCTGCAACCTGATCAATCGTAGCTGACAAACCGCTCTCCCCACTTCCCCTTTCACCCAAGGACACCACATCCGTTCTTGACAGAGTGTTTATGTAATTTGTCTCTAAATGGGCCCATATTTTGGGATATTTAAGTGAAAACCCGCAGTCTTTAAGAGTCAGTCTGTGGAACCTTTTAAGGCTTCATATATTGATATAGATGATCTTTGCTTAAGCAAGAAACATCATTTCCACTTCTCTAACTTGCTTCTGACTTGTAAATAATATTGTGTAAAGAAAGGGTCAAAAAGAAATATTTCTAAGAACAAAATCTAGAGTGATGCTAATGTGTCCATTTCAGGCCCTAATAGAGAAATATTTTCAGTGGCTCATTTTTATAAAATCCACACAGTGGAGCCCTAACTGATATTTATGCAGAAATCTCTTGATGAGATTTCTCTGCATGAATCTCAAGTATATGTTTACATGTAATTAATTTAATGTTGAAAAGGCAAACCCATGTTTTTTGGTTTTTTAATTGCTTCTGGTGATGGTTCTTCACCATTAATTCAGCAAGACACAAAATCTTAGAGAAAAAGAACAAAGCTACCCAGTGCTTGCAGAAGTTGTGTGTTTCATATTGCTGAATAATGTAGTGGTTTCCAAAAGCACAAAAATCTCTGTCTTTAAATAAAGGCAGTCTGAAAGTCAGAAGATTTCATTTTGGGTTTTATAGATATTAAATAGCCTATAGCGAGTACTCTTATGTAATCCTTTAAACCACCATTTGTGGCTAGCTCCTTTTCCCTAGGGGGCGTAGATAAATAGGTTTCTGTAATGCTTTCATACAGGAAAAACCTATAATCTCCAGATATAAAGCCAGAAAAACTACTTTTTTTTTTTTATCACTAGAGAGAGAATGGCTGGGAACGCTTCACACATCTGATGATACAGTTGTTCTTCAGAAACCCCAGATATGCCTATCAACTTTAAATAACCAGTCTGGATACAATGGTCTTTTGTAAAGTACATGTTTTGAAAACTGTTTCAACCTACTAATGAACCCAATACTGTGCCAGCTGGAGTTCATGGTGCCCATGAATATCAGTAGGAGGAAATCTGAGCTACTCGTTATTTTTTTAAAAAAAAAAGTAAGCTATGAGCAGTATTTTCATGAAGAGGTATCAGATACCATCGTATATCCTGTATAAAGCTCTTCTGTAAAGGAAGAAAACACCTTTCTGGTCCATCATGTCTGTCAGCACATTCTTGTAAGAGTACCTGTACAAATCCTGTGCCCTACTTCAGCCTTTTAAGCATCAGCAGACCTGAAAGTAGCTGAAAATATAAGGTCATATAAAATAAGGCACGCAAACTGGAAATTTCACGGGGTGTCTTGCTGTCATTTCTGAATAGAAATATTTGGATTTCATACAATAAAACGGTATGATCTTGAATTTTGGGAAATTCATTTATTGATAACTTTTACACAAATTATTTTTGGGAAAAAATATTCAATCCAAATAAATGATGAATAAATGATACTTTTAATCAAATCATAAAACTCTAATTTCATAGAATCATAGAATGGACAGTGGAGGTGGACTGAGAACTGGACAGTGAGGTTGATTGAGAACTGGCTGAATGGCAGAGCTCAGAGGGTTGTGATCAGCAGCACAGAGTCTAGTTGGAGGCTGGTACCTAGCAGTGTTCCCCAGGGGTCAGTACTGGGTCCAGTCCTGTTTAACTTATTCATCAACGATCTGGATGAAGGGACTGAGTGTACACTCAGCAAGTTTGCTGATGACACAAAACTGGGAGGGGTGGCCGATACACCAGAAGGATGTGCTGCCATTCAGAGAGAACTGGACAGGCTGGAGAGTTGGGTGGAGAGGAACAGAAGGAGATTTAACAAAGGCAAGTGTAGGGTCCTGCACCTAGGGAGGGATAACCCCATGCACCAGTACAGGTTGGGGGTTGACCTGTTGGAAAGCAGCTCTGCAGACAAAGACGTGGGAGTCCTGGTAGACAACAAGCTCCCCATGAGCCAACAATGTGACTTTGTGGCCAAGAAGGCCAATGGTATCCTGGGGTGCATTAGGAAGAGTGAGGCCAGAAGGTCAAGGGAGGTTATCCTCCCCCTCTACACTGCCCTAGTGAGGCCACACCTGGAGTATTTTGTCCAGTTCTGGGCCCCAAGTTCAAGAAAGATAAGGAACTAATGGAGAGAGTCCAGTGGAGGGCTACAAAGATGATCAGAGGACTGGAGCATCTTTCTTACAAGGAGAGGCTGAGGGAGCCGGGTCTGTTTAGTCTAGAGAAGAGAAGAGTGAGGGGGGATCTTACCAGTACTTACAAACACCTTAGGGGCAGGTGTCAAGAGGATGGGGCCAGACTTTTCTCAGTGGTACCTAGTGACAGGACAAGGGGCAACAGGCACAAACTAAAACATGGGAAGTTCCATCTAAATATGAGGAAAAAACTTCTTTACTTTGAGGGTGACAGAGCACTGGAACAGACTGCCCAGGGAGGTTGTGGAGTCTCCTTCTCTGGAGATATTCAAAACCTGCCTGGACACAAATCTGTGCAACGTGCTCTAGGTGAACCTGCTTTGGCAGGGGTTTGGACTAGAAGATCTCCAGAGATCCCTTCCAACTCTAACCATTCTGTGATTCTGTAATGGTTTGGATTGGATGGTACCTTAAAGATCATCTAGTTCAAACCCCCTGCCACAGGCAGGGACACCTTTCCACTAGACTAGGTTGCTCAAAGCCTCATCCAACCTGGCCTTGAACGCTTCCAGTGAAGGGGCACCCACAGCTTCTCTGGGCAACCTGTTCTGGTGTCTCACTACCCTCACAGGAAAGAATTTCTTCCTAAGATCTAATCTAAATCTACCTTCTTTCAGTTTAAAACCATTACCCGTTGTCCTATCACTACATGCCCTTGTAAAAAGTCCCTCTCCAGCTTTCCTGTAGGCCCCCTTCAGGTACCAGAAGGCTGCTAGAAGGTCTCCCCAGAGCCTTCTCTTCTCCAAGCTGAACAGCCCCAACTCTTGCAGCCTGTCTTCATAGGAGAGGTGCTCCAGTCCTCTGATCATCTTCATGGCCCTCCTCTGGACTCATTCCAACAACTCCATGTCCTTCTTCTGTTGGGGGCCCCAGAGCTGGATGCAGTATTCCAGGTGGGGTCTCACAAGAGCAGAGTAGAGGGGCAGAAACATCTCCCCCAACCTGATGGCCATGCTTCTTTTAATGTAGCCCAGGATATGATTGTCTTTCTGGTCTGCAAGCGCACATTGCTGGCTCATGCTGAGTTTCTCATCAACCACCACCCCCAAGTCCTTCTCCTCAGGGCTGCTCTCTATCCATTCTCTGCCCAGCCTGTATTTGTGCTTGGGATTACTCTGACCCACATGCAGGACCTCACACTTGGCCTTGTTGAACTTCATGCGGTTCTCATGGGCACACTTCTCAAGCCTGTCAAGGTCCCTCTGGATGGCATCCCTTCCCTCCAGTGTGTCAACTGCACCACACAGCTTGGTGTTATCGTCAAACTTGCTGAGGGCGCACTCAATCCCACTATCCATGTCGCCGACAGCTGAACAGAGCTCATCCTTGAAACCACACAGAAAAATATAGTATTTTGGATGTTGGGAACCCAGGGGAAATATAGGTTCACACTGTGCCAGATCCTTCTTCCAGAAAATGCATTTTTTAGTTGAATTTCTGTCTAGTTTAGAAATAGTAGAGAATTGAGGTTTACCTGTATATTTATACTAATGGGCTTAACTCCTTAATGCTGCACTTGAAACAGTTATGATTTTGTGGTCATAAAGAAGATAAATTAATGTTACTCTTTGTCATTTTGGGGTTGGAGAGAAAGTAGCCCTTTCTGATCATTTATTTCACATCTGTACTGCAAATCTACTTGTTTTCATACTTCCTTACTTGCTAAATAATTAGGCTTATTCCTCCTACACTAACTGTTCTTGTTTCAGATGTAATATAATTTGTTTTTCTGGAATATATATAAGTATTAAATGATGTGTGAAACAAGTAATAGCAACCAGGATATTATTTTATTTCCCACCGTTACTACTAGTGTGCTAAGAACAGTATATAAAATTCTAATGACCAAAGATCCAAAATAGTCTTTCAGATAACATTTCCACCTTTCTTTCTCAAAAAACATTTGTGAGTGGAAGCAATTAGTTATTATTACAGGTCCAGTGTGTCAATCTCCTCTCGGTTCCACATATGCCCCAGAGAGTTTGGATGCTTAAAACTTGTTGGAACGATAATGTAGAGCTGTGTAGATCTAGGAACCAAATCTTAGTGGTATCCTGCTGGTGCCTAGATCTCTCAATTGAACTATGCTCTATACCTCACCTAGATTTTTTCTTGGCAAGTATGCGGGTGTGTGTGTGTGTAAAGAGAGAGTTCCCTTGGACAGAAGCTAAGAGTGGACTAACATGCAATATGTTTGATAATAAAACTGAGATTTGGGAAAGAATAGAAGTAAAAAGCTATTTGATAGTGTACGTGTAAACAGAATATACCTTTCAGATGTATAAAAATTTATTCTCTATATTTAGTTGTTCTTTTAAGCAGCCTTCTTTTAAGGGGAAGAAGACAGAAGCTGGTTGTTTGAAATCCAAGAACTATTAGAACTGGATGTAGTTATTCTCCACATAGCTGAAGATTGTATGCCTCTCAAGTACTCAAACAGGGACTATGGCAGATGCTTTTAGATGGAAAAATTAGTTACTGTAGAACTACACATCATGAAGCTGTACTTACAAATTTTAGTCTTGTGAAAAGTCACTAATTTAAATTTATTCCACCACCCCTCCCATCGAGAAGGTCTTAAAATCTTTTCAGCAAACTTGTCTGGGTCTTTTTTCTCCAGCGACTAATCAGATGCCTAAATATTTTCCATTAAAAAATTAAGATCTCTTATTTTATTCCTGTTTTCTAATGACATAGCAAATAGGAGATGCCTTTGCAAAATGACTAAAAGTATAATTCCATACAGCCAATATATTTAAGATGGAATTTACTTTTGAAATATTTAGTCCTTTAATATATGGCTATATGTGAAACTTTCATCCAAGTTACTGACTTAAATGGTCTCCAAAGCATATCTAAGTGTTGATTCATCTTTTACTTAAAAAGTAATCTTCCTGTCATAAACTGAAGCAGGGAAAAACTTCTACCAAATCTAGAAACTGTCTTTTTCAAAACCACTTGCTAAAGTTTCAGGGTTGTTTTTTTTATTTTTCACTCTTAAGAATTCAATTTCAGAAGACTGAAGCTCTCCTTGGAGCTATTTAAAAGATTGTCAGAAGTCTTTTTGTGTTTCTAGTAAACCTGTGTCTTCTTTTTTAGCTGTATGATTGTTTTGCTTTCCAGATTTTTTTTTTTGTTAGATCTGTGTTGTAAATCAACTTAGTTCAAGGGGAGCTGTCATGGTTTGTGAACAGAATATTTCACTTCAGATAACTGCTCTGTTCCCTGTTGATTATTCTATTATTGGACTTTCTGGATTTATTTTTTTTTAATAATAAGTATGTAATATTGAGGTCTCATCTGTTCATCCTGTCATCTGTTATTCCCCCATATCGGCTTCTGACTTTCTGCAAACTTGAGACCCACTGTCTTAATCTATTGTAACTCTCAGCATGTCTATTTGAATGAAATACTTTTCTTCTGTCATTCTTGTAAACTGTTGTCTCTCATAGTGATGAATTTCTCTTCCATACTTTACATATGTTGTTTATCAAGTTTAATCAGCCTTTTTACCTTGAGCCCTACAATGCTTCAAAGCCTGCTAGAAAAATTTTTTGTGGTTGTATACTGCACAGCGGCAACACAGCTTTCTCTTCTTCAATGATGTCTTGTTTAGTGACACACATTTTTCCACAAGTGGTGTTGTTTCCATTGCAGGAAAATGGATAATGCCAGCAATGGCTAATTCTCCCAGTGGTGTCACAGTGATCTCAGTAGGACTTGAATAGCGAACTTGCTGCAAAAAATTGAAAAATTAGAAGGAAATGGTTAACCTGCATGCTTGTGATGTTTTCCCCCTAAAAAAAAAGCTGTGTGAGAAGTTTGAAATCAATATTAATCCCACTACTTCCCCCAGCTGCAGGGACTAAATACATTGCAAAATTAGTAACAGATATTCTGTGTTTGAACCAGATTATCTGAAGGTGAGTGGATATAATTACTATATTTCTGTATAAAGAGTTACTGTGAAGAAGCACCATGGCATATAGCTTCATATACAGGAGAAAGGGAAAAGCAAACTACCTAAATTCAGTGACCCAAATAAAATGTTAATTATGAAGGGATTAAATTTCTTTCCTAACAAAGACATTTCGAGGAGTAGGTGATTAAGTTCTTCCATGGGCTATTCTTCTGATTATATAGGATGTTATCTGAGAATTGCAAGGAAGAGAATGTTTTAATTTAGTGTGTTTAATGCTTTCATTTAAATAGCTTGGAAGTGGCGAAAGACATTATAAAAGGAGACTGTATTTACACGTAGGTATGAACTTGCACTTCTGCAGATCAGCGAGTTGTGTTTCTCAGCAGCACATTCTCACAGAAAGATATACATAAAAGCTGCTTCTGTGAAAGTTTCAGTTACTTAATACTGAATAAATCAGATATATCTCACATTGGAAAAATCAGTGGCGAAGGTGTTTTATCCAGCCAAATTGCTACTGGCATTTGGGTTTTTTTTTTTGTCAGATAAAGCTAAAAACACTTTAAAAATGGAGATAGGAAAATTACTTGAAATGTGGTAGTTACACTTACTTCAGGGAATAATGCTCTGAACAGTTTTGGAGATTTCTTCCCCTGTGTACAATTTGGGAATGCTTGATATAGTTGTTCACTGAATGCATTACTGTAGGCCTTATCCCTTAATATTTTCAAAATTGCTGGGTTACTTTCACAAGCAAGAGTTTGGAGGATTGGACATCTAGTCATGTGGAACCCATTTTGAATTTGTAGTGACCTATGTTCTGCTTACTGTAAGCAGGACTATAGGAGGCTTCTCTTCTGTATGAAATAATAAAGGAAAGAAAATATATCCCTGGCAGAAGAGCACTGCTTGCAATAAAATCTTCCCATCCCTCCTCCAAACAAACCCAGAAAGTAAATCATTCAACGCTGTCATAAACCAAAAATAATGGTATAATCAGAGAACATTTTATAAATTGGTTATGTTGGGGAACACCTTCTTTGAAATGTGGCAATGTGCAGGGCACATCTGAGTTGTTATTTCTGTTTAAGACTGTTAATCACAGAAGTGTCAAGATAAATCCTATAGTTTTGGAGGCTTTATGTAAGCTTAATACAGTTAATGGGATTGTCTGCATATCCCAGGCCAGCAAAATGCTTAAGCATATTCTAAGTGTTCAGCAAGTCAGCAATTTCAAAGAAGTCCCACTACTGTTTGTGGCATATGTTCTGTCATGCAGTGCCAGTTTTCTATGATGAAGAATGTTGCCCTTTGTCTTAGTAGGAAGTTGGATACCGCAGGGATGGATGTGAATATAGGGACTTGGGGCTTTTAAATTTTTAGAATTGAAATAGCATCATTGAATTTAAATGACTTGCTGGTGAGCATTGTGATAAGCACATTTCTGTATGTAGGTTTCTTAAATTATTTTTATGGCCAAATTCTGTTTTAATGCTTGCCAAGCATCCTTGAAAAGGTCAATAAATTTTTCAGGCTTTAAGAGAGCATGTCCTCACTTCTTTTAACATGTATATCTCTGGTATGAATCACACAATCAGGACTTTCTTAGAAGATACTGGAAATGTGAAGATGCATGCCTATTCCTAAACACTTCAGTTTTGAAAGAATTTGAGACTGCAGAAATATTTTGTGACTCAAAAGTCACATTTGTTCCCATACATACCTGAAACGTGACACTACGCTGAAAGTCTGTAGATGCATAACCTGTTCTTTTGAAATATGGTATCAGCCAAGTTGTTCTGAAAGCATGTGCATTTTTTCGTTATGTTCAAACTCCATTTTCTTTATAATTATATTAGGCCAAGAAATTTGATCTGTATTAAAACACTGAAGATCTGGACTTAAATTCTGTATAAAGCTTTTCCAGAAAGACTGAATCTTTTACTCTTTCTTTCAGTGAGGAGGAGATGATTATGCAAGTGCATTTCATAGAAAATAATAGAAAAACTTATTTGGAAAAATTCAAACCATCAGGTCTTTCCTCCAAAATTGTAAAGCAGATTTTGAAGGATGGACAATTCCCGGGCTAATAAGTGCCTACTTAAACATGTTTGTCCAATGATATAGATGGAAACCGGACAGTTCCTTCTGTGGCAAAAGCCAAAAAAGTTGAAAGAAAGTATATCTGGGACATTTAAAATACAATCACATTGAAATTAGCACATATTTCTTTTGTTTTCTTTTTAGCTGAGCTGGGAAACAGCAAAATTAGTGAAACTAATTTCCTCTGTGAGGGGGTGCATTTGGGTTTTTACGTTGGAGGACAGACCACAGTTCTATAATTTTTTCTTTTTTTTTTTTTTCATAATTGTCGGAAAAAATGAAGTCCTGCTGAGTCACTTAATTAAAATAGTAGAAATGCACATTTGAATTTCCTCTTTAGCCAAATCAGGGTGGATCCTGCTGCCATTACTTCAAAGACAGGCACCTCACCCTGCAAGTGTTCTAGGGAAAACAATGAAAAGAAGTGTAAAGCAACATTTAAGCAATGTTGGGCAATACTTTAAATGCTGTTACTTTCTCTAACAGGAACTGCATTCGGTTATTTACTTCTACTAGAATAAGTAAGAACAAAAGCTGTTTCTTGTAAGATTAAAAGGTAGGAAAAAATCCAAAGACTGATTTCTGCTTTTTCTAATGCGGATGATTTCTTATTCATTTTGGTGCTTCGTTATACACATGCCACTTAGTTTTTCTGCATTTTTTTTCATGCTAAACATGGTATTTTGATACTTAGCATTCAAACGTTAGTGATATTAGCAATCTATATTTCACAGCCAAAAGTATTTATTTCTTTTGTTGACACCAAATGATACTCCATCACACACACACTTGCATTTTCTGAATTGTAACAATATGGTAAAAGATTAATTCATAGTGATTACTTCATAGAACTTCCTATTTGAACCTTTGAACTCCTGAAATGGGTGTTACATTCCATCCTGGAGAGGAAATAAGTGATACTCTTTCTTAATGTTATCCAACATATGCTTTCCCATACACTTTTTCTACACGCATACACAAATTGCATTGACTTTTACTAAATCTCCTTCTAAATTGACTTTGTTGAATTGGTACAACTCTGGTTCTCCTGAATTAGAGTGCCTTAATTTACCTTGTTAGAGAATTAAGCTAAATCAATATAATTCACTTATACTGATTTAAGAGATCTAAATTTATGCAATTCCCTGGTGTGTATTTTTTTCAACAATTGAGAAGTAGTATAGAGAAATTCATGTCTTTTTTGTGCATTCAGGTCTCAGAATTATTTCCTTCACACTTTTTGCTGGAAGAAAACCAGCTAAAGTGGATGTCATGGTTTAACCCCAGCTGGCATCTAAGCACCACACAGCCGCTCTCTTATTCCCCTCCCCAGTGGGATGGGGGAGAGAACTGGAAGATAAAACTCACGGGTTGAGATCAAGACACTTTAACAGGGAAAGCAAAAGCTGTGCGCACAAGCCAAACAAAATAAGGAATTAATTCACAGCTTCCCATGGGCAGGCCAACTCCAGGAAAGTGTAGAGGCTTGGAGAAGTGAGAAGGGGCACGATCTTGTGCCACTGAGCAGTCTGAGCAATCCAGGCTTTGAGCTACGCAAGAGTTAAGTCCAGAGCTCTGAGTACGTAAATCCATAGACCAATCACAAGTGCGATCGGGGCGCGTGATTAGCATGTACTCAGGTTACCGCCTATATATTTGCGGCGTGCTTTGTTAGTAAATGAGAAACTTCCATACTCACGTTGAGATGTGTCGTTTACTCCGGACCGTCACCCAGCACCTGCGAGCGCGTCCCCCCATTTTTCCCCTTACTTCAGGAAAGCAGGACTCCATCACATGTAACAGTTACTTGGGGAGACAAACACCATCACTCCAAATATCCCCTCTTCCTTCTTCTTCCCCCGGCTTTATATGCTGAGCATGACACCATACGGTGTGTAATATCCCTTTGGTCAGTTGGAGTCAGCTGTCCCAGCTGTGTCCCCTCCCAACTTCTTGTGAATCTCCAGCCTACTTGGTGGTAGGGTGGTGTGAGAAGCAGAAAAGGCCTTGACTCTGTGTAAGCACTGCTCAACAGTAATGAAAACATCCCTCTGTTATCAACACTGTTTTCATCACAAATCCAAAACATAGTCACGTACCAGTTACTATGAAGAAAATTAACTCTATCCCAGCCAAAATCAGCACAGTGGAGATTCGCCTTAGAATAAAGTAAGAAAGAAAAAAAGACAACATGAACTATATTCATGTTTAAGTATGTGAAATTCCAGCCACTTTCCTAGGACTAGTGTCCAGTATTACTGCACGTCAATCATAACTTACATAGAATTTCTTGGACAAGCTGCCCAAACAACCCAACAACCCATAGAATGTCAGAAATCTTAATCTATGCCCATCTTAGAAATTAATATAGTTCTAGTCTGCTGATGTTAAACTCAATGTGGATTACAGATGGTAGAGGTACTTAGTGTAATTTTCTAACGTTGTAGCATGAGATAAAATCATATGAAGGTATTCCATGCTTCATAATAGAATAATGGGTTTAGACGGTGTATGACAATTTAAACTTAATAAACTTAGCCTTTTTAGTAAAACATAAAAAATTAACATCCTAATTTCTTCACTACCTTGATCATAGTTCTTTTAAGGACTTGGAATGCTGTCTAAATTTAGGCTTTTGATCTTAAATTGCCTTGCAGGCTGGCAGAATTGTAGTCAGAAAGACAAATTACCTTTAAATTCCTTTAAGATCATGACAATTTTCTATGTTTGCAGTTTGATTAGGAAAAGTATTCTTGACCAGGAAAAATTCAAGATTTATAAAAACCTATGTGGCATCGGTTTTATCTCGGAATTTTGGCAATCACAAGATTGTTCTGAACAGCTGCACAGGATACAAGCTCAAAACTTGTATTTCAAACGCAGGACAACTATTTTCATAGCTGGGTGCTACACATATATATATATTTTCCTACTGAATTCATTTTAAGAATAATTAGATAAAGAGAATTGAATTAATTTAACAGCAAATTTAAGTTAACAAACTTTTTGTCTCTACTTCATGTTAAATTTAAGAAAAAGAGGAAATTCTTCCATGGATTAGAACATAATGTTTTCTGCTTAACTGTTTCTTTGTTGACTTTCCAAGTCCTGCTGGCCACACTACTTCTAATACAAGCCAGGATGCTGCTGGCCTTGGCCACCGGGGCACACTGTTGGCTCATATTCAGCTGGCCATCGATCAACACCACCAGGTCTTTTTCTGCCAGGCAGCTTTGCAGCCACCCTTTCCCAAACCTGTAGCATCGCATGGGATTGTTGCGAGCAAAGTGCAGGACCCCCAACACTCAGCCTTGTTGAACTTCATAGAGTTGGCCTTGGCCCGTCAATTCAACCTGCTCAGATCCTTCTGCAGATCCTTCCTACCCTCAAGCAGATCCACACTCCTACCCAACTTGGTGTCATCTGCAAACTTACTGAGGGTGCACTCTGTCTCCTTGTCCAGATCATTGATAAAGATATTAAAGAGAACTGGCCTCAATACTGAGTCCTGGGGAACACCACTTGTGGCTGGCCGCCAACTGGATTTAACTCTATTCACCACAACTCTTTGGATCCAGCCACCCAGCCAGCTTTTTACTCAGTGAAGGGTATGCCTGTCCAAGCCACGAGCAGTCAGTTTCTCCAGGAGAATGCTTTGGGAAATGGTGTCAAAGGCTTTACTGAAGTCTAGGTAGACAACGTCCACAGCCTTTCCCTCATCCAGTGAGCAGATCACCTTGTCAGAGAAGGAGATCAGGTTAGTCAAGCAGGACCTGCCTTTCATAAACTCGTGCTGACTGGGCCTGATCACCACGTGATGCCACGTGATGGCATTCAAGATGATCTGCTCCATAACCTTCCCCGGCACCGAGGTCAGACTGACAGGCCTGTAGTTCCCCAGATCTTCCTTCCAGCCCTTCTTGTAGATGGGAGTCACATTTGTTAACTTCCAGTCACCTGGGACCTCCTTCATTAGCCAGGACTGCTGATAAATGATATAAAGTGGCTTGGTGAGCACTTCTGCCAGCTCTCTCAGTACCCTCGAGTGGACCCCATCTGGCCCCATAGACTTGTGTATAGTAGGTAGCTAACCATTTCCCCTTGGATTATGGGGTCTTCACTCTGCTCCCCATCCTGTCTTCCAGCTCAGGGGGCTTGGTACCCAGAGAACAACTGGACTGAGGCAAAGGCGGCGTTAAGCACCTCAGCCTTTTCCTCATCCATTGTCACTGTTTCCCCCCACATACAATAAAAGATGGAGATTCTTCTTGGCCCTCCTCTTGTTGCTGATGTATTTATAGAAACATTTTCTATTGTCTTTTACAGCAGTGACCAGATTATGGTCACCAGCAGTGACTAGTTGGGCTTTGGCCCTTTTAATTTTTTCCCTGCATAGCCTCACAACATCTTCGTAGTCCTCCTGAGTGACCTTCCGCTTCTTCCAAAGGTCATAAACTCTCCTTATTTTCCTGAGTTCCAACTGTTGCGGAACAAATTTACAAGGGAAAAAGCTAGATATTCATCTCTCGTATCTGAATGTCTGTAATTTACATTTTTTTAAAAAAGATGAAGAGACACTTCATGTTAGGGGGGACACATTCGTAGTACTAAATAGATATTGGTTCAGAACCCTGGGATGGCTGTGTGGAAAACAATACTGTTAGAAATGTATAGCAAGATCTACGTATCAGTTAAGGGGCAATGAGGCAATATTCTGGTTGATCTCAACAATTTAAAAGAAATGGTTTATATCAGTAATATTTATTATTATAGATATTATGTAATATTACACATGATTGCATGTTATATATTATGTAATACCATAAAATATTTATTATATATTATTATACATTATATATTATTATATTGAACTCACAGAACTTCCCTGTTGTTTATTTCTCCATACATTTTATTTCTGATACCCAGCTTTGTTATATTGTGCATGTTCCTAAATACTTCCAAAAAGACTTCAGTGTTAAACAATCCAGCTGATATCTCCATTCATATTAATGTATATTAAGGCCTAAAATAAAGTAAAATCATCTTACCTGAACTATGCAGTGTCGGTAGTACATGGTGACTGACATTCATCTCTTATAGATCCTCGCAAAGAGGAAAGACAGTCAGCATTCAAGACTGTGCAAATTTGTTGTTTGGCAGCAACAAATACATCTTCTTTTAAAAAACAAAAGAAAAAAAAAAACAAAACAAGCAAGGGAACCTGCTGATCAAATAATACTGAATTTTGTTTATAGGACACTGCCGTTTTCTCTTTGGCTGAACTTATCCCCTCTTCGTACTGTTTTCTAAATATTGCAGGTATAGACGCGACTGTTCCAGGCATAATACAAGAACATTCCTGGAGTTTCTTTGCTCTAGAGTGACATTTAGATCATTAAAGCTGCTTTGATGGATGCTTCCCAGTGAGAAAATCTGTTGTACTCGAAAACTGTGATCATAGTGGTTCTACAGCACGATCCTATATTATTATCCTTTGTCATGTTTAGATACTGCAGTGGAGCATGAATTGCAATGGTGGTGATTTTTTTCCTAAGAAACTAATATATTTACTCTCCATTTAAGTGTCAGGCTCCCTTTAAGTAACTTGCCCTGACCAGACGGAGAAATTGCTTCCAGCTTATAAACAGGAAATAATGTTCTTCCTCATGACTGCTGGGAAGATGTGCACCCAAACTCCATTTCGTGGCATCAATCTGAAAAAAATACATTCTGAAATCAAAGGAGGGGCATAAGACTCACCTTTGAGTATCTGGAAAGATTCTTTAGAAGCTTAAATCCACTTTAGCTGAGATTTAGTTTTAGCAGACTGATCTTCTGTGTAAGTGCCATGAATAGTGCAAGCAAGGTGGAATAACTCTCTGGTTAATTACCTGCAGTTTTCAAAAGAAAAAGCATTAATTTTCCTTCAACTTGAGCATGGCATTTTGCCAAGGCTAGTATATCGCTGTACGTACTTGGTCTATTCTGACAGTTCAGAATTTCTCATTTGTGTTTGCTGATTGAAAGTTAAGCAGACTTGGCTGCGAGCCCTCTATCTTGAAGTGACTGTGTGCTCCTTTCCCATCCCTAAAGGTATACTTAGTCTTAACTATAGCTAAGTAAGTTGTTTTGTTTGGCCACAGCCTTTACACTCTCACTGAAGTCTAAAGGATCCCTTAGGTTGCAGCGTTTTATTGCCATCTCATGTGTTTATGCCGTACCTCAGAGCTGATGCATTCTGTAGTACGCTCCATGTTGTTGAGGACCGTTCTTCCCCTCTGTCCCAAAGATATATAAGACAGCCGTTCACTGGCTTTCACTAACTTGACTCATGAGAAATAGATCTAAATTATCTGTAACTACTTAGTGTCAAATAGAAAGCTTAGCAATAGTTGATCCCAATTCCAGGGAGAACAATTAATGCCCCGGTTCCCCCAAGGTTAGTTGACCCATACTAGTTGAGGATGGTGGATTTAAAAGAAAAGCAAGCAATGTACCCTCCACACCTCTGAAAAAGCTAGTGATTTCAGTCACACTTAGTATGTTGAAAATCATACTGCTTAAATTACGAAAAGATTAAACTGATACCTTTATCAGACGTTATGTGGGATAATGCCGCATGCAAGAAGAATGATGGTTATGAGACAGGCATCCATGATGCTTGTTTTAAGACTCCACTATACTGTGCCTGTTTTAACTCTGTCTGTCAAATTCCAATTGTAGAAAGCAGAATTAAAGGAGCCTGAGGAATAGAAAGGTGAAGGGGAATAATCCATTTTGGTACCAGTATACAGAGAGGATAGACAACATGACTGGCAGAAAAAAAGTCTGGAAAACCTCAGGCTTTTTTCCTTCCCAACCAGCAGACACCTGGAACATGACAAGCTTATGTGCTGCAACCGTTGCCTCAACCAGCAGAATCTGTGACTATAGTTTGGTGACAGTCTTCATCTGCAAATTGCAGTAAAATGAGCCCATTTGGGGAGAAAATTAAGATAAGTGCAAAGCTATCTGGGTTCACCTCTTATTTATCATTCACAATTCATAGTTGTGATGCACTTCAATACTCATATGAGGATCTAGGCATTCTGTTATCTTTTCTGAAACTGTGAAAGTTTGGTGACTCTTTCATCCTGAGCCAGGACGTAATGGGGCTTGAGTCTTTTGTTTGTCCTCTTCTCTCTCTTTCTCAGAATGAGCCTGGAGGCTCTGTGGCATCTCCTAAGGTCCGATTGGCAGTTTCATCACCCACTAATAACAAGGGAAAACTCCACTGATCAGAGCATAGCTCTAGGGATACTTTCTCAGAAGAGGTGGTGCTTTTATTAGCGGATAGATTTTTCTCTTCTAATTTGTGTTTCCTGCATGTTTAGGAGGGATATGTTAGAGGCCTTGGGAGGGGAAAATGACACCCAGGTTTGAATCACTTGCATTAGCCATTGATGCAGCAAATTTAAGCAGCTGCACTCCTACCTGGGGATGACTTCCGGATACTCTTTTTACAGTTGTTAAGAGGATAAGCCTTGAATGTAGCTTAACATCTCGTTTTGGCAGCATGTTCCTGCAATATATACTTGCAGTACTATTTCTCCCAGTGTTCGCAGATCTACCTGAAGCATCATATTTCCACAGAACAAATCTATGAGCACTCCCCCAAGAAGCAACCTAAAAGGATTTATAACTCTAATTGAATCACAATGGTGGAGTTTTTTTAAAGTCTGTAAATTAATATTTGAAAATAATTTCCCTTATCAATACACTGAGTGCATTGTTCCATGTGTCCAAATAGCATCATGTATTTTCCTAGAATATCTTCCTGTTTTCCATCAGCTTCTTGGAATTATGTGGTTGTTCACATAATTATTACCTTTAAGTAATGAATGCCAGTGGCATTAACATAAGAAATAGAAATCTGAATAATCTATCATACTTGACTATAGAGCTCTGTAAAGACATGACTGTACTGAAGCAGTGATTTTGCCATGATATATTTCTGATTGCGAAGTAAAAGTTGGCAAAGAAATTTCACTTTTTCTGTAGAATAAGAATGAAGCATATCAGGGACCAAAGGGTTTAATTTTGAAAAAAATGTGAAAAGGACTGGTTTTACAGAAACTGTGGCCCATGCACAAAACTTTCTTCACCCTCTGTGCTGAATGAAGAAGCGAATCTTGGCCTGGGAGTGGGAAGAAAGAATTAGACAGTGTCTTACTTGTGTCTTGGTGCATGCACACGTAGGGTTGAATTACATTAATGTGTTCTTTCTTCTTGGTGAACAGAAAGAACAGAAAGAATCACAATTTAAATTAGGGATGTTCTTAAAAAAGAACAAACAAAAATGTTATCTTGTATTTGTACTGAGTATGGTTACAAGGAATTGTTGGAAAATACCTAATGTTCTAGGTTAATACACTGGCTACATCTGTTTCTGTGCCCGTATTCTTAATTTAGTTGGAGATGCTTACCTTAAGTCAGTTATGCTTTGGGACAGTTAAATAAGGTGCTGGATAAATAGAACTCTGGTGGACTTTTAATGTTTCAACATCTAGTTCCTAAAGAACCTCACCAATTTGATTCACACCTCAGCAAATCCCTAGCTAACCTATAACAAGTCCATCTGCTCTGCTGCTGAGTTCTCTCGAGCTCCTGACAAAGCATTTATTTTCTGAAGGGGTGATCACAGAATCACAAAATAGTTAGGGTTGGAAGGGACCTCTGGAGATCTTCTAGTCCAACCCCCAGTCTAGAGCACATTGCACAGAGTCGTGTCCAGGCGGGTTTTGAATATCTCCAGAGAAGGAGACTCCACAACCTCCCTGGGCAGTCTGTTCCAGTGCTCTGTCACCCTCAAAGTAAAGAAGTTTTTTCCTCATATTTAGATGGAACTTCCCATGTTTCAGTTTGTGCCTGTTGCCCCTCATCTTCTCACTGGGTACCACTGAGAGGAGTCTGGCCCCACCCTCTTGACACCTGCCCCTAAGGTGTTTGTAAGTACTGATAAGATCCCCCCTCACTCTTCTCTTCTCCGGGCTAAACAGACCCGGCTCCCTCAGCCTCTCCTTGTAAGAGAGATGCTCCAGTCCTCTGATCATCTTTGTAGCCCTCCACTGGACTCTCTCCATTAGTTCCTTATCTTTCTTGAACTGGGGGCCCAGAACTGGACAAAATACTCCAGGTGTGGCCTCACTAGGGCAGTGTAGAGGGGGAGGATAACCTCCCTTGACCTTCTGGCCTCACTCTTCCTAATGCACCCCAGGATACCATTGGCCTTCTTGGCCACAAGGGCACACTGCTGGCTCATGGGGAGCTTGTTGTCTACCAGGACTCCCACGTCTTTGTCTGCAGAGCTGCTTTCCAGCAGATCAACCCCCAACCTGTACTGGTGCATGGGGTTATCCCTCCCTAGGTGCAGGACCCTACACTTGCCTTTGTTAAATCTCCTTCTGTTCCTCTCCACCCAACTCTCCAGCCTGCCCAGGTCTCGCTGAATGGCAGCACAGCATTCTGGTGTATCGGCTACACCTCCCAGTTTTGTATCATAAGCAAACTTGCTGAGTGCACACTCTGTCCCTTCGTCCAAGTCATTGATGAATAAGTTAAACAGAACTGGACCCAGTACTGACCCCTGGGGAACACCACTAGCTACAGGCCTCCAACTGGACTCAGCACCACTGATCACAACCCTCTGAGCTCTGCCATTCAGCCAGTTCTCAATCCATCTCACTGTCCGCTCATGTAACCCACACTTCCTGAGCTTTCCTATGGGGATGTTATGGGGTGATTTGAAGCAGGCTGGGCTGCTTAAGTGATGGGGTGATTGATGAAGACTGTGGTGGGTCCAGGCAGGAAAGTCCATTTCCTTCTGTGAAATGAGAACTTATGCTGGTCATTATGCAAATAAAACCATAACAGCTTAAGCTCCCTGCAGCTCTCAGTTCACAGAAGAAGTTTATTAGGGAGTACATCTGTCTGGCTTCTTTCATCTCACACAAAGAACTACCAAGTTGTCTTCTGCTGGGTTTATGTTCGCAGTCTCTGGGCAAACATCTGCCTGCTGGCACTTATTATTGCTAGAGCAGCAGGGGTTTGTGAGAGGGAATTTTGACAAGCCTAATTGCTAGAAGCGTTGGGCCTGCCTGCTGCCTAAATTTGTCACAATATCCCCAGGCTTTTTTCTTTTGCTTTTATTTTTTCCCCTCCCTTTTTAAAGAGCATCCCTCTTCTAAAAAAAATAATTGGAACTGTAATTTGTGGTTCAGCTGCTCATATATCAGTATACATATGATATAACTTTAAAACTAAACACTAAAAGTGTTAATAGAAAATTGGCAATTTATAGTCCAAAACCAAAAACCTTTATGCCAGGTCTCTGACATCCTTCCTTGTAACTGCTAAGATTAGTGGAGTGGGAGATGCTTGTAGGGAAGAAAGAGATGCTAACTTTGTGCATCTTTCATCACACCATCTGCAGATAGTAGTAGGCAAGAAAAATGTCTTGTCAGATAAGCCTAAAACTTATTTAGCAGATTAGAATCTTTTCCAAAATAGCATATGTTAAATGCCAAACATGTCTGAATGGTTATGAGCAAAAGTAATACCAGGCTAATGTGATAAGATAAAATAAACAGAACCATTTTTCAAGTTGTGCTCAAAAGAAATATGATCTAAAACACTGCAAGTAGGTAGTTTAGGCTACTACTTTCTGTTCAGGTTTTGCAATATCAGTGAAAAATTACTTTTCCTCTTTCTGTTGGTCTCTTGAATTAAAATCTGTTTTATCATATTATGTAGACCACACGTGATAGGCCAGCTAGAGCGACAGCTACAGGATGGAAGGAGAATACATAGATGGGTTTTACCTGAGGCACTGGGGAGATGGTCTTTTATTCAGTAAATAATTGGAAAAGGTAAATCTACACAGCTAAAATAGCTGTGACAGGAAAGAACACCTTGGCCTTCTCTGGGCGCTTTCTCTGCCAGGGTCTCCAAAGAGGGAGTCAGTAGATGCTGCTATTTATTAAGCTTGTTGGTGCTCTTTAGAAGTCTCTTGATCAATGAGGCTCTGCTGCTGGATTCCCTGCAGCTTCTTGGTAATTTCCTTGATGATGCAAGTAGCTTGGGGCATCGTTCTACACATCACATAAAAGGAGCTTTAATTGAGTGGAATGGGAACCTGTGTAGTAGCAAGCCAGTGAGATGCTGTTGTAATACTAGATCTCAAAAACTTCTTTATGATAGTGGTGGAAGGTAAAGCAATGTAGAATGGTTAGTGGGAAGTATGCTTATATGTTTTCTTGTTGAGTTTTGATTTCCTTTCCTTCCCAAGCCAGCCCAATAGTACAGTACTCAGGAATATATAATAAAGATTCAGTTACTGACCAGATGTTCTGGGTTAACCCCAGAAGGCAGCTAAACACCACAGAGCTACTTGCTCACCACTCAACACAGTGGGATGGAGGAGAGAATTGGAAGGGTAAAGTGGGTTCATAAAGACACTTTAATAGGGAAAGCAAAAGCTGTGCACGCAAGCAGAGCAAAATAAGGAATTCATCCACTAATACCTATCGGCAGGCAGGTGTTTAGCCTCTTCCAGGAAAGCAGGGCTTCATCATGTGTAACAGTTACTTGGGAAGACAAATGCCATCACTCCGAACATCCCTTCCTTCTTCCTTCTTCCCCCAGTTTTATATGCTGAGCATGACTCCATAAGGTATGGAAAATCCCTTTGGTCAGTTGGGGTCAGCTGTCCCAGCTGTGTCCCCTCCCAACTTCTTGTACACCTTTGCCCTACTCACCGGCGGAGCAGCGTGAGAAGCAGAAAAGGCCTTGGTCCTCTGTAAGCGCTGCTCAGCAACGGCTAAAACATCCCTATGTTATCAACACTGTTTTGGTCACAAATTCAAAGTGTAGCACCATAGCAGATGCTATAAAGAATATTAGCTCTATCCCAGCCAAAACCAGTACACCAGACAAGAAAAAACCTGGACAATCTCAAAGATTTAATCCATCCTGTATGACCAGGGAACAAGAGGGGCCTGACCTTTCAAGCACACAAACAGGTTGCATAGGGAGCCATGTCCTGTAATTCAATAAATGGCCAGGCTTGTCAGCACTAGTTGGCCTGTGTCCCACTGCGCCTGTTGAGAAGCTGTTTCCGACCCTCACACCATCAATGATTGCGAGCTTTCTTCTAGTCACCAGCTTGATTTATTCAAAGCTTGTTCTTCTGCCAGCCTCTTTGTTTAGCTGTATTATCTCTTTCTCCCCTGTATTTGCATCCTAATTTATTTGCAGGGAATGGTTCTGTTCCCTCTTGGTCTTTGGTGTGGTTAATCAAGCCAAGTTTCTTTAATTCATCTATGTCAATATAAATTCGAGAGAGATTAACATGTGTGACAGAATTCCACTCAGCATTCTGAATAGGATTTTCCATCCTATGCAGTCATATGGTATTAGCAGACATAGGTCTGCTAGAAAAGCTTTGCTAGATATATTCAAAGATTTTTTGCTTTTTGCATAAATATCACGGTTTCTGGGACTGACATAAGGAAAGTAGGCAATTACCTTGGGCATCAGATTGCTGGGGCAATTAAATAGGCATGGCCTTCTATTAATTTTTCCCTTTTTTGCCTATTTGTGAACAAACCTTGAGCTGAATGACTTTGTGATCAAGTAACATGCACAGAGCTTTCTCTTTTTTTCAGGAGCTTGGATAGAAAAATCCTTGTTAGCTCCTAAGGATGTTATTAAATTGTGGTTGATGTCTGTTCTTCCAGGCCACAAAATTGATACTTTGGTCTTTTATATTAAGGTGCCTCTCAAGCTTGGATCAGAAGTGAGTGCTTTTTTGCCTGTTTGGTGTGACAGTCATTTCAGATAGCAGGACCTTCTGTAGTCATCCACATAAATAGATATATTGCATGAGATACTTGAATGTTACCAGACCAAACCCTCTGAGTTTGAGTGTCAGAGGGAAATAGATGCCTTTTCCTCATGTTTTCCAATTTTTGCTGCTTTGCTGCATTTCCTTAAGCTATGAATGGCAATGATTCTTTTAGTGTACTGTGAAATTTCTTAATTTTATCATTGTACAGGAAAATGCAGTTTCTTTGTATTAGGTGGACATGTCATTGGCATAAAATAACACCACATTTAATTTAAGTCATAATGCGAAACACGTGTTAGGGACTGACTATTGCAACTTGGCAATATGACAGGGAAGGGAGGGAATGTCAATAGAAAGGTAACTTTTGTAGAAAGGTCACTTTCATGGTATACCAACATGGAAGAGGTTGAAGATCAGTCACAAAAAAACATTTTCAAATTGGTAATTACTGTAGTATCTGGTCTTCATCGTTAAAGAATTACACAAAATTATCTCATGTAGGTGTTTGAGTATATTTTTGCATATTTTTAGTGCAGAGATTGATACAGGATGTAAATTGCAGTGAAAAATGCATTCTGCAGTGAAAGATATCAAGCAGCTATGAAATGTAAATCAAACACCTAAACCCCACATTTTTATTAAATAGAAACAAGAAAACTCAAACAAAGTAAGTAAACACAGTACTGGTACTTAATTCTTAAAGCATAACTATACCAATAATATTTTACTGTGTTTTCTTCAGAGGAAGCAACTGCTACGTCAGCTAGTTGCTTTTTCTGTCCTGTAATAATTGGCACTCACTCTTCAAGGTTTTTGAAGTCTTGATGGGCGGTAAGGCTGAATTTAAGATGAGTTGGTGTATTGATCTCACCTGGTCCTGATTTTGATGCTTCTCATGCTACCAGCCCCACTGCTTGCTGTTTTGTGTTACTCATTGCGCTGCTTCTCATCACTTTAGCCATGCTTCACACAACTTTCCCTCTCACTCACTACCTCTGCCTTGTATCTCTTCTTTTGCTAGCTGTGCTTCATAGTGCTTTTCTCCCTATTTTCTCGCCTCATTTTCTTTGCTGTGTTAGCCATTCTAGCCAACTTCAGCAGCTTTGCTGGTGTGGTGCGCTGACCCCAGCCAGCAACTAAGCACCCACCAGCCACTTGTTCACTCCCCTGCTGTGACATGGGTGAGAGACTTGGAAGAGCTACAAGAAAAACTCATAAGTCAAGATAAAGACAGCTTAATAAGTGAAGAGGGGAGAGGTGGTGTGAAGAAAAAAAAAAGAAGGGGGAAAAATGAAGCACAAAAAAACCCAAAAAACCCAAGTGAGGCAAAAGTAATCACTCATCACCAGCACACAGATGCCCAGATAGTCTGAGCAACGGCTGCTCTGGAAATACTCCCTCCCAGTTATTGCTAAGTGTGATGTTACACTGTGTGAAGCACATCTCTCTGGTCAATTCAGTCACCTGTCCCAGCTGTGTTCCCTCACAGCCTCTTGCCTACCCTCAGCCTATTTGGTGGTGGGGCACAGTGAGAAACAGAAGGCCTTGATGCTGTGCAAGCACTGTTTGGTAGTAGCTAAAACATTGGTGTTTCATCATCACTGTTCTGGTCACAAGTCTAAAGCACAGCACCCTATGGGCTACTGCTATATCTCCTACTTAATAAATTCTTATGTTAAAGCCAGAAATTTTCTTTTTCCAAAATGTCTTCTTCTTTCTCTAGTCTTCGTATTGCAACACTGGAAACTACTAACAAAGATTGCTGTTACCATTTATGCCAGATATATTTAGGCAGGCATTAGAACTGTGTATTACTGTAAAAACAAAACTTTCCTACTCTCCTTCTAATAGAAATGCCTCTCAAACATTACACAACACACAAAGCAACTGTGCTTTGGGCTTGCTTATTGATCCTTTCCATTTGCCTTCTCTTTGCTTGCTTAATTGTCATAAGTAAGACCCTTCGCTTCTCAGCATCCTCTGCTTCAGGCTTCTTTGAGGTGAGGGGAGGTGTGCTGGAATTTTCTTGCACTTCTGTAGTTAACCAACAGCCTTTCCTAAGGAAGGGAAGCAATCCTTGTTTTAACTAAAGGATTGGCCAGGTTCTTCTTGAATAAGCATGAGGCTGAAAAAACTTTGAAATGAAAGATGAAGTCTGCAAGGACTGTCTCAAAGGAAAAGAAATCTCAAAGGGAGTATTTGCCACAAGAACTAGCATTCTTCACCATGAGGCAGTTGAATGAGTTGACTGTTACTGGAGGTGTCCTCTAATGGGAGTACTCCAGGAAATGAATTTTCCTGCGGGTGAGCTTACTGGCAGGCTTCATAACAGGTACAGCTGACACAAAGCTTGAAACATTTTACTGCTTTTTCAGAAGAAAGGGGAGAAACAGGGGAGATGGTGAGGTAGTTGAATGAGGATCAGAAAGGGTTTTTTGAGGTAACTCTGGTGTAAGTAGTTTAGGTATAGTTCTGCTTTCATTTCTTCACCAGTATCTTTTATAAACATGTGCAACTTTTATTTGATGTGGGTTTTATAGAAAAGTGCTTGTTGCATTTGATATAAGCCATTTTTAAGTTACCATTTATTTAGGTAACTGTGTAAAAGCAAGGTATTCCCCATTTAGAGATGTGTCGAGTTTCTGTAGGTACTGCCTGAAGGAATTTAACATGCACTCCAGCTGCCCACCATGGCTTCTGCCATATGAGCCAGCTGGAGGCTCAGGGGCCAGAGGCAGCAGGAGTATCTTCTAGTGGCTGCTGGTGACAGCTCAGGGCTTTCTGGCATTTGGCAAGGCACAAAGAAATATGTTTAAACCCTATGTGTTGCGGAAAGCTTAAAAGAGTCACAGGGCATTGCTGGATGTAAGAAATGGCTTTTTTTCTCTATGCCTAGGTTTTTTAAGATACATGTATCAATAACTGTGAGGCACACATATTTTCACAGAATCACAGAATCACAGAATCATCTTGGTTAGAAAGGATCTTTAAGATCATTGAGTCCAACCATTAACTCAACATTACCAAGTCAACCACTAAACAATATCCCTAAACAATATCCCTAAGCACTACATCAACTCATCTTCTAAATATCTCCAGGGATGGTGACTCCACCACTTCCCTGGGCAGCCTGTTCCACTGCTTGATAACCCTTTCCATGAAGAAATTATTCGTGATATCCAATCTAAACCTCTCCTGGTGCAACTTGAGTCCGTTTCCTCTCATCCTATTGCTTGTTACCTGGGGGAAGTGACTAACAACCTCCTCGCTACAATCTCCTTTCAGGTACTTGTATACAGCAATAAGGTCTCTCCTCAGCCTCCTTTTCTCCTGGCTAAACAATCCCAGTTCCCTCAGCTGCTCCTCATAAGACTTGTTCTCCAGACCCTTCACCAGCTTCGTTGCACTTCTTTGGACTCGCTCTAGTACCTCAATATCTTTCTTGTAGTGAAGAACCCAAAACTGAACACAGCATTCGAGGTGCGGCCTCACCAGTGCTGAGTACAGAGGGACGATCACTTCCCTTGTCCTGCTGGCCACACTATTCCTGTTACAAGCCAGGATGCTGTTGGCCTTCTTGGCCACTGGGGCACTCTGCTGGCTTGTATTCAGCTGGCCATTGATAAACACCCCCAGGTCTTTTTCCACCAGGCAGCTTTCTAGCCACACTTCCCCAGGCCTGTAGCGCTACATGGGGTTGTTGTGACTAAAGTGCAGGACCTGACAATTAGCCTTGTGGAACCTCATACCGTTGGCCTCAGCCCATCGATCAAACCTGTCGAGATCCCTCTGCAGAGCCTTCCTACCCTCCAGCAGATCAACACTCGTGCCAACTTGACGTCGTCTGCAAACTTACTGAGTCCAAGTGCACTTGGTCCCCTCATCCAGATCATTGATAATGATATTAAAGATTAAAATATATTAGGGGTGGAGGGACTGAAGATATATAGATATAAGTGAAGGGCAACTGAAAATGAAAGCAAGCACTTGCTTCAGTGAGCTTTAAGAAATGTGCTAAGTTCTAAAGGATATCTGAAATTGTGCTTTACCTTACTTAAAGAAAAGTTGTAGAAAACTGTGGGCCACACTATTGTCTCTAAGACTAACAGCCTTACTAAACAGTGGCAGTTGCTTAAAAACAACTTCAAAATGAATGATGTGAAGGTTTTTCAGATGGTTATTGTAAAAGTGTTCTCCACAGGCTTTTTGGGTGGTAGGTGAAATCATTCTTGCACTAGAAAGAACGTATATCGAAGAATTCAGCTTCAGCCTTGCTTGGGAAAGTAGGAGTGCTCTGCTGCTTCTCCCATTTTGCCACTTTTTGCCTGGGGCTGTTGCTATCTGATTTCCTCACTGGCCAGAGAGAAATAAAAAGAAAGAAAAGAAAAACTAAAAAAAAAGAAAATAAAACCACCTCTGCCACTGGCTTTTGCAGCCTTCTTTTTCCATCTGATACCTCCTCTAGAAGTACATCACATTGCAGCATATTCTGCAGGAATATGATCTGAATAGCTGCTTTAGGTATGGCAATGTGTATTTCTCTTGAATTCCATTCTATACCCATGTGTAAAACGTTTCTCTCTTACACTGATTGGTAAGTTGCAAAAATGACCATAAATTTTGCTGAAAAAGAAACAGAAATGTCTTTCATATTATTTAGAAAATGTTGGTGCTAACCTGAGAGTCATTCAACTATTTTCCCTCCTGTTTAGGAGTCAATCTGTAAGGGTACATTTGTGAACTAAAGTAGAAATGCAATTCGTTACAACAAACCTGAACTTGTGTGCATTTGACCACATTCTCGTTGTGAGCAGCCTTGGTAGTTGTTTTATAATCATGTACTGTGGTAAACCAGACAGAGCTCCAACAATTTACATTAGCCAAAAATCAAGAGATTTCCAAGATGAAGGCATTTCCAAGGCCTTTACCCTCTACACTAGATGCTCACTCAAACTCAGACTTCCTTTATTCTTTTGTGACTCATGATTTTTGAATAACCTTTGCTTCACTGAAACAGTCTAGAGAAGTAAATCTAATGTCTCCTATATTCTTCTGAAGAGTGAAGTAGGCACAATAAATATTCTTGTTCAAAATAACCCCTTTTAGTGATGGCACTGGATGGCTGCTTTCATTTTTCCTCCCCAGACTTGACACAAGAAAAACTCTGTACAGTCCAGGTGAAGGTTCTTCTAGTCCTGTATCTTTTCCCAGACATCTGGCTCAAGTCAGATGCCTGGGCGAAATTGTGAGCATAAGGCAAGCAAGGAATGATATTTCCACTGAAACTGAAATCAGAAAAAAAAGCAATCTATGTGGTATAGGCACTGTCTAAGGAGGTGTTTTTGAATGAAGGAAGTGTCTGTGTAATATCATATGAGAAATATGGTGCTGTTTGTTCATTTTGAGAAGAGTAAATTTAGAGTAATGTCTATGGGGAAAAAAAATCAGGCTTCTAACTACAGCTTCTTGCAGTAGGAGAAGAGGCATTGGAAATTCTAAGTGCTTTAACTGCTTTTAATTTTTTTTTGAACTTTTCAGACTGTCTTGCTTTTTCTGTTGCTCTGACTGTATTTGTTTCTTCAGAGTATATCTTTTACTCTTGGTATTTGTGCTACTGCCTTTTGAAATAGTGTTCTCTGAGTCTTTTTTTGGTTGCCAATACACTTCTTCCTCGTTAGTTACTTTCACGATTTTCCCCTCCTGTGCCATGCCTCATGACTTACCTTAAGTTACTCTGTACAGTGAAGTATATTAATCAGTTTTTGCCCCTAAAATATGCACGCTTTGTATTAATCTTCTTTTCTAAATCCCTCTTTTTTTCTGTTTTACGCATATTCTAACTCATCTTTGCCTAATTTGGATTTTAAAATCTTCCAAGAAAGGACTTCGTCCTTTCACGGCCTCTTTCAAGGGTCATGCAAAGTTAATGGATTGTATGAATGTTTAATAATAATAATATTCATGGAGATGTATTTTTTTAATAATAATGAAAGTTCTGCAGCTGTGTGAACATTCTGTGATATTTCTGCTTTAAATGTTGACATTCAGGATCAAACTTTCTGAAATAATAGGCTTTTTTCCCTGCTTATCTGTATGACTAAAATAGTATCTAAATACATGTTGGGCATTGGTTATACTGTGCAATGTGTGCAGGCAGACTCCTAAATCTGAGTGGTTGCTACCTACATAAATTTTTCTGAAACCCCTGTAGACAGAAGGGCTTATATGTGCATTGCAGGAGCCTGCAAATCAGGCACATAAATACCTGTCTACCCAGGAGTTTTCTTGCAAAATTATAGATACAGAAATGGAGGTTTGTATTAATCTGGCATGCTGCAGAAGAGCTGTAAACAAGGAAGTCGTATAGCTGCTCTCTGAAGTAGGCACAATTTTTGCTCCTATCAGACTGCACATTGTGTAAGAACAATGTCAGACTAACTAGATTTGTTGACAAGTTTAATCTGTTAAACAATTTAACATTTATTGGCAAGTTTAATATGACTCAACTGACAAAGAATTTTTCAGCCCACTAACTAGCTAGTTTGGGGAATTAGGAAAGTATCACCTGTTCCTTCACCTTCCCTTCAGTCAGGCACCCAAAACACAAGGACTTCCAGCTCTCCACATTCTTTTCAGGCCAGGCAATAAGGCTGAAGGACCCTGACTGTAACTGACTCCTTGCTTTTAAAGCTTTGATGTTGCTATCTTCTAGCTGGCCAGTTGTGCCAAATCCCTGGTTCTGGGATCACTGGCTTCCAACCAGCTCATGGTGTAGTTGAGTTTGTTACCATGTGAGCAAGCTGAAAAAAACACCTTTCTGTTTAGATTTGTTGTTGTTAGAAAAATTCATAGAATTTTTTTACATCTGCTTTCATGAAAAGTACATGCAGTAGTAGATGCATGTACAGGAAGTACTAACAGAAGGTTAGAATGCAGCAAAGACTACAAACTGAGGAGGACATTTTATGCAGATTGTAAAGATTATTTAAGGAAGACATTTTAACAGTCTCTGAGAAAGTCGTCCTTCACACTTGCAGGTGCAGTGGCAGTCATATTTTACATTGATTGTCTTCTGCAAGCAGCACTGTCATTGCCAGTAACTCGGTGTTTCTAGTATATAGCTCAGCCTCTTCAGTTTTGTCAGTGATTTTGAGTTCTGTTTAGTAATAGCGTATATAACACTTTTTGTGCAGTTTTTGGCTTCCTCACCCTATCAAGAATCTGTTGGCACTGTCACTAGTGTTTTTTTGGGGGGTCGGGGGTGTACCTATGTTACTCTTAAATGTATGTCTGTTTGTTTACATGTACGTAGGTATGAGGTGGTATACCCATTGGATGGCTCTTTATCTGCCTCTATTTCTGTTGCAAGAGCCCTTCCATGTTAAATAGCACAGTGTTGAAATAACAGCCTTATACTTCTTTTGACAAGTTTCTATAATGTTTTCCTTTATACTATTTTAAATGTATATTTTGTAGGTGTTTAAACGATAGGTTATATAAATAACACAAGTGGTATGTATGTGGTTCATAAACACACAAGCTTGTGCACACACACGCATATACGTTTTAACATGGACTTACTGTTGTCCAGCTGCAGTTCCTATGGGCATTGTTAGAGGTTGCTGTTAGTGTCAGGCATTTCTTTAAAGAAAACCCATTTTATGAAATTGTCAGTAAGATGAAGATAGAATTTATCTTGTTCTTGCTTAAATGGCTTAAACTCAACTACAGTATTTACAGTAAAGACACCAAGGTTCTGTCTTATGCTTCAACACTGATAATGTATCTTCTCTATTTGCTTCCTCCTGCTGTCTTAAGCCTTTGATTACATGTCTAAAATCATGAGTGCTAACCTCCTTCCTTTTCACATTTGTTGATGTTAGCCATCGTTGTTTGTAATTTAGATTTCTCTGTTAACCTTGAGTACTCTTTTCATACCTCTTCTTCATTTACCACTCCTCTTAGCTCTGTCTGTGTAAGACACTGTGCCCGTTCCGTTCTGCTGTTCCTTGTCCAAGAATGAAATTCTGACCCCAGGGAAATCAGTGGCAAAGTACATCAACTTCACTAAGCACAGAATTTCTTCCTACCAGTTTTGTATCTTTCTGTCCCTTGATTTGACACACATCAACCTTATGTCAGGAATTTAGAGTGTAACATTTATTGTCTGCCGTTTGCTATCTGATTCTATAAAAACTTGCATAGAAGTTGGATCAAATTTTATCATACAACTGAAGTCAAGACAAATTACAGTCCTTTCTGGGAAGAGAAGACAGCACAGATGACCCATTTTTATGTTAACCAAGGCTTGAATGTCACTGGACAACATCAACACAAATGCCTGCAGAGCTCAGTTAGCAAAGTTCACTTGCTAATTGTTTTTGTCTTACTATGATGTCAAGACTCAATCGTAAGTATATATCTTTTCCATTCTTGTGCTCGGTATTTTAGACAGCTACTGAGAAAGATAAAGCCAGTATATGAGCATAGCTTGAAAACAAAACATTTTATCACATTTTATCAATAAAAAGTATTGCAGCCTTTTTTGTGTGCTTTGCAAGCTCCTGAGAGATGTGCCGTATTGTTAAGTGGACTTGGGGAAGCAGAGTTTCTTCTTTGTATGGACAGAAGTTTTTGAGTAGATATTTTCATAATAAGATGAAAACAGGACATTGAGCTTCTTTAGAAAAGGATCAAGATATTCTTGATTACTAATTGACATCCTTAGTTTGATAAGATTTTTTTCCATAGAAAAGTTACTTATTTCAATAAGGCTTAGTTTTTGGAATGAAATGCTACTCCACATAAGAAAGAATGGAGGCAAGAGTGCCAGAGTCTGGCTCATAATTACTGTTTATAATGAAGAAAAACAAGCCTTTCATTTGCAGTTTTGAAAAAAAAAAGTAATTTTTTTCGTATACTGTAGTATTTTGTTGTTATATTTCCTGATATATGTCGTGATATATCACTTTGGAGATATGTTTCCCTAAGTTTCTTATATTATTTTGACCAAGTATTTTTGTATACTATTGGTTTCTTCTAACTTCCTCATGTACTATAAAAATGAGAAAAAGAATTTTGATTTTTCTATCAGCCCTTCTATGCATCATATCAACACCAGAACTTTAGTGCTTCTTTGTTATTGTTGTCACTTACTATTCATTCTCTTTAGCTTTGAAAAGGGTAAGTTATATCACTGGACTTAATTAGATGTTCTTTGCAGTTAATAGAATGATTAAAGGCACAAGGTGGTGTAAAAAAGAAAGTATATTTTCATGAATTGTAACTAGTAGTTCTGAGAGTTACTTTGTATATAGGTGGATTTCCCATTCTTCATGTTTTCAACCTGAAGAGATAGAGAATATATATATTTCTTGTATATATAAGCATGTATGCAACATGTCTGTATTTGCCTATCTATCTGTTGATCTGGCTGCTTTGTTTGCACCTGCTTTCTGCAAGCCCAGGACACCTGCACTAACCACCTGCACTTTGCAGGCATCTAATAACTTATAATGATACTCTGTTGAATACTTAATTACCTGTATGTAGTTGCTGTTTCTCAAACTGTTTCAGACTGTAATTATGTGAAACTTAAATCACATTGCAGTGTTTGCATGTGTGTGAGTGCACACATGCGCGCTCGTGTGGGGGAATTCAACCTAGAGTGACATAATGATTAGCAGCTAGATATGATCTTTATCTAGCTCAGTAGCTGTTCAAAATAACTATGGTAGTAGCATGACATGAATTACAATTTACTCTCTTGACTGCTAATATCTGCTTTATATGCAAAACATATAAAGCATATCTGTTATTCAGCTGCATCCATAAAAATGTGAATTTTCTTAAATTTTCTCTAACAGAATGAATTGTCTAATTTTCCACAGAAAATGGTCATGATAGAACTGCTTAAAAATAGATATTAAAATATGTGCCCATTGTAATATCTTATCTATGATAAAATCCAAACATTTCTCAGAATCATGCCTCTTTTGGGCGGAAAAAAAAAAGAATTAAGTATCTGATGGCTTGTAGTGAAAGAATTGCCTCTGTGTTTATGAAAAGGTTAGATTAATTCCATCAAGCAGTCATTGAGATTGGAAGAAACATCTAAAGATCATCTAGTTACTACAGTTACTTAAGACTGTTTCTTGTCAGGCTTTGAATGTCTTAAAAGGAAAAAGACTGTACATCTGCCTTCTTGTGCTTGGCCACCTCACAGTTTAGAAAACAATAAAGTTGTTTAGTAGATTTTTTTTTTTTAACTTTTAACTTGAATTTCTTGTGTTTCAATTTGTACCCGTTGCTGCTGCTTCTGCTAGGCACCACCGAGAAGAGTCTGCCTCCGTCATCTTTGTTCCTTCCATCAGGTATTTATACACATTGATAAGATTCCCTTGAGATTTTGCTTCTCCAGGCAGAAGAGTCTCTGCTCTCTCAGCCTTTCCTCATATGAAAGATGCAAGAGTGCCTTAATCATCTGTGTTGGCCCTTTGCTGCACTTACACCAATAAGTCCATGTCTCTTTTGTACTGGGGAACCCAGCTGGACGCAGTATTTAAGATGTGTCTCCCAAGAGCTGAGCAGAGAGGAAGGATCACCTCCCTCAACCCGCTGGCAATACTCCTGCTAATGCAGCAAAGGACGGATGCTGTTGACTGTCTTTGCTGAAAGGGCATATTGCTGGCTCGTGTTCAGTTCAGTGTCCACCAGGACCCCCAGGTCGTTTTCCGCAAGGTTGCTTTCCAGCCAGTCAGCCCCAGCCTGTACGGGTCTGTGGAGTTATTGCTCCCTAGGTGTCGGTTATTCCCTCCCCAGGACTCTGCACTTTCTTTGTTGAACTATGTGAGGCTCCTGTCAGCACATTTCTCCAACTTGTCGAGGTCCCTCTGAATGGCAGCACACCCATCTGGTGCATCAACTACTCTTCCCAGTTTTGTATCATCTGCAAACTTGCTGGGGGTGCCCTCTGCCAATTATCTAAGTCATTATAAAGAGGTTAAACAGTAGTGGATGCCATATTGATGCCTAGTGTACACCACTAGTGACTGGCTTCCAGCTGGACTATATGCCATTGATCACAACCCTTTGAGCACAGCAGTTCAGCCAGCTTCTAATCCTCCTCAGTCACTGTCCATTTATCTGGTTTATACTTAACAGTTTGTCTGTGCAGTTGTTATGGGAGATTGTGCTGAAAGTTGCGCTAAAATCAAGGTAAACAATATCCACTGCTCTCCCCCATTCCACTGATCCAGTTCTAACATCAAAGAAGGTTATCAGATTGGTTAGGCATGATTTCCTCTTTGTAAATCCATGCTGACTACTCATAATCACTTTCCTGACTTAATACTGGAAGCCATTTTCAGACATGCTTCTTGCTCCTTAACCTTACAGGGATGGAGGTGAGACTGACTGGCCAGTGGTTCCCTGGATTCTGTTTTTGCCCTTCTTGGAGATAGCAGTGATATTTACTTTCTCCCAGTCCTTGGCTGAGTCGCCCAGTTGTCATGATGTTTACAACATAACAGAGTGGCCTCACAATGACGTCAGCCAACTCCTTCAGCAACAGTGGGTATATCCCATCAGGTCCCATGGCCCTGTCTTTGTGCAGTTTGTTTAAATGTACCCTAGCCAGATATTGTTTCCCTGAGGGTAAATCTCCCTTGCACCAGATTTTCCCACAGGTCCCAGGGGCCTGGGATTCCTGAAGGCTGATCTTACTGGTACACGGTGAGGTGAACAAGGCATTGAGCACCTCAGCCTTTTCCATGTCCTTTGTCACCAGGCTCCCTGCTTCATTCAGCAGTGGGCCTGTGTCTTGTCTGATCTTCCTTTTGTTGCTGATGTATCCACAGATGCCTTTCTTGTTGCCCCTCATGTCTCTAGTCCAATTCAGCTCCACGTAGGCTTTGGCTTTCCTAACCCAATCCCTGCATGCTCAGACAGCATCTCCATATTTCTTCTGGGTTACTTACCCTGCTTCTGTCTCTTGTAAACTTCCTTTCCATGTTTGATCTTGAACAGGGGTTCCTTATTCATCCCATATTTACTTGAGAGATAAGTATCTGCAGATAGGTATTTTCAACTCCTTCTTTTTTTTTTTTTTTTTTGTCAGTTATGTGGAGCTCACTGCCTGTATCTACTCTGATTATACAGTCTACTTTAATGATGTCTTTGACTAAAATAGAGCGACACTTCTCCCATCTACCCACATTACTCATCAAGAACACCTGTAGCAGCCTAGAGAATTATCCATGCTTTATCTATCTGGACTCTTGGGCAAAAACTTATCACGTATGCAGTGTGGAAAGAACAGAGTTCAGAGGGGTTATTTTTAAGATCTTTCTGGATATTTAGTTGTTCATGCCATTATAATGCATAGTATAACACATTGAGCTGCCAGTCTATGAAGTAAATTTTGGGGGTTTTGTTACATTTTACCTAGTTCCTTAGGTGGTGCCCATCCTCTGGGCTTTACAGAGCAGATCAGGATCATTCTCCTTGCACTGCATGGAGAGGTTCAGGACGCTCCAAGGGATGTGTATGTAGATGTAATGTAATTAGTACTGCAATGTTAAGGCCCTACAATGTGTCCAGAGGAAGGCAACAAAGCTGGTGAAAGAGTTGGAAGGGATGTCCTGTGAGGAGTGGCTAAGGACTTTGGGTTTGGCTAGTTTGGAGAAAAGGAGGCTGAGGGGTGACTTCATTGCTCTCTACAGCTTCCTGAGGAAGGGAAGGGGAGAGGGAGGTGCTGAGCCCTTCTCCCTGGTCTCCTGTGACAGAACGTGTGGGAATGGTTCAAAGATGTGTCAGGGAGGTTCAGATTTGACGTTAGGAAGCATTTCTTTACCAAAAAGACAGTCAAACACTGGAACAGGCTTCCTAAAGAGGTGGTCGATGTCCCAACCTGTCAGTATTGAAGAAGCATTTGGACAATGCCCTTAATAACATGCTTTAACTTTTGGTCAGCCCTGAATTGATCAGGCAGTTAGACTAGATGATTATTGTAGGTCCCTTCCAGCTGAAATACTCTATTTTGTTCTAAGTAAAGGAGGATTTATAATTGTCAACATGTAGAGTAGGAACATAATAAAAAATATTCAGTATACTAGTTTTGTTGAGGCACACTCTAGGTCCAGTTAATCAGTACATAAGTGGTTTATAGAAAGAGTAAATATAAGATCTAGCTGTGATAGTTACTTGCCCTGTGTCTTGTGGTCAGCACAGTGCAGACACTACAGTTGTGGTTGGTATTGATACCTGAATTTTAGCTTTGACAATCAGGGATGTGCCATCTCCTCCTATGGCTGCTGTGATTACCTTTAGAGCTCTTGGGACACATACACGACCTGGGAAATGTTTTTCATTGCAACTTGCTGGACCAGAAGAAATGGATTAGGAGGGGCTGTAGTGTTTGGGTTTTTCTCCTCTTACCATTTGATAAAAAGACAGCACCAGGATTTTACAAAATAGTTCAGAATATGCCGTCATATAAACTGAGCTGTTGGAGGTGTTGCTGTGGTCTGATTTCCATGAAGACGAGATGGTTTCAGACCATTTCTAGATGGAAGATTTCCCTGGATAGTGGGTAATATAATATTTCTCCATTTCCTGATGGTGTTAATTGAGTATAACTATAAACATAGGTCCCTTAAAACCACATACAGATTGATAATGATGATTACAACATTTCTTTCTAATTGGAACTATGGCTAACACCCAAAAGGAGAATTTGGCAATACTAAATAAGTGATGTAATGTTGCATGTCACATTTCTTCATGGACAGATTTATCTGATGCTTGCTTACATCTAAACTGAAATGGAAATCAATTTTTGGAAGTGTTTTAGTATATCCATTTATTACAAGTGGGTAAAACTAATTTATTACCATGGAAACAAGATTCATTTTTTCATAAGCCACAGCACAGAACTAATTTAAAATAATCTGATAAAATAATTAATGAAGAGGAGGCTTTAGGTAATATACTCAGCAGGAATACCTGTGTGCTTCTTAGGAGTTTGTACACCCTTCAGTATGAGGTGGCTAACTTGATAGTCCAGCTGTTGTGAATTGTGTTTGTCATGCTGTGCATCTTCAGGAACTGAACCATTCACCCATGTCACTGTATCAACAGGGATGGATTTTTCTCATTAACTGAATCCCAATAGGATAATCATTGTAGACTTTTGAAATGGATCTGTATATTTGATGTGTATTATTCATTCCACCTAAGAAAAGCCTTTAGCTAACCATATTTTAATGACCTAGGAGAATTCAAGGGAAGTATAATTAATATTCAGAAAGTAGTCTATATTTTCTTCTGCAATGTGCAGTTTAATTAGAGGGAACAAACAGAAAAACAAAACATGAAATTTGGTTAAACATTAAAAAAAGTTTGTTTTCAATTGAAATCTCTTACTGAAGCAAGTTATTTCAATAAAAAGAAAGTAGTTTCTAAAAATTGAATGAAGGTCTAGTCATTAAAACATTTTAGCTTCTGACAATAATTTTGGTTTTTATACCTTTTTTTTCCTCAGTTCCAACGTGTTTAAGTTAAAGGATTAGAAAAAATCGTATTAATTTTAATTCAGTTTGTAAGGAAATGATTTATGATAATTCAGAGTTTAATAAAGAATTAGTTTTCTTTCACACGAGTTTTTCTTGGGGTTGTGAAAGATACTCTTAATATGTATATATACTCTAAATATATATTTACAGAGCAACTATTTCTTGCATCTTGTATTACTGTGGGTTTCTACTCGTGTATTAGAGCATGTCTGCACTTTACCATACAATACAATAGAGAGACCCAACCTGTGGTCTCCTGACATGGACTGAATCTGTAATTGGAAGTTAACAGCAGCATTATGCTGTGACTTAGTTAATTAACCATGATTGGCAGGTATAACTAGTCCTAGACTGGCACCATGCCAATGGAGTTATGTTGCTATAGGAATGAGAGGTAGTTTTTTCCCAGTTCACTGTACCATGTAGACTTCATCAGCATGAATTGTTCTTAATATTGGGTTTAACGTGTTCCACTGTGCAATGCAAAAATGACTAAGATAGTAGTTTAATGTTGAATATACTGAACACTCAAATCAATGGAGTCAGAATGATGATCTGACTTTAGCTGATGTACATCTAAAACATGACAACTGTTAGCTACCTGATATATGTTTATATAATTTTAAATTTGTCTTGGTATAGAAAGACTCAGAAAAATTCCACCTAATATCTGGTCTCATTTCTGACCATGAAATTCTTTTCACTTCAGGTTAAAATATCAGGAGGGAATGTATTTTAATTAGTCCTAGACTACTGAGGGCTCCAATTCTAACAGTCCTTCCCCAAAGGCAAGCAGTGTTCACCGAGGAAGAAGCATTATTAAGAGAACATGGACACATGTGGTTGTTTTTGTTTTGTTTTGTTTTTTTAATAGTACAGGATACCTCATGGCTCAGAGTTCATCATGCAGAATTCAGCCGAGGAAGGATAACTTCCAGTTACACTGTTTCAGAGCTACCATTAGAATAATTAGGGTGATTCTCCCTCCTCCTAGAAAAACTTGTATAGAAAGCTCATTTAAAAGACTGCTGATGAGACATGCTAAGGTGTTGGTGTGAATGTGGGTTACACAGAAATGTATGTTTTGTAGAAAACTGTATTTGGTGTACGGAACAATAAACTTGTTGTGTCTTTTTAAAAGAAAATACAAAGATGTAGTAGAAGTGGATTATACACGAACAGACATGTTTAACTTGCATCTTATTTTTTTAATACAAATAGGAAAGAGACATTTGCCATGGCACTGGTGGGTTGACGCAAGAAATCCTGGAGTCCAGAGCCCTCGAGGAACAGCAGTGGGAGCTCAGGTGAAATGTCCCAGGATTTCTCAAATGAAACCAGATGCTTCCTGTACCTAGTCAATTGAGTCCTCTCTATGTAGTGTCATGGTTCATCAGAAGTCTCTCACAATAGCAAAACATAGCTTGGAGTTTTCCACTTAAACTAAATCTCACTTATTCTTCTAGTGTTTTTGAAGATCACACTGAATTGTTCTTAAACAAGAGAATTACATTATAAAAGTAAACAATTATCTTGAAAAAAAATTAAGAAGAGAAGGGAGAAATATGTAGTTGGTGGGAAAATTGAGATTTACCCATAAATAGGTTGATATAGTTTTCATAATATATTTTACATTCAGAGGAACATGAATTCAAAGGTTTCCAGTCATTGCAGGTTCCTGATAATCCATTAGAGGTAACAAAACTACATCTATGATTCTGAGTTTTTAAGGAAGACAACCATGTGGCTAAAATTCCCAACCATGTTAGGAATTGTGTAATGCAGTCATTACAGGAAATTTTGGGCTGAGAAGTGGTGGGGAAAACATCTCAAGGACGATTACCATAATTCAGCATAATTAGCTGTTGTTTAATGGTCTGTACTACTGCTCAATTATTTACAGGCTGAGATGCATTAAGAGCACCAATGACTGTAAGAAATATTAAACTTTTTTTTTAATTAGTTTACAGTAACCTAAGTTGTTTTTTTTTTTTGCTTGCTGAGACCATCATGACTTGGCTTTCATTTGAGGAATAATACCATGCTATATCTAGTAAGATATTGCTAGTCTTTGTTTCCAGTGTTTCTAATTCGACCTACAGCTTTTGCAAGCTGTAGTAAAAATTGAACTAATTTGATACTGAATCAGATTACAAGGTCACAAGTCATGGGTGTATCTGATCCCACAGTTATCACTTTAACTTAGATAACGCCTCTGTGTCCCAGAAACTCTTGTAGTCATCAAGGAGAGAAAGAGAGTGTTAGCTGTTAAGTTATCTAAAGCTTGAATTAATCTGGCCTCTGGTATTGGAATTGAAGATATTTTTTCCTAAAATACCACACTCTCATTTTCTTTTTTAAAATCTTGTTTAGAAATATTGTTATTTGTGACGACAATGATCAAAAACATGCTAAGTCAAAGGAGTCAACTGCTTTGTAACATGCTGGCATCTACTATTTTTCACTTAGAATATTTGCTGATATAATTTACATCTCCTATATGGGGCTTACATAGGGGGGTTTGGGGTTGCATAGGTCTTATTAAGAGTGCAGTGATGTGTTTAGTTGTTTCAAGCTAATGCAGCTGATGACAATATCTTACATATAGGTGACTTTCAGCCAAGGGCCATATATTTAAAACTTTCAATGATGTAATTTGTTGTGATAGCATGGTTTCCTGAAACCATATGTAATGTTTATTTTTACTCGGTCATCAATAACCATTTTGGGAATCTCAGCCCAGATCTGTATAGGTATGTAAGAGCTTAACATATACTAAGATTTGTAAAAGGTGCTGAAATAGCTTAAATCTATGCAGCTGCACCTGAACTCTGCTCTCTAAGATCTGCTGTAGTGACCTCCCATGTATATAAATTTGTGTTTGCTTTTTTTCCCTTGGTTTGTAATCTGAATAAACTTGTTTTCTTATTACTTTCCTTTCCCTATTTGACAAATCCTAAGTTTTAGCTGTTATTGTTATTTGATTGAAGGTAACCTTTTTTTATAATGTATTAGATATTTTCTGGTTTTACCTCCCTAGTACCTTACCGAGTAAACAGAACTAGAAAAATGCTCTGATTTTTAATTCCTCATCACAACAAAAAAATGAATATTTCAAGATATATTTTCCCTGAAGATTCAATGCAGTTTTTCTTGAGTTTGACTCATACACTTTCCTCATGTCACCTTCAGAAGTGTCCCAATGGGTGATTTTCTGAGTGATGCGAAAGAGTTAAAAACCCAATTAGACAAAGCATGTGTGAAACAAAATAAAAAATGTTTCTTGCGCATTACTTGAGATACCAGAAGCACTTTCATATATTCGTATTGGCTAGAGATGCTTTAGATAACATTTCTGTCTTGTAGGCATTCCTGCCAACTCTTCTTTACGTCTAAATATGTATGTACTCAATTGCAGTTATTACTTTTTGTAACTTTCCTTACATTCTTTCCACTAACTTTTCAAGATGCATAGATAACTTAGCAGAAATTATAAAATAGATGCATTTTCTTTGTTGTGAGATGAGCTTTGTACCTTATCACAAATCTATTTTAAGCTGTACATGATGTGGGGAGGAAAGGAAAGGTGGAACAAAACAGAGGAAGGAAGATTAGGCCTCAGTCCTCTGAGGTGATTGTTTAGTGTGTGTGTGTACGTGTGTCTAATCCTTGATGCTTTATTTCAAAGAAAACGCAAAACCTAAGAACATAAAGTCTTCTCAGAGCAAATAAGTTTTACTTCATACATTTTCAGATAGTAACTTCAGGATATTTTGAAAAAATCAGAAATTGACCAGCCCCAGGATACAATCCCAGGCATTGTTCCTCTTTCAGATTTACAAAGAAACTATATCACTGCTAAAAATATCTCCTGTGTCTTCAACGTCGTTATTCAAAATCTGGCAGTGAGAAAAATTTTGCATTCAACTATCCCACAGAGTAATTAAAAACTATTATTAGATACATTTAATGGCTTCCGGTTGCCTGTATGGTTGAAATATTTTATTAACTTAGGTATCTAGCTAATTTATATGCTCCCAAAATTACTCTTGGATGTTATCTATTTGAGCATTCCGTTGCTCATTCACATCAGTTGTTCTCCACTTCCTTATCTTTCAGTTTGTTTTGTGCTGACTACAGCATTATACCTGGCAGGAGTGTTTTTACAGCAACACATTCTGTGGATTTAATTTCTTAATAATATATAATACTGTCTCAATCAACCTTTCATGCTTTTCAAATGAACTGTACTAACTTCTGCTAGCTTTCAGTACAGTATACTCTAGCTCAAGTAAATAGTTGCAAATAATCCAGAACAGTTTTAGGGTATTGTTTAGTTTACAGCCCGTTGTCAGAGGCCCATTAGTCCTTTGCAGAACTTACGAAGAACTTAGGGAGCTGTGTTACTGCATACTGTGGGAATGATATCTAGGAAATTACACACATAACTAAGTTACCTGTCTTGGATTATCCCTTTTTTTGTGTGTGTCGTTTTCTTACAACTGCCCTGCTGTAAAACTATTTTTCAGCAAGAAAAATGGTACTGGACTTTCTTATTTAAAAAAAAAATTATTAGAACAGATTTTTTTCCCCCATATATATATTTTTAATTATATGCATTGTCTTAATTAGTGTAAGTAAGTCATGTTCACATATGGCATAGAGGACTCAAGATTTTGAATGATGAAATGAATAATCTTAGAATTAATTACACTGTTGTACCTATTTCTTCCTTTCACACCTAAAGCCATTCTTTTAACTTCTTTCTTTCTATTTACTTTTCACACACAGGAAGAATCAGATTACACCATCTGAATGCCAGTAGAATATGTCACAATTAGAGGAAAGATGCTACAGTATATTTTAAATTGTACATCTGTGCTCCCTTGATATACACTATAAATAATAATTTAAAAATTATGTGCATATATGTTTGTTAGAGTAGGTGAAAAAAATATAACAGAAATTATTTTCAGGTGTTCATGTTTACTACTGGAAACCCAAAAATATTTCAAACTAATCTTTCTATTTTAGGTTGTAATTTATATGTGTATTATTTTACACTCTTTTGAGATACATCATGTCAATATAATGATATGCTGACATGTAATGTTTTTAAAAAAATATTGAAGTGTACCCCTTGAAACGAGAAGTCCAATTTCTTACTAACTTAACAGAGCTGGTAGAAAATAAATTTATTTCTTTCCCTTTTGTTCTGTGTAGTATTCAGCTGTGAATGATTTATTATTGTTTTGTTTCTCATTATTGTTTTTGTTTAAACATTTGATCTTATTTTCCATCACTGTGCTTTGTGAACTGAGAAAATAGTGTGAATAGATTTGATTTCCAAGATTATGCAAGTCCACTACCTTTAAAAGAATATCTTTATCTTGCAGGTATATTTGACTGTGTGCATAAGCACCTTGATGAAAATAAAAATGCTTTCTCTCACAGGTTATTTAAAAGCAACTTTCTAATCATCATTCATACTCCCATTTGATGAGGTGAAGGATACCTGGAGATGCACAATTTTTGGAAAACAGCATATATGCATGCACTATAGTTTAAAACTTCAAAATTCTTCCTAGTTGTCATATCTGACAGGGTGCAAATGAAGACTGGAACAATGTTTATTCATTTGCTTTCCCCTGGTGACAGATATACCCCTGAACGGGAATTCAGAAACATATGCTGAAGGCTCACTAATGCTTTTGTGGCTGCAGAGAGTCAAGTGGGTTAGAGATATTTGGGCAGCCTTTCCTTCCATTTAAGGCTTTACTCTGCTCACTGATCTGGAGATTTGCCTGAGTATAGTAATGGTCTATTACACCTTTACATGCTACATTAAGGCTTATGCTATGAAAATGCTGCACTGAACCATCAAACAGGGTAATATTTGAGAGAGCACCTCTCTGTTATATAACGCTATGGGAGGCTGGCCTCTGCAGTTATATGGAGAATCTGACCTTGTGCAGGAGAGCAGCTTTATATGCATGTGTACAGAAAACCAACATAAGGGAATAGATTTCAGGATTCAGTGTTATTGCCTAGTGAAAGACAGCCCTAATTGCTGCTGTCACATAAGGAAGCACAAGGCTAATTTTTCATTCATTTCTAGAAAGATGAACAGTTAGCTATAGCAAGGCACATACTGTTCTTTTATTGCTACAAGGAAAGCTTTATTTCAGAACATTTTTTCCTGTTTACCTATTTGATAAATTAAATATTTGATTCTTAAAACACGAATTCAGAAGATATGAAGATAAAAATAGAACTACTTGGGAGGAAAAAAACCCAAAACACCAAAACCAGAAAGGCACATTAAATATATAATGGAGTGTAGAACAGTGGGAGTTTGGAGTCTTCTGACAAAAATGGTTAGCAGATGACTTCAGGGGTTTTCAGAAATTGATACCGAACTGCAATATTGTTGTTCAAAATTAACAAAAAATACACAGTTGTGAAAGTTTTTAGATCTTTATATTGGTAATTAAGTAAAACAGAAAGAAAACAGTTTCTTTCATTTCTGAGGTAATCTTACAAATGATGTAAAAAACAATGCTCAGTGCTTGAAAGAACCAAGAGTTGAAGAATGTATTTGTGAATCCTCATAAGCTCATAAATATCTAATAATTAACAAGCATCTAAATAAATAGCCAATATCCTATAAATGATGAGGAGTCAAGAGCTAACATTGCATTTTGGCATATTTTTTTTTTAAAAGCACGTCAATAGACTTCTCCAAAATACTAGTGGATATATATTCAACATCATACTCAGGTAAGAAAAAAAAAGTAGATAGGCTGCCAATCTGATTCCAGTCACAGTGACCTTTAAATTACTTGGGATAGTTAAGTTGGAACACAGACATTACTCTCTTCAAATAATGGTACCTTGTGAAACTTAATTTTGGTTATTTCTAATGGTAATTGGGAAAGTAAATAATAAATCATCAGTTTACATCTGGCAATCTCCTTGATACTTATTGACATCACATGTTCTCTTGTGTATCTTTAGAATAATGTAAGACACTAGTGACTTGGTCAATTTTCAGTCATTTTGTTGACAAGCATTAACCAGGGTATTTTCTTTTTTTCATAGTCTGAATTAAGTCATGAATCAAAAAAAATCACAGGGAAGAGAAGGAGGAAGGGAAAATAAGAAGCTACAAACTCCTTCTGAGCTGTCCTCCATTCCACAGTCCTTGACTGAAATGGAAATTAGATATGATAGTCTATTAAGATCCTGTCCTGGTTTCATGGGGATAAAATTTATAGAATCAAGTTTCTGTTGGATTTTGTTTCAGTTTGTGGACAGCCGTGGTGATCAAGGCCATTAGCAGTTAAATCCAGGGCAGCTGACCCAGGCTGGCCCACAGGTGTATTCTATAACGTTAATGTCACAGTCACTATAAAAGGGAAAGCTTGCTGGGGAGGGGTGGGGCTGTTTTTGTTTGTTTGGTTGGTTGTTTTTTTTTGTTTGTTTGTTTTGTTGTTTTGTTTTGTTTTCTCTCCTTTCTCACTCTCCCCTCTTTTTTCCTCTTTCTCAGTGATTGCTATCCTTGGAGCCACTTGTGTGGGCTAAATATAATTTTGTGTGTTTTGTATTGCCATTTACATAGGTTTCTTTATTTTATTAAATCTGTTTAAATTTTAACCCACCAGTCTCACTCCTTTTCGCAATCCCCTTTCTTGGTTGGGGAAGGGACATTGGGTGAGAAAACAACTGCTTATTGTTTAGCCCTGGGTGTGGGCTAAATGGAGACAGATCCCAAAGGAGCAAAATGAGACCTGCACTTTGATTCAGCTCTGATTTTTAAACGGTTGCAAAAGAAAGACGGGTGTTATAAAAGTCTGTTCAAAAGGAAGGATTTATAGGCAGAGAAGCATCTGAAAATGTTAATCATCATCATTTTATCATCTCTGATCATGACGAAAAGGTGTAAATCATAAAACATAAGTCGTAAGTTATTAGTAGGTGTAAGGAGAGGCTGAACTGAACTTCTCTGAGATACTGTATAGTGAAATTATGGTTTTGTGACACACATGGTTACAGAGCATAATGCCACATGAAAAGTGATGATTTGTGAGTCCCATGCTAGCCAGTTTTGAAAGTGTGGTTGGTTTAAGGACAGTGCTGTTTTACAAAGCCTCTTGCAATGAAGTTGTATGTTCTGAAGGTGAAGAATTCATGCTGTCAGATTGTCTTCACTCAGGTGCGTGTTTTTCCCTCTTTGGAATGCCACTTACAGTTATTGTCTCTAAAAGGAACAGTCACTAGACACAGTAATGGTTTTGTTGATCTTCCCCCTGCCACCTCTGATTTTTCTTTTTTTTTCCTCATGTGGCTACCTTATACTGCAGGCTGTGTTCAATGCCTGACAGTAACAGACATGATCCACAGGGAATCCTAGTAATACCAGTAGCAAGGCAACAATCTTGTTGGGATTGTGGAGTTGTGGTGGGATGTTTCTGATGACTAGAGTGTTGCAATGAAGTGATACAGGACCTTTAGGAAGGACAAGCCAGGAAGATGAGCAGAGGGAGTTGCCTTTTATGTGACAGAACATCTGGAGTGCATTGAGGTCTTCCTGAGGATGGATGAGGAGCTAAATGAAAGTTTGTGTTAGGATTAAAGAGAGGACTGGCAGAGGTGACATAATAGTAGGTGTCTGCTACAGGCCACCTGACCAGAAAGAACAATTGAATGAGGCCTCGACAAACAGATAGCAGCAGACTTACATTTGCAGGCCTTGATCCTCATGGGGGACTTTAAACATCTTTATATCTCTGAACAAACACAGCAGGACAATAAAGAATCTGGGAGATTCCTGGAGTGCATTGATGACAACTTCCTGTTCCATGTGGTAGAGGGAGCCAACGAAGAGAGGTGCTTTGCTGAACCTCTCACCAAAAAGGAGGGGCTCATTGGGAATGTGAAGGTTAAATGTAGCCTTGGCTGCAGTGAACATGAGATAGTGGACTTCAGGATCCTGAGGAGAGGGAGCCAGGTGAAAAGCAAGTTACAGCCCTGGAATTCAGGAGAGCAGTCTTTGACTTCTTCAAAGATCAGCTTGGAGAGATCTGTGGGATAAAAGCCTGGAGGGAAGAGGGGTCCAAGAAAGCTGGCTAATATTCAAGGATCACTTTCATGCTCCAGAAAGGTCCATCCCAACGAATAGGAAGTCAGGAAAAAATGTGTGAAAGCCTGCACAGATGAACAAGGAGATAATGGGATGCACTCACAAGTGCTGAGGAATTTGGCAGATGTCATTGCAAAGCCACTGTCAATCATCTTTGATCAGTCATGGTGACTGGGAGAAGTGCCCAATCAGCCTCACCTCAGTCCCAAGGGAAGGTGATGGAGTAGCTAGTCCTAGCACATGAATGACAAGAAAATCATCAGGAACAGTCAGCATGGCTTCACCAAGGAGAACTTGTGCTTGACTAACTTGATAAACTTCTGCAATTAAGTGGCTGGTCCAGAAGACAAGGAGAGAGTGGTTGATATTGTCTATCTGGATTTCAGTAAGGCCTTTAACACTGTCTCCAATAAGATCCTCATAGACAAGCTGTTGAGGTATGGGCTGGATGAGCAGACAGTGAAGTGCATTGAAAACTAGCTGAACAGCTGGGTCCAGAGGCTTGTGATCAGTGGCACAAAGTCTACTTTGAGACCCGTAACTAGCGATGTACCAAGGGGTCAATACTGCGTCCAGTCTTGTTCAACATCTTCATTAATGATCTGGATGATAGAGCAGAGTTTAGCCTCAGCAAGTTTACTGATGACACAACATTAAGAGGACTGGTTGATAGGCCAGAGGGTCATGCTGCCATCCAGAGGGACCTGGACAGGCTGGAGAAATGGGATGACAGGAATCTCCTGAAGTTCAACAAAGTGAAGTTCAACAAGTCCTGCACCTGGGGAAGAATAACCCCATGCATCAGTATATGCTGGGGGTCACCCATCTGGAAAGCATCTTGGCAGAGAGAAGGACCTGGGAGTCCTAGTGGACACTCAAATTGAACATGAGCCAGCAATGTACCCTTGCCACAAAGAGGGCTAATGGTATCCTGGGAATATTAGACAAAGTATTGCCATCAGGTTGAAGGAGGTGATCCTTCCCCTCTGCTCAGCACTGGTGAGGCCACACTTGGACTGCTGTGTCCAGTTCTGGGCTCTTAAGTACAGGAAGGACATGGACATACTGGAGAAAGCCCAGCAAAGGGCCACTAAGATGGTGAAGGGACTGGGTCATCTCTCCTATGAGGAAAGGTTGAGAGAGCTGGGACTTTTTGACCTGGAGAAGAGAAGGCTTGGGGGGAACTTATTAATGTATGTAAATACCTGAAGGGAGGACACAAAGAGGACAGAGACAGGCAGCTCTTTTCTGAGGTGCCCAGTGACAGGATCAGAGGCAATGGGCACAAACAGAAACACAGGAGGTTCCCTCTGAACATCAGAAATCACTTTTATACTGAGGGTGACTGAGCACTGGCACAGGTTGCCCAGAGAGGTTGTGGAGTCTCCATCTTTGGAGGTATTCAAAAGCCATCTGGACATGATCCTGGGCAACATGGTCTATGTGGGCCTGCTTGAGCAGAAGTAGTTGGACCAGATGACATCCAGAGGTCCATTCCAACCTTAGTAATTCTGTGATTCTATGATACCTATAGGTATTAACATTTTTCCTCCAAATCCATACGCCAAAAAGACACCTCAGAGTTTATCCTAAGCTTATTTTGTGTTGGCTGTATCAATATCTTATCTTGGGAGGTGTGGGATGTTTGGGTTTTTTATAGCTGTTTTTGCTGTTGAAGCAAAAAGAGCAGAGGTGGCTTAAAACTACCTAACTACACTATTCACTGTCAAAACACTTTGGCATTATGAAATTCACTGTTATATTTCTTTAGAGCAGCAGTAGATGTCTTGATGAACCAAATATTTTAAAATAATTACACCATTAAAATTACTTCGAGACTTTGTACCTTCTCATTTTGCTAAGTGTAAAGTTGGAGCGTAAGAGAAATAGAACTATGCTTCAACATAGCAAATTATTCCTGCATCCTGCGTAAAAATACTTTCTAAAATGCTGGTGAAATTTAAGGTCCAATGTACATTCAGCCACAGGTGGGCACATAGGTCATATGTAACTATGTGAAAAACTTATGATTATGAGTTTCTATGCTTTGATGTTTATAATTTGAGCTTCAAAGGCATGAGTTGTATGTGTGCTGCAGCCTGTGCGCTTTTGAAATTTTAGTGTATACTACTCTTCCCATATAAAGATATCTGCTTGGATTGCCATTTATTGTTGTGTTTCACTGTTATTTTTAAGCTGACCAGAAAAATAATGTTTCTCCTTTTTTTTTTTTTTTTTTTCTTTAATTTGCTTTTTGTCAACCTGAACTATTGGGTGACTGTGTTTGGAAAATGATAAACTGAATAGGCTTTTATTATTTTGCTATCTTTTTTCATCTTGTTCTCTAGACCAGGTCAATATATTTTGTCTGTCTGTATTGTTGCTGATAAGGTGAGCAACCAGCATAAATGATAACTCATAGATGCTCATATTCACAATTAAAAGTTAATGACATTTTAACCTTCACATAGACATATTTTCTTCATGATAATTACCTCATGACTCTAGAGCCTGAGTTTCTAGGAAAACCGTGAAGACTCATCCTAAAATTATAGAGTTCACAGTATTATGCTAGTGTAATCAGATTCTGAACCATGTAACGATAGTAAGTGAAGAATTCAGAATGTTCTTCCTCTTTCTTTGGTACTGACATGAACTGTATTATATGTATAAGTTTATTTTATGTAAGTGATAGAAGGAAATGCATGACAGAGGAAATACTGAAGGCATTGGTAGATAGGGATTCTATTTTACTAGCTGCTTTTTACAGATAATCTTTTTGGAAAGTATCAGTCAGCTGTCCTGACCTTGATATGTATTTTCTGCCTTGTATCAACTGATTGATATTATTGCATTGATACAGGATTTACAAATTTCCTCCATGTCTTCCAGACATGCATACATCTTTAGTTCTACTGGGACATTTTTCTTTTCTGTGTGTACCTAGGCAGCTGTATACAGACACAGACTCCTCGTCTACCCTATGAACCATTCAGACATGGGTCAGCTCTCAGGAAAGCTGAACAGCCACATACATGTACACTTTTCTTCCCATCTTGCGATGCTGATGCTTATCTGAAAGGGGAAGTAAGGGCTTGGGATCCTTCGCAACCTTTACCTCTGCACAACTTCTCCTTGTCTATACACTTGTTTGTCACTTGAAGAATTCCTCTGTACTACCCAGTGACTGTAGAAGCTTAGAGCCTACTAAATACAAAATCACAATGCACACCAATCTACTGCCACCCTCTTAAATATGCCAACAATTAATTTTCTCTAACTTCATGTCAGAAGATTGCTTATTTAGCTTCATATTCTTCCTTACTCTTTCTTTACTGTTTATGGACTTGTAAAATTCAATCTCAAAATACTTTGCCTCTGAGTTGATGAGCTTTCCAAGAACTTTCAACCTCTGATGGTTAAAGAGCTGCTAATACCCCATGTAAGCACACTAACCATAGTATGCTCCATTATCACCTAAGAAGATTCTCAGTACAACTTATTGAATCATGGAATAATTACAGTTATAGTGAGCAGTGGAAGCTGGCTCTTACTGAATATAAAAATCTAGTTATTCCTAAGTAACATAAATTGATTGTGTATCCTGGTGAGTACTTATACATCATTTCATCTTGTGTTTTACTGGCATGAAAAAGCTAGATTTTTTAAAATATGTTTTTCCTCTAATAAGCCTAGAAGCTCTTCTCCACACCAAACTGGTTTAGATAAATCTTGTGTTTTTTAATATGTATCAGACATCTATAAATAATACTCCATAAGGCATTTTCAGTGCTTTGTAGATAAGTACACCTAATGCCCTGTCTCTGAAGACTTATCAGTTCTTGCGTGTTAGAAACTCATTTGTTTTTTTCCAATCCAGTCATAATGATCACCTGCAATAGTAGGATCAACCAATTTAGTCTCTCTCATCTTAGGACAAACATTCTTCTTGTTATTCTCTAAGTGCATGAGATTACAGCTTGCGCATTTACATTTCACCTCTTTTCTGTTTGTTTCTTTTTTTTTACCTACAAAGTCATCTAGTTACTCCTGAAGGACAATAATACACTCTTCAGTAGTGATACTGCATCTGAAATTTGTCATTGCTGAAATTTCTTGTACTAAAGTCACCAGCAAAAGTGATAAATGGGGTCAGTCTCAAGATCAGTTAAAGAACATCTTTGGTATCTCTTTCCTCATAACCTGCCTTTCAACATGACTCTTTTTTTGGTTGTTTGTTTTTGGGATATTTTGCTGCTGTTGTTTTTCTGTTTGTTTGGGGTTTTTTTGCTGTTAGTCAATTCTTTATTAATTTTATAGCCCATGGCTTAAACCTGATCTTTTCTGCATTAAATAATAATTTCCCATGAGGTATTTATGTCAGAGGTTCTGCTTAAATTTAGATGAATTAGCATGGATGCATTGCATTTGTCTGAGAAGTGTGATAAGGCAATAAAGGCACATTCTCATGTTTGATAAAACCATGTTGATTTTAGTCCACTGCCCTCCATATACAATTACCTTTTCTTTGTCATTTCATTTCAGTTGTTTCTGAACAGCAGTCAAACTAAGGGATTTGTAGTAGCTGAGGCATTTTACTTTACTTTTTTCCCTCTGTACATACTTCTGACAGTCAGAATAATAGTAGGTTTTCTATTCATTAGTCCCAGGTTACAACCTCCCCATTGAATGATTAATTGAAAATTTACTACCAGAATTCTATAAATATCCTAGTTTGTGAATTTTATTGCCCTTCAATTTTATCAAAGTAAACTCGCTTCTACATTTGCTGCAGTCATTTCCATTGCCCTATCTTTAGACAACTAATTTTCTGCTATTTTAAATTCCTTAGAAAAGTGCAGTTCAAATATGCTTACTGACATTTGTATTTCTGACTTTCATTTATGTAACTCATTGATCCTTTATCCGTATCTTTATAGATATTTCCGCTTACTCTTGAAGTGCTGTCTTTGTTTACTTATCCAAGCAGACTGTCAGCCTTCTGATTTTCTCTTTTCTTTGTGAGGACTCCAGATACTGCACTTTTATTTAAATTCAGTGCCTCCACATTCAAATCTTTGGATTCTTCTGTCAACGTTATTAACCATCTTCCTGATTTTTCTGTCTGCCATACTAAAACCCAGTTCCTTAGGTTTTGATTTGTTTGTCTTGGGTACCAATTTGAAATAGAATGAATCCTTTCAGGATTTCTCAACCAAATATGGTACATTTTTTCACAGCATCTTCAGTGTTTACCAGAACTGCACGAGTGACTAATTGATTTAGGAATTTACTACGTATTCATATACAAGCATGCCTGAGACTTACCATTGTGGATTGATATGGATTGGAAGATAAATGTTAAGAAGTCAGTAGGAGTTATAAAAGTAACACTACTTTATATATCTCACATAATCTTGCAAAAAAAATTAACCATTCACCAGCACTGATGCAGGAGAACTATTAACATATCCCCATGGAGTCTTTCCAGGAAGTGTTTTGTTTCTTATGGGGAATGTTATCTTTATTTAATCAGTCTTTTTTATGAGTATGTAGGACTTTAATCTTTAATCTTAATTCCATCCTTTCGAAACAGTAAATTCTTTCAACCAGCTGTATCCAGTTACAAATGGTCTTGTTTTGCATTTCTGTTATTCCTGTAAAGAATGGTTTTGTATCTTTCACAACAATTTGTGAAAGCAGTTGTTTACCAACGTTTACTTCATTGTACTAGCAAACAGCAGTTTGAGTTGTTTCACTTAGGCCTCATCTTTGCTTTCAGCTGGAGGTGCAGCTAATTTACTGACTGAAATTTCTTACAGAGTTATGCTCATAAAAACAGGAGGGCTATCCTTTCTCTTAGTGTTTCTTTCTCCATTGCCACATTCTTTTTCAAGGGATTTCTCTTCTGCTGTGCAGCTTTGAAATTTTAGTAGTCTTTCAAAATCTTCCCCTGCCCCCAGCTGCAATCCCACAAAGCTATGCTTTCTTTTAAATTCTTTTGGCTTTTTGACTTCATTTGGCATCTCTCTCTCAGTCCATTCCCAAAATTTCACCTGAGAAGCAGCATAGTCTTCAGCTGCAGCTTCAGTTCTTCGGCGGTATCTTTTGTGAAGCTTATCAAGTAGTAATTCCTGCAGCTTACACTATCCACTTCAAGTTAAAGTATTTATAATTTTATGATCTCTGATGTACTTATGATCTTATTTCTTATTACTGTTGCCACAGAGTTCCTTACCTGTATCAAGCTATAAGATTTAAAAGAAGAGGGGGGAAAAAAAGAACAAAAGCAGAGCCCACCCAATGACATATTTTCCTGTAAGTACATCTTCCTTGAAAATACAAAACCGGTTGCGTAAATATGAAATATGAGAAAAAGTTCAGGATTTAAATTTTCATTTATATTTCTTCTATTTTCACTGAATATTGCTTTACAAGTTAGAAGTCTTTCTTATTAAGTTATCACTGAAGCTTTTCTCTGAAAATATCAATGTACCAAGCTTAAGAGTTTCATAAAATAATATGCGTATTTATAATAAGAATTTTTGTAAAAAAGCAGGTTGTTGATAATATGTAATATCTGCCATGTTGCTTTCTTAAGGTTCTTACTTGGCTTCAGAATAACAGAGGTTTTTTTTAAGATTTGAAAATCTGTTAAAATAAATGTTAAAACCTATTTTCCTACAGTGATCATAGTTCTTCTACTTTTAGATAAATACTACTGTCATGTCTCAGTATAGCAGAGAATATTATTGCTACTGCAATAAGTGATTTATTAGTTAACATTTCTAAGGTACATGAATAGTTGCCAGTACTTTTTTACACCTGCAGTGAGAATAGCAGATCTTTTCAAGACACTTCTAGTACAATTGTAAAACTCCTGTAACAAGGAATCGATTTTTGAATAAGTTGCTATAGCTGTAGCTTTATCATTTTGTCAGTAGGTACAGTGTAAAATCCGTCCTTGTAGTGTGCAACTAATATACCCACTCTCTGCATTGTGTTTCTTCACAGGGGGCTATATAGAAAGGATTTTTCTACTAGGAAGAAAGAACTGCAACTCTAAGTAAAGCAGCCTTGTCCTCCTACTTGTTAATTTGAATCAATGCAGCTGGTATTAACTTCCTTGTAATATAAGGAGTCGACCTTCTTAGGTATTTGTGATGCAGAATCACATTAATAGCCTCTCTGTGGAAATCTCTGCATGTTCAAAAAAACCCAGCAGAATTTGCTTTGTGCAGCATGCTACTTATTTTGCACAACTGCATTTCTGTAAGACCAAAATGCTACCTGTCATATAGCTAGAAATTTTAACTGTGGTGGTTTTGCAGTTTCAAGTGAGTTTTCTGGTTGTACTGTTTCACTTGGTCTTTACATAGTCTTCTGTTATCAGTAGAATGTGAGTTGTTGAGAAGCTTTCTATATTGGTCTTCAATAGCATAAATCAATATATTGATACTAGAAAAGCAGATTTTATCTTAATCCTGTTATCCAAGGGACAATAGTTAATTTGTCTGCCCTGTGAAAATGATCCTTACTGTGAATATTTTCTAAATGAAAGGAAAATTTCCAAAGGATCTGTGGGATCTCATGTAGTGTTTTAGATTCACAAGCTTAAGCAGCATTTCTTTTACTTACTTTAAAGCAAATATGAAAGAAACAAGTGTCAACTTAGTATATTTGTTTATAAATCATGCAAGTATTAAGGTTTATATAGCTTTTATTATTACTTTTTGTCTCTAACTGGGTAATTACAAATGAACAGTTTTCTGTCTCAAAGAAATCAAGACACAAAAACTTTATAATGTATTGCACTATTAATGGTTTTGCATGTGCAGACCATATATAATGTACTAATAGAGTTATATCCTCCTCTAGTCTCTGTCACTTAACCTCTAATTTTGCTATACAACCTGAAGATTTCCCCATATCTTTTATTTTATTTGATCATGCTTTATTACACAAACATTACTGGAACTGTATTGAAATTATCAGCACACAAGTTTATAATGTAGGAAGATTATCTTTGCAAGCAAGCTGTTCACTCAGTTCTTATTCAAAGATGTTTATTAGATAATAAACAATAAAATACTTGTATGGTTTACTCTACAACCTGTGCCAAAGTTCATACTGCTGGCCTCTCTGTGAACTGACATTAAGGCACCTTGGCTTGCCTGCTTGCCACAGAAGCCTAGCCACACCTGTAAAACTATAAAGTTTCAAATAAAGTTTAGGTCTCAAATAAAATTTAAGTTAGTGATTAAGACCCTGCTCTTGCATACACTAAGTATATCTGTTGACTTCTGTGTGCATGAAGTCATGTGTACTCTGAAGTCAGACTATTTGAATATATGAATTTTAATACATGCTCGTCTTTGCTAGTAGCTGAGTGAAATGGACAACAAATTCTGATGTAAAAAATCTGTATTGTACTTCAATTCTCTTCAGTTGCTACTGTTTGCAATGAGACTCTGCATTTGGCCTGTAGTTAGCCCCTCTTAAGCTATTGATTGAATAATCCTAGGATAGCATCCTAACTCAAAAATTGAGAAAAAATTAGATTCCCATGTTATTTCCCTGAAAATAAAAGTTGTCTGAATGTATGCTACTAACACGCAATAGTTTCAAATGCAGATGTTCTGTTCTGCAAGTTAGAAGCTTTACAGTGTGGTGTTTTGTTGTTTTGTTGCTCATATCTACTTATTTTGGAAGAGAGGAGGATAGAGTTACAGGTTGACATCAAACACAACTTTTCTGCTACTTGCTAAGACAGACAGTTGTTATTACACAGAATGGCCTCCTAGAAGATGCAAGGACTAAGTCTATGACCTCTGGATTTAAATTCAAGAGAGATTCATCAGCTCAGTTGTCCTGTGAAATTGCTGCCAGTACTGTAGGACACTCACTGGGGTCAAAGTACCAGGCTCTGCCACTGTGGTTCATGCATCCAGTAGGGCGGGGAAGCTTGATCTTATGCTTTGAGGTAGCACGTAACTTGAATTGTTCTGGAAATATCCACTTGTGTGTAAGTGTGCAGTGAAAGATTGAGCATACCATGCAGCTGTAGGCTGTTGTGTCTTTGAGAAAACTATACAACAAACAAAAATGACTGATTGTACAGTGAAGAACAGGCTACGTCCATGTTGTCATTGAAATTAAACATTAATGAGCCTATATTAGCTAAGGAGCAAGTTTTAACACTGTTTTCTCTATTTTAAAAGATCTTTTTAATATACACTAACACTTGACTCAATCTAATAAGTAATGCTATGTTTAATAAATCAAAAAAAATAAGTAATGCTATGTTTAATAAATCAAAAAAAATCAAAAATAAAGCAAATTAACTTCATATTCTGTTGATAACTTAGTATATACCCTTTTGCTTCATGTTTAAGGAAATATTACCCATTAATTTGGAGATATTAAGTTGCACTGAAATATTACCAGACATTTTCTTGCGTCATTACAGGTCAAAACATCTGAAGTAGCAAAGGCATGTAAAGAAACAGACTGCTTACCAAATTTATCAAACTACAAGCTATTCATTCAAAAGTTCATGGTAGTTCATTGATTTAGATTGAAAAACTCCTAAAATGAATAAAGGAAGTCCTACCTGAGATACTCAGTTACCTGCTGTGTTTTAGTTCTGTTGACTCACTTATCACTGTCAGCAGAACCTTTTATTTTAATTAGAACATCTTTGTTCAGTCCTCTCTGTCTCAAGTTACCCTATTGCATAATATTAAAGACCCAGCTTCTGTCAGTGTTTCAAAAGCAAGTACATTTTTCTTCTGTGCATTCTGGCTTTATACAATCTATGTAGAACGTAGCTCAAAGATAACGGAAGACAGAAAAGTGTGTGTTGAGGATGACTATCCTGATCACTTACTTTTAGACACATGAATGTAGGGAGATAAAGCGGTGAACATCAGCACTGTCTTTGGGGAAGATGATATTATTTACGCAGAAATGGGATGACACTGGGTGGAAGATAAATTATGCTTCAGAGTAATAATACTTCCAAGAAGTATCTGGGATAAATCATCTTCCAACTCCTAAGCAGGGAGTACAGCCTTGTGTTCAGGCTAACCTGAACTTAGACCAGTGTGTAGAATAGCATTATTTTAACTGTGTTTTGAAGTGGATCATACTCACTGCAAGCTGCATGCTGAGTGAAAAGAGACAGGTTTCTGTAAATGTTTTTGTCTAAAGATCTAGGTAAGTGACTTAACTTATACATAAAAAAAAATTATTCCAAATGGAAATTTTATTTTGAAGTGCTATTTATGTGTGTTTCTCTAAAATGAATCAGTCTCCTGCTTTAAATTGGGGATATAGATTAGTGGTGGTCTTGTCTGAAATTCAGTAAAATAAAATAAACTTTAATTCAGAGCAAGTGTTTAGAATAAGTGATTTTAGAGTAGCTCCGTTCTTTTCTGGGTTGTAGTAGCCTGTCTGGCTAAAATCAGGGCTGCCTAAGGGTTGTGCCACTAAACATTGAAAAATACATATGGGTCTGATACGATGAAGCATCCCTTTTACCCAGAAAAAGCTGAGTCCACACTGCACTTCTCTGCTACTCTCTTGATCCAATAAATACGATAGCTTCATAATATTTTCTCAGTTTTCTGTTACCTACTTGAAAGTTAGTTATGTTTATACCAATTTATATTATTTGCTCTTCATGAAAAAAAATTTAGACTTGGGAAAATGCTTTGAATTCTTTTGCTACGTAGCTATGTTGTCTTACAGGATACTTTCAGGAGTCCAAAAAGTCCAGTTTGGTTTTATTTTCTTTCCTAGTTAGTGTGGTGTACCCTCACTGAATTATTAAATGTTGACTCTTATAAGCTTCAGAGGATGTGATTTTCAACGTCCTGTGTCCAAGGCTGTCTGGTTCTCAGAAGTTTTTTTGCTCCACTAGACTGGGTTGCTCTAAAGATTCAGGCAATTTCACTGTTCAGTTATCTGACAATTTAGGGCTATATGTGGTTTCATCTTGTCTATCCTTTCATCAGTTTTCTGGTGTTTCAGATAATATTTGGGTTCTGTCAAGAAGAATGTTAAATAAAAACTATGGGACTTCGGAAAGGAATGCTGTCTTTAGGATGCCAAGAAGTGGATTTCAACTTCAATTGTCTTTCAGTTGAAGTATGTTCATAACTAGCAATGAAAGAGACAAAAAAGGAGAAACCAGAGGTGAAGAAAACTTGACTTTCCTTCCTCCTTCACCCTATCCCCTTTGCATGCCAGGACAGCCGTAGTGTTTGTGCATGAGGGATTGCTTACTGCTCCTTCACTTGCAGTGTCATGGGATATATTTCATAAAGTGGCTGGGAAGATACAAGAAGGAAATAACTCCATCATTATTTTACACCAATACATGAAACAAACGAGAGGACTACAAAAGGAGTTGTTCCCCATTCACAGTAAGTCATGATCCACAGCATGTGGTCCTACTTAGTGCGAATAGAAATGAAAAGATATGTTTCTAGTGAAATGAGGAACAATTGTTTCTTAATATCCTATTGAGAGACTGGATCTTTTTCCACAGTCCAAATCAAAACTACACAGCTGACAATCTGTCTTTGAAACAGTGAGTATGTAGTCAGACAGTCAAGAGTTTGTTTTTTTTTCCTTCTACCTTAGTTTTGAATCAGCCAACAAACTTTGCTAAATTGTTCTCTTTTTATTTCCATTCACTCTAAGCAAGAGCTTGTGCCATGGACAATCATGCCTTATGGCATGTAATTTGTTTGCAATGCAGAGGTAACATCTCTCTGCTTTTCCATCTTCCCTTTCCTTCCTATCAGCAATTGTTAAAACACAGGTACACTGTCAATGGCAAGTAAGGAGTCAAGATGGGGTCCTGAGGTGGCACAGACTAAATGAGGAAAAATATTAAAATATGATATTAAAATTATGAATATGATTAATCTTACTATTTGTAACAAGTAACTCTATCCTTCAATGTTTGTTTTGTATTCTCTTAACCAACGCATTACATTAATAAACCAGTACACTGAATTTTCACAGGTGCTACTGCATTTCTATGGCAATGAAAAAGTGTTTCCAGAAAGTTCATTTTGCATAGTTCTTTTTTATGGGAACCTTAAAATAGTTACCTTCAAAATGCTTCTGCTATTTGTATTAGATAGATAGGAAAAAAAAAATCAACCTAAATAGTGGAAGAATATTTTTTTCAAACTATTTTTTCACCCAGAGTAGACCATATGAATATCTTGGAAAATAAGTATGAAATTGTTCATCCTGAGGACTTATATATCCATTCAATTTTTGATGCTAGGTCTAAATTCCTATAAATATAAAACTGTCTTGGGGAAGAAGCAATATCTAAAAACAAAAACTAAAAAATATGTCTGCTGCAAATGCTCCCTTACCACTTTCCCAGTTATCAATATCACCACAACGAGAGAAGAGAAACAGTAAGTAGCTTACTCTTCTGTTGAATAGGACGTATCACTTAAAAATCCAAACTCCTCGTAAGTGTTTTGGGAAGATCTTGACCGAAGGTACATTTTGAATTATACTTTTTGTCATTACTGCCTCCTAAACTTCAACTGCTTCATCAGCATAAAATGTCTCATAACTGCCACTGCAAATGAAAAATAGAACTAATTACATTTTAAGTCCCAGCCAGCCAAATTAGAAATTAAGACAGGAAAAAACCTTCTTTTGGATTATAGAATTTTTTTTGAGTGAGAATGTGAGCTTTGAGCAGAACAGTTTGTACCTAGCAACAATCTGAAGTGTTCAGGGATGTGCTAGAGTGAGCACCGGAGCTTTCATTCTTACCACAAACTCCTAACCAGCACATAGACTTGCACAGCTCCACTGCCAAGGAGCCTCTAAACATATCACTAAATTAGAAACATCTCTTAATTTCTTCTGCACAGCTATGCTGAGAATCTGTGCCTAAATAATGGCTTCAGTATTTAAGTAGTGATAGAGAAAGTAGGTCTGTAATTACACGCATCAGACATGCTGGGCTTCCAACATCTGCCACACAACATAAGAAAATAGAGGGTTGTAACGGTCTACAAGGAGGTCTTGTTCAAGAAAGGAGCATAGTACAAGTCTTTCGTGGTCTGTTACTTAAGCTTAGAATGATTTCTAAATTTTGTTTGTTTAGCTAGCTTTTAAAGTCAACACCTGTCTTGGAAGGATTCAGCTCCTAAGCAGGGTAAATACATGGAAATAATCCAACCTGTATTCTTACAAATTTCTCAGTACTGCGTAGAGCCTGAGCTGAAAGAATGAATCCCACTTGTCTGTCTATAACTGTAAACATGAAAGTGCTTCTTATGTTTACAGTTAAATAGTTCATACATACAGAGGCAAACTCTAGAGCAGTGGGAAGTTTTTAGGAAGAAGAGGTAATTCTGTGACAAGTTGTCTGCCTCCCCAAATCACTGAACAAAACCACTGGTCTAGCCCAGATTGGATTAGGTATGGGAATAAGCATGCATGGAATAAGGATACCTCACAGTTATGGCTGCTTGATCAGATTAAGCAGCTGGTTCCCACAGAGGTGAGACCAGAGGAGCCCCAAGATTAAGTCTTCTGTTTGAAAATTCTCTCATGACTGCAGACAGATCACCGGAAGAGATTTCTGTAAAATGGGCAATCAGCCAAACTACAAGGTAATTGCCTTTCTCTGAAATAGTTAGGTTTATCATACAATACCAGTCTTTCATTTTTCTGCATACACTTTTTGATTCTCTTTTCAATACTGCAAGTGCAGGGCACAAACATTGCTTCCTTTATTTTAGAGCAGTCTTGGTAAATCTGTATTCTTATCATCACTGGTGCTATACTCAATTTGTTCTGTTGGGATTGGCAAATTTCTCTGGGAATGGTCATGATATGGCAAAGAATGTGTGCACAGCAATTGCAGTTGCATTATGCTGTGTAGCACTGGAAAAAGGAAAGAAAGAATTAGTGTCCGAATCATTTGTGGATCTATTGTGAGGGGGGAAAAAAAGAATGGAAAAAAGTTATTACCAGAAGAGGAAGAAACTGCAAGTAAGAGAGAAAGAACAGGAAACAGGGAGTTTCTGGGAGAGATGAAAGGAGAATTTAGCCTTATGGAAGGAAAAGAAAAAAAAAAGGATAAGGTGACATCTTAAGGACAGTCAGGTTTTTAAAATGTTGCTTTAAACACATTGCCATCTTTAAAACACTCACTGAACACGAAACAGAAGAAAGGAATGAAAATGGAGTGAGAAGATGTTGAAAAAGGAAAGAAAACAGATACAGGCTGGAAGAATCCAGACAGCATTCACGAATTCGTAAGGCTGACCAAACTGAAGGCAGAGGCTGTTGTCTTGCTGGTTTCAGTAAAACCAATATTTTGACAGCATATATGTGTCATCCAAGGACCAAATTTGGCCACCCCTGCTCAGTTTCTTGTTTATGAGCTGTCCCACTGGTTTCAGTACAAGTACATAGGGAGCAAGATATTGTGAATATACGACAGAATGATCCTAAGATATTAAGAAGTATGCTTTCAAAGTAAAAATGCCTGCAATAAATTTTTATGGAAAATACTTTATCTGGAGTTAAGTATATTAGATGAACTTTAATTTTGTTCTTGTACAACCACATGTACTTGAAATATTATACAATAACAATAAGCAGAGGACAATAAGAGATAGTTATTGAAGGGACTGATTATTACACTGAAAAAAAATACATTAAGTTATATACCCAGTTTATTGAGTCCACTGCTCCCTGAAGCAGACCATTGTTGCAGTAAAATCTCTCAACTCTCTGGAGTCAGATAGATTTTTTTTTTTTTTTTGAAACACCTGGCTAGATGACTTTAGTCAGGAGTTTAGTAAAAGGAGATACACATTTTCATTTCCCTGGTTTAAATATCCAGATGTGGACCATGTTATAAGCTCAGATGTAGGCTTCTTTCTACTGCCAGCCGGTATCGGTGTCATCATTGATAGAATGTGTACTGTCACTAATCTGTTTTTATTTTATTTTGCTGCTCTTTTGGAGCATAATGAGAGATACAATTTTGAGCGCAAGTGTTAAGTTTCTCTATCCAGTGTATTTGAAATTAGTTGTTGCTCTTTGTTCAGCTCCTAACAGACCCAGCTGTCCATCTTTATAATGACCAGTCACTGTTATCCATTATTAAATCTCTGTATAGACAACATGGATTGAAAGGTAAAAGTTAGGATTACTCTTATTCCTAGATGAGTCTCCCCTGCCTCAGAACTGAGGAACAGTGGTGCAACAGAACAAAATAAAAGGGTTTGACCTATTTCCAAGCCTGATATTTACAGGATAAATAAAACTGCTACAGCTAGAACCTGAACTTTTATGTTACTCATGTCTTTGAGCCACAGGTCAGATTCATTCAGTAGTCTTGATCAAAAACCTGGCAATTTTAACTTTAAAACCCAACAATCTCTCTCCTCACGTCTATCACCCATGAGGCTTTTTCTCTCTATCCAGTAAGGATAATCCATGCTAAAAAGAGTGCTACATGAAAACTTGATTGTATATAAGTATTCTTCGTTTCACATACTGTTCCTTATTAACTGAAAAAACTTTTTTTGAGGGACAGAATTATCCCAAATTTCTGAAGTGGACTCTGTCCCAAGGAAATGTTTTGTGAAGAGAAATTTGGGAGTCAAGATTAGGTAGGTGAAGCAAAGCATCTGCTTCTGCTTGAATTTGCAGAGCCTGATGTAAAAGAAGCCCAGGTCTAATCTGCACAAACACAGGTGACAAGGAGGTCAGTAAATGTGTATAGTCATGCAGATTATAATAGATGGGTTCTACCTGCTTAGGAACCTCAAAAAATCCTGCTGGTAGAAAGAGTTAACCCGGTAGGAAGAGGTGTTTTACAACTCTTCCAGCCAACTGCCTAGATATAAGATTCCAGGGAAGGCAGATACCCACGTTTACTGAAAGAATCATTTAGGTCAGTGAATACAAATAAACAACTGACCATGTAACCACCTGAAGATAGAGCTGCAGAGCAAGCAACTTTCTCACTGCTAGGGGAAGAGGAAGAACTTGGCAATGAATTAAGACACCTGCATGCAAGGTGTCTTCCTTCATGGGCCTGCCATCTTACATTTTGAATTGTGTATGTGGCTCTTGTATATCATGTTATTTATGCTTAAAGTAATACAGAGTGCAAGAAGCTTATGTGGGATGTAACAGCTAGAGTTCACATCTTTCTAAAGGTAGGTGACTCATATCACTCTGCTGCTCACCTTGCATACTTCGGTATCTGCATAAATTATCAGTATTTTTGACTATTTATAGCAGCTGATTAATTGAATTAGTGACAAGTTAATGCTGCTTACTTGTGAAGATATTGTTTGCCTATTATTCCTTCTAAGAGGCTTTAAAAATATATTTCATTTCAGAAAAATGGAGTATATCCTAGACGGGCTTGCTTATTTCTGCTAACTTTATTTTTGCTATCTGAAAAGGTGAGGTGGATGGGTCACAGTTCCTCCTATCCCGCCCTGCAGTGGCACCACAAAATGGAGTTAGAGGAACATATATTAGGTGCAATTTGAAAGGGGTTCTCATAATCCCTAATATTCCTCCCTAATGTTGGGATGTCTTTGAAGACTTTTTTTCTCTATTTTTGTACATGGAGGAGTTTGTGTAAGAAGGGAATTCCTCTCCTCTCATTCAACAGTTTTGACAGCATTCTTGACTGATGAGCTCAAGTTTGAGAAGGTCTGAGTGCAAACTGACAAAATTAGGGTAAGAGCCAAAAGCAACTTTGCAAGAGCTTATTTCAGTGAAAAAAAACAGCTTTTTTTTTTCCAGTTTTCCCTGAATTTCTCCATCACAAAAAGAAATGTCTTTTATCCTAGTAAATATTGAAAGTAAAAAAACACCAGATGAACCAGATGACCAGTTTGCATGATGTATGCATGACTTGTATGGCATGGAGTACTTTCATGAGCCCCTGATCTCTCTACATTTTTTTACTGCCGACCTTCATTTTTGCACACTTATTGCATGGTACAGATTCACAAAATGAACGGCAGGAACTTCCCAAAAAACCTTTATTTCTGTGACTGATTATTCATTCTTCACTTTATAAATGACTTATCCTGTTCCCACAGAACTTACCTACATTAATAGCCCTGTTGCTTAGAAATGAGAAAGAGAAATTAGGCCTAACCCATGCCAGGATCTACCAAATTTCTATTGTGTACGCTTATAGAGGTAGAAAAGATTATTTGATCCTATTAAACCTTATGTTAGAAATTGATATTTGTTGATCTTTGTGAGTTCTTAGATTTAACTGTTTCTGGAGGATCAAATGAGAAACAGCATGTTTGATTTTTAAATTTGGTAATTCATCAGGCAAGATAAGGAGTTGCACATTGTAAGGCAGTATTTCAAGGCAGTAGACTTTCACTTTTGGATACCAGTGTTCGGACTGGCAGTACAGCACAGGGAAGTAAGGGCAGGGGTCTCAGCCCAGTTCCTTGTAGAAAGAAAATAATCTAACCAACCTGAAACACTAGCCATTTCAGCTGTGTAGCTTATTGCATGTCTCAGGTGAGAACCAGAATTCAAAGTTTGTTATCACTGGATTTTTTTCTTTTTAAAATATTCTGGATTAGAGGGTGTGCAGAGACTTGGGGAGCCTATTGACTGTTATTTGAAGTTTTTCAACAGACTTCAGTAGGAGCAGGATCAGACCTTTCAGATCACCAAATGTTGGTGACTGGGAAAGCTCAGAGAAATATTGTTCTTAGGATGAAAGGAGCAGGGACAGTCAGTGATATTTTGTGCTGAGATTTCTATTACACAAGAATGTCAGAGGGCATGAAGTGTTTGAAGGAGGAAATGGAAGAAATATAATGTCAGGTAATACTGGATCTAGAAAGCCAAATACAAAACCAAATACAAAGTGTGCATGATATAAGGACACATTTAAATCCTAAATTATTCTAAGGTTTTAATGAATAGTCCTGATAACATTCTTTATAACCTAAGTAAGTCTTCTCGGAATTCTTCACAAATCTCATCTACTTTTAAAAAATTACTTTCTTTTGACAGCTATATTAACATATGGCTCTGCATAAAGGAATCATGTTGAATACATGCAATGTAATATTGGGATATACATTTTTTAAAAAGAGATGAGAGGATCCAGAAATATAATAATCTTCTTGTAATCCTGTATTAATCCATTCTGTACTGTTAAGGTTTTTATTTGAGTGTGGAGCTCACAAAGGTTCTGGCAGAAGCAGAAAAAGAGAAAGAAGATGAAAAGTCTTCTGTATATAAATCCCCAGCACTACACCTATAAAGAATATTTGCAATCTGTAAAGAAAGGAACAGCCCCAGGAACTAATCTCTTATTGCATGGATTTCTCTTTTTGTCCTGACCTTGGCTCTTCTACAGCCCCAGTAAGTGTGCCTCTGCCTCGTGATGAGCTTGCTGCTTCTACTGGCTCTCAGGGCATGTCTTTTCAGCATTAACTTGCTGTTGATCCCACACTGAAATCACTCAAACACTGAGAGGCAGTTTAGTTTCACTATCAGCTAGACTTGCAGAGATGACAATCAATTGATTTTGTTGCATATGATGAAAATTATAACATTTAATTACCAATACTTTTAGTGAACTTCGGAGTAGGATCTGATCTAAGCAGAGACCAGATCACACAGCATTTGCTTGGAGCTGCAGTCCACCTTAAAAGCTAAGAATACCAAGAATAGTTTGCCTCCAGGCATTTCTATAAAAACTGGCTTAAAGAAGATTAGCAAGGGAGAAAAATCTTTTTCTTCTGAAGTTTGTGTCAACAACGATTTCAATATTAAAAATGGACCGAGATTAAATCTCATCACGTGGAAAGTCTGAGAAGCTATTCCTAAGGGTAGGTAATATTCTAATTTTCACAGTCCATTTCTCTCACCATTATGGACTGTAATGCTAAATACTACTAGTGGTATTATTTCTACTAGTTTTTATAAACAAAACATCTATTTATTTGACCAGATAGTGAGAAACACATCTAGAAAATGAAACACATGAGTGGACAGCTTTGGTAAAAGCTGGCATTACAGCAGTTCTAAATTTAGAGTACTGAGCATTTTTTTTGCATGTCTCACATGGCTCATTCACATTTCTGGTTTTCAGCAGTTTTAGATTTCCTTAAAGATATTTCTTGAATTATTTTTTCCTCTCAGACAAGGAAATAGTTCTTTCATCTGTGGGAAAACAGGCCTATTGCAGTTCTTGGGACAGTCCTCCATCTTGTCAGGGCAGCCTGCTGTCTTGAATTTTGCAAAGGAGCTATATTCACAAATCCCACATTTCCTGTGTGCCTCTGTTAACAGCTTTTCACCATCCCCTCTTCTATTGCTATTCTACAGTCCTTCAAGGGACAGAAAACTGCAAAGAGATTCTGCTTGTACCAGGCAGTATCCTATCATATTTCTGCCTTCACAAATGACTTTTCTTCCAATCTACTAGGTAATTTTGATTAGCTCACAAACTGTCTTCATTTTGCTATACCATGAACCACAGGTGGTGTTTGCCGCAGTACCACAACGTAAGTGCCATCATGTGCTGTCAAAACCATCAATTAAAAAGGAAATTTTACATCGAAAACAGTTATTAAATGTACAGATTTATGTGTTACATTTTTGTGCCTTTCTTTACTGTTGCTGGCAAGATTTTATTTAAATGACCTCTGTGTTGATAATATTCTCTTATTAACACTCTGTGCCGCTCTTAGTCACTTGTAACATCCAGTTTTGATGTTTGCTCCAGAGCACTGCTTTGCATTATTCTCCAGGCTTCACAGGTGAAGACCGTGGAAGGTTTCTCAGCTAATACTTTTCTCCTACAGCCCTATTTTTCATTTTGCTGAGAGTGGGCATTATGCATTCAGAGTTTTAATATTTTTAGGGTAATTTTTCCTGCTATACATTTTTAGAGTTTGGCAAATAATGCTGCATTTCTAAAATTATCCTTATGCTGCTTGCTGTTCACTGAATGATCTTTTTGTTAGGTTTTTTGAGTACATTTCTGTGCTTGATATTTGCACTTTATTCTCCTTTCTTCAGACCTTTTGTATTGTAGTTTTCTTGGTTACTAGGATTTAGCTGACATTATGAATTTTGAACTTGAATGAATAATTTAATCCTACTGTGAACTTTATATATATTAATAAGAGTAAGTCAGCACATTGTTTTCCAGAATTGAGTCATTGCTGATGTATAGAATAGAGGTGGGGTGCCCAGCTTGAATCAGAAAACTCCTTCTAATCCTTTCTGCACCTTATTCGTGTAGGCACCACTGTATTTATTTTTCGCTTGCTGACTTGAAAATCCTGAATAAGAAAAAAAAGTTAGGTCCTACAGCTGCAACACTTTTAATGATCATGAACAGTAGGAGTATCTTCTCCTTTATCTAGTTTCAGGAGGTCAGAAATTTCCATCTGTACCAATGGAGCATGCGTGAGTCTTAGTTCAGTAATATTACCTCATTTTGATAACTGTTTTTATAACTGTATTGTTTCCAGAACTACATGAAATATGTTAATTGGAGTTGAAGTTAACAGCAACAACAAAAAAAGTAAATCCATTAATATATTTCCCCATCCAGACTGTCACTAAACATTACTAGCTTACATATCTCATCTCTACACAGCTTATTTTGGTTTTAAAATAATTATTATTTATAAATGTTAATAGAAAAACGCAGTATCATAGAAAAAAAAGTAGTATGTATTTATAAAAGCTTCCTTTTATTCAGTTTCTGTTCATCTTCATCCCAACAATTTTATTAAAACAGTGACTTCTCATAAAGGGGGAGAGAAAACAGGCATTTGAACAGATGGGCTTAATAAAGATTCTGTAGTATATCTGCCACAAATGGTTGAGCACCACTACTAAAGCAGGACTAAGATATGACTGAGAATAAAGAACTTCCAAATGGTTTGTGCTCTCAGTGAAGACGTTTTAGATTAAAAGACAAAGGTTGTGAGGTAAATGTACATAGATCAAAGAGGACACATAATGAAACCTTGCTATATAAAAGGAAAAATCCACTTTCTTTCAGAGTAATAAAGTTGTAGTATGCTGCAGTGGGAGAACAGCAAATCCTGTGTTCTGCTTTTTTTTTTTTAATTTACTGCTACTCCTAGTTGAGATATGGTTTCTGTCTTTTGTCTGAAAATATTTTTAAAAACCCAAATGGTTTACAGTGTCACCAAAAATAAAGTTATTAAAGCTTTAAATTTTCATAGGTATCCCTCTTATGAATCTTTGTACAAGGTGGGAAGAAGTTGCTCTTAACATTCATTCTCTGCCATAGTTTTTTTTCTTCCCAAGAGTGCATTGGAAAATTGAAAGAAGTTTTTATAGGACCATGTTTGGAAGGACAAATCACTTCAAATATGTAGTTAGAGAATAAAAAAATCTCACAATGAATACAATATATATTTTTAGAATTTCCGCAACATGCTGATAGAGTTAAGTCTAAACAGTCCTGTTGTCTCAAACCTAGTGAAAGATTAAATTCAACTCATCTTTACATTTAAACATTGGGCATGTTCCTGATGCTTCCTGTGTTTCCATGGTCAGGAATTAGTCTAGAAATATCATGTATTTTTAGTCTCTATATTTTGATGAAGAGTTCTTCACTGCCCAGGAGAATTGCAAAATAACACCTCAGTGCATCCCTGACTTGCTTTTGTTCCAGGTAAAATTAGGTAGGGTTGTGGATTTCTTTGTGTTTAATTTTGAGATGTAATTTGAAGTCTTGTCTCGTTCCATAAAAACAATTTCTTTTGTTTGCAAAATTTCCATAATGGTCACATCTCCTTGAAAACTTGTAACAAGGTTTTATACAGAGAAATAGATTGTTAGTGAAATTCTGAATACTTTGGCTGTGAATAATTTTGGGGCAGATCTTGCTTTTAGCTATTCCAGTATACTATTTAGAAACCTCCTATTTAAGTATCTGGTTTGAAAATTTTAACCATTTTTTTTGATACATTCAATATGAAACCTGTTATTTCCTCAAGTACAGATTTTTCTTTAAATATTAAGTTTAAATATTCTGGTGATATGATAAGTAACTGCCTAGTCTCAGTTACTAAGATTAATTTAATTTGAGAAGAATTTTTATTCATGTATTGTCACTGTTTATTTTGTGTATACATTAATTTAAATCTAACAGCTTTACAGCAACAGAGAAATGCTGCTGCCTTATTCAAAGCAGATAAATATGGAGACACTGATCTAGTGCGTCATGTTTTAAAGTGGAGTGCATTGCACAAAAATCATCAGTTGCTGCAGTAAGGCTTCGTTTGTGGAGAAGTCTGTTTTTTAATTAAGGTACCTGCTGCCCATGAAAATTGAAGAGAGAACTGGAAACGGGCATTCTTGCCTTTCTAAAAGAAGGCTTGAACAGACAAAGTCTCACAACCTTGTATTTCATGCAGTTCTGCGAATATTGAAGCGCATCTCAGGAGTGTGTTCCCCTTCTCCCTTGTAGGAGGTTAGCTGGTTTTTGGAAGCCATCTCACTGAAAAGGGCTGTTGTGAAGGAGAAGCTAGAAGAAGTCCCAGCAGCAGCTCCCTCCACCTTTGCTTGGGGCAGTGACTAAGATCTGAAGCTCTCGTGCTTGACATCTGTCTGAGCTAAGCTGTGGCCATGATGATGCTGCGTCTGTACCCCATCTCATACCTCTGTGATCCAGAATCTGTATCCCAACCTGCTGACTTGGCTTTCTCGTTTGACTTTAGGCCTGCCTTATCACTATGGAATTGCTGGGTGCTTGCTGAGCTCTCGGCTGATCCTGGTTACCATCACCAGGCCTGCTCCTGACCCTGACTTACTGACTTGGTTTCCTGGCTCTTTGTCAGGGAGGCTGCTGCCCCTGCATGCCTTGTGATGCTCAGCTCACAGTTCACATTCACTTATAGTGCAACCTGCCCTTGCTGCGTCCTGACAGTGCTAAAGGAAAAGAATCATAGTACTCTCTAAACCTGCTTATTTGAATTATTTTGGATAAGTTTCTGCTCTTTGTTACTGTCATCCAGCTACTGAATCTGTCCACTTTTAGTGACCTTGAAGCTGCATAAGCAAATACTTACGGGTACTTACGTTCTCACAATTCCCTGCTTCCCACGTTTAAATCACTGCATCCATCATGAAAGTGTGTGTCACTTCACACTAATGGCTATTTGATTAGGAGCAAATTGAAATTATCTGGATGAATTGTCAGTGGCAATGATTTAGCTATAGCTCAGTGTTAACACCAGGGTGAAACATAAGGGGGATGGAGCATAGGGACTGCAGAGTTAGCTCTTGAAATATGATCAGAAGAAAGGATATGATCACTACTCTCAACTTCCCAGCACCTTTATTGGAATGAGGCAAAGATATAGCTTAACTAGTTCAAAGACTGCCACCATTTTGAGATGCTGCATGCTTAATCTGAGAGTGGTCATTCAGAATTAAGCAGTTAGTCCAGTTGCCATGATTCTCCTTGGAGGCTTTATTATCTGAATTATTGTGCAAGAAAACGTGCAATTAAACATGCAAATGTTCTCACGCTTTTTATTCATTTGAGTATTCCTGAGTGAAAACACAAAGCTGCTTAAAAGACAAGAAAAAAAAAAAAACATTTATAAATAAAACATAGAGGAAGAGAGAGCTTCATTCCTTCATCAGACATTTAAAAAAAGTGTCTTCGAGATAAGAGACTTTTTAAGAAAAGGATGCATGTCTCCATTCTCAAGACACTAGTTTTTAAATATTTTTTCTTTGCCACTAATATCTATGTGACACGTCTGCATAAAAGCTGTTTAAAATATCTCTTGAATTCAAGGACAGGGAAATAATTTGTATTCAGTCTACAAGCTAGAGGGATTATATGTATTTATTTGCATAATATAGAAGCATAAAAAACAAAGCCGTATTTTGTTATAAACAAAATAAGATTGTATAGCTATTAGTAACGGGTGAATACAGGACCAAAGTAGGTACAGGCGCTTTATGGAGGAGGAATTATTATATGCTTGAGAGTAGCTGAATGGAATAATAAAAGGGAGTTCCTGTTAGAATTACACCTACAAATGGTTCTTTTTAGCTGTCAGCTTATACCTATAGAAAAAAAAAAGAAAGAAAAAAAAATCCAAAGTGGTGCATCCAGTTCAATATAAAACACAGCTGGATAGGGGTCAGGATTGCTAGTTCTGAGTAGTAACAGACTGGGGCAAAAGCAATGTACCCTCGACACCTTGCGTGATCGTTGTGAAGACTGCACACAAACATACGCAAGTCCTGCCAGTTCTTGCTGCCAAAGACAAGTGGGTGAGCAGGGCATCGAGCAGGGCAACAAAGGACCCCCAAGAGAATTTTAGGACAAAAGCAGAGGCCTTATAAAGTGTTGCTATGGCATTGATCTACATAGAGGAGATGCTTTGAAAATCAATTGTATTGAACACAGCAACAAATGACTTATCATTGGCTTTTTTTGCTTATTGTTGAGGTAGTCTGATAATCCAGCATTTCAAGAATGAATTGCAGCTAAACTACAGAGAATCCCTGGTTTTGCTAGCAGCGTAGAGCACAGATGTGACATAATGCACACAGAAAGATAACAGTACTGAAATCAAGATAGAAAGATTAGTATGTTCGTTAACATTTCAAGTTACCACAGGATGAAGTGTAAATATAACTAGAAGATAAATGAAATTTACTTAAAAATGATAAGAAACAGACTGAAAGTGCCTATTTAAACCTAAGAGAAAGCAAGGAAGAAAGTGAATACGGCATCGGGACCTCTACTGACCTAGCTCTGAATTTGCCTGGGACCCCACAGAAATGTGAAGGAGGCTCCATCTTGCTATTTGTGGTAACTGCACCCTGTCTGTTCAAACACTGACTCTGATTAGCTCTGCTGCAAGATCCATGTTCCCTGGTAAGTTCATGTGCCATAGCACGTGTGATGCAAGTTAAGTCATTCACAAAACTTGTGTAATAAAATCTCCCTTTCGAAAGATTGAGAGGAACACGTTTCTATGTTTTAAGGGTAGCCTAGAAAAAATCCAAGTGTGTTTTATTTTGAAATCTAAAGACTGGTTAATACAGCCTGAAGACAGGTGTTAACATATCAATATGTCAACTATGTGATGGGGATAAACAGAATCAAATAGGTAAAAAAAAAGGTTCCGTAATTCAGACAAGTTATTGATACAGAAAAAATGTCTGACAGAACTTACTGTCTTTTCCAATTTCTTCTTACATATTTGACTTTGTAGCACTAGGGAGAAAGCACGAATTTCTGTTCATTTTCCAAGGTCTTGCATTTGTTCATTAGCTTAAAGTTAACTAAGTAGCATTAAGCTAGTGAAGTAGAGAATGGATTGGGAGCAGCCATAAGGAGAAGGACTTGGGGGTGGTGGTTGACAAGAAGCTCAACATGAGACGGCAGCGTGCTCTTGCAGACCAGAAGGCCAACCGTATCCTGGGCTGCACCAAAAGCAGCGTGGCCAGCAGGTCAATGGAGGTGATTCTGCCCCTCTACTCCGCACTTGTGAGACCCTACCTGGAGTACTGCATCTAGCTCTGGTGCCCACAACATAAGAAATACATGGAGCTGTTGGAGTGAGTCCCGAGGAGGGCCACGAAGATGATCAGAGGGCTGGAGCACCTCTCCTATGAAGACAGGCTGCGAGAGTTGGGGCTCTTCAGCTTGGAGAAGAGAAGGCTCCAGGGAGACCTCAGAGCAGCCTTCCAGTACCTGAAGGGGGCCTACAAGAAAGATGGAGAGGGGCTATTTACAAGGGCATGTAGTGATAGGATGAGGGATAACGGTTTTAAACTGCAAGAGGGTAGATTTAGATTAGATCTTAGGAAGAAATTCTTTCCTGTGAGGGTCGTGAGACACTGGAACAGGTTGCCCCCTCCCTGGCAGTGTTTAAGGCCATATTGGATGAGGCTTTGAGCAACCTGGTCTAGTGGAAAGGTGTCCCTGCCCATGGCAGGGGGGTTGAATCTAGACGATCTTTAAGGTCCCTTCCAACCCAAATGATTCTATGATTCTGTGAAGTATCTGTTGATCCTAAACTGTTTAACTATACCCTGTTGTGTAATAGGACTAAACATAATTAAGCATAAAGCAACTAACTAGACATTTATTATGTACTGATGGCTTTAGTGTTTACTGACTACCTCAGACTGTGAAGCTGTTTAGGTTTTGAGAAAATTGTGAAGACATCAGTTGGGGAAATGGTTGCATAAATGAATCTTATATTATGTTAAAAAAAAAATCATGCAAGAAATACTTTGTTGTACATACAACTCTTCAAAAAAAGCCTATGTTTTTCAGGTAATGGCCATGTGACCTCAAACATTAAACACTGCTCTTTCTTCTTTCTTTGATTCCTCGGATCTGTGCACAAGTGTTATTTGTATGTGACTGTTGATGGAAAGAAAAAAACTACATACAAATACGAATACACATGCAGGGGTTATTTTTTGGTGAAAAGATATTGGTAATTGCTTTTGCTAACCCTGCTTTTACACTGAGATCTGTATAAAGTATCATGTCATCAAAGCAAAGAATCTGAGAAGGAAATCTAACTTCTTAAGCTTGAGTGAGCAGTCATTTGCCTTTGAAGATTACTTAAGCCATAAAGTTTAGGTGCCAGTTATGAAGGAAGTGAGTTAATTATAAATGAAGAGGGCAAATAGAATACTTCTTGCTATAAATGTCACTGAGATTTGTTGTGGTGAATGTTATAGAACATCACATGCTTTTTCAATGTATCTGAACCCTTTTAGAGAGATTGCATCTGAAGAACCCACACAGCTCATCCAAGGACAGTAATAGCAGGTTAGCTAAAGGCAAAGTCATTAGTTTTTATCAGAAACTCAGCAGCATCCCTTTCCATACGTAAATTTCCTGTGAGGAAACTCATGAGGTCTTTATTGGACATAGGGAAAGTAGTCTTTCTGATTTCATCTTCTGACATTGGTCTAGACTGAGTGAGCAAAGGGTAGCTGCATTTTCATGACACCTGGTGAGTATATATAGACACTATATTATAAAGATGTCCAAAAATAATTGTTACAAGTTAATTAGATTCATGTACTTGGAATAAGTTTTTTTTTGCAAAATGTTAGGAGATTACCTTGCTCTAATAAGCACAAATTTTGAAATGTGGCTTAAAGAAGACAGAGATGTTAGTAGGTTTTTTGCACCAGTAGCAGAGTTAGAAGTTATTTTCAATATAAACTGGTCTTCAAATTGCCTTGTTCATCCAGCAGTTAAGTAATTATAACAACTGTAATTTGTTATGTAGTTATTGTAGTATTTACTGAATAGTGGGTGATTTTTACATAAAAAGTACTTCAGTCCACATATTGAGTTTCAAAATCACTGCTCACAAAAATCACTGTTAAAATAAGGACAGCATTTTCAAATATATCAGTATGAGTTAAGCCTCCAAAGGTCAGAGAAAGGGGCAGGTTGATTAAACGTAGACTTTAATAAGAGATAAATACTTGATTTTTAAGTTAAATTTTCAGTTTCCAATTTCTTTTGTGAAATCACTTTTTTGTAGGGGGCAGGGTATGATAATACACGTGGATTTAAAACAGAGTTAATTTAGATTTAATTTCTTTGAGCATGTTTTTGACTATTTAAGAAATCTGAACATTATCTATAGTTAAGGAGATGATTTAAGCTCCTTGCTTAAGGAAATGGAGTTTCCATTGTTACTCAGTCCAGCTTCCTCTGATACTACTGCTGAAAAATTTGGGCAACAGTGAGATGATAATGGGAGGATTGTAGAGATACAGAATAAGTTTTAGTAATCCCAGATGGATTGATCCCCCCTTGTTGTGACAATGTGAAGTGACTGTACTACCAAATGGATTAATTCTTCAGTTAAGAATTGTTTCTCTCAATTGAAAAAAAGTCATTATAGCTCTGTTCCTAAATTTCTCAACCCAACTATCATTTTTAGGGTGGTCACTCCAACACAAGGAAAATAAATGTACAAATAAATAAAACCTACTTCCTTTTCTTACCCTTAAGAATACTTGCAAGGCAATCACAAGAGAGTTTTTTCACCATTACAAATTGTATCTGTAGCAAATACTAACAAAGGTATCTAGTAATACTCCAACAAACACAGAGTTCATTTTAACTTTTTTTTCCAGTTCTCACTTCCTACATTACAGTGAGGTACTCAGTCAGACTTTTTGACTTTTTGATTAGCAGATGAGATAGCTACCGCGTTCTCATTAATTTTTTTCCATGGTGTTGGGGTTTGATTGACAGCCTTACCTATTAGTTCCTTTTGTTTTGAGACCTTGAAACCGCAATCTGTTAATGTAATTTAAACAGGATATTAAGCCTCCATACATGTGGTTAAATCAAAGTCTGGTCTTGATTTCAGGTATAGTATATACATTCACGTAGCAAATTGCAGGTAGATTTGCTCTTTGTCTTTGTTGGCAGAGCATAATTTATTTCACTAAAAAATCACTTCATTCTTGTATTATATACATTACCTGTAAACTTACAAAAATAATGATTTATTACTAGAAAGAATAAATTATACATGTCCCAGATTACTTTAGTTTTCTAATTAAATACGGTCTGAGAAACATCATTTTACTGATAAAATAAGATTTGAGTGTTTGGCTGTACAATAATAAAGATTAAGATAAGTATGTTTAAAATTCATGTTTTGCTAACCATAATTTGGCAGATTTCTCTTGAAGTCGTTTAAGTTACAGATGTTTATACAGTCCTCTGAAAGACTTTAGTTACTGAATGTGAGGTATAGAGATAACTGAACTAAAGTAATCATGGTTATTAGTAGCTTGACTTTGATTTTGTTGCTGCTGACCTTGCTGTGTGAGAAGATAAATATACTGTATAACTGCATATATGCATGCCTGTATGTATTCAGACATAAAATCTCTTCCTTTTCCAGCAGTCTGCAGTAGTGGGGACCATCTATATTTATGTATATATCTCTGTGTGTATGTATGTAAAAGCAAATATGCATAGACCAAAAATTTAAATCCTAACTTCATATTAAGAAATATTCCTACTATTTCTTAAGCATCCTTGACCTCAAAAAAACTTTATAATCGTTCTCTAATACTAGATACTCTGTTGACATAAGATTTTAAAAAAGTTTATTTTTGCCAGAACACCCTAGATCAGTGTATTTTCCAGCAGGTTTTCCTTGATATATCACACTACACAACCAAAAACAAAGAGAAAACCTGGCGACAGCAACAGGAGCAAAGAAAAATATAAGACAGGGAAAACTGATAACTGGAGGGAGGGAGGTGGAAAATCAGTTATCAAAAAAACAGCTGCTGGAATTAGGAAATTGTGGGAAGAGATCTGAAGGAAGAATAGGGAAAGAATAGGCACTGTGGCTAATTTAATTTAAAAGAAAAATAATCTAATCTAATTCACAAGCATATAAGTGCTTACTTAGTGGTAATTCCATAAGCTGTGTGCATTTTTGTGGGAAAGGAGTTAGTTTGTAAAATTTGGGTTTAGATGAGGTATCCAGGAGGCAGCCAAGGGGGCTGGCCATATGGAAAATGTCTTGCATCATGCAAGATGCTCATACCTCATGCCTCCCTGAGGTGGCTAGTGTCCATACAATTGGTGAGGAGAAAGGCTTCTTCCAGACAGTGATGCAGACTGAGGATTGCCCTCTGGAACTGCTCACCTCTTCAGTGACCACAAATTGTCACTCATCTTTCAGATGTAGGGTGACTAAAGGCTGATGATGTGATTAACTCCAAGCTGTATCATACCGAAGGTGCTCAAGATCCATTACCATCTAGTGAATTTGGACTATCACATTCTTTCTTTCTTACAAGGGTTTCTTAGAAACTGAAACAAGATTATAAGTGAAACAATTTGGAGAATTTATATACCTTGTAGGTATTTTAGCTATATCATTATGGCTTTTTTTGTCTGTATTTCATTGGTGATCAAAAATTACCTTCCAAGTTGCCATTTCAAGTGGCTTAGAACCATGGTGGCTCATCCATGTCCCCTTTTTTACATGTGATTTATGGAGATCTGAGCAATGATAAACTCATGGGCATCTACTAAGTGTGTACATCTTCAATATCTCAGGCCATGCTTGATAATGGCAAAGTAGGGTTAAGTGTTCCTGTTGGAGACAGGCAAGCAGTAGGGACCTGTAGGGTGAGGACTGTGGGAGATGTGACTACAACGCTGGGCATGCTAGTCAGGGTGAGAAAATGTGAGAATGAATGAGTGGTAGGTGTTTGGGGTAAGCCTCCCTTGTCTGGGGAGGTCCATGACTGGGAGGACAGCAGAAGAAGGCTGGGACTAAAAACCATGCAGGATGTAATATGCGTAGTCTGCTGATGTACTTAATCTGTCCTAGCCCTTCACTGATTTACTGAATGCTGAACTTGGTTACTCTTTGAGACTAAGGGAAGAAATGTAGGGGGAAAGAAGGGGCAAGCTTGTATATGACTCCCAAGGCAAGGTAACTGATCACATCTGGTCACGAAGAGCACAAACAATGTGAAATGACAATGAAAAATAAATATTGATTTGTTAATAACAGTAATATATTAATCTTACTTGCTTTTAGAAGCTGTGTTACACCAATATGTGCAGATTAATCCTTGTTCAGCTATATGACAATATAGAATATGCGTATATATGTTCAAAAGATAGTTTAAAAATATGGTTACATGGTAATGAGTCTAAGACTGTGATATATTTATTCAAGCTCCCAAGATGTGTTTAGTATTATATTGATAAATCAGTGTAAAATCTCCATGTTTACCCTCCCATCTCCAACTACCCTGTTACACTGTGGACAATGCACGCTTCCCTGTAGAGGAAAAAGCAGTCTTTTGGATCTTCAACCTCATACACCCCATGTTACTGTAATACAGGAGCTTCCCATATTTTCCTGTGGAACATTATTCTGATTTACACACTGGATTATGTGTTCAAAATTTTAAATTAAATTCTCCTTACCTCTTACTGAGAGATCTTTATTTCTTTGCTCAGGCTTCTTGAACTGTGTTCCCATGTCACAGCCAGAGATCAACATAGTGCAAAGTCATGGCTTCCAAGGTGTTCCTGGTAAATTTGTCCCCGTGAAGGGACTCATCTCATATTTTTGTTACGAGGAATTTCTCTTATTTGCAGTATTAATGTACACATTGACCCAGAGCTGGAGGCTTCAGAGTTATCTACCATTTATACTTTGTCCCAATACAATGGCAAACAACAACCATTTTGACAACTTTAAATCTTTAGAAGAGATGGTAATTTAAACATTAAAACTTAAAAGCTGTTAAGAAAGGTTTTCCTTTTAGTAACTTTCCTCTTTATTTTTCCTTTCCTAGGTGACAATTTTTATAGGGAAGATATTCTCAGTTACTTTTAGTTAGTATTAAGCCTTGCGGTTTCCTTTTGGGGCAGGGAAGATGGTGAAGTTGATTGGAGATGTTATTTGTGTCTGATGCTGTATCCTGATAGGGGACAACAGCAAATGTGAACTGCAGCTTCCCTTTCTGTTACTCAACCTTTGCTTGTTGCTAGAAAAAGATTTGTGTATTGTGTTTGCAGTATATCAGGCATTTGGAAATATATGAAGTTAGTATCAATTAGTTGATTAAAATATTATTTTGGCTGCCTTGTGAGCTCAGGCAAATGGTTTTGTTTGGATCTTATCTGGTTAAGGCAGGCTATCACTGAACAAAAGGAAAGAGCTGGAGGGATTCTAAATGGATGGCAGCAGAAATAAAAGGTAGCTCCTCCTATACACATTCAAGTTAAATTAAAGACTCTAGAAATGAATGATGGACAGAACAATGAATCTTCTCTTAATATTATTCACCACATTTCTCTTGCACTGAATTTTCTTTCTCAGTTTCAAACTGCAGACCTGTAATCTCCAACAACCCCTATTATGGTATTGCTTCATCTTTTTGTACAATTTAATTTAGCGTCTCTAACTTTTGATATACTTTGCACAACAGCCAGTGATGGTTTCTTGTCACAATGAAATTTTAAGCCTCTGCAAGAGTCTCAGATTTCCTAATGACTTTTCTTTATTACTTCTCTATTTTTACATGTTATTTCCTACACTCATCATCATTTGTTTTAGCACACCTAGAAGTCCTTTAATCTTCACAGAGCGTTTCTGATCCATTGTACTATAGCCTATTTTATGAGTTGCCCAAGGTCTGAACTGAATGCTGCAACATTTCTCTGCATGTAAGCAGAGGTTTCTGTGTCCTTGCAGGAACGAAGGATAACTCATTTCTGAATCTGACTGATAGGGTCATATCAATTAGTTGACTTATTTATACCTGTTTCTGGTTAGATAAGGAATTCTAAGCTGAGGTGATGAAGGCTCTTGGACTCTGCATGTGAAGTTATTGATTGCCTCTCCTTCCATAAAGTTTACATCTCAGGTAGGCAACTAACCTTTTTCAATAGCTCAGACTGAATCAGATGGAGGCTTCATAGATCCAATCTGAGAGAATACAGCACTTTTTTTTTGCTGCTTTTTCCCTCATTAACTAAAATAGATTTCCAAACTAAAATGACTAGCCAGCAGTTAAATGTGGCTCTCAGAATCAATTTGCTTTATAGCAATAGCAGAAACCCTTTTTAGTAGCAGAGTCCCTTTTTAGTTCATAAAATATATTACATAGAATTATAAAGAATCAGATCTAGAGTTGATGTAAAATTGCTTTGCTATAATGGAGCAGGAAAGCAGATACTCAGTGGTAAGGTAACATCATTGTTGTTTGGTTGGGATTTTCCAGTTGATAACCTCTATGAAGACTATTAATGTACATTTTGGACTAGATTCTAATGTGAGGAATCAGATGGCTGTGTCATCACAGATGCCCATCTAAGGCTATAGCTACCTTTTTAAGTACCTTTGGAAAGTTTTCTAGATAAAACATATTTAAAATCTGTTGCTCCGAAGATTTTCCGTATGCCCTGAAAAGACACATATGTATTTTCAACCTGACAATTTGATTTGTAGTGAGAGGATAAAAAGGAAACAATATAATAGAATCATAGAACCACAGAATCATTTTTGTTGGAAAGGACCTTTAAGATCATCGAGTCCAACTGTTAACCTAACACTACCAAGTCCACCACTAAACCATATCCCTAAGCACCACATCTACATGTCTTTTAAATACCTCCAGAGATGGTGACTCAACCACTTCCCTAGGCAGCCTGTTCCAATGCTTGATAACCCTTTCAGTGAAGAAATTTTTCCTAATATCCAATCTAAACCTCCCCTGGCAGAACTTGAGGCCGTTTCCTCTCTTCCTATCTCTTGTTACCTGGGAGAAGAGACTAACACCCACCTCACTACAACCTCCTTTCAGGCAGTTGTAGAGAGCGATAAGATCTCCCCTGCACCTCCTTTTCTCCAGACTAAACCCCAGTTCCCTCAGCCGCTTCTCATAAGACTTGTTCTCCAGACCCTTCATCATCTTTGTTGCTGTTCTTTGGACTCGCTCAAGTACCTCAATGTCTTTCTTGTAGTGAGAAACCCAAAACTGAACACAGTATTTGAGTTGAAGCCTCTCCAGTGCTGACTACAGGGGAAGATGATAAAGAGTTTCTTCTTCAGTGGCCTGTATTAGAACTAAGCTGAGAAGGACAGCTTTCTTCAAAAGAATATTGATTTTCTAAAACTGAAAAGGTAGTTAGGTAAGTCTTTGTTGTTGCTTATAGCTCACAAGCAGTCTCCACCCTCAATTCAAAGTTCATATGTGTGGTGTTGACTAGCTTACCAGCAGTTTGCCTCTTGGAATTTTAAGATGAGTGCAGATCCATCATTTTTCAGAAGTCGTGGCAGTCTCGTGAAGAAGGGAAACATAACCCCCATTTTCGAGAAAAGAAAAAAGGAAGACCCAGGGAGCTACAGGCCAGTCAGTCTCATCTCTGTGCCCAACAAGATCATGGATCAGATCCTACTGGAAACTATACTGAGGCACACAGAAATCAAGGAGGTGATTGGTGACAGCCAACATGGCTTCACTAAGGGCAAATCATGCATGATAAATTTGATGGCCTTCTATGACAGGGTTACAGCGCTGGTAGGTAGGGGAAGAGTGACTGATGTCATCTACCTGGACTTGTGGAAAGCATTTGTTACTATCCTGCACGACATCCTTGTCTCTAAATTGGAGACACATGGACTTGACGGATGGACTACTCGATGGATAAGGAACTGGCTGGATGTTCACACTCAAAGAGTTGTGGTCAACGGCTCGATGTCCAAGCGGAGACCAGTGAAGTGTGACGTTCCTCAGGGGTTGATATTGGGACCGGCGCTGTTTAACAACTTTGTCGGCAACATGGACAGTGGGATTGAGTGCGCCCTCAGCAAGCTTGCCAATGACACTGAGCTGTGTGGTGCAGTCGACACGCTGGAGGAAAGGGATGCCATCCAAAGGGACCTTGACAGGCTTGAGAGCTGGGCCTGTGCAAACCACATGAAGTTCAACAAGGCCAAGTGCAAGGTCCTGTGTGTGGGTCAGGGCAATCCCAAGCACAAATACAGGCTGGGAGGAGAATGGATTGAGAGCAGCCCTGAGGAAAAGGACTTGGGGGTGATGGTTGACAAGAAGCTCAACATGAGCTGGCAATGTGCACTTGCAGACCAGAAGGCCAACCGTATCCTGGGCTGCACCAAAAGAAGCATGGCCAGCAGGTTGAGGGAGGTGATTCTGCCCTTCTACTCTGCTCTTGTGAGATCCCACCTGGAATACTGCGTCCATCTCTGCGGTCCCCAACATAAGAAATACATGGAGTTGTTGGAGCAAGTCCCGAGGAGGGTCACAAAGATGATCAGAGGGCTGGAGCACCTCTCCTATGAAGACAGGCTGAGAGAGTTGGGTTTGTTCAGCCTGGAGAAGAGAATGCTCTGGGAGACCTTATAGCAGCCTTCCAGTTCCTGAAGGGGGCCTACAAGAAAGATGGAGAGGGGCTTTTTACAAGGGCAAGTAGTGACAGGACGAGGGGGAATGGTTTTAAACTGCAAGAGGGTAGATTTAGATTAGATCTTAGGAAGAAATTCTTTCATGTGAGGGTAGTGAGACACTGGAACAGGTTGCCCAGAGAAGCTGTGGATGCCCTGTCCCTGGCAGTGTTCAAGGCCAGGTTGGATGGGGCTTTGAGCAACCTGGTCTAGTGGAAAGGTGTTCCTGCTTGTGGCAGGGGGGTTGGAACTAAATGATCTTTAAGGTCCCTTCCAACGCAAACCATTCTGTGATTCAATGAAATGTATTTTTTTAAGCATGTCTATACCAGTGTTTTGGGTTAACTAGACTTCAAAAAAACCCCTGTTGTTTGTTTATAAAAACATTAGTACTGATGTTTATTGCCAGCAAGCACTGACTGAAATAGGTAGAGCATGTAACATTTCAAGACTGATTTATTACTACTACTGATTTATTACTACTAAAGACTTTGTAGAACTTTGTAAAATAAATATTTAAGAACTGGCTTTTCTGCTATATTAAAAATTTGTAGATTACCATCATTCACTTAGGTTTTGTTGGCTATAGTTTTAAGCTTGTTGAAATTCTGTTTTAGAATACGAACTCTTACACAAACTTAGTCCAACACAAGAAATGTTTGTCAAGTTCTGCATGATAACCATGTATGTTGGGAAAGAAATTTAGTGAGTAAATTCTCTACCAGATATATTTTTTAATTAAACTTTTTCAGGTATGTCTTACTTAGTATTTTACTTCTATTTGTCCACTCAGTTTTTTTCCTAAGAAATGCCTTGATGTGTTGTCCTTTACTGTAAATTATTAGGGTGGGAAAAAAAAAATCTCTTGATGACTGGCTTTGGTGAAAGGTCTTTTGGTACAAACACACAAAAAATGTTTCAGCACTTCTGAATCTATGAGGTAACAGAAGGAAATAAGGAACGTGCTGGTTCGTTTATAAAATATTTTGTATTGCAAAAGAAATATAATTTTAATTATTTATGAACAATTTTGGTGCTCGTGTTCCGTTTAAATAAAAAACTAGTCTTTTTTAAATTACATGGTGTGATTAATAAGTATAATATCAGAAGAAAAAACAGATAGGAAGAGAGCTCAGGAGGTAATTCATTTTGCAATGGTCTTTGTTTACCTTATTAGCTATTAACTTCCCTTGTTTTAAAGCAGTGCTTTACTCAGTTGATGAACTACAAAGCAAAAGAAAGTACACAGCATGTTTTTAGTCATCAGAAGTTGCCTCTGCCTGGTAATCAAAATATAGCAGGTATTTCTGAAGACTCAATGTCCATGAATTGTGCCTCTCTCTGTCTTCCACTTTGTATGTTTCTGGATAAAAGGATTGATTAAGGAGCCAGGCTTTGGTGTTTAGTCTGCAAACTCAGACTCCGTTTTGTGTCTATAAAATGTGCACAACACTTCATTTCCTTGGTATCTCTTGCTTTTTCCCTCAAGCTCTTGAAGGCATAACTTAATACAGTAAGGACCTACTCTTTTATTTAACACTTTCTAAATGATCTCTGAATTTCAATATATTAGCCATTAAAAATACTAAAGTCACTCTTTACAGTGTCTACAAGGACCTGGCAGTATGACAGTGAAACCTTCCTTTTCTCAAAGATTGAGATATCTGCCTCAGAAGTTCATGAAAGTGAACACCTTTGACAAACTTTCCAAAGAAAATAAAAAGATGGCTAAAATGAAAGGCAAAAATCAGCTGTTCAGAGCAAAACTTAATGTGATTTAATTTGAAGTAGAGACAAGTGAGAGAGCTGGGTGAGTTTCAGAAAAGGTTTCATCTTGTTACTATCATAAGCAATATTTACACATCTCATTTTATGGAGAACAGTACAACTTTTGCTTCATTGTCCTGCCCTCCTAAAGGGTAGTAGGGATAGACTGTATCTTTTGTGGAAAACTCTTTCCATTTGCCTTGAAGAAATGTGTCCAGCAGACAGAATCTCTCAATACTTAACTCCATGCAAAAGATCCCAGTTTCAGGTTTGTTATTTATTTATTGTTCAATACATTTTTCAAACAGAAACAATTGTGAGGTTTTATGTTTATTGAACTCCTCTTTTTGAAAAATAAAGATGAAATCCTAGTTAAGATTAAATGAGTTTTGGAGATTGAAGAAAGGTCTTCCTAAGATGCATACTTATAAGTATAAACAGAATCATTTTACTTGTAAAATTACAAAACTTTCTGCGCCTCCCAGAGTATGAAGTAAATAAAAAAATCCAGGGAGAATTGAGTGCTTATGGGAATACAACCTCCTTCTTTTTATTTATTTTTTTTTTTAGTGTCTGAATGCAGATTTGGGAAGCCTGATATAAAAAAAAAGTTGGATGGTTTTATGGGAAAACTATGTATATGATGGAAGTCTATTTTATCATTGGTTATAATAGGAAAGCAGTGAAAGAAGTCTCTGACCTCAGTCTCAGACTGACATCCACATTCAACCTTCTCCTGTTCTACTCATTTGTTATTTTCACAAAGAGCAATGTTACAAGATAACTGGCACGAAGAGGGGAAGAAACATATGTCCCAATATAAATAAGCAATTCTCACTGAATTTGTATAGAATTTGGTTACACAAATTAGACTTGACAATGTGGCAAATGCTTCTGCTGACAGTAAGCCAAATTGATAATGACCTTGATACTTTCATAAGGTAACATCTAGTTACAGTGTCCTTGAAGATGATAGGCATAGTAGCACAAACAGGATTTTGTCAATGTCACTTATGCATGATTTTTCTAGTGCTCCTTTTTCAAGCACTTTATAAAATCACTGTCCACCTATACTCGATTCCTCTCCAAATTCACCAGCTGCTAATGTGAATTTGCAGAGCAATGCATCAGTTAGTTACTTTTTTATAAAAGTTAGATTTAGAGAGTACTTGCTATGTTTTTTAGTTATTTGCACACAGATGTAGATTACCCATAAAAGAAAAATATCACTTGTAGGCCTTGGATAAGAGTTTTCAGTATAGGTTGTGGCAATTCTTAACAATAAAGAGAGAAGGGCATACATATCAATTACACTGAGCATCTAATTTTCGTCCTGTGACTTTGAGGATTGATTCTCCCTTGAGTTCTTATGGAGTCAATGGGAGAGGCAAATTTCTCTAGAGAGGAAATTCAGATCCTCTAAGTTAGGTTCCACACTTCCCATTACCTTCCATAGGAGTTTGCTCTTCTATTATTGTCCTGGTTTGGACTAAAACAGACCAATTTTCTTTTCAGTGACTTTTCCTTTCAGTTAAGTTTCTTCTAAGTAACTGCACTTTCTGAAACTACCTGCGTGTTTTGCAGACAGTGTCTGCTTCTAGGCTGATAGTGCTCGAAGTTTGTAGTTATCACTGAGGCACCGGTAGGGATGTTATGCAGAAAGGCTCTTGCTGTACTTACCCTTAGAGAAACCAAGGTCACTGCTACATTCCTCACTGCTTACGAGAGAAGAGCTGCAGGAGGGTCGCACCTGCAGGGAGGAGCGGACAGGGCAGGTGACCCAAAATTGACCAGCAAGGTATTCCATCCCACACATGTCATTCTCAGTATTGAGTGGGAGGATCACGAGGGTCTCGCTCTCTTCTGCTACAGCCGACATCCCAAAAGGTCTCTGTGTGTTTTTCTCCTGCCCTCGATCCCAATCCATGAATTCCTGAATCCAGTTCCCGTCTGCCACTGAGTCCAGTATGGGACCTCCTGGAGCCTACCCTGCAGTGCCAGTTGTGACATGATCATCATTGGGGGAGCTCGATCTTGGGTTTGTATATATCTGTATATATTTCATTATTTCCATTATTATTATTATTATACACTTTTTCATTGTTATAGTTTATTAAAACTGTTTCAACTTTCCAACGCATGTCTCTCCCTTTTCTCTTTTCCTTCCCCATCTAGGTGAAGGAGAGAGGGTTAATATAGAGCATCTGTTATCCTTTTAATAGCCAGCCTAGCTTTAAATCTTGACAATTATGCCACTATATAGTAATGTTACTGGTTTTTCATTTCTCAGAAGAAAACTGCGTGAGTATAGATGTGGGGTGCCATTTAGTATCTGGAGGTTTCATGTGGCCATTGCCAATTTAGTAGAAAATTGCTGTATATATTTGACTCCAAATAAGAATTCGACCTCAAAATAGAGTTCTAATGGTCAAAAGTAAGAATCCTTTTGCATATAGGTATATTTTTAACTCACATATGTCTATGGTTTTGGGGTTTTCAGAGCTAAATTGCTTTTAGCATCTACTCTTGAGGCATCTTTACTGATGTGGAGTGCATAGCTTTCATTGTTATTAAAGCTGTTTTCTTGTGCTAGAGCTAGCTTAGTCATGCATTTCTATTGTGAAAAACTGTCTTTACAGATTATGCAGAAAAACTTTCAAACTCAAAATGTATTTACTGGAGGGTATAAAAAAAACAGGAGGAGATGAAAAATAATAAAAAGAGACCGTTACAGTGGAAGCGTGTATAGTCTAAGATTTCTGGAGAAATGGAAGAACAAGAACATTGTATAAAGCAGAGAAGAAACTGCAAAGTTTAAATGAGTCATTTTCCATAGGTTATTTAAATATTCATTCTACCAGAGAAAGATAATTACTCTATAACTTCACATATAGGAAACTTCTCTGACAGAGGAGAAGCTTAGTTAATATCCCTGAAAAAAAAAAAAAAGAGAATTTAACTTGAGTTCTCAGTCTCGATGTGCCTAAACAACCGTTTTGAAGATTCGTTCTCTCTAGCTTCCAGAATATTTAAGTAGTCTGTCCATTGTGGAGAAACCACAAGAGAGAAATCTAAACCCACAAGGGTTTAGTATGCAGTAGCATGATGTTGATTTATTAATATGGTGTATCAAAACCTGGTTTCATTTGGAGACACAAATTCATCCCTGAAAACACTTTCTCCATTTCCCCTGCTAGTTTGGTTGTCTTTGCATTTACCTTGTGAAAACTCTTTTTTTAGACCTTTCCTTGCGGTGTGATGTCCTGATATAGTCTACAGACAGCATTATTAGCATTCACCCATAGAAAACAGAAAATTGTTGTTGTTTTCATTTATTTTGTTGTATTATACATGCTATATCATTAAATGTGTCAGAATTAGTAAAAGTGATGTTTCAGAAGTATTTTATCATTGTAATTTTAGCTGAAACTACCTGGTCAGCTTTGACACAAATTTACATATACTTTTTCATGACCTTTAAGTTCAGGTCCATGAACTACTCTCTGCATCTGTCAGTCAAGAATACCGCTTGGCAATTGGAGTTAACTTTGGCAACAAAATGCTCAGCCTGGAAGAAGGTTTAAACCTGCTTGAGGCTGCTCCTATTGCTCCCTCTGCTGCATCTCCTTCTCTGTCTTTTGAGTTAAGCTCCAAGAAACTGTAATTTTGGCCCAGAGTGGCATCAGGTGAGGTTCATTTGAGACCTCGGTCTTTACTTAATGCTGCTGAGGACCCTTGTTCTGGCAAGCGGGTGGTGTTCAGAATTATGTCGGATAGGACTGCACCATGCAGACAGTCACTAGAAAGGAAAAGTTGCCCATGATGCCTTCTCTCCTCTTCTTCATTCTTCTGAACTAAGATGCAGAGTTTCTTGCAGCCTCGAGGTAGCAGGAGAGGAGCTGAGAGACGATGGCTCAGTATTATGAAAAATATTTTGTCAGAAATACAGATAATACATAACTTATTAATGGCAGAGAAGTAGTGCCACTGTACTTAGTGATATTGCCACAAAGAAGCAGGCTTACCTGTGATACAGTTGAGCAGTGTCCATCCTGCTGTCTTTCCCTCTTTGTAATCCTTACAAGCTATACCATGCTGACTTAATTAAGAAATGTAACAGAGGGGTACTATAGACAAAAGTCTCGTTCTTTACATTTCACTCAGCTTCTCCCAGGCCCCTCTCCCTCCTGTTCCAGCTTGAGGCAAGGATTGTGGGCATAAACTTCTATGTGGTGGTTACAGCTGAACTATTAAGAGAAGTCATAGTTGTGGGGCCAACTAAAAGGGTTTTATTAATGATCAAACGATGATCAAATGGTAATTAGTTAATGACTGAATGAAAATCATATGGCAATCAAATGGTGATTGAGGAATAATTGAATGTTAGTTAAACAGTGATTTAACAATAATCTGACAATGATCATTTAAATGATTATATAAATAATCATTTAGATGGTGATTAGGTGTTGATTTTGACAATTATTTAGACAGCAGTCAAACTACTAGTTACTACACTTCTAATAATTAAGCTATAGCTAGATATATACAAATGTCACTAGCATACAGTATACTTTTAGGCCTGACGTAAAATGTCACTTACCTGATTATAGATATCAGATGTCAGGTAAGGGGTGTCTCAACCTTAAGGAATAACCTTGAGAGACGTGCCTATTCAAGAGGGAGATCACCCCTGTACAACCTGCTGCCATACAGGAGAGTTCAATGGACTCAGAGAGGCTATAAATTTTATAGTGTGAAGTGATTGACTTGTAGTCACCCCCCCACACTTTGTTGTATGTGCAGGTGTGCAGCTGTAGCAGTTTTAGTTTTGTCTCTTCCCAGCTTGGGCTGGTACTGTTAGCTCCTGATAAGACGTGGTCTAGATTCCTTAGCTCCTGAGAAGATGCAGCCTAGCACAGTTCTGACAGTTTGCACAGCAGGGCTGATCTCAGTCAGTGATGCCTGAACCACAGTACTGTTCACTCAGAGTGGGTGCATCCTTCACAGTGGTCACATAATTAGAGACCCTATAAAAGAGCTGGATCAAGGTTGCAAAGAAAACCCAATCTGTGGAATTTCCTAGCTCTTAACTATGTAGCCTTAGGTTTACTTTTTGTATATAACTTATAAACCAAGTAACAAGACTAGTCTGCTTCTGAAATGTCTCAAGTTGTTTATTACCACTGGTCAAATGATATGCAAATACTTTTGATGCATTATAGCTATAACAGTCCAGTGTTTACTTTACAGTTCATTACAGCTGTGGTGAAAATACAGAGATGAATTCAGCCTCAAAGCATGTGAACATGACATTATTGGCATGTATAGAGCTGCACTGTCTTACTACTACATTTGGCTCTTGCTGTATCTGTAGTATACGTACGAGCTAATGTTGTTATACTAGTGTCATTTCATGTAGAAGTGTAATACTCATCTTTCCCTTTAAAGTGTTCACCACAGAACATTTCTTCAATTAAACATTGCTTTAGACAATAATGTGCTTTACTGCACTAGTAATAAAATGTAAAGTTAATTACGTAATGATTTAAAAGCTCAGCTTCTTTATGTTCAAGTTTCTTTTCTTTAAAAAACAAAAGAAAAAATAAATAGAACATGAAAAATATTAATCCAATTAATATTCAGAAACTTTCTAGAGTGGCATTTGTATTAGAATTTCAATAATGGGATTGTATATATAACGTATCCTATTATATATTTGTATAATATGTGTGTATATATATGTGATGATACATAAGATGCACCCCTATTAGAGGGACATATTCTTATTTTTTGAATAAATACTATGCAAATGTTTAATGTAGTGAAAAATCAATTTGGTTATTTTGAAAAACCTCTTCATAAGTTGCTGATTACACACATTCCCTGAGATATGACCATTAAAGATGATGTTCTTAGAAGACCTTGAAATATCCTGCTTATAAGGAGTATAAGCTTTGTTGTTAAGGTCTTAGAGTTCACTTTTTCATGGCTAGTAAAGTGTAACCTCTCAATTCAAACTTTATTGCTTACATTCACTTGGTCATTTTTAAAGAAAATTAATATTTTGATTTCCCCAGGAAAAATAATGCTTGCTGTCAAATAACATTACGTGGGACAGCTCATCCATAGTTTCTGGTGGGGTTTATTCTCTTGTCCTTTGTGCGCTGACTTCAAAGTAAATACTCTGTGAGGTCTTTTTGCTTACTTTCATCTAGTTTTCACTTGAAAATATGAGGTGTGAAGTTCTGGTCAGAAACTGGAATTATATCTACATTTGGACTTTGAAAGTTATTGGAGCAGTTTTATTATATGAACAAGCTGATAAAAAAGGTGACCAAATATGCTCTAATACAGGCTTGTCTTGTTTTAGAGGTATCTCTTAGCAAGAAGCTTTGCAAGAGAAAACAAGCTAAAATGAAATTGCACAGTACAATGTGTGTAGGTTTTCTTCCTAGCAGTTTCTTCACTGTAGGTAATAATAACGGCAGGAACAAAGAAGTAACATGATTTTTTAAATAGGAAATGCACAAGGGATTGTTACCCTTTGGCTTTTTACTTTGTTACATTTGTCTTCTGCTTATATGTTTTTAAAACAAACAACAAACAAACATTTCCTGTAATCATAACCCCGGGAGGCTTTGAAGCAGTGGTACAGTAAATGTTGCCTTGTAGGGTTGTTTCTATGCTAAGAAAAAAGATTTCCTCAAATGTAACACTGAATAGTTTTCCATTGGTGGAAAATTATATTTAGAAGCCTACCAAAGTAAAAGGCTGTCTACAAAATATGGGAAGACTGAAAGAAAACTATTCAGATATCTCTTTTATGATATTTAAGGTGGTAATTATTTTATAGTCTTTGCCTTATTTGTGAACTAATCCAATCTGTTTCTGGTTTAGCCTATAATGTTCTGTTTAGTAGAATACCCAAAGATTTGCTGAAGACCAGAAAAAATAGATGCATAGTTTTATTCTTGCTTACAAAGTATATTATCAGATCAAAATGAAATAATGCCAAGACATAAATTCGGTTTGGCATATTTTGTCTTCAGTAAAATCTTTTTGAGTTTATTTATTCCTAATCTTAGACATGTATTAAATTATTCTTCACTTCAAACTTTTAGGTGAAACCTAGCATGTTTTGAGGCTTTTAGTTGCCTAGATTTCCTTTTCTCTTTTGCTGCTATATTATTTTTCTGTGTTTATTACTAGGATATCATTCCCAATTGAAAAGATTTGCTTAAAATATTTGCTGGAGGTTTTGTCATTTCATGTGCCAGTTTTCCCAGGGCTCTGGATGGAGATTGTCTTTTCCTAGACTTATTCTCTTTATCTTCCCTTTATTTTCCCAGGTTAAGCTCTTCAATTTTTAATTCCAATTTGGATATGAAAACTTACATGCCCGGGTTTCCTTTAGTTACTCTGCCTTTGCTCCAGTGTTGAATACTGTAATTCTGAGACAAATTATTGATTTTGTGGCCTTATGTAGAGATATCTCATCTGTATTGCATCAGTCTCACAAAACAACTTAATTTAGCTCTAGGTCATATATTTGTTTATAGAGTTAAAAGGCTTTGAAAAAAAGAAAAAGAGAAAAACATTCTGAGGAGTTCAACCTCCATTTTGGTAGATGCAATCTTATTTTAATTCAATGTTTATAAATTTATAAAATATATCGTTCTCCATTTCCTATAAGCTCTCTGTTTATTCTAAGGTTGTGATTCATACATCTTAAGTATTCTTTAAATCCTTTCCTTCTCCTTTTCCTTATTACTTGCATTTTAGTTAGACTTCCTGATTTTAACTTAAAAGGGTTAGAAACCTCTTCCACATTCAGCAACATGAAACATCTCTAGTTTGTCTCTTTCAGTTCTAAATGTTTGCTATTTAGAAAGTTTAAACCTTCTGCAGATTCAGTTTTGATTCTTTTCAATTACATGTTTCTGAGATGATGTGTCAGGATTTTAAGGATTTTTCTCTTTCCATGTACTTAGTATAATAATGGTCTTCTGATATGATGTGTGGACCCCTATTTGTGTTAGAAATCACACAAGTAATAGAGATTACAGTTTATTCTGCCATCCTTTCCTTCCTCATGTGATTCCATTCCTGGACCTCTCCCACCTCCCCGGAGTATGAGCAGCTTGAACAGATCTAGAGAAAAAATGGAGTGGAAACTGGAGAAGGCAAGATTTTAACTTTCCTTATATCTTCTTAAATCTAAAATCAGTTGTCTTTACCTAATAGATACAATAATTACATTGTCTGTCTTTTTTTTGTAAATTAAGTCATAAATGGTCCAAATATTGCTAGTTACAAATGAAGAGAAAGCATTTTAAAAGACTTAGAGAAGAGAGAGTGAGACAAATGAGTACGAGGAGCCACTAGAGCCATTCTGGATAGGAAGAGGGGAAAAAAATGTGTGGGAAAAAAGGGGAAGATAGCAGAACCAGAGGAGAAAAATACCAAGAAAAAATGTACCTGGAGACTTAGGAATCCCAAGACATCATTTGTAGAGTGAAATTCAATCAAAAATACACTATAAAACACAGTAAACATGCATTAATGCTGTTTTAAAGTATACCTCAAATGCATGCAATCTTGAAGAGAGGCCATGCTTTTGTACAACACTCAAGAAGTGCATTAATACAGATTGTTACATGGTATGTTGTTTCCTAACTGCAACATCTAAGTGGACATTTAACAAGAGTATAGTACAGTTTCTCTTTACTTCTTTGTGCTTAAGCACAGTAATAATGAATGTGACATCTTTTATCCTGCAGATACAAATGGAACAAGCTAAGCAAGCATGCAAACATTTATTATCTTGCAGTGACTATAGCTCAGTGCTAGGGCAGCTTTTCTGTCAAATTAAAAAGTTAGCGACATACCAGTAATGTATAACACTGAGCTAAATGCACCCTCTGCAAAACAAAAATTATTGTTAACAACTATTACAAAGCAATATAGACATCTTTACCAAACACCGTGGAAATACATAGTGTCAGAACTCCTGTGTGCTATCCAAATGGGATAGAACAAACTTAGGGAAAAAAGTATTTAATTAAAAAGCAGTGTACCTTCTAGTCTGGTAACCTTTTTCCACCACTGACAAGGGATGAGTTTTTCTGTTGACACTGTGTATGAATAGAACTCAAATAATCCTACTTTAATGTTACGCTAAACTTCCAGAGCTATTTCTTACACGCTTTCATACGTGATTCCAGGATTTTTGAAAACCTAAAGGTGCCATCATAAAATATGCATTAACTAAGGATATTCTAAATCAATTATCACAGTTTATAACTTTTAAAAATTAAAATGAAGTAAAAAATAAGTATGCATTCCTAATATAATGTACAGCCTTCTGTTTATTTTTACAGTCAGACACTCCTAGCATTTCATGACTTCTCAGACCATAGAAAAAATATTACCATGGGGTTATTGTGAATATAATGTAGCAATTAAGATTAGTTTATACCTTCCTCATAATATATTCCATTTGCACACAGAAGATTTCCTGATTTGTGCTAAAGGAAGAACCTTGGGGGTTTTTTTTAATATTTCTCCCTTTTCTTGTCTGTCATGTTCATAGTTGAAAGCAACATTGAAGACATGATCCCTTATACATCAAAATCAGAACCTATAACCAACTAACCAAACTAATGATAAGTTAGCACTGCACGTCCCATCAGCCCAGATCAACTGATTACGATGTGCATTATGTGGTGCATAATAGAAGGATAAAAAAGGATATTTTACTTTATATTCACTAAAAAAAAAAACCAGTATGAAATACTGAAATGGCCTCTGCATAGCACAGCAGCTTCTGTTGCTGAGTAGGCAGGCTGTGCTTCTGAACTAACTAGAGTTTTATTGTGGTTGATGGCTTCATTCCTGGGTATAATTAATAGTGGTAATGAACACAGAGGACATGAATGTAAACAAGATCATTGTGACTAACATTTACCCTAGGGAGCAGTTCATCTACTGTATTATTTCTTCTAGAAAAGTTGCCTAGGAGATAGAAATGTAAACTTTTTCCTGACGTAAGAATTTTGGTCTGCAGAAATGCTGTGGCTAGGTTACCAGAAGTGAATTTAGATGTCTTAGACCTAAGTCAATTAGGTTATAACTCCCTTATGCAGTCTAGTGGTTAAAATGAAGAAGGTGATAAATGAAAGTAAAATTGGGATCAGTGTGAACTGGGGTATCCACTTTGAAGCTTAAAGTTCCAACCAAATAAAAAGCTACAAAATAAATGTTGTCTTAAAATACGGGCTAAAAAGGGTAACTTTGTTTTTATTGTTGTTTCTATACTGTCTTGACACTACAATACTCTCTTTTATGCTCTCTAGTCTTGTGTAGGCTTCACTTCTCATTCAATTCATACTGGATTCCTCTATTTCAGCGTAGGTCCGTGTCATTATTTCTAGGTCTTCCCTTATAACAGCACCTACATTCAACTTTGGACAGGTGACGGCTTGGTTTCTGCTTTCTCAGATTCCCTTCCACTCTCACACACAGTTACACTAATTCTTCCAACATCCTCTCTTCTGTGGACAGGCTCTGACTTGTACACTTTTGTTTTCTCCTCTCCCTCCAAGCCCTGCTGTAACACAGCTAGCGCTTTGTTACGTGTGAGACCTGAGACGGTGGGCCCTGACACTGAGCTGTCACGTCAGTGTGCCTGGAAAGCCCCGTCACCAAGCAGTTAGGCTACTAACCTCCAAGTAGGTTACCAGGGGACCCTGATTCTCATTCAGAGAGATATTTTAGGAAAAAAAATTTGATAGCATGAACATTGTGCTTTTATTTTAAAAGTGTGCATCAGTAAGCTACTTTTTCAAGCACTGGCTGTAACAGAGAAAAAAAAGGTGGATCACAAAAGCAGATTTGAAAATTAATTGATCTGAACTACCATTTTCTTTAAACAACCTACAATTTAAACCTTTTTCAGGAGGAAAAGAAAAAAACTGCTGAACGGTGCTCTGTGTGGGAGGATTGCATAACACACACTTAAGTAAATTGGACATTAGATGCTTTATTCTTTTGACATTCAGACTCAATGATATAGAAGAACACGGTAGTTTCACGTGGGAATATGTATGTCTTTATGCATAGCAGCATAACTAATTTAATTACAAGCGATAGTATACTGTAGTCTTTTGGGGTGAAACTGGTATTCTAACACACTGTAGGAGTTAATGGAACACAGCTCATAATAAAAAGAAAAAACTAATGTAGACAGAAGGATGGAATTCCTCTTTTCTAACTTTAGATTTCCAGTAGTTATCTAAAAATAATTTTAAGTCACTGCAGAAAAGTAGACATTTTAGTGCCAGATTCATCGGACCTATTTTATCTGTCTAATTTATTATGAGATTAGTCATATCCAAAGAGTTCTGGTTTGTTTTTTTTCATTGTCTTAGTGGAGAACCTCATCAGACAGCTCAGATATGTGCATATATATTTTATCAGATCAAATCATAATGAGAAGGGACAGGCAAACCTGAATTGGTTGAGTTTGTGTTGAAGTTATTCTTACTGGTGGAGGAATACTAGAGGGAAGAGTGGAAGGTGGTGGACAGCAGTGACACAACCCATAAGTGGAATTTTAGTGTTGCAGAAAGGATTTAACAAAAAATAGCCCTCACAAGCCAGCCTTCCCAAAACAGTGTTCAGCAGACACCGAGTGACCCTGCAAAGGCAGTGTCTGTAGATGTCCTGAGTGAAATAGGGGTCTGTTCTCAAATGAAGCAAGTTCAGTGATAAGTTACATAAAGGAGATGTGTAACAGAGCCCTAGAGTCCTGAGGGGAATAAAGGCATCATCATGCGTAGTGGAAGTTTATGCTCTACTCAATTAGAGCTGCTAAACAGGTTGCATATATCTTTATCTGTTACTTGGGGGAGTAGATGTTATCTATCCTGGCTGACTAGCTAGGGGGTAAATTCTCACTTTGCCTTGGTGGGAGGCAATGGTAGGTACTGTACCCCAGGAAGAGTCTTAGGCAGCTGGGTTTGCTCAACCTTTGAAAGAAAACTACATGCTGCTACTTTCCTACACTGTAGTCACTTGCCAGAGCTTTCACTGAAGCTATTTCTTTACTTTGTTAACATGAACGGTGTTGCTGAGGTGAGGTAAGTTTCTGGAGAGCATGGTTGCCCAAGGAACAACTTAAAATGCAAAAATGGTGTTAATGACACTGCAGCTTAATTTGTTGTCATTTTCCATCTTTTCCTGCTCTTATTTCCCACTTATGCATGTGAGGAAACATTTACAAAGTCTCTGATAGTGGTTATACAAATAACTCCCATTGGTGATCCACAGGAGCTGGCAGGAAATATTTAAAGCAAAGAGAAAAACAGTCAAATGTCTAAATCTGCAAGACAGAAAATGACACCGTATCCCATTGGCTGTGTGGTAACAAGCACTTTGCAGAGGATGAAGAGTCTTTTTCACAACACATTTCAAAATTTCTCTTAGTTCCAGATGAGAGTGAAAACAGAATGTTTTAAGTTAATCACAAAAAATATTCTCCTTTTAAAAATGTTCTATGTGCTTTCAAGATTGGAGCTAATTTCTTTATGATTGTTTTATGTTACAACACAATGTAAGTTTAAAAATTGAATCATTCAAAGACAGGAAATACTAAATTCCAGGTGTCAAAATTGAACAGTGGAACCAAATAGGAACTCTCTGTCCATTGTTTTAAAATGACATTTTGGAATAAAATGAGGTGGCACTAAGTATTTTGTTTATTTTTAACACAGCCATCTGTACTGACAGAACAATCTTGTACATATTGTGACTTTTCTGTGCTCCAGAGCTTTATAAGGGAGGTTTAGAAATTATGTCAGCCAAGAACAGGGGAAAGTGGACTGTCTTTACTGTTCTAGTTCAAATGGGAAGTTCCTGATAAACATTTGTTTGTAATTCCTACTTTCCTCAATGATGCATAGGGCTGAATAAATCTGGCAAGACCTACCGTTCTCCTTAGTATTACTTACTGTCATTGCCTCACTCTCTGTAAAATGACAGGATATAATTTTACCTGAAGGTCAGTTTGTTTTTTTGCTAAATATAATGAATCACAGGAATATAGCATGGAGTACCCAGTCCTTTACTGGCAGAGTTCATTTGTCAGATCAGATTCCTTAGCAGAAATTTTCAGATAGATTTGCTGATTCTGGGATTGAGATTCCGGCTCTGTGAAATAACACTTTTGTGGCAATTTTTCTAAGCTAAGTTTCAGATGCAAAACCTAGTAAACAAAGAATAATTATGTTCCAATAAGGAAAAAAGAATTGATTAAAAATATGTGAGTTTTGTTATTTACACAACATATTGTGGGGAGAGCAGAAGAAAAGAAGGTAGGTTATGCTTTCTGGTCCGATAAATTGTAATAATCTCAATTTTTTTAATCCCAATAGCATTATTGCAGGATGTCTGTTTACATGGTATAACATGCTAGTACTCTTTATAAGGGATATTCTTAATTTAAAAAAAAAAGTCTTGGGCATAATCCAATTAATTTTAGGGTTTCTACTTCTGTAAGGTAGATTATATGTGTTTTTCTTTCTCAGACTTATATCCATAGGTTTTTCTCATATTACTGTGTTTTTCCTTTATATGACTGGGATAGTACTTCTATTTTGCTGTTTTCATTATATGGTGCTACTTCTTATTAGTCAAGAGAATAACCGATCTTTTGATTTAAGATAGGTGTTATTATTCTACTCCTTAGACATTAAGATGACTGCAACGCCAAATTTTAACCATAGTCCCTTAAACCTGTTCATTGGTTGATAGACATGAGAGAAATTCAGTGGATTTCCCTCAGTTTCTTTGACCACAGAAATCTCAGTAATGTCTGATTCCCAGGGAATGACAATTTTTAGACAACTTCAGTGTATTGTATGGTTATGTACAGGCTAGGTGGAATCTAGCTCTGCTTTCTGAAGTGCTAAAGCTTTCATTCTTCCATAGAGGAAAGAGTACGTATTAATGGCTAATACCAATAAAAATAGATTTTTAGCTCTTCTCACTAGGGACAGAAATGGTCAGAAGAAGGGCATTACATATCTTTGGCATCTAAGCACTGTTTTATTACCTTTTATTTTATGCAATGAATACTTAAAATGTCTTTCAAATGACAGTGAAAAAACAAATGACGTTTTTGTTAAGGCAGAAGCCGCTGCCCAGGCATTCACACACCATTCAAGGAGTTGCACACACACCTCCTGAGAATTTAACTGCTAGGACTGGAGTCCCTTCGCAGCGGGTGACTCCAGTGAGCTGACAAGTGTTACTTTCAACTCCTTTCGCACACATGCTTACTCTTGGGTGCTGCTTCTTCCTTCAGGCACAACCCTAGGTTTCCTGGAGCAGAGTCTTAGGTATCGAATCTTATATATAAAAAAAAAATTTATTCACATGCTACAGTGGAAAACCAGCTTGAGCTAGATGCCTTCAGAAAGAGACCCCGATCAAAGAAATCCCTAGGCAATTATACTCCTTCAGTCTATGCACCCACCCCTCACGTGCTCTTCATGCATTCTTCACGTGCTTTTATGGTGCCATGGTGATTTCTGGCCTGGGATCTTCTAACACCTTATTGGATTCTTTCTGTGTCTCCAGGGAGGCCATTAACCATCCTTACCTTGTTGTGTTGCAGCTTCTGCTGATGGTTGTAGCCTCCTTATCTTCTGGTTTGTGCTTCTTGTGCTCAAAACTGAAAAGTCCTAGGCTTACGACAAACACTGTTCAGCAACAACTAAACCATCAGTGTGTTATCAACATTATTCTCATACTAAAGCCAAAACACAGCACTGTACCAGCAACTAGGAAGAAAATTAATTCTATCCCAGATGAAAGCATATCTAGGTGAAAGTCCACAGATTGCGGCCTAAGGCTTCAGCAAATTTAGCTACTAATGTTAAGCAAGTTAGCTACTAATGCTAAGCAAGGCTATTAATCCTGACAATTCTTAACATTTTAATGAATGTCAAGTGCAGCTTTTTCCAATACAGTTAATGTTTTAGAGAGCAGCACTGGAGTACTGTAATCCATTTAAGTGTGATTTTGTTCTAGATGAAATTGAGAAATTTGCATTTAAATGCACTGTAATGGAAAAACTTACCAGATTGATTCTTCATTCAGTTGCATGTGTATAAAATTTTTCTGGAACTTCAGTGAACTCATGCAAGTTTGTCAGTGGAAATATCGATGTCCATTAGACCACGAGTATTCAGACTTTTCTTTAATTGCAGTTTTTGGAGATGAAATAATGTAATTAACCAAATACTTTCTAGTGACCATGGATTCTAAAATGTGATATCAGCTGAAATCTCTATCACTTTTTCTATTTAGAGTGTTTACATTCTGAAGTCATGTGATTGCCAACCACTTCATAAGCTCTTTACCAAACTTACACATTTTCAAAACGTCAAAAGCTCTTTTTATTAACAGTAGTGGAGTTTCAAGAGAAGTGAGCTTCAGAGATGCAATCAACTGTTTTCAAAATCATTGCTAATTGAAAGGATTTTCCTCTGGCTTATGTCAGAGACATTGTTAATATGAGATCTGTTAAAAAGAGTATTTAGAAAACATTCAAACAATCCCTAACATTTCCTATTTTTATATCTTTAAAGGTGTTAATCAGCAAACTAAACTTTGAAAATGGAACAAATTTAATTTTACTCTTATGTCCAGGAAAATGAAGACTGAAATCAATATTTGAAGAACTATCATAGCTTTCACTCAACAGAGCAAAAAATGTAAATGTAGTTTAGTGGATAATATCCAATCTAAAAAATTCAGCCAGAAAATCCATAAAACACCTGGTATAGAAAACCTGACTTCACAGGAGCTTCCTTACTATTTAAATGACACATTTGGTGTATGTTCCTGAAACAGAACAGAATCTTTGAAGGTTAAAATTAATTTGTAGTCTTGAATATTTTATGTAGGGATGGCAAAACTGACTTCTGGACTTAGTCTCCTTAAGTAAACTAGAGTAAAGTCAAGTATAGAATAAGCTTGTATTTAACAAGCTCTCCTCCATATTGAAATTCATCTCTAGTATTTATATTCTTCTTAATTGCTATACAATAATTATAGTGTCCATTAAACCTGGGTTAAACTTTAGCTTACAAAAAATTGTTTGTTTGTTTGTTTTTGTTATCTAAAATCAAATTTAGGAGCTATGACTACATGCACCTTCTACACTTAGAATATTTTTAGCTATCTCAGTGAAAAGAAACCTGAGAGTTTTTCTTTTGACTCTGCAATATGCAGCATTATAAAGTATCAGGAATTAAGTTCATTTTACAGTATTTATTAGAGGGTTGGCTTTGCTTGACAGTGAAGGCAGTATCACAGAGCAGATAGATACGTATTTTCTCAGCCTTTGTGTTTGTGCTGGTAGAGAAGAAATTGTTTCTCTATGATCTCTGTGGCAGTCTCTGTTATCAGGGCATATACTGAGAATGAGGAGGTTAGGATTAGCGAATTAGTGATATTAAGTATTGAAAATAAATTCAGAAAAGATGACCTTACAAATGAATTAACAGCATCAAAAAGCAGGAAGGTGTTGCATTTTTAAAAATACAAGTAAATTGAAGCTGTATAAATTGATATAAAGCACTGTAAAATCTAAACATTTTCTCATCTTTGTCCCCATTTTGGAGGTTGGTATCGTGTTTCATAATAGTTATCCTCTCTCTTCATTACCAGAGAACTGTCGCTCAACACTCTTTATCAAATTACATCTCACTGACTTTTTTTTTCAGATATTTTGACATATTGCACCACCCATTCACCTTTTCCTTTTATTCCTCTTTCTTCTGTATGATTATTTCTCTCTTATTGACATTTCAATTATGAGATTATTCCATCAGGGTTATACACATAATTCAAAATGTGAATTCTTTCTCAAGCCTCAGTCATAAACCAGAAATCATAAATGTGGACTATTATGCTTCCAGGGAGCCCCATGAACTTTTGCTTGTGCAGTTTCAGTGATTACAAGATCCAGTTTTCTCCTGCTTTCTACATGGGGCTGACGTAGAGTTATTTCTGTGGGATTTTCACAAGACATTGTAACACATGTGAAGAGCTTCACAGAAGAGAGAAAAGGGTAATACTAAGAAGCACCAGGGGCTGGTAATAAGCAAAATAATAGCTGTAGTTTGGAGAATTTGTGGGAGAGCTGTTCATGCATATAGAATCTACAAAATATCTGGTATTTCTTCTGAATATGTAGCTGTATTGTTTGTTAGACTGTGACTTTACACTGCATGCTGCATATGTTAACTTCACCATCTGTGAATTAAACTGTGAATAAAAGTCTCTGATGGATATTCAGATTAATGTTGTGAATCTGAAGGAGGCTTCACTTATCAATTATGCTACCTTTCTAATTCGGTTTTTACATTTCTTACAGCTTGTTTCTAAAAAAAAAATGCGAAAAGGCTGTCTCTTTTTCCAGTGTAAATCAGGATAATTTATACCTCATTTTTTCTTCTGGATAAAGCCATATCTTCTCACTGGGTAAAGCCATATCTGCTCAAATAAAAGCAAATTATATCCTAATGAAAAACAGTAACAATAGTCATTATTTTTATTACTGGTACCACACAATTGCACCAGAAGGTAGTCTTATTTTTTCCTTCTTATTTCTGTTTTCTCAGCCCTTTATCAGGGATTTGAAATTCATTATCTTCCTGATATGACCCTGGAATACAGTAGGTAATTGGAATTGTATTAGTAATTACAAAATTGCATATATTGTTAGGATAACAGTAAATAATAGCTTTAGCATTATTGACAAGAAAGTGATAGATTGCTGCTGACTGAAGTCTGTAAAGGAGAAAAACCTTTTTTTTTCTGCTGGAGATGTTGACAGTCACCATTACCTGCCCACCCTTCCCAACTTTATGATATTATACCAAATTTTGTAAACATGACGCCTAATTTGATACAAAATTTTGGTATAAAAAGTCACATGCCTGCTACTGAATATTGATTTTGTCTTGTAAATAGTTAAATATTTCATAGTTGCCTCTTCAGAGGATGCTGAAGTTACAGAAATTAGGGTTGTTCTGCATCTCAACATGTAAAATGTGTGCATGACATTCAAAGACAAAGTAATATATCAAAATGTGTTCCTAATGGTAGCTACTGGAGCATCCTTCTGAAGTTCACTAAAAGGAATTACATTTCCTCTGGTCTCTTTCCTGTAGCTTTTACTTAGTTTTAACTTGTATAAAACTCCTATTGTTAACTATAATAGAGAGCATTTGAATTAATGTAGGTGCTGCAATATCATTACTCCTTCACTAGCTGTAAATATTCATAAATACCTCTTCAGTACTTACACATTAAAAATGTAACTCACAGCACGTTTTTGCTGCTTTTAATGCTGAATCACTTAAAAAACATTGAGCTTATTCCTGGTGTTCAAAGTAAAGCTGAAAGAGTAATAGTTTTCTTTTAATTTGGTAGGTGAACTGCAAAACTAGGAGGAATTTAGTTCAAATGGAACCAAACTAGTTTTAGTATTTTTTTTTGACAAAATGGAAAAATATAACTATGTTCATTTTTCAGTCAACTTGAAATTTTTATTCCTTTTTCTGTATTAAGTATGTAAAACCTATTAGCAAAAGAATGAAAAGTGAAATGGAAAAAATATACCTTTGAAATGAAATGTTGAAAAGTTTATTTATCATTTTTTTGATGTTTCCAAATGAACATTTATTCTCTTTTAAAAGCTCTTTTAAAGATTTTCAGTTTTTCTTCTGGTTAACACTGCTCAAAAAACCATCTATAATGGTAAATGTCTTTTCAAGTCTCCGCTTTTTGGGGGAAAAAACTCCTAACTTGCCTAGTGCTAGCAAAGCTTTGAAATGCTTATGTAATATGAATGGCTTCTACTCCTGTGGCAGTTCGATCTTTCTACACTCTAAATAGGAATTTACATGAGATTTCAATGTTTTTGCGCACCTGAAAATATTTACAAGGATAACATTTTTTTAGTAAAGTTTAGTATACACTAATTCTCTAGGTTTTCACTTAATGAAAGATAATAGGGAAAATTACTGAGAAAATTAGTTAGCTACAATCTATGTACAGAATTCTAAAAACACCTATAAAATAATCAAAGACTCCATGTAAATTCACCTGTAGGAATGATCAGCATTAGACAAGTTGATGGCAATTTTCTCCTAGGACTCTGAACAACCATATTCTAAGAAGTTACCTTAGGATTCAAACTCAATTACAAACATTCCACAGAAATTTCACATTTCCACAAAAATTTTCCCTGAGCATAATCCTTGGTTCCTCTTCCATGCTCACGATGAAAACCTCACCGTTTTTGTTGAGGTAGAAGGGGGGTGTCCTGGATGGACACGGATGTGTTACACTGGGAGATGCAGGTCCCACAGGTTGCTAATATTTTGGAAGAAGTAACCATTAAAAAAACATAAAATCACTGACTCTGATATCCTGTTTATATTCAATATCTGGCAGTTTTCAGAAATTGTTCGTCTGAACAGGAAGTATAAGTGATTCTTTTTTCCCATGTGAGACCATTCTCCACTAATTCCAAAGGCTATGAATTACTTAATATTACATAGTATGATAAGCAGATTAATATTTTGAATAATTATTGTACTCTCCAAAACTTTCCATAAAAATATTTATTTTGCTGATTCAATTTCTGATTTAACATCTTAAACTTAAAGTTCTTAAAGTTTTATCTTAACTTTCCAAACTTGCTTTTTTCCCATCTGTGCATGTGTGGGTGCACGTGTGCTTTTGTACATGTGTATGTGTGCAGGTATCAACGTGCTTAAACCAAGATGTCTTTTGCTTGTGAGGAAATCTAGATCTCTGCAATAAGAAGTCTATACAGTGATTTGACTCATCATACCACATAGCTCCCTGTAACCTTCCTCAAAGCTTAGATGTCATGCAGACTCTGCTGTGATTTCCTGATTTTTGCCTTTTGACTCGTATGCTGTCTTATTTTGCTAACAATCTTGACTGAAGTAGTTTTTCTCTAGGGACCAAATTCTAGTCTGTTACAAATTCTGGTCTGTGTAAATCACATGAGAATTCTCTGTACTAGTTACTTTTTATTTATACCTATGTTGATGCCAGATAATCTAATCCTGAAAGTTTGATAAAAATTTTTAATTATATTGCGTAACATAACTTAATTACAAAGGTTGTGAATAATTGTTTGTTACAACTTAGGCGCCCAGTATATCATCCTTTGTTCATTTTTAGACATAGCGTTTGTAAGCACAAAGAAAGAAACATTCTACACATCCTAAATGATAAGACAATACTCTATTTATGTCTAGGAATCAAAGGACCCATTATTGAAATAGATGTCCTGGGCTTATCAAGTTGCTGTCCTGCTAATGCAGACAATCACAGAATCACAGAATCACAGAATCAATCAGGTTGGAAGAGACCTCTGGGATCATCGAGTCCAACCATTGCCCTTACACCACCCTGTCAACTAGACCATGGCACTAAGTGCCATGTCCAGTCTTTTCTTAAACACATCCAGAGATGGTGACTCCACCACCTCCCTGGGCAGACCATTCCAATGTCTAATAACCCTTTCTGTAAAGAAATTCTTCCTAATGTCCAACCTGAACCTCCCCTGGCGAAGCTTGAGGCTGTGTCCTCTTGTCCTATCGCTAGTTGCCCGGGAGAAGAGGCCAACTCCCACTTCACTACAACCTCCCTTCAGGTAGTTGTAGACTGCAATAAGGTCACCTCTGAGCCTCCTCTTCTCCAGGCTAAACAACCCCAGCTCCCTCAGCCGTTCCTCGTAGGTCAGACCCTCCAGACCCTTCACCAGCTTGGTCGCCCATATGGTATAAATCATATGGTATAAATCAAAGAGAAGCAATGCATAGAAGCATCTGGTTTCTTTGGTGCACTGTTGTTCTGATTCAGGTGAAAGCAGAGTATCAAAGTCTGGTACTGCCTCGATCACTGGACTTATAGAGAAAGGGTGAACAGTGAGCATTTTCACCCTTTCCTCTGCTTCAGGTTTTGAAATCTGGTTTTCTTTTGTTGTTTGTTTATTTTGTAGTTCTTATTTGGCAGAAAATACTCATTGAGCATGGCTCAAATTCACAGAGAGTTTTAGAAATCCCCAAATTGCTCTTCCTGTAAGAGATTATTCAGTCATTCCCCCACTTCTTGCCTCTTCCAGTTTCAATGGCATTTTGCACTGGGACGTGCTGGTTTTTTATGATCCCACTAAGAAAAGCACTCAGACTCTGTAAGGTATCATTCACAATGCTATTCTTTAGAGCTAACCCTATAAGAGAATAACATAGGTAATCTTATGTTGCTTTACATGCTGGGAGCCCCAAGCAGTGTAGTGTTGAACAGAACTCTGTCTGACATGCATCATGCCATGCAGACCCTGTCCATGGCAGAGATTTTCCCCTTTCAGTCATTCAAGCGATAATAGGATTTTCTTACAAGAAAACAGCTATATTCATCATTTCTACAGTAAAAGCAGAAACGATGGTCTTCTGAGAACTTCTTGTTGCAGTTAGATAAAGGCAAGGCCAGGCAGGTGGTGTAATTGCCGGTACCAAGTGGGTGCTGCCTGCAGGCTCCTCTATTACAATGTGCTGGCTGAGTTTGTCCTGCAGCCCTGGGGTTATGAAGCACAGCCCAGCACAGACCTGGGCATGCTCAGGCTAACTGTTACATGAATCACTAGCTCCTCCATGTGCAATGATCTTCCAGTCAGGATCACTACAAATGGTCAGGCAGCCCAACCTTAACATTTTACCTACTTTGTTGACAAGACATCGTGGTTACAGGTTGTGGGCACAGCTGCCCACTGATATACAAGAACCTTGACTTGTGACATTAGTAATTATCTATGCTATTTAGCTGCAGATGAGCTCTTTGCCATTTTTATGGTGCCGCTCTCCTTTTCTGTGTGCCATTGACTGGTGGCTGAGGGCAACAAGCAGAGCCTGAAGTGATGTGAGAACAGAAATTAATTAATTCTGTCTCTCCAGGACATACAGGAAAGAAATTATGTCATATTCTTGATTTGTTTACAGACATAATCTTTTAAGCAAGAATATTTCTGTGGATAAGTTAGGAAATGGTCTTTATATGTGTTCATATGTATGCCACTGCTTGGTAATGGCAATGCAGTACCAAACCACTTAATCTTTTTCCTACTCTGTACAGCATTTCAGGGTGGCCACATTTTCCGAGTGTAAATCTTTACATTAATATATTTTCTTCATCTTATGTAATGAATAATTATTTGCTTTGAATAACATGGGAAGCCTATCTATACATGGGGAGAATAACAAGTAGATTCTACTGTGGTATGATTAAGGAACTAATATTAATACTTGTGTTTGTAACAATTTTGTCTTCCTCTTACATTTTGAAAATTAAAGTGCCTTTTCTGGAACACTAATGGAAAAAGGGGGAAAAAAAAAAAAGCAAACATAACCGAACAGTAAAATTGTTTTAAAGTTTACCAAAATATTTGCAGAAAGCTGTTTGCAGCAGTCATCTAGCTCAGAGCATTAGTCATGTCAATTATGTTAGTCGGAGATGTGTTTCTGTAGTGTTCCAGGAACTTGGAGTAGGACCTCTTACCTTTATTGCCTCTGTTGAAAAATAAGGCCGGTGTTTCCTTAAAACATTTTTTTTTCTTTTCTGACTCACTTTTTGAACTTTACTCCAGGCTTTGATCATTTAGATACACATACTTTATTTTTTCAGTGGAGTGACAGCCCCCACGATCTTGTCACGTATTTCTTTTCTATGTTTTAATCATCTTGCTCAAATTAGATATTTCAAACAATTTGTTCATCTTTCTGCTTTCACAGTTATTAACTGAATCTATATGCATCACCTGAGAAGCACAGCTGATAACTGGTTTGCCCATACTCACTCAGGAAAAGTATATAAATCTGAACTAAATGAAGTCTTCTGAATCCCAGTGCAGTGAAGCTGATTTACTCCTGATCCTGGCTGGAAAAATTTAATCTAGTGATCCTTCCAACAGCCTGTGTTTGGCATTTTTTTCTTGTACTATAAAGATTACTAAAACAATACTGTTGTAAAATGTATCTTTTAACAACGCAAACCTTTCATAAGGACTATACCTTTATATATAGAATGTTCTAATAATTGGATCCTTTATATTAAAGCATTTCATAGATCATTGCGAACATAGTAACAAAACTGCTTCCTTCCCATTGTATGAATTCACAGCTGCAGATAATAAACCCAAGTCATCGCACACCATGAACTTTCGCTAAGAGTGAACTGAAGTACAAGGCACATTGCACAAGCAAAAAGTCTTTACATTGAAAAACTTGCATGAGAATCTAACAGAAAATCACAGTGCTTCAGTAACTTGTTTCTCATTTTCAAAGTCATGATATACTTAGTTTTCATCAGCAACAACACGTGCATATACAAATACAACCTGTCTAGACAGTGCAGCTTATTTGGGGGAAAACAAATTTTTAAACGTGTACGTGTCAATGTAATGCTGTAAGATAAAGCCCTGGGGGTCCCTGGAGGCTTCTCTTGTGGATGCTTCACTGTTCCAACGACAGCATTTTGTTTACTTCTTCTCAAACCCATCTCTATATTTTCAAGGTTACCAAGCTGACAATATGACACGCTGCATTAATTTAAACTTCTGTTTACTGAAGAAACTAGCAGTGTACATGCTTATAACGGTAAAAAAGAGGAAGAAGATATCATTTCTGGTTATCAATCTCCAGCAAATGTGATACTTTCTAAACTAAGCATAACATTACAATGAGTTTTTAAAATATGATCCTAGAAAAGTACATTCTATTGAGGCAATTTATTACTGGGATATAAAGCATCTGATAAAGTCAGTTATTAAATACATTCATACCATATTAATTTTGGCAGGAGTACAATAATCAGCGTTTTTTTGTAATCAGATTCTGTGGTTGCTGTTAAGATTAACAAAACCGTTTTTTTAGATTTTGATCAGACTTCTGTGCTTCCTGTCATGACTGAAGTTTAGAACAGAAAGTATTCTCACATTATTTAAATTCCAGCCTCTAGAGAAGAGGGGAATAAATATACAGTATTTTGACACAAGATTTTGTTAAACTTCGTCTTGATTTTTCTTAAAACTGTGCATTTGGAATGTTCAATTAAGGTATTTTAGCAAGAGAATATTAGAAAAAAAGCAATTAAGGAATTAAGGCAGTTTGTAAGGATATGTAAGAATAAAAGTTATAATGTCATTAATTCTTCATGACGGATGGAAGATACACTTGCAAAATAATTATTCAATGGGTAATACAGTGAGTAGCATAAACGATGGGAAAGATCAGTGCAGGAAAGTGGAAAAAAGTAATCAAAGAGAAGTATTTCCAAATATTTGCACTTGCTGTTCTGATGTGCTTAACTGACTTTCACTGTTCTCAGTGCCAGACAGAGGCAGAAATAACATGAGAAAATGTTGATTTCTTAACCACTTGTGGCATTTCAGGAGGGAAATAGATGTTTTCACACTTTGTGTAGTACGTTGTCAGAACAAGATGTATTTGAAAAGAGGGAAATAAATTAAACACTCTGAATCCCCAGAACTTCATTCAGAGTAGCTGGTATATTTTTACTTTGAAAAAGTGGGGGAGAGCATCAATGTCACACTGTAGAGATTGGGAAAACTTGGCATGTGGGGGCTCAAGCTGCATTGTCACAAAGATTTGAAAACTTGTAGGGAAATGTTTTCCTCCTGTTACCTGTATTATAATAGGTAGCAGTTCCTATGATAAAGCTAGATTATTTACTTTCACAAGTAAGTTATTCATTAAGATTTTGCACTGTCAAAAAAAAAAAAAAGATTTCTTTAAAAAGGTCAAGTTACAGTAGGGTATCTAATAAGATTCAGGTTTCAATATCAACCGATCAGCAACGAAGGCACATTGGTATCTTGTAACTTAAATAACGGGGTACTGTTTCTGTGCAAGGACTAGTTCCTTGAAATGGCAGTCTCTCAAATGCACTTAAGTGAGAATAGGTATATGAAACATCAGTGACATGACTGTGAGATTTTTCCATCGATGTTGTTATGAGAGAAAATAACTATAAACCTTTATTTTGCATTTAAACTCAGTAACATTAAATACTAAACCCTTTTTGGTAGTATTACCATAGCTACAAAGAGTGCAGTACTGTACATTAGAAGTTAAATGAACAGTAGATTAGACTATATCTTGAGTGGCAAGTGTATTGGCAGGACAAGACGCTCTGAGGGCACAAATTCTTGTAGCTTACCCAGATTTTCTGTTTTAATAGGAACCTGATATAATGAGTAGTTGTTTCTCAATAAAATCACTATTTTTGAAAGAAAAACAAAAAGAACCCACGCACTGCCCAACTATCTTTTCTCACTTAGATGTTAGAGTACTGAACATGGAACTGAAGTTCCAGGAATGAGCAGATAATTTGACTACTTTTGAAGATAAAAGCTTTGCAGTGGGCCTATTGTCAGACATTTCAGAGGCTATTCATTAAGGATGTTTGATTTTTAAAACTTAGCAGTCTGGGATTATTTGCTGTGTTTATTCAGTAGGTATATGGATTGTGAAGTACAGCAGTGTTGTGGAAGAGGTACTATTGGCCTGTATGTACTTGAGGTGGGGTGGTTTTAGTTGACCGCTCAATCCCATGCTTCCTGTGTGACTGACTTACTCTCTTTATTTTTGTCCTCCCTTTGTAAAGGGAAATAATAGTAATTTGTTTTTCCTGGTTTTGCTCCTGCAGGCACAGATAATTAACATGATCTTTGCGTATTTTTGCAGAGCATGAGTGTAGGAGATCAAAGGATGTTGGCTTACAGACCTCTGAAACATTTGTGAGAAGACTGTGGAAATAGCAGGTGGAAATTCTGAAATTTCTTGGATATTTGTTATCATGGAGCTCTAAAAAGTCGACTTGTCCCCTCTGGAGGGAACATCACCATCAGTTTCTGTATGCCTTTCTGTATGCTCCTCTACACACACAAGTCAATTCGTATTGCCACCCCCTCCATCTTGCCATGCTTAACTAGTAAATATGTTCATTAGTAGGTCATGATTTTTTTTGTCTGCTTCTGTACGTATTAGGAGTAGTTCCACTAAAGTACAGTTTAATATGCTATACTAAAAAAACCCATAATAAAATAATATTCTTATTCTTTAGCTGATGCCTTTCACTTTGTCTTCTGTCATCTTTTGTTACATATCTTCCCATGTTACAAAGATGAATGTTTTGTAGTATTTTGTTTTCTGCTGCCTTTTATTAGCTGGTTCTTCTTTCCTCCTCCTTCTGTTCTTCCACTTCTTCCCTTTCATAAGCCTTGCTTCAGTAAATTGAATCTCTTTTTTGGTGTCTTATTTAGATATCTAAGCCTCAAAATAAATCTGAGATAATCACTTAATCTTCTCTTTACTGATACTTTTCAACTGTAGCTCTTTCACCTACAGCCTGAAATTACTAATCATTAAAAACATCCTGCTTGTTTAAAATCCCCACTCATTACTTTTATAGAGAAGAAAATGTAGGTGTAAGAGTTTTTAAGCTAGATAATGCAATAGACAGAAAGGAAAAAAGTCCACCCTCTTATACTGTGCAAAGAACACATCGCAAGCCATAGGGTAAAATACATTCTGAACCAAAAATAATGAAATACCTTTTTCATACCTCTTATTATTGCAGAAAAGAAGACCTTTTGATGAGTTATGGTCATTTGCCTTTTGTGAAGTCACGAGTTGGTTTGATCCTATCAGGATTAGAACTGTTATTTGTAATTAAATTGCCAAATTAATGAGGAGATTATTTGAAACCATGATAATAAATGTATATTGATATTTAGATACTGGGAATTTCACATGATAGTGGCTTATCACTGGTAAGGAGAAAAAAATATTACAAATACTATGAATTAAGAGACAGAGCTTAAAACAAGCTGTTTCTTTTCCCTTGGTCATATTTCTGATCAAGGAAAAAATGACTGGCAAAGCAGAATTTGATCACTGATCCTGTTCATAATGAACAACATGCTTCCTTAGGGCCAGATTTCAGCCTCTGATTTTCAGTTTACCACAGTGCAGCAAGATCAAAGAAGGATTATTGTAACACCAATGTTAGATAGCAGGCATTAGAAAACGTAAGAAACAGGAGTCATTCTACACAGAACAGATAATTCATCCCCTGATATGAAAAAAAAAGCTTATGATGTGGGAAAAACAATGTTTTTGAAAAATTCATATAGTGTCATACAGGAAGTCTCATATGAACTTTTGGACTCAGATCATGAAATATAATCACAAGTTATGAAAGAATGGAGCTCATAAGTGACTTCTGTTGATTTCTACTTTGTTTTCAAAGTGCTGATGGCCAAGAAGGTAATAGAAGGGCACCGAAGTGAGTTTTGTTTACATATGAGAAATTTCTTAGTCAGACTAATAAAATGCTGTTTGGATACTTTTATTTAAAATGTGATCTGATATAATGTTCACTTAAACTTCATCCTACCTGAAATAAACCAAGGTGAAAAGAAATATTGCTCATATCAGTAAGGTATTTTACACAAGTTAATGTACATCACCTAAATCTTGAGGACAGTCCAAGCGCACCTGCATACCCACTAGGAAACAGGACTATCTAAGGCAATGCTCTTTCATTACAAATTTCTCTCATGTGAACAATTTTGCATTTGCCATGGAGTAGGAAGGGGCATAATCACAGTCCCACCCAGGGATTCGTCTGTGGTGACTTGTTACTCTGTGATGTATTTCTTCATGGGTCTTAGGTTTAGCATAGTTGAAGAAGGGATTAGGTCAGAACTTGGTATTTACATTAACTTGAGTCTTTCACAGCTAAAAACCTTTTTTATGTATTCAGGGCCTAGATTTTCTCCCAGTAGATGTGTCTCTTGCAGGACTGTTCAAAACACCTCAAGAAATCTCTAACTCAGATAAAAATATTCTTCATAGGTACTTTTTCTGTGTAAATAATCAGAAAAGTTGAATTCTGAGGCTAGAAATGTGATGGTTTTGTTTCACCTAAACCTTTCCTGTTTCTCAGCATATAGATAAAGGGTTAGGAGGGTAAGAGAAAGATCTTTCTACTGTCCTTCACTGCTCTTCCCTTGAACCATTTCAGAAAAAAAGGAAGATGGCTGCTGAGGGACATGAGTGTCCAAAAGTAGTTTGCAATGACAGCTAACAGGATGTAACCGTGTGCATAGCAGTAATAGAGTACATTGCCCAAAAAAACAATGTTGTATGTGAATCTACTGTGTGGAGGAACACTGGTGCATTCACATGAAGTTTCTGCTGTAGTGTCATTTCAAATAACATATTCAAATCTGTGAAAAAAACCCAACACTTTATCATTTAGAGTATTTTTTCATTTAGGGCATTGGTTTTGTTCTTTCAAAGTGGACATTTCCTATTCAGCAAGATTGGAGCTAGTTTATTACTGGATTCTTCTTGAAAACAATAACAAATCTACGTGTGCTCAGGAGTCCTTCACATATATTCATGTCACAGAAGTCAGTCCTCCTAGTACATAGCTACCTTCGACTTCACGACAGGGAATATTTTATAAGAATTGTATGCAAAAAATGCAGAGCTGTAGATACCTAAAAATTCTCCAAAATCAGCCAAAACTTTATGCTGAACTTGGCTTCTCCTCATACAAAGAATCAAACCCAGTCATTTAAGCAAATTTACAAGAAAACTAAGGCCAGCCCATATTTCGACACGGGCTGTAAAACCACGCACTGCTCTTATCACATGTCCTTGCTGCACTGAATCAGCAGCATCTCTTGTCACTCACTTCAAAAAAGTTTTGCTGCTGCAGATATTTTTCAGCAGAGCAGGGTATTAGTCAGGGACAATGGAAGGGAGGCTTTTGAAAAGTTATAAAAAGAAAGATAAAACAAAAGGGAGAGCAACAAAAGAAGCAAGCAGGGAATACAAAAGTGAAGGCACAGGGTGGGCTGATAGGAAATAAAGAAAACTGCATGTGGGTAGGAAATGATTAATTTTCTGGCAGTTTATAAAAATAGGTAGTGAATCTGGAAAGAATAATAATTGAGCCAGTATAGGAAAAATCATGTATCTTTATGCAAATTTTTTGTGAAGGAACATAAAGAGAAATTACTTCACTTCTGATATGAAGGCTCCCTAACCCTGGGCTAGCCTCTCCATCTGTGTGCAACACCTCTGTGCAAAATACTGAAAAAGATAAATGAGTCCAGAAGCAGTTATTCTCTGTCACACTGCTATTTTGCTATTTTGCTGTTATATTCTTAGAAATAGTAACACAGATGGGTACTCAGGAAAATATTTTTATAATTCTTTCTTTAAGGATAAGAACTTGTTTATTTTTTATTCTTAATAAGAGCTCAGAAGCAACAAGCAACTCATCTAAATACGTTTGCAACTTAATCACAGAATTCGTATGTTAATTTGTACAATTTACCTTATCTTCTTCAGTTTCTTAAGTTTTCCTTAAATCAATAATCTTAAGCTTTAAAGATCATTATGTCTCATTGTTCTTTCATGTTGCTGGTATGTTTATGTTCTTTTAAATTTGTCCCATGTTTAGTCCTCTCTGAGGAGCTGAATGAGAACCCCAAATAAAATGTGATCTAGTCGCAGGAATATCAGAATCATAGCTGGACAAGGGATTACAGAAGGATATGGAGCTGTTGGAACAAGTCCCGAGGAGGGCCACAAAGATGATCAGAGGGCCGGAGCACCTCTCCTATGAAGATAAGCTGAGAGAGTTGGGGCTCTTCAGCCTGGAGAAGAGAAGGCTCTGGGGAGACCTTCTAGCAGCCTTCCAGTACCTGAAGGGGGCCTACAGGAAAGCAGGAGAGGGACTTTTTACAAGGGCATGTAGTGATAGGACAAGGGGGAATGGTTTTAAACTGCAAGAGGGTAGATTTAGATTAGATATTAGAAAGAAATTCTTTACTGTGATGGTGGTGAGACACTGGAACAGGTTGTGCAGAGAAGTTGTGGATGCCCCCTCCCTGGCAGTGTTTAAGGCCATATTGGATGAGGCTTTGAGCAACCTGGTCTAGTGGAAAGGTGTCCCTGCCCATGGCAAGGGGTTTGGAACTAGATGACCTTTAAGGTCTTTTCCAACCCAAACTATTCTGTGATTCTGTGTTTCTATGTTTCTATGATGCTGTGTTTAGGCAAGGTGGGTCCATGGCAAAAAAAGGGGGTGATCTGTGTGAAGATTATTAGCTATGTAGAAGCCACTTTACCTTGTTATCCTAATGGAGAACCAGAAGCATGAGAGTGTGTAGAAGGGACAAGGGTTCATAAGAGGATTGTTCTTAAAAGCAAAGAGGTTACAGACAAGTTGGTATAAGGAATGAGGAGAGCAGCCAGAGTTCTTAGGCCATTACTAACGAAAAGGATAGCCTGCATATTGCTATCTTTAGAAACCTTGAAGGAAAGATCTGGGGAAGATAGACAGAAAAGGGTTTTGAGCATCCTTCTTTCATAGAGTTACGCAGTGCCATCTGAAATATTCATGCTGCCAGTTATTGGTAGGGGATAGGGCTTTTTAACAGCCAGCTACTCCTACAGCAGCCATAAAGACACTGCCTGTGAAACATATTGGAACCAGGAGAGCATTGTGAGTTAGGGAAATTTGTCTTGAAGGAAAATGGAGAGAAGGGGATAGACCAGAATCTGAGACACGTGATGGATACTGAGGAGGAAACTCTCACACTAAGATTTTGTCTCATTTGAAAACTTAAAGTCGTGAATGAGAGGGTAAAATACTTTCCATGCATTCAGAACAAGGCACAGTTTCAGTTCAAGGCTCCCATTAGGCAAAGCATGTCTACAAGATAACATATAAAGATGTGCTTAAAGAACACATTCTGAATAAGAATAAACTTAAACATGTGGTTTATGTTTCTGAATAACAATCTAATTCAATAAGTATTTATCCAGAAGGAAAATGCTGGTGTTTCTGTTGTTACTTAGTTCAGAATAGGCATGCCTTATAGTATAATGGACATCTGCTGTGGAGGTCCCCCTGGGGACAAATTAATAAGCAAGCATACATTTCTGGCTCCTACATCTTTCTCAGTTCATATTATAGTAACAGTGAGAAGCCCCTGCCTTTCACAGAGCTACCACCCTTTCTCTTTTAGAGGCAGCTGCTTTGGCTAGGAAACATTATAGACTCCAACACAGTGAAACAAATTGATGTCTGACCTCAGAAGCACAATGGCTTATAGATGCAGTTGTAAATCCCTTTTCTTTCTCTCCTCTGCCTTCTAGTGCCTCTTTCTCTTCCTTCTGTTTAACATAGAATGGCTTTCATAAGGAAAATATGGTGTTTCTCACCTGAAGTACTACAATTAGAGTGTGAATACTGAGTGAAAGACATCTTTTCCGACAAACAGTCTAAGAAGGCTGTCATGTAAACAATGAAACCCCTTATATTTAATTAAGTTTAGAAGGATTCAAGTGTGAAAAGGAAGGCCTCTTCTTCAGTCATCTGAGGTGACTATTTTCATTGAAAGGTGAAATGCCAGGTAGGTTTTACTGCTCTCTTGCAGAGGTGTTCTTGCAGAGGTGAATGTATAGGTTGTTATAAAGGGTATGTTGTATATGGATTTTCTCATACTACATATACAATATGTTTATACTACTGTATGCAGTATACAATAGCATGTAGTATTGTACTCTGTATACCTCTTCTTTCCTGCATCAGAATATATGAAATGTATATTCCAACCTTGGACATACCTTAAAAAATATCTGTACCTATATTCATTTTCCTTTTAATTTAAATCCACAACCTATTTACAAGATGTCACTCATGGAAACATGTAGAGGTTTGGTTAAGTGAGAAGGGGCATGATCTTGTGCCACTGAGCAGTCTGAGCAACCCAGGCTTCCAGCTACACAAGAGTTAAGTCCAGAGCTCTGAGTATGTAAATCCATAGACCAATCACAAGTGCGATCGGGACGCGTGACTAGCATGTACTCAGGTTACCGCCTATATATGCGCTGCGTGCTTTGCGAATAAACGGAGAACTTCCATACTCACATTGAGATGTGTCGTTACTCTGGACCGTCGCCCAACACCTGCGAGTGCGCCCCCGTTTTCCCCTCCTTCAGAAACACATGTTCATCTCATTAAACAATAGTAGATACTATGCAGAAAAAGTTTTTACTTTCACAACCAGTGTTTTTTATTGACAGTACAGATGGTAATTTGAGAAGTTTTCAGTTTCAGGAATATTAAGTTTCATTTTCATAGCCATAGTTACTTTTGTATGTTATACATAAGATACTAGAAATTTCAAATTGCCGTTGTCTTTCTCTCTTTTTTCTTTTTAAAGAAATACTATGCACAGTTCATTGATGCATGTAAACTGAAAGATACCCTGGTACTTTTTCGTAACAACATGATAAAGCAGCCACTTACATACATCTAAACAAAATCTATCACAACTAATATTTCTTATGATAGTGTCAGTGAACAGCAAGTGGCATTCTGTTGAAAAAAAGATAACATGGGTAGGGGAAATGAACTCCTCAAGACAAAGATCACAAGGCAAATTCACTGTGCAATGCTCTGGTTCTTGTCAAATGTGTTACTAAATGAGGCTTATAGCAGAAAAGTAGCACTATTTGATTATATGATTTTAGATGGATATTTTTTAAGAAATAAAGAACAGAGCTAAATTCATGGAGGCTATTATGAGACTGTGGCAAGTGTATTACACAACACACTCATTTGTCCTGTTCCCCCAATCACCCCGGGCAAGAATGTGACCATTCAAGAACACTGCAGCCCCTTTTCTGCTTGCCTGGCTTTCTTCAGGTGGAAATCAGGTTAGGAGGCGAGGTATGGGGTATTGCATGCATGTGTCTTTGCAGACATTGAGCATGATGCCACTGGATCTCATATCTAAATGTGGGAGTTAAAGAGACTTTCCTGGTCCTGTAGTTTAGGCATAGCCAGAGGGACTTAGTCATTGCAACATTAGTTTTAGATTCTTAACAGATCACAGCTGGAGATACTACTCCTACTCCCATGGAATCTGGGGAGATTTGTGCAACTGTGACCTGGACTCACAACAACCAGCTGGCGGAACAGGGGACCTCTTTTTAACATGTAAGTAACACAGATCTTGTTAAGTGCGATAGATATGCTGAATATCTTACATTTCAGTTAAATGAAAGAGGTAATGAAACTCCACATGGACTAAAAAAAGCTGAAAAAGTAAACCAGAGCAAAAAGCTGCTCATGGGGAGTGAGAAAGAATGATTTCTGGGGAGTGATAAAAAAAAAGAGTAGTTTTCGTTTATTGCTGTGTTTTCCTGTGTAAGTTTATGAGACAAAAAGGAGAAAGAAAACAAGCAAAGTCTGTCATTTCTGCCAAGAGGTAAAAGATGAGATTCCTTAAGTCACAGTACTGTCTGGAAAAGTAGCCTTGGAAACCATTTTGTGTTTGTTCATCCTCTTCAAGGAGCAGGATTTCGTGCTGGTTTTTAATAACATCTGAGAGAGCACAAAAAAGGAAATAACAGTAATATCCCTTATTTTTCTCCCATCTCTAGACTAATTCCCTCAGAGGACAGTCCAGAAGGATGCTGATAGGCTGGACAATACCAGTCAAGGGTGAGTGCTGGAGAACATGATTTCAGACTATGCTGTCACGGCTTTGGTCCTCTTAACATAAAATTCCTGTTAATCTCTAACAGACTTATTTATTTGATGATGTTGAATGACAGGTTATCATTTGTGTGCTCCAAAACACTGTGAAAATTTGATTCATCTGAGAACCAGTCTGATCTTAGAATATTGCAAAAGTTAACGCCCATTACACAATAAACTATAATACCATTATCTTGTTAGTATTTGCAATAAATGACATCTCATTACCCTATTATGAAGCATCTGGTCTCAAGTCAAGAACTTTGTCATAGTGCAAATGTAAGGACTTTTAAGAGCTTTTAGAGCTATAAAAAATGTCCTTGTTTTTTATGCTGTTACAGTGAAATATTAATCATGTGGGTGTCAGAGACATGCATGTGCAAAATAAAAATTTGCTGTAATGATTTAGTCATAGTATGCCATAAACTGCATGGGAAAGATAGGGTGAGCTTTGAGAGATGTGACTAGCTACTGCTTGTCATCTAAGGCTAGAAGACTAAAAGAAGAATAGTTGGTATTAGCAAAGGCCAGGAAAAACTCCGATGCTGGCTTGTGTAGAAACTTTTTGTTTGCTTAGAAAAGGAACTAAACAAAAGTGCATTCTAAAACAGAAGAAATTGTGAGGGTGAGCCAACAGACTTCGGGCAGGAAGAGCAGAAAATGAGGTCAAAACCTTTCTTGTTTGCTTGGATATTCATGACCAAAAGTTGTAAGGTTTTATGTCTTGTTTGCACTATATATTTTTGTTGCTTTATGACAAAAATAAGAACAATATGCATGAAATGAAGTCATTTGCAGAGGGTTGAATAGAAGGCTGCCATGTGGAGCCAGTGCAAGAAACAGATGGACTTATATACCAGCTGTTTGGAGGGAACAGGAAGGTAAATTTAAGCTTGAGGAGAACGACTGTAAATCGATGACTGCTGGAGTATATTTTATTCCAGTACTGGAATGGTCTTGATATGCTTGGGTTAACTGAAGCTGCATGTATTAGACTGTCTGATGGTAATCAGCATGAGGTTTTTAGGCAGCTGATTTAATTTTAATGTTTATGAAAATTTCTTTTGTTGGTTCATGAAAATGGCCTGCTGGATGTATAGGCACTTGGATAACAGAGTCTTCAAATCTTATGCCAGAAGGGCCATATAATTTAAACTTAATATAAGGTTTGGTTCTGCAAAGTAATTTTGATTATGTTCAGCAAGGGATTTCTTTCCGTGTCATTGGAAAGAAGAGTGTATGACTTATTTTCTGTTTTTATTTTTAAAGTTACCAAAAAAATGCCAGTTTTTAAAATACATGTTTTGGACAATAATAGATATCAAGAATAAAAGTCAAATTCTGTGGTGTTCTTCCTTCTGTATAATCATTGTCTAACTCTAAAGGTGTTGTGTACACTATGCTGTTAATGTGTTATGGTCCTTTTATAGTCCTAACCAATAGAATGATGCTAGATAGCATCAGATTGACCTTCTGGCCTCACAGTTGTGTTACTAAGAGTAAATAATAGTTAGCACTTGACCCCCTTTATTTTCCTGTCAAGAAACTCATAGAATTATAGAATCATAGAATGGTTTGGGTTGGAAGGGACCTTAAAGATCATCTAGCTCCAACCCCCCTGCCACAGGCAGGGACACCCTTCCTCTAGACCAGGTTGCTCAAAGCCTTATTCAATCTGGCCTTAAACACTGCCAGGGAGGGGGCATCCACAGCTTCTCTGGGCAACCTGTTCCAGTGTCTCACTACCCTCACAGGAAAGAATTTCTTCCTAAGATCTAATCTAAATCTACCTTCTTTCAGTTTAAAACCATTCCCCCTTATCCTGTCACTACTTGCCCTTGTAAAAAGCCCCTCTCCCACTTTCCTGTAGGCCCCCTTCAGGTACTGGAAGGCTGCTAGAAGGTCTCCCCTGAGCCTTCTCTTCTCCAGGCTGAAGAGCCCCAACTCTCTCAGCTTGTCTTCATAGGAGAGGTGCTCCAGCCCTCTGATCATCTTTATGGCCCTCCTCGGGACTCGTTCCAACAGCTCCATGTCCTTCTTCTGTTGGGGACCCCAAAGCTGAACACAGTACTCCAGGTGGGGTCTCACGAGAGCAGAGTAAAGGGGCAGAATCACCTCCCTCAACCTTCTGGCCACGCAGCTTTTGATGTAGCCCAGGATACGGTTGGCCTTCTGGTCTGCAAGTGCACACTGCTGGCTCATGTTGAGCTTCTCGTCAACCATCACCCCCAAGTCCTCCTCAGGGCTGCTCTCCATCCATTCTCCTCCCAGCCTGTATTTGTGCTTGGGATTGCCCCGACCCACATGCAGGACCTTGCACTTGGCCTTGTTGAACTTCATGCGGTTTGCACAGGCCCAGCTCTCAATCCTGTCAAGGTTTGCAGTGATTTCCGTTATTGCTTGTCCCACACAGAGGGTAATAATCAGTTATTGCTATCAGATTCCAGCAGCAGATCCACAGAATGAATGTACTAGTTCAGTCATGTTGATGAGTCACATGGGTGTCTAGATGATGCGTATGAGTGAAAAATGATCATATTTTCTTTATAACAACTTAGGAAATTGTACAAGAATATGAAAAAAAAAAACCCTCTGTGTAATATTATTTACAAATACAGACTGTAGAATTAACTACTGAAAATTAAGAAATGCCATCACTCAGGGTTCTCTTGGTACAGTCTCCTGATATAAGTAAGGGCCTTATCTTGGAACATAAATTTTAAATGTCTATTATTGCATTCTCAGTTTAGATTGACTAACACATGATTTGTCTTTCTTATCTTAGACAACTTCTGTTAAGTCAAATAGTCAAAATTTTGCCTCTGAAGTTTCTTTTCTTGCTACCATCAGTTAAGGTTTTGCTGTTGATTTAATTCTGAACCTCTTTACTTTTAGTTGAGTCCATTCAAACTAAAATTGTGCTAGAGATGTGAGGAGCACATCTTTTCTAAATGCCAATAGCCATGTATTAGGAAAAAAAAAGGCCGATGAAAGGGATTGCCCTCCATCACAGACATTAAAAAGAGAAAAAATTACTCACCAACTCAGTCTTCCCAAAATGTATTAATGCTTTATTTCATTATGCAGTATTGAAAAATTAATTTATAAGCTATATTCCTGCCTGTAACAAATAAACTTTCCTTTAATATTCCAGTTTTGTTCTTGACTAGATTTCTGTAGTAATATTCTGCATTTTCTGCATCGTACATCAGAAAACTTTGTAACTAATATATATTACTCTTTCCTCGCATATATTATTTTGTTTGTAGCATTATTCCTTTTAATATTTTAAAGAGCTCTTTGCTTAATAATGGAATAAAACATACCAATATAACCTAATTCACTTTATTGTAAATGATTCTAAAAATCTGTATCTGTGTGGTTTACTAATCTTATCAAATATATTGTAGATTGCCTCAATACTAACTACTTTCTGCACGTCAGAATGTACACTATAAATCATCTTTGCTTTTCAAAGTTCCGATTCAGGACCTGTAAAAAGATTGTCTTCCAATCAACTGTATAGAATGATGCTTTCTTCCAGCATTAGGTCTCCTGCCTTTCAATTCTCCTGGAAGTGATTTGTATATGTGAATAAAACCACCCTAACTGGGATGCCATCTGTTAGGTTAGCTAGTAATATGTCACTGACAATGCATTTATTTATGTTTAGCATATACCAGCTCTTGTGGATATCTGTGGCAGATATTTCAAGGAACCTGAACAAGATCAGACTGCAATCAATGCTCCTGTTAGCAATAAAGAACTGTCATAGCTCTGTAAACGAATGTGTTTTTTTGAGAATTCGCTTAAACAATGTCCTGAATGGAGGGGAAATTTATGACACTATCAAAGTTCCCCTTTGCATTTTAAGATTGTACTATGACAATAGGCTCTAAGCATAACCATAGGCAAAATAAGCAGTTGTCTAGGGCAGTAGATGGTAGCCTAGTGGCAGCCAAATGTTCCTCTTTGTGATTTTGTTAGTATGAACTCTTTGTCTTTGCTCTGGGTCCACTTTCTTCTTGGGTACCCACTTACCTCTTTGGTGATGGAGCCAGAGATAGGACTGCAGCAATTTGCTGTCAGCACGCTGATCCAAGATTGTTCCTTATTTTTCCCCTTTCTTGCATAGCTAAAGCCAGAGACACATCAAGGAGCTAATAGTTTGTGAAGTTTCTGGCTCATTGGGAGAGTCTATGATCTTCCGGTGATGAACTGAAGTCTGCTGACTTCTCACACTCAGCTGTTTGGCTGTCCTATGTGACCACTCCAGCACATGCATGATCTATTGCTTTGGATTATCTCAAAAAAAGTACAAAACATTTCCTATCTTAAGTATGTACAAAAGACTGACCTTTGTGAACATTTCTGCATTTGCAAGAACAGTTTTGACTGACTATTGAAGGTATCTTGTCTACATACAGTCTGGTATATTTTGGAGCAGCAACCACATGGGGAGTCTTTGGATAGCCAGATTCTCCATTCAGGATGCTAATTAGTAATTGAAGAATGCAGATCATACTTACCAATTTGCCTAGGCACAACAGGAGCTACCTGAGAGAATCTCCAAGGTTGTAAAAATTAGTCAAATGTTTTCATGTGAAGGTAGGGAGGAATTCAGTTAATCCTGTCTCTCAAGCCAGTCCATTGGTTCATCTGTGCAGAAAGCAGCTGTGGAGTTCCTGTACCACCCAGGGAACTCATGACTAAATGCATTGTGTGTGCACACAGGCACAGCCCTGACACCCAGCCACACCAAGTTATAACAGTAGGACAACTGAATTCTATCACAGTTACAACATGAGCTTTGCAGCTTTTGCCACAGAGGGTTGAGTACCGTAAAGGATCCTAAAGTGACAGCCCTCCCAGGAAGTCATTTTGTCCTCATTCCTCATGTGAAAGAATTCTGTTTTTTCTATACCCTTGAAAAGCCTGGGGGTGACTCCGAATGTAGCTCTGAGGATTCACTGGGCCTTCTGGGAGTATTCATCAGCTTGTTTATCATATATTTTTGTGCTGTTTTGAAGATCTGGCTTTCCATCTTGCATCTACTATAATTCTGTTTTAAATCCTGAACTCTAAACTAGTCTGCAGTTATGGGGTATGGCACATTAAAAAAAAAAATATATAGTTGCTGATGTACAGCGCTACTAGAAGAGGTACTACCCCAAAAGAAGGAAACATTGTCAGTCATTATTAATTGAAACTGGCTATGAGGTTCTGATTTGACATAAGGGGAAAAAAATTGCCCACCTTGAGCCTAATTAAGAATTGAAATGCGTTGCCCAAGGAGACTGTAGAATCTCTGTCCTTGGAGGTTTTTACTGTCCAACTGGACAAAATCCTGTGCAATCTGCTTTAATTTAGTGTTGACTCTACTCTGGGTAAAAGATTGGATGTGAGGATCTCTTGAAGTCCCTTCCAACTTGATTTATTCTATGATTCCGTGATTCTATGAGAACTGGAGAAAATAAGCAACCGAAGCAAGGAGATAGCCATCTGAAGATATGGGAAGAAAGATTTTTTTTTTAATAGGTCAAATCTAACTTCTTTTTTTTTTTTTTTTTAATTTAAAAATGAGAGCAAACATGTCTGTGGATTCTCTGTTGCAACCAAAACTGACTATTAACTAGAATATCATATGCAAGACTTCTTTTATAACACCAGAGTGGAAGAATTAGTTCAGTCCTTTTTAAAGTACATGTCCACATTGTACACAATGTCATTTGCTCAAGATGAAAAATAAAAATTATGAACATCCATCAAAAAGGAAAGAAAAAGGCCATAGAAAGTGGCAATAATGCTATGAAAAGGTTTGACCTTTGTTTACTTCACCTTCTTCACTATAGCAGCTTTTTCACAAGCAGTTTCCATGTAATGGAGTTGCATCTGCAGAAAATTGGTATAACATTATTGTGAATCTAGTTCAAAGTGGACTTTTTTATCTACTTTACAGGGCAGGATCAGGTCCATAAATCATAGCAACTCTGGTCTGAAGGTAAAAAGATTTTCCAATGTCATACACGTTCCTAAGAGAATGAATTGCCTAAGGAAGCTATTTATGAAAACAGTAACCAAAAGTGTAAGCCAGGAGAAATCTTCTGGTGAAATTGGGGTAATATATCAAACTGACAGAAATAAGACAGTAGGGTTTCTTTAATCAGTGAGTTCTGTGTAATTAAATGTGGTGTAACCAAAGAAGACTTTTACTGCAAATAAATGGAAATATAGATATGTTTACATATTTGTTATCATACGTCTTCAGTGAGAGTGAAAAATAAAATTACAAGAGAAGGAAAAGTATATTTATTTTCTTCACGAGTAAAGCATAAAGCCACAGCTTTGTTCAGTGCATGTTGTTAGGACTAGACAAAGCTCTTTAAATTAGGAGTTCTCTGGTTACAAAGCATAACAACGTAGAGAGGCAACACATCATTTAAGTTACTAGGCCATGTAAGTCAGAATAGACTTATATTCAGAGCCAGGAATAGCTGTGAATATTCCCATTCATTTGCTAATTATGTTGCCATTCACAAATAAGTTCAGTGTGAAGGAAAAAAATTCATGGAATATTTCACAGCTAATCTTGGAACTCAGCAATATATATGAAGAAAAAGGGATTTCCTTCAAAGTGTTAAAAATGCCATGCTTCAAATCATTGCCACTAAAAACTGGATAGTTCAATCATGAGAGCTAAAAGACTATATGGCAGGATGGCAAGCACTGCAGCAGGTGGATAAAATAGATGTCTGATTTTTTTATAGCATGCTGTATTGAAGCAAACACAGTTATTGAGGATGTTTCAAATATAGCTTCTTGAATTGATTATGTGCAGCGCGGACAGTGAATTTATGCCATGAGTTAGCATGTGATATACAAGTGTTTGCATTGCTGCTAAACCAAACAAAAACCAGCAAAAACGTTTCTATATTCAACACAAAGTCAACTTTCTTGAGGTCCTAAGGTTATAAACCACCTTGACGTATGCTTGGTCCTGAAATGCCATCTGATTTCCATGGACTTCTGAATATATTTCACTTCACATTCTGCTGTTCTTTCAAGGATGATCTTTCAACCCTCTTTAAAATAAACTTGGTCAAAATTCAAAACTCCTTGTTCAGGATAAATCCCCAAGTCAATAAGAATTTAGTCTGAAGACTGACTTCAAGATTTAACTCCTTCCATTTTAGCTTACTTATACCAAAGAGAATTAGCTTTCTGCAATGCTGCTAAGTAACCTTCTCCTTTCCTAACTTTTTCCTTTTACAGCTGTCTAGCTCATTTTCTCTCCATTGACTTGATTTATAGTGACAAAAGGGAAGGGAGATATGCAACATTTTCATACTGATTCATAGGTAGGAAAGCAAATGTTTTAGTGCCATCTCCCAAGGGATGAAGTGTTTCACCTTTACTTATCTCTTAGGTCTGTTTGCTGAGTGAGATAACACCTAGGGGAAAATAATGGTGAGAACGTGACACAATACAGAAATATAAGCTACAATTAGTCTGGGAAACCGGTGACAACATTTTCCATTCTGACAGCTGTTTCAGAAAGTCAGTAGTGATTGATGCCTCTGTTTAACACCTAGCGTGGTGCTTTCTACGTATATTTATAAAGGTAACTGTGGACTTGAACTTAGGATTTTATCAACCTTTTGTTGCCTCAAAACAAACTATGTAGTTCCTGAAGAATGTTCATCACGTTTACATCTCACTGGATTAAAAATGTGTTTGTGAATGCTCAAGAGTGTAAAGCCGGTGTGTTTCCTACTGTTTGTTCCTTGAAAGTTTCTTTATAGCTGAACAAATCCACCAGTTGGTGTGCATAATGCACAGATATAGTGCCCAGTCTCTTTGGATTATTGTTTGCCAGGATTTTTCATGTACTGCAGTTTTAGGAAACTTTTTTTTAAAAAAAAATCCTACTTCCTAGAATAAAAACTCATGGTTTTCCAAGTATGAGCAGCAGTATCTGCTCTCACAAATATGGACATCTGAAGTAACTTCATTAACTCTCTACACCCCCTCTGGGTATATTTGATGAATGCTGAAAGAAAACTTTTACAGCTTTTATTTAAGAGATTTCTGCCCCATCAGAAAATTCTATAATCCTGTCTGGAGCATGTTGCCCTTTACCTTGGGACATATGAAGGAAAGTCAAACTTTGGGCCTTGATTTGAAGATAGCATGGTCAGGTCTATCAAAAGCCCTAAGAAAGCTGAGTTTCCAGTTGTATATGGATATTAGTAGGAGTTCAACATTTTAAAAATTATATTCTGTGCCACAGAAATTACTATAGGTTTTTATATTATGTTTGTAGCTTTTTGTTTTCACTTGTGCACTTCCCACAGAAAGTTAAGTATAGCACTCAATGCTTGCATTTAGGTTGCTCTGTGACAGATTTATACTTAGATTTTTTAGTACTGATATTGAGCAGGTAGGTTTTTAGAATTTAATCCAAAAGTTGCATCCTGAGTGGAACTGTCCTGGACAAAAGGACTTAAGCTGAACTTAATTATGATAAGGATGTAATAACTTATGAAAATCTTCCCCATCATCTTCAAGCTAAAATGCTAATGTGGTATTTATGGGTCATAATCCACTTTTGCATGAACAGGCACAAAAACTGCCTCACCAGAAATTACAGTTTTATAGTATAATTTGAGACCACAGGGGAATCAGAATGTCTCTCTCCTCTGGCTATCCATCTACTTTGGAACCACCTTCTCTGAAAATACAGACCCAACAAAAAGCCACACAAGCATGAAATCACCACTTGAAGAATCAAATCTACCATCTGGTCAGAGAAGCCTACTCAAGGGAATTGCCTACCAAACCTTGCTGAGACTAGTAAAAATCCAAAGCCCTGTATTATATGATCTGTGTTTAGCTCCTAGTTTCAGGAGCAGGAGTGATGCTAGAAATGGGGAAGAGAGAATAAAGTAGTAAGAGAAGAGCCAGCATGACGATTTATGGGCCTGATGTGTCAGCTGATCTAAAAAGATAGATTTCCTTGAATTATTCTGGCAATAACACTCACAATATATTTTTTAGTGTCTCAATTTTCACACTTTAGTCTCTGCTTTGAATCTACAGATTTTTTTTCTTAAAAGAACTTTCTGTTTGCCTTAGTATGTCTACTACTGGGAAACTTCTGCTTAGGGGATTTAAACAACGTCATATCCATTTTCATAGTTGTCCTTTGGATTTAGCATCTTATTGATAGGAAAATTCATTACTCCAAAATATGTTTTAGTAGCATACCTGCAGACTACAATAATGCTTTTAAAACTTAAATCTGAGTAGAAACATTTTAAAGCTATCAAACGTATCCAATGTCTTCAGTGTTGTCCGTTATTTCTCCTGGTAGTAATATTATGTTGACACATCATGCAAGAAGCGTGCATAAGGAGTTAGATTCAGTTAAATAATTTTTTAAGAATTATTCTCACTACTCAACAAAACTTCATCTTAAATTTCATTTTTTAAAGAAATGTTATTTCATCCTCTGAAAGCCTAATTGACTTTCACTACGAAGCATAGAACACTGTAAGGAAGTCTTTAAAAGTTTTTTTCATTAACTGTCATATTCATCAGAAAAGAAAGTGCTTACTGAATATATTTCCATCATAAATTATGTAAGAGGCTTGTTGAGTGTTTAAGAAAGACGAGGTCTTGTTTACTCACTGAAGAAAGCTTATATACACCCTCAAACACAGACCATAAAAAACATAGACAAAGAGGAAGGAAAGTTCATTGTTTGGCACTTCATGAGCAATTATTTGTTTAGGTAAGTCTGTGGTTCCTTAACATATAAACATTAACTTATTTTTTTTCCATGTTGTTATGTGGAGTAAAACAGAGAAGAAGCAAAAGTTATCAGTGGAGATCCAAACCCTTTATTTTAAGAAAAAAAGTTTGCATATCACAATTCAGAGCTTTGATAAAGTGGCATTCAGAAGAAGATGGTGAGATGACACATCCCTATGTTGTGTCTTGCTCCCATGTGCACCCTAATCTGGTTTAATATCACCATGCAGTCTTTTTATACAAGTGTGGTGACTCGTGACACAAAGTTGTGGAGATCAGATTTTAGAAGGCTCTTGATTATAATACATTTAAGACCATCCCAGCAGGGACTGAAACTAGAATTCATCAACAAAATGAAGAGGGAACGGAAGGATATTAAATATTCTAAAAAAGCCCTCCCTTACCACCTTCCTTCCTCCCAGAATTAAATTTGGGATTTTTCCCTAATGTTCCAGTTTTTTAATCAGCTCCAAAATTAATTTCTAAAACTTATGTTTTTATCAACCTTTCAGTATAAATATTTTGACCTGATTACACAGCACATACAGGACAATCAGGGGATCAGTCCCAGTCAGCATGGGTTTAGGAAAGGCCTGACCAACCTGATCTCTTTTTATGACCAGGTGGCCCGTCTAGTGGATGAGGGAAAGGCTGTGGATGTAGTATACTTGGACTTCAGCAAAGCCTTTGATACTGTCTCCCGTGGTATTCTCCTGGATAAGCTGGCAGCCCACTGCTTGGACAGGCGCACTCTTCGCTGGGTTAAGAACTGGATGGATGGCCGGGCCCAGAAAGTGGTGGTGAACAGTACTGCATCCAGTTGGCGTCCAGTCATAAGTGGTGTCCCTCAGTGCTCAGTACTGGGCCCAGTCCTGTTTCATATCTTTATTGATGATCTGGACGAGGGTATCGAGTACACCCTCAGTAAATTTGTGGATGACACCAAGTTGAGTGGGAGTGTTGATCTGCCTGAGGGTAGGAAGGATCTGCAGAGGGATCTGGACAGGTTAGGTTGATGGGCCAAGACCAATGGCATGAAGTTCAACAAGGCCCAGTGCCAGGTCCTGCACTTTGGCCATAACAACCCCATACAGCACTACAGGCTGAGGGAAGAGTAGTTGGAAAGCGGCCCGGTGGAAAAGGACCTGAGGGTATTGGTGGACAGCGGGTTGAACGTGAGCCAGCAGTGTGCCCAGGTGGCCAAGAAGGCCAACAGCATCCTGGCTTGTATCAGGAATAGTGTGGCCAGCAGGTCTAGGGAAGTAATTGTCCCCCTGTACTCAGCACAGGTGAGGCCATACATCGAGTACTGTGTCCAGTTCTGAGCCTCTCACTTCAAGAAAGACATTGAGGTTCTGGAGCGAGTCCAGAGGAGAGCAACAAAGCTGGTGAAGGGTCTAGAGGGTATGTCCTATGAGGAGAAGCTGGGGGAACTGGGATTATTTAGCCTGGAGAAAAGGAGGCTGAGGGGAGACCTTATCGCTCTTTACAACTACCTGAAAGGAGGTTGCAGTGAGGCGGGGGTTGGCCTCTTCTCCCAGGCAACTAGCAACAGGACTAGAGGACATAGCCTCAGGCTGCACCAGGGGAGGTTCAGGTTAGACATTAGGAAAAATTTCTTCACAGAAAGGATTATTAGGCATTGGAATGGGCTACCCAGGGAGGTGGTGGAGTCACCATCACTGTAGGTGTTTAAGAGAAGACTAGATGTGGCACTTAGTGCCATGGTCTAGTTGACATGGTGGTGTTAAGTCGACAGTTGGACTCGATGATCTCAGAGGTCTCTTCCAACCCAGATGATTCTGTGATTCTGTGATTCTATGACCAGTCCTGTTCTCAGTATACTGACCTCCTCTGTGGCTTGACATGACTGTAACTTTTCTGCTGCCTGACATTGTCCTGCTTGAAATTTTAGGATGCAGCTTGCTATTTACAATTACCTGTCAGTTTTTGTGTTTTGGAACCATCTTGGTCTGTTCTCCATCTGCGTAGCTTCTCATACAGCTCTCTGTATCAGTGTGGCCTAGTGCAAGTATGTCAGCCTGGGTGAGGTGGTTCATGTCCTTCAGTATGGTGACCCTGGGATAATCTGTCACAGAGCTGCTTACCTTTTCTTTCCAACAGCCATGCCTCTGACAGGACAAGTTCAGACTCCTTTTTTCCACGGTTTTCACATCAGAAGCTATTCTCTAAGTGGGTCCTCAATACAGTCCCTTTGCAGTCTGCCATTTGCCATCACAAAAATCAGGAAAAGAGAGTAAATTGCAGTGCCCTCTCTCGTCTTATGGCTTATCCTGTTCATTGCGCCAGTAAGTAATTCACAGGGAGTATTCCTAGGGTAAAGCCACATATTTTATGAGTCTCTTTTCTGAAACTCCTTTCTGAGGAGTTTAAAAACTCCTTTCATCAGATTGCTTGCTTATTCTATTTTTGCCAGATACAACAGCAAAGTCTACATGCTCCACTGTATTCAGCCATAAAAAAACTCCCAAAGTGCAATCTAAGCATAGAAACATGGCTCATGCAGATTTTCACATTCCCCATTCCTTTGTATTTGTGCTAGTTGTGGCTAGAGTAGAGTTAATTTTCTTCATAGTAGCTAGCATGGGGCTATGTTTTGGATTTGTGCTGAAAATAGCCTTGATAATACTAGGATGTTTTCGTTACTGCTGAGCAGTGCTTACACAGAGTCAAGGCTTTTTCTGCTTCTCACACCACCCCACCTGGTAGGCTGGGGGTGCACAAGGAGTTGGGAGGGGACACAGCTGGGACAACGGACCCCAACTGACTAAAGGGATATTCCATATCATATGACATCACGCTCAGCATATAAAGCTGGGGGTAGAAGGAAGGGAGGAACATTCTGAGCGATGGCTTTTGTCTTCCCAAGTAACTGTTACACATGATGGAGCCCTGCTTTCCCGGAGACGGCTGAACACCTGCCTGCCAATGGGAAGTAGTGAATGAATTCCTTGTTTTGCTTTGCTTGTGCATGCGGCTTTTGCTTTACCTATCAAACTGTCTTTATCTCAACCCATGAGTTTTCTCATTTTTACTCTTCCAATTTTCTCTCTCATCCCACCAGGAGGTAGTGAGCAAGCGGCTGTGTGGGGCTTAGTTGCTGGCTGGGGTTAAACCACAACAACATTCTATTAATGTATATAATACACAGCTTCTATGAACATTGCACGAGATTCATTTTACATATAAGACAATATAGGCATGGCATCAGCTTCAGTTTTGGGGTTTTTTTTTGTATTATAGCAGTTTATCATGAATCTTGTTAAAAGTTTTGTTCTCGTATAACCTTTATTACTCTTTTTTTCTGTGGTAAAATAATGCATAATAATCTCCCTTCTGTTATTGCCCTCTCTGATCTGACCTTCAAATGTCAGACTTGCTGCTTTTTGATCATGCATGTAATATGCACCTTGACTCACTTAGGCGAAGCTATATCAAAGATCCTTTCATGATTCAAGCTCTGAGTGAAGTAATCATACTATATACATCATTTACACCAAAAGAGCAGATATTTTAGCCAAAATTAATATCTTTCCTATTGATGTAAAATAAATGTGGCAGAAACACAAAAAATGTGGCTTAAAGCACAAAACCAAATGTAATACATGCTCCTTTTCAGACATTAGTGGTTGAGCAAAATCACACTGGATTGTTTAGAAGATAAAGTAATTGTTTTACAAGATGCTTCAGTCTTTAGGCTATATTTTATTTCATGCTACAAGTGTTTTCAGAACAGGTTCAATGCCTGCGTAATACACATAGTACCATTAATCTCTCCAATTATTGCATGTTAACATAAAAAAACAAAACATTTTTTTCCTCACATAATTATTTAGCACCAATGTCTGCAAATTATTAAACATCAGGTATCTTTAATTTATTTCATTATCAGTTGCATTTCTCTTTACCAATAGAAAGTTTTATACAACCCAGTAGGAAATGTTCATTTGTTCCCAGGGTAGGTCAGCATAATGTTGTTTCAGATTTTCAAAACTGGAAGGCATTAAAGATAGATGGCTAACGAAGGAAGCTTATGTATAAAATTAATTTTTATGAGGAACTGAATATTTTCAGAGCCAATGAAGTCTGCATAGAGCTTTCTAAATCAGAAAATAAAAGAAACGAGGTTAGAAGGTTTCATTTTCTTCTTCCATTTAGCTGTTTAGATCAGAAATTGCATGCTTTACTGAAGTCAAATGAGTTACATAGATGTAATAGGGGTGTGAATAAAACTCAGCTCTTGGAAAGTTTTAAACTTGTTAGAATTTGAATTATTACTATTATTTCCCTTAAAATTTCTTTACAAGTGAAATTTATTCCACGAAATCTTGGAAGTTACATGTTCTTTCATCAGAATGGAACATCAAATTCAAGAGCTTTCACAAGAAAGTATTCTCAAGGGGACAAAGCAATGCTTGAAGGTGCATGATCATTGTTGCACTTTCTACTTATTGGCAGAAAAAGAAAGAAACTATACTTTTCCAGCTCCAGCTGCTAAGATGATCAACCTCTTATTTTCTTGATAGAGATATTGTCCTTATTTTACTTTCTAATTTTTTACACAACTATTCTATGGAAAATTTCTATCGAATAAAAGTTCTTCAGCATCACCAAGCTTTACACACTGTAAATACCCAACAAATGAAACTACTAACTAATCAGAAGATTTTTTTTATTATTATTCAGATAGGCTACGAGATACGTTGAGAACCAGAGTGCCCTGGGATGAAGCTACATGATGGGATAGAAATACCAGTCCCTGAGTGATTCCAGGTCATTTCCATGTGGCAAGGATTCTGAGCTGTTCACCTCTAGACAAAATGATCATCTTTCTTTTCCAATGAAACCAAGATATCCAGACTGTTCTGATGTGCTTCAGGGAATCTCCTACTGAGGCTGCTGTCAGGTTCTGAATCAAGTTCGTCACTTACCACGGCGAACCTAGAGTTCTTAATGGTTGCCTGGCCCTTGGCCCTTGGCAGCAACCCCAAGCAAAGCTACTGCAGTCAGTTCCATGTGGAACCTGCCTTTGAATCTCACGGTGTGTTTTACCTGCCTGCAGGTAAAACACCCCCAAAAATCCTGACACAATATAAATAGATCCGTGATTCTTGAATTTGGATAAAGCACAGCCGAGGCACAGTATCGATAAACCTATCTTTGACTTTATCAATTCCAACAACAAGGCAACTTCTTAGGATATAGTGAACTAGGAAGGGAGAGAGAGAGACAGAGAGGTAAGTAAAAGGAAGAGAGGAAAAGAGATCAGTTGAGAGGGAAAGGATAGTCACCACCCTGGATCCCGTGGTGTCCCATGGGTCCTCTGTTAGTCCTCAGCAGTCGGTGGTGGGTGCACACATGGTGTGACAAAATGGCCCCTTTTTATAGAGAATTTTTGCACAGTCATGCTGATGCAGAGCCATCAGTCACAGTCACAAAGATGTGGTTATCGTTTCATGTAGAGGTTTGGGTAAGTGAGAAGGGGCACGATCTTGTGCCACTGAGCAGTCTGAGCAACCCAGGCTTTGAGCAAGGGTTAAGCCCAGAGCTAGCGACCTTGGACTCCCCTTGCACGGTGCAAAACAAAGAACCCCGTGGTGCCTGCTTCGGCGGGAAGCAAAACTACATCTGGGAGGGGGGGGGCGGTCACGGCTCTGAATATGTAAACCTATGGATCAATCACAAGTGCAATCGGGGCATGTGATTAACATATGCATAGTCTATATAACCACTGCTTTCTTTGCGAATAAAGGAGAAGCTTCCATACTCACATTGAGATGGTATAGCTTACTCCGGACCGTCGCCCAGCACCCGCGAGCACGCCTCCCCCGGTTTTCCCTTTACTACAGTTTCACACCAGTCATAGTCATGAAGGCGTGTCATGTGCAGTTCCCGTGCCGTAGGATTGGTTTGTCACTAGGCTGTCGCCTGATCTCCTTGATGGATCTCTCAGAGGGGGTGGAGGACTGTAGGGCAGGGACACCATACGTCATTCACCCTTAGTCGGTAGATAATTCTCGGCCTCAGAATATGTTGTCCAGGTCAGGTAGTCCTTCATCCCAGAAGATGGCATCCGATCACATGGGATAGGACAGTTTCTGAGACAATGCCAAAGGGTGAGGCAAGGCAAATTGAGAACCAGATCCCCACAGATGCCTGGAAGCCAAGGACTGAGATGAGCATCACACAATGCCCATTCACTACTCAGTAGTCTCTTGTTTTAGTGTAGGTAACTTGTGCAGGACAGGTTTTCACAAGAATCTCCCAGCAGTATAGCCAGCTGATGTAACGCAAATGTCCGCTGAGGTGTAATGCTCTTCTCCAACGTGTTTTCTCCCAGTATTTTTTGATGCTGTTGCTCTTTTTACTTGGAACTCTCTTGTAACTAGAAACTGTTATTATAGTTGGTTCTTGCTACCTCTCCCCCTTTTAAATAGGAACTTTTTTAAAAACAAGAAAAAAAGCCAAATATTTGTTAACAAGCTACTTTATTTTTAAAGCACTGGGTATAATTTTTCACTGTTACAATCTATATTCTTCATATTGTTAGACATTTTTCATTTACATACCTTCAACTAATTATACACTTGGATTAATGATTTTCATTAAGAATGGTTGTTAAAGTTTTGTGAATGATGATTGATTTCTTTTTCTCTCTGGAAGGTAACTGATACATTTCATCTGAATTTTTACAATCTGTTTTCATACACATATTGGTGCCTGTATCATAAGAGATGTGCCACTACTCAGTTTGTGCATATTTGTGCTTAGGGAGGACTATGATACCCCAGTGGTTTAAGATTTCCCAGAATTAATAAACTTGAAAGCAAGAAAGGATCTGTAATCAGTGTTTTTGTCAGAAAGCTTTCTAGTGGAAGGGTAACCTTAAGCTAAATGTAGGAGAAAGAGAGTCCAAATGTATGTCCTTAGACTACCATGAAGAACTAGACTTTTTTAAAGGTTTTGTCCTTTCAAGGTATCATGGCCAGGACATTTACTTCACCCTAAACTGGAGACATGAATGTTTGAAATAAGAAGTGGAGACTCATCTTTCACAATTTTTGAAATCTGTTTTAAAAAATGTGATTTAGGAAATTTACTATAAAACCAGTTTGTGAAACTTAAAAATCATCTCTTACTTCTGATCATCACTGTAAATAGTTCAGACTTGAATCTTTAACTGGTTTGACAACTATAAAACTAAAAAATTTATTTGAGTAAAAGATAGACTTTTAACTGCAATTGATTTAGTTAATCCACAAAACCCTATTTTATTCACACTGTTTTCTAGGAGTTATTAATGGATGGAAAAAGGAATCCAAGTTATACATTGCTGTTGCTTTTAGCGTCAGTACCATGGATCACTGACCCTTGTACCTGGACAAAGTATGTGGATGCATATTTCTCACTGACAACTCACTGGCTTGCATTTTGCTGTGCATCCTTTGTCATAGCTTTTTGCATACAGCATTAGGAAGGGCTGATCTATGCTACAGCTGCTGATTTTGGGGGCTGTCACCCCAAACAAGTCTAGAATGGTATGTGCTATAGCAAACAAAGTATTTGAACACTACCACTCACTTGACTAGTGGAAGCAGCTGCTTTATAAAAGGCAAAAGAAATTGAATTGAAGATAGCAATGCTTCCAAGTTTGTTATCACAGATTATAATTATATATTTGTGTACAAACATGTGAAAGGCCTGTACAATTGAGAAGGATCAATAACAAACAAATTAATAGTGTCTCTGGCACTCCGGAAATAGTGTGTTTTAATTTCAATAAAACTGGTAATATGTGGATTTTCTTACATGGAAAGAATAGATCTAAATCCAGTGCAGAGACTGAGGTTTGTCAAACATGAAACTGCCATCTTATCTTTTGATGATATAATTCCACCATTTGCTGGATAAAACAGATTCATACATAATACATACAGATTCAGTTCACATTACTAAACCTTCAGATTGAAGTGTTCCTTCCCTGCGAAATGCATGCTATTTTTAGCAGTGCTCTGTATCTGTCTGCAGGTAAATATCTGACAGGCAAAATGATAGTAAGTGGCACTTACCTATATGCTACTTTATTTGTGTGCTTTGTAGAATGAACAAAAATAACAGAAAGATTCCCTGTGATGCAGGGAAGGAGGGACAGGTAAAGGCCATGCTTGAATGAGAGATGGGTAGACACAACATGGGAGATGCTTGAAGCTTGTGACCTCTGGCAGCAAAAGAAAGGCTTCTTATCTACCCTGAGATCTGAATTCACAGGTTTGATAGTAATATCCTGTGTAAGGGAACAAGCTCCATCAGAGGAGGCCTCAGAGTGAGCAGGGCCTGCACAGGGCACTAGCACCAAGAGGAAGTGATGGGTGATGGTGGCTGGAGGTCCCCTTTTGCAGGGATGGAAGCACACCACATCTGACCAGATGTGCTAGGTTGCTCTTTGCTTGCCATGAGGTTTGCTGTTTGCAGAGGTCCTAGACTGGGGTAGGGAGGATGGTTCCAGAGAGACTGCCAAGGGTTTTCCAACTCTCAAGCTCCCTTTCGTTTTGTCCATGTGCATAACTGCCAAGGGAGACCTGGAACAAATCAGGAGGGACTACAGAGGTCAGGAGATAAAGATGAAGGACATAGGAAGCCACGTGGTGTTCCCCTCAATCCTACAACTAAAGGGACCGGTCTCAGGTAGGAGTGGATACACCCTGCGAGTTAGTGACTGCCTGGTGTCATGGGTAGTACCTTGGCTTTTATGATCATAGGCCCCTCTCTGAGGAATGAGGACTGCTAGCAAGGGATGGGACCCATTTGACAATGGTGGTGTAAGAGCATCTTTGCCTGCAGTCTTGCTTGTTGAGAAGGATGTTAAACCAGCTACCTTGAGAATGATGATGACAGTTTGTAAGTAAGTGAAAAATGGAGGTCAAGGGTAGTAAGAATATGGGAAAGGGTGATGGGAGTAAAAGAGACTTTGGAAAGGATGATGCAGGTGGCAAAGGGCACCTGTGAAGTTCCTGTGCACAAATGCACATAGCCTGGGAAAAAAGCAGGAGGAGCATATGCAGTGCGTGTGAACGCAGAACTGAGACACGATTGCAATAATTGAGATGGTGTGACGGACAGAGTTTGTATGCCTTGAACAACTTGTTTGACAACTCTGGCTGGAGGAGGGTATGTGTACTACAGAGGCCTGCAAGTCTGGCAAGAGATAAGGGCCTTGGGAACAGAACAATACCCCTGCTGTGCCTTAATTGTTGTGATTTACAGGTCTGGCTGGAGGAAGAGATAAGTCCTGCGGAGGCGGGATGGTATCTTTTCCTGGGGACCAGCCTACATGTGCAACAACTTTGCAAGGCCTCAACCACGCTTGTGCAGAAGCGGGGTCATACAGAGGACACCACAACTAGGGGATCACGACCACCAGACACCCCTTAGGGGACCACCGACTCATTTTGAGAACAATCTAAGACTACACAGCGCAGGCGTCCCAATTAGCATGAGAAGCGAGCAGAGAGGGAAGATGTTACCACCCTCTCCTATCTCGCATGCAAATGACCTAAAGTATTTAGACCTTCTCGCTTGGGATGGTGGTGCGCGCTCCCGCCCGCCACCTGAGGACCAACCCTGCAAGCGGCTTACCGAAGGAGCAACTCTGCAAGCAACTTACCAACTCTACAGACAACTTACATCGCTGGATCCCAGGGTGGTGATATCTCTTTCCTTCTCTCTCATAATCTCTATCCTCTTTCTCTTTTCCCTTTTCTCTCTCTCTCTTTTGGCAGCATCTTTAGAAACCCAAGACACTTACAACCATGCCACTTTCCTTGTATTAATAAATTGTCCTTAATTTCATACCAGTTATTTGGTGTCATTTCACCTTAATTTACTCCAAGGGATTTATGAACTAGTTGCGATCAGGTCGTAACAGATGGGGACAGCTCATATTTCTGGAATGCAGTGATGGACTGATGGATGGATACAGGCTTTTTAAGAAAGACAGGCATTAGGGAAAAGGAGATGGGATTGCCAGTATGCTAAGGAGTAGCTCAGCCGTATGGAGTGCTTCAGCTCTTCAGACAGGTGACAAACTTGTTGAGAGTCGATGAGTCAGGATTAGAGAACAGAACAAGGGCAACATTGTAATGAGAATTTGTTACAGACCACCTGATCAAGGTGAGTAAGTGAACAAAGTCATCTTTAAGCAGCTTGAAGAAGTCTCCAGATCACAGACCTTTGTTCTTATGGAAGCACAGTAAAGACCCTGGGATTCTAGAGAGGAGATTTCACATTTTTAGGGAACTGGTAGGTGGGACCTAATGGGAGCAAAGGAGCTTAGGACAGGTGACAGATCTTTAAGGACAATATCATCTTAGTGTAAGAATTGTCCACCCCAATACTGAGGAAAATGAGTAGGTTTACAGAACTTGGCTAAGCAGTGAACTTGTGACTCAGCTGTAATGCAAAAAGGCTGTATACAGGAGGTGGAAGTGAGAACAGGCCACAAGCAACACTGTAACAACACATTGCCTGGGCATGCACCAATGGTGTCAGGAAAGCCAAGCTCAGCTGGAGATGATAACTTGCAAGGGATCTAACATGAAGAGCTTGTGCTGCTACATTAGCAGTAAAAGAATAAAAAAGAAAATGTAGGCCTACTACTGAGTGTTATGAGTGACTTAGTGACAGCAGGTGAAAGTAAGGCTGAGGTAGTCAGTGCCTTCTTTGCCTCAGCCTTCACCTACAAGGTCTCCCAGGGCCTCTGTATGTATAAAGTCTCAAGGAGAAGCATTATTGGCAATGGAAGAAGACTGATTCAGAGTTCTTGAGAAATCTTGATCTACACACAAGAACTGATTAGAGGCATCACAGAGTGCCTAAAGAGCTTTATTTTTTCTTTCTTTTGGCTATTTAAACTCGTAAATTCTGATTCCTTCCTTGGATCTGTTCCACTACGAAATCTAAGGCAAATTCAGACTGCAGCAGCATAGGAAATGAAGGGGCTGAGTTCAATACTTCATCTACTGCCCTTAGACAGGATAGACAGTAAAACTACGAAAAACAAATGTGCTAGAATTCTAGGCATAATTTTAATAGAATGCTTGTTTATTCTTATAAATATGTTGGCTTTCCTTGGAAGTAGGACACTGAGATGAGAGAGTTAATATCATAAAACTCTTTTACTTTATTAAGAGCACATCAACATGCTAAAAATATGTTGTACTTCCCATGCCAAATTTTTGTACAGCATTAAGACAAACATTGGACAGTTAAGTCATTCATTATTCTTGTCTTACATCACACTGTTGTGGATGAGAAAAGGCTCAATTTCTTAAGCCCTGAACTTTCCTTTTCCTTATCAAATAAAGCAGGACTTTCAGCTTCACTAATGCAAGCAATATTTATGGCATTATATTACAGGTGATTTTGCTTATGTGACTGACATTTAGAGACCCTAGTAAGAGGCTGGACCTCAAATTAGATAAGATTATCTAGTATTAGCTAGAAATCCTGTCACATATTGACCTCCTAGTCCTAAGCACTGAACAAATCAAAACAAAAATTCTATTCCTGCTCTGAGAAGCTAGTAGGAGAGGTAGATATAAGAGGTGTGTATACACCTTGAAAAGTGAAAGAAAGTAATTCTATAATGAAATAATACCTTTATTATTTTATGTAAATTACTAAATTAGGTTAAGCATCTGTCTGTTATAAATACGTTGCAGCCTTTTGGAAGGCTGTATTCTTCTAACAACTCAAGTGCATCTCTCGTCCATATCCCTCCCACTACAACACTGTTTCTGCTTTTCTGACAGACTAGTTTAAGCAACTAAAGTGTTGTGGTCTTTCAAAAAATGCTATAATACTCTCTATTTGACTATATTTTTGCTTAGTTTGGTCTCTTGAGAGGAGAAAAGATATTAATTTTGAATAATCTGAGAACTACAGGATTATAGTAATTATCTGACTGCACTTTGTAGAGTTTTTCTTGAAGCTTATCCAGCAAATGGAATTAACTTTACCAGCTGTAAAATGCATTGTTTTATTAGAAAACCATCGATTTTTTCCCATCTTGACTTTCTCTTGAAATACATACACTGTCCGTGGACCACTGATAAAGACCTGTTGTTTTAAATTACATTTATATTACTTATTAATCCTCTATATTTTCAGGAAAACACAAACTATGTTGTAAATATATATGTTTATTTGGACCTAAAAAATTACCTGCTGGGGATTTTTTTATTTTAAGAGGATGACAGTTTGAATCAAACCATTCGATCCTTTTAACAATTAAGTTTATAAGTGAATGCTTAGGTCTTGAAGGCATAGGGCAGCATGGGAATTGGGCTGTAATAGAAGGGGCAACAAATCGTTATGAAAATGCTAGAAATGCCAGCTGAGTCAGAGCAGTGGTGTCTACCACAGTGCTTGGTCTCCAGCAGCAATAGTGGGAAATACTGTCTGGGCAAACTGCATGAGCCTGGCCACCGGCCATTGCCAGTGGCCTTATACTTCCCAGCACCAGCATCAGGCGTTATCACTCTTCTACTGCAAATACTGTGCCCTGGTATTAAGGCAACCTAGCTTTGGCTTACATTAATATATAATTTCAGCTGTGTTAATTTAGCTGAAAACTGGGGGTTCGGGGAGCAATTAACACTCAATTCAGATATTCCTACCTCGAGGGTGGTACTATCAGTTGGAAGGGTTGTTTGATGATTGGAGGTAATATTGATAACATCCATTAGTATTTCTTACGGATCTGGGATAAACTGTTTTAAGAATACATTGTTAATGCATTAGTATTTATCGCCCATAACCTTCATACTAGTTTAATCTGCAGGGCAGGGTAAATAGTTTTTCAGTCATGATTATGAGAAAATTACATATAAGTGACATAATTTATAGTCCATACAAAGGATTGATTTTGTTATTACAGATGGTAAAATAATCTAAAAAAGCAATAGTATATAAAAGCAGCAGCAAAGAACTATATTAGCATATGAATACAACACTACTTAGTGAAACATTTAAATTGAAGGAAGTACAAAAATTTTTCAAAAACACACTTCAAAGGTATTCTCACGTGTTAGTAATTCTTTGTGGTCAAATGTTGAGGTCTTTTCTGAGACAGAGTTTGCCTTAAGGTTACTTTGAAATTTAGTTATTTGTGTTTTATTGGGAAGTTTCGTGTAAAGGTGAATATTTATTTCACAGTTTCATTTTTGATAGTTTTTCAACAAAACCACCATTTTCTGATAATGTGTTTTGAATCAATGAGCAGATTAAAACAAAGTTTCATTGTCAAGATCTTGTGATTTTAAGATGTCAAACAAGTTTTAAACAAAAACCAGAATCAAAATAAACTACTTAACTGACAGAGAAAACCTTACAAAACCATACCAGAATTACTGCTGTTAAAAAGTTGATTTAAAAAGTAAGATTTTTCACTAAATGTTTCCATAATTTAATCTAATTATAACAAACACAGACTTTTCCAAGTCCACTGCCTCCCTCTGTGAAAGGTTCCCATTTGATCTATGAATAACCAAATGACACAGGTTAATTTGCAAGCATAACTAAACAACGTTAAGTAAGATGAAAAATGCTTTCTTTAACATAATGATGAAGATAAAATTTAATAGAGATTTATTGTTGAGCCGCGATTCTATGTCAGTTAGGTTATACCAAGGGGGCTGGGGTGAATTTCAGTATGGAAACCCAATTGTTAGGTAGGCAGAAGCACTATAAATTAATCGTCATCTAGAAAACAAATCCTTAGTCTCTTAAGTGGCTATTTCTTGCTCGTTTTAATCCGGATTTTTGACATGAGTGGGTGTTCAGCTATCTTCTATTATTTCTATTTTCTGAATTTTTGTTTATTCCTTAATTGTGATGCTAGCTTTATGAAAATTCCCCTTCCCTTTCTCCCCTCTCCTCTCATTCATTACATGCTCCAGAATAGATAGAAGACTTGCTGTCATTGTCTGCAGTAAGACCACCATCTAATCTGGGGATGATTTCTTGTCAAGATGATGCTGTGCATGTTTCTTAGCATCCTGTGGGAGAGTGGATGTCTAGGCCTTGTGAAATAAAGCAGTAGTTAATGACTTTTTTTTTTTTAATCCAGCCTCTTTTCTAGTTGCGTTAGCACAGCTGCAAAACTTCAAGCACATTGATTTGTTTTGTGAGCAGTGTTGTAATTTCAGTGGTGTTCATTTCAGCTGAGATTCTCCCTAGTAGCTGATGGCTTTTTAATGTTTTGATGATCAAGCATTTGTTGGTTATAGTCACAGGCTGCCATTTAAGAGTGCATTTTATCTTTGTATTTGTACATGATGGAGACCACACAGGTTGGCATTAGCCTTTTGCAGCTTTGTTCTTCTCTTAAAGGAAATATTATCTATTAGCTCACGTATTAAAAGGCATTTTATTTCTTTATATGTGCATAAATGGGTTTCAAATTAGAATTTTGAGGTTGACCTTTATTGCTTCACTGTTTCTTTTATTATTGATCACAATCACATGCTATTTTGTGTAATACTATTTTTTTCTGTTGTTCAAAGCATTGCAAGAAATTGGCCCTTACTTTACCCAATAACTTATTTATCTCGTGACCTTGCCTTTCTATATTGATTATGTGCCACTGGGACAGTAAACTGCTGTCCACAATGAAAGATTTGGACGTACAGAAAAATAATTTCCTATGAGCTGGACCTATACTGGGATTGTGAGGGTGGGAAAAAGTATTGGCAGTGACTGACCTTGGCTTAATTTATGCAGGCTTCCTTTACAACTGATGGAGGAAAGGGACAAAGACACACCCACCCTGACACTCCCAATTCCATGGGCTTTCTCTCCCCATCCTCATTCCTTCCCTCACTTCCAGGAAAGAACCTAAATTAGTTCCCTGCTCTGAGCTGCATTTACAACTGCCTCACTGACTGTTCAGAGGGCTGGAAAGCCTCCTTGAGCTGAGGGAGACCTTTTCCCTCCCTCTTCTCTTTGCTCTCCATAGAGGAGCAAAAGCTGATCTCATGGAGGCAATAGGCTTAGACCACTCCGCTTAAGGCCAAAAAGCTAAAGTCATTTTTTGCCTTTTTTTTCTTCTTTTTAAATCAGTGTTTTCTACCCCTGCATGTGATTTCTCCCATCTTCTCTCTTTCATATCTGAAGGAAGCAAAAACCTCTTGTTAAATCTATTTTTAACCTCTTGGGAGAAACACTGTTTCTACAGTCCAGGCACCATTAAGTACCCATCTCACTACCAACACAGGCTTACATCTCTGTCTGCTTTCCTGAAACTCACAGGAACTTGGCTGTGTTTGATCTTCTAACCTCAGCACTTTTGATGGGGTACTCCTGCCAGCAGCACCTTTTATTTAGATCTGTGTTTGCAATCGTTTCTCTCTTTACACTCAAAATCTTCTCGTGGGTCAAAGGGAACATACCACATATATGGAGCTAGGAATGTGTTGGTTGTTTTAAAGTAATAATTTTCTCATTAGATACTAAAAATTCATTGTAGTTTACATTACAGTCCTGTTACTAAAATTACCTTAAGGGATGAAAATTTGGGGTTTTTTTTCCAATATTTTGTGTCAAAGTATTATGAAACCTGCTCTGTGGCCATGCTGGGTTCCATGTACCAGGTTTCAGCATCTATGCCATCCTGGCCTGGCTAGAACTTGGACGAAAGACTACTGAAGAAAACCAAAAAATGGTATTACCGGTGATAAGACAGGCATGAACTACAGAGGCCATGGCAAAGCCCACAGAAGTCAGTTTAGAGGAAATATTTCATATAGCTGGCTGGCTTGTCCAGATGAGAATGAAATATAAAAAATCACCAATATCATAAATTTGTGGCTTGTGAGGATGGACTCAGTTAAGTATATGATTGGTTTGGAGGGCATGATATTTTTTTAAAAACACCAGTAAATACTGAGCTTTTTAATTTGTCCCATGGGATTTAAATTCTTTATGCTTACTTTTGATTGAACTGGGTTTTTCCGTTAACATCATGACTTAGGAGCTGGGACTCTTAAAAGATAAATCAAACGAAATATGTCTTAGAAGATTTGAGACAATTCTTGCATTGATTGTGAGGGGGAATGAGCTGGCCTTTTAGAACCAGTTAGCCTTATCATCTTGCTTGCACTTACATGCACTTACATGCACTTACAGCTGAAGAAAACCATTAGGCTCAGCTCTACAGGTATTATTTTGTTCTCATCTCCCTACTAGTTCTAAAAACAACTCCAGGAACACCCTGTGATTCTCTTTCCCCATGTTCAGAAATATAATTTGAGATATAGACTGGTACTGAAATTACAAGGTCTTACTCCTGTGCAACTTCGCTCTGAGCCCCATAAAAACAAACTGTAGTAATAGTAATAGAGCTGTGTACCTGCTTAGTTTTCTCTGCAATGATCTCCAAGCTCCACAAATAAGGACTAGTAAAAAAAACCCACAGAAATTCTAGTGTCTGTGCATGTTTTTTGATGTAGCCTCTCTGAGATATTGACAAATAGATACTATAATAATAAGCACTTCATTGTAACAACTGTAAAAATCATAGAGGTCCCAAATGGTGCTGCAGTTGTTCATGCCCTCTATCATGGGAAACCTGGCAGCTAAATATTGAATTGAGCATAACACCACTCTGCTGGTTATGTTGCCAGTAATATTAACCTTAAGTTTGAATAATCATCACTAGAATGTATTTGGCCTTTTCTGTCCTCTTATCTCTTGGCTTTATTTTTCTGATAAAACAGCAGGCAAAATTGATAGTGACAATGACAACATTTATTCCTTACTTATTTTAAATCACAGTGAGAATGTGACACAAAAGGCCAATAACTGCTAAAAGTACTAATTGTAAACTGCTACCACCAGCCTGGTCTAAATGTGGGTAAATAGGAAAAGCTGTTGCCAGTTTAATATTTCTCTTCTGTCTTTTTGAAGAGGTGTGTTGTGATGTCAGCATCTGATTACTTCCACCTAGTATTCAACTAGTTGATAAGTGGGTCCAGGTGAAATGGGAGTGGAGCTGGGCCCAAGTGATGCATGATGTACCTTACAGCCTGTTGACTTCTGAGGAACAACAGCAGTGCCATCAAAGGGTAATGTAATGTAATGTAGCTTGCAGTCACCTGTGTGCCTGGTTATTTGCCCAGAGTCAGAGGAGACAGACCTTGCAGACAATGATGTGTTATAAGAGGTCATATACTAGTAGGAGCTCAGCCAGCCTGGGCATGTGGCCAAGGGAAAAGCAGGGCTTCACAGAGGCATCCTTCAGACAAAGACAGAGGTGATGGCTCTGAAATTCTGGATTTGCAGTCTGGGAGCAGGGATTGGTTTTCTTTCTTTTTTCTCCAAGCTCACAGGGAAAATGCTTTGTTTGTTGGGACTGGTACTCCACCTAGCAGAAGGAATGAAATGTACTTGCAAGGAGGTTAGTGCTGCTTTGTGAGCTAAAGAAACTGGCTTCTACATCTACATTTTACATCTGGTTGTAGTTAAGGTTTAAGCACTGGCCTGTAATTATCTACATTGCTTATTTTATAGCATGTTAACAGGCATGATTTTGGTCCAACTAGAGTTCTTGTAAACAATGTCTGGGCACCATTTTGTGGTTAACATTAACCCAGGATTGTTCTAAGGAAGCAATATGAACGGGACTACTTTGAGGAGGGGAGAGTTTAATAATGTTTACACAGGCTTGCCTGCTGCTTGCCTTTAGGATCAGAGAACAGACCTGTACTTTTTTTAATTACCTGTACAGATGTAGATCCTGGGCTTGATTTCACAGGTCTGTGTAGGGATCTAGAGGCTCAGACTCAAGACACATAGATGGAAAAGAAAAATCACTTGAAGCCCTTCAAACATTTCTGTAGCATTCATAGCTTCAGAATTTGATCAGGGAACCTGTATGAACTCACACATGGTGACATTTTCCAGTAATTAGTATATTTCCAAGCCTGATCATTTGCCTGGATTTGAAAGCAGCACCTTTATTACTTGTGAGCCACACAAAAATGTTCAGGTTCTGTGAGCTGCAATTATTCCCCATGATCAATGGAAATTCTAAGTGCTAAACTATAAAAAAAAAAAAAATAAAAATTGATCTACCCATTGGATTAGCATGTCCCTAACCTACCATCCAATATTTATATTAATGAAAATTGACAAGTTGCTTTAACCCAAGGACGTGTTTGCTTTTAGGTAACTTGCAAATCAGACAAACAAATTTTAGAATTGCAATGGAGAAAAGGAAAAGTCTATTTTTGGATCTCTAATTCCTTGAACTGTTTTGCCAATGCCATCTGTGGTTTGTGCATTGGGATTTCAAAACTCAGCAGTGCTGATAGGGATAGCTTTCTTCTCGGCTGACCATCTGTCACAGGTGCAGGAACCAGAACACATGTTATTAATTCTATAGATTAAAACTTCAGTTGGACTGGTGTGCTGGTTTATTACTGTCCGCTTGGGCCCATGTCTCCGAACAAACTATATCCAGCTGCGCCAACTTTTGTTGCTTTTTCTTTTTTTTGTGTGACATTCAGAAATGAGTTTGTGGATCTCAGTTGTGTCTCTGTGAAAGAGAAGAGAAAATGTTCCATTAGGTTCTCATTGATTTATGAAGCAGAAACATTTTCAGGAAGAAGTCTTGAACAGCTTGTTTGTTCAGCTCAGCAGCAGGAACAGCCTGCAGATGATTAGTTCTGCTCGTGCTCATATGTGTCATGACAGTAAATGCTGATTATTACAAAAGGTTTTGTGGGAGATGAGGCTAACTGAGCAAAAGTTAAAAACAAATGTATATCAATTGTTTAAAAGTGTGTAAATAACAAGGAGTCTGGTTCATGTTTATATTATTGCCTTTAAAGGGAGCAGTTATACAAATGCATGCAAAAGTCTCTCTAGAGTGTTATTGGTTATCATGTGTCACGGCTTTCCATTTTAACAAGCTGTCTTTTTAAGACAAGACTTAAGGACCAGATTTCCAAAAGTGCTGTATACTAGAGAGGCGTTGAGAACGTGACAGATTCATTTCACGGTGTTTTGAGGTTTCAAAATTGTGGATTTATTATTTATTATTATTATTTATTTGATTAAAATAAAATGTGTTCCAATGCTTTTATTAAAATGGATAACTGGGAAGAATCGTTTTGTCACCCCTGTACAGGTCCAGTCCCAGTTTCCACTTCAGACTATTCTCCATCTTTCCAGTAAGTCCTGAGTCAAAACAGGTAAGATTTCTTAGAGAAATGTTTCATTGCATGATTGGTGTGGTACAGTAAGCAAACAACTGATTTTTAAGTTGCAATTTCAGTTATCATACAAACTGCAAGCTTAGGTATGTATGTCATTTCTAAGAGTGCTTAAAATGCACAGACAATACCTGATTTTTAATCCTCTAATCGAGGCCTCAGAATGCAGACTGAAATGCATAAACTGTAGAATTTTCCATTTAAAAGCTTAATGGTTTTATTAAGTACAACTACTATTCCACTGTTGCTAACAATTAATCTTTATCAAGTGCTGAAATACTTGGTAGGAAGTGATATTAACGTTTGTCTTCCCTTCCTAATTCTTGAAAGCTACCACCGCCTCTGTTAATATGAGGATCTTGCCTTGTCACATACTTTGGGAGGATGATTGCAGTGCAAACAGGTGAGAAGTGTAACATGTTGCCTCTGAAAACGTCTTTTGTGCACACATTACCTTGGACACTATCTTCAGAAATAGGCTAAAAGCTGTTTTTTACAGAAGAACCTTGGAGATCTGAGTGTTTATGTCCTCCTACACCCTCCTTTAAGCAACAAAGTTGGCTTGTATTACTCTGCTTCAGAGTTTAGAGGAAAACATAGAGGTAATACCTGCTTGAGTTTGTGGATAGGTGCCTCAAGCTGTTCAGAGATGTATTCCTCGTCTTTCTCCATGAACCCATGCAGAGAATTTAAATACCAATAATAATACTGGTGAAAGTCAACATTAATTATTTCATTGTGGCTTACTTTTATCGCTGACCTGGCTGAATGACAGGTTGCAAAAAAAATGATAGCTTTTTAATAAAGCTATGAAATGTTAACAAATGGGTTAAGGGATCTTCAGTTTTAGTGCCTAGAATGTAGTAACCAGTATGTAATGGCTATGAATATGTATTATCTCTACGAAAGATTATCATAGCTCTTCCTTTAAAAAAAATAATAATGAAGTGTCCCTTGTAACTCTGTTTAATGATATTCAAGATGAAAAAAAAAACCTGTAAAGGAGTACAAAGAAGAATTATTAAAGTGAGCAGGGAAACACAGTGTTTATTTTATAAGAGAAAACCGGAGGCACTTGCCTTGCTTAGTCCAGAAAGAAAAATGAAAAGATAGGGTGTAAATGTCTGTTATCTGACAGTACAGAAAGTTGCAGAGTGGGCCAGATTCCACCAAGAGTAGTACTTTGGAATCAACAGCTAATTTTGGTGGTGAGCAGAGGGTTATCTAGAATATTTCTTAATACTGTGTTGGATTGTTTTGTTTGTTTCTGATGGAAGAAACTAATGTTTCATTCTTTTGAAAAGATTTTAAAAGCGTGGGAAAAGTTTGCTAGAAGCTTTCTGGCACATTTGCAAATTCTATAAAAATATTACAAGTAGATCAACAAACACCTTTTTTTCTGAGCCTTACTAGAAACCTATTTCAGAAATGAGAGTTGAGCTTTTAATTCCCAGAAGGCTTTCCTCCCAAATTCCTCACAATTCACTTCCTCCGCTGTGTTCAATGTTTGGCCAAGAGACTTCCAGCAGAATTTTTTTGTTTGAGGAGGCAAGATGACTACAGAGGAAGACAGGACTTTTGGTGAAGGGATGTTTTACTGTGGGACTTTCTTATGTGGGAGATCAGATAAATATTTATCTTTCATCATCTTAAAAGCATGAGATAAAACAGTTTGCACTCCTCTTTCCCTCTGCTTGGTATGTGATTGAGTGGTAGGGAAAGTCCGTAGCTGTATAGCAACTTCACAAGGGTGAAGCAGAAAAAACTTTATATTCTGCTAAAGACTAACATTTCTAACTATGCTCCAAGATATGATGATTGATGCAGTTAATGTACTACCCTTTTATACCAGATATTTCTGATACATTGCTTTTACCATAAAATGAGTGAACTGATTCCTGCATATTAAAAAATATTTAAGTATCAACTGTTATTTCCCTCAATTTCAAAGCATCAAACTTTGTGTCCCTGCTATTTTTAGTGATTTAAGGTGGAACATTTTAAAATTTTTGCTCATTGAGCTGACAGCGGCGACAGCAGCGACAGCGACTTGAGGTTAGTGCGGGGGCGAGGGCGACATCGGGCTTAACCGGGTGGTTTTCATACTCTGGGCCCCCCCGCCCCAAGCATCAGCCCCGAGCTGCTTCCCTTGCTTCCCCCCCCACCCCGGACCCGGAGGTTCCCGGCAACGAATCAGGAGAGGAGGGGGCGTAGCCGGAGGCACCGCGGGCGATTTAAACGCACCACCCCCTGTTGATTGGGTGATAAAGAGCCTCCTGGAGGGCAGGGACTAGTCCCTGGCCAGAGGGGAGAGGGAGACTCAGCTGTGACTGGGTGTGTCTCAGGGCAGGGGAGGCCACAGCTGTTTGCAGCTCGTTGGGGAGGGCGCTGACTCCCTCCCAGTGCACAAGGCAAGGAAGGTGCCAAGGAGCTGTGAACCAGGGGTGTCACCAACAGGTATTTCCCAGCTCAGTGAAAGAACAATGGTATCTACCCGGTGGAAGAAGACCAAAATGGATGTGGGAACCCAGACAGAGCTCCCACGGAAGGAGGCGATGGTGCAGGTCGCAGGCTGCAGGGAATGCTACAGCGTCTCTGTGGTGACAGGGGGCTGTGTGCGCTGTGAGCAAGTAGATGATCTGCTCAGCCAAGCGCCACAGCTGCAAAGCCAGGTTGAAAGGCTTCAAGCCGAAGTAGAAAGGCTTAGGAGCATTCGGGAGGCTGAAATGGAGATAGACTGGTGGAGCCAGGCTCTGCCTTCCCTGCAACAAAAATGGGAGCACCTGCCGGAGAGCTCCCAGGATCGAGGGACCCCTGTACTCTGCCCCTCTCAGGTGGAAAACAATAACCTAGAGGAGAACAATAACCTAGAGGAGAGGAGTGAGTGGAGGCAAGTCTATGGCTGTGGCAAAAGGCGAGTGCCCTCCTTGCCTACCTTGCCTCCACAGGTGCCTCTGAGCAATAGATATGAAGCCCTAGTGGAATACAGCCGGTCCAATGGGGATGTGGTGGAGAGGCAACCTATATCGGAGGTCCCACCACAGTCAGAAAAACCTGACAGGCGTATAGCTACCTCCTCCACAAGGAAGAAGAGAAGAGTTTTAGTGGTTGGAGACTCCTTCCTAAAGGGATCTGAGGGCCCAATATGCAGAGCTGACCCCCATCACAGGGAGGTCTGCAGCCTGCCTGGAGCCCAAATCAGGGATATCACCAGGCAACTCCCCAACCTGGTGAAGGCCACAGACTACTACCCCCTGCTGATCTTCCAGACAGGTGGGGAAGAAGCTGCATCCCGTAGTCTGAGGGGGATGAAGAAAGACTACAAGGCCCTAGGACGGTTGGTGAAAGAGTCTGGGGCACAAGTTGTTTTCTCCTCCCTCCTTCAATTTTCAGGTGATGACGTGGGATGGAATGGTAGGATTCTCTCTATTAATGCCTGGCTACGAGACTGGTGCTACAGGCAGAGCTTTGGGTTCTTTGATAATGGCTGGTTTTATAAGACACCAGGCGTGACCGTAATACATGGGAAAGGTTTATGTCATAGGGGCAAAAGGGTTCTGGGACAGGAATTAGCAGGACTCATTCGGAGAGCTTTAAACTAGATTCGAAGGGGGATAGGGTAGTAGCTGGGCTTGCACCACTGGGGCAACGCTCTAGTGTTGAGGGAGACCAGGAGGCCTCCCATCCCCCTGGGGTGAAATCGGTGTACTCAGCTCGCTCCCTGAAATGCCTGTACACCAATGCACGCAGCATGGGGAATAAACAAGAGGAGTTAGAAATCCGTGTTCGGTTGGGGGGCTATGATTTAGTGGCAATTACAGAGACTTGGTGGGACACCTCGCATGACTGGGATGTGGTCATGGATGGCTATGTCCTGTTCAGGAAAGACAGGCCACTAAGGAGAGGTGGTGGAGTTGCTCTTTATGTGAGTGAGCAGCTAGAATGTATTGAGTTCTGTCCAGGGGCGGATCAGGAGCGAGTTGAGAGTTTGTGGGTGCGAATTAAGGGGCAGGCTGGCAGGGGTGATACTGTTGTGGGTGTCTATTACAGGCCACCGGATCAGGATGAGGAGGGTGATGAAGCCTTCTACAGGCAGCTGAGAGCAGTCTCGCAATTACAGGGCCTGGTTGTTGTGGGGGATTTCAACTACCCTGATATTTGCTGGGAGGCCAACTCAGCCAGCCATCCTCAGTCCAGGAGGTTCCTCCAGTGCATTGATGATAACTTTCTGATGCAAATGGTGGATGAGCCAACTAGGAGAGGAGCATTGCTGGATCTTATCCTCACTAACAAGGAAGGTCTGGTTGAAGAGGTGAAGGTTGAGGGCAGCCTTGGTTTTAGTGACCATGAGACGGTAGAGTTCAGGATCTCATGTGGCAGGAACAGAGTAGCTAGCAGAATCACAACCCTGAACTTCAGGAGGGCCAACTTTGGCCTTTTCAAGCAATTGCTAGGGGAAATCCCATGGGACAGGGTACTAGAAGGTAAGGGGGCCCAACATAGTTGGTTAGCATTCAAGGACTGCTTCTTCCGAGCTCAAGATCAGAGCATCCCAACAGGTAGGAAGTCAAGGAAGGGTACCAGGAGACCTGCATGGTTAAACAGGGAACTGCTGGGCAAACTCAAGTGGAAGAAGAGGGTGTACAGATCATGGAAGGAGGAGCTGGCCACTTGGGAGGAATATAAGTCTGCTGTCAGAGGATGTAGGGAGGCAACTAGGAAAGCTAAGGCCTCCTTGGAATTAAACCTTGCAAGAGAGGTCAAGGACAACAGAAAGGGCTTCTTCAAATACACTGCAGGTAAAAACAACACTAGAGGCAATGTAGGCCCACTGATGAATGAGGTGGGGGCCCTGGAGACAGAGGATAAAAAGAAGGCGGAGTTACTGAATGCCTTCTTTGCCTCTGTCTATACTGCTGGAGGCTGTCCTGAGGAGCCCCGGACCCCTGAGGCACCAGAAGAAGTCAGGATAGAGGAGGAATCTGTCTTGGTAGATGAGGGCTGGGTCAGGGACCAATTAAGCAACCTGGACGTCCATAAATCCATGGGCCCTGATGGGATGCACCCGCGGGTGCTGAGGGAGCTGGCGGAAGTCATTGCTAGGCCACTCTCCATCATCTTTGCTAAGTCGTGGGCAACGGGAGAGGTGCCTGAGGACTGGAGGAAAGCGAATGTCACTCCAGTCTTCAAAAAGGGCAAGAAGGAGGACCCGGGTAACTATAGACCGGTCAGCCTCACCTCCATCCTCGGAAAGGTGATGGAACAACTTGTTCTTGGTGCTGTCTCTAGGCACATCAAGGACAGGGGGATCATTAGGGGCACTCAGCATGGCTTCACCAAGGGAAAGTCATGCTTAACCAACTTGATAGCCTTTTATGAGGACGTAACCTGGTGGATAGATGATGGTAAAGCTGTGGATGTGGTCTATCTCAATTTCAGTAAGGCGTTTGACACGGTCTCCCACAGCATCCTCGCAGCTAAACTGAGGAAGTGTGGTCTGGATGATCAGGTAGTGAGGTGGATTGTGAACTGGCTGAAGGAAAGAAGCCAGAGAGTGGTGGTCAATGGGACAGAGTCCAGTTGGAGGCCTGTGTCTAGCGGAGTCCCTCAAGGGTCGGTACTGGGACCAGTACTATTCAATATATTCATTAATGACTTGGATGAGGGAATAGAGTGCACTGTCAGCAAGTTCGCTGATGACACAAAACTGGGAGGAGTGGCTGACAGAACGGAAGGCTGCGCAGCCATTCAGAGAGACCTGGACAGGCTGGAGAGTTGGGTGGGGAGAAATTTAATGAAATATAACAAGGGCAGGTGTAGAGTCCTGCATCTGGGCAAGAATAACCCCATGTACCAGTACAAGTTGGGGGCAGAGCTGTTGGAGAGCAGCATAGGGGAAAGGGACCTGGGGGTCCTAGTGGACAGCAGGATGACCATGAGCCAGCAGTGTGCCCTTGTGGCCAAGAAGGCCAATGGCATCCTGGGGTGTATTAGAAGGGGTGTGGTTAGCAGGTCGAGAGAGGTTCTCCTCCCCCTCTACTCTGCCCTGGTGAGGCCGCATCTGGAATATTGTGTCCAGTTCTGGGCTCCTCAGTTCAAGAAGGACAGGGAACTGCTAAACAGAGTCCAGCGCAGAGCCACGAAGATGATTAAGGGAGTGGATGATTAAGGGGAGCCTCTCCCCTTATGAGGAGAGGCTGAGGGAGCTGGGTCTCTTTAGCTTAGAGAAGAGGAGACTGAGGGGTGACCTCATTAATGTTTCTAAATATGTAAAGGGCAAGTGTCATGAGGATGGAGCCAGGCTCTTCTCAGTGACATCCCTTGACAGGACAAGGGGCAATGGGTGCAAGTTGGAACACAGGAGGTTCCACATAAATATGAGGAAAAACTTCTTTATGGTGAGGGTGACCGAACACTGGAACAGGCTGCCCAGAGAGGTTGTGGAGTCTCCTTCTCTGGAGACATTCAAAACCCGCCTGGACGCGTTCCTGTGTGATATGGTCTAGGCAGTCCTGCTCCGGCAGGGGGATTGGACTAGGTGATCTTTCGAGGTCCCTTCCAATCCCTAACATTCTGTGATTTTTGTGATTCTGTGATAGTCTAACTAATTAATCTGTTTGTTTGTCTTCCAGTGGCTACTGAGGGAAATTTTTGTGTAGGCTATTTTTTGTTGTGTCTAGATAATCATAGAATCATAGAATATGTCCAGTTGGAGGAGACCCATAAGGATCCTGCTTCTCTCAAGACTACCGAAAACTAAATCATATGACTAAGAGCATTGTCCAGATGCTCCTTCAACTCTGACAACCTTGGTGCCAATAAAAATATCATCCCTTTATATTTGTGCACATTTAATTGCATAAGCCAATTATTGACTTTATACCATGTCTGTACTCTTGCTGACAATTATTTCCTTCCTTTCTTGCACTGCCTACCTCCTATTTTAGAACAGTTTAGAAATTCCACTCTTCTGTCTACTCTTTCTGCAGAATATTGAGTTCAATAACAAGTAAGCCTAGCTACACAAAGCTGTCAGTACAGAATGTGGCACTGCAGTCTCTGGCTCAGTAAAAAACCCAGGTACTAAGCAGGCTGCTTGCTGAATTTCTCCTGTTTCTCAGACATAGTTAGGTTGTTTCAGGGTTGTGGTACACTAGCAAAACAGCTTAGAAAATCTTTGATGCCTGTTGCTACTCCACAGAAAAACAGTTGAATCAGCAAAACTTTGATTTGGCAGTCTGTATTGACCATTCAACAAAATTAATCTTCCTTTAAGGAAAGAGCTTGTGTTGTTTATTCTTCGGTTGAAGATCCTTTCTTTATCTTAACTATAACCACTTTGGAGAAAAAAAAGTGATATGCCTTAACTGTCAGCAAAACTCTCCAGCTTTTTTGAGGGGGGGATGTGAGGGACCAGAAAGTTGTGGAATTTCCCATGCATAGCTTTTTTTTTCTTTATCTTCCTTCTTAGGAATAAAGGCATTCTGAAAAGTATGAACTTCCAATTTTTTTTTCACAAAGGCTGATTCTTCAGAAGGTAAAACACAATGAACTCTTCTTTCATACTTTGTGCTCTGTCAACCTTCCTGGTGACATGTATGTAAATTTGTCATGTATGAAACCCATAGGAAAGAGCTTATTCCAGCTTCTAAATACCTAGTGTAAAACTGTAAAACAGAAGCTGTTGTTAACCCTCAGCCAAACACATGTACACCACCCTCTCCTCTTCATCTCTGCTGTAATCTTCACCCAGCCTGTGACCTTGTTTTATCGCTGCATCCATTTTTCTGTTATCCATTCAATTCACAATTTCTAGACTCCTGTGTACTCAGAATATTACTGTTCATTTTCCTGCAAATTCAATTTCACTCATACTGTAAACACAGGGTCTTGACTAATCTAATCCTCTAGGAAGTTCTCAGTATATCATTCCTATAATAAATTAAGTTTAATAACTGAAACCATTGGGTGCTATGCAGAAAATCCTTAGTGTTTATAAAGTGCCTAACAGGTGATTAACTGGTAATGTGTCTATCTACAGCCCTAGAGACAGTCTAGTTACAATAAATAAACAAGAAGTAGAAGAAGTAGTTGTCTATTCCCAGAATAATTGGTTTTTATCTTAGAAACTGAGGTTATGTTTGTGCTGTCCTTCAGATTGGTCAGTTATTCCAGCTGTTGGAGAGGTAACAAAGACTCAAATCTCATGGGTTTTTGAAGTACTAAAAACTATATTATTACTCATTGCAAAGGTTATATGAATCTTTGAGAGCACAGTGAACTTTCCTTTGTGCAACCGTCTCAGTGGTTTCACATCATTACTTGAATTTAATCTGAAAATGTATCTTTTGCCTTCCTTCCATTCTTGCTCTTCCTGCTCTTAATTATTGTTCTTTAAATTTGGTTTAACTCATAATGATATAGTATCCAAAAGATATTTCCAAACTATAAAATAATACTGTCCTGTGTTATGTTTGACAGGATTAAGTGCATTTGGGAGAAAAATTGAACTTGACTCCACAGTACACTTCTAAATTTCAGTAACAGATAAATACATGGTTACTGAAGCTTATTCCTTCCAGACAGAGATATACTTGGAGGTTATATTGTCATATGCTTTATGATAAGTGTGGGGAGGAAATGCAAGAGGGAAGTACTCATGTTCACCATACTGTAGAAATAATTAATTCAACTGAGCATCATTATCACTGAATAGTCCCAACTCTCTTCAAATGATATGTCCCAGTGCAACATCTCTTTATACTTTTCAGCATTTGTTTAATCTGAGTGGTTAACTTTCCAGTAACACTACTTCTACTATGTGTATGAACTGAATAATCAATCTGAGAGTTGAAACATTACATAATAATTAAGCATTTCATCTAGCAACAGGACATCTGTGTTCAGTGATCTCTGCTGGGATCCAGTGACTGGATCAATTAAATGGTTTGCAACTAAATTCTGCAATCTCTGAATTGCTGTTATCTTCAGTGGTGAGGTTTATGGGTTTGTTTAGGTTTTTTTCCGAGTTGTGAGAAAATGATGAACTGAGAAGCTATCAAGAGATGAACTTCCAAGGTTTATTAGTGTACTTACACTGCTTTAGCTACCTGTAGCTAACAGCTTCTGTGGTAGAAGTCACACCTATTTCTGACTTATAGCACTTCTATTCTTTTTAAAACGCTGCAAGTTACAGACAACTCAGTATGGGCAACGTGTTGTGCTGAGGCCATCTGTGTGTTTGACACACCATATTGGCTACAAAATCAAATGAACTAAAGCTATAAAATAAATCATAGAATAGAATCGTTTTGGTCGGAAAGGACCTTTAAGATCATCAAGTCCAACTGTTAACATAGCACTGCCAAGTCCACCACTAAACCATGTTCCTAAGCACCACTTCCACATGTATGGTATAAGGTACTTCTTTATTCGGATCAAACTGTAGAAATCAACTATGTCACATATGCAAATTTTCAGCCCAAGCGAAATATCTGTCTGTGTCCAGGATGGAGCTTTAACTCTAATACAATGCTAAGAGGCAAACCTGTCAGTCTCAGGAAGCAGCTCAACTCAAGCAGGCTAAAAGAGTGTAGGCTGTTTATATGTGCAAGTACAATAAAATACAAGACTCAGTTGGTTTGAGAATCAGCTCTCCTATTATTTGTGTTGCCCTTGTAGGATTAAGAACCTCCCTACTCAATTTGCAGAATACCTATGGAAATGTAAAATGTTCTAAAAAAATTTAGCTGGGTTCTATGTTGATTCATCAGTACTAGAGGCAATCAATTTCCCTAATATCCGTACTTCAGTAAAAATAGTTTCCCATTCAGAAATACACTAATACGAATTAGCGTCTAATCATGTGTAATGATGAGTAAACTGATATTTCTGAATAATCCAATCAGTACTCACTGGAGTAGGAACCGTGTATAGCTCTTCAATACTAGTGGAAACAAAAGTAGTATCTTTGCATCAACACTTTCCACAATGAATGTAGTGAGCTTTTTGAAGAGAGTAAAATGGTTTTCTAGTCGTCTTTCAAAGTCTGTTCTAGGCTAATTTTATTTTATGGGTGTAGGAAGCTATTGTGAATCCAAGAGTTAGCATCAAGACAATCTATGCATCAGTCCAAAAACCTGGAGTAACAAGGCGATACGTTAGATATGGTTCTGTGTGGGCATAGAGAAGTAACTCCCTGGGGACAAGTTCGCCTCCTCCTTCATTCTGTATTAAAACGTATTTCTGTCTTTGTTTCTCTTTTGTCTGTATTTCCCTGACTCCTGCCCTTACTCTTCTAGCTTCTAATTACTCTACCAACCTCTGCCCTGCTCCACTTATCCTTTGTGCTCAGTTTACAACCCTGTGCTGTTTTCTTCCTGTTAGTCACTTAGTTGAGAGAGCAGGAGATGATGACTCTAATAGAGAGACATGTACCTCTAATGCACAGCAGCGATCGGAAGAGCCAGAGTACAGAGGCTGCTGGCATCTCTTGTGCCATGGCAGTGAGGTGTGTGATGGCCAAAGGGCACTGTGGTGGCATGCATGTGCTAGGCATATAGAAACATTGTCTTGCGGGAAGCTGTCAGGGTCATTGGATAGGGTGGGATGCTAGAGGTGATGTGGCATGATTTCTGTTAATGTGGGTTGACATATGGCCAGCCAAAGCTACTAGAAAATAATGATAGCTTCTTATTAGAAAAAAGAAAAATCGCCCTTGGTCAAGAGAAGCAGGTGGAGAGATTAAGACTGTGCAATACTACTCTAAATAATATTTTTTGATTTTATAGAACACTTTATTAGCATTCAATATTAGGTCAATATTATGCCAAAGGGAAAAAGTGCACTCCTGGTAATTACTGTCCTATAAACCTAAATGTTAAAGTTAATGAGAAGTGTTTAACAAGAAGACAGTAAGAGTCTAAGGTAATTTAATTTACTTTTTCTTAAGTGAATGAATACTGGAAACTCAGAGTGTCAAAATTCACTGAATTTGCACACTTCAGGTGAATTGTTTGTCCCATTGCAGAAAGGGGCAGGAGTCAGCATGTTTTTGGACAAATACATTTAAAAATAATGACTAAGAAATAGATCTCAAATCACACTCAATTTATAGCCCTTTGCATTATCCATTCCTTCCTATGAGTGATCATTCATTAATAATCAACAAGGAAAATAAATTAGTCAGTATATTAATGTAATTACACAAAAGAGGGCATGCATATGTTGTTTTGATTTACACAAGATTAATGCATCTTTTGAAATGTTTTAATGAGAATAAATATTAGTGTTAAGGGATTATTTAATTGAACTACTCAATCAGTACATTATTAAGAGCACTATGGTTTATTTCAGAATATTTTAATATTTATTCTCAATAAGCAAATTCTACATGCTATAGAAAATTAAAATGCTGAGGATGTTATATTTCTATGTTAAATACTTTCAGTGTAGAACATAACCGTTACATTAAGAACCTTATTCCCCTCTATGTCACTTCTTATTCCTGTATTGCATTTCACATTGTTTCATAATGATTCACAGGTTGCTTTTCAAATGAAATTTTATGTTCCTTTTCACACAACCTTTTTTGATCCATTGGGTGTAGATGTCTTCCATCTGACAGTAATTCTCTCTTTAACATTTAGAAAAGCTATACTGGGGGAAGATTGCTTGCAACACATTTTCAAAGGTGTCACAGTTTGATTGGAAGCTAAGTTTTACACTCTACATTCTCAGCTTAATTGTATTTGTTTTTTAGATAATCAGCTGCAGTCATGTGTTGTAGCTGATCATAGGTCATGTCCTGCGTCACAGTCTATTTGAATCTGTCAACTTTAGAGGACAATGTATTCTGTAAATTAAACTTTATTTTGTGAGCTATTAGGAAAGGAAACAAACACGACATCCAAGGGCTCAATTCCCTTTGTACAGAGTAGTCTAATATGTGAATTCACTAATTCATCACTTTCTAATACACAAGTTCTCTAACCTGCAACTTGCAAATTGTGCACCTATGAGCAAAATAGTTATCTAGCTGATGGTGAGAGCGCTCATCCTTCCTCTCTCATCATGGTGTGGGTGTCCCCTGTATCACACTGGGAAATAAAAAAGCCTCAGCATTCCAGCTGCTGTTGGATCTGCTTCAAAAACTTTTTGGGTAAGCTGATGTATTTATACCCTCCAGCTGGGAAGTTTGGTCTACACCTTTTCCATTAGTTAGCGGATTCTGAAGAAACTGCCAGACAATCAATATGCAAGGATTATAGCTGCAGGAGACAGCAAGCAGCAGGTGATACTGGCTGCATAATGACCTTTAGCCCTTTCTGGCCACCGTGTCCTGCCTATGTGTTGCCGTCACTTCGACCTAATGCTCCCAGTATACATCAACCCTTAGCATGAGCTGCATGTTAGCCAAAATCCAAGCAGGAGTTGAGTGAACAGTCACACTCCTGCCACATGATTTCCAAATTCTGATTTAGGTAACATATCCAACCAGGAGACGCAGGTATTTTTGCAGTATGTTCTTTATGTAAAAGAAAGCTTTCTGGGCCCAAGAACATACATGCATCTGTCTCGGCTTCTTTTCAAAGCACACATCACAACATCACAATTCTTTTTTCCTCAGATCACTTTTTAAAAAAAAATCTGATTAAAAAAATCAAATATTTTAAATGAAATTATTTATTTTTTAGAATCTGGATTCCTAGAGTGTTTCATAATCCTTGTACAATATAAACCCATGAGAATAAAGTTGCCCATGAAATTAAATTGTTACGAAATTCCAGATTAAAGATATGCTCATGAAGACAAATGTCAGAGAACTTTAAGAGGCTGCTAGGCAGCCTTATCTCTCAAAATTTTAAAGACGTCCTATACTGCCATCAGCAAATTAAAAATCATTAGCCATAACTACAAAAAGTGTAAGCAGCCATAAGGTAAAATACTTCTAGGCATTGATTAAGACAGATAATATTATTCACTTTGTAGGCCACATAGGAAAGAAACAGGAGTTTCCGCTCTCTTTCAAGTTGTACTTAACCTAACTTTTACTTTGGGGAGCCAAGAAGACAATACCAGCTTTTCCTTCAGTTGAATGAGGAAATGAAAATTAATTGAAGCCATGGATCTGATTTCCTTCTTCCCCATATACCTTTATTGCAGATGCCAAACAATCCATTATCCCACATGTTCTATGTCACTTTAATACAGAATTTTGTCAAATTGCCACAAACAATCAAGGCATAAGCAACTTGCAGAGATAATCCCAGAGAAGACATCAGATTTGTTCTTTAGTTATGAAATCTGTGGCTTGGTTTTGGTGATGTGGGGTTTTTTTGGTGGTGTGGGTTTTTTTTTTTGTAAAGTCATTCTCTCCTTGATGCAAAACCATACAGAAGAAAGTATTTTAATAAGATGGCTATACAAATAGGAGCTAGAAGTAGGGTATTGTGTGTCCAGCAGGAAGGTAAAATCTGATTATCTCTCTAAGGTAAATAAACATACTACTGTGGCAGTGAAAGTCATCTTGATGTTGTGCCTCCATTACCACCCTGAGGAAGGAAACATGGTGGAGAAGATGTATAAATACACTGAGTTGTCCAAGTTTTACATATTAAGTTTGTGATAGAGAAGGGAAGTGACCACAGGTTTCCCTGAGTTTCAGATACTCTAGCCCTGATAAAACTTTCCTCCAGATCTGAGTTTCCTCTGTCTTTCTACAATAAACAGAGGGATTAATTAGTTACGCTTTCCTAATGATCAATAAGAATTTTGAGGATGTACAGCTGCAGATTAAAATTGTGCATGCTGAAAAGGGAACTGAGCAGGTCAGAGGTTTTGCAACTGTAAAGAAAGAGAGCATGTGAGAGAGAAAAAACCTTCCAGAGTACTCTTCAATATATGTTACTTTGATATTTCACTACTTTACTTCTCATACGTAAATGTTAGTCATATGGCATTACTCAGCGATATCTAATAAGGGAATTCCACTCCAAGTAGTTTAATTCAAACTACTTTATTTCATTTTCAAAACTTTAGAATGCAAGCTTTCAGTTGTAGCATTTAATGGATTTGTATGCTTTTTTAGCAAATTTAAAGATAAGTACAATATTTATGAATAGCTTCAACTGCTGCCAGATTTTCTTCCCACTCTATAGTCAATATTAGCAGTAGATTTACATTTTCTAGTACAGTGATCTACCCCTATCTTTTTTTTGTGCTTGATCTTACATTCATTTGGAAGAGAGTGTCCTTCAAAAAGCAGCTTCAAAGTCTACAAAATGCCGCTGGCATGGGGACAAGAATTAACAAGCTGTGTCTTTGATCGTGAAATTCAAATGGACTCAAAGTTTCACCTTTTTGAATTAATAAAGAGCAAGTGCAAAAGAAAAACAGCTATAGGCCTTACAAAATATTAACATTCATTCAGAACAGATATTTCATCAAAATTTCTGTGTTGCATTCCATAAATTTGAAAAGAAAGTAAAGGCATATTTTTAATATAAAATATTCTTCAAGACATTTTTTAAGCTTAAAAGTAAAGTACTTCCATATGTAGAGTAGTACCACCCACAGAAAACTGTATTAAAAGAAAAGTATTAAAATTGACGTGTCAGGCACTAAAAAAGGCCAAGGAAATTTGCCTGTGGCAAAAGTTGCTGTGCAATGTTTCAAATACAGATTGTTGTATAACATGTATAAGCAGTATAAAACTGTTTCCTCGGGCAAGCTTTGAGTATTTGACTTCTCAGCCTCAGTATTCCTCTACTTATTTCGGTATATACTTTCCAAGGATGTATTGCGTTTCTATGACACTAGCTATAGTTTATCCATTTGCTGAGAGCCTCTACACCTGTTATAGAGATTTCTACTAATATTGTATACTAATGAAGAGACCAAGGAGATTGTCATTCCATAGATGAGCTCTAGGTGGAACAGGGTACATACATAATTACGTATATATGTATATAAAAATCTTATGTAATTATGCATCTTTGGTCAAAATGCAAGTTTTAAGACTCACCTCAGCTTGCATTTGGTCTGCTACTGTCCCAGGACTGGGTCTTGCCTGTGTTGATCATGGTTTTCAAAACTTGCTGTCCCCTTCATTGCAACCATTTTAACACTGAGGGTAATCTGGTGCTCAGCTCTTTACTCAGTCACGCTGTCCCAGCCTATGATGAATTTATTTCAAGTACTTTAATTCTTGAATTGTTACAGGTTGCTTTTGTTGTGAATTTTCTCTGCTTTTTCTGCTTTTCATTCCACCCTTCACAATTTACCTCTGGAGAGCAACTAGCTCTCAGTCATGGTCACACTTATCAGTCATTTCAAAAGTTATTGAATGACGCCACAAGTACCAAAAAATCCAAAGCCTGTAGAGTTTTAAATCCAGTAAGCAAAAATGAAGACAAAGGGCCTGCCTGTTTTCTGTGCTGGCATACAGCAGTTATTCCGTAGCAGTATGCTGAAGGCATTTGTCAGGTACTTGTAATCACTTAGCAATATTTGCAATTAGTTTGTTTTACAGATGGATTTTAAAGGTAGATTTCTGTAACGAAATATAAAATCTGTAATTCTGGACTCAATTCTTTTGTCATTCGTTGTAGTGGGTCAGAGACTTAATGTCTGAGCAGAGTCACAGGAGAAGTGCTAACATATTTCTCCAATAGATTTCACAGATATTTGATGACTGCAGAAGTATGCTAAGGTTCCAGATGTTGAGTTTCTGGACTCAACCTCTGGATGAGCATATGATCAGCTGTGGACAAACCTTCTGCCCATTATCCTTTGACTTCTTGGAGTTTCCAATCCTCATTGTTTTTTTCATGTTTCTCTCTTGCAGTCTTGATCTTAATCATCTCATTTGGGCGGCCTATCTCAGTTCTTGCTTATGGGCCTGGGTTGAAAGCATTTGGAATAGCCTTTTCAGGTAAATTCTACCTGGAATTTCAAAGTTGTCATGTTGTGCTGGAGAAGGAACACTCATTTTAATCTGTGGGGATGCTCCGTATGCTGTACAGTTGCAGATAGGAGCTGCAAAGGGACAGAGCATGCTCAGTGCAGATAGCACCTTCTGAGATCTTTAGAGCTTAGCACCTGACACCTGTGATATCCTGCTGAGAGGATCACACCACATATTTCAGAGGTTTATATTGAACACAGTTTTTCAGGGTTGACAAGAAGCTTATCTTTTTCCAGAAAGGATTTGGCGTCCCTTGTATTGTCAAGTTCTTGCTCCAGTATCCCCACCTGCACCTCCCTCTATACATACAAATATGCTGCTTTTTTTTTTTCCCTCTGAAACAGCTAAACACTCTTTCACTCCACTTTCCCCAAACAAAATTCTGACTTATCCAGCTGGCCACTGTGGGCAACTGCAGTAAAAATGGCTAAAGTGGCAAGGATGTTAACAAGGAATACAAGATCAGCATAAAATGGAAAGAGGTTGGATATTTTTCTAGCACTTCTAAGAGCTATAGAAGAGAGGAATGTTATGAAAATATGAATCACACAGAATCACAGAATCAATCAGGTTGGAAGAGACCTCAGGGATCATCGAGTCCAACCATTGCCCTGACACCACCCTGTCAACTAGACCATGGCACTAAGTGCCATGTCCAGTCTTTTCTTAAACACATCCAGAGACGGTGACTCCACCACCTCCCTGGGCAGACCATTCCAATGTCTAATAACCCTTTCTGAAAAGAAATGCTTCCTAATGTCCAACCTGAACCTCCCCTGGCGAAGCTTGAGGCTATGTCCTCTTGTCCTATCGCTAGTTGCCCGGGAGAAGAGGCCGACTCCCACTTCACTACAACCTCCCTTCAGGTAGTTGTAGGCTGCAATAAGGTCACCTCTGAGCCTCCTCTTCTCCAGGCTAAACAACCCCAGCTCCCTCAGCCGTTCCTCGTAGGTCAGACCCTCCAGAGCCTTCACCAGCTTGGTCGCCCTCCTCTGGACTCGCTCCATATTGATATGGATCAATAATGTGTTAACATTTTTCTATTATGCAAAAAAAAATGAAAGTAAGTATGTCAGAAAAAGTTTTCCTGTCTTTGATTTTTGTGGTAATCATTAATGGCATCATACTCATTGCAGATTTCTTGTTACCTTTGCTTTCTTTTCTGAACTTCCAAAATATAAAGCTAGTCTGTTCTTTCCTTCTTCTCTCCTTTCTCTTACAGTTAAAAGATCAATGTACTATGCTCACAGTATTTATATTTCATTCTTAGAGGAAAAAATGTTCTCAGTTTTTCCAGCAGTATTGCAGAAGGCTGACAAGTATAAAAATGTGTGGTTGTTTTCCCTTCTGCCTTTTGCACTGTTACTTTTCCAGTTTCAAAGGGGATCAAACCACAGCTGTCTGAAAAGGTTTGTTAAAGAGAACATGCATGAGACGTGGGCAACCAGTGCCATAATACTCAAACAGTTGCTTAAGCAATCGTTATTCAGAGGCCAATACTGGGCCTCTCCAATAGAGGAGATTGGGATTCTCTTCTTTCAGCATCTTTAATGGTGCTATTTGGATAAATCCAAAGTTATGAATTTGTGCTTTGTTATTAGAAACTCTGTGGCAGAGCCAGATACAAACATTGCCTTTAATGTTAAAGTTTCTGATTTATTGAGAATGTTTCTAAGTTTATTAAATACCTCAATAAGCATTAGCTCTAGCAACAAAATCCAAGCATTAGCAAAAAAAAAATCTCATAATTCAATATCTTTTCATATTTTAACTTTCAAAAGCAAGTCTTCTGCACTACAGAACTATCCCAGTTTCATCTATTCAGTTCTTCTGTAAACCTTTTTAATATCAGAAAATATTTATGTCAGTAATAACAAAGTTTAGGAATATATCTGTTGCTGTCCTGGTAACTTTTTGCTTCTGAGATGCTGAAAAATAGTTTGAGAGATCAAAGTAACCTGTTGAAATAGCAGAAATAATTAAGGGGATTGTTACGTTGCCATGTAAGGGGTGGGTAGGACAACATTAGCAAAATTAAACTAGTGGATTTCTGTTCTCTCAAGTCTGCTATCTGATTATCGTTCCAGAAATGCAGATATAAGACTTTTTAACAGTTCAAAAATAATGATCAGTATATGTGAATGTCTTTCTTAAATAGCAAGAAAAAATACGTTTAGAGTGAGGAACCAATAAGATTTTGAACTGATTCTCATTTACAGCTGTTTCTGAACATTTTGCATTTTCCTCTGAGTAAAGACTGTGCTTTGTGATTCTTCATTTTGTTTCGTACAGTTCAATCCTTTCTGAAAGCAGTATCATACAGAACAAAGAGTGCAGAAGCAGTGTAAGAAGAAAAGACTATTGTATGTGACAGGGTTCGAAGAGCTTCTCTGTGTACTTTCCTCCCCATAAACCATTGTGATTAAAAGATCAAAAGGTACTATATCAGGTTCATATCCACTGACATGCTGTGGAAAAATATTCTGCTGTCAGGCAGGTTATGTGTCTCGCACTCCTGAGCTGCCTTAACTGCAAGAAGGAAGATTGGAATCTGAACCCTGTGTGAGCTGATTCCATTTTGGTATCAATAGGCTTTTGACAGGTTTTTCCCATGATCTCTGTATCACTTAGAGAAGTATTAAATCGATGTTTTACATTTTGAATTAAAACTGAGCAACAGGTACCTATATTTTTCAGACAGAATTCAGAATTTGAATTTGTAGGGTGACAGAAGACAACCACGGATGTTAAAATACTGAAGACTTAATTTTGATATCTGTAACACCGGAATTTATATTTGCATACAATTGTTGCATGTTCTTTAATATGTAAATTATCTCAGAAATACTAGAAGTCTCCATTATAGAGTTTGCTGCACACCTGAATTTTATTCATATAGCTTCAAGTCTTAAAGTGCAAATTTATACCAACTCATTTCAATGTCTGGAAACTCTTAGGAGTATCCTTAATTTGGGTTTATAAACTACTATTTTGGTTTATTATAAAATAATCCTGATCCATATGGATAAAAATTCCTTAAAACCTTACCTTCCACATTTTGTCAATGTCACTAAGAAATCATCTATGATGTGGCATCCAGTATAGAGCATATATTTCTAACCTAGACCCAGTTGGAGCAATACCTTCACAGAGGATAGTGCAGCATTTTTCAACAGTAATATTTTAGTCTAGAAATAATAAAACAGTTTTAGTGCAGAAACTTGCCTAAGTTGCTAAACTAGTGACTATTACGAAAGCTGTCAGAGTATCTTTTCTTGTTTCTGGTCCTAGAGAAGACAATTTAAACTGAAATATGCTACAACCTAACAGATGTTTAAAACTGCTTAAACTAAATTGATATATAATTCCCAAGTGGAGAATGCCCAATTACTAATTTAAAAAGTATATATTTTGAAGTACCCTTTTTTGTACAGGTGTAGTGTATTTAATAACAAATATGTTTTTGTTTGTAGACAGAAGAATTATCAGCAGATTTACAGATGTCTTGAATCTTTATATTCTCCACAGAAGATACAGTGTTCAGATTTGACACCTACTCCATTTGGGAAAATTTGGTAACTCTGGAAATACATTGTAACCCCTGTAACCCATAGCAAAGCCTGAACATGACTAGACATATTGTTCAAACTGGGACTATCTTCTTCCCAGTTTCTTTCTCTCTACAGACTTGAAAGTAATTAAAGAATTGTTTCTTCTTGTGAATTTTATTTACTTACTCTTTTGACTGTTTAAGAAACAACAACCAACCACAGCCTTTTATTTCTGTGTCACTTTGAAAGGTATTTTGTAAGATCTTTGTGCTTCTTTGTTCATGGAGTTTAATAGCTACTAAAAACTCAAGAGTGGAAATTCAATAGTAAATCAGCTGCTGAGTGACTTAATGTAGCTATCTGCCTTTTGCATTATACTATCATTTCAGTTAATGTGACACAAACATTTTTTTTAGGTATTTCTGTATTCAAGTGCACTGGAAAAGCATGGACAACAGGAAGAAGAAAGTCTTTCAAAGAGACAATAAGATGAACATTGTATAAGTCTAAATGAGCATTCAGCTAAATTCTGTTATAATACAGTTAATAGACTGACACTTAAAGCATCAATAAACCCTATGAAGTCCTGGAAATGTTAGAGAACTGTAAGAAACGACAGGTTCAAATTTCATGCCTGTCAGCAGAAGAACAAGGAGGAGGAGCCGGGAGAGCACAAGGCTTTGAATTTCATATTTAGCTGACATCCCTAAAACTGGAGTGTGTACACATAAATGGTAATAATATTAGTCCACGAAGAATTGTTTGTAGTCTGTGTATTTACATAATACAGACAAGACTAAATTAAATTCTACTCTGTACGTGTCTTGCCTAAACTAGGAAGGTCTGACCCAACCTAAACAGACATTTCTAAGATTTAGAATGTTATTAAGAGCAAAATATAAGGTGGTGGAATTAAATTCTCAGTTGCCTCCAACACCCATTATATAGTAAGCACAAATGAAGGTTAGTGTTTACAGTATCTTCTTTATGAGGCAATTTCTGTTCATGTGCAGGGTCCTCTTAAAATGAGTGTGGGAGCAAATGATCTGCTTATACACTAAGATGTGGCAGATTCTGCTGTGTTAAAGAATCAATGTGGTGATGATATGTGTAGAAAACACTCATGCTGGAGAGGGTCTCATGCTTCAAAATCTGTGATAAAATTTTTTGTGACTTAATCTGCAGTTTTGCTTGCTAGTACCGCAGGAAAAATTTCAGGATCACATTTCCCCCACCCCTAGATACCCAGAGATGGTTGCAAAGTGGTCATAATACTTCCATCCTGCATTTCATGCTGACGCACAGGAGTAATAACAGTTCAGAAGGAAATGTGGAATGAAGCCAGAATTTTTGTGTGAATGTTGTAGGGAAAAAGAGGTTGTGCCATAGCTGTGAGGGGGGAGGAAAGAAGAGAAAAAATCTTCAGATATCAGTGAAGGTAAAGGTATTAAAATAAGTAAATCTGCAGTATGAAAGATTTTTTTGAAAATTAGAAGATGAAGAACATTAGGGGAACAGCTTAATGGTATATGAGTTTAAAAATCCTGAGGCCTGCAAAGATAAGTGAATGCTAAATTCATGAAGGAGGTTTCAGGAGGATTTTTCTGAGCTTCAGAATAGTGTTATTCTATTTTTGGAAGAAAATAGATGTGGTTATGTTGGCATATGAAATATTATCTCTTTGGGAAGAAGGGACCTGAATTAATTGCTTATCGTCTTCCCTGCTCCCTTTTTATGTACAGTTAGATCGCAGGGAGACTTGATCTTAAAAGACCTGGGTAATACATGAACACATAGAGTTCCTGTGTAAGTACATAGTGGAGTTTCTGTTGCTGTTTTAAGGTAAACCGTTTTAAGATTTAAACATGCTAAAATCACACAGTGTTAAAAGAACTGTGAAGATTACAGAACTCCTATCTCTCAAGAAACATTCCTGAAAAAATTAAAATCTTGAAGCAAATAAAACTTGAATATTTTTAAATGGCAAAATGGAAAACTAAAAAAAAAAATAATCCTATTAGAGTTGACTAAATGTTTCGTATTTATTTTCTTATTATATGCTGTTCCACTGGCCACAGCTGGCAAGATCTTCTTTTTTGTTTTTTTTTTCTGTTTTTCTCATAAATTAATTTTTGCATCCTATGGAAGAAGCTTTTAAAGAGCACAAAGTGGATTCTGAGCAAACTGTTAAATCCTTTACATTTTGTTTAAGTTACTTGACAAATCTAGTTAAAGGGTCAAGAGGAAAATTCCCACTTTGCAGAGCTTTCATTAGAATTTTTCATTTTTTGTGAACTGGCCTGAACTTTGGGATCTAATGGAATGGTTGGTTTTTGTCACGGTTTAAAGCTGGGCCAGCTATTAACCAGGTGGCAGATGCTCTCTGTTAACCCTCTCCCCCCCCCCTAAAGGAAAAGGAAAGGGAAAAGGGAGAGAGACTTATGGGTTGGAAAGTTAAAACCGTTTTAATAAACTATAGTAATGAAAAAGAATATAATAACAATAATAATAGAAATAATCAAATATATACAAATATATACAAAGCCAAGATTGAGAGCTTGGAAATCCTCCTCAGGCAGAGTTGCTCCCCCCAGTACAGGCAGAGGGGAAAAGGCAGTAGCTCCACCCAGCACAGACAGAGGGGAAAATGCAGTAGCTCCACCCAGCACAGGCAGAGGGCAAAATGCAATAGCTCCCCCTGCCATCACACCTGCAGGCTTTTAACTGGAAAATTGGCAAAGCTGGTACCAATCAGTGGGAGACAGGAGGGCCCCTCCCTCCTGGGCCCCACCTCCAGGAGGCAGTGGGTTAGTGATAAATAGGAAAGTGAGAATGACATGTGTGGGATGGAATACCTTGTTGGTCAATCTTGGGTCACCTGCCCTGTCTGCTCCCCCCTGCAGCTGCGACCCCCCTTTGGCTCTTCACTCGTAAGCAGTGAGGAATTTAGCAGTGACCTTGGTTTCTCTAAGACTAATTGGCCTGGTTTGGGCCAAACCAGGACATTCCACCCCTTATTCCATACCATTCACGTCATACTCAGATCACCACTACCTTTTCATTTTCAAATATATATACACATATCACTAGTTTATGATTCATCTCTATACAAAAAGTTCATTAAGTTCATTTGGTTCAGGATTGTGGGTTTCCATCTGGCTAGCAGTCTCTCAGCAGTCTCTCTGGCTAGCAGTCTCTCTTTTGTCATGGTTCGTGCCCACGGGTTGCAGGTTAAAGATGTCAGACTCGAGGAGGTTACTGGACGCCACTTGATGAAGCTAGCTCTGGTCTCATCACCACTGTCTTAACCTGAAAGACACTTATGCAGCAACAACATACAGTTCAGACTTAAGTAGTCTCACCCAGAATCAGATCACCTTCAGGGACACATCGGACTTCACCATCTTGCAACATCACCCACCAAGTACATCCAGGTCCCTGAGCAAAAGCAATCCCACGAATGTGTTTACCTTTGCCCGTTGCAGGAAGAATCCAGACAGTTTTTCCCAATAGATTCCTTTCATGCACCACAGGGACTTTATCTCCTTCTACTGTATGTAGAAGGTCTGACTGAGCAGGGCCAGCTCGATTGATAGATCCCCTGGTGTTAACTAACCAGGTAGCTTGTGCCAGATGTTTATCCCAGTTTTTAAAGGTTCCACCCCCCATTGCTTTCAGGGTAGTTTTTAACAGCCCATTATACCGTTCAATTTTCCCAGAGGCTGGTGCATGATAGGGGATGTGATATACCCATTCAATGCCATGCTCTTTGGCCCAGTTGTCTATGAGACTGTTTTTGAAATGAATCCCATTGTCCGACTCAATTCTCTCTGGCGTGCCGTGTCGCCACAAGATTTGCTTTTCGAGACCCAGAATAGTGTTCCGGGCAGTGGCATGGGGCACAGAGTATGTTTCCAACCATCCGGTGGTCGCGTCCACCATGGTAAGCACATAGCGTTTACCCTGGCGGGTTTGAGGGAGTGTGATATAGTCAATTTGCCAGGCCTCCCCATATTTATATTTCAACCACCGCCCCCCATACCACAAAGGTTTCAACCGTTTGGCTTGCTTAATTGCGGCGCATGTTTCACAATCATGGATAACCTGTGCAATAGAGTCCATGGTTAAGTCCACCCCTCGGTCACGAGCCCATCTGTATGTTGCATCTCTCCCTTGATGACCTGAAGTGTCATGAGCCCACCGAGCTAAAAATAGTTCACCTTTGTGTTCCCAGTCCAAATCTATTTGGAACACTTTAGCAGCTTGATCCGCTTGTTGGTTGTTTCGATGTTCCTCAGTTGCCCGACTTTTAGGTACGTGAGCATCTGGGCCAGTCACAATGGGGTGCTTTTTCCATTCATTTTCAGTTAGGCTCACTTCGGCCTCCAATACAGATAACACTTGAGATCCTCCTGTTACTCCTGAAATACTGATAGATTCTGCCCCTTTATGGTCCGATGGCATTAGGGTGCACTGTGCACCAGTGTCTACCAAGGCTCGATACCTTTGTGGTTTTGATGTGCCAGGCCATCGAATCCACACAGTCCAATAAACTCGGTTGTCCCTCTCCTCCTCCTGGCTGGAGGCAGGGCCCCCCTAATTAAGAAATGGATTCGTGCTGCTCACAGGGACTGGACCTTCATTTCTCCTATTCACACTTGGGAAAAAGGAATTTGAGGCCCATCTACCCTGGCTGCGGTCCTGCTCACTGGTAACTGGAGCAGCCATCCTTCTAGAAAAATTCTCTCTGGTATTTCTTTTAGCTTGCAACTCACGTACTCGTGCCTGTAGGGTACTGGTAGGTTGTCCATGCCATCTGTTCATGTCCTCCCCATAACCACGCAGGGCAAACCACAGGATACCTCGTGATGTGTTCCGTTTCCTTTGAGCTGGTCCTGTAGGAGAACGTTTTCTCTTAACAGCTGCAACGCGCGCCTGTGTAAGTAGAGAGTCAAGTTTATTCTCGATCCTGGACAGTTTGTCTGACAGTTGTTTAAATGAGTCCTTGTTTTCCTTAGTCATTTTTTCCACAGCCGAGATGCGTGCCTGCAGTGGGGAAGAAATACTATCTTCATACTGTCGCATACAGTTAGCCATTTCGCCCACACTAGATCGTGCCATAGCATCTTCTCCCCATACTAATATTGACAATGTATGGGTATATGTCAGTGGAGCATTCTTCACAACCTTCCGGAACATGGATCGGTTGCATTCCACTTCATCAGGATCTACAATGTCCCGTGGGTGTCTATAAATGATCTCTTGCACAGCCAGTTCTCTAAGGTAGTTAATACCTTTTTCTATAGTGGTCCATTTGCTTAGGTGACTCATAACATCATCTTTATAGGGATACCTGCTCTTTACAGCTGACAAGAGTCGCCTCCAGAGACTGACAGTGTTTGACTTTCTTGCGAGCGCCTTATCAATACCACCATCTCTGGACAGGGATCCCAACTGTCTGGCTTCTCTGCCATCTAATTGCATGCTGTCTGCCCCATTATCCCAGCATCGGAGCAACCAGGTAATAATAGGTTCACCGTCATAACGGCTGAAGTCTTTCCTTATATTTCTCAGGTCCTTCAGGGATAAGGAGTGGTAGGTTATCTCTACGTCCGAGTCCTCCTCTTGTGATAGTTCTGCTTTAGAAGGACCTTTCTTCTGTGATGGGTCTGCTTTAAAAGGACGATCGAGGAAGCCCCCATCTGTGTCAGGCCCTAACTCTGCCTGAGAAGGGCCCTCACCTAGGTCATATGATGGCTCTGCCTTAGAAAGCTCTGAGTCATCATCCTTCTCTTCACGAGCTGATTTCTTTTGGTATTTCTTCCTGGTTACAGGAGCAATTGGTACAGATTCGATAGATGCTGGGGTCTGAGTAGATGCAGTGGCTGTCGTGGGAGTGCTGAGAGTCTGAGTAGCTGCAGTGGCCATCTTGGGGGGTGCAGCAGCTGTGGTATAGGCTGCCGAGGTTTCAGTGGGTTTCGTGGCCGTAGCGGCAGTACACACTGTAGGATCTGAGGCTGTAGCAGCAGTACACACTGTAGGATCTGAGGTGGCTGCATAACACCTACAACTGTCCCTGCACCGATATTTAATCTTATCCCACATCAGAAACACATTCAGGACAACCAAAAATAAAAACATGCCACCTAGACAGCACCATCCTAATTTCGCAAAATCTAGTGGAATCAGCTTGGCAGAAAAGGAGAAGGTACTATTTCCCAAAGTAAAACTGGAAGTGTAATCATTAACAGAATCAGCTAAAGGACGCCTGGAGCGTGCAGATGAAGTTGCTGCTACTGATTCGCGATTAAAGCTGCCCATCATTGTGTCATAGAGATAAGAGACTGGAATATTAACTGCCCAGTTTATCACAGCATAAATCAGTATCAAACCCCATACCAAAACAATACATTTCGACCAGCACCCACTGCTAAACTGCATGTAAACATTCATAAGAAGCAAGCAATAACACAGTGCCCACGGCAGGTAAGGCATCATTGCAATACTCAACTGTGAAAGAAACTCCATAAAAAGATGAGATAACACAGCATTCAAAAATGACATCACCATCTTCACTATCTGTTTTAACTTTCCAACCCCTCGTAAATCTCAAAGGAAGAAATGTGATATTCTCTCAGCTGAGCTCTCTGGGTCTCCTCCCACCAGAGCCAGGATTCAACTTATCAGAGCAACCTGTTGGAGCTTCTCTCGTGCCCCACGTTGGGCACCAATAAATCTGTCACGGTTTAAAGCTGGGCCAGCTATTAACCAGGTGGCAGATGCTCTCTGTTAACCCTCTCCCCCCCCCCCTAAAGGAAAAGGAAAGGGAAAAGGGAGAGAGACTTATGGGTTGGAAAGTTAAAACCGTTTTAATAAACTATAGTAATGAAAAAGAATATAATAACAATAATAATAGAAATAATCAAATATATACAAATATATACAAAGCCAAGATTGAGAGCTTGGAAATCCTCCTCAGGCAGAGTTGCTCCCCCCAGTACAGGCAGAGGGGAAAAGACAGTACCTCCACCCAGCACAGACAGAGGGGAAAATGCAGTAGCTCCACCCAGCACAGGCAGAGGGCAAAATGCAATAGCTCCCCCTGCCATCACACCTGCAGGCTTTTAACTGGAAAATTGGCAAAGCTGGTACCAATCAGTGGGAGACAGGAGGGCCCCTCCCTCCTGGGCCCCACCTCCAGGAGGCAGTGGGTTAGTGATAAATAGGAAAGTGAGAATGATTTGTGTGGGATGGAATACCTCGTTGGTCAATCTTGGGTCACCTGCCCTGTCTGCTCCCCCCTGCAGCTGCGACCCCCCTTTGGCTCTTCACTCGTAAGCAGTGAGGAATTTAGCAGTGACCTTGGTTTCTCTAAGACTAATTGGCCTGGTTTGGGCCAAACCAGGACAGTTTTCTAAAGAGGTGTCGGCTGGTTTGAAGACATCACCAGAAAGAAACAATAGTTATCCAAGTAAATGTCAACTGATGTCTTTCTCTTTAAAGATTTTAAACTAAAATATGTTTCATGCTTGATTTTTTTCTGTAGTGCTAAACATGGAAACCTTTAACTTCAAAGTGAGGTTTTGGTATTCCCTTCCATACTGCTGGAGGCTGTTTTTGTACTCTTTGTTCTCAAAGGTTGCCTGCCAGAAGTTCTGTGTGTTGCTGAGTGTACTGTGCACCATGTGGACCCAGCTGTTTGCTGCTTCTACTGTAGACACTGTAGACTAATCATCACTTTGAGAAGTGTTTGCTATGTTTGCTGCTTCCAGATATAAAACTGAGATGCCAGGAGTTCGTAAAGTCATTTAACTTCAGCGTATTTCGAACAACTGTGCCAATGCTGGCAGAAAAGGGAGATCTCATGTCCAGGAAATTAACATTACTAGTGTCAGGCTTATGAAGTGAGTGTGAAGTCAGTGAAGTAACAAGATTTTAATAAAAAATGTGTGCAGATGATTACCACGTTTACATATAAAGAAGAGAGTAAATACTGATTACGTATCTTGAAAACTTGTATTTGCAGATCATCAATCCTTGAACTGACTTGAGTAGCTATCCTATAATGGCAATGTGCTGTAAAGGTCCATCATGAAAATATTTAAAATAAAAACTTAGTTTCCCTTTTTTTTGCAGTCCATTATGAGGAAATAAACCTCCAAAGCATGGCAACTTGGAGCATTGTTATACAGGTGAAAGACTTATTTTGTTCTGTGAAGCTCCACAGTAGTTACTAAGACGGCAAGTGGGTCAGCTGTCAAATATTGTTATGGTAGTTCTTCATCCAAAATTCAATAGACATCAATACATATCATTGTTTCATTTATCTTCTTGACGACCATTTTGTGTACAAGGTACAGTAAGCAAAATATCAGATTTCACTATTTTTCATGAGCAAGCCATTATACTCTGCCTGACCCAGAAGAGGTCATGACTTCTCAAAACATTTGTGAAATGGTTTCTAATCTTTGTGTTTCTATCTTGGTGTCTCCACGTAGGCTCATAATTATTTAATGCTCTTGCTGAAACCACTTCTAAGCAATTTGAATGTTATGCCCTCTATTTGCACACACAACCAGTTAGGTATTACTTCAGTATCTGATCTTGAATCCGGGGACTGAATGTTCTGTGAAGTTGCCTGCTGATTTCCTGTGTTCATTGTTCTGTCTCCAGATAATTCTTGGCTTTCTAGGAACTCTCTCTGCCAAATTTCAGTTTGAACACCTCTACTTTTAGGTAGAACTAGACTTAAACTTTTGAGAGCCTTGGATATAAAGGTTTAGATCTGTGCAATGTGTCTTAGTTTCCTCCCCCAAAGCTGCAAGTTCTTAACTTTGGCTCTGCTTTTGTTAGAAAAGCTGTATTTTTTTTTTCCTTTTTCTTTTCAGGTTTCTACCTTTGGCACCTGAAAACCTTCTCTACACAGAACTTGCAAAACTGCTCTGCTTTCCAGGGATATTGTGATGTGTAACATGCCAGTTCCCATTGATGGCTCAGTTTGTGTGAGCATGCAGCAGCTGTGGTGCTTTCATCAACATTTGCCATAAATTTCGAAATCCCAGACGTATGCACCATCTGGCTGTGCAAAGTCCTCTCATAAGCTGGGCAGTTCCTAAGTAGCTCAGTTACTGTGGATACGTGCAAAAAGATCTATGCTTTAGAAAGCACTGAGGTTAGTGAAGAAGAGCTAAATAGCTTATGTCCAAGGCAGTGTTTTGTGACACTAACTTAAGTACATATTTAATTTCAAACAGGAGTGCTCTGGTTATCTTTTTATACGATGCATTAATACTTTGCTAAAGTAGGAAAAATACAACAAAAGTTTAGCCTGAATGTAGCTCTGTGCTGAAAAGTCCTTATCAAGAAAGGTAACTTGTATTCATTCAGTAAATTAACTCATAGATGTTCATTATAATAATAATAGGCTTGAAAAGACATCCTGTGGTCAGGCTGAATGTTTTTCTGTTTTTGACATCATCATAGTGCACTACAGGGGAGTAGCAGATGCTATGCAGCTATTTCTTCCCATGCTCTCTCTGCTGTTTAAACATTTTTATCAATAACTCACTGCACGGGTAACTGAAATATTTCTAATGTAGATCAGTTGATAGATGTTCTCATTAACAAAAAGCTGCAGGCCATGTCATTATCATCAGCTTCTTTCTTCATTCCAGCATTACTAAGTGCATTGGTTTGCTATGCATATGTATATGTTTGGGAGAAAGGAGAGTCCTGCTCAGCAATTCCTTTTATCTGTTCATGTTCTTGATGATTTGCCCCTCCTTTCTTTTTCTTTTCCTCTTTTAGATTGTGATAGTGCAGCAGAATTCTAATTAAATTACATTTAGGACAGTAGATCTAGACAGATTATTTGACAGAGAACTGTATTAAAAGACTATGTCCTTGAATACAATGATGATAGATTTACTTTGTATCCTGGTGTTATTCAAATTGGAATACAAAGCTGTAAGGCTAAATCTGGTTTCTTAAAGATGCTGAAGATAGCTAGCTGAATGCCGATATGAAAATTCTTCATCGATGTTTCCTCAAATTTCAAACAGTTGGTTTTGTTGCCATGGGGTTTGTCTGGCTTTTTTTTTTTTTTTTAAGGCAGAGGCTTTTGCTTTGCTTACCCTTTGTATCTGCTGTTTATGAGCATTTGTAAGAATAGCTGCACTTCTTAGGAATGCATATACTGCTATGAATAAAAAAAGGGTCATTATTTATTGTTGCTTATTCTTCTAAATAATGCTTAAGTCAACCAAGCCAGAAAACGAAACAATATCACTTTTCCTATAATACATCCCTAGTAATGAGTACTGCATACTCTTAACATGTTAAGACCTACCCACCTGTATATTCTTCTACAATCAACACAGGCAGGACAATTCTGTATTGAGTACAGAGAAAGCCTGCAGAGAAACGAATTTGAAATTACCAGTTTGCAAGGAATTCGTAAGCTCAAAGTTGTCGTCCAGATTATTTTGTGGACAGGTTTTTGTAGCTCAATAGAACAATAACTAAAGATGTTCTGTATCTTAGTATTAAAGCAATATGGCCACTTACCATTTTGGGAGAGAGGGAGTCTGGCAGAATCAGAAGTCTGCAAACAATGTATAAGTTGGGGACAGACCTGTTGGAGAGCAGCATAGGGGAAAGGGACCTGGGGGTCCTAGTGGACAGAAGGATGACCATGAGCCAGCAATGTGTCCTTGTGGCCAAGAAGGCCAATGGCATCCTGGGGTGTATTAGAAGGGGTGTGGTTAGCAGGTCAAGAGAGATTCTCCTCCCCTCTACTCTGCCCTGGTGAGGCCATATCTGGAATATTGTGTCCAGTTCTGGGCCCCTCAGTTCAAGAAGGACAGGGAACTGCTAGAGAGAGTCCAGCGCAGAGCCATGAAGATGATTAAGGGAGTGGAACATCTCCCTTATGAGGAGAGGCTGAGGGAGCTGGGTCTCTTTAGCTTGGAGAAGAGGAGACTGAGGGGTGACCTCATTAATGTTTATAAATATGGAAAGGGCAAGTGTCATGAGGATGGAGCCAGGCTCTTCTCAGTGACATCCCTTGACAGGACAAGGGGCAATGGGTGCAAGCTGGAACACAGGAGGTTCCACATAAATATGAGGAAAAACTTCTTTACTGTAAGGGTCACTGAACACTGGAACAGGCTGCCCAGAGAGGTTGTGGAGACATTCAAAACCTGCCTGGACGCGTTCCTGTGTGATACGATCTAGGTAATCCTGCTCTGGCAGGGGGATTGGACTAGATGATCTTTCGAGGTCCCTTCCAATCCCTAACATTCTGTGATTCTGTGATTCTGTGAATTGAGGAGGAGTGTTTGAACAACCTGGCTTCCTGTTAAATTCAATTTCCTTTCTTAAAGAATGTCAGGCCTTAATTATTTCTTTGACTTGAAGGGAAGTTCAGATAAACCATAAAGGTTTCAGGATATTTTTCCTTTTTCTGGCTGCATCTTTGAAACATCAAAGCTGCTGGAAATTATTAGGCAATTTTTACATTTGTAGGCTCATCAGTAGTAATTTTACTCCAAACTAGTAAATTCCCTATAGATTAATATAAGCTGCTTGAAAACATTTATTTGAAACTTGCTAGCCAAAAAGGAAATGGGTTTAAAATTTTCTCAAACTGATGTCCTTTCTAAATAATTTAAATCCATAATAACAAAATCCAATTACTTCTGCTAGCTCTTGCTCCTCCAGATTTTTTTTGATTCATGTCAAGTCTTACTAAACCATTTCAAATGCTTAATCTATGTTTTATACTTAAGCTTAGCAGCAAGACCTAATTCTATGTTTTGGTGAAGTTCCAGCTTCATATTCTTGAGGCAAACAAGCACTGCTTAGACTAAGGCTCTGTGGCACTGATTTAAATTGGTCTGTCTTCAATAGGTCAATATCCTTTACACACATAATCTCCTGTCAAGTAATGATATAAAAAATGATGGCAAAAAGTAATTTCTTTCTTTTTAAATACAAAACTTTAATTGAATTCAGGGAAAAAACAGGTTTGGCATCTCTTGTTAGAGACTAGGTCAAGGTTCCTAACACAGTAAATTCTGACTTTCTTAAACCAGGGTAAGTCCACAGAAGATAAGATATATGTGAAATAACTCAAAACTGTATACTGAAAGCAATAACATTAGGAATTAACCTTTTATTGCTTTGCTGTACTTCTTGCCTTGAGATACACCAATCAGCCTGTAGAAAACACTAGTAACTCTGATAAGTATCTCCAAAGCTTCTGATAAGAACACTTTACTCTCAACATTGGAAATTACAATTTCAAAATTGTCAGTAATGCTAAAACAGAAAGAGAACAAGCTATGGATAAAGGGGTAGAATTTTTTATGGAGAATGTTTGTTTCATTTTGCATTTAAAACCTCAGCTCTGGGAATCACACGAGTCTCTACACATATTCAAAAACACAAGAGTGATTTCAGACGACTTGTGGGAAAAGAATGGAACTATTAACTTTCTGAGCTAATATGCCAAAAAATTTAAACCCCAAATTCTTTATTTTGTTTAAATATAAAACATTTGTTATCATTTCATACATTTTGAATCCATTGCAGTACAATAATATTTTTAGCCCTGCAGAACCAATATTAGCAGTAAAAGTTTTGCTGTAGTCATGCCTCATACATTATAACACTTTCAGTTACATCCTTTCCTGTAGAATTGCTATGTAAATGGCTTTTTCATGTCATGGATGATGTTTTCAGAAATGACAAGGGTATATAGACTATATTTTTAGAGACATGGGTTTACCATTTCATACTGTACAAAATGGTAGAGCATATTGGTTTGTTATTTGCTGTGTACAGGGCTGATTGAAGCCAGGCCTGAGTTGTGAGAAAAAACAGCTTTCCCTGCCTTGCAGGAGGCACTGTGGAATGACTACAAATATAGAACTTGTAAAGAAGGGCTGGCAGAAACCATTACTCCTGAAAGAACACAACAGAACTTGTTTTCAAGTTCTTTTTCTATTTTCTCCACTCAGCAGTAATGTGTTTCCTATGGAAAGCTGCAGTATATGTGACTTCAGTATTCTAATAAAACATAGATTTAAAATACTTGCTATCTTTTGACATACTGTAAGGAAGAGGGAGCACAGCTGATCCTCGTAACCTGTCTGGGACCTCATGACGGTTTTGTAGTCATATTCAGTGAAATTTTTTTAAGCTTATCATCTAGACAAGCAACTCGAAATCTGTCTTGCAGTTCATGATCAAATCATAAATGTAACAGTGTGAAGCATAAAAATGAAATCTTTTGAGTTTCAGATATGAAATAAAAATAACTTTTCCCGATCACTGAAGATTAAATCCCTAGAGAATCAACCACCTCTATATTCCCTACAACACTTTGCTGATACAGGCCATTGCCTGCAGGAAGCAATGAACTCTCAAAAACATTTGCATATGTTACTGATCAACACCCACTCTATCATGCTTATGTTAAAGAAAATTACAATAATACAACTACACTTGCCATTTTACAGTACAAATTTGTAAACTAGATATAGCAACATTATATAAATAATAACTTTCAACTTAAACATCTCAGATTCTAGTAGCAGTGCACATGAAAAGAAAGAGAAGTGTCATGAGTGGAATCAGCCCCAGGTTTTGGCAATTTACTGATTAGAGCTCTCCAGCTCAGCAGGGTTGAGAATCACCAATTCAGATCACTGACTACAATTTGGATGAATGAGCTGGTGTCAGAATCAGTCACCATTCCATCCAAATCAGCGCAAAGCTGGAGACTTGAATAGAATGTGTGAAAAATTATCAGATTTTGGGTATTACAGATCTGTGTTCTTCTGTGCAGTCACTCTTGAGTGGGTTGAGTTTTTCTTACTTTGTCATGAAAATAAACTTTTGATGGCATTGAGAGACGAAGTAATCGTGAAAGAAATTGTGCACTATCTTGGGATAAAGTAATTTTGTTTCTCTGCTGCTTGAACTGAGTTTCTTTATGATTTGCTCTTTTTTTTTTTTTTTTTTTTTTTTTTTTTAATTAATCAAAGATGAAATGCTCCTGGAGGCTACATCTCAAAAATCCAAGGAACGGCTCACAACCCCTGGTTTGCTGTCTCATGCACCAACTATGTGGGCATAAATTCACAAAAGAACTTCAGCGTTACAAACTTTTGCAGTAACTTCTAAGTTGTAGATTACTTTTACCATGCTTGTGAGTGAGATAGATACTGCACAGTCTGTGTAATATTTTGGATCAGAGAGGGATGCATGAGTGTAAGTAAGTGCTCTGACTGGGAGACATAGTCAATGACAAATCTTGTGGAAACTAATATGTCTTAAATTCTATTCCCTTCTGCCATGTAGTGCTCTTCCTAGTCTTAAGAGAATGCTGCTGTCCTCTTGGAAATCAGAGACTACATCTTGTCCTGGAACTGACACTTGAAGCTTGCTTGTTGTCTTGTTTTCTAAACGAAGTATGTACTCACTTGTAATGCTGTAACACTTAGATTGTTTTTATTAAATAGTTTGAGTGTTCGGGCATTTAATCATGATGAATGCGTAACTACTTATTATCCTGAGTAAGCAGGGAATAAATATGTATCACTGTTATTCGTACAGATCATTTAAGCTCAAAGAATAGGTAAGAACATCTTTCCTTCCTTCTATTGAAACTACCTTCTGGCCCAGACAGCTTTTCCTAGGTCTAGCAAAGCAGTCAGGCTTAGGACACCCTTTCTCACATTAGTTTTTTTTTCTTTAGTCTTCATGTAAAGCTCTCCAGAAGATAAACATGACAAATCTTGAAAGAAGCTTGTAAATCAATATTTCTCGTGACATCTAATTTGCAAAGTTATACCACTATGCTTTATGTGGCCTGTATGTGGAGGAAAACCGCCTCAGGCCAGATGCCAGGATGAGTCTAATTAAGTTACAAAATGAAAGGTTAGGATTTCTTGAGGAGTAGAGGAAATGAAAAAGGAAATAACAGAATTCCCTGCACTGCCGTGTGTTGTGTCACTGCCCAGTAACAGGGCTGCTTTTCCTTACCTCTTGTGAAGGGCAAATGAGTTACACTATGGCATTGCTTTTTGGGATAAAGCAGGAACATATCACACAGGGTGGCTCTATGAGGTAGTCTTCTCTCACTATGAGAGCAGGAAATATTTAGAACTATTCAGGACATTCCAGGTTGGTATGACTTCTAGAGCTAGTAGTACAGTCTCACAAACATATCAAGGTGCTACATTAGGAAACTGAAAGGTCTGAAAGTTTAAATTTAAATCTTGATCATATATTTCTAACTGATATTGCATTATTGTAGCTGTTTTACAAACACATATTTTCTTTAATCCTTTCATCTTGCCTAAGCTAATTCTTAGTAATCTAACAAACTCTAGGGATAGGTAAATCCATTATGGCAGACTGCACTAGACAACTATTTGCGTGTCTACTATGAACAGTTGTGGACTTCCAGAAAGCCTGTAGAGCAACTCACCATTGTGCTGCTGAAGCCTTGACATACATGAGCATGACATGCTTCCCAAATATGAGGTAGCTTTTGTCATTAGTAGCGGTCCTGTTGCTTAGCAGAAAGATAATAAGAAAGGAGACCAAAACTTTGACTCTTCAGAAGCTGCTGGCATGCCATTGTCCAGGTACAGCATATCTAAAATTATTTAAGGTCATTGGCCTGGATAAAAAAAATGTGAAAAGGATCATGACTTTGAAGCCTAGGGTTTACAGCACTCATGAGAAAGTGTTCACATCTTGCTTGACTGACTATTTAGTATATTAGCCAAGGGTTGTTTAATGTATGATAACTGAAAATCTATTGGAGCAAAGACAACAACTCATCTCCCTGGTGAATGTCCTACCACAAGACTAGATAGTCAAGATCACTCATTTCTCTCTGACCCTCTCAGTCCATCGAATCATTAATTTTTCTCTACAAAGTCAAGTAGCTTCACTTCTTCTCTCATCACAGGGTACGGCCTGAACACAGCTTTTGTTATAATGCATCTTGAATTCCTTTTTGGCATAGCACAAATCTGTTGTGTGGAGAATTCTTAATCCATGACAGCCTAAATTCTGGAATCTAGCTTATTTCACAGGAAATTTGGAGCTGGGGTTGGGGTGGGCAGGTTGACTCCTTGGAGCTGAAGTGTGAATTAAGGTGAACATTTAAGTGCACATTTAAGTGGGTGTCCCCAGAGTTAAACATTTAAGTGGAGTTGTAGGTGTAAGTATAAAAATGGGTATTCCTAAAGTACCTGGTACTAGTGTAAAAAGTACTAGGCTGGACTTCAAGTCTGAGGATTTTTTTTAATGGTCTCATTCCCTGGTCCTTGAAACAGAAAAAAAAACCTTTTCCTACCATGAGAATGTGTAAAATTTGCTGCTAACATCAGTGGTGGCTGGTTTGGATCCCATTTTAATCCTGTTGAAACGAATAACAAAATTTCACTGAGTTATATAATATAGGGTGGATACAAAGGGAGCGCATCTTTGCAAACACACTGTGTAGTTCATCTGTACTGGTGCTCAGCACTGCCCCATGACTGATGTATGTCCTACTAAGGAGTCATTACTAGCTTATCGAGGTGCCAGTTAAAGGTGCCTAATGTTACCCTTTTCATTCTTCTTATTATTACCGTTATTAGTAATACTTTATATCAGATCTTAATACTAATTCAAGAAATGCCTTGTATAATCCAGAAAGAAAATTATAGTATTTGAATTGTTTAAGTGCCTGGGTTTCATGGATTAGGACAAGACTGATAAAAAAATGAATTTGTATACATGGTTAGCTTCTACCTGGAGTGAGGGAAAGCTCTTTTCTTTTGACGGCTAGTGTCAGTGTTGGTTTGCACAAAGCACTCGGCCTCTAGCAGCCAAAATGTTGTTTTCCTCTTGTACCATACCCCTGTAATTGCCACAGTGTGCAACTGTCGCTGTGAGAAACACAGAGAACAGAGAGTCTTCTGAGTGCCAAGTTGGCAACTGACTTTGGCTCATGAGCATGTTCCTTACAGCACATGGGAGCCAGCTCCAAGCCTAGATGGCACCTGCAGTGCGCAGAGAGCCAGCTGCTATTAAGAAATGAACAAAGGTGTACTCTACAATTTTAGATATGCTTTGGCTGACTGGAGTTTTTTTCTCCATGAAGCACTCACAGAAAAGATACCTACTTTAACATGTGGCATAGGTTATAAGGGGCTCAAAAACATTTCCTTAACTTGGCTTTGGTCATGACAGCAACTCAAACAGTTTATGATGAATATGAAAATGAATTAAAAAAAAACAGGAAAATGAGAGGATTAGGTTACCCAAATTTGGAGTTATTGTGAGAAAAGACTCAGGCTGATAGATAGTCCTGCTAGGCAGATTATTTTAGGATCTTTCTTTGCTTTCTGCCACACTCACTTTCCCTGGGTATTTTACTTTTTAAAGCAATTGTCACATAAGCCTCATTCTCTTGTAATGATGGCATACTATAAACAAAAATACTTCACAAATTACAAACTTGCCAGTTCCCTTTGTAACCAGTTTTACTTAAAGGCAGATAATAAACAAAAAGTAATAATAACTCAATGAAATAATACCTAATCTTCCACAATAACTATCCAAGTTCCTTCTCTGTAGTTACAAAGCAACATTCTGTAAGTCACTTGAATTGTCTCTGAATTAAAATCTTTCATCCATATGCCTTTGGTTTCAGAAGTCTAGGACTGGGTCCAGACAGATTACAAACTTGAGCTCCTGTCCCATAGAGCACTTCATTGCTTGATTAAATTTAAGACATTAGTAATCTAATCTGAGAGGTATACAAAATCAGGGATTATAACAAGATGAAATAGACTAAATTCATACCATATATAGAGGCATCTAAATCTGGGCTAAAGCCATAAAGAATTGTCCATCTCTAATTCTGTACTAGCTAAATAGGTATCTGTCACCTGCACTCCTAAATTTAAGCTTCTGACACAAAGGGCCAAGTAATGGGAAACATGCTTAGAATTTTCTGGCATAGGTGACTGTCCTGGTTTGGCTCAAACCAGGCCAAATAGCCTTAGAGAACCCAAGGTCACTGCTTATGAGTAAAGAGCCGAAGGGGGTTGTACCTGCAGGGAGTAGTGGACGGGGCAGGTGACCCAGGATTGACCAGCAAGGTATTCCATCCCATACATGTCATTCTCACTTTCCTGTTTATCACTAACCCACTGCCTCCTGGAGGTGGGGCCCAGGAGGGAGGGGCCCTCCTGTCTCCCACTGATTGGTACCAGCTTTGCCAAATCTCCAGTTAAAAGCCTGCAGGTGTGATGGCAGTGCAGCTACTGCATTTTGCTCTCTGTCTGTGCTGGGGGGAGGTACTGCCTTTTCCCCTCTGCCTGTACTGGGGGGAGCAACTCTGCCTGAGGAGGATTTCCAAGCTCTTGATCTTGGTTTTGTACATATTTGTATATATTTGGTTATTTCTATTATTATTGTTATTATATTCTTTTTCATTATTCTAGTTTATTAAAACTGTTTTAACTTTCCAACCCATAAGTCTCTCTCCCTTTTCCCTTTCCCTTTCCCTTGGGGGGGGGGAGAGGGTTAACAGAGAGCATCTGCCACCTGGTTAATAGCTGGCCCAGCTTTAAACCGTGACAGATTCATTGGCGCCCAACGTGGGGCTCGAGAGAAGCTCCAACAGGTTGCTCTGATAAGTTGAATCCTGGCTCTGGTGGGAGGAGACCCGGAGAGCTCAGCTGAGAGAATATCAGATTTCTTCCTTTGAGATTTACGAGGGGTTGGAAAGTTAAAACAGATAGTGAAGATGGTGATGTCATTTTTGAATGCTGTGTTATCTCATCTTTTTATGGAGTTTCTTTCACAATTGAGTATTGCAATGATGCCTTACCTGCCGTGGGCACTGTGTTATTGCTTGCTTCTTATGAATGTTTACATGCAGTTTAGCAGTGGGCGCTGGTCGAAATGTATTGTTTTGGTATGGGGTTTGATACTGATTTATGCTGTGATAAACTGGGCAGTTAATATTCCGATCTCTTATCTCTATGACACAATGATGGGCAGCTTTAATCGCGAATCAGTAGCAGCAACTTCATCTGCACGCTCCAGGCGTCCTTTAGCTGATTCTGTTAATGATTACACTTCCAGTTTTACTTTGGGAAATAGTACCTTCTCCTTTTCTGCCAAGCTGATTCCACTAGATTTTGCGAAATTAGGATGGTGCTGTCTAGGTGGCATGTTTTTATTTTTGGTTGTCCTGAATGTGTTTCTGATGTGGGATAAGATTAAATATCGGTGCAGGGACAGTTGTAGGTGTTATGCAGCCACCTCAGATCCTACAGTGTGTACTGCCGCTACAGCCTCAGATCCTACAGTGTGTACTGCTGCTACAGCCACTCAACCCACTGAAACCTTGGCAGCCTGTACCACAGCTGCTACACCCCCCAAGATGGCCACTGCAGCTACTCAGACTCTCAGCACTCCCACGACAGCCACTGCATCTACTCAGACCCCAGCATCTATCGAATCTCTGCCAATTGCTCCTGTAACCAGGAAGAAATACCAAAAGAAATCAGCTCGTGAAGAGAAGGATGATGACTCAGAGCCTTCTAAGGCAGAGCCATCATATGACCCAGGTGAGGGCCCTTCTCAGGCAGAGTTAGGGCCTGACACAGATGGGGGTTTCCTCGATCGTCCTTTTAAAACAGACCCATCACAGAAGAAAGGCCCTTCTAAAGCAGAACTATCACAAGAGGAGGACTCAGACGTAGAGATAACCTACCACTCCTTATCCCTGAAGGACCTGAGAAATATAAGGAAAGACTTCAGCCGTTATGACGGTGAACCTATTATTACCTGGTTGCTCCGATGCTGGGACAATGGGGCAGACAGCATGCAATTGGATGGCAGAGAAGCCAGACAGCTGGGATCCCTGTCCAGAGATGGTGGTATTGATAAGGCGCTCGCAAGAAAGTCAAACACTATCAGTCTCTGGAGGCGACTCTTGTCAGCTGTAAAGAGCAGGTATCCCTATAAAGATGATGTTATGAGCCACCTAAGCAAATGGACCACTATAGAAAAAGGTATTAACTACCTTAGAGAACTAGCTGTGCAAGAGATCATTTATAGACACCCACGGGACATTGTAGATCCTGTAGATCCTGATGAAGTGGAATGCAACCGATCCATGTTCCGGAAGGTTGTGAAGAATGCTCCACCGACATATACCCACACATTGTCAATATTAGTATGGGGAGAAGATGCTATGGCACGTTCTACTGTGGGCGAAATGGCTAACTGTATGCGACAGTATGAAGATAGTATTTCTTCCCCACTGCAGGCACGCATCTCGGCTGTGGAAAAAATGACTAAGGAAAACAAGGACTCATTTAAACAACTGTCAGACAAACTGTCCATGATCGAGAATAAACTTGACTCTCTACCTACACAGGCGCGCGTTGCAGCTGTTAAGAGAAAACGTTCTCCTACAGGACCAGCTCAAAGGAAAAGGAACACATCACGAGGTATCCTGTGGTTTGCCCTGCGTGGTTATGGGGAGGACATGAGCAGATGGCATGGACAACCTACCAGTACCCTACAGGCACGAGTACGTGAGTTGCAAGCTAAAAGAAATACCAGAGAGAATTTTTCTAGGAGGATGGCTGCTCCAGTTACCAGTGAGCAGGACCCCAGTCAGGGGAGATGGGCCTCAAATCACTTTTTCCCAAGTGTGAATAGGAGAAATGAAGGTCCAGTCCCTGTGAGCAGCATGAATCCATTTCTTAATTAGGGGGGCCCTGCCTCCAGCCAGGTGGAGGAGAGGGACAACCGGATTTATTGGACTGTGTGGATTCGATGGCCTGGCACATTAAAACCACAAAGGTATCGAGCCCTGGTAGACACTGGTGCACAGTGTACCCTAATGCCATCGGATCATAAAGGGGCAGAACCTATCAGTATTTCAGGAGTAACAGGAGGATCTCAAGTGTTATCTGTATTGGAGGCCGAAGTGAGCCTAACTAAAAATGAATGGAAAAAGCACCCCATTGTGACTGGCCCAGATGCTCCGTGCATCCTTGGCATAGACTACCTCAAGAGAGGGTATTTTAAGGACCCAAAAGGGTACAGATGGGCCTTTGGTATAGCAGCTGTAGAGACTGAGGACATTAAACAGCTGTCTACCTTGCCTGGCCTCTCAGAAGATCCTTCTGTTGTGGGGTTGCTGAAGGTTGAAGAACAACAGGTGCCAATTGCTACTACCACGGTGCACCGACGACAATATCGCACCAATCGAGACTCCCTGATCCCCATTCATAAACTGATTAGACAATTAGAAAATCAAGGAGTGATTACCAAGACTCGCTCACCCTTTAATAGTCCTATATGGCCAGTGCGAAAGTCTGATGGAGAATGGAGATTAACTGTGGACTATCGTGGCCTAAATGAAGTTACGCCACCGCTGAGTGCTGCTGTGCCAGACATGCTAGAACTTCAATACGAACTGGAGTCAAAGGCAGCCAAGTGGTACGCCACCATAGACATTGCTAATGCATTTTTCTCTATTCCTTTGGCACCAAAGTGCAGGCCACAGTTTGCTTTTACCTGGAGAGGTATCCAGTACACCTGGAATCGACTGCCCCAGGGGTGGAAACACAGTCCTACTATTTGCCATGGACTGATCCAGACTGCACTAGAAAAGGGTGGAGCTCCAGAACATTTGCAATACATTGATGACATCATTGTGTGGGGTGATACATCAGCAGAAGTTTTTGACAAAGGGGAGAAAATAATCCAAATTCTTCTGAAAGCTGGTTTTGCCATAAAAAGGGGCAAGGTCAAGGGACCTGCCCGGGAGATCCAGTTTTTAGGGATTAAATGGCAAGATGGGCGTCGCCAGATCCCGATAGAGGTGATCAACAAAATAACAGCAATGTCCGCACCAACTAACAAAAAGGAAACACAAGCCTTCTTAGGCGTTGTGGGTTTCTGGAGAATGCATATTCCAGATTACAGCCAGATTGTACGCCCTCTTTATCAAGTGACCAGAAAGAAGAATGATTTTCAGTGGGGCCCTGAACAACGACAGGCTTTTGAACAGATTAAACAAGAGATTGTGCATGCAGTAGCCCTTGGACCAGTCCGTACGGGACAAGATGTTAAAAATGTGCTCTACACCTCAGCTGGGGACAATGGTCCTACCTGGAGCCTTTGGCAGAAAGTGCCAGGGGAGACTCGAGGTCGACCCCTAGGATTTTGGAGTCGAGGATACAAGGGCTCCGAGGCCAATTACACTCCAACTGAAAAAGAGATACTGGCAGCATATGAAGGAGTTAGAGCTGCTTCAGAGGTAATTGGTACTGAAGCACAACTTCTCCTAGCACCTCGACTACCAGTACTAGGCTGGATGTTCAAGGGTAAGGTTCCCACTACCCATCATGCAACTGATGCGACGTGGAGTAAATGGATTGCATTAATTACGCAGAGGGCTCGAATAGGAAACCCTAATCGCCCAGGAATCTTAGAAGTGATCATGGACTGGCCAGAAGGCAAAGACTTCGGAATGCCACCAGAAAAGGAGGTGACACGTGCTGAAGAAGCCCCACCATATAATGAACTACCAGAGGATGAGAAGCAGTATGCGCTGTTCACCGATGGATCCTGCCGTCTTGTAGGAAAGCATCGGAAGTGGAAAGCTGCTGTATGGAGTCCTATACGACGAGTCACAGAAGCCACAGAAGGACAAGGTGAATCAAGTCAATTTGCAGAAGTAAAAGCCATCCAGCTGGCTTTAGACATTGCTGAACGAGAAAAGTGGCCAAGGCTGTATCTTTATACTGACTCATGGATGGTGGCAAATGCCTTGTGGGGGTGGTTAAAGCAGTGGAAGCAAAGCAACTGGCAGCGCAAAGGGAAACCTATTTGGGCTGCTAAATTGTGGCAAGATATTGCTGCTCGGCTAGAGAAACTAGTCGTGAAGGCACGTCATGTAGATGCTCACGTACCTAAAAGTCGGGCAACTGAGGAACATCGAAACAACCAACAAGCGGATCAAGCTGCTAAAGTGTTCCAAATAGATTTGGACTGGGAACACAAAGGTGAACTATTTTTAGCTCGGTGGGCTCATGACACTTCAGGTCATCAAGGAAGAGATGCAACATACAGATGGGCTCGTGACCGAGGGGTGGACTTAACCATGGACTCTATTGCACAGGTTATCCATGATTGTGAAACATGCGCCGCAATTAAGCAAACCAAACGGTTAAAACCTTTGTGGTATGGGGGGCGGTGGTTGAAATATAAATATGGGGAGGCCTGGCAAATTGACTATATCACACTCCCTCAAACCCGCCAGGGTAAACGCTATGTGCTTACCATGGTGGAGGCGACCACCGGATGGTTGGAAACATACTCTGTGCCCCATGCCACTGCCCGGAACACTATTCTGGGCCTCGAAAAGCAAATCTTGTGGCGACATGGCACGCCAGAGAGAATTGAGTCGGACAATGGGACTCATTTCAAAAACAGTCTCACAGACAACTGGGCCAAAGAGCATGGCATTGAATGGGTATATCACATCCCCTATCATGCACCAGCCTCTGGGAAAATTGAACGGTATAATGGGCTGTTAAAAACTACCCTGAAAGCAATGGGGGGTGGAACCTTTAAAAACTGGGATAAACATCTGGCAGAGGCTACCTGGTTAGTTAACACCAGGGGATCTATCAATCGAGCTGGCCCTGCTCAGTCAGACCTTCTACATACAGTAGAAGGAGATAAAGTCCCGGTGGTGCATGAAAGGAATCTATTGGGAAAAACTGTCTGGATTCTTCCTGTAACGGGCAAAGGTAAACCCATTCGTGGGATTGCTTTTGCTCAGGGACCTGGATGTACTTGGTGGGTGATGTTGCAAGATGGTGAAGTCCGATGTGTCCCTGAAGGTGATCTGATTCTGGGTGAGACTACTTAAGTCTGAACTGCATGTTGTTGCTGCATAAGTGTCTTTCAGGTTAAGACAGTGGTGATGAGACCGGAGCTAGCTTCATCAAGTGGCGTCCAGTAACCTCCTCGAGTCTGACATCTTTACCCTGCAACCCGTGGGCACGAACCATGACAAAAGAGAGACTGCTAGCCAGAGAGACTGCTGAGAGACTGCTAACCAGATGGAAACCCACAATCCTGAACCAAATGAACTTGATGGACTTTTTGCATAAAGATGAATCATAGACTAGTGATATGTATATATATATTTGAAAATGAAAAGGTAGTGGTGATCTGAGTATGACATGAATGGTATGGAATAAGGGGTGGAATGTCCTGGTTTGGCTCAAACCAGGCCAAATAGCCTTAGAGAACCCAAGGTCACTGCTTATGAGTAAAGAGCCGAAGGGGGTTGTACCTGCAGGGAGTAGTGGACGGGGCAGGTGACCCAGGATTGACCAGCAAGGTATTCCATCCCATACATGTCATTCTCACTTTCCTGTTTATCACTAACCCACTGCCTCCTGGAGGTGGGGCCCAGGAGGGAGGGGCCCTCCTGTCTCCCACTGATTGGTACCAGCTTTGCCAAATCTCCAGTTAAAAGCCTGCAGGTGTGATGGCAGTGCAGCTACTGCATTTTGCTCTCTGTCTGTGCTGGGGGGAGGTACTGCCTTTTCCCCTCTGCCTGTACTGGGGGGAGCAACTCTGCCTGAGGAGGATTTCCAAGCTCTTGATCTTGGTTTTGTACATATTTGTATATATTTGGTTATTTCTATTATTATTGTTATTATATTCTTTTTCATTATTCTAGTTTATTAAAACTGTTTTAACTTTCCAACCCATAAGTCTCTCTCCCTTTTCCCTTTCCCTTTCCCTTGGGGGGGGGGAGAGGGTTAACAGAGAGCATCTGCCACCTGGTTAATAGCTGGCCCAGCTTTAAACCGTGACAGAGACAAAAGCTAATACAACCCTAACTCAGATTTGGAGCTTTTAAGCACTAATTCTGATTTAGCTTGTCTCACCACCAACAGAAGTGGCTAAAATACTGTGGTTCTATTGCTCCTTTACCACTCCTGTGACTGCAGGATCACAAGATATCCCTGATAATGCTCCATGTGACATCATTACCGTGTAGTTTATTCTTTCTCTCATCTTCTTCTCAAAGCAAGAATTATGAATAAAGGCACTGCTTTCCTTTGGTAGGTTTTGGATGATCTGCTTCTATTCTTAGGGGTAAAACATGTTTCTCTGATTTGAAGAAGGCAGGTAAAATGGGCTTGGAACATGAGAGAGCTTTGTAGTGGTCACTACAGCTTTGTGGCAGGTTTTTAATACTCAAGAGCAGAGACTTATTCTGATGAGAGAAATCTCTATTGGATTATGTGGTGACAGCATTGGGGCTTGAGTCCCAGAGCTCCTAGATGTTCTGGGTTCAGCCCAGAGCTTGTTAGGTAAAAGATCTTGTTTATGGGCAAGGTTACAGTACTTCTACACAGAAAAATATCAATAATAGTAATAATGCAATTAAAATAGTAGCACACACACTTTCTTAGTTTCTGTCCACTTACTTGGGTTTATACTCACCCTCCCATTCTTTCTCTGGGAGCACACAGTTGGAGAAGATAATAGCATAAGTCATCAGCATCTGGAGTCCTTCATTAGATGGAATATGATGTTGATGTTGCTGGTATCTTCTTCCACCCCTTAGACCCACTTGGGGTCATTTTCACATTTGCTAACATGCCTTTACACTTCATTTCTTTAAAGCGCCATGTTATGTCCAAATTTACTATATATTATCTATGTCTTTTATATATGTTAGATTTTACTTCTTTGTTGTGTTACTCAAACAACCAGTTTTGCCTTGCTTCAGCTCTGCATTTCTTTAACTGACCACTGGCAAGTTGTTTATAGCTATGGGGTCTTCACTGCAAGCCTATGCCTCATCTCTTCTCATCCCATGCCTGTACACCTCTGTGCCACATCCTGTGTCTCCACTTCTCGGTGTAGAGCTGGTATCGTACCAGGCCTGTGTATGTCTACACTACATCATTATGTTAGGTATTGCCTTCTACATAGAACAACGGCTTGTTCATGCTGTCTTCATAAAAAACGTGGTCATAGCACACAAAGATAAAAAAAAGCAAAACAAATTAGCTATAGTCACCTGGTCAACTAGAGAAATTGCCGTCACAGCTAAACCAAGCAAAATCAAATTGCAGGCAGGTCAAGAATAGTTCAGGCAAAGCAAGTCTGACAAACCTCAGTGCTGAGGCCTCACAAATTCAGTGCAAACTTGTAGTCTATTACTGTCAATGGCAGTATTGTATTGTAGGCCTATGTGTTTACAAGCTTCATTCCATTATTTTGTAGTACAGCCATGAAAAAAATACCTGGAATCCATACCATAACCCTTCATCAGTCTCAGTCGAAAGTTCCTGTGACTTTACCTCTCAGTGAAATATGCATAATTTGTGCCAAGTTTGATGATAACAGAAAATACATTTTTAAAGCAGAAGCTTGTAAAGATTTTAGTGACAATCACATAAGTATCTGTCTAGAATAGTATATTTAAAAGGAATATCTAATTAATGTGTATTCCAAATATGGCTCTACACCTTCCAAGCATGCACAGAGTGTGTGTCACGTTACACCAGAAAAGTATGTGCTCTGCCATTTTATCCTGAGAGTCTCATGAGAGTTTTTGAGATTCCAATTTTTTTTTCCAAACCATAGCTGAATAGAAACAAAATTTAAAGGCAAGTTCAACATCCAACAGATGTAAGTTATTTCAGGGAATAATTAAATTGTTTACCTTTGATAACTTAAAAATACTTGATCTCATTTTACTTTCTAAGATCTTTTAGCTTTATGTGGTTTTAGTTTCAAAGTTTAAGATTAATTTGACTTGAATTGAATATCAAAATTTTTTTAGTGGAATGTTTCTAAACTTAAATAAAAGAATAACGTTGTGAAATAAGGAGGTAAATCAAAACCAACCAGGTTTTACTGGGAGTTGCTTTTAATGATTCAAAGAATTTCTGATCAGGTTAGTTTACTTGCAAACACTTCATAATAAACAGTGTTCATAATCAGAATATCTGCTTATCTTCTGAATCTTTGAAAATCATCTGTTCTGTTGCAGATGCACCCCATAACCTCACCGACTGGAATTAACAGCAATAGGCATTTTTTTCGAGAGAGATACTACCTGATCCAATTTCAGTCCATTTTACAGAAGATACCCTACTAAGGTAAAATAAACAGAAACAGTAAGTTGCAGTCAACTGTAGATATAGTATTCTACACCATGTAAGGTTTGAGTCACTGCTGAGATGACTAGGGTAATATTATGGATTTCATTAGAAACACTCAAGGGTAGGAGTGGAAAAATGTAACAAACAGCCCAATGCTTTTAGTTGAATAAGTTTGAAACTAAGTTGAATAATTTCTTCTGTACCTGGACTCCTCACAAAATGAGGTCTAACTCTTCAGCAGGTGTGAGCCATTGCAGTTCAGTGGATATTAACGATTATTTTCCCATTTTACACCACTTTAGGTCAATCAGTTGGAACAAATGTAAAAGAAATTAGAAAGTCGTGGCTTGGGAAGGACAGAGTGATAAAATGGCAGCTAGGAAGAAAAGTGACAATAAAGGGATAACTGTTCTTAGTTAGACTTTTAATACTGTTAGCTCTTAAAGCTTTTTTTTCCTTTGGATGAAATTTCAAAGAAAATCTCTAACTGCTTGACTTAAACCAAGTTCTGACTAATGTATTACACAGTGCAACGCTGCAAGGACAACCATTTTAATTGCATGCAAAGTAGTTGAAGCTTTCATTAATTCTTATCATTTGACACTCTTCTTTCATGCAAAAGAGCCTTTTACTAAACAGTACTTGCTAAGAAATCTCCACAAACTCTTAAGCTCTTATTTTAAAAGATGATGTGTTTCTTTTCATATATGTTGTTATGAAGTATAATAAGAAGGTTTAAAATAAATTGCCTTGTTAATTGGTTACACTTACTGGATTTCATATCCTTAGTGTAATGTTAATATTTTCATCAACTAGAACTGCTGGAGTTTCATGTTTGAATCAACTTTGCTATTAAGGCAGGTCATTATAAACAGAAAGGGAAGTTGTTCCTCTTGAGTAAGTGTACAGCAGGAGGAATCTATAAAGGAGGATTATAGGGAGAAAGTAAAAAGAGGTAGTTTATTAAGAGCTAAAAGTAAGTGATCCTGACTAAAATTTCTGTTTTAAAGTGGAGGATTTGGTTATTAAGATTACATCCATATTTTCATCCAGAACAAGAAGTAGGATGTATTGTTTAGATATTACTCATTTAGATTTTTTTTTTAACAGTCTTATCTCTTCTTTTTCTAATACATTGACTGCTCTCTTTTTACTCTATTTGGAAACTCATGTGCAAGAGTCATTATGCCAAAGATTTGGTTAGTTTTCCCTTTTTTTCATGGCACATAATGAACCATATTCTCAGAGAGAATACATAGGTTTTGAGCTCTACAGTCATTACATTCTGGTTAATGTGGACCTGGATTCACATTCCCAATTCATCAGAATACTTATATTATGTCAAAATTCAAATGTTTTCCTAAGCTGACCATTCATTGTTGCCAGGAATATGTCTACCATACAGTCACATATTTCTTTGAAGATCTGGCGGAGATGCTGAATCCTTCTCATTGGTAACAGGGATGAATAGAAGAAAGGGTATATAGCAGTCATCTCCCGGAACAGCACCAACTCTACATTTGGTTCTGCGAGTTGTTGTTTTGGTGACAGAGCCATTGGTAAGCGCCTTTTCACATTAAGAGTCTAGAATTGAGGAAGTGCAAGGCAATTTTATATAACTATGTATACATGTGCCCTGGTGTCTATTAAATGCTGAGTGAGAAAACTTGAAATTCGGCCTTGTGTTAATCCTAGAGTTGAGATATCTGCATGTACTGAGAAGAGTGCTCATATTCTTTTTTTTTTTTTTGCTATATTTCTTCTTCCTGAAATTTTTTCTTAACACTACAGTAGATTTTCACCATTGTTTCCTTTCTAGCAAGTTTGTCTTTTTATCACTTGATTATACCCAGGCCTGGTGGCTGCTCATTTTATTCTATGTCTCTTCTGTAGCTCTTTATCTCTACATTTTGAGAAAAGAAAAAAGACCCAAAACCCTGAGCCAAGGAACAGATTGACAGGCACTGCTTGTTGTTGTCAGCCATTTTCAAACAGCACGGCAGGACAGCATTATTAGACTCAGGTCGACTGAAGTGATTGTGCCTTACCATCAGTCATTTCTTGACCTCTTCATTTTTTTCTTGTCTCTTCTTTTATCAAAGACTGGTGGATAACTGCAATTCTATGATCTTCTCCCACTATGCTCTTGCAAAATAGCTTGACATGTGTTCACTCTTCTGCTACTTCTTTCTCCTTTTGTTATGTAGTCTGCAGGTTTTTGTCTTGTCTTTTTTACTTTTCCTGCTTTTTTTTGACTCTAATTTTATGTAATTTTTTTCTTTCTCCATTTCCTTTGTACAGCAAATGTGAGAAGCATGTGGCCCTTGTTAGTACAACAGGAAATAAGTCCTCAAGATACAGCTTAATAAAAAATGTATACAAAGAACCCACCCATATTTCCCCACAAACAACCCTCCCCTACACCCCCACATCCCAAAGACTCACCTTGCATACTTTACATATTGCATACTTTTACATGGAAGAAAGGCTGAACAATGAAAATGCAAGCCTGTTGCTGAGTGTGGTGGGTGACTTGGTCACAGCAGACACAGATAAGACTGAGGTACTGGATGTCTTCTTTGTGTCTTCACCAACAACGTCTCTCAAGCCTTTGTGCTTAAGAAGCTGGGTTCAGGGAGTAGAAGAATTACCAGTAGTGAGTGAGGATCAAGTCAGGGATTAACTGCAAGGATTTGACACACACAAGTCCTTGGGACCCATTGGGCTTCATCCAAGGTGCTGAGAGATATGGCCAACATCCTTCCAAAGCTGCTTTCTATCATCTTTGAAAGGTTGTGGAGATCAGGGAAGGCCACCAACAACTGGAGAAAGGTAAATGTCACACCCATCCTCAAAAAAGGCAAACCAATTGGCCCATGGAGCTACAGGCTGGTTGTCTGACTTCAGTGTCTGGAGCAAGTCCTCACAGAGCCCATTTCTGGGCACAGGCAGGAGAAGGTGATTGCGAACAGACACCATGGATTTACCGAAGGGGAAATCATGCCTGACCAAGCTGATTGCCTTCTGTAATCAAATTATGAAATTTTGGGGTAAGAGAAAAAGGAGGCTGTCTTTTATTTGGTCTTTAGCAAGGCTTTTGACATTGTCTGTCACTGTATTCTTGTATCCAAGTTAGGATGCTATGGACAGGTAAAAAAAATGGGTGGATTATGAGGCTCAGAGGGATGTAATCAGTAAGTTGTAGTCTAACTGGAGTTGGTGTCAAGCAGAGTACCAGATAAGTCTCTCCCGGGTCTGGTCTTGTTTACCATATTTTTCAATGGAATGGAGGAGGTGATGGAGAGCACTTTTTTTGAGTTTGCAAGTGACACAAAACTGTGAGGGGAACCAGGCAGGACTCTCAAGCGCAGTGCTGCCATCCAGAGGGACCTAAATAGGCTGGAGGAATGGGCCAGCAGGAACCTCAGGAAGTTCAACAAGAACAAAGCCAAATGTTGCCTCTGGGCAAGAAGCAGCAGTGTAAGCCATACAAAAGCAATGTCTTTTCATTACACAGTGCCTGTTGTGGGGGAAGGCTCTGGTCTCTGACAGGACTAACATACCTAACACTGGCATACCACTAAGTAAGTAATGCACAGTCACACTAACAGAAGGTAAGTGTGTAACAGTTTCCATAACATAGTTTCAACCTACTTAAAATCAAATTTTGTCTCAAACATAGCAGTTCTTCTAATGCTGTTAAAAAATATGGCCTAATAGATACACATAAATAGGACGACATGGAAGATATTTAAAAAACAACACTAAAGGATTTCTTATAAGTAAAATACAGAAATAAACAGAATATATCGTTACATAAGCTTTAAATATTTAGGAATTAGTTTTCTGTTGTGTTTTTTTTTTTTTTAATCTTCTTCCCTCATCCAGAAAAATACTGGTAATGGAACTTTTGTTAAACTCTATAATAAAAAATACTGGTCTTAGGAACTTTTGTTAACCTCTATAATAACAATTTATGAAAATAAAGGTCTTGAAGAACTACTTTGAATTGGCTACTAAAACCCCCCAATTCCTCTGGCATTCAAATATTACAGCTCTGTTTTTGTCATCTGAAGTGTTCAAAACAGGTTGAAATTAAAATTGTTTAATGGCTTTTAACACAGAAGTGCTATGAGGGACTGGATTTCAGACAGGACCTCTCCTGACTAAACATGAATGAACTTTTTGTTTCATTACCAGCTATGTACACAGAGTTAGAAGCTGATGTGGAACAGTAAATTGTCATGGGGAGGAAAAGTTCAGCATAGGAAATGGGTGCAAAAAGTCAGTGGAAGCACAGTAACATTTCTGATATGTGTTAGAGAAAGAAACATTATTTTAACCCTTTTTTGTGCAACTAGAAAGACACAGGAAAAAGGCAGGACTTGTGTTTCTATGTGGGGGCAATGGGAGGAGAAAACTTGTTTCTGTTGCATCTTCCTTTCCCCTCTGCTGTCCCCGTATTTCGCAGAGGGATAAATCATGTTAACACACATGCACACCTGCTTTACATTTGCAAATATCTGGTATATGAGAAACTTGTTTTGGTGAAAATCTATAAGTTCCATTGGAGCAAAACTCAAAAAAACCTCCAAAACCCAAAACAAACCAAAACAAAATAAAAAACTCAAAACCAACCAACAAAGGAACCCTAAACAATATACTTATTTTCTTCCACGTGGGTTGATATAAATGCATTTCAGGGGAATCTAACTGATGTTCAGAATTCAGTATTGCACTAAATTTCCTCTTTTTTAAAAAAGAATAAAGGCTTAAAGTGTTAGAAAGCCTAGAAAGGAAGACCCAGACCATTTTTCACTGTGTTTTATACCACTCTCTCATACTGAAGATGATCTCCAAAAATTTTGGCTGACTCCGTAAAACTTGAAGTAAAAGACAACATGATACCTGTTTCTTACTCTGTGAGATCGTTCTCCTGAGTGTGTTCCATCCTATAATTGCATTAAAACTTTGTAGAACCGCCAGAAAACTTATCCCTTCTGAAGAGAGTCCCTTTAGAAAGCAGTTAACAACACAACCCTATGCCAGCTTCAGCTGGTAAAGGAGAAATGAAAGATTATTGGGTGTGGACTATCTACTTCCAGCTGCTAAAACACTGTGGAGTTATCTGGATTGTTGACAAGACAATAAAGTCCTGATGTAGTGGGTTTCTTTTGGAACTGGAGAAATGCTAGATCTTTTGGACTTTATGGTGCACACCCTATCCAGTCTCTCATAGCACATACTTCTATTTCCCTTTCTTGCCACGTTCCCTTACTACTGACGGACACATTGCTCTAGACTTAGCTGCAAAACGGAAAAGTAATTTTCAAGACTATGCCTGCAACATTGGTGAGCATGAACCAGTATAAATTTATTTTGATGGAGCTGTGCTAATTTTTTATTCAGGAGTTGGCCCTACATGCTGTTCAAAGACATTAAAGTAAAAACTGTATCCTGTCACATGTACCATTTTTTAACATGGTAAGCTGATAGTGCTTGGCATTTTAGTATGTACAGAGGTCATAAATCTTCTCATCTATGGGCACCTGTTTTGTAAAGGAAATTTGTATTTGTCTTCTACCATAGTCTGCAATTATTAAGAGATTAATGATGTCAGAATTTTTAAATTTAAAATTAGGTTTTAAAACCTAATCAGTGGTTTATAGCTCAGAAATAGATGGCTTTTTGAATAGCTTCTCTATCATTTTTTTGTACCCCAGAGAACTTCTTACTCTTAGAAGCGTATTCAAAGCTTGGCCATAAACAAGAAGGTAAACTATGTATGTGATCTTTGCAAAGCTCTATTTAGGCAATAGAGGTCCTTCAGTCCTCATGGCATCATTAGAAGTTAAAAAATTGCAGCCTACCTAACACAAAATTGGCAGCTGTTTACCATCTTTTCAGTTCTTCTTGCAACATAGATTTTCTGATGCCTCACAAGGGCTTCTTTGGTAGCTAAACCATAGTTTTTGATTGAAAACGCTGTTGCTGTCCTTAAAGCCATTCATAGATTGGTAGCATTCTTTGAAAGTCTCATTTCAACCATTGGAACAGGCTACCCAGGGAAGTGGTTGAGTCACTATCCCTAGAAGTATTTAATAGGCGTGGCTTTTAGAGACATGGTTTAATGGTGACTTGATAATGTTATGATAATGATTGGACTCCATGACGTTAAAGGTCTTTTCCAACCTAAATGATTCTATGATTCATCTGCGTTGTATTTAACTGACTTCGAGATAAATACGCCAACATGATTCTGATCTCCCAGAATTATTACATTGTCTTTTTGAAGAAACTTTGCTCTTATGCATGATGTATAGGGACAATCTTCCAGTCACTGATCTAATAAGCAGCAGCTCCTGATATAATTCACTGGAGCCATAAAAAAAAGGTAATTTAAATGTTGTTGTAACATTCAGAAATTCTTCTTTGTGCTCCTCTGTCCTGCACAATAACTGCTCTTATGTAATACTAGGTTACTGTTTAATGAAGCATGAGTGGAAAGGGGGCAGAGAAGAATCTGCAAGACATGCTGAAGAAGGCTCCATCATTTTGAGCAACTACCAGGGATGTAAAAATCAGAGAGTGGCAAAGAAAATATTAGTATTACCTTTACTCAGAGTTAGAGGCCTGTGCTGTTTCCTTCACTTGATGATCAGCTCAGACCCTTCTAAGTGCTTTAAAACTGTGAGCTGAATAGCACCGAAGCTGGAAAGCAGTGAGCATGATTGATAACTTCAAGGTACTTTCTCATTTACGGCTGTGGATTGTGGTCCCACAGCAAGTAAACTAGATTCACAGTTCCCAAATCTGCCATCTCTCCCCTTCTTTGTCAATGAGCAAATATTTTTAGATAAAGGCTAGCAAGACCAAAAGGTCTGAACAAAACTGATGCTAATGCTGAACTCTGCTTCGAATATTGACAACAAAAAGACTAAGGGAGTGTCTGGTACTATGACAGCTGCTTGCTTGGAAGACTGAAAGTGAGCAAGAAGGTTAGTAAGCCTTTTAATCACATAGCTATAGTAACCAAGCTGATTAATTAAGATTTTCTCCACTTAAATCAGAATTGGGGTGAATATAACGGTTGTATATCATACTGCCATCTGGTGTCAAGAGACTGAGAAACAGGAAAATTAAAGCCTGTTTTCTGAAGATGTTTCTCCACGTGAAACAGCATCACATTTACAGATAGAGTGAACATTTCTAACTGCATAAGAGTTGATGGGACCCAGGAATATTTCCAAACTTGGACATACTTTTTATCTATATCATACTTACATATGCTGCACTACTCTTCCAAAATTGTGGCATTTCTGGATACAGTATAACTCAGAAATTAGTAGAATTCCTACCTTCATATAATGTGCTACAACAGTTTCTGGAACATTAGAGATTAATAACCATAAATTATTAAAAATTGTTCAATAAAGAGAACATTTGATGCTTCAAAAGCTTTTTTTGAAAGTAAAAATCTGCTTTTTTTTCTTCTGCAGTGATGCTCACTAACATAGCAACATAAAGGACAAGGATTTAAAAGTTAGTTTTCTTTCTAACGTGGCTTTTTTTTTCATCATATTGGAGTCATAATTCCCTATTAATTTGCATTAATGAGTCATTCCTGTGACACTATCTGAAAATGCGTACCTTGAAGGTAAAATAGCGCTGTGTCTGACTCAATATAAATGACTCCCCTGTCTCCCTCCCACCTTGACTTCATTATGGATACATTACTGGACACACAGCTGTATCATATACAAGGTGTAAGCAGAACCTATCTAAAAGTATGTACTTGTGCATAGGCTACCTAGGAGTATGTGTATGGCTATTTGTATTATAATACCTTGTGCATGCTTGGCTATCTGCATTAAAATAGTGTCTTGTGTCCCCAGGGAAGACTGAGGTTCATTCTACTGACTGCAGCTTATAAAGATGCAGATACTGTTCCAAAACATCTTTATATATCTTTATGCACAGGTGCAGATGGTCATGCAGCTCTTTTGTTCCTGCTCTGGGACAAGCTGATGCAAGCTGATTGGAACCTGAAGCAGTGCAATAAGGTCTGTGCTCTGTGCTGAGAGAGAGCCCCAGATCATGAGCCGTAGCAGTACGACTGAACAGCTTCCACCTGCCTCTGAGCACAAGTGGAGCAGATGCACAGACATTTGCAGCTGTCCACCTAGACAAGTCCTCAAAGATGCGTTCTTCAGTATCATTTTGTAGTTGTAGTATTGTAGGCTAACATCCTCAAATACTTAGTGGTTTTAGCAGTTTAAGTTACTCTTAAAACCTAAGACCAACTTGCGTTGCTGTTCTCTTATAAAATAGTAATTGATGAGATTCTATCTCTTTAAATGTGCACAATAGGAACAGATATATAGTATACAATATTATGGAACTTTGTAATGGTTGTGTGCTTAGGCTAGAGAAAATGAGATGAAGGGCTAGTCCAAGTAAGAGTTTTCAACAACAAAAAGGTACTGAAAAAGGAAGGGAATATACTGTTCTTCACATCCGCTGGGAAAAGTCATGATGGGCTTAAACTACAGCAAAAGAGATCCAGATCTCACATTAATAATAGCATTTTAAAGGTGAGAATAGACAAGCACTGTAACAGATTGGTTAGGGGACTGGGAATCTCTTTCTTTGGAGGTTATTATAGAGATGTTAAACAAATATCTCCCAAACACTTTTGAGATACGCTTGATCCTGCATTGGAGAATAAGAAATGTACTGACTTGTTGGGCTAACTTCTTTCATCTCAAATCTTTTAGGCTTTTCTGATTCACAGATCTAAAAGAAAGCAGATAGAATATTCTGTCACTGATAAAGATTTACAGTCTGTGTTAATCTTACTTTATGAATCATACTCTTCTAGGAGAGATCTAAAGATCTGTTTGTGATGGTAGAGTTACTGTCAATGAACGGAGATGCTCAATCTCTTTTATATGGATTCTCATCATCCCAATCACCATCTGTGCAACTTCAAAAAGCCTGAAACACATTCTCTAGCATTGCCAGTCTTACTCAGCTTGTTTTTACCTTCCTGCTGCTTCCAAAGGTCAAAAAGAAAGCAAAACAAAAGGATTGTGTTAAACTGAGTACTGTGTTTTATCAGAGGGGGAAATTGGTTTATTGTATTTATGAGCTGTATTCGCTATAATTTTGACATTAATATAACCACTGATACATAAAAAAACCTGGGGGTTTTAGAAGGTAGACCTGATTGAGAAATTTGTAGTAAAGCAATATTTCAGGAAAAAATGCTTCTTGGACAGGACTGAAATGTTTCTGATATGACAGAACCAGATAGCTTTTAGCCTCCATGACTGTTTTCTGCCTGTTTGTACACTGGAAATTAGGTTAGAAACTCTAATTTTCTAGTGTTGTATGTTGACTAATCCATTAGTGAATATTCCCTTGAAATAAGGTTATTGGTGCTTCAGGCTTAGCAGCCCTACTGTAAGAAACCCTGACATGTGAATGACCTAGAATTCAATGCTTTCTGGCTCCTTTTCACGGACTCAGCAGTCAATTTGGGAATAAAGTAGGGGTTTGAGCAGAAGTGCATTGCAACTGTGATGTTAGAAATGCCTAGTGGATTTCAGAGCAGGCAGGACCAGGTAGATATCAGATGAGCCAGGGTTTGGGGCTTCTTCACTCTAGCTTGTAGGAAAGGAGCTCTATTTCTGTTATGCTTTACATTTAAATTATTACCAAAGCAGGGAAGAAAAGCTTAAATTTTTGTGCATAGTGGTTATGTTCACTTTAATATGCACATAACTTTTCAGATTTTCTTGCTTATTGAACATCCCCTTTCAGAGTCTTTTCTTTCCCAAGTTTCATACTTGTGCTTTTGCTTTACCATGGATTGGCATCTAAAGAGATTTCTTCACCATAGCATGCATGAATTACAGTTGTGAGACCCTCAAAGGGCTATTAATATATAAGACACCTCATCAAGGTCACATCAAAAGACAGCCAGAGAGCAAGGAATTCAGCTTGCATCGATAGCAAGCTGATTCACTGCCATATGCACAGAATTACCTTTCTGCTCTGTAGCTGTGTCATGATTTCCAAGTTGTGCCAGAAGGCAGAAACACTCTGAATGTCTTGCTCTCATTCTTAGCTTCACTTATATCTCCAAGCACCATATGTAAGTAACTTCCTCTTAGTTTCTAGAGCAGTATCTTTAATCCTTCTCAGTGTTTTTATGCCACCTAAAGGTCTCTTTAAACTGCTGAATTCTTTAAATGTTTCTTCATATTAGGCTTAATGGCAGGAAGCTTTATTTTCAAATCAGTTTTCATTATTTTGTAAATTTGTACACCACTTAAATAAAACTATTTTTTGTAAATGGCTTATTATTTGTAAAATCCAGATCAGATAAATTGGTTAAAATGGCATGAAAGCTTCAAAACCCCTGGCATTTTCAATATTATTTTTGTGTTAATTTTTCAGTGCAGAATAATTTTGTGGTGTGTTATGTTATAAAAAACTTCGTCTTGAATCTTTATATCAACAATTTTGTTAAAATACTATTTTTTTTTAAAGGATAGTTGTGAAACCTAAGGTTTCAGGAAAGATAACTTTTAAAATGTGGCCCAATAAATATCATAAATGTATCTATAATATGTGCATATTACATGCTATTTTTATTTAAGAATTAATAGAAAAAGAATAGACTACATTTTCAAAGAAAAATTTGATTAATGAGAGTGATTTTTTATTTAAAGGGATACAATAAACAAGTTTCCTTCAACATACTTTGCTTACCAAAATATCTCAGTCTAATTCTATACATGATCAGACAAGTTGAGGTGATAAAACGTAAGTTGGACATATCGTATAAGGAAGCACAGAGGTTTGTGACACCACGATTACATTCATTTCTTGAAAATGATATGGCCTTTCAATCAAATAAATGAATGCACGAAAATCAAAATACAAGAGAAATGTAAGAGTAAGTATGAGTAGCTGACTCTTAGATGGAGATTAATCTGTGTCATAAATATTAAAGTAATATTAAAGTAAGGCATATTAGGATATAAAATATGGTTGAAAAGCATTTTTACTGAGACACTCTTTCTTACAAGCCAGATATATAATCTGTCATTGTTTTTTCCTTGTGTTCCTCTGCATGCAGGAAAATTCAGTCATGCCAATTTGTCTGTGAATACTTCACTTCTGGTTCAGATGATAGAGGTACAGTGACAAAAGCCTTTTTACGTGCACAGATGATTTGCACTAAACATGCTTCACAGAACCCCAACCATAGATGCAAGGTATATTTCCACTAAAAAAAAAGAAACTATGATGCACAATAAACCCCTATTGTAGACAGAAGCAATATTTTTTTCTAAACATTCAAAACACTACTTCAAGTCTATTCTACCAAGAAAAAAGAGGTAATCTTAATTGTACTGTTGGATACTTAATTTTTTTACAAAATGTAATGCCATTCCTATCTGATATCTGAGGGAGAAGTGTTGAAGTGACCTTGTTTCCCACTAGACTTATAAGTTTTCCAGCAAAGAGAAATGGGAGTTCAAAACTACAAATGCAGTTATACAAACTATGACTAATCTGTTGCACAGATTGAATGAAATGATGGGTGAATGACTGACCTGTTCCTTGGGGTATTTTAGCTTTGAAAAGAGGCCAGCAAGGTGCACGTTTACAGGATTGCCAAGGGGAAATGCAGAAGCAGATAGGTTAATTGATTTGCCCAGGCAGTAGTGTGGTCTAATGTATTAAGTTTGAACCTGGGCCTCGGAAGACACCTTCTGTCTCACAAAGGTTTTGTGAGACTTAATTAGGACTTGCAATTTGCTTTGAAAACGCTTTTCAGACATGCAGTCCATCTTCAGCTGTAAATATGTGTCTATAGCTGAAATACATGGGAAGAAATTTAATCAATGGAGTTTGGTAATTTAATATAATTGTTTTTCCCAATTACTTAATTCTGTATTGACCAATTAGTTATGAGGGTCAATTAAGTATCAGGGTGATCTTCTTACACCGTGTCTCCTCATTGTTAGTACATACACATTTATCCATCTCAAAAAAAAAACCCAATTCCTGGACTTTTTGCAGTTTCAGCTATGTAAGAACTCTATTTCACCATTTAGAACATCATTTTGCTCACAGAAGTGAGAAGAATTCCCCAAAATAAAGAGAAAACATAGAAAGAAAATACTATAAACTTAAGCATATCTTTTAAAAATCTATTTTTCATGTATTGCTGCCAGTCCAAAGATTTACCAGTGGAATCTTATTCAACAATAGCAATCTTCTGAATTTTACTGATGTAAAAGGACCTCAGAAACAGGAAACAGCTTGACTTGATGATCACTACTCTACTGTATTTTCAGATTTGTAAGTGAGAGGGAGATGAGAAGAAGGAAGCCATGAGCAGAGAGTATCCATTTGTGATTCCCCAATACCAGAATGCTTTCTTGGGCACACAGGCAGCTTCTACTAGAAACACAACCTGAAGCATTCTCAGAGCTGTCCTAGCTTTAAATTACCCCACCAGTTTAATAGTCACCACATCACCAAAATAATATGCAACCATATCCAAATAACAGCCTAGGCAATAGAAGCATGTGTTAGTTGAATGCTTTTTGAAAGAGTTTTTAAGACATCAATGCCCATGCAGTCTACTGTATACAAAGGAACCAAATTGCTGCATTACCTTTACATTTTTTTTTTTTGTTTTCTACAAAATGTTGTGAACAATTTGGTACTCTGTAGCTCCTTTCATCCTGGCTGACCTTAGGGTCTTTTGTTATGACAGTCTAGTGTAGCCAAGTTGAAAAACTTCAGTATCCCCTGGTAGAAATACTGGATATTAAGGGTAGAGGAAATGACTGCTGGATCATGAACAAAGTTCAATGATGCAATGCTACTAATGTTACTAATCTAACAGTGGACCAGAATTTGAATATATGCAGGAATCTACTTCAGCTAAATCAAGTATTGCTACCACTTGCAACTTTTCTGGAAATTTCTAGTAGTTTTTTCTACCACTTGTGTGCATGTTACCTTTATGAAGTATTTTGAAGTTAAAGACTTGTAATGCTTTACATTACAAATAAAAGAAAATTTGACTTTTGGAATTCATGTTACCGAAACTCTGAAGAGCATACGTAATTTTGTGAATGTAAGCAACATCATAGACTATCGTTGAAGCATCTTATGCTTGTAAGAACATTCAGTTGTGTGTGATGTATAGCTTTGAAGGGGAGAATATTATCAGCACAATCCTGCAACAAGAAATATTTATGTGAGTTGTTTGAATACCTGTTTAGCTGACATAGGATAGAAACAAAAAGGTCTTAGTAAGAAAAACCTCCTCTGTCCTGGGGATCCAAATAAAAAAATATTATAAATGAAGGACTGGCGTCTTTCTTTGTAGAGCAGAATAACCTAACAATTATTTGCCACTTTTAAGGTTGATTAGTTGTGACCTGTGACTTAATTATCTGTAGTGACATGGTACATGGGAATGACAATGAATCATATCTGTAGCACACTGAGTATAATCTGAAAGTCTATATGAAGACAAAGGTCTTCTACCATCCTCCAGGTACTTAAAATGAGCTACAGAAAAACCACATTTATCACAAACACACATGCACACTTCATGATTGCTATCAAAGCCTTCACCTATAGACACACTACCCTGTTTAATTAATGTCAGTTACAGTACAACGTATCAATAGAATGTAATCATTCATTTGGGAGCCACAGTATGGATGAAAAAAAAGGAAAATATGAAATCATACTGAAAGAATTCAATCAATAGAAGAGCAAACATAACTTGTGTGGAGTCTTTTTTTTGTGTGTGTTTGCAAACAGGATTCACTAGCACAAATGTATTGAAAAGATTGCAGTCTTACTCAGAGTATTTAATAACAAATTCTTGCTAAAGGCTTGTCAGGTCTGTGCACCCATGTGAGACTGGAACTAAAACACAATCTTTTCATAATAGACAACTTTATAGAGTTGTTTGTTGTTGTTGTTTTTTTTTTTCCCCAGGGTGGTTAAATATACCTTAAAAATATAGTCATATTTATAAGTTGTTTTAAATTGCTCATGAGTTTTAATTAACATTTCTGTGAATCAGGTTATGTGTCTTAGGTTAGTATTACAGAAAGAAAACTTTTATCTATACCAGGTATTTTTGGTATGTGGTTAAGAATACTTGTAGCTAACTCTGCAACTATTTTTGTAAACGTAATAATCCAGTAAAAGGAAAAAAAAACTTTGCTAATTTTCAGATAATTGGAAATTTAACAATCTACAATCTCCAGAGCTACTGCTACCCTCTAATATCTTTCCTTGTCATTTTGTTGTTTTACTGAATAGTAATACACATAATAATGCCATGTGCTATATTGATTCAAGGTACTATAATTGCCAAGATGATTGAAATGCTGTCTCCAATGGTCCTTGACACCTCATATATCCAGATTATGATTTGCATTTATTCCCATGGGATTTAGCGATTGTCTATATCTGTATGCACTTTGAGACTGATGTACTTTAGATCTCTAAGAAGAAATATGTGTGGGTGATGAACCATTTTATTCATAACCCAGTGGGAATCCATAAATATAATTTGTGCTTCGCTGTAAGTTCATTGGCTCCTAAGAACAACTTTCTATGGCTTTCTTCCAGGTCACAACATATTTTGTGAGAAAATTAAAAAGTAAAAAGCAATGAAGTTTGAAACATCAGTTTAAAAATCACATTCTGAATCAGGATTGTAAATAATGTTCTGAAGTTCTCTATACCATGGGTGTGCTGAAAAGAAGGAAGACTTTTGTCTTCTGCTGCAGCAGTCATTTGGAAAAGTTGCAAGTGTTTGATCAGCCAGTAAATTCAGGTTCACGTGAAATCAGTAGTTTTCTATTTTATATTTTGAATTAATTTCTGACTTACTGTGTTTCTGTCAATTAATACACCATTCTGGTTTCTGTTTCTTATGGTTGATTAAAGTAAGTTGATTAGTGAACGTCCTGTGTTGGTGAAGATTTGTCAATATCTCCAGAAGAAAGTGTTTGATTTATACATACATATGTATGTATGTATGTGTGTATATATATATATATATTTATATATATAATTTTTTTTTGAGACATCACTTTGCCATCTATTTCCCTATTACACTTAACAGCTCTTGAAACAAATGGAACTAAAGTGCGAGTTGAACCATAGTATTACTCAACACTAGAAGAATTGTTTCCAGTGGACACTATTGGTAAGGGTGAGATATTGCTAAGAGTACTCTAACAAACTTCAGCTCAAGCTGTGTTACTATCGTTGATTTGTGATCTATTCTTAGACAAATACCAAGCTTCTATATTATCAACTTTTGGTTACTTTTGATAAATTTTATAGCTAGAATTTTGTTACGGAGCTAGTCTCCCTAATAATTTTCACGTTCCTATGAAGACAATATGAATTATGTTGAGTAATATATGTTGCCCTTTAGATATAAAGAGGTTTCTAAGGTTTGTTTTCAGTATGAGGCTATTAGGAAAATTAGATGACTAAGCACATCTGCCCAAAAACACTGGTGCGTCTTCACCTTGAAAAGATGCCCTGGTATCTTTTCATTGATAAAATCCTTCGCATATGGGTTTCTTAAATATGTTGTTTAATTTTTTCAAAAACTGACTCTAATGTAGCTTATTCTCACAAGACCTATATCTCACAAAAATTGGGCTAAATTGGGATAAAAATGATTGCATAAAACAAAATTTTCTAACAAAATCAGACTTTATTATTCTTACAAGATGCTTCCATTTGTGTAAAAATGCAGATGTCTCTGTTAGAAAGTTGGAAGCCATGTGGATCCCAATCATGCATAACAATTGCTGAAAAATGCATTTATACATGGGAACTTTTCTTAGAGGGCAGATTTTGTTCTTATTGTCTAGCACAGCAGAATTTAACTGACTTTGGTAATTTGCTCTACCTACATAGATTTGTACTATTTTCAGCATGCATGAGCTGTGTCCTCCAGATCTGTACACTCAGTATCAAGATCTGTCTTGTGAATTTAGGAGAAAAATATATTATTTTTCTGGAGAAAAAATACATCAGCTTTAGCTGGTATGAGAAGGGACAGATCTTTGTATCTATTTGGATGAGGTTTGTGCTGCTGGTCTTGCACGAGTTCCTTTCAAATCCTGAAAAATTTTCCACAGTATCAGCCAAAAGTGTTCTACAAAGGATATTCTTCCCTCTATTGCACCACATGGATTACATCCTTATTATGTCACTGAACATGTTGTTCTTCAGAGACAATGCAATAGTCATACTTTGTAACATGATTACTGTTATATTTATAAAGGATTAATAATTGTGTTTTCTAGACATGAAAATTATTTAATTGCAACATCCGTTACTGTGTAAGAAGATATTGCAGGTTGTTAATAATCTATTAACCCCTTAAAAATTGTAAAAATGGAACTGGATTTGGTAGACTGTGAGCAGGCAGCACCGTCCAGATAGAAACTGCTTCTGTGGGACTCCTTTACAGTTAATGCAGACATTGACAAATGATTGTAGATGTTCATTGTAAAATATTGTTGTCCAAAGAAAATGTCATTGATGACATGTCCCTTAAAACTTGGGCCAAATTTGCCAATGATATCAGTGTACGCAAAATCATTCATCCAAAGGAGTCGTGTGGAAGCTTGTTGTTTTGGGTTTTGTTTTTTTCTGCAAAATTAAATAAGGCACTTGGTCTTTAGAAAAAGTCTTTCAAGGTTTTCACTCCACAGGAAAATATTTATTCCTTTTCAATCACAAGAAGCCAAAACTGAACAATTTTGGGCATAATCAAGTATGTTATTTTCTTTTTGTCCCCATTTCATCACCGTAAGGGGGAAAAAAAGCCTTGTTACAATGAAATTAATCTTTAATATTCTACCACTTTTAATCTGGACTGATGGAGTCAGTCATGGGAAACATGGGAAAGGTTTATGTCGTAGGGGCAAAAGGGTTCTGGGACAGGAATTAGCAGGGCTCATTCGGAGAGCTTTAAACTAGATTCGAAGGGGGATGGGGTGGTAGCTGGGCTTGCACCACTGGGGCAATGCTCTAGTGTTGAGGTAAGACCAGGAGGCCCCCCATCCCCCTGGGGTGAAATCAGGGGGTGAATCTGGGATGAAATCAGTGTGCCCAGCTCGCTCCCTGAAATGCCTGTACACCAATGCACGCAGCATGGGGAATAAGCAGGAGGAGTTAGAAATCCGTGTTCGGTAGGGGGGCTATGATCTAGTGGCAATTACAGAGACTTGGTGGGACGCCTCGCATGACTGGAATGTGGTCATGGATGGCTATGTCCTGTTCAGGAAAGACAGGCCACTAAGGAGAGGTGGTGGAGTTGCTCTTTATGTGAGTGAGCAGCTAGAATGTATTGAGTTCTGTCCAGAGGCAGATCAGGAGCGAGTTGAGAGTTTGTGGGTGCGAATTAAGGGGCAGGCTGGCAGGGGTGATACTGTTGTGGGTGTCTGTTACAGGCCACCTGATCAGGATGAGGAGGGTGATGAGGCCTTCTACAGGCAGCTGAGAGCAGTCTCGCAATTACAGGGCCTGGTTGTTGTGGGGGATTTCAACTACCCTGATATTTGCTGGGAGGCCTACTCAGCCAGCCATCCCCAGTCCAGGAGGTTCCTCCAGTGCATTGACGATAACTTTCTGATGCAAATGGTGGATGAGCCAACTAGGAGAGGAGCGCTGCTGGATCTGATCCTCACTAACAAGGAGGGTCTGGTTGAAGAGGTGAAGGTTGAGGGCAGCCTTGGTTGTAGCGACCATGAGATGGTAGAGTTCAGGATCTCATGTGGCAGGAACAGAATAGCTAGCAGAATCACAACCCTGAACTTCAGGAGGGCCAACTTTGGCCTTTTCAAGCAATTGCTAGGGGAAATCCCATGGGACAGGGTACTAGAAGGTAAGGGGGCCCAAGATAGTTGGTTAGCATTCAAGGACTGCTTCTTCCGAGCTCAAGATCAGAGCATCCCAACAGGTAGGAAGTCAAGGAAGGGTACCAGGAGACCTGCATGGTTGAACAAGGAACTGCTGGGCAAACTCAAGTGGAAGAAGAAGGTGTACAGATCGTGGAAGGAGGGGCTGGCCACTTGGGAGGAATATAAGTCTGTTGTCAGAGGATGTAGGGAGGCAACTAGGAAAGCTAAGGCCTCCTTGGAATTAAACCTTGCAAGAGAGGTCAAGGACAACAGAAAGGGCTTCTTCAAATACATTGCAGGTAAAACCAACACTAGAGGCAATGTAGGCCCACTGATGAATGAGGTGGGGGTCCTGGAGACAGAGGATAAAAAGAAGGCGGAGTTACTGAATGCCTTCTTTGCCTCTGTCTATACTGCTGGAGGCTGTCCTGAGGAGCCCTAGACCCCTGCGGCCTCAGAAGAAGTCAGGATAGAGGAGGAATCTGTCTTGGTTGATGAGGGCTGGGTCAGGGACCAATTAAGCAACCTGGACGTCCATAAATCCATGGGCCCTGATGGGATGCACCCGCGGGTGCTGAGGGAGCTGGCGGAAGTCATTGCTAGGCCACTCTCCATCATCTTTGCTAAGTCGTGGGCAACGGGAGAGGTGTCTGAGGACTGGAGGAAAGCGAATGTCACTCCAGTCTTCAAAAAGGGCAAGAAGGAGGACCCGGGTAACTATAGACCGGTCAGCCTCACCTCCATCCTCGGAAAGGTGATGGAGCAACTTGTTCTTGGTGCTGTCTCTAGGCACATCAAGGATAGGGGGATCATTAGGGGCACTCAACATGGCTTCACCAAGGGGAAGTCTTGCTCAACCAACTTGATAGCCTTTTATGAGGATGTTACCCGGTGGATAGATGATGGTAAAGCTGTGGATGTGGTCTATCTCGATTTCAGTAAGGCGTTTGACACGGTCTCCCACAGCATCCTCGCAGCTAAACTGGGGAAGTGTGGTCTGGATGATCGGGTAGTGAGGTGGATTGTGAACTGGCTGAAGGAAAGAAGCCAGAGAGTAGTGGTCAATGGGACAGAGTCCAGTTGGAGGTCTGTGTCTAGCGGAGTTCCGCAAGGGTCAGTTCTGGGACCAGTTCTATTCAATATATTCATTAATGACTTGGATGAGGGATTAGAGTGCACTGTCAGCAAGTTCGCTGATGACACAAAACTGGGAGGAGTGGCTGAGATGCCGGAAGGCTGCGCAGCCATTCAGAGAGACCTGGACAGGCTGGAGAGTTGGGTGGGGAGAAATTTAATGAAATATAACAAGGGCAAGTGTAGAGTCCTGCATCTGGGCAAGAACAACCCCATGTACCAGTACAAGTTGGGGGCAGAGCTGTTGGAGAGCAGCGTAGGGGAAAGGGACCTGGGGGTTCTAGTGGACAACAGGATGACCATGAGCCAGCAGTGTGCCCTTGTGGCCAAGAAGGCCAATGGCATCCTGGGGTGTATTAGAAGGGGTGTGGTTAGCAGGTCGAGAGAGCTTCTCCTCCCCCTCCACTCTGCCCTGGTGAGGCCGCATCTGCAATATTGTGTCCAGTTCTGGGCCCCTCAGTTCAAGAAGGACAGGGAACTGCTAGAGAGAGTCCAGCGCAGAGCCATGAAGATGATTAAGGGAGTGGAACATCTCCCTTATGAGGAGAGGCTGAGGGAGCTGGGTCTCTTTAGCTTAGAGAAGAGGAGACTGAGGGGTGACCTCATTAATGTTTATAAATATGTAAAGGGCAAGTGTCAAGAGGATGGAGCCAGGCTCTTCTCAGTGACATCTCTTGACAGGACAAGGGGCAATGGGTGCAAGCTGGAGCACAGGAGGTTCCACTTAAATTTTAGGAAAAACTTCTTTACGGTGAGGGTGACCGAACACTGGAACAGGCTGCCCAGAGAGGTTGTGGAGTCTCCTTCTCTGGAGACATTCAAAACCCGCCTGGACGCGTTCCTGTGTGATATGGTCTAGGCAATCCTGCTCCGGCAGGGGGATTGGACTAGATGATCTTTCGAGGTCCCTTCCAATCCCTAACATTCTGTGATTCTGTGATTCTGTGATTCTGTGAGTCAAACATGGTCCTAAAACTGGTATAGACTCATTTTATAAGTTTTTGCTTTTATTTCCCAACTCCAGTTTATATTAGGGGTTGTATGAGTTTGGCATTAAACTGCCTGTCATTCAAGACTGCCAGAAATAAGAAAGCTTGAGGTTACAGAAAATATTTACTTTTTTTTTTTAATTCACCCTTCAAAATTCATGACAGAGAATGACTGCTGCTAACAGTGCCTTTTAGGGACAAATGCTTTATTCTTTTCTTTGGTGTAGACTGTGTATTAATACAATAAATTTGGGAAGCAGGGTCTTCCTGTAAGGAGAATGCGGAGAAGTGCATAAGAATTCCAGCTTGACTTGTGCTTCATATCAAGGATGTTGGTCACAGTATGAGTTGGCTCACTGTTAATCAGAAATATCTGTCTATGAAAACTGAATATTGAAATGGATTTTGAAACTTTTACCCTGACTGCTATGGGAAAAAGCTATCTTTTAATCTTATTAGAAAGATAAATACTGCTGAAAACTACAGGTGATACTGACTTTCTAGGCAAAGCTTAGAGAACAAATTATGTTAATAACCTTGGATCAATCTTGATTAAGTTGATTTCAGTTTAAATTAAATTAAATGGATGTACTAGCAAAAATAAGTCTAACTATTGCACTGAATTTCAAAAGACAAAGAATTATGAACGAGGGGATGTAGATAGGGGAATGCACTAAGCTGCTCAAAAATATGAATGTAGCAGGGGTCTTTGTCTTTATGCCTGTAGAACCAGCTCTATTAAAATCGATACCCTAAAAAAGGGGTTTCGTGCAGAAATTTATAGAAATGGCCTGAAGATCAGGGGTTTCCTATGTATCAAAAAGGAGTTCTATTTAACATACTGTGGTCCCAGTCCAGCAATTGGATTTAGATAGGCAGATATGCTCATACTGAACTATCTTCACTGACTCGGTAAATGAAGTATTATTTGGAGATAAAGATATTTGCCATCCTGATTTGTTGCAGGTTTAAGTTCAAGAAGGGAAATTCACCCATCTTCTGAGGACTTAATTCACATTGTATACAGCTTGTTGCTTACCTAAGATGTGTGCTTGTAGGGATGCGGGAGGGAAGCATCCTTTCCTAGATGAGGAAAAGTAGAAGGGACAGACAACTTCACAGAATGTTCTTTAACCCAACATATTGAGGGGTTTTTGTAATTACGTGTATTGCCTCATCTATAAAACAAACTACATAGGCATTATTCTGTGTAGCTTCTAAACTCATCGATATATTATTGATTTTCATTGTCAAGTGATTCTGAAGCTAAGACTACAAGGAGGGTCAGGGCAGGAATCAATTTCTACCTGTACCATCAAGTTGACTCTAAAATATACCCAAGAGAATAACTTCAAGATCTCTATAGTAAAATCATACTTTCAAAATATTTTGTCCTCTGACTCAATTTCTCAATATTTTAAAAGTAGTTATCTAATATATTTTGGGGTTTGGCTTTCAATCTTGACTGTTTGTTTACTTTTGGGGCCTTTTTTTTAATATAAAGGCAAAGCACCAAGAACTAATGCTTTTCTTAACATTTTGTACGCATAGGTGTATTTTCTGTGTAGTGATACTTGGTATTTTCATTCAAAGCAATAATACCCCTCAGTCTCTATTGTCTGTCATAGTGTTTAGCTGAAGCTAGTGTTGATCCTTCCCTTGAAGCCTTGAACTGGATTTCTCTGAGCTTATGACTGCAGGTGTGATTTCTCCCAGAGGGCTTGTTCATACACTGGATGGTAGTGTGCTTTGAGGGGAGTGCCTCTTTTATGTATTGTATCTTCTTTCTGTTTAAATTAACTTTCTCTTTAAGTAAACACCTCAAACAGTGTGAATACCTTCTCTTCTGTTGTCTCTGACATTGTATGTAAAGCTCCTTCTACCTCCTGACTCTTAAACAGTTGCTGTGACTATTACTATGTGTAATTTTCTTTCAGGCCAGGTTCTAGTATGGGACCATAAGCTTCTTGCATCTCTTGTAAATATCTCTTCCTCTGTAGTATTAAGCAATACAAAGATTTTATACAGGAATTCATTTTACTGACAGACAATTTGGAAGCCTAAGTTTTTCATCAAAATACATTTTTTTCCCACTGTAGTGGGTTGGTCCCAGCCAACAGATAAGTACCCACCTACTGGCCCGCTCACTCCCCCCACAGCAGAACAGGGGAGAGAATCGGAAGAGCAAAAGCTGAAAACTCATGGGTCAAGATAAAGACAATTTAATACACGAAGGAAATCTGCGTACGCAAGCAAAGCAAAATAAGGAATTCATTCACAACTTCCCATCAGCAGGCAGATGTCCAGCCACTTTCTGGGAAGTGAGGCCTCAGCATGTGTATTGGTTGCTTGGGAAGACAAACAGCATAACCATGAACATCCTCTCTCCCTCCTCATTTCCCTGAAACCTTGTTGCTGATCATGACATCATATGGTATGGAATATCCTCTTGGTGTGTTGGAGTCGGCTGTTCTGACTGTGTTCTCTCCCAAATTCTTGCCTATGCCCCAGCCTACTCACTGATAGGCAGAGTGGGAAAAATAAAAGCATGACTGTGCATGCACTGTTCAGCAACAGCCAAAACACTGGTGTGTTATCAACACTGTTTTAGTCACAAATCCAAAGCACAGCACCATACAGGCTGCTATGAAGAAATTTAACTCCATCACAGCCAGATCCAGTACACTGTCCTTCAGTTCTTAAAGTTTTTGGGGTATCATAGGAAACTAAGTTAGAGACTTTGAGAAATGTCAGTGCCTCCGACAGTGGGATCAACGATACTGCTGTTATTCCCAAGAAATGCTTACCTAAATGTTTCTCAGAGGTGATCCATGATGGAAATTTCATTATTTCTCAGAAAACAAATTATTCCAGACCATTTTTGAGTAAAAATAATTGAAAAGAAAGTTTAAAACTTTTGGTTCTCATAATATTTACAAATATTTCATGGGTATACATTTATTTTTAATGAAAGTTCCTGAAAATTAATTATTTTTTTTTAACAGAAGACTTTTATCTTAAAACCACTTTGTCCTTTCTAAGTAATTTCAGCTGTGATAAAACATGTCGGCACTATCACAGCATATCTGGATGAACAAATTGTGGTAAGAGACAGTGCAAAAATAAATCCACCCTAAGAATATGATGCATTGCATGGTAGATGATGCACTGGGTAAACTTTTTTCTTGACTGTCCCATCTTGAGACAAATAAGATTTATTTTGCAGTAAAGAAGACAGTAAGAATGTAGAGGAAGATGAAAATATCATGGATGCAAGGGCTTTTTCAGTAGAAGTGTGGAAAAAAAGACAAGTGAAAAATTGAGATCAGTAAGAGATTTTGGTTTTTGTTATGATTTTGAAGGTCTCATTCACTTCATTGTATGTGGTAGGAAATCTTCTAATAGACTCAGTCAGCCTTGTTTTACTGGCTTTCAAAGTGAACTCAAGGTCAGGGGTGTTACAGTGATACTACACAAATGTAGTAACATCTCTTACCACAGAGACATAATTGCTGTATTAACGAACCAGTATTTATTAATGGAACTGATTGTTACCACATTTTTGGTGTTAAAATTCAGAACTGTGAAAAGGTTTCATTTTTTACATGATTTAAAAAGTGTCTTTTTTTTCAGACACGGTCAGACAAGCCTTCTCAACATGAACTAACTTATTTTATTTTCCAAACAGGTAGTATTGCTCATGGTACTAGAAAGATATCTGCAAACACAAGCCTAACTAGGGAGAATAACCCATTAGTGCTCTAGTACGTAAAGATGCACCTATGTCAGCATTTTGAGTCTTACTGTAAATGTGATTTGGAAGGAAATCTCTTGATTGTCCCTACTAACTGTGCTTTGGCTTACATCACGGAGAAGCCCTGGAGCATCTAAACTGAATTGCTTTCAGACGAAGCTGAAGCAGATGTGCTCAAGAACAGATCATGCACCCAGCTGATAATAAACACTGGGACTGCAGGACCTAAGCAGGATCTGCAGAGCAAAACTGCCTGCAATACAGATGGTGCAAATACTGTGGCCTCAGCACCAGCTGCTTGGCTTTACAGCTCTGCTTTTGCTGTTCCACACTACTTGCTAATGTAGGCATAAAATACGATTACTTAAATGCAAGAAAATGTTATCTACAGCACAATGTAAAGTTAAAATTACCTAAGATAGCATAGAAAACCAGGTGCACTTTCCCAGAATAGTGCAAACAGGCATATCAAATTGTATGTGTGAAAATGAATAGTTGCCTCAATGGGATGCTGCGTCCTAGCTAATTGGTACCACTTCTGAATGCCACACAGATGCAGCTTCAAAATGCCTCAGACTTGAGAACTAGTTTAGTCTCAACTAAGGTATCTCAGGATGGTGCAATAAAAATAATGCAATAAAAAAGAATGCAATAGAAAAGAACTCCTGAGTTTGCAAATGGTGCTGATGAAAGGACAAAAGAGAAATCCTGGTCTGTTCTTTGACAATACAGAACTCCAACAGGAACACTGGCTTTTTAAAGAAATTACAATAGCCAGAGCTTTTTTTTTTTATGTGGCTACTTGTAGTCCTTATTAGCTATTAGCAGAACTCTGCCATCTAATCCTTCCACAAAGTCTAGACAGCCAACAACAAGAGCTGAATTTAAAATCAGACCAGTTCCAGACGAGCAATTGGTCTTTTTAATTTATCTCCTGTTTTCATCCTCAGATACCACCATCCAAGCACACTTGGTTTTAGGCTCCCTTCGCCTCTGGAGTTATTGGAGGAAAGACGGCTTTCATACTAGAACTTAGGCACCTGCTTTGCACATGTTTACAGCATAAAACCAAATTATCTCTTTTTCTATTAGCCAGATCCAGATGCTCAAATTTCAAATGTAAACTTTTAGGTTTTTTTCCCCTCAACTATATCCCCCAAACCCTACCAGTATTAAGTACGTAGTTTCATTTTCTGAGGGAAATACAATGAGAAGGGTGTAGTGGTATAAAGACAAGGACCTCCTTCTTCACTTCCTGTATATCACAGAAACATTCTCCTTGAAAATAATGAAAATATGATTAAGCTCTAAGGTCCACAGAATGAAACATTTAATTCTAGATAATGAGACAAAAGGATTCAGAAAATACAACACCTATATTTCTTCTTTTGTCTCCACAATAAAATGTTATAAAGACAGGAAGATACCAATGTAAAATTCATCACTTGAAATACTACTGTTGGAAAAAAGAAATCAAGCCCACAGGAAAAAAAAAGGATGCCTGAGCTGAAGCTGAGGAGGCAGTGTGTCAGCTGCACTTCATGGTAGTTAACTAAGAAACAGAAACTAAGGGGGGGGGAAAAAAGCTACAAGAATTTCAGCAGTTAAGTAGTACTTCCACTGTTAATCACAAATTTAGTTAAGCTATGACCACAGCCTTATCAATGCCCTGATGAAGTACCTATTAAAAAAATGTATTCTTCAACTTATTTATAAAGTATTGCATGACTTTGAGACTTGTTAGGATCTCAGTACAGCTGAACTTAAGGAAGTCTGAATGCTCTATTGGATTCCTTTATGGAAGTGGACACAATTAAGAGAATAAAAAAAACTTTCTTAGTTTGGGTAAAACGTGCAAGCCTTTTTACCTTAAAATCTTCCATAAGTGGTGTATTTTTTAGTATTTTTTTAACTGTAATATATCTGTACTAATATCCTACAAACAATAATTTAAAAAATATAAGTGATAGAATGACACCACCATCCACTTTCATCTCATACACTTAAAGAAAATCTATTCTTCAAAAAAACTTGGGCAAACATATATAGGTTAATTTGAATCTGCCAAAGTTACTTGGGTTTGAAGTCATCATGACATACTCTGATACTTTTATTCCAGTAGTCTTAACAAGAATTCCTCTTGTACCTTGATTGTTTTTCCAAAGCTCATGTTTCAGTGCTAATGGACCTCTCTAGAAGAGAAGTATGCTTCTGATCTTCAGAAGAACTATTTGTTTTGCCCTGTCATGACAATTTCCATGCTGTTTCCAGCCCAGTCATCCTCCTACAGATACATAACTCCTGCAATTTCTCCAAGCCACTACAAGTAATTATTGTGGGAGATCTGGAAGAGGGGAGTGTCCTGGTTTGGACTAAACCAGGCCGATTTTCCTTTCAGTGATTTTTACTTTCAGCTAAGTCTCCTCTAAGTAACTGCACTTTCTGAAACTAACTACATGTTTTGCAGACAGTGTCTGCTTCCAGGACTGATAACGCTCAAAGTTTGTAGTTATCGCTGAGGCACCGGTAGGGGTGTTGTGCAGTAAGGCTCTTGCTGTACTTAGTCTTAGAGAAACCAAGGTCACTGCTGAATTCCTCACTGCTTATGAGTGAAGAGCCGAAGGGGGGTCGCAGCTGCAGGGGGGAGCAGACAGGGCAGGTGACCCAAAATTGACCAAAGAGGGTATTCCATCCCATATACGTCATTCTCGGTATAAAGCGGGGGGATCACGAGGGTCTCGCTCTTGCTCTCTTTTCTGCTATGGCCGGTGTCCAAGGAGGACTCCGACTGTTTTCCTGCTGCCCCCGATCCCGATCCGTGCGTCCCTGAATCCAGCTCTCGACCGTCGCTAGGCCCAGCCTGGGCCTTCCCGGAGCCTGCCCTGCAGTGCCGGTGGTGACGTTGCCGACATCGGGGGAGCTCGATCTTGGTTTTATATATATATTTGTATATATTTGATTATTCCAATATTATTATTATACTCTTTTTCATTATTATAGGTTTATTAAAACTGTTTTAACTTTCCAACCCGGAAGTCTCTCTCCCTTTTCCCTTTCCCTTTCCCTTCGGGTGGGGGGGGAGGGTTAACAGAGAGCGTCTGCTGCAGGTTTAATAGCCAGCCCAGCTTTAAACCGTGACAGGGAGTATTAGGGCAAGAAGTGACGAAGATCCTGGTGGAGTTGGATGGGCAGCAGGACAGTTTTCCCTGTAAGGGATGACTAAGAAAATGTGGATTTTGAAACATTCCTACCTTTACTCTTCAGCTGACATTTGCCAAAATTGCATTAGAAAATTTTTCTTACTGTATGCAATTTGTATAATGTGCCTCAATTTTCAAACACCGCAGCTAATTTACATCCATTTTGATTAAACGTTTGTCCTCATGGCAGCAAAGGACAGTTGGAATTGCCATCACAGGTCAAACCACTGATCTGCTAATCCAATGTTCTATTTCTGTCAGCAGTCAATACCAGCTGCTTCAGGGAAAGAAAACACATAATAAACAATTATGGAATAACCTGCCCAGAGGCAAATCATCTTCCTAATCTTATCTGTGTCTGTGTATGATTAATTGTGAAACCTCAAATGTAGATAAACCTAGAGAGATAGCTGGAGGAGCAGGGAATTGCTAGGGAGGACTGATTTTATGGCAATAAGTGATCAGTAAAATTGGCGTCTTTAACATACACCATAGTAGCATTTTATAACAGTTTTCACATTAATAATTGTAAACAAATTATATACCTGGTCTTACCTTCCCAATATCTGCCTGCATCTGGAGAATGGTCCCTAAAATCACAAGAATGGTTGTATATCCTGCTTTTATTATCTTTGTTTGGTTTTAGGATGTTCTGGGTCTCAAGATCAAAATTTTGCTGGGGGCAGGGGAAGGCTCTTTCTTGCCCATGTGAGAGTGGGATCACATAACAAAACCTAATGCTGCAATTCATCTCATGTAAACTTTGCTTGAATGAGAATGAGCACTCCAGCCTAAATTTCGGGGTTGGGTTTCAGAAAAAATAATTTTCCCTTACTCCACTCATGTTGAATAAATATACAGAACAAGATTGGGTCTATATATGAAAGAGTAAAGTATATCATTTAAGAAAATATACATGGACATATGTTTTGCTCTGCACTAGCATTATGCAGAGATGTGTTTAAATCCACTGTCTTTTAGTATTCTGTACTTGATGGGTTAGAGAGAGGGAGCTCTGGAGCAAAAGAAACTACTATATACAAGCTATTTCAGCTTAAATAACCCCAATGATTGTAATGGTCGCTGGGTAGGGATCATCTGAATGCAATGAAGCCTCATTTTTAAGAAACCAAGACAAAGTCTAAACTTTTGTTTCTGTAATATATACAATAGAAAGTGCTTACAAGCATTGCTTACTGCAATACAAGGTGCTTGATGAATTTTAGGGCGTCCTGCAGAGAGGACATATGGCTCATATTTGCAAGCGCCTTTGTGCATCAACAGCTCTTTAGTTTTGTTACTAAGCTACGACTTTCAAAGCTGCTAGCAGATTTAATTTTAATAGGAACTGGGCATCCAAATCTCTCAGGTGGCTTTGGAAAAAAATTCAGCCAAAAAAACGTTCTTCCTGATGTATGAATATGCATCATAAATAGATGCCAAAGCCTTTTCACATTGCCCGAGTGAGGAAAGTCCTTCAAAGCCAAGCAGAACTTGGCAACAAGTAAACAGATCTTTTCCCAGTTGTGTAACTGATGCAATACAGCTACATGTCACCACAGGACTCACTTTATATTAGGCCTGGTTGACAAAGCAAAATTTATTACTAACAGACAAAACATTTAATGGGTGATTATCACTCTTAATTTTCTTTCTGTTCTGGTTTCGTTTGTTTTGTGTCACACTGGAAAAAGAATATAATTTGATTAATTACAGAAAACAGATAAAAAGTGAGGAAAAAGATTATCAGCACTTCATGGTTTTTGATTTTATGTTGAACTTTCTCTGAAACTTTGTAGAGCAAAGAATGGTTGTTTGAGATTGATGTGCATTGCAACAAGAAAATTCTACTAAGGGTCAGCTTCTGTTTTAATGTTTTTACAACCTCTTTTCAGCTTGTAGAATCTTAGAAGTTTATAATATAGTAATTTTCTGTTGCCACAGACTGTTGTATAATTTTTTTTTTTTTTTGAGTGATCGGCTAGAGACCCTTTAGCACGTTTCTGCAAAACCCTCCTTCTCATATTACGTGCAGTTTCTTTACATCAACTTCTACTTATGGTCTTTTAAGCAGCTTTCAGTATTCATGCCTCGGGTTCTTTGAATTAATTTTCAAGTATTTCAGACAATGGGGTATATAAACCAAAGATCGAAAAGGTTTCCAGGTTTCCTGATGCATGGAAACTTCATAAATCAAACCTTAGTAAATTTGTCTTGGAACTTCGGCATGGAGGACACCATCATTCTCTCTTTCGTTCAGCCTTCTACGTGTGTGAGGTTTAAGCTAGTTGGTCACTGAGCATTAGGTTATAGCATTAGTTGTCTTCCAGTCTTGCAGGTTGTAAATAGTCATTACAACAGGGAATGATACATTATGGACTTGTCTAATTTTGGGAAGCATCAGAGAGCACATATTTTAAATGGAACAGATGACCACAGCACAACAAAATGAGTTTGCTCTGAGCCCTCCTATAAGAACCTTATCACCTTCAGGGGAATCGGAAGAAAGTTACTGAGGTACAGTCAAAGGAGCAGATGAGATGAGAAGGAATGTTTTGATTTGTTTGGGATGTGAAGAAGCTATGAAAAGGCTGTAAGCAAATAAGAGAAATAGGGGTAAAAAGCAAGAGCAGGGTTTGCTTGAGTTTGTATGCTTTCCAGTCCTGTCTCTGGCAATTCAGAGACTTAACTGAAAAGACTGACCTATTGAAATTCTGTTCTCAGAAAATTTTAATTTACTTTCCACGTCTTCAAAAAAAAAAAATTAATGACTGTGGTTACCTTCCTAACTGGATAGTATGAGAAACCTTCCTCTTTTATTAGTGGTGTGTAATTAGGGTACTGATGCATATTGTACCTAAAATTTGGAAGAGACCTGCTGGTCATTCAGGCCATCCTCAACAGAAGCCTAATTTCCCCTGTGTTTTCAGAGAATTGCTGCAATTAAGCCCTTAGTACACAATCAAGTTTTTTCAATAGCTATCATTCTCATTAGCAACAGTCCATTTTTCATGTTCTGTCTACATTTTGCCATCTTAGTTTAGTCCACTCTTCCTGCTTGTCCTAATTGCTAAACCATAAATACTTCCTCTGTTACTAAGCATTAATTTCATAGTAGTCATGCCATGAATGTAGTATTATAGATAATGCCATGAATGTAATACTATAGATATATAAACACAGTAAAAGACATTTTCTGTTACAAAGAATTCACAGTGTAAAGAAAGCACCATTATAAGCACAGTACAGGATCACAGAAGGATTATGTACTTTGTCTAAATAAGACAGGAAATTGGTAAAAGCACTTGGCATTAAAATGAGGTCTTCTGAACACTATCCCATTTTTTGTAACTGGTTTTGTCTGCTCCCTTATCCTTCTGTTAGCTAAGAAACATAGTTGGCTGAGCAACAACAGGTGTAACAGGGCTTCACAGAAATTGCTGGCACTATACTGGTGTTGCACACATTTCAGATTAGGCTCATTGCTTAAAGCTTTCATTCTTTCTGTATAATTTAGCAATTTGAGCTCTTTGAAATGTGTTGTTTTCTTTTGAACTTGCAAAATATCTATAACTTTATGATAGTCTGATGCTCATAATACAATAAAATATCTCCTGTGCAGTAAGAAGAGCCATAAAAGAACAGTATCTCTGAACTTAATGATACGCTGTCTTTGTGTCAATATTCGCGCTTCTATTGGACTATTCTTACTGCCATATCATAGTAAACAAATGTATAATTTAATATTCATTACCGACTCTTCATCCATCTGCCTTTTGTTTTCTATAAATTTAGAAAGCAGATTAACATGAATGGTGTTTTAGTCAGGGACAAGTAGATATAGTCTATACTGTTCAAATTAGAACTAGGTAAACTTCTTACCTCAATTTATCCTTTGCTAAACCCCATTCTCAAAAAAGTACCAGTGTGTATTTCCATAGGTGTATTTGATTACATTATATTTCCCAAATAGTATTTGCTTCCCTTGCTCCAAGCTGAATATCATTTTGACTTCATTTTCTACTCTCTTTGAATTCTATAGTATTACAGCTTTGTTCCAAGTGTTTTCTGCAGTTCCTCTGTCTACTGAGTTTTATTTTGAAATATTTCATGAAATGTTTTATTGAAGTCTAAATCACTGCAATTTCTACTTTTCTTCTAGGGGGTTGATTCCCCATTTTTAGAATCTGATCTTACCCAAGTGTCTTCATTGTCCAGTCTACCTTTCTCATTTTAACAATGGCAGTTACTTCCATATAAAGGGAGGCCAGTATCATGGCTTAGCAGTTTACAGAGAAGACATGTTCCAAAATGAGCAACTGGCATTAGCGAGGTTCAGCTTTGAGGATGTACTCTTCACCTGTGTAAGTACTCAGAATATCTCTTTGTGGGCTGAAGCATGATGGGTGTGTACCAGATCTGACAGCAACAGTCTTGATAAAGAATGGCAGCCTCTCATCTGGACATCAATATATGCGATTTCAGAAAATCTTAATGAATATATGCATGAAAGGTCAGATCAGTGCAAAAATTGTGAACATAATCACCTGCGCACTAGTGATCACTACACCTTTTCCCAGGTGAAAAAGTGGTAGATAACCCTCTATGAACCAATGTTTGGAGATTTATGATAAAGAAGACAGCTTTTTTATTGGCATAAAATATAGCTGGGTTTAAAAAAAACACTGAAGGAAGGATACTTTAAAATTAGAAACACATTGAAAAAATGTTATATGCAAGTAATTCAACATGAGAAAACTCAGAGAAATGAAAGCATCTCAATTTATGCACAAGTTTTAAGAATAAAAGATCTGCTAACAACAGAAACAATTGAGAGAAGTTCCATGTCTTGGACTATGTGTTGGATCTGCAACTGTAATACTTTTTTATTTGCATCTCTGAGTGCAGTCTACTGCCATGAACACTCAAAAAACAAAAGATTAAATCTCATTAATTTCCTGTAAAATTAATTTTTTTTTTCCTGGAGGAGAAGGGCTATAATGTCAGACTTCTAATCATTCACTTGACCTTGCCAATAACTACATTTTATTTGGATATCTCAGTCTGGAATTGTGTCACTTCTTTGATTTTTCTTATCTAGAGAAACAGGAACAGATACAGTTAGTAGTGTCAAAAGGCCTTAATGCTTGATGTCGAAGAGCAATAGAATCAAAGTCAATGTTAAGCATTTTTCTAGAGAAAGCATCTCTCTCTGGAGCACCTTTTTAGTATATCCTTAGATTGGAATATTCTAAAAACCTACAATTGTGTTTTAGAAGTTACAAACAAGAATTATGAGTCACTAGAGAAAAAGAAAAGGCAGGTGAACTTAGATCAAATTAAATGAATGGTTTCTTCAGAGAGTGTGTACTCAGTCTTTGTAATGTGCTATCAGAGAAGATTGCAAGCTTGAATGCGGAAGAGTGGATGGATTTATAAAAGTGATTACTAAATTTATTATCTGTATTAACATTGAATTTTGTGCACTTAAGCAAGCGGTAATGAAATTTCATATTTGAAAATTTAAGCTGGTCACCCTATCTGTCAGGTTGGACTCTTTCCTACTATGGAAAATTTCCTAGGTTCTCCTCTTCTCTCTCCTCATCCCATGATTTGAAGCATCACGTTATCCAGGACTTTCAAATGCATACTGAACTTGATGGATCAGCAATTTTTTCAAGGATGGCAAATTCCATGTTTTCCTGTAAGCAATATATATCAAGGTTCTATAGCACACGTCCCGTGAAGTTGAGCATTACTTATTGCAGCACAAAGCTCCTTACTACCTTTGAATAATGAAAGTAGTAATTTCTAATATGGTCCTTAGAACTAAAAGCTCTGTTGTCAGTATAACCATGGGTAAGTGCATCAGTACCAACAATATCTGTTTTTTGAGAAAGTAGTTTTCATCCATAGAATTGAACAAAAGTAGCTATCAGTCATCAGCAAAACTCAATTTCACCATACACTGCAATGAAAACACCTTTTTTAGTTAAAACTTATGAAAGACTGCTTATTGAGTTCATTCCCTCCCTCCCTCTCTCTATAAGATTCTGGTTACAGATTAACAACAGGTACTAAACTGAATACCTATTTTAGCTAACATGGGAAAACTTACCTCAAAAATGTTTAAAAAAACCCTAACAGAATAAAGGATTGTGCTGTATCCTACACTTTGAGTATATTGTAACCCTTGCCAGAAGCTCAGTTCAGAACATTCCTGATCACAATACTGTAAACAGAAGGAGTGCCACACAAACATGGGTCAACTGTTTCAGTCACAGGTCAGTCAAACGCAGGAAGGTGACTTTATTCCTGTTGTATGTAGTCTTTCATTGCAATGCCTTTGTGGCCCTTTGTCCTTCAAGTTGGTTACCTCAAAAGACAGCAAAATTAATCTGTTGTTACAATGGATTTCTACCTTCCTAGAAATACACATATAATAAAAACATGTGTTTCACTGGTATTAAGACTTAATTTTACCTTTTGGTTTGCTCAATGCCATGTCTCTTGGGAGAATTTCAGAATATTTTTATTGTGGATATGATATATATATAATTAAGATCCATATCTGAGATGCAGATTCTATTTCAAAAGCCAATTCACCTTTGGGACAGATTTGTTTCTTCAGTATCAGTCCAATGCACCTTTCAGGCAGATACTAAAGTCCTCAAGGCATTGTCCTGAACAGAGTCTGAAAAACTTTTTTCTTCAGCACTTCAGAGCTGTTATTCAAATAGGTACACCACAGACTCCACACACATTCTCACACATCCTGCTTAAGCTCCCAAAAACAAAGGCTTTTTTTACCTTGATTCATATTATATAACCAGCAGGGCCAACTGGTGGGAATGAATTGGGGCATAGATCAGAGAAAAATTTGCCCTCTAGCAAGGCTTTTTTGACTGCCGAGTCCCTCTGAATGGCACACCTTCCGTCAACTGCATCTGACACTTATAGTCCCAGAATATGCAATATGCTGCCAGCATGCAGGCCGTTGAGGGAAAACGAAGTGAAGGACGTTACTGATTGAAAATCAGAGTGGAAGATTTGGTACATCTCTGGATTATGGCAGGTCTCTGAGGAATTTATGGGCATAAATGTGATTCTTTCATAAGGGGCATGTAGATGCCCCTTGGCAAACATTGATTTGATACTCCAGTCCTTTTTTTTCCAAATCTATTATGAAAACAAAAAGTAGCTTAATTTTTCATCTCTAATAAGTAATTTTTCTGAGAATGAACTGTGAGGAGCTGTCAAAAGATAATGTATTCTGTTCTAGTTAAGCTCTTTCTGCCCTCAGTAATTTCCTGTAGTGACAGTTGGTCAAGTTTCCTGCCAGCTATTTTCTGTCCGATTCAACCAGTAAGTTCCTATTCACTCTGAGTATCATTACGTAAAGTGAGTGGAGCATGAATCAAAGACAATGTATATGTCAGGCACGGGGAATTCCATGGTCCAATTCACAGAAGATAACAGTGACTGTTGGTGCATCTGCAAAGAAGCCAAAGTATGGCTGTCTTTTACCTGCCTGCTAGACAGGCATGACTGAGGCAGAAATTCAAATCCTTTATTCAGGCTCCCAGAGGAGTGAATATAATTTTTTTGTTTCAGGATACTTAACTGGGACTGGCCTAATTTTCTTCAGCCAATAATGTCATGAAAATCTGTACACCTTAATAATCATAGAGATCCAAATAAAAGAAAGCATTTGGTATTATTCACGGCCACCCTGAATGGATTGCAGCTATCCTAGGAGTTCCTCTTTCATTTCTTGGAAGGAAAAGAGTTCTTTAAACTGTTAGTTTATTAGATTAAACTGTAGTTTATTTAGATTTGGAAATTCAGAAAAAGTTGAGTAACCCACAGTCTTTGGACTGCAAGCAGACCTCTTTTTACTTATGTTATCTTCTCTCTATTCCACATAAATAACTTGCCCTTGATCAACTCAGTTAATAAAAAACTGGTGATAATGAATTGTCATGATAATTTAGGGTTTTTTTAAGTCTAAGAACAAGAAATTGAAGTGTCTGCCAGCACAAAATGAGGTGAAACAGGGAAAGAAGTGTTCACATATAAAAAAATTTTGGAGGAAAACAAAGCAAGCTTCAAAAAAACCCCAATGTTTTTAATATATGTTTTATAGAGTAATCTTTCCTTCTCATTCTACAATTGATTTTCTTAGGATATTCGCTATGACCAATGTGTTCACATTGAAGAAGTGAAGATACTGTTCATCCTTGAAACATGAATTAAATTATGTTTTCAGCTCTGAAATATTTCACTTATTCTAATGCATCTGCATTAAAGTCTGGCTTTTTGTTTGTTAGGTCTGTTGCAGAATGTGCTAATTCCTCAGTTTGCACTGTTTTCTCAGTAGTAAAAGTTTGTAATGGAGAAGTGACAGTTTTGGTTTCCTTAACACTCTACAGCACTTATTCATTGAATAGCACTGTAAGTTCAAAGTGTCTGTTGTCGTTATTGATCATATTCTTTCTAATACTGTAACAAACAGTTTGTTAGATTATTTCTGATGGTTGTAATACATCAGGACCTAACGAGAGGTGTACATCTCTCAGTGTGATAATGCACGTCAAGTTACTGTCTTGCTGCAGCTAGGTTGTGATTTGTCAAGCTATGGTGCAATGGACAGAGTGACTGTGACCTGTACGTGCTGTTTCTCAGCTGCTCTGCAGAAAGGTCAGCTAAAAACCAGCAGGTGATGCTTGGAGATAACCAGTGCAGCCTTGCTCTCCACAGGTCTGCAGTCTGACAAGAACTACATGCACTTCCGAAATCATGTAATTTGTTTTACTCATCTTTGTCTGTGCAGTGAAGTAGGAGTCAAAGGCTGGCTCTCTGGGAGTATGGTAGGTCAAGTATTACTTGTAATGTACTTTGCCAGTGTGGAGCCCCCTCAGATGAACGTGTTGTAGAGAAAGTAACCATTTAAAAAGTTTGTGGTTCTGTGTACTAGGTGGTTAAGAAGAGGCCCTAGTATCCATAAATTAATAATTATGAAAGTTGTTAAATGAATATGTCTAAGGCCTTAAAGAGGAAAAGCAATAGAATACTGACCTGATGAATGAATATACTCTCCATGCGTTACACATGAATATATTTCATAAAAACCCTAGAGCCATCACAAATTAATACCTGTTTAAAGATTAGATCTGTTAAAAAAATACATTTCACTGCTACATAAGTATTAGCTTGATAGGTGTTAATATTTTATTTATAATTTAGAAACCTTATTATAAATGAAGCTGATACTAACTTTGGGCAGAAGAGAAAGGAAATCTGGAAGACTTAGGGGCAAAAAGAGAAAAATCTGCAAGAAGAGCCTAAGTGCTTACGAATTCTGTCATCTTTAGCCAAGTTGCGCGTGCTTGGCACATCTGAAAACAAAGCCCAATCACTAAAGTTTTGCCTTAAGTTGCACAATCTTCATTTTGGGACAATTAGTGTCTACAGAGTACTCCTTTTATTATTCTACTTACCCAGAGAACCACATTAAGCTCAGAGCCTCCTCGGGCCAACTGACAGATGAATAAATATAGGTTTTGAAACACTCCTTGCCTCAAAAGTTTGCAGTTCAAATAGAATAGACATGAAGACAGTCTCCTGTTGAGGTTCGTGAGTCTTCACAGCACAGCAGAGGTTTCTGGTCTAATAAGTTTCAGTCCAGTAGCCTCTGTATTGGTGTATGTGATGCTTTCAAAGGCAGTAAAATCTTGCTACTTGCACAGTGCTGAACTCCAGTCAAGGAAAACATTTAGATCTAAGCTTAAAAGTAAGCAGCTAAATGATCCCATTTAACTATCCATGTGCTTAAATGCGTGGACATGTGTAAGTGAATAGCTGTTTTGGATCAGGACCAAAAGGCTTTGCACTTGCCACAAAATAAAGAAATGCAATACTGCAGACTGCGCCCCATGGAGCAGACTGAATTCTGATCAACTTACTCTTCTTCTCAGTTAGATATTCCTCTCTGACTAGATAAAATTTGTTTCTGATGTTTCTATTCTTTTCTTAATTAAGATAATGTCCTTTTTAAGGAGTTTTTAATACTGATGTTCTCTGCTGCCTGTTTTTTCTTGTTCCTTCAAATGATACTTGCACGGTAGATACAGAGTGAAAACAATCAGCATCCTTTCTGGATAAGTGTAAACAACGCCTACACTACCCTGCTACTATTAATTTCGTTGTTATGTTGCCAGAGGATACAGATAACTGGCTCATAAAACTAATGCTGCCAGAAAATACTTGTTATCTCTCTCCTGCAAAAAAAACTTTGGTGATTTTCACAGAATCAACGAGTTTGGAAGAGACCTCTGGGATCATCGAGTCCAACCTTTGACCTAACACCACTGTGTCAATTAGACCATGGCACTGAGTGCCACATCCAGTCTTCTCTTAAACACCTCCATGGATGGTGACTCCACCACCCCCTTGGGTAGCCCATTCCAGTGCCTAATAACACTTTCTGTGAAGAAATTTTTCCTAATGTCTAACCTGAACTCCCCTGGTGCAGCTTGACTCTACGTCCTCTAGTCCTGTTGCTAGTTGCCTGGGAGAAGAGGCCAACCTCCACCTCACTGAAACCTCGTTTCAGGTAGTTGTAGAGAGTGATAAGGTCTCCCCTCAGCCTCCTTTTCTCCAGGCTAAACAATCCCAGTTCCCCAGCTGCTCCTCATAGGTCATACCCTCCAGACCCTTCACCAGCTTTGTTGCCCTCCTCTGGACTCGCTCCAGCACCTCAATGTCTTTCTTGAAGTAAGAGGCCCAGAACTGGACACAGTATTCAAGGTGTGGCCTCACCAGTGCCGAGCACAAGGGGACAATCACTTGCCTAGTCCTCCTGGCCACACTATTCCTGATACAAGCCAGGAATATGTTGGCCTTCTTGGCCACCTGAGCACACTGCTGGTTCATGTTTAGCCGACTGTCCACCAATACCTCCAGGTCCTTTTCCACTGGGCCGCATTCTAACCACTCTTCCCCCAGCGTGTAGCGCTGTATGGGGTTGTTGTGGCCAAAGTGTAGGACTCGGCACTTGGCCTTGTTGAACTTCATGCCTTTGATCATTTTCCTATGTGGCTCATGTATTTTTCTCTCCCTAGACTGTTGTTTTTTGAAAAAAATCTGAATGTAATAACTTTCCCTTGTTCCCTTGCTTCCCATCTTTCTAGTTTTTATTCATTAGACTCCATAATGCTGATCTTGTCTATCTCCACTAAATTATTAGCTTACTTGTCATTTAAAGCCTATTCCCCATTATTCAGTTTATCTGGTGAACATAAACATTTTCTTGTTCCTGGACTGTGAAGAAAGAAGAACTGAGAAATAAATGGCAAAAATCCCACTGGAGGAAATAAGGACAAGTCACACGTGTGATGTTCAAAACAAACTTGTTTGTTATTCAGAATTGGTTGGGGCTATTTTATATAACAATGTAATTTACTATGCATAGGACCCATATAGTCAGAAGATCCAACAACTGTCACTTCTGATCCCTCTAAAGAAGAAGGTGAAAATGCCATATATAAAGATTAATTTTTTTTCTTGTTTGTGCCATGTCCTAAGTCTTTTGAGTTCAGAAGGGGTTTACATTTTCATGTGTAAAGGTCATAAGTATTCTTACCAAAAAGAAATCCATATAAAAAGTGTATCAAATGTACCTCATATGCAGAACACTCTGATAAAAAAAAAGCTGAAACATGGATACAAAGATACAGCAATCAAAATCACTGTGCATCCTATGGCTTAAATTGTTAGAGTTTAAGTGGGGAGCTGTGGTAGCAACATTTGCTCATAGTGAAGAGTGAGAATGGCCCAGAACATCCTACCTGAAAACTTCTGGAGGGACATAATTTTCATAGAGGTGGGAAATCTCTGCTGGTACAAACAGAAAAAAAACAGGACCTCAATTGTAAGAGTGCTTAATAAGCAACAGTAAGGTTTTGAGTTTAAGGATAATAAACCCTCATAAACATGACCTGAGAAAACTTTCCCAAGTGTACCCTCAATAAAAGGTCACCTTGTCCACAGTGACAAGCTAGCATGGTTCAATAGTTAAGCAAACTTAAGGGAAATGAGAAGGGTGTTCATTCAGTGGAAATACATCTGAAGATTTAATGCAGTGCTGAGTCATCTTGGTATGAATCTGCAGAGATCAGTGACCTAGTAAGAGACTCATATAGGGGTTGTTATATGACTGCAAGTTTATGAGCATGTAGTCATGTGTAGATCAGTAGAAGCCCCACAGTAAGCAGCACTTCACTGAAAGACTGGCAAAAAAATTCTTTGCATTTTGGTCTGTGCCAGTCCTGGAAAACGAATGGGCACAGAGCAGGAGGGCTCATTCTAAAGTGCTTTGGCTATTTGACTACTATCAGCACTGAGAGGAAAACTGAGGAAAGGCAAGGACACCTTTAACATCTGTCTGTCAAACATCAATAAACATGTCTTCTAGTTAACTCTTCTCAGTTTCAATGCCTTGACATTTGGCTTGTGCAAATAGGAAAACATGTCCTGTCAAAGGAAACTGGGAAACATACTTTGCTTTTCTTGGATTTCATGTAGGGTCTTCAGCACATCTGTACAAGTATAACAGAGTTGTGCCTATTGTTGGCCCCATAAGATCCCTCTGTGAATTCATCTCTACTATTGTGACTGTTTTAGTTGGGGCAGTAGGAGATACCAATTTGTGAAACACAGGACTTCCAGATATGGAAGCAAGCACAATCACAACCTTTTGGATTGGTCCTTCTTGCCTTTTAGAGCTGTTTCTCTCTCTGCAGATGATTCCCAAGGTTACTTTCATCACTGATTTAAGATCTCATAATCTTTCTATATTTCCTTTCAGAGATTCCTGGTATGTGTCTCTACAGTTTGTTCTATCCCTAGTACACCTCTTGATTTCTCTACAGTGGAAGCAAACTCCTGGCATCAGGTAGATAACCGAGAAGTTCGTTTCTCACTTTTTTGATGGTGTTATAGTTGTAGAAAGTAACAAGCATATTCTTGTTTTTGCAAAGCTGATTTTGGAATCAGAAGATGTAAAGGAAGAAGGATAGCTGGCTTTTTTGATGCACACTATCCATTTCTTTTTTAATTTCACAATTTTCAGGTCAGGCTTATTTATATGTGCTTTACATACAAAGAATGACAACCTGAAGACCTGTGTCATAGGAAACTACAGGCATAACACAAAGACAATACCTTTGCATCAGCTGTAGAGCACACATCAGATTTTAATTGAAACTTCTTGTCTTTTCCCATTAGGTTTTTATTTTCTGACAGGATTTAGTGCCGATGTTACATCTTCGTTTCACTTTTTCTGGAGAAATTTACATATGGTTGTAATTGTAGGTAGTTCAGAATGTTTGTTAAGTGCAATGTTGTTTGAACAGGTTAGTTTTTCTGTGTGCTTTTCATGGTATAATTTGATATCAGAAGAAACACTGTTATTTCCTTTGGTATGGAGTTTTGACATCTAAGCTTGAAAGTTCATGAAAAGTGAGAGACATTTATACAATAAAGGTCACACGTAAAGGCAGGGAAGTAAAAGTTTTCCATTTAGAATGTTGAGTTCTTTGGTTTATAATACTGACCTAAGTGGAGGCTCTATGGGGGCATCATTTAATCCACACAATTCAATTCAGTCTGTTGTGGAAGCTGGGCTGCATAATCCAGTGATGGGAAGAGCTACCTCGGACAAGCAGAAACTATGAGCAAAGTCGAAAGGTAGCTAGTAAAGACCTGTGCCAGCCTGCTTGGAGCGTGGGTGTGCTTCTGTAGCAATTTTGGTGCTACCTTGGGCAAATAAAACTTCAAGCTCTTCCACTGCACATATTCACAAGTGAGGAAAAATGCTTTATAGCCTCAAATACTTTGGATGAAGACATCATCTCTTGAGTTTAAAATTGGGTCAAACTGTTCAAAGAACTTTGTTACACAAACAATCATGACTGAAGCACAGACAATTTCCCAGGTATTAGTAATCAGTTAGAGAAGCTGAAGGTGTGAACTGTAGTCAATGGCCATTAAATCCAGTCAGTCATTAAACTCCTGGAAATGCCCTATGCTTCAGCCAGCATTTGAGAAAAGAAGGCGACCAGGTTCTGCTTTATGCTGACATAAATTGTGGATCATTCTATTGACTTTGAAATTACTTTGATTTATCAGACAGTAGAAATTGAGTTTCTTCATTATGAGATTCAACTACTGTCCTGGTTTGGCCCAAACCAGGCCAATTAGTCTTAGAGAAACCAAGGTCACTGCTAAATTCCTCACTGCTTACGAGTGAAGAGCCAAAGGGGGGTCACAGCTGCAGGGGGGAGCAGACAGGGCAGGTGACCCAAGATTGACCAACAAGGTATTCCATCCCACACACGTCATTCTCACTTTCCTATTTATCACTAACCCACTGCCTCCTGGAGGTGGGGCCCAGGAGGGAGGGGCCCTCCTGTCTCCCACTGATTGGTACCAGCTTTGCCAATTTTCCAGTTAAAAGCCTGCAGGTGTGATGGCAGGTGAGCTATTGCATTTTCCCCTTTGCCCGTGCTGGGGGGAGGTACTGCATTTTCTCCTCTGCCTGTCCTGGGGGAGCAACTCTGCCTGAGGAGGATTTCCAAGCTCTCAGTCTTGGCTTTGTATATATTTGTATATATTTGATTATTTCTATTATTATTGTTATTATACTCTTTTTCATTATTATAGTTTATTAAAACTGTTTTAACTTTTCAACCCAGAAGTCTCTCTCCCTTTTCCCTTTCCCTTAGCGGGGCGGGGGGGAGAGGGTTAACAGAGAGCATCTGCCACCTGGTTAATAGCTAGCCTAGCTTTAAACTGTGACAACTACTTAATTTATCATGCCATTTTTCTCAGCATGCACTGTACAGTACTGCTACATGAGTAAGTTATTGAGGTCTGTTGTTATTTAGATTATTGGTGGAAATGATATGAAATAGAACCATACTTACAGTTACCTATATAAAATGCTAACATGTAAAAGAGTTGCCAGTCTTTTGAAAAGTTTTTTTCCATTTTTCCTGGGAGAGAAGTGTAAGATAAACAAAAAACAAGTTACTGCTTGATCTAAGAAAGCCATTGAACCATATGGAAAGCGTATAACAAAACTTTAATGTTATGTGCAATTAGTTTTTAATTCATTGGCTTTTACATGTGATCAGTCACCTGTAGTTTCCTGGTTAATGTACTGTTGTCAGATCTAAACTTCTATTTTCTGTTGAGATGTGTCTCTTCATCCTGTAGTGTGCTTTGTTATTTCATTGTGACAGTACGCCAGAAATTGTTGCCTGTCAAAGCAAGAATGACAAATCCAATTGAAGATCTGGCTGTTGTTTCAGAAATGGGTTTAAATATCAGTAGACTAGAAAAGTAGTCTATAACTATGAATGCCATATATTCCTACTTTCCCTCTTTCCCATTCACATTCTCTATAAAGGATGACCTAGTAGAGTTGAGAAAAATATTACCTTAGATTTGGTTAGGATTTCAAGGAAGTCATTTACAACACTATAATACAGCAGAAATGGGCTTCATGTCTTTTTAATTCACAAATATATCTCTCTGTGTTTAGGTAACAAAACAAATTCTGTACCTTGAGAAGGCTTTCAAAAGTGCATCATGCCTGGACTATGTGTTAACACAGAGAAAAATGGTAAGTTTCTGAGCCATTTCAATTATTTTACCACAAGATTTTTAGAAGGCAAAAAGAGCCAAGCCAGAAAATGCAGAAAATCTGGTACTCAAGGAAATAGAGGGAGAATAATACGATCACTGTGATAATATGCTAACTGAAAGGACTGAGGGTAACAGGAATGGATTTTCTACATGCAATGAGGAAAAAAAAAAGGTAAGAGGAGGAAGGAGACACTTCAAGTTAAGGAGGGTTTCATTAGTTAAATTAAAAAAAAACCTGTTAGCTGTTTCAATTCACTTTCTGAACTTAATCAACAAAATTCACAAAAAATATAAGCAATTAAATGTAATGAGGGACTTGTAATTACGGATATTGAGTAATAGAACTAAAAAAGAAGACAAATTGAAAAAATGAGAAAATATACATCAATAAATAAATCCAGAAGCTAGAATAGTCACATCTTAGGCTGTAAAAATGTAACTGCTTTGTAGCTTGAAAAGTGGATCTCCTTGGGTTTTTTTTTTAAGACATTTTATGTCTTATAGATTATATATGACAATTGTATACTAATTCATTCAATGCACATCTGCAAAAATAAATATATTTTAGCACTGTAAATATTTTTGAGTTAACATGAATATCAGCAGATTATGCTGAATTCAGTTCTAGCTCATTATTAACCAACAATCAATACAAGATCTGATTCTGAAATCTTTGTACTGATGAATTGCTGTAGCAGAAAGAAACAGGGATAAATTAATAAAGATTAACAGGAGTACTAGATAGAAAGAATAAAGTATCTTTCCTTTTTCACAGAAATAACTGAGATAACAAATAAATGACTTTTTCTGGCTATTAGATTTTAAATGTCAATAACTGGAGGAAGAAAAGCAATAAAGGATTTAAAAATAAAGAACAGTTTGAATCACACGTGTGAACACACACAGCTTGTCTGTAAGACAGCTGGAGCTCCAGCCTCACCTCATGTGAGGGATTTATCCAGGGTGCTTTGCAGTGTTGCAGACTTTATGATGTTGCCCTGACCCGCCGCTGTGCCTCTTAGTTGTAGCAGGAAAATCAAACGTGCTAACACCTCAGCTCATACAACAGTTAAACAGCAGAAACTACTGAGGAACAAGTTTTAAGGCTCACATTTACTTGTACTGCAACACATTTACTGCTGTTATAGTTCACTGTGCATGGTACTAGCTAAAACTGACAAAAAGCATGGCTCAGGTGAATGTATTGACTGCAAGCTTCAGCAGCTGAAAAGCCAGCATAATTTGACTCCACCAACACTGCTGTGGTAAATTTCCAAGGGAGAGGGAGGGCAGACACCAAGGGTGGCAGTGTTATAAATCAACGAAGCTACACGTGCCAGAGCTTGTAAGTTTGGACTAAAGAAAATATAAACCTCTGAATTTATATCCGGATACTTAAATCATGATGAAAAGGGAATTCAGTCATCTTTGGAAACATTAGTTTTTGCTGCTCTAGACCATTTCCTTTCCACATATTGCCAAAAAAAGCCGTGTCCCCTCTGATTATCTCAAACTTTCAGGTTCTCTGCTCTTCTCACTCTCACTCTGGGGAGAGAAAAGCTCTAAGCAGTTTTAAGTAGCTATTTTAGGTACCTGTTTATTTTGGTGGCAGCACTATTGCAGTAGAGAAGAGCTTTGATTAGCCAACTTGTTACCTTTCTAAATATCTTGTGCAGATTTATCCTCTCAGTGGCCTTTATTAATATGATTATTATGCATTCTCCTTGCCTTATTTTGAGGGTCAATTTCAGCCTCTCAAAGCACACAACACATTCACAGCAGAAGATCAAAAGTGGTACTTCCCAGCAGCTAGCAAGACAAGTTCATAATACCTTTTCTGTTACTCTGTCACATTTTCTCCTTCAAAAGAACTGTGTTTTATAAACATATTATTTCATTTATATTTAAATTCATTTACCTTTGTGATTGTAGCTGAGAAGACTATAGTAGAAAGAATCACATTTACAGCTAGGTTTTACACAAGCTTTCAGAATAAGATATAGTTTTACAGAGATCAAATTCTCCAAAATATTACTGATCTAAAATTTGTCTGATTATAACATGTTCTTTTCCCACCTAGACTAAATGCAAGCTTTGGAGATAAGTCAATGCTATTACAAAAAGTAGTTATCAATATTTTAATAGAGGTCCCTATTAACCTCTCTATTAATTGGTCACAAAGCCACATAGCAGAGGAAGTATTTCAACTTTATTCTGAATTCTTTGCACAGATTTACAAAAAGGCAAATATTAAGCAGCATGCAATAGATTAAGCTGATTTGGCTAGCCTTCTGTTGAGCTAATATAAAGACCAGTATCAGACAAAGAAAATATCCTGCCTGTCCTTCAGTAGCTCAGTTCTTCATCTTATCTTGTTGGCATTTTGTGCCTTTGCAATACTACCTGGAATAAAATGTGAAAGTTTCCTCCAGTGTATAGTAAAAAGTTTCCTTGCAATGCCAATTTCAGAATTAAAGTAGCTATATTAAGCAGTCTGGTCCTGGAAAAGCAATACCAATAGAAATAAAAACAGCTGTAGAATACAAAATAGAACAAATATAATTTGCTAAACAGAGACCAGCTTAGAATAGGTAACTATATAGCCTGCACTGTTAAATACCTGCTCAGGGGGACCAATTGTGCAGAGCAAGAAATCATGTCTGTAGGAGCTGTGTTCGCGTATGGCAGGAGAATGACAATTTTTTTTTCAGAAGGGTGGACTTCTCTAAATGATACCAAGTATGCTGAGTAAAGAACATTTGTCACGTGTCTGTTTTCTTGATTTAGCAAATGGAAAATACTGAATGCTATCTGGATGCTGACCCAGATAATGCACTTACAGGCGTATGGAGACCTGCTTAGCTTCACCTACCATACATGACAGCCACCAATATTTCATTTCTTCTGACCTACCTCAATGTGAGTCATCCCTTTGGACTCCAAAAAGTGGAAGGTCATGAGCTTTTGTTGGATACAATATGACACGAAGGGTAATTGTGACATCCACTAGGAAAGCAGTCAAATGAGCTGTTTCTAGTTATTTCTGTCATGTTTGCCACTTCTCAGTGTAGTAAGGAAGAGAATATTTTGCCCGTCATTGCCTCACCGATAGCAACAGAAAAGGACTGATGGGATAAACACAGATGGTAGCAAGAGCTCAGGAAAAGATAGCTGTGGGGAGACCAACTGATGAGAGCAAGAGGTTTTGGAGAAAGACAGCAAGAAAACATATGCTGGGGAGAGGATGGTAACAATTTATAGCATATTTCTCTTCCCTTGTGTCATTTCCCCTGTTGGCCCCAGGTGCCCTTTTGCCTAGCAGCCATGCTCCTTGTAGTCTCCTTGGTTTATACCTCATTTGATTTCCACAAATCCCATTTTTAGGGCTGCAGGGTATGTGGTCCATCCACCCTTCAGTTGTTCTCACTCTCTGGTACTTGTCACTAGCATTTCTCTGTTTTTCCTATGCAGTGAATATTTATGTAAATCGTGAACACATATGCAAATACAGGATAATTATGAACTCTGGCTTTACCTTTTGTAAACCAGCAAAACTAGTCTATTGTCACAGGGTGCTTCTGGAAGCTTAACATTTGTCTATATTAGCAAATTATTAAGAGACCGTAGGAAAGTCTGGGAGACTAATACATGGCACAAGCTATAACTGTCAAAAAAACAATGCTGTGGTTTTGGTCAGCTCATAATCAGACTGTTTTGGGCTTTTAGGTGCAGCACTAGTATGTAAGCGTGCTCCTTGCCATATTGTACTTGCCTTGTGCGGAGTGCTTTCCTGGCTGTCAGTGCTCACCAGAAGACTCTTCATACTGGAACAATGCTGTGGGGAACTAAACACTTCTAGAGCATCTTAGAATCCATTTTTATGAGTTGCCACTTTCTGCTTCTCACTCCAACAATTACAGGTAATTGTTTACCAAATTCAAAATACCCAGCATGGTTTTGTAGAGATAGAAACCTCTACGGCAGGTTGATAAGGACACAAGTGATAAGAATGAAAAATAAATTAATTGTGTTTATCAGTGTTTCGGTTAGCTTTAAAAGTTTATTTTGGCATATCAGAGTTGGCTAGAAAATTACTCCATGCTTCACAGTCTTCCTAACAAAAGACTGGTTCTTCTGCAGTCATTAGTCAACACGTTAGCCTTCACGAAACTGAGTCTAGACTTGGAGGGGATCTCATCTTGCATTACACTCCATAACCCTTTTACGGTTGAAGCAATGGTTGGAAAGGAAGGAAGAACAATTTTCCAGACTCCAAATACTTTTCCTTTCTCTCCATCTCTCCTTCCATTGGAAAATATTTAGCCTGTATCCCAGAAAAAACAGTCTGTAAATTGATATGTATATTTTATATATGAAGGTATAATTTAGTAGATGTTCTTTATAAAGGATATACAAAAATGGAGTTAATAGGTACACCTTATTACTGATATTTTGATTAAGACCACAAGAAAAAAATGAGTCATACTGGTGTAATGATGTAGCTTGAGGTGTACTGGTGGTTCTGACATGACACAGGATGGAGGGGTGGGATGGCAAGGGCCGAGATGGAGGCAAGAACCATGGGGTGGGGGGGTTCCCCTATTTCTTTTTCTCTGCAGTGACTTCCTACTCTTTAACAGCCAGGTCACTGCTTTATTTCACTGTAGAAATCCTTCTCAGTATCTTTTTCTCAGTAAAAAGGGAAAGTTGTATGTGTTAAAGTGGCCATTTAGCATCTGGTTCTGTGAAAGGTACTTCCCATGTGCCTGATGAGTATTTTACTTCCATTTAAATTTTCACTGATATGGCACTCTCTTAAATACCTGAGGAAATTGAAAGCCTATACCTTGATATATCATTCTGTGACTGCTCGCAAGCAATTTGACTCTAGGAATGATTTTTTGAAATATTCCTTTCAGACAGTATGTGAAGTATACTTTTCTCCTGGAATCTAAAAGTGTAGATAGGCCTTTTAAAGATGACTTGTCACAATCTGATCAGAAATTTAGTGTATGATGTATTAAAAGAGCTAATTTGTTATCAGAGGAATAACCCTGTAATTCTGAAAGAAATTCAGCTTCCTGTGTTTCTTTTACGTGGTGAGGGGTCTTCAAAATCAAGACTTTTGGCATCGTAGTTCAAACATCAACCCACCCGTGGCTGTGAGCTTCCTCCTTCTTTCAGTATTAACTCTATACTGACTGGTGTTGCTTCTCTATTTAACACAATCAGAAATTTTTACTTTTGTACAAAGGTGAAGTTCTGTTTTCTCTTAACAAGAAATGCACAATAAAGTAAAAACAACTTAATGAGTGAAAACTCTGATTTGATTTTTTTAAGAACATGTGTTAGAGTAATTGTGGCCTCAAGGAACGAACTAAGCTACTCTATTTTGTATATTCAATTAATAAGAATTTATTAATTTCATATAGTAAGCAAAGCAAATATTATTTCCCTTCCTCCTTTTTTCTTATAACAGGAGATTGTGGATATTTACTGTGACCTTAGTTTAAGTGATACGTTACCATCTGAGAGAGGTAATCCTGGAATAACACAGGAATCTTGAAACTTTCACCTTTCTGCAAAATCCTGACAGTACTACTTTTTCATCACAGACAAGGAGAGATTTCAAATCAGCTTATGTTGGGAGCTTCAAAGTCTTCTAATATGCGCAGTTTAGGGTAGTGGAGTTTCTTTCATGTAGTGTCTCAGGTGGCTTTGCATTTTTATATTTCAGAATGTCAGAGCAACTAGGCTATGCTTACACTGCATGCTCCAGCTGTCAAAGTAATGTCAAGTCCTAATTATGAGATTTTTGAGTTGATCCCATGTGACTGGATTTTCAAACCAGAACAGAGGTAATGGGGTACTGAAGATCAGCAAGTCATTTTCTGATGGTCAGAAAAGAGCAAGACAAATGGTCATTGCTGGAATATAATCTAAATATAAAGTCTCTTCCTGTCATCAAGCATTCAGTGTGTGTGCTGTGTACTCCAGAGCACAACACTTAATTCAAAAATTCAAAGAATGTTATTTGTGTAATTTATTCTGTTTTGCATAATTTCTTGTATGATTTATGCTCACATTTTAGAAAAAAAGGTTTCTTGTGTATATATGAAAATATTATAGTGTTAAAACAGTTTAGAATCATTTTACTGGTGTATTAGTAAACATCTCCTGTAGCAATCTAATACTGTTGCTGTATCTATAGACCAATGTAAGTTTTTCTGTATTCATAAGAAAAATGCACAATGTGCCCAGGCTTTGTACGTTAGTTCAGCCTACCAAGAGGAGCAGGATGACCCCCTTAATACATATGTTAAGTGAACTGAAATCAGTCTTTGGGGGTGCCTAACTCTCTTTTCTGACTTAAAGACAGCGTTTTAGACATCTCAAGTCCTCAAAATTAAGTGGGAAGGATTTAGGCCTGTAGCATGGGCTTTGCAGTCATGATTTTATTGATGGAAATGAGGGAGGATGGTCAGTTTTGGATGTCACATTCCCCAGCAGCTGCCTAGGCCTGGGGGTGCCTTTTTGTTGTGTGACCTGGTGTGAGCCTCACCTCCTGGAACTGCACCTCCTGAAAACAGGAAAGTTAACTGGGTGCTGTGCCTTGACAATCTCCTAAGTTGGCTTGGAAAGGTATGGGATATCATCCTAATGTAGTTAAGGCAAGAAAACTACTGCTTGGAAATGTGCACTCACGTGAATCAAAGTTTTAGTTACTCATGAACCAATAATGCTGCTTTAAGCTTTTATTCGCATGGCTCAAGACAGAGTGCAGAGAAGGCTGCTGTCATTCTTGTTTTACAAAGCCAGAGGTGCAGACAGCAGCGAGCTCTCCAAATTACCTGGCCAGATGCACAAAATTGGCAGCTCCAGGAGGATTCTGACCGGGTCACTCTTGCATGTTGTTATGTTTGGGATGCTCCTTCCCCGGCTATGATGTCTCTGCACAGAAAAGGAAGATTATACAGTAAGGTAACTGTGATTACCTATGCCAAAGACAGTTGCATAGCCTGTCCTGCAGATCTGCTGACCTGTTACATCTGCCTCTGTGGGATCACAGAGCAGTAGCAAGGTCTGTGTCCTGGGCTGCGTGCTCAGAGGAACCCAGCAAGAAGTTACGTTTTCCTACAGCAGGGATGAGCCACAGTATTGCCTCTGCCATCTGGCCAATGTCCCGTCTCTCTTCGTGTGACCTGCTATGTAAGGTCTCACAAGCTGTTCCAGAAAAAAAATGAGGCACCTGTGCATACTGTCAACACAAATACAGATGGCAAATGAGAATATACAAGAAATCTGTGTTTGCTGAGTGTTTAGACTAACAGTCCCAAAATACCTTTGTTTTTAATATATATTTTGAAAAGTCTCAAACTTTGAAAAGCTATGAAATACCATATCTTCAATACAGATAAACTTTAGTAACAATATATCCTATGAAATACCAAGTGAAGAGGGAAGTATTTTTAACCCAAAATATAGTTACCCCCCCATCCCCAATAGTTGTAGGACTGAGAAATTTTTTTCGTTGCTGTGTTACCTTATTCACTTTTCTGGATTTTGCCTGTTAGATTCTAATGTTAGGAGCTATGAATTACTTGACAACTCCACATGATGAACTTAAAGTTCAATACAGGGCTGTTCAGTTCTTTCTTCCATACTTGTGAAGACAAGGCAGGACTGCAGGGGAAAGGACCAGTGTCCTTTGAGTTATCTTGGTAGAAGGAGGCTGATATCGGTGACATCTTCAAAAGCCCCCTACTAATAAGCTCAAGACTCTGACTGCCACTCAGCAATATTTTGTGGCCTTTGCCCCCTCACATTCACTTCATCTTTATTTTCATGATAAAGAATGAATGTCCTCCAGTCCACGGGTTACATCTCAGAGGACAGCCAAGCTTATATAAAAGAAATAATAAAGCAGCAGCGCCAAACTCCAATCTTCAAACACCAAATTATTTTAAGATAACAAGATTTTTTTTTAATAAAGTACACATGCATTTGGAATAGTAAGGAAATAGGGTTTGTAATTCTATTTACTTGATGCATTGCAATAATTCTCTAATAAAGAATCTATTCTAAAATACTCTGGTCTTTTTCTTTATACTGTTGGCAAAACACCTATGTATTTCTACTTATCAATATGTAGAAAGTGAGGTCTTAACAGGAGATTCTACTCATACAGAATTGTGCCAAATGATCATCCTACTCCTTAATGTACAAAGGGCAGACACCTCAATGAGGCTGGAAACAATGAAATGACTAAGCAGAAATGATGGTAAAATATTATATAGCTGGCAACAATCTTTCGTTTCATGGGAAGTTCATACATTTTATGTTCTCATGACAGTTGTCTGAGTTAAGAGCTGAACCAGAAAAGTACAGAGCATAAAATTCAAGAACAGCAACCCAAACCAAAAAAGCAAAGCATGAAAGAAATTAGCACAAAAAAATCCAAAAGGTTTTTTCTGTCCTAATATGAAGGGCTAAATATAAACAAGCTGACACTACCGAAGACTTAGCCTTAGTGGAGATACTGTGTACTAAACAATCTTTTAGATACACTTCTTTGATATATCTGAGGCATAATCATTACACCTTGCTAAATCATTCTAAAGGTTTCAGTTAAGGTTAAGGCTCTCTGGGAATGGCTTTCAGATTCTGCAGCATTTCATTGCAACAAATGAACAATTCTGTAGCAAAACTGGTGGATTTTTTTTAAAATCATTTATATTTCAGAATGAATAGTTGCTGTGTAGATGACTAACTTTTTAGTGAAGTGAAATATAGCTATGGTATCAGGTTGTCTGAAACTTAGAAAAATTATATAGATATGGATTTATTCTTCGCACTTTTTATTATTGCTTTTTGTTTCATCACCTATTCATATTAGAAAATGTTATTTCTTTTCTTTTTGTCTTTCTGTCCTCTTTCTTTCTTTGAAAGCTTGGATTCTCATTTCATGATACTTCTGGTAAAGGATGGATTTGAAGCAGGTTTTTTGCTCATACATGTGATTGAAGGTGTCCTGGTTTCACTGGGATTTTGTTTCAGTTTGTGGACAGCCATGGTGATCAGGGCCATTAGCAGTTAAATCCAGGGCAGCTGACCCAGGCTGGCCCACAGGTGTATTCTATATCATTAACAATCAAGTTCACTATAAAAGGGAGGGCTTGCTGGGCAGAGGCATGGGTTGTTTTTGCTCTCTTCTCTTATAGCCTTCACTTTTCCTCATTTATATTGCTTTCTTTATTTTATTAAATCTGCTTAATTTTTACCCATGAGTCTTCCTCTTTTTCACAGTTTCCTTTCTTGGTTGGGGAAGGGACATTGGGTGAGAGAAAAGCTGTTATTGTTTAGCCCTGGGTGCAGGCTAAATGAAGACAGAAGGGTACTTTATTTTTCTTTACATATGATTAGGGAAATATAAACTTTTTTTCCAGTTGTTTGCTTATTATTCTTTGTCAGCCATAATGTCCATGTTGCCCTAGCAGAACAACAGTAACATGTATTGCAAACCTTCAAACCAAAGTTCCCACTGTTGTTGTAACAAAGGATTTCTTAACCTATTGCTTGGGAAAGATGTAAGTCCGGAGTGTCTTACCACACAGTAGTGCTTCTGGTGGCAGCTGTTTGGGTCACTATACATTGTTTCCATCATTTGTGTGGTGGCCAGATACCTAAATTAATTTAACCACAGAATAAAATTACATTCAGTTCTGATGCTTACCCATTATTTACTGTCCATATAGCACCATGACCTAATTTTGGTTGTGAACACTGATGAAGAAGAAACGTTCTAAAATAAGTGTTAGCTATAACAGCAGCTTTTTATTAAATATTAAGATATGACATGGGAGTCATATCTTACCTTCCATTATTGATCAGTTTTGCTCAGCCTGCATTCTGTTCTCAGCCCTGGAGGGTTATCTTCATGGCCTTCCATGGAACATAGATAAGAAGCAATAGTTTGAAAGGAAATATGCATATTTGTACAGTCTCTTTTCACTGCATTGCTTATCAATTCCATTTCAATGTTAAGATAATGCAGATTCTAATGAAATTATTTGTTCTCAGTCACTGGTGGTGGGTGTTAACCTTGCGAAGCAAAAGATTTTTGCCATTGTGTTCTCATCTGTATCCAGTATTCCTGATAGCAAGCAAGAATAAGGTATATAGTGGGGTAACTGTTAAACAGACCAACAGTTGAAGCACAGTTTGTGTCCTACAGTGGTCATGATTTAGATTATGGGAAGACATCATAAATATTAAAGATGAAAAACTGGAGATTTGTCCTGCAAGTGCCTGGAGTACTTGTAAAATAAATATAGCTTTGCACAGGAAAAAGGAATCCAATTCATGGATTAATGGTTTGAGAATATCTTAGTGAAGGTAAATGATGAGGACACTTTTAAAAATAGTATTTTCAGAATTCATTTGAGGAAGATTCTCACTCATGAAAAGAGGCAACGGAAATATGAGAAATTTGAGACATGAGTGATGTTTGCTTGGTCTGCCATCCCCCTCTGCCTCCTCCAACACAGAAGTAAGAATGTAGCACCAAGAACTGGCTTTTAAGAGAGACTTAAAGTTCAGCAATCTTAGTGCAATAAAACTATTTCAAGGTGAAGGAATAGAAAAGAGAAAAGTAGTAATTGTATCTAAATTTTAAAATATTTGGAGTCTAAAAAGATAGCAAGCTCTATGGAGAATAGCAAGTAGAATAACTATCAAAACTTCATATTAGACAGATATAGGGTCCCAAGGTGTAATGAGAATGAAAAGGCTGAAGTCTTGAAAATGCTGCATTGCATATTTTCAGGATCAGGCCTAAGGTAAGTATCTGGCAGCACTAAACAAGGGAGAGATATATATATAGACACATATATATATAACAGCTGTTCCAGGAGGAAGCTGGCTTCTGGATTAGGTTACAGAAGGTGCCATGTACCATCAAGTTGTATATGGTGAAGCTGGTTCTTGTTGATATAATGCCAGACTGTGATGTCTTTATTTTCATGACAACTAGAAATAGAATATTGTTATACTGTACAAATAGGCAGAATTATATTACTGAGACTGACCAATGGTAAATAAACTTGTTCAAAAACTTTATTTGAAATTTCCTTCTAGTGGCTATTTTAAGTAGAAGGATTTCTGTTAATAAGTGCCAACATTCTCTAATAGAAGAGAGAGATGCTTTATAAAGACAGATTAGTGATAAAAATTCTGAATTTGCATTTAATGACTATTTCAGACAGGAAGTGTTTGTGTTGTAGATGTACTCCAGTTTGTATCTTATTTTAAAAATTATCTTGCTGTGATCTATGATGAAGACTAAGCTGTTCTTTTTTTTGCTTTTCTTTTATTTTTTAGATAACAGGTGACTGCCTCGCTTCAGTGTTTTCCTTTTGTGTTCTGATTTCATACAATAGGGATTTCTTTATAACTTTAGAAATTACATTCTGATCTGAAATACCATTTTTAGTCACAGTTTTCTGTACCAGCAGATGTAACTGCGAGAGGAGAAAAACAATTGCTGTAGTATATTTTATTTTTTATAATCTCTCATTCACAATACATTTTGGAGTCCTGTGCAAAATTTTTCAAAAACAAAGGAAGTACAATACATAAAATCATACTGTTTGTCTTTTTTCTTTTTGAACACCTCTGCAAAATATACATGATAATATGGAAAATTTATTTCTTTATGTTCTCCGAGTCAGTCAGTAGTTGCACAGCTGAGAGCAAACCTAGTGTCTTCTCAGTCCTCAGCACTGTGTGGTGGCTCAGAGGTGAGAAGCACCCAGGTACCAACAGGTGTGTCAGCTCTGACCTGCACAATACAAATACTGTCTCTCACAGTTGTTTGGATCGGGGGTATCAATTCCCTTTTTTTTTGTATTATGTTGTTAAAGTATGATCCTTTATGCCAACGTAAGAAAGAGACAAGAAACATGCTAAAATCTAGTTCAGAAATACTATTCACAAAGTGTTAATATTCCTGAAAAGGAAAAGTTCTTATTCTTACTCAGTGTGAATATTCCCTGAGCCTTTATTTAAAACTGTTTTCTTAAATATGAAAGGTTTCCTCTTTACTTCTGTTTGGCCCTGAGTCCTGTGCAAAGGGGGTTTCTACTCCCCTGGCTGAGGGGCTCAGCCGTGCCCTGCGGTGGGGCCACTGGAGCCGGCTGGAACCGGCTGTGTCCGGCGCAGAGCAGCCCCGGCTGCTGCCAGCACCTTGTCAGGTAAACCCAGTACAGAGGCATGAGATGAGCCTTTCAATATGGCCTCTGGTCCCGCCAGTCCTATGACCTCCAGGCAGGTAAATCTCAGATGATTTATTAGGTAAGCTCAGGGTGCGGAAGATGGTAGAAAATGAGTTGAAATCTTTTGCCCTGTTGCAGAGGGTGTCAATAACTGATGTAGTATCTGGACAAGCCTCTGCTCAGTGAATGGTACCTGTACACACTCACGTGGTTCCTCTGAATTCTCCACAGTAAGGTGTCTTGCTGTTTAGTATTAATTTTGTACACCCATTACTCTTGACAGCTGTTTCACTGGAACATCATGAGAGTCTCCATCTTTGAAGCTCACTGGGGAGTTAACTGAAATCCAGGTATTTTAACTCGTTCATCTACTTAGATTTATTTTTTAACTTCTCTTTGAAAATGTCTGCTAATGAGCATGTTCTTCCTGTCAGGGCTGACCTTCCTTACGGGTACCTTCCTGTTACTACCTCATGCTTTCTTTCCAGGAGTCACTAGGTTTTTCTTATTTGCTTCCTGGAGAGAGTCAAAATGGCTTTTAATTATCTGTGAATCAGTTCCTAAAGCCAACTCTGTCCATGAACTTGCGAGGAAAGACATCAGGCAAAGCTGTCATGTCCCTGGAGTTTCTTCTTGTGGAAATGTTCATTAATGGTGGCAGTACAGGGAAAAGCTGACACTGTTTCTCTAACATATCACGGACAAACAAGATTATCAAATAAGTGAACATAATGCAAAAGAAAAGAAAACTGAATGACATAGTAGTTGTCTCTCCCAAACATGCCTCCCTCCCTAGGTTTTTTTATTCATACTGTAATGTTAGAAACCAGGGCACCAGTACACTCTGTAAGATGGAAAGGTCCCTGCTCCCAACCATGTTCCCAAAGTCTGCAGGAAGTCAGTCCTGCAGAAGTCAGAAACCAAACAAATGGAAATTATGATTCTTCAGGTATTTTTTATTTCTCTAACTTAATTTTTGAAGAGCATGTCAATGCATCATTACATTTAAACAAAACTCAAGGTCTGTCTGACTCTTGCTAACACTTAAGCACACGCCTAAATGGTATTCTGAAATCAAGACAGTCTGGAGACATTGGACTGAATGTAAAACTGATGAAAGCAAATACAATTCTTATTAAATTTCTCAGAAATAAATTAAAGTGTGACTTAAATGGCATTAAAAATTACATGTGAAGTCTGAGAAGGTCTAAAATGCAAACCGGAGTAATTTTCACTGCTCAGAAGGTACACAAAACAAATACATTGTTTTGGCTTGATGTTTTTAATCATATCACAAAAATAAACCTCTTTTTGCTCACAATGCTGTGATAATTTATATGATAAGAGGCTAGGAAGAAGTAATTAACCAACTACAGTTCTAACCAAAATGGATCAATATCTGTTATCTTTTATTCTTCAATAAATGCTTCTGAAATTTTGAAGGCAAACAAACCCCTCAGTGAAAGTCACTACCTAAGCATGTTTGCTGTAAGTAGCTTTTAGAAAGAGTAGTCTCTGCTCCATATGCAAAGAGAATATTTTCTTGATTTCAGTTTATTCAGTTAATTAAAATAGACTGCTAGGTCATTGACAGTTGAAAAGAAGTAGGAAAGTCTTCTTTTATTATTCTTATTTTCAATCTCTATGTAGAAGTGAGGTAAAAGTCTACCAGTCTGAAAATCTTATAGGTACTTCTGACTAGGAATAATCACTTTAATCCACTCACTAAAAAAAGTGCTTTGCTTAATGTCAGTTTTAATTAAATTTGAAATATTTTATGGTAAATATAAGTTTACTATTTACTGGGGACATTTGCAGTCTCTTTTTTTTCTTTTTGTATATGTTAAATCATCAGTGAGCCTTTAAACTATCCGACAGAGTAAAAGTTAAGTTGCTTCCTGATAATTCCTATTTTACAGTCTTTTTCAACTTTGTTTCCTATGGTTTCATATACAAATTAAAATTACTTAAGTCAACACTCTCACTGCCCTCCTCTAAGGTTCTTGCTGTTTCTTTCCACTTCTGTGACATATAGGACTTTGTGCTGGCTGGGTAATGAATAAAGCTGTGGAATGATTTGTATTAAAATAGACTTTTAAATATATGTATGTTTATAAACCTACACACACACACACAGAGTGATTATACATATGTATATATTTCTGAATTTATCTGAATCAATATAAGTTCACTCTTTGACCATAGAACTACAGTTATAGACTCCAGATAAGTGGCTGAAACTGTGTGAAGTTGAGAAAGAGACCAGATTACTTCTTTTTGTGCCAATACCACCTTTCCTGCCATAAAAAGTGTGTTAAATTGCAACCTAAAGCTGTCTTTTCACTGTAAAGAGATGTGTGTTGTATCAAGGCAAAAAATAATGGAGATTAGAGATCACAAATCTGCTATATAGAAAGGCATATGTAGTTTTTTGCTTCTATATAACCGTGCCATCAATGCCAATAAGATGCAGAGCTTACCTAGAGTTGCTAATATGAGCAGAAACTAGTGTCTCCTTTCCACTAAAATGCTTACTTAGAAGAACATGCACTCAATAATTGATTTATCTTAACGAGATAATTCAGCTGATTTTACTTAAGATAAAAGTATCTGTATTTTTCTGTTGATTCCGGAGGGTATAGAAAGCTGATCTGGAATTTTCTAGCTTTATTTTAAAAAAAAAATATTACCACTTCACTGTTTTCTAAACAATATTACAAAATTGTCAAAGTATCCTCTTTCTGTTTGAATAAACTTCTTAGTTTTAGATGTTAAGATTAATGTCAGGGGGAAAGGAAAAAAAAAAGAGAAAACTTGAACTAGAAGTGCAATATGAGAACACTGAGCTGAGCTGCATTTTGGGAAGTAAAGTAGGAGAGTTTTCAGTTGACTAAAATTTTAAAGGTATTACTTTTTGTTATCAGATGGAATGTTTTTGAACAGTTCACATTCTCATAGTCTGGGAAGAATCTATTTAAGATTCTTTGCATATTTATGAGAAAGAATGTACATGTGCGTCATATTGCTGAAGAAATGTTTATCAGACACTTAGCTAAAATATTCAGGTATTGTCCCTTTTAGAAGTAGTTTGAAAGCAGAATATTAGACTTTTATTACTTCCATGGAAAACAGAATTAGCAATAATGTTTTGTGCTGCATATTTCAAAGCAATGAATATCTATGAGGTGGATAATGAAGTGTGCCCCCCTGTTTCACATACTAGTGAATATGTAAACAGAGCTCAGCTGCCTACAGCATTTTCTAGAGCATGGTTCCACAAGTTTCAGGTTTTTTTATCAGTAAAGCAGACTTGTGTAGTTACCACATGCTCTGCTTGTTGCCATATCCACCACCACATGACTCTTTCAGAGCAGACACCACCATGAAGTTTTCTTTTGAGTGAACAGTGAACTGTCTGAATTTAAAAGAGCACTTCAAGAACCTTACAGATTATTCAATATATGCTTTCTAATTTCACTAAATCTTTTTTTAAGTTCCTTTAGAATTTTAAAAATACTATTGGAAAACAAAATCCTGCATGTACACTGACAAACTGACCTCCACCTTGCTTAACAGATTCTTATCGAGTTAAGCCCTGAGCTGCTCAAAGCAATTCAGAAAAAATGCATCAAGGGTCTACCAAATGATTTTTCAGCTCTAAGAGTATAATTGTTGATAACTGTGTGTTACACAGTTGCATCACTAGTGTTACGCACACCTGCACCATATCTAGTATCTTTGTCTACAGCTGGTAGTTTATTTGATGGTCACTTCATTGATTCACTGTTGCTGTGGGAATGGGATCATGGCCATATGTGATTTGTTTTATTCACTGTGGTAAAGCTAAAAAATGGATGACCTGAAGTGTTATAAAAGTACTACTTGCTCTTCCAGCGTTCGTAAACAGGGGATTTAATATTTCAGATGGCTGTAATGCCTATGATCAATATAATATTTGAAACAAACCAATGAGATTAGCTTGTGGAGATCAAGAAGGAAAATTTAATACAGGGAATTACATCACAGACAGTAGCTGAGCAGCTAAAACTTCTATATAATACACTAGGAGTTCAAAGCACTTTCTTCTTTGGTTGAATTCCAATTATAAATGGTATTTCAGAATATTTTTAGAAAGCTTTTTAAAAATCACTGGGTTTGCACACCTCCAAATTTATGAACACAAAATTACTGAAGGTATTCATTAAAAAATTATACTAAGGAAAAAGCTTCTTATAAGCTCTGATCCCTCGAAGCACTGAGGTATGCAATTAACTTAAAATGAAATGGATGGAAATTTAGTACTTATGTAAGAACTGAAGGGTATCAAGACAAAAACAGGAACTGAGTGCAAGTGTAGACATTCACATACTGTTGATGGAAAAAGTCCAAGTGCTTTGCTTAGCTGGCATCTAACAGAGTGGAGCCCCTTGTGAGGAGAGCAGGATGATTAATTCTAAACTTATACCAGTATTTTCAAAATTAGGGACATCAGACAGTAATTTTATTTTGCGTAAGTTGTTTCACGGGAAATGAAACAAACTTCCCCACCACAGAATCAAAGAGTTTTCTTCTCACTCATTCATTTTACTAGATCTTACTATGTTTTGAGACATACAGTAAGAACATATGGAAATGAATAGGATTTGAGGGGGCATGTTCTGTTCCTGTTTGTACTGTTGTATGAGAAATCTGCAGAGAAAGTAACATGGACTGAGCTGGTATGAACTATTCTCATTTCCATGATGCTGGAAAACAAGAAAAGGAGCAAGAATATCTATGGCAACTAAGGTTTAATTGAAAGACTTCTGTGTTCCTAGTGTTACCTCTGCTTTGTACCCCTATGTCAACAATTTCACCAGTTTGGGAAGATGAACTTTATTTTGCTACCTTCCCACAACTGGAAGTTGTAAAATAAACCAAGACGTTCAGTCCTCAAAGAACATTTTCATTAAATTATTTGAGGACAACTTTATAGTTTATTTTCATTCTTCTCTTCCTTACCCCGCCCCCACTCCGTATTTAATTTAGGGGAAGGGAAAAAAAAATATCACAGTCTTTGCTCTACATGGTGTAAAGAAACAGGTAGTTGCTTGGATCACACTAGTAGTTTTTATACTGAGTAGACTGCTACAAGCAGCAAGGACAAAAGAATTTATTGCAATAATAATTTTGGAGATGTACCTGTAGAGTTAGTGATGTCCTCTGTCTCATTATTTTTTTTTTTATTCAAGGAACAACCCCTAGTGTTTAGTGGCAGTACAGGCTTTTTAAACTTCTTTGTAGTATTTCTTTTTATGACATTAAGTTAGAATATTATAGATTAGTTGTTATTGTACTTAGCCCTAGCTGCACACAATAGCAAATATAGGCTCCTAGTTGTGCTCTGAAAAAGTGTCGGGTGGGAAATTCTCAGACAACTTGCTTCCTGTTCAGTGATGATAATTCACTGAAACTGGTTGTTGGTATGAATAGTTGTTTTGACAAATCCGTCAAATTGATGTTTTCTCAAAAGTCTTGAAATTTTTCATTATTAAATTAAGTTTTTTAAAAGGAACAAAATCTATTCTTTCAATGCAAAGCTCTCAGGCTTAGGTGATTGAACTTATTGTGGTAAAGAAGAGTCAGAGCAAATCTAAGTAACTGTAGTCTGAATAACAGCTTCTGTCTTTTCAAGAGAGAGGGAGTATTTGCAACAAAACTATTTTTAAGATTCTGCATTTTATTCTCAGCTTGTAGAAGAATTACTTTTAAATATATTTTTAGTGGGCATGTGATCTGTTGGCCAAATAATTTTGCCATTACTGGTCTTTACCATGTATTAATTAGGTCTCTTCCCCATATCAGTGCATGATGAAGGCAGTTGAATATCCTATCTCTGATACAGGTCTAACAGTCAGATGCAGCACTGATTTTCCATCATCATCTTCTGTGTCTATTCAGCAGCAGTGTCCTTAATGCACATGTGCAGAAAGAATAAATTCCATTGAATTGTCCATGTTGAATGTGACAGTTTGAGATGCTCTTGTTGTCATACTGCAGGAACTGATAATGATATTTGTAGACTGCTAATCTTTGATATATAACCAACAAAACATTTTAATCTATCCTTCATATATCAGCGTGGAAAAAAAGGGATACGAAATTAAAGTTCAAGGGTATAGCTCAACAGAAGTGTAGGAGTTCTGAATGAGTTTTGTTACATTTGTGTTATATTACTACATCAATTTTCTATTGGATTTTCTTGTAAAAGACAGCTTCGAAATTGAGTTGTACTTTACTGTGATGTACGTAAGTGTGAAGACCCAAGAGAAATTTTAACTTGTAAGTTAAACTTTGAATTAGGAGTTGAGGAAAAAGATAAATACCTCACAAATGGAGCTTGAATAACCCAGTGTCAGCATTGTGGAAAAAAAAAAATGTGAATTTTAAATTTGTTCCCCTTCCTCTAGGGAAAAACACAAGAAAGACATAGGCAACTACTCACAAAGCTTAGTCAGTCTTTTTATTATTGACTTAATATATCCATGTAAGCGTGTGTATGTATTACTTTAGTTTAGCTGACAGCTCCGGTTTTGTAGTGTTTTCTTCAACACACACAGTGCTTTGCTAAATCTAAAAAAATATATTTTGTGCTCTGATGTTCTCTGCAGTTTGTATGAAAATGACATTTGGTGGAGAATTGTTTTTGAAGATAACTGCTTCAAATTGCAAGCTAAGGTAGTCATTTAAGATCACAATTTTATATCACAATATTTCTGTATAAAAGAGTCAGTTGATAGATTCTCAGAAATCAGTACAGCAAAGATTAAAGCCTTTTGCCATGCAAATCAAAATTCATTTCACTTTACAGTTCTTCAGGCTTCTTATGCACAATTCTCTCTATATTTTTGAATTTCTATAGATAAGATTCTGGGGTTTATATATATATATGTAATTCTAACTTGTCATTCTTCAGGCAAGTTGAATATGAGTCAACATTGTGCCCTGGCAGCTACAAGGGCCAACCATGTTCTGGGGAGGCTATGACCCCGTGGAGAACCCACGCTGGGGCAGGCTCCTGGCAGGACCTGTGACCCCATGGAGAGAGGAGCCCATGCTGGAACAGGTTTGCTCGCAGGACTTGTGATCCCATGGGGGACCCATGCTGGAGCAGCCTGTTCCTGAAGGACTGCAGCGCATGGAAAGGACTCATGTTGGAGAAGTTCATGGAGGAATTTCTCCTGCATGTGGGACCCTATGCTGGAGCAGGGGAAGAGAGTGAGGAGGAAGGAGTGACAGAGACAATGTGTGATGAACTGACTGCAACCCCCATTCCCTGTCCCCCTGTGCCGCTTGTGGTGAGGAGGTAGAGAAATCGGGAGTGAAGCTGAGCCTGGGAAGAAGTGTGTGTGTGGGGGAAGTGTCTTAATATTTGGTTTTATTTCTCATTACCCTACTCTGATTTGATTGGTAATAAATTAAAGTAATTTCCCCAAGTCAAGACTGTGTTGCTCATGATGGTAATTGGTGAGTGATCTCTCCCTGTCCTTATCTTGACTCATGAGCCCTTTGTCATATTTTTCTCTCCCCCTGTCCAGTAGAGGAGGGGTGAGTGATATAGTGGCTTGGTGGGCACCTCGCATCAAGCCAAGGTCAATACACCACACTAGTTTTCAGACTTTTTGATTTTTCTGTTTATATTTCTAATCATATTTAACCATATATATGATTACTTTCAATTCAGGGCACCTGCAGCAGCTTCAGAAATACTCGAAAGCTACAAGCATGCAACAGTTCTGAAAACCTTGTTACTTTTTTATGAGTTGAAATATAGGCTGTTGTAGCTAACTTTGGGACAGTTTCATAGGATAAGACTTCTGCTTTTTAAAGAGCAATCACTGAATCTAATCTGTGAAGCCACAGCTGTGAGTTATATAGACAGCTTCTTAAATGAGGAACACCCAAGACACATCACTTCCCAGGAAAAATGCATAAAGAACCAAATAAAGTTGCTCTTTTTGTCAGTGTGAAAACATGCAGCTAACAGTTCTTTGGAAGAACTTCATAACAAAATGGAACACATTATAAATATAGCCAGATACTTCAAATTGTGAGTACAACAAAATATTTTAAGTAAAGAAAAAGAAGATACTGGTTTATGGCTATTACTTCATCTTATTTTTATTTTCAATATTGAAATTCCTTGCTACATCTATAAATCAGCAACAGTTTTTCCAAGAGCTGATACTGTATTTACTTTCCAAAACAGTTTACAATAACTGTTTACATAATGCTCATCTGTCAATATCAATTTCTTTTTTCTTTTTTATCTTCATTCTTTTGTGTAGATTTTCTGTACAATGTGTAAAAAAGATTATACAGAAACAACATATTCAGGAAAGACATTCCACTCTTACTACAGAAAGACTCAGGAGTGTTGCTTATTTATATACAACCAAATGCTGGAAACAGGACAGAACTGGACTGTGTAGCATGACTTCCCTCTTAATAGAACATACGGTGTCTCAGCCAGAGGATACAATTTAGCCCATTACTAAGTTAATAAGATTTTCAAACAGAATACTGTTAAACAAAGATCTTCCTGAATGTGGCTCTCCCCTAATAATAAGAGAAAATAACTTTAATGAATTAGTAATTAATGTACTGTTTAAATAAACAATAAGGGTAATAATCGTCTTACTTTCAGTAGTGCATTTCATCTCCTCAATGACCTTCACTAATTTCCCAGGTCATTACTCATTTCACTTTTATTTTGACTAACTCCCATGTACATCTATACGTCTGACTCTAATTTTCACTGAGAACAGAATGAAAAGTGTTGCCTCAGGGTTTTATCAAAAAGAGTTTTTGTATTAGTACACAATTTGTTATTAAATAATATTACTTGATCAGTTTTGTGCATAAAAAACTGACTGAAAACAAACATTGTTACTGTGAGGGTGGTGAGACACTGGAACAGGTTGCCCAGAGATGTTGTAGATGCCCCCTCCCTGAAAGTGTTTAAGGCCAGGCTGGATGGGGCTTTGAGCAACCTGGTCTAGCGGAAAGGTGTCCCTACCCATGGTAGGGGGGTTGGAACTAGATGATTTTTAAGGTCCCTTCCAACCCAAACTATTCTATGATCTCAAGAGCTAACGAATACACAAAAATCTAATATTGAAATGAAGTGAATAAGAGTTAGCTTTAAGATGCGCAGACTGTTGCACACATTCCATATATCTCAATTACATTTTTGCTGTTCCCATCTCTGGGACTCCCAGAACTGCCTTCTAATGGTTTTAAGGAATACTACATGGTTTAATCTCCAGATATTTTTGTAACACACTGGATAGCCAAAATACCACTGACTTTTAGCTATAAATGAAATTTCTAGAGAGCAGATGAAAAGATGATTTTGTAGCTAAGACTTGGCTTATTTAGGGACAGAGTAGAACCGAAGAGCTGAACTTGGGCTACTAAGGAGAACTGGGTAGCTGTGCTAGTGGTCAGTGACTTCCACAGCCAGTTCTTGGACTAATGCCACATGTTCTCATCCCAGCACAGGGGATATATACTAACAGGGCTGAAACAACTTTATTACACTCTTTAGCTTGTCCCTAGATTAATCACACTAATGTAGGCTTAGGTTCTAGTCTGGCCCAACCCAGAAAATCAGAGAGTCTTCCTAAGCCTAAGTCCTTCTTCTCTCTTTTGCAGACACTAAGATTTTATTTATTTATTCTTTAATACTACATTGGTCATGGATGTCTAGGCAAGCTTATTCTAATGATGGCCTAAATTAACATGCACTTTTGTGCTGTAGGGGACTGGGCCTTGTCTTTCTTAATCCACCAGCTTCTTTTTGTTGTTCTTCTTTTATGTTGTTAGAATTTGTTTTCACATAGATCACCTAAACTATACTGCAGACAAAGTTCAAGCACTGACAATGGAAATAAATAGATGGAACATGTGGAGCCAAGAAGCTGATACTGTATTCTCTGACAAAATAACTAGCAAGTCTGAAGGCAGCTGATGCTGTTTATCAAATCCTCTTGATCCCTGGGGAGTTACAGGTGCATTAGTAGCATAAAAACAAATAAGGAAGTATTCAGGAAGGAAAAATAGAAACTATTAATATTTACAGTTATGTCACCATTTAAGGGTGGGCGGGCTGTTAAGTGGATGACCGATGCTCTCTATTAACCCTTCCAAGAAGGGAAAAGAGAAAAGGGAGAGACACTTATGGGTTGGAAAGTTAAAACAGTTTTAATAAAAAAATAACAAGGAAAAGAAAGAGTATAATAAATAATGAACTGTATACAAAACCGCTACTGAGTTCCCCCCAATGATGATCACGTCACCGCTGATGCTGCAGGGCAGGTGCTGGGCAGTCCTGAAGCATACGTGGCAGCAGGTGGAAACCGGGTTCGGGAGCAAAGGCAGAAGCACTGTCAGAGTCCTCCCAGGATGTCCCCCCCAGTTTTAAACTGAGTATCATGTGGGTGGGATGGAATACCATGTTGGTCAGTTTTGGGTCACCTGTCCTGTCCGCTCATCCACGCAGGTGCGACACTTTTACTGTCCTTTACTTTGTGGAACAAAGAGACCTAACAGGGGCCCTAGTTTCCACAGCAACAAGCACGTGTAGTCAACTTGAGAAAGTACAGTCACTTAAAAGAATCGTAACTGAAAAGTCTGTCCTAGTCCAAACCAGGACAATTTAGAAGCAGCAAAATAATACCCAAACTACCTAGTCAGTAATAGATGAGAAGGAAAACAGTCTGAACTTATTTTGTGGACATAAACACAAAGTTCAGTATTTCATAAAAGATGTGAAAGAGATGCATAGACAGTCTTTGGAATGAAAATAAAGTATAATTTAGGGGAGACCATATTGTAAGAGGTTTGCAGTTTGGTTATGTTTCAAAGTCCCCAAGCACTTCAGGAACCACAGATGCCTATGGTTGCCTTTCAGCCCTGTCTGCTCTGGACATTTGTAAATTTCTTCTCTAGATATGGACTGCCTATGATTGCCTCTGCAGTGGAGTTTGCTCTTCTGATATTACCATACACAGAAGACAATTCAAAAGCTATGACCACTTTAAATATAGAGCTGCTAGCTGACTTAGCAGTGTTAGCTGAAAAAATAGCAGTGTTAGCTGAAAAAAAAGCTTTACATCTACACTTTAACAACAGTGTAGCTTCTTATCTGCTCTAATGCGTTAAGCGTTTTCATTCAAGCTAGATACTTATGTGACGGTGGATCCAGTGGCCTCAGTCAGTAGTTAGCTGCATTACACACCATGTGCAGGAGGGTTTCCGCCCTGGAAGATTCAAGAATCTAACCTCTCACTCCTGCAAAGACCTCTGCAGATGCAGATATTGTGTACATTGATGATTTCAAAAGTTTAAGAGACCTGCTTCTTCCTCTGATTATTTTTATTTTTATATTTTAGTGGTGACTCAGGCTTTAATCCTGTAAATGTTTTTTATTAGTTTATTTGCTTTGTTTTTTTTCAAAATACTTGCTTCTGCTTTTTTTCAATTTATATAAATACCCATAAAATTCCACATTGTCTAATATGATAGACATAGTAAAAATACAGTGATGGCCAACAGTACAATGATTTCTCCTGCACAAATCCACCGTCAGGTTTCTCAGTTTGGTAATTTGAAGGGACTGTAATGGAGATATAGGTTCCTATTATGTTAAGTAAAAAGACATTTAGGTTATAAAGAGAAAAATTAAATTCTCATTTATCTTTTAGGTTGACTTTATTAATCATAAGTTGCTATTTAATGATAGTGCAATGGTGACGATCCTTGAGGAGGGAATAAGATAGAGAGAGGAAATGTAGGCATATTGTTATGTCTCAGACAGCATTTAATTCTTTTGAACTATTGCTGTTCCCCTTCCTTCCAAGACCATAAATGAATTTTGTAGCTCGTAGGTCTATGATGAAAAGGGTTGAAAACATAACCATGACCACAGATAGAAATAGAGAACTAGAATTAGAAAACCTTTCATGGGAAAGGACCCTTGCAACTCCGTAATTCAGTTTGCATGGTGGGAAACTAAAATTCTTTCAAACACCAAGTGACATAAATATGTGGATTTCCTGGATTCAAAATACAAATCACAACTGGTTACAGGAGAATGGGTGAATGTGATCATTTTGTGTTGCTACCTAGAGAAGCAATGCCTAAGAGTATTCTCTTTTTTTTTTTAACTGTTAATATAAATGCTCTCAAGCACACATTTACACTCTCTCTTGCTATCTGCCACCTTTATGGACTTGCTTGAAAGACTATGCTATCTGAAAGATGCCACAAGTGGCATTGACAGGCAGCTATTCAGAGTATGGCAGACAGCCAGTAAATCACTCAGTAGAGTTTTCTGTCCTTCCAACCATATCTTACAGAATCTACAATTTCTGCCTTCACAGTATACTTCAATGTCAGAGTTTATGTTCTCTTTAAACATCGATATGTCAAAGTGACAAAAACCCCACACATTCTCTTGCTAATTGATTTTTCTCTCCTTTCAGAGCTCAGGTGCGCAAATCCCAGCATGTGTTAACAAGTCGCTTGCAGTCTTTCCAAGTAGTCTGATTGCAAAGCAGGTTTTTCTTCTCTAGGAGGCGAAAAGAAAAAAAAAAGGTAGGTTTTTTTTACAAACCAGGTCTTTGGGTCATTCATAGTGCTAGCACTTTGTTCAAAATCTGTGAAAAATCTTCATACCTGAAGTAAAATTTTCAATTCTTGCGAGAGTATAAACTGATAGGAAAAAATATGTAACCTTTTCCTATTTCATGTACTTTCATTTTTTCAGCTGTTCAAATGTTTTTGGCAGTGAACCAACTCTTCTAAGAGAAGCTGCTACAAAGACTGCATTAAATATCCTAGTGAAGCTTCTGTGTGTGTTAAAATGTGTAATAAAACACAACCAGTACTACCTGTTCTGCCAAAGGGTCAGTCTGGCCTAGAAATTTCCTACATGAGTGGATATACATGAACATCCAAGAAAGAGTAAGAAAAGGACAAGTGCATATAATACCTACTCTATGAATGTTTACATTATGACCACATAAATTAATCTCATTAAACAGCACTTTCACAAGTTAATGCCGATTATGCCCTCAGATGTGATGGTGGAACCTGTTTTCAAAAAACCACTGATCTCTGCCCCTCTGAAATTTCATATGTCTCTGGGATGGCTCAGATTGACTGGATACATCCAGTTTCAGAGGATCTAAAACTTTATGACATAACTTCATATTTAAATCTCAGGAATATTAATCTATTATTGTATAAATAGGAATGCATCTGATACAGAAAAGATGCATTTAATTGTGGTGTGTAGGCCACGCAAAAGTTCGAGCTGCAGCTGTTTCAGAGTCTCACATACACTCTGTAACTGCTTAGTTCTGGGCTGACCTTAAACATGGGTTATCATAGTCCCTGTTCTTCTTCCAGTATAATGTTACATAAAATAGTATCACTATGTAACAAAATATTAAATTCTGAGCATCTTTTGTTGTGCACCGTGGTTTCCAATGGATGTTCTGAACTCCAAACCAGATGTTTGTTTTCCCTTGTCTCAGCTATAGATAGCTTTAGTTAATATTTTTCTTGTGCAAACTCAAATTCATTACAGTGAGATCCAGATTTGCTAATCCTCTTGCCGCCTTTGCTACTTCAGGGACAAAAAGCACCATGTATATCTTCTGATTGGCCACAGCCATGGGTTCGTGGGGTTACTGATACACCTCACCCAGAAAGCCTGCACAGGGTCAGCCAGCAAACGGAGGAAACACACACACCCCACATGTCCTGGGCCCTAAACCACATTTTAACTGGGTGGGATTTGTTTTGCCTTCACTGTAGGAAATGCATTAGCCTTAGGGGTGCTGGGAAGCGGGTAAGCTCCTGCCTGGCAGCCACCACCTGGGTCCCACCACAAAGGATGGCTGGGCTGGGCTGGGGGGAACGTGGGGCACAGGCCTCAGGCAGCAGGGAGTGCAGGGCCTCACCATGCACCAGAGCCTTGACAGTTGCAATGCCTTTTTCTTTTGGGAAAATGGGTTTAATTAAAGGCCAGAGTTGATAATCCATTTATCTTCAGAGTTGGCTGTGGAGTTTTAACAGCTTCTGACTACATGTACATGAAATGTGACCACTCCCATGCATTTTTGTACATAAACACCGAAGGTGAGGAGCTGGAAATCCTTATAAAACTAAAGAAATTAATTATCTTAATAACTGTAACAACTGCAGTGTAGACCAAACTAAGCCAAATATTAATGCCTTTTCCATGTCTTGTAAGAAGATACAGAAACTCTCGCGAGTTGGGTCAATTTTACATTGTGGAAGCACAAAAGATTTTCAGGGAAGATGAAAATCAAACAGAATGACAGCTCCTACTATTTGTAACAGGCCTTCAAGAAGAAAAAAAATAACCAGCAACTACAAAACAACAGCAAAAAAAAAAACACAATCAGATGACTACAAGTCTATATTTTCTTTTGGCAGTTTTTTTGTAGAGAGTAGGATAGTCTAACCAACAACCTGTCATCTTTTAAGTTACATTCAGGTGCTGCCACTTGAAATGGTACAGATTCTTTAGCAGGCCCATTCCTTCCTGGTTTAATCATTGGTATGTTGCAGTATGGCAGCAGGTTTCAACACTTTTTACCTGTAACTGTGACCTGGGAAATTTGGACATGTTGCATTCAGTTATTAATTGCCAAGCATATTGTCTTGAAACAGCTAAAGAGTCCTCACGAGTCTTTTCCGGAGACGAAATAATCTCCAGCAAGTTTTTCTTCTGAGACTTCATAAGTAAAATGTTAAACCAAATATTCACAACAAAATAAATATCTCTTTGTCTGGCACGAAAAGTGGAAATGGTCCCAAGGTGATATGCAACTGCCCTCAGTAACAGTAAACAGAATTACAGCTTCCTTTTGTCAGTTTTATCTTCAACTGTGATTTAGTTCTGTTTTGTCATTTTCAGCACTGTTCAGTTTTTTGGTTCTGAGATTAATGGATTTAGCTAAAATTTGGTTTGAATGAAGCAAAGATTTTCAACAGTGTATTTTTAGAAGAATCAGGCTTTAGAGAAGGGGGAATTCTTCTAGTGAAGAGATTGATTTCTCCAGGATTTCCTGGCAAGCCGCTGACAAGACGAGAAATAGAATCTTGGTCTCCTGGGGCTGTGCTTGCTGTTCTGTCCAGTGGCCTCCATGGCTGCTTTTTATAAGTAACAGTCACAAAAAGCAGGGCCAGGAAAATGCCTTCATCGTGAACCAATAAGCAAGATGTATTCAAATGCTTCCAGCAGTTTCTGAGCCATTGATTCACAGTCATCCCTCAAAACACCAAGCCTGAAGAGCAGAAAATCTTTTCATTCCTGCAGTGCATATCTGTATGGCACAGGCATTAGGCAGAGAAGGAGCTGCCTAATTAGGAGGGCTTGTCCTGGCTTTAATGCAGCTTAAGAACAGCTGCTTTAAGTTGCATTATTGGCCTGAGGATGCCACAAAAGATGCTTTCTCCCCTTCAAAATGGATCTGTTCTGTGGCCTTTGGCAAATCAATAAATCTACTTAAACAGAATGGAAATACCCTGATTTGGGAAGTGCCTTGTGTAAGGTGTGCCAGCAAGTTATCGGCTGCCTGCTGTTACCTCCTAATCCAAAAGGAGTTGTCACCGTTTAAAATGACATATCGCACTATTTGTAGCATTTTCTAAAAGGCTGCTTAGCCAGGTGCAACTCTGATCTCACAGGGGCAGGAGTCACAGCTGCAAAAGGATGGAAATCTGGAATTTTGTAGTGCCAGTGAGAGAGGATCACCAGATGGGAAATTTAGCAGGAAATCTCAGTGCTATGATGAATCTCTCCCTCTGTATTTCCAAGTGAAAACGAATGTTTGAATACTGAAAATTATGACGTATTAAACCATTATTGTGAATTGCAGATAGCTGGCTCAGATATACCTGAGGTTCTGAAACTACAGATGGCAAATTTAACAAAGCATTGTGATGTGCTTTTGCTGCAGACATTAGGGGAGCAGGGAAAAGTACACAGAATCTCTGACAATGGCTTCCAATGGTATTGGGAAACCCAAGTGTGCCCGCAGCCCACCCCGACCCTGCTCATCCCATACACGTCATTCTCAGTATAAAGCAGGGGGATCACGAGGGTCTCGCTCTCTTTCTGCTGTGGCCGGTGTCCAGGGAGGACTCCGTCTGTTTTCCTGCTGCCCCCGATCCCGATCCGTGTGTTCCTGAATCCAGCTCTCGACCATCGCTAGGCCCAGGCTGGGCCTTCCCGGAGCCTGCCCTGCAGTGCCGGTGGTGACATGGCTGACTTCAGGGGAGCTCAATCTTGGTTTTGTATATATATTTGTATATATTTGATTATTTCTATTATTATAGTTTATTAAAACTGTTTTAATTTTCCAACCCAGAAGTCTCTCTCCCTTTTCCCTTTCCCTTTCCCTCTGGGGGGAGGGGGGGATAACAGAGGGCATCTGCCGCAGGTTTAATAGCCAGCCCAGCTTTAAACCGTGACACCCAAGCAAAGGCAAAGAAGGAATTAATACACAGAAGCTTGTCGATGTACTCTGTTCAGAATAACACAACCTACTGCTTCTGCCCTCAGCTGCTTAGTAATAAAAATTATCCAGCAAATATTGAAGGTCTCTCCTCATAGCAACAGAGTTGCACGCAAGCATATAGGTGTTGTATTAGATTAGTTAGATCACTGGAATGTTTTTAATGAGCACTTTTTTGTGTGTGAGGCATACTGTCCTGCAGAGAAGTTGGGAAGAGGGAGGTGAGGGGAGAAAGCTGTTGGAAATCACCTGTATTTACAGTGAGACTAATCTGACTTTTTGAGGAATGATGAACAAATTTTCACAAAATGGCAGCTTCCTAAAATTTAGTGGTAATAGTAGGCAAATTTGATCATCATCAAAAATCATATGGAACGTATATTGATATATGATAAAATTCACCCTTCTGCATGGGAACGCAGCCAACAGACTATAGCACTTACTTTTTCCATAAGACTTTCTTTTGCATGTTTGTATGCATATATTTCAAGGCATGTGGAATTACAGAGATATGCCAGGAAAGTTTTTTTTCTTCATATCTTGTAGGACAGTCACGCAGGTAAATTCTCTCAGCTTTTATTACTCATGTGAAAATAATAAAATATTTTTGTATTTGTTGTAGTAATACAATATTTTTTATATTATAACTCTTTAGATAAGTTTTTAGCCTCCTGTATTAAAATCTCAATGTGATATCAACGTTGAGGGTAGAAAGTACTGGCTTTATCATTTGCCAAATGGGTGGAATAAGGATACCTACCCCAAAATTTTCTTGTGTGTCTTCTGAGGATTCTTCTGACTTGCTCTGATAACAGCCAAGTTTGCTGAAGCTATTTCAACAAATATATGTTATACACTCAGTGATGAAATACATGTTCCCTGGTCTTAGAGCTACATCATTTGAGAAACAGCATATTGAGTACTGAGCTAGAAATCAGGAGTCCAAGTTTCCTTGTTATGCCATAGGCTTCCTCTGTCAGGGGCTGAATTTTGATGTCTGGTACCTAAAGAAGAATGTAGGAATTGATGGAATTTCCAGAAGTACCAGATCTTAATTCAAGCTTAACCTATATCAAAACCAACTCTGAGGGTACAAGCTTTGGATTGAGGTGACGGAGGTTCAGGCTGCAGAACAGATTTCTCTGTGACTTTGAAACTAGTCTCTCTTTTGCATGAAGAGCATATCTGTAAAGTGGAGATAACAGTGTGATGTTGGAAGGAAAAGAAATTATAAGTTCTGAAGGGATCCAAAAGAAATAACTTGATAAGTAGGAAATGCAAAAGTACAATTTCTAGAATCTGGCATCTTCTTCTAAACTAGTAGGAACATGATATATTTGTTTTGGATAGTCAACGATCCTGGAAAAATAAAGAGAAGAAAATGGAAAAATTGCAGCTATGTACTTGATGAACCAGCCTTCCCTAAAAACAGGAAAGAGTAATTTTGCATTGAAATTATTTTATCACCTTCATATTCAAATTATAGAAACTAAATACATGCTTTGGGATAAACACAGAAAATGAGTATCACTAGTTAGCCTTGCACATACCATCCAAGTCACTTAAAACAAAAACACATGGCTGAGACACAATAAGGTAATGCAATATAGATATTTTAAAATATTATTCATTATTGTGAGAAATAATGAATAATTAAATGTAGTGTTATATTTTTTATAGAAAACTTTTAATTAGTCATATTTTTGAAATATGCTTCTAAGAACCGTGCCAGTGAAGCAAGCAAGAAGCATTAACACAACGAAAATAATATTCCAGTCTAATCTAGTGCTTTTTTTGTGTGAATAGTACTTACTCCTTGCTGGTAAGTCTTATTAGCATTGTAAATACTGATGTTCTACAAACTCAGTTATAAATGTGTGCCGTGACAGTGAAAAAGTATTGAAAATTACAGATCTTAAGAAAACCTTTGCTGTAACAACATCCCTGCAGTGAAACTAAGAAAGCAATAAAGCTATCTTATTGCTCCACTTCATTGTACAGTCAGATGACCGACGGATATAGAAACCTGAGAGGCTGAAATATGAACTCAGCATTTTGTGGCACATATAGCATGTACGCGCGCACACAAGAAAGCCTGTGTATAACGCTTGGTTGAAAGTATTCTCTCAAAACTGATTTCTCAGTAACCAGTGAACTTTTAAAGTAAGCTGATATTTTTTACAAATATTCCTATTTTCCCAGATATTTTTTTAATTAAAAACTTACAGTATTTAGAAAAGGCCTTTATTAAGGTCACAGATGTTGTCATCCCAAGGTAACAAGACTCAGAGTAGTTTATGCCAACATCACGTTTCTGACAGAGGCCAAAAGGCCACGACCAAACAATAGGGATAAAAGAAGATGTAATAGCACTAAAAAAAAATAGCTATTTGTTAATCTGTTTCCATGTACTTCTAAACCTATTCTCAAACTACCAGAGCTTCATTTTATCCCAAAAGCACAGAATCCAGAAATCCTTTTGAACACTGAATATTCTTGAGGTGTCTATTAATACCAAATGACATTAGCAGTCCTGTCAAGTCTTACAGTCAACTTTGCAATCAAATTAGAGATACAGAAGTTCATTTATCAGTTAACAGATATTCCCAGTCTAGTGTCTCTGGACTATGTTACCTAATAGCCTCTCTTCTTTTTTTCTGATGAGCAGCCTCAGACCTTGACTGTCTTTGGGTAAAACATTCTCCAAGCTCTTAATTTTCTCATTGCATTGCTTATATATCCTATTATTTTACTTCTCCCATTGCCCATAACTGCTCTTTGAGAAGTGGTAAACAAAGTTATTCAGGTTCATTCACGAACTGGTGATGTGGCATTGTTTTAACAGCAGTTTGAGAAATGATTATAGCACCTACCAAAACGTTTATTTTCCTGGCTTCAAAATTTTCATTACTGCACAATAAAGGCTACATTCAGGCACTAAGAAAGTGAGTACAATGTTTGAAGGATGTGCTCCAGCCTTAACGATAATTGTTTGTTCAATTTCTGTGCCCTAGCTAAAGACTGCAGAAGGTTATTCTGTCCTCTAAAATTGGTTAATTTGGCTATGACAACGTACCTAGGAAAACAGTCTGCAATCACTAGCAAAGATCAATAGGCATCAGCACTTCAGCTTCCAAATCTTAAGATGTCATGCCATTTGGGCCTTTATTACCACCATTTATCTTACTTATTATCTGGATCAATTTTATTTAAGACCAAGACTCTGAATGAGACACTATCACTTCAGAATGGCATTTTCTCAGAAAGCGCACTTCTAAAAAAGGTCAGCTGGACTGAATCACAAAGCATTTGGCCTTCTTCCCTACATGACTTACATGAAAAGTAATTAGAAATGGCAGCTGTAGATGGTTAGGAAACAGCTCCATTCCAGACACAATCAATTCAAGTACACGGTTGAAAATAATAAACCAGCAAGGAGCTGAGAAATCTTTTTGTCTCTGTTTTGTTCTATACTTGTATTAATTAGCATTCTTTTCACAGAAATTTGAAACCGAAGAGGACTGTTGTGATCATCTCATCCAATGGGCCACAGAATTTCATTAACAAATTCCTGCATCAGACCTGTAATTTCTGCCTGAGTAACAGTAGGTGCCATTCAGGCAGACACTTAACCTTGGTTTGAATATCTCAGATGATGGAATATCCCTCACAGTCATGGTAAATTACTCCAGCTGCTAGTCATTCACACTTATTTGAACTTGTCTAGAGTAATTTCCAGAATTCTGTTGTGCTTTTCCCTGCTAAAGTTTCAAATCTGTTCTTATCTTAAACTTGTAGGTTCTCACAGGTGATGGGAAAGCTATCCTTAAACATATGTTGGATAAAATAGATAGCTTTAAGTCTGTTTTGTGTGAGGACAATTTTCTAGGCGACCAATTCTACCTCTTGGGATTTTTTGCTACAGTATTCTAGAGAACAGCCTTATTATGAGTAGCATTACAGTCACTGGCTGTAAATCAATCCCCAAAGATAGCTGGAAAGTTTTTCAAAATTTGGTCATAAATGTCTCAAAAAAATATTTTTGAAACTTTTATATACTCAGTTCTACTAAAAAGAACAAATATTACTAGCTATTTTTTCTTGGTAGCTGCCACAGTAAGATTTCAAACCAACAATAAGGATTTTATACTTTTCATTTGTATTGTTGAAAATACCAGTAATAATTCATTTATTTTAAAACTTCCTTAAGCAATATCAAAGACAATAACTTTTCAATAAACAGGGTCTACTTAACAAGATCAAAAGGAATAGATATTTATCTATGACAAAGAAGTATAACTCTGGAATTCCGTCAAATTACACTGATTTACATGAACCCATGGTATGACCTAGAGCTTTCCTTCTCAGCGATACAGTAGATATGTTCAAGCTCACTTTTTTACAGCTGCTGGATTCTCCTGCATTTAATGGAGAGTAGAAAACTTACCATTTCAAACAGAATTTTAATTTAAAATAAGAGCTGATCTGTTTTATAGACCTCAAAACTATTAAATACTTTTACCCTTCTCAGTTTTGAAATTAAAATCACTCTCTGTATCACAGATAATTAAATGCGTATCATCTGATGTTACAGCTATGTAATCCATCTTAAACCAGCAACGAATAAAACATAACTAAAAGTAACCCTGAACACTCATAAGAAATTAAATCAGGAAAAGGCTTGAATATGGCATTTATTTAAAAAAAAAAAATTACTTGTGTACGTATACATATATTATTATAAAACTTTGAATTATAAAATACAGCTGTGCTCCAAACTTGCTAGGGACCAATTATTGTCTTTGGTTAGCTGATGAAGTGAGAAGAACATTCTCTCTGTTATGTCCTCCTAAAGGCTTTTTCTTGTTTTCAGAAAGGTCTTGAATTCAACAGAATGGCTTATAGCTCCCTGCATGCAGAAAGGCTTGTCAGACAGAGGTCACAGGCAGCTGCAAAACACGTCTCAGAATTCCCTTTTTTACTGCAAATAAACTCTAACAAATATTTTAATGTGTTATATAAACTTTATTTTTTTATATAAACCATGCATGTGTACATATAGCATACATGCACGTATTTTATGTACATGTACACATATACATAATCTTCCTAATGAAAAAGAAAGTGTTGACCTCTGAACTCCTCATTATGGGGTGGATTCTTGAATGAGGAGATCATTGCACAAAGGAAACAAACCTCATCATCTTCGAGCTGTATCTTCTCTGCAGTTTCATCCTGAAGGTCTGTGCCTTGAACTAGGGTAAGACATTAAAATTGTATTAAGTTACCAAGGATGATCAAACTGAGGCAGTTCTGGACATGCAGAGAAGCAGAAACCATCGTTGCCTGAGAAAGTTTCTCGGTTGAGATTGTAGATACTAAGTGAGAGTTTCATGGGAGTTTTGAGGCTAGTACTGATAATTTAAACTCAAAAATCTGTCTGTGCATACGAGTCTAGGACCTTTCACAGCTCTGGAGCATTACAACTGAGTCTTCATATGTATATAAGCATAATTTATGTAGATATTATGGATATTTTCCAATCCTAGCATTATGTACAGTGGCCAGAAAAAAAACTTTTTTACAGAAAGTGAACAAAAAATTATCTGAAAATGCTATTTAGATTAAACTATAGCTTTTAGACATAAGTGTAGGCATACTTCTGAAAATATTGCATATACTTATGAAAATATTACATAAAACTTACATGAATGTTATAGTTTATGTAACACTAATTTGATCAGAATTTTAAAAATAAAGGTATTGAAATAACTGCTTTGGATATGGCTGAAAAATCCAATTTTCATTATATTGAAATGGATTATTTTGTTAACAGTTAATATATTTCATTTCAGCCTCAAGGTCTTAGATTTTTTTTAATAGAGTTATACATTATGATTGACTACATCATTGGTTATTATTAGTATGATTGACTATTATTGGTTATTTCATGGTAAAATAGATATACATGTATGTCATATACAAGAGTGTATATATATGTATATGTACATATATGTACATATGTATATATATGTGTATATATGTTATATGTGTTGTTATATATTATATATGTAATGTTATTGTATTTCACTAAAATGTAATATATAATATATTATATGACATACAAAATAGCATGTAATATACAAAATATATTCTGTATATTATAGTATACATTTATATTATGTTATGTTATAGTTTTATATTGTTATATATTATGCATATGTGACATTTTAATATAATAAAGTTTAAAAATATTTAATATTTTTGTATAAGTTCAAGTTTTGATTAATATTTAAATAGCAACAAAAATATGGCTTTACCAATTAAAAACAAGTTATCACCTATGAATAATAGTTCTTGCAATGTTTTCCGGGAAAAATCTGATACTGTGCTCATAAAATATAAATTCAAAACCATTTTCCAAATTGCATATGATTTAAAGTTGAAACAAAAAATGCAAATGTTAATGTATTTTGAAATTTCAAATTTTTGTTCTAAGATTTTGATTTTTATCTCTGTAAGTAAGTATTGCAAAACAATAACACTTCCCTTTTACTTTTTCACCAAGAGTTCCAGATTCCAATTTTTTCCCCTTTTTTGCAAGTTCTGACAGTGAAAAATGTTAGATCATGCATTTGCTGAAGGCCCAGGAAAAAAAAATCCAAACTTTGTCTGGGTCAATATGAGTTTTATGATCAGTGGAGAATGACCTGGAAGATAACAGTAACTGTTACATGTATTACCTCTGACAATTTAATGCCACAATCTCTTTTTTCATCTCTATGAAGCAACAGTGTCTCCTGGTGGTCAACTTGCAGTTAACGTCAGGCAACTATTTTTTCAACACTTATTTGATTCCATTTCAGTTGATATATATGACGGCACTTTCATAATAAAGCTAAGACCCTTGTGTAAATTGTTGCTCTGGGAAGTGGTTTTATTGAAAATTCATTCAAGTACTTTAGACACCTGGAATTAAATATGTACTTACATACTTTGGAAGTAAATAGCTTTTTGGGGAAAAAATTATTAATAAAAGCAAACTCCCTGTGCCTGTGGTCTCATCCCTCCTTGATGATGACCCAAATGCTCTTCCCTTTCCCCTGACAAAGGATGTACTGATTAGATGAATTTAAAAAAGAAAAAAGAAAAAACTTAGTTGTGCTGAGTCTTTAAACATTTTTCATGTGCATTCAGTATGTGCATTGCTTGCAGTTAATGGGAAATTTCAGTCCCTTGTGAAAAGCAATGTTTTCTAAATCATTCTAATTCCTTCCATTTCATTTTCTTCATTACATGCACAAAAAGGGAAGAGAGTAAATGTCTCCCTATCTTCAAATTCAATTTGAGACATTTTACCTGATGAAATGTATATTTGCGTAAACATTTCTCGCTGGGGATGACATCTAAATTTTCACTGTGGAACTTGACAGCAGAGCTTATAACCTTATATTCTACTTATTGATCTCTAGCTGTTGTGTACTATCTAAGTAATTTCCTATTCATATTTAGCTGAAATTGTAAACAATGTAAGGTTCTAAGCTTTATATACAGAGATTCAGTAGTATGAAAATACTGTGGACTAGATACTATTACTTGTAAATATGTCTGATTGATAGGCAAAGTGAAGAGTTGAATGAATTTAGAAAGTCCTTCTTCCATGGCAGGGTTACAAACTGAAATGAGGTTGTATTTAACATTAAATTATTTTGCTTCGCAAGAAGAATATGCCAATAAAATATCCAAATGTGTATATGGAGGTGGGTAAAATACAAAGCTAGTAATATTCTGGTGTCTATGATGAATATCATAGAATATCATACGAATATCACACAGACCAAGTAAAGAAAGATGTGCATATTTAGAATTACAGATAAGCATAGATTTTTGCCATCAATGGTTGGGAAAGAAGTATTTGGAGGGATGATCCTTGTATTATATTAATGATCCTTTATTACTAATGTGTGCCTCTCTTTTTTTCTTTTACGGTGACTAAATATATATATATAGATATATAGTTATTATACCCAGTTCTACAACTGCAAGCAGATGGAGACATGCTTGTATCAGAAGCCTTACAGCGGACAGAGGCTGACATGCAACCAAGTATTACTCAGCTTAAGTCAGGTTTGTTGAGTTGACACTGTAGAAAGCATTGTCAAGGCATAGGAATAACATACATTCTGAACTCGTTGAATATAATGAAAGGTGGCACTTGTATTTGTTCTAGGAAATGTCATGCAGTAAAAGACTTACTCTCAACATGCAAAATTGCACACTTTTTTTATTAATCATCAATGGAATAGATACATGGACATTTAAAGCCATTTGAGTGATTTTAGTTTTTATGGTTTTCCTCAAATAAAGCTATTGTTCCTATAACATCCAAGTTCACTGCAAGTGAGTTCCAATGTATAAATCCCTATATAAATTCATAAAAGGTTAATAAACATATTGAACTAAAACTGAAGCTTTGCATATGCTAATGAATATATGGATGACATACTAGCTTAGTTTTATTTTAATTTCAGACCTGCACAAGTTTGAGAAATTCCTGTACCAAAAGTCTGGTACATTTTACACAGGGGTTCCACATAGAAAATTCAGATGCTGGAAAGGACAAATTTGGGGATGCTCAGATCATGAGTTTTTGGTTTGATATTGGTCCCATTTCTACCAGGGTTGTGATTATAAAGACACATTGGTTTTTGTTATTAAAGGCCTTGTATGAGACTTTTCATCTTTGAATACTGAGGTGCTTTCTAAAGAAGGAGGTGTCAATGTCTGCAGTTTTCAACTCAAATTCTTCTCTAAAAAGTAAGCCTTCCAATGTCTTTGGTAACAAAACTTCTGTACAGCTCCTTGCCCCCTTACTTGCATGAGAGGTTATTCTTTTCTTATAGGTGGAGTGAAGACCCTGTAAAATGAAGTGATGTGAAATAACTGTGGCCAAGGTAACATAACTCGTTTATAGAGCAGAGAAGATTATGCAGTGTCTCCCACGCAATTTTTACAAAGAGAACGAATTACTGTAGTAAGAGCCATTTAGCTGCTCTGATACAGACAAGTGGAATGATAGAGTCCTTGTTATCTATATGTATCAACCATTAAATGACTCTCAGAGAGTCTCACGCTTTTCTTTCACACCTCAGCAGCAGCTTTTACCATGAAGGCAATAGTAAGAAGAATGATCAGCTGGATTTTCCTAACTCCATCACTGCCTCTAGAATGATTCAAGAAGTTCAAAAAGCATTATTATTTTACAGGTGGTGTAAGCTAGATTGCCACAAAAAGGGTTCAGGAACATAGCTTTCACTTGCACGTAAGACTGGCCCATTTCTAACTTGACTGTTAGGAAACTGCTCAACAGTACTGATCAAAAACTGTTGCTGCACAGCAGGTAGGCATTATGTATCATTCCATTTTTATTAATTTTAGTTGCAAACAAGTAAAGTGCTTATCAATAAAATTCATGAGGTTTAAGAAATATCTGTATTTTCGGCATGACTCCCATGGTATTCAACTTGCCGAACAGAATTATTACTTGCAAGTTAAGATAGCCTTGTAGAAAATGTGACTGATTTGCAAAACTAAAATCAACAAAACTCAAGTGGATGGATTTACCAGGGATTTGCCTACAAGTGTGAACATAAGCACATGGCTGTTTCCTTAAATCTGTGAAAGTTAACAAAAGGTTTACTATTGATTGTAATCTATCTTTAGCTGCATGTGCCATCAGTGAGCAAGCCAGGTGACACTTCCACTTAAATTTATCTGCAATGCAGAAGAGTGAGTGAGAATAAATACAAATCAACAGCAAGGGATATCTGTAGTTCCCAAAAGAGAAGGGAACAAAGGAGAATGAAGACGTGTCTGAAATTATTATGATGAACTTATCCTAGAAAATGCAAATGAACTATAAGAATTCTGACAGTATTTCTACCATTTAGCCAGAAGAAGTCTGCATTACAGCCTTGGAAACAAATGCACTCACAGAGCTAGTGTTGCTATAGAGGGAATTATAGTAACAGTGCAGATATTGAACAGATGACATTTTAAGAGTTTAGTTTTCTCCTCAGTACACATGATGTTCATCTATCTGGTCCAGAAAAAGAGACAGTGATAAGCTAAGCCAGTACTTTTAGATGGTCTGAGAGAAGACACAGTGACAATTTTCCATCTAATTCTCAGTTGCTGTGACATTGTGAGCCTGAACTGTGCTATCTATTATAGCTTATGTACAGGCCAGATTTTCAATAAAAAGGTCAACACCTTAAAGGTCTCTCTGTTTCTGACACACACATGTAAGTGGCCAGTTGTCTTTGAAGAATATCTGACCATGAGCATTTTACTGAGAGTGGCTGCAGCATGATCACACCTGACACTAAGTGCAGGAGCTGTTCTCTTGAAAACCTAGTCTTTGAGGACTTTTAAATTCACCTAGAATTCTTTTAATACAGCTCTGGAGCTTACAGATGCAAGCTGTCTTGCATCTCATCAGACTGGAGGAGAGGTACAGCAAGTGTGTGGTTCTACTGGATAAGATATCCGAGAGACAGAATATATAATGGCATCCAGGTTTGCCTATTATGGTCACTGCTCAGGTCAAGGGAAGATGAAAAGGGACAACCGTTTCAACCCCAGGTCAGGGTACAACCCTTCTGTAGCTTGCAAGTACTTTACCCTACGAATTAAATCCTCCACTGATCTAAATTAGCAAATATACTGTGGTTGTAGTGGATCTATGTTAGTTGATTTAAACTGAAAGGTTGATATGAAACTTTCTTAAGAAAATGTGATTTTCAATTTTTTAACAGGTTTAATTGAATCTAAAATTCAATTTGTTCATACTGTCTGTAACCTTTAAACGATCAATGGCTATACAATTTCAGTAATGACTTTTTAAAATTAGAATTATTGAAAAGGCTTACCAGTAGTGATAAACAGAGCAAGGTGGTATTGATTGGCCAGTGGAAGACATTGATTTGAACTCTGAACAGGTATTATGCTAGAAAAATGGTATTACTGTGCGTCTTTTTAACACTCTTATTCTGAGTAAGTAGATTCATTTATTTATTTGATTATGGTTTTAATAGGCTTTTAATAGCTTGAGTAGATTTATGGCTGAGGAAACATGAAAGCCTGAAAAATGTTATGTAAAATGGATTGAAGGCACAAGTTTCCAGAGGCTTTTTGCATTTAATAGATTGTGAATGCTTATGATTTACTGAACAAATATGCTTACTAAATAAATGTGTTTATACTGTGCCTGCAAATAAAATAAGAGTTGTATACATTTTTTTCATCTAGATATTATATTCCATCCTTACTTTAGCCAAACATTAAATTTTGAACTGACATTTGTGAAGCATGTAGAGTATGTACTATGCACATGCTGTGTGTGTGGATTATTTCAGAAGAGCAAACTTGAAAATTACTAAAAATCTTCCCATTTCAGTCAGGAAAAACAGAATTACATTCTATCATCTAAGCTACAGTTACATATATTGTTATTTTATCAAATGACACAACAACATAAAACAAAGAACTAAGGAATCAGGACTACAATAATAATAGGCACTGTTTAAATACAGGAGATGGTGCTCTCTGTATCAACGGGTTTTTAATCCAAATGTGACTGATGAAGACACAGAGTGACTAATGTTGCAGCAGAAAATGGGTTGATACATTCTCCATCTAACTTTAATGGTAGGTAAGCAACTAAATGGGAAAAAAAAAAAGGAAAGTTACAGCAAGTAGATTACAGATAAAGGATAAAACTATGTAGAGAATAAAAAGATAATAAAAAAGAGAACGAAAAGAAAGAAAAGATAAACAAACAGCAAGTCTGCACAGGTTAGAGAAAATTCAGTAAAACTTAAGTTCTGCAAAAGGAAGATCAAAAGTTCCTGGCAGACTTAGAATCTTACCCTTCACATCTGCTACAGCAGTCTTTGCTTTGGCTGTTGTTGTTCATCCCTCTTTTCACCAGCATGGGTCTGTGTTGCTAATTCTGTACTTGCACTGTGTGCAAGTCTCTTACTGATGTCAGTGGAAATGTCAAGCATGAAATGTGTTTAGTATTTGCAACAGATTTGTACTGAGAGGAAAATTTTGCCCTGATTTTGTCTTCAGGCTTGACGCAGATCTGACCTTAGAAAATCATATGCAAAGCTGGGCACTTCCAACAAAGTTCAAGTTACTTTAATCAGCTGATTGTCATCTCATACTGACTGTGTACCCATTAATTTTGATGAATTCAGTGCAATGACACCCAATGGACACATTTCTGAGAGGAAGTTTGAGCCCTCACGGTCTGTCATTTGGCAGACATAGGATCTAAAACAGTTAAAAGGCATCACATTTCTATTTTTTACCAGTCTGAGTAGGAGCTGAACACTTTGCAAAATCCAGAAATGGGATGCAAATATCTAAACAACAGCTGGCCTTTTTGAAAAATGAGGTTACTTATCTAACTTACATGAAACCTAATGGCCCCAAATCTGTTTTGATCTAAGCACAAAGTTTAAGAAAACTGTATTTATAACACCTGACAGCTCTATGTCTTTCTTTACATATCCATTTTTAAAAGATCATAGGACCTTTTTACTTTTTTCCCAGTTTGCTATATGTTGAATATACACCAGTGTAATGCAGCATAATTTCATAATATGCCTGTAACTTTGTAGTTGTCCACTGTAAGAAATTCCATTCTGTTGGATATGCAAAACAGATTCATTTGTCTTTTAAAAGTTCTTCCTCAGCTGGGTTTCTGGAAGAGGTAGTGAAGAGTTTATCTTTTCCTGAACTGATTGAGGAACATAATTGATGCCAAATTTTAAAGTTTGTACTCATCACAACATGATATAGAAGGGTCTGAAGGATCAAAAATAAGCTGCACTACAAAAAAAAAATGAGGACATTATTCTAATTCGGTATGCAGGCATTATTTTTCTCATAAGGCTTCAAAGTTTCATGTCAGCTTCATGCAAAACTATTTCCAGTAAGAGCTACAAACACACCAGTGTAAGTTTTATTGTTTATCCACATCTGTCACCCATGCATACACTCATCCACACAAACATATAAAAGGATGACAATAGTGGGGAATCTGGAGATCTTGATTATTATTTTTTTTCAGGTACATTTTAGTATTTCTAATTTGAGAGTACCCTTACGCAAAAGAAGGGTGTACTTTCTTAAAATCCCAGATGTGAGAGCAATGCATGCCGAGAAATAACACTATTTCTGCTCTGGTGAGTATTGGCAATGATTAGACATGCTGGTGAGACATAAGGTTTTTCTCTTTTATAAACAAACAGAACAACATATTCTAGAAACACCAAGGACCACAAAATCATGAGGACAGAAACTAAGGAGGACCAGGTTCCTCACAAGAGAGCCAAGACATATCTTGGATGAATGACAGTGGTTCAGAAGCTGTAAACAAAACTCTCTAAAGCTCCTTCTCTGAGGGCAGCTGGAGGAAAGGAACAAGGCAGCCAGGAGATCAGGGCCCAGAAACATCCCCCCACCAAGGGACCTGGCAGGCACTGGGTGAAAGGGAGTCAGGAGAGGCCTTGGCGGGGGCCTTCCCCGGTGCTCAGGAGTACCTCAGAACCCTGGGTCTTGGCCCCAGGCCTCCCCTGACCATGGGCTTGTCTGGCCTGGCCCACCTCCCTGGCACCCAGTTCACCTGGACATCTCCTGACAGGGCCCCCCTGGGCCCTAGTACTGCTCAGCTCACTGGGCTGTGGGGGGACTGTGCCCACAGGAGCAAAGAGGGGAAGGCATGGACCTGCTGGCCTGTGGGCACCCGCTGGCCCATGGTCCATGGCCCATGCTGGCCCCTAACTTAGATCTGTCTGTCTGTCATAAAGTAGCTATGCTCTTGTTCTTTTAAACCACATTGTTTTCATTGCTTATGAGCTTTCAAGCAATTTCATATTTACTGTCAAAATGACTCTGAATCTCCTGACATTTGCCTGAATGCTGTCAAAAATAATTATTCATTTGAACACTTACTTTGTAAATGCCTTTACTGGTATTCAGAAGTCATACTTTATTACTTTCCTGCTTCAAAATCTTGAGTCATCCAGTCAAGGTCTAGAAGCTATTCCTGATGAACTGGGTGATCAATCACACAGGACTTTAAGTAAGCCAAGGCAGACTAACAGCTGAAATCAAAGCAAACTCTTAATCCTGCACATGTTATGCACAGACACAGAAGTTTGAATATCAGAGACAAAATCTTATATTGCTTTTTTAACATTTGCTAAAATGCTACTCAACATTCAAGCTTTGGTATGTTTTATGATTGCAGTTTTGTCATGGAAACCTCCTGCTTCCATGGAATTGTTTTCCAGAATCTAATCTTTCATTTAAATAAAAAAAGTTGATATTTATTCCATTTGGATACGTAGACACCTAGAGACTTCATCTGCATTAGTAGACTTTTTTCTTTTAGGCAATACAAATGCAGACAGCAAGAAATATACTCTTCTATGGCCAACACATCCAAATGTTTACAGCATATAAACAGATGCAGTGCACTATTCTGCAAATAGCCTGTAACAATGGGTCTGGAAGGTGCAATGTGTCCTCTTTTTAGCAATGGTATATTAAGTGTGAAATGGAAAGATGTAATCAACAATACTATAAACATTTCACTGCTTATGCAATTTGGATCATAAAGTCAAGGTACTAACTCAGACCCTAGCTACTCTCATGTCACTAGATGTAGACAAATTTACCATGGGTTGATGTTCAAATGCAAAAAAACTGTAGCTCAAAGGCAGACAAGGGCGCAGATTAACAGTTTCTACATGATTTTGTAACACATTAAGATGTATGAAAAACATTAAGTAAATTGATATTAACACCATTTAATAACACAGGAATGTATTTTTTTTTTTTTAATTTGTGGTCATAAAATAAATCCTTGGGAGATCTGCAAAGCCTATTACAGAATTCCATATTTGCTTAAATTTCCCTCAATAAAATTTCCTTACTTTTAAAAAATACTCAGCACTCACGTGGAGTAAACCACAATATCAAGGAAGTTCTTCCCCTTCTTCACCCCCCTCTCTCAGTGTAAGTTATACAGTGGGGCAAGACAAGCTCCTGGGTTACATCCCATGGATTGTTACACAGAGCCCCGATTCCAGGGCACTAATCCCAAAACTGGGGTTGGGGTGTGAGGGTACTTCGGCTCTGAAACTTGGTCTACGTGGACTAAAGAAGAGTTCATGCAGATCAGTGTGAACTTGTGTGAATGGAAGGGTCATTTGACATAAAATGTCCTTGACTGGAGGATGAATTCAGAGTGTGAAGACTAAGTCTAAATGGATTTTGTTCAGCCTAAGTGAGGTCCACGTAATGTCTTGGTTCAGACTGAAATACCTGAGTTTTATACTAATTGATTGAAACAGTGACTGGATTTAGGAAGCAGAATTCATCTCCCTCCATCCCTAGCAAATCTCTTTGTTAGTGGGGATTGCTTTCTATTTTTGCAAAAAGCACAGCTTTAAACAGGAATAACAAAACCCAAGTTGATTCACCACTCTGAAAAAATACGTAATGATGCTTAATGTAGTACCCCAGTTGTTGAAAAGTCTTTCATCATCTTGGACGATTTTTCTAGTCACTCTGGTATTGTTGTCAGGGCCCTGAGGACTCTAATAGTACTTAATAACCCAGTCCAGCCTCACCTGGGACCTCCAACCACACCATCTGCCTATGGGCCCAGAAGACCTATTTCATTGCAGACCTGAGCCTTCAGCTCTTTCCTGAGCTGAGTTGTAGGTGCACCTGTCTCCAGCCCTATCTATGGCTGTGCTTCTTGGAAGGACCTTGGACCTTTGCTGTAGGTAGCCTGTCTCCAGTCCTGTCTTCTGGTTGGACCTCTCAGACCTGTGATGTAGTTCCAGTCTTGTCTCTGGCTCCATCTTATCTTGCTCCTGACTGGACCCCCTGGGTGGATACTGGCCCTGGTTTGCTGCTTGCTGTGCTGTTGATGTCCTCCAATACTAGCACCTGGTTCTGCCTGCCATGATCAGTTACTGTGTGACAGCATTCATTGCTGAGGGTACTAACTGTGCTGGGTCACCTTTAGCTCTTGGCTCCTCCTCCATTGTGGGGCACTCCCAGTCTTTCTGCTCCCTGGAAAATTTAGGAACAGGGGACACAGCTATTATGATTTTGTCAGGAGTGCCTGGAGCAAGGTGCATGTACCAAACTTGGCTGAAGGAAGAAGGTAGAAGCAGGGTCTCCTCAGCCTGAGGAATGAAGCACTGAGCTTCTCAGCCTTACAGGTATGGCGACAGTTCTGTTACAAGTGCTGGCAAAGATGCCAAAGAGATGTTTATTTCACTCTTGAAAGGCCTGTTTAAAAATCACACTTGGCATGCTCTTAAGTGCCAAAATCTCTCCTAAGTCCTGTTGGGGATTTGTGTCTCCACCCAATGGGCTCACAGCAGTCAGTAGTAATTATGAAGTGCAGAGTCTATTTCTCACAGTGTTTCTGTCATGACACCATCCACTCTACTACGGCACCTATCTCAGTGTTTGGAGATGTGATTTTTCTGTCTTTTCACTACTACCTCTTCCTCAACTGTAGTTTAGGAGTAGCCATGAACACTGGCAACCAATGCGTTGTCTCTGACTACCACTCATCTGCACAACCTGTCTGCAGGCAGCCTGCCCAGATTTGCTTGGCAAAGTAATAGCAGACATAAGTATTGAAATCTCTTCTATGCATGGGATGGTCTGGCTGGTCTGGAGACTACTGACAGAGCAGAAGGAAAACTTGCTGTTGTGGGCAGGTGCAGGCACTTAACCTTCCCTGGCAGAAAAGACCTGTAGCTGTTTTAACATAATTAACAAACACAAAAAAATTCCTTGCATTCCTGTTGTACTCTTGCCTTCATGCTACCTTAGGTGTTAGAACCAAACATGAGGTAATTTAACCACAAGTCACTAGAAAAAAAATACAAAATATTTTCCTTGTAGAATAATTTAAAAATAAATTTTATGCCCACAGCTTCATGGATATTTCAGTGTGTTGATTTCCATCCTAATGGCTTAATTAAAATATTTTAAGGTTTATGTTATTTCTTATTCATCTGAATTACTTACTGAGTATAAAATGGTTGCGTAATACATTATTGCTTTTAAATTTCTGGAGGAAAATGGGAGTCTTGTATGTATTTTTATAGGTTGGTTCTTTGCTGGAAAAGTGAACAGTGTTTCTGAGTTCTAGTTATAGGATTTAAACTTCAAAGTATTTTTTTCTTCTTTTATCATTTTGTCCTCTAATAACAGACTATTTTGTATATATATATCTGTACAGAAACAAGCTTCAAAGATCACAGGAAATTATTCTAACAATATCTCAGAAGGTGACCTGAAACAGCAATTTTTATTACTGCAAGGGATGCTATAAAATAATTTTTGCCTTTTGTCTGTTCTCACGTTGAATTCAGGCTCTTCTCTGCCAGGGACAATTATATTTTCACTTCTTTATCCTCTAACCTACTCCTCACTGGTTCCCTCCTATCTCATGGGATTCATAAGATTTTGGGAGGGAGTCTTCTAATAAAATTTAATGGTATCTGCCATTTTTTTATGAGTTCAAGTTTATTGTATCATAAAGAATGGAAAAGATGCACCATTATTATTTGTACTGAAGGACCAGGACAACCCAAATAAGCTCAGGATTAATTGTGCTAAATGGTTTATCTCTGCTAATGGAGATTGTTCACAAAAGTAAAACTGGGCATATTTATTTGGGCAATGCAACTCAAAAGCCCTGATTCAGCAAGGTATTTTAGTACTTTAGGCCTATCTTTAAGCAATTTACTTCATTGTTTGTTAGTGTTACTGTTAGGAAATATTTGCTGCCTGAAACTAGGAACACATTCCCAAATCTATGAAATATATGGATTTATCACAGTCTCACAGGAAACCTGATAGAGCCTTAAGAATTTAATTACGACCTCATTATGTATCCAATACAGTGACCTTAAATTAATTTCTTTAAGGACATTTGGATAGCAAAATTTAGGCCTTTTTTACATGCATTCTGGCTTCCCACTTCTACACTGATGGCAGAATTACAGATTCCAGCAGACAAGTCTGTGGTTTTCTTTGTCTGTGCTGTCCTTCAGTATTTGTACAAGAGTTCATTAATTTCTGTTTCTCACTTTTCTAATCTGGGCCACCCACGCTGCTGGGGACATCAGAGAGCCACAAAGCCTACAGCTCCAGGGACATTGGGGCTGGGAAAGGCATGCCAAGGGAAGCATGGCACTGCACCAACATTGCTCCCTGCACACCAATATAATCTGGGCCACCCACGCTGCTGGGAACCTCAGCCTCAGCCCCAGCCCCAAGTTCCCATTACTCTTAGGGTTAGGGTTAGGGTTCAGAGAGCCACAAAGCCTACAGCTCCAAGGACACTGGGGCTGGGAAAGGCATGCCAGGGGGACAATGGCACTGCACCAACATTGCTCCCTCCACACAGAATCACAGAATCAATCAGGTTGGAAGAGACCTCTGGGATGATCGAGTCCAACCATTGCCCTGAAACCAACCTGTCAAGTAGACCATGGCACTAAGTGCCATGTCCAGTCTTTTCTTAAACACATCCAGAGATGGTGACTCCACCACCTCCCCGGGCAGCCCGTTCCAAAGTCTAATGACCCTTTCTGAGAATAAATGCTTCCTAATGTCTGACCTGAACCTCCCCTGGCGAAGCTTGAGGCTATGTCCTCTTGTCCTATCGCTAGTTGCCTGGGAGAAGGGGCCGACTCCCACTCTGCTACAACGTCTCTTCAGGTAGCTGTAGACTGCAATAAGGTCACCACTGAGCCTCCTCTTCTCCAGGCTAAACAACCCCAGCTCCCTCTCAGCTGTTCCTCGTAGGTCAGACCCTCCAGACCCTTCACCAGCTTGGTCACCCTCCTCTGGACTCGCTCCAACACCTCAACATCTTTCTTGAAGTGCGGGGCTCAGAACTGGACACAGTATTCAAGGTGCGGCCTCACCAGTGCCGAGTAGAGAGGGACGATCACTTCCCTAGACTGGCCGGCTACACTATTCCTAAAGGAGGCCAGGGTGCCGTTGGCCGCCTTGGCCACCTGGACAAACTGCTGGCTCATGTTTAGCCGCCTGTCAATCAGCACCCCCAGGTTTCTTTCCACCAAGCCACTTTCTAGCCACTCTTCCCCCAGCCTGTAGAGATGCATGGGGTTGTTGTGGCCGAAGTGTAAGACCCGGCACTTGTTCCTGTTGAACCTCATGCCATTGCTCTCGGCCCATCTAGCTGAACTGTCCAGATCCCTCTGTAGGGCCTTCCTACCCTCCAGCAGATCGACACTCCCACCCAGCTTGGTGTCATCTGCAAATTTACTGAGGGTGCGCTCAATCCCTACGTCTAGATCGTCCACATTTTTCTTACCAGGGCCACCCACAGAGATTGTGACGTCAGCCTCAGCCCCAACATCCCATTGCTCTTAGGGTTAGGGTTCAGAGAACCACAAAGCCTACAGCTCCAGCGACACTGGGGCTGCAAAAGGCATGCCAAGTTCAGCACGGCACTGCACCAACATTGCTCCCTCAACACTTTTCTAATCTTGGACACCCACGGTGGTTCTGACGTCAACCTCAGCCCCAACATCCCATTATTCTTAGGGTTCGGGTTGGGGTTTGGAAAACAACAAAGCCTACAGTTCCAGGGACACTGGGGCTGGAAAAGGCATGCCAAGATGAGCACAGCACTGCACCAACATTGATCCCTCCACACATTTCACATCAGGGCCAACCATGGAGCCTCAGCCCCAACATCTAATTATAATTAAGGTTAGGGTTGGGGTTTGGAAAACCACAAAGCCTACAGCTCCAGGGACACTGGGGCTGCAAAACACATGCCAAGATAAGGACGGCACTGCACCAACGTTGCTCCCTTCAAGCTTTTCTAAACTAGGACACTCACGGTGCTTGTGATGTCAGCCTGAGCGCCAACATCCCATTGTTCTAAGGGTTAGGGTTCAGAGAACCACAAAGCCTACAGCTCCAGGGATGCTAGGGCTGTAAAGGGCATGCCAAGTTGAGCACGGCACTGCACCAACATTGCCCCCTCAATATTTTTTTGATCTTGGACACCCACGGTGCTTTTGACGTCAGCCTCGGCCCTAACATCCCATTGGTCTTAGGGTTAGGGTTCAGAGAAGAACAGAGCCTACAGCTCGAGGGACACTGGGGCTGGAAAAGGCATGCCAAGTTGAGCACGGCACTGCACCAACATTGCTCCCACCACACTTTTCTTATCAGGGCCAACGAAGGGGATTTTGATATCATTCTCCGCCCCAACATCCCATTATTCTTAGGGTTAAGGGTGGGGTTCAGAAAACCAAAAAGCCTACAGCTCCAGGGACACTGAGGCTGGAAAAGGCATGCCAAGTTGAACAGGGCACTGCACCAATAATGTTCCCTCCACACATTTCATATCAGAGTCATCCACGGAGACTGTGACGTCAGCCTCAGCCCCAACATCCCATTGCTCTTAGGGATAGGGGTAGGGTTCAGAGAAGCACAAAGCCTACAGCTCCAGGGACACTGGGGCTAGAAAACACATGCCAAGGGGAGCACGGCACTGCACCCACAGTGCTCCCTCCACACATTTCTTATCAGGTCCAACCATGGGGATTGTGACATCATTCTCTGCCCCAACACTCCATTATTCTTAGGGTTAGGGTTCAGAGAACCACAAAGCCTACAGCTCCAGGGACATTGGGGCTGGAAAAGACATGCCAAGTTGAGCACGGCACTGCACCAACATTGCTCCCTCCACACATTTCTAATCTTGGACACCCACGGTGGTTCTGACGTCAGCCTCAACCCCAACATCCCATTGCTCTTAGGGTTAGGGTTCGGAGAACCACAAAGCCTACAGTTCCAGGGACACTGGGGCTGGAAAAGGCATGCCAAGTTGAACATGGCACTGCACCAACATTGCTCCATCCACACATTTCTTATCAGGGCCAACCAAGGAGATTGTGACATCATTCTCTGCCCGAACACCCCATTATTCTTAGGGTTAGGGTTAGAGTTCAGAAAACCACAAAGCCTACAGCTCCAGGGACACTGGGGCTGGAAAAGGCATGCCAAGTTGAGCACGGCACTGAACCAACATTGCTCCCTCCAGACTTTTCTTATCAAGCCATCCACGGAGATTGTGACGTCAGCCTCAGCCCCAGCATCCCAGTATTCTTAGGGTTAGAGTTGGGATTCAGAAAACCACAAAGCCTACAGCTCCAGGGAAACTGGGGTGGAAAAGGCATGAGAAGTTGAGCACGGCACTGCACCAACATTGCTCCCTCCACACATTTCTTATCAGGGCCAACCAAGGAGACTCCGATGTCAGCCTCAGCCCCAACATCCCATTGTTCTTAGGGTTAGGATTCAGAGAACCACAAAGCCTACAGCTCCAGGGACACTGGGGCTGGAAAAGACATGCCAAGTTGAGCATGGCACTGCACCAACATTGCTCCCTCCACACTTTTCTTATCAAGCCATCCACGGTGCTTGTGACGTCAGCTCAGCCCCAACATCCCATTGCTCTTAGGGTTAGGGTTCGGAGAACCACAAAGCCTACAGCTCCAGGGACACTGGGGCTGCAAAAGGCATGAGAAGTTGAGCACGGCACTGCACCAACATTAGTCCCTCCACACATTTCTTATCAGGGTCATCCACGGAGATTTTGACGTCCATCTCTGCCCCAACAACCCATTATTCTCAGGGTTAGGTTTGGGGTTCAGAAAACCAAAAAGCCTACAGCTCAAGGGACACCGGGGCTGGAAAAGGCATGCCAAGATGAGCACACGGCACTGCAGCAACATTGCTCCCTCTACACTTTTCTAATCTTGGACATCCACGGTGCTTCTAACGTCAACCTCAGCCCCAACATCCCATTGGTCTTAGGGTTAGGGTTGGAATTCAGAGAACCACAAAGCCTACAGCTCCAGGGACACTGGGGCTGCAAAAGGCATGCCAAATTAAGCACGGCACTGCACCAACATTGCTCCCTCCACACATTTCTTATCACGGCCAACCAAGGAGATTTTGACATCGTTCTCCGACCCAACATCCCATTATTCTTAGGGTTAGGGTTAGGGTTCAGAAAACCACAAAGCCTACAGCTCCAGGGACACTGGGGCTGCAAAACACATGCCAAGATGAGCACGGCACTGCACCAACATTGCTCCCTCCAGATTTTTCTCATCTTGGATACCCACGGTGCTCGTGACATCAGCCTCAGCCCCAACATCCCATTGATCTTACAGTTAGGGTTCAGAGAACCACAAAGCCTACAGCTCCAGGGACTCTGGGGCTGGAAAAGGCATGCCAAGTTAGGCACGGCACTGCACCAACATTGCTCACTCCAAACTTTTCTTATCAGGGCCATCCAGGAGATTGTGATGTGAGCCTCAGCCCCAACATCCCATTATTCTTAGGGTTAGGGTTGGTGTTCGGAAAACCGCAAAGCCTAAAGCTCCATGGACACTGGGGCTGAAAAAGGCATGCCAAGTTGAGCACGGCACTGCACATACATTGCTCCCACAGCACTTTTCTAAACTGGGACACTGTTGGGTTCCGGATTAAGGTCTGCCTTAAAAGTAAATCTCGAAATAAAATGCAGCCCACGTAGGCCGTAGGCCCGCCTAATTAGTCCTCAAAAGCAAATCTAGAAACAAAATGCAGACAGTCCCCAAGAGAGAGACCCGCCTAATTGGTAACTCCAGTGCAGCCCACGTGCGGCGTGCCTGGTTCAATGCAGACAGCCCCCCCTACGCGGGGCCCGCCAAATTATCACCCGGTATGCTTAACCTGCCTGCAGGTAAAGCACCCCCCAAAATCCTGACCCGAAATAAAATAGATTCATGATCCTTGAGTTGGGACAAAGCACAACCGAGGCACGGTATCAATAAACTTAACTCTCACTTCATTAAGTCCAACAATGAGGCAACTCAGTGAGCAAGGAAGAGAGAGAGAGAGAGAGGAGTAAAAGAAAGAGAGGAAAAGAGAACAGTTGAGAGAGAAAGAATAGTCACCACCCTGAGTTCCAGCGGCGTCCCGCAGGAATCCTTTGTTCCTTCTCAGAAAATGGCGGTGGGATCCCGCGTGGTCGAGAGGTCCGGCCTCTTTTATAGAGTTTTTCGGCAGAGTCATGTGACTTGGAGCCACCAGTCAACAGTTCGCACCAATCACAGGTCCAAGGGTGGGACATGTCAGGTTCCTGCACCATAGGATTGGCCCATTGCCAGGCTGTCACCAGATGCGTCTCTCCGGAGGCGGGTGGAGGGGGGGGGGGGAGATCACCCTCAGTCCGGCGCCTACCTTATTGTGTCATCAGACGGCACCAAGGCCAGGCATTCCGGCAACCCCCACAAGATGGCGTTTGAGCACATGCCATACGGTTTCTGAGACAATGCCGAAAGGAAAGAAAAAAAAAAGGGGGACACGGAAACAGATCCCCACAGACACCCACGGTGCTTCTGACGTCAGCCTCAGCCCCAACATCCCACTGCTCTTAGGGTTGGAGTTCAGAGTACCACAAAGCCTACAGCTCCAGGGACACTGGGGATGGAAAAGGCATGAGAAGTTGAGCACGGCACTGCACCAACATTGCTCCCTCCACACATTTCTTATCAGGGCCATCCACGGAGATTGTGACGTCCATCTCCGCCCCAACAGCCGATTATTCTTAGGGTTAGGGTTGGGGTTCAGAAAACCACAAAGCCTACAGCTCCAAGGACACTGGGGCTGGAAAAGGCATGCCAAGTTGAGCATGGCACTGCATCAACGTTGATCCTTCCAGACTTTTCTTATCATGGCCTACCATGGACATTGTGTCGTCACCCTCAAGCCAAGCATCCCATTATTCTTATTATTAGGGTTGGGGTTCAGAAAACCACAAAGCGCACAGCTCCAGGGACACTGGGTTTTCAAAAGGCATGACAAGTTCAGAACAGCACTGCACCAACATTGCTCCCTCCACACATTTCCTATCAGGGCCAACCATGGAGATTGTGACATCAGCCTCAGCCCCAACATGCAATTATTCTTAAGGTTAGGGTTGGGGTTTGGAAAACCACAAAGCCTACAGCTCCAGGGACACTGGGGCTGGAAAAGGCATGCCAAGATGAGCATGGCACTGCACCAACATTGCTCCCTCCATGCTTTTTTAAACTGGGACACCCACGGTGCTTCTGACGTCAGCCTCAGCCCCAACATCCCATTGCTCTTAGGGTTAGGGGTAGGGTTCAGAGAACCACAAAGCCTACAGCTCCAGGGACACTGGGGCTGGAAAAGGCATGCCAAGGGGAGCATGACACTGCACCAACATTGCTCCCTCCACACTTTTCTTCTCTGGGCCACCCACACAGATTGTGACATCCATCTCCGCCCCAACATCCCATTATTCTTAGGGTTAGGATTGGGGTTCAGAAAACCACAAAGCCTACAGCTCCAGGGTCACTGGGGTGGAAAAGGCATGAGAAGTTGAGCACGGCACTGCACCAATATTGCTCCCTCCACACATTTCTTATCAGGGCCATCCACGGAGATTTTGACATCATTCTCTGCCCCAACATCCCATTGTTCTTAGGGTTAGGGTTATGGTTCAGAGAACAACAAAGCCTACAGTTCCAGGGACACTGGGGCTGCAAAAGGCATGAGAAGTTGAACACATCACAGCACCAACATTGCTCCCTCCACACTTTTCTTATCAGGGCCAACAAAGGAGATTGTGACATCATTCTCTGCCCCAACACCCCATTATTCTTAGGGTTAGGGTTAGGGTCCAGAAAACCACAAAGCCTACAGCTCCAGGGACACTGGGGCTGGAAAAGGCATGCCAAGTTGAGCACGGCACTGCACCAACATTGCTCCCTCCACACTTTTCTTATCAAGCCATCCACGGTGCTTGTGACGTCAGCTCAGCCCCAACATCCCATTATTCTTAGGGTTAGGGTTGGGAATCAGAAAACCACAAAGCCTACAGCTCCGGGGACACTGGGGCTTCAAAAGGCATGCCGAGTTGAGCACAGCAGTGCACCAACATTGCTCACTCCACGCTTTTCTTATCAGGGCCATCCACGGAGATTATGACGTCCATCTCTGCCCCAACATCCCATTGCTCTTAGGGTTGGTGTTCTGAGAACAACAAAGCCTACAGCTCCAGGGACACTGGGGCTGGAAAAAGCATGCCAAGTTGAGCACGGCACTGCACTATTGCTTCCTACACACTTTTCTAATCTTGGACACCCACGGTGGTTCTGACGTCAGCCTCAGCCCCAACATCCCATTATTCTTAGGGTTAGGGTTCAGATAATCACAAAGCCTACAGCTCCAGGGACACTGGGGATGCAAAAGACATGCCAAGGGGAGCACCGCACTGCACGACCATTGCTCCCTCCACACATTTCTTATCAGGGCCAACCATGGAGATTGTGATGTCAGCCTCAGCGCCAACATCCCATTATTCTTAGGGTTCGGGTTGGGGTTTGGAAAACCACAAAGCCTACAGCTCCAGGGACACTGGGGCTGCAAAAGGCATGCCAAGTTCAGCACGGCACTGCACCAACATTGATCCCTCAACACATTTCTTATTAGGGCCATCCACGTAGATTGTGACATCAGCCTCAGCCCCAACACCCCATTATTCTTAGGGTTAGGGTTAGGGTTCAGAGAACCACAAAGCCTACAGCTCCAGGGACACTGGGGATGGAAAAGGCAAGCCAAGTTTTGCACAGCACTGCACCAACATTGCTCCCTCCACACATTTCTTATCAGGGCCAACCATGGAGATTGTGACATCAGCCTCAGCCCCAACATCCAATTATTCTTAAGGTTAGGGTTGCGGTTCAGATAACCACAAAGCCTACAGCTCCAGGGACACTGGGGCTGGAAAAGACATGCCAAGATGAGCACCGCACTGCACCAACATTACTCCCTCCACGCTGTTCTTAACTGGGACACCCACGGTGCTTGTGATGTCACCCTAAGCTCCAACATCCCATTCTTCTTAGGGTTAAGGTTCGGAGAACCACAAAGCCTACAGCTCCAAGGATGCTGGGGCTGTAAAGGGCATGCCAAGTTGAGCACGGCACTGCACCAACATTGCTCCCTCTACACTTTTTTCATCTTAGACACCCACGGTGCTTGTGACGTCAGCCTCAGCCCCAACATCCCATTACTCTTAGGGCTGGGGTTCAGAAAATCACAAAGCCTACAGCTCGAGGGACACTGGGGCTGGAAAAGGCATGCCAATTTACTGTACCAACATTGCTCCCCCACTCCAAGGGGGGCTCCGGCGGTGGCCTCATTATGACCTGTTCCCAGCGGAACTGTGCCCATATATGGTCACGGTCCAGAACCTTCCCTGGGCCAAGGTGTCCCATTGGCTGGCAGCCTGCCTGTTCCAGAACCTTCTCTGGGCCGAGGTGTCCCATTGGCTGGCAGCCTGCCTGTTCCAGAACCTTCACTGGGCCGAGGTGTCCCATTGGCTGGCAGCTGCCTGTTCCTGAACATTCTCTGGGCCGAGACGTCTCATTGGCTTGCAGCCTGCCTGTTCCTGAACCAACTCTGTGTGAAGGCGTCACATTGGCTGGCAGCCTGCCCATTCCATAACCTTCCCTGGGTCGAGGCTTCCCATTGTTTTGCAGCCTGCCTGTTCCAGAATCTTCCTTGCACCGAGGCGTCCCATTGGCTGGCAGCGTGCCTGTTCCTGAACCTTCTCTAGGCTGAGTCGTCCCATTGCTAGCAGCCTGCCTGTTCCAGAACATTCTCTTGGCCAAGGTGTCCCATTGGCTGGGAGCCTGCCTGTTCCAGAACCTTCTCTGGGCCGAGGCATCCCATTGGCAGGCAGCCTGCCTGTTCCATGAACCCCCTCTGGGACGAGGCGTCCCATTGGCGGGGAGCCTGCCTGTTCCAGAACCTTCTCTGGGCCGAGGCGTCCCATTGGCTGGCAGCCTGCCTGTTCCTGAACTCAAACCCTACTGGTGACTCGCCCTACCCCTAAACCGAACAACGGCCCTAACGGTCACCCTGAGGGCCCTCAGCCCTGATTGTGACGAACCCAAACCCTACTGGTGACCAGACCTACACCTAACCCGAACAACGGCCCTAACGGTCACCTTGAGGGCCCTCGGCCCTATAAGAATATATGTGATCGCACGTAGCGAAAGTAAAATTGTATAAAAAGGGATAATTTTGCTTAATAAAATGGCTTTCACTTGAATAGTATTGAATCGTGTGGAGTCCATTGTTTTCTCTCCTCAACACACGCTGCTGCGGACCTCAGCCTCAGCCCCAAGATCCCGGTACTCTTAGGGTTAGGGTTGAGAGAGACACAAAGCCTACAGCTCCAGGGACACTGGGGCTGCAAAAGGCATGCCAAGTTGAGCACGGCACTGCACCAACATTGCTCCCTCAACACTTTTCTAATCTGGGACACCCACGGTACTTGTGACATCAGCCTCAGCCCCAACATCCCATTGCTCTTAGGGTTAGGGGTAGGGTTCAGAGAACCACAAAGCCTACAGCTCCAGGGACACTGAGGCTTCAAAAGGCATGCCAAGTTCAGCATGGCACTGCACCAACATTGCTCCCTTCACACATTTATTATCAGGGCCAACCATGGAGATTGTGACATCAGCCTGAGCCCCAACATCCCATTATTTTTATGGTTAGGGTTAGGATGCAGAGAACCACAAAGCCTACAGCTCCAGGGACACTGTGGCTGGAAAAGGCATGCCAAGTTGAGCATGGCACTGCACCAACTTTGCTCCCCCACTCCAAGGGGGGCTCCGGCGGTGGCCTCATTATGACCTGGTCGGAGCGGAACTGTGCCCATATATGGTCATGGTCCAGAACCTTCTCTAGGCCGAGGCGTCCCATTGGCTGGGATTCTGCCCATTCCAGAACCTTCCCTGGGTCAAGGTGTCCCATTGGCTGGCAGCCTGCCTGTTCCTGAACCATCTCTGGGCCGAGGTGTCCCAGTGGCTGGCAGCTTGCCTGTTCCAGAAAATTCCCTGGGCCGAGGCGTCCCATGGGCTAGCAGCCTGCCTCTACCAGAACCCTCTCTGGGCCAAGGCGTCCCATTGGCTGGCAGCCTGCCTGTTCCAGAACCTTCTCTGGTTGAGGCATCCCAGTGGCTGGCAGCCCGCCTGTTCACGAACCCTCTCTGGGCCAAGGCATCCCATTGGCTGGCAGCCTACCTGTTCATGAACCCGAACCCTACTGGTGACTAGCCCTACCCCTAACCCGAACAACGACTCTAACGGTCACCCTGAGGGCCCTCGGCCTTATAAGAAAATACGTGATCGTGCATAGGGAAAGTAGAATGGTATAAAAAGGGATAATTTCACTTAATAAAATGCCTTTCACTTGATTCATTTTGAATTGTGTGGAGTCCATTGTTTTCTCTCCTCAACACACACTTCTGGGGACCTCAGGCTCAGCCCCAAGATCCCGGTACTCTTAGGGTTAGTGTTAGGGTTCAGAGGGACACAAAGCCTACAGCTCCAGGGACACTGGGGCTGGGAAAGGCATGCCAAGATGAGCACGGCACTGCACCAACATTGCTCCATCCAGAGGTATCTGTTCTGGGGCACTGTCAGGACCCGAGTTAGATATTGGGCTCTGAGAAGGTTCTTTGCAATCCCAGACAGCATCATTAAGACACAAGTGAGGTCAGACGCTGCCCCTCAGACCGCGTTGTTGAAGGAGAGGGCAGAGAGAAAACGAAGCGGTAGGAAAGGTAGAAAGTGAGAGGACAAAACTAAGCAGGAGAGCTGAAAGAGCAGCAGGGTTAGTCACCACCACGGACCCAGCGGTGTTCTGTCGGTCCTCGTTGCTCTGTGGGGGGTGCACAGCCGAAGAAGCAGCAGAAGTAGGCCCCTCGGCAGGGAGCTGCAGCCACTGAGCGGGGGGGGGGCAGCGGCAGCAGCAGCAGCAGCGAGCACAGGGGCAGCAGGCAGGAAGTAAGGACCCTGCGCCTGCTCCATGGGGTCCTTTTTTTGGAGAGAGGGCGGGCGTGAGCACATGCTTCATCCAATGGGCAGGTGCCTCTATGCTGCCTCGTCCAATGGGTGCGTGCCTCTGCGTTGGTCTCCTCCAACGGATGCGTGCCCAGGGGCCTCCACAGCAGAGATTGTCGCTGGCAGAGAGACCATGCGCGCTTATCCCGAGATAACAAACCGCACCTGCTGTCTGCCCTACAAGAGTAACAACTTCGTCTGACAGGTACAGGTAGTCATGTACACGATTGCAAACTTTGAGACATTCATCTGCCATTTTGTGGTCCCCCACAAGCACCCACGGAACTTGTGACATCAGCCTCAGCCCCAACATCCCATTGCTCTTAGGGTTAAGATTAGGGTTCAGAGAACCACAAAGCCTACAGCTCCAGTGACACTGGGGCTGGGAAAGGCATGCCTTCAAGTTCTTACTTGAAATCACAGCATTTTATGATAAAATCCTTGTCTCTAACCTTTACCAGTTCTATGTCTTATCTTATTCTGACAATCCTGGGGACAAAGCACTTTCTTCAGAATGCTCACAGTAACTCAGCCAAGCGCCATGTCCCCTGTGCCCCTGTCTCCCCTGGCTGCAAGCTATTTTTGAACCACTTTCTTGGTGTCCTTGCTGAGTACTGAAGTCCTACCTCTTCTGGGATGTGGGAACTGCTAATTCATGCCTCCTTTTGAGAAGAGAAGTTGTTTCCTAACACAGATCTGGCTGTGATATCACAGCAAATCCTGGTGAGCTGGCACTGGTGATCCAGCACCTGCAGCTATTGTACCACTGCCTCAAGGTGGTGAGCTCTTCCTCACTCAGCTGAGGCTCAGCAGGAGACACCTCTTGGGAGGCATGAGTTGCTGGGTTTGAGAGTAACACAATGTTGCCCCTGCAGGAAGGAACCTCCCCAAACATCCTCCAAGGTCCACCAGAGATACCAGTGTGATGCTGCTGGTACGTGCTGCTGAACTACCAGGTGTCTCCTATGGCACCTGCAATCCTGCTACCACTTACTCCCCCCTTGGCATGCTGACTTCCAGCTCTGCAGCTACCTGAGAAGGGAACATGAGGCCGTGGAATAGCAATTTATCTTCAAGACCATGCAGTTGAGTAACATATTCTCTATTTCTAGTACAGCATCTGATTATTCTAATTCTAACAGGCTTGCAGATTGGTTGCAAGCTTTCCCTAGCATGCAGGGGACTCTGTCTTGAAAGTAGTATAACTGTTTGTAATTCTCACGTGAGGGCTAAATATCCCTTAAAGTAGAATTGTTAGATTATGTAAAGGTTGTGTGTTTTTTTTTTCTTTACTGGCAAAATCTGGGAGATATCCGTATTCCTTGGCAATCTAAGCAGTGACAAATTCTCAGCCTAATTGGTGATACCATTAAAAACTGTTCATCACTAATGTGCAGAATAATTAGGCATGTAAATTTACCAGGTTAGAAAGACCTTGTGAAGTGATTAAATGTCTCTTAGATATTAAATTATGATTCTTCTATTTAAAGGACAATAATTATTTTTAGAAATAATTTTCCTCAGATGGCTGTTTTTATACATCTGAAAGACAACTATCACTTGAAGTAAGCCTGAGAGATAAACTACATACTATAAATGAGGTCTGCAAAGTTATAAAAGAATATATAAAATGCCTTAAAGATGTTGTTGCATTAACTTATGTTGAAATACATTTTCTAAGGCTGACTGACTTTAAAATTTTAAACTAGAAAATACTGAATATAAAGAACGTTACATAGGAAATGTATGCATAAGTAAATAGTTTTAATAATCAACAATTTCATTGTGATCTACACGTATATGAAGGGTGGTATGTGGCTTTAACATAAGTTAAAAAACATTAAAAATACTTCAGATAACAAAGTTTTTTAACTTTATTAACAACTGCACTCAGACTTGTTAAGCAAAATTCCATTAGATAGTCCCAGCATTTAGACCATATAAATATAAAATCCCACAAACACATGTATCCAAAATGGCTTAGGTTTTTCTAGAGCCAAGAGGGGATATGCTTGCATTTCTCAGAGAAATCAGATAGATAGAAGAGACAGGGCACTAGCCATATCTCAGTTTGAAGAAGTTTCATTGTGGAGGAAAGATTAACTTCATTCAAGAATCTCTAGCTATATGAAGAGCATCTTACTGATGCAAATGTTTTGCATGAGAGGTTTTATTGCAACTTATATAAACAGGGTGTTCAAGCAATCTTGTATGAAATGGTTAGTTGTTTTTATCCATAAGTCAGTAGTTGTATTGATTTGATGAAGTCTGAAATATTATTAATTCTACTTTCTAGCCACACAAGAATTTCAGAAGGGAACTTCAGGGTAAATGTAGATATACATTGAATTTTAAATCTGCTTCCTAGTACTTGTTTAATTTCCATTGTTGGACAGTTGCCAGTACACGTTTTGAGAGGTAAATGTGAAGGGGGAGAAATCTAATGTCATGTACAGAAGACTGACATTTAAAGGAATGGATATTTAATCTAAGCATCCTCTTATGAATATGGTATCCTGAAGCACACAGACAAGGACTATTGAACCTGAATATTAGGCAAACTGAAGTTTTGAATGTTGGAACATTAATGTGAAACATACTGCATTAGTGATTATATTGATCGGTAGTTGTTATTGAAGTTCATTTTCTTGTCTGATAATGACTAGGTAATTACTTTAGGGTCAATGAATTCACATTAATCAAATGCTGAATTTGGAAATGACCATGGGAAATGAGTAAAGATGAGCTGGCTGACTTTTATTGGTAATTATTAATTATTAATATTTCTAGTTATGAAAATTTGTTCAAAGTCAAGCCAGTAAATTTATTCTAGTCTAGTAATTTGTCTACTCAGTGCCTTTAGCATTGTACTTGGGAAGTGAAATCCAATGTTCTTAATACAAATAACGCTGAAGGGATTTGACCCAGTCCTTAGAGATATGTTCTTATCGTTTGAGGCATGGGGGGAACCACATTGTTCAAACTGTGACATTGGTAGCTTAGGAAATTTTTTCTCTTAATAAAACTAATTTCCATGAGAAGATCCTCTCAGGTACTAGCAAGTCTCCAGTGCAGAAAGAATATAAGAATAGAGGGAAATGAGACAAAACTTAGGTGAAACAGTACCATATTTTATAAAAACAAAAGCCTAAATCATAGTATCTTGGGACATAATTTTGAGGCTTCTGAAAACTTCCAGTTTGCCCTTTCAGTTAGTAATAATCACAGAATCACTGGGGTTGGCAGAGACCTCTGGAAGTCACCTAGTCCAATCACTCTCCTCAAGCAGGGTCAGATAGAACAGGTTGCCCCAGACCATGTCTAGTCAAGTGTTGAGTATCTCCAATGATGGAAACTTTACAACCTGTCTGGGCAACCTGTTCCAGTGTTTAACCACTCTCGCAGCAAAAAAGATTTTCCTTTTTTCAGATGTAATTTCCTATATTCCCATTTGTGCCCATTGTCTTGTGATAAAACCAATAGTGAAAATGATGCTCATTAAGAAGTCTATTTTAGCAATGTCATTGTCTATTCTGAAGGTTTTATTTAACAGCTATTGTTTGACATAGAGTGTATGTTAAAACTTGCTAAGAATGATTTAAACATGGAACACTGATCTCCATTTTTCAGGAAAATATCCTTCATTTGCAGAAACATTACTGTAACTCTTCTCAGAATCCCACAGTCACTGCAGTAAAATAAATATGTCACTTCTGGATAATTATTTTAGAGTCCACTCATGGCATACGTTTTAAATAAATTTGCCTAAAAGACCTTTGTTTATAAGAAAATACCTTTCACATCCTGGAAATGTGTCAGCTCTCAAGTGTCCTGTGAATTGCTACCATTTTATTTTAGAGATGTGTTTGGACATAAACTTTAACCTAACATGCCAGAACAGTACAAGACCCATGGTAACTACATCATCTATGAAAGTTTGAGAACACAAATATTTACTGCATAAGGTTCAGGAAAGGAGTATGATGTTTATTTTAAATGTTAGTTACTTGACTAAATAAACATGAAGTTTTAGAACAAAATTCTACTGTAAATTAAATAACTTTTAAAATGTATCTCCTCCTGAGAAAATTGGCATTTTTTCCTCCCCCAGAGTTCAGCTTTCTCTGCTCTGGTATTTGTTGCAGTCTCCACTGTAGCTGTATCTGTTGGCTCAGAAGCACTTTTGCTTCCTTCTATCATCTCTGTATCCCACACAGATTAAACTCATAGTCAAGTGAGCCATGTGGACCATGTAACTTGTTGATCCCTGTGGCTCAGCCTTATTGCTTCTCCTAGTGCAAGAAAAGCAATGCAGAGAAATTGATATAGAAGTAGTATAGGTCCTGGCAGAACTTTTCTCCCAACCAGCAAAACCCCCATTTTAGAAATACACAGAATAATTAGTGGCTGAACAGTATAGACAGAAACAGACTTTCCTGTGTTTAGGTACCTGCTTCTGTGCCAGAGAGTGCTCAAATATATTTAAGAATTTTAATAGTATTTTTCTTCAAACTAAGGTTGAGGTAATTGTTGTCTCTAATGTTTACTTCCAAGACCATCAGTAAGTAGCATACAGAGGATTCATCAAAGAAGAGCTGATTTATGCTCTTGTAAAGTGACACAGGATACTAATATATAATATTTTTAATGTGTGGAGAGGTTAGTATGGTATAGTAAGACTGAGGCTTTTATGGAGACATGGGTTCTTTTGGAAGAGTGAACTTTCGGTACCTTTATTTTCTATTACAACTACTGTCTGAAAGAAAAAGGTGACCATTATAAATACCTTTTTTGATTGATGTCTGCACAGACCAGCTTCATTGCGTATGTCTCTAGTATATTTAGTGTAGGACCTCACACTAGCTGTATTTTGTATGCAGTTATACTTCCATGCTTTCTTATTCTAAGTTACTCTGATTTTCTAACTATATCCTTAGTTTAGTGGGCTTTGTGCTGACAGTTTCATGTTGGAATGTCCACACATGTGAAAGACCACTTCTTTAAAAGCAGTTTTTAAATTTAAATTCTACTTCTTTTAAGATGGACTGAGGATTTTAAAAAAAAATTTATATCATATATCTGTACTGTACAAAGACAATTGTTTCTGTAATCATGGAGAATATACCATGGACATCATTGTTACCCACACTTCACCAGACCAGTTCATAGCTGATCTGATACTTGATGTGTTGTGCAGCTCTAACTCAAATTCAACAAGACTGGCACCTCCAGAGGTAAGTCTGTGCACATGCATAGCAGCTCCATGGCACGCTCAAAGCCAGGCCAGGCTTGCGGCTCTCATGGGGTGAGAGCAAAGGCGGTGCTGTGCCCCTCGCCTCCATGGCAAGGCATTCATGAGGAGACGCCATGCAGTGACACTGGAGGAGTTCTGAAACATACTCCCAGCAAAAAATAACCCAACTGCAAGAGGATAATTAGAGTAATTCTGTGACTTGAATTTTGTTGTTGAGGAAAGCCCAGGCCCAACAGTATTTAAGATTTTACAAATTCAATTTGCCTAATGAAGTGCAGCAGAGATGACAGTATCCCTAGTGCAGAGTGTGTGTTTAATTCTGATGAGTTATGCACGGCCAGAAACAACAGTAATTTCCTTTTGACAAGCATTATTACTTATAAATCATGTTAGTGGCACAACAGCATTAATGCAAAAGGATGAGCAGATAAAGCAGAAGCTACTTGATCTGCCTCCCAGCTCTCATCCCACAGGTACTCACACAGAGAGCTACAGCCAGCCCTTTAGCTTTGGTCTCGTGGTGGATGACACCTGTTTTATTGCTTCATTCTCCTCATAGGACATTCGGCAGCCACTGTGCCACTGTAACAGAGCATGGCTGGGCAGGCTGAGTGATGGCCCGTGGCACCAAAGGAGGTTCAGAGATGCTGGAGCCAGTGAGCTCAGAGGTCTTTGCAATATTTGGTGTTTGAAGGGGCTGTGTTGGGGAGACCCTGGAAGAGGGGCTTGGGTGGAGGAGCTCATGTTCTTGGGAGAAGCGGGATCGCAGGAAGGCCCAAGGCACAGCTCCCAGACGGCATCAGTAACAACCTGCAGCTGAGAGACGGTAAATGCACAGGGCATAACCATGACCTTAGTGATGGAATATGCCTTTTTTGGTTGGGAATCACACTTTCAAGGCATGGCAAAAAATGCCTTAAAACTTGGGAAATGTGCCCATCAGGGACTTTGAAAGGAAACTTAAGATTACATCTGCTCTTCCTAAAAGTGAATAACTCAGATAAATGTTAGGAGCTGAAGCATTCAACAGCTTGAAATACCTCTTTTCACCAAAAGCCAATTGTATGTAAAACAAACATTAAATGGTTGCAGCTGCCTCACTGCAACTTTGTTGCCATGCCGTGGATGCCTTGTAGAAGTTGTGCTAGCTTGAATTTCACACGGCATGGTCCTTTTTGCAAGTAAAATTTTTTTGCTCAAGTGTTCAAAAGGGAAAGAAACAACCAAAGGGAGCTGTTCAGTCTAGTAAAGGCTTGTGTAAATACTGTCACAGTAGTCCCCTGACATCACTTCACGGTAAAATAATAACTGTGCTGTTGTGTATTTTTATAAGAATAATGAAATTCTGACATCATATAACCTTGAAGTGGCAGCAACTGTTTATATTTTTGTTGAGAAGTAGGGAAGAGGCTTTTTTTGTCCCTTGATGTGACTATGTGATTTATCCAAGGATGGAGTTCAACTGTTTTTAAATCAGGATTTGAATTTTGTTTAGATATGCGTTTACATATGGTAGTCTGACCCCACCACGCACCCTCAATATCTATTCTTGATTGGTAAAACCAGCAGTGAAGTATGTGCTGCCGTGAAATCACTATCACCCACTAGTTTTATAAAACTTCTTTGACAGCTTACCTCACCACAAAGAGAAGGGGGATACTGAGCACTGAGGGACTGCACAGAGCTAGTAGCTGCCATAAGGAAATAACATTCTTAAGTTACTGTTATAAGGACTTAGTGCTCTTAGTCCCTAAACGGAGTGATAATCTCATGATTATATTCTTTTTGGGGGAGGGATTATAAAATTATATAAGAATATATGTATATATTACTTTATATTGTTACTCTCTCTATTACTCCTATATATATTCCTATATATAAAGTAACCCTCCAAAGTTATTTGACAATCATAACGGTATTTAGTTATCCCTGTTGAATCACATCACTTAAATCTCATATCTTTCTGTTTAAGTTTAATGGTACAATGCACTAAATAGAATTTCAGCTTTGGAAAATACAAATTCTAGCTTGGCAAACTATGAGGGTTATGAATGTAGGAATAAGGTCTGTAGCATAAAAAGAACCATGAAGAATCCACTGAATTTCTGATAGGGAAAAATCAGAGATACAGAATCACAGAATGATTAGGGTTGGAAGGCACCTCTGGAGATCATCTAGTCCAACCCCCTGCCAAAGCAGGTTCCCCTAGAGTATGTTGCACAGGGTCGTGTCTAGGCGGGTTTCGAATATCTCCAGAGAAGGAGACTCCACAACCTCCCTGGGCAGCCTGGTCCAGTGCTCTGTCACCCTAAAAGCAAAGAAGTTTTTCCTCATATTCAGATGGAACTTCCCATGTTTCAGTTTGTGCCCGTTGCCCCTCGCCCTGTCACTGGGTACCACTGAGAAGAGTCTGGCCCCATCCTCTTTTTTTTTCCCTCAGACTTTAAGTATTTCAAAATGTCACATCTACAACACAAAAGTTAAATGGACTGCTCCTTATCTACCATGTAAGCTACTGTATGTAAACATAGTGTTTTGCAGACCAGTCATTGGTCCACATTATGTCTCACTGACATCAGTATTTACAAGACTCGGCACTTCTTTATGCTCTCATCCAGTTTTGCTGTAACTCAATGAAAGTTTATGTAAATAATGCCATGGTGGTGTATAGAAATCAGATTGGGTTGCAGTTGGTATGTATGTTGTTTTTTCATAGTCCTTTTAACTTTCTGTTGCTACCTTTCTTTATGTATTCCTATTCTGTTCACAGCTCTGGTACTCTTTAATGTCTTCCCTATAAGTCAAGCAAATCTAGTCTGCAATTTGCTGAGATAATTAAGTATCATAACATATACCATCACTGCATTAGTTTTATAGATCTTTATGTCACTGTAAAATGAAACAAAATACTGGGATTAGATTTGCTGTGACTTCCAGCTGGATATCAGAGGCTAGGGAGTCTGAACTGGTGGGTTTAGCAGCAGCTGCATTGGAAGTAGCCTTACTCACCTGCCATGCCTACCTGGGTCCTTCTAGCAGTCCTCCCTCTGACTGGCTTCCTGATCCTGTTTTTGACTTCAGGCTTCTGGAAATAATTTCTTTGCTGTGTTATCATGCAGTGAGACTTTCTAACCCCTGGTCAGGTAGATATGCTGCCTTGTAAAATAATGGTAAACTTCCATGTTGGCATATTCCCCTTAATGTGTCCCTTTGATATTTTCTTGACTGTGAAGAAAAAAAAATGTCCAAGCAGGGTGAATCAGGATTGTAAAACCCCTAACTGCTGTCCTTTGCCACATCACACATCTAACCACAGATCCTGAGAAGGAAACAAAGTAATGACATACCTGGACATTGGCCTCTCTTCTCCTCTCTGGGTCTAGTCCGTTACTGCTCCTGAACAGCAGTTGCTATGTTTGCAGTGATTTTGTAGTGCTGGAACTGACTCTGAGAAACAGCACAGAGAAAAGCCTGACATCTCATGTAAAGTGTCCCAGTTTATTAGAAAATACAACCTGATAAAGGTTCAGAGGTAAGTTCCTTCTTTATTTGCTACTTCATCAATTCAGCAAGCATATCACTTAGTATGACTGTTCTATAGCTTACTGTTTCTCTTTTTAGAGTGAATTAAATGATCAATGTATTGTGTGACAACTGCTAAGCATAGTAATCTCATTAATAATAATTCCCTTCATATATTAGGTGCAAAGACATTGCTATACACTGAATGAAAAAATTTGTTGGGTTAGAATAGCTTCCAGCAGGAGCTTGATGGTTTAAAGGAAGACAAATTAGGCTTTCCAGATATTTTGAGGTATCCTCTCAGTTCTGTTTTGGCAGAAAGAAAAAATTCTCCCAAAAAGAAAAAGTCATCCTTGGTATACATAGATGCTTTGCTGACAATCTCAACCCAGAGACAATCCATGTCATATTTCAGTTAATAACAAGAACAGTGATGAAACTTTCCAATCCATTTTTGAAGTCCAGTCATACTACGGAACCTGATCAAACTCTTGTAAGGAATTAAGCCTGTGCCTATCAGTGAAACTGATTTCTATGACAAAGGGAAGAGACTGAACCACAACTATGGTTATTAAGTCCACACAGAACTGGAAGGAACTTCTGTGTCAGTGAGGTTGCTGCCTTTTGTAATTACCTGTGTCCATATGATATAACTCCTTTCAGAATGCTGAAGGTAGAAAAGTGTACAAGAAAACTACAGGTGGAGTTTCAAGGAAATTATTTCTCTCCCCCCTTTCCCAGGGTAAAAGCTTTCAAAATAGGAAAAACAGATCTGAACTGCTTATGGTCCTAATGTGACCTCAATCCACCACATTTTCCAATTTTCATTATCACTGCCAGTGTTCATTCAGTTCTGAGCAGGGCATGGTATGCAAATTTTTTCTCTTAATTTTCCTCATGAACATCTCTGATGCTTGGCAGTAGGTGTCACTCTGTGTAAGGCAAGAGGTCAAGCAGAGGAAAAGAAAGGGATTTTCTGTTCACAGGGTAATTTTGCTTCAGAACTTCACACTTAACATGTTAATAGTATGGCAGCATTAAAATGACAAGTATGAGGCAAGGATAAAATAAAATAAAAAAATCTGGAAATATATGTTGTCAGTTCTTGAAAATTATTTAAATGAGACAGAGGACGATTTTTACTATAATCCTATGAGTTTACTTCCTAAACTCAGCTATTTTTTAAAATCAAATTCCCTACTTATATTTTTATATCCTATTGCTACTGAAAGAATGTAAATGTTGCATCAAATATTATGCTTCAGTAACTAGGATCAGGCTTCTAGTTTGAACTCAAGACTGTTCATGTATGCTGTCTATGCAGGCTTTAACATGTATGTTAGCAGCCCACTGATATAATTACTATTATATCATAATAAAAAGCATCTGATATTTTGTGGTGATATTTTACAGAATGAAGATTGATTTGTGCAGTGATTTGCTTCTGGAGAAAGTATAATGGGAGATGTAATTAATGCCTTGTTCATCTGCAGTGCACCCTTCTTAAGGCAAGCACATGATCTTTTCAGTCTTTGCTTTGCAGTACTTGTTGGGGGAAAGATGGTTCGAACTGCAGCAACACAGATAATACTGATGATTTTCATTGACCTACTGGTCAATATGTTATTTTAATTTGTTTTTCTAGTGACTATCGGAGTTGAGAATAAAACTGAAACCTAGTCAGCCAAGGCAGACCACAGATAAGGCAATAGTGATGCTTGGTGTAATATAGGGTAGAGGGTAGAAAGGCTCTACAGAAGATCTGGAAGGGCTGGATTGATAGGCCAAGGCCAATTGTATGAGGTTCAACAAGGATAAGTGTCAGGTCCTGCACTTGGATCACAGCAACCCCAGGAAATGCTACAGGCTTGGTCAAGAGTGGCTGGAAAGCTGCCTGTCAGAAAAGGACCTGGGAGTGTTGGTCAACAGCCAGCTGATTATGAGCCAGCAGTGTGCCCAGGTGGCCAAGAAGGCCAAGAGCATCCTGGCTTGTGTCAGAAATAGTGTGGCTAGAAGGACTAGGGGAATGATCATCCCTCTCTACTCAGCAATGGTAAGGCTGCACCTCGAATACTGTGTTCAGTTTTGGGTTCCTCACTACAAGAAAGAATTTGAGGTGCTGTGGTGCATCCAAAGATCAATGAAGCTGGTGAAGGGTCTGAAGAACAAGTCTTCTGAGGAGTGGCTGAGGGAACTGGGGTTGTTTAGTCTGGATAAAAGGAGGCTGAGGGGAGACCTTATTGCTCTCTACAACTACCCAAAAGGAGGTTGTAGCAAGGTAGGTGTTGGTCTTTTTTCCCAAGTAACAAGTGAAAGGACAAGAGGAAAAAGCCTGAAGTTGTGCCAGGGGAGGTTTTGGTTGGATATTAGGAAAAATTTCTTCATGGAAAGGGTTGTCAAACATTGGAACAAGCTGCCCCGGGAAGTGGCTGAGTCACCATCCCTTAAGGTATTTGAGACAAGTAGATGTGGCACTTAGGCCATGGTTTAGTGGTAGACTTGGTGGCATTAGTTTTACAGTTGAATTCAATGATCTTAAAGGTCTTTTCCAACCTAAATGATTCTATGATTCTATGGATAAACAAATGAAGACATTTTAATTTCTGTAATGACTTTTGAGTTTGCTTGCCATCAACGTTCCTGATTAAAGGATTCATTTGAATCTTGACATTTTTTTCTCCTCAGGTAGAAGTGGTGATCAAGAATTGTTTTTGTTAGCTATACTTTATCACAAGACCACAGACTTTCAAGATTTGTATATTTTTGTCTTACATGTTGTACGACATATAAAAAGATTCAGTCTCATCAGTGTCTCTGTCACACAGAGAAACACTGTGGCTCATTCTTTGATCTTTCTGAAAAAAATTGATTTCAGACTTTGAGTTGACATTGGTGGAATTCTTGTTTGGCCCCTTAATGACCCTTATTCTTTAATAAGAAATAAGGCAATTGCCTTCCTTATCTTGAACCTATGAAAATGTCATAAATATTTAGTAAAAACACATTTTGAAAAAGCACACCACCCCCCAAAAAAATCTCATTTGTTTTTAAACCAGTATACAACTCTGTTTCTCCTGGGGAGGGGACAGGAACGAGGTAGTCTCAGCTATACAGTGAAGAAAATTGATGTATAATGTTGATGATAACCACATTCTTTTTTTTTCTCCATAAGTAGTTTGCATTTCTTGCTAATTTCTTTTGTTTCTTATTAATATTTACATTTTTACTACAACAAATTTCATGTTGAAGCAAAACCACTACATTCTGCTGGTTAAACTCTTTCACATTGTCAAACTGCATTACTCTCCTGATAAGGAGCGTAAGTCAGGAGATAAAAAGTGATCTAGTGCTTATTACAAGAAAAACACATAAAAATCAATTCAGGTCTGCATGTGGAATACCTTTTCATTTTTAACAAGAATCAATCTGTCTAACTGTATTTTGTTAGTTTTCTGGAAAATTAGTTCTGATGATCCACAGCTTGACGCACTTAATTTTAAATGGGAAAACAGATAGTATCACATACTGAATCAATTTTCTGAGTACGTTTAAGTGCAAAATTCATTGCTCCAGTGTGTCGCAGTTTTACTCTTTCAGTGTGACTTCTAAAAGTTGTTATTTTTTTGAGTTCTTCAATACAGGTTCTTCTGTGCAGTGACTTTCTGTTCTATATGACAAATTGATGAACCAGATTGATCACTCAGAATAAAATAGTTAAGAAAACTCACAGATTGATCAATTGTTTATATATTTTGTAAATCCCAAAAAATAATAGATAGAATAAAAATGTTAAAAGAGTTAAACCCAGTAATGGACTAACTGCTTTCCATAACTTTGTTTCTAGGATTCTCTAAGGCAGAGACTCATGAAAAACACATACCAGGTTTACCCTTTCTTAGAACAATCAGTGACACAGAATTCCTTTTTATATTTCCCCCTTCCCTTTCTTTTCTACATAAGAAATGTTTTAAAGATGTCCATGGGTTCTGCATAGCTCACATTCCATTATTAAAAAAACAGTACTAAAAATTCTTTTGTTTTTTTTTTTAAAGTGTAGATAAGTCTAACCAGTGAAGAGAACGGGTACTCTTCTTCCCCAGCTAGACAACAGCTTTTTAAATATGGAGCATGTCATAATAAAATAATAATTTTGATGAAAATTTGATATAACTGTCTACCACAGAGTCTGGCAGGCAAGTTTTGAAAATCTAGCTTCAGATTTCTGAAGTCATGCTGCCACCATTCACACATTGCTAGGAAAACTTGCTTTCCGGATTACTTGGGAAAAACCTTCTGGCCCAGGAGTCTTATGACCTCCAGGGATGGATTTGCCCAGAACTGTGACCCTCCCTGCCTAAAACTAACACGATTTTTGCTAGGTTCCTTGCTGCTACCCAGTGCTGACCAGTTACGAGCTAATAAGACCAAGGTCAATTTTAGACAGCACATGTCTGATCTTTGAAGGCACATATTTGCCATTGGAAAATTTGTGTTTCTGTTTCTCTAGAGGAGGGCTGGGAAAAGATTTCCATTCATAGAATACGTGAAAGTTTTGGTATTTGGCCTCACTGGCATGGAATATTTTCAAAAAATTTGAGCTATCAAAAAATGGAAGTTGGTTTTCCAGTTGCTGCTGCTAAGAACTAGCTCTTGTTTCAGCTTAATGCATTCTGAGCTTGACAACTTTTCACAAGAATCTAGCTCTTTTTTACTTGCTGGGATGGCTTTTGGTAGTCTTGTTAGTTGTAGCCTACAGATCAATTACCTATATTGTATGAGCAATGACTGTAATTACAGAAATGTACTAATACATCCAAGTACAATCAATATCAATTCTATTGAAAATAATACTGATTTATAATTTGCATCACAAAATTATGCAATATGAATTGCAACTTTGGTAATCATAGTTAGTCAGTGAGAAGTAGTTAACTACCAAGGCACTTCTTATTCCAATTTATATTAATTTGCTTATTGTAAATTCTCAATATATTAAAAAAATACTGTTTTTTGTGAATGAAAACAAGGCTTGCTGTTTGTGAGTCTCATTTGTGAGTAATATAATTTTCTCATTAAAATATTTTTTACTAACTTATGTAATCCTGAACATGATTTTTAGCATGGATAATTATGTACCTTAATAGCCATACTAGAAATGCACTGTCCATTGTGTGATGATAAGCTATCAGTTGCTGATCATTGTAAGAAGGAAAAATATTTAATGTCCAAGAGAGAAGAACTGAGCCTTCAGTAAGCAATCATTCTCCCTACATAGCAAATATAAACATTAAATAAGTGTTGAAAAACACATAGTATGAAATGATGACATATTTTTTAAAAGATTGGTTTGCAGACAGCTTAGTCCTCTAATGTAGGCTAAATTAACAATGAATTTTAGAGCCAATTAAAATGAGTAAATTCTGCTGGAATCAACTAGGCAATCATTTAGTAATAAGACAGAATTTGGTCTCCATCTCTCTAATAATGTGCCAGGTTTAACATTAAGATATTCATATAAAATATTAAATTTCCTTTGAAATTACTAAAACCTTCTCAACCATTATGCACTAACGCAGAAATTCTAGCAGTATTTTACTGAGGGGTATCAGTCACATTTTATTAAACTCCTAAAATTTTATTGAAAGAATATTTTTCAAAACCTACTAAAAATATACTTTACGGTTAGGTTTTATTACTAATCTGATACTTAAATGTCTTAGAGGGTTTAGTACAGCTTACCTTTGCATAATTATCTCTTTAATCGTCTCACTCTTTCAGTATGCATCTTTGGAAGTGGCAATAGTACATCTAAAAGGCAGTTTGATGCAAATTAACTTTGTCAGTGGATCAAAGTATGTAGATACCTTTTTTCCTCATACATCACATCTGTGCAGTCAACCCATTGTCCACCAATGGTTTTCCATTAGTTAGCAGCAATAGACACAGAAAGACTGAAAGTGCTGAGGCAAGAAACGTTAGAGATACAGAAACTATAAAATCTGAAATTCCTTCCAAATCCTTCCTGAAGGAACATTTGCACTTCCTTCAGTGAAGTTTATTCCAAGAGCTGAGAAATCTACACTACGTTGTGAGTGGGTAAAACTGTTCCTCGAGCTTGACTAGGTACCTGTGAACGGTACCCCTTCACTTGAGCATTGTTGACTGGCTCCTCCAGATTTGGTGCCATCTGTAAACTTCGGCACTTCCAGGGAACTGATAAAGATGTTAAATTGGAGAGGTCCTGCAATATTGCCCTTGTGGTTCATAAACCAAAATTAGCTGGACAAAACATACTCTGAGAACTGTCCATGTAAGGTCCCAATTCCATCACATCCACCATAGTCCCCTCACTGTGGTGGTGTCACGGTCTGGATTGCACCAATAGACCTTAATTGCCCTGATCTGCTTCATCTGGGGTCTTCACCTAAACATTCTTTGCCTGTTGGTCCAGGAGCTCTGTTTGGGCTCAAGCCTGTCAGGCTGAGGCACGCCTGCCTGGCCTGAGCTGAGCTGTGGATGTCCCTGTGCCCAGTCTTGACTTCTGCTATTTCTAAGCAAACTCTCTGGATGGACCCCCGCCCTGATTCATCCCCTCACCTTGTCTGTGACTGTGAAAGGATTGCTGTCCCCAATCCAGACCTACCTGGGTCCTGCCAGACTGCACCCTGTCAGAGAGGGCACTGCCTGTGCTGTGAGCATCTGCTCCTGGCTCATCCTCCCTTGTCAAGCAGCCTCCCTTTTGCTGCTCTTTGGTAGATGGTTTGTTTAACCATTTCATAGCTCTAATACATGTGCCCAAATTAGGCATTTGTTGTAGAACATATAGGATCTTTGTTCACTAAGGCTTCCTTGTTTCTAACCAAACTCTTCTCCAGACTGTGAAGTAGGTCAGTGTAGAGAAGGGATAGACACATGGAGAATTCCAGCCTTAATATTATGGTAGAGTAAGATAAGAATATGTTGAAAATTCAGCCTTGACATCATAAAAATTACTCTCTTGGATAAAATAAACAAGTGTTTTATGTAATAGTATTATTTTCAATTTCTTTAAGTGGTATTACTGCTTCCTGTGGCACCTACCACTGGCCATACAAAAATTTCTCAGATTTATAGAGTATTAACTAATGTAGAAATTTGGTTTATAATTTTCGTTATCTGCTCTGAGGTGTGTTTCATGCTATTTCTTCTTTTGTTCAACTCTACAGTGAGAAAAGACAAGCTTAATTTTGTCCAACTTTGTCTGTACTGTCAACAAGTTAATCCTTAAAATAAATGCATAAATAGAAATATTAAAAACACATTTTGTAACTGGGATCATTGTATTCACTTTTTTCAATAGTTTGCATACTTCTGTTGCTTATAAATGTTTATTTTCTAAAGAAACCATGCCAAAGGGACCTGGGAGATTACTTCCTAGTTTCAAGAAACTGGTGAAAGGTGCATGAGAGTCACAAGCATTAAGTCCTCTTCTTTATCCTCACAGCTCAGTTTAGTAAACAAAGTACTTCCCTTCCAAGATTTTGCAGTGTGATTAAACCAATTTTCTTTCATCTATAGGACAGAAATTATTATATTGAATGGTTTTGTTTCCTGCAGCAAAGTAATTTTCTGCATGGCCAGCAATAATATAATGTGGGAGATTTTAATAAGGCACAATTATTTTTAAAATTAAACTTTAAACAGAGTGCAGCTTGTAATAATATGGCAGAGAAGCGCACAAGATTATTGAGCACCTTTTAAAACTGTGAGCATAGCAATGCACTCTTTGATGATTCACAGTAGCATAGGACTGCCAGAACAACAAAGATTTTTCCACTTTTTCTTTCGTCCTTATTCCCCACTTCATCCAAGCCTTCCTAAAACTTGGATATAGAAGAAGCAAATTCCCATATTCACAGAGAGGAATCTAAACGTTGTTAGAAGTTTTTGTAAAAAATATAGTATTAGAATAGTGCAAACATCAGAAACAAAAATGCTCAACTCAGGAACTGTCACATTCTCCTTTAAGTGCATTGATGGCAATCTTTAAATCACAGAATCACAGAATCGATTTGGTTGCAAAGGACCTTTAAGATCGAGTCCAACCATTAACCTAACACTGCCAAGTCCATCACTAAACCATGTCCCTAAGCACCACATCTACACGTCTTTTAAATACCTCCAGAGATGGTGACTCAACCACTTCCCTGGGCAGCTTGTTCCAATGTTTGACAACCCTTTCCATTAAGAAATTTTTCCTTTCACCAGCTTTGTGGCTCTTCTTTGGACACATCCCAGCACCTCAATGTCTTTCTTGTAGTGAGGAACCCAAAACTGCGCACAGTATTCGAGGTGCAGCCTCACCAGTGCCCAGTACAGAGGGACAATCACTTCCCTAGTCCTGCTGACCACACTATTTCTGATACAAACCAGGATGCTGTTTGCCTTCTTGGCCACCTGGGCACACTGCTGTATCACATTCAGCCGGCTGTCGGCCTGCACCCCCAGGTCGTTTTCTGCCAGGCAGCTTTCCCGCCACTCTTCCCCAAGCCTGTAGCAGTGCATGTTGTTGTTGTGATCCAAGTGCAGGACCTGACACTTAACATTGTTGAACCTCGTACAATTGGCCTTGGCCCATAAATCCAGCCTATTCAGATCCCTCTGTAGAGCCTTAATAAATGATCGAAGTCTCATTTTGCACCCAGAAACTAGAGGCTTTCATTCAGATACTCATGCCAACATCTCAGTTCTGGCCATACATAGCTTCTCAAAGGATGGAGCAATGTGGGGTTTTTTACTATGCGAGAATGGTGCAAATGCACTACAATTAGCATTAGTACTATAGGATGATCTTTATGATGTCTGTGGGTCTTTAATCAGTGCTATCAAATTTTCTGTTATTTTAGCAGTCAGTAATTTCCAAAATGTGTTTGAAATATGCCCAGTTACTTTTTATTAGAAGTAGAAAATGACAGGAAGACACCTCTGATGGAAAAAATGTAATCTTTTCCAATTTTGTGAGCTTGTTGTAAAGCATGAGTCTACTACAGTGCAACCTTCCCTCTTTTGGTTATTTTAGATTTGGTAACTTTTACCACGTAAAAGAAATTCTGTAAAAAAGATGTACACAACTCAAGAGTACAAGCAATTATTTATTGGCTAATACTTAGAGAGCATATAGTCAGAACTAATGAGTTACTATGGCTTAGCCTAGTTAACGTCGCCATTAATATGCTCATAATGAGTCTTTGCTGGCCAGTCAGTCTTAGATTAGGAGGCACTGGACTGTATTACTCCCTGGAAGGGGTTCAATGCCAATCGATGCCCAGCACTGATGTTTTACTATGGTTCAGTTTCCTGGTTTATATTTCTTTTTTTTTGCCATTGTCTGCTCTTTCATATCTGTAGTTTTCCTCCTAAATCCTTGAGCTGTTACTATCTCAGCTATCTCATCTCTCTCTTTGTTTTAATTTTGTTATCTTGCATGACTCTCGCTTATATACTTTCTTATGTATTCTTTTTCAAAACCTAAGAGTTTTAGTGGTAAACCTTATCCAAGGTCATGCAGCTTAATGCATCAGATATAGGCATTGAGTCACAGCTGAACTGCTGGACTAATGGATATAAGAGATTCAGGAAAAATCAATAAAATTATTTAATGTGCACAGCAAGATCATTTCTCTTGGTTCTGTTCTCAAAAAATGGCTAAGATATTGTTACTTATCTCAAAAATTCAACATAAGGCAGAAACTTGACGTAGAATGTTAAGGATTAAATTCTAGAAACCTAATGTCTAATTACAAGTTCTGTCAGGCAGTCCTAAACAGTGGTGCTAGAAATAATTAAGGCCTACTTTGGGGATCACTTCTTGATACATGTTTTCATTTGATTCGGATCTGTGTGACAGCTGCCAGATTGGTCAGTACACTAACAGTTTGACTGGGAGCATTGGCGTGTGTGAGCTCCTACCACTTTAGCTGAAGATCCAAAGTTCTGGGGCCGGTAACAGACCTTTTCTGGTACAGATTTCATACTGGGAAGAAAGCTATAAAATCCACTCATATAAGCACTGAACAACCTAAGGACAGAATTTGTTACTGGTTCCATATTATATTGAGCTTGTAAAGGTGGAATGGCTCTGATTATTCATGATAACATGCAGAGTAACTGAAAATAAAATGAAACTTAATTTTAGACCCTCGAGCAGTTAGTTTGGATGGAAAAGCATTTTACAGAACATGGAGAATCCAGATCCTGAAAGATTCCCTTAGAGTTCAAGGCTACTGCCATGAGGATGTTCAATTAAAATTTTGGTAGATATACATTTAAAATAAAAGTTAATTGGTCAGGTTTAACAATAGGAAACGAATATTTAATGAATGCTCTATTCTATTTTTTCAGTTGAGTAGTTCTGTTTTAATACTTTTCTGTTATTTTCTTTTGCTTTCCATGGCTGAATCAGAAGTTTTAGGGAACAATGGAATATCAGAGCCATATTTCAAATTCCAAAACACACTTGAAAAATAAGAACATATTCAACTGGAATTTGCTGGAGAAACAGCAGAGTAAAACATCGCTGTGATTTCATCGAGACTGGTGTAATTTGAGGCAGAGAAACTATTCAGTGAATATGTTTTTATATATGAGATTCTCTGAGCAAGCAAGTAGGTTGTGAGAACTAAAGTAAGATGTAGCATGCAGTTAGCCAGCTGGGAGATGAGAATGTCTAGATCTTAAGACCGATGCAGATGGACTCTACATCAGCCTTGTAGGTGCTGCGTTGGTTGACAGTGCTTTGCAGAAACTTGATTTGTATGTAATGAATGCATTTCTAAAACCCAGGTAAGGTTTTTTCTTTTTCTTTTTTTCTTAAAGTGATTAGATTGTTAAATACTAGGCAACCTCTTTCAAAAAAAGAATTAAGACCATTACTTCACAGACTTCTCATTAATCCAGCTATTGACAAGAATGGATATATCACCACTGGATAATTGTTTCTAAATCAGACCTTACATCATGAATAATATTGTCAATTACTTACCCCATGTAGTGTTTAAAATGGCTGTTAAAAAAACCCAAACACCTCCTCACCCCCAATGAAAATACTTTTTAATGAAGTTGTCTACTTCATTTAACGTTGTGAGATTTTCAAAGTCAGAAATGCTGAAAATTTAGTGGAATATATGTACCTATATTTCAATTATTATTTCAAAATATCTCTCTGTATCTTTAATCTGATGATGGAACATCTGGCGTATGAAACCAGGACTGGATTTTATGGTTAGGAAGACAGTACATTTGAAATATTATTCAGGAGTTTAAATGGAGCTTTTATTTCCTGTCCTAGCTTGAATGATATCAATAAGGAGGAAAACTTGCATCTTTTTCTTACAATAGTTATGCACAACCTGTAAAAAGAAAATGTAAACAATAATTTCTCTGTTGTTGCCAGATCATATAAAGTAAAGTGAGAGAATTTCAGACTCCCAAATAGCTGCCTGATTTGCGTGTCTCCTAAATTACTCTTTCAACATCTCCAAACAGTTTATCTACTTGCGCATTTAAATAAAGAACAGAGCTTTTTAAAGAAATTGTATCAAAGGCATTCCTGTCTCTTAGATTTTTATAAATGTTTTTCTTTGTTTCCTTAAACTTTGAACCGTACAATTTGATTGCATGGAATTAAGAAATTGAACTATTCTATGAATATTAGGCCACTGTATGTTCACAGCTGTCTTTCATTCCAGTTTTTTATTTCTTTCTATATGATACAAACTTCAGCTCATGAAAGTACATTGCCTCAGTCAAAGCACGTAAGCATACACTTAGCTTTGCATACTGCAAATAGTTGCAGTGATTTCCATGAGACCATTCGTGCTTTAAGACCTTAAACGATCTTATGCATTTGCAAAATTGATATATTACTGTATCTACTATTTCTAGAATGTCCACTTTCATTAAGGAGGTAATGTCTTGTGTTTGTTTATCCTTTGCTATAAATTACTCTTATTCACTATTATTTCTTCTATGTCTGTATATTTTTCAGAAACTTCAAGTATTGTGAATGTATGTAAATTACTCTTTAAGAGAATATTAAAAAGAAAAAAGTCTAGTCTGGAGTCATTAAGGGGGGAATATATCATAGAATCATAGAATCATAGAATGGTTTGGGTTGGAAGGGACCTTAAAGATCATCTAGTTCCAACCCCCCCTGCCACTGGCCAGGACACTTTTGCACTAGACTAGGTTGCTCAAAGCCCCATCCAACCTGGCCTTACAAGTCTTGAAGATTAGGGCATTCATCAGTATTTTATCCTTTTGCAGATATTATTCTATTTTCTGAGACTGTGACATTCTGACTAAGTCAAACCTTTTCAACTTACTGTGTATTTTTTTCCCTTATACTCAATATTTTCCATCGGGCTGATTTAGCACTGGAACAGATTGCTGTGACTGACTAAGCCCCTGGGGCTGGAATGTGAGTCACTGCATAAACCCCTACAATGGAAGAACTCTCAGTGGAGATGGGAAAGGGTGATGTGCCCATGAAGCTCTGAGAATAATGAAAAGAAGCTGACTTTATCTCAACACAAAGGGGACTGGAGGGTGGTGTTTGTTTTAGATAAACAACTATCCTACCAACAGTTGAATGAATCAACTGGTGATGTAAATGTCTCCCTGAGTTAGCCAGACCAGCATGGGGGGGAGTGAATAGGTGGCTCATCCCAACATAGAGTATAAAATCTGGACCACTAGTAAAAGAATTTTGAAGAGAGAAACAGGCTTGAGCCGGCTTCAACCCACGTATTCTTCCATAGAAACTGGGGACATACAACACTGTGACAGTGAGCATATTATAAAGACCACTAATGGGAATCACATTGGGACTGAAATGTGTATTGCAATTGCTCTGTTTTGCTAAGTCTAACTTATATTTGTATTGTGTTTTCACTATATTTTATATCACTCTGCTAAATCAGAAACCCAGTGTAACGTCAACCATTTCCAAATAAGTAAATCTGATATTAAACATGACGCCTTCCATGTGTGGGATATCTAAAACAACCTGGTCAGAGAGTATTGGACCCTGACAATTGCCCAGAGAGGTTCTAGTATCTCCACCCTAGACACTTTCAAAGTTTGGCTAAATAAGGCTCTGAGCAACATTAGTTCAACTTTTAGTTGAAGTCAGCTTTACTCTGGCATTGGACTAGATGACCTCCAGAAGGCTTTTCCAACTGAAATTATTCTATGATTCTATTGCTTGCATAGTTAGATCATCATTTTTTTGCTCCTTTTTTTTTTCCTTTTACAGGCCAGACTGGTGCATATTCTCGTGTCATACTCAGTGCAAACACAACTTGGTAGTCTAAGTAATGTTGAATATGGCGCTACAATTTTTTTCAATTACTTGTATGGTGTCTAGTTCCTTGTTTCACTGGACATGATATTGTCAAATAGAGTGACATCAGTTGTGATTGTAAGTCATCTGTGTAGCTGCTCCCATAGCAGCAAAGAGTACCTGTGGCCAAATATATTCTGTTGCAGTGCCCAGTTGAGCAAAGAAGCATATCAAATCCAGAAGACTAAAGAAAATGACCACTGAAATCCAGTTCTAAAAATTCTGGAAATTGTTACTTTGAATGGTATCTTACTATTTTCTTGAACATTTCACACAAGACACATTTTCCCATATTAGGCCTCATTTGCCCAGAAAATAAGAAAGGAGAAAGGTTCTTCGGAAGTTTCCATTCTCCTTTGTTATATAGTACTTGTATCACTCTTCTTTGCTTTTTGAGATGAAGTAGCATTTGCAGTCATTCTTCTAGATGCAGCTGAGGAAAGCCAGTGGACTTAGTCTTCGACAGGAGTGTTTTGAGCAGACAGGGAAATTATCAACACCTCACAGTTATAAATTAATTTTGCATCACTGATGAAATCTCATTTCCTCTCTTATGCAGCCTTTCACTGGTGAGTACAGGTTTCTCTCCCTCTGCATATAGCTTCTCAGTCGATGGCAGTGTTTTGTGTGCTTTTATGTGCAACTTTCTCCAAAGAGTTTGAGTTCATACTATGCTTTTATGTTAATTTTTCTAGTGTTAAGAAGAGACTTACATACTGTGCTTTGATTTCCTTTTTTCAGGTATACAGGGAGAACATATAATCTATTATTATTATTATTATTATTATTATTATTATTATTATTATTATTATTAAATTTTCCTCAGAAAATAAAAGGTATGCAGTGGAAATATGAAAATGTTAAATTATGCCAGATTCTGTACTGCAATGAATATAAATCTGTGAATCCTTTGAGGCTTGTGGAATTGATGTACAACACAGGCGCTTATCAACTAGGGAAGTAATTGTCCCCCTGTACTCGGCACTGGTGAGGCCGCACCTCAAGTACTGTGTCCAGTTCGGGGACCCTCACTTCAAGAAAGATGTTGAGGTGTTGGAGCGAGTCCAGAAGAGGGAGACCAAGCTGGTGAAGGGTCTGGAGGGTCTGACCTACGAGGAACGGATGAGGGAGCTGGGGTTGTTTAGCCTGGAGAAGAGGAGGCTCAGAGGCGACCTTATTGCAGCCTACAACTACCTGAAGGGAGGTTGTAGCGGAGTGGGAGTCGGCCTCTTCTCCCAGGCAACTAGCGATAGGACAAGAGGACATAGCCTCAAGCTTCGCCAGGGGAGGTTCAGGTTGGACATTAGGAAGAATTTCTTCACAGAAAGGGTTATTAGACATTGGAAGGGGCTGCCCAGGGAGGTGGTGGAGTCAGCATCTCTGGATGTGTTTAAGAAAAGACTGGACATGGCACTTAGTGCCATGGTCTAGTTGACATGGAGGTGTCAGGGCAATGGTTGGACTTGATGATCCCAGAGGTCTCTTCTAACCTAACTGATTCTGTGATTCATTGTAATACATTCAAAAAAACATTTTTCCAACCTGTCTTTCATAACTTTGTAGTGAAGCAACACTAAGCATTCCCTTAGTAGTCTGCTCCAAAACATTGTGCCTTTAGAAGTATCTTCATACGAACATAGTCACTGCCAGACCCATTTGTAGCTAATCCATGTTTTGTGTCTGATACTGGCCAGCACCACCTAAAAACAAACACTGAAGGCTTCAAAACAGGCAGGTGTGGGATAATAGCCTCCCAGCCACTACATGTTGTATTAACATTTGCTAATCAGAGATAAAATGATAAAAAATGCAGTGCAAAGTCTGATGATTTTTCTAGTGGTTTTGTAACCAAGATCTCTTATGATTCTTGATATTATCCAGATCAATCTCCGTAAGTATGTATTAATTATTTTACTGTTTACAGCAGTCCTGTGATCACACTGTTAGGGAGAATACAAGCATGCTGGAGAAGTTCCCTCTTCTAGAATTTAAAATAGCAGTATAAAACAGGGGACAGCACTTCGATGCAACCAATCTGAGCAAAGTAGCAGATGGTTTTTTGCATTTCCACAAGTTCTATCCAGAGAGAAAGCCCATTTGAAAATTTAATGGAAGTGTTAGTGCCTGAGTGATAACTTGCAGCAGAAATATGTAGAAGGAAAATGTGGAAATCACTTAGTAAGTGTCAAAACTATAATTTGCTCCTTCCTCTTGATACACTGCACATAGTTTATCTACTCCACTGCTCTTATGCAGTATAAAGAACAAAAGTTCAGGGCATAACAGATTAATGAGACATTTGTAGCAATATAAATGAGGAGGTTAGGAGATTAACATTACTGTAAACTACAAGATGGATTAATGTAATTTCTGTTTGCAGCCTCAGATTTAATTCATCAGTGTTTCCAGGAAAAAATACATTGTGGGAACATGCTTCAAGAGAATTTTGGAGTATGGTTATATTAGGAGTATATAACTGGAGACATTTCTTATAAATACAGAACTTAATTCCATAAAATGTTGAACAGTTTCTGAATGGAATATTGCTGATACTTAGCTGTATGATAAGCCCCAATTTAGAAGAGGATTTAAGAACAGATTTAAATAATTTGCTGATTAGAAATTGATTTATATACATGTGTAAATGTCATCGTTATTTTTCTCTCTTGATCTTTTAGTATATTAAACCTGAATACTATTACTTTACGTATTTTGCCAAACTTCATGATTATTCCCTTTGGTAGCAAGAAACACCTGAAATCACAGAATCACAGAATCAACTAGGTTGGAAGAGACCTCTGGGATCATCGAGTCCAACTGTCGACTTAACACCACTGTGTCAAGTAGACTACAGCACAAAGTGCCACATCTAGTCTTCTCTTGAACACCTCCAGGGATAATGACTCCACCACCTCCCTGGGTAGCCCGTTCCAGTGCCTAATAACCCTTTCTGTGAAGAAATTTTTCCTAATGTCTAACCTGAACCTCCCCTGGCGCAGCTTGAGGCCATGTCCTCTAGTCCTGTTGCTAGTTCCCTGACCCCCACTCCGTTACAACCTCCTTTCAGGTAGTTGTAGAGAGTGATAAGGTCTCCCCTCAGCCTCCTTTTCTCCAAGCTAAACAATCCCAGTTCCCTCAGCCGCTCCTCATAGGACATACCCTCTAGACCCTTCACCAGCTTTGTTGCCCTCCTCTGGACTCACTCCAGCACCTCAATGTCTTTCTTGAAGTGAGAGGCCCAGAACTGGACACAGTACTCAAGGTGCGGCCTCACCAGTGCCCAGTACAGGGGGACAATTACTTCCCTAGTCCTGCTGGCCACGCTATTCCTGATACAAGCTAGGATGCTGTTGGCCTTCTTGGCCACCTGGGCACACTGCTGGCTCTTATTCAGCTGGATGTCCACCAATACCTCCAGGTCGTTTTCTGCCAGGCAGCTTTCCAACCACTCTTCCCCCAGCCTGTAGCACTGTATGGGGTTGTTATGGCCAAAGTGTAGGACCTGGCACTTGGCCTTGTTGAACTTCATGCTATTGATCTTGGCCCATCAACCTAACCTGTCCAGACCTCTCTGGAGAGCCTTCCTACCCTCAGGCAGATCAACACTCCCACCCAACTTGGTGTCATCCACAAATTTACTGAGGGTGCACTCGATACCCTCATCCAGATCATCAATAAAGATATTAAACAGGACTGGGCCTAGTACTGAGCCCTGGGGGACACCATTAGTGACCAGATGCCAACTGGATGCGGTACCGTTCACCGCCACTCTCTGGGCCCTACCATCCAGCTAGCTCTTAACCCAGCGAAGAGTGCACCTGTCTAAGCCGTGGGCTGCCAGCTTATCCAGGAGAATGCCATGGGAGACAGTATCAAAGGCTTTGCCGAAGTCCAAGTATACTACATCCACAGCCTTTCCCTCATCCACTAGGAAGGTCACCTAGTCATAAAAAGAAATCAGATTGGTCAGGCAGGACCTGCCCTTCCTAAATCGATGGTGACTAGTCCTGATCCCCAGGCTGTCCTCTGTGTGCTGTGTAATCGCACTCAAGATGATCTGTTCCATGACCTTGCCAGGCACCAAGGTCAGGCTGACAGGTCTGTAGTTCCTGGGATCCTCTTTCTGGCCCTTCTTGTGGATGGGCGTTACATTGGCCAGACTCCAGTCATCTGGGACCTCCCCAGTTAGCCAGGATTGATAATAAATAATGGAGAGCAGTTTAGCAAGCTCTTCCGCCAGCTCCCTCAGTACCCTTGGGTGGATACCATCTGGTCCCATAGACTTGTGAGCATCCAAATGGCACAGCAGATCACTAACTACTCCCTCTTGAATTATAGGGCTTCTATTCTGCTCCCCATCCCTGTCTACCGGCTCAGGGAGGCGGTTGCCCTGAGGATAACTGGTCTTACTGTGAAAGACTGAGGCAAAAAAGGTATTAAGTACCTCAGCCTTTTCCTCATCCCTGGTCACAATGTTCCCCCCCACATCCGATAAAGAATGGAGATATTCCCTTGATCTCCTTTTGTTGTTTATGTATTTATAAAAACAGTTTTTACTATCTTTTACTTCAGTGGTCAGATTGAGTTCTAGTTGAGCTTTCGCCTTTCTAATTTTCCTTCTACATGACCTAGCGACATCCTTGTACTCTTCTTGAGTTGCCTGCCCCTTTTTCCAAAGATCATAAACCTTCCTTTTTTCCCTAAGTTCGTGCGAAAACTTCCTGTTCAACCAGGCCGGACTTCTTCCCCCACGGCTCGTCTTTCGGCTCATGGGGATGGCCTGCTCCTGTGCCTTTAAGATTTCTTTCTTAAAGTATGTCCATCTTTCCTGGACCCCTTTGTTATCAAGAACTATTTCCCATAGGACTCTCTGAACCAGTGTCCTAAAAAGGGCAAAGTCCACCCTCCGGAAGCCCAAGGTAGAGGTTTTGTTGATCCCCTTCCTTCCCCAAGAATTGAAAACTCTATCATTTCGTGGTCTCTGTGCCCAAGACGGCCTCCAACCACCACATCTCCCACCAAATCTTCTCTGTTTGCAAACGGCAGGTCTAGCGGGGCACCTCCCCTGGAGGGCTCACTAACCAGCTATGTTAGGAAGTTATCTTCCACACACTCCAGGAACCTTCTAGACTGCCTCCTTTCCGCTGAGTTGAGTTTCCAGCAGACATCCAGCAAATTAAAGTCTCCTGCTAGAACAAGGGCTAGCAATAGTGAAACGTCAGACAGCTGCTTGTAGAATAGTTCATCTGCCTCTTCATCCTGCTTGGGTGGTCTATAACAGGGTCCCAACAGCATATCAGCCTTGCTGGCATTCCCCCTGATTCTTACCCATTGGCGCTCAACCTTATCATCACTACCCTTAAGCTCTGTACAGTCAAAACACTCCCTAATGTAAAGAGACACCCCACTGCCTCTCTTTCCTCTCCTGTCCCTTCTGAAAAGCTTGTAGCCATCCATTGCAGCACTCCAGTCATGCGAGTCATCCCACCACGTTTCCATGATGGCAACTACGTCATATCTTTCCTGCTGCACAATGACCTCCAGCTCCTTCTGTTTGTTACCCATGCTGTGCGTGTTGGTGTAGGTGCACTTCAGCTGGGCAATCGGTTTCTCCCCCAAATCTGGCATTCCACCCCTAGGCTCATTTCCAGCAAGCCAGGTCTTATCCCCCCGCCACTTCAAGCCTAGTTTAAAGCCCTCTCAATCAGCCCTGCCAACTTCCAAGCTAGAATCCTTTTGCCTCTATTAGACAGGTGAACCCCATCTGTCTCAAGCTGGGCTGGCACTGTATAAACTGCCCCAAGATGGAAAAAGCCAAAATTCCACCGATAACACCAGTCTTTAAGCCAGGTGTTGATCAGGTGGGTTCTCCTGTTCCTTTCGCCATTCTTGCCTGCTACGAGAGGAATTGAGGAAAAAACTACCTGTGCTCCTGACCCTTCAACCAGATGCCCCAGTGGTCTGAAATTCTTTTTGATTGCCCTAGGACTTCTCTCATCAACCTGTCACTGCCAACTTGGACAACAAATAAGGCAAAACTGCAGTTCAGTACTGTAAAAATTAATTTCTTTAGCATATGAATACTGTTTAAATGGTAAAAGTGTCCTTATTTTAGGGAAATCATACTCATGAAACATATACGAAGCAAAATAACCTATCTGTGAGAGAACTAGGCCCTTTCTTGGCCACTTTCTTTCCACTTGTCTCTACCTCCCAAACCGCAGCTCTGTGGCAGCCTTTGCTGTAGTAGCTGCCTCTTTAAATCAGCTCTGTCAGTTTAAGCCCTTTTATATAAATATAAATGTCATCTGCAGTAAGGGTGATTCTATAATCTCTGTGCTGTTAGCAAATTAAATGGTTAAACAATATAGTTAAGCCATTATAAAATATAAGACAGGCAAGGTCAAACAGTCCAAAGATGGTATTTCACAAGAAATGAATGAATAAATCAGTTCCTGGAGCTTTTCTCTTTTCTTCCCAGGCAGAGTGAAAACAGCAGCAGAAGCAGAAGTTTGTGATGGGATAGGGAAAGTGAAAACTCTATGCAATGTTTAGATGCATTTTGTTATCTCTCCAGGCAGTGAGCGAGGAAAAGAAAATACTAGAGAAATCTGGTTTTGATTGCCAAGAGCTTGAGGTATTACAGCCGTGTGTATTTCTTATTTGTGAGTAAATTAGTAGCAACTTTTTAATGATGGGTATAGGAAACCAGACTTCTGAATGCCATGAAGTGAGTACACCTTTCCACTTAACCTTTCAAAAATCTGAGTGTTGTTTTTTTCATTGGTGGTTTTGTTTGGTTTTTTTTTCATTAAAATGAGAGGTTTATGTAGTTACTTTTGGTGCGCAAAAACATCTAGAAAGATCTGGAAAAAAGAACATGAGTGTTATCATACACAAAAAGCCTAAAAATAAATGAATGTTTTAGTGTACTTTTTTTCTAGATTAATGTCGTGGTTTAACCCCAGCTGGCAACTAAGCACCACACAGCCGCTTGCGCACTCCTTTCACAGAGGGACTAGGGAGAGAATCAGAAGAGCAAAAGTGAGAAAACTCGTGGATTGAGATAAAGACAGTTTAACAGGGAAAGCAAAAGCCACATGCACAAGTAAAGCAAAACAGGGAATTCATTCACTACTTCCCATCGTCAGGCAGGTGTTCAGCCATCTCCAGGACAGCAGGGCTCCATCATGTGTAACGGTTACTTGGGAAGACAAACGCCATCACTCCAAACGTCCTCTGGTTCCTTCTTCTTCCCCCAGCTTTATATGCTGAGCATGATGCCATATGGTAGGGAATATCCCTTTGGTCAGTTGGGGTCAGCTCTCCCAGTTGTGTCCCCTCCCAACTTCTTGTGCACCCCCAGCCTACTCGCTGGTGGGGTGGTGTGAGAAACAGAAAAGACCTTGACTCTGTGTAAGCCCTGCTCAGCAGTAACAAAAGCATCCTAGTATTATCAACATTGTTTTCAGCACAAATCCAAAACATAGCCTCACACTAGATACTAGGAAGAAAATTAACTCTATCTCAGCCAAAATCAGCACAATGAAATACTAAAAGATTTTCTTCTAAGATTATCTTAAGTAAAAATAGTAGAAAAATCTTTTGGATGATTACGTGTTGTATGTTTACAATGTTTTTTCTTTTGCCCCTTTCCGCATGTTACTAAAATGAATAAATAAACAAAAACCTCTGTAAGCATCCAGGTTTTTTTAAAGTCTGATGTATTTTATACAATCTAAATCAAGAGGTAGAATTCTCTAAAATATTGTCTGTGGTTACTTTTTATTGCAGCCTTTCCACAAGAAGGGGAGCTGTACAATCTAAAATATCTGTATAAGACTCTGGTGCTCCTGGCAGTTTTAAGTAGAGATGCTGGTCAGAGGAAACATAGTAAGATAATTTTTTCTATAATTTGGACAGGAATAAAGATGAGATCTTATGCTGATGACTCAAAGGTCTGATCACAAATTACAGTTTCCAAAGGAGTAATGTAAGGCAAGGCAAGACCTTGTCACATACTGTAAATATCTTTCCAAGTTTATCCCAATTGTTGTTAAGATATTCTTTGAAAAGTGGAAACCCCAACAACATCAAAACACTTGGAAGAGAGGAAACTGCTTTTGCAGTAAGAATTGAATCAAAATGACAGTGTTTTATCATTGTAGAGATCTTAGCTGATTTCTGCTTACTTATTTGCTTTCAAAATGAACAGAAATAGATTCTGTGTGGGTGTGGTACTTCTGCAACACTTGTCTGAGAGAGAGTTACTAAGAGTGAGAGAGAGAGGAAGATAAGGGGCGGGGCAGATATTTTCATAGAATCATAGAATCATTTTGGTTGGAAAAGACCTTTAAGATAATCAAGTCCAACCATTAATCTAGCACTGCCAAGTAAATTTTGCACCATTCTTGAATCACACGTAAGGCATGGATGACTAAGCATCCTGGGACTGTGATTTCAGTACTGAAAAGGGAAAACAATGCACGTTCCTCGCAAAGGGAACTGATGTGCGTCACTGCCCTATTTGGCACATCATTGTTCCAAGTGTAGTCTTTGAAGTGAGGTAAGGAGAGACAGTGTATCCCTATCATCCCTATCCTTTTTTTTTTTATCAGCTAATTTTGAACAGACGGAAAGCAATGGGTAGGACTAGGGGATGTCTCTGGCACAATGGTTGTACTTGTTCTATCCTTCCTTCTGTGGCTATATTTCAGTGTAGAGAGCCTTAGGCTAATCATTGAACAAATTTCAACCTACAAGAATAAATTTAGCATAGTCAGCTTTGAAATCTTTCGTTTGATTGTAGTCATGTATATATTAAGGATATGAACTCTAAGATGACTTCCAGTTACTTGTCTTCTTTCCTAAGTATCATCAGCATGATCTTTCTCACTTCCTGTGAGAAGTTCTAGTAACAAAAAACCTCAAGACTTGTAATACTTCCAGACAAGGACATAAGTTTTCACAAGTTTCCTATACAGAGGTAATTTCCATCCTTTTTGCATACCCTTTGCATCTTTCTTATTATTTTACCTCAGTGTTTTCATATTAAACTGCAAAGATACGAGACTGACAGCCATATAAGAAAACAATTATACTCCATCTGAAAACTGTGCTTATCCTTCTATGTCCTCCATTTCTGTTGTTGATCTACTCATGAAGTGGTGTTCAGTTGTTTACTTCCCCCCTGCCCCTGAATTTCCAAGTTATTTTGTGGCCAGCTGGTATTAGTAAACCCTATTTAGAACATCAACATCGTGCAGGTCAACAAAGCTTTTGCCAACTGTTTTTGACCTTTAAAGAGCTTATGTCAGTGTGGCTCTTTGCAGTTCCAACATACCATTACATTCTCTTAAGGTATGTTCCTATTATCTTTAAATGATCTATAGAATAAAATTGTTATTAATTAAGACTTTAAGAATCCTGCATGAGCCCTATTTAAACTTCCTAATTTTAGTCATTCCATAAAATTATGGTGATGTAAGAAAGGTTGTTAATCAATTCTGTTTTCTAACACTGGCAAACAAGGAGTTTGGAGTGAAAAGTACAGGAACTGCAAGGGGTTAGTGTTCCATTCTATTTTATAACTTCCTATCTTCCAGCGCTCAGTGGTAGAAAGATCTCCTGGGTTTCATCCCTGTATTTATTGCCAGCAGACCTAGAAAGTTATGTAGGAATCATTGTTGCATATCACCTGGTAGTTGGCTATATTCAAGGTAGCATTTCAAAAGAGTTATTTCAGTCAGTATGGTGTTTTTACTTGACTTAGGGTAGGTCATGAAAGGTGACTTACCAACACCAGGTGGTATCACCAGGCTAATGATGATTTTGAGCTAGATGGCCAGATACCCCTTCAGTCACCTCTTTTCTTTATACACAAGTAATCTATAATCAAAACAAACCTTTTATTGTCTTATTTTGATACTGAGCATCATAAATGCAATTTTCAAAACATGGGCACATCATAGATATGTATTTATGCCTGTTCCAGTTTTGCTCTTTATTCCATTTCTAGTAACTCTTAAAACTCTAATTGCTTTTCTTGACTACAGTGGAACTGTATTTGATGAACTTCATTTGTAATACATGCTAATATTGAAATCCTGTCTCTTGGATCAGTTGTTTCTTGTCTTAGGTGTGGGAGAGAGGAAAGACTCAAATAATCTGAGATTGATCCCTCTCATTTTCCCCCTCTGCCCTTCCTCAGCCTTTTGTATCATCCTCTTGCATTTTGGTGACCAGCTGTCTGATAATCTTTTGATGTTACTTGCACTGATTCGCATCTCCACCTCTTTAGCAATGACAATTAACAAAACTTAAAATACAGATAGCCTTGTCCTGGAATGATTGGTGGGAATGACTAAAATAAAATAGTGTTGTTATATGTACATGTGGGAAGGAAGGAAAGAAAGAACGGCTAAGATGACCTTAATCTTAAAGGTCAATTTTAAAGTTATAAGGTACATAACCTGTAGAGGGGGCATAACTTGTTGTTTGTTTAAAATGCTGTGGAGATATTAGACTTTAATGATACAGCAATATTTACTGTAGAGATTTTGTAAAAAGAGGTACCCTTTGTGTGGTTTGCAGTGTTGCTTATCTATGTGCTTGCTGACTTCTCCAAAGAATGTTGGTAGACAGCTTAGGCAAACCTTCCCCTTATACAGCCTCCTCTGATTAACCCCCCTCATATTTCCATTATACTTTATCTTTTTACAGCTTGTTAGAAATATAAGTCATATTGCAGAGAAACTCAATCCTTTTTCATTTGCTAACTATTTGCATAACTGAATCAACCTATTTTTATTCATAGATAGCTAATGTTATAGGCTTGTCTACATTAGGAAAATAGGTCATATTTTGAAAAAGTTAAATATTAATGGTTCAAATAGCATGAAAAGCAGAAGGAAAAATGATAATGAGATCTTGTTACGTTTCAATACCGGGAGAAACTAAAGCAAACTCAGCTTAGAGGCATAATATTGCTGAACTCAAATCATCAACAAAACATGAGTAGAAATTAAAAAAATAATTTGAAAAGTCAGGAGATGAAGAAAAAATATTTTAGTTGAGAGAAAATTCTGTAAAATAATAATGTAGAAAAATGCTACTAATTTGAGCATTTGTGTTTGCATGATTTGTGCCTATTTCTGTCTTTAAATACATAGTAGCAGAGCAGCACAATTCCCCAAATTTATGGCTGCTCCTAAAGAAGGTATTATGTGAAGAGATTAAGAAACCGATGCGGGGAAAGAGGTAGAGGAGTTGGGAATCAAGGGGTTAAGGTGAGCCTGGGAAATAGGGTGGGGTGTGACAACTGATTGACCAGTTGCAGTTGACTCCAGCAGAATTGTAACAATATGCTGAATTCATCACCTCCTACAGCCCATCTCAAGATCAGTGGAGTAACAGGCTGCTCTGCCTGGGGTTCAGCAGTCATTCTCTACCACTATTAGAAATGAGCACCTACTAAGCAAATATGATTTCAGTCTATTCCTGTGATGCACAAGGATTTGGGATGTTAGACTGCTAGCCTCTAAACAGAAATGTTGGTGGCAGTGTTCATATGCATGTGATAATGCATTTAGAAGAAAAAGCAGTTGATACCTGTAGTATCTACACAGGTAAACTCAATAAACTTTTTTAAAGTAAAAGGGGTTACTAATGATATGCTGTGTACTGTCTATGGTTTTGTTGGGTTTTCTTTTCCTCCCTGGTTGAGTAGGAGATATCTCTGCCTTTCCTTTTTTCCAGCTCAGTGTGCTATGATCTCCTGCAGACTGCAAAGTTTACTCCTTAAATTGGACATTGCTGTAAATTTTATTCAGTAAATTTCCCTGAAATATTATAAAATTGGCACTTATAAGTAGCACTTACAAGAGACAAAAACAAACAGTTTAAAAGCTTTTGCAGGAAAAGATAAAATATAACTTCTTTTAAAGAGCTGATAAAAGTTTTTGTGAGGTTTTTGTGTATGGGTATAAATATGTACTATTTGAAGGAAACAAATAGAATGTACCTGAAGAAAATGGGTGATGTAGCATATGCAATATTAATAGTTATCCAAGAGCACTTTGTGATGACTGCTTTTGGATAATTCATTGCAAAATTTGTGTCCAAGTGCTGTGAGGTCATGCATGAAGTACTAAAACCTTTGTAGTTATGGTAAGGATAAATTCCCATATGTGAAAATGATCAGTGAAGGAAGAATTACTTTGCATTACTGAAAGACAGTTAAGATACCAAACACAGCATATCAAAAGCATGTGTCTCAGCTTCAGTTTACAAGTTCTAGCTCTGGCAGTCAAAGATATGACAAGTCTCAACTTGCTTTTATAAACTCACTGTTGGATATCTACCTGTACTTCTTTCTTCTCTCTGCAGTACCTGATTAAAAAATTATCATCACTTTTGCTGAAAGAAGTATTTTTGGTTCAGAGAATCATTGAATCACTGACCTAGTGATCTCTCAAAATTTTGGAGGAGTTTTTAATTGTCCCTAATTTGTGTCATTTAGGAACTAGAGATTCAAGCATCCTGATAAAGAAACAGGCCAAGTCTTACCAGATATTACCTATTGAGTTGTAGAGCTAATTGATGTGGATCAGTCTCATGATTCGTATCTCAACACTAGTTGAACAACTGGAGGACTAGTTGTGTGAGTTCATCATTAGGAAGCCATAATGACAATAACTTTTCCCACCCAGTTCATTGCATCAGAACCTACCTTATCATCCCTTTATTGGAGAGGGGCTCAAAAAACTTCAGGTTAGAGGTTTCCTCTCTTTGAGGATCCTTAGGTATGTACTCACAGGCTATTCACTTGGGTTTGATGGAACTTGGTAAATCTGAGTGCCTTGCCCATACTCCGAAGTTTAAAAATATAAATTGGAAAACTGTTTATAGGGAAATCTTTGTTATTGGAGGACCAAGAGCCAGGAGTTTAAGGACACAGAGGTATTAATGACAACAAAGCAGAAAAGGTAAAACTTCTCAGGAACAGCCCCACTGCATAAATTTCTGAAACTTCCTCATGCTTACATATAAATGCCAAGCTTTCCAGACCTTGAAGGTGTGGTCCCTCTTCTTCCAATGTTAAGACAACCATGAGTAAGCCAACTAGGGAAGGGGCCCCGCTGGACCTCTTGTTTGAAAACAAGGAAGGACTTGTTGGTGATGTAACAGTTGGAGGCTGTCTTGGGCATAGTGATCATGAAATGGTAGAGTTTTCAGTTCTTGGAGAAGTAAGGAAGGGGGTCAGCAGACCTGCTTCCTTGGACTTCTGGAGCCAGACTTTGGCCTGTTTAGGAGCCTGGTGGACAGAGTGCCTTGAGAGGCAGTCCTGAAGGGCAAAGGAGTCCAGGAAGGCTGGACACACTTCAAGAAAGAAATCTTAAAGTTGCAGGAGCAGGCTGTCCCCATGTGCCGGAAGACGAGCTGGCGGGGAAGAAGACCTGCCTGGCTGAACAGAGAGCTTTGGATGGAACTCGGGAAAAAAAGGAGAGTTTACAAGCTTTAGAATGAGGGGCAGGCCACCCAGGAGGACTACAAGGATGTTGTGAGGCTATGCAGGGAAAAAATTAGAAGGGCCAAAGCCCAGCTAGAACTTAATCTGGCCACTGTTGTAAAAGCAATAAAAAATATTTCTACAAATACATTAGCCACAAGAGGAGGGCCAAAGAGAATCTCATCCTTTACTGGATGCAGAAGGAAACATAGTGACAAAGGATGAGGAAAAGGTTGAGGTGCTTAATGCCTTCTTTGCCTCAGTCGTTGGTAGTAAGGCCAGTTGTTCTCTGGGTATCCAGATGCATGAGCTGCAGGACAGGGATGGGGAACAGAGTGAAGCCCCCATAATCCACAGGGAAATGGTTAGCGACCTGCTACACCACTTAGACATGCATAAGTCTATGGGACCGGATGGGATCCATGCAAGGGTACTGAGAGAGCAGGTGGAAGTGTTCACCAAGCCACTTTACATCATTTATCAGCAGTCCTGGCTAACTGAGAAGGTCCCAGGTGACTGGAAACTAGCGAATGTGACGCCCGTCTACAAGAAGGGCCAGAAGGAGGATCCAGGGAACTACAGGCCTGTCACTGTGACCTCTGTGCCAGGGAAGGTTATGGACCAGATCATCTTGAGTGCTATCATGGGGCATGTACAGGATAACAAGGTGATCAGGCCCAGTCAGCATGGGTTTATGAAAGGCAGGTCCTGCTTGACTAACCTGATCTCCTAGGACAAGATGGCTCGCTTACCGGATGAGGGGAATGCTGTGGATATTGTTCACCTAGACTTTAGTAAAGCCTTTGACAGTCTCCCACAGCATTCTCCTGGAGAAACTGATTGCTCGTGGCTTGGATGGGCGTAAGCATTGCTGAGTAAAAAACTGGCTGAATGGCCAGACCCAAAGAGTTGTGGTGAACGGAGTTAAATCCAGTTGGCGACCGGTCACAAGTGGTGTTCCCCAGGGCTCAGTACTGGGGTCAGTCCTGTCTAATATCTTTATCAATGATAAAGATCCCCTGGATGAGGGGATCAAGTGCACCCTCAGTAACTTTGCAGGCTCTGCAGAGGGATCGCGACAGGTTGGATTGATGGGTGGACGCCAACTGTATGAGGTTCAACAAGGCCAAGCCTCAGGTCCTGCACTTGGGGCACAACAACCCCAGGCAATGCTACAGGCTTGGGGAAGAGTGGCTGGAAAACTGCCTGGCGGAAAAGGACCTGGAGGTGTTGATTGATGGCTGGCTGAATATGAGCCAGCAGTGTGTCCAGGTGGCCAAGAAGGCCAAAAGCATCCTGGTTTGTATCAGAAACAGTGTGGTCAGCAATACTAAGGAAGTGATCATCCCCCTGTACTCAGCACTGGTGAGGCCACACCCTGAATACTGAGTTCAGTTTTGGGCCCCTCACTACAAGAAAGACATTGAGGTGCTGGAGTGAGTCCAAAGAAGGGCAACAAAGCTGGTGAAGGGTCTAGAGAAGAAGTCTTATGAGGAGTGGCTGAAGGAACTGGGTTTGTTTAGCCTGGAGAAAAGGAAGCTTAGGGGAGACCTTATGGCTGTCTACAGCTACCTGAAAGGAGGTTGTAGCGAGGTGGGTGTTAGTCTCTTCTCCCAGGTAACAAGCGATAGGACGAGAGGAAATGGCCTCAAGTTGCACCAGGGGAGGCTGAGTTTGGATATTAGGAAAAATTTCTTCACAGAAAGGGTTGTCAAACATTGGAACAAGCTGCCCAGGGAAGTGGTTGAGTCACCATCCCTGGAGGTATTTAAAAGACGTGTAGATGTGATGCTTAGGGATGTTGTTTAGTGGTGGACTTGGCAGTGTTAGGTTAATGGTTGGACTCAGTGATCTTAAAGGTCCTTTCCAACCAAAACGATTCTATGATTGTATAATTCTATGATTCTGTTCAAAACAGCATTCATGTTAGTTGTTTCTGAGGAATAGAGAAGCAACTTCTTTTCTCTTCGGACTTTTTTATTTTTAATGCTTATTTGCATGGTCTGATTAACCTTACAAATTATCTTACTGAAAAAAAAAATTACATGTGCTGACAGAACTTTGTAGTTTTCCACGACATTGTCTTTTATTGGTTCTGCTCAGGTATCTTGAATTGTGCTGTCTGATTTCTGCTTCTTCCCCATAGTTCTGTTTTGCAGTATTTAGATGCAAGCATTTATTTTCTTATTTGAAGAAGCTGAGTCTTTTCTGTGGGTCTATCTTATTTAATAATAACAAGAATTAACAAGGAGCATCTTCATGGAAAATAATTGCCTTGTTTCTGTATTATGTTATTGTATACATTTATGTTGCCTTGTAGCTGAGTTCCAACTCATGTTAAAGTTACTCCTGTCCTATGGTATTTTGTTTAGAATTTTTCCCACAACATTTATAAAGGTAGGATAACTATACTCATTAAAAGTAGTGATTACATAGTCTTTAAAGTCTGTTTTAAGTTTCCTGTTAGTGTTTGAGATGGCATTTTAAGAATCTTGTCCTATAATTTAGTAGGTCCCTAAAAGGATCCAGGTTTGTTCCTTCTTTCTCCCTTTCAGAATATTCCTTTTACACTCTTAGTATCTCTTTCCACAGATCTACTTGGCTGTAGATATAAGTTAACTTTTCTAAAAAACATTCTAATTTGGAGTAGTTCTGGGTTGTTTCGTTATCCGTAATTACTATGATTCATGTGCTCTGCCATTTTTACTCTATCCTCCACATCTAGTCAAACTAGATATGTAACTAATTATTCTTGTTATAGAATATTAGATAATAGACTTATTTTTCTTCAGCAGTTATGGAATTACCTTGTTTCACAGAATCACAGAATCACAGAATCAACCAGGTTGGAAGAGACCTCTGGGATCATCAAGTCCAACTGTTGCCCTGACACCACCCTGTTAACTAGACCATGGCACTGAATGCCATGTCCAGTCTTTTCTTAAACACATCCAGAGATGGTGACTCCACCACCTCCCTGGGCAGCCCATTCCAATGTCTAAAATGTTTCCCATTTACATCTTTCTCATTCCTGCTGTTATTAAACGCTCTGTATGACATGGTCATAGCTGTGTTCAGTATGATTAGATTTTTATTTTCATGCCCTTTATTGTAAGTTCAGATGTCACACTAACTTGCAGTTCAAAAAAATAACGGTTTCTGCTACATTCAGAGTAGTATTACAGTTAGAATATAGTTAACAGAGGTTGTTCCCTGGGAAGTTCTCACAAAGTGTTTTTCACTGTGGACTGTTTCTATAGCCTCTTTCCTTGTGCCTTTAGATCTTCAGGCTTTCCTGACTCCTCTTTCTTAAAAAACAAAAACAGAAACCAAAAATGAAAACAAAACCCCAAAAATAAACCAAACAAACAGCTTTTATCAAAAAGCTGAGCACTTCCTTGAAATGAATTCTGATTGCATTGTTCAGGCTTCTCCCTTGTTTAAATTTTCTCTTGCCTCTCCGTTCAGTGGTTTTGTGAGTAGTTAGCTGATAAGCTGTTTCCCCCCTCCTTTTGTGTGGTAACTACTCATTCCAGTACCATCAATTTTTTTCTATACAACATGCAACTGCCATAGATGGAAGGAATCAGGGTGCCTTAAAAGGGGAATGTATGTGTTGAAGTCCTTCATTAGACTGGCCAGCTGGTTTCAGTGATAACAGTGTTCTACATATCACAATGACTGCTGAAATCCCATCTCTTGATCTTTCAGCTACAAGGTTAATTACTGTCATTTACCACTCTAGCCTGGAATACTATAGACTTTACTGTTGCTAGCCTTCTGCTTCTGCCATCTGTATTGTTTGTCAGGGTATGCAGCCTGCAGAAGTCCTGTCTTTACATTGTGATTTGATATTGTATAAAAAGCTGATGACGTCTTTCTGCCGTTATACTGCAGTTGTTACACAAATCTCACAAAGAACCACATCTACTTTTTCAAGCAAACAGTAATTTTTTGCTTCTGAAACCTTGAGGCAGGAGGGACAGGACAGGAAACAATAACTATTTTGCTTTGTTTTTTTTAAAGGATTTTTATATCTATATCAGATATTTATCAATATGTATATTGGGTCTGTTTCTTTGCCATCTAAGTGAATACATATGAAAATACATATGCTTTGCACTAGCCTGCTCAGATGTGTTTTTCTCCACTTATTATTTGTGAAGCAGATTATTCTCCCCCAAGTATGTTCCAGGCAAACCTTTCTCTTGACCTTCTGGTATTTCTCATTCAACATATTTAAGTTCAAATCTCCTTATAAGAATTTTGTATTTTTCTTGGACCAGAGAGCAAACTTTTTCCTATCAAAAAGATATACGCCACTTTTGGGTTTTCACTTGTCTCCCTATATCCTGCTATTCCTCTACTATTGAAACAACTAATACTAACTTTAAATTTAATTCAATGCTTGCTATTATAGCATTGGGGCTTTAGGATTTTATTGGTAGCTCCTCTACCTACCACAGTACTACCTAATTTAACTTTTATAACTATCCTTTTACATTATGAAATGCTACCTATGCCTACCCCTAACAAGAGAAGACAACTCATCTTTGAAAAGTATATAAATCTGTTTGAGACAAGGTTGGAAAATAATCTGGGAATAATTCTAAGAATGTGATTGTTCCTGCCCTCAATTCTGCATTAAAGTAGGCGACAATGCATAGAATTAAATTAAAGGAGACTGGAAAGCTTAAGAAGAAATTCAAATACAAGTAGATATGTCAGGAATTGGTTGGAGGAGTTACCTGTCTTCAGCTGGGAATCAGAAAAGATTTAATGTATCAGAAATATAACAAAAGGGAAAAGGTATGGCTGAGTAAGAAAATGCCATCACTGCAAAAAATGCAGACAGACCAGATAGTTACGCTTACGAGGAATATATTTCAAATAGCGCAGTCTGTTTCTCCCCATCTCAGAGGTAAGGCATAAATCAGATGTGTCTAAACTAAAGATAAAGAATGCATACTTAGGAAATATGCACACAAGACTCTCAACCTACTCCTGTAATTTCTGTCTTCTATCTTGCCTTGCATTCTTCTTGTGTCTTTTTGGAAAAAAATACCAAACATATCTGTAGCACTTTAAGGTCTCATTATGGAGACCTGCTGTCCCTTTAGGTCATTGTTAGAGCTATTGAGTTAGTTTGAGCTGATTTCCTGAAGGTGCTATCCTGGTGCTGGCCTGAGACAGGGGGGATGTGTGGAATTTAACATTGTAAGAAAGCAAAGCATGAATACAACAGTCAAGGTGTTCATTTGGTGAGAACTTGAGAAAGAACGGTGCTATAACTAGCCTGGTAGCTGTGGCTCTTGTATGCTATCATGTAGTTTTAGGTGAGTGTTTTGTTGTTTTGCTGTATAATTAAGTTATAAAAGTTCCATTCAGTGTAAATTTGTGCCACGTCTGGCAAAAACTTCACAATTAGAAAAGCAATACAGCCTGCACGGATGAATTATTAACTTTGTTTTTAAATAATTCTGAATGGAAGTGCTAGAATAGGTGGGATGAATTTTCTTTTCTATTCCATTCAATTAATTTTTACTGGCATGAAGAGTTTTAAGATCTGGGAAACTGGGTGTAATATGTAATATTACCCTCCTTTGAATGGAATTTTCAATCATGCTTAGGGTTATCCTCCAGGGTGAAAGAAGCAGCTTGCCATATAGTCAATATTAGCTCATCTATAGCATGTATCTTCAGTATTTTGGTTCATGTTTAAATGATTAGACCAGGTCTCTATTCAGTACTCAACAACTTTTTTGCCTCGGTCTTCACTGGCAGCCTCTCTTCCCACACCTCTCGAGTGGATGGACCACAAGACAGGGACTGGGGGAGCACAGTCCTTCCCACTGCAAGAGAAGATCAGGTTCATGACCACCTGAGGAACATGAACGTATATAAGTCTATAGCACATGACGAGATGCATCCCAGAGTCCTGACGGAATTGGCTGATGTAGTTGCCAAGCCACTCTCTATGATATTTGAAAAGCCATGGCAGTCAGATGAAGTGACTAGAAAATGGGAAACATTGCACTCATTTTTAAAAATAAGGGTAGAAAGGAGGACCCTGGGAACCACCAACCTGTCAGCTTCACCTCTGTGCCTGGGAAGATCATGGAACAGATCCTCCTAGAAGCTATGCTAAGGCACATGGAGGACAGGGAGGTGATTCAAGGCAGCCAGCATGGCTTTATTAAGGGCAAGTACCGCCTGACCAACCTAGTGTCCTTATATGATGGAGTGACTACATCAGTGGACAAAGGAAGAACTACAGATGTCATATATCTGGACTTCTGTAAGGCCTTTGACACAGTCCCCCACAACATCCTTCTCTCTAAACTGGAGAGACACGGATTTGATGGGTAGACTGTTCAGCGGATAAGGAATTGGCTGGATGGTCGCATCTAGAGAGTAGTGGTCAACGGCTCAATGTCCAGAGGGAGATCAGTGACAAGTGATGTCCCTCAGGGGTCCGTGTTGGGACCAGCGTTGTTTAATATATTTATCAATGACATAGTGGCATGGAGCGCACCCTCGGCAAGTTTGCAGATGACACCAAGCTGATCAGTACAGGTGACGTGCTTGAGGGACGGGATGCCATCCAGAGGGACCTGGACAAGCTCAAGAAGCAGGCCCATGTGAATCTCATGAGGTTCAACAAGGCCAAGTGCAAGGTCCTGCACATGGGTTGGAGTGACCCCTGGTATCGATACAGACTGGGGAATAAAGGGATTGAGAGCAGCCCTGAGGAGGACTTGGGGGTACTGGTGGATGAAAAGCTGGACATGAGCTGGCAATGTGCACTTGCAGCCCAGAAAGCCAACCAAAACCTGAGTTGCATCAAAAGCAGCATGGCCAGCAGGTCAAGGGAGGTAATTCTGCCCCTCTGCTCTGCTCTCGTGAGACCTCACCTGGAGTATTGTGTTCAACTCTGGGGCCCTCAACGTAAGGACATAAACGTGTTGGAGTGGGTCCAGAGGGCCACAAAAATGATCAGAGGGATGGAACACCTCTCCTATGAGGAAAGGTTGAGAGAGTTGAGGTTGTTCAGCCTAGAGAAGAGAAGGCTCTGGGGACACCTTATTGTGGCCTTTCAGTACTTAGGGGACAGACTTTTTAGTAGGACATGTTACGATAGGACATGGGGTACTGGTTTTAAACTAAAAGAGTGTAGATTCAGACTAGATATAAGGAAGAATTTTTTTGCAATGAGGGTGGTGAAACACTGGAACAGGTTGCCCAGAGAGATGGTAGATGCTCCATCCCTGGAAACATTCAAGGTGAGGTTGGACAGGGCTCTGAACAACCTGATCTAGTTGAAGATGTCCCTGCTCATTGTAGGGGAGGTTGGATTAAATGACCTTTAAAGGTCCCTTCCAACTCAATTATTCTGTAATTCAATAGGCCAATTCAGACCTTGTTTTTTCTCCCTTTCTTTTTTTTTCTCCAGTGGACACTACTCTTAGAGCAGCTTTGATCTGCCAGCCTGTGAAAGCCTTCACTCAGTGGCAAATCCTGGCACTCAGATATGTCATTGACTGCAGGCTGAATCATTTGCAAATGTGTGGCCTTTAAACGGAAAATCAAGAAGGCAGACATTCAGTAAAAGATGTGTAGCACAGTTACTACTGCTAGAGGAAACATTCTCCATTTCCTGACTGTGTATTTACTGCTGAAACCCTGAACCTGATAACCCTGAGCTGTATTATCAGGACAAGTTTATATAACCCTACCAAACCTCAACACATAAAGCATTTGATTTTGGCCTTCCTCAAATGATTTCTTGGGCTTTGGTGCCCAGTAACTCCACTCAGCACACTACCTCTCCTGTCATGAGTGACCACCATAACAGATGAAGCCGAGAGTCATGGACTAAATAAACTCAATGGACATTTTTTGGACAGTTACAGACTTTTATTGAAATTTTACAGACATTTCACAGGAGTGTGGCAGACGCACCTGCCCTGACAAAGACCTGACAAAGACCTGACAAAAGCCCTGAAAACTTCCCCCCACAGGTCTTGTCACGCCCATACGGTGGTGGTCAGCACATATGCATTTTGGTTCAAAGGTGAGGAAGTTGGGCTCCTCAGACAATAGGGGGTTTACATGACCATATTTGACCATAGATCAGATTCAACTAGGGTATAAACAGAGCTCCACCAGAGAGCCATTTTGAGTCAGTCCTCCTCGGAGCAGTGGGTCTGCAGTCAGGGACTCTCCCCTTGGATCAGGACACCCACCAAGGAAATTCCTCGAGGTTGAAAGCCCTCCCTTTATTAGCTGAGTGATTGCGCATTTTGGGTCATTGGCCACAAACAAGAATTCTTAAGTCGGTTGTGTAGTATTAATTCCTGAATGACATTCTAAACTTGTGGATTGTTAATGTTTGTCAGAGTCTCTAAGCTATTTTAGTTAGAGTAAGACTTAGTTTGATTTTATTACCATTTTGTAAAAATAAATCCCGTTTCTAGTTTGTTAGTCAGTCTGGCTTGGTTTTGTAAGGTTCCGTGACAAGGAGTGGTCCATAGATTAAGGGAATGATACCTGTGTATTGTATCAAATGATGGGAAGGGGGGTGGTGGTTAATGAGGATGTATTGGATAGTGTGAGACCTGAGCATGACGTAAATGGTATGGACTAACAGGTGGAGAATGTGCTGGGTTTGGCTGGGGTAGAGTTAATTTTCTTCACAGTAGCTAGTATGGGGCTGTGTTTTGGATTTGTGCTGAAAACAGCGTTGAAAATACTTGGATGTGCTTACACAGAGTCAAGGCCTTTTTTGCTTCTCACACCACCCCACCAGCGAGTAGGCTGGGAGTGAACAAGAAGTTGGGAGGGGACACAACCTGGATAGCTGACCCCAGCTGACCAAAGGGATATTCCATATCATATGATGTCATGCTCAGCGTATAAAGCTGGGGGAAGAAGAAGGAAGTGGGGACATTTGGAGTGGTGGCGTTTGTCTTCCCAAGTAACCGTTACACATGATGGAGCCCTTCCCTCCTGGAGACGGCTGAACACCTGCCTGACGATGGGAAGTAGTGAATGAATTCCCTGTTTTGCTTTGCTTGTGTGCGTGGCTTTTGCTTTCCCTGTTAAACTGTCTTTATCTCAACCCACGAGTTTTCTCACTTTTATTCTTCTGATTCTCTTCCCCAGTCCCACTGAGGGGAAGTGTGCGAGGAGCTCTGTGGTGCTTAGTTGCTGACTGGGGTTAAACCACGACAGTGTATCATACAAAAGGCTAATAAAATACATCAATGAACACTCCTCTTAAATAAATTTGTTGCAGTGTTTCAGCTACAGTGAACCAATAATGCAAACCAGTAGGAAATACAATCATACGTGTTGCTGTGAATGTATGTATTATTATTCCCCTTATGTTACACTCTTGTGCTTATTTTATGTTCAGAAGTTTTCAATAAAGACATTACTTAAATTTCAACTCTTAAGCTATAATGTTACTTACCTTCTGTCCAATAAATCTGAGTTATTCGTGGGATGAACTCTGCATCTCTTGCCTGGGATTACTAATAACAACTCTTCCTTAAAACGGTGCTGGAGTGGCTAAAGAATCTAAGATGATTGTTTGAATTATTCTGCATATGAACTCCTGCAAGAAAGTAAGCTGCTGTTTTTCAAGCATTTGCATTTGCAAAAAGATAATGAGATGGCTTCTTGAAGCTAGGGATTACAAAGTACAGAAGTGCCAGCAATCATTAACTGTAAGTGAGTTTATTTTCTCCAACTGAAGAAAATCAAAACAGGTAATATATTTCTTACACATAAGTAAATTGACCTCTGGGGGTGTATGGCACCAGTGGATATTTTTTGAAGTGTTTTTGTCATTAGAAAAACTTGTTCTAGCATACATATTATTGGTCTATATCTCTCCTTGCCTCTTATGACTTCCATTTTCTATTCCTTTGATATAGGAATATGTTGCTGCAATGTAAGTTGCAGTAGAGAGGACATAAAGAAAGGAAGTTTGCTGAAGAAGAGTTCCTAACAAAATTAAGTGATTATCTTTACAAGTAATCCATGTGCAAGAACACAAAGAATCATACAAATGTTTAAAATAATGATTTTTTTGAGGGGTAACCATTTTAAGATTTCTATTTGCATTAGTATTTATGACACAAGGATAAGGACAAGCAGTAAATTAATTCTGGAGAGAAAAGCAAGCAAAAAGGGAATGAAAGAAGTGTATTTGAATGCCACAGCTGAGAACCTGCTAATCTTAATTTTTTCACTGATTTTAAATATTTTTTAGGTTAGGGAGTTCTAGTCAGGCACTCTAGTGTAATGGTGTTATCGTTATTACCTTGCTAAATCTATCATACTTATCTCATATTCTGACTGTGAGGATGGTTGAATACTGGTATAGGGTGCCCAGAGTTGTGGAGTCTCCATCATTGGAGGTGTTCAAAACCTGACTGGACATGGTCCTAGGCAAACTCCTCTAGCTGACCATGCTTGAGTAGTTCAGTTGGAGTACATGATCTCAGGAGATCCCTTCCGATCTCAAACATTCTGTAATTCTGCAACTTTAAAACAGACTAGCATTGCCACTGTTAAAGTGGTTAGGGTCTGTTGATGAGTATGGAATGCCCACAGATTCAGTTGAATGCCTGTGAATGGGTGGATGGGCTGTACGAAGTGAAATAAATATGTCAAATGAGCATTATGGCAGATAAGGTCTGTTTTTGGTTTTTGTTTATGGTGTCTCCCCCTGCTCCACCCCCTTTACCTTCCGGTAACCATGTGATTTGTTTAAACCTGTCATGGGGGAAAAGGGAGTTTTCCTATTTCCTACAGCATCCAAGGTCATGTAGAACCCTTTGGAGGAAAGGGAAAGTGCAGCCATCTTGGGAGGTCCATTCAGTCCAAGGAAGCTTCTGTTAGCTTCCTGCCCTGCCTTGGAAGGACACAATAGGGTAGAGTGTTGTTTCTAGATCTTTTGTTTTTAATCTGTCCCAGCAGATCAGAGTTTTTCCCTCTGGAAAACTAATCTTGTTCTGATAGCATTTTAATGTTGTGCTGCTTTAGCAGCTGGAAATCCTCCTAGTTTGCCTGCTTTAAGGAAAAGCTGGAGACAATTTCATCTTCATAGTCTTGCTGACTGAGGTTTCCTCCACAAGTAGAGTGAGCAGGGATGCGAAAAGAGAGCCCAGATCCTAGAATAAAGAGGATATATTTTCCTTTAATAGCTCACACTGGTGGGAGAAACTATTTATTACTTCTCTGTGAAATATGTTACCAAGTGAAGAGGAACAATACTCTGGTGTTCTCAGCTAAGCTGGCCTTGTTAGGATTTTGATGAACAAGATCTGCTAGTGTTCAGTCTGTAAGACTAATTTAGACCAAATCATAATGCTCAAGGAACTTCGATTTGTTAAGTGATGCATAATTTACTTTTATGATGATTACTCTTAAATGGATGCATTTATGCCAATTTTCTCTCTAACTTTCAGGTTGACTGAGTTGTTGCAACATCTGGATTCTGTGATAAATGACGAAAATTTTCATTTGTTCTGATTATGTCCCATTATGTGAAGGAGCTCCCACATGGCATCATTTGGGTGTTTTTTTCTTGTATTCCTTTATTGCCATCCATGTATAATTTTTTCCTATATTCTTTCATATACCTCTGAATACCTTCTCCTTGTCAAACATAAGTCCCTAGCACTATCTGTGTGCTCTTTTACTGAAGCAAAGATTCATACAAACCGATGTCAAGTGTCCTACGTTGCTGACGGAACTTGAGCCCAGATAGAATCATAGAATTGTTTTGGTTGGAAAAGACCCTTAAGATCATCGAGTCCAACCATAAATCTAACACTGCCAAGTCTACCACTAAACCATGTCCTTAAGCACCACATCTACATGTCTTTTAAACATCTCCAGGGGTGGTGACTCAACCACTTCCCTGGGCAGCTTGTTCCAATGTTTGACAACCCTTTCTGTGAAGAAATTTTTCCTAATATCCAAACTCAGCCTCCCCTGGTGCAACTTGAGGCCATTTCCTCTCGTCCTATCGCTTGTTACCTGGGAGAAGAGACTAACACCCACCTCGCTACAACCTCCTTTCAGGTAGCTGTAGACAGCCATAAGGTCTCCCCTAAGCTTCCTTTTCTCCAGGCTAAACAAACCCAGTTCCTTCAGCCACTCCTCATAAGACTTCTTCTCTAGACCCTTCACCAGCTTTGTTGCCCTTCTTTGGACTCACTCCAGCACCTCAATGTCTTTCTTGTAGTGAGGGGCCCAAAACTGAACGCAGTATTCAGGGTGTGGCCTCACCAGTGCTGAGTACAGGGGGACGATCACTTCCCTAGTCCTGCTGACCACACTATTTCTGATACAAGTCAGGATGCTGTTAGCCTTCTTGACCACCTGGACACACTGCTGGCTCATATTCAGCCAACCATTGATCAAAACTCCTGGTGGTCCTTTTCCGCCAGGCAGCTTTCCAGCCACTCTTCCCCAAGCCTATAGTATTGCATGGGGTTGCCAAGTGCAGGACCTAGCACTTAGCCTTATTGAACCTCATACATTTGGCCTCAGCTCATCGATCCAGCCTGTTGATGGATCACTCCATCAACACTCCCGCCCAACTTGGTGTTGTCTGCGAACTTACTGAAGGTGCACTTGATCCCCTCATCCGAATCATTGATAAAGATATTAAAGAGAACCGGCCCCAATACTGAGCCCTGGGGAATACCACTTGTGACCAGCTGCCAACTGGATTTAACTCCATTCACCACAACTCTTTGGGCCCAGCCATTCAGCCAGTTTTTCACTCAGCAAACAGTACACCTGTCCAAGTCATGAGCAGCCAGTTTCTCAAGGAGAATGAGATAAGACGGGATATTTTCATTTCGAAAATCCACTTAAGTTCCCCAAGTTTAGGTATTCGAATTTAGGAATTGAGAAGCAAGTGGCACAAAATACGTGGAGAATACATAAAGTACCATAAAAGTTTTCATATTGTTTCGTATGATAGAGATATTACTTGTTCTTTTAAATGTAACATCATCAATGTCCCAGTTCATTACCAATTAGTTACATTAATAAATTGAGGTAAAAATGAGGTTTTTATCTTGCTTGCCCTGTATTATAGGATATAAAAAATTACTCACTTTAGATACTAGTATTGTGTTGCCATTCCAGCCATGTGTTTCATACTTTCCAAAATCTTGTTAACAAACTCTTGTTCCTGCCACATATACCATAGTAAGTCTCATTACATTATCTACCTTTAAAATTTTCCATTTTTTTCCATGTACATTTGCATTTGCAGTCCCTCAGAGCACAGGATACACAACAAAAACCTTCCCATATTTTTGTTACTTAATTTATTAAGAATAATTGTCTTCTTTTTTATAAACTCCAGTTTTAGGACACACTGAAAAATGCAAGTCATATTAATTATCAGCCCTTGGCAGGAATAGGGAGACAAATAGGTTTTGTTTTGTTTTTCCTACCTGATAAGAAGGTTATGAAGAATGGAGTAAAAAAACTGAATCACAGAATCACAGCAGGGCTGAGGCAGTCATCCAGTTCAAACCACCTGCTTGAACATGGTCACCTACAGCCAGTTGTCCAGGACCATGTCCAGATGGCTTTTGAGTATCTTCAAGGATGGAGAGTCTTCAGTCTCTCTGGGCAACCTGTGACTGTGCTCAGTCACCCTCCCAGTGAAAAAGTTCTTCCCAATATTCAGGCGGAACCTCCTGTGCTGCAGTTTGTGCCCATTGCCTCTGGTCTATCTGTCAGATATTTATAGGCATTCATAAGATCCACTCCCAGCTTCTGTAAGCTAAACAGTCCCAGCTGTTTAAGCCTCTTCTCATAGGAAAGATGCTCCAGAACTGGACACAGTTCTCTGGATGTGGCCTCACCAGTGCTGAACAGAGAGGAAGGATCACCTCCCTTGACCTGGTTGCAATGCTCTTCCTAATGCAGCAAAGGATACTGTTGGCCTTTTTTGCTGTGAGAGTGCACTGCTGGCTCATGTTCAACTTGGTGTCCACCAGGACAACCAAGTCCTTTTCTGCACATCTACTTTCCAGCCAGTCAGCCTGTACCATTTACTGGTATATGGGGTTATTCTTTCCCAGGTGAAGGACTTAGCTCTTCCTCTTGCTGAACTTCATGAGGTTCCTGTCAGCTCATTTCTCCAGCTTCAAAGTCCCCCTGGATGGCAACACAACCCTCTGGTTTATCACCCACTCCTCCCAGTTTTGTGTCATCTGCCAACTTGCTGAGTGTATGCTCTGTCCCATCATCTAGATCATGAGTGAAGGTGTTGGACAGAATTAGACCCAGTATTGACCCCTGGGGTACACATCTAGTTTCTGGTGACTTACAAATGTGTGGATCACAGAATCACAGAATCACAGAATGGCAGAATGTTAGGGATTGGAAGGGACCTCGAAAGATCATCTAGTCCAATCCCCCTGCCGGAGCAGGATTGCCTAGACCATATCACACAGGAACGCGTCCAGGCAGGTTTTGAATGTCTCCAGAGAAGGAGACTCCACAACCTCTCTGGGCAGCCTGTTCCAGTGTTCGGTCACCCTCACCGTAAAGAAGTTTTTCCTCATATTTACGTGGAACCTCCTGTGTTCCAGCTTGCACCCATTGCCCCTTGTCCTGTCTAGGGATGTCACTGAGAAGAGCCTGGCTCCATCCTCATGACACTTGCCCTTTACATATTTATAAACATTAATGAGGTCACCCCTCAGTCTCCTCTTCTCTAAGCTAAAGAGACCCAGCTCCCTCAGCCTCTCCTCATAAGGGAGATGTTGCACTCCCTTAATCATCTTTGTGGCTCTGCGCTGGACTCTCTCTAGCAGTTCCCTGTCCTTCTTGAACTGAGGGGCCCAGAACTGGACACAGTATTCCAGATGCGGTCTCACCAGGGCAGAGTAGAGGGGGAGGAGAACCTCTCTTGACCTGCTAACCGCATCCCTTCTAATACACCCCAGGATGCCACTGGCCTTCTTGGCCACAAGGGCACACTGCTGGCTCATGATCATCCTGCTGTCCACTAGGACCCCCAGGTCCCTTTCCCCTGCGCTGCTCTCCAACAGGTCTGCCCCCAACTTGTACTGGTACATGGGGTTGTTCTTGCCCAGATGCAGGACTCTACACTTGCCCTTGTTATATTTCATTAAATTTCTCCCCGCCCAACTCTCCAGCCTGTCCAGGTCTCTCTGAATGGCTGTGCAGCCTTCCGGCATCTCAGCCACTCCTCCCAGTTTTGTGTCATCAGCGAACTTGCTGACAGTGCACTCTATTCCCTCATCCAAGTCATTAATGAATATATTGAATAGTACTGGTCCCAGTGCCGACCCTTGAGGGACTCCGCTAGACACAGGCCTCCAACTGGACTCAGTCCCATTGACCACCACTCTCTGGCTTCTTTCCTTCAGCCAGTTCACAATCCACCTCACTACCCGATCATCCAGACCACACTTCCTCACTTTAGCTGCGAGGATGCTGTGGGAGACCGTGTCAAACGCTTTACTGAAATCAAGATAGACCACATCCACAGCTTTACCATCACCTATCCACCGGGTTATGTCCTCATAAAAGGCTATCAAGTTGGTTAAGCATGACTTCCCCTTGGTGAAGCCATGTTGAGTGCCCCATGTTGATCTTGCTGTCTGTTTGTCTTGGTTTGGACTAGGACAGACTTTTCAGTTAAGTTTCTTTTAAGTGACTGTACTTTCTTAAGTTGACTACATGCGCTTGTTGCTGTGGAAACTAGGGCCCCTGTTGGGTCTCTTTGTTCCACAAAGGAAAGGACTGTAAATGTGTCGCACCTGTGGGGAGGAGCAGACAGTACAGCTGACCCAAAACTGACCAACAGGGTATTCCATCTCACCCATGTGATACTAAGTTTAAAGCTGGGGGACCAGAAGGGTCACGCTGTCTTTCCCTATGGCCGGCATCCTGGGAGGACTCTGCCCGCGCTCCTGCTGTCACTCCTGAACCCAGTTCCCGCCTGCTGCTGTGTCTGGTTTGGGACTCTCCAGCACCTGCCCTGCAGTGTCAGCAGTGACATGGTCATCATCAGGGGGAGCTCAGTAGTGGTTTTGTATATGGTTCATTATTTATTATAATCTTTTTCATTGTTATTGTTTATTAAAACCGTTTTAACTTTCCAACCTGTAAGTGTCTCTCCCTTCTCTCTTTTCCTTTAACCCTCTGGGCAAGGAAAGGATTAATAGAGAGCATCTGTTGTCCACTTAACAGCCCTCCCAGCCTTCAACAGCTGTTGTATGATTGTAATGTTATTCCAGGTTTATGCAGCCAGCTCCTCTGTGGCAAGTAAAATGAACTGCTGGGCACTTCCGTGTTCAGATGAACACATTTCACGTAGATCCGCTGTGCCAAGATTGCTTGTTCCAAGATGTCTCAAACAGTATCTCTGCTGACACCTTTGTAGTAACAAGAGCTCGCTGAATTATGCGACACCACCCTTGGACTAACACTTGTGCTTTAATAAGAAGATGTCTTTTACTATGAGTGGCTTTCATTTCGGTCACAACGTGTTAAAGACTGTTCCAACACACAAATTTCATGCTTTGTGGAAATACTTCACCAGGTGTGTCTCCTGAAAATTACATAACATACCAATAATACAGAGAACAGATTCAGTTACTTATTTACACATTTTTTAAATGACTTCTCCATTCACCTTTTGTAAGTCATGAGTCTTTAAAGTATTAAAGAGTTAGTTTTATCAATTTACTGTGATAGATTGATTTACTACCTGCAGGAGTAAATCGTTTAGTATGAACTAGGTCTTCTTTCGGCTACTCTTGGAAAACTTTTGAACATGAAAAAAGTGCTAGCTTTTAACTCTAATCTCGACAGCAGTTATTGATAACGTCTAAGTGCTTGTTACGCATGTTTTTCAGTAGATATTTTGGCAGCCCTTGGAGAGAAATTCTCAGAGAAGAAAATTGCCTGTATTTAGTATATTCCACCTGAACTCCAGTTCTTTAATATTCAAAGCTGGTGTTAAGATGTCTGTTTCTGTGGATGGCTAAATGTGATAAAATGTGCACACATGTAGCTAGAACATAGATACTTCATGAGAAAAATAAGAATAATTTAGTAGTCTTTCTTTGATATATATTACCATTTAGTTATGCTGCATATGTTACAGATTTGGTGAAAACTGTACTGTCATAGTGGTATTCTTACAAAAAGTCATGTTCCTACTGAAGTGAAAATACTTTGAAAACATGTCAGTTTTGGTTACATATTGTTACCAACCCATATATTGCTAATCTAAAGTATACTTTTAAAATGGAGTGTTTATTTGACTTTTGATATGAGAATAACATTCAAAAGTTGAGAATGAATTTATTTTATTTAATTTCAGTGACTGTCCAAAAACTGAGAAATTTAATTTTTAAATTATATGTCAGAATAGGGTAGAAAACCTGCAGAAATTCTTAAGCTATTAGTCTTTTTTTTCACCTACCTCTAGTAAACAATGTTTTTTAATACTTTTGAAACTCTTTGTGCATGCTAACATTGCCTTGTGATTAGGTTTATTGCCTTAGGGAAAATGCTTCAGTATTGGGTTCAGTAGCTATAATCAAATGTGTTCTCTTTTAAAATTTTTTTCCATCTGATAATGTTGCTTAGTGTATGGACCTAGATAAAAATAATTTCAGGCTTTGTGTATTGTAACATTTCCTTACTTTTAATTCCAGCTCCCTTGAAATCTGATGAAAAGTGCTACTGCAGGAATTTCGAGTGACAAAACATATGAATTTTTTCCAAAAACTGGGAGTATATTTATCAAATTGCAGATTACCATTTCTGTAAGTGACAAGGTACTAATACTAAGCTGAGAAAATACTTTTTTCTCTAGAGCTTTTTAATAAAGAATACCCCCCTTACTTCCCCCTCCCAAATTAGTCTGTAACTATTACTTGTTACAAAATGTTGTGCCTTGTCTTAATCTCTGAGTAGAATAAATAATGTCATTCTTAATACAGAAGTGTCTGATACTCTGAAGCAAGATTTTGTCAAAATATATATGCCTTTGAGTAAAATCCAAAATCCTGGCAGTCACTTCAATAAATATAAGCTCTGTTTTTTATCAACCATATGTCAGGCTGGAGTGCAACCTTCAATGCGGCAATGGAATTCATTCACTAAACTACATTTTACATTGAGAGGAACCTGAGAGATCAAATGGATTATGCAGTTGTAAGGGATTTTCTTTTTATTCTAGATTAGTTCTAAACCAGACTGCTTCAAAAATGTGGAGTACCTCCAAACTGAGAGTACTTGGAAACCCACTGGAAACTTGGAGAGGTGCCTGCTGCTGTTGGGCTGCTTGAACTTATACTAATGGCCTGGGCTGCTGGAAGTGTACAAGCTGTGTAAGACTTGGCACAGAAAGAATTAGTTGTTGGTTTTTTTTTAATTGAAAACAGCCCATTTGCCTGCTCTTATTTCTGTGTTAGCTGCCTTTGGATTGCAATTTCTGTATTAATTCTCAGTGCTATCTGTTTGTTTTGACTGTAAGAAGGCAATTTGTAGCCTTAACCATCAAAGTTCTGGTCACAAAAATACAAAGAAGCTTCTGCTTATCTGGTCCTTACTACAGCAGAGTCTTCGAAGGATTTACAAATAGGAAAAAATGTGATTATATGTTTTTTTCTTCCTGTAGGAAGAAAGGACAACTTACCTTACATGTCTATGTCTTCAGTGTTACAAGGAAAGGTGGACGAAAGTGCAGTTGGGCATTGAACCTGTCTCATTCACTAGGTTTAATATACATCTGCACTCTTGGTATTTTCATGTCGAGGATAGCTTTGTCATACCCTGTGTTTTCTATTTATCCCTTTAAAGAATGGGAGATTAATTAATTCAGGAAATAGCTTAAGTCCAACCACACACTGTTCTCCCCATTCTTTTTTTGTTGTTGTTAAGTACTTCTCTGTAAAGGCAGTAATATGTTCTGCTTAAATTCTATTACAAGTCCTAGAACAAGCCCTTTTCTGTAAGTGCAAAAGCTATTGCTTTCTTTTTGTAAAGGGACGAGTTCTCTTCAGCGTGTACATTTTAGAGGCATGAGAGGAGACAAGTAGAGCAGTGACTGATGGCTTTATGAAAACTTTTTCAGAACAGTGGTTCCATTTAACTATTACCAGAGTAGGGAGGAATGATTTTTTTTTTACTTTTTAAAAAATTTTTTCCCCTCCAGCTCTTGAATTAATTTCCTAAATCCCAGATAAATTATAAAGAACTTTCCTAATCTTCAGTGTGAAGTTATTCAGAGGTACAGTAATAGCTTACTCACTAGAGCATTTGCATAAGATATGAAAGCCCAACATCATGCCCTTGGTTTGCTTGACATGCACCAAAATTTAGCTTAGTCTTTTTACATGCCTGGTGTATATTGATTCTTCTATACTTCATTGTGCTTGGAGGCCTTGATAGGTGTTTTTAAAGCTTATACTGGTGCATTTGTATGTCTGGCTACATTACAGTCCCTGCTCCATTTTTATGTTTGTTACACTAACCAGTTGGTGAGCAATTTTTGATACACTTCTCCACTGCCCTTGGAGAAAGGCATTGGAGGTGTCTCAGTCTGGTTTTATCTAATTTAGATATGTGGCCTCCTAAATAGTCAACATTAATCTTGTCAGCATGGTGGAAGTCTTCCGTGCTGTATGATATAAACTGACAGATCTTCAGCCCCACACATTCTCATCTAGCATGTATTATCTTTTTTTCAGAACATTGGAATGTGCTAAGTGTAATATAGAACAAAAATGTAATTTTCTTTTCCAAATGGCAAGTATTTGCTCACTCTGTGCTTTCTCCCATCTTAGAACAGCATGTTAACAAACTGATTGATCATTGTAGTTTAATGAAAATCTTTATTTCGGTGAGTCCCTTCAAAAGTCCTGGCAAAAGTCAGGAAGTCTAAGACCCTGATCATTATAACTTTATAAATCATTAGATTTCAGTTTATCTAGTGGAATTACAGATTTGCATGTACTGAAGATCTTTGTCCCACATTATGTTTGATAATGTTCCTCTGTATACTTTCCTTCTCCTACAGATTTTATAATTTAGATAAATGCAAATCCTTAAGAAGAAAAAAATTACATTTACCAGAGATGAGTCACTGGGAGATCAAAGAATTTAAATAAGTTGCTCATAACTACAAAGTGTAATGAAGATTTATTTTGAGTACTTCTTCCTTGACTTCTTGTCAGTCTCTAATCACTGTGAGAACTTCCAGTGGAAATCAAAGGGCTTGGCTTTTGTAATACATGAGAACATGGATTTTTAACATTAGTATTAATCATATCAGCAAAGGTTACAGACATAATAGATGATGTAAAAGAATAAACAGGGCAAGGCAGTTTTGGGATACACATCCTGACATAACTTAGAAGGATGTCAGAGCAAAACATCTTTCCATTCTATTAACCACCATTAACAAAGTTAATCCTGACTGTATTTCAAGCTGCCTGTTCATCCTATGCCAGATATTTTAATAGATCAGCTGTGTAGTGAGAGTCTGTGAGTCTAAAATTCTTCATGTGTTAGTGACCATGGAAGATAATACCATGAAGTGAGCAAAAAATATTTAGATCACAGGTCTTTGTCAGGATGTGAGGGTCGGTGGCCGTCTTGGGAGTAGCGACCACGAAATGTTAGAGTTTTTGATAGTGGGGGAAGTAAGGAGAGGCAAGAGTAGAACTTCTGCCTTAGATTTCTGCCAGGTAGACTTTAGCCTGTTTAAGAGGTTGGTGGACAGAGTCCCTTGGGAGTCGGTCCTGAAGGGCAAAGGAGTCCACGAAGGCTGGACGTGCTTTAAAAAGGAATTGCTAAATATTCAGGAGCAGGGTGTCCCGGTGTGTAGGAAGACAAGCCGTCGGGGAGAAAGACCGGCCTGGTTAAACAGAGAACTTAGGCTAGAACTTAAGGGAAAAAAGAAAGCCTATTTGCTCTGGAAGAAGGGTCAGGTAACTTGGGAGGTCTATAGGGATGTTGCCAGGTCGTGTAGGGAGAAGATTAGAAGGGCCAAAGCTCAATTAGAGCTTGATTTGGCTGCTACAGTCAAAGATAACAAAAAAAGTTTCTACAAATATATCAACAGAAAAAGGAGGGTCAAGGAGAGCCTTCACCACTTGCTGAATGAGGAAGGTAGTGTAGTGTCAGTGGATGAGGAAAAGGCAGAGGTGCTCAATGCCTTCTTTGCCTCGGTCTTTAATGTCAAGACCGGTTGTCTTCAGGAGACTCGGCCCCCAGAGCCTGAAGTTAGGGACGGGGGGCTGTGTGAACCCCCCCGTAATCAAGGAGGAGATGGTTAGTGACCTGCTGTTCCAGTTGGACACCCACAACGCTGTGGGCCCAGATGAGATTCACCCCAGAGTAATGAAGGAACTGGCAAATGAACTCGCCAGACCACTCTCTATTATCTACCGGCAGTCCTGGTTAACTGGAGAAGTTCCAGCTGACTGGAAATTAGCAAATGTAATGCCCATCTACAAGAAGGGTCGGAAGGACGATCCAGGGAACTATAGGCCTGTCAGCCTGACCTCGTTGCCAGGCAAGGTGATGGAACAGATCATCCTGAGTGCCATTACATGGCACATGCAGGACAATTGGGGCATCGGGGCCAGCCAACATGGATTCATGAAAGGCAGGTCGTGCTTGACCAACCTGGTCTCCTTCTATGCCAAAGTGACCCGATTAGTAGATGAGGGCAGGGCTGTGGATGTAGTCTATCTAGACTTCAGTAAGGCATTCGACACTGTCTCCCACAGCATCCTCCTAGACAAACCGGCTGCCCGGGGCTTGGATGGGTGGACTCTTTGACGGGTTAAAAACTGGCTGGATGGCAGAGCCCAGAGAGTGGTGGTGAATGGGGCAAAGTCCAACTGGCGGCCGGTCACTAGCGGTGTTCCCCAGGGCTCAGTTCTGGGGCCGGTGCTGTTCAAGATCTTTATAGATGATCTAGACGTAGGGATTGAGTGCACCCTCAGTAAATTTGCAGATGACACCAAGCTGGGTGGCAGTGTCAATCTGCTGGAGGGTAAGAAGGCCCTACAGAGGGATCTGGACAGGTTAGATAGATGAGCCGAGACCAATGGCATGAGATTCAACAAGAACAAGTGCCGGGTCTTACACTTCGGCCACAACAACCCCATGCAGCGCTACAGGCTGGGGGGAAGAGTGGTTAGAAAGCGGCCTAGCGGAAAGAGACCTGGGGGTGCTGATCGACAGCTGGCTAAACATGAGCCAGCAGTGTGCCCAGGTGGCCAAGAAGGCCAATGGCATCCTGGCCTCTATTAAAAATAGTGTAGCCAGCCGGTCTAGGGAAGTGATCGTCCCTCTTTACTCGGCACTGGTGAGGCTGCACCTTGAATACTGTGTCCAGTTCTGGGCCCCGCGCTTCAAGAAAGATGTTGAGGTGTTGGAGCGAGTCCAGATGCAGGCGACCAAGCTGGTGAAGGGTCTGGAGGGTCTGACCTACAAGGAATGGCTGAGGGAGCTGGGGTCATTTAGCCTGGAGAAGAGGAGGCTCAGAGGTGACCTTATTGCAGTCTACAACTACCTGAAGGGAGGTTGTAGTGGAGTGGGCATCAGCCTCTTCTCCCAGGCAACTAGCGATAGGACAAGAGGACATAGCCTCAAGCTTCGCCAGGGGAGTTTCAGGTAGGGCATTAGGAAGAATTTCTTCTCAGAAAGGGTCATTAGACATTGGAATGGGCTGCCCAGGGAGGTGGTGGAGTCACCATCTCTGGATGTATTTAAGAAAAGACTGGACATGGCACTTAGTGCCATGGTCTACTTGACAGGTTGGTTTCAGGGCAATGGTTGGACTCGATGATCCCAGAGGTCTTTTCCAACCTGATTGATTCTGTGATTCTGTGGTTCTGTGATCACTTTGCCCATAGCTGAAGTAATATATGAACTATTAATAAACAGTGATATATTCCAGTACAATAATAATAAAGATAGATGTATATGCTGTGGAAACCAGTCTTTCCTCCATGGATAATAACGATATACACTTAATCAAAACTTACAGTTGGAAATAAAGGTGGAAGAAAGGCTGGATGAATAAGATGAAAAGTTGACATTGAAAGCCAGAGTTGAAGTAGAAATGGAATTTAGTGACAAATAAAGTGGAGATCAAAGCACATGCAAGGCAGAAGTATTTTAATGGATGTTATGAAGTACAGCACACAAAGCGAGGTGATACATTCGAATGGTTTAGTGTATCCGAGACACGCATCTGGAAGAAAATAGCTCTAAGAGGTAAGAAGTTTGCAGTCACAGGGCCAAGTGTAAATCCATACATACAAGGAAAGAACTTGAGTTAGCTATGCAGAGGATCTGAAATACTGGATGGTGTTTTGTGATGTGATTATATAAAGATATGAAAATGCAATATGAACTAAAATTTGAGAAATTAAGGAACACAGAGTTTCTGTCTTTGCTTTTCTGATTGAAAGATTTTTGAGGTTCACTCCTTAGAGATTTGATTTTGCTGTTTTGTAGTCATGAAGTTATGAGCAGTTGCATCAACTGAGGATGTAAAGAAACAGACTGGGCTTTCTGAATTGGCTAATTTTAAGTGTCATTCCAGAAACTCTTCAGAATGGACTCAGATCTTATTGTTCAACATACTAAATATCAAGAATCCAAAATTATAAGATACGACAAAAATGTTAGCTGCAGTTGGATAAAATATTACTGTTCAAAGACAAAATGAAATACAAGTAAATAGAAAGTTGATAAAGCCAGGATTTTTTCTAGAATCCTGCATGAAATAAGTAGAAATTACCTGGAAGAAGTAATTAAAGCACTCAAATAAAAAGCGAAAGAATTAAAAAAAAAAAAAAAGATATCTTGCCAAATATTTCTAAGGTCAGGAACTAGTACTGCGGCTGTATGTGCCCAACTTTACTTGTAAGTAATGAATAAATGTAGTTAAGTGCAACTTTTGTGGGTTTGAGTCAACTAGTTTGTGCGATGGATGGTGTACTGCAACTGTAAGTGCAAATTGCAAATAATCGATGAATATTGAGCTTTCAGATTTTTCTTCTCTGTTCTTTTGTGTATGTGATATTGTATCCTCATGCTAATAAGACAAGGAAAAAAATGCATGGTAATAAAAAGTACATTGTTATGCACCAATTCTGGAAGAGGCCAGTTGAAAAAAATTAATAAATATATAAATACCTTGTTTACAAAGAAAACAAATGTATGTTTCCATTTGTGCATTTCTATGGAAACTGCCTGGAAAATCACTGTTACTACACTCCGAATCAGAAACAGCTTTTTTAGAAAGAAGAAATCTGTACCAGTTTTTCAGACTCATTAATGTTGTCATGACCCTTTCTATGTCAGGCTGATATGCACCTAAATATAATCAGTTTTACATGTTTCAGAGTGATGTTGGAATGCTTTATGACCATTGAAATGTTTTTGTGACACGCAGAATGCATCCAACTGCGAGATAAGTGCCATAATAAAGTGCCAGTCACAGGATATAAACCCTTGCCTCTTTCCTAGAAGACCAAACTGCCACTGATAAAAAATGCTAGTAAGCAGGGCTGTTTTTTTTCTTGTGTATTGTTGTTGCAGGTTTTTTTAGTTTTCTTGTTTAATTACAGTTCAGGTATAGTGTTGGTCCTGAGAATACAATCAGAAATCATTTAATCTTTCTAAAATCTGTTCTGCACAGTTACACTTTCCTGAACAATAAATTGAAAACACAAAGTTGAGTTCTAAACATGCTGAAAGCTCCCCATGCTGATAGAGCCATTAAGAGATGAGTCATCCCTTTGGATTTTGTGCTCAAAACAAAAGCCAAGATGAAACACTGTAAACGAGCTAATGGTCAGAACAATGTTTATTTCAGTGATGACATTTTCAGCTGATGAAAGAAAGAAGCTGATATGTTTGCATTAGGGTTAAATTACTGTAAGAATCATGACATAAGAGAAAATCCATGGTAAGAAAGAAGATATTTCAGTTAAATCAGATGAGGAAAAAAGTTAACCGTAAAATCCTTTCTTCAAACTGCACCACTATTTTACATAGGGAGGAACATTCAAGGTATTTATTTGAGTCATATATGGTTAAGGTTGTAAATTTATTCTGGTTAAGATCAATTAGCAACCTCTGAAGATTACACTTTTGAGAATTTCAGGTAGTTTATTGTAGCAATGCTGTATTCTGTAAGCAAGGTGCAGTGAAATTGCTTAAAGTGAAATGATGCTTGGACATAGCCTGAGTTAAGGTAACTGCCTTCCTGTCTTCACTATCGTATTGAAGAAAAACATATATATAGAGGATAGATGCCTTTATACCATTCTGCTTATGAACAATGTGCTCCTGTTTCCCACAAAAATCAAAATCAGTTGATTGGAGGAATACATGCAACTAAATAACATATTTTGGGGAATTGATTTAAGGAGAATATCAACAAGTACATTATGCAAAGAGCATTCTGTGCTCAGATCAGATTGTAAGTTACACTAGAGCAACAGGACATGGTCCAGTGAAATTACATTAATGGGAATTAAAGGAAAGCATCTGAATAGCATCCAGATAGAAGAAACAAACTGGATCTTTAATTATTTTATTTTTTTATTTTCTGTATTGGGCTTCTGCTGTCTTTGACGGGGGAACAGCATCACAGTTCTCACTTTTCCTGTGTTTTATTCTCCTCGAAGTGCTTGTCACACATCACTGCCTTGATATGTATCAATCAAGCATGTAACAAGATATTCAGGTCTATTTTGTTCTCAGATTTCATAATCTACAGCTATCTGTGTTTGTCTTTGTGGTCTGTGTCTGTGATGGGGCACCCGGAGCACCCCCCCCGCCTCCTGCTCTCCCCTCGGGGCTCGCAGGGCTGTTTCTCACCCCTTTCCCCTCAGCTCTGGCTGCCGGGCAGCATCTTGCCCTTTCTGACACAGGCTTTCCCCGAGGCGCCTGCCCGGGGCTGAGGGGCTCAGCTGTGCCCTGCGCTGGGGCCGTTGGAGCCAGCTGGAACCGTCTGTGTCCGGCGCAGGGCAGAGCATGATGTTACATTGTGTGGACTATCCCTTTGGTCAGCTGGAGTCAGCCGTCATGGCGGTGTCCCCTCCCAGCCTTCTGTACACCCCTAGCGTACCCGCTTTGATCAGGTATGCTTGTCTAATACTCAAAACAGGATTCAGTGATGAATAATATAGACCAACCTTTTGTCTCCCTGAGGCACAGTCCTTTACTGAGAATGTTTTTGCTTTTCAGGTTTCCTTCTAGTCTGAAGCAGTCAGTTGAAGTGAAAACCAATACAGAATTTTAAGTTACTGTTTTTCCTCTGCTGTTTGAGATCTCTGCTTATGTTCCTTAACTGTAGTCTGTCGATTTTATAGTATGTCAGGACTAAATTAAGGGGTTTTACTGCTGCTGGTATGTATAACATTTTTGGGCAAAAGGTCTATTTTACATGAGGATTTATGAAAGTGTGGACGGCTTGTTTTAGCAACTATGTGTTATCCCAAATACAGGCTGTACAATCCATCCCCTTTACTTATGTATTAACGTTACCCTCATCATCACTGCAGCTGATCACTTCATGCTTATCACATGATTGTACTTTAATAAAACTTACAGAAGGAAGCTATTACCATGAAATTATTAGAGGGAGGAACAGAGTCAGGTCTGAGGGAGAAGTTTTCAAGGGAATAATTGAAAATATAGTCATATATATAATGAGTGGAGATAAGCAGCTCGTTATTGATTCAGAAGGTCATGAGAAGACACCTTTTGGATTTGTCTCTGTTTCTATACGAACACTGGCTAGTGGGCTGTCCTTGCTCCCTTCTGCCTATGAGGACTTTCTATTTGCTTCAAGCAAACATCAGCTGAAAACCCTTAAAAAAACCCAAAATCTAATCTAAAGCTGACGGCTTTTACCTGGGCCCAGTTAGGAAGTGTTCTTAGAAGCTTAAGAGCGAACAGTCAGTCTGTGGCTCAAGTGACTTAAAAAGAAAACTGATTGAGCCAAGACTAAGATCTGTCTGCCAGCTCAGGATATGGAAAAATAGGAAGATGTTAGTATAGCTAAAAATCAGATTATGCAGATATCAAACTGTTAGTTATTTTTGTTTTGTTTAAAAATGATTGCTATCAGAATATAAACCCTGTAATTTCTCATTTAAAAACTCATTAACTCTTTTCAGGAAAAGGACTTCTGCAAGAGCTTAGCTGAACATACGCTTCTGTTCTGTATAGAGTAGAAGACAGAGGAGAAGTAGAAATTATTTCTGGATATCATCTATTTTTAACACAATTTTAGGTTAAATTCACCTTGGCAACTTAACCGTTTACTCCATTTGGGTTTTTTTCTGTCACCAGCTAACCTTTTTATTCTTGCAATTTTTGAAGGTATATGTTAACAAAGATGAATAAAGGGCAAATTACGGCTAGCCTTTTGATGGATACGCAAGGGAAGAAGAGTGAAACACTCTACCTTCCATCTTAAACCAGGAGCAAGTGCAGCCCTTTTGTTCTCCATAGAGTTTCTTTTCAGTGCCTCATTCCCGACCTACAAGGAGTAGAAGGAAAGAGCATGACCACACACTTCGTAGGAGGAAGCATATTCTTTAAGACCTAAATAAAAGTTTCAGTAGGCATTTTTTCCCTTGCATGGTAATCTTTCATATTTTAGTGGTGTAGAGTTGAATAACCCCCATTCTGTGACCATAGATGAAAAGCTTCTAGAACTCCTAGAAATGCACATAAAAAGTTTGAAATCAGTATTAGGAGGAAATGGAATATATATCATGTAATGAATTAGCTTTGAATTACCAAAGGCAAAACCAGTGAAGGAAGGATTCAAATAGTTAAACAATACAGAGAAATATAAAGTTACGTGATGGCAGTGAAGTGACATGACAAATACTTTACATAAAAGTTATTTAAATATACCATTTAAAGCTGCATGCACAGTACTCCTGTCTCACTTGTTGATCAAAAGGGTGAGACAAAAAAAATCAATCATATTACCATTAGTTCTGTTTCAGAACTAATCAGTGCTTAGTTTACCATCCTAAAGGTAAACAGGACAAATGCTGACTAGTAGGCTGCTAATAAAAATCATGTAACGTCTATGGAGTTCACAAAATCCATGAGGAAGTGACAAGAAAATAATGCAAATGTCTAAAATTTCAGCTGAAGAAATTCAGCATTAGGTCTAACTATGTGAAGATATTTCAAGTTTCAGTGTTTGGGGGTGAGTACCTACAAATATGAGTACATATTCATTGTTCAGTAAGGATTGCCCAGTGTAATTTCAGACATAGCAGATCAAATCCTTTTTCTTTTTTTTTGGATATGCTTTTCCTGATTTGTATAGTTTCATTTTAATTAGGCATTAGACTTATGAGGAAAATCTGGTTCTGTTTGTAGTTGTGCATAAAAATGGAACATGTATGCACTCTGCAACTACATTGTTAGAGATGCAGTTTGGTCTGAAGGGTGATAACACAGTGTTTGAGAATCTGTCTGCCATTGAATTACTTTGGATGATTTTTTTGTTAAGAGTGTGGACAATGTCATTATGTCACTATCATAATTGACATTACGTTAGAAAAGTACTTGTTTCTTTTCTTTTTCAGAATATAAAACTGCTATGCACCATTTCAACACTTACTGAGAATCAGTATGTTCCTGTCGATAACATATTATGTTAGGATTCAGGAGGCCTAGGTTCTATTGCTGACTGCTGGTGCTTTTACAGGATATAATTCAATGTTCTAGTTTCTGGGGTGTTAGTAAATATTATAAATAATGAAGTGTTACTGTAATTCTGTTTCCATAGATTAAAACTCAGTTTCTTGCTCAGTCATTGCTTTTCTTGTTCCACTTTTACATGCTTAAAGTGTGCCTGTACAAGTCTTTGAACTAATTCCTAAAAGTATCCTTAAGTGATTCTAAAAACCCCATATACTGCAGTATGTCCTTGGAAATAAAAAATGTAACTTTTTTTTAGGGCTCCTGAACTCATAACAATGGCCAACTTTTGAACAGTTCCAGTGACCCTCATATTTCAGGATGTTTTCACTTTTTTGGATATATTGGAGGATGGAGAAAAACAAGGCGAGCACCCTTAACTAGCAGATTTGTTGGCAATGTCTAGATATGGACAGAAGGGCTGTGGGCTATGACAGAAGTGTTTCTTAATTAGGACAATGTCTGTGTTAGTAAAAACAATACTTTCTCAGAGGACTAGATACAATTAATGACTGTTTTTTTCTAAATTGTTTTTTATTACTAGAGTGAGGATCATTGATATAGTACTGCTAGAGGAATTTTCACCATCGTTCACTGATATGGAACTGCAGTAGTTCCCAAGGCCCTAGGTGACCTCCCCACCAACTCAGTGCATGCAAAAATTCTTTTTCTAGTAATCGGTGTCAATTAGTTCTCCTCTTCTGACCCCTGTGATATCAAATCTTAATCCAACTCATCATATATCATCTAAGGCAGCATACACTGTTAATTACCCTTTAGATATGTTGAAATAACAGTATGGGGAATATCTGTGCTTATTGAAGCTTTTCAATGTCCAGCATTTAGATGTGGTGGGTTGGTGTGGGATGCCAGGTGCCCACCAAGCGACTCTGTCACTCACCCTCCTCAACTGGACAGGGGGAGGAAAATATGATGAAAGGCTCATGGGTCTAGATAAGGACAGAGAGATCACTCAGCAGTTACTGTCATGGGCAAAACAGACTCAACTTGGGGAAAACTATTTTAATTTATTTTATTTATTTAGAATTCACCCCCAGCCTAGGTGAGTGAGCTTAGCAAGAATCGGTTGTATCACTAATGAAGATTTAAAAAGAAAGTATATTTTTTAGCCCTTCTTTGCAGTCCCAACCTGCACTTCCTAATCAGCTTTATTTAGGCTTTGGAAGGCTGAATTTTTTAGCCACGATTGAGTGTTTCACATTCCCCTTCCTCCCCAAGGTTCTCACATTACCACTTTTATAGTATACATTAATTAACACATTCCTGTCTTCAAGATTCACGTAACAATTAGAGCAATCTGAAGATAAATTTGGAGATAAATACTTAGTGCAGTCTCTTTTTCCTATCTTAATAAATGGTCTTTTGTTATGTAAAGACTGAATATAACAGCATGGATAGTGAGTCTGGGAATAGGTACTTGATTTGAGAAATGGCATTAGCATTTCTCCCCCCGCATTCTTGGTTTTATTGGGTCTCTTCCAGGACTACCCATCATAGCATTCTTGAAAGCTGTGACAGGGGAAGCTGGTTAAATCTTTCATTATATTGTCATTTGTTACTGTGCTGCTGCATAGCTGAATTGTATAACCTTTAAGTTTCTGATTTAAATCTAAATGTACAGTTAAACTCTAAACAATAGAACTGCTGGTTAATGTTCAGTGTGTTCATAAGCTCATGAGGAACAGGGCCCGCTTTTTTTGTTCTGATGTATCTCAATGACACAAGTTCTGTGGAAGCAATGAATGTCTACATACAAATAGAGACACACACACAGACTATGTAAAATTCCTTTGAACCTGTCTATATTCAAGCTACCCTTCTTGTAAGCTGAAATTTGAGCCCTAAGTAATAATCCTGTTTTAGTAAACAGCTATAATTATCCTCCACGTAGGAGTAAACGTTCAAATGAAGATCAGGAAGTCCATGTGTGTGTACTCGAAGTTTTTCGGGTTGTTGCCTGATTTGAACTCTTAATATTTTAAGTGGAATGAAATCTTCATTTCTGTTTACTTTGGATTCTTGGGGCTACAAAAAGCTGCATTTTGGATGCAACAAAGTTTATCAGCGTTGTAAACCAAGGAGAAAGTAACTGCAGTCTTGCAACATGGAGACCCTGAATTTTTAAATATGTCTGCTCTTCTAAATTTATATCAAGATATACTGTAGACATTTGTTTTCATGATCTTGCTAGTGCAATCCTAGTACAAAAAAGAGGTGTTTTGCTGAGAGATCTATCTGATTATATGAAAAATCTATATGAAACACAGATTCTATATGAAATCAGAGTTAGTCAATTTTCTTTGCCAACATTAAACCAAAATATTATTTTGACTAAAATTAACTTTTCTAGAAATTTTCATCCATGTTGGAAACATGTTTTTTCCTCTTTCTTTTTACGTTTATTTTTCTGTACTTCAAATATTTTTTCTTCAGTGCAAAGTTCTGGCAGTGATCAAATTGTTGTTTCCACAGTCAGCCTTTGGGAAACTTTCTCTTAAAACTGAGGCATTCTCCTCTGAGATTCCCATCTGTTAATTTTCTGTGGAAAAATACGTAACTAGGCATCTCTAGAGTTTTATCTGCATGGTGTGGAACTTGATCTTTTCCAGTGTAAGTTTGAGTCTGTGCCATATGTTAGGAATGGCAACAGAGTGTGATGGCTGCTTAGCTGAACGTTTTCATTAGATCTGATAGTTTGTTCAGATATAACATGTTGTGTTCAGTTAACTGGATGTTCTTATATGGATGAGTGGGACTGATAGCCTGTATATCTCTGCTAATTTTTCTTGGTTGTGTTTTAAGGAGAGGTAGTGATTAACAGTCTTCTAACACGCAAGATCAGTTTAATAATCATTGCTTTTAGATATGTGTATAAAATCAATTGGAGAGCTGGCAGTGAGATTCCTAAGATGAGAGTACCTAAAAGTAGTTCACCTAAAGCTTATCTATGTCTCGCTATTGACTTGCTGCTTTTTCAAAAAAGCAGTGAAGTAGTGAAACAGTCATTGAAAACTCTACATAGGTTGTAGACATTTGTGTGAGGGTGGGAAACAGTTTGAAGCATATGCACATGCATTGGAGGACTCACAGTTTCTCAGATGGATTTAATAATGTTTAATGGTTTGGCGGGATGTAAGCAGGAAAAAAAAAGGTCATTCAGGCCCTAGAATTAAATACAGAAGGTTGTGTTTTAGCAGTGGTCAAGGATAGCTATGTTAATCATTGAAATATTTAGAACATAGAACCTCTTATTCCATCTTTTATTCACCTTCCTAGTGAGTGATCCGTGTTCTTCATCTTTAGGTTACACTAGTTATGCACTTTTTATTGCAGCCACATTCCAAAAGCGTTCTTGGCTCTTCGCAAGCACTCATGAGAAGTTACTTAATTTGATAAAATACATGTTGTAGCTGGGAAAAAACCCTCACTGCAACTGCAGCTGTAGAACTGATAATGCACTTCCATAACACAGTACCTAATCTATTTTATACATGGAGCTTTCAGGACAGCATTTATGAGTCCTTGCATTAGTCACCTGAAACTCCATCAACTGTTTGTGTCTTAAAGACAAATACTGTGCTGGAGTTGTTTTTCTAAATACTCCATTGTTGTACCTCTCACCTTAGTTGCTGTCCTGGTTTGGCCTAAACCAGGCCGATTTTCCTTTCAGTGATTTTTACTTTCAGCTAAGTCTCCTCTAAGTAACTGCACTTTCTGAAACTAACTGCATGTTTGCAGACAGTGTCTGCTTCCAGGACTGATAACGCTCGAAGTTTGTAGTTATCGCTGAGGTATTTTTTTCTAACTGTTTTTCATAGGTAGAAGGAAAAGTAGATGCTGAGCAAACAAAAAGTCCATTCTGGAATTTGGGATGTTTTCTTTGCTCTTATATTTTGCTAATGAACAAGACTCTACTCCACTTTATTTCCCCACTCGACTTCCGCAACTTTCATAAAGATGTAAGCCCAAATTATGCTCCTACTCATATGAGTTCATAATCTTACAATTGTTCATATTTTCTTCATGACAGATGTGGTCTTAAATTTCTAGATAACTGCTTTCCCATTTGAAGTACTCTTTCATGAAATGTGGACAGTTAACAAAAAAAAGGAAAAGGAAAAAAAAGATTTTACTACCTACTTGCATTTTCCTTCCTGAACCATAATGGACTACTATAAAACATATATTCTGACATCTTTTGTAAGTCTCTCATAGCCAGAAGTGGATCAAAATAATGCAATAATATTCTTGGGAATGGTACTTCTGATCTTATACTCAGCAGCTGTATCTGTACTGTACAGTTCAGTGATGCCAGCAGCCACCTCCTTGCTTCACTTACGACTTTAAAGGGAAAAATCTGCTTGGTTTTATTTCCTACAAGGGAGGCATGGAGATACTAGGGGAAAAAACATAGAAATTTTTTTTTCTTCAAATGACTTTTGAGGGCTATGAACCATTTATCATTCAAAGAAGTGGTAGTAATGGAGTTTGCCACAGCATTTGGAATATTAGAAATAGAATGGAAGAGAAAAATACCATGGTGTCAGTGAAACATAATGTTGGTCATTACAACTGAAGTCATGCTCCTGCATTTACTGTCTTGGTTAACAAATATTATTTAAAGAAGAGACATAAGAAACCCAGAATTATGAAAAGGTGCAAAAAGTGTATATTTAATGGTATGCAACCTAAAACAGTGTGTACGATGCAGGTAAATATCTTAATTTCTCTCAGTGACATACATATCAATAAGGTTGTTTTGAAATATTTTGCCATTATTAGTATTTTAATGGCTTCCCCATTCATTCTTTTTAAACATGTAATGAATTAGAAAAGAGGAAGAACTTTTTGGTGGTATTCTCCCTAATTAAACCTCACATAAAATGTCTTTCAAAATTTACAAAAAAAAAGATCTCGTTTCTTGCAGACAGTGATTCATAGAATGAGAAGATTTAATTTTACTGGCTTTCACTAAATCAAACTACCCTGTTCTGTCTTCGAGAGTGCAGTCTTCTAGAGAATCAAAAAAGAAAGCAGGAGTATTTGTTTGTAGCCATACTCTTAGCACCTAACATCACTCATTTTATTAGCTAGCTGACTCTGCATTGCGTATAAATAAGTGCTGTGGAATACAGAATCTTCTTGTAATCATTTTAGATTAAGGTTCAAAGACCACACAAAATGTATCAAGTTAAATCTATGCAGAAACTGGTATCGTCATTTTGATGAACTGTTGGTGGTCTATCTGAAAGCAAATATAATGTGCGCTTAGTTACATTTCTATCATAGCTGAGGCCATAAAAAGACGTCATTTTTTTCCCCTTTTTAGAATAAATTGCGATGCATAGGTTGAATATATCTGTATATTTAAACATAGGCTATTCTTTCTATTTTAATTATTCTATATTTTAGACTTCATTGTTGAACAGGTTTATTTCTTCTGGAATACAGAAACCTCATTTATTTTCTATTAGCAGAATGAATTTTGTAATAACCAATTGTCACGGTTTAAAGCTGGGCCAGCTATTAACCACGTGGCAGATGCTATCTGTTAACCCTCTCCCCCCCCTCCAAGGGAAAGGGAAAGGGAAAAGGGAGAGAGACTTATGGGTTGGAAAGTTAAAACAGTTTTAATAAACTATAATAATGAAAAAGAGTATAATAACAATAATAATAGAAATAATCAAATATATACAAATATATACAAAGCCAAGACTGAGAGCTTGGAAATCCTCCTCAGGCAGAGTTGCTCCCCCCAGCACGGGCAGAGGAGAAAATGCAGTAACTCCCCCCAGCACGGGCAGAGGAGAAAATGCAGTAGCTCCCCCCAGCACGGGCAGAGGAGAAAATGCAATAGCTCCCCCAGCACGGGCAGAGGGCAAAATGCAATAGCTCTCCCTGCCATCACACCTGCAGGCTTTTAACTGGAAAATTGGCAAAGCTGGTACCAATCAGTGGGAGACAGGAGGGCCCCTCCCTCCTGGGCCCCACCTCCAGGAGGCAGTGGGTTAGTGATAAATAGGAAAGTGAGAATGACATGTGTGGGATGGAATACCTCGTTGGTCAATCTTGGGTCACCTGCCCTGTCTGCTCCCCCCTGCAGCTGCGACCCCCCTTTGGCTCTTCACTCATAAGCAGTGAGGAATTTAGCAGTGACCTTGGTTTCTCTAAGACTAATTGGCCTGGTTTGGGCCAAACCAGGACACCAATATATCAAATAAACATTAACATAATGTCTGGGTTATTTTTTAATAGCTGGTTAATATTTTTTTCATTGTCTGAGTTTAAAAGTATGTAAGTATTAAAACAGCAACTTTATTAAGTACAGCTGATATTTTGTTAACTTATAAGAAATCATAAGCCCACAAGCACTCAGCACTAGTAATATGGTCTGCTTTTTTTTTAAGTTACTTTTGTTTGAAAATTAAACTAAAAATACGTTCATACTAGTTCTAGCTATGAAGACAACTTAGTTAAAGTAGTATCCATGTCAACACTTACTATTTTATGTTCTTAAAATATTCTAGAATTATATATGCACTTCTCTTCTGCCTTTCTCTGCAGGCATCCTTATTGACCTGTGTGATTCCAAATATGTTATAAAACAGACCCTGTGAAAGAATGTTCTTAACCTTAATAATCTTGTGTTCTAGAAAAAGAAAATATTATACATCATTTGAACCATCCATTTGATATAAGTAACAACAACTTGAAGGCTACATTAATTTATACTCAAAAGATAATGAAAACTGTAGACAAATAACATTTATTTAGTCAGTAGAAATGTAGATAATGATACATTAACCCCTATAACACTGACATCCTTTAGAAATAATTTGAATGATCCATTTTCCATATCAAAACATGAAGCAGCATATGAATTTCTCATTATGAAGACCATTTCCTTTTAATAGTAGCTAAAACATATTATCTTGAATGATTTTACAGTGGGGAACCAATGAATGATTCTAAGTCAAACGCTTTTAGATAAGCAACATGATTCCAGGGAGGACCACTAAAAAGGGGAAGAATGTTTTATAGAATTATTTCTTTTCTCATTTTCCACAGGAGAATTTGTTTCAGAGGATGTTGGTCTTCTTTAGGTTGGACATTAGGAAGAATTTCTTTTCAGAAAGGGTTATTAGACATTGGAATGGGCTGCCCAGGGAGGTGGTGCAGTCACCATCTCTGGATGTGTTTAAGAAAAGACTGGACATGGCACTTAGTGCCATGATCTAGTTGATAGGGTGGTGTCAGGGCAACGGTTGGACTCAATGATCCCTGAGGTCTCTTCCAACCTGGTTGATTCTGTGATTCTTTTTCTTTTTTTTCCTTTTTTTTAATTCCCCAGAGAAACTGAAATTCAAAACACTGAACTAGAGGAGTCTTGCCAAAAAACTCTTGGGCCTTAAATATGTGTAACATAAATACTGATACATAGTTTTAGTGAAACAATTGTAAGACATTGCAAAATTTTAAAGCCTCTATAGATCATTAAAAAAATACCCCATATGTGTCTCATGGGAAATTTTGTCTTTACAAATAAAAGCTTTCTTTAGAAGTATTTTACATTGGGCCAAATGGAAATAAAGTTTATAGCTGTGCACAATAATGTGTTAAATGTGAAATGCCAATGGTTAAGTAAGAGGACATATATACTATGAAGTTTTTATTGTGTTGAAATGACACGTTATTTTGCTGGTAAATTTCTGCTTGATATGTACTTCCAAACCCAAGCATATGTTTGTCTTAAGTAAGCTGCGAATAGAAATTATGAGCTGAAATTCATAAAGAAGTTCTGAAAACAATTGGCTGTTACACTGAAGCTGTACATAGGCTTTATATTTTTATGCTAGAATTTCAGTGAAAATACTAGTAATTTTTGTTTCATGAATCTTTCCTTGATCTTTTATCTTCCTTGTGTCATTTGACACTTTATGTTAGTTTTTCCCTATGTTCTGAGAAACCTTAATTTTGCCAAAAGCTCCTATGTCACATTTACAGCATGGCAGTTACTAGTTATAGCTGCCACTCAGCAACCTTTGGAAAGTGTGGCATTTAACCACTTTGATTTCGATCAACCAAAAGAGCACCTTCTTAACTTTAATTATATAGATACTACCATGAAACGTCCTTAGGCCTGCAGTAAAGCCAGTGTTTTAAATGCTATTCTGGGCCAAGATTAGAGAGATCACCTTGTGGCATTAAAATGGTGCTCTCTCAACATTTTAATTAAAATGAAACAGCCTAAAAAAACCCCATCCCAAACCCTAGGATCTTCTTTTCAATTATGCTGTGAACTCCAGTCTCACGTAGAGTCAGATACCAAATTTGGTTAGTTGGCCTAAGGAAGGCTTTTCACATGGTTGTACTGCTTTGAACAGAATTTAACCTGAGAGATATTCCTAGGATTCAACAGAGAATATTTAATCAGGACCACAAAAGAAAAAAGCACTTCTGTAGAATAGTCAAGGGATAGTTAAGTACTGAAGTTTATACTTCAGATACTTAATATTTAAGTTTAAGTCATTGTTCTGGCATTTTATCATTACCTTACCATTAGATTCTCCAGCCATCTCTTTCATCTCTCTTGGATTCAGTGAATATTTTTAGTATAAAGTAGAAACATACCTGGGAGAGACTAAGCTATTAATCTAGAAATTCTAGTTGGGTACTCAAGTAGGCATGAGAGCTTGCACTTCAAAGCCTGGCTTTCTGTGCGACAGAGAAGTTATGTAAATTAATGGGCCTTTTACACCTTAGATGAGAATTCTAACGACTGGACTATCAGGTCTTGGAGTATGAGAAAATGTATAAATGCTTGCTTTTTTTTTTTTTTTCCCTCTCCACAATGTTGAAAAACCTTTGTCCAAGTGCATGTTGACATCTCAGTTATTTAGAGCACGTGCAAGCTATTTCTTACCTAGCCTTAAAACATAAATAAGAAAATGCTAGGGGGGAAGAAAAACCCTGAAATGCCAAAAGGCCTGAATCACTGTTGAGAGTATAATTTTCTGGAAAGCTTCAGTTCTGCAGTTGGATCATTCTGAGGGATGTGATTCTACTATTTGTCTTGCTCCCTTCTTTCAGGGCTTTAAGTTCTTTGTCACTGCTATTGACTTTTGCTACTGGCTTTCACATCTTTGACCAGTTCTTCTTCTTTTGGGATTATCCAGTCCAGAAGGGCATCTCCTCTCCTTGGTCTATAGATCACATATGTCAAGAAACCCTCTTCAGGACACTCCATATATCTCTGGAATGTATATGCCCAACCCTAATGTCCTTCCAGCAGATACTAGGATGATTGAAGCCCTGGCTGAACATCCTGGCTCTGTATGACTCATAAATAATACTATCCATTTCAAAAAGCTTTCATAGGAATCATTTAATTATCTCTTTGCAGCTATTGCATATCTACTAGGCTATCAAAGCACATTTTTCTATTCTTTCTGTTTAATACATACATAGTCTAGTAACTGTGCTCTAAATAATCTTTGACCACAATTAATATCCTGCATAAAGGAAATAATGATAGTTGTTTATTTTTTCAGTTCCGTTTGTTATGAATCGCTCTAAATTCTTAGCAAGACCTGCAAGATTTCAACTGAATGAATACTAGCTGATTATAACTGTCAGACCATTGAGATTAAACAATGAACATTATAAAAAATAAATAGCAATTATTTGATATTTCAGCTATTTTGAGTCTGAGTGACCTCTACGTTTTTCAGTATACGTTTCCTTCTGCAAATTTAAAAAAAAAATACTTGTGGATCAAATGACAAAGAAAACTAAGGTTAACTTTGGTTTATGTTGGGTTATTTGATTGTTTGGATTGACTTTGCTATGACATTCTGTTGTGCAACTTTTAAGACCAGAAGAAACTATACTTATGTCCAAAGGACATGGTCCCCAGTAAAAAAGGAATTTTGCATCACGTCTGTAATTCCAAAAAGCATTGTTTCGTTTTGGCAATATTTTAAAGTGATGTAGACACTATCAAAATATTTCAGCAATGAAATGTTTCTGCCTCTGTTTCTAATCTGGAAATGAGCTAATTTCAAATTTTGGTGTGGGTCTCATATTTAGTCTGTTTGTCTTTAAAATACATATTATCATTCAGAAGACTCATTCTTGGTTAGGTACTACTATTAGCTCTTTTCTTTTTCTTAGATTAACTAAGCTGATTGAATTGTTTAGCTCTCTGACTGCAATGTCAGCTAGATTGCAAATCACTTTTTCACCTCTTCTGTGAAGGAATCAATACTCTACATCTCTACTTCATACATTTTATTCACTCTTTTAATGGGAAATTTTTTAAAGTCCTGAGAATTGTGTTACTATCAACTATAGAAACAACAAGCAGTGCAAGTAAAGTATGTTCCATGGTGTAAGAGGTTATACTCACATGAATTTCAACTATTTAGGGTTCAAGGATTTAAATAATTCTTTTGCTGTACGTAAAAAAAAAAAAAAAAAAATCTAATTTATGTACAGGATTAAAGACTAGCGAAAAATAAACAAAATTAGTCTGGAAAGTACTGTATTCAGTAACAAACACAGCTTATTTGCAGATAAGTTTCACCATATGTATTCAACATACTCCAGTATTCTCTGGAAAGAGTTAGGTGATGTATGAGAAATGTCTGTTGTGAATGAAGCTTGTTGTTGTTTATGATATATTATCCCACTAACTCATAAGCAGTAATTACATTTACTAACTTATGGCATCATGGAGAATCTCTTATGAACCCTTACACTGAAATTACTATCTGTGCTCATTCAACAGGTTTGATTTCAGGTTAACCATTTGTCAGACATGTATACCTGTTTGCCTTCCTTCTACTGCTTTCTACTTTGAGTGATGAGGAAGCATGAGCAAATTAAGCAACTTCTTAAGTCACACACTTACGAAGTGGGCAAAAGATAAGCTTTCTGATTTTACGTGTACATGTACCTGTGCATACATACATATATACATGTGTGTGTTTGTTATCCAGTAAATTTAATCAATGAATTCTGACTGAAGTAATAAATTATAAAGTGTTGTTTGGCTTTTTAGAAGTGAGTTGCAGCCATAGCTGGGAATTTTCTCCTTTGGACTTTTGAAATTTAGCTCTTAGCCATACCAGTTCTTAAATAAACATACTGCAAAAAGTTGACTCCAAATTACTCCAGTTATACCCGCAGTGCAACAAAGTCAGTAGTGTGGTTATACCACACTATTACTTTATGCTAAAGAATCTCTTAGAGATTACAGGAGGTCTGTTTTAGATTGCTACCATTGTAGTTTGGAAAATTTTTCAGATTTTAATTTTTACTATGTTTTATTATTTTATGAAAAGATTACATAAGCTAGATGACAACTCTGTGAAATAATCATTATATCTATGAATTATGAAGAGTACTGAACTACTTTGGATGATACATATGAAGTCAAAATATTCCTAATATTTTTCAGTGTCATAATAATTTTAATTTACTCATTGTGTTACCTAGCTTGAAATACCTATTTTCTGTTCTTCCAGTCATTCTTTATTTCATATTCATATTCATAATTGCAGCCACTGTACAGGGGTAGTATAAGGGTTGATGAACTATCACATAATCTGAAGGGTGGGAAAAATCAATGATACGTTTCACCATATCTGATCAGAGCAAAATTAAACTATATGTTAAATTTATATCCATTCTTCAGTAGATGAAAGGAAGTCACAGTCACACACGGGAATATGCATTATTTTACTCAATTATAACAAACTCAATAAGGCATGGCATATTGCAAATCATATTGTCATATATTAATGACTGTTTTTGTGAAAAAGTAAAATAACTGTAACTTTAGATACTTGAATATTGAAATATTTCCCTTGTTCATAGAAAAAAATCACAGAATCACAGAAAAAATCAAGTCTTTTCCTTTTGATCTTTCTAAAGCTGCCATTAAAAGGACTTTTATAATAGATACATGTTTTGAAAGAGCATGCTTAGACCTATTGTCTGCTTCAAAATTCTAGAAACCAATACATTATTTAACATCAACAATATTCTGTCCTTTTCAAGCAAGTGTAAGAGAGATGTGAACAGCAGTGCATTATTTCCCACACAATGTACTTTATCAGGCAGACAGTGAAGACGCAATTTGCTAAGAATAGTATGAGCAAAACTGTGGCAGAGCTGGAAATGAAACTTACATCTCTACATTCTCTGCGTGCATGGTTCTACAAACCTGTGGAAGTTCTGTAGTTGATTTTTATAATTCTTGAGTCAGGAATGTCACCTCTAAAATCCCAGGCCCGTGTTTAGTAATAAAATATTTTACCCCTTCCTACTGTGATGTATGGTGAGGATCCTGTTCTATACTCAGTAATTCTTTCCTATGGTACAAACGCATTTTATTTATACCAGAAATGTCTTTAAGAATTGTGGAGTAAGTAGTATGCAGGAATCTTTCTACAGTGATGTAGAGCAGAACGCTGACTCTCAACATGAAATGAAGGTAGCATCAGAGATGCATGGCTATACCGTGCTGTTCTTCACTAGTGCGCTTTCGTTGTTTTTTCCTACCTTATACTTTCCTATGTCAGCTGAGAGGACTCTCCAGGGTTTTTCCACAATTCTTATGCTATAGTAACACTACCACGGGGCTAGAATCTAGCCTTATATCTTAGTAGAGAAGGATGCTAATTCAGTGGGTTTGGATGTAAACAGCCTTCCAATAAATGCAGTTACTCTTAATAAAAGGTAGACTCTGACTGATTCAGTGTTTCATGAGCAACAGAAAATATCTAAAGCAATTAGACACCTCCAAAAGTAGTAACACTCAAAAAATTTTTTTGCACAAATTCTTTTATTTCTCCAGCACATAAGGCCTTTGGCCCTCAGTCGTGGCGCGCAGTGCACCCAAGTTTATCTGGGTTATCTGCTGTGATAAAATACATTGTTGTTATTGCTTTTATAATAGAACTACAGTTTCTTACAGTCAGTATTAACAGATCAGTATTACAGTATTAACAATTTACTGACATGCATTGGTAACTTAGTCTAATCACAGTCATGTAAAAACAAAACTAACTCCAAAATAAATCGCATGCTGTATAACAACACAAGAACTATCAGCTCTTAAAGGAAGTATATCCAAAGTGCTGGTGTAACAGGAGTTTTGTCTTGGTGAATACTGTAAGGTATGACCCTTGGAAGTATATTTTTTTTCAAAGTGAACAAGATATTGCTACATCTACTTCTGCAGTATTTGGGGCTAAAATAGTTGCCTGTCCTGCACTGTTATGCAAGGGCAAAAACAATGTCTTACTACCATTTATGCTACATTTGGAAGGGAAGAAGGCTCCTTGGGTTCATTCTACCTCTTCTAAGCTAGTAGGAAGAAGATGAACTGGGGTCAGATTCTGTGGCTTACTGCAGGCAATAAATTAGAACAAAATACACTTTGCACTCTTTGAAGAAAATGTAACTGAGGTGTGAGGCTCTTTGCCTACAATCCAGTAAAAATAACTCAGTCCTGTGAATTCATGAAATGAGGTTATCTACTCACAGTGATTTAACATAAAGTGTTCATATTTCCTTTCTTTGGGAGAAGTAAAACTACTTTCTTTAGAACTGGTTCAAATTGCTTTACAGAGCTTTCTGTCTGCATGCTGGTTGTTATCTGCAAAAAATGGTGAACGGCTGGTTTTCTGCCATCTTTTATATTAAAAGACTTTCATGGAAATTTAGGTTCAATACCTTTTCCTGAAGACAAAGAAGCATGTGAGTTGAGTGATCTATCTAAGGCATACAAGCTTACCACTGAGTTTAATCCTGAAAAAATGCTGTTTTGGCAGTGTGTTGTACAGGAGGCTGCTTGCAACTTTAGGCTGTAAAATGCAGTTTACTGCTCTTGTGGAAAGCAGTTATATACCAATTCACAAATTTATCAATCTGCATCTTACAAATTCCCTCCCAGTCCTCACCCCATAATTCCATGGGGAGAATCTTTTGGAATCTCCCACTTTGGGTTTCTGAGCTAAATGTGTGTATTGAGAGTTTGTATGCATTGTCCCTGTGCTACCCCTACCTCCCTTTGTCCCATCATTTGTGTATTCTCAAGAGATGGACAAGGTTTCCAGAGAGAAGGAATGGCTTTTACTAGACCAGTTGAGATATTGCAATAAAAAATGGGAAAATTCTGTGTATCACAGAATCACAGAATCACAGAATGTTAGGGATTGGAAGGGACCTCGAAAGATCATCTAGTCCAATCCCCCTGCCGGAGCAGGATTACCTAGACCATATCACACGGGAACGCGTCCAGGCGGGTTTTGAATGTCTCCAGAGAAGGATATGCATTCATTATTCAGGTTTTTAGAGGAACTAAAAAGTAAAGGCTCTGCACTTAGATTATCTAAATGGCTCTTCACTCCACTGCTCTAGTTGGATTCTTTTATTCTGACCATGAGTGCCTGAGCAATTTAGATGAGGTGTCACTAGTGTCTTTTTAAAATATTTCTATCACCTATCTTCCTGTACTATAAAAGTATTGATTCATACATCTTAGGGATCAAGTTGCCTTTTTTCACAGGTCCATTTCAGTGGCAATTGTCTGTCACTTAGTGTCTTTTCCGTCAGTATTTCTGACTACTCTAGTTCCCAGTGAAGAGTCAGTATTCACATTAGTCCTTAATGTATTTCTCCTGTTAAACATCCCATTTCTGAGACATACCAGTCTGCCAGTGTTTTTCAGTGTTCCAGTCCTTTTCTGCATTACTGATGCTTTACAACTTTATGGGGTCCTATCCAGGTATCAGGATATTTGAGCTTTTGTTAGTAAGACATTCATTCATATAAACCCAGGGCGCTAACAGATCATACAGGTGCTGGTGTATGAACAGTTGGTTCTCTTTGGTCTTTCTGATATCACAGTTACTTTCTCTGTGCTGAAAAGAGAAAATCTAATGTTTACAGAGCATTACAAAGATGCTGTGTCTACATGGTTCTGAGCCTGAACTAATTACTCTTAAGACAGACTTATTAGCCCAGGCCCTGTGCCAGGCTAATGTGTATGTTCTGCACTCTAGCTTCAAAGCAGTATTGTACTCTTTTGTGCTGTGTGAATATACTAGCCCTCTGGGATGTAACTTGAGGCTTCTTGTGGTATGCTTCAGTGGTCCATATAGACATGGGTCCATAGTCAATCTTGAGAAGACATGATTTGGAAATAAAAGTGGAAATAATTCTGGTTATTGAACAGTCCTAAAAAGTGTGTTATATCTTAAGTATCGTAAGATAAATGAAGCCACTTCCTGACACCATCATTGCTTGCATTTCTAGAAGCAGTAGATCTGTGAACTGAGTTTAAACTCAAGAGGGGCAAAGACAGCAGAGTGGTAAAACCAACACTTTTGAGAGGCTGTCAGGTTATTTTCCTCTCTAGGAGTATGAAGACTACATCGGTTTATGCTAGAACCTGCTACTTTCTTGTCAGTGTTTTACAGCATGAGTTTCATTTCATTGATACCAGGTTGTCCATGTTTGCTTAGAAACAGCTGTCTAGATGTCAGTAAGATACTGGCCCACACAGTTTGTTGGGTTTTTTTTTTAAGTTTCTAACTTAAACAGCACAGTGTTCCAACTTAGAGTAGCATATTTCTAGTCATACTTACTTAGCTATGTAAGCATGTGTTTATACCCAAATGGAAATTTAGTCATTCTTTGTCATTTAGAGTGGATAGATGCATTGTGATTTTTGTTTTAGCCTACGAACTTCTTTCTGTTGCTAGAATTTAGCTGACCAGAGAGTTTTTGTGTGAATATTTAATTTTTTTCTGTAACCAAGGTATTTTCCTGAAGTGCCCAAGCCAGATCAGAAAAGGCAGAGAACAAATTAAAAATGGCAAAAATCACATTAAAAAACATGTATTACTTTGTATATTTTGGTTTTCATTATCTGATGATTGAAAGTTGTGAATTGCTGAGGCCTGAGTAATAGGCCCCGAACTAAAGTTGACCTCTAGATGAACCTCCAACCACACATTTTATAATATTAGTATCTGATTATTAGTGAAATATGCATGATTATTAACAAAAGGTGTAGCTTAGGTAAAATATAATCCTTAGTGAAAATGAAAAGTCATGAGAATGTATCCATGTGATGAGAACATATCTATTTTTCCTTGCTTAGAGGCAGGCTGTCAAGGCTTTGAAACGAGGTGTCCAGCCTTGTCTGGCTCTGTAGTCAGAGCTAAATAGATAAAGACACTCCCTTAGTTCCTCCTTAAGCCCTGGCCAGGCTTTGGGTGGCATCTAACAGAGTGAAACCAGACTTTTCCGCATTTGAAGTTATGCAAGCTTGTTTATTCAATAGTATAAAAGCTGGACCCTCTTACAGCCACTTCGGAGACCTCACCTACGACTGGACGCACTGCGTAGGACCTCCCAATTGCCGGGAAAGGCTCTCCAAATCCTCGCTGTAACCGGGGCTCCCCAGCGACTTGAGGATCTGGATGATGATAAAGTATTAAAGCAATTGCTGATGAATCTTTCTTAATCACTATGCTTAGTTTTATGTAGTAATGATTAGATGCATCACCTTGCTTTGTTTTGTTCCTGCTGTATTATTTTCCCTTACTATTCTCTTGCTGCTTTAAACTAAAGTAAAAGTAACCTTATCTTTTGAACCTGGTGTCTGTGTCCTTTGTGCTGACCCCATCTATTGGCAAAACAAGTCGGTCTTCAAGTTAAATGTTTTGGCAGTGGTTTGTTTTGGGGGTTTTTTTTGTTTGTTTTTCTTTGTCTTTCTGTATTCAAATATCTTTTTATTCCAGAACTATGTATCAGCGAGATCTCTGGTGTATATCTGTTGACTTCAATGGTTATTCTGCAGGGCAGTATTTGGAGGAAAATGTAGATGGCTATTTCTAACTACTCTTACTGGTTGTGCAGTAAATTAAAAAGTGAATTATATGCATTTAGATCTTGGTAAATTCTTTCATTAACAGGTGCAATTTCATATTTTTTTATTTCTTTGCACTTATACCCACACACCCCCTCCCAGGGACAAAAAAAATAAAACAACAAAGACCCAGGAGATTTGGGAAAGCTCAAACCTTTTTTTGTTCTCTCAGAATGCAGAGAAATACTTATAGAGCATCACAATTGACTATGTTACTCCTTCATTTGTTCTCATAAACCAAATGTACTGCACAAAGAAAGGAAATTATCTTGGATTTACTCTGAAATGCCAGAGAATAAAATTTTACTAAAGCTGATAATTAGAAATGAAATGGAATGTTGATCCATTTCATATTAGATAAATACAGTCAATGTTCATCAAACAAATGCCTTCTAATCACTTAAATAAGGTGTTCTAACAACTCTAAAGCAGTCCAAATAGAATTTTTTTAATTATTTGAATAGCTCTCCTTGACCTGAATAATTGCTAAATTATTCATCATATATTGTCATTCAATTATTTAATAAAATCTAATGATCAGGAAACCATTGGAAACTGTTCTTATTTTTTCCTTAATCGGAGAGGAAATGAAAGCTTTAAAAATTAGAATTTTTACTTTTCATGTATGATGGGGATACTGTTTAGCTTTTTATCATGATCAGACTTCCGTCTTTTCTTCCTTTTAGCATTGGAGAAGTTCTGAAACAGAGTAGAAAAACTTAGCAGCACAGAAAAATAACAGGTTTGTTACTTTCTTTTGAAAATATGGGGAGGCTAGTATGAAGAGTACAGCAAAAAACAAAAATCCAAGAGTTGACTTTGAGGCATTTGGAACTCGAGAGGAGAAAAGATGACACCCTGAATTCCATAACAGGTTTCTTTCTTTTCATTTTTCCACCAGCTTTCTTGGGTTTAATCAATTTCTTGGCATAAACACTATTTCTGTTTTAATGTCATAAGTATTGCAGAAGTAAAATCTGAGGGAAAAATTAGTGATGCCTTATCTGGCTTGGTTTTTTATCTCTGTTCTTGCTTAACTCTCTTGTGCTGTGGGCAGAAATGATAGCAATTTTTATTCATCTACTTTTTGAAGATATTAAGGTTAGGATTTTAATATTTAGATTAACCTTGCTCAGAGGACAGGAGTTTTCGACGGTATATCAGTGTCATCCAGAGCTGTATTGCAGTTTTGCTCCAAGTGCATTTTTCTTCTGATTTTTAATTACAAAGACAGGTTATTAAGTTCATTGCCCTAGTGATTGCTCTAGCATACAATTTAAATTATTGTTAACAGTTTGGTAACACAGTCATGGGAAGACTACAGTCTGATAAGAAAAAAAAACTCCTTAAACTCATCATGACGATGTGGTTAGAAAAAGTTCATGGAGTAGTGGAGAGAATAACTGAAAGCAGCTAAGGTACAAAAAAATTCCACGCTTCATTGTCTAGGACTCTGAACTGCTTGATTGACTGGTAGGTTTTATTTTTCATTTTGTGTCTTAAGATTAGCATGGCATTCGTATCTTCCATGACTTACAGATTTTCTGTATAAATTGCATCATTGTTTTCAGTATTATTGCATACACAGCAACCGTTCACTGCTGACAAGTAGCAGAAATGTCTGATAGAATAGCCAAAGCTAGTGTAGTCAGCAGGATTAGATTTAAATGCTTCCCAATATCCTTGGTGACTATTCATCACTTGTTGAAACATATATATATATATATATATATATATATATATATATAAAAAAATACTGACCTATCCATATTATATTAATGCACTGGCAATGAGTTTGACTACCTGATATTCACTTGCAGCTTCTCTTGGAAAAAGGAATTTTCTTGCTTCGAGTGGGAGGAATTTGCTGAGGCTAGTTTGGGGTTTAACACAGACAGGTATTGCACCATGCATCAACTCAGTTACAATTTGTATGAAGTGAAGAATGAAAACCAAATTTGTGTAATGATAAATTCTGCTAATAAGGCAATAACTTGGAAAATTAAGGTACTTTCTCATCAAACTTCATGATTCTTATAATTTTTAAGGGAATTGCTCCACTCGGCATTTGAAGAAGGTTCATTAATGCTGACATTTCCTCTGAAGATTTTTTAAATTGGTTTGTAAATATTAATATTCTTTAAAATTAAATTGGAGGCAGCAATTTTAAATGTATAAAAGACATCCACATTAGGTTGCAGACTTATCAGAAGCTCTAAAAATGGTGCAACAGGGTGTTTTCCCATGGGAGCAGTGTAGAGCCTTAGCTGTCACTTGAAATACCTACACAAATCATGACTTGACCCCTACAAATCAGATTCAAGCCTTCCTTTTCATAACCATAATTGCCATTTTGTAGTTAACTTCATGCTTAACCTCTGGTATTTCCTGTCACTTCTTTTGCTGGGAAGGTGGAATGCAAATTTTGAAACATGAATCAGCATAATGGAAAGTTGCTCAAAGTATTGCACTTGCAATCACAATTGCATTCTGAAAGGACAGTTTTACTGACCTTGGGGAATGCAAGTAAAAAATTGTTTCCACAGAAATTGAACTTGCATTTTCTAGGAACCTTTAGATAAACTTTATGAGCCTTTGAGAAGTTATTAGATGGGCACAGCTTTCTCATTTTTGAGCTTTATCACCCAGCTGAAGCACTTTGCTGTAGTCCTGCAGATTTATGTGACAGAAAAAAGTCAATTACAGTCTTGAACTATTAGCAGTTAGAAACCGATACATTGTCAGATAAAGTTGGAGACCTCCAAATTAGTAACTCTTTATTGCAGAGCCAGAAATGCTCAGCAAATACATGTGTCTAAATTTATTCCATTAAGAGCCCGCATTGCTTTTTGCATGACTGTGTCCAAGTTATGAGGATTAAAAAATAGATATTAATTAAACACAGCTCAAATATACACTGTTGTGGGAAAACTACTCAGTTTTCCATAAGTAGCTGAATATACTTTTAATATCTCGGTAAGTGTATGCTGGAGAACTGACAAACTGATATGGGCAGAGTCCTAGGACATACTTGCATGGCACACTGATGCTCAACCTAGCTTCAGACAAGCTGTTATGTCTGCACAAAACAGTGCAATGCAGTTCTGCGCAGATCTACTACTTTGGGTTCCAGAGTCGCACCAATCCAAAGGTCTAATAGTGCCCCCTTAGTTCATTGGACCTGTCACAAAGCTGAAAATTGTATGTCACTACTGCTTCGAGTCGTAGAGCAGGTTTAACTGCAAACTAGACTGATTTTCTTTCTAAAATGGGGTACACTATGGTGAGGTGGACACTGCTCTGTTCTGCACTATCCTGTGATCAGGAGCAAGCCCTTTAGTGGAGGATACTTCAGCTTCCTTAGTGTTCCTGTAAATTGGTATAATAGAGTTAATGTAACTTTACTGATTAGAAGGGTTTTGGATCCCCTGCTTTTTGTAAGGAGTTAGGGTTTTTTGGCATGGAATCTTAGAATCATTTTGGTTGGAAAGGACCTTTAAGATCGTCAAGTCCAACCGTTAACCTAGCACTGCCAAGTCCACCACTAAACCATGTCCCTAAGCACCACATCTACACATCTTTTAATACCTCCAGGGATGTGACTCAACCACTTCCCTGGGCAGCCTGTTCCAATGTTTGACAACCCTTTTGGTGAATAAATTTTTCCTAATATCCAATCTAAGGCTCCCCTGGTGCAACTTGAGGCTGTTTCCTCTCATCCTATCACTTGTTACTTGGGAGAAGAGATAGACACCTATCTTACTGCAACCTCCTTTCAGGTAGTTGTAGAGAGCAATAAGGTCTCTCCTCAGGCTCCTTTCAGGGGAGAAATATTCAGAATATGATCTTGAGCATGTCCCTAAGTGCCATGTCTACATGTCTTTTAAATACCTTCAGAGATGGTGACTCAAACTAGGTACCATAATAGTTGCAGTAGTATAAGGCTGTTTTGCTTTCCAAAAAGCTTAAACAATTTGAAATGGTTTGTGTGAAAATTCAGTTTTGTAGTTGTACCTTCTAAATTAGGAATCACTCCATTTATTTCTGTGAGTTGCTCAGGATTATATATGGAGCAAGCAGGAAAAAATTTTGGCCCTTATATTTTATGCTGGGTTCAACACTGTTGTATTCCTTCAAGAAATTTATATATAATTTAACACTATATACTACATATTTCTGTAAATTTATAAAAAAACTATTATAGGGTACTTGAAAACTAGTTCCCATCAGACATCCATGGTAATAAAGATGGGCTTTGGTACACATTTCTTCTGAAATTTAGCCATAATTTCTTTTTACAAGAGGAAAGTCTCATTTTCAGAAATAAAGATATATGAAATAATGCTTTATTTCCATTATTTGTTCATTTTCCTACAGATTTCATCCTTACAGTTCTTCCTACAAATGTAAAAGTTCTCAATTCTGAAATGGCAGTATGCATTTTGTGATGATATAGTGATGCCATTTCAAACACAGAGTATTTTATGACATGCAATGCTTGAAAATTCATGGTTTTGCACATCCTTTCATGTGATGGACAGTTTCACATATATACAGGATGAACTATACTGGCATCCATTATTATGATGTATTATTGTTTAGAGAACTGTTATGCTTGGCTGGACTAATAAGAATTTTGGTTTCGCTGGTCACTGCATAAATAGCATGAAGTGAGCCAGTCTCTCCCCTGAAAAGTCCACAGCCTGAGTAACAAGATACAAGAAGAATAACAGGGTCCTTTTATGTAGCCATATACTTAACAATGAGAAAACTTTACATCATCATGTAAATCAAATGTGTGAACATACTAAAAAAAAATTACTAGTCATTTCTGAATTTACATTTTTTTCTTGTCGAGACTGGAAAGAAGTTAGGTCCCATAAAATCTATCTTCTGGTGTATTTTTAAATTTTTATATTTGTGCTCCAAAAACAGTCCATGTCAGTCAAAGTTATGGATCTGGCTTGGTAGCTGTGGAGCCTGTATGAAGGATGATGACAAACGAATCACAGCAGCCTCTTGTAGGTATAGTTCAGTATCAGCAAGCTCAGTACCAGCAGCTTCAGCACCTCTCTCCACTCTGTTTCTAGCCTTGTCTCCTGCATGGGCCTTGGACACACACGGTAGGTAGCTCTCTGCGGGCGTCTCTTGTGCTGGATGGACCCTGGCTCTGACTTATCCTCTTATCCCACCTGGGACTGTCTGATACTTTCTGTCACGGGTTTCCTCAAATACCACTTCTGGGGTGTGTATTGTTGATGTCTGCCACTGGAAAGAGCCACTTTCTGATCATGGCTACTCCCCTAATTTTGTGAATATAAGTGGCATATCAGAGTTAGCACTGAGATGCCACAGAGTTGTCAGTCTCCATAAGTAGGAACCCTGAACCTTCAGAGAATACGTTAGTCTGTAATCTTGCACTGTACCGCTGTCAGCAGGGCAGTCCTTCCCTAGCTAGCTCCAACAAGGTATAAGGGGAAAGAGAAGACTTGCAATTACTGAAGCTTGTGTAAGGCCTTCCCTTCCTTTGATTATATTTATAAGCTATAGCTTTGGAGCTCGCCCTTGTATTTTCTAAGAAATAAACCTTTGTGGAACAGGGACTTTTAGCCCTTATAAAAAATAATCTTACCTTCATTTCCTGTTTTATTGTCATTTATCTAGGGAAAGGCACAATGATTTTCTCTTGCAAAACCCATTCCTAAATATTTTTTTCAAAAAATCATTCCCATAATGAGCCTACAAGGCCCATGTGTTCCTTTTCTTAACTGCACATACAAACCATACCCTTCTGTTTCACCAATCAGCCACAAAGCCACATATTCTAGTTGACAGGGATGATTTAAGTAAACCTTTAAGGGATCAAGCTCTCTTTCCCATGCAGCCCTTAAAAAACACCAAAGTCTGGTTGCCCCCAGTGCTTTTCTTCACAGGAAATGACAGAAGACATTTCTAATGAGAAAAGCGGAAAACTAAAGGTTCAGACATTGTTAACTTTTCATTTTACCCTGAAAAATTAGAAGAAAAGGAAGTAGTTATGGAATACACTGAAGAATTATCAAAAGAATCTTTTATCAGATGCTGTGAAACTATGGAAAAAAAAAAATCATGTATGTGGTATGAACAGAACCAGGGTAGTGATCTAAGAAAGCAGCATTTTTAGTAGTGTTTAGTGCAGAGGAGAGAACTAAAAATTCTCTATTTGAGATTTTTAGCTATAAGACAAGCATAAAACAAACGTATAATATTTACAGAGTAATATTTTAACTTTACAGCCACATAACATAATTAACAGTCGTGTACCCAATTTGCTCTCCAGTTTTTGGTGGAGTGTGTTTTTACATGTCTGTCCATGTGCCTGTATAGGAGGGATGTTTTCCTTTTCATCATGAATTTCTGGCTAGGAAAATTCTACTACCTGCATTTGCAGAGGCAATTCTGTACTGTGTCCTGTGTCTCTCATGAGGGGAAGCTTTGTGGTAGCAGAGGGACACTCATCTACCACATCCAAGATACTTCTTCCTTCACTTTTGGTGCTTAAATTCTGAGACAAGAGGAAACAAATTATTTTTGTAACTGTACGGTAAAATCTTATGCTGAGAAACAAGATGTTATGTCTTTCTTAATTTGCTATGCCTAGTTGTTACAAATACTGATGTTAAAAATAAAAGGGGGTGGGAAGGGGCACAGTAGTTTTTAGAAAGTCCAAATAAAGGATTTCTAGTAGAATCTTTTCTGAACTTTGACCAGACTTTAAAATGTGTTTTTGCAAAAGAATGTCCATTCAACTTTGAATTTGTAAATATATTGCAATTATACTCCTCTGAATGCAAAAAAAACCTGCTGTATTGACAATACTGTACTTCTTTCATCAGGAGACTTCTTATGTCATCAGTTAAAGGGTGGAGACAAGTTTGGGTTTGTAGCCAGCTTGTTCTCATTTGCTTTTGAAGTCTCAAGTTGCTAACTAACAGTGCTCAGCGAGCTTCCATATACAATGATTGAGACAAACAAGGACCTCCTCATCCACAAAAGAGTATCTGTATTTTATATCCTTCTGCATTGCAACTATTTACACTTTATTTCATGTTATTTAGCATGAAAGATTAAGAACTTTAAAAAAAAAATTCTAAATTATATCTTCATTATGATTCATTATCTACCAAAGGAAATCAGTGCCAGCAATAATTTCTACTCAGTAATTTCACAGAGTGAGAAAATGGTGGCTTCTTTGAAGTTAGGGAAATATTCTATGTAAGTTTGAGAAGTCAAGGCTGGTTCAGGTTTAAATGGAGAATGAATAATATGAGGTAGTTCTTCATAGGTGGAAAAGTACAATGAAGTTCAAAATAAACAGAACCCAGCCTTATGGTATATTACAGGGCCAGATTCTGTTGTGGAATAAGAAGGTGTAAATGCAGAATAACTCCAGCTATTTAAACAGATAAATTCCAGATTTACTCTGTCAGTACTGTCAGCTGGATTTGACTCTGGGTTCCCTCATTATTATTTGTCCTTGGAGATGAGATTTTCTAAAATGCTCTGATAAGAGCCTTTGGCTCAGCATGTACTGTGCATGTTTAAGGAACCTATAATTACATTTCTAAAAATGAAGTCTTCGCAATTCAGTACTATGATGTTTGTTTCTTCAGTGGATTTCACCTGGCAGCTTTCTGGCAAAAACAAAAAATAAGAAATCACAGTTGAGGTATAACTGAAGAGAACTGGATTCTGTAGTGGGTTAACATTTACAGTATATATTAATGTAAATTATTTTTAAATGTTCAACATTTTCATAATCCTCATGCTTAAATGGTAGAATGAGCATTAACTAGTTCAAATCCTTTCTACTCATGGTTTATTAACATTTCCAAGTAGGATTCAGCAGAAATATCCCCTGACATGTCCTAGAATCCCCTTAGAAAGTCACATCTCTTGGTTGTGATCTGCAACTCATCCATCATAACCTGAAAAATTTTGCTTTTTTAAAAAAGCTTTATTATATTAACAATGCTAGCAACCTGCTTAGCGACTATAAACAACCTAATAAAATCTATAAAGGTTGTCTTCCTTTCACACTTTAACCCATAGGATTATATTTGTACAAAAATCTGAGCTAGAATCAGAGGCCTCAGAAAAAAATAACCAGAAAGCAATCAGAGACACAGCATCCTTCTTACCAGTCGTCTTTGTACACCAAGGGAGGGGAGAGAGAAATCATAAACCCAGAAACAAATGAAGGTGTATGGATGAGACGACAAGTGTGAGTTTAGTGTTGTAGTTAAAAGCATTCAAGGATTCTTGCTGTATTAGCTATGAGAAAATAGTGTGCAAAATGGAGATCTCAGTTGTTAATGTAAGGCTCTGTGACATCAGCACTTTCTTTCAAAGTAGTTCATCAAAGGTTATATCCATTACACCAGTTGAAACCTTTATTCGATACCACTACACTACACAAGATAAGCGCATTCTCTTGCCTTGAAAAAGACTACTGAAAGAAAAAGAATGTCACTGGCCACAATTGCACTGGAAGACAGCCCTTTAATAGTAAATTACTGAAAAATTTGCTTCTGTGATTTCCTCCTTCTGTGCCTTACAAAGAATGGGTAAGTTTGTAATGGCTTTTCTTAATACTGGAAGCATTGCCTCTTAATCTTGTTTTTGTGTTCTTCAGAAGGCAGAAGAGAATCATGAGACTTAGGTTGCACGTCAGCATGTTATCCTCTTCCTACCTCTTTTCCTTTTTTTCTTTCTTACTTATGGAAGGTTGGCAAAGCTGTGCAGTATTGCTTCTGAATAATCTTGTGTTTTCAGTAGGCAAGAATTCAAATTTAAACAAAAGGAAGCACAGAGTAAGTGGAAAATCACATATAATACCTTGATGAGAAAGCACTGAGTGCCTTTATACCATGCCGTAACAATTACCTGACAGAACAGCAGCTGTAGCATTCAGAACTACTAGCTTAGACATTTGAAATTGTTACACTTGTTTAAAGATAACAATTATACAGCTGCCTGCACTACAGAATACAACTGTGTGTCAGCCTCTTTTGATTTCATTGTTCTATTCTTGCACAGAATCTCTAGCAATAATAAAAATGAACACTAATAATTCATAGTAAGTAAAAAAATGTTCTGTTTAATGGAAGAAACAAAGGTTTGGAAGAGAAAAAAATACACTTTTATAGAGAATTTACTACTCAAGGGTAGCTTTCACAAGCTGCTTGCCCTCAGGAGCAACTTCTCTTCAGGAAGCTTGTATGTGGAGAATTTCAGTGATTGATAGAGCTTGTCCTGACCTACAAGAAAAATACAAAATTGGCATGAGTGCAATTAAAGCTGCAGTGGTTCCCCACCCCCCCCCCCCCCCCCCCATTTTCTGTGCATATTTACAAATAATGCTGCAGGAAATACTGTAAAAAATGTAATTATACAGTTCAGTCACAATTTGTTTGTGGTGTGGCTATATTCTTTCAAACTGTGTGAGAATTTCTTACAGCAGATATAATACAATGTAGACTACAACCCTGTTAGTGATATCCATTGATGGTATAAGCATTATGTTTTGTGGGTATTGATAGTGGAACAAAGTTAAATAAAGATTGTTAGGTATGTTGAATCTGGAAAGGCAGCAAGAAAACAAGATGTACATAGCTGGGTATCAGAAGTAGGTCAAAGTGGAAGATATCACTGGATCATGTTGCTCAGAGTGGTTATGGAGTCTCCATCTGTGGAGATATTCAAAACCTGACTGGACGCATACTTGGACGACCTGCTGTAGCTGACCCTGCTTGAGCAGCAGGGTTTGACTAGATTACCTCAAGAAGTCCCTTCCACCCTAAACGGTTCTGTGATTTTGTGTAAATAAATACAGAATACAAATACATATGAATCAATTTCATAAATTTGTTATATAAAGTACAGCATTGATTTGTACTGTAAGAACTGTAAGCATTCCTTTAAAAGAATAAATAGAAAAAAAATCTTTGCCAGGAATAATAGAGAGAAAGAGATTAAATCATTTGACACAACTACCTACAGCAAAAGTATTTCAAAAAGATGTTTTCCATCTCTGTCTAACAGTGTGCTACTAGACTTTTGTTATTAGAAATTTGTAACCATATAATCTTTCATTGTCATTTGCATAGTCTACTTCGGTCTGTTCTGTGGAACAACAACCTTCTATGGCGTTACCAAACAATCTTTGGCCACAGTCACACATGACCAATCAGACTATGATATTTCCCATCATCAGGTCTGCTTATATACTTCTCCCGCAGAGTCTTACGCTCTGGCGTTACTCAGTTTTAGTAACATTGACCTTTTTTCTCCTGATAGTTTCGTATTTGGATGCTCGTTGTATAGTTGGGCATTTGCTACTCTCTAGAAAAATGAAGTCATTTCACTACAAAAAAAAATCTGTAGTTTTCCTCCAGAAGTCTTGCTTTCTGTGTCATGCTTGAACACACTATCCATATTACTTAGTAAGGAACTATGTTGACAACTCTACCCTTGCAATGGCACACACTTATTTTTTCTTTTTGTTTTACAGTACAAATTTTGCTGCTAGGACAAATAAAGGGAATGCATACTGGAAAAGATTAAGCTATAGATATTGCTCACTGCATTCTGACTCCACTACCACAGAAAATAAGCTAAATCACAAGTACGGCGTACACTGTAGAACCAGAACATACATTCTTTTGTCTTTAGTTTTATTGTATTATACTTTGGAAATGGTAAGGGGTTTTTTTCATATTATAAATATATTTTTATTAAGATAAATTTTACAAAGACAGTCTCTAGCTGCATGAGCAGAACATTGCTAAGAGAAACTTCCTTTACATCGTTTGTATTTACTTCTGAGCAAATACAGACAATGCATTTCTGGCAAAGAGTAAATTCCAGGTGCAGTTCTATAAAGTTAATTTAAGGAAACTTCATTCTGGAACAACAAATTTTGGATGCCTGGCTGCTGGCAGCATTATGTTCATGTGGCAACTGACAAGAGAAAGATGGGAATTGGATTCCTGGCAAGAAGCAAATGCAGGCTGCAAACACTTAATAGGGCATTTTTAATGTTCAGAGTGAGGAGGATGTGTAGAAGTGAATGCCTGCCTACGCAAATCCTGTATGGCACCAGGCAAAATAATTGTCCTCTTGGCAGGACTAAACTAGAGCATTTATTATGTGGGATAATATAATCAAAAATTGCATTTTGTATGAGAAAACAAAGGTAAAGATTGATAACTGTCATTTCTAAATACAAAGGGGTTTATCTTTTTTTAATATAAACTAACATTATATGAAAAAAAGAGGGGAGAAACTGTCTTAATTATGATGTTAAACTAGTCTACAGGTGTAACGTTGCATGCTTATTGTAAACAGCATCATATTTTTATTGTGCTGGATAATTTGGCTTTATATAGCTAAGAGGAAAAGGATTTGAGTGGTTTTTTGCCCCATTAGTAGTCCCCACTCCTTTTATTTTTATTTCTGCTGTTGAGAGCTGTTTTCACGTGGAGTGAAACTACTGTTGTCATGCAACAACATTGTACTTTTAATAACAGTCATTTAGACAGATTCATACTTCTTGCTGTGTATAAATGGCTCAGCAGCATCATTTCAGGACAGTGTATACTAAGGGCTGTGTGGAATCACATCATCCCTTATGAAGCAGAGAAGACTTTATAGCTGCAAGCATCTACTACACTCTAGGGATTAGTTTAGTGTCTCACCAGTGTCAGTAGTCAATTCAGAGAGAGGAGGCAGAGCCCGGGTCTGGTATCCTGTTGGTACATAATTTTGGAATTACTGGGCAAGGTGAGAAAGGATCATTTGTGCAATGGCATCATTTACTGAAAATAAGACTGGGAGAGATTCTTTTTGGGCCAATTTGGGGGATAAGCACAATTAGTCTAAAGAAGGGGTTTTTGATGACCTGAAGAAAGAAACAATGATTCTGAGCAGAGAATTGGTCCAGGTAATCAGGTCAATATTAAAGTGTGCTCTAAGATCCTAGCTAGCCATGTGTTTCACCCACATCAGGTTTGGAAGGGCTAAGCTGAGGATGGTGCCTATCCATTTAAAGTAGAGGTTCAAATCCTGACACAATGGAAGAGGCTGAAACTAGATTTCTCAACTATCAGTATAGAAGTGAAAGCTGAAGTAAAGAGAAAAAGTCAAATGTCTTTAAAACATTTGCATGGGGAATGAATATATCCTTAGGTTAAAGGGAGAGCTGTGGTTTTTTGGTGTTGCCCTGTGATTTGGTTGTTGTTCAAAGATGCATTGAATTAATAACAAAAGAATTCACATAAGATTCCTTATGAATCTCATTACAACCATTCTCAAGATCAGTGTATCATAGTTTTTCAAAATAGCGTGTCTAGAAATGCATGGAAGTTTTTAATGTTTTGGATCTGGGGGCCTGTTTCGACTGCTTTCATACTGTGATATGGAGAAAAATGTAAATGTGCAAATCCTCTAGTTCATCTGAAAAAATTCTGCCTGCAATTTTCACCAGGTGTATGAAACCAAGCACTGTGCTGCAGGACAATGCTAAAACACCTTTACTCAGAGATAACAGAGTGGCAAACATAAATAACATTAGGTGATAGTATGCAGTATTGAATAACTTGGTGACAATTTTAAACATAGAGGAAATGTTAACATACATTAGATGACATTCACCTAGATGGACTTTTGACTTTTGCCACTCACAGTATCCCTTCACTTCTCTCTGGGTGAGTTTCTAATGATTTAATAAGTAGAATTGTTTTAGTGTTTATCCTTCTGAAGTAGTTTGATCCTCATCAGGTGCACTTTATGAAAAGCCGATGGAATTGGAAAAGTTCATAGCAAAGCAAAACAAGTTCTTTTGTTTCTGCTCAAAATTTAGAAATGAAATTTGCAAGGAACTTATAAGTGTCCTAACAGGAAATTATCTTCTCAGTGATTTATGGAAAAGATTCACAAGGCAATAAGCTCTCACTGCTATGTGCAGTAACGAGGATGAGGAAAGATGACTGAAAACATATTTGGTTAATCTAAATACAGAAAACAAATATGTTGTGTGCCCAGAAGGCTTGAGACAGAGAACACTTATAGAAAAAAAATAAATAACACCATAACCTTTAATTATTCAAAGCAGCAGTGGGTTTAATGTCACAGCTGTAAAACAATAGGGTAAAACCAAATTGGGATGCTGGGGAAGAAAAGCTTTTTTTGCTGTGTTCTCTGAATTATTTGACCTGATTTAGAGCTGTGGGTTAATTTCTGCCTTGCCCCCACACTTGTCTTCTGCAGTTTGAAAGAAGGACAAGCTGTGCAGGGAACCACAGTTGCTACGTTTTGTTGCTTCCTGGAAGGGTGAAGCAGATGGGATATGCAAAGCACAAGAGCCTGAGCTTTCTAACTTACTGGATAGCAAGTCTTACGTTACACTTCAGAAGTCAGCACTGCCAATGAAACCACTGCAAATACTGGTGTATGTTTTACAAGACAAAGTACTAAGACCTCCAGAACATTTCTTTCTGGGATGTGATTTCTACCCCGCCCTTTATCTTAAGCTTTAAACACATACATAGCAAGATGAGTGTTACATTGCAGCACAAGCAAAAGTAGCCATCTATGTTTGACCTTGGTGTCACGGCCAATGATGTGAACAGCGTTCAGGACTCAGCACAGGCCAGTAGCTAGAGTACAAATACATTAGGGACTTCTCAAAGCACAATTTTTGATAACTTCATAGGAAAGATCCCAGATAATGCTTATCACCCCTTCAGTTCTCAGTACTCGATTTAGTCCAATGATAAGAATACCTTTAAGTATTTCCAAGCCATGTTTTCCTTTTGCTTTATATACTTTATAGAAAAACTTTAATGATGCAACAGTTGTTAATGTTGTGTTCCTAGTGTGCAACAAATGTTAACGGCTATATTAAACTCTTGTACTCGGAGCACTTAAATTGTTAAACACTCAAATGTGGCTTGGGCAAAGAGAAGAAGGGTTGAGAGCTGGAGGAAGAAAACAGGAAGTCGTAAACTGGCTAAATTTGAGACAGAATGCATATGGCATAATTTCACAAAGTAATGTTAATCTAGAATTTTGCTTCCCTACTCTTGTTTTATGAGCAAATCATCCTTTTTTTTCCCTCTTCTTTTTGTTCCAGAACTGTTTGTCTTTTGGGCTTTGCATTGTCATATACATACTGTATACAGGCCTTCTTCTTCGTTCTCTTTCTGGCTGTGGATTTTGTATTCTGAAATAACAACAACTTTTCAGAAAGCTTCCTTTCTGAACTGGCTGAGGATGGGTGAGCTGCTCTGACTGTATATCTATGGTGCAAACTTATGTGGCAATTATAATAGGAACGATTGTGGAGTAACACACCAGCGCTCAGCATAAAAAAGGATGAAGACTGTGGACTTGACTTGTTTTACTTGCCTTTACAGCCTGAGAATTTGGTGTGGGAGAAAGCTCACGCCTTGAGTTCTGGCCAGGTTCATTGAACAGTCTGTGGTAAGAAGTGGGAGAAGAAAGGTGGGAAGCAAGCAGAGAACAGGGTGTGTGTGAGGGGAGAAAACCCAAAATGCTTCATTTGGACATTCAACTTGCTGTTTCAAAATGAGTTCTCAACCACAAATTTGGATAAATTAAAAAAAAACACATGACAAAAAACAGCCAACAACAAGAAAACAAAACAAAACAACCTTTAATTATTTAGCTCCAGTAGGGAATGTTTACTTTGACTGAGAACTATGTTGTGAGGGGATAGGGAGAATGCCGTTTCTGTAAGTAAACAGAAATTCTTTATTTTTGTATCTATCTGCCCTAAATAATAATATTTTTCACTGTTTTTTGGTGCAGCAGACAGATCAACACAATCAGTTATTTGCACAGCTCTACCTGCAAAATTAATTTTGTAATTGTAATGCTAAAACCCTCTTTCTTCCCTAAATAGCACACTTTAGTTATTCTCAGTAAATTGTATAATTTACTGTAGATGTAAATTAACACAGCTACATTGCTTAGTCTTCCAGAAATTTATTGCAATTAAAGGTATCATCTGGTGAAACTGTCTTGAGTACTGTGGCCTTCAGATGAGATGCAGAGAGCGTGAGGTGCAAAGGTCCTGGTTTTTGGTCAGAAGCAGCACTTTATTATGTAATCCTTAGTAAGACTGTAGAACACAACACTGGTCTGGGTGGCAGTGTTAAAAATAAAAGGTAGCATCTGGAATTTAGCTTGATTAAGTCCTTTATAAAATTAAGGGTACGGAGCATCCTTTGGCTTGGTTATGAACTATAGCACAAAGCTAGCCAGCTAGCTATACTTATGTTATCATTGTTCTGGCAGCAAAATTAATTCAGAATGAGGGTGTGCCATAAACTCTTTCCTGCTAAATTATCTATAAAACAATATTACGATGATTTTGTTTGTAGTGCCAGAACAGTAGTTTTCATCACAAGTTATGTCTACATAAATGAAATATTCAGCTTGAAGTCTGAGGCACAAGGGAAAGCCTTGCTTGGCTTCAGGCTCTCATCACTGTAATTGTTGAAATTATAAATTTCTATGAAACTACATAAATTCATATGGACACACACCCTAGGCATTTCAAGCTGGCAGTTTTACCCGCCTGAGAAATGCTGTTGAAGATTATTGCCTTAAGACAATTTCTGCATAGAGTCACCTCATCATGCTAACTCCTACTGCTTTCATGTTTTTAGATGGGGATAAAAAATAATCATTTTCATAGAGGGAATCTAAAAGGCAGCTTATAGCGTTGATAGTTGATGTGACTGCATAGTTCATTGGTTGGACCATTGCTAGGAGTCCAGCCTAGTGCTGAATTAGCAGTAGTGAGGAATAACTGGCTCTGGTTTTCCCAAACCAGCTGACTCTGGACCTGTCCAGGTACCTAAAGGCAGCCTGCCTACTGCTGCCTCCCAGTACATGCTCTCTCATGCAATTAGGATAATGCCCCAAAGGGAATGAGGCAGCGACCCAGCTCTTCCCTTTCTCCTATACTTGCGGTTGTGCCCTGGGAGAATAGGGAAGAACCGGTTTCTTTCTTCCACTTTTCTAATTCTAAATACCCCTTTGCAGACAACACCTTTCTTCACAACAAAATGATGATGCAAGCCCTAAGGTAACACATGCTGCACTGAAGTATCATCAAAACTGAGGTTTTGTTTGGTGGTTTTTGATGGCATTAAAATAGGTATTGTAGTTAGTTGTCACGAGGTGCCTCGTGAATATTGTAGTTAAGGAGAAGATTTCCTGTAAAGGAGAGTAGAAAACAGAATGTCCTGTTCCATTCAGTGATCGTACAGTCTTTTTAATGTCCCTGGTTTAAAAAAGGAAATGCATGCAGGACATCATTTCCCACAGTAGCTGGTGCAAGCCCCACTACTCACTGTGGAACTCCTGCCAGGATGCTTGCTCTCTTCCACAATTCCCACACTGTCTTGAAGAAGCAATTTGCTATGCAGCTAAGTTCCTATTCCACAATGGTTTAGATAACTTTGGCACATTTGTCTGTCTACTAACTCCCAGCTGGATCTATTTGAGATATTGTGGGAGAGGGTTCCTCTGCCCTGCACCACCAGGTTGCCTGTATTTGTTTTTGTTGTCTTGGAAATATATTTGCTGAATCCAAATTGTTGAACAAAACCTACAATTCAGGTTTTTTATTGAAAACCAGTGTTTACATGTGGTTGCAAGAGTTGCCTTTTGACTTAAAAAAAAAATTGTTAAAACCAAATTCTTGTTTAGAAAATGTAATTTATCTCTAATACCTTGTTGAAACTAATTTCAGTGATCTAAACAAAGCATAGGAAACTTTTCAGGTTTCTTTCCCGAATTAATTAATGTTGATGTCAAGGAGCACTTGGAAAATTTTTCAACTTCTCCCACCAATTTAAAATGAGAATCATTTTCAGAATTGTCACAGAATGGGGACATTTTCTTTCCTCTTTTAAAAAACTCCATTAAAAATCAGTGTCAATGTCTATCTTTGGAATAAATCATGTGAAATTATGAGAACTAAACCAAATAGTAAATGCTAAGACAACTACCTTGTAACAAAGTTCTTTCTTTTTTAAATTAATTGTTTGTTTAAATCAACATTCTGTAAACGTGAAAGTCATGCTGAGTTTACATTTTTATCTCTCCAGGTTTGCTGAATGTCTTGCTGTGATCTTCTTCATTATTCATCACCTTTTCAAGTGGAGTTGACCAGGTTATTGCAGGGACAAGGCTGATTAATCCCTAAAGCAATAACACAGTGCATCCCAGCAGTCAAATCAATAACCGCAGACTGAAGGTTAGCTGGTAAATGGGATTAGGTCGTGTGTTATGGGGCTGTAGATCTACACACATCCAAAATGCTAGTTTTCTCAGCATCTTTCCCCTAGAAAGCCTATTCATTCTAGCAGAGGTGAATGAACCCTACTTCTTTTATCAAGAATAATTGAGTGCTACGTTCTTCAGCTTAAGTGGCCCTGGGATATTAGTTAAGCAAACATACAATTATGTTCATCTAAAGTGTTAATAGCAAAATGAATAATGATTGGTTTAAATGTCGACTAGAACTGAATGAAAACTCTCTGTGTGGATACAAGCTTCCATCTACACAAGGCAAATACCAGTATTTTTATATTCTACTTTGTCAAAGAACTACAATTCTTGCTTAAAGGTGAATTATTTGAAATAATGGGATAGTTTACATGGAACTATCACCTATCATGGTGCTTTATTAGAAGCAGTATGCTATATTCACTTGGGACCTTATATGCTTGTATTATATCATCCTGCCCTCCATGATATGTTTGAAAAATGCTAATAGGAATCTGGAAACAAGGGAGAAAAAAATGCCTATCTTTCTTCAGGCTTACCTTCAAGTAGCACAGTTCCTATTATAAGTTAGAACATACCCAAAGGCAAGCTTTATCAGCTGCCAGATATCTCCACAGACTCTAAACAGATTGGTGAAATATGGGCGAGACCTACCTACATATTCTTTAATTATAGTCCCCAAACACTTACACTGGGGAAGGGTAGGGTATTGCTTTGTAAAACTCACCAAGAAAGTCATTAAGAATGGGAGATCATCAGAAGATTGTCCTGAGTCTGGGCTGGCAGCTGGCTCAAAAGAAAACTAGCAGGAAGAATGATGCTGGAAAGTAATACAAATGTGCTGGCCTAATTTGTTTGTCTGTAATTCTCAAATAAGCAAATTCTAAAGCATGTGTTAATCATGGTAGGAACACTCCAAATCTATATTACTTTCTTCAGTAACCTTAAAAAAAAAGAGAAAAGAAAAAAAGTTTACCAATAGAACTACTTTCAGATCTTTAAAAGATTTTTCCAAGCTGCTGAAGGACAGAGTAAGAAAACCACTAGATGATTCTTCTAAACCCAAAGATTCCAGGCTTGCTGATTTTTGCTGTTACTTTGATTATGATGATTCTAAATCCCATCCTGTATTTTAGTTTCTGATCTCAGTGATAGCAGGTCTTAAATAAAGACCATTTTTGAAAAGTTGGTTCTTAATGCCTACCTAACTGAGGCCTGCATGATTAGCAAGGTTTGGAAGCAGTATTACATCTTTGACATCATTACTCTGGTTTGTAAGAATTAATACAATTAACAGCAGCTGAAATAGATCCATTCTTTTTCAATTATCAAATTAGGAAAAGAAATTATTCTCTGTAACTATTCAAAAATAAGTAACTCTTCAAAAATTAATGCAATTCTAATGTTCTGAATGTTAATGTTAATGCAGGTACGGATTTAAAATAAAATAAATCATATCAAACTATTCTTTAAATGAAGACACTTCATAGGCATGTATGAGAATAGAACATGACCCACAATTTTAAATGTGATAGCTTCCTCTAACTTAAAAAGAAAAGAAAAATAGTCATTACTGTAATAGTTGTTTATGCACCTGTGGTCATTTTTAATAAATACTTCTGTCTGATTATTCCTTTTGTATTTGAAAGAACCTACTATGGTTATTTAGGTCAGATTCCACAGAACATGGAACCTTCTGAAGATTTCTGGAGTTAGTTTTGCTAAAGGGGAAATCAGATCAAGCAAAAAAAAAATTGATATTTACTGAACTGTCTGTTTAGTTTTATAGCAACTTAATCGTGGAATTTCATTTTAATATTCATTGTGGTGATCAGATACATCTAAATTTGTGCTACAACATGGGACTTGATTACCCGAACTGCACTCATAAACACTATTTGTCACGTGTGCAAGTTTTCAAGTACAAAGCTAGATAATGAAAATTGAGACAGAATGCCTCTTTCAAAGTGTACAGTAGTTTCTTGGTAAATTTCTATTAGTATTGAACATAAAACAGTTCATTAAAAAGTACTACATCTTTTGGCAGCCTAAAACTGATATAATAAACTATAACAAAACAGTCAAAGCATGAGAGTATAGGTGTGAGAGTGGGGACAAAGGAATAACCAGTGTATAGGAGCTTATATATTATAGTGGGACTTGGCATGGAGACTAGACCAAGCCACCTAAAGAAGAGGTATAGAAGAAATGAGGTATGCTATTTTACACTTACCACTTTTAGAAATAACAGTATCATAGTAAGACAATATAATACCAGTAGTATACTGCAGTGTAATAGTGACAGAATGGAGAAGGAAGACTGAAAGAGATGAGAGGTATAAAGAAGGATAAGTGAGAAGAGTATCATGAAAGCCTGAGTGATTAAGATACCAAAGATGAGGGACTGACTACTTTTACTCAGAGATCGATTATTTTCCAGTGAATGTGTCTTATTAACTAAGAAAACTTTCTGGAAAGAAAGGGAAAATATTAAATAAACATCCAACCACTTTTTTTTTCTAACTCACAAGCACAAAGTGGTGTTGTAGCTTATTTTGTGTATTCCCTCAACACTCCACCCCAACCCTGCTGCTGGTTACATACTTTTTTTAAAGATATTGAGTTGTGTTTGTTCAAAATGGAAGAAATTCTTACTGATCCTAAAAGATAATTTGACACAGGGACAAAAAATGACATTTTTCTCTGGAGCTATTTTTCACGCAGCTAGAGAGAGCCAGAACTAAAGCAAAAAAGAGTATGCGTGTATTGCCTTTAACCAGTTTGGTGAATAACCGGTGCTGAGTAAGAGAGATGGGATAGCAGTTTGAGAAAAAAAATGGATAAAATGTCACTGCATTGAAGACAGAAAAAGTAGAATATGCTAGCCTTTGAAATGGAGAGCAAACACTTAAGGAGAAAGGGATGAATAAAAAGGGGAGGCACGGGAGTTAAGTAGTCTGACAGATATGAAGATAAAGTGACAGACATAGTAGTTAGAATATCAGGAAAGCCTTTGTCAGACAGGCTATATTTGTGGAGTGTAATTCTGGCAATGTAGAAACTCTGGACTCTTATGTTTGGTGTATAGAATTTCGTGTAAAGTTATCCATTACTTTGTTATGCTACATCTGACAACTTGGAAAAGTATGTTCCCTAAGTAGTGGATATGTGTTCAGGTCATCGAAGATAACTGTGTGCATGAATCCTTGTGTTGGATAGATGAATGGTCCATACAAGTAATGCATAAAGATTATTTCATTTATTCTGACTGTTACTGATTTGCTTGATTAACACCATGGTCCTATGGTGTTAATAATTCATGCAATTATTAAAATTGCATGAATACTTGTCACTGATGTCAGTATGTGTGGCTTCAAATCCCCTAAGGTAGAAGGGTAGAAGGTAGATAGACTCATCACTGTTTGCTGTGCAGAAATAGAAGTACCTAAATGAAACTGTACTACAGAATGTACATAGTCCTGTCTTCACCACTTTCTGGAAGAAATGGTTTTATACCTAAAATATGCAGGGAATTTCCATACACAGCTTAAAATAACAAATAATCCTTAAACTGAGTTAAAGGAACTATTTACCCTTATACATACACCTTAAACATTTCTCCTCAAAGATATGGTGACTGTTAGGGCCTGCTGCTGAATAGTTTCTGAATTTTGAAACATTTTCACCTTGTACTCTATTGGCCTTCACACTTCAAATTCGTAAACCTTATTAAAAGCTTGTTAAAGGAGTTGACCATAATGCAGGTACAAGATTTTGCTATCTATTTCTCACTGCTAACATTTTCCTGTTAAAGATGTACACATTTAAGTGAGTCATGTTATAGACAAATGTGACTGAATTAACACTTAGTGAAGAGAAAACAAGTTTGTCTAATTAAAGAGCTTAGAGAAATGAAATGCAAACTGCAAGCAGAGCCATATCCTCTTTCTCATTCTTGTAGAAATAATAAAAGCTGAAGTGCTCTTTTTTAGAGAAACTGCAGTGTAAGAAGAACATTTTGTAATTGTGGCCTTGTGTCTTTCTTCAGGAGAACATTTAAAATCACTTTGTAAGCTGCTTTCAAAAATGTTTAAGTTTTACAGCAGTAGGCTGAAACCTGAGAGTTTGAAAGTTGTTCTAGACCAATGTATTCTGGTATAGCTATACACTAACTAATTTATGCCAGCCTAGATTAAGCCCTCAAGACTTGTGTATTATTCTTTCCTGGATTCATCAAAACAAGCACTGTATGGTTTTTGCATGTGTGTATACACATGTACATTTTGTTTTCATGCACAGAGACAAATAGACTGTGTATGTTGTAGGAACCCTACTTTTAAAAATCTAAGTATTTCAATTGCTTTAAAATGGAATTTTGTGCTTGTTTGCCTAAAAGATTTATCTGAAAATTCTTAAAAAAGAAAAGGTTGTTTATATGAATCATGGGAGTGGGCAGGAAGGGCAGAAAGTAATTACATTTGTAGTTAAACAATTCCTACGAATAGTTTGAACAACTGTAGTATTCCTCTGAAACTGAAAAAGACTTGCTTTCAGTTCAATTTTTTTCTGTGTCTGCAGAACTGGATCTATAATTCATAGTAAAAAATAGGGATTGCTGATCAGGAAAAACTAAAGAGAAGTAGATTTGAAAATTATACTTCCACTAATGAGTGGCACAGTTTCACTTTGTTTATGTTATTTTACATTATCACTCCCTTCATAAATTAAGTGCTTCCTAAAAATTAATGCATTTTTCCTCCTTCCTGTGAGGTAGGAAGGTGTTATTTTTCTCAGCTTGAAATGGGAAGTAGTCTCAGAGAGTTTTGTGTTGTTGAACAACTAACAAAGGAAGGATTGTCTGAATTTCATGGTTAGTGCTGTAGAACCAAGGCTGGCAGATTGATACGTGTGGTAAGGGGCACTATGGATACTCATGGTAGGAAATAAAAAAAAAACCCACACCAGAGAAAACTGAGATGCAGAATAGTGGGATTATTTCTGGTATACTGATGGGGGAATTGCAACACATAGAGAGTTTTAAGAGGGATTAAGGCATTTAGGCATTTATTTTGGGTGGTGTTATTTAGCTGCTAATGAACCTTTGAAAATATCCCCAGAAATCTAGAATTATGCTCCATATCTTTAAACACTGAACTGCGACACCTAAGCTAGCTGCCTACTCACTCCAGATTCTTTCTATAATCAATGAAGGCAGCTGGCCTAAGATGAGGCTGCATTACTCACGGGAGGATCCTGTCTTATTTCAGAGCAGAGAAGGAGACTAAATCATCCTGGGAAACTAGATCCACAGAGGAAAGCAGTATGTGTAATTAAATGCTCTCTCTTCTTTTTTTTTTTTTTTTTTTTTTTTTAAACCAGCTTCTCTTGTATGCTTTTAAAGTCTGCAGGTCATTTTTCTTTTAGACACTTGTTCTGGCATATTGATGAGCTTGTTTTCCACCGAGAAATAGCTTTCTCAGGAATTCATTAATTTCTGAGGTGGAGAATGAAACTGTGCTTGTTAAAGAAGGAGAAAAAGATATAAATACTTATATGAATATAGTTTTATAACATATCCATAACAGTTCTGTTAACATTTTTAAGTATCTACTGTGATGCAGCAAATAAAATATTCTTGTTTCTTCACAGACAGTCATTTCTATTGCAGAAGACGTAGACTCCTTTGTAATTGCATGTACAATGGTGATAACTCCAGCTGGTTTATACAACTGGATTCTTTCTGACTAGAGCGCTCAAAAAAACCTCTGTATTTCAATTCAGGCTGTTAATCCTCATAGTTCCCTGTCCTTCATGTTAAAACAGGCAGCAGGAGAGATTTTCTAACATACTAAAATGCATCAAAAGCTTGTCTTCTCCATATGTATCCAGTGACTGTTGGTCCATTGTGCATAGTCTCACAGTAGCCTTTAAGACTTCTAAAATGGAGTAGTTTCATGGCCCAGCTTCGCAGTAGGGTAAATGGAAAACTGTTAGGTTTTGTGAGAATGTGAGAAAGCTCATTGTCATCTGGTGTTTGCCATCCATTCATGGCCTCAGCTCAGTATGGACAAATTCTTACCTTTAACAACATGATTTTGGCTTGGAGAATTGAACAGATTATTGATGTGCCGAAAATGTTCATGTGAAAGCACTTTACAAAACCAAGCCAAAATGAAAGTTTACAAAAGCTTTTCTTCTTCTTTCCTTTTACAAATCATTATTTACAGATACTATTACAGTAGCAGGGACCAACAACAGTCATCTCTGACTTTGTCACTCCAGGCTATTGATACATATTATTAGCAGCTGCATAAAACAGCCCAGCTGGAAATCAGAGCTGGAGAAGAATATATCTGCTTGGTAACTTGAATTCCTTTTAGAAAGTACATAAAACCTGTGCACTGATACCTGCATTGACCTTTCTTTGGTTTCCAGATAAATTCTTAGATAGTGTTTTTTAAGCTCAGATCCATAATGAGCCAAAACAAGTTACATTCTCATGGCTTTTGACCAGTACAGAGAACACTCAAACCAACCTCATACACATCTACAAAATCCTATATGTACATCTGATGCCATGTTGATATCATTTGTTACATTTACAAAACTTGTTGGATAATATTGTGGGGTTTTATTTTAGACTATTTCAAATGCATCAAAACTGCTTAGGCTAGATCCTTCTTTTTTTCAGAGGAAGAAAAATTCCAGGGCAAGTGACAGGAGTTATCATCCCGACTTTCAAAATCTGAGTACTCTGCAGTTACTTTTGCCAAATAAGGGTTCCAGAAAATTAATGGGTCTTTTTAATGTACAGCATAGAAAAATATGTTACATGGTAAGTAACCTTCAGGAATTGTGTGGTTGAATTTAGCAAATGTAGAACTAGCATGTTTGCACCTGGTGGGGTTTCTCAGAAACTTTTATGGAAATAATTTGTGTCTCTTAATGTGGTGTTTCCTTGAGTTCTGTTTTACTTAGCTGTTTTTGTTTATCTTCCTGTAATCTTAATGGATAGCACAGAACTAAAAAAAAGAAAAAACACCTCAAAAAGACAGGAAGGGACTTACTTAATCCTTTTGCTTTCTTGACAGTTATGTAGTATGAATGAGAATGAAGCAGGTTAAGAAAACCACATGAAAACAGTAACTGAGATTAAAGAAATTCTGGAGATAAATGTATTTTGAGTTATTCAACAAAAAACCTCATTTATCTCTGAGTATTAATAATAATGGAGAAAAAGTGCAGTGCTGAGATCTTTCAAAGGTCACAGGTAAAATTTAAATTGCATCCGTAATGTAAAATTTTACATATTGATTGCTGAAATTTTAGCATAAATGTCTTCAGAACTGATGGGTCGACAAAATCAGCCTTAAATTAAAAGGAAAAAGTACATTTGCACTGCTTCAATAGTACTTATCATCTAATTGCTCACTGGTATGAAAAAGGGCTTATAGTCTTTGGCAAAATTGATTGAATATTCACCTGCCAGCTGTAGTAAATCAGTTCAAAATCCATATTTGTATAACTCCTGAAATCTAGATAGGAACAAAAATCATCTATTTAAACAACCTCCTGACAATGGAATCCAAACCCTATGGCTGTTTTTTTAATTCACCAGGTTCCTAGCAAAAACCTCTGTATCCACTGAAACTACTGAAAAACCTCAGCCTGTCTCACTTCTCCCATGTGTTTGTGAAAAAGATAAATGAAATAGTTTCAGTGACTTTGCAATGAATTTTGAAAGTAGCTGACAGCATTCTCTGTATTAAGATTTCTGCTTATATTCAAAATCAGTGGACAGCTTTTCCTTGTTGCTTCTCAAGCAACAATGAAAAAATATTGTGCAGTGGCACACTGCTGTTTTAGATTATTTTATAAAATACACAGCTTTATGATGAAAGCTAAATGACACAAAGTTGCTCAATAAAAAATTATTATCATATACTGGCAATATTACTAATGTAAATATTTTATTTATTTCTCTTGGAACTTCTTCATATTCATATTTCTTTAGTAGGAGTTATGATGCAATTCAATTTTCCTGTGTTAACACACTAAAGTACACACAGAGTTTTAACTGTATGTATGTCCATTCCACAGAACTCAATAAATGCCATTATTTCAGCATAACAAAATAATGGTTTAAGGACATATTAAATGTCTTCACATATTGATTAATTAATCTTATGAAACATTCTTGAGGAAATTGCCACCAAAAACCCCCTTAAAAAAAATAAAAAAGTGAAAGAGGGGATGGGGGGAGAGAGAGAGGCTGTGTTTAGATTTGCTGTACAGAGGATATCTCTGTAAAATACCCTCTTCCTCTTTTTTTTTTTTCCCTTCCTATAAAACAAATGTTCTGCCCTTTCCAAATTAATAAAAGTTTCCCTTAGGACTCCTAACATAACCCTGGAAAGCTCCTTGTGCTCAGAATAAAGTATTATGAGGGCTGTCCATCAATTGCATTATAGTTTATAACTAAAAGTCTGTGTTCTCTATGTCTGAACAGAAAATCCATTCTAACTCAAAGTGCTCTTGTTGTTGGAATTCTAAATTGGATCATGTGTCATGAGTAGTAAAAGCAAAAAAAATCGGATGCATAAACAACTGTATTTTCTGTCATTGTTAAATAATAATAAATCATGTTTAATTAAAAAATCAGAAACCTAAAAATATTTCTGTATATTATTACTGGAGTAAACTGATGTCAGAGAGGGTTGTCTCAACATTTTGAAAAGCAGGTTTGGCATAAGAAAGTGCTAGTCAAAGATTACAATTTCTGGTTTGTGAGAAATGTTTATACTTGAATATCTTATTTCATTTTATGAAACAAATTCATGCAACTATTCTGAAAACATCATGGTGTGCTCTGTTTCCAAAAAATGAATATGTACCCAAAGATACAGGAAACATCTAAATTCTTGGATCCTTTGGGCTGCCTAATTCCAACCATATTGGTATCCAGGTACAGCAAGTTCTGGTCCAGAGGCTGTCAAGTGGGAAGCAGGAAGAGCTGCTGTTATAAGTTGACGTGCTTCTTGCCTGCTTCATTTATGTGCACAATTGTATAGGACTCTTCTAAGAGACTGGCCCACTGTGGGCATTAATTTTACCCTAGCAAGAAATCAACACTAGAGGAAAGTTTTGAAACGTGACACTTCTGTAAGATGGTGTGAAACTGTTGCCTGATGTGGAACAGGCTTGCAGGATCCATACCCTGCCTCCTGCAGTGGTATGGAGGATTTTTCTTTTATCATGATTAAGAAATTTCTTCCTCACTGAGGCCTCTCTGATAATCATACAGTTAAATTCATGTCATAAGTAAGCTGTCACAACTCTTCCTGACTTGGAGTGATCAGCACTTTCATCATAGCTGAATTCGGTCCATTGCTCTTAAAGCTGTGAGCACTTAGCAGGAGAAGCATTGCACTAAATATAGGAACTGTGGAGAGCCATTGTCAGGTACTTGCTATTCATTTACGTTTGTGAAGTGCACAGAGTCCTCCACAGTGTTAATATGCGTTGCACAGAGTTGTTTCGGTAGGATTCAAGCCTCTCTTTGCATGCAGTCGGTGATACTGCTGAAAAGACATCAAAGCCTTTAATTACTCATTAGCTAGTATTTGATTGCCAAACCATTTTATACTTGTTTCTGTCAAGTTTTGGGCAGGCTGAAGTGACTTTATTATAGAAAGAACCATTATCTCTGATGCTAGTATATCACTATAGACTATACACTCTGATATCATGCTTTTCAAAATATTTGCAGATTTTCTGAGTAACAGTCCTTTTCCATAACAGTATTTGAAAAGCTCAAGGCAAGTAACTAAATGACTTCCTACAACAAGACTAATGCTGGCAAACCTTTGCTTTGTTGAGAAGAACAGTGGTAACAACGGGTGTGAGTCAGCGGACTGTTGTTGCAGACTGCATAGCAAGTACTTAATGAAATATGAGTGGGCTGCAGAATGAACACATTAAGAAATTGTACTTACATGGAAATTAGCATTGGTTGTGTTCATTCTTTTTAAATTTAAGCCTGAATTATGACAACTTGACTTTTATAGAGTTCATGGGAATGTCACTGTTGACAGTAAGGTAATCTGGATTTCAGCCTGTGCTTCTGTGATCTATTAACAGAGTACAAAAAAAAAAAGAAAAAGAAAAAGAAAAAAAAATGGTTATAGTTACAGTGCCATTTTTAGATCTCACTTCTTAACCTGTATAAGGCATTTTTGTTACTGGTAGTAGCAATTAACCTTATTACTTCTGCATTAATTGACAACATCCAAGATTATTTTTATGATTAATACACATGAAAAAAAATAAGCAGGCATGCATGTTAACATCAACGAAATACTTATCTTAAAAAAATAGAAATAAGAAGACAAATAGAAATCCCTAATACTACCTGCTATGATTTATTTCTTAAGGAGTACTTACTATTTCTAAGTGTAATTAAACCCCATCAGATACTGTGAAGTTTGAATCTACTGTAACAAAAGCATACCAGGCCAGTGTTTGAACACACCAAGGCCCCCTTTCTGCCTTGAGAGGACTCTTAAAAGTTACCAACCACACGAGGGCAGCAAAGACCCAAACGGGAAGCGACGGTTGCGTGAGCCATTGACAAAACTAAACACGCCAGAGTGGCTTCTTGATTCTTCCACTTCCCTTTTTTCTTTTCCCAGCTACATTTTAGGAAGGTCATGTCAATGACAGTGGCAAGTTCATCACTGCAGTCTTTTAGACAAACTGGACAAGCCTCTGGGGGTACATACTTGATGGCACTCTCTTGCCATGAGGGAAGTTAAATGGCTTTCAGTAGGCATTTCCAACATTAATTTGTAATCCCCCAAAAGATTGGTAAAGCCTGTTTTCTCCACACTATGGATGAGAGGAACTGAATCATGGCATAAAAACCAAAACTCCTCTCCTTTGTTCCTAAATTGCAGAATATGGAAAGTTTTCCTGTGGTGCACTGCTTTATTTCTTCTTTTGAGTAGTACACTTTACTGTTCACATTCACACCTGCTTTTTCTGTCACATTGACTACAAAGCACCTGAATACCGTGATCTTTATTATTAAGTTTCAATTCTTTATAAATTCCACAAATGGAAACTTTATGTAATCTGAGCCAAGACAAACCCCAACTATCTAATGCCTTTTCAATACAAACTTATCTTAAATAGCAAGAGTATACCTTTCAGGTTTTTATATATTTACTTTCTAGTGTTCATACTTCTCAGAGAATAAATTTTAAAAGAAATAGAAATGCATAAAATTTCAGTGAATAAGCATGAATGACCTGCAGCCCTCTTGGCTTGTACTATACAGAAAATTTCACAACTAAACACAGTGAAATGAGTCAAAATTTATGTCAAAATTGAGTCAAGATCCTCTGAAATGTAAAGCTTTTGCTGTAAATTAAAATTCTAAAACTTGTAAGCTATATGGTTTGATATGTCACTGGTGCTATGCAGCTGCTGTTAGAAAGTTGATGAAATTCCCATGTGTGCTGGTTTTGGCCCTACCCATTAACTCCCAGCCCCCATTAATCATAATCAGAACTCAGTCTTTCAAGCAGATAGCAATGTGGGGTTTTGCTTACGCTAGCGTTGCCTTGCACATGCTGGGAGACTGAGTTCTCCTTAGGTGCTCTGTTGAGTGAGGGAATCAAGTCCTTGCAGCAAAGGACTCCCTTTTGTGTTTACTATATGTAAGGGCCACATACCATCTCCCAAACTGCATTACACCCTTTTCTTGTGTGGGAAAGGACTGCATGCCTCTCATACCTCATTTGAGGCATAAGCGTATATGTGACCTGTCTCAAAGAGAAAAGATAGATTGCTTATCGGCAGCTGGTGTTTTTGAGATGTGTAGTGTGTATTTGTGTTCTGCTCGCCTTTCTTCCCTCTAGCAAAGTCATCTTCAGCTGTTTCTCAGGATAAATGAAATTGCTGCAAACATTCTTCCTCTAATCGAGAGCCTATCAAGGAAGAGGAGGGAGGCAAGGGCTAGAGCATACCTTATACAGTTAGAGCAAAAAAGGATCTCAATGCCTGTGAGTAGTAGCATGAGTATACTACAACACAAAACAGTTACGATGAGGAGCACATCGATCGTGCATCAAGATTTGTAATGATTGCAGGTCTATTGTGAGTGTTTCAGCAGACTGTTGCAAAAATGTGAGTTAGTGGACAGATATTATTAACTAATAATATTAAAATTAATTGCGTATTTTGGGGTGTAGAGACTGTATCCAAGACAGAATGCTTTCACCATCCCCTTTAAGAGATCAAGAGTACCAGCACGTGTGTAATCCTACTTATGCTTCAGAACAGACCAATATAATAGTAATTCAGGACATTAGTGGGCATCTCCTAAAAGAATGATGATATATCGCTGCCCAGAGATCAAAAGGAGCTTTGGTACCTAAATTATCCATTGTCCGATTTGCTGTAAAAGTGGAAATTCTTCTAGTGAGGACGCTTAAAATAGGCTAGTAAAATAGACTGAACCTTAGGTCTGGAAGATGAAACTAACTCTAGCTATACGTTAGTCCTGGATTTGTGTTTTTTTCCCAAGCCATTTGCATGCCATTACCATAATTTCTTTGCGGTATAACATTTTTCAGTCAGTCACGCTGACTCAGCTAGTCATGCATTGTAGGCAGTAAGAGCTTGACTTGTGTGAAATTACATGGTGATGGATTTCTTTGTGGCGCCAACAGAAGCTTTAAACCAGCAAAGGCTTTGAAGCCTTTCTGAATTCCTTCTTATTCCCTTTCAACTCATTTTCACAGGGCAGCATAGTTATGCTTTGGACAGAGGTTGTCTCCACCACAGAATCATTGATTTCACACCATTTTAGCAAACTAAGGAATCTCAGTCTGAGTCTTTAAACTGGAATGATTAATCCTAATAAAATTGCCAGATTAATAATGAAATAATTTCCTTAATTTTCTTCAGAGGCTTGGAAATCAATGTATTGAAATGTATTGATCATTGAAAGAATAACTGTAGCCAATTTTCAATATTTATTAAAAATGCTCAGCATTTGGTTTTAAAACTTAATAATTTAGAATTGCAATGTTGTCAAATTTGATTAAATACATTTTTAAAATAACTTCTTGATAACTGGGCAAAGAAAAATCAATAAACTGTTTGAATGCAACATGATAAAGTGTCACAGTTTAAATTAGACACCACCACATCCAGATGAGTAAAGTTATTTTCTGTGTATTCCTAAATGTACCAGCCTGACTGCAATGCGAAAAACCTCTAGTTTTAATGAAAGAAATCTAGGGTTAGAAAAAAGAGATTTTATTGCCTAGATAGTCAATATTATTTAAAATTATTATTAGCTTTTTCTGTTTTCAGTGGGATTTAATTTTAAAGACTTTGACTGGTACTAAAAAAAAATTCTGTCATTTTTTCCTAGTATGCTGTACCTCATTTATTTCAGTTACTTCTCTTTACTTGTGTTTGTCCTGTGAATAATACCATAACTTTCTGAAACGCTTTAAAGCCATGCTTGAGTAAGTTCATATATCTGTTTTAAACACATTTCCTGTTGAAAGTATATTTCCTGTTCCAGTACATAGAGCTGACAAAGTAGACTGCTGTACTTTTGTATCGTTTTTAAATGACTTCTCATAAATGATAATTAACATAATAAAATACACGTTTTCAGTGAAAACTTGTTCTGTACCCCAGAACAGACTTTGCAAGTCAAAATAACTATTATTTGCATGTACAAGGCTTGTGTCAGTGTAAATCAGTAGTATCTGCACTAGAGTTCATGGTGTTACATTACTGTAAAACATGTATGACATCCAAAGTCATAAAAACATCATATGACAAAATTATGTAAGTAAAAAAAAATAAATTGTTAAATTTTACTGTTCAAAAATATTTGTATCTGTTAAGTAGTTAAATAGCATATACAGATACCCTGTCACATACAGGGAAAACAGTGTTCTGCTATCTCATTAAAAATTGCTTACTGTTTTCCTATGAATTTTTCATATATTTTTTTCTCCTAAATTTTATTTCTCAAGTTCTTCATGTCTGAGCATTGCAGGAGGAAGGCAGGAAACCATTTACTCTGCATATTTTTAAAAATTATTACCTGCAGTAGTCTCTTTTACAAGTGTTTCTCATGCTATAAATAGAAAATAGAACAAAATTCTTCAGTTATGTTAAATATTGCTGATTCAGCATGTGCAAGCACAGACAAAATGAACAGCTATAGAGCACTTAGAAAAAAAGCTTTTTGACTTTCTTTTATTGGATAGTCACAGAAAGCAACTTCAGGCCAGAAAAAAAGTCCAAACAGTACTTCAAGGTTAGATGTTGGACTAGGTATCTGGGTTTTCTGTACACTTCAGAAAGGTGAATCAGAGCAGCCAATTTATTAGACAAACACTGAGAAGGAATCAGCATGTACCTGACTAGATCTAGTTGGAGCATCTTCAGTCCCAGCCCTAAGAAGCATTTAAAGACCAGCCTGCATGTATTGTTGATTGATCAAGTCAAATCTTCTTGTAAAATAGGTATTTCAGTCTTTCTGTTGAAGGAAGAGAAGTTCCTGGGAGGAATACATGGACAAAGGTTCATTCTTTCTTGAGGCAGGGAAGAGGAGTTTGCCAGGGACTTTTTAGAGCCTCTAAAAGGCGCAGGATTAGCAGTGGGAGAAGAACCCAGACAGCAGAGTGCCTTGCTTGAGAGCCTAACCTTTACTATGGAGCATGTTGATTATGTTTTCTGAGTTTGGCTTAATAAATCATGTACTCTTTTGCACACAATTTTTACATAGCTTCAGCAGACGATGTGAGGAACCCAATAGTGGCCGCAATACACTCTTGGGAGAAGCAAGATGCTTATTTGCTGTAACCTTTGGAGGGCATTAAAACTGGAGCTCTTAAATTTTGTGTGCATGCTTTAACTGCTGAGCTATTACATAGGAGGGAGTAGGTTTCTTGTCATTTGGCAAGGTTAGTTTTTTCTTTTGATTGATTTCTGCAAGTGACTTTTGCAACCTGTGTGAGATGCTAGGCCTGTTATACATGGGATTGCCATTGGCGATTTAGAAGAGGGAGGATTTCCTTCTGCATTTCAGCAGGATGTAGATGTGTTACTGAGCACTGTTGAGGCTGAGGCAGTTGGGTAAATGTAAACAGGAAGAGGCATGAAGTGAGAGATGATTTTCAGGATTACACTAAATTCTGGTTTGTTCTGCTACTGACTTCCTACCTCAACCAAAAATTCTCCATAGAAAAGTTATCTTGGTTGGTAAAGAAAACCTATGGACAACTTCTCCTCCAAGAACCTGGCACGCTATCTTGGGAGGAAAAGTACTCTTCAGAGCACATTTTCAATTGTACGTAAATGAGGCCATGCATGGTATACAGGTGTCTGTGAGAAGGTTTCAGATTACTTGTTCTTCATCACACCTTTGGAGGCTGTACTGGATCTGGCTGGGATGGAGTTAGCAAACCTTTGCATTTGTGACTAAACAAGCATTAATAACACACCAATGTTTTGGCTATTGCTGAGCAGTCAAGGCTTTATTTTTCCTATTCTGCCACTCCAGTGAGTAGAATGGGGGTGCACAAGACATTGGGAAGGGACACAGCCAGGACAGCTGACTCCAGCTGACCAAAGGGATATCCCACAACATATGATGTCATGCTCAGCAATAAACCTGGCGGGGGAGAGTTTTCTTGGGAGGTAGTCATTGTCTGGAGACTAGCTGAGCATAGATCTACTTGTAGGAGGTGGTGAGTCCATCACTTGGTGTTTTTTTTTTTTCTTTCCCCCTGCCTCTTTCCTTCTCTTATTAAACTGTCTTCATCTTGACCCATGAATTATCTGACTTTCACTCTTCCTATTCTGTCCCCCATCCCCTTGGGAGTGGGGAGTGAGCGAGTGGCTGTGTAGTGCTTAGCTGCTGGCTGGGGCCAACCCACCACAGAGGCTCTATCACTTGCAGAAAAGGAGGGAAATTTCTGTATTCCTGAATACAGAGAAAATAATAAGCATGATGGAGCCTGGTTCAGCTCAGAGACTTCTAACAAAATGGAGAGCCAGTCATGGCTCACAACATTTTATCTGTTTTGTGTTAACGCTGAAATGCTTTAGTGTAAATACATAAATGGTCTCTGAATGACAGATCAGAAGTGATGTGCTATTTCTAGGGAGGCCATTCTGCCCTACAGTCCTTTACAGACCATTGAAATGGGAAGAATGGTCCCATTTAGCTTTTCCCATGTACTTAAGTTTCCTCTGCTGCTTAGTGTTTGAAATGGGAGTTTCACTCTGCTCATGACAACAGTTTTCTAGAGCTATTACCTAGATGAGTTGTCAAATGGATATGTTGTTTCATAAAATCTGAGCCCTGGCAGGGCTGTCTCCTCTCCATAACTATCAAGAGAGAACTCAAGCACCTCTGTCAGCTTGGGACACAGAGCACTATCTTCCAGATAGGCAACAATTCAGACAAATCCCTGTGCTCAATATCTGTGTTGAATATCTCTGGTCAGCAGATAGTTTCATTAAATCACTTTTTGAGTTTACTTACCATGCTCTCTTGATTATATATGATATTAGGTACTTACAGTCACATCATCTGGACCAAGCTCAAGAACTATATTATCTGAAATCATTTAATTTAAGTAACTACAATTGCAATTATAAAATGTAGTCCTAGAAAGTAAAATAAAGCACTTACCAATTGTGGAACAGCATTACAAAGAACAATAATCATTTATTGGTGAGGTAAATTCAGTAAAACTGAAAAAAAGATAAACTGAATTTCTGTCCTCAAATTTCTCCTTTTAAGAACTGAAGAGTAATATCTTTCTGCACTGCATTTGAAACATTTGTATATATGTCATTTGTCATCGCCAAATCTCCCTCAGTTTCATAGAATATATTTTTCATAATTTAAGACTAAGAAGCAAAATAAAGCTAAGAAATGCTAGATTGTTATTTACATGTACAAAGGAATGCTAAATACAAATAGCAGAAAGAAGAGGACATAACAACTCCAGAGTCCTTCACCTCCTTCTCTTTCTATCTATCTCCTTCCCTTCACAGAAAGCAGGTATGTGAGTTACATACTGCAGAAGAATGGGAAAAAATATACTAAAAGTTTTGATAGTAATTAGTTTTTTCCTTATTAAGTTCATAGTTTGATTTCTGCTGATGTCAGTTTGCAGAACATTAAGTTGATGTTTTTTCATTCTGAAATATCTTATGTAAACCCAAAAGACAATTCTGCGCCTGTATTGATGTGTCATGTATTTTTTGGTCAGATGTTTCTGACATGAAAGTTCAGCTGTAATCAGGTGTGCAGGAAGACCCATAACTGGAAGAATAATGAACGCACAGGAGGATAAAGATCAAACTTCAAAGTAAACCAAAGAGGCTAAAGGAGGAGGGGTTGAAGGCAACAGGAGCGTTCTGAATAATATTAAATGTATTGCCCTGACTTCACTGACTACGGAGAGGAAGTGAACTCCAAGGACGAAATTAAAAATGTAAGTATTTACTGCAGGCATGTGACCGAATAATATAAGACATCCTGTTAAGGCATATTTATTTTTGATCTCTCCTAATGTGATTCCACTTCATCCCCATACACCTTGATAGCTTCAGAGAAAGAAGTGGATTAATTTATGCTTCTTGAATTATCCTTTTTGAGGCATATAGCAGAAAAGCATGCATTTGACTAGTAAATGCACAATATTAAACATGTGAGAACAATTAGTCACCTCTAACATTACAACACATAGGAAAGCAGTAGGCTGTACTCCTGAATCCTGGACTAACACTGGCCACTCACCCAGCCAGTCACTACATTCTCCATTCCCTTTCTTCATATGTTCTCAGGATATAGGGAAGTAACCAGGACAGCTAATGAAGTGGAATGCATGCAAAAGATCACATGTATTGTAGACATTATCATGTTTACGCTGTAATGAAAGGTTTTTTTAGATATAGACTAAGACAAACTGTGTCATCATCACTGACAACAATCACTGTTAGCGTCCCTGTTAAAAGTACTGTATAAAGGTGTGCAGAATTGAAGGAAATATGGTAATTACAATAGTTAAAATCTGAGGAAAATCATAAAATATGCATGCACATATGCATGCGATATGTAATAAAAAAAGAAATAACTGGTTTTATCTATGCAATTTGGAAAATTAGAACTAAGAGAATAGTGATTTGAGGATCAATTAAATTTACAATAAAATCATAAGGAAATAAGATTGGTCAAACTGGGGTAGTAACCTTTTTCAGCACTGGCATAAGCTGATATCCCAGCAAAAGATGTAGGACAGACCAGGTTATGTGATTCCCCCAGGTGCTAATCAAGCACTATTCAGGGACTCCCTGAGCCAGATGTGATTCCTCTGTATTAAGCAACCCACAAATTATTAGTTTGTCATGAACTTGTCCAGCCTCTTTTTCACCTTATGTAAACTGAGCTTCCATGACTCTCTCAACTACTCATCATGTGAATAACCACCTCCGTTTTTTTTATTTTCATCCCGACTCCTGCTAGTTTCATGTGATGCCCCTTACTTCTTATAGTGGAAGTGACAGTAAATAATTTATTCCTCTCCAGTCTATCTACATTGCTAGTAATTTTACAGATTGCTATTCTATTCCTCTACTCCTACCTGAGCTGTCTCTCTAAAACAAGTCATAGTTACTATGCATATGTAGTTAAGTCCCTAGTGCCATTGAGTTTAACAGAGATTAGGAGTCTAAGTACACAGGGTGGTTATAACATAAGACACAGAATAGCTGAGATTGGAAGACACCTCTGGAGATCATCTAGTCCAGCAAGTTAAAGCAGGTTGCTCAGTATCCGGTTGGGTTGTTAATATCTCCAAGGATGGATACACCACTTCTCTGGGCAACATGATCCAATGCTTGAGCATTCTGATGGTAAAGAAGCTTTTTTCTTACGTTTTAATGAATTTTCCTGCATTTCAGTTTGTGCCCATTGCCTGCTGTCCTGTCATTGGGCACCACTAAGAAAAGTCTGGCTCCATCTTCTTTACTTCCATCCATCAGGTATTTATACACATTGATAAGATCCCTCTGAGCCCTGAGAAGGATTTTTACTGGGACCACAGCAATGAAAGTAAGACAGAAAAATATTATCTGAGTATTTTAATTGCAAAGTTGAATAAAGGAGGTTTATCAATTAAATAAACAGAACATTAAAAAGATAAAAAACCAGGAACTTATCCTAGTTTTGCTCAAAATAGCAACTGTTGCTCGTGTTCTCACAACTTACCCAGTTCTTGAGTAAAATAAGGAGAGAAAAGGAATCAGGTTATTATAGGTTTGCCATTAAGAGAAGGTTGTGAAGGGGTGTAATATAGACTTTGATTTTCATTCACACTTAAATGTCACCTCAGTTGGGTTATTATTAGGAGTCATTTCATTATTTGTTTTCATGAAGGTTTGTGAAGCTCAAAAAATATTTCTATATGTACAGGATTTAAATGTCTATGTTAATAATAATAATAAAACAACTAATAAAATAACTGCAAAGAATTTACAAGCCCAAATCTCAGTAAGTAACATCCAGTCACTAATGTCATTCCTGTAACCCAGTGGGTTATATTTTCTTCTTGTATTCATTTAATATAGATTTGTTATTTCATAGCAACGAAGTCTTAAGAACTCTTTCATAACAATAACGGAGGTAAATCTAAAATGAATATGGCATCTGAAGAACCACATTTTTTGCTAGTGTGAAGGACCAGTTGTGTTTATGTGGATATGGACATCTTATTCTTAAGGCAAGACTATTTTCAAGGTAGTCTCTAGAATAATATCGCTAGTAATCTGCTGAGTCATTTATTGCTCTTTGCTCCATAATGAACTCTGCTTCCATAACCTAGAGTAAATCCTCAGTAACTGTGACTTTATTTTGAACACCAAAATTTAGAGCAAATTTATAAAATAAGTAAAAATTGTGAAAGTATAAAATATTCAAACATATCTTTGTGCAAGACACATCATCTACTGTCATTACTTTCCAAATTCTTGCTGTTTGACTCACTGACAATACTGCAAATCTGTGTTTCAAGAATAACAGCATTTTCAGATATGTGTGGTAGCATTCTTAAATCCAAATATTAGCAGTCTTTTATGTTCTGATCCCACAGAGAAATTGTCTGAACTTTCCTAAGAAGTGGCATTTTCAGCTTTCTTGGAAGGGCAGAGAAGACTCTTCCCTTCTTCCTTGAAATTCCTTTCAAATGTTCTATTATAAATTTGTCTTCAGTTCTGTATGTCCACAATGTAAGCGTTATCAGCTAGATTTCCTTAGATACTTCCCTTCTTAGCTGAATGCTTTATATTTAGACTTTTATTTCAGCACCACTAGTCCACGTGGTAGCTATTTAACTTAAAACATGGATTTGTTTGTGCCAGTGAAGTGTCTCAATGCCTTCATGTGCAGAAGGCATTTTACAGAATGTCTTGTGATTTGCAGGGGGGGCACTGTTCAGATGTTTAAGATGATGCTAGATGTTTGTGCACCAGTATCTTACATTTGGAAATTTAAACAAAAGTATTTTTCTCATTTCTATCCCTTCTGTGCCTTCTAAGCATTATCTTAGCTTCCTGTCACTCTGATAGAATTTGAGGTTCACAGCTCTTTCCATAAGCGAGAGACAGACATCCACTTTAACATCTTGATTGTGTAAGGGTTTGTAAAGATTTTTTGAAAATATAATGCTTAAAAACTGAAGTAGTTATCTGATACAATTTACAAATGCACTGATGTTCCTTAATCCCATTGACTTCATGTCATCTGAGATGCCTTGATATATTTTAAATCTTGTGAATATCATATTTGTCTAATTTCCTTTTAAAAAATAAGGTGTTAAAAACCTGACAAGCATCTTTTAGAAAGAGAGTGAGAGAACATGGAACTAAACAGAAATTTCCTGGATCCTAGGTTATGCATAAATGAAAAGCAATTATTTTCCTTAATTCTATAGAGCTGTTTACAAAAAATACCCCTGTTCAGTTAAAATTGATCACTCTCTAAAAAAAGTTCTTAAAAGATTTTAATTATGATTTTATAGGACAATTGCGTTAGTAATTACATACCAATTTTTTTTTTTTAAATCTTCCTGGAGGTTTATTAATTATCTGATAGAAACATCTCAGTTACAAATTAAATGTCAAAAATATGCATTTGATATTCAATTTGGTATTAATCTAACATACAACAACTCACTCTCAAATATGGACTCTGTGTAGCAGCATGTTTAAGACCACATTTTCTGTTCACCCATTTTGGAAGTCAGGCTCCTATACAGACTGTCCCGCTTAGAGCAAATGCCAACCTATTCAAGAGACATAATGTTCACCCTGTATCCGCTACAAATACAACTTTCCCAGGAGCAAGTATACCACCTGACACCAAAAAGTCAAACACTGCTCTCACTTATATTGACTTTACTAGTGAAATACGTGTAAAGGATGAATACAGTTACTAAGAGCAGAGTTTGGCTACAGGATTGCACATCTGTAAATGAACAGTGTCAGATGTTTATTTTAGCTGTGGCAGAAGGGTAGATAAGCATTGCTATGCATATGCTACATGAGGAAGCATTGCTAAGTACTGCCACAAGTGTGAATTTTGTATAACTCAAACCTGTGTTGTAAATAGTAGCAAATATTTTTTTTTTTCCCAGAGCCCTCTTTTAGGCCCACTGGATAGTATCAAGTTGCCTTTGCTATGCTGTCAAGATGTGCGAAAATCAAAAATATAACCTTCCACATGAAAATTGCTATGCTGGCAAATGGGCCCCACCACTCCATCTGCTTCCCTGTCTTGCAAGAAGAGAGCTTTTGTTGGCTTATTTTGTCTTTCAGGCAACATAGGATGCCTTTGCTGATAATGAAAAAAAACTACAAACTTTTCTTGTTATCATATGCTGTGTCTCTTCCTCAGCACTCTGCTGGTAGAAGCTATGCCAATTGTGCTTTTAATGCAGCTCTGTCCAATTGTTCTGAATGATTTAAAACTTATTTAAACTATACACCTTTTAAAGTCTCATTGGGAGATTAGTTTATACAACTCTGAAATATCTTTACATTTCCCCAAGAAAGTAAATGGAACTTCATGTATGTTACTATCAGACTTGTGAGCTAACTATATCTGATTGATAGTTACTAATTCTTCAGCGATGCAAAAAGTAAGCTGTAGACCTGAGGTGAATAAAAGACTTGTGATTCATGAAAGACTCGCGTTGACCTTGCCAGTGCCATTAATCATGAGTAGAGCTCAAGCAGATTGTAGAGCACTGCAGAGGTTTTAGAAGGAGAATATAAGGATATATGCATTTCAGGGGCCATAAACCATTGTCTTACAAAAATGTCTATGCCTTAGATCATCAGAAAAAGTCAGATGAAATAGTTTTACAAGAGATCTTCCATGGCATAATGCCTTGTGCAGATCTGTGTTTCTGTGACCTGCACAGCTACATTTATGTGTGGGTATGTACATAAAGCGTGCACAAACATACTGTTTCATATGTTTATTCTGCTTCTGTTAATATTTTGGCAAGAACAAAATTAATAAGGTTTCCATCCTCAAAAAGCTTTTTAAAATGTTTGATGTGTATCTGACAGTGAAATACGATGATATGCTGAACTGTAGCAGATGGTCAGTTGAAAAATAACCCTCTAATATGTATGCCTATAATACCTACAGAGTAACAATCTAATTGCAAAGAAAAGTGATGTGGACTTCTTTACATATACTTCTTTAGTGATATTTACAAGGGAAAAAAATGTCTTGGTACTAAAAATACAATAATGCTCTTAAAAAACCCTCTCCATTTTACGTTGTAATAATAGTCTCATCTTAAAAGAAGAGGGGGAGCCAAGAGAAATATCCTTCACATAAAGAAATAGCTGCTTTCATCTTTTTATTACTTTGGAAAAATGTAATATTTGCATGAACTTTTTAAATATTCATTGATGTATGCTAAGAACTTTTCCTTTTTAATTTGGGCTTTACATCTTCAGAGTGAGCAGCAGCATTTAAAATTTAAATTTTCAGTGAAATTTTGGAAGAAGAAATATGATGTCTTCACATACTGTTTTCTTCTTTTAAAAAAACAAACATAACCCCTAAACACAATGCACACCCCGCCTTAGTTTTAGTCATTAGATATTCTCCAGGAAGTGATCTCCATTTTCATTCTAAAAGAAGTCAGCATGTTGCTATTGCTTCTTGTCTTAAAGTTCCTGTCCAATTTACCATTCAGTTTTGCAACATCATCGCAGCAGACTCCTTACCACTTAAATGATAAAAGTTTCAATAGGCACTTTAGTGGAATTACGAAAAAGCTACCACTCTTCCACCATGATGCCAGAAAGCTATCTTCTTTCTAAGTCAGGTCAGTAAACCGTACCTTGTAGGCCTGAGCTTATCTCAATGTAATTCCAGAATAACAAAATAACAACAACAAAAAACTGTGTGTATCACACGATTTATCTTTCCTTCGCAGATCAAACCAAAACTGACAGTATGATAAATGTAGGAACTTGCTGGGAACAGTTGCTGTCTTTTATAATCAGAGGAATTCTGTCCTATTATAAAGCTTAGGTTTATCTTTTAAATTTGTTGTTGGTTTGCTTTTCTTTTATTTCACTGTTGTAGTTATACTTATGTGACTTTGTCAGGGTTATAACTTTCTTCTTCTCCAAACATGTCTGCCAAGATCTTAAAGCGAGGTCCCCAGTCACTCAGATAGTCATAATCCTGGTCTGCCTCTGTAGTAAGGGAGTCTATAGAACTGAGAGACTCTGCAACAGATCCATTTCCTTCATAAGCAAAGGTTGCCAAGGAGTCATAAGGGGGTGCAGTTGGGTCAACATCATTTTCCTGCAGCCTTTGATTAATGAAATCTCTCACATCTGTGTTATCTTCCACTGGTGGTCTCTGACGCGGAAAACGCAAGGTGTCTGGCTTTATGTCCCTGCGTATTTTGTTATCTTCAATCACTTTGGGATTCCTCAGGGCACCTATGTCGAAAGCCTGGGTGTCCTCTTCTCCACCTCCTTCATCATCATAATGGATAACGTTATCTCTGATGTCTTCTTTAGAGGTCATTAGGGTATCTTTTTTCCTCTGCCTCCGTAGTGCTACATACAGTACCACAATGACTGTAACGAGAGAAAACGGAAGTTAAGACATGCACAGAAATAATTTGTTACTCTGATGATATATCATTATATCTTCCTTTGAAAGTTGCAAGCAATCAAAGGGACTTTTTTCCTTAGAAGATATGCTCCTACTATTCTTTTAAAAATAGCAGTGCTCTAGCCTAAGAAAAGTCATTTGCTGTTTGATGTATGAGTCTAACTCCTTAGTGCTTGCTGTGCTGCTAAAGGAAGTAACAAAAAATTTTCCTAGTGGCCTGCTTTGTGAACAAATAGAATTGGACAGGACTTCACCTTTTTAGTTTAGAGATACAGAGAGACGAGGTTTTTCTAAAAAATGTCTTCCATAGCAAAATAGAGAAAAATCCCCAAGTTTCCACATGGCAGAGCAAAAAAACCTACAGTATTAAAGAGAAAGAAATAATCTGAAATCTTTGAAATGGAGAAAAGATAATCCTGCTTCAGTTTTTTATACAGAACACTTTGGCCTCTTCAGGGATCTGCTTTGAAAAATCCCATGTGATATGGTTCTCGAGAGAAAAGGGGTCCAGGAGATCTAGTTGATTTTCAAGTATCACCTCCTCCAAGGTCAACAGTGGTCCATCCCAATGAGCAGGAAATCAAGCAAAGGCAGCAGGAGGCCTGCATGGATGAATAAGGAGCTCCTGACTAAACTCAGAGATAAAAAAAGAGGCATATAAGACCTGAAAACAGAGACAGGTGAGCCAGGGGGAATGTACAGTAACTGTCTGAACATGCAGGGATGCATTTAGGAAAGTAAAAGCACATCTGGCATTGAATCTTGTGAGGGATAGGAATGACAACAAGAAGGCCTTGTACAAGTACGACAGCAGCAAAAGAAAAAGTAGGGAAATTGTGGGCCCACTGGTGAATGGGGCAGGGGACATGTTGACAAAGGACACAGAAAAGGCCAGTCTACACAATGGCTTCTCTGCCTCTGTCTTTATTGGTAAGGTTGTCCTTCAGGAATCCCAGGTCCCTGAGACCAGAGGGAAAGCCCGGAACATGAAAGACTTATCCTTGGTGGAAGAGGGTCTGGTTAGAGAACACTTAAACAAACTGGACACACACAAGGACATGGGACCTGACGGGATGCACATATGAGTGGTGAGGGAGATGACAGATGTCATTGTGAGGCCATTTGAGGTAATTTTTGAAAGGTCATGGAGATTGGGAGAAGTTTCTGAGGACTGGAGCAAGTGTTACTCCTATCTTCAAGAAGGCAAGAAGAACGAGCTAGGGAACTACAGGCCACCTTGATCCTGAGGAAAGTGATGGAGCAAATAATTCTGAAAATTGTTTTCAAACCTGTCAAGAACAGGAAGGGGATCAGGAATAGTCCGCATGGATTTACGAAGGTGAAATTGTGCTTAACTTACCTGACAGCCTTCTACAGTGAGATGACTGCTGGATGAAGGGAGGAAAGTGCATTATTTTTATCCTAACTTTAGCAAAGCTTTTGTTGCTGTCTCCCATAACAACCTTCTCAGAAAAACTGAGAAAGTGTGGACTAGACAAGTAGACGGTGAGGTGGATTGCAAAGGTGGCCAAACTGTCAGGCTGTAGGGGTTGTGATCAACAGCCCAAAGACAAGATGGAGCCCAGTCACTAATGATATACCCTAGGGGCCAATACTGGGACCAATTTTGTTTAACATCATCATAAATGACCTGGATCATGGGACTGAGTGCACCCTCAGCAAGGTTGCAGGTGATACAAAACAGGGATTGTGCCACCATTCAAAGTGACATCACCAGGCTGGGGAAATGGGCCAACAGGAACACCACAAAGTTCAACAAAGGGAAATGCCAAGTCCCACACATGGAGAGGAATAACCACATACTGTAGATGCTGTTGGCTGACTGGCCGGAAAGCAGCTTGACAGAGAAGGACCTAGGGTCCTGATGGACAAGTTCGCCATAGGCCAGCAATGTGCCTTTGTGGCAAAGAAGGCCAACAGAATTTGGGGCTGCATTAGGAAGAACGTTATCAGCAGGTCGAGGGAGGTGATCATTCCCCTCTGTTCAGCCCAGGTCAGACACACTTGGAGTTCTGGGTTCAGTTCTGGTCTTCTCAACACAAGTGCAGAGCCACAAAGATGATTAAGGGATTGCAACACCTGCCATATAAGGAGAGGCTAGGAGAGCTGGGACTGTTCAGCCTGGAGAATTCTCAGGGGTATCTTATCAATGTGTATAAATACCTGATGGATGGAAGTAAAGAAGATGGAGCCAGGTTTTTCTCAGTAGTGCCCAATGACAGGACAAGAGGCAATAGGCACAAATTGAAATGCAGGAAATTCCATTAAAATGTAAGAAAAAAGCTTTACTGTCAGAATGGTCAAGCATTGGATCATGTTGCCCAGAACAGCTGTGGTATATTAAATCATGTTGCCCAGAGAGGCCTGGAGACATTAAAAACCCAACTGGATACTGCTCTAACTGTCCCTGCTGTAAGCAGGGAGGTTGGACTAGATAATCTTCAGAGGTGCCTTCCAACTGTGAATTTGTGATTCGATATAATAAAAAATGTTACAAACTGGTTTTATTCCAAATGACAACTCAATGACAATCAACTTGTGGTGTTTTTTTCAATAGTTTGTCTTTGGAGATATATTTCATTGAATGCAAAATCTGTTTGCAGTAAACTGCCCTTTTTGTTATTTTTTATTACCTAACTGCCTTTAGTAGAAATGACAGTGTTCTAAGTGCTATTGTTGAAGTAACACAATAATGAATACAGGAGTTGCAATGATTATAAATTCATGGTCAGGCTTGTGTGACCTAAAATAACTTCTGATTCTAGTAATATGTTGACTGTCTTTTGTGTAGAAATGAGTTTGACAAGAATGACTACAAGTACAATTTTAACGACTCTGTGGCAGGCCAGGTTCACAGCAATAAATGAAAATCCAAAAGCAGTTTTTAAATTGATCAATGGAATAGTAAGGAGAAAGTCTGGATACAAGATAAACGCCATTCTCTTAGGTTACGCACAGCGTTGGAGATCTCATTATTTATACATTAGTTTTCTGGGTAATATTGCCAGGCTGACTGGAATGGAGTTATTAAAGGACCAAAACCTCTTTTCCAAACATAATCTCGGTAATTCAGTCTGGCATTCTGTGCAAAGCGGGAATTAAAATATCTTCATTAGTTTTGTATATGCCAAGAGCATCAATCAACAGCAGATGTGGTAAGAACTTCTTTGACATAATTATTTTTGAATTAATATGCTGGTTTATTTAAATAAAAAATGTATTTATTTCAACAAACCATTAGGGAAACATAAACACAGTTCTGCTGAATGCCTCCATGATCACGTAGCAAATTTGGGGGAAATTCAGACTTCAGGTATTCCCACTTCCCCAGATACTCTGTCATTGTAAATGATGTCTCTACCAAGAGCACCGAGCTCTCTGCTGTGTAGTTCACACTGTCCAGATTACTGTACACAAAGGTGGCAACTTGAAAGGCTTTGCTACCGCTCTGTGTTTAGGGTTTCTAGGCACTTTGCTCTGTAACAGATAGCTTAGATATCCTGGGAATCGTGCCTTAAGACAGAGCTCTAATTGACTTAGCTCATCATGTGAAAATAAGTTAAAGCTGTTATCATAATGGAATTTGTTTGATGCTGAGGCTCAACCCTGGCTGCTTTTACCCAGGAAACCCCTAAAAGTAATAAAGTAGTCCCAAGGAATTGTGGTAAAGGAGACAGCATTCTTCTTGCTTCCAAAAAACTGACCTAAAGTTGTTTTGTTTTGTTTTAAATTCTTCAGAATGGGTGTATTTGTTAATTCCTGTTCCATAGGAAGTATGACTGTTTGCCATTCTCATTCTGATATGAAACAACACTTTTCCCACAACATAAAATTTTTACACAGAACAGAAATTCTGACTTTTACCCACTGCTACTCAGAAGGTATTTGTGTAGCCCTGAGCCTGTAGTAATTTACTTAAGTGGTAAATTACTATATTATCCAAATGCAAAGAGGTATCCATATGTTATATTCTGCATCTGCAGCTATTTTTCCCTATGCATGAGACCCACATAAGGAGTAGCACAAGATCTAGGAAGCCCACTGGTATCAAGAAGCAGCATAGGCTAGCATCTGTAAAAATAATTCTGCTTTCTGCAGCCCACATTGTGCCTGTGTAAGCTACAAAGTTGATTTTATTTTGTTATCAGTTCGTTAAGGCTATATTATAAGTAGAATGCACATGAGTATTGACTGCTGGGCATGCTGTAAATAAGGCAATATGTAAATATACTGAAGATCAAATGACAATGCCACCTTATGGAATCCTTGCCTGCCTGAAATTAAAATGTTCCTGTAAAGTTTTACATGGATCTAGCCAGTCACAGTCTACATTACAATTATTTTCTCCTCTCTCATTTCTTCATTCTCCTTTTGCTCAAGCTGGCATGAAGAATCAAATAATGGCCCTTACTAATTCCTTACTGCTGTTACTGTCAGTAGGACTTGTGTACCTTAGTAATAATCTAAAAATATTAATTCTTCAAGAAGATATTTAAACAAAACTGTTTCAGAGAGAAAAAAATATGGTTTGGATTCTACTGAAAGCTAGTTCTCTCCATGCAATAAGAAATACATAGGTGTTAGCAGATTCACGGTCATGGCCAGTGCTTTGGGATACTTCTCTAGAAACGCAGAAGCATAAAAGTTCTCATAAACTGCCACACATTTTCAATGGCCTTTGTTAAACAATAGATGAAGCTAATAACAACACAAATTAATTCAGAGGTGAATAGTCAGAGTAATGCACTTCACATGGTTTCATGAGAACTAACCTAGAAGTATAACAATACACAACAAGATTGCAACCAGTGCTCCTGTGCTGAGGCCTACTGGTAAGAAGATTGCTTCCACGTTGCAGGACAGGATGGTACCATCAGAATCACATCTGCAAACACGGATAGTCATTGTGTTTGTACTGCTCTGGACAGGGTAACTGCTATCTTCTATCACTACTGGAAGAAAGTACAGCTCTTGATGCCTTCTGCTGTAACCATTCCTCCGGGTTTCAATCCCAGCTGTGTTGTCTGTAAAACATGACATAGTCATTACAGGATTTTTATTGTGTAATTCAATTCACCGTTGTAGTTTGTATAACCTTTAGTAACAGGCAGCTATTCCATTTGAAACTCAGTGAACGATAGGCTTTACGCAATTTATCATTACAGAAGGTATTGTATTCTGACTGGTACAGCTATTTTTTGCAGAGCATTAAATAATATTCCATTTCTTGTAAACTTGTTAGCTTGACAGCTAAAATTTCAAAGAAGACATTAATAATTAAAAAAAGCATTTACAGGTATTAGATTAGGAAGGCTTTTCAGTTTTTCTTTTCTCCTTATCTCCTTATATTCCAAGCCTGTGGCCCAAAGAACTTTGATTGCACACGGATTTCGAATCAAGTCCCTATTAATTAATTAATTCCCCTTTGAAACTGAAAGTAATATATCTAGACAAGATGCAAAGCCCCTTCAACTTTCCTGTCCCATTAAAAATAAATACAGAAATGAACCAAGTACTTTATGATCAGTACATTCTCCATCAATTAGTCATTAACGTGTTCAGAACTCCTAGAAGTTACGTTTTGTCCTTTCTTCCCAGTAGGTATTCAGTTATCGTTGCTTTTCTTGAATCAAAGAGAGCAGCAAGGAAATGATGTGCAGATTAAAGAAATTACACTGAAAGCAAAACCAAAATGAAATTATCAAAGAATAAATTAGCTGACAGATGTGAATGAAGGTAGCCTGCAGCAGTCACCATTTTACCATCTCACCCATGTGCTTTATTAAATCTCTAGAAGAAGTCACTTGTCTATGTTATGACTTTCATCCCTTCCTGGAGTTTTATCACTACATAGGAGGATTAAGGGCTCTGAATTCAGCACTCAAATACTTGTGTGCAGTTCTGATTAAGGACAATAAGAAGGAACCTTAAATATCCAAAATCAGATATGTTATGATTAGACACCATTGAGAAAGCACTTGACTGACAAAATGCTTATTTCAGAAGTCCCCTTTTTATCAAACTCAAACATGGCACATGGACAAGTCAAGTTCAGTGACACTGAGTTTTGAAAAAGAAAAATGTCTCAAAATTGTTTGAATCAAACCAGCTTCCATCTTCATTTGCACTGTATAGAGTTTTAGATCTAATTTGAAGTAATCCAGCTTAAACTTATTTCTATTCTTATTTCTATTACTAGAATCAATTCTGCTCTTTTTTTTTCTTCTAATTGCAATGTTGAAGATCACTTTAATACATGTTACAATGCAACTAAATGACTTTCCATTCTCCTTTGAGAATGAAACAAACAGAGCTCTTAAGTCTTTGAACAATTTTTGTTGCTTTTCTATGACCACTTCCAGTTGTTCAAACTCCTTTTGAAAGTATGAACAGAGGCATGTATTTGAACTCTACACAGAGCAGCCTGGAGCTGCAGTCTGAAGCTGAGACACCTTCTGGTTCTTCAGTCTGTCGACAACAAACTCATTTTCAGGATATGTGTTACAGCCTGGTGAGAAGGAAAATTCTCTCTCTTACATGAGCAACTGTGCTCAGCAGGGAAGCAGTCCTCTAGGGAGCAGAGTGAGGCCAGCAAAGTGGAAAGAGGAAGGTGGGCGGTTCAGCTGGAAGCACTCCAGCTCTGCCAAGGCCTCTCACTTCTATTCACAGCTGGTGGATTGGTCTCAGAACTGCTGAAGGCATAGTCTAGAAACATAACATTTCTCTGTGTTTATATTTATAGAGGCTCCAAATGGAAACCTTGAGCTTCTCTCCTGCTTCTGTCCTCATTAAGTTAGATTCTGAGGAAGTGTGAAATCTGGAAAAGTGTATTCTCTTAGGTGCACTACAAACATATTACACCTGCTGTAATATCACACCACCCATGATTTTTAGCTGTATAGAATGGCACTGGTTATTTGGCTTCTTGATGTGTTTAAAAATGTTAAATGACACCTTTACTTGTAAAAGCGTTAATTGTAACACAGGGAACAAGATTGTTTCCTCAAAAAAAAAAATCAAAATTCCTTTCATAAAGTACCTGCTTGGTACTAAAATAATTGCTAACTCAAAAGATAATGGTATTTATGTTTTTAAATGGTTTCTGTAGTGAAAATAAAGTTGTGTTATTATAACTCCAAATTGTGCACAGAGCAGACCTTCCAACTTTTTGTCAAACAAAAGGCAGAAGATACTGAAAATATTGTACAGAGTTTCTGTTTGAACAGATTTTTCTAACAGCTGTGTAAAAAGTATTTTATGGTGGGAAAATACTCCACAAAAGCTTTTTTTCTGTCTTACTTATGTTTCAATAAATAGTGTACTTCTTTCTTCTTTTGTAGTAAGTGTTAAGAAACACCTTTAAGAGTGTGTATATAGGTACATACACAGACAAACATTTATGCATGAAAAATTGTTTGTCTTGGTGGTTTCTAATTCCATTTTCTTATGGGAATATTGCATTTGTTTCTATACAGTAGAGAAAGTTTGTTAACAGACTACTGAGATACAAAGTCATCTTGGTGTCAACATTACTGGTTTAAATGGGGCAATTTAATCATCTAATAATATTTGAGCAATTTCCTCACCAAACTTAGGCTAAGCACGCTTCTTGAAAGCTATAAATGGGAAAGGTCTTTCAGTTTAATTACTGTATAGCCTTTTTAAGTTTAAAGATTCTTTTGAGGAATTAAATATGTTAAAATGACCTGAGATGAACTGGAAGACTTCTATTTAAAAAAAAATAGTTTGTAATTATTTGAAAAAAAACAAATTTTGGTGAAATTAAAGGACATTTTAGTAAATGGACAGAAAGAAAGAAATTAAAGCTCACTCTTTAAATAAATCTTGACCAAAAGAGCAAAGGTATTTAGAAATACACAGTATTCGTGTTGTAAGACTGCATAATTACAAAGATACTACCCATATAGGCCTTCAAATGTGTTGAAAAGTGAAAAGGTGAAAGTAATTCCTGTAAAATATGAGGAAGATCTAAAGAGGTATATTTTCCTCCTTCCGTTAAGATAAGAGCACATTTCTTTTAATTATAATCATTAGCAAAGTTCATCATGCTGAGTTTTCCAAGGAAATACTAGCAACAGCTAAGTAGGGAACAGAAAATAACAGAAAGTACAGTGCAGCATTGAGGGGTAGCAAACTTAAGCATTATGCAAAATTTTAAGTCCAGTGGGACACAGATGTAAAGCATTTAAATCTTGCTTGGCGTAATTATAGACAGATGTTGAAATACCACAACATTTTTAAATACTAGTAGCTGTTAAAACCAAACTGTTTAGACTAAACACTTCTGGAGAAGAGTGATGACCTAATCTTCCAAGAATAGAAGTAAGGGGACTTGAATCCATTGTAATGTTGTCCTTCATATTCACTGAGCTGTCTGGCTCAAGAAAACTATTTAACTGTTCTCCAATAAAATGCTGATCTACATATTTTTGTTTTTGTAAGTTACTATTATTCATGTCTGTAATATTATTAATTATTATGGTTTCATTATATACTGTATTTACAAATCATTAAGTGAAATTTTTTGCTCATCTGTAAACTGTTTTTGGCTCTCTATGACATACTAAGATAAAAGTGACTAATAAGTTTGGAAATAAACTGGTTTTGTCTTATCATCTTCACAGAGGAGCTATCCTCCAGAAAGCACAATAGCTGGATACTTTGAAAACAGTTAGCAAAGTAATAGTATTCAAACTAGGCAACAATAGTGCCTTGTTTAAAGGTATACCTGTATTGGCATATGAGTTCTTCCTGAGATACTGAACGATAAAAGAAAGGAAATAAAACAGGTAGCAGTATTTTTGCAGGCCTGTAGGGAAATCTCAGCCTTTGGTGTTCTGACAATTCTTGTCCCTTAAAAATGAGAAAATGTGCAAGACCTGAATTTGTATTAATATATGTCCTACATAGTTTAACAATTAGAAATGTCAAATAAAAAATCTATTCTGTAGATATGACTGTAATATAAAGTAATCATATTTGTCATTATAATCACAGCCTTCTGCTCTGGAAGAGAGATATGGGTAAGCAACTTACTTCTGTAGTCATGGACTGTGAAATTTGGTTTGTTGGAAGCCTCAGCTGACAGTCTGAAGGAAAACCTTTGCCCAGCTGGTGACAAATCTTTGTCTGCTGCAGTGACAGTCTGTATCACCTGAAACCAGATTAAGATTAATTCTGAAGTCAGTTCACTATTCTAAAAGAAGTAGTTTTGTAGAAGTAGAAAGTGACCATCAAATGAAACAATGAAAGTGAAATCCTGCTGAATTACTCTCATTCCCCTAATATATTGGACAGTGGAGGCCAGAAGTCTGAATACTATAGCCTCCAGAGGACTTGTGATGTCTCAGAAGGTCTCACTTTGACATACCTGAAGGAAATCAGAAAGGTAGATTTACCCTATACTCATAGCAGAAGTATTTAATATTTGTCTTTTGTATCAAAATGCTAGTGATTGTTTTCAGGTGAGTGATTACTTAAACAGTTCCCTTTATCTGCTACTACTACTATCACTGTTACTACCAGTACATGTTGTATTACTTCACAAAGCTGCACCCTAATTTTACAGCTTGGAATGAAGTAGAGAGGGTCGAAATGTCTGGACCATCTAGGCGTGAAGGAACTTTTGGATCCCAGAATCCTACCTACCAGATTTCAGGCAAGCACAGTGCAGTTACAATGTGTCATAGTAGGACTGCCACTGATCTTTTAAAAAGGAAGGCATTTTTTTATGTAACAAAGGTCTAAATATTTATAATTTTTTGTCAGCTCAGTGCTTGTCTCAGCCTTCCCTGTAAAAGGTTTCCCTTTCTACTGTTAGTGCCTGCATAAGGTACTAACTAAAGGTAGCTGATAAACTAAAAGTTAAATTAGGTTGTATGGTAGGTAGTCGAAACATACATTAAAAAAAAAAAAAAATGAGATGGGAATATCATATGAAGTCATGGACAAATAAAGGCAATAAAAATCACATGGACTGATTACATACATAGAAAGAGAAGTCACTGATTACACAGCAGGCTGAATATGTTCCTGCAATGGCTTTTAGTAACTCTCAAAGCTGAACAGTTGAAGCTAGAAGTCTTGTTTTGGAAACAGTATCAGCTGTTAATATGTATGATGGTCAGCCTTGGTGCTTTGCAGCAGTGTGTTTAATTGCACAAATTTAATGCAGAAGGAGCACATGCCAACAGCTTCTGGGGCCAGCTCTATTAATACTGGCACCACTCATGGTATAAGGTGATATTCTGAATCTGAAATAGGTTTTGCATGCTCTGTATACATTTGAAACTACTTATAAAAACAAGCTTTCAGGAGGATTGTCCTTGGGGTTGTGGGTTCTTTTTCTTGGAATAGGACACAGAAATGTGTATAATCCATCCTACTCCCTTTATTCACTGTAGTTTTACCCTTATATTTAAATACCTTTAAGGAAGGGATTCTTTCTCCTGTCATAGCTATCAAATGCACAGTAAAGGGTTGCTCAGGCCCATGTAATCAGGGATAATAAAAATAGATAGACCATAAACAGACCATAAACAGACCATAAAGGTCAACAAACAAAATTCTGAAAGGTGAATACTTCCAACACAGACATTTTATTTGTAAAAGAATTCTAACCATGATGTCATTTTCAAACCCAGAATTTCTATTGCTATGAATAATAAGGAAAGAAAGATCAAAATAGCAAGCATTACAAATTTGAAATACCTGTCCTGGTTTGGCATTTTCACATACAGATGTCTCGTATGGAACTGAAATTTCAGGAGGAAACTCGTTGACATCCAGGACATGTATTATAACGTTGACTTTGCTCGTTAATAGTGGGTTACCTATAAATGATTTTTAGGAGAAAAGCATTAAGGAATGCTATTTATGTTTGTTGTCATCACCATTGCCCATGAGCTGCCATAAACTGTTTTGATCCCAGTACTGTGACTTTAAAAGCCCTTGACTTCTGTTTATTTCTGACTTGTACTACGGAGAAATCAGAAGCAAACTTCTTATCAATTTGTACCAGACTGTGATCCATTAGTCTTCATGGAGTAAGGAATCAACCAACATGATTATGTTTATCAGAGCATAAATTAAAGAACTTGAAGTTGTACCTGTAATTAAAGATGCAAACTTTTCTCAGACCACTTTTCATGGAGTCTGTGGAAAACACTTCCAATTATTAAAGCTGAGTTCTGTTTTCCACAATGGAAGGCAGAAAATCATCATCGACATTGCTACTTAGCCACTGTTTACATCTTCAAGATATTAAGGAGGTAAGTGAAGCATACCCATTTAGAAGATGGATAAAAGTAAGAGAAAGATATAAAGAAAAATCTTGCTGAAAGCTAGACAGAGTCAGTGGTAAATTTAGCAGTGAAACATGTAGAGCTAGCATTCAACTTCTGGTTAAACAATTAGGCTATGTTGTAACAGTTATTTCTTTAACTGCGTACGTATTTGCAAGCAGCAAATACTTTTGTGCAAAAGAAATGCCAAAAAACAGTATAGATAATGCTTCTTTCCATTGTCCTACTAATGCAGGTAATCTTCATCAGTCACTAGATGCATTTTATAAACAAGTTTACCTGCAAATGCAATGTCTGACAGAAAGGAGACACAAATTCAATACAAACCAGACAATATTCTCTTTTACTTTATGTTGAGACCCCTTGCAAGAGAGCAGATACATAAAAAACAGTTTAGTTGGTGAGTCAAAAGGATAATTATTTTATCCTTTTGCATTTAAGAAGAGTGGCAGCCACTACACAGACACAGTTACCTGTTCAAGAAATCTATGCTATGCGTCAGAGTGGTGTAGGAGTGACAGCATGGGGTCATGGTTAAGTGCAAGAACAGTTTTCTTGAATCTTCAGACATAAATGGGCCCTTCAAATTAGTTGCATTACTTCATAGTTTGTATAAACCTTCGAGTACCATCATCTGTTAACATCTTTATGGTTCAAGGATATTATGGTAGTAGAAAATATGTAAAGTACTTTGACTAATGAACTTGTGAAACCAAGATATCTGAGAAAAGAGATACTGACCATTGAGTAGAACTGGTGATTCCTTAATCCCAGTTATGGTATGGAGGAGAAGATCTTGAGATTTAAGCTGAGGTATCTTTAGCATTCACAAAATTTGGGCCTAGAGTTAGAGGAGCTGGGAAGATGGTTTGGACAGGAAGGATTATGGTTACTTTATATTTCTTTTCAAACTTAATTAGTGCCTTGATGATGGGAAATCAGAAATAAGATCTTATGCATCATATCTATTTCCTCTTTTGTAAGATGCAAAAACCATTTCCATACTAGGTAATTAAGCAGCACACTGAGGAACTTTTTGAGCACTGGACTGTGATTTTTTTATACTGTTATGTTCTTATAGCAGCCCTTGGCACAGTTTTGGCCTGGGGCAACTAGTGGTCTTGTGAACAATTCACATGCATGTGATGGAAGCTAGTATGAGTGAGGGACCACTCTCAAAGAATCGATTTACATGTGGGCACCCTGTTTAGAAGGTAGGAGTATTTAATGGCATAGAAATAGGCTATTAAGTGCCAGCTGGCCTTTGTGCTTGAAATGAATGCAAGCTATGTTTAATTTATTAGATTGGACAAGTCTGTGGGATCAAAAATTTCAGAAACAGCAACCTTGAAGTCAACTAGGGTGTTGATTTACTGTAAGAAGAAAAAAAACTACAATGAAATATAGTCAGGGAGCAAAAAGAAGTATGGAGAAACTGGGAAGTGAAATGGGGGAAAAAAATGTGAGTCTGAAACATCGCCTCCCTGTTAATGCACTTTGTTCTAGATAAAGGATGATTTTTTATTTCTATGCATTAGTAAGGGACCTTCTGCATTCAGCTGACTTCATGCCTGTGTCATCATCTGCGTGTCAGCAGAACAATCATCCACCTCCCACTTAAAAAGATCTCTACTTTGGGACAGACTTCTTTAACAAGGGCAAGAATAAAGTTATGATGTCTTGTGTTAAACATGACAGTAGGCTATCCATCACTCCATGCTGGGTACACTTCTGAGATGTTCTCAAGAGTCTGTTGTGCTGCTATTTGGAGACAGATTCACAGACAGTATTTAGATCATATGTTTGGAATTTTTTTAGGGTCAGAAATAGAGTTTACAGTATAATGATACATGCTCAGAGCTGGTCATTGCATAACTTGGGTAGAATAATTTCCCTTATCCCAGTTCCCTATGTGGAACCAGCGGCTACTGTCCATATGCAAGACATACTGTGTTAATGCTGGGTAACCAGGACTTCCCTGTCTGTGAGTGTACAAGTTGACACAAGCAAGCCTAGGACAAGCAGATTTCATAATTAACTGTTTGCTAAGGGTCCAAGTTCTGCCTCTCTTTAAGCTGCCAACCTGCACCATGTCTGGTGTAGGCAAGGATGAAGGGGCAGGACCTGGAGTTTAGGGAAGAATAATCTCGGTGTACATATATATATATATATGTGAATATATATGTCAAATAAATGCAGAATGAGGACACTGGACATCAAATCATTTACAAATTCCCAAATAAACAGGGTTTTGAACTTTTTTTTTTTTTTCCTCCACAGTAGTCTATGTCAGCAAAGGTTACTTTAATAAACACAAGGTAATTCTCTTCTGTCTTATATTTGAAATGTATTCCTTTAAAAATTATAATTTCTGGTGATTTAGTGCTAATAATAGTCAGAAGTATCACCTTGTAAGAGAAGTCTAAGTGGTACATCCATATATACAGTTACATTAATCATTTGTCTGCTGCTATGTTTAGCTGTCTAAACTGCATGCCATGTGTGCCATTGTTTGAAAGGTAACTTGATTGCTCTAAAGCCATAATATTACTTCAAGACTTTACTGACTGTGAGAAAAAATGTAACACAAGCATCATCTGTGATTCGGACAGGATTTAATTTTGAAGCTACAGAAGAAAAAAGGGGAACAATCACATAGAAGGCCCCAGGGCTCAGGCACAGGCAGGGAGTCCATGCAAGTCTGCTTGTGACCTTGGCATCATTTTCCACATATAAAGAAGTGATGGCAAAGCTGGTTTAATTTATTTTTCTCTTAGACTTGATGGGGATAAAACTGGTGGTCTTTGTTCATAATTGGCCTGTTCAAGAAAAGGTAATTTGCAGAATGACCATTAGGATGTGTCTAAAAGGTGGGATTTTGTTGTTTTTGTTCCTCACAGTGAGAAGGCAAAAATGCATATTTTTAGCAATAAAGCTTTTTAAGTAACAGAACTTAATATGCCTATTACTCCTTTGAAGTCTGTTTATTTTAAAGAGATAAGGTCATGGAGAACTGAAAATACTTATGTGACAATAGTGTCCATTGCAGCAGGTTTAAGCAACTGATTGCAATTCTGGGCCACTTTCCTTAGGTAATAATGTATATGTCAAGGCACTGTTCAGAGCACTTTTTCTTGATAAGAGATGGCTTTTTCCGTGTTTCTATGTCAGCACTGAACAAGAGGCAATTTTTTTATAGCAGAAATTCTACAAATATAGTAATTCCCCCCCACGTTTTCTTCAGATGTTTTCTTCTCTCTAACCTTTTTTGATTGTGTGCAGTGTGTCATCCCTCAAACCCCAGCCTTTATTTCTGTGCTAGCTCTTAGTCAGACAATTGCATATAAGGTTTTGACAGTTAGTATACCTCAAATCCTCCAAAATATTGCCAATTACTGGTGTAGTACCGGTATGACAATTGTTTTTAATGCTATGGATAATGGTCAATGTATAAATATTTTGAGGTATGCTGAAATGAATCACAAATATGTCTTAGGTGTAGATTCGTAACTCGTCAATTGTTAAAATTGAGAATTTCATAATATAGCCTACTTACTACAGCTCTACATAAAAGCGGTATTATTATATATGTGCTGGGAAGCTGCACAGTCAAGTAGACTTGGAGGTTTCAGCTAGCTTTAATTACTCTTGGGAATAATAAACAGATTTACACCAACTTTACTAAAACTGCTGCCTTACTGCAGAAAATATTTAGAAGTCTTAAATGTTCTTTGTCCACCAATAAATCTAACTAGTTAAGCTTTACTTATGTTTAATATGTTTACTGAAACATAGACCATTACAAGACCTCCCTTCTGCATCTACCTGTCTTTCAGTTTCTCTGGAAACAAATTACAGTTCTGCTGGACTTTCTGTCAATATATACACGCACATGTATCTCCATATACTCAATCACTTGTGATAGATTAGTCTCCTCTGTTAGTGTATTCCTTTTCCAAGTTATGGATAAAATTACAGTTTTCATTTGACTGGTGTCCTCGTTATATTTTCAGGCTCCAGGGAGTGAGCCTATGGGTTCTTTTTTGAGATAGCTACAACTTTTTTTGAGATAGCTACAAATTTATTTTCTTATTTTAAATAATGTATACCTTCTTACTTCCAAAATCTCCCTCTTCCTGTTAGTAGCATGTATTATTTTTTGAAGACTCAGTGCCAAACAATACATTGAGGAAAACAAGTTCTTTGCTTTAGAAGCTTGCATTTCTGGACACATAAACAATACAGAATGAATGAGAAAGACAGCGGGGGTCCTCTTCTACAGCCTGTTGATGTCAACAGAAAAACTTCTGTGGCCTTAACACAACCACTAAGTGACCAAAAGACTTGTATTCAAAGGGTGGTATACGCCTGTGAGAGTTTCGGTTTGACAGGATTATGAAGGAGGAATGCTACACGGAAGGATGGCAATGAAGAAAGCTTCAGCCACATAATACAGTGGAAGAAGGGAGTTCTTATCAAAAAAAAAAAAAGCTAGAAGAAAAAAGAAATTAAGAAAATGAAGAAATGAAGAAAAAGATGAAAAAACCCACCACAAATCATATAGGAAGAGAAAACAAGTGGTTAGGCATAAAGTTTTGGGCAGAGAGAAAACATAAGAGCAGAGATGCAGCACACAGATCGATTCATTTAGGGCCTTAAATCTTGATTTAATTTTAGTGTACTTTTTGTCTGAGAATCGAATGAATCTTTAAATTTTTCTACCTTAAAAAAGCAGATTGACAGACTTGTTATTTTACTAACCTAATTTCATATGAAGTGAAATACAAAATCAGAAATAAGAATTGGAAGGTCTCCATACAGCTCCTCATGCTCTTCATGCTGACAAAATGTTTTTCAGCTTCTGAGGGAACTGTGCCTACATGAGGGCTACTAGAAAAACCTTACCATACAGGGCTGTTTGAACATCACACTTAGCCTCACAATGAGTCTGGCAAAATGATATTTATTGGCCCTTCTTAAATAATCTCTTGGTAATACATGCACTCTTTACAGTATATTTATGCTTGAGCACTACATTCTGAAAAAAATAGCACATTAGCATATTAATTCAGTTTGTGTCATACTTACTAACTTTACTTGCAATTATAGAGAAATTGTACTGTGCTGTGCTTTCTCTGTCCAGTAATTGATTAGTAGCAATGGTTCCTTCAGTAGCATCTATTGTAAAGTAACTGTCCACATCATTTTTCCAATCGATGAAGTATCTGTATGTGAAAAATATTAAACAAAGTAGATGCAAATGTGCAAAGATTACTAATTTATCATAACAGCAGTCTAGCTAGCTCAAGTTTTGTTATTTTTCTCTTCGCAGCTAATAGCATCCTTGCAGGAAGAAGACAATAAAGAATGATTTGTTTATTTATTTTTTGCAGAGTTGGAATGCTCAAGGGAAAAGGGGATATAATAAAAAATTTAGTACTGCTGATGTTCAGATTATTTCAAATCTTTGAGCTCCCAAGAAGATGATGCACAGTTTCTGTGACCCTGATCGCTTACACCAGTCACTTTGGAAATCACTAGATAGGTTTAGAGGGAAAAAGAGAAAAGATATGTGAAATAGTGCTTAAGGTATGAGCAGCAATGAAGAAGGATCAGATCTGGTCTCTTTACATCCATTTGTAGCTGCAATAGGCTGGTAGTAGCCTCACTGGGCTTGCAAAGAGGTGTCCCAGGGGACGTTTGCAGGTTGTTGGCACAGTCTACTCAAAGATCCCTCACCTAAGGGATGCTGGAAGAGTCACAGTATGGGAGACAGAGAAGAGTGTGCTTATTCCCCCACATCTATAGGTGCAATAAAAAGCTCTTTGCCTTTGGAAAGAATAGGCAACTTTCACTGGAGTTGTGAGGAACAGGGCAATGTTGCTGGTTTTTTATTCTACTGAGCATTTTTTTGTAAAAAAGTATGAACATAGAACAGATTCAAAACTTAAAATGTGTACTTATTTGTTGTTTTTCCCTAGCAAGGAGTTAATAGAAAGCAGAGATGTGCTTGTAAACATAGCTGCTTAAAAGCAATCTGATAATTATCCCAAACCCATTTCCTTTAAATGCTAATTAATTTGAAAGTCTGTTTTCACATTTGATGCTACTGTTTGTAGTCATAACAGAATAATAATTTTTCTGATGCAGTGCCGCCAGCTACTAATTTACTTTTCATTGTTAGTCTCTTCATACCTTGATGATGTTTCTCAAAAACTAGGCAGGATGAAATTGAGAAAGCCATTTGTGAGCAGTAGGCAATAAGAACAAAATGGCCCTCAACAACAAGTACATTTAGAAGATCACAAAGGCCAGAGGACTGTGTCTATGACACCTCAATTCATGTAAACCAGTGAGAATAAGAATAAAAGTTAGCATTTCCTTCTCTAATTAGTGTGATTTATAGAAAGAATATATAGGGAATGTAATGATAAACACGATGTTTGTTGCTGTAGAAGGAAGCAATGGTAGAAAGGGGTATATGGCATATTCCCAAAGAAAATATCTCAGATCAGGATTCAAGAATGCCAATAGCTCAGGAACACTTGAATAGTAAAAAAATCACAAATAAGGTACCATGCTCCTTTGGAGACATTTTATTTAATCAAAATCACAAGAAAATCCTATCTGTAGGTGAAATACGTTATTTCATCAACTGACAGGCATCATTACCAGTTCACCGCTCTATTTGAAAAGCCTCAGAAACTATTTGCTAAAGGCAGCATGTATCCTTTTACACAGCTGAGCAGGCACATTTTCTTGAATATGATAATATTGTCTACCCACATTTGTAATTTCAATTTCATTGTTCAAAATTTGGTTAAGATAAAAATTATGAAAAATATATAAGCCATTTATTAGAAATATCATTACACCAAGACACTCTTTCAGGAACAGCAAAATTACTCTTTCAGGCTTTGCATGTTTAATAGATTATAATTTCTTCAAAAATTAAATATGCAGCCACACATAAATAAATGTGATGGAAGCATGAGAAAGTAACTTTGCTTATCTTTCCCCTTAGAAAGATGAGTTTTGTCCAAGTACCCTACACACCACAGTACAAGCCAATGAAGAAAGTACAGGACCTAATTCAAAGCACAGTGTAGGTGATAGCCTCCTTTACCAGGAGGCTTTGAAACTGCAGAAAACATATTCAGTTTGAACAGTTGTGTTTGAAGTTGAGTTCAAGCATGAATATTTGTAGGATCAAAATCTGATCTGATCAAAAACTATCCACAAACATTCATGCAGGTGATTAACTTCATGCAGAGGCCCAGTATGCCTGCTCCTAAACATAAGCATAAGCAGGATCAAAGTCCACAATAAACACTGCAAGACTAGCACACTCCTGTTGAAACTAATGGCAGAATTCCTCTTGGCTTCAGTGGGATTGGGATCTGTGGAATTCAAGTTTGATAAAAACAGAACTGTAACAGTTCTTCCAAATTAATTTTCGCCGGTGTTAACACTATGGATGCTATTATGTCAGCACTGTTAGTATTGTTAGACTTCTTTTTTTTTTTAACTTTGGCATTATCTTTAAAGACATCCCTTCCTTCTCTCTCCATGTGCTGCACATATGGTAAAATCAGGGGTGGAGTAGCCAGTCATTTCAGCATCTCTCATCCTAAGAAGCTAAATACCCAATTAGACTACAGAGGGAAGAGTAGGAAGAAGTATTGGAGATGTACTGCCTAAAATATATATATTACAGGAAAAACTGCAAACAAGTAGCCATTCTTCCTCTTTTCATTGGTTGTCCATGTGCAGCATCCATGAAAACATATCTGGCAGAAGATCCTCTTACAGACAGCTCTTATGGATATAGTATTGCTTCCAGATTCTTCAGTAAGCCTGTAAGGCTTAGGAAAAAGTGAATGGGACCCCATCTGGCTGCTTTTCAAACGTGAGTTTTTGGAACATCCCAAAGAGAGGTCACTTTTGAGGAAGGCCCTAAAAGAAGTGTAGGTTCCTTTTACAGCCCAAAAGCACTCTCTCATACAGTCTGATGCTCAATGTGGGATTCTTTGTAAGCAGCACAGCAAGAGTCTCTTTCTATGGCCAACAGTATTGCCTGAGCTCTCTTACTTGCAAAAAATGCTTTCAAGAAGAGAAGAAATGGGAAAGGGCTCTTCAACCAGAAAAATCAGTAACTTTCCAGAGATAAACCCAGGTATCTGGGACATAAAGCCTGACATTTGTTGTTAGATTGTGACACAGAGGAACTCTGTTGAAATACTAGTTTTAGGACAGCTGTCTAGATCTTCTAGTCATGGTCTAGCAGTTTGAAGCAACTGAAGCTGGTTTGTTTGACTGCTCAGAGTCCTTGCAAGACAGATCATGGAAAACTGCACTAATCCCAAGAGGCAGCTCTCTCCTTGAAAAGTTAGGGAGAACAGGCACAGCCTTACTTGTTGACATAGGACACAGCAGTATTACTTTCAGAAGCACCTGAACAGGCCTGCCTGTCAGCTCTGAGTACCGGGACATTGATATATTGTTTATATTCACTGACGAGGAAGAAACTTTGAACTGTATGTCTCCCTGAAAATACTTCCCAGAAGAGGATAGTATTCCAGGATGTATTATTGAAGTGGCAGGAGGATAAGTGTGGAAGGATATACCTTTGCTAACATTGTTTGGATCTCCCCAAGAATAGCTGTATTTGTATATCAAATAAGATAGAAGAGTCAGAATGGAAACATTTTGTTTTTAAAATACTAAGAGTGAAGTCTGAAGGACTCTCATTCAGAGTGTTCGCAAAGACATACACTGCTTTCTTAGGAGCTCCAAGAATAATTTGCACTCATCTTGGCTAAACGGTGAGGCTGTGTGTAGCTCATGGGGTCTCACAGAGCACTCCCCTGAAAGAGGGCTCATCTTTTGAAGAGCAGAGGACAATGGGGAAGACTGTGTTGACTCTAGCTGCAGCACAGAAGACAGCAGAGTGCTTAATGAAGCGTTGATGAATACACGAGTGACAGCAGATCACCTTTGTGAGGGTAACAGGAACTCTGAGCTGCCAAGCAGACAACTGTAGTTGCCTCAGACTGTTATACCATGAATAAAAGAACTGGACAGCTGTCCTGCTGCTGCTATAGAAACATGTGTGACAACGTGCTCAGGAGGGATGGGACGTGGCAGCAGGCTAAGGAGGCTGTGAAGCTCAGGACTTGGGTTGTGTTTTTTGGTCATAAAACTGTAGAGGGAAAGACTTCCCCTGCCTAGCAGGGATGGCCTTGGAATCAGTGGGGTCCATTCTCACCAAAAGTTAATAAACCTTGCCAAAGTCTGTCTTTGTTGTTCTATCTTGATAGTGGCAGCAGTGGCGACACAATGCAACAGAGGAATCGCATAACAAGTTACAGCATGCAAGAACTTACAACATATTACCATCTTTTTTTTCTTTTTTTTTTTTTAGTTGATCCTTAAACATAATACAGAGCATGCATTTGTGTGCCCATGAATTGGCTCTTAGTGGGGATTTCACCAGCTGTTTCCAAATTTGCAGAGGAAAGCATACTGTGGCTTGGACTAAGCTCAAAAAGGGAAGCTTAGGAGAAAGTTACAAGATCCTTTTCAAGTTAATAGCCATATTTTTCTGTTTTACAATATTCAGCTGAGTATTCTAGTCTTGCTAGTACTACCTTGATACCAAATAACCTACACTGTTACAGTTTCATACTCAAATCTCTCTTGCAGTCCATATATACACACGCATATAAAATTTTCTGTTGATATTTCCACCAGCTAAAATGTATTATAGCCACCATTGTTGCTCAGTATCATTTTCTCTTCTCAGCTCTCTTTTGATAGGGTTTTATTGCCTCCAAAGAAGGACAGTTACAAAGTATTGGCCTAAGTATTTTGTTCTATGTTTTTCAAGGATATAGGGACACCTTTGTACAATGTGTTTGCATTTGCTGGGATTGTTCTAGTGACGGAAGCACTCTCAGATCTTCTTTCGAAGAGGATGTCATAAATGTAGAGAAAGTAAAAGTAACAGAGAATCAAGAGGACCAGAAAAATTTACAAGGTGCACAACTTCGACACGGTGAAAGCTGGGTCATATCAAGGTCTAAGTGCTCTCTCTGTCCTGAATTTCTAGCCCAGAGGCACCCTGATGTAGTTATACTTCCTTGTGCTAACATGTAGCTGACAGCTACATCCGTCCATACAGAAAAGCAGCATCCAGGCCTCACACAAGCTGCTTTGATGTTGTTTCAGACTGGAAGGTCTCACAGACTAATTAAAGGAGCAGAGTTGCAATACCTTGCCCATATACACCCATACCTCCTAAAAAGTAAGAGCACAAGCAGGAACAGTCTTGTGTAGCTCTGCCATATCACTGGTTATGAGGTGCATGAGGGGACTTATGAATCTGGAGAAAAAACATTTGTTTACAGAAAGTTTTCTTTCTGATACTGGACCTGAAAGATGAGTCGATGAAACACTTGGTAACATGGCTAAACTCTGATCATCTGAAATGGAATATGCCGTTCTTAAAACTTGTTCATGATATTAACTGCCTTTCGCACCGCTGCTGGAGCCGGGTGGGTGCAGCAAGGGGCGCTGAGGGGGTGGCAGGCCCGGCCCGGCCCCCCGCGGGTTCCCCGTCAGAGCAAGTGAAGCGGTGAGTGACCTCCCCAGAGATCAGTGCCGGGACCTACGGAGCGCGGCAATCCAGATAGTGAAAAATGCCTAAAAAGAAGACTGTCGCTCGTAAGAAAGCTGAGAACCATCGTGAACATGAAAAGCAGATAAGGGCTTCAAGAGCCAACATCAATTTAGCCAAACATCCTTGTAATGCTTCAATGGAATGTGGTAAGTGCCAAAGATGACAGAAGAATAGAGCTTTTTGCTACTTCTGTAACTCTGTTCAAAAATTACCCATTTGTGCACAATGTGGAAAAACCAAATGCATGATGAAGCCTTCAGACTGTGTAATAAAACATGCTGGTGTGTACAGTACTGGACTTGCAACGGTGGGTGCAATCTGTGATTTCTGTGAAGCTTGGGTGTGTCACAGGAGGAAGTGTCTCAGCACGCATGCGTGCATCTGCCCTCTCACAGATGCAGAATGCATCGAGTGCAAAAGAAGTGTCTGGGACCATGGGGGCAGAATATTTGCCTGCTCTTTTTTGCCACAATTTCCTCTGTGAAGATGATCAGTTTGAACATCAAACCAGCTGTCAAGTTTTGGAAGCAGAGACATTTAAATGTGTATCCTGTAACAGGCTTGGGCAGCATTCATGAATGCGTTGTAAGGCTTGTTTTTGTGACGATTATGTGCGAAATAAGGTTTTCGAGCAGGAAAAAGGAAAAGAGCCTCCCTGGCCTAAATGTGGCCATGAAACTCAGCAGACAAAGCATCTGAGCATGTCAACACGCTCTTTGAAGTCTGGCCGACAGACTGGAGGTGAAGATGCAGATGGAGCTTCTGGTTATGATGCCTACTGGAAAAGCCTCTCCTCCAGCAAAGCTGGAGATGCAGGTGACCGTGAGGATGAATATGATGAATATGAAGCAGAAGATGACGATGAAGATGACAATGATGAAGGAGGGAAGGATTCAGATACTGAGACCACAGATGTATTCAGCAATTTGAATTTAGGAAGGACCTATGCTAGTGGGTATGCACATTATGAGGAACCAGAAGATTAAGCTTAGTATGCTGGCAAGCTAAAGACACTTGGAAGGAGCCAAGCAATGCTTCACTTTACTTGTGTACGTGCCAGTAGGATAGCTCTATCAGGTACTTACATATCAAAGTTAGAGAGTAAAGAGTGTGAGACTTCTGCAGTAACTCCAAGTAAGATTTTTTTTTTTGGTATAAACCAATATTGGGTTTGGAACTGGGGAAAAAAACAGGAATATTTTTATTCCCCTAAGCAACAGGAGTGGTTTTGTCCTTGAGTTACTGAATATGATGGTTCAATGCCATTTTCCCCTGTCAATACAAGAACGCGGGAGGGCTGTGCAACTTGTTTCCATTTGCTCATCAGAAATTGTTATTTTTTACAATAATGTTGTTAACTGATTCCATAAAATTAATGTAGTAGTGGGTTGGTTGACTGCATTTTTTTTCGGTCTGCACAATAAAAGTCAACTGAAAGATTAAAAAAAAAAAAAAAAAAAGACTCCTTCTCTGGAAACATTCAAAAGCCGCCTGGACGCGTTCCTGTGTGATACGATCCAGGTAATCCTGCTCCGGCAGGGGGATTGGACTAGATGATCTTTCGAGGTCCCTTCCAATCCCTAACATTCTGTGATTCTGTGATTCTGTGATATTACAACCATGCAATTCAAGCCGGGAAATGAGCAAGGTAAGACATATATAAGTGTGTGTATTTTAGAGGAAGAGAAGATTACTTGCAAGCTAGACTGGAAGGATTAAGGCAAAATACCACAGAAGTAAAACTGTAAAGGAGTTTTAGTAGAGTGCTAAAACAGAGACGATAGGTATGGTGCAGTGATGGTGAACATGAGGAGTAGATCTCTGACCTGCCCAAGATGCTGAAAGGAATAGTGAAGAAATGATGTTGTCCACACCCTTTGTCACTGTATAGTAAGCAGGGAAGGGAAGCATGGATCATGTCCCTAGAGACACTGTTAAGCTGAAGGCACTCTGACCAAACTTGCTCTTGCTGCAACAGGATGCACACACAAAATCATCTGAAGGAGTAAACTACGTTATTCAATTGGATTTGGCAAGAAAATGGAAAGGAATCATCCAATTCAGTGAGCAGTAACACATTTAACATTTAATTACTGGCTTTCCTTTTTATTTTACTGTTCCACAAATAGGGTACAGTAATTGCAACCAGGCTTTTAAAAGAAGAAAAGGAAAAAAAAAAAAAGAAAAAAAAAAGGTGAGGAGGGACATTCCTTTAATTTTTATTTTTGATACAGAGTTGTCCTTTATCATCCGTGCCACTCATCAGAATAAATATTCTTGCCTGTATTTCAATTTCTATTGTGGAATTGTACCTTAAGCAGACCCACATGGTGAAGCTAAGAAAACCCAAACCACAAATTTTCTGTGTACACTCCGAAAAATTTGGCTGCCAACACCAGTTTAGAAAGCATCTGATTACTCTAACTACAGCCTGTCAAACCCAAGCACTGGAATGAAGTATTTTAGATGTAAGAAAATTCCTGAGATGATGAGATAAAAAGAAATATCATTTCTAAGAGAAACTATTCTTTTCCAACCCACAATTTTTTCCAACTTCAAGTACGTACGTAATGCCTTTCCCTCTAACTGAACCATATTGGAAAGAGGAAAGATTAAGTTTAATTTCGCTGAAGGTGCTCTTCTCTTGGGTCACCAGTCCCTTTTGATCTTCCTCAAGCACTGCATCCTTGCCCAGTCACTCTGGAAAGCCCTTATGGCTTGTCAGTGGTGTGAGGAAGAAGTGCCTGCAGCTCTCAGATGGCCTGAGGCACCTCTGAGAGTGCTTGTGTCACGCTGCAGACACCTGGGGAGCTGGTTGGGATGCAGGTTTTGATTTAGGCAACTCATTCAACTGAGGTAAAGGTGACTTTCTCAGTCCAGGCTGCATCATTGGTGTATTTCGGTGCTTGAAATTGATTTATTCAGTATCACCCACTTCAGAGGTTTCAGTTTGACCACTTTGAGAGAATTGCTACTGAAGGTAGTTCTGTTGATAAGGAGCAAATGAGCAATACGTATGAAATGTTAATATATGCAAATTAGCTACTCTGAACTATGAATCTTATATGATTAAGGGAATGAACGAATTTACAGAAACACAGACTTTTTCTGCTTTGAGGGGGAAAGATCATGGGAAGAAATGGGAACAACAACAACAAGACAAAGTTAAGGCTGATCTTCAAAGGAGGAAAGGATTACCGTCCTGGTAATTTCTCTCCTGTAACTGAAGGCTACATTTTGTATCATGTAAAATATCAGATCTTCAGGCCAAGATCCTTAGAGATAGCTGACTGACTGACTTCAGAAGACATGGATTTAAGTGATTCCTCTTTTTCTTAGTAAATTACTTGGTGCCTCATTGCAAGGTGTATCCTCGAGTTAAAAAAGGCAGTGGCAATATGAGCTCACCACAATCAGAAATTAGGCATTTGAAGGTTAATGGCTTCTCATTATTGTGCCTTCATGCAGAACAGACATTTCCTCAAAAATTCCTGTTGATTTTTTTAGTTTGAGAGGGACAAATAACCTGTTTGACAGAAGTGCTTTATAAAAATATCAATACTTGTCCCAACTCACACTTCATTCATTGATGTAAAGCACATTCCTTACTCTGGTACTTAGTGAGATAGAACACTGATTTTTGGGAGAAAAATGTTGCAAAGAAAGGTGAGGGATGAAACAATTTGCTGTAATGTGATACATCACTATTTGTGAACATGAACTTGAATTGTTTAAACTGCATTCACTTTTATTTAAATATTGAACTGCAGATAAATTAAATTCAGAGTTTATGCCAATTTAGGACAGTTAAATACCACCCATCATATCAGAAATAATAGATGGGAATCAAAAAAATTTAGAAATATAAATGAAAGATAGTAAGATTCATTTGGGAATCGTGATCAGTTAGGATTTTTTGTAATTCCAATACATATATAATTAAATAAATGAAAGAAACATCTAAAGCAGGAGTGGCAAAAGGGTTGAGGGACTAGAAGAATACAAATGAAACTTTAGGTGTGGTTTGACTACCTGAAAGTCCAAAGTAATTTTCATGAGTAGAATAATCATGTGCTGTGGCTGGAAATTAAGAGATTACTACACATAACCAGGTTTTAAGAAAATGACACCTCTACAACAGAATTTTGCCCTGGGCATCATGTCACTAGACAGATATCAACAAATTGGACATAGTTTACAGAAGACCAAGGAAAACGGCCTTGTGTCTAGGCATTGTGAGTTATAAGGAAAGATTAAAAGAACTAAAATATGTTTAGCTTGGATAAGAGATGACAAAAGGGAGACATGATAATGGTCTATAGATAGCTGATGGGATTAAACACCTAGAAAGGAAAGGTATTATTTTGTTCAGCACAGAGAAGCAGAGGGGCAAAATTAAGAAAGGGAAAATGTTATACAGCGGTGATGTATATTATGCTGCACACAAGCGAAAAGAAATGAGTTCTGTCACTTAGTACCGGAAAGCTGAGCTGAGTAAAGTAATGGAGACTATGCAATAAGAGAAATTTCTAGAAAGATGGACAGAATAATCCTATTAGTCCCTGTAATGTTAAATTCTGATACATAACACTAACCAGTATCTTTATGCTAATCATACTCAGTTACAAATCTACTCTAAGATGTAGTTCCAAATATTTTAAAATATAACTAGAAAAGTTTTTTTTTAAAGACTGAGTTATTAAACAGTAGAGAAACAGAAAACTCACTACTACAATGAGAAACAAGAAATGCAGACTTCAAGTAGGCTGGAAGAGATTAAAATGTTAGAGAATGTAATGTGTTGAAGCATGCAAACCACTTCGTGTCCTCCAAAATCCCATCCTGCCAGCGAAAGTTCCTTCCTGCAATTCCTAAGATGATCCATTCACTGAGTTATCATTGTGTAAAACTCAGAAAAATTGTATCACCATATGTACATACATATATATTTGAAACACTAAGTCAGTTCTTTATTGCTCTTTTCGAATGTATGTGCTGAACTCTTCTGCTGATTACTGGAAGTACCTTCCATTCCAGTTAAGACTGAGGAATGATTGTTATGATTTTACTAAAAGTGCAATCAAGAATTTTTAAAGCAAGTCCTCTGTAGACTACGCATGCTTAGAGAAGCCATGAAGCTCAAACAAGTATACTTAGATGTAACATAACATTTTATTTTCCTGTGTTAAATGATACAGTCATCTGAGTTATCTGTTTGTAGGGCTAAATATGATAGATTTCCACAGTCTTCCTCAGGGCTGCAGCACTTGAATCACTATTAAGTTACTTTAGTTTCTTTTTCATACCTTCGTTTGATTAAAGATTACCCTTGATTCTGAGTCTTGTGGTTTTCTATTAACTTAAAAATGCTGTCTCATGAGGTTTTACAAGAGCAGCAATGGTAAATATCCGTTTTTCTCCTCTGTGCAGCATGATAATATGAAGTAAGGTGCAATGCACTACTTGCCTAACAGTAGCAGACAACCACAGGGCTCCTTCTCATGTTTTTTTAAGTTCCCTTTACACTGTACAACCCAGCAACTGTTGTGCTGTATGCATACAAAGTATTAGATGTATAAAAAATTATATATATGTAATAATAAAATAAAAATACTTTTTTGTGAATAAAACTCTGTTAATATAAAAAATAAATTTCTAAATATAATGAAAAGAAATAGGATCTCTCTTGTGCAGAACTGCTAGTTTTAATACCCTGGTTTTAATACTGTGATATTCTGCTTAGAGAAAGTAGATCCAGTCAAACTTATCTACTGTCACATAAAAACGTAATCTTATCTATTCATAGCATGAGTTATTAGAAAAATGTAACGCTAATAACAGCAAAATAACATTTGAAGTTTTGCTGTAAAATTTTCCTGTCATTAACCAAAAAATGTAAAGGACGTGGTAATATTCCAAAGTGGCAGATGCTGTTCTGCTCGGTTGCCTTTTTTTGTTTATATGTTTAAATAATTTATTAAGCCATCATGTCCCTTAATGTGAGCAGAAGCTTTCTGTAGCTTTGCTGAATATGTTCAGCACACTGCTGAGGTCTTAGAGGTCAAACCAAAGGAAACCTTGACTGGTTTGCTGTCAGATTTGTTTGCTGAAATCTGGAAGAGCCCTACCCATGCAGACACATAATAATCTCAGTGCTTAATTTTTTGATTTTTTTTTTTCGGGGCGGGGGGGGGAGGCGGTGGTGGAACTGGGCATGAAGAAAAAAAAAAAAAACCACAAAAAAACAAACCAACAAACTAACACCAAACCCAACAAACAAAAAACAAACCCTAATTGAAATGTGAAAAGGAACCAGCACCACTATTCAGTACTATTTATTGCCAGTAAGTCTTAAAATCTCTCCTAAGTGCCCGGTCAGACAGTCACAGCAGGGCATCTGCTGCTGCTCCAGGTTAAGTGGTTATCATCTCCTACCCTCACCTCCTTCCAGTCAGTATTAGTCCTACAGTTCTCCCAAATGCAATTTATTTTTAAAATGAAATGGGCCAGTTTGTAAAGAAGTAGTTCGGTTTCAGTTGTTTTCTAACCTAACTTGTTTCACAAATTGGGTTAATGGGCAGTTGCACTTGCAGAACCGATGTTGATAACCCTCTCATGGTTGATGCTTTGAAATGAGCATCTCAAGGTTGCATATACAGATGCAACTAAAATACAAGCAGACAATGTAGTTGGTCTAATTTGCTCTACATGCCTTTACTGTCATATAATAACACAAAACCCCAAGGTGAGCATAGGTAGAAAGGTCTTAGTGGCATTGCTTTGTTCACAGGTAGGAAAAAGTAGAGATGCTTGTGTGGGCGATGCTATGTAAGTGGCAGAATTGCCTTTCATATTATACCACATCACATTTGCCACACCTAAAAATAAATACACCTCCCAATTTACTGATACATTAAAATATTTCTGACAGTTTTACCATGACTTTTCCTTTATCATTCCACTCAAAATGCCATATTTCTTTATGATTTTGTAGAGATTTTCGAAGGTACTGATGTAAAACTGTTGTAATAGTCCAAGTGAGTGTTTTTGAACATCCCGCTGAAGTGACGTATCTAGTCTTTTAGTGGAAACACAGCTTTGTATTTGTTAAAATATTTCAGCTTAAAAAGCAGAGAATTTTAGATTATTTTGATAGAAGCCTAAGTAAGTTTTTGTACCCCTCTGTCCCCTTTTCCACAGGAGTTCAGCAGTGTAATGAGTCTGAGAGGAGCGTCAGGAAGGGTGGGCACAGCAGCTCGTGCAGAGAGGGCCCTGCCCCTTCACACGAGGGCTGCAACCCGCTGGTGAGGAGCTGAGAACAGCAGGAGCCATGGCAGCCACCCAGCAAAAAGCTTCCCCCTCAGGGTCCCTCGCGGCCCCGCCAGCTGCAAGACTAGATGCAGCCACCTGGACAGAGCCTGCGAGAGCACACGCAGCCGTCCGGGTGCCGGGCTGCAGAGTGCCTGAGTTTCAGGCCAGTATCTGACAGCAGCAGCAGTGAGCACACCTATGGGAGATGATGTGCCCAGGTAAAGGAGCTGCTCAGCCTGGTGACAGAGCTTCGGGAGGAGGTGTCCAAGCTGAGGAGTATCAGGGAGTCAGAAAGGGAAATTGATTGGTGGAATCAAACTCTACCATCTCTGAGACAGATGCACCAGCTGACCACAGTGCAAGGGACAAAGGACCCCCTACCCCCTCGTCACCAGGCAGAGGGAGGACACCCAGGAGACAGGGGAGAATGGAAGCAGGTTACTGCTCGGGGGGGCAGACGAATCCGCTCTCAGCCTGCCTCTCCTTCCCAGGTGCCCTTACACAACAGATATGAGGCCCTGGAATTGGTTGGGCAGACAACTGATGATGTGGATGTAGGCCCTTCTGGGGTGGAGGGGTCACCTAGGCAGCCTACCCCCTGCATCACAACCACTCATGCTAAGAAGAAAAGAAGGGTACTTGTCATAGGTGACTCCCTTCTGACGGGAACAGAGGGCCCCATATGCTGACTGGACCCAACCCACAGGGAAGTCTGCTGCCTCCTGGGGCCCGGGTAAGAGATGTCACTAGAAAACTCCCTAGTCTGGTGAAATCCTCAGACTATTACCCGCTATTGGTTCTCTGTGTCGGCAGTGAGGAGGTAACAAAGAGAAGTCCTCAGGCAATCAAAAGAGACTTCAGAGCTTTGAGGTGGGTGATTGAAGGATCAGGTGCTCAGGTAGTGCTTTTCTCCATCCTTCCAGTAGGAGGGAAGAATATTGAATGGTTTAGGCAGACCCAGACAATTAACACATGGCTCCGAGGCTGGTGTCACCAGCGGAACTTTGGGTTTTTCGATCATGGGATGGTCTCTTCGTTGCCAGGTCTACAGACTTCCAATGTGACGCATCTTTCCCAGAAAGGGAAACGGGTATTTGCTCAGGAGCTAGCAGGGCTGATTGACAGGGCTTTAAACTAGACTGGAAGGGGGAAAGGGGCAACACCAGGCTAGTCAGTGACAAGACACAGGATAGCATGACACAGTTCAAAGAGATGAGTGCTAGTGAAATTCTTCAAACTGCTCCACAAGGTGATGGGCACAATGGACTGCATTTGAAGTGTTTCTACACAAATGCACGCCGTATGAGAACAAGCAAGAGGAGCTAGAAGCACTTGCCCAGTCCCAGGGATACGATATTATTGGCATAAGCGAAACCTGGTGGGATGAGTCCTGTGACTGGTGTGCCATGAGGGATGGTTACAGACTCTTCAGGAGGGATAGGCAGGGCAGGCGAGGCAGGGGTGTGGCACTGTATGTAGTGGAGGGGCTGGAATGTATGGAGCTTACAGTTGGCGATGGCACAGTTGAGAGCCTCTGGGTAAGGGTTAAAGGACAAACAAATAAAGCGGATGTTGTTGTGGGAGTCTACTATAAGCCACACAGCCAGTATGATGACTCAGATGAGTATTCTTTAAGGAACTAAGGGATGCATCTAAGTCATCTGCTTTGTCCTTATGGGGGACTTCAATTTGCCAAATGTTAACTGGGAATGCCGCACAGCTGGTACAAACAGGTCCAGAAGATTTCGAAACCATCTGGATGATAACTTCTTGGTTCAAGTGTTAAGGGAACCAACCAGGAAAGGGGCCTTCCTCAATCTCTTGCTTGTTAACAGAGAGGGTCTTGTGGGGGAAGTGGCGATTGGTGGCTGCCTTGACCATAGCGACCACGAAGCTGTCAAGTTTAAAACTTATGGTAACAGGACGAAGACTACCAGCAAGACCTCTACTCTGGATATGAGGAAAGCAGACTTCAGGGTGCTCAGGGAACTACTTAATAAGGCTCCCTGGGAAAAAGCTTTTGAAGGGGCTGGGGTCCCTCAGTGCTGGTCACTTTTTAAATACCACCTCCTAAGAGCACAGAATCAAGCAATTCCAAAACATCAAAAGTCAAGCAGACGAGGCAGAAGGCCAGCCTGGCTGAGCAGGGATCTTCTTCTTCAACTACGGCAAAAAAAAGAAAGTGTACAACTGCTGGAAGCAGGGTCAGGAGACATGGGAGGATTACAGAGATGCTGTTCGCCACTGTAGGGAGGAAATTCATGCGGCCAAAGCTCAATTAGAGCTGAAGCTGGCCAGCATTGTGAAGGACAATAAAAAGGGCTTTTTTTAAATATATTGGTAGCAAAAGGTAGGCTAGAAATAACATTGTCCCGTTACTCAACCACTGAGAAGAGACTGGTCCCATCCTCTTGACACCCGCCCTTAAGGTGTTTGTAAGCACTGATAAGATCCTCCCCTTAGTCTGCTCTTCTCCGGGCTAAACAGACTCAGCTCCCTCAGCCTCTTCTTGTAAGAGATGCCCCAGTCCTCTGATTATCTTTGTAGCCCTCCACTGGACTCTCTTCAGTAGTTCCTTATCTTTCTTGAACTGGGGAGCCCAGAACTGGACACAGTACTCCAGGTGTGGCCTCACTAAGGCAGTGTAGAGGGGGAGGATAACCTCCCTTGACCTGCTGGCCACACTCTTCCTAATGCACCCCAGGATACCATTGGCCTTTTTGGCCACAAGGGCACATTATTGGCTCATGGTGAACTCATCCACTGGGACTCCCAGGTCCTTCTCTGCAGAGTTGCTTTCCACAAGGTCAACCCCCAACCTGTACTGGTGCATGGGGTTATTCCTCCCTAGGTGCAGGACCCTACACTTGCCTTTGTTGAACTTCATGAGGTTCCCCTCTGCCCAACTCTCTGTCCTGTCCAGGTCTCGCTGAATGGCAGCACAGCCTTCTGGTGTATCAGCCAACACTGGAGCAAACACTTCTTGTCAGAATGTCCTGTGCCTATCATCTTCATGCCTTTCATATAACACACAATCTTCCACACAAAGAAAATGACACAGTTTGAGTTTTCTGCATACTACGTGACTGGGTTCACAGTCCTTCACACATGGCTGCATACTTCTGCATTTTTAATCAGGAGGGTGAAGGATTAGTGATTTTAGCCATCAGTATCTTACCTGATTTGGAATGAGTAATATCCGTGCAAACAAATTATACTTTGCTCTTTTGGAGAAAATTGACTATTATGCAGAATTAATTGACAAGGAAGCAGTGGCTGCAGACAGCTAGACTCTAACGATGTTTCAGAGTCAAGCAAGGGAAGCTGTTAAACTTTTCATAAGCCTTATAAATCTTACATAAGAATTTTAGTAAAACACACTAGGCAATATAGGAAATAAAATGTGCTGCAGTTCAGTTATCAGACCTTCCAAACTGCCAGCTCTGTCTGTCTACAAATTCCTTGCTTCCTCCCCTCTCTCCCTTTAAAGATTTTGCTCATTTGCTTATCAAACCCTTCAGTCAGCTCCATTGTTTCTCTGCATTTCTCATTACTAGCTGAGTGTCTTATCAAAATCTGCTGTCATTTGGAAAATGCATTGTTTTTATTCAGTTTTAACATCATTTTTCCTGCCTCATTGAGCAGGCAGAACTGCAAAACAGCCAGGCAGAGGGAAAGCTTTCTCCTACAGTTTAATTAAGTCTCAGTTGTTTAGACTGTGAGCAGCAGTAGAAGGCACATTGGACTTAACCCCTTCACTCCAGGCACAGCACTCAATATTCCTATGGTGGGAAAGCAGTAGAGCACTTCCTCTACCAGCACCACAAATTATAGGCCCTGAACACCATTTCACCCTGATTTGGAAAGATGTACATTTGCCCTCTGCACTACTGCCCATGGTCTGTTCTTTCCACCTTCATCCTGCACGAAGGACCCGCCACCCGCATTCACTGAGGCACCCAGGCACTGTAGTGTGTATCTCACATTTGGTGAAGAGGAGAGCAGGGCTCCTGCTTTGCTGGTTTTAGGTGGGGAAAGAGCGTGCTGGGACTGGGCATCTGGATGTGTATCAATATCTCTATCAATGGGCAGAGGGAGTATAGAAAGATAGGGAGCAAATGAGTCTGAGTGGAACCCCCAACCCTTAAGAAAGATAAGAGGGGGAAAACAGAAGCGATGACTCCATCAGATATTCAGCCTCAGCAGAAGATGAAACTTTATTTTGTACTTGGGTGCGTGTGACCTGAACACCATGGGATAAGACAGAGATGCTTCCTGGGCCTCTGTTCCCATGCCTGGCCTGAAGTGCTTTGCCTTCTGATAAAGTGCTAAGGTAATAAGTAGCATAACTGCTATAGAGGAGAGCAGGCCTAGTGGCATAAATTCAACAGGAATAATCTTTGATTGCTATGCTTTTGCATCATGTAAATATTAGCTTTGCTCTGTATCTTTCGGATACTAAAATCTGAACAAATCTCATATTTTTCCCCAGAAAAAAAAAAAACTGAAGTAAAATGCTGATGCTGAGACAATCAAAGAAAAAGCAAATAACAGCAATCATGCTGACTCTAGAGAAAACTGCAGCACACAGTAGAGGATTTATCGCTTGCTTAGATCCTCAGCTGGGACTCACTTGGATTGTCAGCTGGATCTGCAAGAGGAAACACTCCATGAAGTCAGGAATTGGAGGCTGCATTGTTGCTTTGAAGCTGGTTTGGTGAAGCGCTCATAAAGTAAGAGATTATTCAGGACAGCTGTGACCCTGCAGGAGCTGCTGCATGTTCCTTTTTCATTTCTCCTCCCCAATCCTCTGCGTGTATAAAGGAACCCAGAATCTGCAGCAATCAATATAAGTATGGAGACATCTTTTAAAAAGTTTTATGAATTTCATGAGGGCCCCAGGGAAAAGTTGCTGGATAAGCATCTCCTTGCTCTCCCTTGCACATTGATGGTCTGACCTGAGCCAAGTCAGGTCCCATCATTTGCCTCTAAAATTGGTTCTTCTCCTACCTGAGCTGGAATTTCTGCACTGTTTCCTCCATACTATTTTCTGATTTACTGCCTAAACAATTTGTTATTATAAATCTGTAGACGACTTATTTACATGAATGCTGACAGCAGTCTTTGCAATTATTTTCTTTTGTGTTTGTGCATACTGAACCTCAGCATTGTATTTAGATTATCTTTGCTCCTTTTTCACATCCAGCCATCTTAGATGATCCTGTGCCATTATTTGCCACACTCTCTGTTCCATCTTAGAAAAGATCACACAGAATCACAGAATGTTAGGGATTAGAAGGGACCTCGAAAGATCATCTAGTCCAATCCCCCTGCCGGAGCAGGATTGCCTAGACCATATCACACAGGAACGCGTCCAGGCGGGTTTTGAATGTCTCCAGAGAAGGAGACTCCACAACCTCTCTGGGCAGCCTGTTCCAGTGTTCAGTCACCCTCACCGTAAAGAAGTTTTTCCTCATATTTATGTGGAACCTCCTGTGTTCCAGCTTGCACCCATTGCCCCTTGTCCTGTCAAGGGATGTCACTGAGAAGAGCCTGGCTCCATCCTCGTGACACTTGCCCTTTACATATTTATAAACATTAATGAGGTCACCCCTCAGTCTCCTCTTCTCTAAGCTAAAGAGACCCAGCTCCCTCAGCCTCTCCTCATAAGGGAGATGTTCCACTCCCTTAATCATCTTCGTGGCTCTGCGCTGGACTCTCTCTAGCAGTTCCCTGTCCTCCTTGAACTGAGGGGCCCAGAACTGGACACAATATTGCAGATGCGGCCTCACCAGGGCAGAGTGGAGGGGGAGGAGAACCTCTCTCAACCTGCTAACCACACCCCTTCTAATACACCCCAGGATGCCATTGGCCTTCTTGGTCACAAGGGCACATTGCTGGCTCATGGTCATCCTGCTGTCCACTAGGACCCCCAGGTCCCTTTCCCCTACGCTGCTCTCCAACAGGTCTGCCCCCAGCTTGTATTGGTACATGGGGTTGTTCTTGCCCAGATGCAGGACTCTACACCTGCCCTTGTTATATTTCATTAAATTTCTCCCCGCCCAACTCTCCAGCCTGTCTAGGTCTCTCTGAATGGCTGCGCAGCCTTCCGGCACATCAGCCACTCCTCCCAGTTTTGTGTCATCAGCGAACTTGCTGACAGTGCACTCTATTCCCTCATCCAAGTCATTAATGAATATATTGAATAGTACTGGTCCCAGTACCGACCCTTGAGGGACTCCGCTAGACACAGGCCTCCAACTGGACTCTGTCCCATTGACCACCACTCTCTGGCTTCTTTCCTTCAGCCAGTTCACAATCCATCTCACTACCCGATCATCCAGACCACACTTCCTCACTTTAGCTGCGAGGATGCTGTGGGAGACCGTGTCAAACGCTTTACTGAAATCGAGATAGACCACATCCACAGCTTTACCATCATCTATCCACCGGGTTACATCCTCATAAAAGGCTATCAAGTTGGTTAAGCATGACTTCCCCTTGGTGAAGCCATGCTGAGTGCCCCTAATGATCCCCCTATCCTTGATGTGCCTAGAGACAGCACCAAGAACAAGTTGTTCCATCACCTTTCCGGGGATGGAGGTGAGGCTGACCGGTCTATAGTTACCCGGGTCCTCCTTCTTGCCCTTTTTGAAGACTGGAGTGACATTTGCTTTCCTCCAGTCCTCAGGCACCTCTCCCGTTGCCCACAACTTAGCAAAGATGATGCAGAGTGGCCTAGCAATGACTTCCGCCAGCTCCCTCAGCACCCGCGGGTGCATCCCATCAGGGCCCATGGATTTATGGACGTCCAGATTGCTTAATTGGTCCCTGACCCAGCCCTCATCTACCAAGACAGATTGCCTCCTGGTCTACCTCAACACTAGAGCGTTGCCCCAGTGGTGCAAGCCCAGCTACTACCCCATCCCCCTTCGAATCTAGTTTAAAGCTCTCCGAATGAGCCCTGCTAATTCCTGTCCCAGAACCCTTTTGCCCCTACGACATAAACCTTCCCCATGTATTACTGTCACGCCTGGTGTCTTATAAAACCAGCCATTATCAAAGAACCCAAAGCCCTGTCTGTAGCACCAGTCTCGTAGCCAGGCATTAATAGAGAGAATCCTACTATTGCATCCCACGTCATCACCTGAAAATGGAAGGAGGGAGGAGAAAACAACTTGTGCTCCAGACTCTTTCACCAACCGTCCTAGGGCCTTGTAGTCTTTCTTCATCCCCCGCAGACTACGGGATGCAGCTTCTTCCCCACCTGTCTGGAAGATCAGCAGGGGGTAGTAGTCTGTGGCCTTCACCAGGTTGGGGAGTTGCCTGGTGATATCCCTGATTCGGGCTCCAGGCAGGCTGCAGACCTCCCTGTGTTGGGGGTCAGCTCTGCATATTGGGCCCTCAGATCCCTTTAGGAAGGAGTCTCCAACCACTAAAACTCTTCTCTTCTTCCTTGTGGAGGAGGTAGCTATACGCCTGTCAGGTTTTTCTGACTGTGGTGGGACCTCTGATATAGGTTGCCTCTCCACCACATCCCCATTGGACCAGCTGTATTCCACTAGGGCTTCATATTTATTGCTCAGAGGCACCTGTGGAGGCAAGGTAGGCAAGGAGGACACTCGCCTTTTGCCACGGCCATAGACTTGCCTCCACTCACTCCTCTCCTCTAGGTTATTGTTTTCCACCTGAGAGGGGCAGAGTACAGGGGTCCCTCGATCCTGGGAGCTCTCCGGCAGGTGCTCCCATTTTTGTTGCAGGGAGGGCAGAGCCTGGCTCCACCAGTCTATCTCCATTTCAGCCTCCCGAATGCTCCTAAGCCTTTCTACTTCGGCTTGAAGCCTTTCAACCTGGCTTTGCAGCTGTGCCGCTCGGCTGAGCAGATCATCTACTTGCTCACAGCGCACACAGCCCCCTGACACCACAGAGACGCTGTAGCATTCCCTGCAGCCTGTGACCTGCACCATTGCCTCCTTCCGTGGGAGCTCTGTCTGGGTTCCCACATCCATTTTGGTCTTCTTCCGCCGGGTAGATACCATTGTTCTTTCACTGAGCTGGGAAATACCTGTAAGTGACACCCGTGGTTCACAGCTCCTTGGCACCTTCCTCGCCTTGTGCACTGGGAGGGAGTCAGTGCCCAGATGGAAGTCACAGAATCACAGAAGAGTTGAGGTTGGAAGGGACTTCTGGAGGTTTTCTGGTCCAAATGCCCCGCTCAAACAGGCCCACCTAGAGCCAGTTGTCCAGAACCATTTCTAGATTTTTTTTAATATCTCCATGGAGGGAGACTCCACCACCTCCCAGTGCTCAGTCACCCTCACAGTAACAAAGTGTTTCCTGGTGTTCAGAGGGAACCTCCTGTGTTTCAGTTTGTGCCTGTTGCCTCTGGTCCTGTCAGTGGGCACCACTGAGAACAGCCTGGCTCTGTCCTATTTGCACCCTCTCTTCAGGTATTTATATGCATTGATAAGAACTCCCTGAACCTTCCCTTCTCCAGGCTGAACAGTATCAGCTCTGTCAGCCCTTCCTCAAAGAAGAGACACTCCAGTCCCTTCATTTCTTTGTGGCCCTTTGCTGGACTCTGTCCGGTATGTCCATGTATCTCTTGTACTAAGGAGCCCAGAACTGGACACTGTAAAAGTAGAAATATCTGAGATCTGTCTGCATCTACAGTCAGGATGTGACTGAAAGTTCCAAACACATAGATCCCAAAAAGTGTATAACTCTCAAAAACTCTGTTGTTTAAACTTCGTTAACAAGCCTGCAAGCAAAAAAAAAAAAATAATTACCAAATATATACTAAACTCTATATGCAATAATTATTTAAACATAATAATAAACTTGAGCATTTTAGGACAGGAAAGTAAGGCAAATGTTTACAAACAGACATAAAGGAGAAATTCATATTGAAAGGACCTGAAGTCTGACTTGGTTGTGATGGTTAAAACAGTTATTCTTCTGGAAAGGGACGCAAGATCTTTCATTAAAAATGTTGGGAAGCTCAACTTTATACTAGGAGGATGGTTTTAGGTTTGACTTTGTGTACCACTGTGCAGAATAACCAACTAACATGCTTCCCTGTAGCACATAAGTTTTTCTTAGATGTTGGTTTAAGTCCTGACCCTTCATAATTCTTTTAGTGTCAAGCCATGAGAAGTTCACAGCTTGAGGTAATATGGCTGCAGCCATTAAACCTCTGTTTTAATCTCACAATTGCTTTCTAGAATGCTCGAGAAATCCATTGCTGGAGAAATTTGGAATAAGAGCCCTTGATCAAAAATCAGGAAGACTATTATTTGAGCTAAAGTAAAATTACAGTGTGTGCCTCTGGTATGCGAACTGGCTTTGTAAAATCACATCACCAGGTGGTACAAGTGCTGTGAAGTAAACCAGAACTATTATGGTCGGACTGTTCCTTTCCCCTCGGTCTGGCTTCTTAGCTATTCTCAATTAATTTAAAAGCTTCCCCTGCCAAGTTGTTCTTTTCTGCCTTGGAGATGAATGCACACTTCTTGATTTCCAGTATCCACTTCTCTCACAAACAGGTCATTCATTGAAAGCAGTAGTCCATGAACTTCTTGGATCTACACGTACTTTAGTTCTAAACTCCTGACTGACATTTTATAGGTTAACGTGATTGCACATGCCAACTGAAGATTGTTTGCTGTTTTTCACAAGCTTTAGTAAGTTGATGAATTACTGACTGTACATAAAGGTTACTGGCCTCTCTCAGTTTTAAACTTTGTTTTCAGTTGCTTTTGACTTTCTGGACTTGGAAATACTATTTCATGCTGCAAGTGCTTCCAGGAGTTTTATGCACATCAAATGCATAAAAATTTATGCATGTCAAATGAATCCTAGCAATCTTTTATTTGGGAAGGTCTGACTTTCCTCTAGCACAGGCTTTCTGACTTGTGCCAGAAAGTACTCACCTTTGCTCCATGTTCCTGCCAGTCCTGTGAAAACCCACACAGATAAAAAAGTCAGTTTGCATGTGCTCCAAAATGACAAAGAAGGGTTTTCAGCTCGTCTCTGACTGTTCCTAGTGAACATGATGCAGCACCACAGAGACCTAATAAGTGACACTACGCCTACCCTCCCCAACAAAAAATGGTGCATGATCCCTTCAGCCTTAAGTCCACACATTTAAGATTAAGGTTAAAACAAATCTGCACATTTTTTGTAGTGCCTACTTGTAGTAGCTCCAAGCTGATCCCTGGAACCAAGGTACCACAGTCCTTCAATTAATACAACTGAGTCACTTGTCAGATGAGCTGTGGTAACTGTTCTTTGCAACTGTGAAATAAAACATATTAATTCAAACTACTATGAAGGGGATTACTATAATAATTTGTTATACACATCTTGCTTCACGGTAAAGGTAAAGTGGGGACATAGGTCAGTTGCTGTGACTCTGCTGAAGAGCAGGAATTCATTAAGCTGCAAGAAAACAGTTCCTTTTGAAAGACAGTTTATATACAGAAGAGGAAGATTTTTCTGCCTTGTGTTTGAAAAGAAGTCACCTTCTGTTCAGTCCCTTAAAACCACCCCATTGCTGAGGAAGCCAGCTCATTCAAAGCTAGAGAACAGTAGAGTGGTACATGCGATCGTATGGGGAGGAACTTACAGGAAGAGGACAATGGAGTGGAGGATGTGATTGCCTGAGGTCATCAAGAGCCAGAGAAGGGAACAGAAGAAGAGTCAGAAAGTCAGGGATAAATAGGAGGAGGAAGTAGGAGTTTGTTGCCCTGGATCATTTCCAACATTGCTGGAAGGAAGGCAGGTGGTGATGCTGTTGTGTATATGGTAGTTGAGTGCTCACTGAGACAAATGAGACTGGAAAGCAGAGAGGCTGGTGGGGAAAGAGTAGATGTGTCAGCCAAATATATCCCTCGGGATTCAGAGAAAATGTTGGGATAGAAACCCAGTTTCTATAGTTCTAGAAAGAAGATCAAAGTAACTGGAACAAAGAGAAAAAAATACATCAAGCTGCTGAGAACAAAAAAGACATCTGTTAGCAGCAGAAGAAAGGAAAGCAGGATGCCAATGAAGATAACAGGATGTGGTTCAGGAAGAAAAAGGCAGAAACCAGCTGTGGGAGAAAGAAAGGTGGACTGTGAAATAGGAGACTGGTATTAGACTGCCAGAGCATAGGAGACATAAGAAAACAGTGGGCTAGTCAGAGGGCTGAAAAAGATAGCAAGGGATCTGCAGCAGGAACTGAGACGTACTGGTGCAGGGATTTGAATTGGTTAGCCTGGATAAATTAGAACCTGGAACAGAGGTCTTAAAAGTGGTTGAGGAGACTGGGACTTCAGTAAAAGGCAAGGGATGGCGTAGAGCTAAAATTGTGACAGAAACAGACAAGAGGTAACAGACTATGAAGTGTGCAAAACTCACCAGAGCAGCTAAAAAGGAACCAAAATTCTTGAGTCCCACCATCTTTTATCTGTGCAAAACCAACTGGCAAAGCGTCTTATTCCCCTCCAGCATGATACTATACACAGAAAAATAGCTATCACTTAATCTGTTATTAAATGAAGAGGCTTGAGGTGCTGGAACTAGAAGTCCCAGTCTTTCTATGTATGTATGTAACTGTAAGATTCATTTTGATGTCACTGGATGGGCTTTTTCTTTTTGAAGAAAAAGCAAATTCAAAAAGTGTACGCAGAAAAAAAGGTCAGATTATGGAATTGGAAGGTCAAGCACTTTCCTGTTACATAGGTAACTTTAAATCATCTTGTTTGTGCTTGTACATTAAGATAAAGTGATTAAGGATTCAGGAAGAAACCTACTATTTGTATTTTCTTGATCTTTATGTGACAAAGTGTTGCACTGAGGAAAAAGAACCTATCCATAAAAGTTTCCGGACCACTGTGAACTAGTTCAGAAAACAAATAAGGCTTTTCCTTTGGAAGCACATGCAGGGAATACAGTCTTGTCCCCAAGATATTAAGGGCAGGATTAACCTGTGACTAGTATACATGACTTTTTTTTCTTTAATATCATGTTGTCATGACTCTGGACTTGGACAGGAAAATGCACAGTCCCCATAGCTTTCCCTCTTTGAGTGGTTCTTGTGGTTCATAAGGCAAAATTCCTCAGTCAAGCAGAGAAGATCTGAAGGGCATTGTTGTGGCATGGAATATGAAACTCATTGTAACTGGAGTCATATTTGGGCTTCACATCAGGGGCAAAAATCCTTTCATGCTTTGTGCCAGAAGATCGTCTCCAAGGAAATATGAAAACTTCAAAGGTGTCAGTGCAAAGTTGTTGAACTTCATACACACAGTTAGATAAATCTCACTATTCTAGAAAGTATTGCAGATAACTCAGTCCTACCATCCATTTGCACCTTCTTGTAAATTAGACAGCTCAGTCTATAACATTCATACTGTATGGACACATGTAAAAGTGATTTTTAGGAAGTCCTAAAATTCCTTGTACCAAAAGTACAAGGATCTTTACTAAAACAATTCACGTATTTACAAATTACATACATTGTAATGCACTAAGACACTTGTGCTTTTTTTTTTTTTTTCCCCAGACAGCTTGTAACCATTGTAAACTAGAGGAATCTGAGAAGAACATGAGATCGTAGTTCTTTTCAGAAGTGCTCTGGGATTTTTAATGGCCACAAAGTACACAGGACTTCATCTTAACATTTATGCTGAGCACCTCTTGCAGCACTATGGATAAAATGCGAATAGACAAAATAGCTCTCCTGAGACACATAAACTCCAGATTTAACACAGTTTGAAAACCAGGTGCACTGGGGTAATGTTCCAAAACAGCTTCAAAGCCAGCCACCCTTGCAGGTGTTGAGTACCTGCGGCCCCTTTTCTCCTTGCGTTTAATTTCCTGTTTCTTAGTGAATGTGCGCTCTGTGCCCTTTCATTTCAATGTCTCTAAAAAATATCATCCCACAAAACAAACCTTTTAAAATTCCCGACTTATCCAAAACCTTGATTCCAGTAACAGGAGAAAAGAGAAAAATATCAACATTTTCAATGGCTTCCAGCAAAATATTTTTGTCTAACAGCCGAATCTAGTCTTCATTCTTAGCTGTTATCTCCCCCTTCCTGATGTGTTTAACATAACAGAGCTGAAGTTTTTGTCTGATAACAGGGACTGCTGTGACTAGTCCTGCTTCCTTTCATGTAGCTGTTCTAGCCTGCTTTGTTCTCCAGAGTTTTGCTTTCTGTTGCATGCAGTGCACACTGGTCTTTCATCCCAGTCTCTATTGTTTGGCAGATTGTTGATTTTGTTGTTGTTGTAATGGGCATATTATTGGCCATCCTGCTCTAGGAAAACACTTCAGAGAAAATGAATGGATTTGTAGAGAAACTGTGCCACCCAACAAGTTGTATGGGCTGTTGCCTCAAAGAACTTTACTTGCTTTTCCATGTTTGTTTAGAGGGCATATTTACTTAGAAGATGCTCAGACTCTTTCTTTAAAATATGATGAAATTGATGGAGTCATTCTTTACATCTGTGAGACGATCTAGATTTTAAACAGTTGAAAGAGCATAATTGGTTAAGATACATTAAGAAGTTGTAAGCATGTGTAACTTTCAAGCTAAATTATGTTTTTCTAACTTCTGGTCATGTAATTTTTTTCAGTTAGAGGGTATAAAACTTATGGAATATTGAACACTAATACATCAGTAACTAACAATTGCATGTAATTTCTTTCTCTGCCTGGACTTGTCAGCATTCAGATACAGGTAGGTTATTCCAGAGCATAAGAGCATGGTCAGATCTCCGATAAATTAGTGAGAATTTGTCATTAACACCAAAGAGCTGGAGATCAAGCTGAATACAGAGAATCAAATATATCCTCAGGTAAATGAGAGCCAAGGAAGAGATTTTAGGACTGAAACATGAAAATTGACAGAAATAAGTGATATTACAAAGCCGGAAGAGAGCTGCATGGAAAGATTTACAGCTTAATCTTCTCAGCATGTCAGCTGGCTTACTGGAACACTTCCCTCTCCTTAAAGCAAAGCATCTCCCTCCAAAGTCCACAGAATTAAATGTGTGGCTTACTTCTGGGTAGGAACAGGTTCCTCTGAGAAATCAGTAATACTGGGACATCGTTCATGTTTTTCCCTGGGCATGAACCAGCTGAACTGGTTCATAAAAAGTAACTCTGGGAGCACTTCTGTAGTTTGTTGGTGAAAGGGGTCAGCAAGTAGAGCAGTGAGACTAAAATGCAAGGGTATTTTATAATATTCCTGATCTTTTAACTGAAAATGGGCATTTGGACACCAAAGTAATTATTTCAGGGTTAAAAAAATGTAGACATGGACACTTTAAAATGGCTTAGGATTCAATATTACCTTGAGTGCAGTGTATGGAGAAACTATCGTGAGACAATGATTTTTCTTGTTTAGTTGCAAATGTTGGGTCAGTGACTAAAGGACTTGAGCCTCCTAGGAGGGTTTGTGAAATAAAAACCTCTCACTGAGGAGTGGTTATACATTCAAATGATTCTGCTGTCTTATGAAAAACTGTTCAATAATATGATTAAAGGCTTGCTATCTGTTTGCAAGAGACTATGGTTTTCAACAGAATATGGACTTCAGTGGGGCTATTTTCATAGGCTACCACCAGGGAAAAAGGTTCCCGCTTCAGTCTTTGTTAATGAAGGTTTCTATCCTTTGTCAGGGAAGGAATGTGTCAGAGATTCATGAACAAATACATTTCTGTATTAGAAAAGAATGAAGAATGTATTTAAAAAGAAAGTAGTGAAACAACATTAGTAATAGCTTTAAGCAATTGATGAAGCAGGAATTAAACTGTCACTGTTGCATGTTAAATTTTTGCATATGATTACAACATATCATCTAGCATGTTTATTGTACATTTTGAGAATAGAAGTACTGAGTCAAAATACACAGTTAAGAAAGTCCAAATTTAATTTGTAGTCAAATATGCATGAATCTATACGCACTTGGTAGACACCAGTGGCATTTTCCTGTTCCATCATAGTCCTGTTTGATAAACATTAATATTTAAAGATTGATGACTTCCATTATGTCTGCAATATTGCTTATGAAAGTCTGGGAATAATAATATTTCCTGAAGTCAGATAAGTCCATTATGAATTGGTACTGGAAGTATGTGTAATGACTGCCTACATCTTAGACCGTGCTGCACAGGAGCTTGCTTATTGGAACATGAGTCTGGTTCACTTTGTAGTTTCTAATACGGCTGGAAATACACCAGTAAAATCGATATATTACATTTGTATAACAGCTCAACTCTCCCTTTATTTCAGGAAAATTAACTATACCAGTAGATGAGAGGTTTTGCTCACAGGGGTTTACTTGTGCTGAAGTCTGCTGAACACAGTCACGTTGGTCAGCAATCACGTCCCTGCAGCCTCAGCCAAGACAGATGTAGCAATTATTTCTCAAAGCATTTTTTCTTTGCCAGATGTAGAGATTGAGTGGTACTTGTGAAAGGGGTGGTGCTCACTGTCACCCATTGAGGTGTAACACAGACATAGCATGTACAACCTCCTTTTTTCACTTTCATGGAAGCCCCAGACACCAGGGAAAGCAATGTTTTTACTTCCTTGGTCTGAGCACACCATCTCTGAAGTCATGTCAGTGGATGGTAACTTATATGACCTGTATGATAAGAAGCTGTCAGCACTTAATGTATTTTTCCAGATAACCCACCCAAACTAGCATCTGTTTTCAATATTTTTCAGAGCAGCAGTTATCTGTTACAGTGACAGACTTGGAACATTTTATGACTTCTTACTTAGCTCTTTGCCACCCAGCCTCACTGTCAGCAGCACATTGGGTTGTCTGAGAGTTATTGAAGGAGGAAAAGCATTCTTACCTAACTGAGCTGCTGCCAGCATCAAGGTCTTGTGCTGTCACTGCACCTATAATGGTCCCCACAGGCGTATCCTCATAAACCTCCATTGTGTACATAGGCTTGCTGAAAACTGGAGGTTCATCCATGTCCAACACATTTATCTTCACAGTGGCAGTATCTTTGAATGGACCCACCGAGTGAAATCGATGGTCAAGATGGAGATTGGAGGCCTCAACTTTAAACGTGTATGCTTTTTTTGTTTCAAAGTCTAATGGCTGCAGAAAGAATAAAAGCAAAACATCAGATCTGACTAAAGATTAAACATTGCAACATCACTTTGATAGGATTAATCTGACATAACTTAAGACACCTTCAGTGTGAACTTCAGCTCCTGAGCTAATCAGCTACGCTTGTTTTGCAGTCCATCTCATGCTAAGGTGGTTTCTGAAATAGGCCAGATGAATCATACCCAGGAAATGACTGTTTCTCCACATCAAAAAAATCAGGATGACTGGCATGGATGTAAACAGTTACACTGTAGATATCTGAAATTAAATGAGTGAGATTCATCTCTTGCAAATGAGCTGTGTGCAATTTAGCCAGAGATTTGCATTCATACACTCCCATGCACAAGCAATCAGCTGTCTCTAGCTGATCCAGTTCCCTAAACAGAAGACTTCCATTTCTTTTAGCAGGGAAACCTTTCAGAGGACCATGACAATAATGGAAATGAGCCCAAATGAAAACTCTGATATATACCAATGGGTCTAACCCAACTTCAGGTGTGGCTTGAAATGTGAATTCAAGCTTCATCTGAACCAAGTTTTTCCTGTAAAATGTCTATCTATCTTAGCAGTGAACTGCTATTCATGCCATCTATTTGAGCCTCATGTATGTTGAAAAATGGAGACTTTGACTCTGCCTTATGATCCTAGGTGTAATCCATAAGATCTTGAAGGCAGCACAGCAGCTTTTGTGTCCCTCTCTGGGTTTTTGATGGAAATGCATCCTGCAATCAGATTGTTTTGGTGTTGGTTTCTGTCAATGTACACCAATTTAGTGCCTTTGGTTTTAGAAAAATAATAATCTCAAAAACTTTAATGCAGTCTTATTTAGTTGAAAAGACACAGAACCTTTATTTTCAGTTAAAGGGTTTAGCTGCATTGGCTTTCATGTTGTTTTTAATGTTACCGACAAAGTCTTTTCCTGATGTCTGGGTAACACTGGCACCTAGTGGTTTCTACCTATAATTGTCAAGTTGGAAATTTTCTAACAGGAAAGGTTATGCTACCTGGAAGACAGCAGGATCACAAGTGTATGAGCAAGAATATTTTAATGTCTGTCATTTTTTTTTTTTTCTCCAGGCATCATTACCGCAGTGTTTCCAGTCATTTGTCACAGCTAGGATACATTTAAATTCTGCCATTTTCTGTCCTTATCACAACAGGACATAATTGGCCAGATGACTGGCTGGTGTAAATTGAGGTAGCTCCATTAAAATCAGTTGAGTTACCTTGACTCACATTAGCTGACTCGTTAGTGTGACGATTTTAAATCCTTACGAAAGACTTTATAATTTTAATAGACTAGATGGTCTTTTCTGAGCTGGGGGTTTAAAATTAGCCATCGAAGTCTATATGCCGTAGAAATAAACAAGCTTGAAAGCCAAGGATAGTAATCAGTCCACTACCACATGCAACCATCCTCCTACAGACAAAAGTCCCAGTAAAAGTCAGTATGAGCTGCACCTTCATGACTGGACTGACAGAAAGAACAAGAAACTAAGGCTAAGAAGAAACAGACAAAATCAAGTGTGGAAGATCTTGTACCCTAGTGGTAAAACCCTAAGCTGTTGGCTTCACTACAAATGGACATGCTGCTTCATTATCCAAATTGTTGTCACGCTGTCTTTTCAGTTTCTATACTACTCATTTTCACTGTTATGGAATGCCAAAAAAATCCCCCCCAAACAAACAAAAAAACCCCACAAACTCTTCTCCAGCTGATTATATAAATTTTTAACACATTTTCAAAAAATATATTACGAGGAGAAAATCTGAGGTTTAAAGAACCAATCTGGAGTGGAAAAAGTCTAAGTATGAGGGGTTAAGCTAGAGATAAATGATTAAGACAGAGAAAGCAAGAAATCTTAGCTCTCAATTAAATAGTAATTCTAAATCATGCCTTGTACATATCTTTCATATCCCCAAAATTGCATTAAAACTGTTCAGACTGGCTCTTGTGATGTGTGATTATATTGCAGATAGATGTGCTAATGGAAAAAGCCATAATCCATGTGGTCCTTGCAGGCTGTCTTTCACTGAGTTGCTCTTCAAGGCAGCAGTACCAGATCATTGGCCAGCGCCCAGTCACAACTTTCATGATGCAAGGGGATCAGAGTCCTTGTTTGGGGATGGACAGAAAGGAATAAGATTTCAAGCAATTTTCAAGCATATTTTACTGCACAATTACCCAGAAGTTTGATAAAGTGGCTGCATTTTCTTCTTCTCTCTCGCCAGCGTTATGGGGCAACCTTACGGTATATTTTTGAAAAGACAGTTCGACACCAAGAAAGGAATATGTTTTCCCACTGTAACCTCGGAGCAACCCATTCTCTCTTTCTGTCCTTCCATGGGTCTGCTGATAAATATAGTTAGAGGTTAAATAATATGTGGCAATGCAAAGCACAGATGGCAGTCAAAATAAGAAGAGACAGGCTGAAAGTGCTGAGTCATCATCAGAGAAAGAAATCAGTGACAGACTCCCCCAAAGCAGCAGAATTTAGCCTTTTAATATAAGTGAGGCTAAACTGCAGCTGAAAGGTCTGTGGAAAGACGGGAAATGTTGCAAATGGTAAACCTAGGATTTATCAAAAAGTAAAAGATTTTGTACCACATATATAATGCAGCAAAAGAGTATGATTTCACGGTATTCTGTTTATGGGGAGTCCATACTACAATCTCCTGTTAAGTTCTTATCTTCCCAGTTTTGAACAGTTGAGCCATACAGATAGCTATTGATAGTCTCAAATTTTGCCATTTGTCTGATATGTCCAGAGTCTTCTTGAAAACAGAAGAACTGAGTATCTATCTAGCTCTCAGGTGAAACTTTTTGGATTTTTAATTTTAAAGATGTTAAAATTGTATTTCTTTGTATTTCTTTTTTCAGTAGATGCCACTAAAATCTGTGAAGGAAATGAGTGGTCCACACAATATTTTAGCTGCCTTTTTTTAAAAAATATGTTTTGCTGTTACATAAGTGTCTGACAGTGCTTGGTCCTATTTTCATTTAAAATCTGGAATTCTGGTAAGGGTACAAACATAGCAGAATGAATCTTACAGAAAGAAACTGTAAGATTACTGAAATGTCTTTCTATCAATCAGGTTTTAATGGAATGAGTACATAGAGGTGTCTTTTTTTAAATAACTGATAGAAATATTGATTTCTTCTATAAAATAATTATATTCAGAAAGCTAATTTTGAATAAGGCTTTTGTTTTACAAAAGTTACTAGTTTTTCCACATTTTTGCTAATATTACGGTAACGTCTTATTAACTGTGAACTACTCGACAATTAGAGGAGTATTTCTAATTGATATTCTAAGTACAAGTGACAGAATAGATGTTTTTGGCCCCCCTACAGGTTCTTATCTGCCTTTTCCTGTGTTGCGGTTACAAGCTGCTCTATATAGTTGCATAGTAAAGCACTATCAGCTTATACACAGCTGTGTGCAGCAAAGGCATTCTACAAATCCCAAAATCAAATAACACATACTGACAAATCACTTTATCTTGCAACTCTGGAAGTGCCATGAATGGGCTTATTTAGTATGACTAGGAAAGCACATAAACAGTTCTGTGCTAGAAATAAATGTATTTTGAAATATTACTGTTTCCCATATTCGAGGTAGAAGTTAAGAAATGCTACTATATAGATGTATATGTACCTAAATTTACATATTAGTTAGATAGATGGTGGGGGAAGGGGGGGGGGAGAGAGAATTAAAGAACTGAAAAAAAAAAACCCAGGCCTCAAAGATATAATGTATTCTGATGAGAAGCATGGCAAGGGTGGGAAAAGAACCACCCTGTCAGTTTACTCTGCTTCACAAAGAGGCAGGACCAGAAACTCCAGAAATTTCTGCTTTTTATCCACACATAAGAGATACAACAGTATTGTTTGTGATACTGGCTTTCATGATCCACATCTACAATGACAGAAAAGCCGTATTTTAGGGTGAGACTGTAAGCCCCAGAACATATGGATAGTTATGGACAGTAGCACTGGGTTGAGAGGAAGCACGTATTAACTTAGGCTTGTCTTTATATTAGCATTTTACAATTGTAGAGCAACTCTGTGTCATGTGTGCTCTTCTCAAAACCTGGCAACAATTTCCCCTTGAAGATGGGTTGAGCGTCTGTATGTTTTGTGAAATACTGCCATCAGACTATTCGCTGTGCATTGGCGTATTTCAGTAACTGCACTTCTGCACTGGATTTTAAATAGCATAAGGAAATAATTGGTATTATAGAGTAGGTTGATTTATTAAAGCAAGCTCCAGATCAACCAGGAACATTCCTTAATTACAGAGCTGAGAACGCACAGTAAAAAATGAGATCTGTAGGCCAATCTACAGCAAGTGCTGTAGATTTGACCAAATATTAAGTGAGTGTTTCAAGATTTGATAGGAAGTGGGCAAAATTTATGTATATCCTGTATCTGGAGAAGGAAAGAAGATGACCAGTGTCAGGGGTTCAGCTGTTTGCTGCTCTCAAGCATCTTGTTTGTTTCTGCAGGTGCCTTTCACTGTTCCAGGAAAAAGCAAACCCAACAGCTGTATCTGCAAACCGCAGAGACTGAAGATCTCCCCTTCCTCACTCTTCCTGACTTTCTTCTCTGTGGCTGCCATGCTCTTCATGATTGTGTGCGCACCTAGGTCACCACTTTCTGCCTGTACTCAAGGACTTAATATCGCCTACTCTTCCTCCTCAAAATGTAAAACCACAATTCCCACTCACACAAACGCAAGAGTTATGATTATAAGCAGACAGTGCCTATGCAAACACCTGCAGAGGGTATTCCCTGCCTCTGGAGAACGAAGGGGTGGGGTGACCAGTCTGTATAGTCTTGCTAGTAAAGCAAGTAGTAGCAGTAATGCAATTCTGGCTGAGGGATGTCAGGAGTCTGCCTTATGCTTACTATTATGGTCTACAGATGCTCTCAGACTGCTCTTACATTATAGCAATGTCCCAGCGTTACACACATGGGCTGTCCCATGAGCAAGACAACTCGGCTTAGTCAGCAATCAAACTTCTACTTACTGACTCCAGTTAAAGGCTCTTTAAAAGTGGCCCCTGAGGTTACAAGGAAGCATACACTTCAAATACCTCCCTGCAGCTACTGGGTCTGTTCATCGTGCCCCCAGTTTCTGTTATTTTATAATCACTAAAGTTACTGTTTCTCATCATGAGTGCTATGTCCTCCCTGACATGCTGTGATTTCATGGACACAGCTTTGTCACCTCATCAGTTAGCAGTGGTACACAGCTTACAAAAAATAAGATGCAGATGTTCCCTGAGCTTCCACTGACCCACATGGAGAAGCTCACCCAGTACAGTGCAGCAGTGTGAAGCATACCAGGTGAAGCCTCAAAACAGTTTTTTCCTGTGTTTTAATGACACTCTGCACAAATCAGTAATGTCTGAGCCAGACTCAGTGCTTGAACCGTGCTCAATTTCTGGATTAGCTCGTGCTGAGCCAATTAAGAGGCTTCAGCACATAACAGGCTTATCCTATAAACTCATCCTCGGTTTAACAAATTTAGTGCCATCTTTTCAGTGAAGCTTGGGTCCTTCTGTTTTCTGTTGGGTATGGTCATTAAAGACTTCTTATCAGTTTCAATAAAATCAGGAGCTTGCCTGGGACTGATGCATTATCCCCCATACCTGGGGGCACTACTCCGTGCCCCACCTGAGGCCACTACACTCCGGTACAAAGGGGATGGTCCCTTCTGTCGCTCTGCTTCTTGGATCTTACACTCACCATAGTTTGCCGAAGCGTTCAGGTAGGATGACAGATACTATATAAATGTAAAACCCAATAAACACTGTATGAAATAGCACCAGACAAGGGAAGAAATTGGCCATTCTATTCCTCGTATACTAATATTTCTTACTCTTACAGAGAACTGTATGCAGCACTATCCTAAAGCCAGACATTTCCCCCTCTTTTTGCTGGTGGTGTTTTCCTTTTTTTTTTCGTTTGAGAGAGGAAGCTATTACAGTACTTTCCACACAGTGGTGCTAAATGGCATTTGTATAATTTCTTTAGCAGAATATAAGAAAATCTATTCCATTTTTACTATATGCAAATAGCAAAAGAGTAGTAGTAATCAAGCTTATATTGGATCATAGCACGAAAATAAATGAGCAACCAAACCAGATGATTTAAGATGTGCGCCCTGTCCAGCTGAAGCTGTTTGTGCCCATTTAGCATCTGAGAAGCAGAGAATGGTCTTCTGCCCCCGCCAATGCACTTAGTGTACTAAAAGGAACAGTTTGGCTTGTGCAGCTTTTTATCATCAAATGCATTTTCCACCAAAAATAAATGTAGTCCAGGAAGACTTCATTTTTCTCAATTTTGTTAAGAAAAGTCTCCATGGTTTTTTGCATAACAATAGAATAAAAAAGGATCTATGCAGTGACTGACAGTTTCTGGCTGCAAGAAATCTTTCAGGAAAAATAAAAGCAAACTTTATAAATGTTTTTTAAATGGCTCAGTGTTGAGTTACTGCAACACTTAGAGCATCAGAATATGCTATGATACAGAAAAAAGTACAAACCTGTTTTTAAAGCACATGGCACTTTTTATTAGTGGCGTTGACTGTTCCTTATTTATAATTCATAATTGAAAGCGTTGGTCCTGTTCATTCACCAGCTTTGATTTAAAGAATGACTTAAATGCATACCTAACTTAAATATTTGCATAATCCCACAAGGTCAAATCAGTGTCTTGAACACCATGCAATGTGAAATCACTTCTGTGCAGGCAAATGAATAGTGCTGTTGTGGGTTTGTACAGTACGAGCAGCATGAATTTTAATAGATGTCTATAGAATTATGAATGTCCAGCACTTCTGAAAATCTGAAAACTGCAACCCATGAAAAAACATTTATATTATTACAAGCATAGAGGATATGAAAAGACAACTGAGTTAACAGTATTTTTAAGAATCCGGATTGCTCTTGTTTAACTTGGGATTCAGCAAGGAACTGCAGTGGATGAATTTTGGATGATTCCAAAATGTCTTGAAACACTTGGATCATTTAAAGCTTAGTGAATGGGACCTTTTCCCTGAGAAAAGTTTCAGAAGGGCAATGTGTAGGGCCCATATAAAGGCATTATTTGCTGGAGCACCAGCGTGTTGGGTCTGTTTTTTCCACACTTCTGCACAGAACAAAGCTGGCATTCCCTGACCTTCACAGCCTGTCACTGTCCCCAGGCTCACTGTGATGAATAAGATTAAGAAAGGATTAGGATTTTCCCCCCTCCTGCTCAGTGACAGAGATCTATCATTTACACTAAGCAACATCAACCAACATTCTGCTATTGTAAAAGTGCCCTAAAATTTCAGATATGCCATATCTTATTACTGAAAGGACTAAATAAATGCAGTGAAATACAGTGACCAACTCTAAAGTATCTGGATACAGAATTAGTTATGTCAATTTTTTTTTTTTTAAATTAGCAGTTCATTAGTTATTATATAGTTCCCCATATAGCAGTCTCAAAAGTGACCAAGCATTTTGCCTGTGCTGGTCCTAAGATAATTGTATCAGGCAAATTCATATGTGGATGCTTTTCATCGGTAACAAATATTATATGAATGCTGCTTGAATCTGCCATACCAATTTAAATGTTTTGCCTATACAGTCCAATATATATACTTAACCATAAGTATGGAAAAATTCCACTTATATACTTTTTATACACTGCTGTGTATAAAACCAAGCAGCACAGCTGAGGCTTAGGACTAATCCACGGAGAACTGAATCCTATCAAAAAACCTACTCTTGATGCTCAAACATTCATTTTTCAATGGTTCCCACTCATTGCCGCTTCCAACTGGCAGTGCACACGGAGGGGCATGCAGCTGCTCAGCCTGACAGTTCCAGATGGAGCTATTTTTGAGTCATCTCATTGAGGGAAAAAGGTGATCAGAATGATTTTTAAAAATGAAACAAAGTTTACAAATGCACATAAGGAGGAAGCAGTACATCCAACTGTTAGTCAGAAAAGAAGGGGGGGTGTGAAGAGTGGAGTTTATGTCTCATTGACATGTAACTTCACATGGGTATTGTGGCTTCCATTTTCTGTTACTAAAACTAGCAAAAGAATAAGTGACTTGACATCATCTGGTCCTTTAGTGCACCCATAGACAACTTACTATTTCCCAGGTCAAGACGCTGAAGCCAGGAATTTTGTTGTTAGAATGAGTGTAATGCAAATATAGATCCATGGTCAGAGTCAGGAAAAAATTTAAGCACTTAAATTCTAAATTTTATTGGAACTAAAGCTTCTCTTTTCCTAAAGCTTTTCTTAATACATATGTTCAGAACCCTTTCCTTCCCAGACCCTTGCAGTGTTGAGCTCAAAGGCGTGTATATTTTACAAAAATAATTCTACAAATATGAGCTGCCCATAAAACATAACGTGGCCTTTCAAAATAAGCTGGTGGTTCAGATTTCTTTTTACTAAACAAGTTGATTATTGATGTATGTGTACATGCCTGGGCTCAGAAGACAACCATTGGTTAAAATGTGACTTGTCCCTGTTTTGGATGTCTCCTGCTGAGTGCTTTAATCACTACATTCCAAATAATGCTTGTGCTTTCCATTTTCGAAATTCATAAGTTCAGTAATCTTGAACTTATTCTAGTACACTAAAGCAACAGCAGCTGCTGAGAAGCAGTGTACTCCCTTATATGAATATCTGATAACCAGCTATTTGGGACATTATTAGGAAACTGGAAATAGGACATGTTGTTTTGCAACCATTTGGGAGGAATCTACCCTCAGTAAAAACTCTATTCACCACAGTACTGTACAACAGTTTCACTATTAAAATAACAAACATAAAATGAAAACTTTCAAAATAAAATGCTTACAAGAGAAAATGATATATATTTTCTCAAACATAAAATACAGCTCTTTCATTCCATGCTGTGAATTGGAGCATTTCTCATATGGTTTTACACAGAAAACTTCCCATAAAAGAGAAATCATACTTTCTAGACAGAAACACGAATTACTTTTCTGCCTCTAAAATTGACATTATTTGTGAATAGTCATACCTGATTGCATATGAAATGAAACACTGAACTCCAATTTCTTTCAAGACTAAGATCACAGCCACAGATTCTAATAAAGATACAAGCTACTGTGTGTTACTTATCAGGTATAATTGCACAACATTTAATTACCTTACCTAGTTTCTCACTTGAGCCATAGGTGAATACACCCCATCGGTGCCACATACCTTTTTCAGTTTGATGACTCCTTCCTGGGTGTTCTCATCTGTTGCGATGTCAAACAAGTTTCCTCCATCTCCTGGAACTATGTTGTACTCAATTTCTGCATTTTTCCCCAAATCAGGGTCCACAGCTCTGATCTTTCCAACAGCAGACCCAACGTGAGAGGACTCAGGTACTTTTAAATGGAAGATACCTGTGACAAAGTGGTAAATAGTCATTCTTGGGATTTCTTGATGATTAACATAGTATGTCTGATTAAAAATAGGGAGCCTGTGCAAAATAAACAGACTCAAATAATCCAAATGAAATTATGAAATCAAAACCCCAAAGTATTAGAAAAAGATATGCATGTTTTACCCACTGAACAGGCTAATTTCCCCTAGTTTCTAGATATGGTCCAATACAACCATAAGGACTTTAACATCTAGATCTCTTGAGTTATCTGTCTATATTTCTGTCTTTAATTTTACCCATATGGTTGACTCTTTTGAATTGAAGTCCACATGTAGACAACACGTTTATAAGCATTTTCCTCTTTCTGTGTTTAGCAGGTTTTAGTATTTGATTTTTTGTTTTGTTTGAGAAAATATATCTATGCATTTCACAGTAGTTGAAAGAAAAAATTCAATGTAAAAAGAATGTGCACCCATTTCTGCATTATTCAGTATTATAATTACATGCACAACTTGTGAAAGGGAAGATAGGAAATGTGTTGTTTATACACTAGCCACCAGAGGGTGCTCTTACTAAAAGTTCAGCGGTAAACAGAAATTTTTAGCTCTGCGCACTTCTATTTTCAGTTTATTTACCATTAATGGTAAGAAAGTTTAAAAAGTACGCTGAAAATTGCACACTTTTAAAATAATCATTACTACTGACATGTGAGGACAAAATGATTTTATTCAGAGAAGCAGCTTTGTTGAAGTAATGTTAGACGTAATAGTTAAAATAGCTAAAAGAAAAGGTCTAAAGTACTTTTGGTCAGCCTTGACTTTAACCACACCAGTAGCAGCACTAACACCATGCCCTGGCTTCTTACACCGCTGCTGAAGCGCCGGCCCCTCCTGTTCAGTTGCGCCTCTCGCTGGAGTTGTTACTTTGCACAGCTGCCAGTGAACACCACCATGGCAAGTATTTCCCATGGGCAGGTAGTGCTCGCCTTTCTTTATGCAGTAGCCTGTCTGCCAAAACTGCCAGCAGCTTTTGGAGCTGATTTCAGCATGCCCGAGATGTTCGATTAGCTTCATCCTGTCTCAACAAAGCTGGCATTTGCTTGCCCCATCATTTAGTTTTCCTGGGTCATCCTCTAACAGCTCTCGCAGAGCAGCCCCTTCAGCACAGGGAAACATCAGCAATGGCCTTCTCTGTTCCTCTACACGTGAACATGTAGGAGGAAATTTACACCTCTTTTTCAATAGTACAGCAGGACAGGCATCTGTGACTAGTGGGAAGCATGTTAGGGGGATGTGTCAGAGATTTCCGCCTGGCAGCGGTTCAGTCACACTTCACAAAATAAGGCTCTGAGAAGTTGTATATCATGTAACAGCAGGATAGATGACTTTCACATCCAGCCACTGAACTAAACAGCAGACACTATCCCTGTCGTTATCTCCTTACGCTGCATGCTCTGTCAGTTTTTTCAGCATTACAGTATTTCCAGGTGAGAAAATAAGTGACATTAGCACTGCTGGATTAGGAGCAAACCTACTCTTTTATGAGCTAGTAGTTTGGGCTATGGTACCTGCATAATTGTCTGTTTGATTGTCTCTGAAAAAATGTGTTTTGTCTGCTTCCTCCCTCTGTCCATCAGTATGCAAAATATATCTGAAGGCAAAACTTGCTTTGTGTGTTTGAGAAAATCCCTGTAAGTAAAGTCTGCTTGTGTCAACATCCACATTTGGACATTACCATGTGTAGCTTTGTAGTACTCATTGACTGCGCAATTATCATTTCACTCTTTTTTCCACAGGAATATACTAAAGGAACCTTTCCTTTTTTCTTTCCAAGGGAATGTACTAAAGGAAGCTTTACTTTTTCTTCTTCATCTTGTTTTAACAGCTGGAAAGGAGCACTATGATGCAAAATATTATCAAGACAAGAGTAGCCTCAGCTATTTCTTAGTTGTACTTCAATGACTCTGAGTAAAGAACAAAATTTTAACATGGTATGCAGGAGACAATCACAAATCCTCCTATTCTCTAATGTAACTTACAAATATACGTATTATTCGGTCTCTGCTATGCAAGTTATTCAGAAGAGGTTGAAGAAAAAGGATCCAAAAGGGTTTTGCCTGCACTTGAATCTTATGTTACATTTCCACAACATAGTTCTAGCCCTGATGCCCAGGTCTTTTACAGCACTGAGACTGGATGGCAGAAATCATTGCTGCAGTATTTGCTCTTTACAGTTACCATTTTGGCGAAGGTAAAATGTAAGAGCACATGATAATGGATTTTTCCTCCTTTGCCTGGTTGATCTATTCTTAGTGAACTGAAGAGCACTCAGATTCATTAAAACAAACATTTCTCTATAAAAAATTGTACCTGGCTGTAAAGCGTATGGGACTTAGATGAAGTCAAAGAAACACTACATTACTCATTTCAGATTGTTTAGGCTTTTATCAGTTATTTTCAATGACTTGGCATTTCATCACTTCCAGAAATTCAACGGCAATAAAGATGGGGTCATTCAGATTAATTTGAAACTCTGAAGTAATCTTCAACTCTGACAGAGTCAGATCTCCGAAGATGTAGTATGTAATTACACTGCCATCGTCCTCCTATAATAGTATCTTCACAGCATATGAAAGCTATTAATGGTGCTACTGTGACAACATACTTTCAGAATAAAATAAATGAAAACAAATAATGTATATTGTTGCCAGCTCAGGGAAAAACTTCAAGAGAATAAAATGTATAACATGAAAACCTTCTTTTTTTCCCCCTGAAAATAGTCTTTGTACAGAGGACATTTGAAATTATCAATACATGCTGCATATGAAATGTAACAGAAAGACAGTTTTGTAGATTTTTATTTTTTCTGTTTCTAGAAGACATTACTTCTTGCTGTGACAGTTTAGGATTATTCAGTTTTTATTGTCCATTTTGCCTGTATGCACTAATACCTCAATTTGCTACAAAGATATATTGAAACAGGCCTGAGTAACAGCCTTTTATTCCCAAAGGTCCTGAAAACCTTGTTCTCTGCAACTTCTAGGAATGATGGAACAAGCAGCTCAGACAAACTTATGCAGCAGCTGGTTACACTGCTCAAACAGTTCTGTAAAATTTTGTAGATTGTCTCATGTGACTTCTCTGCCTATAAAAACATTTTCTTCTATTTGCATAAATCTCTTTTAAATGTGTTTTCTAAGTTTGCTGCTGGCTGTTGTAAAGGATGAGTGATACCAGATGTACCAGAGGAGCAAGACCTTACTTCCCTCAGACTGCACTACAAAACTGGACTCTTCAACTAGTTACCCTTTTGCTGATTTCAGTCATGCATACTGTATTCAGAATATTTTCACATATAGGAAAGCTAGTAGCAATGCATATTGCCTGGTCAAGATTTTTCACTCTGTCGTAAATGGAATTTTAAGAAAAAATAATTAAATGTTATTTTTAAGGCCAAAAGTCACGTGCCAGTTGACATGCTTAACTTATGCAGCAATTCACACTCAAATTACGCTTAAAATGCAACCCAGAATCCAAAACTAGAGAAAGTGTAGTGATTATGTAGCTCAACATAAGCATTCAGGCATTCCCTTGTAAAGCCTGTGTAGTCTTTATGTGACTCAAGGTGTGAAGCTTCCTCAGATTTTTAGGTTGAGCAGCACCAATGAGGACGATAAAAATAAATGAGTTGAGGCTTTTAGGCTGAAATAACTGATAGGGCTTACTACTCAGCCCCAAAAGCATTCAGAAAACCGAGGTGGAGGTGAGCTAATAACTAATACGTGCTGCCTCTGAGTTTCTAAAACAAAGATGGTTCCAAAGCGCATAGCGAGAAGAAATCAAAGCTAAGTGACAGGTAATCAGTCATATTGACTGAAATTCAGCACACATTTACAGTTCTTTTGACATGATTAGATTAGTTTTCATTTTTAAGGCTCAAGAGCTGTTCTGGGGTTTGATTTTTACTTACAAAGGGGTGGTGGTTTTTTTTTTATTTCTCCACATCTGCAATTTACAGTTACACCATCATTTACCAAAAAGGTTTTCAATTCTGATGGGAATGATAAATTAAAACCATCATTACATCTCACAAGCAAAACAACCATTAAGAAATAACCCAGGTTGGCATCTAAGGACTTAAACTAAATGCATAATGGCCTTCAACCAAACAGCTGTAAATGCTATTTGAGCTTTTTTCTAATCTGTCACCATACATGTGTGCATGCAAGATTATCCTCTCCCGCTTTTTCTTTGTCTATATTTTTTGCAGTTCTCTCTGTCAGCTGCTGAAGTATTGCATTGCAGTTAATCATGATAGCACAAATCTTATAGGCAACATTGAAATAAAATTATTTCTTTCTCTTTGATCTGTCTTTAATGTTTTCTCAGGAAAAAAAAAAACATAATCAGATTTATGTATATTATAATAGTATTGTTAGCTTAATTTACCAAGGCATTTCATTTTTTATCCTAGCTACGTTATAAGGGCACTGATTTCTGTCAGTTTAGGAAGAACCCAAAGACAAACTTCATATTTACTTGCTGGTGTTTTAACAATAGTGTAATAGGCAAAAGCAAGGATGCTGTAAATACAAGCAGATACTCAGTATACTAAACCTGTTACATCAGCTACAGCTAAACAGCCTAATAATTAGTGGCATCTGATGTACATGCTTCTAAAACTGGGAAGATGTGATTTAGCACAGCAGCGAGATACATTCGTGCCTCTCCTAGCTTCAGCTCTGTGCCTTGCAGGGAGCTAGGACCTTGTGTAGGGAAGAGAAAGGCCGGGCTTTGCAATGATGTGCTCTGATGCAGGTCATGCATGACCTGGCATAGGCTGGTAAACTTCAGTTATGGCAAGGTTTCTTCCATCCTCAAACCCACTGCTATGAGTTAGGGTTTATGGCCTCATTAGATATAGCATAACCATTCTTAAAAATTACTGGTTCTCTGCTGTGGATTCCAAAGTCCACACCTAGCAAGAGCTACATCTAACCAGACTGCAGAGATCCTGGATGTCCAAAGGCCTACAGTTCTTCAAGGCAAAATGAGCAGCAGCAAAACCCCATTCGAGTTTGATCCTGCCCAAGTTTAGGGTAATCAACACGCTGGAGCTTCCTCAGAGCTGGCAGCTGCTGAGCCAGGACTCTATCAGCCCCTCAGGTGAGATAGCAGACTGAGTTTTTGAGGCTGTCCTCTTTCTTCTTTCCCTAAAGGGAAAAAAAAGTTCAACACACCTGGTATAATTTTTGTATACTGAAAAATTTCAGTTTAACTATTCAGTTTTTTCCACTGATAAGCTGCTGTTGGAAACCTTTCTAAAAATAAACCTCCCCATTTCATGTCACAGACTAATTCCACAGAGCATAATATCCCCCTTGCCAGAGCAAGGGTTCAGGAAATGGGAGATGCCAATGCATTTTCTCATCTGAAGATATTCAGACCTACAGCTTCTGTCTCCAAAGAGTGCTGGGTGTAGCAAAGACAACAGAGAATATTCTGTTTAACCGCATAATGTAGAAATAATTCTACAAGCAGTTGTTTGGAGCCACAGACACTCAGATGTATGTGTCCTAATACCTATGCAAGAATAATACTTAATAATCTTCTTTGAAGAATCTTAAATTTTCTTTTGTATGGTGGCACAGTTTTACTAGGAAGGGAAGAAAATGCTCATTTCTAGAACTTCCTCATGTTTATAATTAAGAGTTTCTGCTAGATGATAGGGAGTTGAAGTCTGACAAGCTGAGGAGATCAAATCAAGTTCCTGAGGAACTGCTTTAATCATGCTGTTATTACTGTATAGGAAAGATCCCACCATTACCAATTCCTCTTCCATTGGTCTTGCTATATGGAAAAGTGGCGGCTAAATGGTCATCTGTGCAGTCTGACTTTGTCCATGTGTTCATGTGTTAGACAACATGCTTCCTGGATCTATGAGTGCTTATGTGGAAAACTAGTTGTAGAAGAACAGCTTCACTATGTATCATGACCAATAAAGAACTGTTCTGCTAATATCCAGTCTATTGATTAAGAAATTATTACCAAACAAAAAAAGTCAGTAAAGAAAGTCCAAAATACAATGAGAAAAATATTTTTTTGGGGGTATAGTTTAAAAGCTTGAATCAAGTGTTTTTATGTAAGTTATACAGTGGTTATAAAGAATTATCAAGGTGTAGCATGCCTTACAGATAAAAAAAAAGATAGTTTTTGGGAGAAAATCTCTTTCCTTTTTCAGAATCTCAGGCAGCACGTACTTGGCATTTATAAGGTAGGTCTATTGGTAATATTCTGGTGATCACACCGTCACCATGAAATAAATCAATACACTTATTCCCTCTATAAAATTTAAATTGTATGATATATGTGAAACGTTAACATGATAAAAAGTATATTGCCAAGGATGAGACACAGCGTTTGTAATGCTCTGCTTAACATCTCTTAAAGGCTTCTTAAATACCTTGCAGGAGCTTTTTCATACTTTCTTTATTACTCCGGCACAAAATATAATAACACAATTTTATTACAATTCATTCACTCTTAAGAATGTGGTCAAACCATTTACTTTAGGATCTAAGCCAAGTGCTCTAAATCATCAGTATTGGAAGAATCATTTTTCTCTCCATTGACTAAGGAAATTAGGTCCCTGTCTTTAGTCCTACAAGTCACACCTAAGTTGCGTGCCTAAGAATCACCTTAACAAAACATGCTCAACATCTGTATTACTCAGCAGACTCCCTGTGAAACTTTGATTTTCACATGCTCATTGGGTACCTTTTATGTAAATGGTTTTGCTTAAAATATGTCTTACTTTTCTTCACCATGTTGGCACAGCCTGAAGCAGGAAATTGTTATTTTTAAAGATAAAAATGTGAAATCAAGTACAAGAACATAATAGTCCACTGTTCTTTAAGTTCTGTTTTACTGTATGCAGTTTCCTTAAAATACTTGTGATTTAGTGTGTGATATAGGCCAAAAAATAATGATACAACAGGATGGCAATTGGCCTCACATTTGTAGTCTCTCATACTTTACAGTAAGTATGACCAACTTATCAAAAGTGACGTTTATGTCTTCCAATTTAAGTGTTTAAAGGTGAGATCTCGTATAAATACTGCTCCTTTTGCAATGAAATCTGTGGGTAGTGAGTGCTTAATCCTTCTCTTGAGAGCACTGGTCATCACATTTATAAGATCAACAAATTTGCTGTGGAAGCCACTGCAAAAAAAATAATTGTCATGCATTCATGATAAAACCTAAAAGAGTTCCTCTAGACTATTTACTATTTTCTTTTTATTTTTATAGCTAGAAAGCATAAAAATTCAACTAAACCTATTTTGGGCTCAGAAAAGACAGTTTCAAAACTGCTTGCTACCTGCAGCTCTTATTGCTGTCAGTAGGAACCTTTGGATTGTTGGAAGTACTTTTCGGGCATCCCATTTAATGCTTTTACAAGGAGTGGAGCACTCCTGAAAATCTGACTACAACTGTGGTTGCTAGATATTTCTGAAAATCACAAGCCTAAACTATTGTGATTATAATTAGATAATTACATACGGTCTGTTTCACTTCATGTTGCACTGTAGCTTCTAAATTTTCAGAAAGCAAGCCCACCACGATCAGAAGTGTAAAGGCTGTGTTGATTTCTTACTTGGATGGAAAGCCTCAGGGAAAAAGGCAGATGATGCCAGAAATGACAGTGACACAGCAAGTGACACTATAGTTTGTGAGTCACTTTGCAAGCAATTCTCAAGGCACTGCAAGGCAACCCCATGCTGTTAAATCTGTAGCCGTAGCTACTTTTCAGTATCAGAGAGTAGATGGAGATGCATGGTGCGTTTAAGCCAACCCAAGGTTACTGTGGATAATTTCATGTATCCAGTCTAAATACTGTCTGTGTTTTGAATGAGTAATTCCTTCACCACTCCCCACAGAAAATACATTGGGGTGGAATGAATGTCATGATTCTTGCCAAAGGTTGTTGAATTCCTATGAACCATATTTGTTTACATCTTCTATACAGAAGGTAGCAGATGTAAAGTACAATTATTAATTCTAATAATCTACTATGATGATAATGATGTGTTAAAAATAATTGACCTAGAAATCTTGCTGTTAATGATCAATTACCACTTAAACCTGATGATGGGGGAAAATGAATTGGATAAGTGCAGACTAACCACTATTATGCTCATTTGTATTTCTTGGACTATTACTTACTGCGCAATCAGAGCATTACATTTTACCCAGTGACAAATTACCTATATTTTTCATTGGTTATGGAATAGTACCAAGAAAAAGCTATGTTTGTTTTCATGCTCTGCTTTGCAGCTGAGGGTTCAGCCTCTCAGTTTAGAGCTTTAAAGAGGTTTTTGTTTCATTCAGTCAGTACTCCGAACAGTCCTCTAAGAATAGCCTTTGCTAGTTATGCATTCTTGAGAAAGTTAAAAAACTATATAATGTAGCAGACATAAAATTTACTAAACATTTAGTGTTTTGGGAATCTATAGTAACTGAATATTTATCCCTCCAGTTTATTTCTCATATTTGTCCAAAATATTATGTTTTAGTTTGGTTTTCTGTCATTGTTTAGTCTGAATCAAATGTTTCACTCTTCATGATACTTTATGGTCAAGATCATGCAACAGTGACAGCTACCCAGAAAAAAAAAAAAGGTTTATAGGGAGCTTTTACTAAGACTACATCCACTTTTGGGGGCAAATCAGCTCCTACTTAAAGTGCCTGAAGAATTCTGATGTGGAAAAGAATAAGAAAAAACTAAGAGAAAGTTGGCGTAAGTGTAAATAGAAATCTGTATAGATATTGAATTTTATGTTAACTCCTTTATGTTGCACACACACAAATAGTAACAGAAGCCTACTTAACTGTGACCCAAGGTGGGCTCCATGGCCTGGATTGCAAAGCATAGGCTCAAAAAAGCTACAACTGTACAAAGAAATGTCACATGCCACCTGTATTCTGCGGCCCAGAAGCTAGCCAGTATAGAATGGCCTATTTCCATGTTATTAAATTCTTTTACTCACACCAAAATAGGTCAGCTTCATGGAAAGCGACTGCAGAGAATAGTTCCCGATCTGTACGCATTTCCCCAAATGCCCTGAATTTGTCTGAGAAAGCTTTACCTGGTATTGGTCAAAACTGTGCCCAGTGGCTGTGCTAAGGCTAACAGTACAGATGATTTAAATGTCCAGGAACTTTCCCTGACACTCTCACGTCCTTCTTTAAGTCTTCAAAGCAAAATAAAATGAGCCAAATGGGCCATTGTAATACCTTCTTTTAGTCTATGTGAAAATGTCTATAATCGCACCGATTAAGTAGTGGTGTAGGAAAAAAAAAGTAGAGAGGCTTTTTTATGACTAACTGTCAAATGTGTAGCTAACTCAAGTGGGTCAAATAGAAACAGCAGGCAAGGGTCACTCAGCTGACAGTGTAGTGGCCAAACCAAGCAAGACAGAACTGTAAAGAGCTTGTCTCGGATGGTGAAGACTCATGATATCAGTATAGCAAAATGTGGAAAGACTCAGAGCTAGAAGTGAACTAACAAAGGATAAATTATTTTAGCAGTGTTATTACTGGGGAGAAAAAAAAACACTTGAGGAGAAGTAGGAGATGGCCACACTATAGTTATAAGATGAAAATGAGATCAAGGATAAATTTGTGTCTCTTTCAGAAGGGAGACAAGAGTGCATGTTGAATGTAAGGATAGACAGGGTAAGGAGGGAAGAGAAGGCCAGAGGAGGGGCAGATGCAGGTAGTACAGAGGTGTGAGACTTGGAAGGAACCTGGATTAAAGTTACCCTAAATCCTCCTCTGATTCCTGTAAGAGCACTGTGCAAATACTGGCCTGCTAGTATTTATTCAGGTACTGATTTGACTACTGTTTTGCTGGTGTTAAAGCTCTAGTTAAGGGACTTACTGGTATTACAATCCAAAATTATAATGATGTCTGCATGGCTGCTGGTTTCATTATTGGATTATATTTGCATGGGACCGTTTCTGGAGTCTTTGCATTCCTGTCTTCCATCACTCCTTGAAATGGTTGGCAAAATAAATGTTCAACTCAAAAATACAGTTTTAGTTTACCCAAAACGCACAGCTAAATGTAAATCAGACTTGCTTAAGATTTGCTGACATTAAAAGATGTACACTTGGTTTACAAAACCAAGCTGGTGCTTTTTTTCCCTTTATGTCTCATGACGTAGTGGTTAGAAAATTAACAAAGCCAGAGCAGACCAGGATTCAACCTTCCATCCTTTTCTGATTCAAAGCAAGTTCTGACTCGGTCTCCCACCTAATCACTGCCTACAGGCTAGTCTGTAATGAATCTGTCCACCTGTCCTGTGTAAGTATCTCCCATTTGGTACAAAATAAGTAATTAGTTGCTGGAACTGAATTAGGGCTTCTTGCCTGCCAGGCAAATTCTTTAATCAATGAAGGATAGACTCATTCTCATTCTGAGAGCCAATGAAGATACAAGTAGTGTATACAAAGCACAATAACTTTTAATAGGAGTACCAAGAAAAAGCCATAATTCCCTATCTAAATTGCAGTGGGCAGAATATATTCCCAGAAAGTTGGGCAGACTTATTAAAATACTTAATTAGGCAGAGCAGAGCTCTGAACCTTAATCCCAAGTAAGTTTTCTAGCAAATTGTCCAAGTAGGGAGGGAATAAATCTTCCTCACTCTTTTTTTTAAATCAAAACCTCTGCTTTCATTATTTTAATTTTTTAGGTTAGTGAACAGAATGATTTCTTAATCATGCAGTCCTTTTCTGTAAATGTTTAATTTACTACTGGGTAGGATCTGTGTTGTATTCTTCTGAAAACTTTAAAAGCAGATACCAATATCTGAGGAAGTTCTCTCTCATAGGCCACTCACCCAAAGGAGCAGGTCAAAAGATTTTTCTTTCTATCATCTCGTGGACCAGAAGATCTTTTACTTGCACTCTGCATCTGAACCCAGTTTCGCAACAAAATCTGAGCAAGACTGGTTCAAAGCCAAATGAATGGAATCCGCCACATTTAGTTTACTGAGTGAACAAAATTGGCCTGCTTTTATATAGTAAAACCTATGCTAAATAGTGTGTGTGCAATTTCTGTGATGTACTAAGCTTCCCAGAATATATAAATAAATAACTATGATAAGAGTTTTCAATCCACTGAGTGTGCATACGTAAGTATGTACAGGCAGGCTATTCCAAATTCAGCACTTGGTTGTCTTTTCTTTCAAAATATTTATACAGATTTTAGTACTTGAAAGTAAACCTATTAAAATATGCTATGAACCAATAAATAATCACTGAAAATAGATGCTATCTAAAGGGTAACAATATGCAAACTTTCCCTAGTATCATAATTGTGAAATAGGTAATAGATCTATATAATAAATCACCCAGATAATAGATCATTCAAGTAGCATACAAAGGTTATATAACGAAGAGGAAAAAAAGGCTCTCTCTCTTTTATAAAGGTCTTTTTTACTTGCACTGCAATTCCTGAAATTGCATCAATGAAAGATTTTTTTTTTTTCTGGTTTCTGAATTGTCAGTTTTGTTGACTTTTCTATTTAAGATCACTGTTTCCTCTGCAGTCTCCAGTGGAGGATTTAATACATTCTGTGAAATGCATTGTACTGGCCACTCTTGAAATCCAAATCCAATTAGCTGCAAAATTCTACAGTACGGACAAGCAGATGATGTGCAAGGTCCTAGGACTGATCCTTCAACCTTGCCATACTTAAGATGTCATTACCAGAAAGATGAATAGTTGCACTTCTGTTTCCAAGCATGTTAGCATTCCTGGAAATTTGCCATGCTCTTTTATGCAAACTAACTTGATGGATTTCACTGGAAATCTGATGCTTCTGGAAAGACCAATGACAGAAAAAAAACTGGCCCTTGTGATGTCTAGGCATTGCTCTGCAGCCATTTGAGCATTCTAAATGTGATTGCCAAACAGCCCTGAGATAACAGTTTCTGACCATTAGAAAGCTGCTTTTTTTAAAGCCAAGACATGCCCAAGTAGAAAAAATTCAAATACTGGGTCCAAACCTTAATTAATTTTTCTTCTACTAAAACCAGTTTTCAATCATTCCCCTATGATATTGACTTCACCTATGAGTTGGAAATATGATAAAACATAGCTTTAGCCAAATAGTTCTTTTGAATAAAAAAAGTAAACGAAGGGAGTGCCACATACAAAATACATATGTTAAAAATAAACCCAGCTTATTGCTGACTTCATAAGATACTTGAGAATGGTCTTTTATTTGCTAATATCAGAATGAAAACTGTATAAATTTGCAAATTCAATTGTATTTCTTCTATATCAGGGCCTTATCCTCTAAAAGTATATTTATGTCATATTAAAATAAAAAGACATACTATTCCTTTGACTAAAATTATTTGCATGTGCTTTTATTGCTCAGCATATATAAGGGTTTATTTCTCTAAATTGCTTTCATAGTCACTCTGTCATCAGTGAACAAAAGAAAGAGACAAGAAAACTGAAGCACAATAACCTTACAAAATATGAATCAACCACTTAATTGGTTTGATTCCATAAAGTATAATTTATACCAAATAATTATACAGTTTTTGTCATTTAAATGTTGAAGTAAATATAACCCATCCATCCTTTCTTGAAGATTATTTTAAGAGTTGGACGCAAGCCACAGCTGTCCTTGCAGCTAGCTTAGACTGGTCTAACACTTGATGCATTAATGGTTAGCCCATTAGCGTCCAGGAAGGATGTGCTGAACTGTCTTTTTACTTAACCAGCCATCATATATGTGAGTAGCTGAGAGAGTAAGGCCATCAGCTCCCTTGCAGACCAGGGTGCATGCCTACAGATAGACAGCTTTTACCCACTCTGTTCAAATGCAATGTTGTGTTATACAAAATTTTCATTTAATTGCTTGAACACCATTGCTATAATAGGTAAAACACTTTCCCTTTCAGTCTTTGCCTTATTTTTTTCTGGTTTTGGCAAGAAACTTTAGTATGAAAAATTTATTTTTATATTTATGAAAAAGTTCTATCTTTAACAATGAAACATGCACAGTAATGCAGAAAGTCAGTGTACTAATGAAGAGTCAGGCAAGACACATATAAAACACTTTTGGAAATAAATTTATACTAATAAAAACGTTCAGATTCATTTTTCCTTATAGTTATAAAGAAAATACCAGTTTTCTGAAGTGTCTCAGTTTTCTGAAATGTGGGCCAATAGATACCTGCAGGTCAAACAACCCTAATGGAAATATATAATGTTTAGAGGTTTCCTCTTTGTTATGCTATTCATTATTGTGAGACATGCAAGGTGGGAGTTCCCCACTGAATATGTTCAAAAGCACAGGTTCTAAATAAAAAATTCCATGTTCAGCAGGATAGTCAGTGGTTTTTCATCCCTGGATGCTGATATCCCATCCGAACCCGCCTGTCTCCTTAAAGGACCCTCAATGAGATGAAGGTGTTCTGTAATACATTTTTTTGGCAAGCTTGTTATGTATTATTTATCAATGTAGCTTCTTCCAAGCATTAACAATATATGTTCTCTCACTTCTGCTGTGAAATCTTCTTTTTTTTCAGCTTAACTTAGTTCAGAAAATAAAATTAAACTTTATTCTGTGATAAGTAATATCTTCTTATTTGATAAGGTAATCTAAAACATGGCATCTTTGGTATAAGCCTTTTGAGAAACTGTGGTCCTGATTATGTGATGCAAAAACATTTACCCTGCAGCAGTTAGCGTTAAATGACCTTCAGTCCCTTTTTCCAGTCTGCACTTGGACTTCCTGGCTTTGTTGACCAACGATGAGTAATGAGACATGGAAGGTCTCAACTCCCAGCAATAGTGAAGGCTCTTTAGGTCTTGCCAGGCCTGAACTTGGCATCTACCTGGACCTGATTTTAAAGGCTTATTTTTCACATAAACTAAAATTCTGCACAAGCATCCTTTTAGCTATGACAGTCAAGCAAATGACAAACTCCATTTCCTGGCAGGTAGTTACTCTGAATCATTGCAATGTTTTCAAAGAGCAAAACTGAAAAATATAGTTACTATATTAGAAATAGAATTCATACTCAACTTTTTTTTTCTATCAATTATTTTTGTTTAGTTGTAATTAGCCTTGTGTCTGTGAATTTCAGGCACACTATACATCACCTCACATACCACTTAACCAATGAGACTGGCTAAGTAAATTCCTATTGATCAGGATTTTTGCTTAAGTAGAAGTCTTTAGTTTACAAGAATATAAATAAGTTGCCTGTAACACATCCAAAAAAAAAAAAAAAAAAAAAATAATCAAGCTTGTTCCAATACACTGAGTCCCCATACTGACATTTTAGCTTGTAAGCCATGCTAAATGTTTATTTTTTTCAATATCAACATGAACCTCCAATGTCATTCTCTTCTGTTTTGTTGAGAGTCACTGCTATAATTCAGCTTCTGTGACATTTGATATAATAGAAAGAAAAGGTTTTCAACGCTATTAGCATGCAAAGCACAGGAGACGCTTGGTCTCTTGTAATTTTTTTTGCTCTTTCATAGCAACAATTGGGCAAAGACATAACTACAGTGTATGCATTAAATGAAACCCCAAGGCTATCTTCTTCAAAAAGGATGATATATTCCATGATTTCTCTCTGTCATGAAAACTGTCTGACATTATGTGAGACTTGTGTATTTTTGCAACACCATAGTAGATGAAGGCATACAATAAAATAGAAAATTACTAAGGCCCCTAACAGCAAAGAAAGTAAAATACATAACTGAAAATCAGACATGCAAAAGAGCGTTGGGCCCAAGGAACTTGCCAATGCATTGAGTTTTTTAATTTCCAGGAAGTTACATTATTTCCTCTTGCACCTGTGGTACTCTTCCAGCAGCAGGGGCTCCAGCTGAAAGGAAGGAGCAGACTGCAGTGGTGGGCAGCTTAACAAGCATTGAGAAGGAGGACAGTGGGCATGTTGGTTCAAAGAGACCCTCTTGGATGATTTGCGTGTTGACTAGATTTGGAGCATCTCACAAGTGTTTTGACAAGATGTCAGGAAACACAAGGAGGCTCCAGTGGCTGTAGTCCATATGAGCTCCGACAAAATAAGGTAAGACTGGACAAAGGTCCTAGGGGTGAAATTTAAGCTGACAAGTGAAAGCTGAAGTTAAGGACATTCATAGTAGTATACTCTGAAATTGTCTCACTATGTACAATCAGGGAGAGAAAGATGGAAAGGCGAAGCTTTAAATGCCTGGCTGAGAAAAAGGTGTAAGGAGAAGAGATTCACATTATTGGAAAGCAGGAGCACTTGCTAAAGAATGGGTGCCCATAGAGAAGATGCAGAATTCATTTTGGCCATAGGAAAAACAAGATTCAGAAAGTTTAAAAACTTTCCTATGACCATTGTGATTCTAGCTGAAAAGTTCAGGAAAATTTGCGGGTGTGTTGGAAAGCACACAATTCAAAGAAATGCAAAAGTACACAGTTCAGATAAAGGGTGCAGTCACCAGAATTCTGCATTCTTCACAGAAGAATGCTACAAAAGGTGATGGGAGTCCAGTAGGAAATGAAGAAATGGTAGATCACACAGAATCAAATTAGGGTCCAGTAATGAGAGAAAGAAAGCCACAATATAAAGCCAAGGGTTAAAATGGGAACTAGTATGGGTAACTTTAATGTCTAACACTAAACAAGAATATCAGCATAATAGGCAAGTTTGAAATCTGTGGGAAAGAAGAAAATCAGTCAGGCGGTACCAAGAAGCAAAATACATAGGAAATACAAAGTAACCTTATCAGTGGAGGAATAATGATGGTTGTTGAAGGGAGCTCTAAGAAATAAGTCTTTAAGAAGAGAACAGTATTAACACTAGCTAGTCGGGAAAAGTTCTTTAGTTCTAAATTTTACAGCAACCATAATGAGTATAAATGCAATATCTGTGCAGGAGCAATAAGAGCTAAAATTACATGATGGTTGTACTCAGTTAAATAAACAAAAAAAAAAGTAGAAATAAATAAAACTGCTATAAAAAATCTAAATGGGATAGCCGAGACAGTTAAATCACTGCGGGTGGTGTGGATGCTATCCAGGGACACCATTTTGAAGACTCACAGCAAACGCACAGCACCCATTAAAAAGCAAGTCAGTAAGGGTAAACAACAGAGCTAATAAAAGCAAGAACACATTTTTCAAAAAAATGAAGTTGTGTCTCAGGGAGGACAATAGAAAGAACCATAAAATCTGCTTTATCTATAAAACCACAATAAAGAAGACAAAAACTGAGTTTGAATAAATCTTGGCAAACAAGCTAATAATAATTGTCTTTTAAAGACATCTGGAGGCAAAAGCCTGAGAGGAACTGTGTAAAGCCAACCCAAAATTGAGATATAGAAGAAGTGCTCAGAGAATATAAGATCACAAATGCAAATCTTGATACATTTTTTTCTTTGTGTTCAGAATGGAATATCTGGGGGATTTTTCTATCCTGGAACTCTTCTTTGTGGCGTACTCATGAGAAGGTTAAAATAGATACAGAAGCAGATGTGGAATGAACAGACACAACAGTAATGCATCACTGGGATTAGCTGTTACATGCCCAAGAGCCTGAAGGATGAAATAAGCGACCTATTATGATGTGTAATATTTTGCTTCAAACCACTGTGGCACATGAAAGCTTGGAGATGCTAATATAACCCTGTTTTTTTTTCCCCCAAAGATTTCCAAGGAGTTCAGGGAAGCTAAGAATGGATATGACTGACATGCAAAGGGCAACACAATAGGAGCAGGATTAATGGACTCATGGAGGATATCCCATACTGAAAAAAACTCAATATACCTTTTCTAAATAAAGGCTATATTTTGCAACGCTTTCTGAATTCTTTAAAGAGGTCAACATGCAGGTAGATAGGTAGAGATGGATTCAAAACAAATGAGGGGAAACTATCATGCGATATATGATTAATCTGTGCACTTCACTAACATAGGATGTTGTGGACTCTGAAATTTGACATAAGTTTCAAAGCAATGGGGCAACTTGCTGTAAGAAAAATCCATTGAGGGTTGTTAAATACAAAGACACCATCTGGGCTAAAAATCATTAGAAACTGAGGAAATATTCTGGAGTATTTTTTGGCTTGTTCTTAAGTATACCTTCTAGATATCAGTGTATGAGACAGAAGGCAGGGTCAGATGGATCTTTGTCTTAACATGGTCATTCTTACATGCCTGCAGAAATGCAATATATTTCCATGCTGAGGAAAAGAAGAAGAATAATTTTTATGTGAGAGAAAACTGAAGTTTCAGGTGTGGTTTGGTACCTAAGGAGCATTTATAATACATAAAGTGGGATTACAATTCATGTGCAAGAGAAGAGATACAAGGTAAAAAGCTTCCATGATCTTACTGCAAATTCACAGGAATGTTTTAATATGAATTTGCCTCACTAACAACTTTTTGCAGTTAATTGTTTTGGCATAGTCATCAAGGTTTATGCTTGATTAGTGTCTGCATTTCAAAGGTACAGAATATACAAAACTTCAATAAATTTATGGAATGCAGTAAGTGACTATCCTGCTAATCATACACAGACTAAGAAACTACTTAAATTAGCATACTTCTTAAAAGCCTCATTTAAACTAATTGATACGAAAAGTTATAAATTGTCAGTGGATGATCACTATTTTGAGGCTGTAAGTGTTTTCAACAACAGATATAATTTTCTGGACCAAGACATGTAAAAAATCTGTTCCTTATTATCATAAGACAATTCTTAGCATGAGCCAGTTCTGTCTTTGGTACCTGGAAGTCTCATGTTATAACCCTTTGTCATTTGAAGGGGATCATCCAGTTTCCCTTGACAAAAGAGTATTTCCCAATTGATTTTTAAAGTGTAAATGAAATGAACTCTCAGGCTCAGGCTGGTCCTGTGGAATGACGATATATTTAGTCTTAAACATTCAAAACTCATACTTTCAAATTGATCTTTATATTATTTAAAAGAATAAAAGTTCTAAAATATTCTAAATTTTTTCATCATATACTGTTCTTATTTCTGGATCTCAATTCCTTATCTAAAGGATTTTGCACATTAATACTTTCAGTCATGCTTATTCAAAAATTAGTGCATTTGGAACACAACATACTCTTAGGAAATCTGGGTGGGTTGTCATTGACATCCGTGAGAGTAATGTTTACAGTGGTAGTACCAGCTAGTCCTCCCAGCTGTCCTCCCATGTCCTTGGCTTGGATTAGAACTTGATATTGTTCTTTCACTTCTCTGTCCATATTTGGCAAAGCTGTTCTTATGACACCTACAAGAAGAAATGGGAAAGAGAAAGAACAAGTAAACAAAGTGCTGTGATTGTCTACTACTACATTTTAATACTGGATCTCTTGGACCAGGAATGGAATTATTCCTAAAGGGTTGATAAGAGAGGAGCTCATACAGAAACATGCAAATCACTTGGGCTTTTCAAAAGTGTGCTCATCAGCTATTCAACCATTCAAAATGACTGCTGTGTCTTTTCAATCAGGACATGAATGGCTGAAAGAGAATGGTGCATTTTCACTAGGGATGTGAATGGCATGAGATAGATTTGCCACATCGGGACCAAAGAACACTGCATTGTGCCATGTAGGGCAATGTATGAAGAGTTGGCAATGCATTTCAGAGCCCGCATCTTCAACTGTTTCTGACCAGTCACTCACCACCACAATTAAGCTACTGTAAGCCAAGACAATATTCCTTCTGTACAAAAGGAGGTCTTTATTAGAAAGCTGTCTTTTGCTTAAGAAAGTTTTCTTAATATAGCACATAGATGCAGTGAAAACTTAAGGAGTTTCCTTAAAGAAATGTAATTAAAATATCATGGTAGGACATTACCCAAATGACTCTTCAGTGATTTTGGACAGCTGATGCCATAGTCTCCCTTCTGATGTGTTAAGAATGTATATGATAAAAGGAAGACTTGTAGAGAGAGGTGCTACTGATCATAGTATTAGCTGATGAGGTTGTAAAAAGCTATAAGGTTTTGGGCACTCAAGCCTTTCTCTTGAAAGCAAATGTAGAGGAGAAAATGCATTTCTTTGTCGAAATTTTACAAGTGCATATTACATTGCAAAATGCTATATATTCAGCAATAGTTTTCAGAAAATGGCTAGATGCAGATTGGTGCAGATAGCATGCACAATTGAAAAATAAACCAATTGGAAGCATCCTTCTCCTCTAAGTTATTATTGTTTTAGAAGATACTATCTTCTAGTATTAAATCATTTGGGTTTAAAAGTAGTCTTTTTCCCCTGGTGTTATAATGGGTCTGGGATGATAAGAAACACACTGCAAGGGTCATTCTTATCTTTACAGCAACTAACTGCTGCTGCGTTCAGCAAGAATAGGAATCGTTAGCTTATAGTACTTGTTCAGAGTCTAGAAATAACTGACCTAAATCTGCTATTTCTGGAACCTATTAAAAATTCCCGTTGAATTGAATTGTATAACAATTTTCTTTCTCTCCACTTGTAACACTGATAATGATAATGACAACATTAATAACAACTCCTATTTTCTACCTCAGCATGGCATATACTGTACTGCATAAATCTGGAATATGATAAGCAAATACTTAAGAACATTTAGATACTGCAACACTATCCTTTTGAGCTTTTGAAAACAATCGGTGTTGTTCAATGTTTTGTTTGTTCCAGACAGAAATCTTGAATTGTAAAACTGTAAAAATTTGTTCATACTCATGTGATATTAATGAAAAAAATCTTTTTGTAAATAGGATGAACATTACTAGGTTTCCTCTTGAATCTCTTATTCCATATTTTTGCATTGTGGAGACTATATGTTCCACAGTATTTTACAACACCCTTGGTATGCTCATTCTAAGGAGAAAAGAGGTATGAGCATTAAAAACTTCTCTTGTTATACTAGCAAAACAAAATAACAGTAAGTAGAAAAAACTGAAAATGGGCAGATAGTAGGTTGTGAGCAGGAGATGCAGTTCATCTGATTGTTATAGCTATTTTAGGTACAACTGAGTGGCTTTTTCAGTTAGAAATATTCCATACGGTCTCAGAAAATGAAGAATTGACTATCACTCTAGCAGTGAAGTTCCCAATCACCCACCGTTTATTCCTGTCGGGAAGTATAAGGGCATTCTATATATTTTTATTTAAAAACCCTTTGTCTCCAGCAAAAAAAAAAAAATCAATGAGAATAATTTTCATGTCTAGCAGTTCATAGGCAATTTTCCCTTTTCTACCTACTCTATTCCAAAAGCATAGAAAAAAACCTTGAAAAATACTATTTCTACCAAAATCATCAGTTCATATGGACAGGACAAAGGTGATTCAAAGTTATCTAACCAGCAAAATAGAAAAATAAAATGGAAGTAAAAATTCATGGGAAAGAAAGGACTACAAATTTTGGTATTCCATCTTCAGCTTCACAAAGAATATCCAAACTTTAAATCAAAAACTTACTATAATGTAGAGGCTTTATATGCATGTAATGGTGTTCTGAGTCTTTTTAAGTCCTTCTACCTTAAGATTTTACAATAAAGATTGTTCAGCTCTGGAACTGAGTAACTTTGATTTTTTTTTTCTTTGCAAATGTCATCAATATCAAATGTGCAGAAAAGTATGGTCTCGAGAAGGCTGCTGAAAATTGAAAATAGCATGTATGGGACCTGGGCCAGAAGATATACTCTGCAAAGTTATTGAGCCATAATTCAACATGAGAAAATACAGGTTCCGTGAAAAACCTCCGGAATAAATATTAACATCAATACTCCTGCTGACACCAATTTGGATCTCAAGAATATTACTGAGGTCAGAATATGAACTAGAATACTGAGTCTAAGAAAAAAATGGTGACATGTAGCTATAAATAAGAATATTGACCTCATAAACACATCAGAAAATTGGGTGGAAAGAAGTTTGTTAAAAGGACATTTTAGTAACAGAACAGAACGTACAGAGGAAAGATAAGGGAGGTTATCTGTCTTAAGAGAAGTTCTCTGCGTCAAAGAAAACTCACACTGAAATCAGAATAGCAATTTCATAGCATAAAAAAGTAACCCCCATATATAAGATCTGAGGCCTTAAAATGTGCCGGTCCAACAGCTCCTCTCCAGCAGGGGCTGTAACGCATTTAACCTTCCTGCAATAGCCATAAAAGCTAACTCTCCCACTTCCACATAGTTTGCTTACCTCTAGCAAAGCACTGCAAAAATTAGGAGGTCAGTAAAGAAGAGGAGCAAAGGGGCAGCTGTGATATTCAGACCCCTGAAGGTTAAAAACTATTTAAGTGTACTAGATTGTAGGAAGCTTATTATGCCAGAGCAAGAGCCAAGAGGAACAGCTGAAGCTACTTGCTGCTCTTGCTGACTCAGATGATGCCACACACCTGTGCTGGAGCAATCAAGAGATGTGATGCCACACCCAGAAATCAAGAGATAAAACGTCTCCAGGCTCAAAGAGAGAGGGTCTGCTAACAGTTCCAGAGCAGCAGTATTATCATTATCATTTGTGACCACTGTGGTGAAGTAACAACTCCGCAAAAAAAAACCCAATCCGGTGAAAAACAATCAGTGCCTGGGCTCCATCCAGCCCACTTCAACATCAGAAAGCAGTCCACAACACTAGATTCATGCCAGAGTAAGAGTTTATCACCTATCAGGAATGATTTGAAAAAGGAGTATCTGTAAAGTCATGTGCGTGCCAAACACAATCCTTATTTCACATATAAAGTTATGGTCAGTGGTTTCACCATCACCACTTTGTGATGAGATCTTGAGGCAATAATAGAAATTTCTGCAAACATATCAGTTTTTGTGTAGTAGAAGCTAAAAAGTAAACAGAATGTTTGGAAATGTTTGGAAAGGAATAAAGAATAGAAGTGTTACAATTAAACCATTTTATACATCCATATGAGCTGCCTTCTTGAATACTGTGTGTATTTTCTCATCATGAGAAGGATGATCAGTGTTATGGAATGGCTTCTGTTTAAAGAAGTCTACAATCTAGAAAAGAGGCAACTGGGGGAGAATATGTGTCTATAAGGTCATGGGGAACTCATAAACAGAAATTAACTGTTCACTGTCTTGTGCAATGTAAGTGTGAGGTATGAAATATATTAAAAGATGTCATGTTTCAAAGAAGCAAAAGGAGCTGGTTCTTCACCCCAAAAAGTTTTTGCTGTGGAATTACTAGTCATTGGGTGTGCAGATACTGTGCTCCCTGGACAAGTAAACTCTACTGGGAAGTGGACAAGTTATGGAGGAGAAATCCTTTCAGAGTTTTAGTTACATAGGCACTGCTAATCACCCAGGAACTTTGTAAGAACAAGTTGTTGAAGACTAGAAGAGTATTCAGGGAGTGCATCACTAAATACTACTTCTTTTATCCTTCACTAGAGCTGAGCAGGCCATCACTTTGGGAAATATGATACAGGGCAGCATGGACCTTTGGCCTGACCTAGCACGGATGTTCTTAAGTTCTTTACATAACTACAAGGGAAATTGTCACTAGAATGCAAGAGATGGCAAAAAGCCAACAACAGTAACCCAAAAATTGCTTCTTCATCTGCCAGCAGTTCTGAGTTTGTCTGTCATTTTGTACCAAAATGGCTTGCTTTTTCTTTCTTGTCAAAAACACTCAAGGCAGGTGTCTGTTGGTAAAACTCTGCAGTGAAAAACTACTGTATCACCTCCTCAGTTATAAAATAAAGAATTGGAAATGCGAGAAAATCTCTAGTGCTGCCCAAGACTTCTGGATTTTAGAACAAATCATTAAGCAGCTTCCTGTGCATTATTAGGTACATACTGTTTATCTCCACAGTCATTGTTAGACCCACAGGTAACTCTCATATTGTGACCTTTCTAATGTAAGACAGATTACAGCACATTATTGTTGCTCGTAGAAGCATGAATCTATATGCTTTTTTCTGGTATAGGATTTTAAACTATACTGGGCTAGCTGTTTCATTAATCTTCCTTTAGAGCTGTGTCCATTCTTTTACCACCAAGGTCCAGCTGAGTAACTCATTAAAGATATTAACAGACAGATATGGAAACACTGGGTTTGTATTATGTTCCAGGGCTAGTGGGGTGCAGGCCATCACCTGTGGTCCACTCACTACTCACTACTGAGTAATAGGTGAGAGTATATAATACAGCAATTCAAAGTACCACGGGAAAAATGTTCTTCTTGAAGTACTAATAACTATTAATTTTTTTTCTTGGGAAACTTATACTAGAACTCCAATTGTGGCTTCAGTAAAGGTTTTTCTTGCCATTGAATTCCTCCTCATTCTTTGCAAGACTGAAATTAAAAAATAAGTATAAAGGTAAATACTTTTTTTTCCCCCAGACACTTGAAGAAGTCCCATTTCAATTTGAAAAGTAAAGTTGCTCACTGCAAATTGCAATATGATCTCCTGCTAAATGGAGAATGTGACAAAGGAATGTGCCCATTGGAGATAGTGCACTAACAGCCTTATAAGGCCCTCATCCCCAAACTGTTGATTGATGAGAGATAAAGGCTCTTTAACACGCAATCTGACATTTAAGTACAGCTTCACTGGAAGGAGAAACTATTTGCTGAAAGGGGAATATGGACAGCTATCCCTGTAACACATTCAGGATGACATAATGCATGGCATTCACCATGTAGGTTATCATCAGCTCCTTAACTGAATTACTAAATATAGAAACAAGAATGACATTTAGAAATACAGGATAAGATACCTAATTAACATGTCTACCAACCTCCCAAATACTTCAGTCTCTTTAAACATATTATAATTTTCTGCCCACACTTCCAGTAACCCTAGACAAACATACTATGCCCCAGCAAAACAGGAGGGCAGGAGATGATTAGCTGCTCCACAGTCTCAAATTAGCTCTATATAGCAAAACAATAATTGCTAGAGAATTTCTGACTGTAAGTTCAGTAAGTAAAAACAATGAGAAAAAAGAATGTAGACCCAAGATACAAAACTGAATCATCAGGAAAAAAACAAAAAACAGAATGCATGTAGCTGATAAAGATTTAGCTATAGAGAAATGGTAAAGCATAAAAAAAAATAATTGTTCAATGTATACATATTTTAGGTATTCCAGGACTGATTGAAGGAACATGTTTGTTTTGTTTCTACAACAGATTGTGATTCATTCAAAAACTAGTCAATGCTCAAAACTGAATCATATGCATAGTTAGTCTACTGGCTTTTGGTCATATCAGCCCAGTCCATATTTATTCATTGATACTGCCCACATGAATCAAAATACAAAGTTTAAATCTTCCACTGTTGCTGACAAACTATTTACCTGTCTTCGGATCAATGGAAAAATAAGGTTGCCCTTGAAGAATGCTGTAAACCACTCTAGCACTGTTTCCATAAGTGGGATCATCAGCATCTGTTGCCTTTACTTGAAGCACATATGCACCTGCAAAGAAACACAGGTCATCACATTTTCAGTATAGAGCAGTGATCAGGGATATTTCAGACACATTAGTCCTGTTGCTAGTGGATTCTGCTGTAATTCTTGTTCCACTGGAAACAAGGCAAGAATAAAACAGTCAATTCTTCAGCTCCATGCTAGCAACCATCTAGGTAGCAGCTGAGGTATAATGAGAAGGAAAGTGAAAGCAGCCCACCATCAGAAGATATTTATAAACAGTTTATGATGCATGCATCATTTACAAAAATTTTTTACCCACAATATATAGGATGGAGGCCTGGGGAAGCGCAATACTGGATTTTGAAAAAGGAGTATGCCCCACAGTTTTGTGAAAAGATTGTGAACTGTGGAAGTAAAATATGAGTTGCCTTTAAAACAAGTGTTTGGTAAAGCAACTCCTGAATCTGCCAGTGAACCAATCTCTAAGTATCTTAAAAAACTACACTGCAGTCTCCTAAAGGTGGAATTCACATTCCCACTGTAGAATGAAATTAGATGTTTGGTTCAGTTAGTTGTCTTCAAAATCCAGACTTGAGTCTTCTTCCCTTTCAGGAAGAAAGGGAAGGAAACAAAAGTACTGTGGAGGAAGAACCTCCCCTTGATACTCTATTTTCAGCCATGGTTATAGACCAGACCTAGTGCAGTTTGCTTTATATTCTAACTTTAAGGGGACTCATGCCATGGAGCAAAAGATACACACATGAAGACAGAAAACTCACTGTAAATGGCAAAAGTCTTGCAGAAATGTCTTGTCCTTCCTGCTGGTCGCTAAGCAATTTACCTGCATTTTCCCACTGCCCCATAATGAAAAAAATGTTCAAGCTATAGTCTTCAGCAAAACAAACTGCCATATATTTAGACTTTCCTGTCAGCTTTGAAGAATTAATAGTTTCCTATGATCTCCTGTGCAAATGAATGTTGGAATTTGCAATGCTGATTTGCAGTGAATGAGGGTTAAGACAATGTACATGAGAAACAACACCGGGAGGAGGGTTATCCCCACTGTTTTTGTTTTAAGAAATGTTCTGCATTTGGAGGTCATCTCACATTTTTTCAAGAATATCCATGGAATACTGCAAATGCTTCAAGACTGCTCCTTTTCTGTAATGAAAACTGGCAAATTTCAAAGGATGTTCACAATCTAAAATTAACCTTAATGGCCTTGTCAAAGATTATTTCTGGAGTGTCTCACTGAGAGATGGTCCATGTGAAAGGTTCTATGACTTTGACAGGAAAGCAACTCATAGCAAAGGTAGCTGTTTGGAGGACTTTTTTTCAGTCCCCACCCCCCCGCCCCCCATCTCTCCATACGAGGATTGACAGTGACGCTGAAGGGTTTGGAATTAACATTGTAAAAATACTTGCTGCATGATGGCTGGTCATACAAGACTACTCCTGTTACAGTTGTTTATTGAACAATAGAGAATAAAAAGATATTCCAAGAGATAGCAGAATCAGAGAATCACAGGGTGTTAGTCTCTTCTCCCAGGTAACAAGTGACAGGACAAGAGGAAATGGCCTCAAGTTGTGCCAGGGGAGGTTTAGATTGGATTTCAGGAAAAATTTCTTCACTGAAAGGGTTATCAAGCAGTGGAACAGGCTGCCCAGGGAAGTGGTTAAGTCACCATTACTAGAGGTATTTATAAGACGAGTAGATGTGGTGCTTAGGGACATGGTTTAGTGGCGGACTTGGTAGTGTAGGTTGACAGTTGGACTTGATGATCTTAAAGGTCCTTTCCAACCAAAACAATTCTATGATTCTCCCCCCCCGCAACTTGGTGTCATCTGCGAACTTACTGAGGGTGCACTCAATCACCTCATCCAGATAACTGATAAAGATATGGAACAGAACTGGCCCCAATATTGAGCCTGGGGAACATCACTTGTGACCGGCTGCCAACTGGATTTAAATCCATTTCGCACAACTCTTTGGGCTTGACCATCCAGCCAGTTTTTTACCCAGCGAAGCATACACCCATCCAAGCCATGAGCAGTCAATTTCTCCAGGAGAATGCTCTGGGAAACAGTGTCAAAGGCTTTACTAAAGCCTAGGCAGACAACATTCACAGCCTTTCCCTCATCCAGTAAGCGGGTCATCTTGTTATAGAAGGAGATCAGGTTAGTCAAGCAGGCCCTGCCTTTCATAAATCCATGCTGACAGGGCCTAATCACTTGGTTGTCCTGTACATGCCACGTGATGGCACCCAAGATGTTTTGCTCCATAACCTTCCCTGGCACCGAGGTCACACTGACAGGCCTATAGTTACCCGGATCCTCCTTCTGGCCCTTCTTGTAGATGGGTGTCACATTTGCTAACTTCCAATCATCTGGGACCTCACCAGTTAGCCAGGACTGCTGATAAATGATGGAAAGTGGCTTTGTGAGCACTTCCGCCAGTTCTCAGTACCCTTGGGTGTATTCCAACTATCCCCATAGACTTGTGTGTGTCTAAGTGGCATAGCAGGTTGCTAACCATTTCCCCGTAGATTATGGGGGCTTCATTCTGCTCCCTATCCCTGCCTTCCAGCTCAAGGGCCTGGGTACCCAGAGGACAACTCGTCTTACTACTAAAGACTGAGGCAAAGAAGGCATTAAGCACCTCAGCCGTTTCCTCAGCCTTTGTCATTATGTTTCCTCCCGCATCCAATAAAAGATGGAGATTCTCCTTGGCCCTCCTTTTGTTGCTAATGTATTTACAGAAACATTTTTTATTGCCTTTTATGGCAGTGGCCAGATTAATTTCTAGTTGGGCTTTGGCCCTTCTAATTTTCTCCCTGCCTAGCCTCACAACATCTTTGTAGTCTTCCTGAGTTTCCTGCCCCTTCTTCCAAAGCTCATAAACTCTCTTTTTGTCCCGAGTTCCAGCCAAAGCTCTCTGTTCAGCCAGGCTGGTCGTCCTCCCCACCAGCTCGTCTTTCAGCACATGGGGACAGCCTGCTCCTGCACCTTTAAGATTTCCTTCTTGAAGAGTGTCCAGCCTTCCTGGACCCCTTTGCCCTTCAGGACGGCCTCCCAAGGGACTCTGTCAACCACGCTCCTAAACAGGCTAAAGTCTGCCCTCAGGAAGTCCAAAGTAGCAGTTCTGCTGACCCCTTTCCTTACTTCTCTGAGAATCTAAAACTCTACCATTTAATGATCACTATGCCCAAGACGGCCTCAAACCATCACATCACCCACAAGTCCTTCTCTGTACACAAACAAGAGGTCCAGCTGGGCACATTCCCTTGTTGGCTCACTCACCAGCTGTGTCAGGAAGTTATCTTCCACACACTCAAGGAACCTCCTAGACTGTTTCCTCTCTGCTCTATTGTATTTCCAGCCGACATCTGGTAGGTTGAAGTCCACCATGAGAACAAGGGCTACTGATCCTGAGACTCCTCTCAGGTGCTTACAGAACATTACAAGGGCTACTGATCCTGAGACTTCTCCCAGGTGCTTACAGAATATTTCTTCTGCCTCTTAATCCTGGTTGTGTGGTCTATAGCAGACTCCCACCATGATATCTGCCTTATTGGTCTTCCCCTTGATCCTTACCCATAAACACTCGACCCCATAGTCAACATCCTCAAGTTCTAGACAATCAAAACACTCCCTAACATAGAGGACCACCCCACCACCCCTCCTACCTTGCCTATCCCTTCTGAAGAGTTTATAACCATCCGTTGTAGCACTCCAGTTGTGTGAGTCACCCCACCATGTTTCCGTGACGGCAACTATGTCATAGTTTTCCAGCTGCACAAGGGCTTCCAGCTCTTCCTGTTTGTTGCCCGTGCTGCGTGCATTGGTGTAGATGCACTTCAGTTGGGCTATTGATCCTACCACCTTTTTAGGGGGAGAAGCTCTAATTCCTGCATGACCATTCTCAGGCACTTCCATGCTTTCTAACCCATCGCTAACCCTTGCATCTCTGCTGTTGCATGGCTCTCCATCCCCTGCCTCCACTGAGCTGTCAGACCAAAGGACCTCACTAGCACACCGTCCCACAAACACTGGCGTGCCACCCCCAGGCCTGTCTCTAGCAAGCCTGATTTTATCCCTTTCCCCCTTCAATACTAGTTTAAAGCTCTTTTGATGAGCCCTGCTAACTTCTCCACAAAGATCCTCTTCCCCCTTCGAGACAGGTATACTCCATCTGTCACCAGCAGGCCTGGTGTTGTATAGATCAACCCATGTCGAAAAACCCAAAATTGTACCAGTGACACCAGTCTCGGAGCCAGGTATTGATCTCCTCTTTCTTCCTGTTTCTTCCCTGATCATTCCCTGCAACTGGAGGGATAGAGGAGAACACCAGTTGTGCTCCTGATCCCTTAACCATTTGACCCAAGGGCCTGAAATCTCCCTTAATTGCCCTCAGACTTCTTGTAGCAACTTTGTCACTTCCAACCTGAAAAATCAATAACAGATAATAATCTGAGGGTCTTACCAGGGTAGGGAGCTTTCTCTTCACATCTTTAACCCGGCTCCAGGGAGGCAGCAGACTTCCCTAAGAAGTGGGTCTGGTCTGCATATGGGGCCTTCTGTTCCCTTTAGAAGGGAGTCTTCTATGACAATGACCCGTCTTTTTTTCTTTATGGATGCTGTTTTGACACAGGGCTTAGGTCAACTTAACCTCGGTGACACCTCTGAGCTAGCCGAACCATCATCCTCATTACTGTCCTGGTGCCCTTGCAGAGCCTCGTACCTATTATGCAAGGGCACATGGGAAGGTGAGGCAGTCATGGATGAGACATGCCTGCTGCACCGAGCAGGAACTTGTTGCCATTGCCCCCTACCCCTCAAGTCCCCCTGTTCAGCCAGGCGGAGAGAAGACAGGGAATACCCCCTGTCATGGGCTCTGTCTGCTGTTGGGCCAGTTTCAGGGAAAGTACAGCGTGATTCCTGTAGTCTCTCTCTCTCTCACACTACCTGATACTTCTCAACCTGCTCACCTCCTTCCGGAGCTCTGTCACTAAGTGGAGGCGTTCCTCTACCTGGGCGCACCTCACACAGGGTGTGCTCACTGCTGCCGTGTGGTGCTGGCACGAGAGCAGGGCAGACCCTGCAGCCTGACACCTGGGTGGCAGCGTGTTCCCCCGGGGCTCTGTCTGGGAAGCTGCATCGGTTGTGGCGGGTGCAGACCTTAGAGAGGCCATGGCCTTCTGCTGGGTGTATACCATTGCTCCCCGATGGAGCTGGTAGAACTTCAGCATCATGCCTGCACGCCCTTCCATGCAAACTGACGCGCCACGCCCTGTTTGCCCACCCTGGTCGCTGGCGCTCCCTAAGGGCTTCTTTTATATGGGGGGCGGGCCTGGGCCATCATCCTTCCTGGCCCCGCTCAGGTCTCATCAGCCGCTGTGGCGCGAGCTGTGGGCTCCTGGTGGCTCTCTTGGCTCCCTCTGAGGTTCCCCCTGGTTTGGGGTTAGAGCGCTGTGCTGTGGATCGTGCCAGCACCGGAGCTACTCGCCTTGGTGACAATATTCTTTCGATCTTCTGAAGAAGACACAGAAATATAAGGGCTATTTGACTAACAATCACTTTTTAAAGTCAATAGGCTGATCATGTTCTTAAGCTGAGGGTAAGTTTCCTTAGTACCAACCTCTAAAAGAAAGAAAAGATTAGCAATGAATAAATGAATGAAAATAAACCACAGAGATAAATTCAGTTAACTTGTGCCTTTCTTTACATAACACATCACCATAACTGACCATACATCAAATAGCTTCGACAAGCCCAGCTAGAGGAATACATTTTCCTACTGAAATGACAGACAGAAGCTATCTAATACCTGTAGGGCGTTTGATGGTTTTCATTTGTTCTTGTCCATAAGGAATATCTTTGTAATAGGATCTCCCACTTTCAGCCCTGTCTTCTGCTCCAGAAATTCAGGGAGCCACAGCAATAACTCTAGTGACCAAGACGGAGAAGGAAATGGTAGCTTTCAAATTTCTTCCCCTCTTCCCTCAAAAACCAGAAGTTCACTGTACGTGCCACCTTTGGACGTTGTGTCCTTAGGTTGTTTGGTTGTCCTTACTGTTGTTGAAGAAAAAGGGAGATCTGTTCCTTCTGGAGCAATTACACTGACAAAACATGTCATATTCAGTCACTGTGCAGTACAACTTCCCTTCCTGGTGTACACACAATTGTCTTCCTTCATTGTTACTGTATCCCACTATCTTTCCAATCTAAAAAACTCAGTCTACTTTTTTGCCACTGGAAAGAAATGCTGCCTTTCAACATAGTTTACACCTTTTTTCCTCCCTAACAAATTATTCAATCTTTCACTGTGTTCTGACTTTAGGCTGGTGAATTTTGCTCCCCCCTGAAGTGGTGGAGCAAAGCATCAGATTCCCAGATGCTGAGGTCTGACCTGGAACTGGGTGACTGAGCACTCTGGCTGAGAAGTGTGCTGCTTTGGGACTGGTTTAAGACAATAGCCTGTACTTTTGCCAAAACAAGGCAGTGTTGACACACATTCCTATGTCTTCCCTTGGGCCAGGACTCATGTTTCTGATACCACACTGCTTGCTACTTCAGGGAGCTGATTTTAGTCTGTTTTCTGAGTACAAACTGACAAAATTTTGTCGTCACGTTACCAAGACCTTTGCTTTGCTCCTTGAAGGGAGCAACATTTGCCATAAAAGAACAGGACAGGTAGACCAAGATTTACAAATGCAAGAGCAGAAAGTTAAGCTTCTTTGTGTGTGCCCTTATTTTCTGAAGTGCTGAGCTCTGAGAAGACCTACAAAAGGTCAGGATTTAAAAATGTTTCTGGAAGGCTAGCCACACCACCTGCCTTCTCACAGGTTATCAACAGAGAACTTGCAAACATCATAATGAAGCTCTCTCCAACACTTGAGACTAGATAGAAACAGCAGACCTGTCACAGAAAGCACTGGCCATCACCTCAAGAGGGTGAATCACATATTTTACTACTGACTGTTCACATCAACTAAGTTTGGACACCAAAAGTGGACAGTTAAAAGGTTCCTTAAGTCAGGCAGTGAGGAAAATCTCATGTTACCTAACCAATGCTTTTGTATTACTTTTAGACTTTAGGATATATCATATTTATGAATTTTGCTTCACTGCACCTTGCTTGCAAATTGAGAACAACACATAAGTTTATATGACAGCTCTTTTAAAAAAGAATTCTTAAACTTAATACTGAACTGATCTTGACATTTGAAATCAATATTAACTGATACATTGAAGCTGCGGTACTGGGACCAGTACTATTCAATATATTCATTAATGACTTGGATGAGGGATTAGAGTGCGCTGTCAGCAAGATCGCTGATGACACAAAACTGGGAGGAGTGGCGGACACACGGGAAGGCTGCGCAGCCATTCAGAGAGACCTAGACAGGCTGGAGAGTTGGGCGGGGAGAAATTTAATGAAATATAACAAGGGCAAGTGTAGAGTCCTGCATCTGGGCAAGAATAACCCCATGTACCAGTACAAGTTGGGGGCAGACCTGTTGGAGAGCAGCGTAGGGGAAAGGGACCTGGGGGTCCTAGTGGACAGCAGGATGACCATGAGCCAGCAGTGTGCCCTTGTGGCCAAGAAGGCCAATGGCATCCTGGGGTGTATTAGAAGGGGTGTGGTTAGCAGGTCAAGAGAGGTTCTCCTCCCCCTCCACTCTGCCCTGGTGAGGCCGCATCTGCAATATTGTGTCAAGTTCTGGGCCCCTCAGTTCAAGAAGGACAGGGAACTGCTAGAGAGAGTCCAGCGCAGAGCCACGAAGATGATTAAGGGAGTGGAACATCTCCCTTATGAGGAGAGGCTGAGGGAGCTGGGTCTCTTTAGCTTGGAGAAGAGGAGACTGAGGGGTGACCTCATTAATGTTTCTAAATACGTAAAGGGCAAGTGTCATGAGGATGGAGCCAGGCTCTTCTCAGTGACATCCCTTGACAGGACAAGGGGCAATGGGTGCAAGCTGGAACACAGGAGGTTCCACTTAAATATGAGGAAAAACTTCTTTACAGTGAGGGTGACCGAACACTGGAACAGGCTGCCCAGAGAGGTTGTGGAGTCTCCTTCTCTGGAGACATTCAAAACCCGCCTGGACGCATTCCTGTGTGATATGGTCTAGGCAATCCTGCTCCGGCAGGGGGATTGGACTAGATGATCTTTCGAGTTCCCTTCTAATCCCTAACATTCTGTGATTCTGTGATTCTGTGATTCTGTGCAATGAGACAAAATAAATCATAAATGTGATTTGATTTTAATGAAATTATTTAAGAAGAAAGTATTGTGCCCCTTAAGAACTGAAGCTGTTAGTTAAATAGTAATGCTTATTTTCTGTCTGTTTCAGTTACAATTCTGCACCTGTATTTATCCCTATCAGAGCTTTTCTTTTAATCCTTAGAAGCTCAGTTCAGGAAAAAAGAATTACAGTGTACTTTGAAGAGGACTGTAAGATATGCTATTTTGCTATGCTATGTCATATGCAGAATGCAGATTTAACTCTGGTAGAGTTTGTACAAAAAATGCTGCAGTCTTTTTCTTATGGAAAACTTATATATGCTTTAAGAAATTTTTACCTTCGTATGAACAGTGTGATTTATTCATTTATTTGTAGAATTATAGCTAAAATACCAACTCATTTCTTTACTATTTTACTCTATCAAAACAATACCTAGAATAAATCTGATTTAGTGGAATTCATAAATGTATTTCCTCCAGGTGAAATAAAACAGTAAAAATCACCCCAAATCCAACAATTGTAATTGATTTTGATACTGTCTTGCAAAACATTCTTGTCTCTAAAATGCAGAGACATGGATTTGACAGGTGGACCACTTGGCAGATAAGGAATTGGATGGATGGTCTCACTGAAAGTTGTGGTCAACGGCTCAATGTCCGAATGGAGACCAGTGATCAGTGGTCTCCCTCAGGGGTCTGTATTGGGACCAGTATTATTTAACATCTTTGTTGGTACACAGACAATGGGATTGAGTATGCCCTCAGCAAGTTTACAGACAACACCAAACTGAGTGCTGTGGTTGATACTCTAGAGGGAAGGGATGCTGTCCAGAGGGACCTTGACATGCTTGAGATATGGGCCCGTGCAAACTGCATGAAGTTCAACAAGGCCAAGTGCAAGGTCCTGCATATGGATCAGGGCAATCCCAAATATGGACACAGGCTGGGTGATGAGTGGACTGAGAGCAACCCTGCAGAGAAGGACTTGGGGATACTGGTGGATCAAAAACTGAATATGAGCCAGCAATGTGCGCTCACAGCCCAGAAAGCCAATAACATCCTGGGCTGCATCAAAAGTGTGGCCAGAAGGTCAAGGGAGATGATTCTCCCCCTCTGCTCCACTCTCGTGAGACACCCACCTGGAGTACTGCATTCAGCTCTGGGGCCCCTAGCATAAGAAAGACATGGACCTGCTCAAGTGGGTATAGAGGAGGGTTATGAAGATGATCAGGGGGCTGGAGCATCCCTTGTATGAGGACAGGCTGAGAGAAGAGTTTAGCCTAGAGAAGAGAAGGCTCTGGGAAGACCTCATAGCAGCCTTCCAGTACTTAAAGGGGGCCTACAGGAAAGATGGGGAGGGACTTTTTATAAGGGCATGTAGTGATAGGATGAGGGGAAACAGTTTTAAATCAGTTTTAAATGAAAAAGGGTAGATTTAGATTAGATATTAGGAAGAAATTCTTTCCTGTGAAGGTGGTGAGACATTGGAACAGGTTTCCCTGATAAGCTGTGGATGCCCCTTCCCTGGCAATGTTTAAGGCCAGGTTGGATGGGGCTTTGAGCAACCTGGTCTAGTGGAAAGGTGTCCCTGCCTGTGGCAGGGCGGTCGGAACTAGATGATCTGTAAGGTCCCTTCCAACCCAAACCATCTACAATTTACGACTGAATGCATGGATGGATAACACTTCAGAATAAGAGAAACTTTACAAAGTATACTAAATTAACAGAACTCAAGAACTACGGGCTCAGTATATTCATCAGCTTCTCTTAAGTTCCAACAGATTTAGGTAAGAAATGCTCAATTAAGATATTCAAGCAACCTTAATGTTTCCTGTTATGATGTAAGTATTCACACATATTTAAGATGTTGGCATGTGAAGTACTGAATGTGTTCGGGAGGGATTTTTAATAAGCAAAGTTGATATTTCATAAATTTAATCGACAGAGTGTCTCAGGGGACTGGAACAACAAATACAGCACTAAATGTGTTTATCTGGTTTTTCATATTCAAAGCAAAGTTGCTGTGGCTGAGAATGGATGTTGGAGTTCATCCTCTATTCCAGCATTTGTTTCCTAAGCTCTAGCAACAGCAGCTTAAAATCAATCAATATCCTCTTCATAGAACAGTGACCAGCTCCCCTTCTTTCCAAAACCACTATGACCAGCAAGTGGCCTCTGCTACACCACCAGCAGCAACTTCCTCCACACCAGAAAATAGTTACCAAAACAAAGATTTGCTGAATGAGTGTGAGCCAGAATGAGTGCTTTCATGGCAATACTGTGGATTTTATGTCACCTATTATTGGACTTCTACAATGTAGGCATCTACACTCACTCTGCAAAGTGAAAACCTGCAGCTCACTTTGCAGCCAGGGTCTGGACTCAGGAAGCCTGGTCTGCAGGTACTAGTGATGCACAGGTAGGCATGTGAAACACCACAGCTGAATCCATACCTATGTCTAAGTTCTCATGCAAAAATGTGATGTTGCAAGGTGAAGAAAGCAGACAGCAGCCATCAGCCTGATTGAAAACTGCCACCGACCTAGGTGCCTGACGATCCCTGCACAGACCAATTCGTAGCTGTCTAAAAATATCAGTTTACATATTCTTAGTTACATGCTTCAGGTAATTCAACCTTATTACACAAAAGAAAGAAGAAATGCTGATTTATGAACTAAGTTTTATTAAGGCAGACATTCAAAGTCATATTTTAGCCTAGTAAGTAACAGGCACTGAATATGAAAAATAATCCATTTCACAGTGATAGCAGTTTCAACTGTATTAATTAATCTGTCAGATCTTTTACAACAGACTGATAATATATAAAGCTTATATTTTTATGAGAGGTCAGGCATGTTTTTTTAATGTGCCTCCAGTCATTTACTAACTTAAATACATACCTAATATTCTAAACAGGTTTTCTGAAATTGGCTTCTCATCCTTTCAGTATTATCAAGCATTGCCCATTTTATCTAACAAGCTTTCTATTTTATTGCAAAGCATAAAAGCAATATGCTTTTAAAAGCAAACTCTAAAATCTAATTATTTTTTTCCACGCAATAATACAGGGCGCTACAGCTGTAAATCTGTAATGCACAAAGGTAGTGATGGAGGATCACATTTACTATAGCTCAGGAAATTTTAATTAAAATATACACTTACATTACTACATGGAGTAATCAAATTAACAAGAAAATACAGTATTTTTTGTTGTTTGGAAATACCTTGTATGATAGCATTTTAAAAGACTTATATTTTTAATTTTTGATGTGTAATCAATAAATATTTGATATAAGGCATTGTAAAATGTAGAAGATTGGAATGATGTGCTTAAGTAGTTATTTATGTTTTAGAAAGAAAAGAAAAATAATGCTAAAGCATTCACACAGCTCAAAGAAATTGTATGGAATTTCAATGAATATCATATTTTCTTTAAAATAATACAGACAATATTGAGGACTAACATATTGTAAATAGTTGTTTTAATCACAGCAAGCATACTGGCCTGAATTTCACTCTGGCTGAAGTCCAAAGGCAATCCATCAATAACTGCAAATAGAATGGAGTCCAAGACCTCTAACTTAGTGGCCAAACTGACCAAAATAGCACTAAAAAATTTTATACCAATAATCATAAATAATGCAAATGTTTATGAAATAAGGCTTTGACTTCTAGACTATTTCCATTTTTTCTTACAGTCTTTCATTAGTAAAAATTCTACTTTGCTAAAATCAAGAGAATCCCTGAAAGAGCAGTATTGATTAAATCTCTTCCCATCCAAAGAGTACTAGAAAGAAATTTCAGAATTTTCTGATACACCCAGTTTGATATTTTCAAAATGATTATGAATGGCCAGTCACAATTTGTTAAAAAAATTACTCCAAAATTCAGACCATTCCCAATTTCAAAACAGAACATTTAATTTCTTGATTTTTTTCCTCTGATTTTTTCTCATAAAAGACTACAATATTGACCTTTTGTACTCTTTCAGCCTGAAAATAAGTTTTGCTATCACCAAAGTGTAGGTGGGGTATCCTTCTGGCTGTGGAGCTATTGTTGGCTTCCAAAAAAACCAAGCAGGAATCTTATGTTTAGTTCATTGAACTGAAGGGCATGATCAAGAATTCACAAAACTCAACTGGGACTAGATAAATTGTTTTTTTCCACTGTAGAGGAAAATGAGAGGATTCAAGGCTAGGAGAATAAGACAATAGACTTATTTAGACCTGATTCCTGCAAAAATAATGTAGAGTCAATAGAATTGCAAAGACAAAGAAAAAAGGCCGTGGCCATATGCCAAGTCGTTTCTCATTAAGATCAGCTTTCAGTAGGCCTGTAAAATCCATGAAGATTGATAATATATGCCAAAATTCAGTTAAGTAGTAGGAGTGCATTATTCTCCACAGAAAGTGAGGGAGACCTGCTTTCAGGCTTTGAAGAGGCAAGAGAGGAAGGAATACTGAAAGTGAGTGCAGGACTTCAGCATGTTCTAAGTGTTCCACAGACTCTGGCTAAAGCCTCTCTCCACTCCATGTAGATCAGAAGTTCAGTCAGAGCAGGTCACCCAGGCCCTTGTCGAGCCAAATTTTGAATATCTCCAATGACAGAGATCCCACAGTCTCTTTGGATGCTCCTATGGGATCCTGCCAAGTTGATTCCTGAACAAGCTGAGGTCTCCTCTTTCAAAGTCCGGGGCTGTGATTTTACCATTTGTCTTTTTTCATGTCTTTTGTTAGTAGGAAATGGGTATGAGACATTATATGTGAATTTTCATAGAATTTACTTCTTGTAATGGACTATCAAGTTAGTTGCATCTACTCATGGTAAGTAAAGATCAAATAGCAGATCTTCTGCCATTCGCTTTCTTTTTCTTTTCTTTATTCCGCCGCCCCCCCCGCCCCAAACATGGTTTTCTTGTCAAGTTAGAAGAGCTGTCATCATCTTGCTGTACAACCTCTCCCCTACCACAGGTATGATTTTGTGGTTTTGTCACTCTGCTGGACGTTTTTGGTGCCTAGTACTTTTGAAAGAAATCAGAAGATTGTGCAAACATTTTTTATATGGCCAGGAGGAAGGAGAGGCATAGCTGCTGGCATTGAAACGTACTACTTTGTACAATATTCTTCCTAAACAATTCCAAGAACAGCACCTTGCCAACCCAAACAACATCCACTCTTTTCAGAATTCAAGTAAAAACCTAATCAACATCTACCTGTCTAGTGTTTTCTCTTTTTTTAGGGAAAAAAAATACAGGAAAAGTGAGTTTATGACTCACTGCAGCACTACACTGCAATTCAGATCAGGAGATCCCCTGTCTCAATAAATATTCCCCTGACCTGCCACTAGCAGTATTAGCAAAGCTCCAGTACTGGGAGAAGATGTGCACCTGTAAAGAGAGATGCTGACATTGCCCTTTTGGGGCCTATCTTTTATAGAAGAAATAACCAATAATATGTTTTGAAGATATACTCCTGAAGCTGACTCACAAATGTAACGTGAGGAAGGCATATTTTATGTGGAAAAGCCAGCTTCCAGTTTATGTATTCATGGCTGTGCAGCCCTGATAATAACACAAGCTTGCTGGCTCCATCAATATCTTGAATACTAGACACAATCAGGCAAGCACACTTTTCTCCTGTTTTGCATTCCAGACATCACAAAGAACATATATATATTTTTCTCCCAGCTGTCAGAAGCAGCCATGTCCACAAAAGCAACACTGCTATTCCCTGTTGTAATTGATGAAGAATGGCAGCTTTTTGCTAATACTTTTGCTGTGCTGATAGCTAAAAGCAGCTGTTGCAAGTCTCAGAATTTAGTGCATAATCAAACATATTTCTAGTATCTCTAGAACAACATTTGATTTACAGTGGCAACAATCCAGGGAGTATGGAAGCTGGCTTTGTTATGCTGAACCACATGCACACTCTGATTTCATCTGGAAAACAGTGCTTTAAGGTTGAGGTTTTTTCCTGGCAAATTGGAAGACATGGCATTGTGAAGGAGAAATAATTTTTTGAGTTTTCTTCCTTATGCCGTAAATGCTTTATGAAGTGGAACTAAGGTATTAGAAAGAGTCCGCACATTTCATTGCCCACATTTTTTTTGTCTCTCAAAGTCTTTCTTGCAAACTAATGAATAGGTCCCTTTCTCCTGGCCGTCCCTGTCTCCCTCATGGATGATAAGGGTAAACAGGGGAAGCCTACAGCTGTGGGTTTTTTAGATAATTATTTAGCTTGGAAGTCAGCAAAGCAATTCTTTTCTTTTCCTTTTTTTTTCCTACCCTCATCTGTTGAGGTCGGCCAGAGTTAAGCCACTCAGGGCACACAATCTGGCTAAGCTAATAATGACTGTGTTAGTACTGAATATTTATTTAATTTATTTATTTTTATTAATTTAGGCTATTTATTTATTTATAAAGACATCCAGCTGCTTACACAGTCCCAAGGCTGTGATAATGTTTACAGAGGTTGCACTTCTGAAGCAAACGAGGAGCTTGAAATAGCAGCTAATAGTCTATACCCAATATGCACATAAAGGAGTAGCCTGGTAAAGTAACTGCTGGAAATAATGCTCAAGGAGAGCAGCACAAGAACCAATTAGCAAATACTAAGCTTAATATCTGTCTGTTTGAGAAACATCTCTTGAGAGTGATTTTTCCTTTCTGTTTTCAAGTCTGTGGATTGTTTTCCTCTTACAACTGTGACAGAAGTTCCTCTTGCATATATGAAATCTAGCAAATAGAAAAACTTAGCTTTGACTTTTGCTTTTATTGTCTTGACAACTTGATAACTTTTCAGGCCGTGACTCAACAGGGACCTAATTTTGCCAGTATACCTATCATGGCTTCAATGTGGGAGATAAAAACAACCAGTACACCCTCTAATCATGATAGCTATGCTGGCAAAACCCCTACTGTAGATGCCTCTATGCTGATAAAAGCATGCCTTTGTTGGTTCAGTTTACGTTTTGCAGGGAGGTAGTGTAAGCTGTATTAGAAGAAAGAACCTTTCTGACATCAAATGCTATGTCTGAACCAGAGGACTTTGCCAGAAATACTGTATGAAATTAGATGTGCCTTGGGAAGTAAATATTTTCTTCAATGGAATTGTGAAATAATAGATGTTAGTCATACCTGATGCACTGAAATCTTAAGGGTTTGAGGAAAAAAGTCAACCCCAGAATAATAGCACAAAGAGTTGCTATTCATTTATTAATCTGTAAAGTGGTTTCAGTGTGATCAAAATACTTTTCAGATGCAAATGTTCAAAGAAAAGGCTAAGTATTAAGCTCAGTTTGAGTGAAGAAAGTGATATACCGGAACTGATTCCTAGCTTTTGAAAGCTGATTTCCTGATTTCTGATTTGACTGATTTCCTGCTTTTCCTATGCTAATGCAGCTTGATGATTGTCATGATGTTTAGCTGTACAGCACTTGTGAATATCAGCTGCATGCCTTTCAACAACATACCATCCTTCTAGTGTTAGATGAAAGAGTACCAGGAAAAGAAGCATTTTTAAGCAACCCAGGAAATGACATTCACTTTTCTCATGGAAGAGCTCCTGGACATTCTTAAGGTGTGGCAAAGTTCTTGAAATTGTGACACTCCCCACCCCCTCAAAAAAAAAAGAAGTACACCAAAAATTGTGGACATCACACAAAGAATTCAGGAGAAAGCATGTCATAGTGTACTTCTATTAATTTACTGTCTGAAGTTTTCATGAGCTGGAGTTTCACACATCAATTCTTCAAATGTCAAATGATTTCTTCAGAATGTAGTAATAAGAAAACTTGAGCTTTACTCAGGACACAAGAAAAAAATTAGTGTGAAATTGTGGGGTAACTACCAAGGGGCAACATATTGAAACCAACCATTGTAGGCACACTTATTGAGAGTAAATCTTATATCTACATCTTATAGAACTAAGAAAGCGTCTAGGGTGGGACATGGTTGGCAAGTACCGTGATGGTTCCCCAGGCAGCCTGGCCTGCATTCTTAGATGTTCGCGCACCAAGGGATCTTGGCATGCTAACTCTGAGAGAACAGAGGGTGGAATGGTGTGGAGATAACTGTGGCCAGGCCCTGCGTAAACGAGGCAGATACAGGAACTCCACGATACCTTGTAGCCAATAAATCACATAGCTACTGTCAAATAAGAGACAATATCCCATTCCACCCAGAACACTGGTTGCTGAGCCAGCGATTGTGGCAAAATTGTGTCCTGTGGATGAACTTTGCTCGTTATAATCTCATTACAATACCAAAACACACCTCCATCCCAAAAGCTATGTGCTTCCCTCTGCCCCTGAGCATGCTCTCTGAATTTTTCTTAGTTTATACCTTTAAAATCGAAGCAAGATAATTTTACACCAGTCAATAATAAAGGTATATATGACTAGAGTCAGTCAAGCTCCACCTAAACGTAGGAAAATAGTACAAGAACACTTAAGAAAGAGGCAAGGGGGGGAAGATAACATCACTGAGAAGTCAGGGAAACATCACTATGGACTTTGGGAACCAGCTGACGGGCTGAACCTCTCCTCCCCACCCATAGGGACGCCTTTGGGTAAGATTCGTACACTTGGTTATACCAGGTGCTTCCCCAGGAAACTTAGAAATCAACTTGTATTTGTAATCTTATTAGTAGCACTATATAGTTATCTTGCAACATACATATGTACCTTGGTACCTAAGTGTGCTTTACAGACAGTGTGTTCATCACCGGCAATCTAAAAGAATCTGTATCTATTGCTTAAATAAATTACCTGAATTGTGGATCTGGTCGCGAGGATTTTATTTCAGTGGATGTGTCCAGATCTTTGGCATAATCTGGAACCGTGTTAGTTCATCAACCACGACTGGGCCCTGCATTATTAGTGCATCTGGACCTGTGTTAGTTCAACATATCAGCTGTTGAACGCAGCCGGACTGATAGTGCCGATTTTGGCCCATTTCAGCCAAAATTTAAGGTATCAAATTGGGCATTACTCAGAGGTTAAGCTCAGCTGCCCCCAGCCCCTCTAATATCTGAGGACAAGTTGGAACACAAGGGGGTTTAGCTTCTGCGAACACAAGGGGGTTTAGCTTCTGCCAAATTAGCCCTCTTAAACACAACAGAAATAAATGTCGTGTGTACGGAATGTCAGTTAAAGGGACTTCATTTTGATTCTCAGTAGATGTTCGGATGGTATATGTGGGCAGGTTTGTTTCATTTATTTTTACCAGATGTTGAACCCAGTTAGAAATAATCTTATTCTCTGTTCACCCAGGCATCTTTACGTGAATAAAGTTCATTTCTACACCAGAATTTGGTGAAAAAATCTTTTTAGTTTTGAATGACAGGGAGAAGTTTTTCAGGACCTTTTGGCCAGTTATATTTTAATAGTCATGCACTTAGGATCAAATTTTGGTAACCAAATTTCATACTAATATGGTGACATTTCAAGGAAAAGAGATTTGGAGAGGTTGATGACTGAGCACTTTTAAAGTTTGTTTTGCCTGCATCACAGCTCTTCATACCTACTTAAAGTGTTGTGGCTAAATCTCTCAAGAAGGACGCAGAGCAGTCTTCATGAACATTTTTTTCCTTCATGTTTTTTTGTATTTTCCTTTAGATCTTTTCTCCTACTTAAAATCTACATACCTCCTAAGGGCAAACCTGGATTAGGCAGAGACACAATAACATGCAAAAGTAACCTCAGAACACAATGGTGACTTCTACACAATCTAGTATGCAATGTGATATTCTGTGAAAGGTGTTGATTTTTCTTTAATTATTTAATCAGAATATCACTTGAAGACTTCCCTGCTACTTCAAGATCAAAGCACTGAAGAATCCATAGAATTTTACTCTATATATTTGCCTTAAAATTTAAAATGTCATCTGATCCATTCAGTGAATTAATTCACAATTTCTATACTATACATAGCTTCCTACATCAACATTCAACTACACTAACCTTCAGCAGTGATAGGGAACAGTAACCCCACATACCCATGACAGGGTCTGACTATAGGGGCTTCAGAACTTGGAATGGCATGGATGTCCTCAGGCCCAACAAAAAGTTTCCTTTGTGCACGCTCATTTGCAAGAATAAGAAAAATGGTAAAAGAGGCATTGTTACTGCAAGTGACATCAAGCTCAGCCTCCATCACAAACAGTATTTCAGAAAAAAAGGTGGAAGAAATACATCATTTGAGAACACTCAGGCTAACATGGCTGTATCCAAGTGCTGGTCTGATTCCTAGCAGTAATTGGTTTAAACCCTGAAACACAAGCCACCATATCCCTTCCAAACATCTCTATTTACCACAATAGTTGGGCCTTCCTAAAACAAAGCTAATGAACTGATTTCCCTTTCTACAGGAACAGAGTAAGGAGCAATGAACTGAACATACATAGAGGTTTTTGATGGATGAACAGAGACAGCTGGCACAGGGCTGACTCTGGTGACTCTTCTCCTTAGCTGTACTTTCTGTTCCCTCTCAGAAATCCCATCCCTGTTGTAGGAATGACCCAGCCACTTGTAAAGGTACAAACCGAGGTCAACTTAAGGTTTCTTTGATAATTCACAGTAGTTTAGTGGACTTTGCACAAGCAGCTGAATCATCCTTGCAGCAGAAACTCCTGAAGAGAGTTGGAACAAACGGCTGGCAAGAGAAAACAGTGCAGGCATTCAGGTTAAGAGCGGTCAGTCTTCAAACAGAACACTAATGCACATAATTAAGTATTTTTTTTTTTTTCCTAGAGGGATTGTAGTGTGATTATCTTTGGAAGTTCTTGAGAACAGATTAGACATTCATTAGGAATTACATATATGTGATTGATCTTCATGGAAATGCATTGTTAATTTGAGATCCCTTCTAACCCTAGCTTTGCGATTCTGTGCACTGTGTAAACAGACATCCCTCCTCTTGCAGTATTACTATGTCCTTGCCTTTGTGGTTATGATAGAAGTGCCTCTGTGTTAATATTTTAATTTGGTTCAGCACCGTACTTTTGAAGCAAATCTTTCAATTGTCCCCACTTACTATGCTCTCGTTAATATGTGAAGCACTCTTTAAGTATGCAAACTGGATTATTTTGGGGTGACATTAAACTGGAAGGCATGCTGTAGGTGTGTACTTGATACAACACATCTGTTAATAGGCAGATGCTCAGTCCAAGGGGCCAGATGAGAGTTTATTTGAAACGCTGAGAGTAGCTATACTCTGCATGCCAAGTTATTAGCACTCAGTGTTTCATCACAGAAATATGTTTCTATTGCATCATATTACTGTCTAGTATGACGTAGGTAGCACTCTTTCTTTGTACAGCATCAGGAGTAATACTTCTCTAATCCCTTTCAGAGCCTTTAGATACTAACATAACAGTACATAGGTATAATTATTATTTCACTTAAGGAACAGTTGCAAATTAATTAGCAAAAATCTATGAAGTTTTAACTGAAGAAAAAAAATGTTATGGTAATACTAGTATGCACATGTAGCCAACTTCATAGCACTGAAAATAGAATATTTTAGTGATTAGGAGAGAGAAGAAATTCAAACTACAAGGTCATATTAAACATATGGAAGTCTTAAATATATCCACTTAAAATTAGCTGTGATCGTGACTCGCCTGTCTCAAATATCGTATATTAGTGTGACGATTCCCTTCTTTTCATGTGTCTGCATTCTGTTTTTTTTTCTAAAATCATATTATAACTCTCTAGTGTACCAGTCTGATTTGTTATTGATCTGAACAGTAAATCCAATTTTGTATTTACTTTGCAATTTGGATCAGTATAATGCCTTGACAATACAGTATTATTAAACAAAACCTCAAGCGTCCTTCACAGCAGGCGAATTTCTGGACTGTGTGCTGCCAGACTAGGGACTTGCAACCAGTTTTCTTAGGAAAAGCCCAGTGAGCCAAAGAAAATGTCGGTGTTTCACTGGACGAATGCACTTCCCAGGCATAACTAGGAGGACGTTCTTTGCCAGAAGGTCACAGAAACATGCTTTTCATTCTTTTCTGTCTTACTAAGCATGTCTCTGTTTCAAGATACTGCAGGCAGATTTTTTCTCAGCATCAGGAAAGACAGTGACTGAAGCAGAAGACTGGAACAGGGAGATCTTGTCCTGTTCTTACTTCTATACCAGACTGTTGGTCAACAAAGTATTTCACTATTTCTTAGATTCTCCATGATAAAATGGAAACACGAGCCTTCACACTTCCAGTGGTAGATGCTGTTCTAAGACAGTTCAATGTGCGGAGATTTTTGGTGCTCTGTAGTGTGGTGATAATAGAGAGGTCTTCTATTATATCACTGGTCTTTACATAATAATATATGTAATCTGGAAATGTAGCATTGGGAAGAACACCAGACTATCCCAGTCTAAGAGACATAAAGCAGTATATTGCATTCTTCAAATTCCTTAAAGTCATACCTTTGAAAGAATTATGAGCTACAGTCAAGAAGCAAACAATCTCAAGAGCTTACAGAATTATAAAATATTGCTTATTTGGGACATTATGATATTTTAGAAGGCATCTTGTAACTTATGGCTGTGCAAATACTTGGTTTTCTTTTTGTTTGTTTTGTTAAAAACCGAAAGATAAAGTGTGACTTTTGGAATGAACAAAAAAATCTCAGGCAAAAACATGATTATAAGTTAATTTCAAGCATTCCAATACATGCAAAACATCTCAGTTTTGAGTACAGTAAACAGGCAAGAGCAAGAAAGCTTTTGTTTCCAGGATGGTATGAGTGGAAGAGACACTCACACATGCTTTGAGAATTCTCAATTCAGCTGCCTTTTTGGCCTGAGGAAGTTCAAATTTGTAATGCCCACATTTCTGGAAAATTTCATATATATGACTGCTTATAAACTTTTACATTTCATTTATTTAATTATTTACAAGGTTACATGCCTTTTTTCTACGACAGCTTTCTGACTGTCATGCGATGTCACTCTTTCTTTCATTTTCTCCTTCTATATGAGCACTCCTGATCAATGAAAACTTAAATGTTTTCAGCAACATGGAACAATATTAACAAGGGAGCCTGAAAGACAGCCATTTACCTACAATAGGTGGGATAAGACCACTGCTAGCAGTGAAACAGGAAGAAGCTGGGTCTTCTACATAAATTGGACTATTGAGTTAAAACCTTTCCTAAAACATTTTTGTGTGTATAATCAGCTAACTGGCAAACAGTTTCAAGATATCTGGACTTGAGTTTTTAAGTGAATGAACTCTTCACTAACACAAAAAAAGCCTTTAGTAACACTCTTGTCCTTTGTGACTCAGCTTTAATCTCTTGAGAGAGTTTCAAGGCAGTGCCGTGATTCCGGCATAAACTACTACTGTGGCAAGTAAGAAATGTGATGGAGGATATGGGGGGAGGGAGGTTTGAAGTATTGGACAAAACCCTCTCCTCCTCTGCTTAGAGAAGACTATTACTCTAAGATTATTCTATTTTAAGATTAGTACAGTTTTCATCAGTGTGTCCTAATTGTGGGTGCTGAAGTTTTATGATTTAACTTCAGGCACTCGAGATTTCAATCTCAACACTTTAAAAGTTAATGTACGTGTCCACCCTGAAACGCAGACAGGGTTCATTTATCAACTAAATCTTCATTCATCCTGTATCTAAAAATAAATGCCTGAATCCTCATGGGATAGTTTGCATTACCGACTGAGCGCATTGTGGCTGTAAACCTTCAAACTGGAATTATGCCAGATCTGGTGACAAGTTAACCAGCGGTCCTGAGGCCATTCTAGGTCATATTAAAGGCTGTATTCACATACGAGCCACTCTTCCCTGTGTGTCAGAGGTAAATTAAAAGCCCAGACCTCCACTCCCAAAACTTCTTCTTTTAACCATGACTGGCAAACGAAACTGTTCTCACAGCTAGTTGAAGAACGTATCTTCTGGTAAAATGTAATTATACTCCTTATCTTTTTCCCACTTAAGAATATTTCAGCTCATATTATTCTGCACTTCCCATTGTAAAGCCTTGTTTGGGAACAGTGAGGTCCTGTTCATCCTAGAATTAGCAAAGAAGCTCTCATTACATTATATAGTGAAGGACCACACATTTAGATACTCCTGTTGTTTTGAAATTTGAAATCCATCTAGCTCTATCACTCTAGATAAAACCAGATGTTTCCTGTCATCTTGATACTTATCCAGGGAAATGGGATTAAAATCAAAATTTTCAAACTTGATTTTGTGAGCTGTTGACTGATTTTCAGCAGCCTTTCTCACGGAAATATTGACTTGAAACATTGCATGCATGATTCTGCAACCATCCTTTTCTTCAAATTATTAACTATGCAGACAATGCATTCTGCATCCAAAATATGTGATTGAACTCTCCGGGAACTCTTAAAACATGAAACCTTCTGTCATCTGTCACAGACACATCTCATTATTAATGTATAGAAGAAATTCAATTTCAAAATATTTTGGTCCCTTTTGCAAAGTGGTATGACTTTAAGAAGTAACATTAAACATCAAACATCTTTTTTAAAAAAATCTGTTTAGATTCTGAAGCACTTAAGAAGATTTCATGTATGTTTTCTTTTTAGAGGAATCATTTCTCTAACTTACTAGATCAGCTTGTAGATTTTTAACACTTCCAAAAACACGCTAGTCAGGGTTCTTTTACTAAATTCAGTTGAAACTGATGCAGACCACTGTTAGTTTTTAGAAATGTACCCCAACCTGTAAGAGTATCCCCTCTTACAGGGGGATGCTAGAGGAGACCAAAAAATAACCCCTTTAATAAATTATTTATGTCCTAAATCTAAACATTTTTAACATCATCTTCTTCCCCAAGAGCCACAATCACATTTGTCAACTTAACTGATCCTGAAATGAGATCCAAATTATTCAACACTGTGACAAAACTAATAACAAGCCTCAGGCATAAGACAGCAGTTGTTTTTAGCATTCATTTTTGGTTTATTAACTACTAGAGACCTATGGCAAATGAGATCATTCTGAATATTACACAGGATCATACTGTAGTTCAGCTGAACAGTCCCTTATTCCTGCAGCAGAATAACTTTGTTCTTTTTTTTTTTTTTACAACTCTGGAACCCTTTAGATGATGTGGAGCACGTGCATTTGCAAGTATATATTGCACCTACAGGAAGAGGTGCTAAGACTTCCAGCTTCTGAATGCAGTAAGTTCTCAATTTTCCTCTCAAACTTACTAAGGATTCTGGTCATAGAACAAGTTACCATCTAATAGCAAAACGAAATCCCAAACAATAAAAGTGCAAGTCTACCATCCAGCAGCTAAAAGTATTCTCTCCTCTTTACGAACAGTGATACCTTACATAGACTGATTGCAGGTCTTCTCTTTGGCTGCTGAGAAGACTCGCACATTTTGCAATTTTCCAAGGCCTAAATCTTTGACTGCCATATTCTCATTCCCATAGACTCCAGCTGGCAAGTCACACAGAGCAAAGTGGGTTTCTGCTCCAAATTCAGCCAATTTAGTCTGCACTCTCCCATGTTTACTTACTACATTAATTCATCCTCCTTCCTTCTGCCATGTGGCCTACTGTGCCTGTTCTGCAACGATCTCCCTTTTCCACCTGCCTCTTTCTCCTCTGGGACTTCCACTCTCAAACCTGGCCCAAGCCCTGCTTCATAAAATGTTCCTGAAGTAGCTCCTGCTTTCTCTAGATTTCTCTCAACAGAAAAAAAAAAAAGCTCTTTCACAGTCTGTCTCCTTCCCAGAAAGCAATACTTCTGGATGCAGCTGACATTCGGCTGCTCAGCCATTTTTCATCCTTTGACTCTAATCAGCCTGCTTCTCTTGTTTTCATTTTCTTTTTAATTTTATTTTATAGCGATATTTGGAATAACTCTTTTTGACATATTTCAGTCTTTTTAATCAATTATGGGATGAATAAAAGTGAGATTGTGTTTTCTGGAAATGCATTGCATATCAAATGATTGACAGTGCTCCACAACTAGTTTTTTCCTGGCTCCACCGCATCTAGTGCCAAGAGGCTGGCAAAAATTACCGTATGTCACAACTAGCTAAAAAATATGGAATTTTAATGAGAAATATAAGCAGTGTCAGGCCACTTCTAATTGTCTGGTTTTTAATTTATTCATTTCACTTTCTCTATGGGTCCCTATGCTTTTTTATGATTGAAAGTGAAAAAAAAAAGGAAGTTAATAATAACTCATGTGAATGGGGTTTAGTTGAGGAAAAATTTATAGGAAGACAGTGGAGAAAACAGGCTTATTCATTTCTTTGCTACTGCAGCTAAATATAATGCTGAATACAGTCTGGTTTTCTTAAAATTCAGTAGGCATGTGAAGGCTGCACTGAATGAGCGAATGCACTCTTTGAGCATTATGTAAAAATGTCTAATTAATTTTCCTTTGTCGCTTTCAATATGTTTCTATTATATGCTTGGGACTACTTGGGTTCCCAACGGTGACTGAATTTTGCAGCTGCAATTTACTGCCCTTAAGTAATGCTAAGTATTTTCTCACTGAAAACTCATAAGCACACATCAGTTGCTGGTTGTGGTCACACGAAGAAAAATCCTTCTTGGCTATACTTAATTCTTTTACATTGCCTAGAATACCATTTGTTTGTTTAGGCTAAACACAAATTTTTGGAAAAGCTTTCTGGAATTTTCCTCTACAGTATAATGAAGATGATATGGATGTTAATTTTCATAAAGTCATGGTTCCCACACTTTCTTCTCATGGGCCACCATGCAGTAGTCCATCATACGGACTGCATGCTGTTTAGGCAGAAATGAGCTCTGGAAGTATATCCAGTTCATCCACTTACCTGATAAGTTACAGGTAGTGCAATGTAGTAGGGCAAGTATGATGGGCAGAAGGTGCCAGAATATACTGTCTTCAAAGACTCCTGTGGATATGGTCACTTGTGTTATCTGCAGGGGAGCAACTGACTGACGAGACTTCCATGCCACTGGTAACCTTCAGAAAGCATTTAGCAATGACTGTCATCATATTTGAAAATAAAAAAATTACTACTACAGAAGTCCCAAAATCAACTGAGTTGTACTGTAATGAAAGAGTAAATGAGGGCACTTCTATCCAAAAAAAACCCCAAATTTATATATTACTTTGATTTCCTGTACTCCATTACTGTGTTCAGAAAACTTTATTTCATGGAACCATTTCTTTACTAGCTGCTCATAGCTCTGAACAGACAGTTCAAGTAAACACTTAATAATCTGTTTCAGTTCCTGAGCAGTTTTACAGATAGTTCAACACTTAATAAGCTGTTTCAGTTTCTGAGTAGTTTTCTTCGTTCTCTTAAATAGTCACATGGCATTTATTGTGCAAGAAATAACTGCAAGCTTCCACAATGGACAATTGTGACAATTATATTGTTAGTCGCAATTACCTGTTTTCTCCTCTTATTTAATTTTTAGCACTTCTTACAAAATATTTAATTTTATGGTAGAAGAACAGCCTCCAAATTATCATTGCAATTTCCACTGGAAATTTTCCAAAGAGAAGATCCACCAGATGGTGCCATTCCCCTAGCAGGATACAGAATTTGGTCCATGAAAGCTCTCAAATTCTTATTCATAGATATTGTTTAATAATTTATATCTGCTTGTTCACCATTTTATCTATGTCCTATGCTTTTATGAATGCTATGCTGACTTTTACTTAAAGAACTAAACTTGTCAGAGCATCTGTTTCTCAAGAAAGGGTAGATGGCCAGAGATTATTCAGCATGTTGCTCAGTAGTAGAGTTGTCTGCTGTCACCATTTGTTCGTAACTTCCTACCTTTTATTTGCTGAGGTAAAAACCCCATGTTCTGATGTAAAACCTGCATGCAATCAAGGAAAAAAAATGGTAAAAAGAAAAGCAAAACCTTATACCTCAGTCCCCTACTTTTTCCCTCGGTATCACTACTTAGATTTGTCTTACATAATTGCTCAGAACGTCTTATCATTGGCTAATATATTTCTAATTTTTTTGAAATTTTGATCTTAGATTTGACATACGCTTGAGCTGGATCTATCTACTAAATTAAAAAAAATCGCAAGCTTATTCTGATTTACATTAAATGGTCACTTCAAATTAGTTACACTTCTCAAAGAAGATTAATTTTACATCTACTGTTCCATTATCAGTCTCTTAAGACTGAAATAATGAATACAAGTCCAGATTCTTATTTTAGCAAGAACTTTACCCTCTTTTTATCTTCATACCATATCTTAATGTTACTTCGGACAGTATCCATGGTTTTGCCTCATCCTTCTTTTGAACACACCAGAAGACCATTGCACAGGCTCCTACATCCTTACCTGCTCTTGGCTTAATGAAAGCACACAATTTCTTTCCTCAGCCTTAATGTGGCATTTGTCAGAGAAGGGATCTTCGTCTGCCTCCATTCCCCGGAAGATACTCCCACTCAACACACCTGCCACAGGACACCTGTCCTTACCATTCCCAGCCCAGGAATGTCAGTAGACCAAACGTACCTGGAGCTGACAGCAAGAAAGTTTGAGGTGCCTGAGGAACAAGGCACATATGTAGGCATAAACACTGCACTTACTGAGAAAGCACAGGTAAAACAGATTAAACAGAAAACACAGACTAAATGGTTTGATGCTAATTCTGGACACTCTCCTATATATTTATGAGCCCCCACATGGCTGAAAGCCACATAGGCAAAATACCACCTGAGATACAGGACATGTTAGTCTCTGCACAAATGTGTGTTAATGAGCACAAACAGCCTTGGGAGCAAAGCTGCCTCTCACACCACGTGTGCAGGGAGAGGTGGTGACTTTGCACTACTACTATATGCACACAAACTCTGAGTGGATGCAAAACAAACGTTTCTCTACTTAATGCAATAAATTTATACATTGAGAGAAAAAAATAAGCAACTTTATGTAACACCTGGTTTCAGTTTCTTCACAACTCTGGAACGCCGTGTAAGCAGAGTCCTCCAAAGAACTGAAGTGCCTCCTTTCTCAAAATGACTTTCCCATTTAAACTTGGAGTCTCTCACACGTTACTCAGAACAACGCTAATGGATTTTGGCAGGACTCTCATCTTTCTAAGCCTGCTCTCTGCCTGATGTATTCTTAGAACACCTTAGCTTTTACTTTCTCACAACCAGTTCTCTGTTCTCTACAGATTTTTCCTTAAACTAAATATCCTTTCTACAGACAAATGTAGTCCAACTTGTTTCCAGACTTAGACATCCTACTTTTGCATATATAAATGCATACAAATCAGGTTTGGGGCATGAATATAGTATATATGTGTGTGTGTATATACATGTACCTGTCTTCTGTTACCAACCTGAGAAAGTTAAATCTTGTCCCATTTATGATTTATTGGATTTTACACTGCATCAGGTTTCTTGGGGTTTGTTTTTTTTTTAAACTGATGGTGGTAGTTAACAGGCTTTCATATGCAAACTACACAGAGTCAAGACTGTATATGGTAAATTACATAATTGCTAGAAAAGCATTCTGTAACAGTTTCTCAGCTTTTTTAGGTTAATGATTCCCTAGTCAGAAAAAGGAAGACTGATAATCACTTCACGTTTTAAATTTTAGAAAGTAAAACTAGTACAAAAGAGAAGTCATACTAGTTCCTAGGTATATGGGGATCAAGCTAAATCTGCTGAAGCCGACTAATTTTTTTTCAGCCCAGTGCTGGTTTCTCAAATGGATTGTATTAGAACACCAGTATTAGAACAACTCTTGTCTTCTGAAATCGAACTAAAATGACAGGAACCACAACAGTGTTGAAAAATTGATACAGGTAGTATGGCACTAATCCAAAATTTGACAGAATCTGAGTTCTACTTCCAACATGTTTGTTCTTACTGACTGCGGTTCTTTTCCATAGCTCAGATTGTGGGAAGTATGTATGCATTCAAAAAGAAAATATTTTTTTTAATTTGCCTCCAGTGGAATTAGTTGCTGCTCCTAGACTGTGATGCAAGGGCTGATTTATGCATTCATTATTCCTCCTTTTCACTAGGGGAATGCATTTCATTAAAGAACAGCGGCAGTGCAAGAAAGGTTAAGCAGGAGCACCCTTAAAGTAAGTAAGTCCTTTGTCAACACAGAAGGAATGAAAGATGTCAGATAGATAGCTTGACTTAAAACATTATGGTCATTATGATATTCTGAATCAAACTCTATAACTTTGGGAAATCCTTTGTTTTATGTATACTGATGCCCTTCTGTCAAGATAATCAGCTCTTTATTCAGAGTTCGTTAAATAAACAAAAGAAAAGTCTGTGGTTTAGACCAAAATAAAGCCATTAAAGTTACCTATTTTTGCTTTTTGTTGACTTTGTGACTGTTATTGGCTATGATTAATGAGTGGTGTTTACAGGGATTGTGGCAGAACCACTAGGGAATTCTTCTGACAGCAAGCCACACACACTAAGGACTCCACACAGACATTACTGATGATCTGGGGCAGGACTCATTTAAAGGGATACATCCTTCAAAAGCACTGCAAGTAGATATCTGAAATTACACGTTTATTTAAACTCTTTTTTTCCCAGTATTTGTACACCTTATGTTCTTCCTTGTCTTCAACAATGCATGGCCACTAGAATGACATCATTCTAATGATGCCTCATTTTTCATCCCTTTCACTTCCTGATTATAATGCACTAAAAGAAGCATTTGTATTCCCATCATTACAAGGAAATACTGAAACAGGTATGGAATAATTTCTCCTTTTTGTTCTCTTATCCCCTTGTAATAAGAAATTTGTGCCTTCCTGTATAAGAAGCTATGGAATAGATTAAATTATCCCTTTTGGGGTATAGCAAGCAAGAAAGCTGTGTTAAAGTAGGACAGGCTTCCTTATGTGCAAGTTAGTGAAAGGAAAGAACTAAAAGTTACAGGTGTGTTCTCATTATTACTACTTAAGTCATATGCTAGGTGGAAAAACACTTCTAATCAGAACTGAGCCTTAGTTTGAAAACAGAATCATGAAATTATGAGCTTTCAAAATCCCTGGTCCCTTATATATGAAACATAGGAACTGAACACACTGTACTGCTATTTAATAAACCACATAGGGCTGTTCACCATTAGTTTTTTGCAAGATAAAAAATTATGAATACCACTACTCACAAGGCAGCAGCACTAAGGAAACAAGTTCTTGCTCTGACATGAATTCCATAAAGCACCCTGTCACCTTTGTAAATGCAGTGCACTCCATCCATATTTGCACAAAGCTAATTTGATTGTACGTTAGTAGAACAAGCAACTTAAAGATTTATTCCTTTTGATACACAATGAAGTTTCTTCCACAGAAGCAATCCCTCTTCTCCAAATATGAAATCAGAGATTCTGTTCTAGATAATTTATTGTGGTTTCTCTGGGCTTAGGGTTTGGTAAAGCCAAAGCTTGTGCAATTATCTCCACAGTGGATTGTTGGCACATTTGCTTTATTTTGCTTGGTGCACAGAAGAGAAAGCTATTGATTTATCTTTGGCAAGTTACAGGTATGCCACCACATGGCATACGAGGAAGACTTACCAAATCACACCTTCATATAAGTATATTTAATGACACACTTCCATCTCTTTTTACCACAGGAAAAAGAAAAGCCTCTGTAAGAGACACCAGGACTGCAGAAAGGCTGAGATTTTATTCTTCCTTTTCAGTATGTACCTAGATATAATTCCCAATTACTGCCTTTTACTTCCCACGGATAAAGCTTTGGAACTGCTGACAGGTAGCTATTAGCACCTTACTACAGAGCCACTCTGGGAACAGAAAAATAGGCAGCTGCTCAGGACAACATAGCACGAGGAGTGACAAATAGTCATGGCCTGCAACCTGCTGAACCTGCTGCACATTTGTTCTGCAGGTTGTGTCCACTGCCATTTCTCTGTGTGTTTTGTTGGGTGACACGTGCACTGGCTTCCCGAGCAATACAGGAATTCAACTTGCAGGACATATAAAGCAGCTAGCTACCTGCAAAACAGCTAACTAAATAAAGCCTCCCCAGATGTTATCCAGGAACAAAATGGGCAGGTCTCTTCTTTCTTCCCAGCCCTCTGCAGTCATTAACCAATAAAGTAAGTACTGTACAACTTAAACATTGCATTAAAAATAGTTATATGATGAATATGATGCTTAAGTTCTAAGGCTTAACTTAAAAACAACAAAGCACTTATAGGTGTCTTAGTCTAATTTTATATTAAATTTAAATATACTTCACTCCTGCACTTGACTTTACTTTTATTTTCTCTTTAATCTGTATATATCTGAATTTTTTCAAATTAAAAGTAAATATGAAAGGACAATCTACCAAACATGACACGTGCTCTGCCCCTTTTCTCTGCTTACTTCACATGCTGGGAAAGACTTTTGTTCCAGAAAGGTTGCTTTCCATTCCTTGAATTTTTGGGTCATTATATTAAAAACCATACACCACTTCAGTTTCCTTTTATTATTACAAATCTGATTTAAAAAATTCTTTAGCCAAAATTCTGTTCTCAGTTACACACATGCAGCCCCACTGAAGTCACTAATTACCATTTAATCAGATAAATAACTTATTCTTAGGGAGAGAAGATACGAATGAGAGCAAGGGCAGGAAAAGAAAGGACTCAGAGCACAAAATAATAGGCAGACTAGCAGAGATAATTTAATAATATAGACATAACTGAGGCTGAATGTGAATATTCTCTTCTCCTTCCTCTGATTTTGTGAGTTAACATTCATTTAAGATCAGTGACATGTACATGTTTTGTCAGTTTCATTTAAAAGACAAAGGGAAAATTGCATTTAGTTATAATTACATTTATAAATGCCATGTTGGTTTTTAACTTTTCACTATTGTTACTTGTGGAAGGTACTAAACACTCTCAGAGCAGGGGGATGGAAGGACAGTTAAAACACTAAAAAGACCAAAACCCCAAACTCTAGGAGTATAATCCCCACCACCAGCAGAAGTAACAGTGGAAGCAGTGATGCAGACAGATTACATGCATTGCTATCAGAACCTCCTCTATCCCTGAACCAAGCTATCTAAAATTACCTAGTTAGGTCTATACAGCTGAATGTCATGCTGCGTTGAGATGAACAAGAGCTTGGTTAGGTTGTAAAAGCAGAAAAGCCACAATACCAACAGAAATTACCCCAGGCAGAGAGCACACTGCTTTGATTAAACTACTTTTAATGTCCATACTCGTTTCTTAATGTTGTCTTATACCACAGCCAAACCACCGCTACACCACCCTGTTTGCTAGCAGAGTTAACAGCACACACAAAGTGAACAGCATGTGCTGCACAGCCATGTATCTGCTCTTGCACCCTGTAATCAGGAGATGTAACGCCTTTAGTTGCTCCCACCCATGTACTTCCATATCCGCATTTATCACCTTCTCTAGGTCAGACTTTGCACAGCCAAGTTGCCAGAACATTGGCTGGGAGCTCTCTGCACCTGAACCCAGTGCAATGTTCTCCAGACTAGCTTGAATAGCCTCCGGCAGCAGCAGCTCAAGCGAAGACAGATGATTTGCCCCTAAAACAGACGAGGAGTGTTCATGTGATTCTTTCTGCTTGCTCAAACGTGGGCATGGTACTTCTGAGGCATAGTAACATTTTAAATGACCATATTTCTTTTTGCAGCAATTGCCCTATTATGGCCTTAAAATAAACATTCAAAAAATTCTATCAGAAGCACAACTGCATTGGCTGACCAGATTATATTAAAACACTGTCAATTTACACAAATTTTACTAAGCTATATTTTCAGTGGTTAGCATCATGTACCTGGCTTCAGTGGACATTAAGATTAAAAATTTTAAAAGTTTTTTGCCATACATACTGTAACTGTGTGTAATAATACATTTTCACTAGCCATGGGTGAATTTAAAGAATTTCAGGGTTCTAATTTCAATCAGATAAAGACTTTTTCTACATCTGTTGAGTCTGTAAAATTGAACTTAAAAACCCATGAGAAGAGACTCTTTGAAGTAGGTCTCCAATACTCCGCACACAATTGGCCAGGAAAAAGAGCAAAACACTTTTGCTTACAATTTCTCAGAATTTTTGACACCACTCTCCGCTAGAAAATGAGGTGAAGATAGATCTGAAAATGAACAAATAATGGGAAATAAAGATCAATTACAGAGCATCTTTGAATTTTCAAAGTTGGACTGATTCTAGAAATGTTTTAGAAGAATGCTTATTCTTCACTGAATAGGTCTGCCTTTACCTAATTTTAAAATATATCTAAATACAATATAGTTACTGATAAAATTGCTTTTAAAGTGGTTGCATGTATCTTGTCAGATGGTCTCAACAACTCCATAATTGTCAAATGATGAAAAAATGGAAAAGGTTCTGCTGGTTTAGCTTCTAAAAACTAATACTTGAAAATGATTTTGTAATTTGGTTTTGGTGTTTTGTTTTGTTTTTTTTTTTTGGTTGGTTGTTTTTTTCTTCTTTCTTCTTTACAAATAGTATTTTCCTGCCATATTTTCTTGCTTTTCATCTGGCTGCAGCATGACTAAGCAGCAGCTTAGTGGGTATCCTACATATTCACCAATTAGCAATCAGTGTAATTCTCTCTCATACAAGATATTCAAAGATAACACAGTCAGAAAGACTTCCTTCCAAGCAATGTCAAAACAGAGAACAACGTACAAGAAAGAACACAGTAAGCCTCACATGGACTGTGAAAATCTGTTATCATTCAAGCATCATCCAAATAACAACTTAAACATATTTTAGTTATGTTTCTTGACAGTTAGGTTGTAAAGATGTGTTCAAACCTCCCCCAAAAAAGTATTCTGATTCACAAAGGCTGCGTTCGGGACTTCAAGTGTATCTTCAGTTCCCAAGTTTTATACTTTACAAATTCTTACATCATACATGACTAAGTTTGGCGCATAGCCATTTCGTGAACATTGCTTTCAAATAAATTAAATGATTGTCTTAAAAAAATGACAATACAGTAAAAAGATACCTTTGTTAAAACTCTTGAAACATAGGTGATTACAGGACGCTGTACTGCAAATCCAAGAGGTTTCATAGGAACTGTGATTATATATTTTTTTTAAATTCTAAGTGAGATCAGGCTTAGAAAGGTGGAGGAATAACAGAGGAACTTTTAAATTAAAATTGTTATTTTCTCGAATGCTGTGAAAAATACATCAACGGTTATGGCAAATGAAGCATGGAACACAGCACAGTGAACACGGTGGTTGAATTGCTGGGTAAGTAAGTATTCTGCCTCAAAATCTTTTCAATGTCAGATGTAGCTAAACACTTAAAGTATGGTTCTGCTGTGAAAAGAATCTGTCAGAAAGTAAATGTTTCTCACTCTGGAGATCTGCTTCTTGTGTTTACTCATGTGACTGAAAACATCAGACTCTATTCCAACTTGTTACATTCATTTGATCCTGCAAGGCTGGCTACACAGACATGATTGAGTGTGCTTACTTAGTCTCTGGCAGCATGAACATAATTGTTAATTAGTTTCCAAGAAGAAAATCTTAATTGCTGATAAAGATTCTGTATCAAAGCATAAGTAAGCAGTTTTGTTCATGACAGCATTTGGGTAACACGAGTTCAATATGTCTAGGCTTCAGACTACACCAAGCACTGTGAATGTTTAGTACCTTAGATTAGAGCTGTAACAAAAATTAGAGTGCTTGAGTTTGCTTCATGTTTTAGAAATTGTGAAAAAACATTTCAAATGCTCACTGTGAAGAAAAATTGAGAAGAAACATTAGAAAGACAAACTATGGGGAGCCAAAAGGAAACTTTCTTCCATATCCACCCCAAGCTGGCAGTACATCTGCTCAGTGCCGATCATCTGGGTGTGTCTAATTAGAGACTACCTGGAATAGGGTCTCAGAGAGCTATTACAGAAACAGCTCCGCAGCAGATGCAGCTTCAGTCCCTCAGGGCTGACAGATATGGATGCAAGAACAAGAGGACCACTGAGCAATGGGAATATCGTATCACCTCATGTGGTAGTTTGGTACAGCAAAATGCTTCCAGAAGAGCTAAATATTGCTTGCACTTGGAATTTACATGAAATCCAACAGGGAGTGATGATTACACAGACCAGCAAGTACAAAGACAGTGAAACAACACACTGAGACGTAATAAACACATGCAGTCCCATACTGATACTTCTGATGCATCACAGTTTAGACTGATGTGCTATGGATTTCTTTTCTTTTTTTTTTTTCTGGAAAGGGGCTTTCTTTCATTTTTAAACTATTATTTTCAGGTTTTAATATCACCCCCATTTCAAATCATATTCAGCTGAAATTGAACACAGAACTTATCTGTTTAGTTTCCCAGACTCTGGCCAAAAAATCCTCTTAAAGACAATTTTCAGAGGTTAAACAAATTATAGCACAGCATCAGGGGAAAAAATGTTACTTTTCTCTTTTTCTAACTTTTCTTTCCCGCAAAGTATCACGCATGCCTAGCATAGCACTTAGTGCTTTCCACAGACTAAAAGACAACACTCAGCATCTTTAGAGAACTCATACTGGTGAAAAACAGTATCTACTTCAGTTTTATCGGAGATTAAGTGACGTAAAACTACTGTATGTCAGAGAGCTTGATTCCTTTTTTACATATTGATATTGATCCTAAAACTCCTTCACTTTGCAAGAAGGAAGAGCTGGGGTCTAGTGAAGCTCCATTTGGGCCAGCTAGGTGCATGGCATGGGTTGGCTCATGGATCATGGCACAGTGTCAACTGCAGAGCTGTTTCATCACCTTCACTACTGTCCTCAGAAGAGCCACCATCAGCCCTGCCATCTTGTTAAAATACAGCCATACCTTTAAAAACACAAGCCATAACAGGTATAACATATTGTCACGAAGTTAATATCTGCTCTCTGAACTATTTCGGTTATGTTTTGCTTTCAAAATACCTGCCATTACCTGGGTCTTTCAGGCTATGTCGTGTGTATCGGGTTCCTCACTCTGGCTTACTTTCACTTTGCACAAAATAGGGAACAATCATAGAATTATAGAATGGCTTGGGTTGGAAGGGACCTTAAAGACCATCTAGTTTCAAACCCCCTGCCATGGGCAGGGACACCTTTCCACTAGACCAGGTTGCTCAAAGCCCCATCCAGTCTGGCCTTGAACACTGCCAGGGAGGGGGCATCCACAACTTCTCTGGGCAACCTGTACCAGTGTCTCACCACCCTCACAGTAAAGAATTTCTTCCTAATATCTAATCTAAATCTACCTTCTTGCAGTTTAAAACCATTACCCTTTGTCCTATCCCTACATACCCTTGTAAAAAGTCCCTCTCCCGCTTTGTTGTAGCCCCCCTTCAGGTACTGGAAGGCTGCTAGAAGGTCTCCCCAGAGCCTTCTGTTCTCCAGGCTGAACGGCCCCAACTCTCGCAGCCTGTCGTCATAGGAGAGGTGCTCCAGCCCTCTGATCATCTTTGTGGCCCTCCTCTGGACTCACTCCAACAGCTCCATGTCCTTTTTCTGTTGGGGGCCCCAGAGCTGCACGCAGTACTCCAGGTGGGGTCTCACAAGAGTGGAATAGAGGGGCAGAATCACCTCCCTCGACCTGCTTGCCACACTGCTCTTGTTGCAGCCAGCCTTCTGGGCTGCAAGTGCACATTGCTGGCTCATGCTGAGCTTCTCATCAACCATCACCCCGAAGTCCTTCTACTCAGGGCTGCTCTCAATCCATTCTCCGCCCAGCCTGTATTTGTGCTTGCAATTTCCCTGACCCACCTTGCACTTGACCTTGTTGAACTTCATGCAGTTCGCACAGGCTCAGCTCCCAAGCCTGTCAAGGTCCCTCTGGATGGCATCCCTTCTCTCCAGCGTGTCGACTGCACCACACAGATTGGTGTTGTCAGCAAACTTGCTGAGGGCGCACTCAATCCCACTGTCCGTGTCACCAACAAAGATATCAAACAGCATCAGTCCCAATACTGACCCTTGAGGAACGCCGCTCATCACTGGTCTCCACTTGGACATCGAGCACTTGACCGCAACTCTTTGAGTGTGACCATCCGGTCAATTACTTATCCACCGAGTGGTCCATCTGTCAAGTCCATGTCTCTCCAAATTAGAGACAAGGATGTCGTGTGGTACAGTATCAAATGCTTTGCACAAGTCCAGGTAGATGACGTCAGTCACTCTTCCCTTATCCACCAGTGCTGTAACCCATTGTAAAAGGCCACAGCCTGGCTCCCAAACACTTCTGCTCTTTGGCCTCCACAACAGCCTGTCTAGTGCCTGGAGCCGGCTGTGAATAGACACATCCAGATACTGGCCTTTTAGGCTGACACCAGATGTGGACAGCTGAACAGGTCCTCTGTAAACATCTGGAGTAGCTATGGCCAGTTGCAGTCCCCTCGGCCAGAGAATCGCTCACTTCATTTTACTCGAATCTTTTGCATTCGAGCATTATAATTTTCCTGTCTAGGAAAAAAAACACAAACAAATTCTAGAAATATTTAATATTCATGAACATTTTAGCTGTGTTTATAGATCTGCAATTACATACCTCTTGCACACTGACATCTGGGATAAATCGCTGCTTACACTTCTGCTGGGAACTCTACTGCTAAAAAGATCTTGATACGCACAACACATATCATGCAGCCTCCAAGTCGATCTCAGATCTATTTCTTAGTGCACAGTTGAGTCTGCACAGAGTTTGCATCAGCCATGTTGCAAAAGAGAACTGATCTTCAGCTAAGATGGTCATTATAAATATTTCAAATGCTAAAAAGTCTTTGAAAGATTTTGCAATGGGTTTTGACCTTGTGAATACAATCCTAAACAGTATTTGAATTTTGGAGGGTAGACAAATCACTGAAAAACAGAGGTTCAGCTCAATCAAAGATATTTCAAAATTTGTGCTGAACAGCTTTACCATAAATTTCCCTAAAATAATACTCAGAACGGTGAAAGCGTTTTGTTTTGAAACTTTCATGGTTTGATTCCAAAATGAATAATTTTTTTAGGTCACCCTAATCTTCCAGGTCAGTAAACTAAGAAAAAACTGTTGCTTTTACAGGCATTTTTGTATGTCGTAACTCTTTATTTCCATGGCACAAAAAGAAATATTAAAAGAAGGTTAAATAGTTTTTACCTACATCTCTGACTCCCCAATAAGATTAGGTCTTGATGACTCTTCAGGGCGTTAGCATACGCTTTCAAAACATGAGATTTGTGAAAGAAGAAAATACAATGTCAGAGCATGGTCCCCAGATGAAAAATGGACAAGAAAGGAAAATTAAATTTCTGCTCACAAGTTAAAGATCTGCTTTAGGAAAGGGACCAGTGGCAAAAGCGAATATATTGTACATTACTAAGGTGTGACATGTCATTTCTTATTGTACAAATGTAAAAGAAAGGCACAGTAAGCGTCTTCTTAAAAAAAACAAGTGCATGAAAAAAACATCTTTAAAGGTCATTAGCCTTTCATATCATCTGTGGCCAAAAAATAAATAACAACACTGAATGTTGTATGTTACCATAATGCATAATTTAAAACTACATTGTACTAAAATACAGGTGAGAAAATATCCCTCAGACAAAGAGCTCTGACAGCAAATGTCTGACTTATATAATTATATATTATATATCTTAAATACTACTAGCAGAATTTTCCTCAGTATTCTTAGTTTAATAAGCATGTAATCAGTGTGGGTCATCTACTATTCTATATATAGTACGGATATTTAGACAAGCAGTAGTTTAAAATTAAAAGCTGCATGCCTTAAATCTGTTTTAAAGAAGTATTTCAATATGCTTGAAATTAATGCTAAGATTAAACGATACATTGCTTGGCAGAATTGGGGCACAAGATCTGTAGGAATACTTGGGAATTTGCTGAAATGTAGAACTAATCTACAAAGAGGAAAAATGTTCAGAACTGATGTGAACATCTGTAAGAATAAAAGCTCATAGGAATTCATCAGCCCAGTGAAAGATATGATCTTGGTAACTTTTCCAATTGTACTTTCAGAATACACTGCTACATGCAGTACTCCTCTTGTTTTTACAACAGCTAGTCTCACAAAATTCTCCGAATTGGAAGAATCCTCTTCCTTCTAAAAATATGGTGAGCTTTTTCACAAAATGGGATTTTTTTCTTTCCCTTAGGTAAACAAGAAAAAAAGTCTATTTACACAGATAAGATCATATTTCTCATGTGGAACTGGAGAAACAAAATATGGTACAGCAAACAAAATAAATAAACAAAATTAATATGGTCCTGGGAGTTCTGGCTAGACTCCATTTCTCATATTGCAGTACTGCTTCATTGTCAGAAGGGAGCCCCTAAATACAGATGGGAGATTAGGAAGGAAAACAGCCAAGGAGAAGAATGAGGTTCTGAGTTGCCCAGATTCAAAATCTGTCCAAGAGCTTGAGTTTGTCTTTTCTGCATGTGGCAATACAGTTGCAGTTCTGTAACTCTGACATTGTTTTACCTTAAAACTGAAATCCTGTCAAATTCTATTTTGAATGAAAAATTTGGAAATTGCCATGGAAAATATTAGTTCATCACAGTAGACTTTCAGTAGATAATATCTGGTGTTCTGCAAACTGGAATACAGTGTCAAGACCCTTCATTCGCTAATCTATAAAAATACAGTGTAGCTCAGGGAACATATGAAAAAGTAAAAAAATCGAAAAACCAAGACCCCCATTTTTTTCCCCCAGATGTTAGAAAGCAAACACATATCCAGGTATCAAACAGTTAAGACGAAATACTGGTACCAAGAGAAATAATTCTATGTGGCATTTTATTTGTCTAGTTTGAGACAGAGTACAGTATAGATAAGTATATAGTATAGTACGGGTTGGATTTTAAAGGCATGCCTGTGGTTTATCTTCCTGATCATCAAAATGAAGGTATTTCTAACAGTGAAAACAGTATTTGTTATTCTCTATCAGATAAACTTTATGACAGGGATTAAGTGTTTGCTAGCACAATGTGTGAAGGGAAAAAACAAGCGTGCGTGACCTGTGAAACTTATGCCAGTCGCTAAGGAGGGCTGCCACGCTCCTGTACGTACATCTGCCTATTACCACTTGAGAGAGCTGAGGTGTGCTGAGACAGATGTTTTTGCAATATCAGAAACATAAGGGCACATCAGTTCTGGATTATGCCAAAGAAAACACTCAAATTTGTGAATTTCTGCCTATTATCTGAGTATTTAAAAGCTAATGTTGAAAAACACCTCTCAGAAGCATATGTGATATTCTCCCTTCACATCTACATGGTCCTCATGAGTGCAGTATCCCAGCCATTCCGGTACAGAAATGATATATATTCAAACATCTCATCTCCCTAGACGTTTTCTCAGAGGACTTCTGAGTAGTTTCAGCAGGAGCTCTGTACTGAACCTTGCCTGCATGAGGGCTCCAGGGTGTTTTTCTTTGGGACTTCCTTCCAACTTCATCCTCTCTGTCCTGAGTTCCTCCTGCCACCCAGGATGTCTCTCCCTCCTCCTGCTACTCAGGGTGGGTTTCTCTTCTCCCTTTCCTGCTGCTTGAGTGCTGTCAAAAGCTTACACTGATCAAACAGTGGCAGTAGAAGTTATTCCCTCTTCACGGAGAGTTATCCCTGGGTAAATTTCCACTCATGGAACCTACTACATCGCTCCACAGCCCAAATATTTTGGGTAAGCACTGCCTTAGAGACATCTAAAATATGAATGATAGCCTGGCTTCAAGAAAGACCTTTAAGAACACAACTATTCTAAGCAAATCTCTTAGGCATATGGTTAATTTAAAGAACACTTTTAAAAGTACTGAAGCCAATGAGACCCAAATAATTACACACAAAAAAAAGGTACTTGGGATTTATTATTGGAGTGACTGAAGGATATGTGGTAATATAGGCAGTTTCACTCCCTTAATGCATGGTCATTCCTTCATCATGTTCTTATATTCCTTATCTGTACCCAAAATTTAGGGATGTAACTGGTAGCCAGAAAGCTGTGAGGAAAAAATCTAAGCTGTAACACAGTAACTTTCCTTACCTGCTCATTTTCGCAGCTGTAAAATGTAAGCAGAAAACATTTATTTGTCTTCCCCTGCTATCACTGCACTACGGACAGACAAATCTTTATTACAACATTTAAAACAATTCTTTGTTGAGAAGAATTTCTCTTGTTTGAGAATTCTGTGTCATCACTCCACTAAGTTAACACCTTGCAAACATCAGTGACCACAACACAGCCTTCTGATATCAGTCAATACGTACACAGCTATATATATACATTTTCAAAATATTTCACTTGTAATCTGGTTTTTAAAAAGAAACATGTTGAAAATGGTTATTTCCTAAATTCAAATACGTGAACTTTGAAAAAAAAGAGTAAAATCAGACACTGACGCCAAATTCAGTTGTTTTAAAATTCTAAAGGAATAAGCTGCTGCTGCCGCAGTGTGCTCTTTTTCTCTATAGCAGGCTGCAGCATTGTTTTTTTACTTTTAATTTAAAGCTCTTGTAGCTTATTTGAGGGCTTCTTTAATGCCTCAATTTTATTGAAACAGATTATATTCTTCAAACAAGACAGAAGACAAAAAAAGCCCAATACAACATGCAAAACAATTGTGACCATACATACATGCTTAACTACAGGTATTTCAATATCTGTATGGCACAGCTATGATGCAGAAAATTCTACTTAAGGATGACACAAAATGCCTAACTCTGTACTTCATGCTGTTTAAATAACCAAGGTAGAAACTCCATAACTCTTACCAGATAGGAGTTAGAATCATGTACATGTTAGAGCTATTCTGAGCCTGCTCTGGGATTTTTTTCCCCTGATTTGCATTTTTCTCTACATTGTGATGATCAAAATCATTTGTTTCTGGAGACCAGAAAAAAAGCAATGCTTAAGTTGGCATCACTGGCCAAAAAAAAAAGAGAACAAAAAACAGACTAAGGAAAGATAAAATTCAAATAGTAAAGAGAGACCATATTTGATAGTTGTCCAGGCTGAAGTGCTGTTTCACCCTTCTTCACCTGTAGTGAGGATTCTGTTCTAGAAATTTGCTTTTCTACGCCAGCTACCCCCCAAGTTCTCTATGTTTATTCATAAATTCTAAAAGCTGTGAGATAAGCAAGCCATGATATACATAAAATTCTGAACTTGTGAAATATCGAAGTTAAAATCAAATGCACCTAAGTACGGCCTAGATATCTTGCAACTTATTGCTGTGCTCATAAAAAAAAAAGTTTTACATTTCTTAGGAAAATATTTGCTTAACATTTGTTGTGTTATTGTTTTACAGATGAATCTATGTCTGTTAAAAACCAAATCCAGGCCTACATATCAACTGCCTAAAATCTGAATGTATTCAGTATCCAGGGTCTCTTGTCTTCCCTTTGAAAATTCTAAATGATTTAAAATCCAAAGTATTGATTTTGCCCAAAGATCAAGAGTGGCAAGAGCTGCAAAACAAAATTCTATCCTAATCCCATATAAAATGAAATAAAATGAAAGAAAGAGAGAAAGAGAGAAAGAGAGAAAGAGAGAAAGAGAGAAAGAGAGAGAGAAAGAAAGAAAGAAAGAAAGAAAGAAAGAAAGAAAGAAAGAAAGAAAGAAAGAAAAAGAGAGAAAGAAAGAAAAAGGATGTGGGCTATAAATTCATTATCAGACATCTGGACTTTCATTTTAATCACTGAAATGACCTGGTATATTTTTATAGCTGGAGATAATGTCAATAAGAAATTTATTATTATTATTAATAATAATAATAATAATAATTTAAAAAAACCCCATACCCTAAATGGCACTTCTTTTGACACCCATACACATACTTAATAGTAGGAGGAGATTTTCCAACCATCACAGCCTGTCAGTCTTTCAGTACTACATCAGCTGGAGGCTGGATGAGATCATTATTTACAGCATGACAATGAGGCACTTTTCAGCCATTGGTATTTAGGTCTGAGAGTCATACAGTGAATAGCCACACAACTATGAAGGTTTGTTAAAAAAGCTATCAGGTGGATTTTAATAATCCTTGCACAGTCCTTCCCACATACATAAAGACAGACAATATGGTTATAATCTTAACTCACTAATCATGCTCAGATTTTTTAATGAGCACTAAACTCTCATTCTGTTATTCATCTATGAGCTACTTCCTAGCTTTTTACTCCATATTTTTTCTATTCCTCAACTTTTTTTGTTCCTGACTCCTTCACAAACATATTAAAAAAGACATACTATTTTTTAAGGTGAATTTCCCCCAGTTCCCTTGCACATACACTCTCATCTGTGGTTTCCCAGTTCTCATAACATATATGCATTAAGAAACAAGCTCTTCAATGAATATTCCCTTCCCAGTTTTCACCATCTTCAAGACTACACCTATAAAACAGAGAAATAACACTATACAGTGCTTTTATACACAACAACTACAGCACAGAGATACTGAGGGCATGAATCATAAAAAGAGCCACTGCAAAATGCCATAAGCCTAGATGCAGTTTTTTTCTACCTGGTGTTATTTAGATGCATAACAATAAGATCCATACGAGTGAGCTTATTAGTGAAAAGGTGCTGTAGTCTGTAAGAAACACCAATGAGAAAAGTTACATCCTAGATACCTTCCTTCTCAGAAATTATTTACTGAGGAAAAGCAATTTTGAACTCTTTTCTTGTGTTAATAGCTTAAACAAAATGCAGAAGCAGATGATGGTCCCTCCTGAATGCCCAGTTGACATGAGATGCAAATTAAGTTACACTTCTGTTACACGGTGGTTGAATGCTTATCTCCTACCTCTTAAGTGAATGCTCAGGCCATCACTCTCTTGAAGAAGGAGAAAGATGGTCTGTTTTATATAGGATCATTAAATATTCATCAGGTCAAAAAAAGGGAGAAAGGAGAAAGCCTAAGAAAGGCTCCCTGGTCTGGTGGTTAAAATATGAGGAGGGGGTTTTCAAAAAAGGAAAGGATTAAAGCTGCATCTGCACCATTTTGTGTGAGTTTTCTACTTACCTCACTACAAAATCAAAACCATGTAACCTCTCTTCCCGCCACATTTTGCATGGGATGTAACTCTGAACTCTGAAAATGTCACTGACTGGTTTCCGAAAAAGAATTATGATTTCTGACAGCACTTAGGCATTAATTGGCATCTAGCTGCTCAGCAGTGTAAAGTTCAGATAGTTCTCTGTGCAAGCAGATTGGGGACAGGCTCAGGTGACATTTTAGGCACCCATGAAACACCTTTATAGAAATTTACTTTTTTCCAGCTTCAGGCAGGTGCTAAGATACTTCATTTAGAACTAGACAAATAAATCCATGTGGACACCTAACCCTGCATGGCTTATCCCAAATCACCTACTGTAGTAGTGATGAATTTGATCTGTGTCTGATCTGGTTGGGCTCCAGAGATATTGCTTGGACTACCTGGCCAAATTTCCAGAACACTGTACTTCACTTTTATAACATGTACTAGCAAAATTTAGGTGCCTATACATTAGGGATGCTCAGCATTGCTTGAGGAACTTGATGGTACAGCTCAAGCTATTAAAAGCTATTTGGGAGTCAAAAGACTGACTAGGGTTTTCAAAACCATTTACGTGCCCTACACTTAGTGATATCAAGAAAAAAAAACAAACCCACAAGATGCCTATAAAACTCTTTCAGTGCCAATTTACCTTTACAAATCTGGCCTGAGAAGGTGCTGATGAAAAACGTTCACTAATGAGATCTTACTAACAAGTCCGCAACCTCTACTGTTGATGAGAGCAGTACCGACATGACACTCGCTGTGTCCGCAAGTAAGTCAACACTCAAATCATAAACCACATTTGCAAGGTGGGCAGGGAGGCTCATGTGGGCTTTAATGTAGGCAGTCTGGGTAACAGCAGCACTGGAAATGAGCCATTAGGAAATCCCTGCAAGGTAGCTGGTGAGTTAGTATCCTGAAGTCCCTTGTACTACTCGTGCCATAAAACCTATCCTGTTGTCACTGTTACTGTCCCCTTGTGCTACCCAAAGTATATTGATAAAAGTTGCTAAAATATAAAGCATCCAGATTGCAGCATAGGTATTACTGAACTGCCACAACTTCAGCTCTACAGTAAAACAGCAGGATGTGCTGGTGCGGTTCTTATCCCATAACTTTCAGAGATCTCTTATTCTTGTGCAGTGGCCCAAAGAAAGGATTCCTTCTTTACGACTTGCCAGTTCAATTATCAGCTTCACACGGATTTTGGAATTTAAGGAGCTGATGCCTTGCTGCCATCTTTTGATTCAGGCAGGCAGTCTGGCATCTTGGCACCTTTCAGGTCATTTATGAAAGATTTTCTTCAGAAGGAAAGGCTAGAATTTTATTTTGTTTATTTGTTGCAAAGAAAAGCTGATGTAGGAAATTATTATCCCTTATTTTATGTTGGAGCAATTCCTAGTACACTAGTGTTTGAATCTGGGTTGTGGCAAATAAAAGCAGCAGTTTACATATGTTCAACCACTGCTTCTCCTCCACAAATGTTAACAAGTCCTCTCCTTATTCCCCCATCAGTATTGCAAATAAAACTATCAAACACAGTTCTTTAATATATCATAGTAAAGCTATTTTTTCTACTCAACCAGGGGAAGATTTTTTTTCCCCTGCTGTATTAGCAACTGGGTGATCTTTTGAAGGCACACCGGATCATCCGCTGTTTGAACAGCAAGGTGCTATGTCTCACTGGATTATGCTCAGTGATTAATATTGGTTTAGGACTTAAAACCTGTGAACAGAGTATTCATTCAGAATCACATGCAAGAGCCATGAAAGAATCCCAGGACTATTAAACATCAGCTGAAAACTGTGTGAGAGGGTTTGGTTTCTGATCAGGCATGATGTGACATGGAGTGAAAGCAGCAAGAAAGAGTGGATGAATTTGGAACTACTGAACCAGAGAAGTAGCAAGTGGGGCTGATAATTGGAGCATCTGTGTCTGTATCGTCTCTTGCAAGACCATAAACTGCAGGCTTGAGCACTTGAACCTGCCCTTCCAGCATCTTTCTCATATGAATTCTTTCAAGACTGTTGAAAATATTGATTACCATTTCCCTATCACTAAAAGGACAGCAGAAGGAAAAGGAGCTGAAAGGTAAGCAGTGACAGTGATTGAGACATGAAAAGTTTTCCACATAGAACTTTAAAGATTTCATCTGTTTAATTTAGAAATGAGAAAAAGAGACAGGACATGATAGATATGTATACAGTAGTTAGGACTATATCAAAGATAAATTATCGGTTCCTATTAATCTTTTATATTCCAGACTGGAAGTCAAAAAATTTTAAAAATAGGAAAAGGAAATGCCTTGTAGAATGACATGATCGATTTAAAGAACGTACAGTCACTAGACCTAACAAAATGGGGATTAGAGAAGAACTTGACATGCTTGTGAACTCTAACAACAACCCTTTTTAACAGAGTTAAAAAATAAATAAGGTGTGCTTGGATGAAAGCTACTGCCAAATAGACAAGATAATCTACCTAAATGTGTGTTTAACTTTCTCCTAGCCTCTACTTCTGGCCATTTACAGAGACAGGAGGCTAGACAGGCTTCTAAGGTGATGTCCCTACAATATTGGAAACCTAGCTATGTAATTATCTTATGTTTCAAATAAGTTAGGATAGTCCTTTCGATCAGAACAAATGGTAAAATTGATGCTTACTGTACTGACAGCAATAAACACAAATGGAAGATGAAGGATATGATTGAGGAGACATTCTCTGGCTGTAGATATCCTGACTTGCTTATTACTGGATTGACTGTTGGGATTCATATTCTTCTTTACCAGTTAGAATCTCTACCCCCAAAGCATCATGCCAGCCTCAGTGGGATGACTAGCAGTCAACCAATCATTTCCAGTCAAAATAATCAGTTGCGAACAAATGTGTACCAAGATGCAAACAGTTAGTTGAAATTACACCTCTGAGGGCATCTGCAACATTCTCCGTCGATGACTGGTGCAGATTGGTGTGTCAGGCAGTCCTTGCTGGAGGACCCTTGCCTACTTCGTGCTGTTTCCCTGCTCCCTCAAGACTGCTCCACAGTCTCACTCTTATTTTAAGTGTCATTCACTTATGAATTAATAGCCTTTAAGTTTCTTACAAAAATAAAAGGATGGTCCTGAGGTCTGTTAGCAGAAACCATAACAGTCTCTTTAGGAGTGCCAGGCTGAAGTCCAAGGCAGTATTAAAAGTGTTACGTTTCTCTCCAGTAGCTCCTGAAATGAAATCTGTACAGTATGTAAAGCTTTTCTTCTTCCTCTGCTATCATTCTTTACTTTCACACCTGCCTGAAATCAACACCCATCTCTATTTCCAGCCTTCTCCTCCCTAACCCTCAATGATTTCACTTATACTGCTGGCTTCTGTTCACAAGGTCCCCAGACGTAACTGGCAAGTAAGGATGTCTGAACAGTGGAATATTGCTTTACTGGGATAGTTCAGATAGTTTTGGCCTTTCACTTCATCCTGCTTCACTCCAGAAAAAAATTATTTGTGCACTCCAGAAAACAATATCAACACTGCTGAGTTTTTAGCAAAGAGGACAGTTTGTTTCATGTCCATTGATCTTCTTCCTACGTAGTTATGACCTGCTTAGCTTGCAGATTGACTGGGAAGCATGGCAACCTGCCTTGTCATCAACTATGTGGCAGAGAAATCAGGGTACAGACACACCCGCCAGGTTCCCAGCTCCAGAGAAGAATGCCCAGCCTACAGGTTCCCAGCCAGCCAGTGCTTGGCTTGTCAGGTTGATATAAAGAATGCTCCTCTACTAATTGGGGAACCACCTGTTTAATTTGCCAGTCACCAGCTAATCTGGAGGATGACTCACCAGGCAGCCATCTGTTTTTTCATAAAAAGTTTTGACAGAATTACATGTTTGCATCTTTCAGTTCTACAGAAACTTAGCAAAAATGGCTCCTGTGGAAACCTTTCAACCAGCTCTGTCGGCACCCTTGTTGATCAAAGGCTGGAGGGATGTCAGGCTCATGTTACCATAAGATCTTTAATGCTTCCTTAGTTAGGAAAAACCTGTGGTGTATGGGATAGACATTGGGCTGGATTACTCATCTGTGCTATTCCTTACCACAAATAAGGAGAAACGTTAAGTATCTAGGATTCATTAAATCCAAGGTCGACAGACCGATACACTTACTAATTGGCTGACATGCCATTTAAAGATACTCTAGTATGTGCTGTTCCGTATTCTGCAGATATTTTTAGACCTCTGTTTTATGTAGATTTTTTTCTCCTAAGGTATTATTTTTATCTGCAGTGTCTTTTCTGTAGACTTTAAAACTTATGGGATTCTCTAGAGAATAATTTATCCTTAACAGAATATTTGTGATCAGTGATTTTTTTCTCTTAGCTCTTGTTAAGCCAGATTCTCACACTCACTTTTCTTATCACTCCAGGCCTTCCTAGGATTACATCTAATTTGCCACATGGAGTTATTTCTGCACACAGAATTAAAGCCCTTAATCATATTTGGTTTAGTGACTCCCATTTGCTTAGCAATCTTGAGACTATTTTGCCTTCTGTTTTGTCCTCCTCTAGGGCTGATGATGACTTGATTGATTCACACAATCCATCAGTGACTGATTTCTTAGACCAGTTATCTTAGTACAAAATATCACTCACGTCTGCTTTTATTATTTTGGTTTACTGCAGTTATACACAAAAATGGGGGAGAAGAATACTAGATATGCACACACTGTCCATGCAAAATACCCACAAAAATCCATTTTAATTTTGGTCTGTTCTCATTACCTGCAGTATCTTTATGAGAAGATGGCTAGCACATGATTACCTGTCATAAATCAAGAGCTGCCTTGTGCCAGTGAAACCTTGCACTTGTTTCTTTCTGTGAAAAATTATAAATAGAACTGAGCTTATAAGAAAAAAATAGCTCAGTGGCTGGAAAGCAACTTTAAAGAAAAATGATGTTCATAGCCAGGCAGGCAGTAGCTTGAAAAGCAGCTTTTATAAAACATATTTAATGTTTACAGTCACTCAGTGGCTAAGAACAGTAATACTTTTAAAATACGTTTAATGTTTAAAACCACTTGGTGGCCAAAAGAACAGCTCTTGCTGAAAAGATATTTAATGTTCAGAGTCATTTTGTGGTAAGAAAAAAGCAACTTCTTGTTAATTTTTAACATTTACAGCTTATCAGTGGCTACTAAAACAACTATCAATACATGTTTTATGTTTAGAGATGCTATGTGCCTGTATAAAAACAGTTCCTGCATCTCTCAATACTACACTAAAACATGCCAATACCTTTCCCTGAGCAATAGTATCATTGACAAAAAAATAACACATAATCCCAACAACTCTAATGCAGTATATCTTGAACCTAAAGATGATTATGCAAACCACAAGACAGTATCAATAATTATAAAGCTTCTCCATATATACTAAAAGCATTAATATTCAGCACCATTAAAGTGACCAACATATACATTTAGAGCATAACCAAATAGCTTAATTTTAATAATGAAGTACTGGCTGGTTAACCTAACAGAGGGGTCTGCATCAGAAGACTTGGGTGTGATGAAAAATAAAATGTTATTTGATTTATGCTACTGAGATGGAGTAAAATCAGCATGTGGATAGGAACATAATGGCTTTATCTGCCATAATATGAGTTTTTAACTTTTCCCACTTCCAGTTAAACACAATAAACTAGACCTGGATATATATTAAGTAAGACTCAACTGCTTTGCATGAATTCAACACTGACGTTGACATTTTGGGACTGTGAAACCAGCTAGCAGAAAACATTTACCCAGCATCTCACCTTTTTAACAGCAAAAGCTTCTCAGATTCTTTGCTGTGTGCATGTTTGTAGGGTCCTGTCTGTCACAGCTTTCATTTTACATAGATTCTCCTAGCTAACGGTATTTGCCAAATTTCCCTGTTTTGCTGACAATTTCCAACAGCCAGGGTGTATGAAGTGAAACTCACAGTGAGTATGACAACAGCAACAATCCTTTAACAAAGCAAGCCTTGACTCTCTGCACTGTTTTCTTCCTCCCCTTTGATCTAAAAGGGTTTTGTCTCTAAGGTTTTTCACAGTAGTTGAAGATACCTAGGTTGCCTAGTGATCTATCATAATGTCAAGAAACACTTCTCACTTTCAAAAACATTTACTGCCAGCTTGTAATTTTCTCTCAACATCTCAGTGTTTTTTTGTTTTGTTTTGTTTTGTATTTTTTGTGCAATGCCCCTTATACATGGGAAAAAAGTCTTTGACAAAAGGCTAAGCAGCCATGGCTTGCTTTTCCTTTTGCTCCCTCCTCAAAACTCACCTTTCTCTACAGTGGCTATAAAATTTAGTCTGACGAATAGGGCAGTAGCTGTTTCTTTTCACCATTAAAAAAAAGAATGAAAAAACGAAGATCAGTAATTAACAAAGCAGTTTTAAGTGAGAAACCACTGAAATGTCAACTGTGATGGGTAAACTGCCATCTGACATAGCCCCAGGATGGAGAACTGAAAGGCAGTGATGGGACATGAATTTTTCTGAAAAGTGGTCTGTCTGACCTAGGGCACGAGGTCTGACCCATGCGACGGACTAATTTGTACACTCTGTAATAAAGCACCAAAATAGAGGACATGTGGATATGACCCTGTAAGGGCGGAGTCAGTACAGTTTTGTGAAAGGAAGCTGCTCTTCACAAAACCTGTTAAAACTATTGGGTGAATCAGTGAGTATATAGCTCCAGATTACTTTCATAGATAGATAAACAGTATCTAAATTTCCAAAAAAGCTTTCAGCAAGATAAAGAAAGATAGATTAAGAAAGTACAGTCTTTTCTAAGATAATATCCAAATAAAAATAGAAATCAAATCGTAGGAATAAATTGCCCGTCCTTATATGAGAGGTGGGTTATCACTGACATCTCATTTGGATCTGAACTCATAGGTTGCCAGTAAAAGAGAATATATAAGCAGATGACAGCTTAACGAAAAGAATGCTTGACTGCGAAGTGTTACAGGGGAATCTTAACGTAACAAGTAAGTGGGGATAGGGGATTTCACACTGAGAAATACAAAGTAAGAAGCATAGGAAAAAAAACCTTATCAGTACTTTCACAGAAGTGGGTTGTAGCTTGATTACCTATTCACTCTTGATCTTGGGATCACTGTGGAAAATCCTCCAAAGTTTTCATCCAAATGATCAACAACAGACAAACAAGGGAAAATGATTGATGGGAATTATAAGATAAGGAAAAGAGAATAAACAAGAATATTCAATATATTTGTATCTTGAATATGACATCCAATTCTCATCATTGTCTCTAAGGACTCAATAACACCAGAAAAAACTATGCAGAGAGGGTAGAGATGGATGGGCTGCAGACAGATTATCTTGCCAGTTCTCTCTCCATGACTGTGTTAATACCATTCAAAAATCTCTCTGGTCTCTACAGATTCCCAAAGTAATATCTTCCGCAACAGTCAGGGTACACTTTTGGAAGTCCTTAAAAATATATCGCCAGAAGGTAGGAATCTATATCAAGGGAAGGGTCGCTCAGTATTTGCTCCAATACTTTATAGTCCATCCTTCCCCCGCCTCTGCTCAGTGTAAGCTTCAGCCTAAACTCAGGCACATGGTACTAAGCTATGCCTAACCAGAATGCAGGTTCCTACGCACCTGTTCATCAGGTTAGTTTTCTACACACTGTACTCCTTTCACATAAAACTACATAGACAGATATAGTAAACATATGTTCCATTTGTGAATGTATATAAATATAAGCCTATGTTTAAGTATTACCTAAGTATTAATTAATTAAGTATTCACTTCAGAAGGAAAACTGCCAGAAAATTTATAGAGACTATTTTTAGGCTGTCAGTACCCTGGGAAGCAAATCCATAACTCTCTCCAAGTAGCTGCCTTGCACCACGGAGGATACCCAGTAAAAGTAACCTGATATCAACTTTCTAGTATCATTGACCATTTTAGTGTTACAACATAGTATTACAATTGAGGCAGTTTCAAACAGAGTGTTCAAGCCTAATCAGTAGTACGGCTATTTAATGTGAACATATTCCATTACTCGTTAATTAATAACCAAAAAGGCAGAATAATTGCCACAGTGATCTGGAGTTTGTAGAGGCCACCTATGCAATAAAGAGTTAATTTAGTGGAAAGGTATGAAATGAAATTGCCTAGGAAAGAACATATAGAATCTATATGTTATGGAATTGGTAAGTTTAGTACAGCCCTAGCTGATCTGTGTATAAGCATAGAGGAATAATGGAAATACCTTAGAAAACAATTAGTAGACTGTAACAGTAGAAGTATAAATTTGCCACATGTAATATATATGATCAATTATAATCATCAGAGTCAGTGAAAGAAATGTATGAGAAATGCAGATGTATTTTTATGCATAAATATATAAAAATATATAGTAAGATCTTTCCCTGAACGGGCGTTTAACGCTGGTACACCCCTACTCTCAGTCATCTGGACTGATAGCTTTAATAAGGGGATAACCTTGGTTTAAACTCACCATATATTTGCATGCTTATGTGAGCTATATTGCAACAAAAGCTGTCACAGCTGCCAGAAGCAACAACACAGTTGATTAAATTATACTTAAGGACAACATATTTTGCTAATACTAACTTACAAATAGGGAAATTACAGCCCCCTTTTCAGTCCTCACACATAAATTTCCATTTCTAATTTGTTCTACATTTTGGGACACTTACTAAATCAAGACAATATTTTCAAATAAAGATATTGACAAAACCAATTCAATATCAGAAAAAAATATGTTAGGACTCCAGCCCTTAAGCTTTTGTACGTCTCTTATTAGGCATAAGATAACAGCATAGCAATCTCTGTTCTTAAAATATTATTTCTGTGTTGTAATCTGACTCCATTGGCTGAGTTTCTCCAAAAGGAATTTCATATCATTGTCCTTTCCAAAATAAATTCTTTACCATAAAGTATTCTGCACCCCATTTATTATGTGAGCAATACACTGTCAGCTTTGCAGGTAACAACATCCTTCCGCAACAATGCAAGAAACTATGCACATTTAGAAAATATCAGAAATAGTGGAAGTCAGAGATTAGTACAGTAGCCTGCATGTTACACCAGTCAGTAACCAAGGGGCTTTTCAAGAGAGTATCTTTTTTGTTTATATCTGTGATTGACTGTCCTCTCCATCATACATGAGCAGATTACAGTGCATGTATGGAAGGAGAGAGGCTAGCTGGCCATTCAAGCCTCTGGCATAAAACAGGTAGGCGTCCTAGTTTGTAGTGGGCTTACATTAGAGTTTTAGAACACAGTGAAAATCCTGCTAACATTTTTTTCTTAGTAAATGTCATATGAAGGAATTTGGCTCCCAGTAAAGAATGTACCACTAAAATGCCAAGCCTAAAATACTCTCTTCTTCAGAAAAAGCTAAAAGATCTTCATTACCATAATCTTTTTTGAGGAGTGATATTGATGAGAGGGAAAAACAAACCAACCTCAGTGTAGAGAAACTGTAGAAGAAATTTTAATAGCACCTCAAAGTGGATTTGAAGGGAAAAAATAAATTTCCACCTAAAATGTGCATGGAAAATAACACAACAAAGTTCTTGGAAAATCTACCACGAAAAACTTGGATATGACAGATATGTCTAAATCCCATTTATGTGTGGAAAAACAGATATTGAGGATCCTGCAAATTTCCATCTTTTTGTACCTTTTCCATTAAAAAATCACCAAGGTCCAACTTTATCGTTGACAGGCAATTTTATTACAAACCCGTGACTGGAACTCTGAATCCAGGGATGAACACTACAGCTAGTTCTCTGCACCTCTATTCCCCTTTCAACATGAACTCTGGCATCCATATTTTGTTCCTTATTACCAATAACCCTAGGATAAACTACCAAACTGGGTAAACCTTTGCATGCAAGCATCATGCAACAATAAAAGACAGCAAGTCACTAGTCACAAAAGCTTGTCAGGCTCATAGAAATGACTAGTAAGTGGGGGAAAAAGTCATGTTGTAGTGCATTTCTTACAATGGAAACAGTGTGCATGAGTGCAGTTAATAATAAAAACTGTTGCAAAAATACAGTAAGTGAAGTTTAAGACATTCGGAAATTGAAAACTGGCAACTAGAAAATGAAAGTATAAAAAAATAGATAAGAGGAAAAGTTTATCAGGGTTTTTGCCTAAGCCAAGACAGCTATATGCTGCACCAGTTGAAAAATAAAAGTGATATTCAATGTCAGCCTCAAGCAGTGGTAGGTCTAGGCATCTCTAAAGGTGCAACTAAATGGTACTGATTATAGGGAGCAGTAGTTTTAGATCCTCTGAGAAATCTATGCTTGCATAAGGTAGCAAAAGCATAGATAAGAGAGAGGAAGAGAGTGGAGACACCTATATAAGAGAAGGCACAAACTCCTGGCACATCACAGGCAACAGAAGGCATTTCTGGATATTTTTGCTGCAAGACAACCCAACAGCAAACATTGTTATCTGCTTTAGTAACCACTAATTGGAGTTTAGGCCTCCATTTAGGGCACTATTTCCTTGCTTTGTCTTTCCTGATCAATTTTAATCCATCTTTTATTTTTCTTATACAGGAAAATAAAAACCATTATGAATACATCTAGAGGTAGTGAATGTGACTGAATAAAGTGAAGATCAAGAGGATGCGTTTTTGCCATAGCATCTACTGCTGTTTTTCCAAAGGAGAATAGATTGAAAAGCATTTCTTTTAAAACACTGTATGAATGACACGAAATACTCAGTTGCATCTCATTTACTCACGCAACTCCCAGCCACAATGCATGGCATACCTTGAAGAGAGTTTCCCATGAAATAAAACCACTGTTTGCATTTTGTCTGCTACTGCACACAGATATTTATGAAAATAAGAAAGGAAGATGGAGGGTGAGCAAGAGTGAGCGAATGAACATACGCACTGCATTCCACTGTGTAAATAGCATTATCATTATTGTTTTGCTCATTTCTCTCTGATCAAGTCTTAAATACAATTTAACAACTAACCATACATCCACTGGTGAGAAAATTTTATTCTGAACTTGCCACGGAAATAGACTTGCAAATATAACAAATGTTTTCCCTCTATAAATAATATAACTGTAAGTAATATTGCTAGGCATCTCTATAGGGGCAACAACAATAGTACATCTATATAATGAATATATAGATGCACCTCTATGCGTGACTATAGCGAACTCATCTCTTACACATGTATGAGATTAATGTGATCTTCTCTGCATGTCTACTTATATCACATTTTATCACATTCTACCACACTTTATCACAAAATAACTACCTAACTAATCACAAAATACTACCTAACTAATTCCATATAACAACTTGTGTAGATGGCTATTTGCCTCCCAGATTGTCTTTCAAAATATTAACATCTGAGCTGCATAGCTGAAGGGGCAACAGGATCCCTCTGCACATTTCAGAGTCAGAAAACTTCCAAAACTGTTAGCAACTACAGGGAGTATTAAATGACTAGTACTGGCTTGTGAAGTACCAGGAAAAGACAACATAGGGGAGAAAATAGCAATAAGCTGAAAAGAGCACTGGGAAGTTAAAGGCCTCCCAGCCCAGAATGAATTAATTTCTGGTGCCTGCAGGGAAGCCTGAAGTGCCATCTGGCAGCAGGACACAAGCAGTGTGCTTGTGTTGCAAACACACTGCTCAGGACCACTACCGAATCAGCCATCAGGCAGAGACCTGAAGGGCCCATTTAGTCTTTTCTCCTGCTCCAAAGCAGAATACTCTTTATGTCTTTCCTGGCAAATGCCTATCGTGTTGTGAAAAATCCTTCAAACAAAAACCTATTCCAGTTTTTCAGTATCCTTACTAGAGTCACCTTTCTTTGGAGAAAATATTATTCTCTCCACTGTACACTAGCTTTTTGAAAACTTAGTTTCCAGTCAGTCTTCTCTTTTTTTTCACTTAAGAATCCAATGCATTTAATATTTTCTTGGACATTAGGTTTTTGAGACCTTGAACCAGTCTTGCTGAGCCTCTCTGACTCCCATTCTTGCATTGTGGAGAGCCAGGTAAGGGCAATCATTACTTTCAGCACCCAAAGTGTAGCAGGACTTCGATAAAGAATTGGCCCCTAATTCATAATTAGAGGATCATGCAAGTGCTGTAGGAGTTTAACAGCCACAGAGACAAGAACAGTAAATGGCAAGTTGTTGTTGTACCATCTACAGCAAACAGTCAACGTTAACTAGGAAGAGAGGGGAATGCATTTCATCACTTGAAATAACAGGTTTGGTAGTACACAGAACCCCTGGACCTTAGCATACCTGCCTTGAATATATATATTTTTTTTTTCTCCTCCTGTCTTCAGAGACTTAAAGTCACAAGCACTCATTTTGCAGGATAATGAGTTTCTATATAAGCAAATAAAGCTAAAAAACCCCTATAATCTGTATATTTCTAAGCACAGAGTGAGACAGTTGTAATCACAGGTGTTAGAAGTTATATTTTCATTTCAGCCTTCTCCTTCTTTCCTCTGCAGGAAATGCACATTGAGACAATTAAGTAACATGCAATTAGTTATCAAGTGTTTAAAGCTTCTTACTTACCCACTGGAGACATTTCTGGGACACTGGCAACATAAGGCCCATCCAGGAACTTTGGCTCATTATCATTAATGTCCTGCACTTTGATGATGAACTCTGATTCAGGCTCTAGTGGTTTCTTGGTGTCAACATCCACAGCCTGAGCACGGAGTGTGTAGAAAGGTTTTTCTTCTCGATCTAAGCTCCTTATGGCATGAATGTCTCCTGTGGTCTCATCAATGGTAAAAACTGTGCCGGCACCATCTCCTGAAAGGGTATATTTGACAGTGCCCACTCCCTTGTCCAAGTCAGAATGAAGCTTGAGAACAAAAAGAAAAAAAAAGGAAGAAGAACATTAATGGCTTTTTCTAGGTTGGAAGGCAATTATTATTTTCATTTTTTTCTCTCATGTAATAAAAGGCATTAGAGGAACCAATTTCATAAGTCCTTAACTGCCTCTAAGTACATGGAAAAAATGTGGGTAGCATGTTATCTAATATTTTTACCCCCATCTAGCACCCATGACAGAGAGCATTTCAAAATTCTACCTGCTTTCTCCCATGAATACTGTTCACTACTAAAACTGCAATGAATCAGGGCTTCGAATTTGTTATAAACTGAAATTTAAGACCAAGGATGAAAAGCCACCAATAACCACATCAAACAAACATGATATTACATGAGAGAGTTGTGAAAAGCTTTCACAGGCATTTGGCTTTCAGAGAAGCAGAAGGGAACTATCTAATTTTCATTTCACACACATGAGCTTGACGGAATCCTAAACTCAAAGTCAAACCTGGTTTAAAAAAGACAATATACACCTCTTAATTACAGTAAATGCTAAACAGAACTAATAATACTACCTCTTTTGCACAAATATTTGATCGTTTGTTTCTCTCTGTGAGACAGTCACATTGTGGACAGTGTGAAACTAGGAGTTTTCTTGCTCACTGGAAGAATACAGAACTCAATCATGTCTGCCTTAACTCAATTATTTTGGCCTTAAATACCAATATACACATTTTCCAAGCTGTTAATATGTTAAATCTCTATTTTTAATTTGAAAAAATACTCAAATACAGGTTCTGGGATGTTTTTATCCATTTGATCAGTGTCTATACTACTATAATGTGGCCTTAAGCACTATTTCAAATGCAAGAATTTTTGAAATCAAAATACAGTATGATGAACTTCTTTCTCAGATGCCTTTATCTGTTTCATGCTCATCCTTTAAATACATCTAAAAGTTTTGAATAGATACTCAAGGTTACACCACTGATGCTGAAATAGCTTTTAAAATATTCACCTGCTTGTCCCATCTAATCAGGACTAAATAGATCTACTATAATGGCCACAGGTTGGAATGGACTTGTCGAGTGAATTCCCTTAAGCAGTGTAGTAAAGCGATTATGGATATAGGCTTTATTTACATGATGTACTGCCCAAGGTGAAACACAATAGAGGAAACATAGGACATGAAAGGAGATTATGTAGAAAATGAATTACTGAGAAACTAAATGGTTTTGGTAATGGGGCAAGAAGCTAAGCTACAAAGAAAGAGGTAAAGGCAATTATTAACATTTATAGCTATTGCCTTGAAATTGAAAATAGGTCCTTGTGACTGTGAAGAGGTCATGGTTTGTGGGACAGAGAGAACATGAACATAGTCTCTTCTTTGTCTACTTTTTCATCTCACCATTCCTGCTCAGTGAATATACTAGACTGATCTTTCATATAGCTGCTCCCTGCATGTGACTTAAAATTATCTCTCCAGTCCGAAGTAAAGCATTTTGCTTCTTGAGCACTAGTTCACTGTGGAAAGATTCAAAGGAAGTTAATTCTTTTCCTCCTGGGGTGTTAAATATTTCCTTGCTTGCAAAATGAAAAGATAATGCAGCCTGAGATAATTAATGTCTATTTCTTCCTCATCATTTTAATTTAAGTGGCTCACAAGCTTCCTGCTGTTCCATTATAACTTGCTCAGTTAAAACTTAGTATTTTCCTTCCATTATCATATAGAGGCTTACAGAAACACATGGAGTGAAAAAAAAAATCTAAATTATGATGAGAAAGCTCAAAGAAAAAATGTTAGAACTTTATGGAGGAAACCACACAATTTTCTTACTTGTGTCCCTGTATTGAATAAAATATGTCTGAGCTTTATTGTAAAGTCTACCTTGGTCCATACTCCTGGAACTAGGAATATCACAGAGCAAAAGAATGTGGTTTCGAAGCAGGGATTTGTAAACAGGAAAGTGTGCCAAGAATATTGTCTCTACTCCCATCTCCTGTCATCAGATTGGGCACTAAAGCTGAGATGGTTGAGTGTCTTTCTGATTGCCAGCTGAAGGGTTTATGTGCAGCTTGTAACAAATCAGTCTGCATCGCATGCGTTATCCGAGTGCTTGGATTATACTAGAAAGAAATAATTATAGTTGCTTTCCCTACCTGGGGAAAAAGTTAAAAAATATAACAAGAAAAAAGCAAAACAAGGGCTCCTAAGAGAAAGGAAGAGTGAAATACAAAGGCAAGCACAAGCATAGATTTTTTCAAATGTATTGGAGCAAAAAAGATTTATAACCAGCAGCATTAACAGTTCTACAGTTATAGATGTGTTTACCGTGCTTCACAAATATCAGTCAGCTAGTATAACGCAGGAACTATTCCATTGTTTTAAGCAGAGTTGTATTGCTTTGCTTTAGTGGGGATCTGTCACACTGTATTTAATCATCAAATCATGCTAATCTGCTGATTTCGATATAGGCTTTTTAGATGTCATTGCTAGATAACAGGCAAATGCATGCGTCTTAGCAACTCACATTGAGCTATGCTAACCTAGGATGGTTGGTGAAAGAGTCTAGGGCACAAGTTGTTTTCTCCTCCCTCCTTCCATTTTCAGGTGATGACGTGGGATGCAATAGTAGGATTCTCTCTATTAATGCCTGGCTACGAGACTGGTGCTACAGGCAGGGCTTTGGGTTCTTTGATAATGGCTGGTTTTATAAGACACCAGGCGTGACCGTAATACATGGGGAAGGTTTATGTCGTAGGGGCAAAAGGGTTCTGGGATAGGAATTAGCAGGGCTCATTCGCAAAGCTTTAAACTAGATTCGAAGGGGGATGGGGTAGTAGCTGGGCTTGCACCACTGGGGCAACGCTCTAGTGTTGAGGTAGACCAGGAGGCCTCCCATCCCCCTAGGGTGAAATCGGTGTGCTCAGCTCGCTCCCTGAAATGCCTGTACACCAATGCACGCAGCATGGGGAATAAACAGGAGGAGTTGGAAATCTGTGTTCGGTCGGGGGGCTATGATTTAGTGGCAATCACAGAGACTTGGTGGGACGCCTCGCATGACTGGAATGTGGTCATGGATGGCTATGTCTTGTTCAGGAAAGACAGGCCGCTAAGGAGAGGTGGTGGAGTTGCTCTTTATGTGAGTGAGCAGCTAGAATGTATTGAGTTCTGTCCAGGGGCGGATCAGGAGTGAGTTGAGAGTTTGTGGGTGCAAATTAAGGGGCAGGCTGGCAGGGGTGATACTGTTGTGGGTGTCTATTACAGGCCACCAGATCAGGATGAGGAGGGGGATGAGGCCTTCTACAGGCAGCGGAGAGCAGTCTCGCAATTACAGGGCCTGGTTGTCGAGGGGGATTTCAACTACCCTGATATTTGCTGGGAGGCCTACTCAGCCAGCCATCCTCAGTCCAGGAGGTTCCTCCAGTGCATTGATGATAACTTTCTGATGCAAATGGTGGATGAGCCAACTAGGAGAGGAGCGCTGCTGGATCTTATCCTCACTAACAAGGAGGGTCTGGTTGAAGAGGTGAAGGTTGAGGGCAGCCTTGGTTGTAGTGACCATGAGATGGTAGAGTTCAGGATCTCATGTGGCAGGAACAGAATAGCTAGCAGAATCACAACCCTGGACTTCAGGAGGGCCAACTTTGGCCTTTTCAAGCAATTGCTAGGGGAAATCCCATGGGACAGGGTACTAGAAGGTAAGGGGGCTGAAGACAGTTGGTTAGCATTCTAGGACTGCTTCTTCCGAGCTCAAGATCAGAGCATCCCAGCAGGTAGGAAGTCAAGGAAGGGTACCAGGAGACCTGCATGGTTAAACAGGGAACTGCTGGGCAAACTCAAGTGGAAGAAGAGGGTGTACAGATTGTGGAAGGAGGGGCTGGCCACTTGGGAGGAATATAAGTCTGTTGTCAGAGGATGTAGGGAGGCAACTAGGAAAGCTAAGGCCTCCTTGGAATTAAACCTTGCAAGAGAGGTCAAGGACAACAGAAAGGGCTTCTTCAAATACATTGCAGGTAAAGCCAACACTAGAGGCAATGTAGGCCCACTGATGAATGAGGTGGGGGTCCTGGAGACAGAGGATAAAAAGAAGGCAGAGTTACTGAATGCCTTCTTTGCCTCTGTCTATACTGCTGGAGGCTGTCCTGAGGAGCCCCGGACCCCTGAGGCCCCAGAAGAAGTCAGGATAGAGGAGGAATCTGTCTTGGTAGATGAGGGCTGGGTCAGGGACCAATTAAGCAATCTGGACGTCCATAAATCCATGGGCCCTGATGGGATGCACCCGCGGGTGCTGAGGGAGCTGGCGGAAGTCATTGCTAGGCCACTCTCCATCATCTTTGCTAAGTCGTGGGCAACGGGAGAGGTGCCTGAGGACTGGAGGAAAGCGAATGTCACTCCAGTCTTCAAAAAGGGCAAGAAGGAGGACCCGGGTAACTATAGACCGGTCAGCCTCACCTCCATCCCCGGAAAGGTGATGGAACAACTTGTTCTTGGTGCTGTCTCTAGGCACATCAAGGATAGGGGGATCATTAGGGGCACTCAGCATGGCTTCACCAAGGGGAAGTCATGCTTAACCAACTTGATAGCCTTTTATGAGGACAGAACCCGGTGGATAGATGATGGGAAAGCTGTGGATGTGGTCTCTCTTGATTTCAGTAAAGCGTTTGACACGGTCTCCCACAGCATCCTCGCAGCTAAACTGAGGAAGTGTGGTCTGGATGATCGGGTAGTGAGGTGGATTGTGAACTGGCTGAAGGAAAGAAGCCAGAGAGTGGTGGTCAATGGGACTGAGTCCAGTTGGAGGCCTGTGTCTAGCGGAGTCCCTCAAGGGTCGGTACTTGGACCAGTTCTGTTCAATATATTCATTAATGACTTGGATGAGGGAATAGAGTGCACTGTCAGCAAGTTCGCTGATGACACAAAACTGGGAGGAGTGGCTGACACAACGGAAGGCTGCGCAGCCATTCAGAGAGACCTGGACAGGCTGGAGAGTTGGGCGGGGAGAAATTTAATGAAATATAACAAGGGCAAGTGTAGAGTCCTGCATCTGGGCAAGAACAACCCCATGTATGAGTACAAGTTGGGGGCAGAGCTGTTGGAGAGCAGCGTAGGGGAAAGGGACCTGGGGGTCCTAGTGGACAACAGGATGACCATGAGCCAGTAGTGTGCCCTTGTGGCCAAGAAGGCCAATGGCATCCTGGGGTGTATTAGAAGGGGTGCGGTTAGCAGGTCGAGAGAGGTTCTCCTCCCCCTCTACTCTGCCCTGGTGAGGCCGCATCTGCAATATTGTGTCCAGTTCTGGGCCCCTCAGTTCAAGAAGGACAGGGAACTGCTAGAGAGAGTCCAGCACAGAGCCACGAAGATGATTAAGGGAGTGGAACATCTCCCTTATGAGGAGAGGCTGAGGGAGCTGGGTCTCTTTAGCTTAGAGAAGAGGAGACTGAGGGGTGACCTCATTAATGTTTATAAATATGTCAAGGGCAAGTGTCATGAGGATGGAGCCAGGCTCTTCTCAGTGACATCCCTTGACAGGACAAGGGGCAATGGGTGCAAGCTGGAACACAGGAGGTTCCGCATAAATATGAGGAAAAACTTCTTTACGGTGAGGGTGACCGAACACTGGAACAGGCTGCCCAGAGAGGTTGTGGAGTCTCCTTCTCTGGAGACATTCAAAACCCGCCTGGACGCGTTCCTGTGTGATATGGTCTAGGCAATCCTGCTCCGGCAGGGGGATTGGACTAGATGATCTTTCGAGGTCCCTTCCAATACCTAACATTCTGTGAATCCGTGATTCTGTGATTTGTGGGGCAATTCAACATTACTAAGTGTCAAATTACAGTAGGGGAATAGCTGATCGATTTAATTTCAAATGAACAAAATTCTCCAAAAATAAAAGGCAGGCCACACTGAGATTCAGATGCAAGGTCAGATAGAGAGGAGTTAGTATAGACTGGACTTGCACAACACTAGAAAATAATCCTGACTTTCAATGCCTGAAATTTTCCAGAAAGCAGTTTAGGCTAAAGAACTAGTGCTTGCCAGTGTGTCTCTGATTTATGTGTTACAAGCTGTACTGCACTAGAAGAAAAGACATTTATTTTTTTTTGTGCTGAAAAACATAGAGAAGATTTGTGAGAGACTAGTTTTTCTGACACTGTGTCCAGCAGTAATTTTGGTTTTGTATCCCATTTCTCCTTCTTGCTTGTACTTATTTTCTAATTCTTGCTCTTCTGCTATTTGAGCAAAACTACAGGACAAGAGAGCAAGTGCTCAAATCTTACCGAAAACCCTGTAATGTGTTTACATTTCAGAATTATTTGAATTTACTGCAACAAGGAGGTACAAATTAATATATTCACATGGGTTTTTCTTACTGTTATGTTTTAGCTGTAAATCCTGAATATTAAAAATGCCATAAAGGTTTGGAAAAGCAAGGGATTCATTTCTACTTTTGCTCAAATCTGCTCTGTTATTCTCACTACCTAAGTAACACAGAGTTTAGTGTCAGATCTTTGGGCAAATCTACCCCAAGTGTAAAATTAATGGCTGCTTGCAGCAAACCCTGCTAGTGTAGAAAATGATTAATATTTTTTTGTGATGGCAGATGAAGACACATCATCCCATTAATTCTTGCTAATGTGTGCAAACAATAACACATATGGCAAAGGAAATGACTGATAAAAAAATCAAGTATGAATAACAAGATGGAGGCTATTGTGAAATACATTGCGTAAATCTATGCAGAAACTATGACAGTGTTCTTGAATCATATCCAATATCAGATGCCAGACTGAGTGTCACGGTTTAAAGCTGGGCTGGCTATTAACCAGGTGGCAGATGCTCTCTGTTAACCCTCTCCCCCCCCTCCAAGGGAAAGGGAAAAGGGAGAGAGACTTATGGGTTGGAAAGTTAAAACAGTTGTAATAAACTATAATAATGAAAAAAAGAGTATAATAACAATAATAATAGAAATAATCAAATATATACAAATATATACAAAACCAAGACTGAGAGCTTGGAAATCCTCCTCAGGCAGAGTTGCTCCCCCAGCATGGGCAGAGGGGAAAATGCAGTAGCTCTCCCCAGCACAGGCAGAGGGGAAAAGGCAGTAGTTCCCTGCCATCACACCTGCAGGCTTTTAACTGGAAACTGACAAAGCTGGTACCAATCAGTGGGAGACAGGAGGGCCCCTCCCTCCTGGGCCCCACCTCCAGGAGGCAGTGGGTTAGTGATAAATAGGAAAGTGAGAATGACATGTATGGGATGGAATACCTCGTTGGTCAATCTTGGGTCACCTGCCCTGTCTGCTCCTCCCTGCAGGTGCGAGCCCCCTTCGGCTCTTCACTCATAAGCAGTGAGGAATTTAGCAGTGACCTTGGTTTCTCTAAGACTAATTGGCCTGGTTTGGGCCAAACCAGGACATTCCACCCCTTATTCCATACCATTCACGTCATACTCAGATCACCACTACCTTTTCATTTTCAAATATATATACACATATCACTAGTTTATGATTCATCTCTATACAAAAAGTTCATTAAGTTCATTTGGTTCAGGATTGTGGGTTTCCATCGGGCCAGCAGTCTCTCAGCAGTCTCTCTTTTGTCATGGTTCGTGCCCACGGGTTGCAGGTTAAAGATGTCAGACTCGAGGAGGTTACTGGACGCCACTTGATGAAGCTCCGGTCTCATCACCACTGTCTTAACCTGAAAGACACTTATGCAGCAACAACATACAGTTCAGAATTAAGTAGTCTCGCCCAGAATCAGATCACCTTCAGGGACACATCGGACTTCACCATCTTGCAACATCACCCACCAAGTACATCCAGGTCCCTGAGCAAAAGCAATCCCACGAATGGGTTTACCTTTGCCCGTTACAGGAAGAATCCAGACAGTTTTTCCCAATAGATTCCTTTCATGCACCACCAGGACTTTATCTCCTTCTACTGTATGTAGAAGGTCTGACTGAGCAGGGCCAGCTCGATTGATAGATCCCCTGGTGTTAACTAGCCAGGTAGCTTGTGCCAGATGTTTATCCCAGTTTTTAAAGGTTCCACCCCCCATTGCTTTCAGGGTAGTTTTTAACAGCCCATTATACCGTTCAATTTTCCCAGAGGCTGGTGCATGATAGGGGATGTGGTATACCCGTTCAATGCCATGCTCTTTGGCCCAGTTGTCTATGAGACTGTTTTTGAAATGAGTCCCATTGTCCGACTCAATTCTCTCTGGTGTGCCGTGTCGCCACAAGATTTGCTTTTCGAGGCCCAGAATAGTGTTCCGGGCAGTGGCATGGGGCACAGAGTATGTTTCCAACCATCCGGTGGTCGCCTCCACCATGGTAAGCACATAGCGTTTACCCTGGCGGGTTTGAGGGAGTGTGATATAGTCAATTTGCCAGGCCTCCCCATATTTGTATTTCAACCACCGCCCCCCATACCACAAAGGTTTTAACCGTTTGGCTTGCTTAATTGCGGCGCATGTTTCACAATCATGGATAACCTGTGCAATAGAGTCCATGGTTAAGTCCACCCCTCGGTCACGAGCCCATCTGTATGTTGCATCTCTTCCTTGATGACCTGAAGTATCATGAGCCCACCGAGCTAAAAATAGTTCACCTTTGTGTTCCCAGTCCAAATCTATTTGGAACACTTTAGCAGCTTGATCCGCTTGTTGGTTGTTTCGATGTTCCTCAGTTGCCCGACTTTTAGGTACATGAGCATCTACATGACGTGCCTTCACGACTAGTTTCTCTAGCCGAGCAGCAATATCTTGCCACAATTCAGCAGCCCAAATAGGTTTCCCTTTGCGCTGCCAGTTGCTTCGCTTCCACTGCTTTAACCACCCCCACAAGGCATTTGCTACCATCCATGAGTCAGTATAAAGATACAGCCTTGGCCACTTTTCTCGTTCAGCAATGCCTAAAGCCAGCTGGATGGCTTTTACCTCTGCGAATTGACTTGATTCACCTTGTCCTTCTGTGGCTTCTGTGACTCGTCGTATGGGACTCCATACAGCAGCTTTCCACTTCCGATGCTTTCCTACAAGACGGCAGGATCCATCGGTGAACAGGGCATACTGCTTCTCATCCTCTGGTAGTTCATTATACGGTGGGGCTTCTTCAGCACGTGTCACCTCCTTTTCTGGTGGCATTCCGAAGTCTTGGCCTTCTGGCCAGTCCATGATCACTTCTAAGATTCCTGGGCGATTAGGGTTTCCTATTCGAGCCCTCTGTGTAATTAATGCAATCCATTTACTCCATGTAGCATCAGTTGCATGATGGGTAGTGGGAACCTTACCCTTGAACATCCAGCCTAGTACTGGTAATCGAGGTGCTAGGAGAAGTTGTGCTTCAGTACCAATTACCTCTGAAGCAGCTCTAACTCCTTCATATGCTGTCAGTATCTCTTTTTCAGTTGGGGTGTAATTGGCCTCGGAACCCTTGTATCCTCGACTCCAAAATCCTAGGGGTCGACCTCGAGTCTCCCCTGGTACTTTCTGCCAGAGGCTCCAGGTAGGACCATTGTCCCCAGCTGCGGTGTAGAGCACATTTTTAACATCTTGTCCCATACGGACTGGTCCAAGGGCTACTGCATGCACAATCTCTTTAATCTGTTCAAAAGCCTGTTGTTGTTCAGGGCCCCACTGAAAATCATTCTTCTTTCTGGTCACTTGATAAAGAGGGCGTACAATCTGGCTGTAATCTGGAATATGCATTCTCCAGAAACCCACAACGCCTAAGAAGGCTTGTGTTTCCTTTTTGTTAGTTGGTGGGGACATAGCTGTTATTTTGTTGATCACCTCTATCGGGATCTGGCGACGCCCATCTTGCCATTTAATCCCTAAAAACTGGATCTCCCGGGCAGGTCCCTTGACCTTGCCTCTTTTTATGGCAAAACCAGCTTTCAGAAGAATTTGAATTATTTTCTCTCCTTTGTCAAAAACTTCTGCTGCTGTATCACCCCACACAATGATGTCATCAATGTATTGCAAATGTTCTGGAGCTCCACCCTTTTCTAGTGCAGTCTGGATCAGTCCATGGCAAATAGTAGGACTGTGTTTCCACCCCTGGGGCAGTCGATTCCAGGTGTACTGGATACCTCTCCAGGTAAAAGCAAACTGTGCCCTGCACTTTGGTGCCAAGGGAATAGAGAAAAATGCATTAGCAATGTCTATGGTGGCATACCACTTGGCTGCCTTTGTCTCCAGTTCGTATTGAAGTTCTAGCATGTCTGGCACAGCAGCACTCAGCGGTGGCGTAACTTCATTTAGGCCACAATAGTCCACAGTTAATCTCCATTCTCCATCAGACTTTCGCACTGGCCATATAGGACTATTAAAGGGTGAGCGAGTCTTGCCAATCACTCCTTGATTTTCTAATTGTCTAATCAGTTTATGAATGGGGATCAGGGAGTCTCGATTGGTGCGATATTGTCGTCGGTGCACCGTGGCAGTAGCAATTGGCACCTGTTGTTCTTCAACCTTCAGCAACCCCACAACAGAAGGATCTTCTGAGAGTCCAGGCAAGGTAGACAGCTGTTTAATGTCCTCAGTCTCTACAGCTGCTATACCAAAGGCCCATCTATACCCTTTTGGGTCCTTAAAATACCCTCTCTTGAGGTAGTCTATGCCAAGGATGCACGGAGCATCTGGGCCAGTCACAATGGGGTGCTTTTTCCATTCATTTTTAGTTAGGCTCACTTCGGCCTCCAATACAGATAACACTTGAGATCTTCCTGTTACTCCTGAAATGCTGATAGGTTCTGCCGCTTTATGATTCGATGGCATTAGGGTGCACTGTGCACCAGTGTCTACCAAGGCTCGATACCTTTGTGGTTTTAATGTGCCAGGCCATCGAATCCACACAGTCCAATAAACTCGGTTGTCCCCTTCCTCCACCTGGCTGGAGGCAGGGCCCCCCTAATTAAGAAATGGATTCGTGCTGCTCACAGGGACTGGACCTTCATTTCTCCTATTCACACTTGGGAAAAAGTGATTTGAGGCCCATCTACCCTGGCTGGGGTCCTGCTCACTGGTAACTGGAGCAGCCATCCTTCTAGAAAAATTCTCTCTGGTATTTCTTTTAGCTTGCAACTCACGTACTCGTGCCTGTAGGGTACTGGTAGGTTGTCTATGCCATCTGTTCATGTCCTCCCCATAACCACGCAGGGCAAACCACAGGATACCTCGTGATGTGTTCCGTTTCCTTTGAGCTGGTCCTGTAGGAGAGCGTTTGCTCCTAACAGCTGCAACGCGGGCCTGTGTAGGTAGAGAGTCAAGTTTATTCTCGATCTTGGACAGTTTGTCTGACAGTTGTTTAAATGAGTCCTTGTTCTCCTTAGTCAGTTTTTCCACAGCTGAGATGCGTGCCTGCAGTGGGGAAGAAATACTATCTTCATACTGTCGCATACAGTTACCCATTTCGCCCACAGCAGAACGTGCCATATCATCTTCTCCCCAGACTAATATTGACAATGTATGGGTATATGTCGGTGGAGCATTCTTCACAACCTTCCGGAACATGGATCGGTTGCATTCCACTTCATCAGGATCTACAGGATCTACAACTTCCCATGGGTGTCTATAAATGATCTCTTGCACAGCCAGTTCTCTAAGGTAGTTAATACCTTTTTCTATAGTGGTCCATTTGCTGAGGTGGCTCATAACATCATCTTTATAGGGATACCTGCTCTTTACAGCTGACAAGAGTCGCCTCCAGAGACTGACAGTGTTTGACTTTCTTGCGAGCGCCTTATCAATACCACCATCTCTGGACAGGGATCCCAACTGTCTGGCTTCTCTGCCATCTAATTGCATGCTGTCTGCCCCGTTATCCCAGCATCGGAGCAGCCAGGTAATAATAGGTTCACCGTCATAACGGCTGAAGTCTTTCCTTATATTTCTCAGGTCCTTCAGGGATAAGGAGTGGTAGGTTATCTCTACGTCCGAGTCCTCTTGTGATAGTTCTGCTTTAGAAGGACCTTTCTTCTGTGATGGGTCTGCTTTAAAAGGACGATCGAGGAAACCCCCATCTGTGTCAGGCCCTAACTCTGCCTGAGAAGGGCCCTCACCTGGGTCATATGATGGCTCTGCCTTAGAAGGCTCTGAGTCATCATCCTTCTCTTCACAAGCTGATTTCTTTTGGTATTTCTTCCTGGTTACAGGAGCAATTGGTACAGATTCGATAGATGCTGGGGTCTGAGTAGATGCAGTGGCTGTCGTGGGAGTGCTGAGAGTCTGAGTAGCTGCAGTGGCCATCTTGGGGGGTGTAGCAGCTGTGGTACAGGCTGCCGAGGTTTCAGTGGGTTTAGTGGCTGTAGCGGCAGTACACACTGTAGGATCTGAGGTGGCTGCATAACACCTACAACTGTTCCTGCACCGATATTTAATCTTATCCCACATCAGAAACACATCCAGGACAACCAAAAATAAAAACATGCCACCTAGACAGCACCATCCTAATTTCGCAAAATCTAGTGGAATCAGCTTGGCAGAAAAGGAGAAGGTACTATTTCCCAAAGTAAAACTGGAAGTGTAATCATTAACAGAATCAGCTAAAGGACGCCTGGAGCGTGCAGATCAAGTCGCTGCTACTGATTCGCGATTAAAGCTGCCCATCATTGTGTCATAGAGATAAGAGATCGGAATATTAACTGCCCAGTTCATCACAGCATAAATAAGTATCAAACCCCATACCAAAACAATACATTTCGACCAGCGCCCACTGCTAAACTGCATGTAAACATTCATAAGAAGCAAGCAATAACACAGTGCCCACGGCGGGTAGGGCATCATTGCAATACTCAACTGTGAAAGAAACTCCATAAAAAGATGAGATAACACAGCATTCAAAAATGACATCACCATCTTCACTATCTGTTTTAACTTTCCAATCCCTCGTAAATCTCAAAGGAAGAAATCTGATATTCTCTCAGCTGAGCTCTCCGGGTCTCCTCCCACCAGAGCCAGGATTCAACTTATCAGAGCAACCTGTTGGAGCTTCTCTCGTGCCCCACGTTGGGCACCAATAAATCTGTCACGGTTTAAAGCTGGGCTGGCTATTAACCAGGTGGCAGATGCTCTCTGTTAACCCTCTCCCCCCCCTCCAAGGGAAAGGGAAAAGGGAGAGAGACTTATGGGTTGGAAAGTTAAAACAGTTTTAATAAACTATAATAATGAAAAAAAGAGTATAATAACAATAATAATAGAAATAATCAAATATATACAAATATATACAAAACCAAGACTGAGAGCTTGGAAATCCTCCTCAGGCAGAGTTGCTCCCCCATCACGGGCAGAGGGGAAAATGCAGTAGTTCCCTGCCATCACACCTGCAGGCTTTTAACTGGAAACTGACAAAGCTGGTACCAATCAGTGGGAGACAGGAGGGCCCCTCCCTCCTGGGCCCCACCTCCAGGAGGCAGTGGGTTAGTGATAAATAGGAAAGTGAGAATGACATGTATGGGATGGAATACCTCGTTGGTCAATCTTGGGTCACCTGCCCTGTCTGCTCCTCCCTGCAGGTGCGAGCCCCCTTCGGCTCTTCACTCATAAGCAGTGAGGAATTTAGCAGTGACCTTGGTTTCTCTAAGACTAATTGGCCTGGTTTGGGCCAAACCAGGACACTGAGTCAGTCTACAAGTCCATGTGATCTAGCAATCTGAAAGCTAGTTTGCTTCAGAGAGGATGAAAAAGTTGGTAATAATGCACTACAAGCACATCTGAGAGAAATTATTTATTCAGTTCTTCAGGCAGTTATGTCCAATTCCTAACAAGCAGCATGATTATTTGTATTTTTGCAATAAATTAAGACCTTACTGCTTGAATAACCCAGTGTTAGTAACTCCAAGTCACTTCAAGAGTTCATACACCTGCACAAATCATTTGATATTACATATGAAACCACGTGAAAGATCAAGAAATGCATTAGCTGCTGAACTTCAAGAACTGCTGTATACTAGGAATATTTAACATCCCTAAATTGATATATTCACCCTGTGATATACTTTGAGATTCTAAGTCTTATTCCATTGCCAATTTCACACTCTGAAAAAAATTTCACTGTTCAATTTATTTATTGCTAGTAGATCAATTTAAATGCTATAATTGCAATGCATATCTGGACCAAAAACACTGCTAAATATTCCAAGATATTAACCCTTCCTTGCATGCACAACAGTAGCAGTGATCCATCCCATATCTGTATCTTCACATCATTTTTCATTATGTAATATATTTTAGGACCTTATTTCATTATTTCCTCTGCCTGTATCTACTTCCAAGTATCTCCATTTGCTCTGTAGCCACCAGCTCCTCCCCCTGCCCTTTCTTGGGTAAGATGCACAATGAAAACTGTTCAAGAAGTCAAAAGAGCCAATTAATTCCAGTATTAACTAAGACTGCAAATACGGAATTACGTCCTAAGCTGAGGAAAGGAAAAAAGGTCATCGTTGTATGGAAAACAGACGCAAGCAGAGCTGTTTTGGCAGTCCTCAACTGCAAAAGTCTGTGTGTTGGAACGGGGATGGCCACTACAGGAGAGAAGGGTGTAAATGAGCCTAGAGAAACCTTTGATATCAACCATCTAAGAAGACTTTCTATTTGGCGCATTACCCTTTCTTTTAAAAGATACTTATTCTACACATATTTTCTATTGGCAAGAACTCTATGGTCTACACAGATTGCATAGCTCCTTTTAAAAACTTGTAATTAGATTTTGATGTATTGTTTTTATACAAACACATTTTTTGCTTCCCCCTAAAAATACAGAAATTTGAAGATTTTCCCAAGATAAAAGGGTGGTTGTGTCAGAGACTTTAATTCAGGAAACTGCGTAATAAAAAAACCCAATACAATTATTGCTGCTAATCAAATACAATCAAATATTTTTTCTTTCCTCCACTCTCCATCACCCCCCGCCCCCCCCCCCCCCCCCCACACACACACACTCCTCCAGAGGACGTTTAGAGACAAGGCAAAAATCTGCTCACAACATCCTGAGTGCAAGTGTTTCTTGATCCTAAAAATTTGGATTACCTAGGGCATCTTCTGAATACTCAGTTAACATGCATTAATCAGCCAACACTGCAGACTAAAGCTTGTGTTGGGAGGAGTTAGGACACTACTAAAAAATGGGTCAGATGAACAACAATTTGCAAAATAGGCATACAGAAAGAAGTAGCAACTAAAATTATAGAAGCCTAGAATCATTTAGGTTGGAAAAGACCTTTAAGATCATTGAGTCCAACCATAAAATGATGAGGTAAAAGAAAGATGAACAAACCCAGAAAATAATGTTTTTTTTAAAGGTCATTTGGAAAAGATGGTTTTGTTTCCTTTTATGACTGAATATTATTTGCAATAGGATGAGCTGTCCTTGTACTAGCTTTGTACAGGGCTTTTACAAGACCCCCATCCATGACTAGGCTTTCTTAGTGATATGACAATTTTAAACAATAATTTAAAATGTCAGTTAAAGGATGTGTATGTATACATATAAAATATATAAATATAGATATTAAAAAATATACCAAGGATAAAAAAATAATTATTTGAACTAGCAAGTTGTGCATATCATATCACCATGACTAATTTTCTTAGGGATGTATTGCTATGGCTTTTCTTCCTATGTTTAGTAAAATACCTACTTCCAAGAATTGTCATTCTTTGGTCTAATTTTTATAAAAATGGTAATAGACAACATAGTTCTGCATTTTGAAATATCTTTTGTACACTGTCCAAATTAGATTAGAATACTTTCTTATTCAAGAGGAACTAAATAAAAAGGTTTTCTACTCTTTTTTCTAATGATTCCTGTTTGGCAAATAAAGCTGAGCTTTATTTAAATTAAAACACCGATTACCCAATTAAACAAAACATTATCTCCTTCTGTCACGGGATTTAGTTTAAGCGTACTAAGTCAGACCAGCCTTTTACAATAATTAGTGTGGTTGCCAGTTAGTAATGTGATGGCGAATAGGTCATTGGCAAGGAATAAAACCAGTCAGTTTTTATGGTCAGTTCAAATGAATCCTCATCCCTACCAACATCACTGACATGAGGGGTCGGGGATTGTTATTCTTCTAATTCTGATCTACAATAACATTTTGTATATTTGCATTATGCAATAATAACACTTGCAAAAGCACATTCCAAAATGATTATTTTTTTCTTTCATGGAATGCAATTGCCCATAGACAGGAAAAAGTATTGCTGAATGAAAATATTTATGCACTAGTAAAATACTGAAAGAATAAAAGTCTATCAATAATATCTCATTACAATGATTATACAAGTAATTATATATGTAAGTTACAAGTTCATGTATTTCTGATGATGACTTTTACATCCCTATTTCAGCTGGAGTTGATGCGTATAGAAACACTGTGTTCTGGTCCTCTCATACTTTAATCAATATTGGAACTCTTTTTTTTATTAAATTATTCTTACTGAACTCATGTAACTCCATGTTACAATGTGCTCTACGTATGTATGCTGATAGGTTTAAGTCCACCGTTATGTTGAATTCCATTTGAGAGAAATGTTCTGCAGAATGGTAACAGCTGATGGGACCCTGAATCTGCTGAGGCCTCTAGGTATTACCACAGTAAAGTAAACAACATAATCACAAGTCCCAACAACAAATTCCATCATCAGCCATTAGACAACAGAAGACAGAATTTGAAGAAATTTATCAACTTCCAATTTCTTCTTTCTCCAATGCAATTTTATACATCCTGCTGAAGTAATATCAGCTACAATGAAGCATGCAGCTGCTGATGACAGCTCAGTGGAAAATGATTTCACCATCTCATTAAATTTTTATAATTTCAGAATTTTTCAAAGTATTTAACAGGAACAGAGCAGGGGATTGAATCTGAAACCCCTGCAGTCCAAAGACCTTAATGCATCAGATGGGAAAGGTGAGGTTGTGCCATGTATCCTCATGCATAAATGTGGCCTTTTCCTTTCTTTTCACTACTGTGCACTTAAAACCTATGATAAACTATCTTCTGGTTCGAAAGAGTCTGTGCAACACATCACATTTGTGTTACAAATGAATGCATTTCAGTTGGCACCAGTGAAGTTGGTTTGATTTACACCTGTGAAAGCAATGGCGCTCCCTCTGAACTAGTGCCTGGCTGGAGTCCTGGTGGCTAAGTCGGAGCATAACGCTGATGCCCGAAACTGAGAAATGAGGGAAGGAAATTTGCCACAAACAAGGACCTGGGGAAAAACCATAACAGCTTTCAGCAGCAGATTTTTGTATCCCTTTTCAAGACAATACTTATTAATTCTTTAAACTAAATGAAGAAAAGACAACATTACAATGAAATTCTACATTCTTGCTATTTAATTGTACAAGATCTGCAAAACACCCAATGGCATTGCTGTAATTAATGAAAATTGTAAGTGTAGAGAGGTGGTGCTCTTTTTAGGTAGCATATAAGACTGTAGTATTTCGTTTTTTGCAACAGGAATCACTGTAAGAATATTAAAAAGACCAGCGTCTCTCTGGATGCCACATACTGAGAGTAATACATTATTTTGCGTTATGTTCCCTGCTATATCCCTTCTACAACATATATAAAAGATTAATGCATGAAAATATGAATTATGCTGTATGAATAAATATAATAAAAATAGATACTAGATACCTAGGAAGCCTTTACATGAAACATGCTATATCTATAACAAAATTTGTAAGACACCTATTAGAGGAGTGTTCATAATTTCTAATGACTGCCTAATTATATTTATGAAGACAGTCTCTCTGAAGATCACCAGATAACCACTGTTTAAAAAGCTGACAACAAGCAGGACCTTTACATTGCAAAGTGTCACTGAAATTAAGCTATTGGCAAGGTTAGGTATTTTCAGTCTAAAATGAGGTGTTTATGCTTGTGAAGTGACAAAATCAATTTTCTTTCAAGTGTGTGTGAACGTGATCCATTTTCTGTAGAGTTATAGTCTATAGATGTCTTAAGCTGCAAGAAATCATGGTTAATTTTCCTTATTCCTTATATGTTAACTACTTGGGCTTTACACGGAAAATACCATTAGTGTCAGAGGACACACGCTTGAATACCAAATCCAACATGATCAATATATGAGATTCCTCATCTCATCTAATAATAGGTCATGACATTTTGGACATTTTTTCTCTTGAGATTTAATTTCCCGTGGAAGTTATAGCTACATCTGCTCAGTTGCACGACCTTTTTTTTCTCTCACAGGAATTGCCCTACTGATGCCAGTGGGAATATCTTTGTGTAGGCTGTAGGATTAGCTATGAGTATGTCACAGAGAAGACAGTATACTGTATGCCATTCTGCTTCTGAAGTGACAGACAAAAAGACAGCTGCCTGCTGATGGCCGCCACAGCAAATAGGGGCTATGGAATGACATCCACTGCTGGAAGAGATAATGGCTCTGAGCAGCTTCCCACTCCTTCCCTTGGTGGCATTCACTCCTCCACCCCAAATGACTGGAGCTAACTGAATTCCCTTGAACTCCTTTATATCATACTGTCCCATCTAGCTGGCCTTTGTAAGCGTGGCTCTTCTGAAATTAATAAAATTCAAACTTCCTGCTGGAGTTGCTCTTCTGAGGAGGCAGCAACCTGTATGAGGGACAGTAGCTGTGGAGCAGCATACATTTCCACACCACAACTGCAACTAGGAGAAGAAATATATGTCCAACTATGTAGTCATAAACATCTAAAGGCATAGTAGTCAAGAAGCCAGTTTTCTCCTACTGTTAATCAGTCCCTAACACAGCAAACTGTGGTTAGAGGTTAGCTGACCTCCATAGTCTTAGAAATGGTGCACCTGGCCACACACAAAATGAATCCCAAGCCTCACTCTGGCTCCCTCAGCTCTGCAAAATAGCCAGAGCTAGCTTCTCCCAAAAGTCAAAGGCTCAGTACAGTTCCTAGAAGCATACCCTCCATAAGACTCCCTAAACTAGGTTTACAGTACTTTAGGAAGCCACAATTCTTTGACATGCAGAGACATGAAAAGGACACAGATCACCATACAGATTCCTGTTGTGTTACCCAGTGGTCTACCTATGCTGAAATCTTTTCTGTGGGTATATCCATAGATGATAATAAGAATAATTTTTTAAAAATCACTGATAAATACACAACTTTTAAGTACTTTTAACAGGAGCTCTGTCATAAATCAAAACGAACAGGTTCCTGTAGTTAGAACATGAAAAGAAATACTGGAGCTGTACAGTCTCCTCCTTTTTGAGTAAACATGTTGGAAACACGCTGAAAGGATATCAGTTTAAGTCCACTGCATTTGAAGAGGTCAAAGATTCTAAACCGCTTATAAAGGCTTATGCTTAATTTGACATTGATTGGAACTTTAAGTAGCAAATAAATCTTCTGCTGTTTCATTCTTTATTTATATCAATATGCTCTTCAACTCCAGTCTGATCTTGGGGGGGCTTTAGAGCAAAGGCCTATTAAATTCTGTTGGTGCTGATTAAACTTTCTTCTTTTTGATCTTTCCCTTAATATATGTTTTTTTCATTATTTCAAATATTTTTCTTCACTGACTGTGTTGCAAATTAATATAAAAACTCTATTCCTCATGTATTTAAATTTAATGTTATGTTAAATACAAAAAACTTGTTCTGTAAATCACACTTGCTGTAAAGTACCGTCATTTAAGATGTCTCTTTTTGTTTGATAATGACACACTAGAACAGGTAGGGAATGACAGAGCAGAAAGATTCTGCCTCAGCCTGTCTATCACTGTGACAAGGTATACTATTATAAACTATTTGACCACTTCTCTTTTCTAAATAGGAAAAAAAAACAACTTAGTTTTTATCACTGAGGTGAAAAATATTAACTTTAACACATGTATTAGAGGGATAATTTGAAGCCGTTTACAGCCACAGAATTTTATGAGAGAAACAGAATACCTTCTGAATTTTTAATGTCCTTAACTTAAATTGGCTCAAAATGTTCTTTAAATATTCTTTGGGCATGAACTGTAACTTGCTGTGCATTTGCTACAGTGTTGAGACAATCTTCGTGCAACACTGATAGAAGTCGAGGCACAATTCAAACAATAATGCAATAAACAGCCATCCCTCCACTTTTTAAAACTATTTGCTGAAGGTCATTTCCAGTCTGATCAACTTACATTCTTTGTCTCAAGGACCAACGAGAAATTGGGAAAATACAAGCAGTGATTGCTTAACAGCAGAGTAGCAACTTATGAAATTTTGTGGCCTCAATGTAAGTAGGTTCAACAAATTAAAAAGAGAATGAGATTAATGAAGAGCTACTATGGAAAGAGGAGCAGAAACATGTTTTTGAGGTGGCTGGGTTAATGTGGTCACTCTGGAGGAAGAGGAATGAAGGTACTTAAGGAGCACATGCCTTGTAGGCCTGCTTGAGCATCACCTCCTGCATCATGACGTCCATACTGCAACATTACACCATTTCGTATCCAGAATGACAACTAAAATCAGTGGTGTAAGCCAAGGCATACTGTCAGAGGGAGAAGCCCTACTTGAGAAAAAGATTGTGTTACTTTCAAGCTCCCTTAGAAACAGAAAAACTTCATCTATATAGCTGGCAAGGATATGAACTTTATTTCCAATTTCAGAGTTTTAAAAATAATAACAAAGGGGTCATATCTATAATTTTTTACTCAATCAAATATAATTAGGGTCTTCAGGAATAGTATCGATCTTTTCAATAGACTGTATATGAGGTGGTATCCATGATATTAAAGCTTGATAAGTTAGACAATATAATAAATAAATCAAATTGGTACAATACATATAAGTGACACACTGCATAATTTGCATTTTCTTCTAGCTTGACTTACAGAAAATTTTTGTGGCAGTTTTGCAATAATAAGAAAATTTTTCTTTCAGTAGTGTCTTTCAATTAATCGACTTTTGAATGGGATAAAAGTGGGCTCTTAAGACAGGTAAAGTCAGATAGAATTTGTTCTTCAGGCTTATATTATACAAAACAAGCAGAATTTAGATGGCACTATGCAGAACTGAATCAAATCACAGAAATCCTGCATATATTGTAAGTTATGGGTACATTGATATTTCATGTATCATTAAGCTGCACCGTGTAAGAATATTGGTATGCCTTCTTTTTAATAAAAATGTCACCCCTATGTACTAACAAGCAAAAGAAAAATATCTTCCATAGCTCAAGCATAAATAATTTCTGATCAAATGGAGCAGTTTAATTATAAATCTGAATGGTGATTGTCTCTGCTGGATTGTCACATTGCAATTTTTAAAAAAATGTGTTGACTTTACATGAAGTTATATTCTAGCTGTAGCATTTACCTGCAAGATTTACTCAAGTTTTTAATGGATAAAGAAAAATGTTCTTAAGAATCAGCAGAGAATACAGAATAATAGATAAATAAGTTAAAGAGCTTTATAATTTGGAACAGATATGATTGTATGACTGTGGTAAGATCTCTGTTTTCTATAGCTGTGGCTGTACTTTTATTTTATACTGACAAGATGAAAGAACAGCCACCTCTGCTGCTGCTATTGGGGATGGAGAAGGAAACGAACAACATAGCATCATTTTACCCCAGAGACAGAGGGCAGCAAGGTTATTGCTACAGAAACCTTGGAAGAAGTAAGAAGCAGTAAGAAAGGTAGAAGAGCTGTGTCTGGGTGAGTTCATATTCCATCCGTTTTCTGATAGAGCTGCTCAATGAAACAACAGAGGTGTTAATTTGTTCCTAATCCTTCTGCATATGGTTCTTCCAGAAGTCCTGGGGAAAATAATTTACCAGGGTAAAATCTCTCCAGGCTCCAGGGAAGCCTAATTGTGTCCATAAAACGTAAATCGTGGCCTTGAGAAAGTCAATGGCAAAACTCCTATTGTCTCCAATTTTATTCAATAATAATTATGGCCTTGCAAATACTAGCACAGTACTCTCCAGCAGAGTAGTAGCAGGGTATGCTCCTGCAGAGTACTAGCAGAGTACTCTCCTGCAGAGTGACAGTAAACATTTCCTTTTGTTTCACACTTCACACACTTAGGTAAATTTTCTTTCTACTTTTAAGTTTTAACAAACTGAAGATCTCAAAACGGAAACCACAGAAGTATTTTCTTGTGTGGAAATCACACAGAATCACACAGAATCACAGAATGTTAGGGATTGGAAGGGACCTCGAAAGATCATCTAGTCCAATCCCCCTGCCGGAGCAGGATTGCCTAGACCATATCACACAGGAACGCGTCCAGGCGGGTTTTGAATGTCTCCAGAGAAGGAGACTCCACAACCTCTCTGGGCAGCCTGTTCCAGTGTTCGGTCACCCTCACCGTAAAGAAGTTTTTCCTCATATTTATGCGGAACCTCCTGTGTTCCAGCTTGCACCCATTGCCCCTTGTCCTGTCAAGGGATGTCACTGAGAAGAGCCTGGCTCCATCCTCATGACACTTGCCCTTGACATATTTATAAACATTAATGAGGTCACCCCTCAGTCTCCTCTTCTCTAAGCTAAAGAGACCCAGCTCCCTCAGCCTCTCCTCATAAGGGAGATGTTCCACTCCCTTAATCATCTTCATGGCTCTGCGCTGGACTCTCTCTAGCAGTTCCCTGTCCTTCTTGAACTGAGGGGCCCAGAACTGGACACAATATTGCAGATGCGGCCTCACCAGGGCAGAGTAGAGGGGGAGGAGAACCTCTCTCGACCTGCTAACCGCACCCCTTCTAATACACCCCAGGATGCCATTGGCCTTCTTGGCCACAAGGGCACACTGCTGGCTCATGGTCATCCTGTTGTCCACTAGGACCCCCAGGTCCCTTTCCCCTACGCTGCTCTCCAACAGCTCTGCCCCCAACTTGTACTCATACATGGGGTTGTTCTTGCCCAGATGCAGGACTCTACACTTGCCCTTGTTATATTTCATTAAATTTCTCCCCGCCCAACTCTCCAGCCTGTCTAGGTCTCTCTGAATGGCTGCGCAGCCTTCCGTTGTGTCAGCCACTCCTCCCAGTTTTGTGTCATCAGCGAACTTGCTGACAGTGCACTCTATTCCCTCATCCAAGTCATTAATGAATATATTGAATAGTACTGGTCCCAGTACCGACCCTTGAGGGACTCCGCTAGACACAGGCCTCCAACTGGACTCAGTCCCATTGACCACCACTCTCTGGCTTCTTTCCTTCAGCCAGTTCACAATCCACCTCACTACCCGATCATCCAGACCACACTTCTTCATCATTCACCACCTCTCTCTCTCTCTGATTTTCCAGAACCTCAAATAATACTATTTGATTGCTTCAACATTTGAGAGATGGGATAAACTTGACCAAATAATGCTTTCTGCAATTTTAACAATAAATCTTCAGTTAGATAGAAATTACTGTGAAATCCTTCCACTGATGCAGGAATTACTTGTTACGTGACAGGGGTTTTATCGTTTATTGATGTTCACAGAAGTAAGGCTTCTTTCACTGACAAATGTTGCAGCTATTGACAGCTAAATTCACCTGGATTTGCAGTAGCTGCTAATTATGATCAAGGAAGTCATAGTCACAAAGGGAAGCATTTTTCAGCAACTTTCCTAAAAAATATTCCTTTGGTGTTATAGAAGATTTGCACATGCCCTTTTTGAATGTAAGAACAGACTTAGCTATTAAATAATAATAAATTCATTGGCTAGAGACCTTCTAAGCATCAAACATCATCTATTTCCTTTGCTGTCTTCCTTTAAGTTTTCAAGGACTTAACAACACAGTTCTCAAGTTCATCATCTTATGACATTTGCTCCAAATATAGAAACCAGGATTGAGAAACATGTTTGCGCCTCTCTAAAAAGACAATGTAAACACAACTTATGATAAAGAACAAATTTCTACTTTGTTTTGCCAAATATTTTTACTCTCTGAATAATAGAGAATCTCTGCTGTGAAAAAGGCACTTTAAGAAAACATATAATCTAGTGACAGATGAATTTTAACTATACCTAAAAGACATAAGTATAGAAACTACATATTTGTTAATGAGATCACAGAACACTGGTACCTATTTAGAATTAGATCAGTTAATCCTAAACTAATTAGCATCTATTTGTTAATGAAACTCTTACTCTAGCAATATTTGCACCATAAATTGAACTGAATTTAACAATAAAGGATAATGTAGTCTAATTTACGTAGGACAGTAAGTCAGTTACTGGAAGAATCCAATTCATTCAGGAAGGTAATATATAAACAGAGTGCTTTTGTTTAAACCAAATCAAAGGATGAACAGGTAATTACACTTGCTGAATAATGCATTTTCAAAAAATGAGAAAGCCAGAAAACAGTAGTTATTTCTGTTGCTAATCTTTTTTTGAGGGGAAAATACTCTAGATATACAAATTACTGAATCCGTGGAAAGCTAGTGTTTCCAATTCTATTGATTATTAAAATATTTCTTGTCAGTGCAAAGTTATTTGCTACAAAATCCCATTTCTTTCAAGGATATCTGATGGTGATTTATCTACTGCAGAATTGTATCGTATAGATTCAATGCAGTGGAAACTGCCTTACAAGAGTATTCTGTCGTAAGTATTGCTTACAGTAATCGAAGAGTATTGCTCTTGAGCATTGAAGCAAGCTATATTTTCCTATCTCATTCAGGATGCAAGATCTACCTCCTGAACAATGATCATAGTGTGTGAATATATGAACATAGCAGGTGCAGCCTTTGAAAACACAGTGTGCAAGCCACCCATGGAAAGACATGCAAGGCTGCACTCTGTAGTACTGCACTTTATTTACCTATAGGGGGTAACACGTAACTACCAAAACCCATATCCACAGCAGGGCACAGGGCTATTTGCACCAGCCACATGCCCCATAGAGCTTGTTCTATTAGAGGAACAAGGGGGAGTTTGACTCAATAAGAAGAGAAAAAGGAAAGGCTTTATGCACAGAGCTCCCCACTCCTACCCTCACCTTCCACACCTGCACGGGGAAATAGCCATTCTTGTTGAGCTGCTATGAGATCCAATTTAGAGCTACATCCTTTACTCGAAAACTAAGGCTTTTGAGAGGCTGTCTCAGAGGTATGAAAAGAACACAGCATTCACTTGTAGTGGGCCTTTTTAAGCTTTCAGAATAGATTCATCCCTCACTGGCATCCAGCTGGCCTTGTATTGAGTGCTGCAAAATATGCTTTGAAAAATCATCTAGCACTGGCAAAAGAAAATATTTAAGCAAAACCAAGCTTTTGATTTACCACGTGTGCCTTAAAAGTGCATATTTTTCATTTTAATGATACCTTTACAGGAAGCTTGAATTGGTGTTGTGGGATGCCAAACACCTATCACAATGTAATTTCATGCTATGAAATCATGAATAAACTATACCCCAGCACACTTACAGCCTTATCAGGATTATGTTCTTCCGTAAGAATTCAACTGAATACTAAATTTTCTATAAATATTGTTTTAAAATGGACAAAATTAGTGAGACACCTCTGCTAAAGATTTTGAAATTCATAAATACCTTAAGATTTCTTTGCTAATTTGTTCATTAACTTAATGACCTAGTGAGACTGGGCTTAGCCAGCATGATTAGCAATCCATTATAACACCGATCTGCCATAGGATAAAGATAATCTTAAAATTAGTTTGTTTTAAACAGTTTTCTAAGTAGTGGAGTTTTCATTACTGGAACAGCTGTTACCTGGACCAACAGTAATTTACTTTCTTCCTAAATTGACATACCAGCTGCAGCTAGTAGCAATGTAGCACTTTTGACTTCCTGAAGGATCTATTTTGTAGTCAACTGTGTTAGTACTGTGCACACCTGGTGACAATTTTGGGACTTGTGTGACTCCTTTATTATCAGCACCACGGAATACGGGATTCCTTGGGATATTTCTTTTTTAGTAAAAACTCTATTTGCCCTTGTAAAGATAAAGATACACAAATTCATTCTAAATTGTGAGATGAATGTGAAATGGAATCTGTCTTTTAGAAGAGAAAACAATGGGAGAATCTGAAGACGTCTCTTCATATAAATAAAAAAAAAGATTAAAAAAACAAATAAAAAATTATTTTGCTCCTACACGTGAAAGAACCTCAGAAATGCTGATTAACCTCCCCCTCAAAAAAATTCTGACACGTGCCCTCTCTGCCAAAGCAAGCTTGCCCTCAAAAAGCACTGTGTTCATTTTTAAGAAAGAGCAACAAGAAACATTTTTGGAAGACAGAAAAAAATTATACAGAGTGGCTCTCCTGTGCCCATGGAGAATGTCATTACTTTAATGGGCAGATGAATAGGTGTTTCATCCAGGCTGGGCTGTACAAAGCACAGCTAAGAAGAGATGCATGCCTATCTATAAAGAGGTTATAGAGGAGCGATTACGTATCTTAGCTGGAAGGTGTTTCTTCTGGTGGCTGCAGTGCAGAATTCTAACATACATCCCTTCTCAGCACAGCAACACAGATGCACCAGAACCACTGATGGAAGGTTGTAAGGTGCTTCCAGATGACTTCCCAAAAGTGCAAATAAACCTTTGTTCTCCCAGTATTACTGACTACATTTTGTGGGCTGATCCTGCTGCTACTCCTACCTCTCTCCCACAGAAGTACCTGTGTTGTGCTACAGCAGGGTGGCAGATACCAGCTCTTTCTCTGCTTTGTCCACAAGAACTCCTACATTTTTTTGCTGAGTAGTACTGTCTGCTGTGAAAAGGACTGAGAAACACTTTTCCCTGTGGACAGGCAAAGTAATAAACTGGTCACAGCACCAGCAAATTAGCAGCACATATCAGCACTGCAGGGTGTATATGGGATTTGAGTAGCAACACACTGCCAAAGTCCTGGAGGTATTATGGACTTTGACACAGGAAAGTTAATGATGTTCAGGTTCTACAAACCCACATTCATATAAGAACTACAGATGATAACTGTACATCAATTTACAGAGGGCGTTATAAACTCTACTTAGAGGAAGGGAAACAGACAAAGAAATAAAAGGGTACAAAGTAGCTCAATGGTACAAATTCTAAACAGAATTCAGTGACAATGTAGTGACTTTAATGGCAGTACTCTGTCTTTCAGCTGCCTTCTAGCACAATAGCAGCTGTAGATGAGCATTAAGGTTGCTTTTCGTACAAGCCACACAACCCCAAACAAAGATCAGAGAAGTGAAGCAGAGTAATCTAACTTTATAAAACTTCAGCTGGGAACACCTAAGAAATTATCAATCCCAGTAACTCCAGTGGATTCTGAAGAAGAAGAGAGATTATGATCTCGACAGAGAACAACTAAAGTAAATTTCTCCTCTTCCCATATGAAACTGGGTCAGTTCAATGAAGATTTAAGTAGGAAAACACTAGAGGTCACGACAGTGGAACCAGAGGTCTTATGAGAAGAAAATCTGGACCATTTATCACCACAAAAGTAAATAATCAAATGAAGTTTCCCCAGCTGCTAGTTTTACACACACAAACATACAGCCACATGTTTTCCATATGCTTGTTTTAGAGTACTTCTTTTCCTGTGAGACATGGAAGAGAAAAAATGAAAAAAAAAGAAGAAAAAAAAAGGGAAAAAAAAGAAGGAAAAGAAAAAAGAGTATGATCAACCGTGTAAAGCGTGTGCATTACTAATGGATGTTGCAAAACAGCTAGCAAATGTTTCCAAAAGAAAGGGCAAATGAATTTTACATAGCCAAATAATACGCATTTTATGAGAATCTTAAAGGAAAAGACAGATGGGATTTTAGACTGCATTCTACATACAAGATTTCTCTATCACAGATTGTGAATAATGTATGCATCCTTTCTCATCTCTTTCATATATAAAAAGTTTTGAAATATTAATTTTTGTATTTTTTAAAAAATTACAGTGAATATTTTCATGAGCACGTATTCAGGAGAAAGTACCGGCCTTCACAGGAATAAATACACTGTTAAGAGCATAAATCAATATTTAGAAAATTATGTCTGTTCTTCATAACTCCGTTTACTCTTTTTTCACACCAAAATTTGTCTCCTGAAAAATTCATTTTTGAGTTGAACTATTCTAATTTTCTCTCTATTTAAAAAAAAATTAACTAGACTTCATGTTATCTTTCATTATTGCAGTGAAAACATTTATTTAAATCGACCGTATTTCCCAGACCAAGTACATCAACAAATAATTTTTCATTTCTCTGTCATGATTCTTATAACTTTGCATTGCCTGTTTCATGCTTTGTCTTATCAATCAATTAGGATCAAGTCAAAATTTATTAAAATGGAAATCTCTCAGTGACTTCAACGTAAATTTCATCTGTCTCATCATTTTTATTGTTCTTTGTATGTTTTTTTCACATTGCAAAAAGTAAAAGGTGAGCATGTTCTAACACAAATAAGACTGAGAATTAACCAAAAAAGTAGGCATATGGGCAAATGCAACTTCTAAGGAGGCTTTATTTTGTACATGTAGTCCACCTGTAGACCTCACATGCAGGTCATAGACATTTTTGTGAATGTATACATACACACACACACATATATATATATATACTAGACTCCATGAATACAATTTGGGGGTTATTTGTTTAAAAAGTGTTTCAACAGCACAGCAGGATATACACATGAGCAAATAATGGAAATATTTGCTCAGGCACCTCTCTTGCCTCTGTACCTTGGAAGCTCATTTCTTCTAACTCAATAGCCTGTCTCTGCTCTGATTTTGTGCAAACCACGTAAAGACTTATTTTCTAGTACCTAGACTTTTCAAGGATTGTAGATTATGAGAGCTGTACATTACAAGCATGAAAATATGACATATTTATGCATATAAATTGCATAAATATAAATCTTAATATAAATATCACAAAAAGCTACTCCAAAACTGAGATCATACTATCCTACTTTATACTACTGTTCTGCACAATTTCTTCCTCACCTTTGGACACTTGACTGTATAACTCACTTCTTCTCAGTAGCTCTTCTTAAAAGGACTGGAAAATTTAACTAAAAATTAGGGAAAAAGGGCTGACTAAACATGCCAGCACCCACCTAACCTTGGGTAGTTCCTCCATGTCTGTTTTTTATTAGACATGAGCTGTACCTATGTTAACAAGTAACATGAACCAGTAAAAGAGGATCTGTAGAATGAAGCAGCTGGTGCTGAGAACCGATGCCCACAATAAATGCACCTCAAGGTTTTTTTTTTGTTGTGAACATCTTATCTGGTTCGATGGACTAAGTGCCAATTCATGTAGTGCATCCTCTCAGCTTATTTTTATCCAGAAGTGATCTAGTTTGTACCATCCAAGACCTCTCCTGATGTGAACAGAAGTACAGTAACTTTGAATGATCAAGAGATTTGCCTCAAAAGTGCACTTTAGATTAGAAAGAAAACTCTCATGGAGATTCGCCAGCTATCAGGTAGTGCACAAATGCCACGATTCTGAAACATGGTCAGGACTTCTGTATTTAAGAAGGATAATATCCACTTCTTTACTTTGAGAGAATCAAAAAGAATTTTTTAGGAAAGGCCCAATTTACTTTTTTTGGACACAGCTCAAAATGGGCTATGGGGTTTAGTATATGTTTGTATTGTAAACTTCTCTTGAAGTAAAGATATACAGCTGTCATCAGCTGGTTATAAAATTAGTAGTGCCATAATGTGAAGTGAGCTGGAATTTAACAGGAAAAAAATGAAAATTTACTTTAAAATCCCTGAATCTGAAGATCAATTTTCTGAAAAGTATTTGTGTTAATAAAGTGTGTCAAAATGTATGGAGTATTGGCAGCATTTAGACAAATGTCACCATTATCTTTCTTTGTAGGCATTGTTTTAGGCCCTTGTTCATCTTGTCCTTTAGTTTAAAACACTCATGAATATTAAAACTATAAATGGCTTTCAGCTATTTAAATACATCATCATGATACAATGTCAATGGCTTTGCCAAGTCCTTGCATAATTTTACCTATACTTATCTTTGCAACTTACATTTTTCCTGCAGTTTGAGCTACATTACTGGAAGTAACACTGGAGATAGATAAACTACTGAAGCAAATAACTTCTGCATAATTATCTAACTCATAGCATACCAACTGTTGATCATTAACAAACACAGCAATAGAGCCCACACAAACATACAGAATGAAAGAATCTTTGGTTCTTGTCCTGTGGATGTTGGGCAGAGCGGTTGCAGGCTTTTTTCCCCCAAATAATACCGTTTTAAATTTTACCCAATAGTGCAAAATTATCTGTATAATGCATAAAATGTGATCCAATTCAGTACACATTTCTTATCTTGTATAGCCTATAGGAAAAGTAATGCCAATAAGCTAATTACTTATACCATTATTTTTTACAAGTTTTTAACTACTGATACTTGGAGATAATTAAAGAAAATGAGCAGCGTCTCAGAATTATTTAATACACTGAGGAAGCCATTACTTCAGAATCAGTCTCTGGGGCTGGGCTCCCCAAAGAAACAAGTTAAAAATCTATTCCAAGGAACACAAGTGAAGAAGCATGAAGCATAATGCAGATAGATTATTATGAGTTTTACAGCACAATACTTTTGATTGCCTGTTTTCTCTGTTATTTTAATAATTTTATCATCTAGTCTGATGATCCATGAATACAGTAGGCTAGCAACGAATTGACAGCATCGCCCTTTTCTTCCCTTCCCTCTTTCCCTTGAGTTTACTTCACCTTGCAGTTACAAATTTGACATTATTAGTGTCAAGACTAGGAATGGACTTGGAAGCTAACTATTTAATCTAAAGAGCATTGCAGTGGCTGGATGTACAGAAATTTAATCAGTAATCCTTCATTTCATTTCCAGGTAGGGAGATCTGCCAAGCTCTCTCAGTTACTATGTTGTTCAGCATAGACGGAACTCCCTACTTATCAATTCAGACAATATCAAACTGTAGACAAGTATTTATATTTAAAAAGCCACATTAGAAATACTTTAAAAATCAGAAGGATGGACTTTCTGGTCTATAGAGTTTCAATATAATTTTGATAATTACTCTGACAAGGAATTCAATCTTTCCTGTGCTTCAACTCCCTACTTATGGAAGAGAGTTAATACTTTCTTGCCTCACAGAGCCACTACAGGGATAATCATTGCAATGTTCAGATGCCTTAGTGATGAGGCCCATAAAAGCATTTCTCTGAATCACAGTACTTTATAGAGATGATAGTAAGTGTAGAGGTCAGAACAATTCATTTTGTGCAAGATCAATTACAATTTCTTTTTTTAAAAAAAAGAGTTCCTCCAAACCAGAAGAATAGGTTGCATATTAATTCATTTTTTAATTTACAATATATCTAATTTTACTACCCTGCATAATAAAATTATGTTATAGTTGCTACCAGGCTCAACAGGCAGAATTTTACACTCAGCTTGCTGAAGAAGGAAAGATGTAGTAAGTGTAATTCAGAACCAGGCCTTACAACAGCTTTCAGACATGGCAAATGAAGCATTACAATGAACATGACAAAATGGTAAATGAAGTAAACCAATCTTGTTTGTATCCCACACGAAAGAAGAACTTATTTTTCGTTTCATGTTTTGCTATATAAAAGAGCCAGAATTATTGCTTCTAACATAATTAACAAGCGTGTTATTGCCCTTTAACTTTTTGATAATACCAAATTAGTCTATCAGCATATCAGCAGACCTCAGGCTGCAGTAAGTGCCTTGATCTTTTGCCTGGGGCAGGGATGGGCAGCAGGAGACCTGCCTGCAATAGGTGTGCCCAGGTGGAGGACCTCCTGCAGCAGGTGGCTGAGCTGTAGGAGGCAGTGAGGAGACTGTGTGACATAAAGGAGGCTGAGAAGGAGTTGGATAACGGGGTCCAAGTGCAGTCTGCAGTGGCCCCACGGTCCATGGCCAAATGGCCGAAACCTCCCCCCAGCGGCACACACAGAAGGAAGGGGAGATAAAACTGCAGAAGACTGGAGGGTCATAAAGGCAAGAACCAGCAGGAAGAAGTTGCTTCCCCCGAAGCCTGAGGGGCCCCTGCAGAACCCCCCAGTGGTATAACAGAAGGACGGGGGGATAAAACTGCAGAGGAATGGAAGGATGCAAAGGCAAGGACTAGCAGGAGGAAGAGACTTCCCCCAAAGCCTGAGGTGCCCTTGCAGAACCGCTTCAGTCCTCTGCAGTCTGAGGAGGAAAGACCCGCCGCATCAGGAGAGACGCTGGAGCCCAGTAAGGCAGCCCAGTGTGCTCCCCGTATAAAGATCAGTGCTACCAAGAAAAAGCGACGGGTGATAGTGGTAGGTGACTCTCTACTGAGAGGCACAGAGGTGCCCATCTGCCGACCTGACGCACTCTCTAGGGAGGTGTGCTACTTACCTGGGGCTCACATCAGGGATGTCATGGAGAGACTATCGAGCCTAGTACAGCCCACGGACTATTACCCTCTGCTGCTGTTTCACGTGGGCACCGGTGATACAGCCAAGAGGAGTCTGAGGCATATCAAGGAGGACTACAGAGCCCTGGGAGCAGTGGTAAAGAACTCTGAGGCCCAGGTAGTTTTCTCATCAAACCTCCCAGTCAAAGGGAAGGGGACTAAAAGGGACAGTCGAATTAGGCAAATAAACACATGGCTACAGGACTGGTGCCACAGCCAGGGGTTTGGCTACTTAGACCACGGGACTCATTTCGAGAAACCTGGTCTTCTGGCAGCTGACAGGGTCCATCTGTCAGAGAAGGGCAAGACTATCTTTGGTCATAGGCTTGCCAAGCTGGTGAAAAGGTCTTTAATCTAGAGTTGCCGGGGGAGGGGAACCTCAGTCCATCCCAATTCAGCCAGTCTGATGCCAGGGCCAGCAATAGGTGCCCAGAGACTGGAGAAGGATGGTAGGTCAGCAGGAGAGCGCCAGAAGAGCAGCAGAAAAGGAATTTCAGGCAGTAAGTCAGCTTTGTCGGGGGCCCAACTGAAATGCCTCTATGCAAACGCACGCAGCATGGGGAACAAAGAAGAGGAACTAAAGATGTGCACATACCTGCAAGGCTAAGACCTTATTGGCATCACGGAGACGTGGTGGGATGACTCTGATGACTGGAGCATTGGAATGGAAAGATACAGGCTTTTGTTAGAATGGAAGGATACAGGTTTTTAGCAAGGACAGGCAGGGAAGATGAGGAAGGGGTGTCGCCCTCTATGTCAATGATCAGTTGGAGTGCCTGAAGCTCCCCCTGGAGATGGAGGAGGAGAAGCTGACCAAGAGCTTATGGGTCAGGATTAAAGGGAGGGCAGGGACTGGAGACATTATAGAGGGTATCTGCTACAGGCTACCTGACCAGGAAGACTGAGCGGACAAGGCTCTCTACAGATACATAGGTGTAGCCTCGCGTTCACAGACCCTGGTCCTCATGGGGGACTTCAACCACCCCGATATCTGTCGGAAGAACAACACGGCTGGGCACAAGCAATCCAGGAGGTTCTTGGAATGCGTGGATGACAACTTCCTTCTCCAAGTGATAGAGGAGCTGACAAGGAGAGGTGCCATGCTGGACCTCGTTCTCACCAACAAGGAGGGTCTGGTGGGGGACATGAAGCTCAAGGGCAGCCTTGGCTGTAGTGACCATGAAATGGTGGAGTTCAAGATCCGTAGGGCAGCAAGGAGGGCACGCAGCCAGCTCACCACCCTGGATTTCAGGAGAGCAGACTTTGGCCTCATCAGGGACCTGCTTGGTATAGTCCCTTGGGATAAAGCCCTGGAGGGAAGAGGGGCCAAAGAAAGCTAGTTAGTATTCAAGGACCACCTCCTCCAGGCTCAGGAGCAATGCATCCCAACAAAGAGGAAGGAAGGCAAAAACGCCAGGAAGCCTGCATGGATGAACAAGGAGATCCTGGACAAACTCAGGCACAAGAAGGAAGCCTACAGAGGGTGGAAGCAAGGGCATGTAGCCTGGAAGGAATACAGGGAAATTGTCCAAGCAGCCAGGGAGCACGTTCGGAAAGCTAAAGCCTTGATAGGATTAAATCTGGCCAGGGATGTCAAGGACAACAAGAAATGCTTCTATAGGTATGTCAGTGATAAAAGGAAGACTAGGGAAAATGTGGGCCCTCTGCAGAAGGAAACTGGAGACCTGGTTACCCAGGAGATGAAGGCAAGCACAAATACAGGCTGGGCAGAGAATGGATTGAGAGCAGCCCTAAGGAGAGGGACTTGGGGATGATGGTTGACGAGAAGCTCAACGTGAGCCGGCAATGTGCGCTTGCAGCCCAGAAGGGCTGCATCCTGGTCTACATGAAAAGCAGCGTGGCTAGCAGGTTGAGGGAGGTGATTCTGCCCCTCTACTCTGCTTTCTTGAGACCCCACCTGGAGTACTGCGTCCAGCTCTGGGGCCCCCAACATAAGGACATGGAGCTGTTGGAGCGAGTCCAGAGGAGGGTCACAAAGATGATCAGAGGGCTGGAGCACCTCTCCTATGAAGACAGGCTGAGAGAGCTGGAGTTGTTCAGCCTGGAGAAGAGAAGGCTCCGGGGAGACCTCAGAGCAGCCTTCCAGTACCTGAAGGGGGGCTACAACAAAGCGGGAGAGGGACTTTTTACAAGGGCGTGTAGTGATAGAACGAGGGGGTCATGATTTTAAACTGCAAGAGGGTAGATTTATATTAGATATTAGGAAGAAATTCTTTCCTGTGAGGGTGGTGAGACACTGGAACAGGTTGCCCAGAGAAGTTGTGGATGCCCCCTCCCTGGCAGTGTTTAAGGCCCTATTCGATGAGGCTTTGAGCAACCTGGTCTAGTGGAAAGGCGTCCCTGCCCGTGGCAGGGGCATTGGATGTAGATGATCTTTAAGGTCCCTTCCAACCGAAACCATTCTATAACTCTATGAAATTACTAAAAATGAAATATATACCGTAATTTTTTAAAATGCCACAGTAACACATACCTTTACTGAAAATAAATTCTTAGTAAAACTGGTCAATGTTTCTTTTCAGCATCTTTATTACAGTTCTTAAACTGCACAAATGTTGTCTGCCAGAATTCATTAGGCTTATGTGGGAATCTCCCGATTCCGCAAACACTCATCGATTTTTTTCTTGGATTCTAGTACTGGCATCAATTAGGGTTAAACTAGAAGTAGTTACCTACTGATGGGCTGAAACACCTGGATTTGACAAGCAGCAGCTATTGACTGGCTTATATGATAGTGCTGAAAAAGTGCTCTCAGGTTCTAGAAGACATACATTGCACTAATAAATATGATGAGATTTTTTTTTTGGCTTCTCTTTGACAGTTTATGCTTCACTTCTCACAATAAGAAAAAACATATTGTTAGAGCAATTAGAGTGCTCTGCACCACTTTTTAAATTGTAATCCTTAATTCACATAAGCCATAATACATAAATATCTATAGGTTGCTGTTTTTTGACACAATAACTCTTGTTAACTAACGAAATCTGTATTTTGACAAACCAAAGAAAATGTCTTTCGTTTCTCTGTTATGAAATACTGAAAAACTGTTCCCTCTTCAACAGAGTAATCCTCCATCAACACCAAGATATAAGAAAAAAATAAAGACTCATAATCAGCTGTGATCAACAGCTTACTCAGACATCACTGCTGAAAAGCAACGACACCAGAAAAAATTGCATAGAACAAACTGCTGAATGGCAGAGTGTCATCGCCAGGGACTATGGTTTACTCACTGCCATAGTCACAGGGAGAAAAGGTTTTACTAATTAAAACACATTTATTGACATTATCGTCTAAGACATTGGAGTAGAAAATTTTCTCTCACCTTGCTTCACTTAAGGTTCTTTAAAGGCCAAGTGGAACTGAGCACCAGAAAACCACTTTCAAAGACCCAGGGAAGTAAAGAAAAATCAAAAGACTAGTGTACACAGTCCTGACAGGCCTAAATTCTTACTCAACCTGCATACAAAACACCTACTCTCCTTCAATTTATGTGGTATTCATTTTGTATATAAAGACTGTATGCAAACATAAAGAACTCTGAAGGTTTTTGAATTTGCAAGATAAACAAAGACTTCTTCCACAGAAGTAAAACAGAAGGTAACATGACATGATTTAAACTCTTATCCACTTTAACAGGTCATTTTAGTTTCATGAAGCAGATTGAAAAGTATGATTTGAATGACCTATTGCATTTTCTAAGAATGGCATAAGATTTGTTTAAAAACATAAAAACATGACAGCAAGAAGACATGGGAATATTTGTACGCCATATCTTGTCTTTTGCAGCTATGTTTGAGTTTGGGCTTGAGTGCAGGTACCACTGCAGTTCAAGAGTCATCACATTTGTGTTACATGTAGATTAGGAGCTTGCTTGGGAGGTTTCGTTGCATCACAGCCATGCACAGCATAGGTGTTCAGTGCTTAGGCCAACTTTAGAGTTAAGGGGTCCTCTAAGGGGCCCGAGCAGGCTCATCTCTTTTTAAGGATCTTTTAAAAGAAGATCCTCTGCCAGCTACATGGACTAGAAAACTAATGAAACAGTTAGGGTGAAATGGTAGGTAGTGAGAGAGCTTGCAAGGCATGAATATTTGCAACAATATCACAAAACTCTTGCTAACTGCACGTTTTTCTCAACATCACATTAGGATGCTGATCTGCTCTGCTGTCTGAAAGGTTTCTAAACTAACATTATTACTAATATAGCCACATTCACTAAAGAATTAGTACATTGCTACATGAAGTACCACAGATATTTGCATTTTACATATAAGGAGTAATGTTTATATTTTTTCACTAGGAAAAATAATATTTAAGTAAATATATTTTTCTATTTAGAACTGAATTGTTCTTTGATCATATTCCTGCTCATCAAACTGTCCATATGACTTTCATCAAAATTAAATGAGCCACTTCTGGGGACAAGACCAAAATAAACACTTCCTATTTAAGGTCTCTCATTTACATTTTTTCCTAGATGGAGGAGAACATCTGTTATTACCAATGATCCCCACAGGAGAATGGTGTGCTGCACTGTGTGCAAGTGGCCTTCAACCCAGAACTCTCTCACTGGCAAAGGCCAAAAATGGATACCTAGAGAAAAGCATAAGCTTAGAGAAAGCACAGTTCACCACGTAACTTCCAAGCCTCCAGTAATTTGTGGAGACATTAATGGTAACTCCTTAGTTACTAGCCTTCAGCAGATTGATTTTTCATGAACTTCTTCACGCTCTTCTCACACACATGAAAAATTCTAATATCCACAGCACCCTGTGGCAGGGAGCTACCTAATTTGGATTTATACATTTTGTGAAGAATCACTTCATTTTCTTCACTCTGAACGTGCCAACTGTTGGCTTCATTAGATGCCCCCTATCTTGCACTGGTGAAGGAGTGATTCCTTCCCCTTCAGCCTCACCACTCTGTTCTAGATGTTATGGAGGCCTATCATATCTCATTTCCAGGCTAAGAAATCCCATCATACTCAGTCATTCCTTACTGAGCAGTCAGTCCAAAGGTACTGATTCCCTTTGTATCCTTCTCTGTGCTTTTCACAGTTCTTTGGGACACATGTCCTCTTTGAGACCAGAGATAATTCACGCAGTGTTGAAGATACAGGCTCATGAGAAATTCAGATACAAAGCTGTATTAATGACTTTTTTTTTCTTCTGCCATTGCTAAGAATTTTTAGCATCCCATTTACATTTTGGCACTCACTGCACACTGACCAAATGTGCATACAACTATTATAAAACATGAGCTCATTTGAAAGAGATTATGGTTGCCTCAGAGCAAAACATTTTATGAATGAAGTTACAACTATCCCCTCTTCCCCTCAGTACGTACCACTTTATATAAAATGTCATCTATTATTTTAATCCTGTTTCATAAGATCCTTTCCCCATTCTTCCCGTTCAGCCTTTGTCTTTACTAACTGAAATAGCTTAATATGAACAGCAAACACTGTCACCTGGATATTCACACCCTTTCCCAGATCATTTATGATCATGTTAAACAACACCGGCCCCAGTCTAAATCCTTGCTGATACTGAAGATAACACAAGAGTGTCCAGGATGAAACACAGTAATATTTTTTTTCAGTGACCTGTTAAGTATTTTCATTACACCAGCAGTGAATAATCCATCTGTTAGTGAAAATCTATTTTTTCAGCAAGCACTAGCAAGGTTGTAATGGCACTAGTTCAACAGTATCAATAATAACTCTAGCTTACATGTTCAGGGACAGACAATGAAAATAAATACAATGTACACAAGAAAACAATCTCTGCAATTAAAGCTGGTGCTAGAAGACAGGAGGTTTTTTCCAAGCTCAGCTTTGCTCTCTACACACACTTTTTTTCTCTTGTTGTGAATACAAGAACAACTACTGCACACAGTTGTTTAGACAAAACCCATTGTACTTCTGAAGCATTTTTTACTATTTAAACTAACACTGCCATGGCTCAAGCCATAACATTTTGGCTACCATCACTGGACCAAATAATTTCAGAATATAATGAAGTACAGGTACGTGAACCTAGAGGAAGAAAAATGTCATTGTTTAACTAGCTGATGGGTCAGTGGAGCAAGAGAGCAGCTTGCATACTGTGATGTCGTGTACGGGGCACCCTTTGCAATCCTGCTTTCCTGCTGCAGCAGCAGGAGTCCCGACAGCTCTAAAAGGACCAGGATCTTGGCTGCCCCCATTACTGTCTATCTGCATCTTTATTGCTGCAATTTTGGAATTTGTATAAAACTGCTCTCTCTTGCCATCTTACTTCTTGAGTATTTCTTTAAATCTTATCTCATCTATTCTATTTTAACCTGTTTTTCTCCTACAGTTTTTATATTTTGTCTTGCAGCAAGAATCAACAGGGTGGGTTTTTTTTCTTACATGTATTTTTGAAACAAAACCTTCTTCAGAAGAAAATTAAATTTAAGCTAGTAACTATTAATTAAAGCTATTTTAGGTTTCACTTTCAGCCTGTGTCAATGCTCGTGGACATTTTCTTCACTCATTATCATGTCTTTCAGCTTTTCTCCTCCCTTTTTCATGTTCCATATCAGCCCCCAGGCTGGGTGTGGGAGGGAAATGCCATCCAGCAGTGTCAACTTAAGCGCCTTTCTCCTTAGTCATCCTGTCTTGCCTATATAGTGCTATAACATATATATCATTGCAGTGCAGTGGTCATAATACACATGCTTCTGGTATCACACAGTGAATGACACCAAGGAATTTATCAGAGTTTTAAAATAATGCTGGAAAGAAGTGAGAAGGGTTATTTTCAACCAGATTATTCTTATGCTTGAGTTCATCTTCTACCCTTAGAAACAGCATAATCTCTGATTTGTAAATGGCTCTACCACATTATTGGATTATTTGGAATTTTATAATCTATATTTAGATTGAGTAAATGTTCAGGAACAAGTGGCAATAGAGACAGAACTACGCAAGAGTGTTCCTACAAAAAATATTTTCCACTACTGGGACACCCAATTAATATTTGTTTATTTTTCTGTAATATTCTTTCCTCAGTTTTAGTCTTGTCACATTCCAGTTTTCTTCTTTGTTAAGACTTTTTTTTGACTTTTTATTCATGTTGGGTTTTTTGTAGTTTTTTTTCCAGGAAAAAATGTAATCTAATATCTTTGACATACAAATTACTTTTTAGCAAATACAAGGTTCATTTATGAAAGCAGTTACTTTCATTAGACTTCCACCAATATATTTGGAAAATGGAAGCAAGCTTTTGGGTACTTCAAATCAAAACAGAAGCTGCAGAGTTCAAACAACTATAAGTTGGGTTCGTTGCTCAGAATTTAACTGAATAGGTAACAGACCCTCTGTAACAAGTAAAGTCATTGCAGCTTTTGCAGCAGAGTGAATGTCGGGCATAGGGAGACAGAAAGAAGTATTAGGGGAGGGTCATCTCTAGAGGGAGAAAAGAGACAGGTCATTTACAGACTGTGGGACATGGAGGTGGGTGAGAGAGAGGGAAACAGTACATGCCATAAAACCAATACCTGCTCTGAGTCCATTGCTTTCTGTATCAGACAGAGTTACAAATTGCAGTTTGATATACGTACTTCAGAAGCACAGGGGTTTTCGCACCTTAGGACATCTGCTGTGAAAAAACTCTCAGGGCCCTGACTTGCAAATCGTGCTAGATGAAACTGCAGCACCTGACAAGACTGCCAGTCCTAATCATCTTCATTTCTGTTTATAACTTATGCACAAGTACATTAACTGCAGCGGCTGAAAAAGGGATAATCTTCTAACCCTTGAGCTTCTCTTATAGGCTGGCGCTGGGCACCTGCTTGGAAGTTTTTCTTTCTTTTTCTTGAAAAACATGCTTAATTAATAACTGATTGATTCTTGCTGGGTAAATGTTTTTGTTTCAGGATATTTGGAATTTCATTTAAAAAAATAAATTTAAGTTTGAATTTCGTTAATGCATTTTATTTTATACACATACATTATTTTTGAATTTCAGTGGTGATTTTTCACGCTATGTTTTCGTAAAATGTAAATAATTCTGTGCATTTTATTAAAACAATGAATTTAAATGATGTAAATATTCACATTTTAACATCTTTTTATATTTCAAATGGAATTCTGAAACAAATTTTATAAATTTAAATTTCTGAAGCTTGCTGTTCCAATTTTGCTTTGCAAATAGTGTTTTTTATACCAAGTGCAAATGAGCAAAGGAAACAAAAAAGTCCACATTTTGAAAAGAACCTGTCTCATAGATATGAAATCCTGAGCTTTAAACTACTCTCCTATCATCTAGCAATTCTTTCAATAACATTTCTATAATTTGAATTTTCCTATTGAGAATTTTTATTTTTGTAGTATGTTTGAGTGAGGTGTTACAGCATCGTTTTGGTTGGAAAAGACCTTTAAGATCATCAAGTCCAACCATTAACCTAGCACTGCCAAGTCCACCACTAAACCATATCTCTAAGCACCACATCTACTCATCTTTTAAATACCTCCAGGGATGGTGACTCAGCCCCTTCCCTGGGCAGCCTGTTCATGTTGATAACCCTTTCAGTGAAGAAATCTTTCCTAATACCCAACCTAAACCTCCCCTGGCACAACTTGAGGCCATTTCCTATCGTCCTATCACTTGTTACTTAGGAGAAGAGACCGACATCTACCTTGCTACAACCTCCTTTCAGATAGTTGTAGAGAGAGATAAGGTCTCCCCTCAGCCTCCTTTTCTCCAGGCTAAACAACCCCAGTTCCCTCAGCTGCTCCTCATAAGACTTGTGCTCTAGACCCTTCACCAGCTTCGTTGGTTTAGTGGTGGTCAATGGGACAGAGTCCAGTTGGAGCCCTGTGTCTAGCGGAGTCCCTCAAGGGTCGGTACTGGGACCAGTTCTATTCAATATATTCATTAATGACTTGGATGAGGGAATAGAGTGCACTGTCAGCAAGTTCGCTGATGACACAAAACTGGGAGGAGTGGCTGACACAACGGAAGGCTGCGCAGCCATTCAGAGGGACCTAGACAGGCTGGAGAGTTGGGCGGGGAGAAATTTAATGAAATATATCAAGGGCAAGTGTAGAGTCCTGCATCTGGGCAAAAACAGCCCCATGTATGAGTACAAGTTGGGGGCAGAGCTGTTGGAGAGCAGCATAGGGGAAAGGGATCTGGGGGTCCTACTGGACAGCAGGATGACCATGAGCCAGCAATGTGCCCTTGTGGCCAAGAAGGCCAATGGCATCCTGGGGTGTATTAGAAGGGGTGCGGTTAGCAGGTCGAGAGAGGTTCTCCTCCCCCTCTACTCTGCCCTGGTGAGGCCGCATCTGAAATATTGTGTCCAGTTCTGGGCCCCTCAGTTCAAGAAGGACAGGGAACTGCTAGAGAGAGTCCAGCGCAGAGCCACGAAGATGATTAAGGGAGTGCAACATCTCCCTTATGAGGAGAGGCTGAGGGAGCTGGGTCTCTTTAGCTTAGAGAAGAGGAGACTGAGGGGTGACCTCATTAATGTTTATAAATATGTCAAGGGCAAGTGTCATGAGGATGGAGCCAGGCTCTTCTCAGTGACATCCCTTGACAGGACAAGGGGCAATGGGTGCAAGCTGGAACACAGGAGGTTCCGCATAAATATGAGGAAAAACTTCTTTACGGTGAGGGTGACCGAACACTGGAACAGGCTGCCCAGAGAGGTTGTGGAGTCTCCTTCTCTGGAGACATTCAAAACCCGCCTGGACGCGTTCCTGTGTGATATGGTCTAGGCAATCCTGCTCCGGCAGGGGGATTGGACTAGATGATCTTTCGAGGTCCCTTCCAATCCCTAACATTCTGTGATTCTGTGATTCGTTGCCCTTCTTTGGGCTCGCTCCAGCACCTCAATGTCTGTCTTGTAGTGAGGGGCCCAAAACTGAACACGGTATTCGAGGTGTGGGATATTATGCTATCCCCTTGTTTTTAACACTTCACACATTGCAGCGATCATAAATTTTATTCCATTTCTGAACCTCCATGTTACTTTTATTTATGCACTATAATCCATATAGGGGAATGTCTATAGGTATTTAATACTTTTCCATATTTTGCTGTTTAGCTAATTCTATTTAATTTCCTACTTGGTGTTCTGATATTTGTTTCATCTCCAAATACCTCATGTAATTTTCATGAATGCAAGGATCACAGGCAAAAGGCGTTGCTACTATTAGTATTTTGCTTCTAATTTTCCCACTATGAGCTACCTAAATAAATCAATAAATAAGTGAAGCTACTCCATCCATGAGAAACATGCTAAGTTGCTCATCTCTACCACACATGACAATAAAACTAGGTCTTTATACATCTTGTAAAAAGATAAGCTTGCAAAAGTAAACATTAAATGCAAATCCGACTTGCTCATGGGAGTTATGAGTTTCCACGGTTCTACTTCCTTCTCCAACGTTCACGTGCAGCTGTCAAAATTGCTTTGTGTCTCACATACTTTATGCAATATACAGGATGCAAAGCTTTTAAACTCATAATTCTTTTCACCAGTCAGACATAAGTGAGAGAGACAAAGGTCTCAGCTCAACACAGCAAGATGAGAAGTTCAGAGTTCTGTCCCCCATTCTAATTCCTCTTACACCTTTTTTACTGTTTCATTTCTCCTCATCAATTTTTTTACCTGTAATAAATTGTGACAATGCTTTTACTTGAAAATGTGCATGGTATAAACTCAGTCAGTCGGTTTAGTAAGCAAGGCTAACATGATCATACCTGATCATGCTTTAAATTATCATCTAAGGACCACTAAGGCTCAACAAGAATTTCACTGTGATGACTGCAGAGAGAGGTGGGTATATGAATTCTTGTGGGTTAATGATGCACTGAACAAGCTCATTCTCACAAATACTATTTGCAAGGTCTTTCATATTAAAATCATCCAGAAATGAGTAACTGTGATATCCTGCATCATGGGAGTCAATTAACACATTACTAGCAGCAGTCTCTGACACAACTCTCATCTCCTTGAAGATGGCACTGTGCATATGTCTAATGAAAATTATACGCAGGTCTCTCTCTAGTATTGTTACTTCAGTTGTGGGCATAGAATCTGATAAGCTAGGAAAAATCCTTATGACAGCTTTAAATGAAATATTTTTATGACTCTCAGCAGAAATCTAGTAGAAATATATTTTTTTTTAAAAAAACAGATTAATCAGGATACAGTTATGAACAGAGACTTAAGCTTTTTTTTTCCTTCAAAGGGCAGTAAATTTCAAATTCACTGCATACATTTCTTTCCCTTTAATTTTATTTTTTCTTTCAAGTTAACTCAACGCTTGTGAATAACACCAAAATGATAGCCATAGCACTGTAAATTTGTTTGTCTGAGAACAGATTCTGCACAAGCAGTGCAAAATTTCCTTCACAGACTGCCCTGTCATCCAGACACTCACCCAAGAGGGAAAATAACTGTAAAATCTGAGTGTGCGTTCAGAAAGAGGTGTTGATTTAAGCCTGATGGAAGGTAGTCAACATTAATTTCATTATACTAAAAACCATCCACTATAAAATGCATAAATGAGTTCTATGCTCATATTTCAGATACAGAGGATAAATTATTACGTTTCAGAAAAGCACTCTCTTCTGATCACAGGAGCTCTGCTTCCTCCAAATCAGCACTGTTTCTGCCTTGATATATGGTGAAATCTCTGAAGATGATGAGGCTTTCTCAGGACTGAGTCAGATGAAAAATACCATATTGTCACGTGCTCCCTGTACTGCCACAGGGCAGCCATGACATGTTTTTCATCTGGCTGGGATCATAACAAAAAAAATATAATCTCTAGTAGTTTGTATGTGAGCATGTATAATGTAACGGAGGTTGAAAGAACAAAATGTTGCAACATATATGTCATTCATTAGCAAGATAATATCTAGCAAACTGAGAATATTTAGTTGTTGCACACCTGAAAACAGAAGAAAAATGGCCATTACCTCAAAATGGACTTTGCAGTCTTTTCCTATGTACCTAGTCTGTGTTCAGTACAAGTTGCCACATGCCTGTCTCTGCAAGCTTGAGGACAGCCAGCAAAAATACTAAGAGCAACTGTGCAGGTGTACAACGTGGGAAAGATGTAACGCGCTTACACACTAGGAATGCCAAGACACACATATATAAATGGAAGCATGCTACACGTATAACAACTAAAAACTTTTATTAGTATTATCTTGATAATGAAGAACCTATACTGTTCTAGTCTAGTTTGTTCTCTTGAACTTTCATTTTATTATGCTGCCCCTGCATGCCGCTATTGAAACACAACAATAAAGAAGGGTTAGAGCAAGATTTATAATGTTCTGGCGGGGTAGCACCCCCTTGAGCTACCCCTGCAGAAGGGCAATTAAAACTGCTATGCTGTTAGTGGTTATAAACTGTGCCGGGACATGTCCATGCTTGAGGATCTGATACTCTGATGATTTCTATCACCATTCAGTGAGGACTGAGCTTTGGCACAAAAAAAGAATCATCAACTTTTTTATCTTAATCCACACACGTGCTATTCTGCATGGCCTTCTGGAGCTTCACAGTACTGGGAAAACACATAAAGCACAGCAAAGTAAGTACATGAGCAAGCCTTATTTTACAGCAAGCCTTCCAAGCATCCCTTCAATTTTCATGGGTCACATGGCAACACCATATTCCAATTTTGCTTTTTAGCCTGGGTCGGCTTACATGGATCTCTACTAAAGGGGCTATCTTTTGTTTGGTAACCTGATGGATTTTTATAGCTCTTCCGTATTATGCAAGCAGAGGATTTCCAAACTTTGATTTAGTATTCAGGTTAAATGGTTTTTAATGTGTCAACATGAAGCACTATTTCAAGATCTCTAACTGTGAGCTAGACTAATCCCCATCAGTTTCTAAACTACAATTTGATTTGCAACCTGACACTTCTTGAGACAGTCTTCTAAAAACAGACATAAAAGGAATTAAGTGCTTTGGCAGATAACAGCCGACATTATTGCTGTAAATCTGTGTTCTCTTACAGGTGGCTTCCAAAATTAACTAGTCACCCCTAACTGTGTAGTGAAATTGTCAGCTGATTTAACAGACACATTAAACTCCTATTCATAAATTACTGCAACATTATTAGTGTAGCAGTTCTATAATAAGTAATATAAATGCCATGTCACTATATTGTGTCTGGCTATGATGGCTGCAAGAAGAAGATAAAAAACCTGTGATTTCAGGTTACATGAAGTATCCTGCACTTTATAATATACTTAGTATCACTTTAAAATATAGCACAGTGGTATTATAAAAATAATTATTTTGAAAATATATGATTTTGGATTAAAGTTAAATTATGGTAAATATAACCCAAATTTATTTCTGCAATCAATCAAGAACTCAATTGCATGTCATACATTACAAATTATCTGTGATTTTAAAATATTACATAAGATCTAAATATATTGATTAGTCACTGTTGAGTGTATTTCAGTATGTTGACAATGGTATGAATTTATATTAAGCATGGCTTTCACTACCTGGATTTAAAAGCACAATTTCTCTAAAGAACTTCTCTGCTTCTCCCATTCAGTGCTCTCCCTTCTTTGAGAGCTTTGTGGAAAATAAGGGGAAAACACTAACATCTCCATCTTGGTTTTTGGTTGTTGGTTTGAGTTTTTTTTAAAGAGATTAGGCAAAGAAGACATGCAAAACCTGGCAGGTTCTTTTTTCAGGTATATTGAAGCAAATAGTTAATATAGATAAAATAAGTTATAATAAACATCAAAAGGATGTTTAGCAGGTAATAAATATTGTCAAAAAAACTATCATCTAGAATGAATTGCATTATTCTGGAAGCAGATTTTTTTGACTTAATGTTCTGATGTATTAATTAAACATCCTAATTTATTTTGTGTTTCACCACCAAGATCCTTCCGTATTTTATTTTATTTATCACATAACAGTGGTATATGATACCCTGTCAAGAAACATCACTATTGCATGTGCTACACTGCAATTAGATCTTTCCTCATACTTGAAAAGTGTCTTTTCTGCAACTTGTAACAGTTCAAAAAGGTCGTAAGAGTTAAAAACATGCCAGGTAAATCTGTGATGTGATAAGTGTTACTCTTAATGAAAATATCCCATTAGTTCTGAAGGTGCTTATAAGCTCAAACTCAATGTATTGATAATAGTCAATTTTGTGCAAAACTAGTATTATTTTGGCAGCTTAGAACTGACCCTAAGTGACTACCGAAACTATCTTACATAACGGAATAAAGACTAATGAATTACAGTGGTGCAGCAATAACATCTCTGTCTTCTGAGGTAAAAAGCACAGCAATCACGTTGCCTGTGCTACAGCATTCAATGTGATTAGAGTCCTCGTTTGCATCTTTAGTGAGCAACCAGAACAAAGATATGTGTTAGATAAAGTGTAATTTGTATCAAAGATGAAATTTTTCATTATGTGATCCCCCTCTCTTCAGACTGTAAAACAAACTCATTATATTATCTTTGTGATATAAACATACTGCTTTGTAAATTGTTTTGATTAATATTTTTAGTGCTCAACACTAATGCCTACATGTGTAATATCCAAGTACATTTTTGGCTGGTTAGTCAAATCATCTAGTGAACCACATGTAGCCTTCTGCTGTTTTATTTATACATCCTCTACTCAGAAAATTTTCCTGGAAGAGCAGGAGAGAAAACTAATTTTCTGTGAATTTTATTTATATTTAGAAGAAAAACCCACATTCCCACCTTTTACATTAAAAAAAGTTAAAACAGTATTAAAGTAAAAACTGAAGCATGATGCCTCATTTTTATGGTAGTTGAATTTGAACCTCACTGTCTAGGGAAGTGGCATTTGGGGTCCCAGGAAATGAATCCTTCATTTCTTATTTTAATTGAGCAAGGGCCTTTACTTAAACTGAAAATTATACATAGCGTGCAATTATATACTGTGCTACTATTTTTTTTCAGTTCTTGTTTTCAGCTTTCCTTTCTGAAAACTATTATCTAAATTCACCCCCCACACTCCTCGAACAGTTGGCTACCAAATTACTTATGCCCTATTACAGAAACAGTGGTCATATTATGAGAGAGAGAATTGCATAAATTCTCTGCATGGGTGAGCATACATGTCTGCACACAGAGTATAAAAGCTATAATACAAGCTATAATACAAGAGTTTGAATTATGAAGCAATAAAATGTATCAGAGATACTTGAAAACAATCTGAACAATCAGAAATAAAAGCAGATTATACTGAGGCATAAGATAACAGAACAAAAAGCAGGTATCTTCGTTAGCTGAAAACTGACTTGCAGTAACCATACTGATCACAGAAATGACTGCGCATTCTCGGCTAGAGATTTTTGGTTTAAATCTTATCTCTGACATCAATCTGACATTCATTGCTAAAAATCACGTATGTTGTTACAGTAGATTCAATTAAAGTTAGTTGTGCACCACAAATTTATCTCAGAACTTCCTTTTTCTTGTTGTTGTTTTATTCCAAAACCAAGGATAAGGAAATAAGACAAACATACAAAGGTAGAAAGCGTTATAAACTTGTGCACTAAAAATAATGTCTATAGTGGCTATATGAGAGGCTGAACGGTGAAGGGGATGAACAGGGGGAACTACTGTCAGTTGAAGAAGATTTGCCCCACCAGAAACAGGTACACATTTATAGCACATTTTACTATTTATCAGTGTCATTTCAACTTTCAAAGAAAGAGTAAAAGGTTACCTTTCCCACATACTGAGGTTCAGAGCCCATGTACTCCTCCAGCACAAAAAACTGATTCCACACCCAGCCTCGTTTGACTCGCTGGGCAGATGACCTCCTCCCTGGCACTGGGACAACATTTTCTCGTGGCTCTGCTTCTAAAGTCTGTTGTGGTTGTGGATGCAGTGGCGTTAGGAGACCTCCATCAAACAGGACGCAGAGAAGCAGGGATAAGCAGTTCCTTGTAAGCATTGGCAAAGGCTTCCCTACAGCAAGTAATAAAAACTCCAGCACTTAATGCAGAGCAGAGGAATCCAGGTTTGAGGTGTCTGTGGCCTCCACCACTTAGCTTCTGATTTTATTGCGGAAATGCTAATGCAGGCATTAATCCTTCTGATGACAAGGTTTTTGCCGCATTAAATTCCATCTAAAGGGACCTATAAAAGAGATTTACATGGCAACATCAAATTACATAAAATTACATTGAAGCATTCATCAAAATTCTCACACCTAGTTAGTTTCTAGAGACCGAGAAAAAGATTAGGAATCACAGTTTTAAAAGAGACTGCTATTTCAATTGTAGCACTGAGCTGCTCTAGCACATTGTACACTTATTATAGGAATAGCTCATTCTTGCTCTGCTTAGTGTTACCTTTGTGTCTGTCTGAGGACAGGCCTGTAGCCTTTATTTTATGACCCAGTTATCAGACAAAACAGTTACCCATCAGTGATGTCAAAAATATTTACTCCAGATATACACAGAAAATACTGGGGAAGAGGGGACCCACTCTTCCATCCTACTGTCCAGAGCAGGAATGCTTTGCTTGTCGTCTCTGCCAGAAAAGCATCTTGGAAGCATCCCCTTATCTCTGTGGGTGGACTTGGACAAAGTTAATACTGAACCTTTGATTCTGGAGAATAGATTGGTATGAATTCCATGGGAAATAAAAAAATGGGAAGTAATGCCCACACAGCTAAATACCACAAAGCTGCCAACACACAATATTAAGTCTATGACTGGCATTCTCTTTTCATGACAATCCTTGTATCAAAATGATAGCTGTGTTGTTCTTCAAGACTATTGCAAAGTACATTTAAAAATGCAGTCTTGATATATGGAGAAAATGATAGAACTGCAGTCAGCGTACAAAATGAAACAACACGGAAGCCAGTAAGTTAAGACAGTGATGCTCATTTATACTGACAAATGCCAGGTACACAGATTAAAAATATATCAGTGCTAACTAACTACAGAGCTGAGACAGAACTCTCACATCAAGGTGACAATTAAAATTGTGGTGATCCTTGAAGCAGCCAAATGCCATCAGCAAAGAAGGAAAAAAAAACCCAAAACCTAAAGGAATTTTTATGCTCTCACATTGCTCTGTTTATAACAGCACAGACCATTTTAACAGAAAGACAGATAGGAAAATGTACTGTGTTTTCTAGCCACAGTATAATTAACAGAGGTGCTTTCTTTTTGAAATGTTCTGATTCATTGTCTGCAATTAATAAAATGACAGTGCTAAAGGATGTAAATATTTAAATATTAGGGATGTAAATATTTAAATATTATGAAGTATAAAGCAAGTTGAATAAAATGTAGCTATAGCTGTCATTTCCAACTTTGCGCCAAATTCAGCAGCCATAAAAACTGGTGAAAATGAGCACTTGCACTGTCTAAAAATTCCATGACCCAGGCCTCAGTAAAAACACCATGAAGACTGTTAAATCTATGGAATCCATGCTGAAAGAAATTGCGCTATTCTAGAATTTAGAATCAGACAATAAACAATAACACAACATCTACATTCATTTGCAGGTGCGCAGAAGTAAGTACTGAGGCAACATGAAGGCTTTAGTATTGTTTTTTTCCCCACTCTTCCAAGCCATTGATCTTTCTTTTGATAGAGAGAATGGCTTAATGGCTTTCTTGAAGCTATCCTTGCCTATGCTGGCCTTGACGCAGGTGTTAAAACTGAACCCTCACACTTTCATAAGGCCCAGGAAATCTGTTTAACAAATACACTTTCCCTTCCATGGCTCTTCTTCGTTAGGGGTGGATGACTGGTAGGCTGCATGTTGCACTAACTTAAATAGAATGGGATGGAAGTTGTTTTCTGACAACTAACATTTCCATAAACCACAGTTCTATGCTAACAAATTTTAAATCCCACTGTGGATTGAAGACTTAAGAAGAAATTAATAATCTTGTCTCATTAAGACCTACAACCTAGGAATGAAGAGCTAGCCTACTCTACAGTCTGCTGGCTGTCAGGTACAAGAAATACTTCTTGTAGGATTTAAGATGGATGCATTTTACATTTTAAAAACAAAAATACAACTTATATCACTATGGAATTCACCACTTTGTTAGGGTCATATTGTGTCATTGATTTTTTAAGCAGAAGTTTCTACCAAATCAATACAGTTCTGCTTAAAAATCAATGACACAATATGGACCTCAGAAAAGAAGAAACAGTAAAGTACCTAACCATACATATTTTTCATTTTCAAACACTGCCAAGGGTTATATTTTCCTTATGAATAATATTATTACTATCCATAACAATAAATAACATAGAAATTCTTATTTGTTGGGTACATGCTGAAGTATTTAAATAGAAAGGTTTTATAACTGTGAGCCTGGAAAACCTAACAAGTTTTGAAGAAGAAAAAAAACTACCCTATAAAAATAACTGCACTTCCTATTCTAAATTTACGGCAAGATTTTCTGTTCTGATTGGAAATGTTACGTTTTAGGTCTTCATAAAAAAGAAAGCAAAAAATGTGGTGAAAAGGTATCTAGTGCAAGTGAGTGTCTTAATTCTACCTTCAGATAAGATTAAAAATGAGGGAAGAACTATCTGCTCATGATACTTTAAAACAAAAAAAAAAAACGTTTTTCTAAGTGTGCTCAAGATGTTTCAATTTTTTTCATCTAGAGCAAAATATTCTTAGGTACAATGGGTATAAACATCCCACTTGCATTATCATTTATATTCTCTGGATTTTATTCCAGCAAAGAAATTTTAAGACAGGACCCTACCACACTAAAGAACTACAATAAATATTAATATATTGGGTATGTATTTCTATTAGCAGCTTTTTTTATTAACGGTGCATACGACTTTTTGTGCTTCTCTCTTCAATGCATTCAACAGCATACAACATCAGGTTCAGACTGTGTTCATCCATAATTCAGTTCCAAGACTTCTGAACTCCTGTGCCTCTCTTGATCCATGGTTGCAGGGTGCATGCCTACCTTTTACGGCAAAATCGTAGTAACCATGAAACACAGCAAAAAAATAAAACCAAACAAAGAACTCAAAGCATCCTTTTGAAGTGCACAGACATAGATGGGAGCTGGAAATAAACAACATAAAAAAGTGGTGGGGTAGTCTGCACTGCTTCACAAACCCCAAAATCATGCTATATTCAATTTAACTGCTATACCACTGCTCTTTGCTGAGGAGACTGTACATTACAGTTCTCCCAGCAGAGCTCTGCCTCCGGTCATGTCTGTCAGTCAGGGAGCTTTTAAAATGTTATACAGCACCAAAAGTAATGCAAAGAGATCGAAGGACTTCAATGAAAGGAGAACAATTCCCCCTTGGCTGGAAGGTTAGTAACCAAGTGCAAAACACAGAACACTTTAACCCCTTCTCTGTTGGTCTCCTGGACTGCCTTCCAGAACACTTGCTGCAGAGTCAGGAAAGAGCAATGCCAGCACTTGCTTCATTCCCTACAGCTTCAAAAAGCTGATGAATGGGAGGGTCAAAGAAAAAATGGGTGGTACGGGACTGCAGCACAGATGCCCTCATCAGCTGCAAAAGAGTCCATCATGAAGAATTTTCTTTTTTTTTTAATTTAAAGCCTAGCAGTTAGAAGGCCAGTAATTGAGAATCCAGTACTTTGGCACTCAAGAGAACCACTCCGGCTTGCTGCTGTGTAACACTAAAGCAGTAGGAAACTGAGGCAGAGGGTCTCCCCCTGACACCTCTTCCTCCCCAAGCATTTAATTGCTGGCTTTGGAGGAAGCCTGGTGAAAGTGGCCTGATAGAATATATCTAATAACACAGCTGGAACTTGTACAGCAATTCAAAGGCTAAGACTGATATTTCTTTTAGTCTGTGTTTATTGTTTTGTCTTTTCTTGCTAAGCTATGTGTTAGCCTGCCAGCCAGGATGCCTAAACTTGTCTTAGTGCTTTTAGTTGTCATACGCTCATCAGACATTAAAATCTAGCACCCGCATATACCTCTGCCCAGAAAACTGCTATGAGGGCTAGGAGATAAGGATTTAGAAATCCAATCAGAACATTTAGCTATAAGGAAGGTACTATGTTTCCTGAATTTTTTAAGGAATTATTTCCTCTGATGCTCATAAAGAGATACTTATCTAGGAAGAGAGTTGTGCACAAACATGCACTCTCAATGTCTCTCTTCCCCATACAACATGAAAGTACAGAAGGGCAGATTTTTCTTAGATCTTGCTTTTTTCTGAGATTAGTTGTTGCTAGTCATTTCTTCAGACTATCTTATATGGATTTAAATACCATTATGCATGACTTAATCAACCCATAAAGAGAGCTACAAAGGGAAAGCCTGTATGAACTTACGCCCACACATGCTTTTATACACTGAGATTACATTTATTAATTTCCTCAGTTTGAAAAAGTGAAGTGACACAGCAGCAAACATGGACAATCTGTTAAAACATGATAATTAAGAAATTTTGATCCTATTTACTCTGTACCCAAAACTGCAGGCTTAGAAACTCACGAAATGCAAATGATGAATTAAATATCACTACTAAGATTATTTACTGAGAATAACAAAATACAGCACAAATGGTGCTCCTGCAAGAATTTTGATACTGACCTGGATTATACTGCCATTAATCTAAACGGCCTGAGCAAAGGAATGTTTTCGGAATAGCAAAACTGATGCATGCCATTACTGCTGCAACAACCCTTGATCAGAGAACCATGACACTGCAGACACAAATCACCTCACCAAGCTCGGCAAAGGTTATCCCTTCTAGAGAGGACAGCCATACATCCTCTGCAGTCACTAATATGAACATAAGGCCTGATTTAGAGAAGTCTTTCAAAGGAAACTCTAAATGATCTTTGATCTTGTCATGGTTTAATCCCAGCAGGCAGCTCAGCCCCACCCAGCTGCTTGCTCACTCCCTCTGCAGTGGGATGGGGAAGAGAATCAGAAAGGTAAAAGCGAGAAAATTCATGGGTTGAGATAAAGACAGTTTAATAGGGAAGGCAAACGCTGCATGTGCAAGCAAAGCAAAACAAGGAATTCATTCACTGCTTCCTATGGGCAGGCAGGTGTTCAGCCATCTCCAGGAAAGCAGGGCTCCATCACACATAACGGTTACTTGGGAAGATAAACGCCGTAACTCCAAATGTTCCCCCTTTCCTCCTTCTTCTCACCCCAGCTTTATATGCTGAGCATGACGTCATATGGTAAGGAATATCCCTTTGGTCAGTTGGGGTCAGCTGTCCTGGCTGTGTCCCCTCCCAACTTCTTGTGCACCCCCAGCCTACTCGCTGGTGGGGTGGTGTGAGAAGCAGAAAAGGCCTTGACTCTGTGTAAGCACTGCTCAGCAATAAATAAAAAATCCCTGTATTATCAACACTGTTTTTAGCACAAATCCAAAACGTAGCCCCGTACAAGATACTATGAAAAAAATTAACTCTATCCCAGCCAAAACCAGTGCAGATCTGTATGAAGTATCTACTTGGATCAGACCGCAGATGCGCTACTGTCACATGCAGACGTGCAAGAAACACTAAAGCTCCATGAAGCACTCAAAACTGTCTTCAGTCCAGCAAAGCTGATAATTGCACCTCCGTGAATGGAGGCAAATTGCTTACTGACAAAGAACCCATTATGCACCGATGGTGGGAACACTTCTGCAGCCACCTTAATCATAAATCTATCAGCACAGAGAATGGTTTTGCTTATGAGAAACAACAGCTAATGTAGAGCAACCATCTTTCTACCCATAAAGAGGTTTGAAAAAACTTGGCAGTACTGTAAAATGGTTTATTCATGCCAGATGGAAAGCCAGCTAAGATCTATAACTGTGGATATGCTGTAATACCTGACCGTCTAACCTTGCTTCTCTACAATATCTTGAAATAAGAAAATACAACAGGAAAAAAAAAAGGTTTGTGCTGCCAGTATCTATTAAAATTAACTGCGAAAGCATTTGAGATGATGTCTCTTGTGGTTAAAGGAACAGTAAAAGGATATGGAAAACCTCAGTTCATCTCTCACCTTGATATGTTTTCTTTCTGTGACCTTAGGCAATCAGTTAGGCTGATATTCTCAAAGGTATTTAGTTAAAGAATTCACATTTGATTAGACTTTAGATGTCCATATATCTTTGTGAGTTTGACTTTCTTGAGCTTCACAACCTATCTAGACACCTTAGAAATAACAGTAATTCTTCATTTTTTCCACTTTTTTTCCACCTTATCTTTTTTATTTAGGGTAGGAACTACTTGGTAACATCAAAATGGGGGTCAGGATGCAGATTACAAGTGAACAGATTAGAAACCTCAGACTACCAAGGAGAGTAATTCTCAGTCTCTCCATCCTACAAGTCAGAAGAGTTTCAACAGAGTGATTGAGCAAGTCCCACCTCTGCAGCCACAAAACCCATTTGGCAAGTGTAACATCTGGAATCCATGCCAGGTAACTCTCATGGGATGGAAAAAAATCAGTGTTTCTACCTGCTAAGAAAACATCCAACTTCCTGTGGTCTTAATGTGATCCAAAACAGTCATTCCTTTATCTCCCTTTGCGCAGAACACAATAAGCTGTAGAAACCTAGAATGGCTCTCCAGCTATAGACTGACCTCTCATGAAGTTGAATACCTGAATCTCAGTCCGTTCTTCAGGGGTTGTTTGTATGAAGCTGCTGATAAACAGGAAGAACAGAAACAGAATACCCTATGCCAACCCCAAATGTTCTGTAGATTAGTGATGAGAGCACTCTGATAGAATGTGAGAAATATGGGTAGAAAATGCAAAGATGGAAGATGAATCTTGGTATTTCTGTAAGATCTATTTCATCATCTGCAGAAGAATTGTACTGATTGAACTACTGGACAACAAGCAGATGACAGCCTTTCTCCTGCAATAAGGTGACTTTAGCTCTCCTTTTGTTAAATTCAATACAAAAGCCCCCAAATCCTAATATTTAATGTAAAATATTTTGCTTGATATAAAGTTAACTAATTATTCAACTTGGCAAGAAAAATATGAGCTTGGTTAAGGCTATGATGTTTGGATTTGACTGCCAAAGCTATAGCTCCCTCTGCTATTCAATGATTATTTGCAGAGTTGTATTTTTCTATACTGAGTTAAGAGTTCAATTCTAATGTCAGTTATGCCTAGAGATATCAGGAGTGATACTGATATGGATCTGGAATACTCTGTTGAGTTTTTAGTGGGATAAAACCAAAGTGAGATGAGAACAATGTCCCTGATCTTCAAGTAGGAGTGTCCTTGTAGCGCATTCACAGGAAGGTTGCTACAAAGATATATTACAGCACAAAAAACGTGATATACTGTACTAGTATTCAGTAAACATATTTATGCAGTGCCTAACGTTGGAGAGGAGTCTAATTATGTTTGGCATTTCTAAGCATTACAATAATAGAAGTATTATAACTCCACAGACATGCTTTAATAATTGTCTTTCTAGCATATAAAAAAAATGATTACTTAAGAGAGTTTGGTAACATAATAAAATCAGATGATACATACTTCCAAAAAAGTGTAGCTGTACAATATTGAGGGTTATAGAAAATGTAATGAAAAAAAGCAATATAAAAACATTCTGTATGAGTGCAACACAATAAACTGGTTTTACATACAATTATTTATACATATTTTGTCAGCTTTGTCATCCTTAGCAATACTTACAGAGGATCATTTATGACTTAAATATAAGCTACTGAGCCATCATCCTCTACATGGGAAGTTACCATGTCTAACTCACAAACGTGTAAGAATATCAGGGAGGTAACTGTTAAAATAAATAAAAAAGACTGAAACTTTCATTACAAAAATAAGAATACATCAGTCAATGCACAAGGCTCCACGGTTCATTGAACTCTTGAAAGTTACCTCCGGTAAAATGAAATTTTCACTACAGGTTAAAAATGAATGCTCATTTCGGAGAGATTCAAATCCGGGCCAGTACTACTCCGTAAATATATAACACAGCTCTACAGTTTTATCATTAGTTAAAATCAAGAAAAAAAATGCCTCAGAACAGCACAAAGTTTCCTTCACTTTAGGAAGATGGTCAGATGATTAAGTAACATCATCAATTTTATTTTTATTCTGTCTTGTATCATGTTATGTTGGTCTTGTCTCAGAAAAGTACTATAGTGAGTCTATACCTACTTTGTCAATGATCTGTAATCTTTATTTTTGATAAATTACAAAAATTTCCATTTCTAGTAGGAATCTGTCAATGTTAAAGCATGGAGAATCAGGAAACCATCCTTCATTCTTCTGTCATGTTTTTTTGAATGAATACATGAGATGGGGGAAAGGAGAGAAAAGCAAAGAAATCAAAACCTTTCAACACATTAGCAATATATGTAAGGGAAGAATTGACAAATCTCAGGCTGCAACTCAAATATATTTATGATTTTGTAGGTAACACAGGATACTGAAATGAATGTGAGCACATTTTAATGTGCTCTGTAACATATAATTTTGTTATTCCTTAGGCCATTTCTGTTTTTCCCAACCTGTCAAGGATTCTATTAATTACTTCAGATTGCAAACATACTTTAGTTAAGATCCCATTATTAAAAGACTCTCTGCTATTGGTCAGACTCTGATTATAATAAATCTGATACAATCCATTATAGTTTCTTCTGTTAGAAGGACTAAATAAATATACTAAATTACATAACTAGCTCAAGGATAGATATTTTTAAAGGAGTCCTTGCAGGCATTTGTTTCTATATTGCATAAATAATGGCACAATTATTGCTTAATTCAAACTTGGTGTATAACATTAGACACTTAAAATAGAAAATATGGGTCTCCTATTGCCAATTATTGCGATTTGGATAAAACAGATTTAAATTACTCTATCTCCCTCACCATAGTATTAAGTATTTAACCCTTACTATTCCTTTTCATAATAGTTTATGGAAATCCATAGCTTGACTTGCACTTTCAGCCCAACGCTCATATTTTTGGTCTTCTGAAAGGTTAATATATTTGTGCTAACAGTACTGAATTATATAATTTCAGAAGGTGGTACCCTCCTCAGGAAAAAAATGACAGGCAGCAGCTTTACCCAACAAGTTTCAAGCCATTAATCTTGTGAATATTAACAAGTAGTCCCAGAGACAACAGGACTGAGATACAACACATCATTTTTCTTAACTGTGAGAATATTCAGCTCAGGCCTTTCAATATTCTGGAATTACCTAGTTTACACTGGGTTTACTCCAATGCTCAATAATAAATAACTCATGCTTAGTAATGTATCTCTTTTCACATCTCATTTTGACTTGTTCTCACCCTACTTACATATGTTCTGTTAGGACCTGCAGTTGTAATGAGCATATGACTGTTTTCTGATCATTGATGAACTAACAAAAAAAATCCTTCATGGGTTTTAAAACATCAGAAATAGTAACTCTGGTGCTTCTATTTCTATTCTTTAAAATGGTTTTCTTTGGTTTGCCCACCATTACAGCATGGGAATGTAAGGCCATCACAGCAACTGAGGCAGGCTCTAGTTAAACTGACAACAGCTATTCTAACTAGAGAGTACAGCCGTCTATAACTAACTTCAGTCAAAGTAATCCTCATTTGTTTTTTCTTGTTCAGAACCAGATGTGTTTCATGAAAACTCACCAAATATCAGAGCTGTCTGTGAATAGCCTCGAGAAACCTTTCACTGAAGTAAAACTTTCCACTCTCCAGTAAATGTGGAAGTGTTCCCAACCTTAGTCAGCGATTAAACTCAGAGATGTTAAAAGCAACCACAAGGCGTTTTATGTAGTCTCTAGAAAAGCTAAAACAATATTCTTGCCTTTCATCTTTATAAATCCTCATGTCTCTTGTGTGCGACTGTTCATTTCCCAAATTCAAGTCTAATGAATTGAGTAATCTTATAACAGATGCCTGCTGTGAATTTCAGCAATTAAGGCCCAACGCAGACAATAGATGAGGTGGTGCAGGAGGAAATAGAAGGCTCATTTTGGTGACAACTTACTACCTCAGCCTTATCTGTCTTGTCCAGAGAAATAAATGCAAATCTTGTTTGTGAAAATAATTTCCCTTTCAGATTCTTTCTTACCCTTCTAAATTTCAAATTAAAAGGACAAGAAAATAATATATTAGAAGAGAGACAGATCTTGTCATCTGTGTAACACTCACACTCAGCAACATAAATTATTGGAGGCTTCCTCTCACTAACCCGTTTTTTCCCCATATGGTACACAAGTGGTCCCCCATTAACTGGTGTAAATATATTTTCATAATTTCAGTTATGCAAGTATCTGCTTTAATTTAATAAACTATAGGCAAGTATTTTTTGTGTCTGTTTTGTTGTTCATATATATTTGCTCCATCTCCCAGCATTACAAAAAAAGCAGGAAACAGACACCTTTAAACGTGAAATGCAAAAATCTCATCAATCTTTGAAAGCTTATTTAAAATTTAAAAAAAAAAATCTTTTGGAAACAAAAATGTCTGTAAAGAGTCATAAGCCATTTTCAGTTAGCATTGATTTAACTTAGAATAGAAACCATATTATCTTATGCTTTTCCCCTAACATCCTGCTTTGAATTATTTTAATAGATAAAACATTATTAATTAAAATAAAGCAAATATTTTTAAAAACTATTACACCCAATAGCCCCAGTCTTCAAAAAAGGCAGTGGTTTGGGGTTTTTTTGTGTTTGCAATTTAAGCAAAGTTTTTCCCTTACTTTTCTCTGAGCTCCCTCCATGCTAAAGTAAATATGCAACTGCATAGTGGATAGGTGGTTTATGATTTATATAACTTAATTCAAGACATGTAATGAGCAACTTGTTTATAGTATATATTTCTTTTATTTTTATAATAAGTATAAATTTGTCTAGTTACTTCAGTTTGCAAAACTGTGGTTTAGATAGGAAATCAATAATGCCTTTTTAAGGTTAAGCTCAGTGAAACAAAGTGCTGAAATAGTCCCTGATGAAATTGCACCTCAGCTGAACTCACAAAGAACAGCATTATGGAGAGAGGACAGTGTCATACCTGCAGTATTGTAGATTGCAGCCAATCAATCAGATATATTGTAATCACTAAGGGCACAGTCCTATTGTACTAAAAATATATCTTCAGGCCTCAAGGTAGAAAGATTGACACATTTAGTCTGGAGCACCCTAAATCAAATACTTCCCTAAAATGAGTGAATTAACCTTACTAGAGGACACAGACCAAAGAGATACACACATTTTGTCCAGGTAGAAATGTAGTACTGGGCCAAAGATTAAGCTAGAAGGAAGGCTAATACTCTGCACTGAAAAACCACAGAGGAAGCTATCGCTTTGGTAGAAATAAACATGTATTTCCCCTGATGTAACTTCTGATGTGTGGTCATGTGACCCACTGTGTGGTTCCACTCATTGCAGAATCACAGAAGCACAGAATGGTTGAGGTTGGAAGGGACTTCTTGAGTCCATTTAGTCCAACCCCCCAGCTCAATCAGGGTCAGCTACAGCAGGTTGCCTGGGACCATGTCCAGTCGGGTTTTGAATTTCTCCACAGATGGAGACTCCATAACTTCTCTGGGCAATCTATTCCAGTGGCCTGGCCATTCTGCAAGTTTTTGATCCACCTCACTGTCTGCTCATCTAATCAGTACTTCATCAGCTTCTCTATGAGGATGTTTGCCAGACAGTGTGAAAATCCATTTTAAAGTCAAGGTAAACAACATCCACTACTCTCCCCTCATCCACCAAGCTAGTCACCTCATTATAGAAGACTACCAGGTTGGTTAAGCATGACTTCTCCTTTACAAATCCATACTGACTACTCTCAGCCACTTTCTTGTCCTTCATGTGTTCGGAAATGGTTTCGAGGGCTTCATTACTTTCCCAGGGACTTAGGTGAGGCTGCCTGGTCTGTAGTTCTCCAGATCTTCCTTCCTGCCCTTCTTGAAGATGCAGGTCACATCATTTGTTGTCTTCCAGCCCTTGGGAACCTCTCCTGATTGTCACAACCTTTCAAAGATAACTGAGAGTGGCCTTGCAATGACATTAGCCAGCTCCCACAGCATTTATAGATGCAACCCATCAGGCCCCATGGACTTACGTATGCCCAAATTGTTAAAGTGCTCCCAACCTGGTCCTCCTCCACTGAGGGTAAATCTTGCTTCATTCGTTAGCAGCAGTTACTTCCTGGTTTTCTGGATTTTCAAAGCCTCACCCACAAGCACTATGACCAAGTCTCTCCATGAAGATAGCTTTTGTTGTTCACACCAAGCCAGTAGGTGAGCCAAAATAAACTCCCTCATTTGTCAACCCCTCTTCCCTTCCTCCTAGGAAAAGAGTCTTTGAAAGTCCCAAAGAATTTTAGAGATGGTTATAGTTCACTTTTCAACTAATTTCCCCATTTCTTCTTTATAAATGCATGAGCCTCTGTTTATTATTACTAGTAATTTCATTTGTTAACATGGGAGGCCAAAATATAGGTGTATGTTCTATGCTTCTAAATAAAAGTAGTTTGATTTTTCAGACGCGCTACAGACTTCACGTGCCTGGTGAAATCCTCAGAATGCTTTCAAGGAACAAGATATGCTCTGTACTCTAAGGACTTACAAATTAGTAGCAATAAACATGCAGATATTTAATAGATATTAAATGCACCAAATAAATGCTATTTGGAAGATAGCATTTTATTCCAGTGAACAAAAAGATTAGCTCACCTATGATACCTAAAATATTTATATGAAAAAAAGTCTTTTTTCACACAAACCTCTTAATTTTAATGTTTTTGGGACATACTTTATCATAAATGTAATAATCAAACTTTGTTTAGCGACACAATTGCTATCTGGATAATCTTTGTATGTAAGTAAAGAATGCTCAGTTTGCACAGTAAGCTTTTTAAAATATATCTGTAAATTAATTAATTTATATCTCTAATATGCTTTAAAAAGGTGATCAGCTTCCTACCTTTCTCTAACAGAGACAAGAAAATCATTTCTCACCATTTTATGACAGATTATTCAGAAATATAAAGTGAACAATTAGTTCACCATAAAATAAAGTATTTGCTTTGCTGGGTGTTAATAAGGTGTTAAAAGCAATTGATGATATGAAAGACAGTAAAAGATTATCAGTTAGAGACATTCCAGCTGAACTGCTTTTATGACTTTGCCTGACTTTAGCTAAAATTTTCTCTGATGTTGGAGCTTTTGAAATTCCTGGGAGGGTTTTATCCCCAGGAAGAGTCTTATTTTCCATTTCAAAAAGAACTAAAATAATTCTTTGTTTTTACCCCTTTTGATACACATACATATTTTTATATGGTTTGTGGCATTAAAGAGCATTAAAAGCTCTTTGGATTTGCAGACAAAACATAATGTAACAAACTCATGTGATCAATTTTTCATTCATTCACCACTTGCAACCCTGTATACCTCAGCATCTGCTAAACTGCCAAATGTGTTTCCACCTATCTACTTGCTAGCTTCATTCGGACACAGAGATGGAAGGAATTTCTAGTGAGGACCAAAGCAAGAGAGAGACCAGACAGGAGCCCAGCAGACACACTTCTCACCTGGCATGTGTGAAACAGAATCTCTGTTGAGCAGTTCAAAACCTGGACTGGCACTATGTCACTCACTTGAGAGCCTTAACTATATTTTGATAATACTGAGGAAGGGGGCTATCCCTGTATTTTTCCTTCCTGCTTTGCCAAATGTCTGGAAAGTCACATTTTCTACCTCAGAATGACTGAAATCTCACATGTTTGCATATAAGTATTTATCATGATGTTTCTGCTATATTTGTTTGTGTAATGATGGAAAGCTCAGAAACAAATTTATTGTCATCAAAGGAAACAAAAAAAAAAACCCACAAGGTTCCAAGATTCAGATTTGCCATTAACACAGAATAAGCAATTCATCCTCTAGGACGCATACCCCCCAAATACTAGGATGCATACCCCCAAATACAGAAAGCACTATCCCTTCTGAAGGCCCTTCCTAGCTCTATAAAAAAGGTTCTACTTCTTCTACTACCTGTGTTAGCCATCATTGTGGTATTCAAGCATCACTAATGACAATTGAATATTTAACTAGTTAGCATCTGGGGCAATAGTTGGCAGCCTGGGTGGGCAGTAGCTCCTGTGAGCAGCAGACAATCAGAGCAGAAAGAATTAGTGTGATTATTTCCTAATGAGGTGGCTAAAATGGCTCTCAGCTAATCAATGAAAAAGACTTACCTGCTCTGCCCTTGTTCAGAAACAACCTGAATAATAGTTATGCAAATAAATGCTTTCAGCCAGATTATAGAGACTATCATATTTTACTATTACTGAGAAATAACCACACTACAATTACGTAAGTGAACCTGCAGACAAGGTGCAGGGAATTGCTAATTGCCCCATAAATACACAGATGAGTGCCAGCAACTATGAGCCATCCCAGTTGTCTTAACTGGCTCAAATTACATAAATTAAGAACAAAATACAGCACCAGCGTTCCAGCTTGTCAACACATTGAGCAACTCACCCCTTTACTGCTCACTTAGTAGCCGCCTGCCCTACCTCCCTCTCTTATCTGCCATAGCAAATTTTAGAACTAGTATTTAGAGCAGGGCAAAGGGAAGAGAGAGGAAATGGGACTGTCTTGTTTATTAAAATGCAACAGCTAACACAAGACATTAAGTTTATGGTTAGACACCTGAATTAAAAACGTCTGTTTCTCAAAGATGCTCTCAGTCAGAGGTTGCGTGTGCAGAGTATTCAGGAAAATCAGGACAAGTTTTAGATACATATTAGCATAGGGCACAATATATCTTTTCATGATCAGTTTGTATAGGAGGCTGGACTATATGCCATGTTAAAACTTAGGGTTTGTTTACTTATGTGAGTACTGGAAAAATTTACAGCATCCTCAATGATGCTTTAGTTCACATGCTTGCTGTCTGAAGGGTTCTTTGAAACAGAGAGACCAAACTGTGACCAATCTGATTCTGAAGAACTCTAGAATCTTTTCAAGTATTTGCAGCAAAACTAAGACTTTTTTTTTTTAATTGACTTTCAGAGTTGATGTCCCTTTCAGCCTAAGGGAGGTAGCAAAATTTCACCTCCCAAATGTCCCTTTTGTTCTGTAAAGATTAAGCATTCCATCTCCCAAAGAAAAAAAAACAAAGAACATGTTTATTTTTCTCAGAGCAAAGCCAAAGTCAAGTATTACAAATTCTCCTATCAAGCTCTTATTGATTTTTTTTTCTTTAATATATATTCCTAGGAAATCAAGGCAAAACACTCAGGTCTCCAATTTTCTTCAACTTATTTAAAAATCAAATAATTCTCAGTCATTCTTATGATACAATCTCCTCACTAAGCAGGACAAAGATTTTATGACAGCTACACTTGCTTTGGTCTTTAGGCCAGAAATTTCAGGACAACAAATTTTCCTTTATTTTGTGTTGTTTCTATGTGTATATTTATACACAAATACTAACATAGACACATATATACACAAGTATTTGTGTATAAGCCTTGTAAGAAAAATGAAAGTGTATTCCTTACAGGCACACCTAAGAGTGATAAATTGTCAGAAAAAACACCAAATATATTAGCTGCTGACTAACGTAAATTAACCTTCCCAATATAGTGTAAAAATCCCTCCTACTTCCAAATTTATACAAAGAGTAAGCATTTCTGAAGGACACCACCACTGATACGACTTCCTCAGATTTTTTTAAGTTGCAAGATTTCCTTCCCATACCATATACACTCGAAAAAAGACTCTCAACAGTAGAGTTGCTGTTCTCCAGTAGAAAAAAAACCAAAGCAGCCACTGAGTACGTCTTCCACTTTCCACAAAGTTCAGTGGTCCAGTGCCTAGGTGTGGAAATAAGGCAAAGAAGTGTATTCTTCCACTGAAAAAAAAGCCCTGAATATAATGCATTATCCCAAAGAGTATAAACTCCTCGTACAAGATTCATATGCACTTTCTATTATTTTGTGTGCTAGTAACATTTGATTTGAAATTTAAAGCACTTAGAATCATAGAATCACAGAATGGTTTGGGCTGGAAGGGACCTTACAGATCACCTAGTTCCAACCCCCCTGAGATGGGAAGGGACACCTTTCCACTAGACCAGGTTGCTCAAAGCCCCATCCAACCTGGCCTTAAACATTGCGTGGCTTAGATGAGTGGGCAGTGAGGTGGATGGAGAACTGGCTGAATGGCAGAGCTCAGAGGGTTGTGATCAGCGGTGCTGAGTCTAGTTGGAGGCCTGTAGCTAGTGGTGTTCCCCAGGGGTCAGTACTGGGTCCAGTCCTGTTTAACTTATGCATCAACGACCTGGATGAAGGGAGTGAGTGTACACTCAGCAAGTTTGCTGATGACACGAAATTGGGAGGAGTGGCCGATACACCAGAAGGCTGTGCTGCCATTCAGCGAGACCTGGACAGGCTAGAAGGCTAGACGGAGAGGAACCTAATGAAATTCAACAAAGGCAAGTGTAGGGTCCTGCACCTAGGGAGGAATAACCCCATGCACCAGTACAGGTTAGGGGTTATCTGAGGCTATGTCTGTACTGTGGGATTCTGGGACTCACTGGAAGAGTTAATCTGACAGTTCTTCACAGGAAAATCCCCAAATGCAACTTTAAAAAGTTCTTCCTTTTTAGTTTGTAGAAAATAGAAGCCAAGAAAGGAGGCATGCGTACACTACCAAAAAAAAAAAAGAAATTAGATTTAATGTACAATATACTCTACAAGAATTATATGAAGTAGGAAACTTTGTAAGGTGGAAAGCTCCCTCTTTTTGACCTTCTAGATATGAACTATTCTTCAACTTTTTGTTGAAAAGTAAATATGACTGACAATTTACATGAAAATCTTCCTATCATAGTGCTGTTGCTTAAACTAAGTTAAACCACATAAAATTAAAGAAAAACTATTTTAGAAACAAAATTAGGAAGTATTTTTTAAAATGCTGTTTCAGAGTTTTTCAAAATAGATTTTTTTCAGACATAAAATACCTTTTAAAACAGAAACATTTCCAAATCAAAATAGTTAAGTTAAAAAATGTCTACTGACCTCAAAACTCAAAAATGAAAAAAAAAATACATTTTCATTTTATATAGTATTTTGAAATGTCGTATTTTCTTTGTAAATCGTGCCTTATTCCTTCAAAAAAAAAAAGGGAAAGATTCCTTCCCTTTTAGGATTATCAGCTTTTTAGATCAAACATAAGTTGAAAACAAGAACATCTGTAAAACAAGGTTTGTTTCCAAAGGGATTTTTAAACAGAAAGGCAAAAAACCCCTCTCTTTTTTAATAAAATAAAGCATTCCAGGGTAGGATCTCTCATAAAACCAGTATGATGCAGTGATATGTAACAATTGTTTTCCACTCTCTTTTAATAGCAGAAGCTCTGCAAACCTTTATGAACAAAAACACCAGCCAAAAAAAACAAAGAAAGAAAACCAAGTACACTAGTAGCCCTGTATTCTGGAGTCACTACTATCATAAATTAATGGAGTACAGTCCAATTGGGGTTAGTTGTGGGAGGTAAAAGCAGAAGAGGAAGAAAGAAGATTACAAGATGCCATCCAACAAAGCAAAGGCAGAAAATGATAAGAGTAATTTTCAATATAGAACACAAGCTGGAAGTCCGCCTGTCACCGAAATCGGGAATAAAACCTCTTAACACCAATGTAGCATTAAGAAGCAGGCACATCTTTATTGCAGCGCTGGGCAGCACGGGGGGGGGGGGGTAGCCCCTCCAAAGCCGTGCGCCCCTCCCTTGAGAAATCATTCTGTATTTATGTAGTAAAATGTTACATATTCATTATAATTCTAAGAATTCCTATACCTATGCATAACTTTTCCCCGAAAAGGTGGTCTTTATTATAATGAGTTCCAAGAAATCATTTCCATAGTCTCCGCCTTTAACTCCTCCTAGTTGCGCATGCGTATTTTCTTCTGGTGGTCGTGGGCCGGGGTCTCCGCGATGAAGGCCGTATGTCTTCCTCGCTGTGCACTTTTCACCTCTCCTTCTTGTGCAGGCGTATTAGCACCTTGGCTCTTGGTCAAACCTCACGACCAATTCTAGCTGGTTCCAAAGCAAGAAGTCCAGGTAACCCTATTGTATTCAACTAGTGTCCATGACGGTCTCTTAACAGCACAAAAGGTCCAGTAACTCACCTAATGGGGTGTCCACAGTTACCTGTTAAAATTTAACAACCTATGGCTAACTCTACAGACTATAGCAAACACAGTACCCCTTTTCCCAGTATACCTATCTTATTAAGATTGAATTTTATTTGATTTTTGAGTATTGGTTAACATGCCCAGATGATTTAATGTGTCATATTAGCAGAGAGGTAAAATCTATGTCCTCATGATGGGCAATGGCTTATGAGTTGGAGACTCCAGGAATTCATCAGCTACAGGCACAAAACACTCAGCAGCAGAAAGAGTTATGCAAAGGAGGCTACAGTATTCCTGGAACCCGGCAGGAAGAGCAAGGACTCAGAGGGAAAGATTTTGAAGCCAGCCTGTACTTATGTTCACATGATTGAATACTATAACACAGCAGCTCTAAATATTTCTCTCCATAAAATGACAGTTTAATTTCATAAAATCACCATAATTTTCATGTACCAAATGCTGAGTTGTGACATGAAACACTTATTTGCATGAATTTCCATCATGCTGTCAACACAAAGTTTCTTGGCAAACCTGTATGCTTGCACCTGCTCCAGCTGTCGAGGTTAGCAAACCAGCCTTCATGGGGCCCATAAGCTTGGCTTTGCTTTGCTTTCTTCGTCCACTTCTGTCACTTGTGTTCTCCTCTCATCTTTCCCCATTGCATACAGTAACAGAAAGTCCTTACTTTGAGTCAAATGCCACTAAGCCAGTTAAGATTTCTGTCTTACAGAATCACTGCCACCCAAAACCTAGTGCTTCTCATTTAAGAAAGGGAAATACTAAAAATTGGGTTAAACAGGTTACACTTCATTCCATACCAAAAAATAGTGAAAAATGCTTAACAGAATTTAATCTTTATTGCATTTGACCTTATTTTTTTTAAATAAGTATTTTACCCATATGCTTTATTTCTTCCCGTTGTCTGAATTAGGAATATCATTCTATATTTCATCCTTTATCCACTAAGGTAATAAGTGATTACATTAATTAAAAAACGTAAAGAGCTGAAAAGTGTCAATTTCCAATGTCAGTTTTGTGATGCAAGGAAAATCAGGCATGTTATTCTGCATTTAACATACCTTTAGTGGAGATCAGAATCTGGCTCTATATTCTTATTCTGTATTTTAATTATATTCTGTAGTCATTCACAAAACTTTTGAAGCCTAAATAGTACCTCCACAGTCTCACAGCTACTAACCAACAACTTTGAAGAATAATGAGTAAAGTGCCAACTCAGGATCATAGAATGGTTTGAGTTGGATGGGACCTTAAAGATCATCTAGTTCCAACCCCCCTGCCACAGGTAGGGACACCTTTCCACTAGACCAGGTTGTTCAAAGCCGCCATCCAACCTGGCCTTAAACACTGCCAGGGAGGGAGCATCCACAGCTTCTCTGGGCAACCTGTACCAGTGTCTCAACACCCTCACAGGAAAGAGTTTCTTCTTAATATCTAATCTAAATCTACCCTCTTTCAGTTTAAAAACATTACCCCTTGTGCTATCACTACATGCCCTTGTGTATAGTCCCTCTCCAGCTCTCCTGTAGGCCCCCTTCAGGTACTGGAAGGCTGCTAGAAGGTCTCCCCGGAGCCGTCTCTTCTCCAGGCTGAACAGCCCCAACTCTCTCAGCCTGTCTTCATAGGAGAGGTGCTCCAGCCCTCTGATCATCTTCATGGCCCTCCTCTGGACTCTTTCTAACAGCTCCATGTCCTCCTTATGTTGGGGGCCCCACAGCTGGACACAGTACTCCAGGTGGGGTCTCACGAGAGCAGAGTAGAGGGGCAGAATCACCTCCCTCGACCTGCTAGCCATGCTGCTTTTGATGCAGCCCATGATACAGTTGGCCTTCTGGGCTGCAAACACACATTGCTGGCTCATGTTGAGCCTTCTTGTCAACCATCACCCCTAAGTCCTTCTCCTCAGGGCTGCTCTCAATCCATTCTCCACCCAGCCTGTGCTTACACTTGGGATTGCCCCGACCCACGTGCATGACCTTGCACTTGGCCTTGTTGAACTTCATGTGGTTCACACAGGCTCAGCTCTCAAGCCTGTCAAGGTCCCTCTGGATGGCATCCTTTCCCTCCAGCATGTCGACTGCACCACACAGCTTGGTGTCATCGGCAAACTTGTTGAGGGCACACCCAATCCCATTGTCCATGTTGCCAACAAAGATGTTAAACAGGATCGGTCCCAATTCTGACCCCTGAAGAATGCCACTCGTCACTGGTCTCCACTTGGACATTGAGCCGTTGACCACAACTCTTTGAGTGCGACCATCCAGCCAATTCCTTATCCACCGAGTGGTTCATCCGTAAAGTTCATGTCTCTCCAATTTAGAGACAAGGATGTCGTGCAGGACAGTATCAATTGCTTTGCATAAGTCCAGGTAGATGACCTTAGTCACTCTTCCCCTATCCACCAGTGCTGTAACCCTGTTGTAGAAGGCCACCAAATTTGTCAGGCATGATTTGCCCTTAGTGAAGCCATATTGGCTGTCACCAATCACCTCCTTATTTTCCATGTGCCTTAGCAGAGTTTCCAGGATATATACTTCATATACCACAACCATTTAGTTCAAGTATTTGTGGAGTTGTACAAAATTACTTTCATTTTTTATAGTGTTAAATTAATTCTGAATTTGGCCCAAAATGTCTATTTACCAGCTATCAATTTTATAATGAACTAGAGCCTTGTGAAGAAAACTATTAATACTTTGGGAAGTAAAGAGATTTTGTATTTAAATGATTAACTGAAATGTATGAAAAGATTTTAAAGTCCATTATGCCTATTCATATAATTTTGTAATTGTTCTTTACAATATGATGATGCAGTCAAGTTTTAAACATTAACTGAGATAGCAAATTGCTCTCCAATTCGATCAAGAGACAAGTTCACAGATTTCATTATATCCCTTAATTTTCCTTTTTATTCAGTCAACCATTATCTGTTTGCAGATATGATGTCTCTTAATAAGATAAGTATCTGGTTGCCTATTTCAGACCTAAAGATTTTACCCTGGAATGGATAAAAGAGACTGTTGCAGAACATAGTACATGCACATAGTATAGTGATGATTTTTATCCTAAACTTTAGTTTTTGTTCCTGACAGACTTACATGACCAAATAATTGTGGTGGAGGCTTTTTGGGTTTGGTTTGGTTTTGTTTTTTTTTTTAAAAAAAAAAACAGAAAAAAATCATAAAAGTAGTAACATCCCTATAAGTATGTTCAGCATTTCAGGGCTGCATAAATTACAGATTCCTTAGCAAGGTCTGCTCTTGGCCTCATTCAGATTCCACAAACTGAAGCTTGGCAGGATACTTGCACATCATCTTTATTCGGTAGAGAAAGACAGGCTTCTTGAGCACTGTCGAGGAGGAAAAGCATGATCACTGACCCTGCAGTTGCTTAAACTCCACTCATTCTGGTTGTAACAATAGAGCAGATTTACCCTGTTGAATAGAAACTGCTTAAATAAGCTCTTTCTCCAACTTCAGTCTGTCTTATCCAATAGTATGTAAAGTTAAAACTGTGATTTGACATTATTGTACTGAGACTAATAATTTTTTGCTGTCTACATAAGCATGCATGAGAATTATAGTACCTATTCATGCCTTCAAGTACTCATACATAAACATTTTACCAGTTTAATACAAAATAAGTATTGCTCTGTAATACTGTTTGTACTCTGAATCATTTAAGTCAGAAAAGTATTAAAAAGTTATTTCTTTTTCTTCTATGTCATCCATGCTTTATTTCATTCTGAGAGCATCCTTTGGCATCTGTATGCCTACTGGGATTCAGAATTCTTCTGTAAGATCATTTTACTACAAAAAAGACTCATTTGGATATAAACAGCCTGCCACCAAGCTAACAGCAGACTTTCCATCAGTCACAATTCTCTCTACTTCTATCTCCAACTTTTTCAGAAGTGAAAATTCGACTATTTAATGGGTTGCGTGAAAACAAGCTCTCCATTACTATTTTGAGACTCTGTATGAGATAGCCAGCTCTTTCCCTTAGGAGGAGGGGAACCTGAGACTACCAAATGTCACTTCAGAGTGTGAAAGGCCTGACCTTGTGCCTCTCTCCTATTCCGTGAGCAGAAGCTTGACAGGACACTTACCCATCACCATTAATAATGAGAGAAAGCTGGGCTCCTGAAGCACTGGCTTGGATGAAGAACAAGATTAAAGATGGTTACGGAGTTCCACATGAGTTATTAGCTGTTAGCCTGATGTAAACATGACTAACGGATAATGGAATTAGCTTGGCTGAGCAGAAATCACTCAGAGGAGCCTAACACTTCTCTTTCATTGTGAAATGTTTCATAGAGGAGGGAGAAGGGTAGGGAAAGTCTTGCATGTCACTTTGAGAGCCTGGGTGGGTTATGACATTGCTTGAGACAGAATCCTCTTAAGGAAGCTAATGTGCTTTTTGTCTTTACACAGGCACTTTGGAGCTCAGAGGAAAATAAAATTAATGTGGGGAATGGGACAAACTGATAGAAAATGTTTCTGATCTCAGATCACTTTCTTATAGTCCCACCTTCTTCATAAATACATTTCAGTAAACTACTGAGTATTTTTGTCATTATGGATTTTTTTCTCTGAATTTGTGCATTTATTTTGTTATTAAATTTGTAGCCACCTAAAAGTCAATGATGTGGGGTTTTTTGTATTGCTGCTTTTTTTTCTTTCTTTTTTTTTTTTTTTTTTTTTTTTTTTTTAAAACCATTTAACTCAATGAACAGCAACAGACCTGACACTTCATTGTTAAGCAGACACTGGGCAAACTAAACTTGTGATCTAACAAACTTGCCTGCAGGAGTCGAGCAATCAGTGATCAGATCTTAAAAATAAAAGATAAAAGATTTTCTGGATTTCAGGTACACAGATAGACATCTAGACAAGCACCAAGGACAAGCAAGTATTGTTATAGATTTTTATCAATGTAACTGACACAAAAATCTGCTAAGGCTTATTAAAGAGTCTAGAAACATACAGTTGAAAAGTACAGCATTCACACAGCCTGTAACAACAACAGAAAAAAAAAAAAAAAAGGAAAAAAAGAAAGAAAGAAGAAGAATCACAGCCTAAACTGTAACCCCACCTTCCACCCCCATTTTTTTCTTACGAAGAGCAAAGAAAGAGGATGGGCAAACATCAGGAAAAAGAAGCACAGGTTGCACTGGGTGCTAGTGAAAAATCTTAATTTCTTTTGCATCCACATAAGTCATGAAGTCAACGGCATGTCAGCCATTTATAACTCATCTTTGTGAGTTAATTAGTTCCCTTTTGTTTTGCTAAAGTTGATCAGGAAAAAGGAAAAGGGGAAGAGAAGGGAAACATTTGTGAAAATGATGCTGAAAAAAGCCCAACAAATAATTTACCACTTTTCTTTCCACTTTTGTCGAATGCATTTTAGAGCAATGATATGAATAACAAAACAAACCTTTGTGATTACAGGATCTGGAGACATTTTTAAATGGCATTTCAGAAGACAAAAAAGTAGCTTGCAGGGAAAAAAAGAAGAATGAGTATACATCACTTTCACCTGAAATGAACTCCTCAAGTCCCTAATATCCTGAAAAACTGATACTTGAGTTTTCTCATTCTTATACTAGAAAGATTAAAAAACATTATACACACTCAGTGCAAATTTCAGTAATTTAATCAAGGATTTGGAACAATTTTGCTTCAAGGATGTAGTGCAATTGCAATTCTGTGAATGCTTCTTATAAAGCCTATACATTTCCTACGGCTCCTTTTTCTGCATATGGTCACTGCAGGTAACACCTTCTAGGACATCCAGTACTACTTCTACTCAGAACAGCTGCAAAGCATGCTGGGATGTGAGTATGCAGTGCCCTGGGTAAACAGCATGGTGTTCCTTCAGTCATTATTGACCATTTTTTCCTGATGGTGCTTTTGTTCTGCTCATTTCTCTGTTCAAAAGCATGTGCTCACTCGTTCCACAAACTCATTTCTCAGCTAAAAAGCTGAAACACTGGACACAGTCTTTTCCAGAGTCAGTCAGGGGAAAGACAAGTAAAAATAGGAAGACAGAAAAAGTAAAAATATTCTTCTTTTAAAAAAATCTGTAAATCACAAGGCAACTAAAACTTTGTTCTTTGACCTTCATACTATTGACTTTTGCATCCACTACAAATAACAATAAATTAAAGGAGAATTTTTCTGCTCTCTTTTCAGTTGAGGAAACAAAAATGGATAACACTCCTTTCAGTTTTGCATTGGAAGAAGATGCAGGTAGAATTTTTTCATGTTCCACATACCGAAATAGTTAAACTTTCTTTCCTGTATGGTATAATGTCCTTCCATGGACCTCCTCAATACGCTGTTCGTTAAAAGCAGGTTCATAGCATTAACCACGTAAGTTTTTGGCAGAGCTTCCATTATAAAGGAAACAGAGATTGTGTCCCCTGCATCTAACACACTTAGTATGCACCTTCTGAAAATACTGACACGAGTGAAATTCTACTGTAAGCTTTAAACTACAATGTTAATACATAACCTACTACTGTTATCCTGAACTCTACTCCTGAACTTTTCAGGAAAAAAAAAAAAATCTGACACAGCATGGTAACTGTAACACAGGCAAACCAAGAAAACATACAACACAACAAAACAAAAATTAGCTTTCAATTTTTTTCTGTCCTGTTTAGGAAGAAAAAAATAACTAACCCCACAAATAACAACAAACATTTTTGTAGATGTAGTAACTAATATAAAGAAAATACAAATGAAAGAGGTTTGTAATATAGCAGTATGGTTATTTACAGCCCAGTTTCATGGTGGTGAACATGAAGAACATCAAACTTTTTAAAGATTAAAGAAATTATATATTTACTAAATAAAAACTTGTTTTCATAATCTTCCAAAGACCAAAAAAACTAAATACTGATACAAATAATACTAAGCAGTATACATAGTAGGACTGTTCATCTATACGCCCATATATATCATATTAATAAATGCTTCAGAGTGTAGTACATATGACTTTCTAAGCACTAATGAATAAAACATCTTGACAGATCCTCACAGAATATGAATAACAGCAACTGTATTTCACAAAGAAAGAATCGAAGGTAGAGAGAAGTGATCTGAAAAAATCCATTTGGGTAAGCAACAGAATATACCAGAGCTAGGATCTGAACTTAATCCAACCCTGTATCTTCAACGTTTACTTGGTCCTTCTTGGCTTTAAGTGATAGATTAAAAAACCAAAAGGTTCATATCTAAAAGGGCATGTCATTTTTAAAAACTGCATCCTGAGAATACAAAATTGGATTAATAGTTGGCAGTGTTACTTAAAAACTACATTGCACAGCAAGTGCTTTCCTCGGCTTCCAGGATTTCACTTCTAAGATTGTCTTGTTAGTGCCTTCATGTTGCAGGAAATCACATGCACAGAGCATGCAACGTGCATTTGGTTTTATCTATCTATCACGCATGTAACCTTGAAATGTCCACACTTAATCAAAAAGAAAGCATCTGAAACACCACCAGTTTCTTTAATAGCTTAGAAGCTCCATGAGAGCACAAACCAATGAATTTTTGGTGAAGGAAAGCCATCCAAGGAAAAAAAAAAAAAGAAAAAAAAAGAAAAAAAAAAAGGAAAAAATAGCTACACTTCATTTCAATTTTCCAGGCTGATTGCAATCTATAGAAAATACACAGCAATTTATTTGTTGAGTGTATTGTTATGTGTATTGTGTTCAAAGGGAAGTTATTCTGTGTAGAAAAGAATAAGAAACTTGATTATTCAGGTGCACTATGTCATGAATACTATTGAATTCTTCTCCTCCCTACAGAGAGTGGATGATTAAACCTCTGTTTATGAGAATTATATTTTAATAGCACTGTGTGTAATTCACTGCTTTTGTTTAATATATGCTACCCTTTTGTATATTATAGAAGCTTGCTGAAATGCACTGTTATGTTGAAGATGAATGGGTTATATTTTTTGAGTATTACTTATTCATGATAGTACAGCATTATCTTGAATTTGATTTTTACACATTGATCAAAAAATTGGTTTTCTTATTTGATTCACAAACTATCTATATATTCAAGGTGTTGAAGCTGATCCTAAACTCTGCATATTTTAGATACCAATAACATGATAATCACTAGGAAGTATACACAGCTGAAAGAAAAACAAATGGTTTGTCAGCATCAAAGTACGTTTCTCATACAGGAAGTTCACACCTGACTATAATCTCAGAAAGACCAAAAAAAACCTCAGAGGAAACATCATCTAATTTGTTCCATGCTTCTGTCACACAATAAGCTCTCCTTACTGAACAGGCCTTACCTGACCTTTTACCCTGATGAGTGAAAGGAGCAGTTTCCCTTCCACTTTCTGTTTGTTCCCACTCCAGCTTCCTGCTTAGGAAACTACCTGATTATGTCTGACCCTTCATCATTACCCCCTTCCCCCAACCCGTGGAGCAAAAAGATTTTGTTCTCCTTTAATAAAATACAGAAACAAAACCGTTTCTGTAGTCCCAACAATCAGAGCTGCCTGTATCACATCAGCAGCAGAAAAAAGGAAACAAGTGGTTACCTAAAATGTAAGTGATTTATTACTCTGGTTCATTTATAGACAATATGGATCCATTTTCTCATAGAGGTGGTAACATGCATTACAAAAGACCATAGTAGGAATCTGAATAACTTAGATGGGGTTTTTTTAGCTTTTGCAAGACTAAAATTCCACTTAATTTTAAAAGCAGCAAATATCAGCTATTTTACAACAGCTTTCTTCAACAAACATGCTTGAAGAAAAAAAAATGGACTCAAAGAATCTCAATTTCCCTGAAGCAGGTAAAGTAAATTGACAGTAAAATCATATAGGAACCAAGGTCCACTGGTGAGCGGGAATGTATTACATCATTCACTCTCCAAACCCTGTGATACTTCTGTTTTTCTTTCTGTACTGAGAATTCAGGTTCTCTTTTTAAGTGATCAAAGAGTATTTAAAGAGTGATCACAAATACATTTTTTAAAATTCAGTCCATCTGCACCCTTCTCTACCATTTCAGTTTTCAATTGTCCATATAATCAAAGAGGTGATTGTGTTAATTTTCACAGAGAGTAACTGTTGTGCTCATGTCAGAGCTCAAAGGCTTAGATGGGATCAAGAACAAAGGGACAGAATGTGATTTCAGTTCTCCTGACCTGTAGCTCAAGAAGTCGTCACACAACCTCCCTCCTGAAACTCTCAAAGAGAAAATCAGTTCTTTAGGTATTTCTCATTCTCAAAACCTGCACTGGGCTTGCAGAAGATCAGAAAACTTCCACATATTCATACAAAGATAAGTCTACTCATCCAAACCAACCTCCCAAATCGAGTGTTAATGATTTCATGTAAGATGATAAATGCTTATTTGTCAATGTTTCTGCTCTCAAGTATTTTGGCATGATGTGGTGGTTTGATTTATAAAATATGTAAAATACTATGTCATACTTCACAATTCATCTCACAACTAGCATATTTAGAGCCTGTTTCGTCCTAGAGGAATCATAAGTGGCCTTCAATGAGATACAAATGTCTGCTTTTGACAGCCAATCAAGAAGAAACAAAAATGAGCTAGTGAAGCTTTCTGTACGGCACGTTAGTGGACTAAAAAATCAAAAATGTGGTAAAGCAGTGATTTCAAGCAATGCCTTATACAGCATATTTCTCTTCCCCTTAGGACAGTAATTTCAATTAACATTACTGACACATTGATTAACTCAACTCACTGATTGGTTTTGGTAACCAGAAAAAGTATCATAGCAATTTAAGGATTTGTTATTTTGTAATAACTACACTGTTATTAAAATAAGGATGATTTTTTTTAATATATGCAATTTTCACAATGCAAGTAAGAAGCTACACTATGAAAACCTATCTGCCCTACCACTCATTCACTCACACTTAGTTGCATCACACTCGGTGGGGACCATTGCAGTTCACATACTTATTCTAAAACCTCACTACTTACCAGAGAGACTGTCTATTTCTACCAGACCATTCAGCCTCTTTTTACCCAGGTGATGCCAACTCTCCAAAAACGACTTCTGCTTTAGTACCTGTATTTTCACGTTCCCTAATTTAAATTTCTAGAACAAACAGAACAAAACCAAACCCATAACATTGCATGTGACTGATGGGATGGATAAACCATGATTTAGTTCATAGAAGAATAGGCACAAATCCTAATTACTCTGCAAAAATTACATGCTCCCTGAGAATCCTCAGCATTCACGCATGCATCCCAGTAGTGTGTTAGGTGTAGTGTGTTGCAGGCTACTATGAGTAATTGGAAAACCTTTCTGGCCTTTCTGATCTTTATGGTGCTTGATCTATGCAGATGAAATGGGGACTTTCTCTATTATCTTCTGGATGCCCCAAACACTGCGTTGGAGAGATAAGGTTTAAGTTCATCCTATCCTTATGTTTATAATATCTCAGTGGTAAGCAGTTATGAACACATTCAAAAATCACTTTAACAGAATCCAAGTTCACGTAAAATGAGTATTTTCCTCCAGCTTTCAAAATAATACTTTTTTTTCCTCTTTCTTCATCTCTACTACTCATAAATGTGTTCAAAAGAGAGACTTGGTCTATTCAGCTAAGGTTAAACCAGAATGTTCTTTCTCCCCCTCTCAAAACCAGATATAGCTGCTGTGGTCTCGCAGGGAAGACGGCAGTAAGGCATTCACAATCTTTTCCTTAGTTTATACCACAGACAGCACTCTTGGAGCGAACCTCTGCTTTACCGCCTCCATCAAAAATCATTACCTTTTCGTGAAATGTTACATTCCTATAGCCATGCTTCCCCAACAAGTCTCCCAAAGCACTCAGGCAGATTCAGTCTTTGTCCAGGAAAATGACAATATTTGCTACCCACACAGGAAATCATCTGACTCTGCTTTCTGAACAAAATAAGTACTTTTCTGCTTCCTTAGATATGTGTGTTTTATATCCTGTGCTTGACTGACCAATTAACAACTTTTTACTCGGTCAGAGAGAAATTTCATCCCCTCTCTTCCTTTGGTGAACCACTGATACATTTAACTGTGATATACAATCAATAAACACTACTGATTTTGTATCTTTTTTCTCCTACATTAACAAACATACCTGAAAAATATTTCAATGTTTTCTAGATATATAGCTCAATATTATTAAGATAAAATATGGTAGCAATTAGTCATTCTCAGGTGACTGATCTTCAACATCTTTTTCTAAGCCACTGTCAACAACTTCTCACGACTCAACTTAGCTTTTACCTGTACAATGACAAGCAGACCTGGATCTTCCACTTTCATTAGTGCATGCTGAATATCACTGTCACTTTATTTTTTGCATGAATTATACAGATTACTGACTCTCACAGAAGACTACTCTTTTTTTTACTTTTTTACACAAGACCTTCAGTACTTTACTGCATGAAATCTCAAACTGAAGTGTCAAAATAATTTTTTAATTCCCATAGTACTAAATGGAAAAGATCATAGCAATATAGGAGTGTGAGAGTAATTTTTTCAGATTAAGAAAATGGTGATTAAAATCCTACATTTTGAGTATTACTTTTCTTGTCTGCTTTCCATCAGCCTTTCAAATGCCTCAGGTTTGTATAATGTACTCTTAGCTAACTGGGCATGCCCAGCACATACACTAAATTAAGGTCATATTAGCATAAAATGTAACTTTTTGGTTTTTAATTAGGAGACAGCTAGCTACTCACTTTCCATTACCAGCAGAAGACACAGCTCAACAAATGGATGATACCTTTCCTCATATTGCTCATGCTGTCCTAGAATGTGATTATTTCAGTTTTATTGGCAACCTGTCATTTTGCTAATTCAGTATATGACAGTACAGGGCAGCAGCTGAAAACTATGTATGACTCTCCTTCCTTGCAGGTTGCGCGATTTCTTTTTACACCTCTATGATTCTCTGCTTGTGAACGGGATAAAGCAAAAAACGGTATCTTGTCTTTTGTGAGATCTCATTTCAGAGTGATTCTTCTGTACTCTGAATGAAAGTGAAAAGGTCTCTGGCAAGCCGGCAAGAAATGTTTTTTACAAATTTAAGACAGTCGCTGCTCCTTTGGAAGCAAGGAGTGTTACAGTTGCTGAGAAAGAGGTATTATTTGGTTTAGTAACCACCAGTTTAGGCTCTGTAATCTATAGCTTGCACTGTTGGCCTAAGCTACAGGCTTTCACAGTTTGTTCTATTTCCTTGTGCACCCAAGGTTCATACAAATAGGTCAAACTTTTTTTTTGTAATTCAAATAACCTTCATGCACTGTTATGAAAATATGTTTTTCTGCAGTGACAGAGTCACAAGACTGCTGTCTTTGTTTAAAATCTAGTTTGTAGTAATAGCAACATATGCAGTAACTTTGAAAGGGAACATATATAAGTTCCAGGCTTTAATGACCTAACTACAACCTGCAATGTCATGCTTAATTGCTGCTGGACTGCACTGTACTGAACGACAGGCCTGTAATCAAGGTCCTGTCTTTGCTCCCTGAACATCTCAATTGTTGTAAAGAGTTGTCTCTACAATTTGTGCAAAATCTCACACTCTGAAAGATCCTTTCACCAAGCTACTAGTGGAAAGATCAGTAACAGTCAGCTTCAGCAATCCTTAATATCCTTTTATAAAAATATATATTTATACATTCTCATGGATCATGGCTGAAATCCCTTTCGTATTTAGAAAATGTTTATTTTCAGCTTTTGTTCACATTTTAATTACCAAAGCAGACACTTCTCTTTGATGTTATTACTGCAAAATACTAGACACAATATCTGTGCCAATATCTTGGAAGAATCAGCAGAAAACCTGAATGTTTTCTTCCCATAAAAGTATTTCAGCACTTGACTTCTCTAACAGAAATTCCTTCAGTTTCTCAAAATCCTTACTGAAAGTTATATTTTACATCCTACTTATCTTCCAGAATCAAAAACATGTTTTTTTCCCCTGTATTTACCAATCTATGCACGTGTTGTACACATATACGGCTAAAGCAGGTATGCCAGAGATGGACTTTATCTTGAGACATATTTGTACATTTTGTTATATTTACTATTTTCCGTATTACTTTTTCCTCTACTTTCCCTACTTACTATTTCCCTTTTTACTATTTTCCCTATTTTCCCTGTTTGTGTTTCATATGGTCGAAATTTTTAGCTCTTCCCAGAGCTGTTCAGAATCTCTGGTCATCCTCCATTTGTTTCTTCCCCTCAGATTAAATGTCCAATATGTTCTCTACTATGTCAAAAAAGTGTATTTTCCCAGAAGATATCCTAGATGCCAAAGGCAACCCAAAAAGTAATGTGAGGATTTTTATTTTTTTTAATAAAAGCATTGAAAAAGCATATCTCCTAGAATGTCTTTTTTCTTAGTACCAAAAAATCTCCCCTTTTCACATTTCTTTAATTATTTAGCTCTGTATATATGGAAAGAATTCCATCATAATTTTGGTTTGCAGGTACAGGTGATGTGATGGTTAGTTTTGTTTGTTGGGTTTTTTTTTTAGAACAGGTTAAAAATATATATTTACTACAGGACATCTGCTTGTTATTCAAAAATCTTAATTATGGAATTTCAATTTTCCCCAGGAAAAGGGGAACCTCCTAGTTACATGAATCATGGGTGGGGTTAGAGTCTTGCTTTGACTCTGAACTCTAAAGTACTTTGCATCTCTTAAAATGTAATAAAAACGGTCTCTTGACAATTCCAGGTCTTTTACCAAGACGTTATTACAAGCTGTCACTCTTTCTCCAGTTTATTAACTTACACATGTAGTTCAGATACTTCGATAATATGGGTAAAATTGCCACTGTATAGCAAGAATTTTACCTTCTTACCCCCTTGTCACCTGCTTGGTAACTATATCACACTTTCTCATGTAGAAGTGCTTAATCTGAAATTAATAAGTGTTTTCCCTATGCAGATAGTCTATTCCTTTTTAGCTGTAATATTGATCAGTTGCAGCTCAGCAGAATTTTTCTCTTGTCAAAGTACTCCCCTTTTTCCAGCCTCTAAACAGCACTACCCCTTACAAAGCAGTAATCTATTACAATGCTTCCATCTTTTTCCGGACAGGCTTCTATTTACCCATGTCTGTAGACTAAAAGCTAGGGTTTTATGGTTTCCAATTCTGAACTGTGTGCGCACTTCTGCCTCAAGTATTTTGTCTGGGGTTGTTGGTAGTGTTCTGAATTCTGTTTGCTGGTTTCCTAGCCAGCGTTTTCACCTTTTGAGAAAAATATAACAAACCTTATGGCCAGGTGCATGTACCGTGACTATGTGCAAAATAGTTTGTAGGAACAAGCAAGGAACAAGTGATAGGAATGTTTTTGAAATCCAAGCAGAGCACTCTGGCACGTGTATTTAGTAAGCCTAGATAGTGTCTTAAAGTGTCTTGCTTATTCTTTCGTGTCTCTCCCATACACTTACGGATTCATTTAAATTGGCATTAATGCTTCCCAGTCCCTTGGGCCTTGAAGTCATATAACTGAGGACAGAACTAAACATGGCATTTTTCAAGTTCTGCAGTAGATCTGGCCACATGAGACTGACACAAGGACACTTAAAAGCAACTTCAGGTAAGAGTGCTTTTCTACCTCAGAAAAGCTCAGGCCATTAATGTTTCTAGCTACCTTTAGTGTATTGAGATGCAGCAATGACACAAATTTAAAGAACTGATCATAAGTAGTTTCTACTTTTCATTCTGTTTTAAATTTCTAGTTAAAGCTACCAGCCCAAAGTCAGATGGCCCAAAGTCAGATGCAGATGAAACAGACAGAGATTTCCACATGTTCCTTTTTTTCTCTCATTTCTCTGTGGTAAGAATCTACTTTGTGGTTTTTGAGCAGTCAGTATCATAATGCTGCATCTCTCTCAAACTCTATTCTTTCAGTTTTGCACACAATATTATGCATATTGAAAAGTGACCTAGTTTTGTATCAGTCCATAAAGTTACAGATCAGAAATCAGATGACTTATGACTAGCTAGACTGTGCCTGAAAATGTTTGTGAATGGACATTAATAGGAAGGTGGCATTAAAAGAAAAAGCAGCTCTGGATTTAACTCCACATGGATGAAATAAGAAGGTTCAAATTTCGATTCAAGGTGCATGATTTCTTTGATATACACTACTGAATCTAGTCATGAGCTAGATTATTCTTTCAGCCATTTTTTTCATGTCTTCTGATGTTTTCGATGTTTTCTGTATCATCCATGTTAGATGCATCTGCAAAATTCCTCATACACAGACCTTCATATGGCCCAGGAAGCCACACAGCCTCTTATGTTAATATTCAAGGAAATATTTCCTGACCTTTTACTTGACCAGAAGACCAGCTTCATAAGGCCAAAAATCAAGTTGCCCTGTCCCTCACATGATGGATATACAGATGATGTATATGCTTATGTGACTGGATGTACAGAAATTACACAATATGACATGATGTAATTACATCTGCGTAATGCCATTGCACAACTGAATGTGAACCTGCCACATGACAGACATGCTGCTAGAGGCAAGAGGCAAAAGAAGACATAGGAGAAAAGGCCATAAGGAGCAGAAGACCATGATAATGAAATCAACACTGCTCACGTCTAAGGGGCCAGTGAGTAAAGAGAGCCACAGACAACACCTGTTGGACATGTCTGTCCATACAGGGAGTATTATTGCTTTGTTTTATAGCCTTAAAAATATATGGGACTTCCCATTACATATGATAATGTAGAGCAAAGCTAGCAAGAAGGAGAGGTAAGCATGAAGCGTAAACACCTCAGAATCAATCGGCTGAAAAAAATAAAAGTTATGACTTACATTTTTTAGAGTATGTAATTGGTAAGGTTATTAAAATATATATGTGAATGAGAGTGCTAACATCAGAAGTAGCTAGGAAGCGGTCTATATGTTTTTCCAGAGATTTTTAATTAAATTTTGAAGGTTAAACCATTGTTAAGAAAAACAATTGCAGCTGTAGGCTATGAATTCTAAACTGCGACCAGCATTACACAAAAAGATAACTGTTTGTCAACAACCGGTATACATCAGCAGCTCAGTTTTCACTGTTACCTCTCATGCCCACAAAAGGATTTAAGATCTGTTCCAACAAAATTTTTTTTAAGAGCAATGTTAAATGAATGTATATATGCATGAACAGCATGGTTGTCCTATTAAGACACTAAAATGAAACTCTAGCAGTCCACTTCTGATATCATCAAGTCACAGTAGGTAGCTAATTTCTAGTTAATTAAATATGCAGCAAGTAGCTAATACAGTATGAAAAACTCTTATTCTCTTTGAACTGGATCCTCCTTAAGACCTGAAATTTCCCTCCAAAGCAAATACAACAAAAATGAAACATTGAAAAGGGATGAGGGCAGAAAGCTACTGAATAGCTGAGCCTGGACCTATGTATAATTTTTATGTATTCATGCTGGTTTATTCCTTTTGCCTTCAGAGACAGAGCTTATGAAATTAAATCTAAAAACATGCAGTACTTCATTTAGTCAGCACTACAATATTCCCAGTGTTGTTAATCAGTCATGGTGCTATGCATCTCCAACCTTCTTACACTTTGAACCCTGGTGGTGTGATGGAAATTGAGCTCAGATTAAAAAGAATATGAAAACTATTTGAATATCTACTTAACATTTTTGTGAATATGTGTTTCTATTACAATATTTCATAAAAACACCACTGAAATTAAAATCATCATCTTCCAGGATTTTTTGCTTATTCAGATGTAATTGCCAGAATTATGCCCTATTTTACTTTTCATTTTTTTGAAAAGGACAACTAGGGGCTTCTGATGTTCTCTCGACACACTCCTTTTGCTGATAAATTAAATAGACAACAGAAAATAACCAAACTCTGCGATTGAACATTTTAATGACTGAGAAGGGAATCACAGTTAACACACAATTTCCTTCACTTCTTCTACAAGAAGCTTCAAAAATGTACATTCAGCTCTTGAAATCTAGTAAGTTTTCATCAACCTCGTTGCATTTTGGAGGGGCAGGGGGTGGGGGCACATCCAGAGAACTTCAAAGAAGCCTGGATCTGCTGCACTGTAACTGCTCTGCTTCACATATATGGGGTACTGTTTTGTAATGCTTTCTAGTTCACCAAAACCTCAATCTAAACCTCATTTTGAAGACTGTGTATATCTTTAATGATGTACACATATATACTGTATGTACTGTTATATTATATAAATACATGATGAAAACCAAATGCACCTAACATATGTAGCCTAATGGTTAGCTTCACTCAGGTGAGACCTGTAACTTCAAGAGAAGTAAAGAGAAAATGTCCTGGTGGAGTTGAATTGTTGACAGCAGTGGCTTTAATTAGGCTTCACTTCGGCTCATGTCATCACTTCTGCTCTTTCTGGCTGTACATAGCTCTCTCAGAAGAACTATAGAGAACTGTCTAGCCAGTCTTAAAACCTAAAGTCAACTGTCATTCATTCTTCCCAGAGCCGTGGATCTCTGGATTGCATCTGACACGTACTTCTGTATCGAGGCTGTCATTATTGATAAGAAAAGTGCTGATAACTTTTTTTTCATAAGAAAATACTGCCCTGGTGGAACACCCACTCTTCAGCATATCATGAAAGAACCTCTTGAGAAAGAGAAAAGACTTCATTATCAGAGACAGAAAAAGACTCAATACACAAAACAATTCATCCAGCACTAACCAGTGGAGCAATATGGAAAATAGCATTAAGAATTAAAATTTATCACGTTAGCATCAATAAAAATTGGTTTAAACTCATAAGACTGCCTATTCACCTTCAACTCATACATGCTACAGCTTCTCCATGAAAAAGTTAAGCGCAAAACCATTTTGATAGTTTTCTGATTTCTTTTTTTTCCAGCTTTATGGTGTTTTTTTTTTCCTTTACAGCTGATTTTCTTTGAACATTGTTGTGTCAAACAAATCTCAATCCCTCCTGTAGTTATATGTTTCATAACTATAGTTAACTTGATATTTTCACAATATTTTAACTTTCAAGATTAGTTTTATTGTGTAAATCGGAGTAGTCCAACACTACCATCTAAGGCTAATTAATTACCAGTGATCATTTTAAAAGATTTCAGGAAACTAGGATTTAGTTTTTCTGTAACAGAACATACCATTCAAGTGCTCTACCTCCTCTTATTACTAAGCTTTGTTGGCGAAACAGACCTTGCTTTTATCCAAACGTTTGCATGCATTTTTCTATTGTTTCATTACAAAAACTAATAAAAACCTTCTGTCTTAAACTTCTGAAATCTAAATCAATTAAAAAAGCAACAACAAAAAAAACCCCTTTTCTAGGGATTAGATTTGTGCTCTTATAGTACATAACTATTTGACTGTATGAATGTTGGAACAGTCTAACTCGAAACCCTGCTGGAGTATTTGGAGTTGAAAACAGAGCCATAAATCATTCAAAATTTAATTTCCCCTAGATTTACAGTGAAAGCTCAGCTTTGATCTATGACATCTACATCCCAACAAACTGGACATTCTTAATGTTATCACGCTTCAGACACATGCTTCCATCACTGAAATATAAAGTATAAGGGGTATTTGGATCACTGGCACAGGACTACCATAATGAATTAATAAACCGAAAGTGACACAGAATACTTTGAAGAATGCAGGTATGATGAACAGACATCAATCAGCATGCTGAGCCTCTGATTCAGCAAAGTGCTTCTATCCCAGCCCTAACTTCAAGCATGTGAGTTGATCTGAGCCAACCTCAGACCTGGCACAGCAGGGTGCACTGGGGGAGCAGCGCACTGCTCCAAAAGCATGAGACTGCCACAGCTTTTTTCCCATTAGGGACAATTCAGACCTGTGTGGTGGTAGTAGCAGCAGTAGATGACCAGGGCACAGCTGGCCTGGAGAGTGGGGACTTGTAGGGGGGTGATGACTAGGTTTCCTGATGCTTTCAAATCCACAAAGACCTTGCCCTTGTGAACATCCTGTGGAGCTGAATGGCCACCCTCCCTCACCACTCTTCCTTATTAAAATCTCACAGGATTTTGTTTGTTTGTTTGGGGTTTTTTTTTGTCGCTTTTGCTGTGCCCATAAAAGGCAACTTCAGAAATGCACACGTACATTGATGACTCCATCACGTGCATAGCTAATAGATCTGCTGCTCAGCTCACAGTTGCTCATATATTAAATTCTACAAAGACTATGAAATCCCCCTGTCCTGAACAAGTTACTAGGGTAGCTGCAGCTATAAAATACAAAATAATGTATAGGAATAAGGGAGTGGGATATAGGGAATTATATTACAAAAATGGGAAAAAAGTGGGAGAAAAAGGGCGAGAAAGAGGAGAGTAGAAAAGAGAGAGGGGGAAAGAAGGGAGGAAGGGAAGGAAGGAAGGAAAGACCTCCCCCAAAAGCAATGGAGTTTGAAGCTCCCAAAAGAATGGGAAACACTATTTTGTCTCATGATTGGGAAGAGCAGATCTTCAAAGAAGACTGAACCTAGAGTTTCTACTGGCCTGACTACAAGCCTGGTCTTGGACCAGGAGTTGTGACAAGACAGGGCTCTTCCTGACTCTGGTCCAAAGGGTGGCACTCAGCTTACCAACGAAACCACTCACTTCAGGCAAATTCCAGCTGCCTGCCTCAACTGAGACCTGCAGCAAGACTTTGAGAGAATTTTATGTATTCCTAGTCCTTGAAAAACACCTTATGAAGTCTTTGCCAAAATTACTAGACTTCCACTGCTTCCAACCCAATATTATTTAAGAATAAAGCAGCCTGTTTTCATTTTCTTTTCTTTTCAAATGTCTGGTCTCCATCCCTGCCTGATATATGTAAGACCATAACTCACTATACTGCCGGGAGAGTCCTGACTTCTCATACAGCAAAACAATTTAGCTTAGCCCATGAAGAATCGTTACGAAAATATCCTTCAAGCATCGCAGTACTTCAAATAAGTAATAAAATCTATTAAATCAAAACAACACCAACAAACTCAAAAAGCTAAAGTGCAAGTTTTTGCTTTTTCTCAGAACCCAAAGCAATCCAACAGGACAGTTGGTAAGAACTAAAACCATTTCTCTTATTTTCTTTCTCTTTCTGAAACTAGGGAAAACACTCCAGAAAATTCCTGTGTAAGTAGAAATTTTCAGACATTGGCAACAATTGCTTCATTTTTCTGGTCACCTATCTCAGCCAGTGAAATCAGTGCAAGAATTTAACCATTTGAACTATAGAGGCAATTATAAACCTACTTCCGAGTTAAAAAAATCACCTATAATATTATTGTGAAGGTTCTGTATTACCTCTTTCATAAATTCATGTTCATTATATCCTAACAGAGCTTTGAACTTTGAAGACTTCACATTTCCTTTCAAACTTTATATAACATTCTGGTATACAAAAGTTGCCCTGTCTGTCTTTTTCAAATGACATGCCAAAGAATAAAATTATTAAGTACCTCATTTATAAATACTTAAGTACCTAAATGTAGGCAGTCCAAATTATATCACTTAAAGAGAACTGGGTATTAAAAGTTACATCCTCACAATGAAGTACCTTTTAGACTGAGGAAAAGAAAGGTATATTGGCTCCTAGATTGTGTGCCAATCACAAGACAAGTTATCCTGTTCAGTGTTACTTTTGTTGGATTTTTTTTAATATAGAAAGAGCTAAAGGAATAATTCTGAATGAAGAATAACCCTACCATTTAAAAAGCTCATCCTATTGCCATCACTGAATCAGCAGGAAATTCAGCTGCTAATGAACACCTCTAACCTTAACTACATCTATGAAAAAAATTTCTTTCTTCTTTTCAGTGTAAGAAAAACGACATCTTCAAAAATATTATAACCAAATGTTTTAATTTCACAAAAAAAGTTTGAATGAACATATTTTTTGTACTACCTATAAGACTGAAACTTATCTTCTTCTATGTGAGCAGAAGGGGTTCATGGATCTGATTGCAGAATGGTAATTAAAGCATTAGTGTAAGATTAGGAAATTATAACATTTCCATTGAATCTAAATCAGTATATACTATATACTCCAGGCAAAAAAAATTCCAAAAACCCTCTCTCCTGCCTTTTTAAGGGCTTACTCTTATTTAAAAGTATAAACTATTACTAAGCCTGTCACAAAAGTCTTCATATTGATCTAAATATCCATCTCATTTTAACACAACCAACCATAAATGTTGTATTCTTGAATTTTTCTTGTCCTTCAATGACATCTCACATTACTATGGATGCATAAGAATGACTACAAAACATTCTGCAACTCATCTTGTTAGCAGCATGTTGTTCTTGTACCAGCACAAATACTCAAAGGAGTCAGCATTGAACAGAAATGCAACCCTCATGTTCTGTCTCAAAAAAAAAAATCAGTTTACAATTTCCCACATGAACATCTCTCATTTTGTTTTCATTTGTTGTTATTTTTTCTTTATTAATGGAAAGTTGCAAAAAAGCTATATTTTTGCCACTAATTTATTTTGGTCAATCAATGATGCATGCATATTTGTTTTAAGAAATAAGATTAAAGGATGTGGTTTTAATAAATTATATGATTAGCTGGATAGGAATTGTATTTCTCTAGAATCTGCAGCACGTTCGCAGTTTTGCCTGACTTGAGTTCCTGGAAGAAGACAGGTTTCCACAGTACATAAAGAACTATTAGCGAAAAGAATTAGAATATGAAAAACAGACTATACACTCAAAAGGAAAAAGAAAATGTTATACTCTAAATACATGGAGAGCAGTTTTGGTTTGGGTTTGTCTTTTTTTTTTTTTCAGCAAAGCAGCAGAAAAAGAGACTCATGTCCCTTTACAGTCTAACTTAGCTTTAACTCTCTTCTGCCCCATAATTCCCAGACAAAACCAGCTCCACCATAGCCTTTCTGTAATCATAAATGGAAATCTGCAGAAGCTGGCTACAGGCAGGCTTCAGGAATACAATAGCACAGAGCTGGAACTACTTAAAACCAGCCCTAAAGTAGGAAGTGTGGGAAGATGGTGACATCCCACCAGCCCAGCAAGTATGTTTAATCAGAGGAAATGCTCCTGAGATGCCCCTGGGACAGGAAGTGTCGTGTCCCATGTCTGGAGGTTCAGCGGCACAGAACATGTCTCATTCACAAAGCAAATGGAAGTACCTCATGTCTCTTCTTCATCTTATATCATTCCTCTTCTTTTTAATTTTTAAGTCTTAATTACTTTGGCAACTTACTTCCTCTACTCCAAAAGCCATGGAATGGCTCACCTCTTATTCAATGAAATAAAACTGTTGCTCCTCTTCCTCTGTGTTATTCTAGTTCTTGGTAAACTTGAATTGCTTTAAACATCTATGCTCTAACCCACAAACAGGTCTGACACACTTGCAAGAAATACACACTACAAAACCTGCAATTTTAGTCAGTGTTTTTTTCTAACTAAAGATAAATTCCCCAACATGGTATTCATATTCCATCACGTGAGCACTTTCCAAAACACTGAACTTATTAAGGAGCTCTGCTTTTCTGATCTTTCTACATACAGAGCTGTCTTCTAATACACCACTAGAAGTAACTGGCTAAAAGCTTCTTTATTAATTTTAGTTAGCCAGTAGAATGTTTTCTGTTATGTGTGTGTTTAAATAAAAATTATCCATATGAACAGTAATTTCTGTACAGGACTTTATTGGTCAATACTTATTGTTGAATGTTATTTGCATAGTGTGAGACCACATTAACTTTTTTGATGCTTTACTACATAGGTTTGATTAAAAAATAAAAGGAAACACCTGCTTATGCAGATGCACACATCTCTTCTGCTTGTACTTCTATCAATGTGAAAAAAAAGCCCTAGTTGTCTTCTATTTTAAGCCTATTTTATACAAGGTTTCCTTTTTTTATCTTTCCTTTGGCAGAACATGTTCTAAACTGCTGTAGAAAAGTAACTGATTCATTTTTGGGTCATGCATTATCAAAGCAATTATTGACTATGTTTCAAATTCATAACATTCACTTCTTACTGCACAAAGGTGTTAACTTAATTTTTTTAAGGGATTAAGATTGACAGCGACCTCCTTGAGTGACCATGAAGCACTGTACAGAACAGAACTCTTTTCAAATGCTCTGTTGCCACTCAGACGTATTGTTACTGCTTTTGTAAATTTGTGGGAGTTGGTGCCTTTTGTATACTAATGCAAGACAAACTCACACTGTCTTTAACCTTAACTCTAACGAAGAACTCAAGATCTCAGACCTTTCAAAAATTGTCTAGATGGCTCTGGTGATGCTGTATAACAAATTATATCTTTTCAAGTTACAAGCTGGGGTAAGTTAAAGGAAGCAGGGATGTGAAGAAGCATCACTGCATCTTACATCCTTCTAACCAGAAACACATGAAAGGCCTCACTCCCTCATTGGCAAGTTCAGAGTCTGTTCCCAAAGTATGGTAACTGCCAAAGGGTAAAGCCTACCTGAAAGCACCACTAAAGTAATTGAGAACTTGACTGCATTTGCCCAGTGCCCAGCCTGAACTTTTACATGACTGTGGTATGTGCTATGAAAACAAACCAAGCACAGATAACTGTTATGGAGGGGCTCACCCAAAAGCTTTGGCCTACACCTGACCTGCTCTAATGATGAGGTATGCACAGAAAAGAAACAGAGAAGCACAGATGAACTCTTAAAAACTTTGTGCCTAGGTAACACTTCGGAGAAGGAACCCAGCAGGCAATAGTAACCCACGTAACAATAGCCAGATGGCTTTAGCTATGGAGAACGTAGAAGAGATTGGCCTGGGGTAATGGTATAAGACACCAGTGAAGCCATTGGTGGCTTATACCGACCAGCTATGTTAGAAAGCAATAAACAGCAAAAACAATAGCCCTTCATGGAGAACATCCTTGCACAGAGATCCCGTTCTACTTATAACTATGTTTTACATCACATGCCACGGATCAGTGTGATTCTGTCCCTGTGGCTACCTTACTCCTGACAACTAATCTAAAATATTCAGTTCTGTAAGCCCCCATCATATCCTGTGGTTTAGTTTTCCACTAGGATCCTAGGCTTAGGTAGCCAGGAGGATACCCAGAAACCCTCCACATTGCACGTAGGAGAACAGAGATGCACATGGTCATTTTTTGCAGCCTTCCACCAAGGAATGTCTAGCTCAGAACAGATTCTGAGCTTTCCAAGGTTTCCACTGTAGCAGCCACCTAGGTACTAGCATTGCCAAAAATCTGTGATTGGTGTGTTTCAGTACTCATGAATGAATCAATTCTTACTTAGCAATTCCTACAATTCAAATAATCCAGACCAGCTTCTCACAGTGGGGCTCAGTTTAAAGACCTTGCACCTGAAGAACAAACTCCCTTGAGGCATCAGCCCTTGTACTGTGCATCTCTTTCCCTATCCCAGTGTAGTTAAGGCTGTTAAGAATGCTAATTAAGTTCCTACTGTCTGATAACATATGCACGACACTATTTTTACAGTATTATACAAATATTTAAAATGTTTTGACAGACTGTGTTCTGAGAACACTTAACTGAATATCAAATGACTAAATCACAGGAGTTCTTCAGATGACATTACAGCTGATATGCTGTATGTAGCCAGGCACATGCTCAAATACAGTAAATGGTATTTACAGTTTGTAAAATTATGAAAATGGCATTAGGAGATTCAATATAAATCAATGATTCATTGTTTTGGGAGAATGAAATTTTGTAGCATCATTGCTTTTGGTGTTTTCCTTATTTCTGTCTGAAAACACAGGCACATAAATCTGAATTTGTTAGTAGGTACTATAAAAAGCCAGCAGTAGGTAAAAAATACTACTTGCCTTCCAGCTTACAAGAGATAGGATTTATTGTTTTATCTATTTACCACAGTAAGGTACAAGAAAAGGTACATTATTGATCCTTCTCCCCTTTGATCTTTCTCTAAATTATTGAAACACTTAACATGGAATGTTTTGTTTCCGTTGTAGAAAATAAACCAAACTGAAACTGAACAGTCAGACTCAGAGGTCTGTTATCCCATACATGTATGCACATACCCTCTATTAGCATTAATGAGAATTACCCATACATATGGATGAGAGATCAGACCCCTTAATTTGTTTAGATGAGACTAATTTTAATCAGTGTGAGCTAATGCATAATTTTGTAGCACGCTTGTGTGGTTGGCGAGTCAACACATTTGAGGTTTTCACTTCAGATTCTAGGAACGCCTCTGTAGGCCAAGGATCTTTGAAACAGAAAAATGTCAAAATATTAGTCAGGAATGTTATTCTCAGGGTACTTGTCCCCTGGTAAGGAGAAGAGGAGCCATAGTGACATTGAATGACCTCACAAAAGCAAATCAGGACAGAGAGTAAGTGTTGAATGCCAGAAGCATGATTTCGCATTGAATCCCTATCATTAAAAAAAAGTCCTACAGCCGTCATTGAGGTCTGCTGTAATAAATCATTGCTCTTGTTTATTAAACACAGGTCAGTAAACTTATATTCCTAGTGAAGCTTCAAAATTTGCATTACCTCCTAACCTTACAGCAACCTCACACAAAGCTCAGTAAACATGTTTATTCAAACAAAACAAGCATCAAGAAGAATTATTTAAATGCATTACAAAAACACCAAAACACACTGTACAAGGTGAGAACAAAGACCTGCTCAGGGAGAAACTTATGATACTTTGACCTCCATTTGAAAATGAGCTTCAGTCTCAAAAACATACCCCCACTTTTGTGTCAGATACACTATCTTTCCACTGCTTCATTTTCTACTGGTAATTGTTTTCCTAACTCACTTCCATCAGTCCCGCTCCATAGAGATCAGACTTTTTTTTAAGATGCGTAACTGTGAAGACATTGCCTATTTCCAAAAATAAAAAGAACGTACAGACAGACAGAAGTAGAAACTTTTTTTTTTTCCGGAGGAAATACTCAAGACAACTCCCAAAATTGAAGGCATATATCTGTGGGTAATGGACAAGAATTTGCACCTGTAAAAATATATCTATAAAAGAGATCAGTAGTGCAGACCCATGTGGAAGATGATGACCCATAGCTGTGATTAGGCCTGTTTCTTAATGTTTCCTTCAAGGTTTCACATTATTGGATGTTCAAACCATGTATTTGACAAATGTAACTTTTATTTTTTAAAACAGCTTTCGGCTATTCTCTTGTGCTTTTCGAGGTTCTGTGTGAAGCCATGAGTAACTTGTGCAGATGACCTTAAATAACGTTCTGTGTAACCTTGTAGTACATCCCACAATTAGCCAATCTGAAATGTACACAGGCAACTAAAAACGTACAAAAAGTTTGTACAATTACCCATACATATGGATGAGAGATCAGAGCCCTTAATTTGTTTAGATGAGAATAATTTTAATCAGTGTGAGCTAATGCATAATTTTGTAGCACACTTGTGTGGTTGGCGAGTCAACACATTTGACAAAATGTACAAAAGATATCTGTTTGGACTGACTTGTTTAAAAACATATTGCAGAGTGTGGATAGAGAAGAGAACAATTGGATAGTGAAGTTAAGTATTTGAATCAGAGACGATACTTGGTAAATTATCAGCACATTATTATTATTACAGAAGTTTCCCATAATTTACAAAAGTATTAAAATAAAAGATTGTTATAGGTGTTTTCCAAGTGAATCTTATTTTACTGCTACCTGAATTCATGTAATATAAGATAAGAACTTATTTATATGAGTCTGAGGAAAAACAAGCTGTAGTGTGTATTTACTAAAAGGACTCCATAGCTTGTCTTAACTGGAGATAAAGAACTCAAATTGTCAAATCCTAACAAACTGATCCCAGTTGGATATCATGTTACATCTTTGGGAAGTTGAATAAGCTCCATCTCTGATGATCCCCAAATAAAATCTATGCACAAATAAATTTATCTCATGTTCTCAAAGTAATTTTGAATACTGTTTTATTCCCTTCCCAAGGCCAGTCTGTGCTCCAGATCCAATTCAGCACATCTGCACAACATTCCAGCAACCTTCCCAAGCTAGAAGTGTAGCATCCAAGATACATACTGTTGTATCCAAACTATATTTTCAAATTTTATCTATTTACACAGCACCTCTGGATTCAGTTAGAAGAATCTCATCATGTTTAGTTCTCTGGACAATAAAAACAGAGTTCCAATAAAACATACTAAGATTAATAATGATGGACTCCATCACCTTTTAGTTGAGTTATTGGAGTTATTTTGTTTTGCAGAAATACAGGCAGAGAAAAACAACCAAAAGAACTTTCAATGTTTACTGACCAGGCATGGGGTAACTACCAGGGGTCAACTTATTGAAACTAATTATTGGAGGCACACTTATTGAGAGTAAAGTTATATCTACATCTTATAGAACTAAGAAAGCGTCTAGGGTGGGACATGGTCAGCATGTACCGTGGTGGTTCCCCAGGCAGCCTGGCCTGCATTCTTAGATGTTCACACACCAAGGGATCTTGGCATGCTAACTCTGAGAGAACAGAGGGTGGAATGGTGTGGAGATAACCATGGCCAGGCCCTGTGTAAATGAGGCAGATACGGGAAATCCACGGTACCTTGTAGCCAATAAATCACATAGCTACTGTCAAATAAGAGACAATATCCCATTCCACCCAGAACACTGGTTGCTGAGCCAGTGATTGTGGCGAAATCGTGTCCTGTGGATGAACTTTGCTCCTTATATCTCATTATAATCCCAAAACGCACCTCCACCCCAAAAGTTATCCGCCTCCCTCTGCCCCTGAGTGAGCATGCTCTCTGGATTTTTCTTAGTCTATACCTTTAAATCAAAGGGAGAGAATTTTACACCAGTCAATAATAAAGGTATGTATGACTAGAGTCAGTCAAGCTCCACCTAAACGTAGGAAAATAGTATAAAATGCCTTTAAGGAAGAGGCAAGGAGGGGAAGACACCACCTCTGAGAAGTCAGGGAGACATCACTATGGACTTCTGGGATCACTTCACAGGCTGAACCTCTCCTCCCCACCCATAGGGACGCCTTTGGGTAAGACTCATACTCTTGGTTATACCAGGTGCTTCCCCGGGAAATTTAGAATTCAAGCTTGCATTTGTAATCTTATTAGTAGCACTATACAGTTATCTTGCAACATACATACGTACCTTGGTACCTAAGTGTGCTTTACAGACAGTGTATTTTATCACCAGCAATCTAAAAGAATCTGTATCTGTTGTTCAAATAAATTACCTTAATTGTGGGTCTGGTCGCGAGGATTTTACTTCGGGGTATGCACCCAGATTTATGGCATAATCTGGAATCGTGTTAGTTCATCGACCGCGACTGGGCCCTGCACTATTAGTGCATCTGGACCTGTGTTAGTTCAACATATCATCTGTTGAACGCAGCCGGACTGATAGTGCTGATTTTGGCCTATCTCAGCAAAAACTTAAGGTATCAAATTAGGCATCACTTAGAGGCTAAGCTCAGCCGCCCCCAGCCCCTCTGATATCTGAGGACAAGCTGGAATGCAAGGGGGTTCAGCTTCTGCCAGATTAACCCTCTTAAATGCAACATCAGGTGTGTAATCACAGACCTATTAAGCAGAAAATTCTATACACACAACTGTGTGTTTTCTTTCTGGTGTGTTCCTGCATTATGTAGAACTGTTAAGAGAGAGCGAGAGCGCTAAAACTCCGTTCCCCAGCATGGTATATTTGCTATAGAATAAATCTAAAAGATGGTGCTCTCTTGTAGAGGGGCAATTAGAATAGAATCCAATAGTCATTGCTACAAAAAAAAACAAAAAAAATTGTCCCTTTCTGAACAAGTTCGTTTGGATCGTGCTCTATTGCTTCAAATAAGTTACAAAGTATTTTTCCTTTTTATACCTTTAGAAAGTTACTGTCAAGAATGTCTTCATCTAGCCAGTAAATTATTTTTTTCTAAATCTTTAAGAACCTTTTCAGGGTTCATGCACTTTTTTGTGCATTTCTATTGTAAGAAAGACTTTAAAAAAATATTTTTACAAAAATACACATGGGTAATAATCCATAGAATTTTACTTATAGTTTCATTTCCATCTGTTTTATTTACACTACTCTGTAAATGATTTAGGGTTGTGACTGTCCCTCTGTACTTTAATTTAGCCATAATTGCATAAAAATTATTAAGACAATAAAAGTAGCACAGTTACCAGATAAAAATAAAAATAAAATTAAAAATAAACCAATCAAAAAAGTGAAAAAAGTTCTTTTAGTTACAATACAAGTGTATAGATATGTCTTAAAATTAACAAACAATCTAATGGCAGAAACTTAACGAGAAAAAACTATTCATTGAGCAGAAAACATAAGATACCAAAAATGTTCATAAACATTGAAGCCTCTCCACAGAGAATTCACATCAGGGCTAAACTAATGATTATATTTTTGTAAATTCTGTGAAGACACTCACTTCTTTCCCATCAATTTCTATAAGTGCTTTAATCATCATAGCTTAAGTAGATCAATTAAACATTCTCACTCACGGAAAGAATCGACTGAGCAGCTCTCATACTTGATGCAAAAAAACCATGTCCCACACAACTATCTATCACCATTTGAAAAACTTTATCTGTACTTGTAAACTAAGTTAAAATTAAGGACATTGCCTTCAGGAAGCTGGAAGCACTTCTAAAAAATCAACGTCTAATGAAATTTAAAGGAGGGCATGAGGGCCTGGGAAGGATTTTGTGGTCACAGAGCCGCTATCACATGGCACAGAGCCACTATAACACCTGCCAATGATAATGGAAAAAGAAGACAAAACCTTCTGAGTTCTGGATCCTTTCCCACTCTCTCCAGAAACCTATTACTGAGTAAATAATATGCCCCTCAAAAATTATAGACATACGAGTTCATGCCCCCAGTGTACAGTGAAAATCACAATCGCTCACACAGCCTAGAAACGCAATTGGGTACATAGATTTACATCTATGTAAATGAAAGAAAGTCTTGGTAATAATAAGTCTTGGTTTGAATACAATATCTTGGACAATCATAATTTTAAAACTATGTCACAGAGTTGATGGTCTGCAGACAATCCTTATACATTCAAAAGTTCACAAAACTAATTATGATCATTTAATCATAAAATGGTTTGGGTTGGAAGGGACCTTAAAGATCATCTAGTTCCAATCCCGCTGCCATAATAGCAGCAATCTTTTCGTTGGTTAGTTGTGTCAACTTATTTTGGAAAGTCCTGTATTTTGTAAATCACCTTGCACGCTTCAAAGAAGAAAAATGAACTCTCATTTAGAGTACATATGTAAATGACATTCCTTTTCTTACAAGCTCATGTGTTTTGTCTTGCTTTGGAAAGACACTGGTATGTTCTCAGCTAGCTCTTTCATACAGCTTCACTTCTAGACAAAAAAAAAAAATTCCAAATTCAGGAATCAAAAAAGTCAAATAGAAAAATCTGAAACTTTTGACCAGCCTAAAAGCTTGGCTTCTATTCAGAGCTGGTCTCAGAGACCCTGCTTGGACTCAACATTATCTTCAGGGAGAGGCAGCAGTTCAGTCCATACTTTTTACAGCAGCACGTCCTCTCTTAACATCTCTGTCAGCTGTCCTGACTTTCCCATTTTGAGATACCTCTAACAGAAACTCCCTGTGAAGCTCTGGAAAGCTCCAAGTTTCTGAATTCTCAATCCAAGAGGCAGTTGGAAGAAATGATAAGGCATTTCTCACACAGGACAAACAACTTCTTTCCTTTCTAGTCTCTTTTTCAGACAAAGTGTTCCAAAACTATATGGGCAATTTGTACAATAGGTTTCAGAAAAAGGAGCCCTGATTTTGTCTCTTAACTTTTTGCTTATGAAAACCTATAATTTTCTGAACAAATTTTGGGATGTGGGTCTGATCCTCCTGCTCCATTGAGATCATGTGGGAAGCTAATTAAGGCATCCAGCTTAGCATAACATTTACCTGGTGAATAAAAGAAAAAGAATGATTTTTGGTTTCCTTTGTATATTCCTTGAAGAAGGAATATACGGGAATACAGCAGATACCTTGAGTAAAGTCATAGAGGTATTGAGGGAGCGGTTCACAGAAGTTCTTTGCCTTTCTAAATCTGAACTGAATCATCACCACTTTCATAGGATAAGCTTTAGCTTTCAGTATTCTCATTTTCAGTAATGGCTTTGCAAATATAGGTGCAACATAAGCAGTGAATTCTGTTATCAGACTAAGAGATTCAGGCTTCCTCTGAAAACACTATCATACTACACTTCAAATATACATCTCCAATGTATACAAAGGTCACTTCAACTCCATCGCTACTGTCTGAAACAGGCAGCTACTGCACTAGTTGCTTCATACAGTCTTTTATATTCCTTAAGGATGGGTGATCCATGGTGGCAACTTAGACTTGAATTTCTAAATTTAAAATGCACTAAAGAAATTCACATTTGCTTACTGCTAAAAATGACACCCAGCATATTATCCTACTCTACCCTTTTTTTCTTTTCAACAATTTCTCATGCATTCTGCTCTTGTGGTTAAGTGGGAATGAATCATTTTCTGACTATCTGCAAGACAGAGTTTGAGCAGTATGCGTGGAAGTGACATACACAGTCATTTCATTAAGAACCTTAAGTCATCTCTTTCTTTCTCAGTTTCATCAAGAAAGAACATCAGTACTGACAGAAATTATTAGGATGACAGAAAGTTTCTGCTACATCAAAATAAGGGAACATTATGGGATTTCAATTTTAGCAGGTCTAAAATTCAGAAAAAAGACTTAAAGGTGGGTAGTATAAAGGAGTATGGACTTGTACCTTAATTACTTCAATTTCTCTATTATGATGACTGTTAATTACATTCATAGAATTTCATACAAAATTAGTGGAAGAATAATGCTAGATTATTTGCCAGTTTTAGTCATACAGAATTTGTTTCTTTTTCATTATGAAAGGGGGAACCATGAGCTCTAATTACTATCTCCTCCCTCCTTAATGATACATTTGTATTTCCTCCCACTCCATGTTGTTAAAGTGGTTAATAACAGAGATATGCTTTACTTCTTCCTAGTTGCAGCATTAGCTGTTAGAGAACCAGAGTTAGAAGGACTGCCTAAGGGCTCAATCCACCTCACAGGCAAGTCAATAAAAAACTGTGATTCACATCACTGGGACTTGAATTAGGTCTAAATACACAGAAGAAAATCCAGCTGGTAGTATAGTTCTCATGTTCACTTTACCATTCAAACAGAATACTTATGAGCATGGGCAAGTTAGACCTAGCAATAGGAATTCTCTGTAATTTGTTCTGAAGTTAAAGTTACTCTAAGCAAGTAGGAGGAGAAGCTAAAAACTGGAGACATACTATGAATAATGAGGACTTTTATTAATAACAACAAGGGAACATTATGGCCAGCTATTAACACAAGCATTATATACACCATTTGATTTGCGATATCAGTAAATTATTTCTTTAAATTAAGTTACAAAGATGAATGTTTATAGGAAATGTGCAATAAACAGATTTATGCCCAGTACGATATTTTGCAAGACTCCTTAAAAGAAGGTAAAAAATGTTCCTCACAATAACAGCTTCACATAATGAAATCAAATCAAGTTGTTAAAGTTAGTGCAGGTATTAGTGCAGGCAGGAGGGAGAGTCTTGACTTCATATATAGAAAGTTACAGGAGTATATAAAGAACCATCAGTGTCCTTCGTACTTTGTTCAGAACAACTGTTCTCCTTGACATTTTGTACAGGCAAGAAGAGTGCCTGCTTTCTCATGTCTTCTGGAATATAATGTGTCTCTGGGAGAATAAGCACCATAATTTTCTTCCTCTGCAAAACTTAATTGATGCTATCTCATGTCTGATTTCTTCCTGTCCTGAAGGAAAATTGGAGAAAAAAAATTTCGACTCACCAAAGCAAAACTCCAAAGATAATTTTTGCTGGAGTATGCCATACACAGGGACTGTACCCCTAGCCTACTAGGTAAATCACTACCTGACCTCTACTCCAAGTTTTCTGTTCACCTTCTGTATTTTAATACAGGTTACGTAAGAAGTACATGACTACTGAACTTCAGTGCAGGACACTATAAAATCAGCTCCTTCTTAGTGATCACATATTGTAGAAGTCTACACTGATTAACATAGCAGCATGTTGCTCTGCCACAGTTAGCAGTTTTGCTTTTCCCTGGGAAATGATGTTTTACATTAAAAGTTTCATGCTGTCTGTAACTGAGTGTCTATAACATTCTATGATTTTTGCATCAGTGTACTGATGACTCAAGGTTATTAGCGGAAAAATTCAGCTACAGAGCAATACAAGATGACTGTCATAAACAAAGAGTGCACACAGCCTCCCGATACCTTTACATTTTCAAAAATTCAGTTGTATTTAATTTTATTATGGTTGATTTTGATTCAAAGGAGTGATCATGACATTGACGAACATAGCATAGAATGAAATGCTGTCACGATAAGCTACAAAGATAGCTCCTCCCATGTTTTTAAGACCTGGTTCTGTTTTCTTTCCCTTTTGAAAAACAGAGTATTGGATTCACTGAAAGCAATATGACAGATGTTTCACTGGATCAAGACCTGATATTTTTTTTTTTCGGTATAATGTAAAATTGAATAATTGCTCTAAAGTGAGTACAGTTGATAAAACTTATTTAAGGAACTGTCCCAGCAAATGTGTCATTGACCTCAGTGTGAATAGCTTTTACTGATGAGAAATAAACAACATGTCTAGACACCTAGGCATATGACCTTTTATATTTTCTTTCATTTATATGACAACGGCAATTCAACCTGAAGTAGCAGAAAATACAGATGTGATTCTATCAGACAGATACTGCTAGTATCTGTTCTTAGGGAAATTAATAACATTCTGGAACAACCTCACTGAAGTAACTTGATTTAGTTGATATGCTTGAGACAAGATTTACTTGAGAGAAGAGTTTACATGCTGCATGCAGTTTCAAGGTGCACTTTGAAACTGCAACTGCTAATGTGACTTAGGTAGTCTTCATAGAGAATATCGTGGAAGAAACGACAACTTGAACTTAAGAAGTAAAATAATGAGGAAACAATCCTTTAGTTTTAGAACAAACAATTTAAAGAAAGACCATCTTACATGAGGTAGTCAGATTAAATGCTCTGTCTACTCTATTTTCCCTCATTAATTTTAGGTGAATGGCAGTCTTTTATTGCAAAGAAAAATGTAAAATAGTTGATACATATCAAATATAAGGTGTTTGATTTTAAGACAAACTCTAACTTGGCACAATTTTAACCCACATTATTTATGTACATGTATATGTCACAGGAGGTTGTACAGGGCCGGGGGTTAGATAAAGAGTTATTCAAGCCTGATTTACATGCAACTGAGGTTTTACCATTGTTCTAGCCTGTAGGATGGAACAGTAGCAAAGGAAACATTGTCTCCCTTTGTGATCAGAGGAGCACAGGTTTGCCGCTTTCAGGCCCTGAGAGAGCTTCACAAGAGATGAACTAGTCTTACAGACACTCTATAGCCAGTCATCTGCATGATTGTGGATTAAGCATTTCAAACATGTGTTCTTATCATAGGCCAATGTTGTCTTCAAAAAAAATCATTGCTACTGAGCTTGATCGTGTTTCCTGCATTAGCAAAGGATAGGATGGCAAATGAACAAAAAAATTTTATTATTTCTAGTGCTAATTGCCTGAATACTTCTGCTATTTTAAAGGCATCTGCAGACCCAATACATGAGAATTAGTTCTCAGACATAACTTATAATCATTATTCTGACATCACAGCAACAGCTCCCACTCTCCTTTAATTCCATGCAGTTAAGGGAGCTAAATAAGAGAGGGGAAGTATTTCCTTCACTTACTGATAGACTGAAATATTTACTTTCATAATGAGCCCCTAGTAAAGATTTGCAGTCTGATCATCTCACGTTCAGTCACAGTTTGCCTTTATGGGGTGACTGTGAACACCATTTCTCAGATGCTGTTTCCCTGCATTCAGGAGTCCATTTTGAACCCAAAAGCATTAACCCAGACAGTTTGCATTTCTTCCTGTATGGTCATGTAAGATGTACTCTACACAAAATAAGGAACATCGACCTTGAAAGGAAAGGGAGGGGGAAATAATAAATCCCACAACCAAACCCATTCAAGAGCCCAGACCAAGATCTAAGCTCTGCCAAAATGATTTCTTATTCCATTTTACTGAAGCAGTGCCATGCTTTATCACTTCTGAGTTCATGTCTTACAGCTGAGGTGGCCCACTTGAATTGGTAAGTTGTTTAGTTAAAGTATACATGTGCTATTCACATTGTCAGTATAATTTAGAAGGAAAGAACATTTTGCAGGTGAAATACAGCCACAACTGTGACAGGAAGATGAAATCCAAAACACTAAAGCACATATAACTAATTGATGTGCTTCTCACTATGCTCCTTGTGTACCCCACTTACAGAAATATTATAGTCAGACTTGTGACACTGGTGACTCGCTGGTGGCAGCTGTAGATCTTCCAGGAGCTTCTTCTGAAGTCTCACAATCAAAAGTAAAATTGGTCAGGTAATCTTCGCTAAACCTAATGTACTACTACTGTCTGTATCATTACATCACTGCACACACGTTTATACACAAACTGCAATATAATTTGGAGAAATGCTGAATTTGCCTTGTGAGTATGAAATATGCATAGGTTGAAACACTAAAATAAATTTTGGCTATAAAAAAAGATGCTTTCCAAGTCACCAAAGTCCTCAGTTTACAACCATTGAAGTTTACGCTTCATTACACCTGCTCAGAAATAGTTGTGTTTCTTTATAGATATTTTTATAGAGGGGGGTTGAGTGGCTTAGCTTCTTCAGTCCAGTCAGGCTGCTGCTTTAATAGGATAGATCAAGTATTGCCATACAGGCATAGACATATTTTTTTAAAGCAAAAGGCTCTGCATTAAAGTGCAGACCATACCTAAAAAGGGCTACTTGCCTAAACAGTAAGGAAATCAAAGGCTTTCTTCTTGTAATTTACAAATAAGGAAACCCAGATCCAGAATGCTAGAAGTGCCCTGTAACTGTTTATTTCAATGTAATTGAAAAATCTTGTGAAGGCAATGCTGAAAGTTGAGCTCATTTCTATTACACTGCAGTACAGTACCAAACTCTATGCATTTCATGTAAATTAACATTATCAGACTACAATGAACCTAAACACTCCGCCACCTGTACTTTGTGAAATGTGAATAAATAAAAACTTGAAAGTAATGCAAATGAAGTCACTAACAAAAGAACCATAAAATTCGGAACTAGGTCAAAAGTGAATGCATTAGTGTTCAATATAATTCTGTCTTAGGTTTTAATGTTCACCTTCTTCTTTTGTTCTGCTGCCAATCGATTATCTTTCAGTAAAGTTTACATGTTACCATTAAATGTTAATAATGCATAAATATTAAACACACCATTGTAAAGTTAGCAACACTATTAATATCCTCAATCTCTATAGGTGATACTAGAAATAATTAAGGCTCAGTATCAATAGTCAGAATCATAAAAATCTTGTCTTTCTGGAATTCATAGCAATAAACAATGAACAAGGTATAACTGATATTTAATACAACCATCTCTCCCTACAGAACTGTAAAGAATGGGGAAACTGGTCTTAGGAAAGAAAAGCCAACATTTTTTAAATAAGACATTTCTCTTAATATTTCATTATTTTCTATCCTTTTGTCTGTATGTAATACTTATAAAATGCTGTAACCACCCTAAGAGATTGTGTATTCTGAACAGCTTAGCAATATTTTGTTCTCTAGTTTGCTCAAGAAAAAAAAAACCAAACAAAACCAACCCTCTGCAGCACTGACTGGCAGAAATGTCACTGCCAGATTCCCCTCTGCAGATCCCTGTCATGCAGGGCATTGTTAAAAAAGCAGGCAAAGACTTAAATGTGCATAGTTGCTCTAGCTTTCAGTCCCACTACGTGACAACAGCTAGCTGAAGTATAAATGTGCAATAAGCTTAACACTCCTCCAAGTGTGCTAAATCATTGTGTTGGCTCAAATTTGTTTTTTTAAGAGCTTTGACGACTTCACAGCTGGTGAGTTGACACTTTCCATCACTCCACCACTTGGCAACAGATGCTTCTTACTCATGCACAGATGCTGAGTATCCACCCAACCCTAACATTAGCCTTGTGTTTTGAACTAATTGGGCCAACACAGTTGTAATTAAGACTTGAATAATTAGAAAACTAACATGATTACTTTCACAATTAATCCTTCTATTGTACCATTACATTCTCTTTTGGACTATCCTGCATAGCTCTCATTTCCTTGGGTCCTGTAAATGCATCAGCCTTCTAAACAGTGGAATAAAAACTTACTTTGCAGATAATATTAAGCACATTTTAAAGGGCCAGTTTCACTCTGATTTTAAAGAGTTACAATGTATGATTGGGATTGAAATTTCAATTTGCCCATTATGTGTATCCCTTTGCAACAACCACACAGGAATGAAAACTGTACACAAGCATGAACAAAAATTTTTAAAGACAGTATGTGAATATATGTGGATCCAGTGTAATATAAAAGATCTTTAAGATAAGTTGATCTGATGCATCCTGGTTTATTCCTTTGATTTGGTGTCTGTTCTAAATGATGGGTGATGATGAGTAACTGTTAAGCAAAGGAATCTAGCTGAGGGGAAAGGAAGAGTCTCTTTTCAGTAGGGAGCCTGTCGTGGGGAAATGGCAACTGTAGTATTTGCAAAGAATAGCAGAGAGTGTCATTTTAGAGAGGACATAATTAAGAGAAGAAATAGTAGGAAATAAACAATTAAAAACTGAATGTGATTAGGAAATGTCCATTCAAAGCATGAGGGGTGTATCGCTTTCATCATCCAAAGTTTGGAAGGACTGGATGAGTATGTAAACATCTCATGCTTTGGGTATTAAACTAATTTTAAACAGTGCTCAAGATTCATATGCCAGCAATATGCAAAATTAAAGTGTTCATGTATGTGTATGCTCACAGAAATGCCACTTTTTTTCTCAGATGCATTTACTAACATACACACAGAACAAGGAACTCATCAGCCAGTAAAAATCACCACTAGTTAAATTTTCATTCTTTGGCATTAGAGAGACTGAGAACAATAGAGAAGAAACATTATAGCTGTACAGGAATATTAATAAGAAGCATAATTTAGAAAATGTATATTCTGTTTATAAAAAGGAAAATCTAAATCTTTTTTTCTTTGTCATTCTAGATAATCTACACAGTTCTTGGAACAGCACAGGAAGCCTGGTACTTTTGAGTTAGATCACTCTTAAAGGTAAGAATATTGTTTCATATGATATATTTAAGAAATAGACATCTGTAATCTCAATTGTGTGTTAGAAAATCACAAGGAAAAAAATTAAATACATATTATATGCAATAATGGAGTTAACAGGGAATTGTTGCAGATAGACTCTCTCGAACTGAAGATTTATGTTCGCTAGTCTCCTCCCGATGTTTAAACCATATTATTTGCACCGATATCTAAACTTGCTTTAAAGGGCATTTCAGGAACATATTTATCAGGGAAAGCAAAGAAACAGGAGCAGGGAAGAAGTGGTTCTCAAACAGGTTTGAAGGAGAATAGTAAGTGTTAAATGGCAGGAGCCAGTAGCAGCTCAGCCTCCCCTGAGACAGCAGCAGTTCAGTTCCCCTGAGGCAGGAGAATGAGAAAAGGCTTTAATTACTGGCTGCCATTGTTAGTGAAAATAAATATACTGCTTCCATATTCAAGAAGAAATATAGCCTCAATTCCTCTTGGCCTGCTAATTCCTTAATCCAAACTACAAATGCTTCTGTTTATGGCTATGATAATCCCCAGGGTTAATATCTGACATTAGGGCAATTTTTGATCACAAGCCAATCTATTGTAAAAGTTTGTTAGGTGTTGTCGAGACAGTGACTCATCATTTCCTTAGGCACAGAAAAGGGAACGTGATGACAGGAAGCTGTGGAGGGAACCATGACCACCAGAAAGCAGTTATACTAGCCTGCTACCCTTGGTGTGCTAAGTGGGGACAAAATGAACTAAGATGCAGCTTGCACTGATAGCAACAACTGAGGTAGGCTGCATAGTAACCAACTCCACCTGTTCTTTATCAAATAAGTATGACTATATCAAGTCTGATTTATTAAATCTCAGCTCTTAGTTAAAATCATCATCTATCACTAGGAATCTGAACAACATGAACCCAATTCTTACCTAGACTAGGCAGGAGACATGCATATATTTAGAAATAGTTGTGAGATCTTCCATTCAACAGAAAAATAAAACATAATATCCTCCCATTTTTACCTGAACTAGCATCCCTAGGCATGTATCACGGAAAGGGCTGTATAGCCACCAGGCAATGAGAAACGAATGCTAATCTGAATGTTCAGCATCTCCCTTCCAACCCCTCCACAGAACTGTAATAGCAACATTTAGAAAGACAGTTCAGTGTGTGAGTTTTCTATTTAAAATATTCATGCTCATTGATCACAAATAGGGCAAAAAAAAAAGTCATACAGTTATTAAAGGAAAAGTGAGTTGATTAAAAAAGAGTGATCTTTAGAAAACATTTGCAAAAAATGCCCATTGTTTGTTGGAAGATAATGCTCCAGGGAGTTCCAGACAGAGTCAAAAAAATCCTAATCAAATAAACAAACAAACTCACTCAGTTTAAATAACAAGCTTAGTGAAAAATACCTTTACAGGAAAAAAAAAATTCTAATATTTCCTGTGTTCTTGGATTTTTTTTAACTTTACCTATTAAAAACGTCCAGATGCTTGCCCTGATGGCTCTGCTCCGTTCTGCCAAGCATAGAATCTCCTCTACACTCAGCCTAGGATTACTCACGTTCTTGGCTGCTGGAACTCAAATATGTCCTTGACTGATACATTTTGGCTCTCAGGGTGAGAAAGAGTGACAGGTAATTGCCATGTGCTACACCTGATGGGTAATTCAGAGTGGGATTGAAGTCCATTGATGGACATGAGTTTAGTTCCTTTTGTGTTCTGTGTACCAAACAAAGGACATTTCCATTCCAAAAAAACAACAAAGCGGGGGGGGGGGGGGGGGGGGGGGGGGGGGGGGGGGGAGATGAGGAGACATGAGGACAAATGTAGAAGAAAGTGGTGGCGTCTGAAAACTTCCATCGATTTAGATGCAGTGAGGACCAAAAAATGGGTAGAAGTCGTTACATTGAATCACAAGAAGTTACATTCTTCCAAAAGCATTTTGATTAGCAAGTTCATTTGTTTTCCTTATCAGCACTTATCTTCTCAGCATCACCTCTTAATCTCTGTATTTATTCTGACATATGCACTCTTTCAAGCAGAAGCCAGGTATATCACATTTTACCTCTTTATTTGTTTTGTCATATGTGCTCCTTCAAGTAGCAGTTCAGAGGCAGAAGTGACAAATTACCAAAAGGTCTGTTTTATAGAAAACTTAAGTCCCACTGTCTAGGAGGTCAGATTAAAAAAAACTATTTAAAGATGAGAATATGAAACACAGCTATATCCTGAGAGGACTGCTCATCACACAGTGATAGAAAAAAAGGGATCTTTATTGAAAGGCATAGGGTTTTTTTTTCCTTTGTTTTCTTCTACACGTGTAAATCAGGACTTCTGTAGTATCTATTTAGAGTTTCAGTGAGGTAGTTCTACACTAGATAGGTGTAAATATGCCCTGGATTATAACTGTTTTACGCAGAAAAGGAATAAGAAGTGTTACTTGTGACAGGGAATTCAATGAATTTATATTCCATTTACGATTTTCAAGAGATATAGTTAAATATTTAAAATTATGCTAAACAAATACCAAGATTATTATTAATATTTTAGGGATAAATGAAAAGACAGTTAACAAGCAAAGATACAAGTTTCCTAAATGGAAATGAAATGGCTTTTCATTTTGTTGTATAATTAATACTCCAGTTTAATGATTGAAATATTATTTGAACTTGAACAGTTTTTACAGAAAGCTTGAATGGCTTCATCATCAAATCGCTAGCAAAAGTATTGAGTAAAAGTCTGCTCAGACTGTTCAAGACAATGGAAATCTAGTCAAGAAACACGACTTCTTAGCTTTTCTTCGTGCTACAAATATTCTTAGAAAACTGTAATTAAATTATACTATCTGGTATATTTGTTCCATTTAACAACATTGTTTTTATTTGCAGTATTTTCTTAAATAGGAAAAATGAACCATGGGATGGAGTCTTTTTTTTTTTCCCCTTTTAGTTTATATATTGAACTAAATACAAAACAGATACATGAAGGTGTATAACATGCACACACAGAGTCAGTATGCTGTAGGACAGAATGCCAAGAAGGTTATTCTTATGTACTTTGTGATCTTCATATAGTCTTTTAAGAGAGTTGCTTAAACTGCCATCTCAACTCCGTATACAGAAACACTGTACTATATATATATATAAAGGGTCCAAGGGGACTGAAGAACATAAGTGAGTAGTAAGGGAACTCAGAACGTAGATCACCAGTTCAAGCCAAGCCCTGTGGGTAGTGCATAAACAAACCATAATCCTTGTGAAATGAATAAATGGCCACAGACAAGTGTTGAGCAAATGTGTGTCTGCATTTACAATTCCATTTAGCACTTGCTGGCAGCCTTCAGAGAACAGCAGCCAAGAACCTGCCTAATGCTTATAGACTCTAAATGACCTAGGTCAAAAAGCTGGATTTTGGGATCAGTGCTGGAGCACACTGTTGATCAACACAGGTCAAAAGTCTCATCTGTTCTCTGGAAAAGGAGTGGGTTTGCATCCTTATTTACCTTCACTGGAGAAAAAAAAAAAAAAAGAATTTCAAACGTTTTTCTAACCAAGTCAGCCACAACTGTATTTTGTAAGTATATTTGGTGTGCTGGATATAGCATTAATGCGGTCAGTGAGTAAATGTGTACATGAAAAGAATAATAAATCTGATCTAAATTTGGCAACAAAAACTACTCGTCCAAGTCATTTAAATGAGTATTTATCATCGGCTTTGGAGAGTGTTCTGAATATACTGTACTCCGAAAGTTGAAGGACAACATAATTCTGGTACCTAAATATACAACTTTTAAACTTAAGTGGGAGACAACACTTTATTGAGAGTTAGGTGCTTAGATACTTTCTTATTTAGAATCTCAGGCCTATATGTTTCTTATTAATGTCTCCATAAAGGTTTCCAGTCTGAGCTGTGATTACAGGTCTGGGCCATTCAGCATAACAGCACAGAGATGGATGTCAGCACCCACAGACCCCAACTCACACTCTGCTGGGACACAGGACTTACATTATACGTACATCAACCAGTGCAGTCATTGCCTTAAAAAATATTGACAGCTGAGACATCTGCAGGAGAAAGATGTCCCTCCAGCCTCAGAACTGTCTGGTGTACATCAACGATTCTAATCTTTACCGGAAGACCCTCTTCACCCTCAAAACTGAAGTGATGATACATTTGACAGAAACTGAACCACAGCTGCTCCTAAAGTAATCTGACCAAATCTTATGATGCAATACCTTAGCTCCCATCTGGTTGGGAGAAAAAGAAGCCTCTTTAAACAATCCATTGCAACATTAGCACTATAAAACATGTCTTTGACTCCTGCTAAATACCAAGCCTGGTAATAAATATGACGATGTATGTTAGTATTTCACTTTGATATAGAAATTATCTACATGAAAGATTTTTTTTCCCCCTCAAACTACCAGGCTTGGAGGTTCAACAAGAAAGCAGACTGAAGCTTTCTCCCTCTCAAAACACCACTGAAGCTTCAAAGCTTTGCTACAAAATTATTGCCTCAACAAATATTCATCCAGTGACACATACCAAACCCAATGCCTTCAAGGAGTTACATCTGCAAAACAAGTGGACCTTAGTGAAAGTTTCTATTAATTCAAAGGAAGATAAGGTCCGAAACTTATTCTTTAATATGGTACATCTATGACAAAGAGCAATAAAAAGGGAAGCCAGGAAAAAGTAGTAGCAAACACTACGTTTGCTTCTAAATCAACCAATTGTGAGTCTGAGAAGTCATTCAGAAGGTGCAACTTTCACAGTTGCTTGAAAACAACATCCTCTGAAAATACGCTGAAAACTTATATATTTGCAAGCATACATAAAAATATATACACTGCAATATATGTTCCTTTTTAACTGTAAGGTATGCTTTTGCAAGAACAATGACATTGTGAGGTATCTGAGTTAAAACTTGCAGAGCCTTGTTTCCATGAACCAGTTAAGAGTACGCAATTTCTGCAGTGTAGACACACAAGTAAACTCCAAAGCTGGAAACAGAACTGCCTATTACTGTGCCAGCTACTTACTGTACACTGAGATACAGCCCCTGACACAGAGTGTACAATCTAAAACAATTAAAAATACAGGAAAAGGGAATAAAGAGATGGTAGAGCATTGGAGCACATATGCCTCATTCATGTGAGTACTGGAGTGTTTCAGAGGGGTTTTCTGTTTCAATTAAAAAGAAAAATTTACACAGGTGGACCAAGTGAGAAAAGCAATGTCCTCGCAGCATCAAAGGAAGGAAGAGTATGGATGTGAAAGTGATGAAGCATTAAAACGTGGTAGATGAAAAACAGGAAAGGAAAGAAAGAGGGAGAGTGCTAAGAGGAATAGAACGAAAAGAAAGACAAATCATTAGGAAGACAAAAAAGCTATACGAAGAGGAAGGCGCTATCCAGAGGTGCAAGAGTAAGTGCCCACGAAACAGACTATGAAAATAACAGAAGGAGTAGGGAAAACAAGCGTCTGGTGGGACACAACGGTCTTGCTAGGAAAGCTGATGTTAGTTCTCCAACGCATGTTAATAACACAGGGCTTGAAAAGCCTCCCTTTCTGGTAAAGCAAATTCCCATATATTTTTGAGAAAGGAAACTGGGGAAACTCATTAACCTCTGAAGCTTGTTCTATCTCACTCTCACCCCATCTTCTTGAAATGACATAATATATCTCCTTACCTTACATTATCTGGATTATTACTGTAATCGTTAACAGTTGTTTTCTTTTTCATATATCACTATCACTGTTTTAGCAGGACTGTGCCTTGCTGCTCTGTGGTTGGTTTTATGTCAGCTTTCAGAGAGCCCCTTTTGCTTTAACCCTTTTCAAACCTCAATTTAATAAATTTCCTTGAAAAGCTCCTAAAACATTACAGTGCTAGCATCAAACACTAATTTTCAATGGAGTTGGGCCAGATAGCAATCGTACTCTTCTGCTACTAATAAGGAGATGTAGATTGAGGCAAAAAAAATTTAACACTGGCCTCATTCAAAGAACTCAAAATAGCTGAAATAAAGCTGAACTCTGCACACAGCTATATACTTAATACTATTTGATATGGCCCTAGAGTAAAAAAATAAAAATGCAAGAGGGGGAACTAGACTATACTGACATGTCTTCCACTGCCTTCCTGTGTAACCTACGTTCCTATGTTTACCAAGTCTGAAAAGCTTCAGTGAGTCAGATGCCTCAATTTATTTGTTTAATGAAGAATGATATTTCCCATATTGCTAGGGTCACTTTTGGACCTTTTTTGGACTTTTTGGACTTTTTGGACATCTGCATATGAAGAAGCCTACAATCCACCAATGGAAAAGATCAGAAAATAATTCAATAGTTCAATATCTTTATAGATGATCTAGATGTAGGGATTGAGTGCACCCTCAGTAAATTTGCAGATGACACTGAGCTGGGTGGGAGTGTCGATCTGCTGGAGGGTAGGAAGGCCCTACAGAGGGATTTGGACAGGTTAGATAGATGGACAGAGACCAACGGCATGAGGTTCAACAAGAACAAGTGCCAGGTCTTACACTTCAGCCACAACAACCCCATGCAGCGCTACAGGCTGGGGGAAGAGTGGTTAGAAAGCGGCCCGGTGGAAAGAGACCTGGGGGTGCTGATCGACAGCCGGCTAAACATGAGCCAGCAGTGTGCCCAGGTGGCCAAGAAGGCCAATGGCATCCTGGCCTCTATTAGGAATAGTGTAGCCAGCCGGTCTAGGGAAGTGATCGTCCCTCTGTACTCGGCACTGGTGAGGCCACATCTTGAGTACTGTGTTCAGTTCTGGGCCCCGCACTTCAAGAAAGATGTTGAGGTGTTGGAGCGAGTCCAGAGGAGGGCGACCAAGCTGGTGAAGGGTCTGGAGGGTCTGACCTACGAGGAACGGCTGAGGGAGCTGGGGTTGTTTAGCCTGGAGAAGAGGAGGCTCAGAGGTGACCTTATTGCAGTCTACAAATACCTGAAGGGAGGTTGTAGTGAAGTGGGAGTTGGCCTCTTCTCCCGGGCAACTAGCAATAGGACAAGAGGGCACAGCCTCAAGCTTTGCCAGGGGAGGTTCAGGTTGGACATTAGGAAGAATTTCTTTTCAGAAAGGGTTATTAGACATCGGAATGGGCTGCCCAGGGAGGTGGTGGAGTCACCATCTCTGGATGTGTTTAAGAAAAGACTGGACATGGCACTTAGTGCCATGGTCTAGTTGACAGGGTGGTGTCAGGGCAACGGTTGGACTTGATGATCCCAGAGGTCTCTTCCAGCCTGGTTGATTCTGTGATTCTGTAATTATAGCATTATTATCTATTTTTATCAAAACACGAGGAAAACCCGCACTTCCCCGTCTTCGGTGAACTGTCATCTCCTGCAGTCTCTGAGGCTAGCATACAGGAAAGTAAGTGCTCTTCAGTTAGAAGCAGATAGAACATCTGATCTTGTAAAATAATAATAGAGACGTAAGTGCATGTGTAAGACTTGTGTAGAAACCCACAGACACACTGCCATGAAAGCGTGATTTATTTATGTTTTACTTACAGCAACAGCTTTGTGAGACAAAAGGGGAACAGAACCACCATGTCAAACAATGTTTACAGTCAGTCCTTGTGAAAGACTGGAACGGAAGTTCCTGTTGTTTGTATGTAACCTGGATGTCTGTGACTGCATAGGAATTGTTTACACCAGAAATTTTTCCATGCAGCGCATTAAGTTATTGTCTTTCAATTTTTTTTAATGAATACTCTGATGTATATTAATGAATACTAATTATACTGAGAAAATATTGATTATTCATGAAAGAAAAAAAGTGAAGACAGGTATAATAGAAGCTGATTTGTGCATTCAAATAGTTCTACCGTGGTCAAGACTTGCATCTCTGAGTAGAAGAAGCACAAAACTTAGTAAATGAAACATGAAAAAAAAAATGAGCCACATGCTACAGCAAAATGAGAATCAGTGCCTGTTAACTTCTTCCAAAACCAACTTCTTATCCAAGAAAACAGTGAATGTATTGAGTCACCATTATAAAAAACATTACTTTCAGAAATCATTTTCAAGAAGGAAAGTATACTGATAGACAATTAAAACTGTCAGTATTCTCAGTACTTTGCCTGAAAACCTGAGATAATTTTTTCACATGTTTATGTTTTTGTGAGAAAGAGAATTTGGTATTTCTCACTGAAAAAGCTAATGGAATAAGTAACAGACCTGCAGGTAACCAATATTTCCCTGAATTGTTCTTCTTTTTTTGGGGGTAGGGAGAGAGTGGAGCAGGGCAGGGGCTTGAGAGATATTTTTGGATGAAGAAATATCTCTCCATATTGAGTAGCTGAGCTTTTAATGTAACATATAGTGCTATGAATTGCATTACCAACATTGGATGATAACCAACGATACAGATATTTAATGACAGTAAACAGTATTGGCTGAAAAAAACAGTGCAATTAATTCACACTTTTATAAACTTCTTAGGAGTTATACATCTGTTTAAGAGAGCAAGATTTGAAATCAATTAACTTTCCATTGATCTTTTGTCCGTTATGACAGTTTTTTAAACACAATGTGTAAATTTTTGTGTGCAACAGGAAGAACACTGACATGTTTAATACAACAGATCTTAATTTTGTCCCTTACAGTATTAAAAAGTTTGAGCTGTTTACTACCTCCTTAATTACATCCCCTGACAGCATAGATATTAAGTGTGGACTTGCCTGAGACTATCAAATTCAGTTCACTTTAGACATTTTAGGGTAGATGCACCATAGGCACACATGGTCACTAACTCCAGGCTGCATAAGCATCCCTGACTTTTTCTTATTAATCATTTAATCTTTCAAGACAGCTTCCCTCATCTGTTCTCTCTTTTTGTGTTCCAGATAAAACTCTTCAATTATCAGTCTATTTCTTTTGATATGCCACACTCTCTACCACCCCATGAAAAATATGTCCTCTCCCTCTTCAATCGAACACTTTTTTTTTTTTCCCTCAGCAACTACCAATTTAATTTTCTGACCACTTGTATTGAACCAGCACCCCCACTCACTCTTATCCCCCCACAGGACTGCTAATCCTGCGACAGCAACTATCCAAACCCCACCAACCTCTGAGTGTAACATTACACATGCCAGTCACAGCCCTCAGCCTGATGGTAACCTGGAAAGCTACATGCATATTCTTGACTCACATTTCAAAAATCCCTGTCTCATTTAAATACCGTGGGACTTTGAAGCCTTGAGTCTACGAGTTCCCGCTTGCGAAGGAACACCACTTGTTATTCAGAATGAAGTTTTACCGTAATGTACTTTTTCTTCCCAGCTGCTGTGCTTCCTCAAATATCTGTAGTAAGCACAAAGAGGGAAAGTGCGCTTGCCTTTCCTCCTCCCTTCTCACACCCCTGCACGCTTCTATCATTCTTTTCTCAAGCTTCAAAGAGCCACCGAATCGTCAATAACTGCAGCCACTCATAAGAAGCTGCTTAAAACCTGAATCCCTCCAGGGAGGAGTTCCAGGCTGGGACACTTGCCTCTGCCCCCAGCCCTCTCCTGACACACAGCACAGGCTCCCTTGCTGCAGTGCAGGCTGTCAGTTTGCTCAGTTTGAACTTTCAATGCAGAAATTCAGCATGATGCAGTCAGCCAGATAAAGCAGCACTTACCTTAATTGAAATCTTTTCTCTGGTGAAGCTGGAGCATCAGTCAAATCAACAGTGATTTGGGGGTAATCTAAGTTTCAATCAACACCCTCCGGGTAGCTGCATACTGCTCTGCCTTTTTTTCGTTGACGTTGAACTCTTCACTGTCTAAAGGAGAGAGAGAGAAAGATAAGCTGAAATCCTCAGAGGCTCCTAGGGAGTGAAAGAAGAGGCACCAAAGCAATGTTTCTTAACATGAGATTCTCAGCAAGCGTGCTCAGGTCTGGAAGATCGCGTAACTGCTGTGATAGGCTCCTGTCATGTCCCCTGAGCCGTGAGATGATCATTGACCTGATTAGCTCTGAACACTCCCTACATGCAGAGAAAGCACTGAGAGGATTGGTGGGTCGCAAGGGAATTGGGAAAGGCACCAGGGCCACTTGGGAATCTTCATTCTTCCAGACTAATGGATGTGCTGCAGCTGAGGCTGTAATTTGTGAGGAGGTTATGCACAATGTTAACCATCTGAGGACTTAAACAAATGTGCTTTTGCATGCTGTTTCTCAAGGTGCACTAGCATTCAACACAGGGTAGAGCTGAGTAATTAGAGGCTGATGTAGCCGTTTCATAATACAAGGCTCACTGTATGAGATGTTCTGTAAGCTGAGAGATAAAGGGGATTCATACATTTGTCTCTGACCCTGGAGACAATAGCAGTTAATGGGTAGAATAAGTGAAATTAGCATGGTGGGCTCATGTTAGCCCCCAGATGGCAATCAATCACCATGGAAAGCAAAAGAAAAGAACAACAAAACCCAAACAGACTAGAATTATTTAACAAGTGTATGTGGCAATTTAAATAAAATGTGGAGAAAGAATGCCAAATTAGTACAGAAAGGACTCTTCAACATAAGAGATAAAATCAGTAGCAAAGCACAACAATACAAATTCTGCTCAACACTTGCAGTAGAGGGAAAAAAACAACAAGAAATGCATTTAAAGGACCTAATTTGCCTTTCACTTATACTGATACAAATAAATCTATTAAAGACGACACTTTAAATTTAGATGAGGGAAAAAAAAAGCAGAGTGAAAGAAGAATGAGGTGTATTTGTTACCCGTTTTTGGTTCTAGGGTATTAAGGAAACTAGATTTTTGTGTACCAAGTATTCAGGCTTACATGGTCAAATGAGTTCAGCCAAAGTATGTCAACTTTTATGACTATCCTCATCTGCTATTTTCCTGCTTCTTGGATGACAATTATGGCACTAGCCAATTGACTCAATTTTCTTTCAGATTTATCCATGGAAATACCAGTTTGTGGGTATTATAACATATTTAGTAATGGTGGTCTGATGCACTAATATAAAATGGATAAAATTTTCTTTTAATAACAACTAAAGAAGAAGATTTGGAACCTATAGTAGTAATGTTAGTTCATATGTAGTTATTGTTACTTACTTTATGTAATGATGAAATAAAGATAATCATAAACATATACTGAAATTCTTAATCATGTTTATTTACTGTGGGTCTGTTTTTACCCATTTTTCAGGTGAATTAGTATAATTGTATTTTAGTAGGATAAGCACTCAAGAAAAACATTTTTAAGTTGTTAAGCAAATGGCAGAGGAAATGGATCAAATATTTACTTTCTAAAGGCATTCACATCAGAAATCTTATTACTACAGAGAAAACAGCATCATGTGACTTAGATCAGCCAGAAGTAACCATAAAAGTTTGAATCTCCAATTTATTTCACAAGACACAGAAGACAATGATTTCTCACCCTAACTGCGGTCACCCTAACTGTAATGCCTGAGAAACAGGCAATAAATCTAAGTGCCCCATGTTCCCACTGCACAGTCAGTAGGAAGAGACCAACTTTTCCACCCTAACAGTGGTAGCTATATAATTTTCATGATCGTCCTCTGGAAGTGCCTCTCTCTTCCACTGATCAAAAGCCCTTCCATGTGAAAAATCTAGATAAGAAGATTGTCTTTGGCAATATTTCATATTCAGACAGCATTTTTTTTAGAACATAGGTTATCTTTTAATATGATTTACAGAATTACTATCACCCAGGGATTCCCGTTTCACCTGGGACTAATGGTAACAAAATAATAATTAATCAAATAAGAACTCTTTTACATGCATTAATATGAAACATAAACACATTCTTGAGCTTGACTAAATGGGTTTCATGTGTCAAGACTAAGGTAATTTGCTGCTACAGCCCTCACTGAAAAAGAGGTTGCTTTCCTTACCCATAAATTTGTACCACAGAATGGGCAGCTAGTCATCCCAACACTTATGATCTTATCTGTTCTGACATAGCATCTCTCATGACACAGGTAATCCACAGACACATACTGTATTATTTATGTTTTCAAATACAATGAAAGAAATTAAATATGAAAAAGATGTTATTAAGACAATTTCTTTGCCATTCCTGAAAGCTTCCAATTTCAGGTTTCTTGCTGTTTTGTTTAGTTGAGTCCTAATTCTCACCAGCCCTGGAATTTTCAACACATCTCTTAAACTACTGTTCTACAGCCTAAGAGATCTCTATGTCAGGAATATTTTTCCTGTTACTACCCCTTTTTCAAATCTCTTTCAGTAGTTTTAACTAATAATTCCACTCTTATAATATAAACTGTAATCTTTCTCACTTAATGTTCTGATTATCTTTTTAAGGTTTAAAAGTCAACATTCGTCAGAAGTTCATAGTACATAACTGAATGATTTTAATTGTTTCTTACTGCAAGTAAGGGTCTGAAAAAGAAAATAATAGGTCCAGCAAAGGGACTGAAGCATGAAATGACAAAACTTGAAGTGACAACATGATTAAAGTTTGTGCAGAAACAATTGGGACTTACTGTTGACTTGGAAAATTGGGTAAAAACCTGGCATTTTAAATTCAGTGTTAAGAAAAGGAAACAATAATTTGAATCACTCATAAAATTTGCTGCAGTCTTAATAACAGAAGCGAAGTCAGTTGGCTTGGGTCCTATTCCCAGTCCTAAATATAACTTAAAATTTTGAATTCAGTTCCTATTGGTCACCTAAATAAACGGACAGAGGTTGTTCAGAGCAAGGAGATCAGGAAAGCAATATGTCTTCAATAGGAGATAATATAATCACCTACACATATAAAAAAAATTATACATGCTTCATGGGTCATCATTCTTATACAAAGGGGACAGTACATTAAACCAGAAAAAAAAAATAAAAAAAAAAGAGGAAAGAAAAAGGAATCATTTTCTGTGCCATCCATAATTAACCTTTTGAATTCATTGCCACAAGCCATGACTGCAGCAAAGAATTAAAACATACATGTGTGAGAAAATTAAAAAATCACAACAGGATTTAAAATGCATACACAAGAAAAATTTATTTGTTTCAGGACTGTTCCTCAATCAGAAGTAAAAATATTACCTCATGGGCAAGGCAAGATACTAATACTGGGAAAAATCCTCTACCAACTAATATAACTTAGTTGTAAAGCTTAGAAGACCTTTACAGTATCATGGCATAAGCTATGGTATTTTTACTGTCAAATGTTATTAGATAGATAGTCATACTTCATTAAAAGAATAATTTAGTTGGTTTGAGGTATATTTTAGCAGACGAAAAGCATTTTTTAAAAGAGCTGTATTTCTTAAATTGGTCATTTGAATATACTGAATGCCAAAATAAATACAGAAAACCATAATAATGTAAGTTTCTTAATATTCATGTAAAGATGTTCAATTCAGAGACACGAACTGCTGCAGCACCATACTTCACCATGCATCAATGTAAATTCAATACAGAATAAAAGACTGTAGAAGAACAGTCAGAAAAGTGACGCAATCACCTATATGCTAATATAGTCACAACTTTTCTGCTGGCCCAAATCACACATAGAGTCAGTGGCCTCAGCTCTGCTGATGCTCAGGGACTCAGTGAATCGTGTGTACACACATAGCTTCAACATACAGAATTACTCTTTTTCTACAGTTAAAAACATCCTTTGGTATGAAAAAGATGTACTATATAAGATGTACTGAGATTGTTAATTTGCTCTGTAATTTCTTCTTTTTTAATAAGTAATTAACAAAAAGATGTATTGTGTGCTTCATTTTGGCTGGAAAAACAGCAACTAGAAATCAGGTGTGGGAATACTCTAGGATAGCAGCAAAACCAGCAGAATAAGACTTTATAGAAGAGACTAGTAAAACCATCTTTATCCTTCATCTCTCCAGAGAAAAACATATAAATAATAAACCACTTAAAGACATTAAAAATGCTTTGAAGAAAAAGAAAACCATTTGAACCATTTGAACTTTCCCAACCTTCAGATTTTCTGCATTTTGGCAATCATTTTTTCCCCATGGCAGCCAGGGACAACCAGACCAGATAACTCTCAGTAGTACCTGACAATTGCCATGCATTTTAGCACTGAAATTTTACTTTCATCCTCATTAATTTCAAAAGCACAAGCTGAGCAAATTCAACTCCAAATTTCATCTGGCTTACATCAGCATAGCTGCACTGATTTAAGTGGAACTGTACAGCAGATTTATAAATTAGTCAAATCTCGTGTAAAAGCAATTCAATTTGTCATCAATGACTATTACACCAGATTCCAAAGATCAACATTCCCGCAACATCAGCCAATATTTTATTTTTGATATGGATCATTTTTTTCCAAACTTTCTGGCCACAGTGAGTACAGACAACACAGGAGACTTGTCTGCATCTAACAAAAAGTGTAATCTTGAACATTCAGTGCTTTAGTTCAGCGTGTTGTTTAACAGATTATTGATGTTAAGGTAAAGATGTGATCTGGCTGGAAGGAAACAGCTGAATCCTAGCCATACTCTGTGGAAAACTGCTCACTTCATCAAGCTGCTTCTTCTGGTAGCTCTAGGGGCTCAGACCTCTAGAGCTCTTGCTCTTATCTGACCACTGTTCTCACTCTCAGTTTAGCAATAATAATCAGTACTGTTCTTTCCACTTAGGCCAAACTTTCAAAGATAAGGAAAGTAGTACAGCATATTGGTTTAAGGTATTTCTGATTATGTTATGCCATGTTTAGTTTGAGCTTTGTTGTACACTCTTATTAAGCTAGCGTGGTAGACTGAGACATTTCAAAGTTAGCGCTCTATTTCCTTGGAAGCATCCCCACAATTCTGGAGACATTTAGGAGGCACAGGTAACCCTGGATTTAAGTAGAGGTCCACAAAATGCATAAAGAAACAAATGCAAGTTTTGGAGCATCCTAACACCGCAGTAGAACAGTTCCAAAAGCATAATGACAGTGGGAAGGCTGGTGGTGACTAAGTACTCCACGATTCAGTTCTAGAAGGTATTAAAGAACATTGTTCTTCCCAAGAGTGGGGAACTTATGGGTAGAGAAGGTACAGAGCCTGTGAGTGAAAGGAAATGTGGATGGACTATGTTTTTAAGCATACATTCATATCTAGTAAAGAGAAGAGGGAAATAAAGGTAGAAAGCAGATGTGAAATGGAAACAGGCTACAACTGTTTTGATTATGCCTCTTCAGTTTTAGTATATCTGAGAGAAGTATACTTTGTACCACAGAGGAATATAGTTCATGTTCAAGCACCAAGTGAATTATGGTTGAAAATAATTATAAAGAAAAAACCAGAATGGACAATTATTTGAATATGGTATGTGCCTATAATACTATTTATTTAGAGACACGTATTATAAAGGCAGTTTTGTTAAAATATGGAATCCAGATTCTATTCAGTCTGTTTGGTATGTCTTTCTGTATGAACTGAGAACCTCAGGACTATAGAATGTACTCTACATGACCGGGGAAATTTTATACTTGAAGTTAGTTTATCTCTGCTGAAAATTTCTGTCAGCAATACACCTATGCAGTTCAACTGAAACCAAGTTACACAGCTGTAACCAAGGGCATGGTTTTGTAGCACGTAATTTCTGGTCTGGGTCTCCTTTTTGCTAGGGGCTATAGACCTCCTCTAGGCATAACAGCAAAAAAAAGAACACCCTGCACGTTGCACCACGGGAGCAGTGTGGCAGACAGAATGACTCAGGGACATCCTTTCTAAAGTACAATTCCTCCCTCACATCCTTCTTGCTCAGGTGAAGGGAACAGTGTGATTTGTGGTATGACCTGTCTCAGTAGCAATTTACAATAACTTCCCAGCAAAATCTCTGCTCACTCCCTTTTGCCATCCACTTGCTTTAGCATGCAGGGATAGAGGTGACAGGATAGTGGAGAAAGTGGTGTGCAGGGATGCAATGTACTGCTTGTAACCACATAAATATCTTATACCTTTCCATTAGCCTCCATGTTCCCGTCTGTCTGAATAAGTAGGGGTTGCTTGTCCCCTTGAAGGGGACAAAACTGAACTGCAATTTAGTCTTGGGATTCTCCCTGGCATTTTTATAGCTGAAGCCTGCTCTGCTACTTACTCAGAGTAATACCATAAATCTAACACACTGTAAGGACCACATTTTCAGCGTCATAAACCATCATATCTGTCCATTTTTCAGGGGAACTACAGGGCTTTTATAATACCTAGGGAAAATCAGATCTTAGGAGGTGACAACATCACTGCCTGAGATTGTTCAGACATTATTGGTTTCTGGAAAAGCTCAGAAAAATATAGCAACAAATACAAACATTAGTTAAACCAAACTTCCCAGCAATCCTAACTTGCATGTCTCTGACTAGTTTTTAGTCTTCTAACTTTGGGGAATTTGGTTTTGTTTCTTTCTTTCTTTGTTCTGTTTTGTTGTTTATTTTTAATTTTACCTTTACTCTTGACTGTTTTTCCCTACCTGATGCCACTCTTCTCTTTTTCAGTTTGTGTGTTTCAGAGTCATCTTTTAATCTGTTCTTTAAAGTCTTAAAAAAATCTGCTTTTTCTCTTCAAGTTATTTTAATGTACTTGTTCTCTAGGCATATGAAACATCCTGTTTCTTACCATAATCTGCTTTCTTTTCACTTAGTCATTCCTTATTAATGTTTCTTCCTACACAATTCCAGTACCACAAACATTTCCTATCTTTTTTCTCCAAGCATGATTTTCCCCATCTCTCTTAACGTTCCTCCTTCCTTGTTTTCTTGCTCTCTTTTTTGGCAGTCCTAGAAGGAAAGGTATCCTTCTGCCTTTTCTGGAAGTGTTAGAATGAAAAGGTATAGAAGTGTTAGAATGGAAAGGTATAGAAGGGGAAAATAGAGGGAGAATAACAGCAGCATTTTTTCCATAGGCACATAAAAAATTCTTATTGAGGAAAAGGAATGAAGTGCTGACAAAATTGCTTCTAGCATCACATTCCCTCAACTACTGTTCAGCAGGAGCTGGAAATGCTGGAAACTTTTTAATTCCTAGTTCTCGTTCTTTGTGGTCTGAAGCAAGTTATCACTCAGATAACAGACACCAGCCCCTTGGCTGTAAAGGACAACTTCCTTCTGTACAGCAAACAGGGAAGAAGGCTAGACTATACTATAAAGAGTACCTGTAATATTATGTTGATGCCAAGCCCTGAAAAAATAGGCTGATGGGAACAATGGCCAGTAAGATAAGCTCTCATTCAGGGTCAGCACTCTCCCTTCATGTGTGACCATGCCAGTTAGCACTTAGGCTAGATTCTGCTGTGGGAATACTCAAGCTACACCACACAAGCTGACAGTGGACAGGAGGGTAAGGCAGTTCCTCATTCCAGTCCTCTAAGCAGAGCAGAACTTTCAGAGCCTTTCAGGAATGTAAGTAATTTAGTTCCCTTCATGTGCCTAATGGCAGGACCATTACTCTCAAAAGGATTGTACTGCATCCAAGTGTCTAATAAGTTAAGTGGCTTTCATGACGCAAAGAAGCTGAACTGCGTAATGTATATAGATCTTATTTTTGGATACCAAGGAACATGAAGATTTCAATCTAGTCCACAGACACTGATGCTAATTAGCAGGGCCAGAAGACAGAATCAGAAGACACAGAATCAGATCATGACATGAAATGTGACACTCAGTTCTAGCCAGCAGGAAACTGAAGGGGGCAAGAGTAGAAGAAGCAAAAAATTAGCCTCCTTAGCTCAAGCAGCCCAAACAAAAGCCATGTCTCAGCTGAAGCCCATTTACTCATGGAAACAGAGGCAATGCTCCAGCAACATAAACTTGGGCATCATATCCCACAGAGGGAATAAAGTAGCAGCATCTTAAATTCTACTTCACTGCTGCTTGCTGCCAAAAACCAGCACAGAGCATGCTGGAACAGAGTTTCTTCAATATGGTCTTGCTGTGGAAACATGTTTGAAGAGAACATGCTTCCACAAAGTACAGCCACACTTCTTCTCTTTTTAAGATGACATGGTTTGAGACAGTTGGCTAAGTAACACAATTTGCCCTCCAGTGGTTAAACTGAATAGAATTCTCTAGCCACAAAAGACAGATGAATCATACAATACATTAAAAAAAATTGTTCAGGTTAATAATTACATCTTTTCTGGACAGGAAGTATCATTATGTGATCATACTCATTTTGGGCCATTAGCCTCTCTTTCCCCTTTTTCTGAATAGGGAGGAATGAAAGATGGCTTAATTATAGCACTAGGAAATTACCTCCCTTTTTGGGGGTGGGGGGGGCATGGAGAAGATGGTCTTATAATCACAATACAAAGTTAAGACTGTAGGATATTACCTTAAAATATTTATTCTCAGTTACTCTCTTAGTTCCATTGGCATTGTAATAAGTAGCATGTTTAAAAGACACTCATGTATATGGAATCAGAGTAGAATTTGGAAGCCAAAAGGTACGTGTGTTGCCTCCGAACTTCACAGAGTTGCATTTTCTCTTGTGGTAGCAGGTTGTGATTCATGACTGATGTGAAAATATGTAATATTAAAATTTTCTGTTAAAAATGGTGGGTAAGAAATGTAAACTCATATGTGTATAGTATCCTAAGTAAATGCTACATATTCATTCATGTTAATTCGTCTCTTTACAAGCATAGCCAACTAGCCTGTGTTCGGCTATCTCCAGAACCATCTATACAGATTATTAATCAGAGTTTGGAGAAACCCTGTATCTTTTTTTTATTTCCTATACATGAAGGCACTTATGAGAATAATAATTACACTACTTAGCCTTTATCTAGTGCTTCTCATCTTTCAAGTGCTTCACAAATATTAATTCACTAATTAATCTTCCCAACAGCTCAGATTACTCCCATTTTACAGATGGAGAAGCATTAGCAGAGAGGGCAAGTGATCTGCCTGAAGCAACGGAGAGTAGAGAAAGGGGAGAGGACTAAGGGGAATGATGGTTATAAGTAGAAAGAAATGGAGGCAGATGGGACAATTATGGTGATGGTTCAGCAAATAATCATAAGATACCAGTGAAGAATTTAACATACCACCAGAAGGCAGGCAGTGCTAGCCCTACCATGTATTATATAGTCACTCAGTATGCCAAAGGATCCACAAATAAAAAAATGGAACTGACAAATAAAATATACTGTGCACTTTCACAATTTTTCTTAAAACAAAACACAGTCTGTTCTTCGATACTAGCAAAATCTTAAAAGTAATCATAAGCACAAAACTAAGGTCAGGAAACTAGAAAATTCCAACTTATTGGGCAACTCATTTGATGTAGGGCTATCTGTATTCAAAATTGGATCAACTAAATGCAAAGACTGCCCAATACTAGTGGCACAGGTTCAGTTAGGATTTTTATGCCTGGTTCATTTTGCATCTAGGGAGGCTGACAGAAAGCACAGTGTCTATAAGACTATATCTCGATCTCAGATTTAGTTCAAACTCTATGTAACAAAATAGACTTGCCTCTTAAACTTTGCCTTTCTGCTTTCCAAATAACCTCTGTTTAATTCTCAAAGCATCCCACTTAATTTTTTATTTTTTATTTTTTTTTTTTTAGTTTTACAATAAAAACTACCTTTTAATCCTGATATCCCAAATGATTGCAGGAAAACAGACACTTCTACATTAGGACTACAGGAGAACATGGGTTAATATTATTGTATGGTACTGCTGGCAGGAAGACTCTTTCATTAAGGCTGTAAGAGATATATCATTGCCTGGAATTTAGGACAGTGACTGGGGATGTGAGATATCCAAGCTAAAGCCATGAATTGAATGACTGAGTGATCTAGGAAGAGCAAAAAGTGTTCTCTTTGTTGCAGATGATAGGAACTGGGAGATTTGTTCTGGATTGTGGCAGAATCCTAACAAGTATACAACCCATACCTACCCAAATCAAAAAGCTCCAAATGATTACCAAAATATTCAAAGTGCTTTATGTTCCATGCAGACTGGGAACAAACTGAAAAAACGTTGAGATCTGTACAAAATCTACCAGATGTACAAACAATCAGGTCAAGATGAGAGCACTTTTGCCCCTCTTTGAGAAGTTTTGTTTTCTGGTCCATTGATATGGTAAATGTTGCACTTACGCAGACATTGACAATTTGTATGTAATACTGTATTGCGCTGATCAATGATGACAGAAGCAAGGTGGTGAACAATCTATATACTCTCATATTCAAAACCATCACACTACACTGATATCCAAAAGTACAGAAAGCCCTGGTAAGAATGAAGAGGAGAGGAGTGCAAAAAAGCCCCTGTTAATTTCAGCTACTACAGGAAGAAATGTGCTGCAAGGTCCAGTGCTAAAAGGGGAGCTCCCACTCCTGTACCCTGTGCACTTCTCTCTCAAGTTACCCCCTTGTCTGGAGATGCCCTTAGAATGAAATATATTTACCTACAGAATAGATAGACCTATTCTGTACCTTGGAAAATTATCTGCTTCCCAAGCTCTAAGAACTTGAGAGAAAACTATTATTCCAAAAAAGAATAATCACAATATATCTTTCGTTGCTTCTCTAAGATTTTGAAAGTAAAGATCGTAGTTTTCCCTCTTTCTTGAGTTCTACATGCTCTTAAAATTAATTCTCCCTATACTATAAAGTTTATTTAAGACATATTTTCAGGAAAAGTTTTCATGTGAATGACAATGTGGAATAAAGCCTTTATCAGCACTATTTTGATGTTACTAACACAACTTTATCATGGCTTCAGCATTTCTAAGCTTTGCAGCCACTACACATATTTACCAATCCAAGCACTGACAACAGCAGGAAACTTACCACTTATGATCTTAAATTTTGTAGCAGTGAGAAACAAATTGACTGAGAAGAGCGTCTGCAGCACGCTGTAATCAGGATGACACTACTAAATTTGTAATTTCATCCAGTGATTAAATTTTTATTTAGCTCCTGTGATACAATGGGTTTTATGTTATTACAAAAAAGTAACGATCACAAAACTTTCGTAACAGATCACATACATAGGTACAGGATTGATGAGAAGGATGCTCAGTAATGACATGAGGGTATCACACCAGAAACAAATAATGCACTTTGTGAAGTTTAGTTAGGTTTGCTTTGCTTAGGCCAGCCTGTTGGAGGTCTGGGCAAGGCCACAGATGACTCTCACTGAAATCTGGAGCACTGTGCAGAAACGACTTTAGCAGACAGGAAAAGTGGCAAAGAAAACAAAGAGCCTGTCTCAGCTGTGATGTGGCTCAGCATGGAGGAGAAAAACTTTATGCAACAGACATAAAAATGGAAAGGATATGGACCAGAAGCCCTGAGTTTCTTCCCAGGTGAGTGTTATAGCTGCCAGGTTAGGCATAAGCTGCTGCAGCTTCATCTTCCCTTTCTGCAACATATTTCAACTCTAAAAGGAAGATACGAATTTTATTTACATGTCTCCAGAATTATATTTGGAGGCTGCTGAGCAAGAACAGAGCCCAGAAGTGCTGGTTATAGAAACTCAATTACTGTTTTAGGAACCAAGTTCCTTTAAACAATGATTATCATTTATTTATTTTACCTAAATCTGTATCAAAATCTAGGCAATGCTAGGCAGTTCAATGCTGTACGTTAAATGAGTAGTTACCAAGGTAAGGCATATACTGCTGCTTAGATATTGGGACCTACAAGTAAACTAGCTTTACATATCAACTCATCTTTAATTAAAATTTCTTAATACAGTCTGAATGTTGCTGACGCTAATATTTTGAAGCACTTAATGTTATTCTAGGCTAGGTGGAAAAGTGTCAGTTTTATTTTCCTAGCACTCTCTATGTTTGTATAGGCTTTAGCTTTGTATTCTTCAACCAGGAAACGGTATGTAATTATTCTGGATGTCTTCTTTCATTGCTTAATTAAAACTATAGAAAATGGCATAACATAAACTCTATCACACTGACATTTGCACAGCAGCACATTTGCAGTCAACCAAAAGCATATTTATCCAATGTCATTAATGATATAAAAGATAAAAATTATTTATTTATGACGATATTAATAATAAAATATTAATTTGTTGAAGAAAACACAGTATTAATAATAAATAATCCTGATTTCCATGAACATGATACCAGGATGAAATTGCTTTAATTTGGTTTAGAAAATAATTAAATACAGACTTACACTCATAGAAAAGAACTCTACTGCCTTGTAAACAGTGGTAAAATACAAGTCTTGGAAAAACCTCTAAGTAAGCACCTGCATAAGAAGTGTGTAATAGTAGATTAATTTACTATGCTGTATCATTGAGCAATAATTCTGAAAGTGCTACTTTTTCAGAGAAAATGTTCTGTATTAATAAAAGACATGCAAAGTCTAGAAATCAAATCCAACATCTAAAAACAAAATAGAAAAAAGCATCTGTTCTTTGAGTCATTCATTTTCTAATTCAGGAAAATAAATATGTGAGTTTAATCATAAATCAACACACATGACTTCTCCAAAACCTTGAATCTTCAAAAAAAGGGAAACAAAGAATAATGAAATAATGGCTAGGATGGGTCAGGAAAAAATTCTGTATCTAACTATATCCATCTAACTATGGATCTAACACAACAGAAATTCACAGGCAATGTCAGCCACAACTGATGATCTCTAAAAGTAAGTATATGCTGTTGTTCTTCTAACAGATTTTTACAGTGTTTCAGTCAGTCTCACAATAAGTAAAACACTTATGAAAGTGGCCTTTCTAAATAGTTGTGCTCCTTTTCAAGTGTTTAGGGCTTTCCCATTGTTTATGTCTACCTTCACCTCAATCTTTCATCCTTTACATCTAAACCTGCTCAGATAGTAAATTACCTTCCTTTTTGTGTGCATCTTTTTCCAAACTGTTATTTGAAGTACACAGGAAAGCTACAGCAACAATGATGACATCTGTACCCTTTAATATGTAGCACAATGCTGTCTGTTTCTATGCCTCATTCTCAATACTAATAGGCATATTCCCAGTCACTTCACTTCCACTTGATATTATACACATTAGCAATCTTTTCATGCAGGTCCTGCACCACAAAACTCAAGGGTATCACGTTTTGTAAAACATCAGACACAAATATTCATGTTCCAGAACTTACAAGTGATTTTATCCTCAACAGCAAGCAGACTGGGAACGGTTGCAACACAGAGAGACATATCTGAGTTAGTCCTAATTAGCTCAAATACCAGTAACAGCATAGCAGGGCACAAAGAGCTAACTGCAAGCTAGCTACCCAAATACATTCTTTACAGTATCACACCCAGCAAACAGTAAGTCTGAGGCCAAAGGAACAATGCAGGACACATCCCTCACATCCCATCAAAAAAAATCTACTCCATGCTTCGACTTCTTTCACTAGTCTCAAAGAAAGTGGTTCCAGTGAGTTAAGTGAGATTATTTACATGAAATTTGTAGGCCAATAGATGGTGGGCCAGACCTTGCATACATTTTTTCAAGATACTATCCTTATTTGTGCAGATAAGAGCCAAAAAATTTCCATGTACTCATTAAATCGCATCTTAGCGTTTCCAAGACTGACTTCTAATGCCCTAATCATGTTCATAACCATAGTTTACTCAAATTATTCATGAATCATAACTCTTGAACAAGCGAAAAAGGCAGTGGTAATACATATATACATGTAATTCAAATGAGAAACTTCTTAATAACTCATTGCTAAAATATGTGATATACGTATGTCCACATAGATGTACACAAGAAGAAAAGGTAGTATACAACTTCCTAATCAAACCCAAAGTATTCAGTTGTTTTCAGGATGTCTGCTTTGGTGCAAATGTATTCATTTTCACAACTAAGAGTCCCATTGTAAAGAATTCTACAACATTCCTGTATGACTTGCAACATCATTAAAACTGCACAAGGCTCTCATGAGTGATTTATTTCATTCAGTTTGCACTGATTTATTTCATTCAGTTTGCACCATCATAATTAATCATCTAATTTAAGCTAGTCATTTAGGCTACTGATAGTCCGTTATTAGAGAAGAATGTCAGTCAGTTTTCTTCCACCTGAACACAGACATCTTTCTCAAAATGAGATTTATCTTTCTCAGGGGGCACCTAGCTCTTCTCCCCTCAATGACGAAAAGATCATAGACAATTTGCTAAGATCAGATGCCAAAATTTTAGACAGTTAATATTAGGTGAGCATAATCCCACCATTACTTGCCACAAGATTCCTTTAGTAGAAGTATACAGAAAAATATACTTATTTTTTAAAAAGATACATTCTGGTCAAATGCTTTGTCTTTCTCCATCAAGCTTTTACAGCTATATCCCCTTAACTTATCGAACAGACATTCCCACAGAGTCTTATGAGCTAATATTATGCCATGTGACTTTACTACAATAATGACCAGGTAATACAGCTACAGTGGAAACTAACTTCAGCTAACCAGAACAATACCTGGTAAATAAATTTTGAAAAATGCAAAGCATAGGTACTCTTCTTTAAGATCCCAAATGTAATTTGTAAACTATCAGCATCCTTGGAGCACACCATTTAGGTAGACAGATATAAATATTTTACAGAGCGGAACTTCAGCACTACGTTTCTTAACTGAGTTAATGCTATCTGTCTAAGTATGTGGTCAAACTGTTAAGTAAATGGTCTCCTTCTGTTCTTTACTCTTTAAATAATGTCTTTGTTTTTATCAAAGCAGACTTACACAGGTTTTGATCTGTTTCGAAATACTTTTCCTTTATGACCCAGGCTGGGGGAAGGAGTAGAAGAAGAAGAGGTATATAATTGCATAAATGTATTTTCAATATCTGTGATATTCTATCCTACTAGTCATTAAGTCTTTTCTCACAGGTATGCTTTTGTTACAGTGTGGATTTTCAATGTAAGAAATTAGCTATTATTTCTGCCTCTAAATAGCCATGAAGTCCTGCTACGTGTGAGGTAAATCCAACGGTAGGGCTGATACCAGTGGGAAGAGAACAGACACAGCCTGGGTGAGTTGCTGTGTTCTTTAACAAAAAGCAGCTTATGCTGCAATAACATCATAGGATAAATCTGTTCTTTTCATAAATGAGAGAAGAGCTGTGACAGATAGCTATTGTAATTTCACAGCTAGAAGGTCACGTCAGTCAGATGTAGATGTACGATAGCTGTTCCTGTAAACAATATGGGTATTCCACGTTCATTTTTCAAATCACAGTGTAAACGCCTTATCCTCAATTCGGTATAGAGTACAACTCCCATAATTTATCATTTAACATGGCTGCTATGCAACAAGCAATTTCCTTTCAAGATCATGGTATTCGCACATTCCACTTTCAAGGAAACAGTAGGTAAATGTTGCTAGATCACATTCTCTTACTGACAAAGCAAAGAAACCAGACCTTTCCACTGAACACAATATCTTTTCCTGCTGAAAAAAAATAAGACCTGTTCTCTGTCACAACAGCCATCACTTAGTGAAGCACAGAGGCCTCCTACAAAGCAAATACTTCCATTAACCACAACAGCTTTGCACTTGGGACTTGGAAATTTTACAAATAACAGCGATTCACCAATTAAAAATTGAAAGGTATCTTCAGTACAATACACAGAAACACACGTGTCCACATTCATACATCGGATACTTTCCATAACTAATACAAACTCCAGTCAATTTTGACTTTATGCATACTTCACTATCAACGTACAAGGAGATTTCTTCTCAATGGTTTTATGGAAGAATCTGTGAACAAAACATCTCCCTTAGAGAGCAGTGCAGAAAGCCATGTACTGCAATATGAACCTTTGATATTACACCTTGCATGCAAAGGTATAATTCTGTCAAAAACTAAAATTCTAAGTAAGTAGTCAAAATTTAATGCTTTTTTTTTTTCTTCAGACAAAACTGAAAAAATGCCCTGAAAATTCTGAAATAAACTATTTTATTTTTTTTTATTTTTTTTTTCTGATCTATCACAAACTGATGCAAAGATGAGACATTTTCTGGTTGAAATATAACCTAACTTTGAAGTCTTGAAACTTTGAAATAAAATTGAATTTGTCTTGCATGTACTGCCAGTTAAAATAAATAAATTCCCACAATTTGACTGTCAAATAAATATCGAATAGCTACCTGAATGAAAACTATTTGATGCACAGACTTTCAGAGCATCTATAAATTGATAAAAAACATAGAACAGTAATTTTAATTGAAGCCACTTTTAGGTGTAGAATATGGACCTTAACTTTATATAGTCAGAAAGTAAAAATCTGGTCTATAACTTCATTATTTTCTGTTGCCAATATAGGATATTAAATAGGGGAAAGAAATATCACAGTTTTGCTATTTTTTGTATTTAAAAGGCAAGTAACTCCTCAAATATTTCAATGAACACTCAGCAAAGAAGCAATGCAGAGCCTCTTTGTGAAATAACTGAGGCACATGGCATATTTCTCCATTACTCAAGAGTTGAGAAAGACGGGCAAGGCAAGGTAGCAAAGACAGAGGAAGAGCTGTTTAAACAATATCTTGTCAATATCTTATTTTCTGAGCAAATTATCCATGACAGCTATGTGAAAAAGCGGCTACAGAAAATAAGTGGCATACCTGGCTTGCCAGTATGTCAGCTGTTACCTTTTCTGAAACTAACATAATTTTATTTTTATGCCATTTCATGAAGTAAATATTGTCATCCCAGGGAATTTAGATTACATGCAAAATTTTAATAAATACATTAATAAGAGCTTTTCTGTCAGAAAACATATGCCTAAATTAAAATGCTTTGAAATTTGATTTTCTTATAATATGTTCTGACAAGTTGTGGTCAGTTGATCCCGGCTGGATGCCAGGTGCCCACCAAAGCTGCTCTATCACTCCCTTCCTCAGCTGGACAGGGGAGAAAAAATATAATGAAAGGCTCATGGGTTGAGATAAGGACAGGGAGAGATCACTCAGAAATTACCGTCACAGGCAAAACAGACTCGACTTGGGGAAAACTAATTTAATTTATTACCCATCAAATCAGAGTAGGATAATGAGAAATAAAAACTAAATCTTAAAACACTTCCCCTCCTCCCCCCCCTTCTTCCTGGACTCAACTTTGCTCCCAATTTTCTCTACCCGCCCCCCCCACAGCAGCACAGGGGGATGGGGAAGGGAGGTTGCAGTTAGTTCATCACACATTGTTTCTGCCGCTCCTTTCTCCTCAGAGGGGCACTCCTCACACTCTTCACCTGCTCCAGCGTGGGGTCCCTCCCACAGGAGACAGTCTTCAATGAACTCCTCCAACTCAAGTCCTTCCCACGAGCTGCAGTTCTTCATGAACTGCTCCAGCGTGGGCCCCTTCCATGGGGTGTAGTCCTTCAGGAGCAGACTGCTCCAGCATGGGTCCCCCATGGGGTCACAAGTCCTGCAAACAAACATGCTTCAGCATGGGCTCCTCTCTCCATGGGTCCACAGGTCCTGCCAGGAGCCTGCTCCAGCGTGGGCTTCCCATGGGGTCACACCCTCCTTCGGGTGCATCCACCTGCTCCAGCATGGGGTCCTCCATGGGCTGCAGGTGGATATCTGCTCCACCATTAACCTCCATGGGCTGCAGGGATACAACCTCCCTCACCACAGTCTTTACCATGGGCTTCATGGGAATCTCTGCTCCAGCACCTGAAGCACCTTCTCCCCCTCCTTCTTCACTGACCTTGGTGTCTGCAGAGTTGTTTCTCTCACATATTCTCACACTCCTCTCTTCTGACTGCTGCTGGTATTGCACAGTTTTTTTTCCCCCTTCATAAATAAGTTATCACAGAGACGCTACCACTGTCACTGATGGGCTTGGCCTTGGCCAGCGGCGGGTCCATCTTGGAGACAGCTGGCATTGGGTGACATGGGAAGCTTCTAGCAGCTTCTCACAGAATCCACCCCTGTAGCCCCCTTGCTAGGAAAACCTTGCCATGCAAATCCAATACACACTTTAAAAGTATACCTGAATCTCTAATATTCCCATCTTAATATTCTTAAAATTTTTACATTTGATTTTTTGTTCCTATTGTATTTTAATTGCAATTATAAACAATTTAAGAAACTGAAATCAAAATAAAGTGTGGTTAGGATTTGGGATTTTTTTAGAGTTTCTTTTAAAAATAATTTCAAAGTTTGGTTGATTAATTGATTCCTAAGTAGGCGTAATACAAATTCAAAACAGTTTTCAGCTTGATTTCAGTTAAGATTTTTCACTTCATTTCTGCATTGTCTTCAAATAACAGAAGCAATTTCAACTACAAAGACACCCATGGCTAAATTCCCATTCACTTAAATAAAGTCAGACTTTCACCTTCTGATGCTTTTGTTATTTTATCTTTTTATGCCCTTCACTGTAAGCACTAGGCACTGGGCAAATGAACTCAGCGGAATTAAACAGAGATGGAATTGGCATTAACACGGTTTGCTATTGTTTACCCCAACAATACAGTATGGTTATGTGGAAATAAAAAGGTTATAATGAGAGCAGAGTATGGAACAACATGAATTCATTCTCATAACAGTGATTGTAATGTTAATAGGACATTGTGCAAACACAACCCAACCCATTACAATTTAAGAAATTTAATCGTATGTCCATTTTCAGTTGCAATTTACTTTTCTTCTTACTGTAATAAATCAATTCACATATTATGTGTAAATTAAAAACAAAGAGAAAACACCGATCATACCAATCAGTATCTCTAATCTCCCCATCTGTCACTGTGCAATGTGTAAAGCAAGAGATATATAATATCATCTCTGTATATAACCCCAGCTCAGTACCAATAATACCATTTCCAATTCCTAATGTTCCATTTCCAGGCACATGAAGGACAAGAAGGTGATCAGGAATAGTCAGCAGGGATTCAACAAGGGGAAGTCATGCTTGATCAACTTGATAAATGTCTGTTGTGAAATGACTGGCTTGACAGATGAGAGGAGAGCAGTGGATATTGTCTACTTTGATTTCAATGCCTAATAACCCTTTCTGTGAAGAAATTTTTCCTAATGTCTAACCTAAACCTCCCCTGGTGCAGGTTGAGGCTATGTCCTCTAGTCCTATTGCTAGTTGCCTGGAAGAAGAGGCCAGCTCCCACCTCACTACAATCTCCTTTCACATAGTTGTAGAGAGCAATAAGGTCTCCCCCTCAGCCTCCTTTTCTCCAGGCTAAACAATCCCAGTTCCCCCAGCTGCTCCTCATAGGACATACCCTCTAGACCCTTCACCAGCTTTGTTGCCCTCCTCTGGACCCGGCTCCAGCACCTCAATGTCTTTCTTGAAGTGAGGGGCCCAGAACTGGACACAGTATGCAAGGTGCGGCCTCACCAGTGCCGAGTACAGGGGGACGATCACTTCCCTAGACCTGCTGGCTACACTATTCCTGATGCACGCCAGGATGCTGTTGGTCTTCTTGGCCACCTGAACACACTGCTGGCTCATGTTCAGCCGGCTGTCCACCAATACCCCCAGGTCCTTTTCCACCAGGCCGCTTTCCAACCACTCTTCCCCCAGCCTGTAGCGCTGTATGGGGTTGTTATGGCTGAAGTGTAGGACCCGGCACTTGGCCTTGTTGAACTTCATACCATTGGTCTTGGCCCATCTATCTAACCTGTCCAAATCCCTCTGCAGAGCCTTCCTACCCTCAGGTCTAGTGGGGCACCTCCCTTGGTGGGCTCACTAACCAGTTGTGTTACACAGGTTACACACTCCAGGAACCTCTTAGACTGCCTCCTTTCTGCTGAGTTGAGTTTCCAGCAGACATCCGGCAAATTAAAGTCTCGTACTGGAACAAGGGCTAGCGATCATGAAACAGCAGCCAGCTGCTTGTAGAATAGTTCATCTGCCTCTTCATCCTGCTTGAGTGGTCTATAACAGACTCCCACCAGGATATCTGCCTTGCTGGCCTTCCCCCTGATTCTTACCCATTGGCACTCAACTTTATCATCACTATCCTTAAGCTCTATACAATCAAAACACTCCCTAATGTAAAGGGCCACCCCACCGCGTCTCTTTCCTCTCGTGTCCCTTCTGGAAAGCTTGTCCAGTCATGCAAGTCATCCCACCACGTTTCTGTGATGGCGACTACATCATATCTTTCCTGCTGCACAATGACCTCCAGCTCCTCCTGTTTGTAGTAAGTAGCAAATTTGCATACTGTTTAATTAAGAAATCCACCAGACAATGGAAGACTGACATTTAAAATACAAAGGAGAAACAAATGGTTTATAACTTTCACACCATATGTCTTGCGTGTATTCTCAGGCTGCTGAAGAGCGCTTTACACTGTTCAGGCACTTTTTGCATTAATGATCTCCAGTTCTGACTGGTCTTTCTGGAAGTAGAGATCCTCAAAATATGATGGCTCAGGGCTGCCAAATCCTGCATTTGTCTTCCGTACAGACAAGTGCAGAGGTACCATTTAGTCTTAAGTTCAGTTCCCAGAATAGCTCATTTCCACAGTGGAATGAGGTGGGGGTTTTTTGTTGTTGTTTGTTTTTTCTCCTGATTCACGAAAAACCTATTGTACAGATGGCAAGCCCTGTGTCTGTTAGTCATTCAGGGGAAAATGACTAAAAAGATAATTTCTCTCTCTGGGTTTTTTGTTGTTGTGTTGTTTGTTTTGACATCTTTAAAGAATGTTACTTGCTAACCGCTGTTATCACTGATTTCCATCCCATTAGTCAAGAGAGATGCCATGTCTCATAATGAAACAGAGAAAAGCACAAAACCCTGCAACTGTTTAGTGTTTCAGTGTGGCAGACAGTATTATGGAAAACGATAAAACATTTTTAGATGAATAAGAGCCAGATCCAACTCTTCTTAACATAGGTCAGAAAACTAGCATTGATAGCAATTGATTTTGAATCTGATCCAAAGCAAGTTAAGATTACAATGGAGTGTCAACAGCCAAGCTGTATTCACTATTTGCTAACTATTCTAAGATGGGAAATAACCAGCTGCGTCACCGAAACAATAGCTATCACAGACTTTTGATTAACTTCTGGGTTTGCACTAAAAAGAGTTCCAATGCTATTTATGCATCTTAATTTTTTGGGAACAGCACTTTCTGTAAAAAATACGTTACTTATAGTTTGTTGATTACAGCCATGTCCTTGACATCAGGAAGTACTCAACTAAACACTAGATTAATGCTGGAAAATTACTGGGAAAACTGATATTTTCCATAATCTATGTTGAAAACATTTAAATGCCAAACAATTCCAGGACTCATATTTATGATGAAAATGGTTTTTAATAAACAGTTTCATCTCACTCTAGAAATTGCTTGGGCCTTCATGGTGGGATAAACATTGACTCCTTTCACAAAAGCCTTTTTATCTGCTAGAGTGATAGACATACCAGAATTAGAGTTATGCAAACCTCATTATTTCTGTTGCATACGAAATATGACATTTCAATATTTATTTTTTCTACCAAGACAGAAAAAGAAATTGAAAGTTCCATTTTGTGAAACAGTAAAAAAAATTTCAATATTTAACAAACTACAATATTCCGAAGTCCTTTAAATTGAAAAACTTCAGTCTGATTCAAGTATACCAAAAATATTTCATTTTTAATCTGTTTATTAGTAAAGTTAATCTCACTTGGTACTGTATTTTTTTCCAAAGGAAAGAAATTTTGGGAGTATAATGTCCTTACCTTTTTAAAATGCAACCAAGATCAAATGACCAGGAGCACACATAAAGAGGGAGAACAGAATTAAATAATCTTGTTTAAATTAACTGCTTAGAATGCAATATTTCATTTAGATTTTTCTGATATATGCTTGTGTCAAAATGAAAAGCAGTATGTATGTGGAAAATCTTCAGTTACAAATTTATTCCAATAGAAAATATGCTCTGCAAAGAATGATTTTTTTTTTATTCCTGTGTTGCTAAATTATACAGTATATTTTTCAGAACTAGACTTCTTGAATGAGATGCTGGAAAGTCAGATTCTGTTCCTGGACTCCCATTGGCTTCTTAGATAATTTGGACGAGACAGTTTTCTACTTCTGACTCCGTTTCTTTACGATAATGAATATTTTGTATAAGAATTACATATAAGTTTAAAAGTAAAATAATTGTGTTAAAATTGAGGTGGTGTTACCTAGTTAGATCTATGTGATATATAGAAACAGTTTTGTATTACTTTATTAATTTTTACATCTTAATAATAGATTGTTGCTCATGAGGATATTTTAAAAAATACATTTACTTCAAGCAGTTTTGTTTAACTTTTGACAAGAATCTTCCAACTAACAGAAAAGATAGCTTAAAAAAAAGAAATACTAGTATGAGTGACTGCTATCACCCTTTGGATTCTACACTCTAAGTATCATCCTATCAGTCTGAAAGTAACATCTCTAACTGCAGGCTGCTGCTTTGGAGTCAGGCTGCGCTTTGAACAGCTGACTCCTTGTTCAGGTTCACTGCCTACCAAAATAGTCAATCTTCTGTGGGAAACACTATCAACAGCCTGTTGATTATTTTCAGAAAATTCATGAGAGCATCACACTAACAATTTATAGAAAAAAATTCCTCCTTGTATGCCCCTGGGGATATATGTATGGAGCAGTAGTTTAACAGCAACAGCTTTATTTCTAAACCACGACATCCCCATAATGTCAGGCAAATTGGTCCACTAAACTTTCTGAAATCCTTTTCTTTGATGATATTCCCCTCTCAACTGATATCTTAGTTTAAAATATTTATCAAGACACAGAAAAAAACCCCAACATTTCCAGGGTAAAAGTAGTAATAGCAAGATTCTATAAAATGTGAACTTTAAAAATATGCTGCTCTCAGTTACATGATTACAACTTCATTCTACTTTATGCTAGCTAAATCTCAATGGCCAATGTCACACATTTTCCTGAAACACCATTTTCAACTGCACAGTTCCACAGAATCAACTATTACACAAAACACAAAAATAATATAACTGAAAAAAAAATATAAATATAAAACCACTTAGATATATATTTCTTGAATTGATGTATCTTACTTGCAGCAGATATGGAAAAAGGTTAAATGAAAGAAGAATATTTCCAATCTACACAGATGCATACCCTATTCAGAGAAAGTCTCCTAATCAAAGTCTGTTCCAGAAGTTTTTAAAATTCATTTGTACTATGTCTGCCTTAAAGCAAGACAAGGAGAGTCTAGAGCTCCTATGGAGTCATGAGGACTCTGGTAATTCTGAGTGCTACCTGCTATGGATTGCTCAAATCCTTTCTGCTCTGAAAGGAAAGATAAAAATGAAATTTAGAAACTAAACAAGGAACATACAGTGTAGATTTTTTCTCATGGATATTTCTTATCCTTCTGCTCTTGGCAAATTTCTGTCTTGAAATAAACCTGAACACTGAATTTTACTCATAATTTGCACAGTAATAACTCCAAATAGAAGAACAACATTTTTGTTCTATCTCTCAGAGACTTACAGACCTATGATTCAGGAAAGGACTAAATTACATGCTTACATCTTCTCTTGTCCTGGATGCAATGAGCCAAAAAGCATTTTTGAATTAAAAATTTGTCAATCAAAATCAAATATTTGCCTCAAAAAATCTTAATAAAAACACAGATAAATTAATACCTTGAAAGTAATCTTTCAAATAAAAGTAGACCTAGAAGCTACATAAACCACTAGTAAGTAATGAGTTTAAGCAACAAAACAGAGTTCTTGGTGATCAGAGTGATCAAAATTCCCTTGAAGGGCAGAATTGTGGAATTCTGGAACTTAGTGCTCCTAAAAGCATCCAAAATTAGAAAAAGTAAAAAACCAAACCAAAACAAAAAACAACCCATAAACAGTGAAGACTTAAAAATGTCCATGTATATAAAAACTTCCTCTTTGGGATGCAACTACAAGTCTGGATGTCACACTGGAAACAAAACTTATCCAATAAAAGGAAGCGGATTATTTCATTTTACTCCAGATGTCAGTCAGTCTGACTATTCATATTATGAAAATTATGAGACCATGTTAACTTCTTTAATGAAGTACAGTTTTATTTTTACTATTCTTGTAAATTCATAAAACTTTCAAAGTAACCGTTCGAAATCTTACCCGTCATGCCTTTGAAACAAACCAGCAACAGTATAAGGAAAGCATTACAAGGGTGTTGGTATGGAGAGATGGAAGTATAAGCACTATGATCAACTGGAATTGACAAAACACAAGATGTAGGATTATCTTTGACAGTTCAGAGTATCTTAAAAGGATTCAATAGAAAGACATATCAGGCTAACAGAGCTATGGAAAAGCAGTGGATAAAAGCAAAACCCTAAATAAATACAGTAGCTCCTTTTGCTTTTATAGGCTTTTATCCTAAAAGTATTTGCAAAGTCTAGAGCATGAAGTACATGGTCACTGTACTCAAGCACCAATGAGAAGAAAATGTGCAAGTCTGAAGACTGAGTAGTAAGGATACCAACCCTTGAGCAATCTCAGCTCTAAATACTTAGTTAAAGGTGTGTAGCCCTAAAAAGGATACAGTCCTGGATATTTGCTGTGAGCAAAAATCAAATGAAAATTACTTCAAAACCCCCAAAAGGAAAAAATAGGTAGATATACAAACAGTCCAAGTTCAAATAGCAAACTGGGATGTTCAAGGACAATTCTTGACATGCAGATAATGTATTCAGCTGTAGGTTTTTTTGAGATTTATATCTGATAACAGAAGAAATAACTCCATACATCCTGTGCAAGTATCTGTTTCCCTCCCTGGTCTTGCAGCATGGTCACTGACTCATATTACCTCTTTTTATCTTTTAAAAAAAAACCTCTACCTGCCCATGGGAGAGCTCACTCATGGAAGATGATCAAAAGTCTAGTTGTGGAACATGGAGTGTGGATATCTAAAAAAAGTGAACTCATTATACATAAGTTTATGGAATTCAATATGTTATATTGTGTATCTGGATAAAAGGAGGATAAAAGGAGAATACAAGTACATTCAATGCAGGACAGTGATTGAAGAGATTGACACATCCATGATAAGAAAACAGCAAAATTCAGAGATTTGTAGAAATTCAAATAGATGTAAAGTTCACATAAGCTGCACTCTTTGCTTTCCTCCAACTCACAGACTTTATCAGAGTAACATTAACAGAGCCCCAGTTAAGAGAATACTCTAAAGCCAAAGATCACATGGATCATACAATACAAGATGTATGCCAACCCTCACAGTACAAGCAGGCCCAGTAAAGCTACATTAGCTCTCTAATAAATCCATTCAAGCCTGCAGATGCTTTAGATTTAATCTGTGTCTGCATGTCATCAGTCTGCTCATTCCTCTACAAGGTCACGTGAAAAACAATTAAGTGAAAGATACAAAGAAGTATTACTATAAAATACGATATTTGATGTATTTTTTGTATTCTATTCTACCTCCGTACTTAGTTATTTGCATCAACTTTGATACCTTAACACTTAACTTCAGGTAGCAAACAGTTCTGAAAAACTCAATGAATGTAAGGGAGTGTAAGAGAGTATAATTTTCAGTTTACACATCTTCTCTGAGTTTTGTAGATAATGTTGTGTATTGAGCGTGTATTTGGTAGTTAAAGTTTCCTCACAACATTAAAAGCTCCCTGAACTCAAGAGATGTAGGTTCAAATGACAACAAAGTAGTTATTTGTTGGGTTCCACAATCCAATCCAGTGTCTTAGAAAAAGTGTCATTGTATTCTCCTCTGTGCAATTAATTGTGAAGGAACAAGGGTGGAGGGGAGGCATTTCCTGCTAGTCCAAACGTATGGAGAACTTCAACCTGGAATGTCCAGAAAACACCATCCAGAAGGGAGGTAAATGGGTTGGACTCCTCGAGTTCTGAGATCTAAGTAATCCACAAAGTGACTCACTGAGTTTCTGCATATAACTAACTTAGACATGGATCAGATTTTCAGCTATACTCAGGCAAAGTGAAAGTACGATCTACTTTGCCTTCAGACTGCTTTGTGCTGTGCAGCACTAACAGTCTGATGATAATGTAGGTAAAATTGTCTCTACAGACAGAGAAGATGGAGCTCAAGGCATCCATTTCTGGGTTGTTACATTCAAAATAGCGTTATGGGAAAAAGAACACACTATACATAGGGAGGCAAACAAATAGATACTAGTCTAGTTACAGTAACAGTGAGACTTCTAATCCAAATACATACAGAAAAAACACTTTAAACTGTGCCCATGTTCTCTCTTTATCTAGGTGCGTATTTTCCTTATGTTTTTAACTTCCGCCATGGCAACTGACCTCACGAGAAAAGTATCCTAGCTTTTGTTTTTCCCATCTTGAGATATGGTAATAAAAAAACAAACCAAACCAAAATCCGAACAGAGCAAAGCTGTTACATTACACAGCTAACAATACCCATAGGACTGAAATAGATTGTTCATCCTTCTGTTCTACCTATGGAAGAAAACCCACAAAAACCCTGCAGCCAAGACCGCTATGAATAGCTATCTTTGTCAACCCAACCAAAGCATCTCCTTCTGGAGGAGTTTCTGGTGATATTCCAGCTAATTAGCAGCATTGTTGCTTTCTCAATAAATTTTGCAGTATCTTTTATGAATGACTTCACTACTAGGTAAGAATATTTTACTTGGTGTGCTTAAGGAACTGTTCAGTCATCCAATAGCCTTGTTTCTTACCCCTGGGTTTCATTTGCTTTTTTAGAACAAACACATAAAACTCGACATTTTAACTGAAAAAAATCAAGCACTTATACCTAAACTTTTACCTCTTTCTTTTTCTTCTTTCCTTTCAAAATAAATGTCTATTTGAAGGCATCAATTACAATCATCCCTCACAGGTTTACATTCTGGCTTATGAATGTAAATTACTCTACCTCACTTCACTGACAGCTACTTAAGTACAGAGAGCACTTAGTCAGCAATACTGTGTTTTAAAGCTTTTTTCTTCTTTGCGTTTTTTCCCCACTTTTTACTGTGCTATACTCCTCTCTCCCCTTTGGGTGTCACTTTTTCCAGAGGAAGCTCTGGAGAGTTACACTGCAGGAACTGCTGTGCCAGAAGCCCAGCCCCAAGGCTTTGGTTCCCAATGTATAAGCGCTTTACTCAGCTCAGCCCTGAGAGCTCAGGTAACAGCAGAGTTGGCATGAAGTGTGGGGTCAGGAGAGTGGGGGAATTTGCTCTTCTCCTCTTTCTTGTCTCCCCTACAGGTGTGCCTGGCCTCCTACCCTTTCCCTCAGTTCACAGAAAAACCTGCCAAAGAGACCAAGGACGTGGACTCAACCAGGTCACAAAAAAAGAACAGAAAACAGACTTCTGATCTCCTCAGACTATGATCAGAGACTGAAACCACATTGCAGCAACCCTGAATTTTTAATTTGGGTCCCACCTCTTCTCAGACTGCTTCAGGGGCTGCCTGTTTTCTTTCTCCCTCTCAGGTCCTGGGCTAACAATGTGAGCCACCAGCACCTCTGCTGCCTCCCCTCCATATCAAATTTTCCCCATCTGGACTTGCAGCCTGACAGCAAGACCAAGGCAAAAACCTCTCTTCCCTTTCCTCAGGTTTTCGGTGAGCCTCCATCACCCAAACTGTTTATAAAATCAAATCAAATCACACGATCAGCTGGCAGACTTGACACAAGCTTTACCTTCCTAGTCTTCTGCTATCATCCCTGGTGACCTGTAGAGATTCATTCACAGAGGGTAGCTCACCATGTGACTGTGCCTGGGATCACCACGGGGTTTGCCCACCTTTTCCACCACTGGTTACCCTCAAAAGCCTGTCATGGGCAAAAGGGACCTTGTTGTGCCAATGGTACTAACAAAGTACTGCTGGTGCAGCTGATGTGCTTACAGTTTTTGCAGTCTACATTCTCAAAACCCCTCAATAACTGTGCAGTGGAAATTGTTGTAAAAATCACACCCTTCTAACTCGCCTCTATTCTCCATCCTTGGCTCTAGGTTATGTCCACCCTTCCAGGGCTCTTGGGGGCCTGAATATGGGCTGTGTCTGGCTTCCTCCAGAGGACCAGTGTGTGCACGCACAGAAGGGCAGGTGGGGGCAGCAGAGGGACTTACAGCAAATTGCCATGCTCAGCCCTTCACCAGAGAGCGTGCCATGTTCATGAAGGAGGTTTCTTCCTCCTCAGTCTTGGGCCCACTTAAGTTTATTTCTATACATTCCCTCAGCACACCCAACACCACCAACGGTACTGTACAACCCCAGCTCACCCTGGGGAAGGGGAGAGTCACTCACTCCCAGGCAGTGGGTTGACCAGTGCCACCCAGGCCAGCACAAGGCCCTGTGAGGCTTCTGCTAGTGATAGCAAAATCACATTTACTGGGCTTCAGGGTCCCTCTCTGTGGCTAGTTGGCATTAAGGTGAAGAGAGCAGAAAGAGAGACAATGATGATGGTAATTGTAAGATTGGAGTACAAAGAATGAATTAAAAAAAAAATCTTTGCTAAATGCCAGCAGGTGACTATAGAAATACTGTGGAGAAACAGTCCCATCATTTGAAAGGTGGCCAATATCCTACAGTCCTTATTTTTCTAACTTTCTCACCTAGGTTTTTTGGAGAAGATCGGGAGAGATGGATTGTTTTTTTTCCCCCTCTGCTGGACCAACAGAAGTCTAAAGCTTTCATTTTCTTCTCAGCATTGTGGAAACAGTACATTATGTCTAGAAACTTACTACTGCACAAAATACAGGGATGCTTTCTCATAAAGTCTGCCTGATTGTCAGTGTACATAAAGAGTAAAGACCCAGCAAGAGACTGATTAACCCCCAGGTCAATAGAGAGAAAGAGGAATCTTAAGCTTCTGCCACTCGTGTATTTTATATCTTTTTATACTCTTCAAGGACAAGCACCAAAGAACTGAAATAGGAGCAGAGTCCTACATAAGAAGCTAATGATAAGTTAATAAATAGATACCTGTGCTTGACATGGAATCTTGCTCTGGCCCCATTCATTTCTCTTTTCTGAGATTAAATTATTTCCCCCTGACTCTTAGAAAAGTTGTAGACTGTTGCCTAAAACCATCTCTTTATTAGTTTTTAATCACTTGCTGCTTCTGATCCATGTTAATTTATGTCACAGTGAACTTCTAAAAAGTTCTCTTTTTTTAAAAAAAAAAGCTCTTTTACAAGATCTCATTCTGAGAACTAGCAGCACATATGAAATTTCAAAGAATATATCTGTTTCCTCAGTCTCAATTTATTTTGACAATGTAAAACCAACAATATATCATTCTGTTCTTTCTTTACTTAGATTAAAAAGAATCAAACACTTTAATTATCTGAGAAGGAACTTTAACGTTGAATGAAATATGACAATTATTGGTGTTTTTTTGCTCTGAATTTCTGACTCTCTTAGTCACTTCAAGAAAAACTATTTAACCAGAAGATCAAGAAATAAGCTATTATAGAATTTGAACACAGACATCAGAATCTAGTTTCAGTTTAGCAACAGGCCAATCTACATGTATTCACATCCTAGAATTTTGTTGCTGTTAGATAGCTCAGGTTTGATTAATGAGTTATGAATATTTTAATAAGCTATGCAAAAGCAGTCCAAATTATCTCAGTTAATAAAGTCAGAACTACCTCAGACATATCACAGAATTATTGTTTCACAAAAAAAAACCCTTTAACAGATTAATGAAAGAAACTGAGATGAAAATCTACCTTTGTACTAAAACCTTGTTTTTCAAAAGGACCTTAATGTTCATCAAAGCACTTAAAAGAAAAAAACTATCAGTAGAAAACAGGAAGGAAAAAAGTCAATGGAAAATTTCAAGATTTTGCTGAACTGACTCCAAGTTTAAAAACAAAATTGATAATGCATATGGTTTTTTTGTTTGTTTTTTTAAGGTATAACTTAACCTAACTCAAGTGTACATAAAAAAACAATCTCTCTTTTTTTTGTTGTGGTGAGGAAATAGACCAGTTTAAATCAGAAAGGTTATCATCATTTGTATAGCAAATTATTTTATTGTATGGTATTAAAAGTTTCCTATTTTAGAATAATTTTTTAACTGAGCTAAATTTTTGTTTCTGGACTTGGCCAAGAAGTCATGTTCAAATGCTTCAAGTTAAGATACATATTTCTTAAAAAAAAATGAAACTTATTTTAAATCAGAAATACAATTACCCCTGTTGCAGAGTCAATGAAAATTAGGACATGCAATGCCATTGCTTTAGTTTACTTTTCACAGAAAATACTACCGTGAAGAACTGTGGGTAGAGTAAGACTTAGTGTGATCAGAAACAAACTATATATGGAAATAATCCCTGAAAAATGAATTAGAAAGTTAAATAAAATAAAAAGCTATTGATTACTGCAGCCTGCTGCAGTGCCTTACATGGCCTCGGTAATTGGCACATAGAGAATACAGCATATTAGAGCATGATCAGATTGACTATATCAGATGCTGCTGATCCTGATTAAGTGGTTGGTATCCCACTGCTTGGTACTACTGTTTCTGTTCTGCTGGTTTTATTATTTACCTGACCACTCTCCATCTCACTTCATGAAACTATCTATCTAAGATAAGTACAAAAAAACAAAGCAAAAACCAGAAGCACCCTTTGTGCTGAGTACAATATGAGTATGTGCAAATAATACACATCTGTTTTAGCTAACAAGGTAAATAGAGTCTATTCAAAACTATCATAAAAACAAACCTTTTACAGTCAATCAATTTTCTGACCATAACTGCCCCTTAGGCTTCAAAGAGTTTTTTCTTTTTTTCATTTTTGTTTTTGGTTAATCAATAAAGTTACATTACTAAGAAGAAAATGCATCTTTGAGAGGTTTGCACAGGGCTCCTGGCTTAAATGGAAAAATACCGATTTTTAATGACATCAATTCAAAGAGTAAATTTATGTTTATAAACTAATACACTTAACGTATTTTTACAGAATGCCTAATCTGTGTGTCAAGATTAAATCAAATTCAGTATTTTTAAATTTCATACATGCTGCTGACTATCATATATTCTTCTCTGTACCTTTTAAAATAGGAATATAGCCTGAGGAACTAATCGTCCTCCAAGCCTTTCAAAGAAGTCTGTTCGTGTGGATGACTTGTTTTGAAGGGAAATTTTTTCTGCACCTTGATGTGTGCTGGTTAGTGTTAGATGGTGAAAGGGTGGAAAAAAGCTGAGTTGCAGAGCACAATAGCATGATATGTAAGAGGAATTTATTTCACCAGGGAAATGGGCAGCTGCAATTATTCACATATCAGTCTTGCAAGATAAATTACATTATTTGTACACTTCAAACAAGATTTATCTCTTTACTAGTATATTTTAAAAGTCTAATTTAATTGTTCATTTTTTAATTCTTTGTGTTTCATTCCAGCTCCATACACCAACTACATCGATATAAAATGTAATTCATTCTATAGCCAGTCAGGCTCCTTCAACCAGAAATATCAAATTTAAAGTACTTATGAACCATGAATTCTTTTGTAATAGTACGTAAACATCCTATCATCTACACCGGCAACTGACAGAAAATGCTTCACATTGAAACATAAAACTGATGCTAAAATGGGCTTTCTTAGAAATCTGGTAATAGGCTTTGAATGGTGTAGCTAAATCATCTTCTTTTATTTTTTTCTGATACTTTTATATCTTTCATCAAAGACAATATCATATTTGATTCATATCTTTGTTTCAAACAGGTTTAATTTTAATTATTTTCTATTAAATTAATCACTGAAATCTTCATCGGTGCTAATTTCATACTACTCTATGTGTGTAGGCGTGACTTTTGCTTTCTCCGTTCTCTGAGATCATACCCTAGTAAGCTCTGCATTTCTGAGCAGCACAGTCAAAGAGTAAGGAATAATCCATGCATTCATACACACAAACTATATTCCTAGCAGAACCTCAGACCCTCGTGGTTTCCACAGAATCCTCCTGTCTCTTCCGTGTGATTTTCACTGGAGATTGCTCTCAATACGTTCAGCACAAGCATCCACACCACATCATAGAATCACAGAATCATTTTGGTTAGAAAAGATCTTTAAGATCATCGATTCCAACTGTAAACCTAACACTGCGAAGTCCACCACTAAACCATGTCCCTAAACACCACATCTACACATCTTTTAAATACCTCCAGGGATGGGACCCAACCACTTCTCTGGGCAGCCTGTTCCAATGCTTGATAAGCCTTTCAGTGAAGAAATTTTCCCTAATATCCAATCTAAACCTCCCCTGGCGCAACTTGAAGTCACTTCCTCTCCTCCTATCGTCCTCTTGTCAATTCAAGCAAAACTCATTTACCAGTGAGAGATTAGGTTATATGGATATTAGGTCCAGATATACATAGTACTAAATTATCTGATGCTTTCTCAGGCTGCTCCTAAGAAATGTCGAGATTCAAAAAAAGGGCTAAACTGTTTCCTGTCCTTTCCTGTAGATCAACGCATGTCCATAAAACTTTACTCTGAAAAGTTCCTGAAATCTCAACCTCTCTCGGCAACTGAATAGCTACCCCAAACCAGGAACATTGATCAGATAGATAGTCTAAGCAGACACTGCAGACAGTATTATTCTTACATCTCTTTCCCATTGCTTGTACACAGACTCATCTCCTTGCTTTCTTAGGCTTAAACAAAACCAGTAAATCATGGCAAGCAATTCAGTAAAATGGAACATTGCAAAGAAAAGTGAGAATAGCAAGATGTAAAAGCACTCAGAACAATTCTCACCATCCACAGACCTCTCCCAGATCATCTATACTGAGATTAGAAAGTATATTCATATCCTTCACATGCTTTAAGATTTCTCCTGAATATCTCTAAACATAATTTATCTGGAACAACCAAGATGGTGCCTTAACTCATCAGACAATAACCCAGTCAAGCTGTGTCATACAGCAGAGAAACAAAATGTAGATGATCCTGGTCTCTTATATAAATATGATCTGCCATGGATTGCCACCCACTGACTGAAGAACTAAAATGTAGATCAGACAATTGTTCAATTTTCTTTCTCATGACAAGGTAAATTTTAGTCTTTGTCCTTGTTTGACTCACAGGCATCTTCCCTTGCAAGATGAAGTTTTACCAGAATTCAGTTTGTATATTTACATATAACTTTGGAGACTGAACGGATGAGAAATGAAAGATGTACCTAATTTCCAAATGCATTCTGTGAAATGTATTTAATATCTGCTAATATTAATGTTTTAAATTACATTTAAAGATGATGCTTCATTTTAAAGTGCCTGAAATCTTTCTTCGTAACACAACTCTTCCTCAGGTATCAAGAACAGGAAATATTTGCTGAAATGAAACCAAAATCCTTATATTACTTTCTGGAAAAATAAAAAGATGGAGAGAGACAAAAGAATGAAAGAGAGAGTCAGAGGGATTTTCACCACAGTCAAGGTAGGAACACTCACCTAGTATGTGGCAAATGTCAGCTTCAGGTCCCTTAGTCTATTGGTCTTTCACATCCTAAGTGAGAGCTCCCTTACAGACACTCTGGAATATTTTGGGGTCAGTATCTTTCAGTTGCCCTCACAGAAGCTGTTCATCTAGTGAACAATTTTTGAGTTATTTGAAATCTGATGAATCATTATAAAAATGGCCCTTTTTAAAAGCAAATCATTATATTTAATAACAGTTGAAAAGAGAATTTGAGCTTGCATCATTATGTTTAATAACAATTGAAAAGAGAATCTGATCTTGCACCTCCCACATAGTAGGGGAGTGAAGCTGTTCTCTTTTTGATCAAAACACTATAACCTGGATTTCAGAAAAATTCTTAAAATAGGTATGCTGGCATGAAAAGGATTTTAGTTTGATGAAAAGCACATTTCCAAGAAGAAAAAGCATAGAATCATAGAATCGTTTTGTCCGGAAACGACCTTTAAGACCATGAAGTCCAACCATTAACCTAACACTGCTAAGTCCACCATTAAACCATGTCCCTAAGCACCACATCTATACATCTTTTAAATACCTCCAGGGATGGTGACTCAAGCACTTCCCTGGGAAGCCTGTTTCAAACTCACACATGTATATTTATTTTTAAAAAGAGAAAAAATTTTAAAAGAGAGAGAGGGAGAGAGAGAGACCAGCTGTTTAACTGATTCAATGAATATTTATGAACTGCTATGCTAGATGTTTCAGCACATGAAAGTTAGAACCCATGCTTCAGAAACAGAGTTAGTGTGTTTGATATTGTCTTAAAAATTGGCAATACTTCAGATTACACAATTGAATGTGATGGATAAACATAGTAGCAGTATTTTAATTTAACATGTCTCAAAGCATTCACTCTGAACTAACGTGTCTATCCATCTCATTCTTCATGATTTCCAAAGTAAACACTTCTAAAATAATTTACCATAGCTAAGGAAAAATAAATACTATAAACAGCTTCATAAAATAAAGTCCACTTGAGCAAGCATTAAAGTAGATGAAGCACAGACTTGTCCTCTACGTTGAAAAAACTTCAATTTCTACAGACTTCTGGTATCATTTAACATATTATGACCTGCGGTGAACTGTTTGGGATCAGTTCTGAAATATCAGAGTGGCAAGAACATGCATTAACTAAAATCTTCTGAGAAGTAGCATCATTATAAATGTTTCTAATTAGAAGTATTGTTTTGCAATGAAAGAAGTGATTGCAATCCAATCTTATTTTACCAGTGCAATGGTTGTATAAGAACTGACTTTTAGAGAAGGTTGGTTCTGTTTTACTCAAACATTTAAACTCTCCTGTATTCAGATATCAGGCTCGGATACACAATGGGGTCTTTTTCATACTATGTCATGTATGATTTCAATTACTTTGGAGAGATTCTTCTACACCAACGCCAATTAGTGCAGAGTAACTACACAAGTAGTAACAACTGAACTTGAGAGTTAAAACTGAATTCCAGCTTTCTAAATTAAAGATGTATAGTCTATACCAGAGGAGGGAGGAGGAGGAGAACAGTGCTGTGTTCTGGGATATGGTGTTTGCTGTCCACTTGGGACATTGAGCTAAAAATAAAGAATCTGGAATTACATTCATAGTAAGAGTTCCTATGGAAGTGAAAGAAGGTACCTTGATGCATTCTGGATTGGAAGAATAAGCTTCTCTTTTGACTCAAATGGAAACAAAATTATTTTAATTCAGTTTTCCCCAATGAAACATTCCATCAAACCATTTTTCAGTAAAATCTATTTCTTGACTTTATGCTTCTGTGAAAATGATAAGAAATAAAACTTCCAAGTTTTCTAACTGATTATACACATTCAATTTATGGTCCTGCAGAAAAGATGGACAGTCTGTAAAACAGAGTGAACGATTGCACTGTGGCATCACAGGGACAACATTTTGACAGAATTTCTAAGTGCAGCAGGTACTAGAAAGACACTTTTTATGTCTTCACACTTGGCAAGGCCTTTTGGGTTCTTCTTAGTGAATTGACCGAGACTTTACGACAAACCTAAGCTGGAGCACCTTCCTCGGCATTCTAGGGAGCTGCTTGGAGTTAAAGTAGGGTGAACAAGCCCCTGAGTGCTCTTGAGTTTCCTGCCATTAATCCCAATTAGATTTGCACTGAAGAGCAAGTCAAACAATATGCTGCTGAGCTGACAGAACATATCAAACTGCCTCAAGCAGAGAACTCAGTGGAGCTGATGATACTATAAGATTGTACTTAAATGTTGTAGGATGCTCACTTCCCAGACCAATGGAACCCTAAAGCTGAGATTTAAAAGATTGTTAGCTTGGTGTGTTATCAACACAGGGTGTTAGGAAATAAGAACAGTTGCATTTTTAACATTTAGTGGTCACAAAGGGCAGGAAAAGCTCAAAAATTCCCCTTGTGTTCTGCTGTACAACGTCACTAACAGGGCCAGAAGACCATGGAAAGAGAAGACAAAGGAAATTATTACAGAGAAAGAAGGCATGCTGATGAAAAGGTGTCAGGGAGGCTATGAAAACAATTTTGCTGAGTTGCTATGAGACACCACAAAGTGAAGGGTAAGATGTTAGAGTAGAAATTGATATGGTCTAAAGGCTAAACAGGTCAGAATTTGCTGAAGCATGTGCAGAAATATAAATACAGAGAGATTCTCACCATGGCAAACCCTCCAATTTCACTCCTGACTACCATCAAGAAAGTGCAGATACAGGGAAAGAGCAGAAAACCAGCAATTAGGAAGGCGTCTTGTAAATGTTAGCTTGTTGTGGCTATTCACAGCTCATCCAGTATGCTGCTTTGTTTATATACTCCCTCGTAAGTACATATACTTCAAATGTACAGAGATGCCAGACCACTAGATTTAGACATAAAAGCTAACCCACTTTGGATAAAGATGGTTTAGAAAAAAACCTGGACCCAGATTGAAACATGAAGCGGTTTTACCAATTTTTCATATTAACTAATGTATTTCTGGAAAAAAAATGGAGCCTGTCCTCAAGACAAGCCTGTGATTACACGTTAAATAAGGGTGTGGTTAATACAGAAAGCTGTCACCATAGCCACATCTGCTGCTTGTCCCTTATCCTTCATAATCTTATAGTACTTTTGAAGAGGTGAAAAATCTCAAAATATTTTAATTTATTTGGTCTTAGATTTCCATGATAGAAATTTGCCTCTAAAATGTTGTCCTTCTATTTTAGGTAACAAATATCACTCAATAAATCATGACCTTGAGATGCTTACCAGCTTACAGATTTGACATCATTAAAGAGAACAATCTCGATGCAGATGCTTGTTTCTTTCTTAGGTTTTTAAAGAATCTCATCCTTTCACATTTCATTTAAAATGTAGGCCCACTGAAATAAGATATAATTTAACTGGATTCTTTTTATGTCAACAGAAGATTTTACTGTCATCAGCTCTTATGAATGTTTGTGGAGAATTTATCTGATTATCACAAACATACATCTTTATTAAGTAATTATGTGCACTTTCTAGGAACTTTAGCCTAAATTATTTTTTAATTAATTAAGTTTAAAAGGGAAAAAAGTTATTGAATGAAAACATGAATGCAACACAAATCTCAGCTGTTCTCAGTGTGTTTAAATCTGAACTAAATGACATCCAATAAAATCTGTGAATCTTAAGAGCGTGTGCCACAGGTGAAAACAAGTATTTGCCCTAAGCAAATAATTCAGGATCAGACATCTTTGTATCTTTATGCTACATGGGATAATTAGCACTTCCCATGTTTCCTCCAAAAAAGGCAGAACAGTTTTTTTTTCAAGCGCAGATACAGTGTAGTACATAATAATATTGCACTCAAATTCTATTTTAAGTCATGTGGCAGTTAGCCACTATAATTGCTTTTATTGTCATCTATAATCTTATATATTAAAAAACTGGAGTGCTGTTGTACTCTCTAAACAAAACTGAGTGTTGAAACACACAATAAATAAAACATATACCCCATGGGTGCAAGCTGGAGCACAGGAGGTTCCACTTAAATTTGAGGAAAAACTTCTTTACTGTAAGGGTGACTGAACACTGGAACAGGCTGCCCAGAGAGGTTGTGGAGTCTCCTTCTCTGGAGACATTCAAAACCCGCCTGGACGCGTTCCTGTGTGATATGGTCTAGGCAATCCTGCCCCGGCAGGGGGATTGGACTAGATGATCTTTCGAGGTCCCTTCCAATCCCTAACATTCTGTGATTCTGTGTGATTCTGTGATGAATGTCCATGTATGATTATCTCCAGAAATACTCTTAACAATATCGGCTGTGCAAACAATTTTCATCCTAGACGATTCCTATAGTAGTGTTTTGCCCTTTTATTAATTCTTCATATCGGTTACTGTCCCACCGCATTTTTTCTTTGGCTTCTCTGTTCAACATCATCTATTTGAGAAGTATTAGTTAACAGCTAACAATACACATAACTACTGTTTAACAAGACTATAGCCACACCATCATGGTTAAAGCTATGTCAATAGTTCACAATAAAAACTGCTTTTCCAAGATTTACAATTCAAACATAAATAAAAAATACTTCTGGGATGAAGCTCAGCATAAAAGGTCATAGCCCACAACAAATTTGTTTTACCAATTTTCAAACAAATTGATTCTGCCATTTTGAGTGCTGCAAGTGTAAATCAAAACAGAGATTTACCTGTTTAAAGCTAAACACTGTTGGTCATACACATGATCTGTGGCAGCATCAAGATTTCGATAGCCTTTCATTAGGAACAAACTTAACCTTCAACCTAAATTGCATATTACCAATTTTATATATCAATATATTTATATATACATATTCACAAGCATAATAGAGGGCTTTGTGAACCCTACAGCTGACATCTCCCTTTGAAGGCTAATTCCATTATAGACCATCTCCACTGATGCATACTAGCTTATATGAATTACAGACATGACCCATATTTTATGTCTGTCCTGCTGTGAAGGTGCAATTTTCCAAAGGAAGCTTAAGCACAAAATGCTCCACCACCTTTGTTCCAATCACATAGCTGTGGCCAGTCTACCCTTGAGTGTCAGTGTGCTACCTGGCTGAAAATCTCTGGGCTTGCTGGGCTTTGTGTGCTCACGAAACTATAAACGTGCTCATCCTTCAGTCTGTACTTGCAGACTCTGCGTGCACAGCAGGCCCATTAGGATCTCCATGAGGACTTCTACTTATCTTGAACACATTTAAAAAACTAAAAGCAGATATTTATAATCAGTCTAGTTTACTTCTGTCAACACACAGCATTAAGTTGTACAAATGTAAATGTCAAATAAACGCTTGTTCCAAATATAATTTTCTTATTTTCTAAACTGATACATATTAATATTCAATAAGTGTACTACTGCAATGGTTTTAATAATATCCTTGACCTAATTCAGCAGTTGCCACTGACAGCAAGGCTAACTCAGTTTCTTATCTTTATTTCAACTGAGAAAATTCTTGTCTTGAAAACAGAGTTGACCTATATTATTTATTTCTAGTATTGAAGGAATATTTGTCAAGAGTCCTTCAAGGGGTCAACTTTCCTTCTAGCAGAAATTTGCATAGTATGGCTTGCCAGTAACCACATGCCTTCGGAGAAATTTGTGCATCAGACTGAGAATGAAATGGCATCTTAAGCTCCTTAAGACAGTACAACCTGCTTCTTCTACAATACCATTTAAGAAGTAAAAATCACCTCTGTGTTACCTCAGAGACATACTCACGGTGTCAAGTCATCAGACATAAAGTGCACCAGTCCAGTTGAAAATGTAACATGTGTACTAGGTAACGTGGTCTGGAAACACCTTTTTCAAGTCATACTCTGTCTTGAAAGCAGGATGAGTGTTATAGTGGTTAATTCAATGTGATTCAATTGCTCTATTTTACTACAATATTTTTTTCAGCCCTGTTTCAACTCAATAGTTGCATTTAGTTATTTTCATCTCCAAGCTACCTTCCACTTACCTATCTGGAATTAAGCTGCTTCTTCATCTTTGCTTTTTATATGATTCTGCAATTCTCTTTCCCCCCAATCTCTTTTTACTTTCATAATTTTTGAGACAAAATACCTGTGGTGTCATGGGTTTGGAAAAGAATTATTTCCTTCCTCTTTTCCTATTTTTTAAAATCTTTATTTTATTTCCTTTTTTTAAAACTTGCTTGGAAACTAATCTCACTGGGTTAAAGAAAGATCAGTGGACTTAATCGAGTAGAAAGAGAACATTTCCCCTCATCACATCTCAAAAATGCAACGATATTGGCTGATAAGGTAGCTGAATTATCCCCTATCTTGGCCTCTGTGAGTTTGGTGAACTGTAAAGCTACTATATCGTGATGAAACTGTGATCAGGAGAGGAAAAAACACACAAAGTTTCACATCACGTTACAGATTCTAACCTTGATTCTGGCTTTCTATCATTTTATTAACTTCTAGGTCTTTCTGATTAGCACTACCTTAACAGTATTTCCCCTCTTGCTCTCCCCCGAATTTCATTTTTCTCTATCCTGCTTTTCAGCCAGTTTTTTGCATTTTTTTCTCTCTGTGCAGCAGTATATTGAAGCATTTCAACAACTACTGGAACAGCTTAGCAGAACTGCTGATCTCATATTCTGGAAGACTGGCAGAAAAACCTATGAAGTCAACAATGGAAAGATATGTGTATGATGGTCTTGAATGATGAGATGTGTGAATGTATTTGTACTCATGAGGATTCACTGATTTTCAGCTCTTGAGCCTTTACATTCCTTTCTCTCATCTTCTGTCTTTTCATTTGTCCAAGGCTTTTAAGGTCACCATTCTTCGCTTCAAGAAATGGTTGCACGTTTCATTCTGTATATTTTTATTTGGCATTTATTAACGTTGTAAGTAATGATAACAAAAATATATCACTTTGGTATGCCCAGAGGGCCAAAGGAAGTTTTAAATCGAGCTGAGAAAGGTTTCTAATGTCCTGGACCTTCCTCCTCTTCTCCAGCATAGAGATATTAATTCTATTCCTATAGTCTGTAACTGGCTTATTGAATAACCTGTTGAATCTCTTCTTTTCTGCCTCAATTTACTTACGTGAAAAATGTGTTTAACATATTTATTAAGTACACTGGATATAACAATGTCAGAAGCAGCATTATTATTTTTATGGTAAGCATGCAGACAGACTACATATCTAATCACCACTGGGAAACTATTTACAGAAGTTTAGATGCTTTTTCAAGAGCATCAAAAATTACAGGCCAACAGAAATCGGGCTTTGCCCAGCCTACTAAGCTGGTACATCCTTTTTAATGTAAGAATCCCAAATGCTGCAGCAATTACACATTAATTGTTCAACAGGCTGCTTTATTCTGAAACACTAAGCTATAGTATGGTTCTCAATAAGAGGCAACATACTCCACTAATGGGGATACAGTTGTGAAAGTTTGTCATCACTTATTCACAAACAACAAATCCCTATGATCTTTGCTTTTATTGTATTCTAGGCAGAAGGTGCAGACTCAGTGTAAAACTTTTACTGACTATTCAGAGGCATGAATAATTAATTAATTTTACAATTAATCCTTAATAAAATATATAAGGACACATTTATTGAAAGTTGTAAAGACAATTAGGAAATTTAAATCTTGTGGACTCTCCCTGCTTTGCAAAAGGAGGGAGAAAATTTACATGACCTCCTTCTTTCTGGAACTGCATTTTCTATATTTCAGAAAACTCTGTATTTTTTGAAAAATGTTTAAACAGTCATTTGGGGTAAGAGCATTAAATACTTTGGAGACAGCAAAGGCAGCAAGTGTATCTGAGAGCAGTGAACAATGCTCTAATGCAGGTTGGTAAGTGTGTGTTTCTACTGGAAAAACTAGTTTTTAAAACTAGCAAAACATCAATAAGTTTCCTTAACAGAATGACCGGACACTTTTCTAGTCACAACAGGGCCTACATAAATGAAATATTTGAGAGAACAGAAGACTACATCAAGAGAAAAGTAAATAAATAAATAAATAAATAAATAAAAAGTTAAGCACTACCACAGTAGGAAAATAATTTGAGTTATGCCATTCACCTAAAATAAGATCTGACAGACTCAATCTTGTCTTCAGTGCACTTATAACCAAATGGAATTACTTCAAATTCAACGATATGGCACTTGGGTTCAGTAGGGTCTCAGGGACATACGACTGTTGAATGAAACTTAATTTTGTTCTCATAATCGTGTTTAGAGGACAGTTTTCCAGATTCATGTAAAGATTTCAAGATGCCATAAATATATATTTCAGGAAATTTTTATCTAATCTGATATAGATATAAGAGTAGTCATCATACTTTTATTAAAATAAACTTTGGAGTAGATGGTTGCTTGACAAACTACTGATGAATTTATGAAGTTTTAAGAAAGGGTACAAAGGAGCATGGCTATTTGTTCATAAGAAACAGATTATGTTCTGCACCACTTTTGTCTGTCTGTATTTTTTTCCCTTCCTTTTTCCACAAAATGAGATCCACCATGTAAATTGCAGGGAACATCCTGAAAAGCCATAAGGCCACACATCCAGTTAATTAAAAACCAAAGAGAACACTCTTCTATGAAAAGTATTTGCGTGTGAAGTTAGAGTAACCACAGTGATAACCACTGCTTCTATTTCTATAAACTGGAGTAACTCTAGTGAAATCAACCAAACAAAAAAACCTTTAAAACAATTACATATAAATGCATACAGAAATGCACGGAGAGCCTCATAGTGCCCTTGCACTTAAGAATTCTGACTCTTCTCTTAGTGATACTAGTGTAATGCCTTAAAGGGTATGAAATTTGTTAACCCTGTGTCGAGGCAAGCAAGAGAAAAATTCAGCCCACTAGAGCAGGGAGGGGTGCTAAAACATTAATATGTTATCAAATGCTTATTCATATTTCTACAAAGTGTCTGTACTGAATATAGCCCCAGTCAGGAAGCGAAACAAATGTCAGACTCTAATAACTGTAGTCAGAAGCTAATGCAAAAAGAGAACAGATTGAAAACCTTCCCCTCCTCTCCAGGGACAGAAAAGGCTGTTGTCCCCAGGAAATGGAAAGTGAGGGAGAGAGAGTGCAGGTGGCTGACATCATCCCATCCAGCACTAAGCAGGAATGATTGCCTAATTGAATAACCTTCTGTTGGCAGAAAGACATTGCTCAGAAATGGGTGATCCCACCCTCTTGCCCTTGCAGCAGGTGGCATTCAGTCTGACAGACAAATACAAACATCAATGTAAAGAGCAGGACAGACACCAGCTGTAACTTCCATCTATCCAGACACCTGGGGAGCGAATTTTGACAATGCTGCTTGAGGGAACAGAAAAATGAGATGTATTTTAATAGGCTAAAGGCTGAATTTGGATTTTAACATTTAGCTCCCATGAGCAGAGCCATTCCAGATTTTCCAATTACAGCGAATCTGACAAAGGGTGTCACAGACAAGTCTCTTCTTTCTAAAAGGGACTTACATCTTTCAGCTGACTGTTAATTAAAGAAAAAGAAACATACTGGTTTTTAGGGATGTGGTAGCAGTGAGGGAAAATGAATGGATGGTTAGGGCTGAAGACTGTAAAAATGAGGGGTCATTTCTATTGCTACGTATGCTTCCTTTGTCATTTGTACAGGTTGCTAAAATTCTTTGAATGGCAGTTTCCCAATAATATAGTACAGATAATACTATTTTTTCCTCATGCTTTATATTTGTCCTATCTATTAGAGATACCCAGAGTGGGGCAGAAACACTTTGCTTCTGCTTAGGAGCAGTTTGCCCAATAAAACCACAATCGCTTTGGGTTTTCAAAATATTATACTATTATTACCATTGATAACTGAAGTCCCCTACCAGAAGCCAAGCCTCTACTTTAAAAATTAAAATATTAATTCACCAAAGCACTTGAAAATATTTTTAACCTTAATGCATTCTTAAATAAATTAAATTCAGGCATGTGCTTAAAGGTTTGGCTAAATGATGAGACAGCTCAAATGCTTCTCTAAATTGCAGCAAAAGTCTGACAGGACACTCTCATACCTGAAAACATAATGATCCATTTCCCTACAAACATTCCACAAATTTCTAACACGGGTCTTAACAGGGGAGGGAGGGGGGACCAAAAACGCTTTCATTACAAATGCCAAGCACAGATGGGTAATTGATATTATAATATAGTGTAGGCAGAGACTCATTTCAGATGAATGATGGGGACAATAAGCAAGAATACTTAAGGTGTTAACTAGCATGCTTTCTTCCTCAACTCCAAGGCCAAACCACTCAATCACCAGGTCCCAACTCCTCCTTCATGGACTGCTGGTTTTGCATGAGTTTGCAACTACAGTAAATGGGTCTGACATGGAATGATTTGGGGTGAATTATAAGCAATTTGCTGAAAGTTAAGTCCAGAGTGAATATCCAGACTGAATTTTGAAAGTCATGAAGAGGGTATTCCCAAAGATATTGTTCAGATGCCAAATGACATCATTCATAAAGCTACTCCTGGGAAACAATCCATAGTAATCTACTCCTGCAGGCCAAATGCCAGGTTTACTGCTGGGAATTATGCCCAGGCAGTAGACTTGTCTACTGGCAGTATATTCCCCAGGACTAGTCAGTCTGCACAGGGCAGAATTAATGACATAAAGAGGCTACTACATTTTAAATGACTACTTTTTAAACAAACAAAAAAAGGACCATGTGCCTGCAAACTAAAGATTCCAGGATAGCAACTGAGGTTTCATTATATCCCTCTGGAATTACAGAGAGTGATGAGGTAAATTGATGATCTAGCTATACCATTTGCTAGCTCTTTCCTTCTTCTTCTAATGCCTTTTGTATACCTATTGCAAGGAAAACAGGAAAAAAACAACCTTTGAATAACATCTCCCCTAAGGGAACTCATGGCAAGTTTCTAGATCTAGAGTCCCTGACGCAATAAAAAGATTTTAAAGTACATAAATAACAGAGAAAAGAGCAACAGAGGCAAACTCGACAGAGAAGAACTCCCATCGCCCAAGAACTGGCAAAACCCCAAGGGATGCACAAAAAAGCAATTAATACTATAAAAGTGGTCACAAATGCAGGGGTTCATAACACAGTTTCTCTCTGAGAGTAAACTTCTTGATTGTTTTAACACAGTCCAGACCATACTGATGCCCCCGCTGACTTGGCTCTTGATCTTGAAGCCAAATTTAGGTACCATGGGAAACAAAATATTTGTAAGAGTCAGCATCCATGGGAAACAAAAGAGTCATTTGTAAGAGTCAGCATGCTGATCTGATGACAACACTTCTGTTTCCAATAGATAACTTAAAAATCCTAATCACTTCAACCTATTAACACCAAAATACACTAGCGAAATCCATATTTTGTCACGGCTGCCTCTTATCAGTGTAGGATCCACCTTATGGTGGAGGCTCAAATATACTTCGGACTATGTTCGTAACTAAACATTCTGACAAAAAAAAAACAACAACAAAAAACAAAACAAAGCATGCATTTTTTACAATTTAGGGATAATCTTTGAATAAACTCTAACTCAGAAATAAATCCAGTATTTCAATGCAACTAATTGAATATCAACCCTCTCTACCTCCACTCCCAATACATCAAATCCTATCGCAACACTTAACTTTACCTTCAACAATATCAATTTTTGGTCCAGATTCCCAAATCAGAGTTACAAGGATGTTCCAAAAGAGTTCCCCTCAATCTGTTTCTATCAGTTAAAATGAACGTATTATTTTATAACTTCAATTGCACTGTCACTACAGCATATGAAATTTTTATGAATAGCTTATAGAGACAGATAGTTTCCTCACTAATCACCACATTAGTTATATTTGGGGAAAACATGGTGTTTGTTACAGAGACGACTACTCATTTTACGGCACTATCATGACAGACAATCTGGCCATTCTTTTTTCTTGCTAGGTAAGAAAAACGCAATTAATTACCCAAACAAGGCCATGGCTAGCAGAGCAAGTCACCCTTCAGCAGGTTATCCCTTTCCTCTCTTATAAGTGCCAAGGAGTCTTTTATGACCACAGGTGCTCAAGACCTAATTTTATATCTGAGTAGAACTAAAAATCTCATTAAGGCTGCAGCACATTGCTATGCAGACCATAAACAGTGTAATAATTGAGAGGTGAAATCAGTTCTGAAGAATACAAGATAATAATTCTTCAAAATAAGTAAGCAGTGTGTCAAAATAAAATCATCTGATGCACTAGAATATCTATACTGACACTTCCTCTCCTGAGTTCACCCTTAGGTTTTAGTGCGTGCAAGAATTATCTCTATTTATAATATCACATAGGCAACAGTACCTGGGTCACATACTGTAGCTGCTCTGTTTGTGACTGGGGAAACATCAATACAATAAGTCTACAACCCAAAAGATTATATTATTTTAGCATTTTTCTCGGGCTTTTCCATAGGAGTAGGATGAAGTGTTCATAGACTCGTGTGAACTATCTGTTTACTTAATCTCTGACCTCTTGAGTCTTTATGTTCTGTACTTACGCTCTATTCTTGCAACACACTGCAATATGACAACAAGGGTCATTAAAGAAACTGGTCTTTTCACACTCCATAGACTATTGCTTAGTCATACTATCCACAATATTAGTATTATTTGAATATGTGTATGATTAAATAAATACTATGGCATTCCATTGTGAATGTATATTACATATTTATTACATATAAACTGCATAGCATATTCTGTTCAGTCTTAGGATCTATTTTCAGTGAGGGATAGGTGGTAGCGACTTCATGAGACTCAAGTCCTTCTGAAATGTCAGATTTTACACTACAGGATGTAAAGGTGTAAAAGAAAGCCAATCTCTAAAATATCGTGCTTTGAAAATTTGAGCCTATTGATCAGGAAAAAAATAACATTGACAAAATGACAACATCCTGCATGACAACAGTCAGCTTGGTGTGGTGTGCAATAATCTATTAAAAATCAGAATTTATGATGCAGCAATTGAACCTGTTCAATTGCAGTGACATGAATCGTCCTGAGTGAATAGCATACTGTATTAATATTTTAGTTAAAGTTCCTGGACTGTACGGTTGGTTAATAAGCTGCAGTTCAGGTTGAGACTATATGGCTGTTCAATATAAATGGGTTGTGAATAATCCTGCTTATTACAGAAAAAGCAGCCTCCTCTGAGATTCGGAGCAGACATGTCAATGGAGCGGACGAAGTTGCATTATTAATCCTCCCATGTTCAAATGTGTGTCAGCAACTAACAGAGGTCAGTACACATCCCACAGCATTATGCAAATGCATGCATTATTAAGACTTTTTACTAATTCTTGGACACTTAATATTAATCACAATGTTAACCACAATAAGTTACCAGTATATCTTAACGCCTAAAAAAATTTCTAAAAATAAAAATCTCTCATTACTTTATATCTACATTAAGGGCTGACATCAGGAAGAAACAGAAGCGGTTTCTGATAACAAAAAGTTAGCGCTAATCATATTATTTCACAAGTATCTATGTTTGATTAGCCAGACAAAAAAAAATGACTACCTATGGAGTTATATAAAAAGTTTGAGATGAAAAAATATATCGAGAGGACTTTTAGGAGATTCCATCCTTTGCTTGCTTGCCTGGCTACTCAAGGTTTGAAACTGCTGATATGCACTATTACAGTGAATCATATGATTGCTTCACATCCAGTGTTTACTTAGTCTTACTATACTTGGAAGTGCTCTGGCACACTGGACCTTCCCGGGAATGACTGGTATTTGAAGTCTTTGAAAATGAAAGTCATTTTCACTTGAAGAACTGTACAGGAATACAGTTTTTGAAAAACTCTGGATGTCACTGACAAGCAATTGTTTCTGTATTAAAAAAAAAAAAAAAAGAAAATTAATATTTTGATCTCCACTCTTGTCTTATGCTTTATGGTGAGAAGTATGTCGGCTTTAATGAAACCAATGAGCACCTAGAGAAAAGCAGCTGTAATAGAACTCTTCATCAGCCCTCATTCAAATTCCAGTAAAACAAAGTTAGCAGTTTTTGGAAATGGAAGCACATAAATGTCTTAGTCCCCAAATCCTGACAGCGAAGACCATCCACAACTATGGCCACACCTGTAAGCAAACAGTTTTTTGGTGCATTCTTTAATGCAAGAAAAGTGCACAATCACATAGTAGTGTGACCAGAAATATTTCCAGAGACAGAACTACAAGGGGCTAATAATTTGCAAGGGAAAAACGTTATTATAATTTTCAGACAGCACTGTGGTTACAAGCACAGGGAACACAAATTCAAGAAACAGCTCTAATGCTGCTAACAAGGAGAAACACAAATAATTGCCTATTTAAATTTATCATAATCAAGTATAGTTAAAGCAATAGCACACTAATCACCTAAACCAGATACTGAAGTGACAAATGTTATGCCTACACAAAGCACACACAAGCTCTCTCCTTCACGCCTGAAGAATTTGATATGAAATAACAAAGTTCAGGAGTTATAAGACCTGCATTAATACAGCACTGCATGACCTAGCAGGGATTACTATTTCCAGACCACTTCTGCCCTGTGACCCAACAGCTCAGAAACTTGCTCAGGATTGTCAAAAATCTATATGAGCAGACAAGCCAGAATATACTGGTGTAGAAGCACTGCGCTGAGCTGTTAGAAAAAGACAGCATTTAAACAGCATGTTTAGTGCATTCTCCTACATGTGTATCTCTTTATCACCCTGGCTGCAGAGTTTTAAACGTGTGCAGTGAAGCAGCCACTGATCTCCATGCAGTTCCTTGGCAAGTCTAAATACTCAGGATATGTTTCGTAACTACCTAGACATCATAAAACAGTAACTAAGGAAAATAAATTGGAGATAACTTGCCAAGTGATTTGATCAGTTCAAAGCTAAGAGTAGCACTGCAGTTTTTCCAAGATGTGACACAGATCTGCGTTACAAATTGTACTTTCTTGTACCATACTATGGCGTTGGGTTAAACTCATATTCTGCAATAAAACAGTGGATAGTGCAACCATAAATCCTATGGTTACGACTGTAGTACTTGCTTTTGAGCAGCTCCCTAGCAAGTACTGTAGCATTTATTTTGGCTTCACTTTACTCTAAAATACCACTACATGTAAATATACTATCAAACTTAATTTTCATTCCGTATTTTTAATAGATGAATCTGGTATTATTCTTCTTCAAAAAAAAGTAATGGAGATGCAACAATACCAAAATTTGTCACCACTTTTAGTTTTTCTGAGTATGTTTTGTCCTGGAACAAAAAAAAAACAACTCAGTACTAAAAAGCCTTTTCTAAATGAAATCTTTATTTTTTTAGTAAAAAATATTTAAAAGATTTTCATATGTTTTAAAAAGAATAGATGAACTCTATAGAAAATACTTGGATTTGAGTAAAAAGACATTTTATTTGACATATAGTTAACATTTCAGTTTATGAAGAATGTTGACTTCTTTATACTATCTAGGTTTCTTCATATTTTTCCACTGTTGAGAAAACAATAAAAATCAGAAGATCAGTTATTTGAACAGCTTTCACTGGTCATATTTAGATTTGTGTCCCAGATAGAATAAGTATATATTTTGCTCATATTCTTTATCATTGTTTCCTATGACATACCACTTCTGCTCATACAAAATACCATCCTTGGCAGACTTTGTTAGATTTTACTTCTTTAATTTCCTTATGTGTTCATAACCCCAGCAAAATAAACTGTAATTCAGCAAGCATCTAATAATATTACCTCTGTATTATCTCATCTATACAGCTCTTAACTAAACTTGAGATGATGGAAAGGCGATATCTGACCTCAGATTTGGATTCTGGATGCAAGGTCCATTCATGCTTAGAAATAAATATGCCTGCATACATAAGACAACACATAAGCTAGTGCTTATGATTAGTGATACGTAAATTAATGTGTAGCACTTGCAGCTTTCATTTCTTTTAAAAATTGCAAAATGTCTAAAGACTTGTGGAGTCTTCTTGCTTGCTAGGCTGGGGACATTCTTTAATAATGTAAATAATAATAATAATAATTTTAAAAACCCAAAATCTTTCTCCCACACTACCAAGATAATGAACTTGATTCACAGAATGAAGAAGAAAAGTCTAAAAATCATACATGATGTATTATCATTTTGGATAAAATAAGATGACAGATATTCAGATTCTTAACCTGTGCAATAAAATAAGTGAGCTAAACTTGCACGGACAGGCAAATGACTGAAAAGAGCTGTATAGTTTGAGATTTGAAATTGTGCTTTTGTGCTATATTTTCAATGCTGCAATGTTTATTACATCCCCATTTCCATTTATCTGTACATTGGAGAAAATAATTATCCATGTAACTACAGGATTTAAAACCTTAGGTGAGACTGAAAAGCAGTTAAGTTTGAACATTTGGTATAGCATTTATTGCACATTTTTACTGATCATGCTGCCACCAGTTAGTACCTGCTCCAAAAGAATACTTTATTCACATGCCACTTACTCTTCTTTTATATATTGTTTCAGTAATCGATACCAGGCCCAATTTACTCATTTGGCTAAAGGAGCGAGTGACTCTTTCTCCACATTATACTTCCATGAACATTTCACACTGTGACAAGTCCTTCCCAGGCCTGAGAAGCCGTGCCCATGCAGCTAGGCAGTGCCGCTATCCACAGTACACCTGACATTACCCCTAGATTCTGCTATGGGAACATTTTCTTGATGTGCAGTATGGCACAAGTCAAGTATCTGCTTTTCTGCTTAAACAAAATCAAAGCCAAACTCTAGACATGGTGACTGAAATCCCTGAATTTGTGTTACTACAGAACTGCATTTTCCCCCTGTTTTCTTCCTCCTTAGCTTTCAAACAGAATGTTTTATTACGAAGATTTTCCTTTCTTCCCCTAGGTGAATAGAGAATATTAGAGATCAAAAGTAATTATATCAATTCTGGGCAGAGCAGTGACTGAAAAGGTGTAAAAGTCAATCACAAAAGAATTTATAACAGCCTAAAGTTTTGGGCAGCTGACTAAGTTTTCACCCATGTTACACTAGGATGTGGTGCTTGTATTTTAATTAGAATCTTATCATCATATCACAGAGTTTCAGAATCACAGAAGAGTTGAGGCTGGAAGGGACCTCTGGAGGTCATCTGATCCAACCCCTCTGCTCAAGCAGGGACATCTAGAGCCGGTTGCCCAGGACCATGTCCAGATGGTTTTTGAATATCTCCAAGGATGGAGACTCCACAATCTCTATGGGCAACCTGTGCCAGTGCTTGCTCACCACCACAGTTTTCTGCTGTTCAGAGGGAACCTCCTGTGTTTCATTTTGTGCCCATTGCCTCTGGTCCTGTCACTGAGCACCGCTGTGTCCACTATTTTAAACCACAGACGTCAACAGATTTACCATTTACATTCCTACCTGAAACACAAACATAAAGACTTTCTATAATGACACCTTAGCTCTGCAGTAGAGAAAAGGCTGCTAAGAGGGGCTTGAGAAGAAATTGGAGAATACCTCAAACACGCATGCACATACATCAAACGTGATACACAAATAATAGAAAGACGGCAGAGAGGGGACAGAGGAAAACACTTCAATAGACGTATTTGGATACTTATTTGGTACCCTGTTACACTTGAAGGGGCAGACCTATAGCCTAAACTGACCTATCACAGTGGTATAAATAGACATAGTATCAGACCTGAGGGAAAGGGTCTAAACATCATACCTGATGATCAAAGGTCTAGAGAACCTGCCCTATAAGGAAAGGCTGAAGGGCTTAAGTCTTTTCTCCCTGAAGAGGATGCTCGAGGGGACCTCATCACAATATTCCAGTACATAAAGGGTGGCTACAAAGAGGACAGATGCTCTCACTTCACAAGGAGCCACATGGAGAAAACAAGGGGCAACGGGTACAAGGTTGCATCAGAAGAGGGTTTTTTTCTCGACCTAAGAAGGACATTTTTTACAATAAGAACAATCATTCACTGGAACAACTTCCACAGGGACATTGTACACACACACACACACACCCCCCCCCACCACCATTGCTGGAGGTTTTCAAGATGCAATTGGACAGGGCGCTAGATAATCTCATCTAGGCTCTCTTTCGCATGAAAGGTTGGACCAGATGATCTTTCAAGGTCCCTTCCAACCTGGGCTGTTCCATGATCACAGAATCACAGAATGTTAGGGATTGGAAGGGACCTCGAAAGATCATCTAGTCCAATCCCCCTGCCGGAGCAGGATTACCTAGACCATATCACACAGGAACGCGTCCAGGCGGGTTTTGAATGTCTCCAGAGAAGGAGACTCCACAACCTCTCTGGGCAGCCTGTTCCAGTGTTCGGTCACCCTCACCATAAAGAAGTTTTCCTCATATTTAAGTGGAACCTCCTGTGTTCCAGCTTGCACCCATTGCCCCTTGTCCTGTCAAGGGATGTCACTGAGAAGAGCCTGGCTCCATCCTCATGACACTTGCCCTTGACATATTTATAAACATTAATGAGGTCACCCCTCAGTCTCCTCTTCTCTAAGCTAAAGAGACCCAGCTCCCTCAGCCTCTCCTCATAAGGGAGATGTTCCACCCCCTTAATCATCTTTGTGGCTCTGCGCTGGACTCTCTCTAGCAGTTCCCTGTCCTTCTTGAACTGAGGGGCCCAGAACTGGACACAATACTCCAGATGCGGCCTCACCAGGGCAGAGTAGAGGGGGAGGAGAACCTCTCTTGACCTGCTAACCACACCCCTTCTAATACACCCCAGGATGCCATTGGCCTTCTTGGCCACAAGGGCACACTGCTGGTTCATGGTCATCCTGCTGTCCACTAGGACCCCCAGGTCCCTTTCCCCTACGCTGCTCTCCAACAGCTCTGCCCCCAACTTGTACTGGTACATGAGGTTGTTCTTGCCCAGATGCAGGACTCTACACTTGCCCTTGTTATATTTCATTAAATTTCTCCCCGCCCAACTCTCCAGCCTGTCCAGGTCCCTCTGAATGGCTGCGCAGCCTTCCGTTGTGTCAGCCGCTCCTCCCAGTTTTGTGTCATCAGCGAACGTGCTGACAGTGCACTCTATTCCCTCATCCAAGTCATTAATGAATATATTGAATAGTACTGGTCCCAGTACCGACCCTTGAGGGACTCCGCTAGACACAGGCCTCCAACTGGACTCTGTCCCATTGACCACCACTCTCTGGCTTCTTTCCTTCAGCCAGTTCACAATCCACCTCACTACCCGATCATCCAGACCACACTTCCTCACTTTAGCTGCGAGGATGCTGTGGGAGACCGTGTCAAACGCTTTACTGAAATCGAGATAGACCACATCCACAGCTTTACCATCATCTATCCACCAGGTTATGTCCTCACAAAAGGCTATCAAGTTGGTTAAGCATGACTTCCCCTTGGTGAAGCCATGTTGACTGCCCCTAATGCCCCTAATTCTCATAGTCCTTTAATTCTGTTTGGAGGGCTATGGAAAGACAAATTCAGCCCTGACTGTAAATGAGCCCAACAGTCCCAGCTTTACCTCTAGAGCTAGAGCAGACTAGTTAACATATTACTGTCCAATGTCAAAAAGATTATTTTTGCTGTCATCAACAGCAAGTTGATTTTATATGGCATGTCTGAAAAATGAGGAATGGTTAAGTCTTGCAGAGCAATGAATCCTTGGTTTTCAATCCAGTAAATGTCATAAGCAGTCTAATTTTCAAGCCTGTGAGTGATCCTACTGACTTCAGCTTAAAAGCTTAAGTACAACTACAGATGCTTTACAGGTCTGGGAATGCAACAAGTGCTTTCAGGATGAGGTCAACTGGGAATACACAGCTGAGGATGAAGACAGAAATTGTTCTGGCATCTAATTCTAAACTTGTTCTTTTAGATCATGCTCTCTCTGTTAGCCACCCAAAAGCCAGCTTGCCAGCTCATTACCTTCCCTTTCTCCTCTCTATTTTACTATGCATAAAGGCAGCAGGCATGTATTTGAGATGTGCACAGAACCATAGCTGCACACTTTATTTTACACACTACACGCACCAGCAACTATTAAAACCTGATGGTGCTGAAAGGCTGTGACTATTATATATCTAGCAATGCACTCGTCGCTGCAGTGCAGTCTGAGTGTTTGGCTGCTATATACTCACTTGTTCCAGAAGAAACATAGAGAAGTCCTGCTTCAGACCTGCTGTTTTTATATGTGAACTGGAACAAAGAATCAGCCCAGTGAATCAATATGCAAGTAAATTTTTTCTTAGAATGCTTCTTAGAAAGCTTCTTTGAATAAGATGGAAAAAAATTATAAATTAATATACAATAATCCTCAGACACAGATACACATAAGTAAACATTTTATCTGCAGGGAGCTGGAGGGTTCCCATAAATTTCACAGACCTTAGGAAAAGAAATTACTACGTAGCCTTCCTTGTACCCAAAAAACCCTCCCTTCATCAGCAAGCATCACATCATCCCCTTCCTCTTTCCTCTCTCTTCTCTCATTTTTCTTGCTTCAATGGCAACAGTTTCCTCAGAATGTTTATAATTTTCTGGTTTGAGCTACCCACCAGGTGGTATGAGAAGCCTGGATGAAGGAAAAAACATATACCTTTTCATCTACCATAAGCACCTTCTTTCAAGCACATATAAAATAGGACATTCCAAGGAAGACTTACTGTCACTTTAAGACTGATACTTGCTTCATCTTAATCACCATACAAGTGCACTACGTATCTTGTCCCCCTTTGCAGCTTTTCATTCCCCATATCCTACATTTCATTGCTCTCTGCATTTCTTCCATGAGTTCAGCCCTCTTATTTTAAAATTTCTCCTTGAAATTAATGTCTTTTCTGACTTAATTACTTCTCTTCCAAAATAAGTTATGATGGTTAAGAGTTTTCCCTTGGCTTAACTCAAGCTTATCATTCTGCCCAATTCCCACGCTTGTCTCTTCCTGCTGCATTATAGTTGTAGGAATACACATAAACCAGACTGACAGCTATGTGTAAGGAATGACAGATTTGCTTACTTCCATTAAACCTAAGTTGAGCATACTTGCCTTGGCATTTCTGGAAGGATAATGTAGTGATGGAGGACTATTCAATAAAAAAAAAAAAAGTGTCTCAGGTTCATTTCCTCAGATGTTTACCACATCCTTTAGTGAGAATCCCTAGCTGAACACTCCCTTTACTAGACAGGCTCCAGGTGTATGAGCCCTTCTGCTCATAGACTGCATCTAGGAACTATAGGACACAAGTGCTGAACCCTTTAGACTTCTCAAGAAGCCAAGTACACCTCAGACCTCCACCCAGAGGAAAATCTAATTTACAGTTTAACCTGCTCTTAAACACGTCAAATGTGAATCATGTGAAAGCTGAGGGCAGTAAATCAGAAGCTATGTGGATTCATATTTTATACTTATTCTTCATAGATTTTATAAATTAAACTCTTATACAGAATTACAGTACAAGGAAGCTTTATGGAAAAGCTAGAGCACTCATTAAATGAAAATAAAGGGCATGATTACTTGAACTCTAATTCAGAAATCCCCACACGAGGAAACACTAAAGGTGACAAATCTGTTAAGGAGAATTCCTTGAATAAATAAATAATATTTTTTCTCTGGGTCTGATACATCTCTGGTACAGATTCAATTTCATAAGTTTCAGTGCAATTTTCAGTCCTTAATACATTGCAGGTCTAGTAAAGAAGACTTCTATGCCTAAAATAACACTGGTTATTTTAAAATAATCAATGCATCAGACAGATAGAGCAACCACAGCACGTTGGGCCTTGAAGAAAGAGGTTAGCTTAATGTTCTGCAGCCCAGGGGAAGGACAGATTATATTTATATTATCCTTGAATATGAATAAGAACACTAAAGGTTATAGGGTTATTCCATTAACTGGATCCATCACCGGACAGCATGAAAATTGTATTATGTTTCCGGACAAGGTCTTTGGAGAATAGTAACAGGTCCATTGATGTTATTTTTGATTCTGCCTAAATTAAGTGAAGGCTTTACATTTAAAAGATTTTTATTTGGCCATAGATCAATATTCAATTGCATGTTTCAATTTATGCTGTCCTGTGTACTGTAAAAATTTTCTTGTTGTGTTTTATGGGAATATTTAATTAGCAAATGCTATATAAGTAACTGTTTGTCTTATAAAAAACAGCTGCAAGTCATGTTAAAGTGCAACTTCTTAATAAGACTTTGGATTGAAAATTTTAATTTCAAGATACATTGGTTTAGGAAGCTATCCTCTGAAAAATATAAAGATGCTCACAGTCTGTGTCCTCTGGTCTGTTCCCATTCAAAACTAACACAAGGTATGACTCTGACAGTTATATAACACATGGAGAAGAATCAGGAAGACAATGGTGATATAGTTGTGTTATGATCTGGCTTGGTTTAAATGTAAGTCTACGGCTGCTGGAGATTCATCACTCTGTCCACAGAAAGCTCGATTGCTCAACCGTCAGCTTTAACTAGCAAGAATAAGAAGACAGTCTGTCCATGAAAATGTTCCAGTCAGGTCTTCTGGAGACCAAAGTGAAGGTGGAAATCTCCTTCCTCTCTAACTGTTTGCTCACTTGTGGTGTACTGGATGTTTTGTTCTGAAGCTGACTGTCCTGTTCTCCCACACAATCTCCTGTGCAAGTCTACACTTGCGTACAGGCAAGAGGGGGGTCTGAAACCACACTTCTCAGAAGGAGAGGAATGGGAAAGCTGTTCTGGTACGTCTGTGATGGAAAATTTAGGCAGGAGGGAGTATGCTGCTTCTAGATGATGAGAGCAGTAACTCTCATTACTGCTCATTAGTGGTAGTGGAAAGCCTTACTCATCCTCCTTCCCTCAACAGTAACTGTCCTCCATCCTTTCTATTCCAAACCCATCCTCCCGCAGGAGCAACACTCCAAACTGCCACATCACTTGAAAAGCACTTTCCTTTAGGAGATCGATGGCTAGAGTAGGCAGCACGGCTACTGCTACTAGGGCAGTTCTATTGCCTCAGATAGTCCACCTGGAAAATTGTGTATGCAAAAAAAATTTAGAAAAAGCATACTCTAATCCATAAAAACAGGACTAAATAAAAAAATCTTATCACCCACAACCAGAAATAATCTATTTTATCACATGGGTTGAATAGTTACAGAAAATCTGTTACTTCTTTAAAGTAATTGAAAGATCCTCAATTCTAACAATAACCAGGCACCCAGAAGTTAAGTACTGTGCACAGATTCACACCTATTATCCATGGAGTAGAATTACACTCAGAGTATGACATGTAACACCTATATGTTTTGTGGGGCAGGCAAGGTCATTCTTAAATTATCACAAAGAACCAACATAGAGGAGGCGGGATATGAAGCATTAATTCTTAGTAGCCTTATCTCCCCTGTGAGGAGAAAAGATGCATTGCTTGCTTTGCAACTAAACTACGTAAAATCTTAGTGAAAAGAAGGCAGCTTTGTAGTTGGTGTGAGTTCACTTTTTTTTTTTTATTTTAATGTATGAAGCTGGCTGTTAATGCTATGTAGTCTGAATGTCAAATCTGCTGCAGTCTGTTTAGTATGGGACCCTAATACTCACAACTATCCAAAAAGATTCAGGAAGAAATATGTAACATTTATAAGAAATTTATGGATGACTTAAGATACCTACTGAGAATTTCCTGAAGGAAAGTAACCTTAAGATAGAGCAGTCATCTCTGCATCCTCTGACCCTTTCTGTACCCCTAGCCCAGGAGCACTTGGTGGAACAGCAAAAATGAGAGGCTATTGTCTTCTTGCGTAGTATTAAATTCTGCCAATTACCATTTGGCTTCCAAGAATCAAACCACTTCAGAAGATGAAAAAAGCCCAAATTATACTGTCTTTGCTTTCTGATAGGTGGGACAAATACAGCTTTACCATACCTGGTTGTGCAGTTTTTAAACTGTTCACCACTTCATCAATTTAACTGTCCATGTTAAATACTGACTCTCCTATCTTCCCTTGGAATCCATTCCCCAATCTCCCTGTCCTCCTCCACCACTTTTCAAAGTATCAGTGCTCCAGTCTTCTTAAATTTAGAAAATGTATGATGTCATATCTGTAAATATTATGATCTTTTGCTACTGAATATCAAATTCACAGTGTACTGGCACACAAATTATACTTAATAAACATGCTATATTTTTTTTAAGTTTTCCTATATCCAGTAAATCAGACATCCAATGGAGCAAAAGTAAACATGTATTTTCCTAGGCAGGCCATCCGCTTAGTTTGGTGCCAAGACTAGACAAAACACATTTAAAGAGATCAAAAGAGGAAAAAGTAGACAGTGAAACCCCACAATCAAAGATGATGGGTAAGTATCAAAATAAGCAAGGCTCTTAGATACAGTCTGCAAAATCCTGTAGAATTTCAACTTAAATTTTATTATATTAATTGTGATTTAGGGGAGAATTCATAAGTTACAATTTAAGGATGGCCATGCCAAGTCCTTTGGAGCATAGAGTTGAAACTATATTTTGTCATCCTTCTTCACCTTCAGCAACAACTGAAATAAATGCAATTTTGTACACTGTCAACCATTTTTCTAAATTAAGGTAAGTCATACAAGTCTGGAAAATACCTTCAAGTTACAGACAGGGTAAACACTGTACATCACTCAAGAGAAAGTTTATCTCTGTGGGACTTTTTACTCTGGATAGCAGGAAAATTTCAGAGCTTTCTTGTGTATAGCTATATTTTACCAGATGGACACAGGAATTTAGAAGGCCTGAATATTTTTACATTATTATTTATTATAATATTTACATAATATTATTTTACATGTACCAATAACAAAAATAGTCTACCATAGTATATCATATTTCAGTCATTTTATAGACAGGTCACTAAGTGGTAGTATTTTATCTAAGATTGTCATCTCACAATACAGATAACATCAGATTATCTGAAAGTATGGTTGATAGCAGATCAGTAGCAACCTAATCTTCTGTTATCAATACACTGTCGTAGCAGAAGGTGACTGAATTGTGTAGGTTTCTACTCTCTTAGATTACATTTATGCAACGGTAAGAATGAAGAACACATAGGATAATACAACACATTACTAGAATTACTACTGAAACACCAAGAATGATCTGTAGGACATCAGATGTATTATAAATATTTTAGGTGTTTTATGGGCTCTTCAACACTACAGTAATCAAGAACTTATTCCCATTTTCTCCTCTGTGGATAACAAGTGCAAAATTATCAGAGTACTTACACTCACTATTATCCCTTAGGTAAAGTCTTGAAACACTCTTAAGAAAACTGAAAGTATGAAGAATCAATTTTGTTACGATCACACTACACCACAGCAGCACAAATAGAAGGCCACATAGGGGACTATTCATTTCACTGCATTTCAGACACCTGAATTAGCTGGCTAAGTTAACCAGCTAATCTTCTGGTGAAGTTAGAGAGGTGTAAAAACCTTCGGTATTTATTGGAGAGAGTAACTCAGAGTACCTCTCTTTCTCTATCCATCAGTTTTAAGAATCTACTAACATAGACCAAATTAGCTTCTTAAAACAGATTTTTAAATCTAGGCACTATACATACACATTATAACATTGATCTGTATTGGGATCTCAACTCTTCCTACAGCTAAAATACTGAATTAGTGGTGGAAATGATTTATAATCACAGGTCATCTAGAATGCTAAGCTAACAGAGAAACATAATTACCTTCATTTCAAGATGAGACACTCCAAGCCAATGTGCTCTTATATGAAGGGTGAACAAGTCAATGCCTTCTTTCAGAACAGTAGCTTCCTGGCTAGGCTCTTTCGCAAATATGTCACCTTCTTTAAAGCAATGAGAAGAAGTAACAGTAAGATTATTTTGAATAAAAAAAAAGTATTACTCTTTTATTTACTAGTTTTTGCTCATGTGTCTTCCATCACTAGAAGCTATCATTTTAGGCTAAAGGTTTAAAGTCATAGCAGCATTTCTATAATCTGCAAAGTACTTCACATTTTAATCTCAGTCGGCTTCATAAATTCCATATCCCTACATTAAATAATAAATGTAGTTGAAGAGAAGTTATAATAACTAATGGGACACTTGACACTCTGGTTTCTATACAGTTTTTGTGATGCCTCAAGCAGTCCTGCATGTTGTACATCACAATACACGTGATCATGAAAATGTTCGGTGTGATCAATGGTTAATGAAAGCTTCTTATAGTAACCAGTCATAGTAACTTTACAGTGCTTATAAATCCCCAATGATCTGGTTGTCCTTTCTTTTCTAATTATACCAACCCTGTTCTCTTTTTGCAAAGTTATCAGGTTCCACTAAACAAGTACCTGTATGTGTATGACATGCAAATAGAACTAATACTGTGCTGATGGATCCACTGAGCTTTATTTTGCTGTGAATGTTTACAAATGGTTTCATAAAACCTTTTTAAGAAGAGATTGTTTAGTGCCTGTGTAAACTCATTGTGTGCTGCTTAAGTTAAGAAGAGTAACAATACAAATAACATTATGGTTTTGTTAATCTCTGCCTAGGATATGAATTTGTTTTAAGGATTTTAAAGATTTCAACAGACTATATTTTTTAAAAATGTACTTGAAGTATATTTATCTGCTGAATGTACTTTTAGTAATCTCTGCTGCTAAGTTATCTCTTCATAAGTTCGCAGCATAATATTTAGCCTGTAAAGACAGGTCCTTTGGTTAATGATCATAATCAAAATCCTTTCTTTATGCTTTTTAAATTTTATTCTCTTGTTCCAAGCAACTAAGAAAAACATTTAAGCCTGTGTTGAGTCTTGAGATCAGCTCAAAATATACTACTGGATTTAGAAGTATCTTATATCCACACCTGAAGTCAAGTAAGTGTTTCATTGCTAATAAGCAGAGAGAAGATTTAAACCTACTATACTTCTTAATTATGGACTTTGGCTTTAAAAAAGATTACAGTCATGAAAAACGGGTTAAAAATGAATTCATGGAAATCACTTTGGCTTCTTCTGATCAACTGTTCTTTTGATTTCCCCCCATTTAGACATTCCTAGTTATTTGAAAGGTTAATTTTTGACCTGAGTTTGGTCTTTGTCTATGAGATGTTGGATGAATGTTGTTGTTCAGAGAAAGTATGGGATCATTTAAAAACTAAAACAAAATATAATGTCAGAAGGAACATTACCAACTTTACAGTGAACTCGTGAACTGTTTCCTATATTAAGGATGTTCATTAATGTGTTGTCAGTTAAGATGAATGGCAATAAATAGCCATAAAGAATGGCCCTTAAATGTACTAAATATCTGCCACCTGCTTTGAAGCAGTGTTTCTTTCTAGAGCTGAAAAAAAAAAGTCAAGAAAAGACAAAAACAGAGTTAGCACTGGATGTACAAGAGTAGAACAGACAAAGTTTGTTCAAAAGCTCAGAGAATGCTTTCCACTGACCCTTTCCAGCTACTTCTGAAACAAAAGGACTTTGTTCGGCTTTTGTTTTGCCTGCCTGTTAACTTAGGAGCAAGATTGCCTTCTACTGTGTTAAAAAGACTGAGTCCTTTACTGGCTGCATTGGAAAGGCTTCCTTAAAAAGAACAATTCATTGTTGTCTTCTTTTCCCATAATTTTGCAACTGTGTAATTAGCTCACATTCTGACAAAAGAATTTCTAACTCATCAAATTTGTTCCAACAATTTTATATTGCTCTAATCTTGGCTGAAATTACACATGCAATTACAAAATACACTCTAGGCTGAAACTCTTCCTGTTCTATGCAGTCAGCAAAAGTACTTGCAAACCATTAACAACTACTATTTTAATGGTAATTTTACTGCTACAAATTCAATTTAACTTGAATTTATTGAACCAGGTCTTCAACCAACGTACAAGACCTTAAATCCCAGTAAAATTAATTGAGTTATGGCAATGTCTAAACAAAAGAAAAATTTGTTTGGTATTTTACCTGTAATATTTTTGCTATCGAATCCCTTCTCTGTCATGGGGGTAGACTACCCTTTTTGTTTTTCTCTGAGCCTAATGAAAATGAGATCTTCAAAATGAGAGAACAATAATTAAGCTTAAAGATGGGTTACGCATTACTGATTTTATATTATATCATTTGTATATAGACCTGCTTTAAATCTAATGAAGCCACAAACACACACACATGCAAAATCACTTGTTTGATTTTTGAGCTCGTCTTTGGTACGTAAAGGCTAGTTTCTCTGGACCATCCCACAATATAAGGCATGAAGCAGAATCTCCTAGTCGGCAATTCAGACAGGTAAAACAGGATCCTGCTCTGAATCTACCTCTAGAGGAGAAATTGTGCCTGCATCAACTCACAAACCTATTGGGAGTTCTCTGAAATATATAGGTGGTCCAGAAAATACACTCTGCTTTGATTTTACCATGCCACTGTGTACATTCACGGTCTATCTGCACTTCAATACTGCATGCAGTTCTGGCCCTCCCCTCCTTCTATACCTCAAGGGCTTGGAGATGGAATGTTTTCCCTACACTGAATGCCTAAGTGAGCTCGATCACTGCAGTCTGGAAAAGAAAAGGCTAAGAGTTGTGGTAAAATTTTATAGAATTAACTAACAAGGAAGAAGAGGTGGATAGGGTTCAAGAAGCCAGACTCAAAACAGATGGCTGAATTGTGAAACTTCTTGCCAAAGCATATTTGATTGCCTATGTTTCACATGGGATCCAGGGGAGACTTGAAAAGTTCATTGAAGATGAATCCACAGATGGTTGCTAAATACCTAGAAAAAATGTTCACATCAAGAGTCCTTGACCTAAAGATAGTTGAAGGCTGGAAAGGTATAATGTAAGAATACCATAGAATCACAGAATCAAGTTGGAAAAGATCTTTAAGGTCATCGAGTCCAACCATTAACCTAGCACTGTCAAGTCCACCACTAAACCATGTCCCTAAGCACCACATCTATATGTCTTTTAAATACCTCCAGGGATGGTGACTCAACCACTTCCCTGGGCAGCCTGTTCCAATGCCTGATTCTTCAGTGAAGAAATTTTTCCTAATATTGAGCCGAAACCTCCCCTGGTGCAACTTGAGGCCATTTCCTCTCATTGTATCCCTTGTTACTTGGAAGAAGAGACCAACACCCATCTTGCTATAACCTCCTTTCAGGTAGTTGTAGAGAGCGATAAGGTCTCCCCTCAGCCTCCTTTTCTCCAGACTAAACAATTCCAGTTCCCTCAGCTGCTCCTCATAAGACTTTTGCTCTAGACCCTTCACCAGCTTCATTGCCCTTCTTTGGACATGATCCAGCACCTCAATGTCTTTCTTGTAGTGAGGGGCTCAAAACTGAACACAGCACTTGAGGTGTAGCTTCACCAGTGCTAAGTACAGGGGGATGATCACTTCCTATACTCTTTTCTAGGCCTTCACATTTGATCATTGTGTGAGACAGAATATTAGGTTACGTGGATGTGAGCTCTGACTCAGTATAGCCATCCTTACACTTTACTGTAAGTATGCATGAACCTAAACTAGCAATTCACTACTTTTCATTTATTTCAAACATTGCATGGGAAGAAGAAATATGAAAAAGTGCTAACTTTCACTGTATTTCATTAATTGTTCTTAGTTTTTTGTTATGGGTAATTAATCTACCAAAAAGCATTGCACTAACTGCCCCATTTTCATGTTCGACTTCAAACAGAACAAATAGTTTAAATCTACAGTGCCCTTATTCCTCTTATAACTTTTACTTAATACAGTTTTGATTTTCCTTTTGAATTCATAAATAACTACCTAAGAAAAAGACCGAGAGAGGCATTTCTTCCCCGCCATGTCTTTCTAAAAAATTCTACAGCCACACAGTTGTGATAAATGTCAACAATATACATCTATTGTTCTATCCTTTATGGGTTAGTTGTGGGAGGGAATGATGCTCAGATGTAGATCAATGCTGCATCTCTTTCCATTTTTTGTGTCCTATTCTGGAGTGAATTAAAAAAAAATCCCCACTGGTCTCTTTCATTTATTAATTTAATCTTCTTAACACTTTTCAAGCCTGTTGCTAAGAGATAATCAAGAGAAGAAAAAACTACATACAGAAACTAAGTGAAAGTCCTTACATTGGGAAAAAAAGCTTCCAGAGTACCTAGCAAACTTTCCAGCTGGCATGAGATGTAACATATAGTATACAGCAGCCCTGTTCCGTCCTTTACACCAGAGAGAGATTAGTTGCTCCACGCAGACTATAAACTACAACTGGCACCCTTACAGCACACGAACAATCCACTGAAACTGATTCAGTGCCAAATGCCTCCTAGCAGCCTTACGGCCAAGGGACCAAACCATAATTTTTCAGGTAAATACGTTCCACTAAATGAGTCCTTTCATTTCAGGCAAATAAGAAGGGGAGCAAATGAGAGCACAAGAGACAGAAACGGGAACATAGCAGCAGCACAGCAATAGTAGCCCACATCCAATGTAATTAGTAGTTGTTCCGGAAAATACTAAGAAAGTCAGACCAAGCACTTTGCATTTGGAATTAATACCCAAGGCTACATCATGGCAGGGGTCCAGAAGAACAAAACCAGGAGTCTCAAGGGTGGAAAAGCACAGACTATGTGAATGCTGCTTTCTATCCATGCAGTTGACTGACTCTAGGAAGACTTGCCTAGAAAACTTTTTTCAGTCTTGCCTCCCAGAAACCAGTGAACACATCTCAAGTGGCAGCACAAATGGTAGTTACCTGCCGCTAGCCCTCTTTCTGAGGGTATTGCTCTCTACTTAAGACATTCGTGTAGGTACTGTGTACATTTACAGCATGAGCAGCATCAATCAAATATCATTTTTTGGCCAAACATCATCAAATACCTTTTAGAAATCACAAAGGCAGACAGTTTTTCCCATCAGGAAGACATAGGTAACAAGATAAATTATGTTACTTCACAAAATGACCAATCTGTAATTGAAACAAATTTAGCTTGCCTCCCTCTGCCTCTCCATTCATGTTACAATAAAACATGTTTCTGAGCACCGCTGGCCTTTGATTTCAGAAGGTGCCTAGAGTGGAATCTGCTTAATTTAATCACAGTGAACTACAGTGCTCCATTCCTTTAAAAGCCCAGATCCAGGCAGGAGGAGGATGAGTGTTGCTTTGTGTCTTGGATCAGGAGGAGCCTTGGGAGGAAGAAGAGACTACTCCTTCCTGCAAGCAGCAAGGGTGTCTAGGTGCCAGAGAGGTTCTCTACTGTTCAGGTGAGCGAGAGGCTCAGGCGAAAGTAAAAATGCTGCCTTGGGAGAGGACACAATGGGGAAGAAAAGGGGATTTTCAAATATCCAGGCCTCCAAAATGGGAACTAGTCTCTTTCTAGGGATCAACAAGATTCACTTGCACTAATCCAGTCTCAGAACTTGAACTAATAGAAAGCCTGGAGGACAAGAAAACTCTGCAAAGACAAAGGCAGCAAGAGAAATTTCTGTTTGCAAACGCTTTTAGATTTCTGTCATATTCTGAGCTCTTTACTTTTAAAAGTTCATGCTTCTAATCTCTATTCTAATAAAACCAGCATTAGAGATTCAAAATGTATTCAGTTTTAGGGGATGATAAATTCAAGACTAACTTCAGTCCCACCAAACAGACACTAAAAGATATTGCAAAATATGGCCCAGAGTCTCCTGCTTTCAAACTGACACTAAAAATGAAAGTCTGGAAATCCTGTGAGCCGTGCTACCTCTGTGAGACTCAGGGCTGAGACAGGCACTACAACGAGAACCTCATAAAGAGGAAGTTTTTGCAAAAGATATTCCTGAGACATAGTTGGAATTGCTTTGCTGAAAGAAAGAGTACTGACTAGTTTAAGTTGCATTTTTTTTGCTTGTGAAATCTATGGGTAATACTTAGTGAATAAAAATTTTAAAAAGTGGGGTTTTTTTAAAAGGAGGAACAACCCTTTAAACACATGCACACACACACACAAGTGCATGAACACACAAGCCTCTTCCCACCAGCTTAGCTACCAGGTGATAATTTCACACCTGCTAGAAAATATTTTTTCCACCTCTCTGTGTATTTTACCAGTTAGCACCATAAAAGACACAAAAGGATAATGAAAATTTGGACCAGGAGGAATCTTCTGGAAAGAAAAGAGATTCCTCCCTGCCTGAAAGCAGCTTTAAAAAAATTACTTTGTCGCAGTATTTCATGCTACCTGTTTTCTGTGATACACTTTCCCAACATGCCTAACATAGAGCTCAGCATTGAGCATGACTGACAAAGTAAGTAGAAATAGGACCTAAAAAGTAGAAATAGGAACAGTAGCGAACAGGGAACAGGTTTGTATGTTTGTTTCCCTTAAAAAGCAGAGGTTTATATTTTCTCCTTAAAGTTCTATTCCAAAATCATTAGGATATTAATTTTTATTGTCTAAAATTTCCCCTATAAATTTACATCTGCTAGCACTCCCAAAATAAGAGAACTAAAGGTATTTAACCTTTTAGAGATCTGAGATTTGACTCTCCATACATTTACTCAAACAGCAGGATTTTTAGGAACTTTACAGAGTGATGGTGATAACATTATTTAATTTTACAAACACCAGTGTAAACATCAGGGAATAAAAGAGTAGAAGACAGTATGAGGAAGGATAGCTGAAGGATTTTTCCAATCACGGCTACTGCTACATCTTTATCATCACTGGTACATTAACTATTATGAGTTGTACATTTTGTCCAATAATAGTGTCCAAAGAAGTATTTAAGATTAATAATATTCTATAGTGCTAATTTAATTTGATATAAAATTAATTTATTGTGAATGTTGTAAGACATACTATTAATCTCACGTCCATGGAGAACCTGCGTTCCTATAAGCAACATTGAGAACCACATGTTCATCCAGCCCAAAAACACGTATATGTCGTGTTTGACTATACAGTTTCCCATGAAAAATATGTATGTGGAATTCTTCTAATATTACTGGAACTGGTGACTGAAAGGCTGACTCTGTAGTCATTACCTTGAATGACTGTAAACAAATGCAAGTAGAAAACCCAAGGAGAGTTATCACATCTTTAGTTCCCAAACAAGAAATAACTATGAGTTTATCAATGATGAAGAGCTATTCATTAATATTCATCTAAAATGCATAAATTATAAAAAAAAGTCCCAGGTATACAGAACCCAAGTAACCATTCACAAAGTTACTTAATATAATGAGGAAAAACACACACTGAATTAGCCTCTTTAAAAGTCCAAATATTGAGTCTGCATTGGCATCCCTATACTGTTAGGCTGCAATAAGAAAAATCTGCAAGAAAAAAAAAATAAACTGTCTCTAGCAGATAGATCAGAAGTAAATTTTTAGCCAAACTAAATCAAACTCCCCCAGTTCAACATACCCCATTCTGCTGACAGTTCCCTTACTACTCAAAAACTTATGTGAAGAAATACAAGTCTCTTTTCAGTGCCTGTTCTACTACAAAGGTAACACTGTTCAATTACCTGGATTATAAACTGCTATTCTCACTTGAATGGTGAATTTATCACTTGTAGTAAGTATGGAGTATCAGTTGTTAACTTATGGGCAACAAAGTTTGGCCCTAAATTTTCCAAGTTTAGGATCAAAAGTGATTTAAAAAATGAGATAATTAATTAACTGTAAAATAACAAACACAAAGAAAAAACACACTGCTATTTGTATACTCACATTTCTTTAATCGTAGTTTCTAGTTAAAGCACTGAAACCTCCAGACAGCATATTCCACTTACGAAAATCACGTATATTTTGCAATATTTTGTGACACATAGGAATTGTTCCAAGAAAGCTTCATTTTTTATGAAGCATATACTATTCAACATATTATATTTAGTAAAATGACTTGCCTACAGTTACTTTGGCCAACAGGGTACATTCTCAATTAAAAATGTATTCATACCATAGCCTAAACTAGCCAAGACATGAAGATCCAGCAGACCCACGAGCTTTCTGAGGATGTTTGAAGCTAAATACTAGAGAAATTTTGGAAAAGAGAAGAAAGTTAAACATTAGCAGCAATAGATGACAGAGGCTTGCTATTTTCCATTCTTCCAGAGAAAGTCAGGAATAAATGTCATTAAATGGCTATAAAGCCATCTACCAACCATGAAAACACATGATGTTCTCAAACCCAGTGAGGAGACCACAGTAACTAAACTGAATGCAAGAAAAGTCTTGTGCAAATTGGGTCTAAAAGGTGTATCAGGGAAAACATGATCTACTATCTATATTTAGTAAGGAAAATTAAATAACATGGAGGTTGCCTAGACTGGCTGACATTAACTGCCTTTGCTCTTACCCTTCCATCTAGTTACTTATGATTCACAGTGTCTAAGAGGAGAAAGAATCACAATGCTTGTAAACAAATTCTGTATTTCAGCGCTATCAAAGCTAAGACACAGATCGAAAGATTTTGTGCACCAAGATCCCAAACACAGTAACTTTTCTTCTTGTCATAATTCCAGTATAAGTAATACCATTAAGAGGGGAAGTTTCCTGCATACCTTTTTATGGGACTAAGTTCCTGATTATAAAACTAGTCATTGTGAAAGGTTCTACTCTGTGTTCTCAAGCAACCAAATCTACCAGCACTGGAAACTCAATTATATTATGTATTAATATTTCATAAATTAAAGTTCATAAGATATACTTGGGTGAACAGAGTAACTAAATTAAAATTTGATTTATAATTAAAAACTTATCAATAATTTCAAGAACATTAGCACAACCCACATTATATATTTGCTACTCTAGTCCCTCCAGAATTTGTAACGCAACTTGTCAGGCAGTATTAGTCATCAGTTCTGTACGGTAGACAATGTTTGTGGCAATGCAGAGGGCATTTAGAATGGATCGGCAATGGCATAATGATTTATTAAGTTATGTGTACTGTACTAGAAAACTACAAACATATGGAGAAGCATTAAATTTCAAAATTACAGAGATCTCAAATTTTAAATAAATAAATCTGTATTCTAGTAAACTGTGCATGATCATCAAGGAGAGAGGCAGGGCAATCCATAATCGTTTCATGTTCTTTGTGACATAATTAGAAAGCTGTGGGTTCTAGCAGCAGTAGAGGATCCCAGGCCTTCAAGTGTATGACATAAAGGTGCAAGTCTCATATGCTTATTTATATAAAGGTGTTGAAGTCTGCTGAAGAAAATTATTTTCTGGTATTGCAGCTAGGGGCAGAAATAAACCAATCGCTGATTAATTTTAGAGTCTGCATTACCTTTAGTAATGCAGATCCTTAAGTTGCTGTATGTGTGGCTTAAGTGCAGAAGGACAACAGAAACATGAGACAGCTGACTGGTAGATACATCTGTTTGCCTCTTTCCACAATGTCTTCTCAATGTGCTCCTCTTTACATCAACCATTTATGGAATTTCACATTTTTAAACTAGGAGAATAGTACTATTTCTCCATTATATTACAACAAAGCATGAGATCAAAGTTCAAGATATCCATCTTGAATAAAAATGTGTATGCTTTTGTGTCACTTCCAGTGAGTACAGGGTATTTCACCGTCTTTGTGCTTTTGAGAATCATAGGCACATTATCTAGTTTTATCAATAGATATTTATCTGTCCATTCCTCCTTTTCCCATAGCATTTAAATGCCTTGTAATCTGGAGGGAATTAATGCTTTCAGTATCTTTGTGAGGCAAGAAATAAAATTCCCCTTTCACACATATGACATGGAAAACTAAGCGTTTCTGGTGGATTGGAGAGTTGAACCCATACATTTTTAATCTCAGATTAAGTCTTGTCTCTGGTTAAGTAATTATTAAAATAGCTGAAAAATGGATAGTTGCTGTCATCTGAACTCACCAGAGTAACCCAACAATATTTTATGAACATGTATCATGTAGGGCAATTTGCTGCAAAAAATCTAAAACTAAAACTAGGCTTTGATTGCAAAGCGAATAATAAGCAAACAGGTATACCTTGGTATTTGTGCTGGGATTAATTGGTATAAGATTGGTATAGAATGGCAAAGGACAAAAGAAGAAATAAAAAGAAATTAATAAAGAGAAAGCAAAATTTCATCTGTTTGGGAGCAGGAGTAAGAAACAAGAGTATGACTGAGCCCCGCAGTCAGAATTTGAATTTTGACATTGATAGTGAGTAAAAATGGCCGTAGCTAATGCTTTCATTTGGATTTGTCTTGGTCTAAAGAGAAGAAAATTCAGACTCCAAGTGTAAAGAGTGTTAAAGGATGTTAACCAGAAAACAAAAAAGTAAAGGGAAATCCTTAAATAAGATTATGCTCTTCAGTGAAGAAACATTCATTAGTGTTGTGTTGTACGAAATGAAACATTTCTAAACTTAGAGATTTGGAAAAGCACTGGAGAAAAAAGTGAGTATTTAAATTAATACTATTCTGTAGGTCAATGACAATGAACTTCAATCTAGTGAATAGGAATACACATTTCTAAAATCCAAATGCGTACAAATATGGCATTTTTATGTTAATAGGTAGCAATTTTTTTTTTATTTCAAAAGGATTTTAACAAAAGATTTAACACTCTAAAATTTCTATTTCTAGACTTTTTGTAACTGTTAATGTCTCTGACAGTGAAATTATAAACAACTCATCCTATTATCATCTTTATATTTGCAAGATTTTTTTTTTTATGTTACAAAATAGTTATTTTTCCAACTATGGAAACTTAGTCTAAAAATCTGGAATCCAACTGGCTTTCTACCATTCATATATTTATTAGTAAAAGATTCTGCAAGTCATGTAAGTCCCTCAAGTAGACATGCCTAAACCACTGTTAACAGTTATTCCATCCAGAGAAACAGTTTAAAATAAAACAGTGGTGTCACATTTTTTCCCCATCAAAAATACAATGGATTTAATACTATCTAAATATTTCAAAGGAATGCATCAGTTTCTATTTTCCACCCCCCAGAGCTTCTTCAAAACAAGCTAAAAAGCATTAATTTGGGAAGTTTATTAATTTTCTTTCAGCTTCTCATATCACTATCTTTTAGGTAGTTTTAATGTGTTACAGAATCTTTAATTTTAAATATTATACATTTTTATGTTTCTTGTCTTAGACTTTCATTAATAGCTGACAAACAAAAAAGCAAATTTGAAGAAATCTCTTGTAGGAAATTTCCCTCTCTAATTCACAAACTACTCTAATTAAAAATAAAATGAATCTGAAATCAGAAAATACTTCTACTGATATTGCAATATTTGAGTCCAGCTCATTTTTGTTGCGGTTATCTTGGATGTCCAGACAAAAATGTAGTAAAAAGCAATTTCAGAAACACATTATCACTAATGAAACACTCTGGATACATATAAAGAAATGGACTCTGGGCAATGGTGGATTTTATTTTTATCTATTCTTTCGGAATATCTCTGGAGAAGCAATACTCTAAGATACTATTAGGGGGTCTTTTTTTATTATTATTTTTAGTATTATTCCTTGTATTTTTTGTGTGATCATCTAGGCTTGCAACAGTATCACAAAAGAAAAATAAAAATGTACTCTTCAGTAATATTAAAGTAATGCTTAGAAAAGAGGTATAGTTCTTAAACCAAAAAGTTGAAAAAGGTATTTTAAATAAGCTGATGTTTCAAAATTGTTGCATTTTACAGTCTTTATGTCATAAATAATAATGATATGTCTGCTAAACCTTGAGGGAATAAGTTGTTGCTTGACAAAAAACTTGCTAATCAGGAAAATGGTTGGTACATGAAGACTGTTAGACCCAGTCAAGTTGTTTTGTCACTACACATGCATTGGAGATGGCAGTGGTATGGTCAGTGTAGCATTTCTTGAAATCTGACGTATTAATAAGTGCCACATCAACATGGTACATCAAGAATATATTCCTGTTCTGCCCAATTAAAACAAAAGTTGTATTACTTTGGACCTGACAGATTTTTTTAAATTAAAGGACAATCTTTCTTGCCCAAATCACAACTGACAGCGTACCACTATATTGAATTAGAGTTATCTCTTCCTCATCTTGCCTATGAAATACAGGAGAAGGAAAAGGAGAGTTAATATTCGCATTTAGCTATATGTGAACAGAGAGAGCTAAGAAGAATATTTTGTCCATTCCTAGATATACAGGTCTCATCATGCGTATATTTAAAGCCCTCATGAAGGGAAAGGGAAGGATACTAATTCCCTCCAAAGATCATGCCCATGCTGTCTTAAGGATATTTGCTTCTAAAAACTTCAAGCCAAGACATATAACAGTGGGATATTCTTCTCAGGAGACTAAGTAGTTCATCTTAATTCTATGTTTTCTCCATTGAATGTGATAGAAGGTTTTCCCTATGTTATAGGACTGTTGTAAGTTACACACCAGGGTGCCGAGTATCTCCGGTTATTAGCAAGCGTATCTCCATGTTGACTAGATTCCAATGATTGCCTGAGAAATCCTGAATAATATACTTTGTACACCTGGTGCATTAAAAATAAAGATCTCATTATATCCCATTATTGTAATAGCCAACAGAATGCCAAGAACATATTAACTACAGTACAAATAATGAATATACTGCATAATGTAGTGAGTAGTTTGCATTTCAACTGCTTTGCATAATTCTTGTAAGTCTAACTATAAAATGATCTGAATGTACTTTTAAAAAAATTTTTACTTATTCTCTCTCTCCTTTCTGTATAATTTTGCAATTTTAATTAATCCCTGAGTTTGATATTAAATAATGACATAGTTTTTTAAAAAGTATTTTTAGAGAGCAGCATTAAAATCTTTAACTACATTTAGCACTGGGCTGCTTTAAAAATATGACAGGCTATGATCTGAAGAAAATAAAATGGCAAGCACTGCTATATATCTTCATATGGCAGCATGTGAAAGCAAGTAGAAACAAAATACATTTAGTACTGTATTCTAGTCACTCATGAATAACTTTAAACCATCAAAGAAAGACATTTAAAAAATAAAGTAATATAAGTATAAAAAAGAACACATTGTTTCCTAAATAATAACTATTCATATTCATGCAAGAAGTTTGAAACGAACTGATCTTGTTTGAATGCTTGGTTTGCCTCAGCTGGAGGGACGGAAAAAAAAAAAGTGAAGCAGCACAATCAAAGGACGTATGCACTGATGATGTTAGACAGTGATTTTCATACCAGAGACATGCAAGAGAACTCAGAAGTCTTTTGGAATCATGGCAGTCTTGCAGGGAAAAGTGAAAACAAAAATAAAATTCAATATCCAAATACACTCAGTGGTTGGACTGGCACCATGGCTGTTACATAAATAGCATTATATATATAGCATCAAATTAATGAATTGTGGTAAAAATAAGACCCTACTTGATTTGCTATGCACCACTAATCAAGACTAAACTCTTCTTAAGTAAATGTTTGGATCCCCTTTTGAAGAGGTCTTAATAAAACCCGAAGAGTTTGGAATAGAGAACTCCCAGAAAGAGGTTCCTATCTGAAAAATGAGAGTACTAACCATTCCTGAAGAGAAAGCTGAATGTGTTTCAATGTTTTTCCTAATTCCATACAGCAAGTAACGTTTTTTAAGACTGTGTCAAATGGGAAGTAAACGTTGCCAGAAAATAAAGAGGGGGAATGGCCATGTCAATCATTAGAGTGGTACATCCTTTTATGTTGAAAACATTTACTTGAGTGCACTCCAAGCGTTATAACTGTCACACCCAATATAAAAACCTGAACTCTACCAGTGGAATGAGTCATTGTGACTCTCCTTACATAAATGCAAGAGCTCTCTGAGTATATAGTAAAATTCTGTATTCAGGTACCTTAGCAGTGGATTTTTATTTCAATGATCTGTAACGAAGGAATGATTTTGTTCATTTTACAAATCTGTCTTAGTCTACATATTATTGATTTCCGTCAGCTGAGCTGCAAAGCACGGATAGTGAAGTCTGTGCACCTAAAGTAATCCTCCTTAAGAATTATAGGAGCACAAAAACCAGATCCTACACATCTGCATTACAGGAATCTGATTTACAACTTGGAAAATCAAGTCCAGTTTTTGTGATTGTGAGACACTAGCAGTAAGCAAGTTCTGTCATATAACATTCGTTATATTTATTAGATGGTGAATGCTAACACAAATTTTTGCTTGGTGAGATGAATTAGTCATTTGAAAGAGATCACCTTCTGAATTTCCTTTGTGTCCTCAGCCATGTAACTTTAAAATTTCTACCTTCCATATTTCAGTTAAAGCCAATTTTTCATAGCTTAATGTAGCCTTCTAAACAACATTTACAAGCAAACAGCCAGTAGCTATGTGGACAGCAGTGCATTATGTAATGCAAAATCTACTATATATTCAAGAGTGGAAAGTAGACACCCATTTATTTTTCCAAGACATAATTTTAAATTTGAAGTACTTATCAGATTCAGCCTGCCAAGTTCAATATACTAGTTGACTCTGTTAGAGAAACATAAAAGAATACTTGATATTTCAGCACAAAGTAATCTTTCCTTTGTACCTCATTTTTATCTGGTACTGATCAAGATAACTGAAGCAATCTCATTTGATGCCAGCAGATATACTGACTAGGAGTTTTCTTCTTCCTAGTGTATCAATAAAGAGGGAAGTACTGGATTCTGGACTTTTCTTCTTCCTCCTTTCATCGTCCACCCAATCTACATTATATTTGCAGTGATGTGGTAGATAACACCACTGTTTATATTATTTTACAAGTTAAACTCTTTAAAGATTTCTATTTCTTACCTCTCTATTTTCTAAAATATTCCAATTTTCTTACCATAATTTACTTTATTATTCTGATCTTACCCTCTATTGTGTTTTCCTTCGGTGGTAGGACCATCATTTTCATACTGCCACTGCTGTTGCTATTGCTACAGTTCAACGCAGCTCATGAAGAGCCACCCACGTTTATTTCCTAATTGTTTTACAGTTATAGCCTCTTTTAGAGGTATACTGCAATGTGTTTTTCAACCCTGTTTCTTCACAAGTTTGAAATTTCTAGTATGCTTTGCTTCCTTATTTTGGAGTATAAGTCATTTCACATTAGGGCCAGATGATTCATGTCAGTACTGAGCTCTGCTGTATCACAATGCTGCATTTATACTTGACAGCATACAGTAAGTTATAGGATCTTAAATGTGCTTCTCTTTTCTAATACGTTTTCTTTCCTAGTTCTTATTCTCCACAATTTATTTTACTCCCCACAGTTCACATTAATCTAGAATGTATTTATTCTCAGCTCAGCTTTGAACTGTCTGTTGTCTGAATATCCTAACTCATGTGATCAGCTTCTTGCCTTTTTCAGATGTTACTATGCATACAATGTGTTAACACAGTTGCCTGGTTCAGGAGGTCTTAACTTCGCCTACCTCCTAAAGCTAGGATATTCAGTATATTCAAAAGTGGTGAATTTCCATACTATCATTCCATGGGGTATGATGAACATAGAGAAAAGAGCTTCCTAATGTCACTGAGAGCAGTGACATTTACTGAGGAAAACACAAACACTTGCACAGAAGTAGAGGGATATAGCAGTCCTCTATTTTATCTTTACATGCAAAAGTTCCTTTTCTGAGTTATAAGAAGTTTCTCCCCAAATTCTGCTAGATTTTTCCCACAGGTGACTCCGTAAGATGTGCTATGGTGTTTTGGACAAAGAACTCCAGCATTTTGTCTTCAGCTTCAGCAAAATAGTGAATGCTTAGAAAAGAATGAGAAATAGATTTGCAATGTAGGGTAGTATTCCTTCTCACCTTTCAACAGCCAGTGGCACAAGAATCATCAGATTCAGAGGCTGCATCCAAAGTATTGCATTTAATGGACATCATGGGAAACATTCTCCATGAAATTGCCTTTTCCCTTCTAAATCATTGTATGCTTTTGGTTTTATCACTTGCCTGATAATTTCACTAGGGACCTTTATGTTTAATGAAAATTATTGAATAATCGGTTTACTCATCTCTCTAGTCAACTTAAATAACACATAAAGCATAAAAAAAAAAGCTTTTAGCATGACCTGGGCAGAAGCATATTAAAAAAGTTTAGAACATAAACAATCTGAGCTCACATAAAGCACAGTCAGAATTACTTTTTTTAAAGATTAGTAGTCAATAAAGATATTTATATTCTCGACTATTTGACCAAAGTCATCATGCTTGCTGGGTAATATAAGCAGAGGTCATAGCAAATTCTTAAGCAGTTATTTCATACATAAGTAAAACTGTAAACTGATATTCTTATAAGCTGAGTACCATTTATGTGAAAACACATTATTGTTGCACAAGCTAATTTCTTTATATCAAACTCTTCTGAATGGAGTTTTGCAAGTTACCTATTTTAAGTTCAGCAGTTTCTCTTATTTCCCTTATTTGTCGAGAGAAAGAAATTACTGGCATGATATTGCATCAATATTTTAAATACAGATTTTCAAAATGCAAATAAGGAAAATTTTAACAGATATTTTCCATTCACGATCAAAAGTGCCATGAGCTTCAAAAAAATGGCATAAACTCAAAAAACATAATTCCTGATCAAGAAAACAACCCTGCTCAGTGATAAATGGCCAAAGCAGTAGTGAGGAGAATGAAGAAGAGAAGCGATATCCCTAAGCCAGAATAATTTTTTAAATAAATTTTACCTAACTACACTGACAGTGTAGCACATAAGAAGCAGCAGATCCCACTTAAAGGAATATTACTGCTTCATATAAAATAATTTCTTTTTCCTCCATACAAAATTCCCCCCATCCCTAATCAAAACCTTCTTAAAGTTTGGTTCATAAAGTCAACATAGGACTTGTTCTTTCATCACTGTAAGGATGTTTATTGAACTCTCGAGTCCAAATCTTACATGCTATCAGGTTTCTAGTTGCTCAGGAACCAATCCGTCATCTTTACTCCAGTTATAAAAAGTTTTATAGCCTTCCCATTTTTAACTAAGGTTTTCTATCCTTTCCCTATACTTCTGTGCTGGGAAATAAACCAGGAGCTGCAGGAAACCCCTACACAACCCTCCAGCTTAAAACACTTAGAACTTGTATAGCAAGTACTTTATGCCCAGTACAGCTGCTGGCAGAGAAATTTGCTCCGATCTTACCTCCCACGTCTCCTGTAGCTCAACCGCTTCCGCTGGGTAGTTGTTTATTTCTCTTTTCCTTTCATATCCCTGACCTTTTTTCTAATGTGTTGAGCTGAGTTTGGAGTCACAGTGATGAATGAGATGTGATAATGAGAATCGTAGTGAGGATGCAGCATAGTACAGGGCTGTTTCTCGGGCAGCATAGTAGCAGACGGAGGAGGGGGGAAGTGGAAATCTGACAGGTTTAGCTTGCTGACAGCCCATGTTTATAGGCTCTGTAAAGAATACAGATGAGATAGAGGAAAGGCAGAGACGACAATGACATAATAAATCTTAGCCACAGTGTTTTCAGCCCCAAAAAGTGAAGAAATAAAATCAAGTTTGGGATGCCGTTAATGGTTAGGCTGTCATAGAATTGAACCTCTTCACTGTCTGCTTCTCTGGATGAGATTAACAGATACACTAGACTCCTCTGTACAGTACTTCTGCCATCTGCACAGAAAATTGCAGCCCTCTCTCCCCTTTGACCAGAAAATACTTTAGGTAATAAATAAGTTAGGCATTCCAGTTCCAATACACAGGGTGATATATCTGCATGCTTCTCTCCAATATACTCCAAAATACCTAAAGGAGAAACTTTATTTAATGCTTGGAAATGCTTTGAAGATTAAAAAAATAAATTTAAAAAAAAAAAATTAAAAGGAGAAGTGGTAAGACTAAAGACCAGCCTCTATTCTGAAAGCAGTAATCATCTCCTCAGTTGCTGCAAACACCATATCTGTTTGACTTCAGTGGAGCTATACCAGTTTATACCAGGTGAGGTTCTTGTCTCTAGTTTTCATCTGAGAAAATTTCCAAGTAAACTTTGAGTAAATTCCAAACTACTAAATAAAGACTTCAAGATTTTAGCTAATATCAAATTTTTAAATGTTTAGATTTTTTCCCCCTCCAAAGTTCCAGATACAGTAAAAGTTCCCTTCACTCTTCCGAATATATCCAGTATGACCATGACTTTTGTGATGCAATCTAATCATCCACCCTTCCTCCAATGGGCTACATCTTGCAGACAGACTTTTTCAGAGCTTCTCTCATTTCTCAAGTTCTACTTATTCCTACAACTTTTCACAACTCCCACTTATGAAAAAATTCGATCAAGAATGTAAACTTTCACTTTTAATCAGTTATCATTACCATCACTGAGCAACAAAAGACAGTCAAAGTAAGAGCAGCCTTCTACCTAATTTACTGGCAAGGATAATGCAAAGTTCCTTCTTTGTCAGAAGCTGTAAAGTCTGTATCCATTTTCATTCATCTGAGTCCAGTGCTAGGAATGGGATATATAATATTAATCTTCCTGCCCTTTGCAGATTACCTTATTGTTGAATGTAGTCAGGAGAAGGCACCCATTATATCCAACTGAACTAACAGAAGAGGTCTGCTGCCTGTACTGATCCTTATAAACAGATTAGAATAAGAAAGACTGATTCTGTAATTAGTTTAGGTAAAGGGGAAAGAAGGCAGCAAAGTTTTTACAATTATTCCCTTGTGGTCTTAATTCTAGCTCTACTGATCTGCTAACTTGTGACAACAGTGGCCTTTAATGCCCATGCCTGACCTTGCCCTGTTCTCCATTAGTCTCATGTTTCTCTGAATGTAGAGCACCTCAAAACAAGAACGGTATCTCACACAAAGAGATGAGAAGTGCATGTTTTCTACCAACCAGTAATTATTTTTGCAAGCATATGCACCTTCCTGGAATTTTCTTGAGAGTATAAAAACAAACCTAACCTCTATAGTCAAAAATCCTTATGTTTTGTACTTCGCTTTTCAAAAATTTCTCTCTGGGGGTGTAGCTGAACAGTAAGAAAAAAATTGTGGTAGAAACATAAAGTGTCTACCTACCCAAAGTCAAGCTGTCATCTCAGCTGGGGATGCTGACATTCACTGTTATATTCAGCTAAAGACAGAATGAGTGAGACTACTGCCTAATAGGACTATCATTAGTGCAACTGTTTCATCCCAGACCTGGGGACTACTTCTATTCTTCTTCTGAAAATAAGATTTTTACTTTTTCCAGACTTTTGCCTAAACAAACCTTTCTTAGTCACATCTTGATTTTTTTTAATCTATTATATTTATCTATTATACCTTAGTTATTTGCAGCTGCTGCTTCCTTTTGTCTGTGTTAATTCCCACCTTAGTACGTAGGATTTTAAATCCTAACACTGTAAGTATTATTTATAAAGTCAGGGACTAGGGATGGCTCTGTTTGAGATTTAGAGTAGCTGGTCATTCCACTTCAAAATGGAGGAGGGCAAAGAAGCCTGCTTGATTGAAGTTAGCTAAACTAACATGTTATTTTCTTAACAGAGTGTTAGACCTAGCACAAGCTAACTTCAGGAAACTCCCCAGACTGTGCAAACCTACCTCTGCTTTGACAACAGCTTCAGAGAAGAAATTATTGAATTCAGGCAGAGATCAGATTGAACTCTTTGTCACTAATTTCTAATGGAATGTCTATCAAACCTCAGTAGCTAATTAAAACCTAAAAGTTATTCTTTTTCTTGGTATCATGCTGTACCAGCTTATTATATGTCAAAGATAAAATACGAGATCAATGCTAACACCAAGCTCAGAGTGGAATCAATGGAAATTATATCTGTGTCATGGAGGACCTCAATGCAGTATTTAAGAAGAATCAAAGGGTCGGTTTGCCCATAAATTGGCTTTTTTACACTACTCATTTGGCGTGGAGGGAGTAGCAATTGAATCTGGGAACCTAAATGTTCTGGGATATACTATACAACTAGCAAATTCAGCTCCTCTGCTACTTCCTGCACATATGTCTCAGGCCTGTAACAGTACCATATTTCACAGAGATATATTCCTTTTTGAAAAAAAAAAAAGTGTGTGGGAAAAGTGCCAGTCAATTGTCTTCTGGTGATGCTTCTGTAGCATCAGTAGAATTCTTCTATTGTGCAGACCAAGTGGCCTCTTAGATGGACAGCCTGGGGAAAGGTCTCTTGCCAGTTGGTGGTGTGACTGGATCCTCTTCTCCAGCTTTCTATTGCTAAATACACAGGAAATTTCTGATTTGTACCAGAGAATTAGGCTGTAGATGCAAATAAAAGAGCTCTGAGGGGAACTTTGCCAGCCTCCCTGAGGTCTTCCTCTTTACACTACCAAACAACACAGGATAAATTTGGCTCCAAGAGGGGACATAATTATGTAATTAAGGAGGCTTTGTATCAGTAACTATTTTTTTGGAACATCACTTTAACTCTGTGTTCAAGTAAGTCAAATACACAGTTTTTCTGCCTGTATTATCAAGCAGGTGCGGTTTACTAAGTAAGCAGCACAACAGTTACCAGACCATGCGTGGTTCTGTAGAAATATCTAGTCTCCAAACAGGGACTCATAAAAGGTGTCCCAGCTAACTGACCAGCATCTAAACAATTCAGTGAGGTCTCAAGACAAAGCTAAAACCATCAAGCACAAATCACACACTTTTTGCACAATGTCCTAATCTTTGATAACACTGCAGAGCTAACGCAGCCAGTTTCCCTGTGAAAAATCTCTTAGCAGTGTCATGGAAAGGAACAGCCTGACCCCTAAAAGACACACTGAGGGAATAATAGCACAGAAGAAGGGCTCAGGCTGTGTATATGAGATCTGCAAATGAATAAAGACATCCTCAAAAGGGGTTCAGAATTAAATAATCAAAGATTTGTGCAGTAAGGATCTCCTCATCCTACTGGCAGGGCACGTCAGGGGAAGAGTAGGAAGTGCATATAAGAATGTGCATTGACTTCCTGAGGCTTTTCACAGTCTGGTGAGAGAAGAGACCTCACTGCTTTTTTTTTTTAAATCCCATACGAAGCATGATTCACTCAGGGAATAAGGCTTAGTTATGGAGGAACAAATGCTAGGAGTTATCATCACAAGTAAAAATTCGGTAAATTTTATTTTCAGGAGACTGTAGTTCCTTTTGGGTTTAGTGAAGAATTTTTTTTCCAAATTTCCTAAGGGCAAGGCACAATATTTTTGGACTGGTTGTAGTTTGGAAGAAAAGAAATCTTAGTCTTCCAGCTTCGTTTTAAGAGACTAAATTATCTCGTTTCTTCCATACATTTTAACAGTTTGACTTATAGAATATAGGTATACAAAAAGCTATAAGAAATCTACCAGCTTCTGAAAGGTCATGCAAAGGGGAACTTCTTGGGGAGCTTTCATCCAGGCTCCTAAGACCTGACCTGGCATTCCTCTTAGCTCAATATTTGATATTGTTATCACCAAAAAGAAAAGCTGGGGTATGAAAATCTATTTACAGTGCTTTATTTGTTACACTGCCAGCTCTCACAGATGAAACAGAATCTGAACTCAAGTCTTGGCATGAAAAATAGTGTTGGAGCTCATTAAATCATCTTGAATAATATAGCAGGATAGCATCCCTGTTGGAAAATCTGAATTTGGTGTCATAATCTTTCTCAAAATAAAGTGTTAATGATTCCTCTTATGAACGCCTAACATATGAGATGAACACAGACAATCTGTTTTCTCAAGAACTGAAGAAAATAATTTCAAATATATGAAAAGGAATAAAACTTAAACAGCAATCTTAACATTTTTCTCATTCCATCATTTGGTCTCTGACTTTTACATTTTTCAAAAAATCTTAAGAAAGTACAATAATATTTGCCTAAATACATATGACAATCTTCAGAGTAAAGTTTCAGTAAGTCAGATCTCACTCAGTAAAATTTTGCCTGAGTGAGCAACTGATGATTTGTCCCACTATGAACAACAATGCATCTCCATGCTAAGAATGAAAATTATATCTATGTGTATGTATAGGTATATATATATATACATGAAAAATATAAACAGTATCTATCTGTATATTACATATACATGTACATATAATATATACCACATTTAAATACACATATATACAGGTTCAAAGCAGAACAGAATACCTACAAGTTAATATATTATCATTATATGTAGCAGAAAATCCCACCTATGTTAGCAAAAGACATGATAAGCCCATTACTAACCCAGACCTGTGTTATTGTGGCAACTGTCTCACATAAGCTTAAAACACAGTATGTAATAGCACAACTCATAGATATGAAATAATTTCGTAGCACAACTAGCCTCCATGCCATTTTAGAGTCTAGAGCAAGAAGTGAGTATAAAGGTAAGGAAGAATTTATCAGAAACTCCATCCCGTTGGAGTTTAGATCCCATATAGTATATAGAAACAATGTTGGTTACGACAGGATTTTTTTCCTCCCGAAACTGAGTAATTGTAAAATACCCATGTTTACATCACTGAATCCCACTCTATTTTTGAACATATTTTATTTACCTACCTAAAGTGGATGGTCTTAAGGACTGGGCCAGATCAGATAGCTTAAAAAGATAGAATTGGAAACAGATATTTAAACATATTTTTATTTACATATTCAAACTTTTTCACTCTATTCATACACCATACTGACAGTTTGGAAAATTAGCAAAATCCTTTTGCTATAATAAATCATACTTTTCTTTCCATCATTTATTTCTTCCTCTCCTTGGTATGTTTCATGTATAAAAATGAGAAAACCACAATGTACAGCCATTTAATAAGAACCAACACTGTATTAATACTCCTACTATCTGAGCTTCTGGTTGTGAGCCAGCTCCAGATTACAGAGATTTGACTCACTCCTGAGCCACTTGCTGAAGGACCAGGACTGTTGAAACTGCCTGTCCTGGCCCCTTCTCCAGTGGTAGATAAACACCAAATATACTTTAATTAAGACTTATTGAATCATGAAATTCATTATTCAGCCACTCCAGTCCTGTGTGAATTCTAGTACACAATGTTTAACTCACTTGCACTCAATATACTGTTGTTGAAAACAACACTAAAATTCAAGACAAATTACATTAATACACAGGAAAGGAAGAATATGAAGGTCCTGTTCTCATACCTGAAATGAATATATTTTAACTTGCAGAGAAGTAGCAAACTTATTACTCTGGTAGCGCAGACAGAAATAGCTAAAGCATTTTTGGTAAGTCAAGCAATTTTTTTATGCAGCTGGAAAAAGTTTCCTACACTGTAGGAATAATTAAATATCTAAATTACACTTTTGTTTTATAATGGGTACTCACCATTTTAGCCATTTTTGACTTATCAATTTGAGAGTTTTCTGTGTAAATGACTGATCTTTATGCATATGTCATCCTTTGAGTATCTGGAGAGGAAGACAAGATTGCACTGTTCTCCAGAAAGTGGCTATGAAAAGCCATAATATAATGCATACTACTTATCTATTCTTATTTGAATCTGCCTCTTCTACCGATTTCCAAACCTCCTATTGTATCACCTCTTCTATATGGATACAAAGCAAAATTGAAACTATTTGTTCATACTTCCATTACCTGATATCTTTTATGACAAAGTCAGTCTCCTGACAGCCTAGATGAAAGAAATGAGAGTCTATAGTCCCCTCACTTACTGTCCACATGCCTATTGTTGACTCTGAGGTGTCTCGGGGCGGGGAAGAAGTTCTAGAAACCTCCAGAAAAAAACCCTTATAGATTATGCCAATCTAAACAGAGACTTTTACACAAAATGCTTTTTCCTATCGTAAGTGATGGTGTACAAAGAAATCCTTGAGATTTAAAAAAAAAAAAGAGTCATTAATTTATTCTGTATGAGTTTTCATCCTTCATTGATGGTGTTAACGAAAGCACAGCATATTTGACTGACTGCTCCAAAATAGAAAACAAAATGTCTTTTTTGCTCACATTTTTGATCACCAGGAAATATTTTTCACTGCAATACTTCCTATTCGGTCACGAAGCACAGAGCAGCTTTTATTCTCATTTCTCCTTGAAGTTAAGAAAAAGGAATGAATGTCTACACATCTTGAAGTTAAGGTGAGATAAAACTCAAGAAGCTGAAAAAGTAAAATATTTGGGAGATTTATGTGTGCTAAACCCAGAAAACTTTCAAAAAAAGAACCAGAAATGAAACTTCCTGGTTCAGGAACCAAAGGACATAGCTGCAAGTTGCCATGATCCCTTCACAAACTCCTGAATTAGGGCTATAAAGAATGAGTGGAAAATGGAAACATTGCTCAAATTGCCGGTCAAACTTTTGGCAATAATTAGGCAGAGTCAGGCTGCCCTTAGCTCAACCACATGCCAGAGTCTAAAATCTCATACTTATTCTGCAACTGTCTAGCTGTAAAACCTGTGCTTCCTAACCCATGCAATGAAGCATTGAGAAACGTTATGTCTTGTTATTCAAGTAATTCCCTCCCTAAGCAGTTTTTATGCTTCATGTAACTCACACACAGCTAAAACCAGTATTCTTATCTGTATAGATCGCTTATAGAACTTAGAGAATAACTTTACATATATGAGCAGGATGTACATTTCTAGAGTATCTATAGGATGCTAGAGGATCAAATATATAAATCCAACTGGATAGACAACAAAAAAGAAAATAAAAACACTGTGTGTTCTGGCACTTACTTAGAGGTCAGTGAATCAGTGAACCTCAAATCAATTAAATTTTGGTGAGCTGTAATGTTCAAACCATCAGCACTTAAACATTCAGGAAAGCATCTGCATTACAGGAAAGTTATTATTCAGCCACCACTTGTCAAGTCTGATAAATGGTCATCCCTTTTGGCTTACTAAAATGTGTTACCACAGACTATAGCTAATATTACCGGACTAAAACCGGTAAAGTCTATGACCTACATAGAAGAAAAAGGTAACATGCATTTCTTTGTATAAAATAACAAAGTAAGAAGTATCAATCATTCCCATACTTTGCACATCCTGTACGGAGACAAACATACTCATACTTCTTAACTATATAAATAATTATCATTAAGTAAATTAACAATGTTTTTAGAACTATCTGTACACTTGTAATAGTTCGTTATGACTTCACTGTCTCACATGTCTAGTCTTATATGTGAAAAATGATGTAGCTGCATCTTATTAAATTAAATTAGACACCACATGCAGCTTATGCAATTGCTGTAATTACTCTGTAATTTCTAAAATATGTATAATAGGAATACACAAATGATATAAAGCTCATTTTGATGTAAACAGAGTAATTACTACAGAAATCTTAAACTCTTCTGACTGTCAAAAACAATATGCTTGCAAACTTTAGGAAGGGCTGGCACAGTGCCTTCAAAGACTTTAGAAGAAATTGGGTAATCAGCTTTCAGCATAATAAATATATGCATAAAGTATGCAAATGAAATTCAATAGGTATTATATAACAAACACTCTAGGATATGAAGCTATGATTCACCATTTGTTTTTTCTCTGGATAATAAAGACTAATTGTGACTGTGCTCATTTGAATTGGAAAAAAGCCATCAATCTCATTATTAGAATGCAAAATGTGGGAGGTAGATCCTACTAAATCTGTCCTTGTCATATTTTGATGGCCTGTTCTTCCTTCACACTCCTACCACGCACAGTTCAAGCTGGACAAAAATTCAAAGAAAAACTGCTAGAACTAGGAGTCTGAGTTACCACTGCGTTCTTTCAGTTTCTCAGAGGCTACACACCTTTGGTTTCACCAGTGTTACACCAAGTTCAAACTGTCTAATGCAATAGGAAGTCAAACCCTTGGTATATATTAGAAGGCAAATGACAGTCATTTAAAAAGAAATTAATGTACTAAGGCCAAAGAAAGTAAGAAGATGATGAAGGATGCAAAAAGAACAATATACAAACCTCTTCTGCGTTTTACATTATGGGGTGCATACCAAATATTGTACACGTTCATTTGCACAAACACTGTGTCAGCTATTACAAGTGAAACCCCACTTGTTGTTACTTAGTCAACCATATTACTGAGTGTGAATGGTGAGATATGGAGATTATTCTGCATCTGTATTTTTTCTTTGTTGTTAGTTTTCAGTATGTCTTTCCCAGGAATCCAGCACATCGGAGTGAACAATTCTGTTTTTTTTCTAGCCATTGGAGCACTTTGAGGGAAAGGACAGCTGTTTAGATTAATTTCACATTGATTTTCTTCATCGTGGCCTAGAAAATATTCATAGTGCTCATTTATATTGATCTTCTATGACTACATTAGGGCCAGCAGCAAAGACTCAGGGGCAATTGTTTTTGAAGCTTCTTTACTCATAGTCTAAGGGACATTCACAACAGGAATTATTTATGTTTGTTCTACAAACAATTCTTGTTTTTCCGTTTAAATTTTTCAAGCATCCATGGTTATGGAGAAATTTTCCTTGAGCAAAATGCACAGAAACCTGGAATTAATTATAGATCAGCCTGATATTCTACATTTTGACTTCTCAATTAGTGACAGATAAGCTGTATAGATGAATACAATACGTGAAACTTTCCACTAAAATCTCTCTAAAGAGGAAAAGCTTTCTGAAACCTGTAAAATCTATTTGATGGTTTATTGCTGTTATGATTGCTCTTTTTAGGAAGAAGTCCCTTACAATCACCCCTGCCTCATGATCTGGTGGAAACTAGGTTCCTGAAATCTCATTATTATTTTTACTTGCACTATTTTAGTTCAGAAGAGTGTCCTTCACAAGCACGTCTCTTATTTACAAGCACTGTGTACTGCAGTACAAGGGTTGTAAACCAAACAGAAAAAATAATCATCTTTATTGTGATTTTACAGATTTAAAATGTGTAACGCATACAAAGATTAACCAAACAATTTGTCAAAACTCATACAGAATGTTTCTGGTAGAGACAAAACCAAGCCAACTGAGTTACAAGCCAGTGCCTTAAACATAACATGAAAGAGAACTTTTAAAAGTCTCATTATGTTACAGCTGTAATGCACAGGATCTCTATTGTGTAAATGTTGATCATCACTGTCTTACTTGATTTTCAAATTCAACTAGATTTTGTCAGGGAAAAGAAAGACAGAAAAAATCAAAACAGTCATCTGCTTATATCTGCAATCATTCTATCTACCCACTTTATTAAAATTCTAGATAAAATGCTGTGAGTTTCCAAAAAATACTCAGACTTTGTAATACAGTACATACCACATGACACTATTTTCAGGGAGGTTTAAGGTTAAAATCTAAAAATAACACTAAACAACTACATAGGACTTCCTATTCACTGATCTCAAAAAAGGAAGTTAAGTGTAATTATATCTGCAACTCAGAATAATGACAAAGTGACTTGTCAAAAGCCCAGAACAAAGTCAACGGAAGAGCATCCCACTTTCATGTCCGATCCAACAAACAGAGGCATGTCCCTGTAAAAATAGGGAAAGATTTGGTCTGTTGGATAAGTGATAATTATCTGAATGGGAACAATCTACTTTTACGTGAAACCTCTCATGCTTTTGTTCTTTATTGATATGCCATCAGACTTACTGTCAATTGAAATCACTTCTGGTTTGCTTCTGGCAGAGGACAAAAGCGCAGAAAGTTGTCAGAGAAAAAAAGAAAAAAAGGAATCTAATACATGAAAGCATCATCATTGAAGACTCTTTTCCATCTGGATGGTCCTCGTTAACTCAGTTCTACCTGACTACTAAACAATGTTTAAATCCTAAGGAAGAAGCTTGTCAACACTTGCAAACTACTTGAGGGTTATGCTAGAGTGATTTATCTGAGCACACAAGACAAATCCCTCATTCTGCTTTCCACGGTATTTTTTTTCCTGTTTTCCAGAAGAGACAATGATGACTATTAGAGATTCCTTGTATTCTGCAATATAACAAAACAGAACATCTTGATTCAAGCTTATTCTACATACCTAAACAACTTTAGAAACCTGTCTCAGAGTGTGGAGAAGCAGGACAGACTGGAAGAAATTCACGTTAGAGAAAGACATTAGCATTTCAAGTTTTGTTACTTTTGGCGAAGGTTTTGCATAGTTATTTATTAGCCTTCCTTAAAAAAAACACACTGGTAACTGTTTAATGTAAATTGGTCAATATTGAGCAATGTAGAAGCATCGTTGACTTGCTATGAAAATCTATAGCCAGTGGGCTCAAATTTAGCTTGCGTACAATAACCAATACGTACACAGTATGTAACAGTAGGTACACAGAACACAGTACCACAGCTGGATTTTTAACAAAAGGCAGTCCATTAAAGTGTATTTTTTCCCAAAACACTACAAACTTTTCTCATAGATTTCAAACAGCCTGAAGGCAAACAAGGTTGCTTGTCAATTTTATAGCCAAATTTATACCCGTAAAGGCCCCATGAAGCTCTAAGACTCAAATGAATGTCCATTTCCCTTATGCTGCCTTTGGGCTTTTGAGACCAATGTCCTCCAGGTGCATTAACATTGTCTGAGACTTATTAATATGGCAAGATAGAAAATTTAAGTGATGGGCTATGAGGTGTTACTCCCATTTTGGGATTCTAAGAGGTATGTTCACTAAAGGTCTCTGTGCCATTAATTCTGGGGTACTCTTAATAGGAAACCGTATAGTACAGACAAACTAATGTTGAACAGCGAGGGCAATTCCAAGCACAGTAGTAAAGAAGATAAATCTAAGGCAAGATCAAGTTTAGTGTTAACATTCACAGGTGGCTTTCCAGCTATTCACATTCATTCAGTCTGTATGCTACAGTTACATTTCAAATGCTTCTTTAAGTATTTTCAAAAGAAAATATGGTTCACGTTCTTTTTCCTCCTCCAAAATATAGGCAATTTTGAATCTCATTTGTCAGTACATTTCTTACTCTGTTTCATTAGGCCCTTCACTGCCATAAAATCACCTAGAGAGAACAGGATTCATTTGTGGAACAGAGACAATTAGTCATCTGATCAGAGAGTGTTTCAAGAAACTGAACAGCCTCCGCAGGATTCCAAGTTTCTTTTTCGTTTCTAACCAGTTGAGGAGAGCAGAAGCAGTATGAGCCATAAGACTTCTGAAGGATTTCATACAGAGGTAGATAACATATTAAAATTCCAGCAAAACATTTACTGACTGCAGAGTCCAAATTAGCTGAATGATTCCCATCAACTTCATTGGGTTTTAAATGTGGCTTCTAAGTATCCTTCTTATAAAAAATCAGGAATCCTATCAAGACTCACATGTTTACTCACTTGTGTCTTCAAAAGTCTTGTAGATTAAGATTTTGGAAGAGAATATTCACTTGAGGATTCTAAAAGCTAAATATCACTCTACCCATCAGGGAACTTACAGCAGGGAGGTTATTAATATTGTTTAAGGACAGAACATATGTATTGAAAGACAAAGGCAGATGTAGCAAAAGGAACTTTTTACTTCCTGGTATAAACCATCATAAATACAATCCCCACAAACATCATTAAGGCTTTTCCACAGAAAAATATATCTTGGAAGAGAAGCCATCTGTCCAACCTCCTGCTAAAGCACAGCTAGCTTCAAAGAGAAGTAAAGTTGCTCAGGCCCTTGTATGTTCTACCTATTTTCTTCATAAACTTCCCTGTAGCACGACACGCATTGTAACATCTCTTTTTTCCCCTCAGAGAAGTTTCTTTAATAATGTAGTCCATGGTTTTGGTACATTCCTTGTGTGAAGCACCAAAAGCTTTTTTTCCTAAAAAAAAAATCTGAAGAAGACCATAGCAACAATAAAATTAATGATAATGTAGGTGAGAGAGAATCACAAGCAAAAGTAAAGAATGTTTTAAGAATGAAAATTGAAAAAGAGAAAGGAAATAAACACAAAATATATTAAAAAAAAACATCTGTTTTTATTTTTTTGGGCTTTCCATTTATTTTGTTCCTGTTCCCTTTTCCTGACTAATGACTTCTATTCCATAAATAAATAAATAAAACTATACGGATATTTCTGTAATGCTTTTGATGTTACTAACAGGACATCTTCCACTGTCTAAGAAAAGCCAGAACACAAGTACTATTAATCACATGTTGAGTTTAATTCCGTGTTTAGTCTTCTCACAGCCAGTTTCTCCTAAGTCAGTATAGGCAGTATATAAGCTATGGATACACTGACTCATTATCTACTCATAATTTTCCCCTTAGCAGCAACTTTCTCAGCTACTGAGATTGTGACCAATGCCTTTGTATCATACAGAAGATGCAGAAGGGGTGCCATGGATCAGAAAGCTCTTTCCACTTAATAACAGATCATTTTCAAAACTGTCTTTGAAGCAAGACGAGTTTATTCTCATAGTAAGAGAGGTAAAAAATTGTCAATTTTGAATTTGGGAAGACAGTTTACAGGCCAAAGACTCTCTCTTTTGTTGACTCAGGGGTCTCAGGGTGTTTGTTCACCATTCATCCTGTGTCTGGAAACCGCACTTCCCTCAGCCCAGAGCTCTGTCCCTGCACAAGGCATGTGCAAGAAATGTGCTACTCAAATAATTTAATAGTTTGTGTTGGAACGGACTTTTAAAGGTCACCTAGTCCAACCCCCCCTGCAATGAGCAGGGACATCTTCAACTAGATCAGGTTGCTCAGAGCCCACTCCAAACTGACCTTGAATGTTTCCAGGGATGGGGCATCTACCACCTCTCTGGGCAACCTGTTCCAGTGTTCCGCCATCCTCATTGTAAAAAAATTTCTTCCTTATATCTAGCCTAAATCTACCCTCTTTTAGTTTAAAACCATTACCCCTTGTCATATCACAACAGGCCCTGCTAAAAAGTCTGTCCCCATCTTTCTCATAATCCCCCTTTAAATATTGAAAGGCTGCAGTAAGGTCTCCCCAGAGCCTTCTCTTCCCCAGGCTGAACAACCCCACCTCTCTCAGCTTTTCTTCATAGGAGAGGTGTTCCATTCCCTCTGATGATTTCTGTGGCCGTCCTCTGGACCCTCTCCAACAGGTCCGTGCCTTTCCTGTGCTGAGTGTGCCCTATCAGAGACTTCTATCACTTGCTGAGGAAAACTAATCACATTTTTGTTCAATTGTCATGCACTGCACGTTTAAAGAGACTGCTCAAGAACACAGACAAATTGCGACAGGATAACATTACTGTATTTTAAAAAATGAACTTTATGTTCTTGTTTAAAATCTGCTCTTGATTCACACTGCTGTAGCAACCACACAATTCACAACCAGCAAAATGAATCTCACGTATCAAGGTAATGATCAAACCTTTAGGTTGATATATAATATGCTACAGTATCTTGAGAAATGAGTAACACATCATAGTGCAAAAAATATACATGTAGCAGGCAGAAGCTTGCATGCCTAAAATACAAGAAACTTGGTTTTAAATCTGTATATGTGGGAAATCTCCAGAAAAGAAAACAGAACACTGACAAATTTATCTTAATAACTAGCTATCTTTTCTTTTAAAATTAAAGAAAAATCAACTAAAAGACTTTTCTCCTATTTCTTCTACAAATTCATGTGCTATTTTGCCAAGACTTGTTTATGAAGCATTCCTATATTACCAAATGTCATCATATTGGTAAATAAATTAAAAATTCCTCTAAATAAGGATAACTTCTTTCGTATGTGAATATTGCCTATAAGAGAATGTTCTTTGTTTGGAGTTTCTAGGTATCATCACAACCACTTTCTCTGCAAGTATCTGCAAGTATCTGCTGTTTTCTGTTCTCATATGTGTTCAGATGCAGAATCAATCAACCACTTGCAGGGGAAACTCTTTTCTTCACTTTGAGTGTGCTCACACAGAAGTAGGACAGGCAGCATGATCTGTAATTGCCTTGAGTAGGAAGAAGAAGAGGAGGGAACTGGCAATGATGAAAGGGGAAAGGAAATGTGTGAAAGTATAGGCCATGTCAGGAAGCATGAAGCCCTGGCAGACAGTCACTAGATGCACCAAGGAGAAGGGAGCGGCCAAGTTCAGTGTTAGCGTCCATATTTTCAAATGTAAATTCTTTCTTTGTTTTAAATATTCTAAGAAGTCAAAAGTTAGAAACTTATAAACACAAGCTACTTTTAAAATTATGATCGAGGTCGCTTTAAAAAATGTACTCATGCTACGTTACAGATGCACATAAATAAAAAAGAAGTATAATATAAACATATAACTTTACATCTATCATAGAGAATATGCTCAGATACCACAAATGTTCTTTGGAGTCTCTTCTGATCATTATAATGTTGTTCCCTTATGAAGAAAACTGAACAGCTTGTTTTGATCTGAAAGCAAAGGAATCTCTGAGGCTGTTTGTATAAATTGGTATCTGACCAGATATTCGACCAAGAAAGTACACAAAAGGAGACATTATGTTTAATGCAGACACTTTTTCAGGGATAAATCTGGCTACTTTGTCCATTGGAAAGTCTTTATATAGCTCAGTAAACAATCAGGGAGAAACTTTATTGTGCCTGAATCAATAGACATTAATGCAGTGCATTTCTGCCTCTTATACAATCATCTTAGCTGGAGTAGCTTCAATTCAGAACTTCTTTCTCCCTTTCCTTTCATTTCTGGTTTATACTGATTTCTTCTCTCTTGTTTGAATGTTTACATTCAATTAAGGTTTTTCTCCTATATTTATCAGCAGTGTTTGATCTAAATTAGAAAAAGAACCAACATATAGTCCTAGGTCATTTGGAAAGTCTCATTAGCTTGTTGATTATCCTCAGTATTTCTGAAAGGTTTCATTACCATGCAAATAGAAATAGCTTCTTTATTCAGACAGGCTAATGTTCAGTGTTCTACGAATTATGTCATGCAACAACTAAGCTCATCAAAAGGTACACAGCAAATGAAATTCATATCGTACAGAGTAGTTGTTATTGCCACAAAGGATAAGGGGGAAGAAAATTGTTTACTGTCATCTCTAAGTTGCCACTGTTTTTAGCATAATATAGCTTAAAAACTAAAATTCAGGACACACAACAAAAAGACAGCACAAAACTATTCATTTAGAATTACTTGTTTCCATCTGTTTTTCTTTCTCTGGAAGAATTCATTTCACATTCTGTTAACAGTAACACACAAGGCATTCACTACTGATGTTTCTAGAAGATTGGACCACAATTAATTTTGGCCCTTGAGGGATAAAGGTCAGGTCTAAGCTAGAAAAATAGAGAAATGAACCATCAATCCACTGAGAATGTACGAGAACAGAGGAACTATCAGCTGACAACTTGACACAGTCAACTCCTAGACTAATATGATATTTCCACAATCTACTTTATGCAGACTTTAATTGGGCTTTTCATTTATGTGCTCTGAAATTCTGTGTTAACTCCTGTAGTATCCCTGAGCATTTAGGGGTGACAGTCTTTTTAATTTATGTGCTTAGATTATAGATCTTCCTCTTCCCTTTCTACTTTTAAAGCATAGAAAGCTCTGACTGACTAGTAGGACAGAAGAGAAATAAAAGGGGAACCTTTCCCACTCTGCCATAGCAATGTAAGTTCTCATTCCCAGTCTCACCTTCATTTCAGCAACTCAGTGGTTTTCCTGGGCTGCAGCAATCTATGCACAGTCTGCCTGTGTTCCTAAAAAAAATTTTCTCATTTTGTCACATTGGGAACCTGGCTCCACGTTTGCTGCCTGTTTTTAGCAGCTTCCCTGTGCCTCCTGTGCTGTGTGCTCACTGCTTGGCTTGGCTCTTACTCTGATGCTCTCCATGGCTGCTGCCTGTGGCCCCAGAAGACTTGAACCTTCCCTCCTTCAAGCATGCTCCCTGAGCTACCTCCATCTCCCCGTCCCTCAGGAGCATTTATCCAACCTTGTCATTCTCTTTTTTGTATGAGTATCACATAGAAATGTACAGTACCATATAATAGTATATCAATAATACTGTTCACAGGAAAAAAAAACAGCTTTGAAACCTTCTTTAAAATACAATTAAGCAATAGAGGCTCACAACTTGAACGTGAACAAGGTAAAAAAGTAGCAATTTTCTTCTGGTATGTAAGTGTGAATATATGACAATTTCCAGTCGACAGAGCTGCGGCTTTTTGGGCATAAAAGCTTTTTTAGGACCTGGATTACTTTAAACAATCAATGCTGATATCCCATATTGAGTAAAATGGACAGCTAGGCAAGCAGTTTAGTCAGTCATTCAGTTCTGCACTTATTTGATTACCAGAAGGATGCAGAGTGATCTCCCAGACACACAACATTAACCTTCAATCAATAACCATTTTAATGGTAGAAGGACTCCTTTCTTCAGGCCTCTTCCAGCTGCATCACTGTGGAATTGATATTTAGATAATGATTAACATGCCCAATACATCAAAGATTAATTCCTGTTTACACTGGAAGATGCTGCATTACATATTTCCACACCACAGTCTCTATCCTCTAGTCACGGACCTTGACAATGACAGGGTTTTGATTACTTTCAGAATAGTCTCAATGATGAACAGGGACTTTACACTTGTGGTAATCAATAAGGCAGAAAATGTTTAAAATGTTGTAATTTGAAGGAACCTACATATTCTCTGAACTGAGTTGCTAGAAACAGTGTTAGGTGCTGAAGGATGGATAAAAGAAATGCAGATGCTAAGCCTTTTCCCAACACTCAGGTGTTGTTCGGGTAAAAATATAACTTTGTTCTTAGCTCATCTTTGTTGAAACACAGTGGAAATGCATAGTCAGATAGCAACTAGTTGCATTATTTAGTAAATAAATAATCAGTTCTTAGAAATACAACAGATTTAGAAATACCGGTTGAGAGATGTGTACATTTTGATGACACTGTAATATAAATAATGTATGATTAAGTTATGTTACCAAATTTAATGTATCACAGGGACTAGTGGAACTCCTTCCCACCAAGAGTTTGTAGCGTTAGGAACTGCTTGACATTCTCTCTAAAACCTCATTTACCCTCATCGTTAGAAGAAAAAAAACAAACCAAGGTTAGCAATACTTTTTCTTACGTTTAACTAAAATGTTGTTAAGCAATCTTACTCATAAGATATGTAATTAGAAGACTCTAAATATTAGACAAGGTTATTTAGAAGACTACGAAATTTTTCCACTTGAAAATCACTTTTTTTTAAGAAAATCCTTCCTAAAACATATATCTAACTGTACATTTTAGGGTCATGTACTAATTATCTGTCTGTCTAAGGCATAAAGGCTATAATCTTAATTGCCAAATTGACCCAACGGGATGCTTAGTCCTTCTGTCAGTGACCTTACCCCTTTCAGCCAAGTCCTGTCTCCCAGATGAAAAGAGATGGTTTGTTTAGAAACTTAGTTTGAAAATCAACAGGCTCAAATTCCTTTGAGCAGAGGAAAAAAGAAAAGAAAGTTCCACAGCCAAGAACCACGCTTCAAAAGGGTGCTGTTGTCCCTCACTAAAACCAGATTACAACTCGTGTGAAAGCATCTTGGTCCAGCTGCTCCACTCATGGAGACAAACTGAATAGAGAGACTGGCTGTAAATAGCGCAGGACCAGGCTGATGGGAATATGCCTACACTGCATGCTGCGCTCAGCTCTAAATCTGGACATATTTGCAGGCCACACAAAGAGGTGATTTCTACTCACCTCTTGTGCTTGAGTTCACCTGGACAGGCTACCTTTAAGTTACATATGATATAGTCATGGCCATTTCAGGGACAGGACTTTCAGAGACACAAGCAGGCAGTGACCTGAGGGTTCTTCCTTCTAGTGAGAGAGGATGAACACAACCAAGGCACAAATCATTAAAACTGTGTCCATATTGACAGTTAGAGTTACACTAGGAGATTAGGTGGAAACCAGGTTAGATGCTGACACACAGGTTTTATGTCAGTGCTTTGCTGAGCTATTAGGAATTTTCCTCACAGTACAAAGTTTCCAAGAGGTGGTCCGTGTTGCCAGCAGTACCATCACACAAAGCTAAGGATGCATATTTTCACCTCCAGCAAAGTTATAGATAGGAAGTCATAAATGTCACCGTTTATTATATTTAAGAGCTATTCATCCTTGCTGAAGTTGTGTAATTTGCTTTTGACATCACTAGTGCCAACATTTATTCCTGTACAATTTACATACAGCATAGTCTTATGAAGCTCACTGTAAAACAAGTTGTTTCTACCTTCTAGTCTAATATAGAAATACAAACTAGAATTAAACCTAACTTTACTTTTCCACTAATTGGACATCAAATACACACCACTAAAATTTGGAGCTTGCATGAATTTTCTTATCATGAACTTTTCCACCTGAGCTTTGTAATAAAAAAAAAAAAAAACAACGCATGGAGAACACAGAGGAGGGAAAAAGAAAAATTATCTCTTCTCTCTATTTTCAAACACTTGTACAATAAGATGTTGCTGTTCTCACATGAAGGAAGATATGAACAAGACTGAATAATGACTATGATCTGGCTCAAGTTTAATGACTAAATATTATATTTTTCCACTCTAAGTATTCCCTGCCAAGTCTTCCTATTTATTCCTACTCTTTGACTCAGATATGGTAATACCATTACATGTCGTTACTGTGCTTATTATAACAGTTGTCATGTAACACTCAATTTTTCAGTGGTAGAGGTAATATTCACTTATGATTTTAAAACAATTGAGTTATTACAGTGAAAAACAGTATATTCATTAAGAATATTATTTATATTAATGTTTATTATTAACTCCAAACTTGATATCAATTTGAACTCTTTCATGTTTGTTGACTTGGAAAGAGCTTTGCCTGCTTAAAGCTCAATTGAAATTACATAAAAAGGTAATAAAGTGATTACTTTTTGTTAATATTTGTCAGATAATAAATAACCAGGCTCAGTTTTTTCATCTTTTTATATCACAGACACCACTCCAGTAGATCAAATCCTGGCAGACTCAGTGAACAATAGTAGATGGTTTATATGACCATTTGTATAGCTTAATTGTTCAATATCTTTGTCATACATTATGCTAAGTGGAAGAGAGCCAAAGGAAACAAGTGAGCTAGATCAGAATCAAAGGCGAGCAACAGTTCAGATAAGGAATACAAGAAAGGTCAGACCAAGAGAGGGGGAAAAAAAGGAACATTGGCAGCAAATCAGTTTTGTATTTTGCCAGAAGAAATAAGGAACTATGAAGATTGGACTTTACAGCATTATTCAATGGGGAATAGAAAAAAAAAAAAGTATGTTTCTACCTCTTGACACGTATTGGACGTTGACAACCCTTCCTGTCTTTGTAGATGTAATGTTTCAACATATTTATTGACATGTATCATTCTTATCTGAAGTTCTTTAGATGTGTCTAACCTCTAATGAAATGAAAGTCTTATCTGCATAATGACAGTAAAAGTGAATTCTTTATGTAAAGCAGTGGAGCAAAATGGTTAGTCTGGTCTGAATAATTAGCCTGCAGTCTAGAAGTATTTGATGGCCAGTAATAAAGAATTACTCCAAGTCTTTAATTTGCTGAACTATACATTCAAGATACTTTGTTAGGAAACGACTGCTATATTTTCCATTCAACACTTTTGCCTTAATTGAACAATTGTGTGCCTCACAAGTCTTATAGAGGAATGAAAACCTGCATTTGTTAATAGATTTGCAGGCAAGAGGCCAAAATTTGTGAAACTGTGACTGACAATCGAGTATTAATTGAGAAGTCTTTCCTGGTCATTATTACTTGTGAAGAAATATCTGACATTGAAAACCAGCTATTCCTAAATAATTATCTATTCCAAGTTCATAAAAATTTTCTCTAAGTTTAGATACATTGTCAAGCAATTGTTGTTGCAAATAGAAGATGGCAAACTGCAATTTGTTTTTTTTCACCTGCATTTGTCATTGGAACTTGTAATGCTCACAGTGTATTTTGATCCTTTCTCTGATCCATTTACCTCCATCAGGGAAGGTTCACTGCTAATATCAGGGCATTGACAGTCCAGTAAGAGCCCACAATCAAAGAGCTAGCAATGCTGGTTTGTAAAGGAATCAAACTGCAGTGCAGCATTCTTCCCCTATTCTTAGCTTGCAGGCAGTACCTTAATGAAATGAAGAGAACTGACAGAGACAGATGAGAACTCAGTGTGACAACTGCTTTTAGAGGCAGGCAGAGCCAAAACAATTTGATGCAAGCAATATTATGATCAATAACACCTCCTAGGCTTGCATATTCCATTAGGTACAAGTCTGTGTGGCTCTACTTTTTTTTTTTTTTTCTTCCTTCTTCTTCTTTCTCTTTTTTTTTCCAATCAAAAATGTTTCAGACTAGTGGTAGTGAACAATTTTTACTGGATTCCTTTTTGGAAGAAAACTGCCAGTGTCACTCTGGTTCATCTTTTGTGCATACTCTGTAAACTTTATCAGTAAAGGAAGCCATTTAAGGTGCTCTCATTTGCAACACACGTTAACTAGTCCAGTTCACTAAAGGCTATTAGCACAGTGAAAAAGATCATAAAATCTCCTGGATACTTCTGTGAAAGAATAGGTACAGTAAAAGTATTAAAAAAAGTTTTGTGTAGTGCTCTCAGGCTAAGCAAAGTCACTGGATCAAACTGTAGCTGAGGTGAGCTAAATTAATTATATCAGCATCTAGCAAAGTAAGTAGAAAGTGTTAACGCAATGTTACATTGCACAGTGCAAACTCTTAAACATTTGGCAACCATCCCCACAGAATACATTTCTTTTCAACATCACTGTTTTAGCACAGAACCTTTTTATCAAATGTCAGCTTAAACACAGTACTGCTTATTATATTTTGGGTACATCAGGGGTTGTAGTAAAGTCAAAACAATTCAGGAAAACAATATAATTCTGGCAAATCTAGGGGGACACACCCTATTTTTGGATGGAATCAACTGTTCAACACATTGCAGTATGCAATTTTAAATTTCATATTCACTGAAATATAAAAGCAGGACATTTCAAGTTAAAACTTTCTTATTTAAGGAAATGGTCAAGTGTTTACACTTTCTTAAAAACCTTCCCCTACGTCTATTGGAAGAACATCTTGCTGACAATGGGAAGCACTTGACAAACATTTAAACATTGTACCATCTACACGGTTGACTAAAAAACCTTATGTCATAGAAAGAGATCAATGTATAGACCCTGTACTTCATTTCTCTTTCTTTAGATGAGTCGGGAATGCTTTCTTCATGTAATCAATCATGGTTGATTAGACACACTGGTAAACAAAATAGGTTTCTGATCTGTTGTAAATGCATTCAGTTTCACGCTCATTTTCCTCTCAGGAAGTTAGTAATAGAATTGCTATATTCTTTCTTACTATACAGCCCAGTTATTGGATCTGTAGGCAAAAAACCCACTGTAGGCAAAAAACCCTACAGTGGGACAGTGTCAAATGCTTTGCACAAGTCCAGGTAGATGACATCAGTTGCTCTTCCCCTATCCACCAGCAAACAATCTTTTACAGTTCTAGAATTGAAGGGGAAGGAGCAAAAATTCATACATCTAAAAATAATTTAAACAGATTAGAGGGGTTTTTTTTGGCTTTAGAAGTCTTTGTAAGAACAAAAAAATCATTACTTTTTAATCTTAGAACTGCATTTTAAATGGCAACCAGCAATCAATGAAATTGTTCAGGCTGAGTCTGTGCCAGGCTAGAAACTTGCATTCTAATGCAGATTATAAGATCTTTAAAACAGAGACATTGTCATAGCTCTAGTCTGAAAATAACATCCACAACAGCTGACCTGTAGATCTGGATCAATTATAATGTCTCTATCCAAGTTTCTTTGCTGATCTTCATCAACAATTATTTTATCTTAAAAATAAAGAAACTTGATAGCTCTTCTCATAGGCTTACTTAATTTTATTTATTAAGGGACAGTTCATATGAGTATTAGTACAATTCTGATAAAAGCAACAGTAGCCTGTCTATGGCATCTTTGTCTCTTAGACTTCCTGGTTGCAGGATATGTAGATTGCTGATGTCTTCATTCTTTAATGGACAGGAAAATATATACCAATTTTTCCTCTTTTCAACTTCCTTGAAGTATCTAGAGCCATTTGTGTTAAATACCAAAATAAAAATAATAGCACTGGCAGTGTTTACTGTCTGCACTATTTTAACCTATGACAAGATTGATATGTTCTCAATGATAGATCTCAAAATGTATTTGTAAAGGAGAAATAATCGACTTGAAATATTTTAATATGGTCCTGCAGAAAAAAACAAAAATCCATATTCTGTACATATATATGCATATGTATATGAGCTATCTAGAAAAAAAAGAATTTTTGATAACTGCAGATGACACAAAGTCATTGGCACGTTAATTATAAGAGGAGGCCATTTTACAAAGTAATTAAGATTGTCTGGTAAACTGGATACATTTGAGACACATACATGCATATATTACTTCGTATATCCCATACATATAAATCCAGAATACATGTCATACCAGTGGAGGAAAAAGAGTGAGTGCTCTAAAACTGTCTGGGAAGGATTTAAGGGTGGATAACCAGATGATTGTTGCTTACAGTATAACAAAGTAATTGAAAAACCAACTTGATCTCAGGTGTACATGAGTAAAGGGAAGATCTGCTAAAATTCCAGGGGAAATATGACCTGTATGAAGCTATTTGTGAGATCACTTATACAACAGTATGGTAATTTCTGCAGCTGCACCTTATAAGGTGCTGAAGCACTACAAATAGCCCAAGAAAGGCTCACGGGGCTGATCTGAGGTATGGGAAACTTGTTACATAGTGAAATACTAAGAAAACTCCTCCTACTTCCTCTAATGAGAAAGTCAGAGAGATTTTGATCTACAGATTCATGGTTTGGGACAAATATTACTAAAAAAAGTCCTTTAAACCGTGTGATAAGTTCATAAGGGTAAATAAGTACAAGCTGAAAATGGGAAAACTGGAGCTAAAAATGATGTCATTCTTATTCTGACATAGATAATTTCAGCACCTTTTGACTTCAGTATCAGTAAGCTTTGATCTCCATCTGACTAATTTCTTCCAAAATCCCTGAAAAGCATTAACAGGTTTCTTTTTACTTTTTTTCCTATTCATTATTTGTTACTTAGTTGAAAAAACTATAATTACTTACACAGTTATGCATCTGATATTATACTGGATTGTTCCTGTCACAGAATGCAATTTAGATTTTGATAGTCAATATTTTTCTCATTTAGCATACTTTGGATGAGTTAAGCATCATTAGATTGTAATTTCTGTGATTACACGTCTCTCTCTTATTTTTTCTTTAATTGACTGATATCACATTTATCACCTAGGCTGCAAGAAGCAGCTCGTCCTGCAGAAAATGCCAGACCCTTCAAGAAACAGCCACAAATGTCAGACTTGAAATTTAGATCTCAATATTAACTTCTCAGTAGCTCAGAATTGCTTGGAAGATGATGTGGTTTAATTCATCATTAGCAAAAATGTCACTCTGGACCTAGCAAATTATCAATAAAGATGACAGAAGAAGTCTATGGTATGGGACATAAGGTATTCTGGAAGAGGCAAAATGCTATTTACGAGCAACAATACAAACTTCAGAAAGGGTCTGGTCTCATAACAAGGATAAACATGGTTTAGTACCGTCCTTCCTTTTCTCACCAAAGCAATCAGCCCATGACCAAAACTGATAAAATTCTGAGAGAGAGAGTGGGGACCTTCTGCAGTGGACAGGTTGGAGAGCACAGCAGACAACATCCTACCACAGCCATCTCAGGTTCTCACTGACTGCAAACAGCTATCTGGAGAATTTACAGCTCAATTCCCAACAGGACAGAAAGCTGAGCGAGTAAATGGCAAAGACATAAATGCATACTTCTCCCAGGAGTTATCGTGCAGTCTGACCCTAATGGATCATTTATGAAATGGTTGATATTAAATACTCTCCAGTGGCGTCTGTCAAGCATGTAACATATACCTAAACTAAACATTGATTTCTAACCAGAAAGGATTTGAAATTTTAAATGTCTTATCATTTTGTGAAACTCCACACATTGGCAACAATCACAGGTAGACAGTTACTTCCATCCAAACACACAACTATGTAGAATATTATAGAGTGTCTTAAAATGTAAATACTTTTTGTTAAAAAAAAGTGATGACCATGTTTGACTTTCTCTCTGATGATCAGGATTGGCTTCTGGTGTGATCTGTTGAATGAATTAATGTCTTGCCACACAGTAATGACAGTAGGATAGGCTTTACTATTAGGTTCATAGTATGAACAACACTAACATGAACAACAGTTTACTGTGCACTATTTCAACAGCAGAATTTGAAAGACCAGTCATTTTCCTAGTAAGATTGTAAAGGCCTGGAATGACTTTTCGTGTGATCCATAAAAACCGCAAAGAAAGAATGCAAGGTTTTAAGTTAGCAATAAAGTACTCTACACGGATATTCCCTCCTAAGTAATTTCCCCTGCAAAATAAAAAAAAAAAAAAAAAAAAAAAAAATTCTGAGGAAATGGGGGAAGTAAATGAATGCTTCATTTGGAAATGAAAACAGTTGTCTACAGGATGGTAGAGCATGCAGTGTTGTAACACAGCTCTGTCACATAAATAATAATTTTCTTCATGTTCACTTTGCACAAGATTATCTATCTGATTAATATAACTGTTTCAAAGATTTGGAGGTAAAAATAATGGAACCATGTTTGGGCAGCAAGTCCTTGACCTATCTCCACCTGTACCACTGTGATTTTTACTTATGCTAACTCCATCATTATATGTCTCCAGAACAGATAGTAAATTTCAGAAACAGGTATAATACTTGAAGGCAGAGAAAAATGGCAGAACAATGCTGGTTTTACTTATTTTAACACTCTTCCTGCTGTTGCATCTAGGAAAAACAAAATAACCCCCTTTTTTTATGGTGTACTCTAAGTCTCTTCCCTATTTCTCAGACTGTTTCCAATGTAAGTACTGTCACCTCCACACTTCTAGAACTCAGGAATAAAAATTCTGCAGATCATGAGTTGTGCCTTGAAATCATGACGTTAAAACAAGTTTTTTTTTCTTCTAGGTCTTTTTTTTTCTTTTTCTTCTTAAAAATAATGCTAAAGAGCTACAGATGTGGCTAAATCATTGCTATTTCCTAATTTGGCTAATGAGAAATTATGTATTTGGGAGGACTTTTTCCATATCTTTTTGTTCACATGTGCCAAAAAACAACAAAAAGGGTTCTCCTAAATTATTTTGCTGATGTTAGTTTATTTATTATTTAAGCTTTAATTGAAATCTCCACCTTGTGCACTGCTCTAGTCAGTGATAATTGGGTAAGTCCTTATTTAAAAAATCATGTTTCCTAATGTAACACATTTTAAAGCTTGAAAAATGTGCAGAAGTGCACCTTAACCACATATTTCACACTAATTCTCTCTCTTCATTAGTATGATTTCTTTTTATGATTACTATTACTTCTTCCCCATTTTATGATGCATGATGCCAGTATGTAGCTCACAATTTCTTTCCTGATCAAGTTCGAATTCTGCAAATCCTCTCTCTCGTGGTGAACAGCTTCACCAGTCTAATTTATAAGATAATAGCACTTCAAAATTCTCCCTATAGGACAACTTAGCCCTCATTCATTTCCTAGTGCAGAGCTTGCTTTGGGACTTATTTAAAGGTCAGTTCACAAGTACTAATATACTGACGCTTGAGCCTTCTTGATTTTGTTTTTAATTTTAGTTAATAACTGGTAACATCTATGAAAAAAATAAGTTACTGAAATAAGAAATTCTTTGTCATGCTGAGTTTTCTCTTTAATTCTGTGTCAAAGAGTTAAAAGTATCTATTGTGCAGATTTCTTCAAAAATTCCTGAGAAGACTTGAAGACAGACAGGCAGAGATGCGTGAAGATACCAATGATGAATGTACAACTGGAAATGAGAGCAGCCTTTCACATCAGTGTGAGCTCTGACATTCTGTTGAGGGTAGTTCCTTTGAAGGGGTGAACTAGACAGGTCTCTCAGACTGTAGTTTGTAGGCGATTTGCTGTGGCATATACAGAAAAGGATTCAAGATTTCCTTATTTCTGTCATAACTCACAAAAAAACCCCACAAAAACAACCAACAAAACCAACCTGCTACAACTGTGTAAGTACATTTTAAATACTATTTTTCCATGTAAGAAATTGTAATAGCTGACACAGAACCACTATGGAACTTCAAAGGGGAAAACAGGCTTGTCCTATGAAACAAACTCATGTTACACAGCATGCAGAAAAGTTGAAGACCTGGTAGATGAGTTATACATAATACGGCGCTTGAAGAACTTATCTTTAAATATTAAAGACAGCATGAATACATAAACCACTGATTGAGTACCAAAATTTTGGTTAAGTTTCAATCTCCTTTGAATTTTGAACAGAAAAACCGAACAACTCACTAACTGAGAATACAGCTAGAAATGAATTATGGGGTGATACCACTGATCACAAAAAATAACTACTTGGTATCTTTTGTGAAAACAAAAGAAAAAATACACTGACAGCAGGAATTAATAAAATAAAGGAAACAGATGTGATACATTGCTGAGAACAAGAAAAAGTCCAATCACATTTATTTTTGAAAAAGAAATCAACATTGTCTCTTGCATTTAAGTGGCTGTAGCATGATAGTTTTTTGCCACTCGTATGCTAGCTAAACAAGAATGTCAACCATTTAAAGATGAGTCATCTTTTTCCATTAACTAAGTGATTGGGTTTTTTTAAACCTCTAATGACATATTTGTCACACACTGATTTGGCAGAGGCTCTAGCTTATCAGTGTTTGTATGGTGGAAGCACTAAATCTGAACTGTAGCTGCTAAACAACACTCCCCAAATAATTCTCCAGACTAACTGTTTAATTTTTGTGCTATGGTACTATTTCTCAGCCAAATCTCTTGGTCTGAGATAAAGTGTTGCTTTGATGACTCTTTTCCAAGATTGTCTTTTAATTAATTCACTGCTGCCATCTTCACCTCCTCCCTGCACCCCTGCTAGGTCTGCTACCTCATGGTGTCTCCCCACTTACCTCCTAGGTTTGGGGAGGGAAACTGCCTCTTCCTGCCAGCTCGAGCATGGTGCTTACTATCAATTTGCTGTCTTCTATCCTATCATTAGCATTGGTGTGTCTTGCTAGAAGGACTTACCTGACTGATTCCCAAGCCAGTGGTCTGTCTTCAAGGATAGTCTCACCCTGAGCTACCTGTCCCATTGGTAAACAAACCAATCTACCCAGAAAGCACTGAATTTCATTTTCCTTTTTGTTCTTAGGTATTTGCTGGACCTATTTGCTGGACTATTAAAACAGACAGGAGTTTTAATAGTCGAGTTGGCCAAGTAAGTACAGAATATATTCAGGCAGTGTTTGTTGTGTTCTTTTCTTCAAAGACTTGGAATTTGCTGATTTGTTTACACAGCTTGGGCTACAAAAGTGGTCACATTATGCACACAGCATTCTTTCTGACCCTTCATTTCCCTTTAATCCTAAAATCCAATTTGTTTTATGAGTGCTCTGATAGATGGTGGAGGAGGAAAGAAAATACTTCAGAGGGAACAAGGGGTACCTGGACAATTTAAAAACACATTTTATTTTCTGTCCTCTTGTGCATATAAAAAACCCCATAGCTTTAAAGATAATCGGGTATTTAGGGAAGTAAAGGACGTTTCAGAAAAGGGAGACAACATTAATCAGCTGTTTAACATACTGTGTATTGATCTTTGTCTTATACATACGGGAGAATGTTTCAGACCAAAGTATGACTGGTTAGCTATTTTTGCCTCTCTTTTCAGCAGCTGCAAAGCACAAGAGAACTTTTTTTCCTCATCTTTTTTTATGTATAAAACTCTAGGCTAGACTTTTAATAGATATAGATAGGCACAAATGCCCTAAATTTTAATGCAGGGGACAGCATTTCTGAATCTGAACCACTATTTTTTGTGTTAGTCTTGCCCATGAACTGATCCTCAAAACTTAAGTTTCTGAGTGTTTTGGCAAGTCCAAAGCACAGTATTGGGTCTTGATTTTCTATACCATTTCCCTCAAAAATACTTATGCATATTTAAGAATTTTCCTTGAGAAAAATTTAAGTAAAAAAATCCTTTCTGCTTTTCTGTCACTGACCACTGACAAATATATAAAACTGTAAACTATTATATTGAAAACACAACTAATGTTATAAATGTTCTCTTTTTAATGCTAATAAATGGATTTGACACAGAGGTCATTCTATTGTATAAAGTCTTTCCCAAAGAATGAAAAGTATAGCTACAAACAAGTACTTGCACACAATAAGCACATGCACACCTTTTTCAGTTGATCGAGAAGGATATCTATGGCACTAATGTTATTTCTTAACAATGATATCCTAGTCAAATTTCACTTTATTTGGCAGAATATGATGAATGACTCTATCAAAGAAAGGACTAATGCATAGAAAGTGAACTTATCCCCAGACATCAGCGTAGACCCTCAAACTAGTTTTCTACTGTATCAATTTCTATGTCATTAAAAATAACTGAAAGTATCTAGTATATACATTAAAGCTACAATAAGAGCTGCAATAACAACATGAGTGAGGAGAGCACTGCATCATTTTTTTTCTTTCTCTAGGTTTGGGTATCTGTGTGTGTATGATGGGGTATGTTTACTTTTTCCTCACACCATTCTCTACTTCCTTGAGTGTGTATGGATTCCCATACAACACTGTATAAGCTAGGAAGGATCTGGGTCTTTGGCCTATAGGTAAATGGATGTAACATATATATATGCTGGCCTTTCAAAGGAATGTAATACTAACATTTACTAACGTATAATGCTCAGATAATAACCAAACTGCCAGAATACAATGATAGTCGCTTAAGACTTTAACAAGAACTCAAGGAAAGAAAAAATGAATACTAATGATGGTGTATAACCTGTCATTGAAAATCACTTGATACCCATGGACTAAAGGGAGGTAAATGTGGATATTAGTTTTATAAAAAGGTTCCAGAAGGATTTAAGGAACTTGCTAATAAGTATTATAAAGCAGAAATAAAGAAGAAGAAAAAAAAAAAAAAAACCAGAAAAAAAAAAAAGAAAAAAAGAAGTGGGGACATCTGGTTTAATACTGTCTGCTTGGGAAGGGACAACAGTCCTTCCTTTTACAGAAGCCAACGTTGCAAGACTTTTGGAGTCACCTGACTTTTCAGCACATTTGGATAAGAGTGACCAAATTCTTGTGTCTTCCTGGGATTTCCAAAAGGCTTTCGATAAAGTTCCTTACCTCAGGCTTTTAAGAAAACTAAGCAGCCACCGCATGGAGCATTTAAAGATATGAATTAAGAATGTAGAAGTAAAGAGCTTTTTTTTTGCAAAATGGAGGGTGGTCACCAATGGAATTCCTCCAGAGCCTGTGCTTGAACTAGTTCTGGCACCTCTGTTGTCTGACATTATGAATAACCTGGACAAGAAACAAGCAGTGAGGTGAGCTGGTTTGCTGATGAAGTTATTTAAGTGAGTAGGGACAACTGCAAAGAATTGTTGAAGGATCTTAGGGGCCCAAATAATGGAATGACAAAATTAGATGTGAAAGTCATTATAGATTAACATAAAGTTGTACGTGGGGAAAAATAAATCTACTTCCACAAATAAAACAATTTACTTTACCATCAGGAGGAACATGTTGGTGTTAGGAGAATTTCATCAGAAGACGTACAGGTGTTTTGTAACCAAAAAGCAAATCACTGCTAGGAATTGGGAGCAAAAGAACAGAGGAAAAACAGAAGAGAGAACATCATCCTGTCATGGTATAAATCTATATTCTCCCACATCTTATGGACATACAAAAAAAAAGGTCTAGTGGTCATCAGTAAAGGTAGTAGGAGACAGGCTCAAAGCAAACAATAAGTTATTCTGCAATAGAATGCCTTGCTAAAGGTAACTGAATGGAAAGAGAGATATATATATTCAAAGGTTACTAGCCAGGCAAATCACTTAACAACATCTCCTGGTGTCCAAAAATATTCGGAGAATGGAAAAGTACCCACTTTCCTTCTTCCTGTTGTTCCCTTACTATCTGGTTAGATCCACTGTTAAAGACAGTTGAGTTAGACAGACCCTTGACTGAGGAACTACAGCTTATGTAAACTGCATCATCTGAGCATTGCTCCTATATTTACCCTCTACCTTCTTTGCATTTGTTGAGACTTATGGCATCTGGGACACAGACACAGGATAGTGAAAATTACACTAACATTGCAAATGTTGAGAAGAAATAGAAGTTGTTTGTCACTAGCATAGATTTGATTTATGTTTTTTGTTAAATTGTAGCATAGAAGATCTGTTTTATATGAGCCCAGACTATTTAATTTTTTTTTTACTATAATATGGGATATAAACAACCAGCATGACACATGATTTGTCATGTATCTTCTTTCAATCCTGAAATAAATTCCAAGGAAGTTATAAAACAATTTAATAGCCTTATTTTGAAATGGTTTGTTGCACCAAAAATAAACTGTTAGAATATTATACGGCATTATGATTTGGCTTAGAAGATACTCTTTCATACATTTCCATATTTCCTGAGATTTTAACAGTCAGCAAACTCTGTATAGAGCATATGAAGGTAATAACTATGAATGTTTTGCACTGAAACTAGTTCTGAGTTCACTTTTTCCATTTGGGAAAAAAATCGTATCTAAAAGTAAATGAAATAATATTTCAATTCTGAATGCAAAGCACAAGTAAGCTGAAATATAAGTCTCTGGATGAAGAGCACTCACAAAACATTAGAATCCAGAACAAGAGAATAAAAGAAAGCAAGGCTTTGAAATTATTGAGTCATTATTGACTGGCTTCACTTCTCTGAATTAATTTTCAATGGATTTCCTGAAGAGTATGTGCAGGATATTTTGAGTTTTTCTTTTGCTTTAGCATCAGCCACATAACTAGCCTGCAAATATATTCTGGTAACTTCTGATTTATACAGGCCTATTTCAAACACATTCTATCTCTCTCTACTTTGTGCTTCTAGTTCTGCATCTTCACTCAGACTAGAGCTAGTGAAATATTTTCAAATATTTCATCCTACTGTTTTTCCAATTTTTTGTTTAGATTTTTTGTACACTTAGGGAAGAAAAACAGCTATTTTTGTGGAATGCTTTTTAAAAATGCATCACTTCAGTTTCAAAAAAAAAAATCAAACTTTGGAAAATTTCAAATGGAGCTGTGGAAGGGAAATTGGGTAAGAGGATTCTATTGTGGAGTACTGAAAGTGGGGCTGAAGGATAACGGGAGGGAGAAAAATGAGCTTTACTGTGAGGAGTAAACAGATTGATGTTGCCAGTACACAAAGATATCGCTGACATAGTCTTAGAAAACGGAAAACAACAGTTCTTTAACTGTGTTTTTGACTGAGGACAATATTGCACATAGCTTTTTGCTGATTGGTCTAGTGAAAAGGTGTCCCTGCCTGTGGCAGGGGGATTGGAACTAGATGATCTTTAAGGTCCCTTCCCACCAAAACCATTCTATGATTCTATGATTACTTAGCACTTATAAAAGTAAGTTCCTGGCTCTAGGTGATTGTGTTAGAGGGTAAGACTCTTATCTATCCATGCCCATGTCCTCCCACTCGCTTACCAGATAAATAAGAAAGGAAAAAGGAAATTTGTTAAAAAATATATAACCAGATACTGAATTGAAAAGCAGAGAGAATAAACAATAAGAATAAATAGTAGCTTTGGGGGGAAAGAAACACATCTCCACACAATGGTTCACAGATGAGAAACTAGTGGAATAACTCTGCTTGAGATTAACTTAATCTATCTTGGACACGTACAATTGTGGAAAGGAGGCTGAAGAGGAAGAAAGGTTAGTGAATGAGTGTGTCTCTGTAAATAACAGCAACTGCAGAAGTAAAGCAAATTAATTGCAAAAGCACCAAACTTAAGACCCCTGTGTGAATTCAGAGTTCTTTGAGAGCTAGGGGGAAAGTAGATGCTTTTGTCATCATCTTTCCTATCCATCAAGCAATGCCAGATGTGTAATCACATTATACAGAGCTATTGTGGCTGTTTAGAGCTGGACCGTCTCTGATCTGATGAACCAGCTATTTGTTCAGATGTAACTGGTGTGTCAACGTAACCACTTCTTAAAACCACCAGGTGGTGCATAAGCTTTAACATAATGCACAAACAATAATTTTTCCTGTCTGGGGTCTTCATTCTACTGTCAGGGGTTCCTCAAACAAAAGAAAACATACATTTGACATTTAGTGCACTGAGGTTAATTAGTTCTAGGGATTTTTAACACAATGGAAAGGAAAAAAAAAACCACACCCAACACTAAGCATATATTTAGTAGTCATATGATTTCAGTAAAATACGTTATGAATAATCTCCTTTTGGCCCTATATCTGGTATTTCATTGATTATACTACTAACTGTGGCTACAAACTACATTTCAAAGCATGAATGTCTTTGCATCACTGTATTACAAATCCTGTAACTGTATCACCTACTATAAAATTAGACTGCCCGAATTCCTACCAGAATTATGGTAGGAAATTGTAATTCTTTAAAACACAAAACAACCTTTTAATTTTTACCATAATATATTGATGAATCGTGAATGTCAAACATATCACTACGTGTTAATAAGATACTCAGTTGCTTTGCACAATTCACTTTGACTTAGAGACCCTGCAAAGTAACCGTCTAGCTTGTATTTAACAATGGCGACAATGTTTCTGCTAAATGGTTTCTAGATAGAATTTTTTCCCCATGAAGCTCTTTGGATGTCAGCATTTGAGAGATATTACTTGGTTTTCATTAAAATCAAATAAAACAATTCTTTTTTTCAAAATATATTGTTTTGTTTTTCTGTGAAAACAAAACATTTCCTGATTACTTCTATAAACAGCAATAGTTTTCAGAATGTTAACAGATTGGACAGGCTGGATCGATGGGCCAAGGCCAACTGGATGAGGTTCAACAAGACCAAGTGTCAGGTCCTGCACTTGGAGCACAACAACTCCATGCACCGCTACAGGCTTGGGGAAGAGTGGCTGCAAAGCTGCCTGGCAGAAAAGGACCTGGCGGTGTTGATCGATGGCCAGCTGAATACGAGCCAGTAATGTGCCCAGGTGGCCAAGGCGGCCAACAGCATCCTGGCTTCTATCAGAAATAGTGTGGCCAGCAGGACTAGGGAAGTGATCGTCCCCCTGTACTCAGCACTGGTGAGGCCGCACCTTGAATACTGTGTTCAGTTTTGGGCCCCTCACTACAAGAAAGACATTGAGGTGCTGGAAAGAGTCCGAAGAAGGGCAATGAAACTGGTGAAGGGTCTAGAGCACAAATCTTATGAGGAGCGGCTGAAGGAACTGGGGTTGTTTAGCCTGGAGAAAAGAAGGCTCAGGGGAGACCTTATCACTCTCTACAACTACCTGAAAGGAGGTTGTAGCGAGGCAGGTGTCAGCCTCTTCTCCCAAGTAATGAGCGATAGGACAAGAGGAAATGGCCTCAAGTTGCGCCAGGGGAGGTTTAGATTAGATATTAGGAAAAATTTATTCACCAAAAGGGTTATCAAGCAGTGGAACAGGCTGACAAGGAAAGCGGTTGACTCACTGTCCCTGGAAGTATTTAAAAGATGTGTGGATGTGGTGCTTAGGGACATGGTTTAGAGGTGGACTTGGGAGTGCTAGGTTAACAGTTGGACTTGATGACTTTAAAGGTTTTTTCCAACCAAAACGATTCTATGATTAATTGGGCAGTACTTGGTAAACTAATAGAGAAGAACTCAATCCAGTGAGCCTATCCATTAAAAAAAGGACGTGTATGAAGTACCCATACTGTGCTAAGAGTCTGCAAGTGAAAAAACGTGTGACCTGTCTACCAAGATTCATGCTTTTTTCATGAAAATGTTGAATTACTCTTTCATCCAGACAAATTTTCTAGTAAGTTTTGCACTCATTAATTTACTGTTTCTGAGGTTTCTGCATTTTCTATGCTAGCCACCATCATCATTATTATTATTATATTGCTTAAGTGCCCTAGTTATGGATCAGCATCGTTGTGTTAATTAGATGCTGAACAAACACAGAAAATTGTTATACCATCATTTAACATGTTCTTCTTCTGAATCACTGAATGTGCTCTGTTCTGGTTGCAAGCCACTGCAGGTAAGACTGAGCTATGACCCATACATTATTTTCAGCGTAACTATTTCTAGCTGAAAGGCTTTATCCAATAACAACAGTGTGTAAGAGTGGGCCTCAGATGTCTACTGGCAGGTCTACTCATGAATTAGAAAGACAAAAGGATAAATTTGTCTTATCTGTAATGTGCAGGTTTATACGTTAGACTCATGATTTGTACAAAGGTGATATTTTATAAACAGTAATTTTCAAGAGATCAGCAGGTCAAGAGGGCTATTTTAATTTCTTACTGTAGCTCTGGCTTTACTGCTGGGGTCTTGTTTTTTGTTAAAATGTATGTGCACTTAACTGTCACACTATACAGCACTAATTTTAATTAAAATGTCATATAATAAATGAATGCATTAATTATGTTCTTAATGATTATAAAAAGCATGGAATATTTTATTGAATAACTTACTGGTTATCCCTCTAGTATTTGGGAAGGTTTATTTCTTCAGAAAGAAAGTAGTTGTGACTTGAATAGATATACAATATTTAAATAATTAAGAGCTCATCAGTAATAACTTGGAAGATTTTTTGCAGAGTTTTTGGTGATATGCTATAAGAAACAGCACAAATGTATAAACTACCCAGTATGAACAAGTGCCTATATAATTTCTCTGTTCTTTCCATAATTTTATGCTTTCTATTCCTCAATCACCTACAGCCTTGCTGGAATTGTATATACAACTAACTTACTGCTTAAGCAACAACGTATTCAACAACAGAGCTGACGGAAGACAAAATGAGATTTAATTTGAAGGTGCCTAACCACAGCACAGCTTTTCTCAACAAGACTGCCCTCAGCTGTCAAATAATTCCAGTATCACCATGAAAAACACTATCCAAAGTTATAGGTCCCTATAACACAATCATTCTAGATGGGTCCTAATTTTGCTGTGACACCTCTAGCTTTCTTCAAAATGATAAGTTCTGTTGTATTTTCTGTTGTACACAGAGACAACCAGAAGATTTAAATGTGTTGCAAATGAAAATTATGCTACTTTACAGTTTCATTCTGTTGTCTCTATTTGAAATTTCTGAACACAGCACACCTATGTTTACCATACCATATCAGACCTACTTTTCCATACTAGTTTCAAGGTTGAAACAGAAGATACTGGCCAGCAAATAGATGACCTAGGATCATTACTTAAAACATGTATATTAAATGTACTATTGAAATTAGTCTTTTAAAATCATCCTTTAAAACATTTGTCAGGTTGTTATTTATATTCCCATTACTAGTTTTCATTACATAGACATGGTGGGTTGACTGTGGCCAGCTGCCAGTTGCCCACCCAGCCGATCTCTCACTCCCCTTCCTCAACAGGACAGGGGGAGAAAATAAGATGGAGGAGCTCATGGGTCAAGATAAATACAGGGAGATCCCTTACCAGTTACCATCATATGCAAAACAGTCCCCACTTGGGGAAAATCAGTTGAATTTATTGCTCATTAAAATAGAGTTGCATGGTGAGAAACAAATCAAGAGCTAAAATACCTTCCCCCACCCCAACTTCTTCCCAGGCTTACCATCACTCCTTCACTCCTGACTTCTCTCCCTACTGCCCACCGAGCAGCGCAGGAGGAATGGGGAGCTGCAGTCAGTCCATCAGCTCCTCCCGGACACTCCTTCCTCCTCACACTTTCCTCTGCTCCAGCCTGGGGCCTTCCCTTGGAACTGGCTGTGTCTGGCACGGAGCAGCCCCAGCTCCTCCTCACAGAGGCCACCCCTGGAGTCTCTCACTGCTGCTGCCAGCACCTGGGTACCTGCATCTGGCACAAAAGGATAATTATATCCTATATATATAAATATCCTCTATGTACACATAGATACATCACACGCAGGTATATACAAGTAAGTAAAATGGTTTGTTGAACCTTTGTTCAAGAAATCTGTTGAATGCTTTTTTCTGGCTATATCTGGTGAAGAAAGCAGCCTTGGCTTGAAAAAGCATTGGTGAGGGGGAAATGGTACTTGGCTGGTTGTGCTCGTATCGCCTGTCTCAGAAAGACATTTCCAATAAGCAAGTCTCCTGAAATTAATACACCTACGCCATAATAAACCTTCAGACAATTAAAAAATGTCTAGCAGCAAAAATTATCACCTTTAGGATTCTGTAGAGAAAATTACAAATTCCTCCAAGCCCCACACACCCAATAGCACCTCAGATTCACCCATATACTCTCTATTCTCTCAGAAAATCATCATTAGGAATAAAAGTATTAGTCTTTAATATATACACTGAGAGTACATAGAATGTATGTCGTGTATGTGGCATTTATGGTTATGTTAAACCTTGTCATAATATAATGGAGAGTGTAATTAAAAAAATTCTTAAGCAAAAAATATATAAGCTTTCAATGAAAATCTAAACATGGCTCTGCTAAAAATAGATTTTTTTTTTCCTTCTTTAATTTTTAAGACTGAACACCTTCCTTCCTGTCTTTTTTTTTATCATGTTATTTGCAGGTAAAGACACTGATTTACTCCTCAACCTTTTACTTTAGAAGGAATAGGCACATCGTTCAAGCCATAGCATGAAAGAAAACTTAAAAGATTATAGGGGGTTTTGTTCCACTTCTGCCCAGCTGTTTACCCTCGACCAGATAACTTCAACTTTCTGCTTCTCCTCCTCGTACCTGGTCCTGCTGTTTATATAGGACCAATTCAGGAGGAGAAGTTTAACAAACAGAGTGCATACATATTTTAGTAAGACTTGAATAAGGATGATGACAGTTTACATGTGCAAAGATGCTTTACTGAACAGAGAGCCTACATCAGAAGCTCCCTTGGACAGCAAATTTTTTACTATACATAGATGTGTGAAGTAGCAATGACAATTCTTTAGTTTTATTCCTTAGTTTTATTCTTTTCTTTATTATTTTATCTCATGAAATTCAGAGATTTTTTCCTACTTACTACAACAAAAAGTTTGCATAAGAATATTGCTTGAAAAAGAGTAGTAAGGTATCTGATTACTGTTGTCAACAAAATTTTGTTACATTTTTTTGAACAGTTTATGAAGAATTAGTTGAAAAAATGTTTGGAAATCTAAATTTTATTTCCAAAACCAAAGGCTAATTGAAAAAATCTCTAAAATCTATTTTAGAGCATGTGTAATGTTTAATAATGTATAACTGTAAAAGATATATGCATGTGAAGCATCTATTTAATTGCTTCTAATTTCTGTCTTGTGATTTTTAATGTAGTCTTACGCCTTTCTAAGCCAGATTCACTGTTCTGAGAGTTTGATTTTTGACAATAACATATTGAGCTAGGTAGGATTCTGGTCTTGTTTATCCATACAGAAATTACAGTATTCCAAGTTACTTTTTTTTTTTTCCTCAAAGAATCACATCCAAAAGTTTTGGTGCGTATGAGGACAGGCATTTCTCATGGACCTCAACATCCATCTTTAATATTAAAGACAACTAAATAATGTATTATGTCATATGCTTCTATGTATCAGCGTTGATAATCCTTGAACATAGCTTCAGAACATGTGGGAGTTCCTGATGAGAAGATTCAGATTAAAAAAAAATTTAAAAATGCAGAGGTATGAATATGAACAGAATTACCATCCAGTTCTGGATAAACCACGGTTTTTAACAGACAGCAAGTTCTAAAACGAAGATAATCAAACTAAGACACTGTTTTTGAAAAACTATTGTAACTCAACTCTATATCTTTTCCCAAAACAGGACTGAGACAGGTATGTGTGAAGACAATTAGCCTGTAATTACGTGTATAAAGGAAAAACGTTATTGTCCACGTGACTTTGCTTTTGTGGTCAAAACACATTTCTTGTACTAAAAACCTAAGTTTATCTTCAGTGTTTCCTCTTACTCTCTACCAGAGACAAGCTTAAGGAAATTCCATTACCAAGTATCTGATGTATCCAGGTAATAGTCAGCAGCATTGTACAGTGTCTAGGTCTGCACAAAATAAGATCATTAACTTCACTGCTGTAATTATTACCTGTATTTTTAATTGCACCTTTAGCAGTAGAATTAAACTCTTATCTGTCCCAGGTACTGCACCTGAGAAAGTGGAAGGTCCCCACTGGCAAATAGTTCTGTCACTAAAGGCTGAAGTGTTCCCTGTAATTTAATTCCTTTTGCTGGTTTATCTTCTCAATAGTGTAAAATCACTTTTTAGCAATGAGACTATGCCACTTTGTAAAGGCACTGAGAAACTCCATACAAGGTGTCTTTCCCAGCCTGCACCAGGCAGACATTTACCAGGCAACTCCAGGAGAATGCCACTCCCTTGATATAATACAGCAGAAATGATTCAGTAAAATTTGAGATAGGAGTCTGAAACAACTAACACCATGGTCTTCCCTCATGCCATTCTTGTAAATTGGAATAACATTGGCTAGCCTCCAGTCAGCAAGTACCTCCCCAGACTCCCAAGATCTTTGGTAGGTGATCAAGAGGGGTCCTGCCATAACATCCGCTATCTCCTTGAGTACTCTGGGATGAATTCCATCAGACCCCATGGGCTTGTGAACATTCAGCTGATACAGCTGGTCCCTTACAATTTCAGTGCCCACAAATGGAAAGTCACTGTTCCCACACTCATGGTCATCTGACTCAGGGAACCAGGTAGCCCCAGGTCTTTCAGTTTTATTAAAGACTGAAGCAAAAAAAGCATTGAATGCCTCCTCTTTTTCTTCATGCCTGTTAGTCAGATGACCATCTTCAACAAGTATCGGTCCAATGTTTTCTTTAGACCTCCTCTTGCTATTAACATACTTAAAATACCCCTTCTTGGTGTCTGACACAACACTAGCTGGTTTCAACTCTAATTGAGCTTTACCCTTTTGTGTCTTCTCCCTGCATATATTGTAAAAAACCATCTGTAATAGCCTAAAAAGGTTTCCAACTAGCTAATGTACATTTCTGTTCTAGTATAGGGATTATATTCAGTTCCCAAAACATTCCATAACCCTTCATTCTGGATACAGTAATTGCAAGGGTATGTTGGAAAATTGATGGTTGTCTATCATGTTTGTTGCAGAAGACTGCCCTCAAGAATACTCCTAACGGCAGTATGACAAGCAGTCATATAAAGGGTGTCTGGCATGATCACAGCAGGGTTTTAGTTACTCAGGCATAGCTCATGGATTAGCACACTTCACAGGCTGGTCTTTTTCAAAGTAGTCTGTAAGTCCGTTCACAAATTCGTATTGATGGATACAGAACAGTTAGATGTGGATTTATTGTCAAGCAAGAATCAGAATAAATAGATTGCAATACTGTAATTTAGGTGCTTCAAGAGGGTATGCATGTGCCTCATCATCTACTGAAGACAGATCCAGCCCCAGCACATCATATGACTATTCTGGACATTATTCTTCCTGACAATTACTGACATAGGTAAAAGTACCCATAATTAAAACTTTCCAGAAACTCATGCTTGTTTCTGTTCATGTGTGAGAATATGTGACCTTAAAGGTTCCTTCTGGTTCTAAATCCCTGAAACAAACTGCTGCAGGAAGACAAGAATAATTGCATGCAGTTTTTGACATGTGACCAGAAAGAGATCTGTACAACTCTACACTCAGAGAAGTTGTGCCCTATGAATTTATTCAGTACAAAAAATACCTTGCATGTGTATAAGCTCATTTCCATTACATGGCTTCACTTTCAGTTTCAGAACAATTTCTGACACAGAAAATACCACTTTGCATTCTCTCTAACATTCAACATATCCAATTAAGTATTCAGTGAAATGTCAACATGGGCATTCAACCTATTGAACAACTGATCATTTTACCAGACCACAAACTTAAAGGTGAATATTCTGAATGTAAGCCCAAACTGTGACATTAAAGCACTCTAAAACAACCTAGGCAGAAGTTTGCAACAGAATCAAATGCCAGGCAACAGAATCCTTCCTCACATGTGGTACTTCATGTAAAGATAATACCCTGTGTTCACTACAATATCATTTTAAGTGGCATAGCTTGTTTTTATAACTACAGCTGGCCAGCTATGTGTTCATCAAAGAGAAAACCGAGCAAAACCATAATCTTTGCTATGACTCCCTTATTACAGGTTACATATGAATAGGAAGGAACTCAGACAGCAATCTCTTGCTCAACTTTAAGTTATATTATGCGCTCCTCTTATTTATGATTCCTTTGATTATGACCCAGGAAACTGATGTGTTTGCTTGCATTAGCATAAATTTTTCAGAATTACAAAGCACCTAATCCACACAGAAGTATCGTTATAAAATGGCCGATTTGTTGCAAACCTATGCTGTCACTACATATAGTTACACTATTGCGCAGTATTTTATTTCATATAGGTTGTACAATTGATTGTAAAGAACAGTTTCATATGACAGAAACAAACCTTACTTCCAGTGTCATCTGAAACTGATCAAAAAACAAAGAAAGAAAAAGTTTGTTCATGGAATTTAATTAAAGTTTTTGGCTCTACCATGGTTTACTACAAATCTGTGTTGGCCTGAAAGAAACAGAAGACATTAGGAAGGCTAAAGGGTTATGACAGCTTATCATCCAGGAATAACAAAAGTTTTTCTCACTCTTATGTCAGTGAATTGAAACCTGCAAATAAGGCCCACTTGGAATTAAATCTCACAAGGGACATCAAGGACAACAAGAAGGGCTTCTTCAAGTATATCAGCAGCAAAAGGAAGACTAGGGAAAATGTTGGCCTATTGCTGAATGAGAAGGGTGCCCTGGTGACGGAGGATACAGAGAAGGTGGAGTTACTGAATGCCGCCTTTGCCTCAGTCTTTACTGCTGAGGCTGGCCTTCAGGAATCCCAGACCCTGGAGGTACGAGAGAAAGTCTGGAGAGAGGAAGACTTTCCCTTGGTTGAGGAGGATCAAGTTAGAGATCATTTAGAAACTGGATACCCACAAATCTATGGGCCCCGATGGGATGCATCCATGAGTGCTCAGGGAGCTGGCAGATGTTATTGCCAAGCCACTCTCCATCATCTTTGAAAGGTCATGGAGAACAGGAGAGGTACCTGAGGACTGGAGGAAGGTCAATGTCACTCCAGTCTTCAAAAACGGCAAGAAGGAGGACCCAGGCAACTACAGGCAGGTCAGCCTCACCTCCATCCCTGGAAAGGTGATGGAATAGCTCATTCTGGATGCCATCTCTAAGCATGTGGAGGAAAAGAAGGTTATCAGGAAAAGTCAGCATGGATTCAACAAGGGGAAATCGTGCTCGATTAATCTGATGGCCTTCTATGAGGACATGACCAGCTGCGTAGATTAGGGGAGAGCAGTGGATGTTGTCTACTTTGACTTCAGCAACGCTTCTGACACTGTCTCCCATAACACCCTCAGGAAGTGTGGGTTAGATGAGTGGACAGTGAGGTGGATTGAGAACTGGCTGAATGATCAGCGGCACTGAGTCTGATTGGAGACCTGCAGCTAGTGGTGTTCCCCAGGGCTCAGTGCTGGGTCCACTTCTGTTTAACTTATTCATCAACGATCTGGATGAAGGGACTGAGTGTACACTCAGCAAGTTCGCTGATGACACAAAACTGGGAGGTTTGGCCGATACACCAGAAGGCTGTGCTGCCATTCAGTGAGACCTGGACAGGCTAGAAAGCGGGGCAGAGAGGAACTTCATGAAATTCAACAAAGGCAAGTGTAGGGTCCTGCACCTTGGGAGGAATAACCCCATGCACCAGAACAGGCTGGGGACTGACCTGCTGGAAAGCAGCTCTGTGGAGAAAGACCTGGGAGTCCTGGTGGACAACAAGTTCACCATGAGCCAACAATGTGCCCTTGTGGCCAAGAAGGCCAATGGTATCCTGGGGTGCATAAGGAAGATTGTGGCTAGCAGGTCAAGGGAAGTTATCCTTCCCCTCTACACTGCCCTAGTGAGGCCACACCTGGAGTACTGTGTGCAGTTCTGGGCCCCCAAGTTCAAGAAAGATAAGGAACTACTGGAGAGAGTCCAGCAGAGGGCTACAAAGATGATCAGAGGACTGGAGCATCTCTCTTACAAGAAGAGGCTGAGGGAGCTGGGTCTGTTTAGCCTGGAGAAGAGAAGACTGAGGGAGGATCTTATCAATGTTTACAAATACCTTAGGGGCGGGTGTCAAGAGGATGGGGCCAGACTCTTCTCAGTGGTACCCAGTGACAGGACAAGGGGCAACGGGCACAAACTGAAATGTGGGAAGTTCCATCTCAGTATGAGGAAAAACTTCTTTACTTGAGGGTGACAGAGCACTGGAACAGGTTGCCCAGGGAGCTGTGAAGTCTCCTTCTCTGGAGATGTTCAAGACCTGCCTGGACACGACCCTGTGCAACGTGCTCTAGGGGAATCTGCTTTGGCAGCGGATTGGACCAGATGATCTCCAGAGGTCCCTTCCAACCCTAACCATTCTGTGATTCTGTGCATATTTCAAGATACTGAGTTACTAAAGAATAAAGTATTTTAATTGGTACTTGGTACTTTTCTTCCTCACCATTCTTATTTCAATTTATTCCCCTTCAGGTATAATCAGATACATCTAAACTACAGCTTCTGAGCAACATCAAAGAATTCCCCTGCCTAGGTGCCATAAAGAGTCCTTACAGTGAATTTTCAGATATAAATTTCATACTCACCCCTGCAACGGAGCCCCTGTATTTTGAATTTGAATTCTGAGTTATTCCTCAAATGGACTCATATCTGACATGAGCAAACTGAGCTAGGCTAAGAAGAATCAGAGACTGAACTAGAAAAACTGCCAAGGATCATGCTTCAAGCAGTAGGAATACACAACACTTACTAACAATGTCTACTTAAATGCCTCTGGTAGAAGTAGATCAGTCACAAGATTGCTTAAAGGACATTAAAGATCACACTTGCTTCCTTTTGCCAATTACACATGACTTGGAACAAAACTGCTTTGCCAAATAATTGTCCTTATACGTGGCTTGAAGCAAAGAGAAACTTTTAGCTCTTGCAGTTGTAATTCTATTAGTCTTCAACCACAGGACAAGTTACTAAGGGAAATAATTACAGATGAGCTGTGCCCAAGCTTGTTATTAATTAAAAACCAAACAATGGTTCCCCAAATACTACAATCCTCGCCTATCACAATATCTAAATTTCTGCATGATTTTTATCTTTTAACCATTTTTATTTAATCTCTCATGAACTTCTTTCCTCCAGAGCCTTGACATGAGAAAAAGAGAACTCTTGTATAGGGCTGGAAGAGCTCTATCTTGTCTCCTTTGCCAAACCTCATCTCCTGAAAGCACCAAAGACAGTTTGGCACCCCCTCCTTTGATTCTTCATTATAGCATCAGACACTCCTTAGAACAGCAGCCGACCTTCCTCCTGAAGGTCTTACTTCTGCCTGCCCTTCTCATGCTTTATTTCTTTCTTTTGTATTATCTGATCTCAAAGGACAGCTGGAATCTGATATCCAGAGCAAAAGAAATGTTAGGTTGGAAGAGGAAAACAATTCAGAACACGTTGAAGGGTTGACTTCTATTCCATAGAAACCTGAACTCTGTCTTTGAGAATGTGAACCCTTCTTCCCTTTATTCCACTGTTCCTCAATCTCTGAGACACAGCATTATTGTAAGATATAATGCCTAAAAATAACCAGGTAACTAAGGGTTAGTGGAAAATTCAGCTATTGCTTAACAGCTTCAAATTTTGTTGTTCACAGCTATTTACAAGATACTTCCTCAGAAGCTCAAAAACAGATTTTGCTTTCCTAGAGGTTTCATCTTCACATTACTTCACCATTATTGATTTTTCTTCTCATGTTTCTTATAAAGCCAGTCAACAAGACTTTGCTTCATTTACATTCTTATTACTGCTTCAAAGTCACTAATCACAGGCTTTGGTTTTGTTTTCAATTTATATGTTCTGCTAACAGATCAACACTATCTTGTGGTCTTTAGATACTGTCTTCCTTCATTTTTATGCAACAAAGATACACAGATGGAGATACATATATAGATAAACACTACACATTTATGCATATTAATATATATTAAGGAGAAAACAAAAAAAATATAGCCATATACAGAAACAGCCATGCAACTTAGAGACACAGCTTATGAGGCATTTGTTCTTCAACTACTTTTTCAATTTGGCTATAAACGTTTCAGGAGAAAGTTTCTGGGTCTCTCTACATATGCAAGTATGTAAGGCTACTCCAAAAGACCCACTTAATCTAAGAAGATCTATTTTAAGCAAAGTTGGTAACATTAGGACTATATTACTAAATATTTTATAATATTTATAATATTTATAATATTTTATATTTCAGAATATTTGCCAGCTTAATTGGCAGGTTTTTGATTTCTTAAAATCACTACGCAATATGAAGTGTGTATGCTTAGCTAGGCCCTAGAAAGTAGAAGTTAAAATGGCACCATGAGCACCTATGTTGACCACCTTTAACAATGAGTTTCACCAAATGAATGTGAATCTAGTCAAGAATCCTGCTAATGATCCATCCTACTTTCCCAAAGTTGTGTGTTGGCACTTCAGTGCTAAGAGACAAGCCACAAAAATTACAAAAAGTTTAGTCAGAAAAGTAATCTATTGAGTAAGACAAAGTCATTTTACATCAGTGCTTTTCATGATACTATCGCACAACATAGGCAGCCTCTAGGGAGCCGCTTCTATTTTAGTGAGCAATTTCATTTTCAGCATAATTTGTCATATAATTCTGACTTTAAATTTAGTCAATCCATTCATTTGTTCATGTAATTAATTCTGATTTATTTTCAAGCTCTCATCTTGCAGTTCTTTCATTTTTTCATTTTTTGCTTGTAACTTGCTGAAGTTTACATTAGATTTTCAGATTCTTCGGAAATTGTCTAAATCCTACACACTGAACATTAGAAGTGAAAAGTTGCAGTTTTTTTAATTTCAATGAAGCAACGAGTTACAATTTCCATTTAAGGCTGTGGTAAGAACAATGTTGTAAAGGAATTCCAGACTCTTATTTGCCATGTAAAAAGCCTAATCTCTTTCATGACTATGGCTTGTATGCATATTTTATGAAAAAGACAAGGAAAAACATAAATCCTATATTATGTAACTAACACTGGAGTTTTAGATTTGTATGCAATAAAGATGCACAAGGCAAAACAGCCTTGCAATGAATTCAATGCTACCCATGTGCTACACCAACGTGTGTCACTTACAGTTCATCTACAACAGACAAAAAAAATAGTTGTCATGCAAATACACACGTCCCTATAAGCAAGATAGAAAGTGGGCTCCAAGAACAGCTTAAAATTATATCGGAGTAAGTATAGTCCAGTAGCCAACAAATAAGCAGCTGAGAATCACTGCAGTAAGCAAAAGCAACTTGGAATTGAATAAGAAAAAAAATACGTAAAATACAGGATGCGTCAGTGGCAGATGCTAAGCTAAACCCCATGTGAAGTGACTGACAAAGTTAATACAGGTGCTTTTTACAGACACATACTCAAGTTTTGATTTCCCTTTACAAACATCAGTGCTATGAACCTTAACCGTATAGACTCATTGCAGCAATGTGAATAATGCTACTATCTCCATTTTAGAAATACAGAACTAACAAGAAGATTCACAAAAAAAAAATTTAAGAAACAAGACAGCATTTAGGAAGAATGCTCTCTTACCCTGAAATCCAAGCATAAGCCCATAAATACTCAAAGTCAGGAAGTACGTACATTTTTAATAGTTACATTTCCTGAGTGCCTCTGCACTCATATAGCATTGCCTCAACTGTTCTGGACCACTTAGTGTCTAACTTCATCTAAAGACTCCTTGAGATGAGGAGATGTACTCACATTTAGAGAATGAGCTCCACACAAGTATAGCAATGATGCCAACTTCCATTTAAACTCATTGTCACAAGAAAGAAGAGTAGTTCTGCCTCGTCTATATATCATGCTACTAGATAAAGAATTTGCATGAAACATGAGAAAGATGGATTTAATACTTTTTGCCTGAGAGGTTTCAGTCCAGCAGAATGTCTCATACCCAGGTTATAGGGTATACTGTAAGAAGAGCTTTCAAGTATTGTTGAATTTTATCTTCTACAAAATAACATAATTTTATTTATCCATTAACAGAGGAATACAGAAGAAGCACAACCTAGCAAAGCACTTACAGTAATGGAGATCTGTCTTTTAAACCCTACTCTAATGACTATGTGGTAAGCAATATAAAATATTTGGTAAAATAACTGGAATTGAACACGGAGTGGAATTTATACCTACTCTGTATTTCTCTAAGAATTAGAAAAAAATCTCAGAAAGGAAAAAAAATGTTCAGTTTGTCTGTGCAACTGTACATAGTAAGCAGTACCAGTTGTCTACTTTTTAAATATCTTTTCTGAAAATAGTGTCATGCAACAACTGTAGCAAATAAAATTTCAATTTAAAATTCTATTACCAATTACTCGCATATAATTTTACTTCTAGACTTTCACAACTCAGTGAAGTCTCTTTATGCCTAGGCTGGCTCAGTGAGCTGAAGAATTATTTTCTTTGATATCAGATTTTGACAACCAAAGAGCTATTCTCATAAAAGGTAGCAATATACACACAGCAGACCTCCCCCCTTAAACAGCCACTCTACATCTTCCACGTAAGGTTTTGCTAAACAGCACCAATTTATTATTATATACCAATTTATTATTATTATTTAGTGTATGACATGACATACAGATTTCAAAAGTAGAGACAGACTTTTATATTTCCCTTTTACTCCCCTAGCTTTTCTCCTCTCTAGCGTATGTGCACTTATAATTTGATAAGTCTTTAATCATTTAACAGTGGGACTTCTTTCATCTCAATCCAGAAGACATAACCAGATCATGCTCCACACTGAACTTCAGAATGAAATAAAGTGATAATGACAAACATTTCTTCCAGTAGCAACATACAGGGCTATATAGTCCCCTTCCCTCCAAAACCACCTTCCGCACTCCCCCTTTATGCCCATATTAAAATAAATGAAAAAGAATTCCCTTCTCCCCAAAAGGCTTTCACTACAATGCCTTCTTTATTAATAGACTGTCAAATTATGGCTTGAGAATCACAAGTTTTTTTAATCTATTCCTCTCTTCCTTCCACTTAAAAGATACAGCTCCCCACAGTGTTGTGGGGAGGACCCCAAAACTCTTTAAGGAAGTCTCATAATTCTCTTGTCACATAAATATGGAAAAAATTAAACTACTACTGAACAAGCCAAAGCAGTAAAACTGCTAGTTAGACTATTATTTGGTGTAGAACACCTGAAGAAATGCAGTCATCGTTAAAAAAAAACACAAAACAAAGCAGAACTGATCCAAGGTTGCACTAAAATAACCAGAAATATGAGATTATATTTATGATTTTATCCTTCCTCTACACCCTAGATGTCTGGTTTATAATTGTAAACCACATATGGGAAGTGGCATAAGAAAAACAATTACCTTGACAGAAAGTGCTTGTTGCACAAAGGCAAAAGTATATTTTAATGAAAAGATTCTGTGAGTATTATGTGCAGATCATGGATTTGAAACATATAACAACCCAATTCCTTCTGGTAGAGTCTAGAAGTTCGTGCATGGAAGCATTACCAGATCTTTCTTGAAATTTTCATCCAGGCTCAGTGAGCACTAGGTAAAACAGGATTTCAGCTCTTGCTTATTCTGTGCTGCTTGGTGTTTTTTAAGCTACTGAGGAAACTGTAAAGGGTATTTTCAGAGTCATGAAGTGTAAGAGAAAAAATAAAAGGTTTCCCTTGGAATTCATTATAGAATGAGGCTTTCAGAGAAAAGCATACCATCCAGAAAATTATATGGGAGTCTCATTTGGATATAACAGAAAATACTACTTGTAATTTAAAGAATGTAGTCAGAACAAGAAAAAAAGAAAACAGAAATCACTGACAGAATTTAAGTCAGTTTTGCTGAACAGTTTAATTTTCCGGGCCACCTTTGTTTTCTGAGTTTAGACACTTGAGTGTACTTGTAACCTGAGTAGAATGGGACATATTCTACAGACTAACACTTGGCTGGATGGTTGGTGCTGCTTTCAGGGTTTCAACTTATGGAATCACAGGATTTTCCTCAAGGAACAAGGACTGTCAGGGAGAGATGGAAGCCACATACTGGAAAGAGGCAAGAGCATCTTTGTCAGCAAGTTTACTAATCAGGGTAAGGTTTTTTATCTAGGTTTATCAGGGGATGCAGACCAAAGCCTGAAGGTAAATCGACGTATGGAGGTAAGGGCATATGTGGCAATGAATGTGGCTCTCACACGGCCCATGAAAACACAGGTTAATCTGGAGTGTCTGTTGGAAGTGCCCATCTGAAGCACCTGTACACTAATTTGCACAGCCTATGAAACAAACAGGAGAAACTGGAAGTAGTTGCGGAGCTATGCCCTCACTGAAGTTACAACTCAGGCTGTGGGACAGCCTGCACAACTGTAAAGGCATGATGGATGTAAAAAGGCTCTTTAGGAAAGACAGACAGGCAGGAAGAGGAGAGGGCTGCACTCTGCTTGGAGGTGGAGGGAGGCAGATGAAAAAAAAAAATGTACAGGACTCTGCTATAGGGGAGGTGGCAGTTCTGGTCCAGGGAGCCGTAGTGTGCCAGGATCAGAAGAAAGGGCCAACAAAGGAGACACTGTGGTGGGTACACGCTTCAGACAATCTGATTAAGAGGAGCAGGTGGACAAAGCCTTCCTTAAACAACTGAAAGAAACTTCACAATTGTAGATCCTAGGGGATTTTGATGACTGACATCTACTGGGAGTGCAGTGCGACATGCCCCAGACAATCAAAGAGGTTTCTGGAGTGTGTTGAGGACCATGGTTTATGAAGGTGCTGGATGGGACAGCTAGGACAGATTGTTGGACCCATTTTCACAAATAAGAACTGGTTACAGATGTAAAAGTCACCAAAGACCTGACAGCAGCAACCATAAGGTGGTGGAGTTTTAAATCCTGAGAGAAGTGAGCAAGGTAAATGTAGAAACACAGCCCAGGACTTCAGAAGAGAAAACTTCAGCTTGGTTAGGAAACTGATAAGCAGCATCCAAATGGAGACCACTCTGAAGGGTGGAGGAACACAGAAGAGCTGATTACTTTTCAAGGATATCCTCCTCAAAGTACAGGAATATGCAAAAAAATGAGCAGGCGTGACAAGAAGTCAGCTTGCCTAAACTCCTGACCAAACTTAAAACACAAAAGGAAGCACATACAAAGTGGAAGCAAAGATAGACAACCGAGGAAGAATACCAAAGCATTGCCTGGACATATTGCGTACGTATTAAGAGAGTCAAAACTTGCTGCAGTTGAAATTGGCAAGGAATGGAAAAAGCAACAAGATGGGCTTCTACAGGTGCATCAGTAGAAAAAGACAAGGGAACTGTGGACCTTCTGCAGAATGGGACAGATGACCTTGTGAGGAAGGACATAGAAAAGGATGAAGTGCTATCTTTGCCTCAAATTTAACTGGCAAGTCTCATGTCTTGTAGATCCCCATGTCCAATGGTAGAGTCTTGCAGAAGAGAATTATTGTCCTCAGTAGAGAAGGATCAAGCTAAGAGACCACTAACCTAAGTTGAACATAGATAAATTCCTGGGACTGGATACGTGAGAGACTTTCAAGAGCATTGAGGTAGGAAGTCCATGTCACAGCAAGGCTGCACTCTATCATCCTTAAAAGGTTGTCATAACTGCATGAGTTCCCCTGTGACTGAAGAAAGGTGAACATCATGCCTAACTTCAGAAAAGACATGAGGAACGATCTTTGGAGCTTTGGGCTTCTTGGGCTCCCCTCAGTCGCTTTGGAAAATTAAGGAGTAATATTCATGAAAACTACTTCCAGAAATGTGAATCCATGCTGGCTAGTATCAAGGTGAATTGTGCCTGACCAAGGTAATTGCTTTTCACAATAAAATTACTAGCTTTGCAGAGGAAAAGAAAAACAGTGACATCATTTGCCTTGGCTTTAACAAGGTTTTCAACATGGACTGTCACAGTATCTTTTGAAGTTATTTCTGTTTTAAGCAGGAGGTTGGACTAGTGACCTCCAGAGGCCCCTTCCTACTTTGATTTTTTTATTAATCTATGATGTCAAACAGAAGTAAATTTACATTTTATGCAGATGTAAATTAAAACCACATGATGCCACATGTATTTACATACTTCAGCTGTTAATTAAATACAAAAGGGAAATCTTAACTGTATTTCCAAGTTTTCTTATGGAAGCACTTTCTATAGTCAGCCTCATGGCATTTAATTCTACCTATGATTCAAGATGACTTTATCCTATAATTTTAGCAGGTGCTAAATAGTGACTGTATATTCTGGAACCTATTGTCATCACATACTGAGAAAAAATACAGTGATCACGGTCTAAGTATTACTTAGGCAATTTTAGTACATCAGCTTCTCTCTTTACATTGGATCATGACAATAACTATGATGATAACAAAGCTACAGAAAAGAAAAATAATTTTACACTTTATAGCTTGACTAGAGATTATTTTGCCTTATTTAGCAGTAATTGTAACAAAGCCTATCATACTTGGTGTAACAATAGCTTTTCAAGTCCTCATAGTGGACTAAATTCAAGTAAACACAGGCTCCTGCAGTACCCTTACATATGAAAAGACAAATGCCTATGATTTATGTATCAAAGTCTTAAAAGCAGAACAACACTACCAAATAAATAGGAAAATTTGGCATCATACTTCTATGAAGGACCAACTATAACAAAGAATTAATAAACTGATCAGAAATGCTACTTGTCTAAAATACATCATAGCAAATAAACATGAGCTGGGAAAGAGATTTCACATAGTCTCTCTATAAGCTCTCAAAACTATACCTCATGTTTTGATTTCAAGGAACAAGATTATCTTCATTTGATTAATAACTTTTTAAAAAGTGTTCAAAGAAACCAGAGATTGTCTTTAAAGATTGAAAATTCATAAAAAGGTTTTATACAGATCATTTGTAAAAGCATTGTGAGAGATTCAGAGAAACGCACACACATGCTTTAGAAGTCCAGTATTATGAAGACGTGTAACACCTATCCTCAAATCCTAGTCGTCTCAATTTCTTAAAACTTGTGCAAATTTATTCTCTCCATTACCACCACAAATGAAATGGTAACAAAAATACTTTCTTTCCATAAATAGAGTTGAACACCCTATACAAATTTTTTAAAATGTAATAAATTTATGAAAAAGAATATTGAAATACATCAACATTTATCATAAACTCAACTGTGATACATTGAAGCACCTTATAATTGATCTGTACATGTATGGGGGGACAGCAGGAATGCACATTAGACAGGAAAATACATAATACTGTAAAAGGAGTCCTCCTCTAAAGCTTACAACAAAGCATTGCTATTGCAGGCTATCTCATTGCCTCACTTTCATGTGTGCAATATCTGATTTTCATCCACAGAGGTCTGTTACTCTTATAACAACAGCTGATCATGTAAGTAGGCACAACTTTTTCTAAAGCTTGCATGTCTGTTCCCAAAACATTTTAAGCTTCTTACTGATCTACCTGGTGAGATCCAGAAATAGACAGAGCTGGCATTTATTGTATTGCTCATTTAATATGTGCTTTTTTCATTTAGATTTCTGCATAGAACTTCGTCATCAGAGTATTAGCCCTTTCACATAATTCAATATTTACCTTTTCTACCCCACTCCTTGGCTCAGTCATAGAACTCTTTCATACCTCAAAGAAAATGACTGTGGCAGAAAAGTGCTTTATATCTTGTTACTTGTTCCTAGCGCCTCACTAGTGCATTCCTTGTTTCCAGCTAAGGAAGTGCTGGGATAATTGAATGCTATTGTAGCACATAGCACTTCTACATTCTTTTCAATTTCATCATCTTTCTTTTATTTCATAATCAGTCATTACATTATTGCTCCTGAAAGATCATGGCACTGTGGAAGAACATATGACTCAATAGAGACTTCAAAAAGATGGATTTTCTACTTTGTCAATTTTGATTTACTCAGGATTTCCCCTCCCAGTCTGATCTGCAATCCTGAAATTTTATATGACTTCCAAATTTAAACAACATTTTACTCCTCTCCCAAATTGAAGACATGAATTCTAAGTTGACGTTTTGTACAAGGTATTTTCACCTAAATACTGTTGAAACCTACAGTTTCAACATTCCTTTTCTTCTTTCATTTACTTTTTTTAAGTAAGGAATAAAAAGCTTTTGGGTCGGTCTGTTTGATCTTTCCTTTGGAAATGAGAAGTAGAGCCAAAGGGAAGTAGCAGAGAATTCTTCTCACTAGCAATACCCCAAAACCTCGCTGAGAGATTATTCTTCACTTCTCTCAAAGATCTGTAGCAGTTGCAAGCGCATATTTTGCTCAGCATGATACAAATATTTCAGCTTTTAGAAAGAAACAACACACCCTCAGTAATGAAAAAACAGCAAACAATATGAGGACGCATTTACTACAAAAGTAAGTGCCCAGTTCAACATAGAAGAGTTTATGCAAATCACTATATGTCAGGTGAAGCTAAGTGAGCTTTAGCTAATAGTATTTCATTGTACTCCACTTGTCTAGCTCATAAAGTCAACAAGCCCATCTGATCTTGATATTGTAAGTTATGGGATACAAAATGAACTGCAGATTTCAAAGTTCTTGGTATATGAGATCAGAATCAATCCAAACTACCATCCTTACTGTCTCTTTAATCTTTTCAATTTCCTGTGACATACTTGTTACCACAGTATCAATTACCTTAATTGCAAAGTTCACAAATTGTGTAATACCATAATATTTTATATAATAAATATATAAATTTATTTATTTATATTTATTATTATATAATAATATATAATGCAGTTAAATTTAAAGAGACACATCTATTAATAGAAAGAAATCAATGTAAAATATTACTTAAATCAAATGAGTGACAAAAATGTCAACTGTTATTTGTAGCACAAACACAAGATCCAACAATATATGCCAGACAAGAGAATACAAGAGATTTCAGTAAAAAAAACAGAAATTCCCTAGTTTGGTCTAATAAGGACGTCCATCATGGCAATTAGATCAGGCAATTAGAATAGAAAGGGTCTGTGAAGCTCTCCCTACTGATTGTGTTTACATAATACTGTCAACGGTGAGGACAAAACCTCAGATAGTGAGATCTCATATGAGGCACAGCTTTAAATACAATTATTGACACTTTGGAGAATAAGTCAAACAAAACACATTTCTCTTCTAGTGTCACCAGACATTAAGCACATGGAGTCACCCTACAGGCTGTATCCCAATGCACAGAGGTAAGAAAAGTGGCAGCTGTCCATTAGCATGGAAATATTCAGGTGTTTTTTTAGTACAAACTTGTATTTTCACAGAGAAACCATCTGAGACATCTTGTTTCAGGCACACATGCATTATGCCTGATAACAGCCACCCAACAGAAGATTAAAACAAACTAAACTAAAATAGTATTTTAGCTTTTTTCTGTTGTCCCTTTGTCACCTGAGCAAATAAGTGAAATATACTGTAACTCTCATAGTTTACAATTAAACAGAGGGTTTTATTGTTTGTAATCTGTTCACAATGGGGTTTGTGAGGTATGACTGAAAGCAAAAGATAAAACAGGACTGTGGAGCAAAATAGCACACTAAAAAAACAGAGTGTAGAGGGCATATTGTAATAAAATTCTTTCCTTTGTTTATACTGCTCTAAAATTACTTGGTTCACATGATTCAGTCCACACGTAAGATGACATATCTGCTTCAGGGATCACTCAGACTAAAGCTGAGGTTTGACCTGTAGAGCAGTTATCATCCTTGACAATATACGAGAGAGATTATTCCCTTTATAATTCTTTTCACTTAAAGCCTTTAATCTTGCAAGAATTAGAGCCTTCAGCCTTATCTCCATATAGGCAGTCTTCCCTAAATCTCATCTCTCTAGGTTTTCTGCATTCCAGAAAAAAAACAGAGTTAAAAGGCCCTGAAAAAGAAGCATCAGAAACTCTCACTTCAGACAATGCTGTTACCCTGCCTGCACGGTGGAAACTGCACAGTTATGATTCTGAAATACGTGAAATGAACAGAACCACCTATTCCTGGGTCAGTCATGAGCTGACTTCTCAGTCTACAGAAAAAGTGCAGACCCACAATTCCTGCATTAAATTCTCAGTGTAACAAAAGGTTGTCCAGAAAAAGAACAATTCATGTCACACTACTACTTTTCCTAAAGCACAAACAAATCACAAAGAAAAAGGTATGGTTGTGTCTCACTGAATCAACCAGGTTGGAAGAGACCTCTGGGATCATCAAGTCCAACCATTGCCCTGACACCACCCTGTCAACTAGACCATGGCACTAAGCAACCTTGTTCTCAGTGTACCAGGAAGCACAGCAGAGAAGACAAGGGAGCATGCTGCATCAGGAGGGACGTCTGATGCAGCACGTGGAGAGAAGAGACCGTATTCCTTATGCTGACTCTGTTCCTCAAGCTGTAAATACATATACTTTGGAGTAGACTATTGCTACTTTCACATATAGGTAACAGAAAAATTTGCTCCTTATGTAAGAAAACAGAGAATGAAGTCTCTTACAACTACAGCTGTTATTTCTATTTCAGATAACCAAACTTTGAAAATTATAATGGCTTGCTTTTCACTCTTTTAATGCACTGCAAAAAAATGGCATCATAACAGTGTTTTATTAGAAGCATTTAAAGATATGCACTGTGAATGTTAGAATTTAGGCTGCTGTAATTTAAAGAAGATTGTGTGTTTTGTACAAAGATGTGTAAAAATGTACTGTTATATTTTAACATGATTTGACATAAATCTTACAGAGAAAAGTAGTGAAACTGACAGCTAAGTCAGTCTTTGAACAAATCCTGACACACTCACTGTCTGAAGGTTTTTTAAAAAAACTACCTCCCAGTTATACTGCAAACAATAGGGGCTTGAAGTCAGGAAAGTTTTAAATCATTTTAGCATAGTCTATGCATGCACAATATGAAATACATTCAAATGTTCTTTTTTCTACTCTCAGAAATCACTGCATTTCTGACAGATGCTTCTGTTCTTAAATGTCTCTAATAATGAAGTCTTCATGCTTCTCCTATACAGTCTATTTCAGTGGTATTTTTGTCATTATAGGATTTTTAATTATATGTAATCCAAGTCTTTCTTGCTATAAAGTAAGAAAGCACTTAATTCTTGCCCTACTTGTCCTGGACAACAGGTTATTCTTCCCTTTTTCAGAAGCTTACCATGTCAAATGAAAATTTTTTCATTTATTTCATCTTCTCTTCTTTTGACTTTAAAGCCGTACTTATTGAAAGGTTCTCTCATGTCATGTGTATTTTTTTTTTAACCAATCAGATATGTTGCTCTTTTGGGAAACTCTTCATGTTTTTCCTCAAAGTATAATGACCAAAACATTACAAAAGCATTACTGAAGCTGAATAAAGATGAAAAATTGTCCCCAAACTATATATAGAATCACAGAACAATTCAGGTTGGGGGGACATCAGGCCATCTTTAGTCCAATCTTCAGCTCAGAGCAGTGTAAGCTGTGAGGTCAGACCTGCGTGCTCAGGGCTTTATCCAATCTGGTCTTGAGTATCTCCAAGAATGGAGACTAAACAGCCTTTCTAGGAAACCTGCTCCACAGTTTGACTGTCCTCAGAGTTAAAAGGTTTTTTCCTTTTATCCAGTCTGAACCCCACTTGTTTCAGTTTACGCCTGTTGCCTTTCATTCGCCCCCACGCATGCCTGTGAAAAGCCCAGCTCCACCTCCTTGCTAACTCACTTCTTGGTATGGGCAAACTGCTGTTACATACTCCCAAAGCAGTCTCTTCTCCAGGCTAAACAAGCCCTGATCCCTCAGCCTCTCCTCACAGGACAAGAGCTCCAGCTCCTGACCAGCTTGGGGATCCTCTGCTGATCTCATTTCAGTTAGTTGAAGTCTTTCTTGTATTGGGGGGTCCAAAACTGGATGTAGTATCTAGATGAGGTCTCACAAATTCTGAACAGAAGGGGGATAATCCTTTTCCCTCAATCTCCTGTCTGTGCCCCTATGAATACAGCCAGATGCCATCTCTGCTGGCCCCAGGTTAGACCCCTGAGGTACTTAATTTGTCACAGGCCTTCGAGCAGCACATGACCCATTAACCAACACTCTCTGGTCCCAACCATCCAACCAGCTTTTTATCCATCTAGTTTTCCACCCATCCAAAGTGTACTGTTCAACATTAACAGTGTTGAAAGCCTTACTAAAGTCAAGGAAAATAACACCCATTGCTTCCTCCATGTTCACAAATTCAGCCATTTCATCACCGCAAACAATCAGGTTGGTCAGGCATTAATTCCTCTTGGCAAATCCATGCTGACTGTTCCCAATCACTACCTTCTCCTTCATGGGCCCAGATGCGGGCTTTAGGAGGATTTCACGATTCCCCCGGAAGCTAACATGAGGTGTCCATACTGTAGTTCCCTGTATTGTATTTTTGGCCTTTTTTGAAGATGTGTGCAAAATTTGCCTTTCTCCAGTCATCATGTCCCAGATTTTGCACCCTCCATCCTGACATGAATTTACAGTCATCTTCAGTTTGTAATCCCTCCTCCCCTCCCTCACTCCTCTGAGTAGTTACATAACCAGTTGTTCCTCAGTCTGTATTTTGTCTCTGGTGATTTCTGCACAAGAATGCTTCATTTGTCTAAGTTTGACCACAACTTTTGGTGATTACTTCTCCATTTTTCAATGTTAATTTGAATGCTGAGTCTAGACTCTAAACACTCCTAATTCTCCTCAGTTTTGTAAATGGGAAGTTTATCTACAAAATTGATAAGCAATACATTTTTCTATTTCATCACCCATCAGGTTAATGACAATAACGAACAAAGCCAGGCCTAAGTCCATAGCAAAATCCTTATGACACACACTTTCACTCTGAATGTAAGCCATTTTTTCATCACGCAGAACAGTTCTGCAACCAGCTTTGTGCTTTCCTTTTGTTGATCCATCCAGATCAAATGCAGATTAAAATACCATGTGAAACAGTACCAAAATCCTTACTTAATCAGGATTTATGACACCTACTGTTTCTCCTCTATCCGTAAGACTATATGATTAGAGAGCTTTGACATCATTTTTTCATGATCTGTGCATTTCTACCATGCAATTTATTTGTTAGCTCTCTCATTTCTGATTTTTAGAACTCAAAATGTTGTAAGTTAGGTCACTCATCAGCGAACTAGAAGCACTATGCGTTAATATTACAACCATGTAACAGATCATATTGATTCCATCTATAACTTTTACATCAGCAGTCTTAACATATAAAGATTTTTCGGATGGTCAGCTGAGTGATGGATATAAGAAAGAAACTGAGGATTTTTTGTTTTGTTTTATATCATTAGTGAATTTAGATTGCCTGGATTTTGACACTGTCATTGTGAAACAAATTCAATAGGCCTATGTTGCAACAGCAGCTAACTGAACGATCTTTTTGAGATACGGGTAGCAGAATTATGTCCCAAGATGGGAAGCCAAAAACAGAGACACAATAATTACTCACAAGTAACTTGTCCATAATACTTACTTCAATTTTGGTTTTCTTTTTGTTTTTTAAGCCAAATACACTTGATATAAAAAGAACAACATTTTGAGTTATTCCATTATATGATTAAATATTTCAATCTAAAAAAATCTGAAATTTTTAAAGGTAACTCAACCACTGGCTGTATTTTCATATTCAAATGCCTTGTGTTTTACTTCAGATAAAACCTGAGATTTACATCAGGGACCTGGGGGTCCTAGTGGACAGCAGGATGACCATGAGCCAGCAATGTGCCCTTGTGGCCAAAAAGGCCAATGGCATCCTGGGGTGTATTAGAAGGGGTGTGGTTAGTAGGTCAAGAGAGGTTCTCCTCCCCCTCTACTCTGCCCTGGTGAGGCCGCATCTGCAATATTGTGTCCAGTTCTGGGCCCCTCAGTTCAAGGACAGTGAACTGCCAGAGAGAGTCCAGCACAGAGCCACGAAGATGATTAAGGGAGTGGAACATCTCCCTTATGAGGAGAAGCTGAGGGAGCTGGGTCTCTTTAGCTTGGAGGAGACTGAGGGGTGACCTCATTAATATTTATAAATATGTAAAGGGCAAGTGTCATGAGGATGGAGCCAGGCTCTTCTCAGTGACATCACTAGACAGGACAAGGGGCAATGGGTGCAAGCTGGAACACAGGAGGATCCACATAAATATGAGGAAAAACTTCTTTACGGCGAGGGTAACTGAACACTGGAACAGGCTGCTCAGAGAGGTTGTGGAGTCTCCTTCTCTGGAGACACTCAAAACCCGCCTGGACACGCTCCTGTGTGACGTGATCTAGGTAATCCTACTCCGGCAGGGGGATTGGACTAGATGATCTTTCGAGGTCCCTTCCAGTCCCTTACATTCTGTGATTCTGTGACTGTGGCCTTTTCATCCACTTAACCGATGTCATTAGAAATGTTTTGTCAAATTACAAAGGTACAAGCAATGAAGTAAATCGATGTCATTAGAAATGTTTTGTCAAATTACAAAGGTACAAGCAATGAAGTAAATAAGAATGAAATAAATACAGCATTAATACAACAGAACATATTAAGATCTGAAAATAAAATCAGTAAACAAATTAACAATTTAAAAAAGTGGAAATAAAATTCCCACTAAATTAATCATGCTAACTACCAAAGAAAATGTCAGTATTTATATCCCAGCTCTCAGAGCTGTCTTCAAGCCTACCTATTTTGTCATACATACCTACTTTTGCTTTTTTAAAATCCAATAGATACAAAATCTCATAATTTTCAAAAGCTTAACTACTCTGAGGTTTTGAAGCCAGATATTCAAAGCACTGAAACATATCAAAATACCATTGAAGACTATGAAGCTAGACCACAGATTAATTTTGTTTATAGTGCTGATCTATGCAACGGATTCTTTTTTTAGAGGTTTTAAAGTATTTTCTTTTCTTAAACACAGAAATTGAAATATGATTTTTCATAACTGTTTTCAAACACTTAGTACTCTGCTTTCAAAATAGCCTTGCTTTCTTTAAAGCTAGTAGACATAGGTCCCAAAGAAATAATGTTTAGACACCCCTTTCCAATTCCATCATTAAAAAATAGATTATTCAAATCTTGCGGTTCCAGTGCAGACTTCAGGAGGATCAGAATTAATGCAAAGGTCTTTAAGCAGCTGTATTCTGGAATAATAATAGTAATAATGGAATGGACTTGTGAATAAATAATTAGTTTTCTAAATTAACTTAATATTGCGTACATACATATGTGACCCTCCCCTAAATACACGTCAGAGCCTGGAAATAACTGACAGAATAAATATTTGGAATCAACAGAAAGAAAGAGACAACTCCAAAGGTAACAGGTTTATTAAAGGCTTGCTTAAAAACATTCAAAAGAGAACAAGAAGGAGCAATGGTCACAAAATGTATCCGTTATTTGTAGCTGAGAGGACAGTTCATAAGGACACTTAGAAGAAAAGCTGAAGCCTACAGAAATACAGTTGTGCTAAGGATAATGATAGCATGACTTGGTCTAAAGGAAATAAAGAAACTGAATAGCTACCAGCAGATGATGTTACACTGTCTCTTAAGCCTACTAGTCAAATATCTACAAATTTAGTAGAATAAGAAATATGATTACTAACAAGCAAGTTACTGAATATTGGTACTCAAAAAAATCCTTTCAGACTGCTCAGAATTGATGTCTGCTCTCCATGTGTTGTTTTCCTTATGCCTTCGCATATACTCTGTATAGTTTTGTCTAGACAGTATTATGGGAGACCTTAAGAGAAATCTTACTAACTGTATGGTAGATGATATCTACTATTTTACAATAGCCACAAGTCCAATTATCCTGTTTCAAATTTTGTTTCTGGCAAATTCATACTTAATATCACTCTTTTATGCCACCTAGATTACAAATAGTTTATTTTTCCCAGGAATTACTGTTAAGATGATTAATTTATAATTCTCAGTCTCCTCTTTTTGCATCCTATACTTACGACATTTATTACTCAAATTTCTGGTACTTCATCCCTCTTGCTCATGTTCTGTGAAACATCTCCGAGATACATTTGAGACAATACGTCTGAGAAAGAGTCAGTTGGTTTCAGCTGGCTCTGTAATTAACCTGGAATAAGTTTCATCACCTTCTACCAACACGAAAATAAATAACTTAACCAAGTGATCTGCATAATCTGAGGTCTCATTCCATCGTCACTAGTATTAACTGATGCCCACCTAATCACAGATAAAGAAAAGGACTGAATAAAATAATAAAAACACTGATCAGTAAACACCGATGACAGGTTTTCTTCTCCTCACCATTTCCTTCTTTACTATTAAAAACATTTATTCAAAGAACTACCAATTCTTCTGACTCCTTAGGTTTACGTTCCTTAGGATCTTATCAAATATCTGAGTTCACTGAAATCTGCTTCCAGGAAATACATGATTTTGGTTTTGCTCTTTTCCTTCTTCTCCTGAACTCTATTGCTTCACAAACAGCCTCACTCTATATTTCCATGTTCTCCTCCAGTTCCCCTCCATTAGTTTCGATCAAACCTACAAGAACCTTACATCCTTTTGCTTGTCGAAAGCTGATCATCGTCATTGTCACTGATGCAGTACAGTACTCTGCTGAACAGTATTTTCCTGTATTCCTTTCCCCAACAGAAATGTCTAGGATTTGGAGTCACATATTATATTTTTTTAAAAAAAAAAAAAGACAGGAAGTCTTGCTTCCCTGATTTTCTTGGTTTGCTGGACTATGAAAGGACCTCCTCATGACATTGCTCACAGTCTTTTCCCTTTCAAATATTTTCAGTCCCTCTATACTGGCATTCTGAGTATGGAAATAAAATATTTTTAATATATTGGTGGATAAGTTAGAACTTATTTACAGGTAATACTAGCAATGTTTCCAATGCAGACAGATAAATTCAGGCTTCACAGTGCTTATTTAGCAGACTGAATACGTGGTATGGTTTTTCATTATGAGGTTACTCTTTAATCAAAGTGAGTAGTTGAGTCAAATATTTATCATACTTGAAAAAGTAGCTGAAATCAAGCAAGGCAAAGGGTTGTTCAAGATTCCACCATTTTACAATGGGAAAAGTAAGTGGCTTTTCTGTGAGTGTCTGTTAAGCAAAGTTTTCAAACATATTCATAAATATTAACGTTAAACACAGATTCAGGCTTAGAAACAAACTATTGTTTGACTTAGAAACAAACAATGGTCTCAGCCAAGGATTCATCTGGTTTTTTTTTCCTTCTTTTGTGGGAAATGTTAAGTATTCCTTTAACAGTAGGAATTCTTTTAGAATCAGTTTTGAAATGTTTTTTTGTCCTTCTCAAAAAGTAAGTACTACCTTTAACGGAGTGAACTTTTTTAATCAGTTGACACCCTTTATCCCTGAACAAAGTTTACGTGCAGAGTAAGTTGTAAACCTTGGCTTTGCAATATTGCTTTATGAGGTTAAGAAGATGAATGTTCATTGCTTTTAATCTTTACCATGATTTACAAGGCTCTGGGCATCCTTTCCCCAGAGCATCTACAACTGTATGGTTGTTCTGCCTGCTGTTTAAATTACAGAGACATCTACAAAGTAAATCATGGATTGTTGTCCCACAACCAAGCTGCTTCTCTATCTCCCCTGCAGTACTTCTATGAAACAACAAAAGGATTTTTTTTACCCTTGTTTATCACTCATTTTGCCAGACTGGCCGATATTATGATGACTTGGATTACTGCCTGCTATGGACACTTTCAAACAACATGTTCAGCTGTAAAAACCCACACTGAAAAGGAGGGTAGGGAATGGGCTGCAAGGGACAGGGCAGACAGCTGCATACTATTTGTTTTGTGCATTAAGCTCTTCAAAGTTCACAAAGCTAGAGTTTATTTTCCTCATCTTAACATAAATTTATGTAGCCAAAACAAACATTTGAGCACTTAAACCCATTCTGAATAAGGTGAATATATAGCTTTTGGTGGCTCTAATACCTCTCTATTACATGTTCATTGATATGCCGATTTCCACATCTCTACTTATATGTACATATACCAATATAAATATATCAAACCCATAGCTTATCTAACCCATATGAAAAGCTGAGCTCATATCCAGTACAGATGTACATTTGTGCATCTGAAGTATTGTAATCTGTGGAGTTTATACCGTAACACTAAGAATTAGATCACTTACCCAGTTTAAAATTTTAAGCCAGACTTTTAACTATGTGCCTAACTTTATAAGCTTGCATCTAAAAACTTTATTTCATAACATATGCAGTGAGAATATAAACTCACTATCAAGTCCCAGTTTAAGTTAACTGGTCCAAGATTTCAAATCTCCAGAAAAAAAACAAACCAGCCAGCCAAGGCTTTTCAAGGTACAGATACAGCTACCTTTTTACTATAGTATGTATTTCCTTCTCAGTCTCTCCTCTCTATCCATTCATCCTATGTATTTGTCAACCTTTGTGGACTTTGAATCACTGTTCCCACCAACAGGTATGCTCTCAAGTCACAACAAAGCATGCCAAGGTTCATCTTTGTCCACACACATGCGTTCTCAGAAGATATTCTACTAAGCGCTGATCTCGTCAAATTTCAGATAAAACTTAATAAAATTATTCCACATTACTTGCTCCCTATTATTCCTCTCATTACAGTTTCATGTTGTCTACCTGAATTCCGTGAAACAATATGCAATTTCAATTACAATCCAGGTGTCAAAAAAAATAACATTTTAGAGGCAAAGTGCACAGCAATATATCATCCAAAAACCATTTTACAAAGCAGAAGTGATAGTTGCATTCCAAGCTCCTTTGGCACAAATTCAGTGAAGTTAGTCAAGATAACAAGTGCTGATAGCATTGACATCAGAGAAGCTCTTTTTATGTATTTGGCAGAGTCACTGAGATATAACCTCAATTTCCTAATTCCTTTTGACTATGTCAGAAGCTCAGAGCTTGGTAAGAGAGGATACACAACTGAACACTGTATTGTGCTATTTGTCCCAAAGAACAACCAGTAAAGACAGGCTTGAGCAAAAAAACTAGGATCCAGATCCTTCCAACTTTCTATCTGAAGTTTTCATAATCATAATTTTATGGCAAAAATACATCTTGAATTTTAAGTATTTACATAAGATATATCATACAATTACCAAAATGCAGCCACATGTAAAAGAACCTGTCTTTTGTATCAGACACATAACTGCACTGGGTAGCATAAAAGTACATTATCCACTGAAATCAAGGATTGCATAAAATGGAGTTTGGGCAGAACAATGTCTTATTATAAAGAAAATATCAATAATTTTTTAAATAAGCACAATATATATAGTCTTTGATTTTATTTTTACTGAAATTAATTACTTAAATGACTCTCCACAGCTTTTGCCTTTTCCGTTTAACTTCATCAGAGGACAATTGGTACCCAGATCTTCCTCACTCTATATCTGCCTGCAAATGAGTGTTCATAGCAACCATTCAACAAAGCTGTGATACATGGAATATTACTGAATTTAATCATTCCATGTCACCTGTACTTTCTTCTCCGTTGTACAATGCTTCATATTTTACTTAAAAAATTACTTTAAAAAAACCAAACAAAACCAAACAAATCAAAAGACAAAAAACTCACCTATCTTTGCCATCCCTGGAGACTGTGCTTCAAACTCATTTAGGCTTTTACCTCAAAATATATTATAATTAACTTCAGAGTTATAAAATTCGTACCTGCCTCTAACACATTTTTTGTCATCCCCAGGCATCAGATTCTTGCCAAGAATACAGTAAAACCAGTTCATAGTAGATTCCATAAGCAACAACTGAAGTAGACAACAGCGTATTAATAAATATGAAGATTCTTATGACATTGTTTTTGACTCCTGTGAATGAGGTTCTGCTAAGGTATGCCTTTGAAATTAGACAAATAACATTTGACAAAATAACACCCTGCAATTACAAGAAAAAAGTATCATAAAAATAAAGCTCAGAAAGAGAAGAATAGTTTCTGTCCTTCAAGAGGTGCAGAACAGACTGCACAGTAAAGGTACTTTTATTTTCTCCAATCTATATGTAAATTGAAATAGCCTGGAAAAAGTAACATACAGCACAGACCTTCGTAAATAGTCAATTGGTCAATACTAGTGCAATCTCTAGATTGCATCAAGTATTTTTGTTGATATATGCAGTAAAGATATCAGATTTCTGGATTTCTTCAGCTCAGTTTCATAGGCCTAAAACTAATTTGTGTTTAACACATAAATAACAGAATAATAAATATAAGTAACTGAAAGATGAGAACTGAATCCATTAGGATTAACACAATGAGTTGACCACAACTCTTACAAGTTTCTTGGAGATGACAGAGACATACACAGAGTTTTTAAAAAGTCTACCTGTGAATATGATGCCACATCTTCCAAGACCTTATATAAGTGAAGTTCAGACCTTAGCTGGCCTCATTCACCACAATCCTCAACTGATTGGTTCGCTATAGTCTGTAAAAAGCACACAAAAGTTAAATTGTCATTGTCAACAGTTGTTTCTCATGAGAACGAAAAAATTAGCAGCAAAAAAAGGGAAGCATGTTATTAGGGAACTTCATCTAGCATAAAAAATAATAACAGATCACCACACAGCACTTTTTCTGTGCCTCTTATGTGGTGAGGAGCAGGACACAGATACCCCTTGAAGCTGAGGGACCCCACGGAGCAAACATTCAGAATTAAACTGCTTACACTCCTCAGAGCTGTCTAAAACTTGTGGGATTTTTACTGCCAGTAGGCATTACTGCAGAACATCATATTATGTCTCTGATTTGTATGCATTGACTTGGCTGGGTTTCCTTTGTGTCAGCTATCATTCATCACAGCGTGAAAATAAACATATGAAGATATCTTTGAAAAGGATGGAAGAGTGATAATATGAGCTAGGGACATCACATATAATGTTTTCTTCTTTTCACAATGGTTTTGCAGCCAATTTTGTCACTACCATATGGTATAAATCAGTAACGTATATGGCAGAATGGTAATTTTTCTCGTAAGTGCAAAGTCTATAACTCACAGAAGCAACTTCCATAACCAGTCCATCCTGAATGGGTTCCTATTACAGCTCTGAGACACGTTCTTATTTGGGCCTTGATCTAATGTTTAGATCATTAGGAAAACAAAAACAAACAAACAATGCTAGAAAATATTTTCTACTACTTCAACACCACTAAAACTTGGAGGGTCCTTTGGTGCTTTTATTTTTTGTTCAGTTGTTTGTATATTGGAATTTCCGAATGCAGATGGACAGAAAGAGGAATGAATAGGAGGGAAGACAGAAAAGAAATTAAAAAACAAGGGAGTCCAAACCTAAGGCTGAAGGGATATTAAAAGAGAGATGGCATCCAGATATAAAACTATAAAAGCAGAAAAAACTCAAAGACAATCAGCTAAGCTGGTGGCTATCTATTTGCTATCTATTTCATAACCCATGCAGTGCTCTTATCCAAGATGAGGCAATACTAAAGAGCAACATAATACTCACTCTGTGTCAAAACATTAGATTATATTAAATTAAGGCTTTTAGAAATTTGCAAACACAGAAGTTGCAGATGAATTACACACGCAAAGGGGAATAAGCCATTTATACAGATATTCATAACCCAAATCTCCATACTTCAAGTAAACATTAAAACAAAAGCTAATAGTATACTACAACATAAATTGTATATTTATAAATGTATAACTTGTTTTGCAGTACTTCCACTCCCCTCTCCACTGGGTTAATAGATAACCACTTTCAGTACCTTAGGAAGCTACAATATCTTATTTATTCAATAATTATTTGTATTTAATTTTGAAATTATTACTACCATTCAACCACAAATTTGTTATGCTCAAGTAATTTTATTCACTGAGGACAAATTTACTGTAGCAGCAACTGACCCCAATTCCAATAGCTGATACTATTCAAATACTCAGACCAGATGGACACGATTATCTCTTCTACCCTTCAAATCTGCCATATTTGGGAGGGACGCAGCACCAGAACCAAACCTACCCATTTAACAGGAAAATTCTTTTTGACTTTCTTGGTAAGGCAAGCAGAATTTGAATCACATGCTTTACTGCAAGCTTACCAAACCAACTACATTCACTTTTCTTTTTAAGAATTTACTTGTGGCCCTTACATTAATAAATGAGTGTACCTATAAAAAAAACAATCAACAAACAAGAACAGTCCAAGGAGAGAAGAATCCTAATACTGTACAAGCTTTTTGAGTCTCAGAAACAGCTCTCTAACAGAAAATAAAAATTCGAAACGAAAGCAAAAGAACCTGTTCTTTCTCAGTGTTAGTTTTTCATGCTATTGAATTGGATTTGATAGCACCAACATTAACTTCATGGATCAATAACACTTGGTATCAGTTAAAAACAGCAGCTGAAGCATGCATCTAGAACTACACACATTGCAGGACTCTGGAGTCTGCTGATGTAGAAATAAATTACGAAGTTCAGAAAGCCAAGAAACAAAGAATCCAGCTTTTTGGTATTAGCACTGCAAGTTCCTGTTTCCTTGAAAGTATTGTTAATATGGAGTGTATAGCCCTAGTTATTTATTGCTTGGTACCTCTTACCAAAAACACTGGCAACAGGAAAGAGATCACAATGACCCTTATTGCAAATAAGGACTGGAGTGGTTCTGTAAACCTTATAGATTTTTTCTCAGTTGCATTGATTAAATTTGAAAAATCTTTTCTGCAAACACCCAGTTTACTAGCTGGAAGAAAAGTACAGCATGAGAACTACAATATACGGTTTAGATTAATCATTTAGCCTGAGGAGACTAACTGGGAACTATGCTGCCATTTGAGTGCACTGGAATATACTTGCATTCACAGAGAAGTTTTTGAAACATTCACAAAACAAAGTTAAAGCTGCTGGGATTGTCATCATGCATGAAACTGCAGGAATTACCAAGTGATAAAGAACATGCATATTTGGTGAAATATCATTCACTTTGATTTACAGATATTTTTCAAAGTACATTTAACTGGTAGTCATCTAATTTGTACTGTATGAAATTATGGTTCCTTACTCTCTTTTGGTTTTGTACGTGGACTGAATTTCATAGTGCTTTTCTGTCTGTGCGCCCTTGCCCCCTCCAGGGGGTAGGTGGATCACAACTGCAAATGAAGGTGGCAGTTCTCATCTTGGAGACATTTGGGAAGCTGGCATCCAGGCCTGTTTTTCTTTTCACATTCCCTTTACACCAACTTTGTTCTTCATGAACAAAAGTTTTTCATGCAAGATGCAAATTTAGGCCTGTCACACACAAGCAAGGTCATTCAGAAAGAGCTTTATCATAGACTGAAAGGCTTTTCAAGCCCGCACTTCTCCCTGTACTTTTCAATATTCTGATTTTTACATTTTACTGCACTAGTGTGTTTACAGAAATTCGGCAGTCAAACACACACTGGAAAAACAAGAATGCCATGTAATTTTTAACCTCCCTTCAAAACCATAACTGATTTTGTAGAGAAGAGCATTCCATCTGGGCTTATTTGATAAATATGCTCTCAAACACAATTATGCAACAATGTGCAGCTAATAATGCTTTCATGTTTACTCATTCACAAATCAATATTAAAACAAGCAGCACTAACTCCTTTGCTGAAGCCTGAGATTCCTGTGATAGAATTCAGTAATAAAGCTTCCACGGACTACAGCCCTGCAGGGTAAATCTCTGCATCTACCTCTGCATTTTTCTATTCCTTCTGCCTGCAGCAGATGAAGGCTGTTTCCTGTCATTGCTGGCACGCTGAGGGAGATGCACCAGTTACACTAAAACAACCAGTGTATGTCATAAAACGATCACATTTGGTCACTCCTTTTAGCACTTTGTATTTTACAAAGACACATCTGAAACGATTCAAAATGACTCTATGCAAATCCAATGGGTTCCTAAAGCGGCTTTCTCCCCATGAAGAAAACAATGCAACAACCTCTGAAACACAAAAACTCTACTAGTGAGCTTTACTAGCTGGACTAGCTATATAGTAAAATGAGACAGACATTATACTTTAAATTCTGGGGATTTTGCGGGGGGAGGTTCAGGTGGGGCAGGGTGAGTGTTTTTTAAAGAAAAGGAACCTAATACCTTACAGTGACAATACACAGCAGACAGTCAAACTCTAAATTTAAAGTGATTTAAAAGAAAGGAAGATAGTGAAATAGGCAAGAATAGGTAAAACATTATTAATTTAAGCATAAATCATATAAAAGACACGGCAATACAAGTGTGCTGAAGCAACAGAACATCCTCCCGGTTTGGAGAGGACTCAGAACAGATTGAAGAAACAGGCAAACTAAAAAAAGAGTCAGGAAGCATGCATATGTGAGCAACATAGCCACATTCTTCACAGGTAAAAAGAATGAAAGGAAATGGATGGTGAAGGTGATGGTAAATGTAACCAAGTTTTATTCAGAAGAGGAGGACAAATGTAATCCTCCATCATTTTAATATGACTCACTGTGGTTCTTGAGATTGCCAGCAAGCTAAATGATTTCTTACTGGATTAAATTATATTGGTTTCAGGTGGCATTAATTATTAACATCAGGTCATCCAATTAAGGAGGGAAAAACACAGTGTGACATAGACAAGCAGTTGTAAATCTTTAGTAGCTCAATTCAGGTATGAATCATCCATTGACTCAAAACAGGTCAAGCCCAACTTCAAGGTCAAATAGATTCATATAAACTACTTGCCTAACAGTTTTTTGTAAATTGCAGATCAACAAAAAAAGACCCTATCGCCACACATTTTTTCCTACTGAAAATAGTGAAAACAATACAGCTCATTATAAATGAGAAATATCATAATAAAGGTGTTTAGAGTTGTGTTACATATAAAACCTTCACTTTTATTAATGTCAATGAGATATGTCATATGAACAAAACAAGAATCCAGAGTTTTTAATTCCTTAACAAGAGCCTGACGGTAGCTGTGATGCTTTCAATATCCCAGTGGACTGCACCTTCTCCCCTCCCAAAATACTTCTGAGGGTGAGAAAGTAAAGAAGTTTTCCTTGTCCTTTCCTTCCTTAAACACCCGACAATGGGAAGTAGCTATTTTTGCTATAAGATTACCAGTTCACTAGGAACTGGAATGAAACCAATCACCCATTTCACACAGCAATTGCACTGCTATCAGGGAGTAATGATTTTCAGTCACTACTGACTTGGCTTGAGTCTGAACTACGGCTCAAAGGTCAAAAGCTTTCTAACCAATTATCAATCTCCTGGTCCATCCAGCCTCCTCTATTATCTTGATTTCCTTTTGAAGATTAATGCTCTTGCCATAGTTTAATCAAATAAGCCTTTGGCTCTGACATTTACTTCCATCCTACAGCTGGCTTCTTCACAGAAAAGAGTCAAGAAAACCATAATAAAATTACTACTATAAATATTGCTTAAAAATTAAATATTGACTGTTCAAGATTTATTTAGGAATTAAGACAAAGAACTCTGTCACTACACTGAGTATTATTTTATGGTCTCTTAAATATCTGAATTTTGTCTGAATTTTCAGACAGGAATTCACGTGGTCTCAAACATCCAGAGCCCAACATGGCATATAAAAGTGTTTAGCCTTATTGATTAGACATTCAATATTTTCAAAGAATCACTGGAATACATATAAAGAATCTATAGCTGGCCTTCTGAATAGCATCTTCTGGACTCCAGCCTGTCTGCCTTAATCTCCCTCCCCCATAAAGATGTCATTTAGTACAAGGATAAGGATGACAGGATTACTTAGGATCATTCTGGACTGGTTGTGATACTAGCCAGCAGTTTATTGCTATCTCCAGATCCAAAATATAATGATTTCCTTAAATGGTTTTTGGTCTTCTCCATCCCCTTTCGTATTGCATATGTAACTCATGAGAGATAAGAAGGTCCTTTTAAAGTTCTGCTAAAAAAAAAAAAAAAAAAAGCAAAGAACTTTATTTCTAAAGATATCTAGCTTACATCTTAGAATAAATCATCATTGCCTCTCAAAATATTTTTAAGTATTTTGCTTTTGGAATAGCTCAGAGAACACTTGTGCTGAACGCATTTTTCAGGAACAACACAGAACTGGTGAAGAATTTACTATACATAAACTCCTCTGTGAAATGATGCCATATGTCTACTTGGTTAATGGCTGTAAGAACATAATTTGTCTAAGTGGAAAAACAAATGGGTATTTCCTTAGTCTCTCACCATTCCCTCTGTACCACCTACTCACACACAGTCATAAGTACACATACACATATCTAAATTCTTTCTACTAGATAACAGATTTTTATTACATGTTTACTTTTAACTTTAACACATTTATCATTGCTATTTTTTCTTTCCTTGCCTTTTAGTAATTCTAATTGATTTACATGATAAAAATATTTAAAGTCTGAAAGAAAGTAAAAAAGGAATGTTGCTGCTGCTTTCACTCGAACAGTATTTCTATTGAGCACATGGGCTACGTAAATATTGAGTAGTATTAAAAGAAATGTAATATATAGAAGCCACGTGTTCTCATTTGCTATAAAACATTACTATGATTTTGCTAGTCTTACTGTAATATAATCAATCCAAGCTGAATTCATAAGGTGGTTATTATCTAGCACATTCAAATACTTTCCACCCCAAAATTTATTTTTACATTAACAGTAGTAAACACTATTTTGAAAACACAATGATAATGTAATATTGTACCATCCTCAGAACTATTCAAGAAGTTTGAATGAACAAGCAAACAGTCTGCTTCAGTTTCAGTGGGGTGGCTGAAACCAGGATACTCTGTTTGCTCATGTAGAGGAACAAGCTCTCTGAACAGAAGCTAAACACCACCTGTACAATGGCAACTTTGTGTTGTGTTTTGCAAACTTCTTGGGATTTGAGATCGTTTTTATTATCAGTCTGTACCTTGAGATAACCAAAATTGCTTGCTTTCTTCTGAAAACGTCTGCCAAACATAGCAAGTTTTCTCAGTGAATTGCATTTCATTTTTATTTCTCAGAAGCCACAGAATTTCTTTGACTTTCTCAGAGCCCAGAGGTTTGCCCCAGAAGTGCTCTTGAACCTTTCCAGATGTTCCAAAGTCTGTCCACTTACAGGTCTTGGATTAGATTCCAGTGCTGAAAATTAAGTTAGTAGTGCAACACACTACAAAGCTGTAGCCATAAAGAACAACTTGGGCTCATATTTTTTTTTAATGAAAACCGATTATGATGATCAGAGCTACAGTAAGTCAGTGTTGCTACAATACTAACAGATAGAAGGAATGAGGTAGGTAGTAAAGTTAAATAATGCAAGTACAATCCTTGAAATTAATCAGATGTAAACTGTTGAGTATGGCTGTAAACACTTGGTATGTCCAGGGACAGAATGAGGCTGAGTATAATAGAGTGTTGACACAGTGTTCATCATGAAAAACCATTGTTCACTGATTTCATAACATTTTTGCCCTATCCTAGAAACAAACTTCTACTAGCGTGATGGCTCCTATGCAATGGCTTTGTACAATTGCAAATAATACCAGACATTTTCTTTTGTTTATAACATTATGTTATAACTTTACAAACTTCACAATTTCATTTCCCAATGGCACATACATATAACTACATACTTTGGTATTACTGGGACACAAAAATGCCAGAAAGTTTATTTTAAATTTGAAAAAATAAAATTAAACTGTTGTTCTAACTATTTGGTTGTCAGTTATGTCTTATAGCTAGGTTAAAACTTTTTTCTTTCACCTCTGCAGTGAGAACTGTTCTAGCACTTCTATTAAATATAATGACAGTGTTAATAATGTTTTATTTTGCCATTACATACAGAGCTTCTTTGGCTATAACTGTTCCTGTGAGTGCTAGGCCTCATTTTTGTTTTGTAAGGCTTTCCCCAATAGACACACCAGCTTAAAATTTGTGTGTGGTTGCTTTTGACATGAAGAATTTCAGAGAGTAACATATTTTGTAAGTTTATTTCTGAAGATATTTCTGGAGATGCTATAACAAAGTCACCACAAACTAGAGAGTCACTTTCTAGTGTTCTTATGTGGATATTGACTGCAGTGTTCCTTGGTAATTATATTTTACTGTTACCTCTGGTCAAAGATGACTATTACATGGTTTTAACAATTTCTAGTCTACATGTAATTTTGCAATATTATACTGTAGTTAAAGCTCAAAGTTGCCAGTAAAAGAGCCATAGATTCTCAAAGGAATCAGCTTACTACTTGGTTAGAGCAGGCAGGAAAAGCAGATTTTCTAACACCATAATCGCAAAGTGTGAAGAAAATACTGTGCTCACCAACCAGAGCAGGTAAACAATTGCACACCTAAATATCTAATGACTGTGATTCGTAAGTTTTAAAAGACCAAATTTTCTGCTAGAAAATTCTGAAGCCATAAATATAAGAAAGGGTATCTCAAAAGATTTTACATTTTGACAACTAACATTTGCAGTTCTAGTCTTCAAATTTCATCATTTAAAAGAAAAAATGCATCACTAACTTTCATAGTTTAAAATCCCCCATTCACAAGCAAAATCCACTTTATTGTGCATCAGCAATTCACAATGTGGTCTATGAGATTCAGCTCTTACATGATTTAGGCACTAGCTGCTTTACAGTTAAGTACTGTAGTAATCTAAGGTAAAGTAAAAATGCTGTGGTCCGCAAATAAAAGCTAAGCCCAAGATACTTAAGCAGTACACATTTTTTACACATAGTATCATGTGCAAATATGAGGAGATCTTATTTTGAAGAAGCTGTGCCCTGAAATTCTGTGGTTAAGCCTAAATCCTTCCAAAAGCTGGTGGACGTAAGGAAGAAACCAAAACTCTGCAGACTCAGTACCTAAATCTGGTCTCAAAAATGCAAGCTCTTCTTAACCTCAAGGGCAGGAATGGTAACTACAGGAAGGACAGTAGAGTACTAACTAACAACATGATTCCATAATCCATTCTTGGCAGATTGTGGATGAATATGCACACTTGTAAGAAAAAAGAAAAAAGGTGAGAAAACACTGATTATTCCCCCCTCTCATGAGAAAATAGTATATCACTAACATGTGTTTCCCCCCAGCCCAAGATACCTATGTTATAAACAAAAATCTTATGATTAATTTCCTTAATAAATTTGAAAAAATATGCAGGATTTGTACATATGTGATGTGGTGACAATAAACATGCAATTTGAATAGGTAAAAAAAACAGGTTCATTGTATCACCTGCAGTATTAGTTATCAATATAAAGAAAAACCCCATTAAACCCTCCCAAAACATCCAAGACCTAACCAGACTAACAGAAATCAAGCAAAAAAAGTATGCTTCAAAATCTGCTCATTTCTTTCAAATTACTTTCTTCTGTTCTAGAGTTTCTTAAACATAACATCACTAAAACACACCTGTGAAGATAAAATCCTATGCAACTATTCCTACAAGATAATGGGATTTGGAAGTCATTGAGCAGCGGCATGAAGTGAAGTAGCCCAAATGTCCTCTGGAGGATCTGAAAAAGTGGCAGCAGAAGTCCATTTAACTGTGATGCCAACAGCCACAACTACACAGATGTAGCAGAGAGGGAATAGGTACAGTCCTAAATGCAACCCAAGATTCCTTTTGTCTGCCTTCCTCCTCTAACTATATTAAAAATGTAGTGGCAATGAAGGGCTTTCCGCTGCTGATCTTCTGTATAAGGTGAATTTCACCGATGATGACTATTTTGCTTCGAAACGTGTTAACAAAGATAATAGAATTCCAAGTTGTTTCGTTGGGGTTTTTTGAGACTGAAAAAAATCCCACACTTATGTGAATTTTCCATAAGGCAGAAAAGTTATATTTTTCATTCTTTCCTTTCCTGCAAATTAAGTGAAATTCAAATGTTCTAATTATAGGCTATTATTATTTACACTGACATAGAAATAACTAAGCAGCCAGAAACTATGTTCAAAAATACAAAAGCTTTGCTTTGATTTTTACAGAATATTTTTATTGATCTGAACTATAAACGATCTTATTACTTGCTTGAAATTTACCATTTTAATCCATGAAGTTAATGGAGCTTTATGCATCATTTAAATTTCTATGCTTTATATGTTTTCACATGAAATTCCTAACGTGTAAAACCATGTAAATGTTGGGAAAAATTTAGGAACAGTATCTGTATTAACTCCTTCCTAAGAAACAACTGTCCCAGAGATATTATAAAATACAGTAAAGGTATAACAGTAGCACATCAGCTTGTTATTGTCAATTCAAGGGCACACCTGGAGATTCAGATGGTTCGGAAAAAGTCCACAGCTGTGCTAAGTGCTGTGTCCTATTACAATTTCGTGACAAGCATAGTAGTAGTTTTACATATGAATATACCCACTGCAGAGCATGAAAACTTTATGACTCACTTAACTACTAAACATTGGAGGAACACAGTCTGCGTACGGGGAAAAAAAGAAAGATTCTGGAGCAGAGGTAATGTTCTTGTTTCTCACCAGAGAAAGAACCACAGTCCTTTTATGTCTGCAGCAAGTCACTGACATAAAAATCATTTAGCTTAATCCAGCTGGAACAGTAGAGTAAACAAACAAAGCAAATCACACTCTTCTCTGTTTTCCTAGTTCACTGAAGCAAGCATCACTGCCAGTAATAGCATCATCTGAGGCTAGGAAGTCAAACTGAAGTGTTTAATGAGACACCAGGCACATCTTGCCGTTCTATTAAAATGTAGATACCAACACAAGTTTCCTCTTGGTTCTGAGCACTGCACCCATTAGCAATGCTCACAGCATCCTTAATAGGCGGAGGAGGTGACGGTCCTTTAATGTTTTTATCTTCAGGAGTATGGATCTGAGACAGGACAAAGAATTAGAGAATAACCATATTTCTGATTCCTTTCTCTTCTTTGTCCAATGATATATTTTGTTCTGTCAAATCAAACCTCTCACCCAGATTGAGAGCAACAGCAACGCACCTTTGACACTGAGACTGGCAACTGACTTCATCATTCACTTATGATGAAGAACACATCATGAGCCAACAACAGATGCATTTTGGCCAATCATGGGTAGGCAATTGTTAATTATCTGGAAACTCCATTTGGGTTTCTAGCTGTTATTCACAGTCAGGAGCTAGATGTGACTCAACTTTCACATCAAAAGGCTGTGTAACAGAACATGTGCAAACCCTACTCAACTTACACTACAGGTAACCAAATGCTTGGCCTGTAGGGGAGCTGCTCCATCTTTGGTGACTGGGAATCCTCAAGCACTTGACCTGTAGGCTCCTTCTTGATGCATTCAGGTGATTTCAAAGATATTAGCTTATACGGCTTTACTAATAACTTTTATTGCAGAGTGAGCCATAAGTCCTGGTTTTCTTCAGTTAAGCTACCTGTCAGTCTTTTAATCTTGTTCTTAGTGTATGAATAAGCAACTTTTGTAGTAACTGCAGAACACATGCACATACCCTTCTGCTTCACGTGCTAACAGAAGCAGCAACACCTGCTCATTTTATTTATGAGTATTTCACTATAAACTTTCTCAGCATTAGAAGTCCATCCTGCCCATTAATCTATCAGTACGACCAAAGTTTGGTCCTAAGCAGCCAAATTTACATACTCATGGCATCCTGTGGCAGTTGCCCATCAAGTCTGCTTATTCTATAGAGCATCCTGTTGACAAACTAACTAAGAGTCCTAGAACTCCTGATGTTTGCTAAATACAAATTTCAGCCACTTCACAATCATAAAGACAAAATTAGTGAGCTGAATTTCAACTTAAACATGATAATTTTGTCTCAGTTTATTATTAGTGTATCATAATTTGCTGTTATGAGTGATGGGAAGAGGTAGAAAGTCACTGATATCTATGATACATGACATCAGCTTTGAGAAAAAAAAAACCACAACCCTGTCTTTATCTTGTCACCACTGAAGGAACAAAAGTCCACTCTAAAACCCACAAAACTTCTGGAAATCACCTGGAATATATTTTAATCCTTTCAGTCTTATTTATGGAAAGGACTGTTAGAAGTGCATTATGGCATTATATAAAGAGTTCTTTGTGGCATATTTACTAAGCTCACATTCAATAAGAAAGTGATAGCCAGTGCTCCATCCTCTAGAAGACTATTTTACATTAGCAAGGATTTAATTTGGCTACAATACACCTAACTCTACATCCATCTAACTCTGACTATTTTTAACCAATTTCTTCTCCTATTTGAGTTCAGAGTCAGGATGCTAGTAAAAATCTGAGACTGGTTGAAGCCTCTGCCATTGTGTTGAAGGCAACTGATATACCAGAGTGACCAGTGAAAGCCACAACTAGTGGGAGAGGATGGTGCTTCCACCATACTCCTGTCATGCCTGGCCAGCAGCGTTCAGGCTCGAGGGCTCTCAGTCACTAGACAGTTCCCAGTGCAATTCCTAGTGTTGGGCACCAAGGAAAGGAAAGGGCAAAGACTTCTGCACTCAGCAATCCTGGGCTAACACTGACGTAAGCTAGTTTGTCTGTACAGTGACAAAGACACCATAAGTTAATGAAAATAAAAATACTAACATTACTCTTGTCAGCACACTAATATGACAATTCTTGAGAGAACTCACTCATTTTATTCATTATTGCTTTGAAAATGTAGTTGAGAAAGTGTAGTAAAAACTAAAAAACTTATTTCAAAGTGTTCTATTTGACAAGCACTTCCTCAGCTACAAATGAAGCTGGTAAATTAGATTGTCCTATTGGTTACTAAACATTTCAACTTCAACATCCTCTGTTTACATACAACATACAGTTCAAGCACACATTGGATTAAGGTCAAATGCTACTATCTGTAAAAATTTGGTTGGCATTTCTTAATATTTACATCTTACTATTCAAGTTGGATTTGACTCCCATCTGTAAGATGACATGCAAAAGACCCCTCCAAAAATCCCCAGTTCCCTAGGACTATACTGATTCTTTTTGAGAGTGACTATCCAGGAGATTAATGTGTTACAGAAAAACACACAAATAGAATGACTGAAAAATTAATATTTGAAATGTTTCTAACCCCAGTATTAAAAATTAAAAAAAAAAAATGGTGGGGGCCTGCAAAGAAGATTTGTTAGAAAACTTCCAAAGCTTTGTACAGCTGCACTGCCAGGTAGGGAATTATGTTGTATGACAGGGAAAACTGTCAATCTAACACTTAATACCATAACAGGTAAGTTAGCAGTAATTAATCCTTGTGTCAGGAAACACTTTAGCTGGAAGATTTGTTAGTGACTCGTAAAAAAAGTTTATTGGAGTCTGTAAAAAAAAACAAGCAACTACCTAATTCCTGAAGGACTGATGAGGATGGATAATGGATGTGCTTTTCTTTCACATTCCCTTGGCAAACACCAAGTAATTTGGGGAGCCATTGCAAGAAGTGCATGAAAAATGAGTTCAAAATATATTTAAATAATAACCTAGCAATTTCACACACATTTGTTATGGAAGCGATCAATATAACATGGTTTAGTTTACTGAACTTTTCTCTAGTTGCATTTTTTTATCTTTGACTGTAGGAAGTACAAAATCACCATTTTAAATGTAGTTTTGAATTAAAGCTCTTCATAGTACTAAGAAATCTTTTTGTATAAACAAGCTTTTCCATATACAAGATGCATTAAAGATCTCATTTAATATCCTAACATTAAATCAAAACATTGATTTATGTTGCTCCACAATTTGGGTTCTAAATTTTTTCTTTTTCAAATAAGTGTATTTTAGACCCCAAAAAAAGTTTCTGGGTGTAGAGGTGCTTAATTTTTGGTATTATATGAGTAAACAAGTTATGAACTAATTTCATCATTCTAGCAGCATCATGGAAGAAATTAAAATTATTAGAAGCTATTATATTGTCTCACTTTTGCGAAACTGAGGTTTATAACAGCACAAAACACCTGTCTTCTCTTATTTTAATGGGGATTTTGTTACAAGTTTAAGGCAAATACAAATTATGCAAAAAAAATCTATTATAGTCAATTGTGTGACTGTTTTCTTATTTAAAAGCAAAAGTAAGAAGGAAACAAAGTAAGGTTAGGATCTGTTAATGTAGTTTTTAGATCACCTGGAGGTAGCTGCTTCTTACTCAGAGCGCGATATTCTTACAAAAGAAAAAGCATTGCATTCATTTCTAAAACTTATATTCAGACATGCCTCCCGTGCCTCCTAATTATTAAAGGACTAGAATTCATCTAGTAAAGTTAAAACACAGGTAAGGTTTCAGACATGCTTGTCCAAGGAACCATCACTTGACATTCAGGTGCAAGTAAAGAAAAGAAAGGAAAAATGCAGCAGCAGCCTCTGCTTCCACAGCAGTATCTCGCATTGGTATTCTGAAAAGAAGCATTACTGACCCAATGTTACAGGAACTATCATAGTTACAGGCCAAGGGAGTAAATTAAAACCAGCATGATAGCTGTCTTCACATTTTTACAAGCCAAGTAACATGATACTTGAGATTGGGTTCTGTTTTGGCAACACATTTTTACAAGCCTGATGCTGGGATTAAACCGAGTAGTCCTCACGCCTTTGTTACTCAAGGGGCGAAGCACAAATTGCATATACGGCTTTGTCTCTGGAGCTTTCCAATTACAACAGGAGCCCCTGAAGTTTACCCATATGATAAAAAGTTTTTGCAGAAAGGTTTAAAGGCTAGCTCCAAGATGGCTCTTCAGTGACCTTCTTCCGTTTATTTTCTCTCATAATGACTGGCTTTCTTAAAACTAGATTAGCTCCCTTTCCTTATCTAAAATGATGAAATATGCTTACCATATATAAATGTCTCTTGGCATAAAGAACAAGATCTAATAATATACTCTGAGACAAAGCTTCTGAAGGAAGTAAACCTGGATAGTGTAAATATGATGCATTTACATTGTAGAGACATACTAATTCAGAAGTGTGCTGTTCTTTTTTTCCAGTTCATTTTGTTACAGACTCTCAAGCTTTGGCAGTTACATACTACTAAGAGAATAATTTTTTTTCTTATTTTGGGTAATCAGAGAAAATGCAGATAATTATACAAATAACAGATAAATATGAGATCAGTAGATGGACAATATGCCTTGACTGTGTATCTGCAATAAGACACTACAGCTTTTCCTCTGTTCCTTGTAATTAATGTGTTGCATCTGTGCTCAACTCCATGGAAAATAAAATTTTAATCCAAATTCTTCCCTGTGTTTTAGTAGAAAACTAAATAGTTTTGTCAGGGAAACTAGTAAGGAAGACAATGACAAAAAGTATGTATTCAACATGTAGACATTTCTCTACAAAAGATCAAAAGACAATAAAAGTAGAAGTGGAAGTGAAAGCCTCCTCACTGTTCTTAAAGTCTCAAATCAGCCTCACATGTGACTTACACATGGATGAAACTTCTAGGGGTTTGCTGTGATTAAGGACAACAGTCTGTTATGTGTTCAAAAGGAATAACTTCCTACTAACCTGAAAATTGTAGTAGTAAGTTTCATAACATAGTAACAAAAGTGAAAAGCTAAATAATTTTTAAATAAATTACCAGGTGATCTATAAAAAAAGTTGCAGAATAGAGAGTTAAAATAAAACTTCTGATTCCTCATGAAAGACAATTCTCTCTTTATACAAAAAAGATTTTTTATTTTATGATCATAGTGTATGGCAATGTAAGACACGATTAACTGCCACTGTTCCCAAGGGATATACTGAGAAGTCCCTTATGAATACAGACAGAAAATATTTTGTTTTTCTCTCTACAGTATATCACAGAATCCAACTGTGTTACGAAAGGAGAAGCAGAAGAGCATAAAAAGAAAACAGACAAACACACCTAATTAAGATACAATTTCGAGATACATATGCATAAAGGAGTGGGAGCACTTCAACGGTCTGGACTAAAGTTGAATTACAATCCTTGAAATGAATCAAACATAAAAGAACTCCGATAAGAAAAGGATTGTACAAATTCCTTGTGTACTTGTGCCACCTACTGGATATTGCTGAAAGACAACAGAAATTAGACGTCAAAAGCACATTCAGTTTGCTGGCAAAATTCCAGCAGAAATCAGTCTCGACATACTCCCTGATAAATTAAAAACTGATACGTAATACAGCTGGGTGTTCAAGTCCCCAGAAACTGCTACATCCACAAGCCTAGCTCTTCGTCCACTTCAAGACTTGTGAGAAATCATATCAAGCTGCCTTGAACAACTTCTCCATTCTACCTGAGTCAGATTCCTAGGAAGAGTTTTGCTGAAATTAGTACACTAAAGAGTCAAACTTGTATTGGGTGTATGCAAAGAATCCCTCACATCTGCAGAGCAGCAGTAGTAAGACTTCAGATGCTGAGCATCTCTTTTTTTTTTTTTGTGGTCAAAGTACATGAATGAAAGTTCATTGTTGAGTCCCTTGTCTGGAGAAATGCCCTCCGGTTAAAGTGCCTGGATGTTTTCTCAGAACGATTACAAAAAGTTTATCACAATCAAATATGGCTGCCAAAAACTTTAATTTGAAAAAAAATATTTTAAAATTTTAGTTTTAAAAATTGCAGATTAAACTTGAGGTTTATCACAGGGCTTTAGAAGACTATGGTCAAACAGTAAAACATTACATGCTTTGGGTCACATGCACTGGACTGTGCATGTTCCCATTCACTTCAATCAGCCTTGAAATTACATCAACAACCAATAAACAAGTCTCAACTGCTTAAAAAAAAAAAAAAAAAAGGTTCTTTCTTATGTAATTGTTCTTTCTACAAGATTAAGCCAACAATTGCAATACCCAGAGGGAGTCACAATGAAGATGCAGCTGAACAGAGATAAGCACTGTAAACTACCATCTGATCTGTCTCCAGATTCAAAGGAGCATAGCAAAATTATGTCCAAGCTAACTGTGTTTGCCTGCCTTGGAAATCTTGAAGTAAATTGTATAACCAAATTTAGCAGAATACATTTGGCTTGTTAACGCTAGAGGATCTGCTAACTGACTTGGCCCTGCCCAAACAAAGCCCCTATGGACTCTGGAAGGAGATTAGGTCACCATAGCCCACATATGGAACTGACTGGGTTGCTAATGAGTTGCTCCTCTCTCTAGAAAAGGCAAACACATTCATGGGACTGCTTTTGCTTGAGGACCTGGGTGCATTTGGTGCACAATGCAGGAGTATGAGGAAATCCAGTGTGTACCTCAAGGAGATTTAACCTTAGGGGAAAACAACCCTTGACAGGAGTTGTGCATTATAAGACTTACTATAGCAGGAACCGCCTGAACCAATGGAGGAGGAGTCTCACAGGAAAAACTGGGCAAGCGCAGAAGTGACCCAGCCTGTGCTGGCTTTGGCACCCAACAACTCAACACAATATGCTGCTTCTCTTGTCTTGAACACTACAGTTAAGCAAGCCTGAAAACATAAAGAGATGGAAATTCATCTACAGAAAAACATGGAGAAAAAAAAAAACAAAGAATGCTAAGAACTCCATACTTATATTGCATGTAACAATGAAAATACTATAATTCATTATTCCAGAAGACCCTGACTTCTATGTCCAAGAAAAAAGCAGAAGTGTCACACTGCACTTAAATGTAAAACTTTACGCTCTTCTGCCATAGTCCAGTCTTGAGTTGTTATTCTAATGTCATAGAAATAGAAGTATCTGAATGATTTTTATAATAAAGTACCTCAATGTAAATTTATACTACCATTCTGGAAGGTTTTTTGAAGGTCAGTGGAATCTGAACATCAGCCTCCACTTGTCCCAACTATTCTTGCCCAAAAGTAGTCTCTCTCCTTAAATTTTAATTCATCCCCCTCCCCCACAATCAAAAAAAAAAATCTCAAGACTTTTTTTAAAGCCTGGAAAACAGCAAGGTACTGTATGGTTTTCAGAAAGCAAATGAAATGTTTTTGGGGTTTTTTTGTACATTTGAATGATATCTTTATAAAATTAACTCCTTGTTAAACTGAAGTACAACATGCAAATTTGTCTCTTACCAAAACTTGGGCTGAGCTAAGCATTAAGAAACTGCATCTGAAGGTTTATGTAGTTAACCTCAAAAAAAACATAAAACAAACCATCTATATCAATAAAGACTAATTGCATCTTGGTTTTGGGGGGTGTCTTTTTTTTTTTTTTTCTGCTTTCCTGTAGTAACTTACATTAACTACTACAAGCAAAGTGTACCTGTTCCTATCTTGGATCTCTGACCTCATCAGACCTGTTAATTTTAAACAGCGCTTACCATGTGACTAAGGGGATGGGATATCCCTTAGAAAGTTTGGCTTTAGTGCTAGTCACTGGAGAGTCACTGGTTTGCATGTGGTATCCTGGGTCTTTGTCTCACTGGCTGGGCCAGTCAGTTTACATAAACTGATAAACTTTATAAAAATCTCATTTTTGCACTGCTAATCGTGCAACGGCAGTAACAAAATCGGAGCATTCATATGGATAGTAGCGCTTATGTTATATGACCACACTAACTAGCTGTAGAGGACTGACTAAGAAGGTGTTAATGGTAAGTCCCAAACAGCCGCCTTGCCACAGGCAGGGGAGTCAGACAGACCCTGTGAGGTGGGGCCTCACCCTGCGGGTGGGGACGACAGATCAGGATGGTCTATTGTCTGCACCAGACCACCTCCTCCCCGGAGTGGAGACGAAGTTTGTGAAAGGCAGGCCAGCCGGGGACCCCAGACCCATTTCAGGAACTCCCTGGAAGTTCCAATTGCACATGTGCGAGCCCAGGGACTCTAAAAGTTACAATTGCACATGCGTGGGCTCAGATGGGACTCCTCCCCAGAGGCGGGGCAAGGGATTATAAAAAAAGGGGCAGAATCGGAAGCTGCCAGGTTTTCGGTGCACCCCACCCCGGAAGCTTCTGGATACTTTTGGACTATACCTGTTGTCCATGTGTCAAATTCATCGCTGGACCTAAGGGTGGTGAGATCTTTCCTATCTCTGCTTTCCTTCTCAATCCTTTCTCTCTTTCTATATTCCTTTTTCCCCTGCTTTCCTAATTCCTAAGGGTGATACTGCCAGTAGCACTCGGGTTATGAGAACTTTGGATTGTTGAGGTTTTACTGTTCATAAGGTTACTGTTTGGGTTGTGGTTTTCTTATGATTCTCTTTTTAATCTTGTTTTATGGCATAGGTATAATTTTGCTGACGTTCATGAGGTTACTGCGTGACTGCAGTTTTGTTATGATTGTCTTTATCGTGTTTTGTAGTGAAGGTATGTTTGTTGATATCTTTTGCCAAATCCCTGTTTGTTGTGATTTTGATGCATTCTCCAATAAACTGACGTTTTGGTTAAGCCTCTAGAGTGGCTGAGTCACTCCGGATTGCCACACAGGGGATCTGTAAGTGAACCACCCCAAGCTCACTGAGTGGGTCAGGACCTGACACTAGCTTTGCTTATAGCAATGCCCCCAGATAAGAAGTAGGTTAATCTCCTATGGCCCAGTTGTACTGATGCTCAATGGTAGTGTTGCAACTGGCAAAAAAAAAAAAAACGCTAGGGCAGCTAGAGATGCCCTGCACAACTCTGTCCTTGCTGCCTTTCCAACACTGCCTTCCACCCAAGCTAATTAGTGAAGGCCTGAAACGTTACTAATGGAATGGCATAAATTGTCCTAGGGACCACATCTATTTGTCTCAAATACATACAAGATGCACATTATCTAAATGCATCTCAGCTTGAGAGCCTAACAGCTTATAAATATATTTTCCCCCTTCCAACATGCAGGTGAGATATATGGAAATTCAGAAACAAATAAGCAGCTTTAATGCAGGCAGACTAGAAAATCTTACCAGTTACCATGTTCTCTTCTGAAGGAAAGGACTAAACTCTGATCATGGCCTAGGATCATAACTTTATTTTCATGGGACATAGAAGTTTTTACCATGAAATTATTGTGAAAACATGTTCTACCTTGAGTATTTATATTCTGTGTAGCACGGTTTCAGCAGGTTATGACACAGACAATCTGCAGTGAAAAAATAACAGCAGGCAATAAAACATCAGAACATAGTCTGTACTTGTTAAAATTGAGCACAATACAAAAACATGGACATGTATTTTCATTCATTTGCCAGACATCTGCCAATGCCTGCCAGCAGGCATAATTCGACCCTGCTTCTAAGTGCTTTTAATGTATAAATATATAAAATAGAAGATTTACTTATATCAGTAAAATTAGTTCTGTAGAACAAAATATATATACTACCCTATGAGGCCAAACCATTTACCATCTTCATTTTGGGGGGCGGGGGAAGTGGTCTGTCTAATAAACACTTTCGCCTGTAACAGTATTGTGTGATGTTTCCCTCAGCACTTCATCTTGTCCAAAGGGATGTTAGTGTGGGATATAACTCCACACTTCCTACACAAGAGACTTGTCAGAAAGGGTAAGCTACAGCAAATCACTTAAAGGTAACATTGTTATAATGTAAACTGATATAAAACACTTCAGGAACTTCTGGGAATGATGATGAACAAGTCTTTGGACTTGTTTGTCTGTTGTCTATTTTACATGTTGTAAAGGATAGTACCTTTTTTTTTTCTGTTTCTGTTCATAATCTAGTGCACATTCAATTTTGTTTGAAGGGATGCATGTGCACAACAAGAATTGCTGAGTTTGTGTGTTGTGTTAGGAGGATGGGTGGAGAGATAGCCATGAGAGCAAGTGAGGATGCTCAGCTGGGGAAAGCTTTCTGGAATGCAAGAGAAGACAACCAGAAACAGCAACACAGCACAGAATGAACTTGCAGAAAGGGTGCATGCTGGGAGACTCCTGAGAAGATATAGGGAACATATGTACCACCAAGTTTTCAGAGGTGGCGGACAAAGTGATTCTCCTAAGGATCTAGAGTTGAATGTATGAAGTTTGCTGCAACTGAGGCTGTAACTGGAAATCACTTGGGAGAGCGAGGCCATGGGGAAAAACTCTGCCCTACAAGGGCAGAATGAGCAGGCAGACACTGATTCCAGTTCCTTTCATTTCCAGCTGTCACAAGTTGAATTTTAACTTGTTTGAAAAGCTACACCTTGCTCTAGTTGGTGTTTTATTAAACCTCAGTTGGAAGCCTTTTGGTATTTTCAATGCATTTATTTTAAAGAAAAGGTGCAGGCAGATATACTCCAAGATTCTGACTGATTTGGACCTTGTCAAAAATATATATGTAGAGTAGCATTTGTCAAAAGTCATGGGCATAGAAAAGTGAACTCTTTATCTGCATCCTACAACAGCATGGCACAATCCAACTCCATGGATACTGCTATTAATGCAGAAGTTGCAAGGTAAATTCACCTGATCTTCATCAGTATTAAACCAGACATTTAAAGCTGACATAGAATTACTTATAAACAGGAACATATGTAGCAGTAGTATTCATTTCTAATAAAGGAAATACGGATATTTTGAAAGGTCGATGTGTTTTCAATATTTTAATACAATTGCAGTCCTAAGATGAAAGAAGATATACAATGTAGAAAGCTAATCATTTCCAAGTATGAAGGTGTTTCACCCACTAGTTTCATAAAAGGGATAGCAGCAGTGTAAGCTTCCACAGATACCACAGTAAGGAAATTCCAAACCAGGAATGTTGTACAGCCTGCTTGTTCAGAGACCACATTTTTAAGAAAGGGTAAGAGTGAAGACTTTTTCTTCTCAGACTGTCTTTACAGTTCTCCAGCACAGAACATATTTTCAACCTTTTCTCCTCAACTACAGATATCAGAAGAATGCTCTTTTATAATGAAACCTAAGATTCATCTGTTCCAGGGTTTTAGATAAAAAAAGCTAAATTTACAGTGTATGGCAAACTTTACAATTCAAATCATCAGGTTTGAGGACCTCAGCAATACCCAAGACTAAAGCAGCTACTTTTAAGAACAAAAGTGTAAAACACCTCTCTTTGTGACCTACTTTCAAATTTTCAGACTACCACCAACAGGATTAACGAGAACAGTTTTAATTTGAAGAATAAACATGGCGGGAGGGGGGAAGTTGTTTCCTTCTTTGAATCACCTTTTCAGAGTTCTTATAACTCAAGTGTTTAGACTACCTAAATCTGCATTAAGAGACTCAGAAAGAGCTGATTCAAGTTTAAAGTGAAAAGTCCTAGAAATATCATAATTACGAAAACTCTTTTCAACCCCCTAATTAAGATGTTTTGCAAAGATTTGAGAGTTCATTTTCACTCTTCAACTAGTAAAACATATGAAGTTTGTTTCTCAGAAATAAGAGCCACCATTGGCCCTAAATTTGAAAGCTTGGTTTCATAAGGCCAACCCCAAATAACTAGTTTGAACCAACATACTCCCTGTTGGCAAGTAGGACAGAAACAAGTGCTCAAAGACAATGTAAGCTTTTAAAGACTAAACAATATAAACACAACCTGTGAGTACCACAGCCATTACCGTCTCACAGTCCTTCGAGACTTTTTAATGCTTTTCCTTTCACATGGATGCTTAGATCCATGCTTTTAATTTTCAAAACAGATCATTCAGAAATCTTTCAGGAGATTTAAATGTCATCCCTCCATTTAAAAATAACCCCTCACAGACCCTCAGACTAAGGAGTAAGTGGTTCTCACCACCAGCATCAAATGTTTCCCAGGTGCTGATGATACGCTGCTGCATCTCATCACTGCTCTGCTCCAAGAAGCCTGAAACTCTCAATGTCGGGGCACAGAGGGTCATGGGAAGAGTGGGCATAACACTGAGGAACAGGGGCTGGTGCTAGTAAGCTCTTGTGTAACTATTTTAAAGGTAGTATTAATGAGTCTTTTCTGTATTATTTTAGACTACAAGTATTATTATTGCAAAAAGACTAATAATAATTTGGTTTTATATGTAGATTTCATTATGATTGTAATTAGGCTACTAGTAAAAATTCTTGACTATAAGTGTATCTGTGGTGTATTCCCTTTTGCACGTAATAGTTCGAATGCAAGGATGAGGCACCCACAGTGCTTTCACTGTCCTGCAATAAAAAGGCTGTGAGCTCTGAAGCAGGTAAAACACCAGTTCCACTATTGCACTTCCAAGAATCACAGTAGAAGAGTTGTGAAAGAATCTTTGAATTCTCAGACTTTGATGTTCAACCTTTTTACACTTGTACCTACACAGACTGTCAATAACCAACTTTCTTCAAGTTTTGTAAATATAATCCATAGCTCTTAAGATCAGGCATTGAGACTAACAATAAATAAACTTGATTTTCACATTGTCAGAATTTAACATTTCAATTTCCTTTCCACTATTGTGAATTATCAATATTACTAAAATTTTCTATTTAAGTTTTCAAAAAAATAGTGATAAACACTATGAATGTGGAAGACTGCAATTGTTACTCCTCTCAAGGGGGTTCCTGGCTGGTGAATCATTGCTGAGGTCAGTTAATACTGAGCTAGACAAATTATTAGCTTCAGTTCTAACAAGAATCCTGCTGTTAAATACTGTGTTACTGTTTCTGGGTTCATAGCTCTAATAATGAACTTTATAATAAGTTTTTCATATCATGGTTGACTAGCTGCCTTGTGAACTCACTAATGTACCAATTTTCTACCAACTACAGTGCAGGAAACAACATACTAAAATAATAGTATATTGTTCTACCATTTATATTCCTCAACTACTGTATACTTCATTTTCATTTAGTAGTAAATTACATCACAGATTGATTAAAATATGGAACAAGAAAAAACAGTAAAATATAAACCAGTATAAATTAGAGAATAAAGTATCAATAATATATCCAAGACCATAAGTGAAGCAACTAGGAAATACAAAGCTAGTTGTGTCACTCATCAAATAGTTAAGTGAATTTATAAATGAACTACTGATATGTCTTCTGAGGAGGGAGACAAATGGCTGTAGAACTGAATGAGAATGTACAGGAGAACAAAAGACTTGAGGAACACTGGGAAAAGATCACATTTACTTAAAAACATCAAACCAAATACAGCCTAGGCAACTGCCAACAGACAATCATTACTTGAAAGGATTAGCTGGAGGATTATGTGAAAGAATGAGATACTCATACTTAAGTTTTCAGTGTTTTCTGCCTGTATGACAATGCTAATCATCATATATGAGAAAGGCCAGGTACTCATTAAGAATGGTCTGTGTTATGGCATAGAGAGAACTCTTCCATCTAAATTATATTGGTGGCACTATTTTGTGATAAAGTTAAGGAGCTCAAGTCTTTCTTAATAGTGTCACATTATCTGCCAGTTACTGACTGATACAAAATCCACAGAGGCCAGTCTTGAGTATTTCTTCAGAAATTCCCAAATTCCAGCTGATGTTGCATGAAGAGAGGGTAGGAATGATCTGTCACAACTTTCTAGATTTTCTATTTTTCCTTTGTTTACTGACAATTGCTCTATTAAGTTGCTGAAGGCCTAACAGGTAGTTATTTTTTAATAATTTCATTTGAATTTATAAAAATCAAGAAGTAGGCAAGTGAAGTCGGACAATTTTTTTCCCATGCAAAGTTAAAATTACAGAAATATCTGGAACATTTAGCAGCATTGCTGCTTTCCTCTAACATTAATCAATTTTCTGTTACTTCTGGGGAATTCATGAGTGTTGACAACAAGGATGGTAACTTACAGAGGAGGTTTAAGTTCATGCAGGCTTGCAAACAAGAGAAGGGATCCATCCTCTACACATTCACAGAAATTGCCAACTGCAGCCATGTTTTCCTGATTCTTTATTTCTAGACAGGTGGACCTCCTACCCCACCTTGCAGTAAGTCAGACTTCCAGTTCACATATGCAGCAGTTAAGCAGAAGAGCGAGATGTTGTTTTTGTAAAAGGTGCTTGATATTACAACCACTCAATATAAAAACTAGAAGAAACTTAAAATTGCTTGGTTCAATGACACCCTGACTGTCTCCCTAAGCCTAAGCACAGGCTACTCCAGCTAGCTGGACTGAAAACTAGGTGAAACTCAGGCAAAGGAGACTAAAACTCATATTTTCTGGAACAAAAGAGAACAAGTGCCATGTTGAGGCATGTGGGCAGGTAACGGGGCCCTGAAGTGAGGTTAAGCTAACTGAGGAGGGCAAGAGAAACTCCTGAACATCACATGAGAATCTGCCACACACAAGAGAGGCCATAGCAAGAAATGAATAAAAAATACACATAGTGCTGTGAGGAACAGCTGGGTTGCACAAACGGTTCAAAGGGGAGTTATGGGAGAATCAGGCAGACTTCATGGATAGCTGAATGGGAGCACTGGAAATCTTTTTGGGAGCAGAGTCTTGCTAAGCCAACAGAACTTAGGTAAATATCTCGAGCCTATGATGAGTCTGAGATTACTTTAGGTAACATCAGAAATAACAAAATGGGGAATGGATGTAGCAACATTAGCCCTAAATGGAAAAAAGAAATTGGGGGCAGGTTGTTTATCTGCAAGCAGTCAAGGACGAAAAAGGGAGAGATCAAGGTGGATCAGCAGTATGCACAGCAAAGAGGAGAGAAGGGGGGATGAAAGCAGGTGGTCGTATGAAAACAGGTGCAAGTCTGGCACCTGAACACAGCAGTTCCTCCTGTCTTCTTATTAATCTCTATTCCAAACTCTTTTCTTCATGAGTGCATCATCTACTCTGTGTGCACCTGCATGTGAGATGCTAGCAAATTTCAAGCTCGACTAGCCAGCAAGGAAATGAAGACTGAAGAGATTATAGGTCTGAAACTGGATATGGGTATGAACGTAGGACAAAGGAGAGCTACCAGAGAGACCTCTGTGTGTGAGTTTAAGCCTCTTTAGCCAGTAAGAACAGGATTGGGCCATGTACAGCTCATACTTATGTGAGTGCTGTTTGTCAATATGTGGTGCCCGAACAGCTAGAGGTAATGTTCTCCTGTGTATATTGACCTGCTTATGGCCAACCATGCTCACAGTGTGTGTTGTGCAGGTATATATACACTGGTGTATTAGGAATAATGGAAACGGAAAAAGAGGCAGCCTGGCATGTAGCAGGGATGGGAGGACCCCCTCTGGCTCTAGCAGAGCAGGGGAGGAGAACTCCCATCAGTCCCAAAGTCCACTGGTCTTCTCTTAACCTACACAAGCAGGGAAACACAGTTCTGAGCTGTACGTGGTATTTATCCTCTCCTGACAATTTATGCTCGCATCTTAATCTACAGTATTCAGCTTCACTTAAATACTTTTTGCATTTGGGTGTCTCATAGATGCGTAACTTGCCCTGTTCAATATTTATTATTTATCAAACAGACAATAAAATCTCCCAAGAGAGCAGTTATCGAGGCTCTTCATAAAACAAGGACTTCATTTTTTTTTTTTCTTTAAACTAATCATTGAGTTCTTAAAGTGACTGTAATAAGTTTGCCTTTTATAGATTATTGACCTGGTATACTTTCATTTCATTGATAACCCATTATCATATATCACAGTAACATAATAGCTGATCACGCACACTTTGCGCACAACCGTGCCACCTCTAGCCTGCAGGGAAACAAACGGATGCAGGGAACCTTGCAAATGCTTTTCACTTATGAGTAACAGCTGCTCGGAAGTGTGGTAAATTGAAATACTGAGTTACTAACTGGGCCAACGCACAACACTACCAAGAGCACCTGTACAAAGGCTCCAGTTCCAGGTACCTGCAAGAAATCTGTTTTATCCTGCCACAGCTCCAACTGGCGATACACATAGCAAAGGGAACCTCACATCTTGATGCTGGCATTTCAGCCGTTAAACTAATGACTCGCACTAGTATCTACTATAATTCTGGCAGCTTTAAAACAAAATGTATCTATTCTGTTTCAAGTAGCTCTTCTCAATTATGGACCGTGTCCACAATTTCTGTCAAAAGAAAGATGATGTTTCAACAGTCCAGTAGTGAATTGCTTTTTTCCAGAGTGATACTAAGTTTTCAGGGTTCTCTTGTTTTCTGAGAGCTTGAATTTCAAATTCTTTTAGAATTGTTTCCCCACATGGTTTTTGATCATTACAGTTATGCCTTCAGGAACTATACACAGGCTTTTATATCTCTGCTTATTTCCTTAAGTAATATAGCAACAAAAACACCAACAGGGAAATTAAGTTCTTCCTCCCCCCCAAGAACATAAAAAGATGCAACATGTAATTTTTAATTAAAAATTTGGACTGCTTTCTAACAACTGCTATTTTTACACTGAATAAAATAAAAGAAGTGGTCCTGTATTTCATGGGCAGAAAATGCATTTGTTAGAGAATAATTGCAGTAGGTGTTAAAGAATTTTATTAATGAACAATATCGGTGCATGATCCATTTCTGGCTGTACATGCACTTGTTTTTGTAGTGGTGGCATGGGAGACTTAACTGGTCATATATTGGGTGGAAAAAAATTAAGACTTAAATTTACCTTAATGAATACAAGTTGTAAATGAAAAGAGCTGTCGTAAAAGAACATAAGAATTAGCAGAGAGATATCTAATAATAGTTTTTGACATTTGCAAAGCATATGAACTTACAGTATTCTTCATCAATATGCTCCATCCCACATATCCATATTCATCCAACTTCTATCAGAAAAGAACAAAACTGCAGACACGTCTGAACTTTTCAGTTGTTTGAATCAGCCTCATCCTTATATTTACTACAAGTCTCACTGCCAACAACACATAAAAACAACAATTAGAGTAATATTCTGTAACCTCCTCCCTTTACCTCTAGTGAACAGCACTATGCCATGTAGAAAAGTGACAGGGTACTCCACATCCCCATTACACAGATATTAAGTAGTAAATGGACAGTCCTTTACACAGTCTAAGCAAATTTACTTCTCCAGTTCCTAGTTATAATTCCACTAATTTTTTAATCTTATTTTGCAGTTCTGCATGAAGGAATCCTATTAATCCTACTCTTATCTCATGTACCTAAAAAACAAATAAGCTAATATATCCAATATTTTTCCTGTCACACAGAAGGCAAATCACACACTCATTTTGGAAATGCAAAAGCTATTTGCTACCTGCTGCAAATGGAAATTCACCAGGACTAAATTACTGCTAAAGCAATATGATACTATAAATAATTACATTTTATTAAAACAATAGTATCACGGAATGATTCAGTTGATAAATCTCATCCTTAAAAGTCAAGATATAAGAAGTATTGATCAGTCTTTGATAGTAGGAACTACAGCAGATGGTGCCCCCATTTACAATTGTTTTGTTACATTTTCCTTTCCTTACAAGATAATCATAGACAATTTATTATTTTAAAAATAATTTTGATATAGTGAATGCCTACTTTGTATCATTAATTCTACACCTAAAAGAATTCTCTTCTAGATAATTTTATTTCATTATTTTAATCCTATGAATGCTACTAGTGGATGGAGAGAGGAAAAAAAAAAAAAGACCACAGAATATGAGTAAAAATTTTCCAGAATGATCCAGCAATTTTAAGATGTCTCAAGTTAGGCACCAAAATACATCCAGCATGGAGGGAACTGATCCTCAATATCATTTAATTTTAGTAGCCCAATAAATATTAAAATCAGTTGAAAATTCCATGATACATGCTGGTATTCACACTGCAGATTGGCTTCCAAATTATAGATACAGGCTTGTTTTTTCTGGTATTATTTGTCTATCATTCAAGTTAGACTTAATGACAGGTTATGTGACAAAAAAAGATCATCTCCACACACGCAAGGAGCTCAGAGACACAATGGCAGTAGTGGAAGCCAAGTAATACCCTGGCCAAGCTGCTCCCCAGGCCCATCACATGGGCCACCAGCCCAAAGGCCCACCTCCACAAGCCCAGAGGAGCACAGGATGCACAAACACAGGTGGGAACCAAACAAAGATTTCCCAAGGAACACACGCCCTTTCTGGACCCCTCCAAGGACTGTCCCACCAGTGCCTCAGCCCATGTTCAGGCATGAAAACCCATCACCATGAGTCAATGGAGCAGCTCTAAAGACCACGTTTTGGATGGTAGGTTAGGGAATCATTGCCCAGGGGTGTGGGGACACATTATGGGATACAGGGGGGAAAAGCATTTTGGGATTCCATGAGACTTATTATGAGAGTTTAGGGAAGAAAAAGTTGGGGGGAAAGAGAGATCAAGGTGGTTTTGAGAAAGAACAAGCATGGGAAATTAGAGCGATAGGGAGATGAAAGGGGCTGGTCATGTGTATGACATGGGGGCTGGCCAGTATGCTTGTCTGGCCATGCTCTGCCTCTGATGAGCACAGTCTGTCCTCTCTTCTTTATTAGGCTCTATTCCTAACTTCTTCCTGGGTGAGGGACTCTTATCTGTGTGCGTGTGTGTTGGGGGTGTGAGTGTACCAACCTGGAGTGGGACCAGGGGTCAGAGACTCACATGCTCGTGGTGCCAGAAACCAGAGTTAGTGTAGGTGTGTGAATGAGCCTATGAGCCACCCTGCAAAGATCAGCCAGACCATCGAGAGAGCAGATGAAGTGGCCTGGGAGCCGGGGGCAGGGGTGAGTGGGTGTGTATGTGTGCATGCCTCTAAGGGTGAGACCAGGGGAGGAGTTGTATGTCAGGGACTCCAGGGAAGGCATGGAGAGACCATGGCGTTCTGAGGGTCTCTAGGAGCAAGACCCATTTGTTCCATGTGTGCCCCACATTTGTGTAGACATGCCTATATTTGTGTGCATGTTTCCCTCTTTTGGCTAAGGCACCTGGGAAGAGCAAGGATCCAGGACCAGCTACCAGCCTCTGTGTACAAGGCTGGCTGTTGTAGGGACCCACAATGAGTGCATGCCGGTGCGTGCAAAGGGGTTCATACGTGCTGCTAGTACCTGGGCTGTGGGCCTCAAGGCTCACATGCCCAGGTGCCAGCAACTGAGAAGACTGGGATCCAGGAGCAGCTACTGGGCAGACTGAGCCCAGCTGCTGGAGGGAGACATATTCTACATATGCAAATATATTCCCAGTAATGAGCCTCCATCCTGCTCAGACAGAGAAAGGAACAGGACGAGGCTGGATTTAGGTCCTCCAACACCTGGGTTTCAATGCAAAAGCATTGTGGAAGCTTACAAATAACATGCACACTATGCATGGGGCTGTAAAGATGCAAGATATTTCACTTCCCTGGTTTGCAATTCATTTATAACAAGTAAGTTTTGAATTTGCATCTGATTTGCAAGCCTTGGGGACTGAAGTCAAAAAATGCTCTTTGTGGGCTTCAGCTAAGAGACCTTAAACTGAAAGATGCTACTGTTGACTATGGCAAGGATGCTATCTCCCCTCCCTCCCCCATCCCAGCACAATTATTAGATGCACAAAACAAAGCGTACAAGTATTCCAACTTCTATATATACAGTCCAGAGAACAGAACAGGAAGACTCTAAAGTTTCAGTCTTGCATTTCATTAAGCCCATTCATTCATTCAGCATTGCTGACACTTTCAAACTAAACAGATGGAAGTTTAAAGATTAAATCTCAAACCTCCCACTAAAAATATAAAACAAAAACCAGCACCACCCAAAAAAAACACACAGAGCACTGCAGCTTGAGTTTACCAACATGTTTTTTTCCCCAGAAACAAGGCACCATAAAATAGCCTAACCCTAACATCTTAGTTCTAGCAGTAATGAAGTATTTTGTCTGTGTTGCAGAATTGATTAGTAGTATGGATTTCAGCTAAAATGGGACCTCTATTTGCTAGTACTGAGGATTTACGAAACCTTTTTTCCAGTTGAGCTTCTAGAAACCAGGAAAGTCTCAAACAATGAGCCAGACTGAACTCTGAAGTAAGATGACAACTTAAGCAATGTATAACTTCATAAAAAGATAAAGGCATATGAATTCACTGGGCTCCATCTTCAAAGAAGCTCATGAATTAAACACTGGAGTTAATTCATGAAGGTATTTAAGTGAACCTACCTTATATGTTTGAAGACAGGATTAACTGAGTCCAGTTTCCTACCCCTCCCTGCTAGCTGTCTTTCAGCAAGGTGTCACCCCTCTCCTCATGAGAGGGGACAAGAGGTATCAAGTCAGAGAAGAGGGCATCGGGACCGGGGTGGGGCAGAGACTAGCTGGCTGCCTAACTGCGTTAATAATCCCAGCCTGTTTTCGTGAAATGTCAGCAAGTACTGTGAGAGCAATAAGCTTCAAAACTCAAGCTTAAATAAAGCACATTTAACACAGATGTTGCTACTAACAACCTCTCCTGTCAAGTTTACTACTGCCAGTCTTTCAAAATATAGCATATTATCTATTCCTTGAACATATAAATTTTCTTTGAATATACAAATCGTATGCAGATTTTGTACTTACTGTGCAATCAGGGCAGCAGAAAAGTAACGTTTTTTGCAAACAGATTTTTTTTTTTCTATGCAATTCCTTTTCTCTGAATATTAATTTTATGTGCAGCAAACAGGCTCAAAAATCTTTAATGAGTTCTATAAGCAGTATTTACTAATACCAATTTTTTAGTGGGCTTGAGATTAACATATTGCTGCATTGCTTTTCATTCTCTTAAAGGGTCCGAGGTGCTTTAATATACATGGATACTTCGCAGTCTGCCTCCAGCACCTGTAGTTCACATTTCACATATACCTCCTAGAGCTGCTCAGAGAAAGGACAGAGACAGATGCTTTTTACCCTGTAGGATATTCAAATGAGTAGTTGAAGAGGTCGGAAGCAGGGAAGGTCTAAATGCCTTACCCATTTATCTCCTAGAGCTACAACAGGTAAAACAACATTTCTGTGTACCATACTGTCAGCAGTTATGCATCTTCTACAAACTTCTTTCCCTTAAGCATCCAATTCAAATTTTTAGAAATGAACCCACAGAAAATACATTTTTTTGGATGAATTTGCATTAGAAAGGGTGGACATCAGATGTGTGCAGCTCAAGACTGGGCATACAATTTCTGTACACAATTAGTGGCAGAGCTTTCTGACTTCTCTATATGCAACAATAGATCAGCACTATGTGCATTTTTAAATCTTCTTTCAAAATTGTGGGCTTGCAGTGGATGTTTCAGTAAGCACTATCCTCTCTCCACAGACTAATGAAGCTTCATTTGCTACAAGCACATACCTTCCCCTCATGCTCTCTTTCGCCCAGTATTTTTATTTTTCTCCTTTTCCTCTGTGCCATCTGAAGGCTTTTTTTTTTTCCTTCCTCCCAACTCTTACCTTCCCTTTTTGGCTAGACAGCCTAAAGTAGGAGTCATATCCACATCCAAGCCCCAGTAGGAACTAACTGCCTGTCTGGCACACCCAGCTGCATTTTCTCCTGTGGTGGAAAGCAGGCTGCACTCTGTCTGCCTTCCCTCCGTGTGGACAGAGAGGTGGACACCTTTCCTACTACTGAATTTCACAGGACTTGCAGGAACTCCTTCGTTGCCTTCAGGCTTCTACTGCCTGAGGAATTTAGGAGGAATTGGCCAATAGACTAAAAAGCTATCACAGATAACTGACAGTCATAGACCCTGTGACTGTACCAGGAAGCCAGTAAATTATTTAAAATCATGCCAAAACAGAAATTCCTTAGATGCACACACCAGAACTCTCTTAAACTGGATTTCCAGTAGTTACAGAAATGGCAAGATTGGTTATTTCTTTGTTTTTGTCAACTTGTAGTTTTAAATATCCACAGCTCACAAAGATCGTGTACTTCTGACAGGATTTTCTTCCCGAGTTCCTGTGTCACTGTTTATAGTCTAGCTCATGTACAATCAGAGTTGCATTACTTTGTACTGTACTGTAATTAAGGTTATGTGGATCAATTACTAAATTAATTCCAGAGTTACAATGTTATCATTAAAGTCAGAGAATGATTCACAGAATTAACAGATACTGGGTAGGTAACACTTTAGCCAAAATTGCTTCACTGCTTTTCTCCCAACCTCAGTGCAATGAGTGCACCCTGAGTTTTCTTAAAACTAGTTTAACAAATTTAGTGGTGTCAGAAATAATAGTCCCGCTCTGGCTTCAGGGTTTGGCTAAGCAACCACACAAATATATATTAATTGTTTTCATACTGTTTCAGTCCACCTACTGCGTTCCAGCTGCTGTTCCCTTGTGTTCAGATCACAACAGAATTATAGGTCATTTCATTGGACGGCAATGCATCTTCAAAATACATATTTAAATACGCTGATGTAATTATAACACAAAAATATAGAAGTGCTAGCCTGGTTCACTATACAAAGTTTATATTTTGCCATTTCCCATTCTCTTTTTTGAATTGTAACTTCTTACAGAGTGGACAGATTTACTAGTAGAAAATAACTCAGGGCAAGATGCAGTTACCAAAAGCAGTAAACACAAAACATTCAAAAATAAATCTAGTTAACATAATTTTAATTTGAAAAATAACATAAAGGCAATATTAAAATGTAGACAAAACAAAGGAAAATAAATCCTCAGAAAGAATAAACTAATTACATAGGAAATACTCTCCATTTGATGTTAACCTATGCTAACATTTTTTTTCCTAATTAAAAGTATGTCAAGAACTTCAACGTCTTTTTACAGTACTACAATTGACATAGGGATGACTCAACCACATTAGGGAGACTTTACATTTTAACATTAATCTCCCCATCTTGCACCTATTCTACTCACAAGGATAAATGACTGCATTGTAAGAGTTGTTTACCACACAATGAGAAGAAATCTCCAAACTCCATCTCCCAAAACACAATTTTATATCTCTCATTCAACATTTTCTCTATAGTCTTAATTCTGCCTTTAAAGCCAATTACAAGAATCTAGTGATAGAATAGTCTTTATCTAATGATAGAATAAGGGGTTTTTTTCATCTTGGAGAGGTGTCCAGTGTAATCACCAATACTGACATTACTGGAAGAGTTTTCAAAAGGGTATCACATCATTTCTTGGCTCAAAGAAGTTGTATGTATTGCATGGGATTAAGCAACATATAACATTTCCATTTCGTGATTGGGATACTATGGACTCAGCTTTTTTAATTAGTCTTATTTAGCCAATTTGTGATTATGTGGATTACTATTGATTTCCTAGACTGAAATGCTGCATATGCAGGAGATTTCAGCAGCAATACACAGCATCTTCGGAAAATTAAAGCCATTTAGTCATTTTGGTTTGTCGTAACTTTCTTTTGTCAGAGCCTATATTAGTTTCACAAAATCTCATCTCTTATTATAAACCCCTGGTTTATAGCAAAACAGAGCCAACAATCAACTGTAGCAGCAGAAATCAAAGGAAAAATAATGGACACAGTCACCACTTTGGCTTGGGCTGAGACAGACAGTACAAACTAAAAGAAACTCAAAAGTCAAGAAAGATCATGACACTGATCGTTAATTCTTTGCTAGTTTTGTGTCTAATGCCACAAGGCAGAGACAAATAATATCCTCTGAAGAAACGTCTGGTACTAACGAAAACTGTTCATGGAATACAAAAAAGGCAGTATCACTTGAGAACATTTTTTCCTTTCAGCCATCTCCCCCCTTCCACTCTGGTCTTGCTAACTGCTCCAAAACAACAGATCAAAGCACCTAGGGGTGATTGAAATGTGGGGCAATCCAAATATCCTAAAGCAGCAGCTCGTAGGTTTGGGCCTGACAACAGCTAGTAAAGCAGGTAAACACAGTTTTAAAAGAAAAAGTAAAAGGTTGAGAAGCTACAGCTTTGAAATCATTACTCACACTTTTAAGTCCATGCAGCATCTGCTAGCAGGCATTTCTCCTGCTGTATTGGCGTAAGGCAGTACAAGGAAAGGAAGCAAGAAGCTGGTTGATTTAATGAGAGTATCACAATGGGTTAATTCACAAGTTTCTCCATGCAGTGGTTCACTCTTTTGCATCTCAGACAAGAAATCCAACCAGCTGATGTAGTTGCATCTGGCCCTTACCTACGTGATAAGCTAAAGTCAGTAGGGCAGTAAGAGATAGCTTGTACCACCCCAGCTTTCCATCTTAGCTAACCCCAGAGGTCTTTAGTCTGGAGAACAAGAAGCATAGCCAAAAGAACAAGTCTTCCTGCTGTAAAGCTGATGGGACAGTCCTTATCGCAACACATATGACTTGAGAGAAGGCTCAGATACACAACTTATATTAGACATGAACATTCAGGCTACCAACATCAGGTGAGAGGGGAATCCTATGTAAATGGCAAGAGCAAGATACGACATCTTTCCTTAGGAAACCTAGAGTTTTGTTAACAACGTCTCCCCACGGGATCAAGCAGCCAGCCAGCCATGTTATGTTGGGTAAACAGGAGCAAGGCGAGAAGGAAGAAACACAGTTCAACTCAGAATGCTTCTTATGGGCATAGGCTGCACAACCTTGTCCCCAGGAACTTTAACACAGCCTGGTAACTCAACTGCAGAATTCTGTAAAATTTCCTAAACTTCTCATTTAGATCAGACAGCCAACATCACAGTTTAGTACACAGAGATTTCATGCCCTGCAGGGCCACAGATGCGTAAGTTAGTAAGCAGATGGGGAGACAGACCAAATTATGCTTTTTAAACTATTAATCCCAACAATACTCCAAACTACATAACACAGATTTCAATTGTCTTCTATTTAATTAATTCTATTTAATTAATATCAAGTAATGAGCAAGAAATATATTGAGATGTCAAATAATCAATTCTCCTCTTTGAAACGTTACACCTAAAAGAAGATTTTTAACCAGTTTTAGCCAAACAAACAAAAGGACATAGGACTGGTCACCATGACACGCGAGAAAAAGTGTTTATGCACGTATGTGCATATATACACACATATATGATTATAGCTAGTACACTGTTCAAAAGAAATGTCAGACACTTGCTTTATGGTTTTGACATAGCACAATACTCATCTTCGGAAAGATTAGATTTATGTGACACTGAAAACAATGACAGAGCCTGCTGAACCAACATATACAACCGTACTGCACTCTGGCCAGCAGCAAAGAGGGAACACAATCACACTGAACTACTTGAAAGTGATGAGGATGCTTATGAGGGAAAATAAAGCTAGATTTAACAGTCCTTTATTAGATACTCAGTCCTTTCACTTAGCTATGAATTTTCCTACAGAGAATTTTTTCCCCTTTTGCTCAGAGCTCTTCCTTAGCCTTCAACAAATCATCTATCACAACTGGCCAAATATTTAATCCTATGGGTACCAGCATAGATGCACTATCTAGGTATGATACTGCCTGCCTCATCAGCTTCTAAATTCAGAAAAAAAGCAGTTAATTCTCTTCCAAAAGTTAGGTGTCTGCAATGCCAACTAGCACAATGATACACGTCTGGTATTTTATATGCAACAAATGAGGAGGGGGTTTAATATACATATATAATATGTTTATATTCCCATATTTAAAAATATACTTATAACTAAATATGTGCACACATGTAAGCATCCAGTTAGGAATCCCGACAGAGAACAAATCCTTTTCACACCAGTTTTTCAGGCTCCAATTAGTCAGCAATATTACCAATGCATAAAAATGCCAATATCACTATTACAACAAATGAAGCTGTGTGGGTATTGTGGCAACCATAGTTCTATGTTGTCATCAGTACAAACATGCCTTTCTTATCCTTTTACCACCAACAAGCACAAGAAAAAAAGAGCTGGTTACATTCACCCAAGCTACAGGACACCTTGTTCAATAGTTCTATACTATAGCAACAGTATAACCAACCACTCTGAACTACTAGCTATATATCATGCCTATATGTATTTAATAACATTCATACGCTAAATGTATCAAGATAGAGACCTGGCTTTTTTTTATGAATCAAGAAACTTGTTGGCTAGGTCCAATCAGAGATTTTTGATGAAAGATGATCTTCGGGATCTTTTTATTGAAGCACTGGAAAGCATGGAAAAATATGGAAAAGGGCTTATTGGAAAAATAAGCATAATAAATGAGTGACGAAGGTTGTCACCCTTAGCAATATGCTCACAAATGTGATAGCCATATACTTTAATATATCCCAGTTATATTAATATACCATAGGTATATACCTTAATATTAAGTATGTCAAGACGGGCTTTGGATGGGTCTTATAATATTTGATCTATGTGCAGAAATTATGTAATCTGTGGGAGGTTTTTTGCAAGTCTGACTATGAATTGTAGGCCAGGTTCATAGTACAAATACCAGCATCAAAGAGCTTTTTTCCATTTATGAGGTGCATACAGTTACTTTATCACAGTATCTTTCAGCATTCTGTAATCTACTAGGTCCTTCTTAAGAACTACTAAAAAAAAATTTAGTTTATCTTCTGGTTTCCATACAGTAGAGAAAGACTTACCAAAGCTACTTCCTACCATAAGTTTAAGGGAAATAAAGGAAATTAAGGTGATGAAAGGAAACTAAGGTGATGTTTTTGAACTAGTGTTCATTGGCAGTTTTAAGCATAAACACACATATGTTCCTAGGAAGCCATTCACAGGAAAACGCTGATATTTTCAGTTTAAAAAAAAAAAAGCAAACAAACAAACAAAACATAACACCAATCTTAAGGGTCTGCTCTGCATAACCTTTTAAACAAAAATGAGCTAAGTGTATTGGATGAACACTGATCATGTGAAGATGGGCAGTTACTTCTAGCTTGATTTCTGCTAAGCCTGCAAACACATTTACACAACTTATTCTGAAACGTTTTTCTCACTAACAGGTTTGAAAAATTCCACCCACTCTAAAGCAATCTTTTTAAATAGTAAGACAGGGCAGAATTTGTTTTCTTCATGTTTATAACCATGGTAAATAGCTGATGACAAATTTTTTTTTTCTTGGAACTGTATATTTCACAACAATTTTGCAAGGTTGACACGAAGCATGTAGACACACACTGAAAATGTTAGAGAATGTGATTTTTTTCCTTCCAAAATGAAACATATGGCATTTCATTTTACCTAGTGCACATCTTGAAACAAGCATATAAATGACTTGGTATATGTGCACGTTATAATACAAGTATAAAGACACTATTTTTAGTAAGGTTTGTGTTACCAGCACCTGTAGGTGGATAAGCCAGGCACGGTGATGACCATGCAAATCAGCAGAATTTCCCTTCTACATTAAGATTAATCTTAATTCCTATTATTATGCAGGAACAGGAGTATTTAAATTCTGTCTACAAAGAGATTAATTATTTTCCAGTTATTTGTGTTCATTTCAGCAGCTATCAGTTTACCCTATGTTTACCACTACTCAATTACTTAATAAACAATACATTTGTATCAATTATTATAGTGATGATGAAATATTACTTATTCTCACTGTTACACTTCATGAGGCAATGCTTTTGGCTCTGCATAATTATTAGTAGTTTGACAATAACTACATAACTTCAGCGAACAGTGCAGAAGTCAGTTTAATTCCTTTATTTTCTGACTTTTTTGCAGGTGATAGAATGAACTATCACCTATTCACGTGTCTTGAACTATGATGTGAATAGTTCAATATGTAATATTGCCTACATAAGCAATTAAATATGCTGAAAAGTTCCTCTTTAATTTTATCCATTGTATAGTTTCCCATATCAGACATCAATTGTTATTACTTAGTACACAGATTAAAAGAACAAGTGACTTACAAAAACAAAAAAATTTACTCATCTGTTTTGCCAAATTATTTTTTTTAAACTTTACATAGGATTAACTTTTCCTTTCAAAAGCAAAAATAAGCAAAAATACTGTAGCTTCCTCAAGTCCAAAATACATGAAACAATCTAGTACTACACAGTTTCTTGAATCATACCATGCAGACATTTGTGGATTTCAATTCACTTTCATAAAATTTATTTTAACGTACCATGTAATCACAACAAGAATACATTATTCTGGTAGCTTAATATTAGAGAAAGAAAATATCTTGCCAACTCACTAATCATTTACACCTCTGAGTAAACAGCTCACTAGCAAAGAGGTAGTGCTGGTCAGAGTGCTGTAGCATTGATCACCAACTCCCATAGGTATGGGCATCAAAACTGCATGTAGTCTTTTCCATCATTGTAGTCAGCTGTCAGTGACATCTGACCAGACTGGAGCCCTAACAATAGCAACCACCACCACAAGGCAGACTATAAAGCAGCTTTTGACAAGGGAACATGCAAGAACAACATATGCAGCCTAGGATTACAAGTGGAAAACATATATAGCTGCAGATAAAAGAGGATGCATTAATTATTAAAAAAAAAAAAAAGTGACATAAATATAAGACTATGAGCACCTGTTATAGCACTGACACAGTATTTCTAGTTGTAACATCATCATTAGACATCATTCCTGGACTTGGGGGAACTTTCTGAATTAGAATTTGGCTGTATTTGAACTACCATCAGCTGTGTTTTGGAGCCACAAAAGAACGCCTTATGTGCTTTACATAAGAAAAATAAGTCAATATGAATGTAGGGATTTACAAAGAGAAATTAAATACAAAATGAACACAGTTTTACAAGTAGATTTAGCAAATTGTGATTTTATCACTGAAAATCATGTTCAGAATATCTGGCTCAACAACCACTAGTGAACTGCAATTCAGATTAAACAGTTGTTTTGCATACAGCAATTTGCTAAAGAATAACATTTTAGAGTAATAAACTGTCCTTTTAATTTCAAAGGTAATCTGTTATAAATTCTTCACTATAATTGCCCTTGTTGTTTTGGGATCAAGATGGTTCAGAGAGAAATTCTGTTGACATGATATTTTTCAGCTGAGCTCATAAGACAAAACCCCCCAAACTATGTATAAAAGTCTTCTTCCTAAACAATTATTCCTGCCTTTGGCTGAGTTTCTTTTATGGTAACAGATGAAATGTATTACAAGTAGCAACCTGAAAGGGGCCAAGCAGCCTCAAAAGTAGCAAAAAGAGCTTTCTTATTGACTATATCTATTATGAATGTCTTTAAACAGCACTTTGTTTTCAGCATATTCTACAGAATTTACTGAAGAGTATTGCTCTACATTCTTTAGGAGAGCAATCAAAAAAAATTGTCAGGAATAGTCTCATTTTCTGTTAGATTCCTAAAGCAAAGAACTTTAATTTACCTCTGATTAAATCTTAGAGGACTTTTCCACGAGCTTGAAGCCATTTCAAATAAATAAGTATTTCCAAGTACGAATATAACTTCAAAAGCAGACGCATCATATCCCTAAAGATGTTATTCAACCCAAATAGCTAGATACTTGCCCAAATGCTTTTGGTTTTTTTCCTTGAAAGAAAAGAGAACTCAGGATATATTTTTACTGTATTTAACATTTGAGGTACAAAGAAGTGCAAAGTGTATTTTTTTGGTAGTGACAAAAACAAGTCAAAGATTCAGTTTATGCAAGCCAGTATCATTTTGTCCTTGGTAAAGTAGCTGTGAAAGTCAATGATAACATTCATGTAGTCAAAAAGAGCTTTTTCCTTTTTAGAACAATGTACACATTAGCCAGACACCCATGCATCAGGCAGCAAGTTGATCAGAGAGTTGCTTGTGCTCCAATTTAGAGCATCATGGTTCTTCCTACTTTCATCTGAAATACTGCAAACTGGTTAATTCCAAAGAAACAATTCCAACCTTACTGTCTGAGCCAGCATGGCAAATTTCACACTCCCAAGAGATTCACAAGGAAGCATGTTTATTCTTCAGCCTAAGTCAGCAGTATGACCTGGCAGCAAGGAATGCCAGCAGCATGGTGGCCTGTGTTAACAGAAGCACAGCTAGGAGGCTGAGGGGAGGGATTAGTCCCCCGTATTCAGTGCTAGTGAGACAACATACTGTGTCCTGTTTTGTACGAGACATTTAGAATACTGTGTCCAGTTTTGGACTCCCAGTACAAGGCAGATGTTGAACAACCGGATCAAGTTCAAGCTCTTGCACTGTGGAAAGGAACTCTTTGCAGAAGTAGACAGCTGGAAGATGAGAGACAATGAACACGAAACAAAAAAGATTGCAATTAGATATGGAGGGGTGGTAATCACTATGGGGATAATCATGCAGTGGAACAAGTTTCCTAAAGACGTTGTGTGTTTTCCACCCTTCTAAGTTTTCAAGACCTGGTCTCAATTCTGTGTTGATCCTGCTTTGAGCAAGAAGTTGGACTAGGTGACCTCCTGAGGACCATTTGAATCTGAACTATTCTATGATTGTAACACATAATTATATGCTTGTGTTTTGGCAGAAATAGAAGCTTTGATTTTCACAGAATCACCTCGGTTGGAAGAGACCTCTGGGATCATCGGAGTCCAACCTTTGACCTAACACCACTCTGTCAACTAGACCATGCCACTAAGTGCCACATCCAGTCTTTTCCTTAAACACCTCCAGGGATGGTGACTCCACCACCTCCCTGGGTAGCACATTCCAATGCCTAATAACCCTTCTGTGAAGAAATTTTTCCTAATGTCTAACCTAAACCTCCCCTGGTGCAGGTTGAGGCTATGTCCTCTAGTCCTATCGCTAGTTGCCTGGAAGAGGCCAACCCCCCACTTCACTACAACCTCCTTTCAGGTAGTTGTAGAGAGCAATAAGGTCTCCCCTCAGCCTTCTTTTCTCCAGGCTAAACAACCCCAGCTCCCTCAGCTGTTCCTCGTAGGACAGACCCTCTAGACCCTTCACCAGCTTTGTTGCCCTCCTCTGGACCCGGCTCCAGCACCTCAATGTCTTTCTTGAAGTGAGGGGCCCAGAACTGGACACAGTATGCAAGGTGCGGCCTCACCAGTGCCGACTACAGGGGGACAATTACTTCCCTAGACCTGCTGGCCACACTATTCCTGATATGAGCCAGGATGCTGTTGGCCTTCTTGGCCACCTGGGCACACTGCTGGCTCACGTTCAGCCAGCTGTCCACCAACACCTCCAGGTCCTTTTCCACTGGGCCGCTTTCCAACCACTCTTCCCCCAGCCTGTAGCGCTCTATGGGGTTGTTATGGCCAAAGCGTAGGACCTGGCACTTCGCCTTGTTGAACTTCATGCCACTGGTCTCAGCCCATCTACCTAACCTGTCCAGATCCCTCTGCAGAGCCTTCCTACCCTCAGGCAGATCAACGCTCCCACCCAACTTGGTGTTGTCCACAAATTTACTGAGGGTGCACTCGATCCCCTCATCCAGATCATCAATAAAGATATTAAACAGGACTGGGCCCAGTACTGAGCCCTGGGGGACACCACTAGTGACCGGACACCAACTGGATGCGGTACCGTTCACCACCACTCTCTGGGCCCGGCCATCCAGCCAGTTCTTAACCTGGCAAAAAGTGCACCTGTCCAAGCTGTGGGCTACCAGCTTATCCAGGAGAATGCCATGGGAGACAGTATCAAAGGCTTTGCTGAAGTCCAAGTATACTACATCCACAGCCTTTCCCTCATCCACTAGGAAGGTCACCTGGTTATAAAAAGAGATCAGGTTGGTCAGGCAGGACCTGCCTTTCCTAAACCCATGCTGACTAGGCCTGATCCCCAGGTTCTCCTCTAGGTGCTGTGTAATTGCACTCAAGATGATCTATTCCATGACCTTGCTGGGCACCAAGGTCAGACTGACAGGCCTGTAGTTCCTGGGATCCTCCTTCTGGCCCTTCTTGTGGATGGGCGTCACGTTGGCCAGCCTCCAGTCATCTGGGACCTCCCTGGTTAGCCAGGACTGAGAATAAATAATGGAGAGCGGCTGTCATGGTTTAAAGCTGGGCCAGCTATTAACCAGGTGGCAGATGCTCTCTGTTAACCCTCTCCCCCCACCCCAAGGGAAAGGGAAAGGGAAAAGGGAGAGAGACTTATGGGTTGGAAAGTTAAAACAGTTTTAATAAACTATAATAATGAAAAAAGAATATAATAACAATAATAATAGAAATAACCAAATATATACAAATATGTACAAAACCAAGATCAAGAGCTTGAAAATCCTCCTCAGGCAGAGTTGCTCCCCCCAGCACGGGCAGAGAGAAAAATGCAGTAGCTCCCCCAAGCACGGGCAGAGGGCAAAATGCAAAAGCTCCCTGCCATCACACCTGCAGGCTTTTAACTGGAAACTGGCAAAGCTGGTACCAATCAGTGGGAGACAGGAGGGCCCCTCCCTCCTGGGCCCCACCTCCAGGAGGCAGTGGGTTAGTGATAAATAGGAAAGTGAGAATGACATGTATGGGATGGAACACCCCGCCGGTCAATCACGGGTCACCTGCCCTGTCCGCCCCCCCCCCGCAGCCGCAACCCGCCTTTGGCTCTTCACTCATAAGCAGTGAGGAATTTAGCAGTGACCTTGGTTTCTCTAAGACTAATTGGCCTGGTTTGGGCCAAACCAGGACATTCCACCCCTTATTCCATACCATTCACGTCATACTCAGATCACCACTACCTTTTCATTTTCAAATATATATACACATATCACTAGTTTATGATTCATCTCTATACAAAAAGTTCATTAAGTTCATTTGGTTCAGGATTGTGGGTTTCCATCTGGCTAGCAGTCTCTCAGCAGTCTCTCTGGCTAGCAGTCTCTCTGTCGTCATGGTTCGTGCCCACGGGTTGCAGGTTAAAGATGTCAGACTCGAGGAGGTTACTGGACGCCACTTGATGAAGCTAGCTCCGGTCTCATCACCACTGTCTTAACCTGAAAGACACTTATGCAGCAACAACATACAGTTCAGACTTAAGTAGTTTCACCCAGAATCAGATCACCTTCAGGGACACATCGGACTTCACCATCTTGCAACATCACCCACCAAGTACATCCAGGTCCCTGAGCAAAAGCAATCCCACGAATGGGTTTACCTTTGCCCGTTACAGGAAGAATCCAGACAGTTTTTTCCCAATAGATTCCTTTCATGCACCACCGGGACTTTATCTCCTTCTACTGTATGTAGAAGGTCTGACTGAGCAGGGCCAGCTCGATTGATAGATCCCCTGGTGTTAACTAGCCAGGTAGCTTGTGCCAGATGTTTATCCCAGTTTTTAAAGGTTCCACCCCCCATTGCTTTCAGGGTAGTTTTTAACAGCCCATTATACCGTTCAATTTTCCCAGAGGCTGGTGCATGATAGGGGATGTGATATACCCATTCAATGCCATGCTCTTTGGCCCAGTTGTCTATGAGACTGTTTTTGAAATGAGTCCCGTTGTCCGACTCAATTCTCTCTGGCGTGCCGTGTCGCCACAAGATTTGCTTTTCGAGGCCCAGAATAGTGTTCCGGGCAGTGGCATGGGGCACAGCGTATGTTTCCAACCATCCGGTGGTCGCCTCCACCATGGTAAGCACATAGCGTTTACCCTGGCGGGTTTGAGGGAGTGTGATATAGTCAATTTGCCAGGCCTCCCCATATTTGTATTTCAACCACCGCCCCCCATACCACAAAGGTTTTAACCGTTTGGCTTGCTTAATTGCGGCGCATGTTTCACAATCATGGATAACCTGTGCAATAGAGTCCATGGTTAAGTCCACCCTTCGGTCACGAGCCCATCTGTATGTTGCATCTCTCCCTTGATGACCTGAAGTATCATGAGCCCACCGAGCTAAAAATAGTTCACCTTTGTGTTCCCAGTCCAAATCTATTTGGAACACTTTAGCAGCTTGATCCGCTTGTTGGTTGTTTCGATGTTCCTCAGTTGCCCGACTTTTAGGTACGTGAGCATCTACATGACGTGCCTTCACGACTAGTTTCTCTAGCTGAGCAGCAATATCTTGCCACAATTTAGCAGCCCAAATAGGTTTACCTTTGCGCTGCCAGTTGCTTCGCTTCCACTGCTTTAACCACCCCCACAAGGCATTTGCTACCATCCATGAGTCAGTATAAAGATACAGCCTTGGCCACTTTTCTCGTTCAGCAATGCCTAAAGCCAGCTGGATGGCTTTTACCTCTGCGAATTGACTTGATTCACCTTGTCCTTCTGTGGCTTCTGTGACTCGTCGTATAGGACTCCATACAGCAGCTTTCCACTTCCGATGCTTTCCTACAAGACGGCAGGATCCATCGGTGAACAGGGCATACTGCTTCTCATCCTCTGGTAGTTCATTATATGGTGGGGCTTCTTCAGCACGTGTCACCTCCTTTTCTGGTGGCATTCCGAAGTCTTTGCCTTCTGGCCAGTCCATGATCACTTCTAAGATTCCTGGGCGATTAGGGTTTCCTATTCGAGCCCTCTGTGTAATTAATGCAATCCATTTACTCCACGTCGCATCAGTTGCATGATGGGTAGTGGGAACCTTACCCTTGAACACCCAGCCTAGTACTGGTAATCGAGGTGCCAGGAGAAGTTGTGCTTCAGTACCAATTACCTCTGAAGCAGCTCTAACTCCTTCATATGCTGCCAGTATCTCTTTTTCAGTTGGGGTGTAATTGGCCTCGGAGCCCTTGTATCCTCGACTCCAAAATCCTAGGGGTCGACCTCGAGTCTCCCCTGGTACTTTCTGCCAGAGGCTCCAGGTAGGACCATTGTCCCCAGCTGCGGTGTAGAGCACATTTTTAACATCTTGTCCCGTACAGACTGGTCCAAGGGCTACTGCATGCACAATCTCTTGTTTAATCTGTTCAAAAGCCTGTCGTTGTTCAGGACCCCACTGAAAATCATTCTTCTTTCTGGTCACTTGATAAAGAGGGTGTACAATCTGGCTGTAATCTGGAATATGCATTCTCCAGAAACCCACAACGCCTAAGAAGGTGTCCTGGTTTGGCTCAAACCAGGCCAAATAGTCTTAGAGAACCCAAGGTCACTGCTTACGAGTAAAGAGCCGAAGGGGGTTGTACCTGCAGGGAGTAGTGGACGGGGCAGGTGACCCAGGATTGACCAGCAAGGTATTCCATCCCATACATGTCATTCTCACTTTCCTGTTTATCACTAACCCACTGCCTCCTGGAGGTGGGGCCCAGGAGGGAGGGGCCCTCCTGTCTCCCACTGATTGGTACCAGCTTTGCCAATTCTCCAGTTAAAAGCCTGCAGGTGTGATGGCAGTGGAGCTTTTGCATTTTGCCCTCTGCCCGTGCTGGGTGGAGCTATTACATTTTCCCCTCTGCCCGTGCTGGGGGGAGGTACTGCATTTTCCCCTCTGCCTGTGCTGGGGGAGCAACTCTGCCTGAGGAGGATTTCCAAGCTCTCAGTCTTGGCTTTGTATATATTTGTATATATTTGTATATATTTGATTATTTCTATTATTATTGTTATTATACTCTTTTTCATTACTATAGTTTATTAAAACTGTTTTAACTTTCCAACCCATAAGTCTCTCTCCCTTTTCCCTTTCCCTTTCCCTTAGGGGGGGGGGAGAGGGTTAATAGAGAGCATCTGCCACCTGGTTAATAGCTAGCCCAGCTTTAAACCGTGACAGAAGGCTTGTGTTTCCTTTTTGTTAGTTGGTGGGGACATAGCTGTTATTTTGTTGATCACCTCTATCGGGATCTGGCGACGCCCATCTTGCCATTTAATCCCTAAAAACTGGATCTCCCGGGCAGGTCCCTTGACCTTGCCTCTTTTTATGGCAAAACCAGCTTTCAGAAGAATTTGGATTATTTTCTCCCCTTTGTCAAAAACTTCTGCTGCTGTATCACCCCACACAATGATGTCATCAATGTATTGCAAATGTTCTGGAGCTCCACCCTTTTCTAGTGCAGTCTGGATCAATCCGTGGCAAATAGTAGGACTGTGTTTCCACCCCTGGGGCAGTCGATTCCAGGTGTACTGGATACCTCTCCAGGTAAAAGCAAACTGCGGCCTGCACTTTGGTGCCAAAGGAATAGAGAAAAATGCATTAGCTATGTCTATGGTGGCATACCGCTTGGCTGCCTTTGACTCCAGTTCGTATTGAAGTTCTAGCATGTCTGGCACAGCAGCACTCAGCGGTGGCGTAACTTCATTTAGGCCACGATAGTCCACAGTTAATCTCCATTCTCCATCAGACTTTCGCACTGGCCATATAGGACTATTAAAGGGTGAGCGAGTCTTGCCAATCACTCCTTGATTTTCTAATTGTCTAATCAGTTTATGAATGGGGATCAGGGAGTCTCGATTGGTACGATATTGTCGTCGGTGCACCGTGGCAGTAGCAATTGGCACCTGTTGTTCTTCAACCTTCAGCAACCCCACAACAGAAGGATCTTCTGAGAGTCCAGGCAAGGTAGACAGCTGTTTAATGTCCTCAGTCTCTACAGCTGCTACACCAAAGGCCCATCTATACCCTTTTGGGTCCTTAAAATACCCTCTCTTGAGGTAGTCTATGCCAAGGATGCACGGAGCATCTGGGCCAGTCACAATGGGGTGCTTTTTCCATTCATTTTTAGTTAGGCTCACTTCGGCCTCCAATACAGATAACACTTGAGATCCTCCTGTTGCTCCTGAAATACTGATAGATTCTGCCCCTTTATGATCCGATGGCATTAGGGTGCACTGTGCACCAGTGTCTACCAAGGCGCGATACCTTTGTGGTTTTGATGTGCCAGGCCATCGAATCCACACAGTCCAATAAACTCGGTTGTCCCTCTCCTCCACCTGGCTGGAGGCAGGGCCCCCCTAATTAAGAAATGGATTCGTGCTGCTCACAGGGACTGGACCTTCATTTCTCCTATTCACACTTGGGAAAAAGGGATTTGAGGCCCATCTACCCTGGCTGGGGTCCTGCTCACTGGTAACTGGAGCAGCCATCCTTCTAGAAAAATTCTCTCTGGTATTTCTTTTAGCTTGCAACTCACGTACTCGTGCCTGTAGGGTACTGGTAGGTTGTCCATGCCATCTGCTCATGTCCTCCCCATAACCACGCAGGGCAAACCACAGGATACCTCGTGATGTGTTCCGTTTCCTTTGAGCTGGTCCTGTAGGAGAGTGTTTTCTCCTAACGGCTGCAACGCGCGCCTGTGTAGGTAGAGAGTCAAGTTTATTCTCGATCCTGGACAGTTTGTCTGACAGTTGTTTAAATGAGTCCTTGTTCTCCTTAGTCAGTTTTTCCACAGCCGAGATGCGTGCCTGCAGTGGGGAAGAAATACTATCTTCATACTGTCGCATACAGTTAGCCATTTCGCCCACAGTAGAACGTGCCATATCATCTTCTCCCCAGACTAATATTGACAATGTATGGGTATATGTCGGTGGAGCATTCTTCACAACCTTCCGGAACATGGATCGGTTGCATTCCACTTCATCAGGATCTACAGGATCTACAACTTCCCATGGGTGTCTATAAATGATCTCTTGCACAGCCAGTTCTCTAAGGTAGTTAATACCTTTTTCCATAGTGGTCCATTTGCTTAGGTGACTCATAACATCATCTTTATAGGGATACCTGCTCTTTACAGCTGACAAGAGACGCCTCCAGAGACTGACAGTGTTTGACTTTCTTGCGAGCGCCTTATCAATACCACCATCTCTGGACAGGGATCCCAACTGTCTGGCTTCTCTGCCATCTAATTGCATGCTGTCTGCCCCATTATCCCAGCATCGGAGCAGCCAGGTAATAATAGGTTCACCGTCATAACGGCTGAAGTCTTTCCTTATATTTCTCAGGTCCTTCAGGGATAAGGAGTGGTAGGTTATCTCTACGTCCGAGTCCTCTTGTGATAGTTCTGCTTTAGAAGGACCTTTCTTCTGTGATGGGTCTGCTTTAAAAGGACGATCGAGGAAACCCCCATCTGTGTCAGGCCCTAACTCTGCCTGAGAAGGGCCCTCACCTAGGTCATATGATGGCTCTGCCTTAGAAAGCTCCGAGTCATCATCCTTCTGTTCACGAGCTGATTTCTTTTGGTATTTCTTCCTGGTTACAGGAGCAATTGGTACAGATTCGATAGATGCTGGGGTCTGAGTAGATGCAGTGGCTGTCGTGGGAGTGCTGAGAGTCTGAGTAGCTGCAGTGGCCATCTTGGGGGGTGTAGCAGCTGTGGTACAGGCTGCCGAGGTTTCAGTGGGTTTAGTGGCTGTAGCAGCAGTACACACTGTAGGATCTGAGGCTGTAGCGGCAGTACACACTGTAGGATCTGAGGTGGCTGCATAACACCTACAACTGTCCCTGCACCGATATTTAATCTTATCCCACATCAGAAACACATTCAGGACAACCAAAAATAAAAACATGCCACCTAGACAGCACCATCCTAATTTCGCAAAATCTAGTGGAATCAGCTTGGCAGAAAAGGAGAAGGTACTATTTCCCAAAGTAAAACTGGAAGTGTAATCATTAACAGAATCTGCTAAAGGACGCCTGGAACGTGCAGATGAAGTTGCTGCTACTGATTCGCGATTAAAGCTGCCCATCATTGTGTCATAGAGATAAGAGATCTGAATAGTAACTGCCCAGTTCATCACAGCATAAATCAGTATCAAACCCCATACCAAAACAATACATTTCGACCAGCGCCCACTGCTAAACTGCATGTAAACATTCATAAGAAGCAAGCAATAACACAGTGCCCACGGCAGGTAAGGCATCATTGCAATACTCAATTGTGAAAGAAACTCCATAAAAAGACAAGATAACACAGCATTCAAAAATGACATCACCATCTTCACTATCTGTTTTAACTTTCCAACCCCTCGTAAATCTCAAAGGAAGAAATCTGATATTCTCTCAGCTGAGCTCTCCGGGTCTCCTCCCACCAGAGCCAGGATTCAACTTATCAGAGCAACCTGTTGGAGCTTCTCTCGAGCCCCACATTGGGCACCAATAAATCTGTCACGGTTTAAAGCTGGGCTGGCTATTAACCAGGTGGCAGATGCTCTCTGTTAACCCTCTCCCCCCACCCCAAGGGAAAGGAAAAGGGAAAAGGGAGAGAGACTTATGGGTTGGAAAGTTAAAACAGTTTTAATAAACTATAATAATGAAAAAAGAATATAATAACAATAATAATAGAAATAACCAAATATATACAAATATGTACAAAACCAAGATCAAGAGCTTGGAAATCCTCCTCAGGCAGAGTTGCTCCCCCCAGCACGGGCAGAGAGAAAAATGCAGTAGCTCCCCCGAGCACGGGCAGAGGGCAAAATGCAAAAGCTCCACCCAGCACGGGCAGAGGGCAAAATGCAAAAGCTCCCTGCCATCACACCTGCAGGCTTTTAACTGGAAACTGACAAAGCTGGTACCAATCAGTGGGAGACAGGAGGGCCCCTCCCTCCTGGGCCCCACCTCCAGGAGGCAGTGGGTTAGTGATAAATAGGAAAGTGAGAATGACGTGTATGGGATGGAACACCCCGCCGGTCAATCCCGGGTCACCTGCCCTGTCCCCCCCCCCCCTGCAGCCACGACCCCCCTTTGGCTCTTCACTCGTAAGCAGTGAGGAATTTAGCAGTGACCTTGGTTTCTCTAAGACTAATTGGCCTGGTTTGGGCCAAACCAGGACAGCGGCTTAGCAAGCTCTTCTGCCAGCTCCCTCAGTACCCTTGGGTGGATACTGTCCAGTCCCATAGACTTGTGAGCATCCAAGTGGCACAGCAGGAGCCACTACTTCCTCTTGAATTACAGGGGGTCTAGTCTGCTCCTCGTCCCTATCTACCAGCTGAGCGGGGCAGTTTACCTGAGGATAACCAGTCTTACTGTGAAAGACTGAGGCAAAAAAAGGTATTAAGCACCTCATTTTGGTGGTTATCTTAACTAAACATTCATTAACAGAGAAGCATATGTAGTCTCCTGTTACAAACTACCTCCACTCAAAAAGTGCAGAAAATAGAAGAAAAACTTCAGGGCAAACAGCACATGTGACTGGAATCTCAACCAACTCCCAGTACTGAACTACAAGGGGATTTTGTTCCTTAGTTTAGCTGTTTCCTTTAAACCTATGCACATGCACACACATATCTACTACTGTTTGAAATGAAGTGACATAAGCAGTTACACACATCTGTGTTACTAGCCAGGTCCAATTTTGCAAGAGGTCCAGACATGCTATTACATACTATGTTTTTACTCCAGGCTTAATTCTTTTATGTTTTTCCCCTGTTGCATGTATTCAAGTCTATTCTCACCAACAACAGGACTCAATAATAGCAGTATAGTCATGTTATTTCTCCATTATTGAAAGGGATGAACGTGTTGATGAACCAGTCAGTCCATCAGGCTGTTTACAGTACTGTCATTAAAGCAAGTTGCTAAATTAAGTTCACATAAAAGAAGTGATACTCAGCCCTCAAGTTCAGGCCTACGATATTGAGGCAATTTGTTAGAAAAAAACAAAGCCAAATTCAATGATTCAATCTTCACTTTTGATATAATCTATTCCAGTTCAAAATTTCAGAGTATGCTGTGAACCTGAGACACACACATACATACTTTTCTACAAATTAAACTTAATTTGAGCATCATAATGAAGCATAAATACTAATTTAGGTGTTCATTTTCAACTTTGGAATCATGAGAAGTTACAGGCAATTTTGTAGCTAAAATAAGCAGACATTCACTTAGACTGGAGTTCAACAGAAGCATATATTAGTAGAACTACAAGACCAGATTAACTCATCTAACTCTCCTTAGACTCCTGGTGAAAAAAAAAAAAAGATATTTCATTCTGCATAAAATTAGCCCACATGCAGATATGAGTAGTGGCAAGAATGGGATTACTACATTAAGTTATAATTTCATATAAGCACCATCATCAATAACAAGGATGAGACACTCTCAGCTGGCAATCCCAGAAGCCAAATGAGGGAAACAGTAATTATTACAGGGAAGGTCTATAAGGAGAACACTAAATAAGTAAAGTTGTCTAATCATACATGCTTCATAGATAAGATAGACAATTAGTATCAGATGAAAGACATCGACACATTGTTTCATTTCACAGCATAAGATTTTTCTGCAGTATGAGGGATCAGTGCCAGATTTATCCAAGTCTACAAATATAAGAAACCCTAAAACTGATTTCTTCCGTTTTCTATTGCATGGGTTGAAATTGAAAAGGAGTTACCGTATTCTCATTCACAGTCAAAATAAAATATTGGGAGCAAGTTATATGTCAAGAAAGCACCTGACAGTAAACCTCTCTAAAGCTGTAGCTACCACCTCGTCGCGACGTTTTCTAGACAGAGATGTCAATTTTCAGCAAGTAAACAACAAAATAGATTTATGAGAAGCAGCACTGATTTGTCAAGAAGTCAGACTCATCGACTCATCTATCCTATCTCATTAGTGACTATAGCAAACAAAAATCCAAAATAATATTTTAAAAGAAAAATTGAAAAAAAATCTTAATGTTACATCAGGCAGAAAGCAAGTACGAGAGAATTGCTGCTTTCTTTAAAAGATGCCTTTTCTTTTTTTAGCATAAGATTCAGCTTTGTACTCTTCTTCAGTTTAGTTCTGTACTTTTCTGTGTACACATCCACTATTTATTGTGGTCATAAGCCTCATTTATTTCCATGGAACACCATCTTCTTCTCACCTCACATATTCGAAGCATATATGATAGACTAAGTTCTTCATTATGATATGCCTATTTCCTTCGCTTTGACAGCAAGAGCTTTTTCTTAGTTGCATATAATTGTTATCCTAGTTATCTCTTTGGCAGGAAAACTAACGGTTGTTTTCTTAATGCACTGTTATAACTATGATTATGGAAAACATAGGAAAAAGAAGGTTGGACTCCTAATAGTTTGTTCATTTCCTCTTTCCAGGTAGGGCTGTTTCAGAGCTTATCACACACTAGTTTCATTTGTTTGCTGTTCGTTACGTTTACAGACCACAGACGGTTGCACAGAAACACAGTGAGGCAAAAAAAATTCCACATTTTTCAAAAAACTTTTCATTTCAGGATTAGCATCTAAGTTTAAGAAAGCAGACATATCCTCAGCAAAACAGAAAAGTGATTCTTACATGATTTATTTCTAATAAAAGCATTACGAGAATTTGCAAGACACAAGCAATCCTAAGAACAAACCACTTGAAAAATCATGGTTTGCTGTTGCATGCTGTATCAACTGGTTCGTTGCAAGAATTCATTGACTAAGTAATGGTTCTCAGGAGTTTGGTATCAATTTTCTGGACTAATCAGCTATTTTTTAAAAGTACCATAAGTGCAGTACAGACAGAAAGTGATTAGACCATTATAATGTGCTGCCACGTTAATGATGCAATTTGAAAACCACCATTATGAACAGATTTATGCAATGTATGTGAAAATTAACTTATACCAATGCTTCACTTAGGAAAATTTGCAGCAGCCCATTATGAGAATTGCTGGTTCTTCATGGTACCTCCTGGATGCCATCGGCCAAGTAGTAACTTAGGAACTGGACAATCGACAATATCAATGTGCTTCCCAAAACCTAGGTTTTTACTGAAAATTCTATAAAGTGTTAGAGGAAAATTACATAAGAAACACATAGCTGCTTAAGTCTCCAGTAAGGCTGAGAGCACAAAAGATATAAGCACTGTGTTTTTGTCGAAGAGTTCTTAGGAAAACAATTATTGCCTGAACAGCAGTAGGAAGATCTTCCAATTTTTAGCTCAGTACCCTAAGGAAAACGTCATTACTCCTGCTGGCATGCTCCACAACCTTGAAATGGATTAATGTTGCTGAAAGAACCGTACACATGAAATCCACGTTTTACCTACTTGTGTGTTATTTTAATGCGCCTGCCTGGTTTCCAAATTCAATGCAATACTGTAAGAAGTTGTATATATTTGTACTTCGTGCCACTTAGACACCAGCATTCTCAGCATATGAGTTTCTGTTGCTTACCAGTTGACCTTATATCATGATTAGATTATTTATCTATTTTCCAAATTGTTAAAAAATTATAATTAACATAATTTAATTCAGAAAGATTTTGTGTTGCTAGCAAAGACTTCAAAGAAACAGGTAAAAAAGGCTCGTCTCTTTCACAATGCACTACATGTACATGTGTCCAAATAATAGAGATAACTCAGATAATAATGAAGCATAATTATAGTCTTTGTTGCACATTCAGTGCAATAATTTGACAATTGTTCATTAACTATCTCCTAATACATAACTTATCTGTAAATCTAATAACGATCAGAGGGTTGGAACCCCTCCCCTATGAAGAAAGGCTGAGAGAGTTGGCGTTCAGCCTGGAAAAGTAAAGGCTCCGAGGAGATCTTATTGCAGCCTTTCAATATATAAGGTGCACTTATATGACAGACTGAAAAAGACTTTTAACCAAGGCCTATAGTAACAGGACAAGGGGCAACAGACTTTAACTAAGAAAGTAGATTTTGGTTAGATTCAGATTGGGTACAAAGAAGAAATTGTTTGTTTGTGGTTTTGGGGTATTTTTAATTATTATTTTTGGCAGGTTTTTTTGTTTTACATGATAAGGGCGGTGAGACACTGGAACAGGTTGGCCAGAGAAGCTGCGGATGCCCCATCCTTGGAAGTGTTCAAGGTCAGGTTGGGCAGGGCTTTGAGCAACCTGATCTAGTGAACAATGTCCCTGTCCATGCCAGGGGAGTTGGACAACATGATCATTAAAGGTACCTTCTAACCCAAACCACTCTATGGTTCTAATTTAACTCCTATTTGATTGTTCAGCTCTTGTCAATATTTCTGTATAGTACTCTACAGTGTGAACCTGAAGTATTTCCTGATCTCCTCCTGTTAATGGTGATGGCATTTTCATTCCACAGCTAGAGAATGAGACAGGTACACCCATAATCAGTTTGTTAGTCAAAAAAGCCTTGCAAAATAAGTTTCTGGTTTCACACAGACCAAAGATAAATGCATTAGGTATGTCCTAAATGGGTTAACCCATTATGACACGTGACTGATGACATGGTTATGACAAAAAGAATAACTTTGTCCTTGATCTGAATATTATTTGCCACTCATCAACATATCTGATGGCATGACCAGCTGCATCTTCTCTACGTAGAATTGTTCTTTTGGCAAAAATAATGGCATAAGACTAAGCCAGCCAAGTCTAACTAGATGTGCTATGTAACACCACGACAGACACGACAGACACGACAGACACGACAGACACGACAGACACGACAGACACGACAGACACGACAGACACGACAGACACGACAGACACGACAGACACGACAGACACGACAGACACGACAGACACGACAAGCGGCCTTCATTCTTGTCTCAGGTATGAGAAATCTTAAATAATTGCCTATAAAAACAGAAAAACCTATTCTAATTCATGTTATGTAATAAAAACATTTTTTAAACAAAATGCATCAATAATGATGGTAAGGGGAAGTTTATCTGTATAATTACAGTTATGAAAGGCTGGACAAGTCATAAGCAATGATCCTGTCCAATTCTGTATATTCCCTAGCACTGAAGCAGTTATATATCCTGTATACTTCAATTTTGCTAACATTAATACAAGAGTTTTTCCACGGATTGATAATGTGAATCTTATTACTTGGAGAGGACTGCTTTGTATGACTACTTCATATCCAAACACAACATTGCTTTGCCAGTCTTTTTGTCTGCCTCAGGGAAGGCAGGAATATTTCTGTTTCCCCAGCACTCATTGTAAGTGGCAAACACTGCCACAACTGCAGCTGTCCCTCATAGTCAGAGCATAGCTTATTTCTGAGAGCAAGTGCTAGTGCTGGAAACATGAGCTAGTGCTGACTAAAAAGCCACTCAGTGCATAAAATATACAGGGGAAAAAAGGTAATAGTGAGAAGTGTCTCAACATTTAAGACTCAATGTTAAAAAACCATTTTCACAGGATAAAAGCTCATACCCAAGTGAAGGCAAGCACTGGAGAATTAGAAAGCTGCATACCAGGTATGAGATGTGCTCTCAGCAGAGAGAGAAGAATCTCTGGAGACCATTTAATTTGTTACAACCTCCATACAAGAATCAAAGGAGAAAACAACATAACACACATAAGTGTTTTTATAAACTATCATTAAAGCTTGTAATTACATTTCTACTGCATGCTTTCCTATGCTGTTATCTTTGAAGTATATTAACACTAATTATTGGAATTTGTTTGCTATAGTGCATAGCTAATTCAAGATTTCAACTGAAAAAAAACATATATATGCTGCAAGTGGCTGTTTGAATATCCAAGTGCAGTGCATCTCAGATTTGAATGATTGAGAGGGAGACTGACCATATAGCCTTCTGAGATCTCTTCAAGACATCTCCTTCTACAGCGCTCTCACTTCCTTTTCATTATGGGTATATCATCTTAAAATAAGTTTCCGAAAACATTTTAAAAGTATTTAATGAGACGTGAGAAGGAAAAAAAAAAGAGAAAGTATTTTAAAAGGGTATAATACTAAGTTGCAGAAAGTGTGGTTTCATTTAAACATAATTTCCAGAAAATTCTAGCAAAACATCTAAATATTATTATAATGTTGTCTGTAAAATTAACTGCTATAAGAATTTTACAACTGCCTTCTTATAAGCTGAGTTCCTGACAATGCTTCATCTGCACATGAAACTGCTAACAGCAGTTACATCTATAGCCATAGATTTATCTATTATACCTAACAGATAGCAAAACTTTGTCAGAATTGTGTTTAGTACAGTAACTCACTCAAATATAAGAAATGTTTTCTGTTGGGTGGACTAGTTCTCTGGTCATATAGAAACAACTTTTTAACCAACACTGAAAGACACTTTGGTGAAGCTAAACTCAGCTAATTAAACCTAACTTCAAAAGACAAACTTTTTACAAAGAAGACAACTGCAATATAACCATCAAGTTGAGGAAAAATAACCACCTATATACCATATGGGTAGTCACAGATTGCCTATTTATGAGCTGAAATGCTAACAAGACAACCTATAAAGGTGCTGGAATAATGGCTAATTTGCAGTAGTTAAGCTTGAACGAGATACATTTTGCTTCCATAAAGCTGTAAAAAAAGAAACGGCCATAAAAATCCTTTGCTCTGAACATTGAGCTCTTTGCTCATATTCTCATTTTGCAACACTCATCACTACCTCTCATCCCTGCTTGTTGACAAATTGTTATACAACAGTTAAGAAGAAACCCATTAGCTACCAGAATATATGAATATTAAAGATACACCAAGACTCCAACTTTTTGTTGATGTGAGACTGTAAAACATTAAAAAGGTACTAAATTTTATCATATGTAAGGATTTAAATAGGATAACAAGTAACTATACTAACAACTCTTTTTCCTCCCTCTGTAAAAATTCTAGAATACCTCCTAGAAGAGGAGACCTGGGAAACACAATTATAAAGGCACTTAATTCAGATACAGGCTGGTTTTCCTCAAGACTTTCACCATGGCTTCTCACACCAATGTGAGACATAAATACAGTTTGAACAGAGGCAGTTTCATGCATCCTCAAAACTATTGAAACACATGACCCAGAAACCTGGCACCCGCCAGCGAAAGCGTCGCATCTCTACTTCCCCCCAACCAGCTAAATCCGGTTACTCAAACTCAGCGCAGAAAGGGCTTCAAGCAAGTACTTTTAAGTACTTCTTTTGGCTTACACCTGCCTTCTCATAAAATTATGTGCTTCTTGTGGGTAACCTACAAGGAACCAACCATTCACCAACCTGTAGGTAAATTCTTATGCTCATCCCAAACAGACAAGAGAAAATAAGAATACAGTTCAATGATTACAGTTAGAATAATGTGACGGCACACCAGCTGACTGTTTTAGCTTTTCTGGATCTAGAAGCAATCGTTTTTTAAAAATGCTGCATTAGCCAAAAGGGCATTTAACGTATGAGCTCCTTTTCCAGTGACTATCACCCTGTCACTGACCTCAGAGACCGAATACAACACAGCTAGACAAGTTCCATCTGCAGGGCATACATCCTCACACTACATTTCCCCAGTCGGGTTGACACCTTGCACAAGGTCTAAATTCCCTGATAAAGAACATCCAACCCTCTCTCATGGCCCATTCAGCTTCATCTTGCTCAGACACTGACAGGCAGTTTTGTGCACTAGAGACTGATCCCTTCTAAGCTCTGAATCACAGGGCTGTCTGAACTCGTTTTCCTGCTGACATTATCCCAGGCAAAACTCCTCTGTTAAACAACACTGTCATGCCAGAATAAACTCAACAGTTAGGAAAAACACAGCATAACCTTGTGAATAATCACCATGACAGATAGTTAGAGAAGAGTAAAGAGAAAAAAAGTAAATTTAATTCTTCTTTTCCATAATCATCTGTGAAAGACAAGAACATGTCAGCTGTTTCATATGAGCCTGCTATAGTTTGAGTCTTCTTAAGAATGATCCTTAAAAACAGAAGTCAAAAAGATCACTTATGAAGAGTATTTTAAGGACAAAGCCAAAGCAAACAATGCAATATTCTCAGCAAAACAATCTAACAGTAACTTACAATTATTTCAACTCAGAACATCTTCCTCTCTGGAGACTTGCACACATTGCAACTGGAGAACAGTAATTCTCCATTATAACTAAGAACTGGTAAACACAGCCTATTATTCAGAAGGCATTATATTGCATTAATTATTGCTAGGTTCTGTGATAAAGCTAATCCGCAGACCCACAAAGGAGCTCAGAGACACAATGGTAAAGGAGTGGAGCCCAAATAATACCCTGCCCAAGCTGCTCCAGGCCCATCCCAGGAGCCATCAGCCCATCAAAGGCCCATCTCCATAAGAGGAACACAGGGTTGCACACATGGAGGTGGGAATCCAAACCGAGGACTCCCAAGGAACATACACTCTGTCTGGGCCACTCTGAGGGGTGTCCCAGTAGTACCTCAGCCTCATCGGCCAGGTGTGAAACCCATCACAAGGAGTCATCAGGAGCAGCTTTGGAGATCACCTTCATACTAAGAGGGTTGCTGCCCAGCGGACCACACTGTAGCACAGAGCGGAAAAGCAGTTTAGGATCACAGGACTTATGGGATGTTTAGGAGAGGAACCAAAGGTAGGAAAAGGGAGGAGTTTAGCTGATTTGGGTAGGAATCAAAAGTGGGAAAATAGAGAGGTAACAGGATGTAAAAGCCTGGTCACATGTAAATTAGTTGGCTGGTCAGGACACTCACCTGGCCATTGCCCTGTGCCTGATCAGCCCAGCCTGTCTTGTCTTCGTATTAAACTGCTTTCTACCTCTTTTCTTGGTGAGGAGAATCTGTGCTGTGTGCACATGTGTGTATGGGGGTGTGAGTGCAGCAACTGGGATTAGACCATGGGCTGGAAGAGCCCGTGTGTCCGCAGTGCCAGTGACTGGAGCAAGTATGGGTATGCAAGTGAGCATGTGATCATTTACAAAGATCAACCCTGGAAGAGCTGGTGAGTGGGTGAAGTGACATGGGAGTAGGAGGTAAGGACAGCTCTGGGTGTGAGGAGCACCTGTGTGTCTCTAAGGGCAAAAGAAGAGGGGGGGGTCAGCTGTGGAACCAGGGGAGTCTGGCCAGCTCAGGGCAGGGCAGAGGTGGGTGGGAAGGTGGTACACGCACACATATGTACACACATCTGCAGTCCTGTACCAGAAACTGGAACAGGGCTGCAAGCCTCATGGGGCTTCTATGTCCAGGTGTCAGCAGCCAGTGAGACTGGAGATCCTGGGACAGCTACTGGAAAAACTGAGTGAGCCCAGATGCTGTAAGGATCCACTTTGTACATATACACATTCTCACCAACGGACTTCCATCCTGCCCTGCAAGAGAGGGAAACAGGATGAGATCATTGGTGCTCTGAATGTCTGTCTGATCTGTGTGGCTGGCCATGGATATGTAACGCGTGCTCTGTGCGTGCATGCCTGTGGGAATACATCTTCAGCCTCACTACTAGCTGAACCTGAGGACAGGGAGCTGCAGCAGCCTCACCTAACCTCTCAGGCCGTTGGATCCTGCATGAAATATTTTCCTCTAATAGTTCTCAGTTGCTCTCTTTGGGATTACTAAACTCATCATTAACTAAATGAAAAAAATTAGGGTGCTTTGCCAAAGGCCATCACATCTAGAAATCAGAAGGAAAATACTCTAAGTGTATCATTGTACAGCACTTGCATTAAAGTCTAAGGTCTGTTAAATGACATGACCCTGACACCAGGAGGAACACACTGTAGTCATTGTTCCTTGGAGAACTTTTCTGAAAAACATGGTTCGGTACACGTCATACTGAAGGTGTAAATTTGGCTGGTAATATGCCGAGTTAATTTTGTTTTACTCTTTTTCTGCTACTGTAGACCACAGACATAATTTCTTTAACAACAAAATAACCTACCCACAGACTCTAATACTTGTAATACTAGAGTATAGAGACACCTGTTTTCAGTTAGTCTGCAGATCACTTAAAGCTCAGTTTAAAGGTAGTAATTTCTAGTAAAATAAAGTTTTCATTATTTAATACAAAGACAAATGAGTCTTCATTAGGTTAAAAAAAAAAAATCTGAAAGCACAAGCAGCTTGGGCAAGTTTTTGTATTATCTACCATCCTAGACTACAGCAGTATTTACAAGAGGAAATCCATCCTAATGTGACTGACAAGTAACAAGAAAAGGAAACCATATTATCCCAACATCAGGGTTTTATCCTAAGATTTTGTCCAGAGTGAAAAGGCAAAGCACTTCTGCTTTGAAGAGCCAATTAACTTTAAGACATCTATATGTGGTGCTTCATAAGAGCACATAACATCCTTAGCAAGATAATATGCAATGTCAGCTTGATTCCCTAGGTTTTGTGTATGTGTTCTCATTTGAGAAAGCATAACAGTGGGTAGCTCAGTAGACAAGAGCTGAGAAGAAAGACCTTCTAACCTTAATTTGGTTTTTGTTTGCCAATTAAAACCAAAAGTTCTACATAATAGAAGCAACCTTTTACTGTTTACATACACAACAGTATCTGGCATTAAGAAAGGGAGATGCTGGTTGTGGCTTGAAGACTTTATTGTAGTTCTAACACCACTAACAGTCTGGAAGATCTGAAATTTCAGCTACCTATTGCTACTTCCAACTCTTCTAACTTGATTTCCAAAATTATTCACCCTAACTGAAAATATTTAGATCTTTTCATGGATCATTCTGCACCTTTCAAATTAAATAATATTCAGCAAATAATGTATAAAGCTTTCTACCTATGAATCAAGGACTAAGTTACTCCAAAAGTGTTTTTTGCCATGCATCATAATGCAGAGTTGTGAACAGACCCTGTATTAACTATTGAATAACATACTACAGATGTAAGAATACTTTATGCTTGCCGATATAGATGCTGAAGTCGGCAGAAATGCCACAGACAATTAAGAGCTCCAGGGAAGGAGGAAAGCACCCCTAACAATTTCTAGCACCAGCTAGAAGAGATTAAAGACTTCAGCTCTAGAGCAGTACCTAGGGCACCTTCCCTTCCGTCTCTGTCCAATAGTATGGGGAATAAGGATTTACATCTATAATAATAAATTTAAGTAGACCTGGGAATATTCTTAGATGCTCAAGCCGCTGTGAAGAAGTGATATGTCCTTTATAATAATTTTTTTTTTAGGCTTTACAACAGAAAAGTAATGGAAGATCACTTAACTGATATCTTTAAATGGTCCCTGAAACGTTCTTGTTGCTGAACCACGAACAAGTGTTTGGAGGAACACCGGGGAGAACAGGCTTAAAGCCTAGTGCATGGTTTTTTGGTTTTGGGGATTTTTTTTCCTCCCCCTCACAATAGAGGTAATTTTGTTCCAGAACTCAGGAAATTTCCCAGCACTGCTATAAGCTACTAGTGTTAGTTAGTACACATCATCTCAGTGCTAAGCTAAACAGCAACAAACAGGGAATGATTAAGACTGTCTCCAACTGCTTTCTAGGTTGGAGCAATATCAGGTATTTCTTTGGGACAACTTTTAGGATAAAAACACATAGCTATCACAGGATAGGAATGCTACAGGAGAAAAAAAAAATAGGATTCTTGCCCAGCTCTAGGGACTCCCAGATCCCAGGTGATGTGAATTCATCACTTTGGGAGATAGCGAGTATTCTCCCCATCCCTCACTCTTACAGAAGGGTTCCTAGCACTTAACTATTAATAGATACATATACAGAAGGATGGATGAAAGTGCTTTAACCAGAGATGAAATATAATACAGGTATCAAGTAGAACATTAGTCTCAAGAAGTCTATCAATAAAGTAGAAGAAAAAATATTAAAATTTAAAAAAACTAAATTTATAGACACATAAGATAACGTCTGTACACACGGAAAGCCTTCTAATAGTCAGTGATAATTATCTACACATTAAGCAGCAATATATTTCGCTGCTCCTATTGGCCTATTTTAGAATGAAGTCCTGCCCTTAAAAGGGGTTGCACGCTATGTTATCAGTGAGCAGCAGCAGAGGCTGTCTATACAGGAGACTGCTGTGTTCAATGTACAAATTCCTGCTGATGCTGCTTCCAGTGTTACCAGGCATGACAATTTCCTATTTTTACAGGAGGTAATTATAGTCCAGCCTGGTGATTCTGAAACATAGTTAACGGAATCTTGGCATTTGCTGTAGTTCAATCATAACCCCTGCTGCTAGCGTGCACCAGTGGAATGGGATTCATCCAATAAAACATTTATCTGAACGGTTTCAGATGTGCCCATAACACTTCCTGAAAAATAAGGTGCTTTTTTCTAATATGCAGTCTTTCAGAGACATGTCTTGAAGCATGGGAGTTCTTACCAGTTCTTTTCCCACTAGTTCTCTCTCAAACTGCTTGTTCTGCTGAGCTTCTTTGTATATTTTGATAGAGAAGCATTTGCTCTTTGTAGATTTTTCAAATAATTTTATCTGTATGTTGGCAGCAATGTACCTTGAGAAAAGCAGAAGAGAGGAAAATCCCTTTCCCTGGTAAACAGTTTTTTATGTATGCTCTAATAAATGAAGCAATAATCATCCCTTCTCCATGCTAGCAAACCAAATACACTTCCAACAGTAAATATCGTTGTGGACAGACTTTTTAGCAGGGCCTATAGCAACAGGACAAGGGGTAATGGTTTTAAACTACAAGAGGGTAGATTCAGACTAGATACAAGGAATAAATTTTTTACACCGAGGGTGGTGAAACCCTGGAACAGGTTGCCCAGAGAGGTGGTAGATGCCCCATCCCTGGAAACATTCAAGGTGAGGCTGGACAGGGCTTTGAGCAACCTGATCTAGTTGAAGATGTTCCTGCTCATTGCAAGGGGGGGTTGGACTAGATGACCTTTAAAGGTCCCTTCCAACCCAAACTATTCTATGACTTGCAATATAGCAACTTTGAGCATTTCCCCATTATTTCACTTCCATACTTATAAAAAACTTTTGTTTTCCCTCCACTACAAAGTACATGCTCACAGCTAAAATCACCATTTATGAAGAGAAGACAGCAACGCTACAATCAACTGAAAAAGTCCAGTTTCCTTTTTACTTAAACCCAAAGCTTACTCTATTAATACTGCAAGGGCCCTGCAATTAATATGAAGCTAGTATAAGTCTCTGTAGATCTCAAATACGCTCTGGGACAAGGCTGTTAGGTTGTCCTCATTTGCCACACCGGGGGACAACTGCTTCTTTCCACATCCATCTCTGGCATATAGATCCATCCCACACTTCCTAAGCATTTCAGAATCCATTATAAGTTTATTTCCAGTGATAGTGAGCATTCTCTCACAATAGGAAGAATAATATTCTCTCTATTAAATAGATTGGAAACTAAGTCACAGGAAAGCTAAATGACTTAGCCAGGACCACTTGGGAAATTTGTAGCAGAGCAAGAAATTGAGTCTAGGTGCTTAACCTGGGTTCCCAGCTAATACATTATGTAATAAATATTAATGAAATATGCAAGACACTAAGTGTTACAAGTTTAAACAGGTGAACTATTTTGAAAAATCTGATGTTTTGGCGTTTTCCATAACAAGAGCTAACATTCTAACAGAAGTGGGTCAGGAAGTTAATATGATCACACTACAAACAAGAGCTAGTTACTGTGTCTGAAGTTTAATGTTTTTTCGCGATAGGGAAGGGTGCTAGAAGTATTGGTAGGTCCTTCACTCTGGTCACTCTATAGGACAATGCTGTGATAACTTCAAACAATAATTCTTGCTAAACTTTAAACTAGACCTCAAGACAAAAAAGTGTCAGTGTAAACATTTGCATGCTTTAATTTTTCTCTTGAATTTTTCCACAAGCCCAGAACATATCTCCAAGCTTTAAATCAGAATCAATGTCTCATACTTTTATCACACCAAAGAATACAGACTTTCAGCACACAGTGGAAGAACAAATAGCTTAAAAAGAATGCCACTATTTATAACACAGAAATCATTATTGCAGTAAGAGACAAAAATATACTAAAGGTTAAAAAAAAAAAAAAATCTATAATTTCCAGAGCGGGAAGTTTGCTTTTTCTGTGAGAGAAAAAGACATACAAGGATTACAATTTAAGAATGTTTTTTGCCTCTACAGAGATTATCATATTCCAGACTTGTTACTGACAACCTATGCAGAGTATATGTACCTATACTGGTTTAATATACATTTTTATATTTGTGCAAGATTTAAAAACAAAGATTTATAAAAGGATTTAAAAATTTAGTTATAGATATTCTGCAAGAGTGTAAAAACATACTTTTGTATTAATAGCATACTCCCAAAAGCCCTGAAAGGTAACTAACACAAGCTATTACAAGCACCTTTGAACCAGAATTATGGACACTGCAATCTCAGTATCTCTTATGACACAGACTATCAGTGAAAAAATAACAGCTACGGGAGAAGGACTCATTGTTTGAGAGCAAGCGGAGCCTTTGTAAGTTACAAACTAATCAGAATAATTCCCTGACAACATGCTGTGATATTTGCATTGTCAGCTAGTTATTATGATTTATTGGAAAAGTGGGACATGGACATAGCAGTACAATGGTATCATACTGTGATACCTGTAGTAATCTCATTACACAGCTTTTTTCTTTTTCAACTCAAACTCTGCACAGCCATTGTTTTCCTTTTCTTAAAGCACAGAGGACAAAAGAAAAAAAAAAAAACAACAAAATCCCAGGTGTTTGAATCCATAGCTTTGTGTAGTCCCTGATTTTTGAGTTTTCTTTCTCTTTTTCTGTTTGGGGTTTTTTTTGTGTTTTGTTTTTTTTTTTAAAGAAAATGAGTGCTCCAGCAAATCCACCATCTAAATACTGCTCTAGAAGCAGTCATGATAGCTAAATCATCAATAAAGCTAGAGTATTAGATATTTTTCCCATTGCAACTTCCAGGCTCTCTCTAACCACAGTCAATGCATCAGAGCACTTCTTTTGACTCAACATACATGATAACCTCTCATATCTCACCATCTATTTAGGTTTTCATTAATGAAATACATGATACATCTTTGAAAGGCTAAGCCTTGTTTGGCTTTATCTCATCATCACAAAATAAAGGTGTCCTTCACAGGTTTTTAGGTAGCCTGATATCAGATATTCTTAAAGGTGGAGGTGTGTGGTTTGTTTGTTTGTTTTTTTTAACTAGATTCTACTAGAATTAGAAGAACTCTACAATAACAATCAGCAGCTATGAGACTATAATACAATGTACACAAAATAACCATTTATATGACAGTAGTACCTACAGACCCTCATTCACGTTCAGGGTTTTGTTTATATCAGTCACTGAAGAGTCATAAAAAAGGTCTTTACACCAAGAGAACTTAAAAATAACAGAGCTTATGGAAAATACTTTAAGATACTAATGTGATTTTTTTAATGTTTCTAACTCATTGCCATCATAAGCATTACATTCCATGAATCTGAATACACGTTCTTAGAGATGTAAACACTACAGGGTACAGAATTGGCCCCAAGCAAGTTTTGGAAGTTTTAGCAGCAGCCTGCTCTCAGGAATAGTCCTGGAAGCTGCTTCCACCTCAAACTCTGTGAACCAGGATTCATCAAAAATGCTGAAGCAAAGGAGATAAACCTCTTTTCCCTTCCCTTCCCTCTGTAACAAACAAGGTGTTGACCACATACAGACTGGTGCTTTGCCTATCCTTGTGCAATCACGATGACACTGGATATCAACAAATACCATCAGAAATAGGTGCCACCAACAGATGAAACTTGTACCCTTCCACTGGAAGGATGCAATCAAGCATTTAGGTGACATATAAACTGAAGCCTGTAAGAGCAACTGCAAAAACTGAACCCATTAAATACTTTATGGTGTAATTGTAACTCAGCTTAAAAAGTTTTCGTTCAAATTACCAATTAAGTTCTAACAACGTTTTGTTTGCAAGTTACAGTTTGTGGCTGAGATGTGGAGGAGAGAGTCTACAACCTTCACACCTTGTGCATTTAATTGTGATGAAAGTGCCACAAACAGCTAAATCCTCAGGTAGGAAAGGAGTTGGCTATCTATTGACTGCTTTGGGGGCATTTAATGAACAGTGCTAGCAGTCAATCACAGCTATATCAGCATGGTTGCAGATATCAGCACTGAATTAAAAAAAAAAAACAAAAAACAAACAAAAAAAACCCACCGTGGTCAGAACAGGGGATGTCCATCAGGCACAGGACTACGGGTCATGCCTGGAAAAGTGTAAGATGCTATACTCTGCTTCACACATACATATAGCCTTTCCTCGTGGGAACAGGATGCCGCTCCTTCCATTCATAAGTACACAAAGATTGTAGACTTGAAAAGTATTTCCATTTGTGAAAAAACCTGGCCACAAGCACATTCATGCACTGTAGCAGCAGATAAGCATTTGGTGCGGGGTGTTGCTTTTCGGGTTTTTGAGACAGCCAGTTGCAGCTTTTAGATCACTCCTAAGAAAAAACAGCTTTCAGATATAAGTATAAAGATTCTCTGAAAAGGAAAGTGCTTACAAAACGTACCTTGCAGTAATCCTATCTCTAACTATGTCCACAGCCCCTCATATGTTTCTGTGCATCAGCAGTAGAAAGCACACACTCTCCATTCACTCAATTTGGGATGAACACTTAAAAAAAGACTTCTGAATGCAGCAGACTCCAGATGTTTCACATTGCTGTGTAGGCACAGAGCGAGGCTATTCAGTTTCACAGTAAGAAAATAAAGTACAGTAAATTACCTTGTCAGGACATCAAAGTGGCACAGATTACTGCTCTTCTTACATAATCATCGGATGATTAAAGAGCATTTTCCTCATTAAAACCTCTTACAAGAGATCACCATTATCCAACTCTTCATTTACTCATTAAGATACATCTAGGTTTTTAGTTCTTTAATTGCAATTTGATACAAGCTCTTTAGCCCTAAAATGTTCGGGGTTTTTTTGTTTTTTTTTTTTGTTTGTTTGTTTTGGGTTTTTTTTAAGAAAGGAAAAGGGCTTTATCACCTATGAAGTAAAAATATTGTTTTCATTGAAGAGACCTTGAATTTAGAGCTGCATAATTGCAATGTGAGTTTTTTTCAAAACAGACCAATAATACATAAAAAAATCTGACCAAAACAAACAAAGATTAAAAGAACTCACAAGGGCAGAAGGCAGGCACAGCAACCCAAACCCTCCTCCCTAGTTGCTTGCAGCCAGCAGAAACCGTGTCAGAAAGTGGTAACGCAGGTAAAGAGTTCAACTGCTTTCTCCCTCGCTAAAGCAGCAGCTCTCCAACATAAGACAAAGACAACCACACCTCTGAAAGAAATAAATGTTGTTTCCCTACCAAAAAAATGTATTAAGACACACGACTCGGTTTACACAAAGTACACAAGATAGGAAACAACATAATCCAGTACCCAAGTGTTGGCCACGGGGGGCTGCCGGGGCGGCCCCTGTGAGGAGCGGCCAGGGCTGCCCCGCACCGGACACAGCTGGTTCCAGCCGGCTCCAGCGGCCCCAGCGCAGGGCACAGCTGAGCCCCTCAGCCCCGGGCGGGCGCCTCGGGGAAAGCCTGTGTCAGAAAGGGCAAAACGCTGCCCAGCAGCCAGGGCTGAGGGGAACGAGGTGAGAAACAGCCCTGCGAGCCCCAAGGGGAGAGTCCTGGTTAACTGGAGAAGTTCTAGCTGACTGGAAATTAGCAAATGTAACACCCACCTACAAGAAGGGTCGGAAGGACGATCCAGGGAACTATAGGCCTGTCAGCCTGACCTCGGTGCCAGGCAAGGTGATGGAACAGATCATCCTGAGTGCCATTACACGGCACATGCAGGACAATCGGGGCATCAGGGCCAGACAACATGGATTCATGAAAGGCAGGTCCTGCTCGACCAACCTGGTCTCCTTCTATGACCAAGTGACCCGCTTAGTAGATGAGGGCAGGGCTGTGGATGTAGTCTATCTAGACTTCAGTAAGGCATTCGACACTGTCTCCCACAGCATCCTCCTAGACAAACTGGCTGCCCGGGGCTTGGATGGGTGGACTCTTCAATGGGTTAAAAACTGGCTGGATGGGCGAGCCCAGAGAGTGGTGGTGAATGGGGCAAAGTCCAACTGGCGGTCGGTCACTAGCGGTGTCCCCCAGGGCTCAGTTCTGGGGCCAGTGCTGTTCAATATCTTTATAGATGATCTAGACGTAGGGATTGAGTGCACCCTCAGTAAATTCGCAGATGACACCAAGCTGGGTCATGACACCTCTGGGATCATCGAGTCCAACCATTGCCCTGACACCACCATGTCAACTAGACCATGGCACTAAGTGCCATGTCCAGTCTTTTCTTAAACACATCCAGAGGTGGTGACTCCACCACCTCCCTGGGCAGCCCGTTCCAATGTCTAATAACCCTTTCTGAAAAGAAATTCTTCCTAATGTCCAACCTGAACCTCCCCTGGTGAAGCTTTAGGCTATGTCCTCTTGTCCTATCACTAGTTGCCTGGGAGAAGAGGCCAGCTCCCACTTCACTACAACCTCCCTTCACGTAGTTGTAGACTGCAATAAGGTCACCTCTGAGCCTCCTCTTCGCCAGGCTAAAGATACTTGTGTAGAGCACGTACCACGTGAACCTTCAGTTGAAACAAAGCTGAAATACTAACTTTACCAGAATATCTCCATTTGGTTGTTTGTTTTTTTTTAAAAAAAAAAAAAACAAAAAAAAAATATATCGCTTCAAGATTAATTTGCCAAAACTACTTTGCAAATAAAATTTTATTAAGTAGCTGGTGTGGAAGTGGTTTTGCGTCATTGTGAAATAATTTTTTCTATACTATGCACATGAATGAGGCTATATAAAACTAAAGCTGTTAAGTAAATCGGATCATTAACATTTTAATACAAAAGGAGCAATGTAAAGATTTTGGCCTTGCACTTAATTACCCTCCATTTCATCTTTATTTGACATTGCATTTAGTTTTCCAAATGGATGCGTACTCTAAGTGCACAATTACCTATAAAGTGCAAAGACCAGGAAAGAAGAGAAATTGCTGAAGGCATTTATTTTCGACAGCTTTTCCAGAGTGTAAGCTCACCATGTTTCTACTAGAATGCTAAGCCTTCTGTTGCGAATTTCAGTTGCTGGCCAATAAGACTACTTTTTTTAAGTATCCCTTACAGACACATATGGTACTCTTCAAATAACTAGTTTAAAACCCATGACTTGATATCAAACAAAAAAGTTCGATCTACAGGAGAAGAGGGCTATGGATTGTGAAATACTTAGGAAGAGGTTGAGAACAAATTGCAGTATCAAACAAAAAAAATGAAAGAGTGCTGAAAAGAAATCTGCAGAATGTCCTTATAGAAACACTTAAACTGCTGGTGACTAGTGGGGAAAATAATAATGCAGTACCTATTTTTAAATAATGCTGCTAAAAAAGAACCTAGGATTTACAGCCTGATAAGATTTGACCCATTACTGAGTAAACTGATAGAGAATCTAATTAAAAATAGAATGGCAGAACAGTTGGATAAATACAACTTGATAGGCTCAAACCAGCATGGCTTCAGTAAAGGGAGGAGGAGGACAGAGGAAAGAAATCGCACTCCTTTAACCCAATAGAGTTACTCTTTGCCAACACACACAAACAGGGGAGGGGGAGTAGGTGAAGGCTGGCTTAATTATCCTCAGTTTTCAAAAATAATGTAATTAGATCTTTCCTAAAGGAGCATTAATTTTTTTTAATTACACATAAGGAGATTAATTATTTAGCTTTATGTCACCAGCTGTGTGCTAGGTAGTTTTCTGAGGGGCAAATATCTTGATTTAGAAACTAATTAAGCAATCGGAAATGAAGTTTAAAAGTTATTCCTCAAAACAACCACAGATATTTTCAAGTAGAAAAATCTCATGGGTCTATGCAGTTAATGATTTGGAAACGGAAATGGCTGGCAAATGGATGACATTTCCCAGTGACACCACACTGTTTCTGTTATAAAACATTATAGCGATCTGGGAGAAACCCAAGATAGAATCACATGCTTATACCTGGGGACTAAGCAAGATGATGGCAGATAAAATGTAACTTGTCTATTACAAAGTGTGAAGATGTGCCCAGGGAACAGAGGGTTAGAAACCCCCAGACTCGTTCTTCAATTCTTCACAAGACGACTTTTTAATTTTTTTTTTTTTTTTTTTTTTTTAAAAACATGAGACTTTGGAGTTCACCATAGAGAACTTGATGAGGTTAATTATTGGATATCAGGAATACAAACAGAATGCTTGGGTACATTGAAAAGGTTAGTTCCATACAGAGTCAACCTAGAAGAAATAAGCAAACATAAGCAGAACCACAGAATCACAGAATGTTAGGGATTGGAAGGGACATCGAAAGATCATCTAGTCCAATCCCCCTGCCGGGGCAGGATTGCCTAGACCATATCACACAGGAACACGTCCAGGCGGGTTTTGAATGTCTCCAGAGAAGGAGACTCCACAACCTCTCTGGGCAGCCTGTTCCAGTGTTCGGTCACCCTCACCGTAAAGAAGTTTTTCCTCATATTTAAGTGGAACCTCCTGTGTTCCAGCTTGCACCCATTACCCCTTGTCCTGTCAAGGGATGTCACTGAGAAGAGCCTGGCTCCATCCTCATGACACTTGCCCTTTACATATTTATAAACATTAATGAGGTCACCCCTCAGTCTCCTCCAAGCTAAAGAGACCCAGCTCCCTCAGCCTCTCCTCATAAGGGAGATGTTCCACTCCCTTAATCATCTTCGTGGCTCTGTGCTGGACTCTCTCTAGCAGTTCCCTGTCCTTCTTGAACTGAGGGGCACAAAACTGGACACAATATTGCAGATGCGGCCTCACCAGGGCAGAGTAGAGGGGGAGGAGAACCTCTCTCGACCTGCTGACCACACCCCTTCTAATACACCCCAGGATGCCATTGGCCTTCTTGGCCACAAGGGCACACTGCTGGCTCATGGTCATCCTGCTGTCCACTAGGACCCCCAGGTCCCTTTCCCCTACGCTGGTCTCCAACAGGTCTGCCCCCAACTTGTACTGGTACATGGGGTTGTTCTTGCCCAGATGCAGGACTCTACACTTGCCCTTGATATATTTCATTAAATTTCTCCCCGCCCAACTCTCCAGCCTGTCCAGGTCTCTCTGAATGGCTGCGCAGCCTTCCGGCGCGGCAGCCACTCCTCCCAGTTTTGTGTCATCAGCGAACTTGCTGACAGTGCACTCTATTCCCTCATCCAAGTCATTAATGAATATATTGAATAGTACTGGTCCCAGTACCGACCCTTGAGGGACTCCGCTAGACACAGGCCTCCAACTGGACTCTGTCCCATTGACCACCACTCTCTGGCTTCTTTCCTTCAGCCAATTCACAATACATCTCACTACCCGATCATCCAGACCACACTTCCTCAGTTTAGCTGCGAGGATGCTGTGGGAGACCGTGCCAAACGCTTTACTGAAATCGAGATAGACCACATCCACAGCTTTACCATCATCTATCCACCGGGTAACATCCTCATAAAAGGCTATCAAGTTGGCTGAGCATGACTTCCCCTTGGTGAAGCCATGCTGAGTGCCCCTAATGATCCCCCTATCCTTGATGTGCCTAGAGACAGCACCAAGGACAAGTTGTTCCATCACCTTTCCGGGGATGGAGGTGAGGCTGACCGGTCTATAGTTACCCGGGTCCTCCTTCTTGCCCTTTTTGAAGACTGGAGTGACATTCGCTTTCCTCCAGTCCTCAGGCACCTCTCCCGTTGCCCACGACTTAGCAAAGATGATGGAGAGTGGCCTAGCAATGACTTCCGCCAGCTCCCTCAGCACCCGCGGGTGCATCCCATCAGGGCCCATGGATTTATGGACATCCAGATTGCTTAATTGGTCCCCGACCCAGCCCTCATCTACCAAGACAGATTCCTCCTCTATCCTGACTTCTGAGGCCTCAGGGGTCCGGTGCTCCTCAGGACAGCCTCCAGCAGTATAGACAGAGGCAAAGAAGGCATTCACTAATTCCGCCTTCTTTTTATCCTCTGTCTCCAGGACCCCCACCTCATTCATCAGTGGGCCTACATTGCCTCTAGTGTTGGCTTTACCTGCAATGTATTTGAAGAAGCCCTTTCTGTTGTCCTTGACCTCTCTTGCAAGGTTTAATTCCAAGGAGGCCTTAGCTTTCCTAGTTGCCTCCCTACATCCTCTGACAACAGACTTATTCCTCCCAAGTGGCCAGCCCCTCCTTCCATGATCTGTACACCCTCTTCTTCCACTTGAGTTTGCCCAGCAGTTCCCTGTTTAACCATGCAGGTCTCCTGCTACCCTTCCTTGACTTCCTACCTGTTGGGATGCTCTGATCTTGAGCTCGGAAGCAGCAGTCCTTGAATGCTAACCAACTATCTTGGGCCCCCTTACCTTCTAGTACCCTGTCCCATGGGATTTCCCCTAGCAATTGCTTGAAAAGGCCAAAGTTGACCCTCCTGAAGTTCAGGGTTGTGATTCTGCTAGATATTCTGTTCCTGCCACATGAGATCCTGAACTCTACCATCTCATGGTCACTACAACCAAGGCTGCCCTCAACCTTCACCTCTTCAACCAGACCCTCCTTGTTAGTGAGGATAAGATCCAGCAGCGCTCCTCTCCTAGTTGGCTCATCCACCATTTGCATCAGAAAGTTATCATCAATGCACTGGAGGAACCTCCTGGACTGGGGATGGCTGGCTGAGTAGGCCTCCCAGCAAATATCAGGGTAGTTGAAATCCCCCATGACAACCAGGCCCTGTAATTGAGAGACTGCTCTCAGCTGCCTGTAGAAGGCCTCATCACCCTCCTCATCCTGATCCAGTGGCCTGTAATAGACACCCACAACAGTATCACCCCTGCCAGCCTGCCCCTTAATTCGCACCCACAAACTCTCAACTCGCTCCTGATCCGCCCCTGGACAGAACTCAATACATTCTAGCTGCTCACTCACATAAAGAGCAACTCCACCACCTCTCCTTAGCGGCCTGTCTTTCCTGAACAAGACATAGCCATCCATGACCACATTCCAGTCATGCAAGGCGTCCCACCAAGTCTCTGTAATTGCCACTAGATCATAGCCCCCCGACCGAACACGGATTTCCAACTCCTCCTGTTTATTCCCCATGCTGCGTGCATTGGTGTACAGGCATTTCAGGGACTGAGCTGAGCACACCGATTTCACCCTAGGGGGATGGGAGGCCTCCTGGTCTACCTCAACACTAGAGCGTTGCCCCAGTGGTGCAAGCCCAGATACTACCCCATCCCCCTTCGAATCTAGTTTAAAGCTCTCCGAATGAGCCCTGCTAATTCCTGTCCCAGAACCCTTTTGCCCCTACGACAAAAGCCTTTCCCATGTATTACAGTCACGCCTGGTGTCTTATAAAACCAGCCATTATCAAAGAACCCAAAGCCCTGCCTGTAGCACCAGTCTCGTAGCCAGGCATTTATAGAGAGAATCCTACTATTCCATCCCATGTCATCACCTGAAAATGGAAGGAGGGAGGAGAAAACAACTTGTGCCCCAGACTCTTTCACCAACCGTCCTAGGGCCTTGTAGTCTTTTTTCATCCCCCGCAGACTACGGGATGCAGCTTCTTCCCCACCTGTCTGGAAGATCAGCAGGGGGTAGTAGTCTGTGGCCTTCACCAGGTTGGGGAGTTGCCTGGTGATATCCCTGATTCGGGCTCCAGGCAGGCTGCAGACCTCCCTGTGTTGGGGGTCAGCTCTGCATATTGGGCCCTCAAGATCCCTTTAGGAAGGAGTCTCCAACCACTAAAACTCTTCTCTTCTTCCTTGTGGAGGAGGTAGCTATACGCCTGTCAGGTTTTTCCGACTGTGGTGGGACCTCTGATATAGGTTGCCTCTCCACCACATCCCCATTGGACCGGCTGTATTCCACTAGGGCTTCATATCTGTTGCTCAGAGGCACCTGTGGAGGCAAGGTAGGCAAGGAGGGCACTCACCTTTTGCCACGGCCATAGACTTGCCTCCACTCACTCCTCTCCTCTAGGTTATTGTTTTCCACCTGAGAGGGGCAGAGTACAGGGGTCCCTCGATCCTGGGAGCTCTCTGGCAGGTGCTCCCATTTTTGTTGCAGGGAGGGCAGAGCCTGGCTCCACCAGTCTATCTCCATTTCAGCCTCCCGAATGCTCCTAAGCCTTTCTACTTTGGCTTGAAGCCTTTCAACCTGGCTTTGCAGCTGTGCCGCTCGGCCGAGCAGATCATCTACTTGCTCACAGCGCACACAGCCCCCTGACACTACAGAGACAGCGTAGCATTCCCTGCAGCCTGCGACCTGCACCATCGCCTCCTTCCGTGGGAGCTCTGTCTGGGTTCCCACATCCATTTTGGTCTTCTTCCACCAGGTAGATACCATTGTTCTTTCACTGAGCTGGGAAATACCTGTTGGTGCCACCCCTGGTTCACAGCTCCTTGGCACCTTCCTCGCCTTGTGCACTGGGAGGGAGTCAGCCCTCCCCAACGAGCTGCAAACGGCTGCAGCCTCTCCTGCCCTGGGACACACCCAGTCACAGCTGAGTCTCCCTCTCCCTTCTGGGCAGGGACTAGTCCCTGTCCTCCAGGAGACTTTTTATCACCTGATCACAGTGGGTGGTGCGTTTAAATCGCTTAAATCGCCCGCGGTGCCTCCGCAGTGCCTCCGGCTACGCCCCCTCCTCTCCTGATTCGTTGCTGGGAACCTCCGGGTCCAGGTCCGGGGTGGGGGGGAAGCAGCTCGGGGCTGATGCTCGCGGGGGGCTCAGGGGGGGCCCAGAGTACGAAAACTGCCCGGTTAAGCCCGATGTCGCCCTCGCCCCCGCACTAACCTCAAGTCGCTGCCGCCGCTTTCACTGCTGCCGCCGCTAACACTAAAAGAGTTAGAACAACTATCTGATATTTTCAATATCTTAACGAAATTCAAGGTGACCATTCTTATCGAACATATGGAAACTATAGAAACTAGGCATCCAAAGAACTGAAAGCTTAGTCTCTACCTTAATATTTCACCTATTTCATGTAATCACTGGAATTATCTCAACTCTCCTCCTTCCTGTATTGATATTTAAGTCGTTTTTGAACATGGCCAGAAATGCAGCATATTGGAGGACACAGCAGAATGGTTCACCATTGCTAGCTCTGGCAGTTTACCAAACTTTAATCTAGCTCAGATATGTCTAAACTACATTATTATGACTGTAGGAGGACAGAGAAGAGGTCTGTGGGAAAAAGAAAGCCATTCACTAGTCTTACAATGTTTCTTTCCCAGAAATAAAGAACATTTTAACTGCACATATGGCTACATTTTAAACCTCAACTTTGCACCCAGTGAAGCAGGAACAAAGAGTGTTCTTCCAAAACTGCTGTAGAGATTGGTGACATAAAACAAAGGGGAAAAAACTACTGGGTAAAGGCTCCAAATAATCTGGAGACATTGCCACTGTCAGTCAAGTAGTTTGGGTATCAGTAATTCCGCTCCTCTATATCCACCAAAGAAAGCAGGAAAGCAGCTGATTAGTTTTTTGGGAGCAGTGAAGGAGCAGGAAGGGTAACCCTTCGAAAGAGCCACAAGACTAACCAAATTTGGAGTAATAACCAGCCAACAAGTAAAAACATCAGCTAAGGTTAGGCAGAATAAATATCCTTACAGTCAGAGGAACCTGGGGGGAACAACAAACACATTCAACAGAGAGTGATTCCCAGTGCCTCCCATCAAATGTGGGTGACACCTTGCAAACTGTTTAGCAACACTGAGCAGCCAGCATCCCAGAGGGTCAGACTTGGCTCTGGTACCCAGCTGCACTCGAGCAGTGGGTGCAAGCACCTGCACAGTGCTATTTGAATGGTTGCATCCATTCAAACATTTTGCACAGCATTCACTGGGATGGCTGCCCTTCTTTCAGACCTCAACAAGATCTCCTTTCGTAATTCATAAGCTGCCACTCCCCAAGATCTTACCAAGTCATAGGAGCTACTCCTCAAATCCCCCACCAGCTCCAGCCCAGACAGTCACAAGGAGCTTAAGCACAATGAAGGTGGGGTGGAATCTGTTGTGTGCTCAGATCCCTGGGGCAGCATCTCTCTGGATACCTTTGGGTATCCAAAGGATCACAGAGTACTGCTGGGGAAGCTCTGCTTATTCCCTCTTCTGTTCACTTACTCCAAGTTTCTGGTATTTTGAGACTCACCTCCATTCTTTTGTCCTTCAATTTTTATCTTTATTTTTCTCTCTTTTTTTTAAAATTTATTTAAAAAGAAGGTCTCTGAGGGGAAGAGAGGTTCAAGCCACCAGGAAAGCCAGAAAAGCACTATCCAAACAGATGCATAGGGATGAACAAGTACAGGGCAAGTAAATGGTGAAAATCTAAGAAATAAGAGGAAGGAGCTGGCATACCTAGCTCCAAAGAGGGAAGTCCTTCTTTGCCTCTACAAGGCACATCTGAATCATGATGAAATCAAGACAAAAAAAAAAAAGCAAACAGTATAAAAAAGTTCCCAGGGAAACTAAAATAGCCCATGCTGGAAATGAAGCAATGCTGTACATTCAAACAAGCCTGGAACTGAATTAAAATTAAGTAAGATATCTGTGTCAACAATTAGCACTGAGAACACACATAAAAATTCAATACCAAAATAGAATAATTAGGGAATTGGGTCTTCATTACCAATTGCCTGAAGGTTGTCAGGGAGTTCCCAAATATTCACAGATCTACTTTTCCCTGCATGTTTGTGCCTCTGGGCGGATCATATTGGCTTCTTGGATGCCTTCAGCAAGTGCTGAAGGTTTTTAGGTCTTTCTTTTGTTCCCCTACCTGGTTACCTCACTCAGAGCTTTGTTGTTTTTTTTTTGTTTGGTGGTGTTTTGGGGTTGTTTTTTTTAAAAAAAAAAAAAAACAAAACACACCTGGACACACTCCTTTCTCTCTTTTTTTACTCCCAGTTTGTCTTCTGCAGTATGTTTCTTGGGTTTCTGTATTCTCAGAGGGAATTTTCATTTTCTTTCCCTAGTGGGATCCATCTGGTCTGACTGAGGAATCCAGCAGGTATACCGAAGTGTACTATGTGCTCAAGAAAACAGACTTTGAAACATCCCTTTCAAGACACGTTAACCTACAGTTTCTGGACCTTTTAAGCTAGAGTTAGTGTCTTCATCTTGTTTGATAGCTCTTGAAGAACGTATTTTATGAATTTAAGTAATCATTCTGTGCAGTTATACTTTGCTCTTCCACAATGACTGCTGACAAGAAGAACCCACAGTTTATTGCATTATTGCATGACAGATACTTCTTTGTTCTATACCTGCTGTTTGATTTTTTTAATATCCTTCATTCTTGTATCACGAGACATGAAAAATGAATATAAAGTGATTAATGCACATTCATCATTTTATAAGCCATTAGAACATTTGCCTCCTCCTCGAGTTAAAGACTTAGTTACTTAATCTTTTCTTATGCCGAAGTCAATGAAAAATCTCCGATTACCCTTGCTATTGCTATCAATAGCTAGGGAATTAAATGACGAACTTCAGTGGCAGGCATCAACTTCTTATTTCTTTTGCTTGCAGGAAGGAGAAAAGTAGGTCCAGTTAGACACAGCCAACGTTCTCAACCAGCTAACTCAAAACTAGCCAACATGAGTCAACAGCACATTATTGTACGTGTTTCACCAAAACCTATGTTTTAAACAATATCATTGAGTAAACCTACTTTAACTATATTATAAAGATCATGCTTTATACAATAAACAGTATATTTTAAACAATCCGCAGTTTACCATATACATTAGGTAACTTCCAGATGGAAACCCCTGTTAGTAACAAGATTTATGAACAGACTAATGGAAGATGAACTGAACTGACCTATACCACAACAAACCTTAACTGAGCTGAAATCAGTAGTCAGCTCTCATATTTCCCAATATTTCTTCAATTTTCGTATAAAAGTCAATTTAAAAAGTTAGCATTTCGGTTCTTTTTTCTTATGTGTATGTGACCAGATTCTTCTTTTTCTTATAAAACCACACTGATTTGTCTGGGAAATAATATGTATCATTTAGTAACACCTGCATTTTCTGTATAAACCAGTGAACTAAATTCAGTTTAATGATCCAGAACATAATACACTTCTAAACATCAGCAAACTATTTGTTTTACTTAATATTGAAATTTTTTTAACAGAATAGTCAATTCTGCATTTCCAAAGGCCTCTTACTCTATTTCATGTCAAGTACAAGACTAGGGAGAGGATTGGGGGGGGGGGGTGCCTTCATGCCCTCTGAGAGTATAGAAACTCAAGAAACATTTACTGCAGAAGATAAACTGGTAGGAACAAGACTGGGGGCGGAGGAGGAAGAGAAGTGTGTCTCAAAAGTTTACAAACTCTGAATGAAGTAACCAGATAGGGGAACCAAAAAGAACAGACATAAAGCCTCCAGCACTTGCTGAAGGCATCCAAGAATGATGTCTTCAAATCCCCCACAACCTAAAGAGTTGAATACAACTGTCTCTTCCTGTCTCCTTCCAAATTATGAAGTTGCTTTCACTTTTTAAATTACTAGATAATTCTGGGAAAAAGGTAAGTCTGCATAAAGAGAGTAAAGACTAATCCTCACCCTCCAAAACAAATTCATCATATCACAGCACTAACCTGACAGAAGGTAAATGGACGAGGTCAGGGGAACACGTCCTTCTCTTAGGCTGGGAATCCCAGTTCAACAGAATTGAGGAGAAATACCTGTCATTAATACGATACAGTCGCTGCTACAGTGATCCTGAATGTTTCTCACAAGGTTGGTAGCTTTCATCCAAACTGTTGAGTGAGAAGAAATGGAGAGAGGACTGCTTTCTTACATCTCTCATTCCCCTAGTTAGCCTTCTATGATCCTGAGCAAGGTAAATAAGCATGTTAAAAAAAATTCAATGTTACTTTGTCACTTTTGATACATTCTAGATCCTCTTCAAAACTGTTCATATTCCTAGTAATAGAAACGTAAGCTCTATAAGTTTTCTTTGTTTGATGCAGTGCTTATCACTTCATATAAGCAACCAGTTAAAGCCCCCATTGAATAGGAAGGAAGATACAAATGTTTTTAACCGGGCTGCAGAATCTGTAGAAAGCATGTCTGCAGTACTCCCTGGAGTGGAATACAGAATATTGAATGCAGTCATTCACCAGCAACCATAAAGAAAGGCCTATAGCTGTAGCAGCATCATATTCTGATTATGCAACATCACACAGTACAACAGTAAAGGGTGCAGCTGATCTCACTATGTGCTGAGACACTGAAAACGTATAAGCATCAGCACAATTTAATATATCTTACTTTGGAAGTGTTACCAATTCCATCACAGCATTCTATGCATCAAAACCATCCCAAGGATATTCAATTATTGGGTGACATGTGGAAAAAATAGTTCTTCCCACACCTCCCTTGCAGTGCTCTGGAATATATTCAATAAAAAAGATTAAATCATTTGAAAGCCTTAAGCAGCACAGAATATGATAACACGTACTACGTTCTAAGGCTGTGGTGTTATAGAAAAGTTGAGACAGACAACAAAAACTTTAAACAACTGAATAGTCTAAAAATATAGCCAAACACACTGTATTTAGTTCTGAAAAGCCTGGGAAAAATTATGTATTGTCTAAACCTACAGCTTCCTGTAACGTTAAAAGTGCGGCTGATTAATGTTGGAGCACGTATTGGAATTGCACTACAAGGTGCTCAGGAGAACCTCTTAATGGCTCTCCTTCTGAAAGAGCCAGGTCTTTGAACATAAAAGTCAATAAGCAGAAATGCTATAAAGCTTAGGGATAATGAAGATAGACAGATGTTGTCTCAGGGTGTAGGTTAGCCAGATAGGTGGCCACATTAATTAATACTTTAATGACTTGCATACATGTGTCTGTTTCCCTCTGCATTCGCAAAACATTTGAAAGTGTGACTTGGTACTTATTTAAAGCTACATTTCTAGGTTCCACAAAACACAAGAAAAAACCCGTACTTATCCTCTGGAGTTTTTTCTATCACATATAAACAAGGTGTGTGTTTGTTAAGAAGATGAAAACTTAGAATATCTAATGAAATTACGTCTCTTATCCTCCCTAATTACCCCTTTATGATTATTCTTTTACAGGTATTACTCATCAGGGATGGAACCACAGTAAAGATTTAACAAAACACTTATCCTTCTCTGTTTGTGGACAATTCTAAAGCTTGGTTCCTATCACATACTAATTTAGCTGTCTGTATCAAAGCCAGCCGACTGTATAATTGGATCAAACACTCCAAGGATAACATTAATTAACAAAACTAAAATCCTAGCATTAAAAAATTTATTGGGCATCAGCAAAAGATTTCTTGTACTGCTCATTATCCATAATTACCCAGAAAATATGTTGCTTCTGAAAGACAAAGAAAGAAAGAGACAAAAGTGGCAGAGGAGGGAGAAAAAACCCACAATGATCAGAAAGAAATCTAGTATATTGACAATATCTGCCTCAACAATTGTTTGGAAAAAAAGAAAACAATAATTTTAGATCCTTTCCAGTAGCTAAAAATATTTTTTCTAAGGTGTTCAGTACTTGCTACTAACTTTCCCCTTCTTTCCTTCCAAGGCCAGAAAGAGAGTGGTGGTGATGATAACAACCATCTAGCATCCTAAACTTTTTTATACAGCCTTAGGGTCTCAGACATTTCATATATCATCACTTAATTTTGATTTTAGAAAGTACTTATGATAATGAAAATCTAAAGATGTAATCTATCCTACAAATTCTTATCTACAGCTCAAGTCTTCATCTGGGAAAAAATCCCAGTTAAGTCAAAGACTCTCCTCATGTGAGCAGAGCTTAATACCCTGCAGGAGTAAGGTGTCATTAATTAATGATATTTAACACCACTTGTGAGAGGGCCTATTCTCTTCCAGTAGCATTCCAGACTGATATAATTTGGTTACATGACCAGCAAACCGAAACTGGACTGTGTTTTGTTCATAACTGTATAATGTGAAACAGAATTAACCATAACAACACATAGATAAACAAGAATTGCACATGATACCATCACAAAGCAAAGTCATTTTTAATTTCTTTAATTACCATCCAAGTTTTTTAAGTTTTGACCTAAAAACAATAGTCTTTTAGCCTGAGATTAAATTCTGACAGTTTCACAAAGGACAGCATGTGGATGGAAAAAAGCTCCATGATGTGCCAGTGTTAGTATAAATTGGATATGCATTTATGAACTCAGTGATACATGAACACGATAGAAGCAATAAAAGAGAACAGAGTAACTTGCTGCATTTTTTTTTAATTGACATTAAATACAAAATTTGAGAACACATCATATCTATATTATATCCAACATTATAGCTTTGAGTATTTTTTAAACACAAAAGTGGGAAAAAAAGCATTTCAAAATATTACTGGTTTTGATATGTTCCTGCAGGTACTGAAGGCACACCAGAAGAAACAAATGTGAAATTACTTAAAAGAATCCCTAATGCATTTCTCACTCAGCATGCCAAAGTTTTAGAACACCAGTTTTTCTTTGTGAACCACCTTTTCAGAATCAAACACTGAAGTCTAAAACTATGCATACAACAGAAGCCTGAATTTTCAGAAAAGACTAAAACTTCTTCCAGAATATCCACTAGGCTGACATGAATACACTTCCCAGTATTAAGATAGAAAGGCCCAAGAAAGCAAACAAATACTTCATATGTGCAAGACTCTAGTCTTAGGAATACAGTCAGTCACATTGATACATGCTTGATTTTCAAAATACTATCCTATTAATGATGTCAAACTACTAAACATCATACAGATTTTCTTTTTTTTAGAAAAGCTTTAGTAATCAAGCTACTTAGGCATATGTTTACTTTTGAAATCAAAAGGATTTAATCACACACTTAAATATTTGGTTGAATTATATCATTCCTTCATAACAAGAATTCTGTACAGGCTCTTTAGAAACAGGTAAGTCAGAGTCCTTGCATTAAACCTTAGGCATTAAAAGAAAAAGGTTGCAGTTCGTTTGTTTTTTGGGGTTTTCTTTGTTTTGTTTTTTCTTAAAAATACAGTGTTTTCCAAAAAAATAGTCAAACATCAAACAACTGCTTACGCACTTAACAGTAGTAGCCTTTAGGACTGATGCTATATGAAGTGCACGGTCTCTACAAAAGGAATAAAGCTAAACAGATCTAAAGTCTATAGAGCTATATTCAATCTTGCTAATATTAAAAAAAAAAAAAATGGAAGCCACTACAATAATGTACCAATGAAAATTATAGTAACTATCTGAGGTCCACACCTATAACTTTTTATTCATTTTTATGTCTACAAGAATTAAATAAAAGCAGATAAGAGAACCTGATGCTAGTAGCAAAACGTCACAATAGAATTAATGCCATAAACACAACTAATAACCACCTCATATGAACTAAACACAATTTTTTTTGAATCCTCTTTTCTCATATCCTTGAGCCAGAAGCTTAAAGAATGAAATTCTCAACTAAACCCTTCCTGAGCTCTCCTGCAAGCCTGCCAAACAAAACCAGCTACATTCAAGCTGCTCAGTAATACCATTTTGGCTATTCTGAGGTAATTCTCCATTAAGAAACCCTTACATCAAAACCTCAGTCACACATAAACCAAGTGACTCCAACTTCTCCTAGAAGCCCAACTGCTCCCACTAGGCAAGACTAGGCTTTAGAAACAATTGCATAGAGCTTGCCTCCACCACCCAACTCACCACAGAAGCATTCAACAACATACAGAAAAACCCAGGAGCGTCCACCAGTGTCTCCACGAACAGCACAGCCCCACAATCCACCTGCCCACCCATTCCTCATGTAGTATTACCTCTCATATTGCTCCCAGCTGTTTTCCTCTCTGCAGGTTAAAAGAACAGACAAGAAGTAATTGCTTTTCTCTGATCTAGCACATCAGGTGTCCTGTTTTAATTCATTAGTCTCCGTAGTGAAAGCTTTCTGCTACACTTACTCCACCAGATTTTCAGAAAAATGAAGATATTCAAAAAGGTGTTACACTTTAAATTGTTCTTGGGAGCATAAGTGTTTCCTTTGTTCTCTGTGATGTTGTCTGTTTATCATAATTCTAGTTAAGATAAAAAAACAGTGATGAAGCATTTAGAAAGTAAAAGTAAGCTTTTTGAGGCGGAGGAGATGAAGGAACATGAGGTACAAAAACTCAGACAAAAGGGAAAAATTAATTGCCTTCATTAGACTGGAGACTATACTAAGAAAAAACTGACTTAGGATGAAGTCCAAATCAGAATTTATTTTGTCTAAATAAAGGAAAGCAATATTTGTAGTAAGATGGAAGACAAATATGTAGTTTAGATAAGATGGTGTGAAAACACAAATTAAATAGGTCAGCATCTGTTAGAAATAGTTCCTTTCAACCCCCTGCCAAAGAAAAAAATCAGAGAAAGCTTAAATACTTAATGTCACTATGATGTGTATATGAATGAAGTTATAATACCTAATAAAATACAATATTCCGTGCTTTCTATGGGTTATAGCTATACCACATATACAATGAATACACAGACTAAAATGGGATAAGAGGGGTATGAAGGAAAGGCTATCACTCAAGATCGTTTTGCATCTTCTTTATTGTCCACCACACACCTGTTGTGCTTGAGTTGTGGATATAATACCTACCACTGTTAAAATAGACTTTGATTCTTCTAGTAAGTACAGTAACCTTATAACAACCTTAGTATACACATATATGTAGAAAGTATTATATTTTAAATACAGTCATATAGTACAGTGAAGACCTATCAAGTCTGTTTTACCTAAATGTACTTTATTATCCCTCTTTCTTTATTTGTGCCCATTTAAGGGGATGAACCAAGAGAATAAGTCAAGAAACAAACAGTTTTCTTGTGTGCTGCTTTCAGCTTGGATAGAGTTAATTTTCCTCGTAGTAGCTAGTATAGGGCTATGTCTTAGATTTGTGCTGGAAACAGTGTTGATAATACAGGGATGTTTTCATTATTGCTGAGCAGTGCTTACACAGAGTCAAGGCCTTTTCTGCTTCTCACACCACCCCACCAGTGAGTAGGCTGGGGGTGCACAAGAAGTCGGGAGTGGACACAGCTGGGACAGCTGACCCCAACTGACCAAAGGGATATTCCACACCATATGACATCATGCTGAGCATATAAAGCTGGGGGAAGAAGAAGGAAGGGGGGATATTTGGAGTGATGACATTTGTCTTCTCAAGTCACCGTTACACATGATGGGGCCCTGCTTTCCTGGAGATGGCTGAGCACCTGCCTGACAATGGGAAGTAGTGAATAAATTCCTTGTTTTGCTTTGCTTGCGCATGTGGCTTTTGCTTTCCCTATTAAACTGTCTTTGTATCAACCCACAAGTTTTCTCATTTTTGCTCTTCCCATTCTCCCCCCCATCCCACCAGGAGGGAGTGAGCGAGCAGCTGTGCGGGGCTTAGATGCCAGCTGGGGTTAAACTACAAAGGCTTGGCACTTACAGCAGAGTTCCTTGACAGTTTGGGTCTCCTCCCTCACACCAACCAAAAAATAGTTGTTTTCTAAAGAACAATATACTGATTAGGTATAATAATAATCAGTGCCAATTATGACATTTTTGGCATCTGACTACTGATTCCATGCACATTTTATGTCCCTGTGAGGCTGGCAGTTCCCTCTGATGAAGTAGTTCAACCTGCCCTAGAATCACCCCTAAGAAAAGGTCCTAAGTACTCTTATATATTAGGGCACCTGGTCTACGAGGAAATTGGCACTATAAGCAGCTCAATGTTCCTGTTCCAATTCATGACAAATATTTCAAGTGATTGCTTTCCAGATACAGAAGAAAATGTATCAGCTGTTCTTCAAATAGCTAAAAATACCCTCTGATAATACTTTATCTCCGTGAGGGCTGTAGTATGGATGTGGGTGTGATTTTCACATCCTATGCTCCTGTAAATATTCACCTCTCGTTATTTCTCTCTTCTCTGTGCTGATGCAAAGCCACACCAAATAATTTTGGTTCCCAAGAGATAAATTTGATCGAATGGATTGATTGGGTAATAGAAAGCCTATAATAGCACCCTGCCCCACTGACTCAAAGTTTACAGTCTACAGGTAATTCTCATTGAATGAGAGGTAAGCAGCATTTTACTCTGACCATTAGCAAATGAGCCTCCTTGAGGCTATTGTCACTTTGGTGTAAATTAACTCCTGAAGCCATCACAGAAGGCCTCAGAGCACTTATGCAGCTTACGTGTGGCAAATGCCACCATACACAATGAGGAGTTTTACCTGACTTGTGTGTGGCTAATAAGCTCACCAGTAATTTACCAAGGAAAATATTTTTTTGTACTTGAAAAAAAACCATAGAATATAAAATTTAGACTTATACCTTAACGATTGGTGTCATCATCTTCTCTAGTTTGTAATATAAATAAAAGAATGTCACAAGTAATAGAACAAGAAAATGCAATAAAGGAATTCTAGGAAAGTGGTGTAATTTGCATATAGATGACCATATCAAAGTCCGTGAGACAGAGAATACATAGCTCTATGCTTAGTCATATTTTTCCTGCTATTGACAACAATGAATTGTCTACGTATGTTGTTGTGGTTGGACCTCTTATAGGGATGTTTAGTACTAATTAAAATTTTAAAAAGCCTCTCTGCTTCATGATGTGCTGTACTAATTCCTGGTCAAGCATCAGAATATGCCACAGTGAGCAATTGGTCGCTTTAAAAGAAAATTCTGCGTGATTTTTCTCAAGGACTAAATCCAGGGAAAGTAGAACTAGATTTGACTACTTAGATAACTCACTCAGATGGTCATTTCACAAAGCAGATACTGGTGTTGGTTTCTTTCGGACAGTCAAGCAATAGCCATAGTCAAACCGAAGACAAAAATAGTTTTCTTTTCATATGTACTTAGAGTGGAACTACTTGCTTGTTAATAAATTCTCTCACATCCATTCATATACTTAAGCAAATGACCGCCCCCCCCCCCCCCCCAAAAAAAAAAACCGCTTCATTGTTTGCCTTGTGTGTGAACCTTTTTTTCTGTTCTGATATTGGTGATCTATCCTTCCCTATTTTATCTTCTATTCCTTACTTAAGAAGAAAAAAACACAAAACAACTAAAAAACCTGCTTGCACTATGGTAACTGCTTACTTCCCGTATATTTCACCTCTTCTTTTCCTTTATCAAAAGAGATGTTCTAGTTCTAATTTCTTGTCACATTCTCAAAGCATATCAATATGTATAAAGTAATTGCAGCGTTCAAAAACAACAAACCCCAAAAGGCTTATAACTAGACCACAGTCTGAAAACTGTAAATAGAATGCTTTTTGTTTCACTGCCCTTGACGTGTTTGTATAATTATTTTATAATTAATATATTTTTATTTCCTATTTTACGTCTTGCTTGTTTGTGATAGTGTTTTCCAAGAAAATGTATTTGAGGTACCAAAACCACTGAAAAATACAATTTCAAAATGGCACCAGAAAATGATACTTCCAACCTTATTATCTCTTCTTTTTATTGAGGAAAAATAATTCTCAGACAGCCTGGGGGATCCTGGACCAAGTCCACCCTTCCAAGAGCTCTGAAATGGGAGTGTTGTTTGGAGCAGATTAAGGGAGGGCTGGGGCATGGCTCATGGCACACAATGGAATTAAAAATACCCACTAAAGTCCACCTTAACAGGAAAAAGCTCTACTTCTGCCAAAACGCAAAGGGACACTAACTAAATAGTGGGACAGAAAAAAAAACTTTCACGTCTGTCCTTTGAGAGAAGGAGCACACATTTCAGAGAAAGGTATTTAAATAAGCACATAAAACCAGCCAGCACCTTTGGGAAGGAACATTCACCTTTACAGGCACATTTTTATAGACCGATAACCAGCATAACTCACCCATCTTGAAAGGCAGGAACCCTGCTGGTTACCAACAGTGATAGATCAAGGGAGGATTTCATAACTCTGCCAGATTCAGAGGTTTGAAGCTTAACCTTCAGTACAGGACCACACAGTGTAATTTGGATTAGCTCCTGGCAATAGTCGAGTTAGTATGCTAAATATAACTAAATCTAAAATATGTATGGAAAGTGGCTGATCTCCTCTGGAATTGCTCAGTTTTTGTGATTATTGGTAAGTTAAAGAAACATACATTCATCACCTAAAATAAACGAAAGACAAAAGAGAAAGCACATAGAAAAAAATATACAAACCACTTATGATTCCTTTTGTGACATCTTAAGCTGCAGCTGCAATGTGGCAAGTATATAAAAAATACTAAATTCTTTATGTCAGTTTTGTTCGTTCTTGGAAGGGAGGTGGAGGATTCTGTTGATTTTCCAGAAAAGATTTAATTCAACATCCAGTGAGCAATGGGGCTGGAAGGTGGAGCCATGGATAAAGGCAGGAGGGCTGCAGCCAGCAGTTAAGTTGGCTTGGGTTGATGTGGAAGATCATCCACATTCTTGAGACTTGTGGCATATAAATACACATCTATAACGTCAGCTACCAACGGTTTTATTTCCTCTTCTATTTTTTTTTTTTTGGATGTTTATGGAACTTTAACAATGTAGTCAGCACTGCACAAGGCACTGAATTAGATTAACTTCGGGTTCTTAATTAAGATGTCTAATATAGAATTGTAATCACTGCAGGACTGCAGGTCCTGTCTGTAGTCAATGGACAGAAAAAGAGACTTATAGAGGAGCATTCAGGTCTTAGTGAGCTAAATCCATGCCTGTGTCTCTCTTGGGGCTCTAAGTATCACAGAATCACAGAATCAACCAGGTTGGAAGAGACCTCAGGGATCATCAAGTCCAACCGCTGCCCCTACACCACCCTGTCGACTAGACCATGGCAATAAGTGCCATGTCCAGTCTTTTCTTAAACACATCCAGAGATGGTGACTCCACCACCTCCCTGGGCAGCCCGTTCCAATGTCTAATAACCCTTTCTGTAAAGAAATTCTTCCTGATGTCCAACCTGAACCTCCCCTGGCGAAGCTTGAGGCTGTGCCCTCTTGTCCTATCGCTAGTTGCCCGGGAGAAAAGGCCAACTCCCACTTCACTACAACCTCCCTTCAGGTAGTTGTAGACTGCAATAAGGTCACCTCGGAGCCTCCTCTTCTCCAGGCTAAACAACCCCAGCTCCCTCAGCCGTTCCTCGTAGGTCAGACCCTCCAGACCCTTCACCAGCTTGGTCGCCCTCCTCTGGACTCGCTCCAACACCTCAACATCTTTCTTGAAGTGCGGGGCCCAGAACTGAACACAGTACTCAAGATGCGGCCTCACCAGTGCCGAGTACAGAGGGACGATCACTTCCCTAGACCGTCTGGCTACACTATTCCTAATAGAGGCCAGGACGCCATTGGCCTTCTTGGCCACCTGGGCACACTGCTGGCTCATGTTTAGCCAGCTGTTGATCAGCACCCCCAGGTCTCTTTCCACTGGGCCGCTTTCTAACCACTCTTCCCCCAGCCTGTAGAGATGCATGGGGTTGTTGTGGCCAAAGTGTAAGACCCGGCACTTGTTCTTGTTGAACCTCATGCCGTTGGTCTCGGCCCATCTATCTAACCTGTCCAGATCCCTCTGAAGGGCCTTCCTACCCTCCAGCAGATCGACACTCCCACCCAGCTTGGTGTCATCTGCAAATTTACTGAGGGTGCATTCAATCCCTACATCTAGATCATCTATAAAGATATTGAACAGCACTGGCCCCAGAACTGAGCCCTGGGGAACACCGCTAGTGACCGGCCACCAGTTGGACTTTGCCCCATTCACCACCACTCTCTGGGCTCGCCCATCCAGCCAGTTTTTAATCCATTTAAGAGTCCACCCATCCAAGCCCCGGGCAGCCAGTTTGTCTAGGAGGATGCTGTGGGAGACAGTGTTGAACGCCTTACTGAAGTCTAGATAGACTACATCCACAGCCCTGCCCTCATCTGCTAAGCGGGTCACTTTGGCATAGAAGGAGACCAGGTTGGTCGAGCAGGACCTGCCTTTCATGAATCCATGTTGGCTGGCCCCGATGCCCCGATTGTCCTGTATGTGCCGTGTAATGGCACTCAGGATGATCTGTTCCATCACCTTGCCTGGCACCGAGGTCAGGCTGACAGGCCTATAGTTTCCTGGATCGTCCTTCCGACCCTTCTTGTAGATGGGCGTTACGTTTGCTAATTTCCAGTCAGCTGGAACTTCTCCAGTTAACCAGGACTGCCGGTAGATAATAGAGAGTGGTTTGGCAAGTTCATTTGCCAGTTCCTTCATTACTCTGGGGTGAATCCCATCCGGGCCCATAGCCTTGTGGGTGTCCAACTGGCACAGAAGGTCACTAACCATCTCCTCCTGGATCCTGGGAGGTTCACACAGTCCCCCATCCCTAACTTCAGGCTCTGGGGGCCGAGTCTCCTGAGGACAACTGGTCTTGACATTAAAGACCGAGGCAAAGAAGGCATTGAGCACCTCTGCCTTTTCCTCATCCCCTGACACTACACTACCCTCCTCATTCAGCAAGTGGTGGAGGCTCTCCTTGACCCTCCTTTTGCTGTTGATATATTTGTAAAAACTTTTTTTGTTGTCTTTGACTGTAGCAGCCAAATCGAGCTCTAATTGAGCTTTGGCCCTTCTAATCTTCTCCCTACACGACCTGGCCACGTCCCTATAGACCTCCCAAGTTACCCGACCCTTCTTCCAGAGCAAGTAGGCTCTCTTTTTTTCCTTAAGTTCTAGTCTAAGTTCCCTGTTTAACCAGGCCGGTCTTTTTCCCCGACGGCTTGTCTTCCTACAGACTGGGACAGCCTGCTCCTGAATATTTAACAATTCCCTTTTGAAACATGTCCAGCCTTCCTGGACTCCTTTGCCCTCCAGGACCGATTCCCAAGGGACTCGGTCCACCAGCCTCTTAAACAGGCTAAAGTCAGCCCGCCGGAAATCTAAGGCAGGAGTTCTACTCTTGCCCCTCCTTACTTCCCCCACTATCGAAAACTCTAACATTTCATGGTCGCGACTCCCAAGACGGCCACCGACCCTCACATCTCCCACTAGTCCTTCTCTGTTCACAAACAACAAATCAAACAGGGCCCCTCCTCTAGTGGGCTCATTTACCACTTGCATGAGGAAGTTGTCCTCCACACATTCTAGGAACCTCCTAGATTGCTTCCTCTCTGCCATGTTGTATTTCCAGCAGACATCCGGCAAGTTGAAGTCGCCCACGAGTACAAGGGCCGGCGACCGGGCGGCTTCTGACAGCCGCTTGTAAAACACCTCATCCGCCTGCTCATCCTGGTTGGGTGGTCTATAACAGACTCCCACCGTAATGTCCGCCCTGCCGACCTTCAGGGCCTTCCGTCCTGCCTGATCTTCACCCATAAACATTCGACCTTGTCATCCTCACCATCTTCCTCAATTTCAACACAGTCCAAGCACTCCCTAACATATAGTGCTACCCCACCACCTCTCCTGCTTCGCCTGTCCCTCTTAAAGAGCTTATAGCCATCCATAGCTGCACTCCAGTCATGAGAGTCATCCCACCACGTTTCTGTGATGGCAACCACATCATAACCTTCCTGCTGTACAGTGGCTTCTAGCTCTTCCTGTTTGTTGCCCATACTGCGTGCATTGGTGTAAACACACTTCAGCTGGGCTAGCGGCCTTGCCCCCGACGCAGGCCTGTCACCCCTAGGTTTATTTGTGGCTGCCCTGGTCTTATCCCCCTCCCCCATCGAACCTAGTTTAAAGACCTCTTGATCAGCCCTGCCAACTTCTGGGCCATAACCCTTTTCCCCTTCTGATTCAGTTGTTCCCCATCCGGCATAAGCAGGCCCAGTGCCATGAAAGCCGCCCCGTGGTCAACAAACCCAAAATCCCACCTCCGGCACCAGTCTCTTAGCCACATATTAATCTGTTGTACTTTCATAGTCCTTTCCCTATTTTCACCAAATACCAAAGGAATTGAAGAGAATATCACCTGCGCACCTACCCCCTTCACCAAACGCCCCAGGGCCCTGAAGTCCCTTTTGATTGCCCTGGGACTTCTCTCTTCAATCTCATCCCTACCCACCTGGAATACTAATAGTGGGTAGTAGTCAGAGGGCCTCACCAGATCAGGAAGCCTCCTGGCAACATCCCTTACCCGTGCCCCTGGGAGGCAGCAGACTTCCCTGTGAGTCGGGTCTGGCCTGCATATGGGGCCCTCCATTCCCCTTAGCAGGGAGTCGCCTATAACAATTACTTTTCTTTTCTCCTTCTTGGAGCTGGTTGCAACCCTCTTACTCGGTTGCTTCTGTTTACGTAGCCCCGTAGAGGGTCTTGCTTTCTCTGTTTGGTGGAGAAAATAATGAAATGAATAACAATTCCCAGTGGCTGAAACAGTTCAGGTAGCAAGTCTGTTCTCATATCAACACCTTGAAGAGGAATCAGAATCTTTGGTGTATTGCTAAAGGTTTAAGAGGATAAAAAATGATGAAATGGTTTGGATGATGGTTTTCACCTGAGGACAGAGACAAGAGTCCTAACCTAAGGGTTAGTAAACATGAGAATGGATTGCAACTTCTCTGTCTAAAAGTTGAATAAACAAATGCATGTGTGAAATCTGTTATCTTTATAATACCAAACATCTTGAAACATTTTTGTTTTCACAGTTTTAATTATTAATTTTGAATCCTTCTAAATATTTTGATTGTTCTTAAGTGTTTTCTCAAGGTCTTTTGAAACATTGTGCTTGTGACAGTAAGTAGGACTGTTCTAAAATGAAATTACGGCTCCTGATCATGGAACTGGAGGGAGTAAGTTGAAATCATATCTTTCGTTATTTTGTGACCTATGATCATGCCTACACCTGTTTCATAAGCAGATTTCATTAGAGCTGTCTGAAGGTTTTCTGTAATTTTTTTCCAGTAATAAGGTTGCTTTTGAAAGAATGACAATTTATAGAGGAAAAAAAAAACATATTGCAAATTTGAAAATAATCCTGACTATTTTTCAGTAAAAAGTAGTAATAAAAAAATCTGCCATCCTTTAGTTTTCGGTAGATGAAGAATAAATCACCGTTTCAGAAGATGGGGATGAAGATATCTATGCTTTATTCTCATTTTTGGTCAGCTGTACCTTATTTCACATCTTTACCAGTGATCTTTAAGCGGGAATAAATAACAATTAGAATGTAAAAGCATTGAAATTATTTTTGCAGTTTCACCTTTATCAATGCTCGTCTAAAACTTATGGAATGTACTCCCTCTCTAGCAAAATAAGAATGAATATTGAATTGGATTTCTACAAAGGACTGCTACAGGAATCTACAGAAACAAATTTTTATGGAGCTTGCAGATGAAATGCTGAAAAATGTAGCTGCCTATTACTTAGACTGGCAGCTAATTAGTATCATTTGTAGGAGGGAGAGGAAAGAATGAGGAAATTCGAGATATTGAAGGCAAGAGCAGAATAGTGTTCTGTATACCTGGAATTATCTTTTAGATTATGCTACCAAGCTGAGGAAACCAGAATCTTCTGCCTTCACCTTGAGGATAGCACAGAAAGTGAGCATGACCGTTCTACTCAATTTTGCCAATGCGTCTTAAATCAGGGCAAGTGTGCAATAAGCTATCAAATTCAATTTGTAGTCTCCTAGATAGCTGACTGAGGTGGCAATTCTGATGCATATATCATGAGATGAGATCAGTAGCTTTGGAATCTAAGGCTTCAGGTCCTATGAGTTGTAACTGATTTTTAAAACTTTCTACCACTCCCCTGCACAGAACTGCATAGATTTCTGAAAACGCATTCTATTTGTGATAGGGATATGAGATTCAACATTAACATATGTTAAAATTCAGGGATAGTGAAGATCACTTTTTGTCATACAGAAATGTTTTAGCTCAATTGCAATGGAAGCCTACAAAACAATTCATTGATACCAAAAAAGGTTGTTTTCTCTAGTCTTTGAAGGGCGGCAGGCAGAGCAGGTTTCTTTTCTCCCTCTTTTGTTTCTCTTTTTCTTCCATTCTCAATAAAGTTAGGGCCGGGAGAAAAGACGAAAGCCATAACAAATATGAAATTTTCAAAATAATGCTCAATATATTATAAGGACCATATCTTGCCAAATATTTCCAATACTTTATTTTATAGTATATTCTTCTCGGGCTCTAGTCATTCATCCTGTGCTAGCTGCCGGTTACTCAGTAAAGAAGATACCAAGACCCATCTGTACTTGAGTATATATGACCACTTTTCATGAAAATTACTATGTGTGTGGATTCAACAGAATAGCTACTCATCTAAATGGTACCTAATTAAGTTCAGTCAGTACAATTCAGGTAGAAAAAACATACTAATATGTTAACATACTAAAAAATAAAAAAACCAGTTTTCCTGAAGTTAGGGAGTAAAATATTGCAGTATATACATTTTCATGAAGTCCAAATTTCACACTTGGCAATAACTATGATTTTGCTAAAATAATACATGATATACATTATGCACTTCTGAAGTAAAGCTATCTGCTACCACATTTGTGATAATATGCATTTCTATGATTGTGCAGGTATATCATTTTATGTTAAAATATGATGAGACTTACAAGGACTTACACAGAATTGTACAGAGGTACAAGTATTTGAAGTGCATGGTATGTTATTCAGAATTTGGTTGCTATCCACTACTGCAGGAGAGGAATTAAAGTTTATTTTAATTTTGTGCTATCTCCTTCTAATCTAATGAAAATCAAGTTGTAAATGTAAATTTATTTTGATTCAATGAATGTCAAACATATCTACATAGAAAATCAGCAATAATGAATTCATGCTGGATGACATAGGCACAGAAATATGTAAAATTGCTACATAGGTACTGGATTTCAAGAAATATTTTCTAGGGTTGTCTGTCTTTCTTTTCAGCTCATAGAATGTTCTGTTTATTCTACTATTTCAGCTATTCACAGAAACTCTATTTATGTGTAATTATTCTTGTTCCTGGATGGGACAGTATGATAGATGGAAATGTGAATGCAGTTTTGATGATTTAAGCCAAAATCTCCAGACTGGAGTCTCACATAAACATTTTAAAGCTGAAGGATTTCTCATAACATAATAAGGTTATTAAACTACATAAGAATTAATCTGAGCACAAGCTGTCCAAAAAATAATTCTCATTTGACCACATATACAAAGGAAGCAGCATTTCTTGAAGTGTTATGATAGTCTCTTCCAGTTCATTGACTAGTTTGAAAGTGTGACAGTACACGAAGGAAATGAGAATGCTCAACTTTTTTTGTATCTCAGAAAGCTCAGTTTCAGTGGAACTCAGAAGCCTATTCCTTTTTGAACTAAATGAATTCCATTCTTTAATGGAAACTCTGCAGAGCTTAGTGATCTGGACCCAAACAGCTCTTACATATACACAGTATATGTAACTCTGCCATAAAACCTTAAATCCAGACATCACAGCTTTTATTTATTCTGTGTTTGACAATATGACCTTAAATTTTTTCAAAATAAAAAAAAAAAACACAGGAAAAAACCTTCAAGTGTATACATTCTTGAGAGATATAAATCAGATCAGAAATCTACAAGATTAAAAGATATTAATCTCTTTACTGTTATAATGGAACCACAAAGAATTCTGTAAATCAAGGTTTGAGTAAAACTGAAGAACAATTCTTAGAATACATGATGGTATATAGGTAATAATGAAAAAAAAAAAGGTTAAATGTCAATATGATAGACAGAAAGAGAAGAAGCAGCTCTTGAACTCACTAACCTTGAATGCATCAGATTTACCTTCAAAACCAGCCTGTCTACAGGAAAAATTATCCCTGAGTAAAACAGGATTCGAATTTAAAGTAGATTATGTATTATTGAACAAGTATCCTTACAGATATTTTTGCTACAGAACAACCAGTGATATTTTTTTTAATTATTTTCTCATTCCAAAGTAGAGTGAGACAAATCAGAACTGTCATTCTTGTTCTAGAGTGAGACTACGGGAGCCCATCTACAATAGCTTTTTCCAAGCTGATCTGCCTGGGCTCCCTCTCTGGAATCACATTTCAGGCCACAATTTTTGCCAGTCTCTTCATGTGCAGGGAAGCAGATGGCTCCTTCTGCTGAGGCAGCAAATCTGACTAGTTACCAAGCTGTTCTTTAGAGGAAGAGGAGACACACTGTCTCAATTGCCATTTCTGGTCTCATCTGAGGCAAAGATGGCAGCCATGCGATGGCTGGTTGAGGTTATTTACTTGATTCCATAATATGTACTCTTATCAGCTTTCCTCAGCCCCAGGTCCCAGGAACTTAATCAATCTTTTCTGACTGTGTAAAGGAACTGACTTGATTATTAAAATGGCAAGACATAATACAGCACTTGCAACTGAAGTTACAGTAGTAAATACCTAGTAGCTAAATATTTTAATATTCACATTAAATAGCCTTTTTGCCCCTCTCCAAAGTCTAGCATCTTTGTTTCTCCTATTCCTATCTTCCCCAAACCTCAGAAGCAAACAAGCATAGAGTGGAGAAAATCAATACATTACACTGGGTCATTGCTGGAACACCTCCACAGTTGTCAGATATTGAGTTTTTCAAGAGTTTCTAGTAACTCATTTCAAACAATAGCATTGATCAGAGCTGTACTGAATATTTCAAAGCCACCATGTGGTGTAAAAAGTTCTTATTACTTCCTCAGAAAGCCATCATGAGGACTTGAAACGTTTTTCAGCATAGACTTTCTGACTTAAAAGTTTTAAATTGATGAATATCAGCACAGAGGTACAAGAAGAAAACAAAAAACCCACAAAAATTTTTTATCAGTAGCTGATTCACAAAGAAAACTCCATGTTGTAGTGTGTAGTGGCTCTGTGCAGACTAATCAAATCCTTTCATATCCAGGTTTAAGGATATACATAGAAGTCCAGACCCTCAGCTACACTAAACTGGTGTAACTCCATCAAAATAAATGTGCTATGCTTACTCAAACTAAATAATTCAGGCACAACACACCTTCCTTTCTTCTTGCTCTATATATACCCTAAAACAGAGGTGAGCATGTTCCAGAAATGAATGTTGAAAAGAAGGTTGGAATTTGCATAATCAGGCCCTATTTACGGTTAAAACATGTTTCCTTGCTTACTGATTAAGGGAAAGGTTTAGCAAACAGAATACAGGATTTTTTCCACAAAACTCTAGCTAGGAAAGTTCTAGGGACTTTTTGTTTCAATTTGGAGACTGTAATGAATTTTTTATTATCTTTTTTTTAATTCCATGTAGGTTTGTTCTTGCTGATAGCATGATCTATTGTTCTCTGAGCTATGGTGAGATTGCCATCCCTTAAACAGACAGCACTTATTGGAAATTAAACCTCTACTAATGTATTATAATTATTACTTCAGAGTAATTTGCTGCTCCAGCAGGGAGTCAGAGCTAATCTGATAGCAACGTTTCTTCTGTGGAGCCATTAATATTTCTTCTATGCTGAATATCCACATAATGGATCTAGCCTGAGGCTGATTAATGATCATGGTGCTGGAACAGTGATTTGTAGCTAAATCAGCCCTCACTGGAAGAGATTCAGTGTTACCCCAGTCAATACTGTTAAATAACTGTAAACAGTGACTTTGTTAGCACAAATGTAATCTAGTAACGTGTGGGAGAGGCAATAAACTGAAGTAAATAAGGTAATTTCTGTCATTCATGCATTTCATTTGTACGTAGAACAAATCACAAAAACTAACAAATAAAAAAAACCCCAACATTCCAATGTTCACTGCACAAAAATCAAAACCTGTGGTACTACTTCACTGAATTGCCATTTCCTAAACAATGTAAAAAGGAAATTGAGCAATATGGGTAAGAAAATGGTATTTCTTCTTCCTTTATGGACATAAACATGAAGCTGAAGAGTAAGTTCAGTAAGGGGTTAATCTAAGTGAAACAGAAGTAGAAATACTGATGTTTGAGCCCATTGGATCACTCTTTTTCCTTGTAAAATTCTCCATGTTTCAAAATACAAATGTTTGTAATACTATATCATTATGTGAATTAGCTATAGTTAGATCTCATGGGTATAAATATAAGAGAAAAAGAAATGACGGCCACCTCCAACCACAAGTTTTTGAAGACATTCTTTTAATTTATAGTTCTATTGTGTGATTGTAATATAACTTCCTGAAAAACTTTTTTTCCTGAGAAAAAAAGAGAAAATAATTTCAAAGCTTGAATAACATTGATTGTGTTTGTTTAGTTACTGCCTATATAACCTTAAAACTAATATTTTTTACTCTGAATTAAAATGAAAAGTTGCATTTTACTTGAACTAATATCACATTCTTCTTAGGAAACACAAATATTTCAGATTGTAATTTTGGATTATTAGCTTATTTTCCAGGTCTCTTCATTTCAGTCTATTTCTTTTTCTTGAGGGGCAGACAAAGAAGAGGAATGGGAAGGAAAGGATAAAAGTGGGGGCTCCCTTCCACGGTTTTTCAGCTTCCATCTGTTGGAAGGCAATAGATGTGTAAAAAATACTAACTTCAGACAATGCTACAGAAAAACTGAAATGTGTCTGAACAGAAGTGTTCTAAGATTCTTTTTAAAATATACATTTATATATTGTTTCCATTCTTACTTTTAGTCTGCAGGAAATTTTCTGAACATCATTTAAGCACATTTCCTTTAGACTGATGTTACCATAATGAGATGGATAACAGGCAATAAGGTGTCAGTCCGATCAGGGCAGACACCACTGCAACAAATAAAATCTCAATCTTAGTTTGATGAAAGCTCCAACTGATTGAGGAATAACTCCCTGCATTATTTTCTTTTATTCTTTTTCTGCTGATGCCTAGGTGCCAGGGGAGCCCCTGCCCAGTCCCAGGGCAGTGGGGAGCACAGACCTGCTGAGCATCCAAGAAGCCACCTGCCCCTCTGTCCAATTCCATTTTTGACTTCTTCTCCCTTAATGTCCAGTCCTACACCTCAGCCTTCAGTCTGGCCCACAGCTGCCATACAGTGTTTCTGAAGGTTTCTCAACTTTACCAAGTGAGCCTCTTTTAAAATATTAAATAAAATTGCCTTTTCCTATTTTGTCAAACCCTCCTCTCAAGTTTGAGAACAGCAGCAGTTCTTGGGGACAACTCTGTGCAGTTTCATCCATATAAAAAATTAATTTGTATCATTTCAGTATCTGAGCAATTGTATTGGCAGAAAAGTCCATTGCATTAAGGCGGAGTATTGTTACAAATTAAAATCTTCAATTAGACAGCTGCACCAAAGCACAGAGACACTGCAGCAGCAGTGGGAAGAAGTGTTTGTGGGAAGTCTTATTTGTTATACAACCCACCTCCTAAAGTGATCAGCCCCAAACCTTGTAGCACTTTGATGGTCACTGATTGTCACGCAGTCAGTAAATTTTAATTTATAAATACTTCACTGGGAAGAACAGTTTATGGGATCTGAGGGACGGATACTACCACCAGTAGCAAATTGCTATATTTTCTTTGCTGGAGACAGCCTTTCTTACCTTAAAGCTTGGTTTCTGTACTTTAGATTCACTGGAAGCTACAGTTTTATCCTTAAAGATCTAAAGATAGATATAATTCTTGGCTCTCTAAAGACAGACTCAGTTCTTGGCTCAAATTCTGGCTTTTATTTTTAAACAATTTTGTTAGAATTTTTTTAACTTCTTGGAAACCCTAAATAATTTTATTTTTGAAATTCAAACATAGTATACCAGATCAATCAGCTTGTAAGACCACAAAACACTGTTACAGTAACACATAAATCTTTTAGTCTCTGTTGTAATAAATCATCTTTGCTAGCCAAATGACAATTTCTGCATATGGAAGTGTCTTATACTTCCATATACAGCAAACTTGCCAGACATATGTCTCAACCAGTGAGTTCTTAGCTATTATTTATGTCAATATATCATAGACGAAATTAAATTTAGTAGTTTTTAAACCAGATGAACTAAGAAGAAAATACATAAATACAATTTAACCTGAGAAATAGATAGTAGAAGTGCCTTCGGCAGAGGCTAATAGCTGGAAGATTTAAGAATTTCCTGAGGATAATGCCAGCATGTGGCTTTCTGTTATGTGTATACAGATGAAAAAAAAAAAGCTCAGTTTGCACCACTTCCAGTTATGTTGCTTTCCTTCCTTCTTAGTTACCTTCTGTGGTAACTTTCTTACTAGCATTCTTAGGAGTAGGGTTCATTGCAAGCCTTGATCACACAGGAGAAACAAACAAATTCCTTTCCCAGAGTTCTCTTTTGCACGGTAAGAGCTGGACCCAGCCTCCTAAGTCAATCTGTTCACAAGTAAAATCAAGTTTCAGTTCTTTATATCACATACTTGGATAAAAACAGCAGAAAAAGTCAATGTTTTGAATAATGTCGTCTCTTTTCTTTTCCTCTCTAAAAAAGTGTGCTATTTTCATTAATATCTCTGCTGTTATATACAAATAATTTAGCATTAAATATATTGTTGGAAATATTTTCCTTATTAATTATTAGTTCTATAATAATTATAGATTATTATAAGCATGAAATTAAATCCATCTTTTAAGAAACGTATAGCCCTGTAGATCAGTAAATAAAATAAAAATTGCCATCACTAGGTAACAATGTACTAATGCTGTAATAGCTCTGCAACGCTTCAGGACCAGGGCCTGTCTGTCTTGCTTTGTCTGGGCTTCCTCAGGTTTCCCAGGATCTTTGTTTTAGCTTGTTTTGCTGTATTAGCAACCTGAGCAATCAGATGATTATTGCCTAATTTATTTCAGTTTTGCTTAGCTTTGAACAACTGCATGTTATGCCTGTTATAATAATTTTTATGTATTTTGGTAGGCAAAATGAATTACTCTGTGTAGAATGAACTGTCACATTAGAACACATTAGAACAAAGATATGGTGGAGTAGAGGCATGCAATGACAGCAGAAGCCTTGCAACTGTGAGCACAGGATAAAACCAGAAGTTATGAACAGCTCATCAATGAGCATTACAGGCCATAATCAGAATGCAGCCCTGGGAGATGGGCAAAACCAGCTTTAGGGGTAACAGAGGGAGCAAAGAAGAAACATCCGACGTATGCAGAACACACCGAATACAGTAATTTCAGATGCAGCATGACCACCAAAGGGGCAAAGACGGTTACAGTTGCTCATAGAAGGCATCCAAGTAACACAAACTTGCCAGAAAGAGGACAGGATAAGCACAAGGGACTACAAGTAGGCACAACATCCTCCTGAGTACACAAGAAAGGTGGCAAGACAAAAGAAAAGATAAGCAGAATCAGGAGCAGAGGAGACACCACTTTTTGGGAGCGTGGCAATTGCATGAAAACATCTGATGAACTCTCAGGCTTGACCACCTGGACCTTGGTGACAAAAAGCCACCAAGAACCACAGACATCAATGCTCACAATACTGCATCGGCTCAAACTATTAAATGCTTACAGCTAATTTAATATATAAGTGTTAATAGTACTGTATATGTAGTGATGATTAATAATGAGTATGAACTAACAATTAGCAAGTCTGCTGTTAATGAAAGAACTTAGTAAAGTTTATTTTTGAGGTTTAAAATTAGCCTATGACATCAATCGTCTAGATATTCCCATTACAATGATCTCTGATTCCTTAGTTGATAAATATATATGTTTATTCTTGTTTAACATGAGAAAATAAAATAAGTGGTTGTTCCTGTAAGAACAGACTGTGAACCTTCTATGCATAATAGAAGGTCATAATAGTGGTTTCTCTTCAGTGTGATTAAGAAGGCTTCAATATAGATGATAATATTTATATAAAGTTTCAAAAATAATTACTAGTTAAGCAGAGATAAGATCACATATAGATGTGAAAGTATAGGTGAAAGAAAATAATTTCAAGCAACATTTGAAAGAAAATAGAAAACTGATGAAATAAAACTACACAAATGTTTTTTCTAAGATTATGGAATATTCCATCCTTATGAAATAAAATATTGCATGATAAAACATCTTTAAATAATGGGAGTGAGGTAGTGAAGAAGAATGAAGAAAAGAAGCTATCAGCAAAAAAATATTTTTACCAGTTTGTGATGTGTTTACAAAGAAGAAACAAAGAAGGCAACTCTGTAATTGGATCTTGATTGAATGGGAAAGCACTAGAACTATCTCAGTGGTGTTGTTGCAGACAACTGAGGAGAAGTCCTGAAGGACAATATAAATGTATCACAGAGAAATGAAGTCCTCTGTCCTTCAGTTCTTTACTGGACACAGTCCTACAGTGTTAAATATGTTGAAATATATTTTAGATATTTACCTATTCAAAAAAAATCTTTAACAAAACCAGTTGAAGAATATATTGTAATCTGGTTTACATCCTCCTTTTCCACTGTCTCTGTAACAGAATACTTTCAGCTGCATGCTAGCAACTATTGAATAGCTTTTATGGGCATAGCATTAGAAAGGTGGTACGAAAACTGGAGAATGTCTAGGTATGACCTGACATCTTCTCTTGACTCATCTGAAGAGCAACCTCAGAAGAGCATGTGCCTTGAAGAAAGACCATCTCTTCCTCAGGAACTGCCATACTGTGTTGGGGTTTTTTTGCTTTGTTTGTTTGTTTTTCTTTCTCCTGGTGATGGCACATCAATGTTTCCATATCATGCACCAGACTTTACCTCAGTCTAGCACCAGAAGGAACAAGACTAGCAATTCCACCTCTACTCATCCTCCTTGGGAGTGGTTGTTCCCAAAAAACTACTGAGAAGGGATAATTTCACATCTTAGGAAAACTAATGAGCTGCAATTTGTCTGACACTTCTATGGTTTATTCTCAATATCGACATAGGGTCAGGTCCCTGACTCTCATCTACACAAACTCAAATTAACTAGATTAAAGCTAATAACTTATGTTAGCCCTGAATTGCTTCCTAGGTAATTGGTGAATTCAGTAATGGAGACAGGTTAAACTAGCATAGCACTTTGGAGAGAATATTATTACTGAGTAAACACTACAGTGAAACCTGTCAGAGAGTGACACGTTTTTGTACAGCTTTCCTTTCCACATGAAACTAAAAAGCTGATTACATTAAATTGTCAGGAAGAAAAGATTCAAGGTGACATAATGTAAATGGACTAAATGCCTACTGTTTCTGGTTCGTTTAAAGCTAGAGACAGATTTTGTAAATGTAGAGAAAGCAAGGTGCTGGTAGAAAACAAGTTTTGACTGCTACATTAAGTGGCAACGCTCCTTTGAAATTAAAGTATCACTATGCTTATCTAGTAGCATAGTCTCAATACACATTTACTAAAATGAATTTCTAGGCTAAGAGACACTGGGTTTGATTTCTGTTTGCTTAAATAAACAAAAGACTTACAGAAATGTTCAGTTATTTTGCTGCAGAATTTGAAAGCCTTCATTTTCAATACTAAAACTGATATGACCAGAAGAAGGAAGCAACAAGGCATAGCTCAATTATACTAACCATTTAAAAAGTTTTGATTTAGGTATGAGAGAATGGAGAGGTAGCAGGTTATCCATATGCACTTTAGCATCTCTTACTTAGCTTGTCATTTCTAAAAAAAAACTTTCTGCAAATTATGTGTCCTCCAGAATATTGTTTCAAGCATGACTTTCACCACTGTTGGACAGATGGTAGTTGGTTGATGACAGTGGGGAAAAAGTCACAGGAATTTCTAATATAGAAATGTTTTTCGCAGTAAACAAACACTCCTGGTTCTATAGACAGATGTGCTCTCGCCACCCAGGAGGAGAGACAAGACAGAGAGAAAAACAAGATGATAGCAAAGCAGCAGTAATAATGACCCGTGGTGTGTCGCTAGTGATGGCCTCTGTTGTTTGTGTTTGTTTTTTCTTTGATATGCTCTTCTCCTTGAGAGAGAGTTGTGTATTCTCCTGGAGAACTATATGAGATGTGCATTGAAGTGAAAGATGATAGAGTGAATTGACTTGCGAAGTAGTGATGTGGATATGAACGAGGTGTGAGCACCTGAATCTCCCCATCTGTAAAAGAAACCAAAATAGAAAGCAAAGGAAAAAGAAGGTTTGAACGTGTTATTAAGAAACTTTCTTTGAATGCTGAGACAATGGAGCAAGCCTCTCTTGCACAATCCAGATACCAGTTTCTTAAACTGGCATGAGGTTTTCCCATTAATTGATCAAAGAATGGATTCTTTAATCAATACTGTGAAATACAGCCTCAAATAATTTTCTAGAATAACAAATAATCCTAACTTACTTCAAAATAATATTAAGACTGCAAAATTGAGAAATATTAAGAGCTGAACTGTTCCATTTATTATTTTCCAATTTGCACACACTATTACATAATCACATACAGCTATTTTCCACAAAATCCCTGTCTCATCCAATGAATGGGGTACTTACTCCATACATCTTTTTTCTTACTATTTATTCAAAGTTTCACAAGATAACGACACACTGATATCAACATTTCTGTAATGTGACATGGAAATAAGAGTTTCATTTTACAACTGTGAAAATAAGGACAAGATTGTCAGAATTATCTGGTAAGTATCATCAACTGTATGATTTTTCAGAACACTTCCCATAATAACCTTAATGGTTTAAAACACAGCTCTGGTTAATCATAGAATCATAGAATGTTAACTTCAGATTTTATGCGTCAGGGCTTCAATAAATCAGTCCCTTCAAGTATTCAGAAATGGATGATACCCAGTTGTTAAAAGTCCCATTCAAATGAGTTTCTCGGAATCATACAAGAAATCAGTGACTGAGACAGAGAGATAATACAATTGTTTATGATAGCCTGTAGGTCCTTAACAATTCATCTTTCACCAAAGTATTTCAAATCTATAGATTTTCTGGGATGTAAGCAAATCTATTAATGCTCCATTAAACAAGTATATATTTTTAAGTGAGTTGAGCACCCAATACCCTGAGTTTAGTTGGTGTTACCCTGGACAAGGGACAAGGACAGTTAATGTAAGTGATATGTATGACTACCAAAATTAAGCAGCTGTTTTGCAATGAGATTAATGTTTAATAGCATACTGCACTGAATTTAGAATTATTGACAAATATTCAATTCACATTATAATGGCTGACTTACATTAATAGAAGTAAAAAAATAGTTTGTGTAAAAATTCTATTCCAGATTCTGATCTCAGTTAAACAAAGATAAATCTACCAGTGGGGTGGGATGTACACAAGTATAGCTAATAGATCAATTTGCTAATCCAAGTAATTTCGGGGTGCTTGACTTCTAGAATTGGACAACTAGAATCTTCTCTCAAGACAATTTCACCACATTGAAAGCAATCATAATTCGAAAGGTACAAGCAGCAGGAACATTTAAGCTTTACTAAACATTATTTACAAATTCAGGATTTAGAAATTCATAGTAAAATTTAAGAATTTAGGAATAAGAAGTTAATTCAGTGGTAAATGTAGAAATGCCATATATGGAGAATTTAGGAGACCATATCTTCAGATTCCAAAATATATAAACATTTGACAGGAAAGAGACAAAGCAATATATGAAGAGAAAGAGCACTTTGGATGACCTACAATAAAGAGCAAGATGCACTGCTTTCTACATTTACATAGATGTCGCACACAAGGAATGAATAAATTGTTCTTACTGTCCACTGGGGATAGAACATGAAGTAAGAGGCTTAAATTGAAGCCTTAAGTTTGATTAGACATTAGTAAAACCTTTAACTCTAAAGACAGTTAAGCACTAAATTAGATTGAGGGTGTGAGATTTCCATCATTGGAGATATTTACCAGGATTTGAAATAGCTCTGTCAGGAACAGTTGGGGAAAGAGGATGAAAAAGATGGTCCCTTTTGGGATTATTCTTTCATATTTTCCATGTAATGTAAGGTCTTTTTTTTTTTTGATGCATCTTAGGAAAGTAATTACTTTACATGTTGCATGCTGTGAAATCTATGTTATTCTACTAGAAGAGAAACCCCAGTCAATGTCCTGAGAATCATTTTTCTAGACACTGCAGAAATAGGAAACAGCCATGTCCCAAAGATTTCCCCAAATAAAAAGGGAAAATAAGCTGGATACATAATGGTATTTGAGTAGAGCATTAAGATGGAGATAGCTAATACAAAAATGTTGGTGTTTGTTAGAAGTACAAGGTTACCTGTATTAGCTAACTTTGATGGCTGCAAAGGTTTTTATCAACAAGTGGGAAAGGTATTCATGAATTCATGTACAGGCTGTCTGCCTCACTAATATTAGCAAGCTAATTTGCAGTCTTATAAGCAGTTTCATAAGAGAAGCCAAGGACTAAACAGGCCTGGGGAATTGCTCCTCAAGATTGTTTGTATATGGGGGAGCTGGGAAAAAACATGTTCACTGCTGCTTGTACCATACTTCACTTAATTTAAATAAAGGATTTACAGGGCTGTCATTGTGCAATGCTTCATGAAGAAGAAGGTTACATTACTGATGATTCTGAACTATATCAGCTACTGGACTCCTTTTCAAAGCTATCTTTAATAAGAAAAATACAGAGAAATGTTATGGACAATTAGGAAATAATGAAGACTGTGTCACTGCAGCTGATGACAAGACATGTTGAAGGGCATTGCAATATATTGACTCTGGATGTTAATCTGCTAGACTACTGCATTCTTCAGAGGTTGGATTTATTTTATCTAACAACTCCATTAATAATCCAAGAGAAGGCATAAACAGCACATTTGTTATAGAAGGTGTTCCCATCGCTGGAGTGAATAGACATATTATGAAAAATAATCTAGAAATGTGTGTAGGAAAAACATTCCCTTCTCTCCACAGTGAAAGGCATCACACTTTTTGAACAGATGGGACAACTCTCGCATGTGCCACTTCAGTGTTATGTCAACAGTCACTGAAGTTAGTCTTAGGATCAACCCAAAAGCATACTGGTGGGAATCATTTCCTGTACTGATCCGCCAGCCAAGAGGTAGTTCAAGTGCAAAGCACACTTGCCCTAAAATGCATCTCTCCAACCGTTCCTAGTCCCATATACGCTCCTCAGACTAAAGGGAATGTAAGAGTTAGTAAGTGGCATGAACCAGGTGCATAACACCTTGATGAAGCAGTATGACTCACACTCAAAAGCTATACCTTCTAAAGTTTCTAAAGCTATGATTTTTTTAACTCAATTAAAACTTAAAAAAAAAAAAAAAGTCCCAAGCACCAGAACAAACTCCTCTCAAATTTCATTGTTTTTCTCCAGTCACACTGGTAATGTCAGTCATCCACGCTTCATTACCTGGCATGAGGGCTTGCAGCTTACAGCTGCTCTAAAACAACATGCTCAGAACAGAGATGTAACACAGAGATACAACCTCTCATTGTATCTGACACTCATCTGTGCACTTAACTGTAATCATGCTCCTACAGAGTCACAATCTTTCAAAAAAGCAAAATGGTTCTAACATCAGAATCAAGACTGCCATCCATTGCCACGACATACTATCATGAATTATGCATTGCGCATCTCATTTGCTTCAGAAAGACATTGTGTAAACCAAAGCTTTTCTGTGTACCCATTACATAGACATGAAGCACTAACCAAGTATTATGCTACCAGATGGTTTAAGTTTGTTCTTTAAAAAATTACTCCACATATAAGTACAGCACAGAAATCTGAAAAGAATAATTCTACAGAAAAACTCAAACTTGCTCTCCCTCTCTGACTACTTATCTTTTGATTGCATTTATCTCAAGTTTGGAAAGGACTTGCTTTAAACGATCTAGAACTTTAGAAGTGTTTAAATATAACTTTTTTGCCAAACTGAATTTGAGAGTCTAGAAAGCAGATTTATCAGTAGGAAGAAAACACAGCAGAATTTTATTAAAGAACTCTTAAAATGCTGCAAATTACTGTATTCACTTTCAATTATAAGGGAAGACATTAAAACAAATCTGTTTAATATCAACTAAATAGAATTAAACCCTTAAACACTACCTACAATGCAGCAGTAGCCCCTGAAGCTTATGTCTCAAAGTACTACTCAACTGAGCATGATGAGAACGAACTGAAGATGACTGTCAAAAACAAGATTTACCTTTCTCTTTGATATGTGTATGGGATTCTTCTGCTTACCTCCTAAAAACATCTGCAACTGACTGACTACAGAGAGAGCATGTTATAAGCCTGTTGTGTCAAGTTTTTACAGAGTAATAGTACAAACCCCTGGGAAGCAAAGACTAGGTCACAACAAAGGAATCTTCTTAGGAACAAAGTGTGTCTTGTGAAGATCTGCCTAGTCGCAGAACTGGAATGACATGCTTTAGCAGGCAGACACATACTATAATCCTTTCCACAGAGGAATCAAGTGCCAAGACAAAACTAGTTTAGTCTTGGGCCTCACTACTGTCATTTGGAAGGTTATTCCAAAACCTTTGTGATTCTAACAGTTTGACATCTTCTAATTCCAGCCTGAAATTACTCAAAGTCTGTATACATATTTATTTGCTGTTGGGCCAGTAATGCTTTTTACATTTCCTCCTTCTGTTCATTCCCATCATATGATATAAGTGACTATATTCTTCTCCCAGATGTTATTTTCTTTTGGGGCAATATGTTCCCTGTTGTTCACCATTTCACAGATTCATTCAGACTTGAAGGGACCCCAGGAGGTCTCTAGTCTAACCTCCTGCTCAGAGCAGGGTCAGCCATGAGGTCAGACCAGATTGCTAAGAGCTTTACCTTGTCAGGTCACAGAATCATAGAATCACAGAATCATAGAATGGTTTGGGTTGTAAGGGACCTTAAAGAACATCTAGTTCCAATGAAGCTGACTGACTGACTGGAATTCCTTTCTGCTGCTCTTCAGGTGCTCTCCTTCTGACCTGTGATCCTTCTCCAGGCTCTGGACATCTATTGCTGGCACAGGCATCGAACTGGCTGGATTGGGATGGACTGAGGTTCCCCTCCCCCAGCAACTTTAGTTTAAAGCCCTCTTCACCAGCTTGGCAAGCCTATGACCAAAGATGGTCTTCCCCTTCTCTGACAGATGGACCCCATTGGCCCCCAGTAGACCAGATTTCTCAAAGCAAGTCCCATGGTCTAAGTAGCCAAACCCCTAGCTATGGCACCAGTCCTGTAACCATTTGTTGATTTGCCCGATTTGACTGGCCCTTTCAAACCCCTTCCATTTGACCGGGAGGACTGATGAAAAAACTGTCTGTGCTCCAGAGTCCTTTACCGCTGGTTCCAGGGCTCTGTAGTCCTTCTTGATACTCCTCAGACTGCTCCTGGCTGTATCGCTGGTGCCCACATGAAACAACAACAGCAGGTAATACTCAGTGGGCTGTACAAGGTCTTGAAAAGTCTCCAAGGACAGAGATTGTAGAGCCTTTCTGGGTAGCTTCTCCCATGAGTTAAGTGTCCCCACAGTGATTTTTTTCCCCCTTATTAAAAGTCAGAATCTCTTTTGTTTCAATCTACGACCATTGCCTCTTCTCTGGCTATGCACTTGCATAAAGAGCCTACCTCTGTCTCCTCAGGTACAGACAGGCTGCTCTTAGCTCCCCCTGAAGCCATTTATTCTCCAGGCTGAACAAGCCCTGGTCCCTCAGCCTCTCCTCCTTCAGAATTGATTTATTTATGATCCATCCACCCCCCGCCCCCTGAACTCATTGATCTATTTTTGGTTTTGCCTTATGCCTCCCCATTTTCGCCTTTCTTCTCTCTGCCTTACAGGCCATTTCATTTTGGTTCCATGCTCTCCATTATTATCTTTACTGAAAATCAAGGCAAACAAGGATTTTCTTTAATTTCTGCCTAATCCCCATTACATAGCAGTCCCACTACTTCTTTGATTTTTTTCTTATTTTATGCACATAGCTGGAGAAATCATGCTTTTCATTTTAATTCCTCTGCAAACTTGACTTTTGGCAGTTTCTACTTTATTCATTACCGAGCTCTAAAACACAGACTTCGTTTCCTTTTTCCCTTTCTGATCAGTCCCTTTTCCACTGTCTGCTTAATCCTAATATCTTTCGAGAGTGCTATTGATCTGAAATTGCATACATGTTTGTTCCTCTTTTAATGAAAGCAAGCCCCAGATTAAACCAAACCAGATCAAACCAAAATGAAACTCAAAGAATCAAAACAATACTGAACTAAATTATGCCCAACCAAGCTAAATGAAAGAAGAGAAATTAAAAATGTAAGCATGTCCACAACAAGGATATTAGATGTGACCCTAGCTGAAATACACTGGTGTACCTCCAACTGGAAAATCTACACAGAACATGTTGCTATACTGTCAGGATTATTACCTGCTTGTTAACAGGAGTAGGAAAGAGATATCACGCAAAAGGTAAAGAAGATGAATCATTTATTTTTTAATGTTTATATTTTTAAAAGTCTTTGTTATTCATTATTCAGTAGCTCAGACTATCAAATGCTAAGAAGTGTAACACATGACTATTCTTCCCTCTTGACTTTCAAATCTGTGGGAGGTATCTATTTGTTAGCCAATTAGCTAAACAAAGAATCATAGAGCAATAATACAGTTCACTTTGGTTGTTTCTCATTAAATGGCCACTATCAGTTTAGAAGGCAGCATTCACTGGGCAAGAACAAAATATTTTAGTCAGTGTAAAAACTCTGTATATTGGCATTTATTCTGAATCAGTTTGAAGTGCACACCCACCTGTGCATCTTACTTCAGCCAGTAAAGCATTTCTTTTTCTGAAAAAAATATTAGCATCCCGTTGTTCTCAGTGGAAATATATGAAAATGCTTTTGTTGGAATAAATGGCAGCAGAAACAGGAAATACTGTAAGTGTGAATTGAGGTTTTAAATGAAAGTACGAAGAAAAGTAGTTTCATTTGGAAAATATGTGACAGGAAAAGCAGTAAAGACATAGGGACTACAGGTAAGCAGACTCAAACCTATGTGGTATGGTGGTTTGCTCCCTTTTGTGATGCCTTGTATAAGCTCAGAAACACTTCTGATTTTTGGTTTTAGAAATTAAAGGCTATGCCTACTGCTAATGACCCAGGCAAGAGTATGGTGTTGCCATGGCTTTAGAAGGAGGAAAGGTATTTAAAAAGATTAATAAAATATATACCTCAACATGGGAAGACAGCACAACATTACAAGTCATCTATTTGCAAATTTGTGAGGTTCAAAGCCAAAAAGTTCAGTACCTTATTTAGATATCCTAGAGTTGGAAAGTTTTCTTTAATTATCTTCAAAGCTCTAAAGTCCGAAAAGCTGAGTAACAGATATCATAGAAAATAAACTTTCTGAGACAAATCTGTTTTATTATAAGACTAAGCAATATTTAGCAATTCAGAGTTCATAACGTAAATGTGTCTAGCAAAAAAGCTAATAATAAAAGATAATTTTGTGGTATTTCAGCAGTAGCACCTCTTGTATATCTGTGAAGCTACAAAGGAAAACCTTTCCAGGCACTATTTACATTTAAGTCCATCTGATAAATAAGTACTGACAATAATTAGATGTTGACCTGTTACATTGTGGGTTTTTTCTCAGTACTCCCAATGTTGTGGTGCAGGCACCAGGGAGCCAGACGTGGATGCAGAACTTTAGTAAGAAATGTAAATGCAATAGTACCAAATAAAGGTGAAGAAAGGAGGGAGTTAGATGTTTGGGTAGCAAAAGATTAAGTAAAGAGTCAGAGGAAAGGACAAGAAACAGCATATATAACCAACAGCACATATTTTCTTGCAGAAATCCATAAAGCCTGAGAGTCTGTAATCCTAAACTGCAAAAACTATTAGCTAAATTCCCTCTTGGCTACCTGATAGCTGACCTATTCAGAGGTCAGTCTACATAACGGCCTAGACTGATGAATGCAGGAAGGAAAGGTTATTTTGTACATCTGATGGTCTGAACCCTTTGGTGACTCTAAACCTGAATCAGCTTAATTCTCTGAAAGAATTACTGATTGCTTAGAGTTTTGAGTATTCTTTTGCTTGTTTGTTTTCTGTACATGAACTAACATGCAACAATACACTGGGACTTCAAAGATTTTTATATTTGGCATAGAGAAGGCAGGGAATCCCAGAAGTAAGATGCTCTGTGCAGCCTGAATTCAGCCATCTTGTGCACAAACACGGTGAAACAGTCTTTTAAGGAATGATCATGTATTATGTATGGGAAAAAAATGTGCCCACTTTTGAAAGCCAAATTTGCATCAGAAGTCTCAGGCAACTGTGGGGCATGAAGGAGACAGTATAGAGTAGCAATTTTTAAAAGTTGCCTAACCCTTTGCTGTTGGGAACTTTTGAGTGCATTCCTCTGCTGCTTGCACACATTTTTCATGTGAATGTATAGTTCGTTATAAAGAGGTCTAAGAGGAGGATGTTCCCTGGCAGCTACATGCTAATACCTTTTCCTTCTATTGATAAGCCTCCACTTATCAAATGGATAGTGTCCATATATAATTTTGAACAACAACAAATAGTGACTAATAGAATCCTAGGTTTCTTATCTTTTATTATGCTGAATGGGGATACAAGCAGCATATGCCCTTCACTAAGTGCCATCACTAATATTACTAATTATAGATACCATCACTGCCTCTGGAGAGACTTTATTCTTTTTTCAAAGCTTTTTTCTGCTTTGTTCTCTTTACGTTTGCTTGCTGTAATTTAAAGCCCACATAAACTCAGTCTGTCTCCTGCTGGCTTTGCTTTTAAATGAACCTTTAAATTTTCAGTAACACAGAAGGACTGGATAGGGGATATACACCTGTCCTGGTTTGGCCTAAACCATGCCGATTTTCCTTTCAGTGATTTTTACTTTCAGCTAAGTCTCCTCTAAGTAACTGCACTTTCTGAAACTAACTGCATGTTTTTGCAGACACTGTCTGCTTCCAGGACTGATAACGCTCGAAGTTTGTAGTTATCACTGAGGCACCGGTAGGGATGTTGTGCAGAAAGGCTCTTGCTGTACTTATTCTTGAGAGAAACCAAGGTCACTGCTGAATTCCTCACTGCTTACGAGTGAAGAGCCGAAGGGGGGTCGCAGCTGCAGGGGGGAGCAGACAGGGCAGGTGACCAAAAATTGACCAACGAGGGTATTCCATCCCATACACGTCATTCTCGGTATAAAGCGGGGGGATCACGAGGGTCTCGCTCTCTTTCTGCTATGGCCGGTGTCCAAGGAGGACTCCGTCTGTTTTCCTGCTGCCCCCGATCCCGATCCGTGCATCCCTGAATCCAGCTCTCGACCGTCGCTAGGCCCAGCCTGGGCCTTCCCAGAGCCTGCCCTGCAGTGCCGGTGGTGACGTGGCTGACTTCAGGGGAGCTCAATCTTGGTTTTGTATATATATTTGTATATATTTGATTATTTCTATTATTGTTATTATACTCTTTTTCATTATTATAGTTTATTAAAACTGTTTTAACTTTCCAACCCAGAAGTCTCTCTCCCTTTTCCCTTTCCCTTTCCCTCTGGGGGGAGGGGGGGGATAACAGAGAGCATCTGCCGCAGGTTTAATAGCCGGCCCAGCTTTAAACCGTGACAGATTTATTGGCGTCCAACGTGGGGCACGAGAGAAGCTCCGACAGGTTGCTCTGATAAGTCGAATCCCAGCTCCAGTGGGAGGAGATCCAGAGAGCTCAGCCAAGAGAGTATCAGATTTCTTCCTTTGAGATTTACGAGGGGTTGGAAAGTAAAACAGATAGCTAAGATGGTAATGTTATTTGTGAGCCTTGTGTTACCTCTTCTCTTTATAAAGCTTGTTTTAGAGTTAAGTGTAATAATACCTTACTTGCTGTATGCGCTGTGTGTTAGTGTTTTCATGTGGTTTAACAGGGCGTGCTGGTCGAAATGTGTCGTTTCGGTATGGGTTGTGATACTGATTTATGTCGTGATAAACTGGGCAGTTATTATTCCAATCTCTTATCTCTATGATACAATGATGGGCAGCTTTAATCGCGAATCCGTAGCTGCGCACACCGGGCGTCTTTTAACTGATTTTGATAGTATCTGCTCCTTTTTTGCCAAGCTGATTCCTGCAAAATTCGAACAGGGCATGTTGTTATTTTCGGGTGTCCTGAATGTGTTACTGGTGTGCTATGTGATTAGATGTCAGTGCAGCAACAGCGGGAGGTATCATGCTGCCCCTGTAACCAGGAGAAAACACCGAAAGAAATCAGCTAGTAAAGTGAAGGATGATGACTCAGAGCCTTCTAAGGCAGAGCCAGCACAGGACCCAGGTGAGGGTCCTTCTCAGTCAGAGTCAGAGCCTGACACAGAGGGGGGTTTCCTTGATCGTCTTTTTAAAGAAGACCCATTACACAAGGAGGACAAGAAAGATCCTTCTAAAGCAGAACAATCACAGGAGGACTCAGACTCGGAAGTAGAGATAACCTACCACTCCTTATCCCTGAAGGACCTGAGAAATATAAGGAAAGACTTCAGCCGTTATGACGGTGAACCTATTATTACCTGGTTGCTCCGATGCTGGGATAATGGGGCAGATAGCATAGAATTGGATGGTAGAGAAGCCAGACAGTTGGGATCCCTGTCCAGAGATGGTGGTATTGATAAGATGCTTCCAAGAAGGTCGAACAGTATCAGTCTCTGGAGGCGACTCCTGTCAGCTGTAAAGAGCAGGTATCCCTATAAAGATGATGTTATGAGCCACCTAAGCAAATGGACCACTATAGAAAAAGGTATTAACTACCTTAGAGAACTAGCGGTGCAAGAGATCATTTATAAACACCCTCAGGACATTGTAGATCCTGTAAATCCTGATGAAGTGGAATGCAACCGATCCATGTTCCGGAAGGTTGTGAAGAGTGCTCCACCGACACATGCCCATACATTGTCAATATTAGTCTGGGGAGAAGATGCTATGGCACGACCTAGTGTGGGCGAAATGGGTAACTGCATGCGACAGTATGAAGATAGTATTTCTTCCCCACTGCAGGCACGCATCTCAGCTGTGGAAAAACTGACTAAGGAGAACAAGGACTCATTTAAACAACTGTCAGACAAACTGTCCAGGATCGAGAATAAACTTGACTCTCTACCTACACAGGCCCGCGTTGCAGCTGTTAGGAGGAAACGCCCTCCTACTGGACCGGCTCAAAGGAAACGGAACACGTCACGAGGTATCCTGTGGTTTACCCTGTGTGATTATGGGGAGGACATGAACAGATGGCATGGACAACCTACCAGTACCCTACAGGCACGAGTACGTGAGTTGCAAGCTAACAGAAATACCAGAGAGAATTTTCCTAGGAGGATGGCTGCTCCAGTTACCAATGAGCAGGACTCCAGTCACAGTAGATGGGCCTCAGGTCCCTATTTCCCAAATATGAATAGGGGAAATGAAGGTCCAATCCCCGTGAGCTGCACGAATCCAGTCTTTAATTAGAGGGGCCCTGCCTCCAGCCAGGAGGAGGAGAGGAACCGAGTTTATTGGACTGTGTGGATTCGATGGCCTGGCACATTAGAACCACAAAAGTATCGAGCCCTGGTAGACACTGGTGCACAGTGCACCCTCATGCCATCGAATCATAAAGGGACAGAATCTGTCAGTATTTCGGGAATAACAGGGGGATCTCAAGAGTTATCTGTATTGGAGGCCGAAGTGAGCCTAACTGAAAATGAATGGAAAAAGCACCCCATTGTGACTGGCCCAGATGCTCCATGCATCCTTGGCATAGACTACCTTAAGAATGGGTATTTTAAGGACCCAAAAGGATATAGATGGGCTTTTGGTGTAGCAGCTGTAGAGACTGAGGACATTAAACAGCTGTCTACCTTGCCTGGCCTCTCAGAGGATCCTTCTGTTGTGGGGTTGCTGAAGGATGAAGAACAACAGGTGCCAATAGGTACTGCCACGGTGCACCGACGACAATATCGCACCAATCGAGACTCCCTGATCCCCATTCATAAACTGATTAGACAATTAGAAAATCAAGGAGTGATTGGCAAGACTCGCTCACCCTTTAATAGTCCTATATGGCCAGTGCAAAAGTCTAATGGAGAATGGAGATTAACTGTGGACTATCGTGGCCTAAATGAAGTTACACCACCTCTGAGTGCTGCCGTGCCAGACATGCTAGAACTTCAATACGAACTGGAGTCAAAGGCAGCCAAGTGGTATGCCACTATAGACATTGCTAATGCATTTTTCTCTATTCCCTTGGCACCAAAGTGCAGGCCGCAGTTTGCTTTTACCTGGAGAGGTATCCAGTACACCTGGAATCGACTGCCCCAGGGGTGGAAACACAGTCCTACTATTTGCCACGGACTGATCCAGACTGCACTAGAAAAGGGTGGAGCTCCAGAACATTTACAATACATTGATGACATCATTGTGTGGGGTGATACAGCAGCAGAAGTTTTTGACAAAGGGGAGAAAATAATTCAAATTCTTCTGAAAGCTGGTTTTGCCATAAAAAGAGGTAAGGTCAAGGGGCCTGCCCGGGAGATCCAGTTTTTAGGGATTAAATGGCAAGATGGGCGTCGCCACATCCCGATAGAGGTGATCAACAAAATAACAGCTATGTCCCCACCAACTAACAAAAAGGAAACACAAGCCTTCTTAGGCGTTGTGGGTTTCTGGAGAATGCATATTCCAGATTACAGCCAGATTGTACGCCCTCTTTATCAGGTGACCAGAAAGAAAAATGATTTTCAGTGGGGCCCTGAACAACAACAGGCTTTTGAACAGATTAAAGAAATTGTGCATGCAGTAGCCCTTGGACCAGTCCGTATGGGACAAGATGTTAAAAATGTGCTCTACACCGCAGCTGGGGACAATGGTCCTACCTGGAGCCTCTGGCAGAAAGTGCCAGGGGAGACTCGAGGTCGACCCCTAGGATTCTGGAGTCGAGGATACAAGGGCTCTGAGGCCAATTACACCCCAACTGAAAAAGAGATACTGGCAGCATATGAAGGAGTTAGAGCTGCCTCAGAGGTAATCGGTACTGAAGCACAGCTTCTCCTGGCACCCCGATTACCAGTACTAGGCTGGATGTTCAAGGGTAAGGTTCCTACTACCCATCATGCAACTGATGCTACATGGAGTAAATGGATTGCATTAATTACACAGAGGGCTCGAATAGGAAACCCTAATCGCCCAGGAATCTTAGAAGTGATCATGGACTGGCCAGAAGGCAAAGACTTCGGAATGCCACCAGAAAAGGAGGTGACACGTGCTGAAGAAGCCCCACCATATAATGAACTACCAGAGGATGAGAAGCAGTATGCCCTGTTCACCGATGGATCCTGCCATCTTGTAGGAAAGCATCGGAAGTGGAAAGCTGCTGTATGGAGTCCTATACGACGAATCACAGAAGCCACAGAAGGACAAGGTGAATCAAGTCAATTTGCAGAGGTAAAAGCCATCCAGCTGGCTTTAGACATTGCTGAACGAGAAAAGTGGCCAAGGCTGTATCTTTATACTGACTCATGGATGGTGGCAAATGCCTTGTGGGGGTGGTTAAAGCAGTGGAAGCGAAGCAACTGGCAGCGCAAAGGGAAACCTATTTGGGCTGTTGAACTGTGGCAAGATATTGCTGCTCGGCTAGAGAAACTAGTCGTGAAGGTACGTCATGTAGATGCTCACGTACCTAAAAGTCGGGCAACTGAGGAACATCGAAACAACCAACAAGCAGATCAGGCTGCTAAAGTGTTCCAAATAGATTTGGACTGGGAACATAAAGGTGAACTATTTTTAGCTCGGTGGGCTCATGACACTTCAGGTCATCAAGGGAGAGATGCAACATACAGATGGGCTCGTGACCGAGGGGTGGACTTAACTATGGACTCTATTGCACAGGTTATCCATGATTGTGAAACATGCGCCGCAATTAAGCAAGCCAAACGGTTAAAACCTTTGTGGTATGGGGGGCGGTGGTTGAAATATAAATATGGGGAGGCCTGGCAAATTGACTATATCACACTCCCTCAAACCCGCCAGGGTAAACGTTATGTGCTTACCATGGTGGAGGCGACCACTGGATGGCTGGAAACACACCCTGTGCCCCATGCCACTGCCCGGAACACTATTCTGGGCCTCGAAAAGCAAATCCTGTGGCGACATGGCACACCAGAGAGAATTGAGTCGGACAATGGTACTCATTTCAAAAACAGTCTCATAGATAACTGGGCCAAAGAGCATGGCATCGAATGGGTATATCACATCCACTATCATGCACCAGCATCTGGGAAAATTGAACGGTATAATGGGCTGTTAAAAACTACCCTAAAAGCAATGGGGGGTGGAACCTTTAAAAACTGGGATAAGCATTTGGCACAAGCTACCTGGCTAGTTAACACCAGAGGATCTATCAACCGAGCTGGCCCTGCTCAGTCAGATCTTTTACATACAGTAGAAGGGGATAAAGTCCCTGTGGTGCATGAAAGGAATCTGTTGGGAAAAACTTGTTTGGGTTCTTCCTGCTACAGGCAAAGGTAAACCCATTCATGGGATTGCTTTTGCTCAAGGACCTGGATGTACTTGGTGGGTGATGCTGCAGGATGGTGGAGTCCGATGTGTCCCTGAAGGTGATTTGATCTTGGGTGAGAATACTGAATTCTGAACTGCATGATGTTAATTGCTGCATAATACTAACAGTGTTCATAAGTGTCTTTCAGGTTGAAGCAGTGGTGATGACATTGGAGCTAGCTGCAAGTGGCGTCCAGTAACCTCCTCAAGACTGACATCTTTAACCTGCAACCCGTGGGCACGAACTGTGACAAAGCTCATACCATCTCTTCTACCCCGGAAGACTCCTAGCCAGATGGAAACCCACAATCCTGAACTAAATGAACTTGATGAACTTTTTTTTGTATAGAGATGAATCATAAACTAATGTTATCTGTATATATTTTAAAATGAAAAGTTAGTGGTGATCTGAGTATGACGTGAATGGTATGGAATAAGGGGTGGAATGTCCTGGTTTGGCCTAAACCAGACCGATTTTCCTTTCAGTGATTTTTACTTTCAGCTAAGTCTCCTCTAAGTAACTGCACTTTCTGAAACTAACTGCATGTTTTTGCAGACACTGTCTGCTTCCAGGACTGATAACGCTCGAAGTTTGTAGTTATCACTGAGGCACCGGTAGGGATGTTGTGCAGTAAGGCTCTTGCTGTACTTAGTCTTAGAGAAACCAAGGTCACTGCTGAATTCCTCACTGCTTATGAGTGAAGAGCCGAAGGGGGGTCGCAGCTGCAGGGGGGAGCAGACACGGCAGGTGACCCAAAATTGACCAACGAGGGTATTCCATCCCATACACGTCATTCTCGGTATAAAGCGGGGGGATCACGAGGGTCTCGCTCTTCTTGCTCTTTTCTGCTATGGCCGGTGTCCAAGGAGGACTCCGACTGTTTTCCTGCTGCACCCGATCCCGATCTGTGCATCCCTGAATCCAGCTCTCGACCGTTGCTAGGCCCAGCCTGGGCCTTCCCGGAGCCTGCCCTGCAGTGCCGGTGGTGACGTTGCCGACATCGGGGGAGCTCGATCTTGGTTTTGTATATATATTTGTATATATTTGATTATTCCAATATTATTATTATACTCTTTTTCATTATTATAGGTTTATTAAAACTGTTTTAACTTTCCAACCCAGAAGTCTCTCTCCCTTTTCCCTTTCCCTTTCCCTCTGGGGGGAGGGGGGGGATAACAGAGAGCATCTGCCGCAGGTTTAATAGCCGGCCCAGCTTTAAACCGTGACAACACCACTCAATCACATTGCTTTGTTTACAATTTAATAACAAGGTACCACCTCTCCTAAATGAGGCCTTCTATTGTTAATAAAAATGGAAGTCTAGTCTTTCATTTTAAGTCATCCAGACTCAATGATAATTAAAAGAATGCAAAGGGTACAAGTGAAGCACAGAAATATAAAAATACCAGTCTTAAGATGGTTTCTGCAGCCTTGTGCCTTTGTATATGGAATATTCCTTCTTCTCTGGTGTCATACTGGTAGCTCACTTTGGCACAAAGCAGAATGCTATTCACAGAAAAATGTTTTTTGTCCCATATCACTCTTTCACCTATCTCCATGGTTCAACATACTGTTCTCCTGATACACATCTTCTTCCACCCAATAGACTTTTTAGGTAGCCTATGCAGATCTGTCATTTGAATTAATACTGTATGGTAGCAACACTATACTGAAAGGCTCTGTCAGCCAGCCAATAGATGAAACGTGCCAGACCTTTTACTCTAGTATAAATAACTGCTTGCAATATGGGCAGAGAACCTCTGAACCTCAGAACTTCCAAATAATTTTCCTCTCCTTTGAAAGCATGACCTAGAGTTATTGACAGTGCATACATATTTATAGACTTATCAAACCACAGTGAAAAACTTTGTCACTGAATAAATTAGACTTCAGTCAGGCTAATGAGAAATTGGAGGGGTGGGGGGGTATGCATTAGTGATCTCTGCAAGAAATGGTCTGTAGAACTCCAATAGCTGAAAAACTCAGATGATAATATCATCAAGTGGAACAATACTCAGAACTTCTTAAACTCAGAACTCAAATGCATCTGATCTATACAGAACTTTCTACATCCAACAGTCGGTGGAGGAGTCTGCACTAAAACATATAGTCTCCCTAATATATTTCTTCATACGCTGTTTTTGCTGGACTAACAAAGCCTTAAAAGCTACTAGACCAGTCAACATTTAACTGCTGCCAGAAATCTTACCTGCACCCTACTGTATATATTGGACACAACTGGGACCTGCAACCTATTTAGCACACAGTTTTAGAAATGTATTTCCTTACAATGGAGTTGATAATAAAAATAGTAAAATTATTGTTTTCAGAGATAAGTATTATCTTTTGGACAAAAAGATTATGGTCTTGTGGACCTTTGTGTTGGAAGACACTGGAATTTGCCCTGGTTTAAAAATCACTTCCTAACATCCAGAAGCAATGGAATTTTCGGGGATAATAATACTCAGATTTTTTTTTCTCAGTGTATTAGTAAAACTTCTGTCTTGAAGTTTGTTTCGCAAAAAGTAAGCCTGAAGCAGATAGCAAACATGGAGTATATTATCCCCATCAGTTAAATTTTGGCAATACTAAATACAATGAACGCAAAGACATATGATAGAAAAGATGATGCAGAATTAAATATTAACACTCCTGTTATTACCATGATTTACAAACCAGCTAGTAGTATGATAGAAAACATATAAATAAGCTGTGTTCATGGTTTGACATCACAGTTAAGAATATAATTTATAAAAAAAAGATACAACATGGGAAGCAAATGAGCAGAGATACTTCAGCCTTGCAGAAGAGAAACAAAGGGTACAGAATAGCGACCCACTCTGTTTCAAGCAGGGAATAGTTCAATGGTGGCACCACTCCACTTTTGCAACAAGAATGCCTGCACATTATTAGATAGGATTTTGGAATTCAGATCAAATTCAGATTTGTTATAGAACTTTGGTTTCAGTGGCAGCCTTGTCCACTGATTTGTATTTTGTTCATAAATCAGTTTGAGAATCAAAAACCCCCTTTTTACTTTTTTAGAAATTAAAAAGACATTCAGAACATTAACAATAGGTGGGCAGCCTTTCCAACTCATTACTGAGTTTTAGTAGGATAGAGGTGTATTTTCAAACCAGAATAAGCCTGCATGCTATTTTCTGTCTTCTGTCAGATCTCTCTCTTGGCAAAAGAAAGATTTTTCTTACCAGTGCTTTTGGAGGGAAGGTCACCACTTTACAGATCTTGGTCTGGTAAGGTACTGACCACTTCCTCGAGGTACAGATTGCCCTTTATTCCCTGAAAACTCAATCCAGCAGCTTGAAAGACTGACCCCATAATTGGCATCTGAAAGTGGTTTTTATTGTTCCGTTACATTCATTATATTACTTTAGGTCCTGCAATTTGTGTGCAGCTCTCGTTTCAAGTAAGCATTTTCAATGCAGAAGATTCCATCAGCAGCAGCAGATGTGAAAGTAATGACAGGCTGAGAAGTGATCTGCAGGCTGATTTTGGAAAGTACTTTATTTGGCTCAGAACAAATTTGGTTGTTTAGACGACCTGCATCATAATCATATTCACTTTCAACGTCTGGGCAAGGGAAAAAAACAAAACAAAACTTTTTGCCTACAAACTGATTATATGGCTAAACTAAACCTTCTAGGTCACTGTAATATAAAATACATAAGAAAAAGGACATTTAAAAGAATGCTGGTAGAAAGACAAAAGGTTCCAGAGGCATTAGAGGTACTAAATTTCTTTAATTTGTAGAAGGAGATAGTGGAAGAGAGGACAGAGGACAGCAGTCCTGTGCATACGTTCACTTCTCTCATAGGCCCTAGGAAGAATCTTAACTTTCAGAGAGAATGGAATACTGACCATGACTGTTTTCCACGAGATACCAGCCATGAAAAACTTTTCCAGAAGTCTCTGACATTCATGAACGTTTTACATCTCTTCCCACTGCAGACTGTCATTTCCACTCACCCCCATCCCAGAGCTCTTCATTTTGTCTTCTGTCCTAACCCTTTTTTTCTATCTCCACTTCCAGCCAAAACTCATCTAATTGAGTAACTTCTTATGTTTTTCCTGGCTCGAATTTCTGAACCCTGGGCACAACCTGTGTTTTCAAAAAAATCCATCTGTAGGGAACTCAGATAACAAAAAAAGAGAAAATTAAAGGGCAATAACAATTTTCTCCCTCAAACCAAACTGAGGTCATGCAGTTGTGCCACTCCAAAACCAGGCTGAGGATCACAGACAGGTGAAACTCTAGGCCATGGGTTACTTCAGCTAATAGCACTCACATTTAAAAGGCAAACTGTTCCCACATGGAAAAAAAAATCTGAGAAGTTAATGGAGAGCAGTCTTGCTGTAGGGTTTTTAAACTGACTACATTTTGTAACTTCATGTTACAGTCTCAAGGTGGTTTAAAACTTTGAAGAAATTATTACAATCCATTAAACCCATAAGTTTTGAATGTATTGCTATAGAATCCTAGTTAACTTGCATAGACCATTTGATGTAATCCTTATTAAATTCTATAAAAAGATGTTACACAAGGGCTTACTTGCTTTACATACAGAATATATGCATAAGTAATTCTGTGTCTGTCTGTGTGGGCTTATTTCCCTAACTTGTTTACACATACTCTAAATCTTGGAAATAAAAAGCAATCATAACGAAAATTCATTAAAAACAACTTCTGGTCATGGAAGTTTGATTATTGCCAAAGCTTTTCTTTCAAAAATTGACATCTTAAAATAATGAAAGAAATGTTAGGCTTGGGAAGTAGAATAGAGAAAGCAACATGGAATTCAGTAGGAAAAAAAAACCTCCTACCCCTTAGGCATTCAAATGCTTGCTAATCCCCTCGGAAATGTTTCATATAAGAAAACTTGTTATATTCCATTCTTTTAATTACTGTCTGTTGAAAAAGAAAAACATGACACTTCCTGGCCTCCAGAACTTTTTCATTGTTCATAAATAGAAACACAGAAAACAACATAGTTCTTTTTTGTAGAGGTTGCAGATTAATTTCTCCATGTGTACATATTTCCCATCATACTAGAGCTAAGATAACTTATCAAGGACAAGAACAACCTGTTAAATCAGAAAAAAATAGCCTTGTGCTTCACATGAAATTTGTTTAGTATCTTGTCTCAGGTTTTGCTGATCATAGAGAGTCTCAGGTATTCAGAACCTTTTCTTACGTTTTATGTTGTCCAGGAGTTGCGCTTTCTTCTTCAGTTGGCCTCAGCTGTCTGACTGGGTTGCTAGTCTGCTAGTGGCTGCCTTTTGTCCCTGCGCCCCATCCCACTGCAGAGCTGCTAATCAGAAAACAGTCTGAAATGACTCAGCCTGTTCTGTCCCAAGATAGTGCCTGTGACAGCAAAGGACTACTGGGCCTAACCAAACCTGAAAGTACTGCAGTATTTTAGCAGCTTCCCCAGTTCAGTTCCACTAAGCTGGCATCTTTGGAAACCCTTGTTATAATTCCCACATGCTACACAGCTACACAGACGTTTCACAGCTTAACCCCAAACTGAAAGAGATGAGAACAAGCTTGACCGAAAGCACTTTCAGGACATCTAATAGCATGCTAAAGCTGAAAATAGGCAAGGATGCAACTGCACTCTCCACTTGCTAGGAGAAAAGGCTAAGAGGCAAACGTGACTCATTGGGAAGGAAGACACTGAATCTAACTGCGGTAAAGGAAGTTACAGATGTTCAGGCTCTAATGGAGTTCTCAAGTAGTGGAAAAGAGCTAAATGAAACCAGGCAGAGAGCAGAGCTGGAATAATGTGAGCATAAAAATGGCTGTAATGACCCATATAAAAGTCTCTGTAGCCTGACGTCCTCAGAAGGGTGAGTAACAGACACTACAGGAAGGAGAAGAAGAAACAGCAGAGAAAATGTTAATTCCTTGATTAAGTAATTAAATATTTAAGAATAGACCTGAAAATGAGATTGTGTCTGGGTGACATTTGTTACTGGTCACTGCTGTATGGCTGTTAAACATACTTCTAGCCTTAACATTCTAGGGCCATCAGAGCTAATTTTAATCTCACAGCTTTAAAAAAGCAACCTTTTTTGCTTTAAGCCTGCCTAAAACTATCATGGCAGGTTCCCTTATTCTTGCATGGTGAAAAACCTTGAAAAGGTGTTTCATCCTCCACTTCTTTTGTGTTATGGTATTTATGGACATATAAATATTTTATGGAAATATTTCAAGAAGATTACATATTAGGAAGAAATTCTTTCCTGTGAGGGTGGTGAGACACTGAAACAGGTTGCCCAGAGAAGTTGTGGATGCCCCCTCCCTGGCAGTGTTCAAGGCCAGGTTGGATGGAGCTTTGAGCAACCTGGTCTAGTGGAAAGGTGTCCCTGCCTCTGGCAGGGGGGTTGGAACTAGATCATCTTTAAGGTCCCTTCCAACCCAAACCATTCTATGATTCTATGATCTTCCAAATAGCTGGGTTTGGCTTTTTTATTATAGAAGTAAAGGCATTGTAAACAGAGAAAGAAGTTCTAGAACCTTCAAAAGAATATTTTGATAAGGTTAATTGTTCAAAAAGACAGTTTAGCAGATAAGAACTAGTTCTTTTTGTAATGATGCATCTAGGGTATTTATTTTGGACTCATTGTTCCCTGTCACTCACTGTTAATTTGTTACTGGGTTTACATAAAAATTAGAGACAAGACCAAGATTATTATTATCACTTATTTATGCAGTGTCTTACTGTCATTTTTTTACCTTTCAGCAGATAAATATGCTTACTCTTCAGAAATAGCTCTATTAATTTCCTGTAATTACTCACTATACGTATTTCATTTCTCTTTCCGCCAGCTAAAATGATTGGGAGATAATGCTTGCAATAAAAGAAATACTGTGTTTTAACATTAATTTTCTAGAGAAAGCTACTTTCTGAAGGACTTCTAGATTGTTTCAGAATATACAGTCTCTGCCAAGCTGAGTATTTTTTATCAATTATCCCTAAGTTTTCAGTTAGGCTTTCTTAACACTATTGAAAGATAGAACCATTCTTTTACAGAGGAATTTTAAACGGAATAATTTAAACATCTAATATAACTCTAAAATGGTAGCTCTTTAAACGTCTAAAGTACATTCAACAGCTGGATCTTATAAGGGTATGAGGTACATGAAAAGCTGTGCTATAAGATCTGTCATGTTTTCAGCTTTTCATTTTCAAAGGTTTTTATCTCATTGTAAAAGCTGTAGCTAAAACAACATAAACATGTCATGCAATGATGTTTCTCTTAAATTTTCTCTTTGAGAAAAGTGTTTGTTGTAACAGCTGTAGATATGGTAAGTATGCAAAGTATTTAAATGTCAAGAAATTCTTTCATACCTGTTTTACCACACCTATTGTTAGACACTGGCAAAATATCTTTAAGGTGGCTGTTTCTTTAGAAGCTAAAGATATAAATAATTACATATAAAAAATGGCATGGTGGGAGGGAGTAATTCCTATTGCCAAATAAAAATCCTTGCTAATAGATTACACCATGGTGATCAAACAAAATATTAAAGCACATCTAAGGTGTTAGAGAAAATTCTGAACTGTTTCTTGTTAGGAAGAATGCAAAGTACTGTTAGTTGGGGAATGTGCTATATTTCCTGGAACATCAACATCTGTCATAGTCAGAATTTCTACTTTCCATTAAATCTACAGAACTTGAATATAAATATGTATTTATTTGTGTAGGTAATTTTGCTTTCTGCAGGAACAAATCCAGTATATGTATTCAACCTTTACTCCCAATTCATAGATATTTCAGTAAGAGTTTTATCCCTGAATAATTTCTGACTAGGAATTTTGTGATTGACTCTATGGGATGAAAAAATATGCCACATATCAAAAGAGAAAACATCAGGAATAGGAATAAAAGAATTATTAACTTGCCCAAGAATTATTCCCAAGGGTTTACTAGTTATAAGTAGCTATACTTTTTATCTACTCTGAGCACAAAAGTGCACAGGTCTTAACATTTAGTTTAATATTAAGTTTAAGAAATCTTGGCTTTGTTTTGCATAATTCTTTAAGCCAAAATTAATTCTCTGATTTTTTTTAAAGAAAATTTGGAGTTTAAAATACATGTGGACGTTCAAAACTGATTCTCTCAACAGGAAAGCCTATATTTTTAATTACATTCATCCTAGTTTAAGTTAATCCATGCAGCTTATTTGCATGCAAAACCCTATAGGCAGAAAATAAAGAAACACATAGTAAATTTGAGATAGTAAAGTGTTTTACTATAATCCAGAAAAAAAAAAAAAACACTCATAAAAATATCCAGAAAAGCATCTCAATTAGGCTGTTAGAAGTTCTCCAGAAGTCATGTTGGTTTGACAAGCTGAAACTGTGTGATAGCCGTGTAAAACAGAAACTGGTTATGGTGAGTCTACATAGATAGTATTCCCTATGTTCATAGGAGGCATTATTATAACTGTTAAATTCTAATTTAACTTAACTATGCTTCTACAGGTATGTCAGTGATAAAAGGAAGACTAGGGAAAACGTGGGCTTTCTCCCCCTCTACTCTGATCTCGTGAGACCCCACCTGGAATACTGCATCCAGCTCTGGGGCCCCCAACGTAAGAAGGACAAGGACCTGTTGGAGCGAGTCCAGAGGAGGGCCATGAAGATGATCAGAGGGCTGGAGCAACTCTCCTATGAAGAGAGGCTGAGAGAGTTGGGGTTGTTCAGCCTGAAGAAGAGAAGGCTCCAGGAAGACCTCATAGCAGCCTTCCAGTACCTGAAGGGGACCTACAGGAAAGCTGGAGAGGGACTTTTTACAAGGGCATGTAGTGATAGGATGAGGGGGAAGGGTTTTCTCCTGAAAGAGGGTAGATTTAGGTTAGATATTAGGAAGAAATTCTTTACTGTGAGGGTGGTGAGACACTGGAACAGGTTGCCCAGAGTTTTAGATGCCCCCTCCCTGGCAGTGTTCAAGACCAGGTTGGATGGGGCTTTGAGCAACCTGGTCTAGTGGAAAGGTGTCCCTGCCTGTGGCAGGATGGTTGCAACTAGATCTTTAAGGTCCCTTCCAACCCAAACCATTCTATGATTCTATGATTAGAGAATTGATGTAATGTATCTATAGGAAGTCAGACAACAGCATTTGTGTTTATTAAGATTTTCTATTTATCTTTTAGCATATTATCATTTAAAACATATTACAATAATTTGTTAAAAAATGATGATTGAATAAATTGCTTCCACGAGGTCTGCCTACACAGAAGAATTTCAAGCTTCACAGAATCACAGAATGTTAGGGATTGGAAGGGACATCAAAAGATCATCTAGTCCAATCCCCCTGCCGGAGCAGGATTACCTAGACCATATCACACAGGAATGCGTCCAGGCGGGTTTTGAATGTCTCCAGAGAAGGAGACTCCACAACCTCTCTGGGCAGCCTGTTCCAGTGTTCGGTTACCCTCACCATAAAGAAGTTTTTCCTCATATTTATGTGGAACCTCCTGTGTTCCAGCTTGCACCCATTGCCCCTTGTCCTGTCAAGGGATGTCACTGAGAAGAGCCTGGCTCCATCCTCATGACATTTGCCCTTTACATATTTATAAACATTAATGAGGTCACCCCTCAGTCTCCTCTTCTCCAAGCTAAAGAGACACAGCTCCCTCAGCCTCTCCTCATAAGGGAAATGTTCCACCCCCTTAATCATCTTCGTGGCTGTCACGGTTTAAAGCTGGGCCAGCTATTAACCCAGTGGCAGATGCTCTCTGTTAACCCTCTCCCCCCCCCCACCCTAAGGGAAAGGGAAAAGGGAGAGAGACTTACAGGTTGGAAAGTTAAAACAGTTTTAATAAACTATAATAATGAAAAAGAGTATAATAACAATAATAGAAATAAACAAATATATACAAAACCAAGATCAAGAGCTTGGAAATCCTCCTCAGGCAGAGTTGCTCCCCCAGCACAGGCAGAGGGGAAAATGCAGTAGCTCCCCCTGCCATCACACCTGCAGGCTTTTAACTGGAGAATTGGCAAAGCTGGTACCAATCAGTGGAAGACAGGAGGGCCCCTCCCTCCCGGGCCCCACCTCCAGGAGGCAGTGGGTTAGTGATAAATAGGAAAGTGAGAATGACGTGTATGGGATGGAATACCTTGTTGGTCAATTTTGGGTCACCTGCCCTGGCTGCTCCTCCCTGCAGGTATGACCCCCCTTCAGCTCTTCACTCATAAGCAGTGAGGAATTTAGCAGTGACCTTGGTTTCTCTAAGACTAATTGGCCTGGTTTGGGCCAAACCAGGACAGTGGCTCTGCGCTGGACTCTCTCTAGCAGTTCCCTGTTCTTCTTGAACTTGAGCTTCTAGATCAATCGATAAGCAAGCAAGAGAAAAACAATTATGTCCACATGCCATCAGTGCTCCTAAAAATTGGATTTTATTCTACCATTTTCCATTTAAAATACTCTCTTCTCAAGGGAAGTGGGATAAAATGTAAAACGCTTTCCCTTGCTGCTTTGACTTTTACTGACAACTGAGTTCCATATTCAATAAATGTCAGAAATAGTTTTCAAAAGTCAATGTTTGCAAAGATTGTGCTTTGTTTATTTGCTTTTCTCTCTGTAATTTGTTTGTTTGTTTTGACTTCTTGGAACATATTTTAAAACTGCCTGGATGACATTTTAAGGTAGTATATTTCCTCTCTTCAGTTATTAGTAATTCATCAGTTACTAATGCTGCTTTTTGTTATGAAAGTTTGCTTATTTAACTAAAGAAAAACAACAGCAATATTCACACAACCTAATTCCAAAAATCAATACTTTTAGTTCTCAGTCAAAATTTATGCAGGTCTACAGAAACACATGTTAAACAGAAATGAAGAGCATAAAGCACTATGCTGAAAAGCACTATGCACTTTGAGTCAAAATGCTGCATAATTCTTTAACAAACTTTATCTTTGAAAAACTGGGCTTTTTCCACAATGTACTGTACAAGTCATTTTACTTAAGTCAGCATTGACCATGTTAACTGCACAGTTTCACAGCTGTATGAAAACTAAATACACTTAGTAGGTATACATGGAGGGGTTTCCTTTAATATCATCGGTTGCTTAATGTAAAAAGGCATTTATGGTAATTCACATTCTGAAAGGTAAATGAAGTTTAAGATCAACTGAAAAATTGTAGTAAATTTTGTTTTCTTCTTTTTTTTTTTTTTTAATTAACCTGTAATGCTTCTAATGATAAAACTAAAAAGAAAGCATTTATTAAGTTCAAAATACTTACACGGAAAAGGATGAACTGGAAGGCTCAATTATTATTTCGGCTTTTGAATATCCAGGATATCAACAAAGTCACCAGAATTAAGAAAAGTTATGCTAATGATGATTTTGCTGAATACTGACTGTTATAAAAAGCTTTACATTTAAAAATATAATTAAAAGACAAATTTTCTGAAAAATAATAGTTTAAATTAGTGAGCTCATGATTCCAGTTCTGCCTCAATGAGTACTATGCATAGCTCCAACAAAGCTGAACTGCTCTAAAATATGACTAGGAAATCAGAATTCACAAAAGGGGTGCTTAGTAAGGACTGAATAAAAACTCAGCCGAAAACAGCAAGAACATCATGGTTTGGCCAATATTTGCTTTTCCTATTTGCTTGTCCACTTTTAAGTAGGCAAAAGTCTGTTTGGGAGTTAGAGATGAAGCTGCAGCTAGCTTTATAAATAACGACTATAAAACCTGCTCAGTTCTCATCCTGATGCATGCAGATAACTCTTATTAGTGTCAAGAGGTACTGAGAATGTGTTGGGTGAGAACAGACCCCCAGCAGATTATATATTTATTTTCAAGACTCTGGTTTTAGAAAGCAGAAGCAGTTATCTAATTGTCCTGTTGTTACCTATTTTTGTAATTAACAATGCAGACAAATGTTAACTAGTTACCACAGAATCGCATTGATACAACAGTGGTTCATATACTTTGTAGGACAAAGTTTTATTAAAAAATACAAAAATTAGCAATATTCAAACTATGCATCTAGATATTTGAAAGTTTAAAATAGTCTAATACACTTTGAGCAATATACTATAGCTTTTCTTTTTTTTCCCTATAAAAATTGCCTACAATATTGCCACTTTTCTCTTCCCTTGTATACTCCATGGTGTTTCGGTTGCTTAAAAGAAAGTCTCCCTGTCCTTCATATTAGGATTAATAAAATTCAGCTGTAGCAGGGATACCTTTGGGAATTGGTTATTTATTCAACAGAAAAGTGCTTTTTTGAGAAAAGAGCTGTTGGAATCTAGGAGAATAAATAATTCAAGATAGTTCTCTTCCTTTTTATTTCAATACTCAGGTGTATGTGTGTCATCCATAAGAAATTCCACACGCTTCTTCAACCAACTTCACATTCACATTGCTGTATTTAACCCTTTCATCTTTATTCTGTGAGGCAAACCAGGGACATTCTTCAGTCAAATGAAATAAGCATTTCTAAGACTGCTAGCTTATTTGAGAAGGCAGAAAGAAGGAACGCTCACCGAAGAGAGAAACTTGAAAGTCAAAGAATACTAAAGAAGCTAACATGAACCAAAAGGTTTGTGCTGATGTTACTAGAAAGCACGTTTTTAATATTTATCTTATACATTTTATGCAAATAACAAAAATATAATTTTCTGTAGTGTGGTTTGAAAAACTTAAACCACCACTTTTTTTCTCTATTAAATTATGCAGGAAGAGAAGGAAATCTTTTCAGTATTTTTTAACCTAACAAGACAGACTTTTTCAACTGCAGAGATTCTACAACAAGTACAAATCAATGCCCAAGAACTTAATCTTTGCTCTTGAGGTTATGGTGCATACACTGAGGAACAGATAATAATAAGTATTAAGGAAAACCCCTTGGAACATTTCAGTTGTAATGTATCTGCACACTGCAACACCTCCCTGAGAAGCACGGTGTCACATATAATTATACAGAGCCCAGAGATAACACAAAAGACCATCTGTAAGCTTTGAACAGATGTAGCCTTTGAATACTTGAGCTTATCTTGGTCTTAACATTTTTAAAGCTCAAAACAAGTGCAGCTTCAAAAACGGTACTAGAGCAGGAACAAATTCAAGACCGGGATATTCAGATTCCCCTGAAGTTGATATTTTGCTCACTGTTATTTAAAAGCATGCATTTGTACCATTACTTGTGTTTCAAGGTAAAAGGTTTTTGTATACATAATTAATTACTTGCCCATTTTTTTTTTTCAAATTAAATGCCCTACAAACATAAAACCTGACTGAGATGGATTTTATTTCATTAAGGTAGAAGGGAATGGTGCAAAGATCTGTGTGGGATGGGGTTTGTTTTAGGGGGGAAAGGGAAGGGGAAGGAGAAAGGAATGCTAAAGGGTGGAAGGAGAAGGGAGGAAGTGAGAAATACAGAAAGAGAAAGGCAGAAAGAAGATAAAATCCTATAAATCCATACCAACCATGCACTATAAAGCTAGAACTTCACACACTCTGAACTAGCTGTAAGGATGGTTATACACTCTCTGTCCCAAAGGTATCATACACCTAAATGGAGCTGGAGTTTCACTGAATAGGGCTAATGAAAAGCATGGATTTAATGATCCTGTACTTACACCTGGATAAAGAAAGGATATCAGTCTAGAGTGCTGTCAGTTTGGTGTACTTTGCAAGCAATCAAATTATAACCAAGCTATTAATACAAACTGATTTTTTCAGTTCAATAATCACTTGCTATGAAGAGTAAAGACCTAAATGGAAAGTAAAATGTATATTTCTTCATTTTTCACATGCCCATAAATCCCCCAAACCATGTCTATGAAAGATAAAAGTCAAGATTAGAAGTATCTTTGTAAAAAGCAGATAATAGAATTATATGTGAACAAGGTTATCTCTACATGCTAATGGAAACTATAGACAAACACTATTTGAAAGAAAAAACTTTAAAGTTTCTACCCATTTACAGGTTCCTTATCTAAGAATACTGAAGGAAAAAAAAATTCAATCGCAAGACTCACACATTTGCATAGGCATAAGAGCAAACTAAATTTTTCCAAGTAAGTGAAAAGTTTGTTCACATGGGATGAGATATTAAAAATGCTAGGTTAATTTGTAAAGCTGTGTGATGAAAAAAAAAAATGTTTTTGACAAGGAAGGAATAATTATAGGTTTTACAGTGTACCTGAAGTTTCTGAAGACAGTGAACCAACCTCATTCACTTCCAAATACATCCTGTTTTCCTAACTGCAAGCATAATTCTAAGGTGCAAGGGTCATCACACACAGTTTATCTGTTCCTATACCAAAAAAGGGTCATGATATCCTTCATCTAGTACTCCTCTTTCCCTTGTGAACTGTGAATTAGCTTAGAAAAGGCCTACTTGGGAACTGAGGGACCTAATGTATACCCAACAAAATACAAATAGAATGACATAGTCACTTTAGCCAATCTTTTAGATTTTTTTTTTAGATTACCTACAAATAATAAGCAGTGTCCATGTTCAGCACAAACAATGTGGAAGTATCAATCCATTGGCATTTAATAGTCTGACGTTAAATAGAAAAAAAATACCTAGACTTTCAGTTCACTTTTTTCATCTTACAAAGATGGAGAGTGGAGTCTTCAGTCGTGTTCTCTTTTATGTTTTATTTTTCTCTAACAAAATCTCACTAGATTCTTGCCTACACACTGAAAAGTTCTCACAGGAAAGACCTTGGAAGTACATCAAGGAAGAACCCTAGGAAGTATCAAAATGACAAATATTTCTTAGAACTAGAGTCCAGAGATTTCATTTTTTAAAACAGGTGGGAAAATTCCCAACCAACGTCAATTAGACCGCAGGACTGTAAAGTCAGTTTATAGTAAGAGCAGCCTATTTATTACTAAATTTTACTTTAAGATGTATTCCAAATTTTTAGAAGGGCTTTAAGTTTGTCATTACACATAGACAATTTTTCAGATTGATTTTATGTTAAAACTTGGTAAAACAGAATCTGTGCCTGCCTGGACATGTTACGGCATCTAATTTTCCACTGCTTTTAATTCTAGTATATTTTTTAAATTCTTTTGCTGAGTAAAATAGTAACACATAATAACAAAAAGAACAAGATGCGCAAATATGAATATAAAACTGAGACTTCCAACTTTGATCCACCAAGAAAACAATGGTTCTATTAAACGGAGTATTTCAGGATTTAAAAATCAGAATAAAATTAGCTATTTCAAAATTTTCCATGAACAGGAGCAGAATCTTACTTCTAGATAGCATTACAGTTGGAAAGCAGATCCACTTTTGGACACACAAATTTATGCATTACAGTCTTTGCATGCAATTTAGGTGTGGAAAATTTAATTGGCCAACAAAGATGTAATCAATAAAGTCAGTGGATCTCAGAGAGCACATATAAGTTTGGTCAGCTGAATAACTCACAAAGTTTATTGGTTGTTTTAACTAGGAGCTTGACTGAGTTGTATAATTATCTATTAATGTCTGAAACATGCATATATGACATCCCCAAGGGGCTGATATGGATGACAGAGGTTTAATTTAACATATCAGTGTTGCTATTTTTTAAAAGATTTTTCATAAATTTGCAGAGAAATAAAATCTTAATTTCTAAGAATGTGAGGTATTTTTAAAGTATGTGATTTTTTTAACTTTAATTCATATTTTATGGAACAAAAAAAAATTATTATATATTTTCTGAATGTCACTTAACTGTTATTATTAACAAATGTGTTTCAGTGAAGTTATCCATAGTCAGAATCAAAACCATTTTATGTATTAATATGGGAAATTCATTTCAGATCATCTTAATACTTAGATATTGGGGAAAAAACAGAAATAATAGATGGCTTTTAAATGAAAAGGCTTTGCCTTCATCATTTATGTTCTTGGAATACAAATATAGGTTTAAGCAGACTAGTAACATTTCTGTAATCTATAAATAAAGTCAATGCTGTGAGTGTTCTTTGTTTTCTTTCAAGTGAGTTCATTGTTTGGATGATGTACGTTGGATAGAAATAGGGAAAAAGGTAACATAATAACCCATTGAAACATTACATCCTGTGAAAAAGCAAATGCATACACAAATAGTCCAATCCTTATTCTGTTAAAAAATGAGAAGAGTAAGTAAATAATGCTGAAAAACATTCTCAATGTGTGCTAGACACCTAATAATTTCTATCTTTCATCCTTTTTCCATGATTTTAGATGTGAGTTTGTTTTTCACAAATGATGAACAGTTATAATTTCTATTTTTTTTTTACTAGACTTATGGGTGATTATTATTTCAGAAACTCATGGTGCTTCTACTAAGAGCCAGGAAAAAAAATGATGAGTTACCTAAATTTATCTAGCCATGTCTGAAAAAATGACTCAGGATAAAGTATGTCTGAGAGAGATATATTAATTTACTTTTTTGCTGTTATTATTATTTTAACTTGATGATATTTTTGGGGAAGAAACAAGTAAATGAGGGAAAGTTTGGTACATTTTTAATACTTGAAAGATTTAAGATAACGTTAGGTTGACTGCATTTTCTTAGATTCCAACTTATTTTATTAGTTAACTAAAATTTTCTGATACTTCTGTAATTTGAAAGAGAATGTTTACATGGCAATCTATGCCATGTTGATTTGATTCTTGTGTTTCTATTTTTGGAAAATTATGTTTTAAAGATACAGCTCTAGGACTCAGGATGAAAATATTGAATTCTATTACATGTATGCTGGCCACTGAGTTCTTATTAATACTCACTATTCGTATTCTCTAATCCCTAACTAACTTGGCAGCCCAGCTACAGTAACAACAGGATCTCACCAAAAATCATCCCCTTCCCTACAGTCAGAATTAGTATATTGCAGTCCTGACTGATTAAAATTGGGCTGTTAGTTGTTGTCAACAGCATACATTTAACATTTAAAAAAAAAGCAGAAGGGAGTTCCTGAAAAGATGTCACATAAATGTGTCCTTAAACTTCCATTCCACTAATAAAACTGTGCCTTACTAATTCAGACAGAGAAAAGCAAAAGGTCAGAAAGATTTAAAAGTCATAAAGACGTATTAATTGCCAGAGGATTAGGCCATCTGTCGTGAAGCAAGAGTCTTTGTCCTCAGCAGCGGACTGAGCTATATCAATAGTGTAACTGCTGTTCAACAGCTATGTGTTAGTTTAGCTCCTCCTGGAGCAGGCATTTAGTTGAAACATGGACTGGCAGAGTACATGGCTCCCTGTTGTTAATTGGTCTTTAGAGACTGTTAGGAAGTATGCCAATTATCTCTACATGCAGTCCCAAAACAACAAAAAATTTTTAAAAAGAGAGAAAATAATAAGGTCACCTTGTCTTTTCATTTATAAGCACCAACAAAAAAGTGTCAGTTTTTTAAAAAGATCTAAGTCTACGTGGCATTGTCTTTGGACACAGACTTGAACAGAAGTATGGCACAGCAGTTGTTCATGTACCACTAAGGCAGGTGGCCTAGAGATTGTCTGATCAAAAACAAAAGTAATTTTTTTCCCTCTTCAGTGAAAAATATTCTTTCTAGGATCAGGTTAAGAGCCTCAATTTAGGGTCCGTAAAAAATAGTGCACTGCAAAATGTCAAGATGTCAGAAGATGATGAATGAGAGAAATAAAGCAACAAGTGATCTGTGAGAGTCCTAACCCCCTTCAGAGAAGACGACTTTAAGAGCTAATTAGAAACATTTTTCAGTACAAGCAATCAGCTGTGTTTTCTGCCGCAAATTATTTAAACTTGGAAAAGGGAAACAAAAATGTTTAGCAATCACTTCAAAATGTAAGACACAAAAACTGAAAATCTTTGTAATATGCAGTAATACATTCTACCTTTTAAAACACCACTTGTGAACTAACAGCCACTATTCATTAAACACAATCTTTCCTTAGATCATAGCAAAATAACTTAAACAACACACTCATTCTGACATGATTTTACATTTTTAAAAAGTAGCAAAAATTGTCCTATCCTAAGAGTATAAACACTTCTTTTAAGAAAAAAGTAAAGGAAAAAGGAAGAAGTCCAGAGTCAATATATATAGACAATAGGAATTCTCACAAGATGAAATGCATTTGCATACAAGATTTTAATTTCCATCTCTCCAGAACAAAAGTGACGTTAATAATACAATATCATACACAGTTTCCCTTGTATTTACAATCAGGATATATAATATCCATATCTAGGAATTTAAGCCTACAATTGGCTTTGTCCTAAAAGTCAAGCTGTTTTTACAAATTTTCCTTGTTATTATGGGAAAAAATAGTAATTTTTACCAGGAAGAATATTCAGGGAATACAGTTAATGGAAGATTTCTCTCTTCTAACCAACCTCTCTTTATTTATTGATGCAAGAGACTGGTGAATAGTAAGAGTGCTATCATGCAAACTCTTAAGCATGCAAGGCATGTAAAGACACTGTGTGCCATAATTCCTCCCTAGAATGCTGCTAGGGACAGCAGAGGTACCTCACTTTTAACTGGTCAAACCATTTTACACATTTGATAAAATGGATGAGGACAGAAAGACTACATGTAAACAGTGCTGCTTAGGGTAGTTTTCTTTTCCCTTTAAATGATTAAACAGCATAATATATGTCTACGTTATCCAACAGAGCAATATGCAGAAAATGCAAAGAGTTAAATGCAGAGCAATAAGCAGAATAACCATGTTAACTACCACGAGAGTTGTAGCTAATGCATATTGGGGCAGCACCACACCACTGCAGTGGTAACACTTCTGGGACTTCATGTAGTGTCTTTGAAGAACACTGCACTCATCAGCTACATGAGGACTTCAGCAGTTCCATGTTTAAACCTTAGTGAGAATGACCAATGGTCTAAATAAGTATTTTAGATGGACTTCAGGCAGGAGACTCAGAAGTTCATGGCAAATCCCCTTCGATAAAGGTGAACAAGGACTGAAGAATCTAAGAATCACAGAATCACTGAATGGTTGGGATTGGAAGGGACCTCTGGAGATCATCTAGTCCAACCTGCTGCCAAAGCAGGTTCCCCTAGAGCACGTTGCACAGGGTCACGTCCAGGCAGGTTTTGAATGTCTCCAGAGAAGGAGACTCCACAGCCTCCCTGGGCAGCCTGTTCCAGTGCTCTGTCACCCTTAAAGTAAAGAAGTTTTTTCTCATATTTAGATGGAACTTGCCATGTTTCAGTTTGTGCCTGTTGCCCCTTGTCCTGTCACTGGGCACCACCGAGACGCCACACTTCATTTCTGTGGATCTGATTTCCCATAAGACAATTTGCGTGTGGGACTTTGAATCCACTTCAGGGCATCAACTAACAGACCTGGTCATGTAGCTCAGACAAGAGCTTGTAAAGTGAAGTCCTGAGTGTAAGATTCGATACATTTAATAAGGGCATTTCAGTGGTATTTTCCTAAAAATAAATCCTAATTGTCAGCTGATGTAGATCAGTGTAACTTCACTGATTCTAAAGGGTCAGTACCAATTTATATCATCTGAAAAATCTGGTTGATGTTGTTTGTAGTACCCTATTACTGCGTGAACAGCACAGCTTTCATTTTCTGACTTAATCCCTTCTCTTTGAGTAGCTTGCAGCTTCTTGTTGAGATAATTAAAAATACCATTTCTTTTTCACTGTTTTAATCTTGTATTTGCTTGCTCTAACTCAAAAGAGAAATAATTAAAGGACTACTCAGAAAGCTGGAAATCACCTTTGCCTGAAAACACTTCATGTATTAGATGATACAAGTAACACATAGCAACACCTCCTCACTAGTAAGCTTGTTGTGAAAATTTTTTTTCTTATCCCTATTTAAACAATCAGATTCTCCCCTACTTAAAAAAATACTTAAAATCATCAAGATAGAAACATTTTAAACAAATAAAGAAGTTAAAAACAATCAATATAAATAGCTCTGTAGTTTAAAGTTATTCTCCATCAAGATATTTATATCTGCTGAGTTCTACCTTAATATCAATTAAGTTATTCACTTAGAAGGTTTGTCATAATTCTTTCTGTCACTGGAAGATGACTGGTGAAAATAAAAATCCTCTTATAGGTTTGGTCTGATTACAATGAGATGTTGGTATCTGCATTATCTCAGTACTGTCACTGGCTAAGTTGTTAGAAATTGGAGCTTCTATACATGTAATCTACTACAAATGTGATGGTGCTGTGATTTCTTCTCAGCTTGTCTATTTGATAAGAAGTGCTTCTATCTTCTTTTGAGGTTGAATTCATTCTTTCATTCAATTAACTCTTTGAGGTTTCTTTTTGGTTTCATTGTGCTTTAGCAGGAATTGAAATTTTGTTTCAGACAACTTCAAACACTATCTACACTACTGAAAGACGTTTTTAGTTTAAAAAAAGACTTTTTAAACTTAATTTTTGAAGAAAGTGGAGTACCCCAAGGGTTAACACTGGGACCAATACTGTTCAATATCTTCAATAATGACCTGAATGATGGGGGAGAGTGTACCCTCAGCAGGTTTGCTGATGATAAAAAACTGTGAGGAGTGGCTGATATGCCAGAGCGTTGTGCTGGAGAAAATGTGCTGACAGGAATCTCATGAAGTTCAATAACAGAAATTGCTAAGTCCTGCACCTGGGGAGGAATGACCCCATGCACCAGCACATGCTAGAGGCCAACTGGCTGTAAAATAGCTTGGCAGAAAAACACCTGGGGGTTCTGGAGGACAACTAGTGGACCATGAGTCAGCAACATGCCCTTGCAGCAAAGAGGGCTAACAACATACTGGTCTGCATAAGGAAAAAGTGTTGCTAGCAGGTCAAGATATTTCCCCTTTGCTCAGCCATGGTGAGATACATCTGGAGTGCTGTGTCCACTCCAGTAAAAGACAGACATGTGCTTACCGGAGCAAATCCAGTAAAGGGCCACAAAGATTAATGGACTGGAACATCTATTATATGAGGAAAGGCTGAGAGGGATGGGACTGTTCTGAGGTTGAGATGAGATGGGATAGGGAAGAGAAGGCTCAGGAGATCAATGTGGATATGCACCTGATGGGAGGGAGTTAAGAAGGAGCCAGACTTCTCAGGGGTATCCAGTGACAAAACAACAGGCAATGGACACAAATTGAAATATAGGAGAAATGAAATATCTTGGAGATATTCAAATCCTAATTGGACACAGCCCTTGGCAACTTGCTTTAGCTGACCCTGCTCTGAGTACTGGGATCAGACTAGATGATTTCCAGAGGTCCCTTTCAACCTCATCTAGTCTATAAATAAACATGACTAAATTTATTATATTACCAATTTTTCATTTCATCATAAAAATTTTTCCATACTAAGCATCTAAACTATTGCTAGTACCTATTATCCTGAAAGGAAACAATATCTTATTAGAAGAATCAGCAACTTCTCCAAATAATTTCGTCAGTTGTCCATGCTTTTTATAAAATGCAAAGACTTCAAAGTACATAGTTATTCATTTTTGTAAAGAACTGGTAAAAAAAAAACACAACCTTAAAGTGCAACTAGCATCAAGAGCTTACCACACATCTATTCTGTTCTTGAGTTAAGCATTTTTTAAAAAATCCAAAGCACACACTTGTTTTTTTTTTCTAAAATAGTATGCTGAAAACTTTGTCTTCTCAAGACAAAAATTATCTCTATATACGAAACCATTTTTTAATAAGAAAATAGCTTTCTATTCTTTGCGGACATACTTCTGAAACAAAGTTTGTACCTTCTTTAACCACTGAGTTGTGTCCTATCAAGGAAGAAAATTCACATAGACATTTAATAAATAAGCAACAAGAAACATTAAAGTATGTAGGAATATGGGTTGCTAACACTGGATCAGTATACACAGAGATCTTGTTCAGTCTCCATCGCTAGCGACATTCACCTGTTTACCTTCACAGTTGATTCTGCTTTGAGCAAGAAATCGCATAAGATGGAGCTTCTGAGGTCACTTTCAGCCTAAATTTTTCTATGATTCTGAGATTAGATTCCTGATCAGAACGTCACACAGCAATTTCTGCACCAAAGCTATAATTTCTATTTGAGCTGTAATATTCTTAGGAAGAACATCTATGTTCAACTGAAGTGAGAAAGAAACCACCATCACTCTGAGCAAATTGTTGCAATAGAAAATTAACTTCACTTTAGAACTTTACACCTTAATTTAAGTTTAATTTGATTTTAAAAAGGTGAATTCTAATACAACTAATTCTAAAGCTACTAATATACATTCTGACTTTTCTCAATACAAACAAAGCAAAACCGTATTTCAAATACCTCTTTCCTATGTTTAGATAGTCATAGAGTGTGTGAAAGTTGTACGTGACCTCTTCTTGCAAAAAAGACAAAATAAATAAGGGGTTTTTTTTCCCGATCTGACACATTTCCCAGAATGCAAATACTTCCTGCAGCTCTTTACTGACTGTCTCTGTAAATTGCTTAGACATCTCCTAAAGAAATCCATCACAGAAAAGCTGGGTATCATTCCAGTTATTATTATGGGAACAGATATAAGTACTAAAGCATATTGTCACGCATTCTGTGAGTTGGGAGCAAATTTGGGTCTGAAATGAGTGTGGCATTTCAGAAGTACTCTCAGGAGATTATGGTTTTTTTTTTTTTTACATGATATCTGAAAGGTTTTGTATTTTCAAATTGTTCATGGCTACAGCTAAAAAAAAAGAAGAAAGTGAAATTGTCAGATAATTTATATGACATTGAGAGAGAGCAAAAAATTGAAATGAACATAAAGCATCTTCAGAGTAGCTGTAAGCGCTTTTTTTCATGAGGATGAGCACTTCAGGGTTTTTTGCAATCAAGGAGTTATGTTTTTCAAGAAAAGCAGCAAGTTTGAGAGAAAGAAAAAGAAAAGATATAGACTATGTTAATGACGCGACACCAGATTAACTATAAGAAAGCAAGTTTTGGTTTTAATTATCACTATTCATTACATTCCACTTCTGCACCTATGCTGAAGACAGAGATTCAGAACAGGACAAAGCCAAGTTTACTAGGTTCAAAAACTATCAAGTATTTGTTGACTAAAACCCAAAATATCTCAGGTAAAATTTGTAATACATCTCCCATAGCAAATAATGATTCATATTTATCAAACTCTTTCTCCTTTCAGAAATTTGTCCCTACTTCAGAGACAGCAAAACTGAGTTTGAGTGAATTATCAAACAATATGCCATGGGTTTACAGTATGATATGATTTCAGCGCTATTAAAAATCTATGTAGTAGAACACTATTAGTTAAGTCAAGCTCTTGTTCGGTCCCATCCTAGTTTTATTAGAGCCAAACGCTGACTGCATGGATTCAATGCACTACAGAGTTTTTTCCACTGAGCGCTGTAAAGAATGTATTAACTTCTGGAGCAGAATAACCAGGAAAACCTTGCCAAGTATACTCAGAATATAGAAAAAAAATCATACAGTAGCACAATTCCATTTTCTATGTTCATAAAATTTACTATGTATATTCTTTTACTATTTAGGAAAATGTGTTATTCTAATGAGCATTTATTTTTAAGCCAAGTGAGATGTTTTCATTGCTTTGCACCTTGTATAAAAATTCATACTTGAAACATACAAATGGATATAAAATAATAACATTCTAATTTGTTTTCATGAATTCTTATAGTCCTCTGAGTAGATGAAAATCAGAGAAGAATCAGGCCCAATATGCTTCAATTATTATTTCTATTTCCATATTCAAGTCTAACAAACATGTTATTTCCATTGAAATCACAGCTATTCAAGAGTAGAATTTGCCTCATGTTGAATCGCATTTATAGAAATTATGCTGCGAAAAAGGGCAGGGGGGAAAACCTGGTACTAAAATAAGGAAAAAGAGGCAGCCACAATACCGAATAAAGTGGTAAGAAGCTGGATAGCAAGTTTACTATACAAATACATCCAATAAATCATTGTCAAGGTGAGTTTTTTGCCTGATGTATTTTGTTCGCCACCTAGTATTTCAGCTGTTGCTGTCTCAGTTTCTGACTGTTGTGGGCACCTTAAATACATTTTTCAACTTCTGGTTCAGTAAGGAGTTGCTGCATAAAAGCACTTTTTGTTTAAAATACTCCATCCAAAATCTCACATTAAATACAAATTATAATCCTTCTTCAAAGTCAGATCAAGATATCTTTTTGAGAAGCAACTTCAGCACCAGAAACCCAGGCAAAGCTTTCTGAAGTTAAAAAAATCCAGGAAAGGATCAAAAAAAAAATCTACCAAGAGTACCAAGTCCTGCTCAATAACTCCCCTCATTAACAAATAAACTTTAGTTCTTATTTTAAATACGTATTTCTTTTTTTAACATAACTTTGGAAAAAGGTGTTTAATATAAGGAGAAACTTGTTTCTATAGATTATGCCTTCATCATAGCCCTATCTCACCTTGCCAAATAATAAAAATTACTTTAATACACATAAACCACAGTTTAAAAAACTGACTGCAAAACATATACCAAATCTAAAACATACAAAGATATGGATTTTTCAAAAAGCAAGTTCTTGAAAATCCATCTTCGACTGATTCGATTTAAATACTTAAAAATCATTAATTCTGCCTACATATGCCCATTATTTGCCAGTATGATAGGTAAATATCTATAAAAGAAAGAGTTGTCGTCTTCTTCCAAGGTTGTTTATAATGCTCGATGTTTTGAGTTTCATATATATGAGAAGAATCCTACATAAAATTTGAGCTGGATAAAGGAGCTCAGGAATTCTTGAGTACTACTCCTTGCTAATGAAGCTCATACATAGGAAAAAAAGTCACTGTTCACATTGGGATTTCTCTGTATAGTCTTGGAGTATTTTCATTCTTGCACTAGTCTTACATCACCATTTCCATCCTATCTGCAACGAACGTTTACAGCCCTATATCTTTGAATATTTTAAATCAAAGTACACCCTCAGCTGCAAAATTATGACCTTGAAGTTTGCTTTCTAGTCCCCTTTCTGAATCTGGAAAGTTGGAAGAAAGAGATATTCCCTCTGGGTGGTACTCAAACGAACTAAATTTTGACATCTTCTCGTCGTGTGAGTTACCTGTCACAGCAGACAAATTCCATTCATTCATGATAATTAGTACTCCAAGGTGAGGTGACTACCTGTTTCATGTACTACTACAGCATGAATTAGAGAGAGGAGGGGAAAGAAAATTCTCCCAGCAGAGCTCAACATGACAGACTGCACAAATCAATTTTAATTATTTCTGCCTCTTTAAATCTGCCTGCTCTTTTGGAAAGATTGTTATCTGCATCAGGCACTATGGCAAGATAATTAACAAAAGCACTGTCGGGCGCTGATAGTGCTAGCAGCCAATTTACTTGGCAACATCTTGGTTTTATGGGAGTGCCAGGTTAGAAGGTCCATTGTATTAGGAGTGGGATTTGTGTTCTATCTTCATGTAAAAAACCACTCATCTTTTACTGAGGAACACCTTGTGAGGTTTTAATTATATGGCTTCAAGCAAGAATTAATGAGAAAAAACTTCTGAAAAACAACTTTAGTGTTACAAGGCAGAGATTGTTTCAGCGTAAGATTACTGACAATGAAGACCCAGTATGTCAGTGCTATAAAGTTCATCCTGGGAAGCATAAGCTTATGAAGCGTTGTTTTGTTTTTGTTTTTATGCTACTTGGCACACATTTCAAGCCACCTACTGTAAAGTACTGACTTTTCAGAAACAGTATCTGTTACATTACATTGCTTCATTTCCTAGTAAGGCACTTGATGGAGTGCTACAATATACCACACCAATAATAAAATGTTGACATTACTAACAGTAAACTGATCTAACTTTGAGCATTTTTTAGAGCAAACAGCTCAAACTAGTGCCTGTCCATTCAGAAATGGTAAAGCAATCAAATGCAAAATAATGAACAAGAACTTGAAATTATTGTCTAAAAGTGTCATTAAAAATCAGATTACCAGTCTGGTATATACATAAAGTCTGTCTTTTTCAGCAGCATTTCATGATAATTGAAGGATAAACTGGCATATAGCTTCTGGAAAAATCAGGACAGTAGTTTTGTATGATTTAGATTTGGGTTAAAATAAAAAAATCATATCATACAAAGCATTTATTTGGTACAAATTCAATCTGCTCTTTAAATAATTTTGAAAAAAATATTTGTCAATGCAAGTATCATCTGTTTTCTACAGTTGACACGAAAGCCTGTATTAAATAAAAGTTGAAATTTGCATTCTGGTTAATTCAAGCGAAATGTGACTGCACGTTCGTGTATAATCTAGGTCAAATCTCTACTGGTAGTTTGCTGTGTGCCCCGTTAGTGGTCATATAAACACAGTGTTAGAACACAAACTCTTTGCAACAATGGTGGCATTGCCATTTCCACTTAAATAAAAATAAAATATTATATTTAATTTCAAGTGGCTTCATTCACATCTCTTGCACAATGCTACAAGTCCTTCGACATATAAGTAGTGCCATTTAGACTGAAATTGATAATATATTTTGCTTTGCTAAATCAGGATCTCTTTAGGTACTGTATATAGGTGTCAAAGCTTTGGTAGTGGATGGACTGCAGGGGTGGCTCCTGTGGGAAGAGACTGGGGCTGCCCTGTGCTGGAAACAGCTGGTTCCAGTTTGCTGGAGGAGATTAATATGAAAGACTGCAGCCTGTGGAGAGAATCCACTCTGAAGCAGGGGAAAAGTGTGAGAACAAAGGAGAAGCAGAGAGAAACCTGCTAGGTACTTATGGTAATACTCCTCTCTCCCCCATCCCTCCTAGCACTGCTTAGGGAGGGCTTGGGAGTGAAGGAGTGCAGTTGGTCATGAGAAAAGGGGGAGGAAAGGCATTGTTTTAATGTTTGCCTTTTGTTTCTCACCACTTTGATCTGTTTCAATTGGCAATAAATTAAATTAATTTTCCCCAAATAGAGTCTCTTTTGCCTGTAACAGTAACTGGTAAGCAATCTCCCTATCTTTATCTCAACCCATGAGTGTTCTCATTTTATTTTATCCCTCTAGCCTGCAAAAGAAGGGGAATGAAAGAGCAGCTGGGTGGGCATTTGGCTGTTAGCCAAGGCTAACCCATCACACTTTTACAAAAACTGGATAAACTTCATATATATCTCCCTACATTTATCTTTGCAGCTGCATCTGACAGAAAAGCCAGCTCTACTGTTTTAATTTCCTTTTTCTTACACTCTGGTGGGACAAAAACTTTTTAATTTGATGAATCTTATGTTTTTTAACAAACTACTCTGTTGCTAGATCATTCAATTCTTTCATTTAAACTGTTAACTCCCATGGGTGAAAACATGAGTTCAGAATCCTTTCAGTTCCCCAGGAAATTCTACAGTTCTGCTTACAGGGAAAAACTTGAAGACTCTGCCACAAGAAACTATTCCTATATCAGCAATTACCTCAGTGAACTGTGTGTATGTCCACAAGAGAAGTAGTCAGCCAGAACTCTCTGTCATGAAACACTGCATACAAAACCTAAACACTGGAAGAAAACAAAGTACAATATTTGACTCATGCTGTAGTCAAATGATCGGACTTACAGAACATTTTGTTTTCTTCTTTTGTCTAGGTTCCTTTACCTACAACACTGGCATATTTAGAATTAAACGAAAACCAAAGCAAAACACACACCCCCAAACAATAAAATACTATTAAAAAAAACAAACTGAGAAATTTCCTATCAGAAAATTGAGTTGCATTCTTTTGCTATACAAGATTTCAGAGTAATTCTGAGGCCAAACAATGCAGCTTCTGTCTGTCCTACACATAGGGAGTAAAATTCAAAAGCACCTAAGCGAAGATTGAAATGGTTGTGTAAATTAGGATTAATACAATTAAGTAAAAACAAAGAAAACTTTTATTTACTTTGGAAAACATTAAGCGTGTCTGTTCTACTAAGTTAAACAATGCCAAGGAGCATTCCCGTGCATTTAATTATCTATCCTGCTGAATCATTGTAATGGTTCCCATCCAAGTTTTGGCATAGGCTAAGCAACACCTTTTCAAGCAATTCCATGACATGGAACAGAAGACATGGAACAGAGTTTAACACAGACCAAGGACCATTACCAATAGCAGTTTGCCTGTGGCCACTCTATTTTGGTGGCTAAGAAAAATTAACAATATGGATGTGGGCTGCTCCATGCAGTGCAATAGAACAGTTCTGTGTTCTTTTCATTCTACTGGCATAGATGCACACATTCCAATTACCATCTTCACATTTGCAATGAATGTGATTACAGTCTTTTTTACTGTTGGAATATCATTAAGTGTCCTCAAATCCAGGAGACCCATGCCAGCCATTAAAGAGCACAGGGGCTCTTGATGACAGTGGGTTCTGTCAAACCAACCTGACCCACACAGGCAGGAACAGAGAAACAAGAATAACGGAGATTAAAGGGACTCTTAACTAATGTTGGAGATATTTTATTGCAAAAAATCGAACACAGCTAAGTCTCTCATCATCACTGTAGAACCCAATCAAAACAATAAACAGCACAGCAAAAAGAAACTCTCTGGGATATTATTTGGAAACAAATTAGTTCTATTTTATTTCAGTATTTGAAATGTACTGCTGTTATTCTGGGTTTGCATCATATTAATCTTGAAAAACTTGGGGCTGCACCATTCTTCATCTTCATTTGCAATTGTATATATCACTATTTTAGCTTTCTCTTCAGACCTACTGAATTCAACGAGAGTTTCCTGCTGAGGTTCCTAAGTGCTACAGCAAGTACTAAAATTTCAAGTTACTCCTAACATCCCTCCATTAAGTTAATTGAAAATGGCCAATTGTGAAAGATTTTATGTAATTTTACAGCTCATCTACTCTATACAAAACCCTTAAATATTTCAAGGATCTAAGTCTGTTCCTTGTGAGTGTAGATTATAATTGCTTAATCATGAGAGAAAAATGTTCTAAAGATAATTCATGGGGTCTCGAAGATGCTAGTGCTCTCTCCATCATCACAACTGCTGTTCATTCTTCTGAATTTCAGGATATTATTAATGGGTAAGAAACATGCAAAGGAAAAGCGTGAAGCTTATGAGCACCACTTAAGCTTTGCCTAAATGGACACATTCCAGCTAGATGTATGAATGACAAACTCCTCTTTCTCCAACTGCAGTGGCATATGGCACTGGGGTTGCTTGGTATGAATCAGACCAGCTGCAGTTATGATAGTTTTACTGCTTCATGGAAACCAGCTGAAAAGAAAGTAGATGCTATAGTTGACACAAAACTGAATATAATGCAACAGTGTTCTCTCATCACAGACAAAGCAACCAGCACATTAAATTACATTATGAGGACTACGGCCAGCAGACCATTTATCCCACTCTACTCTGTGATAATGAAGCCATGCCTGGCATATTGTGACTGGTTTTGAGCCCCACGGTTGAAAAAGGTGGAGGGTTACCAAGATGATCAGCTCATGACCTTCAGGAGGGGTTAAGGAAGCTGGGCTTGTTTAATCTGGTGAAGTCAAGGTGAAGGGGCAATCTAAGGGCAAACTACAAGTACCTTAAGGGAAGTTCAACGAGTGAGCCTAACTCTTCCCAGCAGTGGCAGACAAACAAGTTAAAGGGGAAGTGGCTACAATTAGGAGCCTGAGATGTTCAGATTAGTATTTGGAAATAAAAAATTTTTTTAAAAAATTAAAAATAGGAGGGTACTGCAGCTCTAGAATAGGTCACCTAGGGAGGCAGCACAGTCTCCATCAATGACAACTTCCAAGACTTTGTTAGACAAAGCCACAGCTGGTGTGATCTGTTGGTGACAGTCCTGCTGAGAGGAAGAGTTTGGATGGCCTCCAGAGGTGCTTCTAACCACAATTTCTATTACAAACTCTGAAATGATATGCAGTAAAACATGCAAAAGTTAGACCAGAAGCCCAGTTGTTGGATTGTGGGGTTTCTTTAATAGGGGGTTAGTCCCTCATGTCAATAAAATGGAAAGATTGTAAGAAAAATCACTATCTTGGTCTTTTCTCTCTTACCCATTCTTTGAAATTCTTTTAAGAATCCTGTAAATTATATGGTTAAAAGTCTCTAGTAGCTCCTCCTAATCACTGTTCAGCTTATCTTATCACAGAGAAAATAATCTGAAACTTCAATTTAATATGCATACAGAAATATTGTTTAAAAGAATGGGGTTTGCCCCTACTACACAAAGAGCAGCTGCGTCTCATATGCTACTGAATACAACATCCAAAAGGAAGAAAAACAATATTTCTCTTTGAAGTTCAGTTCCTTGAGAAAGAAGTGCTAGTGGCCAAACTTCAAAGAGAAATCGTCCTTCCTACCTGGCAGTAGCACTTCATAGAGAGCTAATTTACCTCTCTGGTGAAAAGCAGGCCTCTCAGCAGCTGAGGTGTCTAAGAAATTATGTAGCTGGTGGACTCTGGGATTAGGTGACAATTTTCTTTGAAGTTTGGCTGCTCATCTCATTAGGATTTCAGACATGCTGAAATGATTTACTTTCCATTTTGATTTCATGCAGAAAGCTAAATGGAAGTTCCCAACTTAGCTCCTAAAGTTTTAGCTTGACTTTAAAAGGCTTTAAAGTTCCTCAATGGTACCATGAAGTTTTTTGACATGCATGGTAAAGGCACTTAATTTTTGCATTTCTGCAGTACCTGGATTGCCACCTGGAAGTGACAACATCAATATCTGTCTAACAGAAGTGGGCAGAAACTATTTGGGAAAGGTGGTGTGTCTTAATCCTGATAACACTGATTCTAGAGATGATGAAAAAATTCAATACTTCTCTGAAGTATATAAGGATTAAAATTTGCCCAGTGTCATTACTTTGTTTAAAGCAGCTGGCAGTTTGCATTTCATTACATCTGTATGGTGACATCTACACCACTAAGGAAAAGGTCAGACATGCTAGAATTCTGCTGCATGACAATTTCCTAAGTGGAATATTTTTCCTAGATACATTATACATTTTTACAAAGGGCACAGCTCATATGGTCTCTGGGGGCTTGAAATAACCAGCATATCTCTTCAACCTATGAGGGGCCTGGTGACCCACAAGTAAAAAGTTGTCTATATAGGATTCAGCACTGAGTTTTCATCTTTCTATAACTACCATTTTCATTTAGGGCATTTTTATGAAGGGTCTCTCAAACAAGCCCTACAGGTTCTGGAAAGCTTAAGATATCTCTTAAAGGACATCTTTAAGAGAAGAGCTCTGGAGAATTAAGTGTTCAGAAATTCAATGAACGAATGACTAGCTTGGACATCTCATCTTGTTGACTGAGACTTCGATCCCTAGAATTATCTGAACTGTAATCTTATAAACTAAAATCTTGGCACAAGATACATGTCCATACAACACACATACACTGACTTCAATCTCTTACAAGTATTTTCAAGGATGCAGTTTAGAGATAAAAGAAAACAAGAAAAAACAAACAAAAAAAACCCACTGAAAACCCACCCATCAAAGCGATTCACTGGCTTAAAAGATAGGGATAATTGCAGTTGCTGGCAAAAAAATCAAAACAGGGAAAATTGTGTATCAGATAGAGAACTTTTGCTTTAATGTGAATGAAGAAAAATATGTGAGTAACTGGAAAAGCAATGAATGGAGAAAGCAGAGCTAAGCTACAAGGAAAGGAAAAACAGAATAAGATTCAAATATAATACAGAACAGGAAATACAAATGGAAAGATATTTAAAATAACATATAATGAATTAAAAAAAAATACTATGGCAGTAAAATAGTGGTTTTCTAATTCTATCCTTTTACCACTAAGATGATTTTCATTTTATGTAGCAAAAAGTAATCTTAAGAGAAAAATGGTTTTAAGAAGATAATTTAAATAAATTAATTGATGCTTAAAGAACCATATGGTAATAATATTAAAATACTCCAGGGCATGTTTTATGAGTCTATTAATACAAACTTCAGGTGGTAAAAGCACTCAGCCATACAATGCACCTGAATCGTATTTTAATTGACAAATAAAACACACTCTGCTGAGTTTCAGCGCTTTACTGTTGTTGCAAGTACATGCAGCTAAGTGTACAACAAGCACAATTTTGTTTACAAAACATCTGCAAACACTACAGCAACATTGCTCAACAACAGGCAAAGTATTAGCTAAAAAACTATGCTTCCTCTTCCAGAAATAAGGATATGGAGAGTTTTTCATCTCTCAGCTTCTCAGGATCTAGGTCATAAAGATGGTAAAATCACTTCATACCTTATTTGGTCTCAAAGACATAGGTAAGGGTGGCTACTCAAAAGAATCTTGGTCTTTTTATATTGTTCAAATGATGGACTTGGAAGGTTCTGAGAAGAATTGCATTTCCTTAAAATAAGAAATGGCAAGATCTAAAGACTGAATGGCAGGAACAGTGTGACTGCTCCTGACTGGTGGGCCAGAAGACTAAGGCTGAGTGAGAAGCTTAGTATCAGGAACTGCGGCTAAGTGAGTAAGTACCCCCTGCCTTGAACTGATTAGTCTAGTAGGCGACCACAACATATCGATCCTGGAGACAGGACCTGGAAGTACTAGTGTGGTGCAGAGCAGGGGCGGGAGGGACTGGAGTGAGAGGCAAGAGAGCTGGAGTAGAAATCTGGACAGAAGTAGAAATGTCTATACATATTAGAGTACATATAAGATTTTGGTACATACTTTCCAAAATATTAAATGAGCCCTAAGTCGAGCCATTCATTTTCAAATTGTGAAAACCATAGTTATCTCCTGCATTGGTTAGTCCACAGCCTATGTAGAAATACTGCTAACATAGCAGATGTCACACCTAAAAGGGTACGTTACTTTTAAACTTACAGCAAAACAACGCAATTACAACTCACTTATATCCAGCTGTATCTATGAAAGAAATTCTCAGAAAAACAGTAAATCAAGACATTACATAATGTAAATGTACAAAGGGACTGCCTGGTTCCCAAAACATATATATTCCAGAATTTTTAAAATTTTGACTTTTTTTTGGTTTGTTTTTAAGGATTGGTGTGCCTGCTGGCTTCATCTATATAACAATAGACTCTGAATACAGTACTAGCAGAGCATTAATGACTTCTGTAATGGTCGTTATTTAATCATAACTATTATGGGCCACTGAATCTGCTGCAGTAATATTTTTTGAAAGAGTTCAGGGTAAAGATTGTTTGTTTATTTTTATGATGAACTCAGAGAGATCAGCCTGGAGTTCTAGGGCACAGAATGTTATGATCTAACCATAACATTTGCCATAGGTCAAAACAAGGTGCAGCTTAAGACATATCATAAACTAAATGTGATTTGTGTCACTGTTGCATACCATGTGTCACTGCCGTGGGAAATGAATTCCAAATCACCACTACCATATCAAAAAAATGAAAACAAATGTGTGAAAGTATTTAGGAAATTAGTGGCTTTCTGCCAATATTTTTAAAAGGGTTCCTAATAAGTTAGACTCTCTGTCACTTTCCCCTGTCTCTACCTATCAAAAGTCCCAATAGGAGTGTTTTCTCTCATACAGTACCATTTCAAACCCCTAAAGTCAAATCAAGTATTTCAGTAATATAGTATAAGGTCCACAGACTGACAAGTGTATAAACAGTTTTTAAACAGGAATCAACGAAAGAGACAGACTTCTATAAAAAAGTATAATATTACTCTGCTTCTGAAAAACGCTCACTGATTAAACAAAAAGCTGATAAAAATGTAGAAAAATAATGGGGCACAGAGTACTTTCTTTCAGATAATTTTTATTTGGATTTCTAGAAAAATGCTGACCATTCTATAATTATATGTTTAGAGTTCTTACCATCACTTTGGTTTTGATGTCATTGGCAAAATTGTAATAAGGAAGTCCCACAAGCCATCACAGTCATCTGTATTTATCATGGATTATATGCTTCCTACACATTGCAAAGTGTTCATGTACTCTAGAGATGTAAGGAATTTTTCCTCCCAAAACTCAAGTGAGAAAGGGAAGTAAATTCCTGGATTCCAAATGGGGAAGTAACTGTCTAACAGGCACTTCAATCGATTTTAAAAAATCTGATAAACTTAATTCCACTTAGGCCATTTATTTGAAATTTGAGCTTCAAAATTATTCAGCCAACAAGCTCATTTTAATTTCTATTGTTTTGTCAGTCTCTTCAAAAAAGCATGAGTGAAACACAAACCAAGTTATTTTTTAATTAGAGAATTATTATAATTTTTTCTGGTTTCCAGAGGCCATTTTCTTCATAATTGGTATATTAAAAATGTATAACTTATTTAAATTTGGTGCAATCATTTAAAAAGCTAACAATTTGTCCTGGTTTGGCCTAAACCAGGTCGATTTTCCTTTCAGTGATTTTTACTTTCAGCTAAGTCTCCTCTAAGTAACTGCACTTTCTGAAACTAACTACATGTTTTGCAGACAGTGTCTGCTTCCAGGACCGATAACGCTCGAAGTTTGTAGTTATCGCTGAGGCACCGGTAGGGATGTTGTGCAGTAAGGCTCTTGCTGTACTTAGTCTTAGAGAAACCAAGGTCACTGCTGAATTCCTCACTGCTTATGAGTGAAGAGCCGAAGGGGGGTCGCAGCTGCAGGGGGGAGCAGACACGGCAGGTGACCCAAAATTGACCAACGAGGGTATTCCATCCCATACACGTCATTCTCGGTATAAAGCGGGGGGATCACGAGGGTCTCGCTCTTCTTGCTCTTTTCTGCTATGGCCGGTGTCCAAGGAGGACTCCGACTGTTTTCCTGCTGCCCCCGATCCCGATCTGTGCATCCCTGAATCCAGCTCTCGACCGTCGCTAGGCCCAGCCTGGGCCTTCCCGGAGCCTGCCCTGCAGTGCCGGTGGTGACGTTGCCGACATCGGGGGAGCTCGATCTTGGTTTTGTATATATATTTGTATATATTTGATTATTCCAATATTATTATTATACTCTTTTTCATTATTATAGGTTTATTAAAACTGTTTTAACTTTCCAACCCAGAAGTCTCTCTCCCTTTTCCCTTTCCCTTTCCCTTCGGGTGGGGGGGGAGGGTTAACAGAGAGCGTCTGCTGCAGGTTTAATAGCCAGCCCAGCTTTAAACCGTGACACAATTAAACAGGACTTTCATGAACTAATACAGTAGTTGCTATTTGTGACAGTATTTGTCAAAAGATATCCCACAATATCCAAGATATCACATTTTCACTTTATAAATAGAAACTATAATAGATTTACCAATTGTGACTATGTGATGTCCATCACTAAATAAATTACAAAAATTCAGTAACCAAGTGGCTCTTAGAAAAACTAATGTGACTACTAGCCATTGAAAGCACCCTACTGACCCTCCTGTGTTGACAGGTCTAAAATCTTAAGCATCACTGACATCAGGGCAAGTTAACTGCTAGTAAGTACCTTGTTTAAAAGAGGTGAGGAAAAGTTCATGACAGAGAAACTCATATGTACAGAATTACTAAATTTATAGAGAGCACATGTGCCTCAGGAAGTCAGTGAGCTGAACCATGAGGATGGAGCAGCATGTTCCCCAGCGGCTGATACCAGGACCAACACCGTTTATCATCTTCATCTGGTGTTGATAACACCAGAGGGTCATGCTGCTATTCAGAGCAACCTTGACAGACTGGAGTCATGGTTTGACAGGAAGCTCATGAAGTTCAATAATGGAAATTGCCAAGTCCTGCACCTGGGGGTAATAACCCCCTGCATCAGCACACACTGGAGGACAACTGTCTGGAAAGCAGTGTTCTCTGGCAGACCTGGGGGTTCTGCTGGACAATCCGTTGACCATGAGTCAGCAATTGTGTGCTTGAGGCAAAGACGATTAAGAGCATCTGTGCAGTATATGGAAGAGCATTGCCAGCAGGTGAAGAGAGGTGATCCTTCCCCTCTGCTCAGCCCTGCTGAGACACATCTAGAGTATTGTGTTCAGGTCTGGGCTCCCTAGTACAAGACAGATATGGATTTTCTGGAGCAAATCCAGCAAAGGGCCACAAAGACAATTAATGGACTGGGGCATCTGACATAGAAGGAGATGCTGAGAGAGATGGGACTGTTCAGCCTGGAGAAGACAAGGCTCAAGGCGATGTTATCAATAAGTATACCTCATCGGCAGAGTCAAGAAGGAGCCAGACTCTTCTCAGTAGTATCAAGTGACAGGACAAAAGGCAATGGGCATAAAATGAAGTGTAGGAAATCCTACTGAAACATTAAAAAGAAAAAAATGCAAACAAACACAAAACCAAAACACCACTCTCTTACTGAGGGGGTGGTCAGACACCTGAACAGGTTGCCCAGAGAGGTTGTGGAGTCTCCATCCTTAAAGACATTCAAAACCCAATGAGATGCAGTCCTGGGAAACTTGCTTTAGTTGACCCTGCTCTGAGCAGGGAGACTGGACCATATGATTGCCAGAGGTGCCCTCCAACTTCATTCAACCTGTTTGATTCTATGTGTTTGCCTAGCTGATACTGTTTCAGGCTTCAGCTTTTGGCCACTGTCAGGAGATGACATACCATGTTGGACTGATGTTTAGTCTTCCCAGATATGGCTGCTCTGAAAAGAAGCTCTATCTACAGATAATTATTCCCTTTTAATCTATGCAGCATTAGGTCGGAGATGAATATCCAGTGGCTGTTGACTGCATGCAACTCAAGCAGCTCAGTTGTGTGCCAAGGCTACAACATCAGACAAGGGTGGTGGTGCATAGGCAAAAGGGAACTGCGTCATCCAGCTGTGAGAGAAATGAGCCAGCAATGACTGCTGATAGCCAAACTGCCCATTGCCCCGGCTGTAAGCTAAACAGTTGCACTTAATGCCTAGAGGAATCCAAACATGTCTCGTTCTTCAGCAGAGTAGAGTAAGCCCTGGGAAACCACAGCCAGTTCCTTTTTCTGAAGTACTTCCTTATTTCTTTTCTGCCTATCTACATAGTATGTCTTGTGGCTCTTGGTATTACAAAAACCTCGATATGCAACTCATAGGGTCAGGAGACATAACTGATTAGGGACTGACAAAGCTGAAGTAATTCAAAATCCCTAACACTTCCCTCTTACCTCCCAGCAGATAACAGATCATCAAGACGGAAGGATTGTTTATAGTTCTAGAGAAGTAAAGAGGTAACTGGGAAATCTGGTATTCAAGCTTAGGTCAAGGACATTTATGCATACACTGAACTGAAAAGTTACCACTTTTGGCTATAAATTTTACCTAAGGTAGGAAACTGGCACATCACTGGGAAAAAAAGAACAGATATTTTTGCAAGTTTGGAATATTAGAATAATTTAGCTACCAGGAAGCTACTTTAATGTCTGAACACCAATGTTTTGTAGACAAATTCATAGCCATAATTGCTCATATTAGTCAGCTACAGTTATTGCACTTGAAGATATATATTGTAATATATGTAAATACATGGATGCATATATATGTTCAAATTTGCACACTATACACAAATATGCATACTATATATACACATTTATATATACATGTAAATTATACCTACATAATTTACACACTTAGATAAGTGTATATATTTACACACTTAGATAAGATGTAGTTTGGTTAATACTAGTTCTATCAGGCATTTTCATTTCCTTCATGCAGCCAGATAATAGTCTTGTGAAATATCTTCATTTTTGTAAACAAATAAAATAAAATAAAATAAACTACATCCAGTTCCTGAAAAAGATCTGTGGTGGTGCAGACCACAACATCCCACCCCTGCCCCTTCCACGTTGCAATGTCAGGACGAGCCAACATTAATCACAGGTGCAGCAAGTGGTCTGAGACAATCACTTGCCCTCTGATCCTGCAGTGAGTTGAGACTATCCAGTACTTCCCTGTCCTAGGCACAAGCACAGTGAATTCGTACGATTAGGCACCCCCTAACCGCACCTGGAACTCCTGTTGCCCAGGAAACGGACAAGAACAGTGAGTTGGGACAATTGGGCACTCCTCAATCGTACCTAAAATCCCCGTTGACTGGGAAACGTACCTGGAACTCCTCTTGCCTAGATCATAGCCCACACTGAAAGGTGTCGACTGCCTGACAAGAATAATGGCCATAATGAAAAAAAGTACTGACCAAAGTCAATCATCTTGTGATCCTATAAATACCGATCCTAAGCGAGGCCCTTTGAGCTCTCTGGGATAGCAGAAGGCTGTGACCCAGCATCTCCCCCTGAGTTGCGACTCCTCTCAGGGTAGATTTTGTGACGTTCAAGGTAGATTTTATGATGTTCAAGGTAGACTTCACAATGTAATTCAGATAGTCCACCTATAGATGCTGATGAAGGAAAAGAGTGAGTAATTCACTATAATTAGATTTCACCACGTTCAAGATCGAAAGAGTAATTCCCTATATTTTGATTTCGTGAAGTTTCCAAAGATCATTCGGTACCAAAATTTACTATATGCAGCCATATCCTTTTATACTAGTTGAATGATGAGGAAGTCCTGATGAGGGAATATTTGAATGAGGGAAGCATCCCTGGAACATCCAGCAAATTGTGCTGGTAATTCAGTCGAAAGAACATCTTGTAAACTTGTACCAAACTTCCCAAAGTTGAGTGTCGGGAAGCACCATGCCGAAGCAAATAACGTCTTTTACCTAAACTTGTACCAAACCTATGCAGAAAAGCTTGCAGGGCACTTTTCATGATTACATAAAGCAGAATGTCCCAGAAAAAATTCCACTTGGGACAATTATACTTCTCTTAATTTAAACCTCAAATCCCTTTTATAGTTTTAGATAGGTAAATTAATTTTGACATGCTACCTTAAGTGACGGAAAACCATACCATTTCCACGTAGATGGAGTTCATGTTAGTTGATGGAATGGGCTCATAGTGCAATTTGTGAAACTCTAATATTCTTTGATTGGAAAGAAGAAAATTCAACACAGATTATATTATCATTGGTTCTGTTAAACAACTTAATTTTTTTGTATGCACAGAGTTTTTAATCTCATTTAGAAACCAGAAGTACAGTATTTTCCCCACGCCCATCCTTGCAAACCTTGAAAAACGTTTCAACACAAGTCCAAAATGCCAGAAATTTAAAACTCCTAAACATAATAATTAGCAAAATAATTCAGATGTAATTTAATTTTTATTGGCTGTTGTTTCCTGTTGGTATTACTCTTTAATATCCACTCAGTACATCTCCTTTATCCATGTAGATCATGTGAAGTATTTGGCATCTTTTTTTTAACGAATGGATACAGCTATTCTGTAAAGTGAAAGTAATGATTTGAAATTCATTACTTGAATGATGCAAGAACGATGATGTAAGGATTTTCCGCGCATTTCTCCTGAATTCTTCAATGTGTCAATAATATTGTATAACCGACTTCTTTATACAGGAACTGATGCAGCTCCTTTTATCTATATGAAACTCCTATATTTTAAAGAAGTGGAAGTCTGTTTCCACCCCACTAAGTAGAGCTCCCCCACCCTGATAAGAGAAGAGCCAAAACTTCTAGGTTAAACCCTGATTCAGATTTAAGATTTCAGTCTGGAGTCAGAAAGTCTTAATTGTCCTTTGAAATATTCCAGTTTGAGAAACAGCAGGCTATTTTCTACCTATTTAAAAACTTTGCCATTGAATCCAGCATCTTCATCTTAGCTTCCTGTTTCCTCTGCACAGTATCACATTTTACTATTTTAATTTGTTCTTATAAATTAAGAAATCCCTTATTCTTCTTAGATTCTGTATTTCTATAGCTGTTCTCCACTCACTTTAATTTCCTTCTTTTCAGTGCCTTTTTCTTCTTTAGCCATTATTGTACTCCTTTTTTCATATTCAGACTCCCGTACCCTAAAAGGGCACCTTCTTTTCTTTTCTTTTCCCTGCTTAGGTTTTCTGTCCTCTGTGTTAAGTATTCCGATACAAATGTGGGTCCTCTCCTCACCTTGGCATGTCTAAATAATTTATTTTGCCCTTGCCACACCACCTGCAAACACTGTGAACCAAGACCTTATGCAAATCTCATTTCTCAAAATTACATCTGGTAGTGTTCTCTCTCCTGTGCTCTTGCATACATATAAGTTCTATTTTTTTTCAATTCTGAAAGCCCACAATTCTGCCAATTCTACAATGACACTTGTGGTCCTACAAACGTTAGCAGCTTATTGGCATTATTACCCTCCACAAAAATTATTCCTAATGGTAAAAATGGATTTCTTAAAACTGAAAGGTGATTCTATCTGAGTCAAAGGCAATACGTAGGATAGTAATTTTACTCACCCCACTTTCTGAAGTCTAAATTCAGCAAAATTCTCAAGTGCTTGCTTTAAATTATCAGACACTTAAATGCCCAAAGATAAGTGCTTTGCTGATATGAACTATATAAGCAGATTGCTATGCTTGGTGGCACTGGTTTTCCTCACCACTCTCATTTTTTATTTCTGGAATAACTAACTTCTCTGAATAGATTCAGTATTGTTACCAGTAGCTATAATGTTTGTAGAGATAAATACACATGAACATGAAAGATAATGCCTTATTTCAGGTAAGATATATCCATCTGCTTTATCTACTAGTAGCTTATGCACCAGACTGACCTCCAGCAGAGTTGGGGTTCTCATGCAGCGGCTTGAAAAAGGGCATAACATTGAAAATGCAAGAAGGAGATACTACTTAACTATGAAAAATAACACCACAATACTTAATTTATATTACGTAAAGCAAATGTAAGGCATTGAAACTGCCAATGTTATCTTTTCCTAAACATACCAAATAAGCCCTTGATATTTCCTTCAACAACCCTGATAATTGCCTTTATATTGCATAAATAGGGCCCTATGTAGCAACAAAAAACATTTCTCATATCAAATAAAATTTAATTCATTTAAAGGATAGATTAACGTCTATGGGGAAACAGATATTCCTGGTTAAGCTAATGATATACTCTCTAAGTTGTGTAGGAATCTGCTCATTTCTTTACATTATTTGATAATTTAAAAAGAGTTTCAGCTTAAATGCAAGGATTGGGCTAGAACATTCAAAATCTGATTTTGAGAATTCTCATACAAGTGCAGTAAGAGTCATAAAGAGAAACTGAATATTTTTGAACTCATTACTGAAAATAAAAACGTGATCCTCAGGCTTAGTGGGAAGTGGGCTATAGCTCATAAACCAGCCATGGCAACTTGCACACTTTCCCTACAGCACACACAGGACTCCCACCCCTTCCCATTTAGTCATGTAACTCTATAGCAATCATTTCATTCTGGGTTCTGCCTATATCAGACAGGTTTCCCTAAGGCACTCAGACTGCATTTCAGGGTGACAAATATTTTTTACCCTCTCTTATTCTTGCTAGAAAATTAATTAACTACAGTCAGAATGAAAGTTGGAGGTTGCAAGTCAAAATAAAAGAGGGTTCTTAGTACTGTGTAAGGATGAACTGAACATATAAAAAGATATCTATAATGCAAATCCCTTTCTGAAAAAATTTCCCCAAAAAAAGATCTTTACTTAGTGTTAAAACTAATTAATGAAATTGCATCAATTAAAAACTAACCAGTTATAATTTAACTAAATAAGACAATTATTACTTCTTTGCTATATTACAAATGTTGGGTGTACATTTGGTTTTATTTTCTTTAAAACAAGTCATATCAGAAACATAAGATTTGAACATTCATTCTAATCCAACTTCAAATTTTCTTTCTTTTTTTTTTTACATCAAAGAGGTTATATAAGATGTGCTAGAGAATCAGATTCTCACAGAAGAAGTATTTTTAACACCACCTATATGTATTTTTTTTTGCATTTGTACACAGTTTTTTATGAAAATCTTTGTTATTCACCTTAATTCACTCTTAATAGGTAGAGTCAGAAAAACTAGAGTGTGAAACAGGAGAAAATACAGACTTACATTTTAAAAACTCAGCTGGGACTCAAAACACCTGGGTTTAGCGGGAGAAGTAATTTATTTTCAGTACCTTGTCTTGTAACAGTTCTTTTCTTACAATAACAAATGAATACACTGGTAGTTGTGAATCCATACACAGTGTTCCAGGTATGAATGCATAAAAGGGAGAAAGACGAAGTCCCAAAGGTGACCAATTTGAAATACGAGACCACACTCCTTTTATTTGATCTTGGGAAAGATACTTGCTTTCAGATTGTTTAAAGTATTTAAACGCCCAAATTTGCAGTGTCTCAGATATTTAGTAAAACTTCTCCTTAACAGTCACCTGTGCACTAATGAGCAGAATTTCACCCAAATTATAATATTTTATCACCTAGATATAAATTAAAAAAATGGAAATAGGGAAAAGAGAATCTGGCTAAGGTCCACTGCACCATTAAAGAGCCAGAAGATCTCAGTCCATCAAGAAGACAAAGGTCTAAATACGAAAGAGGAGTCTATAAGGAAATACATGGCCTGAAAAGCTATTATTTAAAGTCAAGGCATCTCAAGCCCTGATACTGTTGAGCAGATAGGAAATTCTGTCTACCAATGACTCATGTTTCCTCCCAGGCAGGGAGTGACTGTGGCAGACTGATGAGGAAAGAGCTAATTAGCACTGCAAGCTTTTATCAAACCAGCTGGGGCCACCAGCCACATCAGTTTTTATGTTGCTCAACTTCCCAGCCAGTCATTAGGAACAATAGGCCCAGAGAATTAGGAGATTTTTATTTGAATCTTAACTTCAGAGATCTAATTGTTGAAAGTCACATAACTCAAAAGAAAAAAAAAACTAATTATCTTTCAAAATATGTCACTTCTTTTGTGACACTTCACCACCCACCTGTAAAATGTGAACAGCAGTACTTCCTCTGCACCTCAAAGGAATGTTGTATGAATTCATTAGAGAGTGTAAACAGATAAAACTGTAATAACCGGGGCTGTATGAATCCAAAGCCTGAGAGAGACTAGAGTGAATGCATGCTGTCCCTGGCTCATGCATGAGGCCACTTGGATATGCCAGGTGCTCTAGTTGCAAAGAAAAGCTCTGTAACTGAGGACTTTATAAATTTAAGATTATGGAAAGCTTAGACAAGATGACAATACCACAGAGAGTTTAGACGTGACTTCATAGTCAAAAAAATTATTCTGCAACTAATGGGGGAGATGAGGGATGAAGAGTAAAAGAATAGTGTAACAACACAAAGTACTGATGACCTAAACGGGAAATTACTATTGTGCAGTTAAGTTCAACTTCAGAAAAAAGCATGAATTTTACATTTGGTAAAAGAAAATTAATGAAAAATTATAGACATCTTTGTTGAAATTACCAAGTATTCTGTTGCAGAAAATCTTTTAGAGCTAATACATTCATAAAAGAGATTCAAAAACATTAATTTCATGGTTGACACAACATTTCATGGGTTTGATTTTATAATATCCCTGATATATGTAAGACTGTAAGTCACATCAGATAAGAAAACAAAACATTGCTAATATTTTACATGCTCTAAGAAGACTTTTGTGTAAGATGTAACTTCACAACCTGGTGGTTTCATTGTGTAATATGAATGTTACTTATATTCATAAGTATCAGCCAGTATTAAGACGCTCAAGCCTATGTCTCTGCAAAAGGGGAAGAGGAAAGCTATGCTACGAGTCTAAAGTTTCTCTCTTGGTTTAGCTTCTTTAAAAATATCATCTTCACATGTTAATTTTCACTGATCTAGCCTATGGCAGTAAAGGACAAGAAGCAACTAAAATTATATACCCCAAATCTGAAAGAAAATCTGGTTTTGTTTTCTATTTTCCATTAGATTTTCAGTCATTTTACACACTCATTTAACACTCCTCTGTCCTTCTCATTAAAATATGCAGTCATTGGTCTCAGCCAGCACAGGTTCATGAGGGGAAAGTCCTGTTTGACAAATTTGATTTCTTTCTATGACAAGGTTACCCACCTACTTGACCAAGGGAAGCCACTCGATGTAATCTTTTTGGATTTCAGTAAAGCTTTCGATACTGTCCCTTACAGTATCCTCCTGGGCAAAATGTCCAGTATACACTGGATAAACACATAATGCAATGGGTGAACAATTGGCTGACAGGTAGGGCTCAAAGAGTTATAGTAAATGAGGCTACATCGGGCTGGCGATCAGTCACTAGTGAGGTTCCTCAGGGATCCATCTTGGGGCCAGTGCTCTTCAATATCTTCATTAATGATTTGGACACAGGACTTGAAGGACTACTATCCAAGTTCGCTGATGACACAAATTTGGGAGAAGCTGTTGACACTCCGGAGGGCAGAGAGGCCCTGCAGAGAGACCTAGACAAATTAGAAAGGTGGGCGACCACCAACCGCATGAAGTCTAACAAGGGAAAGTGCCGGATTTTGCACCTGGGACATGGCAACCCTGGATGTACATACAGACTGGGGAACAAGAGGCTGGAGAGCAGCCCTGCGGAAAGGGATCTGGGGGTTCTGGTCGACGGCAAGTTGAACATGAGTCAACAGTATGCCCTGGTAGCCAAGAGGGCCAACTGTGTCCTGGGGTGCATCAAGCATAGTATTGCTAGCCGGTCGAGGGAGGTGATTGTCCCGCTCTACTCCGCACTGATGTGGCCTCACCTTGAGTACTTGTCACGGTTTAAAGCTGGGCCGGCTATTAAACCTGTGGCAGACGCTCTCTGTTATTCCCCCCCCCGCTCCCCCCAAAGGGAAAGGGAAAGGGAAAAGGGAGAGAGACTTCTGGGTTGGAAAGTTAAAACAGTTTTAATAAACTATAATAATGGAAAAGAGTATAATAATAATAATAGAAATAATCAAATATATACAAATATATATACAAAACCAAGATTGAACTCCCCTGAAGTCAGCCACGTCACCACCGGCACTGCAGGGAAGGCTCCAGGAAGGCCCAGGCTGGGCCTAGCGACGGTCGAGAGCTGGATTCAGGGATGCACGGATCGGGATCGGGGGCAGCAGGAAAACAGTCGGAGTCCTCCTTGGACACCGGCCATAGCAGAAAGAGACCGAGACCCTCGTGATCCCCCCGCTTTATACCGAGAATGACGTGTATGGGATGGAATACCCTCGTTGGTCAATTTTGGGTCACCTGCCCTGTCTGCTCCCCCCTGCAGCTGCGACCCCCCTTCGGCTCTTCACTCGTAAGCAGTGAGGAATTCAGCAGTGACCTTGGTTTCTCTAAGACTAAGTACAGCAAGAGCCTTACTGCACAACATCCCTACTGGTGCCTCAGCGATAACTACAAACTTCGAGCGTTATCAGTCCTGGAAGCAGACACTGTCTGCAAAACATGCAGTTAGTTTCAGAAAGTGCAGTTACTTAGAGGAGACTTCGCTGAAAGTAAAAATCACTGAAAGGAAAATCAGCCTGGTTTAGGCCAAACCAGGACAGTACTGTGTACAGTTTTGGGTGCCACAGTACAAAAAGGATCCTAGAGAGTGTCCAGAAGGGAGCCACAAAGATGGTGAAGGGTTTAGACGGGAAGCCATACGAGGAGCAGCTAAAGTCACTAGGTCTCTTCAGCTTGGAGAAGAGAAGACTGAGGGGAGACCTCATTGTGGTCTACAACTTCCTCACAAGGGGAAGTGGAGGAGTAGGTGCTGACCTGTTCACCCTGGCGACCAGTGACAGAACTCAAGAGAATGTCAGGAAGATATGCCAGGGGAGGTTTAGGTTGGATATTAGGAAAAGGTTCTTCACCCAGAGGGTGGTGGAGCACTAGAACAGGCTCCCCAGGGAAGCAGTCATAGTGCCAAGTCTGATGGCATTCGAGAAGCATTTGGATAATGCCCTCAGACACATGGTATGAATTCTGGGGTTGTCCTGTGCTGGGACAGGAGTTGGACTCGATGATCCTTGTGGGTCTCTTCCAACTCAAGACATTCTATGATTCTATATTTTAAACATTTATCTTAATATTGGCATATTTATAGCTGCAGTGTTAAAATGTGCATAGAATTAAGGAGATTCAGAGAGGAAATAATCTTAAACCAATGTTCTGACACATGGTATTTGATATTCTACTGGACCACATTTTATTATTTTATTTACTGTTTTACTTTACTGTTGACTTGGGTCCCTGATGTCATTGTAACTTTCTGTTCTTCATTTAACAATACAAGAATATTTGTTCTAGCAGATAAATCTATTAAAAAAGACAAAACAAGAACAACAAAACAACCAATGTCTGGAAGATAATGTTAGCTGAACGTAGCCTGCAAATGAAGAACACACTTGTTTTCATAATGGCAGTAATTAGCCATTGGATCCATTGGCCAAGCCTTGCAGAGTACTATCCAAACCAGGAATATGTAAATCAAGAATGGTGTTTGATTGGAAATAGTAAATGATCTGAGGAAGTCCTTCACTCCACGTTGCTTGTGAACTCAGATCAGACCAGCTGATCAGGATAGTTCCTTCTGTCCTTCATGTCTAAAAATCTATTCTCTACAAACATAAAGGGTTTCTTAGCCACCTCCCCACTTCTCCTAAGGTTGTGCCACAGTAGTTCTGGTATCAATAGCCATTGGAAGACTCCTCTTATTTTTGAGGCCAACTTTTGAATTGGCTCTTAGAGTACTGTGGAGCAGGCTCCCTCCTGCTACTTTTTGTGAACTCCTGTCTCTGCATCAATGTATTAGCAAGTATCAGGACGAAAGAGATGGTATTTGTTAGCACACTGTCTCTAGGCTTTGCCCAGCCTGAGGCTGATTTTGATTTGTGGTGGTTTTCTCTCATTTCACCCTTTCTCATCGGACTTTCTACTAAGGTTAAATTTTCAGCTAAGTCTTTCCTGAAACTCTCAGCTGAGGCAGGAGGTCATCTTTCCTATGATAAGGAGCCACTGTGCTGTATCATTGCCTCTGGAACGCTCCTTCTTGATGGGAGATCCGATTGACTTTAGCATTAATTTGACTACAAAGCTCTTGTACGCACTGTATTAATGTTCTTCTTCCTGGCAGACAGAGGTGAGCGCATCTGAATGAAAATACGTAAATGTTAAATCCGTGAATATTGGTGAAAGATATTAGTGAAGCTAGCTGTACTGTTTATTACTGGTATTTGATAAAAGTCAAGAAGTAATGGCAAGAAAATGAACTTGAGAGAATATTTTATATAAATACTTCAGAATAATTACTGAAAAGATACTTTGGTGCCATTTCTGGGGAATGTGAGGATTTATAAAACATTTAAATAACTGGAAGAAACGAAGAAAGATGACTAGACAAATGCAAGGAACGGTCATCTCATTCCACAAAAACGCTTGAGATTCTGTAAACCACTAAAAGGCAGATATTTTGGTGATTAACACGATCAGTGAAGCGGTAAGCATTCCTAAATTTGACTAGGGATTCTACCAGTATCTCACATTCCATGTTTCTATTGCAACCAGTATGCTGCAAGTTGTTCAAAAGAATAGGTCTCTCTCCATCTAGTTTTTGAAACATTTCTTAACTGAAGCATCATGAGAGAAAAGTCAAAATTGCAAAAATTTTCTTAGGAATAATAAAATAATTTTCTATTCCTCTTCATGGTAGTATGAATTTTAAACAATTCTGATTTTAAAATATGCATAATCAGTAGGCCAGGCAGAGAATGAGACTGATTCTATAGCTTTGTGGTCATTTAAGAAGTATGAGAACCTTCCTTCCTCATAGACTTATCACGGACCCGGGAATTTTTTCTAATATAACTGATTCATACCTTCATCCTCCCCCAAAATTTCAGCTTTAATAAACTAGCATAAATTAATCAATTTAACAAATCTGTGGTTTAAAGCTTCTATCAAAAGATTCAGCATACTCTACATGTGAAGACAAGCACAAACTGTACATTAAGATGGAGATTGCTACTGGAGAAGATAGCTACTGAAAAGTAAGAGGTTAAAAAAAAGAAGATAGGATAACCAGGAAGAGTATTAGATGAGAAAAGAATATCTCTGTGGTCTTCCAACATTATCATTTGATATCATTATATCAACAGCGTATATTCTAGACAGAAAAATTACCAAGAACATACAAACACTGTAAATGTTAGTGGGGAAAAAAAAAGTCAGCGAAAAATATAGAATTCTAACCAAGCAGTCCTAAGAAACCCAAGGAAATTAATAAAGGTTGGGTGAGTTTCCTTAACATTACTAAAACTACCTCTATGTCCAATAATGAAAAAGGTATACTGTTTCTCAGGAGATTTCATTTAAAAATTATTATATCCCAAATCAAACTGATAAATGGTAGAAAATGACTGTCCACATATTGGCTTTCCACAATTCAGCTGGGAAAGAATTAAGAAGATGGCAAAATAATTCTTCCACCCAACAGTTGTCATCCTAGAGGCAAAAAGAAAAAAAGGACTACTTTGATTCTCTTGATACCAACATAGCCCTAATATTTTGGTCATATCTGGATCTTTAATGAACATTTGAATCTAATAATTTGTTTCCTGAAAGCACTAAACAAATATTACGCTCAGGGATTTTATGATGCTTTTCCCGGAATCCTTGGGGAAAAGAAATTGATCCTATTTACGATTATTATAAAGGACACAAATTCAATTTCTGTAGCATGTAAATGTGGTAAAATGCAATACAACACAGTATAACAATATTAGGCCAGAAAGTTCTGTTGGCTGGAGGCCACCTTCACACAATTCTCTCTTACTGTAATATATGAAATGGATTTTGGACCAGACAAGATCTTAGAGAATTAACTCTCTGTATTTGTTTCTTTAAATCTAAATTTTAACCTAACTTAACCTATTTTTAAGTGTTAGGGGGTTAACAAATAGTTCAGTTATAAGAATGGAAGAAGTCAGCTTATTGACAGCCTGTTCTCTTGATTTTAAGAGGAAACATCTCTGTCCAGAGATGATTTTCAGCACTTTAATCAATGTTTCAGTTCAGGTATCACTGACCTTTCATGCCATATGCACTGGTGCAACTACGGGCTGTAAAAGAAGCACAATTGACACATTAATCACACCATCCACTGTTAAGCTTGATCTTGTAAGAAAGAAGGTACAAGAGGAGCTGGAATTTAAATTACAAAAGAGAGAAATAAATAGTGTAACACAAACTTAAGTGATAAAGAAAACAGAAGACAAAGATAAAACAAAACAAAAATCAGATAACATAGTGACATGTTATAGAGCAAGACATACTATGGTTCAGACAGATCTTTGCCTTGGAGGAAGTCATGCTATTTATTATCTTTGAAAACAAGGGTAAAATGGGGCTTATCTCCTCTTGTTAATCAAGAGTAAATTAGATCCACTTTACTGTGCTGTAAAGAAATCCCTTCCTAACAGACGTCGTTTAATGTATAATATTTTATTACATGAAACGCCTTCGATATTTCTTCATATAGTCAATTGGAATCAGTTTTGTTTATGGATATATCACCAGACACATACAGAACATGTTACTTTCTAGCAGTGCTTCCATGGTATACTTATAAGTCAATAATTCAGCATATACTTCAATTTTTTTGGTCTTTTAATGGTTGGAAAGTTCACATTATGTATAATTTCTTTTGAAACTATTATAAATGTTCAGTGCGTAACCCAGTATTAAGGGGACCTGATTAGATTTTGTTTTCATTTTAATGTCAAAAAAGATAAATTAAAAAGTTACTGTTCCTCCCAGTTTTTCACTATCTAGATGTCTATAAAGATCTTCATTGATCTTTAGTTCAACCCAGTTGCAGAAAAACTTTCATTTATGAAGTCCGACATTCCATTTGCCATATAATCTCTATTTGTTGCACTTCACATGAAGATCATACAAATTGCAGTATAATTTCATAAGGTGTAGTCCCTCAAGTGAATGTCAAAATCTAAAAAAATGCTACTAGATTAAGAAAATACAGTGAATACTAAGACCACAGAACAAATGCTTCTTTCGTGCAGGTTTTAGGTATTTTCATAACAGGACACACACACTTCATGTGTGGCTAGAACTAAAAATGTGTATCTTACTAATGGTTTCTTTTTCTAGCTCAAAATTGTCCTATAACCCTATTACAGGGCACTGTACCTCAACCATGATCTATGGAATACCTATGATCCAGATGTCATTAGAAGGGAGAGAGCAGACACATACATATGTAAGCAAGGAACCAAACAAAATTGAAGTAATAAATATTTGAATGTTTAACTTATTTTTTATTGTATTGCCAATGAAACCTATTGAGACAATCATGCACATATTAATCCTAACTTTAAAAATGTCTTTCTTGGGTTTTAAAAGTCAAAATGCCCTTACTCTAATCAGAAAAAAAAAGGAGTTTTATAGTATTTCTTTTCACTTTTTCTACATTTTTGTTTCCTTTAGTGGATACTGTTAGTTTTGCGAACGCTATTTTTATTTCAATATGACAGACTTGCAGCATTTGAAAAGCTGTAAACTTACACTGCACAATGCATATCTAAGGATGAATTAGGAATACAGTCAACTTAATCCACTGGCATTATCAGTGCATATATCTGAGAAGTTTGACAAAAATAGATAATTAATCTTTTATTACAAATAACATTCTCTGAACTTCATTAATATTGAAACATTTCAGTGCATTCAATCTCCAATTCTGTTTAACTAGGAGATCATCAGTGGCAACAGTAAAATTTCTGATGTATTATTCCGAAATAAAAGAATTTAAACCTACTTCAAACAGATGATTCCTGGTAATTTATGATGTTGCAGTGAAGAAGTAGTCAATATAAAGATGAAGACAGAGAAGGAGCAAAGCTAACAAGGTAAAATACTTCTAAATCCTTTTTGTAGTAATCCTGATAAACATGCAACAGTTTGTTTTCCTGGGAGAATCTCTGTGAAATTCAGATATCTTCAACCTCCAACAATATATGAGCTATTATCAGTTCACATAAGATGGGCATATTGGTTTGGACTGGTTTAACCTAAAGCCCCAAAGTACTATCATTGCCAAAATATTTACTGGAGGAGAAATTACTTTAGAAGGCTTGAGGAACAAGCTGCTAAGAAGTTTGCAGAGTTTTCTGCTTTCATTCAAGTCAAAATACTGTCAGCAAGACTGATGCCAATTACAGTAAGAGAAACTGAGTAGCAACTCAAAATTTTAGCTGCAATCAGAAAGCACAGATGTTTTAGTTATAATTTTTTCCATTAAATATTTCTAATTTTCAAGTGGTTCTGGTTTTGTATGAAGATATAGGTCAATTTTAATTCTATTCATACCTTATTCAAAAAGGTCTGGGTACTCCCAGTTCTGATTCTCCACATTCTTGTGATTTTACAGCATGCCTCATTCATGAGGAATTTTTAAATTAATCTCACAAAAATATGCAAGTGTTAGAAGTCTTGAAGAAGGTCACTGACAGGCTGATGTGTGAACAGAGGATGGGTGGTTTCAATAATACAGGTCAGCAGTTCCCTTATTATAGGAGAACTGGGAAATTGTGGGAGTAGTTACTTTGGAGAACATAGTTGGATCAAACAAAATATCCACCTACATCAGTATCCTGTCTCCTCCAGTGATCAACAAATTGTGCCTGGAGGAAGAGTGGAAGAATATGGCAAGCATCTAGTGATTTTTCCTGAGAATATCCTCCCACCCTTCAACAATTTGTGCATAAGGCCTTCCTTGAGTCAGATGTGAGGTTTTTCTATTACTAAACATTAAGATTCTTTTCTGCCACAAAAGAAACGCTGTTGGAAAATTCCTGCTTAAAAAACTTGCTTCACAGGTCAGGATAGGATTTGTTTTCCTTTGTCTATACTTTTATCTATAAAGGATCATATATCAAATTCATGAGGACTGACAGTATCTCATACCAGAAACCTCTGAGTAATGAGTGCATACACATACAAACCAAAGAATTTATTTTTCATTATTCTTTTTTCTAAAAAACTTAAAATCCCTAATCAGGAAGTTGAAACAGTGTTACCTGACTTATGCAGCCATCAAACACTGGCAAGCAGTAAATAGCAAAAGTGAAAAAACTGACTGAATCTTCCACAGGTCACCCAAATGACAAACACTGGGTTTTGTCCATGTACTCAGTAGGTGCTTGTATTCTCACAAATACAGTAGACAGTTAATATAGTTGTAGAAGTCAGGTCTGTCCCATGAATAATACACAGAGTAAAAAAATGAAATCTGAATGGAGTTTTATTGGCAATGCAGTAATTAAACAAGGTCTATCGGATGAGTAAGATTGTACATATAGTAATTACCAGTTATAAAGGGTTTTTATTTGGATATGTCAATTTAGTGTATTAACACATGTACTTGGATATCTGGGTAAGTTTTCTTCTGCTTTATTATTTATGTCCTAATATGTCATAGCTGCATCTCTAAGCAGGATATCTCATTGACTTGAAAGGGATTTGGCACAGACTTGCAACCCACTGATGAGTAAGATCTGACAGAAAGCGATTTTAACATCTTTTAAAAACAAAAAGGAGGGGATTTTTTTTTTTAAATACAGAAAAATAGTTTCAATCTGAAACAACTGTTCCACATCAATACTTGGAGGAGGGAAATAGAAACTATTGAGTACAACTGACCAAAAGACAAGAGGCTTCATGGGAATTGTGAGATTTTAGAATAATTTTGGAATGAAATAAATATTTTGAAAATGTTAGTGAAGAAGGATAAAAACATTGGATCCAAGAAACTGTTATTCAAAAGATGTTGCTTCAGAACCACGAAGTATCTACAAACAGGCCTGACCATGTATAACTCTGCCACTTGTTTCTTTCCATTGCTCAACACAGACAACAAGCAGTACATTCTACAGTCATCCTTGCTTTCTCCCAACAATACAATCCAATGTGTCCTGTTGACAAAGGTGTTGTCTTGTCCCTGTATGGCTAAGCACACAGTGGAATACACACCTGGGCCACAGAAGCCACAGGTGAATGTCTACCTTATTCAACTAGAGGATTTAATCTGTTTATTTTGTATACTATAAGGCCTGTGACCACAAAGCTCAGAAGCAAATGCTTTGTTTAATACTTTATGTTATTCCACCTTTTAAAAATAGCTAAATACTACCTCTTATAAAGAAACACTCTGATGTTTATGATTCTCCCTTGCAAGTGTCCTCTTTCAGAAGACTTTGATGCAAATGGAAATCCCTGCTCTGTCAAGTGGAACTGAGATTTCAGCCTGTGACTTGTATATCAGAGGTGAACATTTTGGTTCCTGCACATCCACAGACATCCACACACAGCCTGTACTGTAACACTCATAAGCTATCCTACAGCTGACAATGCTTCCTGAGAAATTCCTTGTTGAAACAGTAGCTTTGGGGAAAAAAAAAAATAAAAAAACTAAAACAAAACCAGCATTTTCTGACTAGCCATAGTCTCTTATTGCAAAAAGAAAGATTCTGTTATGCAAGTATAGAAAAGAAGAGCTTCTTAAGAACAGAAGAAAAGGATTTTGGACATACCATTATATTGTTCTAATAAAAATATCCTCTTAGTTCAGCCACTCAGCCAAAAGTTCTGATACTAGTCACACTTCAAACATCCATAAAAGAAATCAGCTCATTTTAATTATTTTCCATTCAAATAATTTTATTGTATTTGTGATTGTAACACTTAACAGCAGATAAATGTTTTCCCAAGACTGCCTCTGCCTTGACATTTATAGGATTCTTTTTAAATGTCATTGCTTTTTCTTAATAACATGACTCCTTTTAAACCAATATTTATATATGTGATTAGAATTACTACATAAGGCAAATACCATCCTGCTGAAGAGTTTTCTTTTAATATTATATCAGCCTCAACTCTGCAATTCATTGTGGAGTTACAGCAAAGTCTTTGGGACAATTCAGTGTCGAAGTGTACACTTTTGCCTTGAATAACTCCATTATGTACTTAGCACAGTTAACAAGTCTTTTGCTAGAGCAGACCATATCAGTGAGTGAGATTATTTATTTGAGCAACCTGCTCACCTGTGTGACTGGCTCACCTATTCAAAGGCTCCTGGAAAGTCCACTTCAAGATTTGATATTACTATCCCTTATAATAAAGCATAAGTCTCTACACAAACACACACACAGAAAATCCCAGCTGTCAAAGGTGCCATATATTCACCTTTTACTTAAAGTTGTACAAGAAAGGTAAATTTTTGAAACAACAACAACAAAGACAAAAAAAAAAACCCTGTCAAGTTCATCCTTTCTTTGAAACAATTTCAAAATATGTTTTTTGGGGCAAGTTTAATTTTAACAAATTATAAAGAGTTCACTATATTTTTAAAATTTAAAGCTGAATTTATCTTTACTATAAAAGAAAAAAGTTGTCTTCAATTGAAATTCTTGTATGTTGCATGAATCCTTCAAACATTTGCAATATGACTAATCTGTACACTGCAAGTTCTCGTCTGTTTCCCAAAATGCTCCAAGTTCATTCATGATGTGGTAGCCTCAACATTGGCATATCTATTAAAGCTGAAAACACACATTTTTACTGTTGCTGCTCTTGAATGTTGCAGTTGAGGATACAATTTTTATTAATTTTTAATAAATCAGTCAATAACATTCAATAGTTTTATTGCTGTTTATCTGAGAGTTAAGTTGGTACTGACTTTTATGCTGGTCCCTACTGTATCAGAAAGTAATACAGTTTGGTCTGAACAGGAAAGAGAACCCGGTAGTTGCCCTTCAGTTAAAACCTGAATACATTCTCTGACACTGATAATTCCATCTGTTTTGTAATTTAGATGGCTCGTGGTCAGATTCAGATATTACTAGTGAACTGAGGGTTTATTACATTTCAAATTTGTTTACTTCTATCAAATTTACTGCAGCTTTCATTGAAGTAAGAACAAATGCTTTCCTTACATAGTAAAGTGCCTTTCAAATATCATACCTTCTAGCACCGTGAAACTGTCTGAAATATTGGAGATTTAAAGTGGTGTGATAAACTATCAGCTCATCTTCAAAACATATACGAATAATAGGTCTGGTTTCAAATCAGACTGCCTAAAATTAGGTACTTAAACATCTATTTCAGAGTTCTAGATTTTGAAGTATTTAGGAATGATCTGAACTCAGTATTTTTGTTTGCTGATAGCGGAGCATAATTTCACACCAGCTATAAATTCAGGCACTCCATGTTGCTTGAAACTAGGACAGCTACTGCCAAGAATCTGTGACAGTGAAAACTCAGTGCAGTTGCCCCAAAACAGTGTTTAATAATTTCTTCAGTTGAGGAAACAATTTGTTCTGCTTTCCTCGCTCATTTTCTTACTCAGTACTGGATAAACCCTGCTTAGTTTCTCTTTCCCTGCTGTCTACCAGGTTGCTTGGTCCCTGTCCTATAGATGAAAACATCTTGAACCATATACACCACATCGAAAATCAGGAAGCACTGCTATGTGTGGTGGAGAAACAGATAGAGATCTTCGGGAACGGAGGGAAAAGTGCTCATGTCAAAGAAAAAGTTGCAGGATAGTTCTACAGAATAGGTCAAAAGGAGAAAATACAAGAAATTGAAAATACTACTGAATAATTAGCATTTATATTAAGTGAGTTCTCAGACTTCGGGTGTCACAAGCGAGCAATGTGAACACAGAAGAAAGTGCAATTCAGAGATGCGGACACAAAATCAGTAGCAATTCCACTGCTGATTCCAACCATGTTACACATTTGATAAGCCAAAGCCCAGCAGACTAAGATTGATCCATGGACATACCATACACTAGCTGCCACTTGAAACTCTTCTGCATCTTAGCGATGACTGTGCGAGTATTGGTGAATAAAGTGACATGTATTGCTGTATGAAAAATTATATGCCAACTGTTTCAGACAGTTTTGTACGGTAATGATCCTTCTTCTTTGGCGTCTTTTAAGGAGAACCTAGGGAAGTGAGATGTGTAACTCTGAGAGGCAGGGACATTCGAGTGTTTTAAGATCTTAATGAAAGCGTACATAGACACTGTATCTCCCCTTTGTTATCTCTGTAGGAAAGACAGATTTAAGCTGAGCTCAAAAAACTCTTTATATGCCCTCTTCCAATAAAGCTTCCCTACTTTGTGGATTCACTTATTTATTATGAACTTGACTGTAGGTCTACTGGATGACCCACCATACAAGAGAGATAACTTATGCTGGGAACTTCAATATAAAAGCACAGTAAAACATAGTCCTGTTTGCTTGTCTGATGAAGATTTTTATTTTTCATTTTTTAACCAGTCATATTAAAAGTAAGAACAACCTCAGATTGGTTTTGCTGTCATGTGCACGGCCCAAAATTGAAACCTTACTTTCTTAAAGCCATCAGGTGACACTATTCAAAAACTAACTCAAATAAACACAGAATCAAACTCCGTATTTTCAGTCATCCAAAAGCTTTCAAAGCCATGACTTCTAATAATGCTAAGCTTAAGCTGTCACTTAGCAGCAGCTATTTCAAGGTAATTGAATTCAGGTAAGGTGATCTAATGGATTTTAAAATAATACATAATGCTAAAAAAAAAAAAAGCCGTTTAGAGATATTTTCTTCAGATTTTGCAACCCACTGAGCAGTGGTCACATTTATCTGCCCAGTGCAGTGACAGATATATTTTAATTCTTCTCTTCCCAAGTAACAGTATAAAGTACATGATAGCTCTATGGCAAATTGAGTACCAGATATATCACTTCAGCTTAGCAATTCACAAATTCTGAACTCTGAAATGCTAAATAACAGGGTAAGCACATATCGTCAACGCAGGACCTGACAAACCACTGGGTATTTACCCTGAAAATTAACTGCATTTTAAGCACTCCAAAATTGGTGAAAAATACAATGTTAGACACGTAAATCCATACAACAAATTTCATCTGCTTGTGCAAATGTATAGTAGCTAGTTAAACAGTGTAAGAAAAAGATTTTATCTAATATATTCATGCCCGGTAGATGAACAGCAGCTACCAGTTTCTTTTACGTGGTTTGCTTTCTGACCTGATGATTTTTAGAAAGCATTGCTCCAGAAATGGCAAGAATTCTTAATAATTATGTGGTAAATTGCTTTAAAATGTTTTTATTCTGATTGTTTGATTGTTATTTCTTGTTAAAACTGGCCATTTTTACCAGAGACAATATTGCACAAATGTACTGAGTGAATGTGTGCAGAGGTTACTGTTCACAGCAGTAAAATGCATCTTAGCCCTTCCTATAGCAAGTTCCATAATAACTGATAATTAAAATCCAAATAGTCACCATCGCAACTAAAAAACCCTGGTGAGATATTTTAACCATTACAATGGCTTGAACACAAATTAAAGATTGAGAAAGATAATAAAATACTGACAATGTTCTCCACTTTCCATTTATTCTGCTCACAGAGGCTCACACCCCCACATGAGCTAAGGGAACAGGAACTTTTGTAGAAGTAGCACTTTCGCTGTTGATTCATTATCATCTCTGCCTGTCTTTATTCCACCATTGCCCTTTCAGGTGTGAAGCTTCAAGTGGCATACAGTTAAATACTGTTTTGAGGACAGCTGTGGTACAGTATTTGCTAACTGAGATATTATGCCTGCAGAACCACCCTCCCAGTTACCCTCTAGCTGCCATACCATCTGCTCTGTTTCATTGCTACCTCTTTCTCTCAGCACTTGGCCCCCCATAGAAAGAAGGATATTATACCAAATATGATAACAAGTACCAAAGACAGAATTTCAGTTTGCCTACTGCTAACAAAAAGCATACTAAGAAAGTTATTTTAACTATCTGCACGTTTGCATGGTAACACATACTGAATGATCTATAAAAGCCTTATTCTGTTGCACAGAGGATAACTTATAAAATGTTACTGTCACTTATAAAATGAACAAGTCAAGCAGGGACAGAATAAGGAAGGTGACCTTAAATGTATTCCTTACAGAAGAAATGGATAATGCGTTTTTAGGAGTGAGGAAGATCTAATTAAATTCAACATGTAATGAATGAAGTCAATGTAAAATGGAAACAGAAATTTGTTAGTACGGAAAAAGTGGTTTTGTGGGAATTAAATGCTCTAGTAACCAAGAGAAGCTGGAAATAACTATGATAATTACAGGTACAGAAAGGTATAAGGAAATATCATAGTACTTCTGAGTTTTTCCTTGAATTTTGGAATTTACAAAGTTTGATGCTCAGTGGATTTGTCATTGTGATTGATTTATGAGTTCCCTTTCTAGTAAGTAACAACCACTGTGGCATATACCCATCACCTTTTTGAGCCTTCCTGTGACCTAACCCACTTTTACTTGGCCCCTTACCCAGACAGGCAGGAAACAGCATGAACTGTGGTTGCCTCAGACTCAGTGTAAACTGAGCAGTCAGCTGGCTGCTCTCAGCTTGTGGACAACCTAAAAAGAACAAGCTCCTAGCTGTTGGAAGGCCCAGTGACTAGACTTGGAGGCTGCATGCTGCCTCTAAATCAACTTTTTTTCCCCATTGTAAGACATTAATTTATTTTTTGTAATTTCTACCTCTCTGTTAAATTATGTTGAAGATGCTACATAAGTTCAAACATAATAGGGAAATGCACAGACCGATACACAAAGACAAAATGGATGCATAAATCTCATTTTCTAAGGAATCTAAGCATAGCTTTTTAAGAAACAACACAGATTTCATGGTAGGAATTCGAATTCATTAGGGAAGAAGGTAAAGGCATAAAAATTACATTGAGTTTGTAATTGAGAGTGAGCATATTTTTGTTGCTTAAATTCTTAAAATCATTAATTTCAATAGTAAAAAGATTACTAGATTGTTACTTTTGTTCTGTAGAGAGCACATTATATTTCCTTTTCATAAACCAAACTTTTATTTCCAAACAAAATCTTTTGCTTCATAGGAAAGCATGTTCTCAAAACTTTGAAGAAGTCATGAAGTCTCCCTAGAGGTGGTGGAAGACATTAATTCTGAAAGAATACTTAAAGCAACACAATGTTTGGATCTCAGTGGACAAAAACAATGCTCTTTCAAGTTATCAAGACCAGACAGAGCCACCATGGAGGTATCTTAAAGATTGTGATGCATTTTTTTACTGTTCAAAGACAGTGGGCTGAACTGAAGTTGCATTAAAAGCTTAGGCTAATACGGAAATTATTTGGGGAACTAGAAAGATGGAATTGTTTGGGGCTACTTCTCTAAATGTCAAATTTACTAATAACTTTAGCATCCAGGACACTGTAAGACCTATGTGATATCTCTTCTTTCTCTTCACCTCAGTCTGTGTTCTTCTCCTGGGCTTCCCATCTAGATGGGGTTAACAGTTTTCACCTGTGCACAAATGCACAGGGAATTAGATAAAAGGACTAATCTGACACGTTTGTAGACAAGGCCTGTGATCTTTGTCATTTCAGTCTTACGTAAGGCAACAAATTAAGTAAAATATAATTTAAGGGATGTTGGATATTCGGAGATGAACAAATAATCGTATAAAACACGATAGACTATACTTTAAATTAGGGCATCCATATAGCAACTAAAATACCAGGGAAAGAGTCAGAAACAAGATATCTTGAAACAACAAATTTGCTATATTTCCAGAAGCACAGATTATGCAACAATAAATAATAAAATAGACTTATCTACTTGCTCTATTTAGGGCAGGATAATTCTCTATTAATGAAACGTAATGAAAGAGTGCTCTGAAACAACATTCCCTCTTCCTTGAACTCACAGGTTCCACATAGGCTTTCACCTGCAGGTACACAGATGTTGTGAAACCTGATTTAGGATCCTGCTGACTACATCAATTTTCAGAAAGAACATGATCTAGGAAATGTATATATATAACATAGTATACAATCCCTAGTAAGCAAACCATTTGCTGATGTTATCAACGCTATGGGTTTCTGTCCTTTTAGCTCTCTATTATATATGCTCTATAAGTAATATCATCTGTATCCATCCATGTTCATGACATCCTGTCTGTATTGTTTTCCTCTTTACTTACTCCATGCATTGCGTAAATAAGATTTTAAATAAAATCAAGCTACATAAAGAACACGGGGGACCTACTTTCTGTGACACTATGCACATCTATATCGCCTCATCACCCTGCCCTGCAGCTTTATTATCCCTAACTGCTCACATGTCTCAAGCTTCTGCCTCAGGCTGTGAAGGAGCATTTTCAGAATAACCGAGTGTATAGGAAGACATGGTAAGAGGCAGCTGGCTCAACTAGATAATTTTTGTTTAGTGTCACAGGGACTTCACTATGGAAGAACTCACAGACACAAGGAAGTTAATGAGCTGCAGTCTTCCGATTAAACAGAAACTGGACAAAATCTGAATTTCAGCATATGGAAAAATAGTAAGAGTAATTATGTTAAGAGTAATTACGCCAGATGAAACTATTAGATGCAGTTTTACACATTGCATTTAATTCAATATAGAGCTAAATATATTTTGAAAAATATTTTCCAGCTTTTTTTAAGATATCACCAATAAAAGTATGCTCCTTCTTTCTCTGACTGAGTAACACCCTACATTTGTAGTTACTGTCCACAGGTTGTATCCATATAAGCAAATAAAATATCATACAGGTCAAAATATAAACATATTCCATATAATGATCAAGCCATATTCAGAAAACTAGGCTTTGGGGAAAAATAGAGTGAGGATAGTTTTCTTTGGGGAGAAACTTTCATTGAAGTATCTGCCAGAACGCTCAATTAGCAATATTAAACTTGTCAACTTACTTCTGCGCAGCCTCCTTTCATATCGCCAAGTGTTCAAAACTAGATTCTCCTTCTCCATCTTCCCTATTTAAAGCCTTCTTGCCCCATCCTATTTATCAATATGGGAACCAGCATTTATTTGTTCACCTATACAAAACCTCCCTAAACTAAGAAACAATGAAATGGTCAACTTACTGGAACCATTTGTTAGCTACGCACTATTTGGTCCAGATTTACTTGGCTGAGGAGGCCACAGACCTCCTTGGAGTCCACCTGCTATCACAGCCAGAGCCTCAGTAACATGACATAGGAGATCCTGTGTGGCTCTGTAGCCCCAGTTACAGCCAGGGTTTCCACAGTATTAGGAGTACAACTGCAGGTAATAAAGTCAGCACTGAAACAGTTAATCCTTTTCCAAGGCTACTGGTTTTCAGTTAACATATTTCAAAGGATGCAGGCAGATGGCATCACTTGCAAAGCTATTGTTTTATTGTTTAGTTTGTCATGAGATAGAGCAGCACCTGGAGAGCACTCAAAAGTTACCATCAAACAGGATAAATGCAGAGCCTGTATGTTTGACAGAAATAAGTTAAATACCTCAACAAATAAAATATTGCACATTTTTTAAAGACTCCTGAGATGTCTGAATCTGCATGGAAATTTCAAACACATCAGTTTTCCTTAAAAACATTTTGTAAAAGCCCTTGCTGCAACTCTTGCCAAGGTCAGACAGGAGGTGCCTGAAATGAACAAATGTAATAAAAATAATTCTGTACCTTTTAAAAAGCATATGAAGAGTCTAGATCACAGGCTGTCTTGTTTCACCTATTCTGGTTGCCTGATTATTCAAGTGTCTCTACAACAAAAAAAAATTCTTAGCAAAGTATTGTTTATGTAGTGAAGAAGACATCATAATAGGTAATGTTTTAATAGTCACATGAATTAAGACTGAGCTTTGCACAATAACATTCTATCAGAACCTTTGCAGAAATCCAGTTATATTGATTATATCATTATATATTTCTTACATATATATGTGTATATATATAAATATACATGAGTTTCCGCCTTGCTCCTTTAAATAATTTTCTCATGGATCAGACCATACTATATGGAGATTTTCTTGTATTTACAAAGATGGAGAGATATTGGATGTGTCTTCACATCCTCAATTCCACGGTGCAATGTGTATTTCTACAAAGTAGAGAAGTAAAAATAGAGGTGCAATCAAATAGCAGAGACATCTACCAAGGTACAAATATGATGCAAATACAGATCACTACAGAAATATTCCAGCCCTTTCTGTGCTACATAAACAGAAAGAAGCCTGAGGCTCTATCTGATGCATTTGAGAACTATTGTTCCAGCTATCTTGGAATGAAGCAGAAGGCTCCTTGAATCTAATACAGTAGCATCGCTGTGCTACATTACCTCTTTTGAATGAGAGAAGGGAAGATACAGAAAGACCAAAAAAAGGTAGAAGTTATTAGAAGGAAAAAAATAAGCAAAAGAAAGAAAAAGCACAATTAAAAAAATATAATCAAAAGCTTAGAAGAAGAAAGAAGGGATAATAAAGACGCTATCAGGATGCTGAGACCACACACGTGCACACACACATAGAGAAGATGCCCTGCACATCATGGACCAGCTCTGCCTAAAAAAGAACAGAAGAAACAATCCTACTGCAGAAATAAACAGAGGCAAGTACAGAGTTTTCTGGCATTTTCAGTGATTCCGTGCCAATGATAGACTAGTGTATCGGTCATTTTTTATGTGCTATCTGAAGCAGTAAGAATCAAATGTGGCTGTTTGTGACTCATTCTTACACACTGCACCTGCTTAATTACAAGCCATACAATCAAAGGAAATAAAAATGACTCTGTGGCTTGTTGCTCGAGACCCCAACGAGGCACATAAGCTGCTCTTGTGTGCATCTGTATTACAAGGAGATAAGCTCTTCTCAGTACATTACTTATTTTTTAGCCATAGGCTCAAGAGTTCTTGCACTGTGAGACATTCAAGTTTACAGATCTTTCTTCATAGATACCCGTTTCTCACCGTCTGCCTTTTTTCTGGAACCATTTTGGGTCTACACTAATAGAGGAGGAAATAAATGCAGCCAAAACACATCCCCGAGATTAGAATTTGTTAAAAAAAAAAAAAAAAGTGTGAAGAGGTAGTTAAAATGTACCTTTTGTCCATTACATTTTTTCAGACTTCAAGTGTTCCCACTCCTCAGACAATATTAAATCATCAGTAAAGAGTCTGAAGATAAATTTTAGACCAGCTAATATTGCAGAAGGTAACTCATCCAGATTTACGGAGACCAAGGTTGCAAGTCCCTGCTCGGCCCAATTCAGAACAGAAACTCAACCTGCCTCTGAAAGCATGGATAAGTATTCCACCCACTGCACTACTGAGACATTTAGAATTCCTGTCTTTACCAGAGATCTTTTAATTTTTTATAAAAATTTAAATAACTTCCTTGGAGAGACTCAAGCTATAATTGTAGGAGGTGAAGTTAGTTACTTGCTTAAAATGAGAGCTGGGTTGAAGCCAAGGCAAATAGGGATTTAAACTTTATTTTCTTACATCACAAAAGTATTCCTTAACCACCGTGCTAACTTCTGCTTTGACATCCTTCTTCCTATCTTTTCCTCGATTCTAGGCATACAAAACCTCTTGAAGCAATGACAGTACCTCAGAAGAACTAACTTTGACTAATCAGGATTTTCCACCCCCTGCACCTGTCCTGTTAACCTGCATAGTTATCAGATTCCCATAAACAAATAAATGCACTCTTTTCATATGTGCATGAATGTATCACAGGCATATAAGAAAACTTGTCACCCTTGCAAGAGAATAACATGTACGAGTACATAATAAGGAAAATTTACTTTCTCTCTCTGTCCTGTCTTCTTCCCCTAATATATATGCATTAAAACATAGACCATCAATGCAGGTAGTAGAAGCACAAACAGATATCACGGCATAACCAGACTGGTAAAATATAATTGACTTAGGAAAAAAAAACACCTAAATTAAATTTTGTACTCCACATTTAGACTCAGCAATGAAGCTATAACAACCTCAGAGCTGTGTTATTATCACCATCCATTTGGCCCATTTGACATGTTGTGATGTTAAGCAAAGTATGCAGAATGCATTTACACAAGCCAAAACCAAAATAAATGCATTGGTCTCAGGTGCAGTATTGATCTACTCTGGTACTCAGAAATGGAATATACATGAATATTGCATATTGAAAAAAACTTACTTTGTCATTTCACAAGAGAAGTATTTCATTTGTTGTAATAAATTACTAATCTGACAGATTGCAGACAGAGTAATGTTTACAATATTTTAAGGTTCATCTTGTTTCCTTGTTCTTTTGTGCTGTTTTGGCAGTGAGAGATAATTCATGCTTTCCTTTTTATCTGACTGTAATGGCAGTGCAGTAAATTATATCTGAGGTTATTTTAGCCAATCAGAAACCCTGATTAGTTGTAGTCTAATTAAGGAATAATGAATGGGGAAGTGACAAATTTCCTCTTCCTCATTTATTTTTGTAATTAAATTGCATACTGTGCATCAATCAAATAATCTACATTATTAGAATTCGCAAACTTTTTTTGGAACCCACGTGTTGCTTTGTTGGCAGGACCATTTGTCAGGTTTTATGGCCAGCTGTCAAGAAATCGTAAGTTACCAACATTAAGCTATCTATCTGATAAACGTCCTCAAGGGAAGATGGAAAATAATCAGCCATGCTGTTACAAGAATGCCTGAACAGCATGCAGTGTTTCCACTAAGTGTAGAAGAGGGTCAGAGCTTGATGTTAGGATAATTATTTAGGTTGTCAGACAACCAACTAAGGCCTAATAATTCTACCAAGCTCTTAAACTCCTACAATTTAGTCCGTGGTGTCATTTGTCCTTCTGTAAGTCTTGATTTGGAGTGAAGAAGTGATAGAATAAACTGGGTGCTGAATAAATTAGAGGTGAAAACCTCTATAAAGCAGATGGATAAAGACACCTTTCCACATTATTAAGTTCACAAGCAACAGATAAAACATACTTTGGGGACCTAAATCTTGTGCACAAAATGTGGAGTTAGGAAGTAGTAAATAGGACAGTTTAGGGATGTTCAAAATATAGGGATTTGCTTTTGAAAACTTTCAGCTTTTCAGAGGAAAAAAAAGGCCAAAATACAAAACATAATTTTATCCAAAATGCTCAGTTGGAATATTTCCTTGATGTCCTATGACAGGGGAAGTTCAAGATTTAGAGAGTCTTCCTCTTGTTTTAATGGGACTCCTATCTGCTCCTATTTACTGTATTCCCCATGCTGTTACACAGACCAACACTTTACTTAGTGAATAAGACAGTCAAGGCCATGAAGCATTATGTGGGGGGAAATGCAAACAGTGTTTCTGTCTTTCAGTGAGAAGGAGCACATGAGGCAACAACTACATCATGCAATCTTTCTTACTTAAATGCCTTCCATTTTCATGCATTTGTCTGGGGAATACTTTGTTTCAATTATTTTTTAATTTATTTTAAATTTTCCTTCATGAAAGCAAATTCTGTTTGCAACATTTTTTCTTCAGCAGAAAATAAAATTCTCACTAGAAAAATATTTCCATCAGGAAGGTTTTGACCAGGGCTTCTACAGCTCATCCAGAGGATGACAAAACTGACTGATTCTCTGTAATTCACAGCACCTCTCTTTTCAGTTCCTCATCTATAAAAGGTGGACAGTTACATCTGTACACTTACTTAGTATTATTAGGTAACAGTCAAACTTCCTGTTTTTATGATTTCATTTTTTTAATTTCCTTTTTTTTTTAATAAGTATCTCACCATGCCAATAATTATTGCTGCATTTGGGTGACTTAACTTTAACAGGGGGATAAAAAATAATGCTAACAATTTCAAATATAGAAGTTGTCATGTGCAACATGGATGCACATGGCACCAGGACTAGCTGCCTAGGGTCAAAAATAAGGTGATCCACATAAATTAATTTATGTTACCTCCAGCATTAGCTGCTGACTAGCCTCCCATATTACATAAATAAATAAGTAAATGTGATATAGTAAATAAGTAAAAATAAATAAGTGAATAAGTAAAACAATATAGTGACAGCAGTCATCAGAAAACCACTACTGTTACTGAAATAAGGCCAATTTTTTTCTCTCTTATCCATTCCCTTTGCCAAGATACCATGGTAGCAAGTTTTTCTTGGAACGGTTAAATTGTATCTGAGGCAGAAATAAATATTGTCCTTGTAATTTGAAATTGGACAAGAAAGCCCCACATTATAATTCTAAACTAGGTTCACAAATGTTTGAGAAGTCTTCTCTTCAGAGAGGAAAAAGTACATGATATAAAGCAAACTCCAGGAGAAGTTGTGAAGGAAGAATTTCTTTTCCTGTCAGGTGTTCTATCTCACAGTAGATCTAATGAGCTTCTTAACACTAAGGGCAGGGGTAAGTTTACATGTCTATGGGTATTTAGACAAGACAGAGACAAGAGAGAGTTGATAGCTTCCAAAGAAAAAGCTTTCCACTTTACACTTGACATAAAAAGCATCAATTCTTTCTTTGCATTGCTTCTCATCTAGGTTCAGTCTCTGTATAAGGGTTTAACTTAAATCCTCAAGGAAATCTGAGCACTTAGCTCTACTTGAGAATTAGAATGCAACAGAAGGAAGTTATGGGCCTAAGTTCCTCTGAGGATCTTCTTTTTCCATTTAAAATATCAAGACATGAACAAGAGCCTTAACTCTATCTTCTGAAAGACAATCATAAGAATAATGACTTAAGTATATATTCTCACCACGTATTTCCACATAGCAAATAAATAAAATAGTTCTTAAATTCCTATGTAGATATTTTATCACGGTGACATCTACAATTTCTTCTTTCTAGGGATGGATTCCACTAGTTTATATGAAAAATAACAATAGAACCAACAATTTCTTTCAGGCCATCTTTTTCCCTGCACTGTTTTCAATGCAAACAAAATAAGGATACAGTGATACAGATATGCCACATTATATTTAAATATTGAAGATAAAGATAAAACTAAAAATAAAATGAAAAATCCCATGCTTTTGCATTACACCTGGCAGGCAACTTAATCTACAATTATCAGCATTAACACAAACTTTGAAATCTTGAAATGTTAAGCCTCTATGTTTCATTACAAAAATTACTCTGCTGTAAAATTACTAGGTAATAGTTACAACTATGGTTACGGTTTGAATGACAATCTTTGCTTTGCTTGCAAAAAATGCCCATAGTTCACATGTTCCCTGGTATTAGTCTGCAGTGTTTGAAAGATAGGTCATTGTATTCAGAATATGAACTAATTCTGAATGTTTCTTAGATATGATAAAAAAAAATGGATTTTTTTGATACATTTATTACTGGGAATGGGAGCTGGGAACAAGGGAGTAAGACCGTGGGTTTTGGTCTTTGCAAATGGTGAGTTTGAGCATCCTTTCAAATTTCAGTAAACCCTATGTGCTTAAGGAGGAAAAACACTTGAGAGAAATAACATCGCATGACTTTAAGCTTCCAAACACAGGAATATAATATTGATCCTCAAAAATCATTATACTGTTGATGCAAGGGGAGGGAAAAGGAAGAAAACCTCTTTCTATTAATGCTTCAGGCAGTTAGCACAAGGGACTTCCGAGTCCTGAATTTGCTGCAACTCTCAGCAAATTAAAACATGTAAAACTTTTCAGAGCTTTAATGTAGTAAACATTTTAAAAGCCATTTTTCACTATTTCTGTGTGAGTATATACCACTAAGCAGCTGGGAAATCTAATTTAGGTTTGAAATCTGCTTACAGTTTTGAGATCCTTGGCACTATTTCTGGGGAGGTCCTTGTATAATGCTTTTAGAGAAGAATAAAAATGTTAAATAACAAGAGCCAAATCTGTTGTAAGGTAATGAAATGGCTTTACTTATTTATTGTAAGTGCCCATCTTTTTCCTTTATTTCATGCCCAGCAGGTCAACATAGTGCTATTATTTTAATCACATACAATTCTATTTCTCATGTCTGATTTAAGCAACCAAACCCATCTATAGTATTCAAACTATTTAGAAAATGTAGTTTTTATGTGTGGGTGGGTGAGAAGTCAAAAGGGTTAAAAAAGGCATATTTTAGAATATTTCATTGCTACTTGACACTGTTGACTGTGGTTGCATGTCATTGTCTAGAAGCAGAGAAAGTGGAAAAAAGAATGTTAACAGGTGCTTTCCATTTGGATTTTTCACTACCAGTGGCTTTCCTTAGAAAACTGTTCTTGAACCATGTACAACTGTTGTCTCTCCCTAGTGACAGAAGCTGTTGGAGAATCTTTAAATTCAGCTATGACAAAACTAATTCACCTGAAGAACAGCATTATTTCTTACAGCAATTTCTTCTTTATTAGGCTGCATGTGCAGTCAGTAGTAAACAAAGTTCATTTTTTCTATTTCCCTAGGTCTTACATCATTGTATAAGAAAATATAAGGAAACCATTCCTCTGCCCATTCATGTTTTAGGTGTAGTATATATTAACTAGGAGTGGTTTATGTTTAGGAAGGTTTAGTGCTAGTGAGGTTTATGACAGTTTTATTGGAAGCATTTAACAAGATGCAGTGTTTGTCAGCAGCAGGACCAGTGAGCAGCCCTATGGTCACTGACTATAAATGCAGAGGTAGGCAAGAAACCCCTGATCATTCCCAAAAATGAGAAGTGAAAACAAACCTTAAGAGCATTTTACATGCATTTACAAGCACATTCAGCATTTCACTTCTTATCCTATCACTTAGACTGTTTTGAATTGCTGTGCCTAAGTGAGGACAATCCTTCAGAGTAAATGACAGTATGGCAGCACTGGAAAAAGAAATTATGTTGGCACTTGCAGTGTATTCACAAGTAGAAAACATATCCTTTCTTTCCATTCTCAACATGGCTACCAGCCCGAGTCTCTCCTGTGTGATATCTACAGTCAGTACAAAAGTATTGATATGTTTATTTCCTGTTGGAAGTTGCTCCATCTTCATGTTAGATACCCAGGCTGAGGCGGTGGGGTGGGGGGCGAAATCACAAGGCACTCGACTTGCAAATAATCTCTCACAGCAGGTCAGGGTCAGCTAACTTTCCTCACAAAAAAAAAGGCACATAGCGAAAGACAGAGAGAGGCAGATCTGATTTCTGCTAATGTCCAGCCCATCTGCTCAGCCAGATGGCCAATTGAATCATAAGAGGAAGGTGTCACAGTCACAGAGAAACCTGAGCCTTTCCTGCTTTATCATACTCTAGCCAAAAATAGTAATTCAACAGCAGCCAACAGAACCCTAAAGGCTTTGTGTACTAGCATGCTGAGCTTTCCTGTAATCACTGTGATATCTCCAGGAACAAGGGGTGGCACGAATGATTATTTGGATGTGATAACATGACCCATACAAACATTAGGGGATAATGGGCAAGTCTGCACCCTGCAAATCGAATCACACCATGATCCATCATTAACCTAAGCGAGCTATTGCTGTACTGAAGTAGCCCTGTAAATGAATAGGTCACAGTCTATTTAAAAGCTGAGATTTGTTAATGCTCCAAGGACTTATATTCTATTAGAACATACAGCCTTAGTATTACTGAGATTGTAACTATACTCTTAAAGAGTAGGTAGGACAGAAAGGAAAACCTAAGGTTTAGACAAGAATAATTTTAGAATGTTCCATTGAAACATACTTATTTACACATATATAGAAAGGTATTTTTAAATGTGTCTCAATTTAAGTTGTGTCTTAAAGAAGGAAGAAAATAATCACTAATTTCAAAATGTTTTATTCCTCACAAACTTTCATAGCACAACGAGTTAAGACTTTGGGACTGTGTGAAAATTAATGCACTTCCAGTTAATCTGAATCAGCACTACATGACAAATTAACATTGCCCTTCAGAAAAGAGGTTCAGAATTCAGCTTAGGAGGTTTTCAACATTAAGCCATTTAATTGCTACTTTAGGAACTCTGGTTTTGCATAGACATAAGTCCAGGTGTTAATACCAGTTCTTCACTGTTCAGGTTAGATAACAGGACTGAGCTTCAAAACCAGTTAAGACAAACCTTTCAAAGATTTTCCCCCCATTTTACTGCATCCTGGCAGCTTTATTTAATTGTGGATGCAATAAGGAATTATGGGCACCATCCTCCGAGACTGCTGAATCATAAAGGAAGAAGGAACTATTTTCCTCCTAAATTTTCCTGAAATAAAGTTTAAATCAAGAATTATTTGTTTCTTTACCAAAAGAATTGTTTTCTTTTTATCCTTACAGTTATAAATCTTATAGCAATTCTTTGCAAAAAGGGGAGTAAAAATGACTCTATTAAGCAAATCGTTATATGTTAGCAAACCAGTTTTGCCTGACAAAAGTAGTAATGGGCTTAGCAATTGAGAGGACAACATCTTCTCCAGGAACTGCAAGGGTAATTTGGAAGGAGTATATGCAGCAGAACTTGCTAAATAGTGGAGAAATCTGTAACCACAACACCTGAAAGCACTTTTATTTGCTTCTAGGAAGGACAGAGGATTTGCTTCCACTTTCTTCACTTTCACCTTGAAAAAATAAAAAATATCTATGACACTGTTATATAGCTGTTCTGAGTATACATAAGGTGTTTTAAGGGGGTCTTGAACTTTTTGTGAATTCCAGGGCATCCACATAGAATAATTTTTATTACATTTCTAAAGGTGTACCAGAATAAGTTACTAAATATTACTATACACATTGTTTTGCTAATTTCTTTGTTGAGGCATACTTCACTTTTGATACGCTCAAATTATATACTTGTCTCCTTCATACTTCCTCAAGACCCTCTGAGACTTATACCTGATGGACTGAAATTCACTACGGCATACTGCTTTTACTGACAAGAGCCTGAGTATAAGGGTAGTCAATTTTTTTTCTCTGGTCACGGCTTCAAGAAGAACATTCATATTCACGTTTAAACAACTCAGCTCACTCTACAGCCTTGGGAACCAAATCCAGTGAAATACCTTTCCTGTGCATAATAACAAAGTCCCCATGAACCACATACAGCTTTTACTTGTGTAATCTACTGTATCAGATGCTTCTCTAACTTTGAAGTCTGTCTTATATTTGTATTTCTGGAACCTACCTGGTGATCTAATACGATTTTCTATAAAATTTAAATAGCATACCAACTTCTATAGTTAGAAGTTGTTTACCCTTAAACAGTTAGGATTATATACAGGCCACTGATGAGTTCTTCTTCCTGATTTCTATTTTAGTAATTGAATAAAAATGTGTTTTCTCAGTGTAAGGGGGCAACTGATAAATTAGAGAAGAGCATATAGAAATCAACACAACTGCTTATGACAAAACTTAAAAATACAGGACAAAAAAGCTGCAATCTATTCTTTGATCACCTTCTCTCTCTGTCACAGCAAACAAATGACACTGATAACTTTGTTCTTGAGTTACACATTGTAGAAGTAATAGGTACATTGACCTGAAAAGATCTTTCTTGTCTCCAAGACTATCTGGATGAGTTCTAAGAACCCAACATTAGAAAAATTTTGTTTGTTTCTTTGTTTTCTCTATTACTGATACTAGTTTTTAAATGGATAGAATTGGTCTCTGCTCCTATCACTGAGAACAGATGCCATGCTATCATAAAAAATAGAGAATGAAGCAATATTTTTTATATGGTACATTTTCTATAGACCTCACTCCTGTTTATATAGATCCATTTACACACACCAGAAATCCATCTGTATGTGTAGTCAAGAATAGCTTTTGGCCAACTTTGCAGCTGGTGAGAGTACCCAGTTTTCATGTGTTAGCAGAGTTCAAACAGTTCAATAGTTAAAAACCTAGGTTTCAGGACACAAAGACACAATCTGAAAGACTTTTGAAGTTTCACATGGTAAAATGCATCCTCATTAAGTGGTATGTGGTCAAACATGTCTGTCTTTTAACACAGAAAGATATTTAACACACTTTCCAGAAACAGCTATTGGAAAAATATAGGCACTCTCCTACCTATTTCTTTCTGCCTAGTTTAGATGACTATTGTAGGTCTTATGCGCTGGAGTGAGATATCCCTTTCCGTGAACATACGTATTAAGTGAAGTGCTTGAAACATCATGTGCTTTTGAGTCACGCAGTGGCCTTCTTTAGACACACTCATAGACTTGCTTTCTCATTCATCTGTGTGCTTGTGTGCGAAAATTCTTCCGACAGTGGGCCAAAAGCACAGCTTTAGGCCTGAAGTAGGTTACCTAATGTTTATGAGTGGTTAGAGAGAGAAAATAGATGATGGGAAGGTCAAATCTTTGACCTAAAATATAGCTTATAAATTAAGAAAGGGGAAAGACAGCTGGTAAGAAAGTAGCAGACTGGTATGAAACAAATTACCCAAGGCCACACCTTACACCTCAGGTGAATCTTCATTAAGTTTACGTGTTATATTAACTAGTGCTTAATTAATTCCTCATTTTCCTGTATCAACCCAACCAAGTGCAGACACTAGACCGCAAAACTTTCATAGGAGAATCTGTTCTGACAAGGTCTGCCACCTGAAGGAAGGGGCTTAGACCCAGGCCATTCTGCTGGCTGTTAGTCCGTTTCCAAGGAAATCCACAGTGCAGTTTCATGGCTTCCCTAAAGCGTACTAACCGCAGCTTCCAAAAGGAGCTTTACCTGCAGATTTGTAATGAGCAGGGCAGCAACACGCTAGCAGTACTCTCTGCCTGGCCAAATGCCCACTATTTGCCAAGAACAGAACAGTACTATCTTTGTGACTGAAAGAGCCTCCAACCAAGGTTAAGCCAGCTTTATTCCTGCTCTGTGCTCCCAAAGAGCCTAGGATCAACAAAACTTAAGCTAATTTCTACAGGAATAAATAATTACTGCTGGAATGAAACATGAAAGATGCTGATGAATCAAGCCTATCACGCCTGTTCATTGAGCTGTCTCTTCAGTGAATCATGCAGCTTTATTTCTCTGACAAAGACCAGAACCAGGCCTATTTCCATCAATGCCAGGAAAGTTGAAGCAAAGAGATTTTATTTAACTTTAGCTAGGTAGAATTTATCTTTCTCTAGCTAAGTATTTTAAACCAAGAATGGATTTCAGCACTACCATCATTATTTTTTAATACGCAGTTCAATCCATCAGATCATTAACACATTCTCCGTGAGACTCATTGTGTTGTTTTGAAGTGTTTTCCTTTAGCTGAAGTAATTTTCAAGGTGCATCTCTAATTCCACACAAGTCCCATCATATTTCATGCTGTTGTCAAAGTCTTCAGTGGTTTATAAGACATAACATACAAAACAGAACTGCAAGAGAGACTACTTCTGTGGGTGAAGGCATTGCATAGTCTGCCACCTCTGACTCCGCTACCAGAGGACAGATGTTTGGAGAAAATCTGTCAATTGGTAAGTGACAATTGGAACTAAAAAGACAATAAGTGCAACAGGAGCATCTACTTTGAAGCTGTGGTCAGGGCATCTCAAAACTCAGTTTATAACTAAATTTTGCTGAAGATAGAAAGGTCTATGTACTGGGACAAAGCAGATAAGAAACATAATTCAAAGAAAAAAATGAAGCAACATATTTGTTACAAGATTTTTAAAAAGTATATAGCTATAACAAGCTATGACATCAAGTTCACTTGATCTGTCAGGGAAATGCAACCCTTTTCTAGTGTTTAGCAAAGCAGCTATTTCAGAGACCCTCACAACAGGTTTCACTGGATAAAAGAAAACAAATCAGTCTAGGTAAACCAATAAAGAACAATGAAATTAGGAAAGAGGATCCAATAAAACAAAGTGCCCAAGACACTATGTTTTACCCCTGTTTTATTCGATAACAATGTAGGCTCTTCAGTAATGAGAGATGATTAATATCTTGTAGTATATCTCATGGAAAAAGAGTACTTTCTTTAGCAGAGAGCTTCTTAAAACCATGCTGGCGTATATGGAAATGACCTCTTAATATTAGGCAGACTCTTAAGTGGCATCCTAAACAGAGACAAGACTTAACCATCTTTCTTAAATTGAGGTCTCTGAACGGCAACTTGTATTAATGAGGGATGATGGAACCTGTACTCCTTTACCCTAGTTTTTACCTTAAGAAATGCACTGTCAGGTTTACTCTGTGGAATCTGATAGTATCACAATACAAAATAACACACATGTGAAAATATACCCCAACATTACTTCCACTACTATGACACGACCACTTATAAATATCATACAGCTCCTAACTGTAGGCTAGTAGGAGTGAATATATTGAGACAAATGAAAGTACCACAGCAGAGCCTAGTCCTCCCTCCCCATCAAAGACTTTTAGGAAAGTGCAATCTAGAGTGCAAAGGAAGAGAAGCCATCTTTCGTACAAGATGTTATATTCCAGTCCCTTTAGTTAACAGTCAGTAGTCTAAGAAAAAGCAAAAATCACTTAGTATTTTTCATGACACAGTGTTATAACACATAACACCTCAGACAACATCCCTTCTTAGCAGCATTTGTCTATTAAGTCTCTGTTGCCACCATGCACCATATTTCATTTCCTTGTGATATCTTAAACTCGATAAGTGCTATATAAACTCAAATTCTGTTCACCTTTTAAAATGTCTCATAAAAATGTCTCCGTTTAAAGAGTATGTATAAACACATCCAAACTTCTGTATACATACAAATGCTTTAAGTGGAGGCGTTTTTATGAGTCATTTAAAAGCAATATAGTATTTGGCTTCATGTAACAATTTTCACATTCAAGATCCCTCAAAGTGCTATGCAAATGAATAGCCTGGAAACCAACCAATATACTGATGCTGTAGGTAAATACATATGATTTGAAGTGAAGCAGATAAATGCAGAGGTATTACAGTTTCTTCTCTTAATGCATGAATAGAAAAGGCATGGTTAAATTAAGAAAAATCAAAGACAATGGAATCAGCATTAATTTTTTCTTGTTCTGTGTTTCTTGCCTGCCTCTCTTTATAACATTCTTTAATTTACAGGTTCAAACATATCAGCCATCACGAATTAACGACAATGTGGAAATTAGATTAAAATGTGGCCATTTTACTCAGCAGCATACTTAAAAAATATCAGTATATTTTATTGTTTAAAATGACATAATTTAGATCTTGTAGAAATATTTTTCTTTATGCATTTATACTATAATTTAACTGACCATGTTTCCTTTTTATACTTTCACAAGATGATGACACTTCTGCTGGAGTTATTCAACAATTTGTTTATATTTGCTTTTTTATTTATAGTTTATAATTCAGTACATACACACACACACATACCACTGTTTGTCAATATTATGAAAAATATTCAGAAAACAGTTTGGTATTCCTAACAGAAGGAAATAGAATTGCTCAATAGAAATATATATAAGCGATTATTTTTCAGAAACTCAGGACTGTGAATTGGACAACTGTGTTAACTTAATCAAAATGCAAGTTATCACAAAATGATTTCACACTATACTCACATCTATACCATTAACTATGTTGTGTGGTGTTAAAGTATAAGCAATAGAGGCAAAACTTTTATCAAAATTTTAATATTGTTGTAAAAAATTGATATATATTGTTAGAATCATCAGCAGAATGCATGCCCAAAATACAGCTTTTAAAGTAAAAACATCCAAACTTAAATCATATTCTGTTTCTTTACTGTAACAGTTTCAGGTAATTACATCATATCTAGAAAATAAGAATACAGATGCAAAGATCACATACACTATCTTATGATCTTTAAAAGCATAAAGGTAAGCATAAGCAATATATCCAAGAGCAAAAGGTATGACGTCCCCCCAGGCAGACACTGTCAACTTAAGAATGACATACGTGTAGAAATTCTTTATATATACCCCTCTCAAGAAAGCTGGTATTTGTGATCAATTATGCCTAACGAGAAAAATGTGTTCCAAATAATCTTTGTTTTCATATTTTAAGAGTCAGTCAACGCACAGGAAACTATGAGTGTTGGATCAGTTTTATAGCAGGGCGCATGTGGGAAGAAAAGCCCCACTCTACCAATGAGACGGCTGCATGCACTTCTGTACAGCAGGTACAAGCCTGTGTACCCACCCCCTCACCTGTGTGCTTCATTACATTGCGTGTGCATCTCTGAATAGTTTAGAAAGGTTAAAAGGGGACTAATAGATCCTATGAGCGTGTTAAAGACAATTTACCTGAGCTCTGGATGATTATAAGAATATTTGAAAAATTTTATAATGATGCTTTGCACAGTTACATATAACTTACCCACTTCTCTAATTCTGTGACAACCATTTAAATACTTACTTAAACGCAATGCCTTAACCTTTTATAAAGCGTTTATAACCATACCTTTAAGACGCTGTGATAGTAGTATCCAGATAAAAGCAATAAAGACAGAAACATCATGTGATTTTCGTATCACACAGGTGTTAACAATTTCAAAACATTCCTATATGGAAAACTATTTAAAATAATTTGAATACTGAAAAAGCTATCAGCCTAAAAATTACTTAAGGGAAAGCAATTTAGGAATTTGCTAACCTATAAAATTTTTAGATCATCTCAAGCACTACTATTGAATTAATGGGTTACTTAAGGTTGAAAGAAAGCAAAATAAGCATTTGCTTTCCTTCTGAATACTGATTACTAGTCATCTTTTTCTTCAGAAAAAAACTCCAACTGATGGGTACAAAATGAGAAACTGCATATAGCAAGACAACCGTAACATTTATATTTGCCATTCTGTTATCTATTCTATACTGTATGTCACTGCAACTGAAATAGTATTTCTTCTTATATATTTGGAAAAAAAAAAAAATATAAAGGATTGAACATGGTGAGGGAATTCTGTCTACATACTGTGAATAGAAAGGAAATTGTGGGAGATCATATTTTCTCTATCTGGTATACAATTCAACACAGTAGGTGAACAAATACCATAGACCTGACATTCAGAATAGTTGGTGGGGGGGGGGGGCAGCAAATTAATCCAAATCAAGTAAACTTGAGGAAAAATGTCATATATGTGACAGATGTGAGAAAGACAAACAATTTACTTTTTAAAGAAGTATTTTCAAACTAAAGCATTTTCCTTCTGGCTTCCCAAAAAGAGAATCTGTTTTTCCTACCATCTCTAACAGGGACCCCAATCTCAGCAAAGAGTGACATCAGGTAACTAGTTTGATCAGCCGAGATGGAAGCCTTTGGTCTGGATGCTGGTATGTTCTGGAGCACTCAAATCAGTTCACCAATTAACTGCTTATGACTTCTGCAGTGTAACCATCTGGCTTTCAGATCTGGGGAAACATTCTGTAAGAAGCCTTGAAACCTCTTAAAAACACGCTGTGATCAATGAAAGGTCTAACAAGATGTTCAGAGGACTGAAATAAAGACCTCCTGACCAATTTGTGAATTTCCTAAAAGCAAGGTTTCATGCAAACCTTTCAATCCCGATTTATTTTGTATCTGAAATGCAATCACATGCACAGCAAAAGGTACATTATCATAAGACCTACTTAGTATTCCTGAATTGTTAGGCTTTTTATGATTTATATTTGAACTTGAAAATAGGGAAAAATTACCAATAACCTCAGCTGTTCATTGATCCTATCCAGCAATGACATAGTCTGCCTTCCTATTTAGCTCTGTATAGATATTTGCAGATACAGGTAAAAACAGTCAACCATCACTCAGTACACACAGAAATTAACACAAAGTCCATCACCACCACACTGTGCTTTGAAATGAATGTTTAAAATACAAGAAACATATACCCTTCTTAATCTAGGTTAAATATTTAGAATTGAAATACCAAAGCCACAAAGCCATTCACAGTAAAAAATTATGTGAAATATTTATGAAGATAAGTACCTTCACACATCTCCGTTATAGGTACACTTGTGTATGATTTATAATTCAGGGCTAAACTCACCATTAAACGTTTGCATAAAGATTATGTATGTTCTGCTGCTCATCACATGACTAATTTGTAGAAGATCAGTTTGAAACACTACAATAATAAATCATGGCTTTCATTTGAAAATCTTGTATGTCAAGGCTAATTTTATTTCTCACCATTAAATTATTTCTGCAGTGCCTTTTTCTTTTTTTTTTTAAGGGAGGAGGCTGCTCAGGTGTTTTCAAAGTTGCTTCAAGTCGAATTCCCTACTTCTTTCTTTTAATTGAACCTTATCACTTCAAAGGTCAATACTGCAGAAATCACGCCCCCCCCCCCCCCCCCCCCATATTCCAGCCTGCCCTCACACACACACAAAAGACTGAGTGCTTAAAAAGAAAAAAAAAAGAGACATAAAAATATGGCAAATACATTTGCAGTCTTACAAGTTTCACACCATCACTAATTTATTTTCCCTTTCAACTGAAACAAGCCCCCAGTTTGGCACGGCGTTATTTTCCTTTTTATCAGCACTGATCTCACTACCCATCGCTACCACATCAGTTGCACCCACACCTCTGTGTTTCAGAGCCACTGCCCGACCCGAGGCAGGGCTGGACGCCTGCAAAGCAGAAGGAAAAGCTGCAGCTCCTTCCTCCCCCGTCGCTGCCCCCTCTCCCTCTGGGCACTGCGGACTCGCACACTTTGTTTAGAACTTATTGAAGTTTTGCGATTCCAAACCGGGATGAGCAGGAGATCCCAGCCTGCTAATGCCCACGGCCAGGCACCTCGCGTGTGACCCTGCGGCTCCGCCGTGCAGCCAGCGGCCTTTCGTGCCGCGTTCCGGGCCCCCCCACGCCACAGCCCCAGCCACCGCGCTGCAGCCCCGGTTCCTCGCCCTCCCCCTCCCCAGAACCAGCCCTACCTGCCACTCGGAGCTGCAGCAGCACCAGCGAGACCAGCAGCAGCAGCACGCGCAGCGGCGATGCCTCTTCCTCTGAATCGCTGTAGCAACAAACTGCCCTTTCTCGTGTTCCCCTTCATTCACAAAGGATCTCACAGGCAGCAAAGACAGGTAGAAACCACTTTCTTACTGGAAGAGGTTGGCTCCCTTCTCAGAAACGACTGAATCTGTCTCTGTGGTTCCCTACACGTTCACCCGTCAGATCGATACTGCTCTTCAGCAGCAGCTTGAGCTCAACTGCAGCTGATAGAGTCTAGCCAATTGGTATTGAGGATTCCCTTTCGGTAACCCCCTCCCACAGAAATACACAGTGTGCATTTGAAATTTTATTAGTTGTGAAAAGTAGTTTTAACCCCTTGCTTGAAAACTGCCCTGTGCTTTTGGAGCTCCAGATAACCTCTCGTTTTCTTTTTGCATTAAGAAAAGCTCTGACTGACCAAAACATCCCCACCTGGACTCTTTAAAGCTGGGTAACATTCAGTGAGAAAACTAAAATATCTCAAGCTGCAATCAACTGACTTGGGAGGATGATGTGTGCGCAATCTAGTAGATACAGCATGTGACAAAACCAAACAAAAAAATCCAAAGAAACTACATTGCAATCTATTGTCCAGATATCATCATCATTTTTTCCCCACAGCCTTCCTATATTTCTGACCACAAAACATATCTGAACTACAACTAAACAAGAAAAACGAACGTAAATTGTGGCATACACAGCCACAATAACATGCCTAGAGAAGAGGGATTTTCTTTTGGCTAGTTCTGAAATTTATTTAATGGATAAAGCTTTTTCATTTCATCAAGGATGTTGAATGCTTTACATTTGAAGAAATAACTACTTTTAGATCCTCGAAGTAAATATGCCACCTTCTTGTTTGTTTCTTGGCATTTATATGCAGGCAAGAACTGCTGTAAAATACGTTAAGTCTGAGAGCCTGTTTTTCTAATATAAAAGCAAAAGGTATGCTACGTGGATTACTGCAAAATAAAACATTTAAAAAGGACTTAAATTAAATTTTCAACAAAAAAAATGGATAAAGTATACAGACACAGAAGTAAGTCAGCCATGTAACCTTAACTCTGCCTCATCTATGTGAGCAATGCAATCGTGGTAACATTTCAGTATGCTAAAGTTTGTACTTGCAAATTAGATAGCTTGCCTAGTAAAAACACAGGGAGGTTTCCTCTACTTAGCTGATAAGAGTGCAGTGCTATATATAACATAATACACAGTTGACAGAGACAGGCAAATGAATTACAGATACATGGATGGATTTTAAAGTGGCAGGCAGCAACTTCATTAATTTTAGTCAAATAGGGAAACAGGGCTAACTGCACTGTGAAACACAAAGCAGCTGTCACACTGTAGATGAGGCCTTCCTCTCAGTCCACTCATCTTTCCATGGCCAAAGCTGAAAATAAGTACCTCCTTCTGCATTACAAAGACATAGTTCAGAACGGTTTGGCTTCTGGCTCATGGGCCATTTGCAGCTTGTTAGGATAGTTGACCTGTAGGCTCTGTTTCATCAGCCCACTTCCAAAAGTAACTTGTGGAAGAGGGTGTGGTGTACTGAGCTGTTCTGGTAGTGGCTGCAAGACAGTTTTGAGTTCCCTGACTGTCAGGAAATCACTTCATCAATGTGATGCCAGTTCTGAGCATGGTACCTCCAACAGAAAAATCTGCTTAGTCCAAACTTGAGCATTGGAGAAGCCTGGAAAAGTCTGTATCAGTTTGCTCATGTGCGCTTCTCAGATCAAGTCAGAGAACATGCTGCAGAAAATAGTAAGTATGCAGGATACATGCTGCAGGAAGTGAAAAGTATGCAGGATATCTGAAGTATACCAACATCATAAAGTCCAGAAGCACAGGACCCATTGCCAGATTGATTACTCTACACATATATATGTGTATACACACACACAACTGACTATATTGTGGAAAAGACCTTATCGTGCTGTGCAGTTGCAGGAGATAGGTAGGCTTTCCAGCACACCAGAGGGTCAAAGAACCACAGATGTTAGGCTAAGCTACAACAAATGAAGATTCTCTTAATCTTAATTCATCTTTGCCCATGCTAGACACTATTTTACAATTGGATTCAAACTGCATGTAGCTCTGATACTTGCTGACTTTACATTTAACTAGAACCAAATTTCTAGGATGACATGAGAAGAGGCCATCCCTTCTCCCAGAGTTAATAGCTTGGGAGCTATCACGTAGCTAAAGGAGCCTGACAAAAGCTAAACCTTCTTCTCCCAGTGAGCACCAAGCCCATCAAGAAGAAAGACTCTAATATCAGTGGTAGGGCAGTGGTCTTCTCCACAGTTCGTCAGCCCTCTCAGTCCAGCCACAGTCCTGTCCTGTAGCTCTTTCTCATCCCTTGCAGACATATATACTAAAATAAAGAAGATAATGTGTGCTCAAAACCAACACATGAGCTATTCATCAAAGCCCAGCTTCCTCAAAAAAGTCAGTTACTGTGTTGCACTTGAAAATGCTGGTAGTTAACCAGAAAAAAACACATGGCCTAAGAGCTGTTTATACAGATTACCAAAGTCATTAGGTTCTCCTCTTACAGTGTTCTTCAGAAAGACAACTAATGGAGTCTGTCGTTGGTGCAGAGAAAGCTGTGTCATGACGGATTCAAGTAACTCTTAGGGACTCAACAAATCAAACAGTTTCTTTTCCTGTCCATCATGTGAATAAGCCATGAAAGTGTCCTCAAGTCATTGTAATTTAGAAGTGCAGTGACTTCTAAATTTCTATGATATTCTATACTTTAAACTAGGAGGTCATCAGCAAGTATAATTTTCATTTCAATCAATCCTATTAATTGGTTAATCCTAAAGGAAAACTTTCTTATGTCATTTCCTTTTATAATAACATAGAAATGGCTTTAAAAAGTTAATTCATTCTAGGTATTTCCTTAAAATGGAAAATATCCAATAATAAAGATCATACCACCTGCAAAACCACTGCAATATTTAAAAGCTTGATTTAAATGATCTTTTTTTACCTTTACAGTTTTATTTAAAGTTTGGCAACTGAAAGTTCAAAAGAAATCCTAAAAAATGGGCCAGTATCTTTTACATGGAAACAGAAAAGTCTTTGCAAAGCCACAAAGTTAAATTGCTAGTTTTAGTCTCCAATTTTGCTCTATTTATCTGTCATAAGGAAATATGTGTGTGTTTTAAAATTCCATTTGTTTTTAAAAACATTTTTTAAAAAACTACTGAAGTATGAACAGCTCATTTCTTAGCCTCACTCTAAAGTAGAGATAGGGTTGCTTACTTACAAGAGAATACTTATTAAAGTTGAAAATGGTCCACAATATGTAGGATGGAGGAAAATGCATCCAGAGTAACTGGAATTCCTCCTTTTTGAAAAGGTCCTTGCATGCCAGTAGAAGTAGACATGAATGAATCCTGCCCCTAACTCCCCTGCAAATTTTTTAAATATTTATTCAGATAACTCTGGCTAGATGCTCAGAGTCCTCTTAGGATCCTTCAAACATCTGTGTTAAGAAGATGCAGACTGGACAAATACCCATTACGGAGTGTAGAAGAGAGATTTCCCACTCTAGCCAAAATAAAGCCGAAGACTTTTAGCCTTGCAGCCTCATGGAAGCACATTTATGTGAATAACTGAATGTATTTATGCAGATACTTGTTCACCTGTGTTGTAGGTGGTAAAAATTAAGGTTTAACAATTTCTATGGAGAATTAGTTCATCTACAGTGTCAAACTAGGATTAAAAGCCCAAGTGCTGCATATCATAGGTAAACGAGATCTGAGATTTCACTGTTGAACCTTCTAAATTAATACATATTTACATGTCTGTATACATAAGATCAGGCAAGCAGTCTTTGCCTGAGAGTTTCCTTTTGTTTGGGCAACCTTATTCTAGACAAGATTCAAAGAGAAAGCTTAATTATATTGGTACACTTACTAGCAACCTGTCATGACTTATAGAATTTCTGAAACCTCTGCAGTTAGATCTACTTAAACTTAAACCAGTACATTACATTAATGAAGTGGTAACCTACCTCCTAAGTGGTGCTGTACCTTGTTCATCAGTTATCCATCAGACTCCTGCTTTTACTGGAGTTATTATTACGCATTGTTATGGTGACACCTGGAGAAACCAACCAAATCCAGCATTATCGTAGGAAGAGCTGGATAGTATTTGAAGTTCCTCCCTAAGATTGTGGACAAAGTCAGTGACAGAGGTGTCACTTCCAGCTGATGTCTAATCTGTCCCTAGAAACCTCTGAGGACAGAGAATTCACAGTCTCTCAACTAGCCTACTCTACGTTTTAGCTAGGTTTACAAGTGAAAGATTTTCCAGGTGTTTAACTTAAAACCGCCTGTTGACATTTAAGTCCTCTGAGTTTTGCTCTACATATACTCTGGTTTAGTATAATGTGGATTACTCGCTTCCTTTTTGCTATGATATTTCATATCATGCAGATATGAAACACAGATACATCATCTCTAACAAGCCGCATTCCTTCCATCTCTCCTCACAGGACTTCTTGCTTCCTAGGTTCTAATAATTTGTTTTGCTCTGCTGTGTTCTCTATTCAACAGCTTTCCTGTTTCCGAAAATTAAATGCCCAATACTGGATCCAATACAGCTGCTGTGTTCAGTGCTGGTAAGGCACGACCTGAGGTTTATTAGAAATGTAATGCCTTCAAATTTGAGCGCTGTCTTTATGCAGGGTCAATGCCATTCTTCCCTCTGTTGTGCTGTTATACTAATAATCAGTCCCTTCTCCAAAGAACTTGCATTTTAAATAAAAAATGAGAGAACACTCTCAGGTGCAATCAGTACAGCAGCACACTATGAACGTAACAGTCCAGGCATGACTGACTGTTTAATAGTGATCGGTGACACAGGAAACGAGAGACAAAACAGGATGCAATTGTGTTTGCACAAGGCTTTCTGAACTTCTTATATTTCTTATTACATCCTTCCTCAAAGCTTTCAGTTTGCCAATGTCATTTACGCCTTTGTCTCATCCAAACTGCCTACTTTCCATAACGTCTACATGTCTGCAAATTGTAGGGTTTTTAATCCGTTTACCCATTGGAAGATTAATCTTTAAGACACAAAACCTAACCTGCACCAAAATTAATTTGTAAACTATTTAATTTATAATATCTATTTACCTATTTTTTTCAACTTTGCAATCTATACCATTTCTTGGAATGTGTTCTGTGGATTTGATTTTTTTCTCTTATATTTTAGACAATGGCATAGGTACTGGTAAGAAAGAGAGAGTAGATTTCACCAGCTGAACAGTTTTCTTTGCTGGCAATTCCAGCACTGAGTCCCACTTTGCTTAGCGTACTGCTGAAAACATGAAACAAAGCATCAAGACACTGTTCTTGCATCCTTCTGTTGAGGCTTCTCTCCATTTAACACCTGCCTACTAATTCAGTTAGTTTTGTTCCCTACCACCATCATCAACACACACAACTACTCATCTCACTTTCCAGTAAAACAGTCATGTTTTGATGCATTCATGGAAGCAATAAGCCAGACAATCATATAGGTAAATCATACAGTTATGTCTGTCAAATTGATGTCAACTAAAGTCCATCCATCAAATCTGGCTGTGTATGAACTTAATTAGCATCACCAGTACCAAATGGATTATCAACATGAGAGGGACTGCAAAGGCTATTGTAGTGTTTAAGAAATACCAGCAAAGTCATGTCAGTAGCACAGATGAGAACTGTGTAGTTATCAGAGAATGGAAATCAGCCCTAAGGTACACAGGCAGTATTTCATAAAATAGTTAATAATCTTTTAATATCTATGCAAACTTTGCTTTTAAATAATGTATTATATTGACTTACACTTCCTAAATGGTAAGGTTTCCACATTATGTATTTTGAAAGTATTGTTGAAACTGTTGTGCTCTAGCAAGTTATTGTTTTTTTCTGGGGGTAAGTACATCTGCATAAATTGTTATCACTAACCTTAGAATCCTGCATGCTTTTTCACAGGAGTACAATTATAAATACATACATATTAATGTCATCCATTTTTAGACATTTCTTATTTTACTACTTCTCTAACAAGACAGTGAATTTATTTCACTGAGAAGTAAATTTATTTTCCTGCAACTCAGAAACTCTTTGTAAATCCCAATACAAGACCTTCGCTAAACAATAGACATTATCTTTAAAACCATGTTACATCTTGTTGTTGTTGTATTAATTTCTAAGGCAACTATTGAAAAGACCTTGTCATGGATTTTACACACTTACCTAGATGATATATACAGGCAAAGATACTGACAACTAGTTTTCTTTCAAGAAACACAATAAACTGTTTCCAAATAAACAGCAATTTTTTACATTTGTTAAAAGTATGAGTCTGCCTAGGCTAAGATTGCAATTATGTACTTAAGAGCCCATCATGTGTTTAATACTAGTACTTCACACTTGAATAATGATTTTATACATGTAGGTCTCAAATTAGTTTTCATAGCAGTAGCAGCACTACTTTCACAAGGAACTAACAGAGAAAAAAAGAAAATGGAGGAAATATTTGTTTTCTAGCGACAAAGTATAGATAAGTGTTAAAGCATTGAACAGGAACAGTGAAGCAGAGAATCAACCCTCAGATTTATCACTGTCTAGATCTCCTTAAAAAATCATAGCACGTACTTGTTTGCAAGTCCTCTAAAAAAGAGCATCATAAATTTCATATGTACCTATTTAAAGTGTTTTAACATCTACTGATGAAACTGGATGTGATTATTATGACCTCAAAAATCAACACGCTGTTTTACAAGTTTCTTGCAACATTTAACAAGTCCCCTCATTTGCGTATCTTGGTACACTAATGTGTGAAATGTGAATACAGACACTTTCATCAAGATAGAAGCTATTCTGAGAGAAGATTAGGTAAGTTTCATAGTTAAGTATTAGGTACTGGGGCACTGAAAGGTGCCACATAATTCCCAGCCAATGAAACTTTTTTCCTGGCAGTCAACTTAGTAAAAACCCTTCAAGCCTGAGTATATGTACACTGTGATGAAGTGTTGGCTCAGTGGGTATTCTGGTATTCTCTTTGAGGGGCAGCAATTTCAACTGAGTTCCTGCTCCCTCTAGTCTATTCACATCCAGTTTGTGCTCTAGCATCAGTCAGCCTGAACAAGAGTGCCCTTCCTTTTTCTTCCATGGTATACCTCTACATCACCCTGAAATTCATTACCCTCTCCCTCCTAAGGCTTTTGGAGGTGGCAAGATTTATCAGCTACTGGATAAGTGAATACAGTATATAGTATAGTAGCATTTCATTCAGTATTCTCCACAAAGACGCTGGAGAAACATCAAGGGACCTCCAACCCCTATGTTCACAAAACATATCTTCTCAGTCCACAACACATCTATTAGTTGGGAATTATTTCTTTCATTCTGTACCTTGTTTACTGCTGATGTACATAGCCTAGTGTGTCCATCTATCTTACTGAAAATAAGCTACTACTACTAGATGAAAAAAAGTAGTAGGTTGGAAATAAAAGCAAAATTCACAAGTGATCCTTCACAGTCCCTGCCAAAAATAAATAATGAACATTTATGAGGCTTAGAACAGACGCAAATTAATATTACAGAAAACAGGAAGGGAAAAAATTATCTATTTTTCAGCTTAAACTGTATGCTTATAGTATCTTAACGTGCAAATTATCTCTAAACTTATGTATTTACATTTTTTAAATGCTTTATGGAATTTGTTTCAATCTTTCAGTGCTGTCCACACAAATTTTGTATATTTACACTGACTGCTCACTCCAGCTTCCAAGTGCATTAGAAGAAAGAGCACTGAAAAATAAGATGGAACAGTAGCTTATACAGACATGGTTTAGGTGAATGTTGCAGCATGAAAACGATAGCTGCCTATAGAAGATCATTAAAAGTACTATTAGTAGCTACAGATACAAAACTACTACACATTCTGTTAATTTTTCATATAATTAAGAAATCAAAGAAACGTATGGGATTTTTCTTTGTTTCTAAAACGCTGCATGCTGTCCTTCTCTCCCTTGCTCCTTCTTTCTCCACACACACTATAGAAACAAAAGAAAAAAGCTTATGGTTACCTGTCTCAAACATTAGAAAATGGTTAATTTTCTCATTCCATTTTTCAAGTGAAAATATTCTTGAACAATTTGTTTTTCCAAGAGAATACTGAAACAATGGTGTAAAATTTAGGTTGAAAAGACTTGATATACTTGTAATTTCCTCCAACACTGTAGTTTCAAAAGAACTTTGAGCCAGCAACATGTAGTACTGCTGCTACTGAAAGATGTTGTCCCTGCTTGGGACAGAGTGGGTCCTAACCACTCCTTCCTTTTATGTCAAGAGCACAAACAATGAGGAAAAATCCTTATGTTGTTTTTAAGTGAATAAGTCAAGAAAATCAACACGGAGTTGTGAAACAGGCAGATATTTTTTCACTGAACCCCCCCAATTAAGGTTTTTGTTTTCCTGAGGTCTAATGCTATGCGCTTCCAAGGAGGTATGAAAATGTTGCATGATGTAAAAACAATAAAGGGAATTTTAAAGTATTAAGAAATGCAATTTTGTCATTCTGCTTCAGAACATTGAACCTATATAACAAAATATATGGCAGACTTCTTTTATCGTGACAGAAATGAAAATAATTTACATATAATGTAGTAAAGGGTGTGGTGATATTATTGTATAATCCTTTGAAAACTGCAATAGTAAAAAAAGACTGCTCAAAGTCTGGTACCTGCGCCCAGGAACGGCTAGTAATGGATACTAAAATATGAGGGAAAATGTATGTGCAACTCATTTTCTAATCCCACTTGCATATGGACATCGCTCTGTGACTTCTCGAATGAAAGCTGAGACCTCATAGTATTTGATGGGGCTGAATAGTATCTTGGTGGGTGGCAATCCATATTTTCTTTTTACAAGGAAGTGCTACAGCATGTGTTTGTTTCTGGGAAGGTTGTTACTATACAGAGAAAATCACAGAATATGTGAGTTGTGAATATGTGAACCATTTGTTTTCCTTCTTTCCCCAACTGGACAAGTGTTCAGTCTGAACACTCAATGTTCATCTGTTTCCTTCTACTCCCCTTTTGATTTATTCTACTTTTCTTCAAAACGTAGCCTTTAAGCAATGAGAACAAATGAGCAGATGATAGAGACAGGCGCTACTATAAAGTATTAATTGACTAGAGCCAGATAATTATAATATTGCATAAGTAATACCTGAAAAACTGAAACCAGCAGGTAACTAAGCCGCATGGATGGAGTGTGGAAATTTGCTTGATTGAAAAAAGTAATATTTTATTTGGAATTTCTCATACGTTTTAGCACTTCTTCTATTCGAATACATACCAGGGAGACTGTATTCAGGACAAAAAATTAACCACCAGGGCACAGAAAATAAAAATAAAATAAAAGAAATGGAAAGCAATGCTATTTAAAATACAGGAATATTTATCAGTTCTGTTTCATTTAGAAAGCTTTGATTTTGATTGCACTGCAACTGCAAAACATTAAGAATAACTTGACTAAGTCAAGTGTCTAGAGCTGAATAGAGTACACTGATTTGATCTTTTAAAGGCAATTTACCTTAAATCATATTTTATATATATACATATATGAGCCCACCAACTACAATATACCATAGCACGTAAGTGACATCTTGTAATGAACTACTTTTCTTAAAACAGTTTATAAGTTGCTGTTGCATCCAAAGCACAATTTCCTGTTTTAAAGCCTGACCTTGCAATTTTCATGTTCTCTGCTTCTTCTAAATAAGTATGTGAGAAAAAAAATCTGATTAAATTAGATGTCTAAGATAAAATTCTACTGTCACGATGTTCTTAGTGCTTTAATGAAGTTGGAAGCTGAGAAAAATCTGAAGAAAATGGTTGACAGAAATTCTTAGCTACATCCTTCTAGTAAAATATGTATTTAATCAGTGAAATCATGCTGATTTGGGGAGTTCACTATGCACTTCATTGAATCTGGAGAGAAACACAGTAAAGTACAAAAGCCTACTAAGATTTGGAAGACCAACACCATCTCCATAAAGGCAAATATTTTTTTTCAAAAATACACTGATTATAATGGAGGATGTCCTTCTTGCCCGTGACAGTTAAAGAAGCAAGACTTATATCTCTCTACAGAAAAGAGGTTAGATTCCTGCTAAAACGTGTAGTCCAAGATGTGCGTAAAGGCTCACTAGGGACTATATATCTATCAGCTATCCTTTGTTTCTAAGACAGAGGAAATACACTGGCTCTTGAGCAGCTTTTTGGTTTTGTTTTATTACTCTCAGTAGAAATATGTGTTTAACTTTGGAAAATGGAAGTATATAGAAGCTATTATGGATACATATAAGCCAGCCACACCATTGCAAGCATGTAGTAGCCAGGCATAAATGGATATATGAACAGTAAAATTAAGCATAAATCAAATGGAAAAGGATTTCAAAAGCTTTTTATTTGGGTAAGCCTCTTCAAACTATCAAAACTATCTGTGGCCAGAAAAATACCCAGCTCCTAACAAAATCTCTTTCTCTGTACTTGCGTCCACTTTCTTAGGAATGTGAAAAAATAGCTATTTCTCAGAAGAAAAGAATAAAAGGGTGTATTCTGGCACTGAGCTTTTCTATCCTAGAAATGGCAGAAGTATTTTAGAAACATCATGCTGTCATTGCTGGCTAGAGATGTGAGGTAGACACTTTCCAACCATATTTGACTGAGTATAAAGAAAACCCATGGAGAGAAAACAGCAGTAGATTTAGCAGGCCTGACCATCAATTAACAAAATAGTACTAACTTAAGTTGGATAGAATATATGTCCATTGGTGTTCCACTGAAATTACTGAGGAAGAAGAGTACTCATATCAGACTATTAACCTCCATAGGAATTTGTTTCAGAATTGAATCCTCACTAAAACAATATATTTGATTTCTTCTATTGTGACAATAAATAATGATGGGGTTTCCTGTTCTTCCTAGGCTCCAGAGTTAATTTCAGCTGATTAGGCAACTGGAAGTGATATGCAAATTCATCTATTCAACTTTTACCATATAACAAAACCAGCTCAAGAATTAAAACTGTGGAAGCTATGCTCAGATTTTAGGGAAGATCCAGACAGAAAGCTATGAAAAAAGTATATAGTTCAGTGTATTTGTCTAGCTTCAAAGAATTTAAACACAAACAAAAAAGAGACATTCTCTAATGGACATGGCACTTAGTGCCATGGTCTAGTTGACAGGGTGGTGTAGGGGCAGAGGTTGGACTCGATGATCCCTGAGGTCTCTTCCAACCTGGTTGATTCTGTGATTCTGTGATTCTGTGATTCTGTGTGTAATTCTGCTCTGACTTTAAAAATCAACTTGAATCAGTAAAAATGCTATAACATAACCTTACGGGAATTCAGACCTTTTCTTCTTTAGTGGTCTGACATGATATTTATGGGTCTCAAGATGATATTTTTATATGCCAGCCAAAACAAAAATCTGACAGCAAAGTTGTGTTTCTCTTCTGCCTCCTACAGTACCACAATATGACCTTGCCTTTATAAAGAACTTTAATAGCACAGAAAACTCTGTGCTTTTTATAGCATATTTGTCCTATATAAAATTTTGTCAAAATACCACATAGCACATATATTGCCAAGAGACAGCTACTGTTGGCAAGATTATGATATCTCATCTACTCTGTAGTATATATACAACCACTTTTTAACTAATGTGGAGATTTTTCTCTTTTTTCTCTCCCTTACTGGTCACTGAGACCAAATGTCAAAATGAAAAGATAATGCTTTCAAATTCTCTGCAAAGCTATTTACTCTCTCTCCTCTTGAATTCAAAAATTTGAATTTAAATACTCGTCCTTGTTACTTCAGTAGTATAATCTCATATCTTAAACTTTCAAAAAGCACAATTTGGATTCTTCAGCAGTTCTTCAGAAACCTTTCATGAGATACTTCTTTAGACCACTCTTGAAGCACATTTCTAATAAGAATCTGGAAATTGCATGCAAGCTAAATTTACACAACCTTGTTTGTTGCTTTTCTTTGTGATTACACATACAATAAAAATAATAAACTTCCTGAAGGAGGGTTTCAGCAACCTAGGAGCCTGGTAGTGAACTTTCTAATCTAGGCACTCAGTAACCCAGCTTGCTTGTAACTCAGTTTGGTTATAAGCAGAGGCTACGTTCTGATACTTCTTTGGTAAATAGAGTGCAAAGTATGTATTTTAAGAGATGAAATCAGAGATGTTAGCTTTCTGAAAGAAAATTAACCTTTTTAATAAAAAAATTAAATATTTGATAAATAATATCTATCCTAAAGATATTTTTAGTGTTTAACAAATATCCTTGATTAAAAATGGCATAAAGCAACATCTGCAGTCACTCCAGGAGTTTAATTTCTCTTAATATAGGAAATTAGCTTTCCACAGAAGGTACATTTCAAACACTGAATAATTCTATATTCTTGTCTTAGCCAAATCCCATAACTGACTACAAGTGACATAAAATAGTGTTATGCCATATGAAAACCTAAAATGTGTAAAGGGTGGGATTCTCTGAGAAAAGATATTGTATTAAGAGCACAGAATGATTAAAAAAGACATCACTGATGTAGAAAAACTGTTCGAAATTATAGTAGTGAAGGTAAATATGCAAAGAAATTGTGACACATATTTCAAAATACCACACATTAAGTAATGGTGTCCAAGGAAGCTAGAGCTCTGGAGCTAGAAATTCACACTCCGAACATGTCTAAACATGTATTTAAAATTAAGCACAATAACACAGAAGTTGTTACTTTGGAGGCACAACAAAAATAATCAACTTCTTCCTTGAAGTTTTCTCACAGCTGCTATTTTTCATATTCTTTCGTTAAAACAGTTTAGCATAATTAAATTTTAAAAATTCAAAATATTTTTCTAAATTTTGCAGCCAGTGTCACCATTTGTAGCCTTCAAGGGCTGGCAGATGTAATAGCACAGTTTCTCTTTCATTTGTCGAATGTTGCCTACAATTATTACTGCTTAAGAAGAAATGTTACATGTTAGTTGTGTACATCAGAAAGTGACAGTCTCCACAGCACAGGGATAAAATCATCCTTTTCAGTGCTCAGCTTGATAAGCCTGGGGGCAACAGCTGCTGTCATTTCAGCTGTTTGTCTTTAAACCTGTACTTTTTGGTACCTCCAGATGCCATTTCTTCTTTAAGCGGAACCCAAAGCTCACAAAGTCATCCTCCAATGTAAAGACTATAAATTCCTAACTGGTACTAAACTAAATAACCACCAGCAAGCTTCATCTGGAAGTAGATGCTAGTGTGTCGAATCTAAACTGCAGTCAGTCACTTTCTATGTTTTAGGGTGCTGCAATGTTATCTTACACTATCTGTTTCTAGCTAAAAAAGGAAAAAAAAAAGAAAAAATAAGTTTAAAATACACAAAGCCTCTGATTATCTTTTCTACCAGAAGCAGAAAATCTCTTTTATGTGTCATATTTGAATAGAAAGACCACTTCCTTATTTCGTATCCAAGCAATTGCTTTCATATTCCTGAAGGCTGTAAGAAAGCATACAGTTTTAACCATCCAGCTCTAATCACTGCTAATAATCAGTTCATTTGAACTGAAACTCCCTTGAGGAACATCTAGAATTAATTAGAACTGATCGAACAGCACAAACTGTAATTTGTTGATGCTTTAGCAAATATATCTTATCAGTTAACTCCATAATAGTGGTAGGGCATGTTATTTGTAAATACTTGGACAACTACCATTTTATTTATATAAAATGCTGGTGACTGCTGAAGGGCTTGTGAATTTCTGCATAAATTTTGAATAATTTCCATATCAATGGTGCATTATAATTATTCCTCAACAGTTATTTTCTTCTAAGAATTTGGGCTAATGACTGAGCAAATACAATGCCATGTGATTTAAGGGACAAATCACATACCAGCAATATTGAAGAGCAAACAATTAAAGACATAACCACATCAAAGTTTCACAAAGAAACTTCTGGAAGGTACTTTCACATTGTGCAGCCAAGAAAAATTAACGTTGCAGGTAACACACTGTCAGGAACAATTGACGATGTTCAGGAGACTTCAAGTATTCATAGAATGAATCATAGAATGGTTTCGGTGGGAAGGGACCTTAAAGATCATCTAGTTCCAATCCTCCTGCCATGTGCAGGGACACCTTTCCACTAGACCAGGTTGCTCAAAGCCCCGTCCAACCTGGTCTTGAACACTGCCAGGGAGGGGGCATCCACAACTTCTCTGGGCAGCCTGTTCCAGTGTCTCACCACCCTCACAGTAAAGAATATCTTCCTAATATCTAATCTAAATCTACCCTCTTTCAGGATAAAACCGTTCCCCCTCGTCCTATCACTACATGCCCGTGTAAAAAGTCCTTCTCCAGCTCTCCTGTAGGCCCCCTTCAGGTACTGGAAGGCTGCTAGAAGGTCTCCTTGGAGCCTTCTATTCTCCAGGCTGAACAGCTCCAACTCTCTCAGTCTGTCTTAATAGGAGAGGCGCTCCAGCCCTCTGATCATCTTCGTGGCCCTCCTCTGGACTCGCTCCAACAGGTCCATGTCTTTCTTATGTTGGGGGCTCCAGAGCTGGACGCAGTACCCAATACTCAGTATTGTTCATTCCCGTTACATATAATAACATTTATCAGTGTATTATGTAATGCATTGTGCATATATATACACACACATATATATATACACATGAAGACACTTTGGCTTTTGGGGGGACAGTTACACTAGTTGCCCCAAAACTTATGCCCCCCATGGGACCTATAACAGATAAATAAATAGCTAATAATTGTGATAATGACAAGTTGGCAGCTAGTAAAGGCATGCAGAGAAGATGGTGGTGTTGCCACTATAATAATAAGCTCTTGTGTACAGTTCAGAACCTATTCATAAGCAATACTTGGCAGTCTTTAGATTAGCATAGATATTCACAAACATTAAATATTAATATTTTAGATATGTTGTAGAGTTGTTCTCTGTCTTTTCCACAAGACAATGAGGATGACAGAAACCTGCTCATGAAGGTTTTTTTGTTGCACTCAAGATGTACAGCTATTCAAAACACGAGGGGTCGGTAACTGCCTACAGACAACAGACAAGTCCCTGCTGGTAGCTACAGCATAAAGATCTTGCAGCATTATTCATTTAAATAGACCTTTGCTTTCCCTGGTCACAGACCCAGTGGATGTGGTGTGAGGGAGTGCCCGAACAAAGATCTCCCTCCTCCCCTCCCTTGACTCGCTTGATCCCTTTCTGCCACAGGTCACGACAGCCAGCAGGTTCTGAAAGCAACCACACTGATTCTGCTCACTAGATATTGAAATAACAAATTTGGGGACTCATATAAATTACAGTATCTGCTGGCTGGAACCAATGGACCAGAAAAGGAGGGAGGTAACAATACTCTGACAGACCGTAGATTAATGTCATTGTGCTGTTTAAACTTCATCTGTTCTATGTGCTTCAGAGGTTAAAAAAATTGCAAGCTAAGACAGTAATATCATCTTACTGTGTTAAAGACACCTATTAGTCATGTCCCAGGCAAATAGGGATTTATGACTCAGACATAATTCTTCCAAATATGCCTGCTGTTCATAAAAGGCAGAGATATATGACTCAAAAATAACACTGAGACAGGAATAATTTTACACTTCACTTTGCAACATTGACTTTCCTCCAGAACTTATAGCAAAATATCCACATTTTATGAATAGGTTTCTGCCAATGCGATAGATTTATTGCTACAGCTTCCAAATCAGGTGAATTTCTCAGTCAAACAGAAGAAGAATAATTTCAGATAGAGAAGAAGATGTAGATCTGTGTTTTCTAAACTGTACACCGAGGATAAATTAAATTACATGTCACATAGCCTGTGTAATGACCTCATTTAAAATCTTCATTTTGTTGAAACAACTTGCTACTACAATTCAAGTACATTCTCAGGACCTTTCCCTAATGAGTCTTCCAAATTCCAGTTCTGGTCTGGTTCTCCCACAGGAATGTGCATTTTAAGAATGAAATGAAAAAAGTAGATGTAGGAGGGACACACAGCTGCTGATTAGGTCTGCGATGTAACAAAACATGGATAAATGTTCTTTCACCAGACTGTTGTAATCAGGCCCCAGTTCCTGTGATGTAATCCCCATGGCAGCCCCTGGCCATTGGAGACCTGGGCAGACTGCTGGGGACACAGGGGGACATCCTCTACCTGCTACATGAGCCCTGGTCTGCTTTTTGTGCACTAGCACACACACATACACCCACACTCATTCACGGGCACCATTATTATTTTCTTAGTAGTATGGCAACAAAATAAACATTTTCTGAAGTTCACTTCCATTTAGTTCAGCTCACAACTTCAGAGGGGGCTTTGCCCCTTTTTAGAAATGACAAGTTTGCAATGGCTTCACCTTCTAATAAAGACAACCGTCTCTTGGTTTCAAATGCCAGAAATGAAGTCCATGGATCTGCTTCTTCCTCAGGAACACTTTTCAATTCATCTTTTTAATGAACACCAACCCAGGGGTAATGCCTGAGACACAACCACACAACTGTGCCCAGCTGACCTCTTGGCTGTACAGTACACTTGATGAATGTGGATAACTGCTACCCTGAGAATTAAAAATGTTACTATCTGATGAAATTTAGGGAAGGTTTAATATTATGCCCATAAGTTAAGACTGTGTTATTCTTTATTTCTCTCTCTTAACCAGCTGTTCTCCTTAAATAATGTCACTGGTCTGATTAAGAAGCAGAAATACCATGTAAGTGATAAAACACAGACCTAAGGAGAAAACAAAAAGTAATACCCAGAAAGATCTCATGAGGTGGCTTAGGGGCTAAATTTTGGTTTTATGTATTTCCATATTTCCGAGTAAAAATCTTTGATTGATGTACATGAGCACAGCTCTTACAGAGGTGCACTGCTGGACCTTGTATTAATGAATAAAGAAGGACTAGTTGGGGACGTTAAGGTTGGGAACAGTCTTGGTGACAGTGATCATGACATGGTGGAGTTTAGTATTTTACAAGGTAGAAGTAGGGCAATAAGTAGGATTACAACCCTGGACTTCCGCAGGGCCAACTTTGTACTCTTCAAAGATCTACTTGCAGGAATCCCATGGGCTAAGACTCTGGAGGGCAAAGAAGCCCAAGAAAGTTGATCAGTTTTAAATACCACTTCCTCCAAGCCCAAGATAGGTGCGTTCCCTTGAATAAAAAATCAGGTAGAGGTGCTATGAGACCTGCATGGATGAGCAAGGAGCTTCTGAAGGAAATCTTGTGGAAGAAAGAAATTTACAGTTCGTGGAAGAAGGGTCTTGTCACTTGTGAGAACTATAGGGAAGTTGTCAGGATGTGTAAGAAGGCAACAAGAAAGGCCAAAGCCCTCTTAGAACTAAAAGTGGCAAAGGAAATAAAAGAGAACAAAAAGGGCTTCTTCAACAGTAGCAAAAGGAAGAACAGGGAAAGTGTGGGCCCTCTGCTGAATGAGGCAGCAGCCCTGATAACCGAGGATGCAGAGAAGGCAGAGTTGCTGAATAGCTTCTTTGCTTCGGTCTTTAATCCTAAAACCAGCCATTGTGATCTTCAGACCCTGGATGTAGGAAAGGAAGACCGGAGGAGGGAAGACTCTCCCCGAGTCAGTGAAGACTGGGTTAGCGATCAGTTACGGAAACTGAATACACACAAGTCCATGGGCCCTGATGAGATGCACCCAAGAGTGTTGAGAGAACTGGCTGATGTTGTTGCTCTACCGCTCTCCATCATTTTCGCAAGATCGTGGCAAACAGGAGAGGTGCCTGAGGACTGGAGGAAAGCCAATGTCACTCCAGTCTTCAAAAAAGGCAAGAAGGAAGATCCAGCGAACTACAGACCAGTCAGCCTCACCTCCATCACTGGAAAAATGATGGAGCGGCTCATTCTGGAGGTCATCTCTAAGCACATGGAAGAGAAGAAGGTTATCAGGAGTAGTCAGCATGGATTTACCAAGGGGAAATCATGCTTGACTAACCTGGTAGCATTCTATGATGTCGTGACTGAATGGGTAGATGCAGGGAGACCAGTGGATGTAGTCTACCTTGACCCTAGCAAGGCGTTTGACACAGTTTCCCATGACATCCTTGTGAACAAGCTCAGGAAGTGTGAGGTAGAAGAACAGACAGTGAGATGGATTAAGAACTGGCTACACAATAGACCCCAAAGAGTGGTAATCAATGGTGCCAAGTCCAGCTGGAGACCTGTAACTAGTGGAGTCCCCCAAGGATCAGTGCTGGGTCCAGTCCTGTTCAACATCTTCATCAATGACCTTGATGAAGGGACAGAGTGTCTTCTCAGCAAGTTTGCTGATGATACGAAGCTGGGAGGTTTGGCTGATACACCTGAAGTCTGTGTGGCCATGCAGCATGATTTGGACAGACTGGAGAGCTGGGCAAAGAGGAACCTAATGAGGTTCAACAAGAATAAGTGCCAAGTCCTGCACCTGGGAAGGAGTAATAAAATGCACCAGTACAGGTTAGGAGGCGATCTGCTGGAGAGCAGCTCCGTGGAGAAGGACCTTGGAGTCCTGGTGGACAACAAGTTATCCATGGGACAGCAATGTGCCCTTGTGGCCAAGAAGGCCAATGGTATCCTGGGGTGCATTAAGAAGAGTGTGTCCTGCAGATCGAGGGAGGTCCTCCTCCCCCTCTACTCTACCCTGGCGAGACCTCACCTGGAGTATTGCTTTCAGTTCTGGGCTCCCCATTCAAGAGGGACAGAGATCTACTGGAGAGAGTCCAACGGAGGGCTATGAGGATGATTAAGGGACTGGAACACCTGCCTTATGAGGAAAGGTTGAGACCTGGGGCATTTTAGTCTGGAGAAGAGAAGACTGAGAGGGGATCTGATTAATGTGTATAAATATATGAGGGCTGCATGTCAAGAGGAAAGGTGCAACCTCTTTTCACTTGTGCCCTGCGATAGGACAAGGGGCAATGGATGCAAGTTAGAGCACAGGAAGTTCAACCTCAACATGAGGAAGAACTTCTTTACCGTAAGGGTTACAGAGCACTGGAACAAGCTCCCCAGAGAGGTTGTGGAGTCTTCCTTCAAGACCTGTCTGGATGCGTTCCTGTGTAACCTGCCCTAGATAGGTCCTGCTCTGGCAGGGAGGTTGGACTCGATGATCTCCAGAGGTCCTTTCCAACCCGTAACATTCTATGATTCTGTGATTAAACAGAGTTAAGTGAATACCTGTACTAGCAAAATGCCTATCCAGTGCATTGTTTTATGTAAGGGATTCTGGAGAAGCTAGCTATTTCAGTGATCTAACAACAAAAATTATCCTCATCTGTGACAGTATTTCACAGGTCTATACCAGTTTTAGCCCACAATGAAGGCTAAAAATTGGTTAAAGGGCAGAGATCTACCTTACAATCCAAATGAAAGACATAATGACAGAGTTCACCATTACTGTGCTGATTTGCCCAAAGTGCCACAAGGTCCTCAAGTCACTCAAACTGCTGTCAGGAGCACAACTAAATGCAACATACAGTCAAAGTTAAAGCCTGAAGAGCAATGCCACTGCCACATCGGTTTCCTTCTGCTGAAAACTTTGCTGATGTCTGCCCACATAATTTGTGCCCAGCACTAATAGCAATGATCTTTCACAACCTCTTGTATAATATTTCACGCTTGGGACTGGATGAAAACGTATCTATACTTAGAAAACAGCAGAATTTTATCAAGAGTTAATGTGAGGTAAAGATCTACCAAAAGCCAGCAGGCTTGCCCTACTGCACCGTGGAGGTCGATACAGGCTATGTGATGGGGGAAGCATGTCAGTCTTCACTTTGAAGCTGCATGTCAGCGGCCTCATTGGTGTTTGGTGGCCAGCACTGGCCCCTCAGCCCAGCCCAGCCAGGTGCTGGGTGGGAGGGAGTCAGGACAGGCCTTGATGAGGGCTCCCATGTTTGGGAGCTGCCCCAGATCCCCAGCCCTCAGCACCGGCCATGGTCCTCCCCGCCCCAACCACCTGTCTCATCCCAGCACCCATCTCATCTCCGCCACCACTGCCTCGCCTGGACATCACTGGGCAACGGCACCCTGGGCCATGGCCCTGCTCGGCTCACTGGGGTGTAGTGGAACTGTGCCTGTCGGGAAGGGGAAAGGAGGGCATGGCCCTGCTGGCCTGCAGGCACCCACCAGCCCATGGCCTGCACTGGCCCCTGACAGTCCTGGAACAATTTTCTTTTCCCTATTTTTACCTAGTCTACTACTTAGCCCAAGTTAGAAACATCGCATGTTTCACAGCAAAGATAAAGTATGTGGTAAACCCTCTGCGAGCCCATTGTGGTGCTGGTATCTCTGCAATTTACTGACTAGCGTCCATTCAAACCACTCTTTGGCAAGGCTGAAGGTTCAGCAAGCACAACCGAGCTGGCTATGCCCATGTGACCTCTCCTGTCTGTCGTCTGAGCCTAGCTTTTTACTTCTGTAAAAAATCAAGAATCAAATTTTAAATTCCCTTATCCACAATCAGACAAAATAATGTGACACGCTGATTGAATTTTTCTCTTTGCTAATGTAGTCACATATTTGTTATCACAGCATTAACAGTCACAACCATTCAGTATCATCTTTCCTCCCAAAATCTCAAGACTGTCTTAAAAGTAATGAAGAAAAGCATGGCTTTGGGGTTCTACAGATTTCTTTCTTAAAATAAAAGAAAACCTAACAAACCCAAATGAAAACTCAAGATACATTTTAGTCATATTTTCAAGTGATCATTTGATATTTCAGGGCCTAAAAGTTCTTTACAAACTAGCAACATATTTTTCCCAGAAAATAACCAATCTGAAAACCTGAAAATTTCCCAGAATCATGATTCCAGGAGGGATGGTATAGTTTAAAGAAAATATCAAAAGAGTAACAATATTACCCTGGAAATATATCAGTGCTACTTTTTGTAATTTTTGTAATCTTGTTGTCTAGAATCACATTTTACAGTCAAAAATGGAAGTTACAGAAATCTCCCAGCTGCTCATGTGAAGAAGCATGGGAGGACATTCAGATTTTGCATACTTCTACTGAAGTAGCTCAGAGTCCTTACTGTGTTCTTCAAGGAACATGAACTTAAAATGTTGCCTCACTGCAACAAACTATCTGCACTACACATTCCGAGTTTATGATGAACTGTAAACATTTATTTAAAAACTCTTCAGGGCCTTGCTTTGTAAGAAACCACTATAGAGCACTGTAGTCTATAAATTCAACAAACTCTGTAATGAGCAATTACAGAAGATAAAATGGAGTGCCTTCCTCCATACTATTTAGGCACCCAGTTGCTGAATACTTTTTCCTTCCTACGCTCTATTTGTTACTCTTCAGAGCTGCTGTTTGCATTCAGAGAACTATATTCATGCACTACAAATAAAAGTTTAAATGAATGCATTAATATGACATATTTTAGCAAATAATCAGGTTAGATCAAGGAGTCCAATTATTACGTTATTTGGCTGTCCTTCTAAACGTTCCTTACTTTTTACTACTCAGCATTTTTTTTCTGTAAGTCCACAGGACCCCTGAAACCCTGTGCTGCACTTCCTCCGACCATCTCCACCTTGAATCTCCCAGTTCTCTCAGTCTCTGGTGAAGCTACTGTGTAATGCTATAAAGTGATATGAGCTATTAACCACCCAATTAGCCATACAAAGCTATTCAGCCTTCCATCTTCTCTCCAACACTATCCGCCTCCATCTGTTTCTCCTTCCATGCTTTTTGTAGGTATTTTCGATGGTGCAAATTGGGATAAAGATTCTTTTTAAAAATTAGTGAGAGAAGGGAGAGAGAGGAAGATTTCTAGAAAAATCCCATACTGGGTATACAAATGGAAAAAAAAAAGTAGTTTGCCTGTTCCCTGCATGAAAGGCTTTTATCCAACTAATTTTCTCACTGCAGGGGGAACATGAAATTGGCACGCGGTTCTCTGGCAAGTTGTTGGAGCCTGAGTGCCCTGACTGTCAGCCCCTCCTCCAGACTGACTGCCAGCTTGTCTGTGCCTGTTCTGAGGAAGCTGGGAATACAGAAAGCTTGCTGATGTGTTTGAGACCAAGAGCTCCCATTCACTTTTTATCTGTCAGTTAAAAAAAAAAGGAAAAAATAAGAATTTTATTACAATTAGGAAGAGAAGAGGAGGTCTGGTCGAAGAAAATCTAGTTGGTTTTAAGGTGTCTGAGGCTCATTAATGACTTCAGAGAAAAACAGTATGTAATTTACTTCCTTAGAAAAAGGAAATTATATTTATAAAGGTAAATAACAAGGTATTGAATGATATTTTGATATGGATTCAAATTAACATGATAAATTAACTAAGTGTAGTATACTGAAATTACTGCCAAGTCCTATATATTTTATATAGAGAAGTAATAAACATGAACATTTTCTGATTTGGAAAGGAGAAAGAGCAATGATTTTTTTTTTTTTAACTGTTCCCCAGAGTAGTATCTTAATAATTCCTCATTTTGTGTCTATCATGTCAGGGCTGTAACCATGAATTTGTCTGATTTTTTTTTTGTTTTTATAATAAAATCATGCATATGGCTTGCTTTCCCTTTTGCCAATATGACACCCTAAAGTAACTTCTGTGTGGCTGTTTTGAATGACTTAATGGCTCTAACAAATGTACAAAAAAAAAAAAAAAGAAACTTCAGGAAATGGTTGCTGGCTGACCAAGTGTTGCTCACTCTTCTGATTTCCAATCAGTGAGGTGTGGAAAAGATCCTAGAGACAAAGAAGATCGGGTGTAAAGAAATACAGTCTCTGACATGGCGACAGTGGAAAGGTTAGTAGTTTTTCAACTGAGAATGGATTAAAGAGAGTGTTGGCAGTCAGTGGCTTAAAACATTGCTGGGATGAATGAAGAAACCAGTCATTTAGCCCTCAGATAAAATCTGGAAAGTAGCAGCTCCACTGAGCTCATTGCAGCGTGCTGTCCCCTATTTGATTTTTCAGGTCACAAACAGATTCTGTGTATTGGACTTCTGATATTAACTACGTAAATGGACAATGAACGTGAGCACAGGCACCGGTAAAACATACAGTGCATTATGCTTTAAAATGCCTTTTTCCTGCCATTGTCTTCAGGTTGAGAGGCTGCATTAGTGGGGTTGAATACATGTGTGCTTTGTATTAAGCTTCCTCCCGTTAATGTGTGTCGCTATTCAATCTTTGATTCTCCAAACAGAGTTGAGTGGCAGAGATTGCTCCATGAGATTGCTGCTGCTCTGAGCTCCTCATGGTTATTCTCATTTGCTTATCCTCATAGCTCATATGCAATACCACTTGGCATGGCACCAGAGCCCGTGTGTGGGTTGACTTAAGGGAACATTTCCAGGTTCAGTGCTGGGCAGCACATGATCTGCTCTGTCCAGTTTTTACTTCCCATTGTGGTTATGTTGCCACATTGTGGAAACAGCTGTTCAAGCGGTAATCTTTCACTCCTTTCCCCTGGGGTTTCTATCAAGTCCACTCCAACACTTATAGTCTATGTTGCTTAGACCTTCCTTGCTTGATTCCTGATGTTTGTAGCCATACTCTGATGCTCCCCAGATCTGCTGTACCCTTTTACCATTCATAATAATAACTTCTAAGCAGAACTTCTCTTTTGAAGCTGTTTTAAACAGAGTTCAGCTAAAACTCGCAGATGTCGGTATGTTGACAGTCATATATTGAGTACATTGGACTGGTTGGATCGATGGGCCAAGGCCAACTGGATGAGGTTCAACAAGGATAAGTGTCAGCTCCTGCACTTGGGGCACAACAATCCCATGCAATGCTACAGGCTTGGGGAAGAGTGGCTGGAAAGCTGCCTGGTGGAAAAGGACCTGGGGGTATTGATCCATAGCCAGCTGAATGTGAGCCAGCAGTGTGCCCAGGTGGCCAAGAAGGCCAACAGCATCCTGGCTTGTATTAGAAATAGTGTGGCCAGCAGGACTAGGGAAGTGATGGTCTCCCTGTACTCAGCACTGGTGAGGCCACACCTCGAATACTGTGTTCAGTTTTGGGCCCCTCACTACAAGACAGACATTGAGGTGCTGGAGTGAGTCCAAAGAAGGGCAAAGAAGCTGGTGAAGGGTCTAGAGCACAAATCTTAAGAGGAGCGGCTGAAGGAACTGGGTTTGTTTAGCCTGGAGAAAAGGAGGCTGAGGGAAGACCTTATCACTCTCTACAACTACATGAAAGAGGTTGTAGCAAGGTAGATGTTGGTCTCTTCTCCCAAGTAACAAACCATAGGGCGGGAGGAAATGGCCTCAGGTTGCACCAGGGGAGGTTTTGGTTGGATATTAGGAAAAATTTCTTCACGGAAAGGGTGGTCAAACATTGGAACAGGCTGCCCAGGGAAGTGGTGGAGTCACCATCCATGGAGGCATTTAAAAAATGTGTAGATGTGGTGCTTAGGGACATGGTTTAGTGGTGGACTTCGCAGCGCTAGGTTAATGGTTGGACTTGATGATCATAAAGGTCCCTTCCAACCAAAACGATTCTATAACTCTATGATTATACCAGGAATCAGTTAAAACATTTTGAGATTTTAACCTATGCAACTTTATATGACTTGTGGCCTAGCTTCCCAGGGAACTGATAAGGAATCAAGTTACTGTGGCCTACCAAGCATCAGCTGATCTACTTTTCATACACACTGTTATGTTTTCAGGTTGCAACAAATGTGAGTACATGGTTTGTGTTTACTCTCTTACGATGTGTTACACTATACTATATTTGAATTTAGTGTGCAGATGTATGCCCTTAGTTCAGTTCATGCCACATTTTGACTGCAAGTGTGGACAGCTAACAGCGTAAATATTTGCCACCATGTTAGTGAAGGGAAAGGGGAGGGAATATTTGAGCAAGAGCTCCCTTGCCCTGAGAAAGAGAAAACCACCAGCCCAACTCCACTATGTTTCTTGGTGACTGCTGAACAGAACTCAGTGGTATGGGTTTGCCCATCTTTTTGCTCATCATGTTTCAAAGCCTCTGTAGGATGACTGAAATTCCCTGGAGGGAGAGGGAGACCTCCCTGTAAAGGAACTGAGCCTTTGCTCTGCACTGGGGAAGTGAGTACAGGAGTACATCGGGGAAAAGCCATGTCATAGTTCTTGTCAGCCTGTGGCACCACCACAAATGTTGCTGGAGCTCAGATTTATGGCTGCATACTGAAGCTTATGTTTTCTGCCAGGAAGAGTACACAATGAGAGATGGAAGAATACTATTGTTATTCCTGCTGTAAGGATATTTCTTTCTATGTATATATATTTCATTATTGGGGTTCCATGAGCTATATTAGTACAGAGTACACAACACATAAAATGTATGTTAATTTATAATATGCAAACAAATATTGATTACATAAAATATAATCTAGAATGACGATTTTAAGGTCTCCTGTCTGGTCACTGCAGTCTTGGCTTATAGAAGTACTTGTGATTTCATATAGAGTTTGCTCAAGACCAATGCAGGAATAATTTCTTCTCCACTCATCTGCTGTCTAGACAGGCATCCTTTTAAAGCTGTACAAGCTGTTTCTGGGTTTCCCTGCTAATCACTGTATCAACTTTGTTCCAAATGAACTGCCGTGAACTTCGGTGACATTTATTGCAAGCATGACATCATTCCAAACATTTTCTGAAATTTTAATAGAACAATATTTTATTGATCATCTGTAAGATGATTAATAAAACATCAGCACCAAAGAGGCAGTTAGGTAAATCTTTAACTTTAAACAAGGTCTAGCATATGATAAAAAGAACATTACTGAAAGGAGGCAGAATAAAGCTTGCATATTACTTTTTCTTTTTTTTTAAAAAAAAAGTCTTTTGCAGAGTTATGAATTTATCACCAGCAAACCCAGATTGTTTCCTTCTAGTATACTTATTTCTACAGTAACACTCACTTATGAACTAACATAATGCATATTCAGGTAATATTCACTGCAAAAAAAAAAAAAAAGTATTTTTCATCCAAAGATTAAGTGAGAATTTAAATACATGTAAATCTGTGTATGCTTAAGAAAAGCCTTGTAAAAGCAATGAAATCCTTTATGAGATTCTAACCCATGCTCATTGTTAGTACCTACCACATAGGCACAGGATGATAAACACTAGGATCTTAATCTACTCATATAAAAATGCCAAATGAAATCTCAGCTATAAACAACAAGGTAAAAAAGAGTTATCTTTTTTTTTGGTTTCTCTAATTTTTAACTTTACCGAAAGAAAAGAAAATCATTAGCAGCTGTCCTGAAAACAGTTATAAAATAAAAATACTTTTTATAACTAACATATATTGGAAAGCCACAGAAACATTAAGAATTCTCACTTATTTTCTTCATCTATGTTAAAAAGCAATTCGTTTGATCAGTCTCTTATTAACATGCATTTATTTTGTTCAAACTAAAAAACAATAATCATGCATTGCACAATTTAAGCCCAATATGTAACAACTGCTTATTCTTATTGAAAGAATTTGTCATTCTTTGTTTCTGTATGTAAAAGATCTGACTGAGCAGGGCCAGCTCGGTTGATAGATCCTCTGGTGTTGACTAGCCAGGTAGCTTGTGCCAAATGCTTATCCTAGTTTTTAAAGGTTCCACCCCCCATTGCTTTTAGGGTAGTTTTTAACAGCCCATTATACCGTTCAACTTTCCCAGAGGCTGGTGCATGATAGGGGATGTGATATACCCATTCAATGCCATGCTCTTTGGCCCAGTTATCTATGAGACTGTTTTTGAAATGAGTCCCATTGTCCGACTCAGTTCTCTCTGGTGTGCCATGTTGCCACAAGATTTGCTTTTCAAGGCCCAGAATAGTGTTCCGGGCAGTGGCATGGGGCACAGAGTATGTTTCCAGCCATCCGGTGGTTGCCTCCACCATGGTAAGCACATAGCGTTTACCCTGGCGGGTTTGAGGGAGTGTGATGTAGTCAATTTGCCAGGCCTCCCCATATTTATATTTCAACCACCGCCCCCCATACCACAAAGGTTTTAACCGTTTGGCTTGCTTAATTGCGGCGCATGTTTCACAATCATGGATAACCTGTGCAATAGAGTCCATAGTTAAGTCCACCCTTCGGTCACGAGCCCATCTGTATGTTGCATCTGTTCCTTGATGACCTGAAGTGTCATGAGCCCACCGAGCTAAAAATAGTTCACCTTTATGTTCCCAGTCCAAATCTATTTGGAACACTTTAGCAGCTTGATCCGCTTGTTGGTTGTTTCGATGTTCCTCAGTTGCCCGACTTTTAGGTACGTGAGCATCTACATGACGTACCTTCAAGACTAGTTTCTCTAGCCGAGCAGCAATATCTTGCCACAGTTCAGCAGCCCAAATAGGTTTACCTTTACGCTGCCAGTTGCTTCGCTTCCACTGCTTTAACCACCCCCACAAGGCATTTGCCACCATCCATGAGTCAGTATAAAGATACAGCCTTGGCCACTTTTCTCGTTCAGCAATGTCTAGAGCCAGCTGGATGGCTTTTACCTCTGCAAATTGACTTGATTCACCTTGTCCTTCTGTGGCTTCTGTGACTTGTCGTATAGGACTCCATACAGCAGCTTTCCACTTCCGATGCTTTCCTACAGGACGGCAGGATCCATCGGTGAACAGGGCATACTGCTTCTCATCCTCTGGTAGTTCATTATATGGTGGGGCTTCTTCAGCACGTGTCACCTCCTTTTCTGGTGGCATTCCGAAGTCTTGGCCTTCTGGCCAGTCCATGATCACTTCTAAGATTCCTGGGTGATTAGGGTTTCCTATTCGAGCCCTCTGTGTAATTAATGCAATCCATTTACTCCATGTAGCATCAGTTGCATGATGAGTAGTAGGAACCTTACCCTTGAACATCCAGCCTAGTACTGGTAATCGAGGTGCCAGGAGAAGTTGTGCTTCAGTACCAATTACCTCTGAAGCAGCTCTAACTCCTTCATATGCTGCCAGTATCTCTTTTTCAGTTGGAGTGTAATTGGCCTCGGAGCCCTTGTATCCTCGACTCCAAAATCCTAGGGGTCGACCTCGAGTCTCCCCTGGCACTTTCTGCCAGAGGCTCCAGGTAGGACCATTGTCCCCAGCTGCGGTGTAGAGCACATTTTTAACATCTTGTCCCGTACGGACTGGTCCAAGGGCTACTGCATGCACAATCTCTTGTTTAATCTGTTCAAAAGCCTGTCGTTGTTCAGGACCCCACTGAAAATCATTCTTCTTTCTGGTCACTTGATAAAGAGGGCGTACAATCTGGCTGTAATCTGGAATATGCATTCTCCAGAAACCCACAACGCCTAAGAAGGCTTGTGTTTCCTTTTTGTTAGTTGGTGGGGACATAGCTGTTATTTTGTTGATCACCTCTATCGGGATCTGGCGACGCCCATCTTGCCATTTAATCCCTAAAAACTGGATCTCCCGGGCAGGTCCCTTGACCTTGCCTCTTTTTATGGCAAAACCAGCTTTCGGAAGAATTTGGATTATTTTCTCCCCTTTGTCAAAAACTTCTGCTGCTGTATCACCCCACACAATGATGTCATCAATGTATTGCAAATGTTCTGGAGCTCCACCCTTTTCTAGTGCAGTCTGGATCAGTCCATGGCAAATAGTAGGACTGTGTTTCCACCCCTGGGGCAGTCGATTCCAGGTGTACTGGATACCTCTCCAGGTAAAAGCAAACTGTGCCCTGCACTTTGGTGCCAAAGGAATAGAGAAAAATGCATTAGCTATGTCTATGGTGGCATACCACTTGGCTGCCTTTGACTCCAGTTCGTATTGAAGTTCTAGCATGTCTGGCACAGCAGCACTCAGAGGTGGTGTAACTTCATTTAGGCCACAATAGTCCACAGTTAATCTCCATTCTCCATTAGACTTTCGCACTGGCCATATAGGACTATTAAAGGGTGAGCGAGTCTTACTAATCACTCCTTGATTTTCTAATTGTCTAATCAGTTTATGAATGGGGATCAGGGAGTCTCGATTGGTACGATATTGTCGTCGGTGCACCGTGGTAGTAGCAATTGGCACCTGTTGTTCTTCATCCTTCAGCAACCCCACAACAGAAGGATCTTCTGAGAGGCCAGGCAAGGTAGACAGCTGTTTAATGTCCTCAGTCTCTACAGTTGCTACACCAAAGGCCCATCTATACCCTTTTGGGTCCTTAAAATACCCTCTCTTGAGGTAGTCTATGCCAAGGATGCACGGAGCATCTGGGCCAGTCACAATGGGGTGCTTTTTCCATTCATTTTTAGTTAGGCTCACTTCGGCCTCCAATACAGATAACACTTGAGATCCTCCTGTTGCTCCTGAAATACTGATAGATTCTGCCCCTTTATGATCCGATGGCATGAGGGTGCACTGTGCACCAGTGTCTACCAAGGCTCGATACCTTTGTGGTTTTAATATGCCAGGCCATCGAATCCACACAGTCCAATAAACTCGGTTGTCCCTCTCCTCCACCTGGCTGGAGGCAGGGCCCCCCTAATTAAGAAATGGATTCGTGCTGCTCACAGGGACTGGACCTTCATTTCTCCTATTCACACTTGGGAAAAAGTGATTTGAGGCCCATCTACCCTGACTGGGGTCCTGCTCACTGGTAACTGGAGCAGCCATCCTTCTAGAAAAATTCTCTCTGGTATTTCTTTTAGCTTGCAACTCACGTACTCGTGCCTGTAGGGTACTGGTAGGTTGTCCATGCCATCTGCTCATGTCCTCCCCATAACCACGCAGGGCAAACCACAGGATACCTCGTGATGTGTTCCGTTTCCTTTGAGCCGGTCCTGTAGGAGGGCGTTTTCTCCTAACAGCTGCAACGCGCGCCTGTGTAGGTAGAGAGTCAAGTTTATTCTCGATCCTGGACAGTTTGTCTGACAGTTGTTTAAATGAGTCCTTGTTTTCCTTAGTCAGTTTTTCCACAGCTGAGATGCATGCCTGCAGTGGGGAAGAAATACTATCTTCATACTGTCGCATGCAGTTACCCATTTCGCCCACACTAGGTCGTGCCATAGCATCTTCTCCCCAGACTAATATTGACAATGTATGGGTGTATGTCGGTGGAGCATTCTTCACAACCTTCCGGAACATGGATCGGTTGCATTCCACTTCATCAGGATCTACAGGATCTACAATGTCCCGTGGGTGTCTATAAATGATCTCTTGCACAGCTACTTGTCTAAGGTAGTTAATACCTTTTTCTATAGTGGTCCATTTGCTTAGGTGGCTCATAATATCATCTTTATAGGGATACCTGCTCTTTACAGCTGACAAGAGTCGCCTCCAGAGACTGATAGTGTTTGACTTTCTTGCAAGCGCCTTATCAATACCACCATCTCTGGACAGGGATCCCAGCTGTCTGGCTTCTCTGCCATCTAATTGCATGCTATCTGCCCCATTATCCCAGCATCGGAGCAGCCAGGTAATAATAGGTTCACCGTCATAACGGCTGAAGTCTTTCCTTATATTTCTCAGGTCCTTCAGGGATAAGGAGTGGTAGGTTATCTCTACGTCCGAGTCCTCCTCTTGTGATAGTTCTGCTTTAGAAGGACCTTTCTTCTGTGATGGGTCTGCTTTAAAAGGACGATCGAGGAAACCCCCATCTGTGTCGGGCCCTGACTCTGCCTGAGAAGGGCCCTCACCTAGGTCATATGATGGCTCTGCCTTAGAAGGCTCTGAGTCATCATCCTTCTCTTCACGAGCTGATTTCTTTCGGTATTTCTTCCTGGTTACAGGAGCAATTGGTACAGATTCGATAGATGCTGGGGTCTGAGTAGATGCAGTGGCTGTCGTGGGAGTGCTGAGAGTCTGAGTAGCTGCAGTGGCCATCTTGGGGGGTGTAGCAGCTGTGGTACAGGCTGCCGAGGTTTCAGTGGATTTAGTGGCTGTAGTGGCAGCATAACACCTACACCCGTCCCTGCACCTATATTTAATCTTATCCCACATCAGAAACACATTCAGGACAACCGAAAATAAAAACATGCCACCTAGACAGCACCATCCGAATTTCACAAAATCTAGAGGAATCAGCTTGGCAGAAAAGGAGAAGGTACTATTTCTCGAAGTAAAATTGGAAGTGTAATCATTAACACAATCAGCTAAAGGACGCCCGGAGTCCGCAGATAAAATCGCTGCTACCGCGGTCAGAATAGTAACAGCCCAGTTTATCACGACATAAATCAGTATGAAACGCCATAACAAAACAATGCACATTGACCAGTGCCCAGCAGTGATAAACTGCACATAAACAGTAACAAACAGCGCATACGGCAAGTAAGGTATCATTACACTTAACTCTGTAAAAGGCTTTATAAAGAGATGAGATAACACAGTGTTCAAAAATGACATTACCATCTTCGCTATCTGTTTTAATTTCCAACCCCTTGTAAATCTCAAAGGAAGAAATCTGATACTCTCTCAGCTGAGCTCTCTGTGTCTCCTCCCACCAGAGCTGGGATTCGACTTATCAGAGGAACCTGTTGGAGCTTCTCTCGAGCCCCACGTTGGGCGCCAATAAATCTGTCACGGTTTAAAGCTGGGCTGGCTACTAAACCTGCGGCAGACGCTCTCTGTTAACCCTCCCCCCCCACCCGAAGGGAAAGGGAAAGGGAAAAGGGAGAGAGACTTACGGGTTGGAAAGTTAAAACAGTTTTAATAAACCTATAATAATGAAAAAGAGTATAATAATAATATTGGAATAATCAAATATATACAAATATACATACAAAACCAAGATCGAGCTCCCCCGATGTCGGCAACGTCACCACCGGCACTGCAGGGCAGGCTCCGGGAAGGCCCAGGCTGGGCCTAGCGACGGTCGAGAGCTGGATTCAGGAATGCATGGATCAGGATCGGGGGCAGCAGGAAAACAGACGCAGTCCTCCTTGGACACCGGCCATAGCAGAAAGAGACCGAGACCCTCGTGATCCCCCCGCTTTATACCGAGAATGACGTGTATGGGATGGAATACCCTCGTTGGTCAATTTTTGGTCACCTGCCCTGTCTGCTCCCCCCTGCAGCTGCGACCCCCCTTCGGCTCTTCACTCATAAGCAGTGAGGAATTCAGCAGTGACCTTGGTTTCTCTAAGACTAAGTACAGCAAGAGCCTTACTGCACAACATCCCGACCGGTGCCTCAGCGATAACTACAAACTTCGAGCGTTATCAGTCCTGGAAGCAGACACTGTCTGCAAAACATGTAGTTAGTTTCAGAAAGTGCAGTTACTTAGAGGAGACTTAGCTGAAAGTAAAAATCACTGAAAGGAAAATCGGCCTGGTTTAGGCCAAACCAGGACACTCTATCAATAAAACTGAAAGCTCTCTAAATTTCCAGAATAAGTACATCACACATCCAGCTCCCTATGATAATTAGGTTGTCAATAACATCCTTCCTTATGTCCATCTGAATGTAAACTGAATCAAATAAATATTGTGGTTTTCATTTAGCTTTAGCGGGCAAGTATTTAAATAGGTATTCAAAGAGTTACTTTGGTAATTGTTTTAGGTACCATCAGATTCTAAGAATAACCTCTTCTTTTCTCATGAAATAAAAAAGGAGTCTCCATAGATACAGTCAATGCAATGGTAATGATATTTTTGTAGTGCTCAGCTTGACACAGAATCACTTAAGGCAGATTTGAATTAGCAGATACATTTTTGAACAAAATACCATTCCCTGACTCATCATTCATAATAATATACAACCAGGAAATTCACAGCTTTAGTTATTCACTGTGTTTTAACCCAGTAGGTCACAGAATTCACCTATTAAGTCTCATAAACAGGGTTTTCACACATCACATTTTTCATACGCTGCATGTAGACTTTTTTTCCATATATGATATTCTATTTGAACCTCTTATTTGCCAGTGGAGTTACACCTATACTGAAAGGAAACTTCATAATAGAAATTATTATGGAGGGAGAAATCTTAAGAGCTTTATAACATTCTCTGCCTCTGATTAGCATGACTGTTAGCCCTTCCTTTAGATAGGTTCAATGAATTGTTTTATACTTCACATGATTCACTGTTCACTGGGATATCTTCACAAGATCCTCTAGGAATGTGGTCATTTGTTGTAATTTATTATTTACTCAGACTACTCCTGTCAGACATTAAAATTCAGCTTCAGCTCTACATACGGAGTTCTCACCACCACCTAGAGAGATACCTGTATCAGGGAGCAGCCTGAGAAGGGCTATCCCATAATTAAACCATACAGCTGGAGCATGGGTTGAACTTGTTTGAGTAGGGAAGCCCAAAATCTTCCCAGGAAAATTACATAATGTGTCTGTGCTTTGCTGCCCCTTCAGCAGAGCTGGCATTAAAAAAAAAAAAAAAAAAAAAAAGTTAAATGTGTTCAAGACACTTAAATACAACAGTGATGACCAAAGGAAAACCTGTCACAGATGTGAGTCGTTCCACTGTAGGTCACTCTGTATGCCTTATCTACCTCAGGCTTCAAAGCATAACAAAAATAACCAGAAGATTTCTCCTCCACAAGAAGAGTGTCACATTTGAGATTACTAATTCTGACTGTAACAAGTAATACACACTGACCCCCCTGACTGCTAGCACTGTAAAGCCTCACAAAGACGAGAGGACAACTCTCACAAGAACTTTTAAACCAGATTTAGCATATACCATATATATACACACACATATTTATATGAATCCATACAGATCTAAAAATATAAAAGCATAGTTCTAGCTTCTTTTGCCTTCGTACCAATGGCAGATGAAGCTCGAACCACATTTTTGTATCCTTGCACATGTGGGGCTGGAGCCGCAGTTTACCTTTAATTTAAAGGTACAGCACCACCTGCTGTTAGTTTATATCATGATATGTAAGCACTGCTTTCATGTATTTTGGTTCATTTCAGTTATCTTTCCTGAAAGATTGTACTGTCTACAGGTATTCTGGTAGTATCACTAAGGTTAGGATGACATGTCTAAATTGAGCCAGAATACTTTTTGCCAAATAAAATTCATTATTGTGATTTGGATAGGACGGAAATGAAGGCTGTGAACAAACTCGTTAGTACGTGTATGAGATTTAATTTGATCTCTAGAATGATTAGCAATACTGTAAGTTGCCTCATGAATGCAAAAAACTCGTTCCAAGCTTAGATAAGATCTCACCAAAAGTAGAATCTTCATCATGTTTTCATACGGAAATTACCTGAATGTTTCTAGAGAAGTTTGTCCTATGTTCTCTTAAAAATAACGTTGGTAAATATTTACTTCTTCAATTAAAAACTGTGACATCTTACTCTAACATAACGTTTGCCACTTCAAAATTATATCACTTTATTAAATTATGACTTAAAATATATTAATTTCTGATGCAAATTATATTCATACACATTTCTTAATGCTTAAAATACCTATTATGTAATGGGGATAAAATTTCACTGATATACTTTAAGTTAGCATTGCTGAAATGTCAGGCTATTATTCGGGTTGTCAGCTCCACACAACAGGGATTATCGTTTTATTATATGTTTGCTTAGTCACTTCTATAATGGGACGCTGGCCTGGCCTCAGTTTCACACCAGGAAAGAAAAGTAAACCCAATAATAATCAAAAAGTGTTCAGCCCTATTAATCAAACTTTCCTAAAACTTCTAAATCCAGTCTTCAGATCAGCTTCATAAACCCTAACAAGTAAACCTGAAGAAAACACAACCTTCCCGCACCCATTAAGTGTCCTGGAATATCACTTGACTTTTCGAACCAGCTAGAAATATGGCAATTCAATACACTGACAAAGCAGAAGCTAGTCAAATAACATCTCTGAATTAATATCAGATTCTGTTACTTTGTTTTTTTCAAGCTTCTATCTAAAATTCCAGATAAGTAACATCAGTTAATTTGCCAGGTTCTCACAGGAAGGAATTAAACTCCCTCAGTGAAATACTGATGAAGTACTTGATAACCCAAACTCTTCCAAGGGCTTTTTACTGGAGTCCTGAAAATGTCCACTTAAGGATGCATTTCTTTTGTTGATTATCAATGTATTTTAGCTATATCTTTTTTAGTGCCCTCCTGTTTTGCTAGTCACTTAAGATTACCACCACCAGCGCTATCAGCAAATGTAATAAAATCCACTGGAGGTGCAAGTACTGTATTCTTAGTGCATGTGCTCAGTGTGAGAGAGAATTGGCAGGATACGAGCTGACCTGTGCCAACACCATTATTAATTCTTCAGGTACTGTTAGTAGCTTCAGGCTCCAGAAAAATAATTTACTTAGAAAAGCAGTAGGGACTTTTATAAAACCTTGCAAGGTGAACAGCCATTTTTAGCCCTAAATACAGAGAGACAGTAGTTTCCAGGGAATAAAGAACATAAATCTCAAAGAAGCAATTTATTACCTAGTGCTTTGTTAGTGTATATTTTGTGGAATTATATTTATTACTATGCATATTTTAAAAACTGCTTGTTAGGAAACTGATAATTTTTATTGCCTGCTGTGCTAAGCATCCAGATGTCGTCCTCCCTGGAAACTGAGGGCTACGCTAGAGAATGTCCTGAACTTTGCAACCAAATAGAATTGTAGAACCTGTGGAGATACTAGCTATACAATAGTTTTAAGTTTAAACCTTTTCTCATAATTTAGAAACAAGACAGATGTGAATCAGACATGCACATGAAGTGAAACAACAACCAAGTCAGAATTAATCATAGGGAATCCACGCAGAATTCAGCAAATATTTTTGGCTGAGTAAAAAGGGAGATAAATATATTATAATAATACCAAATATTATTGTTTCAGGTGTTCAGAACAAAGTCTTTCAGATTTCAACTCAAGAAGTTTGCTTTTTCAAATAATTATTTGTTGGTTTTTTTTAAAATAACTTCACAACGAAAAACAGCATCTTGTTTAATCTTGAAAACAACTGATACTTCTATTAATCCCAAATAACTTTGGATTTCTATAGTGCAGATACCAAACCAAACTATACTATTCATACAGATCTGGTTAGAACAGAATTCTGTAGATACAGGTATTCAAAATGTCTGTTTCACTAATGTCACGAATGTGTATGATTATGACAGTAATTTTAATTCAGTGTAAATACACATAGTTGATGACAGTCAACAGGAAAGATACAGGCTGGCCAAGAAGTTAGACTCTGTGAACACGGGAAGAAATAAATGCAGCTTCAATGAGCCACAATAAAATCTAAGTTATTTGGAGATTAATATTGAAAAATGGTGTTCTGATTTTGGTCAACCAGTCAGATCAAAACGTGATTTAGCAGACATGCTAATGGTTAATTAATATTTTTACCTATAGCTGGGTTTAAGTTATTAACTACAGCCAGGGACAGTTTTTCTGGGGCGATAAGCAGACTAGTAGGTCTGGAGTCATCAGGTTACCAGCAAAATGCATAAAAAGACATATTTTTGCCAGAGCACATCATGAGGGAACAAACACATGAATCTTCCCCATCTAAACAGTAGCTCCATTGAGCCCTGAATGTGACTGCTGCCATAAACTGCATACAAAATTGGATCATTGTCACATTCAAAAGACAGATCCGAAAAATATGTAATGGATATGAAGAGTTCTGAACCTTTTTCTTTTGCTAATTTTGTATGGCTGTATTTTAATTCAGCTTGCTTTTTCTGGGTACCTGGCTATAGCAATATAAGAGCAGTGGGTGATAACAAAGACACCAAACCAGGTCATTTGAGTATAAAATACAACGTAACCTGTAGCACTCAGAACTCCGTTGGACATTGACTTCGCAGATAGAAATCTGCTGAAATCTCAGATTCTCAAGAACTTCAACCTGTGTTTTAGAAATACCAGATACTCAGCACTTGCTTGTCTTGGGGAACAGCTTAGAGAACTGTCTTGCATAGTAGCACTAGGTCTAAGAGATAAACTTCATCTTTATGACTAAAGAATTTGATGACTAATGACCAATCTTTAATTCAGGATCACATCTACAGACAATCAATGTAGAAATTTGAGGATGAAATTATTTTAGTGGCTTAAGCAGGTATTTGAGCTACAAATGAGCTTTGTATCTATTTAAAATCATGTGCAATACAGAAATTTAGTGAAGGCTTGTAAAATAAGAATTTTGATTAACTTTCCTTATCAAAATATAAAATACAAAGCAATCTACCAATAATCTATTTTTTCCTTGATCAAGTAGTATACTGTAGTCCAATAAAAAGGAAATATCCTAATAATAAGCAGCACCTAGCATTACAAATGGAAAAGAAACATACTTCTGGAAGATCTGAAGGTCAGGATACGTGTTAAAAAATAAGGAAGATTTATTTATGGTTTTACACTGGATGAACTTTCATGTTTTCTGGTTTCCTTGTGGCTATACATAGAGAGAGATAAGCATTTGTTATTATTTTTCAAAGAGCCATGTCATGGACAGAAAGACTGAGAGGGAGAGAAAAACATGTTTTCCTAGGGATTTTAGCTTATTTTACAGAGAAAAGTATGTGAAGATAGATTTGGAAAGCCCTGTCAAATTTGGAAGGCAATCCAAAATAAAATGCACCTCCAAACTTTCCAGGAATAATTTTCAGTAATTTGGCTACTGTTTGAAAACAAACAAGAAAAACAAAAACACTTTCTGTGTATAAACAAGAACCTTTTTAAAAGATGCAAGTCAGAATTCAGCCTCCCTAGTTAACTCCCTATGCTTGTATAATTGGTTCTTCTCCCAGTACTGAGTTGCTAATTAAATTTCAGTAGCAACCAACTCCTCAGCATGGAATTTTAGTATAGATGGTTTCATTTAGCAAATTCTCTTTGCGCATGTTTGCCTGTTGCAACTCTGGAGGTTTCCTCACTTTTGATCTTGTTTTCTTTTTTTCTTTTACTGCCTGATAGAAGAGACAAACATCTGGATATCCCATCCTTCGTACTAAATAATGATTCTTAGAACTAGCTGTTTCTTACATAATAATACTACCTTTTTTTGTGTTCACTGTTGCTTTTAGTACACAAGATTAACCCTGTAACCACCTTTGTGCTAATGACAATTTAAGTTTCTGCATCCCTACAAAAAAAAAAAGTCATAAAAAAGGTTTGTGCACTAGAGCAACAGTAATTTGGTTTCTATTGGATTATAAAGTCATCTTCAAACTTTGCTGCCATTATTTCTTCTTAGATTTTTTTCAAATTTGCACCTACAGCAAAACAACCATGACTCTGAAATATCAGCTACTTCACAACTAAGGCAGCTCTTTCATGAAAATCATCTACAGCATTGGTTTGCAGACCATAAAAGAAATGGTGCCAGAGTATTAGAATAGACACTTCCAGAACTACGAAATCTAGATGTGCATTTTAATATATATATAAATAATCCTCAATAAATCCTTCTGATCCTATGTATTATTGAAAGGCAGAAGTGGGAGGGAGATACCCTGTCTTCTGAAAAAGTACACAGAAATGAAAAACTGTAAATTGCAATACAATTTTAAAGTGTATATTTTTAAATTCTCAAGCAATTCACAAGAGACAGGACTCTATAAATTTCAAAAGTATTATCAGCTCAAGTATGAGAAGAGGTACTTATAAGCATGTCAGGTGTATAGTTAAAAATCTTGCATACTTTACTGGATAGCTTTGTTATCTCTAATCAAGTGTCTGTTGATGCTCTGAAAAGTGTGATTCTGAGTCTTTTTCAAGACACATTCTTCCCTCAGCACTTTGTACGTATATGCACTAGACCCAAATGAATATAAATGGCACTAGGAATGACACTTTAAAAGCAGGACCTTCATATCAGTAAAAGACATAAATGACAGTGACTTGTTGGCAAATATATTTCAAAGCATACAACTAGACTTCAAGAGTTCACATTAACTTGTCAAAAATATATTAATTTTTTCTTTTTTAAACTCAGCACTCTTAGCAGTCTTCAGACATTAATAACTGCTCACAGAGCAACTGAATTTTATTAATCGTATTTTTTGCTGGATAAGCAAACTTCTAAGAACTATCATTCTTGGAGGTTACTTACTGGTTTGATTCACTTGAACTTCCAAGCAAGGATATATATATTGACTAAGAATATTTCTTTAAGAGTTAACTTTTATTCTCTTTTTGTTTGGGTTTTTTTGTTTGTTTGGGGTTTTTTTTGGGTTGTTTTTTTTTTCAATTGATACCAGAAGTGTGACATAGCTAAGAAATGAAGTATGCAATTTTTTGGTCTGCTATGGGCAAAACAGTCCGGCTGAAGACCTAGTGGTCCTCACTATACTAATTTAAGGGAGTCTAATCTGGTCCTAAGGAAGGAATCCCTGCTTGCAGATAGAGCCCCTGAGGCATGATTCCAAGATTTATCTTCTGTCTCCTTCACATGAAAAGGCACGAGTTTATGAGAAGCTGCCCTAAAGTATAAACAAAAGCCCAGTAAAGTGGGGACCATTAGAAGATTCACTGCAGATATGTACCCTGGGTCTAAACTAAAACACTGACAGACTACTGTGGAAGAACATAGAATGACAGTGAATGCAAACAGCTTGCACCTAGCTTTGCCCATCATATTTGGGTCAGTATTTTTTTTACTACATTTCAGTTTTCCAATTTCCTAAATGAAGAATGTTATTTTCACAGAATCACAGAAATTTTGCATTTTGCTTTTAATTTTATTTACATAATATAGTTCTATATAATAAATACATAATTCACTCCTACATAATAAGTATAGATGAAATACATAAAAGGTCTTACAAAATTTAACTGTGTGAAAAAAATGGCAAATATTAAAACAATATCATGCACCACAAGAAAAATAAGGGAAAAGAACATAGTAGCTACTGTACCTAATACGTGATTTTAAATTTTTTTTATTTTTTACAAGGATAATTTTTTTTTTTTTTTACAAGGATTTTTTACAGTGAGGGCGACTGAACACTGGAACAGGCTGCCCAGGGAGGTTGTGGAGTCTCCTTCTCTGGAGACATTCAAAACCCACCTGGATGCGTTCCTGTGTGACATGATCTAGGTAATCCTGCTCCGGCAGGGGGATTGGACTAGATGATCTTTCGAGGTCCCTTCCAACCCCTAACATTCTGTAATTCTGTGATAGAATGCACACAAATTGTGGGAATTAGATTTGCACACTTGCCACTTATGGATATTTTAATCTTCTGCTTTGAATCATGGTTTTTTACTATCTGTAATGAATCAGATTCTTAAAGATGCAGCTCCTACAGCCAAATAATTATGTCAGTCAAAGAGTGGTTTACCAATTCTTTCAGCTGTAAAATGGAACAAGAACTTGTTCTAGAAACACAAAATATTAAGGCTAACAAGGTTATGTTATGTGTCCAACCTCATAAGTTTTAGGTCAATGCATACGTCCTTTGGAAACTATCAGTTTTTGTTTAGGACTGATAATGGTGTTGGATATATGTCTTACTATCTAACCATCTTTCTGTGGCTTGTGAAAAAAAAAAAACCTGGTTATTTCACTGTGATTCCTACCAGACTTCTGTATTTATCACAACAGCACAAAGTCAATTTCTTCGCATTGAGCAAAGAAAAATCTTGCCTTCTGGTCATTTCAGAAAAAAGGTCAAGCCACACGATAACCTCTAATAAATGATGCCTTCAGATTAGAGCTGGTGCTTTATTTTGCCACAGTACTAAGAAATCTAGTGACATGATAGTAGTTATTGAGCAAATCCTTCAGAGAAAAACAGGTTTTCTCTTACGGCTTACCTACAGACAACTTGCTTATCTTATGACAAGTCTTCCTTATGCCTGTATTACCCATCCAAACAAATGTGGATACTACATTTCTTCCATTTTTGAAATTCCTTAAAATTTTGAATCACCATCTCTGTGAATAATTCAGCAAAAAGGAACCTAAATTACTGTACATAAATCTAGATGTTACTGTAGTGTTGAAATAATATTTCTCTTTTGTAGACTACCTTCACACAAATTCCTTCCGAAAAAATTGTATGTCATTTTGTTTAGTAACAAATTGCAGATGAACTCATGTAACCAATGTTTGATGTAATTTATTTCTAATTTCTAATTGGCATTTGGGCTTTCTGAAGCAGGGTCTGGATTTTTTTTTTTTTTTGGTTGACGGGGTTTTTTTCTCTGTATTTGTACATAGCAAATATCTATAAATGAATAATTCAAAACCTGAATTTGTCCAAGCATCTAAATTTTGAATAAACATGATATGAAATATTTTTCATGTAAATAAAATGCATTTTACAGAGTTCTGTTTAAAATTTCTTTTTAATATGAAGCTTTAGAGAATGTTTAAAAATGTATTTTCAGAGATTTCTCTGTCCTCTGTTGACTCTTAAACAAAGTAAATATTTAATCAAGATGCCAGGGGAGAAAGCCACCTGGGCAACATAGGCTATTACATTTCATAAAATGTTAAGTGGCAATATTTACATAAGGAAAATATTTTATTTCTGCCATGGGATATTAACACTTTCTATCTTTCTTACATTTGGACAGATTTCCAACCTACGCTTGCTCTTCAAAAACCTGAATATCGTGGCAGCAGAAAATTAAGCAGCACTGTGACACTGATTCAGTTTGAACTCCTGTGAATTATCAAATGCATTAAAGGTCTATTAATTCGTATCCGTTCAGCCTCAATATCAGCTATCATCCACTAATAAAGAAAATAATAGCAATATGGACTAGATGTCAGTTTGCAAAATTCTGATGTCAGTAACAGTTTTCTGTACGTGAAATGATTCAATCTTTGGAGCAAACAATTCTTAGTTCTAGAGAGTTGAGGTGTTTTAGAAAGTAGATACTGACTGATAAAGTATGGACTTTAAGGCAATAGTTTCATTGAATCTACTTTTCAAACAAAGAAATTAGGATGAAAAAATCTATGACGTTCCTGGCAGCCACTGAATATCCTCCACAAGCTATAAAATGTTTGGGATGGAGTAATACCAGATGGGCTTTCTTCCCTCTTCCAAGCCGTTAAAGGAGCCTGCATATACAATCTTAAAGTCTGCGTGCTTCAAAGTAAGACTCAGAGAAAAACACAATGAATACTGAGAAAATCTGTCCAATACTGATCTTTCCAGTCTCTGAAGTAATGAATACTATTTCTGACCAACATTAAGTGGTTGTGCCATTAATAATTTTATTCCTCTCTCTTTTGAGACAAGTTGAAATTCTGAAAAATGTTACAGGCACCTGCCTTGTTCTTCTTCTTGCTATCATCTTTCTATTTCTTTCCAGAGCATTGAATCACTGGTTTTGTATACTCCAACTTTTTTTCCCACTATTAAATTTTCCGAGAATTATAGGTGTTTTGAAAGTGACTGCACACATAATAAAGACATTAATCTATGTAATAATGCTAAAATTGCATTGCCATCTAGACCTAAGGTAGATAGGTTCTTCCATAATTATTTTATGGAAGTGAAAATTAAACTTAAAATCATTTAATAATATTGTGACATTTAAAATGATGTATTAAAATCAATATATAACAGCTAGCAAACTTATTTGTTCAAAATAGCATTCTCACGACTCTCTCAGCAATATTGCAGTACTATCTAGGAATAGCGTCTAAAACCTCAACTATTGTCCTTTTAAAACATATCTAAGAGAAGCAAAAAACCTCCTTAAGTTGTTATCAAAAGTTTTGTTCTGAAATTAATTTCAATATAGGCTTATTTTCAATATATTTTAGCTAAAATTATTATTCTAATATGTACCTCATTAACAACACAGATATCAATGAGTTTTTCCATCAGTTTACTGTTTTCACCAACACGTTGGTTATATATGTTATTGATAACATATATATTAATATTGATTTAACAAAATGGTAGCATATAAACATTGAGAGCCAAAAGAATATTTTAAATTTGTTTCTTTTAAACAAAGATAAAACTAAGTCCTTTCATATTGCAATTATGGAGTTATACTGTTAACTTTGTCTCTCTTAGTAGGACTGTAATGGCAGAACTTGAGGAAAACAAAAACTAATGCACATGAGAAAAAAAGTATACAGCCCCTGGATAGATCTACTTGAAACAGGGAAAGGCAAAAATCATAGTGAAAAAGAAAAATTCTTAAAAAAAAAAAAGATGCTGAAGAAAAAAAAGAGACACAAACATTGGAGCATTCATGAAACAGATTACAAGGATCTTTTATGCTCACAAATGAGCAGTCTTTGAAAAATAAGCAAATAGGTAGAGTATGAGTGGGAAAAAGTTAAAATGTTCATTCAATTTGGCATATTAAAAAAAACTGAAGCAAGTGCTTCATGCAACTTTTATACTAGAACTTATTAACCTTACTCATGACACAGTATATGATACCACAACCATTGCTATCTTTGTGATAAGTTTTGCAATGAGGTAGCACGAGACTTGCAACTTGGAGAAATGTCAAGTCAAATTGGGGCAGACGTAACCTAATGGTACACTTGCTGGGGGAGGGGGGAAGAATAGAGGGGAAGCTTGTGCCTGTGCCCAGAGAATCATTAATTTTTTCTCTAGGAACTCTGATCTTCCATCTTCCTCTCAACTCATTTCTGAATATTTAATTGGAAATTTTTGAATTTGGCACAATTTAAGAAATCAGGCTCACTATTCCAATGTATTAGTGAAAGACAAATTTTCAATTCATTAAAACACTGATAATCTTCTAAAACCCCTCAACTGTCTTTTTATTTGCTGCAACAACAAACATGATAGTTCCTGATCTGAGTATAAAGGTAATTCTTCAACAATTATTTGTTTTCAAAAAAGCAAATACCTGTCTACCCTGCTGGATATGGATAGGTGATAAGAGAAAATGGCTATATATATTTTCATATAAGATAATGGTTTTTAGATGTCTGCTGCAGACTGGAACATTATTATACGTCTGTCTTTAACTGGAACATTTTATTCAAAGGAAGTATAAATTCTCAGCTTTATTCTTAGTCCAAGTTCTGTCAACATCTAAGATTCAGTTTAGAGAATTTTATAATAAGAATTGTTCTCCTTAATTTCCCTCATCATACAGATTTTTAATTAGATCTCAAGTTAGTAAACATACTTAATCTCTCATTCAGCATTCCTGAGGCTGATAATGGCCGTGTTATATTGAGATTAAAATGTCTCAAAAGTTTTTGGTGTTTTTTTTTTTTTGTTTTGTTTTTGGTTGGTTGGTTGGTCGGCTTTTTTAAACAGTGTTCAGGCAGGAGACCCTTTGGCAATGCCTTTACAAACATGGACTGCTTCATGATTCTATTTTCTTTTTTCTTCTGTTTATTTTTCTTCAGTTTATAAAATGCATAAACTAACTACATCCCCTCAGTACATGAGCAATGAAAACAATACAGCTGTTAATAGCAATTTTTGAATGCTGACACAAAGCCAATTTGCAGGATTTGACTACCAAAAATAGATATTCCAAACAATTACTTCAAACTTCTCTTTCTTACTTGCTCAGACACCACACTGCAAAATAATATATAGTGATTATAAGCAACCCAGAATGGCAGAAGAACCAGGTTCTACCAAACTAAGCAGGAACGAATTGTACACTGAAGGGTTTGTTATTTAAAAAGTTTTTCCTGCTTCTGATTTCCATCGAAAATTGTGTGCGGTTTTTGCATGCAAAATCATTAAGCAATGATAAGAAAAAAGAGGTTCTCAGATGAATATGGATGATGGCTTTAACTTAAATTTGCCTTTATTATTTTCTTTATTAACTTCTAATAAAAATCTGTAGTAAACATTATTCATTTTTATAACCAAAGCTGCTTTTAATTCTATTTAGAAATCCATTAATTTTAAAACCATCTAAAGCTTTTAACCATTAGTCACAGCTAGTTGAACAGGAAAAAAAACCAACACATCACCACCCTTCATTTCTGAATCACATGGGGTTTCACTTATTGTTAAACTATCAGATAGCACACAGTCCCGTTCAGAGACCACTACTCCATTGAGCTTGATGTTGTACAAACAGAGATTGAAAATTATCATAAAAGAAATTTCAAATTGAGTAACTCATGGAATGTGATATTCAAGGAAGCAATGAAACTACAGGAACCACTGTGGTAGGCAAAAGCACATGATATTTAGACTATTAGCAACGTCACGTAGGCAACACATGACAAGGAAAAATTTAAGTAGACATTTGAAGGGAAACAATTTAAAAACTGGTCATATATTTGTAGGTAGGCTGATGGACAGCAGTAGAAAAAGCCTGGTTGTGCTTATCTGAGGAGCATGATGGAAGATGTCAGTGTAGGCTGGTGGTCTGCAGCAATATTATTCTTGATACTGAATTACAGATGACAGGAAGGGTGGAAGATGGACTATCTGGCCTCAGAGTGAAGGTGAGAGGCTTGTACTACTTTATCATGTAAAGAAAGGGAGCCAGTGAATGGATGGACAGAGAAGAGTAACGTGATAAAATTTAAATGCTTATAAAATTATATGGTATCAGGACTCAATGGACAGACATGAAGCAACATTGTATTTGTCTGGGTGAGAGATGAACTTGTAAAAGTGATTGATACATAGCTAACATCCTGGTATATTAGGCTCAGTCCCATTTTCTCTATGAACAATGAATAACCATCAAATTTCCAAACTTTGTGTATTGGGTATGGCTGGGATAGAGTTAACTTTCCCCATAGCAGCCCTCGTAGTGCTGTGCTTTGTATTTGTAGCTACAATACTGTTGATAACAAGGAATTGGTTGGTCTACCTGGCTAGGCATTCTTAAATTAGAAAATGGAACATCTGCTGAGTCAACAGGTCCCAAAGACAACCCAAACATGATTAGGAATGAGCCAGATCTCCCTAACTCCACCAGGTAAAGGGACACAGGATTGTAGAAAACAGAGTTCACTAAATTCAAATCTAAATGCTGAAATTTCAGCTGGAAAACATGGAACGTAAATTAGAAGAGAAAACCTTCGATGAATAAAATTTTATACATAATTCTGTCCTTCACTGTCTTTTAATCTTTATCATTATGAATAATTCAAAAGTCAGAGGAAGAAATGACGGAGGAACACTGCTAATTTCCAAGAGAAAAAGAGAATGTTGGAAGTTGAAAAATCAGACAAAAGTTTTCCTGCCTTGAAGGTGCAGTTTTGCCATAGTAAGGTAATCAAACATGTTTATTACAGAAAAGTAAATTCATGTTACAATATGTACACAGGGTAGATTTTCCAAGGCTATTTCATACAAAAGTAATTAATTTCAAAAATACAAAAATAAAAACTGGTTATACCAGGCTTCTCAGGACCTGGCATATCTTGTGTAGTGCATGTCAAATTGGACTACAGTACATACTACAAATGTATCAGGGCAGCTCAATGAATTGTTGTGTTATAGTGCCCAGAATAATGTCATTGAAGCTACACTTAAAAGCAAAGTATATAAGTTCATTGTGGAAAATACAACTGGCAAAGGTTCGATTACACTGGTGAATAATCATAAAAGGATGTGTTTTCTCATCTATTCCTTATAAAAGTATATATGCAAACTTAACAGAGAATAAGAACTGTGAGACAATATGCAAGGCTGTATAACACAAATTATCATTCTTTAAACCTATCCAAGACAAATTTTAGAACAATACAGGGTAATAATCCTTCACTGCTTAGTAAATCACCTGGGTTATTTGATAGAACTAGTTTGTGTCTTATTTAAGAAAAAAACAATCCTTAAATTTAAAATCCTATGTACAGTGATGTCAGTCTTTTACTATGCCCATACTTGATTCTTGGGATAGAAGAGCTATTTAAACCTTCATGCATGTAACCTCAGGTTGCATGCATTATTAAGTTATCCAGAGAAGATATTTGACAATTGCTTCCTCTCTCTGACACTCTTTGTCATTCCAGTTGGAGATTGCCTGTGCCTAATACAAGTATTTGGTTCTCCTTTAGCCTACAGCTGCAGTTATATTAAAGGACAGAAATTTAAACACCTGAAACTGGGTATGCAAAACACCAATTGATTGTACACAATGTGTATTTAAGGAAGTAGCAGCAATTTATAGTCTTGACAATTTTTAATAACTTTATTCACACCAAAAATTTGCATAGGTTCTCACATCTCAAGTTTTCAGAAAGTGGAAGACCAGACTACTGCTCACAGAACTTCAATCAGTGGAAAGGTTACAGAATCAATCATTCTTATGTTACCAGAAGCATTATCTTTTAAACATAAGAGCTATTTTCTATGTAAGTGCTATAAATCTATCAGCACACTTACAAAGGCATTAAAGTTTTTGTCAATAAAGTCCTTAAAATACTATATATTCAAGAAATCATTAGAAGTGGTACCTAATCTGTGTGCAAGGATATAAATACACAACCTTTCCAGAAAAATTTTAAATACTGTAGCTACTGTAACTATGAACTTAAGAACTGCAATGGATTGCGGATAGTCAATCAAAATGAAGCAAACAAACAACATCCATTACAATTCTTTCTGAAAATTTGCGTGTGATGACAAACGTATTGACATACGTGAGATGCTTGGATACTGTAATCATGCACATTCTGTTAAAACAAAGACAATTTTGGAAGTGCACTTTTAATACATTTTATGTAGGAAGTCTAATAGTCTTATACTATGAAAAATAAAGAAGTAACTGTTTATAACAAAATAAAAATAGTACTTCTGGAGCCTTATGTTTCTTTTAGGCAGTAATATATTTGCATTAATACAAGCCATGATTGAAAACGGACTTTTTTTTTTGGTTCTGAGGCTTGAATTCAAAGACAAAATTGTTTTTCACTACAGAAATTATGTCAGAGTGGATGAGTTGCTTTTTTTTTTTTTCCTGTGTTGCACAACTTTATGTCATGTTATAACATATCACATGCTGTGGCTGACAAATAAAACACTATGCGAGTACAGCAGCCACAGAGCACCTTAACCCAAGAGCATCGATTGCAATGTAAACGTACTGCAATGACAAGCATAATTACAATGAAAACATCTAGGATGCACCAAATAAGTGATGAGATACTACTTCCTTACCTACTTTGGTAATAAACAAGAAATTTGGTATCTACTATTATATTTTTATATATTTTGATGGCTTTATATTTCCCCTTGCAATCCAAATATTGGCATCTGCTATAGATTAGATAATTTGGATGCAAAATTCTGCAGTGTTCTCTTTCTCACCTTCTTTTCATATACTAGAGTATTTTATTTAGGCTAGGGTTTGGTTTTTTTTTCATAGAATCATTGACGCGTAAGACTTGTATGTTGAAAACTACTTGTGAAAGTCATCTAGACCAGCCTCCTGCTCTAAGCAGGTCCAGTTAGACCAGGTTCCTAACGGCCTTGTCCTGTTCTGTTTTCAACATCTCCATGGTAGAGATTCAACAACCTCTATGGGCAACCTGTGCCAGTGTCAGACCACACTCAGGGTGAATTTCTTTTTTCCTTAGTATATAACCAAACTTTACTAAGCTCCAGCTTCGTTTTGTTGCCTCTTGTTCTACCACTGTGCACCTTCTAGAGGAGTCTGGTTCTGTTTTCTCTGTACCCTCCCATCAGGTACCTCTATAGAGCAATAAGGTCTCCCATCAGTCTTCTGTTCTTCAGACTGAACAAATCCTGCTCTTTCTGCCTCTCCTGTTGTGCTTCAGTCCTCTTATCATGATGGCCCTCTCTGACTGTATGTCACTAACCATCTTGTACTGTGGAGCCCAAAAGTAGACATGATACTCCAGATATGGTCTTATAAATGTCACAGGGGAAGAATTGCTTCCCTTGACTTTCTGAATACTTGCTAATACAGCCCAAGACACAGCTGCATTTCTTCACTGCAAAGGTATACCGCTGACTTTTTTTTTTTAATATGCAAACTATGTTGTTGTGTGCTTATGTTAGAGAAAGCACAACCAAAGAGGTGCCCTCCTCTCTAAATCATGTTATCTGTTTAGATGAAACAGATAATGCTTATAATAATAGTCTCTAATTCCTGTGGGAGCACATTCCTCTCTCAAAGCCGCTCTTCCTCCTACACGAAGGACTGTTAGCATGGCTGTTCCACGCTGATAAATCCCATATAGTTTCAGACCATTCATACAAGGTAACACCTGCTATAAAAGCACCCAGAATAAGGTCAAGAACAAATGATGCACAAGTTTCACAGTTAGTAAGTATTTACAACATAACAGCAAAAAAATTTTGTTCTTTTTAGTATTCTGTCCTGTGACTCATCACTGTAACGCACTTCTCCCAGCACATAGTATATCCACTTAATAAAATGGATTGTGCAAAATTGGCATTGGTGACATCCAAATGAGAGAGCTTTGGGTCAAAGCTCCATAACAGCATGATCGCTGCATAGATAAATCCACTGCTGACATGTCACTATAACAGAGGGCGACTGAGGGAGCCATGAATGACATGGACATTCTTGAGCTGTTTTTGTGTCACTAGTTTGTGTTGCTATAGGAAAGCAGACGGTAAATTACTGAACATATGATGATGAATATTGACAAACATAGGAATGAGAAAGCATGACCTATGAGTTTCCATCGGGGTATCACAGAACAGTCTACAGATAAAGATGAAGTAAAGAAAAGCTTATTGCATTGGAAAGGAATTGGGAAATAGTTTTAACGTTACTGCTACACTGAGAGTTGCTAAGGGTAGGACCTAGCTGTTGTATATCCCCGTTTCACCAGCTGTCACTGAGGGAAAACAGGAAGACAGGATCCAGATGCCTATTCGAAGATGAAAGCTCTGCCAAAGCAGGAAACAGCAATTTTATAAGATATATGAAGAACTTTTTAAAAGAGATGGATCTATAAAACCACAATTCTGTGCCTGCTTGCTTACAGACTCTCCTCCCTCACATTTCCCCTGCTGCTGCTTTACCCTCCTACTCTTCTGTCAGGTTCCCTATGTTACCATCTTCGTCTTTCAAGTAAAAGTAAATAAAAAACAATGGTGATAGAATAATTGCAGTATCTGCTGTGACTCTGCTATCTCACTTTATGTCTGACTTACCTAAAGTGTACGGGCGTTTTTTAATGTATTTTTTTGGTTGTTTTGGTTTTGGGTTTTGTTGGTTTTTTTTTAAGCAAGGAACCTCATCTGGCAAAAGAATAATTATCTTCCATTAAATACTTTTAAAATTTGTAGTTTATTTTATTTTGGAAAGGGGAAAAACTTATATAAAGATTGTTAATTTTTTAGTGCACTGGCCGGAAGTATTATATTTTATTTCCAATATGGGCCCTGTGATACATGGTTTGTGGAATGAATTTGATTAATTACTATAGTTCATATAGTTTTTACTTCAAGCATGAAAAATAAATCCTTTTGTTTATCAATATTTTTTTTCTCAGTAATTATGGAAGTTCTAAAGTATGCATTTTTAAATAAGCAGAAAGGACAAAGCTGTTGTTATGCTTCTAGCTTTAAAAATAAAACACTATTTTTGTGAATATTTATGCCCCCAAGTGACAGCTCAGCTTCCCCTGATCCATGCAGCCTTTGTCTGAAATATGGTTTCTACTCTGAGGTGACAAGTTCACTACCTGCAAAGATTACTGAACACCTATTTAAGTATTTCCCACTGATTCTTCGCAAAATCATATTCTAGGATTTTGCAGTATTCACTTGTCGTGTGAGACACCTGACAGTCAAGCCTCTGAGAATAACGGTAGTTAGAAACGATTTGCTGTATGTGTGTGCATGGTTATTTAGAAATTCTACATCTAGAAAAAGTTATTTTAAAATAATATTATGAAGCTTACATTAGAAAAGATATTAAAAAGTACACTAAACTGAAACTTCCAAAATGATGATAGATATTTCTGCTAGATATCCACGACCATTCACAGTATATTTCAACAAGCCAATTTAAATTTTAAATAATCACAAGTGACACTGCAAGCTGCATCTCTGTTATTCTTGGCAGATGCTCTTCCATGTGATCAAGGGGGCAATTCAAATTTATAGAAGACATTTTTGACCAAATTCTTCAGAAACTGCATCTTATTTGAACTTTCTGACAGTACAAAGGAGAACAAACCTGAATAAAAGAAAACCTAACTTGGGCATGGTTTGATTCTGGCAGGCAGTGGCCAGCATGCTAATAATTTCCATAGTTAATAAGTTACTACTCAGAGATGATGATTTTTACACAACTTCCACAGAACGATATTGATGTGATCAATAAGTTAGCTATTACTTAATAAGATGATCTATTGCATTGCTTCTAGGCAATACAAAATCAATGTAATGTGTGTACAATTTTGCTAGTTGGAAATGTCTTAATTCAATTGCATGGAATATTAACAGTTGAAATACAAGGAAATCTCTTGTAGTCACACAATCAAGAATTACATTCCCCATCCCACCCTGATGACTTTTTAGAGAAAATCCATTGTAATCACTCTACCTAACATATTAATCCAATTTGAGGAAGGAAAATGTCACATAGTGATTTCAACTGTTGGCAATCATACCAAATTTCAGAAGACAAATGCTATGATTAGCAGATGAAATAAGACAACTCTGGTTTAGGAGGATTGACACTACTCAGTGTAGCAGAAATGAGAAATCAGTGAATGTTGTCCTATTGCACAAATACATGTTAGCTGCTGGAGTGCTGGAGAATAATGTTTTAGACTTGTGATCACTATTTAATGCAAAATGTATGAGATTATCTCTGGCACATGCGGATAAGCAATATTTTATGTGGGCTGTGGGGCAAAGATCATATATTTTTATCAATTCTCTGAAATGCCTACCAATTCAAAGAGTAAAGCTTGCAAAATAATCATCATCTCGGAGCACTTATGAATACAAAATTTCAACACTCTTCTGTCGTTTGCCAAAAAAACCCAAACTAGCCATGCAATGAATACTAGTATCTAAATAGGACAGCCATCACAGTTCAAGATAATCTCAGAATTTTGAAGAGAAACATAATGAAGACCACCTAGTAGCTCTGTGTACTAATGGCTCTTGTTAGTAAGAGCTGGAATCTGTCGCTGTGTCTACAGTAGGTCTATTCCTTTTTTTTTTTTTTTTTTTTTTTTACAGTCTTTTCATACTGTTCCAGGCAAGTTTTACGTACACTAACAGTGATGGCCAAAGATGTTCTTATGCAGAGCTATAAATATGCTAGGGTTGATCTTTCTTTAGCTCAATAGACAACTGGAAGAAGGCAAAGTTTCATTTTATAGAAAACCTCTTGACAGTCATATTCTCACACTATAAACAGAACCAAACTTTTAGGTGAAAAATTGCCAAATTGCCCCTGATGAACCTAACTTTAAGGCTTCAGGCTCTTCTCAGGAACTCTCCCTCACTGGGTGATGTTCAGAACATACCAGAATGAGATACTCTATATTAATGAAGTTGCATGCTATTGAACTGAGATAACTGAAGATGTGGACGTACACAATTTAAGGCTTCTGTGACATGCTGTGACATTGTTAAAAAAAAAAAAGTTGAACAACTCTTAAAGCAGCCTAGTACTTCTGAAACTCATGTTCATACTGGTGCAACTCAGAAGAGAATTCTGCCTATCCTTTCCTTAATGCCTTCTAGCCCTTCTAGACTTCCATGAATCTAGGTTAACAATAGAGCACTTTGTCCATAATAAACAGGTTTTTCTATAGGAAATCAGAAGTCAAGAGAGTTGTGAATGTTTCAGATAACTACTAATTTAATCATTCAAGGTCTTCCAGGAAGAAGTTCTGACTAATATCAAAATTAATCTTTTAAATACCTTTTCTGATGCACCATGAATATGATTATAATAATAATTCCCAAAGCAGTTCCAGGCATATACAGTGCTGGAGAGGTAGTGCATGCATCATGCCATGCCCCAGAAGCAGCAATAGACTTACACCATAATGTCACGTAGAATAACAGTATACCTGGCAGCATTAGAAACGTATGAAAGGCAAAACTGAATAATGCTTAACTTCTCTATGTACTCTTTGTAAGGCCTTATGCAGTACAGTTTCATTTCACAATAAAGTCGTAAGAATCGCATCATAGACTCACTTCTAAGGTCAAAATAGTGTCATATGCCTTGATATTAAATAGATTACCCTAATATTCTTTTCTTGAAAATATGTGGATATATTTACCTTCTCTAATATTTAAGGTTCACCTTCATCTGCAGAATTTATATATTTTCTCTGGATCATTGTTCAATTTACAGTGTAAGTATTAGCTCACCTATACTTAACCCTGCATGTCATTTTCCAATATTTTGATCCATTTTCAGATTATTATAATTTTGTTAAACTTCATACAAGCAGGTTGAAAATTTCCATGGTAGATATTTACCTCATCATATTAATTCTTCAGGTTTTTTTTTTTTAAGTAGCAACAAAAGGAAGCTATTGCCATAATTACAATAAAGAAATGCTGCTTACACATTTGTTGTTGTTTTGCTTTTCACAATTTCTTCATTGAAGCTCTAGCAGTTTGAAATTTAGCACACAGTTGTCAGTTTTTCAGGGATGTACCCTTTGCTATTCCTCTGGAAAAGAGGAGAGCATTTCTGCAGTAGGCCCTTGCTAAGTCTCTGCCTCAGCAGACTGCCTACATCGCGCTTGTTTCACTCACCTTGCTTCTCTACATATACCAAAACAGAGATATGTTTCAGAAATTGCTGCTCTGGCAGCTGACAGGCTCGGCTGTGCCAGCCAGCACGCAGGTACTAGGAATGTGGGTGTCGTTACTGCATAGCAGCATGAGCTGAAGCTGAGGCCCTCCCGGTCCCTCCCTCTCTCCCAGGCTGTGCCATGCGCTCTTGCCTTTCTTTTCACATCAGCCTGCGTGCAGCACAGCCAGCCAAAATCTTTTTGGCAGTGTTTGTTTTCAGCAAACCCATGAATGTCTGTGCCAGTGGCAGCAGAAATAGAAACTATACAAACACACATTCAGACACAGGGGGAAAGTGGGAAGGGCGCTGGCTTAGAGCTGTCATGGGACTGGGCTCTCTCTTCCCATGTTTCTTGTGCTTCCATCTCTTGAAAGCCAGCTAGACCAGGATGAAAGGGAGAAGTAAAAATGAATGTAAGAGGTAAGGGAAGCAGACTACAATGAATAGTACTCCTAAACACAAAAAGATCTGAATCTAAACTAGAAATTGTGATCTGTGAGCATGAGCATTCCCCACCTAAGCCAGTAGCTGTCAATCCCATAAAACTCTCTCAGTTCTTACACTGACCTAAGTTTTCAAACTTGTAATTTTCTGACCCTTTTTAGAACACATGAAAATGGTCACAAAACCAAACATTATAAAATTTAAGACGACTGGAATTAAAACTACCTGTCCGATTCTAACGAGCATTTTCCTTAGGATTCAATAATTAATTTTCTGCATATTTTTCACACCTTCATACATACAACTGGCCACCTTCAAGGAACAAAAAAATGACTTCACACCGAGATATTTATTTACGGTGGGAACATGCTGAAAAAAAATTCCCACAAAACAGAGAAGATGCATTACAGCTATGGGCAGCTGCACTTTGTCCTGGAGAAACATGTGCTGTCTTTTCTTTCAAAATTTCTGTGCAATAGTAAACAACTGTTTTTCCCAGTAATACTTTACATAACTGGCCATCTTTTTGATGTCGCATTTCTTTGAACAACCAAAATACAGAATTTATTGACATAGTTTGGTGAGTACCCATTGCTAACATTGAAGTGGCTCAAAGTTATTAAATGCTATTCAAAATGGTAAATTACTTGAAAAAATTAAGCTTTTGTCCTTTCAGATTAAGATTCAAAATCAGTGGATGTTTTGAATTACTTTTATCGTGTCTTGTGCCATTTCTCCATCTGTCAAGTGGAGATAATATTTCTTACCTCTCCTGGAGAGGAATTTTCAAGATGAATAAAGGTTTGTGAAGAAAAGCCCGCCCGTTATTCCATAGGCAGTTCAATGTGGAGGTGGTATAAAGTAAAATATGGCATGGCAGTAGAAAATGAATGAAGACATAAAATTAAATTGAGTTTCAAATACCTCTTAGAACAGTTCTTTCTACTGAATCACGATTCCTATAAAAAAAAAAAATGGTAGTGCAGATCCCTCTGCATGTTCATTCTTATGATAAAACCCAGATTACCTGAAACAATTCTGATCTACTAAAACATCTGAATATTTGAATTATGTATGCTCATACTTGATAATTTATGTATGTATGAGCTTGTTAAAATTAAATGAAACACATACTTTTCCATGTTGGATGTTTTTTGGTTTTCTCCTTCCAGATATTGTTCATTCCTCTTCCCAACATCTTTCATTGCTCTTTTCTGAACCTGCATATCCATTTTATGAATAACATTCTGGTAGTATACTGTAAAAAAATTAAGGCAACAACCCAGCTGCAGAGGAAGTTTTGAGGTTAAAAAAAGTTTTATTGCTTTTGTAATTCATAGCATTGGTGAAAGCAGCTAAAAATCACAATTGCCTTTTTTGGTACAGGTCATATTAAAATCCCTTGTCAACGTGCTATCTGATTTCAACTTTATGCCCTTCAATATTATTTATTTCTACATTTCTTCCTACCCTTTGGATTTTTTTTTTTTTAACCAGTTGTACAATATATTTCCACATGTTGAATCGTTGCCTATACTTTTACCTCCTAATTTTCTTTCCATGTTTTTAATCTGGTATAGAACTGGCTTGTGATTTTACAAGTGAGATACGTTATTAACTATACATCTTAAAATGCTCCAAAAACACAGTAGTTAATCAATAGTTTAAAATTCTTCTTGCATTTTCAACAAGATTCATAAGTTTGAAAAAAAGAAGAGTTAGATCTTGTCTATCCCATCTGCCTGAAAACAAACCTTTCTGTGAGAATTGAAAAAGCAGTAGAATTTCAGGTTCTTTGCTGCTTAAAATATACCTATTGAATGGGTTCCTAGCTACCTGCATCTGAAAGAAGGGGCAGATATTTTATTTCTGAAGCATTTCTTTTTATGTTCCATTTTCATTCATGCAGAAAGGAAAAGTTAGCCACCCAATAGTCAGTAACAGAGCAATTGAAAAGGGTTAGTTTATTGTCTCAAAACCAGCAGTCACTAAACAGTCATTAATTCTATGTTGTCTATGTATGTATTGGTCTTAGAAAACAAATAAAACATCAATCTTTAGCTATTACCTGGAGAAGATTTAACGTGTCCATAATTTTTAGTGTGTATATACTGTAACTGCATTCAGAGTGCTCAACACATCTCCAAAAGCATCTCTAGGACCAGACACATAATTTTAAAGAGTTCCTGCATGCAAAACACTATATAGATTGTGTGAATTTCTTCAGGGAATCTGCTGAGAACATTAGCCAAGTTAACATAGCTATATGATTAGCAAATGTCGGAAAAGCTTTAAAAATGAACTTTTCTTTGCATTTCCTACATTTGTATGGACTCTATATATATAGTGGGTATCTGTTCATATGTACATAATCATAGACTCACAAATAAATGAAAAAAATCAGAATTATTTTTATATCCATATCTTGGTTACAGCTTTCTCAGACAAGGATAGGGAAGAAATACTGCATTTAGAAAATACAAGAAACCAGTAAGTGTTATCACTTTCACTGATACCAGTTAAAAAGGAATTGTCTGTTTCATGCTGGGCTTCGGGAGAAGAAACTAATAAATATGCATGTGTAAGCAAAACTGTTTATGCTACCAGCAACTGCAGTAGACCTTCAAAAGGGTTTCATTTTTAAGTTCCTTGTTTTGATCTACTTTTATTTTCCCCAAATATTCACTTCTGCAGTAAAAAAAACAGCATAGGTCATTCCTGAAACATTTTAAGGTTTAAAGCCAACTACTTTAATAAGGCCATCCCTTTCCCTTATCTATGGAACAGTTCTAACCATCCTCCTTCCTGGAACACTGAGAATATTCAAGAATTACTCACTTTAAACTTCAAATGTAGTGCATAAATTGCTCCTACTATAAGACTGCAGCATTGAATTATCTAATAAAAGTGTTATTAGTGGCACAATAAGCAAGCCAAATACAGTGATCGACCTGCTAATCCAGTGACAATGGGAGAACCTCTAAAAGGAAAAAAAAAACCAAATCTAATTTTTTCTTCTCTCATTTCAACTGCAACAGGATTAGAAGAAAATCAGTGTGAAAGAACAACATCATGCCTGCAGAACTGGAGCTTGATTTACCTCTACCTTTGTGGAATCATGTGCGGCTCTCCAGAAAGAGCTTAAAATGCCACCATATCAGAGCAGTGACACATAATGCTAGTTCAGGTGTAAATAATAGTACAAGACACAAGAAGGCTGCAAGCCTGTTCTAAACTAGAAGGTAATTAGGAAGTGATTAATTTCCATGAGTCATTTCCAGCTGCAGCGTATCTCCCACTGCCCTGCATAAGCCTGGGCAAGAGTTTCCCAAGGAGCCCTTCCTTCTGGCAGGGTGGCACAAGGTGCAGGGCGGCCAGCTTGGAGCCGCTGCGGCACACTGTGGGCACCAGCACGTTCGGCCCCACATACAAGATCGCCAAGCTGCTCACAGCAGAATGTTCCTGGCAGCAGTCCTGCCCATTTCAGCATCCCTCAGTTCCAAACAGAGGAGAAAACCAAAAGCTTCCCATACAAAACCAAAAAAAAGTCGTCTGTGGAAAAAAGTTTTCACCTGTTAAAAGCATTTCTCTTAATTTATGTAATGTAATATTGAAACAAAGTTTCCAGAAACACAGAGCAAGGCTTTTGAGGGAACAATGTCAGAGGACTGACTGGCTGGCTGCCAGCTTTGTGAATCTAAGCCTTTAAAAATTCTCTCTCTTCTGACTATGATTTGATTCAATCTTTAAACAAAGTGCACCTGCCTGCTTAAATCAACAACAACAAAAAGATTAACAGTAAAGGTAAAGATAGCTTTTTGTGAAGAGTATGAAAGGAGAAAGCACTTTTAAAATAAAAGAAAAGTAAATTGGAGGGTTAAGAGGTCAATCAAATTTACTAAAGATCTGGAACTAAAATCCAAGGCATACAGAAAGCTGAGGCTGAAAGATGATAAACACAGTACTTCCATATGCTTGTCTGAAACAATAAACAGCATCAGAATTATCACTAAAAATCTATTTAATCTTAAAATTATTTTCCCATCATTTAACTGCATTTAATTGACTATACAAAATTTGTCTCAATCTATGATATTGATCACCTGTTTCTGGAAATGCTAACCATCTTTTCTGAGGAAGATAAAACGTTTTTTGTACTCTGGGCCCCCCACGAGCATTAGCCCCGAGCTGCTTCCTCCTGACCCCGGACCCGGACCCGGAGGTTCCCGGCAACGAATCAGGAGAGGAGGGGGCGTAGCCAGAAGCACCGTGGAGGCACTGCGGGCGATTTAAGCGATTTAAATGCTCCACCCCCTGTTATCAGGTGATAAAAAGCCTCCTGGAGGGAGAGGGAGAGGGAGACTCAGCAGTGCCTGTGTGAGTCAGCAGTGACTGGGTGTGTCCCAGGGCAGGAGAGGCTGCAGTTGTTTGCAGCTCGTTGGGGAGGGCACTAACTCCCTCCCAGTGCACAAGGCGAGGAAGGTGCCAAGGAGCTGTGAACCAGGGGTGGCACCAACAGGTATTTCCCAGTTCAGTGAAAGAACAATGGTATCTACCTGGTGGAAGAAGACCAAAATGGATGTGGGAACCCAGACAGAGCTCCCACGGAAAGAGGCGATGGTGCAGGTTGCGGGCTGCAGGGAATGCTACAGCGTCTCTGTAGTGTCAGGGGGCTGTGTGCGCTGTGAGCAAGTAGATGATCTGCTTGGCCGAGCGGCACAGCTGCAAAGCCAGGTTGAAAGGCTTCAAGCCGAAGTAGAAAGGCTTAGGAGCATTCGGGAGGCTGAAATGGAGATAGACTGGTGGAGCCAGGCTCTGCCCTCCCTGCAACAAAAATGGGAGCACCTGCCAGAGAGCTCCCAGGATCGAGGGACCCCTGTACTCTGCCCCTCTCAGGTGGAAAACAATAACCTAGAGGAGAACAATAACCTAGAGGAGAGGAGTGAGTGGAGGCAAGTCTATGGCCGTGGCAAAAGGCGAGTGCCCTCCTTGCCTACCTTGCCTCCACAGGTACCTCTGAGCAACAGATATGAAGCCCTAGTGGAACACAGCCGGTCCAACGGGGGTGTGGTGGAGAGGCAACCTATATCAGAGGTCCCACCACAGTCAGAAAAACCTGACGGGCGTATAGCTACCTCCTCCACAAGGAAGAAGAGAAGAGTTTTAGTGGTTGGAGACTCCTTCCTAAAGGGATCTGAGGGCCCAATATGCAGAGCTGACCCCCATCACAGGGAGGTCTGCAGCCTGCCTGGAGCCCGAATCAGGGATATCACCAGGCAACTCCCCAACCTGGTGAAGGCCACAGACTACTACCCCCTGCTGATCTTCCAGACAGGTGGGGAAGAAGCTGCATCCCGTAGTCTGCGGGGGATGAAAAAAGACTACAAGGCCCTAGGGCGGTTGGTGAAAGAGTCTGGAGCACAAGTTGTTTTCTCCTCTCTCCTTCCATTTTCAGGTGATGACGTGGGATGGAACAGTAGTATTCTCTCTATTAACGCCTGGCTACGAGACTGGTGCTACAGGCAGGGCTTTGGGTTCTTTGATAATGGCTGGTTTTATAAGACACCAGGCGTGACAGTGATACATGGGAAAGGTTTATGTCGTAGGGGCAAAAGGGTTCTGGGACAGGAAGTAGCAGGGCTCATTCGGAGAGCTTTAAACTAGATTCGAAGGGGGATGGGGTGGTAGCTGGGCTTGCACCACTGGGGCAACGCTCTAGTGTTGAGGTAGACCAGGAGGCCTCCCATCCCCCTGGGGTGAATTCAGGGGGTGAATCTGGGATGAAACCGGTGTGCCCAGCTCGCTCCCTGAAATGCCTGTACACCAATGCACGCAGCATGGGGAATAAGCAGGAGGAGTTAGAAATCCGTGTTCGGTCGGGGGGCTATGATCTAGTGGCAATTACTGAGACTTGGTGGGATGCCTTGCATGACTGGAATGTGGTCATGGATGGCTATGTCCTGTTCAGGAAAGACAGGCCGCTAAGGAGAGGTGGTGGAGTTGCTCTTTATGTGAGTGAGCAGCTAGAATGTATTGAGTTCTGTCCAGAGGCAGATCAGGAGCGAGTTGAGAGTTTGTGGGTGCGAATTAAGGGGCAGGCTGGCAGGGGTGATACTGTTGTGGGTGTCTATTACAGGCCACTGGATCAGGATGAGGAGGGTGATGAGGCCTTCTACAGGCAGCTGAGAGCAGTCTCGCAATTACAGGGCCTGGTTGTTGTGGGGGATTTCAACTACCCTGATATTTGCTGGGAGGCCTACTCAGCCAGCCATCCCCAGTCCAGGAGGTTCCTCCAGTGCATTGATGATAACTTTCTGATGCAAAGGGTGGATGAGCCAACTAGGAGAGGAGCGCTGCTGGATCTGATCCTCACTAACAAGGAGGGTCTGGTTGAAGAGGTGAAGGTTGAGGGCAGCCTTGGTTGTAGTGACCATGAGATGGTAGAGTTCAGGATCTCATGTGGCAGGAACAGAATAGCTAGCAGAATCACAACCCTGGACTTCAGGAGGGCCAACTTTGGCCTTTTCAAGCAATTGCTAGGGGAAATCCCATGGGACAGGGTACTAGAAGGTAAGGGGGCCCAAGATAGTTGGTTAGCATTCAAGGACTGCTTCTTCTGAGCTCAAGATCAGAGCATCCCAGCAGGTAGGAAGTCAAGGAAGGGTACCAGGAGACCTGCATGGTTGAACAGGGAACTGCTGGGCAAACTCAAGTGGAAGAAGAGGGTGTACAGATCATGGAAGGAGGGGCTGGCCACTTGGGAGGAATAGAAGTCTGTTGTCAGAGGATGTAGGGAGGCAACTAGGAAAGCTAAGGCCTCCTTGGAATTAAACCTTGCAAGAGAGGTCAAGGACAACAGAAAGGGCTTCTTCAAATACATTGCAGGTAAAGCCAACATTAGAGGCAATGTAGGCCCACTGATGAATGAGGTGGGGGTCCTGGAGACAGAGGATGAAAAGAAGGCGGAGTTACTGAATGCCTTCTTTGCCTCTGTCTATACTGTTGGAGGCTGTCCTGAGGAGCCCCGGACCCCTGAGGCCCCAGAAGAAGTCAGGATAGAGGAGGAATCTGTCTTGGTTGATGAGGGCTGGGTCAGGGACCAATTAAGCAACCTGGACGTCCATAAATCCATGGGCCCTGATGGGATGCACCCGCGGGTGCTGAGGGAGCTGGCGGAAGTCATTGCTAGGCCACTCTCCATCATCTTTGCTAAGTCGTGGGCAACGGGAGAGGTGCCTGAGGACTGGAGGAAAGCAAATGTCACTCCAGTCTTCAAAAAGGGCAGGAAGGAGGACCCGGGTAACTATAGACTGGTCAGCCTCACCTCCATCCCCGGAAAGGTGATGGAGCAACTTGTTCTTGGTGCTGTCTCTAGGCACATCAAGGATAGGGGGATCATTAGGGGCACTCAGCATGGCTTCACCAACGGGAAGTCTTGCTCAACCAACTTGATAGCCTTTTATGAGGATGTTACCCGGTGGATAGATGATGGTAAAGCTGTGGATGTGGTCTATCTCGATTTCAGTAAAGCGTTTGACACGGTCTCCCACAGCATCCTCGCAGCTAAACTGAGGAAATGTGGTCTGGATGATCGGGTAGTGAGGTGGATTGTGAACTGGCTGAAGGAAAGAAGCCAGAGAGTAGTGGTCAGCGGGACAGAGTCCAGTTGGAGGCCTGTGTCTAGCGGAGTCCCTCAAGGATCGGTTCTGGGACCAGTTCTATTCAATATATTCATTAATGACTTGGATGAGGGATTAGAGTGCACTGTCAGCAAGTTCGCTGATGACACAAAACTGGGAGGAGTGGCTGATGTGCCGGAAGGCTGCGCAGCCATTCAGAGAGACCTGGACAGGCTGGAGAGTTGGGCGGGGAGAAATTTAATGAAATATAACAAGGGCAAGTGTAGAGTTCTGCATCTGGGCAAGAACAACCCCATGTACCAGTACAAGTTGGGGGGCAGACCTGTTGGAGACCAGCGTAGGGGAAAGGGACCTGGGGGTCCTAGTGGACAGCAGGATGACCATGAGCCAGCAGTGTGCCCTTGTGGCCAAGAAGGCCAATGGCATCCTGGGGTGTATTAGAAGGGGTGTGTTTAGCAGGTCAAGAGAGGTTCTCCTCCCCCTCTACTCTGCCCTGGTGAGGCCGCATCTGGAGTATTGTGTCCAGTTCTGGGCCCCTCAGTTTAAGAAGGACAGGGAACTGCTAGAGAGAGTCCAGCGCAGAGCCACGAAGATGATTAAGGGAGTGGAACATCTCCCTTATGAGGAGAGGCTGAGGGAGCTGGGTCTCTTTAGCTTAGAGAAGAGGAGACTGAGGGGTGACCTCATTAATGTTTATAAATATGTAAAGGGCAAGTGTTAAGAGGATGGAGCCAGGCTCTTCTCAGTGACATCCCTTGACAGGACAACGGGCAATGGGTGCAAGCTGGAACACAGGAGGCTCCACTTAAATTTGAGGAAAAACTTCTTTACGGTGAGGGTGACTGAACACTGGAACAGGCTGCCCAGAGAGGTTGTGGAGTCTCCTTCTCTGGAGACATTCAAAACCCGCCTGGACGCGTTCCTGTGTGATATGTCTAGGCAATCCTGCCCCGGCAGGGGGATTGGACTAGATGATCTTTCGAGGTCCCTTCCAATCCCTAACATTCTGTGATTCTAAGTAATGTCCTGTAATTCCTATTAGATGCTAAGCTATTGAAGGTGTACGTAAGGAAGCTAGCTTTGTATACGGAGTTTATGATCAAGTCACTTGTATTCTTTCCAGGATGGATTTTTCTCTCCAGTAGAGTTGCAGTGACACAAAATCATCATATTGCATGGACGGTTCTGTGCATAGCTCAAGTGTGCATGTTTTGTTCTTAGAAACCTTCAAGTCTAGTTTTAAGAAAAGCCAAGGAATAAGCCTGAAATGCATTATTTTTATTTTCCAGTCAGCCATTTATATTTTTGAACTTCTCCATTCAGCTCTTGTATATTAACATACCTTTGCACATCATCATCAATTAATCTCCACTAGAAATAATTTAAGAGGTTTTACACATTTCCAGATGTTTCACAGTACAATAACTGTTATGCAGTTATTGATAAATGAGTGACCTATTCCTATGCTGGAGAGAGAGGAATTTGAAGGCTGTGTGCCTTTGTAATTAATAGCTGAAAAAGGAGAGATGGTTATTTTGCTTATTTTTAAAGAAATGAGTTGTCTCTGTTTCTACCTCTTCTCACATGAGTTATCAAAATTCAACTTGCAAGTCTCACACCCTGCTTACATAAACAAATAGGTAAGAGTTTATTTACCACAGCAAACAGTCAACTGAATGTGAAATATTGGCTTCTCTCATTGCCCTGTATCCTCCATTATTCTCCAAGCAACACTGTTTCCCTTATAAAACAGGAAACAATTAGTTTACAGAAGTTTACCTTTGAAGGACATTTATAGTTTATTGGTAGACTTAGAGGATGCACTGAAAAGCTGGTCTTGTATAGTTTGGCAGCCAGACCTTGGAAACTGAACAGCAACCTGCTTGCTTTCCACACAGCAAATAGGCTTATTTGCAAATGGTGTTTACACAGAATAACCTACTGACAGCTTTAGAAATTACATTTTTTTTGTATGGCTACAGTCTATTCAAAACAGTATTTTACAATTCAGCTAACTTCATAAATGCTTTTTTTTAAGAATCCCCAAACACTTTAAAAGACAGGATATGTTATAATTAGGGTGAACCTTACTGAAATGTTTTACAATTTACAGCTGAGAAGTAGAGAAAGATACAGTATTTAGAGCGATTTTCAATTCTAAAGCTTCTAAATCAGTGGCAGCATAAGCCAATTTTAATGGAATATGACTGCCACAGAAGGTCAGTTTCTGGCTTATACAGAACTAATGGTGGTCCAGCTTTTCTAGAGCAGGTGTACAGATCACAGTGACAGTTATACCTCTTCCAATATGAAAAGAACTAAACTAAATGATATAATAACTATGAATTATGTAATAAATACATTAAAAAATATTCTGAAAAAGGTTTCTGAACAAAATGCTTGCATGTGCATATAAAAACAGATCACTAAGCTATCTCTACAATCTACAAGAATGCACAAGGTGTGGTGCATCCTGTGAGTACAAGCCAAGTAGACCAGAGAGGACCACAGGGCATAGTACTGTTAATCACCCTTGGGGAGGTAGAGGGTGTCACTTTTGCTTGGGCAAATTTTCCCATGTGTGAAGAGATTCTGCAAGAACAGTAAACGCCACCTAAGGAGTAGAAAGCAGTCTTTTGTTGGCTAATTCACATAAAAAAAGATAGCAAGGATTAATGAGCTAGGCTAAGCATTAGTATCGTGGCCTCCACTAACAATGTCCTGTGACTCTCTGCTAATTTCCTTTTATTTATTTTCAGCTTTTCTTATTTCACATATCTTTAGCCCATGCGTTGACACACACCTCAATGAGTTTCTCACGAGTTTGAGCTTAACCAAATGACCCTACTGTACCAGCTGCTGAAGGTTACAAGGCTGTGCTCCTCTGATGTGCAGCAATTACACCAGCATTACATGACGTATAGATGAATCCCCATCCTGGTGCAGCAGCCCATCTCCTTAGCAGAATACATCACACTACACTCATCACTCCATATACAAAATTATGAGAAATGTTATAATAGTAACATAATATGCACTTTTAATTTTTTCAGTTAACATTTTAAAATACATTCTGTCAGTTCAGGACACATCACCAGGCACAGAGGTTGCTTTGTCAGTCTCCTAGTTAGTGCTACAGCTAGCGTGGGAGCTGGAAGTGGATCTTATCTGTGAGATGAAAGGAAGAATTAAGATGGATCTATTTTGCTTTTTTTAAAAAGAACACAAATATTGAAAGGCTTCTGATGGCAGCCTTCTCTTTAATGATACATTGGCTCCAAGAAAGTGAGCTTGTGCTCTGTAGCAAGAACAAGGCACCTTTATGGAGACCTCCATATGTGTATATTTTATATCTTCTAAATTCTAACCCTCCTCTCGGGTGCAGACTACTGCCCAGTCTCATCAGTGAGTATTGTCTCCCTGATCAGCAGCTTCTGATTAACAGAAAAGAGATGGTCTGTTGGAGATGATCCAGACTGCTTCAATACTAACATACAGTGAGTGATGGGTCATCACATATATATTGTCTCCTTTATGTGTGGTAGACCTGGGGGTACCACTTCCTACAGGTTATACACCACAGCAGCTTGTCTAGCATCATCCTGAAAAGTTAGGTTCCTCAATTTGAAACAGTGAGAATGTCTCTTCCATCAGGAACATGATTAATGAAAACAGCTGGAGCAGAGGTCACAGCAGAAGAAGGAGCAGGAAATGGTGGTATGTTGTCACAACAATCACAAGAGTGGTAACAGATGGTGGTGGTACCTAGGGCTCAGCTCAATTTTAACGTGTGATGCGTGCACAAACTAGAGGAATGTTGTATGTGTTACACATGCTAGAAAGGTTTATTGGAGAGTAAGGATAAAGGTGTTCGAGATGTATTCCTCATCCAGAGTTGTCCCACTAGTGCTATTCTGCATAGATTCAGCCAGTCTGCTTTAGAAACAGCAGGCTCTGGCTGTTAGCTGCACAGGACCAATTGGCCAGAGGGATATAAAACTTTCATTAGACAGTATCACCAGAGCAGCAGCATAATCTAATTTCCTTTTATAACATTTGGAAAAGACAAAGTTCTTCCAAATAGAATTCTAAGAAAGAAACGATGTAATTTGATTGTTAGAGGTAGTAAATTAGAAACACCTTCCTTTGGCACCTAGAGCTAGTAAATAGCTTATATCACACATCCAAAATGAGGTTCGATTATAAGAAAGTCCTCACACTTTAAGACTATTCTCATCTCTAATTCCATTATGGAAAAGCCTTTTACACATCTTGGGCATCTATAGGAAACTTTACCTTGGCTGTTCCTTACTACTGGCAACGCAAAAGACTTTATGTTGTTGCTTTGTTAAAGAATGGAAATACTGTGTTTATCATCTAAGCAGTTTTGAAAGAGCTGCCATCTAAGGTGGCCGCTAGCTTACAAAGCCTTTTTTTGTTCGATACAACACTGGCACCCTGGGCAGAAGTTCACAAGCAATGGCCCATTAGTGCCGACTAATCAACACAGATCTGGCACAAGAGCAACAGTGCAATCTAAGATACTGAGTTTGTAGCTTTGGGGTATTTTTCATTTGGTCTTCAGTACCAAGTCAAATCTGATGTAACTGCTGTTTTTTCTGACAAAATCTGAGTCTAAGTCACATTATGCAACGTTATCATACTTTGATATAGCAGTTGCAAATCAACGTTTCACTTCATGGTGCTTCCTACAATCTGAAAATAGTCAAGTTATAGGTACATATATAGAGAATACTAAGGATACAAGAATATAGTGAAGACACAAAATTCATGAAAGTGTATCAAGTCAATCAGGCTTTAAACTCATCTAATAACCTTATGCATTACAGATCATGAAGTTTTTCACTTAGATGTGCAGATGTGAAATAATTTTTTTCTAATTAAAAGCAAGAAATGTAAGGAATTTCAGGTAATAAAAAATAGTATGAAATATTCAGCCATAGTACAAAAAAATTCCTATATAGAAAATATCCCATCTCGATCATTAAATAAATAGAAAACTGTACAAAAGTGAATATATATAAAGCAAAATTACATAAACCAACATGTCATCATTGGTGTTTCACTAAATATCACTGACTGTATCTTTACTGCTAGCTTTCAATATTGTCTGTCAAAAGGATATTTTGTTTTCATCCACACATTTACCTGCCAATACACTACAATTTCCTGTATTATGACAAGTCATTTGTCTCTCCACAGGGCAAAATGTTATTTGAAGTAAATGACAATAGTCAGATGAATTTGAAAAAAAATAATTTTCCCATTCTGGAAATGGAAAGTTGTTAAGTATTAAAAAAGGTTCTTCATAATTTTCCAATACAGAACATCAAAAAGAAAAACCTCTAAAAGCAGCCTTCCAAAAAGCACACAAAAACAATCAGCAAATTGCGTCTTGGGAAGATGCATGAGCCTGTAATACCCCAGTAGGCCTTGGTCACGCTGGCCACATAGCCTCTCTTGAACAAACATGCACATACACACCCCTGTCCAAATTCAATGCCTGTGAACACAGTTTCCTACCAAAGTAGCTGTTGAAGCAAACCAAAACCCCAAGCAAAACAGCAGAGGTTGCTGCAGCATGCACCTTTCTAGGTGTGAGCAGCCAGAATAGATCCCATATAATGAATATTCAGGTATACTAATCAGGTAATAAGATAAAGCACTGCTGGCTCTCTGTTCCTCTTTTGTGAGGTCTGGGGAGATTTCATCATACATCTATTTTCATTCAAAATGGCATTGACTGAAAGGTGTATCCGTTTACAAATAATTCTTTAAACAGGACACAGAGCCTATAGGAAAAGCAGTGCTATGTGCAATTTCATTAATTCTTCCCCCTAATGAGCAAAATGAAAAACAACTATCATATACACTCTAAAAAACTCTTTACTTTAAACTCCAAAATATTTCAAGGCTTTCTTCAATTGTTTTTGGCAATTAATTAATGTTTTTCTTAATTCTTCTTTAATTAATATCTTGTTCTCTGTGTTTCGATGGTTCAACACCAGAGACTCACAGATGAAGTTTTCCAAAAGGGAAACTCCACAAAGGACTATCCAGTTGCAAAATGGCTGCTACCTCACGCTCTTCTCAATGCGACTCCGACTCCTGGCAGCGTAAGATGCCTGAGTATCTCCTAGATTTTTTTCCTTAAGGGAAAAAACAAGAAGCAGAGGATTTTTGGAAGGTATCAGTTTATTTCAGTGCCATTGATAACAATGAGATGCAGCAGGCATTTTGGAAGGAAACTTTTACATGTTTCTTGTAATAGAAACTTCGAGTAATTTCTCAAAAGATAGATTAAGTTGCAAATGTCTAGCAGCCCAATATGACCATAAAAGCAAAAAATATTTATTTTCACTAATTCTCCATTGCACCCAACTCTACTGAGTTTCACCCAGATAGTCTAACACTTGGAAATACTGTGTTGCATGCACACAACTTTTGCACATGACAGCATGCATACAGAAAGAAACAGGGTTTGGCTACTTCACTCCCACATTATATAATTTTGTCACTGCTCTTAGAGTGTTAAATAAGAATATAGAAGCTAGAGGAAAAGGAGAGAGATAGTAACGTATTTGATAACGATAAGGAAAAGGAATACACAGAGTCTTTGTGAGGGATGATGTGGTTGTGGAAGAAAAATGAGGGAGTGACAGGAAAGAGGGAGGTACAGAGATATTGGAGAACGTACTTCAGCTACTTTAATGCTATTCTGGCAAAACAGAATAGCTGTGAATGCAGTTTAGTTGCTGACTATAATCTACTCAGCCTGCACTATTTTGTATTGTAAAGAACAAAGTTGATGCTGGATCTGCCATAAAGTTGACACACAAGTTACTCATTTAAGATTAGGATTTAGTGGATCAAACTTCTTCTGCCTTCAAGTAAGCTGCACTCTGGCTGTCTTGTGGTTTGAGGAGGACAGAATGTCAGGAATTGCTGAACACCTGAACAACAATTAAACTCAGGTATTTCTATTAGCAAGTCTTGTCCATGATATCACTCACTTTTCTTTTACAGGCACCTCTATAGTTACTCTTCTAGGGAGAGACTTTTCCAAAATCTAAATTTACCTCCATATGCATTTCTCAAGAATGGTGGAATACATATCAGGGGAAGAAAACCCCAAGCTATTTTGTGTATTCCAATAGCATCTAAAATCTCCCACCTAAACTAGAGTAACAGTTTAAGCATTGTAAAACCATACAACAAAAGGCAACCAGTAAAATAAAAAGTTTTTAATTTAAACAAACAAAACAGATTGAAGAAAGATGGTATTATGCCCATTTAGCAAAGTGAACTGAGTCACCAGCAGGCTGGCTTACCTAGGTTACACAGTAGTTTGTGACATTAGGGAACAAAGGAGAAATCAAAATCTTTCAATTCCCAGAATACTGCCTTAACCAAACCCCAAAATTGCTCTCCCACAAAACCAAATTTTTGGTTTCTTTACAGAAAAGAAATTAGTACCCAAGGCTGTATCTGTATTGCATAAATTGTAAAAGCATAAATCACAAATTATGTCATGTATTATAAATACTTTTTCACTGTTTATGCCCTTTAACATCCTACTTCCATAATGATTAGCTTTCATTAATTTTAACACATGCAAATATAATCACATGAAATACTTAGCATTGGAAGAAAATGTATAGAAACAAATTTTATATTACCAATTACTTATTCATAGATTCTCTTGGAATCAGAACAGATGTTTTAATTAAGAATAACTATGAAATGAATTAAATTGTAATTTTAATACATGTTTCTAGTGATGCAAACTGAGCTATATTTATCCATCCAGCCTCATTATGTATTTCTCAAATTCTTCATATATAGATCTTTCTGCTATGTGGTACTTCTCTTCCAGGAAAAGGTCACAGAAGAAAAAAAAATTTATTACAAGAAAAAATTTCTTTTGCTCAGTAATGGATTTTCTCCAGTCATTGCTCTTTCACTAACCCTGTGATTGTTTGCTTTAGTACACATTAATTTCCACAGCCAATAAATATTCAGTTATCTTTTTCTTAAGAAAACAAACACCGCTAATGCTGCCCATTAGTATCTACATACTTTAAGAGAAATATGTTTAATTCAATCATGGTTTTCCTTTTATTGAGAAGAAACTTGGTCAAAGACTTTTATAGAGAAATCTAAGTAGAGCTTTCAATGCTTTGTTGTTTGATTTAGTTCACAATGATTATACTGGCAGTGAGCACGTCACACATTTTGGCAGCTCCTGTTGCAAAAGAGTTTTTCTTTAACATCAATATCTCCCAGGGGTTTGTCTGCTTGAATGTATTTCTTTGTAGGATGGGGATTCCTGTCATACATAATGATCCTTATGATTGCTTCATATAGGATTTCTCTGCAGAATTACTGTGTGACCTTTATATTTCATTTAAAGTGCTGCAATAAAATGCAAAATGACAAGAAAGGCAACTAAAATTTTCCTCAATGACACAAAGCCAACAAAATTTTCATTTACCACTGGAAGAAAACAGATCAATGGAAGATTAAAACTTCAAATGGAGGTGTTACGCACAAATGAAATCCAAAATGGTTGCTGATGCGTGGACTTCACTTGCTCTCTCTTCCTTTGGCTGGGAAAAGAACTATCTTGTTGGAAAAGCTGGGTCACAGAACTATGCGGAGAAAGTGCTAAAAACATTCAACATCCGTGGCGTGACTTATTAACTGCTACAGTACAGAAAGTGGTGTAATTGCTAAGAAAAACAGTGTATTATTGGGAACTGCAGGGCCACACAAGATACCTAAAATTCCTGCATCTGCCAACAATTACTGTTTATTTTACTGTTATAACAAATATAAGTCCTGTTCATGGAAAACAGTCCACTTAAACACTTTTCAGACTGGCAGTGGAGAAATGATATTTTCTAGGACAGGTTGTCCCTTTTGATGACTTTTAAAATAATTTCTTCACAATAATTTCTTCACAAGTTCCTCAGCCTATGGATTACTGTCTACTTATTATTGTTTGCCAGGATTTGAAAAGTGCTTTACTTATGTTCTATCTTTTCATCCTTCTATTAAATCAGTGCGTTAATCCCAGCAGCTTCAGCTGCTTAATATTTCTTAAACATGGGATATTCTGATCACCTCTGCTACTAAGAATTTGATTCATCTGATGACAAATTCTCCTTTGCATGATTATTGCACATTTCTTGCCATTTTAAGGGCAAGAGAGCTCTATTTTACAATGCTGGTTATGCCTGGCTGCAAATTTATTATCTGGGGGATGGGGAAGGAGGGCCTACAGTACTTGAAAGATGACACATTGTTTTACTCATGTAGGAATATGGTGTACGAGATATGCTAGATCTTGTCTTATGGAAAAAAGATATTAATTGTGCTAATGGACCATCCCAGCTACCTGCTACATTTGATGAAATATGTCATTCCATTTCCTTCCCAGTTTAATCACCATGGCTAATTGTGGTGGCTCCATCAGTTTGGTCGCTCCTCAACTGCTGCATTTTTTTCCCCCCTACTACTCCAGTGGAAGTGCCTATGAGAGATGACATCTGGAAGGCATCTCAATAGTTAGGAGGGATTCACTTTTTCCTTTCTTTGTCACCTCTGCAGCTCCCTTCTGTGGCTGTCTATTCACTGCAGTAGGGTGCTATCCCACTTCCTGCATCTGGACTTCATCCCACGGCTTCTTCAAGATGATGATTTGGACACAGGAGATTTTTCATTGTCCTTCACAAATGATTCTTTTTGGGATAATTTAGGACTGGACACTTGAAATTGGCTGAGCACTTAGTCCTCCAGTATTCTTTCTTTGTTTCCAAACAATTCGGTATTGTGCTCAACGAGAGATAGAATCATAGAATCATAGAATGGTTTGGGTTGGAAGGGACCTTAAAGAACATCTAGTTCCAACCCTCCTGCCATGTGCAGGGACACCTTTCCTCTAGACCAGGTTGCTCAAAGCTTCATCCAACCTGGCCTTAAACACTGCCAGGGAGGGGGCAGCCACAGCTTCTCTGGGCAGCCTATTCCAGTGTCTCACATAGATAGAAACATAGGCAAATTGCAAAACATTCTCAATGGTTCTTTAGCACTGCAGAAATTCTGGATTAGCCCCAACACTCGGAATATTACTTTCACCATCATATTCTATTAAGATCTGGTTAATTGTTTTTCTGTCTGGTCCAAAGACATATGCAGTGAAAATTGGCTTTCCAACTGCTTCCTAGTTATTTTCATATCAGACATCTAGGTTCAGGAGAGCATTTAAAAAACTGCTAATAAGGTTCTACATGGTTTCTCATCACAGATACCAGAGCTTTTCATAGGTATAAAAATCTATTATACTGAGTCATTAAATTCCTAAATCTTAGTTTTAAATGTCAAGCTGGAGATGGAAAATTTTTGCCTTAATGACCTAATATTAACCTCTTATACTAGTTTTTATATGTGTATAAATAGATCAATGATAATCAAGGATAACTGGAGATAAGTTAATGTAAATCATGTGGTACCCGAAATGTGGCTTACTGCATGAAACAGAGCCTCAACTAATGTGAAGTATTTCTGGATTTTAGTAGAATGAGTAAGTTTACTCAACAGAATGAATCTATTTCTTAAATTGTAGGATAAGAACTACTTCCTTTCACTGGATCAAGAGACAGAACTCAGGAGATGCAGGTCCTATTTCCACTCTACTATAGTCTTGACAAGGTACCAAGAACATCCAATTATTCTTCTCTGTACCTCAATTTTCCAACACATAAAATAAAAATTCTATTGACTTCTTGGTATAACATTGTGAGGTCTCCTGGATAAAAAGAGAACTAACAGAGTGGGGTAAAATCATGATGAGATTATACAGTTTCAAAATTCTCATCCACATTGCTGACACCACATGAGCTGACTCACCTGTAGACTTGCATATTTCCCTCAATAATTATATTAAATCCATTTATTGTATTTCAGTCCTCACTTACTTCTGGCAATGCAAAAATGTTTTATTACTTAAACTTTTCTATAACTACTCTTAATTTATTGATTTTTGTTAGTGAATGTTGCAATTCATGAAAAGCTATAAAGAGCATAAATGCATAAACTAATATTTTCCATGTGTCTTAAAAACAAATCAGTGTGGTGTAATAGAATATGAATCAGTTAACCAGAGTAATTTATTTGCACTCAATCAACTATTCATAATTTTTTATAGTATCTAAAGTACATCTAGAAATACTGATATATTTTTCTAGCAAAATGCATTCATTTCATAACATGTTATTGATCACTTATTCACCTACAGAACTTCCAGCTAGTAGGTTTTTCACATTCATCCATTTGTGAAAATAGTGATCTACTTCTCCACGTACTGGAAATTATCAAGTTGTTGGTAGTGAAGCTTTAGAAGGGAAACATTGTCCTTTTCAGTGGTTGTGTTTGAGAAGAGTTTAGAAGCAATTATTAGGTAGATATAGGTAGAAGAAGAGTTCTTCCTCAAAGACAAACAAGGAGGAAATACCTATGGTTACCACCTGCAACAAAAGTCACATACTTAAGATTGTATTTGAAACAGAGTCTTTGAGGAAGAAAGACTTTAATCTAAATAGACTGAAAAGGTTTTAAAAATGCCTTAGCACAGCGGCCTTAATTACTGGAGTTAGTGACCCATATAGTAAATCAAGAAATAAATCATTTCTACGTATTTTTTGCATTTTATGAAAATTATCAACAAAGGCATCACTAAACTAAAATATAGTTTTCTAAAACAAATTAGAATGAAATAAAACTCTGTAAGTAGTGAACTTATTCAAAGTTAGTCTTTTTTTTTTTAACCTCAACTGCTTTTAACAAAGAAACCCAAAGCAGCTTCCATATTGTTACCAGTAAATTCTGTTTACTATGAAAATTAGAATTTCTCAGCTGTAGCTCAACTAGAAGCCTCTGAATCTCATAAACCATGCATGATAAAAAACTGGCAAGCAATGAAATGTATGAATCAGACTTTTAAAAGCAGTGGTCTCCTCTGAGAAGGAGGTAAGACTTTCTTCAGTTACTACAGTCAAAGCTCAAAACCTCAACTAACAGGTATGACAAACAGATTATGTTGGACTTCTTAAGATATGCCACAGCAATGGCATGAAACTGGCCTTTTTTGTTGTTAAGATGACTATCAGAGTGACATGAATGATCAATTTCACTATATTCATTTGAAAATTAAACAGCTGTTCAATTGTTGTCTCTATGAAAGGCACTATTAGAGCAACATAAAGGTATCAAGACAGACATCTGTTCAACTGCACATACATCTATCTCAGAGATTTGCTAATTTTTGTGTTTCTAAATAAATCTTCATTTAAGGATGCCAAATGTTTTAAAATATGCAAATTGAACATAAAAAACTCTATAAGGTATACAAGTACTATATGCATTTCATAGAGGAAAACAGATACAAGAATAAGTGATTTGCCCAGTCTCAAAGAATATATTGAAAGCGAAGCCCAGGTGAGTAATTTATAATCCTACTTCTCAAGCTGAGGTGCTAGTCCCAGGGAAATCCATGGCTGCTTTCTGACCACATTCCCAGGGAGAGAACTTCACACAGAATCATTTGCTCCAACCACTAGAGAAAACATTGCCTCTCTCTGCTCTCTCCACAGTTTAATTCCAGAAAGAGGACACTAGGTTAACTAATCTTCCCTAAAACCTTGCATTTTAGAAATATATAAAATTTATATGGTTTATACAAACAGACTTGTATAAATACATCAATATAGGTGAGGGAAAGTGGGGCTTTAGATGGAAAGTTTTCTATCTTTCATTTTTTTAATACAAAGATTATAAACTAGAGTAGGTAGGCACAGAAACTACAAGAAATTCTCTTTAATATCTTTATCAATGATCTGGATTAGAGGATCGAGTGCACCCTCAGTAAGTTCTCAGACGACACCAAGTTGGGCGGGAGTGTTCATCTGCTTGAGGTTAGGAAGGCTCTGCAGAGGGATCTGGACAGGCTGGATTATTGGGCTGAGGCCAACTGTATGAGGTACAACAAGGCTAAGTGCCAGGTCCTGCACTGGGTCACAACAACCCCATGCACCGCTACAGGCTTGAGTAGGAGTGGCTGGAAAGCTGCCTGCTGGAAAAGGACCTGGGGGTGTTGATCGATAGCTGGCTGAATATGAGCCAGTGTGCCCAGGTGGCCAAGAAGGCCAACAGCATCCTGGCTTCTATCAGAAATAGTGTGGCCAGCAGGACTAGGGAACTGGTCATCCCCCTGTACTCAGCACTGGTAAGGCCGCACCTCAAATACTGTGTTCAGTTTTGGGCCCCTCACTGCAAGAAAGACATTGAGGTGCTGGAGTGAGTCCAGAGGAGGGCGACCAAGCTGGTGAAGGGTATGGAGCACAAGTCTTATGAGGAGTGGCTGGGGGAACTGGGATTGTTTAGCCTGGAGAAAAGGAGGCTGAGGGGAGACCTTATCACTCTCTACAACTACCTGAAAGGAGGTTGTAGCGAGGCGGGTGTTAGTCTATTCTCCCAAGTGACTAGTGATAGGATGAGCGGAAATGGCCTCAAGTTGTGCCAGGGGAGGTTTAGATTGGATATCAGGAAAAATTTGTTCACTGAAAGGGTTATCCAGCATTGGAACAGGCTGCCCAGGGAAGTGGTGGAGTCACCATCCCTGGAGGTATTTAAAAGATGAGTAGATGTGTTTAGGGACATGGTTTAGTGGTGGACTTGGCAGTATTAGGTTAATGGTTGGACTCTATGATCTTAAAGGTCCTTTCCAACCAAAACGATTCTATGATTCTACGATTCTAAAATATCAGTTCACAATTGGAATTAGATAAACATGACCTGTAGAACTGTGTAATTTCCCTCACAGCAAACACATTTTCAAAAAAGATTCATATTTGAATAGAAATCTTATACTAAAATAACACCCAAATAATCTCTGAATAAAAATAGTTAATATGTTCACGACAAATGTCAGTCACACAGTGAAGTGAAAAAAGCAATTGACTAAGTAAGCTTAACCTTTATGATTGCAATTAAAAATAGACATAATAGTATCAAGGCTTCCTGATTTTTAAACCAGATGTTTATTTTTTTGAGAAGTAATGGATATCACACTGCAAATTTAAACATATGAATTAATATGAGATAGTAAACCAATTGTAACACAGGCCTAAGAAGTCCAGATTTTTCATTCAATTTTAGATGCAAAGTAGGAGGCTGCCTGAATTATAGCAATTTAACTGTTTAAGCCTGTCACGTAGAGAGGCTTATGCCTCTTAAAAATAATAATTTACATCAGCAATATTTTAATCACTGCTGTTGAATTACTTTGTTCTTGACAAAGATTCATGTTGCAAATCACAGTTTAGACTTGGTTAAAAAGAATCCTCTAAGGCTGACAAAATAAAAGTGTTTACAGTATTTACGGAAATTGCACTGACTTCTTTGACCTCCTGGATAAAGTCTTGCACAGGCTGCCCTTAACCCAATAAAAGCACAGTTGACTTCCATGTACAGTACTTTGAAAATAAGTGTATATTTATATATTTCAAATTTGGACAGTGCTATTGTATCTTAGAGTATTTAAACTCTTTAGCAAAGGTGTTGCACCTTTTCTGACCAGTTAAGCAAGTCCTCATTTTGTAACTAGTGACATTTATTAACATTTTTGTTTGAGCTCTTATCAACCAAGTGTAATTCTGATTTATTAGTTTACCATAAATATTCAGCTATGCTACTAATTCAGGATTCATGTAAGATTTGGGAGAAATCTGCACAACTTTATTCTGCTCCTTCCTCTGACCTTAAAGCTGTACTTGTATTAGGAAGAGCAGATAGGAAACACTCTGTGCTATAAAGACATTTTAAATCTTTTATTTAGCATGGCTAATATTACAGTTGACATCCTGGGTGGCAGTAACAGCTGATCAAACTGAAGAGTGAAATACTTTGGAAGGGAATGTCTACCTCTGAGATAAACTGCTGAATTCAGACCAAAGATCTGGTTATTTCAAGTACCCTCTTCTGCCATTTTCTCCCTCTCAGTATCAAGGGGCAACGATGCAACTCTACTTTGATCATTTGCTCTACAATCACACGTCATCTTCCGCAGGCAAGACACAGACAGAAAATGAAAAGCATGCTGAAACACAAGCTACAGCAACATAGATACAAAACAGCCATTAGCTGCATTTTGCTGGCTGCTTTCTCATGCAAAAGAAAAAAGAGAAAACAAGAGAGTCACATGGTTTATGAAGCAATTTCTGAAACAGAGGCATTAAAAAAGCAAGCAAGAAATGCCTATGGCTTTTGATGGAAAAAAAAAAATCAAACTGATCTGGGAGCGGAAGGAATACATTTAAAGAAATGCAGCAGATGGAGAAGGGAATAACATCTTGAGTTAATTTATTTTTGAAGTACACAATGAGTTTTATGATATAATTGAATTAAAGAGTCAGAGGATGAAATAACCTTTCTCTTGTTCTGCGTATTGTTCTCACAAAAACAAGCGTAGCAAGTTGTCTGAAATTTTCAGAAAAATCAGCCTAAATTTTTAGCTTTTTTTACTTAAAGGATCTAATATAAACCTGCTGGTTGATGAGTGTGTCTAAGTACAGCAGCAAAGTGGCCAGTCACCAGGTGCCTGGACTGCTTTGTTATTTAGGCATCACCAGAATAGAATACCTTTCATACAGGTGTACCAGTTGTGTGATCCAGCAACAGCTGCAAATGAAATGTTTCTTCTGCTTTATAATATACATGCTTTAGCAGCTTTCCTCTTCCTCTCATATAAATGCCTGTGCTACAGTGGCCTATAAGAGACACAGTCTTCTGTACCCAAACTGGTTTCAGTATTAATTTCATGTTCTTAAAATTACTATGCATGTGTAAACCAAACAAGACATTTTTGTCTCTGGACACACACAAAAATAATCTTCTTAGTTAATCCAATGGCTAACTTCTATTGCTTCATGGAAAATGTCAAGACTATCAATTAAAGAAAATAATCTACCCTGTCAGAGATTTTTTTCCTTTACTTATCATGCAGATAATGTGGATTACCCACCAGATCATGGTGCATACACACTCCCCACTGCCCCAAATCATATATAGCTAAAGAAAAACTTCTAGACACTGTTTGAAAGTTAAATTATTGCAGATTTAAAAAAATAAAATAATGCATGTCCTTCAATCAGCTTCAACTTTGTTGCTTTTCAAATTGATATTTCAGGAAAAATGATAATCATAGTGCTTTTTTTTTTGGATCAATATTCCTACCAATCATATTCCTATCAGTCATTCATACCCTTAGTGGGAAATTTTGCAGTGATAACTCAGAGGTACTCTGTGTACAAGACAGTTTTTAGTGATCTGCTTTCACGTCCTTAGCATTCACGACATTGTGGTCCCAGAATATTTTTTTCCCCCTGTTTCTGAGCCCTTCTGTTTTATGAAGCATCTTCCTTTAAGTAAGGATTTTTAATCTACTCCTACTCAGGTCTAATCCACCTTACTGAAAGGGGGCTCTCCCCCGCCCCTCAATCCAGTTGCTATTATTTTTTTTTTTCTTTCTGGTGAGGAGCACTTCTGTTCGCCTGAGCTGCTATACAACCACCTGTCTGGACCACTTCGCTCTCCTCAGTTCTGCGACAAAGTACACAGTAAAATTTACAACACAAAGGCTGAATCAAGGGATTTGCACAGAGATCATGTCCTGGCAATACTTCACACACTCCTAGCTCCTAGTAAGAGTGAATTTCATTGTTTCTTGAGAACAATGGGTGGAGTATAACTGTATATTCTTTTCAGTGACAAAAATGGTAATGTTTTATAAACTTATATACATAACTGATAATAGTTGCCACATGTTATTCATGTGAAACTTTTTATGTGCAAATCATACTTAAACATGATATACAGTTGTCACCATTTAAGGCTGGGCAAGCAGTTAAACGGATGGCAGATGCTCTCTATTAACCTTCTCCTTCCCTAGAGGGGAAAGGAAAAGAGAAAAGGGAGAGAGACTCATGGGTTGGAAAGTTAAAGCAGTTTTAATGAACAGTAACAATGAAAACAAAGAGTATAATAAATAATGAACTATATAAAACTGCTACTGAACTCCCCCCCCCCCGATGATGATCATGTCACCGCCGACGCTGCAGGGCAGGTGCTGGGCAGTCCCGAAGCACACATGGCAGCAGGCGGGAACTGGATTAAGGAGCAAAGGCAGAAGTGCAGGCAGAGCCCTCCCAGGATGTCGGCCATAGGGGAAGAGAGCACGACCCTTGTGGTCCCCCAGCTTTTAACTGAGTGTATCACGTGGATGGGATGGAATACCCCGTTGGTCCGGTCTGGGTCACCTGTCCTGTCCACCCCTCCGCACAGGTGCAGCACTCTATGGCCCCTTCCTCTGTGGGACAAAGAGACCCAACCCGGGACCCTAGTTCCCGTGGCAACAGGCACATGTAGTCAACTTCAGAAAGTAAAGTCACTTAAAAGAAACTTAACTGAAAAGTCTGTCCTAGTCCAAACCAGGACAATAGTCCATTAAAGTGGACTGTAGCAAGAGGATCTCTAAGTATTCCTCAGAAGAGGAAAAAATAATTTTACTTCTGTTAGTTCTTTAAAGCATTTGCATATTCAACTATCAGTTGTAATAAATGAATGATATGTTCCAGGCCAGATCATCCAAGAGAATAAAAATCTGCATACAGCGTTGGCATCCTAGAACTGAAAGAAAACTGAATATGGAAAAGGAGCATAGCTACCATGTCTGCCAGTTATTGTTTGATAATTTCTCTGAAAAGGTCTGGCTAAGAAGCCACTGAAGAGTTCATTGGTTTCTAAGCTGTTACAGTGCACTAAGCTATGACTTGGGATCTTCAAGGGCAGAAGGTTACTGGAGCTAGGCTAGTTCTTTCACTTCCCCCTCCCTCCTCCTTTTTTGCAAGAGAGATTTTGTGATATCAGGTGTGCAGTAGAATCTATCATAACCTGTTCAGCATATCTTCTGATGACAAGTAACTTGTCACTAAATGCTTCACTTTCCTTCCCCTGCTACAGACTGGCAGCTTCTGCACACTTTTCATTGTGCAGGTGCTTTCTTTTGGCAGACTTGTTCAGATAATACAGCAATCCAATCAAAACATCACTGGGAACCCATGACAGAACATTTGCTGCTTTAGAAACATTTGCACTCACCATATGGCAAGGGCAGCTTAGGCTATGAAACTGATAATTTTGAGTTTCACTCCGTGAGGGCATCTGAGATTTATGATGGCCAAAATTCATTAAGTATTGACAAAGCCATCCAAATGTTTAAAGCAATTTTGTAGGGCAGTTCCATAGCTGAGTAAAGGAAAGACATTTGGTGTTCATTGCCATTTATACAAAGACATATCTATTTCAACAACCATTCTGTACCTTACAACCACCAACACATATTAAAGTGAGGCAGCAGCTTTCTACAGCAATGGAACAAAATACAACAGCTTGCAATACTAGTCATGTTGTTTGCATTTTTTATTCAGCATTTTCAGTAATGTACTTACCAGAACATGAAAAAGAATAACAAAACAGGCATAATAATCAGATTGCTTCTTTCACATTTTAAACGCACTAAAGTTCTTAAATATACTACACTCTTTAATTTGCTTTAAAAATAGAAGAGGCTATTTTTTTTTTACTGTAATTTTTAGAATCAGAATCTTTTCTATGTTTCCTGATATGGAAAATATGGACAATACTTATCTTACATCATTCAATATCGTTATTATAAGATCTCACCATAAATAGTTGCAAAATATGCACTAGCATAAATTGTCAAGAATCAATTAAAAACCCTCACAGATTATTGCTTGTTAGTTTATCTGTTACCAGATTTCATGGCAATAGCATTTTTACATGATCATGTTTCAAAGGCAACAGCAACTTTTATTCCCATTTGCTCTTCAGCCAAAGGACCTTCTGAAAAACACCTTTAGCCCTGTCCTATGGATATCAGGTTACTCACTAACCAGGTGTTCATTATATGTTTTTTTTTCACTTCAGTGGAAGAGATACCATTAACAGAAAGAAAATGATCCCATATAATGATGAAAAACACAATATAAGGGCAAACACCCTTTATTTCCACTTTAGTTTTGGGGAAAAAATTGAAGCAGCTGTTCATGGTCATGCAAATGATGTAGCAGTAAGTTATACACATCCCACACACAAGATAGTGTTCTGTCCCTTTCACGCTTACTTCTCATGACTGTTTATTTTTCTATTACAAAGTTAATAGATTACACATTCATAATTCCCTTTTACTTGTTATGTTTTAAGATTTACATTATTCTGTACGCTGGTGTGTAAATTAAACATTTCCTGTTGGTGACTGCTTCACCTTCCTTAGCATTGGTCCAAAAATCAATTTGATGTCAGAAAACTAATTATCATAGTCAAGCAGACCAGAGTTTCTTCATTTAAAAAATGATTTTGTGAGATCTTGTTTATTTTAATAAGTGAAAGGGCAAACGCATGTTCCATATGCTCATGTTTCCCAAGAGATGAAAAGACTAAATCTCACCTACTTGAGAGACTACTCCAAAACATTATGGACTCCAGAGACCATATTTTCTTCCTCTACTAACTTGAGTTACACTTGAACAACTCTGTTTCTGCCTAGCCCATCCCATAACATGAAAAGTTTATGGCATTAGAAATAAGCAGAGTACCCTGTTCCAAAAGCTTCTATAAACTGAAAGCAAAAGTGGATTGAACATAGGTCTTGGAACATGGAGTGGGAGTAATGTCTGTTTTGTTTGATCTCTGAGTTAACAGCAGGGCAACTCTACCAGGTTCAAAAAAAAAAAAAAAAAGAAAAAAATAGTATTGGATGTCTATGCCTTTTCTTAGCAGGCTGGACGAAAAGCATATCTACAGCCTGGAACAGAAGCTAGTTTTACTGGCATTTAAAACTTAACAGTGATTTTTTCCCCATTGCAAAAGAAAGTCAAAATTACAGGCAACTAAAAAAATCCTTTCCTACCACTTGTGCTGGGCTCTCTGTCCATAGGCATGCTTCGTAATTTTTCTGTCCTCAAGTGTTACAGTTGTGCTGCATTATTCCAAAGTAACACAGTGCTTAGTAACATCACTGAAAGGCTTTTGGCAATTGTATTGCTAAGAGCATGATCCTGGAGTGCTGATAGCCCTGAAGTGCCGTGCTGGTATGTTGTTTAGTGGTTGGTATTTAGATGACACTTAGTCTAAAACTAGGAATCAGAGAAGGGAAATACTGTATCAATATAGGCTACAGATTGTATTTTCATGAACTGCAGCACAGCTCCACAAAGCTGAGACAGTTACAACAATGTGGTTATCAACCTAGGCCTTCTAGCTTTCTGTGAACAAACTCTCTTAGCTCGGATGACACGTAGGGTAAGATAGTGAAAGGTGGGTTGTTTCTATTCAGACTCACTCTTGGGCCAGAATCCTTTTACATCCCTACTGTATTACTTCCTCATATAAAAAAAGTCTTCTGAATTTATCAGCATTTTATGAACCACAGAGTTTTTACTTGCTAGACAATTAAGTCTGGGGAAAAAAAATTAAAACCAGATCATAACACTAAAAAAGCCACATTCTATTTCTATATCTACTGGGGAACATTCCATAAATTTTATCTACACAAACTGTTACAAAACAGTAATTGCAAACTCTAAAGTGTTATTTTAAAAAAATTCTTTCTCTAGATATTCTACAATACAAACAGGTCCATAAGAGCTTTTCATCTTTGCATGGGAAAAAATTTTACAGCAATGTATGCAAGCAGAGTTTGAGAGATTAGTTTCTTATACAAAATCATTTGCAGTTTACTTTCAAATACACATTTATTCAAATGGTTGGAGACAAATATTTCTTAAAATATTGCTAAGTTACCAGAACACATCTAAATACTTCACTGCTTGCAAGTCAAGTTACCTATTCAAGATTTATTTAGATGTAATAGTATCAGAATACAAAAGTAATTTTCAAAAAAACAATGCAAACCCCCCAGATTTTTAAATATGAAAAATACTACACTTTAAAAGCAGCTACTTGGAAGACAGGGGATACACTGTCTAGTCAAGTAACTTTTCTCCTTCCCCATTTTACATACAAGTTATCTTCCTTCGTATTTTAAATATTGTTATCCTATTTTATTGTATATTGCCAAGAAAACTTTTGTGTAAATTGATGTTTTAAAGGACTCTGGTTCTGCAAAATCAAATTTCCAAATGGAGAAAAATCCCCAGTACAGTGGGGATACAGTTCACATGTTAAGATAGCCTTTCCAACTATTTGTTCCCATATTATTTTCTCAGAGTAGCTGGGCTCACAGCAGCTTCATGTGTACTTTTGATTATTACAACTACCATTCAATATACCAGATCCATGCAATATTTAGACAGGTAGTGAAAACAGTAAAAATTCAAATTATTGACTTTCTCATGACTTTTAATTCTGTCATAAGAGTATCTTTAAGTGTCACATTTTAAAGATAATTTAATGCTTGAAATACTCAGCTGACTCAGAATTCTACATCCAATCATCTTCCAATGATCTTAAATATAAACAAATATATTTTAAAATTCTAAAGTGACTTGTAAGTACCCAAGGTACCCAATACCTTCAGTATAAGCAGGTAGAAGTGTTATAATTGAATGTATATGTTCTTTTGGACTACTCTAGCTGTAAGATGAAGCGTATGAATTAAGTGCTTTGCTTAAGAGGACCATTAATTCCTTACAGTGCTTTGAATGATGTACACTAAGAGAATGCACTTTAAAGAAAGTGTGGTCATGCATAGCGTAGCAAAGATTAATGTCTACAGAGGAGATGAAGGTTCTGTGTTTTCCCCAGGGGAGGGATCATTTAGTTACAGTCACAGCTCAAGTAATATTACCAACATACAGAACACAAGTTCAGAATTTAACATGTATTGAAAAGAAAGCATATGCTCACAGTGAGCTTTAAACACTTGAAATAAGGGAGAAAAAAATTTAAGCTCCTCCATAGCATTACACAGGTGTCCTGCCTGTGTGAGATTCCTTCTCCAAATCATTCATCCATTTGAAGAGCTTTTTGCTAGCTGTTCATTTTAGAAAGGGCATAGGTGTCTTGCTGTAGGTTCCTGAAGTTAGATTGTTAAAAGTTGATGAGTGAAGACTCCCACAGTCTCTGACATCAAAATCAACCTTTCAAGTTTAAGGATATTAATCTTTATTACCTTTGATCACCTCCATTAACTGTATTCAAGTGGAAGAAAGCATTCCCATGGCTTACCTTCCTCTCTCCTTCATCTTCCTCTTATTAAAGAGGACATTCTTTTGTTCAGTCCTGCAATCTGCAGAATTTTGTCTAAACACATCATTCGGTACATTAGAGGAATCTACAACCACTTCCATGACCCATTTTTAAATGTAGATGATTTTACAAAGCCCCAGACATTATGGCACTCTGGAGTCCAAGCACTATTGAAATTCAATGGAAATTAGGTGTTTAACTTATTTGTAATCTCCATTCCTGAGTATTTGCAAGCTAATGTTATGGTGCTCTAGGTTTAACCTCCATAATTCTGTCTAAACATAAGGAAGCACTCCAGCGTATAGATCAAGCCTTGCTTATGCCGCTCCTGAAGGTAATGCATTTGCTCTGCCAAGGAACATGTAAAGAAATTGTGCTAACAAGCTGACCTCTGGATCTGTCATCTAGATCAAATTGAAGTCTGTCAGATCTATCTAAACACACAGGCCAGGTTAACTCTGATGCATCCAAACTCTGTTGGACATAGCTGCACACATTGATTGGTGTAGTAATTTATAGCAGAAGCAATAGATGTTCACGGACTTGTTTTTAAAATAAGCCTTTATCCCATTACTGAAAACAGATATCACTGCAAATTTGCAATACAAGAATGTAGATGAAAGTCTCATTTAGATCTGCTACAACCACTCTAAAAGTACTTATAATTGAAAGCTACAATAAAAAAAGCTAAAATTAAAAGATATCCAAAAGCTCCACTTCAACCAAAATCACAGTTAGAGAAGGAAAAGATATGCAGATAGAATAATTAGTATAAGGAGGTGAGTGCAGTCTGAAAGATAAACAAGTCATGACTTTCTCATAAAAGCCATCTTCTGAGCATATTTTCTCAGGTTCGTTATTTTTCACATTTCAGCTTTAGACCAGAAGCTTAGGAGATTATTTTGGGGGACATTTTAAAAGCAATTCCTGTCTGGTCATGAACATTCTACAAAGGTGGAAATAGCTTTAAGTTGCTGCTATGTGGGTGTGTTGTCACGTGTCATGTCCGTGTCCCCCCCTACCCAAGACATCCCTATTGGTCTCTGCCCAGATCCTGGCTAAATGCTAAGTGCTACAACTACAAGAATCAAAGTATGACACTACACGTATGCTCAGTTTCACACTGGAAGTGTTTGAAGAATATATTACACACTCTTGAAAGTAGAAAAACTGCAGGAGTAAAATAAATCTACTTATGGCACAGACAGTATGCTTTTCTAGTTATATGATAATATTATGCAATTTCTTTGCTTTTATTCATGTTCTCCTCCAAAAGGATTCTGAAATATTTTTAGAACTTCTATTAACTATTCCATGTTCTCGAGACAGGAATCAACTTAATACTGATATAGAAAACCTGAGCTGAATTATTAAGCCCAGTTATTAAGTCCTGGTTTCTTAAATGTAAACAGGTGCATACCTGCATACCCAATTTATGACTGCAAGAACAAAAGCGTTAAATCCAAAAGTTTTATTAATATGTATATACAGATCTCAAAAGAGAATGGATGCTTTATGTGTTTTTCTGTACCATAGTGATCTTTCCAATTGTGCAAGTGTCAAAACAGACATTTTCTTGGAGAAAGAAATGTCAGTTTTGGAGATGTAGATAATTGGGCCATGATGTTTATTTTTAATTAGAACTGAAAATTTGGCCTCCAACTGTTAACAGGGGATCTGTACACTTAAAGGATGGAGTTTATTACAGTGCCAGAGCTGTGTCGTCTCAGCTGCTTTTATATTGATTATCTGTGCTGTCACAGGATGTCAGGTGTCTCTTGAATTGTGATTGTACTTTACATGCACTTCTCACCCTTTAGAAGTGAATTAAAACAAAAAGCCTTTAATATACTCACTATATCGATAAGTTTGTAGAGATGTGTGTGTGGCTGACAAGGCCAAGAAAAAGTGTTGTGAAATACTATCAAGTTCTGCTCCCCTGATCATGTGGATTGTCAAGTTATGTATTACTTTAATAAGTATCACCATAACAGTAAAATGAATGGGAGCACTCCAAGGAAATACTAGAATGCAAGTCAAAATCTGGATCCTGTTCTCAGCTCTTGTTCAGCACTCATGGTCGAACCCTCCATGTGTGACTTATAAGATATTCCTTTCCCCTCCTTCAATTGTCTATCTATTTGAATAGTAAGATATTTGTAGCAGGATATACACATGTTCCACATTTAACACATGTACTAGCCTAGGTAAATTCTGAAAACTATCAAATAAAGACAGACTGCAGAATTTTTCATGGAGTGGTACATTTTCAAGAGATGCCCACAAGCGACTTTAATACACATTTGTATTTAGCTTCATTCCATATTGTAACATTTCAAGGAAGAAGCACTGAATTGTTTGCCTGAATCTTCAAATTAAGTAGGAATAAAAGTTTGGAAATCTTTGTTATCAAGAAAGTATAGTGATCCACAAAATCCTTCCATACAGTTTGTTGTGATTTGAAGTCACAGCATAGTTTTTGCTGTTAATCATAAACAGAATTTCCAACAGACAAGCATCTGAGGAAGGGGAACACTGAAAGATGGTTAGTTTCTGCTTTCATGAAAACCAAAGGAATGCTTTTCTAGTTTATCTCCACCACCCAGGAATAAGTTCCTTATCATGGTTTCTCTTTATTTACAGTAGTTTACAATTATTTAAAAAACCCTCTAATGTTCCTCTTAATAAAACATTAAAAAGACTCCTAATAACAATATGGTCTACAACTGTAAACCCAGCATGACGAATATTAATAGTTGCACAGATGAATCCATTTTCAAAGCTAAGCACATGTGATTCATTAACATGAGGGGGTAACCATAAGGGTCTGCTAGACTAAAGTTTACAGTTAAAAGGACATTTTTTTAAAAAATTTATCTTTGTACAGATCAAAAGTGTCAGTTGATGCATTGATGAGTTCGTACTAATTGTCAGGGCCATAACCAATGTTCTTTTAGACCTACAGCTTTCTCCCTCTTTACTCCAACTTGACAGGTAGATCATCCACATATGAGCTCTCAGCTATATACTGATACTTAATTAGGCATACAAAATACTTTCCTTAATTGTGTTCCCCCTCATTCCCCTCCCCCCAACAGCCTACACTGTTTTTTATGCCTATAAATCAGATATAGGCAGGCTTCTGAAACTATCTTGGTTTTAGCTAATTTCAGATTACAGTATGAATCATCTAAATCCAACCTAAACGTCTTTGGGTTAAGTAACTATGCAAGAAAACAAAAAACTTAAGCATGATCTCCCTCAGACAGGAAACAGTCTGAGTATCCAGATCATATCATACCTGCCTCAGCTACAGTAGATGATGGCTTTGTTTTTCATGTGGAAGATAAGCTTAATTGCATTAGAAAAAGTGAACTGTGAAGTGCCACTCAAAACTGGTTTAAAAAGCCAACTGTGAAAAGTTCTGAATTGGACTGCAATTTGAAACTATATATATGTTGATGAGAAAAACTTGCCTTGGTAGAATTACCTCTAATAGTTACCTTTCTTTGTGCTAAACCTGAGGATTCTTAGGACGATACCTAGGGTTTTAGGCATTTCAATTCTTGTAACCCATGTTTCTTACTTAATTTTTCCTTCCTTTTTCATTACAAAGAAGCATTAAGCCTTCAATATAAAGAACAAGAAAGTTAAAGTATAAAATCTCAACAGTTCATGACTAGGATGACAGTGTAAAGTGTAAAATCTCAACAGTTCATGACTACAATGTAGTAGGAAATACTATAAATATTAAGAGCAAATCAAACATGACCACAGCTTACTTTTATGCTCCATTGCCATACTTACACTTCTCTTCCTCCTTTGAGATAAAACATGTTCCATTAGTTTAGTATGGAGACATATAATCTAGCAAGATTTTCAGCTAAATTTTTCGCATTTATGAAAACGAAGAATGGGACACAAAATTACAGTTACATATTCTCATACTGATATGCTAGAGCTCTTATGCATGCTTGAGGTATTTGCCTCTTATCCTAGCATTGAGAAACAGAAAATCAGCTATTTTTAATGCACACATTTACTGTTTTCCCCTAATTTTAAAATAGGGGAATTTTAACTTTGATGCTAAAAGTTACCCTGTCACTCTCAAGTGTCCAAGTACATATCCATGCTAGTCAAAATACAAAGCTACCCAAGTTCTGTGATCTCATGAATTACCTGCTTGCCTTGTTCACATTTGTGAGTGTGAAAGGGCTTCCAAGCAACAATAGTTTTTATTAATAAATATTCATAACACTATGTCCATGCATAAATACCACCAAAAGAAACCTGAACTAAAGATTTTGTTTTCCCCAACAAGTAATATGTTATTGTAGTAAAAGTTAGCAAAAAGAATATGTATATGACAGCAGTTTGAAGAACAGATTAGTCTTAGTCTACCAAGTAACAAAAGGACATTTTACACAGAAAAAAATACTGCCCTTAGAGATCTAGATGCATTACAGGATTTTTTTTTTAATGATTACATTGTTGTGATTTCTGTTGAAATTATTTTTTGGGTTTAGTGACCCTCCCAAAATCTCCACCATATAATTCCTAGTAGAAAGACAGTTTATTTAGGTACAGAAGCCTGAGGATCTCACCCTCTCTTATATTTCATGAATGTCAGAAAAAGGAAAAGCCATGTAACTAGATTAATTTCTCTAACTGGAGAACAGTTCATATTACTATATACTTAAATGAATGGCTTTTTAAGCTGCAGAAATATTACAGCTCATAAAAATGGCCCGATTGGAAATGTCTATAATTGTCGCTTTTATTGTTACAGATTGTCCTATCATCTTTTTCCCTCCAAATCTGATAGTAGTACCAGAAACTTACTCAGAGTTTGTAAAGTTGGCAGCTATACTGCGATATTGGATTAGCCAGGTGAGATCAAATCATAAGATGCCAGTTTAAAGTGCTGAAGCATTCCCTGAAGCAGCTTTCATTTAAGATATTAAATGTCATCATTTTCATACTTCATTAACTCTATAAATCAACAGGGAATAACTTTTTTCAGTGCACCAGGTTTCCAGTATCATTTGCTGTGTCTTGATGAGATCCTGTTTACCTCAGAAACCGCGCTTAAATAATAATCTTATTTTATGAAGGAATAGTAAATATAGTAATAAAAGCATAAATATTTTCCTCATGTCTCAAAACCTGTAACTCCAATATTTAAACTTTGTTTAAACTTTAATGTCTTTAATTAGCCAATTAAGAAAGCCATTTATTCAGCCAAGTCATTTTTGAACACTAAAAAATGAAATAATTAATACTGCAATAGTTCAAAAATGAAGATAAGGCTGACACTGGGGAAAATTTTCATTAAAATGAGATTAAATCATGTCATACCTTCATAATTTACTTTTGCTGTTATAATTAGCTATGTGTTTGATTATTTGAATCAGAATGTCTAATATCTGCATCCAAGTAAACACTAGATATTAATGACAGAGAACTGCCGTCCCTATGAAGTCCTAGTGCAGTCATAACTTTTGAGTCTAAGCCTTTTAAACATTCTTCAGAAATCAAATTACTCAAACACTGTACCAATGAAATCTGTGTAACTCTTTCAAAGCCTCTGTCATAACTTCCAACCACAATTCACTATGCTGAGGACTACAAAGTTATTGAAGTGACTTATTACAAGAACACATTTGCTGTTTCCCTGACTTTTAAGAATGGGTTAGAGATTGTGCTTATCTATATCCATTCCACCAGCCTTTTTCAGGGTAATGATAACACAGGAATATTACGATAAGAAAAAATCTGAAGCTATCATAGGTATATGCTTATGTTCTTCTCCAAGAGGCTCCTGGATTACGAGTTTACACAGCTGAGAACTGCATAGCTGACACTAAATAATCTACAACTCTTGGGACTTCCAGGAAAGAAAAATAGCTAGGTGACAGAGTAATACTAACTTATTACTACATGCAGAGGTGTAACATTCTGAAAGCCCTGTTCAAAACTGAAATCCCAGTACTGTAGGTGTCATATGTTCCTTCCTCACCATATCTGTCTATATATGACATTTGGTGCTGTAACTATATACGCCTGGTTATATATGTGAGTTATTAACAAAACTCAATTTCAGAGTGAACTATTAATGTAATGTCTTTACAATTCTCATGTAAAGCAGCAAATAAAACTCATGATAGAAATGGATAAACAAGTTCAGTTCTTGCTTCTGGTAGCTGTATTCCATAGATGTGTGGTGTTTATTTTATTTGTAATTCAGATCCTTGCCAAGTTCTTTGGTAATGGGGAAGAAAAGATTTTAATGTATTATGATCTGTTTGAAGCTTAAATAGGATAGTAAATTGTGTGCCAATGCATTCAAAAGCACATAGCTGGGTAGATCCACCTGCCATTAGCTAGGTTTGGAGACGTCTTTAAAATAAATACTAAGAAATGATCATTTAATTTGCTTGATAAAACAGTAACTAGCGATTTATTTTAAAAGATCTGGCATAGCCTAACATGTGGCGTGGAATGTCTGAAACTGTTTTTAAACACACATGAGGTGATTAATAATTGTAAAAAGCAATTAACAACAGATATGAAATCTCAAAGTAGAACTAGCCTAAGGATTATTAACCATCTGAGGTTAATTAGTAGGAATCAGCTACCTACCATTTCTTAAACCATCTCCCAAGAAATGATCAGGACCTTAGCCCACATTAATCTTCCAATTAATTAAGCAATGGAGATTCAGCTTTCAGCCTTGTTACAAAAGTCACATCTTGCTCCAGTTTGATAATAACACTGTTCTCTAGTGTCAGGAAGCAAATAAATCTCCACAGGAACATATAATCTTGTCTTGTACTGACTGCACTGTGCAAGCTGCACAGCATCTGCAATCAGCAACATTTTGCATTGATTTCAGCATGTTCATAGTGTCAGGTCCTATGATCAGTGAAAGCTCATGAAAAAGTAACTGTGACATACTCCCAAGGCTTCCTCAGCCAGCTGAAGAGAGATATAAACCTTTCAAAACTTGATCTTACTATTTAAATTATGCAGTGAGGATGTTAGTTTCTCAGAAAAGGCAGAATTATTATGAATACTCTTGCTTTATGTTGGCAACAACATGAATCTCTCTATACCTACAAAATGTAGTCCTTTATTGGTTCCAGTCATGATTCCTTATTTAAGCAGACTTTCTAAACAAAGCTGATTCTGGTGTCAGATGACAGTACACATTAAGACCATGCTATGAGATGATTAAAAAAAAAAAAAAAAGGATAATTATTCAATTGTCCAGCTAGTTAAAAAAGTTACCATTTAACAAATTTCAAAAATATAGAAAAAATAAAGGATGCTCTGAGATAGTCCACTAATAATACGATTTTCAAAAGATTGGGTTTGGTTTTTTTGTTTTGTTTTGTTTTTTAAAAAATAAACCCAAATAGAATAGACGCACAAGTAGTATAGCAATGGTAGAAATTCTGGCAGAACAAGAGCTTCTATATCCTCTGAGAGCAAGGGCTTGCAAATTTAGAACAAGTGACTGCATTTTTCTATTTCCTCCTGTACAATGTACCACCACCTTATTGCACATTGTCACAGGATGGCAGAATAAAGCCATGATTGTCACAGAACTCCAAAAAAGTGAGTAGATCTTTAAAAAGGACGAAGTACTCCTATTAGTTCAAAGCACATTAGAAGAGATGTTATATCTGATGATTCAGGCTTCATTCACCACATCCTATCTAATTGCAATTACAAGTTCTTTTGTCCTTTGTTGAGCACTACTGAAGTCAGTCATCAGCAAATGAACCCCAAATGCAGTTCAGAGATGTAACTCGTGTTTTTATGCATTTTGGATCTGACTGCACTAGACTTCACTAGGACAAAAGAAAGATGATTGTCAGGAAAGAGGGAAATGGTCCACTTATGAAAATGAAAAACTAAGATAGGATTGAACTGATTGTATTTTAAAATATAGTTCACACTTCAAATCTTATATTTATGTACTCCATAAAATGCAAATATATTTAGACAGGTGACTAGTAAATTAACAGTTCAATTTGTTTGTTTTTTTTTTTAATTTTTATTAATCAATGATCTAATGTGAGTGCGATATTGTCCTTGTGACTTTGAGGTTCAAGTACCTAACACAAAATTTCACTGCATGCCTCAAAGCCTTTAGTGTTATTAGAAGTCAGTATTAAGCTTGCCCCTCAGATCCTTTTGACCCAGCCCTCCACCAGGCTCCTACCACTCAAATAGGGACCCCTTTACTGTTTGGATACAGTAGGGGGTGGGAGTGGGGTGTGTGCTAGTGACATGTGGTACTTCGTAAAGTGTTTGAGGATTGTAATTTATAAATTCAGCACATCCTTACATCAGAAGTGTCTTGTTTTTTTCAAGTAACTTTAAAAAACATTAATCTCAATCCAAAATAAGAAAAATGCAAATAAAAGCAGTTGTTTAACAAGAACTAAAAACCAATTCTAAATACTTCTAAAAGACAAATAAGAGTCTATGCATAGCATCCTTGCACTAAAATGCCATTAAACATCCTCACTCCTATTCCTTTTCCTTCCGTATCCAATGTGCATGATCAGAATTAGGACTGTGGGCTTTACGCTACAGATTATATTTATTTAGGGAACTATGTAAGGCAAGCAACCAATTAGAAAGCTGCTTTTAGAGACCTTCAAGATATTCACACAGGGAAAGTGCAAAGGATCTCCCTTCTCAGATCTCTGGGCTGGGGGTGACAACAGCAGTTATGTTAGTTCTAGAGCTGGGCTTTCCCTTGAATTCCTCTACCTAAGGCTCCTTGCAGATTAAATCTTTCACCCTAAAACATTTTTTTCCTTCCTTCTGCAACATAGTCTGCTCACCCTTTTAATTAAAAAGAGAGAGGGCTTTAATTATGAAAAAGGTTTTGTAAGGTTCACAGTCCCCTCCTGGATTAAACTAGCAAATCTTTACTTTAATGAAGGGTAAAACTCTCCTCCTTTTGGTGGTTGCTTGGATCACTTTAGGTGGAATGCATGTTTCACTGGAACTTATGCTCTGTATCAATTAAGGCACTAAAAATGATGCAAGCATCTTAGATAACTATTATTAGTTAGTTAGCAGTAAAAAGTAAGTGGTGTGCAAATGAATCTGAGGTAACTGATCCTCAGCTTCTGTTTTAGGCATAGAATATCAGTAAGTTATTTTCTTCTAGTAAACAACATGGACAATTAATTTTGTCACAGAGTGAATTTCAAGCAGAGAGTTGAACTAGAAGAGAGTAAATTTACTTGCTACAGTGAGTGTTAAATATAATAGTGTTTACACATTGGGTTTATTTCAAGATAGCAGCAGCATGTATCAAAAGCTTTATTACTACTACTTCAATGTTTCCATTCTTAAGATTCCTGTTCCAAGCTGTGCAAGTTTTTCAAACCTAGTTGAAAGTATTCTTTGCTGGATGGTCATTTCTTAAAGCTCCATCAAAAGACTAATAAAAACAATGCATGTTGAAATTATATCTCAGTTCACACTCCTTTTAGAAAAAAACCCTAGGACTTCTAACTGAAAAGGATGCCTGCTGATGCAAAACCTTACTTAGACCTGGAAATAGCATCTGTTTCAAAATTGCTAGTAACTGGTAGGTGCTCATCCCTGCTTCAGACCAACAGAACAAGAGGTGGTCTCATGGAAGGATCATAAAAAATAAGTTGTATCATTCATCTTGCCTTCAACAGTGCTTAGTATGAAGAATTCAATTTCATAAGATTTAATGATTTTAACTATATTTTATCATGTAAAAATTTAGGAGACTTATTGGATAGTCTCTATTTTACGACCTATGCATTTGCAACACAGCACAAAATATACAGGCACAACACTGAATATTCAAGGAATACATCCATGTTGTATGAAAGTTGAATTACTGAGAAGACAATTTCATGGTTGGCATTACATTTAATTCTATGGTACTTAGGATTTCATCTCAAAATGAGTTTCAGTTGAAAAACCATTTGTTAAAAAAGGATGTGATACAGCCTCTTGATCTGAAGTATGTTGCTAATAGGTAATGGAAACGCTAACAATGACTCATACTTTCATATTTTTCACACTGTCTTGCAGGTCATTGATACACAACAAACACACTGGTAAGTGCAGAGCAAGGCAGCTGTTTTTGTCTAATAAGGGTTAGTGTCACCATTGGTTTTACTTACAGAGACCACAGCTTTTTATGTGCTTAATAAAGCATCTCAGACACATAGCTAGGGTTTCTACATACGCACACTTGGCATTTCAGATGTAGCCAGAAGGCATTGCTAACAAGTGATAATTTCTCACCTGCAAATATTACTTCTTTGCATTTTTAACATTCCGAATTAAACATTGGTTTAATATATGATAAGACAATAAAATATAACCCTTACAAAGTATGCTATATTTATATTTTCCTTTTCTGAAAATATTTTCTAACTGATCAGACAGTAAAGGCAAGATTTTTCAGACCACAGACCTCGTTAACACCTGCAATAAATGCCAAGTTCCCTGCTTCAACTCTCTATCAAATCACTCACGGATAATGAAGAATTTGTAAACGTCAGTTTGGAAAAATGTTACAATTTGCATTTGAATTTTTGGGTGCAGTTTAGTGACTTCTAACAGTAAAAGGAGAGAAATGTCTGATTCTCTGAAGATCTTTGTTTAAATGTCTACCCTGCCAGTCACTGCTATGTATGAATAAGTATGCTTGACTCTTGTGTTTCAATCCTCCAGTTCATAATAAATATCACTCTTCTTTCCTTATCATATTTTATTTAAAAAAATAATTCAGGACATTGATCTCTACTGGAGTATCTTTGTTGTCTGCAAAAAAAGAAGTGCTCCTCCTTCAAACAGAGTAACTCAATGAAAGGAATGAGATTAATTCTGTTACAACAGGCTTATGATTAGTTTTTGTTTACTTAGTATGATCCTGAAGCTGGAGAATAAGTTAGTTAGAATCATTTCCAAATAATGACAGGTCCCACACATTGCCTGGAATATAAATATTACTGTAAATAAGAATGCTGGAATTGCAAGCTGAAGTTTTATAAGAGTAGGGGAAGACAACAGAGCAAAAAATTCAAAAGCTGAAATTCTCTTAAGAACCAAAGAAACTGCAAGAAAGCAGAAATACTTGCACAATAAGGCACCACTCGATACCTATCAGTGGCAGAATCAGAGCCTTTGTCATTTAAAGACAGCAGAGGCTGTAACTGGTAGATATATGAGCTATCGCAATCAGATCCTTAGGAAGTATAACATATGTTTCCTTCACCTCTTATACTGAAAATATTTTTTAACCTTTAATGGGCTACAGATCTTGGGAAGATTTCTGCATTTCTGGTATATAACACCAGGGTACTGTTCAAAGCAGTAGCAAGACTGAAGTATTATGACTGCTACCTTGTTACAGACAAGGAATATAGGAGCTTGAGACTGAAATAACAACCAGAGAAGGTTATAAGCAACTTGGGAGTGAAAGAAAAGGAAAGGTGCAGGATTTAATACCCTTGACACGTGTGGGACAAAGATAAGTGAAGGTTTTTCTATTATTTAAAGCTAAAGGTGTGACATGCTTATTCCTCATTTATCATGGAATTACAGGGTTTAAAGACATGTTGCATAATCATTTAATTCTATTCCCTTACCTTAAGGCATCATTCTACCTGCATAATTTTCTGAGGCCTGCTTATCTACTTGTCCTCCACTGTTAGAAGCTACATCCAAGCAATTTATTCCAGTGCTTCCCTACCGAAGCATTTTGAAAATTTTTAAAATATCTAACCTTGATCTTCCTTACCATTTCATGAATTCATTATCTTTTATCTTATCATGGATATAGCAAAGGATTATTCCAGCCCTCTTTGCAATAGTGTTTTACATATTTAAGACTCTTCTTAAACAGAATAACATGAATTAAATCATATTTTTCTTGTAAGTCATGTTTAGTAGACCTATGATCATTCTTATTAATTATCCCCTCTGAGCTTTCTCCAGTTGTGCAGTACAAAGCTCAGAACTGGACAGAGGCCAAGATCTTGCTAGTACTCAGAGAAGGATTCTTTCAAAAGGCCCTACAGACTGTAGGCTCACTTATACTGGAATATAGTATCTCCTTCACAGAACAGCAGGATTTCCCTGGGTTACAGCTCAGCTAGAGATCCACAATGGAGCTTTTTGGAATAGCAGCCACCATTTGACATCCTATACTTGTGTAATTTTTTTAATTCCTGTTTTAATATTTTTCCTCCCAAAGTTTGCATCATACTTTTTATTTTAAGTAACTGCAATTTCAACATTTTCAGTTCTCAAGTGTACAGACTTTCTCAGTTCAGTGACACCACATTATATTCTGTATTCCATCACCCAGATCACTAGCAAAGCACTGAAGAATTAAAAGCATCAGAGAATTAAAAGTTGCATAAGTGGTCACACCTTAATGTTTAAACATTCTAGGCTACGGTTCTGAATAGGATCAATGAGACCTCTAAGATATCAAAATATCTATTTTTCTCTCTTTTGGTAATATTAAGCTGTCATGCATTATTAATTTGATCTTTCAGTGTTAGTTAAGATTGTCAGGTTAAGACTTTACATGCTGATATAAAAAAGCCCACCAGACGTTTTGTGGGGTTATTTTTGTGTTGTGGGGTTTTTTTGGTTGTTGTTGAGAGAGTGTGCTTGTGGTCTCATTACACCATACCCTTCAGTGGCTCCAGTCTCAGCAACAGTGCAAGCACCCAGTTTTCATTCTGCCACTACACCTTTTGGCAAATTAACAAGACTTTCAATGGAGAAAACGGAGTGAAGTTAACAGCTTAAAGACCAAGTCTGCTAGTCAACCCAGGAGACAAGATGACAATTCGTAAAGGGATAAAAGTGGATAGGCTGATTTTCTTTTTCTTTGATCATAGGACTAAAGAGCTTACCTTTAAAAAACATGATTGTTTTTATGATTACTTAATTATGACATCATACATTGAGACAGGAGCCTGTTGGCCTTATTTTTACTTAAAAAGTTATGAGATAATCTATTCTTTGTCTGAATAAATAACCACTAACAGAAATTGTGGGTTTAGTTACAAAATTTTTAATGCTTACTCACAGGTTGCTGATTATATGAACTATCTGTTCAGGGACAAGCAATAAGTACCTGTATCACAATATAAAATTGTGGTACTTACTCCAATTTGAAAATTTATCCTTGGTGAATAATTAAGTATTCATAGATTAAACAAGTCTTGAAAACAGATTTTTTTTTTTAAACTACTAGTGTTTAAGTGCTCAATAATTGAGGAACAACACCACTAAAATCAGAGCTCTTCCTTCATATTCAAACCTCAAGACACTGTCCATAATTCATTTGAGCATTATGGAACCATGGCTCATAAATGTAAGTGGGATGCATACACATTAAAATATGCACAGTATAACTACAGATCACCCTTTTCCATAGTAAGTGGCAAAGATGTTGAACTTAAGACGACAGTGCAAGAATTCTGTATCTTAAACATGTTCTCTGCTTAATAAGGATATACTATTGATAGCTGTATCAAGATAATGCTGGGTTTTTGACCTTCTGAGTAACATGTTACATTAGGGATAAAAAGAATCATCCAAACAAACCTGGGCTAAAAAGCAAGCCTAAACTAAAAAGACAAAAATTAGAAAGTAAATCCTAAAATAAAATTAAAACCTTTTTTTTCTTTGTAAAAAAGACGGGTTATTTTCCTGTAAAGTGATAAACTTGAATAAGATTTAAAAATTTATCTTTTTTTGCTATATCTAGCTCTAAAATACATCATTTCTTACTCTTTGGAGATATTCTGCATTTCAAAATATTGTATACATAAGTGTCCATGTTACAAAGGGATTGTCTTATTTCCTCTTTTTGGCAATAAAATTGTGAGTTCAAATACAATAAGTTACCTCTCTTGTATTAAATATACGCATTTCTGTTGAAAGAAATTTGAGTTAGCACTCCTTTTTCAGAACCTAAGCTAAGTTAGCTTGGGTAGTTTTGCAACTTTTATGTTGTCATAGTGTGTGCACAGGTAGTTGTAACAACTGAACTAATTGTCACCTCACAACAGTTTACTTGTGTGCCTGAGCTCATCTAAAGAGTTCCATACAAGCAGTAATAGTGAAACACAAATATTTCTCACTTAAACCTAAAGTATTATTCCCCACCCCGCCAATAAATTTATCTTAGACCATACTATACAGCTTATAGCAATAAGTGATCTATCAAGCGTAATTGTTCTGAGAGCCAACATGAAGATGTGGGCACAGTTAAGTGGTGTCTGATTAATAGTTAAGACCTGAAATAGAAAATATCTTGGGGTTGCTTAAAAGTGTGTTGAATAACCATCAAATGAGTGTCATGAGTATAAAAAACTAGTCAGTGTCACTAATGCTATCAGTATTCAGACATCCCATGTAAGTCACTGTGCTGGACAGGACAGTTAACTACTTGTATCTGACTAAATTCCACGTATCTCTTCTCACTCATAAGACATGTTGGAGATATTCAGCTGTTTACTGCTGATACACTGACTGGAAAAGTTGAGTGTTAGATGCCAATATTTTGAACACATTGCAAATTCAAGATGCTGTCAAAAGACAGAAGAACAGAAATACAGCAGTAAATACAGCAACATTTTTAATAGTAGTGTTCCTAGGAGATAGTAGGTGGTACACAAATCTGACTGTCTACCTCACCTAATCTTGCTGCTCTACATGAAACAGTCTCTTTTGTGGGAGGGGTGTGTGTTGTTCTCTCCTTTGGTTGGTTTTGGTGTGTTGTTTTTTTTTTTTTTTTGTTGTTGGTTTGTTTGGGGTTTTTTTGTTTGTTTGTTTGTTTTTTTAACCAAAATTTACTTTCCCCATTACTCAAATAATTTCTTCTTTTTTCTCACTTTCAAAACCCATTAAGTTTAGGTTTCACTGTGGTCTTGCCTTTTTTTTTTTTTTAACAAAAAAACCCCTATTTCACTCACTTCTTACTATGCATGAGCTGTACAGCAAACAAATTATCTTCAAGCCTAATGCATAGCCAAATGCATGATGCATCAGATGAAATCAGTGACCATTGGGGCAGGAACTTTTTCTTCTTTAATATTTTCTGTTCTATAACACCATATTTTTTTTTTCCTTTCTTACTCAGATTAACAGGACTCCATTTTCCCCTCTCTTCACTGAACAGAGCATGACAATTTTGGAAGCTAATTGAACTTACTAGCTAGAAAGGTAAGTTAGTAATTTCAAAAGTCAAGAAAATCCTCCCACAAAACTTGGATAAATTCTTCCTTTACTATTCAATACACATTGTTTTCTTCTCTTCCTCTTCCTTCTCTGAGACTACAGATTAAGTAGTATTTCTTAGACTAAACAATATAAAGCAATGACCTGGTTCTTATCTACTTGAGAACTATTACTTCCAGTTTGCATACTCAAGTAGCTTTTGTCACTATTATGCCTAAATACTTCATAAATTTACCTTTGTCTCAGGACACAGAAGATTTGTTGGACTATGACTATAAAGTAGGCAAAAATCTAAATTGTGTTTGATAAATAAAATAACTAGTAACTTATAAGAGTAATCAGGGTGCTTAAAGCTATTCAAATGAACAGAGGAAGTGAGGTTTTCGTCACTACCTACCTGAAATGAAGGGCTAGAACTCATTTTCGCAAGCCTCTATTGCAACTGAAATACTTCGAAGTACAATTACTTTTGTCACAAGGCATTACATAATACTTGTACTAGAAAGAACAGTCCATTGTCAAATACTTTATGTTCATCATGTTATCTGGTAATGAGGGCACTGTTCACGTATTATATAATCAAGTCACAAAAATCTGCTGTAGTAAAGTGTTTGTGATAGTGTAGAAACGTATTCTGTGGTAAACATTTTCTCAAAAAGTTTTCTATGAAAAAACCTATACTTGCAGTAAATTTATAGGACATATTCAAAAAGCTGCACCACGCAGTTTTCAATTAAAAAACTCAAGGATTGTTTTCCTATTGGATACCAATAACAACTTATTTTCATGAGCTAAATCTCAAACTTTAGCATCTTAAAGCTGCAGTGTCAAAACGAGGTGAGAGTGCTGTTTGGAGCATGCTCCCTCAGTGATTGGAATGACAAGAGGTATAAAAAGCATGACCTTTCCTAGGTAGAAGAGCACCTGAACATTCCCAAAACTCATTCCAAATGCACTAAACATCCTATAATCTTTTTTTTTCAGGCACTGTTTGTGTCCATAATGGCTGAGTGTGGCTGTGGCACTGCTTCTGCCTTGTAACAGACATCTAATTATCCGATAGAGAAAAATCTGAGGTGGATTTGAAAAGTCAGCCCCCCCCCACTCAGGATGCCTAGAGAAGATTTCTCTAGAATTCAAGGAGACAGTTGTATAACCTATGGACTGCCCCACAGGAGTCAGGTACAATGAGATACCAGCTACAGGCTGGACCAGCTACATAAAGCCAAAGAACTCATGACAAGCAGCAACCCAAGGAAATAAGTTTAGAGAAATGTTGCCCTGTGTCATATTGATCCTCACTAGATTATTGCCAAGTTATTGCTGTACTTTAGCCACTTTCATCAAACTCTTCTTCCTGTACATAGAAGAACTTCCCTGCAGATGTATGGTAAGACCAAAGGTATGACAGACATACACCCTCCATATCATCACTTAATTATTTTTTCAAAGAAAGTTCTTGTTATGGAGACCTTCAGGAAAAATGACTTGAATTGGAACAATAAAGTTTTATATGCATGAGATGTCTAAATACAGAGAGACCACCCACTAAGAAAAACAATGTTCAAGTGTAGCAGCATAACTCTCCCTGTTCTTATTACTTTAATTAATACTTTTGGCTCTTGAGTTTTCTTCCTTCTCCCCTTCGTAACAAAATAAACATTCCCAGAGTTCATTCATCATACCTAGCAAATAACTGTTCTTATATCTGGTTTGCAAAAGATTCCATCTTGAATATTTCCAATTTTCCTCAGTTCTTAGTTTTCTTAAGTCAAAATAACGTGTTCTCCTCACCCTCCAGCCCCAATTTCCATAAAAACAGTTACCAAAGGAAGATCTAGAAGACTGGTGAGCATCAGGCAAATTCAGTTAGAAACAGTACCTTCCTGCAAAGGTTACATTTGATGTGAAAGAACAAGTATCAAATTCAACCATGCTGTGAATGGGAGTAGAGAAGAGATTTGTATAATGCACAAGCAACTTTGTTGCACATCCAGGACAGTCACATCATATCAGGAGAGGCAGGCAGCATTGAGGTGTTTTACTCCTTCAGTTTCTCCTCTTCCCCTTTTGTTGTGGTAAACTCGCATCTCCATTCAGTTTAAAGAGGTAGAAATTGCTCCATAAAAATCAATCACCAATACAGTTTCCCAGCATTTATAAATTCATCATATTATACACAATTTTACAAAGCTACTATTGTTTTCTCCAGTTAGTTAACTATTTCAGGACTTTTTAAAGTTGATCACAGGAGACAGAAGAGCGTGTCTCTTCCTCGATGATTTTAAATCAAGTGTATGGTTGCCGTTGCATCTTAGAACCCACAGTGCTTGTCTCAAGTGCCAGCTAGCATATTTTATTTTCCTATCAATCTGTTCAATTTGTCTAAATTATTTGTATCACCTCATCAGACTGGTGCCACCACATGCTTTGACACTGACTTTTGCTTTTTGTCCTATATCAGCTTTACTGGCTAGGAATGGGAAAGGCATGAAAGATTTATCAGAAGCAAAATTACTTTACTTCCAAGCATAATTCAATGAAAATAATTGAAAAGGTCTCATTCATCTTCAGTGGACCTGAAGACATCAGAAGCTGGCCAAAACACTAACATAACACCATGACTTTAGTTAAGCATTCTGCAGAATCAGAATGTGCAAGGAACACAAACCAGAAATTATAATATGCCTGGGAGGTAAACCTTAGGGATTTTTATCCTCTTGGTGCCTCAGTTAGAGCTAACTTTCAGATGGGCTAATCACACCAGAAGTTCATCTATGTTTTCCCTGTATGCCACTAAAAATTGAGTGAAATAAGATTCACTTCACCTGAAGCTGTTTACAAATTTCCACTAAACTACAATTAAAGACCATATTAACTAAGCAATTACCAAAATCTGTTATTCACAGAAAATAAGAGGCATAGGAAGCAAAAGGAGACTGAGGAAAAAAACACCAGACTTCAAGGTTCTGAGAACTCTAGTCTCTGCTGGTCTTCCTGCTTTGAAATACTGCATAATTAGAAGAGAGTATATGAATATCACATGGGCAAAATGCTCAGTACTGCACCTAATCACATGGAACGGCAATATAAGTATCATATTCTTGTTATACGTGGAAACATACCTTCCAAATTACTTAAAGTGCAGAATTTTAGGAAGACAGATTGCACATTTACTAGATGCAACAGGACATATTCCTGTATGTGTAGACTTCATGCTAATTCTGTCCTAAGGAAGATTCCCAATCCTGCCTTAAGGGCTAAGATAACTCCCTGACAGACATTACAAGAGAGGCCAATCTGGCTAAGGACATGATTCTGTGCCAGGTAATGATTTCAGTAGTGCTGAGACAATTCCATCCCTGCTGGCTTTGCAGCTTAACATGTCAAACCATTTGTACACAGGTGTATCCTGTTCCACAATGGTGGTCTAAATGGAAGTTGGATTGACATACATGACAACCTGCAGACTGCAGTGTATTTAGATTTTTTTTTGTTTGTTTAAAACAAGAAGGAAAGTAAAAAGATGCTAGGGCTAGTGACTGTCTCCTTTATCCACATCAAAGGAGTCAGCAACCAGCTATTCTAGCAAGGTGTACTGCTTGAAAAAGCTAATTCCTGGCTTTGCAGCCCTCTCCTCCTGCTGTTGAGTTGGCAATTAAATGTATAGGCTGGTAACTGCAGTAAGAATTAGTGAAGGCTTCTCAAAGGCAGGCTTTCTGCATTCTCTCCAGTCTCTGGTAGCAGACAGTTTGCTTTTTCTCCATGTCCCCCATCCATCCCCCAAGTTACAAGCATTCAGTAATACCAGTAGGAATTTTACTCCCACTGGGTTGTACAGAATACAGGACTAACTATTTAGAAAAGTGAAATTTGCTCTCCTAACATTGCAAAAAATTGCTACAGGTAAAGAAAAGAACACAACTTCTCTGCTGCAAGGAGAAATTAATGAACTAGGTGCATCTATCATGGGACAACTCTTCAACAAAAGCAAAGAAAAACAGAATGACTTGGAATCACTTTTGTACATTTTCTGAATACTTTGAATAACTTCCATTCTTTAAGAACACACATACTCCTTCAATTGTAGAGTAAGTTTCCTTATTGTCAGGTTTTGGGTGGCATTGCTTGTCGTGCTTGTAGCATGACTTGTAGCGCTTGGATGTACAATACAATATTGTAACATGAGGGAAAGGCCAAGATGTTTTAAGTTAAGAGATGTTCTTCTGTCACACTTCCTTTTTGCTCCACTTCTTTATGCCTTAGACATACTTGTTGTTTGGGCCTCCACAGTAGGGACAATTTCCTCCAAGATCATTTCTTGCTGCAGAGGGGAAAAACTGATGAGACAGGCATGCAAGAAAAATTTTACTATTAGGGGCTTCAAAGATGAGATGCTTTTTTCCTCTTGTAAGAGCTGTTGTAACTGGCAAGATGTATTTACTGTTTACACTCGCCCCCTAAGAGCAAGCACAGGATCTCTGTTCTTAATAGAACCAGAAACTACTGCAGGTACAGTAGCACAATATACAACAATCTAACCATATAAAGGTCTTCAATTGGGATCAAATATTATATTATTTGACTTCAGACAAACACCATCCTGTATGAAAGTGTCTCCAACTCCCCATCCCTTCCCCACCCACCCCACTCCATGTCCCATGGAGGACTTGTCCAGAACAAAAGGCTGAAAGAAAATTGAGGCATTTTGCCAGGCTGAATGCATACAGAAGATTATTCGGTGTTCCGTTTTATTTCTTAACATAGCCCCAAACTGTAATGAAACAAGTGGGCACCTGTAAATTTGTGTTATTGAAGTAACCCTAAATATGCTTCATTACTCAAAGATGAAGTGTGAAATGCTTTTCAGTCATTTCCAATTGATGATAAAATAGTCTATAGAATTTATCTGACCTATTTCAGATAGGTTTGTTAGATAACGCATCTCTAGAAAAGAAAACATCACACCTTCCTATACTAGAGAATAAGTCTGAATCACCCTAAAGCTAGCCATTACAAATCAAAGACAGTTTGGCTTATCAAATATCACTTAATGGGTCACACTTTAATATAGAAAGAGTTCACATTATAATTCAAGATGTTGTCCCTCATTCCTCTGACACAGGATTATTTCATTTGAGCATCATTTATCCTGTTGGGCTTTCAGTCTATTTATCCCAAACTACTGGCTGCTGGAACAAGAAACAGAGACAGCTGAAAAAACAGTGTGCTAATAAGACACTAATGAATAGAGTCTTAAAGATAATTCTCCTTTAACTAACCTCCACCATTAAAAATATGATTTTATAGTTTATACTTAATACACCCGGAAGGGGAAAAAAGTGAAAACGGGCAATTCTAATGAATTACTTTGCACAAAATATCAGATCCACAGGAAGGACCTGCAAGATAATATATTAATAATGTTAACAAATTTTCTACTGTGACATAAAGAGAATTATTAAAGTGATCCTAAGATCAGTGATGGTGAACACCACTACTCCTTAAATCATTATATTATACTCTGATAAAATGAAGGCCTCACATGAAGTGTTGAATATCTTGCTGACAAGTCTGACTAGGAAACTGCCAACACATTTTAAACAGGATATACAGTAATAAACTGTGATACTACAACTTTCTATTTTAGTACCGCAGGCATTTTAATGTTTCAATACAACAATGCTGCAAAATATAATTTTTTTTTAATGCAACACCAAAATTCCTTTGAGGGGATAGGTGAAAGAGATATTGCTCCAGACCCTTGCTGTGAATATCTCCTTGAATACTCTGTCCAGTCAGTCCCTAATGTAGCATTCATGTAGTAGTAAGCTGTGAATCCTGGGTGTTGAACAGATCTGCTTGTTATTTAAGAAAGCCCACTCTTCTGTCACCTTTCTGTCAGTCTCTGGGGAGGAGATCAGCTGTGGTTAGGCGATTTCTAAGCATTGCCTATGCATTTGGAATGCAGAAGGCAAACATCCTGGGGTCAAGATGTCCAAGGGTAAGTTAAAAAAGATTTTACAGCAACCGGGGAAGTGCTGATACATAACAAGTGCATACATAAGTCTACAATAGAGAGCTATTGCTGATACATGGATTGATTTGTACATGCAAAATAGCTTTTCTTTTTTTAAGTGCCTGAGGGGGTTGCTAGACCAATATGATGGCCTTCTATGATGACATGACCGGCTGGGTAGATGAGAGGAGAGCAGTGGATGTTGTCTACCTTGACTTCAGCAAGGCTTTTGACACTCTCCCCCATAACATCCTCATCGGAAAGCTCAGGAAGTGTGGGTTACATGAATGGGCAGTGAGGTGGATTGAGAACTGGCTGAATGGCAGAGCTCAGAGGGTTGTGATCAGCAACGCAGAGTCTAGTTGGAGGCCTGTGGCTAGTGGTGTTCCCCAGGGGTCAGTACTGGGTCCAGTCCTGTTTAACTTATTCATCAATAATCTAGATGAAGGGACAGAGTGTACACTCAGCAAGTTTGCTGATGACACAAAACAGGAAGGAGCGGCTGATACACCAAAATGCTGTGGGGCCATTCAGCGAGACCTGGACAGGCTGGAGAGTTGGACAGAGAAGAACCTCATGAAGTTCAACAAAGGCAAGTGTAGGGTCCTGCACCTTGGGAGGAATAACCCCATGCACCACTACAGGTTGGGGGTTGACCTGCTGGAAAGCAGCTCTGTGGAGAAGGACCTGGGAGTCCTGGTGGACAAGTTCACCATGAGCCAACAATGTGCCCTTGTTGCCAAGAAGGCCAATGGTATCCTGGGGCACATTAGGACAAGTGTGGCCAGCAGGTTGAGGGAAGTTATCCTCCCCCTCTACACTGCCCTAGTGAGGTCACAACTGGAGTACTGTGTCCAGTTCTGGGTCCCCCAGTTCAAGAAAGATAAGGAGCTACTGAATAGAGTCCAGCAGAGGGCTACAAAGATGATCAGAGGACTGGAGCATCTCTCTTATGAGGAGAGGCTTAGGGAGCTGGGTCTGTTTAGTCTGGAGAAGAGAAGACTGAGGGGGGATCACCCCAACCTGGTGAAGGCCACAGACTACTACCCCCTGCTGATCTTCCAGACAGGTGGCGAAGAAGCTGCATCCCATAGTCTGCGGGGGATGAAGAAAGACTACAAGGCCCTAGGACGGCTGGTGAAAGAGTCTGGAGCACAAGTTGTTTTCTCCTCCCTCCTTCCATTTTCGGGTGATGACATGGGATGGAATAGTAGGATTCTCTCCATAAATGCCTGGCTACGAGACTGGTGCTACAGGCAGGGCTTTGGCTTCTTTGATAATGGCTGGTTTTATAAGACAACAGGCGTGACAGTGATACATGGGAAAGGTTTATGTCGTAGGGGCAAAAGGGTTCTGGGACAGGAAGTAGCAGGGCTCATTTGGAGAGCTTTAAACTAGATTCGAAGGGGGATGGGGAAGTATCTGGGCTTGCACCACTGGGGCAACGCTCTAGTGTTGAGGTAGACCAGGAGGCCTCCCATCCCCCTGGGGTGAAATCAGGGGGTGAATCTGGGATGAAATCGGTGTGCCCAGCTCGCTCCCTGAAATGCCTGTACACCAATGCACGCAGCATGGGGAATAAGCAGGAGGAGTTAGAAATCTGTGTTCGGTCGGGGGGCTATGATCTAGTGGCAATTACAGAGACTTGGTGGGATGCCTCGCATGACTGGAATGTGGTCATGGATGGCTATGTCCTGTTCAGGAAAGACAGGCCGCTAAGGAGAGGTGGTGGAGTTGCTCTTTATGTGAGTGAGCAGCTAGAATGTATTGAGTTCTGTCCAGGGGCGGATCAGGAGCGAGTTGAGAGTTTGTGGGTGCGAATTAAGGGGCAGGCTGGCAGGGGTGATACTGTTGTGGGTGTCTATTACAGGCCACCGGATCAGGATGAGGAGGGTGATGAGGCCTTCTACAGGCAGCTGAGAGCAGTCTCGCAATTACAGGGCCTGGTTGTCGTGGGGGATTTCAACTACCCTGATATTTGCTGGGAGGCCTACTCAGCCAGCCATCCTCAGTCCAGGAGGTTCCTCCAGTGCATTGATGATAACTTTCTGATGCAAATGGTGGATGAGCCAACTAGGAGAGGAGCGCTGCTGGATCTGATCCTCACTAACAAGGAGGGTCTGGTTGAAGCGGTGAAGGTTGAGGGCAGCCTTGGTTGTAGTGACCATGAGATGGTAGAGTTCAGGATCTCATGTGGCAGGAACAGAATAGCTAGCAAAATCACAACCCTGGACTTCAGGAGGGCCAACTTTGGCCTTTTCAAGCAATTGCTAGGGGAAATCCCATGGGACAGGGTACTAGAAGGTAAGGGGGCCCAAGATAGTTGGTTAGCATTCAAGGACTGCTTCTTCCGAGCTCAAGATCAGAGCATCCCAGCAGGTAGGAAGTCAAGGAAGGGTAGCAGGAGACCTGCATGGTTAAACAGGGAACTGATGGGCAAACTCAAGTGGAAGAAGAGGGTGTACAGATCGTGGAAGGAGGGGCTGGCCACTTGGGAGGAATATAAGTCTGTTGTCAGAGGATGTAGGGAGGCAACTAGGAAAGCTAAGGCCTCCTTGGAATTAAACCTTGCAAGAGAGGTCAAGGACAACAGAAAGGGCTTCTTCAAATACATTGCAGGTAAAGCCAACACTAGAGGCAATGTAGGCCCACTGATGAATGAGGTGGGTGCCCTGGAGACAGAGGATAAAAAGAAGGCGGAGTTACTGAATGCCTTCTTTGCCTCTGTCTATACTGTTGGAGGCTGTCCTGAGGAGCCCCGGACCCCTGAGGCCCCAGAAAAAGTCAGGATAGAGGAGGAATCTGTCTTGGTTGATGAGGGCTGGGTCAGGGACCAATTAAGCAACCTGGACGTCCATAAATCCATGGGCCCTGATGGGATGCACCCGCGGGTGCTGAGGGAGCTGGCGAAAGTCATTGCTAGGCCACTCTCCATCATCTTTGCTAAGTTGTGGGCAACGGGAGAGGTGCCTGAGGACTGGAGGAAAGCAAATGTCACTCCAGTCTTCAAAAAGGACAAGAAGGAGGACCCGGGTAACTATAGACCGGTCAGCCTCACCTCCATCCCCGGAAAGGTGATGGAGCAACTTGTTCTTGGTGCAGTCTCTAGGCACATCAAGGGTAGGGGGATCATTAGGGGCACTCAGCATGGCTTCACCAATGGGAAGTCTTGCTCAACCAACTTGATAGCCTTTTATGAGGACGTTACCCGGTGGATAGATGATGGTAAAGCTGTGGATGTGGTCTATCTCGATTTCAGTAAAGCATTTGACACTGTCTCCCACAGCATCCTCTCAGCTAAACTGGGGAAGTGTGGTCTGGATGATCGGGTAGTGAGGTGGATTGTGAACTGGCTGAAGGAAAGAAGCCAGAGAGTGGTGGTCAATGGGACAGAGTCCAGTTGGAGGCCTGTGTCTAGCAGAATCCCTTAAGGGTCGGTACTGGGACCAGTACTATTCAATATATTCATTAATGACTTGGATGAGGGATTAGAGTGCGCTGTCAGCAAGTTCGCTGATGACACAAAACTGGGAGGAGTGGCTGACACACAGGAAGGCTGCGCAGCCATTCAGAGAGACCTGGACAGGCTGGAGAGTTGGGCGGGGAGAAATTTAATGAAATATAACAAGGGCAAGTGTAGAGTCCTGCATCTGGGCAAGAACAACCCCATGTACCAGTACAAGCTGGGGACAGAGCTGTTGGAGACCAGCGTAGGGGAAAGGGACCTGGGGGTCCTAGTGGACAGCAGGATGACCATGAGCCAGCAGTGTGCCCTTGTGGCCAAAAAGGCCAATGGCATCCTGGGGTGTATTAGAAGGGGTGTGTTTAGCAGGTCAAGAGAGGTTCTCCTCCCCCTCTACTCTGCCCTGGTGAGGCCGCATCTGCAATATTGTGTCCAGTTCTGGGCCCCTCAGTTCAAGAAGGACAGGGAACTGCTAGAGAGAGTCCAGCGCAGAGCCATGAAGATGATTAAGGGAGTGGAACATCTCCCTTATGAGGAGAGGCTGAGGGAGCTGTGTCTCTTTAGCTTGGAGAAGAGGAGACTGAGGGGTGACCTCATTAATGTTTATAAATATGTAAAGGGCAAGTGTCAAGAGGATGGAGCCAGGCTCTTCTCAGTGACATCCCTTGACAGGACAAGGGGCAATGGGTGCAAGCTGGAACACAGGACGTTCCACATAAATATGAGGAAAAACTTCTTTACGGTGAGGGTGACCGAACACTGGAACAGGCTGCCCAGAGAGGTTGTGGAGTCTCCTTCTCTGGAGACATTCAAAACCCGCCTGGACGCGTTCCTGTGTGATATGGTCTAGGCAATCCTGCCCCGGCAGGGGGATTGGACTAGATGATCTTTCGAGGTCCCTTCCAATCCCTAACATTCTGTGATTCTGTGATCTTATCAGTGCTTACAAATCCCTTAAGGGTGGGTGTCAAGAGGATGGGGCCAGTCTCTTCTCAGCGGTGCCCAGTGACAGGACAAGGAGCAACAGGCACAAACAGAAACATGGGAAGTTCCACCTCAATATGAGGAAAAACTTCTTTACTTTGGGGGTGGTAGAGCACTGGAACAGGCTGCCCATGGATGTTGTGGAGTCTCCTTCTCTGGAGATATTCAAAAGCCGCCTGGACACAACCCTGTGCAATGTGCTCTAGGAGAACCTGCTTTGGCAGCGGGATGGACTAGATCATCTCCAGAGGTCCCTTCCAACCCTAACCATTCTGTGATTTTGTTTTCATTTGTTTTTCTTTGCTTTATAAAAAAAAAAAGGGCTCTGCAGCAGCCTGTTGGCAGATTCCATATTTTTCAAATCAGTGTCAAAAAAGTGCAGTTTCACAAATGAAGTAGAATTGCTGTTAGAAATAGAGGCCCTATCTTACCCCTCAAGCTCACCGTTGGTCTCATTTTTCCAATCTCCTTGCTTGTACAAGGGGGGTTCATAATACTATCCCTTGTACAGTTGCTTTTGATCAAGAGAAACAGCTCAAGCTTGCTTTATTTTACACAGCTAGCTTTCAGCTAGATCAAGGAGTGCTGGTGCTGACACTAGAGATGTGATTGACTGCCTCTTTTAACAGAATATTTAAATCATTCATAAAACCATACCCAAATCTTTCCATTCTCTCCTGCTTTTCTAAAACAGCTCTCTCCCCAAGTGGCTATCAGTTCAGAAATCCTTTGTTAGAAAACAGTATCGGTGGCTGAGATTTTCATTGCACTGTAAATCTACCTTCCCTCAAAATATTCTGCTTCTCGTAGTTGATGATCCACTGAAGAGCTAACTGAAAGCCACACATTTATCAGCCCACATTGCTTTTAGACCATTCTTGTTTATAAACTCTTCATAGAAATTTTGGGACTCTAAGGTGTATCGAATATTCAGAAAAACTCAACAGAATAATCTCAACATTATCCCCTTGAAAAGAGAAAACTGAATGTCTGTATAATAAGCAGAGAATGGATGACAAGCTTCTGTGGTACAAAGTGGTGAAGACAGTAAAGGCCCACAGTGAGGATAATATTTTCCAGTTTTCCACAAAGTACATTTGCTACCAGTATATCAGTTACACCAGCTCTCCTTCTTTATAATCTCATAGTACAGTGAAGTTTTTACTACAGCTATTTTTCTAGACTATCTGATACAAAATTTTTGCTATAATTGCACCAATAAGGTGCTCAAGAAACAATGATTAATATTTAAAGACTGAACATGAACACACGCTATATAAAAATTGGAAATTTGTACAGAACTGGGGAAACATGTTTGATCACTGATTTAGAGAGGATTTGTGTCATCAGATGTAGATATCTGAAAGCCAGAAGTTCTAATTTGAGCTCCTGCTCCTACTGAAGATGCTCAAAAGACCTACAGCCTGCACAAGAGAGGGGAGACAAATTAACAGGAAGATTATATCTGCAATACCATCTCCATTGGTTGATCCTGAGTCTAGAGCTCGTTTTCTCCAACTCTTAGTCTAGCACTCTGACATTTAAAAGAGTCCCATCCAGCAGCTAAGGCAGCGAAACAGAATATTAACAGAAAACGAATAAAAGACAAATGAAAACAAAGGAAACGTGCTATTTTATAAAATCATTAGTTAACTTGCAACAGAAGAGATTTCACAGAATCACAGAATCATCTTGGTTGGAAAGGACCTTTAAGATCATCAAGTCCAACCATTAACCTAACACTACCTAGTCAACCACTAAACAATATCCCTAAGCACCACATCTACTCACCTTTTAAATACCTCCAGGGGTGGCGACTCCACCACTTCCCTGGGCAGCCTGTTCCACTGCTTGATAACTCTGTCCATGAAGAACTTTTTCCTAATATCCAATCTAAACCTCCCCTGGTGCAACTTGAGGCCATTTCCTCTCGTTCTATTGCTTGTAACCTGGGAGAAGAGACTAACACCCTCCTCACTACAACCTCCTTTCAGGTACTTGTATACAGCAATAAGGTCTCCCCTCAGCCTCCTTTTCTCCAGGCTAAACAACCCCAGTTCCCTCAGCCGCTTCTCATAAGACTTGTGCTCTGGACCCTTCACCAGCTTTGTTGCCCTTCTTTGGACTCGCTACAGCACCTCAATTTCTTTCCTGTAGTGAGGGGCCCAAAACTGAACACAGTATTCCAGGTGCAGACTCACCAGTGCTGAGTACAGAGGGACGATCACTTCCCTTGTCCTGCTGGCCACACTATTCCTGATACATGCCAGGATGCTGTTGGCCTTCTTAGCCACCTGGGCACACTGCTGGCTCATATTCAGCTGGCCATCGATCAACACCCCCAGGTCCTTTTCCAGCAGGCAGCTTTCCAGCCACTCTTCCCCAGGCCTGTAGCAGTGCATGGGGTTGTTGTGCCCCAAGTGGAGAAGCCGACATTTAGCCTTGTTGAACCTCATACAGTTGGCCTTGGCCCATCGATCCAACCTGTCCAGATCCCTCTGCAGAGCCTTCCTGCCCTCCAGGAGGTCAACATTCCCGCCCAACTTAGTGTCGCTGCAAACTTACTGAGGGTGCACTTGATCCCCTCATCCAGATCATTGATAAAGATGTTAAAGAGAACTGGCCCCAACACTGAGCCCCAGGAAACACCACTTGTGACCGACCACCAACTGGATTTGCTGAACTGTTCTAGGCTGTGTCAATTAATTATGCTTTCTACAGTCCAAGTCAAATTAATTACATTTTTTCCCTTTTAATGCAAAGTGTGTGTGGCCCTAAGTGACAATTTTTAAGTTAACTGACAAGTTGAAATTCAGTGTTATTAACAAAATAAAAAACTTGTTAGCTTATTATATTGGCTAGCCCTATAATATTTAATTAAGTAGTGCTAGGAAGTATTCCACAGCATTGAAATTCAATTATCTGTCCTTCTAATTGCTACAACAGCCCTGCCTGGCATAGTTTTTCGTCTGGGCTAACCAGCACTCTCCCACACTACTCCTGGGCACGATTCAGGAGTTGGCAGCATTCAGAAACTACTCCCAAAACCCAATTTGGACACAGCAATTTTATTTTTAAAGGCTAAGAGTTTAACTTTCTGGCGTTAAGGCTAGCTCACACAGTATGGCTGTATTCATGAGGCAGTCTCAAACATGTTTAATTTACCAACATAGGCATAAACACAACATCCCAAGGCACAGCCAAACCAATACATCTCAAAGCACAAATACAACAAAACCCAGATGCCAACACAAGTGTGGCATCACCAAGATGACTAAAATCCTTTATATAATCTAAGAATCAGAAATTCAACAAGTTTTCCAAGGTTATTCATAAAAAGATTAGGCAATGAAGGACAGAGGCCAGAATTACAGACCTGTTCTACCACTTGAAGAGAATCTCTATTTTGGATTTGCTCTTATTTTTTATCTGCAGCACAGGAAAAAAGCTGTAAGTGCTTGGAAGTGTCATATTTCATCCTACGTAGCAAAAAGGTGCCCCCTTACAACTGTATAAGATACATATTGATTAATCCTAAAGAATGACAGCATAGTCATCTTAGGACAGATGACAGAAGTAGACTGAATAAGAGAAAGCCCATGCCCTAAACAATAAATTTTCAAGCAACCAAACTGCTTAAGGACACCTTTGCATAAAGACTTTTTAGAAGAAGTTGAGAAATGTACCTAAAACGTTAAAATCCCAGACCCTTCAAATATTGACTGCTCCCATAGTGCTGTGGAGTAATACAGCTGAGAACTCTTGGAAATAATCTTCCTGAAAGTAGAACTAGGAAACAACTGTTTATTGGTTTCAGCGCTTTTTTAATGTTCCTTTTATAAATATTTACACCTTTATCTAACATCTTCCAGTTGAAGCAGTGTAGTGTATTTTCCTAGATGTTATAAATAGTGTGCATAGACAGGAAGAAAAGACTAGCTTCCCGCACAGAAGGAGTAAGGAGAAGACAATCATGTTAAATAAGGTCTTCAGTTTTGCCCCTAGTTAGATTTTCCACTATTTATGTCATTTAAATTGAGCCTGGGAGCTACCAGTTCCTCAAAATCAGTTTCCAATCTTTACTGAGCCATCAAAATCAGCTTCCTTTCTTTACTGCTCCATGTGGTTTCTTTCTTTGTTCTGCCTTCAACAGTGGTGGGTCAGGGTTGAAAGCACCTTGAGTGACACTTAGTAACAGAACTTTCCCCAGCTGTTTTGTTTGGAGTGTGTGTATATATGTATATGTATGTATAAATACTTCCCCATATACATGCATATATATGCATGTATACATATATACACACACAGAGAACTTAGTAGGAAAGATAATAAAAAGTGTTCTTATAAATACATAAACAACAAAAGGAGATCAAAGGAATATCTCCATTCTTTATTGGATGCAGGGGGGAACATTGTGACCAGGGATGAGGAAAAGGCTGAGGTGCTTAATACCTTCTTTGCCTCAGTCTTTCACAGTAAGACCGGTTATCCTCAGGGCAACTGCCCCCCTGAGACAGTAGACAGGGACAGGGAGCAGAATAGATCCCCTATAATTCAGGAGGAAGCAGTTAGCGACTTGCTGTGCCAATTGGATGCTCACAAGTCTATGGGACCAGACGGTATCACAGAATCAACCAGGTTGGAAGAGACCTCAGGGATCATCGAGTCCAACCATTGCCCTGACACCACCCTGTCAACTAGACCATGGCACTAAGTGCCATGTCCAGTCTTTTCTTAAACACATCCAGAGATGGTGACTCCACCACCTCCCTGGGCAGCCCATTCCAATGTCTAATAACCCTTTCTGAGAAGAAATTCTTCCTAATGTCCAACCTGAACCTCCCCTGGCGAAGCTTGAGGCTGTGCCCTCTTGTCCTATCGCTAGTTGCCCGGGAGAAGAGGCCAACTCCCACTTCACTACAACCTCCCTTCAGGTAGTTGTAGACTGCAATAAGGTCACCTCGGAGCCTCCTCTTCTCCAGGCTAAACAACCCCAGCTCCCTCAGCCGTTCCTCGTAGGTCAGACCCTCCAGACCCTTCACCAGCTTGGTCGCCCTCCTCTGGATTCGCTCCAACACCTCAACATCTTTCTTCAAGTGCAGGGCCCAGAACTGAACACAGTACTCAAGGTGCGGCCTCACCAGTGCTGAGTACAGAGGGACGATCACTTCCCTAGACCCGCTGGCTACACTATTCCCAATAGAGGCCAGGATGCCATTGGCCTTCTTGGCCACCTGGGCACACTGCTGGCTTATGTTTAGCCGCCTGTCCATCAGCACCCCCAGGTCTCTTTCTGCCGCACCGCTTTCTAACCACTCTTCCCCCAGCCTGTAGAGCTGCATGAGGTTGTTGTGGCTGAATTGTAAGACCCGGCACTTGTTCTTGTTGAACCTCATGCCGTTGGTCTCTGTCCATCTAGCTAACCTGTCCAGATCCCTCTGTAGGGCCTTCCTACCCTCCAGCAGATCGACACTCCCACCCAGCTTGGTGTCATCTGCAAATTTACTGAGGGTGCGCTCAATCCCTACGTCTAGATCATCTATAAAGATATTGAACAGCACCGGCCCCAGAACTGAGCCCTGGGGAACGCCGCTAGTGACCGGCCGCCAGTTGGACTTTGCCCCATTCACCACCACTCTCTGGGCTCGGCCATCCAGCCAGTTTTTAACCCATTGAAGAGTCCACCCATCCAAGCCCCGGGCAGCCAGTTTGTCTAGGAGGATGCTGTGGGAGACAGTGTCGAATGCCTTACTGAAGTCTAGATAGACTACATCCACAGCCCTGCCCTCATCTGCTAAGCAGGTTACTTTGTCATAGAAGGAGACCAGGTTGGTCAAGCAGGACCTGCCTTTCATGAATCCATGTTGGCTGGCCCCAATGCCCCAACTGGCCTGCATGGACCGTGTAATGGCACTCAGGATGATCTGTTCCATCACCTTGCCTGGCACCAAACTCAGGCTGACAGACCTATAGTTCCCTGGATTGTCCTTCCGACCCTTCTTGTAGATGGGCGTTACGTTTGCTAATTTCCAGTCAGCTGGGACTTCTCCAGTTAACCAGGACTGCCGGTAGATAATAGAGTGGTTTGGCATGTTCATGTGCCAGTTCCTTCATTACTCTGGGGTGAATCCCATCCCGGCCCATAGCCTTGTGGGTGTCCAACTGGCACAGCAGGTCACTAACCGTCTCCTCCTGGATTACGGGAGGTTCACACAGTCCCCCGTCTCTAACTTCAGGCTCTGGGGGCCAAGTCTTCTGAAGACAACCTATCTTGACATTAAAAACCGAGGCAAAGAAGGCATTGAGCACCTCTGCCTTGAGTATCCACCCAAGGGTACTGATGGAGCTGGCGGAAGAGCTTGCTAAGCTGCTCTCCATTATTTGTTATCAGTCCTGGGTAACCAGGGAGGTCCCAGATGACTGGAGGCTGGCCAATGTAACACCCATCCACAAGAAGGGCCGAAAGGAGGATCCTGGGAACTACAGGCCTGTCAGCCTGACCTTGGTGCCTGGCAAGGTCATGGAACAGATCATCTTGAGTGCAATTACACAGCACCTAGAGGACAATCAGGGGATCAGGCCTAGTCAGCGTGGGTTTAGGAAAGGCAGGTCCTGCCTGACCAACCTGATCTCTTTTTATGACCAGGTGACCCACCTAGTGGATGAGGGGAAGGCTGTGGATGTAGTATACTTGGACTTCAGCAAAGCCTTTGATTCTGTCTCCCATGGTGTTCTCCTGGATAAGCTGGCAGCCCACGGCTTGGAGAGGTGCATGCTTCGCTGGGTTAAGAACTGGTTGGATGGCCGGGCCCAGAGAGCAGTGATGAACGGTACTGCATCCAGGTGGCGTCTGGTCACCAGTGGTGCCCCCAGGGCTCAATACTGGGCCCAGTCCTGTTTGATATCTTTATTGATGATCTGGATGAAGGTATCGAGTGCACCCTCAGTTAATTCGCAGACAACACCAAGCTAGGTGGGAGTGTTGATCTTCCTGAGGGTAGGAAGGCTCTGCAGAGAGATCTGGACAGGCTGGATTGATGGGCCGAAGCTAACTATATGAAGTTCAACAAGGCCAAGTGCCGGGTCCTGCACTTTGGCCACAACAACCCCATAGAGCGCTACAGGCTGGGGGAAGAGTGGTTGGAAAGCAGCCTGGTGGAAAAGGACCTGGGGGTATTGGTGAACTGCCAGCTGAACATGAGCCAGCAGTGTGCCCAGGTGGCCAAGAAGGCCAACAGCATCCTGGCATGTATCAGGAATATGGAAGCAATTGTCCCCCTGTACTCAGTGCTGGTGAGGCTGCACCTTGTGTACTGTGTCCAGTTCCGGGCCCCTCACTTCAAGAAAGACATTGAGGTGCTGGAGTGAGTCCAGAGGAGGGCAACAAAGCTGGTGAAGGGTCTAGAGGGTATGACCTACAAGGAACAGCTGAGGGAACTGGGATTGTTTAGCCTGGAGAAAAGAAGGCTCCGGGGAGACCTTATTACTCTCTACAACTACTTGAGAGGAGGTTGTAGCGGGGTGGGTGTTGGCCTCTTCTCCCAGGCAACTAGCAACAGGACTAGAGGACATAGCCTCAAGCTGTGCCAGGGGAGGTTCAGGTTAGACCTTAGGAAAACTTTCTTCACAGAAAGTGTTATTAGGCATTGGAATTGGCTACCCAGGGAGGTGGTGGAGTCACCATCCCTGGAGGTGTTTAAGAAAAGACTGGATGTGGCACTTAGTGCCATGGTCTAGTTGACGCAGTGGTGTTAGGTCAAAGGTTGGACTCGATGATCCCAGAGGTCTCTTCCAACCTAGGTGACTCTGTGATTCTCTGTGAAATAGTCTTTTAAAGTAGCATTCCTCTCTCCCCACTAACTGAAAGGTAAAACCAATAAAATTTCTTGATGCAAAACAGTCATGCTAAGAATTAATTTTATGTCCTTTTAGGTAACTGCCTCCATCCTCTAACCCTGACTAACAATCATAGCTTAATGCATGATGTCTCCCTTCAGCAGACATGTTTTGCTGTACAGTTTCAGGTGAATATTTAGTAAGAAGAATTTGGAGTAAAAGTCACTGTAAGGGGAGAGAAACCACCAAGTAGAATGGTACGTATAGGAAAATACCATACATTTAATACATTTCAATAGCATCCAGCTACAGGTGCATGTTCTATTATTTGCATGTGAATTGTGGGGAAAAAAACGTAGTTCTGACTCCTCTTATCTGATGGAAAGCATACGAAAATAAGTGCTAATGAAGATATCAATAGTCTATCGATCAAATGATTCTGTTACCACTATTGTAGAGCTATTTCCACAGAGATTTATGACAAGACATCAGATATAACTTCTACATATTGGCTCTAGTTTTCAAGCAGTTTAAAAGCTTAATGAAGATATGTTTTCCTGAAAGGCCTAATATTTTGGAAGACAACCCTCTATGCTTTACATACTAACTGTTTAGATATACTACACTCTACAGATCATGGAGGCTGTCTTTCCAACACCCTTTTTAACTGCCCATATTTCTTCTAAAGCTCAACCTTGAAGTCACAAGTCTATCTAAACAAGAGATTTGCCAGCTGTTGTTTCAATTGAACAGCACAACCTATAATTCAAATGTCTGTGTTTCGTTTTCCTGTTATTATTTTCCTCTGATACTCTCTCAAACCATTATTTCTCTTAAGAAATACATGGCAATGAATTTGGGTGATCCCTATGCCTAAATACTTTTTACTGCTTCTTTTTTGTTTGTCCAACTGATCAGCATTTTTGGTCACATTTTTTCATACTGTAATAAGTTTTATATTTAGCTTTGTGCATTAAAGTGCTGTAAACTAGTCAAAAACCAAAAGTATAAGCACACCTATGTTAAAGGAACAATCAACTAGAAGAAAATCACACATTTAAAATAAACTTGCAAAAACGCACATAAATACAAGATCAAAAAGCCCAAGAAACAAATTCAGTATGTTTTACGGAAAACACCCTCAATGAAAATAAAGAGCAGCTGTGATTTTGGTTAGGATTTGACTACCTTTCCCAGTCTGGATACTCCATTGCTTTCTCTGAAGTTCCATTACTATTGCCTTGCTACCCCCTTATTGCTTCTAGAAGATCATACATGGCCCTAAGGAATCACTTTCAGAGAAAAAGAAGCTGTTGTATAAAACAGATGAAAACTGATGAATTTTGCAAACGTCACAAGATTTCATATTTGTCAAAAAATATTCCCAGGATTGGAAAATAACACAAGCTCACAAAAAAACTACACTGACTCTAAAGTTACTGAGCTTGAAAACTGTATTTTGAACCGAGTTCCATTTAAATGCATCTTCCAGGTTTGAGTCTTTCAGCACTCACATTTTTAAGTTTTCTTCCAGAGAAACAGAGATACAATTTCACCTGTAGCTGTACATCACTTATTAGCATGGGGAAAGGAACTAGACTTTCAATAAGTACAACCACCATTCAACTTTCGATGTTAGGGGTTGCCAAACCTGACAGCCCAATAGAAGGCGGCTGCTGCAGCTCCCTGACTCCCATCCCAACCCATAGCAAGGGCACGCACACACAAACATACATATACACATCTGGCTACACAGATAAATATTCAACTCTTGTGCACCAATGATCTCATCTGTTCCCTTCTCTGGCTGATCAGGATAAAAGTCCATTAGTGGATACATATACACACGCACAAAGTGGATTCCACCAGAGCTGGACTTAGGCACCAAGTCTATCCAGTAGCTGCCCCATCTGCTGGCACACGGACATACAAGCCCCTGAGGTCCTCAGCACCCCTCCAGCTGCTGATACAGAGCCTGCCCCTTACACACACAGTGGATCCCTCCAGTAACTGGCCTTGGATATTGCCTACCCAGTAGCCAGTCTGTGGAGCCACTTGTCTCCAGATATCTCATGCAGAGACACTCATGGACAGGTCTATCAATCCCCAGGCCTTATGATGTCTCCAGTAGCTGGCCTGGAGCTCCTGGTCTCTCTGGTAGAGAACTCCTACAGTTGTAGGACACATACATGTCCAGTCCAGACTTGCAACTGCTTTGATACATGGCTCCCAAGACACCTAACCTACTCACTAGCTAGTCCAACTTGACACAGCAACCACTGACATGCACACCCTCACTCACTCACTCCAACTGCTGACACCACAGGCACATGAGCCCCTATGACCCATGGTCCCACTGCAGTTGCTGGCACTCAGACCTGCAGACAAACATGCACACAGATAGCTCCCTCACTCAGGGAAATAATTAAAGTAAAGTTTAAAAATACAGAACACATTATGCTGATGTGGTGTGGTGCGTGGCCAGACAAGCATACCGACCAGCAGTCTGCTTACAATCAATGGGCCTCTCATTCCCTTATCCCTCTTTTCCCATGCTTGTCCCTCTGAAATCCACCTTAAGCCCTCCCTTTCCCCCACCTTTTATCCTTCCCCTAAATATTTCATAATAAGTCCCATGCAATTCCAAAGCACTGTATCCCACCATGAGTCCCATATGCCTCTACACAGGAACTCCTCAGTCTGAAAGGTGACAAGCACATCCATTCCATTGACTCACCTTGATGTGTTTCACCCCTCGCACCATGTGGCTCATGGCCCTTCAGTGATAGCCCTTGGAGGAGTCAGGCAGAGGCTCCTTTTCTCCATATGGGTTATCGGGGTTATCCTGCCTCACACTGGGCTTCTGTGCTCTTTTCTGTGTGGAGACAAGCCTTTTACCAGATAACCTAATACTTGGTAAGTCTTGCAAATATTTTCAAATCTAGGTCAGTAATCACTGATTTTTGGTCAGCAGTCTAGCTCTAAAAAGTATTGAAACTTCCAATAAAGTTGACGTGGATCACATAAGTAATCAGTCATTTGGTTATACACCCCATTATAGACTTCAGTGAGAAAAGCCTTGTTCTAAATATGGAACTTTTTTTTTTTTAATTTGTTACTAACAGGCTTGCAATACTGTTAGAAGAATACTGAAGTAAAAACATCTTGAAAAGTTTAATATTTCTTTTTTAAGGAAGTGTAGTAACATTTACTGACATTTATTTTTTGAGAAGGACTCAAGAAACCCGATGTTACATTTACATTGCACTCCAGCTATAACTATGATTAGACTATGATATATGCTTGATCCAGTCCATTGAAGAATGACTGTTCCATCCTGTGAGGTAGCTTAACTCTACAGACAGCCTGTAGTACATTTAGGAGATCCACAACATGACCCTGAAGCAGCAGCTGTGCAGGGGAAGTAAGACACCATGACCAAGACTGTTTTTCTTCCATGTCTGTGCAATAGCAAACCGCACATTCAATGGCGATGTGGCTTGTGAAATTTCATTGCAGCAGCACTGTGGTGTAGCAATGCCAATTCAATGCAAAGTCACTTGAGAACTCATGGGAATTTTAACCTGCAGACAGAATAGCCACATGCATTTTTCTTTCCTGCCCCCACCCCCCCCAGTCCAATAATCTCAGTGCTTGGCTGGCTTACTGTACCAGTAAAAGATTTAATTTGTGATTTCCTCCCACCCTTTCCTAGAATAGAACACTTTTCTTATCCGTTAAATATTTAGAACATTAAACACTTCTATGCAGTGGCAGAGAAGTACCTTACTTGTTGAACCTCTGCATGTACTTTGACAGGATGCATTAAGCCTAGCACATTAAAGTTCCCATTTTTCTTTGAAGTAAAAAGCGAGAAGTAGATTCTGTGACAAATTCAGGCATCTTTGACTTAAATGCATGTGGAAAATTGCAAGCTCAGACAAGAAACAGCTATGTAAGTCTCCTCTCCCCCAGTAAAAGGCATCAACTTTTCCTTATAAGAGTCACTGCAGAATGCTTACAAATTTCACCAAGCAAGTGCAATGTGCGTTAATTAGAACGGAGAGTTTTTTGTTGGTTTTTTTTTGTTTGTTTGTTTTGTTTAATATAAGAGGGGATTTCCCCATATCCACCAAATAAACAGTGTGTCATTGTAGTTACCACTGTGTAAGAATAGTCAGGCTTTTGCATTAAACATAGCTGGAAAGTTTTGTTAATATTGAGAAAGTAAAAGTTTCCATAGGATAGCACATATACTTCCTTCTAGAAATTAAATCACTGACTTCAAATGCACTTTGAGAGCCATATGGGCTATACAGATGCAAAACACTTTAGAGTGTTTTCCTTTTCTGCTATTTTTGATGTGTTAATATGACTGCCTTGAAAGTGATGTTTCCCCCGCCCCATTTCAAAAGCCAATTTAAACAGGTAAAAAGAACTCTCAAGATAAACTCTAATGCAGTATTTTAAGAGAAAAAAAGATATTGACCCAAACCAAATTAAAGCAGTGACGAAGGCAGCCAAAGATGCAGATGAAATTGCTAAAGCCACATTTTCTGAAAGGTTCAGTATTATTATCAAAGCATGTTTTCAGAAGGGTTCAGCACTAGGAAAAAAAATCTAGAATCTGCAGCTTGCTAATTAGGCTGCAAAGTAGTGTAGCATCACAATACTTTTCACAAATCAGTATTTACTGAAATAAGCAAACAGGAACTGAAGTCTTGAATGAGCAACTCCATATGTAAATGGATTTTTAAAAAAGGTGGATCGAATTTCTTTGGAAAAAATAAGCTATTTCTGCATTTCTAGCACTTACACCACAAAAGGTTTCTTGGAGCTTTTGCAACAGCTCTAGAAGGTATCCACAATACCATACTTAAGTCTACCTCTTAAGTATTGAAGACACTCCTCCAGAAACTGAAATATTAAGCTCTTTCAGTTCCACCTACAATGTATTACTTAGGCCAGTATCTAGAGCATCTCCAGTCATCTCAATAAGCATTTATGACTGAGATAAGAGTTCAAGTTTAATTATAGGATGCTAAGCCCTAGTATACTTTTGTCCAAGTTTCAGCAGCTGAAAAGTGGTAAACTAAAAAAAAAAATTTTAATGCCTTCCTTTTAGTTTGTAGGCCTCTGTTGTGTAAGCCAGCCTTCCCAAAAGTTGCTTATACTCTGTATAGGCCTAGCAGATAGCAAAAACCACATTATGTAGTCACATTAACACTTTCAGAAAATAAACCATGTGTTTAACTAGCAGGAGGGAATGCAATCCAGATAGTCCAGGCTGTGTTCCAGATTTAACAGTAAAAATTTTGGAGTTGCTAAACATACCATAAAAGTTGCGTTCCAAAAAACTCTGTGCTGAAAGCTGTTCAGTCTAGCTATGCTTATGACAGAGTATTCATGTTTGCTTTCAATTGGCTTTTCAGTCAAATGCTTTGTACATGTCTGGTCTCCACACTTATTGTTGTTTCTGTATATAAACAAGAACATTACTATTCAACCAGCAAAATCACTGCAAAATCCTCTCTGTTGAGGACATCAGCCACTTAAGAGTGAAAAACATCATGACTAGTTCATTAACAAGCAGAAAGAAAATTTTAGATACCTTATTCTAATGAACATGAGTAGCAGTTTGTTTAAAGAGTACACAAAACATTACATACAAAATATTTGCCATCATGACCCTGCGAAACAGTAAAATGCTATCAGTTAAAAACATGCTGACAAACACACTGTATTAAATAATAATTGTGTCCTGTTATTTGATAACAAAGTTTTTAGGCAGGATTCTATAGCAAAGGACCGCTCTTCCTCATTAGAAATCACATAAGTGCAAATCAGCTGGAAGATCGCAAGCCTCCTCCCCCATGTAGCATCACAGTTGTAAACTGTCACTTGCAAACAATATACACAATGTTGACTTTTTAAAAAGAAAAGTTACACCACTGGTGACCGACAGCACAAGGATTCTTCCTGCCTCAGCATTTCCTTTGTTCCCCTCCTTGCCCTCAAAACAGCTACCAATGCATCTTCATGCCTTTTCTGCTTCAAGGGAAAAAAGTGCAAAGCATAAACATCTTGAAGTGTAGGAAGAAAATGAACAATAACACTTCTTTATAAAAAAATATAAAGGAAAATAACTACTATTACAGATAATACAAATCAAAGGCAGAAATAAGATGTTTCTACAAGGATACTGTAAATGCATAGAAACTAAGCATAGAGTTATCAGCATTTACTCACACAGTGAAGAAACATCCATTGAAAGTACAAATACAACATACATTACATACTTAAAGCACTACCATCTTTCAGTTTTCATATGTACGCACAGGGCGGACATGGTTGCACTAGTGCCAGATATAATTTAGGTTTTCTGATGTTACCTGGGTATAATGGGGTTTCTAGGGAACAGCTATGTTTAGGCTAGCTAGCACTCCACAGTTAGTGGAGTCCACACCAACATGAGAAGAGAACACACCTCATGCATCTCCAGAAGAAAATAGAGTACAAAACAAGGATACAGGTCTCATGCTATGCTATAGAACTGAGGTGTAATTTCAAAACACATTTCCTAAAGGAAATGGCTACAGCTATATATAAGCAATCTTCCCTACTGTTTGGGCCCTTGCTTTATCTCCTTTTATCAAGGAGGTTGATCTCCTCAGCACACAGAAAGAGCTAAAAATAGATATCACCAGTTATACATACGAGCAAGGCCCAGAGAGAGACTGAAAAGCATCTAAAAGCTTAATTCCATGTAGATATCCAGATACATTTAAAAAGCTAGTTTTTAGTTATCTAAATACCTTAACAAAAAACATCTTTAAGCCAGTCACTATGATCCACATACGATAACCGTATCACCCTTTCCCTTAGGAATCCTAGCATGCCCTTCATAGAATACAGAGAGTATCAGCTAACTGAAAACACTGCACAGAGAAGCAGTGAAAGAAAATAACTCACTTGTCTGGATATTTCTCCCATCTGCCTTTGCTGCTTCTAAGTTTTCAGGAATCTGGTTGTATAGGTCACCAGACATTTCCACATTCAGTACTTCAGTCTTATTATCTATAGTAATACCGTGTAGTGTCAGAAACAACATCAAACAAGTTTTTGTAACTGTCATATAGCTAAGTTTCAATCAAAAGGACTTGAACTCTTAAACATGACAACTAAACATATTAGAAACAAAGTCCTATTTTATACACAACCATTTCTTGCAAGATTAGGCTTTGCAGCAAGTTAAATTTGGTAGTTCTTAAAAGAAAATTCAGACATCCATTTTCTTGTCTTTCAGGAGATCAGGTACACACAACACAGGGGTACAAGCTCAACCTCACACAAAACTCTAGTTTCCTTCTCTACTTCACTAGATTTTACAGCTAAAAATCTTTGACACCTTTGGCTATAAAGCACCTTCTTTTCAACTGCTTTCTACCAAAAGCCTTAATTTAAGCAGCTCTCTAAAGCAAGTAATTGTCTTCTTACCAAAAAATATCGTTTCTTCACCAGGAGAGCTATTTGGACCATGTAATGACACTCAGTTATACATCTATCAGATTACAAACAGGTTTTAAGGCCTTTATAGCCAAATAATTACTATAAGCTTGCTTTACTGAACAATGCAAAAAAACCCACAAACCACTACAAACATGCATTGTCCTTCACTGCTTTCTGCAACAGAACCAAATTTTAAATTGAAAATAAAAATACAGATTACCTTATTGAGACAAACAGACAATAAATATCATTAGACAAAAAAGACACCACAATACCACCAAGCAAGTACTAAAAAGGAAGAAAAAAAAAAATTAACTTACTACAGGGTGAAGGAATCCCCACTCCACAAGCACAAATATTTCACTCTCCTATGTGTTTCCTGGGAGAACATTTTATGGACTTGCCTGATTTTCCTAAGCATGTCTGACTGGGCACAGCTGTGCATCATTACCTTGCCCTGCACAGCTGCATGAGAGCTGAGGCAATAATTGGTGCCCTGACTGCTGATACTCCTTAATCTTTGCATGCTGCTGTAGGAATGGGAGACAATTTGGGGAAGTGAGAGGTATGGTTTCATAACAAGCTGTAGTTAACAGTCTGGTGTTTAAAGTGTTACTTTATTCCAGAAATACATTAATCTTTTGGTTATGCAGGGATGGATTACCTAATAAACACTACAGGATGGAGTTGACCTAGTTGTTTCTCTGCTGTATACCTCTGGACTAGCAGAAAACCCTTCTTTGGCTTATTCTTCACCTACCTTCCATCTCACCGCAAAGTTACATGTATGTGACTTGCTGTGTTTTACAGAGGATGCAGCAAGTGAAGCCTCAGTCCTCTAACAAAACTCTTCTTTCCATTAAAATAAAACAGGTACACCACTAGAGCCACAGCCATAGTGCAAATTCCCACAGCAGTCTAATGAGAAAGTACATCTGTCTCTGCTCTGAGCATGCGTTGAAAGTTATCTTCAGTTGATTCACATCCAACAGGGTACCCAATTAGTAGACTGGAGTACCTAAGGCTAGTGGATATAAATCTAGCTAGACTGCTTCCCACTTATATTGCCTACAGAAATGGGTGTGCCTTAAAAACAGTAGGTAACAAATATCTAGGCTTAGACGTATCTGTAGCCTCAATTTCTGACATGTGCAAGTATTCATTCACTCCATGATCAAGATTCAGACCTAAAAGACAGTTAAGTTAATAGGGGATCAAAGAAACACAGAGAAAAAAGGTGGAGACAAGTGATGATGTATGATAAACTCCAAGAATGAAAGAGAGTAAAGAATACAGGAGGCACTTGTGAAGAAAAGACAAGAGAAAAGAAATATTTAGACCATTTATACAGACATTGACTGTGAAAGAATGGGGCAAGAGTTCCAGATTCAAGCAAAAACAATAAAGATGCACATAAAGCATTTTAATAATGCTTTACTGTTTTAATAATGGATAAATTGTCAGAATAAAATAATCTGAAGTGGTAGGTGAAAACCAGGATTAATACTTGATTTTAAAAGTTAATGTTAGAGTTCAGTACTTCACAAAAATTTAGTCACCACATCCATTAGTTTGCTGTTTATTTGAGTGGATGTTATTAAAGTAAAAATTGTTCAGGATCATTATAATACCATTAATGACTCTGTGCAGGGATCATTGCTCGCAACTTTGGAGACTATGCTAACGCTTTTATTAGGTCTCTGAGCATGTTCCACTTTCCCAGAGGCCATGGCTTGTTTTGACTCAGCCATCTTGTTCCTGTGTCACGAAATTTTGTATATATATAATTACTTTTAATATACATAACGTGTATCCAGATATGTATATTCTGTATTTCTTTGACTCAGGACTTCAAATTTATAATTGTAATGACTTTTAAAGAAGTTTATAGTTCTTTAAGCAGAAATCCTCACTCAAATATTAGATGACCAGATTTCATTTGCTTGAAATGAGAAAGCTGCATTTGCCTCAAGGAAAACTAACTGGCTTCAGAAACATTCAGCTTCCAATGTATCCCAGGCACATGGTCTTTTTTGTCTCAAATTCTTTTCTTTGCAATTCACTGAAATCTTCCTGCTTAACTATATCTTGTGTACTCATTTTCTCATTCCAAATAAATCTGTTTTCCTTCTGGGAGCTGAGACTCAATGTTTCCTTCTAATTCTGGGTGTCTTGCCATGGCTTTAAGAAGCACAGGAGTGATGAAACTTTGGGTGGCTAGAATTCTTGGGGTGTGGGTGCAGAAAAACAGGATGGATCCCTGTTGCCGCTTGTCTGCAGCAAGCTCCGTTCGGTTGCTGGCTGGCCTGAGGCTATCCACACCGCAGGGCCATTGAGCACTGACACCAATGTGAGGATGCAACAAATGGCGTTTATTTAACTGCGCAACAGCCTTATATAGTCGTCTTGTCCCGTACGAACTCGCACGATAATGACACATCCTGCTCCTTTCGCCACGCCTACCTTCCGTTACAGCCCGAGATTTTCCGGTCGCCGTACCCTAATCTACCTACATTTCCCCCTCCCCATGCTTCAAGTCATGCGAAGTAAAGCGTATCGCTGATTCTGGAGCCTTGCGTCAAAAGTGTAAGCGTAGCTGGCGGATACAACATCCCGAGCCCAGGTTCTCCAGTAAGATTCCCCTGCAACTCCTGAGATGCAAAGCAAAAGCAAGCTAATCATAAGCGCATTGTTTAAAGCTTTTGTTTCACTCAGCAACGGCCGCCGTTCCTCATCTTTCTTGGCGCCCCGCCACTTTACCAGACTCTCTGTACTGTCATGACTCCTCACGTCTGAAGGTCGAGGCTGGTGCTGTTTCGGCTTCCCCCACAGGTACTCCTGCAAAACATAAAGCTCGGACAGCGTACATGTTACTTCCGGTTAGGATTTTGTTTTAAATCAGGGCGCAAACAGCGTGTAGGGACCCACTGTATAACATCATCCCGTTTGATGGTGGCATACCCCCTCCCGTGATGTAGCAGCTCCCAACCTGTTTCCCACTCCGCTGTCCCAGGGAACCGAACCTTGACTGGGGGGCCCACTTCTGGCACCCCTGGACCCCAATGTCGCTCAATTGGGGCACGCTCTTGGTCTCCCCAGGCAAAAGGATTTAAAGAATAAAGAGGGTGATGTAAAATGTGAGATTGGTAGTTGACAGGAATTACGTCTGGGAATCCTTCCCCCTCCCCAAGAATCTTAATTCTGTGTTTTTGTTTCTTACTCAAACCTGGTTCCCTGTGTCTCGCAGAGCCCAGTCAGAGAATCCCAGCCTTGGTTACCCATAAATCCTGCTCTCTGTTGTTGAGCCACAAAGGTTGTATTGACCATTCGTTGCACAGTTTTCTGCAAACATGCAAACAAACAGGGTAACACAAGTAGGATAATGCCTATTATAAACATTCCCATAAGCAGACTCTATCTACAAAACATGCAGTTTACTTCAGAACATACTGTTATTCTCTATTATTCTAGCTGAAAGGAAAATTACTGACAGGAAAGCTGATTCTGTTTAAAGGTAACACAGATCAGGCCTTTTAGAGCCTACTCTGAGGCCTACTCTTGCTAAACCGTTGCTAAACCATCCGGTATCAGTTTCCCCCTTTGGAAGTAGTTAGATTTATTATCTCACTACTTCCATATACTATTCTCAATGATTGCCTCAACACAACCCACGCAGATCCCTATGATAATTATAATCACAACTATATAAACTATTCCCTCTAATAATGTGGCTAATCATCCTTTTAGAAACAATCCACCGTACTCCTGCGCCTGTAGAGACAGAAACATAACCTCGACCCATTAGTAATAGTTCCCCTGGTCCCAACCACTCGTTAGTGCCTGGTTCCCTATACCACACTTTGCCTTTGTTTTGCACATAGCTTGCTCCCTGTCGAACTGCCTCCCAATGTATTACAATTGGGGGTCGCTCCTTATCTCCTGCTAAAGTTAAATGGTTAAGTACATAAACAGCTTTTGCAAGTCTCTCAGAAGGTTCAGTCTCCTCTCCCCCTTTTTGTTTTTGCAGAAGCTGTTTCAATGTACTATGAGCACGTTCCACAATCGCCTGACCCGTAGGCGAATGAGGAATCCCGGTGACATGTGTAATACCCCATAGTTGACAAAATTGACAAAAAATTTATGAACAGTATGCTGGTCCATTATCAGTCTTAAGTTGTTGTGGAACCCCAAGACTTGTAAAGCAAGCAAGTAAATGTCATTTGACATGACGACCTGTTTCCCCAGTTTGTGCTGTTGCCCATATTATATGTGAAAATGTATCAACAGATACATGAACATATTTGAGCCTTCCAAATTCTGCAATGTGAGTAACGTCCATTTGCCACAGTTGCAACGCACTCAATCCTCGAGGATTTACCCCTATTCCAATTCCCATGCCAATTTTCTGACAACTAGGACAAACACTAACTAATTCACGTGCTTGTGCCATGGTGAGGTGAAATTGTTTCGCTAACATTTTCGCTGATTGATGAAAGAATTGATGGGATAGGTGTACTTGTTCAAATAAATTTGGTGATATTTGCGTATAGGACACAAGTGTGTCTGCTTTATTATTTCCAATGCTCAAATCTTGATCAAATTGATGACTACGAATGTGGGTGACAAAATAAGGTATCTCTCTGAGGTTTATTGCTTGATGCAACTGTAGCAAAATGGTGTAAAGTCGCATATTTCTTATTGGTCGTATAAAAGCTCTTTCAATTCGATTTACAATGCCTGCTGCATAAAGAGAGTCTGTTACAATATTTACAGGTAAATCCTTCCATTTTACAAAAACCTGATATATCGCAAAAAATTCAAGTGTCTGCAATGAGTCCTCAGTAAATTCCTGAGAATTTACAATGTTTCCATTGTCCATCCTTTTGTCAGGTAATAACTGCTGAATGTGATCGCTTTCCTGCATCAGTAAAAACAGTTAGTCCAGTCACAGGTATCTCTGATCTGATAGGTTTTTCTTCCCAATCCTGTTTGCAAATAAACTGTAGCTTTTTATCTCTTGGCAAATGTGTTAACAATTGTCCAGTAAAGTCCTGTAAGGCCATTTGAAAAAGAGTTGACTGATTTGTTAACCACTGTAGATATTCCTTTCTGATAGGTAAATAGATAGCATCTGAGTCTAGTCCGGTAATGTCTGTAATCCTTTTATGTACTTTGATAAGCAATTGTGCTATTGCTTCCACTCTGGTACAAAGTGTTGTTTTAGGATGAAAAACCAAAGAGTCCACTCGAGCATTGTCTGCAATAAACCCAGGCAAATTAGTATGATTTCTTACATGTAAAACATAAAACAATGCAGTTCGGATTTGAATTTCTTGCCACAGAGCTCGCAGCAATTCAAAAACACACTGATTACATATATGCTCTATAACAGATCTATCCAATTGCTTTATAATGCCAGCTACATATGCTGAATCAGTAATCAAATTAAAGGGAATGGGAAAATTCTGAAATATTTTTAATACAGCTCGTAATTCTACCACCTGAGGTGAACTTTTTTGTTGTACTACCATAGGTTCCCACTTGCCATCAGAATACCAGACAAGGCCCGCCTTGCCTGTGTTCCCAGATCCATCCGTAAAAATGGTAATTCCATCCACAGGAGTGTCTGCGCACCACACTCCTGTGGCAATTGGAAGTTCCGCACTCAATTTTATAACAGGATGGGAGGGCAAGTGGTAAACAACCTGTCCCGAGAAATTCTCCATAGCTGTTTGCAAAGCAAAGCTATTAGCCATACACCACTCAAAATATTGAGCTGCAAAATAGGAACGGTTAGTGATGCAGGATCTCTGGCCACAAGCTCCCGACATCGCATCCATCCTTTGATGAATAATCTGTGCCAATAGCTCTGTAACGAATCTGATCATTCTGAATTCCATTGACCAATTATTGCATACGGAATATGCCTATCAAACAAAGTGATAATTTGTATTTCCTGATTCAAATCAATATGATGTACAAATTTGGAATGTAGCCTGCTTTCTATTTCTGTAATCAGTTGCTGTACCTCTGAAGTAGTGTGTCGTGGCGCTGTTAAAGTTGTGTCCCCTGCTAATAATTGGAATAGAGACTGCAATTGTGACGACGTAAGCCCCAAGTACGGCCGCAGCCATAACTTGAGCCTTATGTTCCACAGTACCCACTTTTGCACATGCCTTTATCATAGCATTCAAATCTGTTTTTCCAGGTAAAGCTTCAATGATCTTTTGACAATCAGCATCAGCATTATCCCTGTTTGCCACAGGTCCAAGGCTTGGCAGCCGCACAGGTTAACCCTGCGTGGAAACACCAGTCCTGCGCTCCCTGCGGTTTGGGCTGCGAGTTAACTGCATAGGCCTGGAACTGGTTGGGAAGATTCATTTGTGTCAGCATACAGTTCCCCCCTCCCCGCGTTCTTTCTCCAGTTTCCCTGTATTCTGCAGCTGGTTGTTATCAGCTGACCTTGAGCATTATACTGAGACCTGCACTGCTTCACAAAATGCCCTAGCTTCCCACAGCAATGACACATCAAAACACAGTTATCTCTCCCACTCAGCTTCAACTTCTTAAGGCAGTTTTTCTTAAAGTGACCTTCCTGTTCGCATGTATAACAACGATGAACTACCTTAATTGCCGCCGCAAAAGTTTTTGCTAAATGGTCCATCTGAAATGTGGTGGTTCCTACTTTCTCACAAGCATCCATTAGCTCAGTTAAGGTGGCATTACTATTTGCCATCCCTGCAACAACTTTTCTGCAGTCCTCACCTGTGTTGTCTTTCACTAACTATAGTGGTAATGCTTCTTTTACAATTTTCCAATCTAACAGTTGCCAAATATTTCTTCCCTCAGGACCCGCACCCACAATCACCGGATATGCTTGTGGAATTATAACTCCTTCTAATAACGCATCTCGAATGACCCATTTCACTCCTCCCTCACCTCCCCCCCCTTCCCCTGTATACGCGGGCGGAAGCTGACCCTCTCCCTCACCTCCCACATTACCAGATGGACGCAAACCTCCCCCCCCGCCCTGATCTAAAGGTGGAGTAGGGAGTTGTAAAGGAGGTTGAGGTGGCCCTAATACTTGTCTCGAACACAGAGGGGGGTTTTTGGGGGAGACATAGTCACGTGTCCCGAGGCGTTGGCTGAACGATGCTGCTGCAATTCCGTCTTTAATTCTTCCAGTCGTCTACCAAGCTCTGTCATGTCAAGTTCGTGTCCATTTCGTGATGGTAACAGTCCTTTAAGTCCTTGTGACTCCGGTACTGCTGACTCCGTAAATGGCGAATCCGGTAAAGGTGGGTACAAAGTATGTTTACCCTCCTTCTTGTCCTCCTGCTCAGCCTCATCCGTAGAGAGATCAATGAGAGGGAGGGGGTTTCGGAGGGGGTTTCTGCCAAGTCTCCTGTTCAGCATCTGAATCAATTAGTTAAATCAAGTTTGTGTTTTAGGGTGCACTACCGGTTCTAATGGATCTGTATCTATTTTTCTCGCTCCCCGCTCCTCAGCTTTTTTCGGAGCCGTCCGTACCCACGGTGATAAAGGAGCTGCCACCGGTACAGCCACCGGGGCCATGGGAGGTGTTGGTCCCGCAAACAGTGAGGGGGTAGTAGGCGCCTGTGGTCCTAACGCCATAAAAGCTGTATGTGTGACTTCTCTCTCTGCGTTTATTCCTTTTAACGCTTCACTAACCAGCCTCCATGTAGCAGACAATTTAAAGGCTTCCTTATCATCACTTGACACCGCATTCCAGAGAGAGTCACCAATCTTCTCCCATAAAGGCACTTCAAAGACATCATTAAAGGTTGTAAAATGTCCTTTATCTTTTGCCCAAAACAGTAACTGCTTTAATGCAGCTTCGTCATATTTAATTCCTCTCTCAGAGAGTATATGTTGGAGGAGTTTCACCACTGCCACTTCTGTCTTGGTCAGGGTAGACCCCATGTAAACACGTCCGAGCCGCATCCCATGTCGCCCAGTCCTCCCGCGCAGTCCGTAGCAGCCACAAGATAACTCCCCATGTTTTTAATTCTTTGGCAGAACCCGCTGCCATAGCTCGCTCAGCGAGCTTCATCGAGCACCGCTCCCAGGTATTCGGCTGTAAACAATCAGCCGGTCCTGCCACCGCCCCCCCCCTTTAACGAGACGGTCCACACACTGGGCTACGTCTTTCGATTTCACAGAAATCTTAAATTCCCCGCCCAGTAACGAAATCACCTTTATCAAGGTTTCCATGGTTCGCGAACCCACTCCAACCGCCTGCGGTCCGCCAGCCCAGCAATCACGTCGGGGTCACCACTTGTTGCCGCTTGTCTGCAGCAAGCTCCGTTCGGTTGCTGGCTGGCCTGAGGCTATCTGCACCGCAGGGCCATTGAGCACTGACACCAATGTGAGGATGCAACAAATGGCGTTTATTTAACTGCGCAACAGCCTTATATAGTCGTCTTGTCCCGTACGAACTCGCACGATAATGACACATCCTGCTCCTTTCGCCACGCCTACCTTCCGTTACAGCCCGAGATTTTCCGGTCGCCGTACCCTAATCTACCTACAGATCCCCCACATTGTAGAGTGGCTATGACATGCCATGATCCACCTTTCAGTGATGCCAGGATTAACTGCTTTCAGGGATTTTGGGCTGGATCAGGTCACAGCTACTTGGCCAAATATAAAGTTTGTATGTATTTTTGTTAGTCTTTACCATTCCAAATTAGGATTCACAGACCATCTCTTTGATGATATACAGGTGGTTGCATATTTAATATAAAGGTGACTAAATGGAATGGATTGGTGATAGCTTTGATTTTCTTAATTGCTACTCACAATATCAGCCAGCATTCATAATTATTTCAGCATTTACTATTTCATAATCTGCTACAGTTTGTTAATGCCTTGGTTCTGGTCTTGTCTATCCACTTACTAATTTGTGTAAGAGCTCCAGAATCATACATACAGTCTTGATGTGGCAGCTCAGGAGAAGGCCCCTCAGACTCAGGAAATTTCTTAAGATAAACAATAGGCCACAATATTTTACTTTGCCATTCCCTATTCATACAAGAATTGACAAATTAATCTAAAAACGCATCTTATTTGACTTTTTCGTTTAATTCATGTAACGTTGTTTGATACTGAATTTGTGAAGTTATAGTTATTAACAATAAAAGAATAAATGATGATTAATAATGCATTAAGCAATGTTGTTATACTTTCCTTTTTGTTCTTATTTTTCATTGTGTCAAATATATTCTGCTACTAATCAATAGAACATAATTTTGTTAGACATTAATGTTTACAGTATGTAACTAGCTTATTTCATGTAGAAACACACAAAAACTAACAGCATGACTGCATCTCGGTTTCAACATGCTATGATTTTTTTTGAAGTATAATATTCTGAAATATATTTTTCACTTGAAACACTAGTTTCACAGCTTAAAAATCTGTTTTAATGCCTACACATTTATCATCTTTTCATATTCATTCATCACTTTTAAAACATCTCACTTATACATCCAGCAAAGACGTTGCTCTCTTGCTTATGCATCTCTTCTCCTGGATTTTTCACATCCATAGATCATCTCCTGGGGCCATGTCCTTTGAGGAGACAAGACAACAAGCTAAAATGCTTGGCCACGGTTAAAGAAGATTTTTCAGTGACTGCTGTATATAACACTTATGACACTGAATAATGCTTTTTTGTGCCCTGACAGAATAAGATCACTGTCATATCCAGAGAATTGCTCCTCAGGGCATGGACTGTCTTCCAGTTTTTGTCTGGCACAATGGCGCCCTGATCACTGATTATTTAAGTATTACTGTGACACAAAGGACAAGGTTGTTTGGGAGACAAGTATCTTCTATATAGACACACTGATATAAGTGGGGAAAAAGCAGCACACAATTTCAAGCACAAAAGTCTTTCTACAGTTCATCCTTAGAGAATCAACAAATAAGTAACAGGTAGAGTTTGAGGGCAATAGCATTTTAAAGAACTTCATCCACTGTAAGGAAATTAACTGCACACATACATTTCATTAACTGGTGTCATCTGATCTTTCATTCAGACTGGACAGCCTTAAATCTATGTCATCTTTGCTTTTAGAATGACTGTAATTCCACACCATGTTCCCACAAGTCAAGTGCAGATTTCTTTGTTATCATATGCTCCCTCGTCTTCAGATGACAGTTTGATATATCTTATGAGTTTACACATGTCTATTCTATATCTTTTCTGACAGACAGTTGATTTTTGGTATTGTGCATAGATTCAGCACTTGTGAGTCTAGAAGCCTAGCCTGATAAGGGCCCTCAAGGGAAGCACCTAGCTTTTTCAGATTTCTGGGTGGGAATTTGTGCCAGAAACATCTCTTAATTTCTTAGAGAACCCCTTATACATTTGAACCTTTTTGTTGCTGACAACACTTGGCAGAAGATAGTTTAGGGTACTGCCAAGGCACAGGCCTTTAGCAAAATTGCTGGCTATATCCTTAACTTGTGCTGAAATAAAAGCACAGTTCTCTCTTAAGTTACTGGCTCAGAAAGTTGCACCCCAGCTGGCATTCTTGTCAGCAGTCTCAGCAGTCAGAACCACCTTCTCTCTTGAATAGCTCTTTCCTCTTGGTTAAAGCCCAACAGATAAGTACAGCTGCTGCCAAGGTTGAATTCAGTGGACAGATAAAGGGATTTTGTTCTCCAGCTTTCCCAAAGCTGCTCCTTGTGAAATAGTAAATTCAATGAATGGAAAACAAAACATATAAACCTTCCTAAGATAACCCAGACAATCATCAAATTAAATCTAAGTATGATGTAAATACATTCTGGGTATTTGACTTGATGTATTTCATGATATTGTCTATAAGCTTTCTACTTCTCTACACGATATAGTCTTTTTGTCCCTGGTATAAACTACTGTGAAGCGACACTTCCCCCTGAACCTTCAAAGCTCAGGGAATCTGACTACGTTATTCAGGACAGGCTTTTAGGCTAAAAGGTTTTTTGGCAAAAGGTTAATTACTGGGTTAATGCAGACAGTTAACGGAAATTTGCTTACTTTGGCTAACAGGCTTAAGGCCTACTACAGTTTATATATTCTTATGGGATTATAATAAAGATATAACAAAACACTAACATGGGGAGCTCTACTGACCTAAGTGGTGCCCCAGCTGGTGTTCAGCACTTCTGTGGTAGTACACAGGCTCATGGGGTCAGCTAACACTGAGGTCAGCTTATGCTAATTACCCAACACAGGGTATGCCTGTAACGCTCCGTGTATGTGACAGTCAGAGGGGGAATAAGGTATAGCAGTGTTTTTACAGATTTGTAGGTCTTTTTAAACATCTCATAAATGTCTACTATTGTAGTCTATCTGTTGTACTGCTGACACTGATCCTGAAGGTGTAGTTCAGTCATTACCAATTACTTACTTCTTGCTAATAAATGCTTCAAACCTGATTTAGCTTAAATCATGTAAACTGAGCAGTTTTTCCCTGTGACAATGGTAATATTGAGATTTATGCCATGCATCATGCAACTCCTTGGAGATCAGCAGAAGTCCTGGATCACCTTTCTTTCTGGGGAGAGAAAAATATTTAGCAAACCTTTGTAAGAAACTGCTGGAATAATGAAGCTACTTACAATGGAAGGGTACAGAGGAGTGACACCTAGGATACCTGGCAATGCTGGAACAAGAACAAGGGAGAGAAAGCTCCTCAGAAGCCAACAATCTGGACCTCAGGGAAATGCTTATATCACATGTCCATGTAAAAAGAAGCAAGGATAAATTTTGACCTGGAATGCAATCACAAAGCTGTATTTTATTGTGAGCAGTGCACATAGGAATAATAAAATCCAAAGACATGAATACCATTATCATTCTGACAATGAGATCTCTCTTAAGAGTCACCATTTTTTTCTCAACTTCAGATTCTAAAAAACAGACTCTGAGGAAGTTACATAGGCACTATGTTTTGTGAAGAAAGTCTGAAATAGTGCCTTTTGTGTTAAGTTAACCATAATTTTTCCTGTTTATGTGTAATATGAATATTAAAGTATAACTGGCTAAACTGTGCTTTTTTTTCCAATCCATGATGTGTTGATACACACAGGTATTTTTAAAGTTATTGTCCTCCTGCCTGAAAAGGATAAACAGCATTTAGGTCAGCCTGAGGTACTGATTTATATTGTCTCAGGAACAATGTGCTTTATAATGTTCTCTGAGTCTGCCTATCTATTTACAATTCCCGGTCCAGCTCACTCCTAGGCAATCATCCTGTCATGCCTTTTCTTCTCTTAATGTGCTCAAAATGATGACTTTGAGCTGTCCTTCCTCTTTCACTTCCACCTGGGAGATCAGAATTACACTACTTTCTAAGTAAATATATTTGAGTACTGTAAAACTAGGTACCATTAAAATTAATTTGCTTCACAGTTTGATCAGTGCCCTAGATGTTACAGGTTTCATAGCACTTTATGAGGTACATTTCACAACATTGTATCAGCACTGTATGAGGTATATTCCACAGCTTTTTGTCACAGCGTTTCATAAGATATATTTGATAGCATTTTATGTAGCCACTTTACCAGATAGCATGAATAGCATTTTAGCAGTAAACTTTTAGGGCACATTTCATGGTATACAGTTGCCTACAAATATAAATGCACAGAAACAGAGATAGTAGAGGTGAAGAACAATGTTAACTCTTATTATTCTGAAGAAAATAATTGCAAAGCTCAACTTCCTGTACAGTATAACTTTTGTACAAGGAAATGTAACATGGGATTTCAGGCATAGAGTTCTTCTGCTTTGGTTCTTACGTGACAGAGCTGCCTCCTCACAGGTATCCTTCCAGTCCAGTAATACTTGTAACATAATATTGCTATATATCCTACTAATGTGTTCTCACTCTTTTCTGGTATATTTTCTGCTTTCTCTTCTCACAAATCAGTTCCAAGTCCTCTGACATAAGACACTTCTGCAGAAGTGTAGTCCCTGTCCTGACTCATCTAAGCTCCTTGTTGTCAGTGCACCCCTGCAACATTCACAGACTCTCTGCAGCCAAGCTCTCCAGGCAAAGTCCACAAAATTAGCTCAGGCATTATACAAACAAGTATGGTACCAAAATGCAGAAGAAGTAAAAGAAGTAACATACATACAGTTTCCCTAGTAGTGGGAAGAAGCCAGAAGGAAGGAAACACAAAACTGAGAATTTTGTTTTAACTTGCTGCCATAGAAACTAAACAAAATACCCAATAACCTCTGGATTTTTCTGTATGTCTTACAGGCCCAGCATATTTGCCAGGGTGACCATGAAGAACAGAATGATTATCAGTCTTCCAACACCTGCCAAATATGAAGAGGAAATAGGGAAGACAAAGAGGTTATGTTTGGAGAATTTAAAGTGAGGCTAGGAAGGGTTGGAAGGGGTTTTTTCGGTCTGAAAAGAAGGGCAGAGAAATTACATGATCTTCATCTTATGACTGAACAAAATCTTGATATGACTTGGCAGGAAAAAAGGACTTAAAAACCCAACTCAGCAAAGCTTTTACAGCACAAAAAAAGCCACTAAAGACAGCTCGTTTACAATTATCATTGGGTAACAAAACATATTGGAAGTGGCATAACATCACAGTGCTGAACAAACATTATTTTCTCCCACATATCAGGACAGTGATCTGTGACAGGAACTTTCTGACATAGGTGACTGAGAAGCTGATAAGTGAAGATGCTCTGCTGGACCTTACACACAAGAAAGAACTGGCTGGGGATCTGAAGGTCAGGGATAGCCTTGACAACAGTAACTGAGATGGTGGAGTTTAAGATCCCAAGAGGAGGGAACAAGACAAAAAGCAAGATCATAATCCTAGATTTCACGAGAGAAGACTTTGGCCTATTCAGGAACCTGCTCAGAAGAATTCATGGGATATGGTTATGAGAGAGAAGAGGGGTTCAAAAGAGCTGGCTGATTTTCAGTTTAATGTATCAGCACACGTGACTTCAGAAAGTTCCCCCTGCTGGAGAAAACATTTTAATGTTCAGTGGCTTTTAACTGATTTCCCTGGGAAGACACAAATTATTTTTAATTTGGTTTTCATTCCTGTTCCAAAGCAAACTTTACAATGAACAACTTTGTCGCTTGCCAAAAGATTAATATGTTCTCCTCCCCTCCAAAATTTCTCATTTAACAATATCGAATTTCAACGAGGAAAAAAACCACTAAAGAACGAACTCTATAACGCAGATGATGAATAACCTGTACTATAAAAAATGGTAATCATAAAATATCTGTCTGGCACCCAAACTGAAATTTAATGCAAATAAGAAAAAAAAGTAGTAAAAGCTGATTACATTCTCATAAATTTCCTTGAATGTATGTTTAAATATTATGTAATATTCTACTTGAATCTTTTTTTCCAAGAAAGGTTCTTTCCTTTTTTTTTTTATTCATGAACTGAAGAAAACATTAAACTCTACATTTCCCATTCCACATTGAAGTAACTTCTGGCTTACTTTTGTTATTTCCCTTTCTTTGTCTTGCAATGTTGTTCACCCTGACTGAGTTGTCAACAAATACAGAGAACAAAGCAATTTAAACTCAATGTGTGAGTGCAGGTACACATATACAAGGCCTGATTCTGTAACTCTCCTCTTACACAACTAACGTTAATCATGTAAGAAAGAATCTATGGGATCAGGCCTAAGAGAAAAAGGGAGAAAACAACATTGTAAACTGCCTAAAAGAAAGATAAAAGCTGTAATTTTAGTTCTGTAGGGGTTAGTGAAAGGGTTACAATAGTGGTGTCTGTTCGCATGGAATCTTAGCTGCAATCACAGACTGACTACAGAGACACAGTAAGACCCATATTTTAAAAGTTTTGAGATGAGGAAATAATGAATTAGTAAACGAAAATGCACAAACAGGGGGACAGAAAGACAGACATTTTAAACTATGATAATCAGAAATTTTCTGTCATGACGTGAAGATTTCAACAAATATATGGGTAAAACTAAGATCTGGCTGATGGACTCCTAAAAGAAATTCCTTGCCTGTTATGAATAACAGCAAAGGGAAACAAAAGAATAGCAACACTCTAGGACCTCCAGAAAGGTCAAACCTTGAACGCTGGAAATGAAGGAAAATGAAGTTGTCTACAGGTCCCACCACAGACCTAACCTAAGTTCTGTACAGCAACAGCTTTTCATCTTCCTTTATAGTATGGGCCTTAAATCACTTGTAAGTAAAGACTGAAGATAAATAAAGTAAAATAAAATAAAATAAAATAAAATAAAATAAAATAAAATAAAATAAAATAGCAAAAGTTCCAGCTACTGAAGAAAAGAGAATGTCAAGTATCTGAAGGAAGATGTTGACAGATGGAGATGAGGTAGCAGATGAACTTGTATATATTGTATGATGGAGGAAGGATCAACTGCACAAAAAGCAATAAAGAATGGAATCATTGTGGTAATTAACTCAAATCCAGGCATTTCTGGAAGCTAGAATCACATCTGACTAAACCTTGGTTACAAATAGTCCTTGTATAAATTTAGCTCCTGTATAGACAGGCCATTTTTCAAGGTTGTACCCATCTACTTTTGATGATTATTTTTTTTTTTTTTTAAATCCTGGCTAAATACAGTGGACCAATAGACAGAATATAAGAGTAAATTCTGAAGTACTTGGCTGAATTGTGAAAATCAGGAAGGAAATAAAGATAGACTTTATTGCTTTGTTGAACCAGGGTGAAATTATTTCAGCATGTACATGTATAAATGTGTATACACACATAAAGCTAATTGTGTTAGTATTTTTAAAAAGTGAATGCAGATTTCACTGCTCTCATAACTATTGACTCTGCAGGCTTACACTGATCCTAGGCAAAAATACAGAAATGCGGTATAGGGTATTGTGAGGAGACGATCCAGGCTGAGCGGCAGTGCTTTGGTCGAGGGTCTGACCTTGCACTGTATTGGGCTGAGGAACGGTGTATAAACTGCTCCCTGAGAGCCCAACTCGAATGCTCCTGAGGAACAGCTGGCCCGTGTCTTGGTGATCTCCCTTTCCTTGGGATGCCAGGTAAGGATACTTCCCTGGGAACTGAGCGATACCTACTAGGCAGATTATAAGGAGTTTGGAATAGAAGCAGGATAGTCCCCACTCACAGGGTGCTGTAATTGTTACCTACTTAATAAGTGCCTTATGCTAATAAACCTCACTTTGTGTCTCGGACTGGGAGCTTAATTCCTTCAAGGGGAATTTCTCACTGTCATACCACACAACTGGGAATTCACATATTCTCATACCAGTGCCATAACTTCGATGTAGCACCTCAGAAGGTCCTGTGAACTTACATAGATTCAGAAAAAAAGTTGTCACTTGTAGCAGAGTTGAAGATAAGCACTATTTCCAGGGTCCTACATTTAGGTATTATGATGTCTCCTGAGGTGGGACTATGAATGACATATAACCTGATGTGAATGAGAGGGATCAGCATATTCACATACGAGAATGTCAAAACATGGATAAAGATTACTATGTTAAAATAATAAATCTAAACCTGTAAAATCAAGGTAGATGTGGCTTTGTCTTGATGACCCTTGAAGCTCATCCAGGATGAGCGTTACCCTCCCTGGGTAACTTGCCCTACTCTGCTACTGAAAATAATTTTCCTAACATTCCAAATGAACCAGCCAAGTTGCAACTGGAGACATTTATTCTTTGCTGTATCGTCTTTCAGTACCAAGAAGAGTTTGGTTCTGTCATCCAATACGGAAAATTGTCTCCATCTCCTCTTGACCCATGACATAAGCTTCCATGGTCTATTTGGAATATTTCTATGTATCTGTAACATTTTCTCCAAAGCCATATTCCATACATATAATCAAGATTTTGTATTTTTTGATAGAGACTAGTACATCAAAATTATTCTTTGCCTTTTTATGAGGTTTGCTATTTCTATATACATATGTGTGCACGAATGAGACAAGATGTTGCAATCCAAAACTAAAAAAAACCCAAATACTAACTATATACATATTTTTACCAATATTAAAATCTATAATTACATAAAAGTTGTCAATGCTACATATATCTACTAATGATCAGTACACGAGACACCTGGTTGGTTTTTCACAAGAAATACATCAACATGTTTTTCTTGTTAACTTAATCATCCTTATATTTTAAGCAAGAGATAGTATGAGAAAAAACAAAGGAAATGGAGAGAAAGCTTGACGCTAACTCAGAAACAAGCAAGGGCTATTTTATCTCTTGCTTTTATGTACTGTTACATCCTTCTAATTTCCTCCTTATTGCTTTTATGTGCAACTTTTTCTTCTACATTTTCCTTTAACCACTCCAGAGCATGATGAAGCTGCTGAATACTGAAATTTTTATATGCAGAAAGGAATGCTATGACCTCAAGTGAGGGATGACAGTCCATGCAGGTAGGCACTATTTAATACCTTCTACAAAAAACCTCACAAGGATTCATACATCACTTGAATCTTATACATTAAAAAAAAATTGGTTTCATTATCTTCATTATTCTTAAACATCTTAATGTGATCACTTTTTCTCACTGCTCTTAAGCTTCTCAGCAATTGTGTTAACACTAAAGACTGGAATATCTTTATTGAAATAGAAATATCCTTCTTCCTTCTAGCACACAGTTATATTAATATGGTAAAAAAGTTAAACAATTCCTCAATGTTCTAAAGAAGCAATAGCTCTAACAGTTAAAGACTATTAACGACATCTCATAATCTTGTGACACTGCCATAATTACTTCTGTCATCGCTATATCTTCTTAGCAGCCACATTTACTATATTTTTACTTCTCATACCTGTTTCTTATACAGCAAGTGGATAAAATATTTTGAGACATTAAATTTTGGAAAAACTCTTTTATTATTCTTCAAAGCAATTAATTCCTGCATACTTGATTAGATATTGCTATATCTCAGATTTATTTAAGTTTCGGACTATACTTAAAATTTAAAATATAGATTTAAATCTCCCTTTTAATAAATCATTGCACACTTGGCTGGGACATGAATGTGTTACACCAGGAAATTTGTTACTAATCTAGTACCAGTAATTAGGCTGATACTCTGCTGCAGAAAGAAATTGTATAGAGTAAAAAAGTAGTGTTAGAAATAGTAATTCAAGCCTAATGAAGCAACATTAGCACTTTTATGTTGTACTTTCTAATTAGGAAGCCTGTTAATGAAATTGGGGCATATACTTAATTGCTGTGAACAATTATTTTCAAATTAAGCCTAGCAATTAAATAGCATGATTAAACTCATAGTACAGGCTTTTTAGTAGAGATATGGTAAGTATCTTGCCTGTGCCATTTCATTGAGAACATGAAAGAATACGCAAAGAGGGAAAAAACCCCACCTCTGTTACAGAGGCCAAATAACAACCAGAAAAACTGTTGTAAAAACTAATTATATTGGTTATATTTCCTCCTAATTTCTTCTGTACAAAGGCATGGTCAAGGAGATGAATACAAATTCATCACATAGCTTGTGTTCCATGTAACAGAGATGATGAAATAAAATGCATTTTCCAGCTGAAGTCACAGCTGATGTTAAAAGCCCTTTAAACGATTAGGTCTCTCCTAACACCTCTCATTAGGAATTTTACTGGTGAATGTACTGAGATACTTGAGTAATCTGAACTAGTTTTGTCAGCAGTAGTAAGATTGTAAGGTGATGGGTATGATTTCATAGAACATATATGTTTCCTTGAAACTATTAAACACTCATGACACCATTCATCAATGCAGAAGACTGGATCTGGCATTGTGTCTCACGTGAGATACAAATCCTGATGTATGCTACTGCTTGATTCCAACAATAAAAAATGCCTTGAAACTTGGAAATGGATTTTTTCAATGTTCAGTAAACTGGCTAAGGGACATCTTAAAAACAATCACAGGGAAAAAGAAATATTAATAGCAAGAAAAATTCAGATAGTGTTCTTTTTTTCAAGTAATATCTAGGCGCAACCTTCTTTTTCCCTACAAATAGCACAGAAAAATACACTAAGTTTAAATAATAAACATTCCATCCTTTTCACAAAAGCTTTGGGAAGTGATTAAAAATAATCTACTTCACAGCTTTTGTTTTCAGATAGAAATTCATCCTAGAAAAATGCTAAATCTCACTTCATTGCAATAGTTCAGCACGTGTTTAGCTATTATTCTGAAGTACTTAATGAAATATATAGAAATTAATGGGATCTAAACATTAAGCACATTCTTAAATGATTTGATCAAGGACTTACAAAGTGAAGACTGCAAAATATCTAATGTGAAAGGATGTATCTAAAATATTTTTAAAAATTAAATGGAAAAGTTTGAATAAATTTGGCATATGACTTGAATTCTCTTTTCCCAACTCAGAGACTCTTTTAACATGGTAAATTGTCTTGGATTCAGATGTCGCTCTATAAGAAATAAAGTGTGAAAAGCAGGAAATAAAAATAGAGGATAAAGAGCAAGGTGAAGAAGAATTAACGCACAATCTCTTCCACATTAAAAAGAAAGCTAAATACTGGTTATGTTTTGCTTACTATTTGAAAGTGTCCAGTTGAAGACATAAGACATTCATTTTTTCAACTCCTGTGTTTCATTACAGCAGTCACACCAACCACCTATCCATCTATTCAAAATTTCTGTTTAACGGCAACAGTTACATCTGTGCTTCCTTTAGAAAAATAAGACTAACACTAGGAGATGGTTTTCTTTTTAATAATCAAATGAAAAGAAGTGCAGTCACTATAGTACTGTATCATTTCATATATCATACGGATTCATACAACATACTCAACAGAGTTGTTACAGAAATAAACACATTTTTCAGGTTTGAAATGAACATGGAAAAGGGAGTAACCTATAATTAAGTGCTATGATAAAACTGAAGAAGTTAATTATTGTTGGGAGATGATAAGTTTACACAGCTTAAAGTTCAAAATTGCCTGCCACCAAGGTAAACATCTTACATCAAAATCAGGATCTCTACAAACACTTTTTGTCACGTGAATTCATTTTAGACATACCTCCTCTTAGGACCGATCATTGTTTTTCCTCTCCCAACTAACTGCCAGAGCCCCGAGTACACCAGAGGGCCCTGCAGGCTCAGCGTGTGTCAGGGTCTGCACCTCATGGCCTGCGCCCCATGCTCCCCCCAGCTCGGCTGGGTGCCATAGTGGGACCTGGGCTGCAGCTGCCAGGAAGGCACCAAGTGAAAAGGAGCAGGGAGGGGCCTTGGCAGGGGCCTCCCTCCAGGTTCAGAAGCTGCCTCAGAGCCCCGGCCCTTGGCTCCAGCCACACTTTGACCATGGTCTCCCCCCACCCAAGCAGATCCCCGCCACCTGTCCTGCTCTGGCACCCAAGATGTCCTCACCTGGCCACCCAGACGCTTTCCAGACATAAGTTACTCACTCATCTCCCGATCATCATCTCCCAGTTCTCAGGGACATGCTAACACTTCTGCTCACTGTGGGCAGAGCGCTACTGTTGCTGAAGTCCTATTGTGGTGCAGCCAAGATCAGGATGGACCCTGCGAGCACTGTGCTGCTGGTGCTGCTAAGCCAGGCAGAGGTGCAGCTCTTCTTGTGAAAATGGCTGTACTTTAATAAAGCTGGAACAACAAGCCTAACCCATGGTGTCCTTCACATGTGTAACTCACACGCAGCAAGAATAGGGCACAGGAGGGGTGCTCCCAGCTCCAGCCACCTCACGGGTCTCCGGGCAACCCAGCGAGGCCCCAGCATCTGCTCTTACTGCATCACCCCTTTCCCGCACCATGATGGACTCAGGAGGGCTTACAAGCAGAGCACAGAGGTGCTAAGGGGGCTAGAGGGCAACTGCAGAGCTCCTAGAGGAACCAGAGGACAAACAGAATGCCTCGGTCACCATGAGTGTCTCTGAAGGGGTCCTTAGGAGACTAGAAGGGTCCTTGGGAAGGTTAGACAAGCAACAGAAGGCTCTGGGGCATAACAACCACCTATAGAGGAGTGCTGAGGGGACTAAAGTGGCATTGTAGAGTCTAGGGGAGCACGCCACTAGTCTAGTGTGGATTCTTTGGTTGCTGAGGTCCTGCAGAGGGGTCTGGGGTGCAAAGAAGGCCTCAGAAGCGGTCCTGAGCAGACTAGAGCAATCCTAAGACACCTACAGGGCAAATGGAAGAGTCCTGTAGTTGGACTGTGCCCGAGAGCCCTTCACTGGCCCAAGGGAAGGCCAACAGTGGGCTTTTTTATACAACAAGGGCCAAGGGAGGGTTCCTGAGGCTCAAAGGGAGGGTGCAAGGAGGCAAAGAGAGGGGTGCTGCAGGGACCAGGGGGCAAACTGAGGCCTCTAGAGCACATCCAAAGGTGCCTTAGGGTGCTGAGATGTTCTGAGGGGGCAACCGGCTCAGGCTGAGGCCACCCCGGGGCAACAGAGGGCTTCAGAGGGGACTAGAGGATATGAGGAGGGATCTAGGCCTGAGGGGACTGGAAGGGAAAATTAACAAGCCTTGAGGGGATCCGATGTCAACAAGAGAGTCACGCCATCTTGAATCTCCAACACAGCTGGTCCTTACCCACCTCCTTCATGTCCTGACCCCAGTTCTCCCCATTTGCCCTCAGCCAGGGAGCTCAGCTGCCCACATCCAGACAGCTTGAGCAGAGCAGAAGTCTGAAGGTGCCTGAGCATGGTCACGCTGGGCAGTGGCTCCATGGCACCTCTCAGGCTGCCAGAGAGGGGGCAGACAGGGGCTATTCTAGGATGCCTTGGGCCCTTTGGAGGTTCCTTGGACTGTCTCCATGGAACAGACGTGCTGAGGCAACAGCACCAGGACTACAGCTCCTGGCACGTCCTGTGGACCCACATGGACACAGAGCAGGGCTATACAGAAGACAACAGATCGTGGCACATCTTGCGGACCAACATGTCTGCACAGCAGGGCTGTACCAGAAGACAATAGTCCCCAGCATGCCCTTCGGGCCAACATGGCTGTCCAGAAGCACCGTGCTGGAAGACTACAGCTCCCAGCATGCCGAGGACCGCAGCCCTTAGAGTTGTATCCTGCTGGGTGCCATCCTCGCCCTTCACCCCGAAGCCCCTACAGAGGGCGAAGCGCAGCCCTGCCACACCGGCCCAGGCCTCCTCTGCCCTGCTGGTGCCACACAGCCATCCCCCAGGGGCAGCTCCAGGTCCCACAGAGGGGTCTGGGGTGCAATGAAGGTCTCAGGGGGAGTCCTGAGTGGACCAGTGCTGAAAGAGATTTTCAGCATGGGGGAAAGGCTCTAAAGGTAAGAGGGTGTTCTCCCTTGTGGTCACAAACCAGACCGAGAAGAAAACCAGTGAGACGGGAATCTCCATGTCTAGGAGCTTCCAAATCCTAAAAGGGTAAACTCAGTGGAAGAAGTTTCATGTTCTTTTTCCTCTTTTCTGCACGGAGCTGCAGACCTCTGTGCTCTCTTCATGGCTCTGGAGCCACTCTTTGGGAGCCGCAGCCTGTATGGCTGCCTTCCTGGGCTGGCTCTGGCCCACAAAGAGGGGATGGTCAGAGCTGGCCTGCACAGGAACGTAGGGTGGCCATGTCAGACATGGCTGGTGCTCTGTGGGATGCCTGCCAGAGCACTGAGAGAGTGTACCCATGAATGAACTCTATACCACCTTCCCTATCACTCATAATCAGGGGTCCACTTAGGTAGGGGCTGCTCACCTGCCCACCTGGAGATCAAAAGCACAGGTACAGGGAGTGAGTGTGCTTTTGTTCTGGTGTTAATGGCCATCACACAGCCACCTGCCCCAACAAACCCTGCCATGACCACTGGAAAGGGGTGCATTTGGAGGTGTGGGCACTATAGCCCTGCCACACAGTACACCTTTCTTCATCATCCCACGTGTGCATCATGTAAACCATTGTTCTGCTGGTTCCAGGGTTGTCCCATAGTTTTGTGGCCTTTTGGTTTGCCTGGAGAGCTAGGATTTCCACCCAGCCACAGCCCAATCACAGTCATTGCCATAGATGGGAGGAGAACCATGGAGAGCCGGTCACCCGTGAGACCATTCCCCTTAGGGTAACTATGGCACCCAGACACTCTAAGATTATTTGCCCTTCCCCATCCTGCACAACCCATCTTTCCAGTCATCCTCACCTTACCCTGGCTGTGGACACACAACCCTGTCACTGACTTACTTCCTGCAGCAAGGGGAAGCCCACAGCCTGAGGGCAAAAGCCAGGGTGTCTCAGGGCTGCTTTTCCCCACCACAGCAACCTGCCTCAGCTGAGCAGCTGTCGGGCCACACAACTGCCATGGTTACTGTCACTAGACCTGTTATGTGAGACTGTGCTCTTTCAGTGAGGCCACTGCCCTGTCTGCCCTTTTGTCAGCCTTAACCCCCTGCTTGCCTCCTCTTGCAGAGCAGAATCGTCTGTCTTCTTCGAGACACTAATACACGAGCATTTTCCTACAGAAATAATGTTTTGGGATACTTGGAAGAGTCTTTCTTGTCAGAAGACGGTCAAAGAACAAATATAATCCCAAATGTGGATTTGTGTTAGTATGTGGTAAAACATTAGATAAATGTAGCATAAATTTTCACAAACATGCTACTTCAATATATTTCCATAGAATATACCAGGATGAAAAACATAGTTACTAATCCAACAGAAATGTTGCAGACAGCACCTAGAGACCTTCAGAAGCTCAGCTAGACTATTAAACTAGAAGAATTAACATAGGAATAAATGCAATTTAAGAAGCCTTACACAAAGGGAAGTCACAAGACTCAAAAATTTTTATGAGCATGTGGAACAAACTCCACGTTGGCGACTCTTAGGAAACAATCTAGAGTTGAACAACTCAAAATGTGCAGTGAGTAAACAAAACTTACAGTAAAGGCTGAAGGGCATTTAACTCTTCATGTAATCGCACTCATACTTGATAAAAACAATAAATGATGTACATCTGGTAAAGTGCTGGACATTATTTCATCCTTATAATACAATGAGTTTCTTTAGAGAACTGAAGTAAAAAAAATTTTTCTTGAATATTCTCCAGTTAAAGGAATGCAGGTGCAGTGATGCATGAGCAATGAGCAAAAGGTTTATTCCAAACAGAAAGAACTTAAATGCATTGGTATTTCTGTGATGGCTTTAGGGTATTCTGCAAGAACCTTAACTGTTATTTCTCTTTATTGAATTTGGCTCTTTGAAAAAATAGTAAAAAACCCACACAAATAAACTTGAATTAAAATATAAGAAAGGTTGTTCAATGCGAGTAAAGTATTTGGTTTCCTTATTTCCACTGACATGAACAGATGCTATATGCTGAAGCCTTTTGTAAGGTTTAGAAATCTATAAGTCGCTGGTATGCATGGTATTTTACAAATTTAATGTTTTTTGCTGTTGTATAACTAAGAGACCTCCTGTGCTACCAAGTAATCTGCCACACAAAGACAGTAGGCAAAACCCAATGATTCTAGAAAGAAGTTAGAGCATGAGAGGCCAAAAGGCTGGGGGAGGGGGAAGCATGGAGGAAAGGGAGATTAGTTCAGTAGAAATACGTAATACTAAGCTTTGCAACATGCAAAGGAAGTGCTGGAGTAAAATAAAATTAAGAGGTGATTACTTCAGTAGAAATACCTTAAGGTAAGCCCTAAAAAGAAGTTAAAAGAACATCTAGCAACAGTAATAAGGATTGAATTCCAGCAAGATTAAACTAGCATGGTTTAATGTTACAGTGGTATGAATATGGAGGTGGCTTGTGTACACTGTCCTTCCCACTCAGCATCATTATTTGAATGTGTCAGGCTATCTCATGTACAAGACATATTAAAGTATACGGGACCCTTTGTTATTCTTTTGACAAAGAATTATGCAGTTTCAGTAAGTACCTTCCTGAGAGTACCATCTCAGTCACAACTTAGTCATGGTTTCTAGAAAATCATTAAATCAGACATTGAAACACGTTCATGTATCATAATCCAAGTTATCCCAGAGGATTATATATGACTATCATGCTGTTGAGCAGAGTCAAGCCTAGAAGAAGACTATAAGAAGGTTCACTCTGGAGCTTTGCGTATATCCCATCCAGCCATTTGTTTCAGAATTCAGATGATGTATCACAGAGGGTGTGCTGCTGGTAAATGAGGTCCCAGAAGGCAGAGTATTTTACTAACATCCCAAACTGTCTCAAGAGCTGTTACAGTCTGCTTGCTTTCTCTGTGCCATTTAAGGACTAGTGCGTTCTGAAGACCATTACTACTTCTTCCACTTGTTCTACTCCCCCCCTCTCTTCTTTCCCAAGATCTCTCTTTTTATATGTGTTCTCCCCCACTTTATATAATCAATACATATACTGTGAATCCTTAAAAAAAAAAAAAAGTCAGGGTAAGAGGACACAGACCTTTTTCACATAACAGGCAGTCCTTACTGCAGCCGCTCTGCCTGCCGGCCATTCTATTTTTCTCTGGGGAATAGTATTTACCTGAACTTTTCTGTCAGTTCTTTTCTTTAGGACAAGTAGCTCTGCTATCCACTGAGGGATTGCTGTTTGCCAGACAATACTGAGACTCTTCCTACAGCATTTCTTAGAACATAATTTCCACCTGAAACGGCAAGAATCTTTCAAAAAACATTGCACACCATACCTCTGCAATTCAGCACAAATTGTTGTCCTCATCATAGGCGTAACTAATCTGTGCTGAAATTCATGCTCACTGGCCTGGATTCCCTTCCCTCCCCAGAACATCAACCTGCTCTACTCCCTAGATCTTCCCTTGAGCAAAGCATTCTTGGATCCCTTCCCAGCCCTGAATACTTACCTTGAGTGTCCTTGACATTGTCCCTATCATAACAACTTATTTCTCCTCTAAGATCTTCCCTCTCAATTCTCAGACCTAATCATGCAATCCCTAAAATAAACTGCTGGGTCCCACAAAACTCTCAGTCCAGAACTCTTTGTCTCTATACTTTTTTACCTAATTTATCCCCAGTTCTTACCTGTACAAGACATCATTTGAAGAGGGAAGACTTCCTAGACCCTACTCAGGACTCAGGGTGAGGGGGAGAGGTAGAGGTAAGAAGCCAGCTAGATCATTCCATTTGGATTGGTCAGCAAGAGGCTGGAGAGAGCTGCTAAACACACAATGTGAATTACTCATGGAAAATTAAGACAACAGTGGCTATCCAAGTCTCCCCTAGTGTAACTATTGGTCACTGTACATAACAGGATGGCTCTTACACTCTGTCAGGCAGTAGACTTCAACCTGCAATACTCTCTCATTTCCCAGTCTGCATGTTCTCTTCCCTCATTTGCATGTTGCACTATTTAGACACTCATTCACAGGAAGGCTGTCAAAATCTCAGTTCAACAAAAGAATATAGTGGTAGCTACCAAGAAAATGTTCAAAATTCTGAATATCACAGAAGAAGTATTTTCAAATGCAATTCACAGTTTACATATTACAAGTGAGATGCCTTGCATCTTAGCAATTTTCAGAGTGCTGTGCTGAGCCCAAATAGTACAGCTTCCCTGCAAGAAGGTTTGCACAGCTCCCCCGCAATCACACTGGGGGAAAGCATTTGTTTAGTTCCACTGTCAAATCTCTGCAGTTCCCAGAATCTTAACAACTGCTGCCCCTCGGCTGCATTACAGCAATAGCACTAAATCCAAAGAAAATATCCATTAGAATAACTGTTTATGCTGAGATTATTAATGGAAAAGTTTACATCATGTCATTATACTTCCTTACCTCATATAGTCTTGTGCTGAGGGATAATCTATACTTACTAATTTTAAATATAAGGAATTGGGGTGGTGGGAATGGCAGTTAACCATGAAATCATGTTGCATTTTGGAAATGCCTGTGAGCCTTGACAAAAAAGTAACTCATTGCAATTTTATTTTGTTTGTCTTATAAGAAATTCAAGATTGTAACTTGTTCATACTGTTTACAATGCCCAAAATCATATGAAGAAAAGGTCCCTCTGACCAGCAGGTATGCATAACACATATTGTGCTGCACTAAGGCACAAAAGTAATGGATAATGATAACTGATAGGCTTTTCAAGCACTTATTGCTTGTAATCTTTAACATTAACTTAAATGCAAATGTTTCATCATCTTTTTATAACTCACAATTTTACCATTAGGTTAAAAGAAATAGCAATAAAATAACTAAGATATATTCTACCAAGTCATTATCTATAAAACCTACAAGCTAAACTCTGGATCTGGAAGTAATTCTCCCAGATCCTTGCACTTGTAAGTGTCTCTGTAACATCAGTAGGACTCCCTGGGGGCCACTTCCATAGAGTGTGTTGGAGTGTATCTATGTTTTCTGCGTCTGGGCAAACTTTTGGTAGATTACCTATGCTGCAAAGAGCTGCAAAAAAGCTTTTCGTCCTTTTCATCCACAAGTTTATTGCCAGGAATTTAAGTAGTTAGATAATACTTAAGGGGCAGGTAAATATTGCTCAAATTTTTTTCAAATTCCTTTTGGGTTTGGCAGTTTCAACATTATAAAGATCTTTCTCTAGTGTGCCTACATAAGCACTGAGTACATTATCAAATCAAGTATGTTATTTTAAAATAATATTTTCATCTTAAATTCTGTTCAACTAAACCTGATCTACCACAATAGTCATCTCTGTTCTGTATTCCTTCTGTAAATACCATTATTGTAGTATAGATAGACTATGTTAATTTCAAATTTTCCTAACAATATTTCTTTTATACATATGCAACAAAATATAGGTCCCTGAAAAAAAAAGCAACAGCAAACTAAACCATACAGAGCAATTTTTAAAGGAATGTAATTCCCGGGCAGATGCAGCCCAGGATCTGACTTGCCTTCATTGCTGCAGCAGCGCACTGCTGACTCATCTTTAGCTTGTTGTCCACCAGGACCCCCAGGTCCCTTTCAGCAAGGCTGCTCCCCAGCCACACACATCTAGCCTGTAGTGGGCTTTTTGGTTATTTCATCCCAGGGCCAGGACTTTGCACTTGTCTTTGTTAAACTTCACACTGTTCTTGCTAGCTCACTCTTCCAGCCTGCCCAGGTCTCTCTGTAAGACGGCTAACCCTTCTGATGTATTCACCTCACCACCCACTTGGTATCATCAGCAAACTTGGTGAAGGTGATTTCAGTCCCATCATCCAGATAATCTATGAAGATGTTGAACAGTGTGGGGCTCAGTACTGATCCTTGGAGGACACCACTTTCAACAGGTTGCCAATCTGAGTAAAAGGCATTGATTACTATCTTCTGGGTGTGACCTGTTAGCCAATCTCCTACCCATCTCATAGACCACCCATCCAATCTGTATCTTTCCAGTTTGTTCAGGGAAGGCTGTGTGAAACAGTGCTGAATGCTTTGCTGAAGTCCAGGTAAACAGGTTAATAAAGGAGGTATCAATGCAATATTAGTAAAGGTAATTCTGGCTATAAATTTGTTGCTTACTTTTCCATCTGAGATGTCAGAAAACTGAGAAGGCAGCAGATAAAAGTTTAAAACATATTTTGTGGGTTGGAAAGAATGCTGGCTCATGGTCATCCTGCTGTCCACTAGGACCCCCAGGTCCCTTTCCCCTATGCTGCTCTCCAACAGGTCTGTCCCCAACTTCTACTGGTACATGGGGTTGTTCTTGCCCAGATGCAGGACTCTGCGCTTGCCCTGGTTGTATTTCATTAAATTTCTCCCCGTCCAGCTCTCCAGACTGTCTAGGTCTCTCTGAATGGCAGCACAGCCTTCCGGCACATCAGCCACTCCTCCCAGTTTTGTGTCATCAGCGAACTTGCTGACAGTGCACTCTATTCCCTCATCCAAGTCATTAATGAATATATTGCATAGTACTGGTCCCAGTACCGACCCTTGAGGGACTCCGCTAGACACAGGCCTCCAACTAGACTATGTCCCACTGACCACCACTCTCTCGCTTCTTTCCTTCAGCCAGTTCACAATCCACCTCACTACCCGATCATCCAGACCACACTTCCTCAGTTTAGCTGCGAGGATGCTGTGGGAGACCGTGTCAAACGCTTTACTGAAATCAAGATAGACCACATCCACAGCTTTACCATCATCTATCCACTGGGTTACGTCCTCATAAAAGGCTATCAAGTTGGTTAAGCATGACTTCCCCTTGGTGAAGCCATGTTGAGTGCCCCTAATGATCCCCCTATCCTTGATGTGCCTAGAGACAGCACCAAGGACAAGTTGTTCCATTACCTTTCCAGGGATGGAGGTGAGGCTGACTGGTCTATAGTTACCCGGGTCCTCCTTCTTGCCCTTTTTGAAGACTGGAGTGACATTCGCTTTCCTCCAGTCCTCAGGCACCTCTCTCGTTCCCCACGACTTAGCAAAGATGATGGAGAGTGGCCTAGCAATGACTTCCGCCAGCTCCCTCAGCACCCGCGGGTGCATCCCATCAGGACCCATGGATTTACGGACGTCCAGGTTGCTTAATTGGTCCCTGACCCAGCCCTCATCAACCAAGACAGATTCCTCCTCTATCCTGACTTCTTCTGGGGCCTCAGGGGTCCGGGGCTCCTCAGGACAGCCTCCAACAGTATAGACAGAGGCAAAGAAGGCATTCAGTAACTCCGCCTTCTTTTTATCCTCTGTCTCCAGGACCCCCACCTCATTCATCAGTGGGCCTACATTGCCCCTAGCGTTGGCTTTACCTGCAATGTATTTGAAGAAGCCCTTTCTGTTGTCCTTGTCCTCTCTTGCAAGGTTTAATTCCAAGGAGGCCTTAGCTTTCCTACTTGCCTCCCTACATCCTCTGACAACAGACTTCTATTCCTCCCAAGTGGCCAGCCCCTCCTTCCATGATCTGTACACCCTCTTCTTCCACTTGAGTTTGCCCATCAGTTCCCTGTTTAACCACGCAGGTCTCCCGGTACCCTTTCTTGACTTCCTACCTGCTGGGATGCTCTGATCTTGAGCTCGGAAGAAGCAGTCCTTGAATGCTAACCAACTATCTTGGGCCCCCTTACCTTCTAGTACCCTGTCCCATGGGATTTCCCCTAGAAATTGCTTGAAAAGGCCAAAGTTGGCCCTCCTGAAGTTCAGGGTTGTGATTCTGCTAGCTATTCTGTTCCTGCCACATGAGATCCTGAATTCCACCATCTCATGGTCACTACAACCAAGGCTGCCCTCAATCTTCACTGCTTCAACCAGACCTTCCTTGTTAGTGAGAATAAGATCCAGCAACGCTCCTCTCCTAGTTGGCTTATCCACCATTTGCATCAGAAAGTTATCATCAATGCACTGGAGGAACCTCCTGGACTGAGGATGGCTGGCTGAGTAGGCCTCCCAGCAAATATCAGGGTAGTTGAAATCCCCCATGACAACCAGGCCCTGTAATTGCAAGACTGCTCTCAGCTGCCTGTAGAAGGCCTCATCAACCTCCTCATCCTGATCTGGTGGCCAGTAATGGACACCCACAACAGTATCACCCCTGCCAGCCTGCCCCTTAATTTGCACCCACAAACTCTCAACTCACTCCTGATCCGCCCCTGGACAGAACTCAATACATTCTAGCTGCTCACTCACATAAAGAGCAACTCCACCACCTCTCCTTACTGTCTTGTCTTTCCTGAACAGGACATAGCCATCCATGACCACATTCCAGTCATGCGAGGCGTCCCACCAAGTCTCTGTAATTGCCACTAGATCATAGCCCCCCGACCAAACACGATTTTCTAACTCCTCTTGTTTATTCCCCATGCTGCGTGCATTGGTGTACAGGCATTTCAGGGACCGAGCTGAGCTCACCGATTTCACCCTAGGGGGATGGGAGGCCTCCTGGTCTTCATCAACACTAGAGCGTTGCCCCAGTGGTGCAAGCCCAGATACTTCCCCATCCCCCTTCGAATCTAGTTTAAAGCTCTCCGAATGAGCCCTGCTACTTCCTGTCCCAGAACCCTTTTGCCCCTACGACATAAACCTTTCCCATGTATTACGGTCACGCCTGGTGTCTTATAAAACCAGCCATTATCAAAGAAGCCAAAGCCCTGCCTGTAGCACCAGTCTCGTAGCCAGGCATTTATGGAGAGAATCCTACTATTCCATCCCATGTCATCCCCTGAAAATGGAAGGAGGGAGGAGAAAACAACTTGTGCCCCAGACTCTTTCACCAACCATCCTAAGGCCTTTAAGTCTTTCTTCATCCCCCTCAGACTACAGGATGCAGCTTCCTCCCCACCTGTCTGGAAGATCAGCAGGGGGTAGTAGTCTGTCGACTGCACCAGGTTGGGGAGTTTCCTGGTGATATCCCTGATTCGGGCTCCAGGCAGGCTGCAGACCTCCCTGTGATGAGGGTCAGCTCTGCATATTGCGCCCTCAGTTCCCTTTAGGATCGAGTCTCCAACAACTAAAACTCTTCTCTTCTTCCTTGTGGAAGAGGTTGCTATACGCCTGATAGGTTTTTCTGACTGTGGTGAGACCTCTGATATAGGTTGCCTATCCACCACATCCCCATTGGACTGGCTGTATTCCACCAGGGCCTCATATCTATTAGGTTACAGTGTATAACTGCCTTCACAGAGAAAGACTTGCTGGACAGTGGAAGCCTCTGGAGTCTTGTAGCCAAAGGTAAATGAAAAAGCCATCAAGAGAAACTAAAATAAAAACGCAGGATGAATATATACTGTTCTATTTGTAGTTAAAGTCTGAAATTCAACTAGTTTTTAGAAGACACTATACTATTTTCAACAGATCATGACTAAACGACATGGTCAGAAATCTATATTCTTTGCCTCTTGATGAACTGAAAGTTTTTCTAATTCAGCTCTTTGGTAAATTAAGCTCTTGGTAAATTAAGGTCAGTTCTACAGTTAACAAACACTTGTGTAGTTTATCAGTAAAGAATCATAGAATCGTAGTATGGTTTGGGTTGGAAGGGACCTTAAAGATCATCTAGTTCCAACCCCTCTGCCATGGGCAGGGACACCGTTCCACTAGACCAGGTTGCTCAGAGCCCCATCCAACCTGGCCTTGAACACTGCCAGGGAGGGGGCATCCACAGCTTCTCTGGGCAACCTGTTCTAGTGTCTCACCACCCTCACAGTAAAGAATTTCTTCCTAATATCTAATCTAAATCTACCCTCTTTCAGTTTAAAACTGTTACCCCTCATCCTATCACTACATGCCATTGTAAAAAGTCCCTCTCCAGCTTTCCTGTAGGCCCCCTTCAGGTACTGGGAGGCTGCTATAAGGTCTCCCCGGAGCCTTCTGTTCTCCAGGCTGAAGAAAAACACTTTCTTATCCAACTCAAAGGTATTACTCAAATTTAGCTTTAGAATTTCGAGGGAGAGGATCAGAGCTTCATTGAACAATCTTTTCTCTTTGGAACTATGATGTCATGGAAACCCTGTGTTTGAGTTCAAAGGAGCCACAGGAGGTCCTATTCATACTGAGCTTCAAACAGGCACTCAAACAATAATTATCTGGTGCTAGAAAGTCATTTGTTAAATATCTGTAGCACCAAGGCTGTCAAAACCTTGCAGATACTGTATTTGCAGAAGGGTTTTAGGATGTACGAGAGGTAGAAGGTGAGCATCAGCTTTGAAACCTATCATCCAACAATAAACTCGTCTGTTCTTCTATCCATGGATGCATTCTGCTCAATCATGACAACCCCCTTTTTCTCATTCATTTCTGCAGTACCACCATGGCCTCTCCATCCTTCTTTATTGCTTCTCCTCTCCTAGTATTAAGGTCTGAGCATTTTTTTCCTATACTTAAAGCTATCTCATCTCCTCCTGATCTAGCACCCTGTCCACCCTATGCTACACCAGATGTTGGGCAGGCTTTAGAGTAGAAGTGTCTGCAAACCTCGGCATTTCATAGTCAGATCGTGTAAGGCAAGAGAAACAACAAGCAATACTTTGTCACTGCAGATGTCATGCTGTTTTGGTTTGTTACTGTATTAATTTTGTTATTGGAAAGACCAGAGGGAAGTGGAGAAGATCAGACACAGTATTGTTTCACCGCACGAGCAGGTGTAAAAGGAGTTGAGGATGTAGAAATGAGGGAACAGGAATATTACCTAGTCCAAGCTTGTGGTGAGTTTTTTCTTTTGCAACCACCCTTTATCTGAAGAATGTACAAAATAAACATTCTACAATGAACCCCACCTCCCACACCAAAAAAAAACCCCCAAGAATTTTTTTTTTTTTTTCAAAAATAGAAGGGAATCATGAAAGAGACACAGCACTGCTGAGCCAGTGGTTTTTCCTTACTATGAGCTGCAGTGGAAGAGCAAAATCACCAATTTAGGAACCAAAGGGGAAGCAAGCCAACTTGCAATGGCTGGGTTGCACTGGAGCACTATCTGTTTCTAAAATGCCATTTATTGCTGAACGGGTCAATTTTCCAGTATTTCGAGCAGTGAATCCTTTTGTGTTTTGTGATTTGCCCTTTCAGATGTGCCTGCTGCTTCTACGTGGATAGCACTGCTGTACAATTCATAGTAAATTTAGAAACCACATTGACAAGGGATTTACAGTTTTTAAAAGCCTTTAAAAGTTATGCTGATATTAAAACCCTTCTATGATTAATATTGACACAAAAGCCTTTCCAGAATGTGTTTATATAAAAAGCTTCACAAATATTATACTGTAAAGAAAGGCCTGTGGAGGCTTGGTTAAGTGAGAGGGGCATGATTTTATGCCACTGAGCAGTCTGAGCAATCCAGGCTTTGAGCAAGAGTTAGGCCCAGAGCGAGTCACCTTGGACTCTCCTTGAACACTGCAAAAATGCAACAAAACAAGGACTTGGCAGCTGTAACAAACAGATAAAAGAAACAGGAAAAGGGGAGGGGGTGCTCATCGCTCTGTGCATCTAAATTTATAGACCAATCATATATGCTACTAGTACGCGTGGACAGCAAGGCTTTACCAATGGAAACGCGGGCTTTGGTGCGTGATCAGCGTGCTCGCTGCTTACAGTCTATATATATCCTGTACGTGTAATCATTAAAGGGAGAACTTCCATACTCATATTGAGATTGTGTCGTTACTCCGGAACCGTCGCCCAGCACCCGTGAGCTGCGCCCTCGACCTTCCCCTTTTCTTCAACTGGTAGCAGAGGATGGTTGCCACGGAGCAAAAGGACATCCTTCTCGCCGCGAGCTCAATTCCATAACTGCGGTAGGCAGAATTTTTTGGAGGGTGCTGGGAAAGGACAGCTGGGAGGGTGCTGCTTGTGTCTCTAAGGCAGAGCAGACACTGGAAGAGTTGGCCACTCCACTCCCAGGAATAGGTGCTGCTTGAAAGAAAAGGTAGAGCAGACACCGGTTGGTGCTGTGCCGGCAGACAGACACCGAAACGGGGGGCAGCTATGGAGACAGAAGCTGCCTCTGCATTGCTCATTAGTATCTTCTCTAAGAGAGGAATTGAGACAACGATAAAATAACTGATTAAATTGATAAAGCCGGGACAGCGCTGGGTACGTTTTAAGGACACGGCGCTTGTATTCTCTGTGGAGGAATGGAAAGAACTGGGAGATATTACGTGGAAGAAGACTATCAATAAGGACCCTGACGAAAAGGAGGAATATGACGAAGCTGCGTTAAAGCAGTTACTGTTTTGGGCAAAAGATAAAGGACATTTTACAACCTTTAATGATGTCTTTGAAGTGCCTTTGTGGGAGAAGATTGGTGACTCTCTCTGGGATGCGGTGTCAAGTGGCGATAAGGAAGCCTATAAATTGTCTACTACATGGAGGCTGGTTAACGAAGCGTTAAAAGGAATAAAAGCAGAGAGAGAAGTCACACATACAGCTTTTACAGCTTTAGGACCACAGGCGTCTACTACCCCCTCACTGTTTGCGAGACCAACAGCTCCAGCGGCTCCGGAGGCTGTACCGGTGGCAGCTCCTTTACCGCCGTCGGTACGGACGGCTCCGAAAAAAGCTGAGGAAAGGGGAGCGAGTAAAATAGATACAGATCCATCAGAACCGGTAGTGCGCCCTGAAACACGAACTCAATTTGGACTATTTGATTCAGACGCTGAACAGGAGACTTGGCCGAAACCCCTTCCGAAACCCCCTCCTCCTCTTATTGATCTCTCTACGGATGAGACTGAACAGGAGGACAAGAAGGAGGGTAAACCTGCTTTGTATCCACCTTTGCCGGATTCGCCAGTTGCGGAGTCAGCAGTACCGGAGTCACAAGGACTTAAAGGACCCTTACCATCACGAAATGGACATGAAATTGACATGACAGAGCTTGGTGGACGACTGGAGGAATTAAAGACGGAGTTGCAGCAGCATCGTTCAGCCAACGCCTCGAGACACGTGACTCTGTCTCCCCCAGACCCCCCTCTGTGTTCGGGACAAGTGTTAGGGCCACCTCAACCTCCTTTGCAATTCCCTACTCCACCTTTAGATCAGGGCGGGGGGGGAGATCTGCGTCCATCTGGTAATGTGGGAGGTGAGGGAGAGAATCAGCGTCCACCCGCATATACGGGGGAAGACGGGGGAGGAGTGAAATGGAAAGGGATCATTCGAGATGCGTTATTAGAAGGAGTTATAATTCCACAAGCATATCTGGTGATTGTGGGTGCAGGTCCTGAGGGAAGAAATATTTGGCAACCGTTAGATTGGAAAATTGTAAAAGAAGCATTGTTACTACAGTTAGCGAGGGACAACACAGATGAGGACTGCAGGAAAATTATTACAGGGATGGCGAATCGTGACCCTACTTTAACCGAGCTAATGGATGCTTGTGGGAAAGTAGGAAACACCACATTTCAGATGGAACATTTAACAAAAACTTTTGCAGTGGCAGTTAAGGTAGTTCATCGTTGTTATACATGCGAGCAAGAAGGTCACTTTAAGAAAAACTGCCTTAAGAAATCGAAGCTGAGTGGGAGAGATAACTGTGTTTTGATGTGTCTTTGCTGTGAGAAGCTGAGGCATCTTGTAAAACTGTGCAGATCCAAATATAATGCTCAAGGTCAGCTGATAACAACCAGCTGCAGAGTACAGGGAAACTGGAGAAAGGCCAGGCGTAAGCAGTCAGATCGCAACCCGAACCGCAGTGAAGCGCAGAGGTACAGCAACTGATTACAGAAACAGAAAGCAGGCTACATTCCAAATTTGTTCATCGTATTGATTTGAATCAGGAAATACAAATTATCACTTTGTTTGATAGGCAAATTCTGTATGCAATAATTGGTTAATGGAATTCAGAATGATCAAATTCGTTACAGAGCTATTGGCACAGATTATCATCAAAGATCGGATGCGATGTCGAGAGCTTGTGGCCACAGATCCTGCATCACTAACCGTTCCTATTACAGCTCAATACTTTGAGTGGTATATAACCTTATAGGACTTTACTGAACAATTGTTAACACATCTGCCAAAAGATAAAAAGCTACAGTTTATTTACAAACAGGAGGGAAATCAAGTGTCCAGTGTGTATGAGTAATATATGGGGTTTTGAATGTGATCCGTGGGTTTTGCGTAGGTGTTTTACATGTGATAAGAGGTTTTGGAAGAGAGCGTCATATGCATGTTGATGGTGTAGGAGGTGTCTGAAAGAACAGACAGAGTTAGGAAACGAAGTTCTAAAAGCAGGTACGGAACCGTTAACTGAGGAAGAATATCAATTCTGTCAAGTAGGGTGGTTTAATAATATGTGTGTTTTTGGCGAAATAGTCTTACTGGTGGCTATTGAATGTAGTAACGGTAATTGTATACCAGTGGAGTGGGAAGTTGAAAGAAGGAAGTGGGAGAAGATGAAAAAGGAGTGTAAGAAGCGAAGGGCAAAATGGGCCAAAAGAAACTCAGAATGGTCTGGTCCCTCTTAATCCTGTTGCCTCTGTCAGTGGCACATGATACTGTGTATCATCCCAAAACACCTTGGGAAGGCAGTAATAATATCTGGATTACACTAATGAGAACACTGAATCAAACGCAATTTTGTGCCTCTTTAGCTCAGCCTGAACAACCTTTCCACACCTGTTTAGTGGGGATGCCCCTAACAGGATCAGAGAGTAAAGAGGTGCTAACAGGACGAAGTGAGGCCTTACAAACAAAGTGTAAGACAGCAGTAAAATGTGTTGACAATTGGGATGTATGGGATGACTTCTTACCAGTCAGTCCACTAGCGCCCCAAGAATTGGATATATTGGGGACTCTAGGGGCGGAGGCTTGTGTCTTTTTCAATTATTTTGAAGGTCGTAACTATACGGACTGGAACAACGGCACCGGGAAACAAAATGTAACCCCTAGTGGTGAAGTATGGAAAAATGACTCTGTCTGGTGTCGCCGGACCTATGGGAAAAAGGGGAGAGGACCGAACCCAGGCACTCAGTGGCAGATTCCAGATATTAAATTTCCCAGAAAGCTACCAAAAGGCCTATTCCTAATTTGTGGGGACAGGGCCTGGCCTGGTCTACCCAGTAAAAAGATAGGAGGTCAGTGCACATTGGGTAAGTTAAGCCTACTAATGCCCTCCCAGAAACTGATATTGAACCACACTCAATTACATCACCTTAGACAAAGGCGGAGCACGTCCTCTTTTCATGAGGACTGTCAGGAGGAAGTAGAATTATGGTCAAAAATGGAAGCAATCTTCGCGTCTTTCCTTGCACTGGGGGTTGCTTCGGCGCATGCAATAGCGCAATTAAGAAGGTTGACTTGTTGGAGTGGAAAAAGGGTCAATGAGACCTCCAAAGTCTTAGGAGCCTTGGCAAATGATGTTGATAGTGTTAGGCATGCAACTTTGCAAAATAGAGCTGCCATAGACTTTCTTTTGCTTATGCATGGACATGGATGTCAGGATTTTGATGGGATGTGTTGCATGGATTTGAATGACTTTTTGCAGTCCATTCATAGACAGATTCAAGACTTGATGAGTTCGACGAACAAATTGCAGGAACATCATGGATTTTTGGATAATTGGCTTGGGAGCTTTGGAATTGGAGGGTGGTTGATGGATTTGATAAAAATGCTTATTATGGGAGCGCTTATAATCATGGTTATTTTGCTAATAGTGCCTTGCTTATTTTCCTGCTTGCAGCACTCTGTAATGAAAATTGTTAATCAGGCCTGGCTTGCTCAAAAACAAGAAGGGGGAATTGTGGAGGCTTGGTTAAGTGAGAGGGGGCATGATTTTATGCCACTGAGCAGTCTGAGCAATCCAGGCTTTGAGCAAGAGTTAGGCCCAGAGCGAGTCACCTTGGACTCTCCTTGAACACTGCAAAAATGCAACAAAACAAGGACTTGGCAGCTGTAACAAACAGATAAAAGAAACAGGAAAAGGGGAGGGGGTGCTCATCGCTCTGTGCATCTAAATTTATAGACCAATCATATATGCTACTAGTACGCGTGGACAGCAAGGCTTTACCAATGGAAACGCGGGCTTTGGTGCGTGATCAGCGTGCTCGCTGCTTACAGTCTATATATATCCTGTACGTGTAATCATTAAAGGGAGAACTTCCATACTCATATTGAGATTGTGTCGTTACTCCGGAACCGTCGCCCAGCACCTGTGAGCTGCGCCCTCGACCTTCCCCTTTTCTTCAAAGGCCATTATAGTATTTTATTGATGAGGTTGTAAAAAAAACAAACCTCCACTGACTTCATATATTAATTCACCACATCACTAAACTGCAGTATGTCCTTTGGAGTATGATTACCAAATTTTCAGTTTACAATAAATAGATTTTTTTTCTAAGATACCTTCCTCTCCCCCTTCCTCTTTTCTACCCATCCTCTTTCAAATGGGGAGGGGCTGCGCATATAGCAAGAAAGGAAGATAAGAAGGGGAAAAGCCAGGGTAAATACTTAAACAGTAAGCACAGTGTCAAACACATAGCAATTTAATAGCATTTACCTTAATCAAAAGGATAGGACAGAGTACAGAATTGACAGATATTGGTAGCTGATGGCAGTGGTCACCATTTTATGCATGTGACGGTAGGCTGTCAAGTAGGGAATGAAGAAATAAATTTTAAAAAACCCAAATGCGACCTGTAAACTTTTCTAGAACCAATTATCCCTTACAACAAGGGTTAGCACTGACATGGTTGCGGTTCCCTCAGCTGTTCTACTGGTAACCTAAATGTCAAAGTGCAACAGTTAGAGATCTGGGTCATACTATGTGAAATCTCAGTCACGTTTGCATGAAGTAAACATCTTGCGGCTGTGGCTTACCTCCACTTGAATGAATCATCAATCCAACTGTCTTTACAGTTCCCTGCATCATACTGTCTGGCAAGAAATGAAGGGGTTTTGCTGGCTTCTTATACCATAATCTAGTCTAACTCTCCAGAGTATATATACACATGGGTAGATAATTTCAAGACGTGTTGTAAGGATCTCTGATATTTTCATAGGCAGTCTTCAGGTTCTCACACTTTATGTAGAAGTATCTAGTAGTCTGTGTGAGCTCCGTGCAACACATAAGACCAGCAGGCATGGTATTAATACAGTAACTCTAGAGTGGAGTCTTTCATCTTTTTCTGTTTATGGCTTCCTAAGCATTTCTCAAAACAGTTAATAAAAAATACTTCATGTGAATGAATTTATGTATAACTAAATATAATCAGAATCATAGAATCATTTAGGTTGGAAAAGACCCTTAAGATCAACGAATCCAACCGTTAACCTAACACTGCCAAGTCCACCACTAAACCATGTCCCTAAGCACCACATCTACACATCTTTTAAATACCTCCAGGGATGGTGACCCAACCACTTCCCTGGACAGCCTGCTCCAAAGTTTGACAACCCTTTCAGTGAAGAAATTTTTCCTGATATCCAATCTAAACCTCCCCTGGCACAACTTGAGACCATTTCCGCTCATCCTATCACTTGTCACTTGAGAGAACAGACTAACACCCGCCTCTCTACAACCTCCTTTCAGGTAGTTGTAGAGAGTGATAAGGTCTCCCCTCAGCTTTCTTTTCTCCAAGCTAAACAACCCCAGTTCCCTCAGCCACTCCTCATAAGACTTGTGCTCCAGACCCTTCACCAGCTTCATTGCCCTTCTTTGGACTCACTCCAGCACCTCGATGTCTTTCTTGCAGTGAGGGGCCCAAAACTGAACACAGTACTCGAGGTGCAGCCTCACCAGTGCTGAGTACAGGGGGATGATCACTTCCCTAGTCCTGCTGGCCACACTATTTCTGATACAAGCCAGGATGCTGTTGGCCACCTTGGCCACCTGGGCACACTGCTGGCTCATATTCAGCCGGCTGTTGACCAACACTCACAGGTCCTTTTCCAGCAGGCAGCTTTCCAGCCACTCTTCCCTAAGCCTGTAGCATTGCATGGGGTTGTTATGCCCCAAGTACAGGACACTTAGCCTTGTTGAACCTCATACAGTTGGCCTTGGCCCATCGATCCAGCCTGTCCAGATCCCTCTGCAGAGCCTTCCTACCCTCCAGGAGGTCAACATTCCCACCCAACTTAGTGTCGTCTGTGAACTTACTGAGGGTGCGCTCGATCCCATTGTCCGGATTATTGATAAAGATATTAAAGAGAACTGGCCCCAATACCGAGCCCTGGGGAACACCATTTGTGACGGGCCACCAACTGGATTTAACTCCATTCACCACAGTGCTTTGGGCCTGGCCATCCAGCCAGTTTTTTACCCAGTGAAGCTTATGCCAGTCCAAGTCAGTTTCTCCAGGAAAATGCTGTGGGAGACCGTGTCAAAGACTTAACTAAAGTCTGGGTAAACAGCATGCACAGCATTTCCCTCATCCACTAAGCAGGTCACCTTGTCACAGAAGGAGATCAGGTTAGTCAAGCAGGACCTGCCTTTCATACACTCATGGTGACTGGGCCTCATCGCCTGGTTGTCTTGTACGTGTCGTGTGATGGCACTCAACATCACCTGTTCCATAACCTTCCTAGGCATCAAGGTCAGACTGACGGGCCTGTAGTTTCCCAGATTCTCCTTCCAGCCCCTCTTGTAGATGGCTGTCACATTTCCTAACCTCCAGTCACCTGGGACGTCCCCAGTTAGCCAGGACTGCTGATAAATGATGGAAAGTGGGTTGGTGAGCATTTCTGCTGGCTCCCATTTGGCCCCACAGACCTGTGTGTGTCTACGTGGTGTAGCAGGTGGCTAACCATCTCCCCTTGAATTATTATGATGATGATTATTTTTCTTAATAATTTTTCATGAATCTTTAAAAGTGGTCCAGGTCAGATTAAACAAAATCAAACTGTTTCTCTACAATTTTCATTTTCAATAATGCACAATTTGGTTAGTTGTCAATACTTATTTGGGATGGCATCCAGTATTTATGTGATCCCCAGAGTAGTAAAGATTGTATTGGAAGTGCTTCATATGGGACAAATGAAAAGCAGTCCTGGAAGGAAGATGGCAGGCAACCAGAATATTTCATGGTAGAGAAGCACAAGTGCATACCTAGGTAGGAAATTTAACATTCATTTTGTATAAAAGCATGTCCTTTCATAAACAAGTGGAGGTAAGCCTCAGCTTGTTGGTATTTCCCATAACACTTTCAGCAGAAGCATTAACAGAGTATCTTCCAACCTAAAGAATATCAGGCAAAATGATTTTCAATCTATTTTGTCTATTACTTTGATTAAAACTACAGCTACAAAAATTTTTATAAAAATCCAACTTGATTCAACACACATTTAAGATTGCATGACCTATGCTCTCAACCTGCTTGACTGATATAATGCTAGCACAGAAACTAGACATAGTAGGCTTTTCTACTGAGTCATAATCAGAGGAAGTTAATTTTTTTTTAGTGAAACATACTCCATCAGAAAATGTCACTTCATTGAAATGACATGTTGCATGAAATACTTTAATTCCAACAAAGCTCTGAACAGATAATCTTCTAAAGAATTCAGAATAGGGAAATGTATTTGTTTTTCTTTCTTATAATATGCTGTAAAACAGGAATTATAAATACATTTGCATTAAACTTTTTACTCTACATTTAACATTGCCAACTTTCAACTAAAAACCTTGGCAACTCTGGCATTCCTAACAGCATTCCAACATTGTAATATTTTGTAGTGTATACAATATATAAAATAAAATTCTGCAATCCCTTTTGTGTAACAGTGAATAATGTCCTGAGGGAGCTTTTCTTTTAAGAGATACTGACCAGAACATGCTGTGTACGAAGCTCTTTGTACACAGGACGCATAGTAAGATGGTGTTGAAACAGTGCTGGGACAGCAGAGTGTAACAAAAGACAGATGCCAAACAATATGACAGTGAAAAATAAAGGGAACAGAGAAAAGTGGAAAGCTAGAGCATGAAGTCTTTAATGAGATGTAGAATAGGAATTGTCCTCCTTTTCAGTATGTAAACAGAAGGGAAGTAATTTGGGAGAGTGAGAGGCACATTTACAGTGAAGAGTGTACTGAAGCTCTAGGTTTGGATATGAATCTATCAGATTTGTCCAAGACTGTTTTATGGTATTTAAGCATTTCCAATTCAAGCTCTAAAGCAGGAATGAAATAAACACTGTCAGAGCTTAAAAAGAGCTTAATGTAAAGTGGGATTCTAAACATGAACATAATTTTAAAGGTCTATCCTTGCATTCTTCGTGAAGATTCATCAAAAAATCTTAGGACATGAAATGGAAGCAAAATAGGTCCTTATAAATGCTGTTTAAAGACAGTGCTTATACAAACCAAAGGAAAGACAATCAAAATGCATATTCTGCCTCTTTTCTCCTTGTTGTCTGTTGTGCCAAATACTGCAGGTGCCACCAGAAAAACCTGGTGAAAAGAGGCATGCACTGCAATACCTTGCACAACAGGGCCACTGCAGATGGAGATAATTTTCTCTTGAAGTTAATGCTATGCAGGTACCTTTGAGTACAAAAGAATCAGTTCTATATAAACTCAATGTGATGAGAATTCAATACAAAGAAGAATCAATATGAATGTTAGATATATTGCATTGAGTTCCTGTTTAGAGAGAGAAAAAAAATAAACAGTGTCTATTTATTTCTTTTTACACTGGCTAAAAGCAAGTCTTTGGATGTATTTACAGAATCCATGTCTGCACAGATCCTGAAAGAACCAAAAGCAATGACAAGAAAATTATAAAAAAAAAAAAAAAGAATGAGAGACAGACACACATCAAACAATTTTCATTCAGGAAACTGCAGGACCAGACATGTCGGCTGTCTTCCAGTTTCAGTATCTGTTTTCATTCTAAATTATTTTGATTCTCTCTTTCTATAATTAAAGATTTTGTAAGTTGGGTGCTAGATACATCTTGTCTCTGCAATAAAGTAGAGCAATTCCCCCATCAATGGAAAGATAAGATGGAATAAAGTGCAATGAAGATGAGGCTTAGTCCTGAATTAAGGCCTAAACCAGTACAGCAGTGAGACATTAATTTCATCTGTGTCTCTCTTTCTCTCCCCAAAATTTCCACTTAACAGTTCTCCTTCTGATTTTATTTTAGGAAAAAGCAGTATAGACAATGGCTACTTCTATTAGCCTGAAAGAGACCTCCTGAGCTAGAAACTTACGACAAAAATAATACCATGTTTCTGAAGTTAGTTTTAATCTGTAAACAAAACAGATTCCGATTAAATAAATTCTTAGCCTTTTCCAGATTTCGGGGCGTTATATGAAGCATTGCTTTATGTATCGAAGGTCATCACTCATCTCCTTAATGCGAACATCTTCTGAAACTTTGGTATCAGGAATCCAAAGGTGTAAGTAAAAATCCATACATCCTCACATCATAGAGTCATTTCCTCTTTTTCTTATCAGCATTGGTTAATGGCATGGAACTTGCATGGAAGAGCAGAGGTTGCTAGAGAGTGAAAGTGAGTGAATATACAGTTCTGCTTTGAACAGCCACATTTTGGTAAGAAATGCCCCTAAAAGGAAAGAAAAGAATAATCATAGCTTGGTGCAGTTATTAACCAGCACACAATGCATGAAACATGGTATAGACACCCATGAATAATGAGATCTAGTAAAAGAAAAAAATAATTATAAGTCAAACTACGCAATGTTTAGAAACTCAGACTAGAGAACAGAATTCAGACTAGAGTGTAAACCAGATTTCAAAAGGAAGAAAGAAAGGAAAAGTAAATATTGTAAATGGTACCAAGAAGTGAGTTTGCATGCAGAGTTAAGCATGGAACATAAAGACGAATTGATGATGGTAGAGTCTTTTCTATTTCACTGAAGAAGCAATGAGAAGAGAAAAGAGAATAAGACTGATGCTAGAAATAACCCTGAAAAAACATATTTACAGCTGATAAAAGTGTTTAATGAGTGATATAACCCTCAAGAGAATGAGATACAGTTTTTCACTTGAAACCAAGAAGCAAAAGGTGAAATAGACTAGTTAAAGCTGACCTTCATCTAGAACTTCTGGAATGGTACAGCTTCCTTAACTAAAGACAGACTCATAATATCAGCTAACAGGAGCAATGGCTCCGAGAGACCTAACAGAACAGTTAGATACAACAAGCAAACTTCTCCAAAAAACTAAGTGCAACTGAATCATCCAACATCAAAAAAATAGATGCAGTAAAGTTACTTCTAAGTGAGAGATATAGCAGTAAAGAAACCACAACATAAAGCTCAATGCACACTTGAAAAATGTCATGAGAATCTGGATAACTGCTCAGGCCTGCATAACCTCTATCCTGTTCACCTTCATTGCTGGCAAGTTTAACGATAGTTCAAATATATCTGCACTACACTACTGCCTAAGCATAAGTATTTGTAGCTACTAGTATAAAGTTAAGATCAAACTTAAAGAATATGGGAGGCAGGATGGATAGCCCAGTTCTTTCTAACCATAGAAAGAAATAAAAAACATGAAAGGAAGAATGCCCAGCAACTGAGCAAGACAGCAAAAAAAAGGCAACATATAGAGTAGAGACTACACACCTGCAGCAGAGAGGAACATCTGCAGTGGGACTCTAGCAGACACAGACATCTCCAATATGCACTCTATGCAATAAAAAAGCTGCCAACCATCCAGCTGCCATATTTACAGTCATGCTATTGGATCAATGACCCATTTCTCTTCAGCTGCATTGTAAAGCCAGCAGCATTGTAATCCCAACGATGTCAAGCTGTAACAGCCTGGAAGATTGTGACCAAAGTTTAGGGGATGTACAATAAAACCTTTCTGTGGTGGGTGGATAAATTCAGGCTGTCAGTAAAAAACTCACAGAACAAGACACGCTACTGCACTGAGTTTATAACAGCTGACACACAGAGGGAGGACGCCACTGTAGTTTCTGTTCAGCTTTCTAATAGAACATAGAGAGAATATATTCTCTCCGTAAATTCACATGGAGGGCAAACTTCATTGTGTACATCAACAAAAATGCAAAGATAAAGCCAGTGAAGAAAAGTTAGTAAACCTATAAGGAAGAAGCACATTTCATCCCTTGAGACTAGCACAGAACTCATCAGTAGACTTGTAATAGCAAGACAACCTTTAAGTAAACTCAGAATCTACATTGAAACATACTTCCTGATTTATCCATGGCAACATCACTCACAGTGCTTTCAACACTAAATGTGTTCTGACATTTTACATGTGATGTGTCAATCTTCCTTATGTCTTCTTTATAGGTATTGCAGGACATGAATCCGCTTGTAAAATTATTCTAAGAAAACACAAGAATCCCAGACAGTGAAGATAATAGCTGATGATCTTATCCTGTAATAGAAAGAAATATCAAAGAAAAGGCAATCCAGGACTATGGACAACTGTAAGATAGCCACACTACAACCACTCTTCAATGACTGCCAACATTTGAATAACATCCTAGAAGAAGACAGGCTGAAACTGATATAAGAACATAAGAGCAAGAATACAGAGCAAACCAAAGGGACATCTAGATCTTTTTTTCTTTATTTTTTTCCCCCTCTGTTTTTAAATCTGTAAAGATAATGTTTGGAAAAGCTGTGTGATGCTTCATTGTAGAAAGAAGGGAGCAACAATCCAGGGAAAAGGCAAATTTCAGCTGGTCCATAACTTGCAGCACTTGTAGTTGGCTGCCTGAAATAATGAGGAGTCAAACATGCTGCTCACAATGTCATTACTGCATAGGATGGAGCTCTGCCTAACATGCAGGCTCGATGCCTTGCAAACTGACTAGTGAAACACTTATATGGTTAGTTATTGGTATATAAATGAATTACCACTGTTCCCAAATAGATTTTTTGGCCTGCAACAATTATAGGTGAGGGGACATTCCTACAAAGGTGGTATCTCTGTATTTGATAGCCCTCAATGGATGTCAGTGGGTTATTCAATTACCTTCTGGACTGAAGCGAAATTTTATGATTTTTTACAGCCTTAATATACTTTATGTGAAGAGCCCAAAAGGGACACCTCTTGGCTTCAGAGAGATTCCAGCCAGAGAAACTGAGAACCACTAAAGAAAGGCTAAGTAGAAAAGGTTTGAAGAGAGTCCATTCACTGAGGGGAATAGCCAACTATTTTTCCAGATTGTCTTTGTGTATATCAGAACCCTTTGAACCCTTCAAATAACTAATACCCAAAGTGCAATGGAAAAAAAACTTTTAAAAGAGGAACACTTACTGGCACTGTGTGCTAATAGAACAGCCAGAGTTAAAGTGTGCTGTCTTAAAGTACTAGAATCTGGGCAACTGCATTTGTGAAACTTCCCCTAGCTGCCTTGAATACTTTCACAAAGCTGTTTTAAGTACTTGCTCAAAGTCATGCAGCAAGTCTGTCTAGTAGCAGGGTACTAAATTAGGGTTTCTTAGATGCTAGCTAGTTTTTTAACCACCAGCTCTTACTCTGAATGGGCTTAATTAGAAGCAGATATAATTGGGGTAAAATCATTACTGCAAAATTTTCAAAGAATCTAGTATCTGTAACACAAAACTGCTCAATCTTAATGCTGTCTTTTCCTTACATAGTATTTTAAAATCTTCTTTATGGTAAAGCTATTAGGAGATACTTCCACAGACTTTAAAGTAAGATTTACCAGGGGTGGGCTGAAGGGAAGACCAAGGCATTTATGATAACATCTTTACCTTCTAACTGAATGGCAGCAGAACTTTTGCCACTTCCACAGTATTGTAACTGAGATAAAACATCTTCAGGGTATACAGTGACAAAAAAATACATTATGACTGTGACTGCTGCAGATAGTTTGATAAGTCCTGTCAAACTAAAAATGACAGAAATATTGGTTCTCTATTAACTAATAAGTACACATCCAGAAACTTCACTGAATCTAAAAATGATCGATGTGCATAACATTTACCAACTAGAGTATGTGACCTTTACTGAATAACAACCTATATAATAAAATGGTTGCTGAACTGGATCATGGAATGAGGTGGTTTGTAATAAAGATCATGTTATTGCAATATTATACTTTGGGGACAGGAAGCAGATAGGTCAAAACTGTGATGTTGTTTAACTCACATTGTCTATTTAATCAATAAATTCCTTAATAATCGTAATTATTACACCTACATCAAACTAATAATGAATGCTTTTCTTTGTTTAAAGTAAACTGTTTCTATGAAGATCAAGCACGAGAATAGATGAATATAACAATGACAGTATTCTCAGGAACCATAGGGTACTTTTACTCCCCCCTTATTTTTCACTTGATGCTCTGCAACCTGCCAGGCTTAGAATAAAAATAAAAAATATCTGACCTGACTGCTTAAAGTGACAACCCTTACCAACTGATACGATTCTGTCACAGTAGTTATGCTACACAGTAGAGGGCAGATCTTTTCATTCTGAGTGACAGAATCAAAAAAGTCACCGGAATATTTCCACTACTGATTTGACAGAATCAAAAAATATTTCCACTACTGATTTCTGAGCTACTGAGATCCAAAAATCCTAGTGCTTGCTACTCACGAGCATGTTGACAGCAAAGCACTAGGCAGCACATTTCAAAAAGCTCTTCTAACATGAATAAATATGTAATATAAGCAAAAAAAACCTCCAGACATCAACGACTTAGCTGTGCCACCTTTACACTCATCCACTATTAGACCAGACTACATATTTGAGGATGATTTGAGACCACATTACTGTTTTTTATTTGTTTTTCAAAGAAAGTAAAGACATGGAGAGCACATCAAGAGCAATCCCATCCTCTCTCAAATCTAAATACAACGTATGCTTCTGAATATGAGAAGGTGTTCAGAAATATTGTTCACAGATCAAGCCAAATGAGTGGAGGCAGCTGCAAAAAAACCTTACCATTGTAAAAAGTATATTCAGGTTATAGATTTTCATGTTCCCAGGTTTTATGGAAAGAGAACATATGTCTACAGTTTAAAAGGACATGAAAATTTGCACTGTTTGGGAAAGGGGCCTAGTAAAACAGTTCAGTGATCCACTGTCTCTGCCTACTGAACACAGTTACACCAGTAAGAAGAATATAACATAAAGCTAATATTGTTGTGTGCAATATCAAAAGAATAGAGGTTGCACACAGGTTTGAATTCACTAACTTACTCAGAAACTAACCTTCATGTTAATGGATCATGTAGTTGTGGACATTGAGTTTCTAATCCTTTACTGGCACTACGTAATACTACAGAAGCTATGTTAAACAGCAGTGAATGAGTGACATCAGAATGTAGTTTGCAACATCGCAAAAGGCATAAAGACGGTTTGCAATAATTTTTTCTGTTCTTTCAAATAAATTTTCTCATTAATTCTTGCTAGGACATCTCCCTGTGTTTCAACTCCTTACTTCAGAGGTCATTCTTCAAAGGAAAAACGTAAGTGCTTATAGCAGACATAAATTTGTTCCATGCATGCATTGAAAGGACACCTGGTACTACTTTTGCGCATGTGATTTAAGAGTGTGTATTGGTTGATGGTTTAACTTTTATATTTTTTTTTTCAAAGACTGACTTCATTTGGGTTTTCTAACAGGTAGCGTTTCTATTTCTTGGGTTTCTTTCTGTTCAATTCTTCCCAATTGCTTTATCCTGTTTCCATGTATTTATTTTTTAGCTGCTTTGCGAATTTATTAGTTTTAGTATGCAAAGACATATCATATGTGAACATATACTCAAGAAGCATAGTTATTATCTGAAAAGTGTCAAAATACATATTTTTGCAGCTACAAAGCTAAAGCTATAAATACATGGCTGGAGTTAGTTTATGAAGTGAATGATAGTATGTTCATAAGAGTAATTAATATTTACTGTACTTACTATCATTTTTTTAATCCATAAAAAAGACTGTTCATATTTCTGGGTTTTATAAGGCAATTTTCCTGTCCTTTAGACTTTTAACATCTCTGGAATCACATTAATGGCAGTTTTTAGCACTCTTTTTTTCTCAGCAGTCATCTTCTCTGTTACAATTCAGTGGTTAGTGATTTTTACCCTGCTTGAAAATCCTTTGTTGTAACACACTGCTGGTCAGCCAACAGGCAGATCAAAAGTGTTACCCACTGAATGAGTAGTTGCCGACAAAGAGGGAACTACTCCTAGGAAACCAATCTGCTTTTAAAGGGTAATTCCCAAGAAAATACTTAGATGCCCTGAAATGTCACAGCATTCTGCTCTCAAGGATTACTGTTTAAATTCTATTTTTCCCATGCATACTATGCTGTCTTCAGAATAATTTTTAGTGTAAATCTTTGTAATTCTTTTCAGAGTTTGTAATCGGCTAAAATTGGGTTTATTTGACAGCTTATTTGGGGTTTGCATTGGTGACTCAGAGCTGAAAAAATCAGTCCCCTTTGATCGCTAGTCATCCAACACCACTTGGACTCTTTCCCCTACCTGAAAAACATAACATAACCTAGCACGATGCTCTAATAAATGCTATCAGAAAGTCCTGTTTGGACTTGGACTTTAAAAGCTGAAGGCTTAAATGTGACTTCTGGCTAATAACCATATAAATAATCAAAGGAAAAAAAGAAAAGTAAAAACCTAAAAGAAATCCGCCACTTCTAGTACCATGTTTTCCAGTACAATTCTTTGCTCTTATCCAAAAATCTGAATACCAGAAACCTCAATGAAGGTAAAAAAGTCCATTTTAAGGAGTACTGAAAAGATTGCACGTTGCATTGGTACAGCCTCTGCACAGCTTTATGTAACCTGACAATGGACTGAATAGGTTAGTCTTGTGACTCACAGTGCAGATTGCTTCAAAGCCAGTTAAAAATTTTGTATATCCAGTTCATCATTTCTACACCTCATCTGCACCCTCCTCTGTGCCAGTACAGCTATTATTCAGGCCGCAGTGTAAAAAAACAAAAAATGAAGCTTGTAACAATTAAAATAACCCACCTTTGGGGTTATATTTAAGGTGGACCCTTTCAGTAATACAGTGTGTAACACAGCCTATAAACAGTAACATTAATGCAACTGTCACGGCAGTGACAAGTGGCCAGAAGAGGACCAGGAGCTTCTTAAGACAGCTTTTCCTTCGAAGCTTAGAACTGTAGAAATACCTGCCTTCCTGGTCCAGCCTTGAAGGCTGACAGCAGAAGATGTAAGTGGGCAGAGGAAGAGAGGGTTCACTTTTTCAGAAACTTCATTGACGGGGCAGGCAGGGAGTCATATATACCTCAGGGACTGTAGCTATTCTTTTTACTACTGAGCATATAGTCCATATTTTGGCACTGAATGTAAGCAGAAATGAATCCAAAGGGATGGTTCCACATCTGATTGCATTCAGACTATTAGGAATGTTGAAAGGCAAATCTAAAATGCAAATCTTTTGGCTTAAATCATTTCTATGTTCTGAAATAAGCAATGATAAAAACTGTCTCAGGCTATATTTACTTAAAATGTATGAAATGTTAGTATAAAACAAAACTCAAGTAGAGGCGGCACTGGCAAACTGAATGTCAGTATAAATGTAATTAAGCTTAAATATATGTTAGTTTTGTCTCTACCCTTTGTTATTTGTTGTGTTCAATGTTACAGTGCAGAAATATATTTTCAAAAGGTTTTTATTGGATACAATGCATTTGATTTGCCTCTGAGTTTCATCACAGTAATTATTGTAGGAATCTGAACAAACATTGTAAATCATCAGTTAATGAAAAATGGGTTTGTATGTTTCACTCAAAAAATTCATTGGATTATCCCCATCTAAAAAATTATGAGCAATTTTGAAATTAAAGAGATAAGAAAATATATCTCATCAATAGACGTGAGTGTGCTAAATCAGAATAATTTATTCCTCTGATTATTTAAAGCCGTAAGATAGGCAATGGCTATATAATGGGACTGCTATCAGTCAGCATTCAGAGAATGGTAAACGTAGAGTGAAAGCATCCAGGAAAGTTCTTTTGTATTTTACTTCTTATTTTTGGCCAGAGACATAGCATAAATAAACATTCATCTGAAGCAAACGAAATATTTTCTTTTTGCCCAGAACCAAAGACTTGTGCTTTTCAACACTCTGAAATACAGAATTGGCTTAGTTATATTTTTCCACATAAAAATCTTTATAGAGTGATGGAAAGATAGAAAAACACATATAAACTCATTTTCAGGAAGGCATAGGTAATTTCATTCAATGCACTTTCTCTGGGGAGCTTATTTGATGAAACATGTATTGGTTGTCATATTGACGCGTGGTTTTACTTCTAGTTCACAAATACCCTGATGCAGGTTATCGAAGAGAGCTATGGGAATGGGGTCCATGCTTTAGGCATTTGTGGACTTGAAGCAGTTTGGCTTCCAGATTTCTAAAGCTCTCCATACTCTTTCCCTTCTCATCACAATCTCTCTCAGTCTGTGGAGAAGACAAAGCATAAAAATTAAGATTATAGAATGGTTTGGGTTGGAAAGAACCTCTAAAGATCATCTAGTCCAGCCCCTGCCATGGGCAGGGACATCTATCACTATTTATCAGGTTTCTCAAAGCCCCAACCAACCTGACATTGGACACTTCCAACAATGGGGCATCCACAACTCTGGACAACCTGTTCCAGTGTCTCACCACCCCCATCATGTAAAAATTTCTTCCTTATGTCCAATCGAAATCTACTCTCTTTCAGTTTAAAACTGTTGCCCCTTGTCCTGTGTCTTCAGACCTTGGTAAAAAGCAAAACTATGTCAGTGGGATGTTTGTACTTAAGCCTCTGATTCCAAACCCAGTATTACAACTGTGCAGCAATACAGGAAAATATAATAGCCACATGCTTTTAATACAGGAAATGGTATTAATGATTTATACAGGAAATCTTATACTGGTAAATCGCAGCAGCAGCAGCAGCATTCTTTGGGCTCCATTAGACTATGCATGAATAGAAAAATTCTTCCTTCCCTCATTATCCAATTCTCCACACATGTATGCCCATAAATATGCTCAAAGAAGCAAGTATGCTTTAGTGAGAGCACTCTTTTCTCTTTCCCTTCTCAATTAGATACAACAACAGCTCCTACAATGGCAGGTCCATGCACACAGAAAAGAACTCTCTCTCTTTCCTCCCTTCTTTCTTGAAACCAAATTCTATGGGAGAAACAGCAGCTTTGGGCTTTGACCCAGGCATGCAAAGGCAGGTATATCTTCAACAGCCGTTCCCTCCTTCTTCCAAGAGAAAGTATCTGCAGCTTACCATGATGTTCTCTGTGACTTTGAGCACATACAAGCTAAGCTCACCGAGGCTCCACAACAGCTTTGCAAAATATAGCAAAAAATACTGATTTTTTTTTCTTCAAAAGAGAAAAAGCAAAATGACCCCTGAATTTTGGCAGAATTCAAACCTGAGGGATTTTACCTCAAGACGTGAAAGCTTTTGAGGCTGCTAGAAAGCACTCAGAAAACTCTACCTATAGAATCTCACAATCTATTTTCTCCTAAAGCAGACATATGGAAGAAACAAACACACTTTGCCCCTAACAGAAATTCTTGGTGAAAAATGTAAAGCCATCCTATTAATTAGATAAATAGGATATTTTTTGCATTTATTCTTTATGTTATAAGGGTGTGTGTGTGGGGAAAGACGGGACCCTACACAAAACATATATACAAGCACACATTAACACTGCAAACATGTAATATCTGCCCTAAGCTATATACATGCTTGCATTCAAAAAAAAAAAAAGAAAATGACCCTGAAATAAAAAAATCCAGTTAAAGATGCATTTTGAAACACAAGACTATGCTCTTGCAGTTTTTAAATTATCACACTAAAAACATTAGTGGTATATTGTCTATTCTTCTTCCCATTAGCATATGAGAAAATGGAAATTTTTGCTTCAGGGAAAAAGGAGAAAATGAAGCAGCCTTTCCCTTTCTGCTTGTGTATTGTCAGCACTGGCTCCCCTCCCCCCCCATGCAGCCTCTTTGGTGCTTTGGCAAGTTGTTGTTGCTGTGTCCTGAATGAAATCTTTGCTCTTTCTGCTCCATTAACATTACAGGTGGAAATTGTATCTACTCGAAGTGGCATTAATGTACATAATCTGCCTCTTTCTGTCTCTCCTTGTTACACGTCTACGTAGGTGGCCTTTAGTTAGGCATACTGCTACCATTTCAAGGGCAATGGCATATGCAAGTAACTACCTGGGTCCCTTGTTGGGATTTTAAATGCATTAAATTAAATGGCTTTTCAGTTTCAGCAGAAGAGTTTGGGAACAACTTGAAAGTTTTCTGTATTGGATGAGTCACCACGTTTTGTTACCACAGAATGACAAACATCTGACAGATGATAACCTGCCTGGGAAATGAGGATACTACTAAAATAAACATTCCAATCCCCCCAGAGAAGCAGCATTTCTGCAACATAGATTTTCTTTTCTTAACCATATTCGTGACTGAATAATGAAAAAGGCTAAGGAGACATTAATCTGCTCTATTTTCTATAGAAAAGAAAGTGATGGGGGACTCTGGAGCTCTAATGGCAATTTGTGCACTTTATCTGATTACTCTTGCAATATAATAAAATAGTATGAGATATTATTGCATTGTTATGATATAAAAAGTATTTTCAGGCAATTATAATAAACAAGAAGCACAAAACACATCTATTACATTTTATTGCTGTGGCTTCTTTTATAGTTAAAAATAAAAATCATGAGAGACATTCAGAAAGATGACTTATGCAGGAGGCATTATGACTCCTAGGCCTTACAAAACAGATGGGACTTTTTATTAGGGTTGGGCAAACCAAATAACAAGTATGCTGAATAGCATACCCAGCAGATATATCGATGGTAGGAATAGGGCTTTATTCTCTCTCTGTCTTTAGTAATTTCACAGCAGTGCAAATTCATTCACTTCAGTGGGACAGCTCTGCAGGTAGATGTTAAGAAAGATTTATCTCATTGCTACATATAAATGGCTATACGTCAAAAAGTTCTCCTGATCCCATTATTTCTTACATTTTTCATAACATCCATAAATAACTTCAACCATTTCAGCCATTTTCTCCATATTTTATGAGATGCTCTGTTATTATAGAACAAAATCATACAAATACTTAACACATGGGCATTTCATGCTGATTAGTAGTATAATTGAAGTTAACTGCATTATTCACATGATCAAGGGAACAAATACTTAAGTATATTCCAAATCACATCCACAGTGAGTCAGTTCCTCTTATTTCTATTCCGTGGTTCATCCCATGGTGAAGACAAAATCCTGTGAATATCCTACCACGCTAGTAGCACTCTGGATAGTAACCTTACAAATTTGATTATCACTGTTTTTTTATAAATATAATTCTGCTAAAGGGATAAACATTTTCAAAAATGCTTAACAAGTTTACATACCTGTTCCCATTGTCAGAACTTAGGTTAAGCACTTAAGTGTTTTTATTTGGAACTATCAATTTTCAGTGAGATTTAATACATGTCACATTAGATAGCAGAACTCAGATATTTTAAAAGTGTGTCTCAAATTCTCATTTGTGCAGTATGGAATTAAACAGTATGAAAGAATGACACCAAAATCCATCCAGTACCAACATTATTTTAAAAAGATAATGTTCCTGTTCTTCCTTTCCTGACCCCTAAATATTTTGTCTACCTGTTCCTCTCCCAGTACAATTTTGGAAATCTTACATACTGGATAAGGCTGCTGTGTTCGGCCATTCTCCATAAAAACAAGGTTCAGAAATTTAATAGAATAGAAATAGAACATGAAATTTCCAAACATATGATGAACAGAAAAGAGCTGTAATGATTCTGTAGGCATCAGATTTCCTTAAGGAGAAGAAACACACATGTAGCTTATTAAATTTAGGTACAAATCTCTAGGAAAAAAATCACTAGTTCCAGCTGATGGCAATGGGAATTTGATTATAAAACAATGTGTAATATTTTTTCTATTCTCAGAAATAGATTGGTAGACAGAAATAATAACACCTAGGGCCGAAAAGCAGAGGAAGCTTTCTACTACCGTTCTCTTTACCATCTATATTACACAACAAAGTTTCACAGAGATGTGCTTGGAAGATGGTAAATACCACATCTTCCTCTTTTAGAATGGGTAACATAGATATGAAGAAACCTCCACTGACTTTGAGGCTGAATGCACCAAGTCATACGCTTGTCTGTGCTACTTTGGAACAACTGAGCAAAGCTGAATGGGCCAACTGATATTGTCGTACTGGGTATAAGAGCACAGTTCCTCCCTCTCCAGTACAAGGAATAATAAAGTTGGGATCATGCTTCCCAGAATGTCTTCCTTGTCTCATGACTCCAAGATTGTTTGCACAGAGGGATGTCACATCCTCTTCATGCCTTTTGCTCACTCTAATAATAATCTGCTACTGCCACTAGTTTTGCTCAAGATGGAGAATGATGCTTGAAGAGTTTGAGCTCCAAATCTGCACCTTGACTTGGAACATATGCAGGTAGATTTTCAGGTTTTTGTTTTTTTTTGTGGGTTTGGGTTTTTTTTTAAATAACTCTCTGAAAAAGCATTTTTCTTGTCAATCAATGTACTTGTCATCCTAATTTTCTATTATAGTTGCTGTGAATTCACTGGAGTTGTAATAGGGATTGAGCCAATATCACAGAAGATTCCCGATTTAATCCTGTCTCTCACTAAAATGATGAACAGCCTCACACTTATAGAACATCTCCTAGGTTTCTCTTAAGGAAGACAGCATAAATGGGAAAAGTATTCTAATATTTTTGTAGAAAATTAAGAATTCATGCCATGGAAAGCATGATAATGATAGTTGTACTATATAGAAGGGATTCTTGCATTTTGGAACTCAGTGGGTCTGATTTCCTGTTTCTGGCTTTATCACGGATTTCTTCTAAAAAGCTAAATCAGTCACTTTATCTCTGCATGTCACAAATTCCAGTTTTTCCAAACCAGTGTAATATTTCCATCCCTTTGACTCTTTTATCTCTTTAGACTTTCATCTCTCCAGAGAGTGCCAGTATGGCACTCCTCAACAACTAGGCTAGAAGAATCAATTTTAACTCATTCTCCGCAAAGAGCAGTTTGCTAAGAACTCTTTGCTAAGAGAGTTAGTTTTCATATATTAAGCCTTGTAAAGGTGATCTCTTCAGAAATATTAACCATTGCAGACCTCATACTTTATGTGAGGTTTCAATGTACTGTGGTAGTCCAAATAATAACAAGTATAGGACTAAAAGAGCATTAACATGTACGTTACATTAAAATATGTTGTCACAACAGCATTAAGAGAATGAAGTAATGCTCACCAAAATAAAAGCAAATTTATTTCCATCACTTTTTGACTATATTATGTTGTGATATATTTCTAGATTTCATTCTGTCTTTTTCCCCACGGTATCTGCTGCTTCATTGAACTAGCTTCCTTCAAAAAAATGCTTGAAAAGTGGCTGTTTACAGTAAGATTCGCACTTCATATATTGTAGTTACTGGAAAGTTTATAATGAATGAGGTAGAAGATTTCAGAAAAAGCACATTAAGGAAGTTGGATATGATCCTTAATAAGCAGATTTTCCCTCTCTCCCTTTCACAATGCCCAGAGTAATACAAGATTTATAACTTATGCTAGATCCTCAAAAGTAAAAACCTGAGTTCTAGTCAGAAGCCCAATTCTCATCAATTTCTCATTACAGAATGGTTAAGGGTTGGAAGGGACCTCTGGAGATCATCTAGTCCAACCCCCTGCTAAAGTAGGTTCACCTAGAGCACGTTGCACAGGGTTGTGTCCAGGCAGGTTTTGAATATCTCCAGAGAAGGAGACTCCACAACCTCCCTGGGCAGCCTGGTCCAGTGCTCTGCCACCCTCAAAGTAAAGAAGTTCCTCCTCATATTCAGATGGAACTTCCCATGTTTCAGCTTGTGACCATTGTCCCTTGTCCTGTCACTGGGCACCACTGAGAAGAGTCTGGCCCCATCCTCTTGACACCCACCCCTAAGGTATTTGTAAGTGTTGATAAGATCCCCTCTCAGTCTCCTCCAAGCTGAACAGACCCAGCTCTCTCAGCCTCTCCTCATAAGAGAGATGCTCCAGTCCTTTGATCATCTTTGTAGCCCTTCACTGGACTCTCTCCAGTAATTCCTTATCTTCCTTGAACTGGGGGGCCCAGAACTGCACACAGTACTCTGGATGTGGCTTCACCAGGGCCATGTAGAGGGGCAGGATAACCTCCCTTGACCTGTTGGCCACACTCTTCCTAATGCACCCCAGGATACCATTGGCCTTCCTGGCCACAGGGGCACATTGCTGGCTCATGGTGAACTTGTTGTCCACTAGAACACCCAGGTCCTTCTCTGCAGAGAAGGATTTCTGGGATTTTCATCCCATTGATGGGATTTAAACATCTAAATAGCTATAAGGATCTACGTCATAAACCAGACATTTTCAGGAAGTCAGTAATTGTATGTTCCTTGTTAATTTGCCCATCACAGAGAATACTATATACTTGTAATTGCAACTGTGGCCAATATAAACATTCCTCAAAGTGATGTAACATCTAATTGTTTTAAAAGTATAGAGAGAATTTTGAAAAACTAAATACTGATGTATCAAATTTGTTATCTCAAGTTCACAAATATTTCTGAACAATTTTTTATCATAATATTTATCTCTTGGTTCTCCAACAGTTACCTGGAATACTACTAATAAAAATTGATCTTTCAATTATCCATAAAAGTCCACAAATTATTAGGTGCAAAGGAGAGAAAAATATTTGTTGATAGTTTATGTAGTTGTCACGGTTTAAAGCTGGGCCGGCTATTAAACCTGCGGCAGATGCTCTCTGTTAACCCTCCCCCCCCACCCGAAGGGAAAGGGAAAGGGAAAAGGGAGAGAGACTTCTGGGTTGGAAAGTTAAAACAGTTTTAATAAACTATAATAATGAAAAAGAGTATAATAACAATAATAGAAATAATCAAATATATACAAATATATATACAAAACCAAGATTGAACTCCCCTGAAGTCAGCCACGTCACCACCGGCACTGCAGGGCAGGCTCCGGGAAGGCCCAGCCTGGGCCTAGCGACGGTCGAGAGCTGGATTCAGGGATGCACGGATCAGGATCGGGGGCAGCAGGAAAACAGACGGAGTCCTCCTTGGACACCGGCCATAGCAGAAAGAGAGCGAGACCCTCGTGATCCCCCCGCTTTATACTGAGAATGACGTGTATGGGATGGAATACCCTCGTTGGTCAATTTTGGGTCACCTGCCCTGTCCGCTCCCCCCTGCAGCTGCGACCCCCCTTCGGCTCTTCACTCGTAAGCAGTGAGGAATTCAGCAGTGACCTTGGTTTCTCTCAAGAACAAGTACAGCAAGAGCCTTTCTGCACAACATCCCTACCGGTGCCTCAGTGATAACTACAAACTTCGAGCGTTATCAGTCCTGGAAGCAGACACTGTCTGCGAAAACATGCAGTTAGCTTCAGAAAGTGCAGTTAATTAGAGGAGACTTAGCTGAAAGTAAAAACCACTGAAAGGAAAATCGGCCTGGTTTAAGCCAAACCAGGACAGCAGTATATTCACTGTAATAATAATTTTATTATCGCTGTCAGGCTGGATGAGATCAACTAAATAAGGCCTATATATAATGATAATAATATAACATATAAAGAAAAGTTTAGGAGATAAAGTGAATGAATTCTCTGTAAGAATGAAACCAGTATACATTCATGGAATTAATAAATTTACATCAAGGTAAATAAAGGTTAATGAGTAAATTTTAATTCTCATATTTCCCAAGTTTCAGCTTTTGATTTTCCAACCTTATTTTGTTTAAAGGTATTGCAGATATAGAAAAGTAAAATGGTTTATAAGCATAGAATTGCAAATATTAGTCTTTGCTTTCCAAAAGAAGGCAAAAGAAGGAATGCGTATGCTCATAGGTGACCAGACCGGGGAACATTTCCTCTAAGTATTGCATCACTGTCATGGCCCAGCAACTTAATGCTCTACACACTTAACCATCTGTTCTATGCTACATCTAACATTTTAGCTATTTAACTTCAGAAATGAAAAACCAGTAACGTTTCTCGTTAATGTAAAATGTGTAATTATTACTTCTGCATAAAAAGATAAATATCATAATCCATTTTAGGTACATGAATTAGCTCTGATGCTTTAAAGACTATAATTCTTACAATGAAGCAAAATAATTAGAGGAACTGATGATAAGAAAGAACAGTAACTACACTTTCTCCCCATTTACAGTCACACCTGCTTAGAGATTAAATTGTATTTTTATGCTACATTAAAACAGCATTTTCTACAGGAATGCATTATGTTTCTGAAAGGCAATTGCAAATGCCTTTGTGAACTCAGCATTATTTTGTATTCTACAGCAACCATTTACGTTACTGTCAATTAATCTGTAATTCTACTCCTGAGAGAGAAAAAAAAAAGAGAAGAAATGTCACTCAGAGCACCACCCATACTCCTACTCTATGTGAACTTTGTTGTGAGAGTTTTATCATCCTTTGCAAGCTCCCGAATCAGGCAGATAAAAATTTAATGTAATGTTTGGTCTTAATGCAACCTGCTACCATAATCACTCTCAGCTGATTTTCAGTCTGGGAATTCATATTTTTATCCGGGCACTACAACGTCCCAGCTGCTATAACAACTATGCCAGTTTTGATCATCCTAGTTAATTATATAATTAATACCAATTATTTTATTTTAAAGATAAGCTTGCCATCATTTTTTATGGCAAAATAATCATCTTGAGGAACCACTGGTCATTATTTCTGTCAAACCTCCTCTACCATTTCACTGATTTTCTTTTCATCTAGCTGCCTTTCAAGAAATGAAAAATGTAACCAGATATTACCACACTGTTCTTTCTACTAGCATCTCAAAGTATAAGTGAGTGAAAAAAAAAGTGGTGACTGATAGCTCTGTGCGAGATCTTCAAGTTCAGAGGCTTATCTTGCCCAGTGCTTCAGTAAGAACACAGAACTGAAGGAAGCAACCCTCTGCCAGTTTCCTTGGTGCTGAACGACCTCTGAACAGCTCAGGCAGATAGAAATAACAGAAGCTGTTCTGAGTCAAAGAACAAGCAACTGAAAACCTCACTGAATATAAAGGGAGTAAGGGAGCTGATAAGGATCTAACAGTGCTTCGCTACGTTTCAAACATTATGGTCAGTTTCACATGCACAGATCATTATAATTTAAGTCCTTCATTTGTATTTCCTAGTCAAAAATCAACAAAGTTTTTGTGTTCTTGCAAATCCTCAGTGCATAGAAATTCTGAGTAAAACCTCCCAAGAGTCATAACAGTAGCTTTAAAAAAAAAAAAAAAATTAGGCTCCACAACTTATAACACATCTCATATTTTGACTTTCTTAACATTCAGGAGGTTCACTGTGTTTTTAAAAGATACTAACTGCTAGACTCTATGGCATAAACTCTGGTAAAATGAAATATAACAGGACTTATGATAAAACTGAAAGATAAAACCATTTTATTTGTCCCAGTTAATAATAGCAGCACAAGGGTCAGAGTGAGAAACCACAGAGAGCAATGTAACTTTTTTGTGTGTGCAGTGCATATGTGTAACCTTAAGAAGCAACATTATCTTTTATATTACCTTTCTGTCTCTGCTTCCTAAGAATTATTGTCCTTTTCCTGGGAAGTGTTTTGTTTGTTTGGATTCTATTTATTTTAAGAAAGTGCTATCAATGAATCCATTACGCAGAGTATCTATGAAAGTACCACATATTGTTTAAAAGTGTCTCCTACTGCTGTTTTGTTTATGAATTATTCTACCTAGAAAAGAGGAATTGCTTGAATTCCTCAAGCAATTTGCATTCCTTGACTTAAGCTTCTGTCACCTGATTCTTCAACTTGACACCAGCTTGAATAATCTTGTATCAATTGTCCTCCCCAGTCTCTTTGCTGCATAGCTGGTTACGGTCTCTTCATAATATTCTCTGTCTAAAGACTTTGAACCTTGATTTTCTAACCTTCTGAATAACTAAAATCTTTGAGTCTCAATTCTGAATGCCCTTTCCTACCCTTTCCTTTGCTGCCTCATTTCCTTAATACCTCTATTATAATGAGCTGATTAGAACTGCTCACCATATTTCAAATGTGGTCTCGATCACTGCTTCCTTTTACAGTGCCAAAATCGTATCTTCTTATACTTAGTACACATGTAACAGTCCTACTCTATTTTAAAATCAAAGATATTACCTATGCTTCTTAAATTAATTATTTTTTTTCCCAGTGAGGTCTAGATTCTGATATTTTTATTCATGCTGAATGTAACTTTATTCCTCGAATACTATCTCTGATTTAAAATGTGAGGCTAACAGAGAAAGAATTTGTGATAGAGTATCTTTTTGAGAGTTAGACGATATGTAGTCTAATCAGGATATAAAGTTTCAAATTTTCTAAATTTCTAGCCCTCCAGATTTCTGCCAGCATAGTAACTAGTTTGTGCTAGAGCAGATGTATTCTTGTGTAGGATTGTTGTAATCCCTAAAGCTGATCCTCTTGATCTTAAGTTCCACTCCCTGGGGGTCACACTGTATATCTGACTTTAAAGTGTGACATTCTAACAACAACAGAAAATCTTCTGAAGGATAATTGTAGAGAACTGCAATAGAAATGTTAAAATTGGAATGAATGGAGAATGAATGGGAATGTCTGCATGTGGAAAAAACAGAAGGAGCAAAGTGGAGAGAAAGATCTATAAGAATAGCATGTATTGATGGCACCTAGATGGACACATGATCAACACCCCAGCACACCTTGGGACACCCAGGTTGGGAAACATAAGACAAATTAAAACAAGGAAAAGCCAACACTCAGGTTAAACAAAAGATTAAGCTGTAAGAGATGACAAAAGGAAGTTAAAGAACAGAATATAGGGGACATAAGACACCCAAATAGGGAGACAAAGGACAATGAGTGCTGATGAATCAGACACGGGACAAGCTATACCAACAAAAGGCTGCAATCATTGTCAGCTTCTAGGTGGCACTAAAAGGAAAACCAAAAACCAGCACACACTGCCTTGGCCTCCTAGCTCACACTCCTACCTGTGCACACATCTTGGCTCTTCCCTTCCTCCCACAACTCTTTCCAGCTTCTATTTCTGTTCTGTCTGAGCAACAGGAGCAGCTGCAGCAACAGCCAGATAGGTTTGGGCATATTTTCGCCAACTTGGTACCTTTCCATTTTATACATCTGTTTGAGTACTCTGCATGAGAGAAACTTTCAACCTAAACTTCTCTCAGATTTTTTTTCTAAAACGTTTTCTTCCATCAACACACAACAAAGCTCCAAAGTCAAAGTAACAGTCTCAGTTTAAAGTGGCAGTGGTTCCTGATATTTATAATGCAGTGCTCCATGAACTAAATAAAACATTATTTAGAAGATGTCTGTACTGGTTGTGAGGACAAGGCACACGAATCAGCCAAAGTGTCTGCAAATCCAATTTCTAAGCAGTCTGATTTCAGGTGAGTGTTCCCCATGCTCTCTTCAGTTTTGGAGAAAAAGTTCTCTTGCTGCTTCAAGATGAGACTGATGTTTCTAACAGTCTGTCCTCTTCTGAAAATCAGCATATTGTGTGCCTTCTGCTTTGATGATCCTTTAAATCTCTCCTTGAATACAGAATGTGCAAATACCTACCAGCTCCTTCACAGTCTGACTGTACACAATAGATTTCTGAATAATTAGCTATGCAGGCTTAAAACCTTCTCCAAAAGCCAATAGCCTAAATAAGCGGCATTTGAATTGATGCACATCCAAAACTGATTATGGATTAGCGTGATCAGTAGGCACGACATATCCATCAGATCGCGTATTAGACTGTTTAAACCAATGCCTGCTTTTGGCTGTATTAAAATAGTTATTATCACCCCATGCATGTTTCTTCAAACAGCACTGTAATACAAGGATACCCAACTTTGCCATTTTTTAGTAATGTGATTGTTATGGTGTATCAAAACCCATCTTCAGAAATATCAAAACAACCATCTTCAACAGCACTATTCAGTCCAATACAGAGGGCATGTAAGGTGCATGTTCTGAGAAGAAAGTAGCAGTAAACAAGCAATGTTCAAGAACTGTTTTGGATATATAAATAGCTTTTTTCATGTCTCTTTTTTTACAGGGAAAAAATGAACCAAGAACAAACAGCAGAAAATACAGCATAAATATATAGACTTTTATTCTTACTGAAGAGTATTTCCATATCACTCACTCACTGTCATATCCTTCACCAGATATCCTATCAGTCTAAAGTCAGACAGAACTATGAATTTTGCATTAACCCAGTATCCTCTAGGACTACATTTTATCAGATCACAGCCAAATCTGATCAGAAAGTTGCATTCTTTGCTAAGAATGAGGCCCAATCTTGTTTTATACTTTTTCACCCTGGACTTACATACAGATTAGACAGTCCAAACTGAGTGGATGTATGAGGAAAGGTTCTAGGCATGTTACTGCTGCTTCTGTTCATTGCCACTAGAGATGAAAGCAGTACTTACTAGTTTTCATTCCCTCTTTCTATGGGATGAATACCATCTGCTCAACAATGCATTTACACTACTGATAAACATCATCAAGGGCGAAAAAAATAAAAATCACACTTTGCGTGATCTTTTCATGCCCCTTCCATTTTCATTGTAATGTACCCCTCCAGGTACTTACAGTTTAAAGGATCACAGACCACACTATGACTGACAGACAACACTTATAACAACAATAGCCTACCTGGCACTGAGCGGTTTAAGTAAAATGATCCTATAATCTATGTCAGCAAGACACATCCCTAAGTGAAATGCTAAAAAGAGCAAATCCCATTCTACATCTTTTCTCCTGTTGCATTCACTTGTGCTCTTTCTCAAGCCTCGCAGGAGTGCACCCTATGATTAATCAGACTGTAAAAAGCTGAGTCACTCCTCAATTCCCTTCTATTAGATTTCTGAAGGTTCTGTTTGAGGAACTCTGTAGGGATGGACTAAATGACTGTCATCTGCCTCACAGTGGTTTAAATTGCAATTTCCCTGCAAAGCATGTCATTATAAGACAGAGTAAAAGTTGAACTCGTATGTTTGCCCTTCATCCAAGATAAGCCAGCTAGACCACTACGATGTCAATAATAAATTTAGATGAAATTTTTCATAAGTGAATAGGACTCAACTAAAAGCCCAGTTAAGCTTTCAGTGAAGAAAGGTCTGGCAGCTGAAGACATTTACGTGCTTCAGGATAGAACACCAGGGAGCAAGTATCACATTAAATGATCAGCATAGATTTCAGTAGGAAATATGCTTTAAGATATTCTGCAACTGGAACACCTTATTGCCTATTTTTCACAATTCATTTTACACACAATAAGTAATTTAGAGAGAGTGCTCAGTCCAATAGCCTTTTAAAACAAAAGGAGCTTTCCATTGGTATCAATGAACTTGAATCAGGCCCTTAAGAAAAAAAAACACCACCAGAAACAAAAAGCCCTAATTCAGCAGATTTACAAGAAACTCCATATAAATTATCTAAAATTCTTCTGTACATGGAACAAATCACTCTTGATCAGAATGCATACTACATAATATGTTAATTATTGCTATTCTAGTTAGATTATATTAATCTTCAACAATTTAACCATTTATAGATGAAGATGTGGTTTGTGGGTTTTTTTGCCTGTGTGTAATTTTTTATTCAAATTAGGTTATTTAAAACCTTCATAATCATTAAGAAAAGTAGAAGTAGAAAAGTACAAGAATTTTGAGATTTATATTCCTTTGGCATATGAAATATTCATAGTTTTGTCTTCATCTTAAATTGGAATAAAATGTCAAAATATTGAAAGTTTGTGACTTAAATCAAATTTTAAAAGTTGGAAACAATTATTTTCTTTTCAAAACATTTGAACATTCTATATAATTTCATTCCTGCGATTATTTTTTTCATTTTGAATTATGTTAACACTGTTAGTGGTAGTTTATACAAGACACAGTTCAGCTACTTTCTCATGTATAACACAAAACAAAGAACATTATTTTATTAAAGATATAAATTCTGTATGTAGCCATGACGACTATCATGGCTACACAGCATCACTAATTCAGCAACCTATTTATAATTTATTTGCAAGAGATTATATGAGACTGAGAGCTCTTTATAGTGTCCAGTGAAGATAACAGAGTCCCACTGATGGCAATGGTCTTTGGATGAAATTCTAACTATTGTTCTCACCAGTGACTTGGAGAGATGACACAAATTCTCAGATGTCTTTCTGAAATCTCTCCCATATAGAAGAAACTGCTTGAGATCATCTCATGAATTATAGCAGTTCCAATAATATGTGCTGGCCCTGCTTCAAAAGACAAAATTTTGGAAGGCAATCTGTGTCTCACAATGTGCTTAAACTCAGTTTTCAGTAGCTGGTGCCAACCAATCTATTCCACATAAACTGAAGTTCTCCAAGGAGATTTACTGTTCAGGTTCCCTAGAGATTTTGTAGTTGCCAGTACAGTCCATGTCAAATTTACAGAGGAGGGAAAGACAATCAAGTATGAACCTAGCTGGCCTTCTTAGAAACATATTAGGGAAAAAAAAGTTTTTCAGTCAAGTTCCTTGTGACAATTCAGCATCAGAATTATGAAAAACTCAGCATGGGGATGTGAGAGACAAGTATAAGAGAGCCCTGAATCCTTGTGAACTCCGTTTCACCATCGCAAATTCCCTCTCTTCTTATCCCTCAGTAAATTGCTTATCTCTGTCCTCTCATTTCTCTGCACCTTTAGCAGACATAACACCTTTCCTCCACTGCACCTTGCTCTGCTTTATTCCATTTCAGTTTTACAGTATATATTGCATGGTTTCAAACAGGAGTAAAATTCTCAACTCTCTATCCATCATTCAAATTCTTTGCTGACAGAAGGATGAATTGTTAATTTCTTATGATTAATTAGCTAATGTTTGCATTACACTTAAAACAAATAACTGTGTCCTTCAGGTGCCAAGTGTTCCACTTCTGCAATTATTTATGCAGAGTGCCCCTGAATTTTCTCAGAAAAGGCACATGGTGTTTCTTTGTGCAGCCCATCTACAACATTATCAACAGCTCAAAGACATTTTTATGCTTTGTTCCTTGTTGGAACGAGTCCATACATGGAAGCATAGCATTATGAGAAGTTCAGAGGCAGCTCACACCTTCTCCCAGTCTATGTATCTATCTAAAAGCTTTAGAAAGTGCAAAGACTAATCCTTCTTCAGTCCTCTGGAAAGCAGACTCTCCTAAAATAAAATATAAAGCACGAATCCTGTATCTTAGCTGTACTTTTCACTCGGCTTGTCAACTGATCAGTCATAATCACTTTTTGTGTCAAATTCCCTATGTTCGATGTATAATGCCTCTTGAAAAAAATCTGTAAATAAGTATAATACCTCCACGTCAGCACAATGTAACTACTCATGACTGCACAGGTGCGTTATGAAGTTACTAATAACAATACTATTGTCAATTCTTGATGCTGACAAAATATATTCTTTAAATTGATTTTAAAAGTGCTAACCAAATACAAGCTCTAATCCAGCAAACGGTTCTGTGCAGATAAATCCCGATTTCTGCAAAACCTGAGGGAAGTCGGAACCTTTGAGCTCAGGGAAGCTGGCAAAATCAGAGGCACTGTATATATTGTTGGTAAAGCCAACACTAGAGGCAATGTAGGCCCACTGATGAATGAGGTGGGGGCCCTGGAGACAGAGGATAAAAAGAAGGCGGAGTTACTGAATGCCTTCTTTGCCTCTGTCTATACTGCTGGAGGCTGTCCTGAGGAGCCCCGGACCCCTGAGGCCCCAGAAGAAGTCAGGATAGAGGAGGAATCTGTCTTGGTTGATGAGGGCTGGGTCAGGGACCAATTAAGCAACCTGGACGTCCATAAATCCATGGGCCCTGATGGGATGCACCCGCGGGTGCTGAGGGAGCTGGCGGAGGTCATTGCTAGGCCACTCTCCATCATCTTTGCTAAGTCATGGGGAACGAGAGAGGTGCCTGAGGACTGGAGGAAAGCGAATGTCACTCCAGTCTTCAAAAAGGGCAAGAAGGAGGACCCGGGTAACTATAGACCAGTCAGCCTCACCTCCATCCCCGGAAAGGTGATGGAACAACTTGTTCTTGGTGCAGTCTCTAGGCACATCAAGGATAGGGGGATCATTAGGGGCACTCAACATGGCTTCACCAAGGGGAAGTCATGCTTAACCAACTTGATAGCCTTTTATGAGGACATAACCCAGTGGATAGATGATGGTAAAGCTGTGGATGTGGTCTATCTCGATTTCAGTAAAGCGTTTGACACGGTCTCCCACAGCATCCTCGCAGTTAAACTGAGGAAGTGTGGTCTGGATGATCGGGTAGTGAGGTGGATTGTGAACTGGCTGAAGGAAAGAAGCCAGAGAGTGGTGGTCAATGGGACAGAGTCCAGTTGGAGGCCTGTGTCTAGCGGAGTCCCTCAAGGGTCGGTACTGGGACCAGTTCTATTCAATATATTCATTAATGACTTGGATGAGGGAATAGAGTGCACTGTCAGCAAGTTCGCTGATGACACCAAACTGGGAGGAGTGGCTGACACACAGGAAGGCTGCGCAGCCATTCAGAGGGACCTGGACAGGCTGGAGAGTTGGGCGGGAAGAAACTTAATGAAATATAACAAGGGCAAGTGTAGAGTCCTGCATCTGGGCAAGAACAACCCCATGTATGAGTAGAAGTTGGGGACAGACCTGTTGGAGAGCAGCGTAGGGGAAAGGGACCTGGGGGTCCTAGTGGACAACAGGATGACCATGAGCCAGCAGTGTGCCCTTGTGGCCAAGAAGGCCAATGGCATCCTGGGGTGTATTAGAAGGGGTGTGGTTAGCAGGTCGAGAGAGGTTCTCCTCCCCCTCTACTCTGCCCTGGTGAGGCTGCATCTGCAATATTGTGTGCAGTTCTGGGCCCCTCAGTTCAAGAAGGACAGGGAACTGCTAGAGAGAGTCCAGCACAGAGCCACGAAGATGATTAAGGGGGTGGAACATCTCCCTTATGAGGAGAGGCTGAGGGAGCTGGGTCTCTTTAGCTTAGAGGAGACTGAGGGGTGACCTCATTAATGTTTATAAATATGTAAAGGGCAAGTGTCATGAGGATGGAGCCAGGCTCTTCTCAGTGACATCCCTTGACAGGACAAGGGGCAATGGGTGCAAGCTGGAACACAGGAGGTTCCGCATAAATATGAGGAAAAACTTCTTTACGGTGAGGGTAACCGAACACTGGAACAGGCTGCCCAGAGAGGTTGTGGAGTCTCCTTCTCTGGAGACATTCAAAACCCGCCTGGACGTGTTCCTGTGTGATATGGTCTAGGTAATCCTGCTCCGGCAGGGGGATTGGACTAGATGATCTTTCGAGGTCCCTTCCAATCCCTAACGTTCTGTGATATATCTCTGATAACTTTTTGGTACACCACCACAGGCCATAGATTATCACAAACTAGTTCTTTAAATGACACAAGTTGTGGTTACTTTCGTAATTATTGGTGAATGCTGCACTCAGGCTGATGCATAGCAAAACAGACACATACACATGACTGGGCTGTTAGCACTCAAGACTGACCAAGTGTGAATGAACCTCACTGAAGAAGCCAGCTAGCTGCCCTTCGCTGGGCTAATCAGCTCAGACGCACTGCCATGTGAATCCCACAAACCAGTAAACACAGTACCATGATTGCTAGGAACGGGTCATAAGTTTTGTGCTAGGCCAACAATGGCTTCAGGATGTGTTATGCTTTGCCTTGTTTTGGCTTGCCTGGAACTTTGCTCAGCTTGTTTAGCTGCAGCAGTAACGACCTAATGACCAGGTAGCTATTGCCTAATTTGTTTTAATTTTGCTTAGCTTTGTATAATTGTGTGGTGTAATGTCTACTGTTAAGAATTTTGACACAGATATGAATAACAAGTAGATATGCTGTATACAATGAACTGTCTGTGACCGCAGAATAATGATGAAGCATAAAGAAGTACAGGCAAGAGGTGACAGCAAAGGCCTCAAAGGCAAGAGCAGAGAACGGTACTAGAGGTCCCAGGGGTACCAAACACGCACCAGAGACTGGTTAGTAATAGTAATGCAAACTTAGGAATTGGGAACATGCAATTCCAGCAAAGGAAGATGAACTCTTCTATCCTTAACAACTTCCCAGTGACTATCTCAGGATGCTCACAGCTCATCTTAACATTGCTCCCCACCCCACACACTGAAACCACTGACCTTAGGACCCAGAGGGGCAGTGAAGTAGTGAGCATAACGCCAGAGAAAAGGGAGAGTTCACCAGAAGGGGTGTTTTTGTATGGCAATCTTTAGCTTTAATATTGTTAGGAGATTTAGTTTGTATTAAGTAGATGACTTGGACTGTGAGTGTTAGCATCCACTGAACGTTACAGTGTAACTGACTAGTAATAATAACAGTTCACAGTATTTTAGCTACAGTTAAAACTTTCGATAATGCCAACAACTAATTTCTGGCTTTGCTGTAAGGTGCCTCCCTTTTGAGAGGAACACCACACAGTCACCTGGGCTGGAAAATGGGCGTGGTGAATGCATGGCTATCTGCAACCATCCATTTACATCCTACAACAAATTCTCATCTATATTTAACTGCAAAGTTTAACAACTTTGCCTCATCCCTCTCTGTTCACTAACAGCTTTCTTTCTCCAAGAAATTATATACTAATATATGCTAACACAGTTGCTCAGTTAGTGGGGCCCACATACACAGACATCAGTGTGTTCACATTCAAATGCAGAACAAACTCATGAAAGTGCACTTAAAGAAACCAGCGCCATTCCTCTCCATCTGCAAAGGTGTCCCATAGGAATAATCAGAAAACGGAAACTTTCAGTATAAGTGTATTTTCACAAAACTGTATGACGCTGATGAAACTGTATTTGCTAATGGAAAGCTCCTTTAGCCAAGAGACAGGGACCAGCCCTCATATGGGGGGTGGGGGGGAGGAGCGGGCAGAGAAAAAATAAGTAAGAACAGAGAACAGAGACCGAGTATATGCTTTTTCTCTTGTGCCACATAGATTATTTCAGGGACTGAAGAAAAGATTGATAGTTTTCTTACTGTCAGGGGTCAAATGCAGGGTCTCTCACCACCTCTCCCACCAGCCACAGTAAGGCAACAGGATACCTCCTGCCTTTCAGCACTGAGCCCCGCACAGGCACAGTGGGCACTGTGCCTCCACTTTCACCGTTCAACGTCACTCAAATGTTGACAGCAGCAGTTATTCTAAAGCATTGGCAAAGTATATATAAAATTATCCTGCAGGTGGGCTGCCACTGGTTTGACTGTCTTAACTTATGCATGCATATAGTGCAGTTAGTGCTACGTATGCACCTCACTTAAGTGTATCTCAGCTAAATTTAAACTAGGTACGATGCTGTTGCCAGCATAGTTGCAGCGACAGAGGATTTGGCACAGACTGCAGCAATTCACTAGCAACACCATCAGAAGCTTCGTGCCACCATGCCCAGGATGTCGTCAGTTTGAAAGGGGTTTAAATACGGCTTCTTTTTAGCTTATACATTATCTCCTACAGCTGTAGTCACTTCAGAGACAAGAAGAAAGAGGTACTCAGAACCTATTCATAGTGTGTAAAGGTTTTGCCTAAAGATAGGAAGCTCCAGCGAACCTGCACGTTGATTTAGCAATTTAGTGCAGGTCAGTTGTAGGTCATTGGTGGGATGGGGAAAAGTTCCCGACCTACTGATCTGACAACATTAAGACCATCTGTAGCTGGAGAATTGAGGTTGTGATAGTTCAGCTCTCTTGCCTTATTTGCATATTTAGAGAAATAAAAGGTTAGTTATTAAAATGTTAAATATATTAAAATTTATTTAGCTACCACATATGCATAAGTAAAAGCATTATTCTTTGATACATATGATGAGTTTAATTAGGGTAACCTAATTTCATCAAGACAATTATAAAGGATCTGGTGAGGGCCATGGAAGCACGGCTTTACCTGCTTTAAGCTACTTAAATTGGTTTCACTTTTATCTTTGACAAAGTTATGGTAGATATTTACTTCTTATGAAAAAATACGATAATCTAAATCAGCATCTGGTCATCAAGTTAAGGAGGTTTCTTCTTTATAAGCAGGAAAGATGGTAATATTTCAGTGTTCAGATAGCCTGTCAAGAGAAGTGGCCTAAGTCTCATCCCATCTGAAACCATTCTCCTGGAACATGAAACTTAGGATACTGAGTCTCATCCTCTTGCCCTAGTACAATACTTCAGTGGGGTTACTCCAAATTCACAGTATTATAAATAACTTGATTTTGATCTCATTTTTAATTTATCAGATGTACCAGAGGCTCACTCTTTATTTTTAGTAAGTAACCTTGTTCTTACCGATTTAAGTAACATCATAATTATAATTGTTCACACTAATAATGCAGTATTATTCACCAATATTATTTTTAACACTAACTTAAATATAAATTTTTGTCACAGAGTATTCAGAACTGGACAGTAATGGTGAGCTGCAGAATATGTTCTTTAGTTCTACAATCGGATTAAGGGCATGACAGTTTCTTATGAGATTTTTTTTTACATGTATGTATAAAGCCAGAGTTCTGCTAACAACCACAAATGTGATTTTGAAAGTTACATTCAATTAACTATCATGCAGGGAGATCTCACTGCTGATGGAAAAAGTCAGGTACAGATGGAAGAGGTAAATATATTTAGAATACAAATGTAATAACTGTGGGGTTTTTTCCCTCATTTTACTCTTTACTGACCTTAAACAAAAGGGTAAAGATCACTGAAAATATTTGATTGCATTTTTCAAGAAAGTCCTGTGATGCTTTTTAATAGTTGAGATCTTCAGAAGTTATGAAAATTGAGGTAGAAATCATTACAATGAAACTCCATGAAAAGTTAAATCAATACAGAAGTCGCTAAAAATAAAATTTGTTTAAAAACAAGCCTCACTTAAAAATAAAATAGGTGCCCCAATGAACTCAAGTATTTCCCATATTCCTTGACCTTCCACTGTTTTATTGAAAGAAAAAACATGAAAACTCAGAAGCACCTAAACTGAAATTCAACGACTATCCATGAGGGAGACCAAAGGTTAATCTTCGAATTACAACAGGGAGACTGTCTCAGCTAACATTAGATGTCCACAATTAGACATGTCCAATTCTGCTAGTCATCCTACACTCCTTTTGTAGTCACCAGAGAGAAATAAGCTTCTGGATGTAATTTTCTTTTTTCCACTTGTTCTCTTAATCTTCTTCCATGAAATTTCTCTGAAGGGGTATTTTATTTCTCTACTAATTCCAGCATAGCAGTCTCTAATTAAATTAGTAGCTCTTGGGCAACAAGGACTTAAAGTGTCAGCATTAAGTTTAAAGTAGTCATGCATCCTGTATGAAGTGTTACACTTCTCACAGTCTCACATTAAGCAAAAAATATGAAGAGAAAGGAAGATACGTGGGTCCAGAGGAGCACCAGGGCTGAGGTAAACAAGATATCTGTCTTGTTCATTAGCTGAATGCAATTATTCTGAGACCCGTTTCACTCATTATGAAAACAGCATAGAGCTGAAGTATAAACACCCTTCCAAACAGTCTCCCCCATCAGACAAGTGAGGAGACATATATTCTGTCCTGCATTTTATTACAGTTGAACAAATACTTGTATCCTGAAGGAAATTACTGTATCTCAAAATTTGCTGTTCTCTAATAGGGGTGAAAAGTCAAAGTAGTCTCACTGCTCTGTGGTTGTGTTTACATTCTGAACTGTAATTTGAATTAATAGTTTCCTAGGAACACATGAACGGTGAAAATTGCTTTTGACCTTTTTAATTAAAAAGTATGACATATTTAAAATGGATTTTTTTCATACCAAAGTCCTAATTTTTGACAAATTTATCCATTCAGAAACAAATCTGAAAATACAGGCAGTTCTGTTTTTTTGGCTCAAAGTAAATTTTTGTTTTTAAATACAAATGTTGTATTAAAGGTAACTGCAGCAAACAACGTTAAAAATGAAAAATAAAAGGTAGAAATTATTTTCTGCTTACTTTTAATGATTTGCTATTACTATTGCCCATTATTTCCATTATCTCAGAGGATCAGAACAGTTAGTACTTCACTGCAATCAGCCTTCATTCAAAAGTGACATCTTTGTGTAATTTGTACTCTTCCAGTTTAACAATAGTCTGGATAAGTGGATATTAGATCTAGATACTATTCCTAAGGCTCTAAATCAAGTAGAAGTACTTTACTTCTGGAAACACTGACTGGCTTGCGGAAGGCAGGTATATCTCCAGATAACAGTTTGGCGCATCTCTGTCCTGAGTGTTCAGCTAAACCTCTTGCATGGAAACAGCTGGCAAGTGATTTATTTGGAACACTTCTCAGATTTTACTGCTTTCTACTAAGCAGTCCTTTCTATTTTGTGCTGAACCAGTGGTCAGCATGTTTTACAGATTCCTGCCACATCAGGCACAGACTGAAGTTGTTTTTTGACTTTTCCATTAGCTGCTAATAGATCTAAAAGCATTTCTCATTATTTTCTTTACCACCCAATTTAGACAGTTATTTAGCTTCACTGAATTTGCAGTGATGTTTAATATCACTTTTGCAGAGCTTGTACTAATTTCATTTGGTCATAAAGCTTCCTATATTCATTGCTTTGGCACCTGTGTTTACAAATTAAATTTCAGGAATTAGTTAAAAATTTGTAATGTGCTTTACAAGTTTATTAAGATAAAACCAGTGACATTTTATACTGTAATGCACATAAAAAAGAGAAAAAAGAAACTGAACAGCACTTGGGCTGCACAATTTTTCCATTTTATGAGTGACTTGATACGATCCTTAAACTTGGGTTCAATTAGTAGATCAAAGCAGCGAAGGACGATGACTATCTGTGTGTTTTAACCTGTGCATAACTCTCTTCAATACACACTAGAACTCACTTAGGTGCAATTGCAAAGTGAAAATTATCCATTTACTTTCCCAATAATTTGTCCAATTAATTAGGCACAGGAGGTCATTCAGCATTAAACAGACAGCGCTAGACTTTGTGAAAAAGTTTTGCAGCGTTCATTCACTTGGTGTTAGCAGACCCACCGTAGTAACCCAGAATGTGTTAAATCAGTGGTAGAGAAAACAGCTTTATGGACCTGGCCAGTACAGTTTATTTCAAGTACCATAAGCAGGGGTAAGACTTTTGCAGTTGATACCATATTATCCTAGAAGATGCAGTTTTCATCATTTCTTTATTTTTCTGTTTTTCATTAAGTCGCTTAAAAAGCCACAAGACAGATCATGTTAATTTTAGGAAATAGAAATAAAAAATATAAAAAATTTAGATTCCACTTCTAAAAAGATAACCAAACAACCCAATAGAGAACCATAAAGCTCATGATCAAGAATCATTTTTTTTTCTTCATTCTCAGCTCTTTTTCTGATCAAGTCAGACCACAGACTATCACATTTACTTTCGTTTTAACTGTTGAGAGTATGTCTGTGGTCAAAACCAAGTTGGGCTTTTTTCCTAGGAAAAGCTTCACAAAGCCAGGCTGGAGTCAAACTACAGGTTATACCAACCGGGTATACAGTGTAAGTCATTCAGACCTCTAAGTCAGACCCTGCTCAGTTTATTGCCATGTGTAGAGTATAGTTATGTGAACATAATATTTTCCTTCATGAAGGATTCCTACTCCAGTAAGGATGAACTAATCACATTCCATCTATCTACATACATGTACCTTCACCAGAAGCAGTTTTTAAACCTGATATATGTGATCCCTTTACATACACGTGCATCTAAGTGTAAAAGAACAGTTAGGACTTCAAAAATCCCAGTGAAATTTCTTAGGATTTTGGAAAAACATCACAGAACTTTTAGGGTATCTATTGAGAACTTTTCTTCAAAATCACTTTCAGATGCTTAGAAACAGAATACTAGCCAAATGGAAAACTACATTATAAAAATAATTTTCAGGATACAACATCATCATATTTTTGTAATTTAATTTAATGAAGAAACATTTTCCAGTCAACAGTATTGTCTGAAGACATTTCCCATATATCAGAGAGAACTTTATACTTGCAGAGATAATTTATGGAGTCACCAGAGTTATCCTTTCTTCAGTAATAAAGATATACTCTAAAAACCAAACTGTTGTGTGGGTTGCTAAAAGCTTTGTACATGATGGTTTTGTGACAAAGCTGAAGCCTTGAAACAGCTTTGAAGTAGTAGTATGGCAGTGCTTCAAAGCTGAGAGAGATGGCACAGCATAAAGGACTTCTCCCCTTTTCCTCACATAGAAAATAAAAAGACTAAGGCAGAAGGATGTGCTTAAATGGAGGAGAGATTAAAACAGTTTTTGCCAAGTGGGTAAAACAAAAAGAAAAAAGGTATGAGTTTCCTTGGTTTAAACACCAAAAAAAAGAGGTAGAACATGTCGGAAACAACTTGTAAAAGAGCACGGTTGACTGAATTGTCCAAATTTAAAGGTAAGAATTATATAAATAATTTTAAAATAGAGGTAAATTGACAGTGTTTTGAAGAGAGATTTCCTCATATTTATAATCCATTTCTTCTTTTTTCAGAAAATTTGAACTATGTGATTTCTCTCAGTGGATCTTTTCTGAAGAAGTCAAACAAGTAACACTTCCTCCACTGTCTGTTCTTCATTAAGGGACATTCAAATTTGCCTTTAATGATCGAAAAAGAAGCAATTAAATGAAAAAGGAAGAAAGCCCTTCCAGATGTGCTGTCAGAAATGGAAACAACTCCAAAGAGACCCACACATAATGTAAAGTAATTAAATGATAAAGAATTTTCGAAATAGGTTAAACAAACATCTGTCAAATAGTTTATGTACAGCTGTACAAATTTTGGGCCAGAGAAATGGACTAGATGACTTCTCCAAGTTACAATTTGGTTCTCTTGGGGTCATAACAGACAGAAATGCAGATTTTACATGCATATTTAGGTTAGATTAAGTTGTTTTCATTATGCTAAGTGTACAGGCATTAAAAATGCTGCAGGAATCCAATCTGCATTTCAAACTGCCATTTAGGGCCAAGGAAAAGCTGAGAGAAAACAGACAAAATAGTCTGTACACAAAGCAATCCTAATAGCCAAATTCTGTAGGAAGCTGGAGGGCTGTGATTTGCATAGGACACAATCTAGAGATGAATAGATTTCATTCATCAAGGCAGGAGATAAGGACACAGTCATGGACTTCAAGGTAGGGAGACAGAAGTCTAGTCCTGAACTTGTGTTCATTCAGTGCCAAATTTATAATCTCTCTGGAACAAGACAATATTGTGAAGCAATGGAAAATGTAGTCCAGTAAAGGGCCACCCTGCCCAAAGCAGAGTGGCAATGTGACTTAGTACAATTACAGGTTTTCTTTCCATGCCTTACTAGGTTTGCACTATTACAACTTGCCTAATAGTACTGCAGTAAAACATCACTCACCTTAACAATGCAGAAGCCTGTGTCCTCCTTAAGACTGGCTAGAGCTCCTGTTCATAATAATCCAAACCCCTCAGGTCAAAGCATCATCCAAATGCCTGTACCCAAAGTAAAACATTATATATCTTCAGTGATTATGTTTTTAAAAGCAGTCTATTCTTTAGAGCTTGTCTATATCACAGAAAGCCCTGTTGTCTGCTGGCATCTTTACAGATGAAGTTCTTCATTCCAAGTCTGTGATATTCAAAATGAAAAAAAGCAACCTGATAACCAGATTTTTCTAAGCATATGACACAAACAAACAAATAAATAACATTCATGGCAATAAAAAAGCAGGGAAAAAAACAGAACACTGTTAGGGAATACAAACTCATCTTTCTGCAATAGCTGAGAGAAGGGGAAACCCCCCAAAATAACAGAAGTTCCAGATTTTGCTATTTTAACCAAATCTTGTCTAAGAAAGTATAAAGATAATCATAAAAATTCAACGATCTTCTGTTATTACCTAATAAAATACACTCCAAGCTACTTTCACTCTTCCTTCCGAAGTAAACTGCACTATTATTAACCCTTCCTAATTAGCCAGGACTTCACACCACGCTGATATTTCTCTACAGCTTTGGCTCCAGGAGCCAGCATATTTCCAAGCATAATATTTCTCATATCATAACAAAGAAGTATGACTTCTCATATGGAAAATATTACATGAGGATATTGCACACTTTTCTACTTAAGTAAACTGACTACAGCCCACAGAAGGAACATGCAGAAATCTTTGATTTTTCCCTACAAACAATTTATATGCCACCTTATCACCCCTCTTGATTTCAACAACTAGCTGCTTTTTCCCCCCTTTTACTTTTCAGTAATCATAAAAGTCAATAGGGCTCTGCCTATAGGTTCTCACAAAATTCATCAAAACTGCACAACTGAGCAGAAGCAACGTTTAAAATTTTTTACATACTGACAACCATACAGAGAAATAATAAGCAAAGGTCTCACAAAATCAGCTGTTTGTTGCGTTGCTGATCATGAGATTACCAGTTTTTTAAATTCACTAATTATTTACTAAATTAAATTTAGTAAATTTACTGATTGTTTACTAAAGTCACTAAGTATACTATGAATTTCATATTATAATGCAGCCAGAACGATGGGTCAATATATGAGATAGACAAAGATATTAATCAGTATCTCTCTTGCTACGGAATGCTTGTACATACAATATTGCTTAAAGGAACCAGTGGTGTTTAAAACCAATATCTATAATTCTGAAGACTAGATAACGGCAAAATATTTGCATGTCTTAAATAAATAATGCAAACAATGAGTGAATACTTCTCTGATATCAGTGTATTTCCTGAATAGGTCTGAGTGAGAATACAATTGCATTTCTTTGCAAGTGGAAGATTACTGGAAACTTGAAAGGCAACTTGAAAATTCTTTTCTAGATTTTGAGAGGAAAAGAAGAAACGAAACAGTCTTTCAGTGAAACAGACACATTATTATTTTATTATTTATTCCCCATGTAGGGATTTTCTACATGTTTTCCATGCTTTCTCCCCACCCCGCTCCGTCAACATAGCATCTTTAAAGGACAGACTAACCAAAAGGACTAAGTAGCAGCTTTTTTTGACAGGTTTGGAATGTTTTCTCTCTATACTAATAAGGAGGATCCTTGTGTGTTCTCTTAAAGCATGTACTGAAGTCTGCCCTCAGAATTAACACTATAATCCACCCACTATTAGAAGTATCATGCTAATTTTTTTCACATCATGATCTCTTCTACAGTCGAGGCTTAATGTGTTTAGCTTGTCAAAATGTCAACAATCAACTTTTCTAAATCTAAGACGTTATATAACTTGTAAAAAGTATTTCCTGGCAACATGAAAATGTTGCCAAAAGAAAATACTACATGAGTCCATTAGCACCTGAAGGGTATTATCAGCTACATCCACAAATACCCTCACTTAAAACTGTATTTGTTTTTCTTTAGAAGTGATAGCAGAAGTCCATAAGTAGGTCCTACTTTATATATAGGCTTACATTCATGCAATCTTGAGAGTTCAGCAATTACTACAGTGAATGTCATCTACTTCTATCAGCCAATGCAAACACAAAACTCAGTGCTACTTATTGCTCTGCCATCCTCAGGCATAGCAGGTGTCAGTTCTTAATTTCTTCTTCTCATGCAGATGTGATATTTTCCAGCTTTAAATATGTGGTTGTTTGCAGACGCCCAGGAAGCATTGTTTTACTTCTCTCACTGGTACAACAGCAATGGGTCAGAAGGCATCACCTCTATGGGCGAGGGATCACTGAAGGAATAAAAGTTGGACTATCCTGAAGTATGGCTCATGTGACTGCAGAATGATGACTGTAATGTACTACTTTGAATTAAGAATATTGGAGTTAAGAAATATAGATGCTTTCAGAAATCTTGCAGGTATCAAATAGTATCTCACAATGACGAAACAACTGCATATGATGCTGTATGAGCACAAGTACGGCCAGCAGGTCAAGGGAAGCGACTCTCCCTCTGTTTGACACTATAGGACCACATCTGGAGTACCGTGTTCAGTTTTGGGCTCTACAGCATAAAAAAAAAATGAAAAAAAGGGGTGACTACAACAGAGGGCTAGCAACGCGGTAAGGCGACTGGAGGACATGAGGTAAGGCGGCAAAAGCTGGGTTTGTTCAGCCGGCAAAGGCGGCTAAGGGAGAGATCTTATTACTGTCTTCAGATGCATAACAAGTAATTACAGAGAATGAAGACAGATTTTTCTTAGAGGTGTATCACAAAAAAAGAAGCAATGTTCAAAAATTACAGCAAAGAAAATCCCAATTAGATGATAAAACTTTTCATGTTGAGGTTGGTCAAACACTGGGAAAGGTTGTTCAGTGAGGTGGTGGTATCTCCACCCTTAAACATACTAAAATTTGATGGCAACACCCTAAGCTATCCGATTTCACCTTTAAGTTAGTCTTGCTTTGAGTAGAGGTTGATACAGATGACCCTGAGAGATTAGATTACCATCTGTAAAGAATTCAAATGGGCATGGAAAGTAACACTGGCTCTAAACTTTTGTTGCTCCACATACAGAGTGCATGGTCAAAGTAATTTTGTTCAGAACAGAACTGGTGTCTCCCTTACAGCTACTTAAGAGATTCTATGCTAAATTCCTATATTAACTACAATTGTTGTCTTTAAATGACATTTCTCAGTCAAAAGTGAGGAATGTACTTCTCTCATAAGAGATCAGATTTTGTTTGTATAGAAAATATATAAAAGGATTACGATAGTGCTCTAAGAGGTATTTTCTCCATCACCAGCTAGTGAGATAAAAATTTCAGCAAAACTTGTACTCTTTTCTTCCAATTAACTCATATTTTCACAAAAATATTTTACTTACATTCACTTATCTGCTCATGTAAACTATTCTTAATGCCATTTTTTGTACAGAGCTATCATAGTGCCTTTTTGGATACTGTTTTTTTTTTCTTGTGGGAGATGAGGTAAAGAATCAGCTGCAACTCTTTCACAGAGAACCTTATGATTGCTCCTTGTTCCTGTTTCACAGATTCAAATGGATGTGCCAATACCCAAAGATGAGTTTCACTTTCAGAGTGGCATGATCCCTTTATCTCACCGCCAACATCATCTTCACAACTTTCCAGGAGCACATGCTGCCATCAGTCTCTTCTTTTGTGAAAATAATTCTTTCTAGTTTTATATGTGGAGTGACAGTGACTGAGCCATGACTACTTTACCCCATAAGTAGTTAAAAAAGGATACTACAGTGGCTATATCTCCTTATATCACGCCAAGAAAGCCTTCAATACCACAGTAATCTCATCTACAAAGAGCCATTTTACTAGTAGGAGAAGAAAGGAGATGTCAGTGTGTGCCTTCACAAGCTATCGTCTTTTTCTGTTCTCCGCTAGAAATGGTACTTCTAGACATGCTACTGGACAGGAAAAATCATCACTTTATAGAGCTAAACAGATGATTCGTCTTTAGAACTGAACTGAACGATCTGCTCCCCTACCCCCCCTTCAAAAAAAAATGTATTCATGCACATATGCTTTATTTTCCCTCAAGTCATAAAAGTGAAGTGTAGCTTAAATAAATGCTAAATCCTATTCCATGCTCCCTGGCAGCAAAATGAAATTTCTTTACATTATTATGAATACAGTATTAACAAAATGTACTGCATACAAATAGCAATTAAATGGGTGAGGACTCAGACACTGATTTATATTTTCCAGAACTCTTCATTACCTTTAGTTACTTTCAGAATGCATCAGAATTATTCCCTTCATATCTCTTACAGTACTACCAACAAAACAAGAAAATATGAAATGTGGTATTAACATCTTTATCTATTTGATTTAAAATATACACACCAAATGAAATATAAAGCCAAGGGGATATTAAAAACACAGTGGAGTAACATCACAAAAATGTCCCTTCATACTTTGGTACATTTCACTATTTGAACAAGTTTATTTTAAATTTTTAAAAATTAATGGTATTCATAAATTTTCAATTAATTTTAAAGGCATATGACAGAACAAATGCAAAAGATGGCAACACAGAAAAAAATAATTAGGGTTCAAATAATTCTGCATAAAGAAATCCAAATCTTCCAGGGATATAAATAATTCAGAAACTTGGAAATAATATATGCAAATTTATGCTCCAAAATCCAAATCAGAAAAATTACATGAGTTGTAGACTACAGACGTTCACATATTATTCAGTGAATCAAGTGCAGTACTGTTTCAGATGAAACTGCAAGAATAAGATTTGTTGCAAACATAGCTACACAAAATTTGAATGAAAATGCTCAAAGTAAGAGCTTTTGTTTGAAATTGCATGGCTATGAAATGTAAAAGTGGAAATTATCTCAGTTAAAACAATTTTGCTTCTTTTTTCCCCCCATCAGAAGTCTGCTGCCATTGATGAAACTTGGCCAACTCAACAGAAATAACAAGAAAATAAGAAGGAAACATCTATGTTTAGTACTTTTTCTGTGTCACTTTAAATAACGGTAGTTTAAAGAGAAAAGTAAAATACAAGAAGATATTGCTTTGTTCTTCTCTCACTGTACCTCACATTTACGGCTGCTAAGAGAATTTAACATGTTTCATTTCCATCAAAGTCATGCCCCTTCCAGTATTTGCAAATAACAGAAAAACTAATAAAATTACAAGACAAATTATCGATTTTTGAAATCTCATGAAAACCCCAGAACATCCTGGTGCCATCTTTCATGACATAAATACAAAGCAAAAGGTTCTCATGCCTCTGACATCTTTTGAAATGCCACTAATAAGATTTTACTGATTGCTACAGATATTAAAATTTGATGGGTCTGAATATAAATACCTTTCATATTTTCTTCTACACACATTATTTTATTTAATATAGAATCAGCTGCTGAAGCTGATTCTCCTTCTAACTTTGCTAATGATTTCAGGGTATGCAAGAAAATTCTACTACTGTTGAGTGTCCTCAGGAACCACAAGTACTCAGCAAAATCTATGGTTAAGGCTTACCCTGTTGCAATAGATTCTTGGTCAATAATAAAATGCTCTGAATCAAAAAGTTTTAACTTCTACTCATGGGATATTGAAAGAAACAAAAAAGTGTAAGGATTGCTTTGTGGGACATAACTTCCTCTTTACCCCTGTGCTGTAAGAACAAATACCTATGCAGTCAATAAATAGCAGCTCATCAAGACAAAACATCAGGTTGTGTTTCAGGGTTCCATCCTGCTAGCAGAAGTGAAAATCTATATGAGGACACCTGGGACACGAGAAGAGCACAAAATTGCTCTGAGCCACTGCGCTCACTGATAAATGGTACACTAAGAAAAAGACATTACTTCCCTCCCTCGCAAGTAGCACTAGTGGAAATCTATAAGAAGTTATTTTCAAGATCATGTTTCATATTATTTAAATTCTCCCTCAATATATAAACCAACGCTGATATGTACAAATCTTAAGAAATAAACAGAAACCCAAGCTGCATCCTGGGACACAGAAAGCTTTCATAATCTACAATTGACAATACACAGGAGGAAGGTATAACAGTTACTACAGCCTAGGACACAAGAGGATTAGGTTTGATTTTCTGATCCTCCCCATACTAATACTCCCTTCTAAAAGTTGGGCAACTCACTCGGTCTTTCGGCTAAGCTAAACCAGGGGCACAGAAGTGCAACTGTGTTCCCTGTCTGAGTACACAGCTCATCTGTTTTCTACACTATATTGCAATTAAATCTACCTCTCCTCTCCCACACACTGACTTCAAAGCAGGAAATCCATGTGTGAGGTAGAAGAGCCAGCAGTCCCAGAGTTCACAAAGGGGCTAGCTCTGCCGATCATATGCAGCACACACCTCTATGAATGTTCACTAGCCTTTGAAAAGAGAATGTCATTACAACAGCTGAATCTCATGAATTATGAGCACTACAGACTTTGAACCCCTACGCACGGAATTTCAAAAGCTAGTTGGAGCCCACCTCTCACTGAAGTTAACTGCCTTTAGAATATTGTTCTTAGACATTATGAATTAAAAGGAACTATGTAAGCACCCAAAAAAAGCCTCTGAAAGAGTTAGTTCAGACCACACCTTGTTCTGTTTTGTTTCTATCTGGCCAGAAGGAGCTATTTTGGTACTGCTCTGGGTAAAAAATGCCTACAATACAGCAGCCTAGCCCAATGGGAGACAAGAGGAACAGTATGCCAAGAATCATGCCAAGTTTTAGCCTGCCAATGGCTTGCAAAGAGATTAGGAACAACCCACCCTTGGATAAGTCTCATTAATTCCCTCCCTGTCCCATACTAAAACTTCCTGCATTTCATGACCTTTTAACACTGTGCTGGCCAAATGCATATGTACTGTAAACACTGCCAAACAGGAGTTAGAGTGACCTCCCTATTCCAGTGATGGACCATCATTTGGACATAGCACCTCTTTAAGCAAAGAGTAACACACAGTATTTATTAGAGAAACAAAACATACATTGAACTGCAAGATTTAAAGACTGCTTGGGTGAAATGCTTTCAGGATAAGTGATTTAGAAGTGTTTACCTTACATACATTATTACAAGTTTTGGTCTTTATGGACAAAAAACACATGGACACACGCAGTTTCTGGGTAGGTACTGTTGGTTATCCAGAAAGGCAACTCATGGCTGCCCTTAAAATCAAGTGTAACTGGTTTCTAAAACAGCAAACCAAGTAAATTAAAAGCTATTATAATTTGTAAATGATATTGTAAGGAGATGGCAAGTTCCTTCAAAGAGATCTTAACGCTACTATATTTGGCTATATAAACAAACCTATGAACAAATCTAAAAATTACTTCTTTAATATATAGGCAGAGAATTTCAGAATACACAAATCAGTATGAATTTGGCTAGGATTCACAAAATCTAAAACAGTGAAAGAAACTAATATAAGACAGTTTATCCAAACTTACTTTTGTTCACAGGCTTTTATTTACTTTTTCCTTTAAGATATTTTTTGCATAAAATCAAAATACTAGAATTCCACTAATCCAACCATACAGACTTCAAAAGCAGACGTAACACATTTATAAGTCACTTCAAATAACTTTATCTGTATATCCGTCTTACAAAATCAAGACAAGAATGTCCAAAACCACAGGAACTTTCAAGTACTATGGGATTTTTAACCTTTTCTGGGGAAACAAGTTTAATGGCTGGAAAAATGATGGAAATTTCATTTGTATCTCTCTCATACACACAAGCACACACATCTATCTAGTTTTAGAGCTTCATTTCATGTTGAATGAAAATAAAAATATAAAACTTCAAATATTTTCACAGAATCAAGGCTGAAGAAAAAAAAGTTTTATTTCAAACACAGCGGAGCTGATCAGACAATAAACTGGAGATACTGATTCTTAAAATGTGACACTGAAACATTTATCACAAATTTCTAAAATGAAGTCAATTTTCATGATACCATTTAGGAAAAAAAAGCCAGTAGAGAACTGTTGTGTATCCAGGCAGGGCACCATGACTGACTTCCTAGGAATCTTTAAAGAAAATGAGGGAAGAAAAATGTCTGGATAAAATGGAGAAATTAAAAATGGAAAAAATAAAATGTATCCATACTTTGAAAAATTTCATAAACACTAAACAAAAATCCCCAAAAACCTCACCTTGAAGAAGACCTACAATTTTGTGACAGAGAAGCCATATCCACAAAATCACATCACTTATAAAGGAAAAAAAAATTATAATTTGCCTAAGCATTTTTAAACCAGTTCCTGTTCAAATATGTCATTCCCTGTTAAATGACATTCACTTGTAATAATTGTGAGGTAACACATTTGAAATCAGTAATCCATACAGGTTTGTGGCTTTGAGCTTTTTCCAGAAGCAACTCCTCCGTGAAAAGAAGGCAGGGGTGAATAATGGAAGTATATTTTATTATTAGAAACAGTTGGTGTTTCAGACTTATTGGGATGGGAAGGGGTGCTAATAAACTCAGGGAGATTAATTTACCAGGCAAAGCTAATTGGTCTCATTTCTTAAGAAGTGGATTGCTGTGCTTATTCTTACATCTACAAAAAAAACAGCTGAAGCAGTACACGGCTAACTACCCTAGGAGAGAAAAACACCTAGAAATGTAAAATAGTTTCAAAAAGTACATGCAACAGATTTTAATAGAAGAAAGAGTTATATGGCCATTGCAAAGTGGGGGAAACTATGGGTTTTGGTAGCTCATTTCCTGTGCTGAGAATTAATGTATGTTAGAATTGTGAGGACATCTTCATGCATAGCAAAGCTGCTAATGTTCAACAGCCCAGGTTAGCTCATTATGTGCTTCTAGGAGAGTTACTGTAGGGAGAACAGGAGAAAAGTTTGGGGGTTTTTTTGCAGTTTGAACTTTAGAAGAAGTAGTGTGTTTCAGGCTGCTGAGGAATCTGGATCATGAAAATAAATTCCTGAGAGATGGATTAGCAGGCAGGTAATGGCAAAAGGCATCTGATAAATTGCAGACTTATGTGGTAAACTTATTTATTACATGCCTATGCAATTTGTCATGGGGCTGTCTCATTTATCACCTCCCCATGAGATGCATATATTAATATTGCACACTGCTATCACTGCCTGACAGCTTACGATCCTTTTGAAATTCATACGTCACTTTTCCCTGCTCTCTCCTTTCACAAGAAATTCCATCCAGTTGTATTTCCAGATAAATGCTGAGAAAGGATACCTGATCCACTTGGTGTCATGTCTTATGCTCTTCCCAAATCAAATTAATAATGTAGAAAATACATTATGTATTTTCATATACTTACTCTAGGGTCAGTCATTGCCATCCTGTTGCTCACAGATTTATTGTATCATGATATGTCATTGTTCAATCAGTAAAAGCAACTTGATATCTTCACCCAGCTGAAGTGGATCTTGTCAGCACTACTCTGCTATAATACCTTTTTAACATAAATTGCTGAGTCATGAAAACACTTCTTGCTGTTGCTGTTTTTTTGTGGGACCATGTTAGCTCTTAGCAAGAGCTAAACATCACTTTTCACTGAAATACCTACAACAAAAGGCTGTAATTGTATATTCTTAGACTTCATTTTGTCTACACTGAATCATGATAGTAGTTCAGTGTGAGTCAGCTAAGGCTATCAGATGAATACTGAGCCCTGTATGCATTAGGGTAAAATGCAGGTCACAGAAAACTTTCAGTATAGCAATTTTGGTTATTAAGGTGGTTCTGTCAGCACCTAATGAGACATACATAATCCTTGCTCCCTTTCCGTTTCTCAAACTCTTTCAAGCTTGCTGGTTTTATGAGCTACAAAGCCTATAGTAGTCATGAGCTCCAACACAAATACCCTAATTAAAAACCTTTTAGGAATGTACTTATACCTGCATGACACTAGAAGTTCATGTGGAAAAAGAACAGTGCTTCATGAAAAAAAAAAGATGAAAATTATAGGTAACAAAATCGAAGAGCAACACTCAGTTACAACTGGAGATTTCCAGGAACTCCACACATGACTAAAAAAAGACTTAAGCAAGTATTGAATCTGTTCGTGTAGATATCTGGAGCCATCAAAGAGTAAACTGAACAAGAAGCCATCACTAGGGAAAAAGTGCATAACTGGTTTCCTAGCATAGCTTCAATAGCTTCAATTAAATGTCTCAAGCAAAGAACCCTTTTTTTTTTTAATTATTTTTTTTTATTTGAACTTTTTAAACTTTTTTTTTTTAAAAAAACCCCTCTTTTTCCTCCAGATTTTCTAAGAAAACTCTGTCAGGCTGCCTTGTTTGGAAACACAGTACCTTATTCTCTCCTTACTTCTTCCTGAATAAGGCAGTGAAAGTCAAGGTAAAATTTTTGAGACAGTTTTCAGGCTGTCCTATGGAGATGTGAAGAACAAATTAAACTTAGTATATACTGTTTTGTATGACATTTTGAAAGGGAGAAAAACTTCACAGCTATTTATATCAGCATTTAGATCAACTAATCACAGCTGTATATAGAGTGCTTCTGAATTTCTAATTTATGTTCAGATCATAACTGGGATCAGAGACTGAGAAGACAACTGCCAGAAGATTTTATATAAACAAGTTAGAATTTTACAAGCTGCAGAGCACTGTTGCATCATATTACACTTCTGGGTAGGAAGACAAGAAAATGTCAATTGGAATCAGATGGAAATACAAAGATACATAGTAATATACAGGGGCACAGGAAATTCATGAACACTTCCATAGAGCCTTCATAATGCAGAAGAACTATGTTTGTAGGAAAATAAAATGCACATAACATGGAATTGAACAGACTTGAGCAGTTTTCTACCTTAGAAATAAGGCCATAGTTTGCAAAGGTTAAAACAATTTTGCAAAAGCACACGGAAAAGCACTGAAAGAGCTGAAAACGAAACATGGCATACAAAGAGCACACAGTATAATCGGAAGAACAGTCATGAGAGATCTTCAAGAGAGATGTACATTCTTAATATATTCAACAGAACTGAGCTCTGGGTAACTGTAAACCAGACGCTACAAGTCAATATGATAGCTAAAGTTCCATTACAGTATTTGCCCCAAAATACACAGGAAAACTTTAGCTCACCTGATGGGTATCTTTCCTACCACAAGGTATGAGAGATGCAAAGGTGAAGCTAAAACTTAAAATGTTGACATGTGTAATTTTTGCAGAAAATGGATTGCTTACAGTGGGTCAAAAACATATCAAATATTAATCTAATTCTGAGACCATTCATGCAGAAAGGCAGTGAAATGTTAAAGATTGATTCCAAGATGTCTTTACTAGCACACAGAAGCTGTCAACAAAATATAAAATTAAGTTGATGGAATTCAATTGTCCTGTTATAGAGCATCTAGAAAATGCTGTCAATAAAAACCTTAACAACAAATTAGATTGATTAAACAGGATACACAAAAGAAAATGGAAGAAACTACAAAACTGATTAACATCTCTAGTAATTTCAAAAATGGAATTACTCATACAGCTCCTGATGCTAAAAAAATGAGATGAAAACACTTCAGTTGAGGCGGGTTCAAGGTAGTCAGACTGGCCCTTCCTAAAACTTTAAAGCAAAGGTTGGTGAAGCAGAGCACTTATACCAAGAACTACATTCTATTAACTTCAGCTGATAGCTTATAATAGAGAGAGGATCAGGGAACATGAAATGAGAAAATTCAGATACAGACAGCCTGCAGTGGTAGTTACAGGGGGTTATGATCCTTGGATCAAATGGCTATTGGAAAATATACATTAATTCTTAATTATTACACCTGCTATCCAGAAGTAGCACTGCTAGAGCATAGGAGCTGCAGTACTAAGAGACAGTGGATCATAATTAGATTGTTAGAAGCTCAAATGTTTTGTGAAATGTATGGTTTTAAACACATCCCCATCAGTCCAGTATTTGCTTAAATAACCATAACATTTAAAACAGGGCTATTGTAAGTCTCTCTTATTAAAAAAAAAAAAGAAAAATGACAAAAAAAAAACCAAACCAAAACCGAACCAAAACAAACAGAAGACCCAAAACCCAACTACCCCAAAAACCCTTGTGATAATCAAAAAATCAAAAGCATTTGTAGCCATAAGACAGCGTTCACAGGTATCATCAAAAACCAGGCACCAAGATAGATAGTTCTTGTGAGGTTCATTTTACGAGTGATAACTAAGGAGTAAGCCTTCAGACTTCTGCTTATTCTAGAGAAAAAAGAGGTAGAAAAATAGACTCAGGCTTTAAGTTCCAGAAACTGAAAAGGTTGAACTGATCAGTGGAAAAGAATCTGCAAAACTATACTGAATCTAACCCACAAGAGGCTTCAGAGATACTACGAGGTAAAGGAAGCCAGTTCAGAGATTGACTGTACACATCTACACTTTTATTTAAAAGTCCAAATGAGACCAAGCACAGGCACTCCCGACTGCCTGCTCCTTAATTAACAGCTTGCTCCCTAGCTCTGTTCTGAATCTCACCAACAGATACTGTATGGGCATGATTCAATAAGCAGAATGAATGAGACCACAGACATTTTGACTCCTTTCAACTCGTACAGTCCTTCAGCGCTACTGGGAATTGTGCCTTCAAACCTCTGCATATCTTCATAGCACATTTCAGGTTTATAGCACAATGCCAATGCTTTGCAGAAAGCACTGTGGTGGGCAGTAACACAAGTCTCACATTCATTCAGACGCAATTAACCGAAAACAATGTACCAAAATAACAGTTACGCCGTAGGGCCACAGGAGAACTGACTGACTCCCCTGTGTTGTGCAGTGTGGACATGGCCAGTCTTTTCTAGGGACAGCAAGCACCAAACAGCATGGATGTGAGCCAGTCTGGGCTACTCATCTCCAGAATCAGGGACCACTTCTTTTCCTTTCTGTTTATCAGGATATAGACAGACAGGCACTGTAAACCGATGATGCATAATAATATTGTGGTTAACTTCATATTTTTCCACTTGTAAGTGAAAGATGTAAGAATAACTATTTTCAAGTCTTGAGCTGAAACACGGCATCCTCAGGATGTTCTGGTTTACCAGAGAAAGTGAAGTAATATCAGTGAGTCAAGAGTGAGTGATGTGAGTTAAGACAGAATCACAGAATCACAGAATCCACCAGGTTGGAAGAGACCTCTGGGATCATCGAGTCCAATCATTGCCCTGACACCACCATGTCAACTAGACCATGGCACTAAGTGCCATGTCCAGTCTTTTCTTAAACACATCCAGAGATGGTGACTCCACCACCTCCCTGGGCAGCTCATTCCAATGTCTAATGACCCTTTCTGAGAAGAAATGCTTCCTAATGTTCAACCTGAACCTCCCCTGGCAAAGCTTGAGGCTGTGTCCTCTTGTCCTATCGCTAGTTGCCTGGGAGAAGAGGCCAACTCCCACTTCACTACAACCTCCCTTCTGGTAGTTGTAGACTGCAATAAGGTCACCTCGGAGCCTCCTCTTCTCCAGGCTAAACAACCCCACTTCCCTCAGCCGTTCCTCGTAGGTCAGACCCTCCAGACCCTTCACCAGCTTGGTCGCCCTCCTCTGGACTCTCTCCAACACCTCAACATCTTTCTTGAAGTGCGGGGTCCAGAACTGGACACAGTATTCAAGGTGCGGCCTCACCAGTGCCAAGTACAGAGGGACGATCACTTCCCTAGACCAGCTGGCTACACTATTCCTAAAAGAGGCCAGGATGCCATTGGCCTTCTTGGCCACCTGGGCACACTGCTGGCTCATGTTTAGCTGGCTGTCGATCAGCACCCCCAGGTCTCTTTCCGCTAGGCCGCTTTCTAACCACTCTTCCCCCAGCCTGTAGCGCTGCATGAGGTTGTTGTGGCTGAATTGTAAGACCCGGCACTTGTTCTTGTTGAACCTCATGCCGTTGGTCTCTGTCCATCTAGCTAACCTGTCCAGATCCCTCTGTAGGGCCTTCCTACCCTCCAGCAGATCGACACTCCCACCCAGCTTGGTGTCATCTGCAAATTTACTGAGGGTGCCCTCAATCCCTACGTCTAGATCATCTATAAAGATATTGAACAGCACCGGCCCCAGAACTGAGCCCTGGGGAACGCCGCTAGTGACCGGCCGCCAGTTGGACTTTGCCCCATTCACCACCACTCTCTGGGCTCGGCCATCCAGCCAGTTTTTAACCCATTGAAGAGTCCACCCATCCAAGCCCCAGGCAGCCAGTTTGTCTAGGAGGATGCTGTGGGAGACAGTGTCGAATGCCTTACTGAAGTCTAGATAGACTACATCCACAGCCCTGCCCTTATCTACTAAGCAGGTCACTTTGTCATAGAAGGAGACCAGGTTGGTCGAGCAGGACCTGCCTTTCATGAATCCATGTTGGCTGGCCCCAATGCCCCAACTGGCCTGCATGGACCGTGTAATGGCACTCAGGATGATCTGTTCCATCACCTTGCCTGGCACCAAACTCAGGCTGACAGACCTATAGTTCCCTGGATCGTCCTTCCGACCCTTCTTGTAGATGGGCGTTACGTTTGCTAATTTCCAGTCAGCTGGGACTTCTCCAGTTAACCAGGACTGCCGGTAGATAATAGAGTGGTTTGGCATGTTCATCTGCCAGTTCCTTCATTACTCAGGGGTGAATCCCATCCCGGCCCATAGCCTTGTGGGTGTCCAACTGGCACAGCAGGTCACTAACCGTCTCCTCCTGGATTACGGGAGGTTCACACAGCCCCCCGTCTCTAACTTCAGGCTCTGGGGGCCAAGTCTTCTGAAGACAACCTATCTTGACATTAAAAACCGAGGTAAAGAAGGCATTGAGCACCTCTGCCTTGAGTATCCACCCAAGGGTACTGATGGAGCTGGCGGAAGAGCTTGCTAAGCTGCTCTCCATTATTTGTTATCAGTCCTGGGTAACCAGGGAGGTCCCAGATGACTGGAGGCTGGCCAATGTAACACCCATCCACAAGAAGGGCCGAAAGGAGGATCCTGGGAACTACAGGCCTGTCAGCCTGACCTTGGTGCCTGGCAAGGTCATGGAACAGATCATCTTGAGTGCAATTACACAGCACCTAAAGGACAATCAGGGGATCAGGCCTAGTCAGCATGGGTTTAGGAAAGGCAGGTCCTGCCTGACCAACCTGATCTCTTTTTATGACCAGGTGACCCACCTAGTGGATGAGGGGAAGGCTGTGGATGTAGTATACTTGGACTTCAGCAAAGCCTTTGATACTGTCTCCCATGGTGTTCTCCTGGATAAGCTGGCAGCCCAGGGCTTGGAGAGGTGCATGCTTTGCTGGGTTAAGAACTGGTTGGATGGCCGGGCCCAGAGAGCAGTGATGAACGGTACTGCATCCAGGTGGCGTCTGGTCACCAGTGGTGCCCCCAGGGCTCAATACTGGGCCCAGTCCTGTTTGATATCTTTATTGATGATCTGGATGAAGGTATCGAGTGCACCCTCAGTTAATTCGCAGACAACACCAAGCTAGGTGGGAGTGTTGATCTTCCTGAGGGTAGGAAGGCTCTGCAGAGAGATCTGGACAGGCTGGATTGATGGGCCGAAGCTAACTATATGAAGTTCAACAAGGCCAAGTGCCGGGTCCTGCACTTTGGCCACAACAACCCCATAGAGCGCTACAGGCTGGGGGAAGAGTGGTTGGAAAGCAGCCTGGTGGAAAAGGACCTGGGGGTATTGGTGAACTGCCAGCTGAACATGAGCCAGCAGTGTGCCCAGGTGGCCAAGAAGGCCAACAGCATCCTGGCATGTATCAGGAATATGGAAGCAATTGTCCCCCTGTACTCAGCGCTGGTGAGGCTGCACCTTGTGTACTGTGTCCAGTTCCGGGCCCCTCACTTCAAGAAAGACATTGAGGTGCTGGAATGAGTCCAGAGGAGGGAAACAAAGCTGGTGAAGGGTCTAGAGGGTATGACCTACAAGGAACGGCTGAGGGAACTGGGATTGTTTAGCCTGGAGAAAAGAAGGCTCCGGGGAGACCTTATTACTCTCTACAACTACTTGAGAGGAGGTTGTAGCGGGGTGGGTGTTGGCCTCTTCTCCCAGGCAACTAGCAACAGGACTAGAGGACATAGCCTCAAGCTTTGCCAGGGGAGGTTCAGGTTAGACCTTAGGAAAACTTTCTTCACAGAAAGTGTTATTAGGCATTGGAATTGGCTACCCAGGGAGGTGGTGGAGTCACCACCCCTGGAGGTGTTTAAGAAAAGACTGGATGTGGCACTTAGTGCCATGGTCTAGTTGACGCAGTGGTGTTAGGTCAAAGGTTGGACTCGATGATCCCAGAGGTCTCTTCCAACCTAGGTGACTCTGTGATTCTCTGTGAAATAGTCTTTTAAAGTAGCATTCCTAGTAGCATGAATCCATGTTGGCTGGCCCCGATTGTCCTGCATGTGCCGTGTAATGGCACTCAGGATGATCTGTTCCATCACCTTGCCTGGCACCAAGGTCACGCTGACAGACCTATAGTTCCCTGGATCATCCTTCCGGCCCTTCTTGTAGATGGGCATTACATTTGCTAATTTCCAGTCAGCTGGAACTTCTCCAGTTAACCAGGACTGCCGGTAGATAATTGAGAGTGGTTTGGCAAGTTCACGGAATCACAGAATCACGGAATGTTAGGGATTGGAAGGGACCTCGAAAGATCATCTAGTCCAATCCCCCTGCCGGGGCAGGATTGCCTAGACCATAAGTTCATCTGCCAGTTCCTTCATTACTCTGGGGTGAATCCCATCCGGGCCCACAGCCTTGTGGGTGTCCAGCTGGCACAGCAGTTCACTAACCGTCTCCTCCTGGATTACGGAAGGTTCACACAGCCCCCCGTCCCTAACTTCAGGCTCTGGGGGCTGAGTCTCCTGAGGACAACCAGTCTTGACACTAAAGACCAAGGCAAAGAAGGCACTGAGTTATATGACTATATGTTATAAGACAACAGTTATATGCAAAGAAATCACTGAGAAATATGCAACTTTTCTCTCTTTACTCCTCCACCCTTTTTATATGATGTTTTAACATTACTTGTTATTCTATTAAAGATTCATTCACAAAATTTGGCAAACACTTCTTGCTAAACATCACCTAAAAACGCTACATGTATGACAATCAATATGCAATGCAACAATAATTGCAATAAGATTATGGAAACCTTACATGCTGTAACTGTGAGCATTATATTCTGTAGCCTTCATAAGTTATCTAGCTACAATGATATGCCCTTTGGTTAAAAGTAGCATGATTTGTCATATAGTCTAAGTTTCTTTTAAGCAGAAGAATTCTTCTGCAGAGAATTATGACATCAGTAAGATGTCACAATGTAAAATTCACCTATGAAATTTAAGCAAGCTTTTAGTTCATGTACTGCGTATTCTCATAATATTATATGCATTGCAACACGCAGCACATTTGTCCTCTGTAAAGAAAACCAACTACTTCATATATTTGCCTCCACCTAAAAATCACCTAACCAGCAAAATGACAAGTATTACAGAAAGCAGCAAATGTACTTTTTAAAATAAATTGAGACATTTTCAACCACAAATGATAGATCATCTTAACAGCTTTTTAGCAGATATAATCACATACTTGCAAAAGTATGGTATGTAGAGATAGACTGTGGATCTAGTTAACCTGGTCAGTTTTAGTTGTGTCCAAGATGACTTCCTTTGCTCAGGACAGCAGAAAAAAATCTCACAGATGTTTACTCCTGTGGCTCAGTTTGGTACTTTTTATTTAAGCATTACATACTCCTATACAAACAACATTCCTGAGAAATCACATACCCTTAACCCTCATTCAACCTTCAGTCTCGTTAATAACAGCTTTCTCAAAGCATGTGCTTTCATCAGTGCAAAATTACCAGCTTTGATTTTCATACTTTACCAAATTTTCTTTGGACCATTGTCTTCATTTAGCCCACACCTGGGGCTAAACAATAAGCACTTGTTCTCTCACCCAATGTCCCTTCCCCAACCAAGAAAGAGAAATGGGAGAAGGAGGAAGACTTGTGAGTTTAAATTTAAACAGATTTAATAAAATGAAAAAAGCATTATCAATGGTAATACAAAACAAACAAAAGTATACTTAGCTACAGAGTGCTAGCAAGTTGCTCCAGGAATAGCAATTGCTGAGAAAAAGGAGAAAGAGAGAATAAGAGAGCAAAGCAAAAAGAACCTCCACCCCTCCCCACCAAGCCCTCCCTTTCGCAGTGAACCTGACGTTAATGACATAGAATACACCTGTGGGCCAGCCTGGGTCAGCTGCCCTGGATTTAACTGCTAATGGCCCTGATCACCATGGCTGGCCACAAACTGAAACAAAACGTAACAGAAAAGTGATTCTATAAATTTTATCCCCACGAAACCAGGATAACCATTAATTAGCAAAAGCAACCAAGGATAATTTAATCTTGGGCTTGCCAGCACCCTCTCTCACTCTCAGGCACCATGATAGTAGGTAACTGTCTGACTGCACCTTCTGGGAGCAATACCTTGAGTCTTCGTGAAGCAAACTTAAACTCCACTTTTCCACAAGCTAATATTCCTTGTCTTTGCTTCCTCCCTCAAGTTCTTTTTTATTTTGTTGTTAGGCAATTTAAATATTTCACCAGTATAAACAACAACAACGTCAAACTGTATGATTCTATTTCTTCAGCTATCAACTCCTTAACACGCAGGCCCAGGAGATTGAAAGTGTGCAATCAGCGTAAGATAGAGACACATTGGCCAAAAATTATCACTAGCCTATGAACTTTTCAACAGTTAACAATACAACTCACTATATCTCAATCTTATTTTTATTCCAGTTTGAATTAGACTCATACAGAGTAAACTGTTAAATGTATCAACAGGTCCTGTTTTTTCCCCCACAAAAAATTAAAATTCTCTAAAACACACCTCATGCTGCTTTCCAATCCGTATCTCTGTGTGCCGTACGGTGGAGAGGTAACACAGCACAAAGCTGAAGAAGAAAGAAGAATAGCAGGTAGATGCAGTCTTCATTTCATGCCTCTCTACTGGGTTCTACCTGCCCAGGTGCCGGCAGCACTGAGGGGGCTGCCGGGGTGGCCCCTGTGAGGAACCGGACACAGCCGGTTCCAGCCGGCTCCAGCGGCCCCAGCGCAGGGCACAGCTGATCCCCTCAGCCACGGGCGGGCGCTTTGGGGAAAGCCTGTGTCAGAAAGGGCAAAACGCTGCCTGGCAGCCAGGGCTGAGGGGAACGGGGTGAGAAACAGCCCTGCGAGCCCCAAGGGGAGAGCAGGAGGAGGGGAGGGGGGGCTCCGGGTGCCCCGGCAGAGATGCCCCTGCGGCCCCGGGAGAGACCCCGGTGGGGCGGGTGTTTCCCTGCAGCCCCTGGAAAGGCCCCAGGCTGGAGCAGGGAGAGGTGTGAGGGGGAAGAGAGGAGCTGTTACGGGCTGACCGCAGCCCCCTGTTCCCCTGCACCACTTGACAGGGGGAGAAAGTAGAGGACTTGGGAGTGAAGCTGAGCCTGGGAATAAGAGGGAATGGAGGGAAGATGTTTTAGTTTTTGACTTTTTTCTCACCATCCAATTCTATTTTTAATTGGCAATAAATGAAATTAGTTTTCCCCAAGTCGCATCCATTTTGTCAGTGATGGTAATTGGTTAGTAATCTCCCTCCCCTTATCTAGACCCATGAGCTCTTCATCTTATTTCTCCCCTCATCCTGTTGAGGAGTGAGAGAGCAGCTGGGTGGGTGTCTGGCAGACAGTCAATGTCAACACACCACACCCTCATAATACTTAAGAAAAAACATCGCCTAATACTCCAATAGTCCAGTAAACTTACAGGACAACCTAAAATGAGATTTGATCCTTTGTAAATCTGTAAAGCCGTGATAGGGGCCCATAACATGACATGCAGAGAAATAATATGAGCACTTCGTACACGGAAGAACTGAGAAGAGAGATTAAGATATAATTCAGGCTGTGGTCTGAAGCTGTTCCACACACAGATCTCATGTTGATGCTAACCATGAAGCAGCTGCAAGCCGTAGTCCTGGAAAATAAATGTTTCTAAAAAAAATGGTTTGTCATTTTTGTGGAGTTGAAAAATAAACAGGAAGCAATCCCTATGATGAGATGAATTTGCATACAATAGGTAAGAACTTTAAGCTATTTCTTTTGTGTTTTGTTTTGTTTTGTTTTGTTGTTTTTTTTTTTCTTTTACTAGAGATGCTTAAATCAGAAGAAAGGACGAGGATGGAGACACAAATAAAAGACTGGAGTGGCTAAGTATCTTCTGCTTGTTTGGACAACTACAAAAGTGGAATAAATATATTAGTAATAAATCAAGATATATTTGAATGCATTCATTTCAGACAATATTCAATGTCCAAGTGGCACCTTGATTTTGATGAAGAGATGAAGAGGATTTATATGAAGAGATGCAAAGGACGCACATGTGCATCACAGAAAACACAGTGTTAGGACTTGGTCAGTCAAAGAATCAAGAATTCAATGAGCTTGTTTTAATTTCTTACAGAATTAAGCTCTCAGCAATGTCAGGCAGAAAAGTTTTGAGGCTGAGCCTCATCAACAACTTTTTAGCTACCAATTACATTTTATATTCAAACATTGTCATCACAGAGTGAAGGATACAAGGACATGAATCTATCTTATCAAAGACGCGAAAAGTTAATAGAAGTATTGATCACAGTCTAAAAAAAATTGCTATAGAATATCGTGGCTTTGCCATCATTTTACATTTTTAAGTTGAGACTGGATACATTTATAAAGTTATATGACCACAAATGGCTGCATGTAATAAAAGAAGTTCCAAGTATATAATTTAGACTAGACTGGCATTTGTTCATTCTAGCCCTAAAATGCATGTTGTCTGAACTGGTGATTGCAATAAAGCTTGGCAAATTTAATAAAGCTGACTAAGATAGTCTCTTGCATAAAAGTTGTCATTTAATTCACTAATTTTTAAGTTATGTTCAAGTGCTGTATTTAACCTTTTCGTAGTTCATTTGTCTACACATAGTAAGAAGTTAACAGGAAATACTTGAATGAATACCAAAGAGATGTATTGGAATGAATCTTGCTAAACAGTGAGCTGTTATCTGTTACCTAATTCACGTGGAATTTCATGATAAACAATTTTTTCTTTACAGTGTGTTTTGCATTTCAACTTTTTAATGACAACTGTTAATTCTCATGTATTTATTTTTAAAGATTGGAGCTATTGCTATTGTCTTACTGGGTAACATTTTGTGTTTAATAAACTCAGTTTGTGAGAGATTTGGTCCAGGTTTAATAGGGAAATTCATGGGCTTTGCTCGCTCTACATTTTACTTTCTGGGTACGTAAGATTTTGCTTAGAGACCTAACATTTGTTTGCACTATTCATGCCTAGACATCATAAAAAATTTCAAACTGTTCTTGATATATAGACAGTCACTGCAGCCTGCACTTAGCATTTTTCAGTAAAGCAATATTTTGTGTTATATGATATTTTGAAGCAGCGTCCTTGTAAAGAATCCCATCATATGCAGCAATTTCATCTATGTAGTCACAATATAATTTTATACTTGGAAGAATCTGTGCTGCTGCTTTTTGCCATCCATGAAGAATTACCTTCAATCTGTTGCAAGGCTGGATCATTTTATCTGTTTGTTTGAGCCTGACATATTTTGCTGAAGAGGTGGACAGTACCATCATCATTTAGTCTAGATATTTCTTCATGCAACTCCCTTCCTAATGTATAGGTTACTTTGAAAGCATAAACTTCATTTAATAAATATTCTTCAATTTAATGCTAATTGTTTGAAGCTGATATGACACTTCAAAAATTGTTTCCATGAGATGTGTCTGTCAGAATTTACCTCAAATGATTTCAAGCCCAAATAGTTGATGAAATCACTGTCAATTAGAACATATGTTCTTGCTTTTTTCTCAATATAAATATATTGTGACTTAATTGCAAATCTTAATCACAACGTAACTATTCTAGCCTAATATGAACTAATTGGACAGAAGACTTTTTTTTATTGTTCTATTTACTATAAATGTATGTATGAAATCTTCATGAGACAGTATCCAATGCAATGTATTTTTATGGTGTTCTTTATAGATCTTTTAAATATTTTTTTCTGCCATTTGGGTTGCTTGTGTCTTTGTCCTAATCCCACTCGCATACCATGGCCCTAGAAGTATTCCAATGTTCGGTGAATCTTGCTGAAAATGTTCAACAAAGCTCACCAGGAAATGTTGATTCTGTTTCTGTGGAAAACAATTAACATCAAAGCTTGCCAAGAGGTTACAGTTCTCATTAAAAGCCCCCAAACTTGAAATTTTAACTTTCCTTTACTTTTTGTACAATTTTTCAGCTTTTGGTGCCAACTATCTCTTCCCATCCTTTAATTTTAAAAAATTTGAATTTTTACTACCTACTAAGAGGCCAATTTAATTTAAAAATAGAATTTCATAAAAATTTTTTCAAGCAACTTTAGTTCTTGAGATTTTATGCTTATGAGACCTTTACAAGTTTATCAGATCATTTAGATCAAATTTTACTCTCCAAGCTTGCTATTTAGATTTTTTTTCCTCTTTTGTTATTTGCCAATGTGTTACGTTACTACATCTTGGGTGAACCAATGGTACCTGATCATGCGCAAATTTCTGTTCTTTTACACTGAAATAAAACAGCCAAATTAAAAAAAAATTTCTACTCACCCAGTGCGTAGAAACAAGAAATCTTGTTTATAGCAGTATGAAGTGGATCATTATTGGGAATGAGCTGTAATATTATATGTTAGTATCATTTTATTCAGAATGATAACTGTTTGTAGTACTTTGATTAGACTGGCAAGACATTGATTAAACTCCCAATAAATACAAAGTGTTCTTTAGCCCACACATTGCAGAGGGTGCAGTGCAGCAGAACATTCTTGCATTAGACTAATTTCTACAAAATGGTACACTTCTTAACTGCATTAATAATAGCCTTTAAAAATTTTCTGCTTTTAAAGCTAAGCAGAGGTAAAAGTATTCTTTCGTGCATGCTCTTAATTCTTCAATATAGGTACACATCCACAAGTCGTTAAACTATTTTGACAAGCTAAAGTATTTCCTGCACAGATTAATGCTGTATTACTATTATAAAGTGAAACAGGTGATGCTACTCATTTTCCACAAATTGCACTGAGCAGCAAATCACTAAGAGACAACGTTAGAGATTAGAAAAATTCTTTAAATTGAGACTGAATTACCATGTATTGGTAACAGCAACAATTCTTTCGGGTCAAGGTTTGGGAACGCCAATAGGACATGGAATGGGAAATTTTTCATTGCATCTCTTGTGTTTACTTCCCAAGCTGCCAGTTTTTCACAGTATTTCTGCTAGTGAATATGCTCTACCATTCAAAAAGCCATCCAGAATTGGTCTACTAAGAGAATACTAAAGCACAGCTCACATAGATCAGTTCATCACCAGTTTAATCGGTTAAAAGTAATACTGTGTATTTTGTGGTATTATATTACCATCTCAGCAGTTCAGTAGCATACCATACAAGTATGGCAGCACATATGTGACTACAGTACAACAATATGTTAAAAGGTAAATAAAATATTTTAGAGAAGCAAAGCCGCCCCCATTGCGCTAACAATTTTTCTAGCCAAATTCACCAAAGTGTAAAGAAAGGAAGAGGTGAAAGTTCTGTCGTGAACTAGTGGGTAACAGTTCACCAGCAGCCCAAATTATTCTCAAGTACTTTGGCACATCTCTAGATAAAAATTATTATGGTTCAGAGGATTTGATGTAGACAGGAATATTTGTCAAACTATAACCAAACTTTTTCAATTTACATTAGTGAAGTTATGAAGCTGAACTATGGCAGCCACTTCCACTAATCTATTAGTTAAAGAAAAAAGCCACAAAGCATGACATGCCTTCAAATCTATCTATATCTGTAAGCAGATGTGTATATTCAGGAATGCATTTTAAGCATCATTAATACTGATACAGAAAGATACTGCAGTCATCTTTCATAAGCATAGGTTTCACAGATGCAGTCTGCCTGAACAACCTTCTCCAGCTCATACTGCTCATCTGTCTTGTAGAAATGGTTCAGTATTTTCATTCATCATTTGAATGAGGTCTGGTGAAACTTCTACTTTTATTTTTTCCCAAGCTGAACTAGTGTATTTTCATGGACTGTGCTTTCTGAGCCCATTAATAGTAATGATGTTATATGGTTCACTCTAGCTCTTTCCATGGGTTGCTGCTCACATCAGAGCAAGTAATAAAGAGGCAAAGCCCTCCCATATGGAAATGCATGGCTTCACTGGAGTGGGGTGAGTGGAGAACAGTTAAAAGCTTCAACTAATAGAACCCGCTATTTTGCTCAACCAAAGAAACAAGTAAGCAAGCACAAAGAGGGACCCATCAGAAACAGAAATTAACTCTAGTATTTTCTTACCTGTTTTTTAACAGAATTTTGTGCTCACACACATTCACAGGAGTAAACAATGAGGTCTTTTTTACGGCCTATACAGGATATTATTTTGAACTGCCTATTCATTGCATTCTGCTAGATACGTGAATAAAAGTGAAAGCTCACAACCCTTCCTATGCCTTAGGAAGCCAGCAGCTGTGCCAAATTACCATCACATTCTGAGCTATGCTGCATCCTTCATCTCCCCAATCTCAAATGATTTTACGGCATCCAGAGTCATGATCACTATGCTTTGAAGCGGTCTTCAAATTTTGTATTTGTGTAGAGGAAGGGATTAATCAATTTACTGGGAAATTGCTCAGCTTCCTTCCTCTGCTCCAAGAGCTGGGCTGCTGACATCCATTTGCAGTTTCTCCCCCACCTTTTCTCTTCAAAGGTCAGTTGTCCAAATAAGCTGTACATTTTGGGACTCCTAAATATCTATCTTCCAGAGGGCTCTAAATGTGCCTTTATAACACTGGTCTAAACTGGGAGTCACAGAACAGAAAACAACTCAAGGGGGATCAAACTGATACTCTCAGTTTAGGACTGCTATGACCTAGAATGAGTGAGAGTACTTAAGGCTGTAAACTACAGCAGTGCTGCATGGTCACCCTAGCATACTCCACTGAATTATCTGCTTCTTGAGTCCCTACACTATCCAAACATAATATCATAATGTCATAACAGAAAAAGTATCTTTTTCTAGAGTGAACTTAAGTATAGAATAACAGACTAACTACTGATAGCAAAAAAAAAAAAAAAGAAATCCCAACAGGTAAAAGCAACCATCACACTTTGCTGATCCAAGTAAGATGGGAAAGCAGTACATTCAGTGACATTGTCAGCTAATCAAAGCATGCTACAAAACAAACCAACCTCACCAAACCCTCTAGGTGTTTTCTGCAAAGTTCCCAAAAGCAATCGAAGAAAAAAAAAAACCAAACACCATCAATTTGCCTGCTGCACACAATGAAAGAAACAATGGAAATATTCTGTGTATGCACTCCACATGTTGACACTTAATCTCTTTCAGAAGAAGCTAAGCAAGGGAACAGAGGTTCCCTCAAAACCCTAAGGAAATCTCACAGAAAAACATAATAGTCATTCAGCGCTATACAGAAGAACAGCAACTGACAGACAGGAGTGGAAAGGACCCATTTTCACTTTATTAACAGTAGCATGGACAGGAGGAAAAAAAAAACAGTATCACTTTTTTGTTTTAATTTTATAATTATTCTCACTTCCATCTGTTCACTTATTTTCACACCATGGACTTTGTTCAGAGAACACAGACATTTTTCAGCTAGATCAGACACAAAAGGCTACAGACCAGCGATGGTGCCTGCAGATACCTAGATGACATTAATTAGAAGCCATGTTTGGCTTAAGAAAGCCATGGCTGTTGTCTCGGAGACAAAATAATTTAATCCAGCCTGTTTTTTGAGAGGTATGGCATTATGAATAACCTCCACACTTATGTCTCTTAAATGCAAAACGGTCCTGAAGCTTGAATACCAAATCATTCTGAAGCTAAAAGAAAAAGTGACATGACCTTTGTTTTAAGAATGTAGTCTTATTTTCATGTCTACAGAATCAGAAGAACCAAATTGTTCAATATTCACAAACCTAACTTGGTGGGGCTTTCAGAGTAGTCACCATATATACCACACAACTTGCAAATGTGCACTTTGTAAAAGAAGCTGAATAGAACCTAAGAAAGAATGTTTTTCTTAAAAAGTATGTTAATTTAACAGATGGTTTAAAGGACTAAAATAGTTGTGCCCAGAGGATTATAAAGAAAGCATCAGTGAAAACATTAAGCAACAAGTAAAACTGAAATATTGCTGCATAGCAGGATATGTTTAACTTCCTTTTGCTAAGCCGAACAGACACCAAGAGGACTTTTACGGTGAAGAAACTGTAGAATGACTCCCAGACCTTCGATCCAATCATGGTGGAAACCTGCTCTGGCAGGTCTATTTACTCTGAATCCCGTGCTCCACTGTCTGACAGAGCAGCATTATCAGAGAGTTGATCAGCAAGATGTATAATGTAGAGAGGTCAGAATCAATAAGGATTTGCTTCTAACACTATAGTGCTGAACACTGCACTTCATGCAGCAGTTCTTTTAACTAAAAATATCTTTCTGATTGCAGGCCACCTCTTATTTTAGCACCAGTCAGTGAGATTAAGAAAGCACTCACTGCCAAATATATCGTTTATTTATTAGGATTCCAAGTGGGGGACAGCAGTGAAGCAATTTCTTTCCTGTGGATTTCAGCAGAATGCAAACAACGTTATGACAAAATGCCTGTTTTGTTGGAATTAAGGTTGAGAAGTCCTTACTGTTTAAAGATCAGCTATTCTTAAAAATCCACATGCTTAATAAGACCTATTGTACTAGATCAGAACAAAGGCCATTTAGCCCAGTGTTCTATTGTCCTGGTTTCACTGGGATTTGCTTTCAGTTTGTGGCCAGCCATGGTGATCAAGGCCCTCATCAGTTAAATCCAGGGCAGCTGACCCAGGCTGGCCCACAGGTGTATTCCATATCATTGACATCAAGCTCACTATAAAAGAGAGCTGGGAAGAGGTGGGGTTTCTCCTGTTCTCCTTGTGTCTCCTCTCTTCTTTCTGTCTTTTGCTGTGATTCCTGGAGCAACTTGCCAGTGATTTGTGGATGAGTATATTTTTTGTCTGTTTTGTGTTGTCATTTATACTGATTTTCTTTATTTCATTAAATCTGGTTAACTTCATCCCACGAGTCTCCCTCTCTTTTTCCCAAATTCCCTTCCCCTCATTTGGGGAAGGGACTTTGGGTGAGAGAAAAACTGCTATTGTTTAGCCCCAGGTGTGGGCTAAACAAAGACATCTATCTATAAGAGTGGACAAAAGTGAATGTCCAGGAAAAGGTATATAAAAAGTAATAATCATATAGCAATACCTTCTGATTTTAGCCTCCCCAATTCAAAAGATCTGACTCCGGAAATTCCTGAATCATAGATGGTAATTTTGGAACTTTATACACCTTCACAGATTATCCTTCCATTAACTTCACCAGAACAAACCACTTCTAATGAAACAAAACTAAAAGAATAGCAGGTGCCCAGCACTCACAAGCCAAACTTCAGATTCTCTAGATTCCACTGATAAGTTCAAGTAGTAAGAAATTTGCTGTGTAGATTGGAGAGCTGAACATGGATCTTTTGAACAAATGGTTCCCATAATATAAAACTTAAAATTGAATTATAAAATCTAAATGTGCACCCCTCGTATGTGGATGTAGCTGTGTGTCTCACCATACTTTCCAGAATTATTAGTTTCAGTAAACTAACTGGTGCTAAACTCTCATGCATAAGTTTCCAAAACACAAACACAAGCTACATAAAAATGTCTAATATTCATATGAACTAACTTACTTGTATAGATATGCCTTTGTTATTCAACTTGCCCTCTCAGTAAAAATCTTTCCCAATATTCTAAGAATGAACTATAGGCATACTACTAACACCACAAATGACTGAAGTGTTTACTTTTGTTTTGTTTTAGGATAACAGGAAAAAGAAGCATCATGATTTGACTCAGAAAATGTAGACTGTTTTTAAAAATATAGTGAAGGCTACCTTTCAAGAAGAGTGGGCAGATGATGCAAGAAAACAGGAACAGATTGTAGTAGCAGGAAGAAGAGAGTGTGCGAGACCATTGACCTAAACTAATGGGATCTGGATGGATGCAAAATGTTAGCCTTCTTGGAGGGGGAGTGTAAGAGTAGACTTGAACTGCTTTTCCCCACACACAAGTTGACTCTCCAGAGATATGAACTCCAATGTGAGTTGAATCAGGGCTTGAAGAAAGACCATTAAAAACCCTGAAAACTCAGGGAAAACAAAGAATTAAGGTATGTATCAGTCCACTGCATGCTGTGTGAGGAAAGGAGGTTGCTGAAGTTGAGATAAAGTGGCAAGCAAGAACACTGCTTGACCAGACTGGCTAGATGAGTCAGTGCATTGAGTTAAATACACAGCTTAGATTACACAATCAAGGAAGAGCACAAAACCAGTTAAAGAATATATGTGCATACAGCCCACTCTGCACCCTCGCCAAAAAACAAAACAAAAGAAACCACCCAACAAGCCCAGAACAGCAAACCCCAATGAAGAACAACTTAACCCAAAACCCTAAGGCTCCAGAGAGATTATACATGTGCTAGTGGCTTTTACAGGACTAATGGCTAAATAATGTATGGTCGGGAGAGTTTCGCAGAGAGGCTAGAGGACTGCTAAAAAAAGGCCAAACTTATTCCCTCCTATTTCCACAACGTTGTTAAGCATGGTACATTCACTTATCTAGTATTCCACTTCATCACCTCTGCAGTAAGAACTTCACCTTTCCCTTCTTCCCATCCACAGCAGCTGAAATGAGGTATGGCTCAACAATACATACTTTTTTTCCCTTTTGTCAAAAGAAAAATTGAGATTCTTTGATAACTTGAAAGGGGCAAAATGCCATTAGAATTCTTCATGTCACGAAAGACCAACCAAACTGCCTGGATCACCTATTTGCAGTTTCCCCTCTGCTAAATTCTGGCTAATCCTCCTGCAATCAATATAGATATGTCTAACATAATGAAAGATAGACTGTATGCAGGTAATTCCAGAGGCCAGTTTCTGCTTCTGGAAGGCACAGATTACACGTTGTATTGCCCCGTGCCCTAATTCCACATTTGTTTTCATAGGCTTGTGTTTTGCTGAAGCTGATCATCTGGAAGGGCACAAGCTATCTGGTGACACTAAATTCGTAACATTCAAAGAATTAAAAAAAGCAGCATAAAACAAGATAACACCTCCTTAGATGCTGAACAGTAACTTAGCATGTCCTAAATGATACAGATTTTTGAGATGACAATTTTTAATTTTGAAGTCTCAGATAACTTCAGGCTTGGAGCAGGAAGGGTTGGACTAGGCAATCTCTAGAGGTCCCATCTGTCTGGTGATAATTAGTGAAAACAATGGTCATTGAATCACAGAAAGGTTTCGGTTGGAAGGGACCTTAAAGATCACCTAGTTCCAACCCCACTGCCACAGGCAGGGACACCTTTCCACTAGACCAGGTTACTCAAAGCCTCATCCAATCTGGCCTTAAATACTGCCAGGAAGGGGGCATCCACAGCTTCTCTGGGCAACCTGTTCCAGTATCTCCCCACCCTCATAGTAAAGAATTTCTTCCTAATGTCTAATCTAAATCTACCCTCTTTCAGTTTAAAACGGTTTCCCCTCGTCATCATGAAGAAAAGATCATCACAGTGGCATTCGAGTTCTTCTCTCACCCTTTCTAATGCTACATTTAATATCTTCCTCTTCTGGCATCATCTTCTTCCATTTTACCTCTTATTTTGAGCTTTTGATAAAGTTTTGGATTTTCTCCAAACTTCATGAAATTATATTATAGAGCGCCATTTGATGTATCAAGAACTACACACCACAGTAATCTGTCATCCCTTTCAGCTCTGTTCTGTCATCAGAAACAAAACCATATTCAAAGTTACTAACTATATTATACTTTCAATTAATATTAACAAATGGTACCTTCGCCCCTTAAGGAAACATGAGGAAGTCAGCTTAATTTACAAACTAACTATACTTTTTAACTATAAGATGTACAAAAATAGTGAAGTTCTTTAGAAGTGTCATAAAATATTTCTCATTGGAGATTATTTATTTTTAACAATAGGCAATAAATCATAAAAATTTAAGTGATGCTTTTGTATATAGAAGCTCCCTCCATAGAGATTATTCTAAATTACCACAAAGACCTTCTCAGTTTTACTGTTCATGTTTCTTTCAAATGCCTATAAAAATGCGATCTGAAAAAAATAATGCAAGGTCCTATTTTCAGAGATTGCATTAACATACATTTATGCAGGGAACAAGGAGGGAAGCTGAATACACAAGACTTACATTAATTTAATGTAAAAATAAATGTAAAAATATTTTATTATCTTCAACTGTTTACTCAGATACAATACCTCCTTCCCCCAGTGGTGACCTACTTCCTAAGAATTTGAGGATATTACTTCTACAGAAACATAGTCATATAATACTTATGAAATAATATAAGCAATACTTGGTAGTTTTAGTTTCAGACACTTAAACCCAAGATGGGACATTATACTAAGCAAAGAGACTTAGGAGTAATTTTTGTTGCCATAAGTTATAATCCCACTAAAAAAAAACAGAGAGTAAAAACCAAAATTAGGAAAACAACCTTTTGTGAGCTTTCATTATTGTTTCACTGCTTACGGAGTGCTTCATTTCTGGTGTAGATACAGAGCTATTGAATCAATTTGTGAATTTAAAGGAAGAACTGATTAGAAACAATCAATCAGGATGAAATGACTGTTAACTGGTGAATAAGCTATTAAGGTTGACACCTTCAAGGCTGCCTAAGGAAACCAGATTTCTTGCCTTTTTAGTTTTGAAAGTATTAGGTCCCTAAAAGATTTGACCCTCAGTATATCTGCTACAGAATTAGGATATTATTTCCTCTGAAAAATAGTCTATAAGGGAATGCATAGGGATTTGAAAACTCATGAGATCTTCTATGACTGAAGATCTCTAGAGCAGGCTATCCAAGACCTTGCTCACAGCCAAATAATCATCCAGATCCATGATGGGAGACCATAATGAGTGAAGAACCTTAGTAATTCTTCCAAGTGTCTGCCATAATTGATGACCACTTAAAAATGAACTAATGAAATGAGGAAAGTAGTGTTAAAATTTTTGAAAGTGAAAGGTGCAAAACAAGTATCATAGTCGTTAATTGGAGCCAAATTACTCCCTTGTAGGTTGACAAGATTTATCTAAGAAATCTCTGACTGGGTGAGAGTACAAGTAGTAAAGCTGATGTCCTGGTTTCATGGGATAAAATTTACAGAATCAAGTTTCTGTTAGATTTTTGTTTCAGTTTGTGGACAGCCATGGTGATCAGGGCCATTAGCAGCTAAACCCAGGACAGCTGACCCAGGCTGCCCCACAGGTGCATTCTATATCATTAACATCATGTTCACTATAAAAGGGAAAGCTTTCTAGAGAGAAAGAGGGCTCTTTTTGCTCTCCTCTCTTCTAGCCTCCTTTTTTCTCATTCCCAAAGATCAGTATTCCTGGAACAACCTACTACAACTCTGTAGCTAAGTATATTTCTGTGTGTTTTGTGTTAGCGTTGATATTGGTTTCTTATTTTTATTAAATTTGTTCAGTTTTGACCTGTGAGTCTCCCTCCTTTTCCCAATTTCCTTCCTCAGTTGGGGAAGGGACATTGGGTGACAGAAAAACTGTTATTGTTTAGCCCCAGGTGTGGGCTAAATGAAGACAGCTGATTAACTAAGGGAGGGAAGAGAAACAAGGTAGAGCTGCTTAATTGAGTGAGGGAAGAAACAGGGAGGAATGGTACCTAGTTCCTGTCTTTAAAAATGTCTGATCTTCACTAAAATTAGTAGCTGTAGATCAATTTCTGGTTTCTGTGTAATGGGAGAACACAAATATTTCCACATAGAAGATCCATTTGCTTTATGAAGACAGTAATAAAGGACATCACATCAGTTTTTCAGCATTGTAAATCACTGGAGAGTAATTTTTAAACAGGTGCATGATTTTAATCCAAGTACCCACTTGAGCGACAGTAACTTGTAATGATAGTTTGTGCTTCCAAAGCTCAGACTTGGAAATTGGAGACTTGGAAAGAGCAGAAATGAGACAGTTTTAGCTGTCTGAATAGCCACCATTGGTAGAACAGAGAAGCATGCACTTACTACACTCCTGGTTTCTGCTATACAAAAGTAGACTACCCTATTTTCTGGTACTTAAGAAGAAACTGAGTTTTCAAGGCTTCAACATAAACTTGTTTCCTTGTACAGACCTTTTCAGCTGAAAGATGCATGTAATCAAAAATAAAACTACAAGCAAGAAAGCTTCACTACAATTATGACATGAAAAATAAACTGAAAAGTAACCCTGCAAAAAATTTTTTTACACTTTTTGGAAAAGTCATGGCAGAATTTGGCCAGGATCAGATGCTTTCAAAAATCCTTAAGTGGTTTGTGTTTTTGTTTTGTTTTGTTTTGGTTTTTTTTGTTGTGTTTTTTTTGGGTTTTTTTTGACAGAGATCAAAAGGGCAGAGAAAGTGGGATAGGTTATTTTGGCAATTCCTGAATATCAACTCTCACAATTACCTTTGAACATTCCTATTAGCAGCTAAGAATTTATCATGCATTTGGTCATCAAGGATGCAATTCAGGTGCCTACACAGTGGCACTTAGTGCCATTTAAAAAACCCCAGAGCAGGGCTACTGTCTCCACCTGTTCTTCCATACAGCCTCCTGTGAGTCCTAAGTCTCATCGGCTTGAGCTAAGCAAAAGTTCTAGGACATCCTATACAGCACTAGATGAAAATAGCTATCCTTCTGGAAGTCATTTTAAGGTTATTATCCTAATTCTCTGTCTCTGTGGTAGAGGGTTAGGAATGGTATTATATTGTCTTACATCGAGCAAAACAGACAATCTGAAGTAAATCTATGAATGCTTTATGTGTCTTATCAATGACACATGCATACTGCACCATGCCATTATGGATTTTTTTTTTTTGGACGTGCAGCAAAACCAAACCTCTTTCAGAAATGGATAGTCCTGGTGTCACTTTGAAGTGCAGCCAGATGCCTAGCTTATCAATGTTGGGGTTATTCTTCTTTTTACTGTGGGACATCTATACAAAAGGCAGAACAAACCACAAAGCTGTGTAATGAATCCAAAGTATATTTTCCAGCAGTAAGTCAGAAAATCAGCTCTCGGAAACATACTCTTCTGTACCTTACACTGAATCACTAGCTATTTGACAAAAGCAAGCTATTTTTTGTTCAAGGAGCTGACAAGACAGTAAATCATAAGTTTGTCTTTTCATAAGGATTAAAATAACTTTGTGAGGAGGTGAAGTAGAAACTATCCTTCTGGAGAGTGAAGGAGAAGACATATTTTTTGAGGTATTCATTAAACACCAAATAAAAATAGCATGTCCTCAAGAAAATCCTCAGATGTTGCTGGAAGGTTTGGAAAGTAAAATGCCAGTTCATTGGAGAAGTTCTGATGGACTGATTTCCACAGACATGATTTGAAACCAGTCAGGTTTGTTGGTCTCTTTGTCTGTCATCACATTTATAAATATTCAACCGTTCCTTTTCCACTAGCAGAGTCTCACGATGAATGAAGGTGCTACTCTATCCTAGGTTGTGCAAGTTTTTCTCCCCCTCTCCCCTCTCTCTTCATTTATTCTCTCCTTGACATTTGGTGGGGCTTTTTTGGTGGGGTTTTTTCCCACTTTTCAATATATGCTTGTTTCTGGAAAATAAACCAATTTAAAAACAAAAGCAATGTTGTAAAACAAAAAAAGAGCAAAGCACATTGTGTTTAAGGGTTGAGAACATGGGTATAAAACATAATCATCAAAAATGTTTTTTGTGAAAAACATTTTTGTAAGCTAAAAATAAATCCGTATTTACCATGCACAGACACTCAGTATTGATAAATATTTTAAACAAAGTATTTTTTAAAAAGTTTGGTCTCTCATTCAGTTTAAAAAGAAAAAAATAAGCAGATGGCAGCACAGTATGTGCCTTTTGGATATTATGATATCTCCATTGCTGAGATGTAAAAATTACCTTGTGGCTACTTCATCAGTATAGTAAGCTATGCTGTTTGAAATGCAGAAACAAACATTTAAAATTATGAATTCACTCAGCATGCAGGAGAGTTTTCAAAGCAAATTACAGTTCAAGTTCTGAACAGACTTTTTACTTGAACAATCTTTGCAATATCACAGTTAAAAGATTCCCTTAAAGCAGCTATTAGTTAGGCTTCTGCCTTCTTTTAATATGCCAATAATAAATATTATAGCTACAATAAACTACACTATACCTGAAAATTGCTGTTATGAGATATTCTGCAACTCAGAAGTTAATTAAGCAATGTCATACTAGTAACATAGTATAACTATGTTACTAAACTAGTAACTAGTAAAACATAGTATGACATAGTATGTTCCGCAGCACTTAAATAGTCAGTTTAAAATATATCTCTGGAATGCAGAGAAGCATAAATATAGCTTGAGGTTTGTTTGACTTTCAATAAGAATTTTTAAAGTTATATATACTAAGGATAAATTGTTTTCACCTGAATCCAAATGACTACAGAAAAACAGTTACAGCATCAAATAAGAAAGGCAGTGACAGATAAGAGTTCTTGAAGAAAGAGCTGGTGTTATTTATCAACAATATATTTATCAAAGAATACTCCCTACTTGGCTCCAGACATTTTAAGAGTCACTTCCTGAGAGGGACAAGCCTCTAAGCACAAAGCTTCTACTACATATTTGCAGCCCAATTTTAAAGAAGGTTTAGGCAAAGGAAGGCTGACTGCTGTGGAAAGAAACATGGGTTGCAACTACATGGTATTTTACAGGCAGTTGAGACTGGCTTTGTCTGCCCTCCAGGCTGGCTGGATGTAAGCCAGCAGCAGACCAGAAGATGCCGAGGTACAATTAACACGGCACTGAGCTTGAGCTAATAAGCCTTGCTGGGAGACAGGGCTTTCAGGCTCGTGTGGCACTTGGGCTCAGCGCCATGCTAACACAGCTACACGGCTTCCAGTTTAGAGCTGGCTTGCATCCAGCTGGTTCAGAAAGCAAGCAAGGACAGCTGGTATTTGCTCTGAGCATGGACAAGATTTACTAGTGACTGCCACTGCCTGCAGAAAATGCATACAGCAGAGACTCTGCTGTGAGCTGGACCTTCTGCTTCTGTTAGCTGGAAATCCAGGAGAGGTGCTGAAGGTACTCGCAAGTCAAGTTAAAGGTATAAGCAAGATTGTTATCCAAGACACAAATTCTAAATGTATTTCTTCTTTCAATCTTTTGACTAAAGATCTGATGACTAAATCATTTATGCTGTCCTTCTGTGACATTGCAAACATAACTGCCCCGTGTTCATAGAAGACAATGTCACGAGTATTCTTGTGCCTGATGCAGTGCGCAGAAAGAAGGCTACATTTGTCTGCGACAACATTCCGACATAACCAAAAATCCCCAAATCTGCTTGCACCATCATGTTCCGAGTTCACAAAACATTTGGATTATAACTCAAAGCCCAGTCTATGGGCTGCAGGAATCACGAAAATTCAAATAGCGAAGTGCATGAACCCAGTTTTCCAACTTAAGGACTCCATTTGAGATAGACAAATGAAAGAAAGTCTAATGCAAGGCTCTGTTTATAACCCTAACAGTATACATATCAGGAAGGTAACTCAGAAACAGTATGTAATTCCTCTTACTCCAACAGGTTAGGAGGCAATTAGGAAAAAGTTGCCTTTTTCCTAATTGCTGGAAACAAGCTCCCCAGGGAAGCAGTCATGGCCCCAAGCCTGTCACTGTTCAAGAAGTGTTTGGACAATGCTCTTAGGTATATAGTTTAACTTTTAGGTTGTCCTGTGTGGAATCAGGAGGTGGACTGAATGATCTTCATATATCCCTTCTAACTCAGGATATTCTATGATTCAATAGACAGTGTTAAAAGAAGCTTTGGTGAACCACAGTGAATGTGTTTTTCAGATACAATAAACCTTTCTACAACTAACTACATTCTGAGTTAAGAGTGTACAGTAAGATTCAAAATCAGTCATTCTTAAACTTAGGGGGGATAAAACAAACTAGTAGACAGTATATAGCGTAACAATGAAGAAAAGAAACCTGATAAAGAAGTTGCAAATTAAATGGAAAATAAAGTTGTTAAGGGGGTAGGTGAAAACAATTTTTAAAAGCTTTTTTTTTAAATACAAGTTATTACCTATAAGGATTCAAAATGTAAAAACATCAGCTCTTTATGTACATCGAATATCAACAGCAGACTACTTGGACTGCAGCGTGCCTAAGGCAAAGTACAGAAAAGACGACTACTTGTCCAGCAGATACGTCTATTTATGGAATGCAAACAGCTTATAACCCTCAAGCTGAACTGTTGCCGTTTAAGATCAGTTCTGACCAAAGGAGACTGTGCAATGAAGAGGAAGGCAAGAGCCTATGTAGGAAGGTGTAGAACAGATCTGCCTCAGAACTAGTTGCTGCTGGCATAAGGTAGAGAAAGGGTTTCTTCCTGACAGGATGAAAAGAGATCGAGTGAGGACTGGAAGCTGACTTCTGAAATATAATCCTTGAGAATTCTTTCCCAACCAAGGAAATGAAGGTTATGGGGAGGTGGGGGGGTGGGGGGGGGGGGGCGCTAAGCCCAGCAACTCCCTTACTGGAAAAAAACAGTAGCTAGATACAAACTACACCAAAGAACCACTTAGAAATTTAGCTTCACTATATAGAAGATGGTAGTTTTCACAAGACAGAACTTTGAGTATCTGATACCAAACTTACAGTTATGAGAAACACTTTTTTGTGTGTGTGCAAAAGCAATTACTAAAACTAAGGATTATACTGAGGGTTTTTTGACACCACTTTCATACCACTGTCCCAAATGCACTTCATTCCGTGTACAAAGTAGCAAGATTTAATTGTAACGGTAGGCATTTTCTTGCCAATTCTCCGCTAACAGTCCACCAAACTGTTTCAGAGAACTATTGATCAAAGGTGTTTTTATGATCGAGGTACTTATTCCTACTCAATATACACATTAAAACTGCCTTTCTACTGTCTTGAAATTTAAGACAAAGTTTACATCCTGAGTAGTTAGGAAGAATTTCTATGGGTTGAAAGTAAATACTTTTCACTGTGTAATCAGGAATGTGGACAGTTAATTCCATAGCTGAATACAGAGATACCTACAGTCACGCATTCCCAGCCCTAAGAGCCATTCAGCAAGATCTTCATACTGGAGAACGCACAAAATCTTCTATTTGTACCACACAGCACTGAACGCCAGGTACAGGTAGAACTCTGAAACTGACGATTTTCTCCCTGTGATTAACAGGTCTCAGTTCTCCACTACAGGCTGAGGTAGATTGATTGTGCATCTGGATCTCCAGGCAAGGTCAGCCTTAGCAGCATCTACAGTCTTACTTCCTCCTACAACCATGGGCTAAGAGTATTTGAAAGCCTTTGTGGATGCACAGCGACTTCATGGATCCAATGAGTAGCGGTGGCATCGGAACTGGACTTGAACTGCTTGCAAATTGTCAGCAGCCAATGGATTGGATAATTCACTTACATCCATGCTTCTGAATTCATGTTTCTCACAAAGCTGAGCATTTATTTTTATTGCCTTTGATCACTACTCACAACACTACTTCGGGTATTTTTATCTTTTACACTATACTATTAAGACTCTCTACTTGTAAATATTCAGTCTCCAAAAGAGATCTTAAAGACAGTTCATGTCCCTGAATCTGACAGTAAAAATGTAGCTAAATCAGTGGTCTTGCCCCAGCAGTAGCTGGCATGTGTCCCTTAGGGTGTTTTTATTCATGAATTGTGCCTTGTCCCAATTACTAATTACATAATTTTCTCTTATATTTATGCTTGAGCCCCATGAAATGATGAGACCTCCCATTCCCAGGGCAAGTCAGTGAAGAAAATAAGGGTCCTGTATCACTCAGGCTTAAATACTAAATCCAACACTTTTACTGCTTTATTGTCTGAAAAACAATTATATCAGAAAACAAAACAAAACAAAAAGATACAGAATGGGGTTATATAATAGCAGTGAAGATGCATTTCTGAATGAAGTAATTTATTTGAAGAAATAAGTGCCTTTTCAGTCCTTCAAATACATAAATACCTGTCTCAAAACCAAACTGAAGTGCCCTTAAAGGTGAGGTGCAAAATCTGAGGGATCATGATTTTGGGGGCCAACGTTTCAGAATTGTTTCTCAACTTGCCAGTGATCATGAAGCAAGATGTGAAAGCTCAAGCTTGTATAAATGTCAAAACATATGAAGTCCATGAGCCTCAACCACACCTTCTCAGTTCTGAGTAAGTTTCAAAGTGATAAAGTTTACTTTTAACAAACTTGTATGAATTTTAAAACAAATCAAACTAAAACAAAGACCTCTAACAAAACTAAAAAAAGCCAAAACTGAATCAAGTCAAATTGAAAGATATATTTTTAAAATTTGTAAGGGGAGCATACTAGATCCTTCACTAAATCATCCTACTACAGTTGGTTTAATATAAAGCATAAACACTAGTCTCTGACTTCTGGTTTAAGGGGTTGTACAAAGGCATGGATCTTGACATAGTTTAAGCTCCATTTCAAATTTCCTCAGCTGCTTTTCACTTGTTTCTTCACCTGTACTTAACTTTTCTTCAAAACACAGTTACAACAGCTTCTTCTTTGAGACATGCCCCCCCCTGCTTCCCCCAAAAGTACATTTCTCCTTAACTTAAGCAGCAGTTGCTTTCTCTCCAGCATGTGTCTTGGGTACTATTTAATACTGTCTCTAATTAGCAGACTTTAGAAATCCACCCACTTTGAATAATCATAAAACCAAAAATTGATTATTAAATAGTTATACAAAATACAAGCATCTCAGTATTACTTGAATTAAAGAAAGGATTACATTGACCATTATAATTTCAGTATGTGCAGATAAAATTAAATAACCTTCATCCATCCTGTGAGCACTCTAGATCTGACAGCAAAGTCTTTGAAGCCGACATTGTCTTTGACATTACTCTGACTCCAGCAGAATAAAAATACTACTTAGCACTTACCTAGCAGTTTTTATCTTCAAAGCACTTTACAAACATTATAATTAATCCTGACAACAACCTGGTGAGGCTTGTAAGAGTCATCCTCCCCAGGTGATACTTGGGAGAAACAGAGAGAAAGAAGTTGCTTGCCCAAAAATAGAGGTGAGGAATGAAGTTTGAGTTTCCAATTCCCTGTTCTGTGCTTTGATCACATCTATAGACAGCATTTTGAACAGTATTTATTGCTGCTATTGCCCCATTATAATGTATTTTAGTTTTAAATCTTGAAAGGTAAAAGAAACAAAAGAAAATTCCCATGCTATATTAATTCCCATTCTATATTAATAGAACCTCATCTTAGCACTGTGGATATACTAGGAAATGTGTTTTCATTACTTATGGTACATACATGTAAATACAAAACAAGACCAAGAGACCTGAGCTCACTGTGAACTAGTGGAATTTCAATGTATAAAAATTATTACAATTTGCATTTCTTTTATAGGCAATATTTTCTGCTCTTTGAAACACTGCTATTATTTCTCTATTGTGTAAATCTGCCATTTTGTTTTCTGACTATGAGAGTAATCTTTTCAAAATCCAACAGCACAACAGGCATGAAGAAGGCAGCTGAAAATACTTTTTGCATTGGTTTAGTCCCTGAATGACATAAAGGTGGCATGCCTAGCTCAATTGCTACTCTTGCAGGCAAACAGTTGTGAACCTTCTGTGGTAGAAGCTCATTTTAGGTATTAAAGAACAGCAGCCGCCTTTTTATTTTTCCCCTCTGCATGTGAGGACCAAGGCCAGGGAAGGAAATGTGGTTTCATTCTTCTTCAGTGTATGTTGCTGTAACTGGTCATGAGCACACCCACATCAGTGCAGGACAGAACAGATTGCAGTATGACAGCCTACAAACCAAATATCGAATTATCAAAAAGATGACCCATAACTGGAAAAGCGTAAGACTAATCATCTGCCTGACCTGCAGGAACAGAGATTTCTCACCATTATTTTCCTCCCTTTTATGCCCGTATGAGTCTACAGGTATCAACAAAATGGTATGACATAAAGCTTCTGAAATGCAGTGGAAATGCATGATCAGTAGTTGCCGCTGAGAATAAGTTTGAATATAAATGAGAGTACAGTCATCTTTCAGATGTTTGTAGGAATTATAGTACTGTAGAAAACTTCTGTTGATTGTGGTTTAGGATCAGAGAGTCAGAATCATAGAATCATAGAATGGTTTGGGCTGGAAGGGACCTTTAAAGATCATCTACTTCAAAGCCCCTGCCATGGGCAGAGACATAATTCACTAGATCAGATTGCCCAAAGCCCCGTCCAACCTGACTTTGAATACATCCAATGAAGGGACATCCACAATTTCTCTGGGCAACCTGTCCTGTGTTTCATCACACTCACTGTAAAAAGTCTTCCTATGTCCAATCTAAATCTACTCTTTTACAGTTAAAAACCATTGCCCCTTCTCCTGTCAGTACAGGCATTGTTTAAAAGTCTCTTTCTTCTAAGCCCCCTTTAAGTATGGAAAGGTCACCCTGGAGCCTTCTCTTCTCCAGGCTAAACAACCCCAACTTTCTCAGCCTTTCCTCATAGGGGAGGAGTTCCAGCCCTCTGACCACTTTTGCATCCCTCCTCTGGACCCACTCCAACAGGTCCATTTTTTGGACCTGTGTACCTGTAAAAGCCCTTATTATGCTTCACATTCATCACCAAATTCAAGTCCATCTGTGCCTTAGCTTTCCTAATCCCATCCCTACACATCCAGGCAGTGGCCCTATATTCCCCCCAGGATACATGTCCCTAGTTCCACTGCCTGTGCAGAAAGGACCACCTTAGCCAGAGGAAAAAGTAAACTTCAACATTTACTAAGGTACTTTCCATGGATTCGATCCATGATACATTTTAGACCTTGAAGTGAAGGCAAGCTATGGCTTTTAATATATTCTTGCTAACAGTATTGGAATTACCCACATCTATGAATTGCAAAATTTATATGAATAAGTTAATTCCACAAGTAATCTCAGTTTATATCCCCAATTGATATGGTTTCAGGCACAATATAAGTAACAGCTTCTTCCCTACTTCCTTATACAAAATGCAGAGAAACAGGAATGCAACATTCAAAAGCTGATGTGTAGAGAGAGAACTACCCAAAGTAACACAAAGCATCCATGACAGGGCTTTTAAGCCTTCTGCCTTTCAGAAACAACTAGATACTTTACACGGGTTGCCCTTCACTTGGGAGTCACGGCTCTGAATAATCACACAGAGGTTGGCACCTTTTAAAAAACATAAAAGCATTAGTCTTTCCTATCAAAGGACAGCCAAAGGAGGAGGTGATGCTGGCACAGTTTCATCTAACAGTACGTGCGTAGTCACCCTGAATGCAATTCATTTTTCTCCTTTGCCAGAGAACATTTGAAACACTGTTTTACCTGCCCTACAGTACTGCCTTAGCCACCAACCTGACACCTGCTATGGGAGATGGCATACGACCTCGTTGCTGCTGGTTCATTTTTCAAGATAATTAAGTATCATTTGGGCCACACAAAAGAACGGTGACAATGACTTTTGGTGGCTAGATCATGTGCTGGGTATAGGGAGTCCTACATTTTGGACTATGATATGACATGTTCTTAATAAAAAATGGCAAAATATTGGTTACATAAAGAATAGATCGCTCTGTAACCCACATGTTCATCTTGCTAAGTGCTGCAGCCAGACGAGGGATCAAATGGGGTGGTGGGACACCACCAGCCTCTTCTCAAATCTAATTGGCTTAAATAAAGGACTACTCCAATGCAGGTACATATTTGGATAGAGTATTAGATAACTGTGTTTGATTAATGAGAGAAGGTAATGCAAAGGGTGCCGAAAAATCTGATCAAGAAAAAACCCTCTAATCCTGATTTTTTCGCCTCTTATTAACACGTTGTGGATTACTAGGTGTTCAATATTAGCAAATGCGAGACTATTCAAGTTTTATAGGTTAATATACCTTCCCCCCTCCCTCTTTTTTTTCTTTTTCTTCCCCCAAATTCCAAGGTCTTGCAAGCCCACTACCTGGAATTGAAAAAAACCCAACCAAACAGAAATTGAAGTCTTGGACAAGCCTAGATGATGATTCATTTCCTTTTCATAAAGCACCTTGAACTAATCAAAGTCAAAATAAAATGCATTTCCCTAAATTAGATTCCTCTGTACCCAGTCACAGCCACTCCTCTGAAAAGCAATTATAAGAGTAGAACAATGTTAAGGTAGTTGTTTGGCTCCCACAGCTCAGCATTACCTTACGTAAAGCCTAACTGATAATTAAAGAGTGATATCAGATATTTGCCCGTTCGGTATTTTTTTTTGCTGTTATATTTTTTTCTCCAAGCCTGTTTTTAACTTTGTCCAGTGTTATAAGTAAAAACTGGAGTGCTTTTACTTCTCTGGAGGAATGAATCAAAAAAAGTAGTGGTACATGCCTGAAATCCAAGGAAAATACGGGGACTATAAAAGCAACTTCTGTTATTGTAGCACCAGTGCCATGCATATACTACTAGATAATTACATAATGTATATAAGACTATAATATTACAGTTGCTAATATAACGAACAGTATTGTGATAAGGTAATAACATACATAATCAGTGTATTATACAAGATGATAAAACGTAATATTCATATCAAGTGTTTTGCGTATTAGGACTTTGTAGAGGCTAAGATTAATTCTTTTGGGGAGCTGGTTTTTTGTGGTTTTTTTTTGTTTGGTTGGGTTTTTTTTTACTATAGCCAAAATATTTCTTCAAGATACTGCATATTTGGTTACTTTTTTGTATCAAGCATGTATCAGGTGATATCCTTTGCTTTACACATTTTACATAAATGCTGGATTTCTCAGATAGTGCATGGAATTTGAAAAAAACCCAAAGAAACTACATTTATAGAATGTATTGCTTGCTTCTGCTTCTGTAAATCCTTACAATCTCATAAAAAAAACCATACTCAGATAGAAGCCCACAAACACAGGCATGTACGCACTCACACCATAATTGCAGGCACACAGACAAGTGAAATAGAGGCAGACAAATGGAAGAAAAGCAGAATCATTTACACGGAAAGATGCAGACCCATTGTATGGTGGAAAGCTAGTAATGGAGATCTATGTTATAAGTAGTTGCATTTCAGTGCTCTCATTTCAACTGTTTGTATGCAAAAGTAATATAGCATTAGCATAACTGCTCTGCAATATGGCATAATTGCTGGAGCAACAGAAAACTCATACATTCCAAAAACATTTGTACACATAATTTCTGCAATAACGTCAAAGGAAAAAAGAGAGCAAAACCAACAATAAATGATCTAAAAGATTTTCTGAAGGAGGAGGGTTAAAATTTTGAGTTCAGCAAAGTTTTGATCTCTAGATGCATTTATTTTCTTCAAGCCACTATATGCACAGATGAAACTGTTAAAGAGCCAAATGTCAAGAAAAATTTCAAAGTAGGTGTGTATATCATATTAACTATTGTTATTTATCTACCTCAAAAACTATTCCACTAAATGCAGAGGTTTTCCTGTGATTAAAAAAAAGGGCAGTAACTTCTTCAAACTACTGGGGTCTTTCTCCAGCATCAGAGGTTACTAGCAAAATGAAAGAGGGTAGACTTAGATTAGACATTAGGAAGAAATTCTTTCCTGTGAGGGTGGTGAGCACTGGAAGAAGTTGCCCAGAGATGTTGTGGATGCCCCCTCCCTGACATTGTTCAAGGCCAGGTTGGATGAGGCTTTGAGCAACCTGGTCTAGTGGAAAGGTGTCCCTGCCCATGTCAGGGGGGGTTGGAACTAGATGATCTTTAAGGTCTCTTCCAATCCAAACCATTCTGTGATTCTATGGTATTGTGTTCCTTTTAGAACGGACATCTGGGAGGAAAGAAAAAGAGCCATGCTGCCATAATCCTTCAAAAATCCCTAGCTCTAGGTCTTTAAGGGAAAGTCAGATACAATTTTGAAGTCTTCAGGTTACTTTCTAGAATATTGAAGGCAAACTAGTTGCTGGCCTGTGTCAAGCAAAGTAAAAGTCCATTTTTGTTTTCCTGGTCTTCTTCAACATCAGAGAGCTGGAAAGATTCAGTTATATTTTTCTACAATTGATATTTGCAAAGCAAAATTGAAGTTTATTGTCTCCTTTTTCTGTATTCAGACATCTCTCATGTCTCAACTTCAGTTTTACCAACTGTTTCTACCAATCTGCTTCTGGAAAGTTGTTTATTTCTGAAAACAAAATACTTACGAAGGTTTTAAAGAAATAACTGTGATACAGCACCCAGCATAGTAGTGCAGGCTCCATTTCTAACCTAGCTATAGAGTAAACGTTGCCAAGATCTGTTGCCACAAGATTGTCGTGGGTGAGTCTGTATTTCTTATAATCCTGTCAGTCTGCCAAATTCCCTTTGTCTTGCTGGGTATGAATGCTGTTTCATATTTGAGGATACCACCTTGTGAAATAGCACAGTACTTACAAGGACAAAGAAGCTGTGCAGCATAGTTGGAGTTGTTAACACCCCTTTATACCAAGCCTGTATCATACAGGCACAGTAAGTTGACTGTACAGCTGAAGCATCAAGATGAAGCAGCTCTAGTCTGGTCCATCACTTTCTCCAGCTAGATGCTATGTATGTTGAAGGAGAAGTCAGCCTTCCTGCATCAAAATAACAGTCATACCAATAATAACCTCAAGGAAAAGGAAAAAAAAATAAACAATTAAAAAAGCTATAAGCGACTTGTTCTGTTAAAAGCAGGAAATCTAAACCTACTTCAAACTGATGAAAGTCTGCAGTTACTAAAGGCTGAACTTCTAGATAAAGAGCATAATAATACAATGAATCAACAAGACAGCACTCATACAGAATTACCCAATCCAACATGAATATGTATAATCAGCAGTCCAGATGATACACAGTTAAGGTGAAGTAAATCAGACTAGCATAAAAATTGAGACACTGGTGTAGCACTTGTTTAAATGGTACATTCCATATGGAAGTGAATATGCCCTGCCTGTGCTTCGTGCTGGCAAGCAGCAACGGAGCTACGCTAGCACGGTGCCGAGATAGAGCTGACCAGCTTAGCTGAAACACTCTGCAGCTAAATTATGACTTTTCTTCTGGCATACAGGAAGGGCTAATGCTTCAAGGGGTGACACCCATGCTGCCACGGTTTTACTACCGTGAATTGGTTTTATTTATGCCACTGGTTCCAGGGACAGTCAACTCAGATAAGAAATGGCGGCATCGTTTTACTGCACAGAAGCCCTTTCTGGTTAGCAAGCGTGCAAGGTATGTCTGAAATGTGTTGGCCTTCGTTTCTCCAGCGCTACTGCAGTCGCCGTGCTGCCTTCAGCGGCCAGAGCCCTGCCTCATTTCTCTCACGGCAGGAGAAGAGCAATAAATCTGCTCTAGAAAAACAGAAAAAACGAAGCTGGCCGTGCCTTTAAAAACACGGAAGGATTCCGGGCCTTGGATATTTATCAGTCGTTCACCCATTTCTTACGTGTATACACTGGGCCCTATTTTAGCTGATACAAACAAAGACATTTCACAGCCGTAGCTGAGGAGCTGCCTCTTTGTATCTCAGTCTTTTCAGAAACCACAGGTTTGCAGCCCGCAGCAGCAGTTCAGGGTCGTGTGTCCCCCCCCACCCCCAGCACCCGGGCACCCCATTTGTCGCGACACAAAGTCTCCCCTACTTCGTGTACCCTCCTGCGTGTCCCCGCCGGGTTATTCGGACGCGGCCCCCCCGCTCGGGGGCACACTCACTGCGCGTGCACACGCCGGGCAGAGCCGCCAGGGCACAGCAGCCTCGGGGTTTTATTCCCTCCCCGGCTCTGCTCTCCCTGCGCCCCGAGAACTGCCCGGGCGTTTCCGCCATTCCTGGCCGGCCCCCCGTGCTCCGCTGCCGCCTGTGCTGTGGGGGTGCCGCTCCTTGCACGCCAGGGCGCTCACAACACCCCGACACGGCAGTCGGGGACAGAGAAGGCGGAGGAGGTCGGGGACTACGCCGGGCGCAGCGGGAACAACCCCAGGGTCACCCGGCTGCGGGAGTGACACCCGCTCGGGCAGCCCGGAGCCGCCCGCCTCCAGCCGCGGCCAACGCCGACGGGGCGGCCCCAGCGCACCGCCGCCGCCTCCCGCGAAGCGCCATCCAGCGCCGCCGCACCCCGCGCCGCTCCCGCACCGAAACGCTTCCGCCAACGGGGAGAAGGCGCCCGCCCCGCGCCCTCCCCGGCCCCGCAGCGCCCGCCCCGCGGTTGCTAGGAGCATCCAGCCTGCCTAGCAACCAGTAGCAGCAGAGCCTGCGCGGAGAACAGCCAATCACAGCGGCGGCGATGGAGCGTGCCGGGGCGTGGTTACCGGAAGGGTTGCACCGCGGGTGTCTGGACCGGAGTGGCGGCTCCGGGCGTCCCATCGCTGCTGGGCTGGGGCACGTTCCCGCAGCAGGCAGCCTCTGAGCAGGCAACAAGGCAGAAACGCCTGGGCACTCCGGGGGGAAAGCTGGGTGAATACGTGTAGTTAACCGTGGACACATTCCCCACGCAGCCAGCCAGTTCTTCCCCTCCCCAGGTGAAAAGGCAGCCACCAGCCCCAGGCAGCTGGTGCGGGCCTCTCCTACGCTTAGGACCACAGTGCCGTCTACTCAGTATAAACCATCGCTTTTGAGGTTGCTGCAACCACTTGGGAGCAAACGCGTAGGTTAGGATGGCCTGCTCTGTGAAAACAGCAGGTCAGCCTTCAGCATAGGTCAAAAAGTTACGCCAATGCCAGACATTACTGTGAATTATGCTACAGTATAAATCTATGGTTTGCCCACATCGCAATACTAAATGAACTCTAGTACCCTCATTTAAAAAAAACCAAACAAACAACTAAAACAACAAAACTTAACAAACCCCAGCAAAAAAACTCTCACAGACCAAAACAACAACAAAAAAACCCCCACAACCCACACCAAAACAGAACTGGAAAATGCTCAGAGAAAGGCAACAAAGATAATAATGTGAAAAGGCTGTGTTTGAGAGACAGCCAGTACGGGATGGGTTAGGACTCACTGACTTGAAAAGACTAAGCTGGGAGGCCTACAAAACTGTAAGGGAAAGGTCTCATGTAGACATAGCTCTGCCATTCATCAGTTATTCCAATTTGAGAATGATGTGCCAGCAAATGAAGTGGTTCGGAGCCAGTGTCAAAATAAGCCAGGGCTTTTCACCCTAATGGTGGACCTGTGAACTCCTTAACAAATAATGTTGATGATGCTACAAGTTCATACAAGTTCAAAGGGAAATCGGACAAGTATTTGAAAGAGAAGGCTTTTGAAAAGTAAAGAAACCCCAACAAGCTCAGGACACACTCAGATCTGAAAAGAAGTTGGGAAATTGGGAGTGTGTGCAGAGGGGTAATGGTTTTAAACTAAGAGAGAGTAGATTCAGATTAGATAACAAGGAGGAAATTTTTTTACAGTGAGGGAGGTGAAACACCGGAATAGGTTGCCCCAGAGAAGTTGTGGATGCCCCATCCCTGGAAACATTGAAGTTCGGGTTGGGTGGGGCTCTGAGCAACCTGAAGTTGAAGATGTCCCTGCTCCTTGCCAGGGGGTTGGACTAGATGACCTTTAAAGGTCCGTTCCAACCCAAAACATTCTATGATCCTCTGACTCTGATCTTTGTGAGGGCCTGCAGGAGGGGGAACCCCACTGAGCAGCTTTCTTCCTGCCTCCTTTTTGCCTTTGCTGAACACCAGTTCTGAACATGCCTTTATAATAAGGTGGTATTTTCAGTGTTACTGAAATTCACGTCTGAAGTCAGAAGCAAATTTCATATCTGAAACTCCACTGTTGTTGCACTGAGTGAAAAGTTGGGCCAGTACGTTAACATTTTAAAAAATGGAGGTAAGGAAAATCAGTATATCCAGACAAGTGGGGAGTATCTCCAGTCATGCTTTCTTTGAAATTGTGGTGTGGCGAAAAGCAAATTTATTTTCTAGCTGCTATGCATACCCTACACTTTTTTTTATATGGGAGTACTAATAGAAGATGGGATTTATTGCTACTCTGAAAGACTGATTACATAGTTGTGAAGTGACTTCTGATACTGGGAATTAAAGGTTAAGTGGGAACTCACTGGACCAAGCATTTTCAGAAAGTTGAGAGGGAAATGTGTCACTGCTGGGCTTCATTGAAAGAAAATTACTTTTTTTTAAAGAAAACTCTTACTGTAAATAATGAACACTAAAGAAAGAATACTTCTGAAATATTATCTGTGTTTCATGAATGAAGAAAAGAGAGTGAGAGGCAATGAGAATAAACCCATGCAGAGTTAGGAGCTGAATTAAAAAAACATTAGAAGCAGTATTTTTTCTCATTATGATATGAGGGCCTAATTTCATGCAAAAATTATGGTCTAATTGTGGCCTCAAGGTCAAGTTCTGTAAGCCTTAACTTCAAAGCACTGTCCAAGCAGTCAGTATTGTCACCTGAAACTACTGTATAACATTGGTCTTTACTCCTAAGATATTTCTGCTATCTAAAATGACTAGGCATCTAGCTTATTCAGTGCTATTATGTATAGAGAGCTATTTTGTATTATATTATGAGGTTTTTACACTTCACAGGCCTTTTTGTGTATGTGATGCCTTGTCACAATTTAAAGAGAACTGGTTTTGACAGGGAAAAAAAGTTTTCCACAAAGATTATTTTTTCACGAAGAATTTTTGCTTTCTGCAAGGAAAGGTTACTTCTGGAAAAAAAAATTCTAAGCCTGAAAACAGATATATTTTTTCTCCCCCACATTCACAGATCCATAAATACCTGTGGCTTTACAGCTTAATGCCAACAAGGAATGCTATTTCATTCCTTCTCCATAGGCTAACTTTCCCAGTCACTATGAAACATACATCTCCTTGCCTTGCACCATGAAATAACTGTCAGTGCACTGTTGAAATATCTCTACGTGCACATACATATAAAAACCCACAGTCTGTTATTGCCCTGTAAACATTACTAAAGAGGAAAAGAAAAAAGGATGTCCACCAACCTGTTTAAAAAAAAAATCTAAATTGTGTTTTTTAGTCTTATCCATGTGCAGAAAGTGAGAGCAAATGGAAGAAGAAACTTTGTCTTTATACAAACCATGCAATGAGTATGAAACATCTATAAATTTAAAGAAATGGTTGGGTTTATTTTCCTGGTGAATGATATGTTTTTGCTTCAGGAATTACTCACATCTCATTGGTAAACCTGAGAGCAGATGAGTTTGGCTTAGTGTACTGTCAGTTCAACGACTTTAATAATACTTTAAAGGCTTTAATGTGACTGCACTGAACTGCACAGACTTTAATAGCAGCTTTCAAAAGCAGTGATGGGTTTGGTCTCAAGCTTGAGTTGTCACTTAGGACCGGAGTTCTTGTAAACAAGTTTAGCAGATGTCTCTCTAATCATTTCATTCATATAATCCACTCTGAAGAAGTACTTGTTTCTCCTCAGGAAGGCTGAAAACAGATTGTTTCTGTGTAGGCATGCAGTCATGTAGTACTCACTGGTGGAAGTCCACTACATTTGACACAGCATTTGAAATACAAATGGTATAATCTTGGTGATAATAGGAAGTTTAAGATGTAAATTGTGTTTCTAAAACTAAGGTTATACTTTCTCTCTTCCACACACTTCAGTAAAGACACTTGGCAATTCATGGTATTGGTACTCATTTAATTACTCATAACTTCACTAGCCTTGTCTTCATCAGCCAAGATCGGAGTGAAGTTAAGATTTATAACAAGAGTCTTCTGATTAGTTTTGTATTTATATTAAAAGTCCATTTAACTGTGGCAAAGTCAGTGGTCTGGAGAAAAGAGAAATAAACAGAAGAAATAAGAACAACCTAATGATGCAGTGATTTTAAGATCTTAATGTGCCACACATTCATGTTTCTTGGTACTACAAGTCCCTCCCAAGAAGAAAGTATAAAAGAAATATAATAAATCAGGATATTATAGAGCTTAGCTTTTCTGCATGGCATTGATATAGCCTAGCTCTATGCCTGCTTTTGAATTGCATGCACTGTGGAGTGGTACATTCCTATGTTCAAGTGCATGTGTTGCAAACGTCACTGGCTACGAAATGGACATTGCTCAAGAAGCTCCTTGAACTTTCGTTTTCCATCCAAAATGAATGCAGTAGATACATAGTAGTCACAATTCGCCATTTAATACGCGGCCTCTTTATTTCATTGCTTTAATCCACTACGCTGTCAGGGTGCTGGGAGCCATGGGGGACACCTGGGCTGGCAGGGTAGGGGCCTCTCCAGCCAGGGTCCATTCCACTGCCCCCCTCAGCAAGGGGACAGGATCAGGCCCAGCGAGGGTAACCAGGGTCCGATACAGTCCATTCATCACTAAGCAACTCCAAAGTGGTGTGGCATGGATGAGGCCAGGGTGGGATGTCAGCCTATGCGTCAGGTTCCAGATCAACACAGCCCATGGCCGGGCACAGGCAGGGCTGTGATGTGGTTGGAGATGTAGCTCAGGTGGGGGCCAAATGGCGGAGGCTCAGCAGAAAAGCTGCTCCTGTGGGCATGGGATCAGCCCCGGCTGAGGCCTCCCCTGCACCGCTGACTTGGGAGGGCCCTGTCCCAGGTCACTGCAGGAAGGTGACAGCCTGTGGCTGCACTGGCTCCGAGATGACCCTGAGCCCCGGCAGCCAAATCTCCAGGAATGGGGATGTACTTGGGGCCCTAATACCTGCAGTGCTGCAGGTGGTGGTTTGAAGGTGTGTTGCGCTCCAGGTGCAGTTGAAAATTCATAGACTTGTCATCATTCTGTTCTTCTGCACTACCAAAGCCCCTCATCTGAATTTATTTATGATTTTCTTCAATTTATTATGGACACTTAGCACAAAGGTACAGACTGAGAGAACTGTTATAAAGTACATAAGTACAAAAATTATTCTTCAGTATTGGGTGTATCCTTCTCAGCAACAGTTAAGTACTCAGGTACAGTTCAGTCTCTGGATTTATTAACCCAAGTGAATTTATATGCAGTAGTCTGTGACCTTATCCTCGGTCCAGTCTGGTATACATATAGTCTAGTCTGTATACATTAAGCTTAGTTCTGGCTTCAGCAAAACTGTAATGGAGTGAAGTTATTCACAGTTACTATGGAACTTGAATCAGATCTTCCCCTGCAAGGGCTTTGCGGTATCCTGTTCAGCTGTGGCTGTCCAAATACCAGCATGTCTGACAGCACAAGGCTCTCGCTTACAGGAGACCTCTTCTCTGGGTACTCAGCTGTGTTGTAGGACAACCAGGTGGATTTATACACAGTAGTCTGTGACCTTATCCTCAGTACTACCTCATCCTCAGTCTAGTATGGTATAGCTATGCTGACATATAGACATTACTGGGTCACAGAGCTTTTGGGCAGGACAGGGTGTGGCCATGGCACTATTTGACCTCTCCTGCCACTTGGTGCCAGTGGCCTGAAGCAAATGGAATACAGGTGGAAAGGATTCCTCAGAAAAGCTTTACGACAGAGAAGACTTCATACCTTTCCTTCAGTACTTTCTGAGGGTCATGTCCTATCTGATTCTGAGTTAGCATTGTTGTCTTGCATACATCTAGTTAATCAATGGAAAACTATTATTTGTGAAAACTTTATTTAAGAAGAAAATGATAATTGGTTGGATAAATCAGTCTCCCTTCCTTTTTGACTTTGGCTTGTATCCTATAGCTTTCAGGACTTGTAAGACTCAGATGTCTCTGCAATAGTTTCTAGTTTATCCTATTCCCATTTGCACAGAACTTGAATCTGTCTCATCTGCATTCCACATAAGTATGCTATGACAGTGCTCTGGGAAAGAGGGGCTCCTTTGAAGTACACAACAAGAAAAAGAAACTTGTCTGAGAATTTCAGTGATGAGGCTATGTTGTTACCCCAGCCTCTGGTGCAATGTGGAAAAGTGAACTTTTCACTGAGGGTGGCTGTATACTGCAGGTGGAGTCAGGTTAATATAAATGTGGACAACAGATTTGTATCTGTAACAGCTGGAATAGACAGCCTTGTTTGTTTTCCAAGTTTATAGATAGGTTTTTCACTCTCCTAGACTCTTGTCAGACATAATGAAGTGAATTATGCACATATACAAAAATCACACTTAAAGTACTGCTGCTTTTATAATTTGTGTGGTTTTTGTTTTGGGGGATTTTTATTTTTATTTTTTTGGTCCTGTAGTTTCACTCCCAGAATAGTCAACTAACTAAAAATGAAAGAAAGATTTCTACAAGGAAAGCAAGCACTTGAAAATAGGGGGGTTTGGTGGTGTTTTTTTGTTGTTCTTCTCAGAATATACTCTCACACCTTGATTTTTTTAATCTTCATTCTGATGCCTAAAAGAAGTAAAAGTGTCTTGACAGTGCTCTTTTGGGGCTTAACTTCTCTGTTCTCTCACTTTCTTTCACAGAATCACAGAATCACAGAATGTTAGGGATTGGAAGGGACCTCGAAAGATCATCTAGTCCAATCCCCCTGCCGGAGCAGGATTGCCTAGACCATATCACACAGGAACGCGTCCAGGCGGGTTTTGAATGTCTCCAGAGAAGGAGAGTCCACAACCTCTCTGGGCAGCCTGTTCCAGTGTTCGGTCACCCTCACCGTAAAGAAGTTTTTCCTCATATTTATGTGGAACCTCCTGTGTTCCAGCTTGCACCCATTGCCCCTTGTCCTGTCAAGGGATGTCACTGAGAAGAGCCTGGCTCCATCCTCATGACACTTGCCCTTTACATATTTATAAACATTAATGAGGTCACCCCTCAGTCTCCTCTTCTCCACGCTAAAGAGACCCAGCTCCCTCAGCCTCTCCTCATAAGGGAGATGTTCCACTCCCTTAATCATCTTCGTGGCTCTGCGCTGGACTCTCTCTAGCAGTTCCCTGTCCTTCTTGAACTGAGGGGCCCAGAACTGGACACAATATTCCAGATGCGGCCTCTCCAGGGCAGAGTAGAGGGGGAGGAGAACCTCTCTTGACCTGCTAACCACACCCCTTTTAATACACCCCAGGATGCCATTGGCCTTCTTGGCCACAAGGGCACACTGCTGGCTCATGGTCATCCTGCTGTCCACTAGGACCCCCAGGTCCCTTTCCCCTACGCTGGTCTCTAACAGGTCTGCCCCCAACTTGTACTGGTACATGGGGTTGTTCTTGCCCAGATGCAGGACTCTATACTTGCCCTTGTTATATTTCATTAAATTTCTCCCCGCCCAACTCTCCAGCCTGTCCAGGTCTCTCTGAATGGCTGTGCAGCCTTCCGTTGTGTCAGCCACTCCTCCCAGTTTTGTGTCATCAGCGAACTTGCTGACAGTGCACTCTAATCCCTCATCCAAGTCATTAATGAGTATATTGAATAGTACTGGTCCCAGTACCGACCCTTGAGGGACTCCGCTAGACACAGGGCTCCAACTGGACTCTGTCCCATTGACCACCACTCTCTGGCTTCTTTCCTTCAGCCAGTTTACAATCCACCTCACTACCCGATCATCCAGACCACACTTCCTCAGTTTAGCTGCGAGGATGCTGTGGGAGACCGTGTCAAACGCTCTACTGAAATGGAGATAGACTACATCCACAGCTTTACCATCATCTATCCACCGGGTTACGTCCTCATAAAAGGCTATCAAGTTGGTTAAGCATGACTTCCCCTTGGTGAAGCCATGTTGAGTGCCCCTAATGATCCCCCTATCCTTGATGTGCCTAGAGACAGCACCAAGGACAAGTTGTTCCATCACCTTTCCGGGGATGGAGGTGAGACTGACCGGTCTATAGTTACGCGGGTCCTCCTTCTTGCCCTTTTTGAAGACTGGAGTGACATTCACTTTCCTCCAGTCCTCAGGCACCTCTCCCGTTGCCCACGACTTAGCAAAGATGATGGAGAGTGGCCTAGCAATGACTTCCGCCAGCTCCCTCAGCACCCGCGGGTGCATCCCATCAGGGCCCATGGATTTATGGACGTCCAGATTGCTTAATTGGTCCCTGACCCAGCCCTCATCAACCAAGACAGATTCCTCCTCTATCCTGACTTCTTCTGGGGCCTCAGGGGTCCGGGGCTCCTCAGGACAGCCTCCAGCAGTATAGACAGAGGCAAAGAAGGCATTCAGTAACTCCGCCTTCTTTTTATCCTCTGTCTCCAGGGCCCCCACCTCATTCATCAGTGGGCCTACGTTGCCTCTAGTGTTGGCTTTACCTGCACTGTATTTGAAGAAGCCCTTTCTGTTGTCCTTGACCTCTCTTGCAAGGTTTAATTCCAAGGAGGCCTTAGCTTTCCTAGTTGCCTCCCTACATCCTCTGACAACAGACTTATATTCCTCCCAAGTGGCCAGCCCCTCCTTCCATGATCTGTACACCCTCTTCTTCCACTTGAGTTTGCCCAGCGGTTCCCTGTTTAGCCATGCAGGTCTCCTGGTACCCTTCCTTGACTTCCTACCTGCTGGGATGCTCTGATCTTGAGCTCGGAAGAAGCAGTCCTTGAATGCTAACCAACTATCTTGGGCCCCCTTACCTTCTAGTACCCTGTCCCATGGGATTTCCCCTAGCAATTGCTTGAAAAGGCCAAAGTTGGCCCTCCTGAAGTCCAGGGTTGTGATTCTGCTAGCTATTCTGTTCCTGCCACATGAGATCCTGAACTCTACCATCTCATGGTCACTACAACCAAGGCTGCCCTCAACCTTCACCTCTTCAACCAGACCCTCCTTGTTAGTGAGGATCAGATCCAGCAGCGCTCCTCTCCTAGTTGGCTCATCCACCATTTGCATCAGAAAGTTATCATCAACGCAGTGGAGGAACCTCCTGGACTGGGGATGGCTGTCTGAGTAGGCCTCCCAGCAAATATCAGGGTAGTTGAAATCCCCCACGACAACCAGACCCTGTAATTGCGAGACTGCTCTCAGCTGCCTGTAGAAGGCCTCATCACCCTCCTCATCCTGATCTTTCAGTTGCTCTCATGCACAAGTCTTGGATCGCTCCTTAAAGCAAAGCAGAACATCTCATTACAGAATGTATGAAAGGGATACAGTGATCTGGTTATGATTGTTTCAGCAGTTTTCACTTTTACTGCTATGTTTTTATTATTATTTTTAATTCAGTCAAGGCTAGTGCTCTGAGCCAGAATTGGCAAGGTGTGTTGTGACTGATGTGAGACTATGACAGCTTTTGACTGGTGCTGAGGTTATTCTGCTCTTAAGAAGGCAAGGACTCTCATTCATTCCCTGTGAAGAGCACAGCCCCTTCAGCTCTTGGAAACTCGTATTTTTCACTTCACAGTGAGGACAGCATGACAGTGGCAGAGAAGTCACTGCATCCCTGTTTCAGTCTCTAACCAGCAGGGACCACTGCAGTATTCAGAAGTCCATGCATCTCCTCATCTTCTTAGTCCTGCTGTCTGAAACAGCCATTTATCATTGCTTCTGTCACGGCCCTTGGGACCATAGTCTGTAAAAGGCTGAATACTTTTAATCGCCACTGAATTCACTCTGCAGCTCTTGGGAGATATCCCTGGCTTGCTAATTCCTTTTCATCATCACCTGCTCTTTTTCCATGAACCATAAAGTTTACTAGGTGATACCAGCTTTTACTCATTGAATCCAGTCCCCATACATACTGTCAATATAAAGGTGAAAACTCTGTATCCTACAGTCAATGGTCTTGAGCCTTTTGAGTCCCCTGAGCTTTTCCGTGTTCAGACTGTTATGGGAAGAGTATCATAAATAAAATTGTGTGAATAAGCTCTGATGAATAATTTATACAAATTTCTCTATTTTGTCTCTTAGGAATGTCTCAATGTAAATTGACTTCTATTTGTTTCTCGAGAGTAGTTCATTGTCCAAGGAGGCGTTTGTCTTTCATAATTAATAGTCAACGCTACCTTTCATCTGCTTCTGGTTTGACTGTTGTTTAGTCTTGATTGGCCAAACAAGTCACATTGGGGTTTACCTTTCTGTTAGAATAAAGAAACAAAATTTTTGACATAAATGTTTTACAATGCTGTTGCAAAACTTGTGAGAAAAATAATAAATGCTTTTCACTCGTTCTGAGTGACTGAGGTGTCCTTTTCCACTAAAAAGAAAAAAAAAAAGCACCGAACCTAAACCACTAAAGGCACATGGTGTAGCTGGTGGCATGGCTGTGTTTGCCAGAATATGGATCTCAGTACCTAGGCTGTGATCTCAGCTATACACTGGTTGTTTAAAGTGTCACTCATGCAAACACACACACAAAAATATAAATGAACATTTTTAATTTGTCATTAATGCAATAAGAAACTTGGGTAAAAATACTGGTAACACTGATTTGGAGATTCTTGGTCAAGCTTTAAGTAATGTTTCAGTTTTAATTTTTAAAGAAATTATTCAAATGTTAATTTCCAATATTTCAACCCTAAAAAAAAGTTTCTAGTCCAGATGATATTAACTCATTGCTGTCACTTTGCTGCGATACAAACTGTCACTTGGTATTTAGTCTAATTCTGTATTAGTTACCTGGTAAGTCCGTTGCACTGCCAGTGATCTTATCCTGCTTCTTTCTCTAAAATCAGGTTCTTAGATGATAAAATCCATACACAGCTACTATCTGCAACGGAAGAGACAAACAGTACACTGACAGGGGTGGGCAATTTATATGATCAGCCATCTTAAATTAGAAAATTGTTACCCTTGAGAGGATATATCTTGAATAAGTGTAGCGATATTGGGGGGGTTTGCTTTAAAATATACCACCAAATCTGTTCTATGAAGGAATATCACAGTGCACGCAGCACTATGATTACTGCACCTCTCTTTTACCATGCCTGGAATAATGTAGCTGTCTTAAGTTCCTGATTCACCATTGTATGTTAGTGTATAATTAGATCCACAGCTTTAACAACAGTTGCATAAAGCAGCATAGTTGAAATCAAAGGATTTTCTGAGGTAGCTGTTTTGCTTATAGCACTGTCTCTAATTGTTGGGATGCCTTTTTTCGTCATACTTTTTGCTTTGGATTACACAGCGTTCACATATAAAGAAGACCCAGTACCTTCACAGTTGCAGAATCCATCCAATCATTTACCTTATAGACAAGGTAGTGTGTGATAGCTATTAATTTCCTATAAAGAAATAATCCCCAAATGAGCCTGGAAATGTCTTCCAGATGCCTTTAAAAAACAATTATCTTCCCTCCCTTCATCATGGCCAGAATCTAGCACATTATTATGGTAATTTAATACATTTTGTCAGAGAAAAGTGCTTCAAAACACAATGGCAACATATAAGCATCTGAAGGTGTTCTTTTTGTTTCTTTTTTTTTGTTCCTGTTGCTGTTATTTAAGTCTAACTTTTATGTGAATTCTCAGCAGGATCCTAAGAAATGTCTTTAGAGGGAGTGGAAGGTCTGAAATGGTTTTGAATTGAGAGCAGAGACGATATAAAGAAACTGCCTAAGTGGTAAACGTTGCTGTCTGTAGCATGTTTTAATTTCTATGGATGGGCATGGAGATACGTGTATCTCTCTTCCTCCTTCCCATTGCCTTGAAAACTTAGAAAACCTCTGTTTTTATATTGTTTTGGGTAATACGTGATAAGATGGAAGGAAATGATGAAAACACAGGAGTATTATAAGTGCAGACTGGAGCAGATGTTTCAAATACGGCAAATGTTATTTTAGGATCGTTATATCTTGCTTTTGTGCTTTTTGAGATGACGAGACCTGAAATGTCAAAAAAGTGATTTTTCTGGTTTTTATGTAGGATTTTTATTGCTACAATTAAATTGATGAATTTGATACTGTCTTCCATGTCTGTCTTACATTTGCAAGTATACAAAGATGTTTAAAATACTACAGAAAAATGTTTTATAGCATGTGGTTTTTATATTTTTTAAAAGGCATATTGCTTGTGACCACTTGCTGTTCTTCATACCTGAGTTTATTCCCCACATACGAATAACTTGACAAGATTTTCATGGGAGCATTGTGCTACTGTGTCGACCAGTCATTCATTGAAAGCTGATACAGCTAGATCTAAAGCGGTGGTTAAGGATATATGCCTGGAATACCTTGGAGCATGAAGGCCACATCTAAATTGGTCCTGGAGGTTGTTCCAAAGGGCACCCTAGGGAATTTCTTATGGGCAGAATTAGTGAAATAGCCTGTGCCCATGCTAGTGTAGAGGTAATACAGATTTGTAGTTTATAAGTTAGTTCTCAGAAAAGTTTCTATGATGTGTTGTAGAGGCCATACCTTGTATGCGTGTAAACTTACTGTACTATTTATGGCCGTCAGCAGTTAGACTTCACAGTGAGTTTATTACACTATAATGCGCAGCAATCTACATGGTTCAGTTGGACGATATCAGTTGTTCATTGCTAGGAAAAAAAATATTAGCTACACTTACAAAAAGCTGTGCCTAATCTTTCATCACTGGTCTCTCACTAAGCACAGGTTCAAACTTCCAAGATGGGAGAGAAATAGGCTGCTTTTATCTTCTAGATGTTAGTAGGTGTGCCCAGTACTCAGACACTTAGTCCCCTATAGGGACTTGAAGCAGTTCTAAGGCAGGTTTGGGAGCTCTCCTCTGTTAGATACATTTGAGCTTCACCCCGTCAGTCATCTCTAAGCTATCTGAACTCAGCTGAGCCAAGGAAGAAAGGATGTAACATTCAGCTGCTTCTGGAGCTAAGGAGATTTCTTAAGACAAAAAATTTCCTGCTCCCTCTAGTCATGCACATGGAAAACACAAGTCAGTGATGAATGGACAGAAGTGTGTCTGTCTGTATCTTACCAGTGTTAACAGCATAGGGTAATTCAACAGAACCCTGCTGAATCTACAGGGTTCTGAAACAGGGAGTTCAACATAGCAGTTCAAAAACAGTGACGTTAAGACACTATCTTAACTTCAACTTTTTAGGTATTTTAATTTCTTTGCATTGTAAAAGCCATAACAGCAACAGAATTCTGATGCTCTGCAGACATCAGGGATGCAGATTTGTTTGCAGTATACCCTCCGTGCAAGACAAACTCCCTCCCACCATCCTCATGCACAGACCAGGTTCATTTTGTGGGAAGGACACATATGCAGAATTGTCTGCAGTATTTCACTATCCTCAAAAGGGAGGCTGCTCAATAAGTGCTTGCAGAAGCAGGCAATGGATGCAGGAATTTAAGCAGTGCTTACCAGATCACTAGATGGGATTCAGCCAAGCATTTTGGCTCCAACCATATTACAGACTAGACAAAGATACTCTCAGAGGCAGGTGTCAGAAGGTAACAAGGGTTGCAAACTGTGTATGGCATACCTGGTGACAAGGTGGTGTCTTCTGCTCCTGTACAGCAACCATGCCATCCCAGAATGACCCAGTTTACTCTGAACTGTGCTGATGTGTGCTAACCAGCTGGAATGAAAATCCAGAAACATCCTTCCTCAGATCAGTCCTTTCAGCTGTCATGTTTTAGGCTCAGCTGGCTGCTAAGCACCACACAGCCGCTTGCTCACTCCTGCCCCGGGTTGGATGGGGAGGAGAAAATATAATGAAAGCCTCGTGGGTTGAGACAAGGAGAGGGAGGGATATTATGGACTAGTTATGGTCCCAGGTAAAACAGATTCAACTTGGGGAAAAAGTCAATTTAATTTATTACCAATCAAATCAGAGTAGAATAATGATACATTAAACCAAATCTTAAAAACACCTTCCCCCCACCCCTCCCTTCTTCCTGGGTTCAAGTTACTTTGCTCCTGGATTTCTCTACCTGCTCCTCCACAGCAGCGCAGGGGGACAGGGAATGGGAGTTGTGGTGAGTTCATCACATGTCTCTGCCGCTCCTTCCTCCTCAGGGGGAGGACTCCTCACACTCTTCCCCTGCTCCAGTGTTGTGTCCCTCCCATGGGAGACAGTATTCCACAAACTCTCCAACGTGATTTCTTCCCACGGGCTACAGTTCTTCACAAACTGCTCCAGCACAGGCTTCCCATGGGGTCACAGCCTCCTTCAGGTGCATCCACCTGCTCCAGCATGGGGTCCTCCATGGGCTGCAGGTGGATATCTGCTCCACCATTAACCTTCACAGGCTGCAGGGGGACAGCCTACCTCACCATGGGCCGCAGGGAAATCTCTGCTCCAGCAGCTGGAGCACCTCCTCCCCCTCCTTCTTCACTGACCTTCGTGTCTGTGGAATCCTTTCTCTCACATCTCACTCCTCTCTCTGCTGCAGGTCTTCCTGCTGTTTCTTTTTCCCTTCTTAAATACGTTATCACAGAGGCACTACCACCATCAGTGATGGGCTGGGCCTTGGCCAGAGGTGGGTCCGACTTGGAGCTGGGGAAAATTCTAGCAGCTTCTCACAAGAGCCACCCCTGTAGCTCCTCCGCTGCTACCAAAGCCCTTGTCCTGTCACTACAGGACCTATTAAAAAGTCTGTCCCCATCTTTCTTATAAGCCCCCTTTAAGTATCGGAAGGCCACAAGAAGGTCTCTCCATAGACTTCTCCAGGCTGAAAACCCCCAACTCTCTCATCCTTTCCTCATAGGAGAGATGTTCCAGCCCTTTGATCATTTTTGTGGCCCTCTCTGGACCCAATCTAACAGGTCCATCTCTGTCTTGTGCTGCAACTCCAGTGCTGGATGCAGTACTCCAGGTGAATTCTCACCAGAGTGGAGTAGAAGGGCAGAATCACCTCCCTGGACCTGCTGGCCACTCTTGCTTTGATGCAGCCCAGAATATGGTTGGCTTTCTGGGCCGTGAGTGCACATTGCTGGCTTACATCCAGCTTTTCATCCACCAGTACCCCAAAGTCCTTCTCCACAGGGCTGCTCTCAATCTCTTCATCCCCCACAGCCTGTATTGATACCAGGGGTTGTGCTGACTAAGATGCAGGACCTTGCACTTGGCCTTGTTGAACCTCATGAGGTTCGTAGAGGCACATTTCTCAAGCTGGTCCAGGTCCCTCTGGATGACATCCCATCCTTCAGGTGTGTCAACCACACCAGTCAGCTTGGTGTCATCTGCAGACTTGCTGAGAGTGCACTCAATTCCACTATCTATGTGATTAATGAAGGCATTAAACAGCTCTAGTCCCCCTACAGATTCCCGAGGGACACTGCTCATCACTGATCTCCATCTGGACATTGAGCACTACTCTCTGGTTGCAACCATCCAGCCAATTCTTACTATGTCATGTCTCAGCTTCCCCTCCTCTCCCTCCTTAACCCAATCTTCTCCTCATCTTCCCTTTCTCCAACTCATCCTCATGGTATGGTTAACCAGCATGTGCAACCACAATCCTAATTTCTGACCTGCTTTGTATTGCTTTTTAGCTCCTATTTAGAACAGGGAATTCTTACATCTGCCTAAAATGCTGAACCTCTGAGTGAACAACTATTTCTATATCTCAGTGACAAGATAATTCCACTCAGGAATTCCTAGGAAACAGGTCCCAGAGCCCATCAAGTTTAATTTCCTTAGAGACTGTGAGGAACCCTCAAACCTCCACCAAGAGTCACCCCAAACATCACTGATCTTTGCAAACTGATTGCCACGGAGATCTCCCAATCTATTGCACTGTGAAGCTACTAAGCAGCTATCAAAAACCAGAATTTTGCAGAAATTAGTTATGTTACCTTTCAAAATTTGAGTCAGCCAACTATTGCCATCTATGGCTTAAGCCACCTCTGTGGTCTATGCTTAGGAAATTTATTTACTTCAGTTTTCAGAGGGCTTATAGAAGTATGATCTTAATGATTCAAAACCTCTGAACTGTTCCTCAAGTTTTGAGGTTATATTTAATTCCACAAAGTCACCGAAAACATGAATTATGTAACTATGATGTCATATCACAGTTTAGGTTAAGTTCCCATGGAATGCAATGAGTGTGAAGTCTCACTCAGGAGGAGCTTTTACTTTGCAAGATTGGAGTGCAATTTTTGAAAGGCAAGAATACAAGTCAGATGTGGATCTCTTTTTGATTTACAATGTGATTTCAATACTTAATTTCAATTTCCTTTTCTCAGGATAGAGGTGGAACAAAAACATTAAACTTCAGCACTGAGATCAGTAGAAACCACAGGATAACTTTCATCTCTGCTTGGAGAAGGTTTTGCAGATGTAAAGGCCCTGAGTCAGGAGGGTACTTGGAAAATCCTAATAGGTAAGGTTTGCTACTGGTTATCTTGCTGCATCAAGGCACTAACATGCAAGTGCTTTTACTTTTAGGGATGATAAATAGAAAATGAGAAAACCACTGATTTTTTTATACAAAGAGGAAAAACCTGCTTATGCATATTCCTGACACGAGTACAATTTGTTGCTATACAGAAAGCAGCATTACAGATTCTACAGTAACGCTTTTGTCATGGGAAAAGCAATTTGGAAAATTGGAACCTGTCATTACCCTAACCAGTATAGTTTTCTTTATAACACTGCATACTCTTAGAAATACAAATATTGATGTTTAAAATGAGAGAGAGATTAAGAGGAAATTTACAAAGAGTCATTTAGAGAGAAACAGTGGTTTTGCAATTTACAAGAACAATTTAACAAGATGTGTTAACATAGTGTATCAGAAACAAGGAACATGATTTTAATTAGATTTATAAGCTTAATTATGTGTAAAATCGTGGGGGGGCTTTTTGGTTTGTTTGGTTGGGTTTTTTTTTGTTTTGTTTTAATCTGTACCTACCTGCATTACTTGAGATCACATTTAAAGCATGTACGGTCTCTTGAAACTCCTTGAGGCCCTTTAACATGATAGTTTCCCAAGTATGCATGATTTTATTGTCTGTTGAAAAAATATGTATGAACATGTGCTGTTCAGCTGAGTGCTACAATATTACAGATCAATTCAGACTTTTCGTAGTCTATATAGGATCTAGCCAAACTCCAGATCTATAACCAGTATCTCTAATCTAGCATTAGAGTAACAGGAGGTCTTAAGTAGTTCTAAGTGCTAAGGGTCTCAGTTTCACTTAAAGGCAACACTCCCTTTTACATGAGATGAGGATTCCAAAACCAGATTCTGTTCTTCCTGTGACAGTCACAGGATGTTTTGAAAACTGTTGACTTGAACATGACTGGGACCGCATAGGCAGCGTGACAGACAGGTGTTATGAAATCAGTAATAGCTCACACGCAGCTCTGGATATTAGAAATGGATTTTCTCATGTCACAGTCCTGTTCCCATTGATCAGATACCCAGAAGGAAAAAATGAACAGAGCAGCAGGCCACAGTTTTCTTAACTCAGCAATGTGGAGAAGTACTGGCCACACACTTTGTCTTCTCAGATACCAGGCAATTTACTGAATCCAGAGAGGAACTATAGAGCTCTTGGTAATGTAATCAGTGCTGTGGGGCAGGTTTTCTCTGTCTTATTCCACAGGGGTCGGATGAGTTCTGTATGCTTTTGCAAAGGAGAGAGAACCATAAAGAAAACCACCAAATATCCAAGTTTCCTTTTTTTTTTTTTTTTTCTGACAGATAAATAGTTCCCCAGCTCCATCTCAGATACCTCCGAGACTGGACTATTTATCATTTACTTTAAGTGAAGAGAACACAGAAACCAACAGTAAGAGTACTCCTTTCCTGCAAAGTATTAAAATCGGCTCCAACAGGTAAAAAAAAATACCTTTCTGATCCAAAAAATAGGATGTCCTTGAAATTCACAGAACCTTGGAAAGGTGGTGAATTGTATCGAGAGACAGGAGGGCATTGAAAGCATCAGGTCACCTCTACAGTGCCTTGAAAAGCTTTGAAATGTGTGGGAGAGTGAACTGGACACCTGCCTTCATTCTGCTTTCTGTCATCAGGAAAACACATCTGCTTTCCTCTATGGCATACCCCAAGTTGTCTGACCAGCTGAGGCCTGATGTTGGAATGACCCTTCCTTCATATTATTCCCAGAACCTACTTACCTCTAAAAATATCCCCTGCTATCTGTTTCTCAGGTGGGATGGGAGATACTAACTAGCATGAGTTATGCTGCCAGAGACTTCAAGGAAGTAAGAGCAACACTTTAGGAAGGGTTTGCTCACCAAGTATGTCATGAGGCCAAACAAACTGTGGAAAACACAATGGAACAGCCACATCACAGCATTGCAGGTCTGCAGGTCAAGTGTCATATACTCACTTGTGCTTTCATGTAGCTTTCAGCAGTATTTTACACAATTTATGGGATACAAAACGAGTTAAAAAAAAGAAAGAGCTGAGGGATGGGAAATGTTAAGGTGAATACTTAAAAATACCTAATATCAATTTAAAGCTGATCTCTAGGGCCTCACAAAAATTAAATGCTTGAGCTGTAGTCTATGGTATTTAACAGGAAATGCTAACTTCTTTGACCACTTATTAAGAGAGAATTCTGAACTACTGAATTCAGTCTGTCATTTTCTGTGATGACTAAAAATATGCACAAAAAGGAATAATAAATCAATGGAGAATTCTTTAACCAAGTGTATTATCTAGTGAGAACATAAGCTGAAATAATTTGCGTATCAGCTATACCTTTTCTCCATAGCATCTCTCCAGATAAAGAAACATGGGCAGTGACTATACCAGATTTCTCAGAAGCTTCCACTGTTGCCCCATAAAGCAGTTTCAGGACCTGCCATGACACACCAACATCCGATTGTACATCTTTAACTGATTTAACCTGAAAATTCTTAGCCAAAAAATGCTGCTTATAAGAAAATTGAATCATGACCATTTACTTTTTCATCAATTCTTACATTTGTAGGAGGTTTAACGTTCCAAATTCTGAATGCTGCATTGTTCATTTGTGAAATATGTCACAGTGCATTTAAGATCTTTGCATACTTACCTGATCTTAAGCTTAGTTCTAAGTACTTTCATTTCTTTCAGAGTTCTAAAAATTCTGAGTTAAGTCACAAGAGTTCCTTACCAATTAGTAGAATATTTATTCACCTAAAACTATTATGCTGTAAATTTTTCTTTTTAGGAGTATGTTGGAGTTTCACATTTTAAACATACCTAGTTGTCTGAATGATTTATGATACATAAGTTTTGTTTCTCAGCTTCGAATACCTATGGTTACATATGCTATGGAATTTAATTTAAACCACACCTATTATGCTCTGGACAAATCTGTTAAAAGACTCTGCTATGTTTAGCCCAAAGATTTTTGCCATGTTTTCCCTTTTACAGCAGCCTCTTATTCTAGAAATGTTGAAAATCTGTCATATATTTTTAATTGGAATATTACAATAATCCTCTCCCATGCTTTCATTATAAGGCTTATTGGTCATTGTAATTTCCTCTTTGACGGTCTGCCAAATTCGGCTTTATAAAAATGACAGCAAAGAATTCAGCTGCCAGGGTTTTTTTTCTCCTTACAAAAGCTGTATAGTATTTATACATCGCTACATTCATACATTTTTCATATAGATTCAATGGCTGCCAATCCTTATCAAACATTAAGGTAAATATAAGATTATTTTTCTCTGCATTCATACTTGTCAAAATTCTATTTATTGAAAAAACAGTAATTAGATCCGCTTGTTTGTGTACAGTCGTAATAGTCACAGAGCTGGGATATGCAGTACCCTCATGTAAATCCTTCTGCAAGACGACAGTTTCATAGTGAAAAAAACATTTCGGGGTGACACTGCCTCTGACAGCAACAGGTACTTCTTCACGTAGTTTCTTGTCCTTCAGTTATATTCATGGATCTTTATAGTGGGAGAAGAAGTCACTATTATGTGATATAGGATCTAATTTTTATTTAAACAGTATTTTTTCTTTTAACTGAGACTTGTTCCCTCATCCAGATCACAATACAACTCCACACACAGCTCTGCCTTGGGAATGGAGATGGCAGCATGGGGACAGGAATGATCAGCTGAGAAGTAAGGTTACTTAAATATCCACAAACAATTCGTATCGTGGAGGCACTGCCTTGCTCATGAGCAGCATCAGGTAAATCATAGAACCATAGAATGGTTTGGGTTGGAAGGGACCTTAAAGATGATATAGTTCCAACCCCCCTGCCATTGACAGGGACACCTTTCCACTAGACCAGGTTGCTCAAAGCCCCATCCAACCTGGCCTTGAACACTGCCAGGGAGGGGGCATCCACAACTTCTTTGGGCAACCTGTTCCACTGTCTCACCACCCTCACTGTATAGAATCTCTCCCTAATATCTAATCTAAATCTACCCTCTTTCAGTTTAAAACCGTTCCCCCTCATCCTATCACTACATGCCCTTGTAAAAAGTCCCTCTCCCGCTTTCCTGTAGGCCCCCTTCAGGTACTGGAAGACTGCTAGAAGGTCGCCCTGGAGCCTTCTCTTCTCCAGGCTGAAGAGCCCCAGCTCTCTCAGCCTGTCTTCATAGGAGAGGTGCTCCAGCCCTCTCATCATCTTCATGGCCCTCCTCTGGACTCGCTCCAACAGCTCCATATCCTTCTTATGTTGGGGGCCCCAGAGCTGGATGCAGTACTCTAGGTGGGGTCTCATGAGAGTGGAGTAGAGGGGCAGAATCACCTCCCTCGACATGCTGGACATGCTGCTTTTGATGCAGCCCGGGATACGGTTGGCCTTCTGGGCTGTGAGTGCACATTGCCGGCTCATGTTGAGCTTCTCGTCAACCATCACCCTTAAGTCCTTCTCCTCAGGGCTGCTCTCAATCCATTCTCCACCCAGCCTGTATTTGTGCTTGGGATTGCCCCGACCCACATGCATGACCTTGCACTTGGCCTTGTTGAACTTCATGCGGTTTGCACAGGCCCAGCTCTCAAGGTCCCTCTGGATGGCATCCCTTCCCTCCAGCGTGTCGACCACACCACACAGCTTGGTGTCATCGGCAAACTTGCTGAGGGTGCACTCAATCCCACTGTCCATGATGCTGAAAAAGATGTCAAACAGCACCGGTCCCAATACCAACCCCTGAGGAATGCCACTCGTCACTTGTGTCCACTTGGACATTGAGCCGTTGACAGCAACTCTGAATGTGACCATCCAGCCAATTCCTTATCCACCAAGTGGTCCATCCATCAAGTCCATGTCTCTCCAATTTAGAGACAAGGATGTCGTGCAGGACAGTGTCAAATGCTTTGCATAGGTCCGGGTAGATGACATCAGTTCACAGAATCACAGAATGTTAGGGATTGGAAGGGACCTCGAAAGATCATCTAGTCCAATCCCCCTGCCGGAGCAGGATTGCCTAGACCATATCACACAGGAACGCGTCCAGGCGGGTTTTGAATGTCTCCAGAGAAGGAGAGTCCACAACCTCTCTGGGCAGCCTGTTCCAGTGTTCAGTCACCCTCACCGTAAAGAAGTTTTTCCTCAAATTTAAGTGGAACCTCCTGTGTTCCATCTTGCACCCATTGCCCCTTGTCCTGTCAAGGGATGTCACTGAGAAGAGCCTGGCTCCATCCTCTTAACACTTGCCCTTTACATATTTATAAACATTAATGAGGTCACCCCTCAGTCTCCTCTTCTCTAAGCTAAAGAGACCCAGCTCCCTCAGCCTCTCCTCATAAGGGAGATGTTCCACTCCCTTAATCATCTTCGTGGCTCTGCGCTGGACTCTCTCTAGCAGAGACAGTTGCTCTTCCCTTATCCACTAGCACTGTAACTCTGTCGTACAAGGCCACCAAATTTGTCAGGCATGATTTGCCCTTAGTGAAGCCATGTTGGCTGTCACCAATCACCTCCTTGATTTTCATGTGCCTTAGTATAGTTTCCAGGAGGATCTGCTCCATGATCTTTCCAGGCACAGAGATGAGACTGACAGGCCTATAGTTCCCTGGGTCTTCCTTTTTTCCTGTCTTGAAATGGGGGTTATTTTTCCCCTTTTCCAGTCAGTGGGAACTTCACCAGACTGCCACGACTTCTCAAAAATTATGCATAGCGGCTTAGCAACTTCATCTGCCAGTTCCCTCATGACCCATGGATGCACCTCATGAGATCCCATGGACTTGTGTACCTTCAGGTTCCTTAGATGGTCTTGAACCTGATCTTCTCCTACAGTGGGTGGTTCTTCATCCTCCCAGTCCCTGCCTCTGCCTTCTGTGACTTGGGCAGTGTGGCTAGAGCACTTGCTGGTGAAGACTGAGGCAAAGAAGTCGTTGAGTACCTCAGCCTTCTCCATATCCCAGGTAAACAGGTCTCCTGTTTCCTTCCAGAGAGGGCCCACGTTTTCCCTAGTCTTCTTTTTATCACCAATGTACCTATAGAAGCATTTCTTGTTGCCCTTGACATCCCTGGCCAGATTGAATTCTATCAGGGCTTTGGCTTTCCAAACCTGATCCCTGGCTGCTCAGACAATTTCTCTGTATTCCTCCCAGGCTACCTGCCCTTGCTTCCATCCTCTGTAGGCTTCCTTCTTGTGCCCGAGTTTATCCAGGAGCTCCTTGGTCATCCATGCAGGCCTCCTAGCATTTTTGCCTGCCTTGCTCTTTGTTGGGATGCATTGCTCCTGAGCCTGGAAGAGGTGGTCCTTGAATATTAACCAGCTTTCTTGGGCCCCTCTTCCCTCCAGGGCTTTATCCCAAGGGACTCTACCAAGCAGGTCCCTGAAGAGGCCAAAGTCTGCTCTCCTGAAGGCCAGGGTGGCGAGCTTGCTGCGTGCCCTCCATTAAAATGCACAGGTAATTTCCCTTCTTCTTTCCAAGAGGGAGATGGAAGAAAGGGAAAACAGACTTCATGTTAAAAATGGCAGCTATTGCACCTCAGATACGGTCTGAAAAGTTCAAACACTGTTACAGCAGCAGTACAAAAATCTAAAGAAAACAATGCTGCAAGCATTCAAGCCCTGTGCTGCTTATTAAGCAAGCCACTTCCCCATATACTCAGAACTTCAAATATGTCTTTGCTCTTAACATTTGCTTTCAAGATTTATAGACGTACTCACTGTGCCTGACATAAATGCTTTTGCACACATTATGCTTGCAAAACCTCATAATGGGCATGTAAATAGATATTTATTCACTCAAAGCCAGTAACTACACATAAATACTGCTTCTGCAGTTATGCTGGTGTATCCATTGAAATCTTCTTTCAAACTGTTTTCCAAGCAGTGCTCATCAGGGAACACGTATAGGGGCTTTTTTGTTGTTTTGGTTTGTTTTTTTGTTGTTGTTTTTGTTTGTGTGGGATTGTTTTCTTTTTTAAGCAGCAGTAGATACAGGCATAAGACAGACGTAGAGGCTGTGCGGCAGTTACTGCAGCATGTCACTGGAGCTGCCTGCCCTCCATCGGGGGGTGCTGTGTGAAGTGGAGCACAGACAGCAGCAACCTTTCCTCCCAGTTTCTTCAGCTGAACTGGTGGTTTGTATTGTCATTAACACACAAGTACACATAGTTTTACTTTCACATGCTCAGAATCAGATTCTGGAGACAATGAGATTCCCGCCCTGACAACCATGGAAGCTGGATCAAGTGCTCTGCCTCATTCTCTCTACGCCCACAAAACTGCCACAACAATTATCAGCAGAGTTATGAAGATAAATTAATGTAAGATTGCTATAGAATTTATGTATCAGAGCTTCACAAACACAAAGTGCTTTTAACCACCAGGTCTTTAGTCAAGAACAATAACAAAAGTCATTATTTCCTCCCACTACATTAAAAGAGGAAAAAAAAAAAAAAAGTCCACCATTTTCTGATGATGTTACCCCTCTCATTCTGCATCCATTTGGCATAACACTGCATTTCTCTCATGAGAATAGTAGATGCACTTTTGGTCTTTAAAACAAGAACACAAACACACCAGTGATCTGTACTGTTATTAAAAGGATGACAAACACAATTGTGAAACTAATTCTATTATGCATTAGGACAAAAATCACAACTAGAGTTACTGTGGTTGCAGAGGTTTTCTCTGTGGAGGACAGAAGATACTTTACCTTCTCATTCAGTTTCCCAACCTTACATAAAGGTTAAATCACTGCTATTATAATTCTGCTAAAGAACTGTTAGAATAAGGTTTGCAATGCAATATAAAGAAAATGGATCAAATATTTTGTCAACTCCCCAGGATACATTAAGAGAGGAGGTACTCAGTGTGTTAGCTTTCTGAAATGAAACTTCAGCTGTATTCTGCTTTGAACTACTTCTCTACTTCAGCAGATCAGTTTAGCTTGGTCAAATTTCTACTTATAATCAACACGATCAATTAATGTAATAGATTTCTGAATATAATGACTGTTCAGAAGCAAAACCAAACAAACCCTATAATGTTTCCATCTATGATTTCACACGCTTCAATGACTAGCACTTACTAATTCAAGGGCAGAGCATTTCTTGCTCGTATCATTCAGAACAAGAATTCTTTTACTTTCCACAGTACGTATTAATTTCAAATTGTACTGTCAACACATTAATAGGATTCAGCCCCAATTTGTATTCGTAGCAGGGAATGAGAGGCCCTCTTTTTATAGCGGAGAGCTAGCTGGCTTATATTTTAAAGAGATAAGGCATATTTGCTATTCTCTTGTTTAATTAAGAAATAACCAAAATTAATTTAAATTCAAGGTAAAAGGTAATTTTATTAATTTGTATTTCAGTTTAGGAAGATAAAATGGCACCAACTAAAAGCTTCAAAGAGTGGTGGGAAAACTGAAAAGGAAATGTTGATATAGCATGTTTTATACTGTGCAATTAGTTTGTGTTAAGCTAAGCCTAAGCCATAAAGGTCATTACTTATGCGAACTTTAAAGCTGGGGTGACTTTCTTACAGTATAAAATTACATATTCATCCTTATTCCAAAATTATTTGGGAATACTTGTGTTCCAGTTACTGCTCCAAATGTATCTATTCTTTTTCATTAAATTCTTATTTAGACTTAATGACGAAGGCAGCTGAAACAGTGATGAGTGGTGACTGCTTTCCCTCGGTTCATATTCTGCTGACATTCTGCTAATGCTGTTACTCTGAATTTCCTTCCTTATTTATGGTTTCATTGCTGTCTCAAGAAACCTCAAGATGCATGAAAAAAGACACCATTCTGAGTTAAACTGTGTTCAATACAGCTTTCTTGATTGGGAAGGAAGACACTGCTGCCATATTAGACTGCCTCCACATAAGAAAATGACCAAGGATTAAGGCTTCCAACTTCTGAATTTGCCTCATGACATTCTGTGCTATGCCCTGAGGCAAGCTTTAAGTTTCAGCCTGTATGCCTGTTTTCACAGTGAAAGTGCTATGGCCCTAAGACATTTTTTATTAGCTTGCTTTCCTTTTTTCTCCTTACATTTTTATACATAGATCATAAACATGGATTTCATCTTGCTTTGTTTACATAGAACAGATTTAGTTCCCTTATAAACCTGTAAATGAAAATAAACACTAGTGATTGTTGTCATGTCTAAGCAGTTAGTCACAAGTCTCAGAAGACAAATTACTCTAAGCAGAGTTTCAGGAACAGCAGACATTGAAGACTGCTCATTGTAACTCATCTTTATTATGAAAAAGAAAACAACAAAAGTGAGCATTGCCAGTGATGTGCTATCCTTTTATCTGACCATTTAAATAAGGTTTCATGGGAAAGAGAAAACTAATGCTTGAATTAAGGCTTTTATAGAAACTATTTATTTATATTTTTTTGTTCTGTGAACAGTAAGAAGTAAGTGTTTCTGTCCTTAGTTGTCCTACTCAATGCTTCAGTTTCCCTCTGTACCTTGTAGCTGAACGAAGCCTATTCTCCAATACAACTCCAGCAGGCAAAAAGAGATGAACACTGTGAGTAGACCAAAGCTATTCACACACTGATTAGCCTCTCCAGGTATATCAGAAATTAATTTGTTTTTCCTGTCAGCAGAAGTCACTGATTTGCATCTCTGCTGTACTCAGCTATCCTTTGCACAAAATATATAAGAATCTTTGAAAATAAAACTTTGAAAACTATATCTTTTTAAAAGCATGTCCAAAATTAACCAGTGCGTTCAAAAGTTACTTCAGGGAGATGTGACTGACAAAGGTAGGTAGTAAAATTGCATAAGTGTCATTCCATTCTAGAAGTATAAGAGGGCTAGAACTGAATAGTAGTCTTAGAAAAGCAGATTTCTGGAAATAGAATTGTATTTAGAAGGAGTTTGCAATCTCTTGCTATTCAAAACCGAGAAACTCTGAACAGTACTAGAAGGATATAGATAAAAAAGTTAATTTAGAGAGGGTTTAGACACAGAGCATGATTAGTTTGTGACATCAGGGGATTAACCCAAAGATCTTGCATTGTCTTTCTTGTCATGTCTTGTAACATCAGTCCATTCAGAGATTCAGTTTATTCTATAAAGGTCACAGTATTCTGATGTAATAGATTAATATTAAAAAAAAACAGTAAAAAACTGATCCTAGTTATCAGTAAATACATCAATAAAATTCTGGTTCTAGCAGTGCTAAATAACTACAAATAGACCCTAAGCTATCTCCAAGATACTTCACATCATAGTTTCTCAGGCTTTGAGACTGCATTACTAACAAACATTGTCATATTTGAAAGCAGAGAATTTTTACAAGCAAAAGCACTACAGTATCTTAAGTTACTCTAACACATCCTCCGTCACCTGACAGAGCACACTGGGGATAATGACTCCAGAGCTGCTCATCAAAATTTCTCATCAAGCAGCATATCTTTGAAACTACCCATTACGTTAAGTTTACCAGCAATTCCCATACCATATGCATTTGATTTTTGATTTTAATTCACAAACTTAGAAATATTTTTAACTACTTATGCAGTTTGGAGAGCACAGAAAAACTTACTACATGCTCTGATCAGTAAATTTCACAACAAAATCATCCTTCCTTTCTCCATCTAGGTATTGAAGCAATGGTCTGGGTTTACTTCAAACGTTTTGTAGCGCCGTCTTGTTAGAATCCAGAAGCAGTGCCGTGAACAGTTAGCATCAGCATGGCTATTCTGTCCTTGAACATCAGTTATAAAGGTTCCCAAGTTTCATATGTTTTGATATATCAGTCATGTTTGCCGAGAGGTTATACCTCCTAAAGCAAGGTAAGAGAAAGGTAGAACAGGAATGGAAAAAACAGACCTGCTGTTTTCCTAGCAAAGTGTAAGGGGATTGCCCATATCAAAACTACAAAAATAAAGGCATTTATCGCAGACATATTTCAGCTACTGTGATGACCATTCTCCATACAAGAGGGAAAACTTAAGAAAATAGCCTATCAGACCTTGCATAAACATCTATTGATTTCACTGGCTACAGTCTATCTGATCTCATTCTCTTTAGAAAAAATTACTGAGTTGTGGCACATCATTATTGCCAGCAGCATCAGACTTGTTCCAGTGTAAGATCGCACTAACCCATTAATGGTTTCATTGACAGCTCTGTGAGGAACAGGCAGGGGTCCTGCCTATTTCCCAGGAGGTTCATAAGCAAGCTTTCACACTATGGCTCATCCTGCAAATTCCCACTACAAAGGAATCATAATCATAGAGCAAAGTATGTGCTATATTTAAGAACAGGTTGCCAAAGTCTAATAGAAATTCAAACATGTTGTGGAACTGAGAGACAAAGTAAGATAGATTGTTATGCCTTACAGTTAAGTCTGAATTTTGAGAAAAGTACACAAATATATCTTCATTAAAAAGAATATTATTTGAGTGCTTTTATTTCATTCAACCTTTGTCCATCTGCAATCATCTAATTGTGACATACTTACTCAGCAAGCTTTTGTACATTTAAATATAAAGCATTCTGGAGCAACAGGATGGCAGTCTTCCTTGATTGCTGTTTGAAGAGCACTATGGATAATATGATGCCTGAAGATGTCATAAGCTTATCAGATTTCCTTTCTATTTCATAAAGCAAGATAACTCCATACTCTGAACCACAAACCTGTATTTGCTTCCCTTACATTTTCCTTTAATCTTTCAACCGTGAGTACTTTTAAACAAATAATTATGTTCTTTCCTGCAAGAAAGGTGCTAGAAAAACTGTTTACATCACTAAAAAGATCTCTAAGCCCTAAGGTAAGGATTTCCCACAGAAAAAAATTGTTTTTCTGAAAAACCGTCAAAGGAAGAGTTTATTAGTAAAAGTAGGAATCATTAGTTACCACAGAAAAGTAAGCAAAATAAATGAATGCGGAAAATCCATTCTGCACATGCACCAACAAAACATTTAAGCATAAGCTTGATTATAAGGAAGTGTGTAATCCCTGTGGCCTACATGACTGTTAGGAGATCATATCACCAGGATATGTGAGCTATTTTTCCTTTCAGGGAATTGCTGAATTTCTGGGATTCCAGGATACCTTTGGAAAGGTCACTCTGAGCTTATTAATAAACTAAGAAAACAGGTAGGCTGAATGGCTCTATTATAGCTTATATTGAGATGCATAATGTGTCATTTGAACCAAAGAAATTATGGACTAAATGATGACAAAATTATAAGTCTGCTTGTTGTTTGGTCTGCAGACCTAACAAAAAACTATAAAGAAAATAGCAGTAATAATTTTAGTCAAAGCACTTGTTGTAGGAAAATAATTTTCCATTACTGAAGACATTTGATTATTTCCTACTTTATGCTGTAAGTTCTATAAACCAGTATTATATATGAGAATATCATGAGGCAGCTCTTTAAGTTGTAGGATTGTTCTACATATTCCAAAACACCTGATGGGGCCAGCAGGTGCCTGGAGGCTGGTGGGGCTGTGTCCTCCCCTCCCTGGCAAGGGAATAGGGACAGGGCCCAGGACAGATACTGGAGTGGGCTGAGAAGTCAGGGCAGGAAGGCCCAGGACTCTGTGGTGGCTCCTGAGCATGAGAGGAAGCTACTGCCAGGGCCTCTCCCAGCTCCCTCTTGCTCACCACCTGCCTGGCAGCCACAGCCCAGGTCCCATCACGGTGCCCGGGCAGGATAAGCTGGGCTGGGGGGAGCATGTGGCACAGGCTGCAGGGCCTGGTGGTACTGACTGTGTCTTTCGTAATGGCTCTAAGTTCATAAGCGTCTCTGTGAATCATCTAGGAGGGCAGAGTAACTCTAAGTAGGGTTTGCAACTCTTACAATCAATAGTACAACAAAAAGGTCAGAGGAAGGAGCTAGCTAGGTACAGGTGGGACTCCATGGTGTCAGAGCTGACATAAATGAAAAAACTCAAACACAGAGTGGGTCTCTCTTGCATTGTCCCACTTCACAGGTTGAGCAAGGTGCCTCTTCTGTTCTGTGCTAAACAGTGCTCATTTCAGTCCACTGCTGTAAACCATTGAGTATCACTTTATGTTTATTTTTCAAAGAAAACTTTGAGTCAGACTGAATGATTCAGGAGTGGATTTTGCTTACTTGTTTGCTTTGAAATGCCTTGGAAATCATTTAAACCAGAGGTATTCCAGAGCAATGAAGCTACTTGAAAATACTCTATTGTAGCTTTTCAAGAATACCTTTAAACATTAATGCATTATCTGCTTTTATTATGTAAGAAGAGCTACTCCCAAGTGATGAAGAATTAACTTCATGCCAGGGGGAATATCATACTGAGCTTTGTTAAATGTACTTTTATGTTTAAACAGTATTTCCAATGTTAAAACTTCAAATTGCTTAGTAAAGAATAAAACATCATAGTTAGGAATACAGACTAAGCACATGGTTTTAAAAAAGCAAACGGCATACTCTCAAAAGCAAGAGCTGATGGTAGTACTCTCTTCCCTGGTGTAAAGGAAGAGCAGTTTCTTTGATATTTTCAGTGCTACTCTGCTTAGAAGTTAACATAACTGAAATAAAATGCCAGTTTTGAAATTGGTATGAGAGCCCAAATTCAGAAGTTTGTCATTTGGATTTAAATTCAGTAACATGAGTCAGACCCCTGTTACCACTGGGATAGATCTGCTGTTTGGAGTCTCTGCACAGTTCAAGAGAACTATGTAATTCAGAAAGACAATCACAAAAATGCCCATTTTGGAGGATTTCAGCTCGGAGACTATTATCATTTCTGGTTAGGTGTAGGCAGTTATAGGGTATCACCAGAATTCAGTGCTTAATCAGTACATGGACAGTAACAATATTGCAACTCCCAATGGAACATAAAGCATCTTACAACAGTATTGTGTGATGGGCTGGATCATTATTATCTGCCAAGAGGACTAAGGATCTAGGAACTCAGTTCAATGGTACTCTTGATCTTTGCATTAGACATTACTAGGATATGAACAGAAGAAAAATTGTAGTTATCTTGGTATATTCAGGTACTGCCAAAATAAAGATAAGAATATTTTGGATTAAGTATTCAGATTTAGTGTCAGCACTGGCCCCTGCAAAGGATCATCAATACAGACCTTAACAAGGTCAACTATTTTATGTTCACAGTATTTTTCATTTCTGTAGTGAAAAATGTAATCTACAGATTACTGCCCTATTTGTCTAATTGTTGAAGTACTGCATCTAGAAGTACCATGAATAGGAATAGATTTTCTTACTTGTTTCCTTATACTAATCAGAAAATCCCTGAAGTGACAAGTATCATAAGAAAAAAAGGAGATTACTTAAATGTGCCAGGATCTGCTTTCACCAGCAGTAATTTGATTAGTCTGCTATAATGTTAGTCTGCTCTTCATGCTCTACTTTATGTATGAATACAGCAAAACTTAGCAGAGGTGAAGTGTTGACAGCCTCATACAGCTGCCTTAAAACAACCACTTATTTCACTGTCAGTCCAAGGCTAGGCTTTTTTCTCCTTTTTTTTCCTCCCCCTCTTAACTCATCTATTACCTTTCAGTTCGTTGTCAGCCTACGTACATAAGTCTGTGATGCCTCATATTTGAAAAAATAAAAAGGAACTTTTTATAGCACAGCAGTATATTCATTTTTTCCTCTAATTTGCATTACCAATTTACTCTTATTGCAAGTGTTTTTGCACTATATTCAAGGAATGAAATGCTCAAATGCTGACAGAACCAGCATGAAACTTGTTTTTTCTTGGTAACTGGAGGCAGCACATTCCACTCTAAATTAGTTGGTTTCCTTATTTTCTGCATTCACACTGTCCTATGTAATGCACAGATGTCCTGGTTCTTGTCTCACAGCAGATAAGACCAAAATTTGTTGCCTCTTCATTTTTCTTAATGTGCTATCGATCCAGCGTGATTATTTTTTTCTTCCTTTCTCTTTAGCTTTTTCTTGACTTTTCAAATCTATTAAAAGGACTTTTTTTTTTTAATTTGAAAGCTTTACAAAGCTGTCCATTTGGGAGGAATTTATTGCAAGATAATTTGCCTTATCTTCCAAGAAAATATATTGCCGAGCGTCCCATTTCTTTTTGTCTATCACTTATTTAGAACTGCATACAATCTTTTTCCTGTTCACAACTGTATTTGCTTTTGTAATACATTCCATTACTACGTTTTTATATTAGTTTCCCTTTCTCAAAGGAAATCTCTGCATTTCATAGGTTTATTTTTCTTTCTTCATGTTAACGTTAGCTTTGCAGCCTTTATCCATACTGAAGAATCTGTGCATACATGACAACCTATGGACCTATTTACTCAGCTGAATAAAAGTACAGACTAAGCAAGACTAGTCATTGTTTCTCCAGCTTTTCTTGTCTTCTGACAATTTATTGTAATTTTTCCACTTGAATTTTTTGTAGACTGCATTAGGCAAATATTTTTCTCTAAAATTCAATATAGATGCATGTGATCCTATTCTATTTGATTACACATTACTAAAGTACCGAGTACAACTGATGTAACCAATATCAGAAAAATAAGAACACAAGCAGTCTTGAAAGCAAGGTAAATGGATTCTACAGCCAAAATTCTTTCAAAATGTCTGCCATTAGGGAACTAAAAGGGAGTGATGCAACCCCAGCTAGGATGCAATTGATTGTCTTTAGTCTTTGTCCCCAGTTGTTCTTAGCTATATTTAAAGCATGGACTTCAACTTTTTTCTTTTTTTATTTCCCTCTATTGTATCAGCCTTCAGGTGATAGTAAATCTAAGGGCAGTTTGCTTTTTAGAAGCATTCAACCATATTTTACCACTTGAGATTTGTTTCCATGTGGGGCTCAGCATTGGGTAGTCAGGGCCAAGAGCTTCTGGGCCTTTATGCACTACCATGTTCCAGCACTAAAGGACCAGGGCCAGAGTTTTGATGGAAAAATCTCCGAGGATGTCTTTGTCTCTGGCTACCAGGAGCAGATGTACACTGATTAGACAGGAGAAAGGTGCATTACTTAACTGTGTGTTTTCATTATCTAATGTTGGACCACTCTTGGATTTGCTCTGGAAGAAGGGTTGGGTAACTGGGGAGGTCTATAGGGATGTTGCCAGGTCATGCAGGGAGAAGATTAGGAGGGCCAAAGCTCAATTAGAGCTTGATTTGGCTGCTACAGTCAAAGATAACAAAAAAAGTTTCTATAAATACATCGACAGCAAAAGGAGGGTCAAGGAGAGCCTCCACCACTTGCTGAATGAGGAGGGTAGTGTAGTGTCAGGGGATGGGGAAAAGGCAGAGGTGCTCAGTGCCTTCTTTGCCTCGGTCTTTAATGTCAAGATCGGTTGTCCTCAGGAGACTCGGCCCCCAGAGCCTGAAGTTAGGGACGGGGGGATATGTGAACCCCCCCGTAATCAAGGAGGAGATGGTTAGTGACCTGCTGTGCCAGTTGGACACCCACAAGGCTATGGGCCCGGATGGGATTCACCCCAGAGTAATGAAGGAACTGGCACATGAACTTGCCAACCCACTCTCGATTATCTACCGGCAGTCCTGGTTAACTGGAGAAGTTCCAGCTGACTGGAAATTAGCAAATGTAATGCCCATCTACAAGAAGGGTCGGAAGGACGATCCAGGGAACTATAGGCCTGTCAGCCTCACCTCGGTGCCAGGCAAGGTGATGGAACAGATCATCCTGAGTGCCATTACACGGCCCATGCAGGACAATCAGGGCATCGGGGCCAGCCAACATGGATTCATGAAAGGCAGGTCCTGCTTGACCAACTAGATCTCCTTCTATGCCAAAGTGACCCGCTTAGCAGATGAGGGCAGGGCTGTGGATGTAGTCTATCTAGACTTCAGTAAGGCATTCGACACTGTCTCCCACAGCATCCTCCTAGACAAACTGGCTGCCCGGGGTTTGGATGGGTGGACTCTTCAATGGGTTAAAAACCGGCTGGACGGCCGAGCCCAGAGAGTGGTGGTGAATGGTCCAACTGGCGGCCGGTCACTAGCGGTGTTCCCCAGGGCTCAGTTCTGGGGCTAGTGCTGTTCAAGATCTTTATAGATGATCTAGATGTAGGGATTGAGGGCACCCTCAGTAAATTTGCAGATGACACCAAGCTGGGTGGGAGTGTCGATCTGCTGGAGGGTAGGAAGGCCCTACAGAGGGATCTGGATAGGTTAGATAGATGGGCCGAGACCAACGGCATGAGGTTCAACAGGAACAAGTGCCGGGTCTTACACTTTGGCCACAACAACCCCATGCAGCGCTACAGGCTGGGGGAAGAGTGGTTAGAAAGCGGCCCGGTGGAAAGAGACCTGGGAGTGCTGATCGACAGCCGGCTCAACATGAGCCAGCAGTGTGCCCAGGTGGCCAAGAAGGCCAATGGCATCCTGGCCTCTATTAGGGATAGTGTAGCCAGCTGGTCTAGGGAAGTGATCGCCCCTCTGTACTCGGCACTGGTGAGGCCGCACCTTGAATACTGTGTCCAGTTCTGGGCCCCGCACTTCAAGAAAGACGTTGAGGTGTTGGAGCGAGTCCAGAGGAGGGCGACCAAGCTGATGAAGGGTTTGGAGGATCTGACCTACGAGGAACGGCTGAGGGAAGTGGGGTTGTTTAGCCTGGAGAAGAGGAGGCTCAGAGGTGACCTTATTGCAGTCTACAACTACCTGAAGGGAGGTTGTAGTGAAGTGGGAGTCGGCCTCTTCTCCCAGGCAACTAGCGATAGGACAAGAGGACACAGCCTCAAGCTTCGCCAGGGGAGGTTCAGGTTGGACATCAGGAAGAATTTCTTTTCAGAAAGGGTTATTAGACATTGGAATGGGCTGCCCAGGGAGGTGGTGGAGTCACCATCTCTGGATGTGTTTAAGAAAAGACTGGACAGGGCACTTAGTGCCATGGTCTAGTTGACATGGTGGTGTCAGGGCAATGGTTGGACTTGATGATCCCAGAGGTCTCTTCCAACCTGATTGATTGATTCTGTGATCCTAAAACAAGGAGAAAGGGGTAAGGGATAGGAAAGCTGACATTACATTGATACTGCCCATAGTCCCTTCCAACAAATCCAGCTTTTACTGCAGTCTGTGACCTAGATTCGCTCTCATACAGTACACAAGCAATGCTAACAGGAGTGGTTGGATGTCACACTTACCTTTTTATCCCCCCCACTAGCTGCTAGTGGACACCTTTTTAAGAGCAGTTGATAGCATCTAGGTAATCACCACCACTCAGTTAGGCACATGTCCAGGTAGTAACACAGATTACTGTTCAGGCAGGACCCTCCTGTTCCCACCTTTATTCCTCCTATGCCCTGGCAAACATATTCATGAATTGCACTCATGCTGCACAAGCTCTGCATGAGGACACTGCTGGGAAGCTGGCTGCACCCTACAGAGGAGCCAGCTCCCCCACCACAATGTGAAAATGTAAAGTTTTCCGCCATAAGGGACAGAGACTCCCAAGAAATCCTGTCAATCAGTCCACTGATACAGTTCTCTGTGCACAATTCAAAGAATTTCAACCTCAAGGCACCATTATGGTAATTTAATTTCACCTCCTGCATAAAATGAGAGTTTGCAGGTTTTATTTCACTGCTGCAGATACTAGGGGGTGGAAGCTAAAGATTATTATGTCTAACTAACCTTATTGTATCAAAGTGAAAATGCCATAAAAATTGAATTTTAGGAGCAAAGGATTATGTTATTCTTCTAAAGGCAAACAGTTTGATTTCTCTTTTTTATTTCTCATTTATATCTGTGCACTTAATTTATTTATAGTGCTAAATATACACACCAGCTAAGTCACCTCAATGACTTATTGAGCTGATAAGATTTTATATCAAAAGTCCACCCTAACAGATGTATTTATTGAATTGTTATCCCTCTCCTTTCAGACAGTTGCTCAAGATTGAATTTCCTCTTACAGTGATGTAATGGATTCCATAAAATATAATTAGTCACGATGTGGCACTCCTTCTCAAAAGGTGGTGGGTTTGGGTGTTCCCCTCCTCCTCCGCACCATTAAAGTAGGGCCAGTATATATTTAAGTTAGGCTTCAGGTTAGTAGAATTAAACTTGTCTGTAGCTGAAAGCTAGCACATTGTCTTTACACCACTTACACACTATGGAAACATTTAAAAACTGCTAAAAGTACTGTAGTGACCTCAGCACAGTCTATTTATTAACATACCGATCTACACCAGTAAGAAGGGAGAGTTGTTTTTAAAAAATCATAGTATGTGTGGAAGCAACAAAAGGTGGAGGATCATTTGTAGTGATATTTATCAGGATGATTGGTGAGAATAGACTCAAATACTAGCATGATTGTGCATTTGGCTACTATACAGTGCCACAAGTGTTAATGTATTAAAGCATTCTTTACTGTTCTAGTGCCAAAGCCCTACACATTAACAAGACAGAAGGCAAAACTAGTCTCTCAGATTGCTATTTAACTGAACAATAGCTTCCCAGTATTACCTGCAGATGGATAGGACTTTGGAAAATCCAGACTATGACCACAATGTAGATCTGTGGAATATGGACAACCTGAAAAGTATGGCATGTTGTTTGGTAGCTTCATTTTTCTCCCCCTGCACTGTGAGTTTATGTGAGGCATTAGGTTGCTGTAGCATTCCTAATTGCTTCACAAGTAAAGTTCATGGAGGGGTTGATATGTAATTGATACGGAAGACTGATAGGGCAAAGAGTTCTGTGCATAGAGAAAGACACACAGTTTCTAAGACAAGAATATTATGCATTTAAAACCTAAGCTGCTGTAGAATAAGGCCTCAGAAAACTGCTGACGCAGTGGATTTTTAGGCAGTCCCTCAAGCACAGTTCTTCACCTGACAAAGCCTGTAGCCATCTGTAACTACTGATACATAAACTTGAAGCTATGAATTCAAAGTTGATTTGAGTATGTTTTTTAAACCCATATTTCAAATGAGACCTATTCAGAATGTACACAAACTCAGCGATCAAATTTATGGAGAATTTTTTTTCCCTTTGAAAATTATATTCTGTAGCAATGAAAGCACAGTCAACCAGGGACAAGTTCTGAGCAGTTTAAGAAAGGCTTCTTATCACAAGCTTGATAAGAAGCAAAATCACAGAATCACAGAATGTTAGGGATTGGAAGGGACCTTGAAAGATCATCTAGTCCAATCCCCCTGCCGGAGCAGGATTGCCTAGACCATATCACACAGGAACGCGTCCAGGCGGGTTTTGAATGTCTCCAGAGAAGGAGACTCCACAACCTCTCTGGGCAGCCTGTTCCAGTGTTCGGTCACCCTCACCGTAAAGAAGTTTTTCCTCATATTTATGTGGAACCTCCTGTGTTCCAGCTTGCACCCATTGCCCCTTGTCCTGTCAAGGGATGTCACTGAGAAGAGCCTGGCTCCATCCTCATGACACTTGCCCTTTACATATTTAGAAACATTAATGAGGTCACCCCTCAGTCTCCTCTTCTCCACGCTAAAGAGACCCAGCTCCCTCAGCCTCTCCTCATAAGGGAGATGTTCCACCCCCTTAATCATCTTCGTGGCTCTGCGCTGGACTCTCTCTAGCAGTTCCCTGTCCTTCTTGAACTGAGGGGCCCAGCACTGCACACAATATTGCAGATGCGGCCTCACCAGGGCAGAGTAGAGGGGGAGGAGAACCTCTCTTGACCTGCTAACCACACCCCTTCTAATACACCCCAGGATGCCATTGGCCTTCTTGGCCACAAGGGCACACTGCTGGCTCATGGTCATCCTGCTGTCCACTAGGACCCCCAGGTCCCTTTCCCCTATGCTGCTCTCCAACAGGTCTGCCCCCAACTTGTACTGGTACATGGGGTTGTTCTTGCCCAGATGCAGGACTCTGCACTTGCCCTTGTTATATTTCATTAAATTTCTCCCCGCCCAACTCTCCAGCCTGTCCAGGTCTCTCTGAATGGCTGTGCAGCCTTCCGTTGTGTCAGCCACTCCTCCCAGTTTTGTGTCATCAGCGAACTTGCTGACAGTGCACTCTATTCCCTCATCCAAGTCATTAATGAATATATTGAATAGTACTGGTCCCAGTACCGACCCTTGAGGGACTCCGCTAGACACAGGCCTCCAACTGAACTCTGTCCCATTGACCACCACTCTCTGGCTTCTTTCCTTCAGCCAGTTCACAATCCACCTCACTACCCCATCATCCAGACCACACTTCCTCAGTTTAGCTGCGAGGATGCTGTGGGAGACCGTGTCAAACGCTTTACTGAAATCGAGATAGACCACATCCACAGCTTTACCATCATCTATCCACCGGGTTACGTCCTCATAAAAGGCTATCAAGTTGGTTAAGCATGACTTCCCCTTGGTGAACCATGTAGATATTTTAAACAAAGTAAACCAGATAACACCCTACAAAAAAAAAAAACCACCCAGGCCCACAGTCCCCAAAAAATGCTCTTAGGCTACCTTTAAAGTTCTCAGCAAGACAATGTAGTTGATTAAGAAGAAACTTCATTAAAACAAAAATTTCAGAACAATAAGAATATATGACAAAGCAAGGCAAACTGACACATCAAAAGCTCTAGGAAATATCTGTATAAAGTCCTTTTTTCATCAGATAAGAAGAAAACAAGAGTTTCATAAAGGTCTAGCATTACTTGAAAACACTGTACATGAAAGAGTGATCATTGCTTGGACCACAGTGTGCGTAACAGCCAGAAACTCAGTATCAAATACAAACTGAGTATCATCAAAATTTTTTTTAAGACTGAAGTCTGTTAAGTTGCTTAATAATTCTCACGGGAAGTGGCAGAAACCCCATTACTTGAATTGTTTATAGCTGGAGTGTACAAAACATCCAGCTTACAATACCCTGTTGGGAACAATCCTACACCTACAAGGTATTGGACAAGATGACCTCAGAGGTCTTTCCATCCCTCATTTCTTTGACTCAATGAATAAACATGAACCTAATCAGAATAGGTATACTGTTTATCTAAGCAATAACATTCAGCTAACTGGAGCACACAAGGGAATTGACTGCTCTTATGCTGCTGATTAAACAAGATCAGAGAGCTTTAAAATAGGCTTCGGAGTTTTAATTTGCAGACCTTGGTATGCATTTGTATTGTAATAACCTGTTTATAACCTTGGATCTATGACACAAAGCTTTAGATAAAAGTTTTTTTTGTATTTTAAGAAAATAGTTTGTAAAACATGAAGACTATAGACTTAAACTCTAAGATTACATGTAAAATACTGTGGTTTAAGTCTTCAGACACACGAGCTTAAGTAAAGTAATTTCACAGAGAAAGAAAGAAAATGAAAACAGTGATTGTGGCTTATATCCTAAGAGCAGCTTGGACTGTATGATATTGTTGGATAATTTACAAGTTTGTATGTGTTGCATTCCTCCAGATAAATCTAGTTTGCCTGTAAATTTAGAGCCAGGTATCATTTGCATCACTATTCATTTTGACCTTTTCTTCCTTGAAAGTGGTTGTTGACTCAATGTCCCACATAGTTTCTTCTTCTCCATTCACTTGCTCAAGCTTTATAAGCAAATCAAGCAATTTCAACATGTCTATGATGTTACCATTGTTAGTTCCTATATTTACAGTTTTATTAAGGCACATTCTTTCCCTAAAAAACTGTGCCAGTACAAGCTAGCACGCAGGAATGCTTTTATAGAAAAGCAAACAGGAGGTCATAGATCTCGATCAGTCTGACTGTACTCCATATAAACGGATGCTTACTGGTATTATTAGATCTGTACCAAGTTTGACTTTAAAACCCTAGAGACATGCTCCTTTTGGATTGTGCGTTTGGTTTGGATTTTTTTGCTTGCTATACATTCAAAATAACATAGCACTAGGTCTAGAGGTATAAGGTGAACTCTTCTTGAGCAAGAAGAAAAATGCTAACTGCTGATGGTGGATGAATGAGATAGAACACAGCTGAACTGCCCAGCCCATGGGTGAGCTTGCTTAGCAAGCAGGGCAGGGGAACAGCAAATCTTACTAGAGGTCTCTTGGCTTGTCAGCCAAGCATATTGTAGAGAGTCATTGCCATAAAATGCTACCCTGCAATTCTAGCCCATTATTCAGACATCTTTCAGATTATAATTGCATTTGATATCCAAATACACTGGTATTGCTTAAAACTAAAGTGTATCGCAGCCCTCTTGGCACCAATTCACACTGTTCCACTTGAGACAGCTCTGTGGCTGGAATGGGACCATCCATGTATGGCATTATGATGACCCTTGGGACTGAAGACATTTCAGACAAGTTAATTTATATACAAAGCAACAGCTATTATTGCAGAAGGCATTTGGTTTGGGATTAGCAGGTTCCCATCCATCAGATCACTGATTTCCCCCACGCCCCCCCAATCAAATAGCATCATGTGTGTACTTTCACATCATATTTTTTCCTTTGGACAAGTAAACTTTTTTAGGTATGTTCTTGATTTCTTTCCTTATTAGTTTATCCACTAAGTGAACTTTGAACCCAACTACTTTTTCCTACTTAAGTTTTCCATGTTATTATTAGTTTTCCAGATCTTCCCTTAGCCCTACCTTTCCCCTTTCACCTCTGTCAACCAGATCTCACTTTTTCTTTACCATCTTGTTTTTGTTTCACCCTTTATTTCACTTTTTTCAAAACAGAATATGTGACATATATAATATTTGAGTAAAATTAATGTATAGAGTTAAAAGTGTTAGCAAGAGTGACTTAAAACAAACCAGAAGGTTATAGTTGAAGATTGAAAGTTGAAGAAAACTGTATCTCAAAGTGCAACACAATTTCACATTTTGAAAAAAATCTTCCATCAAGAGATTGGAAGAAACTGGAGCTCCTACAAAATATAAAAAAGCTCCAAATATTGCAATAAAGATTCTAGAAAATGAACTTGGAAATAGCCGACTCGGAGCCAAATAGGTTGAGTCAGAAGTCCTATCTCCCCTATATTTTCTGGCATAAGATGATACATACAAGGAAGAAATCTTTGAAAGTTAAGTCAAAAAGAAGATATCATGCAAAAAAAAAAATTAAGTGAAAATGACTTTTTAATAAAAAGTTCTTTCAGATACAGTTTGGCTAATGCAGAAGAAAAAAAACAACACACAACACTTTCTCAACTGTTTCAAGTTGTCAATACATTGACAATTTATGGTGCCAATACTGCAAGCTCTTCCACCTGGATGTTTCCTGTACTTCTATGGGATAAAAACCAACATTAAACTAAATTGCTTAACGTTGAGTAGTTTAACAATCACTTTTAATGATACAGCAGATGAGATCATATACTCTGTATAGAAAACATCAAGATATATGTACACACTGTTCACAGCAGACAATAAAGACTACTGGCCATGTATAGTTATCCAAGAATACTTTCTTTAAAGTGTTCTGTTTTATAGATATGGACTTTAGCTTTAAGGTTAGCAGAGCAATAAATGAATGCTAATCTCAGTAGAGGAATCAGAGGACCCTAAGATAAGGTCTCAGCTCTGTTCTTAGATTTCTATTTCTCAGCCACCATAAAGCTATTGAAATGCTGTTACTGTAAACATGTAATTCTGAAACAAAACAACTCTTCTGTACTTAAACTCATTTTGCTTCTGGTATGGATTTTGTAATATTTCCAGGTGCTTTGCAAATAAAACATCCTGCCACTTAACAGGCGGAGTGATTTCAGTGTTTGAGGATGGCTCATAAAATCTATTTTTTTCCAGTACAGTCTAAGGACCGCAAGATAACATATTATTCTAGCTATTGTGAAAACTCACATGAATATGAAATTAAAAAAAATTGTAAAAAGGGGAAGCATAATTCTCAAGACTGGTTCACTGCAGAAGCAGGAACTTCTGACTTTTCAAAGTGATCTCTCAAATAGATGTAAAAAGTCACTACTCAGTATTAAGCAACTTTAGAGTTACTTATATTCTTGAATAAAAATAAGCAATAGAGAAAGGAAGAGAAACCATAAAGCACAAAGAATCAAAACCAATCATCACTACATGTCAGTCATGCCTATTATCTTTTAGTGTGTTGTGCTGAACAGTTTCATAGAACAAACAATTGTGAAATAAAATAAGGGGTTACCCATATGCTGGGAGCCCCAGAGCCCCGTGCCTGAGATCCATGACTGTGAGAACAATACACTCCCAGTCAACCCCGAACTTGTGTGGGATTTGCTGCTCCAGCTGGATCCCAAGTCAATGGGGCCCAACAGGATTCATCCAAGGGTACTTAAAGAACTGGCTGACATCATAGCGAGACCTCTCTCAATGATTTTTCAATGCTCTTGGGAATCTGGAAAGGTCCCAGTTGACTGGAAGTTGGCAAATGTTATCCCAATCTTCAAGAAGGGAAACAGGGATGACCCCGGTAACTACAGGCCTGTTAGTCTCACCTCAGTGCCTGTCAAAATTTTGGAGAAAATTATTCTGGGAGTTATTAAAACACATCTCAAAGACAATGCAGTCATTGGTCCCAGCCAGCATGGGTTCATGAGGGGAAAGTCCTGTTTGTCAATTTTGATTTCTTTCTATGACAAGGTTACCCACCTAGTTGACCAAGGGAAGCCACTCGATGTAATCTTTTTGGATTTCAGTAAAGCTTTCGATACTGTCCCTTACAGTATCCTCCTGGGCAAAATGTCCAGCATGCAGCTGTATAAACACATAATGCAGTGGGTGAACAATTGGCTGACAGGTAGGGCTCAGAGAGTTATAGTAAATGGGGTTACATCAGGCTGGTAACCGGTCACTAGTGGGGTTCCTCAGGGATCCATCTTGGGGCCAGTGCTCTTCAATATCTTCATTAATGATTTGGATGCAGGACTTGAAGGACTGCTATCCAAGTTCACTGATGACACAAAATTGGGAGGAGCTGTTGACACTCCTGAGGGCAGAGAGGCCCTGCAGAGAGACCCAGATAAATTAGAAAGGTGGGCGATCACCAACTGCATGAAGTTTACCAAGGGAAAGTGACAGATTTTGCACCTGGGACATGGCAGCCCTGGATGTACATACAGACTGGGGAACGAGAGACTGGAGAGCAGCCCTGCAGAAAGGGATCTGGGGGTTCTGGTCAATGGCAAGTTGAACATGAGTCAGCAGCGTGCCCTGGCAGCCAAGAGGGTCAACTGTGTCCTGGGGTGCATCAAGCATAGTATTGCTAGCCGGTCAAGGGAGGTGATTGTCCTGCTCTACTCTGCACTGGTGCAGCCTCACCTTGAGTACTGTGTGCAGTTTTGGGTGCCACAGTATAAAAAGGATACGAAGATACTAGTGAGTGTCCAGAAGAGAGCCACAAAGATGGTGAAGGGTTTAGAGGGGAAGCTGTACAAGGAGCGGCTGAAGTCACTAGGTCTGTTCAACTTGGAGAAGACTGAGGGGAGACCTCATTGCAGTCTACAGCTTCCTCACAAGGGGCAGTGGAGGAGTAGGTGCTGACCTCTTCACCCTGGTGACCAGTGACAGAACTCGAGGGAATGGCAGGAAGATATGCCAGGGGAGGTTGAGGTTGGATATTAGGAAAAGGTTCTTCACCCAGAGGGTGGTGGAGCACTGGAACAGGCTCCCCAGGGAAGCAGTCATGGCACCAAGCCTGACAGCATTCAAGAAGCATTTGGAGAATGCCCTCAGACACATGGTGTGAATTCTGGGGTTGTCCTATGCTGAGACAGGAGTTGGACTCGATGATCCTTGTGGGTCCCTTCCAACTCAGGACGTTCTATGATTCTATGATAAGCATGAAAATTTTCATGGTAATATATATGTACAGTATTCCACTACCTCCAGCTTAACCACTGACTGCAATTGTAGTTTTGCAGTAGTAAGGAAAGTTGCAGTATAATCTTTAAGTATAGGGATATTTCAGTAGCAGAGAAATAAAGAATATTTAGGGAATAAGCAGTAAAAATGAAGAGAGAACTTAGGAGATGAACGAGTGCCATAATTACTGCAGAACATTTAATTTATCTTACTACTTCCAGTTTTCAGTTAGCTATTTAGATAAATCAATTATGCATCATGAAGTCATTTCAACTTCTAATTTACTTAGAGAATTAAGTGAACAATGATCAGCTACACTTTTGAGTCTCTTCAAACAATTAGAAGCTACCCAATGAACAAATAAGATACTGCTATAATAAGTTATGGTTCTTCACAGATATCAACTGTGTTGATGCGGGGGGCAGGGGAGGCACAATCTGGTCTCATTAGCACGATGTCCCACTATTGATGACTAGTGTTCATACAATACTACAGCTCAAAAAACACTTGCAGTTGGGATTTATTTCTCCTTGAAGTATAATGCACATCCTGGGAAGCTTCTGTACCAAACAGCCACATTTTAAAAGCACAGGTTAGACAAATGTGGAGTGAGAGGACATTACAACCCTGTATTTTCCAGTGTTTACAGTATTTTATCACTGCTGAGTTTGCCTGAGCATGACAATCTATTCTTATTGCTGTTATATGGTCTGTCAGTTTGTGGTAGCTGTCTCTCATGCTCTCCACTCAGAGCATGTGCCATCAAAAGCTTTTACTAATAGATTGGTGGCATACTAAAATGTATGAAACCAAAACTTCTAAACTTGCATTAGGAGTCAAATCAAAATCTGAAGAACTGTGGTGAAATGGTAACAGTCACATATACCTAAATCTTCCTCTGATGGACAACCTTAACATCAGCTGCAGAATTTACTGGAGTGCCCTATAGAGTGATGTTTCAAAGCAAAACAAATCCCCCCATCTGACAATGCTGTAGGTGACTACTTTTAAGCTAGTTACTCTAAACTCCTTTTATAGACACTGGAGATCAATATGGCCTATTGTATCTAAGTCATAATTAGATCATAGATCAGATGTCTCAAAGAGGACAGAAACTGTCCTAAAACTGTCCCCTTTGCCTGTTAGCCAAAAAGGGAGCCCAGAAAAATTAGCAGCTGTGGATACTTCCAGCTGAGTCAAATACACTGACAGTAATTTATATCTTAAGAAACAAAGACTTTTGTTTTTGCAACAGATTTAATCCCAATCCCTTCAGTTAAAATAGTCATTTTAATGAAAACACTGTAAACTACTTTTTCCAGTTCATAGGTCCTGTTTTCCCCTTTCTTATTTCTACAAAGCAGCATGGAAGCACAGCACCAGGGGTGGTTGTTTTGGGTTTGGGATTTTCTTTTGTTGTTGTGTTTTTTTTTTTTTCCGCTATCTAAACACATTCCTCCTTGGTTTTCCATGCATCAGTTCCACTTGCTCTCTTCATCAAGATTTGCACATAGGAGAAGGATTGCTCTGATAATTATTTTTGTATTTCCAGAAGTTTCTGCAAAATAGGAAGGCCTCAGTTTTCACTTATACCCTTCAATCCATTAGATATAAAAAGTGATAAAATGAGTGGATTTGTGGACAGAGGGAGAACACTGGATGTCAGTTACCTCAACTTGAGCACAACTGAGCAGTCCCTCACAATATTCTTGGAAACAAATGAAACATTATAGTCTGGCTCAGTAAAAAAGCAGATGGGTAAAAACCTGTCTGAATTACTAGGTTCAGTGGTGAATGGGTCATACACTAGTAACAAGTAGCCAATACTCCACAGAGTCCATCCTGGGACTGGTCCTGTTTAACAACTTTATCAATGACCTCGAGAAGCTTACAGAGGACATGCTGGTCAAGTTTGCAGATGACAAGTTGGTGTCAGTGAATCAATACACTTGAGGGCATGACTGTCATCCAGAGGGACCTGAACAGGCTGGAGGAGCAGGCCAACAGGAAACTCATGACATTTAACAAGGACAAAGCCAAGTGCTGCCCCTGGGCAGGAAGCACCAGTGCAAGGGCACAGGCTGGGCATGTCCGATTAAAGAGAGGGACCTGGGAGCCTTGGCAGACACAAGTGAGCATAAGCCAGCAGTGTGCCCTGGCTGCAGGGACTGCCAATAGTAGCCTACTCATAGGGGCACAGCCTGGACATCAGTGGGGGCCAATAACCTCCTCTGCTCAGCACTTACACTTCATTCTTGATACTGCATCCAGTCTTGGGCCCCCCAGTACAAGGACAGCAATGAGCTGGAGTTCAGTGGAGGGCTCCCAATCTGGCCTAGTGCTGGAGCACTTGCCCTATGAGCAGAGAGTAAGGGACCAGGACTTGTTCAACCTGGAGAAGAAATTGCTTTTGGGGGACTTAACCAGGACTCTGCCCATAACTACAAGGGGGTTATTGGAAAGAGAGAGGCAGGCACTATACAGAGGTTCACAGTGATGAATTGAAACTGAGAGCTTCAGACTGGACATAAGGAAAAAAATTCACCCCAAGGACAGTGCAGCAGTGGAGCAGGCTGCCCAGAGAGACTGTGCAGTCTCTGTCCTTGAAGGTGTTCAAGACCAGCCTGATCAAGGCACTGATCAGCCTGGTCTGATCACACTGATGACCCTGTGTTAAGCAGGGGGTTGAATTAGAGACTTCCTGATGTACCTTCCAACCCTATCCTATGATCCTGTAACTCTATTACCATATTCAATTTATAAAAATGCTTCCATTTTCCCATACCAAGCATTGCCAAAAAAAAAACCCCAAAACACCACAGTAAAACCAGTAAAACCCAAATCACCTTCCAGAGGCATCAGATCCTAAAGTCTCATTTCTGCTATGTTGGTGTTTCAGTACCATTCTTTTGAGATATAAATGTTTTCCTAAAATAAATTCTCCTGAATTTTTAAAACAGACAGAATATATCACCAGCAACCTTATCCAGGTATATATTCTGTTTCTCCAAAGTCAGCAAACTATTGTACATACCACCTGGTATTATTCTTACACAGATACCTATTTCCAGCTCCTGACTCATATTCAGATTCTTGCAAAGTACTGAGGATGTCACAGCTTTGTCCTGCACCCACTCATCCATAAAATAAAGGCACCTTGGTTTCTTCCTTTTTTTTTTTTTCTTTTTCCAGTTAGTTAAGCATTGTAAGTTTGTTACTATTATAGTTGTGCTTTGCTAAGCATGAAATAATTCTGGGTTTATAATGCCAGAACTGACCCCCACAACATTTAGAACTGACCTCCTGTGGGAATATTGCTGTCTTTTACTCCTTGGGAAAAAGAGATAGTTTGAAGGGAAAGGAGACTTGAGGAAGCCTAAGGTTAATTTAAACAGTGGTAGGTGTATGAAATGTCTGAGGAATTTGTAATGTTAAATTTCTGGCAGGAATGGATTAATAGAGGCACAAGTGGTGAAAGGAATATGATTAATAGTTTCACATGACTAATTCATTACATTGCATATGATGCTGCTACGTATTGCCTTGCAGGTTCTCTTGGAATATGGGCACATTTTTTATTCTGAAGAAAATGCTGTGCCACGCAGTTTTCTGCTGCAGTTGCTGTGCATACCAGCTGTGACAGGTACTGCCTCGTACTTGGGAACTTTTACTTTGCCACAGCCTCTTATAGTGATGATGCAGGAGACAGTTACTTCCCAGGAACGGCGTATTTCATTGAAACTTCTGAACAAGAGTATTTCCACATCCTATGCTCTAGCATCTTTCACTCAAGAGCCATCACATACGTGCATTAGAGGAGCAGGCACTAACAAAATACCAGGTCACCAGCTTCCATTTTAATCCAAACTCAACCACACAAAGCCTCCCAGGGTCTGTTTCCCTGCAGCCACAGTAAGGGGACTGGGGGCACAGCACATGTATATCTCACTTACTGGGCAACTTTGTATGCTTAACCATTTGCAGCTGTGAGGCAGAATTTAATATATTTTCTTCTTTGAAGATTTAGAAGCCAAACAGGAATCTCTTTTAACCAAAAGATTTACTTCTCTGGGTGACTCTGCAACTTTATATATACTTTGGAGTTTTTGCATGAACTCAAACCCAGAAGACCTAAATGCTGCAGAATTTGTGAGAGAAGCATCCATCATTATTACTGTTTCTACTTAAGGAGGAAAAGTAACAAAAAATAACTTAACATTTTTGTAGCCAGGTTCTTTCACTTTTGGAAAAGCTATGCATTTATGTTTTACAAATACCTCATTCTTTATTTTCATTCACAAATTGAAAGATATTCAAACTATCTTCATGAATCTGGAGACAAATGGGTCAAATCAATCAATAAAATATTAATGAAACTGAATAATAATTGGAAGTTATTTAACAGTACTTGACTAGATGCTCTAGAAATCACAATCCTATGACTGAATAAGGTTTCACAGATTTAAGAGAAAATCAGTACATCGCTCATGGGGAAAAAAGCACTAATAAAATTCCAGAACACACATGTAATGGCTGAGTGCAATGAATATGAACAAAGTTATAAATCGGGGTGGGGGATGGGATTAGTAAAGGAAAGAAAGGACACTGTAGAAATAAATTATTATCAAAGTTAATAAATAGGATAGGGGGGCATAGTGTCTCGTGTTTTTTTAATGAGTTAGAAATAAAAGTAATCAGCATAGTTATAAGTGCCTTTCTAGACAGAAATTATAGATGCATTTCAAGCAAATGATAGATGCATTTTCTTTTATTTTTTTTGCAAGTTGGAAAGAGAGCTGATGTCATATCACAGGATGGATATGAAACTGCAGCGTGGAGGTTAGGCAATTGCTCCCAGATTGATTGCATCCAAACAGCCTGCTTCCAGAGGGAGGCTGGAGCAGAATGCTGAGGTTCAACATCACTTGGCACAGTAGCCAAGTTGCAAACCCAATGCAAGAGAGCTAAAATTTTGCCTATATATTAAAAGGTAAATGAGGAAATCTGTGTAGTAACAGCTTGTCAGCCTGATATTGATCTTGGGTGAAATATTAAATGGCTGACACAAGACTATTAATAAAGAATTAATAAGTGTTAAAGAATTAAAGGATTAAAATATAATTAATAGCAGCCAAGAGGAGAAAACTGCAACACTATTTTTGATAATGATATACCTAGCTGGTTCAACAGGATCTATTTTCTGTTATTTATTTAGTGCCTTGCTTACTAACTTATTGTTGCATAATATTTCAATTAAAAGGATTCAGGCAAAAAAATGGAAGTGACACATGGTAAGTAGATTAAAAAGCTGATAAATATTTCCTTGAACTACTTGTAGCAAGGAATAATAAGAGTGTGTGTTTCTAGCAGGATTTCAGAGAACAGTTCTAAACCCACTATTACTTAACATTTTACCAAAGACCTCAAAGGAAATTCAAATTAACCCCTGAAAACATTTATGAATGACAAAAGAACTAGGAAAATTAATCTAATGAAGAAGACCAGCAATCCAAAGTGATCTGAGCTGCTTGATAAATTGGGCATAAGCTAGCAAAATGCATGCCATGATAGCTGAGAGTAAGGTCGTACAAATTACAGAGATCAGGACTCTCTACAGCAAAGTTTTTCTGAAAAGGTTTTTGGGAACCGATGGGTAATCAGTACAATTAGTGTTCTGTGTAGCATTCAAGAAGTGTTGTATTGCATGGCACTTGAAGAGCATTTCTTTGAGATTTGCCGTTAATCCAAAGAAGAAATTGGCCTTGCTGCTTTGAGTTAGCCTATGTGAATTAGCTTTTACTTCCAATGCATTGGCTGCCTTGTATCCTATTGCCTGATGCTGCACAGAACAGTTGAATGGCCATAACTACAAGATTGCCGATTCTGCCTTGATGCAAGGTTTAGACTGGTGTAAAAATCCCTTTTTCTCAGATACCAAGAATAACAAAGTCACAGTGGCTGTTCACTGTCATTCTGGATGAGCTAACAAATTAAATAGTTTGAAATATGAAGTATAAGAAACTGAGCAAATACAAAGAACTTGAAATACAAATCCAAAATACCTTACCAATACTCATGTTAGGAGTTCTTAGGCACAAAGATTAGGTTGCAGTTCTAGATTGAGCTCTGCAGATGAAATCTCATTACCTGAGCTCCATCTTTGCATTACTTTTCCATACTGCCAACTATAAAGTCACACAGTTTGGTAGTGAGAATTCCTCTTACTGACAGTCTCAAATACCCATTTTACACACATGCAGGGTAAAGGACAGCTAGAAACAAGTCTGACTAGAGCTGGAATGCACAAGAATATTGCTATCAGGATAGTCCCCTTCCCTGAGAACAGGACAAAAAAAGTAATCTTTTAGGAAATTTGCTTAGAATTCAGCTGATTAGATTTGAAAGATACAAGCATATGCTTATATCAAATAAAGCTTTCCAAATAACTCACAATACACTCTTCAAATGTAGTCCAGGAGCTACAATTTACATTTCATGGTAAATGTTTGCTATGTGCTCTATATCTTTGCAGACTTATTTGTGTAAAACCAGTAGTTGTGGAGCTGCAATTACTGATTAGATCCCCCATACAAAATACCTTGCACAGTAGCTTATTTCTAACAGTCAGTATCAAACTATTTGCCAATTTCTGTAATCCATTTCCATAGCAACGTTTATGTAACTTCAGTTTTGTGGATGACAGGCCATTAGTTGTTACTGAGATTAATATGCAATCAGTTAGTTTACTTTGAAGTACAGAGTCTAAATCACAGACAAATAGGTTCCTCAAGGCCCACAGAAAAGTGATGATTTCTGACCTATCATGCTTGCTACTATCTCGGAAATCAGACTCCTTTGGCATATTAAAATCAGATTAATGTAACAGCAGTGAAAGTTTCATACATTTGTTCTGTATGCCATCTGTGCATCTATAACTTGTTTCTCATTCTAGAAACTATTCATGTTTTGCATAGGCTACAGCACAGACAAGAAGCCAGAATACTAACCAGAAGTAGACATCTGTTCTGACCAAATTAAAAAGTCTAGCTCAACACAAGACACTTTCACATAATCAGATTTCACCACGGAGAACATGATTGTAACAAATCTGAGGAAATGTTTGTATAGTTTGACTTTTTCCCTCTTACCGTATCCAACGGAGGATGGCTAGGAAACAGTGAGAACAGCACTCACATTTAATAACTCCCCACAATACTCTGTGGTTTCCAGTATTTTGTTGCTCAGACTTCAAGGAACAAAGGGATATCCATGAGTTACCTTTCTTTATTTTCCTAATCATTTTTTGAACCCCTGAGGCAGGAAGGTTCTTTTTATTAAATTATATTCACTCTGGTATATTTTATTTATCTCTGTTTACTGATTTTACTTTTTGGAAAAAGCTTCCATTAATTAGCCCTGCACAGACAGCATAATCACTAGTCAGTAGTCACCTAGATTGCCTTTGAAACCTTAAAAAAAAAAAAAGCTGGTGCCACATCAGCCACTTCCTTGCCTCTAATACCACTGTAGTTTTAAGTTGGAGACAGCTGAACTATGAATTGTGGTAAGCAATTTCATGTGAGTTATTTTAGAACTCTGTGGTGAATATCATCTGGTCATCACAGTTTCTTCTTGTTCATTTTCTCTTCATGTTTCATAACTTTTTCTACCAAACAATTTAACAGATTCTCTGACAGACTAAAACCAGGATTTCAGTGTGGGAAGTCTCCAAGCTCCTCAATGACGAACAGCCATGCAAAAAAACCCCCACATAATTCCTTTTCTGTGGTCTCAACCTCCAAGACCTCTTTTTATGCCTTCATCATCAATTAGCTTTACACACTCTTTGTCAGCTCTTCTTAATCTGAGGTCTTTGGAAAAGATTTATGGCTGCGCTTTATGCTTTTTAAAAGTTATTCCTTAAACAATTTGGGGTTTGCCTCAAAATATATTTTGCACATAGCTTCCTAGAGTTTCTGATCCTTTTTATTTTTCCTTTGCTTTGACTTGTATCAAAGTACAACAAATTTAAAGACAAATTACACATCCAGACATAGTACTTCAAGTAACAATCTCAAACTCCTTAGTATTTCCTATTGCATGTTGACACTTTCTTAATACTATTTCCAAAGACTTCATTTAGACTTTCCTTGAAAAATTTAAGCATTTGAAATAAACAGAATTATATTTATTTTCCTTTAAAGTATATGCTGCTCAGTGAACTAAGTCAACAATTGTGGGCATTTTGTTATAAGAACATACTTAAGATAAATTAATAAACTGATCAAAACTGGCAAACAAGATACGACTGCTTTCATGTGGGGTGTTGTGTTTTTAAACAACTTGGTTAGATTCTTTCATGGATAAACTATCTTTCGTGGCTTAAAGGACAAATTATCTAGATATCAAAGCCTCATAACAATCTCAAGACATATGCAGATTACCTAAGCAGTCTGTATTGTGCAATTTATAAAGATTTTTCAAAGGGTTTTCCAGTTAGCTCAAATTCCAGAATACAGCTACATCTATATAATATTTTCCTGTGGCTAAATCTCAGATGGAAATATCCCAGGCACAGAGCAATGCTATGCATCTGTACTGCTTCCCATATCTCAGATTTCTGCTTTACACAGCATAACACCACAAAGATATACTGGCTTAGCTGCTGTTAGCTGAAGCATCTCTACAGGCATGGCAGAGTGAAGCTCTGCAACATAGACACTCCTGCACACATTGCCCGTGCCTTCTTTATTTGTACTGTGTGGTAACAGCATCACAGATCAATTGTATGTTCCGATACCATGCCCTCAATACAAAACAGTAAGGTCCCAACTGAAAATGCATTCAGGTCATTCTGAGGATAGACAATACACCTCTTGCCACAGGCATTGTGGCAAAAGCCAACAGATAAGACTGCTAAAAGTCCCCTTTGTCTTTATTCTGCTCTCAGAGAAGTTGTTACCTTTGCCAGTGCTGTTATGCATTAGCTATACAGTCAGCCCCAATCCGACTTTGGTAAAGAGGAAGCTGTGCAGCTGCTTAACAGGAACACATCATGTAACATAAGAGCTGCACATCACATCAGCAGGAAGGTTATTGCCTCTTATCTACCTTCTTCCCAAATAAACCATCCCTATTGGTTGACAAACACCAACATACCGAGAAAAGAAAAACCAATAAAAGGCAGAAGAGAGGCGTCTTCAGGGCAACACAGCTTTCTGGATGCCAAGCACTGCTGAGGGCTGAGATTTGAGGAAGGTATAGAAGACTCAACATGTATCTTATGTTCCAGGATTGCACTGTATACATTATTCTACACAGAAAGTACTTGAGATTCTATGGTATGGATTTGTCTTAATTTGAAAACTTATCTGAAGTGTCTTAAGGTAAGAATCTGCATTTGTCAGAGGGTGAGTTACAACAGAGCTGTTAGTATAACATCATCATATTCAGAATTAAGTTCTTGATTTTTTTTTTTTTTTAAGTTTAGTGGTCAAAAACAAAAAAAACACCCACACTTTATGCTTGTTTCTCATCTCTTTTTTTAAATAAAAAGAACATGTTTGTGAGCAGAGTATTTTAATCTGTCTAAAAGAACCATAATAAACTTTTTTTTAGTAAAAGGAGGGGGAAATTGAAAAAAAAAAAATATTAAACTGTCCTAGACAACCCACAATAGAGCCATGAGCACCTCTGGATATACAACTCTTTGTAAAGACACTCCAGCTCTGAAAGAGGAAGGATTGTATCCTCTTTTCTGCCCACCTCAAGTATTTGACCTGGGGCTTACCATCCAGCAGGGGTATCCGTGGTTCTGTGTCACTTAGTAGTTGGAGGCATGGCAGACTAGGAGCTTTAAGGCTTTTCTATGTTGTATATTTATTTCCTTATTTTATGAGCCAGCAATAGAATTCTTAGCTTATTGGTTAGGACATTCTCCAAGGCAGAATCAAGTGATGTCTCATTGGTTCAAAGGAAGGGTAGAGAACTTCCCAGAAGAGAGAAGTAAATTCATTTTCATGCCTTAGAAATTAGAAAAGTCATTTTGAAGCAGTATTTCTTATTCTTTCCATCCATTTCACTATACTGTAGGAAGAGAAGTATTGACAGTATGCCTTGCCTTCACTTGGTAGTGTTTAATTTTTTACAAAAATATAGATAGAAAACTGAAACATACTGTGAGAAAGAACTAAACGAGCCTTTTAAGAAAGTGATGTTTCTTTTGTATATGTGCAGAAGTGTTTACTCCAGCCCAGAATAATTCTGAGTTTACACTTTTGGCAAGAAGTCTATCATTATATTTTGTTCCTGGAACTAGAGAAAAAAAATAAATGCACAGTAGAAAGCAGCAGAGAATCCTGTCCTACACATTCAACTATTCATCTCAGAAACAGGTAACAAGAACAAACAAAAAAACAGGAATCTCAATACAAACCACAAAAAAGGATCAATGATAAATCAATACCAGTGTAACAGTGGTGAATCATCCATAATGATCATCTAACTATTGTTCTAGACAATTTTGTTCTCCTGAAAAGTACTGCATACAGTCTTGATGTGTGCGGATGTAACTAAGTATCATTTTCCCCCCTTGTTTCAAGTTACCCAACAACTTTAGCGTTCAGCAAAAATTCTTTTTTGTAGCAGGTGGTCTGACTGCAGTCCAGGGATCCTGATGTTTAACTTTAGGCATGTTACCAGCACTTGATGAGAACTATTTGTAGAGTTTCAAGAAAAAGTTACAGAAATAGATTCTTTGCAAGACAGCTTTATCAAATCATTAGGTTCTGTGGTTCTAACCAGGACCTCACTAATTAGCTTGTAGCCTCAAATGAGTCTGTCACCTCAGACTGTCTTTTATCACCATTAACATACTATTTGAAAAATCTGCACAGTTAAGGTGTTTGAGTTTAGACTTCCCTGGTATTTAATTGGTAAAAATGTCAAGATAGTTCTTTATGTTTTAAGTGTTTTCAATGTTGCATATACTAATTACATAATTGTATATACCTGAGGTAAATGTTTTAAATGCATGGTATATACCCAGTAATATTTGTAGCACTATAAGTAGAACTGCCACATTGTTTTATCATATGATAATTAGAGATATGTGATTACAACAGGTCACAGTGAAAAAACATTCTGGGAACACAAACACGTAAAAGAAAAAGCATTAATGTTTAGAAGAATGCTTGAGGAGGGGTTCCCATTAGAAGGGCATGCAATCAAGCGCACAAAAAGATGGGAGCTGTTACAGTTGTTACTTGTTTCTGAAGGACCCTTCACAAAAAGCGGAGAAAGCAATAGAAATCACGGCTCATCACTTGACATACCAGGCAAACAACATAGATCAGAAAGTCATGGGAAGCGAGTCTTCCTCCTTGTTTAGAAAAATAAAGCAGTAACTCCTCAGTGGTTAATCAGCTTCCTCCCATCCCAAAGGTGAGGTTGGCCATAAGGATCCGGATCCAACCCAGCAGCTCTGATGTCAAGCACTAACAACAGTTATCATCTGGAGAGGGACTGGTTGCAGTGGTTCAAGAAATGACGTTTTGTCTTTGTTTAGCCCACACCTGGGGCTAAACAATAAACAGTTTTTCTCTCACCCAATGTTCCTTCCCCAACCGAGGAAGGAAATTGGGAAAAGGAGGGAGACTTGTGGGTTTGAAGTTAAACAGATTTAATGAAATAAAGAAACCAATATCAATAACAACACAAAACACCGCAAATTATCTACAGAGCACTGGCAAGTTGCTCCAGGAGGAGAGGGGGAAGCCCCACCTCTCCCCACCAAGCCTTCCCTTTTATAGTGAACTTGATCTAATGCTATAGAATACACCTGTGGGCCAGCCTGGGTCAGCTGCCCTGCATTTAACTGCTAATGGCCTTGATCACCATGACTGGCCACAAACTGAAACCAAATCCCAATGAAACCAGGACATGGTTATAGGAGGTAGTCCTTTGTAGATAGCTACATAACAATCATTAGGCTTTGTGGGTACTAGAGAACTCTCTTCACAAGATGCATGAAAACAATGCATGTTTTATCAGCTGTCACTGAACAAATCATAAGTACGGGCACCAATCAGACCTCACCAGAATTTGCTAAGAGATTATACCAAAATGAACTGGTAAATTTTTCTTTGGCAGTATTTTCAAGTGCTTAATAACAGTCCACAGCTCTGACACCCAATTTCAGAGACACTGACAGTAAGGTCCCATTTAATATTTGAATTATTTATCATTCAAGAAACTACATTTCTACTGTATTTTTAGTTGACACGTATAAAGGATCTATATTCCCACAGAATCTGCTTCTGCACTGATCACCACAGTATGTTTGTCACATTTACATTTAAATTGGCCATCATTCTTTGTAGTTTAAGCACTCTAGAGGCAGAAAATCCTAGTGATCTCATTAAATTCTCAGTGGTTGTTTTGGGAAAGTACAAACAGCTCAAGCTTATCTTAGTGTTTTCCTGAAAGAAATCACCAACACCTTGAGTCTTCACCAAGGCATTTGTAAAGCCACATTATTCTTTAGTCAGCTAGGAACAATGGTATGTCTGTTGTCTGCCCGATTCTAAACGAGGGCAGGATCTTCTACCTGTGTTCTAGCAGACAAAAGCAACTAAGACTCTCAAGTCATTCAAAACACTATATTGTTCTGAGCAACATATGACCTAGTTCCCCTGGCTTGTAAACTGGAAGAGAAAATGGTTTATAACCAATAAAAAGATATTTTTAAAGAAGCTAACATGCTCATTTTCTGAAAAAGATGAGATCCTGCTTATTTGTTGACATTAAAACCTCAGCAAAGCACACACAGTGAGACAGGCAATCTATATTCCAGTACCTGTAGGAAAGCCACCAGACACCAATGAAATAGATGCTTTTATTTCTATACAGTGTCTTTTCTTGCCTTACAAGTCAGTCTAGATTTAAAGTTTTCACCCCAGATAATTCTCAGATATTATTCTCTTTCTACTTATTTTCTCATGTTATCAAAAAGCTATTAATTAGGTACAATTAAATGCTTTAATGTTTCCACAACACTTACTTCACCCATTGTGTAACCATCTTTGATCACATGCACTGTAATACCCTTGTGAACAATTTCTTCCTTTCTATGCTTCTTGCCGTGGTGTTCCTCATTCACTTCCAAGCATAATGCACAATAACAGTAGCAGCTCTCCAGGGGCAGTCAGGGCATGGTGTTCTACACTTATCATTAAAACAGTATTCATTTTTTTCAATAATTATAGGGGGGAGGGGTGTCTTAAATCAATAAGTATTAACCATAAAGAGTAACACATTCATCATTTTAGTGCTGTAAAGGGGAGATGATTCACAACTGGTCCTACATGCAGATATTTCACTTCTGTCATGGTATGCTATGACTTAGGTATACTGCTGTATTTAAAACAAATATGTCTACTGAAAATAGTTCAACAGGGAACAATTTAAAGACAGTAGATGAACAAAATATTAGGGTTCAAGAGAAAAGCTTCTCTAGAGAAAGTTGTTCCATAACTGCTTATTGCAGGATTAATTCCCATCTCTGTACTAACTGGCTATGAGGCTTAAAGGTTTTCTGGCATGAGTTTAACTAGCTGTTTGCTGTCATCTTCAACAGAAGCCCAAACTCTGTTTAGCACTATTTTGAGCTAGAACAAAGCTTCCACAGCCTTTCCAAATTTTGGCTTTTGGAAGTCTTCTGCTACTAATTGTCCTATTATTTCTACTGATATATAGGTACCTGTACTACTCGAGTGAAGAACAGATTCTCTGGCTGTAGTATTTGTCAGTTATTTGATATAGTTTTAATTTCATACTAGACCTCACTTTCACTACTCCTGGCACTCAGGATATATGCTAGATAAAAATTACTATATAAGCTCTTCACTGTTCCCTTAACTCCTTTTAAAAACATTGAGAGGAAAATTTAATTAAAAAAGCCTGCCTGGACAGAATACTGAAAAGCATACTGGAGTATAACTAGGTAAAAACAGAAATAAAGCTTGAAAACTTGAGCCCAAAGGCTGCGTAGTAACAACAGGGAATAAGACCATCTCTAGTGTTTGCCAATGATCTTGCAGTTGAAATAGCATCCACAGCCACCATTTGGGGCTGGGAGGTCTGACATGCAGATGACATAGTAATGGAGTCTAACTGTGCTGTACCTTGATGTTCTCAAGAGACCTGTAGGTGTTCTTGGAAGAGAGGGCAAATAATAAAGGTCATGACAACTCTTGATCTGTGTGCTCCAGGAGAAGCAATATACTTAGAAAAAGAAAACTGTGGACTTGCATAGCAGTAAGGCTGTAATAAGCTAATGCAAGTAATTATATTGGTCTCTTACAGTGAGTAGTATATTTATCCACAGCAAGTCTCCCTTGTCTGATCAGCACATTGCTTAGTTTCACTATGAAATATGTCCCCCCCAATATCATGAAAGTGCTATAATGATGCATAAAGACTACTGTTTAAGAAGCTCATAAAATACTATTATAAAGAGTTGCTAAGGGACAATTCAAGTAGGAGTACTGTTAACCAATTCAGTTTCAATGATTTGGACACTTAATCACCACTGGTCCTAAATACTTTGAAGTCCAGATAAATTAGGAGAGCTGAGAATCCAATGTATTTTAAAAGTATCAAAGGTATTTAGTAAAGGATACTGTCATGACCTGAAACTGTTCAGGTGGCAATACAGAAGTGGGGGAATTAAGTCCTTGGGCCTCAATACTGGCAAGTATGACAAGAATAAAGTATTAGGAAATCCTTAACACCTCCTTTTGAAAGACATTAAAAATTCAAGTTCAGGATTAATACCCATTTATAATCAGCGTACTAGCAGTTGGATGAAAAGTCTAGTTGCACTTCCTCATTAAATACAATTTTAAACATATTCCAAAAACAATGCGTACAAGATATTCACTGTAGTTTTGAAACTGAGTAGCAGATCAAAGACTCTGCATCAGTACAGAGCAACACACTTCCCTTGGGTTTCTACGCTTGACAGTCAGCATGCTTATCACAGTTATGGTTCTAGTGTCTGCTTGCTCTTCAGATTTATTTTTTTTATCTGTGCTTATGAAGTATGATAGAAGACAGACTTTTAAAAAGCCATATGTAAAGTTGGTCCTCCTGCAAAGTGAATTGGTCAAATTATTTATAGCTGTCTTCAGAGCCAGTATCTCCATGTTACTAGATCCCTAACGAATTTGAAAGTTATGATGAGAGACCAGCCACTTTCAATTTTAGTTTTACAAATGGAAGATGCTTCAAAATTTTTAACACCACTATCAAATCTACAAGATAGTTTCATGCTCAGTCGAAACTGCTGACAGAAAATTTGCTTTTAAATTTGGAACTCAGTTTGCACAAACTAATGACTTCTCTGCTTTAAGAAATTAATCATTATCAGCATCTTTAACTTTTCTTCACATGAGATCTGATTTTAAAAAAATATTTTATCAGAGATGCTCAGTTATTTCACATCTATTTTTGCATGTGCTTTTAGTCTGGCATCATTCCCTAGTTAAATACATTTCCTCTCACTGATAATTACTCACTGTGTCTTGGTAAACCTCCACACTGTCAAATTCTACATAATACTGGTTGACTTAAATATGCATGCAGAACCAGTAGAACTGTTTAAATAATTCAGTTCTGTTCGTTTCTTTGTATCTCTTCACAAAGCTGATAGAAAACACTGTAAAATTACTGTGGTGTGTCCCTCCTCCCACCACAAAAACAACCTGTAAGCATCCAGAGATAAGAAACAAAACAATATCTCAGATATGCCATGAAGGATGAATAGAATTTCTATGGATCCAATCAGTACAGATGATTAAGCTAGAAGCCTTGCAGTTTAAGGCAACTTCAGGACCAGCTGTTGAGTCGAATTCAACTTCAGACTTATTAAAGCTCTTGTCCAGTTACTTGTGCTACTTACTATCTTAAAGTTACTGATACAGTTTTAACCTCAGTTATTGCACTTTCCTCCTGTCTCTTCTTGTTTGGCAAGTACATATAGTATCTATATAACAGATTTTAATGCATCTTTGATAAATTATTCTGCTGTCTCACCACCAACATGCCATTTCTGGGACAGCCCTAACATCTTGTTTTTGAAAGTAATGTCTCAGCAACCAAAACCAAGTGGCAAGCAAAAGACATTTATAAAACCTTTCCTTAAATCATATTTCTCTACTTCACAAGCCAAGAGTTTATACAGCCTGCAGAGTGCTTATTTTTTTTTTTATGTTGAAATACCATGTGTTATTACCGAGACCTATCCAGCAGGCTTAGTTCAAATAGACATCCCAAAGAAGAAAAGCAATCCACAGTACTAATTATTTGCACTACCAAAAAAATACTAGTCTTGGGACAGGACCCTGTTTTGCAGAGTCCTACAGAAACAGTATGTGAAAACCAGCACTTCTCTGAAGAGCTTCCAGATGCATTTTAAGGCAAGAGGCAGTGGATAAGTACTGTTACAAACCCTCCCCCCAGTCTGTGACTTCTCACGAGCAGAGCAAATACTTTGACTAGAAACACAAGAAACAGTAAGTAATGTAGACCACTTTTCTCACCAAGTACAGCTAAAACATACTATGTTATCTTACCTGGCCACTGGGAAGCTCTGGGAAGGCCATATCAGCACAGAACAGATCCAGTCTCAGTTAAGGCTGTTATACAGCATCTCACACAGGCTTCTCATTTGTTAACAAACTTCACTGCTTTATCAGGCCACATAGCCCAATAAATACACTTTTGATATTTCTACTAAAAGGCTAAGCTTTGTACCAACTCAACAGCACAGGATCTTCACACCTTACCTAGGTTTGTGGTAGCCTCAGCAGCTTTTATTGTGTTTCAGTTGTTAAACAATAATTAGCTAAGTGATTATTGCCTAATCCCTGTCACTTGAGCTCAGGGAACACCAAATACAGAAAAAAGGCCCTGCCACCCTATGAAGACACTGCATAGCAAACAGTTGCCCTTTTTCAAAGGGGAGAAGCAGTAGGAAGGGGGCTGCTCCATTAAGGGGGAACCCTGTTACTGGTACCACACTTGCAGCAGAGTGCAGTGCTACAGGATCCAGGCAGGATGGGCAGAGCAGGGTGCTGATAACAGGTGCCACCAACAGCCCCAGACATGGCATTGTGATGAGTCAGGTCCAGGGTCCATCCAAAGAGTCCAGTTCAGTGCAACAGAAAATGGCCAGAGACAGGGCTTAGAGACACAGCTACAGCATAGGTCAAGGTCTAAGCTAGGGCTAAAGACAGGACTAAAAATAGATCACCTGCAACATGCCTTAAGAAAGAAGTAGGTGTCCAGGCCTGATCTTAAATAGAGCTCCTGGAACTACACGGAGAGGATGTGGGTGAGGGTCTGTCCCAGATGAGGCTAGTCAGGGTAATTAAGATCAATTAAGGTACTCAGGACCCTGACACCTTTTGTGTTAATTGGGGTTTGGGGAGGCTACTGTGTAACTTCCAAGCTTCAGCTAGGAACCAATCAAAAGAAAGCAGATTGGTAACAAAACATTAAAAAAATAGCCCTAAGGCGCTCTCAAGAATAAGGAAGATAAACATCTTTACCTTCTTCCATTGCTAGCATTAAATACCAGCTGATGAGAATTCAGGACTAGTGATGGCAGTGGCTTATAACCTCTTGCTTTTGGTTCTTGAGGAAGAGTAGTACTTTTAACCTCAAGATCTGAAAGGATATGGGAAGGGGGAGCATAGTGCTAAAGAAAAGGCATAGATACTAGGACGTTTATGCATATTAATCTTAACTGTATTATTAATTAATGTTGTATTAGTTAACTGGACAAGTAGTAACTTCATGTCATGTTTTGATTAGTCTAACAATAAAATCTTAGTTTCATGCATAAGATGTGCTGGTTTTTTTTTCTCTTAACAGGCTTTCAAGTGTAATAATTAGTAATAGAATATTCTTTCTCAAAGTAGCTCTATTTAAATAACTTTGTCTTAGGTATTAATTTATATAAACCTAGCTGAAATAGACGTTTCCTTTCCTGGTTATTTTTTTTTTCTGTTAACTTTATATTTAATCGCTCTAGTGTATTTTTGTAACCAGCAATATATCTTGCTATTACACCAGCAAGTTTATTTCTGCATCTTTTTCCCAATGGTAATTAAGGAGGTTAGATATAATTTACATAACCTTGTCCTAAGGCTATTGGTAGGGATGATTAGAATATAAAGGTACTAGGGTGCATGCAATGAGAGAGGGCAACCAGTAATTTCTGAAGAGTTTAAATGATATTTCAAATATATATTCATTTAGGGGGAATAATAAGTTGTTTACAACAATGCTACATCTGCATCTTACAGCAAGATATACTGGTAATTTTATTTCTAACATAATAAAGCTGCTTTTGAGGCCCCTGACAGTGTGGACAGGTAAGATAACTGCTTTAATGATGTATGGAGTCTGAAAATACATACATACATATATATGCGTACCTGCACACATATAAACCACTTCTTTATCACCCAAGAGGGAATAAGTTTTGGTTTATAACCTCCTATTTCTGTATATCCTGAAGCCATAGATATTTTTAACATCAGATTTAAAAATAGAGTTGACTTTGTTTTCTCTTCTTACCTTGAATGTGCTATTTTAGTTAAAGGAACAGTACATTTGAGAGAGACACAGCCTAATATGATTGCCCTTGACATAAGCTGTCTCATCAATGAGAAGCTGATTTTACACATCTAGCTTCAATGATAACGCTCACATAAATGAAGAAGAATCTTAATAAGTTACTACCTTCTTTTTCACAATCTTCTTTCTAAAGACCACCTCTTCCATGACGCTTGCAAGTCTCTTCTCTTTGACAGAATGAATATATGGTAAAGTAGCTTTACTGGGTTAGTTCTCAATTGTTACTGGTGATCATTATTAGTTATTATATTATTTATTTCTTTATTTATTCTAGCCAACCTGAAGGAGCTTTGGATGTCTCTCTCACACTGTGCCTAGCATGAAAATTACAAACTCTGGCATTAGGGTTTGTCTTTCACTTTCCCTATTTTTAGCAAAATGGATGTTGCTCACCAGATTTTTGCTTGTAGCTTCACATCATGGGAGTGCTACCTATTTTTCATTATAACCAATTAATTGATTAACAGAATCATGGGAAAAGTTCTTTTCACAATAAAAACAGTCTCCTTAGTAAATCTTTTGCCATTGCATAAAAATAAAACCAAACATTTTATTTAAGTATGATAGCTTAAATTTGGGGCTGCTGCAGTGAATTGCATTATGGATATTTGTCACAGATCCTACTCTTGGGCAGCCTTAGAATCTGCCACTAATCCTCTGATTTATTTTTATTGTTTCAGTTTTATCTTCCCTGACCTTGGTGCTGTGAGGGTTTACACTGCACACTGAAGACACTTACTTTGAAGTTACTCCAGTCTTTTCACAGTAGGGTCCAGCTGCTGGTAATTCTCTGCTAATAATCCCAAAGGCTTCACTGTGGACAGTGTCATTGGGCATGTATCCAAAGAAAAGCAGCTTCCCTTGTAACTCAGAAATACAGAAATATTGATTGGATTCCAACTGAAAACTAAGATTTTAAAATTAAAATGGTAGGAAATAAATCCAGACCATTTGCAGTAATTCCTCTCATTTGACTGCTGCTTTCAGAAGCTAGAGTTTTCAACAAGATCCCCAAATTATTTTCATAAAGACATTATTGTATGTGTGGATCTCAGTTTCCTAGCATATTGTTAATAGGGAAAGTTTAAGCTAGTAAATATAGAGTTTTACCCTGCAGTGTCATTTAGATGGATCTGCAAACCTTCCAAGAGTGAGTATTAAACATGGACTGAACACAAATGATGTAAAATCAGGCATGAGCTTCTTGAACCCTTACTACCAACATCTCATGTAGTTTACCTGCATTGACCTCAATCACACCTTCTTCCAGAGTCTTATTACTTGCATACATTTTGGACATCACTGTAAAAGTCATTGGTACAAGGTTTAATTTATTCTGTCATCAGTCATGAGTTTGCTATTTTCATTATTTCTGCTTAACTGTGATTTTCCAAACTACTGTGAAATTCCCCTTAACAACCTGTTGAAAACTTCTGAGTTGTTTCACAGAAGTTTTTCACTTAGTATTTTAAGCACTTGTCTGTATAGGCCAATACAACCTAAGACAGGTGGATGCAAGTCAGCATCTGAGCTAATGAACATTGTTCCAAGTTCCATACATGAAGTCCTGCTGAAAGTTTATTAAATTAATCTCAAAACCATACTAATGGTGATATTCACAGCCTGTACATTGGAGCTGTCTCATCAGGCTTGCTCAGTGCCCACAGAGAAGAAATTCTGTCTATCTTTGTTCATTGGGACTGCACATGGCAGCAAAGGAACAGCCCAATGCGTTGATAACTATGATACTCATATCATAACTATGAGTGACAGCTGCATTCACAAGGTGAACTTAATTACTCTGACAGTTCTTCAGAGCATCTAAATCTACAAATAGATAATCCCTTTTGTTAGGGCATATTCTGAAAATTTGCTAGATAGATCAAAGTCTGAAAAGCTTTAGACTATTCACCTTATAGCCTAAGGGCAGAGAAAAAGGCATTGCACAGATCCAAACCCTATCAAGTCACAGATCAAAGTCCTAGGCAGCGATCCAGATGACATACTCTTCATAATTTCCTGACTCTTTAAAGTGTCTAAAACAAATAATTGCCTTCATGATCTGACAGAAATTCTCCATTCACCTAAATCTCCACATCTCAGGTCTTCCATTTCCTGAGTGCTCTAACTGCTAATTGGTATGCAAAAGAATACCCCCGCTGCCATTGCTGATGCATGCCCTGTTCTTTTCAATGCTTGTCATCCATCCAGGGGAAGGCAGAGCATGTTAAAGGTTGGGAAACAGGTGCAGAGGAAATGAGACAGGTGCTTAGATTTTCCTGTAGCATCCCACTCAGTACACAGGCTTTCTAAGCTGATTTTTTTGGGTGTCTAGTCCTCCCCATTGACAGTAGACAGTGGATGACTCAAATGAATCTTCATACTCAAATTAGGACTCCAATTTCAGTATTCTGGATCTGTCTCCATTATTTTTTGTAGGAAAATATTTTTTTTTTTTAGCATATATTTCTTCTGTACTCCCTGACAGAAAATTATGTTCAGGGTGTCCAAAAATACCTGTAGAGATTGACAAATTATAAATGGCCACACTGGAAACGTTTTTCAGGTTTGATTTGTTAATGTGGTGGGTTGACCATGGCCAACAGCAAGCACACACATACACAGTTGCTCCCCCAAACCCTGCCCAGAAGGATGGGAGAGAGAATAGGAAGACCAAAAGTGGGAAAACCTGTGTGTAAAGATAAAGACAGTTCAATAGGTGAAGGAAACGGAGAAAAGAAAAAAAAAACTGATGCAAAGGAAATCGCTCACCACCTCCCACAAGAAGACCAATGCCCAGCCATTCTCCAAGCAATGGCCACCCTGAAGGCAAAAACCCCTCTTTTTTTTTTCCGTCTTCTATTGCATTTTTTATTACTGAGTATGGTGTTATGTGGTACGGAATATCCCTTTGGCCAATTCAGGTCACCTGTCCCAGCTGAGTCTCTTGCCCACCCCAAACCTACTCGCTGAGGGCAGAGAGTAGGAGAAAGAGAAAGCCTTGATGCTGTGCAAGCACTGTTCAGCAACAGCTGAAACATTGGTAAGTTTTCAACACTGTTTTAACCACAAATCTAAACTCCAGGACTCTAGTTAACTCCATCCCAGCCAGACCCAGTATATTTATTAAGAATATCCAACAAGTATATCTTGGGAATACTCATAGACTGGAATTCACTAGTTTTAGTATAGGCGCTTATATACTTGTGATTTTCTAGTGCTTACCATGCTATGCAATCAGTCTCAAAATTAAGAATTCAACAGACTGGGAATTTTGATTTTCTCCTCATTTGTATTAACCTTCTATAATCTACATAGTTATGTTATCAGCTCCTTATGGGTTGCATCCTGTGCAATCTACGTGGTTTGATAGAAGCTAGTCACCATTTGTAGACTCCTTTTCAATTGTCATAGTATTCAAAATTAATCATATAAAATATTTGAGTACAGTTGTTGTGGTTTAATCCCAGACGGCAACTAAGCCCCACACAGCCACTTGCTCACTTTCCCCGGGTGGGATGGGGGAGAGAATCAGAAGAGTAAAAGTGAAAAAACTCGTGCGTTGAGATAAAGACAGTTTAATAGGGAAAGCAAAAGCCGTGTGCACAAGCAAAGCAAAACAAGGAATTCATTCACTACTTCCCATGGGCAGGCAGGTGTTCAGCCATCTCCAGGAGAGCAGGGCTCCATCATGCATAACGGTTACTTGGGAAGACAAAATGCCACATCTCCGAATGTACCCCCCTTCCTCCTTCTCACCCCAGCTTTATATGCTGAGCATGACGTCATATGGTCTGGAATATCCCTTTGGTCAGCTGGGGTCAGCTGTCCCAGCTGTGTCCCCTCCCAACTTCTTGTGCACCCCCAGCCTACCTGCTGGTGAGGTGGTGTGAGAAGCAGAAAAGGCCTTGACTCTGTGTAAGCACTGCTCGGCAATAAGTAAAACATCCCTTTGTTATCAACACTGTTTCCAGCACAAATCCAAAACACAGCCCTGTACTGGATGCTATGAAGAAATGAACTCTATCCCAACCAAAAGCAGCGCAACAGGACAAAGAACAGTACAGTAGCTAATAGCTGACCTTGCCAGACAGAAAGCTAAAAAATAATTTTACTCCCATCTTCTGAAATGGGGGCTCAGATCATTGTTCAGCTTCATATTCAGAACTTACTGTCATGTCAGCAATTGGCAGAATTGTGAAACCAGGCACTAAACTTTTCAAATAAAACTGAATGGAAACTGGAAGTAATGATTACTTACCACTGGATGATGTTTGGCTTGGACTTTGTTTGCTGTCATTTGTATTATTACGGAAGCAAAGGGAAAAGTCAATAGTATATAATTACTAACAGAATGTTTTGCTTGTTTTTGACTATCATAGTTCCAAAATGTTGTAAAGAACACTCAGCTAAAATAGAGGGAACTGCTAATGAGACAATGAATGGCAAGGATTGCCATTTCTTGTTTCTTCTCTTTTAGTAAAATGAACTGATGTTCTAAAAATTCCTCTTTCTGCTTTTCTCCATTCGTATCAACTCTTAATATATCAGTATTTTTTTTTCAGTCTTCTAATTACATGCATATTTTCTCACAGGAATCTAAAAAGTAATATTTTATTAAACTTTGTAGCCAAAAATACAGTTGCTCTGCATGAAGTTTTTGTTTGATAAGATAGCCTCTATCTATTCAGTCCATAGGAAATTATGTTGGCAGAAATTATCTTACGATAGAGAATCATTTTTTGCTCCTTACACTAAACTATGTCTTGTGCTTATTTTAATGGGCAATTATATTGAACACATAAATCCTGACTTATTAGTGTTCACAGTTCCTGTGTAATAAAAGTGTCCTAACTAAATTTTACACTGTTTTATAAAGAGTATTTCTCAGTTGGCGTATTTCAATTTCAAGCAAGTCTGGCTCTTGTACTCAATCTGCCATGGTCCTGAAAACTCTTGTTGTCATGTCCTATAAATCCACAATGGCAAACTAGTTATAGTAGACAAGATACTATGTTACTTCTAGGATTTTTATTCTGGTAGGTTGTAAATTCTAAGCTTTTGGATTACAGCGTAATAAAGAATAGAATTTCATTAAAGTGTAGATTGGTAACTAAATCATGCAACAGAAACAGAAAGAGAAACTCTGGCTGGTTCAAAGAAGTAGAAACTGTAATTAAACTAGGTCTATTTTATAGATCTCACCAAAAAAAACAGTGAAAACATTAAGAAGATGAAAGGTCATAATAGCGAACATATCAATACAAAGAACAATCTGTTACAACACTTAATTAGCTAATATTAGTAAATCACTGGTCTCTTTCTGAATACTGGATGTTTTATCACAAAACAGATACCAAACAAATATTCTAACATGTCTTTCGTCACTTAAGGCTTGAAGGTTTGTCTTTCTGACTCACTATGGGCTTTGCTTTGTTACTGGAAATTTTCACAAAAGAATTTACAGAACTTTTGTCTGACTTTTGATACCCTACAATGGTATGTCATAGATGTCTACACAGCAATCATTGCATCTAGCAGTAGATTCAATATAAAATTATATATTCCAGTTCAGTTGGAAACATTAAAACCAGAGTTGTCACAGCTACTAGTTACCTAGGAAGCACACATTGTTCGTTCCTGATTCCTACTGCATGATATTGGCTGGAGATTTTCTTAAACCTTAGAAACAGAACAAGCTAAAGGTACATACAGCCTTGATACATTCCCAATGACTTAACCAGAAAAATAACATAATTTAAAATACACATATTTTATATAACCAACACAAGCAAATACTCCAGACTACCTCTTCACTATCAGTCCTTTTTCATGGACTCATTTCTTTGGGGAGCAGGGAATATTTTATACTTGATTTAATCCAGGTGCATACCTCCAATTTTGTTAGTTTCAACTGGCATCCATCACTACTTGAGATGCAATTGCTGGTCAGGTAAATTTGTTTCTTTATTTTTCTAGAGCAAAGTAAGTTGGGATATGTTTTTCTATGCAGGACCTCTGAGTACTGTGTTTATTTTGAAAACACCTAAAATGGTGGTAAATAAAATTGTATGGCCTCAACTTAAACCTGACAAGTGTTAGTACAGAAGAAACAGCAAACATATTTAGAGAAGGGTATTTTCATTGCAATATTTGTAAAGAGCTAATTATTCCAATTTATGTTGTTAATATTTTTTGAACAGTATACCCATTAGTGCAGGAACAGTACATCCAAGGCATCTGTATTTTGAGTCATCATTTGTATTGAAATGTTCCAATTCTTATTGGAGGAAGAGGCAGGAATAGTTCTCATGGTTTGGTTCACCTTTAATGTCTGTGAGACAAGAAAAAGCATTGTGACTTCCCATATCTCCCTTTACTGAATACCCTGGGTAAGGAGATGAGTGAAGAAACCGATAAAAGCAAATTTTGCGTGGAGGCACGGAGGCAGGAAGTCACGATGCCTGGGGTCTCCTGAATGTCAGCTATCGGAAGAAGACTAAAATTAAGATGGCTAAGAAGCTTTGCCAGGATGACCAAGTTACTAAAGAAAGTCTATCTAGAAAACTTAAGACGTTGTGTTTTCAATTCTAACCAGTGTTACGCAGTTAGGCCTGCCTTAAGAAAGTACAAGTGCAATATTGAATATTCTACTAAAAACCATGTTCAACACCCTGTCAAATCAATTTTTCTGTTATTTGGCCGCTGGAAGAAAACTCTGCTCACTCTCTGCATATTAGTATGAAAAGATTATGAAGTTGGTCAGGTCAGTTTGAAACAAAACCTCGCTTAAGAATATGAACATACAATGATTATCGAGTAGAGAATGACTTGCCTTCAAGATATTTTGCAATTGTTTTCAACATCTTCAAGAAACTGTCAGCTGGGCAGATCAATTATGTTGCTTCTTTGAGATTAAATTGTGTTTGGAGCCTGCTCCCTGACATGAAGGATTTCAAGATCTTTTTACAGGCACTTTTATAATTAGTGAGAGAGAGCAAAAGAAAAGGTAATAAATAAATGAGATGCTGTCACATGAAAAAGCAAAACAAGTAATGTTTACCTTGTTCTTTGCTAAGGTTTACTCTATGCTGTATGTGTATGTCTTCACATAAACCCATTCAAGAAAAATATACCTCCATTTGCACAGACAAAACAAATGCACAGGCACAAAAGAAGGGAAAGAAGGGCTTTGTGTTGTTTGTGGCTTAGGGGGGTGTGCTTTTGAGAGGATGGTGCATTGTGATCTATCATAAGCAAGTCCTTTTAGCACCTGTTGTTTTGTCAATATAGACATAAGCAATAGCTAAGAGGCAGCAGGTGCCCTTACTAAAATTGCAGTAGTTTAAATAAACGGCTTTTAACAAGTATGTGAACAGTTTAACTAACCTAGACTTATCTATAATAGCATGTTTCCCTTGCTTAGCATGGTCTGAAGGGAAAAAAAGGTGCGGTTTAAATTCTTCAAGTAACACATCCATTTAGGTAATTAAAGTTTTGCTGGCCCAAGGACCAGGATTCATGCTGCTAAGTTCTGGCATTGATGTGCAATATTAGATAACTATATTCATCATTATTTCATCAACTACATTATCAATTACAAAAACATGACCAAAAAAGGTCAAGAAAAATTCTCATAATGTACTTATTTTACTAAGAATGTACTTTGTTTCACAGAACTGGTATCCTCTTCCTCAATTCATTTCAAGACTGAAATACATCATCGTATTCAAATTAGAACTGCTATACTAGTTCTAGTCACAGTTTAGCAGAAAACTTACTCTTGTTTCCTTTTAAGTGAAATAGCTGTATTGTCCGATTATTCAGCAGACTGCACAGGTTTATTCCCAAAGCAAGCCTTTGTTGTGTTAGAAATAAAATTATCAAGGAAGATCTAAAGCATGAGAAAAAGCTGAAGTTAAGGTTTAGAAATAACTTCTTAGTCACTTCCATTTCCTCTATGTTTTGAAGCATGTTCAAGCAGAAAAAAAAAAAAGAAAAGAAAAAGACATAAAATAATAAATAAAATACTGGTCCCCACAGATTATCTTCTAAGCAAGCAGGTATAAAGAAATGTAGGATATCTGTTGTAGAAGTTATTTGCACTCTTACATGGTGCTATGGGCATGGTTTATATTCTAAAATACTCAAGGCCAGTATCTGGGGTTTCAACTTCAGACCCCATGCAGACTTCCAGCATCACTGAATTTCACAAAAGTGATGACAGATCTGGGTTTGAATCGTGGCCTGTGTTACAATCTAATTTTGCTCTAAGCATCTTTACTTTACCTTGTCACTATGGTAGCTTCATATTAAATTCAGTATTTACTTTACTGGGAAACAAAAATGAGAAATGAAGTCTTTGCCTTTGCACTGACAAAATATTATTTACCTGAACTGCAAATGCCAATATAACTTAAGCCTCTCAAAATACTTTTTCTGTTTCTTAGCGTACTGGGGAGTGTTAGTATCTATTTTTCCCTGTTTTGCAAAGATTCTAATGCAAAATTTTCAGCGCCATTCCTGAAGCATACTTTCATGTGGATGAAGGTGGCGTGCTTTTACGAGTTACAGAGGTTTCCAGACACATCACAGAATCACAGAATCACAGAATGTTAGGGATTGGAAGGGACCTCGAAAGATCACCTAGTCCAATCCCCCTGCCGGGGCAGGATTGCCTAGACCATATCACACAGGAACGCGTCCAGGCGGGTTTTGAATGTCTCCAGAGAAGGAGACTCCACAACCTCTCTGGGCAGCCTGTTCCAGTGTTCAGTCACCCTCACCGTAAAGAAGTTTTTCCTCAAATTTAAGTGGAACCTCCTGTGCTCCAGCTTGCACCCATTGCTCCTTGTCCTGTCAAGGGATGTCACTGAGAAGAGCCTGGCTCCATCCTCATGACACTTGCCCTTTACATATTTAGAAACATTAATGAGGTCACCCCTCAGTCTCCTCTTCTCTAAGCTAAAGAGACCCAGCTCCCTCAGCCTCTCCTCATAAGGGAGATGTTCCACTCCCTTAATCATCTTCGTGGCTCTGCGCTGGACTCTCTCTAGCAGTTCCCTGTCCTTCTTGAACTGAGGGGCCCAGAACTGGACACAATACTCCAGATGCGGCCTCACCAGGGCAGAGTAGAGGGGGAGGAGAACTTCTCTCGACCTGCTGACCACACCCCTTCTAATACACCCCAGGATGCCATTGGCCTTCTTGGCCACAAGGGCACACTGCTGGCTCATGGTCATCCTGTTGTCCACTAGGACCCCCAGGTCCCTTTCCCCTACGCTGGTCTCCAACAGGTCTGCCCCCAACTTGTACTGGTACATGGGGTTGTTCTTGCCCAGATGCAGGACTCTACACTTGCCCTTGATATATTTCATTAAATTTCTCCCCGCCCAACTCTCCAGCCTGTCCAGGTCTCTCTGAATGGCTGCGCAGCCTTCCGGCACATCAGCCACTCCTCCCAGTTTTGTGTCATCAGCGAACTTGCTGACAGCGCACTCTAATCCCTCATCCAAGTCATTAATGAATATATTGAATAGAACTGGTCCCAGAACCGACCCTTGCGGAACTCCGCTAGACACAGACCTCCAACTGGACTCTGTCCCGCTGACCACTACTCTCTGGCTTCTTTCCTTCAGCCAGTTCACAATCCACCTCACTACCCGATCATCCAGACCACACTTCCCCAGTTTAGCTGCGAGGATGCTGTGGGAGACAGTGTCAAACGCTTTACTGAAATCGTGATAGACCACATCCACAGCTTTACCATCATCTATCCACCGGGTAACATCCTCATAAAAGGCTATCAAGTTGATTGAGCAAGACTTCCCGTTGGTGAAGCCATGCTGAGTGCCCCTAATGATCCCCCTATCCTTGATGTGCCTAGAGACAGCACCAAGAACAAGTTGCTCCTTCACCTTTCCGGGGATGGAGGTGAGGCTGACCGGTCTATAGTTACCCGGGTCCTCCTTCTTGCCCTTTTTGAAGACTGGAGTGACATTCGCTTTCCTCCAGCCCTCAGGCACCTCTCCCGTTGCCCACGACTTAGCAAAGATGATGGAGAGTGGCCTAGCAATGACTTCGGCCAGCTCCCTCAGCACCCGCGGGTGCATCCCATCAGGGCCCATGGATTTATGGACGTCCAGGTTGCTTAATTGGTCCCTGACCCAGCCCTCATCAACCAAGACAGATTCCTCCTCTATCCTGACTTCTTCTGAGGCCTCAGGGGTCCGGGGCTCCTCAGGACAGCCTCCAACAGTATAGACAGAGGCAAAGAAGGCATTCAGTAACTCCGCCTTCTTTTTATCCTCTGTCTCCAGGACCCCCACCTCATTCATCAGTGAGCCTACATTGCCTCTAGTGTTGGCTTTACCTGCAATGTATTTGAAGAAGCCCTTTCTGTTGTCCTTGACCTCTCTTGCAAGGTTTAATTCCATGGAGGCCTTAGCTTTCCTAGTTGCCTCCCTACATCCTCTGACAACAGACTTATATTCCTCCCAAGTGGCCAGCCCCTCCTTCCACGATCTGTACACCCTCTTCTTCCACTTGAGTTTGCCCAGCAGTTCCCTGTTCAACCATGCAGGTCTCCTGGTACCCTTCCTTGACTTCCTACCTGTTGGGATGCTCTGATCTTGAGCTCGGAAGAAGCAGTCCTTGAATGCTAACCAACTATCTTGGGCCCCCTTACCTTCTAGTACCCTGTCCCATGGGATTTCCCCTAGCAATTGCTTGAAAAGGCCAAAGTTGGCCCTCCTGAAGTTCAGGGTTGTGATTCTGCTAGCTATTCTGTTCCTGCCACATGAGATCCTGAACTCTACCATCTCATGGTCACTACAACCAAGGCTGCCCTCAACCTTCACCTCTTCAACCAGATCCTCCTTGTTAGTGAGGATCAGATCCAGCAGCGCTCCTCTCCTAGTTGGCTCATCCACCATTTGCATCAGAAAGTTATCATCAACGCACTGGAGGAACCTCCTGGACTGGGGATGGCTGGCTGAGTAGGCCTCCCAGCAAATATCAGGGGAGTTGAAATCCCTCACAACAACCAGGCCCTGTAATTGCGAGACTGCTCTCAGCTGCCTGTAGAAGGCCTCATCACCGTCCTCATCCTGATCCGGTGGCCTGTAATAGACACCCACAACAGTATCACCCCTGCCAGCCTGCCCCTTAATTCGCACCCACAAACTCTCAACTCGCTCTTGATCCGCCTCTGGACAGAACTCAATACATTCTAGCTGCTCACTCACATAAAGAGCAACTCCACCACCTCTCCTTAGCGGCCTGTCTTTCCTGAACAGGACATAGCCATCCATGACCACATTCCAGTCATGCGAGGCGTCCCACCAAGTCTCTGTAATTGCCACTAGATCATAGCCCCCCGACCGAACACGGATTTCTAACTCCTCCTGCTTATTCCCCATGCTGCGTGCATTGGTGTACAGGCATTTCAGGGAGCGAGCTGGGCACACCGATTTCATCCCAGATTCACCCCCTGATTTCACCCCAGGGGGATGGGGGGCCTCCTGGTCTACCTCAACACTAGAGCGTTGCCCCAGTGGTGCAAGCCCAGCTACTACCCCATCCCCCTTCGAATCTAGTTTAAAGCTCTCCGAATGAGCCCTGCTAATTCCTGTCCCAGAACCCTTTTGCCCCTATGACATAAACCTTTCCCATGTATCACTGTCACGCCTGTTGTCTTATAAAACCAGCCATTATCAAAGAACCCAAAGCCCTGCCTGTAGCACCAGTCTCGTAGCCAGGCGTTAATAGAGAGAATCCTACTATTCCAAACAACGTCATCACCTGAAAATGGAAGGAGGGAAGAGAAAACAACTTGTGCTCCAGACTCTTTCACCAACCGCCCTAGGGCCTTGTAGTCTTTCTTCATCCCCCTCAGACTACGGGATGCAGCTTCTTCCCCACCTGTCTGGAAGATCAGCAGGGGGTAGTAGTCTGTCAACTGCACCAGGTTGGGGAGTTGCCTGGTGATATCCCTGATTCGGGCTCCAGGCAGGCTGCAGACCTCCCTGTGATGGGGGTCAGCTCTGCATATTGGGCCCTCAGATCCCTTTAGGAAGGAGTCTCCAACCACTAAAACTCTTCTCTTCTTCCTTGTGGAGGAGGTAGCTATACGCCTGTCAGGTTTTCCTGACTGTGGTGGGACCTCTGATATAGGTTGCCTCTCCACCACATCCCCATTGGACCGGCTGTATTCCACTAGGGCTTCATATCTATTGCTCAGAGGCACCTGTGGAGGCAAGGTAGGCAAGGAGGGCACTCGCCTTTTGCCACGGCCATAGACTTGCCTCCACTCACTCCTCTCCTCTAGGTTATTGTTTTCCACCTGAGAGGGGCAGAATACAGCGGTCCCTCGATCCTGGGAGCTCTCCGGCAGGTGCTCCCATTTTTGTTGCAGGGAGGGCAGAGCCTGGCTCCACCAGTCTATCTCCATTTCAGCCTCCCGAATGCTCCTAAGCCTTTCTACATCGGCTTGAAGCCTTTCAACCTGGCTTTGCAGCTGTGCCGCTCGGCCAAGCAGATCATCTACTTGCTCACAGCGCACACAGCCCCCTGACACCACAGAGACGCTGTAGCATTCCCTGCAGCCCGCAACCTGCACCATCGCCTCCTTCCGTGGGAGCTCTGTCTGGGTTCCCACATCCATTTTGGTCTTCTTCCACCGGGTAGATACCATTGTTACATACACATAGTTACCTCTGATATTAAGCAAACCTATGTTAATAATGAGCACGCAGTATTTTGTAAATTTAGGGATGGTCTGCTAGCTAGGCATTAGTAAACTTGTATTTTACATTAATAAACAACAATTGCAGTTGACTTCAGTGATGATGAAATCATTGCATCTATTGCAAATGACCAGAGCATTATTAAGGGTTGTTTGCTATAGTAAAGCAGCACAGAACTGGCATACATCCCCAGCAAATTTTTGAAACCAAAACATTGCCGTAACAACTAAGTCCACTAGTTTTAGTTGAACAGTACAACTGGCATAGTAAAAATAGTCTCTTCTACTGCAATAATTCTATGTCCTGGGTAGGTCAGACTACTTGTCTAATCAAGGAAAAACTATTTACCTGTGTAACATATAGATCACAGAATCACAGAATGTTAGGGATTGGAAGGGACCTCGAAAGATCACCTAGTCCAATCCCCCTGCCGGGGCAGGATTGCCTAGACCATATCACACAGGAACGCGTCCAGGCGGGTTTTGAATGTCTCCAGAGAAGGAGACTCCACAACCTCTCTGGGCAGCCTGTTCCAGTGTTCGGTCACCCTCACCGTAAAGAAGTTTTTCCTCATATTTATGCGGAACCTCCTGTGTTCCAGCTTGCACCCATTGCCCCTTGTCCTGTCAAGGGATGTCACTGAGAAGAGCCTGGCTCCATCCTCTTAACACTTGCCCTTTACATATTTATAAACATTAATGAGGTCACCCCTCAGTCTCCTCTTCTCCACGCTAAAGAGACCCAGCTCCCTCAGCCTCTCCTCATAAGGGAGATGTTCCACTCCCTTAATCATCTTCGTGGCTCTGCGCTGGACTCTCTCTAGCAGTTCCCTGTCCTTCTTGAACTGAGGGGCCCAGAACTGGACACAATATTGCAGATGCGGCCTCACCAGGGCAGAGTAGAGGGGGAGGAGAACCTCTCTTGACCTGCTAACCACACCCCTTCTAATACACCCCAGGATGCCATTGGCCTTCTTGGCCACAAGGGCACACTGCTGGCTCATGGCCATCCTGCTGTCCACTAGGACCCCCAGGTCCCTTTCCCCTACGCTGGTCTCCAACAGGTCTGCCCCCAACTTGTACTGGTACATGGGGTTGTTCTTGCCCAGATGCAGGACTCTACACTTGCCCTTGATATATTTCATTAAATTTCTCCCCACCCAACTCTCCAGCCTGTCCAGGTCTCTCTGAATGGCTGCGCAGCCTTCCGGCACATCAGCCACTCCTCCCAGTTTAGCGTCATCAGCGCACTTGCTGACAGTGCACTCTAATCCCTCATCCAAGTCATTAATGAGTATATTGAATAGTACTGGTCCCAGTACCGACCCTTGAGGGACTCCGCTAGACACAGGCCTCCAACTGGACTCTGTCCCATTGACCACCACTTTCTGGCTTCTTTCCTTCAGCCAGTTCACAATCCACCTCACTACCTGATCATCCAGACCACACTTCCTCAGTTTAGCTGCGAGGATGCTGTGGGAGACCGTGTCAAACGCTTTACTGAAATCGAGACAGACCACATCCACAGCTTTCCCATCATCTATCCACCGGGTTACGTCCTCATAAAAGGCTATCAAGTTGGTTAAGCGTGACTTCCTCTTGGTGAAGCCATGCTGAGTGCCGCTAATGATCCCCCTATCCTTGATGTGCCTAGAGACAGCACCAAGAACAAGTTGTTCCATCACCTTTCCAGGGATGGAGGTGAGGCTGACCGGTCTATAGTTACCCGGGTCCTCCTTCTTGTCCTTTTTGAAGACTGGAGTGACATTCGCTTTCCTCCAGTCCTCAGGCACCTCTCCCGTTGCCCACGACTTAGCAAAGATGATGGAGAGTGGCCTAGCAATGACCTCCGCCAGCTCCCTCAGCACCGGCAGGTGCATCCCATCAGGGCCCATGGATTTATGGACGTCCAGATTGCTTAATTGGTCCCTGACCCAGCCCTCATCTACCAAGACGGATTCCTCCTCTATCCTGGCTTCTTCTGGGGCCTCAGGGGTCCGGGGCTCCTCAGGACAGCCTCCAACAGTATAGACAGAGGCAAAGAAGGCATTCAGTAACTCTGCCTTCTTTTTATCCTCTGTCTCCAGGACCCCCACCTCATTCATCAGTGGGCCTACATTGCCTCTAATGTTGGCTTTACCTGCAATGTATTTGAAGAAGCCCTTTCTGTTGTCCTTGACCTCTCTTGCAAGGTTTAATTCCAAGGAGGCCTTAGCTTTCCTAGTTGCCTCCCTACATCCTCTGATAACAGACTTATATTCCTCCCAAGTGGCCAGCCCCTCCTTCCATGATCTGTACACCCTCTTCTTCCACTTGAGTTTGCCCAGCAGTTCCCTGTTCAACCATGCAGGTCTCCTGGTACCCCTCCTTGACTTCCTACCTGTTGGGATGCTCTGATCTTGAGCTCGGAAGTAGCAGTCCTTGAATAGATACTGCCTCTGCTTTCCTCTGGTTTTATCAAAGTTTTCATTTCACAGATAAGAAAGTTTAATCTGTTCACTACACTGAATATATAAAATACAAAACCTAATCCAAATATATTAAAATGGTATCCACAATGGGAAAGGCTCTATCTGCTCTGTCCTCAAAATCTGTCATAGCCTTGAAGTAACTTATAGCTTTGTGTCTCTCCAGCCTCCAAGCCAACTTGACTGGTCATAATTTATTCCAGCTGTTGCAATTAATATTTTCATTTAGCCTGTGTTTTTTCTTTTGTGCATCTCCTCTGCTTCACATTAAAAAAAAAAAAACACAACAAGTTAGGAAAAGAAAGCATTGCATTATGCCCAATGAGCTCTCAGAAGAATACTGAAATGCTGGCAAGACTCTGGATGCTTTAACATGCTGACTCATACATTCATCACACCTGCTGATGAGGACAGTTTTAGAAGACAAAGTAATCATTACAGCATTCACATGGCAGGTAATCCTTTTCAAGTTTTATGACATGCATTGCATTTTTATTCTAGAAAGTAGTTGAACTTCTAACAAATTCATGACTTCCTTTTTGATCTCAATTGCTCAGACCTTATGATTAATTCTGTGTTTGTGTAGCCTCTTATAGTCTGAAAACCACATGAATATAGAACATTAAAACGCTTGACATATACTGTTGTAACTCCATTTACTTTCTCTTTTTTGACTAGTTTTATGTGAGAAAACATTTGAGGCCATTTTGATAAACTATTTTGAGTTTTTAAAAGTGATTTAGAATCACATGTTGTTTTTGCCTCAAAATTATTTAATGACAAAAAAGGGGCAATGTTATTTTCTTGGATCACAGAGCTATTCTACAATATATAAGCACATGAACCTGTGGACCCTTATGGAATTTCATTAAGGTTCAACAGAATGTGGATATCTTCCCATAGGCTACCTGTAGGAAAGTTTCTGTCACAGGTCTCAATAGAACTTACTCAACTGGGAAAAAAAAGCTGGGTTAGACTTTGTATGAAATTTTAGATCTAGCAGAAGTCAATGGAAATGTTCATGTAATTTTCAAATAGGTCCAGTATCTCACTCTTAGTGCTACATGTTTCATTCAAGTAAGATGTAATAAACACTATTTATAATTGGTAATGAAGCACACACTCTGCCAAAGGGAGCCTTCAGCCTTGAGCTAAAAAGCATGAAAATAGTTTCCTATGGAGCTGCAATTAATTATTTCTTTCAGAAACCAGATATTTTGCTTTTCATCCTGAAAGAAAATAATAAAGATTCCTGGTAAAAGCAATCATTATTGTTACTATTAATTTGAATGATTATTGAATTCTAGGGCAAGCTCACTTATAAAACATAAATTTGATGGAGTTGAGCTTCTAAAACTAAGGTCTTTTCTCAATCAAAAGTCAGCTTTACTGGCAGTGATACTGAGAACAGTGAATAAAGGGTCTCACTTATCCCTTCTAAATAAGCAAAATCTAATTTTAAATACACTGTGAAGGTGTGCACATTATTTCTAAAGAAATGCTAGTTAATATTGTAACTCACCAGAACTGTCAACCTAAGTATAATGCCCAACATTGAAGGAATCATTCTTTTCCTAGTTCTAAAGATAGTAAGAAAAAATCGATAAGTTTAGTGTCTTCTTCAAAAGGTAAAATTCAAAGGCTATTTACAGCTGTGGAAGAAAACACTGATCCTTTCTGTGTTATTCAAGATAAAAGTATTTTAATTCATATCGAAAACAGATTGAAAAATCATATCCCAGGTGAAGCCATGGAATATTTCTCCACAGAAATATTACAACAGAAACTTAAGCTGTCATATTTGGAAGATTTAGTCTTTCACAAAACGGGAAGAGGATACCAATTCCTTTCCAAGCAATGCTCAGGACTGTCACAACACATGGACTCCCTCACTGCTCGCCATTTGCATGATTTTTCTAAGGAAAGTTTTTCCTCACCCTTGCCTAAGAGCAGAATTTCCAGTCCTAGGCAGATTTTTCTTTAAGCTGTAACAATTTTGGGGTGAGAAAAGGGGAAAATGATTCAACAAAAGGAGCAGTTACCCTACATCCACTTGACTAGAGAACGACTACTGAGAGTAAAAGCAAAATAATGCAGTAAAATCATTCAGAGGCCTGAGTTACATCTCATTCTACCACGGGCTGGCAGATAATCCATTGGAGCGGGGGGAAGTACGTGAAGCAGTATTCCTTTTCTGTGATTTAGTAGTGTTGATAGCTCTGATGAACACATATTTTAGGAGCAAATGGATACACAACAGTCTAAAAAGCTGAGATTAAAAAAAAAAATCAGTGTAACACCCCAATGTATATGAAAACCGTCACATTTGTTGTATATTGTTGAGCCACCATTTTACTCTCTCTGCAAACACACAGATGGCCTGGATATCATCAGAAAGGTCATCAGAACACAGAAGTATCCCACCAAGGTGAGCAGCTCCAGTGCTGGCACGATCTGCAGCGGTGTGCTCTAGTGCGGTGCACAGCGGGGTTTCCTGAACCAGGGAAACCTGAGGAGGAGCCAAGAGAGCTGCCAGGAGTCTGCAGCTCATGCAACAGCAGCTGACAAGACCTGAGCAGGGCCAGGAGTAGTGACGGGAGCCAGGAGCCAGGAGCGCCGTGAACAGGGCAAGTAAACAGGGCATGGTGCATCAGTAAGGACGTGGCGTGGCAGTTTGCACAGCAGTTCGCGTGGAAGGGTGTGCAGGAAGGGTGTGCAGGCATAGCGCTGAAGCTCTGCTGGCTCGACCAGGGAGAAATGGTATCCACTCAGCAGAAGGCCATGGCCTCTCTAAGCTCTGCACCGACCACGACTGACACAGCTTCCCAGACAGAGCTCCAGTGGGAACACGCTACCACCCAGGTGTCAGGCTGCAGAGTGTGCCCTACCCTTACAACAGTATTGGACAGCAGCAGTGAGCACACGTGTGGGAGGTGCGCCCAGGTAAAGGAACTCCTCCGCTTAGTGACAGAACTCCAGGAGGAGGTGAGGAGTATCAGGGAGTTCGAGAGAGAAAGAGACTATGGGAATTGCACCGTACTTTTCCTGGGACAGACCTGTCAGGCAGACAGGGCACATGACATGGAGGATCCCCTATCCTCTCTCCACCTGGCTGGATGCGGTGACTTAAGGGATAGGAGGCAATGGTGACAAGTTCCTGCCCCGTGCAGCAGGCGCATCTTCTCTGTGACTACCCCACCTTCCCAGGTGCACTTGCATAATAGGTACAAGGCTCTGCAAGTGGAACCGAACAATGATTAGGACAATGCTCCATCTAGGTTGGAGGTGTCACCAAGGTTAAGCTGGGCTGCTCCCTGTGTCAAAACTGCTTCCATGAAGAAAAAAAGACAGGTCATTGTCATAGGAGACTCTCTTCTGAGGGGAACAGAAGGCCTGATATGCAGACCTGACCCACTTCTTATGGAAGTCTGCTGCCTCCTTGGGGCCTGGGTTAAAGATGTGACAAGAAAACTTCCTACCCTGGTAGGGCCCCTGGATTGTTACCCATTATTGCTTTTTCATGTAAGCAGCGATGAAGTTGCAACAAGAAGTCAGAGGGCAATTAAGGGAGACTTCAGGGCCTTGGGTTGACTGGTTAAGGGATCAGGAGCACAGCTAGTGTTCTCCTCTATCCCTCCAGTTGCAGGGAATGATGAAGGAAGAAACAGGAAGAGCCAGGAGATCAATTCCTGGTTATAAGCTTGGTGTCACTAGCAGAATTTTGGATTTTTTGATCATGCGTTGGTTTACACAACACCAGGCCTGCTGATGACAGATGGGGTACACCTGTCTCAAAGGGGGAAAAGAGTCTTTGCGGAGGAGTTAGCAGGGCTCATAAAAAGAGCTTTAAACTAGATTTGAAGGGGAAAGGGATAAACCAGGCTTGCTAGAGATAAGCCTGGGGGTGGCACACCAATATTTGAGGAATGGTGTGCTAGTGACGTCCTTTGGTCTGCCATCTCAGTGGAGACAGGGGATGGAGATGCACGTAGCAGCAAAGATGTAAGGGTTATTGATGGGTTAGAAACCATGGAAGTGCCTGAGAAGGGTCATGCAGGAATTAAGGCTTCTCCCCGCAAAAAGGTGGCAGGATCAATAGCCCAACTGAAGTGCACCTACACCAATGCATGCAGCATGGGCAACAAACAGGAGAAGCTGGAAGGCCTTGTGCAGCAGGAAAACTGTGATATAGTTGCCATCATGGAAACACGGTGGGATGACTTGCACAACTAGAGTACTGCAATGGATGGCTATAAACTCTTCAGAAGGGATAGGCAAGGTAGGAGAGGCGGTGGGGTGGCCCTGTATGTTAGGGAGTGTTTTGATTGTCTAGAGCTTGAGGATGGTGACTATCAGTTTGAGTGTTTATGGGTAAGAATTAGGGGGAAGGCCAACAAGGCAGATATCATGGTGGGAGTCTGCTATAGGCCACCCAACCAGGATGAAGAGGCAGATGAAATATTCTATAAGCAGCTGGGAGAAGTCTCACAATCGCTAGCCCTTGTTCTTGTGGAGGACTTCAACCTACTAGATGTCTGCTGGAAATACAATACAGCAGAGAGGAAACCATCTAAGAGGTTCCTGGAGTGTGTGGGAGATAACTCTTTGACACAGCTGGTGAGTGAACCTACTAGGGAAGGCGCCCTGCTGGACCTGTTTTTTTGCAAACACAGAAGGACTTGTGGGTGATGTGATGGTTGGAGGCCGTCTTGGGCATAGTGATCATGAAATGGTAGAGTTTTCGATTCTCGGAGAAGCAAGGAAGGGGGTCAGCAGAACTGCTACCTTGGACTTCCTGAGGGCAGACTTTGGCCTGTTTAGGAGCCTGGTCAACAGAGTCCCTTGGGAGGCAGTCCTGAAGGGCAAAGGAGTCCATGAAGACTGGACGCTCTTCAAGAAGGAAATCTTAAAGGCACAGGAGCAGACTGTCCCCAAGTGCCGAAAGATGAGCCAGTAGGGAAGAAGACAAGCCTGGCTGAACAGAGAGCTTTGGCTGGAACTCAGGAAAAAAAAGGAGAGTTTATGACCTTTTGGAAGGAGGAGGACTACAAAGATGTTGTAAGGCTATGCAGGGAGAAAATTAGAAGGGCCAAAGGCCAGCTAGACCTTAATCTGCCTACTGCTGTAGACGACAATAAAAAATGTTTCTATAAATACATTAGCAACAAAAGGAAGTCCAAAGAGAATCTCCATCCTTTATTGGATGCAGAAGGAAACATAGTGATAAAGGCTGAGGAAAAGGCTGAGGTGCTTAATGCCTTCTTTGCTTCAGTCTTTAGTGGTAAGATGAGTTGTTCTCAGGGTACCCAGCCCCCTGAGCTGGAAGAGAGGGATGGGGAACAGAATGAAGCTCCCATAATCCGAAGGAAATGGTTAGCGACCTGCTATGCCACTTAGACACACACAGTCTATGGGGCAAGATAGGACTGAGGGAGCTGGCGGAAGTGCTCACCAAGCCACTTTCCATCATTTATCAGCAGTTCTGGATAATCGGGGAGGTCCCAGTTGACTGGGGGTTAGCAAATGTGACGCCCATCTATAAGAAGGGCCAGAAGGAGGATCCAGGGAATTACAGGCCTGTCAGTGTGACCTCAGTGCTGGGGAAGGTTATGGAGCAGATTATCCTGAGTGCTATCATGCGACACATACAGCACAAACAGGCGATCAGACCCAGTCAGCATGGGTTTATGAAAGGCAGGTCCTACTTGACGAACCTGATCTCCTTGTATGACAAGATGACCCACTTACTGGACGAGGGAAAGGCTGTGGATATTGTTCACCTGAACTTTAGTAAAGCCTTTGACACCATTTCCCACAACATTCTCCTGGAGAAACTGTCTGCTCATGGCTTGGACGAGCATACACTTTGCTGGGTAAAAAAATGGCTGGATGGCCGGGCCCAAAGAATTGTGGTGAATGGAGTTAAATCCAGTTGGCGGCCAGTCACAAGTGGTGTTCCCCAGGGCTCAGTATTGGGGCCAGTTCTCTTTAATATCTTTACCAATGATCTGAACGAGGGGATCGAGTGCACCCTCAGTAAGTTCGCAGATGACACCAAGTTGGGCGGGAGCGTTGATCTGCTTGAGGGCAGGAAGGCTCTTTAGAGGAATCGTGACAGTCTGGATCAATGGGCTGAGGCCAATTCTATGAGATTCAACAAGGCTAAGTGTTGGGTCTTGCACTGGAGTCACAACAACCCCATGCACTGCTACAGACTTGGGGAAGAGTGTCTGGAAAGCTGCCTGGAGGAAAACGACCTGGGGGTGTTGGTCGACAGCTGGCTGAATGTAAGCCAGCAGTGTGCCCAGGTGGCCAAGAAGGCCAACAGCATCCTGGCTTGTATCAGAAATAGTGTGGTCAGCAGGACTAGGGAACTGGTCATCCCTCTGTACTCGGCACTGGTGAGGCCGCATCTCGAGTACTGTGTTCAGTTTTGGGCCCCTCACTACAAGAAAGACATTGAGGTGCTGGAGTGTTGTCAAGGTTTAAGGCTGGGCTGGCTATTAAATCACAGAATCACAGAATCACAGAACGTTAGGGATTGGAAGGGACCTCGAAAGATCACCTAGTCCAATCCCCCTGCCGGGGCAGGATTGCCTAGACCATATCACACAGGAACGCGTCCAGGCGGGTTTTGAATGTCTCCAGAGAAGGAGACTCCACAACCTCTCTGGGCAGCCTGTTCCAGTGTTCGGTCACCCTCACCGTAAAGAAGTTTTTCCTCATATTTATGCGGAACCTCCTGTGTTCCAGCTTGCACCCATTGCCCCTTGTCCTGTCAAGGGATGTCACTGAGAAGAGCCTGGCTCCATCCTCATGACACTTGCCCTTTACATATTTAGAAACATTAATGAGGTCACCCCTCAGTCTCCTCTTCTCTAAGCTAAAGAGACCCAGCTCCCTCAGCCTCTCCTCATAAGGGAGATGTTCCACTCCCTTAATCATCTTCGTGGCTCTGCGCTGGACTCTCTCTAGCAGTTCCCTGTCCTTCTTGAACTGAGGGGCCCAGAACTGGATGGCAGATGCTCTCTATTAACCCTTTCCTTCCCCAGAAGAGGAAGGAAAACAGAAAAGGGAGAGAGACTTACGGGTTGGAAGGTTAAAACAGTTTTAATAAACAATAACAATGAAAAATAGTATAATAATAATAATAATAGAAATAATTAAATATACACAAATATATACAAGTCCAAAATCGAGCTCCCACAGTGATGATGACGTAACCACTGGCGCGGCAGGACAGTGACTCTCGTGATCCCTCAGCTTTAAACTGAGTATGATATGTGGGATGGAATACTTCATTAGTCAGTTTTGGGTCACCTGTCCTGTCTGCTCTTCCCTGCAAGTGTGACTCTTTTACGGCTTTCCACTTGTGGACCATAAGGAACTCAGCAGTGACCTTGGTTTCTATAGGAATAAGTATAAGCAAGAGCCTTTCTGTGTACCATTCCTACCATTACCCTAGTGGTAACTATAAACTTCAAGCGTTATCAATCCTAGAAGTGGACACTGTCTGCAAAATGTGTAGTTGGCTTCAGAAAGTGCAGTTACTTACAAGAAACTTAACTGAAAGGAAAAATTACTGAACGGAAAATTGGTTCTGTACTAGTCCAAACCAGGACAAGCATGTCCAAAGAAAAGCAATGAAGCTGGTGAAGGGTCTAGAGAACAAGTCTTGTGAGGAGCAGCTGAGGGAACTGGGGTTGTTTAGTCTGGAGAAAAGAAGGCTCAGGGGAGACCTTATTGCTCTCTACAACTACCTGAAAGGAGGTTGTAGCAAGGTGGGTGTCCGTCTCTTCTCCCTAGTAACAAGTGATATGATGAGAGGAAACAGCCTCAAGTTGTGCCGGGGAGGTTTAGATTGTATTATGAAAAGTTTCTTCACTGAAAGAGTTATCAATCATTGGAACACGCTGCCCAGGGAAGCGGTGGAGTCACCATCCCTGGAGGTATTTAAGAGACATGTAGACGTGGCGCTTAGGGACATGGTTTAGTGGTGGACTTGGCAGTGCTATGTTGAAGGTTGGCTTGATGATCTTAAAGGTCCTTTCCAACATAAGTAATTCTATGACTATCTGCAGGAGCACAGCTTTGCTATATAAATGACTTCTTTTTAAACCACTTAATATTTACCATCAAAAACCAGCACTTAATTACCAACATGCTTTCAACCTCTTGTAAGAAAAAAACCTTCAGTGAGTGAAGATTTACCATTAGACTTTTTTTTTTGTGTGTTGAAGAGAGACATGAAACCTTTAAAAGTAATACCAAACAGCCAAGACCTGGGTAGAATAATCTTAAATGTTTTCCTTTCAAATATAATACAAATATGTTTGTATACCACAGAGCAAGATTTAAGGACATTTAATGTTGTGGATTTATTTTAAGCTGGCAATACAAAAGAAGAAAATAAATTTTTTTTAAAAAGTGTTTTTTCAGGAGTAGTATTTACACAGAAAAGATAAGCAGATAAGATAAGATAAAGAAAAGATAGTTTCTGTAAGGAAAAATATCTCAGAAGATCTTGATAGAGTTCTCAACTTCTCTACCTTGCCCTAATGAATTAAATGTGTAAGGAAAATAAATTGGCTAGAATTTAAAGACCAGACTATCCTAATTGACTGCCCCAAAAATGTGCCCTTTCACTAATGGCTTTGTATTTGTTTTATCTGAGTGTATTTAGTCTCACCTCTATCTAAAAACGGAAGCAGCAAACCCATTATAAAGAAGAAAATCTGAAAAACACAAATGCATAGAAATGAGCAAATGTTAATGAAACCTCCTTCAGGGTTAACCTAAAGTACACATGTAACACATGAAACCAGGCTCTACCTCTCTAATGAAATTTTTAAATTGACTACTCTTAATATATTGGGCAATCCCCTAAGATTTTAGAGTCACCTTCTAAATTTAATTGTGAAGGATCATTTGCTCTGCTTCTTTTCCTCTGTTTAGAGTATGATAAATTATTCACCTCATAGTCACCACTAAAGCTCAGTAAAGGTGATTAAAATCTGGGAAACTAAAGACTCTGTAATGGAGTTGCAATGGAACAGATTACTTCTTTGGGGATAAAAAGGAAGCAAACTGTTGCAATTGTCATTAAAACATAGATTAGTACCTCATTTAAAGGTTAACTTAAAAATTAAGACTTGTTTTCATTAAAAGTACGGAGCTTGGAACTGACTTGCTAATTAAGGTATTAAGAGCCCAATGTCACTGTAGTATGACATTTCTATATTTGACACACATTCTCTGTAATCAACATGTCTGATCATAGTCTGTGTGGGTTGCAACAGAAAATTGAGGGAGTCAATAAAAATGCTGTACATATCAAAATCTAGAGCATCAAAGAGAGTTTTAAGTGATGTAGCTTTATCAAGAGGTCAACATAAGAGAAAACCAACTGTAATCAGATACCTGTCACACTTAATTAGATGGTCTTAAAACACTGAAAAAACAGAGCTGGCTTAGTACTTTTGGAAAGTGTAGGCAAAACTGAATTTTGCCAGGCCTACAATGTAAGTCTTTATCCTTGCAATGATGTCAGAGTAGATACGAAGAAAGGAAGGGTAGGGAGAGCTGGCTGCAATTAATAGGGTTTTAGTGGGCTACAGCAGGTTTCAGTGAGATGTGGGTATGCAAGCAGGGACTCCATTAACTTATGATATCTTCCAGTCAGTCTAAATTCAGAAGGGAGGGTTTTATTTCTAAATCCCCTTGTCTTGCTCAGCTTTTTAATCTTTCTCTCCTAAGTTTTCTCCAAATGTTCCTCCTTCCAACCCTCTGCCCCCATGCTCTCTGAGATGTAAGAGCAGCTGTAGCTCCAGTCATGAGCCTTGTCTCCAACAACATCATGTGTCCTTCTGATCTTTTATCTTAGTGAAGGTATGGGGGAGACCTTGTTTTACAGCTAGCTGCACCCAGTCCCAAGGGCTAGGACAGGAACTACCTTATCAAACGCTTAAGGAATTGCTACAAAGAGGACAGCAAGTTCCAGCCATATCTTGGGGTGAAAGAGGGACCTTTTAACCACTAACTCTCTAACCACTCCTTAGGTGCTGGCAAATCCTTTCTTTACATACATGTCAAGGTGTATCTTCTGAGGAAGCAAGTTTACACAGAGTGAAAAAGAGACGACTTCTTTACCAGCAAAAAATTGCCCCTACTCTTCTTTGGTTTCTCTACTTTTATGAGGCTGTTATCTGGGAAACCTGTATTTCTTCTTATAACTAGTCTTGGGTTTTTGCTATGCCTAACATTTTTTTAATCTGCAGCCTTGCACACATTCTTTGAATAAATGCGATGCTCTCTCCCAGGGACTGAAATGCTCTATTTACCTCTAGGACACATGGAGCAAAAAAGAGAACTTCTGGAGAAAATGAAATTTGTGCTAATTAGCCACATATTAAGAGCTTTAAGAAGAATGAAAAAGAGAAAGCAGAAAGATCTGAAATATCAGACAAAAGAATAAGACCTTTCTGTGGAGACTTTGTCAGAAATTGTCTACAGAGAAATTGAAGGATATATCAGTAAGCAATCACATATCTAGGTACTTTCGCTTATGAGGAAAGATTGAATGAATTGGAGTAATTTCTAGAGAAGGCACAATGAGAGAGATGATACTTCATAAATATCTGCTGCTTCAAAGAGAGGAAATTAACTGCTCTTGTCTTGTCTCCAGTTACAGTACAAATCCTTCACACTTTATCAACATGATTATTTGTAAAATTGTTTCTAATGATAACTAAGCACTAGCATATGCTGCAACAGAGATGTGGAATATACATTATCAGAAGCTTTTAAGAATACTATAGATACACAGCATATAGCTGATCCTGCTTTGAGGTAACTGAACTTTTAACACCATTTACAGCTGTTTTTACTGCCTGTACTATGCCTTCATCCATTCTAAATTTTACAGCATTCAAAGAAGAAGAAATGTATTTGCTAGGGTAATTTGAAGGATTATACCAGAATCTAATTTTTACCTTAGAAATGGATATTACAAAATGAGTAGGTTCTGGTCATAGATGGAGATCAGATTTAATTTCACGGTACCACGATAACTAGCAAAACAGAAGCAGAACTAGATCCTCCATCAATTTGATTCCAGCAATGCTCTAAAATGCTAAAATAATCCTTTAAATCTGACAGTGCTAATTAATGTACTAATCAATTTATCAAGCAAGCAAACAAAAAGAAGTAGAATGGAGAAAATAAAGTCTTCATCAAGGCCAATGTGATCAAGCATTAAAAAAAGCTTTCACCTTCATGATGATTCTTCACACAGGTGCAGATAGAATATTTTAATTTATATCACTGCCCTGGAATATTTTAACGCATCAGTCTTAAATAAAAAATGCAGATGGATATTGCTGTTAAATGGTAATTATTTTTCCCACAAATTAAACCACCACTTTTTCTTGTTAGAGCGTTCACTAACTTGGCATAGAAGTACTTAACTAGGAAAAAAAAAATGAAGTGAATTACTGTAGGGAAAAGAAAATTGCTGCAAGCTGTTAAGTATATTTATTACAACTATTACAACAGAGAAATTCTTCAAGAACAATCTCTCTTCCTAAAAGTACAATTTCTGTAATACTGCCAAGGACCTTGATATCAAGCATGATCTGTTTTGAAAGTGAAGTGATGGCCATGAAAGTTAATTCTTGACTGCAGAGAATAAATTGGTAGAGGCCCCTAACATAATCAGTTCATTCATTTGAAAACAATTGCTTTCAACTGGAGCTAAATATTGGAATAGGCCGCTTCTCCATAAAGCCTTTTTTATCCCATCAGTCTAATAATAGAGGTGTTCTGGCAGATTCAAGGGATTCTTTTTCCTCATCAATCCGCTGGAGATAGGAAGTGCACACATTTCATGGGCAATTATCTGCTTGTAGCTGCTTTTAACCCCAATGTGGTATTTCTTTCAATTTGCACTAACATGACAGCTGTGGTAGGTCAGACTGGATCATGTTCCATCATATGAGGAGCTGTTATCCCATATACCCTGCCACATTTGTTATAAAAGTTAAGTGCCTTCTATTTCAAGCAATAGTCGAAGCAGTACTCAGTCTGCATCAAGGTTAAGAAAGCAAAAAAAGTTTCTAGTATTGCCTAGAAGACAGAAATAATAGAAGACAGAAAAACCTTATGTCCAGGAACTCTAACATTTGTATAAAGAATGTAGGGGTTTGGTATTTTGGTTCTTTTTAATTTATAATCTTTAAATCTCGCATTTCAGAAAGAACGATTTCTATTACAGTAAGCAAAATAGAACAGTCTTTCCTCTGGAGTACATACAACTGTCTTACTACTTTCAAAGAAGGAGATCCCAAGTATTTGCGAGGGGACAAGATTTATCATCAGATTCATGCACAATATTTCAATTGACCTAAATACGACATACACCTTAGTACAGATTTTAGCTATGAAGACTAACTTCAATTGTGTTAAGGCAAGGAAAAATAAAATAGCTTAAAACTTAGCACATTATGCATTTCCCCTGTGGCTTTTTTATTGCTGTATCTTTATAATCAATTATCTTTTCTTTTTTTTCCAGTGCTAGAAAAAGAAAATGTTTGAGACAAAATTTTATATACATGGAAATATGAGTTTGGTAATCAGAAGATAATTATTATGGACTGAAAACTATAAACCTGACCCTCCTGTGCTTTAAATTATTATTTTCAAATTAAAATTTCTTCTTTTGACATATTTATCTTGACCTATTTATCATTTTACAATGTAAAAAGATATTTAGGAGTGCAAGTAGTTGGAAAATTGGATACAGCTGACTAAACATCAGACCACAGTCTGCTTTCTAAGGCAGACATGGATTCAGCTAATGATCATTGTAATCTACGAAATGACATTTTATACACTGTCTTCCTCAAATACATTCTTTTATGTTTCCATACTGCAGTATTTCAACTGTCATTGTCTGTCATGTTAAAAAAAATAGATGTACACGTAAATACCTTCAGATTGATATGGAAAAGTTAGTTGTCATGGTGATCTTGTTATCTAAACTTAATAAATCATTCTCAGTTTAACACAGTGCCAACACATAAAAACATAATGTTGGTTAAATTTAATCTTAATTTTTTCCTTTTCTCAATTATGGAAAGTGCTCTTTAACCTTAGAGAAGTGCTCTGCATTTGTCTCCCTTTTTTGGCATGCATTTTTCACTCATTTTGAAGACGACTATTTCATAATCAGAAAAGTATAATAATTGTGACAATCAAAAATTGTATGTTCACATACATACAACAGCCATTTTTGAACCCTTTCAATCTGTCCAGTTTGCTTCCCAACTGGACTTTCTTGCTAGAATATAAAGCCATGCAGGACATACCATAAGCTCATCTCATTTGTGTCATATTTTCAATTAGAAATGTGCAAGAAATAAGCGGAAATGTTCAAGAGAAAATTTAAAAGTTAGCAGTTGTATCTGGTCCAAGATTTATAAAGGTTATTTGTCTTAAGATAAAATCATACAAAAATCAAAGTACGTCAAAGGACAGATGATAGTTTAGGCATGAATGTATCAAATCTGTGGTACTGGAAGACAGAAAGTATTCATATACTACAACAACTACCATGAGAACAATTGAATGGAAGAGAAAATGGATAATGTTAACAAATCCTTGTCCCTGGTAAATCAGCCTAAGCAAGAAAAGTCCCTACATTGATATTTTAACCAGATTTCCTAGGATGACTTTAGTAAATTTTTAAAAAATATATATTACTGGAAGAGATACAATCTCTTCAAAGCTTGGCTCAAATGTAGAAAGCAGCTATACCCTTTCAAGATTGCTTTTTTTACTGGGTACAGCACTACATATCTCTCAGCAGCAATTCAATCACCTTGTCATCAATGCACTTCAGCAACCTCCTGGGCAGCTTGTGCTCTGCAGTGTTGCCTCTCCAGCAGACATTAGGGTGGTTGAAGTCCCCCATGAGGACCAGAGTCTGTGAACATGATGCTTCTTTTAGTTGTTGGAAGAAGGCCCTGACTACTTCTTCCTGATCAGTCTGTAACAGACATCTGCATAACACTGCCCTGGCAGTCCTTCAACAACATCCTACATCAGACTGCCAAGCAAGCAGCAAACATCTCCAGATGACAGTTAGATTGATGGATGGCAGCCTCTGCTCTCTACAGCAGAGTGTCTTCCTCTGCTATCACTCACCGCTTCCTCCTGATGCTCATGTGTGGCTCAGGCTCAGCTAGCTCAGATGATTCAATGGACGGAGCTCCCAGCAGCTGATCTCCTGGAAGCGCACTGAACCTCTTCTGCACCTGCAAATCTTCAGATGGAGCAGGAATCTTCCTCCTGGTGCCAGAAACCACAAGCTTCCAGCCTTTGCCACGACAGGAATCCCCATTTGCCAACCTGATATGCACAGACTCTACCTGTTCCTCCAGTTGGGATGCTGGGCTCTTGAAACTGCAGGGTCTTGGAGAAAATCCAGTGAAGCTTTTATCATCTCAGATGCTGCACAGTCTGCTGACGTCCTCCCATATTTCCTTCAGCTGGTGACACATATCCTCAACCTGTACATCTGCTTCAGGCTAGGAGATCATCTCCTGCTGCCTTAGCCTCAATGAGAGGTGCCAGGCACACCTGCAGCCCAAGAACTGCATAGCTGCATCCTCCCTCACGAGCTCACTGTTGTTCGAGGCCTTGATGTTACAGAGAAAGTGATTTCAATCTCTGCTGGGGACCGTGCTCCGTGGCACTCTGCTGAGGACTTATATACTGTTCTGTGCAGTTGCTGGCCCGTTCTGTGCACTCGTCTGTGTGAAATGCCACACAAACTGCTGAGTCTCTTGGTTACCTCTGTTTGCTGCACCTCATACATAAAGGCACCTATGTTTGATAATCTCTTGTTGAAAAGTAAACAGATTCCCAGTTTCACCTGCAGTGAAAGCTGACCTCTGAACTATAACTTCAGATAAAAACAAAACCCAAGCATGTAAAAGCTTTCGAGACCTAGAAAAAGGACAGAAATGGAAGCATGAGAGGATGATAGATGAGCTAAGTCCGTAATGAATGCACATATTGCGTATTACAATACATTGGTTTGGCTTTTGTTTTCCAGGGCAAATGTCACAGAATCACAGAATGTTAGGGATTGGAAGGGACCTCGAAAGATCATCTAGTCCAATCCCCCTGCCAGAGCAGGATTACCTAGATCATGTCACACAGGAACGCGTCCAGGCGGGTTTTGAATGTCTCCAGAGAAGGAGACTCCACAACCTCTCTGGGCAGCCTGTTCCAGTGTTCGGTCACCCTCACCGTAAAGAAGTTTTTCCTCATATTTATGCGGAACCTCCTGTGTTCCAGCTTGCACCCATTGCCCCTTGTCCTGTCAATGGATGTCACTGAGAAGAGCCCGGTTCCATCCTCATGACACTTGCCCTTTACATATTTATAAACATTAATGAGGTCACCCCTCAGTCTCCTCTTCTCTAAGCTAAAGAGACCCAGCTCCCTCAGCCTCTCCTCATAAGGGAGATGTTCCACTCCCTTAATCATCTTCATGGCTCTGCGCTGGACTCTCTCTAGCAGTTCCCTGTCCTTCTTGAACTGAGGGGCCCAGAACTGGACACAATATTGCAGATGCAGCCTCACCAGGGCAGAGTAGAGGGGGAGGAGAACCTCTCTTGACCTGCTAACCACACCCCTTCTAATACAGCCCAGGATGCCATTGGCCTTCTTGGCCACAAGGGCACACTGCTGGCTCATGGTCATCCTGTTGTCCACTAGGACCCCCAGGTCCCTTTCCCCTACGCTGGTCTCCAACAGGTCTGCCCCCAACTTGTACTGGTACATGGGGTTGTTCTTGCCCAGATGCAGGACTCTACACTTGCCCTTGTTCTATTTCATTAAGTTTCTCCCCGCCCAACTCTCCAGCCTGTCCAGGTCTCTCTGAATGGCTGTGCAGCCTTCCGGTGTGTCAGCCACTCCTCCCAGTTTGGTGTCATCAGCGAACTTGCTGACAGTGCACTCTATTCCCTCATCCAAGTCATTAATGAATATATTGCGTAGTACTGGTCCCAGTACCGACCCTTGAGGGACTCCGCTAGACACAGGCCTCCAACTGGACTCTGTCCCATTGACCACCACTCTCTGGCTTCTTTCCTTCAGCCAGTTCACAATCCACCTCACTATCCGGTCTATAGTTACATATAGTCTATGTTGTTCTAGCACCTGTAGTTACAAATTCAGCTACGCTCTTGGAAACTGTAGAACAAGGTTCAAGTTACTCTTGGGCCATTTTCCCTGATGATGAGATCCTATGAACTTAATTTGGCAAACATAGTTTCACTGTGATCATTGTTCATACGCTGTTTGATTACTGTTAATCATCTAGCTGGTTTTTGCTAGGACTCGGCAAACGTAACAGCCTTTCTGCTACTTATAATTTTATGGAGGAAAGAACAGGGAAAAAGGTAAAAAGAATATAGTAGTTAAATTTTCAGACAACAACAGCACAGGTATATGTTCTTAAAATTATATATCTCAGAGGGGTTGCTTGTTTTTTTTAATCATTAATTTTTAAAGAAAGAACTAAATAGAAAAAGAGAGACATAACAAAGCTACAAGAACAGGGAACTATTTTTCAAAATAAGAATTATTAGGAAAGCTCTGTTAAAGAAATAATCTGACAAAGATTATTGAATTCAAATACTGCCTCTGGTTCAACTTGACCTTGAGCTGCAGATTGCTGGAGGCTAGGACAGAATACCATGTAAGTATTTTTCACAATCTGCTAATAAGCATCACTGGAACCAGCTTAATGGACTAGATGAACTTTATATACAGTACGACTGTGCTTGTGTTAAGAAATGTGAGGATGCATTATGGGAGTGGACAAGCATAGGATCCCTTAAATGGTGTTTGAAAATTATCTGTATAATTTTTGCTTAGGGTCCCTTTTTAGTACAGATGTTTTCTTAGAAAAAGCATTTTTGCTTAAGGACCTCGCATCAGATGACCTATGTTTCAGCTTTATGTTTAGTCAAACAACTTACCATAGTAGGCTAAACTGAGAATTATGGGATGGCTCCCATGAGCAGAGTGAATGAAGAGAGGGATTTTTTTTTTTTCTAAAGTTCTTTCATTTATTTTGGAAGAAAAGGATAATTTTTCCTTTTTAATGAGAAAAATATGCCCTCAGAAAACTTCAAAAATTGTCATTCACTATTTTTGATGAAAATCTGTGGGCAGCCCCTTCCCTGGTGTCCAACTTCTACATGACTCTAATATGATCTAACAGGAAAGAAAAGTGTGTTCAAAACTTATGGTTGCCCTAAGGAGTCACACTGAACACTGCAAATGTTTTGTGTGTTTAGTGAGAAGAACCTTGTGAAGTATCAAATGAGATAGTGGAAACGGTTCTTTTTTCTACATTCAGCTTCTTGTGTAAGAAAGCAAAAGTGTGGGGCGGAGATGAGGAATCTCAGCTGCTGAATCCACTCATAAAAATGTACAAAATGATTGACACTTCCAAACACAAATGTCAAATGCTTGAGGATGTAAAAGATGTAGCTGGATAGTTGACTGTAGAGATCAGATATGCCACCAGTGTGGTAAAACGGACTTATCCAGGAAACACCTAGAGGCAAAAGAAAATGCCTGAAGGGGAAATTAAAAAACAAGCAGCAAAGATGCACAGTAGCATAGGTAAATAGGAATACAAGCTAACAATGCATAACAAAAAGGTTTGCATTACTTAGAGCAAGAGAACAGACAGTAGCTAAGAAGAGGTCACCTTGTAGATCCTTACTATCTGAGTTATTCACATATATATGCATGTATGTACAGCAAGCCTGCTGGAGTACGAATATCACTCTGTCACGGTGGAGCTGAATGCAATTTCTGCAGAATGATCAATGCTGTCTCTGCATACCATTTAAAACTCTGTTCAGATTCCAGACACCTCTGAAGGTCTAATTAGTACTAAACCTGCTCCAATCCAGCTTCTGAGAGATTTGCCATGGTTATAGCTCTCTGTAAAACACAGTTCAAGTAACAGGTGCTGGATCAAATATGGATAGCATTATGTTTTGCCCAGCTCACACTAAGGTCTTAAAAATATTATGTCTTCTACTTTTGTGGAAGATTTCATATTCCTTATCATTCTCGCAGTTTCCTAATGAACAGATGCTGTTCATCACCACCAACCATAGCCATGAAAGAAAAGTGAAGTATCTGACTTACCTCTCAAAAAAAGAATCTACCAAATGTTTCCTGCTGACTGACCAGCTGCAATCTCACAGTTTAGACTACAGACCAAATAAGATAAAAAGCAAATAGGTAAGAAATGTAGATGCACATTAGCAGAAGCTGGATGTCTGTCCTGTGAAATCACAAGAACAAATGTGATTTCCCATCCACACAGCTAATAACATCTAATCTTTGGACAATGGGATTAATTACAGTAGCATTATAATTAATATAGATATAAAGGCCATAAACCATTTGTTAAAACTTCACAGAATCACAGAATGGTTGAGGTTGGAAGGGACCTCTCGAGATCATCTGGTCCAACCCCTTGCTCAAGCAGGGAACTTACTCAGGTTTTTATCTCACTGTGTTATAATTTACCACTAGAATAGCAATGGTAGACAGGATTAGGACAGTTAAAGTTTTCCAGTTGAGCTAATATGTCCATGATAAGAAAATATTTTCCTGAATCAAAGCAAAAGTCAAAACTTCAAAGACAATTTTTGTCTTGTAACTTTGGGTTGAGACAAGTGGGGCATTTCCTTTTTGATAAATCAGAGTTTCTTCTGATTGTCTTAAAAAGGTTATTGAAGCAAACAGGAAAATGAAATGTCAGTTGAAAAAAAACATCAAGTCTTTCAGTTTGAAGATGTTTAACTGCTTGTTTTTGTCAGTTCAACATCCTTAAAAATTATAACAATGTTGACTCCAGAGATCAGTCAAAACAGATGCTATTTAGTAGTTTTGGTTTCATCATCTATTGCATTTTGGGGGTAGGAATCAAACATTTCCTACAGAATTTTAGTAATGCTCCATTGCCCATCATGGTACAGTCCTGTGTCCACTCCAGTGTACTGCCATTGAAATGTGAATTGACACAAGTGAGTGTTACTAAAAACTTTGCAGGGTTAACAGTGTTACTAACCACACAAGTTTATGCATTCTAATTCTGATTTGCCAGAAACAAATGGCATAATTAATAAGTTTATATGTTGAGGAAGAAGTCGGATCCTAGGTTACCTCAAAACAAAGACTTTGGCTTTGCTTCAAAGAAAAGAAAGCAGCATGCATCCCACAGACTGAATGAAAAGCTTTTGGAATTATCTCCAGAATACACAGGTTTTCTCAGTGTTTGCAAAGTTGATGCTTTATGCTTTGGTCAAATCTTTGTCCATCCTTTTTATTTAGTGCTCACATTGACCTATCATCTTTATCTGTCCACAGAATGCTTGAGATGCAGAGCTACTGACAGCAGGAACTAACAAGTTGAAATAAACTATACTACATGCAGACATAGCCGGAGCACTAACCAAGCAGACTGCTTAATGAGCTCCTGGCAGTCCTCTATGGGTGTTTAATGAGGAAGAAGTCTAAATGTCATTCATTGTAATTTGACATAGGCACATTAGAATATGCTGAAATTGGTCCTGAAAATAAGACGTAGGGCCATGTGTCACTTAGAGCATGTCACCACCACAAATTTACCTTCAGTTTTAACCTGGCTCTTAGCCCAGCTTCACACATTTTTTGAAAAAGTCTTAGTCTTATGCTTCCATGCTTTGAAACAGCATGTGTTTGTTCACACTAAGAGAATTCAGTTTTCTTTCTTTTTTTTTCTTCTCTTTTCATTTTTTTAAAGGCAGATTACTTTGTAGGGAGGATGTTTTAAAAGCTTATTTGAGTAGATTGCAAATTTTGATAATCCTCTTGCTTCTTCCAGCTCTTCTGGATACTCATTTCTCACTTACCTTCCACATAGTGGAAGCTGTTTTTTAGTATGCAACTTTCTTCACCAGCCTGCTTCTTTGATACCAAACTTAGTCTCTTTAGCCAAAGAGCTCTAAAATATGTAATTTCAACATTAGTTAATAAAGAATTACCTCAGATTCTGGTTATGCTCTCATGTATGACAGAGAGTATGGTTTTGGGAGACAGAGAGTATGGTTTTGGGAGAAGCATTTAAACTCTGCGGTGGTAGACCAATATCTGGCTAGCACAGATGTCCCAGTGAATGGTTATTATAAAATATTCAAGAACTTCTGAGCGGAAATGGTTGGGTTTTTAGCTTTAGAAACTAAAGCTTTAGAAACTTAAGCTAAAGGAGGTGGGGGGAGAGAGAGAGAGAGATGTATGACTCAGAGAGAACCCTGAGAAAAAGCTATGGAAGAACAGGACCAAATTGCAGAACAGAAAACAGTGCTAGAACTGACTGAGGTCAGGTAGTGTGACAATATGAAATTATCTTATAAATCTATATGCTCTTTCAGACATTGCCAACTTGGCCAAAAAAATAAAAAACACTATTAGAGAAGAATGAAGAACTACCTTAATGAATGAAGGCCTCTAATTATGAGTAAAATTGCATCAGAAATATAAGTCATATCTCATGTCTGATGTCAATAAAAGTCCTGCTTTTGGAAACATTACATTTTATTAGTGCAGTTCTAAGCCTTAGATCACAATCTATTTTCATGAGGTTTCTTTCCTACCTTTGCTACTTGTGAAATGAGACAGGCATAAGAACAAGAAAAGAACTTTATCATATAACAGTGACATTCTTAGGCAGAAAAAAAATTCAAAAACAATCCCTTTAGTGTGCAAAACCTTTCTATTCCTTGAATATAAAGGAATAGAATATCAGTCAGTCAGTGTATTACAAAAAGTCCTCTTACAAAAAAAGGATGCAGATTTGCCTTAGAAGGAGGCTGTTTTTTCTACACAGGGTTTTCTGATAAATCATTTGATTCTAGGAAAGATTTATACATATTTATGTTATAAGAAATTCTGCTAACAAGTATTTTTTTTCCTTTCCTCACTTTCTCCTCTTCATAATGACTTGTGGGAGAGGAGTTCTGGGGTCACTTTTTTTGCATCTGAAATTCTTACCTCACTGAATCCATACCTTAAACATGAAATAAAGAAGTACTGAGCCAATACAAGTTTAAAAACATCAGCCATTATTCACTGTTTATTACTTTAGACAAGAATTCTATGCATTTATTTTTCAGCATTTTATATTTCTGTTGCACTGCCAGTGGATGGCCATTCACAGGGAGGGGAATCATCATGACAAGGAATGTCTAAGACATGGTCTACCGGATCAGACTTTGGATAACAAAAGGAGAAGTACAGAATGGCCACACTTAGAATATCATCAGAGTAGGCCAAAGAAGCACATAGTATTTGGAGAGCTGAATTTAGGAACTCATCTTCATGCTGGTAGGTGATCTCTGCATTTCCACAGGATCAGCAGCAGTGTATGGGGACTCCCACCTGTACTACTGTAATCACATAAATGCCAATACTGGGTCAAACTGAAAAATCCATCCCACTATATATGTAAGAGTTTAAAAACAGGATGCTTAAAGAAAGGTATAGTAACAGGTCAAACATTGTAATGATTTTTTCCTCAATATACTCTCCCAGCTTTCAAAAATCAATGAAATTTCTGAGCTACAGATTACATCTATGTTTAATATGCCTTCAGTAGGCAATCTGTTCCCACTTAGTTTTGGGGTTGACAAATTCAGCACAGCACTGTATTCTATAACACTTCAAATTTTTTTAACACAGCACCACAAATTTTCTTAGCACAGCAGGCTGGGTAGTCGGGGCAGTGAATCGAGGCAGTGATGTGGGTGATTGGGACAGGGAAGGGGCTGATGGTCAGGGCTCCGAGGTGGCTCCTGAGTGCAGGGGGAGGCCCCTGCTGAGGTATATCAAGGCCAGACAGCTGCAATATGGCCCTGAGCCTAGGCATCCAATACTAGGAGAGGCAGGAGGGGGAGAACTCACTCAGGGCTCTGACAGGAGCAAAAGGCAGATGAATTCCTTGGTTTCTACTCAGGAAGTCTCACCTACAGACATTTTGCAGGGAAAACCTGCAGTGATAACATGGATGGCATTAGTTACTGACATCTAAATAGTTGTGTAGGTAGCTTCTATTCTACTGTACCAAAACCTGTCAACCCTGCCAGTGCAACTTTGCAACTAAGATTTGTTCTGTGAGGTGCTTTAATTTCACATTTTGTCTCTATAGGTCAGAGCACTGGAAAGTAGGTCATAAAGTAATGAAAAGAACAAGATCGTATCTTGTTCATTCATTAAACCTCAGATAACTTCAAATGCGTGGCACCACTCATACAGCAAAGATTCACTGCTGTTGCACCAACACTTGCCTTGAAGAAAGATCAAGAAAACTATGTAAGTTGACTGTCTCCTTAGATTGAGCTTATGAGTTCATGAGTGACAAAGTCACTGTATCATTTTCAATAAATTTCTGACTTGACACACAACAGCAATATCTCATTTGAATAAATAGCATCAATACTTGCCTCAAAGTAGATTCCTGCACCACTTTTAACTGAGTTGTAAATATTTAATTTGTTAGGCAGGTACCTGCAGCACTGTGAAGCTGCAGCCTCCCAGATCACAATTACAACTTGTTTCTGAACTGGCAGAGTCACTTTCCTGATGGGACCTGGAATGAGAGTTTCTCTGATGCTTCATGTTCACCTCTGTAAAGATCTTCCTCAGATCCATACTCCAGCATCAGTGCTGAACACCTCATATGCCTACAATCACATGGAACAACGCTGTGCTAACTGTTCCCCACCTGAAACCTGAACCTACAGAAGAAAGTGCAAATGTCAGTGTCTTGCACGTAAAAGCTGCTCTCCAGGGAGTCCTCCCACCTTCTCAGTGTATAAACTGAGGCACTTCCAGCACCCACAGGCTGTTGAGGTTACAAACATTAAGTAGCAAAAAATAATTCTCTTTTGCTGAGATATTACATATTATTGCACTGGATGAAAAATCCCATGTAAAATTGGGAAGCCTTAGTGTTGCTTTTAGCAACCTGGAAGCTCAATAAACTCTGAAAATTAAACAAAACTCCAGGTGTTTTTGAAAGCATCCTGTCACTATTCTGCTTAATGCAATTGCCTTAACATGTTTTTATTATATTGTCAAAACAGCTATAAAAACAGTAATCACTTAATCTATACTTCTGTGTATAATTAAACCAACTTCTATGGCCCTTCTAATTCTCCTCAATAAGATGTTGAGTATGCCCTGATATATGAGAATATTTACTTATCTCCTATTCACTGTAATTGACAGTTTCACCTTTTTTTCACATTTCTTATTCTCTTTCCTCTTTATTTTCTTATTTTTATTTCCTCGTTGTTCCTTTATAACACTAATAGTTCAGTACTTTACAATGAAACAGGTAAGTTTCATTTGCTGAGGCAAAGGCACTGATATGTTTCTCAAGTTTTAGATTTTTGAAGAAAGAATTGGGAGTTTCGCTGATCTGTACAGATAGTTAGGGTACAGTTAATTTCTTTTTTTTTTTCTTTTTTTACAATTAAACACAGAAATCATAGTTCTACAAAACCTCCACACAAGCTTTTGCTAAGACTGCCATAGTATTAAACTCAATTGAGTTGTTATATCATATTGGATTATTTTGCTTTAGAAGTCCCTAGCTGTGAGCATAATTTGCCAGATAAAATCTAATATGTTTAATCTACACTGCTAAATCAGTTTATCTTCAAATTACATAGTGTCATTTCAAATCTCGGTAGATTTTTTGTTATCTGGGATTCAATTTTTAAAGTTTGGTATTTTCAAAATACATTAGGCAAAATCTGTATTTCTACTGGCTAGTGTGAAACTTCTTTTTGTCTGCTATCTTGATCCTAACCACTATGCAGGAAGAGAGAGCCCATTAAAAATGCATGACAGAAGAAATTAAATTATTCTTGTTTTACTCAAAGATTAAGGTAACATTTCCACACTGTCCAAAACAGGACTGGGGTCATGAACCTGCATTTTACGTAGCTCCAAATAAGTCTGAGTTTTGATGGGAGAACTATATATGCACGGAAAGAAAAAAGGACTTTTCCTGCTTACCTCCTCAGTGTTTTCACATCTGATGTCCACACAGAAAGTTTCTGTGTCCCTATGAGTTTTGGGACAGGGAATCAATACTGCATGAAACTCTGTCTGGGAGAGCTGATGTAAAGGAATATCATGTAGGCTTGATGCAACAGAAACTGGGGAATCACTAAGGAGGGGATAGAGAGAAAAAGTGAGTTAACCTAGATGACAGCATATAAACATCAGCTCTGCCAAGGTACTCTCAGGTTATACAGATGGGGCAAGATGGCTTTTGTGAAGGCTACTCTGAAAGATGAAGCTGTTGTTAAGGCATAAAATAATGAAACTTGCACTGGATTTTTCTTTGTTTCAAAACGAAGAAAGGTTCAAAACTGTGATGAGAAAAAGGCCAGAGAAGATTGAGGGAAAAGAATCAGAGAGAAGGAAAAGGACATGAGTGAAGTCATAGGAGGAAGGGGTGAAAGTAATAATGAGGATCGTCAAGAGACCAGAAGACGTAAGATTCCATGAAAGGGGAAAGTTAGGGAACACCAGGTTTAAAACATCTGTGTCGATACTGAGGAAATTACAAAATAGCATAGGAAAGAAGGGAAAGTCAAGGAAAGGTGTTGCTGCCATCATTCTCTGTTCCCTTTCAGAAAGGTCTGCCTGTCTCATTTTACTGTCTCAAAATTGTCTCCTATTGTGACTCTTATCTTCAGAAGTCCATTTGACCATTTCTTCAGTTAGCAATGTCTTCTGTGGTATCACGTCGCATATATGGCTGTGCCATACTAAGCCTGCAATATCGCAGAGATATTTGAACTTTAAATTTTCAATTGCTTTCCTTTTTTCCCCCTCTTCTTTAAAGCATGGACTTTGATTAGATCTACAAATGTATTATATATCCTTCCTTCCTCATGTTCTCACTATCCCTAACTGCTCACAGCTACTGAATTTTGTCTTCAAACACTACCTCATGCCTTGGAATTACAAACTGGATATATATTTTAGGAGAGACAAATGGCAGTTTAAAAAATAGTGAGCATTTAAGAAAGCCTGAATTCAATCTTTGCTCATATACTCTTACACATCTCGGATGGGTAATGCATTTCCATCATTTATTACTAGGCTCTGTTGCAATGATAAGCACCATTTGGAATATATGATTTTGTAATTCGGTCTAACGCACTAAATCCAGACACAGTGGTGCAAGAATTGAACACCATAGCAACAGCTTTATGTACCTGCAATTTTTCATCATCTGCTCTCCTGGCACTTTCACGAAATCAACATCGTTTTGGTGGTCACTTTGCCTGCTTCATTGCTGCATACTGGAAGATAAACCCCAGTGCCTGCTCTTTATTACTGGGTATTTTTAGCTAACTGTGTTGATTTAGCCTTAATTACTTATAAGCAGTGTCAGATAAATCAAATATTTCCAGGTGTGTATTTCATTAAAGCGTTTTAATCAATTTTATTAAGGCAGTAACTCACCAAATCAACATGCTTAATTGGCCAAATAAGTTACACAGAGAGTAAGAATAGTGTCACAGTCAAACTGAAGGCTTGGGTAAAACAAAATCTATACTCATGATGGACTGCACACCATGAAAGATCTTGGACAAGTCATCTATACCTAAAACTTCACATTTAGATATAGATTTTAACTCTTTCCTATTTTCTTACCAAGACTTTCTAATGAACAAGAATAACCCAGCAAACCATCACAAGACTATGAGTTGCTGTTTCTCCTTTTCTCCTCTGCCTTATCAAACAACTAGTCTCAGACTAATCCTTTTCCAAGACTATATTCCTTCAAGCTGCAGGCCAGGTGTGGCACTAGCCTATAAATGAGAGTTGTTGTCTCAGAACCGTCAAAGAAATGGAAGTCCAATATATCTCTTCTATTCCTATCATTTAGTCCAATAGGTTGCTTAAGTTTGGTGTCAGCCTAACTTTCTAATTTGACTTCTGAATTATTTAAAGAATTCAACAGTCCTTTGATGTCATGAGGGTTAGCCTACCATGGACAACAGAAAAACCCGGACAGTGTGTTGACTGACCTTTCTTGCCCTAATTTGGTTGTCTTTGCACTGTGCTCTGGATTTTGAAGGGCCTTGGCCTGAATTAACATGATTTTGCACAGTATTCGACTTAGGTCTCACGTGCTGCTTAAAGCACCGAGTAACAGAGGGCAAGAATGGCTCTGTGCAAAACCAGCTCAAGTGTCCCTGCCCTCCACTCCATGTTTTCTGTTGTGGGGCACGGTGCAGGGACTACCTGTTCATGGAATGAGCTTGCCTTTGCCTGCACTTTTTAGCTTAAACTTAATGCTGCTTGAATGTGACTGTGCTTTCTCTTCACACAAACTACCCTTGAAGCAGTACTGCAGTAATTTTATGCCTGTGTTAATAAACGAGGTTATTGATACACTGGTGGCACAACCAGAGGCTTGACAGTAAAAAACCTACGACAATCTGAATATTTCCAGTTACTGTCATGTGCTTTGTCAAAATCTGTTAAAATATAGGAAAGTACCTATATAGTAAGTTTCCAAATTAGGCTATTTTCATACGAATGTAAACGCTCTGGAAGTTTACAAATACTCTAACAGCAAACTCTGTTAAGTCCTGTATGTTTTCAGATTCCTCAATCTCTCGGACAGCACGTTTGTCCAGCACTAGAAGCCAATTAACAAACATAATACCTACAAACAAAAATATTGTAGCTTTGTCACATAACACTGCCATACTATTTTAACACCTCCATCAAACAGCAGAAATCAGCAGAAGTCTTGCAGGCCACTTTATTGGTGAGTAAGAATGCAGAACGTATGAAGAGTCCATCTCCCCAGTGTAATTTGCTTTTCTCCATGTAGATGTTCACACCCTTCTAACAGGTTTCAGAACAATACTCTCCCTTGAGAGTACTTGCTCTTGCTCAGGGATCTCTCTGTCTCAACAACAGAAGAATCATATATTAAACAAAGTGGAGGAGGATAATCTCCAGATTGTTGTACAGATCTGTATTCTAGTGCCACTGCCTCTACTTAAAACCTAGAATAGTAGCAGACAATACCACTGCTACTATTAGTAAATACTCCCAACACTGAATATTTGATTGCATTCTAAGAAAATTTATTTGTTGTGACAATACTGCCAAGCAGCAGCTGGTGTTTATTCTGGGGTTTTGTTCCAGCTCCATCAGAGTTAACAGAGTTTTATACAAGTCCTATTTCACAGAATCTTATGGAAAAAAGAACAGTAGCAGTACTTCAGAAAAAAAAATTGTAGTAATCTAATTTCTGTAAAGATAGTCAAATAAATATGAAGTGAATCTTTCCAGGAGATGAGAGCTAAATATCCTGCTGAATTCAACAGTTTTACAATACACAAGGAACAGTTAACTATATTAACCAGCAATACATGAAACAAGCAAGGAAGGAAGAGTAGCTTTCTTGCCTCTGGCAGTGCACAGCACCATCTCTGGACACTGCTAAGCTATCCATGCCAACTGCGATTTTTCTTTTTGGCTTATGAAGCTACTTCTGAAAAGCTGAATGTTTGCCTTTGGAAAACAATAGGCTGACCCAAATAGCAAGGTTTATCAAAGTATTATGAAAATAGTGCCAAATGCTTTCCAATGCTTTGAAAAGTATTTTTTGGCTATCTAAGCCCCTTTTTCACTGTGGAGCTTTTAGCGTCATCTATCTGTAGCACAGGATCTTTATTCACAAAAATATAGCAGTAATATTACCATTTTTGTCTATTACTCACTAATGTGCAGAAGGAGAGAGAGTTTGGCAGTAAACACGCTTGAGTTCATTCCTCCATTTGTTTTATTTATTCTTGCAGTCTATTTTAAATGGATTCTCTCTTGGGCTTCTTGCTTCTGCAAGCAGTAAATCAGGCAGTGGAGCGAAAGAACACTTGAAAGGATCGCAGCACCATTTGGGCTTAAACAGCTCCATCGTATCAGGGAAAAAAGGTCAACTCCACTGTAATGAACCCAGTGTTTAGGAAGCTAGTGTCTTGTGCTTTTTCACCTAAATGTTGTTTTAATGTATGTATGTGATCTTATTATTCCTATTGTGACTGTATGATCAGACCAATGCAATTCCATTCCTCCTGAAAAATGGTACTCAACATTTTGCTCTTAATCCAGAGTTCAAATATGCATGGGTGTATAAAACTATAGAATAATTGCCTTCACGTTCATATGTTGCTATTCAAGTTTCCCCCACAAAAAAAACCCAAAACTTCCAGTTTTCACCTAGCTATAGGGTGAGAGCCATAAGGTGTAGAAATTGGAAAATGCCACATTAGCCCTCAGTATAAAATGCAAAAGGTTAATTAGATGATAATGTATAGACCTTTTCCCGTACCTCTTCATAGCAAATAAAAAAACACTTCAGGAGAAGTAACCTGCAAGAGATGAAATATGCAAGCATGTGAACATTCATGTGGTAAAGAAAAGTTTCATTATTCATGTTTACCTGTGTAATGATTGACCTGCTTTTCAGTGAATGTTGTCTTCTATTTCTATGTCATCTTATCACATTAAAGAGGAGAAGCTCATCTACCAGGGGATCAGGCCTAGTCAGCATGGGTTTAGGAAATATGTAGTAGACTTGGACTTCAGCAAAGCCTTTGATACTGTCTCCCATGGCATTCTCCTGGATAAGCTGGCAGCCCACAGCTTGGACAGGTGCACTCTTCGCTGGGTTAAGAACTGGCTGGATGGCCGGGCCCAGAGAGTGGTGGTGAACAGTACTGCATCCAGTTGGTGTCTGGTCACTAGTGGTGTCCCCCAGCGCTCAGTACTGTTTAATATCTTTATTGATGATCTGGATGAGGGTATCGAGTGCACCCTCAGTAAATTTGCGGATGACACCAAACTGGGTGGGAGTGTTGATCTGCCTGAGGGTAGGAAGGCTCTGCATAGGGATCTGGACAGGTTAGACAGATGGGCTGAGACCAATGGCATGAAGTTCAACAAGGCCAAGTGCTGGGTCCTACACTTTGGCCATAACAACCCCAAACAGCACTACAGGCTGGGGGAAGAGTGGCTGGAAAGTGGCCCGGTGGAAAAGGACCTGGGGGTATTGGTGGACAGTCGGCTGAACATGAGCCAGCAGTGTGCCCAGGCAGCCAAGGCAGCCAACAGCATCCTGGCTTGTATCAGGAATAGTGTGGCCAGCGGGACTAGGGAAGTGATTGTCCCCTTGTACTCGGCACAGGCAAGGCCGCACCTCGAGTACTGTGTCCAGTTCTGGGCCTCACAGTTCAAGAAAGACATTGAGGTGCTGGAGCGAGTCCAGAGAAGGGCAACAAAGCCGGTGAAGGCTCTAGAGGGTATGTCCTATGAGGAGGGCCTGGGGGAACTGGGATTGTTTAGCGTGGAGAAAAGGAGGCTGAAGGGAGACCTTATTGCTTTGTACAACTACCTGAAAGGAGGTTGTATTGGGGTGGGGTTCAGCCTCTTCTCCCAGGCAACTAGCAACACGACTAGAGGACATAGCCTCAAGCTGTGCCAGGGGAAGTTCAGGTTAGACATTAGGAAGCATTTCTTCTCAGAAAGGGTCATTAGACATTGGAACGGGCTGCCCAGGGAGGTGGTGGAGTCACCATCTCTGGAGGTATTTAAGAAAAGACTGGATGTGGCACTTAGTGCCATGGTCTAGTTGACACAGTGGTGTTAGGTCAAAGGTTGGACTCGATGATCCCAGAGATCTCTTCCAGCTTAGTTGATTCTGTGATTCTGTGATCTAGTTGCTGTCCAGCCTTTGCAGTTTGTAAAGTGCCTGACCTCTCTTGTGCTAAATCTAGAGGATGGCATTAAAAACTCTTAAGGAAATGGAGTTCAAAATTCCCTAAGAACTTCTAATTAATATGCTGGATTGGAGGGCACAAATAATGTAGAAAATAATCAGCATCACTAGCCACAGGTTATCAATAACACAACACTCACAGTCTAATTAGAGGAATAGGGACAGCAGCCCATGTTATATGTTTCCCTCTTTAACACAAATTGGCCATATTGGCACCAGGCCAGAGTTCACTGCTTTTGAAATAATAGGATGTAAAGTGTAGATAGTGCCACAAATTAGGTTAAACACATAATGATCACAGATGTGGAGGAAATAGTTTGAAAATGCAAATGCAAATAGATTAAAATACTACCTCTGGTTGCAATTTAACATTTGCTACTATAATATTACAACCACATCTCTATAATGTATAACTAGGGCACGAAGCCAGTCCCATTTACAAGAAAAGTAATACTAAAGTAATGGCTATACTGGGACATGTTAAAAACATCTCCACATCTACTCTTCTGATTGTATTTTAGGTTAAAACTATCTACATTCATTTGAAAACCATAATTATGTTATAATTAGATATTGATCATTACACATAATGCTTTCACACACCGTTGCCTAATTTTTTTTTTTTGTTAAGGTTTCACTCTAGTAAACCTTTAGAGTCAAATTTATCTTTATCATCTTTATTATTATTTTCCCTTAATGACCTGACATCTCAATGCAGGAGATTAGAAAGGAGGCAAGAGGGGAAAAGAGTCACTAATGTGAGTCTAAAAGTCCAAGCTATCAGTGAGTTCACGATTTTAGCTTCCAAAATATTTTGAAGCAGCCTGTTGATGGTGCCTTTTGGGAAAGCTTCTCAGAGACATGGTACCTGATTGGATGCACGTTTGAGCAGCTATTTTCTTGTGACTTTATGACATTACTTTTTCATAAACTTTGCCATGATCTAAAAAAAATGCAATGGGAGGAAACAGGTAAGAAGGAGAAAAAAAAGAAAAAAAAAAGAGCATGAAAAATGCAGGCATGAAACTATAGTGAAAAGACTGAGTACAGAGGAAGGAGATGACAGAAGTCAATAAGCCAGTCAGTTCAGGGCAGAGAAAATTCTGCCAAAGCTGTAAAAAACCTAATCAAATATATATAAGGCAGCAAGAGAAAGTTTCTGATGATCTAGTTGTTGGCCATCACTCATGCTGTTTGCTTTAAGTAAACTGAAAGCTCAATTCTTATAATATATTCAATTTAGCATCTCAGTATGACTCTTGCTATTTAATTTAAAAAGCAGACTTCAAATGAATGACAGACTCATTAACATGTTACAATCAACTGGAAAGACAGGAGATTTTTCTATTTGAGAAATAGTATGCTTAAAATTTGATATAGATTGTAGAAAAGAAATGTTAAGGAACATGAGAAGAAATGTGAGGGCTATCATCTGTTTTCATTCAGATGAAAAATCTCCTGTGATTTATGTAAGGGTAAAATAGAAAACAACCTGATAGGTACATTGTAGCAAGAAACCACATGTGATGTCTGCCTACCACTACTGGACATTTAACATGTCACTATTATTTCACTAAATAATCACAGAAATACAGAAATTATCTAGTCCATGCCAACTTATTCCAGATATCCCTCCTTTCAGTTTCTTCTGTAATGAGAATTCTGGTCTCGGGATCTTTCCTTAAAGGCTATTTAGAGGTGAATATGATGGCTTTTACATCCTATTAGCTGATCATACACTGGTGCAGAGCAAGTATTTGTTAGCTGGTTTACACATGGCACCCTACCAGCCATTCTGAATCTGCCCTGGGGCTGCATCAATAAAAAGCAGTGTGCCAGAAATCCAAATCTGGGCCATGGTCTAATAAAACTATCCTGCATATCTGATCCATCAGTAATGTCTCATTCTGGGCTTTTTCACTCGACCCTCGGGTATTTGAATACTGCTTCAGAGCAATCGATTTATGTACTTATTCTTGACACTATGTTACTTAAAAAACTGTTTCACAAATTGATTCAGCATCTCTTTTAAGCAGTTAAACTGAAGTTCTCTGAAGAGTTACAAAGCTTAAGCTTTGTAATTTATTAGTAGAAATAACAAAAATGAATAGTCACTGCCACACAAGAAAGACTTCTTAGGTGCCTTGGTGTCTTCTGCTTCAGTTCTCTTCTGCGAATCAGGCATTGTTAAAATCAGACACTGACATTTCTCATTTTATGCTCCATTTCAGCATGATATAGTTAATGTTAGACTTTAAGACCACAAACTTTACAGTAGCCTTTTATTGCTGCTCCGTGTCTTCCTGACTTCAAAATTCTCCTGAGCTTTAATTAGCGTCTCTACATCCCTTACATTTTCAACCTCTTTTAAAAAGCAGCAGGTTCTCTCACCAAACACTGCCTCAGTTTAATAGTTATTCTCTTAACTAAACTCTTAGGTACAAAACACGCAATCAGAAGCACAATCTGCACTCTTCCTTCCACAACAGGAATGAGATTCCCAGACTTGGAACCAGAGTATTACTGCTGGGTTGGATAATTAACAAAAAAAAAAAAAAAAGAACTGAAGAAGGACCAAGACTGAATACTGAACAAAACTTTTCTTTCTTCCCAGTCAGAGGATTAGTAAGTGGCTGAACTATATGAGGACAGGGGAGGAAGCATAGTTCCTTAGATTTTTTAAGGAAAAGGAGGAAAACATTAAAGTTACAAAGTGGAGTATTAATGACAACAATTCCCTAACATGTGAAAGAATTTGTCACGGGGTATTTGAAAACAACGGTAAAAGGAAAAGGCTGATCTTATGTCACTGGAACTAAATAAAACAGACTGGTGGCAAACTTCTTGGCTTCAGATGGCATTTTGTAAGGAACACAGGTACCAGGAAAAAACTAGCAAAATACCTTGCATGGAAGAACTGCACAGCTAAAAGTGTCACTGGAGCTGATGATCTCTGGAAATACTGAAAAAAATGCTCAGGTTCTGCAACAGAAGTTCATCTGTACCTGACAGTAGCAAGCATCAGCAAAAAGGAAGACTTTCAGATGATAGCTTAATTTTCAACAGTACCCCTGAAAAGCTCCATAACTTGTAATAGCTGTAACAAGTTTCCAGAACTAAGGCTTGGGAAGCAAACTGTGAAGCTGTATGGTAGAAAGGAGAACAAGTATTTGAGATTATGTAAGAAATGAAACACAGAAGGGAGTATTTCTCAGGGAATAACAAAAACCCAAAAAACAACCAACAAATGAACAAAAAAATAAGACAGAAGATTTTGACAGACGTAAAACTGAAGAACCATCCCAGAGTCTTAAAAAAGAAAGGTTTGAAGGACAATGCTTGCAGGATGCTGGAAGACGCAGCGATCAGACTTTGCCACTCTCTATACCCATTTTATAGAGCTGATGGTATCTTGACACAGCAGCTGTAATAAAGAATCTCAGATACTACAAGACTGAAGGCAGAAAAATATGCCAACCAAGCCACAGCCTAATTAAACAGAACATGTAGCACCACAAATTCTAATAAACGTTACTTTTTTTTTTTTAGATAATTCCCAGCTTTGCCCAGAAGAAGAAGAGAATAAGCAAAAAAAGGCAATATCTGTTCTGCATGTAGGAACATGTACCGATACGATGAAAAGAGCACCAGGAGTCTCAATAGCTTTCCGTGGAAAGCTTAACACCTACAATTTCTTAGCACCTTGTTACGGATTTGTTCTTAAAATATCCAGTCTGTTTGTGAATGCATAGTGATGACATCTTCAGAAAAACGTGCCTACTCAATTTCGAGGAAGCCAAAGTTACAAATCTAAGTAGTCAGGTATCTTTAGTATCTAATATGTATGTATCTAATAGTTATGTATTTTTATACCTATTAAGGTACTTAACTAGGTAGTTTCCAAATAATCACTTCTTGATTTTGTCTTAGTCACCAGAATATTGATAAAGATATACAGCTGAAAGTAGCCCTCCCGTACGCTGTTTATAACAACAACAAAAGGAAAAATATTTAGCAAAACATAACAGTATATAATTCAAAGTCATTTTCAGAAAAGAAAAAGCCTTGAAAACAATCTGACCCAAGGTAAACAGATTAAATAAAGGTGGGGGTTTTTATCACGTAATCTCCTTCAACATTTGTCTTGTTCAATCTGTACTCTTGCAACTTTCTTGTGAAGTGTACAACGGATTTCATACAGCAGCTAACACTCTTTTGTGCTTTTATTTTTTTTATGTCTTATAATTTCATAGTATCATATTTTCAATCAATCATGCTAAACTAAGGCATATCAGAAAAGAACATTGATTAATAAATGCATGAGGGTTACTAGAGCAGGTCTTAACATTCAGGAGATGGAAAAGAGACCACCATGCTAAGACTGTAACCACAGGCACTATCTTGATTTTGAAAAGAAACATGGATTTAAAAAAAAAAATCAGAAACCTATGAGTCAGGAGTCACAAAAACCACTGTAAATTTTGAGATATAAAATTTTCTGTTTCATACTACCCAAGATAAAATGTCATATCAGATATACATAATTACATATAGAGCCTGCTTCTTTAGGCATTTACACTATAGATTTTGAACGTGCCTTGAATGGTTGCCTTTTTTTTATTATGCAAAAGCTGCAGCAGTGAAATTTCTATGCAAATGGTTCTGTTCTCTGTGACTTAAGGGGGAGTAAGGATAATTTCCTTTACATGGTATTAAATTTTGCAGAATTCCAGTGAAAGGCTTACTGCTCACTTCAAACTATTTAATGGTGCTTTGTACTTGACCTAGAGGCAGAAGGTGTTATTTATTAAATCATGTGGAAATTTCAAGTATTAAATGTTTGGCTGTCCCTTCACAGCCCATAGAACCAACTAACAGAGGAGAGGTGTCTGTCATATCTTAAAACTGTAGTGATGGATCAGCAGAAGAGTCTACCTTCTTAGTACACACACACATTTCTTTCAATAAAGCCTGAGTACACAGATGCTGCAGAGGGACAGACAATTCATCTTAATCTTTGACAGCAGCATAAACACTGCAGTAAAGTAATACAAGAAGAGTTATTTCCCCTTGTATTTATCTAAATAAATATCCCCCTTATTTATCTAAATAAATTCATTCCTTCTGCAGTTGCTGAGAATGACAAGTTCAGGGAAGTTAGAACAGGCTGATACTAAAGTTTAATTACTCCCGTGGAGTATTAAAGCAGCTACAGCTAATAATGTGTGAGTAGTTTCCTCCTCAGAAAGCTTTGCACTTTATCCCCTGTGTGGATAACTCCCACGGGCACTAACAGGAGACCCGTGTGTACAGGAGCCAGAGCAGAACAAAATATCAATATTCATCATGGAGGGACTTGTTTTCTTTCCTTTTTTTTCCTCCATAAGTCAAAGACAAAATAATATGCACTGACCTAGAACTTTGTATGCAACTGGGAGTGGAAAACATTCCCAGAAGAAGCAAAGGACATCTTTAGGAAAGGGCTGGACACTTAACTACATTTTCAAACAAAACACACTAAAAATCAGATTACTGACTTCCCTTCTGTCTCTTTCCAAACAGAAGAACGCAACCTAGTCTTTGGACAGCTTGCATACCTTTCTATTCATCTAGCTAAAAAATTTTCTAGAAGTATTTGTTCTAATTAAAGCAAGTTTTTTCACATAGTATGAATGAACCTCTATGCATTGTAGTGAGCATTCACACAATCACTATAAAATTGTAAGTAATATATTATGAGACTGTCCATTCTAAGTATATTTAAAAATGTATGGTAATTACCTCATCATGAAATAAATTTAGTACCTAAGTGCTTCACATATACATTTGCTGTACCAGGAATTGTATTACACTCTAGCATTAATGTCCCATAAAGTCATTACTGCCATAGGAATATCAACATTTCTACACATTCAATGAAACACGCAGAATCAGATGACTAAAATGAAGTGTCACAGGAACTATACTAACAAATTGATGCTTGTTGTTTGCTTCTGCCTAAAATATTCAAAGTTGTGATTCAATGAAATTTCAGCAGCAAGAAAACCAGTAGGTGATCTACCTGATTTCAAGCTTACATTGGGTGGCAAAAGTTATCTATGGGAGTAATAATTATTACTACGGAAGAAACAGTAGTTGCGACTCTTTTGTGAGGTAACAAAACATTCTAACACCGGCTGCTTCAGAAAAGGACTCAAAGGTACCTCCTAGTGCCTGGATTTATTTGAACTGAATGTCAGAACTGGGCTAAGCTAGTGCAGTTCCCTTCCTTTGGGAAAAAAAAGGTGCACAGGCAAGGAGGAAGGTATTGTTTTCCAGTACATCGCAGTCTAGAGGATCAGGATGTAGACTGGGACACAGCTGCCCTCCAGTATAGACAATGCTATTCCCCACCAGTCCCATTTCTACCCTTTTTTTTTTTTTTTTTTTTTTTGAGTACAGGTTAAATTACATTCTGCATGCCTGGAACAATATGATAAGCAGGAAAAAATGTTACAAACTTCTTGAAAACTACAAACACTGCTTCCTTTACAGTCATCCTTTCATTAAGCTGATAGTTATGTAAATGATTTATGGCAAGACTCAAATCAGTCTATTTCAGTTCAAATCACACTTAACATTAGCTCTGTAGATGAGCTGACAGATCATGCTTTGTCATCAGAAATGGTGTGGTTGCAATAACATTTCAGTTTTAGTTTAAATCTAAATTAGTAAAATTCTTTTAACAGTCTCTCCTGAGGAAGACAAATTATCTCTCTCTCTTGTATCCAAACTCTCCAACAGCACTGTCTTTTTCTGAATGTATGCATAGGGAGAAGGAAAATACAGTACAATGTGTTCTTTCTGTATATTGAATTGCCTGAAGATTACAATACTACTATGCTGTAGTTAATACTCAAAGTACTTTCCTGGAGATGCAAAACAGAAAGAGATGTTGGCAGTTTCCCATTTAATGAATTAGGGGTGATGACAGAAAAATGACACCCAAAAAACTTGTTAAGTTTAAGATGTCAACTTCGCAATAATTTATTGCTTCATCTAAACAACATTAAACAGTAGTTCGGTGTTGTAAGAGGACATTCTGTACATCTTTTTACCATTTCCCTTAGGTTCTTTAGGTGCAGCAGGAATTAAAATTATGCAATCAATCAGAGACATTAAAGATGGAAAAAAATTAATTTGTGCTTTGTTATTGGTATTTTTGTTAAAAGTCAGCTTTGTTGTGTTGACTTGCAGTCTACAACTACCTGAAGGGAGGTTGTAGTGAAGTGGGAGTCGGCCTCTTCTCCCAGGCAGCTAGTGATAGGACAAGAGGACACAGCCTCAAGCTGTGCCAGGGGAGGTTCAGGTTAGACATTAGGAAGAATTTCTTCTCAGAAAGGGTTATTAGACAATTGGAATGGGCTGCTCAGGGAGGTGGTGGAGTCACCATCTCTGGATGTGTTTAAAAAAAGACTGGACATGGCACTTAGTGCCATGGTCTAGTTGACATGGTGGTGTCAGGGCAATGGTTGGACTTGATGATCCCAGAGGTCTCTTCCAGCCTGGTTGATTCAGTGATTCTGTGTCACTTATAAACTACAGTTCTTCAGATCCTCTTTAGATCAGTTCATAATTGGGCTCTAATGATGTAGCTATTATCACATATCATAAGCCTCTTTTTACCACCTACACTTCCTGCAGATGAAGAACACAAGCAGAAGCTTAATTGTAGCTGCTTGCTGAATATTTACCTCTCAGCTCAATAAATCATTATGGTTCACCTCTTCCAAAGTCAATAACTATTTAATATTCTATTAAGCTTATGGGAGTAAAAGAATAGTAAACCATGTTTCTGCTATAGCAATGTAATTAACTAAAACAGGGTACAATTCCCCCTTCATTTAAAATTGCAATAAAACTTCCATTATTCAAGGAGTGTGATCATTATAAAACTGTGTGGAAAGAAGTGAACCCTGTAAACTTGGACTTAATTCAGTTTTCTGAGTGGAAAGTTAAAAAACTGTAAAATTATAACTTTACTACTTTAGCGTCATACTATTTCTGAAGAAACTCTTATGTTAAGTCCTCAGCTGATGATAACTCACCTAACTGGATAAACTCAGTGAGGAAATAACGTAGAGTTTTCATTCATAGATTAATAGTGAATATGCTGTCCTTTAAGACATCCAAATTCTAGATAGGCTAAGCTCATTATATATTAGAGCTCTGGAATCCCTTAATTTATAGCAGTTGGATTATTCCCATGGTAGAGCAAGATAAATTTACTCTATCCTTCTTCCATTTAAAGACATTTGAGCAGACTGAGGAAAGGAATCAGTTCTTCAAAGAAGAATGTTATTTCAAAGAAAATATCATGCCACTTACTAAGAAAAGAATAAAAAATTACCATTTTCACAAAATCTGAATTTGGCTTCTTCCCTCCTTTTTTCTCCAGGTGCAGCACTGTGGAAGAAGGGAAGAAGGAGAATAATGATCACTATTTCTTTTTAGTTTCATCTGCATTCTTCATCTCCTCTCTCCATGAGAGAGACAGCAAGGGCCACAACAGTCAAAACTAAACCTAAGCCATTTGCGCCTGTAGACTTCAGACAACTGAGTTAATTACAGACTAACTGATTAGCTGCTAATTTTTACCTGCCTATGATTCTACTCAGGTCTTATGCTTTTCTATTGTTTTTCAACATGTTGGTCTCCTTACCAAGTCCATGGATTTTATTAGCATCTTTTCTAACAAAATAATCTATTGGAGGGAAATTCCGGAGCATCTAAACTGATAAATTGCTAAGTAGCACTTCCACAAGGTGCCGTACAGGTATAAATTAAACCTCACTCAAATTTAGTGAATTCCTGCACAGCAAATACGCTAAAAAAAAAAAAAAAAAAAAAAAAGAAAGAGTATCTAAGTCCCTTACAACTCAATGGGGTGCTTGAAAGGGTCTGAGCTCAATAGTACAATCAGGAGATCTACCTCAAATTTATTTCTAACACAGAGCTGTAATATCTCCTGCTTCTGACATGGACAAGGTTTTGGGCTGTGTTTCACTAGTTGAAACATTGTTCAAGCCTCTGAATGTGGCTTCAGGACACTAAGCTAACATTGTCACCGTTCTCTTCCTTAAGTTTATATAGGTCAGAGGAATCAGCCTTTGCTAGGGAAGTCTGTAGTGGAAAGGCATCCTTATGAGGTGATAGATCAGTGAAGTTAGTCTGCATATAACCATACTGTGCATTTGGGTACAAACTGATGAGTTCTGCAGCCATTGACAACACCAATAGAAACATATAAAATCAGGATTCAACCTCTCTAATATTAACTGATACACATTTTACATATTTTTCTCTGCCAAAAATCAAGATTTGATTAGAACACCACTGAAGTTCAGTTCCTTAGTCTTTGCAGGCAGTTGTAGCTCTTTCTTTTTGACAGATGTGGACCAACACAAACTGACATTACCTGAAGATTTGGCATGCTGCATAGTTCCCAATAATAAGGAGATGCACATTATTGTGGCTTTTTTTTTTTTGTAGTAAGTAGTGGAAAAGAAAAATGTGGAATTAATTTTCTAAAGCTAAAGTTTCATAATGTGGTGGGTGGACGTTGGCTGGCTGCCACACACCCACCCCGCTGCTCTCTCACTCACCCTCCTCCACAGGATATGGGGAGAAAATAATATGGAAAAGCTCATGGGTTGAGACAAAGGGAGATTTCTTCCCGATTAACATCATGGGCAAAACAGACTCAGCTTGGGGAAAGTTAATTTAATTTATTGACCACTAAAATAGAATTGGATGGTGAGAAAAAAGTAAAAAACTAAAACATCTTCCCTCCATTCCCTCTTATTCCCAGGCTCACCTTCACTCCCAAGTCCTCTACTTTCTCCCCCACCCCGAGTGGCACAGGTGGATGGGGAACAGGGGGCTGCGGTCAGTCCATAGCAGCTCCTTTCTTCCCCCTCACACCTCTTCCTGCTCCAGCCCGGGGCCTTCCCACGGGCTGCAGGGAAACACCCGCCCCACCGGGGTCTCTCCCGGGGCCGCAGGGGCATCTCTGCCGGGGCGCCCGGAGCCCCTCCTCCCCTCCTCCTGCTCTCCCCTCGGGGCTCGCAGGGCTGTTTCTCACCCCGTTCCCCTCAGCCCTGGCTGCCGGGCAGCGTTTCGCCCTTTCTGACACAGGCTTTCCCCGAGGCACCCGCCCGGGGCTGAGGGGCTCAGCTGTGCCCTGCGCTGGGGCCGCTGAAGCCGGCTGGAACCGGCTGTGTCCGGCGCGGGGCAGCCCCGGCCGCTCCTCACAGGGGCCGCACCGGCAGCCCCCCCCCAGTGCTGTCAGCACTTGGGCACCTGCACCTGGATGCACATAACTATAATTTATATGCTGAAGCAGGAGAATATAAAGGCGTTACACGGCCGTATTTGCTTTTCAACTTTGTACACAGTAATTTCTGTTTTATTTTCACTTTACATTTAGCCCCACCAGTAATAACATTACAGGTATATACAGACAAGCAAAGTGTGAAACATATAATTAGTATTTTGGGAAATAACATGGTTGCACAAGGCTTTAGTTTTACAGTATGATGGGAAGGCAGACCTTAGGCTTTGTTACACAAGCACAAGGATTTTTCGTGGATTCAAAGGCTGAGTCTAGACTACTGTAGCTTGTGCAATGATATGTATATACACTTCTACGCTATCTTTTAGAATATATTTCACATGCACAACCATGATGGGCTGGGAAGCATGTTAAGAGGCTAAGGCTGAAGCTGGTTCATGGTGGGAAAATAGACATGACACTTTTTCAGTATAGGCACCTCTTGTTTGCATCAGGATAAAAGCAGATCCAGCATCTCTGGTGTATTTTAATAGAGACGTATCCTGTATGGCCAGTCTTAGGTTACTTCTCTCATAATACTTCTGGAATCCCTAAAGAAAAGGAAAAGTAAAGGTTCTAGACAACGCATTAAGCAACAGAGTACTCTTGCCAGTGCAGGTGTTATTGAAGTCATCAATAATTAAATGACAATAAAAGCACTGATTCCTAAAACAGGAAAATACAAAAGCTATAACATTGTGAAAAGCTGGCTGGGAGGGTGGGGGGTGACTTAATGATTTTTTTAAATACAATTGTTATGAATTAACGATCAGTAAAGATCATAGGTTAATAGTATGATATTCCAAAGACTTGCAGAGTGATAACGGAGAGCGGAGGAGTAATCGGGTGCCTGCTCGGTTCAAGCAGCAAGGGCAAGAGGCCAGAGCTGGTGACTGGGAGCATGTCAATACAGAGACATCTCCACCAAGCAGCCAGGAGGAGACGCTCGTGGCTCCGACCAGGCTTCCCAGTGGGCAGTCTCGGGGTGCTCTGATGCAGTTGCTGTGCAACCTAGAGGCAGGCATTGCTAAAATCATTTGAATCCTGTTTGAGACAAAATAGAAGCCATATAAATTGCAATTGTTGCCACTGTCTCTTATTTAAATCTATTCCCTGTGTGATGCAGCAGACCCAATTAAGGAGATTTAAGGACTTCCCAATTAAATACAGAAGACTTTCCAAGTATCTTTAAGAATCATATTTTTTAGTGTACAACAATTTCATGGCAATCCCGCTGGCAATAAAACTGGCAGAGTCAGTAATTAATTTTAACACCTCTGATTACTAAATTAATATTTTCTTATTAAAAATACATAATCTAATGAATTCCCAGTTAGTAATTCCACAGACGACTATAACTTTTACTGTTATTCTTTCCTTATTTTATTTACCCATGTATGTTTAAGTTTTGACTGAGTTGCAACTTTGCATATAGGTCCTTATCTAAGCTAAGAAACCATTTTATAGAAATGTAAATTTGTTCAGTTGTTCTTGAACTGTTGGTATTTGTTACCTTTGCAAGAGACTTTTATTATTCTGTCTTCCAGCTGCAAGCTGCTTGAAATGAAACCAGGCAGAAGCTACTCTGACTTGCAGCAATATATTTATTCCCAAGGGAAAGCCTGATCCTTTAAAGCCTCAGAAAGAAGAAAACTTTCTCAGTGTAATTTTTATTGGACACCTATACAGCATAGCTGGACTGGGTAAGCTTTGAAATGGGAAGGTTACAGTCCTAGCAGTCCAGTGGTATTATATAGCTTCCACTGAAGTGAAAGCAGGAACATCTGCTGTTTACCTGTGAGTAATGCATTCTCCCAGTGATGGAGACAACATACCCTGAACACAGTAAAGATCCTATCTACCAGGGCTTATTGCCCTCTGAGCTCCTTCTTCATGTTGCAAACAAGCTTCCCTTTTATGCACATATGTAAGCTTGTTGGTTTAGAGCAGCGCTGCCAGTATTGTACGGAGTCAGAGTCCTGTACCATTTCTGCTCTGAGGTTAGTTTAGATCTCACAGGCAGCTGGCTGCTCTCTTTTATTTATCGGTTCCTCAAGAGTACTCATGGAAGCACCATTCCTAGTCCACCCAGTGGTACAAGGTGCAGTCACCAAGGCATGCTAAATCTGTCAATAAATGCTGGCATTTCTTCCTGGGTGCGCCTCTTTGTTTATCAAATAATCATTTTCAGTAATAAGGGAGCAGAGTGTAAACACACTCTTCACTAATTTGCCATGTTTGAACATCTGATTCTTTAACGTTGTGAACAGGAAGCACTGATGAGCTTTGTGACTGCGCAGTTTGGTTCCAATTAAATTTTTAATGCAACAAAAGTCAACCCCAACTGTGACTTGTGGTGGAGTTTTGATTTCAGCAGTGCCCTCTTGCCTCCTCTATTTTGGCCAGGTTTCCCCCACTGAGCATAAATACTGATAGTTGACAAGACAGAAAACACTGAGCCGGGCATAGAGTGTGCCAAGCAGTTTGCTTTTCTGAGATGTTACTTGACTTTTTTTTTTTTTTTAAATTATTTTTAGGGGCTGTTGACAGATTGGCAATCAAGCCTATCTTGAATTTTCAAGTTCATTCAAATCTATTTTCAGAATGGATATCCCAGGGTGATTGTAACGCAAAGGAAGCAAAGTGTGCTTGCACCATCAAGCACAGTGCTTTAAGCTGATAGAAAATGTTTGAAGCTATTTAACTTCTCAGTAGGAACCCACGGAAGTCTGTTGCTTCCTGCCACTAATAAATGCTGTGGAGGCCAGTTGCTTTCAAAAATCCCAATAAAACCCACTGGTGTTGTTTTTAAAGGAACATAGCAGAAGGGAGGAAAACTAATTTAAGAAACATTTTCAACAGTGAAATAGTGCTCAAAGCTATGGTATAAATGACAGTATTCAGTAGCAGCAGCTGACTGCCTGGGTTTAAATGGCAATCCGCTTGGCAGTAGAAGTTTAAAAACAATGCAGATATTGAATTGCACCATCCCTTCTGTACACACACCCGACAGATTGGGTGATCCAACTCGTCGATACTGAACTCTGTAACCAGTCAGGTTACATAAAGAAAAAATAAATTGCTTTGGATCTGAGGCTTGCTTTATTTAGCATTCATTCAGTTATAGTTTTACTACCAGAAAAAGAAAAAAAAAAAAGAAAAAAAAACAAGAAAAAAAAAGCTTTACACTAATGAAGAGCTGCCAAGAAATAGTTTCAGTAGTAGGGGACAGAGTATCCAGCTGGTATAAACTGGCTCAGCTCCAGCGACTACAGCAACATTGCACCACAGGTATTGAGCTGTGGCTTGGGCTGCACATGCCTGACCTCAGGCTCCTAAATTCATGCTAAATAAGTAACAGTAAGATTACCAAAAGTACAACATCTGCCTTTGAATCAAAAGATCTGATTGTTTTTTTCTTAAGTTTTGGTGAAGAAAAAAGGCCACTTACTCTTGATCCTTAAATACAGATTTGGGAGTATAACTTGAAGTATACAATTTGGAAAAAGTCTTGCCTGGAGTCCACAATTCAACATCTGGATTAATTCCATGGAGTTCAAAAGATAATGGACCTTAAAGCTATCCTGCAATCCTGGGAAGTTAATTTACTTATTTTAGAGAGGCACTTTAAATGCATCCTCCTACACGCCAAGAATGGAACTCCGGTAACTGAAGAACCAAATTTCAGAGGAGGACGGGTATAAAATCTCTGTCTGTAAAAGTTTCATCTACTTCTTGATAGTAACTTTTCCACACCCTCCACCAACAAGAAACAAACAGTCTGACCCTCATGGCTTTGTTAAAGTGGCAGATGTAAATGATGGAATATGGCAGTCATCAGAAAGGATTTATTACTATGCTCTTCCTATTGCTCCTGACTTGTGCCAGTGCACCTGTATGTGCCCATATGATGTGTTGCAACTGGAAAATATTTTAGATTACTAATTTCTTCAAATGTAGGTAGGATTCCCAAAAGTATGTTTTTTTAGTGTTTTTAAGCTATTTTATTTGAAACCCTCAATCAATGCCTTTGGAGACTACTCCAAAAATCCTACTGCTGTGACCCTTTTTCTCACAGCAATCTTATATTTCTTCATTATTTATTTTAATTTTACCATGCCTACCTCTTTTGCCAAGTCTCACACTAAATAACTTTCCTTATTCCTAGGAGTTAACGCTTTGTTGAAGACAGTATGTCATGTTTTCTTTCAGCCATTACTTACACGCACTACCCTCTTGCCAAATGTTCCATTCCCACAACTCTCTAACAGTATTTTGAGTTTTCTGCTGGCTTGAATCTTTTAACAGATTTAGGAAAATGTGATGCCCGTTGTATTATTGTGGAGGCAGTTGTATTATTTCTTATGTAACTGTATCAGCTTGTACAAAGCCTAGGTGCTCTTTCATACACAATCGCTTTCAGAAAGATCAAATATAGACAAAGGAATTGAGCAATGTATATAAGGGTGATAGAAGCAAGACAATAGAAGGAGTTTCATAGTTCCTATAGAATATGTGATACTTATGGATACTAGCTTTTAAATTACCTTATTTTCTTTGCTGTACCATACAACAAAGTCATATTTTGAGTTTTACATATACTCCTTCAACTGGGACTTTTTGGGTATTAGCATTTTCAAAGGTCTAGCTGTATTTAAATTTATTTCAGGCCTCCTATATAGGAGGCTGTTGATGCTTTGAAGCAGGTACTTGCAAGAAACAAGTGAAAGATAACTGACTTTACCTCTCTGTGTAATTAATTGGTCAGCCAAATTTCAGCTCACGTTGTTCATAGGAACATCTCTCTATTCCTCAACTAGTGGTTCCAACGACTGTCATTCCAACTGTGATACCATGAATTACTTGTGGCAGAATTCGTACTCTTTTCAACCACAGATGGCTATGCTATCCTGAACCAATTCTATTTTAATGTCTACTTTTCTGGTCTTTTTGTTTGTATTATTTTTTTCATCAGAGACAGAATATGGGACAGCCCTGTTTTAGTATTATGAAACTTACCTCTGTGCTATATATTTTCTCATCAAAATGCTTAAGAAAGATATTAAATAAAACAGAACCTAACCCTGATTCCTCTGGAAGCATGATGCTTTTGCTTGCTCAGCAGTATCTTTTAGCTTTCCTTCCACATTATAGTAGTCTTATGCACAGCAGTACATGAATTTTTCAAGTAACGCTTCAGTTATTACCCAATCAAATATTAAAATATGGGCACTACATCTGCTGTGGCAGCTAGCTGGAAGCTGGGGTAATCATCCCAAACAGAAAAAGACTTTGTTTTGTTTATGCAGTCATACTCCCAGGCACTGGCATGATAGCCACTCTTACTGTTGCCCTCTCCCTTCTATAGAGGAAAATAGGTTTTAAAAATTATTCTCAGTGTTTTTTTAGAGAACTTTGAGCCTCATGAACCCACATAAAATGACTGTTTACTGTAATTCCTCCTACTGCCCATTTTTATTGGTCTCTTTCACTACATTTTAAGGCACACTCCTAAAATCTATTACCTTGGTAGTGATGTAAACACAAACTTTAAAATGCTAAGTATTCCAAATCAAAAATGTTTGCAGTTATCTCTTCAAGATATGCCTATTATCCTTATATCTCCAATGACTTTCTGTAACTCTAAATGGTTTAATTGATTGGAGTCTTTTTTTCATTGGGTCATTACGGTGTCTTTAAGTTATTTAAGAATCCATTTGTTTTGCAATATCTTTCATTTTTTTAGTTGCCATTAATAAAGTACCCTATAAAAAAAAAGCCTTCGCATCTGAATCCAAGTCACTATATATGTGCTTGCCTGGCTCTGGGAAAAGACTAGAAAAACAAACAATAGAAGTGATACATGCTATAGCTTTCCAGTCATCAAAAGGAAGGAAAAGGGGAGACAGACTGTTCTTTCATCAGGCAGAAAGCATGTTCTACAATATATTTTCCTTTAGGAGTAAGGGAAAAAGGAAATCTCTCTTCAGCAAACAGGTGGGAAGAGCTAATACAGATACCATGTCATGGTATGCTTTATTACATAAATATACTATCCCTTGAGGTGAAGCCACAATAGAAATCCCTGCTTAGGCACACATATGAAATTTAAGTAATTGAGAAAAGGTCAGGCCATTAACTCAATCATCAGACTCTACACACACATAATTCAGTTGAGGACTGAGCACGCATTTTAGGTTGCATAGCACTGGCAGAAGCCAGCATCTTCCCTTTGTAATGATATTACTGTCTCATAGGGCTAGAGAGTCTGAATATTTCATTATTATTCTCTTTCTGATTCCAAGAATCCTCTGTTCTTTTTTTGTATACTGACAGTCTTCAGAAGAAGGGATGAGAGGATCAAAGGAAAAATTAGGCTGGAAGGGAATCTGAAAGTCATGTAGACCAAACTCCCCATTTAAACCATAACTGCTGGGTTTAAATAATGTGCTCTAAGGAAGCCAACACAATCTGTCTCATTGGAGCCTCTGCAGCCAGCATACCTGCCCCTTTACAGAAGGAGGGTAGGGGAACAGAACAACCTATGTACTCCAACCTCCACAGGCAAACCCAAATGCCACTTTGAGGGTGTTCTGCACAGAAAGAGTCTGGCAAATGTCTGACTGGCAAGACAAGTCAGGAGGTGTCTTCTTGCAGCATCTACTTAAACCACACAGGCAATCTTCCAAATTAAGGTTCATACCTAGGACATTTGATCAGCTCATGAATAGGTTGCTAAACCTCTATGAAGCAAAAGCCGCACGCACAAGCCAAGCAAATCAAGGAATTCATTCAGTACTTCCCATGGGCAGGCAGGTGTTCAGCCACCTCCAGAACAGCAGGGCTCCATCATGCATAACGGTTACTTGGGAAGACAAATGCCATCACTCCAAATGTACCCCCTTTCCTTCTTTTTCCCCCAGCTTTATATGCTGAGCATGATGTCATATGGTCTGGAATATCCCTTTGGTCAGTTGGGGTCAGCTGTCCCAGCTGTGTCCCCTCCCAACATCTTGTGCACCCCCAGCCTACTTGCTGGCAGGGTGATGTGAGAAGCAGAAAACACCTTGACTCTATGTAAGCATGGCTCAGCAGTAATGACAACTCCTTGTATTATCAACACTGTTTCCAGCAAAAATCCAAAACATATCCCCGTACTAGCTACTGCGGAGGAAATTAACTCTATCCAAACCAAAACCAGCACACTGCCATATCAAGGCAAAACAAATTATTTTCCTTTATTTTAATATACCTGACTGAAAACTAGGCTGCTTCAGGAACTGATCTAGTAGTACAGGAGCTTTGTCTGCCTTAATGGCAGGGACATGCATCATAGAAGCAGAATGGATGGTACCAAGTCTAAAGCTGCAGCCATCTGATTGATTTCAGCCTACCATGGCAACTCTGTTACAGGCATTACCATTATCACAAGCCTCTTTATATACAGAAAAAAAGAAAAAAAAGCCAGTGAAATTGTGGAGTTTAAGTTCCTTTTCTCTTTACATTCAAACTGCTCTTCTTTTACACTAAAGTTTTCATGGAAGTCTAAGGAAAGCTTCTGAGAACTTTTGCCTGCCTTGCTGCCATGTATAGAAAAGGGTTGATGTGATGCAAGATTGTGTCCTCTCTTGGTAACTTCAGCAACAGCTGTTAAAAACTAAAAACACATCAGCTTCAGGGACTAGAACATGAGACTGAAACAGAATTTGCACTTAGCTCTAATCAAGGCTGATTGCAGTCTCAGTGACCTTGGGCAAGTTACTCAAGCTCTTTGTCCGCCTTCCTGCTCAGCTGTAAAATTAAGGCAAAGCAGGACTTCACTGGAAAACAGATGCTGTCTCAGACTTGAATTTTTCTGGTAAATAAATTATAGATGAATATATAATAATTAATTAATAACTAGCAGTCAGCACATAGTAATTAAGTGGCCACATCCATTACGACTATACATAAACAAAATCAATTTTCATTAGGGAATATTAATGTTACCGGGCACTGCTAGAAAGGTTTTGGCAGTTACCAAAAAAGATCTTTTTTTTTTTTCCTCCAATGAAGCACACCCATTCTTTCATTCCTTACTACTGTGTACTTTTATAAGCCAATCAAATCTTGATATAAAATGGACGTACACTGAAATTTAAGCCCAATTTGAAAATGCATTTCCTGTCCTAAAGGTTTCATACTTTTATGCATGGGAAAGCTTTCTCTTCATAAAAGGGAAAGTTTTAAGAGCAATGGACATAGAGTCAGATTCTGTTGCAGTTTAAACTGGTGTAAATATAGCTGTTCTACCAAGATCAGTGAAACTGGCTGTAGCACCAGGATAACATCATTTAAACACTAGCATCTTTTAGGATATTAATTAATGCAGTGATTTTTTTATTTCTGTTTTGAAGTGGCGAAGAATGTGAGGTGAGGTTCTCTTTTGGGAATGCTTCAGTGTAAATGAACATGATTTTCATGAAGATTTTCAAATGAGCATGATGATTGATGAAAATGCATTTTTCCATGCCCCTAAGTACAAGCGTAGATCAAATAAGAAAGCTTTTCCTAATTCTGAAGTGCCTCTCCTTTTTTTTTATTGAGGCAGTGGGAAGAGGGCTAAAATATTGCAGAGAGCTTTGGCATCCATTCATATTTTTTTAAGGGCATCTATATTGTCCTGTATTGAATTTGTATTGTCATGTATTTTAGAATTTGGCAGTCTGTAGCAAAAAGGGACAGGAAGATTACCAGACTTTCTGTGACATATATTTTAGAAATCCAAGGAACGAGGAAATGAATAATCACCAACAATTAAACTTGGAGAAAAACCTGATGTACTGTTAGATCACACTTCTTGTTCTCACATAGATGGGTCCAAAGTTAAAGTTCATCATGCTAGTCAAAATATTTCAGAAACAGTAATGACCTCTGATATCCCAGTCTTTGCCAGCAGAAATTAAAGGAATCAGTTTTCAGTCTGGGTTTCAGGACAAGTACATAGAGATTCTCTGTTCTATTTACATTGCAGAATACAACCAATATCATGTTTAAAAGACATTAAACTGTACTAAGTTTCATTGTGCACACCCTACTCTTCAGTTTCGCTACTGTCTTTTGTTTCCCTAACAGGTTTTCTTCCTAAGACCATGGACTGATTCTCTGTAGCTGCAATCCAATTGCTGTAGCTATAAAGCAAGATGGAAAGCATGTGATTACTAAGCTGCTAGACAAAAACATGGCATTGCAGAGCTCAAATTGCAGGATTAGCTCTTGATAATACTGCTTATTTATTTCATTGTAATTCTACAATAGGATTGGACAAAGTAATGCAACAAGTCATCTACTTCATCCTAAATCTAAAAATGGCACTAATTGAAAAGAAACAGAAGAGACCATATTTGAAATGTGCACCATCAGCCTGTTATTCAATCAATTTGATATTGAATTGGATATGGTAGATGTAGAGGGCTGCATTTGTCTATAATTTGTCAGTCATCTTACACCTTGCAATTGTTTCATCTTCCATAGAATCTGGGTGGAGGACAAGCACCAGACTTCAACTGTATTTAAAAATTAAATAAATAAAAATGGATATTGGTGGTGCTAGAAATGCAATGTTGTGCCTATTGCATCTATTTCGCACTGCAATCAATGAGAAATAAGTATCAAAATGATCTTGATAATCATATTAGTCATATAATATAAGCCTTATTTATATGGTACTGACAGATGAAGAGATCTTAGTGCTAGGGCCTTTTGTACTCATTTTGCATCAGAAGACAAATTTGTAGGACTGTATATCTGGACCTCTACTGGATTCTTCAGTGGCTATATTTATTGATAACAACTCAGGTACTTTAGAAATGAGCAATTAATGGGATTAATTTCCTTCCCTTCCTTTTCAAATCGTCTGGTCTCCCCTTGCTGTGAGATGCTCAGTCAGTTTTGATACCGAAGACTTTGTGACTAGGTCATTGCTGAACATGTCAGTAGGGGTCTGCTTTTCACACAGAAACTTCACTGTCCTTCAGGTACTGGTGTTCTCCAAAATGATGATAGTAGTTATTCTTATTTCTGCAGAAATATCTGTAGAAACCTTTCTGTGTTTAGAATTGAGAACTGTAGGCAAGGCGTCAGAAGGAAATACAGAACTGTCACCATGTTTAAACTATGTTCATTGCCAAAGAAGCCCTCACAAAATGACATTCTTTTAATGGCATATTGTGTTGTGTTTAATTGTCCTCTATGTTTTCATCCTTCAGCACTTATTACTTCAAAAGTACAGATGTGACCTCTCAAAAAATGCATTCATACAAAGTATGTAAGTCAAACAAACAAACAAACAAAAAATCTTTCTTAATACAAATTAACAGCTGTTGACCAGAATTTAGCTTTATGTGATGCACTAGAGAGGAAAAAATTGCAAATGTGAGCATGAGTATGCATGGGTATGTACACACAGGTGACTCAAAGCAGATGAAACAATGTTACAAAAGAAACTAATTAATGAATCAAATTTCGGTGTTATCTTTTGAAATAAATGACAATAGTTCCACTCAATTTAAAAACCCTATCTTTTCCTATCTTTATGTAAAAATGAATAGTTGCAATTTGCATCACCAGGAAGAATCACCCAACTGGGCTGCTATAATCGCTAAGGGTGATAGTTTAGAGCAACATCAAACATTTCAGGCTGGAGGGAAATTATGAAAATCCAAGAGGTAACTCAAAATAACAAAACTGAATTTGTGTGAGCTCATAAAAAGTACCAAAACTCGAGTAGTCTTTGAGTAACAACTCTGAAGAAAAAACCCCAACAAAACAAATCAGTAACACAAAAGCAACACAGAAAAGGCACAAATCTTCAGTAAAGTCAGACTTTTGCTAAGAACAACTGAATGGTAAAGCATCTACATTTAGCCAGAACGATGAGCAGCCGCATGGGATCTAATCTGCAGCTGATGGTGAGCCAAAGTGCTGTGCAGACCAAATGTGAACAATGCTGGCAGACAGCTGCCTCTGACAGTGGTGCATTATAAGGAGGAATATGAACAGGGTAACGGACTTGGGCCAAAAGTCTTGACTATCAGAAAGTGAGCTAGTGACAGTGCAGGAAAGTGGGGAAATGGAAGCAGCTCAAACTGTCCAGATTAAATAACATAGTGAGGGTTTGCTGGGTACGATTTATTATATTATTTGAGACGTTCTACTAATCCTTTTATTAGAATAGGATTTTTAGGCAGGAGATGATTTTCTTCTGTTAAAAATTTACCTTCCATCTTCAGATATACAACAAGTATTTTTACAGGCACTTGGCATACAGAAATTCCCAGGATTCAATGCATGTTTAGTATTCAATTCATTACACCAATGCCTCTAAATTTGGTACACAGGATAATACTCTTTTCTTAAATGAGTCAGGCTCCAGTGAAATTGAAAAGAGCTATATGCATGCATTTGCATTTAGAATGTAATGGATAATTTGAAGATGCAAGAATAGCTTTGCTGTGTTCAATATCACACAAAATTTGAAAGTTATTTTCCTTTTGCTATACTTGATGGCCAGCTACCATATTTTTCAGCAAGAAAATATGGAAGAAATCTATAGCATCATACATATAGGTATTTATATGTAAACTTCCAGCAAGAGCTGTTTCACAGGAATATAGGTCAGGGTCAAATTTAAGGAGTCACTAATAAAACAGAGATTAGATCCTCCACATCATGGCAAAATTAATCTGAACTTTCTTGTACTCATGGAACTAATTCTCCTTACTCACAAACAAATTTTAGTAAAGGAAGAAAACATAAACAAGAAAGGGAATTATGAGGCTGAATCATAGCTATTTTCTGGACTTCTACTCTGATGACAAAACTGCTGGTGCAGCTGGCTTTCCTGCTTTTTTGCAGTCTCTTCTGCACTTACTCTTTGGGATATTCAAGATTTACTGGATAGGAAGGCACACATGAAGTTGTATCTGATTATGTTTATGCCACTTTTAAAATATTTTGATTTTTTATTCCTGCTCATATTTCGCTAGCTGGTCCCACAACACTCCCACAGTAATCCCACTCTCTAACTGCCCTAGCTGTTCCTCACCCCTCCCTGCTCTATTAGCTTCTATTTACTAAATAATTCAGTGTTTTTAATAGTTCCTGCTATTCTAGTTGTTTACAAAATATAGGTAGCACTGAGGACGTCCATATGCCTTTTATACATAGAGGTCAAACACATTCTTCCACCACCCAGATTACTCAAAACCTTTTAACAACTGTTTCTTCTTTAATTCATGCACATTATTAAAGAAAGACCCCCAACTCTTTGCACTTTGTAGTTTGAAATGAGTGTCCTAGATAAGAGTGACCAGCCACAAAACTCTTAGACATAGTTACACCTATACTGTTAAAACGTCAAGATTTTCTCTGCATCAGGATGCCTTCTCCTCCCTGTTGCCCTTTTTCTTTTTGCAAACCAAAATGTCTTTCAAAACAATGAAACAACCTACCGCACAACCAACCCAAACACACACGTTTCTGACATGCCAGCTGGTTCCTCTTCCATTCCTCTCCTCCATCAGATATTGCCATTCATGGTATCCTCATGCTGCCTCAAGAGCAGGGAGACATTTTTCATACAGTTCAGGCCTCTGCCACCAGGCCTGGGTATAGAATAACAAAATTCAACAACAAGGCGAAATTCGTGAAATTTAGGGGAGAGAACTTAAAATTTGACAGCAGCCAGCAGGTTTTCCTTAGCACCAAAAGCTTTATTATGCAAGTATTCTAAATAATGAATTACATGCAATTAAAACTAACACACAGACATAACGATGAACTACTTTACGTCAAACACACCTTGTGGACAGAGTTAGTTTCTAGTTCTGAAATTCAAATTGTTACAGAAGTACCTCCAAACTCCTGTGTGAGTACAAAGTCTACTGCTACTTGGACAAAGGGAAATCTTACATTAGCCTGAAGATTCATAAATCTGGGTTTTTCTCCTTCTTTTCCCTAAAGAAGGGGAAGTGTCTAACTCTTTAAAATTGCTCCTTGGAAATAGCAAACTCTGTTAACTGGTGTTTTAAAATGACTGGAAAAAGGGTCTTTACAGTTTTTGTTTTAATATATTCTAGTTCTATTATATTAATTCAAAAGACAGACAGACTTTTCTCTATGAGAAAGAAGACTTAGAAAAACAGGATTACAGTTGTTTGTTTGAAAAGAATTTATAGTTAGAAATTATTTTGGAAATAATTCCATTATGTCTTTAATGACAATCATATATATTAAAAATTCTGACTTGGTGGAGTATGGCAGTAGAACAGTTTGTGATCTTTCAGCGGTTTGTACTCTTTTGTCCATACAGCTACTCCCAATACACAGTTGCACAAAATTGGTACATTATGTTTGTTTCTACCTATAATAAATAGAAATCACTAAAATATTTAATCTCTAGCAAAAGAAGGGCCTCTGAAACTCAAGGTCATTGCTTGTTGGACTTGTAATGAAGAATGTCAGCTTTCATAATTCATCAACCTGCCACAGACAATCAAATTGCTTTAAGATCAAATGCTTGAAACGAGTATCTGAAAGCATGAGATTATATTCAAGAAGAAATAATCTGTGTTATCATCACACTTTCAGCTTGGAGGGTTTATTTTTGTTGTTTTTTTTTTTTCTTGTAACACCACAGCTCCAAACAAAGATAACTCACAGAAAGAAAGCAGAGAGATTGAGTGAAAAAATGGCAAAATGCACTAATTGGGGCAATATTTTGTGTACTAGCACATAGCTAAGACTCATTTAACATCAATTAAACTTCCCTATTGAAAATTTATTCTCACTTGTTTCCTGCTGCTTATCCTTGCAGGCTTGACTTGGAGATAGGTACTGAACTGCCCTTGATTATGTTAGGAATTCAGCTGACTAAAAATGGGATGACTCATATGGAGAAGGAGTTGTACTAATGAGGAAAATTTTCTGTCCCGATCTTTTCATTTGAAATTATCATTATCATAATCACAAATATTCCAGATTACAAATATTCCTGCTCACCGTGGGTTGACGAAACAAGAAGAGTTTCTTATGCATGGAGAATTCAGTCATCTTAATTTAAAAAAAAAAACAAATAAACAAACAAAATCAGACAGAGGCAACAATCAAATGCAATTTTCTAGTTTCCTAGATCCTGTTTGCAAGATACTTCATATCAACTAAATTTTTGTCATCTTACTTTTCCTACTACATTCTGTTTGTGAGTTGGGACATGACAACTTGAGGAGCACAGGTAAAATGGATTTATAAGGCAACATCAACATAGCACAATTGACAGAAGAAACTAGAGACCAAAGACAAGAATTGTGCTTTCAAGTTGTTTGAGACACACCAGCTTCAACAGGTGCTTCCCAGAAGAGACATTGCTTCAGATAATCCTTTACTTAGAGTGTGGACAAAAGGGTAGATCTAGCCTTGAAAAGAAAATGGAGGTAAATTTGGCTTTCAAGGGGAGCAGAACTTGGATTCACATTTGGTTTAGGATGTTACCATATAGCTATCAGAACATTTTCTTATATGGTGAACTTTCATAAAGGAAATAAATGCACAAACATAAGGATGCATGTTTATGATACATAAATAAGATGGGAATAATATTTGAAGTAAAAAAAATACAATAAGCTGTACATTAAACTGTGTGAATTATTGTTCTACTTAAAAATAGTGCAATTCAATAAAGTAAGTGCAAAACATGCCCTTCTTTAAAACATGCTTAGGACAGCAGTTTCATTGACCTGCACAAAACCAACTATAAGGAATCCTATTAATGGGGCAGGGGGAGTTACTTGCTCTTACCAACATAACTAAACTTTCTTCTATAATTATTTTACTCCACTCTTGCATACTGATTTATAAATTAATAAAAGAGTGTTCGATATGAATTTCTATTGTTGTTTCTTCTACTGCTAGAGTACTACAGATGTATTACATTCATTACAGTTAAATAATCTTTTTTTTTAACTCATTGTGAGACTCCAGTATTTCATAAATCAAGAGATTTTTGAAGGACTTTTCCATCACCCCTTTCTTTGGCATTTCTCCTTTTTGTCTAAGATTTATTTTTCTTCTTCTTCTCTTTTCCTTAAACAACAAATGGTAAGTGTTCTCGAGTTATAAGTGGTGCATAACATAAAATGTGAGTTTACAATTGTAGAGATTATGCACAAACAAAAAAAAATGTACAAAGGAAAGCTATTAATTTGTAACTCATAATAGAGCATGCTTTATTGCCTATATTACTACTAATGTTATAAATAAATATGTCATATTTTAAAAATGTGTTGTCCCATTTTCAGGATGAATGCAATTGCACAGAACTAATATCACCTATAAAACCTAACTGTTTTGTCTAAGCTATTCATCTAAGCTCCCCCTATAAACAATAAAGAAAAATAGTCATTTACAGAGTATGTATCTACCTATTTCTACTGATTACTGAGGAAATCGAGATGCCAAAGCTAGAGTAAAATAATCTCAGCTTGGAAGTCTAAAGCTCACTGAAAATAGACTTTTTTTCCAATTAAAGTGCTTGACATGTTTTAAAAATATGCTAAATTTGCTAATACCTTATACCTCTAGGGTAGCTCAAAGAACCAAAGGATATCAGAAATGTTTATCTATTTAAATACACACACACATGTACACACACAAGACAGAAATAAATATATATATACATACAGGATGCCTACCTATTGCACTTCAGGTGTTGAAGATGTGTTTAGGGAAGTTCACCAAGGTTTATTTTTAATGTACTGAGTAAGTTTGCATATGTATAAAAAATGTGGGGGATTTTTATGTTTAATGATCCTTGAAAGAATCCCTAGGTTTAAGTTAGACTGGGGAAAAGAAGATGTGATTAGGTTTTTGACCTTGAGCTGGTTTGGGAAAAAAGAAAAAAAAAAGACGAGGGATTAAACAGCTTAGTAAAACTATACCTCTGAAAAATCTTCCAGTTCCTAACTTAAGCATCAATAAAATGCCTACCTACATGCTTGATATTTGCCAGAAGGAAAAAAAAAAAAGCCTTGAGACAAGAAAATTAGACACTTGCTTTCTCTCTTTTCTTTCAGAGAAGAAGATTCTGAGAAGTAATTCATAAATCCTCCTCTTAACTCCAGTTCTCCAGTTGTATTGATCTTCCTTGCCCTTAGGTCTTTCCTAGTGAGCAAACAACACATACTTGACTTCCCGTTTGTTCTCTTTCTCACTATGAGCTTCTTCTGAATCCCTGATGGACTCAGACCTCCTATTTACTTCAGACAGAAAATCTTATAAATGACTGTATGGCTGTCCCCTAAAAGAGCTTCTACTGGGTGTCTCTCTGCCACACCAATAAGCTGCCTTAGCCTCTCCTACTGTCTGACAAGTGCACTGTCTACAAAAGTCAAAATAAAATTGCCCATAACCATTCTTTTGAATGGAGTATTTCCCTCTATTGTAGATTACCCTTCAAAAAACATTTTTATAGTGGAATCCCAAGTCTTTGCAACATGTAAATTCTTTTGTACATGTAGAGCAGTCCCTTTAGTGCCTCTTGATCCCTTCATTGCCTAATGCAGAAGACGAACCTGGGTCTGCCTGTTGCCATTATTTAGAAATTTTCTTTAAGACAAATTGAGAGTTAACAGTTATGGTTACATTTTTCATATATGAGTACTTAAAAGGTTATATGTTAGAAATTCCAGCAAATGTCACTTAGAAATAAATATACATCATCAACCTCAGCCTCAAGTTAGGCTACACAAATGGGTCAGCCTAGAGACCCATCTAGTCCAGTAAGCTGGCTCTGACACTGACCAATGGTATTCGGTTATCAAAAAGCTATGAAAAATCAGGGCACGCATAGATGCAACTTAGCATCTTCCATTAGCTGATTCTGCACATATTTTGTGAAGTTACATTGGACTAAAATCCTTTTTATTCTTACCTCTAGTTCTGAAATTCTAAGCCATCTACTTCTTCACATGCAATTCTCCGCTAAAGACTGCCTTATTGTTGCTAATGAGTGACAATCTATGAGTTTAGAATCCTGCTTCCAGGCTTGCCATTACATCCAGTTTCCTCCTCCTTGATTTTCAGATTATGGACCTTTCCAAGGAGTGACTGTTTCCTTTTTTGGACTTCACTAGTTACATGATCATTGCTTACTACAGGAGTAATTGATAAACAAATCATGATGAGATTTTTGATGAGAAAACTCTTTCCTGTATTGTCCTTCCAGATTTGTTTTTATTTTATTGATCCAGACCCTCTTGTAAAACAGCTAACTTGTGCTATACCATCAACATAATCACTTTGCAAAAGGCTGGTCCCTATCATAGATCATGAAAAATTGTCTTATAGCATCAGTTCCTTAATCAAACAGCAGACTAACAGACAACAAAACCAAAACAGATGAAATCAGGTGTGCTTAAAACACTCTCTCTCAGACTATTTTATCTAGAAGACTTTTGAAGTAGCAAGAGGAATTGAAACATGATGTAAAACTGAAGAAACAGTTACAGGCAGTTGAACAAGCACATAAAAAGTTGAGATACAGAAATATTTTTGCAAGAAAAATTGCTTTGCAATTTCCTTTTTTCCTTCTTCTTTTCAGGAGAAGTTTTACAGCCATTCTTAAGTAGTAGAGATGACAGTCAGAACATATAAACTAATACATGGAATGGAATGGAGAAAGCCATTTATCTGCTTCTGTCACACTCCATTTTAGGTCAAAGATTTCTTTAAAGTAATGTCTTTTACCTATATAGATTATAAATAGATTATTTTCCCAATATAAAATAGGGATTAGTAATTGAGGCTTTCCTTAGAAGGCCCTGATCACATGTAAATTCATTCATGTGATGAGATCAGAGACGGCTGCAAGCCATCTTTGCACTCTGTCACCTTTATTTCTTTTCTTCCTCCAAATTCACAATCATTTTTAAATACTTCATGAGGCAAGACAGAAATTAAACAAGACACAAAACAGTGTTTCTGGGAAGTTTTCATAGACTCTCTGTGGAAAGTCTTAAAACGATTAGTCCAGCAGTTTTGGGGCCTTTTTTTAGCAAATGTTGAGATCAGATTACCTAGTAGGTAATTGCAATTTCCTTCAAGGTGGACTGAAGCTTTCAATTTGAGGTTCAGGGAAGTGGGGTTGAGTGCTGAAGTAATTTAAAGAAATTAGATTAGTGAAGCACAAATCAAAAGGATGAACACTGCAGGTAAAGGGATAAATAGTAATAACCGCAGTATTCCTCTGATATTTATGGTGAGAGATTTTCACTGCAAAGACATGATCTAAAAAAAATATTTCTCTAGTTTTTCCTTATCTATTCAGATATGAAAATTGTCACTGGCATGGACTACTTCCCCGCACACACACCCGTGCCATTAAAGCAATGGCCATAGAGAATTTGGTAACAAAGATTCTATTTACCTTCTGTTTCATAGATCTTTTGAAATAGATCAACATGGAGATAAATATTTCTCTTTATTTTCTGGACTCTTCCTCTCAAGATACTATGCCATTGGGGCTTCAATTTTATTCCCTTCACATATATATTCACAGACTGACAATTTACACTTTGACTGTAACATCACACTATCATACAGCAAACAGCAATGGATACAGCCCCTACCTGAATGGGACAAGGTATGTAGCCATGACCATGGCACACAACGAAGGATTACAGACCGGTCCAGAAAGGTGAAGATGAAGAACTCTGTCCAGCAGTTTTGGTAAGTCCATGCCTAATGTAACTTTGAAAACATAAAAATAAGGTAATGTAAGTTTGTGGAAAAAAGTGCAAGGATGTAACAGATTTGCTCTTGACACTGTCTCTGCATTACTCTAGTTTTAGGCTAGGATTGACATAGTGGTGTTTCAAGCTTTTTCCTCCAACACCAGATGAACAGAGACAAAAATGGTGCTGTAGTGTAAGGGAAGAAACAGATGCCAGCAGTTAGCTTAATATTTACTTCTTGTTAACTTTTTCACTATTTCCACTTTATTGGAATCTGTTTGACCTTGTCTGATTGTTCTCTACGGGTGGCTTAGTAATATGGCATGTGCATCTAAAGCATGTTATCTGGGATTAATCTGTTGTTCTACAGTACAAATAACTGTCATGTGATGCACTCCACTGGTTTTATGATGTTCCTCCCTGCAGGCTACTCTGAAATGGTACAGATTACCTTGATGTTTCTGAAAGGCATCTCAATGCAGGACACCACTTTCTCAGAGTCTCTGCCATGGTACTCATTGGTCATGCTGAGAAAAATCGATCTCAGTTTATACACTGCCCTTTTGCTTTTACCCTAGTCTGATAGAAGGAAAAAACCACAACCTACACATTACTAGCTGTATAGAAAATACCAAAAAAACAAAAAAGGCTAATAAGAGGGTGAAATAAAAACACTATCTTTCTGAATTACACTCAAAGTTGTAAAAAGAGAAAAGAGAAGATGAGGAATATAATTTTGTAACCAGCACTTAGTTATACATACAAATAGCTTTGCACTGAGTTTAAAGATGCTTCCCATGGATTTACAGATACACGTGTCAGAGGCAGAAATGGATACAGTTATAACATTATAACATAGAATTTTAACTACATTTGAACACAAAATGCTTTTCTGTTCTTTAACTGAAACTACATGTGGAAAAATGCATATTTATACATAAACTAATGGGATTGCCTTTGTATGTCAGCTTTGCGTCTATGGAAGTAAGGTAAGAAAAAAAGGAGAAGGGAATGAAAAACATAGAATTTTTAAAATCAACAGTCTTCCCATTAATTCTACCCATATGTAAATATTACTTTTGGTAAGAATGAAGATACACAATGTGCAGTGTTTGTTTCTACAATGTATACATACCTATATGTCTTTTGATGCTTCTATGAGTCTCAATATAAATGTACTAGTATATAAATGTAGTAAAACATTGGGATAAACATGGCATAAATAGTAGTATATAAATGGCTATGTATTTCCCTAATAGTATCCGATGTAGGCAAATGTTAGCATTTCTATTTTAAAAACAGAACTGAAGGACAAGTGATTAAATGCCATGCTGAAGATGAAACAGTAAGTCTTCCAAAAGGTTGGGAATGTAAAGACCCAAACTAAAGTCCTAGTCACTGAACTGGTTTTCTCTTTATTTACCTGAAGGTACAATTAAATAAATCAGTCACTTTTCCACAGTTTTTCTTCTTCCTTTTTTATCTAGATAACTAGTTTTAGTTGATCAGCTGTCTCTGCCACTAATAAGTGGAAGAAAATGTGTCCAGTTGACAAAAACTTAACACCATCCATACAAAACAGGCCTACGTGAGCAGTTGAAAGAGCTGCTATTAAAATTTAATTAAATAAAAAATTTCACTGCCACAACAATAAGTCTGTATATCAATTTGAGAATACTTTAAAATATAGGCTTGGAACCGAAAGCTTGGTCTAAGCTAATATGAAAAAATCCTCCAGCAGAATGTGTACAAACCCATGAACTGGAAAAGGCCAAAAAAGCAGGACTTAGCGCATGCAGTTTAAGTCCAGCAATCAGAGCACCTTCAGTTTGTCAGCGATTGCGATAACATACTCTTTCCAACTCTCCATCTCTCTCAGTAGCATCTCCAGCTTCCTGCACATGTGCATTTCATTCCTTTTGGCTCCAGTTTCTGAAGCTGCTATTTCCTAACCTAAAACTTCTTAATTCCCCCAAAGGCATAACAAACTACATGCTCTAGCTGAAATAAATCTGACTCTTGCTGGGAAAAAAAAAAATCAATTTTGTGGGAAAAATGCATTATTCTGTCTAAAAGTCAAAGTGATGATTATTTGGCTGCCTGTCCTTAAGGCATATGCCAAATTATCTTCCCACTCTCAAAGGTGAAATTGGAAAAAAAACAAAACCAAAAAACTTCTCAGGGAAACTGCTGTGAAGATGGAAAAATAAAATATTTTTTTCTTTCCTATAAAGGAATTCCCTCAAAAAAAATCTTAAGCTTTCAGATTTTCATTAAGATTCACAGTCATTCTCTCTCTCCCATTCTTTCCTGACAAATAAATTTGGAATAACCAATAAGAAAAAAAATGTCCCTCCTTAAGTCTAGGAATTATGAAGGTGTCACTACTACAAACAAACTCTCTTTAAACAAAACACAATGGGCAAGGCTGGCTACAGCAGCAAACCGAGCTATGCAGTAATATATATTCTAGAACATTAGGAAGAAAACTGTTCTGGCTTGTGGATGCAATTCAGATTCAAAATTAATTGTACTTCCTTTTGTAGGCTGAGTCAACTTTGAGTCTTTGGGTTTTAGTAGCCAGCTAGCACTCACAGAATGACTCACAGCAAACTTAATATCAAATAGTGATTTTTTTACCCAAAGATTTGTTGTTTGCCAAATAATACAAATTTTAAGGCTGAATACCACTTCTGGTACTTAAGAGAATGCTTCTGGATTTTATTATACCTTTCTAGTTTCAGAGTTGATTTACTAACAGTTTAGGTAATAAACAGCACATGATTCTTAACAAACTTGTCAATCATTTTGACTTTTTTTAAAAAAAGCTTTTTCTTTTTGCACCAAGATTTTTTAATTTTTAACCCCAACATGTAGCTAAATGATTAAGTAGTGTGGATTAGTTGTGAACCCAGTGGACTAAGGTCACAGCAATCACCTTCTGTGCTTCAGTTTCATTGACTGCAAAGTGAAGTTAATGACACTGACGTCTTTTGCAAAGTGCTTTGATGAGAACTGCTGTTTATATGGGAACTAGTTATTAACAAATTAAGCAAAAGCTTGAGTTAGGTGTACTGATGAGCAGATAGAATAACGAGTTCACCAAACTTACTCCAATCCCTAGTTTGCAGCAACCTGATGAAATTAAGAAGAGAAGAAATTATATTCATATTCTTATGCCTGCATTTCTGTGCAGTTACTTAGAATGCAAGTGTTTATTGATTGGCATTGGCTTTTTGCAACAACCATCAGCGTCCTGAGGTCTTTCCCAAGAAGAATCTCATGTTCATGGTAGAAGTTTCTTCCCCCTTAATACTGGGGTCTACTTGGATTTATTTTTTTATATGTTTCCTCAGCACACTCCAGTGCCCTCTCGAGGCAGCCAGGGCAGTGTGGCCAGCACTCACTGGCTGCCCCCACCTCAGGGACACACGGGGCTGGGCTTTGGGTAGATGGTATCACACAACCCCAGGTCACCCCAGAGTCACACCCAGGCAGTCAGGGCAGCCAGCGCCACCTGGACCAGGACCAGGCTGGCCCCACAGGCCCCAGACCCTGTGCCCCCAGAGCACTGTGGGGTCAGGGGCTTTATCAGTGAAAGACTGGCTCATTTTCCTTTTCATTCCTTCTTCAAGGTTGAAAGGGCAAAGTCAGTGTATGGCAGTTCCACAAATAAAGACAATTAGTTCTTTAGTCTTCTGAGATCCCGGTACATCACCATAACTGTAAATAAACGTTCTAAACGTTGTCATGCTCATAAATGATACAGCTGGGGCACTGCTGCGCGTTGGCAGTGTTCTAGTTATCCGCAGCGACAGGACCACTATCATTCTGAATTCGCATGATAGATGAGCTTTGCTAGAAATGCCTATGCGTCTATTAAGCTAGGTTGTTAATCAGGGATGGAGATAGTGTTCCTATTACGCTGGTTACTGTTAATAATGCCTGCAGTAGTCCAGTACTATAATTCCAGCATTACCTCTTTACATGTTTGGCTCTACATAATTTATGGATTGTACCAAGTTATATATCCCATAGCTATGAGCTCAGTAACTACCCGTAGAAAGTTTCTTAGCAACGTATATGAAACAATTTCGTAGTATACTGTGATTTAAGATAGAATCTTCATTAAAGTCTGCTACTTTACAACTAGAATCTTTTTTTGCAATCAATACATTACCACCTAAAAGCAGCCTCACACAAAAGTCCGAGTTATTTATAACTTACTAGCTTTTTTTTCTGTCCCTGCTCAACAAAGTGTAAGAGTCACAGACACGTGTTCCAATGGACCAGTCTGATGCCCTTAAGCACTCTTTTTGCTCTGCACCACCCTTAGGATTGCCTGGGCCTGCTCCAGTTTACCTGGTCTCCTGGGAATAGTTTACTAGGCAAAGGCCTCCAGATAAGAGCTCTCTGACTTTTTTCCCCCCTTCCTCCCGTGAGCACTATTTGTCAGATTCAACCTCAATAAACTTCCTGTACTGGAGGGAGCAGGAGACTGTCATTAAGACTAAAGCATAAGGAAGCCTTAGCTACCCAGCAAGGGTAATCTTATGGCCCTTTTGTGCTAAAAGAAAAGTTCAAAATAATTCTCCTGGGCTGTAACTGGCTTTTTTGTCTACAGTTGAAAAATAGGGCTGGCACCACCTTACCTTGTAACCTTTATAACTCTCTCAAGTGCTACATTTATATCTGCACACGAGCTATTACGTCTTCTTTATACCCTGTGATGGAAACAGCCTGTATGGTTAATGCTTTATCATCACCAGAGGTAGTTAATTTAACCTAAAGACGTTTACACAAAGTACCTATTTAGCTCAAGCTTGCCTCCATTTCCCAGATGCTCCAAACACACCTTCTAGATGCAGAGGAAAGTTCATGTAAGCCTCAAGGAGACATTGCTGTGACCTTAGCACCTACCTGAACTGCACATTTAAGCTACAGCAGACTGCTTAAAGTGCTCAGGCAGCAGTAGCCCACTTTGAGCTGCTGTCTTTCCCAAGGATTTCTGAGACCAAGCCACGCTGCAGCCCGCACGCCGTCCTTGCTGTGTAAATCCAGAAATGCCAGGAAGCAATCGGCTTACTGCACATACGGCAATTAAGTGATTAATCGTAGGTCCCAGCATGTTACAGGAGAGGGCTGTGGCACATGTAGCATCAAGCTACTAGGTAAGCTAAGATCTGCAAAGCTAAAAAGATCAGTCAGTGCCAGTTAAGCAATGACTTTTCTAACCTCATTTAAATGTTTATTTGTCATGTAAATGCTCTTCAACATTAAAAGAAGTGATGAAATTTAAGAACCCATGTAACCTTTGGAGTGAAATTAAAAGTTCATGAGGTGTACAGGTACGTAAGAGAACATTGTAAGAGCTACTCTTGCGCACTGCAAAAAATCAGATCTTTCAGGATAGACTTTTTAAGCCTCAGTGCTTGGAAAAGCAAATGAATTTATCAATTGCTGCAAAGAATGGCTCTAAATATTATATGAAATTATGGAAGAAAATAGTAGGTAAAGAAGCCTCCAAATTACTTTAACTCCAAATGTAATCCTTTAACTAAGTCTGTGGGTTTTTTTCAGTCTGGGGGAGGAGGGTGTTAAATGAGTCTAACAATGATTGTTAGGAAACGCTGATCCTGGTAGGGCCTATTCTACCATATGGACAAAACAGGTGTTTGCCAAGGGCAGCAAACAATATGGGGCAAGAAAATCTTTAATGGCTTTTGCATGCATAAGTGAGTGTGGGCCAGGTGGATCAGCAAATATTTAAATACACCAATGGCAGCAAAAAATCCTGGGCTAACAAAATACAGTATTTCTAAACTGAAATATATTGCTGCATTATGTCCATATCTAGCACTTCAGTTTTTGCTGTCATGATGAGTCAGCGTGTCACAACGTCAGTTTAAAATGGGGTCTCAAATGTTCCAATTGCACCAATCCCAAACATGATGACTGCATCATATCAAGAGAAGCCTAAAGAATATAAATTCCATGCAAATACCTTGCAGAAAAATATCAAGCATTATGTTTTATAATGCAGTGAGTATTCTTTGTCTATAGCAAAAATTATATTCCTTTTCAGGACGGATTATTTAACGCATTTCCATAGCTGGCTAAACATGCAGGGATGCAATTTATTGACTCTGCAAAAATATTTTTGTCTTTTTTTTTTCTTTTTTCCTGCTTTTACTCTGACAGCTATGTAGTAATGTTAAAAAATACCAATGCAGTATCACAATATGCTCTCTGCAGTGACTGAGGGGCTTTTTTAAACTTCAGAAAAGAATATTTTATAACCAGTAGTATAGAAACGATACAAATTACAAATTGCTGAGACAAAATGTCTTATTAATTTTGCAGTGCCCTGGCGGAAAACTGTCTTCACAATGGAGGTTTTCTGCAACACGATTTGACTATTTTGTGTGCCAGGATTGTGCCTTTATTTCCTAGTCAGTGATTGGAAGGACCAGCACCTTCAGCAACCTCAAGCAAATGAAAAATTACTGAATTCCATGCATCTGAGTTCAGTACTTTTTTTAGCTCTGTGTCTTTTGTTCCTTTCCATCCTACCTCTCCTGCCACCATCTACTCCTTCCTGTATTTTTTGACATATCCTGTTGAATCCAATACTTGTTTTCTATCCCTTCCAGCTCTACAATCCTCTCACAACAATACTTTCAGGCTGTCTGACGTTGTTTCTGAGTAGCCATCTCTGACCCAGTCTTGACAACTTTGTCAGACTACTCTTTCCCACTTTTCCTTTCACGATTCATAGGGCTAACTGGATGTAACCTGTGTTCTTGCTATACTAGTAGAGATAATTCAAGAGTGAAGCTATTGGGGAACTGGATCACTTCCTTCATCTATCTGATCTTTTAACAAAAAAGTTTATGTTCTCATTTCCTGTGAAGGCTTGGTTAAGTGAGAGGGGGCATGATTTCATGCCACTGAGCAGTCTGAGCAATCCAGGCTTTGAACAAGAGTTAGGCCCGGAGCGAGTCACCTTGGACTCTCCTTGAACACTGCAAAAATGCAACAAAACAAGAACTTGGCAGCTGTAACAAACAGATAAGAAAAACAGGAAAAGGGGAGGGGGTGCTCACTGCTCTGTGTATCTAAATATATAGACCAATCATATATGCTACTAGTACGCCTGGACAGCAAGGCTTTACCAATGGAAACGCGGGCTTTGGTGCGTGATCAGCGTGCTCTCTGCTTAAAGTCTATATATATCCTGTACGTGTAATCATTAAACGGAGAACTTCCATACCCATATTGGGATTGTGTCGTTACTCTGGGACCATTGCCCAGCACCCGTGAGCCGCGCCTTCGACTTCCCCTTTTCTTCAATTTCCACCCCTAACTCATATGTAATCGACTTGTCAGTAAGAGGCAGATTTGGTACTAGGTAACTTTTGCAAAATAAGATTCCTTTAGAAAAGTACAAAGTTAACTCCATTGCAAAAGAAAGGCCTTCCATCATATAAAAATGGCTGGAGAAAAGCAGCCTCTCTCTTAATTAAACACTTCTAAAATAATTTAATACAGATAGAACGAAATGAATAATGACACACAAGTAATTTCTTTACATATATAGAGAAGCCTCATCTCCCCAGTCAACAATCTCTATATTAGTTATTTCCTGACCCAGAAAGTAATACGCTATTTATTGCCTGTTGAAATGTGGCTCAGTATGCCTGAAAAGAAGAAAAATAGAATTCCATGTAGGTGCTAACAATTACCATTAACAGCTCTTGTACAGAAAAAAAAAATAGATATTTTTTTTTGTCAAAAATACTGTATGTCCTTTACAGTCACTTCTCTCCTGCACTTACAAAGGCTGCACGTACTTTATTTCAAAACAGATGGGAATGGACAAAAAGAAAATGTTCCTTCATTCTTATTTCTTTTCTATCTCACAGAAATCTATCTACCCACTGAAATCTCATTCCTGCCTTGATTCAGATACCATTTGCCAACTTGTTGCAGAATTTCTCACTATTCTCTGTGAGCAGCAAAATTATGATAGAATGAAAGGCAAAGCTGAATTTAAAGCATTGTGTAAAGGATATTCCAGGGACGTGGGAGGCAGAAAAGGGCAGTGATACAAATATTGAGTCACCCCAGAAGTAAGATCATTTGTGATTCAAGAAAACAATATAAAATAAAACATTTAGATCTCCTACTGAGATCCAGATGGGACTCACTGACTGGAGATTAGTGACAGTGAAACTAGGTAGACAAAATTGACCTGCAAATGTGCTTTCAGAGGCAAACAGCTGCCTGAGGTTAAAAACAACAACAAAAACCCCCAAGCATACAACCGAACAGAAACTCTCCCCATACACACATACTGCATCCAACTCGGCACAAATCAGACAAAGTTTACCTGTGGACCTTCCTCCTGCTTCTGTCCTTGACCTGCTATTGGCTGGCTTAAGGACATGTGTGATGGTCAATGGGATGCTAACACTATACTTCCCATCTAGAAAATATATATGATGGCGTGTCCAGAAGAGGAAGATCACTTGCGAAGGGTTGAATATACCTGAACCAGACGAGATTGTTCCCATTTAACAACTTCTGACACACCACCAAGTCAATAATCAGGACTGTTGGATTAAACCAAAGAGAAGTAGTATTTTATGAAATCCAAACTTATTTTACAATCTGAGTCTTGGAATGCAGGACTAATGGCATGCAGACAGTATAGGCAAGAGTTGCCAGGATCTCCATTTTAGCAATGAGTACTCACTTTCTCTGCTTGGAAAAAAGTATTTGACTCTGTTTAAGCATTTTTTATTTCAGAGTTGTCATATAAGACACAGAGACAGCAGAGGACATGCTTTGTAATGCAGGACTCCGCTCTTCCAACACAGTCTCCCATTCCCTGCCCTGGAGAGTCAGGAGCCTTTACTTGGTTCTGTTCTCTTTTTCTGAGAAACCCTCCACTCCTGATGCACAATGAAACACCTTGACTGTGTGAATGAAAACCGACCCAATTCAGTCTCTCCAAGAGGCTAGTGCATCTCCTCCTCCACCATCCTGTACAGTTTGAAGTGAAAATGGCTACAACTGGTGGCCTGCCCATGAAGCACAATCCAATCCAAGCAGGTGAGCTGTGATGTGAGCATTCCCAGCTGTTACCAGAGGAAGAGGTGAAATTTAAGTAACTAACTCTTCAGTCTCTCAATGGGGAGCAGGAGATAAGAATGTATACCCTGGATTTTAAGAAATAACATAACCAGTCAGTGTACAATCCCCCTAACAATTCTGGTCTGTGGTTATTTTGTGCAACCAGGTTGACTGGTTAGTTTCCTCCAAAAACCACGCGAAAGTTCCTACTGAATAGCCTACCACCTCCCATTGAAATGAAAGTGCAACTGGGCCAAGTGTGTTATGTTAGTCTAGAACAGTACTGTTCTGTCCTTCAAATATAAATTAATATCAGGGTAGACACCTCCAGCTACACCAGAAATAAAATTTCAGAATTACTTCTAGAGCTCCCAGGAACAGTGTAGCAGAGTTAAAAAAAAAAGAAAAAAAAAAAAGAACAAAAAAAAAGAACAGAAAGGGCCCTCTGGTTTATTTCCTCCTCATATCGGAGAATGACTGCATCATATAACTTGAGCTGTGACAAATTTTATTTTGTGTCCTGTTAATAGGTACAAGCTCCAATCAAAGACTAACATCATGCTTTGTCAATACTGCTCTGACAAGCAATACTCTCTTAAATAGCTAGGTCAGAGAAACTAGGTCAGAGTTTCTTTTCCCCAACCTCCAACTTGTACGAACCTGAAAAGCTCCTTTCTCCTATTGGAGAGCTCTTTTACCTTTACTAGAGATTCAGGCTAGTGAGAAGTATCCCAGGGTTGAAAGAAAGTGGGAACATGAACAATCAGCCAAAAGGAACAGAACACGCACACAAAAAGAGGCTGTGGAGGCCAGACCAGGGGATGAGGAGGGCTGCGCTGGGGCAAAGGAGAAAGGAGCAGTGCTCACTCTGCAGAAGGAATCCATGGTGGCGGAAGCTCCTGCCTCTTGGTGCAGGCTCCAGAAAGGGAGCACCACAGTAGAAAATAGCTAGGAATAATTAATTCAGGACAGTGTTTTCTGGCAGTCGTGGGCTCACCCTGCTCTGTAGCTTACATTCCCATTGAAGCCACTTCTGTGTAGCACAGTTCCAACCAGAACTCAAGGCAGTAAGTATCGTTCTCAAATTTATTAAAGAACGTCCACAGCTTCACTAGTTGTCAAAATACAAGTCAAGAACTATCCCACTTAAGAAGTATTCTATAAATTTTTAACTTGCTAGTAAATAGCCATCATGTACCCAACTTTTGCCTGGCATGTCTATGCTACAGTAGATGATAAATAATACCTGACTGATTGCTTAGAAAGGCTGGCTTTGTTGTTTGTGGGGTTCCCAGCTACATCCCGCTTAGCACCTGCATCTGATCTGTCACAATGCAGTTGTGATAATCTCTGCTTACTGCTATCATTTCTGTAGTTGACTGTTTATTGCAGAGCAATTTATTGTTTATTCTATTCATATCCCATTCTTCCTCATTCCTAACTGTGGGTAGTACTTGGAAAGATCCAAATAAATCAATGTGATATAAATGACTCATATTACTATTGGCTAAGCATGCCTGATTTCAGTTAATTCATAATTAACATTTCCATCTGACTGAGTCACAACAGTGTCTACTGGGAATATCTGAATTGCAGGTAATCAAGGGAGTTGCTGTTTAACCTGAAAGTCTCACCTATAGGTAAAAAGATTTCATGAGATATGACAATACACCCAGTTCTTACTACTCAATATCACACTAGCCAGATGCTAAATATTCCTCAGCCTTTAGAAGATCACATTTTCTGAATTTTTAATTTTTATGTAATAATGCATGTGTAAATTTAGTGTTTGAATCACGGTGAAAAAAATATAGAGAAGGTACCCCAAAATCAAGGTAGGAAATGGTTTCTCTCTCTGTTTCTCTCCTTTCTTGAGTATTGGTGAATACTAAGTAAAGAGCAAGTAAATCAAATGGAACAACAGTATCTCTCTCAAAACATTTCCATTGAGAATCTCATGTACATAGAGTGTTTTGGTATAGCAGGAAATGTTAAGACAGAAATCATATGTTCTAGGATATTAATAGAAAAAATTGTTAATATGAGTATCATGGTGAATAAGGTTTCTGTTTACACAAGAAACATGCTCAGATAAATGTGTAATTTCTGTGCTCTTGCTGAGATACTAGAGCACTTTTCAATTAACGTAATCAATACATGGCAGGAAATGGCAACACTTTAAAAATCATTATTCAGAGGTTAGATATACAAAATGAGCTTTACAAGAAATGGTACTCATCTAATATTTTCAATCCATCTGAAGCACTAATTCTAGAATATAGTGCTATCACTCACTTCATTACAACTACAGGAACCAATTAACATAATATCATCACAGCACATCCTTCCCTTCTTTAGCTGAAATTTCAAATTATTAATTGACTCATGTGCAGTAGACAGCACACATAATCCTCTGTAGACTGGAAGCACCAGTTTCTCAAAGAGAAGCTGCACCCTAAGATGCCTAATGGCCCTTGTCACTCTAGCAGGTAATTAAAAGGCTTCCCACTTTGGCAATTAGCCAGCAGAAAAGCAGACAGAATGCTCCACTTACAAAATGAGGAATGAAGCTCATACTTTGAAGAAGGAGTGATAATATTTTGCAATTCCATAATGTCTTTTCTTCAGGGATTTTAAATAAATTAATAAGCATTAATTAATAGGACCTTGTAAATTCCCTGGGAAATATTTGTGCTACCCATTATAAAAAAGGACAGAAAGGAATTCATTGCCTCTATTTCCACAGAATCATTCATTTTGGATGCCCCAGCACTGGTGCATTTAGTCGGATTATTATGTTGGGGGAACTGTTGAGCAGTTCTGCCTGCACTAAAAAACAATTTTTCACGTTCAGCATCACTGAAGGTCAGACTTTGGATGTATTTTGTGTGACAACCAGAATTCATGCACAGTTCTAGACTCATTTAAGAGACAGAAACTTGAAAACTAACCTGATGCAGGCAAAACCTCAGTGCTAAAGTTATTATACTGTAATAATACTAAACATAATGGCAAACATATCCAGTCACTTATTTGGGGACACTTAAAATTACCTTCGTACTCAAAACATTCGAAGAAAATCGTATATTAATGTTTTGACACATCAAATGATGTGTTCCAGTTATTCAGAGGAATTCTGTGAGAATTTTCCTTTCTGCAACACTAAGATGAGTCTCAGCTATTAACAGAGATAACATCCATGACTATAAAACAGCAAATGTGTTATAAACAGTCTGCAGTGGAGCTTTTATAACTACTGTCATAGTTTATTTTTTTTTAAATGTTTTGCCTTTGTTCCTTGGGTAAAACATCTAACAATTTTTTAACTGACCTATACACGTTGTGAATGTATAAAAAACAAAAGACTGTAAAGAGAGAAATAATTTTGTCAACACACTAGCCATCAATATGTGCATCTCCTTCAAGAACAAAGCTCCTTGAAGAAGAATAAAATAAATGAAACTTGAAGCAGTTTAGCACAGATGTAATCTTTATCTCTACAAAACAGCCATTGTAAGATAAATATGGTTTTAAAAGAGTTTTTTAAAAGAGACTGCAAATCTCCTATATGGAGATTTTCTGTTCAGGAAGCGTGCATTGTCAGACTCATAAGCATATCACTAAAAGGGCCTTTTTTCCCCACTGTATGCCTTGCAAGGAAAGCAGTGAAGTAGGGCTAAAGTTTTCTAATACAAAGTGTTTCAGGTTTTTTTCCACAAACACTTACAAAAAACCTTCACATTTTAATCAAAACACTTAGAATTGGGGAAATTTTGGAAGATGTTCTGTCAAACACATGTCCAAGAGCATACTAGCAGTTATAAAAGATGACAAACACCTTTTAAAGTGTGTGATTATAGATATGATATAACTTAATACAAATATTTCTAGCAATAATTACCTAGACTAGTAAGTTATTAGAAAATGAAGTAGCTTCTATTTAATGCAGCAAGGTTAAACCTGATTACTACTAATAGGACACATTTCAGTACGGAAAAATACTGCTACCAATTAAAGAAATTATTTAAGTATCACTGCTTAATCAGTTTCCTTAACTAACTCACAGAAAACAAGAGTCAATTTGAGAAGTTCTTCAAAAGAAAAAAAAAATCTTATTTCCGTCACTTTAACTTCTTAGAAATCAAATAAGGAAAAACCCCTCAATTCCCGCACTATATTTTAGATGGATTATTAAACAAGTCTTTCTGGAATTCTTAGACAGGAGTTCAAACTCCTGTTAAGAAAAAGAAATCTCTCAGCAAACACACTAAATGAAAAAGCAAAATACTAGGAAAATTTAATAAATTGGTACTAAAAATAGCAGCAAATAGGTATATACTGTATAGTTATTAACCTGATGTCCTGGTTTCTTTGGGATTTGGTTTCAGTTTGTGGCCAGCCATGGTGATCAAGGCCATTAGCAGCTAAATCCAGGGCAGCTGACCCAGGCTGGCCCGCAGGTGTATTCTAAATCATTAACAATCAAGTTCACTACAAAAGAGAGGGTTTGCTGGGAAGAGGTGGGGTTCTTTTTGCCTTTCTTTTCTTCCCTCTTTTCCTCATATCTAGTGACTGTGATTCCTGGAACAACCTGCTAGTGCTTTGTAGATAAGTATAGTTTTGCCTCTTTTGTGTTGTCATTTATATTGATTTCTTTATTTCATTAAATCTGTTTAACTTCAACCTACAAGTCTCCCTCCTTTTTCCAATTCCCTTCCTCATTTGGGGAAGGGGCATTGGGTGAGAGAAAAACTGTTTATTGTTTAGCCCTGGGTGCAGGCTAAATGAGGACACCTGACTACATATTGATAGCTGAAGTTAGCTATTTTGAAAAGGAATGGAGGTTTCTTCTTATGGCTGGAAACAAATTAACAGCTTGCTTCTGAAAGACAAAAGTCTTATGTATGCTTACTCTGTTCTTTTGCTGATTGTATCCTGATTTGAAGCTTACCTGATCAGGTCAGTAAAATGGCAGAAAACTAACCCAGGAAAAAGTGCTTTTCTGTTTTAAGGAGTGGGTGTTTGTTTCTTTTCTAATTTAGCAAATTTAATTTACTCCTATATGTTCAGATAAGCCTCAGAAGTGGTATAGGATGCAGAATAGGACACAAATATCTGCAAGCCAGAATTTGGGAATGAGATCAGATGGAAGTAAGCTGTCTGTTTAGCTGTAATAGGAAATAGCACCCTGAGAAAGCATACTCTTGTTTCTCCTTAGTTTATGGAAGGAGGAATTATAAAACCCTCCTAAACTGATGAACTAAGTCACTCTTTCCCTCACATTCTTTTTGTTCCTGCTCTAAATTTACTTGTAGAGGCAAATTAGCTATGATAAGTACTGGAAGAAGCAACCAAGTTGCTAAGTGTCAGAAGAAGTAATCTTTTAGTACAAATTTGACTCTCACCAGGAATTTAATGTGGACAGGAAACAAACAACTATTAGCACTACCATGGGACTGTATTTAATTTGTTATTATTATTTTATTATTTTATATAATTACCCAATATTATTTTATTGGGTAATGAAATGCCTTTTCAATTAAAGAGGTTAGCAATTTTTAAACAGGAAATTGTTCCAGTTGAGCACATCTGGACTCATGAGCTAGCCTACAGTGTAGACAGCAAACAGAAGGCTTCAATTCACTATTAGAAGAATTTTTATTAATTGATGGGCCTATCTCAGAACAATACCTCTAAAGAGTAATTGGATTTAATGTTTGGGGATTTGGGGGGTGTTTGTTTTGGAATTGTTGGGTTTAGGTTGTGGGTTTTTTTTTATCTGACCTCATGCTTTTGGTGAGACCTAATGAGATTCAACTATATTTATTCAGATTACCCAAATTATAATTTGTTTTGCAGATCACTGTAGCAGGGCTCACTACAAATTTCCCATACTAAGTCTGGGGTCATTTCTGAGCCAGATCAACAAATAACTAGCATAATCACTGTTAGAACTTACCACAAATAGGAGTACAAAAAGAACATGAATGTTGATGGTGATGTTTGTTTTCCTGCTGTTTTTTCTTTTCATGTTTCCTTTAGTGCCTTGGGTTTGGGATGCTTTTGTCAGCCTTGCTCAAGAAGTGCTCTGTGCAAGGAGCAGGTCTCTTCTGCCAGAACTTTACCTGCACGCTCCCCAGCCATCCACATCTAGGGCCTGGCCCTCCACAAGCTCTGCCAAAACCAGATGTCTCTGTGAATGGACTATAGATCTGTCCTCACTAGTTCTGCATTCACATTTTGGTTGGAACAGCAGGAAGTGTAGGTCTTTGGTTTAATTTCTGAAACTTAATCTTTGCCATTTCTTCGTAACCTGTTTGATGTTAGGCTTTGAAGATTTGAACCTTAATATTTACAAAGGCATGTCTGAACACATTTCTATTTGCAAAGGCACCCACTCAAGGTTGCATGGGGTTTTTTTTAGCACCCAAAGTAATAAAGTAATATGCCTGTTGCATACTTGAAGCAAGCAGGCAGGAAATGAGTGAAAAAAGCATCTTCCTAACTCCCATCTTTGAAGCCCCACCTTTCACTGCCATACCAACAAAATCATGCCATATGATCACTTCAAGAGTACATCTATTGTGTCAGTGTTTACTAACTGACACTGATCTAAGTGGCCATTTACTGTGTATTTTGTGTACATACAGGTGCTCACATATAATATGAAAGTTAAACAGAAGTTTTTGTTGATTGTTAAAGACTGATGGAGGTGTAAAAGTGAAGCACTTTTGTAATTACTGATTTTGATATAAGGTCTGAGACAGGTGTACTGGCTCAGTGTGAATTGTTGAAAAATGTAGGTTGTCTTCTGTGTGTGGCTGTTACTGGATTTTATAAGACAGCAAATCTGACATTGCCATGTGGTGCAATTTAGTTAGTGTGAAAGTTATTTTTAGATGGGTTTTTGAAAGTGGTACTTTCATTTTACCTTCTGTGTGGACTTAAATGGCTTACAGCTCATTCATCTTTTGCTCTTACTCACATGGAATGAAAATGACTTTGAGTCTGAAGCCTGTGAGAGCTTTAGCAGTTTCTTTGTTTCACTAAAGCTTGTTCAAATGCAATCATTGCAGGAAAACTGTGGCCATTAAAAGCTTGCATTCACAAGGTGTATCTTTTTCAGTATTAGTGTAGTATTCAGATAGGAATTTATGAAATCAAGCAATGAAGATTCATGATCTCAATAACATTTCAAACATTATACATATTAAATTCATATACATTAATGCTATTAATTCTGAAACCACAAGGTCAGTTCTGTCTTTGACCAAATAAGAAAAAAAGCCAATAAAGCTGTAAAAAAAAGAGAAGCTTAACAGTCATTATGCTTTTTTCTTATGTGAAAGTAACTGCTATACTAGAGCATATTTCATATATTTTCAATCTGGTTTTCTGAAGGTATGCAATTTTCTGTGATCTTGAAATACAGATCTTCCTCTTCTTTGCTACTTCAAATCTACTGACGCCAGCAGTTAATTGTTAACTTTTCCTCTTTCGTTGTTTATTTTTGTTCCATAAAAGATCCATTCAGGAGCTCGTGTTGTGTGTGAGGCGTGATTTTTTATAGCAAGGCTGGCCTCCATCTTGCAAGTCTTCTGAGTCACGTAACATTGCAATGAAGGACAGTTTGAAAAGGGAGAGCAAAAGATGCTTAACAGAAGAATCACATTTTTAAATATACAGATATTGCCAAAATTCTGATGTGCTTCAAATGCTTATGCTTTTTAAGGATCGTGTCTTGTAAATCTTTCTAATTTTGCACCATAAAGTGTTTTGGTGCATAATGGATTGGGATGGAGGTATTTTTTTTTGCCTACTACTTGATAATTTGCTTCATTTATACAAGAAATTAAGTTATTTTAAATTTAGCACTTATGTAGTGGGCTAGTACCACAGGCCAAGTATTGCCCACAGATTTTGCAATCTGTGTGGCCTGCTAACATCTTGGGCTGCCTGCATATGCACTAGCGTACCGGATTGGGCTGTGATAAGAGTTAATTTTCTTTGTAGTAGCTAGTATGGGGCTGTGTTTTGGATTTGTGATGAAAACAGTGTTGATAACACACTGATATTTTAGTCATTGCTGAGCAGTGCTTACACAGAGTCAAAGCCTTTTCTGCTTCTCACACCACCCTGACAGTGAGTAGGTTGGGGGTGCACAAGAAGTTGGGAGGAGACACAGCTGGGACAGCTGACCCCAACTGACCAAAGGGATATTCCAGACCATATGATGTCATGCTCAGCAATAAAAGCTGTGGTGAAGAAGAAGGAAGGGGGGACATTTGGAGTTATGACGCTTGTCTTCCCAAGTAACAATTATGCATGATGAAGCCCTGCTTTACTACAGGGTTACAGGCTGCCATGCATAATCTGCTCTGCAGTAACTGCTGACCAAATGTCAATACATCATGGTGATACCAAGTAAAAGGAAAAGTGAGCTGCCCCTCATAAATGACCTGGGCAACTACTGCATAAATAAGTAGGTGCCCTGGGAGAGAGAGGGCTGGCTATCACAGGCATTTTCCCTGAACAGGGACACACTCTGTTCTCACAAAGCAACCTCAGTGTCTGTATAAATTCCAAGCTTCTGTTAAAAATTACATAATCACATGTGATACCATGCTTTAGCTCCCTCTATGGCAACTTCCTTGGTCAGTCTCTAGGGTTTGGATGATCATGGATTATGGTAATTATCATGCTGCTCTTACATGTCCTGCCAATATAGAACCATGGTTACTCCAGCCCAAAAGGCTGCGTTCAGCTGACGAACTTTGGAGTCCTACTGGTGCAAGGAACAGGGATAATCCTGTGTCAACAGTCAGGCAGCTGTGCACACAGACATGATTTTGCCTTTGTGACCTTTCCTTTTCTATCCAATATATGTATAGGCCTCCTGTGTCTTCAATTATCATTCCTTCCTACAGGGTGAGAAAGGGAAGCTTGGGGTAACAAGGAACAGGAATTGAGATAGCTGGTACTTGCTTGTATTTTGCTCCCATAACGTACAAGAGTCTCAAGCTCTCAGTAATGTTAACTACCACACAGCAGGGTGGACCTCATATAAAGAACAGCCTGGAGATCATCTCTGGCACTCTTATAGTTTTGTCAGAAAAAGTAATTCCTTAGTATTTCAGTGGCCATTTCCACCCATCTACAAGGGTGTCTCTGAAATGGGTGGAAGCCACCCTTTCCGATTGTATTGAAGCCCTTTAAGCCAAATGCCTGCCTTGTAATCAGGGGTTAGGTATCCAGCTTTGGGACTGCTTGCCCGCTGGCACTCTGTGCAGTGTGCCTACCTTGCAATCAAGATCAAATGAGAAGGGCACCTTTGCATGGCCTTCTCTGGCTCATGAGCAGCATGATTTCCAAGAACCCAAGGATTGTTAAGCATCATATAGTTAAAGAAATTGATATGAAGACCTAAGGATAAATAGAGATGAGAAGTCAGACTGGCATATGCAAGAAAAAGCTGAAGGAAAATATTGACAATGAAGATGGGTTACAATAAAAGATGGAATGATAAATGGGCAGGATATACAAGAAAAAGAACATTATTTCATATTTATTTTCCTATTCTCAAAGCAGGGAACTGAACAGATATGTAAAATGTTGAACAGACAATTGAATATGTATAAAAAGAGAATAAGCAACAGCCAAACTACTATATTCGTATCCACTTTGTATGTGGATAGATATTTTCTTCCTTTCTGGGTAAAGCACTATACCTTCTGAAGGTACTTTTGTCCAGGGCTTAAAAGCTTTTTAAAAGTCATGTGTGGGTTGGGAATGGCTGGCCGTTTGACTTGGTATTTAACATACTCCATTCTTGTTCTGACAGACTTCTGTATCCTGCAAGTTTTCTCAGAACAGCTGTGATGTTAGGGCCTTTTCCTTCCTACCTGAAAAATCATTTTATTAAATCACTTCCCAGGTGTTATTTTGCCAATTAATCCCATGCATTCCTTTATACCAGTGCCCACACTAAATGCTCATTTTTCTGTGTCTCTTATGTTTCGGTGTATGTGCAGTGTGGCTGTGCTGATTCCAGAGAAGAACTATATGGTTTGTTCTTATTTACAAATACTTTATGCATAAATTTTTAATACAGACAAATACAGACACATAAGCAAATTCTGGTCAAAATAATGAAAAAGAAATCCTCCAGGGCAGCAAACAGAAATGCTAGCATAATAAAATACAGAAGGCAAAATGAGTGGAGGAGTAAAAGCATAATACCTAAGGGTGGTAGCAGTCTGCTAAATCTGATTACTTAAAATGAAATAAGGGTAGTGAGAAAGCAAACCTAAAAGCACAGAGATAATGAAAGTTTGAGCTCCTCAAATAGGAACAGTGTGCATTCAGCTCTTAGAAAAAAGTTTATGTAGCCTTTTTAGAAGCAAATAAGATTCAGCAATATCTTGTAGGTTTCATCATAAATGTTAGCACAACTATAGCTTGTTTAGTGGTAATTGGCAGAAAAGTTGTCTTCTAATACATCTGTAAAGAGCCAAGAACTCTGTAAATATGGTAAAAACTGATTCAAGAAATACAGCTAGATTTGTTTCTCCTAACGTTTTTATGCCTACCAATGACCACTTACACAGAAAAAAATCTAATGCTGGCACATGTGAATGGAAATGGATACAATAACTGGGTCAACTTCAAGACAGAACTTTAACACTAAGCTAAAAATCTTGTTCTGCAAGCTTATGCCACAAACCTGCAAGCATTCACCTATACACGTATTTTGACCAATTTTATATTTTATCTATGGATTAAAAAGTGTTTCTACTACTTAGTATGGAAAGAACTGAAGGACTTTGTCATATAATACCAGTGCACAGCACACAGGCTTGGTGACTTCCTAATACAGACCTGTTCTCAGATTATTTTGACCTTCTTCATTCTGCAAAGAGAATATATCCAGTCCCAAAACACACCTGTGTCATTCCTCAAAAGGCAGTTTATATGTGGTCATTATTACTACAGCTTTGTGGTAAATTATTTTCCTGAATTCAAAATTACCCTAAACTTCATAATGATAAAAACAATACACTATTGTGTATTCAGAATGGAGGCCTCCATTATTTTGATTAGAAATCTACCACTGCAGGAACTGGCACAGTTGCTTTTGTCAGAAACTCTGGTAACACTATATATCAATGAAAAAAAATTCCTTCGGAAAATTCTGATCATTTCTAGCTCTGACTTCATATCTGAGAGAAGTAGTTCCCTGTGGCAGGTAGGCATCATCTTGAATTAAAAAACTGGTGGTTCTCTTTGGGTAGTGGGAAAGCTGGTCAAAGACAATCTGCAGCTCAGCTTTGTGTAAGCCTCCTACGTAACAGTGTAATGTGTAGGGAAGGAGAAAAATGATGTTGCTTTCTGCTGGTTTTCACCCTCTCAGCAGGGTAATGAGAGGGAGTGAGAAGGGGGAAGGTAAGAGGGGAGGAGGTAAGGTGATTTTTACCTTTATCTTTGTTTCGCACCATCCAACTCAATTTTTAATTGGCAATAATGAAACTACTTTTCCCCAAGTCGAGTCTGTTTTGCCCATGATGGTAACTGTTAAGGGATCTCCCACAAGCTTTTCCATCATCTTATTTTCTGCCCTGTTCTGTTGAGCACGGGGAGTGAGAGAGTGGCTGTGTGGGGATCTGGCATCTGTCCAGGGTCAATCCACCACCCTTTGTTAGAACTTATGTTAGTATGAATACTGCAATAAAACATTTGCTAAATTATTTAATCATCTTTTACTTTATACAGCAACACAGTCAGGATTTTAAAGAGGCCTCCATAAATCAAGAAATTTGAGACGCACTGAAGACTCTGATAACTATTTGGGCAATTTTTTTACGATGAATCATAAGATTTACATTATGAGCTCATATTATGTTTTTATCATCAGATTTAGCAATACTGTTATGTATAATTATATATTCTCTACTTTGGAGGATTCGCTAATTTGTATGTTCTGAAAGTACTTTAGTTGCAATTTAATTACTTTTTTCTAAGACCACTTCTCTAACTATGGAGATTTTTGCTTCCCATATGGCTCGTAGGTTTTAACCCAATTTAAAACTTCATAGACCCTTAATTGCCCTCAACAAGATAAATAGAAAATATTTACCTCAGAAAATGAAAAGATGAAGAGTACTCAACACCAAGGCTATGTCTATCTCAGTAACTAGTGTGTACCAATAAGAACAAATTTATAAAGAAAAATAGTTCACATTAAGGACCAACATCCACACTGAGAGGGCAGGGGGTGCATAATATTGATTCCGGTTTGTTCCCATGGCCGGAATGTCCATTAGTGGATGCAGTGTACCAGGTGTGCTCCGGAAGCATATCTGTGGTTTAGCATCATTCAAGAGAAATACAGTTCATGAACTCCAAGTTCACTCAAATGTAAAATCAAAATAATGTAAGTGGGTGTGAATCAGGAGATTCACAGCAAAAGATCACTCCTCATCCAAACCAAAATGCTAATGCAGATGCACTCAAAGTGGAAGGAATAAAAGCAGTATGGTTTTCAGACAGAGCATGGCGAGCAGGAGTGGGTTTTCCTGCATTGCTCTGCTGAGGGACATCTCCCCTTACTGGAAGGATCACCTTTAAAGGAAAATGTTTACATTCACCTTGTTAACTCTCATAAAGCCAGACTCAAAGATGCCTATAGGTGAAATATTCCATATATCATCCCCCTCCAAAGTGGCGAGTTTTAATGAACCAAATGTAGCTGCTATTTTTAATATAGAGATGTATCTACTTCTTACTAGAATGTCGTCTTTGGCTGCTCAAAGCATTCCTTATGCTTCTCCTGTCCTAATGCATCAAAAGGCGCCACAGATGCATTGTACAATAAAGCCTTCCGTTATATATGAACACAGTTTAAATTTCACATAGTAATACATTTTTTAATTATCTTCTCTACTTATCCTAGCATTGTAGACCTTTTCTTCATCTGTTTTGATGACACTGTATTTCATCTAACACTTGAATAAAACTTATGCCAATATATACTTTCTCTCAGCCTTATAACCTTTTGAGACTCTTATATTCCATTAAGCCTTCTACTAAATGTGACGTCTCAGCTTTATTTAGATCTCCCTCTCCCTGCAATATCTTTAATAGCTGTATTACACTTTTATTCTACCAAGGAACAAGGATTTTTATTACCTTTCAAGGAAATGGATTAAAAATATTTTTATTAGCTTCTCTTACAGCTGCATTCACCTCATTAGTATGAAAAAAGTCAGTATCATCATTTGTATATATCTTTTTCAATTGCCTATAAACCTTCTCATTCAGTCCTAGGTGAAAATCTATGAAATTCTGTTTTAGAGAACAAGTTTAGTTTTTCTTCTTAAACTCTCTTTTGAATAACTTGTCTAATGGAAGGAAGGGAAGCCCAGCAAAAATGCTTAAAAATATTTGACCAATGGTTCTGGCCAGCAGTTCTGGCTTTTATGTATTGTGTCCTTGCATTTGAAAGAAAAATGAAGTATGACATAAGGCAGCAAAGTAGCATTACTCTGTTGAATTGATGCTTATATTCAGAGTATTTTTATACCTCTGCTCCAAGTGTAAGACACACAGCCAGAAGAATGTTGCAACATGCTCTGCTTCTCAAAATCCCATGCCAGAAAACTGTTGCAAACTTCTGAACTCTAGCCATATTCTTTCATGCACAGAGTCATCCCTGAAAAAATATGTACAGATGGATGGAAATAAGGCTAATATAAACCCTTTGTCTACACTGCCCAGATCTTCAACAGAAACAACCTGGTTAAAGGATGTTATCTCCTTGTATCACTGTCAATGCTGTCTAAATTAGCCCATGAATTTGACAAAATCCCATTAGAAATTGTGCAGTGATAGTAACAAAAGAAGGAAAGTAATACAAACACTCTGGACCTTTTTTCCTCATGCAGCTGAAGTGCAAATGAGGAATTTCCTACACTGGCTTCACAGCAGCTACCTGATTGCTAATTAAGACCAAATAGTTGGGAGGAGAGAGCTGATATTGCTTCATGTAATCATAAAGATTACTTTTCAAAACCCAAATTTCTGTGCTAAAAAAGCCCCAAACATATTTCAAAACAGACTGATGATGAACAAAACAGAACTTCATATTTTTAGTGCTTGTCAAAGAAAGATTTTCTTTTCACCTTCCAAGGGCGGTTAATGAATAAAAAGATGCAAGAGAGACCAACTTTTAAAAATAAAGCTAGATGCCACCGAATATTGCTTTTCACCATATATACCTTTGAATTGTTATTAAGCACAAAGTTCAGGCTATGGAAGATGATTCATAAGCAAAGTTGTATCTAAAGAAACAATTACATTAACGTAAAACCTGTTTCCTCTAAATAATTACACCCTACACATGTACAACAAACCGTTACACAACAAAACTTCTTGTTTCCATGCCTTACAATTAAGATATCTCACCTGATTGCTATCCGAGTTTATAAGAGCTACTAGTTTAATTGCAGCTATCTAACTGAGGAAGTCTCCTTGACAGCATATGGCACACACATACAAACAGGAACAAGAAATCTGAGGATTTATTCAAGTTTCAAACGAATCAAAGTAAAGCTAAGAAGTTTGATTGGGGGAAATAAAAAGGTTTTAAGGTGAGTGATATAATCTTTGATTCTCTTTACCACAACTGTGTTGCCAGTGTTCTTATAAAAGCTCATGCAAAACATCCTTGTCCCAGATGAGAATCAGACTGTGCTCCAGTGGAAATATTACTTCAATGATTGCATTAATATGGAAGCAATGCCATACAATTAGTAAATACAGGTTGACATCACCTTATGCATGCAGAGAAGATATCAACACCGTTAATTTAAAATTGGAAACACGGAGGCACAGAGAGGATGATTTACTTGTCCAAGCTCAGAGGGGGTATCTGTGGAAGAGACAGTTTTTGAATATGAGACCAGCCTTTCTCTATGATTTTCAGCAGAAAAGCAGAGTATGTTTAGCATCCCCTCTCTTGTGCAGCACCTAAATACTAGTGTAGTACTCCCTAGACCTTTTTTAACTTAATGCATAGTATTCATGTATGTGCATCTTTCTCATGATTTTCATCAAGAAGGAACAATTTAATATGATTAAATAGCAAATGCTGAAAAATACATTATAGTTGCATTCACAGAAAAGCTAATTTCACCCTATGTGAATCTCTCTTCTCTCCTCAGACTTTTCCTGTCTGTTACAATAAAAGTTAACTTTATGAAAAGGTAGAAAATATTGAGGTAAATTCAAAAATCATGTTAAGATGCTATTAAAATTGTGCTTTTCTTTGATACTCTGCAAAATATTCCCTGATATAAAGATGGCAAATTGTTTTTGTCAGTAAGAACTGTAAAGAAACAATTGTTTTCTAAAACCATCATTTTAAATGATCATTAAGCCATATTTGCAATGTCTTATTAATAATACAGAATTGTCTTTGTTAATAATTTACATGGAGAATTGACAGTTTTCCCCCAAGCAAATCAGTCGTTATTGCTACCAAAACCATGTAACTCAGAACCATTGCTTTGCTCTTTTTGCCATGTTTAGGGAGAAAGGTGGCAGTGATGCTCAGCTCAGTTAGACTGACATGAGTAGTGGAAAAACAGAGGCTGTTATTCAGTATTTCTCCACACACATGAAAGAAGGAATAACGGCATTATAAATGAAAAAGCTAGTCTATGACCAAGAAACATTTGTTCTACTGTATTTTCATTATCTGCCTGTATTAATGTGACTGCGTCACTCAAAAAACTGTTTTACAGATTTATATTAATTTGTAATTTCTATTGCACATATTTATTAAAAAAAAAAATAAGAAAACACATAAAGCAGATTGTAAAATAACTTTATAGCTTAAAGAAAAAAAAAACACAAAATCAAAATATAAACAAAACCATGTATTCTGCAGGGAAAAGGAGGATAGTGGAAATTTTCCAGAATGTCAACAGACTACATGCACCTCAAGTATGGGACACCTACACACCAACTTCTCGAGCCTTCCCTTATCCCAGGCACAAAGGAGAGCAGAGATGAAGGTGTTCCAGCCTCTTAGCCCTATACTGTTTTATAAGATGTCTTGTTTTTCTGTTGCCTTCAAGAATTTCCTTGTTTCCTTCAGGTCTTTCCCTGTCACCAATACCTGGCTTAATGTGCCTGCAGATAATCTGAATAGTAATTGACCACAATAAAATGTTACATAAAGATGCTGCAGATTTACCTTAAATAAGTAAGCCTAGATAAAATGATTAGAAGCTGCTCTCTATATAAATGATTTTTTTTAAAAAAAATCTGATTTTGCTATGTATGTGGAATCTAGTGGAGACAAGTATTAGCAATAATAGATTAAGATGTGTCGGGGCAATCCCAAGCAGAAATACAGGCTGGGTGTAGAATGGATTGAGAGCAGCCCTGAGGAGAAGGACTTGGGGGTACTGGTAGATGAAAAACTGAATATGAGCCGGCAATGTGCGCTCACAGCCCGTAAAGCCAACCATAGCCTGGGCTGCATCAAAAGAAGCGTCACCATCAGGTCAAGGGAGGTGATTCTGCCCCTCTACTCTGCTCTTGTGAGACCCCACCTGGAGTACTTCGTCCAGCTCTGGGGCCCCAACATAAGAAGGACATGGACCTGTTGAAGTGAGTCCAGAGGAGGGCCACAAAGATGATCAGAGGGCTGGAGCACCTCTCCTATGAAGACAGGCTGAAAGAGTTGGGGCTGTTCAGCCTGGAGAAGAGAAGGCTCCGGGGAGACCTTAGAGCAGCCTTCCAGTACCTGAAGGAGGCCTACAGAAAAGCGGGAGAGGGACTTTTTACAAGGGCATGTAGTGATAAGACGAAGGGTAATGGTTTTAAACTGAAAGAGGGTAGATTTAGATTAGATTATTAGGAAGAAATTCTTTCCTGTGAGGGTAGTGAGACACTGGAACAGGTTGCCCAGAGAAGTTGTGGATGCCCCTTCCCTGGCAGTGTTTAAGGCCAGGATGGATGAGGCTTTGAGCAACGTAGTCTAGTGGAAAGATGTCCTTGCCTGTAGCAGGGGGGTTGGAACTAGATGATCTTTAAGGTCTGTTCCAACCCAAACCATTCTACGATTCTATGTTTCTAAGATATGCTTCCTGTTGAATTATACGCTCCAATGGAAAAAAAATGGTTCTGTATTTAATAAATAACTATACATAAATACGTACGTATTGCGTGTATAACAGCTGAAGTGCTTAACGAACAGTGACAGAAGTAGATATTGATGCATGTAACTAATATCATACTTCATCTACTTAACTGCAGAGAGGCTGTGTATCTTTACCAAAATAGACAGTATGATTCATCAGTGATGGCAGACTGGGCACTGGAGGGCCTCTTCTATTTCCATTTGTCCTCACCTCTCACTCACTTGCCCAAAGCAGGAATGTAACTCCCTGTATCAGCTTCATTCTTAATTTCACATAATTTTCATCTCATGTATAAAGAACTGAGACTGAGTACTGAAATAAAAGTTTAAATAATCTTTTCCTTAGCAAAGTCAAATATATTAAGATAAATATGTCAAAACCAATAAAATCACTGCTGTCCTTTAAGCCATTCATTATCCTTTCTTCCTTTCTGTTCCTCCTATAAAAGGTGCTAGGTACTGTATCCCGTATGTTTTTCTGTGCTTATTCTAGCTCTACAAGTAGTACAGATTTTTCTCTTGTGAGTAGCCGCACAAAGACAACTCTGTACCTAAAAATAGTCCATAAAGGAAACACTTCTTTTTGATGCATAAGCAGACTCTGCTAGGAGGTCATTACAGGTCACCAACAAAATTCTATGTCTTTGAGAACTGGTACAGCAATAACTCCAATGTAAAACTGTAATAATTATGAAAATAAGAAGCAAAACAGTTAGATACATTTAATCTAATAAGAAATCCCCAAGAGGTTTATGATCCCTTCTTTCAAAGGAAAGGTTTGACAAATATGCTATCAACAGGTAAATGTAAGAAATTAATGAATATCTTCACTTACGTCTCATGTATACAGTTCAAATAAAAGAACAACATAAACATGTAAGCATGATAGTGCAACTCAAAACTCCTAAATATTCCTAAAGCCAGAAGTTATAATTAACATAGATATGAATTTGCCCATAATTCTCTCTTAATTTGCATTTTAATACTCATAACTGGGTTTTGCTAGTTTTGAGGTCTGCTGATAAGGCACTATCATAAGGGGTCCCAGTTTTGATTCTGGCAGCTGTTTTTTCCTTTGTAGCTGTGTATGGATCAAGGGATGAAGCAAGAAGTGTAAACAAAGGATATTTTACTTGCAGCTAGGTAAACAGTGATCTTTTTTTTAATAACCTAATTTTAACTGTGTGTGATCCCCATTTTGATCACTTTCTGGAATTATTCTAGTGAAGAAATTTTACTGACAGGAATATTGTGAAATATTTCTGTAAGTCAAATTTCAAAGTCAAAACAGACATCTCTGCCAGTAAAATAATCCCCAGATTTATGTTTAGCCAGTAATAAAAATGATGCATATTATGATCAGATTTCTAATCTAAGTCACTTGTGCTTCACAATATGATCATTAGACTTATAAAGTTTGCAAGCAATCCAGAAAACTGTAATGCAGTTTCGAATCATATAAATATTTCTTTTGTGTTCTTTTTTCCTTTTTTCTTTTTTTTTTCCCCCTCCATGATGGGTATTAAGTAGGGAGAAACAATCTCTTTCATTTAAAGCTCCATTTCACAATTAAGGAAGCTACCCAGCTTGCAAAACACGTGTTAGTGTGCTTACATAATGGATCTAACAGCTTTTCATAAGTATCAATGAGATATTTTGTTATTTAATGTACTTATGCTTCCCCTTAACCAATGTTACCTTTTTATAAGCAAGTTGGTTTCACCTTCTATTGTTGGCCAACAGATAACATGAAATGATCTCATTTCCAATTGCTTACAAATTCACCTCACTTCAACATTTATTTTTGCCAGTGTAAGAGAAAAATTTGAATGCACAGATGATGAAAATCATATCATAGGTCAGTCGACAAGCCTTCAAATAAAATTTGCTGGGGTAAAACTACGACCAAGAGTTATCGTAAAGGGTCTGAGCCTTTCTGGAGAAGACTAAGTGCCTAGAAGCAGGCTAGACCCGGGAGTCTGAGCAGGGTTCTGAGAAATGATGAGGGTAAGGAAAGCCAGTTGGCTACAGAAGATTTTGCAATGAGAGAAAAGGGGAAGCTGAGAATTAAGAATAACCAAGTACATTCAGCAAATACCACTTTAATGTTTCTATGATACTTCAAGCACTCATCCTAAAGATTAAATTGCATCCATTTGAAGAATACAGAAAAGATAAACATGAACAAAAAGACGGAAGACCAACTTCCAAAAGTGTGAAAAATAATAAGGAATCTTTTTGCGGTACAAGAGGAGCAGAAAGGGAAGTACTCATGTCAGAACACAGGTGGCCCATGGGAAGTTCTGTCTTAAGTTAAAAACTTGCTGATAAAGGTTATTCAATGGCAGCTAGTGAGAACTGTAATAAATCATGAGGATCAGAAGATAATCAGCAAAAACTCCCACAGGACAAAATAACTGAAATACTGACTTCATATGAAATTTCTCTCAAAACTGCCCAGTGCCATTCTACTGGAAGGCAGCTGATGGGTTGTCAATTATTAGAAAAGATTCTAGGCAGCTTTATGAGACTCCAAGCCATTAAGACAAATGTCTGTACTAAGCACATCAGTAGGAATAGTCTGGAACTATTAGAATTACTGAGATGATAATGCTTGCTGACAGTACTGAATTCAGGGTAGGAAAGATGTTACCCAAACACAATGAATTTGCAAAGGGGTCTCATAATACAGAAAATTCTGTAATAAAGTGGCAAATCATTTTAGCATAGACAGAGGTGAAATGCCATACCTCCAAAATGAGAACCCTAATTTTATATAAGAGAAGATTGGCTCTGAGCTGCTGAAGGTTTTCCTCAGAAAGCAAACCTTGGGCAGACAGTGAAAGAATGTTAGACATCATCCAGGAAGGAACAGAGGACAAAAGAGGAAACAATGCCATCCTACAATTATGCATCAACTTTCATCTTGAAAACCTCTTGCAGTTTTGGTGCTTCCATCTCAAAAAGAGTATACTAAAACTAGGACACATAGATGGCAGCTCTGGCTGAAGAAGTTCCTAAGCTGAAAATCACTGGTGGCTGGAAGAGTGTCATTATATAATTTGTTTGTCCTAGTGCTCTTTCCTAAGTATCTATTTATTGTCCACTCTTGAAAACAGGATTCAGGGCTTGTTGGATATCTAGTCTGAACTGATGTGATTACTCTTATGTGCTTATGTCCCAGTAAAGTCAGAATGTGCAACATCCCTTTAATTCTTTTGTGCTTATTTATTACAAAAAGTATTACATACAATATTACAGTCTGTAATTAATCCTATTCTTTCTATTTAACCTCCGTTTCATTCTGTAAGCTGGAAGGATGTCCACAATTAAAGAAAAAATAGTATAAGGTCATGTAACATAATTTGCGCTATTTCTGCAACTGTCATGGTTGTAGATGGATAGCAAGTTATTAGCTTTTGAGTTATTTTTATTATTAGCAAGAATTAGCTTTTGAATGTTTAATCTAACACTCTTGTAACAGTATTTTTCATGTGTAATTATAAAATACATAAATATTTCTGTGAAGGAAAGAAAAAAATGAAGGGAAAAGCAATAGTGAGAGGAATGTGTTCTTCTTACTTGGTATTATTCTCTTCAGACCAAAATATTAACTTGTACCAAAAAAGGCCTATTATTTGGAAAGGGACTTTCTTTCAGACAGCTGTGGTCTGAGACATCAAACTACATTACCCTGGTGTCAAACCTGAGACCATAAACACCCCTCTTCAGCTTCATTAGTGTGCTAATCAGGCTACATAGTTATAAGAACTGATGCTATTCATAGACAGTCGGTTCATAGCATAGGGATAAGAGTAGGACTGCTTGCACTCATCTGTGTAGGTACCTTTGCACATTAAAGTGCTGTAACGTAATGTCACGGTTTAACACCAGCCGGCAACTAAGCACCACAGCCGCTCGCTCACTCCTCTCAGAGTGGGATGGATGAGCGAATTGGAATGGTAAAAGTGAGAAAACTCCTGAGTTGAGATAAAGACACTTTAACAGGGAAAGCAAAAGCCGTGTGCACAAGCAAAGCAAAACACAGAATTCATTCACAACTTCCCATGGGCAGGCAGGTGTTCAGCCATCTCCAGGACAGCAGGGCTCCATCACGCGTAACTGTTACTTGGGAAGACAAACACCATCACTCTGAATGTCCTCTGCTTCCTTCTCCTTCCCCCAGCTTTACATGCTGAGCATGACGTCATATGGTCTGGAATATCCCTTTGGTTTTCCCTCCCAGTTTCTTGTGCACCCCCAGCCTACTCGCTGGTGGGGTCGTGTGAGAAGCAGAAAAGGCCTCGACTCTCCGTAAGCACTGCTCAGCAATAGTGAAAACATCCCTGTATTATCAACACTGTTTTCGTCACAAATCCAAGACATAGCCCCATACTAGCTACTGTGGAGGAAATTAACTCCATCCCAGACAAAACCAGCATAGGTAAAAACTGTTGTAGTCAGAAAATGTTCAAGGACTGCTTCATTTTAAACACTGGATTAACCTGTTAAGTTATTGGAAAAATGCTAACAGGCTTTAATAAGACTGGCAGAAATAGAAGAAATGACTGGATTTTCTCTGCACTGGGAAAAAGGAATAAAAAATTTAATAAATGTTTCTGAACTAATAGGGATTACATATATCAACTTCAGTCAACTGATTTCACTTGGATACACAGATGAAAAACTGGAGTGACACTAATGGTGAACCAGGCCTTTCATTTTTATCTCAATAGCATTACCTTAATCAGAGGTGTTTTATGCTGTAACTTCTTCCCATTAAGCTCTCAAAGATTCAGAGGGTTCTGTCCCCCAGTAGCCCATATATGACCTTGCTTTAGATTCATTATCATCACCAGTCTTTGTAGCATCATTTTGTTCCATTTTAAAAATCAAATAAAAGTCAATATTTATTTGGGGACATTATGTAGTTCAGTTACGCATATTTATACCCCCATCAGTTACAGGATGTGGTTTCAAAGATGTTCAAAAGCTGATGACTTTTTTGAAAACTGAAAAAAAAATTGACCCTATAAACTCCGAGAATAATAAAAGATGTTCTGTCTATAGGCGGGATTCTTATTACAGAGAACATCACATGCTGGAACCCGAGACAATCAGGAAGGTAATAAAATAGCTCCACAGCAGCCAAGACTTCTTACTTTACCTACAGCATGTTGAATTTGTATGTAATAAAATGCTCAGTGAAATCATTTTTCTCAGAATAAATTGCTAGTAAAATATGGGTACTTTGACAGACTGGCAGAGGTAAATACATTACATTTGATTAGAAATTCCACAATGACCTTTTTTTTCAATTACCTCCCTTGCTTTTGAGAGATTAAAGAAGGTCTGTACCTTATTAATAGTTCTCATGCTGATCTTTTAGTAGCATTTTTAGAAGCAAGTTATTCTGCATGATACTCCAAAGTGCTATCTATTCCATTTGGAAAAAGAAGTGACATACATGTAATGGATTCTAACACCTGTCTATCAAAATAAAAGAATTTAAGGTAAAAAGACCTTTTTTTTCCATGAAACATTCTAACATTGCTGAATTAATTTGCACATTGAAAAGATGTGAGAGAAATAGGTATGAATCTTCAGTACAACTAGCAATTGAGGTTAAGGAAAATCTTTGAGGATAAGTAAATCACAATATGTCCAAAACCATTCAATATAGGAGATGATATGATTATTTTAATAATCTTTGTAGAGTTCTGTTATTTTCACCAATTAAAAAAAAAAAGAGGGAGAGTTCAAAACCTCAATCAGGTTTTGTAATTTAATTACTTCAAAGAAAAAAGAACTTTGTTTTCATTTCCTCTTGTGTTCTGTATTTTAAGGAAGGAGTTGTATTAGTGTAGAGGTGAATGGGTTAGTTTAGAGGTAGAGTGCAGGTACCTTTTCAAAGACAATTCTGTCAGAAATAGGCCAATACTCAGGTTTGAAAATAACTAGCATTAATTTTATAAATCTTTTTTTAAAATGTAAATAGAATTGCTCTCATTTTTATAAGTGCTACAAATTGCTCTAAGAAATCTGGTTCAGCAAACTACATGCCTCTCAACTGACTGCTCCCAAACAGTAATTATTAGCACATATCAGAAACAGAGAAGGTATACTTTAAGAAAAATGCATTTTTTTCATCAAATAAAACTTTTGAGAAAAAATTCTGGTCAGCTTTCTGGCCAGCACCCTTTAAGGTATCTCTGAGTGGTAAACTATCAAATGCTGACTTTTGAATAGAGACTGTCTCAGACAATATTTCATGGACAAAGACTGCACATGCATAGTGTAATAATTATTGCTTTTAAAAAGTGCTGTGTTCATTACTTTAAAAAACAAACAAATAAATAGAACACAGATCATTAATTATAACTTGACTGTGCCACAGGGTTAACCTCCTTATTAGAGTACCAAAGTAATTAAGATTTTCAGAATATTAGTTTCCACAGTTGTATGTGAAACAAAGTAAAAAATGGAATCATCTTCCTCAGAAATCTCTACTTATAATGACCAGCTGTTCAAAATGACAAAAAAAAAAATAAATTTTTACTTTAATCTTAAAAGCAGTACTTTGGAGAGCATGGATACTACCTTCTATAAAGTTTTACTATGATGGACAAAGATGAATCTTCCAAATAATTGTAATTCCCTCTTGCTATTTTTTACTACATGAATTTAAACCTAAATTTTACTTAGTAATATTAACTGCTATTCTCTTACAGTCGCCTATTGATAACTGCAGTTTATTCACTCAATTTGCCTCATGCAAACTACTGTAACCCAGTCCCTCCTGCATTGTTTCTGTAATCACAGAATGTTAGGGATTGGAAGGGACCTCGAAAGATCATCTAGTCCAATCCCCCTGCCGGAGCAGGATTACCTAGACCATATCACACAGGAACATGTCCAGGTGGGTTTTGAATGTCTCCAGAGAAAAAGACTCCACAACCTCTCTGGGCAGCCTGTTCCAGTGTTCGGTCACCCTCACCGTAAAGAAGTTTTTCCTCATATTTATGTGGAACCTCCTGTGTTCCAGCTTGCACCCATTGCCCCTTGTCCTGTCAAGGGATGTCACTGAGAAGAGCCTGGCTCCATCCTCATGACACACTTGCCCTTTACATATTTATAAACATTAATGAGGTCACCCCTCAGTCTCCTCTTCTCTAAGCTAAAGAGACCCAGCTCCCTCAGCCTCTCCTCATAAGGGAGATGTTCCACCCCCTTAATCATCTTCGTGGCTCTGCGCTGGACTCTCTCTAGCAGTTCCCTGTCCTTCTTGAACTGAGGGGCCCAGAACTGCACACAATATTGCAGATGCGGCCTCACCAGGGCAGAGTAGAGGGGGAGGAGAACCTCTCTCGACCTGCTGACCACACCCCTTCTAATACACCCCAGGATGCCATTGGCCTTCTTGGCCACAAGGGCACACTGCTGGCTCATGGTCGTCCTGCTTTCCACTAGGACCCCCAGGTCCCTTTCCCCTACGCTGGTCTCCAACAGCTCTGTCCCCAACTTCTACTGGTACATGGGGTTGTTCTTGCCCAGATGCAGGACTCTGCACTTGCCCTTGTTATATTTCATTAAATTTCTCCCCATCCAACTCTCCAGCCTGTCCAGGTCTCTCTGAATGGCTGCGCAGCCTTCCGGCACATCAGCCACTCCTCCCAGTTTTGTGTCATCAGCGAACTTGCTGACAGTGCACTCTATTCCCTCATCCAAGTCATTAATGAATATATTGAATAGAACTGGTCCCAGTACCGACCCTTGAGGGACTCCGTTAGTCACAGGCCTCCAACTGGACTCTGTCCCATTGACCACCACTCTCTGGCTTCTTTCCTTCAGCCAGTTCACAATCCACCTCACTACCCCATCATCCAGACCACACTTCCTCAGTTTAGCTACGAGGATGCTGTGGGAGACCGTGTCAAACGCTTTACTGAAATCGAGATAGACCACATCCACAGCTTTCCCATCATCTATCCACCGGGTTCTGTCCTCATAAAAGGCTATCAAGTTGGTTAAGCATGACTTCCCCTTGGTGAAGCCATGTTGACTGCCCCTAATGATCCCCCTGTCCTTGATGTGCCTAGAGACAGCACCAAGGACAAGTTGTTCCATCACCTTTCCAGGGACGGAGGTGAGGCTGACCGGTCTATAGTTACCCGGGTCCTCCTTCTTGCCCTTTTTGAAGACTGGAGTGACATTCGCTTTCCTCCAGTCCTCAGGCACCTCTCCCGTTGCCCACGACTTAGCAAAGATGATGGAGAGTGGCCTACCAATGACTTCCGCCAGCTCCCTCAGCACCCGCGGGTGCATCCCATCAGGGCCCATGGATTTATGGACGTCCAGATTGCTTAATTGGTCCCTGACCCAGCCCTCATCAACCAAGACAAATTCCTCCTCTATCCTGACTTCTTCTGGGGCCTCAGGGGTCCGGGGCTCCTCAGGACAGCCTCCAGCAGTATAGACAGAGGCAAAGAAGGCATTCAGTAACTCCGCCTTCTTTTCATCCTCTGTCTCCAGGACCCCCACCTCATTCATCAGTGGGCCTACATTGCCTCTAGTGTTGGTTTTACCTGCAATGTATTTGAAGAAGCCCTTTCTGTTGTCCTTGACCTCTCTTGCAAGGTTTAATTCCAAGGAGGCCTTAGCTTTCCCAGTTGCCTCCCTACATCCTCTGACAACAGACTTCTATTCCTCCCAAGTGGCCAGTCCCTCCTTCCATGATCTCTACACCCTCTTCTTCCACTTGAGTTTGCCCAGCAGTTCCCTGTTTAACCATGCAGGTCTCCTGCTACCCTTCCTTGACTTCCTACCTGCTGGGATGCTCTGATCTTGAGCTCGGAAGAAGCAGTCCTTGAATGCTAACCAACTATCTTGAGCCCCCTTACCTTCTAGTACCCTGTCCCATGGGATTTCCCCTAGCAATTGCTTGAAAAGGCCAAAGTTGGCCCTCCTGAAGTCCAGGGTTGTGATTCTGCTAGCTATTCTGTTCCTGCCACATGAGATCCTGAACTCTACCATCTCATGGTCACTACAACCAAGGCTGCCCTCAACCTTCACCTCTTCAACCAGACCCTCCTTGTTAGTGAGGATAAGATCCAGCAGCGCTCCTCTCCTAGCTGGCTCATCCACCATTTGCATCAGAAAGTCATCAATGCACTGGATGAACCTCCTGGACTGAGGATGGCTGGCTGAGTAGGCCTCCCAGCAAATATCAGGGGAGCTGAAATCCCCCATGACAACCAGGCCCTGTAATTGAGAGACTGCTCTCAGCTGCCTGTAGAAGGCCTCATCACCCTCCTCATCTTGATCCGGTGGCCTGTAATAGACACCCACAACAGTATCACCCCTGCCAGCCTGCCCCTTACTTCGCACCCACAAACTCTCAACTCGCTCCTGATCCGCCCCTGGACAGAACTCAATACATTCTAGCTGCTCACTCACATAAAGAGCAACTCCACCACCTCTCCTTAGCGGCCTGTCTTTCCTGAACAGGACATAGCCATCCATTACCACATTCCAGTCATGCGAGGCGTCCCACCAAGTCTCTGTGATTGCCACTAGATCATAGCCCCCCGACCGAACACGGATTTCTAACTTCTCTTCTTTATTCCCCATGCTGCGTGCATTGGTGTACAGGCATTTCAGGGAGCGAGCTGAGAACACCGATTTGACCCCAGGGGGATGGGAGGCCTCCTGGTCTACCTCAACACTAGAGCATTGCCCCAGTGGTGCAAGCCCAGCTACTACCCCATCCCCCTTCGAATCTAGTTTAAAGCTCTCCGAATGAGCCCTGCTAATTCCTGTCCCAGAACCCTTTTGCCCCTACGACAAAAACCTTTCCCATGTATTACCGTCACGCCTGGTGTCTTATAAAACCAGCCATTATCAAAGAACCCAAAGCTCTGCCTGTAGCACCAGTCTCGTAGCCAGACATTTATAGAGAGAATCCTACTATTCCATCCCACGTCATCACCTGAAAATGGAAGGAGGGAGGAGAAAACAACTTGTGCTCCAGACTCTTTCACCAACCGTCCTAGGGCCTTGTAGTCTTTCTTCATCCCCCTCAGACTATGGGATGCAGCTTCTTCCCCACCTGTCTGGAAGATCAGCAGGGGGTAGTAGTCTGTGGCCTTCACCAGGTTGGGGAGTTGCCTGGTGATATCCCTGATTCGGGCTCCAGGCAGACTGCAGACCTCCCTGTGATGGGGGTCAGCTCTGCATATTGGGCCCTCAGATCCCTTTAGGAAGGAGTCTTAATAATGAGCTATTAACTTCTCTCTCTTTAAAAGTCAGTTTTAGTCCTTTATCTTATATGTCACACTTTTGCTCCCACTTATTCTCAATCCTTATTTTCAGCCACATGATCACTTTCATCTGAGTGCCAATCTCAAAGGGCACTCGGTTTATAATCTAATCAACTATTAGAAGAGAGATTTTTTCTTGGAAGTTAGAACACATGAATGTTAATGTTGTCTTGATTTAATAATCCTAGTTATATTTCATAAGTCTGAAGTATGAACAAGTTAGTCATTCAAGGAAGAAAAGCCTGTAAAATTGTCTTAGTCTTCTTTCACTGTTATCTCGCCAATGAGTAAGAGATCAATCTTAACACGTTTTGTAACATGGAATACCTATATTTATGTTGTAAGGAACTAGCAAAGATCAGAAGAAAATGCATCCCATACATAGTTCCTTTTTTTCACTTGAATTATATCAGAGATTAATTTTGTCATGCCATGTCTGAATGACATAGTATAATACAATTGTATAATACAAGTGTATGTATATTTATATATATGTATTTGTATATAAACTGTGTGCAAGAGACACATATATTCTGTTGCCAGCATTTTTCATTGGTTCTATATTCAATCTAGGTGGGCTTTTCTCCTAATATAAACATAGACCTAACTTAAATTCATGAATGTAAACTTAGTTTCTATATTGAATAGATTTATAAATGTTGATGAAAGTATGATCTTCAAGTTCTGTCTGAAAGCACCTTTCACTGAGTAAAAGAAGTACAGTCTGTGGTTTTGTATATTATTTGCAACAACACTATGATTATGTTTTCCATTTATTTTTAGAGAGCAACAGAGGTCTATGATCAGTTTTCATGTCGTTTCATGAAACTCAAGTTTAAGCATGAATAAAACTATTCATATGTGAATAAATTTACAAAATAAAATTGGAATTTACAGATTGAACAGACCAAGAGAAATGCCATTAAAGGTTTTTAATTTTGTTTGGTTTGTTTCAGCCAGCCCTTAAAGCTTTTTTAAATCTGCCTTCTTATCTGAACTTACTTGGAAAGGTAATTATTCTTATCTACAAAGTTAAGGTCCTTTTAGTTACAATAAACATGGAATTTAGGTTACTAAACACTGTAAATGAAAACATTCCAACACCAACTACTCAACCTGGAATGTCAAACAGTTTGACATTTACCTAATTATTATTGCATATGAAGCCAGGCTCACAGTAATACTACACATTGCTAAGGAATTCTCCAACTGTGACTTAATATATAATTTTCCTCAAAAAATATTTCTAAAAACAAACAAACAAAACGAAACAATATTTCAAGCACTAATGTTTCTATGTTCAAAATGGCAATTTTTAATCTAATTTTTTTACAAAAGCGTTTCAAAATCAGAAGACTTTTTCAGCAACAAAAAGAAAATGCCCACAGAGAATGTCAGCATTACATGCCTATGAGTTGGGAGTTTTTCACCCAAGAAAGATTCTCTTAGCTATGAGCCAGACATGACATTAAGAAATATTGTTATACGTTGTCTTCTACTCATCAATAAAGATTCATCACATAAGCACCTGCTCAGGTTTGTTCTATTATCCTGCTCTCCTTATTTACTTACTTCCAAGAGGTCACAACCAAAACTCTCTGAGCCCAAACTAGGTTGACAGGCACAATTTTTTTCCCCAAAATATTTCAAAAAGTGTTGTGCTTGTCAGCTGCTCATTTTTATTTACATTTGAATTTCTTCTCAGCTGTCAGTTTAAGTCATTCTCTCTTTTACAGTGCTCTTGTGAAAGAGAGCATATTATCTAAAACTGCACAAACAATTCAGTTTTACTTCCATAATCTAGTGCAAAGGGTTTTGACTGGATGCTTGGCTATAAAGAGTGTCTCAGTCTTTGGGTGTGGGTACCTAAACATGAGAGAATTTATACAGTAATAACTTCTCCTGTAATTGTTTTGATATTTGGCTTCTGATCTCAACATAGAATACAATGCTATATCTGATCTTACCAAATATGATAGGTGATTTAATTAAAGAAACATTTCAGCTAGCTCCTTTGATCCAAAACTGTGATGAATTATTGCTCTGTAATCCAGTAAACATCACTGAAGTTTAAACTCCAGACAGATACACAGAACAATTTACAGAAGACAACGGAGTAAAAATGTGTATTAGCCTCTGCTTTTAAAAACACAGATAGGCCACATTCTTTAAATATTGCATCAGTCATGTTGGTGTATAGTTTTTTAAGAATTTTATGAAAATTATTTCTGTGTAACATTCAATCTTAGAATTAAGAATTTAAAACGAAGTAACATGAAAATATTGAGAAAGCAAGATCCTCAGCTACTCTTACCATAAGCTTTATAGAAAAGATTATTCAATAGCAGTTATAAAATTAGGTTCACAGATAACCAAACTTTTTCTTAGTAATTCTGTCTTTACTTAATTCATAGTGCTGTAAAAGATTCATCAATCTTTCCTTTAAGAGAGTTAGTTAAGCACACACGCCCATTCCCATTGTTACAAGTCCAGTTCCATTTCCACTGAAGTGCAAATTTACTCAAGTACAGGTTGTTCCCACACCACCACTCCACCTGGAAAAAACAAACCAAAACAAAACAGGAATGCCGTTCAATTGACTGAAATGATGAATAGGTTAACTCAAGTGCAAGTTAAAAATATAAGCTTGTCACCAAGAGCTCTATGCAAAAGCCTACAAAAATAAGCCAATGTAGTGTGAAAAAAATCAAATTCCTTTGCTCTTTAATGAACAAACCTGCTAACACAGCTTGCAGAAGCACATGGGACAGATCCTTCCTGTTATATTTTTTTAATTTGGAAGGCTTTCTTCCTTAATATTCTAAAGGCATCAAGGTGTTCGAAGTTTCATATTCTCTATGACATCCTTCCCTCACTAGTCTGACTGACCCCAGCTCAGGACCAAAATAAACTCTTCCCTAACAAATTGTCAACAAACATGCAAACACATGCATATGTACCTATATTTGTATATACACATGCACACAAATACAGAGTTGTCTTTTTTTCCCACTTTTATTACAGATGACAGAGCTACGGTTATTTGGTTATAATTAAATTTTAGACATTAGGATATAAGTCACCAAGCTTGTCAGAATGCTCAGGTTTGTCAGAGTTTTTGCCCACTTTCAGCACAAATGTGAGGTCAAAAGTCAGCTTTCAGAATTAGAGGTCTCAAAATTTCCTGGTGGACCTTTCTTCATAACAGTGGCAGAAGGGCTGGTTCTGAAGTCTTCAAAGACTAAACTTTTCCATCTCAATCATTCTGCATCCTTTGAAGGAAGAAGGGAAACAAAGATTCAGAGCCTGAACTAAACTCTTTTAGTAAACAAAGAAGAATCTATTCATGCAAGGGGTGTTGGGGTGTTGTGCTGCTATTTTTCTAACTTTGAACAAGATACATTCCTTGTATTTCAGTAGGTTGAGATAGCAACTTGCAGCTTACTACCTTCATGTATTCATCAGTTTGTTTTCAGCTACTTCTATATACAAATCAAAGAAGGTGTACAAAGAGCAGAAATGTTCTACATATGTTTCTATAGGTTTTCTAAAAATAAAACATGACATGTTTAAGTGAACAAGTGAATGCTTGAGCTACTGTAGATGAAAGTGTTCTAGCACCAATTTAACATGGTCCCAGCTAAAGTTGTGCTAAAAGAAAGTGAAAGTGAGAAAGAGGAAGGCACGCAAAAATGCCAGGAGGCCTGCATGGATGAACAAGGAGCTTCTGGATAAACTCAGACACAAGAAGGAAGCCTATAGAGGGTGGAAGCAAGGGCAGGTAGCCTGGGAGGAATACAGGGAAATTGCCCAAGAAGCCAGGAACCAGGTTAGGAAAGCTAAAGCCCTCATAGAATTAAATCTGGCCACGGATGTCATGGACAACAAGAAAAGCTTCTATAGGTATGTCAGTGACAAAAGGAAGACTAGGGAAAACGTGGGCCCTCTCCGGAAGGAAACGGGAGACCTGTTTACCTGGGATATGGAGAAGGCTGAGGTACTCTATGTCTTCTTTGCCTCAGTCTTCAACGGCAAGTGCTCTAGCCTCACCACCCAAGTCGCAGAAGGCAGAGGCAGGGACTGGGAGGATGAAGAACCACCCACTGTAAGAGAAGATCAGGTTTGAGACCATCTAAGGAACCTGAAGGTGCAGAAGTCCATGGGACCTGATGAGGTGCATCCATGGGTCCTGAGGGAACTGTCGGATGAAGTTGCTAAGCCACTATCCATCATTTTTGAGAAGTCGTGGCAGTCTGGTGAAGTTCCCACTGACTGGAAAAGGGGAAACATAACCCCCATTTTCAAGAAGGGGAAAAAGGAAGACCTGGGGAACTACAGGCCAGTCAGTCTCACCTCTGTGCCTGGAAAGATCATGGAGCAGATCCTCTTGGAAAATATACTGAGGCACACGGAAATCAAGGAGGTGATTGGTGACAGCCAACATGGCTTCACTAAGGGCAAATCATGCCTGACGAATTTGGTGGCCTTCTACGACAGGGTTACAGCACTGGTGGACAGGGGAGGAGCAACTGATGTCATCTACCTGGACTTGTGCAAAGCATTTGATACTGTCCCGCACAACATCCTTGTCTCTAAATTGGAGAGATATGGACTTGATGGATGGACCACTTGGTGGATAAGGAATTGGCTGGATGGTCGCACTCAAAGAGTTACAGTCAACAGCTCAATGTTCAAGTGGAGACCAGTGATGAGTGGCATTCCTCAGGGGTCAGTATTGGGACTGGTCCTGTTTAACATCTTTGTCAGTGACATGGACCGTGGGATTGAGTGCGCCCTCAGCAAGTTTGCCAATGACACCAAGCTGTGTGGTACGTTCAACACGCTGGAGGGAAGGGATGCCATCCAGAGGGACCTTGACAGGCTTGAGGGCTGGGCCTGTGCAAACAGCATGAAGTTCAACAAGGCCAAGTGCAAGATTCTGCATGTGGGTCGGGGCAATCCCAAGCACAAATACAGGCTGGGTGAAGAATGGATTGAGAGCAGCCCTGAGGAGAAGGACTTGGGGGTGATGGTTGACGAGAAGCTCAACATGAGCCGGCAATGTGCGCTTGCAATCCAGAAGGCCAATCGTATCCTGGGCTGCATCAAAAGCAGTGTGGCCAGCAGGTCGAGGGAGGTGATTCTGCCCCTTTACTCCGCTCTCATGAGACCCCATCTGGAGTACTGCGTTCAGCTCTGGGGCCCCCAACATAAGAAGGACATGGAGCTGTGGAATGAGTCCAGAGGAGGGCCACGAAGATGATCAGAGGGCTGGAGCACCTCTCCTATGAAGACAGGCTGAGAGAGTTGGGGCTCTTCAAAAGGCTCTGGGGAGACCTCATAGCAGCCTTCCAGTATCTGAAGGGGGCCTACAGGAAAGCAGGAGAGGGACTTTTTACAAGGACAAGTAGTGATAGGACGAGGGGTAATGGTTTTAAACTGAGAGAGGGTAGATTTAGATTAGATATTAGGAAGAAATTCTTTCCTGTGAGGGTGGTGAGACACTGGAACAGGTTGCCCAGAGAAGTTGTGGCTGCCCTCTCCCTGGCAGTGTTTAAGGCCAGGTTGGATGAGGCTTTGAGCAACCTGGTCTAGAGGAAAGGTGTCCCTGCCTGTGGCAGGGGGGTTGGAACTAGATGATCTTTAAGGTCCCTTCCAACCCAAACCATTCTATGATTCTATGATTCTATGATTCTAAAAAAGTCCTTGGTTGAACATTATATTAAAAGTGCTTCAAAGAAATTACTTGAGGGAATCCAGTTGTATTGCTTTTCTTTTTGATAAAATTTGATAAGGTCAGTTGGTGCCAAATTACATCTTACCCCCAAGCAAAATTAAAGTTTTTGACGCAGGGTGGCAGCTGAGAAATGAAAAGCTCTTTGGAAGGGTTTCCAAACCTCTGTTCAGGAATATTTGGAAAATTATTTTATAGCTCAGGTTTTCTCTGCTGCCCTAGGGAGGTTATTTGCTCTACCTAAAGCAGCCTTCACCGCAATAGTGCTAACACAGCAGTGTGTACTTGTGCTGAAATAGGCCCTGTCTATATTAAGGATTTACAGGATTAAACTGATTCGCTGGAAAACTTTGTGCTAACAAAATATAACCCCATTAAGATCAGAGCTGGGCACTAAACTAAATATTTAAAGATGAATGTACATCTTGGCATTGTTGATTTTGAAAATAAATGTGAGGTTTGTTTAAAAAAATTCTAGCAGGGCCAAAAAGGCAGGTATTATTAAAACATTATTTCCTTTTTGTTCAAAAGACAAAAGCTTAGGGCTCTACTGCAGGACAGCCAAATTCAGTCTCCTCATCCACCTGGTGATACTTGAAGCCATAGACCTAGGACTGCCAGGCATTCTGCCTAAAGGAAAGATTTTTTTAAAAACTCTCTTGCTCGTGAAGCTCCGTACTCCATGAATGAACAAACATTAACTGTAGCAGAGTGTCCTGGTTTGGACTAGGACAGACTTTTCAGTTAAGTTTCTTCTAAGTGACTACTTTTCTGAAGTTGATTACACACGTGTGTTACCAAGGGAACTAGGGTCCCTGTTGGATCTCTTTGTCCCACAGAGGAAGGGACCGTAGAGTGCTGCACCTGTGGGGAGGCGCAGACAGGAGAGGTGACCCAAACCTGACCAGTGGGGTATTCCATCCCACGCACATGATATACTCAGTTGAAAGCTGAGGGACCATGAAGGTCTCTCTCTTCTCCTATGGCCGACATCCAGGGAGGACCCTGACCACGCTCCTGTCTTCGCTCCTAAACCCGGTTCCCGCCTGCTGCCATGTGTGCTTCGGGACTGCCCAGTGCCTGCCCTGCAGCGTCAGCGATGATGTGATTGTCATTGGGGGGAGCTCAGTAACGGTTTTGTATATAGTTCATTATTTATTTTCCTTGTTATTGTTTTATTAAAACTACTTTAACTTTCCAACCCATAAGCCTCTCTCCCTTTTCTCTTTTCGTTTGCCCTGTGGGGAAGGAGAACGTTAACAGAGGGTGTCTGCCATCCATTTAACTGCCCACCCAGCCTTAAACGGTGACACAGGGTCTAAAGTCCTGCTTCCCAGAGGACTGTCTTAGGATAAAGCTAGGAGGTATTCTCATTTTTACTGTGGGACTATCCTAACTATTTTACATAAATTGAAAAAGCAACCCTGGAAGAGGCAGCAAACTCTCCTAGTGAATCACAATATACATGCATGAAGACATTAGTTCCTGGATCTGTAAGATGCCAGCAGAAGAAGAAATTGAATGTATCCATGACAATGAGTACCCTAGCCATTAAGCTACCAGAAAAAAAAAGGAACATCACAGACATCTCCTTGTATCATCTGTGAAATTAAAAAGTTTTTGAAATTTACTCCTTTCTTCTCTTCAATATTCTTTCAAATGTTCCTCCCATCAAAAGACACGTTTGCATTTTTAAGTAAAATGGAAGTTATTATTTAATGGTAATCACAAATTTCAGCATTATATTTCCACGAGAGAAGTGTATTTATTTATCTATTGGTCCTGTAACCACAATAAATAAAAAAAGTTATTTGACTAAGTAGGATGGGATTTTCAACAAGTATCAGTGCATGCCGTACTGTTCCTGTTGCAGAACTGATCAGCATGCTGCTGCAGACTTCAAAGAAATAGAAAAGGACAGTGGCTGAGGGGGAGATCATACCATATAGCAGTCAATGTATGAACTTGTGAACTGTAATTTCAAGCTGGCTGTCTAGTGCTACTTTTTATCCTAAGTTTTTGAAACCTTTTTCTTGTGTGCAGTTTCCTCTTTGTCCCCTTCCCACTTCTACCAGTCATATATGAAATCTTCGATTAGTGCTTTAAAAAAAAAAAGGAAAATTGTTAGAAAGATTATGACTTTACAATTTATCACCCAAGTAGCTGTAGTTCATTTAACATAATATACTGGAGTATCACATAGAGAAGAGCATGAGAAGGTTTAAGTAGTTTCAGTGATCACAAAGCAGGAATTACAGCAGGATCAAAATCCCACTGCTTTTTCCCTGCCTGTGATGAAAAATATTCACGGGGACATTTCATAGGTCATTTTTATTTCAATTTAACTTGCAAAAAGTGATCCAGACTCCTCTTACATCTGATTGACTCATACTATCTGCCCCAGAAAAGAAAAACATGTTGCTATATCTCTGGTGGGACTGTACATCTAATGACCAATCTCAATTACCCGGTACTATTTTTCTCCTCTGCAAACCATAGCCTACTTGTAAGGCTCTTTGCCTGATGTATGAGAGAAAAATCAGTGAGCTAAGTGTTTCTCATCTCCAAATTTTTAATTTGCAATCCATCTCCATTGTCTCTCAAAAAACTTGTGTGTGGAAGACTGCATTTCACTTATTCAATAAAAATAACTTCAGTCCAAACACAGATCGAGATGCTTTGCAGAGATAGAAAAATATGCACGAAATAATGTTTCATGTGCCGAAAACAAAGGAAAAATCATTAGCTAAAGATGTATTAGCTTCTAACTCTTCTAATATCATCACTCCATATAAAAATGAATCACCTATACTGCTTGTCTGCTACACACTCATTTAGCAAGTGGTCTAGAAAGTGTTTTCTATTAGTTGCAAGATACTTCAACTTAAGAGAAGACATAAAACATGGTTTAGCTGACTTTTATGGCAACCCTAATGAAACTTTCTGAACCTTTGTGGATAATATTTTACAGAAAATGGATAACAAAGGCTGCATGTGCAAAAAGGTTGCAGGATATACAGGACACAGTAGCAGTTTCAATTATGGAATATACAACAGTGTGTTCCAACATTTGCAGACTGTAAATTTCAACATTATTCTCTCTGGCTTGTACTGTCTGCAGGAGCTAAAGAGCTAAAGTAGACATCCAGAGTAAAGGGATGTGGCCAGACTCAGCTAGACCCAGTACAAAGGAACATAATTTTGAGGACAAAACTCAGAGTTGGGAATGAATGTAATTTGTGAGCCTATTTTCTGTTTGTCTCTTTGAAAATGCTGCATTTAGTCTTTACTAACTTAAGGAAAGGAGGGCAAAGGAGTACAGAAGAGGACTTCTGTTATTTTAGTCTAACCTAGAGTATACTTTAGAGTAGCTGAGCGACTCTTACAAAAATTCACTGCTATTATCTCCCACTTCCCTAAGAGGCTGGGAATCAGTTTCCACTGGGAATACTCTGGTGAAAACCACACTTCATTTCACAACTGGGCTCCATGCCCAAGAGAATAACCAATGTCAAGACTGAATTAGTTGTGGGGTATGTGAAGGAAACATATGACGGTGCATGTACAGGTACTTTTATTTTTAAACTATTTCAATTGATTGTAACTTTTAGGAATGCACTTTAGTTAGGAGAAGATGCTCTTTGTGTCATCTCATTGCAATATTAAGCTAAAATTCCAAAATGAAGTTCAAAATTTTCCTGAAACAAAATCCCTTAGATTGCCTGGTAACATTGGCTGACAAAGACACGGCAGAGGAGTGACTGTTGTTCAAACTGTTGTATGAACTGTCCTAATATCTCCTCTTTTTTTTTGTTTTCTAAGACGAGTGCACATCCATTAGTTGGCAGGTGGGTAACTGTACACCTAGCAGGACCATGGGCTTGTTTCCTATGATCAAGATAATAATTTGATTGACTCACTGTTAACTTCATGTTATATTTAAGTAAAAGCAGGGAGAATGACTGACTCTACTGTGAGGGTAGTGAGACACTGGAAGAGGTTGCCCAGAGAAGTTGTGGATGCCCCCTCCCTGGCAGTGTTCAAGGCCAGGTTGGATGGGGCTTTGAGCAACCTGGTCTAGTGGCAGGTGTCCCTGCCCATGGCAGGGGGCTTGGAACTACATGATCTTTAAGGTCCCTTCCAACCCAAACCATTCTATGACTCTATGATTCTTGCTGCTGCATGCTGGGTAAGGTACAACTATGAGGAGGTAGAAGGAGACTGCGTCTTTCCCGGAGAGCAGTGAACCACACCAGACCCCAGACAGGCAGGCATACCACTGCCCATGAGAGACAGGAATTTCCTAAGGTGGCAGCAGAGCAGCTATGAGCCAAACTTTAGTGTGACAAGAAAAAAGACTTTCCTAAAGACCCAGTGATGACGGTGTGAAGGCTTTACCTGCCTCGGACGCCCTTGACACTTGACAAATGAGAGCAAGTTTGGAGGTGATAACTTGCCCGATTACACTGTGCACAGCTGAGGCAGCGGGAGGAAATAACTTCCAGAACCCGTATCTACTAGCAAAACTGAATTTTCTTTAATTCAAAATTAATTTCAATGTATACGAAGTTGTAATATAACATCACTAAACATTAAAAGCTTTCTGATGTCTCTTGGTGTCCTTATTTTAAGAAATATACAAAGTTCTGCCTCAACACACTGACTGATGTGGGATCTCATCTTAGAGCATAGTAAATGCTCACACAGCAAATTCTTATAAAACCAAGTGTGCCAAAGTGTATACAGACTCAAATTACTGGATTTAAAATAGCAAATATATTTATATTATGGGGTTTTTATCAGTTCTCGTTTCTGTCATGTCAGCACACAGTACCGTACTAAAATGCCAGGGTAGCTATGGCTGTCTATGCAGTCTGTCAGCCTGCAGCTGCAGATAACTTTCTTGTTCATTCCTTTTATACAGCGCAGATCATTTGACAGAACAGTGTCTGTCAAATCTCAGCTTTGCCCACAAATGCTGCGCTTAGAGTGAAGCAGAGAAGTTCTTTTTAATGAGCTTGGATATTGCATTTTGAATAATTTCTTAAGTGAGACTTTTTTAAACAATCTTTTTACTAGTACATTCCCAGTAAGCACACAGGGACATGGAAATGTGTCTACAAAATATTGGTAATTCTCAGTTCTCTGCAATTCGGTATCACTCCAAAGAGGTGACCTGGCTAACTAAAGCCACGTGGACATTTGCAAAGCCTTCCTGAAGATGTAGTTGATTGAAAGACTGTAGGAAGCACTAACCCTACTACTAATGACATGGTGCCGGGGAACAGGAGAGTAGAAACCTGGCTGGCAAAACGCTGAGCTGAAAGTCATTATCCTTTTGATTCTCAGGTTAGCAGCACTGAAAAATTTGGGCATTTCAAAGAATAGAAAAATAAGCAGTTTTCTGAGATGTTAGCATTATGCAACCTAGTAGATATTGATAAGAACTGTCTCTCCATCATTAATTACTCTTGAAGTTAGGGGGAAAATAATATTCAGGTACAATGTGGGGATAGTTCTGAAAATATTCACACCTTCCTTAACATGATATTTCCTTAATGAGATACGTTCTCAGTTATACCTGGATGATATATATTATGGTATTTGAGATGCATACATTCTTTGTAATAATGCCTACATAGTTTGATCTGTAGCTCAACCTCTGTGTTACAGAATAGAATCAGGAATAAGCTGTTCATGAATGGAAAGTGGGAGACTGGCAGAAAAAGAAGTGTTGGCTTTTTAAAATTATTTTTGTAAACATTCCCAGAAGCACTGACTACAGACATTCTAATAATTTGTACGAAAAAAATCTTCCTTCTTAAATTCATATTTAATACACTAAGCAATGACAACACAACATGCAAAATGAGCGGTGTGAGTATCAATAGTCAGCATGAATCACAGCATGTGGGAAAAAAAATCAATTAGTATCTCTCTCTGTGACACAAAATATCAAAGCAATTAAACACATTTGTCAAATGTGGAAAACATTCCATATTTTCAGAAATTCTACCCATTTCTCATGTTCACTTCATGCAGCCATTCATACAGAGAAATCATTTCTGAAATTATGAAACTGATTTGACATGACAGACATGTAAGGCTTAATTTAATATTAGACAAATAAAAAGCAAACACTACAGGAAGCAAGTATAAAGGCCAACTGTAATGAGAATAATATGTACAGTTTGGATGACAGAGAATATGGTAGTAAGAAAGGTGACTGTTGACAGAAAAACTACACTAACAAGAAGTCCTTGGAATCATAAAGGAAGAAGAACACATCATGTAGGGAAATACAGACTACTTCTCATCCTAGTGCTGTCAGCCTATATGACTCTTTATGATGATATTTATACACATTTCACCTGAACGTCATGTACAAACATACTGACCTGTTTTTTTTCTCTCTGAACTAAAAAAAGTTTGTCTGTGTTTCTTTTGGAGATGGGTGGCAGAAGAAGACCTATTTTTTAGAATAAATGATACTGTCAACTTGGATGATCTGCTTCATCTTAAACAAGGGCTTATCTTCCCTCCTTAACTGTCCAGAACAGGAAATGGTATTAGGAAAATGCATTCCTTCACAGGGGATGTCAGACCTCTCATGTGTAATTCACTGGAGGATTATTTCCTTTTTGATCATACAAGGGAGGCATGTCTAGAGACCCCATAATGATTCTGCTACTGCGTCAAAGGGAAGGGAGACAACAGGTTTACAGCAGTTCCTTCAAAGTGTCTGACACTGCAGAAACAAATCTGAATGAGACTTTTTAAGAAGAATTAACGTAACAGTGAAGCTAATAAAGCTGTAGCCAGCTAAACTTCATTTGTATAATCCTTTTTTCCTGAAAAATCTAGTAATTCAGCAGGACTAACCATATGCTTAATTATATGGTTACGTGATTTAATGGTTCAGGAGAAAGTCTGATCTACCAAGTTTGACATGAAATGCAGTTTTTGCAAACCCTACAAAGAAACTAATTTAGTGGAGGTGGTTTGTTTTTATAACACCCTTTAATTATAAAATTCATTAAATTTTCCATTTGGAAAACTTATGAAAGAAAATAGTTTATATTTTCTTTCTAGGGATAGAATTTTGTTGACTTTCAAGTGATCAGAACAATTGATTCTTCATTTGCTGAGTGTGTTTATGTTCTGTTATTTATGTAACTATTGTGTGATATCACTGCAGGTTACTATAGACACAAATATGCCAAAAATTATTGAAATAATTGATTACTTACATGGCAGGACATTTAAATATTAGACTATCTGTATTAAGTGAAGAATTAATCAGTTGTCTGACCATCCTTACTATATTGATGAAGGTAAGAACACTATACTAAGGAAAAAAGACAACACCTGTTTTGATAACCACTCTGTATTAAAAACTATCATTAAGCATAATGTAAACTTAAAAAGATTATTTCAAGATCTTGCAGTATCTATGCAACTAGCGCTAGGACAAGAGGACATAGCGTCAAGCTTCGCCAGGGGAGGTTCAGGTTAGATATTAGGAAGCATTTCTTCTCAGCAAGGGTCATTAGACATTGGAATGGGCTGCTCAGGGAGGTGGTGGAGTCACCACCTCTGGATGTGTTTAAGAAAAGACTGGATGTGGCACTTAGTGCCATGGTCTAGTTGACATGGTGGTGTCAGGGCAACGGTTGGACTTGATGATCCCAGAGGTCTCTTCCAACCTGATTGATTCTGTGATTCTGTGATTTGGATTAATTTGAAACTTAATGTAAGTTCGTGTTAAACTAAAAGGATATCTCAGAGACTCCACTGAATAAAAAGAAGAATTAAATGCTTTTTATAGGTGTCACAACAGCTCTTTATGATAAAGAGAGTGTGAATATAAAATTCAAGAATAAATAACTCAGTTCATATATAGTAGCAGATTTCAAGTTCATGAGATTAAGTAGATGCAACAGCTATCCACAAAAGTGTCAAGTCAATGAAAAGTAACAGCTGGTGGTATGTGAGTCCAGTGAAGTCTCTGAAAAGAATGTTTTTCAGCTTTAATGAGACTATAAGAAGAGCAGCATGCATTGCTCTGGATTTGAATATACTGTCGTACATTCTTATGCTCTTGATCACCCACACAGTCCTGCCATTAATCTGTTAACCGTCTTTTCAGCCATCATATATTCAAGCCAACACCAGTGTTTCCAAGAAAACAATGGCAGAATGCCACATCTAAAAAGTCACAGCATATCATCAACATGAAAAATTTTTCTTTGCAGCATTATTTCTGAAAAGCAGTAACACCACAGTATATTTCTATGTTTGTGGAGAATTCCAATCTGCAGAAGCACAGTGAGAGACTAAATTAAAATTGTTTTTTTCTAATAACTGCTATAGCACTGAAAGGTTGCTTTAACACAACAGAGCAAAATCAACTTTTAAATATTTCTAAAAGTTATGGTCTAAATAGTGGACTCGGCGTTGAATAGATTGGACAATAATTTTGCCTGTACCTTTGTACAACTAGTGATGTAAGAGCTATGATGTTGCCTCTATTTCTTTATTAAATGACTTGTATCTTTAAATTAAGTTGTTTTGGTTGTGTTTTTTTCTATTGGAAATTATTCCTTCAAAATCTCATGATAAATAATTATATTGGGTAAATAATGCATTTCTATTCAAATACTTCTGAAAGAATTTAGCAAACTAGTTTCACTCTGAAGCATAAAAGTTCAATGATCGATTTGGTAGAAGAGCAGGGAGAATAATACCATATTTGGATATTTTAATGCATTACAAAATTGTAACTTCACGAGAATTTGAATTAGGGAAAAAGAAAACCAAAACCATTTGCCAGCTTTGCTTAAAAGAACACAGATAAGCAAATAAAAGGGTCACAAGTTAGTAACTAAAACCTCTGTAACAAAATTTCTGTAACAAAAATATATAAGTACTTTTTCCTGCATTTACACCAACCTAAAAACAAAACCAAAAAAAAGTGCAATGTTTATATCAATAATATATATCAAATCCAAAACACAGGTGAATAAAAAGTGGTTGTTTATCAGCCTAGGAACCAATTGGAAAAATGTAAAATATTTAGAAATTGAATTTCCTATTTCAATAGCCACATTTAATAACTATGTACAATAATCATATGTGATCCTGATGGGCTTAGTATCAGAAGCTGATTAAATCCTTCAAGATTTTTTACAATAGTAAAAGTAGTTACAATAGTGTCAAATCCTTCTGTAAAAGAACTCTCTTGGCCTACATTTTAAAAACATTTAGATCACTGTAACTTGGAAGATTTTTTCCTCTCATCCTTTATGTACTTTTTGAACTGCATATGCCATTCACTGAATGACTTACTAGGTTCCTTTTATTCAAAGATTTAAAGTTCACTTCCTTTGTTTATAATTTTTCTTCATATGACACTAGCATGTTTGAGTAGTCCACATTATCTTGATTTCTAAAATACCAGTTCTGTAACCAAAATCTCATTACGGAAAGAGTAGGGAAAAAAATCTGGCCATTTTTTATAACACTTTTACAAATCCCCCAAAGACTTTGCTAATGTTTCCATTGCTTTCATTTAGTAGTATGATTTTAAGAACTGTGAGATACCATCCATAAAAAAGGCATTTGACACAAAGAAGGGAAGTATTGAAATGTCTGTTTTGCTTGAAAACTGTTGGACCAGTCTGCCATTCACCGTTTTGGATTTTGTGATTTAGTATTTCTGTTTTATTACTATTAAAGTTGGTAAATCGAGTAAGATTACGAAAATATAGAAGCAGCAAAGCTATGAAATTAATAGTGCCTTGAAATATGGCTGCATAGTATATGACCATTTAAATACATACAAGAATCTGGATTCAATGGAAGAAAGAATATTCTAATAGACGGAATAACACTATACCCACGCTACACATACAAATATATACTTATTTCTGGTAAGTTATCATATTAGCTAACAAATATTATACTACTACAAAGTCAGATCATGCTTAAAGCATACGCCAAGTCCACATTACATTGGACTTGGAGTAAAGTTAAGGAGCAAAGTTTCCTATAACTGAAATGGTAAAATATTGCATGTACATTCCAGACGCTTGTACGCAAATGGACACCTAAGTCCTCTTCTAGAAAGAAAAAGCACTCTGTAAGCACAGAAGAGTCTTCTGTTGATGTCTGTGAACATTAGTGTACAGATCTAATCCATCAGAAAGATTCTACTGTGATGTCTGATATTAAAAAAGAAAAATCTGTGACAGACACACAGTTAAGTCTGCTTATCTAGGCTTTCCATAGGCATTTTGAATCATCCAGAAAAGCAATGCTGCAGGGATATGTCTTGTACCAAGCTCAACTGCAAAGTCCAGAGTAGCATAACATAAAACAAAATAAAAAGTTCTCTGTAGAAAATACACTCAGCTGTTCAGTTTTCAGCAGAAGGCGGAAAGAGAAGGAAAAAACCTGCTAAAAATAATGAATAAAGGAAGACTCCATTACGCTTTCTGATTCCAGCATTTCATTCTAGTCCATCTTTCTTTCCTTTGTAAAGTCTTCTCAGAGATCTTTAAATATTTACCTTTTTTTAAAAAAAAAAACCGAATTTGATTGATGTAACAGCTCCCAAATGAGCTTTTAAGTCAAAAAAATCCTAAACTCTAAAGACAACTTAAAGGAAAGAAGCCAGAGAGTAGTGGTCAGCGGGACAGAGTCCAGTTGGAGGCCTGTGTCTAGCGGAGTTCCGCAAGGGTCGGTTCTGGGACCAGTTCTATTCAATATATTCATTAATGACTTGGATGAGGGATTAGAGTGCGCTGTCAGCAAGTTCGCTGATGACACAAAACTGGGAGGAGTGGCTGATGTGCCGGAAGGCTGCGCAGCCATTCAGAGAGACCTGGACAGGCTGGAGAGTTGGGCGGGGAGAAATTTAATGAAATATATCAAGGGCAAGTGTAGAGTCCTGCATCTGGGCAAGAACAACCCCATGTACCAGTACAAGTTGGGGGCAGACCTGTTGGAGAGCAGCGTAGGGGAAAGGGACCTGGGGGTCCTAGTGGACAACAGGATGACCATGAGCTAGCAGTGTGCCCTTGTGGCCAAGAAGGCCAATGGCATCCTGGGGTGTATTAGAAGGGGTGTGGTCAGCAGGTCAAGAGAGGTTCTCCTCCCCCTCTACTCTGCCCTGGTGAGGCCGCATCTGGAGTATTGTGTGCAGTTCTGGGCCCCTATGTTCAAGAAGGACAGGGAACTGCTAGAGAGAGTCCAGTGCAGAGCCACGAAGATGATTAAGGGAGTGGAACATCTCCCTTATGAGGAGAGGCTGAGGGAGCTGGGTCTCTTTAGCTTAGAGAAGAGGAGACTGAGGGGTGACCTCATTAATGTTTCTAAATATGTAAAGGGCAAGTGTCAAGAGGATGGAGCCAGGCTCTTCTCAGTGACATCCCTTGACAGGACAAGGGGCAATGGGTGCAAGCTGGAACACAGGAGGTTCCACTTAAATTTGAGGAAAAACTTCTTTACGGTGAGGGTGACTGAACACTGGAACAGGCTGCCCAGAGAGGTTGTGGAGTCTCCTTCTCTGGAGACATTCAAAACCCGCCTGGACGCGTTCCTGTGTGATATGGTCTAGGCAATCCTGCTCCGGCAGGGGGATTGGACTAGATGATCTTTCGAGGTCCCTTCCAATCCCTAACATTCTGTGACTCTGTGTGATTCTGTGAAACATTACTAAAACTCATAGCAAAGTCACAGTTCAATGTTCTACTAGCCATTAGAGTATAGAAATATAATTTTTACTGCCAGATAGCTATGGTTTTAGAGAATTTTGTTTTAACTTACATTATATACTCTGACCACACAATGACAGACATGATTTTAATTCCAGCAGAGAAGTATTTTACATTCCTTTTGAAAGGCTATCTTGTTTCTCATCTTCACTTTAAAACTGGCTATGAAAATCCATGTAATTTCCACCTTTTTCACTACCTTGAGTAGTGGCAGCGGATTTATCTGCTTGTTTCTGGATAACTCCAGAAGTACATTTCCTGTCTAAGGCTAAATCCTGACAGTGTACTTTGCTTTGAGGGTGGATGCTGAAATGCTTCATCCTAGTTTATTGGTAACTGAGGCTGACCACAGTGGTATGCCTTGCCATTATCTGTGGGAAACTGTCTGAGGAAAACAAACATTGCTAGACAAAACAAAACTGTAAGGAAACAAAAAAGAAAACATCCTAAAAGACTTAAACTAAGAGCAGTGCAGTGCTGGAATTGGTTTGAACATAATAGGGTCTGTCAAATGTTTTTCTATAAGACCATATGTTTAGAAACTATCATTGACCACTTAGTAAAAGATATATTAATCTAAAATGGGATTTAGACAGAATTAAGGCACCATTCTAAAAATGCAGAAAGTATATGACCACAGTTCAATACTCCAGAACAGCTAGCAATGATGGATTGCTGGTTTATCTGTTTTTTAAATGAGCTGGTTTTCATTCTCAGTCTTTTGAGAAATAATACTACATGTATTATCTCAGCCAGCTCGTAATACTAGGAATACTTGTTTGAACTTTACAACATTCAACAAAGACAAAGTCAGTGCTGCCCCTGGACAGGGCTGCAAGGGCACAAGCTGGTGGAAGGGACCTCCGAGCCTTGGAAAACACGAGCTGAGCACGAGCCAGCAGCGTGTCCTGTCTGCAGAGATGGCCAACAGTATCCTGGGAGGTACTCACAGAGGCACAGCCAGGACATCAAGGGGAGGGACTATCCCTCTCTGGTCAGCACTCATGAGATCCCATCTGGATACTCTGTTCAAATTTTGGGCCCCCAGCACAGGAAACAGGGAGAGCCCTCAAGGTGGTTGAGGTCTGGAGCTCTTGCTCTATGAGGAGAGGCTGAGGGACCAGGGCTTGTTAAGCCTGGAGGAAGAACGGTCTCAGGGGGAACTAACAGCAACCTGCTGGTACCTGTGAAGAGTTTATCAACAAGATGGAGTCAGACTTTGCAGTGGTGCATAGTGGGCAAATGAGAGACAACAAGCCCGAGGAGAAAAAAGAGTGGATGTAAGGAGAATCTTTCTCACCTTGAGGGCAGCCAACAGTGGAAGAGGCAGCCCAGAAAGGTCATGCAATCTCCATCCTTGGACATTTTCAAGATTCAGCTGGATGAAGCCGTAAGCAATCTCATCTGAGCAATTTTCCTCTGGTCCTATGATTTCAGAGTGAATGAAAACTAACAGCACATTTTTTCTACAGGTCTAAAATTGCCTGAGGAACATCTAAATTTTCAAATTACAATGCTGTGGAATCTGAATGCCCTACTTATTTGAAACAAACCCCGTGCTTCTTTCTGCATTTTGTTTTCCTAGTGAGGAGGTGCTAACCATTAAGACACTGTGACACCTAAATTGTAAGTGCTTAAGTTCTTCATTAGATCTACCCTTAGTCCTAGTTGCATGTAGACTTTATGTCATTCGTGTAAAGGTTTTATCCAGAGGGGAAAAAAAAATCTTATTTTTGCTGTCATTGGCAATTTAAAAAGTAGATTTGCAGAGTAACTTGTGCATTAATGTCAGGCCTTAGGGATATTTATATGAACTCTTTAAATTAAACCCTTCAAATGAACTTGCTAATCCTATAGAACTGACAACCATGCATTCAGCTAAGTTTATTATTCACGTCATAATGATTTATGGACATTTTAACAAGTTACAGCCCATGCGTTGTGTTGTCATCTCGTTTTGAAGATTGGTTATTTGGATTAGCTATGCAAGTGTATGGATATTTCTTATAAGATGCTTAGCATAAGACATCCTTTAACTCAGGACTTCGTCCAGCTGTTTGATCAGAGACCATGTTTCTGCAGACAGCTGATCTCTAAACTGCAGCTTTTTCTTCAGACAAAGTGAAGGGATGCTCCTTACACAGCTTACTTCTATTATTTTTATTATTATTATTCCTATAAACCTGTAAACCAACATTACTTCAGCATTATAAATTCAAATGCAAGCTATGTAATTTTAAACAAGATTTTCTCTAAGAGGATTTGTAATAAGTAGCTTGTTAAACTGTCTGGGAAGTTTAACTGACAAACCTAAGAGCTCTTGTTAGCAGTTAATTCTTTTGAAAGAAGTAAAATAAGGTATGGATTTGCAAGACAGGCAAACAGAGGAAGACAGGCACAAAAAGAAAATGCTTAACAATGGTACATTTAGGGACCAATCTAAATTTAAACTGTATAAACTGTGACAATGAAATGTGTCTTACAGTTAACACTAAACATGAGTGATGAATACTGTATTTGTTATCAGAATATCTAGACAGACTAAAAGTTCCAAGGTACCTAATGCAGATACAACAAAAACATTTATAAAAATTATCATTTTAGTTTTCACCTAAGTCTTCCTCTTCTTTTTTTTTTTTTTTATTTAAATTCACAGCAGCTAGTGGAAGTGCATTTAAAATTTCTGATATTTTATGTCCTTCTGTAGCAAGGCATACTCACTAGCTAATGGGCAAGAGAGCAGAACACACCCTGCTGAGACAGAAGAATTTCTCCTCTGACTCCTCTGGGGCCTGAGAATCTCCAGCCCAGCAACCTCCCTCACCCACTCCTGCCCCTACTTGTGAAATGCAGCCCTGACTCTGTGCTGGGATGAGGGGGAAGTGCCATTGTTCTTTAATGAATGTTGCTAGTTTGTATGTGTGTTTAATGATACAGAGAGAACTGAAAACAAGAAAATTCTGCCGTTATTTATATAGTAGTTGCTCATGTTGAGTGACATTATACTACAGCAACTGTCCTTTCAAACCATTTCAGAGAGCACACAGTGCTTACTGAAGATACTATCTTACAAACTTCTCCTTTGCCATTCACAATACTGCAGGCCCCATAGTGAAATAAAATTCTTTTCCTAACAGCAGGCACTGAAATAGAAAAGCGTTATGAAAATACTCTACATGTCACATCAGCCTTTTAATGCAACAAGCATCAAACCAAAAGAACCGTCATATGGAAAGAGAGAGAACCAGAGAGCCTTCTAGCCCTCAGCACATCACCAGCTTTATTGGATCTGGCTTGGATGGAGTTAACTTTCTTCACAGCAGCCAGTATGGTGCTCTGCTTTGGATTTGTGACTCAAACAGTGTTGATAACATACCAGTGTTTTGGCTGTTGCTGAACAGTGCTTGCACAGAGTCAAGGCTTTCTCTTTTTCCCACTCTGCTCCCTCAGCAACTATGCTGGTGTGAGCAAGAGACTGGGAGGGGACACAGCCAGGATAGCTGACCCCAACTGATTAAAGGGATATTCTGTACCATATGTCATTGAGCCCAGCAATAAAAGCTCAAAGAAAGGAGACAGAAGCAGGGATGTTGATGGTTACAGCATTTTCCTCCAAGTAACTGCTATGCAGGCTGAGGCCCTGCTTTCCAGGAAGTGTCTAAACATCTGCCTGTCGATGGGAAGCTGTAAATAATTCTTTCTTTGCTTTGCTTGCACATGTAGCTTTTGTTCCACTTATTAAACTGTTTTTACCTCAATCTTATTGCCTTCCTTTTTTTTTTTGTTCTCCCCAGCCCACAAGGGAAAGGAGTGACCGAGTGGTCATGTGGGTGTTTGGCCGTTGGGTGGGGTCAGCCCACCAAACCCAAAGGCCAAGAGGCCCACCGTTTAATGATCTCTGTTACTGAGATATGGATTGAAGCAGACTCACAAGAGAAATGTCATCCACATAGGAAACATCCAAACTGAAGACTACAGGTTCATAATGAGCAGAGTTAAAAATCTGGATTTCTTTTCCACCATTAAAATCTAAGGTCTTTTCAGATATACAGTTGCTTCAAAATGATGTAGGCCTGCAGACATCCCTTACATCCCTGCTATACTAAATAGCATATCTGCTGAGATCGTTGTTCCTTCATTGTGCAAAGAAATAGTGGCAGTAAATTGTCACATAATTTACATCATTAGTGATAATTTGGTTACAAAAGAATTTAAGTGCTATAAATTTGATATAATCTACCACGACTAAAGAAGGAAGCCAGCTGTGACTGAAGAAGTCACAATGGTCTTCTCTTCTCAGTCTGGAGAAGAGAAGACTGAGAGGGGATCTTATCAACACTTACAAATACCTTAGGGGCAGGTGTCAAGAGGATGGGGCCAGACTCTTCGCAGTGTTACCGAATGACAGGACAAGGGGCAATGGGCACAAACTGAAACATGGGAAATTCCATCTCAATACGAGGAAAAACTTCTTTACTTTTGTGGGTGGTAGAACACTGTAACAGGCTGCCCAGGGAGGTTGTGGAGTCTCCTTCTCTGGAGATATTCAAGACCCGCCTGGACACGACCCTGTGCAATGTGCTCTAGGTGAACCTGCTTTGGCAGGGTGTTGGATTGGATGATCTCCAGAGGTCCCTTCCAACCCTAACCATTCTTTGATTCTGTGAAGCCAAATATAACATCACAGAAGTGCACTGCACTCCGAAGTGGAGAATATCTTACCTTTCCCAGTAAAACACTGAAGCTGTTGCCAGACTATGCAGCCAGAGAATTCTTCACTTTTGGTTCAATATCAACTTATTAGTCCCAAAGGAAAGATGATTAATGGCCAGTCATACCCTCAGAGGAGAGAAGAAAATGAAAGGTGTCAAAGTTAACTAGATCTGCCCTACCAATCTGATTAATTCCATTTCCCGCTAGCACAAAACGCCAATGTTGTTACAGGCAAGCTGAGTTAACTTGTCTGAGGCTGTGAGACAACATGTCTACATAGCTCTCAATAGGAAGGATGAAGTATACTCAAGAAAGGAAGACAGAGAAGTGCAGGAAGTGAGGACTCTGCTTTCTTGACTAGTCCAAAATGTGAAGTGGAATTTGAAGCAGAAGAGGTGAAGGACAGAAGCTTCCTCTGTGTGTGTCTGGTCTGCATCTCTCACTTAAGTCTTTACTTGTTTACTCCAAAATTGGGATGTTTTGTTTAGGTATGCCTTATATATAACCCACATGTCTTCTTTCTAAGTCCATCTTGTTGCTATTCAGTGGTTGCATGCTATTTCATTGCCTTTTTATGGCTAGGGAGGGCAACTCTACTCTTCTGTGTTATAATCCTTCTCAAACAATTTTCACTGAAGAAGTAAATATGAGAAGAAGGCATAAGAAGTGAAGCCACTGAGCGGCTATCTTCCAAATAACATTATAGATTTCACCTGGACAAGAAAATATAGGAAGATTTTGCTTTGATGCTGCACATAACATCTAAATAGAGAATAAAGCAGAGGTAAATCTCTTCATCTTCTGCACTTAACGCAACGCGCAGTTGGAGACTAAAATGAAAAGTAAAAATTAATAATGCATACATTTATTTTGTTAATGTACACCTAATAAGTGAAATTCCTATCTATCAGTGCTATTAATTGAAGTTGTCTACACATTAATGAAGACGAAAAATTTGAAATGTTTTTTGACATAGTCATGAACACTTTAGAGTCAGCTTTCAAACTCTGCATAACTGCATTTTTCAAGAAGGAAAATACCAGTTATTTCACTGTTTAAAATCATCTAATTTGTAGTCCTTTTCAACAGAGAGAAGTAAAAAGAGAACTGACCAGCAGCACAGAAATTAATAATTAATTCAGCTTATTTCTATTATTTACCATTGCAGCTATGAGTATTCATCACCACAGTATCTGAGCATCTTAGAAACATCATTGAATTATGCCTCAGTCCACCAACTTCTAGGGAGTTTCTGTTATTCCTGTCTTACATTTCTGGAAGCCAATGCACACAGAGATCGATAGACTGATTTTTCAGAGGCACTTAGGATCTGACTTTCCTACCCATTCATTTCATTTGAGATTGCAAACCACGGGTCATTATTTTTTCTCCTATGACTTAAGGACTTTGAAAGTGCCATTTATAAGAAACTTCCTGACTTGAGATAAATTTCCATATACATTTTGGAAGCTAACTTTGCCAAAGTATGAGGATGGAAAACATTGAAAGCACCAGAGAACTTATGTATTAACTTCCAGCTGGTAGCTGATATCTTGATAGCTGTTGAAGCAGTCAGAAACAGGGAATAAAAAACGAAAACAGAATTAAGCCTTTCGATTGTTTCCATCCCCTTTTTCTTTTTTTTTTTTTTCATTTGGAAAAACATGGTTTCTTGCCTGTCCAATAAGAAATGTTTCATATGGCATAGCAAGCAATGCTTATGGCTGAGGGATAGGGCTTAGAAATTCGTAAGAACAAATGAAACTACGACAACCTTGTAACTAAAGTATCAGTTACAGATGCCACTGTAAATGACCCTTATTCTCACAATATATTGCATTTACTTTAAACACCTTGATCACATAATCTGGTTCTTATCAGATAACTGATATTTCTGGATCCACTGATGCTCAGTCACCATAATATAGTTGATAAATGAGGCAAAGATACACTTCTCCATTGTTTTTCACGAACTGAGATGATATGCAATCTAATGCAAAAGAAGGACAATGGGGGGAGCTAGAGAACAAGAAAGCCAAGAATATCTTTTCCATTCCTTTCACAAAATATCCAGCTCAAAGTTCAATACCTTTGTAGGAAATGTATCAAAAAATCCTCTGCTCCTTTTTTCTAGGCATAAATAAAGTTGCAAAGCATATAAACATGACTCCAGGCTTCTATTTTTTTTCATTAAGTGCAATTCCAGTAAAACTGAAATTCTGCTTGCACAGTAGGATGCACTGGCAATTCAGGATTGTGATTCTAAAATAAAATTACATCGCTGTCAAAGCACAAATCTGCAAATCTCATTTCTTCTGGTTTTGTCAGAATTAGACACAGAAATATATATGAGTAATATGTCGCCTTACACCATTGCTTCATAAAGAATGATGTCCGATTAGAAAACAAGCACCTCAGCAATTTCTCCTTTTGCTTTATTGATACTGCATTTACTGTATAAGTACTTGGGTATTCAGTTGGTCTAAATGAATGCAAGTGCATTGATTTCAAAGGAACTACAGCTAAGATAATGCATAGATTGAGGCATTATCTTTGGGGAACTGAGGACCTGACGAAAGAACATTTCGGACCACAATTGCACGTACCATTTCAGTATGTACAAATAGCTACACACCATGATATGCGCTGACTTTAGATTGTTTAAAACAAAAAAAAAAACACTGAAACAATCAGAAAACGAGACAGAGCTTATAAGTCTTTTGCAGAAAGCCTAATGTCTTCTGGTTTAAGACAGCCTGAACATGATTTTATTTCCAGGTCTTATTAGAGAATTATATCTTACCTAAAAGCCTCATATATTTTTAAGATTGTATTTCCACAAGCAAAAAACCTAAATATAAATAATCCTTTGATTCTAGTTACAGCAACGAAACCATCTAGGAGGTAGAAGTGATTTCTATTTACAGGTCAAATTGCAGTAATTCGTATTAACCACCAAATACGTTAGATGACATAGAAACACACAGAAAAATCTAAAGTTTGTTCAAAGTTTGATGCTGTCTTACACCCTTCAAAATGGAATTATTTACCTAAGTGAGACTCAATCTAGAAGTTATAATGAAGATAAAATTAAGCAGAGTAACTATGTATATAATGTTCTACTCTTTCTGCTTTTGCATATGGAAGGACTAGAGGTAAAAGGCAGAACCGAGAAAAACTGTGATCCTGGTTGCATAGCTGAAAATATAGCAGTGATACCCCACCATAGTGGATTAACACTCATACTTATTTAGCCTAACTTCAGAACAGACTCTAGGCAGGGAAGCTGCACAAGCTGTAATTTATTGCAAAAACTACTGTTACAACATGATTGTAACAGACAAATATAAGCCTCAGTCATCAAGTATTCAACTACTTTGAAGACTGCAGTCTTCAATAATGCAAAGCCACAAGATTCTTACTTCTCATTAGCAATAGTTAACGCTTTGAAAAGGATTCGTAAGATTTAATAAAAAAATGCAAACTGAAATTAATATTAGCTTTGAAAATGTATTGTATTTCCATTACGTACCTCTAGAAGGAAGAGAAAAGGGTATATTGTGAAAATGTAAGCAAACAATTTACTACCAGACAGTAAAATACTTAACATTTGTGCAAACATAAACAAGAAGATCGCAGGGTACAGTGGAAAGATCAAGAAGTGATTCCTGTCTATTCTCTCCACACCTCTCACAATGTTGCACAGTGTCTGTTAAAACCATGGTGCAGCATTCTGTCATCCCATGTACTATTAAAGATGTTTAAGAAAGAGCAGGTGGAGAACTGAGCTATCAAAAGATGATAAATCCAGTTTATTTGTACATTGTTAAAGATGGAGGAACAAAAGCACTACATAAATATTGCAAAATGTTTCCTATTCTCAGATAAGCATATCTGTTACAAATGTGGTCTCATGTGATTTCATATTTGGACTTTGTACTGAAGGCATCCAGATGGTGTAGTAAAAGAGTGTTCCAAAAACCATAACTGGCATCCTTGCTGGCAGTGACAGCTACATTAAGTTGTTATTTCCTTATTCTTCAACAAACAAAGAGAGTTTTGTGACAAGGCTGGAGAAAATGAGAGTCTTTAAGAATTTATGACATGGTAATCTTCACCTTTTTTCATCCAGCTGAGAATGTCCCCTTTGGAGTTAGTGAGTAGTTGTTGCTACGCACTGTCCTTTTCTTTACCTTCCCATTTCATAAGCGCAGTTTCTGAATCTATCTGCTCACAAAGAGACATTCCTTCAGTCAGGATAAGGAAAAAAATGGGCATGATTACACCCCTAGACATATATCCTTCCTTTTATTACATCCCTTCATTTTAACTTCACTAGAATCATTATTATTGCCTCATAAAACATGGCAATGGTACCATTATTGCTCCTACTCTACAAATGTAGTTGTTGATAGCACAGAGAATAATGAAGACATAGATTTCAACATACTAAAATCAATTGGAAATGCTTTCAGGTTAGCTGAGAAGCATGTAAATTTTTAGACCAGTTATGGACCAGTTTCAAAGCTGGCTGCAAACACTAGAAGGTCATCCACCCATATCCCTGGGTTTTTTAACTTGACCTTGGTAACTGAATTATGTTTTCAGCAGTATGAACAAACAAGAAGTTTGGATTTGAAGTCTCACTTCAATTTTTGGAGAACTCCAAACCTTTTATGTATAGATTTTTGTAAAACTGTACAAATGTCTTAATAATATAGTGCATATGAGAATAAGACTAGATATATTTTATGACCGGCATATGAAATTTTATTTACATACTACAAATTTGAGTGGCCATGTGTATCCTATATGTATCCATGACCAGGTCTAAACTTCATGGCTTTTTATATACTTTGAGTTCTACTATGGATACTATAGTGTAACACAAAAAAACCCTAATGGCAGTAAAAGTGCTACATCAACTTATGATCACTACACTTGACTGACAGATAAGTCACTGAGTTAGCACACTACCCTCAACTAAGACACATATGAAATACGCCTTATTCAGTGGCAGCCTCATTGCCACGTTCAATATGCTTGCCAGGTTCTGCTTAACATTATTCTATAACCAAAGTAGCAAAAGTTATGGGAAAAGTTGAGATTTGTTGGCAAAAGTATCAAGTAATAACTGTACAATACTCATACCTATGTATGACTCAACGTCAGTGACATGAGAACAGTTTTTAATCTTGGTTACATGATGTTTGTCATCGAAATAAGCTGCCTGCTACTCAATGGTATTAACCAGTTTGTCTACAAAATCCTATTTTTCTATAAAAAGCTCTTTTTAATGCTAAAAGGAGATCAATTTTTTTTTGAATCTTCAATGTGAACACTAGCAATATTTACTTAAAGACAAATAAAAAACTTTCTGACCTTGGTTATACTTCCTAATGAAGCAAAAAAAGGGCACAGACCCAATTTTCTTCTCTGAGTCACCTTTAAGTAATTGTGTTCGATCAACATATCTTTTTTTCTGAGCTGCGTAAATTAGAACTGGCTTCCTTCTTATTTCATTAATTGATATTAAAATGATTATTTTCCTAACCTTGAATAGCATAATAAGCCTTAAACATGGGTTAAAGCCTACCTGGTCCTGCCAAGGACAAATTTAGAGAAGCAGAAGAAGAAAACTTAATTCCTGTGGAATGAGGGTCCATGCAGGCTCTGATAAAGCATAGTCAAGCAGAGCACCAGAAGAGCAAATACCTCGTCAGAGGAGATCCTGTTATGTGCATCTGCTAATTCATGTCTATCTCAGCACTGCAAGGATCAGTTTGTCAGAAAGCATGGAAATACATATTGTAATTGCACCTGGAGCAAATCATGTTATTACGAAAAAATAAGACCCCATTTGGTAACTTTTCAGATTGTACCATGTTTCTGAATATATCACAATCACCAAATACCTGATATTTGATCTGTTCTGCACACTCCATCCATTACTGCTTACTGATACGAAGAAGCAATGTTAGGAGGGACATACTGTATTCTAGTAGCAGAATTTTATGGTAAACCCTTTACTTCAGTAACAGACAGCAATTTTTTTAGTTATTCCGTAAAGCACAATGTCACAGATTGCTGTTGGCAAATCACAGTCAGATGTTTGTATTCTTACTCAGATGACATCAGTTCTTTATTCCATGAGTAATTCCACTGAAACTGATGAAACCACACCTTGGCTGAAGTGCTTCTCAGTCTGAGTATGAGAATCTGGTCCTAATTTCTTCCATCTGCTCTTCCAGTGCTTCAGATTATGAAGTGTACATAACAAAATTCAGAAAACTTAAGCAAAAGCAAGAGGCAGAAACCAGTAATAACTAAGGGATTTTGAAGCAGGTGACATAAATTTCTCATCTGAAAGAGGTAAAAGTCACTACCTGTTCAGCTGACACACACCAAAATATTTTCTCTAAGCAAATGCACCTGTTTTGTGTCTTACCAAATTAGTCTGTCAAATTGAATCCTTTGGGAAAGTTATATATATTGGCAGTGAAATAATGTTCTAATCACTTATTAAAGTCAGGCCTTTTTATTTAACCAGTGCTATTTACCACATTCTGTAGATGTTCATCCACATTCTGATGTACACCTGAGTGATAGCTTTACTCTCACTTGACATTAGCTTATACAGCTATAAAATAGAAGTATTCTACTCCTAGAAATTCAGTGAATAAGGAAATTAAATCTTGGCTATATGACCTATTCATCATTTTGGTCTGAAGGAAGCAAACTGAACAATACACAAGTTTGAATACAACAGTCAGATGTTTCAAGACAACCTTTTTTTGCAAAGAAAACAGGAGGAGTAACAATTTAACTTGAAAAAAAATGAAGTGTTTTTTTTTCCTGCCACTGTATCAGGTAATTTAATTCATGCTTACCGAGATGCGTTCTTTTAAAATCAATATATTCGCATCCATCTCAGGCTAAGATGATCACCTGGAATTGTGAACTTACCACACAAATATTTATCTTCTCATTTATGTTGATGTCTTTAAAGCCCAGGAGTATGAGGATAAAAGCTTTACTGTTATTGTTAGAAAAGGCTGTAAATCAGAAGAGAATACTAAGTGATGGATTAGCTAGGATTAATACCTAGTCAGGGAAGACACGAAGTGTTGACACATCAAGAAGTACATCCATGTTAAAAGATATTTTTGCTTCACATAATGTTCTTTGAACCTATCAACCATCAGGTCTCCCTGAACTGGACCACTGACTGAACAGTGATGCTGAAGAAAGGACAAAGGATATTACACATACAGGCAGCTTTTCTGAATACTTTTAGGAACATCCTTATTCCACTAGAAGTAAACAAATGCATCTGCTGGGCTTTTTAGGATTTTTTTTCGTTTGAGTAAAAAATAACTAGTACTTTTGGAATGCAAATAGTGAGAAGACTTACCAAAAGTCAGCAGAATTGGCCTAAGCAGACTTTTAGAATGGATCTGTGTAATCTGCAATTATTTGAGATGCAAATTTCTTGAATTTACAAATCCCTCACATTGTACCAAGTGCATCTTTAACAGTGCTATTTATACACTATTAATTACAATGTAAGTCACCTGGAAACAACTAGCATAAATGGAATTATTTCCTAAACTGAAACAACATTTAAAATGTCCGTGTCTAATTTTATAGAAACCAGATAGTTCAAGACATATGTCTCCATATTCTGTGTTTTCAGGTTTGATTTTGTGACTCTCTAATCAAATAACTTACTTTTATGTAGAAGCTGTGCCTCAAAGCCTGATCCACTCAGTTCCACTCAAAAGCATTCTGTCATTCTTCATCACATGCTGTAGAGGCTGGCACATGTTCCCTAATAAAGTCTATCCCAAACAAACTGGAAGAGCCTATTTTAACTAAGCCCTTTACTGAAAAACGAAACAAAAAAACTACGACCACCCTTGCCAAGAGTACCAATATCATGTCAAAAAGCTTCAACAACTGTATTACAGATATGTAGATAATTTGTTTCACTGATAAAGAAATGTTCCCTTCCACTGTATTTCTGAGTTCTCTCCTGCTTTCCCTTTTATTCCTACCTCAAACCCAAATCTGATTTTTCTTCAGGGTCTAAATAACTTCTAAATCCTAGCACTGAGACTTGCCTCTGACATTTTTTTTTATTTTCTAAGTATCTGCTTCCTTTGCAAACATCTCACTTCCCAATTAAAACTGTTTCCTTGAACTTCTAAGCTGCATGATCTCTCAGCCCTCAAATGATTTTTCTCATATCTTATTTTTTACTTTGTTTCTAGTCCTGGCCTATCTCCAGCCAAATTCTTTAAAACAAGATCAAATCCATCTATCAAACCAGAAAATGGCAAAGAATTTGTGTTCAATGTTGTGTATCAGTGTCCCTCCCACTCTTCCTCTGTTACTATTGTACACTGTCTGTTGACATCTTTTAGGTATCACAGGTGCTCAGATTGCTTGAGAGAAACTGTTAAATGTTTTACTTTGGGTATAATATAAGATATCACATGATCTTTTTTATTACCATAGCAAAAAAAAAAGTAGTGAAAATCACGCAAACGGGCACTGAAAATATGTATCAGATTTGAAGATGCAAAACGTTTACAGAGAATCTTTTAAGGGCAAGAGACAGGCTAACCATTTCTAGATCTGAATACAAATGGACTTCAGAGGTATTTGATATCCAAACCCAAACTGTATCAAAAGTTTCCGGGTACACAACTGTCTTATTAAGAACGAAAAAATACTGTTTCTAGTTACAGTGTTTCTCTTTCAAACAATCAAAATCCCTATTTCTGTCCAAATTCTATACACATACAGATACATCGCTGCCTAACCTCAGGCACACAGCCTGTGTGATGGAGGCACGAGCCTGTGTTCCAAGTACATTCAAAGAGGCATGCTAATGAGGCCTCTAATTCAGACACATACACTACATGGTGTAAATTGGACAATAAGAATTTCACCCACACCAGCAATGGAACTATTTTTCAGGCAGATATTATGTAGAACAATGGCAGAATCTGACTTACAACATACAGTAATTGTAGCAGGTCTACGATACTCTGTACTAAACCATAATACAGGCATATTACAGGCATATTATTTAGAAAGTGAAAAGATTACCTAAACAGAATTAGCAATTGCAGGAGAAAATGTGTCAAGTCTAATGAGTATTTTTTCTTCAGAACACTGTGAATGTTCTGAAAGTTGCATTAAATATTGATTTACTTCTGAGTATCAGCATTCAGTCCTTCCATTTTGTGCCTCATCCTGTGAGGAGCTCAGTAGTTTCTTTAAAGTGCTGTTACTTTTACTGGATCAGGCTTAGGGTACACAGCGCTTCTCAGAAATCTTTTTTTTTTTTTAAATGTTTGAGACTCATTATGAGATAAACTAACACATACAAACTTTATTCCATTGTTCTAACCCTTCAAATGAAAAATGTACTTCCCATGACAAAATGACCTTTGAACTATTCCCGTTAGAAGACAGATAGCTTGCCATTCTCCAAGCAGCCGGATGCTTTGAAAAATACTCTGCAGACTTTAATTGCTCTGCAAGAAACAAAGATGACTCAAGCACAATTATTTACTAACACTTCATTTTAGCCACAATTTTATTGATGGATTGTTGATATGTACTATGTATTCAGAGAAACTGGGTATATTAACTTAAAGTGCTTTATCTGTTAGCATTTATGCAAGCAAAATACTCGATGTTCATATAAAGCAAACACAAAAGACAAATACACAAAGTAAAAATGAATGAATTTTCAAGGTAGAGCAGTCTCATAAGTTTTGCAATTGTTGAATTCTGTCACTAAATCACTTCAGTAATTAATACTGATTAATACTGATCAATACTTCTTTACACAGTAACTGGAACATCCCGTATTTTAAATTCACAAAGGACCAGCCCAAGTATAAATACACTTAATTTTTTAATGAAATTTGCAGCTCTGCTCATGTAATCAGTCAAGGGCTACTCCCAGGCCTGCATGTATGAGGAAAACCTATGTAAAGCTCGAGCTCAATTTGCAGGATTTGCACAATGCATTTAACATTGGAGTTTTATTGGCAGAAATCTATTTGCTGTATCAAGTGCTACCAACTTTCTTTAGTGTAATTCTACTTCAGTTCTACTGTGTTGTATATGGTTTCCATTTAACTTTCTAGCTGGTGTGAAATGGGGATTTTGTTACCAGCATAGGAAAGGAAGGCCTATCAACCATCTCAGGTATGGATAAGGCATACGGTGTGAGAAAATTATTTGGGGGACAAAGGAAATGCCAGGTTAATGGTTGGACTTGATGATCTTAAAGGTCCTTTCCAAACAAGATGATTCTATGAATTCTATGGAGTGAGTAAGTGGAGATCTGAGAAGGTGATTGGAAATAAATATGGAAGAAGGGTCCCAAAATGCAAGTAAACAGGATTCATTAATATGGAATGACTGAGTAGACCTAACAGAGATGTCTACCTGTCCTTGTCAAACTTCATGTTTGTGCCATTACAGTACTAGGGTCTGACAGACAATTCCAGGACACAAAGTTTAAAGATCCAGTAGCAACAGTTTGCTGAAAAAGCCATTGAAAAATTAGAGGTAATTCAGCAGGAGTTTTTGCTCCATTGTGTGAGGTTTTTCAGAAAATATCTGTTATTTACCATATAATTATATGCAGTTACAACTTAGGGCATTTAATTTTCTAAAATTTGATATATACCGCTTAATTCTTCACGGTCTAAGACACAGCAGGTGAAAAGATAAATAACATAGGCCATGACTATACTTCTTTTTTGGGTAGGAAAAAAAATCAGTTTAAAAACTTAAGTCATCTTCCATCTTTAGATTCTCTTTAGGGCAATGTAATGGAAAGAACTGGACAATTAGCTGTAGTGAGTGCTATTGTGTCAACAGTGTCACACTTGCCATCATGAGACACTTCCTAGAAATCCAGAGGTAACAATGAAAAGTTTTGAGTCACGAGTTTGTTATTTTATGTTTGATACTGTGTTACGTGAATTTTATTGATGTTTATTTTCAGCTCCTTTTTTAGACTGGCTAATAAAAACTGCTGTTAATACAACGCTGTGGCTCTCTATGGAGTGCTTTGCTTGAACTTGAATATTGCCTGCAAGTAAACTCTGTATTGCCAGAAAACCCCATTTGAAACTAACAAGGCGAGAGATGAACTGATATCACTGTCCTACATCATAACAAATTCCTAAGAGCATTTTACCGTGATTCTTCCTACCTTCTGCTAAGAGTTTGTGTACCGAAACTAGAAAGTAATCATTTGTGATATACTAACTGATTATCCTTGAGCAGATCTATGCCTGCATTCATACTCTGTCCAAAAAATGCAACTAATAACAGGGTTAGAATAAAGCTCAGTCCTTAGTAGTTTATAGCAGATATGGGAAGAAAGCACAATGCAATGGTCTAAACTTTGGAAGACAGTCCTGTTTCTGGTATCATGAAGCCCAGCCTTTACATGAGGCAGTAGTCTTCAGTAAGACTCCTACCTGAGAAAGATTCTGGGGTTTTGTTCTGTGCTCATATAGCTTGATAAAATTGTCATCAACAGTAAAGCTCCCCGACAGTACAGTAACATTAAAAAACATCTATATGAAGAACTGTAATATAAGGCATTTTAATATTTTGCACTCATTTTACTACAGACTTAAAATACACAACAAATATCAGGAGGTTTTTCTGCTTAGTATGAAACAGTTGTAGAAAGTACAGAATCAGGTGACTGCATTTTTGCTCTTTGTATAAAAAATATTTCAGGACCGCCATCATTCACAGCAGTATTAGGTTAATCTGATTCTAGTTAGGCAGAGTAAGAATAACCCCTAACTTACTGTTCTAAAACCAGATATTGGTATACATTTGAAGCAACAATAAAGAGAGAGAAAAATCTGGCTCGCGGTGCAAGTATTCTATAATTATTTTTTATTTAATTTGACCTGAATAAAATAGCCTTACCAAATTGATTTTGCATTTTATATGATTGCTATAACCTGCCTTCTGTTTTTGTATTCACGTAGAATACTTCTATCAGATATAAAGGAGACAGCCCAGGATGCTGTTGGCTACCTTTGCCACAAAGGCACATTGCTGACTCATGCTCAACCTGTTGTCCACTAGGACCTCCAGGTCCTTCTCTGCACAGCTGCTTTCCAGCTGATTGGCCCCCAGCATGTACTTGTGCAGTGGGTTGTTCCTCCCCAGGTGCAGAACTCCACACTTCTCTTTGTTGAACTCCATGAAGCTGCTGTCTGCCCATTTCTCCAGCCTGTTGAGGTCCCTCTAAATGGCAGCACAGCCATCTGGTGTATCAGCCACTCTCAATTTTGTTACATATGCAAACTTGCTGAGGGTGCACAGGGTCACATCATACAGTTCATTATAAAGAGGTTAAACAGTATGGGACCCGGTATTGACCCTGGGGGTACACTACTAGGGACTGGCCTCGAGCTGGACTCTATGCCACTGATCGCAGCCTTCTGAGCCTGGCAGTTCAGGCAGTTTTCAGTTCATCTCACTACTCCATCCATATTTTATCAGCTTATCTATGAGGATGTTATGGGAGACATTGTCAAAAGCCTGACTAAATCCAAAGTAAACAATATCCACTGATCTGCCCTCATCTACCAAGCTAGTCATCTCACTTTAGAAAGCTACCAGGTTGGTTAAGCACAATCTCCCCTTTGTAAATTCATGCTGAATACTGCCAATCACTTTCTCATCCTTCCTGTGTCTGGAAATGGTTTCCAGGATTATTTGCTCCATTTTCTTCCTAGGAATTGAAATGAGCCTGACTGGCCTGTAGTTCTCCATATCCTCCTTATTGCCCTTCTTGAAGACAGGAGTGACATTTGCTTTCTTCTAGTCCTCAGGAACCTCCGCTGGTGCCCATGACCTTTTGAAGACAACTGATCGTGATCTTGCAATGACATCAGCCAGCTCCCCCACCACTCATAGTGCATCCCCTCAGGCTCCATAAACTTGTGTGTCCAGTTTGCTTCAATGTTCTCCTTCTTTACCAAGGCTAAGTCTTCCTTGCTCCTGACTTTCTCTCTCGCCTCTGGGACCCAAGATTCCTGAAGACTAGCCTTATTAGGAAAGTCCAAGGCAAAGGCAGCAATGAGTACCTCAGCCTTTTCCATGTCCTTTGTCATCAGTTCCCCTGCCCCATTTAGCAGCGAGCCCACATTTTCCCTGGTCTTCCTTTTAATGCTGATGTCCTTGTTGAAGCCCTTCTTGTTGCCCTTCATGCTCCTCACCAGATTTAACTCCAGGTGAGCTCTGGCTTTCCTTAGGCCATCCCTACATGCTCAGGCATTGACTCAACATTACTCCTGGGTTTTTATCCTTGAGTACCATCAGGAACTCCCTGTTCATCCATGCAGGCCTTTGCTTCATTTCCTGCTCATTGTAATGGATCATTCTCGAGCTTGGAGTTGGAGGAGTTGATCCTTCAAAACCAACCAGCTCTCTTGGATCCCTTTTCTCTCCAGGATTGTATCCCATGGGATTCCTCCAGACAGATGCCTGAAACAGCTAAAGTCTGACCTGCTAGAGCCCAGGGTAGTGATCCTGCTTTTTGCCCTGCTTCTCCCTTGTAGGATCCTGAACACCACCATCTCATTGTCGCTGCAGCCAAGGCTGCCTCCCAGTCTTCACATCCATAATCACAAACGTGAGATGATCCTAAAGCTTTTCACACACCAATAAAAGCTTTATCTTTCGTATTTGAAAATATTATTTTAAAAGTGATAAAGGTTTTAGTAAAATGGTCTTAAAGTTGGCAAACTGTTTATAAATTTTACTTCCTGACTCTTCTGGAGACTATTAAAAATGGTATAGCTAAAATTTTGCAAAAGATCTGATGTCAAAGAATATCCAACATGTGTAGAACAAAATAGGAGAATTTTGACTTAATTTAGCAGATCTTTAAAAAGCGAGACCAAACCAGATTTTTTCTTTTCAGAAGTATTAAGCTTTTGCATTGCATATGTGGATCCACTCTGAATATGATGCAACTAATTTGCATCAATAGGTTGAACTTCAGACAGTCGGGTGACAGAAAACATAAGCACTTCGCTTAAATGTCTAACAATCTGCATAGCAATAAAAAATGCTAAATCAAGGATAAAAAAATACTTGATCACAGATTAAAGTGAAAACAAAACTGAAGAGTTTAAAGACAGTCTGTATTTACATGAGGATACTTGTTACTTTCAACATTTCTTTATTATTGCCTGCTTCCTCTTTTTTAAATCATTATTATTTAGTTGATTACAGACCTGATTTTTGTAGCAATCTGTAACTGAAAAATGCATTGCAGAATTGAGAGACCCAGATCTTGCAAGACCTAGAGTGTAGCAGTGAACCTGTTTGCAATCATGGAGCTACAGCAGGAAACAAAGAGTTAACTGATCATATATATTTTAGTATCTCATGCTTAAGTTAGATCACCATGGAGTATTTGTTATTTGTGCCAATAGCTCACATATCTAATGAAGCAAATGACAGCGGGTGAAATTTCACCTACTTACAAAAGACCCTGAAGGCTGGTCAAAGCAACTCCAAATTAAATATTCCAAAAATGTGATCAGGCTCAGCTTCTTTCTAAATTTTGCTACTAATCTTGTTAAAAAGGAATGGCAGCTGTTATATTAATGATGTGAGGGACATACAACTGAGACAGCAAATTGTATATAACCACATATTCTGTTTGAAATATGGCCATGAATTAAATCTGGTTCTCTGTATACAGATAAATGTATTTTGTCACTGAGGCAGCCAGGTGTCTTTTCAAAATCGCAGTGGTTTTATATATCTGCATTTTAAAATATACTTATTTGATATCTGCCCCAAAGTAATTTTGTCTTTTTTTTTTTCAGTACATAGGACTTGATTTTTTCACTTACATACATCTCAAAGAATCCTCAGCAAAATCCCCAAAATCTTTTAATTTTCTTTTCCTCTGTTAAAGTGTTTTACTTCCAACAGTACAATGCTGTGTACATTTTAACTAGCTCCACTGATATCGTCCAGGCAATAAACTTAACAGCTCACCAAACCTGAGCAACATCTGGAATTAACAGAAGTTGACTGAAATATCCACATATGAAGTTGTAAAATATCCATAGTTGGATTAGTAAAATGAGCTCTTTCACCTGTTTGGGACTAGACCAGTAACCAAAGTACATACTGTGCTCACCATTATGTTCTTTCTTGTGGTAAACTAAAACTGTATTAACTGAGTTTACATGAGCAGTACCTATTGAAAACTCCAAACAACCTGGTTGCAAAGAATCTGATCATTCTACAGTTTTTACAGTATACTCTTGAAACTGCAATTTAATCTTGAAAGACTTCTGGACTCAAGAAGACTAAAATACAAGGATATTGAAATCATCCTTGAAAATACATCTGGCAACAAAAAAGTCAAAGTTTCACATACATGTTAAACGACCTGTCCTGGTTTAACCCCAGCCGGCACTAAGCACCCCACAGCTGCTCGCTCACTCTTTCCCCACCCAGTGGGATGGGGAAGAGAATCAGAAGGGTAAAAGGGTGAAAACTCATGGATTGAAATAAGAACAGTTTAATAATTAAAAAGAAAAAATAATTTTTAAAAAAGTAAGAAAAGAGGAAAAAAAATAACATAAGAAAGAACATAATGGAAAATAAAACCCAAGAAAGACAAGTGATGCAAATGAAAATAATTGCTCAACACCAACTGACAAATTCCCAGCCAGTCCCTGAGCAGTGCCTCCTCCTCGCCCCCCAACTCTCCCTAGTTTTATTGGTGAGCATGACGTCATATGGTGTGGAATATCCCTTTGGTCAGTTGGGGTCAGCTGTCCCAGCTGTGTCCCCTCCCAACTTCTTGTGCACCCCCAGCCCACTCACTGGTGGGGTGGTGAGAAGCAGAAAAGACTTTGACTCTGTGCAAGCACTGCTCAGCAATGACTAAAATACCAGTGTGCTATCAACACTGTTTTCAGCACCAATCCAAAACACAGCCCCATACTAGCTACTATGAAGAAATTTATCTCTATCCCAGCCAAAACCAGTACAACACCCTAAAACCACATTTTACACTGCCTCTTATGTCAATACAACCATTTGTGCAGCCATGATGTGTGCCAGCATAAACAATTTTCTTCCCCCCCCCTTCCCCCCCATATACTCTTTGTGTGTTTGACAGAGACACAAACAGAAATCCTGAGAGGTAGAAAAAAAAAAATCACATAATAGGCAAACAACTTCCATTTTTGTCATCATGAAAGAGAAAGTGTGCTTTCAAGTCTGGAGTACGAGGCCACGAAGAACCATTTCACATCTGGCACAAATGAAGTATTTGTCCTCCATCCCACAAGCATCTCTCAACTTTCTCAAATACCAGCAGACCCTGGCACTCTCTTCTACTTCTAACGCTTAGCAGGTATTAGGCATGGAACCTGTAAGTAGCTGGTAGGTACAGAGAGTCAAAGAAGACCAGGTGGTGTGGAAGCAAGCCACAAAAGATTCATCTGGTATTACAGGAGAACTCTTCCAGCTACCGACTCTTCTCGGTAGACCTTAACTACACAGGAGCTAGAAGTTCTTTACAGTGGAGAACTGACAAGGGTCTTTATGGACTTCTGATGGTATAAACTACAGCTGTTCATAGAGATAATTCCTCTTGGCAAAAATCAGCTTTAGACAGACACAGCTGCCTACATAGATTTTTTTTTTAGAGTTAACATGGGTATCTCTACACTGCCCCATACAGGTTTAATCCAGACGACAGTGACAGTCCCAAAGACCTCAAATTGGAGATCATGCCTTTTGCTATGGAGCCATTCCCAAGAGAAGCCTAGGATTAAACAAATTTTAAAGAACAAATATTCACTCCCTGTGTATTATAAAGCTATTTTCTTTTTGGAACTCTATGCAACCGTAGCATTCATCCTCAACCACAATGTAAGGTCAAGGTTTTTGTATTAGTCTCAGTGACATTTAAAACACACGAGTTAAGACCAAAGAACTGGTACAGTAATAGACTACATAAAAAATTTATATTTTTTTAATTGAAAAAATGGGGCACTGATCATAATCCAAAACATACTACCCTCTTATCTTAACCTCCAGCACCTCTTCGCCTATTAAAACTTCACTAGCATACTTCTTTCTATCAAAGTTCAAACTATTTTTCTGAAGTTTACTGAGCGTGGGCTTTCTGTAATGAAAGCATGAAATGTCATGCTGCTTAAACAAACATTTATTGAAAATAATATTTTGTCTATAGAGCCAGGACATATTTTGTATTCTGTACAGGAAGTTTCTTTTTTTTTTTCTTAATTGAATTTGTCAATAGCGCTACTCAGTTTTTTCTCAGTTTCTCTACAAACAAGAGTGTAGATTCAGAAGACTTACAAATAAATAGCTCGTGGAAAACATTTACACTTTATGAGCCCATTAATTCTACCACCCCTGTAAGTTAATAACTGTAACTACCTTTTAAATAAATACAGCAAAATTCATAAAACCTTTTGAGATACACGAATAGAAATCACTGGAAGCTCTCGACTTGAAATCTTTCTGATAATTATTATCACGAAACTACGCTTTACCTCATGGTAGTTTTCTAGTATCTTTCGCAGCGCTTTGTGGCACACATTGTACTGAACCTACAGGACTGATCATGAACTCTAGAGGGAATTTGCCGCAGATGGAGGCCAGAAACAGTTCTTCTAATCTTCAACATTTGTTTCATTTATACTATATCACCAAGCACGAATACTGCAGAATGAGGTTAGCTCTGTGCTTCTAGCTTTTCACTGGCAAAGCTGTTACAATTTCAGTAACCTGGTGTGACACAGTGACAGTGAGCACAGCTGTCCTCCAAAGATGTGCCAGCTTTTTCAATTTAGAAAAATATTCCACAGCAAAAGGTGCACATCTGCACACGAAGAGGCAAAATGTTTATACACTTTTAAATATTTTTTTGAAGAAGGTAGACAAAGGCTATTTACTACATACCTACTGTACCCGGTGCAGGTGCCCAGGTGCCGGCAGCAGCAGCACCCGCAGTGGGGGCTGCCGGGTCGGCCCCTGTGAGGAGCGGCCGGGGCTGCCCCGCGCCGGACACAGCCGGTTCCAGCCGGCTTCAGCGGCCCCAGCGCAGGGCACAGCTGAGCCCCTCAGCCCTGGGCGGGCGCCTCGGGGAAAGCCTGTGTCAGAAAGGGCAAAACGCTGCCCGGCAGCCAGGGCTGAGGGGAACGGGGTGAGAAACAGCCCTGCGAGCCCCGAGGGGAGAGCAGGAGGAGGGGAGGGGGGCTCCGGGCGCCCCGGCAGAGATGCCCCTGCGGCCTCGGCAGAGACCCCGGTGGGGCGGGTGTTTCCCTGCAGCCCGTGGGAAGGCCCCAGGCTGGAGCAGGGAGAGGTGTGAGGGGGAAGGAGCTGCAGAGAGGAGCTGTTATGGGTTGACAGCAGTCCCCCGTTCCCCATCCTTCTGTGCCGCTTGGGAGCAGGAGTCAGGAGTGAAGGTGAGCCTGGGAAGAAGAGGGGATGGAGGGAAGATGTTTTCATTTTTGACTTTTTTCTTACCATCTAACTCTATTTTTAACTGGCAATAAATTAAATTAATTTTCCCCATGTTGAGTCTGTTTTGCCCACAATGGTAACTGGTCATTAGACATTGGAAGGGGCTGCCCAGGGAGGTGGTGGAGTCACCACCTCTGGATGTGTTTAAGAAAAGACTGGACATGGCACTTAGTGCCATGGTCTAGTTGACATGGTGGTGTCAGGGCAATGGTTGGACTCGATGATCCCAGAGGTCTCTTCCAACCTGACTGATTCTGTGGTAAGGGATCTCTCTGTCTTTATCTCAACTCACGAGCTTTTCCATCTTATTTTCCCCTCTGTCCTGTTGAGGAAGGGGAGTGATAGAGTGGCTGGGTGGGGATCTGGCATCTGGCCACGCTCAACCCACCACAATTTTATAGAACTTATGTTAGTATGAATACTTCATTAAAACATTTACTTGAGAGACCGTCTGGGTGGGGGTTTGACCAACCAAGGTCAACCCACCTCACCTACGTACCACCATGGGCACATACTGACTTCTCTCAGGGCCGAGATGGAAAGAGGAGGCAGATGTAGTTACTGAATGCATGGCAAAATATCCTCGGGGATTATGCGATGGCCTCAAGCCCCCAGAAGAAGTTTTATTCTTAGAGATCTTTAATTAACAGGCTTCTTATGTATATCTGGCTCAGGGGACTTTTCTTGTTGTATTTGTAATACTGCTGGAAACAATAATCAAGTATACACAAAAAGCATTAGTGAATTATGCACAGGAAGCCACTGGATATGAAGACTATATAATTACATAGGCAAACCTGTACTTGTGTGCTATTGCCCTGTCTGCGCACAAACATGTGCTACTTGCAAATCTTTGGGTATAGACTACTTGTATGTTTTCGAGTTCTCAGTGAAAGAACATTTTCTTTGCTAGTGCATGTTGTTTGTTTGTTGCTAATCCTGACTGGCTGCACACAATTTGCAGCATAAAATGAACATCTGTGTACTGAAGTAATGCTGATCTGTGCAAGGCAAAAAGAGCCGAGAGAGGCTATAAAGATGATGATGACATTGTTCTTCCCTGGAATGAGAACTAAATATATTGAATTTTTGTGTCACTTTCCTGTGGATCATATCAATGTGTTTTACATATACTTTTGTTTTCCCACCTAGGTCAACTGTATTGCTTCCATTTTAGAAAGATGTTACTATTCAAGGTCACCAGCAAATCTGTTGGAAATCTAAGCACAAGACCCTGATTGTGCAGTTCTTGCTCCAGTGCTCTCAAAAAAAGATTGAAAACATAAATAAGAAGCTTTTTTCTAGGAAGCATTAACTTACTAAGTAAAGATAATAATAATAATTCACATCAGTGACACAATCACCAACTCTCCTCTCCATCCCCCCAAATCTCTCAGCTAAAGGTGATTATATGATACCTCTGACTCCTACTTAGTAGTCTTCCTGCTTCTGCAAATAACACTTTTCAGAATGAAGGAGAATCATAGAATGGTTTTGGTGGGAAGGGACCTTAAAGATCATCTAGTTCCAACCCCCCTCCCATGGGCAGGGACAGCTTTCCACTAGACCAGGTTGCTCAAAGCCCCATCCAACCTGGCCTTGAACACTGCCAGGGAGGAGGCATCCACAGCTTCTCTGGGCAACCTGTTCCAGTGTCTCACCACCCTCACAGTCAAGAATTTCTTCCTAAGATCTAATATAAATCTACCGTCTTTCAGTTTAATACCATTACTCCTCGTTCTATCACCACATGTCCTTGTAAAAAGTCCTTCTCCAGCTTTCCTGTAGGCCCCCTTTAAGTACTGGAAGAAGCCTGCTATAAGGTCTCCCTGGAGCCTTCTCTTCTCCAGGCTGAAAAACCCCAACTCTCTCAACCTGTCTTCATCGAGGAGATGCTCCAGCCCTCTGATCATCTTTGTGGCCCTCCTCTGGACCTGCTTGAGCAGCTTATGAGGAGACAATCCAGACTGAGTGGCAGTGCTTTGGTCAGGGGTCTGACCTTGCATTATACTGGGTCGGAGCTTGCCCAGCAACTGCAAGCCCCAAGTTTGCCCGGCAACAGCAATATGACACTCTGGGCGATGACCACAGAAACCCCTGAGGAAGGGTGTATAAACCACTTCCTGAGAGCCCGATTGGAGCGCTCCTGAGGAACAACTGGCTCATGCCTTGGTGATCTCCCCTTGGGACGCCAGGTAAGGATACTTCCCTGGGAACTGAGTGATGCCTACTAGGCAGATTATAAGGAATTTGGAATAGAAGCAGAATAGTCCCCACTCACAGGGTGGTGTAATTTTTATCTACTTAATAAGTGCCTTATGCTAATAAACCTCACTTAGTGCCTTGGACTGGGAACTTTATTCCTTCAAGGGGTAGATAGTGTCAGAGAGTCTGACTGCCCTCTGGCAGAAAGACATAGGTCCATGTCTTTCTTATGCTGGGATCCTCAGAGCTGAACACAGTGCACCAGGTAGGGTCTCACCAGGGCGGAGCAGAGGAGCAGAATCACCTCCCTCAACCTGCTGACCACGCTTCTTTTGATGCAGCCCAGCATACGGTTGGCTTTCTGGGCTGCAAGTGCACATTGCTGGCTCATACTGTGTCTTTCATCCACCAATACCCCCAAGTCCTTCTCTGCAAGGTTGTTCTCAATGAACTCATCACCCAGCCTGTATCCATGTTTGGGATTGCAAGGGTGTAGGACCTTGCATTTGGCCTTGTTGAACTTCAGGAGTTTCATACGGGCCCACCTCTCAAGCCTGTCAAGGTCCCTCTGGATGGCATTCCTTCCCTCTAGAGTGTTAACCACACCACTCAGCTTGGTGTCATCCACAAACTTGCTGAGGATGCACTCAATCCCACTGTCCACGTCCCCGACAAAGATGTTAAATGATACTTGTTCCAATACTGACCCCTGAGGAACACCACTTGTCACTGGTCTCCACCCAGACATCGAGCTGTTGACCATAACTCTTTGGGTATGACCATCCAACCAATTCCCTATCCATCGAGTGGTCCACCCACCAAATCCATGTCTTTCCAATTTAGAGACAAGGATGTCATGCGGGACAGTATCAAATGCTTTGCACAAGTCCAGGTAGAAGACTTCAGTCACTCTTCCCTTATCAACCAATGCTGTAACCCTGTCGTAGAAGGCCACCAAATTTGTCAGGCATGATTTGCCCTTAGTGAAGCCATGTTGGCTGTCACCAGTCACCTCTGTTTTCCACGTGCCTTAGCATAGTTTCCAGGAGGATCTGCTCCATGATCTTGCCAAGCACAGAGGTGAGGCTGACCAGGCTGTACTTCCCCTGGAATTGACATTTGACTTTGCATCTTTCTAAGAGCTAGAGAGAAAATGAGTATCATCAGACCATTTTTCAAGGATCTATATGAATGTCTTACTGGATATAGCACAGTTATAAATCTCAAATCACATCTTTGAATAGTATTTGGAGTAATTTAATATAAGCATTATAAAAATGATGTCATCTGAAGCAACATTTATGATGATATTTTTGTTAAACACATGAACTCTCATACTGGATTAAATCTGTTTCCATGTGTTTATACACCTTGTCTCAATGTCAAAGGCAGCTTAAACACCATTTAGCAGGCAGCTAAGGAATTGCTGATTCCTGAAAGTAATTTTTTTCCTGCCAACAGAATTTTGAACCTTAACTATTTCAGAAGTATCTCATTGTAAATTTGAGATGGAGAATTTCAGGCTGGATATTCTGCAAGAAATTGAAATTCATGGAAATATTTTATTGAATTCCGTGGTAAATTATATAGTCTCTCCTTACAGCCATTAAAAAAAAAAAAACAAAAACAAAAAACAACCATAAACCATAAACCAGAAAACCACTGCCTTGTTCATTATTTAATGTTAATGTGGAGGTTTTCCCACTGTTCATAGAAATGGCAGAATAATTTAAAAGCAACCTAAAAATGCTTGAATAGACTTTATTGCCATATATAAGAAAGAAACATGTAATCGTTAAGGTGTATTTAGATCTTTAAACAATCTTTTGATTCCCAAACTGCAAAAATTAACAGAATTATTGCAGCTAATAAGAGGAAAGCATAATTATCTTGACTAGGTTTTATCAGAAGAGTATACAGGTTAGTATCTGGAATGAACAAATATGTTAACAGTTATTTTTTCCCTTCACTTCCTTTCTGCTATTTCAGGTAGAACAAGTTTCATGCTGTTACCTCTTCAAACATATCTTGAATAGATTCAAAATGATTTGACAGATCTATACCAAAACCTTTGTTGCTCTGAAAGATTCAAAAATAATTTGTTCCTCCTGTGCCTGTTTGCCTCCTATGGATAGTTGGTTTTGATCTGTAAGGGCCCTCTTTCTAATCCAAAAAGCTAACTTATTCCAATAGCTCTAAAAGGAAATAGAAGTTTTCTGGTGTCATTTGAGCATTTAATGTGCTCAAGACTAGCTTATAACCGAAAGATAACAGCCAGACTACTCACAGGAAAGCTTTCTCTGAAAAACTAATTAATGCTCTGCATTACCTTTTAGAATGATGCCATTTAACCTTATTTTGACACCCAGCTGAGTGAAGAAAATGAAGTCTCTTCCTTATAGTCTATGAAGCAGCTAACACTCCTAGGACGCAATAATCCTTGCATCTAGGAGAATACAGGGACCAATCTTTGTTAAAATCCATTAGAAGTTGTTAGTGAGCCTGCATTACATGAAAGTATCTGATTCAACAAAAAAAAAATAATTGAAGTAAGTTTTATGAGCGTGCAGCAGTAGGTAATCTTCAACGGCTGTTTCTATATATTGAAGAGAAGCTTTCAAAAGAGTAGTGTATGACACATGAAACATTGATGTGCCAACTGTTTAAAAGACTATGCTGATAACTGTTTCATTGTTCTTTTAACTAGATCTATTATTTATTTTAGGTATTTTCACTGAAATTGAAATGTAAAAAGTGGGAGAATAGAGTTGATAATAAGGAAGCAATGGCACAGAAGTTGCACCAATTTATACCATTCATAAAATGAAATTCTTGGTTCCAGTAAGATGACTCACATTTTGCTCTCTAAGTGAGAAGGGCATATTTAACCTTTTAACTACAGAAGTTTGATTAATCTGAAGCTTTTAAAATGACCTTTCATAATGTTTTTATAGCTTTGTAGTCATGAGATGTAAAATGAGTTGTATGTCAAAGCTTGACTCAGATCGTAAGTTATCTTTCATGTCATAAAGAGAACAGAAGATTCTACAAAGAATAAAAACAAATGCATATACATATCAGAAACTTATGAAAAGAGAGTAAGCCAACATAAAAATGGTAGGTTTATGTATTTTTTTTGCTGTATTCCTTAAAAGCTGCACTGAAGTTTCAACAGGAAAAAAAAGTCAACTAAGTTTAACAGCAAAGTTTTTCATAGCACCAAATAGTAAAATATTGTTTTGAAAAGTTAAATTAGTCACCTATCTGAAAGTCTTTTATAATAAAATAAACAAACCAACCAACCAAAGATTCTTTCTATTATCGTCAGATCTTTTTCTTATTTCTACTGCTTTTACACCCTTCTTAGGAAATTGTACAGCCCACAGAACAGCTTTGCTTTAACTGAGGCTATGTTTCTTTCCACATTTCAGGCATATCAAGTTCATAGGCTCTAAAGCAACATTTCTGTTTGTTACTAGTATATGAACAACAGACTCTGTTACAAATGCTTCTAGACATTAAAGATCTGTCTTTATTATAGCTAGATTTGTTGAGCTACAAGATAGAAACAGGATTCTAAAACTCTAGGCTGACTAATCGTTTCCTTTATTCCATTATTCATCAAACATTTCCTTTCTCGTGTGATGTTTCAACAGTGCTTAATTTGGCTTTGCATTTTAAATAGCATATAAACCAATGGTGCATAACAAGAAGAAAGTAATGGGCCAATGTTCATGGCTGGCAAACAGTATCAATGATCTGTGATAAAATAAACTTTAAAACATGGTTAAAAAGGAGGAGGAATATGCTGTTTAATTTGTTTATTACTGTAGAAGGCTTCAAGGAAAGACATAACTTTCAAATTCAGCCATGGATTTTAATTATTGTTATTGATTGACTGCACAAAATTTTAGTTCTGAGATGAGGAAGCAGCTAAAAATGTCCTTGTGAAATGTCATCTTCAATTGAATATTTTGTCATCTACAAAAAGATCACAGAATCACAGAATCACACAGAATCAACCAGGTTGGAAGAGACCTCAGGGATCATCGAGTCCAACCGTTGCCCTGACACCACCCTGTCAACTAGACCATGGCACTAAATGCCATGTCCAGTCTTTTCTTAAACACATCCAGAGATGGTGACTCCACCACCTCCCTGGGCAGCCCATTCCAATGTCTAATAACCCTTTCTGTAAAGAAATTCTTCCTGATGTCCAACCTGAACCTCCGCTGGCGAAGCTTGAGGCTGTGCCCTCTTGTCCTATCGCTAGTTGCCCGGGAGAAGAGGCCAACTCCCACTTCACTACAACCTCCCTTCAGGTAGTTGTAGACTGCAATAAGGTCACCTCTGAGCCTCCTCTTCTCCAGGCTAAACAACCCCAGCTCCCTCAGCCGTTCCTCGTAGGTCAGACCCTCCAGACCCTTCACCAGCTTGGTTGCCCTCCTCTGGACTCGCTCCAACACCTCAACATCTTTCTTGAAGTGCTGGGCCCAGAACTGGACACAGTACTCAAGGTGCGGCCTCACCAGTGCCGAGTACAGAGGGATGATCACTTCCCTAGACCAGCTGGCTACACTATTCCTAATAGAGGCCAGGATGCCATTGGCCTTCTTGGCCACCTGGGCACACTGCTGACTCATGTTTAGCCGGCTGTTGATCAGCACCCCCAGGTCTCTTTCCACCGGGCCGCTTTCTAACCACTCTTCCCCCAGCCTGTAGCGCTGCATGGGGTTGTTGTGGCCGAAGTGTAAGACCCGGCACTTGTTCTTGTTGAACCTCATGCCATTGGTCTTGGCCCATCTATCTAACCTGTCCAAATCCCTCTGTAGGGCCTTCCTACCCTCCAGCAGATCGACACTCCCACCCAGCTTGGTGTCATCTGCAAATTTACTGAGGGTGCATTCAATCCCTACATCTAGATCATCTATAAAGATATTGAACAGCACTGGCCCCAGAACAGAGCCCTGGGGAACACCGCTAGTGACCGACCACCAGTTGGACTTTGCCCCATTCACCACCACTCTCTGGGCTCGGCCATCCAGCCAGTTTTTAACCCATCGAAGAGTCCACCCATCCAAGCCCCGGGCAGCCAGTTTGTCCAGGAGGACGCTGTGGGACACAGTGTCGAATGCCTTACTGAAGTCTAGATAGACTACATCCACAGCCCTGCCCTCATCTACTAAGCGGGTCACTTGGTCATAGAAGGAGACCAGGTTGGTCGAGCAGGACCTGCCTTTCATGAATCCATGTTGGCTGGCCCCGATGCCCCGATTGTCCTGCATGTGCTGTGTAATGGCACTCAGGATGATCTGTTCCATCACCTTGCCTGGCACCGAGGTCAGGCTGACAGGCCTATAGTTCCCTGGATCATCCTTCCAACCCTTCTTGTAGATGGGCGTCACGTTTGCTAATTTCCAGTCAGCTGGAACTTCTCCAGTTAACCAGGACTGCCGGTAGATAATTGAGAGTGGTTTGGCAAGTTCATTTGCCAGTTCCTTCATTACCCTGGGGTGAATCCCATCTGGGCCCATAGCCTTGTGGGTGTCCAACTGGCACAGCAGGTCACTAACCGTCTCCTCCTGGATCATGGGAGGTTCACACAGCCCCCAGTCCCTAACTTCAGGCTCTGGGGGCCGAGTTTCCTGAGAACAACCGGTCTTGACATTAAAGGCCGAGGCAAAGAAGGCATTGAGCACCTCTGCCTTTTCCTCATCCCCTGACACGACACTACCCTCCTCATTCAGCAAGTGGTGGAGGCTCTCCTTGACCCTCCTTTTGCTGTTGATGTATTTGTAAAAGCTTTTTTTGTTATCTTTGACTTTAGCAGCCAAATCAAGTTCTAATTGAGCTTTGGCCCTTCTAATCTTCTCCCTACACGACCTGGCCACGTCCCTATAGACCTCCCGAGTTACCCGACCCTTCTTCCAGAGCAAGTAGGCTCTCTTTTTTTCCTTAAGTTCTAGTCTAAGTTCCCTGTTGAACCAGGCTGGTCTTTTTCCCCGACGGCTTGCCTTCCTACAGACTGGGACAGCCTGCTTCGCTGGCAGGGGTGATACTGTTGTGGGTGTCTATTACAGGCCACCGGATCAGGATGAGGAGGGTGATGAGGCCTTCTACAGGCAGCTGAGAGCAGTCTCGCAATTACAGGGCCTGGTTGTCATGGGGGATTTCAACTACCCTGATATTTGCTGGAGGCCTACTCAGCCAGCCATCCCCAGTCCAGGAGGTTCCTCCAGTGCATTGATGATAACTTTCTGATGCAAATGGTGGATGAGCCAACTAGGAGAGGAGCGCTGCTGGATCTGATCCTCACTAACAAGGAGGGTCTGGTTGAAGAGGTGAAGGTTGAGGGCAGCCTTGGTTGTAGCGACCATGAGATGGTAGAGTTCAGGATCTCATGTGGCAGGAACAGAATAGCTAGCAGAATCACAACCCTGAACTTCAGGAGGGCCAACTTTGGCCTTTTCAAGCAATTGCTAGGGGAAATCCCATGGGACAGGGTACTAGAAGGTAAGGGGGCTCAAGATAGTTGGTTAGCATTCAAGGACTGCTTCTTCCGAGCTCAAGATCAGAGCATCCCAACAGGTAGGAAGTCAAGGAAGGGTACCAGGAGACCTGCATGGTTGAACAGGGAACTGCTGGGCAAACTCAAGTGGAAGAAGAAGGTGTACAGATCGTGGAAGGTGGGGCTGGCCACTTGGGAGGAATATAAGTCTGTTGTCAGAGGATGTAGGGAGGCAAGTAGGAAAGCTAAGGCCTCCTTGGAATTAAACCTTGCAAGAGAGGTCAAGGACAACAGAAAGGGCTTCTTCAAATACATTGCAGGTAAAACCAACACTAGAGGCAATGTAGGCCCACTGATGAATGAGGTGGGGGTCCTGGAGACAGAGGATAAAAAGAAGGCGGAGTTACTGAATGCCTTCTTTGCCTCTGTCTATACTGTTGGAGGCTGTCCTGAGGAGCCCTGGACCCCTGAGGCCTCAGAAGAAGTCAGGATAGAGGAGGAATCTGTCTTGGTTGATGAGGGCTGGGTCAGGGACCAATTAAGCAACCTGGATGTCCATAAATCCATGGGCCCTGATGGGATGCACCCGCGGGTGCTGAGGGAGCTGGCGGAAGTCATTGGTAGGCCACTCTCCATCATCTTTGCTAAGTCGTGGGCAACGGGAGAGGTGCCTGAGGACTGGAGGAAAGCGAATGTCACTCCAGTCTTCAAAAAGGGCAAGAAGGAGGACCCGGGTAACTATAGACCGGTCAGCCTCACCTCCATCCCCGGAAAGGTGATGGAGCAACTTGTTCTTGGTGCTGTCTCTAGGCACATCAAGGATAGGGGGATCATTAGGGGCACTCAGCATGGCTTCACCAACGGGAAGTCTTGCTCAACCAACTTGATAGCCTTTTATGCGGATGTTACCCGGTGGATAGATGATGGTAAAGCTGTGGATGTGGTCTATCTCGATTTCAGTAAAGCGTTTGACACGGTCTCCCACAGCATCCTCGCAGCTAAACTGGGGAAGTGTGGTCTGGATGATCGGGTAGTGAGGTGGATTGTAAACTGGCTGAAGGAAAGAAGCCAGAGAGTAGTGGTCAGCGGGACAGAGTCCAGTTGGAGGTCTGTGTCTAGCGGAGTTCCGCAAGGGTCGGTTCTGGGACCAGTTCTATTCAATATATTCATTAATGACTTGGATGAGGGATTAGAGTGCGCTGTCAGCAAGTTCGCTGATGACACAAAACTGGGAGGAGTGGCTGAGATGCCGGAAGGCTGTGCAGCCATTCAGAGAGACCTGGACAGGCTGGAGAGTTGGGCGGGGAGAAATTTAATGAAATATAACAAGGGCAAGTGTAGAGTCCTGCATCTGGGCAAGAACAACCCCATGTACCAGTACAAGTTGGGGGCAGAGCTGTTGGAGACCAGCGTAGGGGAAAGGGACCTGGGGGTCCTAGTGGACAACAGGATGACCATGAGCCAGCAGTGTGCCCTTGTGGCCAAGAAGGCCAATGGCATCCTGGGGTGTATTAGAAGGGGTGTGGTTAGCAGGTCAAGAGAGGTTCTCCTCCCCCTCTACTCTGCCCTGGTGAGGCCGCATCTGGAGTATTGTGTGCAGTTCTGGGCCCCTCAGTTCAAGAAGGACAGGGAACTGCTAGAGAGAGTCCAGCGCAGAGCCACGAAGATGATTAAGAGAGTGGAACATCTCCCTTATGAGGAGAGGCTGAGGGAGCTGGGTCTCTTTAGCTTAGAGAAGAGGAGACTGAGGGGTGACCTCATTAATGTTTCTAAATATGTAAAGGGCAAGTGTCAAGAGGATGGAGCCAGGCTCTTCTCAGTGACATCCCTTGACAGGACAAGGGGCAATGGGTGCAAGCTGGAACACAGGAGGTTCCACTTAAATTTGAGGAAAAACTTCTTTACGGTGAGGGTGACTGAACACTGGAACAGGCTGCCCAGAGAGGTTGTGGAGTCTCCTTCTCTGGAGACATTCAAAACCCGCCTGGATGCGTTCCTGTGTGATATGGTCTAGGCAATCCTGCCCTGGCAGGGGGATTGGACTAGATGATCTTTCGAGGTCCCTTCCAATCCCTAACATTCTGTGATTCTGTGATTCTGTGATTCTGTGATTCTGTGATTTAGCAATTCCCTTTTGAAGCATGTCCAGCCTTCCTGGACTCCTTTGCCCTCCAGGACCGATTCCCAAGGGACTCGGTCCACCAGCCTCTTAAACAGGCTAAAGTCAGCCCGCCGGAAATCTAGGGCAGAAGTTCTACTCTTGCCCCTCCTTACTTCCCCCATTATTGAAAACTCTAACATTTCATGGTCGCTACTCCCAAGACAGCCACCGACCCTCACATCTCCCACTAGTCCTTCTCTGTTCACAAACAACAGGTCAAGCAGGGCCCCTCCTCTGGTGGGCTCATTTACCACTTGCATGAGGAAGTTGTCCTCCACACATTCGAGGAACCTCCTAGATTGCTTCCTCTCTGCCATGTTGTATTTCCAGCAGACATCCGGCAAGTTGAAGTCGCCCACGAGTACAAGGGCCGGCGACCGGGCGGCTTCTGACAGCCGCTTGTAAAATGCCTCGTTCGCCTGCTCATCCTGGTTGGGTGGTCTATAACAGACTCCCACTGTAGTGTCCGCCCTGCCAACCTTCCCCCTGATCTTCACCCATAAACATTCAACCTTGTCATCCTCACCATCTTCCTCAATTTCGACACAGTCCAAGCACTCCCTAACATACAGCGCTACCCCACCACCTCTCCTGCTTCGCCTGTCCCTCTTAAAGAGCTTATAGCCATCCATAGCTTCACTCCAGTCATGAGAGTCATCCCACCACGTTTCTGTGATGGCAACCACATCATAACCTTCCTGCTGTACAGTAGCTTCTAGCTCTTCCTGTTTGTTGCCCATACTGCGTGCATTGGTGTAAACACACTTCAGCTGGGCTAGCGGCCTTGCCCCCGACGCAGGCCTGTCACCCCTAGGTTCATTTGTGGCTGCCCTGGTCTTATCCCCCTCCCCCATCGAACCTAGTTTAAAGACCTCTTGATCAGCCCTGCCAACTTCTGGGCCGTAACCCTTTTCCCCTTCTGATTCAGCTGTTCCCCATCCGGCATAAGCAGGCCCGGTGCCATGAAAGCCGCCCCGTGGTCAGCAAACCCAAAATCCCACCTCCGGCACCAGTCTCTTAGCCACATATTAATCTGTTGTACTTTCGTAGTCTTTTTCCTATTTCCACCGAATACCAAAGGAATTGAAGAGAATATCACCTGCGCACCTACCCCCTTTACCAAACGCCCCAGGGCCCTGAAGTCCCTTTTGATAGCCCTGGCACTTCTCTCTTCAATCTCATCCCTACCCACCTGGAATACTAATAGTGGGTAGTAGTCAGAGGGCCTCACCAGATCAGGAATCCTCCTGGCAACATCCCTTACCCGAGCCCCAGGGAGGCAGCAGACTTCCCTGTGAGTCGGGTCTGGCCTGCATATGGGGCCCTCCGTTCCCCTTAGCAGGGAGTCGCCTATAGCAATTACTTTTCTTTTCTCCTTTTTGGAGCTGGTTGCAACCCTCTTACTCGGTTGCTTCTGTTTACGTAGTCCCGTAGAGGGTCTTTCACCTAGATTTGTGTCTTCTTGACACTCAGGAAGATGCTCAGGCTCCAGCACCTCATACCTATTCTGCAGGGGCACGTGGGGAGGGGAGGAAGGTCGGGATGGGGTTCGCCTGCCACCCCGAGCAGGGACCTGCCTCCATTCCCCCCCATCCCCTAGCTCTCTTCCTGCTCCTTGTGGAAGAGGAAGAGGATCCTCCACTATCCGGGGAGCATTAGGCCTGTCCGTTTTCCCCAGGACAGGCAGGGAACAGCACTGCCCACCATCCTCTTCCTGGGACGCTCTTGTACTCTTTAACCTTTCCACCTCCTCCTTGAGCTGGGCCACCAAGGAGATCAGGTCGTCAACCTGTTCGCACCTCACACAGGTGAGGTCTCCGTTACCCTCGAGTGCCAGGGCCAGGCTCTGGCACTCCCTGCAGCCTGCCACCTGCACCTCCGCATGCTTCCGCAGCAGGTCCGTTTGGGTTGCCATGTCTTTTCTGACACCCACAAGGGACTTAGGTCCCCGCCGAGTGGAAACCATACCTGCCTGCCCGCCTACCCTGCTCGCCCGCCCTGCCTGCGAGAACTGCTGAGGTCATTTTGAAAGATACAACAGCTGAGGTCATTTTGAAAGACTGTTGAGATCTGGATGGTTTCAGCTGCTCTGAAGAGCCAGATCCCTCAATTCTATATGATGTTCATGTCAAGGTTCAAATTTAAATCTAGTTTCACACAGTATTTTGCATGACAGTTTCATAAGGTTTCACAAAATAGTTAAAATAAGAAAACTAGAAATCACTAATTTGAAATTAGAGATGATTCAGCAAAAAAATCACAACAGTCTGGTTTTTGCTCAAAAGCAGATGGATAGCTTGTGAAATTAATGGAATACAAATGTACTGTTTTCTGCAGACAAGCTTACTAATTAGCAGCTGATTTTCACATCAAAGTCAAATGCCATTCTAAGACATGTTAGATTTAATTCCAGATAACTTATTTTATAGTCAGCCAATATATAGACTGACACAGGACACAACATATGGACAAACGTCAGGTTATTTCAGAGAGAACATACTCCACTCATGCAGATTTAAAGTGGCTTCCAGGCTTACTGGCCATATATTTTAAAAGAACTCTTCATTGGGCATGTGTTTATCTCCCAGTCAGTCTGCTCAGTTTTTGTGCTGAATTATGTCACAGCCTGCTCGCCTGGAACATGATTGTTAGCTCAAATGCATACTATGAAGTAAGATGTTGTCTGAAAAGGGTGCTTGGTTAAGAGCTTAGACCTGCATGACGTCCATAAATTGAGAGCCCTGCTGGCCAAACCTGTAGGTATGTTAATAGAAGTATTCATACCCTGATCCAACCAAAACCTACTTGTGCTTTTTACTTCCAGCAGTTTGAGTTTTAATTCATACCTGCATAGTTCACACCTGAAATTCCCCCATAGCTCTCTCAAATTAGGTCCCTGTGCGCCTTTACAGGCCAGTGAAGTTCACATTGTAACACCTGCAAAATTTAAAATCTGTATGAATGCACAAGCACCGTGATTTTAAAGATGTATTTTTAGATAAATAATGGAAGAAGCCTGCAAAGTGAACGGTAGACTGCCACCCTATTGCTCTTCTATCCTACCTGTCCAATTTAACTTCTTTAAACTGCTTCTGATTTTACATTCTTATCATGTTTCTTCTTATACATCTCCTTCCTCAGATTAAAAACAATAAACACTAGCATCTCATCCACTTCTCATCATGCTTATAGCGAGTCTCTCAGTGCAGTTTCAGAGACCTCTGAGAAGATATACTCTATATTGCTTTTCATACAACTAACACAGTCACAGACTTAACTTTCTCATTAAGCATTTTGTTTTTACTTTTGAACTGCAGTTGCTCATTGATCAACCATTAGTGAGTTTTCCACTTTAGTAACTAGATCATTTTCAGGAGTTCATGCAGTTAATTTTGAATTCTGTACCAGTTAGGTAGTTAAAGGGTGGCATCCCCTCCTCCAACAGGACTGCTGTCATCAACACTGATTTCATTCAGTATCATAGTGCCCACTCCCTTAATTTACTCCCTCAGCTTCCTTGTGTTTTCTTTCAGCTTTAATAACCTGCATTACAGTCACCTGCAAACTTTGCTCTCAGTGTTTATTGCCTGTCTCTGGTTAACGAACTAAACATAAATCATAACTTTGTTAAACTTTCTGCCATGATACAAGCTACTATTTAGTCATATTCTTATGTGTTTGCACATGGTAGTACTTAGAAATGCATCCCATCTTGTTCCTAATCTTGAATTTTTTCAACTTCTGTCAGTCTTACTAAGATTCAACCAAACAACAGCTTTTTTAAAAAAACCTGCACATTACTTCATCCCTCTTGATTCTGCAGGTTCTACATAAATCCAAAGGAACTTATATAACAGTAATGTAAAGTCTTTTTACAGCTTAATGAACAAATTTATATCTATACAGTGGTAACCCAAATTCATCAATTTCTCAACCACTAAGCAATTAGATTAAGCTTTGTCAGTGTATCCAGGTGTCTCCAACACTTCAATAAATCAAGTCAGGAATTAGGAACTAGAAAATGAAACAAAATCGTTTATGTTAATTCAATTACAAAAAAAATACTTAATCACTGTGAAATTCAGGATGAATCAGATCTACTTAGAAAGTGCACTGTAGACATGATGAATCTGTCAGAATTTCTCCAGTAAGCTAAATCAAAATTCTCAAAGCTGATGGATGACAGATATTTAGATACCACATAGTGATGCTAACTCTGATCTTGATATCTAAGCAAGGGACCTGATTGCAGATATCATTCTCCCTAGAAGTATATTATCATGGTTTAAATAAAAATAAATCTTTGCCTTACAGCATTTCTGATTTTGCCTTTCCTTTTATCATATGTTTGATATCTGTAGGGACAACAAATACAAAGAATTCTGTGAAAGGAGATTAATTCTGGGGAAACTCATACCCTCAATGAACATATTCCTCATTGCTTCTGTATTCCTGTTGAATCTTTACAGATTCATAAAAAATAAACTAGCATTTATTTACCACATATTAAACTATCAAGTCTAAGTCAAATGCTTTGTTGAACATACACAGAATGGCTCATTTTGAGTGTTAACCTTTTAAGGAACTCATGAGTTCTATGCAGATTGTGATATCTACAGCTAGTTGCCAGAAGTAATTGCCAGAAAAGTTGTAATTGTCCACTCACTATAATATATTGAAAGAGCATGTGGTATGCATCTATTTGTTGGTAATGGGTTACTTTATGTCATACTTTGCAAATTAAATGAACCAAGAAAAAGATACATGATTAAAAAAATATTAATTTTGAAGCAAGACAGCCACTATGTTACAAATCTTACCTTTAAGTGCATGAATAACAAGAGTTTCAGATCAGACTGTCAAGCTTACAAGTTAATTCAGGTTTAAATGTCATTGTAATCTTCACTTTGCATATATTTGTATTAATTTAAAATTAAAATTACACTCTAGCATGTTCTCAGCTTTCTGTAATCCTCCCTGGTTTTGCTTATCAACAACTACAATCTTTGATCATTCAACTATGTGATGCCTGCTGTCAGGTACACCTGTTTCTTTCCAAAGGAAGAACATGAAGACTCACAGAAGGATCAAGTGCTTAATGTCATCAGCTGTATGTGACATATAAAAAGCCAAAAGGTGGGAAATAATACTGTGGGGTATTTTCAGTGTAGCAAAACCTGAATGCTTGACTAGGATACTGAGCTGGTTACTGGATATGACTGAAAAATTCTGATCTTGTTAGCAGATGTTGTTGGTATGCACAGACATGTCTTCTCTCATTTTGGATTTATACTTCTTAAAAATAATGACATGACACTAATCAAACTTTTGATTAAACACTAATTCCTAGTTTTCAGCAGAAAAAAAATACTGAACTTTATAATAGAGTTTGTGAGAAAGATAAGCTACCAGCCTGCATAAAGCTAAGAGGTGTTTGGATTATCTTGAAGGGATAAATTACAGTATTCTTAAATTCAAGCTAATTAATTTACATAAAAATCACAGGGAAGTTTCAATCAGTAGCGAACCCTGAATGTGTTTTATTCCAAAGTATGCTCTTATGAAGTTTTCAGCACAGTTTGGGTTAGTTTGCTGAAGATGTGGTAATCTTTATGCCAGATCTTATGGTTCATCTTGTGAAGATTTTGTTCAACACCAAATGCTTATAAATGCTTCAAAAAAAGACGCAGAACCTCCCCATGCTTGGTAAACAATAAGATAAAATTAGGTTGTAACTAAAGTTACATTAAGAGTTCCCTAATCTGACATTAATCAAAATTTAGCTGTCAATAAAGGTAGGAAACAGTCTTTATCATCATGTTAGCTAAGTAGCAGGTAAACCTGACTGGAAATTTAATCCAACTACACAGGAAATTTCTTCCCGGTTGTCTTATACATGGAAACATGAAGAGTTTTATCTTCTCTTCCTGAGGGGATTTGTGTTCTCTAAGGGCTTGTTCTCAGTAATATAAAGAACTAATCCTTTAATACTACAAACCTTGTCTTAGGTGTAGCATGTAGCAATGAATGCCAGAAAATAATTAGCATTATGTAAAAGAATTAAATATTTAACTTTTTATCAATTGCTTTCCATTTCACTTGTTATACCCTTGCAATTGTATTGTACAACAGTTAACAAGTATCCAAATCTGTAAATTATCCTTTATGTAACAGCTCTCATTTTTCAAAAAGTCCTACTAGTTTCTGCTACTCATAAGGCTTTAAAAAAAATGAAATTGTGGAGTCATACTCCATACATTTCTGTAGGTAGACAGAATTCTCATTGAATCTGGGCTATTCCAGAATAGGATCATTTTATCACATGACAAGGGGCAAATTCTTTTTCTCCTATTTAAGAAGTATTTTTAATGTCCAAATAAAGAACAGTTGGAGAGCAGCTATTGCTCAGCATTTTGAAATAGTTCATTCACAGGATCTGCAGCTGAAGTAGTGTGTTCAAAACAGAATGTGAGATAACTGATTGTCTGATACTTTGGATGGGATTCATCTCTCTTAGGATTTCAATATCTACTGTCTACACATCTGCATCTGAGACAGCTACTTCAGTTTTTCCATTAATAAAATGAAATTCATACTTTTAAGACATGAATCCTGTAACCTATTTCAAGCATTTTCTTTAGAATAAGATCAGTCATGCACTTTTTTTTCCACTGATTATAAAGGAGTTTAGATGGATAGTTCAGAAGTGAGCATTTGATCCAGTGAACCTGCCAAGTTAAAGCTACCTCACAAGTTAAAACTGCATGTGTGTCTTTGTTACTATCAGCACATATTACTATCTCCCAGTTGCTTAATTTTCCAGAACCTTTTGTTCTATATCATAACTAGTTATTTACTCTGATGATAAACTATGTGGCATAAAAGCTATTTTGATTGCAATCTCAACTGTACAAATATCTCACAAAAATATGTTCAAGAGAGGCTCTTTTCCAGTGAAGGATGTAACCCATGCTCACAATACCTGCAAATTCTCCAATATGTTAATTAAATATCTGAACAGACTATATTTGTCCTTGCTCATTTTTTGAACAGTAGGAGAACACAGTTCTAAAAGGCTAACACTTGATAAAATTATAACAGCACTGACAGAAGTTGATGACTCTTATGTGATTCATACTATTACAGGACACTTTCTCAATACACAGCTTGTAACAGAAGCGTGCGGTATCTGTCACTCAATACAAAGCTCATAACAGAAGCATATCGTATCTGCCACTTCAAATCCTCATTCAGCCAGGTTTAACTGATGTCTGAGAAACAGCACAGCACCTGAAAATAGCTACAGTAGCTGATGCCTCTACTGTCAATGTCTGCTGTCTTCAATTTTCATAACACAGTGACTTAGCAGATGTGACTTTACAGTACTGCTATGGAGTTTGATAATACAGAACATGTAACAGAATAAAAGGATTGATGGTCTGAAGAGTAGCAAAGTCAAATGGTTTCTTAATATCCTCATAGCATAAGATCTGATAGACTTCAGGAGCCAAGAGTTGATGTGATCAACACCACGCAGCAGGAAAAAAAGAAATACGCATAGGCTCCGTAGTGCAATATGCATGAAAAATGTTGTGACAAAACCTATCACTAGTAGTATCCTCTTAGCTGAAGTGGACTAAACTAATCCATTTATTATCTTAGAGAAAGAAAGTTTTGAAGGCTGAACATCTGTATGCAATAATGAACTTACTGTAATTGAAAATAAAAACAAAAGATATACCAACTGTTGCACTGCAAATTAGTGGAGTGCACTCTTGATTTGCTAACAGCTGGAATCTCTGATTAACCTAATATAATGAGATACTTTATTCTTCACTAAAGTACTTTTCAAAAATCTATCCAAAGATTTTTCTTCATCAGAAAAAATGCTGTTAATCATAATCTATCAACAGTATGTGAAATCTGGTTAAATTCTTCTGTTCTTGGCTCCAGCAGCCTTCTTTCACTTGTTGAGGTGACCTAAATACTTATGCACTGCAAATTTAGTTTATTGTGCAGCTAAAAAAATGCCATTTATTTTACAAATGTTGTTCAAAGCTGTGCTTTTTTTTTTTTAAATTAAAAAAACACATAGTAAGTACACAATTTAGCATTTGTATTTTTTATTGAGTTACTGCAGTCATGCACATAAAAGACAGGAAAGGCTTCTGAAAAGCCATTTCCAACACAAAGAATATGCATCTTAAGGATACCCAAGTTCTCCATTTTGGGAATATGCATTCTGGAGTGATATCTCCTATTAAGACTGCCGTAATTACCTTTATGTCTATAGATGCCATACTGGAGAGTTTTCTACTTCAGATATGTAATTTACAAGGACTTCTAAAAGGAGTAGACTTTTCTCAAATATATTAATGCTTTTATATACCAACAGGTCCAAAGAGAACTTGGAACTTTCATTTCAGAAATAAGCAGGAACTTAAATTACATGAGAAAAAAACCCCCACAAGATAGAATCCAGAAAGAGAAATGATTTTAAGTTCCAACATTCTTCCTGTCCAAAAATTGGAGGACATACCCCTAAACCTTTGTACTGCATTTTGAGATCTAGTCATGAAAACATGAAAGAGTTGAATATTCTTCTTAGTTTATTTTCAAAATATTTAAATATCCTTATTACATTTGTTGAGCCCATTTTGAAGTTAACTTTACTTTAGCTGCCAATATTTATGATTTCTTTTCAAAACAGTTGTGTTATACAGCAAAAGTGGCTAAACTATTTGAAATTACTAACGGTCTTACCTTACAAAAATAGGCCTCATTAGATGAGCAGTTAGGTATTTTTCATCCAGCTTGTCTGAAGTGATTAATTTGCTTTTCCAAAGCAAAACAGCAAACTATTCTCACATGTCCATAATTAGCATTGTGAATATCTGGTTTTGGCATAAAATCTCTAAATACTCTATTTGGAAACTTGCTAAAATATCAGAAGAGAACACCATGTTGCCCTTCTTCTAACCTTCCCAGACTTAACATAACCTTTCTAAAATGAAAAGCCTAAAACTGCATAGGATACCCAAAGTGGGGTGAATCATGAGTTTACACTCATGATGATACTTTTTGGTTTTATTTTCTTTCTGTATGTATTCTTAACTTCCAGTTGTCTTTTTTGACCACTGCTGAATGCTAAACTGATATTTTTAAGGAACTGTCTATCAAAACACTCAAAACTTGCTCCCAAGTAATAAAACTAGCCTTTGGGAGACATTTTATAAAACTTTGTTTGGAAAACCAAGGGGATATATCAACTGGGTCAATCCTATCTGCATCTTTGCTAATTCCTTCAGAGAATTCTTAAGCTTGATTTGTGAGGCAGGACTTAAAAAAAAATTCAATTCTTTTCAAACAGGCTGTGCAAATCCAGATGCCCACTAATTATTACAGTTTTTATTTGTCTGGTTTAATACTGATGTCAGGCTGATAGGTCTGTACCTTCCCATATCTTTCTAGAACTTTTATTTTTAAAGTCAGTGCTACATTTTCTACTCTACCTTGGTAGAAAGGAAACTGATAAAGTCTTGCTTAAAAATATTTTTAGTAATTTATCTGCTCTTCCCCTGAGCTCTCTTAGAAAGTAAACTCCATTCCAGTCCTGCTGATCTGTGTGTTCATGCTATCAGCTTGTTCCATATCCTCTTCAATTTCAGACTTATCTTCTGCTGAGCCATCCTTGAAAATGGGGTCTAGCGTGTGAATTGCTACCGTTCTTTCATAGTGTAACCTCATGAGAATAATTTTAGCTTCTCAACAGACTCTCTAAAAGGTTTCTTGATTTTTCTGTCTGAAGAAAGTTATACTGTTTATTTTGATTCCTATGTAAATTGCTTCTCAAAGTCTTTTGGATTAATTATCTTTTAAAATTTTGATTGCCAAAGTTCTTCATATTTTCTACTTTCATTCTGAAAAGGCTGTCTTCAGCTTTTTAGAGATGGTTTCTTATGTCTGATGATTTTTCTTACCTTCTTGCTTAGCTAAACCAGCTTTCTTGTATTCATTAGTGCTGCACTTCTTGGAAGGCGTCCTTCAGTAATGGCCATAAAACCTGTAAGGATTTAATTCCCTTAGCTTTGCTTTTTAGTTTCTTCCTAAAGAGTTTCTGTATTTTTACATATGTTCCTTTTCAGTGGACTTACTGGCTTTTGCAAATCCTGTGATGATGCTAAATATAATTACAATCATTGTTGTTAAAGAGTTACTCCTCAACAATAAATATTTTAGCCAGACCCTGAACACTGCTTGGCACCAAATCACAGACTGCCTTTCCTTTTGTGGATTCCCTATGCAGCTGCTCCAAGAAATAAATAATCACTTACCACATATAAAACTTTCTCCACTGCATCACATCCTGACATTATGTCAGGGAAAAAATGGAAAATAGTAGAGAAACTCATCCTGATGCCTGGTCCAGGGTTTTCTTAATGCTTTCACACAAGAGCTTCATATCTCCAGAAATACCGAGACGTTAGTGCTATTTTCTGTCTTTGAGGATAGTTAGCTAATGCTCAACCTTCCAGGATAAATTTCCCTAAGAATGTCCCAAATTGTGGAAATATACAGCAACCTCCAGTCTCCTCCTGCTGCCCTGCAACTGACTTCCAAATAAAGTGATCCCTCCTTTTCACTCATGCATTAAAATAGTACCTGGAGAGAAGGGCCAGCTTCTAAAGTGACATCCAAGTAGTGTCTCCCTCGACAGAGGGTGAAGGGGAGGACTCACTTGAACTGCCTGTTCCTCCTTCTGGCATTTTTCACCTCTGCCAGTTTATTCTCGAGGAATTTACCAGGACCAATCCAGTTGATCACGTACTGTGCTTTCCTTTCACTTGCTAAGGGAAGGAAGCCAACTTTGCAGTGGCTCCTGCTGCTCCCATGCTGGCCAGTGGAAGCATGCTGAGATATTAGGATGGCGTAAAATTTTCACTTAGGTAGACTGGCACAATTTAGTTTAAGATTATTCTTTTGAATTTATCTGAAAATATCACTATGCTTTTCTTTTTCCATTCTCTAGCATTGTTATTTCTAAGACAGTTTGAAAATTGCCCTTTATGTTTTCGCCTGGCTTCAGGGTTTTTAAAGGAGCTGAAATTAACACAGCAGTAGATTTAAATGTAGTGATTGAATCTTAATGGTCAGTATTTTATCATGCCAAAATATTGCTGTTCATGGGTAAAACAGTAACTCCAATTCGGGTTTAACTATTTAATCCCAAATTTAGCTGATGAAAAGTAGGAAAAAGTGAAGTTACAATAATAGTCGACATTAGGTTTTTAAATTTCTTTTTTTTTTTTCCTTTTTCCCTCCATACATTGCCATGGGAGTTTGTGTTTCACTTCTTTTGGAGTCTAAAATTTACTCCCAAAACACAGACGTTATTCACTTATCTGGATAAATCTTTCTGGAAAAGACAAAAATAATTATTCCTGGCTCCAGGTGGACAAACTGATCCTAGGAAATGTGTTTCTTTTAGATATGAAAATTCCTGCTCCAAATAATTAAATGAGGTCCAGTTGACTTCAGTGGATACTTGATTTACCTCAGTGAAATCAAGATATGAGACAATGCATTTTTATGTGGCTAATATCATCTTTTCTATATAAAGAAAAAAATCTCAACAACGTGCAAAGAACTGTGCTCTCATAACAAACTGCAGATACAGTAGCCTAACCACAGTTGTCAAAAACTGTTGATGTTCCACTCAATTCATTAATCCATTTATCATTTGAATTTTTACTAGCTGGAGACTTACAAAGTAACTTTTTGTAACTGTTTTTTCCTTAAATACACAAATAATCAGATTCTGTCATTTCCTTGACAAAGTGGCTTTTAAATTCTGGTCAGCAAACCCAATATTGGTCAAAAATATAATTCTACAATTAACTCCTTCATATTCCCAAAACTTTTTAAAGTACAGGGGATTTTTGTTGGGGGTTAGGGAGATAGGAATTGGCACTTTTTTTGATAGCAAACCAGTCTCTTTAATGATTATGACAATTGTAGTGACATTGATGTCATCAATGACATCATTAATGATGATTACAGTGGCAATGACATTGTGATGCCCTGTTGTTCTGTTTATATATAGTTATTAACTTTTGTGGTCAGAAAAGATGTAATTGCCCAGTCACTGTTGTAGGTTGGTCCACGCTGCAGAAATGAAGATTCCTGGCTTTCCAACAAATAGAAATTACATTATATGCTATACCAAGGCTATAATGGGCTATGAAAAGAAACTGTCAGGAGTCTAGCAACGGAGAAGAAATCTTATACCGTATCAAGGGAAAATAAGCTGTTTAAGAAATGCTGTCGGCATTGGCCTTGTTTATGTTAACCATTAACTATGGAGCTTGTACTGTGTGAGTTCAGTGCCAGCACAAAGATGCTGTTAAACTACAAAGCTGCTTGTGACCTACTCATCCTATTTTAAAATTATGTTTTTATCCCTTGTACAGCGGACAGATGCTTTTGTTGCCCGTAGCACCAGATATTAATAAAGTTAAGCATTAACTTGATATAACTAGCTATCTTACCATAAACAGCATCTCTCCTCAGATGTGGGTGTCTTAACCGTCCGTCCTTTCGCAGGCTGCCAACAATGACTGTAACACAGGATAGAAATAGCACAAGCCCGATCACTACTCCAGCCACCAGAAGGGGTGAAACAAGTAAACTGGTATCATTTCCATTTTCACCGTAGCTGGGGAATTCGCTGGCTGGGCTGCTCTGGTTCAAGTGAACTTCTGTACATGGAGAGAGAAAGAACGTGTCAGTTGTGAAAAGATATATTTACAAAGTGTGGTTGTGATATGGTCTAGGCAATCCTGCCCCGGCAGGGGGATTGGACTAGATGATCTTTCGAGGTCCCTTCCAATCCCTAACGTTCTGTGATTCTGTGATTCTGTGATTATATTTGGCCCATATACGTGGCAGAGGAAGAGGCAAGGGGAGAAAGCGGAGTCTTCCACTACACTTTAATTTCTCTCCCTTACTGCCTCTTCATCTGTCTCAGCATACAGTGATAAATGACTGTCTGAAGGCTTCACTTCATACAGATTCTGCATTACTTGCTGGGATGGTTATCTTATTTGACTCGATTGTAGCTCTCTTTAACTTACAGTACTAATTTATCACCAACATGACTTACTGTGAATTCCTTGTGCCTTTTGTATTTTAGTGTGCCAATGACAGAGTGTCTTCCTTCCACCAGTCTTCTGTTGACTAGTATGCCGGTGATGTCATGTATGGCCAGACATTTTAAGTCCCTTCATCTTGTTTCTTTGTCACGTTTCTCTCTGAAAATTAGAAGACACAGAAAGTAAATGTTAAACAGAGAGTAAACCAGATTATTTTAGTATATTGGAGGATGCAAGACCACTGCCTAGGACATGTTACATAATATTAATGATGAAGTTGTTGGTTTAAATGTCAAGAAGGAAGATTCAGGTTAGATTTTGAACTGTAATATTTGGAAAAATAACCCAGGAAACCTAACAATAGTGGCTTTATTATTAGTGTCTTTTTGTCTGTTGTGATTCCTTTACGTATTGCTTCAGAGTTAGTTTTATGGGTAATGGTCATCAGCTGTTACTTCTACAGATCATAATATGTCATGGTCTTTTTCTTTGTACATTTCTTACATCCCTCTAATACATTTTCCAGTGAAGTTCCCCTGGAAAGCTTATTGTCATGAAGGAAACAATTTTTTGTCATGGTTTTGATAGAAATTTTGTTTCTACTAATATTTACTAAAGATTCAAAAGCCAGACATTAGAAAGAAGACATGATAATTTATTAACAACCTGAACACTCAGCTCGGGCTGAGTCGTCAGAATTACAGCAGACTCTTTATTCATGCGAGGCAGACTCACAGACTTTGAGTATAAATGTTTTATGATGCTGATTTTCATTACAGTGTTAATTCTTTCACATTCTAATTAGCATATCTATCTTCAGGAAATACCTTACAATTTGATTACTCTTCCTGTCTCTTTCCTTTTCTTCTTTTCATACTTTTCATTCTAGTCTCATTGCACAGAATATTTAGTAAATACTGCTACCTACTCTGCCATATTCTCCACAACTATCAACAAAGGAACAGGGAGCGAGACATCAGAGTACACAGACAAACACTAGAAGATGAGGAACTGATGAGGTAGTACACTCACACACATGGATTACACGACAAACTTCCCAAGAAACCAGTAGGTTTCAGTTTAATCTTTCCACTGTGATTACCTGCAGTAAGGTATAATTCTGCGTGGTTCAAACCACTGTGCTGTTAGATGCTGCTGTGTTTGCAACTACACAATTCGTGCCTGAGACCTGGTTATCCTACTGCAAGATAATACAGCTGTATGTCAGAATGCAAGGGAGAACTCTTTCAGCTCGAAAGTGAAAGAGCTAAGAATATAAGAGAAAACAAAATCAACGACTTACTTAGAAAAAGTAATTCTAAAATACTCAGCCCGCATAACCTCTTGTCCTTCTTTATCTGAAGAAATACCTTGCAGAAAAATGTATCCTGAGAACAGGAACCCAATTTAAGCAAACAGCCACAGACTGTGTGTAAACTAACACTGCTATGTGTTAATTTAACAACGTAACACTTTTTTTTTGCGGGGGGGAGGAGAGGGAGAGAAGCCCACTTTATATCTAGATTTCTATACTGCTCATAAAATCAAAAGTCTCATGTACACTCAGCAATATAATTGTGCAGTGCACATGCAGACACACAAAGACACACATGATTACATCAGTATGGTCAGTATTGATGGCGTATATCCATTAGCAGAAGCCCATAAAAGAATGTTGGAAACATATCTGGAGCTGCTAGGTGATGATTTTTCTTGACAAGCTAATGTGCTATGCTGTGAGCAGAAACTGAATAAAATTGCTGAAAACAAGAAAACAGCTTCAGTTTCTTTCATGCAAAGTAAATCTCATGAAAAGTAGTGCACTTTGGCAGCACCCAAAAACTTAGACATCTCTTCAGGAAATGCAAGTAACAGATATATTCTTTTCACTTATTTTTCTGTTCTGTTGAGATTGATGTTGATTTTTTTTCATTTTTGTAGTAGACTACTGCTGATCACACTGCTATAGTTTAAATTATGTCAGCATTTCGATTGTGAAAGTATTTTCAAGGGACTTTAACTTGCCTAGAAAAATTACTGAAGACCACAGTGTGTCACACAAAAAACTCAGGCTGGTATAACAAAACTCTTTTATGATTAAGACCTCTCTCACATTTAATATAAGGTTTTGACAGTACATTGGTGGGCTTTTAAGTCTAGGGGAGAAATATATATGTATTACTCATTGACAATCTCTGGTTTAGGTGTTTTCTTGCCAAGCTTCAGCTACATTGTTTGTTATACTAAAAAAGCACCCATTGTTCCAAAGAAATGCAGTTTTCATTATAGACAGTGTTTTGCTCTAAAATGAGTTGGTAACAATAACTTCTAAGTGATATATGTGAAATGGAAATGTATGATTTGCTTCCTTTTTGGGAAAAAACCCAGCACCTAGCTAAGTGAACTAGAAAAAAAACCCTCACTCACACAAGATTTAATTTTTCCATCTTTATGCCCATTAGCCCCATACAAGTAAATTGCCCAGGGTGCAGTATGGAAGGCAGAATCAAGCCCAAGTCACAAATAAAAACTCCACCCTGTCCCATTAAAAAAAAAAAAAACACAAAACCAACCAAACAACAAAAACTCTGTGATGCCATACCCACACAACTGCTGTTTCTTTGACAAGTGACCGTCCTCAAAGGAACGCTTCATGCTTAGAGATGTTACTTTTAACTATCGCATCTTCTCCTGCCTCCCAGTCTATTTCATGGGAAATCTGATATCCATTTTCCAATACTGAACAGTGAAGAACAATTGCTGTCAGTTGTAATATGGATATCTCTGTGTCAATAATGCTGGCCACAACACTCAGCTCACTGGCAAAGATTTCTACTTAATAATAATAAAATGCTACTGAAGTCTGAATAGTCTTTTAGAAACCATGACTAAAGAATACACGTCACAATCCAGGCTGTACAATTAATAAACTACCAGCCACGCGCCATCTGTAAGAGCCCAACAACATTGCCCATTTTGGCTGTGGTGCTGAATGAGTCTGGAGAACCGTCAGTGGCTACCTCAGCCTTCATTCAGAGCATGGCCCAAAGAATGAGATCCAAACTTCTCTGACAGCAGGGTAGGGCTGATTTAGTAAGAAAGTTAAATATGGGCACTATAAAAGTAAAGACAAAATGACAAAAAAGATTGGTAGTAATTATGAAATCAAGACTTGAAAAGATCATTAATGAAGGAAATCAAGCCACACACTACAGAGATTCGAAGAACACAACTGAATTTTATGACAAGAGCAGTATTTCTCCAAAGTAATTTAAAAGTGGATGACTAGCTAAAAATAACTAGCATAAAAATATGGTCAAAGAAAAGCAAGAATACAAGTCATTAGACTGAAATGACCCCTTACATTGAAGTAAACCAGCCAGGGCTCTTCTGAACAGTAATCAGTTATTTAGTGTTCTGCCAATTTGAAGAAACAGATGTGTCTCATCAAACTTGCAGCAGTACAAATGTAGTTGAAGAAATCATATTCCAAAGTGCGCATACCTAACTTTTTCAGAAAGGAAAACTTTAAAACAGGTAGAATATCAAATTATACCTTTTAGAAAGTGTGGAAGTTTAGTGAGGCGTAGCAATCACAGACCAGGATTCAGTTATATAATTCTTTCATACTTCGGGGGAGCTGCAAATATGCCTGGTCTGTTGAATATCAGGATGCAGTCATTTATTAACACAGGCTTTGAAAAAAATGGGATAGGATTTTTGCTGGGATCTCTCTGCAGGTGGGAAGTTTTGAGATAAGTTACTTTAAATCCAAACTTACTTCCAAATCCAAGGACACTTCTTGTTGTTTACCTTGCCTACAATTCAGGTCATGGCAACCTTTTTCAGGTTGATTTGTTTGTTTCCTTGTTTACATTCCACAGTTATAAATAAAGATTATGATGGCAGAATTCTCCCGTGATTTTAAAATACTTTCTGCATAAAACACAGAGTTTTACTTGAAACAGCATTTAGAAACAACTCAGAAGTTAGGAAAGTAGAATTCCGTAGCACATATGCCTTTTAAAAAATACTAATTTTCAGAGCATAGTGTTTTTATTAAAAATATCATCAGACAGCCATTTTGCCACTTAAATACACTGCTCAAACAGGCAGCTGAAATTTTAGATACAGATTTTCATAAACATAACAATACATTATGCAATATGAAATAGGTATTTGAAACTGGTGATAAAGATGTTTGTCCGAGATCCTGTACTGCTAATTTAGCTGGCTGATGGAAGTGACAGAGTCTGCTGTGGAGCATTTTACTGACTTAGAGATAAGTATTAACAGAAGAGGTCAGCATTTACTTTTCTACAAGCAATACACAGTAAGACAAAGGTCAATGTTTTTCTCATGAGACAGGATAGCTAGATACTCATTCAGGTAAACAGTTATATTTACATATATTATTAAAGTAGATATATATTGTCACATTCCTACACTGTTACATCTCCAGAAATAAAAAAGTTAATATTCCATATAAAATTGTCGCTGAATTACTTTCTTTTGAAACTAACATTTAATAACAAGATGAACTCCAGGAAAAAAATAAAACCCCTCCCCTCAAAACTTCTATATGGAGCAGTATTAGAATTCCGCTGCAAGTAATTACATGTCTATGTCTGACTAGCTATTACAGTTAAACAGTTTAGTTAAATAATTGTTTATATAATCTTTAGGACTGGTGTGTTCCAGCCAAGCTGAAACAAGTAATTGGAATGCTATTTTCTTAGTCTTTGGGCGTCTGTATTTAAAACTTTGCATTTAAAGTGGGTTTTTGTTTGGTTTTGTTTCTTTGTTTTCCCACCTCTCTTCATAGAATCTCTTCTCATGTTTTTCTTCAAGAATACCCATGTTATGGCTCTATGTCTTTTGCAACATCTAGACAGTATTGTAGAACAGGTTTTACCTCTTAAGCCACCTGATTACCACCTCTCAGTTCTGTCTTCCAGGAATATATCTCAGAACCTCAGAGCTAGTATGCAGAAGGCCACTGTTCCATTTTACCATGGCCCTCCCAGAGCTCATGTGCTTCATAGTTCCTGAAGAGCAGAACAATTGGAGGAGATCACCAGATGGTGGAAAAAATGCTGACTGTCACAACTCATGTCTATATACTTTTTTTTTCAATAAGTAATAGTCCTCAAACCTTAAAGATGATCTTGTAGCTGAATACTGGCTGAAACATGGGCAGATATTTAAACAGAATCTTATTTTCCTTACACAGTTTTCCACAGGAAAAGAAAAACATATGGTATTAATCTTGTGGTTTCAAAACCAGGATGTAATGGATCTTCAACAAATTCAGATTCACGAGCAGGCTATATGCAAGTTAAGTCAGCATCAATCAGATGCCATATGTAAGTTCTGCTATTTTCAACAGAAAATCATGTGGAGTAGAGTTGAAAAAGTCATTAACTGTATACATTATAGAGATTTTTGCATTTTGAACTATATTGCTTAGTGCCAGAGAGTAAAATAAGTAATTTGGCTTACAAAATAAGGATTAAAAACACTATCAATCCAAATAGCATTTTCCCCATAAAGCAATTTATTGCTGATGAGCACTGGAAGATTACTTGGGGGGAAAATCACTCAATAAAGCTTAAACATTATCTGATTATCATTTGATTGTTTAAGAAAAGTCAAACATGGTGCAACAGAATTTTCTGTAATTGGATTTTTTTTTCTAAAAGTATTTGATGTATTGGATGTGAAATGGTTGCAACTCTGAAAAATCAATTATGGCTATTATCCTTAAATTATAAACTAATGCATTATTAGGGCACAATTAAAATACAGAAGGGAAACAAGTTTGTCCACGAACCACTGCTGAATCTTTAAACTGATGCAAATAACAGCAAAATGACATTTCTCTCTAGCGCCTTAGTTTACTACAGATTCGTTAAACATTTCTTAGGTTCATTAATTGTGTTTGTAATCCATCAGGAAAGGTACAAACCCAAAATGTATAACTGTCCACTTGATGAGACTTTTTTAAAATTCAGTTCAGGCCTCTGTAGAGTTTTAATTACTCATTTTCAGACAGCAAAGTTATGGACCACGTTTCTAGGGAATGTAGCTAAGATCTTCCCTGTCTGACACAAAAAATGAGAGAACTGAATATACAGACTAATTTAATACATTCCGGTGTTTATATTGCCACTTTCAAACATCTCTCCTAAAACATCAATCACATGAACCACATGTATGGTGGTTCAATCTGTTGAATATATACAAGAATCTTTGGACAAGTTCATTTCCAAATGATGACAATTATTCAGTGCAAGTTTAAACAGGCAGGTGGGTTACATGTCTAAGGAACTACTGTCATTATGATTTCATTGTACGCAATGCAAAAAAACACTTTGCATTAAGCTGTGGGAAATAGTAAAGAAATGATTTATTTTCCTTTTATGCTTTTTCTTCCTATGTAGACTCCAAATATAAATACTTGGACTTGGTTTTGTAGCAGAGTGGGAGTCGGCCTCTTCTCCCAGGCAACTAGTGATAGGACAAGAGGACGTAGCCTCAAGCTTCGCCAGGGGAGGTTCAGGTTGGACATTAGGAAGCATTTATTTTCAGAAAGGGTCATTAAACGTTGGAACGGGCTGCCCAGGGAGATGGTGGAGTCACCATCTCTGGATGTGTTTAAGAAAAGACTGGACATGGCACTTAGTGCCATGGTCTATTTGACGTTGTGGTGTCAGGGCAATGGCTGGACTCAATGATCCCGGAGCTCTCTTCCAACCTGATTGATTCTGTGATTCTGTGACTCAAATCGCACAACTTTATACATATACCTTTACAGAGATGAACTGTTCTGCTGAAATCAGTGGGACTGTTCACACATGTATCATTAACTACATACGTAATGCACTGCAAGCTCAGAGCCTCAGCTACCAATATGCAAGAGGAAAAAATCGACAGATGAACAGAGTGAAATGGAAAATGATTAATGTGCAAAAATATTTCATATTATATAATTTCTATTACAAATATGAGGAAAATGTACACATGTGATACCATAAGCCCAAAATACCTTCAAGAGACCTTGGTGCCCAATTTATTAAGTGCTGTTTAGTTAAGACTAAGAATATCAGGAATAAGATATAGGAAGACCACAAGGATAAGCAGGAAGAGGAGGAAATAACACCTAACCGTGATACAAGTATCTATTTTAGTTCAGTCATAAACACAGTTCAACCTATACATATTTAAAAAAAAAAAATTGCTTGAGCTATTTTGCTAGCTGGGGTGCTGCAGATGATATTGAAAAATAAATTTGCAAACTTTGGTACCATATCTGGTGCAGGCGCCCAGGCACCGGCAGCAGCAGACGGGGCCCTCAGCACAGGCCCCCGTGAGGAGCGGCCGGGGCTGCCCCGCGCCGGACACAGTCGCTTCCAGCCGACTTCAGCGGCCCCAGCGCAGGGCACAGCTGAGCCCCTCAGCCCCGGGCGGGCGCCTCGGGGAAAGCCTGTGTCAGAAAAGGCAAAACGCTGCCCGGCAGCCAGGGCTGAGGGGAACGGGGTGAGAAACAGCCCTGCGAGCCCCGAGGGGAGAGCAGGAGGAGGGGAGGGGGGGCTGCGGGCGCCCCGGCAGAGATGCCCCTGCGGCCCCGGGAGAGACCCCGGTGGGGCGGGTGTTTCCCTGCGGCCCCTGGGAAGACCCCAGGCTGGAACAGGGAGAGGTGTGAGGGGGAAGAGAGGAGCTGTTATGGACTGACCGCAGCCCCCCATTTCCCATCTCCCTGCGCCTCTCAGGAGATGGAGGTAGAGGAGTCAGGAATGAAGGAGTGAAGCTGAGCCTGGGAAGAAGGGGAAGGGTAGACAGAAAGTGGGGTTTTTTTTGTCTTTTTTTTCTCACCATCTGTTAGGAACATCTCATTCCCTAACTATTGTACCAATTAGTATTTATAGTATGAAATTGTATGAACTTTCTTGAAGAGAGTGATGTATGTAGTTACATTGTATACTGCATAGTCATGCTTAAGTAAGCACGACTAAAGGACCCCAGCTCCTTGCAAGGAGGAGGACAGCTCCCACCCTGAATAATAAAGGATATCCCTGGACTACCAAGATAATGCCAACAGCCCAGCCCCTCCAACATCTCTGTGAAACCCTCATATTATCTGGCATCATCAATAAGTACTGAGTCCAGGGACATCTAGATCAAGAAAGAAGCAGATGGGTGATGAGGCCATGGAATTATAATTGCTTTGCAAAACAGTAGTATGTGTGTTAAGTAGTGATTGGTCAAATCATGTTGTACCAGAATGCTTGAAAGGTATAAGAACCATGTGTAAAACTGCATTCAGTGTGCCCCAATATGAATGGGACACCTCATGCACATGAATAAAATTACTCTTGTAATTCTATACTTTGCACCCTAGCCTCTCTCCTCGGCCAGCACAGGCCAGTTGCAAAATTTTCATGACACATCCATCTCTATTTTTAATGGGCAATAAATTAAATTTATTTTCCCCGAGTTGAGTCTGTTTTGCCCGTGACAGTAACTGGTAAGGGATCTCCCTGTCTTTATCTTGACCCACCAGCTTTTCCATCATATTTTCTCTCCCTGTCCTGTTGAGAAGGCGGAGTGAGAGAGTGACTGGGTGGGATCTTGCAGACAGCCAAGGTCAACCTACCACATCAACAAAGTTGACTGAAGTGGTAGAGGGAAGCAATGTTTTTGCATGCTAAACAAGGTATTGCAGTCCATTCCCATAATCTGGGCTACCAAAATAATCATAACAAAAATTATATGAAGCTAAGTAATTTGAACAACCTTTTTTCCCCACTGATCCTGAAAAAAGTTTTAGGATTTGCGGTCATTCAAAGCTGATATATAACATAGCTCATTCAGATAGTTCATAAGGCAATCAGCAAGTTTGCAGATGACACCAAGCTCAGTGGTACGGTTGACACACCTGCGGGACGGGGTGCCATCCAGAGAGAACTGGACAGGCTCAAGAGGTGGGTCCGTGCAAACCTTACGAAGTTCAACAAGGCCAAGTGCAAGCTCCTGAACCTGGATTGGCGCAACCCCAGATATCAGTACCGACTGGGGGATGAAGGGATTGAGAGCAGCCCTGAGGAGAAGGACTTGGTGATACTGGTGGATGAAAAGCTGGACATGAGCCAGCAACGTGCCCTCACAGCCCAGAAAGCCAGCCATATCCTGGACTGCATCAAAAGAAGCATGGCCAGCAGGTCAAGGGAGGTGATTCTGCCCCTCTACTCCACTCTGATGAGAACCCACTGGGAGTACTGTATCCAACTCTGGAGTCCTCAGTACAGGAAGGACATGGACCTGTTGGAGCAGGTCCAAAGGAGGGCCACAAAAATGATCAGGGGAATGGAACACCTCTCCTATGAGGACAGGCTGAGAGAGCTGGGGTTGTTCAGCCTGGAGAAGAGAAGGCTCCAGGGAGAACTTTTTGCAGCCTTTCAGTGCTGAAAGGGGCCTTATAAGAGAGATGGGGACAAACTTTTCAGCAGGGCCTGTAGCGATAGGACAAGGGGTAATGGTTTTAAACTAAAAGAGGGTAGATTTAGACTAGATATAAGGAAGAAATTTTTTACCCTGAGGGTGGTGAAACACTGGAAGAGATTGCCCAGAGTGGTGGTAGATGCCCCATACTGGAAACATTCAAGGTGAGGTTGGATGGGGCTCTGAGCAACCTAATCTAGTTGAAGATTTCCCTGCTCATTGCAGGAGGGTTTAGACTAAATGACCCTTAAAGGTCCCTTCCAACCCAAACTATTCTATGATTCTCTGATCACTAATTGCTGTAAAAGACTGAAACCTTTCAAGTGTTCTTGTCATTAGCAAGCAATTTCCAGGAGACAGTGTCTAGGGAATTGTGCTGGTTTAGGCTGGGATAGAGTCAATTTTCTCCACAGTAGCTAATATGGGGCTATGTTTTGGATTTGTGCTGGAAACAGTGTTGATAATACAGGGATGTTTTCATTATTGCCGAGCAGTGCTTACACAGAGTCAAGGCCTTTTCTGCTTCTCACACCCCCCCACCAGTGAGTAGGCTGGGGGTGAAAAGATGTTGGGAGGGGACATAGCTGGGACAGCTGACCCCAACTGACCAAAGGGATATTCCATACCATATGACGTCATGCTCAGCATATAAAGCTGGGGGAAGAAGAAGGAAAGGGGGGATGTTTGGAGTGATGGCGTTTGTCTTCTCAAGTAACCATTACACATGATGGAGCCCTGCTGTCCTGGAGATGGCTGAACACCTGCATGCCCATGGCAAGTAGTGAATGAATTCCTTGTTTTGCTTTGCTTGTGCACACGGCTTTTGCTTTCCCTATTAAACTGTCTTTATCTCAACCCACGAGTTTTCCCACTTTTACTCTTCTGATTCTGTCCCCCACCCCACCAGAGGGGAGTGAGTGAGTGGCTGTGTGGGGCTTAGTTGCCAGCTGGGATTAAACCATGAGAGGAATTTAACTGCCATAACAGAAACTACTTTGACTTTTATAAATCATTTCTTCAGTTGAAAGAGTTTCACAGGTGACATTTACTGAGCCAACTAATGTGTTACAAAGTTAGAAAAAAAGAATTACAGAATAGATGAGTAATGCATTTAAAGGGCCATATTCTGACATAAACTGTCATTTTCTCTCAGTCCATGAACTGGATGATTTTATCTTAATTATGCACTCTTAATTCCACTGCTGTAATTAATAAACCTTGTCACCGTGCATTTTGGGGTTTGCTATTCTCAGAGTTAACTTTATTGCTAGTCTCTGTTGAAAGTGCACTTTCATAGAAGCAATTTAATAACTGCTAATACTGAAAGAGATAATTGTAGAAAATTGCAGAATGTTAAAGATGGATGCTAATTAGAGCTATAATAAAATGTCTGAAGGAGTAAGTGCATCTGCAAATCTGAGCGCTTTGCTAGGAGACTGGGGGAAATAAGAGTTACGGAAAACAAGCTCATAAGTACATCATATCAAGGCACTGGCCTTAGACTGAACTCAAATCAACAGTTCTGGCAAAGCAGCAGATACCTCTGACACCAGGTGATTTGAAAGCCAGTTAACATATGAATTGCAAACAGGACATGCAATGACATGTCACTGTTCTATTGAAAAATAATAAAGCTACAAACATTCACAATAAAATTTAAAATGGGAAGGAGGTGCTGTTCTGCCAGTCTATTGATAATCATGGTATATAGGGGGGTGGAGCAGGGCTTTCCTTATTCTTGAGGCTGCAAAGGCTAATCTGGCATCAGGGACAAGGTAGGACTCTCTTAACTAACCGGTCTGGGAAGAACCAGGAACAGGAGTGTATCTAAATACTGACACCTCCAGGTGGAGTGACCTTAACATAATTCCTGCTTGGGGTCCTCTGGAGTAAGAAAGGAAATATAATTAGGCCTGATGAGGAAGTAAGAGTGTCCAGGGAGGAGTCATGTTACTTGCAACCACATTAATGTTGGTCTGTCAGTGTAAGATGGTGAAGGTAACCTCCACACGGGTGTGTGTGGGCAAATATTTGCATCACAGTCTCCAGGCAATTTAACACGTAAAAGATGGGGCATGTACTTTGAGCAGATAAAACATGACAGTTGAAGTGGCTATAGTTGCAGGGCTCAATTAACTGATGGTGTAGACACTGAAATTCCTCACCACGTAAGCAGTCAGAAGCTTTTAGTTCAATTATATGCTATGTCATTTCCACTGTTGTATCAGGCAGATGCTTTAGTAATTGATTTTCAGAGTGGAAGAAGGAAGGGTAGCCTGTAACAGAGGGATTAGAGCTGGCTGCAAGCACATTTTTGTGCTATGCTTTCCAAGGGATGATTTAGTAGTGCACTTTGTTTATCTCAGCAAATATTATCCCACCACCATCAATACAGCCATTTGCTATAGAGCACAATCTTGCCTGCAACAGCAATGCCTTTTTAATATCTAATACATCCTTGTATTAAACCAACTCTTGCTTATTATGCCAGTGATGTAAAAGATCATCAAGTTAGTTCCTTCTTCCATCTTTATTGTTGGGTTTTGTACCACATTGTAGTAAGATAGCTCCACATTGTGCTATTTTTCATGCCAAGAGACAGTACCCATGATTAAAGCCCTGTGATCTTAGTACACTGCTAGTTTCAGCCACAATTCAGCTATACAATAATTACTATTTATGTTTGTGCTTGATGTGAAGGAATAAACCAGATATACATACATAATCCCATGACTTTTTATAGGAACAGCAATTTCATACAAAAGTCATGAGGTTTGCATATCAGTATGTGATCCTTGTATGACAGACAATGGCTGGTAACAAGGCACTAACTATTCCTATCAATTTTTCTGTTCAATATGCATAGAAATGGCACTGTGAGTATTTGCATTATAGCGTGACAGAAGATCAGCGTTTTGCTATGGGACTACAAATGGTATCAGTTCTTCAAGCAAATATCAAACAATTAACCACCATTTTGACATACATAATATTTATCTTATTCATGAATAGAGCAGCAGTTATCAGTAAAATCTATGTGATTTAGTTAATTTTACTTCTGTTTTCAGATAGGTTGGTTATTGATTAGTCATTTTGATCATAGGCGAGAACTTCCAAGATACTGTTTCAGAATAGGGTAAGCAGATCTAGAAAATGCACGATTCAGTTCACGATGTTGTAAGGATGGCACCTCTTCTATGTGCTTAAGGTTTTGACATTGTGGGCTGCAAAGTAAGTGTAGAGATAAATATCTAAACAAGCTAGTTCAGGTACTGACAGTAGTCTAACTCTCAAGGAGCAAAGATCTGCTTCAGATTTCTTTATATGTAACTTTGATACACTGTTGTCTGAGGATAACATAAACCATGTGTTTATTTTGTGGGTAAATTTTGCTACCCAAGCACATCTGGGTATCAATTTTTCAAAGTACTTGGGTTAAGTGATCAGCTTCCCATTTACTTCAAGTTTGAAGGTACCTGGGCAACACTTCTATGTAGATACTAAAGTGCTTTTGAAGCTGGTCAGCATTAGGCACCAAAATACCTTGACAGTCTGATGCTTTAATATTAATTTTTAGATGAAATTTGTTCATTAATGGTGCTCAAAATTATTTTTCAAAAGGAGTAGGCTTCCTTAATGAAAGAACAGCCCTTGAAAATCTTCTGAGAAGGTCAGCGTAGAAAAGGATTTTGACATGGGTCTTAATGGTGCAAAAATTACTGAATGTGCTAAGAAAGTCTGCAGGTAATACCATTGGCCTGGATAACGTTCTCATTGATTTTTGAGTCATTTTTCTGTACTTAATTTGCCCACTTTTACTGGAAACCTTTAAAAGTAATCACAGCTCAAGGCTAGCTGCCAAATAGATTGAAAACTGAGCTTATTTCAGTGCACACCTTCTGTAGACAGATTGCTCTTCTGCTGTACACCCACCTCTAAATTGAATAATCCAGAATTGCTGCAAGAGTTCTGGTGCCTGTTATACACTCTGCTCTCCTAGGCATCCTATATGTTAGCACAATTTTTTTTACTAAAGACATCTTATAATAACATTCTTCCTCACAGAGCACCACTGAATCTCTGTGACAAACTCTTCATAAAACAATATACAAGTTTCTACAAGGTTCAATTGAGTCTACTTATTTTCTATACTTCCAAAGCTATATATGGAGACTCATTACACTGAATAACATTTCTTTGGCAGTCCCTAATAAATACAGTGTGGGTTTACTTACTCCTGCATTACTACAACACTCTACATTTTTATTTTACCCTTTGGAGGGAAGTACAAGTGGCAAGATCCCACTGCAGCTTCCATTCTTTGTTGAACTTTTAATAATTTCAATTCTGTCACTACTCATTGAAGCTGGATTTTCAGATATCAGTTAGTCTTCCTGAAACACTAATATTTGATCTGTAGAAGCTTCATCTTCAGCCAAACTCCATACTGGAATCCTTAATGGACAGTATGTTTTCAAACAAGTTACTAAGAGTTGAATGCCTCAGCTTTATCAGTCCTCAATACACAATTCTGGACAATACCAGAAATCAGTGCATCACTTCTCAGTAGATGATTCAGATAATCCATTTAAATTGTTTTTAAACATGCTGGCAGCAAAAGAAGCTTTAGGGAAAAAAAGCTGTTTCTTGAATTTCCTGTATCTGATTAATTTCATTCTGTTATCTAATTCCTGGTATATATAATCCATTTCATTCTGCTGCCTACTTACCACCATGTAAACCAAATAATCTTAAATACTATAACAGGCTTAGGGCCAAACATTGTTGTGTCAGCTATACAGTTGGTGTCATCTTTTTTTTAATTTCCTAGGAAGATCACTCTTCTTTCTTTTGCCTGTAAGCAGATTCAGTGCTTGTTTTATAGATTCCAGGTAGATGCCTAAGAATATAAGGAATACTCTCTCAGTATGTATCTAATATATAGTTACATTAGGTTCTCATATCTTTAGGTTTCCTGATGCTCTTTATATCAATTTTTGTTCTCTTTTATTGAAAAGAATGTTTTCACAATGTTGATATATAACCCTCACCTAGGCATATACTTCAAAGTATAGATTTATTAGCACAAACACTACAAAAAAATTCTTCCTGTCAAATTAGAAATTCATTAATCCATAAATGGTTGCAAATATAGAATCATAGAACCATAGAATAGTTTGGGTTGGAAGGGACCTTAAAGATCATCTAGTTCCAACCCCCCTCCCATGGGCAGGGACACCTTTCCACTAGACCAGGTTGCTCAAAGCCCCATCCAGCCTGGCCTTGAACACTTCCGGGGAGGGGGCATCCACAGCTTCTCTGGGCAACCTGTACCAGTGTCTCACTACCCTCACAGGAAAGAATTTCTTCCTAAGATCTAATATAAATCTACCGTCTTTCAGTTTAAAACCATTACCCCTTGTCCTATCACTACATGCCCTTGCAAAAAATTCCCTCTCCCACTTTCCCGTAGGACCCCTTCAGGTATTGGAAGGCTGCTGGAAGGTCTCCCCGGAGCCTTCTCTTCTCCAGGCCGAACAACCCAACTCTCTCAGCCTGTCCTCACAGGAGAGGTGCTCCAGCCCTCTGATCATCTTCATGGCCCTCTGGACGTGTTTGAGCAGGTCCATGTCCTTTTTATGTTGGGGGCCCCAGAGCTGAACGCAGTACTCCAGGTGGGGTCTCACGAGAGTGGAGTAGAGGGGCAGAATCACCTCCCTTGACCTGCTGGTGATGAGACTTTGGATGCAGCCCAGGGTATGGTAGGCTTTCTGGGCTGCAAGCACACATTGCCAGCTCATGTTGAGCTTCTCATCAACCATCACCCCAAAGTCCTCCTCAGGGCTGCTCTCTATCCATTCTCTGCCCAGACTGTATTTGTGCTTGGGATTGCGCCAATCCAGGTTCAGGAGCTTGCACTTGGCCTTGTTGAACTTCATGTGGTTTGCACAGGCCCAGCTCTCAAGCCTGTCAAGGTCCCTCTGGATGGCATCCCTTCCCTCCAGCGTGTCGACTGCACCACACAGCTTGGTGTCATCAGCAGACTTACCAAGGTGGCACTGAATCCCGCTGTCCATGTTGCTGACAAAGATGTTAAACAGCACTGGTCCCAATACTGACCCCTGAAGAACGCCATTTGTCACTGGTGTCCACTTGGACATCGAGCCATTGACCACAACTCTGAGTGTGACCATCCAGCCAATTCTTTATCCACTAAGTGGTCCATCCATCAAGTCCATGTCTCTCCAATTTAGAGACAAGGATGTCATGCGGGACAGTGTCAAATGCTTTGCACAAGTCCAGGTAGATGACATCAGTTGCTCTTCCCTTATCCACCAATGCTGTAACCCTGTCATAGAAGGCCACCAAATTTGTCAGGCACGATTTGCCCTTAGTGAAGCCATGTTGGCTGTCACCAATAACCTCCTTGATTTCCATGTGCCTTAGTATATTTTCCAGGAGGATCTGCTCCATGATCTTGCCAGGCACAGAGGTGAGACTGACTGGCCTGTAGTTCACTGGGTCTTCCTTTTTTCCCTTCTTGAAAATGGGGGTTATGTTTCCCCTTTTCCAGTCAGTGGTGAGTTCACCAGACTGCCATGACTTCTCAAAAATGATGGATAGTTGTTTAGCAACTTCATCCGCCAGTTCCCTCAAGACCCGTGGATGCACCTCATCAGGTCCCATGGACTTATGCACTTTCAGGTTCTTTAGATGGTCTCGAACCTGATCTTCTCCTACAGTGGGCAGCTCTTCATCCTCCCAGTCCCTGTCTTTGCCTTCTGCGACTTGGGGAGTGTGGCTAGAGCACATGCTGGTGATGACTGAGGGAAAAAAGTCGTTGAGTACCTCAGCCTTCTCCATATCCCGGGTAACCAGGTCTCCTGTTTCTTTCTGGAGAGGGTCCATGTTTTCCCTAGTCTTCCTTTTATAACTGACATGCCTATAGAAGCTTGTCTTGTTGCACTTGACGTCCCTGGCCAGATTTAATTCTATGAGGGCTTTAGCTTTCCCTACCTGGTCCCTGGCTTCTCGGACAATTTCCCTGTATTCCTCCCAGGCTACCTGCCCTTGCTTCCATCCTCTGTAGGCTTCCTTGTTGTGCCTGAGTTTATCCAGGAGCTCCTTGGTCATCCATGCAGGCCTCCTGGCGTTTTTGCCTGACTTCTTTGTTGGGATGCATCACACCTGAGCCTGGAGGAGGTGGTCCTTGAATATTAACCTGCTTTCTTGGGCTCCTCTTCCCTCAGGGCTTTACCCCAAGGGACTCTACCAAGCAGGTCCCTGAAGAGGCCGAAGTCTGTTCTCCTGAAGGCCAGGGTAGTGAGCTTGCTGTGCATCCTCCTTGCTGCCCTATGCATCTTGAACTCCACCATTTCATGGTCACTGCATCAAAGGCTGCCCTTGAGCTTCACATTCCCCACCAGCCCCTCCTTGTTGGTGAGAACGAGGTCCAGCATGACACCTCTCCTCGTTGGCTCCTCTGTCACTTGGAGAAGTGAGTTATCATCCACGCATTCCAGGAATCTCCTGGATTGCTTATGCCCTGCTGTGTTGTCCCTCCAACATATCAGGGTGGTTGAAGTCCCCCATGAGGATCAGGGCTTATGAACATGAGGCTACACCTATCTGTCTGTAGAGGGCCTCATCCGCTCAGTCTTCCTGGTCAGGTGGCCTGTAGCAGACACCCACTATAATGTCACCTGTCCCTGTTCTCCCTTTAATCCTGACCCCTAGAGACACTACTTTGACGGAATCTTGTAAAAGACTCGAGAAAATCTATCAATCAGTCCAGTTTTAGACATAGGGTTGGCTACCAGAATCTTCAGGATGCCCATGCACACTGGAATGGTAGTCTAATTTTCACTGACTTTACAAGGATCTTTATTTAGCAAAGTATGCAAGATAACAAAACTTTTCCTTTTTCATCAGGAGTTTGGACAGGTCAGATTAAATTCTGAGATGAAATATCTGATTTCAATAGTTCAAACAATCTGTAAAAGGACAGTACAGCATCAATATGCAAATTACACTAGGAAGCTTTGTCAGTGAACAAAAAAAAAAAAGACTGATAATATAGCTTTAATTCTACTATAGCTGAAGTAATAGGAGAAATTAGATTGTATATGGATTAAGCAATATTACATAAAGAGAAATATCAGTCCAGTCAAATCACAAAGCCTAAACACTTAATCTCACTTGCATCTTTAAAAATGCAGAGGTTATATGTACTATGCAATGCAGTGAAGTAATTTCCCGGAAACAAATGCTATTGAATCTTACAAACTGCTAGATTCAATATTCACTATATCCCCTGACGCAGAGAGTATAATTTTTACATTTTTAAAAAGACACTACTTGTATGACGTTTTTACAGTAAAATGGTGGATAATGGCAAGCACACAGAATGAGTAAGTGATGAGACAACCTTGTCCACCAGAAAAAGTTTCTATGCAATCATACACAGAATTGTGTAGAAACCCAGCATTAATGTCTTAATGGAGTTACTATCCATTTACACTACCAAGAAAGGATTAATTCTTTGTAGAACCAAAAATCTGGATTAGCAATGATCACTTGTTGAGCTGTCCAACTCGTTTACCAATGTTCAGCTTTGGATGGTGAGTTAGTAAGTTTCTGCCTCTAGGACTCATGTGCTGCTTCTCTTACAACTCAAGATCTCAATATTTAGTTTTACTAATAATTGATTTTTTGACATGAAAAGAAAAAGACAGTACTACTGGTCTCAATGCTGAACATGGAGAGACAGATAGAAATTATCACTGAGAGCTCTGGGGGAACCTTCTTTGGCAGGCGGTTGGACTAGATGATCTCCAGAGGTCCCTTCCAACCCTAACCACTCTGTGATTCTGTGATTCTGTGAAAAGAACACTGAGAAAGGCGAATGTCCATTGTCCTTTTTAGAGTAATACACAATCCTATGAAGCACTTTAGCAGTTATGTTTTTGAATTTTTGAAGAAGATTACCTGAATTACCTCTGTGCCCTTAAGGAAGGGTATAAAGACAGGAGCAAAAGATATGTAAAATAAAAATATAAGCTACAAAGTAGGGTGATCTTACTGCATGTGTGCACAGGAGCAAACCCTACATTAGATTACAAGTGGGTCCGCACATCACATCACAAACCACAAAAAGGTTTGTCACAGAGCCACATAAAGGAAAAAAGATCACAAACATTCAGACAAGGGAACTTACATTATCTTTTCAATTTCTGATACTGTCCTGGACAGTCAGGATATTGGAATACCCAAGCTACTTGCGTCATATCAGATCTCTCAAATGTCTGATACATTGTAAATCATGTGATAGGACAAGCATCAAGTGCTTCAGGCACTTTATGTACTAGTAATTTCTTAGGACTAGCCATATGACTTCCAAATTTCAGTCTAGTTCTAAGTTACAGACTGTTAAACTTTGCAGTTGAATAATGTACATCACCAGGGTATTTTGAAAATGATGTTCCTACATTAGAATGCTTCAACATTCTTACCTAATGCAATTTAATATGCAAATCAATTACTAGTCTCATTTTTAGTTAAAGTGCTTTTGAAAGAAATGGGAAGCAGATATAACATGCTGAACACCTAGTAGCATATTAGCACATATTATCGGCGTCATCTAGAAAACATTTTATCAAAATGGTTTTGTAAAAGATGACAGATGCACAGACAGATCTATCACACACTTTGTGACTGTCTGCAATCACAAGTTCCACAGACACTTCAGTCACTATCCCTCATTTCTGTGTTGTATAGGAAGGGTAAACAACACCTCAGTCTGTTTCCCCCAGCTCTACTTCCTCTTCTAAAATCAACCCTTGTTGCCCAGAACTTTGGCCAAAGATGTCTAGCTGTATGTTTCAGTCAGTTTTAGGATCTGAGATATCAGAGCTACATGCTGAGAAGATACTCCAGCAGAATTGCTCAGAAATGAAAACCAAGTCTGTTCTTAAGTGTTTACAATTAATTTACAACCCAGCAGTGTATTCCAGTATTTCAACTTTTTGTCTTCCGTTATATTATTTCTCCATGTTTGTGATCAAAAAATATCATCTGTGTCCATAACCCACTACTAAAATTTAGTACGTTCCTCTGGAGTCCTTCATGGCAACCTGCATGTCATTTTATAAATAAAACTTTGTCATACATTGCATAACTACATTGCAACTGTTAGATGTAGCAAGACCAAACTGATCTGCTGTTTTCTTACTGATCTTTGACTGCCTAAGATGTTAACAAGTTGTTAACTAAAAAGGCTGCAGTAAATAATAAATTATTTAATGCTAACATCACAGCTCAATCTACTTTATAAACATTAATGTATTCTTTAAATTCTCATATACATACATATATTGATGGAAAAATCTCTTCCAGATATTATTTATTTATATTTTGCTGTGCTTTACCTAAAAAAATTTTACTTAAATATTATTTTTTTCAAAAATTACATTAATTAAGATATAATTGAGATATACCTGTATGACTCAGTTGCCCCAGTTTAACATTAGAAGCAATTAGCAAGTAGTTTAATGATACTGTATCTGTTACAACCTCCTAGAATTCCCATGCAAATAAAATAATCAGGTATCTGGAATAATGCAACAGATTTTTGGATGACTTGGCGGTCACAGGTCTGGTGTCTTAAAGGCTAGCATATATTGTTTCAGTCTGCTTGTAACTGTAGACAGGATGAAGAATTTGCCATATTATTTCAAGATATAATTAGAACAGTTTATGCACATCACTTCACATGGAAAGAAGAAGGAATATGTGCCCTAATTCTCAAATTCTTTGGAATTATTTTACCATATCACACTTCAGTATACAGGTACATAGAAAAACAGATGGTAAAGCAGGCATTCTGATTTGTGGTATGCAAAAGAAAGCTTTGCTTAATGACTCAAAAGACAGAGTTTGAGGGAAATAATCCAATAACTTGCGCTGCCATTTTAAGAAAGGACAATCGAGTTACTGGAATATACTTGCCAACTAGTGAAAATCAGTTTGCAAGTCTGGCATAAGATGTTGGTATTGTATCTTTTCAACAGTCAATCCAGAGTGTTCTGCAGAAAAAATGTTAGGGCCCATCTGAAGCGAAGCATAATCAAACAGATAAAAACGTAGTCAGAACTTGTTAACAAAAACACATCATGTTAAGAACCATTTAAAAAAATGAGAGGAGACATCTGGAAAAAGTGAAAACAAAACCCAGCAGGTTGTACAGAATCCTACTGGTCAAATTCTTAATGCTTTGTAAGGTAACAAAAGATAAGGTCGTTCTAGGGATGTAGTTTTTTTTACCAATACACCTGGAGACAATATTTAGGTCTTAAATCTGGGAAGAAATAGAAAAATAGTATGTCATAAGTTTCTGAAGAGTAACTTTAATGAAATTAAGGCGTTTATAAATTAAAATTAAAGAGGAGAGTATTATTATATAGAAGAGTATATAGGAGAGTATATATATGTATAGGGATATTCTTATCAGAATAAGAATTTTTAAGCATCATTTCACAGATAGGGGAAAGGCATGCAGGAAAAGGATGAAAATTAGTCAAAAGAGAATCAAGTCTTGCCTAATCTGAAGGCAGTACCCAGATTAGTACCCAAACTTCAGTATTTTTTTTCCCAGTACTAAGAATCTAATTATTTAAACTTCAGTATTTTTTTTCCCAGTACTAAGAATCTAATTATTTTAGTGTGAACAAAAATAAATAAGTTCTACTGCACTTAAGAGTAGACCTGTACAGATCTGTGTAGATTATTGCAGGTTATGACTGGGTATGAGACAGCATCTGTAAACTCTGCTGCCTGATTATCTTGGTCCTTTCTGGTAGGCTGAGTTCCTGTCTATGGCACAAATGTGTGTGCCAGAGCGATGCAATGAGATCACACATATGCGGTACATCTGGCACATCCTCAAAAGCAACAGACTCAGTGCACAGTCACTGTGCATTCCATTCAGCTCCTGGACTTGGAATAGAATCATAGAATTATTTATGTTGGAAAAGACCTTTAAGATCATTGAGTCTAACCATTACTAAATAGACTAAAGAATGTGCTAATGGGATGCAACACAATCTATACCTTTATGTCCAAATATAGAGTTTAATGTACATGAGCTTCAGCTGAGAAATAAATTGCCCATGAACTTCAGTGGAAGCAGAGAGCTCCTGAAATTCCCTCTTCAGTGTTTTCTGAAATATATAAGATGGACTGCAGCATAAATACTAAAATGACAATGATGTCATGTAAAATTAAAATACATAAATTCAAGTATGAATTTTCTAATAGAAACTTTAAGATAAAAAGAAATATTTTTTCATAAAAAATATAATTACTTTCACTGCCACAGCAGGTTCTCAGCAAATAAGTAAATTTGATCCTATACATATAAAGAGGATCAAAAGATACCACATAATCAAATTCAAGAATGATAGCAATAACATTGCATATTAGATTCAATAGTGTGGCTCAGGAAATCCCCAAACCACTAAATCCCAGAAGAAAACATCTGTAAACTTGTCTTTTTGCATAAGCATTGCTATCAGACAGTCACACACAGGAATCCTGACTAGACCTTTATTCTGGTGCAGTATATGCCTTCTGTGCTCGACAGGCTCTGCATAAATGTTCTAAGTTAAATTCTGCTCTTTTTCTCTAAGTTTCTACTCTTCTCATTCTACTGAAGTCATATGCAGTTAATTCATCTGTAGATTTGTGAATTTTATTTCTACTATATCGGATCAATGTATTTTATGGTTTGTAGCACACATGCTCGCCTAACTCTCCCCCAGCCTTGCTGTAGCCGAGCACTGCTGGCCTATGCTGCTTTCTCCATCCGGTTCCCCTTGGAATTCTCTACATCTGCACCACTAAGCATTCATTTGTGAAGTTGTTCCCCTTCCGCAAGACCTTTTCCCATCTCTGCCTTTACTAATTCCCTAAGCCTGAAATGTTCTCAGTAACTCTGTTACTAACTCCTTCATGTGACAGAGAGTAGGCTGTTACCTGCTGTCTCCCGGTGCAAGCCATACTTTACCTTGGACACTTTCTGACTTGTCAGACCTACTTTGGGGCTTGCTACACCAGTGTCACAGCAGGGCCTGGGGGAGACAGGAGGAAGTGCACTGGGCAAGGTGTCACCAGATAGCATAATGTATAACATTTGCAAAGTTACTCTTACAGTAGGAAAACAAAGGGAGAAATAGACTGAATGGCTACATAGGCCTCTTTTTCATTAAAAAAAAAAAAGCCAATAAAAGCAACAAGGATGTGATGATACTGTTCCAGCTCCATTGGGCTGACTGCCACAGTGTTTGATCCAGTGGCTGTAGCTGGACTGCCAGGCAGTTAGAAGAAGGATGGAGCTACTTCAATGGTTCCATCAGCCAGTGAGACCCAGCAACCCCCAGAGGTACCCTCCACCTTTCACCAACACTGCTTCCACATCAGCAGCTATGTTTACACAGCCTAGAGGAGCCACAATGAGATAAAGCTCAGCCCTCCTACTGCCAGTGGGCCAGGTGGTTCATTGCCAGTGTACGTGTAGCCATGACCACTGTAGTCACTGCCATTTTGGTATCTGGAGCCCTGTGTCTCCTCTGTCTGACACACAATTAACATCCTCCAGAAAAAGACAGGGCAAGGAGGATTCAGAGCAGGAAGTAGCCAGGTGCACCAACTCTTGCTCTTTTCTTGCTGTATTGCAAGCCTGTCTTGCAAACATTGTACTTGTGCCCACTCCTACACATGCATCCAACTTCCTTGGTGTGCCGGCCATGCCTTGGCTACCCTGACAACTATCTGACAGCAGACTGAGGAATGCTGCCAGGACATGGAAGGATCCTATCTTCAGCTATGCCGTCTATGACTAGGAGTCTGCTTTTGCTGGTTGGGGCTGTTGCCTACATGAGTACGTCAAGGGAACCATCAGTTTTGTGCTCTGATACAAGGTGCCATTGTAGGGCTTGTGAAAGAGAGTTGTACAGTATCACAAGAGTGATATGCCCATGCCTGGCTGTGTACAGATGCCTACTGCAGCCTTTCCAGATGAGAGATGCTTCTTCCTAATACACAGTTACTTCCTGGGCTCTTCATGGGTACAGATTTCAGCTATAACAGTACAAAATCACAACGGGAGTAAGCAGTGCTGTCTGCTACAGCAGCCATAGAAAGCTGCAGGTTACAAAGACAATGACTCAGATAGCACAGCCCATTCTCAGCTCTATCTAAGGCATACTGTAATAAGTAACGCTTGTCTTCTAGGCGTGCTCCAAGAACTGTGAGGAAGGGCAGCAAAACATGACACTCTCTAGAGTTAGCCTCAAAACCTGCTCCTATGACAGCTGTGCTGGACCCCTGAGAGATCACAACTGGAAGTGGCCTGGAAGGTAGCCTCCTTCTCCAGAGGCCAAGGCAGAAGCAGGCAGGTGCAGCTGAAGTGTAGAATTGATGGCTGTCATCTTTCTGGTGGGAGTGTAGGCCAAGACTCAGGTGTACAGGGTTGTCTGAGGCAATGAAGTAGAAGTAGGAAGACTACAGACTTTGTATGTGTGTGCACTTTATGCACAGGAAGCTGCTGATTATCTCTGCCTCCTCTGTATCAGTTACTTCCTGATGCCTTTTGCTGATACTAGCTCAGATCAGACTTAAAACAGGCCTCTGTTTTGGGCTACAAATGGGCCAGCTTTGTTCACAGTTATTAATTCTAGTAGGATCTCAGACAGAGGGGGAAACTATACAAGATTAAAAAGTACCAGAAAGCGGTTATCTTAGAAGCAGCTTCTCAGGAGAATCAAGATGATGGTGCCTTTTTATCACATCCAATCAAGAAGGCATACTAATCACACTTCCACAGCAAGCAATATAGGATTTGCTTATTTCCTCCTGGCCAGTATAGAAAACAGGCAATTTTATTTTATTTCATTTTTAAGTCATCTATTCTGCCCTTAACATAGCTGTGATAAGATAAAACTACCAAAACATGCACTGATATTCACAGAATCACAGAATAGTTAGGGTTGGAAGGGACCTCTGGAGATCATCTAGTCCAACCCTCTGCCAAAGCAGGTTCCCCTAGAGCACATTGCACAGGGTTGTGTCCAGGCAGGTTTTGAATATCTCCAGAGAAGGAGACTCCACAACCTCCCTGGGCAGCCTGTTCCAGTGCTCTATCACCCTCAAAGTAAAGAAGTTTTTCCTCATATTGAGATGGAACTTCTCATGTTTCAGTTTGTGCCCATTGCCCCTCATCCTGTCACTGGGCACCACTGAGAAGAGTCTGGCCCCATCCCCTTGACACCTGCCCCTAAGGTATTTGTAAGTACTGATAAGATCCCCTCTCCGTCCTCTCTTCTCCAGACTAAACAGACCCAACTCCCTCAGCCTCTCCTCATAAGAGAGATGCTCCTGTCCTCTAATCATCTTTGTAGCCCTCCGCTGGACTCTCTCCAGTAGTTCCTTATCTTTCTTGAACTGCGGAGCCCAGAACTGCACACAGTACTCCAGGTGTGGCCTCACTAGGGCAGTGTAGAGGGGGAGGATAACCTCCCTCGACCTGTTGGCCACACTCTTCCTAATGCACCCCAGGATACCATTGGCCTTCTTGGCCACAAGGGCACATTGTTGGCTCATAGTGAACTTGTTGTCCACCGGAACTCCCATGTCTTTGTCTGCAGAACTGCTTTCCAGAAGGTCAGCCCCCAGCCTGTACTGGTGCATGGGGTTATTCCTCCCTAGGTGCAGGACCCTACACTTGCCTTTGTTGAATTTCATTAGGTTCCTCTCTGTCTAGCCTTCTAGCCTGTCCAGGTCTTGCTGAATGGCAGCCCAGCCTTCTGGTGTATCAGCCACTCCTTCCAGTTTTGTGTCATCAGCAAACTTGCTGAGTGTACACTCAGTCCCTTCATCCAGATTGTTGATGAATAAGTTAAACAGAAGTGGACCCAGTACTGACCCCTGGGGAACACCACTAGCTACAGGCCTCCAACTAGACTCAGCACCGCTGATCACAACCCTCTGAGCTCTGCCATTCAGCCAGTTCTCAATCCACCTCACTGTGCACTCATCTAACCCACACTTCCTGAGCTTTCCTACGAGGAGACAGTGTCAAAAGCCTTGCTGAAGTCAAGGTAGACAACATCCGCTGCTCTTCTCTCATCTACCCAGCCGGTCATGTCCTCATAGAAGGCCATTAGATCAGTCAAGCATGATTTCCCCTTGGTGAATCCATGTTGACTACTCCTGATAACATTCTTTTCCTCCATATGCTTAGAGATGGCATCCAGAATGAGCTGTCCCATCACCTTTCCAGGGATGGAGGTGAGGCTGACCATCCTGTAGTTGCCTGGGTCCTCCTTCTTGCCCTTTATGAAGACTGGAGTGAGATTGACCTTCCTCCAGTCCTCAGGCACCTCTCCTGTTCTCCATGACCTTTCAAAGATGATGGAGAGGGGCTTGGCAGTAACATCTTCCAGCTCCCTCAGCACTCGTGGATGCATCCCATCGGGGCCCATAGATTTGTGGGTATCCACTTTGTCTAAATGATCTCTAACTTGACCCTCCTCAAACAAGGAAAAGTCGTCTTTTCTTCAGACTTTTTCATCTCGTATTTTTACTCAGTTTTACTGCTTTCTTAAATGATCAATAGGCATCAACTTGATTATTCATACGAGTAGAATAGTTGAAGGTCTTTGAGACAGAACCACTGTGAAAACACATCTTTGTAAGATATCCTGAACACACCAAATGTCTTAGAAATACGTGTGGAAGGTCAAACAATCCTTTCAGCATGCAAATATAGGCAATACAAGCATCAACTCCTGAACATGGCCTTTCTGCACCCTTCTAGCTGCTGCTGGAAGAAAAATCAGATGAATAGCGCATGTCATGAATTCCTGCTGATGAGAACAGGAACACTGAGCGCATATAACCTAGCAATCTCAATGACCATTCATACCATTGAGGAAAAAAAAAAGGTGTCCCTTTGTTGTCACTGTAAAGGTATAAAGCAGAGACATAATGTAGGTTCATCTCACATTTAGGAGGGAGTAGGACACAAATACGGTGGGCTCCTGTTATACAAATCAATTCTTCCCCTATCTCTAAATTACACTTCATTTTTATTTTTTAGTGCCAAATGTATCCTGACAGCATATTTCAAAAGCATGTATTCTTTGCAGATTTTCCAAGTGAAAGATGTGCTGTTAGTAGTTTCTGCAGTCATGTATCATCATGTATTTAAGATACATAAGGAATCTTCTTAAGGTAACAGAACAAAGTTCAGATGGATTCAAATGGACTTTTCTGAAATACATGTTCATGACTCCTACATCCCCTATAGGAAATGCAATTGTTTGTCTTGTTATGACTTGTGCTGTACTTTGCATTACTAGTGACAGTGTTGATAATGCTGGTGCTAACTATTAAGCCTTTTTTTCTAAAATTACATGACTACTATTTTTCAATCAGAATGAAGGCTAATCATCAGGAACAGTAACTAGTTAAGACAACTTTATTTTGAATTGCATTTGACTATGTTGTAATCAATTCAGTTCTGAGACACTAAGAAAAGCACATGATTTTATCCCTGATTTTACATTACCCAATGATCTGTTTATATTAAAATGACTGACAGATTCACAGCCTATTTATAATAAGTTTCATAAGCCAATATACACATACTGTTCATACAGAGAGAGCATTGAGAGCAAATTTATTCTGCAGCTACCATTAATTGTAAAAGAAATATTTTCTTGTTAGATTGTTCAATGAAGCAAGCTCTTTTCTTCCTGATAACAGTTATCCCAAAGGAAAAATGGGGAAAAAAAAGCTATCAAACAAAATATACTAACACTGCTGAAAGCTCCTCCTTTGTTTTAACCTCTAAAAACTCATCCTACAAAGGGACATCCAAGTCCAGATATCTCACTTTTAGGAATAGGACTTCCAGCTAAGCTAAGCCTGCATCCCTTGGAAAGGAATTTAGGCAGAAAATTCCACATAATCTGACAGGTATTTCCTGGTTGAATTGTTCAGGTTGAACCATCTACCATTTCATGCTGTACTAATGATCTTTCTTCCTGGCATTTCTAGTCTGGACAACCATTTTAACCTGGGAAGACTGATGAACAGCTATCTCTTTAGACACACACTTAACAAAATAAACACTTCTTGATACTGTGTCTTCATCATTATGTGAGTAGCATAAATACATTGGATAGGTGTGCTCTCTATATATATATAATCTGTATTTATATTTATAGCATATCTGTATTATATACCTGTATATATATAAAACCTGGAGGTAAAAGGCTATGGAAGTGACAGTAAATCAGACAAGCAACAGATGATGTTCATCAGGTTTTCTAGTTTAGGATAAAGACTCTAGGCAAGATTTGTAACTTCTACATAAATATCTATGAACTCTGACTTCTTTATGATAAGAAAGAGTTCCATGAAGCTGTTGCAATCAAAACCATGTTATTAGAAGAAGAACACACCATACATACAGAGCTAAAAATTTACTATCAGTCAAACATATCTCATTAATACAGAAGAACCTTATAATTAAGCTAGAAGTATTGTATCTAGTATTTGATACCTAGAATCTACCTCTTTAGTGTTGTGCTCATCTGGGTCCTATGGGGCCTTTTCAGTATGGGAGAAACAAATACCACCAGGGTATCATCCCAGTTAATAGGTGCCAGCTATTAATAGTAGCTGCCCCAGTTAAATACTTGTTATCTTGAAACTAACTCAAGTCTTCATCGGGTATATTTGGGATAGATACACAACCTTCAATAACTCGGGGTGCCATATACTAGTGGTTTACCCAACCTCATTTGCATTTGCGGTCACAGTAACAGTAAACATTGACAGCAGCAGCAGCAGAGACAGTGGCGGCAGCGACTTGAGGTTAGTGCGGGGGCGAGAGCGACATTGGGCTGTAACCGGGTGGTTTTTGTACTCTGGGCCCCCCCCGAGCCCCCCGCGAGCATCAGCCCCGAGCTGCTTCCCCCCCACCCCGGACCCGGAGGCTCCCGGCAACGAATCAGGAGAGGAGGGGGCGTAGCCGGAGGCACCGCGGGCGATTTAAACGCACCACCCCCTGTTGATTGGGTGATAAAAAGCCTCCTGGAGGACAGGGACTAGTCCCTGCCCAGAGGGGAGAGGGAGACTCAGCAGTGACTGTGTGAGTCAGCAGTGACTGGGTGTGTCCCAGGGCAGGAGAGGCCGCAGCAGTTTGCAGCTCGTTGGGGAGGGCACTGACTCCCTCCCAGTGCACAAGGTGAGGAAGGTGCCAAGGAGCTGTGAACCAGGGGTGTCACCAACAGGTATTTCCCAGTTCAGTGGAAGAACAATGGTATCTACCCGGTGGAAGAAGACCAAAATGGATGTGGGAACCCAGACAGAGCTCCCACGGAAGGAGGCGATGGTGCAGGTCGCAGGCTGCAGGGAATGTCACAGCATCTCTGTGGTGTCAGGGGGCTGTGTGCGCTGTGAGCAGGTAGATGATCTGCTCGGCCGAGCGGCACAGCTGCAAAGCCAGGTTGAAAGGCTTCAAGCTGAAGTAGAAAGGCTTAGGAGCATTCGGGAGGCTGAAATGGAGATAGACTGGTGGAGCCAGGCTCTGCCTTCCCTGCAACAAAAATGGGAGCACCTGCCAGAGAGCTCCCAGGATCGAGGGACCCCTGTACTTTACCCCTCTCAGGTGGAAAACAATAACCTAGAGGAAAGGAGTGAGTGGAGGCAAGTCTATGGCCGTGGCAAAAGGCGAGTGCCCTCCTTGCCTACCTTGCCTCCACAGGTGCCTCTGAGCAACAGATATGAAGCCCTAGTGGAATACAGTCGGTCCAATGGGGATGTGGTGGAGAGGCAACCTATATCAGAGGTCCCACCACAGTCAGAAAAACCTGACAGGCGTATAGCTACCTCCTCCACAAGGAAGAAGAGAAGAGTTTTAGTGGTTGGAGACTCCTTCCTAAAGGGATCTGAGGGCCCAATATGCAGAGCTGACCCCCATCACAGGGAGGTCTGTAGCCTGCCTGGAGCCCGAATCAGGGATATCACCAGGCAACTCCCCAGCCTGGTGAAGGCCACAGACTACTACCCCCTGCTGATCTTCCAGACAGGTGGGGAAGAAGCTGCATCCCGTAGTCTGCGGGGGATGAAGAAAGACTACAAGGCCCTAGGACGGTTGGTGAAAGAGTCTGGGGCACAAGTTGTTTTCTCCTCCCTCCTTCCATTTTCAGGTGATGACGTGGGATGGAATAGTAGGATTCCCTCTATTAATGCCTGGCTACGAGACTGGTGCTACAGGCAGGGCTTTGGGTTCTTTGATAATGGCTGGTTTTATAAGACACCAGGCGTGACAGTAATACATGGGAAAGGTTTATGTCGTAGGGGCAAAAGGGTTCTGGGACAGGAATTAGCAGGGCTCATTCGGAGAGCTTTAAACTAGATTCGAAGGGGGATGGGGTAGTAGCTGGGCTTGCACCACGGGGGCAATGCTCTAGTGTTGAGGTAGACCAGGAGGCCTCCCATCCCCCTGGGGTGAAATCGGTGTGCTCAGCTCGCTCCCTGAAATGCCTGTACACCAATGCACGCAGCATGGGGAATAAACAGGAGGAGTTGGAAATCCGTGTTCGGTCGGGGGGCTATGATCTAGTGGCAATCACAGAGACTTGGTGGGATGCCTCGCATGACTGGAATGTGGTCATGGATGGCTATGTCCTGTTCAGGAAAGACAGGCCGCTAAGGAGAGGTGGTGGAGTTGCTCTTTATGTGAGTGAGCAGCTAGAATGTGTTGAGTTCTGTCCAGGGGCGGATCAGGAGCGAGTTGAGAGTTTGTGGGTGCGAATTAAGGGGCAGGCTGGCAGAGGTGATACTGTTGTGGGTGTCTATTACAGGCCACCGGATCAGGATGAGGAGGGTGATGAGGCCTTCTACAGGCAGCTGAGAGCAGTCTCGCAATTACAGGGCCTGGTTGTCGTGGGGGATTTCAACTCCCCTGATATTTGCTGGGAGGCCTACTCAGCCAGCCATCCTCAGTCCAGGAGGTTCCTCCAATGCATTGATGATAACTTTCTGATGCAAATGGTGGATGAGCCAACTAGGAGAGGAGCACTGCTGGATCTTATCCTCACTAACAAGGAGGGTCTGGTTGAAGCGGTGAAGGTTGAGGGCAGCCTTGGTTGTAGTGACCATGAGATGGTAGAGTTCAGGATCTCATGTGGCAGGAACAGAATAGCTAGCAGAATCACAACCCTGGACTTCAGGAGGGTCAACCTTGGCCTTTTCAAGCAATTGCTAGGGGAAATCCCATGGGACAGGGTACTAGAAGGTAAGGGGGCTCAAGATAGTTGGTTAGCATTCAAGGACTGCTTCTTCCGAGCTCAAGATCAGAGCATCCCAACAGGTAGGAAGTCAAGGAAGGGTAGCAGGAGACCTGCATGGTTAAACAGGGAACTGCTGGGCAAACTCAAGCGGAAGAAGAGGGTGTAGAGATCATGGAAGGAGGGACTGGCCACTTGGGAGGAATATAAGTCTGTTGTCAGAGGATGTAGGGAGGCAAGTAGGAAAGCTAAGGCCTCCTTGGAATTAAACCTTGCAAGAGAGGTCAAGGACAACAGAAAGGGCTTCTTCAAATACATTGCAGGTAAAGCCAACACTAGAGGCAATGTAGGCCCACTGATGAATGAGGTGGGGGTCCTGGAGACAGAGAATAAAAAGAAGGCGGAGTTACTGAAAGCCTTCTTTGCCTCTGTCTATACTGCTGGAGGCTGTCCTGAGGAGCCCCGGACCCCTGTGGCCCCAGAAGAAGTCAGGATAGAGGAGGAATCTGTCTTGGTAGATGAGGGCTGGGTCAGGGACCAATTAAGCAATCTGGACGTCCATAAATCCATGGGCCCTGATGGGATGCACCCACGGGTGCTGAGGGAGCTGGCGGAAGTCATTGGTAGGCCACTCTCCATCATCTTTGCTAAGTCGTGGGCAACGGGAGAGGTGCCTGAGGACTGGAGGAAAGCGAATGTCACTCCAGTCTTCAAAAAGGGCAAGAAGGAGGACCCAGGTAACTATAGACCGGTCAGCCTCACCTCCATCCCCGGAAAGGTGATGGAACAACTTGTTCTTGGTGCTGTCTCTAGGCACATCAAGGATAGGGGGATCATTAGGGTTCCCTAGTGCTTCACCAAGGGGAAGTCATGCTTAACCAACTTGATAGCCTTTTATGAAGACATAACCCGGTGGATAGATGATGGTAAAGCTGTGGTTGTGGTCTATCTCGATTTCAGTAAAGCGTTTGACACGGTCTCCCACAGCATCCTCGCAGCTAAACTGAGGAAGTGTGATCTGGATGATCGGGTAGTGAGGTGGATTGTGAACTGGCTGAAGGAAAGAAGCCAGAGAGTGGTGGTCAATGGGACAGAGTCCAGTTGGAGGCCTGTGTCTAGCGGAGTCCCTCAAGGGTCGGTACTGGGACCAGTACTATTCAATATATTCATTAATGACTTGGATGAGGGAATAGAGTGCACTGTCAGCACGTTCGCTGATGACACAAAACTGGGAGGAGTGGCTGACGCACCGGAAGGCTGCGCAGCCATTCAGAGAGACCTGGACAGGCTGGAGAGTTGGGCGGGGAGAAATTTAATGAAATATAACGAGGGCAAGTGTAGAGTCCTGCATCTGGGCAAGAACAACCCCATGTACCAGTACAAGTTGGGGGCAGACCTGTTGGAGACCAGTGTAGGGGAAAAGGACCTGGGGGTCCTAGTGGACAACAGGATGACCATGAGCTAGCAGTGTGCCCTTGTGGCCAAGAAGGCCAATGGCATCCTGGGGTGTATTAGAAGGGGTGTGGTTAACAGGTCGAGAGAGGTTCTCCTCCCCCTCTACTCTGCCCTCGTGAGGCCGCATCTGGAGTATTGTGTGCAGTTCTGGGCCCCTCAGTTCAAGAAGGACAGGGAACTGCTAGAGAGAGTCCAGCGCAGAGCCACGAAGATGATTAAGGGAGTGGAACATCTCCCTTATGAGGAGAGGCTGAGGGAGCTGGGTCTCTTTAGCTTAGAGAAGAGGAGACTGAGGGGTGACCTCATTAATGTTTCTAAATATGTAAAGGGCAAGTGTCATGAGGATGGAGCCAGGCTCTTCTCAGTGACATCCCTTGACAGGACAAGGGGCAATGGGTGCAAGCTGGAACACAGGAGGTTCCACATAAATATGAGGAAAAACTTCTTTACGGTGAGGGTGACCGAACACTGGAACAGGCTGCCCAGAGAGGTTGTGGAGTCTCCTTCTCTGGAGACATTCAAAACCCGCCTGGACGCGTTCCTGTGTGATATGGTCTAGGCAATCCTGCTCCGGCAGGGGGATTGGACTAGATGATCTTTCGAGGTCCCTTCCAATCCCTAACATTCTGTGATTCTGTGATTCTGTAATTGTTAAGCAAGGTGACTCTTGCATGACCTCAGCCAAGATGAGCAACAGAAACCAGGCAGAATGAGGTAGAATCCAGTCTGAATTTGCTATGTCATTAAGGCATCATAAGGGTCACAATTTGAAGGATCCAGTTTGGTGTGGTTACAAGGAACTGTAATCAGCTGTGATCTGCCCAGTGGCCAACCATCTATGTAACTTCAGAATGATAATCCAAAAGGGAAGATTTCTCCATGGACAAAAGCAATGTGCAGATCCTTCAGGACATTGAAAAACTCTAGAACACCGTCTCACATCAGATCACCAAACTGGCCAATTTAATGCCATATGACTTTGGATGTTTTATAATTATTTTATGGTAGGTGAATAATTGATGTAAACACTGATCTAACCCTTATGCTGCAACAGTCCTCTGTGTCATAGTGTGAATAATTATTACAGCAACCAATTATAACAATTTTGACCAAAAATCACACAGAGCAGAACTTAAAAATCCATGGCCTATGCCAAAAAAACAGGCCAAGAAATGCCCCTAGTAAGTCAACATATTCTCTACATGAAAAATTACAGTTACCTGAGTTTGGTGTTATGAATAGAAGATAGAGTCAACCAGGAGAAAGAGGTAGGAAACACAGAATAAGAACATGAGGATAATTGCAAATATCAGACATGGTAAAAAGTGAGACTCCATCCTTACTAATGGAGTACTGAAACCTAGCACTTCACACAAGTAGGAATCTTTTTTTCCTTTTATCTAACAATATTGCAGTTCTGCCCAGTCACAAAATCACAGAATCACAGAATCAACCAGGTTGGAAGAGACCTCAGGGATCATCGAGTCCAACCGTTGCCCTGACACCACCCTGTCAACTAGACCATGGCACTAAGTGCCATGTCCAGTCTTTTCTTAAACACATCCAGAGATGGTGACTCCACCACCTCCCTGGGCAGCCCGTTCCAATGTTTAATAACCCTTTCTGAAAATAAATGCTTCCTAATGTCCAACCTGAACCTCCCCTGGCGAAGCTTGAGGCTGTGCCCTCTTGTCCTATCGCTAGTTGCCTGGGAGAAGAGGCCAACTCCCACTTCACTACAACCTCCCTTCAGGTAGTTGTAGACTGCAATAAGGTCACCCCTGAGCCTCCTCTTCTCCAGGCTAAACAACCCCAGCTCCCTCAGCCGTTCCTCGTAGGTCAGACCCTCCAGAACCTTCACCAGCTTGGTCGCCCTCCTCTGGACTCACTCCAACACCTCAACATCTTTCTTGAAGTGCGGGGCCCAGAACTGGGCACAGTATTCAAGGTGTGGCCTCTGACCCTTTTTATTCTCTGGTCTTCTCCTTTGAAATAGAGGTATGCTGTTAATACAAAGCCTAGGCGTGCCAAAAAGAAATATCATAGTTACACATTTGACTAGGAAAAGAGAAACTTTAAACATACAAACAGTATGTATAGGCAGATGTAGATGTAGATGTATTTGTGTATGTATATGTATGGACCTCATGATCCTCCATTAGTTTTAAGCTAACCTTAGTAACTTGGGTTACCAAGGAAAGGTCAGCACTGGAACTGGGTCTTGAAGAAATAACAGTACTGTAGTTCAAGCATTGTTTTTATAAGCAAGTTTTGAAGCTAAATTCTGTAGATAACTCTTGCTTAGAAGATGTACTTGTCTGGTTGTTACAAATTATAGAACTTCACAAGTTAAAAGGAAAAATACTGGAGCAGGTAAGGAAGAGAAATGTCAGAGGGTCACACTTAGTGCATGCATGTGGTAAACCAGTAAAAGACATGAGCAAAAGCTACAGGTTGGAAGAGACCTCTGGAATCATTGAGTCCAACCTTTGACCTAACACCACTGTGTCAACTAGACCATGGCACTAAGTGCCACATCCAGTCTTTTCTTAAACACCTCCAGGGATGGTGACTCCACCACCTCCCTGGGCAGCCCGCTACAATTCCTAATAAACCTTTCTCTGAAGAAATTTTTCCTAATGTCTAACCTGAACCTCCCCTGGCACAGCTTGAAGCTATGTCCTCTAGTCCTGTTGCTAGTTGCCTGGCAGAAGAGGCTGACCCCCACCCCGCTACAACCTCTTTTCAGGTAGTTGTAGAGAGCGATAAGGTCCCCCGAAGAAAGGATGGCCACTCAACATCTCTCTCTTCTCTAAAATCATGCTGCTCTCCAGTATTTTCCTGTAAAACCAAAAAAGTTCAACAGCCTGGATAAAAAACACTGTAACATGAGTGCACAACAAGTTAAAAGTCACATTCAGCTAATACATATTTGAAATTCACTTGGGCTGCATGAACATATGATGTGAGATTCTTGCAAAGGCTTGGGATGGACCCAGTTAAACTCACTCTTTTCATGAGTGATTCAGACAAGAGAATATGAAATGTTCTTTGACATTTTGCAGATATTACCAAACCACGAAAAGAGTAAACACTTTCATAGATCGATTTGATTCAGCTTGTGAAAATCATTCTTGACTCCAGTTTAATAAGATGAAGTTAACAAAAGAGAAAAACAATATAATATAAAGCAAAAGGAAAAATTAAATTGAGAGAAATAAAAATAGAGACTAGCTGTCTCATAGTACTATTTTTAAAAGAGATTTAGAAGCTTTAATGGACTGCAAATCAAGTCAATGATACAATATTGTAATAAAGGAAAGAAAAATAAAAAGAAAAGTACAAAGCTCAGTTCTGGGATGTACTTTACCTTGTAAGCAATGAAATTATTCCCCTCTTGTCAGTTTTGCTAACTTCACAGCTAGAATATTCTCTTTAATATATAGCAGTACATTTTATGAAAAACAAATAAAGAATAGCTGAGGAGACAAAAAGCATAGTAGAATGAGAAAATAGAAAATACAGTGAGATACTGAAGATAACATTTTTTTTAAAGAAAAGAAGAATGAAGGTATACGTATCTTCCAAAATGCTCAGATTATTGTAGCAGAACTGCTCTGAGTCAATTAGAGCTTTTAAGGAGAGCTGCCTACATTTCTTCCTTAGTGGAAATTCCGAAAAGTGAGCCAACAGGGAACAGAATATGTACCCCAGTGGCTGCTAGAAATCAACAGTACTTACCGGTTCTCAGTGTCTTACAAGGAAATAAAAAAGAATTTGCAGAATCTGCAACAAGGAAGACAGAAGTATTAGGAAGCTAATGTTGGAAGAGGCAGGCACCAGAATAGATGTGGATTTTAAGACACATGAAAGCAGACTACTGTTACAGTCTTCTCCAGTTCTACATGTGTATGATTTTAAGAGGCTAAAAAACTAAGGAGTGGACCTGCTTTTGTCACAATTTTATAGTATTCAAAACATTCCGAAGAATGCAACTGACAAATTTCTACCACATGAAGTAATAATTTTTGAGCCAACAACTCTCTGGTTAAGATGCCATGCACTTAATTGTGATCAAAAACTTCCTGTGTAGAACAAACTCATGCCAAGAGATTTAAGTATATCTGACCACGATTCTCCTTATGCTATCATTTTTGCCACTTACACCTGTTCTTGTTTGAAAGACTGTGCAGAAAGCAAGCACCTTCTATAGAGATCTATAAAGCCCTGGTATGAGGGAAGGATGAATGAGAATGCGTGAGTGTTTAAGCACGAGAAAAAACAACCTTATCTTCCATGTCATCACAAGAACTGCTAACCTCACTAATTGGATATACCCCTCTGGGTGCTAATATGAAAGAATGAGTAAAATACATGAGGGAATGCATGTGAATGACACAAAAATTATTTTCCGTAAGATCTTGCCTTGAGTTTTCTTACATTTAATTCTTACTTAAATTCTGGAACACTAATTCAGGCTAAAGTCAGAATGAAGCACAAAAGAATTGTCAATCAATAGTTTTCTGCTTATGTTTCAGTAAACAGATTTTCATTCACAAATGTTAAAAGAAAACATTTATTTTTTGGCTTAAAGTAAGTTCAATTTTTTGTTGGTTACAGAATTTATTTTTTTTTTAATTTCTGAGTGTTTTCTGGAGACCTTTATAGCTGTGAAAAAAGATTGTTAGAGAAACTTAGTTGCTAGATAATAGTCCAGAGACAGCATAATAGTTTCATAAATAAAATTTGCTGCCACTTCAACTAGAAAACTTAATTTTTGAGAATTTATCATTTTTCCACACATACACATTATTTGCTAAGTTTACATTCTCCAACAGGTGAAACTAAATTATTTCACTAAAACGGACTTCAGAATATTATCTCCTCCAGCAGCAGGATCTTAATTTTCTTTAAATGAGTCAGTAATTTTAATAATTCATTTTTTTCTTTTGATATAATTATTGCTTTTAAAATGCTTAACATACCAGAGGTGTTATGCATAAATTCCATGTTAGAAATCATGTCCTCTCTTAGTCTCACAACTGCATGCAGGAAATAAATGTAAAAGCAAAATTTCTTGTTGCAAGCAATGCTCAGGCAATTTTATACCACATATAGCTGGCCCTTCATATTCGGTGAGTTCGCTAACTTTAGCTACCCAATCAGTAAGACTGCGTTAGCAAATATATTTTCCCTCTTCAAAACTCTGACGTAGGGAAGCCAATAATAACTCTGCTCTGTGTGTAAAAACTTATTGCAAGATTAATTTGAAGTGCTGAAGTTTTCTCTTGAATTTGGTCTTAACATTCTGCATACTGTGATGAATATTAATCTGAAATTTAAAGCCTTGGTAGCAATCTTTTCTGTGTCTGATGATAATATTTCTCTAAGACAATGAGGTGAAATGATTAAAATGAAACCTAGTGGCTAAGAGGAGCATGAAATGCAAGGCTATAAAGTCAGTACTGCCAATTTATTTGCAGGTCATGCCCCTAAGTCAATTGGAATATGTGTGAAATAAAGCCATTAAAGATAATTTATATTCAGTGGAGAAAAGCTGTGGAAATATAACATGTGGCTTCGAGCTTTGCCTCTATCATCTCCAAAAACAGGCTTTACTAACTAACAGTGAATATTACTCTGCTTATTTTTGGTTCCAGTTTAAGTTGGATGAAAGCAACTCCTTTTTCACATTCCTCCTGACAGCATGCCTGAAACTCTGATCTGCATTTACTCTTTATTTGCCTTTTATTTCAAAAGCCCCATGACTTTGTTTTGGTCCTCCATGAGGGCAATAACATCCATCTCTCTCCACAACATTCTAACAGGTAATAGTCTCCTAGTTGTGCGTCTACTTAATTTTACTTAGTATCTGTAGCAAATTTAAGCTGCTTTAACTACAAAGTTTTAATTGCCTGCTAGAGATGACATATAATCTCTTTAAAACAGTTTTATGAGATAGGGCTGCAGAGTTCTTCACAAGATGCAGTAAAATTTTTTAGTAAATTTCTTAGTAAAAACATGGAGATATTTAGTAAATGGAAAGAGAAATTGCAAAGTATGAAAAAATCAGGTGGAGTTTTAAAATTCTGTAAAGCTAAAAGCAGCTTTTATTCGATTTGTAATTTTGCACAAATTCTTTAAGAAGATTAAAAAATCTTATGGACCCTTCTTTTCTTAAAATGCAAAGAATTTTCTATGCATAACAATGAAGAATCTTGGGCATTTTTAGAATTAATGTTAAGAAAATCTTTTTAAAGCTGTCACAACTAAGACAAATGTGGTTTTGTCTTAATCTACATGCCTAATGCTATATCAAAGTCAGAGTTCTTTTTAAATCTGACAGAAACATCAAATTCTGTTAACTTACACAATATATTTTTGCTATGGAGGCAGTAATCCCATTTCCATATTTATGTTTTGTGAATTTAGATTAAAAAAGAGACCAGGCTTGTTTAGAGTGATGAACTGTGGAAGCATATGAATGTGTTTTTATTTGTGTCAGTATAGTCGTGTGCGAGCTAAAATCAGAATAGAGGGAGAGGACCAAAAGAACAACTCAGTTATGCAAGAAAGTAATGAGGATGAGACCAGATACTCGAATCTATCAATACCCAAGTCAGTTTTCAGCTATTCAGTACATTTTCCATAGACATGTTGATCTCTGTTGTTGGTGAACCACTGCTAAAGTCTGGTTTTCCTGTACTTCTCTCTTGAGCCCATTTTTCTTGTCGCATTATACTGAAGAGCAAACTGTATCCCTTTGAACAGTTCAGGATACTTTCTAAATATAAGCTTGTCAACTTCATTAACAGTTGTGTAAGCCACATCTAGTATGGACTGTGCTTGACAGATTGTGTTTCTGCCCTTTACATCTTACAAAATGCAAATCTACCTCCTTGATAGATTTAAATAGGTACCACAGATGGGGAAAAATGCCATTTTTTTTGTTTTTGAGATACTTGTAAAGTTAGTTTTAAAAAGCATGTCATTAAATATAGTGGCTTTGGCATAAAATTAACTAATGCGGAGGGAACAGTTCATTTTATTTGATTTGTATTTCAAGTTATTCCTGCTCTCTACATATACAGGAGAACAGAATTACACTGAAGTTCTACAGAATTATTTATCTATGAAATACAGCAATGACAGACAAGTCCCACAAAACGCAGACTGGCAAGGCTGCTAAGAGTTCACACTCTCTCTGTGTTTGCTGCCTGTAAAAGTCTGCCTACTCTCCTTTTTTGCAAGGTCTGGAGTGTTTTTCATTTCCGATGATAATCACTCAAGAACATTTAAAATTTAAAAAAAAGTGTGCATTAGAAACAAAAGTCTCAAATGGTACTCTTAAACTCTCAGTACCATTAGAATATTGCAGTTTAACAGTTTACAAACCATTATTTCTTTATCCATAGACTAATAAAAAAGTCAGGATTTCATTACATTACTACACTTATTTCACATTTTTTCTTTTTTATTATCATAGAATCATTAATCACAAAATAACTTCAGTTGAAAGAAACCTCTTGAGGTTGTCTTGTCCAAACTCCTGCTCAAAAAAGAGCTGATTTATATCATGTAAATTGAGGCTTTATCCAGTCAAGTTTTGAATATATTCACAGATGGACATTCTACAAGCTCTCTGGGCAGCCAATTTAACCACCTTCATAACAAAAATAGATTTCATTGTATCTATTTATACTTTCCTATACTGTAAACTGTGTCTATTTCTTCTCATCCTAGGAGAGCCTAGCTCTGTTTTCTTTATAGGCTTCTACTAGTTTGTTAAAGGCATCTATGAAACCTCCCCCATAGCCTCTCTCTCTAAGACTAAACTTATCTGTTAGCCTCTCATCATATGTCATGTGCTTCAGCCCTCTAATTGCCTTGGTAAACATTTGCTGGACCTGCTGCAGCACATCAGTGTCTTTCCTGTGGTCAGCAGACCAAAACTGGGCACAGTATTCCAGATGTGAGGTCACATATGTCAAAGACAGAGGAAGAATCACTTCCCTGGACCTGCTTGCAGCACTCTTCCTAATGCAGCCCAAGATGCTGTTGGCCTTCTTTTCTGCAAGGGCACATTGTTGGCTATACTCAATTTGCTGCCCACCAGGACCCCCAGGTCCTTTCCTACTAAACTGCTGTCTGTCCAGTTGATATCCACCAGTACTGTTTTGTTGGGTTATTATGTTCACAGTGCAGGACTCAGTGTTTACCTTTTTAAAACTTTATCAAGTTTCTGTCAGATCATTTCTTCAGTTTAAGTACCTTTGCACAGCAGCCCAGCCCTCCAGACCCCTTTTTCCAATTTGGTATCATCCACAAACCTATTCAGGGAATGTTCCACCCAGTCAGCAAATATTTTTTTCCATTGCTATGTGAGTGAAGTGCATTCTTAAACTCATAACCATTTCTTTGATCAAACCTCCATTGCACTATGTCTCCAGTTCTTTCACGCAGCTTTCTTAAGACAGCTGTCAATCACTGTCATGGCAGACATTACAGTCACAGAGAAGACATACAGCTGATCAGCCATCAGGAGCTCTAGTCCATTTCCTCGTGTGGGAAACTAGTGCCATTTTAGCCCCTCTAGTGCATCTTGTCTAGCTGCTGTCTACCGTTGCAGGAAGGTGTGAACATCCTATATGATATGTATCATAAATATCCTGGTGGAGATGTCTAAGATGTCCATGAAATCTCAGCAGATGGGTGTATTTAAAAAGCCAAACTGGGCCCAGAATGTCAGCCACAGGATGAGTTTAGAGAGCTTGCATACACATACACTCCAGCTTGTAGAAACTTTATGTGTCTTAACCTCAAATTGAATCACACTTATTTTTCAGCATTATTTTCAGACCTATAATTGAGCTATAGCTTTTTTAACTTTTCTTTCAGCTGCTTTGAATAAGGTTGTATGTGTTACAACAAAATGGCATCAAAATAACAAATGAATACATTTAAGAATTGGTTACCCATAAATATAACCTGTTTTACCTCATGAAGAAATCAAGTAAAAAGAAAGATGTAATTAATTAAACTTTTAAGGTCACCTAATAATTCACTCATTGTCTTCCAGTAAGGCTGACATAAATATTCTGATATTTATTACGTCATGTTCTGCTTGAATAGCAGAAAAGTCCTGTTCCTTTTGACTGAAGCTAGACTGGCATTATTGCAATAGACAACTACCTGTCCCAGGGAGATTGCTGAGCGTAAGAAAACACCTTCATTCACAGGCAGTCCTGTCAGTCTTGCTGCTGTTGCCCACAGACTTGCACCAATGTTTTGACAAAAGTTTGGAGTTCCTCAAAATAGCCACATGCTGCTAGTACACTGAGCACAGCAACATATTCTCGGTGGAGCTGGTGGGATTACAATGGGTTTTGAATCTCTCAGCTCTGCAGACTATTGTTGGTATGGCCCTGATTAATTCCTTTTCCAGGGAAAAAGAAAGCCTTGTCCCTTTGGAGGGCAGAAAGGAGAAAGATTTATCAATTGTCATTCTCCTCCCAAAATTTACATTGCCTTTCTCCTTCAGACAGCAAAATTCAGTTTTGTCTAGTCTGCTGAGAGCATAGGAACAATTCTGACTACAGAGGCCAGAAATGAAAGCTCCAACTCCTTTAAAATACATTGATTTAATCACAGTAATAAAGTCGAATGGTTCCCATACCTTAAGGTGAGTCCAAGGGTAAGTAAAGTAGGAATCCAGGCATAGCATGTATCCACAGTCCTGCTGCAAACAGCAGATAACACTTTTGCTGCTGCTGACACTTTCAAGCAATTGATTAGCTCCAACTAGTTCAGGCTTCCCATTCTCAGCTCTCTTTCTGCCTTTGTTAATTATTTCCCCAGAAACATTTCAGACTGTCACTAGAAGCTGACTGCTACAGCTTTCATGCAGCCTTTTCTGATATGTAATGGTGGAAGACTCCATAGCTTCTAAAAGCCATGAGAAGGATGTTCCGTTGAGACTGAGGAAGTGGGGAAAAGAGAAAGAAGATGGAAAAGTGGGCTGAATATGCTGTTCATTCTGTCATTTCTCTATGAGCTAAATTTGGAAAGTAATTTTGACTCTCTAGTCCTATTTTTAAATTAGAATTTTTTCCATTGGACAAGATGAGAACCCTTTTTAAATGTCTGGATACCTGCTTTTATGAAAGTACTCATTAGATTAACATTTCATAATGTAAAGTTTATGAAGAGTGGCCATTAGGAGGCATAAGGAGGTGTAAGTAAGGATTTTTTAAGCATGTTGACAATGAGAACATGTACTCAACTGTGTGAGAGGAATAAAAGAGAATGAATTATGGGACTGGTCCAACCTTTATTTCTCTTTTGGAGAAAACTATGTCTTCTTTGGCTTCTTTGAAGGTAGTTCAGTAGTTCTTTACTTTCAAAAAGTAGATATTTTCCTTTCGTTCAGTTTCCTTGCTAGTAAACAAAAGAAAATGTCTCTCATAGAATCATAGAATGGTTTCAGTTGGAGGGGATCTTAAAGATCATCTAGTTCCAACCCCCCTGCCACAGGCAGAGACACCTTTCCACTAGACCAGGTTGCCAAAGCGCCATCCAATCTGGCCTTAAACACTGCCAGGGAGGGGGCAGCCACAACTTCTCTGGGCAACCTGTTCCAGTGTCTCACCACCCTCACAGTATAGAATTTCTTCCTAATATCTAATATATATCTACCCTCTTTTACTTTAAAATCATTACCCCTCATCCTGTCACTACATGCCCTTGTAAAAAGTCCCTCACCAGCTCTCCTGTAGGCCCCCTTCAGGTACTGGAAGGCTGCTAGAAGGTCTACCCAGAGCTGCCTTCTCTCCAAGCTGAACAGCCCCAACTCTCCCAGCCTGTCATAGGAGAGGTGCTCCAGCCCTCTCATCATCTTCATGGCCTTCCTCTGGACTCGTTCCAACAGCTCCATGTCCTTATTTGGGGCCCCAGAGCTGGATGCAGTACTCCAGGTGGGGTCTCACGAGAGCGGAGTAGAGGGGCAGAATCACCTCCCTCGACATGCTGGACATGCTGCTTTTGATGCAGCCCAGGATACGATTGGCCTTCTGGGCTGCAAGCGCACATTGCCCGCTCATGTTGAGCTTCTCATCAACCATCACCCCCAAGCCCTTCTCCTCAGGGCTGCTCTCAATCCATTCTCCACCCAGCCTGTATTTGTGTTTGGGATTGCCCCGACCCACATGCAGGACCTTGCACTTGGCCTTCTTGAACTTCTTGCGGTTTGCACAGGCCCAGCTCTCAAGCCTGTCAAGGTCCCTCTGGATGGCATCCTTTCCCTCCAGCGTGTCGACCGCACCACATAGCTTGGTGTCATCGGCAAACTTGCTGAGGGTGCACTCAATCCCACTGTCCGTGTCGCTGATAATGATGTTAAACAGCACCAGTCCAAATACCGACCCCTGAGGAATGCCACTCGTCACTGGTGTCCACTTGGACATTGAGCTGTTGACTGTAACTCTTTGAGTGCGACCATCCAGCCAATTCCTTATCCACCAAGTGGTCCATCCATCAAGTCCATGTCTCTCCAATTTAGAGACAAGGATGTCGTGCAGGACAGTGTCAAATGCTTTGCACAAGTCCAGGTAGATGACATCAGTTGCTCTTCCCCTGTCCACCAGTGCTGTAACCCTGTCATAGAAGGCCACCAAATTCGTCAGGCATGATTTGCCCTTAGTGAAGCCATGTTGGCTGTCACCAATCACCTCCTTGATTTCCATATGCCTTAGTATATTTTCCGGAGGATCTGCTCCATGATCTTGCCAGGGACAGAGGTGAGACTGACTGGCCTGTAGTTCCCCAGGTCTTCTTTTTCCATTTTTGAAAATGGGGGTTATGTTTCCCCTTTTCCAGTCAGTAGTGAGTTCACCAGACTGCCATGACTTCTCAAAAATGATGGATAGTGTCTTGGCAACTTCATCCGCCATGACCCATCATGACCCATCAATGCGCCTCATGAGGTCCCATGGACTTGTGCACCTTCAGGTTCCTTAGATGGTCTTAGATGGTTCCTTTGATTGCCACAGAGATGCTTAAAGAACCCTATATGTTTTGTTTCCCACTGGAGAAGATAGTGAAAACAATTTTGTTAGCTTATGTACATTTGTGACGGACACTTGTGACAACATTTTAAGACAAATCGTAGGTAAGTTTTGTAAAATCCTTCTGTGATTCATCTTGTCTTCATCCTTGAAGTAGTCATTTTCATTAAGACTTTGACATTATAGCAAAAATCACTGCTAACACACAGGCCCAGAAACTATCCCATTGCTCAACAAGAACCTCATGCTGTGGTCCATGTTGGTCAATTTAGTCTTTTCTCATGCAGCCAATTAACAGCAGCAAGAACAGTTGAAGTTTCCAATAGCAAAAATGTCTTCCATTAGGAAGAGCTCAAGATGGGACTTACATGTAGTGAGGAAGCCATCATCTCTTTCTGACAAAACTGTTGATATCACTAATCTGGTTTTATTGTACTTCCCTGTAGGAAAAAAAGAAACTCCCATTCTGAAAGATCTGTGACTGGAAGGTAGGTGCAACTCTTTCCAAACTTTTTTCCAAATTTGTTATCATTCTGACAACTTCTCTGAGCCAGCTATCAGAGAGATACTTATTTGTTGTACTCTAGCATACAAAAATTCTAATCATGAATGTTCTAAAAGTTTATCTTTATTTTGTATTAATCAAAGTTTGTTAGTTTTAGAGAGCAAACTTTCCTAACAAGGACAAACATACATTTTTTTAAATGCTGAAAAACTCATATCTGGTTGTGGCAAGATCTACAGAATTTAAGTTATAAATATTATATAAGGATGAAATTCAAATTTGTCCTGTATTCATAATTGTGGTTTAGGTGGGTATCATGGCAGTGACCATGTGCGCTCCCAGTGCACTCAGTCACCAATTCACTGGCTGATCAAAGAAGACCCCTGGCCAGTTTCTGCTGTGATGGACTGATTTGAGACGAGGAGATTGACTCCCCAACTTCACCACTAGTGAAAACATTTTACTAATTGCTGCGAGACCTCTCCAGGTAGGAAATGCAGAGAATCCAGGCAATTACCTCTGCTGCACACTTGGCGATTCACAGAGATGAATATGAATCCATGTGCTTCAATGTGTTGATTAACATCTGGGATGGAGAATTTGGCTGCACCAGAGACTCTCTGAGGCAGCTCTTGCTGCAGAATTGATTTAACTTTAAATAGATAAAATTGTTGTAAATAAGCATTAGAAATTATTCCTGCAAATGCAGAAAATGTCACCTAGTATGGTCTTTTGAACATACTTAAGACATGAGGTGTTTTGTACACAAAGTCAATTGATAGAAATATAACATGCATATGCTGGAGTGGTCACATAGGACCACAGGACACAAGAATGGATTAAGAATTCAGCAGAGCTGTGGTTTGAGGAGTCTTTCCTGATCTAGCTGAAGACCTCACTGCAAAGTTCCTTATGATGGACACTGCGGTCGCCATCCAGACAGGGAGTGATCATATATCAAGATTTGAGACATCTGATTCTCCATGTGAGCAATGCCCTGTTTAAAAGATCCTAATAAGTAAGGGTTTTTAAACATCCTCTCAGTGACAGTCGGTACAACATGGTCCTGTAATGTGACAGCAAGGGCAGGCTGCTCCCCGAGAGAAAGTGAGAAAGGAGCTGAGGGTGACAGCAAGATGGGCAGAAGCAGGGGCCTCACCAGAAGGAGCCCCATCCCACAGTACCTGGATGAGGCAAGCAGGGCATGTTGGTGCTGGTAGCCAGGTTCAGACAAGTGCCCAGATTGCCAGGCAAGTCCTTAGCAACTACTTGTTCACCAATCCAGACTTGACTACCCTGAAACATTCTCAATTTAAAGGAAAACAGCAGTCTCTGATTCTTTGGGAGATGAAAAGGAAATTCCTTGCATAGACAACCACTCTGATAAGTAAATGGTTAACCTCAAAAGATACTTTTTAGGCTAGAGTTTCAGAAACCTTCATAAATCTAAAAGGGACCAGGAAATCCATTCTGCCCCCAAACCTAGCATCTCTACATGCAACATGATCATTTCAGTTCCATTTGTATCATGTTGCAAAGGGTTTTTTGGAAATATTATATGTATTATATATATGTATTATATTGAAATATTGTATATATAATATAATACTTTCCTATTGCAAGATAAGTAGAAAAGGTAAAACTTACTGTAACAATGCTCTTAAGACATAGTAAAAAAGGCAGAGTAGTAATGAGAGAGAAATAAATGTTGGTACTGTACAGTAATGCTTCTCTAAAAATCTTTTTCGTATTTTACCACTCTGCCATTGGCTCTTCAAAACTGGCAAAACCAACTGATTGTACCTTTAAGTGGCCACTTTGTAATTGACTCCAAGTCTTCTTCTCCTTCTCCAAATACCAAATGCCAATAATTATTTGGAATTCATTCCTTCCTTCCTCTTTCTAGATCATGGGACACCATTCTCTACATATATTTTGCTATTATTAGCAAGTTTGCATATTTTATACAATGGGTTATAACTCATTTATTTGGCATACCTTTTTACCACTGCTACTGGAAGATTAATTTGGTTGATAAAGGAGATTAAATTAAACCAATATAGGAATGAAATCAGATAAATCTTTCTGATTGTGAAAATCTCTGTGGATGCCATGTTTTCCTACTATTTTTACCTTAACTGTTACAGCCTTACCTATAACTACTCAGAATTCATTACTAAGCATTGCACCTCAGGTCTACTCCACACATATCCCTTACTGAAGAAGAACCTCAACAGTTTCTCCTGCAGTGAGCAACCTGAAGTCCTTGGAAAACTTCATAGTCAGCAAGCTATAACCACTGATTGCCCAGCTTAGTGCCATGGAGTAAAAAACAAAACCCCAGGACTACTGATAGTACCTTTGTTAATAAGTTAAATATTGTCATTTTGTTCATAGCACTTAACACATTTCTCCAAAAGAAATAAAGAATATTAACAGAGCAAATTTTGCAACATTTCTTCTTTAAATGCTCTGGATTTCTCTCAACGTTTTAGCAAGGAAAGTCACAGTGCAGCTTAATGTGAAGGTGACCTTAGACACTTATCACTGTTAGCAGCCTGAGAATACCTTTTAGATGTTGAGGGTTTTCTGCTGTCTGACCTGCTTATTCCACTGGGACAATTTACTTCAAGTTTAAATTACTTTTCAATTTGTGTTTTTCATGTCATATTTTCTACTAGTAACTTTATCTGGCATCTTATTTTAACATAAAACTGGAAGAAAGCAGTTTACAAAATTAAGTATCACATTGCCCTTTGTGCCCTTCCCTGTGTATTTCCTTTCTAATTTCCTCTGTAATTTTTCAGAAACTGCAATACTCTTGTGCATTGAACAGACCTATTTGAGATCTCACATGGCAGGTAGTGAAGCTTTGTCGGAATTTAGTATTTTAGTGTTCTTTGAGGATATCCAAAGGCAATACCACAGTGTCAGCACAAATTAACTATGGCATCTCTATGATACCAGATGTAATGTGCATCACATATGGTGGTTATGGGAAATGAAATAGAACAACTGCGAAAGAGTTTGTTCTCAGTACATCACTGTGCTTCAAGTTCTCTCCAGATTGACTGGGATTTACTGAGGAACTGATTATCATTTTCAGAATTTTTGAGGTAGATATAAGTTACTTTGAGAAGAACTGATTTAGTTGTCTGAAGTCCATTAGCTGGCATCAGATCCAGTTGTGAAGATGGGACACATTTTTCTGTACATCTCCTAGGATAACTGAAAAAAAAAAAGAACAAGTATTTTGTTTTATTTTACTTGAAATTTGAAACATACCTTCAAATTTTCTACTTCAGTCAGAAAATGAAGTCTTGTCATGGTTTTAATCAACTCTTCTAGATATGAATATTGGTAGGTGCTTTTATCAGACATCACTGGCAAAAAGAGTAAGTTGGCTCAAGTTTCTGTGAGAGCAAAAAGCCATTACCAGGGAAAAAAAAAAAAGATCAATAAATGACAAATTTTAGAGATCATATTAAATAATCCATCTGAAACCTAGTAATATTTTTTCATGGAAGAAAATTCAGAGGCTTTCAAAGGAGTTATGCAGTGCATTGATATTTAATAATTTTAAAATTCTTTTTTTAACTTCTGTTTTGATAAGAGTGGTCACAGAATCACAGAATCACAGAATCACAGAATCACAGAATGTTAGGGATTGGAAGGGACCTCGAAAGATCATCTAGTCCAATCCCCCTGCCGGAGCAGGATTGCCTAGACCACATCACACAGGAACGCGTCCAGGCGGGTTTTGAATGTCTCCAGAGAAGGAGACTCCACAACCTCTCTGGGCAGCCTGTTCCAGTGTTCGGTCACCCTCACCGTAAAGAAGTTTTCCTCATATTTAAGTGGAACCTCCTGTGTTCCAGCTTGCACCCATTGCCCCTTGTCCTGTCAAGGGATGTCACTGAGAAGAGCCTGGCTCCATCCTCATGACACTTGCCCTTTACATATTTAGAAACATTAATGAGGTCACCCCTCAGTCTCCTCTTCTCCAAGCTAAAGAGACCCAGCTCCCTCAGCCTCTCCTCATAAGGGAGATGTTCCACTCCCTTAATCATCTTCGTGGCTCTGCGCTGGACTCTCTCTAGCAGTTCCCTGTCCTTCTTGAACTGAGGGGCCCAGAACTGCACACAATACTCCAGATGCGGCCTCACCAGGGCAGAGTAGAGGGGGAGGAGAACCTCTCTTGACCTGCTAACCACACCCCTTCTAATACAGCCCAGGATGCCATTGGCCTTCTTGGCCACAAGGGCACACTGCTGGCTCATGGTCATCCTGCTGTCCACTAGGACCCCCAGGTCCCTTTCCCCTACGCTGGTCTCCAACAGGTCTGCCCCCAACTTGTACTGGTACATGGGGTTGTTCTTGCCCAGATGCAGGACTCTACACTTGCCCTTGTTATATTTCATTAAATTTCTCCCCGCCCAACTCTCCAGCCTGTCTAGGTCTCTCTGAATGGCTGCGCAGCCTTCCGTTGTGTCAGCCACTCCTCCCAGTTTTGTGTCATCAGTGAACTTGCTGACAGTGCACTCTATTCCCTCATCCAAGTCATTAATGAATATATTGAATAGAACTGGTCCCAGTACCGACCCTTGCGGGACTCCGCTAGACACAGACCTCCAACTGGACTCTGTCCCATTGACCACCACTCTCTGGCTTCTTTCCTTCAGCCAGTTCACAATCCACCTCACTACCCGATCATCCAGACCACACTTCCCCAGTTTAGCTGCGAGGATGCTGTGGGAGACCGTGTCAAACGCTTTACTGAAATCGAGATAGACCTCATCCACAGCTTTCCCATCATCTATCCACCGGGTTATGTCTTCATAAAAGGCTATCAAGTTGGTTAAGCATGACTTCCCGTTGGTGAAGCCATGCTGAGTGCCCCTAATGATCCCCCTATCCTTGATGTGCCTAGAGACAGCACCAAGAACAAGTTGCTTCATCACCTTTCCGGGGATGGAGGTGAGGCTGACCGGTCTATAGTTACCCGGGTCCTCCTTCTTGCCCTTTTTGAAGACTGGAGTGACATTCGCTTTCCTCCAGTCCTCAGGCACCTCTCCCGTTGCCCACGACTTAGCAAAGATGATGGAGAGTGGCCTAGCAATGACTTCGGCCAGGTCCCTCAGCACCCGCAGGTGCATCCCATCAGGGCCCATGGATTTATGGACGTCCAGATTGCTTAATTGGTCCCTGACCCAGCCCTCATCAACCAAGACAGATTCCTCCTCTATCCTGACTTCTTCTGAGGCCTCAGGGGTCCGGGGCTCCTCAGGACAGCCTCCAACAGTATAGACAGAGGCAAAGAAGGCATTCAGTAACTCCGCCTTCTTTTTATCCTCTGTCTCCAGGACCCCCACCTCATTAATCAGTGGGCCTACATTGCCTCTAGTGTTGGCTTTACCTGCATTGTATTTGAAGAAGCCCTTTCTGTTGTCCTTGACCTCTCTTGCAAGGTTTAATTCCAAGGAGGCCTTAGCTTTCCTAGTTGCCTCCCTACATCCTCTGACAACAGACTTATATTCCTCCCAAGTGGCCAGCCCCTCCTTCCATGATCTGTACACCCTCTTCTTCCACTTGAGTTTGCCCAGCAGTTCCCTGTTTAACCATGCAGGTCTCCTGCTACTCTTCCTTGACTTCCTACCTGCTGGGATGCTCTGATCTTGAGCTCGGAAGAAGCAGTCCTTGAATGCTAACCAACTATCTTGAGCCCCCTTACCTTCTAGTACCCTGTCCCATGGGATTTCCCCTAGCAATTGCTTGAAAAGGCCAAGGTTGGCCCACCTGAAGTCCAGGGTTGTGATTCTGCTAGCTATTCTGTTCCTGCCACATGAGATCCTGAACTCTACCATCTCATGGTCACTACAACCAAGGCTGCCCTCAACCTTCACCTCTTCAACCAGACCCTCCTTGTTAGTGAGGATCAGATCCAGCAGCGCTCCTCTCCTAGTTGGCTCATCCACCATTTGCATCAGAAGGTTATCATCAATGCACTGGAGGAACCTCCTGGACTGGGGATGGCTGGCTGAGTAGGCCTCCCAGCAAATATCAGGGTAGTTGAAATCCCCCACAACAACCAGGCCCTGTAATTGCGAGACTGCTCTCAGCTGCCTGTAGAAGGCCTCATCACCCTCCTCATCCTGATCCGGTGGCCTGTAATAGACACCCACAACAGTATCACCTCTGCCAGCCTGCCCCTTAATTCGCACCCACAAACTCTCAACTTGCTCCTGATCCGCCCCTGGACAGAACTCAACACATTCTAGCTGCTCACTCACATAAAGAGCAACTCCACCACCTCTCCTTAGTGGCCTGTCTTTCCTGAACAGGACATAGCCATCCATGACCACATTCCAGTCATGCGAGGCATCCCACCAAGACTCTTTAATTGCCACTAAATCATAGCCCCCCGACCGAACACGGATTTCCAACTCCTCCTGTTTATTCCCCATGCTGCGTGCATTGGTGTACAGGCATTTCAGGGAGCGAGCTGAGCACACCGATTTCACCCCAGGGGGATGGGAGGCCTCCTGGTCTACCTCAACACTAGAGCGTTGCCCCAGTGGTGCAAGCCCAGCTACTACCCCATCCCCCTTCGAATCTAGTTTAAAGCTCTCCGAATGAGCCCTGCTAATTCCTGTCCCAGAACCCTTTTGTCCCTACGACATAAACTTTCCCCATGTATTACTGTCACGCCTGGTGTCTTATAAAACCAGCCATTATCAAAGAACCCAAAGCCCTGCCTGTAGCACCAGTCTCGTAGCCAGGCATTAATAGAGAGAATCCTACTATTCCATCCCACGTCATCACCTGAAAATGGAAGGAGGGAGGAGAAAACAACTTGTGCCCCAGACTCTTTTACCAACCGTCCTAGGGCCTTGTAGTCTTTCTTCATCCCCCGCAGACTACGGGATGCAGCTTCTTCCCCACCTGTCTGGAAGATCAGCAGGGGGTAGTAGTCTGTGGGCTTCACCAGGTTGGGGAGTTTCCTGGTGATATCCCTGATTCGGGCTCCAGGCAGGCTGCAGACCTCCCTGTGTTGGGGGTCAGCTCTGCATATTGGGCCCTCAAATCCCTTTAGGAAGGAGTCTCTAACCACTAAAACTCTTCTCTTCTTCCTTGTGGAGGAGGTAGCTATACGCCTGTCAGGTTTTTCTGACTGTGGTGGGACCTCTGATATAGGTTGCCTCTCCACCACATCCCCATTGGACCGGCTGTATTCCACTAGGGCTTCATATCTATTGCTCAGAGGCACCTGTGGAGGCAAGGTAGGCAAGGAGGGCACTCGCCTTTTGCCACGGCCATAGACTTGCCTCCACTCACTCCTCTCCTCTAGGTTATTGTTTTCCACCTGAGAGGGGCAGAGTACAGGGGTCCCTCGATCCTGGGAGCTCTCCGGCAGGTGCTCCCATTTTTGTTGCAGGGAAGGCAGAGCCTGGCTCCACCAGTCTATCTCCATTTCAGCCTCCCGAATGCTCCTAAGCCTTTCTACTTCAGCTTGAAGCCTTTCAACCTGGCTTTGCAGCTGTGCCGCTCGGCCAAGCAGATCATCTACTTGCTCACAGCGCACACAGCCCCCTGACACCACAGAGACGCTGTAGCATTCCCTGCAGCCTGCGACCTGCACCATCGCCTCCTTCCGTGGGAGCTCTGTCTGGGTTCCCACATCCATTTTGGTCTTCTTCCACCGGGTAGATACCATTGTTCTTTCACTGAGCTGGGAAATACCTGTTGGTGCCACCCCTGGTTCACAGCTCCTTGGCACCTTCCTCGCCTTGTGCACTGGGAGGGAGTCAGCGCCCTCCCCAACGAGCTGCAAACTGCTGCGGCCTCTCCTGCCCTGGGACACACCCAGTCACAGCTAAGTCTCCCTCTCCCTTCTGGGCAGGGACTAGTCCCTGTCCTCCAGGAGACTTTTTATCACCCGATCACAGTGGGTGGTGCGTTTAAATCGCTTAAATCGCCCGCGGTGCCTCCGCGGTGCCTCCGGCTATGCCCCCTCCTCTCCTGATTCGTTGCTGGGAACCTCCGGGTCCAGGTCCGGGGTGGGGGGGAAGCAGCTCGGGGCTGATGCTCGCGGGGGGCTCAGGGGGGGCCCATAGTACGAAAACCGCCCGGTTAAGCCCGATGTCGCCCTCGCCCCCGCACTAACCTCACATCGCTGCCGCCGCTTTCGCTGCTGCCGCCGCTGTCAGCTGTCTGTTCAGCTGTTTGGTCACAAAAGTAGCATATGCAAAACTACATTTTGGGAATGCACTGAGGATTTACTAGCAATTTTAGCCTGTTCTGTCAGTACCGTGTCCTCTTTGTCAGCATAAGCAAAACTACATTTTGGGAATGCACTGAGGATTTACTAGCAATTTTAGCCTGTTCTGTCAGTTACCGTGTCCCTGATTTGGGCGTCTTAGAGAATTTCCAATTTGGTAAAAAGTCCTGAAAATTTTGAATCTTGTATAAATTGATGAAAAGAGGCCTCAATGTTTTCAACTAGTACTAGTCCCTTAGGGTTCTTCACATCTTCTCAGTTTATTGTTCCATAAGTATTTGAATTTTACTGACCCTCTCACTTCCCAAGTTGTTATCAACATTTAGGACAAGTAATGACAGTGGAAAAAATAGGTGCTACATAAAATCTTAAACCTTTTAAATAATCCTACTGCTGTGCTCCTATTAATTCACTAAGAAGTACTGTCCTGATGCTGTAGCATGAAAACTGCACGGTCCACATAATGCAAAGGCTGTAAATTGTACAAAGGTTGTGCACTGATCACAGTTCTTCAGAAGCTTAAGAGAGTCTAGGATAGCAAAAGGGTTTGCCTCAAGAGTAAAATATATGATGCTGGATTAGTTGATGTTGAGGACACTGACAACAGCACTGGCTTCCATGGAAATTAAGCAAACTAAAAAATTAAGAATAAGAAAATTTTTAAAAATTAAAATATTAAATATTCCTAAAGACTTAAGTGTGCTACTTAATCCATAAATGATGATATCTTTTTGCAAAAAAGATAATTTTCAAGTCACTACAGAATAGAAGACAAACCTATGTTTTAGATGTATTAACACAAGCATTTGAGTACTTGCAGCTCTTAAGCAAAGCAGAACAATAACATGTAGTTTCACTTTTGCCAACTATTCCCACTATATACACAATTCTGTACATAAAACAAAATTCTACTGAAATGTATTGAATGCTTTAAAAAAAATAAGTATTTCTGTGTGTTCCTTTTAAAATTCATGACGTAAAGAAATACTTATGTCTGATCTTGCCAGCTACTTACATAATAAACTATCACTTCATAATTGGTCTACTTGGAATACTTCTTAGTTTATTTGGATGAAGCAAAGAAAACAAGGAAAGAATTTAAATAATCTGCAAACAATATAAATATTACAATTAACTGTAGAATTGACAGTAACCTTCATGGTCTATATATCTTTGAAGCAGAACTGCAATAACATTTATAAATGTATATATATATATTTACTGTACAGATTATCTTATGGTGAATGAATTGCACAAAAATAAATAGAGATAAATACACTACTGCTTGCTAATCATGGCAAATCTATGAGCTATAAATATTGACCATGTGAACTAATTAACGAGTATATTAACCAAAAGGGAAACAGGTTACACACATGTGATCTGCAATAGATATATTGCTTTTGAACACTAGAACAGCAGAGATATTTAGGATTTGTTTAATGTAACAAAGAAACAGAGAAGGCAATTGGATTTTAATGTAGTTTCTGAAGAATGACTTGCCATCATGTTTTGAAATCTGGTAACAGAACAGACTAGCACTCAGGAATGCAAGGAAATGAAAGGCACAATAAAACAAAAGAACTGTATGTAATGTATTTTGTCAATACTGGAAATGAATTTGAATTTTATACCATTTTAAAAATTCTGCAAGTTTTTTTTGGACAAGTTAAGTTTTAAAGTAGGGTAGGTTTTTTGTTATTTTATTTTTAATAATATCCAATCATGTGGTTCTGACAGTGTGATGATACCCTAAACTTGCGTAAGGGCAGATTAAGGATTTATATATTCTGCAGAAGAATCAGGGATCTGAATTATATCCTTGTCATTTTGTTAAGAGTAATAAATAAGAAGTAGCATCTCCTTTTCCCATAAACTAGCAATGTTCATCTTAAAACCCAAGCTAGTAAGCAAGAACTTGGTAAAAGAGTGAGTGTAGGGAAAGGATAAAGAAATGTTTGAAAGCAATCACACAAAATTAAAGCAGAACACTGTATGCAAAGAGTAAACTAATTCACCCTTTGTGTATTAGTGGAACAAATTTAAAATACAGCCATTAAGAAATAAGTTCTAATTACATGTTCTCATGACTGGGAAACATTTTTGCACCTTTGCATGCCTTCAAAGCAGTCACATAGACAAGATGGGTGCTTGGTGTATTTTACACAGAAATGGATTATCCAATTCAAAATTCATGTTGGTGGGAGAGAGGGATGAAAAGGGAATGAGAAATATAAATTTAGTTTTGTTACCAGCAGGCACTTTCCTGTTTCAATGTTTAAGGTGAATGTGACCAGCATCCCTTTAATTTCAAATGCAAGCAACAATTTTATTATATTTTATAAAATAATTTGTCATGATAGAAATGCTTGGACCGGCTCTCAAAATCTCAGAAACCTGTGATCATGACAAATTTTCCATTTCCCAGTAAATCAAAGAACAAAGTCACAGCTTTACTTTGCTTACCTGATTAATTCTATGTTAAGCAGATGTTGCAGAAGCTATGCTAATCTTCTTCTATGGAAAGCACCCCTGACTGTTTTAGATCTCACACTGGAATGTTCTTCCTTGCCACATTGCACACTTTTCAGGACATGTGATCCATCAGTTTCAGGGTTTGACAGGCTATAGTCTTATTAAATGTAAGTTAATATAAAACATGTTTTTGCTTTTTGCATTAAAACAGTGATTATTCAATATAAAACCGTATTAAGTCCACATTAACAAGCTGAAGTCTACAAAGAATTACATTTAAATTGCAATCTCCTTAATAAGGAACTAGATTTTTTTTTAAAATCTTTTAAGCTCTTTGTTAAAGCCAGCATCAGTGTTTATTTCTAAAACAAACCTCCTGAGAAGTGATTTGTGTTTAATAACCTGCTTATATAAAATGTGGTTAATGCCAGGATCTGAGACTTGTACTTGGCTTTTCTTAAATTGGTTTCCTCAGTCTGTCTTAGTCTCACCCAATCCTTCATCACCCTCAAAGATTTCTGAATCATTTACTTAGTTCCACCAAGTTTGATAGAGATGGATGCCTGAAACAGTTAAGTTTGTACTAGCTTCATGTGAAGCTGAAGCTGAGTTGGGGAGAGAGATCCATACTAGGAAAGGTGGACAATTTATTTTCTAGTTGTATAAAGAAGCCTATGATTTACTTTACATTAATAGCCTTGATACTGAAGCCTGTCTTAATAAAAATATGCATGTCTGAATCAGAGAGACTGATCTGAAGAAAAAGTAATTTTTGAAGCAGTCAAAACCCAGACCTGTAATGTGTACATTGACCTCATTTGCTAGTTTGTTACAGAAGTTTCAGAAGAATTTCCCAGCAGAAAATATCCACGGTACTGCACTTTCAACCATATACAAGTGCAAATAAGAAAAAGACTTAAAAAACAAAAGCTTTTCTTCACTCACATACAAAATACAGTGTATCCTTTAACACTCTGGACTGCATTCTTATTTTCTCTGGTATCTAGGTTTCAGATACCAGTATGCAATAATGCCTGGTCATTTATGTGTTAATGTAACTCTGATCAGTGTTAATTTGTCTTGAACATGTGGGCCAAACTATTCCACTGTAATTCTGGTGCTGACAAAAGATGGAGTCAAAGCACTGTCAGCTGTTGCTGGAGGGACTCTGGAAGGAAGGAGATGAATAGAATCCCTTCCCATATGTGCTGTGGAAGTACAAACTGAGCAAGAGCTGAAACATCTCTTATCCCCAGTGCTAGCTGTGGACAGCTGGCCAGGGCCTATGGGCCACCTGTATCTGACTCATTTATCTTTGGTATGATTAGTGAAATTAATGGTGCTATAACAGCTTTCAAAACACTTAGGAGCCTAGGCACCAAGAACTTAACCTAGATATGCAGGGGAGCAAATGCTGCATGCCTGTTCTCTCTTCCTCTTCGCTTCTCTACCTAAGACAGGGCAGAAACTGTTCAATAGTTCTGTCAAACACAAAATACATAAAGGTTAGCACAGTAACAACATTTTCCTCCTTCCACGTTCTCTATGTGACTTATCTTTCAGTAACTACAAGCACTTCTTCACAGGCAAAAATAATTTTTACATATGTTATAGATTTCTAAATTTTTTTCCTCCAGCTGGTAGTTCTGGTTTTGATGGATTTGGATTTCAAATAGTCTTGCATGGTAAGCTCTCTTAATTTAAATTAGTACTAAAGGAGGGTACTAAAAATTAATACTAAAGGATGGTGGTGGTTATTCTTATTCAACATGCAGGAACTAAACAAATTATTGTTTTAAACACAGTTGAACTTAAATAAAAGAAAATAATTTTTTTTTTTTGCTTCTCTTCCCTCCAAATAATTCAAATGACACAGTCAGCATGTCAGCCTCACAGAGATGCCTCTCACTTGCACAGATTTTCCTGTAATTCAGACAAGGTACCATTGCTTTTGACATGTCGAGGGCAAACTTCAGGTGTCTGAGATAATTTTTGCAGTAAGATACCCATTGCATTATAGGTATTTTATTAGCTCATTGTATATTGCTCAGTGAGATACAATAGCAATGAGAAATCACTGCAGTGAAAGGCATGAAATCCAAAGCCACTTACAGAATACCACTCTGATACTGTTTTCTGATGAAGAGTAGAAAGGAGGACCCTGGGAACTACTGACCAGTTGGCCTCACCTCTGTGCCCAGTAAAATCATGGAACAGATCCTCCTGGAATCTGTGTCAAGACATATGGATGACAGAGAGGTGATTAGAGACAGCCAGCATGGCTTCACTAAGGGCAAATTGTGCCTGACTAACCTGGTGGCCTTCTACGATTGAGTGAATGCATCAGTGGACAAGGGAAGAGCTATGGATGTCACCTATATTGATTACTCTAAAGCCTTTGACACAGCGTTCCACAACATCCTTGTTGCTAAATTGGAGAGATACGGGTTTGATGGATGGACTATTGGCTGGATGGCCATATCCAAAGAGTCGCAGTCAACAGTTCAATGGAGATCAGTAACAAGTGGTGCCCCTCAGGGGTCCATATTGGGTCCAATACTATTTAATATCTTTATTAATGGCATAGACAGTGGGACTGAGTGCAACCTCAGGAAGTTTGCAGATGACACTAAGCTGAGTAGTGCAGCTGATTCACTTGAGGGAAGGAATGCCATCCAGAGGGACCTTGATAGGCTTGAGGAGTGGGTCTGTGTGAATCTCATGAAGTTCAGCAAGGCCAAGTGCAAGGTCCTGCACCTGGGTTGGGCAATCCCTGATATCTATACAGACTGGGTGATGAAGGGATTGAGAACAGCCCTGCGAAGAAGGACTTGGAGTTATTAGTGGATGAAAAATTAGACATGAGTCAGCAATGTGTACTTGAAGCCCAGAAGGCCAACCGTATCCTGGGCTGCATCAAAAGAAGTGTGGCCAGCGTGTCGAGGGAGGTGATTCTCCCCTCTGCTTGGCTCTCATGAGACCCCAACCTGGAGTGCTACATCCAGCTCTGGGGCCCCCAGCACAAGACAGACATGGAACTGATCAGAGGGCTGGAACCCTTTCCCTCTGAAGAAAGGCTGAGAGAGATGGGGTTGTTTAGCCTGTAGAAGGAAGGCTCCAGGGAGACATTATTGTGGCCTTCCAATACTTAAAGGGGGCCTACATGAAAAATGGGAAGGGACTTTTTACCAGGACTTCTGGTGACAGGGCAAGGGGTACTGATTGTAAACTGAAAGAGGGTGGATTTAGATTAGATGTGAGGAAGAAATTTTTTATGATGAGGGTGGTGAGACACTGGAAGAGGTTGCCCAGAGAAGTTGTGGATGCCCCATCACTGGAAGTGTTCAAGGCCAGGTTGGATGGGACTTTGAGCAACGTGGTCTAGTGGAAAGGTGTCCCTGCCTGTGGCAGAGGGGTTGGAACTAGATGATCTTTAAAGGTCCATTCCAATCCAAACCATCCTATGATTCTATGATTTTAGATCACTTAAGTGTGTAGAGACTATGGCTAAAGAACAATAAAAAAGAAAGCTTACTACAATCATTGAAACAGGACAAATAGCACCTGACTCAGTTTAAAGAGGTATTCAAGCTGTAGGTATGTTGGAAGATATGGCAGCAGTACTGTATCACTTGGTATACTTTAAAGTGATCTCCAGTTATGTTATAAAAACATTTTCCTAGGGTGTCCACCAAATGGGTAACACTGGACAGTCCTCTACTACAGTGAGTGAGGTACAAGTTTTATTAATATGCTCTGTCAGCTAAAAGTGATCATGTGTATGAAGTGCATGTACTTGTAAACAAGCAAAACAAGTAACTTGCTGCTGAATCAATAATGTCACAGCAAACAGGAGCTATTGACTCAACAGAGTTATTACACTGCCAAAAATTGATAGCTTAACTGCAGTGTAAAAATATGAAACAGATGCTGAATAAAAAGCTGTAAAATTAAATTACTCAAATGCAAACATGGAAAAAAACTGTAGTCTGTTATGAGATGTAGATTAGTTTTAAATATTTTGACATTTAAAACCAGTTTTCAGTAGAATCAACTAATACTTTGAAAGAATACATTTTATTATACTTTTTGTCCTGCTATAGAGCATAGTGATAGGTTGTTAGATAATAATAAAGCTGTGTCTTTTTTTATTTTTCACTGTCTTCAAGTCTGATATTCTGTTTTTATGATAGCCATTTAAGATTTTCCTGGAAATTAGGGAAAAGAATTGATTTCTAAATCATTCTCCTGAAACAGTTAACTCAGTGTCTAAGTAAATCATGTCTGTAGAGTTGTCTTCATTAACTGTCACAGAAAAAGTCATAATTTAAAAAATGAAACATAAATGTGTATTTCCTGTAAATGACTGGATGGGGAATTAAATGTCTGTGAGCTCCATTATGGTTAGACATGATTCAACATTTTAAATACTTAATTTCTGTGGTCCAAATTTTTTAAAATCTTTTACTTGGTGGGGTAAAGAGGTTGGACGAGTCTAAAAATTGAGTAAAATGATATAGAAGATCTCTGAAGAAATAAAACAGATAAGTTTAAATAAGTTTGCCTCAAATTGATATGTGTACAGTCTTGATATTATTTTCACACTTTTATTTTGAGAAGCAGAAAATGGTTTAAACCAAGTTTATAATTATGAACAACACAAATAATTATGTTCAAATTTCAAGCCAATACATCATACTGTGAACTGTTATAACACTGGAATACTATCAAAGTAATATTTTCCAAATGCAAAGTAATGTTTTTAAATTTAAATATGCAGTCTTTTGCTACAGAAAACACAGAATATTGAGGCTGTTGTCACATATTCATAATTTCTTTGCTTATATGAAATTGGTATTTAGCTTACCATTTCCAAATCATGAAGGAGCTTTGATGATGATGTACGTTTCATTACAACTAAAATACACTGGTTAATTAGAGGAGTATAAGTATTTACAATACAGTAGAAACTACACACACACACACGCACGCAAACAGAAAAGAACTAATTTCAAACTTTCCTATAAAAACTACTATGGTTTTCATCTCTGGGTTTAAAAGCAAACTGTAGCAGATTCCAGTATTATGATGTGATATTTGTTAGTGATGCCTGATTTCTTAGACACTATCACAGAACTGGTTATATAGTCTTTAAATATATGATTAGAAATCAAAGCGATGACTGCTTGGAAGTTATATCATGCTCAAGTCTACTTTCTCTTGTATGGGAACAGCTGCAATAAAATTAATGCATTTAGAGTGATAAGGTAAGACGCACCTAATGTAATAACAAAATTTCTATGGAATCTCATTAAAAAAAACACATTATGTAAACCCAGGATAAAAGTTAATGCTTCAAACTTCAGTTTGGAATATGCTTGTATACAATTTGGGATAGGAATAAAAGAAATTTAAGATATCATTTGTGAGACAAGGGCTTTGGCCCTAGCAGTAAGGAAAATTTTAACTCCTTCAGAACATGTTTTAGATCATAAATAAAAATCACACATTCAAGAAAACATTGAGCCATTAAGTGACTTAACTCACTGGAAAAAACACTGTGGGGAAATCTATTACTTATGTAGAAAAAAATTTATCTCCTTATACTAGCTCCTTTATTGATGAATCGTCATTGGGTTTCAAAACTAGTTATTTTTTAATAGTTCATTATGACATCAATGTTATAGGGAAACTAACGATGATCATTTTTCCTTTTCTGATACGTACAGCTAACTGTTGCCTATTTACATGGTCAGAGAATTTAAGAAAAACCTAACTCTTTTCTTCACTGTTGTGAAGAATTCACAGATCTGAATTGGCATGAAAGAAGAATAACAACGAAGTTGAGGCAGCACTGCAGAGTGTGGCCTTGCTGTAATAGAGAGTGGAAGGTTGAAGAGAACTTCTTCAGAGGAATCTGTCATCCAGTGCAATGTTGCTTAAAATTACACCAAAGAGGAAAAGAAATAAGGAAGACATCCTTTTTTTTACTGAAAGCTTATTCCCAGAACAGGAACATGTGGGAAAAAAACCCAAACAACAATTTTAAGGAGAGAAATTTTTATTGGGATTGACATGGCCCATGTTAAAATCAGCCATTGTAGACACCTACAGCTTTTACAAGCATGTTTACCAGTGCAGTTGGGTGTCACTACACTGATTATGTGCTCGTCTGGAAACTGGGAGAGGATCAAATCACAGAATGCTTTGCATGACTTGAAAATGCAACAAACCCTGGAAATATTTTGTTTTGTGAAGATATTGCATATGTACAAAGCTAAGGACTGTGTCAGTGTTTATGCATATTCTATGTTGGAATTCAGATGGTAGATGACAGCTGGCAAGCCTCAACGTGCAATTGAAATACGGATGATAAACGGTGGTTGTTTTACTGATTCTCGGTACATTACGAAATGTTATGAATTTAAATTTAGAAAGGAAAATAAAGTCTCATCAGGCATTTAAAAAAGCCTGGATATCAGGTTCCTAGGATGACAGAAAATGCTGCATCCTACTCTGTATTTCACTTCACAGGAAGAGTGATTTATGTCCTTGAAGTTAGTCTCTGGAAAAGATCTAATCACTTTAGTTATAATTCACAGAAAAGAAAGATGGCACATAGTCACTGGACCAAACAGCTGCATACAGTTTTCATAATAATCCCTTCTTTTCTCAAATTGCTCACTAGGGTAATGTATCTCTTTATTTCTAGCAATTTTGCTTTTATCCTTATCTTCTCTCAGGCATGTGCTTTTTAGCATCTGGTCATTCACTGAAGTTCAATAAACAAATCTTAAAAATATTTAGATGTGAGGCATAACAACCAGTGCATACAATATACTCCATCATTTTTCATGCTCTTTGCTACTGCACCTGAAAGACATGACGTGATTTTCACATAAATGTGAGGGTACAGCAAGTTCACTTTTAGCAATGATGAACATGGTAGATACTTCTAGACCTAGGAGAAAGAAACGACTCCTAACCTCCTGACAACTGGATTAAGAACTAATCTAATGAGTCATTTTACATGTATGGGGACAGCATATAGTCAGAGCAGTAACACTTCATACCCATTCTTCAAAGATGCAAATGATAAAAGTAGTCGGGAGCAGGGGGAAAAAGCAATACTTTAACCTGCAGTTCCCAGACTTTTCTCTGAATGACAATTCCATTTGCCCTTTCCAAGCACAAAAGCCAAAGTTTTGGAATTACTGCCTTGATCATTAAAAAGGAAGAGTGCCTGAAGAAATTATTCTGTTATTGAATCTCTTATAGCAAAGGTAGTAAAGAAGAGATTCATCTCAAGATAGAAAAGGGTAGACAGGCATCTTTTTATTGCTTTTCTTGGTAGAGGACAGGATAGACACATATTACAAAGTTTAATAATATCCAGCCTCTCCCTGACTGCAGGGAAAAAAAAGCACCAGCTAAGCAAACAAAAACTAGAAGCCACTTGTAGTGTTCATTTAGCAGAACTCACATTCATTATTTTCCTTCTCATGTCCAACCCAAATAATTGTGGTCAGTTGAAGAACAATGATACCACTTCTTGACTGGTACTGCTACATATGGGACTTACTAAGTTCTGGAAGCCAAAGTGTGACCTCTTCTCACAGTCAAGCTCATGGCCAGTCTCAGAGATGCCAAGATATTTATGGAGCTATATGCTATGACCTAGAGTGCTAGGTCATTGTAGAAGATACTTTCCATTAGTTAATATCATGGTATCTTTTAGGGATCTCTGAGAGATGCACACTTGTGTTGACAGAGCACTGTTTCTTCTCTGCAAGTCCTGCAAGCTTATTTGAAAATCAGTAGCCGAACCATTTCAGTTCTGTTTTGCACCCAGAATCCTCAATATGGCAAACATAGAAAAGAAGCAAAATTCTTTGGTCAATGAGCAAACTATTTCTTTGCCACAAAAAAAAAGTGGAAAAAAGGTTGCAAAATAGGACTAAAATAGCACTAAAACTGATTTGCATGAATCAATTACTTAATTTATGAAAGTATTCTGCACATTTTTTACAAATGTAAAGTGCCATACAATTGTTGGTGCTGCTTAATGACATAAAATATTTTACTAGATTCAGACAGAAATAACAGCAAGCTTATGCGTCTGACATTCATCTCTGATTTCAATCTATTTGAAAGATGATCTATTCCTTACGCTCAAGCTATACGGCATTAGTTTGTGATAATTTGGATAAGATCACAGCCTTGCTATAAGCACATCATACATGGAAGAGGGAATTGATGACGAAAATAAAATTGTCTTTGTATGCATATTCAACCATTTTCTATATATGCTGAATTTTATAATTCTGTGCCATTCAAGCCATGCAGTTCTACTCTTACTTCACTATGCCTTTTCTCACATGAGCAACATACAATTTTTAGCTAGAAAGGAATGGATGCCAGTTACTATCCCTAGCATGGGAACCACTGATAACAATACAGAATCACAAAATCATCTTGGTTGGAAAGGACCTTTAAGATCATCGAGTCCAACCATTAACCTAATGCTACCAACTCAACCACTGAAAAATATCCTTAAGCACATCTACTCATCTTTTAAATACCTCCAGGGATAGTGACTCCACCACTTCCCTGGGCAGCCTGTTCCAGTGCTTGATAACCCTTCAGTGAAGAAATTTTTCCTAATGTCCAATCTAAACCTTCCCTGGCACAACTTGAGGCTGTTTCCTCTTGTCCTATCGCTTGTTACCTGGGAGAAGAGACTAACACCCACCTCGCTACAACCACCTTTCAGGTACTTGTATAGAGCAATAAGGTCTCCCCTGAGCCTCCTTTTCTCCAGGCTAAGCAACCCCAGTTCCCTCAACTGCTCCTCATAAGACGTGTTCTTCAGACCCTTCACCAGCTTCGTTGCCCTCCTCTGGACTCGCTCCAACACCTCAACATCTTTCTTGTAGTGAAGGGCCCAAAACTGAACACAGTATTCAAGGTGCGGCCTCACCAGTGCCGAGTACAGGGGGATGATCACTTCCCTAGTCCTGCTGGTCACGCTATTCCTGATACAACCCAGAATGCTGTTGGCCTTCTTGGCCACCTGTGCACACTGCTGGCTCATATTCAGCCAGCCATCGATCAACACCCCCAGGTCTTTTTTCACCAGGCAGCTTTCCAGCCACTCTTCCCCAAGCCTGTAGCGCTGCATGGGTTTGTTGTGCCCCAAGTGCAGGACCCAACACTTAGCCTTGTTGAATTTCATACTGTTGGCCTCGGTCCATCAATCCAACCTGTCGAGATCCCTCTGCAGAGCCTTCCCACCCTCCAGGAGATCAACACTCCCACCCAACTTAGTATCGTCTGCAAACTTACTGAGGGTGCACTCAATCCCCTCGTCTAGATCATTGATAAAGATATTAAAGAGAACTGGCCCCAACACTGAGCCCTGGGGAACACCACTTGTGACTGGCCACCAACTGGATTTAACTCCATTCACCACAACTCTTTGTGCCGGGACATCCAGCCAGTTTTTTACCCACCGAAGTGTACGCCCATCCAAGCCATGAGCACCCAGTTTCTCCAGGAGAATGCTGTGGGAGACTGTGTCAAAGGCTTTACTAAAGTCCAGGTGCACAACATCCACAGCCTTTCCCTCATTCAGTAAGTGGGTCGTCTTGTCATAGAAGGAGATCAGGTTAGTCAAGCAGGACCTGCCTTTCATAAACCCACGTTGACTGCGCCTGATCGCCTGGTTGTCCTGTACATGCTATGTGGTAGCACTCAAGATGTTTTGCTCCGTAATCTTCCCTGGCACTTAGGTCAGACTGACAGGTCTATAGTTCCCCAGATCCTCCTTCTGGCCCTTCTTGTAGATGGGCATCACATTTGCTAATTTCCAGTCAACTGGGACCTCTCCAGTTAGCCAGGACTGCTGATAAATGATGGAAAATGGCTTGGTGAGCACTTCTGCCAGTACCCTTGGGTGGATCTCATCTGGCCCCATAGACTTGTGTGTGTCTAAGTGGCATAGCAGGTTGCTAACCATTTCCCTGTGGATTATGGGGGCTTCACTCTGCTCCCCATCCTCCAGCTCAGGCGGCTGGGTACCCGAAGAACAACTCGTCTTACTACTAAAGACTGAGACAAAGAAGGCATTAAGCACCTCAGCCTTTTCCTCAGCCTTTGTCACCATGTTACCTCCCACATCCAGTAAAGGATGGAGATTCTCTTTAGCCCTCCTCTTGTGGCTAATGTATTTGTAGAAACATTTTTTATCGCCTTTAACAGCAGTGGCCAGTTTAAGTTCTAGCTGGGCTTTGGCCCTTCTAATTTTTTCCCTGCATAGCCTCACAACATCTTTGCAGTCCTCCTGAGTGGCCTGCCCCTTCTTCCAAAGCTCATAAACTCTCCTTTTTTGCCTGAGTTCCAGCCAAAGCTCTCTGTTCAGCCAGGCCAGTCTTCTTCCCCACCGGCTCATCTTCCAGCACATGGGGACAGCCTGCTCCTGTACCTTTAAGATGTCTTTCTTGAAGAGTGTCCAGCCTTCCTGGACCACTTTCCCCTTCAGGACTGTCTCCCAAGGGACTCTGTCAACCAGGCTCCTAAACAGGCCAAAGTCTGCCCTCAGGAAGTCCAAGGTAGCAGTTCTGCTGACCCCCTTCCTTACTTCTCCAACAATCGAAAACTCTATCCTTTCATGATCACTATGCCCAAATGGCCTCCAGCCGTCATATCACCCACAAGTCCTTCCCTGTTCGCAAACAAGAGGTCCAGCAGGGCACCTTCCCCAATTGGCTCCCTCACCATCTGTGTCAGGAAGTTATCTCCCACACATTCCAGGAACCTCAGAGACTGTTTCCTCTCTGCTGTATTGTATGCCCAGCAGACATCCGGTAAGTTAAAGTCCCCCACAAGCACAAGGACAACTGATTGTGCGACTTCTCCCATCTGCCTCTTCATCCCGGTTGGGTGCTCTATAGCAGACTCCCACCGTGATATCTGCCTTTTTGGCCTTCCCCCTGATCCTTACCCATAAACACTCGACCCTATCATCAACATCCTCAAGCTCTAGACAATCAAAACACTCCCTAACATACAGGGCCACCCCACTGCCCCTCCTACCTTGCCTATCCCTTCTGAAGAGTTTATAACCATCCATTGTAGCACTCCCATTGTGCGAGTCATCCCACCATGTTTCCGTGACAGCAACTATGTCATAGTTTTCCTGCTGCACAAGGACTTCCAGCTTCTCCTGTTTGTTGCCCATGTTGCATGCATTGGTGTAGATGCACTTCAGGTCATCTATTGATCCTGCCACCTTTGTCAGGGGAGAAGCCCCAATTCCTGTATGTCCATTCTGGGGGACGTCCGCATTTTCTAAATCATCACTAACCCTTGTGTCCCTGTTGCCGCATCTCTCTCCGTCCCCCGCCGCCACTGAGATGGCAGACCAAAGGACCTCGCTATCACACCGTCCCTCAAACACTGGTATGTTGCCCCCAAGCCTGGTTTTATCCCCTTCCCCCTTCCATACTAGTTTAAAGCTCTTTCGATGAGCCCTGCTAACTCCTCTGCATAGGTCCTTTTCCCCCTTTGAGAAAGGTGTACCCCATATGCAGCCAGCAGGCCTGGTGTTGTGTAGATGGACCCATGATCGAAGAACCCAAAATCGTGCCTATAACACTGGTCTCGGAGACAGGAACTGATCTCCTGGCTCTTCCTGTTTCTTCCTTCATCACACCCTCCAACTGGAGGGATAGAGGAGAACCCTACTTGTGCCCCTGACCCCTTAATCAGTCTACCCAAGACCCTGCAGTCTCCCTTAGTTGCCCTCTGACTTCTTGTAGCTACTTCCTTGCTGCCAACCTGAAATATCAATAATAGATAATAATCTGAGGACCTTACCAGGGTGGGAAGCTTCCTCTTCACATCTTTAACCCAGGCCCCAGGGAGGCAGCAGACTTCTCTGTGAAGCTGGTCCAGTCTGCCTGTTCCCTTCAGGACGGAGTATCCCAGGACAAAGACCCATCTTTTTTTCTTTGTGGATGCTGTTTTGACGCTTAGGTCGACTTGACCTCGGCAGCACCTCCAAGCTATTTGAACCATCCTCCTCCTTACTGTCCTGGTCCCCTTGCAGAGCCTCATATCTGTTAGTCAGGGGCACCTGGGATGGTGGGGCAGTCACAGGGGTGACGCGGCTGCTGTGCTTGCTGCGGCGGGCAGGAACTTGCTGCTGTTGCCCCTTATCCCTTAAGTCCCTCTGTTCAGCCATGTGGGGAGAGGACCAGCAATCCCCCTTGTCATGTGCCCCAGCTGCCTGTCGGGCCTGTCCCAGGGAAGGTAGGGTGTGATTCCCTCGCACTCCCCATCCTACTCACCTCCTCTCGTAGCTCTGTCACCAAGCGGAGGAGTTCCTCTGCCTGGGCGCACCTCACACAGGTGTGCTCACTGCTGCTGTCCGGTGCTGGCATGAGAGCAGGGCAGACCCTGCAGCCTGACACCTGGGTGGCAGCATGTTCCCCCCGAGCTCTGTCTGGGAAGCTGCATCGGTTGTGGCGGGTGCAGAGCTTAGAGAGGCCTTGGCTCTCTGCTGGGTGGATACCATTGCTGTCGAGTTGGCAGATCTTTGGTAGATCTTTAGCGCCCTCCCCGCACGCCCTCCTGCGTGAACTGCCACGCCCTGGCTGACACGCCACACCCTGGTCGCTGGTGCTCCCTGGGCCGCCTTTTGTAGGAGGGGCTGCGGTGGCTCTGGCAATGCCCTGCCTCGTCAGCGGTTTACAAATGGTTGAAAATAGATTTAATTTCTCTGATCTTCCCAAGTCCTTTTAAACATTTTTATTATTTCATTTTTCTGGTGGGGGTTTTGTGGAAGACATGCAAAAAGGGAAAAATGACTGCTCTTACTGAGGAATTACGGTAAATAGGTTCAGAGTATAAAATAAATCATCAGACAGCCTCCTTGCTCGTTGTTCTAGTAATGTTTTGCCACATGAAGCAATAAATCATGTTTGGGTGCTTAATTTTTTATTTTGGTTTGTTTTCACAGTTGACAGCTTTTCTTAACATTTTTATTTAACTTCAGTGACATAGCAAATAATGCAAATGCTTAGAGCCAAACTATGTGACAAAGCTAAAGCTTACCATGTGGGGAACGGATCTTGAACAGTACACGTCTCATCCTGTCAAGCCAAATCGGCAGTCTGCTTATTCATGAGATTCATTTGTACATGAAAGTTTTACCACAGGCTTTTTGTTATCAAGAATTGCTACTTAAAAGAACTATAGCTTAAATAATGGAATATACAAGTTAGAATTTTTGCAAATGTGAAAGACATGCTGTTACTCTGTAAAGACATTTGACATTCGTATCTTGGTTTTATTCTGAGCAGCTAAAGGAAAGGTTAGCCTTTGATCTCTTATGAATGTAACAACCTGGAATGCAATGGTTTTTAAAATCTTCTTTCTGCGTATCTTTCAAACACTTTATGGGCTATCTAGGTCAGAACTAATACAATAGCAAGTACAAGTCAAGTTGCATCATCCTGTGATCATTCTGTGGTATTACTGCCAAGACAGAAATTGTCAAAATCTTTTCACTTGTTAATATAAAAACTTGTTGTGTACAGCTGAGATACAGATGTTAAATTCAGGAATCGGTTAAATACACTCAGTCTTAAAATAGCAAAAAGCATTATGGTGTATTGTTTCCAGTGTGACACATCACCAGTTATGAAGCTTTGCCAGTGCTTAGCGTTCATAACTCGAATTCATACTCCTGTAGTAACAGACGATTATCTACGCAGTTGTATTACATGAAGTACAGTTCGCTTCAGCACACAGTCCTACTACTCCTGTTCATGTTAGACCTGCTCTGAGCAGGTGGGATTTTCTCCCCAGAGATTATATGTTTTTTTCTCATCTGACAACATAACCTGAATTATTCTGATACTAATGATCATTGTTCAAGAAACCCAAGTCTTTTTCATATGTTTATTTCCCCCTGAAAGTTCTGTGCAAGGCTGATCTATTTCGATCACTTCAAATATCCCGTACAGTCAATTTCCGTGCTTCTGTATCAGATAAAATTGTTGTATCCTCATCTTTCCTGTCATGTTTCTTTCATGTATATGCTTATATAAATGGGATATTGAATAAATATAGATAATTGCTGGCTCATCTACTGCAGGAAGGGGTCAAGGAGTGTGCTTAAAAGACACAATTTCCTTCTATTTACAGAGATTATTCATGACTGACAGTACTGACACTATTTTCCAGGAAACAATAAAACAAATTTAGAAAATAGGGAGTTCACAATTCTGTCATTTACTACAAAATGAAAAATGTCACAGACCTCAGATATAACTAAAGTGGTTGAAAATCTAGCAAGAATGTTTCAGAACTTCTAAACCTTCTGTATTCTTGTGTATCTGCTGGGTACCTAGGTAACCATTGCCTTTTAACTGGGAATTACAAAGACATCTCGGCAAGCTTATGGTCAAAGTATTGAAATCTGCAATTAAAGCCAGATACAAATTCTACTGTTTTTTGCTCTTTTGTGGTTGCATTTACCTCTCAAACAAAAACATGAACTTATTTCCAGGCATGTTCTGTGTTTACCTTGGTTATTTTTAAGTTAAGCCACCATGTCCCTCAAGTTCTCTGACTTATACATACACACAAATATATTCTTTTATGATAATGCATTTAAGAAGGAAAGGTTGTTTTTTTTGTCTTTGACCAGATTTTTTTGTACACATAATTTATCTATTTCTTTATCTGCTCCCTCTGCACCAACAGAACTCCTGGGCAGTAGAAAGCAGGATCTTCACTTGACTGAAACACAACAAATTTCTCACCTTCTCCAGCTGTCTCGAGACTAGCATGGGAAAATAAAGAAGTACAAGTGGAAGACATTGTATCATTGAGACAGAGGAACTGTTTTTCCTTTACAGTCGTGTTAATGTCAAGCAGCGGGCAAGCACAGAGGGAATCATTTGCCAGTATATGGTACCTTAGTATGTCCACATATTGACTGCTGTGAGCAGTTCTGGTTTCCACACAGCACGAAGGGTATAGAAGCATCAGAGCAACTGAAATGATGGGGAGGCAGCAATTGCCTTTCAAGGAGGAACTAAAAAGGCTACAGATCTTTTTGGAGAGGACGAAGTTGAAAGACCATGTGACTCAGAAGTTGAATGCAGAATGCTTTTTTTTAACAAATAGTAGAACTAGATATATATAATGAAACTAGGTTTAAAACAAATAAAGGGAATCTTTAATTACCAATAATAATTTGGCATTTGTTGCCATAGGAGCTTGTAGAAGCAGGCAGGATTAACAAGTTCAGAAAGGGTTAAACAAGTACGTAGATAACACGTCTATAACAAGATACTGAAGAGAACGGGTGTGTAGGTACCCTCTAGCGTCTCTAAACCAACACATATGGTTGCTGGGTAGTATGAGGAGAATGGATTCTAGAAAGCAGAAAGGCTTTCATGATCTTCCTTAATAGTATGTACTACTTCCACTGTCAGAAAGAGAGCCACGGGATTAACCAGCAGGGCATTTCTTACCTTCTCTAACTTTGAAGCCCATCTGGGTCTCTATATTGCACCTTAAAGTTTGAAAACACAAATACTTTGGGCAATGGTAGTGAATGACAATGTCAGAACTGGGAAAACACCGAACTGTCCCTTAACTGCCCTTTAGACTTAGATAGGAATAGTGAGAGATTAAAGGAAACCTTCTCATCTATTTTAAGGGAGAAAGTAAAGGTTATCAATCTCTGAGGCTATACTTCATATGAAAACAAAAATAATAACCCAGGACAAGTTCATTATCTTAGAGAAAACTCAAAATCACTTGGGTGAGGCAGATTAAATGAAAGCTTTGACAATTAACTTCTATCCTACTACTACTGTTTATTTATGATGGATTCTGTCCTGCAGCTTTTTGCCTTTTTGTCCAGCAAACCTGGCATCCAAGGTTAAAACAAACAGTTCTTTGCTGGTGAAGACATCATTCTCCTCCTTTCTGCTATCTCTGATATTTGTCCTTGTATTTATTCCCTTCCTGGTTTATCACAGGAGTCTGCCATCTACACTCAACCTCTCTCCTTGTCTTCTGTAACTTGCACTCTAAAAGCTTTTCCCCTGAGCAGGCTCAAGTTGCTCTATGACAGTGCTTAGCAAAACTCTATATTAATACTTTATATAACACAGCTCTACCATTTAGTTCTGTGGTAGTGTTACTGCTTCCTACTTTATAGGCAAAATCTTGTTCTTATAATACAGTAAACTTTCCCCACCTAACTGCAAGCCTTTAAATACAAAGTTACTCAAAACTTTATGTCAGGGGATCTTCTGAGGCTAAGCACAAAGTCTCCAGTGAAAACACTTATACAGGCTTAAGGGAACTGAACTGGCTCTTTGTGCAGAGGTGTATTTTTAAAGGAGAATGATTGTACGCACATTCATAGTCAGCTAAAGATGTTCTGCTCTGCGCAGCCATTGTCTTGATTTTTGGAGAAAGACTCCTTCCTTCAAGGGAGTAACATAATTACGTTCCGCTAGCTTATAACTGTCCCCTATTGCATATGACATTGTGGGAGGCTGGATATGAGCTGCCTCCCTTTTTGTTTATGAGGAATACATTTTTGCTTTGTAAAATGCGAATTTTACAATACCTTTGAGCTATTGGTCAGCACAAATGGGCTGAAGTGAAGACCAAGAAGTGGCCTTGCAGGCAGGGAAATGTATATTTTCACGTCTGTACAAAACTACTTCTCATTTGTTTGTTTATAGCGTTGCTAGAAACTTTCTGAAACACTGTGAAAAAGTAAGCTTGAGTTTACCTCCAAGAAACTGAACTAGTTGTTTCCAAGGACAGAAGTCACAGGGGCTCGGTAGCCAGACTGCACTTTCTTGTAGGGTGGGAGTTGCAGTATATTGTGTCATTCTCTTGGGAAGTAGCTTTTGATCTGCACAAACCTGTGACTCCGTCCTGCATAGGCTGTTTATCTATCTCAGATGGTTCCATCTGTGACCATCTGTACATAAAGCTATATGAAAAAGGGTAAAGAATGCTTTGAGGAAATAGTTTCATAATTTATTTATTACCCACTAATCTCAAAGCATTTCAGCTTAACAGGGGAGTTGGCACACCCTCTACAGTTCATCATTTTGAGCTATTTTTAAACTATATGGCATTTCCTAATTACATTTTAGAGTAAGAGCAATTCTTACTTCCTCCCAACTTTACATCTCAGCCACATTCAGCAACTCGGAGTAGACTAATGTAAAAGGTTGTTTTAAGTTTAATAAATACCAAATCTGGTTTTTGAAAAGAAAAACAAGTAAAATTAAAATCTTGAGGAATAATCAGGATAGTCTTGACCTTTATGTGAAGGTCTAACTTTCTTCTAGTTTTGGTGTCCTGAATCTGGAGAAATTCCATAAAAATCAGTACAGCTGACTTAGATTGGCATCTCAATGAGAGAAATCAGAAGCTGACTTTTATATCTGTTAGGGGGGCTTGATGCTATCTACACTAAATGTAGCATTAGAGTCAGTAGCAGTCAGTAGCGGTCTGACCATTTGTATACCAACTCCAGCAGCTATGTGCATTGGAAAATGTCTTTCCTGTTGCTTATGTCCTCCCATTCCTACTTCCACTTGTGTTCTGTTATTTAAAATACTGATGTGCCTTGTTCTTTCTACATACTGGCCCTGAATCAGTAGTACAAGTGCAGTTCTTCATAAAGAGAAAAAGTTTCTATAAGAAAAGCAGCTCATGATCCCAACAGATAATGTCTAAAAATCACTCCATTATAACGTGTGGAGGCTTGGTTAAGTGAGCGAGGGCATGATTTCATGCTTCTGAGCAGTCTGAGCAATCCAGGCTCTGAGCAAGAGTTAGGCCCGGAGCGAGTCACCTTGGACTCTCCTTGAACGCTGCAAAAATGCAACAAAACAAGAACTTGGCAGTTGTAACAAACAGATAAGAGAAACAGGAAAAGGGGAGGGGGTGCTCATCGCTCCGTGTATCTAAAACTATAGACCAATCGTATATGCTACTAGTACGCGTGGACAGCAAGGCTTTACCAATGGAAACGCGGGCTTTGGTGCGTGATCAGCGTGCTCTCTGCTTAGAGTCTATATATATCCTGTACGTATAATCAGTAAACGGAGAACTTCCATACTCATATTGGGATTGTGTCGTTACTCTGGGACCGTCGCCCAGCACCCAAGAGCCGCGCCCTCGACTCCCCCTTTTCTTCAACTGGTAGCAGAGGATTGTTTCCACGGAGCAAAAGGACATCCTTCTCGCCGCGAGCTCAATTCCATAACTGCGGTAGGCAGAATTTTTTGGAGGGTGCTGGGAAAGAACGGCTGGGAGGGTGCTGCTTGAGTCTATAAGGCAGAGTAGACACTGGAAGAGCTGATCACTCCACTCCCAGGAATAGGTGCTGCTTGAAAGAAAAGGTAGAGCAGACACTGGTTGGTGCTGTGCCGGCAGACAGACACCAAAACGGGGGGCAGCTATGGAGATAGAAGATGCCTCCGCGTTGCTCATTATTATCTCTCTAAGAGAGGAAATGAGACAACGATAAAACAACTAATTAAATTGATAAAGCTGTGACAGCGCTGGGTGCGTTTTAAGGACACAGCGCTTGTATTCTCTGTGGAGGAATGGAAAGAAATGGGAGATGATGTGGAAAAAGACTATTGATAAAGATCCTGAAGGAAAGGAGGTGAAGAAAGTGAGCAGATTGTGGCAGAATGTGATAGAGACTCTTAAAAGCATGAAGGCAGAGAGGGAGGTTGCCTGTGCAGCAGCTCAGATGCTGACAGTCCCTACTCCCCCTATAAAGAAGGTGAAAGTTCCTGGGGCTGTAGTGCGATTTTTTGGGCTACCAGCGGTTAAAGGTATGTCGGCCCCGATTCAGCCATCTGTCGCTGCGGCTCGGGCAGCAATAGAACCGGGATTTAGCACTGAGCAGCTACGCAGCAGTACTCTGAAAGCAGAAGTTCAGGAGAAAGAGGAAGTTAGTGCTCAGAGAGCCAGCAGCTCAACTGAAAGAAAGAAGGAAGTGCAAGAGGAGGAGGAGAGGGAGGAGTGGCCGGCTCCTCCTGACCCTGTCCAGTTGCTGGGTCTGGGAGGAGAGAAAGACAGGCCCCCTCCTTCCGCGCCCCCACTATTCCCTCCACCCCCCTCATCCTCTGACTCATCACGGTCTGCAACGCCACCGCCACATGACCGTGGGAACCCAGAAAAGGACATTGCTAAAGCATTGCAACAACTAACGGAGGGACTGAAAGATTTAAAGATACAGCCGCAACAATCGGGAGCGTTTGCTCCAGGATTACAAAACAGGGACAATACCAACAGTGCCCCACCCCCACCTGCACCACATGCACCAAGGTGGAGCGGAGTGATTCGTGATGCCATCCTGGAGGGACAGTGGAGCGCAGTAGCTGATTTGGGTGGAATAGGAGCATTCCCTGTGGTACAGCAGAATGAAGCAGCTACCTGGGAACCGATTGATTGGAAAATCCTTCAACAAGCAAAGGCAGCAGTTACACAATATGGAGTAAAATCGGACGCTACAAGGAATATAGTTTCCTGGATTTTTTCTGCTGATCTTTTATGCCCACATGACTCCCGGAATTTAATGAAACTGTTGCTGACACCTACCCAGTTCCTTTTGTGGGGATCAGAATGGGCACAACGAGCAGTCAATGAGGCTACACGGAGAATGACTGATCCAAATGACCCCTTGCATGGTGTAACTATGGACACTTTTACAGGACAGAGGAATTATTCCTCGGATGAGACTGAACAGGAGGACAAGAAGGAGGGTAAACCTGCTTTATATCCACCTTTACCGGATTCTCCAGTTACGGAGCCAACAGTACCAGAATCACAAGGACTTAAAGGACCCTTATCATCACGAAATGGACACGAACTTGACATGACAGAGCTTGGTAGAGGACTGGAAGAATTAAAGACGGAATTGCAGCAACATCATTCAGCCAGCGCCTCGGGACATGTGACTCTGTCTCCCCCAAATCCCCCTCCGTGTTCGGGACAAGTATTAGGGCCACCTCAACCTCCTTTGCAATTCCCTACTCCACCTTTACATCAGGGCGGGGGGGGAGGTTTGCGTCCATCTGGTAATGTGGGAGGTGAGGGAGAGGGTCAGCATCCGCCCGCGAATACAGGAGAAGGGGGGGAAGGAATGAAATGGAAAGGGAGCATTCGAGATGCGTTATTAGAAGGAGTTATAATTCCACAAGCATATCCAGTGATTGTGGGTGCGAGTCCTGAGGAAAGAAATATTTGGCAACTGTTAGATTGGAAAATTGTAAAAGAAGCTTTGTTACTACAGTTAGCGAGGGACAACACGGATGAGGACTGCAGGAAAATTATTACAGGGATGGCGAATCGTGACCCCACTTTAACTGAGCTAATGGATGCGTGCGGGAAAGTAGGAAACACCACATTTCAGATGGAACATTTAGCAAAAACTTTTGCGGCGGCAGTTAAGATAGTTCATTGCTGTTATACATGCAAACAAGAAGGTCACTTTAAGAAAAACTGCCTTGAGAAATCGAAGCTGAGTGGGAGAGATAACTCTGTTTTGATGTATCATTACTGTGAGAAGCTGAGGCATTTTGTGAAACTGTACAGATCCAAGTACAAGGCTCAAGGTCAGCTGATAACAACCAGCTGCAGAATACAGGGAAACTGGAAAAAGGCCAGGCTTAAGCAGTCAGCTCGCAACCCGAACCACAGTGAAGCACAGAGGTACAGCAACTAATTACAGAAATAGAAAGCAGGCTACATTCCAAATTCGTTCATCGTATTGATTTGAATCAGGAAATACAAATTATCACTTTGTTTGATAGGCAAATTCCGTATACAATAATTGGTCAATGGAATTCAGAATGATCAAATTCGTTATAAAGCTTGTGGCCACAGATCCTGCATTACTAACTGTTCCTATTGCAGCTCAATACTTTGAGGTATATGGCCTTATAGGACTTTACTGAACAATTGTTAACACATCTGCCAAAAGATAAAAAGCTACTGGTCTGGTCCCTCTTAATCCTGTTACCGTTGGCAGTGGCACATGATACTGTGTATCATCCCAAAACACCTTGGGAAGGCAGTAACAATATCTGGGTTACACTAATGAAAACACTGAATCAAACGCAATTTTGTGCCTCTTTAGCTCAGCCTGAACAACCCTTCCACACCTGTTTAGTGGGGATGCCCCTAAACGGATCAGCGAGTAGAGAGGTGCTGACAGGACGAAGTGAGGCTTTACAAACAAAGTGTAAGACAGCAGTAAAATGCATCAACAGTTGGGATGTATGGGATGACTTATTACCAGTCAGTCCACTAGAACCCCAAGAACTGGATATATTGGGGACTCTAGGGGCAGAGGCTTGTGTCTTTTTTAATTATTCTGAAGGTCGTAACTATACAGACTGGAACAATGGCACTGGGAAACAAAATGTAACCCCTAGGGGTGAAGTATGGAGAAATGACTCTGTCTGGTGTCACCGGACCTATGGAAAAGAGGGGGAAGGACCAAACCCAGGCACTCAGTGACAGATTCCAGACATTAAATTTCCTAGAAAGCTACCAAAAGGCCTATTCCTAATTTGTGGAGATAGAGCTTGACCAGGTATACCTAGTAAAAAGATAGGAGGTCCATGTACATTGGGTAAGTTAAGCCTACTAATGCCCTCTCAAAAATTGATATTAAATCACACTCAATTACATCGCCTTAGACAAAGGCGGAGCACGTCCTCGTTTCGTGAGGACTGCCAGGAGGAGGTAGAATTATGGTCAAAAACGGAAGCAATCTTCGTGTCTTTCCTTGCACCGGGGGTTGCTTCGGTGCATGCCATAGCGCAGTTAAGAAGGCTAACTTGTTGGAGTGGAAAAAGGGTCAATGAGACTTCCAAGGTCTTAGGAGCCTTGGCAAATGATGTTGATAGTGTTAGGCATGCAACTTTGCAAAATAGAGCTGCCATAGACTTTCTTTTGCTTATGCATGGACATGGCTGTCAGGATTTTGATGGGATGTGTTGCATGGATTTGAATGACTCTTCGCAGTCCATTCACAGACAGATTCGAGACTTGATGAGCTCGACGAGCAAATTACAGGAACGTCATGGGTTTGTGGATAATTGGCTTGGTAGTTTTGGAATTGGAGGGTGGTTGATGGATTTGATAAAAATGCTTATTATGGGAGCGCTTATAATCATGGTTATTTTGCTAATAATGCCTTGCTTATTTCCTGCTTGCAGCAATCTGTAACGAAAATTGTTAATCAGGCCTGGCTTGCTCAAAAGCAAGAAGGGGGAATTGTGGAGGCTTGGTTAAGTGAGCGAGGGCATGATTTCATGCTTCTGAGCAGTCTGAGCAATCCAGGCTCTGAGCAAGAGTTAGGCCCGGAGCGAGTCACCTTGGACTCTCCTTGAATGCTGCAAAAATGCAACAAAACAAGAACTTGTTGTAACAAACAGATAAGAGAAACAGGAAAAGGGGAGGGGGTGCTCATCGCTCCGTGTATCTAAAACTATAGACCAATCGTATATGCTACTAGTACGCGTGGACAGCAAGGCTTTACCAATGGAAACGCGGGCTTTGGTGCGTGATCAGCGTGCTCTCTGCTTAGAGTCTATATATATCCTGTACGTATAATCAGTAAACGGAGAACTTCCATACTCATATTGGGATTGTGTCGTTACTCTGGGACCGTCGCCCAGCACCCAAGAGCCGCGCCCTCGACTCCCCCTTTTCTTCAATAACGATATTTCTTCCACACCCATGAACATGCCAGTGATCCTGCCACTCAGGTTCTGAGTTTGCCGTTAAGAAGTGAATAATTTCATAGAAGAAACAGCAAGGACTGCACCACTGCAAAGCATTACTGAACTTTTGTGGGAAAATAAGCTTTTCAGAGAAGAAAATCATGCTTTTTCAGAAGGTTATAGAATTTAGAGAATGTGGCTTTGATTGAAATATAACCAATATGAAGAGGTTGCTTTCAGGATCACAACATTTCTAACAGTTTTATAGGCATGATAAAGCATCAGCTGCCACTGAAAGGAGTGATGTTCTTTTGTGCATCCAATTAGTCCATGCCAATATGCATCATATTAAGCATCCAAGTGCAGCAAACCTGTGCGGCAGGGCTAAAAATTGTCTGTGGATTAGTTCCCCTATAGGGTGCATGGTGCTTCCACTCCCTCCAGCAGCAGCGCTGAATTATGCTGCCTTAAAGCATTCGTAGAACCTTATGGGTGCACAACTTAGGAAAAAATTGGTACCCTTTCCGCAATATTATGCTCCCATCCCTTTTGGCAGATGAGACTGCAGATATTTTTAATGCCTTTTTACATTTTAATAGGTTCACCATTTATTTTAAATGGAACTTGGATGCCTTCTCTTGCATTTTATTAACTCGTAAAGAAACGCTTTGCTGTTATGGGATGATATAATCTGTAGGAAATAATGATCATTTAGCAATGTTCCTTGCACAAAACTAACAGCATGTTTTCTCTTAAGAAAAATAACCATGCAGGAGGTTGAGAATAATGCGTGGCTTGTGATACAAGGCAGGTAATGCTTATGCATCAAACTAAGCTGGAGACCTGTAGAAAAGCCTGAAAGTAGTGGGGTCTGAAGGGAGGAAAGTATAAGATTTCTATAACAGATAATCTTCTGAAGTCATTTATTGAGATAATAAATTTAAAGAGCAAAGGGACTAGTTTTTCCTTCCCCATTAAAAGGGTTAGAATTCTAAACCTGAACTCCAAAGATCTCTTGAGAGCTATCTACACAGTCCAGTAAAGGTACAGAGATATCCATTAGGATCCCAATGCTCCTGTACGAACATGAAGGCCATCCACTCCTTCATTTCTCAGCTAACAGAGTAGCTCTATGTGATAGAACTGAGCTGAAAGAAAATGCCCTCTAACTTAATGCCAACTGGAGTTCCTTTTAATAGGCAATTTTACTTTGTAAAGGGCTCATCCCCAAAATTAGCACTCCCTGTGGGTGTATACATACTTTCCAGTTTGTCCCTTGTGTTCTTGATGGAATTGTCTATCAGCCCAGCTCCCATCTTTCACTAAACGTCTGGGACTCCACATATTTTTCTCCCTGGATTTCCACAAGAAAGGAAATACTGAAAGGAGGGCTGACATCTTTCTGTTCCCTTCTTTGCTGGTTAAAGCCATGCATTAAGATCCTTTGCTATTTAAACAATAAAGCTACATTTTGTGGTGCTCTGTGGTAATCAGTGTACTGTATAGACTTGCTAAATTAGAGCAAATATTTGGAATTTCAAAATACAAGGTAAGGGAGAAAGGGAATTGCTCTCCCAGCTTTGATGTCACAGGTAATGAATGGAAAAGGAAGGCAAGAAGCCTGTGACCTTGCACCATGGAGATTACATGCTGTAGAATCAGTGGTTAGTATTGGCAGGGGCCTGCTGCAAGGAAGCCTGCAGCAGCTGTTGTCCTGAACACCAGTTTCACGGGTCGTGGACTACAGAGCAAAGGAGGGGGAGGAGGACACATTAGCGATGAAGGATGTTGATGAAATTCAGAGCAGATTAGAAATTAAAGATCATGACATGCTATTTCCAGACTATTAAACATGGTTGTGAGGAACAATTACAGGTGCTTGAAGTTTCCATGACTAGAGAGTGTTAATTAAACACATGGTAAAAAGAAAACTTTGGAGGATCGAGACTGCAGCCTTGAAAAATCCAAATCGTATTTTCAAAAACCAGCTGTGCTTTTCCACTTAAGGAATTTATTTACTTTAATATGGTGGCTGCTGTTTACTTTTTTTTTTTAAAGGCAACCAAATCAGTATGATTCAAACATGGAATATCTTGCAGTAGCAGTCTTCTTTGTGCAGTCTCACAAAACCAGAGTTCTCTTAATTTTCTATAGAAGAGATTGTAAAATCCCACACCCTCTAAACTTCTATCAGATGCACCTTAATATGTTTGATGTTGATACTTCTTTTCTTTACTTCTGCTCTTGTGAATATACAGCCAGAGATTAATAGAAGGCAGACACTTTACAGAGTAGAAAAATTAAGTTATTTCAGACTGATCTCATTTATGATTAATGTATTAAATACGAGTGCATCTTTATTCCAAAATAAAGTGGCAAAACAGTTCACTTGCCTCTCATTCCTGTTGCATCAAAACACAAGTAGAAAACAAGTCTATATACAAGTCCAATTAGATTTACATAACTGTTACGAGATTTCCTTTTTAATACCTTTTCCTTCCAACATAGTGTTAAGCTGAACATCTCATAAGAGCATTTAATTGAAATTTGCTGTGACAGATATGTATATTAATTAAAAATCAAATAATTCTTAAAATATATTTAGAGACTTTCTTTAAAGATGCATATAGTTACAATTAATTTCATATATTACAGCTACAGTAGTACTAATTAATGTGTTAATAGGTTGGTGTTTTAAACCCAATTATCTTTGTAATTACCACTGTATGTGACGTATAACCTAAACCAATCTATGTCCGTGTTTTCAGAAATACCTCCTATTGGAGGGCATAAGAAATAAGAAATACACAATGCTGTATTACTAACAGGGAATCCTCCAATTTACTTTATTTTTTCCATGTCTGTAAAATACAATAATCTAGCTGAACATATCTGATTTCTTTTCATCATGCTTTCAGTGATCTCTTGCACCTACACTGGTCTCTTCTATCTCAGGTGTTTAATTCTTTATAACTTCTGATTAAAGATTGCAGGTTTGATGCTCAGGACTTGGCCAGCTGTTATTTTTGTTTTCTTTTAGTTTGGCAGTTTGGGAAATTAAAGTATATATTTTTAAGTTGTGCTCTTTTTTTCAGTTAATTTACCTTCCCAGGTTGTCTTGGTGTGCTGATTACGAATCTACATGTATATTTTTTTTCGAAGTTTTCTTTCAGAATTAACCAAATAGTTCCTTAAAAGACAAATCTGATCACAGTTTTGGGGACAGCCTGCTCCAGGTAGGTAACAATAATACAGCCACATCCTGTTTATCTCTGTACTGTTACACTTCTCCAATACTGTCTCAACAGGCTTTATAGCCTCAAAATCCTCTCACACCAGGTTCCAAGGCACAGAATACATATCACACAACTCCTAAATGCTATTTAATATAATGATGTTGGGGATAATACTCTAGAACTATTTCAAGCCCTTGTAATAGAAAAAGATTAAAAAATCCTTTTTGTAAGGCCATGGATCTGCCCCATGAGCTCCAGAGGAGTTGTGGATTATGCAGAGTGGAGATGGCCACTACAAAAACAGGAGGCAATGAGAAACAGGGTTGCAAGCCACACTGCGTCATTTCATCTGGAGGACAGGGATTTCTCCTTGGACTGGTTACTGTACAGATACAACCTGAGAAAATTACTTCAAATAATTCCGAAGTAACAAATTATTTTGATAATTAATCAAAGTACATTTTGAAGGTGTTTAGAAGGACATGGTATTTTCTAATAGTAGGGACAATACCTATTTTGTTAGACATGTTCAGGTTACATGTATTTAGACTGACCTGAGAAGACACACTCCAGCACACTGCAGAATTTTAGTATCCAAATCATCCAGATGCTGAGAGTGTGCTGTGTCTTCCTTATGGCACAGGCATCAAGATTTTCTTCCTATGGAATTGAACTTATGGTGAGCAAGAAAGGACTAACACACATGAAAACACCTGTTCCCACAAAGGGTTAGTGTGCAGGTAGGGTATGCACTTAAACCAACAAGTTAGCCAGTTTAGATATAAACACTGTGAATCTGAAGCCTAAGAAATCATCATGGCCAAAATTTCTTGAAAGCCTAAAAAAAATGGATTTGAAAAAAATATTTCTGTAGATGATTCTTATTATTTCTTGCCATATTGTTAAGCCCTCAGAAGGGCATCAGGAGTGGGGACTGCACGGGGCTTCTGGGTGTAAAATGAAAATCTGCCCTGAGCCAGAAGCCCTGTTAAACTAAAGAGTCTTAATATGGGATAAAGGAAAGAAACTACCTGCTTACCATTAATATATGCTTTTGTGTACATATATATCTAGGGAGACTGCAAAGAATTTCTTTAGTCCAGTCAATCCTTTAACAACCTAATAGTCCAAGTTATCTAACAAAAATGAAAAGCTTCATTTACAGTTGGACTTGATGATCTTAAAGGTCTTTTCCAACCTAAATGATTCTATGATTCTATTAATAACAGAGTTCAGATTGTCATTTGCCCCCCGAGGATGCCCACCCTTCAGCTGCTACCCCTCTGCCCTAGCAGGATGCTCACCCTCACAGGGCTCCTCTGGTCCCATGCTGGCAGCTCTGGTCTGCACCAGGGGTGGGCGGGAGCAGCTACACCAAGGCACCAGCACCGTGAAGCCTTCCCCCAGTGGTGGCAGTTTCTTCCTCCTCAGTCTTGGGCTTGCTCAGGTTTATTTCTGCACATATTGTCATCACAGCCCACACCACCCAGGTTACCAAGCAGCCTCTGCTCACCCCGGGGAGGCCAGAATCACTCCCCGCTGGGTGGCCAGCGCCAGTAGCCCTGGCCCCACAGGCCCCAGACCCGCGGCCACCTTGGCAGCACGGAGGCTGCATGGGTGGGTCATGGTCTGGTGGCGCTGTGCCCAAACAAGCTGAGAGCGGCCCAGGGGGGCTGCAGATGGTGATGTTCAATCACCAGAGTTGAGGATGAGGAGTATATGCTTTCAACAGGAATTGATCTGTAAATACAGGTTTAAGTCTGGTTATTTCTACAACTGAGTACATTATGCACAACAATTCATTGCTCTGACTCCTCCAGTAGAAGTAAAAATTTAAATAGCCCATTAATCACAAAACACTAATGCACTCTTCAGAGAAATAATTCACAATCTGTCTCTGGGTGGGAACTGTACAAACAGCTACTTTCAAAATTGGTTCACTGTTACATTCAGTAAATCTATTTTTAATGGTGCTTGCTTTTCTCCAGAAAGATGAAGGGGGAGATACTGGTGGAGCTAGAAATGAATAACTCCCAGTGATAAAACTTCGTGAAAGTAACACCTTTTCAGTTTCCATATGAACAACTCTCAAAAATGCCACCTGACTTCCATTTACACAGTACACTGCCAAAAAATGCAGTTCCTGATTGACTCTGTCCCCTGTCGCTTCTTCCTGCCCATTTGCCGCTTTTTTTAATATTGCCAATACAGGCATTTTGTTGGCTGTATCAGGGGGCTGAGGCAACTGAACAGCACTTGGCTGGGTTTTTTTCAGCCAGATCAGCTTCTGATTAGCTCCCCAGGCTGCCACAAAAATGCTTTTGCAAGCACAAGCTAGACAGTGGTGGGAGTGTAGGGTGAGCAGCCAGGGAAACACAGAGGGGCTTTTTCACAGCCATGGCAGCTTAAATGTAAGACAGGAGATGGCCAAAGCCTATTAGCCTGCCCGTGCATATGGTTGAGTCCTCTTAGATCCCAGACCGGCTCTAGAACAGCAAAAGTCAGGTCAGAGACATATAGTCTGTCAGCAAACTTAGGCAGTAATTTTCTTTATAACCAACACATACAAGAAGTTGATTGCTTGCCAATGGGATCATAATGGCTCCCGTCAAATACCCTGAAGAAGTAGGTGAAAAAAAAAGTAGTAAACAATACCTCAAGACTTAAACTATTTTCCTAATTTTTAATTGTTTTTTATAGTCAGTTGTATTTTTTATCTTATCTTATTTTACATGTAAAAGCATGCATAGAAAACATTGACTTTTTCATGTTTTTTCAGATATAACTGTTGATTAAATTGAAATACAGTTAAATAAGATAAACGTGATATACCGAATCATGAATATTTTAATTATTTTTCTGTTTGCAAATAGGGCCAACAGACTACTTTAATCCTTCTAGTTTAATTGTCTTGGATCTACATAGTTAATCAGTTAGTCTTCTAATCTGGTTTCAGGCTTGCTGCTTGATTTTTTTTTTTTTTTAATGTTACAGCAAGACTTAATTCAGCTTGGCTTTATTCCACAATGAGTGTTAATGAGAGTTAGGAACTGGTTCAAGTTTGGCTCCTTTCCACAATGAGTATTAATTGGAGACTAAAATTAAGTGCAAATCCAGATATTTAATATGCTATATTTTTTCATGTTTTAAAAAACTGTGTTTTGCCATTTGTGCCATTCACATCATTCACAATGAACCATGAACGAAAATCTTTGAGAACAAAGTGCTTAATTTAGAGACAAAATGCTTTGATTAATTTCCATCACAGGCTTCTGCATGATCTTCAGCAAGCCATTTACTCTCAGTTTTCTCTCTGAAAATTATGGGGTAAGACCTCCTTCACAGGATTAGCCTAATTAATAGTCAAATTTAAGAATTATTATTAACCCTATCACAATGATACTAATACTTTTGGTTCAAATTCTATCCAATTAAAATTATACACAAGCTTTCCCCAGCCTACCAGAGTATCACCCCACTGCCGCCCCAAAACCAAACGATCACTTCCCTAGACCAGCTGGCTACACTATTCCTAATGGAGGCCAGGATGCCATTGGCCTTCTTGGCCACCTGGGCACATTGCTGGCTCATGTTTAGCCAGCTGTCGATCAGCACCCCCAGGTCTCTTTCCACCGGGCCGCTTTCTAGCCACTCTTCCCCCAGCCTGTAGCACTGCATGGGTTTGTTGTGGCCGAAGTGTAAGACCCAGCACTTGTTCTTGTTGAACCTCATGCCGTTGGTCTCGGCCCATCTATCTAACCTGTCCAGATCCCTCTATAGGGCCTTCCTACCCTCCAGCAGATTGACACTCCCACCCAGCTTGGTGTCATCTGCAAATTTACTGAGGGTGCCCTCAATCCCTACATCTAGATCATCTATAAAGATATTGAACAGCACCGGCCCCAAAACTGAGCCCAGGGGAACCCCGCGAAAGACCTGCCACCAGTTGGACTTTGCCCCATTCACCACCACTCTCTGGGCTCGGCCATCCAGCCAGTTTTTAACCCATTGAAGAGTCCACCCATCCAAGCCCCGGGCAGCCAGTTTGTCTAGGAGGATGTTGTGGGAGACAGTGTAGAATGCCTTACTGAAGTCTAGATAGACTACATCCACAGCCCTGCCCTCATCTGCTAAGTGGGTCACTTTGTCATAGAAGGAGACCAGGTTGGTCGAGCAGGACCTGCCTTTCATGAATCCGTGTTGGCTGGCCCCGATGCCCCGATTGTCCTGCATGTGCCGTGTAATGGCACTCAGGATGATCCAGTCTCAAACCACCTCACCCTCTCTGGGGCAGGGATGCAAGGATGCAGGCTGCAAATCACCTCACCCTCCATGGGGCAGGGACGCAGGGATGCAGGGCTGCAGGCTGCAAACCATCTTGCCCTCTGCAGAGCAGGGATTGCAGGGATGCAGGGAAACAAGGATGGAGGGAAACAAGGATGGAGGGAAACAAGGATGCAGGGAAGCAAGGATGCAGGGCTGCAGGCTGCAAACCACCTTGCCTTCCACAGAGCAGGGATTGCAGGGATGCAGGGAAACAAGGACGGAGGGAAACAAGGATGGAGGGAAACAAGGATGCAGGGAAGCAAGGATGCAGGGAAGCAAGGATGCAAACCACCTTGCCTTCCACAGAGCAGGGATGCAGGGATGCAGGCTGCAAACCACCTCCCCCTCGGTGGGGCAGGGATGCAGGGGTGCAGGGCTGCAGGGCTGGAAGGATCCATGCAGAGCTGCAGGCTGCAAACCACCTTGCCCTCCGCGGAGCAGGGGCTGAGGCGCGGCCAGGGTCCCTGTTTCGGGAGGCAACGGGGTTTGCTTGGGGCTTAGGGAAGGGGCCAGCCCGCCCCCCCGCCCGCCCCACCGCCGCTCGCAAGCGCGGAGCAGGGCGTCCTCTGATGTGTCTCAGCGTGGCACCTGGGACCCGGGCGAGCGGTTTTGGGGCGGCCGTGGGGGGGTACCTTCCCAGCAGCCCCTTTACAACAGGATGGTGGGCAAAGAAGCAGAGCCCCCCCCTCCCTCCACCGCAGCAACCGCTTGGAGAGGCTGGATCCCACTGAGCCCCCTCTTGCTCACCCTCAGTCCCCCATTCCCAACCAAGGATGCTGTGACAAGCCCCCCACCAGTGTCCTCCTCCACGTGGGGTGCAGCACCCCGCCGTGGAGCGGGACCTTTCCCCCCCAGGGGAAGGAGGAGAAATGCGTTTGTGCTCCCCGGCTTTTCCTCACACTCCCTTCTCCGGCCGCGGCACCCACTGAGGTGCTTTTCAGCATGTCTGGGCTAGGGAGTTTGGCTGCTGAGGACTCTTCTGAGTGCTTTTTGTCTCGTGTGGCTCCTTCCCTCGAGCCCCACCACCTCCCGACCCTCCGCGCACACCCCATCTTGCTCGGGCCCCTCTTCAGAGGGAGCCGCGCGTCCTCCTGAGCATCCCCAAGCCGCTTTATGCACCTGCTTTGGCAAAGCAGCTCCAGCAAAGCTGGCAGCGCTGAGCTGAAACATCACAGCGTCCAGCTGGCTCCTCTCCTCCGCTGCTGGAGGGCCCTGTGTGTCCCTCGGGTGTTCCCGATCCCCCTTTTTGAACCTGAACGTGGCCGTGGATTTGTACTGGGGCCCCAAGCTGCAAACTCATATAATAAACTTCATATAATCCCTCTGAAGTGTTCATAGAATGTTTATTACACTAGCTGAACATCAAAGTCTTTAATATTTTTAGCTCACATACTACCCCATGTTATGGCATTATAATGAAAATATGGAGTGTAGGAATGAAGAGGTCAAGCGATAAAAGCCAAAGTTGAAAGGTACAGCCTTTCTCTGTATATGCAATTAGTGAAAAGGAGGAAAATTTCAGTCATGTTAGCTTAGTGAACAAAACATTTCTTATTTCAAGACTGAAGAAATGTCAATTTTGAAGTGACATTATTGCAACATAAGGGATTTACAGGAGCAAAAATTAATCCATTAATGTTTACCAAGAGAACTGGGCATGCCTGAGCACCCACAACCAGTCTGCAATAGAGATGCTATAACTAACTAGGGATAGCATGCATAAACCTATTTCAATGCAATGGACTAGAAATATCCTTCTATTCAGTGTCTGAGACATGGGATAAAAAAGGCAAAAGGCATTCCTAAGTTGCTCTGACAGGTTGTTAAGTCTTACCCCATGATAGCTTTAATAAGGGTCAAATGGATAAAATGGTAATGCTCTGAGAAAAATATATGCAAAGCAATGGCACCTAGGTAAGAAAACTATGATTAGCTTATGCATGATGTGAGGGAGACACAAATAGTCCCATCAAAATAAATACCAGAATTTCCAGGGGCTCAGTTTCGTTAGAGCACAAGCAGGAAGAACAACTGCCGGAACCAAGAGAGAAATTTCCATGTCCCCTTGGGTTTTTTAATTTTTTTTTTTATATCTTGATAAAATTCAAAATGATAGTATTTTGAACATCTACACAATTACCGAGTAACATTTTATTTTGTCATTTCAATCCAATGAAAAATATTTTGTATGCTGAGCTTGGAGCAGCATAATTATGTTTTCCTCTCCAGCTCCCCCCACTCCTCCTGGATTCAGCCCCTATGAATAAAATGCAGTGAAGTGCTTCCTTTTAAAATACCATTGGATGATCACTGAAATAAAAATTAAAAGTTGCATATTTTCTTTAAAAGGCTCTTTCCTGAAAATATCCTTTCAACGTGACTGTTCAGGTACATCTTTAAAGGAATACATTTAAGAAATAATTGAATAAACCCCCATAATGTAAAGTTTAAATATCTACATCTGTTTTCCATTAAAGCCATGTATGCTGGTCTTTAAATTCTGGTTTTAAGCAATACATACCAAGGACTTTTTTTTTCATGTTATACCAGTTTTATTTACCTGCTGCTACCCCTCTCCCCTTTCTCCTTCCTTTTTCTTTCTCAATGGGAGAAAAAAAAGTTTAAAGTTTCTTTCAAGTTCAGTGTTTATATAGAATTTGGACTCTGTATTATTCCGAGTAAGCCATAAATGCTTCCATAAACACTGCTTTGCAGTTGTTTTGCATTGTGCCCTCTTTATTGTTTGCTTTATTTGTATGCCCAGGAACCCTTAGAGATGTATCACTGCATTTATAGTTAAAGTCATGAAATTACTTGATATGATACAGAAGGGTACCTTTTTCCTATCTGCTGTCTTCCGTTGTTTTCCCTATATCTACTGTAGATACGTAACAGTGAGCAAACACACAGAAAATGAAGATGTAAATACATCCTACAGGCAGTGCTTTCCTTTCAGAAGTGAACTCTGCACTATTCTTAGAAAATAAATGAAGCATTTCTTGAAATAACAAATAACATTGTTGAGTAGAGCAGCTTTGTTTTGACTGATTGTTAGACCTGGATGTGAAAGCATGCAGTGTACATGCTTCAATGCAAATAAAAGGAAATAGCTATTTTATTCTGGAAGCATTGCTTAGTGCCATGGTCTAGTTGACATGGTGGTGTCAGGGCAATGGCTGGACTCGATGATCCCAGAGGTCTCTTCCAACCTGATTGATTCTGTGATTCTGTGATTCTGTGACTTTTCTTAGCAAATTGTCATCAGTAAAAGTACTATTCCTGTCAAGGTTTCAAAGTAGATGCTTGCTTTTGGGATCCTTAATCTGTGTATTGGCACACCCCAGTTTTTATAGAGGTGTGGAGCAAACTGAGATGACTTTTTTAATAATAAATATATCTAGTAACCACTGTAGAGAGTAATTTCTTCACCCTCATCTTTACTTTTAAATACGAATTAGATAATTATGTAACATTAAGTGAAAGGTATTAAACTCTGCTTTAGGTAGATTTTTATACCACACTCATCACCAAAATATCTGATCCCATTCTGCTATACTAAATTATATGATTCACATCTGTCCTACATAGCTTGCTTTTTAGGGGTCTGGATCGTATTTTTATGTATATGTGTGCATATTACTGCATGCTTGTATTAGATAAGAAAAATCATGTGGAGAAGGAAGAAATAAGGTTCATCATGGCCTTTAGTTTCTAGGACTCTCTGATCACTCCCTGAGAAACTGCTTTCTGCTTGATTTCACAGAATAGCTGAGATGGAAGGAACCTCTGGAGATCCAACCCCCTGCTCAAAGCAGAGTCTACTAGAGGAGGTTGCTCAGGGCATTGTCCAGTCAGATTTTGAATATCTTCACAGATGGAGACTCACAACCTCTCTGGGCAACCTGTTCCATTGTTTGACTGCCCTCACCATAAAAAAAAAAGTGTTTTTCTTTTGCTGAAGTGGAATTTCTTTTTTTAATTTATGCTCTTTGCTTCTTGTCCATTCACTAGACACCTCTGAGAAGAGTTTGACTCCATCTTCTTCACTCCCTCCACAACAGGTACTTACATACTTTGATAAAACCTCCCTGAGCCTTCACTTCTCCAGACTTCTTTATGGACCTGTGCTGGACTCATTCCAGGAAGTCCATGTCTGTCTTGTCAGAGATAAGTCCATGTATGTCTGGTCAGAAGATAGGAAAAGATATGGTGCTGTTCTGGTCCTAAGTCAGGAAAAGATAAAGAAAGTGTGAGAGATCCTTGGAAACAGATCAAGGGCTTTGAATTTGTGTGAAGCAGATTCCAAATGGTAAGTAAATGCAGTTACTAAAGATTGCAAAGCTGTTTGAGATAAAAGTACATTGAGGAGTATCAGGATTTTTAGGTTCTGGTTGGCAGAATGTCTTTAGTAGGGCCAGAACAGGATGGCTAATCACACAAGATGATTATGTGAATGCTGAAAAAGCCTTGCAGTTTGTAGACTTGGCTGTGCATTTTCACAGAGACTGCCTGTGTTTTAACCCCAGTTCTTCTTCCAGTAGTTCTGTGAAATTTAACAACTAGTTTATTTGAAACAAGAGGGAGTTGAGGGTTGCCTGGCTTCAGGATAGGGATAGGAGACTTTGCTTTAGTCACAGAATTCTGTATTACAAAGATGTATTCTAACTACTTAGTAGAAGATGTTAAATTAGAAACTATAAAATCTTGTCTTTCACCCCAATGTACTTTTTTTGTACTAAGAAGTACGATGTACATTTCTACCTGCATTCCTTATTAATATATGAAACTTCACTGGGAGATGCAGCCAGGAATGATAGTCTGCGAAGTGTGAGTTCCATAGAAGATGTGTGACACTTGGCAGATGTGATGAATTTTCAGCACAAACCTTTTGACCTTTTCTCTTGAATTATAGTGTTGCTAATGACTATATTTTTATTGCTCATGTGTGGGTGGATTACTGCCTTAGATTGAGTTGGAGAAGAAGAATTTGAGACAGTGCTTGGAAATAGTATGTTTAGTGAGTTTTGAGGGACGAAAATGTGATGGCATGTATGGAGACAAGTAGGAGTTCAGGGTATGTTTTCACATGATGGAGACCAGTTTTTATTCAAAGATGAAAAGAACTGATTTTGGTGGTGGGAAGGAATCAAGCAAAAGAGCACTGGAAGAAACAAAAAGGAAGATGGAGTCTCTCTGTCCCACTGAGAGTTATCCTGTAATTTATAACCTCAATAGTGTCAGTCTGAGGGTGAGTAAAACTGTGACTCTAATTTTCCCTCCTTTTACTGCTCTGTAATGCAGAATACAAAATAGAGTTTTCTGTTGATTTAGCAGTGTCTTTTGATAAGCTCTAATTAAAAATAATTTTTGTACAATACTAAAATGCTGATAGCAAGACACACATGAAGTGATCACCTAATTATTTTCCCTTTATTTCATTTGAACACTACTTGATTTTGGAATTGTAAGAGTATTCGTTCTTCAGGGTGTGTTCTTACCATTTTCTGTGAGAATTGCTTTACAAAAATGTGATAAATTTATGATGCAAAACTTCATCAATCTGACAGTAATTCTTCAGCAATGAAACCACATCAACCTTTCATTGTCTGTTATGTTAGTAATATGCAGAAGTTTTCTCTTCTGGTTTCTTGATTTGCTGATAAAATCAATCCAAAGCGCATAAACTGTTAGGTAGTGTGGAATAGGGAAAATTGTGCTGCCAGCAAAGTAATGCTGACCCTGTCCCATTGTCAGTCTTGATTTACTGGCAACATAGTTAAAGTTGCCACAAGCAAGTGAACTGGTGGCAAAGTAGCAGCTTGACCTTTTACTTAATTTCATGGACATACTATACAACTGCATGAATAATAGGGTTTTACTTAGTGGTATTTCAAAAGTTGAAAGAAAAATTCCTTCAACAATTACAATGCTTTTTTTAACGAAAAATTACTATTTAACATATCATCTTTAAGAAAATCAAAGCATATTTTGAGTCAAACATTGTATCACACATTCAAGTCCTCCTATGTGCAAAGGCAGTACACTCTTTTTGGTAAGTAACTCCTCGTGTGTTAATGGAGGAGATTTCTAAACAGGCTGTGTAGCACAAATGTGTGCAGACCTGTCCTCAATTCATACTCCAGACTTGGTTCACTTGGACTTCTCACTGCTTAAAAGCTCAGCTCTGCAACAATAATATTAGACGAGCACACATTGTGTGAACATGGTAACTCTTAATATCAAAGGTACAGATAAAACTATATTGTGTCTTGCAGTGCTTATTAAGACATGCTCTAAAGTGGATTAAGCTGCTTTTACCTTTGTGCATGCTATGTATTTTTCATTCAAATGCAACAGTTATATATTACCGTCTAAAATAGGAAAAAATAAGTCATGGTAATATGGAGGAAAAAAGATTTTTAAAATATTAATTGAGGAAAAAATTTGTATGCTATCATTTCAGCTCTTTCTGCTCTGGTTTAAGAAATTCTGTAGGGCTTTCAGACTGAATTGTATTTCTTTCATCATTCTTTCACAATTGAGAGTATTCTTTGATGTTTCATTTTCTCGGCTCTATCAGTAAGTTCCTTTGTAATTAACAAAATGTAATATGTCTCTTCCTGACACGGAAGCTGAAAAGCAAGCTTTCTTTTTTAAAAGAAGAAAATAATAAAAGTTATGCAGATAAACTAAGCAATTCTAGTGTAATTAGAGGACTTCAAATGGCTCGCCAAGGCAAAATCCTTCAGAATTCACATTTAGTAAAGTCCAGGGTGTGAATGGCAAGAAATAAGAACAATTCTGCACAAAGATAGAATGTGTAAAGCTGTAGCTGAGTGAGCAGTCATCAACTATAGCAATTTTGGATCCATTTGTACAAAGAGTTTTAACTGAAAATGAGGTGAATTTAAAAAAAAATGGTTTAGGAAAAAAAAAAAAAGCAAAAACTAATTATGTAGGAAACAGGATAATATTGCATCTTAGAATATACTGATCACAATAGTGGAATTGAGGGGAGAAGCAACTTGGTCCACAGAAAACAAATCAGAGTATCTGATCTCTTTTCTGCTTTGTGTTCCTTGCTGATACAAAACTTTAGAGCGGTTTTTCTGTCTGTAATGCTTGGTCATAGTTTATTGAGTGCAGAATGCTCCTGTAGTGAGAAGAGGGGAGCTTTGGGGCAGAACAAAAGAACTTGGCTTTATTGACCCTTTGTGTAAAAGTAGCTGAGACAAAATATCTGCAGTCTTGCATTTCACTTGGAGTATTCAGCTTTTCGCTTACACAACTTTTGCTGATCCTTGCTCTCGGCTTGTTGTTCACCCCTTGTAACTTCTAACTTCTTCCATTTGGCCTTTTCTCCAGTCCTTTCTCATACATTCTTGCTCTCCTTTTATCTGCTTCCTCTTCAGACCCTATGACCCTACGAGATACCAATTCTTGCACCTGTATAAACAGCAAGTGGAAGCCAGCTCCTCCCTCCACTCAAAAAAACACCCCAAAAAACTGTAAGCTGAATCTTCAGGTTCAGTAACTAGGATTTTTAATAATATATCACTCCTAGGTAGACAGATTTCTGATGAAGGATAGAAAATGTAGTATCTACAGAATACAGCATATAGTGATCCCTAAATAAAAAGTAACATGGTTTAATGAATTGTACCTCTTGATATATTAATCTGATCACTTTCAAAAGTATGACTTTTTAATAAACTACATCATGTTCCATCATACTGCAGTTCTTGTTCACCAAGACCATTCAAACTGCTACAAGTGCTCAAAAGAATTATTAGAGTGACGAGGTGTAGACCCACTCTTACATAAAGAGATGGAAGGGGATAGTATAACTTCTCAAAATGAAGGCTGAAAGAAGGATATTGCTATGAATTACATTTGGAAGCAAACAAAGAGGAGCTGGCCAGTTTCTTTTACGTGGAAGGAAGGGGAAGAACAACTTAATTGTGAATGGCACAAGTTATTACATCTGTATGTTGGACATAGGAGCCTAAAACTGCAAAGCAAGACTTTGTTAGAACCTTCTAGTAGGACCTATCAGGTCCTCAAATGTAAGCATCTTTACTATAGATCTTAAAGGTAACTAGTTGCTTTTGGTTGCAATGGATGGGACTTATTCAAATGTAAGCCTGTTTCAGTGTTTTAGGACAATTTTTATTTGCATAAGTGCACTTACTGTTTGTGTGTGCACCTCTCGCTGGTAAAAGTTCTATTGATAGAGAGCACGTAGTCCTCTGCTTGTGAGAATAAATACAATGGTATCCCTTAGGAGTTGAAGGAATAAACTAAACCAGTGGAAGAAGTGGTGTGCTTAGTTATGAGACTGCAATGCCTTTTTTTCCTTTTGATTGCAACTTTAAATTTCAAAGAACTACCTGTCAGCAGGAAAGGCAGCAGTTACCATTTTGATCCTTGAATTGCTGCTAACTGCCAGAGGAAACATTGCTTACCCTCTCAGACCTCCTCCTTCTTTTTTTCTGTTATTTTTGGCAACTTACAATACCTTTGGAAGTTGGAAAAGAAAAGGATCACTGTTTGTGTCAAGGAGCTGCATCCGGCTCAAGTGCTATGGGATGGCACAGGCACCGCATGAGAGAGCAGAGTGGTGACAGCAACATGTCCCATCAACAGTCCAGTGAGTATCACGTGAAGCAAGGTAACAAACCAGGTTCTGGGTCAATCCAGGAAATCCAAACAACAGTTTAGAAACAGGCCAGAGACAGGCACACCTATGATGTAGTTCAGACAGTCCCTGAGATGAGCTGAAATAGGGCTCCTGGGCCCATGGGCAGGGGTGCAGGGAGACTGCAGGTGAGGCTAGTCATAGCCAGTAAAGCCTATTAGACCCCACAGGGCCCTGAGAGCTTGTAGGAAAAAAAAAATCTAACAAAAATCAGACAGTTCTTTCCAGGTAGGAGTTGCCACTTCTATTACAAATGACCTGAGTACAGTCACTAATGCCTCACCTTTTTCCATGCAAAAGCAGGGAGCAAAGCAGATGAGCCGGGGGGCACACACAAGGAGGGAATGCACAGACCATTTCCTCCATCTCTTTTATCAGTGCATAAGTCAGCTTTATTGGCTTCTCCGTTTGCAGAACAGGGGGCTTAATGTCACAAAAAGGGACGTACATAGGTACATTTTCCCTGGCTTTTTCCTGAGTGTGGTTTTTATGGAGTACATATGAAGTTCAGACAATCTAGTAAAAAAGATAGCAAACGAGTGGACTTCAGAAAGTGCGCTTCTACAACCCAGCAGGTAATGAACCTCTTACCTTCCCTTGCTAACTCAGAGCATAAAGGTCATTAGCCTTGAAATAAGTTGCAGAGGAAATATCTCATAGAGTTGCATTATAGCTCTTCCAGCGACAATGTTGGAGAGATTAATTTATGCTTGAGAGAGCAGAATTTTATCTTTGTTGCCATAAAGGTTATTCTTCTCCAGATAAGTTAGGCCTTTTTGGTCTCTGTCTTTACCTTGCCCGTCTTATCTTATACTCAGTAAAGCTAGGAATCAGGAACCACTCTTCTCTTTTTGTCACTTGTCCAGCATAATTTCTTTAAAAAGCATAAGAAAGGGTCCAGAAAGTGGAGAGAGCTCTTCATTACCTCCTATATTTTCAGTGTAGCAGGCACCAGCCCTTAAAAAGAAAGATACTCTTGAAGTCTGTCTGCACTTACTCACTGTTAGCTCTCATATTTACTAAACTGAATAATTTTATACCATCAGCATCACCTCACCACTTGTCTTCCTATCCAGGTGATTCATAAAAATGTTTAATATAAGCATCGGTTGTAGCACAGATATCTCTAAATCCCCTTTTGTGAACTTCCTCATTATGAGAATTGACCATCTGCTCCTACTAGCCATATCAATCTCTTAACCAATTACTTATCCACTGAAGGATCTTTCATCTCATGGCTGTTTCCTTAGATGACTGATGAATGAATTTTCTAAGCGCTTCTATAAAATCAAAGATTATACCAAATGACCCTACCTTGTCCATGTACTGACTGACTGAATTCCCTGGTCTGACATCACAGCTGATCCTGCTCTGATCAGAAGTTTGGATTAGAGACCTGCTGATGTCACTTCAGCCTGTGACTCCACTAAAGAATTTCAGCGGGTTTGTGACCCAGGGCTATCTTGTATAGAAATAGTGTTGACTATTCCTCAACATGTCGTATTTATACAAGAGTCCACTAATTACATTTTTCTTACAGTTTCTGCTAATTTGCCTTGCACATAAATCAGTATTACTGGTTTGTGGTTTCCCAGGTGGCCCTTTAAAAGAATTTCTACATTTCCCATTCTCCAGTCTCTTCGCACTTAGATGGCTTTATACACTAAATGTGTACACCATAGCTAGAAGTTGCAGACCAGTCCCGTTTCCTCCACTAGTCTTTCTTTGAATTCCTTAAGAATTCCTTTAAATGTAATATCTGCTTCTTGTTACTGTTCATTTCACCTTTTTACTATCTAACCTCTTTCATGCACACTCTGACTTGAGACAAATCATGATGACATTTTCATGCTGCAACCAGAATCTGATTTCACAGACCGAATTCAGTATTGACCTTTTTGGAGTATTCTATTTGTCATCTCACTTGTCCTTAGGTTGTTGGGTTGTGTTTTTGGTTTTGTTTTTGTATGCCTCCCCCCGCACCCCGGTTACCTGTTACTTGGTATCCCATTGTATTTGATCGACAAACTTTCTCTCTGCAAACTACTTTTATTTAGCATAGATTCCATGTGCTAGCACAAGAATTATAGTTTTGAGGAACTCCTAAACTCCCTTGTTTTCCTAAGTTATTTGTGCATGTGGTACATATGTTCCCTAATACCTGAGGTGAAGTTTGACATTGTATTGCCATACAACACTTTTGTATTAATATCATATTCTATCCAATAACTTTTGAAATAAAGTCAGTAAGTATTATTACAAAAATTTCCATTGTTGACTGCTGTAGGCTTAAAAAGCATAGCAAATGTCTCTGGTTTTCTGCACTACAAGTCTTGGTGTCTGTGTCTAAGGAGGTAAAAGCATGTACAGCGCTTGTTTATCACCATGATTCTTTTTGCTACTCAAAATTAACAGAGTAATGAGGGAATATTCATGCCAGGATTTATTTATTATTCAAGCCATGATTTATTGATAGTAAAACATGATCTGTAAGCAAGCAGTTTAGTAGGAAACATTCAAAAAACTTAAGTTATTACCAAGATCTGTTGCAAAATGCACAGATATCTTCAATCATTCAATATTCTTACAGTATTTCTTAGTTACAGAAATTTTTGTGCCTGTGTTACTGTATCTGTTCATGATCTTCTCCTTCTAGGCTTCATAGACTGTTGAATTTCTTTTATTAAAATCCCTTGCATCATGTTTTGTTTTGAATAGACTATTCAAAAACTACAGATCACGAGATCCATGTGTACAGATCCATGCGTATTACAAATGTCCATAGGCAATTAGATTTTAGATTCAGTCAACAGCAGATAGCACGGAGGAGAGAGGAGGTAATTGCCAGACCTAACTGGATCTTAGCATATCGATCTGAGAATATTTTTGTATGGGACTATAAGATTTGACTCTGTAGCACTCCTTTCACTGAGCATCTCTGCCTTTTTCTTTGCTTTCAGCATCAAAGTAAGTTTCAAAATGAAGCCATCTGTATTTTATAGTTAGCAAAGAAACAACACAGAAGCCATCTGTATTTTATAGTTAGCGAAGAAACAACCCAAAACTAAGAACAACTAATCATAATGACATCCCAGAAGCAGAAGATAGGCCACATACCATTTCATATTGTTAGCATTGAAATGAAAACACAAAAAATTAACTATGAAATTAACTACGAAAATGGACCTTGACTTTCTAGTTATTTATAGTAAGGCCATGGTATGAACTGAACTAAAGTGATTTCATCCCTTGAAAATAAGAAGAGATGCAGAAATATTCCTTAATGTAAAAAAAGCACATAAAAAACCCAAAATCATCTGTCTTGCTCTCTTTTTTTGGCAAGAAGTTACTGGCTTTGATCAACGCTAGGAAACAAAATGAATAAAAGCTATTACGTTTTTATTCTCTGTTTTGTGAAATTGATGAAAATACATATTTTATCTGCTTTACATCTGGTACAATTATGTTTTTACAGAGCTCCAGGAGTGCTGTCAGAAGATGACAGAAGTACTTAGTCTTTGGCAATTTAGGACATGAATGTTTTGATAGCCTTTTTTTCAGAGCAGATTTTGTAGATTTTTTTTCACATATTTTATTTCCAATTTTTATGGGTTATAGATTCAAGCCTGCAATGCATTAAGTAACAGCTAAAATCCACAGAACACTTCTACATGCATACAGTTTGAAGTAAATGATTGCTCTCCATTCAAAATTAAAATTGAAAATATGTTGCAGAACTCCTGTGTGTCTTGTAGCAGAATATTCACCATATTGTAGAGAGTTTTCTGTTTAGGAAGCACCCACGGGCCGTGTTTGTGACTGCAACATGCTAGCAACAGAAATGAGAGTCTAAGTTAAATGTCATCTTCTTTGTGTCATTCAGATTTACCTTCCCAGGATATTGCAACTTTACTTCTGTGGTAGTGGGTTATCATTTGTCCAGGTTTCATGGGATAAAATTTATAGAATGAAGTTTCTGTTAGATTTTGTTTCAGTTTGTGGCCAGCCATGGTGATCAAGGGCAGCTGACCCAGGCTGGTCCGCAGGTGTATTCTATATCATTAACATCAAGTTCACTACAAAATGGAAAGCCTGGCGGGGAGGGATTTCTTTTTGCCCTTCACTCCCTTCTTTCTCATTCCCAACGATTACTATTCCTGGAGCAACTTGGTACAACTCTGTAGCTAAGTATATTTTTGTGTGTTCTGTATTACCATTGATATTGGTTTCTTTATTTTATTAAATCTTTTAACTTTAACCCACAAGTCTCCCTCCTTTTCCCAATTCCCTTCCGCGGTCGGGGAAGGGACATTGGGTGAGAGAAAACTGTTACTGTTTAGCCCTGGGTGCAGGCTAAATGAAGACACCATTCCACAATTTAATAAAATCTGAGCTGCAGCTAGTGTTATTCATTTCTCATATTTTAAAATAATGACTTGGGTATTTTACGTCCTGCCTTTCTCTTGTTTCAGAACTAAGACGAAACAAAACAAAAAGAAAATTCCAAAGAAGCTGACCCTTCCATAAGCCCATAAAGTCATCTTAGAGCCTTGAATATAAGGCATTAATAATTTTTAGTATCTTAGACCTTGAATTTGATTCTTTTTCTTCTCTATATTTTCAATAGTTCTAAAAGAAAAACAATGTATTTACCCAAAGGTAAAAGATTAAGTACTTTCATTCTTCAAACGTTTGCAGACAATTGCAGAGAGCATAGAACAAAAGTTTGGCACACTCTTTTTCATAAATGCTATTAGAAAAATGTACCAAAATGAAAAAGCAAAAGAAAGGCTACCCTTGTTACTTGAATAATAGTGATAAATTTGAAGATCTTCAGTAATACCGGTTAAAGAGCCTATAAGTCAAAGTTATTTCCTGGCATGTGGGGGGAAGTTAGTTTATTTTTTGGGATGTCCAAGTCAATTTAACAGTCAGTGGAGTGATGCAGTTGAACAATAATTGAATCAAGTCTCTGGTGTGGAGGTTGATAGACAATAGGCATGTATAAAGTTCAATGCACTATTCCTACTGGATAGTATTCTCTGTAAGTACCCAAAGTTGGCTTCAGTCCCACAGTGTTGAATTATACTCGCTTTTGTTTTTAATTAATGCTCTTAGCTCAAATTCTACCTCTAGTTGTCCAGGCACAATGAATTGAATTTAAGGTCATTTATTCAAATTAAGCTAAGTGGCTTAATAAGGAGGATAGACTTCTTTGAATGTGGCCAAATGTAAATTATCTTCCAAATCTCTTTGCTTTGAAGGCCCTCATCATTACTTTCTAGTCTATATTTTGTAGAACTAAAGGCAACTGTTGCAAGTAGCGGTTTTATTTGACCAATAAAGACAGACATTTGTGCTTTTCTAATTCATTGTTAGGTAGAGGTACTAATATAGTTGGAACATCTGAACATCTAAATAAATTACTTGAAATGACAAATGTCTGGAAGCATACAATTTTAATTTGAACTAAAAAAAGCTACGCTGGCTCAAAATCACAGGTGTTTTCCACTCAAAAATAAAGATTTGAGTAAATCAAAACTTTTCTTTGAAATGGATTTTGTTGTTTCTTTTGATAGGAATTTATGAAAAAAATATTTTCAAAATGCCGAAGTTATATACCATGACTATATCACATACCATATATCAACAAATGCATTTAAAAAAAAAATGTTCAAAACATGAGATAATGTCAAAATATTTTGGAATATTATATCTTGTGGAAAAATTCAGAAATTTGTATCTGTCTCTTTCATGTTTTTCAGGTAACGTCTAGATTACGTTTTGTTTTTTTTTTTTTTTTAAATTATCACCTTTGTTATCTAGTGCTTAGATGCCTGTTTGAGACCCATTTAAGAGCTTTAATCTGAACCTGTATCCTTGGGGAAAAAAGTCTTCCTTGGTGTTTTGAACTAGCTACTCTGTTTTTATTTGCATTTCAAAAACTTTCTGTAACAAAATCTGTTTGCACAATAAACCCAGAAGACATCATTAATAATTGTAAAATCTGTATAAAACAAACTGTAGGACTAAACTTAAGAATGTTCACATTGTGTCCAATATTTGATGGAGTGAACAACCTTTTTTAAAAAAAGAGACAAAATTCAATTGTTTTACACAATTAATTTCAAAATTAATCTTTAGAAAATGAAATTCAAATGGTTAGAATTCCTGTGCTTTCTGAGGGAAGTAAGGGCTTAACGTGGCCCTGCCAAGCTATAGGTTTTTGACATGGTAACAGACACCAGACTAACAGCTTTAGGAATAAACAATTTATCTCTGAATAACAATGCAGTAACAAATACACATCAGGTGTACCATTATCCAGGTCAAAATGACAGCAAATCCAGTAATTCATGAATATTGGGCCAAACTTAATATCCAGGTGTGCAATGACTTGCATAGCCATGGTTATAAGGCAGGCTGGCACAAAGCGGGGCACAGCATCATCTTCGGACAAGCAACTTGGGCCAACTGAGAGGCTCAAGGCATTACTGCTTTCCTGGTAGGACTCTCTTCTTTTGCTGAGCTGCAGAAGCACTGTCTGGATTTGTTAACCAGTCATCGTACTCCACCTCTGCTCCTTCTCTCTGCCCGTTCTTTCCTTTGTGTGCATGGTACCTGGAAATACTGTATAAAGCAATGTTAGACCCTAAGAAGTACGGGAATGAATACCACACATGCAGCTCAATACTACAACATAAGAACAACAAGTCTAATTTATACAAAAATCTGGGTCAAGGCCACTTGGTAAGTGGCATGTGTGGCTGTAAGCTTATCAAACTACTATTGTACAGTCTGTGTTGTTGCTTTTGACCTACAAAATCTAAATGACTTAGCAAGAAATCATTTAGGTGAATTTAGCAATGTAAGATTCCCCTCGTCCATAAGTACTACTATGGATAAAAAACAAGCTCCAAACTGACTGATATGGGAAGGGGTGAGAGTGAGGGGGAAGAGTTAAATGTTCATGGCTGATTAGTTGTGGTTAGTTTAGTATTTCACTGAACAATGCTTTTCATAGTGTGCTTTTCAGCTTTAACTATAGTGGTCTGGATAGAAGCCTTTTTAGAATTTATGTAATGTAAACAGCTTTGAACATTTTAAAAATGCCTGAATGTTAGGCTGTAACTCTTTTACCAGAAATATTATTCAGATTTCCTATTATTTCATTTTTATATTTGTTACTGCTATAGGTATAGTTTTTACCTGTCAGTATTCACACGAGAAGCTTTATTTTTTGTGAGCTCTGCTTTTCTAATCCATACTTCTTTTTTGCGATAATAATAATTTGTTGAGTATGAATGTCTATGATATTCCATTTGTACTCCTAAAAAAAAAGATTCAAAATTGTCCAGTTAAATATAATGTTTTTCCTGAACCACACATTTTTAGTTATTTCTGTTTATGTAAACCATACATGTCAGACAAAACTGATTATTATTCACACTATAATAATTTCTCTTAATACTTAAATAATGTTTTTTTCTGTTTTATGTAGATAGCTTGGTAATGACTAGAAAACACTACACTGGTTCAGATGGTAGGCTATTATCCTGGATATCGTTTTAGAAGTCTTTAAATATTTGATACTCAGTTGCTCTTTTTCATTCTTATAGTGCCACACTTATACTGCATACCATTATTTTATCCTCTGATGACAAGATTATCTCATTTTAGATTAAGCTTCAGCAACCATTTAACAATAGGCAATAAACCTTGATGCAAATCGCATTTAATGGAAAGAAATAAAACAGAGCTCTTGGAATCTGAATTTAATTTATAAGACACCATTTAATCAGCAAAAAATATTTACCTGGCAATGTGTTTTTACATATTGAAAATCTCAATACTGAGAAGAGCTTTTGCTGTATAGATAAAGTCTTGAAAAACTGTTTCTTCTGCCTTAAAAAGAATTATTGTACAAAAAATAATATTATGTGTAGGTAACGTAATTTATTTTAATATCACTTACAGGTACTTTGGTTTCCTTTGCTAGCAAATTCTCAGCTATTTCAGAGAGGAGAGATGAAGAAAATCTATTAGATTTAAGAGACTAAATTTGTGTCTTTACTGTTGCATGACTATTATCTATGGAAGAGGTGTGAATGTCACTTTATCTTAAGAAATCACCTTGGAAGTAGTTTGACCTTAACAGTAGCAATTTTTAAAATAACATCTAGTAAAAATTTTTACATACTTGGTTTCATCTCATTATATTTAGCTGTTGGGCCCTGAAATAATGAGATAATTAACACTGTGGATCAGTCTTCTATCTTGCACATTTGATTTGGGATATAAGGGACTATTTTCCTCCATTTGTTTATTTTAACTAGAAATAACTTGACAGCCACTCTATTAAGAACATTCTTCAGCATTCTTTAAAGCTCATTTCATATACCTATGATCTCCGTTCTTTAGAATGTCGTTTAGGCCCCAGCTTAAAAATATTGATTCATCCATAAATCAGTGTACAGCAAATGGATGAGAATGTATAGCGAAAGTGTTAGTTAAGTTGTATTGAAATAGCATATAGAATCTTGGTGATCCTCAATAATTTAGAAATCAAAAAAAGTAAGACAATAGCTGTTGAGGCAGATTACTTTTTATGGGCTCTGGCATGGGGAAGCTTATTGATCGTTTCAACATATTTATAAGTTTTGTAGATGTTTAAGTACCACATGACTACATACATTTTTCCCTGAGTTACTGTCTGTCAAACTGGGGGCTTACTAATTCAAGCACAAAAAAAATGGCGTATCCTGTTTACCTGAAGGGTTCATAACTATCTTCTTTTACTGAAGAGAGATTGTGATTTGGTATCAATATTAGACTATTCTGAAGGTAAACGTGAGGTTTATCTTTCAACACCTCTGAGAAGAGGTTTATCTGTCTAATACAATCTTGACTCTTCCTTAACTATATCCCTTCTCCTCATATTGACCTCATACTATATACCTTAGAAATGAGGAATGAGATTGCTGTAGTGATATTCAAACCTTCATGTGTCAGGTGCAGGGAGGGAATAGTGTGACTGTGTGGATATAGTATCTAACTCCTGGCATGCTTAAAAAATTTGGACTTTCTAAAATTTCTGTGTGTTTAGCACTAAGGATAGTATAAATTTACTTGCTGGTGGTGAACTGTTGATAGGTTCTTAAAACGATACATGAAGTAGTGATTTTTTTATGTAATATACCAGGTTAAAGTGCTTACCTATGGGCAGCTGTGTTTGTTAGACTAATAGTATTGCCAATATTTAAAACACAGTTGATCAAAGTAAGCTCTTATTTTCATTTTCAAATGGAATAAACCAAGCATTTTCAAACATACTGTTTCTGCAAGAATTAAATCCTCCAAAATAAAAATTAATGTTACAGTGCACATCATTCCAAGATGACCTTAATGTTGAATTGCAGCATTGTTGTACGCAGTAATTTCCTTTTAATAAGAGCTGCTTAAAAATTAGATATTCCAGATACATTTTTGAACTTCATTGAAATGTCATTGTTAATATCTTATTTTGCAAATAATCCAAAATATTCAATATATTTTGTTTCAAAAATAAGTCAATATTACAACTGATGACTTTTACATTAGCCTATTTTACCTGCTCATACAGAGCCACTATAAACTAAGCTACTTAAAAACTCAATTTTGCAGTCATTATTCTGCATGTGAAATATAAAATGCAGGAGCCTGTGTTTGAAGAGAATGAATGTAATCTTCAGAGGGCAACTAAACATAATTCAGATAGTTTGTTCAAAGTGAGCATTAGGCTTTAAAGGTTATTGTGAATGTTTGCAATATGCCTGTTTAAATAGATCTCAAATGTACTTACTTGTCTATTCTTTGGCAAGGTGGTACTTTTTAATTTCAAAACCTAGTAGATTAGTTCCATGCAGGCATATTCATGTATGGAATGAAGGAACTGATTTTGTATCTCTTCTGCTGTTGACCCTAGCTAAAGAATGAAATTTGAGTCATTAAGAATGTGCCAGAAATACACTGTCTTGTGGTGTGATTGTACATCTCTGCCATCCTTCTCCATTCAATAAATTTTTAGAAAATGCACTTCTAGTATCTGAATTTGAAATGTTTTTCAGTAAAGGAGGTATTTTGACCAAAGAATTTTCCTTTGGTTTTCTGTTTTAGCTGTTGGAACAGAACATTTCAGACAAAACTTCTTAATAATTTAATTTTGCATTCTTTATTCTGAATTTAAATGTGTGTATATATGTGTTTATATAAAATGTGCTGTGCAAATAACATCAACCAAAACACCTTTAACTTAAAGCTCACAGTAAAATTGTAGAGAGTAGAACTGGCTCGAAAAATGCAACGTATATAATAGGAATCATAAAAACTGAATAATCAAAAATCATTAACCATTGCAGAAAAATTAGGATATTATTTCATCTGAGTTCTACTTCTTGATCTCTGTATTCAGTTCTAGGGACATGCATTTATCTTTCTTAATTTTATGACAGGCATAGGTAAGCTGTTTGAAAATATATATATATTTCTTGGTAAGCTAAAGTAAGTTAAGTTGAAAATGACTGAAACAAAATTTATGGCAACAAATGACCAAGTTTTGGAGTTCCGTCAAGTGAGATTTCCAGATTCTCCTGTTTCTTCTTATGCTACAGTTGCAGTGAAAAAGTTCTGAAATGTCTTCAGGACTGAGTAGAATATCTTCATTACTGACATTGGCTACAACATGGTAAATTCTTTGGAATCTAAAACTGGGAAATAATGAGTTCAGAAGTAGCAATGACTACTATGTCTAAAATTGCTTAATACTGCCTGCCATTATGCTTTTATTTCAAGTAATTTTGAAATTCACTTTGTGGACAACACTTTTTTGTGCTAATGCTGTAATTTTAGTATGTCTGCCATTTTTGAGCACAAGGAATATGTGGAAGTGTCCCTTTATATAGAAAACAACATTTAACTCTCTGCAATCAAAACAACTCAGTGCTGTTGAATTTGTAAAGACAGAAAGAATAATCACTGGACTGGGCCTTAAACACATGAAGAGTATTGGGTTTGATACAAGCAAGTTGAGAATATTTTCTCCTTAGCATGGGTAAAAATTTTTTTTCCAGTGCTCATTCCCACTCAGTTTAACAAAATTATTATTTTCAAAGTGTAACACTTGTGTTTATTCCAGGTGAAGAAAGGAGTCAGTTTTAGCAATATACTTAGAACAGGGAATACATACAGGACATGTGTCTCCTGGACAGAAACCATGTAAATCCTTTGGCACAAGGGTTGCTGTTCTTGGGGAGGAGATAGGATATTAAATATGCAAGAATTATTCTGTTGCCAAAAATTAGACATCTTACAGTTTCTTATATGCTCTAAAATAGTCTTACTTGCCTCCAGCTGCCATTCCACGAAAGATGTGGACTTCATTGGGTCATGCCTAGCATCTCCCTTCAGATGCTTAGTATCATGGTCCTGAGGGCACCACCAGCCCTGAGCAACCCTGCCCAGGCCTCCAGGGCTCTCCCCATGCTGCCAACAGCCCAGCACCCCATGTCAACCCTCGGGGGCCATCAGTCTCTGCCCCAGTGATGCTGCAGCAGGGCCGTTCTCCAGCTCCTCTTGCCCAGCCATGGGCCCCGCTGAGGCAGGTCCACCCATGGGCCCATGTTCCAGTCTGGCCTCAGCCTGTCCTCATCCCCATGGAGGTGCCCGATGCCAGGGGCTGGGGCTGTCCAGCTGCCCCTCTGTTGCCCTGCTCCTGGCTGGGGCAGTGGGACAGGTCCTGAATGCCAGGCCCTGTCATCACCCACCCAGGGAGCCCCTGGTTCTCCCAGCACCCCACCCGACCACTTCTTGCTACCTTTAGTCACTGGTATGACAATGTGGTAAGAATTAAAAAGACATTCAAACAAACAAGGCCAACTAGAAGCAATGTGATGGTATTTTTGTGTCACTTAGATTTAGAGTTTTCAATTAGTAATGGAAAAGTGGAAATCCCACAGGTGTATTTTAGCCATGGGGCCATGCTGAAAATATCTGGGATGAATATGCCTAGCTCCTTTCTTGAGTGAGCACTCCAAAGCAGCTTAAAAAAAAAAAAAAAGTAAGGAAACAAGCCTACCCTTCATAAGAATATACGGTAGAATAGATGACCTAAAAAAGTGAGTTTAATAGTGATCACACAGTTCCTACTGTAACCTCTGTTTTTCAGCATTTGCATAAATGATTTGGAAGAAGAGACTGAAGGACGAAGCGAGTAAATTTTCTAGTTATACGATACTGTTCAACTTGGCAAAGACAAGAGTAAACAATGAAGTTCAGCAAGGCCAAGTTCAAGGTCCTGCAAATGGTCTGGGCAATCCCAAGCACAAATACAGGCAGGGCGAAGAATGGATTGAGAGCAGCCCTGAGGAGAAGGACTTTGGGGTTGTCCTAAAGCAGATTAATTTTCCTTTCAGTGATTTTTACTTTCAGCTAAGCTTCTTTTAAGTAACTCCACTTTCTGAAAATAACTGCATGTTTTGCAGACACTGTCTGCTTCTAGGACTGATAACGCTCGAAGTTTGTTGTTATCACTGAGGCACCGGTAGGGATGTTATGCAGAAAGGCTCTTGCTGTACTTATTCTTAGATAAACCAAGGTCACTGCTAAATTCCTCACTGCTTACGAGTGAAGAGCCGAAGGGGGGTCGCACCTGCAGGGAGGAGCGGACAGGGCAGGTGACCCAAAATTGACCAATGAAGGTATTCCATCCCATACACGTCATTCTCAGTATAAAGCGGGGGGCTCATGAAGGTCTCTCCCTTCTTGCTCTTTCTGCTATGGCCAGTGTCCAAAGAGGACTCTGTCCATTTTCCTGCTGCCCCCGATCCCAATCCGTGCATCCCTGAATCCAGTCCCTGTCTGGTGTTGGGCCCAGTCTGGGCCTTCCCGGAGCCTGCCCTGCAGTGCCGGTGGTGACATGACCAACATTGGGGGAGCTCGATCTTGGTTTTGTGTATATTTGTATATATTTAATTATTTCCATTATTATTATTATTATACCCTTTTTCATGATTATAGTTTGTTAAAACTGTTTTAACTTTCCAACCCGTAAGTCTCTCTTTTCCCTTTCCCTTTCCTTTCTGAGGTGGGGAGAGGAAGGTTAATAGAAAGCATCTGCCACTGGTTTAATAGCTGGCCCAACTTTAAACCATGACAGGGGTGATGGTTGATGAGAAGCTCAATGAGCCGGCAATGTGCACTTGCAGCCCAGAAGGCCAACTGTATCCTGGGCTGCATCAAAAGAAGCGTGGCCAGCAGGTCAAGTGAGGTGATTCTGCCCCTCTACTCCACTCTTGTGAGATCCCACCTGGAGTACTGCATCCATCTCTGGGGTCCCCAACATAAGAAGGACATGGAGCTGTTGGAGCGAGTCCAGAGGAAGGCCATGAAGATGATCAGAGGGCTGGAGCACCTCTCCTATGAAGACAGGCTGAGAGAGTTGGGGCTGTTCAGCCTGGAGAAAAGGAGGCTCTGGGGAGACCTTATAGCAACCTTCCAGTACCTGAAGGGGGCCTACAGGAAAGTGGGTGAGGGACTTTTTACAAGGGCATGTAGTGATAGGATGAGGGGGAACGGTTTTAAACTGAAAGAGGGTAGATTTAGATTAGATATTAGGAAGAAATTCTTTCCTGTGAGGGTGGTGAGACGCTGGAAGAGGTTGCCCAGAGAAGTTGTGGCTGCCCCCTCCCTGACAGTGTTCAAGGCCAGGCTGGATGGGTCTTTGAGCAACCTGGTCTAGTGGAAAGGTGTCTCTGCCTGTGGCAGGGGGGTTGGAACTAGATGATATTTAACGTCCCTTCCAACTGAAACCATTCTATGATTCTATGATTCTATGATTCTATGGAGGATTATGGAAGAAACTTATACACTGAGTAAACTTCCCATGCCATTTCAATGTCATCTGAATAGAAATAAATTGTAAATGACACATGAAAAAAAGAGTTAAATATAAATTAAGAACTCTGACTATTGTTTTCTTTCAGGAACTAGTTCTTCTGGATATAATAGATGTTTTATGAAAAGTTCATCTCTGTGCTCAGTAGTGGTCCAGAAAATAGACTGCTAGCAATTTTTAAGAAAGAAGTAAGGAGTAAAGCCGAAAAAAGTATTATGCCATTGATAAACCCATGGTCCACCTGCATGCTGACTGCTGTGTCCAGATGGATCCCCAATCTAATAAACAATGAAAAAGTAGAGCTGGAAAAGCTTCAAAGAAGGACCAAGATAATCAAAGACATGCAATGGCCTCTGTACAAGGAAGTACTGTAGAGCTCTACAGGCTGAAAACAAAACAACTGAGAGTAGGTGGGACAGAAACATATAAAATCACAAATGGCATGGAGACAGTCGATAGGTATGGGCTCCTCACTGCCTCTTCCAGTACAAGGATTAGGGAAAAGCAGATAAAACTAGTAGATGTAAGATACAAGACAAACAATTTGAGTTCATTATTCATGAATAACGTAATTCATTTGTGGAACTTCCGGGTTTTACAATTTTGTGAGTGCTAATACTTTACATAACCTCAAGGAGTAGCAGGACAAGTTCATGGAATCCAGAAGGCTATTAAATGTAAATACACTATCTGCAGTTCAGGAATTCACTGAACTGCAAACTGTGAAAGCCAGAAAAATTATTCCAGGAAGGTTTTGATGCCTTTTTATCCTGCTTTTATGCTTCTCCGTAGATATCTGGGTTTGAGCACTGCCGAAGACAGACTGGCCATTCTGGATCAATCTTATAGTTTATCAACAGGGCTGTGATCTTGAGGTCGCTATGTTAGCTAAAGGAGATTGAGAGCAGTAATACATTTATTCTCCTGTAAGGATACCTCTATTAGAAGATCAGGGTTTTATATTCCATAGAATGTATTTTGCATATGATTTTGTACAGCAGAGAGGTGTTAAGGCTCAGGAACACCTGTGCTCCACTCCAGGTCACAGAAGGAGGCACGTCTGTGTACCTCAGACCATTCTGCATAGCTCCTCTAAGCTTGACGCTTTGTATTCTCTTAAATTTCTCTCTCTTCAACTCATGTCTCACCACACATAATTTGCATTGTTGGTCTCTTTCCCACTGTTTATAAATTCCACTGTGAAAATCCCCTACATATTGCTGCCTGATTCCCAAATTTGCCCTACAGTTCAGACCTTTGACTCCTCATATCATATCCATCTTGTTAACCTCAGGATCCTTAGCTTCCCTCTGTCTTGCACACTGCTCAGCATGTTCTTGGTTCTCAGTTTTTCCTTTTTATTTTCTTATAGGCTTCTAATTACTATCTTTTTTTTTCCCCCAGAATCTTACTGAACTCTGGAACTTCTCCTCTTCTTCCCAGTATTTTCTTTCTTTTTTTTTTTTTTGTTCTGTACCAGTAGCCTTCTGTCCTTTGCCCAGTCTCACAGTTCACCCCTCCAATTTCCCAGTGTTTGTCACTGCACTCCAACTCCTTGTCTGCTCTTAGTGCACTCTGAAATAACTGGCTACAGTTTTATTTTTGTGTCTTTCCTCCCATTTCTAGAATTTCTTCCCCATTCTTCTGGTTTCTGTTTTTATCAAATTCTAGGATAGTTTCAGGTGTCTAAACATACCCTTTTAGGCATTCTGCAGTATCTGACATATCTGCATGAGACTGGCAGATACAACACAGGATCTACAGGGAACACGCTCTTCTGAAATGGTAGCTGAACATCAAGAGATCTGAATAGCACCACTTCATAGCATCTAAAATAGCATTAAATTCTTCTGTTCAGATATCTGTATCATTCCTTCTGTGTCCTAATTAATGCTTATCTTTCTACAGTCTGACATTGCTTCCTGGATGCAGGCAAGGAAATTATTTAGAGACTATTTTTATGTTTTACTTCAATCTCCACAGACCAAGAACAATTGTTACAGGGAACTTCAATGCTGTCTTTCCAGCTTTAGGCTCACGTGGGCTCAGACACTCTGTTAAGGATGTCCCATGCGCTTCAGCAGTTTTGTTTGTTAAGCTTTGAAAAGTATCTGCTGAGCATGAAGGGCTTATATGCTGACTGAATTCACATGGATTTCCACAGGGATGGTAAGACACAGGTTCTTCAAACAGGCTAATCTGCCCCCAACGCTAGAGCAGTTCTTGTGAAGCAGAATTTTATAGCTGTGGTCAGAAAAGGTTTTCAGAGGTTTTTTTTTTTAACACATGCATGCACCCACCTATGTATTTCCTTTACTTTCTTCTCATATAGCATTTAATTGTTTAGTTTCTATAATAAGTCTATCCTAGACAGACTGAAAATTCGTCCTTAAGGTCTAAATTTTGTTTTCAGCAAATTATAACAAAATTTTTAATGTAAAATGTCAGCAATATTTATAGGAGGTAGTATTACTGACCTATCCTTTAAACAGACTTTTCAGTTTGGTCTGAAAATGGCAAATGTGAAATAGCGTTTTTTAAAGGTTTATAAAGAAACGTTTAAAGGTTTCTTTATTTTTTTTATACTTTTCATGCCACAGTGTGTCTTCTAGTCAAAATTAGTCTATATTTCTGATAGATGACTTTTTAATCTATATTCTAGCAGAAAAGGGCTGTTTTAATAAAATACAGCCCTAGGGGTTTTTATGGTTTGGGTGTTTTTTGTATTTGGTGGTGTTTGGTGGTTTGGGTTTTTTTTGCTTCAATCAATTGCTGTTTCTTTTGCAGAGACTGTGATTTAGAAAAGATGGCAAGTTACAAACTGGGTTTTGTTAAAGTTCATAGAATCACAGAATCATAGAATCATAGATTCATTTTGGTTGGAAAGGACCTTTAAGACCATCAAGTCCAACCATTAACCTAGCACTACTAAGTCCTCATGAATCAAATAATCTATTCCTAATAATAACCAATGGCTGAATCACTGTTTACATGGTTTTATTTAGCCATCTAGATCAAATATTTACATACCTACCATTACAAATGCCCCAGGCTTTCTATTCTAAGAATAGCCTTGTCATTCACCTGATTTGGATAACTTCACAGCAGACTGAAAACTACGTCATTGACACTAAAGGTAATTTCATACTTGTACAAAATGAACCCTTTCTCTATTTTTCATACATTGTTATTTTGATTGGTTGCTGTGGTCCCAAGTATAATGAAATTATGTAACTGTGTAGAAAGTTGAATAATGTTTAATTATAAAGTGTCGGTATAAAATAATGATTGGATTGCATAAATCCCTCTCTACATGACTTCCATCACTGCTTCCAAGCCGTTTCCAGGCCCCATTCACGATCAGAAGTGAAACCTTGCAGTCCTAAATACACTGAAACAACCCAGGAGATTCCTGCATGAGGTGCATAAACTTGCCACTGTGACAAGATGACAGTAAATACCATTTACAACAGAACTGTCACATTTCTATACCTGTACTTCTAGGAATCTAATATCCTTTTTTTATTTTGTGAACCAAGTAATCTCAGAGTAACTATATAGGTAAAACTAAGCCATCACTATCTACAGGAATGTACCCTGACAGATAATTAGTGAAGAATAAAACCCACTCAACTTCCAGAGCAGAAAATTTCTCAGAAGACTGTTCTACCTCTGATCTCTTGGTCCTGATTCTCAAGGAAACCAAAACTCCTTACAAAAATAAACCCTGTAATTAAAATTCAGAACTTTACTGAACACCAAACGGCACCACTTCAGTAAAGAAGTTTTGTAATACATTGTCATAGTCCTCATCAAATCCCAATCCCATTAATCTGTGTTCCACAGTTTATGAACGACTTCTCTCTTTCTCCTAAGAGATAACTACTTACCATGACTCCCTCCCCTCCTCTCTCTCTCTCCTGTTCTCCCCCTGTCCCTTCTCTAACAGTCATAGTTATATCAAGTATCTTTTCTTTCAGAGACGATGATCTAAAGAATACATATTCCTCTCAACTTCTGCTAACCTTTGATTTGCAGTAGGTACCTAGGTTTGAAATCTGAATCTATTTTAGACCTGAGGAAGAATTAGAGTTCCTGAAAGCTTGTCTGATTTTTCTGGCTATATTTGCTGGTTTAATAGAAGGTATTATCTCTGTTGAGAAGCCCTGTCCTGCCTTTTTCCTTGTCCAGACTTTCTCTGTAAGATAACACAGAAAGTAGTGTTCAGAGGCAGATTGTAAAGTCAGATATATAGTTAAAAAGATCTATATAGACAGATACTCTGGAGCATCCAAATACCGCTATTGTTGGCAGTAGCAACTTTACAGACTACTTACGGCTGGTTGCATGATGAGGAAAGATGCATAAAGATAAGGTCACAAGTGAGAGTGGCAGGAAGATTGCCGGGAGATGTATTTATCATGAAAAATTACAGTAAACTCAGAATGCTCATTAATGTTTTAAAATAATGAACATTGATACGTGCGACTTTCAGAGAGTTTTTGGTTGTGTGGGGTTTTTTTTAAAATATGTTCTTTTCCATTCATGTGCTAGCTCAAGCACTCTTATGTGCTTGTGAACCTTAGAAAACCCGGCACAATTTTGAGGATAACAAATCTTCTCAGGCATGTTTTTCTTGCTTATCTGTGTTATGGATTTACATAATTCCAGTTTTACAAAAGAGGCAATTTGCTGTTAGCATTTTCCAAAAGGGTAATTTTGCTTGCAATAGATGCTTCAGTATACGTGGAACAGATTTTAAGCATTAGGCCTGATTTTACACTGGATAAGAGATCCTGTATGTCAGATCTTCGGCTCGGTCAGCAAAGGCTTACAGGGCTTCAATGTATTATTAAATAACCTGTGCAGAACCTCAGACTTGGAACTGGCTTATTCTTAAAACATATAATTCTCTCCAATTACTGATGAAAGAGGTGGAGGATATCAATTGATACTTGCTGAGTAAAAGACTTTACAAGAACAAAATATACCAGCTAATACCCACTCCTTATTATGAGCATATATTCAAATTTCTGCACTGGTGTTCTGGTTTGGCCTAAACCAGGCAAATTTTCCTTTCAGTGATTTTTACTTTCAGCTAAGTCTCTTCTAAGTAACTGCACTTTCTGAAACTAACTGCATGTTTTGCAGACAGTGTCTGCTTCCAGGACTGATAATGCTCAAAGTCTGTAGTTATCACTGAGGCACCAGTACGGATGTTATGCAGAAAGGCTCTTGCTGTACTTATTCTTAGATAAACCAAGGTCACTGCTAAATTCCTCACTGCTTACGAGTGAAGAGCCGAAGGGGGGTTACACCTGCAGGGAGGAGCAGACAGGGCAGGTGACCCAAAATTGACCAATGAGGGTATTCCATCCCATACACGTCATTCTCAGTATAAAGCGGGGGGGATCACGAGGGTCTCACTCTCTTTCTGCTATGGCTGGTGTCCAAAGAGGACTCTGCCCGTTTTCCTGCTGCCCCCGATCCCGATCCGTGCATTCCTGAATCCAGTTCTCGACCATCGCTGGGCCCAGCCTGGGCCTTCCCAGAGCCTGCCCTGCAGTGCCGGTGGTGACGTGACCGACATTGGGGGAGCTCGATCTTGGTTTTGTATATATTTGTATATATATTTGTATGTATTTGATTATTCCAATATTATTATTATACTCTTTTTCATTATTATAGTTTATTAAAACTGTTTTAACTTTCCAACCCGTGAGTCCCTCTCCCTTTTCCCTTTCCTTTCCGGGAGGGGGGGGAGGGTTAACAGAGAGCGTCTGCCACCGGTTTAATAGCCGGCCCAGCTTTAAACCGTGACAACTGGGTAATGAGAAGGTAGCTTGCCTAGCTTTGTGTGAGGTAAGTAAAATATATGATGTCTGGTGCAGTGTTCTATCTATTTGGGCTGTTATGTCTGCTTTCTCAGACTGTAAAAGTGTGGAGAAAAAAGCAGTAATGGGAGTACTAGGTTATAATATCTTTGGGTTTACTAATGGTCTTTTTATTGAAGGAAAAATGAAGTTAAAGATGATGACTGCTTGGGATTAGTGTGCCTCAGTTATAGAAATCTATTAAATTCTTTTTTGTAGATCCTTTTCCCAAATAGTCAGGCGTAAAAGTGTCTTATTCTATCCTATAGTAAAATCTTTCGGGAGATCAAGTGCCAGTATCTTCTTTAGCCTATTGAGATATTTAAACTGTAGGAATGGAGTTACAGAAATAAATGCTATTGTCTTCAAAGTAATTGGAAATAAAGACTTTGAGGGACAGTATTAGAACTGGAATTGTTGTCTTTTGTAAGAATACACCTTTCTCACACTTAAGACTGAATTGTTAGATTCTAAGAAGCCAAAACCACTTCAAACTAGCAATATAAAACCAAGCCAAAACAAAACAGGAAAAGAAGGAAGAAGGAGAGCTTGTTAACATAAAAATCAAGTCATAAATAATATAAAAAAAATCTTTTTAATGTAAAAGTCAAAAAACTGCTAAGCTTAGCATGTATCTGTGGCTGTTTACCCTGTTTTGCTTCTATAAAAAACTACTGGTTTAGTAGTTAGCATATTATCTTCATGCAGACTTCCATTTGTACTGTTGCGTTTACATGTTACCAGATGGTTTGGTATGATCTCAAGAAATTTAAATCAAAAGTAGGACACACATTATACTACATGATGGATATAACAATGAAAGGAAGAATTAATTTCCCTAATATCACGAGCAGAAGGCTTTGAACTGTGATAAAGGAATAGAAGTTTTGTGCCTTCTTATGAAGTCATGAAAAAGATCAAATAGATATGATAGCTTAGAGAAATAAGCCCTGTTCCTATTTCCAGGTAAAACAGTTTGCCCTATTGGATTTTCAGAATTGGAATTGTACAGCCTCTGCTTGCCTGGGAAAGGATGAAAGAGATTGAGGTTTTACTTGAACATTAACACAGCTTTGAAAAGAGAACTTTTTGCATCCTCTGTCAACTTTCATATCATATATGCAGAAAGAGGGCACTCTAGCCCAGAAGTTTTGTAAATACATGACTCTTAACCCATTCTGAATACAGTTGCTAATAAAATAGCATCCACTAAATTTCAAATAACAGATTTGGAACTAAGTCCATTGCTTCAGTTATGTAAAATTAATCCTTGTGCTTTGAGGATGCTCTCCTTGAAAATCAACAAGCTCTCTTAGCCTCTTTCCCTCCAGGAAAATTTCTCATGGGATTGTACCAAATAGGTTCCAGACCAATATCTGCTCTTCTGAAGTCCAGGGTTGTAATTCTGCTGTTTGTCTTGCTTATATGTCTCAGGACCTCAAACTCTAGTCTCATGGTCACGGCAGCCAAGCCTGCCCTTGACATCATTCACTGTTTCTTCCTTATTTGTGAGTAGCAGGTCCAACATAGTACATTCTCTAGTCAGTAGACTGATCACCTGTATCAAAAGTTGTCTTGAAGACATTCTGGAAGTCTCGTGGATTGCTTGCAGCAGCTGTAGTGCCCTTCCAGCAAATGTTGGGGTGCTTAAAGCCTCCCATGAGTACCAGGGCCTGTGACTGTGAGGTTTTCTCTAGCTGTCTAAAGAAGGCTTCACCCACCTCCTCTTCTTGATCAGGTGGTCTCTAGCAGACACCTGTTACATCACCTGTGCTAGTCTGTCTTCCGATCCTTAACTCCTACCCACTAGTTGTCTATTGATTTGTCTCTGGCTTCAAGGCAAAGTTTTTTACATTTGAGCCACTCCTTGACACAAAGAACAACTTCCTCCTTGCCTTCCCAACTCTATCCATCCACCACAGCACTCCAGTTCAGAGAGATATCCCACCATGTCTCCATAATCCCAGTGACATTATAGCTCTGCAGCTTTGCTTGGACTTCTGATTCCTCCTGCTTGTTCTCCATACTACATCCATTTGTGTACAGGCATTTGGCATGGTCCTAAGTCATTCTCCATGTCTCTCCAAGTGTAAGAGCATCCCCTGTAAAGCTGCTGCCAAGACACATCTGTTTTGCCCCTTGTACCCTTCAGGTTATGGCAACGCTACCATAGACACATAATTTAAAGTACTCCTGTCTAGATTAGCAAGTTTGTTTGCAAAGACACTCCTGTCCTGCTATCAGATATCCCATCCCTACACAGTAGTGCTTATTGCTCAATGAGGGTCTTTTGGCCATAGAAGCAAAAGCCCTGCTTGCAACATCAGGCATGTGTTGACCTACTGAATGAGTCCACTTCTGCAGGAGCCTTTCCCACTTCCTGGAAGGACAGAGACATCACCTGAGCCCCTTACCTTTCACCTCATCTCTTGAGCTCCGAAGCACTCTTGATGCACTTTGGGTTACCCTTTACAGCGCTGTGGGTATTCACATGAAAAAGCAGCAGGGGGTAATAGTCCAAGGGCCAGACAACCCTTGATATTTCTTTCACAGCATCTTGGATCTGAGCCACCAGTAAGCAAGAAATCTCCTGAAAAATCAGGTCAGGTTGGTAGACAGTTGCCTTCATCCCCTGCAAGGTAGGAGTCTCATATAAGTACCACATGTTTTTTACCTCTGTTCAGGCTCAGCTTGCTCTGGTGAACTCACCAATGGGTCTTGTTCATTCTTAACCAGTGCCCAGAGCACTATGTGTGTATATATATATATGTATGCTCAAGTGGCAGATCTGCAGATGGAGCAGGAGCTTTTCTTCTGTTGCCCAAAGTCACAGCCTTCTCTATCTTGACAGCCTTCCTCCTCCAACTATTTGACCATGATCACCAGCTGCTGCTGCTCTTTCCTTGCTTTGTGTGGTTCAGGCTCTTGCTCTGTAGCTTTCCTGGAAAGAACCTGCCAATATCCTCTTTAACTTCCTGATGCTGTGCAGTGTCTCATCTCTCCCTGCCACTCCTTCATCTGGCAGCTCAGTGCCTTGACCAGAGCACACCTGCCATAGAAGAGACCCCAGGCCATCTTTACAATACCAAATCTGGGCAGTGGCCAGAGCCTCTGCTGTGCCAAGAACACTAACATTAGTCAGTACTGGAGCATGTGCCTTGCGGCATGCTGAGACCATCACTGCACCGTCTCCATGAAGTCCTGCTCAGCGCTGAGCAGCAATGTCAGGCCCCTATGTGCCTCTCCACTAATTGCTATGACAGTGGCTATGTCTATACAATGTCCCTCAGCTTAAGTGTTCCAGTCTGGCAGTCAATGCTTCCCAGCAGCAGCCTGCACGTTAGGCAAAGCCCCAGCAGAACTGGCAGCAGAGCCTGCGGTTGCTATACAAACTTGAGACCAGCAACCCCAGACACCAGCACCAGCAGCATCCAAGGTACCCTGCCTAGTCCTGCCAGCCAACCAGCACCTTGTCACAGTGCTCCCAAAGCTACACTGCAAACAGCTTCACCTGTGCTGACCCGTTCCTGCCACGTTGCTTCTTTGCAAGCCCATCAGAGCCTCACCACTGCCCTTGGCTCCAATTGTGGGTGCTGCTGTTAGTGCCACCCTCGCAGTAGCTGCCTCCAACAAGGCTGACCTGATTGTTACAGTTTGAAAGGCTTCTTACATGCAGGGTTTAGTCTAAGACACTCAGCTGTGATATGACAAGTAGTAAAACAACGTCTTATTGGGTGGTGACACTGAGAGGTGTCAGGCTGACAGGGAACATGCAAGGTAGTAGGTAGGTTTTTCAAGCTTACTGAATATTAAATTTCACTTCAGTATTTAAATAGCCATGAAAGCAATTTATCAGCTTATTCTTTTCCAATAATCATTTTCCTTCTACAGTGTATTTATTATTATACATTAGGATGAAAGTTTTCGCCTGCAGCCAGTTTTAAACTTTTAAATCTTGTTTATCAATGATTCCATGAAAATGTTAATGCAAGTAAAAATTTCAAGCACTGTGGGATTTTGAGGGTGGCTTTTCATTCAGAGAGTATGTGTGTGCTTAGCTTTTTTTCCTCTAAATACATGGACAATGTGATCTCTATCTGTACATTTTTAAGTATGCTTGGGAAGCTCTTTACCTTTTGAACTCACTGGAGAAATTCAACATTTTTCAGGAGTGCAAAGATCTTGGAAATTACTCTAACATTTTGTTAAATTGGACAACTGAGTAAAGGTAAGATTGCAACTTGAGGACACAGTGTTAACAGATAAGAGAGAATCCACAAAAATGAACAGCATGCCCTTCTAGAAAGTAACCTGGGGAAAAGCTTCATTCATAGCTGAGGCCTTTCTGAGACACCAAAGTCAGTAACCATGTGACACAAATCTATAGAAAATTAGAGGTTGTTAGATCCAGGGTTGCAACTAGTCTGTCCCCTATGACTAACTGGCCCTGAACATCACATATTTTATTCAGCTTATATATCCTTGTGTGAGCATAGGTAGAAAAGAGTTATAACTTTGTGCACTACCATTTAAAACAGTGAGCAGTGAAGTCATCTGCAGTACCTGCTAATGGATAGGCTACTTAAACGTGTAACGCCTTAAATAAATACAGCTTGTCAGTGTTTATCAAGAGCAACAGAAATAATGCAGACATTATTTTACTGGTACCATTGACCTGGCATTTATTGACACATTTATTGAGAAAGACCATATACTGAGCAGAAGGATTTTGTCATAAAGTATACTGCTGCTCACTGCATAAAATTTGTCATATTTTCCAGATCAAGACCTTATTCTATCCATATCTAATGTTATTGCATTGGAGTTTTTTAGTTAGAAATGAAAAAAAGTGAAGACCAAAAATAGATGTGAAAAGAGAAGTTTTACTAGAAGGGGATCAACCAGGCTATCATTTAAACAGCCAGACCTCATCTGCAGACATTTCATTTTAAATGAACAGTGCATCATACTGGAAATAATGTAAAGGTACTAGGGCTTTTAATTTATTTTATTTTATTATTCCGTTGTTATCTTTCCTGATTCCAGAAGCAGCTTTCTCTAATTCCCCTACCTCTTTTAGCGCCTCTAGTCAACAAACCAGTGCTCTCACAGCTGGCTTTTTTGCTTATTTTCTCCCTTACCTGGGCTGTACAGCTAAACTGTGGAATAAATGTTAGCTAGTTAGCCAGCTTACATCCTCCTGGCAGGTTGCTGCTGTTGCTCCCCTGAACCTCAGCCTCGGACTCAGCTTCATTTTCAGGCTGTGCCTCAGAGTGCTTTTGCCTCTAACTCAAGCCGTCAGTAATTCCCCTGACAAATGAATGTGCTGTTCAAAGATGCTTCTGTTTTCACATCTGTTTGCTTTGCCACCTCCACCACCAAACTGCTTGTTACTTTCCTGCTGTCTGAATTTAGCTTTCCGACAATGCTACAGGCAAAAGCATGGCTTTTGTAATGACTAATCAGTAAAAAAAAAAAAAAAAAAAAAAAAAAAGAAGTCAATCTAGTTTGGTCAGGAAAGGTGGTTTGAGATAATCTGCCTGGGACAGTGTAAAGAGACAGATATTATCGACTCTGCTAGTAGACCTGTAGAGCTGCTTGTTTGGCTGGGGACAGGCGATATTACCAGTAGGTATACTAGCTATACAATTAGCCATATTCATTTATGTTTATTGGTTGATACAACTCTGGTTTCACTCTGTGTGACTTCTAGCAGCTAACAAAAGTATTAGGTAGTTATTGTAACTATTTAGTCACTCCTTTCCTACTTATGTTGTTGTAAAATTTCAAATAAATTCACAAAATTTGTTTCACTCTAATAGTGTCTAATATGATATAAACCCGATCAGCATTTGTTTAAAAAAAGCCAAAATTATTTCTAAGAAGTACAATTAAATTAAAAAATGTAGATCTATAGCCAAGAAAATAGTGATAGTCTCTTAAGTATGAGAGATTATGAAAAAAGACATTCTCATGCTTATTGCTTCTTAGCTGAATGCACATATTTACCAGGAGTTTCTTTAATAACCCTGAATATTTTGTTGAACAGAATAGCCAAAACAAATTTATAAACCATATTCTCCAAATACTATATGCATAAAAGCACAGAGTAATTTCTTATTAACATCAAATATAAATTGAACATACTTTGTGATTTATCACAGACATAGTGCAAAACTACATGATTAGTGATATTTTTGTATAACGTATTTGCATTCTATCAACCATAGTGCAAAACTATACTGTTCAGGAAGGTAAAATTCTGACAGCACTTGAAAGAGGTCTAAGGTTTTCAGCTTATATGATATGTTTATGGTAAGATTTTCAGATACCCATATCTCAAGAGCAGATGTGCTCATTTTCACCAAGAATTTTTTACAGAGTAGAGAAATACACATAGGCTATGCAATTTTTTTAATATCTGGCATATATACTAATATTCTGTATGATAATTATAATGTGGATTTTCTTAGTTGCCTAAGTGACCTTAAAACTGAAAAATTTTCTTTGACCATACAAATACGTATGCTTTGCAAGTGTATGCTCAAGCACATCATATATACTCCATGTATATTGGAATATATCTATATACCATCCAGTCCATACCATTCCATTTCATTCCATTCTATATCATCCCATTCCAGTTCCTATGCTTACCATGTATTGTAATGCACATCTTAAATCTAGTCATTGCTTTATCTAGAGTAGCAAAGACAAAAGATTTTTTTTAACACAGAATAGACAGCACTTAGTCTAGGCATGCAGATTGCCTATCTAAAGTTATCTTAGCTTGGCACTGGAGCTCCTGTGACACTGGCATACCGAGTTGCATTAAGGCTTTCTGCCTGCTTCACAGATGGCTCTGAATGCAAGCAGCCAAGACACATAGAACACTGTGTATTTGTGCAAGCCAAATTTCCCTCATGGTGTATTTGGAGTTGCTGTTTAGCCAGCTTGGATTTAGATCTGTTTTGTGTTATCAAAACCACAGCGTCTGCAGCAGTATGTAGCATGGCTGGGGGTTTTGCTATATTATTATGAGCCTACACAGCCTCAATGGAATTTGTATTTATTCCTTTATGTGTAAGAAATTTTCCAAAATGTGGGCCTGTCGCCTCGCATCAGCAAAGTGCCTTTTACAATAGACCAGCCTTCTTGTCCCTTTTCTACATCCAGCTGTTTTTTTATTAAGCCCTTGTGTAACCGTAATCTTTCCTGATGTATTCAATGACAGCTATTGAAACCTTACTCAGATTTGTCAGTGTAATTACCCAGACTTTTATAATGGGTAAGAGGAGTGGATCAGAATCCTGAAGTATAAAGCATCCATCCAAATTTTCTGATAATGTTCATGTTAAATTTTGGAAACTGTGCTTTCAGAAATGACCTGAAAAAATATTTAATTTGGTTAATTTCATGCTGTCTCTGCTTCTTTGTGGGTGGTTGATACATAATGTCAAATACTGAGAGTGAAAAAATTTCACTGTACCCTTCTGCTGTTATCTTTCATGTTCCTTATTTTATTCAGGAACAAAAGTACCCCAGCATGGGAAAATATTTTTATAGAGTAAAATTTTGGAGCCTGTAATTCTTATCATGTTTTGAAGGAAAGTTGTTCCATTCAAAGAAAATGGACCCAAACCCTGTGTAGTAACTCAAGCATGTAGTTTAAGTAAGAAGGCGGCATTTAGTTTCTTTTGATTGACTGCAAGCAGGGAGTTCAGTGATGAGATAATTTGGTGTCTATGGTAGAAGGGTGATTAGAGCTGATAAGACATTTGCAATGGGCTATTTCAATTAAAATAAAGTATCAAAATCTTTTTCAGGTCATTTTCTTCTTAACAATACCGTAAATGTGGAATTGACAGAGATGTTTTAGTCAGCGGACTAAGATACTTCAAATGTGTTATGGGATATATATATAAAATAATTATGTAAATGTGATGATTTGTTTTAAAAAGGCTTCTCAATGATGGTTTCATTGTTAAGCCCATTTGCCAAATCATTTCTCTGCCAGTCTTGGTTTTAGAAAGGTTTGCCTTTGTAACGATGCTTCCTTAATTACAGAAGTGAAAAATGTTAATTTTTGTCTTTTGATTTCTGCTGAAAAAAATAATTTTCTAGTCGTTAATTTAGCATGACTACTTTGAAATAATCCTAGGGGAAAAAAAATATTTTTGGTCTCTGTTATTCTCAATGTGGCCTGATAGTTGACACAAAACTAAGTTTTTGCAGGGATTTCTGCTTGCATCAAAGCTCAGAAGGAAACAATGCCATTTTCTGGTGGTGATGTTGCAATATTTCAGTAGAAAAAGCTCATGAAGTTTGAAGAATATTAATATTTTTATTAACCTCAGTTAATAAAGCCTCATAAACCTGATAAATCTCAGCTTATCAACTTGATTATTCTATTTTTCTAAACTCCACAGGACCAAAGGCTTTTCCCAGTTAACAGCTCCCCCATTGTTCTCTATTTGACTGCCTCTAGTCAAGTTTTCAGGGTTACGGTTCTGAACCAAATATAAAGATGTGATAAACAGTTAGGGAGGAAGGAGGTGGAATGGATTGGAAATTTTGAGAGAGGAAGGTGGCAGGCAATTGAAGAGAGGAAGAGAAAATGTAGGAAAAGGTTGCTCTCTCATAGCACAGGAATGAAGATATTCTTATGTATATGCAGAGGCATCAGGACACATCATTCACGACCAGAATGCCATTGTGTTGTGCCTTTCGCGCTAAACAAGCTCCAGATATCTTGCAGCTGTGATACATCACAACATAGAACAGAAGGTATATTTGAATGAGAGAGGTTAAAGGGGCTTTCTGATAGTATTAGTCATCATCCAAGACATTAGGCTAAACATTTCAGCAGCCTAATTGTTGCCAAAATTTCTACTGGCATCAGAGAAAACATGACAGAGTGGCTAATGAGTTAGTTGAGTCAATGTATAAGAAGGAAATCCTCCAAAATGAGAGGGCACCACAGGAGAAATAACGAAAAAACTGCTTTGAAATTTTATCTTACATAGAATGTGGGCTGATATCACAGGGCAGCCGAGGGTAGAATTGATATTTGCATGCCAATTGAGAAATGCTTTGAAAGAATGAATTAACGATGGAAAGATGAAATGATGTTCTGACTTGAGAAAGGCATAGCAGTTTCTGCTTCTGTTGTTTTAGCTCTTTTGCTAAAAATCTCTTTAGTTCTTTTTCAGTGAAAAACATCACTTTGTCGTTTAAATAATTTTCTGAGAGGTCACTTTAGCTATGAACAACAGGCTCCTTGAGTAAAATTTTTTGAAAGTCTTAAATGAAGATGAAATGTAATAATCACAAACTATAACTAGCATTATTAATCTCCAGGAGCCATAACTCTTGAGGTGTATATTATTGGAATTAATTAATAGTTTTGTCCAAAAAGCAGCACCATGTGAACAATATAGTTTCCAAATTTGGAAATAGCCACCCCAAAATGATCGGGGCAATATTTTTTTGTAAATTATGTAATGGTTCTGAAAGGGATGTCGTGTAGCAGTTATTTCTGTAGAAGTACTGTTTATCTGCTTGCTTCTTCATCCTAGTCCCCTAATAATACGTATGTAAATACATATAGACAAATACATAGAATGTAAAATTTGTGCATATACAAATAAATAGAATATCAAATCATAGCTGATGCTGGGTATCTGTCTCCCTGTACATAATAATAGTTAAGCAATCCTATTGAACCCATTCAAAATATTGCTGCACAAAATGTGGTAGTCTTCATTTTGGATTGCTTTCTGTCGCTTTCTGTGCTTGTCCCATCTTCCTCAAGTAACGGCAGGGAACAATCATCATTGCAGAGGCAGTCATACATCTTTCTTGATTAGTTATTCAAGCCAACATATTACACTTTTTTCTGCATTTCTTAAAAACAAAAGCCTGTAATGCTACATTAATTTGCTTAATTCAACAAGAGGCAACACAATACATGACTTTTGTTACAAAATTTAATTGATTTTGACATAACAGATCTTTCTGTTCCAGAGCATGTTAGACTTCCTTTCTTTCCAGGCTTAAAATTTATTTGAGTAGTGAAATATTTACAATCAAATATTTTTTTTTTGCACTGCCTCAGTGTTTTACCAGGTGAAACCCATGAATGCTCACTGGAAGGTGTTTTTTTCCTTACCTGAAGAAGATTGTTTTTTTACTCTTTCACCTAACTATAATCTTTATACTGAACGACATTGGTTCATGCAAGAAATCACAAGGTGGTCAATACAGGGAAGTCTTAACACTGCGTATGTATCATACAAATACTCCTCCTAGTACCTTAAGAAAGATAGCATATAAAAATCTTGGTAATGAAATGAGTCAAAAATCGTCTTGTAGCATATTTTTACTTTTCTAAATCATAGCTGCTGTCAGTATGTGAATAATATTGTAACTGCACTCCTTGTGATCAAGTCCTACATGTCATCAGTCGCCATCCAAAATGAAAAGATCCAGCAGCTGATAGTAAAATGTAAGTGCCCATTTACAAATCTGCAACTCTGTTAGACCTCCAGAAACCCATCATTTTTGTAAAATGATGTTTATTTCTATATTCTAAATAGTTCCACAACATCTGTTTGGGCTTCACATACCCTTGTCAAATAATTATAAATTTGTGTATTATGGATTACATAATGAATTCCTCTAATAAAGTGAGGAATGACCAGATGCTGAAACTGTAAAACCTAAAATTTGGCATTAGAATAGTACAAAGAGTTATAAGATAATGTCTTCATAATATAAAATTCAATGATATTTAGTCCTTTCTTACTTATTTTGAATTTCCATACATCCATTCTACTCATTCTCTGTCCTGATTTCCTCCCTCCCCCCAATATAAGCAAAGGAGATGTTTTGGGTTTGTGTTTTTTTGTTGGTTGGGGGGGATGTTTTAGGTGGGAGGGGTGGGTACTGTATCAGAAGTCTTTTCTTGCCCTTCTATCTTCCTTTTCTCCTGGTGTACTAATTCTCTCTCTGAACATTTTTTTTCCCTGGCTACACACAAAATCTAATAAAGACCTCAGAATAGAGAGCATTTATGTTTCAAAGCAAGCAGAGACCTCTAAAAATGACGTTTCTAGTCAATGCTCTGGATAAGAACCCTTACAAGTACATGGCTTCTCTGCAGTTACAAGAAAGACTCTTTTAAGCATAAAACTGTCCAGATTCTAATCTCATTTTTGCATGTCTAATGAAGAGCTTTATTATATTCTGCAATTGCAAAGAGCTAGATGAGGCAGCTGGTGCATAATGGTATACATGTCCTTTTTGTATTGAACTGGCACTTTGCATTGGAATACAAATGTCTTGGCATTACAGAAATAGCTTTTCATATATGGCCAGTTATATTTTAAAGTTACAAGATGTAAAGACCAAGTGCCATATAAGGCAGCTGATGTTTAATGGCATCCTGTGCAGAACGCCAACACTCCATGGCTCCCAAGAGGCAGCTGGTTAATAATGCACAGATTTAAATGTATTTGGCAATGGTTGCTTCAAGAGGCACTATAAGGATATTAAGCTCAAAGATATTTTATTCATCTTTTCTTTAACCTTCATTCGATACAGTCTGATATCATATATTTTTAGGTATAACTTGCTGCCTCATCAGTATTTCACTAGTTTGAGCACACTGAAAGGGAATGGGTGACATTCACCAGGTCCCCACATAATTCACATAAATTCAAGGTCTCTTTTTACTTCTGGATGAGAGCATCTAAGAATCAAAGAAAAATTACAAGCAAAACCAGGTAGGTTATTTTTATACAGCAGATCATCAATGCTGATTGTAAGGTAAATTTAGTTTGATTTATTTCACAGTAAAAAGTGGTCATTTTCTCCATATTCGACTTAAAAATTAACTAACAGCTACCTTCAAATACAGTAAGTGCAGTGCTGTTCCTATCTTCTCTGAAAGGAGTTTCAAAGTTGCCATTTTTAGACCATTTTTTTCTTTCCAGAAAAATTAATTTAATTCTTTTTAAACTACTCTCTTTTTTCAGGAACATATGAACAAGTGTCATAGGATAAAGTCTACTTGAAATTATCACTCAGGTAAGCAAGGGCTTGGCTCTGTCTGCCCAGTCCTAACTCATTATGTGCTATGAAAATGAACCAAGTACAGATAACTCTTAGGGGGCAGGGGTGTGGAACTTACCCAAAGCATCCAGACTACATCTACCCTCCTGCAATGGTTTAGGTATGCATGGAGAAGTAACAAAAAAAGGACAGATAAACTCCTAGCTTTACGTCTATGTAGTCCATTTGGAGTGGGAGGACAGAATGTGACAGTAACCTAGACAACAAGTTACCTAGAGAAAGTCAAAGAGATGGGCTTGGAGTGACAGGACTGATGAGGCCATTGGTGACCAGCTCAGTTAGAAAGCTAAAACACTGAAAACAATAGCCCTTTGGGGGGAAACACATCTACGTATTCAACACTGTGCAGAAGGATGAGCCAAAGGCCCACTAAATGTGAAGGCCAGGTCACCAGCCAAGACTTGGACACCTTGACCAGCTGGAGTGACTGTCCTGTTTCCCTGAGTGCATGGTACTAATTACAAATGGACTAGAGACCCTGGTTTTGGTGAATGTGGTCTGTACAGAGAGTGTATATGCGTCGTAGAATAGAAACCGCTGTCCACCCACTATACCCATCCTGAGTAGTACATAAAATCTGAAATTTATGTCACTGAGTGATGCAGTTCTGGTTTTGCAACTACCTTACTCTAAGTACCTCTGCAACAACAAGCAATGTGATGGCATGACTGGATATAGAGGACAATATTGTGGTTTTGACTTATTTCTGGTGGAGGAATTAAGTCTAACAGATCTCCTGGAAATCTTTGTAATTTTAAATCAGCTGTCATTTACTCCAAAGAGTATGGGTATGGGATCAGTGGAATTTTTTTAAATTTTATTTGGACTGACAGAGAGGAGACATAAATGACTCACTGTGAGAATTCATTTGGAGATTTTGAACAAGATAAAGATAAATGACCCACCCAAGTGGTGGGGTCCACTTGGTCAAAGTCAGAATATAGGTAAATGAGTTGTTGGCTAAGATCTGTGAGTGTCTGAGGAATGCTTGTCATGAGAAACACACAAGCCATGAGCATGATCCATCACAGATATTCAAGTGAGTTCCTCTCCCCATGCTTGGGAATTAAAAGTCTCTGGCATAGTTTTGCTGTTTACTTATTTGTTACAATAAACAAAATGACCCCAAAGACCTGATAATCTTATGTATAAGTACAGCACTCTCTATTGTGGCCACAGGAGAACGACCAGTTCACTTGGTTGTTTATAGCTGAGAATGAAACAAATGTGACTTTTTACTTTAAGGATGTTTTAAAAACATCTGACGGCTTAATAAAGGCTTTTAGCCTCAAAGAAACAACTACATGCAATAGTTGCAGTATAACTGTTTATACATGTGTTGGAATTTCTCTGGGAAAAGGGGATGAAAAAATATTTAGGCCAGACCCTTATACTTTTTCTCTATAGACTGCAAGAATACAGCAAGAAGGAAGGTATGTAAGCTGCCCTGTATCCATACATTATCAAGACCAGGAACTATAGGAATTTTACCTTGAGAATACTGGTGTTTACCTACCAAAAATATTATCTGGTCCTTGAGGTATTCAGGGAAAACAAGACACATAGCTCCATCAAGGGAATATGTATATGTATTTTTGGACAGTGTGAAGAACACAGTTGCTGTTGGCCTGGGAATGCTGTTGGTAGGATGATGCACAAGACAAACACAAAAGTGTCAAAGTTAAACACTCCTTTTTTAACGGATCAATTTCTCCGATAATCAGAAACTGGGAGTAGATGAGAGAAGGCATTCCTTAAATAAATTAGAGAATACGATTTGACTCCTATGGTGAGATTTGTCAGATGAAATGTTAGTTTACATCTGAGCTGATCACTAGATGCTCCCTTTGGAGTCTGGGGGACCAGTAGTGCTGTGATATGATCCTTCTGATTTTAGCAAGAGCGATTTCTCTCCATAAGTCTGAAGGGATGAATTCACATGTAACTGTCTACACTGCAGACATAGAAAAGCTGAATCCCAACCCTAATGTACAGTACAAAGATAATAAAACTTTTCTCCAGACAGCTCTCTTATGGAGCAAGGAAAGGAAGGGAAAGGGCAGGGTATGATGTTAGTCATCCCACAAGTATTTACAATTAAGGAAGAAAGGCTCACCTCTGCAGGGTAGTTTATTGCCTGCATGTTCCAAGATCAGTTAAGTCAGAGCCCCAGCTAAGTCTCATTCATGATATCTAAATTGTCTTCTACTTTTCTCAGATAATTTAGCATTTCCCACACTAAATACGCAGGATTAAAACATGCAACTGGACTAGTTTTCCTGCTAGTCCCCAGAAGTTCATGAGAGTGTATTCATATCAGATAGAAATTCCAGCCAATGCTAATACCAAGATCTGAGTCCAGTGCAAGTGGAGGACTGTCACTTAGGTATCCTCCTCAGCTAGCATGTGCCACTAATTTACCTCAGCCATAAGATCATCCATGTACTCAGGTGATACTGTATACATTCCTTCACCTCCAAGGGGACTACTGGAAATAATCATTGCTCCTTTCCCGTCTTCTAAATTAGTTCTTCCATCCCCATGAAGCATGACTGAGTAGAAAAGATTAAATTTAAATAGCTCAGAAAATTAGTACAGAAGTTTTTACTAAACATGGAGAAAAATGGTATTTCCAGATACAGTTTATTGTTTTCTAATGCAGCAAATTCTGAAAACTAATGAGAAACACCGATTATTCATTTTTATATTGAATTTATTTAATGCTGTATTGTGCCCCGCACACTTTTCACTTTTAAACATGCAAGTTAGGTTTACAATGGTAAATAAGCAGGGAATATGATTTGAAGTAGTGTAAATGTGAAAATACATCTCTCATAAGTTAAGAGGAGGATAGCAATACATTTTAGTACTTTGCCTCCCAAATGATCCTAATGCTGTTATAGGCAAATACCATTTCATCTACCTCTGAAGGACAGCTGTCTCTGACAATGGAGGAGTGCAATTGCTGACTGCAACATTGCACAGGCTTTTAAGAAAACCAGTGAGTGTTACATGTACTTGAAAAGCAGAGGAAAATTTATACAAATGTAAATTAATGGAATAGATGAAGTTTGTGCAGAGAACCAGAGCTTTATAACTCTGAAAGTGATGATGCAGCAGTTTTAGCAACAAAAGGATCTGTAAGACTTGCATTTAAATCTCATTTGAGATGCATCATCACTAATAGCACAGTGCCTTTTGATTCTTAAAGGGGATTTTATCTTACTATAGACCCCACACAGTAGAAATCTCTTAAATTTTTGACTCTGATGAGTTTCTGTTAGAACATCTACTTTAATGACCAGATGTCAGTGAGCCTAATCTGTGAGATCTGATAATATGTCAGTCTAAGGTAAAGCGAATGATTTTCAGTGATACATGTACGTATATAATTATATGCATGAAAATATCTTGATTACAATTACAGACAAGGTATTTGCATGTGGCTATGACTGGCCAAATGCCTGGCTTCCCATGTTTGGTTGCTAAAATGTACTTTATGAAGACTCAAATCAGGCACCATCTTAAAATTTTAGAATAGCATCTGAATGCAAGCAGAATAGATGTCTAACATCCAGAGGGGAGAATCACAGAATCACAGAATCAACCAGGTTGGAAGAGACCTCAGGGATCATAGAGTCCAACCGTTGCCCTGACACCACCCTGTCAACTAGACCATGGCACTAAGTGCCATGTCCAGTCTTTTCTTAAACACATCCAGAGATGGTGACTCCACCACCTCCCTGGGTAGCCCATTCCAATGTCTAATGACCCTTTCTGTAAAGAAATTCTTCCTAATGTCCAACCTGAACCTCCCCTGGCGAAGCCTGAGGCTATGTCCTTTTGTCCTATCGCTAGTTGCCCGGGAGAAGAGGCCAACTCCCACTTCACTACAACCTCCCTTCAGGTAGGTGTAGACTGCAATAAGGTCATCTCTGAGCCTCCTCTTCTCCAGGCTAAACAACCCCAGCTCCCTCAGCCGTTCCTCGTAGGAGAGACCCTCCAGACCCTTCACCAGCTTGGTTGCCCTCCTCTGGACTCGCTCCAACACCTCAACACCTTTCTTGAAGTGCTGGGCCCAGAACTGAACAAAATACTCAAGATGCGGCCTCACCAGTGCCGAGTACAGAGGGACGATCACTTCCTTAGACCTGCTGGCTACACTATTCCTAATAGAGGCCAGGATGCCATTGGCCTTCTTGGCCACCTGGGCACACTGCTGGCTCATGTTTAGCCACCTGTCGATCAGCACCCCCAGGTCTCTTTCCGCCGGGCCGCTTTCTAGCCACTCTTCCCCCAGCCTGTAGAGCTGCATGGGGTTGTTGTGGCCGAAGTGTAAGACCCGGCACTTGTTCTTGTTGAACCTCATGCCGTTGATCTCGGCCCATCTATCTAACCTGTCCAGATCCCTCTGTAGGGCCTTCCTACCCTCCAGCAGATCGACACTCCCACCCAGCTTGGTGTCATCTGCAAATTTGCTGAGGGTGCCCTCAATCCCTACATCTAGATCGTCTATAAAGATCTTGAACAGCACCAGCCCCAGAACAGAGCCCTGGGGAACACCGCTAGTGACTGGCCGCCAGTTGGACTTTGCCCCATTCACCACCACTCTCTGGGCTCGGCCATCCAGCCAGTTTTTAACCCATTGAAGAGTCCACCCATCCAAGCCCCGGGCAGCCAGTTTGTCTAGGAGAATGCTGTGGGAGACAGTGTCGAATGCCTTACTGAAGTCTAGATAGACTACATCCACAGCCCTGCCCTCATCTACTAAGCGGGTCACTTGGTCATAGAAGGAGACCAGGTTGGTCGAGCAGGACCTGCCTTTCATGAATCCATGTTGGCTGGCCCCGATGCCCCGATTGTCCTGCATGTGCCATGTAATGGCACTCAGGATGATCTGCTCCATCACCTTGCCTGGCACCGAGGTGAGGCTGACAGGCCTATAGTTCCCTGGATCGTCCTTCCGACCCTTCTTGTAGATGGGCGTCACGTTTGCTAATTTCCAGTCAGCTGGGACTTCTCCAGTTAACCAGGACTGCTGGTAGATAATAGAGAGTGGTTTGGCAAGTTCATTTGCCAGTTCTTTCATTACTCTGGGTGATCCCATCTGGGCCCATAGCCTTGTGGGTGTCCAACTGGCACAGCAGGTCACTAACCGTCTCCTCCTGGATTACGGGAGGTTCACACAGCCCCCCGTCCCTAACTTCAGGCTCTGGGGGCCGAGTCTCCTGAGGACAACTGGTCTTGACATTAAAGACGGAGGCAAAGAAGGCATTGAGCACCTCTGCCTTTTCCTCATCCCCTGACACTACACTACCCTCCTCATTCAGCAAGTGGTGGAGGCTCTCCTTGACCCTCCTTTTGCTGTTGATGTATTTGTAAAAGCTTTTTTTGTTATCTTTGACTGTAGCAGCCAAATCAAGCTCTAATTGAGCTTTGGCCCTTCTAATCTTCTCCCTACACAACCTGGCCACGTCCCTATAGACCTCCCAAGTTACCCGACCCTTCTTCCAGAGCAAGTAGGTTCTCTTTTTTTCCTTAAGTTCTAGTCTAAGTTCTCTGTTTAACCAGGCCGGTCTTTTTCCCCGACGGCTTGTCTTCCTACAGACTGGGACAGCCTGCTACTGAATATTTAGCAATTCCCTTTTGAAGCATATCCAGCCTTCCTGGACTCCTTTGCCCTTCAGGACCAACTCCCAAGGGACTCGGTCCACCAGCCTCTTAAACAGGCTAAAGTCAGCCCGCCGGAAATCTAAGGCAGAAGTTCTACTCTTGCCCCTCTTTACTTCCCCCACTATTGAAAACTCTAACATTTCATTGTCGCTACTCCCAAGACGGCCACTGACCCTCACATCTCCCACTAGTCCTTCTCTGTTCACAAACAACAGGTCAAGCAAGGCCCCTCCTCTGGTGGGCTCATTTACCACTTGCTTGAGGAAGTTGTCCTCCACACATTCGAGGAATCTCCTAGATTGCTTCCTCTCTGCCATGTTGTATTTCCAGCAGACATCCGGCAAGTTGAAGTCGCCCACGAGTACAAGGGCCGGCGACCGGGTGGCTTCTGACAGCCGCTTGTAAAACGCCTCGTCCGCCTGCTCATCCTGGTTGGGTGGTCTATAACAGACTCCCACTGTAGTGTCCGCCCTGCCAACCTTCCCCCTGATCTTCACCCATAAACATTCAACCTTGTCATCCTCACCATCTTCCTCAATTTCAACACAGTCCAAGCACTCCCTAACATACAGCGCTACCCCACCGCCTCTCCTGCTTCGCCTGTCCCTCTTAAAGAGCTTATAGCCATCCATAGCTTCACTCCAGTCATGAGAGTCATCCCACCACGTTTCTGTGATGGCAACCACATCATAACCTTCCTGCTGTACAGTAGCTTCTAGCTCTTCCTGTTTGTTGCCCATACTGCGTGCATTGGTGTAAACACACTTCAGCTGGGCTAGCGGCCTTGCCCCCGACGCAGGCCTGTCACCCCTAGGTTCATTTGTGGCTGCCCTGGTCTTATCCCCCTCCCCCATCGAACCTAGTTTAAAGACCTCTTGATCAGCCCTGCCAACTTCTGGGCCATAACCCTTTTCCCCTTCTGATTCAGCTGTTCCCCATCTGGCATAAGCAGGCCCGGTGCCATGAAAGCCGCCCCGTGGTCAAGAAACCCAAAATCCCACCTACAGCACCAGTCTCTTAGCCACATATTAATCTGTTGTACCTTCATAGTCTTTTCCCTATTTTCACCAAACACCGAAGGAATTGAAGAGAATATCACCTGCGCACCTACCCCCTTTACCAAACGCCCCAGGGCCCTGAAGTCCCTTTTGATAGCCCTGGCACTTCTCTCTTCAATCTCATCCCTACCCACCTGGAATACTAATAGTGGGTAGTAGTCAGAGGGCCTCACCAGATCAGGAAGCCTCCTGGCAACATCCCTTACCCGAGCCCCAGGGAGGCAGCAGACTTCCCTGTGAGTCAGGTCTAGCCTGCATATGGGGCCCTCCGTTCCCCTTAGCAGGGAGTCGCCTATAACAATTACTTTTCTTTTCTCCTTTTTGGAGCTGGTTGCAACCCTCTTACTCGGTTGCTTCTGTTTACGTAGCCCCGTAGAGGGTCTTTCACCTAGATATGTGTCTTCCTGACACTCAGGAAGATGCTCAGGCTCCAGCACCTCATACTTATTCTGCAGGGGGACATGGGGAGGTGAGGAAGGCCGGGATGGGATTCGCCTGCCACCCCGAGCAGGGACCTGCCTCCATTCCCCCCCATCCCCTAGGTCTTCTCCTGCTCCTTGTGGAGGAGGAAGAGGATCCTCCACTACCCGGGGAGCATTAGGCCTGTTCGTTTTCCCCAGGACAGGCAGGGAACAGCACTGCCCGCCATCCTCTTCCTGGGATGCTCTTGTACTCCTTAACCTTTCCACCTCCTCCTTGAGTTGGGCCACCAAGGAGGCACTGCCTTTCTTTTTTTTTCCTCTGTTCCTGTGCTAATAAAAACTTTGACATTATCTAATGTTATTAAAAGCATAATTATTTTGGAAGAAAATTTGGAGCTGGCTCTGCACATTGTGTTTGAAGTTAACTGCCACGTCTGGATTCAGTACACATGGAGTGGTGTCAGGTCAGCTGTTTGCTCTGCAATGAGTGATTTCTGAATCAAGTAGGAAGGGCGATGGCAATATGAAGATTTCTGGCACTTTTGCTATAACCTGGTATTGAAGCGTGAGGTACTCATTGCCAAGTGGCACCTGCAGCTGAAGAGGGGCTTATGCTGACTGCTTGAATGAGAGATGTAACCAAGAAATAATATAGCCTGTGAGTGCTGCAGGCTGTCTGTAAGCACCCATTTATCCATTTATCTCTTAATCTAGTTAAATGGTTAAAAGTATTTACCACCAGGAGGGGAGAATAGTCTTCTCTTAGAGTAAGGTTAGAGCACCCCCAAAGATTTCAGTGTAACCCTATGATTTTTCGTAATACTCAGGACCCTATATATGTTGGAGCCAGATGCCTCTTTGCTCCAGAAGAGAAGATCTCCTACTTGGGATGGGATCTTTTTACAGAAGCCTGACATTTGACAAGAAGAATGTCTCTTCCAAATAATGAAAGCAGCTATAGACTTGGTTGTGGTGCCTTTGGCATAGATCATAACCTTGAGTCTCATCCTAGAGATGAGCAGGCTCCCTGCAAGGCCATTATCAGGATCCTTCTTGACCTCTCTTTAGTGAAGAGACATTGATGAGTGTCCTGGTTTGGGCTAAAATAGACCAATTCTCCTTTCAGAGATTTTTACTTTCAGCTAAGCTTCTTCTAAGTAACTCCACTTTCTGAAACTAACTGCATGTTTTGCAGACAGTGTCTGCTTCTAGGACTGAAAAATGTTCAAAGTTTGTAGTTATCACTGAGGCACCGGTAGGGATGTTGTGCAGAAAGGCTCTTGCTGTACTTATTCTTAGAGAAACCAAGGTCACTGCTAAATTCCTCACGGCTTACCAGTGAAGAGCCACAGGGGGGTTGCACCTCCAGGGAGGAGAGGACAAGACAGGTGACCTAAAATTGACCAGTGAAGGTATTCCATCCCATACATGTCATTCTCAGTATGAAGTGAGGGGATCACGAAGGTCTCTCCCTTCTCTCCCCCTTCTTCTATGGCCAGTGTCCGAAGAGGACTCTGTCCATTTTCATGCTGCCCCTGATCCCGATCCGTGCATCCCTGAATCCAGTCCCTGTCCGGTGCTGGGCCCAGTCTGGGCCTTCCCGGAGCCTGCCCTGCAGTGCCGGTGGTAACGTGACTGACATGGGGGGAGCTCTATCTCGGTTTTGTATATATTTTATATATATTTGTATATATTTAATTATTTCCATTATCATTATTATACTCTCTTTCATTATTATAGTTTATTAAAACTTTTAACTTTCCAACTCTTTCCATTTTCCCTTTCCCTTTCCCTTCTGCGGTGGGGGTAGGAGGGTTAATAGATAGCATCTGCCACTGGTTTAATAGCCAGCACAGCTTTAAACCGTGACGCCCCTTTAAATGTGCTAAGGGATACATGGGAAAATGAGGCGTATTATCTGCTCTGACTGCACTGCATATAAAATACTTGTTTTGCTTTACTGGTCAACCTTTATATCAAGATGTAAGAACTACTTCCACGCCAGAAACTGCAGTTTGCTGTAGTTACTCAGAAGACTCATATTTACTTTAAGAGTGTTCCAATCACAGTAATTCACTATAATAACCATGTTGCCCTTTTTCGTAGGAAAACCTGGCTGTCATAATCTTTTTGGTTCCTTTCTTGCTCTTACCGTTCTCTGTTAGGTCATCTGTCACATTTTAGGAAATTGGGAATGAAATATTTCAATTAACAGAACTCCAGAGATTTTAAAACCTCTGGCCTTTAAATCTTGCAAATAGGAGTGACGGTAGAAACTGTGTTACATAAGCATGTAGTGAAGTTTGAGTGGAACAATTGCGTTTTTTTCACCCAGTAAAAATGTAAGGATACTAGATTCTGGATACCAGTACCTAATAGTAATGTTGAGCTATTAGGCACACCCATTACAGGCCTTACAAATGGCTGCTGTATCTGTAGGCCTAGATCTACTTTAAGGTTTTATGTTAAGTTAGCCCATTAGTGGGGCACATAGGCTCCCTGTACAAGAATTCAGCCTGCAGAGCTGGCATCGCCATAAGCAGATGCAGAAAATGCAGAAGGAAAGTATTTTTAATATACTTTGGCCTTCTCTGAAACAGAGGGGTTTTTATTCTAGTCATGCGCTTAACTTTACTTTTACAGGTTCATGGAAGTGTCTGAAATTCTATCAAAAAGAAAGAAGTTTCAAGCCCTGAAAAATCTGTTTCTAGCTATGTTCCAGAGCAGAACTTTATGTCTGGAGTTTTACTAGCAGAGACTTGTATGATCATGGCCTTTGGGGTCTACAGAGTTAGAAGGTGCTTGGGGATATAGTTCTTGTCCTTGCATGTCTATAATGCTCTCTCGTGTTCCATTTTAGATTTTTAAGCCTTTTTGTGGAATCTGTCCTTCAGTGAGAGCAACAGGGTGCATATCTGAAGGATGCCAGTACCGTGTGTTACAGATTGTGTCTGGATTGCTTCTTCTGTTAGACTACTAACTAGGTTTGTTATTTACCTGATCTTATTTGTTTACCTCCTGAAAACAATTGAAGAAGTTGTGCTCTTATTAACCAATACAAACACATGTTTGAAAACCAACTGTAGAACTTCATGGTTCCCTTGGTTTAGATATTAGAATAGAAAGTCTGCTCTTCTGTTGTGCATCAGTAGTAATTCATTAATGAATTAAGGCTATGATGTAGGAGTGACAAGCATGAGCCTAAAATAGCTGTGCAAAGAAGCTGTGGATTTTAAATTGAGGAAGATTTTTCAGAGTTTGGGTAAGCACTGTTTTTTCCTGTAACAGCCCAATGAGCTTTTCTGGATGTCAAATTTTTTGAGGGACATATTTTAATTGTAGGATTATGTATGGCATTAAGTACAACACTGTGTAACCTTAATCAGTTTCAGGAAGAATGAACTACAATTCAAAGATGGAAGCAAGAACAGGGACTGTTAAAAATGCTTTTCTCACAAGAAAAAAGATGTGAGGGTCTGTCAGCATCAGCTGTGAGCCAACATACTGATGAAACCTGACATGAAATATCAAATATAATGATGTATTTGCTGGGAAAATGAGAAAACAAAATGCAACTCTTCCAGAAAAAAATGATGCTGTGACTGAGACAAAGTTTCTCTGCACTGTGACTTACAAGCAATGCATGAAGACCTTGACAGATTTCTGACAGTGATTTAATTTGAATTTGGATTCAAAGTTAGAGTATAATAACACTTTGATTGCTGATATCCTCATTCCTTATAAGAGAAATGTATTCTACATTATTCACAATCTCACAATTTCAACTCTGACGTTACCATATGATAATAGATAGAGGTTTATGATGTTATAACTCACTTTACCCTGCGATGCCATCATAGTAGCATCATTTACAAGGAAAGGCTTTTTTTTATTTGATCTGTGACATTTTAAGAAATAAAGTCATTAATTTGATGTGGGGATGAAAGAAATAAATTACTTCTTCCTCCTTACCTCTTATCCCTAAGGATCATATCTTTGGAGATTCTTATGTTGCTCAAAATTGACAGAAAATCAGAAGCCCAGTTCCAAATATGGTCAACTTCTCACATTCTTGAGTCATGTCATCAGCTTCTATTTTCAGTTGCAAAACTTCTTTTTTATTATTATTTTTCCTATTCTAGATATGTGAGAAATATTTCATAGTGTGAACTGAAATAGAAATGATTAAAAGCATTGTGATTTCTTTGAGAAGGATATACTGGAGCTTTGTCCTGTTATTGTAAAGGATTTTTAAAGTTCCCTGGCATACGTGGAGTGATTGTAGCTACTGCAGTGCCTCATTGCAGAAAAGATAGCCCTTCTTCTAGCACTACATTAGCTCTCTGAGTAATTTCTAAGTCAATACCAGAAACAACTTCATTATTGAGCAGAAAGTTAATGAGGAAGACACTCTCTCTCCATTTAATATGATATTTTTAGTAGTCCACTTAAGAAACTTACTCCTTAGGGTAGAAACTGCATGAACTCCTTCCTATTTATTCTACATTGTGCTAGTTTCAGTACATCATTCTCTTAGATGGCAGAAGGCTTGGAAGGAAGAAGAGTCTTCGTTTGTCCCTAGATCTTTGACTGTTAACATATTTTACATTAAAGAACTATCAGATGATTCTGTCATATAAAATATAGCATTGGAAAAGGGAGTAAGGTGCCACACACTGGGATATTATCATATATTTTCTTTTTGATTTTGCGCATCTTGCACTCCTTTTCACAGCTTCAAAGATGGATAGTTGTTTGGATAGATAACTACATCATATCAAAAATATGATTTTTGACCCTTGGCTTTCAAAAGCATGGAAACTGGATCAATCTGTTCCTAGCCATGAAACTTTTCTGTTTCGAAAGGAAGGGACCAATCAGTCAGATGATGTACACTAAAGAACAATTTAGGAGTCAAATAGAGGAAGAGATTCAGGCTCTGATTCCTACACTCAATAAATCATTTAATTCAGTTTGCACCCATGTCTGGAATAATGGTGGAGTTTCAGAAATAACTTCTTTTTAGTGTTTCTTATGGGCCAATTCAATCAGCTTCATTTTGCAATGCCATTCTCTCTCCTCCAAATATTTTGACTGATAAATCCCTCTTACTAAGAAACCTAAGTATGTGGTCAAAAGATTTAGCGCTCAACTGAACTGAGTATTTGAACCATGCATTTTTTTGAGAAATTGTTTTGTGGCTGCTTCTATATTCTTTCTAAGACACACACACACACATACAAAAGCAACCAATATACATATAATTTAACTTTTGAACTATAAAAATGAAAAGACAATTGAATACTTCAATGGAAGCGTTTTTCAGTTCTTTGTCTCTCTCTCCAACTAATGTTATACAACAGTCCTCCTGAAAAGATGAAACACTTGATGTTGCCGCTTGTCTGCAGCAAGCTCCGTTCGGTTGCTGGCTGGCCTGAGGCTATCCGCACCCCAGGGCCATTGAGCACTGACACCAATGTGAGGATGCAACAAATGGCGTTTATTTAACTGCGCAACAGCCTTGTATAGTCGTCTTGTCCCGTACGAACTCGCACGATAATGACACATCCTGCTCCTTTCGCCACGCCTACCTTCCGTTACAGCGCGAGATATTCCGGTCGCCGTACCCTAATCTACCTACATTTCCCCCTCCCCATGCTTCAAGTCATGCAAAGTAAAGCGTATCGCTGATTCTGGAGCCTTGCATCAAAGCGTAAGCGTAGCTGGCGGATACAACATCCCGAGCCCAGGTTCTCCAGTAAGATTCTCCTGCAACTCCTGAGATGCAAAGCAAAAGCAAGCTAATCATAAGCGCATTGTTTAAAGCTTTTGTTTCACTCAGCAACGGCCGCCGTTCCTCATCTTTCTTGGCACCCTGCCGCTTTACCAGACTCTCTGTACTGTCATGACTCCTCACGTCTGAAGGTCGAGGCTGGTGCTGTTTCGGCTTCCCCCACAGGTGCTCCTGCAAAACATAAAGTTAAACCTGGTTCCCTGTGTCTCGCAGAGCCCAGTCAGAGAATCCCAGCCTTGGTTACCCATAAATCCTGCTCTCTGTTGTTGAGCCACAAAGGTTGTATTGACCATTCGTTGCACAGTTTTCTGCAAACATGCAAACAAACAGGGTAACACAAGTAGGATAATGCCTATTATAAACATTCCCATAAGCAGACTCTATCTACAAAACATGCAGTTTACTTCAGAACATACTGTTATTCTCTGTTATTCTAGCTGAAAGGAGAACTACTGACAGGAAAGCTGATTCTGTTTAAAGGTAACACAGATCAGGCCTTTTAGAGCCTACTCTGAGGCCTACTCTTGCTAAACCGTTGCTAAACCATCCAGTATCAATTTCCCCCTTTGGAAGTAGTTAGATTTATTATCTCACTACTTCCATATACTATTCTCAATAATTGCCTCAACACAACCCACGCAGATCCCTATGATAATTATAATCACAACTATATAAACTATTCCCTCTAATAATGTGGCTAACCATCCTTTTAGAAACAATCCACCCTGCGCCTGTAGAGACAGAAACATAGCCTCGACCCATTAGTAATAGTTCCCCTGGTCCCAACCACTCGTTAGTACCTGGTTCCCTATACCACACTTTGCCTTTGTTTTGCATGTAGCTTGCTCCCTGTCGAACTGCCTCCCAATGTATTACAATTGGGGGTCGCTCCTTATCTCCTGCTAAAGTTAAATGGTTAAGTACATAAACAGCTTTTGCAAGTCTCTCAGAAGGTTCAGTTTCCTCTCCCCCTTTTTGTTTTTGCAGAAGCTGTTTCAATGTACTATGAGCACGTTCCACAATCGCCTGACCCGTAGGCGAATGAGGAATCCCGGTGACATGTGTAATACCCCATAGTTGACAAAATTGATGAAAAATCTATGAACAGTATGCTGGTCCATTATCAGTCTTAAGTTGTTGTGGAACCCCAAGACTTGTAAAGCAAGCAAGTAAATGTCATTTGACATGACGACCTGTTTCCCCAGTTTGTGCTGTTGCCCATATTATATGTGAAAACGTATCAACAGATACATGAACATATTTGAGCCTTCCAAATTCTGCAATGTGAGTAACGTCCATTTGCCACAGTTGCAACGCACTCAGCTCTCGAGGATTTACCCCTATTCCAATTCCCATGCCAATTTTCTGACAACTAGGACAAACACTAACTAATTCACGTGCTTGTGCCGTGGTGAGGTGAAATTGTTTCGCTAACATTTTCGCTGATTAATGAAAGAATTGATGGGATAGGTGTATTTGTTCAAATAAATTTGGTGATATTTGCGTATAGGATACAAGTGTGTCTGCTTTATTATTTCCAATGCTCAAATTTTGATCAAATTGATGACTACGAATGTGGGTGACAAAATAAGGTATCTCTCTGAGGTTTATTGCTTGATGCAACTGTAGCAAAATAGTGTAAAGTCGCATATTTCTTATTGGTCCATTTTACAAAAACCTGATATATCGCAAAAAATTCAAGTGTCTGCAATGAGTCCTCAGTTTGTCCTGAGAATTTACAATGTTTCTATTGTCCATCCTCTTGCCAGGTAATAACTGCTGAATGTGATCGCTTTCCTGCATCAGTAAAAACAGTTAGTCCAGTCATAGGTATCTCTGATCTGATAGGTTTTTCTTCCCAATCCTGTTTGCAAATAAACTGTAGCTTTTTATCTTTTGGCAAATGTGTTAACAATTGTCCAGTAAAGTCCTGTAAGGCCATTTGAAAAAGAGTTGACTGATTTGTTAACCACTGTAGATATTCCTTTCTGATAGGTAAATAGATAGCATCTGAGTCTAGTCTGGTAATGTCTGTAATCCTTTTATGCACTTTGACAAGCAATTGTGCTATTGCTTCCACTCTGGTACAAATTGTTTTAGGATGAAAAACCAAAGAGTCCACTCGAGCATTGCCTTCTGCAATAAACCCAGGCAAATTAGTATGATTTCTTACATGTAAAACATAAAACAATGCAGTTCGGATTTGAATTTCTTGCCACAGAGCTCGCAGCAATTCAAAAACACATTGATTACATATATGCTCTATAACAGATCTATCCAATTGCTTTATAATGCCAGCTATATATGCTGAATCAGCAATCAAATTAAAGGGAATGGGAAAATTCTGAAATACTTCTAATACAGCTCGTAATTCTACCACCTGAGGTGAACCCTTTTGTTGTATTACCATAGATTCCCACTTGCTATCAGAATACCAGACAAGGCCCGCCTTGCCTGTGTTCCCAGCTCCATCCGTAAAAATGGTAGTTCCATCCACAGGAGTGTCTGCGCACCACACTCCTGTGGCAATTGGAAGTTCCGCACTCAATTTTATAACAGGATGGGAGGGCAAGTGGTAAACAACCTGTCCCGAGAAATTCTCCATAGCTGTTTGCAAAGCAAAGCTATTAGCCATACACCACTCAAAATATTGAGCTGCAAAATAGGAACGGTTAGTGATGCAGGATCTCTGGCCACAAGCTCCTGACATCGCATCCGTCCTTTGATGAATAATCTGTGCCAATAGCTCTGTAACGAATCTGATCATTCTGAATTCCATTGACCAATTATTGCATACGGAATTTGCCTATCAAACAAAGTGATAATTTGTATTTCCTGATTCAAATCAATACGATGTACAAATTTGGAATGTAGCCTGCTTTCTATTTCTGTAATCAGTTGCTGTATCTCTGAAGTAGTGTGTTGTGGCGCTGTTAAAGTTGTGTCCCCTGCTAACAATTGGAATAGAGACTGCAATTGTGACAACGTAAGCCCCAAGTACTGCCGCAGCCATAACTTGAGCCTTACTTTCCACAGTACCCACTTTTGCACATGCCTTTATCATAGCATTCAAATCTGGTTTTCCAGGTAAAGCTTCAATGATCTTTTGACAATCAGCATTAGCATTATCCCTGTTTGCCACAGGTCCAAGTCTTGGCAGCCGCACAGGTTAACCCCGTGTGGAAACACCAGTCCTGCGCTCCCTGCGGTTTGGGCTGCGAGTTAACTGCATAGGCCTGGAACTGGTTGGGAAGATTCATTTGTGTCAGCATACGGTTCCCCCCCCGCGTTCTTTCTCCAGTTTCCCTGTATTCTGCAGCTGGTTGTTATCAGCTGACCTTGAGCATTATACTGAGACCTGCACAGCTTCACAAAATGCCCTAGCTTCCCACAGCAATGACACATCAAAACAGAGTTATCTCTCCCACTCAGCTTCAACTTCTTAAGGCAGTTTTTCTTAAAGTGACCTTCCTGTTCGCATGTATAACAACGATGAACTACCTTAATTGCCGCCACAAAAGTTTTTGCTAAATGCTCCATCTGAAATGTGGTGGTTCCTACTTTCTCACAAGCATCCATTAGCTCAGTTAAGGTGGCATTACTATTTGCCATCCCTGCAACAACTTTTCTGCAGTCCTCACCTGTGTTGTCTTTCGCTAACTATAGTGGTAATGCTTCTTTTACAATTTTCCAATCTAACAGTTGCCAAATATTTCTTCCCTCAGGACCCGCACCCACAATCACCGGATATGCCCGTGGAATCACAACTCCTTCTAATAACACATCTCGAATGACCCCTTTCCATTTCACTCCTCCCTCATCTCCCCCCCCTTCCCCTGTATACGCGGGCGGAAGCTGACCCTCTCCCTCACCTCCCACATTACCAGATGGACGCAAACCTCCCCCCCCCGCCCTGATCTAAAGGTGAAGTAGGGAGTTGTAAAGGAGGTTGAGGTGGCTCTAATACTTGTCTCGAACACAGAGGGGGGTTTTTGGGGGAGACATAGTCACGTGTCCCGAGGCGTTGGCTGAACGATGCTGCTGCAATTCCATCTTTAATTCTTCCAGTCGTCTACCAAGCTCTGTCATGTCAAGTTCATGTCCATTTCGTGATGGTAACAGTCCTTTAAGTCCTTGTGACTCTGGTACTGCTGACTCTGTAAATGGCGAATCCGGTAAAGGTGGGTACAAAGCATGTTTACCCTCCTTCTTGTCCTCCTGCTCAGCCTCATCCGTAGAGAGATCAATGAGAGGGAGGGGGTTTCGGAGGGGGTTTCTGCCAAGTCTCCTGTTCAGCGTCTGAATCAATTAGTTCAAATCGAGTTCGTGTTTTAGGGCGCACTACCGGTTCTGATGGATCTGTATCTATTTTTCTCACTCCCCGCTCCTCAGCTTTTTTCGGAGCCGTCCGTACCCACGGTGATAAAGGAGCTGCCACCGGTACAGCCACCGGGGCCATGGGAGGTGTTGGTCCCGCAAACAGTGAGGGGGTAGTAGGCGCCTGTGGTCCTAAAGCCATAAAAGCTGTATGTGTGACTTCTCTCTCTGCTTTTATTCCTTTTAACGCTTCACTAACCAGCCTCCATGTAGCAGACAATTTAAAGGCTTCCTTATCATCACTTGACACCGCATTCCAGAGAGAGTCACCAATCTTCTCCCATAAAGGCACTTCAAAGACATCATTAAAGGTTGTAAAATGTCCTTTATCTTTTGCCCAAAACAGTAACTGCTTTAACGCAGCTTCGTCATATTTAATTCCTCTCTCAGAGAGTATATGTTGGAGGAGTTTCACCACTGCCACTTCTGTCTTGGTCAGGGTAGACCCCATGTAAACACGTCCGAGCCGCATCCCATGTCGCCCAGTCCTCCCGCGCAGTCCGTAGCAGCCACTAGATAACTCCCCATGTTTTTAATTCTTTGGCAGAACCCGCTGCCATAGCTCGCTCAGCGAGCTGCATCGAGCACCGCTCCCAGGTATTCGGCTGTAAACAATCAGCCGGTCCTGCCACCGCCCCCCCCTTTAACGAGATGGTCCACACACTGGGCTACGTCTTTCGATTTCACAGATATCTTAAATTCCCCGCCCAGTAACGAAATCACCTTTATCAAGGTTTCCATGGTTCGCGAACCCACTCCGACCGCCTGCGGTCCGCCAGCCCAGCAATCACGTCGGGGTCACCACTTGTTGCCGCTTGTCTGCAGCAAGCTCCGTTCGGTTGCTGGCTGGCCTGAGGCTATCCGCACCCCAGGGCCATTGAGCACTGACACCAATGTGAGGATGCAACAAATGGCGTTTATTTAACTGCGCAACAGCCTTATATAGTCGTCTTGTCCCGTACGAACTTGCACGATAATGACACATCCTGCTCCTTTCGCCACACCTACCTTCCGTTACAGCCCGAGATTTTCCGGTTGCCGTACCCTAATCTACCTACAACTTGATCTCTTTTGAAAGCTGCAAACAGATGTAACACCTAATAATACCTTATCAATCACAGAATCACAGAATCACAGAATCGACTAGGTTGGAAGAGATCTCTGGGATCATCGAGTCCAACCTTTGACCTAACACCACTGTGTCAACTAGACCATGGCACTAAGTGCCACATCCAGTCTTTTCTTAAACACCTCCAGGTATGGTGACTCCACCACCTCCCTGGGTAGCCCATTCCAATGCCTAATAAACCTTTCTGTGAAGAAAGTTTTCCTAACGTCTAACATGAACCTCCCCTGGTGCAGCTTGAGGCTATGTCCTCTAGTCCTGTTGCTAGTAGCCTGGGAGAAGAGGCCAACCCCCACCCCATTACAACCTCCTTTCAGGTAGTTGTAGAGAGCAATAAGGTCTCCCCTCAGCCTCCTTTTCTGAAGGCTAAACAATCCCAGTTCTCCCAGCTGCTCCTCATAGGACATACCCTCTAGACCTTTCACCAGCTTTGTTGCCCTCCTCTGGACCCGGCTTCAGCACCTCAGTGTCTTTCTTGAAGTGAGGGGCCCAGAACTGGACACAGTACTCGAGGTGTGGCCTCACCAGTGCCAAGTATAGGGGGACAATTACTTCCCTAGTCCTGCTGGCCACGCTATTCCTGATGTACGCCAGGATGCCATTGGCCTTCTTGGCACACTGTTGGCTCATGTTCAGCCGACTGTCCACCAATAGTCCCAGGTCCTTTTCTGCCAGGCAGCTTTCCCACCACTCTTCCCCCAGCCTATAGCACTGTATGGGGTTGTTGTGGCCAAAATGTAAGACCCGGCACTTAGCCTTGATGAACTTCATGCCATTGGTCTTGGCCCATCTACCTAACCTGTCCAGATCCCTCTGCAGAGCCTTCCTACCCTCAGGCAGATCAACGCTCCCACCCAACTTAGTGTTGTCCACAAATTTACTGAGAGTGCACTCAATACCCTCATCCAGATCATCAGTAAAGATATTAAACAGGACTGGGCCCCGTACTGAGCCCTGGAGGACACTACTGGTGACCGGACGCCAACTGGATGCGGTACCGTTCACCACCACTCTCTGGGCCTGGCCATCCAGCCAGTTCTTAACCCAGCGAAGAGTGCACCTGTCCAAGCCGTGGGCTGCCAGCTTATCCAGGAGAATGCCGTGGGAGACAGTATCAAAGGCTCTGCTGAAGTCCAAGTATACTACATCCACAGCCTTTTCCGCATCCACCAGGCGGGTCACCTGGTTATAAAAAGAGATCAGGTTGGTCAGGCAGGACCTGCCTTTCCTAAATCCATGCTGACTAGGCCTGATCCCCAGGTTGTCCTCTGTGTGCTGTATAATCGCACTCAAGATGATCTGTTCCATGACCTTGCCAGGCACCGAGGTCAGACTGATAGGCCTGTATTTCCCAGGATCCTCCTTTCGGCCCTTCTTGTGGATGGGCATTACACTGGCCAGCCTCCAGTCATCTGGGACCTTCCTGGTTATCCAGGACCGATAACAAATAATGGAGAGCAGTTTAGCAAGTTCTTCCGCCAGCTCCCTCAGTACCCTTGGGTGGATACTGTCCAGTCCCATAGACTTGTAAGCATCCAAGTGGCACAGCAGGTCACTAACTACTTCCTCCTGAATTACAGGGTGTCTATTCTGCTCCCCATCCCTGTCTACTGGCTCAGGGGGGCAGTTGCCCTGAGGATAACCGGTCTTACTGTGAAAAACAGGGGCAAAAAAGGTATTAAGCACCTCAGCCTTTTCCTCATCGCTGGTCACAGTGTTCACCCCCACATCCAATAAAGAATGGAGATACTCCCCTGATCTCCTTTTGTTGTTTATGTATTTATAAAAACACTTTTTATTATCTTTTACCTCAGTGGCCAGATTGAGTTCTAGTTGAGCTTTCGCCTTTCTAATTTTCTTTCTACATGACCTGACGACATCCTTGCACTCTTCCTGAGTTGCCTGCCCCTTTTTCCAAAGATCAAAAACCTTTTTTTCCCTGAGTTCCTCTGAAAGCTCCCTGTTCAACCATGCAGGACTTCTTCCCCCACGACTTGTCTTTCGGCTCATGGGGATGGCCTGCTCCTGCACCTTTAAGATTTCTTAAAGTATGTCCATCTTTCCTGGACCCCTTTATTATCAAGAACTATTTCCCACAGGACTCTCTGATCCCGTGTCCTAAATAGGCCAAAGTCCACCCTCCGGAAGTCCAAGGTAGAGGTTTTGTTGACCCCCTTTCTTCCTTCCTTCCCCAAGAATCGAAAACTCTATCATTTCATGGTCGCTGTGCCCAAGACAGCCTCCAACCACCACATCTCCCACCAGACCTTCTCTGTTTGTAAACAGCAGGTCTAGCAGGGCACCTCCCCTGGCAGGCTCACTAACCAGTTGTGTTAGGAAGTTAACTTCCACACACTCCAGGGACCTCTCAGACTGCCTCCTTAGATATTAATATTCCAATAGAATATTTAAAAAGGTCTTTTGCTCAATTTTTTACTGTCACTGTCATTTTTTTAATAAATTTATAGCCACCAGAAAGTTTATTATTCAGAGCCCTTACACTGTTTTATCTATTGAAAATCAAGTACGTATTACAATTTTGTATCAGTTTGTAATTCTGAAATTAAGCTACGCGAATAAGACTTGTTTCCCTTGGAACATAACACAATGGCTAGTGAACTAGAATAATTTTCTCCTGAAGTTTAGTTTAATGAAATTATTCTATTCTACTTTATTCTTATTAATCTAGATGTATGTAGTGTTACTCCACTGGTCTCTCTCAATATATGTACTCTGCTTCATGGTTATCCTTGGAGATTAAATTTCTGCTGAATAACAGAATCTACCATTCTGTCTTACAGGTCAAATTGTATAGGTCATGGATTAAAACAGATGGAAAAACAAAAAGTACTCTTTGTATCACAGTCACAGTATGCAGACTTTCTTTTTTCCTCATCTTTGCTTGCAGTCTACACTTTAGAAAAGAATAATAAAAAAAGTAAAAGACTTTGATGAGCCTGTGCTGACAACCGTGTCCCTGAAGTTATCTAAAATTCAGCACAGACTCATGGCTTTCTTTCTACTGTGCTTTCCACATCACAAGGTATTTTCTACCTTCTTAGATATATTTTGCTACATATCCTAGTCTCCTAAGCACCCTTTTCTGAAATGGAATCTGGAATTTGGGGGGTTTCGAGAAGCAATTCAGGTGGAAAAAAATTTATTTAATTGCCTGTGAATGAAAAGGCTGCAAAATATGCTCTAATTCACTCATTTGTGAGTTGAAGGAAGACTGGAAACTAATTTTTTTTTTTTAAACTTTCATGTGATACTGTAGCACTATTTTGGATGCAGAGGTTTGGTAGCTTTCTAAAAAACAGAACAACAATAAATTAACTGAACAATAAGCTGTTTTAAATTATTTCTGATATGGGAAACTAGTTTTTTTAATATTTTCTTAGCAATATTTACCCTTTAGATATGGTACATAAATTAATTGCACAATCACTGCAAAGAGGTTTGCTTGCTTTGACTTGGCTTTTATCATTATTTACAGTCACAGCTTATTCTAAATAAGAAAATAATTGCTGTTTTCAGGCATTAGGAAGCTGCATAAGAATGGTTTAATATACTGGTTTCACTGAAGATCTCTAAGTGTACTTCTTAGGTAAGAGATGGTTGCACATCCCCTGAGTTTTTAACATTGATAATTTGATATTGTAGCATTCAAAATGAAATATTTAGCTTAGCGGCACTGCTGTGCTGACAACTCCTGCTGCAGTCGGCAACAGCGGCGGCGGCAGCAGCGGTGGCAGCAGCAGCGGCAGCGACTGAGGTCAGTGCGGGGTGAGGCGAGATCGGGCTGTAGTGGGCGGTTTTCATACTTTGGGCCCCCCGAGCAGCAGCCCCGAGTTGCTTTCCTCTGGACCCAGAAGTTCCCGGCAACGAATCAGGAGAGGGGGGCGCGTAGCACCACCCCCTGTCGATCGGGTGATAAAGAGCCTCTGTGAGGACAGGGACTAGTCCCTGCCCAGAGGGGAGAGGGAGAGTCAGCAGTGATTGTGTGTGTCCCAGGGCAGGGGAGGCGATAGCCGTTTGCAGCTCGTTGGGGAGGGCGCTGACTCCCTCCCAGTGCACAAGGCGAGGAAGGCGCCAAGGAGCTGTGAACCAGCCAAGCTGTGAAGGCGTCAAGGAGCTGTGAACCAGGGGTGTCACCAACAGGTATTTCCCAACTCAGTGAAAGAACAATGGTCTCCACCCGGCGGAAGAAGATCAAAATGGATGTGGGAACCCAGACAGAGCTCCCACGGAAGGAGGCAATGGTGCAGGTTGCAGGCTGCAGGGAATGTCACAGCGTCTCTGTGGTGTCAGGGGGCTGTGTGCGCTGTGAGCAGGTAGATGATCTGCTCGGCCGAGCGGCACAGCTGCAAAGCCAGGTTGAAATGCTTCAAGCCGAAGTAGAAAGGCTTAGGAGCATTCGGGAGGCTGAAATGGAGATAGACTGGTGGAGCCAGGCTCTGCTTTCCCTGCAACATAAATGGAAGCACCTGCCAGAGAGCTCCCAGGATTGAGGGACCCCTGTACTCTGCCCCTCTCAGGTGGAAAACAATAACCTAGAGGAAAGGAGTGAGTGGAGGCAAGTCTATGGCCATGGCAAAAGGCGAGTGCCCTCCTTGCCTACCTCGCCTCCACAGGTGCCTCTGAGCAATAGATATGAAGCCCTAGTGGAATACAGCCGGTCCAATGGGGATGTGGTGGAGAGGCAACCTATGTCAGAGGTCCCACCAGTCAGAAAAACCTGACAGGCGTATAGCTACCTCCTCCACAAGGAAGAAGAGAAGAGTTTTAGTGGTTGGAGACTCCTTCCTAAAGGGATCTGAGGGCCCAATATGCAGAGCTGACCCCCGTCACAGGGACGTCTGCAGTCTGCCTGGAGCCCGAATCAGGGATATCACCAGGAAACTCCCCAGCCTGGTGAAGGCCACAGACTACTACCCCCTGCTGATCTTCCAGACAGGTGGGGAAGAAGCTGCATCCCGTAGTCTGAGGGGGATGAAGAAAGACGACAAGGCCCTAGGACGGTTGGTGAAAGAGTCTGGGGCACAAGTTGTTTTCTCCTCCCTCCTTGCATTTTCAGGTGATGACATGGGATGGAATAGTAGGATTCTCTCTATAAATGCTTGGCTACGAGACTGGTGCTACAGGCAGGGCTTTGGGTTCTTTGATAATGGCTGGTTTTATAAGACACTAGGCGTGACAGTAATACATGGGGAAGGTTTATGTCGTAGGGGCAAAAGGGTTCTGGGACAGGAATTAGCAGGGCTCATTTGGAGAGCTTTAAACTAGATTCGAAGGGGGATGGGGTAGTAGCTGGGCTTGCACCACTGGGGCAACGCTCTAGTGTTGAGGGAGACCAGGAGGCCTCCCATCCCCCTGGGGTGAAATCGGTGTGCTCAGCTCGCTCCCTGAAATGCCTGTACACCAATGCACGCAGCACAGGGAATAAACAGGAGGAGTTGGAAATCCGTGTTCGGTCGGGGGGCTATGATTTAGTGGCAATCACAGAGACTTGGTGGGACGCCTTGCATGACTGGAATGTGGTCATGGATGGCTATGTCTTGTTCAGGAAAGACAGGCCACTAAGGAGAGGTGGTGGAGTTGCTCTTTATGTGAGTGAGCAGCTAGAATGTGTTGAGTTCTGTCCAGGGGCGGATCAGGAGTGAGTTGAGAGTTTGTGGGTGCGAAGTAAGGGGCAGGCTGGAAAGGGTGATACTGTTGTGGGTGTCTATTACAGGCCACTGGATCAGGATGAGGAGGGTGATGAGGCCTTCTACAGGCAGCTGAGAGCAGTCTCGCAATTACAGGGCCTGGTTGTCATGGGGGATTTCAACTCCCCTGATATTTGCTGGGAGGCCTACTCAGCCAGCCATCCTCAGTCCAGGAGGTTCCTCCAGTGTATTGACGATAACTTTCTGATGCAAATGGTGGATGAGCCAACTAGGAGAGGAGCGCTGCTGGATCTTATCCTCACTAACAAGGAGGGTCTGGTTGAAGCGGTGAAGGTTGAGGGCAGCCTTGGTTGTAGTGACCATGAGATGGTAGAGTTCAGGATCTCATGTGGCAGGAACAGAATAGCTAGCAGAATCACAACCCTGAACTTCAGGAGGGCCAACTTTGGCCTTTTCAAGCAATTGCTAGGGGAAATCCCATGGGACAGGGTACTAGAAGGTAAGGGGGCTCAAGATAGTTGGTTAGCATTCAAGGACTGCTTCTTCCGAGCTCAAGATCAGAGCATCCCAGCAGGTAGGAAGTCAAGGAAGGGTAGCAGGAGACCTGCATGGTTAAACAGGGAACTGCTGGGCAAACTCAAGTGGAAGAAGAGGGTGTACAGATCATGGAAGGAGGGGCTGGCCACTTGGGAGGAATATAAGTCTGTTGTCAGAGGATGTAGGGAGGCAAGTAGGAAAGCTAAGGCCTCCTTGGAATTAAACCTTGCAAGAGAGGTCAAGGACAACAGAAAGGGCTTCTTCAAATACATTGCAGGTAAAACCAACACTAGAGGCAATGTAGGCCCACTGATGAATGAGGTGGGGGCCCTGGAGACAGAGGATAAAAAGAAGGCGGAGTTACTGAATGCCTTCTTTGCCTCTGTCTATACTGCTGGAGGCTGTCCTGAGGAGCCCCGGACCCCTGAGGCCCCAGAAGAAGTCAGGATAGAGGAGGAGTCTGTCTTGGTTGATGAGGGCTGGGTCAGGGACCAATTAAGCAACCTGGACGTCCATAAATCCATGGGCCCTGATGGGATGCACCCGCCGGTGCTGAGGGAGCTGGCGGAAGTCATTGCTAGGCCACTCTCCATCATCTTTGCTAAGTCATGGGCAACGGGAGAGGTGCCTGAGGACTGGAGAAAAGCGAATGTCACTCCAGTCTTCAAAAAGGGCAAGAAGGAGGACCCGGGTAACTATAGACCGGTCAGCCTCACCTCCATCCCCGGAAAGGTGATGGAGCAACTTGTCCTTGGTGCTGTCTCTAGGCACATCAAGGATAGGGGGATCATTAGGGGCACTCAACATGGCTTCACCAAGGGGAAGTCATGCTTAACCAACTTGATAGCCTTTTATGAAGACATAACCCGGTGGATAGAAGATGGTAAAGCTGTGGTTGTGGTCTATCTCGATTTCAGTAAAGCGCTTGACACGGTCTCCCACAGCATCCTCGCAGCTAAACTGAGGAAGTGTGGTCTGGATGATGGGGTAGTGAGGTGGATTGTGAACTGGCTGAAGGAAAGAAGCCAGAGAGTGGTGGTCAATGGGACAGAGTCCAGTTGGAGGCCTGTGTCTAGCGGAGTCCCTCAAGGGTCGGTACTGGGACCAGTTCTAGTCAATATATTCATTAATGACTTGGATGAGGGAATAGAGTGCACTGTCAGCAAGTTCGCTGATGACGCTAAACTGGGAGGAGTGGCTGACGTGCCGGAAGGCTGCGCAGCCATTCAGAGAGACCTAGACAGGCTGGAGAGTTGGATGGGGAGAAATTTAATGAAATATAACAAGGGCAAGTGCAGAGTCCTGCATCTGGGCAAGAACAACCCCATGTACCAGTAGAAGTTGGGGACAGACCTGTTGGAGACCAGCGTAGGGGAAAGGGACCTGGGGGTCCTAGTGGACAGCAGGATGACCATGAGCCAGCAGTGTGCCCTTGTGGCCAAAAAGGCCAATGGCATCCTGGGGTGTATTAGAAGGGGCGTGGTTAGCAGGTCACGAGAGGTTCTCCTCCCCCTCTACTCTGCCCTGGTGAGGCCGCATCTGCAATATTGTGTCCAGTTGTGGGCCCCTCAGTTCAAGAAGGACAGGGAACTGCTAGAGAGAGTCCAGCGCAGAGCCACGAAGATGATTAAGGGAGTGGAACATCTCCCTTATGAGGAGAGGCTGAGGGAGCTGGGTCTCTTTAGCTTGGAGAAGAGGAGACTGAGGGGTGACCTTATTAATGTTTCTAAATATGTAAAGGGCAAGTGTCATGAGGATGGAGCCAGGCTCTTCTCAGTGACATCCCTTGACAGGACAAGGGGCAATGGGTGCAAGCTGGAACACAGGAGGTTCCGCATAAATATGAGGAAAAACTTCTTTACGGTGACAGTGACCGAACACTGGAACAGGCTGCCCAGAGAGGTTGTGGAGTCTCCTTCTCTGGAGACATTCAAAACCCGCCTGGATGAGTTCCTGTGTGACATGGCCTAAGTAATCCTGCTCCGGCAGGGGGTTTGGACTAGATGATCTTTCGAGGTCCCTTCCAATCCCTAACATTCTGTGATTCTGTGATTCTGTGAACTCCTGATTCAAAAATCATTCCCTTTGAAATGACAGTGTAGGACTAATAGTGCAATACTATGATTTCTGTCCAGGGCCAATTGGAGGCGGCATGGAAGAAAGTGGCCAGTGCTGGTTTTGGGAATATCAACTTGATAAGGAAGCAGGTGTAAGAGTACTAGGTAATATTAGGAGAGGTATTTATCTACATGTGGATGAGTTATAGTGTACGGCTACAATATCAATCTTAATTAAGCCAATATTATAAAACTGTTTCATGTCCTGTTCCATACGTCTTGAACTCTGAAGATGTATAACTGTTCACAACAATGCTCACCTAGCAGTTTTCATTGTTAAGAACCATCACATTCAAACTCATCTTACGGTCAAAAGGGAACACACTACATATATGGAGCCAAGAATTTATAGTTAGTCCAGATGGTTTTTTAACAGTCCAGTAGTCCAAATTATCTAGTTAGTGCAGAAGAGACTCAGTAATAATACAGTTAGAGCTATTCCCCCCCACAAAACCCCCAAATCAAGCACACCCTTTTAATAGCTGTCTTTTTTTTTTTCTTTCTTGGTGTTATGTTTGACCTCCCAGTGCTCCTCTGGTTTCTCAGGCTGGCCATTTCACACTCTCTTGAGGGGAAGGGCAGACGAGTACCACAAGTCCTTGCCAGAAGGCATATGTTGTTGATAGTGGGTCTTTCTTCCTTTCCTCTGCCAATAAAAACATGACCTCAGTATCACGACCTTCTTTCTCCTCAGCTTGGAGACCCATTTGGGTTTGTTATGACAATCCACCTCTTTTTCTGAGTGAGCAGGAAAGCAGGACCCATGTTCACACCCTGGCTCACTTCAGGGGAGGCTTCTGTCACTCACCCCCAGGCAGCTGGGGCGGTTAGTGCCACCTGGACCAGGCCCAGGCCCCAGAAGCCCCAGAGCAGAGGCTGGAGGCTTCTGTTAGTGATGACAAAAATCACATTTACTGGGCTACAGAGTTTAAAACTTTTTATAGGGAAAGTTACTAGTCCTTTTTATGTTTTGTGAAACTGAGGAGCCTTAAGTCTAAGGCCATGTTTTCCAAAGATACCCTCTAATTTCTTGGGTTTTGGCTGGCCAAATTCACTGTCGTCAAGAGGGTCTGTTTTTTCCCAAGCTGCTGAGTTCTCCCAACACTGAGATCAGTATGAACAGTGAGTGCTCAAGCTGAGGTGTGTCTATGTGGGCGTTTAAGCTCTGGGTAAGTGAATTGTGTCAGTATGTAATTTACTTACTCAAAGTCATACTTTGTGTCAGATGGAAGCATGCAATCTGCTGATGCAGGGTCTGTGGACTCTCATTCAGGTGCTGAATGCATGGATTTATGCTTCCACCTGTTGTAATTCATGACTTTAATGAAGGGAATATAATTTAAAAGAAAAAGAGATTATCTGAGTGACTAGATATTCTGTCTTTCAAAAGGAAAAATTCTTAGCTGTTTGGAGAGCTTTCAGAAGTGGATTACGGTGCATTTAGATTTTACACAAGCATATGGTGTCAGTGTCAAATTTAACTCTGAAGGCAATCTCTGAGGGAAAATAAAGCATTCCTTTGAGAGAGTCTGCTACCTGAAACATGCAAGTGAGCACTTAAGTTCCATTTAGTAGGCGAAAAATATGCAGTGTAATCTTCTCAGCTTTTTAAATTCAGTTTTCTTTTATTGGGAGGTTTTCAGATTTGGACTGGTAGATTAAGGGGTAGAACCAGCATGTCAATAAGAAAAACAAACCAACACTTAAAGGGCAGATTTCTTTGCATTATCTAGTCACTGTCAACATGAGTTTAATCTCTGTTGCTAACAATTGAATGTTCTCATTCATTTTTCTCTCCTTTTTCAGTATACAGCTTTGATCTGAGAGGTCCATTATCAAAACTCACTTATCAAATATGACATCAAAAGAGCAAGATGAAATTTAGATGGAACTCTAGGTCAAGGGTAATAAGCATTTATCAACAGAGAATGTTGTCATACTGGTGAGATGCTGACTGTCTTCAGCCAAGAAATTTCTGGAAACTGAAAGCACTTCTTAACTCTGCAGAGAGAGCCCCAGCAGGACTCAGTACTTGCTATAGCTGTATTCTGCAACAGCCATTATAGGTCTTCAGTTTCACTTCTTAAGGTTGCACAATAACAGCCAATCATTCTATAGGTTTTAATGTCAGTTTTAGTATTGAAGACATTATTCTTTTCATCCAGAGTTTTAGATTGCTTAATAACATATTCTTTCATAGTTTTAGTGTGTCTGGTGTGTTGACAACTGCTTGGTTGTGACTTCTCAACAAAAAACTTCAGTTCCTATCATTTTTACTGATTATCTTCCTACCCCCTTGACAATTAATCTAAAAAATATTCCCTTTCAAGTATTGTCCCACAACTTCTTCTATTACAGCCCTGGGCTATATGAGTTCCACTCCCTGTCTGTGGGAGCCTGGGAGCCAAATAACCCTTCTGTGCTACATCTGGAAGCTGTTGCTTAGGGGAAGGGGCAGATCCGGGCTTCTGTACCAGCGAGGGGAGGTTAGTTGTGGTTAGGTATTGGAGGTGGCTCTGTAATCATGCAAGCTCTCTTATACCTACAGAAGTGATCCGAAAAAAACCCTATTTGTTCGGAGGGTCTCAAATGAAGGGAGGGCTTTGTGAAGTAACTCTGGTTTTGAGTTTCCTCAGACTTCCCAAGGAATAGCACTGTGGCTGAATGAGCATGTGAAACTGAACTCCCTCTGGAGTATCTGTAGTACTGCTGCAGTGAATCACAGAATAATTCAGGTAGGAAGGGACCTGCGGAGGTCTCTAATCCAACCTCCTGCTCAAAGAGGGATCAGCTAGATCCAGCTAGGATGAGCTTTGCTGGCAGCTGTGTCCAACTACTTGAGACCTGGAGGCAGAGTAAGTTGCTTTTCCATGGTGCTGGAAATGGGTATACAGGGAGAAATTGTCGCTGATAGATGGCTTCACTATTGTGTTTAAGGCTGCTTGCTTATGACTAATGTTTTGAATGCTTCAGTACTTGCAAAAAATGTCATTACTTAGTTGTAGTGATTAATAATCCTCATTGTTACCTTGTAAAAGATCTTTGTAAGGTGTTTTTCTGTAGAGGTTTTTACAAGATCAGATAAGGCTGATTTAAATGAAACCTGCACTAGTTTTAGTACCTCTACTAGTAATAGCCAATATAGTGATTCCTATAGGAAAAGTTTCCTCACTTTAAATAAAGAGAACATTTGAGGTAGAACTTGGTAATAGACCTTGTATAAAACTGAAGAGTGGAAAAACAAAGCATAAGTCTTCGTTCAATGAATTGTTAGTGCTCTCAAAAATAATGTTTAGCAGCCTGAGGCTTTGAAATAACCAAAAAGACCCATGTGACACTTGCCAAAATTATTTAATTATTTGATGAAAATCTGTGTAGGAATCATTTTCTTACTCAAGTATTTGAGTGTCAACTCCTTTCAACCTGATTTTAGGCATATTTAAAACTGTTTAGTACAAAATTAATTACTCCATACAAAATCAGGTATCAATTGGTCGCACTTCAATTTTTGCAAATGCTCAAAAACATTAAAAAGGTTAGCTGTGTACTTAAAGAACCTTAAGGATCTGATGGTGCTAGTATTTTTCCTTCTTGCTGTGGTGTGACTTGATTTTTAAAGTTTTTTTTTTTGACAAGACAATGAAATTTTTTCAAGTTTCTTTTCTGTTTGAAAAGGCAAGATAGGCTTGAAACTTCTTTTCCTCAACAGATTATTAAGTACCTTGCTGCTTATTCTTTTAAGAGAAGTGGAATAAAATTGCTAATGTTGATATAATTCATTGAGTAGGGTGTCAACACGTAAGTAGGGCACTTCGTAAAATATGATAGGCATCAAAAATTATATCCTTTCCTTTCTTTGTGCTAGGCCTTTGATAATGCATTTGCAAGAGGACCATTTACAATACTGACTGCTATGAAACACTGATGGCAAAGTTTTGCTACAATGTTGATGTGTGTTGAAGTATTTTCTGAAATAGTTACTTAAAACATCTGATAATAGCTTCCCTAGCAGTTTTGTAATGACTAGTTTTGATGCTAAGCTGCATTGGACCTAAATATTTTCTTCCTGTTTAGTATAGTCCAATGTGATTAAATTAGTAGAATGAAAGTTGTGGCTCTCCAGTAAGTCAGAACCTGTCAAAATATCATGGAACGAAATTACAACAATAGTAAAACTTTTCAAAATGTATGAAAGTAGTACAATCAAACTACAGGCAGTAAAAACACTTCAGTACAAAAGTACACAGAACTACAATTTTAACTAACATCAGTATATACTTCTTTTCTTAAACAAAAATAATTAACAGAGGTAATTGATTTTTTTTTTAAAATAAGTACCTTTGTAGGCATACTATGTAGTAAAACATTAGCAAGAAGACAATTCAGTGGCACTACTGCTTGTACATACTTGTTTAGGAATACAGAATTAAGTCACTCAGAATATATCTGAAGCTTTGGAGGAATTTTTGCTTTCTCCTTATCTGAAATATGCAAAAGTATGTTTCTCTTCATCATTTTTCTTAACCTCTGTTTCTCAATTGGCCTCTAATTCATAAATTAATTTCTCTGACTTTTACACCCTTTTTCATTCTGAAATTTGGAACTAGTTTTCTACTTTCTTTTCGGATTTTTACACTGTGCGACAGTACTGAAGTAAATTCAGTGCATAAAAGAAATATCAAAATATCTGTATCTTTTAGGAGCGTTCAGTTGACTGATACAGTCAACACCCTTTACATTGAGCTTGTAGCATAGTTCAAACATAAAAGCAAATCTGTCCTATAAATGATTCTTTAATGACAGGAGTAAATTAAATACTGTGTGGGTAGAAAAAAAAAGTCTGTACTATTCTGAGATTGAAATCTTGGTACAGATTACCTGTACCAAGCTGAATTGGTACAGGAGTACCAATTCTGTACTGTTCTGAATTAGGGGCCTGAGTCTCATTGCTTCAGCATAGTTCCATCAATGTGAGCAAAATGTATGGTAGCATCCTGCACTTGAATACTCTTTGCACACAGACTGACTCCTGTTTCTTGCATCTCCAGGAATAGAGATGGCAGCCAGTGAATAAACAGTGAGCTGTGTGTATTGCAGGGCTTCCCTGTGCTGGGGAGGTGAAGATGCTGTTTATCCTTTAGCACCAGACAAGTTTGGAGGCTTAAAGAAGGAGACAGTTGAGCGGAGACTTTCACAACATTAGGTCTCAGCAGATGTCTGAAGACAGCGGGTCATTAGTTCTCAAGTGCAGAATCGAAAGATATGTAAGAAATATCCACTGTGAATCATGTCTTTGGGTTCTTCTACTCAAAGTGAAAGATTAGAAATGCTATATATGTGACTTGTTCAACTATAATTACTGAGGGGAAAGAAAATACATAAAGAAATAAATTTCTTTGCCACAGAGACTTTTTTTTTTTTTCATTTTCTGGATTAATTCTAAAGGTCCATGGAGGTGAACAAAGTTCTTTTTCTAATCTTACTTTTTTAGAGGGAAGAAGAAGTATTAAGAGAAACTGAAGACTAGAATTGCAAGAAGTCTTCATTTAGACTGCTACAATTAGGTAATTTTAAATATTACTAGTCTTTCTAGTCCTATTCAGAAACTTAATGTAGATCATCCTTTCTGGCATCTCTTAGTACATTTGTTTTAGTTGGGATATGCTTACATTTTACAGTAGCAGACAACCAGATATAACTTCTGAAATTTTTCTGAGACTTGAAGAGATTACAATTTGGTTCTATAGGTATTTTGGTTTCTAATAGTATGTCATCATTTTCTCTTGCATCTTAATGCTTTGTATCAATTAATCCTAACATACTTTTCAAGATAAAAATCAAATGCATGTCAGTGATTAATTAAAATGGGAAAATAATGACTTGACTTGTTCGAGATCAGAAGCAAATATCAGCTTTCTTCCTCTAGAGGCTGGTCCAAATACCAGTGCTGGAGTATGTCTCAGCAGCTCAAACATGCACTTTTGAATCATGACTTTTCTTTCAACCCATTACAAAATTAGAGATAGCCCACTGCAAAATTAGAGACTGTTTATAGATTTGGGATGTTTGGATTTGTTTCTGAGTTGGGTGTATTTCTAAATGTAACATGTTTTTATGAGCAATAAGCTATATGTTCTGTGCTAAATTATCTCCCATGTGTGTGAGATAGATAGATAGATACTCAAAGCTGAAAGTGCCTTACAGAGCCCCATACATGCTGCTGTCAGCATTTTCTTCCTTTTTTAAAGATGTATTCTTTTCCTAAGTTCCTTCCTTGCAGTGCTATCAAATCAGGGGGAATAGATGTAGTTTATATAGTTTGAGAATTCATTTTGATGAATTCCCATCAGCAGTTTTCAAAACCTCTTTTCATTTACTCTTCCAAGTGTTTACAAATCCTCTAAAATTATCTTTTGTTTCCCAAGTCACTAGCAATGATCTTTGTGACGTTTCTTTTTCAACTTTTCAACTGCCAATATAGCTGATTTATATTCTTTTTTGAAATCTTCCCTTTGATAGCAGTGATAGGGCAATTGTATTTCGCTAAGCAGTAACATGCTGAAAATTAATAGACTTTCTTTCCTACTGACATTGTGAGCTATTCAACACTCCAGGCTGCAGCTGGTTTTTATTGTTGTTTTTGTTTCTTTGTTTTTAAGAGAAAAAAAGTATCCATTTCCTTCTGCACATTCAGTGGCTCATTGTCTTACATGAATGCTATTAATCTGAGTGATATAATTCTTTTTTTTTTCTTACTATGGCACATGGAATTCTTTAAATAGTAATAGTCAAAGTACTGGCAAGGCACATAAAGGGGAAAGGGCTATAAATGAATGAACAGACATATATCTCCTTTTCTTACGGATGGAACTATCATAATTAATAGCATAAAATTATTCTTAAGTCAGTGGGTAAAATTGTGATTACTGTATTGTCCACAGAGTTAATTAAAAAAATTTCAATTGATTGATCCATTACGGAACTCTGAATATTGACAAAATGTGAGTAAAACACAGTCCAAATGTAATATTTACAAACTACAGATGGAGTTAACCAAGTAAATCAATTCATTGGTGGAAATTTTTTAAATTCCTTTGGAAAGGTGCATCTGATAACGTTCAGTGTAAAGTTAGGACAAAAAAATCTTTCAAAAACTCCAAACTAATTAAAAGGCTAGAACGTTTCCTGGCTTTTCAGTCTTTTATTATTGAGGAAGGAGGTAAGTTTCGTTTAGAAAATGAAACTTCATTTTCATTACAGACTCGTTTCAACTGCTTTATGTGTCTATGTGTCATATAGGGTAATTTCCACCCCCCCTTCGTCTTCCCCCACTATATCTTTAGATATTCACGTGCTGCATAGCTTTACTTGTAATTTTTATTTCCAGAAGGAAGAAAAACTACTTCTCTGATGATTCTCTAAACCTTATAGTGTCACAGATTATAAAGAGTTTCCATTCCTTTTGCTTGGTCACCAGCTTACCCTACTCTTTCTTCAGGTTGTCTTGCTGCTGTTTTTTTTTTTAACCTGAATAAATTATTTATTAAAATCAAAGTAGTTTCTCTTATGGTAGATAAATTCCCTAGAAACAGTCTCCTGGAAATTGCTTGCTAATGCCAAGAACACTTGAAAGGTTTCAGTCTTTTATACCCATTAGTGATGTTGCCTTATTCGCTACCTGAATGAGCTGTGTTATCTATTAGCTTTGAATTATTGCAAATCCTAAAGCTTTTCTCAAGATCAGAGGGAAAAAAGGTCAGAATTCAAATTACTTAGCTTTATGTAATTTGTGTTGAGATTGATTTGGTAGCCCAGATTATGAGAATGGACTGCAATAGTTCATTTAGCTTGCAAAAACATTGCTGCCCTCTACCACTGCAGTCAACTTTGTTGATGTGGTGGGTTGACCTTGGCCATCTCCAAGATCCCACCCAGCTGCTCTCTCACTCCCCCTCCTCAACAGTACAGGGGGAGAAAATAGGATAAAAAAGGTCATATGTCAAGATAAAGACAGGGAGATCATTTACCATCACTGACAAAACAGACTCAACTTGGGGAAAACTAGTTTAATTTATTGCCCATTAAAATAGAGTTGGATGGTGAGAAACAAAGACAAAAACTAAAACACCTTTCCCCCCACCCTCCCTTCTTCCCAGGCTCAGCTTTACCCCTTCACTCCTGACTCCTCACAGAATCACAGAATCACAGAATGTTAGGGATTGGAAGGGACCTCGAAAGATCATCTAGTCCAATCCCCCTGCCGGAGCAGGATTACCTAGATCATATCACACAGGAACGCATCCAGGTGGGTTTTGAATGTCTCCAGAGAACGAGACTCCACAACCTCTCTGGGCAGCCTGTTCCAGTGTTCGGTCACCCTCACCGTAAAGAAGTTTTTCCTCATATTTATGTGGAACCTCCTGTGTTCCAGCTTGCACCCATTGCCCCTTGTCCTGTTAAGGGATGTCACTGAGAAGAGCCTGGTTCCATCCTCATGACACTTGCCCTTTACATATTTATAAACATTAATGAGGTCACCCCTCAGTCTCCTCTTCTCTAAGCTAAAGAGACCCAGCTCCCTCAGCCTCTCCTCATAAGGGAGATGTTCCACCCCCTTAATCATCTTCGTGGCTCTGCGCTGGACTCTCCTCTACCTCCTCTTCCACAGTGGCACAGGGGGATGGGGAATGGGAGGCTGCAGTCAGCCCATAACAGCTCCTCTCTGCTGCTCCTTCCCCCTCACACTTCTCCCTGCTCCAGCCTGGGACCTTCCCAGGGGCTGCAGGAAAACACCCGCCCCACCAGGATCTCTCCCGGGGCCGCAGGGGCATCTCTGCCGGGGCGCCCGGAGCCCCCCCTACCCTCCTCCTGCTCTCCCCTCGGGGCTCGCAGGACTGTTTCTCACCCAGTTCCCCTCAGCCCTGGCTGCCGGGCAGCATTTTACCCTTTCTGACACAGGCTTTCCCCAAGGCGCCCGCCCGTGGCTGAGGGGCTCAGCTGTGTCCTGCGCTGGGGCCGCTGGAGCTGGCTGGAACCGGCTGTGTCCAGCGCGGGGCAGCCCCAGCCGCTCCTCACAGGGGCTGCCCCCTGCCAAAAACGCCTTGCCATAGACATCCCAACACACAGAATCACAGAATCACAGAATCAATCAGGTTGGAAGAGACCTCTGGGATCATCGAGTCCAACCATTGCCCTGACACCACCATGTCAACTAGACCATGGCACTAAGTGCCATGTCCAGTCTTTTCTTAAACACATCCAGAGACGGTGACTCCACCACCTCCCTGGGTAGCCCATTCCAATGTCTAATGACCCTTTCTGTAAAGAAATTCTTCCTAATGTCCAACCTGAACCTCCCCTGGCGAAGCTTGAGGCTATGTCCTCTTGTCCTATCACTAGTTGTCTGGGAGAAGAGGCCGACTCCCACTCCACTACAACCTCCGTTCAGGTAGTTGTAGACTGCAATAAGGTCACCTCTGAGCCTTCTCTTTTCCAGGCTAAACAACCCCATCTCCCTCAGCCGTTCCTCGTAGGTCAGACCCTCCAGAGCCTTCACCAGCTTGGTCGCCCTCCTCTGGACTCGCTCCAACACAGAAGTACACTGAAAAGTAAAAGGTTTTAGTCAGTGTCTGTCGTACATCTTTTATTACATGTTCATAGTTATGAGTCCTGTTTTGTAAAATTTTTACTGTAACCTCCTAGACTCTTTTTGCAAATTACATTATACAGACCTTTGAAAACAACATGTCTTTGAAACTCCTACAATTCTTCACTTATCACCTCTATAGCACTATGAGTTTTTATTTAGCTTACTGTGGGGTTTTTTTTGCAGGGTTATCTATTAAATTATAATTTGAGATTTGTTGCAGCTTAATTTCAAAATTGGTTTGCAGTGATGGCTGTCCATATAGCTTGTAACAAGCACCAAAGTCATAGCTGAATTTTCAACAAGCTACCCTGAGGTAAAAGGGTATTGCATTTGCTATCAGGTCAGAGAACATTGGTTTAGACTTTCAGCAATACATTTTCTATCTGACTGTGCCACCAAAAAGCAGCTTTGAGACCCTAAACTTGTTGTCAAAAGCTATATTCAGTGAAACATGTTTTTTTTTCAATGCCCTGAAATATTAAAATGGCATCTTCAAATACTTGGAGGATACTAGTTACAGCTTGTAAATCCACTTGTGTTAGAACCTTTAACTGTAAAAAGAAATACTTCTTAAATAGGTCTTGAAGGTATTGGCAATACTAAAAATGATACAGAAGCTGTGCTCCTGACATATTTCAGGATATCCTGTGCCTAATGTAGCTATGTTCCAACAAATTCACTTCTGGTCTGCCTGCCTCAAAGGAGAAAACTTAATTTCCTGTTTTGTTCCACAAGACTTCTGTAAACATGATAAGTCCAGGATTTTTTTTTTTTTAATGAAAAGGTTTAATAAGAAATAAGCTTTAGAGCACAGTTTAAGAAAGGTGCCAGCTGTGACAACCTGCAGGAAAATGGCTAAGGACAGAAGATATGACACCACTGAGACTGCAGGAAAGCTGTAGAAGTTCTCAAGAACAGAATCAAAGTGTGGGATCTCCATGCATAGCCCAGCAAATGTTATATTTTTTGCCATCACTAGCAGAAGCCCCCTGAGTCCCCCAGTGCCCTGGGATGCAGGGTCTGGGGCTTGTGGGGCCTGGGCCTGGTACGGGCGGTGCTGGCTGCCCTGGCTGCCTAAGGGTGACTCTTACCTCTCCAGGGTGAGCTGGGACTGTGCGACACCATCTGTGCTAATGGTGTGACAGCAGTGGTCACTGCTGCATCACGAACTCTGGCCTCGGGTGTCCCAGAAGCTGAGGGTGACCAGCGAGCGCCAGCCATGCTGCCCTGGGCGCCTAGAGAAGGATGCGAAGGGTTTCTGAAGAAAGATATGAAAATAAACCTAAGCAGGCTTAGGGCTAAGGAGGAGGAAATCCTTTCCATAGATAGTGAACACCATTATTTCTCCTGGAAGAGACCTCAAGAAGGTGATGCCTTATCACAACCACCCCTGCTGTTGTTGCCAGGGACTGAAACTCTCTGCTTTAGGAGCCAGAGGAGACCTGGAAGGGTAAGCAAAACACCAAAACAGAGGGGTAGAAGCAGGTTTAGGTTTTTTCTTTTTCTGTAGAAAAAAATTAATTGAGGCTTTCCTGTAATAATTTGAACTAGTTGTGTTGTACATAGACTAATAATTTGTGTCAATGGTCTCTTAAAACATATATTAGACTATCAATTCTTAGCTCCATAGCATGCATTACACTCAGCATCCTGCCATGACACTCTTCCCTGCAGGTTGTTTGGATTTCTTTGACATCTGCTCTTTCCTATATTACAAAATGAGTTGACATAAAATTTGGATAGGAAATTTTCTTTGCAATGTGCTTTGCCCATGCTCAGAGATTTTGGAGCTGTGTGATCTGGAGAGGAGGTGTCAGCTTCAGAGTCTGCATCAAAAATTCAAGTTAGATGCTCTTGGGAATGTCTGTTTAGAATACTTTTAGTTGTGTGCTGCTGGTTAAGCAATAGGTAATGCTTTGTGATGATTAACTCATTAATCTAGGAAAATAATAAAAAACTCTTTAGTATGTGTCACAGTTTAAAGCTGGGCTGGCTATTAAACCTGTGGCAGATGGTCTCTGTTAACCCTCCGCCCGCCCCCCCGAAAGGAAAGGGAAAGGGAAAAGGGACAGAGACTTACGAGTTGGAAAGTTAAAACAGTTTTAATAAAATATAATAATGAAAAAGAGTATAATAATAATATTGTAATAATCAAATATATACAAAACCAAGATCGAGCTCCCCCGACGTTGGCCACGTCACCACCGGCACTGCAGGGAAGGCTCCGGGAAGGCCCAGTCTGGACCTAGCGACGGTCGAGAGCTGGATTCAGGGATGCACAGATCGGGATCGGGGGCAGCAGGAAAATGGACAGAGTCCTCCTTGGACACTGGCCAAAGGCTCAAGCCGCAGAAGCAGCCCGAAGCAGCAGAAGCACCCAAAACCAGCAGGCGGGGCCAAGACCCCCGTGATCCCCCGGCTTTATACTGAGAATGACGTGTATGGGATGGAATATCTTCGTTGGTCAATTTTGGGTCACCTGTCCTGTCCGCTCCTCCCTACAGGTGCGACCCTCCTACAGCTCTTCACTCGTAAGCAGTGAGGAATTTAGCAGTGACCTTGGTTTCTCTAAGACTAAGTACAGCAAGAGCCTTTCTGCATAACCTCCCTACCGGTGCCTCAGTGATAACTACAAACTTCGAGCGTTAGCAGTCCTGGAAGAAGACACTGTCTGCAAAACTTGCAGTTAGTTTCAGAAAGTGCAGTTACTTAGAAGAGACTTAGCTGAAAGTAAAAATCACTGAAAAGAAAACTGGTCTGTTTTAGGCCAAACCAGGACAGTATGTAAGGACTATTTTGACATATATATATGGAACCCTACATATACCTGATTGTTATCCATACCTGTTTTACTGGATAAAAATCAGACCACTTTCTGTCTTGCTGCTTAATATAGATACCTAGCTATTAGCTGAGTCTTATGAATGTAACTTGTGTTTCTTGCTTGGCATATTCTGACAAACTTAAACTGTTGAGTGACCTACTTTACCTGCCACATTGATTTTCTTTAAAGCTATTTCTTTGTTTTGTTTTGGGAAGCTAGCATACACTTGTACTGGCATCAATATTTCATACACATCTTTTTATATATGGTGTTTTGAACTGCCCCAATATGAAACTTTGGTCTTGATCATACTCAATCTTCAGTATTGATTTTTTAAGAGAGCAGAATTGGGGGTTAGGGGGACACTGATTGGGGTGAGTGAATTGGGAGGGATGGAGACAGCATGAATCATTTCTTCATGACTTCTGTGCTTGCTTCTTTGTGCATTGTTCCAATGTTCACATGCTGACACTTGGTTAGATGTATCTTGTTCACTCTCCTATGGCAATGGAAACATGGTACTTTTTTTTCAATTATTTTGTTCATTTATTCAAACTTGATTATAAACATACTGGATATCTTAGCATTCCTCCTATTGATGTAATAAGTTGACCTGTGTGTTGATTTAAGCGGGCAGTGCTGCCACCTCTCTTTTAGGCCACTGCGTTCACACATCTTCATATAGAATCATAGAATCATAGAATATCTTAAGTTGGAAGGGACCCATAAGGATCATTGAGCCCAACTCCCTGCTCCTCGCAGGACTACCTAAAACTAAACCACATGACTAAGAGCATCGTCCAGATGCTCCTTGAACTGTAACAGGCTTGGTGTCATGACCACTTCCCTGGGGAGCCTGTTCCAGTGACCAGTCACCCTCTCAGTGAAGAACCTTTTCCTAATGACCAATCTGAACTTCCTCTGACGGAGCTTTATTTCATTTCCTCATGTCCTATTGCAGGTCATCAGAGAGAGATCAGCACCTCCTACTTCACTGCCCACCTTGAGAAAGTTGTAGTCTGCTATGAGGTCACCCCTCAGCTTTCTTTGCTCCAAGCTGAACAAACCGAGTGACCTCAGCTGCTCCTCATAAGTCTTGCCCTTGAGACCTTCCACCATCTTGGTTGCCCTCCCCTGGACACACTCTAATAGTTTGATGTCCTTCTTATATTGAGACATCCAAACCTGCACACAGTACTTGAGGTGGGGCCACACCAGAGCAGTGTAGAGTGGGACAATCAGCTCCCTCATCTGCCTAGCTATGCTGTGCTTGATGCACCCCAGGACATGGCTGGCCCTTTTTGCTGTGAGGGCACACTGTTGACTTATATTCAACTTGCCATCAACTCAAATCCCCAAATGTCTTTCTCTGGGGCTGCTCTCTAGTCTTCTGTCTCCCAATTTGTACATATAACCAGGATTACTCCATCTCAGTTGGAGAATCTGGCACTTGCTCTTGTTAAATTTCATATGGTTGGTGATTGCCCAGCTCTCTAGTCTGTCCAGATCTCTCTGTAAGGCCTCTCTACATTCGAGGGAGTCCACAGCTCCTCCTAGTTTAGTAACACTGGCAAACTTACTTAATGTACATTTGACTCCTGCATCCAGATCACTTACAAAAACATTAAAGAGCACAGGCCCTAAAATCGAGCCCTGAGGAACCCCACTGGTGACTGGCTGCCAGCCTGAAGTAACCCCCATTTACTACAACTCTTTGAGCCCAATCCGTCAGCCAGTTGCTCACCCAACATATTATGGTCTTGTCTAGCTGTGTGCTGGACATTTTGTCCAGAAAGATACTGTGAGAGACAAAGGCTTTGCTAAAATCCAAAAATACCACATCTACTGGCTTCCCTTGGTCAACTAGATGAATGCCGTTGTCATAGAAGGAAATTATGTTGCTTAAGCAGGACTTTCCCCTTGTGAACCCGTGCTGGCTATGACCAATGACTGCATTGTCTCTCAAGTGTTTTTCAATAACTTCCAGAATAAGCTTCTCCATAACTTTATCAGGCACTGAAGTGAGATTGACAGACCTCTAATTAGCAGGGTCTTCCTTCTTACCCTTCTTGAAAACTGGGACAACATTTGCCAGCTTCCAGTCAACTGGGACCTCTCCAGACTCCCAAGACCACTGAAAAATAATGGAGAGAGGTCCTATGATGACATTGGCCACCTCTTTCAGTGCCCTGGGATGAATCCCATTGGCCCCCACCCAGCTGGAGCAGCAAGTCTTGAACAAGTTCATTGTCAGCTGGGAGTTTATCATCCCCTCAGTCAAGATCTTCCAACACAGTGCTCTGTGTGTCCCAGGGCCCATCACCAGTGTTGAAGACAGATGCAAAGGCGGCATTAAATGTCTCTGCTTTGTCTATGTCCCTATTTGTGAGGTGACTGACCTTATCAAGTAATGGACCAATGTTATCTCTGATCCTCCTTTTGCTGTTAACATATCTAAAAAAAGCCTTTTTTGTTGTCCTTTGCAGTGCTGGCCAGCTTGGATTCTAATCGAGCTTTGGCTGCTTGAATTTTCTCCCTACAGTGGCGAACAGCATCTCTGTAGTCCTGTGTCATCTGTCCTTGCTTCCAATGTCCATACACTTTCCTTTTCCACCTAAGTTCTTGAAGAAGATCCCTGCTCAGCCCAGCCAGCCTGATGCCTTACTTACTTGACTTCCAACACTTTGGCATTGCCTGCTCCTTCGCTCTTAAGAGATGGCTCTCAAAAAGTGGCCAGCATTCATGGACCCCAATACCTTCAAAAGCAGATTCCCAGGGGACCTTACTGACTAGCTCCTTCAGCAGCCCAAAGCTGGGTTTCCCCACATCCAGGGTCAAAGTTTTGCTGGCAGTTTTTCTCCTATCTATCATCTCCAGCGATCTGAAACTCAATTACTTCATGGTCACTGTGACCAACACAGCCACCAATCACCACTTCACCCACGAGTCCTCCTCTGTTTACAAACAACAAATCTAGGACGGCATCTTTCCTCGTCGGCTCCCTTAGTACTTGTACCAAGAAGTTATCTTCAATGTGCTTCAGAAATTTCATTGACTTGTTTGTATCTGCTGTATGGTATTCCCAGTCAATAACTGTGAAGTTAAAATCACCCATAAGAACAAGGGCAGTTGATCTGGTGATATCGCTTAAGTCCTTGTAGAATAATTCATTGGTTTAATTGTCCTGGGTGGGGGGTCCATAGTAGACTCCCACAACAGCATCTGCTTTATTTGCTTTCCCCTTCATCCTTATCCAGCTCTCAAATGTGCCATTACCAATGGTAAACTCCATACAATTCAACCCCTCCCTTACATAAAGCACCACACCTCACCTTGCCTGCCCTGCCTATCCCTCCTGAAGAGGCTATAACCGTCCATCACAGGACTCATCCCACCAGGTTTCACTTATGCCAATGATGTCACAGCTCTGGGACTGGGCCAAAGCTTCTAGCTCCTCTTGATTATTCCTCATGCTGCACGCATTAGTATAAAGATATTTTAAATGTGCTCCAGTGTACTCAGTACATCATGAAGCAGACTGAAGGACCTCGCTAGCACACTATCCCTCAAACATTGGTGTGCCACCCCCAGGCTTACCTCTAGCAAGCCTGGTTTTATCCCTTTTCGCCTTCAAATCTAGTTTAAAGCTCTTTTGATGAGCCCTGCTAACTCTTGCACAAAGATCCTTTTCTCCCTTTGAGACAGGTGTACCCTGTCTCTTGTTAGCAAGCCTGATGCTTGTAGACCAATCTATAGTCAAAAAATCCAAAGTTCTGCTGGTGACACCAGTCATGGGGCCAGGTATGGATCAGCTGGGTCTTCTTGTTTCTTCCCTCATCATTCCCTACTACTAGAAGGATAGAAGAGAACACTAGTTGTGCTCCTGACCCATTAACCAGTTGTCCCAAGGCCCTGAAGTCTCTCGATTGCCCTTGGACTTCTTATTGCAACTTCATCGCTGCCTACATGAAAAAGCAATAATGGATGATAATCCAAGGGCTGTACCAGGGTAGGAAGTTTTCTCATCACATCTTTAACCTGGGCCACATGGAGGTAGCAGACTTCCCTAAGAAGTGGGTCAGGTCTGCATACTGGGCTTTCTGTTCCCCTCAGGAGAGAGTCTCTATGACAATGACCTGTCTTTTATTCTTTATGGGAGTGGTTTTGACACAAGGCGCAGGCCAACTTAACCTTGGCCACACCTCCAACCTAGATGGACCATTGTCCTCACCATTGTTCAGTTCCACTTGCAGAGCCTCATACCTATTATGCAAGGGCACCTAGGAAGGTGGGATAGTCATGGAGGAGATGCGCCTGTTGCACTGGGCAGGAACTTGTCACCATTGCCCCCTATCTCTTCACAGAATCACAGAATCACAGAATGTTAGGGATTGGAAGGGACCTCGAAAGATCATCTAGTCCAATCCCCCTGCCGGAGCAGGATTACCTAGATCATGTCACACAGGAACGCATCCAGGCGGGTTTTGAATGTCTCCAGAGAAGGAGACTCCACAACCTCTCTGGGCAGCCTGTTCCAGTGTTCGGTCACCCTCACCGTAAAGAAGTTTTTCCTCATATTTATGTGGAACCTCCTGTGTTCCATCTTGCACCCATTGCCCCTTGTCCTGTCAAGGGATGTCACTGAGAAGAGCCTGGCTCCATCCTCATAACACTTGCCCTTTACATATTTATAAACATTAATGAGGTCACCCCTCAGTCTCCTCTTCTCCAAGCTAAAGACACCCAGCTCCCTCAGCCTCTCCTCATAAGGGAGATGTTCCACCCCCTTAATCATCTTCGTGGCTCTGCACTGGACTCTCTCTAGCAGTTCCCTGTCCTTCTTGAACTGAGGGGCCCACAACTGGACACAATATTGCAGATGCGGCCTCACCAGGGCAGAGTAGAGGGGGAGGAGAACCTCTCGTGACCTGCTAACCACACCCCTTCTAATACACCCCAGGATGCCATTGGCCTTCCTGACCACAAGGGCACACTGTTAGCTCATGGTCATCCTGCTGTCCACTAGGATCCCCAGGTCCCTTTCCCCTACGCTGCTCTCCAACAGGTCTGTCCCCAACTTGTACTGGTACATGGGGTTGTTCTTGCCCAGATGCAGGACTCTACACTTGCCCTTGTTATATTAAGTTTCTCCCCGCCCAACTCTCCAGCCTGTCCAGGTCTCTCTGAATGGCTGCGCAGCCTTCCGGCACGTCAGCCACTCCTCCCAGTTTAGTGTCATCAGCGAACTTGCTGACAGTGCACTCTATTCCCTCATCCAAGTCATTAATGAATATATTGAATAGTACTGGTCCCAGTACCGACCCTTGAGGGACTCCGCTAGACACAGGCCTCCAACTGGACTCTGTCCCATTGACCACCACTCTCTGGCTTCTTACCTTCAGCCAGTTCACAATCCATCTCTTGACTCACCATGTTCTGCCAGGAAGAGAGAGGATAAGGAATCCTCCATATCATGTGTCCTGTCTGCCTGACAGGTCTGTGCCAGGGAAGGTCCCAGGCAGTTCCAGTACTCTGTCTCTCTCTCAGACTCCCTGATACTCCTCAACCTGCTCAGCTCCTCCCAGAGCTCCGCCACTAAGCTGGGGAATTCCTCTACCTGGACACATGTTCCACAGGTGTGCTCACTACTGCCGTCCGGTACTGGTGTAAGAGTAGGGCACAGTCTTCAGAGTATGGGTAGCAGAGTGTTCCCACTGGAGCTCTGTCTGGGAAGCTGCATCAGTCATGGTGGGTGCAGAGTTTAGAGAGGCCATGGGCTTCTGCTGGGTAGATGCCGTCGCTCTCTGGTCCATCCAGCAGAGCTACAGTGCCCTTCTGTGCAAACTGCCACACCACGCCCTGGCCGCTAGCGCCCCCTACAAGTTTCTTTTATAGGTGTGGGCACTTGGCCACTGTTATTCCTGGCCCCGCCCAGGTCTCATCAGCCACTGTTGTGAGCTGCAGGCTCCTGGCGGGTCTCTCCACTCCCCTGAGGTTTCCTCTGTTCAGGAAACCCACCTGTGCACTGCACTAGAGCACTCCACTGTGGATCGTGCCAGCCTCAGAGATGTTCGCCTCAGCGAGATGAGTGCAGAGAGATTGTTCAGGCAGGATATATACAACTTAAATGTACAAAGTAACTATTTACTTGTACACATATGTGTACATAAAAGACAATCAGGGCTTCATGAGCTGTTGGGTTAAGCATTTATATGTTCACCACCATCAGTAAGCTATCCAAAGAGGCTTTCCTCACATGCGTTGGTCAGGAGGAGAAGGGCTGTCTCCAGTGTCCTCACCGTTCTTCAGTTGCTGTCTGCCACTAGCTTTGATGCTGATGACTTGGCCAGATGTTTCCCAACTAGTAACCCCATTTATTTATTTTTAAATGATTTTATATCATACCCTGCTGGTGTTTTTCCTCTTGAATCTCCAGGTACTGATGATTCTTATCTCACTCAATTTAACCTCTGTCTGGAGTTTTAGCTTATTTTTCTCCAAACATTCCTACAGTTTTTCTCACTATTTAACAATTTTTAGTGAAATCTGAGCTAGGGTCATGCAGATTTGCCACATCAGAGCTGGGTCTTGGATCATTGATACAAAAGCGGCTAAACCTCTGTGTGGGAGATCAGGAAGTTTAAAGCAGGGGACTGAAGAGAGGGTTACAGATCCACCCCTCAAAGACACAGTATATTTTGAACCATGGTGACATTGACATGGCTATGCTTGGTAACCAGGTGTGGTATCAGGCTGAGCCTCTGTTTGCTCCTCTGCCTAGTGGGAGGTAGTCACCAGCAGGGTTAAGGGCCTTCTTAGCCATAGCAATAATACCTAAACCTAGTCTTACCCTTGTTACCATGGTTCATTCAGAATGTGATGCTGCTGTGAATCCAGGCCTTGAGCTGTGATTTGATTCAGCTTGTCTTAAAAACAGAGATGTATTAATGAATGCTTGACAATTTCCTGAATGTTTATTAGTTCAGGACATCAAAATTAATGAAAATCTGTCTCTGGCTTTAGTAGTTACAAATGTAATTTTACCTATTACATGATATAATGCTGTGTAGTATATATATAAATTTTAAGTACACAAAAATGTTAAATACTGGCTTTTTTATATATGTGTGTGTCACATATCTATCACTGAAGAGCAATCAATCAGTGAGGGAGCAATTGTGCTAGGGAGAGATTTGGATCTGTCTACTAGATATGGAGATTGTTCCAGTTCCCTTTCTGTGTTGGGAAGGGAGTAAGAGCTAAAGAAGGTAGTGAAGCAATGAGGGGAAAAGAAGTAAATGGTGGGGGGATTACAGTAGGGAATCTGCTCAAATGGCAGACAGTCATTTTGCGATAGACTTTTTTCTTTAGATGTATGTCACCCATGCTGCTGCTGCAAAAGCAAACAATGTATGTGTGACATTGCTTGCAATTAGTCTGCAAGTTATCTTTATGTAGTGATAGGACAAGGGGTAATGGTTTTAAACTGAAAGGGGGTAGATTTAGGTTAGATATTAGGAAGAAATTCTTTACTGTGAGGGTGGTGAGACACTGGAACAGGTTGCCCAGAGAAGTTGTGGATGCCCCCTCCCTGGAAGTGTTCAAGGCCAGGTTGGATGAGACTTTGAGCAAGCCAGACTAGTGGAAGGTGTCCCTGCCCATGGCAGGGGGGGTTGGAACTAGATGATCTTTAAGGTCCCTTCCAAACTAAACCATTCTATGATTCTATGAAAATATGATAAAATAACATACCATAAAATGTTCCAGTTGATGGTGATAGATTCTGAATGTTTGCTTCTACCTGATGGAAAAAAATCAGACTTCTATTACAAAAAAAAAATAATTTATTTCAAACTGAATTCAGAAATGAGATTCTTTCAAAGGATCTTCTACATTTGTTAATAACATGAATGAATTTGCAAGGCAGAGAAAGATTCCTTCAATTATTTTTGTGTATAACATTGAAATGCAAGACCGTTCAAACAATTGGATGTGACCTAATGTAATCAAGAGTACCAGTCTACTGTGATGAAACTGTAGTAGATGATTGTGTGTTCATAAAGGATGTTCAGAGTTAGTGGATCAGTTCCTATGTTGTCAAATATTTAAATTACTATCATACTTGGCATTGGTATAACTTGGAGTAGAATGTTGGTAAGTACTTACCAATTATCTCAGCTCATGATTTTTTGGCAAGTTCAAACCAGGAATGAATTTTGGCTTGTGTGCCAATGTTAATTGCCTTCTCCCAAATCAGTTCTTCCCTTGCTTAACCGAGGAGAATAATAATTTGGAAGGAGGCCTTTAAAAATTCAGAAGGTGTGTTTTTAGAAATATTAATTTTAAAGGTCTTGTTCTTTCTTTCAGCATTGTTAGTGATCTCTCCTTGTTCTGTAATTATAACACTGAAGATGGTAAACCTTTACATTCTCAGCTTGATATAAAAGCAGTTTTTTAAGTCAAATAAGTTTATAGTGTAAGATTTTTCTCTGTAAATGAATAGTTTTTCCTTTACTCAGAATTTGTTTTTTTTTGCTAGTGTGCATGTGATTTTCTCTTTGGTCTTTTTAAACAGGATTTTATCTTAGGCATAATCTTCAATCTAAACTTCTAGTTGCAAAAGATCAGTGAATAATTACAGTGAGAAGCTATTGCAAATGAAATAGCAATATAAATTAGTTTCTCTGAAGTTTTACTATTTTTTTTTTTCCACGTAATGTGTTCTTCTTCCTCCATTGCTGGAAGCAGTAAACAATGTACTTGTTTATATCTGGTATATTGTGTTGCTTCAGGATATATGAAGCTCTCATGGGATCTCTTTTCTCTTGGATGCCGTGTCTTCTGCTCCCCCAAAGCATTCTTTCTCAAGGTCAGTTGTAGTTTATTCATATGCTAGCAGACAGAACATTGTTTCAAAAGCAGTTGAACTAATAAAGTCCCATTTCCTCTGTGTATGTGTTCTACATCCTCTAGGGTTTCTTCCCTCCCTTCTCTTCATTGAACTCTAGCTGTTCCTCAAGCTCATAACTTCTGTCACTGGACAGAGGACAAAGTGTCTCTGCCCTTGTGGATCATTGTGGCCTTATGGCCAATGTCTGTTGCCAAACCATGTGTGATAGCTGCTTTCTTCTTGCATTTCCCACTGCAGGGACTTGTTCTGTCTCTACAAAGCCTGTGGGAATTTGATTTTCATTTGAGGTCTTTATTGCTCTGTCCAGTCTGATTGAAATAATCCAATCAGTCAAAAGTTTACTAAGATTAAGCTGATTTGGCATAACAAACTGAAGCAGGGATAGGCAAGCAATCTTAGGGAACTTTGGAAAATTTATTTAATTTATCTGCACTGATCCAATAATGTTGAATAAGCAATGAAATTTCTGACATATCTCTAACAGTTTAACAGAAGACACGATTTTCCTAAACGTCGTCACATTTACTATCAGCCATGTATTATGTTCCAGTTCAACAGCTCTTAAATTGATATCTCACTTATTGTTGAAGTATTTTTCTTATCACATTGTGGTTAGTAAAGGCCCTCTTTTGTCACCATTTCGTCACATTTTCTTCCTAAACTATCACTTCATCTTACGTACAATGATTGGCTCTGTTTTAGTACCTTTTAAAATGAGTACTAAACACAAGACATAGATCTCACTAGTTCATATAAAAATGAATATATTGTTCAGTATTTCAGAGCATGATTGAACATGACTGTGATAATTCCTGATGTGCACAAAGACACTTCATTGTCTGTCATTTTTTTGATCACTTAAATGAAAAAACCTTATCTGCACAGATGCCTTTTAGTGATCTGACTAATTTCCTTTTGGAGTATAAATTGCACATGTTGTAGATAAAATAAGCTGGCTCTCATGTCTAATTATTATATATTAAAGGAATATTAATATAACCTTAGTATCAATCTTAATGTTTTCTTGAGCAATAACTAGTTTTAAAATTTCAGTATACTTTTAACCATTTGATCAAATTATGAGTTCAGATCTTAGTTAGAATTATCTTTTCTTGATATCACTTGGATAACAAAGCCATGGTGAGTGAAGTGAGCTAAAAAAATAATAGCCTCTCTCTAAGATTCCACATAATTACAGAACTATATGTATGATAAAATATTTTTTTGTGCCACTTAAACTAAGGAAAAACGTGAACTAATAAAAAAGACAGGACCTTGTCATGGTTTAAAGATGGGCCCACTATTAAACCGGTGGCAGATGCTCTCTGTTAACCCTCCTCCCCCCCAAGAAGTGGAAGGAAAAGAGAAAAGGGAGAGGGACTTAGGGGTTGGAAAGTTAAAACAGTTTTAATAAACTATAATAATGAAAGAGAGTACAATAATAATAATGGAAATAATTAAATATATACAAATATATACAAAACCAAGATCGAGCTCCCCTGATGCTGATCATGTCACCACCAGCGCTGCAGGGCAGGCTCCGGGAAGGCCCAAACTGGGCCCAGCACCGGACAGGGACTGGATTCAGGGATGCACGGATCAGGATTGAGGACAGCATGAAAATGGACAGAGTCCTCTTTGGACACTGGTCAGAGAAGAAGGGCGCGAGAAGGGACAGAATGCTGAGACTCTCATGATCCCCACGCTTTATACTGAGAATGACATGTACGGGATGGAATACCTTCATTGGTTAATTTTGGGCCACCTGCCCTGTCCACTCCTTCCTGGAGGAGCGACCCCCCCTTCGGCTCTTCACTCGTAAGCAGTGAGAAATTTAGCAGTGACCTTGGTTTCTCTAAGGGTAAGTACAGGAAGAGCCTTTCTGCATAACATCCCTACCGGTGCCTCAGTGATAGCTACAAACTTCGAGCGTTATCAGTCCTGGAAGAAGACACTGTCTGCAAAACATGCAGTTAGTTTCAGAAAGTGCAGATACTTAGAAGAGACTTAGCTGAAAGTAAAATCACTGAAAGGAAAACTGGTCTGTTTTAGGCCAAACCAGGACAGACCTCTAGTTTGCTTATTCAAATCAAATGTACTGTGTGCTGCAAGAATGTTAAATTGTCAGAAAATGTCCTTTTGAATTATTGTGGATGCAGATGTCTACTCCATTCTTCATTCTTGGACTGAATGTTCTCAGCAGTTTCAGCTTCAACTAGGGTGGGCTTCAGAACAGGCTGTGCAAACCAATATGATGGGATGTTTATGAAGCATTTGTTGTCATCTAAACATGAAATTAACTTACTCAGCCAGACTTTTCTGTGGTGTTTTGAGGGGAGGGTCTGTTTATGTTTTGACTTTAAAAATCCATGCATGGTAATAAAACTGTTTCTCAAATAGCCTTCACCTTACGTGTCATTTTTTTTTTGCAATTTATGTTTGGGCCTTTTTATTTATGTAAATGCATACTTAGAGTGAAAATGTGCATTTTGCTAGTCCACTTGTCTTCTGATTGTGTTTATATGTCACAATAACTACAAATCTAAAAATAATTTTTCTGAGTTTTTGTCCTTCACATTATCTCTTTCTTGATCTTTTAAGGGAAAAATAATTTAAATACCCATACTAGTTCAGATCTTGTGTGGAAATATGAGATAGTACTCTAAATGCTTTCACTTCAAACAGTTTTAAATGCATCTTCGGAGAAAAGGAAACTTGTTGAAGGTGTATGTTTTATTTGGAATAGATGCATCTTTGATCATATTGATGTTCAATACGTAGTGCAATATTTCAGCAGAGAAAGTGTAATTGTAACATTTGTGCAAGGAAACAGTTTTGTCCAAATTTTCTCATACATCTCAAAAATAGATTTTTGTCAAGAAGCTTTTTGACTGCATGCTAAATTGCTAAATGTTTTTTACTACTTTCTCTTCACTAAGTCTACCCGGGCTCTACTCTTGGCTCTTCTTTTTCTTCTACAACTTAAGAGTGTTCTATGGCACTCTCAAACCTTCAATTATTTATGTAAATACAACTAAAATAAAGATTATATAATAAAGAACATCTTAAGGTCTCCTATGCAAAGTTCAGCTGGCAAAACAATTCCACAGAATTCAACGAATGAGTAATTCTCAAGCTATCTCATAAGATAAGTAACAGTATTTAAGGAATAACACAATAGTTTGTTTGTTGTTTTGTTTCATTTTGTTTGCTTGCTTGTTTGTTTTTAATGGTTCACTAGTACTAATAATATGGGATGTTGTTGTATAAATGGCCAGTTTTAATAATAAAATAGGTTCTGTGTGTTGGACCTCTCTATTCAAATACTTCTTGCCTTGCATTGGACATCTTTCTGTTTTCCTAACAAGGACTAGTGCAACAGCATGCTATCATTCACAAGTTAAAACCAGGTTTCTATCCAGATGCGTCTACTGTTTGGATTGCCTAAGATTACCTGCTGTGATCCATCTTGGGCCCCAGTTTGGGTGCTGCTACTGCAAGGGTTTCTGTAGTTTTCTTGAGCAGTCTCTTCTTTAAAAAAAGTGTTCAGTAGCAAGGTTCGTCACGCCAGTGCTGCACAAGCACTTTTGTATTGGCATTAGAGGTGACAGGAACAATGTAGGAGCAAGAACAAAGATCTGAAAAGGCAAAAGATGGTGATGATTTTTATGAGGATCATAAATCATCAAATGTGACGTGAGTCTTGACTACAGCAAAGAAGAACCGATAGTCTTCTGATCAATAATGTATTTGGTAAAGTCAAATAAGAGAGACTTATGTCAAGACATTTCTCTTCAAAAAAGAGATTAAGATAACACACACAACTTTAACTGATGTGTCAGGGTTTATAAAATTGAACTATGCTCCAAGAGACTGATGTTGCCTCTGGAAGTTTCACAGAGTAGCAGATCCTTCAGCAAGCTCTCTATCTTGTTTTGCTGTCTGGGCATTCTGTTATTTCCTGGACTGCTGTGTGCTATATGACATCTTTGGGACATACTTGGCTGTATTCTGATCTCTCACATGCCAGCTCTTTAACTCCTCTAGGATGAAGTGCAACAGACCCAGATAATCACAGAATAGGTGGTTTATTTGAAACACATTCTCTGTTCATTTTGATGTATGGCTCAATTGTGATGCTTCAAGAGGAAAAACAGAGGAAGTATAAAACGAATAAAAAATCGTTAAATAAATACTAATAAACAGACAATGTCTTTATATGAATTTATATTCTGTGTGATGCTTTTGATTCTGGAGGAAAAACACAGGAAAAGGAAAATGCACAAGAGCATACAGTTTCTAGATACTTAAATGAGCAAACATTAATGTGTTTGAATGTCCACAAAATACATAGACAAAGGTGATGTTGTGGTTTAACCTCATCAGGCAACTAAGTGATATAACACAGCTGCTCACTCAATCCCACTCGGTGGGATGGGGGAGAGAATTGGAAAGGTAAAAGTGAGAAAACCCATCTGTTGAGATGCATTTAGAGATTCTGAGCGTCACTCTGTAATATCACAGGTATAGAAATAAGGTATAGAGTGAAATTAATATCAGAACAGATTTTTAAAAGATAGTGCATTTAAAAGTTTGCTGGTTGTGTTTCATATTGAGAGAGGACGGTAAGTTTTGGGGTTTTTTTTAATTTATTTAAGATATGCACTTCCTTGAGGTATCTATACACATCAAAAGAGAATCCAAGAGTTCAAAACTTCCTTTTTTGCTCACTGTTTATTTCTAGCAATAAAACATGTTGAGTGATAATTTTTGACTGACAGAGGTATAAACATTGCAACGTTACTTAAATGCAATTTACACCTTCATCTGTCTTGCAGTAATGCTTATTTGTCTATAAAATAACAAAATATACAGTTAGTGAATATTTACCTTCTTCCTCACTGTTTTGTAGTAAGGGAGATAAAACCTGTTTGGATACACATCTCCTAGTAGCTGGCATACACCATTAAATAGGTGCATAGGAGAAAAGAAGAAGGAAAAAAAGAGAGTGGAACATAATTCAGAGTGTTACTGAGTGGCTGACTGGGCAGGGTTGCAGAACCAAGGTTGATTCCTGTTTTAAAGTGGAAAGTCTGTATTACTAGTAAAAGCGGAAAGCTAGCATCCCACAACTTCTACTAAGGAATTTGTAGTAGTTCTATGACAGAAACTTCAGGTTTCGGTAAAATGTTTGAGTTCTAGTTGTTAGAATATTTCTTCAGCTAAAGACTCAAACTCCTTTGAGATTGTTAAGTAATACTGAAGATTTTTAGGTATAATGCAAAGCAAATTGTTTCTTTTTCTATTTCTTCATGGCCCAGAGCACTCATTACAGGTGTTACTCTAATAAAAAGCTGGTATTTGTAAATATTTGTATCTGAATAATCATGTGCTATTTCATTTTTACTTTCCAATTTTCAGCCCTTTAAGCCCTAGAGGTCTGCAAAAAAAAATTTCTTATCCACTGTATCTCCTTTTGAGAGTACATTGTAGAGAGATACTAAATTATTTCTGTAGTTTATATGTGCAGCATGGAGTGCATTGGATATGTTCTCACTTACTCATTTTTTTCATAATATTAAACATTTTCAGTAAGGTTGTTTCATTTTCTTTCTGCAATGACGGGTTCTTAGAAATAAGATGGAATAATGAGTAAAGCCAGATATGAAGTGTGGCTTATGTTCATAATCAGCTCTATTAACCATCTGTGTTCATTTTATTTAATCACTATAGTCAGGTTAGTCTCTAAAAGCTAGGTCTCTCTAAGGCAAAGAGGTGTTAGACCAATGAATACTTTTTAAAAATTTTCTTTTGTTCTTTCTGAGAAATAAATTTGCTCCCTACCTTGAAGTATAATATATATAGTCCTGGGAGTATATTTCTGTTATAACAGAAATCAGGGAAATTCTACTCTCAGCCTTGTCTTTGCTGCACGTTATCTCAGCATTTTCAGAGGCTGAAAAGTCAACATCGTAATTACTGCCTCTTTAAAACGGCATATCTGATGCGTTTATTGGGACCGTTTGTCCATCGTAAAGATATAGATGACTCGTCACACTCCCAAACCTCTTGATAACCTCCTTATTTTCATAGTGCTCTGGCAGGCTGCAAAGACATCAAGCAGGGTGATCTGTTCAATTCCACATGTTTACATACTCCTTCCCCATCCTTTTTAAAGACATACATTACGTGTAATGTTTTCTGTCTTGACAAGTTCAGTATTGTTATTGGACCCAACTCAGTTCTTTTGAAATATCCATGACAGTGGGAAATCATTGGACTTCTAACATCCTGTGCTAACATCCAAAACCTGACTTTGGTGTCTTTCAATTAGAGTATCAGGCCATCAGACACCAGTGGAGAAAGTGCAGGTCCCTCTGGAAGTCAGAGTTTTGCCTTTAGATTAGTGTCAAAATATGACAAGATGTTACGAGAATGTTATTCTTCCATTGTCACCCAGATTCTTAGTAACAGATTAACTTCATTTGGCTTGCAGGTTCACCCAGACTTAGATTTTTTACTCTTCCACTGTTTTATGAATGCTCCAAAACCTGGACTAAATTGCTAACAATGATCAAATCAGAAATTTGCTGCTTCTCTGTCAATTTTGTTGCTTGTAGTTGTAATTAATAAATGCACTGTCAGGCACTGGCATATGGTTAATAGCTCCTGATATGTAACAATCTGACCTGTATGATTCCGACTGTAGTCTTTTAGGAAAGATAAATGTGCCATTCAATAGTCTTTCTCATGTAGGTATTATATGATTAAAATTTTTATGATGAAACAATCCAAATCCCAGGCCCTCCAGAGCAGCTTGGGTTGGCAGGTGTATCCTCCTTCTGAAGTCGCTGCAACCACCTGTCAGTCCAAGGACAAGAGTGTTGGGCAGTTGCATTGTGAAGCATGCATAAAAGGGGTAAAGAAATTGCACATCTGTGCTGGACAAGGGAGAAGTAACATGCTAGAAAAAATAAAAATTAAGTCATAGAATCATAGAATCATAGAATTGTTTTTGTTGGAAAGGACCTTTAAGATCATCAAGTCCAGCTGTTAACCTAACACTGCCAAGTCCACCACTAAACCGTGTCTCTAAGCAAGTCTTTCCCTTGTATTCTGCAGAAAGCAGTCACAGCTGGCTGCATTTTCTTCTCTAGAATTTCTAAGTTATGCTTTTCATTCACCAAGTATCATTCTAGGGATTAGTCTCTCAAAGGTATTTTTAACATTGCCTCTAAACATCATTTAGAACTTCTTGTAGGCTGAGGTAGCTGTTCGGTTTGTACTTACCATGTAAGTATACTTTAGAGATTCCTGACTTAGACTACTAGTAAATGGAACAGCTATAATCTCCTACTCCAGAAGCATTGCTACTGGACTAGTAGCAATGTGACTAGTAACAATGTTTCTGGAGCTTTAAAGCAATGTTCTCTTCTCTGCAGAGAGTTCAAAATTTAGCTGATTATATAAGGAAAGAATTGACTATGGAGATGTACCTTATCTTGACCATGAGAAACTACTGACACCACAGTCATGAGCTCCTAGGATGCTCTTGCTGTTTTCCTGACAGCCAGTGAAAAGTAAAATTTCATTCAGATAGCCACCATGAATGGAGCTATTTTGAACTGCATGACAAGACATGCCTATCCCTCCTTTCTCTGTTGGCTGCATATGCTGCCCTTCCTAGTCATTGAAGAAATTCTCTGTATTGACTATTGCTTTCCTTGGTATACTCTTTGGATTGCTTCCTGCAAGTCTAGGAGACTTATAAAACCTGTCTCGTGCACTGATAGAGAATTGATTGAGTTATCTATTACATTACCCATTTCAGAGCATGAGGTCATTTGGCGTAAGACTCTGGATATCACCTGGTATTTTTAGTCAAGCACATGAACTGGGGTATACGAGGTGCAGGTGTAAAATTAATGGAAATATGATGTTTTTTAAAATACTGTATTTCCTGTCATGGGAATAATCAAATTTTAAACCTCATGCTAGAAAAAAATGCTGTAACATTATCTTTATGCATGTCTTTGGATATGCTACTTTTAGAACAAGTCATAAGTTGTCTAGTTATAAATCTGATGAAAGGCCAATTCACTGATTCCAAAGAAGTCTCTAATATAAACTAAGACTACATTGTAATACATCAAATGAAAGTATAATCAATCTTTTCCCTTCCTTGCAGTACCTTGTTTAATTGGTCATGTTAATTTAGCTTATAGATCCTAAAAAAAGTTCAAAACATTATTTCCAGGTATAAAACTTTCTACTTCAGGATTCCTTAAACAAAATTTCTCCCATTATATACAGGGGGATAGAATGATTATCTAAAGAGTTTTATAGTATATCACTTGAACTTCTTTTTGTACTAACATTTTTGTTTACCATTATTTCTTCTGTATGTCAACGGCACAAGTGAATCTACAAGAAAACATTCAGTTAAGTCAGCTTTGCCTTTAGCCAGCAAGAGCTTCTGAAACAAAACATCATAAGCATCACTGATTATTCAGAGTAATGTTCTCCTATGAATGATCAAATTTCTTACTATACCTTGCTTTCTTGATTTTGATTTGCTTAGTAATCCCTTGTTTAAATCAAACTGTTGATATCTGAATGTCTAAAACAGACAGAAAAATAATTTTTCTTTTTTTTTTTTTTTAATCTGTTGCTGTTAGGTTGTGGCTTTGGTTTATGGTGATTCTTGTATCAAAAAATAGGAAATTCTAAAGGTAAAAATAAAAATTTTTTCTTCATCTTCCTTGAGAATAGTCTGTGGCATGGATGATCTAGGACAGACAGGAAGCACCCTGAAATAACAAGGGATTCCACAAATTCATAATAAACGTTTACATCTAAGGAACTAACTAAGGAGTCAGTCTAGGTTTAGACTTCACTCATATTCACAACCATTTTCTAACATCCTTAAGTTCCTATACTTGGACACAGATTCTCAAGGAGAACAAATCAATATAGTTCCCTGAGAGAAGCTAAACTATACCTATTTGCATTCATCATGATTTTGATATTACTTGATTAATAGTTTTCCTGTGACTTAGTTTTGTGGTTATTAATATTTAATGGCATAGAGATATGTTTACTTATCTTGTGATTGACACGCGAAAATTTCAAAGTTGTCAGTGGTTTTCCCCTCATTTTTCTTCATTGCAAATCCTTTCCATAATTGACACAGCACAGGCACTGACTTTTTGTAAAGAATCTTTCATGGAAATGTACTAGACATTGGTCTTTAAACATGTAGCTGTAACTGAAGATGTCATAAGCAAACAAAGCAGAGTTCTTAAAAGGTAGCTGAAAATCCTATGCCTTTCAAATTGTTTGCATTTCATTTTCTTGAATACTTTAATGTCAATTTCACAGTTGTCACAGATACATCTAAGCTGGCTGATCCTAAATTTATCATCCAAAATGCAAGCAGGAAAAAAAAAACCAGTATTTTGTTGGTTTCAGAAAAAATCCATTCTGACTTTATACATAATGGGGTCATGTAAGCTACAGATGACACCAGTGGCAATCTAGGCCAGCCGTCTCTATCTAATGGTGGTTGATATCAACTCTTTCACAGAAAAAAGTAAGAGTTCATAATGAATAATAATGACCTTAAATGAAGTTGCTTCCAGACCCATTTCAGACTGTGATTGGTTTGTGCCTTTAGAAGAAATTTGAAATAAAAACTAGTATCATCTGTTGTAATTTTTAATTACTGAATCCTTTTCTGTCACAGTATGATAACGACTTCCTTATATATATTCAATGTTATGTACCAGAATATACAGCTCATTCTGGTTGCACTTTGTTATATTGTTCTTCATAAATGTAAAAATGGTCAAGTTAAATTGTGCAGTTTCTTTCTTATGCTCCTTATTTCTTCTCCCAGTGACTGACATTTAAGTAATGAGTAAAAGACATTGATACAACCCTAGCCTTTTGATGTCTAGTATTACTTGCTACTCATCTTAAATCTTATTTTTTCTGTGGCTTTTAGAAAAAGAAGTGGGGGGAGGAAGCAGAAGCTGATCTTATTCTTATAAAACAACAAATACAACGAATGAAGTGTGATGACTATGCAATCCTTTTGTGTTTTGCTTTTTGTGTATGAAGTTTCTAAGATTTTTAAGGTAGGAAAAGCAAAGGAAACCTGATTGTACAATTTTGTCCTGCTGGCACTGGACTGGAAGTGATCCAGCATAATACTGGAAACTGGATCTGTTTTTTTCTTTTGCTAGATATGGAGTTCACTTGTCCATGTAAATGTTTTCATCAAGACACCTATTAATGTAAAGCAGTCTCATAATTTCATAAGCTAATTTTCAGGCAGTCTTATAAGGAAAAATCTCAGCCCAAAACCTGACAGTTTGAGAAGAGCAGTGATTGAAAAGAGGAGTTTCATCTATGCTGTAAGGATTGTAATTTGTTGATATAGAAGTTCTATCAGACTTTACACCAGTGTAGATGACTTCTTCGACAGATGGATTTTTTTCTGCTAATATGACTGCATTGTCTTTCCATATGATGGGTACTAAGATGTCAAAAGTTTTCTTCTTCGGAGGCTGTCTAGACCTGTTTGAGACCCGTTTATTAATAGTGAGAAGCAGCATGGAGAGGAAAGAGGGAGGGTTTTTTTAGTATCTTCCAAAATTGTGCATGCAGTATTTTGTAGTTCATATGCACTGGGACCATTAGCACAACGAAGGTAAAAAAGACAAGCGTTCTCAGCTATATTTGTTGCTAATATTCATAGCAAAAAACGTACATATGTTCATAGACACTGTGCATGTTAAAAGATTCACTATTTGATCCATCGTAATCTATTTTACATGGGATGGTTCTCATATAGGCTGGAGTAAATTTCTTGATTTTTAGAAAGTTGCTTTGGATTTGTACCAGAAATGCATATGCTTTTTTTTTTTTTTCCCCACACTGTATATGTCAACCTGTCATTCTCCAAAGCTGCATTCCTGGTATAATTTACTGTGTACCATATTGCTGATGAAAGGTTTGTTACCTGATGAAACTAATTGCTACAGATTATGCAATGCAATACAGCTCTTTGAGAAATCTAGCAGTTTTACATGGCTATAAAATTAGTCTTTTACTATATAATTAAAAGAATAGTGTCTTTGTCCTGATTTCTTTATGATTTAACTGACATGCACACATGCATGCACAAAATAGTTAATACGTATAAAAATGAAATTTGCTCTGCCAGCCGTAGTCATTCAGAAATGATACACAGCAAGTGCAAAATCACATACAGTCTAGTGATTTAGAGAAAGACAATGAAACAAGAGACCGGATTTATAGAGCTCATCCTGTGCCATCTATCTTATGGATATGGGAAGGAATTTGTAATCCACTCTGCTTTTTCCCTTGTGTGTGAACACAAACAACAGAACAATGATTTTGTTTGTGACTGAAGATGGAAATTATGCCTTGGGGGGAAGTTTATCAACACCATGGAAAGCCTTTGCTGTAGGGAGATGTGTTACTGGAAAAACATATGTATAAATATGCACAAATATATATGCATCTATGTTTACATACTAATGGATCTCACTTTCTCAGCTTGCCAGGGCTCTGACCAACTTTGTTACTGTGGAAGAGTTAACAAAGAGCAACTGAATTTCTATTCAAACAGGGTGGCCTTCTTTTCTGGGTGGTGCAGCTGCCTCTGAAGTAGAATCTACATTAATAACAGTTTTACCCTTCCATTTGGCAAGATCAAGGCTCTTCTTCTGGCAAAGGAGTACAAATACCAGTGGGTAGGAGATGCTGATGGTAACCCTCCATATATGTCAGATTTTCATTAAAGAGAAATGTTCTGTAGTCTTTGGCAAAGATCAGTTGCTGCAATAACCACTGCTTTCCATCACTGCTTCCTTTTCCCTTCTTCCAATTCCTGTCATCATCTTCTGGATACTTAAATAGGTTCATTCTTCGTACTGTTCTGTTTTAGGAGGCTTTTTGGGATGTTTGTTTGTTTTTCTTGGGTTTATTTTTGTGTTTCTTCCCCTCTGTCACTCCTTCCAGTTTCCTCTTGGGGAAGTTAAGCTCTTGTGCTATAATTATCAGTGTTATCTCTTCTGGAATCAATGTGTATTCTGGAAAGCTGCTTAGATATTTTTTTGTCAAAACTTTCACCTTCAAGGGTACTAAAGTAAATGCAGTACAGCGAGAAATTCCAAATTCCTTTATCTTGGAGCTATTTTAGTTCATACTAGTATAACTTTTTTTTTTTTGTTAATAACTTTTAGTGCTTGTAATCTTGAGGTCAACTTCCATACAAAGACATCTTTAGTTTTAATTTGAAAAAAATCCAAATAACCACAAAGTGGTTTTACCTGCTTAAAGGGCACTCTGTTACTAAACTACTGAAATGGATTGTCTTCATAACTGAGGCGATTTCAAACTATAGGTTTTTTTTCTCAAACATTGTAGTCCAAGCTTTCAAAGTCTGATACTTGGCATTAATTTGAAATAGTTTTGCATGAAAGTGTCTTCTGAATGCATATCAAAGTATCCAGTAGTATGTCAGTGCAAATAATTTGATTTTAAGGGGGAGGAGGAGTGATGTTTGTTTGGGGTTTTTTAATTCACCACAGCTGAAATGAACCAAAGAGCAAAAGACCCATTAGTGTGAGCTCAGAGCAGTACAAGAGAGAAGAGACGATATGACTGTCTCTCCTGTAATGCTGATGACAGCAAAAATAACCTTAGTCAGATAAATGAATGCTGTTGAGGTCTGTGGAGCAAATGGATTCCTTTAAAAGCCAGAATAGATGAGTGAGACTTAGAAATAGTTATTAAAAGTTAGACAAAAAGAGAAAATACATTGTACCAGTTTAACTTTTTAATTCCAAATCTAAATTGAAAATTCTCTTGAAGAAGTTCAGAGAACAAAAGCAAGACCTTTGAGTCTTTCTTTATGTTCTGCTTTGTCATCAGTCTTTTTTTTCCCTTTTGTAGTTAAACTTCACCAATAATTATTAGGAAAGAAAAAAACAAACTGATATCTCAGTAAATTTGAAGCAATTCTTTTTTGTCTATTCTAGGTTATGGTTTTTTTCCCTGATATCTGCACTAGACTTATGATGCTTCTTCTATGCTTGCATGTGTTGGTGCTCCAAAGAAATTTTAAAAATTGGAATAGTGGCTGCAACAACTCAGAAAGACGCAACAGAGGTTTTTTCTGAAGTGTATTGTGTGCACCTGGTAAGATACTATATCTGACTATTCAAAAGTCCAGAAGTAAAGAAGTCTAGGACTCACATTTTCACTCACTGTTTGAAAGTTACATATGCCCTTTTACTTAGCCTATGATTCCTAGTTGGCTTTATTTAGATCTGGAAAAAAATCACAGATTTTTTGAGGCCTGAGCTATTTGATAGTAAATGGAAAGCATGTATATGTTAATGCTTTCACAATTAAAAGAAAGCATAATATACCACAGCATTTTTGAACAAAACGAATAACATTTGGACAATTTGGATCCCAGAGTTTCTAATCAGCTGTTCTTTGAAACAGATGTGGTATGAATACTTGGTTGACTACCAGAATGACAATGCCAATATTAGAAGTATTACAAAATTCTTCTAGGTTTCTCATTTAGCAATTGCACAGTTAAAAGTGGCTCTAGAAATACTAGAAATTAAAGACTGGCAAGTTTTCCTATCTAGAACTTGATCTGTTATAGGAAGTAATAATTTTGTTCAGAATCTGAACGCTGTAAAAAGAAGTCAGCAAAATGTGGAGGGAGATTCAAACTGGGACACCTACTGGGTGATTTTTGTGGCTTCCTTATTTTGGTTGATAAACAGTTGAGGCATCTATTGACATCAGCTAGATCTGGAGTGGTTTGTTATCACTTAAATTGGTGCAATTGTGAGAGAGAGGCTGTCACCAGAGTATATGCTCATCTTTATATTTAGGCCAGTGAACTTCAAAGAGAGAAAGGGTCATTAATTTTCTAGTTCTTGGCAGTGTAAGTTTGAGCCTCCCCTTTCTTGTCAGAATGAAGGAGTGCTCAGGCTTTTCTGTCTTCTCATAGGCAAAAATTCGACTTTTCTTTCTTAGAGCTTCCCTGATTAGCACAAAAGTAAACATAAGCTTTAGTTCTATCTCTCAACTGAGAGTAGACAAAGGTACTCTAGCAAGACAGAAATGTGTCATAAAAAAAACAAGGTGCTCAAGAAAAAAAGCATAGAAAGTGAAAGTGTCCTATTTGCATATGCTATGTAGGTCATGGCAAATCTACCACAGCTCTTCTCATTGGCTTTTATCGCATAAAATTGCACAGATCTTAAAGTAGGAAAAGGAAGAATTATCCCGGCCTTTTCACAGTTGAATGTAAGCACTCGGTCTGGTTCACTTCTCATCCGGGCAAGGAAGATCAGCTTATTTTGACACCTGTTGGCAGCTTAGATGATACCTCAAAACATATTTACAACATTTGCGTGTGTGAACTTGGAAGTGTTGAGAGGGTAGATCATTACTGTTCTTCCACTACATTAAGTTGATTGGATTTTGGACTGGATTGGATTGGATTTTGTATGGAGCCAATTGGTATATATTTGCTTAAGCATATATCAATACAAATGCGTGTAACAAAGATAGCTTCAAATCTATTTCTTTGCATCTTATTTAAAATATAAAGCAAAGTGTGTTAGATTGTTAGACTCTGTTGACATCTAGTGGCTACTGGAGCAATGGCAAGCTGTTTAATCCTTCCACATTGTATAAAGGAAGTTTGTGGGGAGAACAAGTCAAATTATGGCTCTTTGTAATATTATTATTTTTTCTGACCAATAAGAAATGTGAAAATAGTTATGTTATTTTAACACTTCTGGTGATTGGTTGAGATCTTCCACTATAGAGTTTGAATACTGTTATTCTTGAGACTTGTTACCCTTTGAGAACTGAAGGAAAACTGAATTTTTATTCACAGAGGCCTCTCTCACACTGAATGCCCAGTATTATTTAACACTTCCCTGTGTTTAGTGTGAGTCTTTAATTCTTCAGTGATGCAATTTTTACTTCAGAGTAGACAGCATCAAAGCTCAGTCTCAACTTGATCCTATTTCATTTTAATGATGCAAGACAAATGATTACTCAGAATTTTCATTAGATTACCTGCGAGGCCCTTTGTAGGTGGCCAAAACTATGTTCAGAGAAATTACAGTTTATGAGAAGGCAGTAAGAGGGATTGGTGTGGTTTCTGGTTTTACCTCTCAAAATGCACTTATCTTTTTAACATTAAGCACTTTATAATTTTTCTCAAAAATCACTGCAGTTGAAAAGTCTTTACTGCATTTTTTTTTTGTTTGTTTTTTTTATTTGTAGCTATAGAGGAAACAGTTGCCTTCCTATCTGTTCTATGTACTACTTATACTGTAAAACTAGAAACTTTCTTGGAGGATAAAGCTTTTAATGATTTCTAACCTTTAATAAGTTTTATGCAGCTGTGATCTTCAAAAATACCCCCAAATTATCATCTCAATATTCAGATTTACTGCAGGGTTAAAAGAGATTTATGTCAAGAACCCCTTTCAAAAACTGAGTTTTCTGTATCATGTGGACTTTCCATTCACTGTTTCATGCTTTCATTTTAAATTAACTTCATAAGAATAAAGGTTATGCTTCTGTACTCTTTAATGTGATTATAACAGCCAAGGTAGAAAAGAAGAAAATTGTAAGCTGTTTCTAGTTATCTAGCTGTCTGTGAAAGTCTAGACCAAAAAAGAACTCCAGTTTAGATCTTGCTGTCCTTCTGCCTCCATCAAAATGAGAATTCATTTTATAATCAACACCTTCTTTTAGTTAAGACTGGGGGAAAATACCAATATCTCTGGAAAATTGCATGTAGTAATCATGTTTGAGTTTGAGTTATGTTTACTCATATTTGAGTAAACAAATTGAGTAATATGGCAGTTTATATATTTATGTAAAACTTAGTGGTGAAGAGTTACCCTATTTGTTTACACATATAGAAGTTGTGATACACTAACTTCAGTTTATGTATCTATCTCTCTCTACCCTTTTTGGTTGTGATAACTTGCAGTTGTCTTACCTCCTTACAATTTAGCTGGTTTTTTTTAATAATTCCTGATTACCTTCTATTTAAATTACAGTTAAGCAGATTAGTACAACTTGTTTACTACTGGAAAGGGAGTGGTAATACCACTGTATAGAATATTTTGGGTCAGAAGAGGTACTATACTGTTTAATAGGAAATCATGCTTAAGTAAGTAATTGCTAGAAGTTTCACATTTTTGTTATAGCAGGTCGAGCTGTGGTTTCTAGAGGGCTGTTTTATTGAGACAATGCATCTGTTAAGAATTGAATGACAAAACTACAGAGGTAATAATGGAGTTGTCAGTCTAACGTGGTGATGAGCTGGTTATAAAGGCCAAGCCAAGTTAGTACAATGAAGTGCTCAAAGTCCTATGGAAGTTACTATTTAAAAGGTATCAATGTGTAGATCCATTGAATTCAGATTTTAAAACACGTTGCAATTTCTAGTTTTTCTGTGCTTGCTTTGTGTGCACCGCCACCTGTTTTCTGTTTTTTCTTATAGCACAAGAACTTAAATATGGAGTACAGCAGTACCATATAAATATTCATGTTGAGGATACCAGCTTTTATTACATGTAAAAAGCCAATTTCCTGTTTTTGTTATGGCTTGTAGACAAGAGTGCATGTTCCCACTCATCCAGAATGGGAACATCTCTCACATCTGTCATAAGCTTAAAGAAAAATGAGAAAGAGATCCTGGTCTCTGGCTTAGTATAAGCAATTTGTAAATAATTGGTAAATCAGGAAATCAAAAAAACATGCATTTGAATAAGTTGTACATTAGTAAGTAACATTTCATGGAAGAACTAAACTAGCTTAGAAGTTTAGAGCTTTAGTTCTTTGTTTGGAACTAGTAAGATTTAATATATTAAATCTTAGACTACATTCTAAAATAAATTCTTTCTCACCTAAATAATTATTAAACCCCCCCCTATCTTTCTAGACAATTTATTGAACTAAATGAATGCTCACTTACTTGATTTTTTTTTCATTCTTTCAGGGCATTTTTTGGTCAGAGTCTTCTGAATCTTTAGATTTTGCAGCCCATCATCTCCAAACTGGAAGGCAAATTCTTAAGTCTATTTACATTGTTTTCTGTTCTTAAACAAACATATGTTCTTCTCTTGTTTTCTATTTCAGTTCTTCTTATGCCTTGGTTATGCATAGGATATGCACCCTTATGCAACTAGGATCCTTCCCACAAGAGTGTAATCTTTATTTGTATTACAGTATTGCTTTCTTTGTGTGCAGCAATGGACAGAGTTCCCTCATCCCATCAGGTAACCACTCTGCCAGCAGTTACCTGTATCCTCTGGGGACCCCTCTCAAGCACCCTTGGTAGGACAGTGTGCTATGTGTTCTGAACCAAAGCCTTTCAAAGTTCCTCAAGCTCAGCATATAGTTTTTTCCTATTTCTGTTGCTGGGCTTGCCTGCCCTCTGCCCCTCCAGTTTTAAGGTGAGTCATGTGTAGATCACAAGTGGCTTTCCACGTGTTATCGGCAATTGTACTGTTAAAGCTTGCAGAAATTTGCGGATGCACTGTCCTGGAAAATCAGATCTGGCCTCTGTCAGATGGTCTTCCTTGTAACAATTCTCAGTGCTTTCTGTTCCTCAGCAGTTTAATTGTAAGTAAATTACCAATTTATTTTGAACCTTTAAGGTGTTTTGTTGGACTTAATACATTTACAATTAGATTACAGCATCTCCTCACCGTGAGGTCATACTTCTTGGTTACTGGGGTTGGATGGTAAAATCTGACCCATTAGTTTTCTGACTCTCTTAGTTTTCTGACTTGTCAGGCAAATAGTGTTTGCTTTATTTTGTCTTTGTAGGCTCTTGGTGTCTTTAGGATATAAATTATTCTATCTGGAAAAAACATTCTGATACTGTTTGATGTTGCTATAAGTTGAATGAAATTTCCATGTAAACTTAGCTTGTTATCTTTATTTTTTTAACTATAGCAGTTATCTGTTTCACTCATCTGTCACTATTCTAAAGCTTCATAAACAAAATAATACAAGATAAAATAATACGAGCTCAAATCATAAAGTTTATCTAGTATTGCTCTGGATGACAGTACTTTGGACATACTGGAGCAAGGAAGCAGATGGCAGCTTACATCAATATTTCACGTCTCTGATAAGAAATAAAGTAGAAGGATTCATAATACAGTCTCTGAAACCTCACGCAGGGCCTTAGTGTACATGTTTCCAAAGGAAAATACTACCCACTAGACGTAGTAAAGGGAGGGTGTCTTTGCAGTATTGATAAAAGAAGAAAGTAATATAAATAATAAGGGGCACATATAAGGAAAAGGTGCAGTGGAGGACTTGAGTCTGAAGTGACAGTAAGGCATTTCATTAAATGAAGTACTCTGATATAACCCAGATGAAATTCTGATAGTATTTGAATAAACATTCAAAGACTAACTCCTGTGGAGAACGCCGTGCGCAAAGGAGTATATCGAACTGTTGATAGATAGGTACTGTGAAGACATGGGTTTAATTCTAACTACGCCTAGTGCTTGTAGTAAACTGAAGACAAGTTAGTCAACAAGCCAAATAACATGTGAAAAACATGCATTTAAGTTCTGAAGGCTAAGCACAACAGCATTCTTGGTGGGAACTAATGGAACTTTCAGAGCAAAAAAGTACATAGTGATTTTTTTTTAATTGGATGTTAAATGTAATAATGAAATTATAGAAGAAATGCAATTTTTTTCTATATATATAATTCCTGGAATGACTCCATAGCAGTGCTAAGGAAGAGAGTGATGAGTAGGCTAAGACATGTAAAAATATAATGCAAAAAGGATAAAGCTACCCTGAAAAAAATGTTTTCCAGTGTTGTCTGTGGTAGTGACATTTCATTTAAAATACCTGGGTGCGGTGGTGGGGTGGGGTGAAATTTTAATCTTAGAATACTTCTAGTGGAGGAGTTTATCAATGTTTCAGGGATTTGGATAGATTTTTTTTTTTAACATTAGGTTATTTCAAGGTATAATTCCCCTTTATTTTGAGTAACTATGAGAAAATCATACAGAGTTATAGTACTATTTTATTTCCTCAATTTTTATGGCTGGGAAGACTTGTTTTTATATGCTTCATACTCTACCCAGTAGGCAGTGAGAATTCATTGTAATGTTTCTGAGCTCAGGGTAAACTTCTGCATCTATCAGACTTCAGGCAGTTTTATGTTAGGTATTCTAGTTAATTTTCTTAGGACTTGTTCCTTTACCTTTTACTCAGTGTTTGATCAGTTTTACTTAGTGTTTCACTCTTCCTTTCTGCCACCTTATCTTTGTGCTTATCATCTAGTAACGAGTTTGTACTTGTCTTAGAAAGACTGCCAGCTGAGACATCAGATTGAGCTCTGTATCTGTAAAAGAAAAATTAAGCACCCCTGGGATCAGTAAAAGCACTTGGAAAAGTGGTGGGCTAGTCAACGTCAGACAAACTAAACTTATCCTTGTGGCATACTGTGGTAGTCTTGTTAAGCTTATCAGTTTTGGGGGGAGTTTTGTTTGCTTTTTTTGGTGTGGGTTTTTTTGGGGGGAGCAGGGGTGTAACTTGAGGAACTTAAGGGTATTTCTTTTCATAATATGAGATATGGTCACTGCACTTCCTAATGACATCTCTTACCAGATGATTGATGGCAGATGAGGGAGAAACATAAGAACTGCTACATGTCGGAACAAGGTACATCAGTATTCCTTAGTCTTTGCTATTACAAGAAGAATGTATACAGATTTAGCAAATAGAAGTACAGATATCTGGCATAAAATGACATCCTAAATATCTCAGCATTATGATGTTTTTTTTGGGTCCAGCTAGAGTTCCCATAAATACTGACCAGCTACTTCAATCATATGGCATTTTCAGGTTGGACATTAGGAAGAATTTCTTCTCAGAAAGGGTCATTAGACATTGGAACAGGCTGCCCAGGGAAGTGGTGGAGTCACCATCTCTGTATGTGTTTAAGAAAAGACTGGACATGGCACTTAGTGCCATGGTCTAGTTGACATGGTGGTGTCAGGGCAAGGGTTGGACTCGATGATCCCAGAGGTCTCTTCCAACCTGATTGGTTCTGTGATTCTGTGAGATTCTGTGATTATATCATCACAACAGAAAACATAGATCTTCTATTTCTCTCAAAAAAGCACTTTGGCATTTCTGTACCCAGGTATTTTGGTCATGTTTAACAACAGAGTTAAAATCCAGAAGAGTTTTTGACCTTAACTTTTAGGGCTAGCTTGATCTTCTCTGGAAGAAATCACAGAATCACACAGAATCACAGAATCAACCAGGTTGGAAGAGACCTCAGGGATCGAGTCCAGCCGTTGCCCTGACACCACCCTGTCAACTAGACCATGGCACTGAGTGCCATGTCCAGTCTTTTCTTAAACACATCCAGAGATGGTGACTCCACCACCTCCCTGGGCAGCCCATTCCAATGTCTAATAACCCTTTCTGTAAAGAAATTCTTCCTAATGTCCAACCTGAACCTCCCCTGGCGAAGCTTGAGGCTGTGCCCTCTTGTCCTATCACTAGTTGCCCGGGAGAAAAGGCCAACTCCCACTTCACTACAACCTCCCTTCAGGTAGGTGTAGACTGCAATAAGGTCACCTCTGAGCCTTCTCTTCTCCAGGCTAAACAACCCCATCTCCCTCAGCCGTTCCTCGTAGGTCAGACCCTCCAGAGCCTTCACCAGCTTGGTCGCCCTCCTCTGGACTCACTCCAACACCTCAACACCTTTCTTGAAGTGCGGGGCCCAGAACTGAACACAGTACTCAAGATGCGTCCTCACCAGTGCCGAGTACAGAGGGACGATCACTTCCCTAGACCGGCTGGCTACACTATTCCTAATAGAGGCCAGGATGCCATTGGCCTTCTTGGCCACCTGGGCACACTGCTGGCTCATGTTTAACCGCCTGTCGATCAGCACCCCCAGGTCTCTTTCTGCCGGGCTGCTTTCTAACCACTCTTCCCCCAGCCTGTAGAGCTGCATGGGTTTGTTGTGGCCGAAGTGTAAGACCCGGCACTTGTTCTTGTTGAACCTCATGCCATTGGTCTTGGCCCATCTATCTAACCTGTCCAGATCCCTCTGTAGGGCCTTCCTACCCTCCAGCAGATCGACACTGCCACCCAGCTTGGTGTCATCTGCAAATTTACTGAGGATGCCCTCAATCCCTACGTCTAGATCATCTATAAAGATATTGAACAGCACCAGCCCCAGAACAGAGCCCTGGGGAACACCGCTAGTGACCGGCCACCAGCTGGACTTTGCCCCATTCACCACCACTCTCTGGGCTCGGCCATCCAGCCAGTTTTTAACCCATGACCTTTGGACTCTGTTCAGCAATTGGTGACATGTTACCTGTCCCTTATCTGACGTTAATACCTTAGACAGAAGACACTTTTTTTAAAACTCCCATCTAAGAATGGGGTAGTGCTCAAAAAGATAAAGTCAAAGAGCCAGTTCATAACTAAAAAGACCTCTGCAACTAGACCATTCAGCCACTGCAGCAGGATCTGTAGAACTGCTCTAGTAATGTAAAGACCCTAAGTGGCTTTAGGCCCTGAGTAACTGTAGAGAAAAAGGGGCTGCAATCGAAAATCTATGCTTAGATTTGAGTATTCAGTAATATGAGTGGCACATCCTGTTCCCTACAGGACAGACCTCCTCTTGCTCTCTCAACTAGATGAATTTCTATAGAGTATGTTTTTTTCCCTATATGACATATTCTAAAGCTGTGATGAGATTTGCTTGTCAAAGGAACTAGAGCATACACTGCATATTTAATGTTAAGAAAATGAACATATTGTATTCCTTCTAGCATGTTTGCTGTATTATAGGATAGTATTACACATCTCCTTTGCTTTTCAGACCCTTTGAAACTATATCTGACACACTAGGAAAAACTTACTTCATCGTATGCACGTCAGCCTTTCTTGGGAATCAAGGAGATACATCACGAAAGCACAAGCAGTTAATTAGCCTGAGAGTTACAAGACAGAAACATGGAGTTTTTTCCCAACATTATACACTTAGCAGCAGCAGCTAGGTCCAATGCCAAAACCAGGAGACCAGTAATTGGTTGTTGGTATTGAAACCTTTTTTGTTGCCCAGTGTCCTGCTTTGGCCCAAACCAGGCCAATTAGTCTTAGAGAAACCAAGGTCACTGCTAAATTCCTCACTGCTTACGAGTGAAGAGCTGAAGGGGGGTCGCACCTGCAGGGAGGAGCAGACAGGGCAGGTGACCCAAGATTGACCAACAAGGTATTCCATCCCATACACGTCATTCTCACTTTCCTATTTATCACTAACCCACTGCCTCCTGGAGGTGGGGCTCAGGAGGGAGGGGCCCTCCTGTCTTCCACTGATTGGTACCAGCTTTGCCAATTCTCCAGTTAAAAGCCTGCAGGTGTGATGGCAGGGGGAGCTACTGCATTTTCTCCTCTGCCTGTGCTGGGGGGAGCAACTCTGCCTGAGGAGGATTTCCAAGCTCTCGATCTCGGTTTTGTGTATATTTGTATATATTTGATTATTTCTTTTATTACTATTATACTCTTTTTCATTACTATAGTTTATTAAAACTGTTTTAACTTTCCAACCCGTAAGTCTCTCTCCCTTTTCCCTTTCCCTTAGGGGGGGGAAGAGGGTTAACAGAGAGCATCTGCCACTGGGTTAATAGTTGGCCCAGCGTTAAACTGTGACACCCAGAAAAAGGTACACCTTGTTATTCTCCTTTAGGATATCACATCTGAAGAATTATTGATGCTATATGCGTCAAAAGATTTGATTCTTTGAGGTGTGTAATGCAGCATTGAACACACTAATTTTTTGTTTGGTCCTTAAAAATAGGTTATCTGGGATTTGTGAAGTTTTTGCAACTGAATATGTGCCTACCTATACACATATCAGGGATCACTGTCTTTAGAGTGTTTACAAGACTGACAAGTCAGGTGAGTTTCAAATTTCAGAACAACACTGGATTGACATTAATTAACAATACACACTGCTAATAAATAGTTCTTACCCATTATCCATTATTGTCACTCCATATAGAACACAATTAGTCATTTAAAAGTTCATCTACAGTTACCTGTGAGTATATTACACCAGGGAGTTGACACCATAAAGTTAGCACTGATGGCTGTGGTCCTTGATGGTCTTAGCTATGGAGATCAAAGTAATGAGACTTGAGATCTCTCAATGAGGGAACTGCTGTGGCCTACTTCTGTATTCCCCACCTTTCCAGTTTCATTGTTTTATGTTCCTCAGCCTCCTTCCCAGAGGAAAATAGGGAGAATCTATCTGCTTCTGACATAGCTCATCTTAAATTTTTTGGAACAGGACTCATTCTGGCTTTGTCAGTCATTTTTCTTATTTATTCTGCAGGATTATTCTGGTAGCATCAGACAGCCGTCTTCAGGATTATTTTGGTTTTACCACATGTCTTTCCTGCCTGCTTTCATCCTTGGTTCTCTTGCAGATTTTACTATCTGCATGCTTTCCTGTACCTTGTTTGGATAACTATACCACAAGTCCCTATTTGTCTTTTTGTGGTTGCCTATTATTTATACTTACTGGCATTATAGTGTTAAGAAAAGCTTATGTACAGTCACCTGTTAGGCATATTTCTATGCCTGGTTCAAAGGAAGCTGTGGTGAGTTAGCCTTGGCTGGCTGCCAGGTGCCCACCAAGCTGCTCTCTTAATCCCCCCACCTCTACAGAAGGGTGGAGAAAATACAATGGAAAAGCTCGTGGGTTGACATAAGGACAGGGAGATCACTTACACATTACTGTCATGGGTAAAACAGACTCGACTTAGGGGAATTGATTTAATTTATTGCCCATTAATAACAAAGTAGGACAGTTAAAAATAAAAATAAAACCAAAAACCCCTCCTCCCCATCTTCCTCCTTCCCAGGCTCAACTTCACTCCCAACTATTCTACCTCCTCCCCCTCCCCAGGTGACACAGGGGGAGGAATAGGGGGTTGTGGTCAGTTCCTAACACTTTGTCTCTACCACTCCTTCCTCACACTGTTCCCCTGCTCCTGTGTGGGGTCCCTCACACAAGAAACGGTGCCGGTATCTGCTCCAACACCTTCATGGGCTGCTCCAAGGCCTTCATGGGATGCAGAGGAACAACCTGCTTCACCATGGTCTTCTCCATGGGCTGAATGGGAATCTCTGCTCCAGTGCCTAGAGCACCTTCTCCCTCTCCTTCTGCACTCACCTTGATGTTTGCAGGATTTTTTCTCTCACATTTTTTTCACTCCTCTCTCACAGCTGCTATACAGAATTTTTTACTCTTTCTTAAATATGTTATCACACAGGTGCCACCACCATTGCTGAATGGCTCAGCTTTAGCCAGTGATGGGTCTGTTTTGGAGCCAGCTGGACCTGGCTCTGTCAACATGGGGGCAGCTCTTGGCCTCTTCTCACAGAAACCACCCGTGCAGCCCTCCCCGCCCACCAAAACCTTGCCGTGTAAGCCCAATACAGAAGCAAATGTTAAATAGGTCTTGCTTAATCTGCTTCTTCTTCAGGAGCGCACAATGTTTATTTGAGAAGATACTTAGGACTTGAGACAGCAAATCACTATTAACTAGTTACTGAACATTACATCAGAAACCAGTGAGCTGACAGACCTAATTCTTTTCCATTGTCCTGGACTTGGACAGGAAACATGAAGAGGAGTGAGAGCAGGTATATGTACTGTGGTCCACACTTATTCTTCATTTTATTTCTACTGGAGATCACTAAGCTTGAGTTCTATGGGAACTGGGGAAGAACAACACCCAGTCCAAAACTAACTCAATAGGATCGTAGGGGATAAAGTAGTTATATAATTATTTTAACTATGTGATGAAAAACAGATATGGGACTTCCAAAACAGTAACCAGTATGATGAGAAGAACTGCATGGAGTATTTGCTTGTACTTCTGCATTGATCTAAAACCAAAAATAAACTGCAGTAGCCTTTTCTAGGCTATTCAGTTTTATCCTACAATATGTTTCTGACCAATATTGCTGAAGCCTTCAAATTATTTGAAAAACATTTACATTGAAAATCAATTATTTAAGAACAGAGAATCACACTAAATGAGGAATTAGCGCAACTTAAGTTGCTAAAAGTTTGTGTTTATGTTTTATATTCTGCTGTCCAACTCTTAAGCGTTATGAATACGTCAGTCAGATGTGATTATATGCCTACCTTATCACTTCAATACTATCTGAATTAAAGTGGTTTCATCACTATCATAATTACGTATGTGAAGCTATTTATTCACCAGTCTTTTGCATAATCAGGCGTCATACAGCACTCTGCCCTCTTTGATGGCTAAGTCCCTGTACAGTCTGTGAAGAATTGTACAGGCAATTGAGGAAGACCTGTTGGGACTTGTTCTTTTTTGATGCAGCTGTTCTTTATTCAACCTTGAATTTGCAGCAGATATGCATCTAGTAGCTATATATTCATGCCACAGATAGAAGCAAAAAAATCTTAGATTTTTAGGTTTTAATACATTGTTATTCAACACTTTTTCCCTTCGGATATTTTCAGACTTCCTTTAGCAACAGTTTGATCATATTGTAGTTCATACTTCAATAGTATCTTCCAATTCTTGTTAATGTTTCTAACATTTTAATGGAACTTTTAGGGAAGAAAACCTTTTGTATTTGTTTTCTTTAAAGAAAAGCAAGTAAGGGTGTCAGAAGCTTTTGTAATTAATTTAGAAAGTAAATGAAGTATGTCTAGTTTATATGATATATTCTTAAATTTGCCTATTTCTACATAGGCATTGCAGTAAAACAAATAAACAAAACCAAGGAAAACTTTACAATTAGAAAAGAAATATATTTAAAAAAAATCAGTTTATTCATGAAGTTCCTTTTTTTTTTTTCTAATCACTGTGCATTATGTGCATTCTGTGAGACCAGGGATATTAGGTCTTCCCTGAAAATTTAGTGTGTAGTAAGAGTTGCTGTAGTTCACCTAGTTTTCCTGAATAAACTGTGAATTTGGGCTTCATACTCCAAAAGAGGTATTTACATCTCCAAATGGATAGAATCCATTTACTGTTGAGTATAGCAAGCTCTTCTCTGAAATCTCAGTGTCCCATATGCAAATGTAAAATTGACTTGCTATTTATTCTTTTGGTGTTGATATTGGAATCGAAGAGGTGTGCTAAACTTGAATCAAAATACCAAGACAGTGGATAACAGGAAAGTAGCCAAAGCTGTTCTGGAATAAAATAATTAAAGGTAGTACTCCATATATGAAAGGTTGAAAAGAAATGTTTTAAAAATTCCTTCCATCTCTGGAGGGAGGGGCTTGTCTTTAGTTACTGGAATAAAATAAAGCTAACTCTCTGTCGTATGTTTTTCTGAGTAGTGAATGTACTCAGGTAGATATTTAAACCTTTGGTGGACAGGGGGAGGTACTCTGCAAAGGTGCAAATTTTTACCATTTCACATGAGAGCCTGAGTAAAATGTCTTTTATTATCGTTAATTTATTGGAGTATAATGTTCATGCTTACAAACCCCTCAAAAAAAGTTTTTAAAAAATCCTCATTGATTTGCTATTTGGCTCGTTAACAGAAAGGATCTTGTAGAAGGATGTAATTAGCTGTACACAAAGTAACTATTTGGGTCCTTACACAGGCTGCAGCTTCCTTCTGGAAATATCGACCTGCTCTGGCACGGGGTCCTCCACAAGCCACAGTGCAAACACCCGCCCCATCGGGGTCTCTCCCGGGGCCGCAGGGGCATCTCTGCCGGGGCGCCCGGAGCCCCCCCTCCCCTCCTCCTGCTCTCCCCTCGGGGCTCGCAGGGCTGTTTCTCACACTGGCGTTTATTTAACCCACATCGCACACAGAAGAGTTTCAGTGCTTCACAGGGTGATGTGTGGCATAGAATGATAAATGTGCTGAAACACTTACCAGAAGAGACAGGGAGAAAATGAGAGGGGGAATATGTGAGAACACAGGGAACACACAAATCTTAGCTTCTCTAGCACTGTTGTTTATTCCATGCCATGTATGAGTAGTTTAGGTTCAAATCAAGTCTGTACTTAAGGCTTCCTTAGTCAAATACTTCTTTGTTCAGTGTCAGAACTTACTAATGAACAGAAATAATATTTTAAAAATTCTCCAGTCTGTTTTGTTCATCAGTTCAGCAACAAATTCCTCTGGATTAAAAATATACCTTTTATGTTCATCTGCCTCTTCACTGGTATACCTTTGCCACATTATTCAGTGTATGCACAAAATACTTCTTGGTTTCATCTGTCATTAGCAATGCTGAGAACTCGTATAATTTTCTGAGCACTGTCATTTTAAGTAAGCATTAATGCTTCGTGTTGACTGATGGCAGTAACTGTGACAAAACATTTTCTTGATATGCTGTTAGAGAAAGCATAGTAGTTTTCAACGTGTCTTATAAGTGCTATAAATTAAATGTCAGTGTATTCACAAAAGTTCTTCAGAAACCTGAATTCTGCAGGGAGCTCTTAAGGCACTTATAAACTCACTGTATTTTTCTGTTGGTTAAAACCTGCATCATTACACAGTAAATATCGTGTACACTATATTTAAGTCAAAAGTATACTTTTTCTAATAAAAACTTTAGGGTATCTATGGGTGACTGTCTTGGAATCTGTTTTATGTTCTATAGCAACAGCAAAAAATAAGTAGAAATAAAATGCTTTGTTTGTTTGTTCCCCCCCCCCCCCCAAGATTTTTGTGAAATATTCTTGGTCAGGAAGGAAAAAAACTTTATTACATGCTAGGACAAGAACAAATATTTGTGCATAGTTGAAGTACATTTATTGCAAACATATCTCAAACTTAATTAAAATTCTAGCTTTAAAATATTGAAGTATGTAATTATTTTGAGCTGAGAATTTGAAACTGTACATATTAATGTCTCATTGACAATTCTGAAGCCCGCCCTGATAAAATACTTAGCTTTACTTGACTTCTGTTCCTACCAGAAAACATGTAGTTCATTTTAAAATTGGGTTGCATACGATTTTTTTGTGAAGTTTATGACCAAAATGATTAAATCTACTTTCCGCGAATATTTTGTTTTAATCAGTTGACCTTTTGTGCTCTTCTGTTCTTATTAGAGCCATAAGCTACTGCATTCCTGTTAGGAAACATGAAAACTGCTGAACATGGTTTTAAAAAACTTTTTATATTAAGGTATTAATTCATGATTTAAATGAATATTTTTAAAGAGCTAAGAGAGAAAAGAACATTAACAAACAGTGGTCTGGAACTTTAACCCTCATGAAACGATGGAGATGCCAGCTGACTACCTTTGACAAATAGACTTTTGGAATAAAAAATTCTGTTTCTGAAATAAATTACTTGATCACCAGAACAAAAATGCAGATGGCTTTGGTAGCAAATCAAGACAGCTGAATGTCTCTTCTGTCTTTGTATCACAGTAATTCCTTTCTGTGCCTCTTGATATTATCTGTGAAATAGAGGGAGAAAACTGGTTGCCGCATCAGTAACCATCAGTTGATTTGATATGGTGGAATAAAACACTTTCTGAGAGTGAAGGGCAACACAGATAAATTGAGGAGGAAAGCAATAGCATCATCTAGAAGAGCAAACATAAAGTTCACAAAGAGGTTTTGAAGTAAGAAAATCTGAAGAGCACTACTGATTGCAGGATGAAAAATGAAGAGGATCACTGCCTACTCTGGTTCTTGAATGACTGCAGAATATTTTCTTGCATTGTATCTTCGTTCTGTTTGCTAGCACCACTGTTCAGTCTGTGAAAAAATATTTAATAATTTGGGGAAAATACCAACTTTCTTAAGAAGAAAAAAGACCAATGTGTGTGCACGAAAAAACTCATGCTAATATTTCAGATAATTTCTTTTTTAAGTCTTGCTATTTTAGAAATATGTTCTAGGGGAATATGAAGCCTCTAGGAAAATGTATTACTCATTTTTATTTATACAATTCTGTGACTTATCTCCCTTCATAAAAAGCCTGTCTGCATCTTCTCAGTAACTCCTCCTAGATATTGAAAGCTGCTCATACTTCCCCCTAAGCCAAGCTGAACAAGACCCAGAGACTCAACCTCTCCTCACATGGCAAGTGCTCCAGTTCTGATCTGCTTGGGAGCCCTCTGCTGAACTAACTCCAATTGGTCAGTCTTTCCTGTGCTGAGGAGCCAAAAACTGGACAGAGTATCCAGATGTGCTCTCACAAGTGCTGAACTGAGGGCGATAAACCCCTCAGTTTTGTGCTTGTCCTAGCACGTAAGATTTTTCCTTCCTGACCAAGAATATTTCACCAAAATCTTGTGGGGGGTGGGGAGAGGGGGCACAGGGAAACAAACAAATAAACCCTTCCCACCCAAGAGTACTGAGAGAGCTGGTGAAGAGCTCACTAAGCCACTTTCCATCATTTGTTGTCCATCCCGGGCAACTAGCGATAGGACAAGAGGACACAGCCTCAAGCTTCGCCAGGGGATGTTCAGGTTAGACATTAGGAAGAATTTCTTTTCAGAAAGGGTTATTAGACATTGGAATGGGCTGCCCAGGGAGGTGGTGGAGTCACCATCTCTGGATGTGTTTAAGAAAAGACTGGACATGGCACTTAGTGCCATGGTCTAGTCGACAGGGTGGTGTCAGGGCAACGGTTGGACTCGATGATCCCTGAGGTCTCTTCCAACCTGGTTGATTCTGTGATTCTGTGATTTATCAACAGTCCTGGCTAACCAGGGAGGTCCCAGGTGACTGGAAATTAGTGAATGTGATGTCCATCTACAAGAAGCGCCAGGAGGAGGATCCGGGAAACTACAGACCTATCAGTCTGACCTCCGTGCCAGGGAAGATTATGGAGAAGTAAACATACCAGCCTCTGCAAGATTCAGTCCTTTCATTTTATTTAAAAATATTAGTATCTAGTTAGATACTTGATTGTAGGTTTTACTGGATTTTCTACTGGTACATAGTTTATACTAACACTATATACAAGGGATGTGACCTTACACTCTACCCAAAGAGAACAATAAGATTATACTGCATATTAGCACTTTAACAAACCTGTTTTAATTGAATCGTGTTTGTTATTTTTCCTTGAAACCACTTTTCCTGAAAGAATGAGGTAACAGAGAATGATAATGTAGAATTGTTCTCTGAAACATGATAGTATGCTGTAAGTCTTTGACCTTTCCATCATTTAAGCAATAAGACACCCCAGGGTGTGCTGTTGAAGCATAATATTAACACAGATCACCTACACTGAATTTAGTATGCATGCTGATATCTTACAGTAATGGGCACCCTGGAGTGGTTTATGGAAGCATAAAATGCCAGATAAATTGTTAGAGGGGGTTTCTTATGTCTATAATGATTTCAAATGATTAACACAAAGTTGTATTTAAACAAAATAATAATAAATAAATAAATTTATTTGTTTTGAAACAAAACAAACAAAAAACCCACTTAACCTTGAAGAGCTCTTAAACAAATCTGAAGGTTTTCTAATTATTATTAATTATATCCTTTTGTTGGCATTCAAAGGCCAACTTAGCCTAGGGCATGTTGCCATAAGCTCTGGTATAAATACATAGTAGTAGAGAAGCCCTGTCTGGAGAGAGACTAATTGAAGTAGATAAGCTAGCTAGTTTTGTATTTAAGTATAATTACTAAATACGATTAAACATATATGCAATCACTTTTCTTCCAGGTTTGTGTATTCTCAAACTACTCAGTAGCTCAGTTACATTTGGCTTATTACTTCCCAGGACTTTAAGACAGATGTGTATTTTTTATCTCTTCCTAAGATTTTACTGTGTCCCTTGCCACCATTAGTTGAGAACCTATTTTTTCATTTTTCCTCTTATGCTGTTTTCATGTATGAATTTCCCTTACCTCTTTGTATTCAATAAGTGCCTTAAGAGGATGTAGAAACAAGAAAAATATATCAAAAAGTTCACCTAATAATATCATTGGAAATCCCATTATATAGACCTGAATTTGCCTTATACTTTTATGCTGAAGCCGTTATCTTATTTGCAGACCTGGCTTCTTGGGGAGTATGATTTACCAAATTGCAAAGATAGTTCAGATGTTGTAAATGCAGGTAGAAATATTTCATAGAATCATAGTATCATAGAATTATAGAATCATAGAATGGTTTGAGTTGGAAGGGACCTTAAAGATCATTTAGTTCCAAGCCCCCTGCCACAGGCAGGGACACCTTCCACTAGACCAGGGACACCTTTCCACTAGACTAGGTTGCTCAAAGCCTCATCCAACCTGGCCTTGAACACTGCCAGGGAGGGGGCAGCCACAGCTTCTCTGGGCAACCTCTTCCAATGTCTCACCACCCTCACAGTAAAGATTTCTTCCTAATTTCTAATCTAAATCTACCCTCTTTCAGTTTAAAACCATTCCCCCTCATCCTGTCACTACTTGCCCTTGTAAAAAGCCCCTCTCCCACGTCCTGTAGGCCCCCTTCAGGTACTGGAAGGCTGCTATGAAGTCTCCCCAGAGCCTTCTCTTCTCCAGGCTGAACAGCCCCAAAAGAGTAGAAAGGCAGTAGGAAGCCCGTAGTCAAACTATCATATGAATTTGTGTGTGCTCCTGTGTGGTGTCACAGCCTCTCCCTCACCCACATCTCTGATAGTCTGTACATAAAAAGCAATTATTCTGTGGATCAGCAACTTGGAAGTGGCTATCACTTTAATCTTTGAATGCTCACTTTTCATGGTTGATTCTCTGAACTATACCACTTGAACTATAATTGTGTATTTTATACCTTCTTTAACCGTTTCTTGAGATGTTAATGGTGCTACAGGGAAACTCTGAAGGGATGTACAGAGAGAATTGCCAGCTAGGGACAGTGTAACACAACATACTACTGAGCAGCTTCTGTGTAGGACAAAGAGACAGGAAATGTAATAAATAAAGCTGGGTAAGGAACCCAAAAGTTGTCTCCCTCAGAAATGAGATCAGCTGCTTAAGGCATATGCTTCCTCCTGTCTTAAGTTTTTTCCCAAAGGCAACACAGGAATCAGGGCGGGGGGGGGCGGTGGGGCGGGGAGGATAAGGACAGAGAAAGATGATACCACATTCAGTGATACCAAAAATTGTTAGGAGTCCCATGAGATGACATGCGTACAGGTGATCCAACTTAACACAATGTAGAAGTTGTTAATCCTTTGGAGCTTGTGTTGGATGAGATATTAATAAATGTTAATTATTTTTATTTTTTGCCTCTTTTCTCTCCTGCAAACACTTGGAATCTTATAAACTAACCCTACAATTATTGACATTATTTATAAGCAAAAAATTTCAGTATTAAACAATACATTTCCATAGATTGTCGACTGCAGTATCAAAGCAATCCACATGCAGACTTTGGAGCATATAAACACTACTCTCCTATAATGCCATGTATAGTTCACAGATGTGAAGGAAAAGGTATGTGCAGTGAAGGTGAGAGATGCTCTTGTGTTACAAAAGGCAAGTTCAAGAAGTACGCCTTGTAATTGTAGCAGAAGGGAGCTCAACTTGCTATTACTGATTCTTAGAAAGGTAGCCTGTAGTTTCAGGCTGGCACTTCAACTGAAAAGGAAGGAAACTGGGTTTACTGTCCCATAAAAACTTAAAAAAAGTAACCTTTCTTCCCAGTAGGGGAATTATTAACAATAAGGAATTACCCACCTCGGAATAACCCAACAGTAAAATAATTTCTTTCCATTATGACCAGAAATTCTGGCCATTCATACTCTCAAACTTAATAAATTTTGTGAAATCTGATGTATTGTGTGAGGGAAATGCATAGGATTCCTCTACTTTATTTTTTTGTTTTGACTTTCTAAAAGCTCAGTGTTATTGTTTCAGATAACTTCCACTTGACAAAAAGAAGTGCACTCTCCTTTATTGATGAACAATACCTTCATGGAAGGCACATTCTTGCCTTAGGAACATAGCTTGACCACAGGGTGCATTTAGTTTAAATGACTGACACCAGCCAAATATGGGCTGTGATGATCTTCTTTACTGGTGGAGAGATTAGTAATGCATTGTTTCTGCATTACTGAAAGTAGTACAGATTCAGAACCAAAGCTTACATTCTTCTCTCTGATTTAGCTTTGGCACACACCTGAGAGGTTAAAATCGTTCATAGGCCTCACTAATTAAGAAACATTCACAGCTAATGGTCTTGCCGGTCAGCACGATTAAGCTAACAAAGGAGTGGGTTATTCCTAACAGGATGTACCGTGTAGAGACTCCTTATCAGAAGGATTTCAATTGCTGTTGTTGTTTACAGTATCCTGCTTATCTGGCACAGAGTTGGTGAAAAATGGATTGTGTAACCTAAAGGAATGTAAACTCTGTCCCATTTGGGCAGAATTTGTATCAGCAGAGTCTGACACATTGCTGCTGTGTGTTGTCTCCTATAGCTGCAGTAATACACTGCTTCTGTGCTGACCTGGTCTAAGCTGTATTCCATTTTTTTCCACAACACAGTTAGCTTTGATGAAAAGGCAGTTTTCTGCAGCATCAGAACTACTGGTCCCTTCAGAAAGATCTGCAAGATAAACCTTAGTAAAATGCATGCCCTGAACAGGGATATAATGTTTAATATCATGTTGAATCAGGTACACATGTCTACGTGTATGTAAATGAAAAGAAGAAAACAGTTTCTGAGCAAGAAAAACAGAGTTAGGATTAATGCTGTTTGTTTAGACATAATTTGCCTTCTCGATCCAGTATGTACACACAATATTTAACCAACCTCTAAATTCCTGATCATGTGTGCTTTTTATTTTCCTTTTTTGGAGGAGATGAGGGTAGGGGAAATGTTTCCTTGATTTGTGTATGGAAATAGTACAAGATACCTTAAACATTACAAGAGTATAATTGTAAGACCATGTAGAATGTATTGAGTTCTGTCCAGGGGCAGATCAGGAGTGAGTTGAGAGTTTGTGGGTGCGAAGTAAGGGGCAGGCTGGCAGGGGTGATACTGTTGTGGGTGTCTATTACAGGCCACTGGATCAGGATGAGGAGGGTGATGAGGCCTTCTACAGGCAGCTGAGAGCAGTCTTGCAATTACAGGGCCTGGTTGTCATGGGGGATTTCAACTCCCCTGATATTTGCTGGGAGGCCTACTCAGCCAGCCATCCTCAGTCCAGGAGGTTCCTCCAATGCATTGATGATAACTTTCTGATGCAAATGGTGGATGAGCCAACTAGGAGAGGAGCGCTGCTGGATCTTATCCTCACTAACAAGGAGGGTCTGGTTGAAGCGGTGAAGGTTAGGGCAGCCTTGGTTGTAGTGACCATGAGATGGTAGAGTTCAGGATCTCATGTGGCAGGAACAGAATAGCTAGCAGAATCGCAACCCTGGACTTCCGGAGGGCCAACTTTGGCCTTTTCAAGCAATTGCTAGGGGAAATCCCATGGGACAGGGTACTAGAAGGTAAGGGGGCTCAAGATAGTTGGTTAGCATTCAAGGACTGCTTCTTCCGAGCTCAAGATCAGAGCATCCCAGCAGGTAGGAAGTCAAGGAAGGGTAGCAGGAGACCTGCATGGTTAAACAGGGAACTGCTGGGCAAACTCACGCGGAAGAAGAGGGTGTAGAGATCATGGAAGGAGGGGCTGGCCACTTGGGAGGAATATAAGTCTGTTGTCAGAGGATGTAGGGAGGCAAGTAGGAAAGCTAAGGCCTCCTTGGAATTAAACCTTGCAAGAGAGGTCAAGGACAACAGAAAGGGCTTCTTCAAATACATTGCAGGTAAAGCCAACACTAGAGGCAATGTAGGCCCACTGATGAATGAGGTGGGGGCCCTGGAGACAGAGGATAAAAAGAAGGTGGAGTTACTGAATGCCTTCTTTGCCTCTGTCTATAGTGCTGGAGGCTGTCCTGAGGAGCCCCGGACCCCTGAGGCCCCAGAAGAAGTCAGGATAGAGGAGGAATCTGTCTTGGTTGATGAGGGCTGGGTCAGGGACCAATTAAGCAACCTGGACGTCCATAAATCCATGGGCCCTGATGGGATGCACCCGCGGGTGTTGAGGGAGCTGGCGGAAGTCATTGCTAGGCCACTCTCCATCATCTTTGCTAAGTCGTGGACAACGGGAGAGGTGCCTGAGGACTGGAGGAAAGCGAATGTCACTCCAGTCTTCAAAAAGGGCAAGAAGGAGGACCCGGGTAACTATAGACTTGTCAGCCTCACCTCCATCCCCGGAAAGGTGATGGAACAACTTGTCCTTGGTGCTGTCTCTAGGTACATCAAGGATAGGAGGATCATTAGGGGTACTCAACATGGCTTCACCAAGGGGAAGTCATGCTTAACCAACTTTATGAGGACATAACCCGGTGGATAGATGATGGTAAAGCTGTGGATGTGGTCTATCTTGATTTCAGTAAAGCGTTTGACACGGTCTCCCACAGCATCCTCGCAGCTAAACTGGGGAAGTGTGGTCTGGATGATGGGGTAGTGAGGTGGATTGTGAACTGGCTGAAGGAAAGAAGCCAGAGAGTGGTGGTCAATGGGACAGAGTCCAGCTGGAGGCCTGTGTCTAGCGGAGTCCCTCAAGGGTCGGTACTGGGACCAGTACTATTCAATATATTCATTAATGACTTGGATGAGGGAATAGAGTGCACTGTCAGCAAGTTCGCTGATGACACCAAACTGGGAGGAGTGGCTGACACACCAGAAGGTTGCGCAGCCATTCAGAGGGACCTAGACAGGCTGGAGAGTTGGGCGGGGAGAAATTTAATGAAATATAACAAGGGCAAGTGTAGAGTCCTGCATCTGGGCAAGAACAACCCCATGTACCAGTACAAGTTGGGGACAGAGCTGTTGGAGACCAGCGTAGGGGAAAGGGACCTGGGGGTCCTAGTGGACAGCAGGATGACCATGAGCCAGCAATGTGCCCTTGTGGCCAAAAAGGCCAATGGCATCCTGGGGTGTATTAGAAGGGGTGTGGTTAGCAGGTCGAGAGAGGTTCTCCTCCCCCTCTACTCTGCCCTGGTGAGGCCGCATCTGCAATATTGTGTCCAGTTCTGGGCCCCTCAGTTCAAGAAGGACAGGGAACTGCTAGAGAGAGTCCAGCGCAGAGCCACGAAGATGATTAAGGGAGTGGAACATCTCCCTTATGAGGAGAGGCTGAGGGAGCTGGGTGTCTTTAGCTTGGAGAAGAGGAGACTGAGGGGTGACCTCATTAATGTTTCTAAATATGTAAAGGGCAAGTGTCATGAGGATGGAGCCAGGCTCTTCTCAGTGACATCCCTTGACAGGACAAGGGGCAATGGGTGCAAGCTGGAACACAGGAGGTTCCACATAAATATGAGGAAAAACTTCTTTACGGTGAGGGTGACTGAACACTGGAACAGGCTGCCCAGAGAGGTTGTGGAGTCTCCTTCTCTGGAGACATTCAAAACCCACCTGGACACGTTCCTGTGTGACATGATCTAGGTAATCCTGCTCCGGCAGGGGGATTGGACTAGATGATCTTTCGAGGTCCCTTCCAATCCCTAACATTCTGTGATTCTGTGATTCTGTGATTCTGTGAGCATTGTATTTGTGCAGGTAATATGTACTCATAAGTGAAATGAATGCACGATGGGAAACTTCAAACAACATAGAAACAGAAAATTACGTATTGGCAAACATGTAGGCTATTCTACTAGTACACAGAATGTATTAACTTTTGTTCTTATTTAACCAATCCTCTTAAGTGAAAGCCCAAGGAGGAGAAAAGTTTAGATTGGTACTGTGAAGCTTGTTTGGTTACCTATGATGGCTGCAAAGCATATAAAGCCAGTGATAAAGATATAGTAAATGTGCCAAACGCTGTGGAATTCCATTTTAAAAAATACTGTGACATATCAATGACTGAAACTGGGTTACTAATTTTATTATAATAGATATTTGTTATAGAACAACAGATCCCTGTCTAGGTCAGATGTAAGCAAGAAAAAAGGTAATTGCCTGGAAAAAGTAGGAAGGTCAGACTCAAAGCCAATAATTACAGGGACAAGACCTCTTTAAATGAGAATGAGGACGAAGATAAACATTAAATTTCATTGCTAAGTGATGAATGACTTATGATTGACTTAGTTTTCACTGCAGTCACACATTTCAAAATGTCACATTTACACTCTAATAACCTTTCCAGGGAAACAAGAATCTTTTGCTAAATGGACTCATGCTTCACTGAGTTGTCTCCATTTGCATTTTATTATTTTGTTCATTTAAATGACAAGTGGTGTACTAGCTTTTTAAAAGAAACCCGGCAAAAATTCCCTTTCCTTTAAAATATGAAAATCACTTCCTGCTCTAATATAATGCAAAATGTATTTAAACCTGTATAAAACATATAGAATTTTGATTCTGAAATAGTTTTCAAATGGATTTTTTTATTTGTTATTTAGACCTTCAAGCAACAGTTGTTTTGTTTGGGCTTTTTTTGTTTTTTCCCTGAAAGATAATGAAGAACTCTTTGAAGGAAATAGTAGGATTTAAATATAAAACTATATAATATAAGGAAATCTGAGTAACTTTTAAAAAGCCTTTCAGCCTGCATGCAAATTTCTCACCATATTATAATGGCATGTCACTGAAAGGTCATAGCATCATTTAGTTCTACATTCTCTGACAATTTTTCAACGTTTTGTTCCATCAGCCTACAATATTCAGCACCACAGGGCACTAAAATAATACTGTAATGTACTGGGTGGGTGGGGAAGCAGGGGAAAACCCTGTGCACAGTGGTACCTAGTACTCTTGTTTCTTCCTGTGATGCTCATTTGCTTGCTAGCAGCAAATCTGTCACTATGCTTGTAAAGAATTTTTGGTGTGAACTTTGAAAAACAATGTTGTTTTACAGAGGCAGCAAACTTCAGATTTTCAGATATGACAGAAATAAAATCTCATAGATTTTGAGAGAGAGAGAAAGACAAGTTAGGCAAAACGTTCTGTCTGCCCTTCAGGCAGTTACCAAAGAAGTGGTGAAGCATTACGTCCTTTAAGGTCTATAAACTTTATATTTCAGTATAGAGGTTATGAAGGAACACATGTTTAGGTCCTTCTTGGTAAGCACCTTCAAGTGTTTCAAGGGGGGAGTTGTGTTGCCAGAGGAAAATACATGTACCTGAACTAGTCCCATGGATTTCTTTTACAACCAAGGAAGAGCAAGATACTTCCTTGGAGCAACTGAGTAAAGAACTAAATGAAATCTGATTAAACATGTCCTAGAGGTATGGTTTTACTCCACTAACTGTAAAGGGAGACTGAGTGTCTAGCTCAGATGAGAGACCAAAAATAAGGCAAGATGAACTGTAGTCTTTTACCTTATGGCCTTATAAATGGCTACTTAATAAAAAAAGCCCCAACCAACCAACCAACCACCCAATAAAAACAACAACAACAACAAAAAACCCAAAACTCCAAGCACCATTTGTAACACCTGGTATCCTTAGAAAAGATGTAAAAGCAGTCCTAAGATAAAGAAGTTTCTGTTGTAGTAGCAATTTCTACTTGGTCTCCAGCTGAGGTAATGGTATTATTTACTTTTAGGTAATGTATGAGAAGGAGAATGTCCAAAATGCAGTAGATCCTACTAGCAGGTGTAGAAATGTAGTAAGGGGAAAACCGGGGGAGGCGCGCTCGCGGGTGCTGGGGAACGGTCCGGAGTAAGCTACTTGATCTCAATGTGAGTATGGAAGCTTCTCGTTTATTAACAAAGAAAGCAGTGGTTATATAGACTATGCATATGTTAATCACGCGCCCCGATCGCACTTGTGATTGGTCCATAGGTTTACATATTCAGAGCCGTGACCGCCCCCCCTCCCGGACATAGTTTTGCTTCCCGCGAATTAGGCACCACGGGGTTCTTTGTTCTGCACCGTGCAAGGGGAGTGCAAGGTCGCTAGCTCTGGGCTTAACCCTTGCTCAAAGCCTGGGTTGCTCAGACTGCTCAGTGACTGACACAGGATCGTGCCCCTTCTCACTCAACCAAACCTCTACATAAAAACACAGCAATGTAGACACTTTTAATTTATGCTAGGAAGAAAGCTCTTCCAAGTAATGGAGAACTATTAGAACAAGAATATTGGGAAAGAAATCAGCTACTGTTGCCTTTTAAGCCCAGAAGGCAGAGAGTGTACTCTACTCCTGTCACGGAGGAGAGGAATTTAGGTCACTTAAAGAATCACTGTCAAAGATATCAGTAAAAGTGATTTTAATATTAAGTTGTAAAAGCACAACTTAACCAAGTTTGAATGGCAAGGTTCACTCTATTACTTACTACATGGGAGAAACACACAAAAGGGAAAATGAGTTGGGATTGGGCTAGAATGATTTATACAGAGAATGGGGATAAAAAGGGTAAGGGAGAAAAGGGTAAGGGAGACCCTCCTGTTGAATCACAAGGTTCAGAATGGGCCCCCTTGCTTTCTAAACTCCTTCTCAGAGAGGAGGCTAGGTGCAGCTGGATCCAATCCTAGTCCCAGACTTGGTCAATAGTTTATGTCTAAGGGAATTGGATACAGGGATTTCAGTGGTATTGATTCAACATGCTATTATGGGTTTTATATAACTTCAGGATAGCAACAATTTAACACTATTACGGTAAATCACAAGATTAGATTATATGATTTTTCTAGCAATACCTAATCAATCAATAACCAGCAATCTATTATAATCAACACAACAACTTAAAAATTCAACAAAGTTTCTTAAATCAAATTGCATATACACAAATACAGACACACACACAGAGATATACATGTTAACCTATGATTAAGATGTTTCTTTCTCTGCAGGTTATAGTAAATTATGGGACCCGATGATCTTTGAAATACCTCGCAAAATCAAAATATAGCTAATTATTCATTCTTTTGATCTTTGAACATTGTGGAATCTGCTTACAGTGAATTACTCACTCTTTTCCTTCATCAGCATCTGTCAGCGGATGATCTGAATTACCTCACAAATCTACCTTGAACCTTGTGAAATCTACCCTGAGAGGCATCCCAACTCAGGGGGAGATACTGGATCGCAGCCTGCTGACATCCTGGAGAGCTCAAAGGGCCTCACTTAGGTTCGGTATTTACAGAATCGCAATATGACTGACTTAGATCAGTACTTTTTCTTTATGGCCATTATTCTTGTCAAGTAATCTTGGCACCTTTCAAGATTGCACTACGATCCAGGCAGGAGGAGTTTCAGGTATGTTTCCCAGGCGACAGGAGTTTCAGGGGTGGTTAGGGAGTGCCTAATCATCCTAACTCACTACTTGTATCCAGGACAAGAAGGTACCACATTTTCTCAACTCACTGCACTGGTAGGCAAGATCAGAAAGTGCTAGGTTGTCTGAGCCGCTGCACTTGTAAATAAAACAAGAACACAATGTTGGCTGGTGCTGACATCGTAATCTGGCCCAGGGCAGGTCTGCACCACTGCAACTTCTAAAGGTGCAATATGTCTTGTTTTACCTTAAAACTGAAGAAATATCTTTAACCTAGAATTATTTCTTTATACAAAGAACACCTCTGTCAGCTCAGAATTTGGAACTATATTGGCCTGCTTGCTCAGTACAATGGGTTTTATTTATTTAATTATTTCAGAAATTATTTCTATTTACCTTAGAATGAAGAGAGGAATAATTGGTTATCAGAACATTTGATAGCAGCACTGGTTGGGAGAGGCCATTAGCAGCATCTGGAGCAAACAAAGGCATCCACTTATTGCCAGGCTAAGAACGTGAAACAGAAAAAAGAGGACTATCTCATCCTCTCTGAGGGTTATCATTCTTCAAGGAAAAATAGATGCCTATCATATCTTGAAGGATCCCTGTCCTTTCATTTGTTCTCTTCTTATCTAAGATCAAATGACAAACTCCTATAAAAAGCAGCAAAATATATTAAAAACATGTATATAAATCACTTTGTAGTCAGTGCATTAAAAATCAGTATTTGGACGTAATTCATGGATATTTCTGAAGCTGCAATACATTGAAAATTAGTACTCTCAAGCTCTTCTGTTACATATTTAGTATAGAAGTTACAAATTAATACATAAATCATGGCTTTAGTCTGTTGTGTGCTAGGACTAGTACTTTTATAAGCAATTTCATACATTGAATACAGAGTTTTTAAAGCATAAACACCTATGAATTCCAACATGCAGATTAAAACTTCAGCCCTTACTTTCCTCTGTTTTCAGTATGTTCTGAGACACTAAGGTTTTTAAAGTACAAAGGTAGTGCAGGAATATTGTGAGCCTTGAGAACTCTTGCCTCTTGTGCTTCCAAAACATCAACTTATATTGCTGATTACACACTTGGTAGATAGATGGGAATTAAGAGTAACCGTACTTGATAGAGTGCAAAGGTTAAGCAAACAGAGGTGTTCCTTGATTTTTGTCTTGCTCTGGCTAGAGAACTGTGACGGTATTCAGTTATGAGGAGTGGCCCGTGATTTACCCAAATAAAGGACAAATTCTGAAGTTCAAATGGACTTAGCTGTGAAAATGAAATAAAAATATTCTGGCTCCAATGACTGAATGTGCATTACTGTGTTATAGAGGTCATTTAGATGAATAATGCAGAGTAAGTAATAAAGATGAGTAATCTGATAAGAAATTTCCAGATCCTACACTAGTTACTTTAGTTTAGATTGTGACTTGCTGTATGTGGAGCGATTTTCTAGTAGCACGTAGGCTCATGTTTTGAATAGTTAGTAGATATGACCATGAAGAATTTCAGTCCTTAATACGAAAGCATGCTGAAATGCATTGTAGATGCCTAGCTCCGTGTTTTCTGGCTCCCCCATTACCCTTAGCTCTGTGCTACTCCTATACCCCGGTATGTGTTTGGCTTTCTCAAACTCTATCACAAGGACTCAAATTCTTCCTTCTCCCACAGTCAGTATGAATTTCTGCTAATTGCGCACACTCTATAAAGGCTGGGGAAGTTAGAAAGGTCCTTTCTTTTCAGAGGCATGAATTAGTTTTAGGTTGACACTGAACAGTTACAAACAAAACCCTCAAACATGTAATCTGTGTATTATGTACATATAATAGGAATGAAAAAGGTAGGATGAAATACCTTAGGAATTTTGAAAAGTTTGTTCATGAATGCCTAAGGAAAAGATTAAATTGGATTGGGAGGAGAGCAGTTAAGGCATACACAGTTAAAATCATCTGCCGATATGGCATAGAACGTTACCTTCTGTCCTGGGAACAGGAATGAGAAATGTGAGACAGCTGTGAGTGCGTGATACCTACTCATCTCAGTATAGCAATATGTACCATACAGTATTAGCCTAAGAAGAAATGAGTTAGACAACATTTACAAATCAATCTTTCTAAACCTTTCTGTACTAGTGAGTTTCTCAACAGAACCCCAAAAGTTTTTGAGACACAAAAATTGGAATTTTTCAGAATATAACCCCCCATATTTGCAATTTCTAATAGGATGACTATGTACCATATTAGAATAAAAAGTTCTGTATAAACAACTCCCTGCCTATTCATGGATCACTGCAAGCTGGACTGTGCTTCTAGGCTAAGTTTCAGTCTATTCTGTGTCTGTCTGGGTTGCTGCAAATTCTGCAAAATCCCGTTTAGATATTTTTTCCTGTCCCCACAGCAGCCTGCCTATGTGCTGCCAACTTCCTTCAGCAGTCTATGTTTTTGCATAAGCTGCAGTCTGGCCACTTGTGCAATGACTGCTTGCTGTAATTGGCAACATGGAAACTTCTCAGGTGCATATTCATTGCTTCGTGGAATTTCACTGCCCTCTTTCCAGATCTACATTGTCTGGTCACTCTTCTTGAATGAACAAAGTGCATAAAAAAGAAGCCAACACATGGAAGACATACTGTTCAGCAGGCTTCCATTACACATACCAAGTATGTTACAGTTAAGGGTTAGAATTGCAAAGAACCAGCATCACACATGATGGTGGGGGTGCATAGGAAGCAAGTAAACATAAAACAGTCAGGTATTAATGTCAGGCAAAATCCTGCAGCATCATTGGTGAAAGCTTGACTGGAATGAGGCTGGACAGCTAGGATCTGTACTATCATGGTTTGTTTTCTGTGTTGCAGTTTGTGTGATGTGGATAGCATAGGTCTGAAAAAGTGGTTGATTTAAAAGACAGTTTTCAGGGGATGAAATCAGTTGTTGCAGTATTAATACCGGAAATCTATCTCAGGGCTTTGGAATTTTTGCCCGTGTAAGGCCATGGAATTATATTCATAATGCTTATGTCATATTTTAGCACCTAATGCAATCACAGAATTGTAGAAAAGGTCAAATTTTTTTTTTTTAGGCTTCAGCAAGCCTGGTATAACTAGGAAAATAATTCTGCCAGACAGACAGGCTTGACTGCAATTTATACCACTGCCAGTGGAACTGAAATATGATGATGATGCTCTTTGTAATGTAATTAGTGAGAAACATTCAGTAAATTACTGAAGAAAGGAAATCTTCTGTCATAGTAGTGCATCTTCAACCTAATAAAAGAGGTGGCATTTGGACTATTTTCTGTAGGAGAACTGAGATGGATGCAAGGAGAAAGACTGATGGAACATCAGTTAATATGCACCATGATGATAATTTACCATGCTGTGCATTTGCTATAATTACTTGGAAGTAGTACTGTCTTGTATCAGATCAGTGCTACCTTTTTATATTGGTTTGAGAAACCTTTTTTTTTTCCTCTTATTTTAAGTTGAGGCTAAAATAAACCTTTCATAATTGTGTAGTAATGTTGGTTTTCATAACTTGTTTGGATTCCAAAACAATTGATAAATATTAGGTTTTGTAATTTACAGCCTAATCACTGGTGTTAGTGCATGCAGGCACACTGTCTCCATTTTCTGTCAGTGCTGATAAGGCAGCACAGTCCTCTTATAAATTTTTATAGGCTTTTCAAAAATACCAAGTTAGCTGGTAAACATCAAATAACTTTAGATGACTATGTTTACTTTTGGTGTGCTTTTCATAGTTTGTTGGGTTTGTTTGGGGTATTTTTTTCCCCCTAGTTGATGAGTTACAGTGGAAGTGATTTGGAGGGAGTTGTTTGTTTTCTTATTTCTTTCTATTAGAAATTATTTAACAGCATTCAAGTAAAATATATCTGAGTCAGGGTAAGACTAGCAATATGGGAGGATGATAGAATGTAGTCTACCATAGAACAATACTATACGAATGTTTCATGTGTTTCACAAAACAAATGAAATGGATATAAAAAGCAATTCTCTTTGGTCTGAGATTTCACAAACACAGCAGTTACAGCCTCATATTTGCCTCAAGTAATGTATGGTGCTTTCCACCATGGATTTTAGTCCGCATTAGTCAAGGTACAGTTTAGCTTTCAGTTTTTCCTATGTTTTTCTTTTAGTTGCAATTATTTTTCTCAGAAGATAAATTTATGTTGTAATTTCATATTCTTCACTGGAAATAAATCTGCTGACCTTAGAAGATAGCAAGAAAATATAGACTTCCTTTTTTGCCACCAAAAGAAAAGTTACTTGATCAATTGATCTGTCAGTATATATGTGTCTGTGAGTCTGTGTATAAAAACTATTTTTTTCTGGGAAAGAGAATTTGACAACCTAATGTATTTACGCACGTACCTCTATGCTTTTTTCTGGGCAGAGCCAAGTTTTATGGTTCAGTTGTATTTCCTTTGCACAGGCTTCCAGTTTGCTGTAAAGTTAAAGCTCCTCAGGATTTCTTTCTCTGAAATCTTCAGGTGCGGTTGAAATGCTAGACTGTCTGGATAACTGACAGAGGTAGACTAAAGCAAGACACAGTATTAGATACCCTCATGCAACTGTACTAGGAAGATACAGCTGCTGAGAGCAGGGCTCTTGTCAGGTTAAGACACCACTGAGACTGTGATTGTGGTTGTAGCTTCCTTCAAGAGCAGAATGGAAGTGTGGGATCTGCATGCATAGCCTATAAATATGATTTTGCCATCGTTAGCAGAAGCCCTGTGGTGCCCTGGGGCCTTTAGGGCCAGGGTCCGGTCCTCTCCTGGTCTGGGTGGTGCTGGCCACCCCAGCTGCTGGGGAGTGAATGACTCTTGCCTCACGAGGGTGAGCTGGGACTGTTTGTAACATAGGTGGTGTGGGTTGTGCTGAGAGATAGTACAGAAACAAACTCAAACAATCCCAAGGCTGAGGAGAAAGAAAGCATTGACATCCTGCTCTTTCCAGACAACAGGAGAAAGAAACCCTAACCATGAACTTCTCCTGGCAAAGACCTTGCGTGTGACCTCCCCTTTTCCCCCCAGTGCTTTTGTTTGAGGAAGACTGAAGCTGCCCACAGGAGAATCCAGAAGGATATTGCAAAGGTAAGCTTAGTATCAATGAAAAGTAGTCAGTATTAGCATTTTTTCTTGTATGGTGTTTTTAAAGGTGATATTGCTAATGAGGCCTTACTGTGGCAGTTGGACTATGAATATTAGTATTACTGGACCAGTCATAACTGTTGTGTTTTGGTTAAATTACTAATACTTTGATTAGGCTAACAACGGGGTTTTTTTTCCGTCTATATGATGTTTTCCCTCTTTTGTCAATAACAAGATTTTGAGTGTAACACTGTCTAGTCTAGTTGCTTTAGGTTTAACTAAAAAGTATTCTGGTTTATATTCTAATGGAATCTGACTTTCAAGTTTAAAAGGTTTTTTGTGCTCATTAGAAGAAAATGAGTGACACGGATCTTTTTCAGGCTTCTGAGTCCCATTGCTGTAATCATGCAAAGATCTAATGAGAATTGTCCATTGTTTCACATTGATGTGGGTCCTCTTGAAGTATGGCATCCTTTAGAGGAAGGAAAAAAAAATAAAATTTATCTAACATTAAAATATTTCAGAGAGATTTTACGGTTTAGTATATTTTTCTATTCTTCTGTCTAGAAAATATAATACTAATGGCACAACTTGTCCTTGGTGCTGTCTCTAGGCACATCAAGGATAGGAGGATCATTAGGGGCACTCAACATGGCTTCACCAAGGGGAAGTCATGCTTAACCAACTTGATAGCCTTTTATGAGGACATAACCTGGTGGATAGATGATGGTAAAGCTGTGGATGTGGTCTATCTTGATTTCAGTAAAGCGTTTGACACTGTCTACCACAGCATCCTCGCAGCTAAACTGAGGAAGTGTGGTCTGGATGATGGGGTAGTGAGGTGGATTGTGAACTGGCTGAAGGAAAGAAGCCAGAGAGTGGTGGTCAATGGGACAGAGTTCAGTTGGAGGCCTGTATCTAGCGGAGTCCCTCAAGGGTCGGTACTGGGACCAGTTCTATTCAATATATTCATTAATGACTTGGATGAGGGAATAGAGTGCACTGTCAGCAAGTTCGCTGATGACACAAAACTGGGAGGAGTGGCTGACACACCAGAAGGCTGTGCTGCCATTCAGAGGGACCTAGACAGGCTGGAAAGTTGGGTGGGGAGAAATTTAATGAAATGTAACAAGGGCAAGAGTCCTGCATCTGGGCAAGAACAACCCCATGTATGAGTACAAGCTGGGGACAGACCTGTTGGAGAGCAGCGTAGGGGAAAGGAGCCCAGGGTCCTAGTGGATAGCATGATGACCAAGAGCCAGCAATGTGCCCTTGTGGCCAAAAAGGCCAATGGCATCCTGGGGTGTATTAGAAGGGGTGTGGTTAGCAGGTCAAGAGAGGTTCTCCTCCCCCTCTACTCTGCCCTGGTGAGGCCGCATCTGCAATATTGTGTCCAGTTCTGGGCCCCTCAGTTCAAGAAGGACAGGGAACTGCTAGAGAGAGTCCAGCGCAGAGCCACGAAGATGATTAAGGGGGTGGAACATCTCCCTTATGAGGAGAGGCTGAGGGAGCTGGGTGTCTTTAGCTTGGAGAAGAGGAGACTGAGGGGTGACCTCATTAATGTTTCTAAATATGTAAAGGGCAAGTGTCATGAGGATGGAGCCAGGCTCTTCTCAGTGACATCCCTTGACAGGACAAGGGGCAATGGGTGCAAGCTGGAACACAGGAGGTTCCACATAAATATGAGGAAAAACTTCTTTACGGTGAGGGTGACTGAACACTGGAACAGGCTGCCCAGAGAGGTTGTGGAGTCTCGTTCTCTGGAGACATTCAAAACCCGCCTGGATGCGTTCCTGTGTGACATGATCTAGGTAATCCTGCTCCGGCAGGGGGATTGGACTAGATGATCTTTCGAGGTCCCTTCCAATCCCTAACATTCTGTGATTCTGTGATTCTGTGAAGGCATCCTGAAAACCTATGAATATGCCCTGAAATGCTCTGCTGAAGGAGGGGGACTCCTTTCAGTATTCTGAAACAAGGAATGGCAATTATACTTTCTTCTCCCAGAAATTAAAGGGGTTTTTTTTGTCCTGCAGTACTATGAGATGTCACATTTTAAATCTCTGCAGGATTACATCTTATTTCTCTTTGACTTTGCATCTATGACGTCTTATACAGTATATTAACATTTAGGGTACAGGAAAAGTTGCTTTCTCTGGAGAGGTTTTTGTCTTTCCACTTTTTATAAATAGTGGTATAATGTGAAAATTGACCCCAGTAAGAGGATTTAGTTACCAGACAGAAAGTGCAATTTTATAATCAATTTCATAGAATGGAATCATAGAATGGTTTCGGTTGGAAGAGACCTCAAAGATCATCTAGTTCCAACCCCCCTGTCAGAGGCAGGGACACCTTTCCACTAGACCAGGCTACTCAAAGCCCCATCTAGTCTGGCCTTGAACACTGCTAGGGAGGGGGCATCCACAACTTCTCTGGGCAACCTCTACCAGGGTCTCACCACCCTCACAGGAAATAATTTCTTCCTAATATCTAATCTAAATCTACCCTCTTGCAGTTTAAAACCGTTCCTCCTTCTTCTGTCACTACTTGCCCTTGTAAAAAGTCTCCCGCTTCCTGAAGGCCCCCTTCAGGTACTGCAAGGCTGCTAGAAGGTCTACCCGGAGCCTTCTCTTCTCCAGGCTGAACAGCCCCAACTCTTTCAGCCTCTCTTCATAGGAGAGGTGCTCCAGCCCTCTCATCATCTTTGTGGCCCTCCTCTGGACTCGTTCCAAGAGCTCCATGTCCTTCTTATGTTGGGGGCCCCAGAGCTGGATGCAGTACTCCAGGTGGGGTCTCTTGAGAGTGGAGTAAAGGCGCAGAGTCACATCGCTTGACCTGCTGGCCACGCTTCTTTTTATGCAGCCCAGGATACAGTTGCCCTTCTGGGCTGCAAGCGCACATTGCTGGCTCATGTTGAGCTTCTCATTATAAATTTTTTATCAGTTTGTTGTTAGTGTTTACACAATATGTTTTTGTGCGTGTGTACACAGAGTGAAACCTACCTGCTGTGGGTAAGCAAGGGAACAAAAATCTCACCAAAAACTGGCATGAAGCATTTCACGTGGAGATGATGATTTTTCTATTAGAAAGTAGTAAAATGAAAGGCAAATTACTTTTCTAGGCAAATTTATTTTCTAGGAATAAATAAAACCTTTTGGGGAATTGCCTGGATATTACTCCTTTTTCTGGTTATTATGGCTTCGGCCTCTTGAAACAGTCTGATAATCTTCAAAGGAATTCTTTTTCTCAGATTAGGCAATCCCAGTCTAGATTATGTCCACTAGAGCATATCAACCTAATATTCTTCAAAAATAAGCTTTGTTAGATAATCTGACACTGTGAAAATTTAATTTAGAGGATTTGCCTATAGTTAAGCCTGTTTTAGATGAAAAAATCAATTTATAAGATATGTGGTAACTAAAAAAAATATTGTCTTGGGGCACATGGAATCTGCCTGAAAATTGGAGCAGGGGGGATTTGTGGGTGTGTATATCATCATATTTCAGTTTATGATTTCTTTTTCAGTATTGTGACTTTTTTTCCTCATATAGCATATTGTTCAGATACTGCTAGGTTTTTTTTGGTGTTTTAGGAAATGTTTCCTTTTATGCATTCTTGAACTCGTTAGTCTGAACCTTTTCAGTCTTTGGTGAATTGTAGGTGAACTCATGGCAGTGTGGCCTTTGGGAGAACAGTTTACTATGTGTTATAAACCTCAGTATTTATAATAATCTGGTGTATGTGTGCCCTTCATTCCTCCACAAATACCTGTCAGAATAGTTCCGGAAGCACTCCTCAGTTCTGATCACAACAGTGACTAAGCTTAACTTCATAGTTCCTATGACAGTAGCTAAAGAAAAAATAACCCATAATCCTATATGTTTGCTAACTGGACACCTGTGAAGGTTTTCTTAGTACCTGCATGAAGGTCAAGACTAATGTCAGGCTTGGAGAAGCAGGGGCTTCGGTGGCTTTATAGATGGTCTTTTGTGGAAAGTGAGGTGAAGTGCTCTCCTTAGAAAGGGATACTTCCAAAACTGAAAGAGGAGTCATTTGGTCTAGAAGGTCTCCTAGGTAAAGGTGACTTTTCAGTGATACTGAAAGTGTGAGGAGAGACAATGAAGTAACTTAGAGCCTCTTGACTGCTAGACTTGCGCCCCCTGCCCCAAACCCAAACAGTAGGAAGAGGCCAGAAAATTGTGAGTTTTCCATTGCAGTTTGTCTGCATAAGAAGGATCTTGTAGACATGTCTACTCTGCATGAATCTGTCTGTTCATGTTGCCATTAGATTTCATGACATAATTGTTCATGTTCCACAATTTTTGTAAGTGATCTAAATTTGTCTACTATGATTCTACAATGAAATTATTCCAGGTGGAACAGGCAGTAGTAATTGTGAACTTTTAGACTTGGCTTTTTCTGACCTATAATGTCAAACTCATTTTTTCTTGCTACTGGCTTAATGACTTAGAATTTCAAGAAGAAATGGGAACCATTCAGATCTTGTGTAGATAAAGGGTCTTCTGCTGACCTCTAACAGAGAAGATTGTAGCCGATTTCATGGTCATAGCTCAACAGAACAAGAACACATAGAAATAACATTGTGATAATACCGTCATCCTGTTAAAAGCATCTATGTTGTATGAGAGGATGTGAAGAAAATGATGCTGAAATTTAATTGTTCAAGAATTGACTTGTTTTGCCAACCTCAAACTTACTTTGGATTGAAAAATCTGTGCCTGCTTTTAAAACTTGGAATTTTTAGACAGAAATGGAGAATATATGTGCTTGTGAACCTGAGTATTATGCTAGAAAACCCTGCACTCTGTGAGCTATCAAAAGTGTGGAGTTAAAGACAAAAGAATACAGGAGTCACATTGCCAGATTAAGCAAGAGGTTCTACATAAGGGGTCTTCAAAATTTGTTGTAGAGGAATTATGTTCATCTTTGCTTTGTCTTTAATTCATTGGTCTAGAAAATGGTGCTAGAGGTAATAACATGCATGGACTACCAATTTTCACTTTTTAGATTTTTTTTTTGAACATCAAAAATCAATATAGTGTTGTAGAGAGAAATCCTGTATTAAGTCAGCTCCATGTGTATGATATTTTAGAAACACAGAATAGCTGAGGCACCAGAAAGCACCTCTGGAGATTGTCTAGTTGTGGGGGTTAACACTGACTGGCAGCTAAGACCCCACTCAGTTCCTCATTCATTCACCCCCAGCAGGATGGGGGAGAGAACCAAAAGGGCAAAAGCGAGAAAACTGATGGGTTGAGATAAAGACAGTATAACAGGTGAAGAAAAAAATAAAAGGAGAATAAAAAGTGATGCAAAGGCAATCACTCACCATTTGCCACCAGCAGACTGATGCCCAGACAGTCTCTGAGTAATGGCTGTCTTGGAAAAATACCCCCCACCCCCATAGTTTTATTGCTGCGTGTGATCTTACATGGTGTGGAATATCCCTTTGGTCAGCCCAAGTCAGCTGTCCTGGCTGTGTTCCCTCCCAGTCTTTTGCTTACCCCTAGCCTACTCGCTGCAGGAGGGGAGAGGGTAGAGTGAGAAACAGAGAAGGCCTCAATACTGTGCAAGCACTGTACAGCAACAGCTAAAACATTAGTGTGTTATCAATATTGTTTTGATCACAGATCTAAACCCAGCACCATATGGGCTTCTGTTAAGAAAAGTAACTGCATCCCACCAGTACACTAGCTAAAACCCCTTGCTCAGAGCAACAGAGTGCAGATCTAGACATAGCACTTGCAGCTGTGCCTCACCAGGGCTGAGCCTGCTGGCAGCAACACTCCTGCTGCAGTCCAGGATGCTGTTGGCTGCCTTTGCTGCATGGACACATTGCTGGCTGGTGGTCAGCTTGTTTTCCAGAACCTCAGGTCATTTTCTCCAAAGCTGTTAATTGGTATGTCAGCTTTCCTTTTTAATTGGGTACAGCTTACCTGCTTTATGCCAATTGTTTTTGGACTGATAACCTATTATAACTCTGTGAGACTGAATTTCTTGTTAAACCCCCAGTAGCTTTTTAATCCGTTGGACAGTTCCAACAAAATTTTCAGAGTCTTTTAGCCATTCCAAGAAACAGCTAACCGTCTGCCAAACAGCACATGTAGTGGTTGACTACGCACATAGCTCTGAACTAGCCAGAGTGTGAGTAGCTATTGTCCAGTGAAAAGAAACCCGTCTTTGAAGGAGCTTCTGTGGAGAGAGCTGTGTATCGCTCTGCAGAGGAAGGCAGGCACTAGTGACGCAGAGGGACCTGGCAAGGTTGGGAAGATTATGTGTTGGGAGACACAGTACACGAGTCTGTCTGAAACCATGCGTCATTAGTTACTCTGCTCATAGAACAATTTGATAAGCTTGTTGCATATATAAACGTTTATTTAACTGAAACTCAATACTCTGCTTTCACTGTGAAGAGTTGTAAATGCTTCATTTACTCCAGAAGATGGTGCTCTCTGCATTTATTTTAGAATTTATTGTGACAGAAACAATTTATATCCAATTCAGCCTTTGTTGAGTTCTAAATTATCGAGGATACCTTTGTAATAGGAGCTGTTAATGCAGTCCTGCTCCTGAGGCTTTCACATTTACAAATAATTTGCATAACATTTCCACATGAGAGGTTAGAAAACGCACAACTTCTTCAGTAATCTTACATTAATATAACCTGGTATGTTAAAGCAATCTCGGTTATTGTTCTACCACTAGAACATACATATTAGATTAAAAAAAGACAAAATAACATTTTATTCAATACAGTAACTCTGAAGTTAACTTTTTAAGAAGAATATTTGTAAATTCAACTGTTGTGATGATTCTTTATGGAAGATATGGGGTCTTTGCTATAAATATTTATACATGTTTATAGGAAGATGCACAGAATATGCATATAACTTGCTTCTGAGGTAATGTATGAACTAGAATGTTAAAATCAGTATGAGAAATTATGCTTTGAAGTTCAGAAGTACATCCTCGAGTTTGTTACAAACTTCATATTGCAGTGTTATGTTTCTGCATTTGTAATTTTTTCGTTACTCCTGGGCAATTAAAAGCAGAATTTTGTAGCTTTTTGTCTTTCTTTTCATCCTGTTTCCAGGAAAGATACTAATACAGCTTGAAAAACTTTCTAAGATAAACATACATTTTATGTGTATATTACAGTCTGTGAAATATTGCAGGAAATTAACTTTTGTGTAGGGTCTCAGAACAGATGACAATCTCAATCCAAAAGATGCATCGAATTGCTGACTACCTGTAGTCAGTAATCACAGCTGTTCCTGATCAGTCTCTTGGGTACAGGTATCACGTTTACTATTTTGTACTATTTTGGCCATTTTGATAATTATGTTGTTTCATGTCTGGGGTTTGGGTGAGAAACAGAAAGATGTGGGAGAAGGAGTCAGAAGATCTGAGGAAGGAACACAGAAGGTGGAAAAAGGGATGTGTGTATTATAGACTAGAATTAGAGAATAGTTGAGATTGGAAGATATCTCCATAAGTCATGTAGTACAACCCACAGTTCAGAGCAAGGTTAATTTTCATGTTGGGTCTGGCTTTGTAGTTCAATCAGGTGGCTCAGGCTTCATCCAGATCTGCCTGGGCAACCTGTTCTGGTGTTCAACAGACATTGTGAATTAATTTGTTCCAAATATCTAACTGGAATTTCCCTTGTTGTGGTTTCTACCCATTGTCCTTCTTTTTGCATACTGCTGAGAAAATGCTAGTTCCAATTTCTCTGCGATGATACATTGAGTAGTTGAAGACAGCAGTAAGATCCTCCTTTAACCTTTCCTTCTTCAGGCTGAACAAATCCAGCTCTCTCAATCAGTGCTTGCATGTCTCATATTGCAGCCCCCTAACCATCTTGGTGACTACCTTCTAATAGGAACAAGTGAAGTGTGAACCTTCCAAGATCTTCCTGTGATGTTCCGCATGTCTCATTGCTCTGGTGTTACTGATCTGCAATATACAGCTTAATTTTACTTTTACTTTTAATATATAGATGAAAATTGCTCTACCCCATGTGTGCAAATTCTCTCCTGACCCTGTTGACCATAGCACTGTTTTCTTGAACTCTCGAGTGTTAAAATAAAAATCCAAACTAATATTGCTTGTTAGAAATTTCTCTAGGACTTGAGTCACATGAAATCAAAATACGCTTTATCACTACCAAAAGACATTTTTGGTTACTGCTTTAAAATGAAATATGGCTTCATGCATGTTAAAAAGAAAAAAAAGAGGAGTCTCCTTAATTAATATATGAAAGAGAAATCTTTAGTTTTCTCTGTATATATCTGTGTTTATAGATATATAAAGAATCATCTATACTGACTTGTTTAGTAAGAATATTTCTAAGTTATGATGGGTAGCCCAGGATAACAGCTATAATCTGAAACATTACTGTCCTTGTTTCAGTGGGTATGAATGAATAGTCAAATATTTAAGTTCTCTTCTTACAGGTAGGATATGCTTATCACTAATGAATAATGGTAACAGTGTCTTTCATAAAGGCTTAATACATATAACAAATTCAGGGTTTTTTTCCCTTTTTTAGATTATTTCATTTCCTGTTGTGACCAGAAATTAGAAATTCAGAATTTAGAAATTCTAAAAATTTTTGCACCAGAATGTGTGCTTTGCAATTTCCAGTGACTCAGAGTACCCTCTGGGTTGAGAAACAGCAGTGAACTTAAAAGCTTCGTTCTCCAATTCACCTGTTAGTGCTTATGCTGGGGCTTCTTAAACTGTGTCCAAAATACTACCCTTTAAAAACAAGGTAAAGCATGATGTAAATTTGGTCTCAGGCTCTAATGGAAACTCCCAGTTCCCTGCTTCTTAACTATATTTTCTTTTAAAAGCTTTCAAAGGTTTCAGCCAATTAAAAAGACCTCTTTTCAGCCTGCTTTTTTTTTTTTGTATTGGACAGAATAACAGGGCAAATCAATCAGAGGATGTATTGAATGTATCTTCCTTTATTTTATTTAACTCTTTAGTGAAGAATAGAGAAGTAATTTGGAAAATCATTTAAAAACTGATTCAATATGTCGCATTTAAATCTGATTAAAAGGCTTTTAAATAGCTACCAGGCACTGTGAAAGAGTACTACAGATATTTCTCATAATGATTTGATGAACAAGTATTGACATTTAATTTTCTTTCTCTTGTTCCTCTACTCTCCAAGTCTTGGACACCCAATCTTATTTTTATTAAGTTTGCTCATTCTTACTTCAGAGATTAATCAGCTGGTCTGAGCATTATGCAGATGGAGTCAGGTGATAGATCCTGAAATGACATGTTTACAAGGAACTGCCAGGCCATTACCTTACCATTATGGTTATATAACTGTTTCCTTAACAAAACTATCTTGCTGTTGGTAACTCAGATTTGCTGAACTTTAATTTTTAGGGAAATGAGTCCTTCTGCAAATGGTAAAATGGGAAACTGAGTCTCTCTGGAAGATGTTGCTGTAGTGACTTTTTTCTGGTACTATGAAAATATTCTCATTTTATCTTCATATAAATCTTTAGACACAAAAAAGGGTGTAAAAATGTCTCCAATCTTATATCCTATTTCCTAGCTAATTTTTGATAATTATTTAGTTTTTACATAAAGCAGACTGAAAACATTTCCTGAAACTAAGCTGTATCACTAATTTAGGGATAATGTGGTAGATTTCTGCAGATAACTTATTTGAACAAGTCTACTCTACAGCATGATCCTATAAAGCTTCTCTCTGGGACTGGGATTCTCATCTGACATTCCCATGACCTTCCCATTTCTTCTTGGGGAATCCTGTTTCTTGAGCTTCCATCATTAAAATGGAGATAATTACAGAAGAAAAGCTTTGGAATAGACCTTAACATATCCAATTGTCTATCGTCTGGACTTTCTTGAAAGACAATTGTTTAGACAGCTTGTTTTATAATACTATATTTTATGTATGCCAATATGATTTAGTTCAGTAACTTGATTCATGTTCAGTTTGAGTAATTCATTACAAACTCTGATCTTTTTTTTTCTAAAATACTATATACTTCACACTATTGCTAACTAATGATTATTCTTTGCTGTTCTCTACATATAGTTGCATCTTATTTCAAACAATTTCCAATCTTTCAAATAGTGCTGCATTTTGATCCTTTCTTCCAAATCCATGAAGTTCTTCCATATGCAAATGCAAATATTTTCTGCTCGTTTCTCCTTTTCATTAATACATTGAATAGCAGTGATTACAAGACCTACTCTGGCAGAACCTTACCAGATACAACCATCCAAGTTAACAAAGAATATTGATCAGTTTTGAATGTTTTCATAATTAATTCTGTGCCCACCTTTTAAGTATTTTCATCCAAAATGTATCACCCTAAAATCTTTGAGAGATTCTCATAAGACAGGATCAAAATCTTTCTCATATTTGAAATATACTACACCCATTTCTTCCCAAACTACCAAGTTTTATTATTCCAATAGTTTCCTAGGAATTTCACTTGTTAAGCTGGCTGGTTCATAGTTTCTTGTGTCCTTTTCTCCTTCTTCTCCTTCAAAGATACTGTAAATATTTGTCTTCTTCCAGGATTACTCCTTGTTGGTTCTAAAGCTTAGCTGTTAACAGCTCTGAGATAGTCTCCATAGGTTTGCACAGTAATTTTTAGAAATTTTCATGGCTTACAGCTGATTTGAGAAAATTTACTTTATCTAAGCAGTCTGTACACCATTCTTTCAATATTCTAGTTTGTTTTCTTACTCCTTTATTCCTGTCTGTTGTTCCAATCATCTGTTCTGTATGTCTGTGACTTAGATTCAGTCACAGATTATGACTGATGTAATAGAGGGTACTTTTAAATATATTTCATGTAACCAGTGAATGAGGCATTTTCCAGGGTCAAGTCCATGGTCACAGTTTCCCAAAACTGAAGATTTGAGTTTACAAGATTTTTAAGTAAAAACCCTTCTTTTGCAAGGCTTTTGGTACTGCCCTTTTTCTCCATCTTTCTGCAGATCTTTCCAGCTTTTTACTGTCCCATTCTGAGCCATAGTATAAATTTTCAGTCTGAGCCCCTTTCTTTCTCTCTCTGAGACATTTGTCTATGCCATACCATTATGTCTCCTGCAATTTACATATTTCTTAAGTGGAGGTAAATTTCAGTCCATCTTTTCCTTCCCTCTCCAGAAGGAAATGGGAGAGCTGGTTACCCGGGATATGGAGAAGGCTGAGGTACTAAACGACTTTTTTGCCTCAGTCTTCACCGGCAAGTGCTCTAGCCTCACCACCCACGTTGCAGGAGGCAAAGGCAGGGACTGGGAAGATGAATAACTGCCCACTGTAGGAGAAGATCAGGTTCGAGACCTTCTAAGGAACCCGAAGTTGCACAAGTCCATGGGACGTCATGAGGTTCATCCATGGGTCCTGAGGGAACTGGCGGATGAAGTTGCTAAGCCGCTATCTATCTAGGTATCATAACTAGATGATCTCTAAGGTCCCTTCCAACCCAAACCATTCTATGATTCTATGATTTCCCTTTGGAATCTAGACTTGTCCTGCTGATTCTTTGGCATAAAAAAATTGAAGGAGTCTAGAGTAATTCTGGAGAAATCATTTTTTTATTGCTACCAATACTGCTGACTAAGTATCTCTTCGTATGAAGTCCTTTCAGTTGACGGTTTTTCTCTGGTGTAGATGAGTACAAATCAATTCTTGCATGTTCAGAAGCCAAATGTACGCTTCTAAGCTCTTTTCCTTCTGTTGACTAATTTTCTTCCCAGGAGATTCCACACAGGGAAAAAAAGAAAGGGTGGAATCAGTAATCCACTGAGAAAACGCTACCCATCCTCCATCTGAGCAAGGTAAAACTTCAGCTGGTCATCAAGGGAAGAAGTCTTTCAGCTATGTTAATAATGTTAATTTTTATTCCTGTAATTAGTCTTTTTCATAACTAAAATAAAAGAAGAGACATACTAAGTGCTTCAAAATTTTTCAGATAATTTGTCATCAGTTTTCTGTTGCCATTGAATAATTTACTCTTGTTTTCATTGGCTTTCCTCTTGCTGCTGAAGAATTTTAAAATATTTTGTCACCCTATGCATCTTTTGAGGAACATAAAGATTAATATAACTTCATCTTGTAGGGCTGAAAATAGGTGTGTTGTAAATGAATAATTCTCATGGTATAGTAAGAAAACTATACAAGTATTGAGAAGTTATTTTATGCTTTTTGAATTCAGTGAAATACTTCAAATAACACCTGAAGACTGACATTGAATTTGGAAGATGATAGAAAGAAACTCTCCATGCACTGAAAAAGGCAGGAGCCTTGAAAAATCCAAATACAAACTGTCAACTAATCAGGTAATAAAGACTATAGAAAAATATGCATGCAATAGGAACAAATTAAGGAACTGTGCAAGTAGCATTTATGAACTTTTTAGTGCTTGGTTTTGAAGCTTTCCATACAAGATTTTTTGATATAATGTGTTTTACGAGTTAGTGTACTTACATGCTGTGGACTTTTCATTCATATTTGAAATAATTTTGATACTATAAATGCCAATCTGGCTCTGATTCCAGCATAATTTTTGCCATTGTTATAGCTTTTGATTTCAGTGCAGCTGAGTTACAAGCCAATTACCTTGAAAAAGTAAAATGAAGTACTATGCCTCATGTGAAGGGAAAACAGGAGATTGTTGGGATGTTAAAATGGTAACTTGCACTAGAATTTTTTTTTCGGAGAAGATATTAAAACAAGATAATTTGCTCTAAAAACTTTTATTTCTGCAGATCCTTTCTGTATAGTTGTTGTATGAATACTCTGATGTCTTCTGAAGAAAGTAAGGTTGTTGTTTTTCTTAATTCTGATTGTATACTTTTATCTTATGTAGTAAGATGTGTTCTATCTTATTACGCTTTCACAGATGGCAATATATTTTCCAGTGCTTATCACATAAAGTAATTCTCAAATATAATTAAGAGTATTACAAGTAGCCAGATGTTGCATCATCACCGACGTAACGTTTCAGGCTTCTGAATGACAGACAGACCAGGGCAAACTGGCAGCATTTATTGACAAGCAAAGTAGGTAAGATTTACCAATCCCTCACTGTGGAGCTACTGTCTTGTTATTTTTTTCAAAACCCAAACAAATATTTCCATTTGAAAAAGAACGTTATGTCTCTTGTCTGAGGCATTGTACTCTCAATGTTAAGTATTTTAAACATATTAATCAGTTCTGAATTATCATAAAATATTTGTGTTTTTTTAGTCTTTCTTCAATAACAGAAAGCAATAACAAACTTAATGAAACAAGGCAAGTAGGCTTCTATTAGTAATTTTTAAGGTGCCTCAAAATCACTAACTTTATTTTCTGTCATGTTTTTAAACACCAGTCAAAACATAATGATAATAGCTTGCAGTAATTGGCACCAGAAAAAATTACAGTCTCTCTGCCTTTTATTAACTAATATTGTTAAAGATAAGATGAATGTTCAGTGATAACTGAAGCTAAAAGAAATTGGAGTGGGATTCAGTTCAAAATTCAGAGACACAAAGTTGGATGTCTGAGTTCAGAGTAACCTGCAGAAGTATTCAGCTGTCACCTATTGGCTCATATTTTGGAGTGGTTGTACTCTCAGATTTGTATCATTTGCTGTCCTCAATGTTGCAGACACGTAAAATTTTACTTGATTTTTCAAATTATTTTCCAGAATTTATGAGATAACTCAGTTTTAGTTGGCACCTGTGTCTTTTTATCTGGGCATTTAGGGGTTGTTTTTAATCAAACCTGTAATGCTTACATCACGTCCATAGCAGGAAATCTGTTTCACTCCAGGTCTTTCTTAGAATATTGACCTTTTCTTAAGGTACAAAAGTGAATGTGCTTTACAGTAAATTCATCTGTATGCAGGTGAATAAAAAGCTCATAAATCTACAGCTCTCTGCCAGTGAAACTGCTAAATTTCACAAAGGTGTAAGCAGGATTTCCTGGAGGGAGATGGACTCTATAAACCTTTCTTTAAAAATAAGAAGACTTCATGGAAATATTAGGCTAAAACATTTCTCTGTCTTAGGTAAAGTATTCCATGAGTTTGCTGGAACTTGTACTATAAGAAAAGCTTTGGAGCTACCATTAAGTTCAATTTCATTCGTCATCCTTGCTGGAGCCCTTCGTCAGTCTAAGCACTTCTTTGGTCCCCGCAGCCGTGCTGTTTATCCACTATCATCAGAAAATAAGGCAGTCTTTTAAACACATCATAATGTTGTGATGTATTCCTAACAAAAGTGTGTGGGTGATTAGACAACTATTTTATCCTTGCTTTAGGTATCTTTGCATTTTGAGCATTTCTGAAATTTCACCGTAAGTATCTGGGAAATTTGTCAAGAAAAGCTTTCTGTAGTGTGTCCTTTTAATAGTGTCTTCAGTGTAATATTGTGCATATAATCCATCTTGAAACAGGTAAGAGCCTGTTGAGTTTAAATTAGGAGACAGCATGTGAAGACCTTCCCAAATTGTAGTTATATCAGAGCAGTAATTTATATATTCATTTTTTTATAGTATTGACTGTAGGACCCCAGCCTTGTTAGTAACCTCATTATGTTGTGTAAACTGTAGCTTTTGCTTACAATCTAAGTTAAACATATTTTGGGGGGGAGGGGAGAGGGGGATGGTGGTAGTGTTTGTGAATGTTTGAAGTATACTTTAGTTTTCCTGAAATATTTTAAGTATTATTATGAATTATTATGTGATCTGTGATAGGAACATAAATGTGTGTGCAGTCAGATGAGATATCTCACAATTGAGGATATAAGAACAGATCATTGGAAAAAAAACATCTTGTTCAACACTTAAGAAATAAATCCAAACTGAAGTTATGGCACATAGACTGGAAATAATTTTAGAGACTTTATAAAACAATACACCAATAATTTTCTATTTACAAATCCATTGCTTTAACAGTGGAAAAATGCTTATATTCTGGTTTCTTTTTTTTTTATACAAGTTTTATTTAATATCAAGTATTTAAATACATAGTATTAACATTTGAGTAAAGATGAGGAAGTCAAGTAAATGTTTTAGTACCTGATCAAGAAATCAGAACAGTCAAAGGAAAAAGCAGATCAGTCTTTTGTGTTATTGAAATAGCTAAACTTTTCAATACTAAACTAGTATTGAAATAGCATGTACTTTTGGTATAAAAGATTTATTCACGAACTAAGTTTAAGTTGCATCTTTGGGATTTGGATTTTTCTCTAAGGAGTGGTCACAAATTTTGTTGTCATTTGGGAAAAGTTCTGCTACATTCAAGTTTCCACAATGTGAGAATTGCAGAAGTTATTTAGGAATGACAGAGAAGGTTTTACAGGAGCATTGCTAAAAAAGGGGTAAAAGGTAAACTATATAGTCATACTACATGAGGTTTTTTAAATGGATTTAAAATCTATATGTATGTAGGAAGAGGACAGGATTGTTACTGATCAGGAGCAAGTCAGCTACTACAAAAGGTCATGGGAGATTAGGGAAGCTGTACAGATGGAAACACAGATAGGCACTTTCGACAACCTCCATACAGAGTGGGTAAATGTTACCTCACCGTGTGATGGAAAGGCAACATTTTTTCAACAGTACAAAATACTTAACCAGAAAAGAGCCACTATGTAACACTAACCATAATAAATTCTTAGGAGGAATGTAAAGAAAAAGACACCCTTCAAAAAGTAGGTGTCATCTAAACCAAAGAAATCGTGAAGACATAAACTTCAAAAATATGTATAATCACAGGAAAAAAAATTTTAAAAAGATGACAAAAAAACCCTTAAAAGCTTGTTGTTAGAGGCATAAATGCTAAAAATAGAGGTTTCTTCAAACACATCATAGAAAAATACATATGACCATGGTACAAAAAGGACTTTTAAGACTGTGATAGAAAAGATAAATTCTTTTTGTCATTGTTCACCACAACCAATCTCAGAAGATTATCAGAGTGGAGACACTTCTAATGGGGAAAGATATCATACATGACTTTAAGAAGAAGATTTTAGAACAAAACTATGAATATTATAAGACAGTAAATGTACTTCCAGAAGTGATTGCTTCTACACAGGATAAACAGATGGAAACTTCAATAAGGAATACAACTGCTTGACTAAATGTATAATAATATATTTGAGAAGAGACAGTAAATTGTGAATCACAAATCTGGCATTGTCATTGGTAGTCCATTAGATATTAATAAGACTGTTTAATAATAGATATATGAATTTTTCAAGTAGTTTTACTCAAGCAGCCTTACATAGGACTCTTCTCCTATGACAGCCTCTTTTCCTTAGGAGGGTATGTTGTCTCATGGATTAATAACATAATGAAAGATAGGTGAAAAAGGTGGTAAGAATACATGGTGTCTTTCCACAAGAGCTGTAGGGTACCTGTGTATGGCAGAGGAAATCGTGAAGTTGAATATATTCATAAATGATCTGAAATTTAAAGTTGAAACAGAATCTTACAGAAAGGTGCCATGATACCAAGTGACTGCTATACCAAATAATAGGTGGAATTCAGTTTTGTCAACTACATTTTAAAGTATATGGATAAAAGATTTCTAATGTTACACATGTTGATGGTTATTATTACTTAGAAAAGAGATCTGGAAACCACTATGGACTGCAGTCCAAAAATTTTCTTTGCTGTTAGCAGTCTTGAAAAACACAAATAGTGTATTATGAATAATAAGGGAAAAGCTGGATAACAAACCAAAACCAGATTCTGGCTGCATCATGTAAAAAACTAAATGCAATTGATAAGGGAAAGCTTAGGCAACAGGGTTTATCAGAGGAATGGACTAGCTTTTGTATAAGAGATTAAGGATTCTTTAGTTTGAAATAAGCTGACTTAAGGGACAGTATACTGAGGATCAATAAACTCATAAATGTTGTAAGCAATGAAAAATCATGTGTAGTTCTTATAGCTTTTTTTTCATTTTCAAAAATTAATTTATTAAAAACATAAAACCTGATGCTTAAAGTCAGTTGAGATCGCCTAGAAAGACAAGCCCTCTTGATGTCATATGTATTCAGTAAAAGTGATCTAGTCTTTGCATTTGGGTACCAGTTGCCATTGTGAAATGGATGTAATAGTACAATCTTACAGAAATTCTGATGTAAAAATACAACCATGAGGGGTTTTTTATGTTATTACTTTATTTTTATTTAGCCTGTACCTTCATATGAATGCTTTTTTTAGTCTTTTATTTAAGACTATGACAAAACTTCTTCTCTGCATTCTCATGAATCTTTTACTTCTCTTCAACATGCTTAATTTCTGATTCTACTTCATTCTTTGATTTATGATACTGTGCCAATTCTGGAGAAATCCAATATTTTAATCTCTTTACCTCTGCCTCACTTATATTCCTGCATTGCAAGAATGATATAATCTATATTCTTCCACATGTTCTGGTCATTCTTTCTGTCATTCTTTGTTCATTACCTAACTGTCAGTCTTTTCTTCATGTTTTAATCTCTCTTCTTCTTCCCTCCCCTCATTTGAGCCGGCAATGTGCACTTGTAGCCCAGAAAGCCAACTGTATCCTGGGCTGCATCAAAAGAAGCATGACTAGCATGTCGAGGGAGGTGATTCTGCGCCTTTACTCCACTCTCATGAGACCCCACCTGGAGTATTGCATCCAGCTCTAAATTTAGTAAATTTATAATTTATTATTATAGTAGTTAACAATGCATCACAGTGAAGTCTGTATCCTTCTATTAGATTGTTACTCAGCATACCCTTGCTGAGTAGTGAGATTCTGAAATAAACATAATTATTCTGGCTAATGAGTGCTGGGAAGGCCTAACACAAACCTGCGTGAAAGTCTTGTGAGTGTGGCTGGGCTTGTATTTGTTTTTTATTCTCCCAGGATGTTGTCTGCTATGCTTTGTTGAAAGGGGCACAGTTGGACATGGGTAGGAGGAAGGCTGCCTGTTTGCCTTGCCCCAACTGCTGTCTCCTGACTCAGCCTGAAAACTCAGGAGGGTACTTGAGTGGGGATTGCTGAGCTGTTTTCAGAGAGAGAAAATGCTCCAGTCAGTGACTTGGTAAGCAGCAACACCACAGCATAAGTACAAACTAAGAGACTCGTAAAAAAGTAGAGACAGTGGAAAAATTTCATCATGGATGGAACTAAAAAGGAAGACATCTTACCTGAGGACACACTGAGTTCAACAATATAAATAATGTTGACACTTCAATGGAAAGATGTAATTATACTTCTGACTTTGAGCTCCGTCATTTGGAAGGACTTTGGTGTCAAAGTCTTGAATTAAACTTGTTTCCTGAAGTCCTGAGAGTAGCTCAAAACCGAGAGGTCTTTAGGTCCATTATGAATAAAACCTTCTGAATGACCCTTTTAATGAATTGAGAACAGATTAACTGAAGCTGAAATGTAATTCTTATCTGATGTTAAACCTGAACTGCAAATTGCAGATTTTTTTGCATAAACTAAAATTTAAAGCCGTTATTTTTTGATAAATCTGGGATTTTGATTCAGATACAAGTTTTCTCCACTGTGAATGATACTGAATTTGAGGTTTAGTTTCAAACTGCATTAGGATAGTTGTAATGGCATAAAAGTAATTTATTCTAGTTTAAGGAGGATTTTAGGTACTACTTAGTAGTCTGTACTCACCTGTCTTAAGGGAAGGCAAAATTACATTTCAGGAAAATGTGTGCATAACCTAGAACAGAAAAAAACTATAAAGATTTCCAATTTGTGTATATACAAATGGATTTAGATGGCCTGAAGTAGTGTATTTGAAATTAAGACTGATTTTTAGAAATTTAGTACAAAAATGAAACCCTGAAAACCATGACTTATTATGTGATAGAACTGAGTACATTCACAAAAGCTGTGCAAGCAAGGAGGTACACGCTATTTTTCAGTTATAATAGGTCAAATACAAAAAATATAAAAGCTGACAGCTAGTTAACGCTTTCAAAATGCTTTTCCAACAGCATAAAGCTATAAAATAATAACAAACAAAAAACTGTGCCATTTCTTTCTCAGATTATTGTATAAAAGTGTAAACCTTTCATGATTCGGCATATGAAAGTGTCTTTTGAAAGTGTTATGAGCAATGTTATTTGCTCAAACATTCATAATTCTTTTCCTGAGCCACTGCTTATTTTAAGAATCCGTGTTAATACATTCCACTGGTTAGTGGGGTCTGGTAAAAGATGCCTTTCATGATAGGCTTTTTTTTTTTCTTCTAGGCCTACGTTTATTTCATAAAGTAAAGAAAAGCAGAGGTAAAGATTACAGACACGCATTTACATGAGTGGATGAAAGGGTACCTTTAACCTAAAGCTAATCTGGGAAAATGAGCTGCTTGATGTCTGGTTAGTAGGGCTGATCAAATACTGCAAACAAGGTAATATTTGTTCAAACACAAATTACATTTGCCCCTTTAAAATTTGATTAATTGATGTGAATGTAAGAACGTATTTTTGATCTCCAAATTGCTTGCCATAACAGTGCCAATATTCAATGACAGTATGGATTTGTACAGAGATTTTACAAGAGCCTTTTCTGGGAGAGAGCTTTCTGGGAGAGAAAAAAATACAAGAAAAACTAACCTCTCTTTAGTGAAGAGACATTAATGAGTGTCCTGGTTTGGACTGTGATTCTGTGATTCTGTGACTAAAACAGACCAATTTTCCTTTCAGTGATTTTTAGTTTCAGCTAAGTCTCTTCTAAGTAACTCCACTTTCTGAAACCAGCTGCGTGTTTTGCAGACAGCGTCTTCTTCTGGGACTGATAACACTCAAAGTTTGTAGTTATCGCTGAGGCACCGGTAGGGATGTTATGCAGAAAGGCTCTTGCTGTACTTATTCTTAGATAAACCAAGGTCACTGCTAAATTCCTCACTGCTTACGAGTGAAGAGCCGAAGGGGGGTCACACCTGAAGGAAGGAGCGGACAGGGCAGGTGACCCAAAATTGACCAACGAAGGTATTCCATCCCATACACGTCATTCTCAGTACAAAGCAGGGGGATCACAAGGGTCTCGCCCCTTCTGCTATGGCCGGTGTCCGAAGAGGACTCTGTCCATTTTCCTGCTGCCCCTGATCCCGATCCGTGCATTCCTGAATCCAGTTCCCGTCCATCACTGAGCCCAGCCTGGGCCTTCCCGGAGCCTGCCCTGCAGTGCTGGTGGTGACGTAGCTGACATCAGGGGAGCTCGATTTTGGTTTTGTATATATATTTGTATATATTTGTATATACTTGATTATTCCAATATTATTATTATACTCTTTTTCATTATTATAGTTTATTAAAACTATTTTAACTTTCCAACCCATAAGTCTCTCTCCCTTTTCCCTTTCCCTTCCCCTTCTGGGGTGGAGGGTTAATAGAGAGCGTCTGCCACTGGTTTAATAGCTGTCACAGCCTTAAACTGAGACAATGGGAAAACTAAAGTTTTTTTAAACAACCCTGTAAGGTGTAGAATAGATTAAGAAAATAGCAGTATATTCAAAGTTGGAGGTGAAAGAATTGAAAAATATATTCCAAAGAAAAAATCCCTAAATCTTTAGTTATTTCTCTAGATCTCTGAATTTGTGTATATTCTGTGAAGACCTCTATTCTTAGAGGATAACATTACAGTAAATTGTATTTGTGTAAGGTAAAATACAGTATTCAATTTTTCTTTGCTGATGTATTTAATAGGAAATTCACATCCAGTTTCTTTCCTACTATTACGCCAGTTTTTTTCATTATTTTTGCTTTGCATTTTTTTCAGAAAAAAAACCTCTTAATTCTTCCTAAGTACTTACTTCTTCCAAATAAGGTAGCAAACATATTTCACTGATAAATGTCATTATTTCTTTATTTCTACGTTTATTATAATTCCTTAAGTATATCTTCTTTGATATTGTGCACACCTCGTCCATAAATTCCAAATTGTTTCTATATTTGATATGCGTGTGATGAGAAATGTTCCTTTTGCTATTTATCAACTCCGCAAGAAAAATGGATGATCTTTGAGCAGTTACAGCAGAATTGCCATATAGATTTCGTTCAATACGGACAGCCCGATCCCAAAAAGTTGTGAAAAACTCATACCCATACCTTAATTCCACTAAGGCCAATACATTAATTATTTGAGTTCTTCTCCAAACTATTTGTGTGATGGAAAGAAACTGTATACTCTGGTCATAACGAGCACTGCCTGGTGCATCTTTCTATTACTGACTCCCATTAGAATTCGCTATGTCTTTCTGTTCGTATCTGGGTTTATGTGCACTCAGGTAAAAAGCAGCATGAAGATTTACAAGATGCATAAGCAAACCCAAGATTTGAGAGTTCATGCATGCAAGATGCATGCAAACCTAGAACAGGATCAACTATTGCTACATGTGGAAGAACCAGAGTTACTTCAGTGAGACTATTTTTACTTATTCCACCATTAGTGACAATTCCTTCTAATTGGAGCAGTCTGAAGATTTTGTCAAAAGCTTGTTACATTTTTCTATGTTTTTAAGATGTTCCAGAAAAATAGATTTGATAATGTTGTCAGTATTACTTTCCCAAACACCAATTTGTTATTGCAAACTTACCCCAGTTTGATTTACTAGTGCAATTTATTTATTGGTTTTAAGTCCATGATATTTATAACTTACAGTCCTTCAGCAAGTTGGCAGATCTCATGACAATATTACATTGAAGTCAGTTTGAATTAATTCATTAATTAAAGAATCTATCCTAATTTGATTTCTTTTCAACAATTGTCAGTGACAGTATCTGCTGCCAGCTAATCTTGATTGATTAAAACAACAACAACAAAAAAGGATAATGGCTAGCTGAGTAGAATTGCATTGCTTAAGGCTTGCAGCTGATCTTACAGCTAACAATATAGTGTGTTGCAATTAGTTCTGATATGATGTTTGGATTGCGTTTCCTTGATAAGGAAAAAAATAGGCATCAGAGATTTGACTATATAGGCTGTTACTCATTATGCAGGTGATGGAAATGGTTCTTTTAAATTAAGTATTTGGGTTCTGCATTGGGATTTATATAATGTGATCTTTGATTATATATGGACAAATCAAACATGCTGAAGGCTCGAGACTGTCATGTCAGGAACAAATCTCAAGATAGCTAGAAAAAATATGGTTTTGATTTAGCAGAATAAAATATTCAAATCCCAAAGCTGATATGTCTCTCAATATTTTTAGTGTTTAAGATTTTTTTCTTAAAGTTTTCTTCATTTCAGAAAAGCCTATTCTCCTTCTTTCCTTCCCTTTATGATATTGTTTTCTCCAATGAAAGAGTTAAGATGTTTAATTATTCAAGAACAAAAGCATATTCTCCAGACTTATATGAAGTTACAAACTCTCCGGAATAATATACATGCAGGGCTGACTTCTGCTTATGATAAATTAGTGTAATTTCGGAATGGTTTCATAAGAATAAACGATATTCAAATAGGAAGCAGCAGAATTTTTAGTCACATTACCCCCTCCCCCACTACCTATCAACCCCAAAACAAAGACAAAGAAAGACATTAATAATTTTGTCAGGAGAAGTTTCTGTTTATCCAACATTTTTTACACTGCACAAACATTACCTTTTAGGTGTTTGTATAATTACCTGATGTCTGCTAGCACTACCTTAGATGCAGACACTATTATCCATAGCTCACTCTTTCTAAAGAAAAGTCCTGGGAACCAAACTGTCTCATCTGAATTTTCTATGACTATACAAATTTAAATTAATTAAAATTTAATTAAACCTTGTAAGCAATATCTGTCTGCTCATTAAAGGATAAGTACTTTTAACTCACCATTCTGAGAGAAATTTCCTAGATCTTTTATCTTTTCATATTACTGGAAATCTGGATTTTACAATTATTTTTTTCCCCAACTTGTTATATATGTTATAAAACATATATAAGTTTTATATGCATATATACGTATGCCTCCCTGCCCCCCAAATCATCCATATATTTAATTTTGATGACATCATTCTCTTTGTATAAAGAATCTATTGTGATGGTGTGGGAATGGCATGGCTTAGATCTGGCAAATATGTCTATTTGCTACAAGAGAAACAAAGATGTGAAACAGTAGCAACAAATCTAAATTTTCCATGCACAATTTCATGTAACTGTTTACCAAAAAATATTGTCTATCCACACTGTTTGTTTCCAGCAGATGGCCTTCAACTTAGCTCCAGCAGTCTAAGCAGATGCAAGTGTGTAGCAATAAAAATACTATACCTGCACAAACATTGCTCTTCCTTTTGGAATAACAGACCATATATAGTGCTCCTTGGTTTACAGGGCTGAATAGGACAGCAATAGCTGCAGTAGATCTTCATGGATCAGATGCACCTTTTGGCACTGTGCTAGCTTGATCTGTAAAATCTTTGTATGATTTTCAGAAATGTACCGTAAAGCAAGTTTGTCATTGGACAGGAGGCATTGAAATAGCTTGTGTTTCACTGAAGAATTGCTGTACTAGATTCTAATTTGTGGTTGATTCTAGAGAAAACAGTTCAATTAAAATAATTAATAGATAATAAACTTTATTTCTTTTGTAGATTAGTAGTGACATATATTGTACTTTATGTATGTTTATATATACATTTAGAGACAGTAGCTGATACCTGATATCATTGTAAGTTTGGAGATTTTTTGGATGCATTATTTTAAACAAAAAAGTATATGCCGATATTGTTCTTTCCATACTGGCTGGATTTAGTTATTTCATTTAGAAAACATTTTAGATATGTAGGTGCATAAACTTTCTATCTCAAGTGAAATCCAGAGACTGATTAAGCTCTTGAAAAAACCCTCAGTAGTGGACAGTATATGTTACCTTGTCTATCAGCTTTTCTTTCAGCTGCTTCTGCTTGTTTGTATTAGATATGGAGTTTAAATTCTCACTGTCATCTAAATAAAGTACATCCATAAAATGCAGTTTATTTGACTCACCTTGGTCAGATATATTATCATATTTACTTGCAGAAGTAAGAGAGAATTTGCCCTCTGTTGATTCCAGCTTGCATCAAAGCTTTTAAATTAAATTTTCAGTAACCCTCTGCATCATAAATGAACCTATGCTGTTCACACTGTGATAAAGATTACTTCATTTTTTACACAAACTATACTTTGGTGATGCACATGACAGGAGCATGATCTTATCTTTTCTTTTCTGCCTCATTTTTCTTCTCTTTGTTCAAGCTAATATTCTATTTGCTTTCCGTCACCATTTTTTTTTGTTTCCTTTTGTATCCCAGCAATGAAAACTCAGATACCAAAGTTAGCATACCAAAGCACTGTGTCCAGCTCTGGGACCCCCAACATAAGAAGGACATGGACCTGTTTGAGCATATCAGAGGAGGGCCACGAAGATAATCAGAGGACTGGAGCACCTCTCCTATGACAGGCTGGGGGAGTTGGGGCTGTTCAGCTTGGAGAAGAGAAGGCTCCGGGTAGACCTTCTAGCAGCCTTCCAGTATCTGAAGGGGGCCTACAGGAGAGCTGGTGAGGGACTTTTTACAAGGGCATGTAGTAATAGGATGAGGGGTAACGATTTTAAACTGAAAGAGGGTGGATTTAGATTAGATATTAGGAAGAAATTATGTCCTGTGAGGGTAGTGAGACCCTGGAACAGGTTTCCCAGAGAAGTTGTGGATGCTCCCTCCCTGGCAGTGTTCAAGGCCAGGTTGGATGAGGCTTTGAGCAACCTGGTCTAGTGGAAAGGTGTCCCTGCCCATGGCAGGGGGGTTGGAACTGGATGATCTTTAAGTTCCCTTCCAACTCAAACCATTCTATGATTCTATGAACATAAAAAAGATACTCATGAAGCATGTTATTAAATTGAATTTCAAAAAGGAAGTGAAGATATGAAGAATGGTGGACAGAAATGTATTTTTCCTGCACTAACAATGGCAAGTGAGCAGGATAAACACAGCCTCAAAACTTCATTTGAAAGAAGACAATTCATGGTTGTAATATGAACATTGGAGAATGGAGGCTGTTACTGGACATTTTGTTTTCCAGTTAGAGAATGTTTAAGCTTTGCAAGAATAAAAAATTAAATACACTTGCCTTGAGATTGTGCTTTTTGTCTGTTTCTTGGGAGACCAGGGCAGAAAGCTCTGTGCCTCTTGTAACAATGTCTGAGGGTGACAAAAATTGGAGCTGAAGCTACAAATAGCCTTAAAAATCATAAACGAGTTTCAGGTCCTTTCTGAGGATAACCAGAGGGAGGACTTCTGTAGAGACTTATTCTAAAGTCCGTGTAACTCAATCAAGTATTATTTGTAGAGTAATCACCATGTCAGAGTCATTAAAAGAAATCTTCAAATTAAGGCTTCTACTTCATTCTGCAGAAGAATGAAACCTTTCAATTTTTGTAAAGTGACAGTTACCTTCACATGCCTTAGAAAGGGATATTTTATCTGGAGACAGGAAAGGGTTATAAGACATAGGAATTTAAAACAAATTAAGACATACTACAACAATTATGGAATCAGAAAAAAAAAGAAAGGAACAGTTGAAGATAAATACTGTCAAACACAGAGCATTAAGAAGAGCTGACTAAGGAGGTAAGATATTTTTTAAAGAAATGATTGGTGAACAGAGGTCCCAGAAGCAGTGTGGAAAAGTTTAGGAAAAGATTTTTTTAAAAGAACGTGAAAATGAGATCTTCACACTGATTTAAACAGTATGGATGATGAATGTAGGTGAATTTGCTCTCTACGTTTTGTTCTCTGAGACTTCATCTCTTGAGGAAGACTAACACCTTCCCACCAGTAATAACAGCTGATTTTTTACAATCTGCATTTTGATTTTCTGTCCTTTCCTCCCTCTTCTTTCTTTTTTTCAAGTTTTATGGACTTTGGAGCAACAGTGTTGCTGAACAAGAAAAAGTAATGGCTTTAATATCCGACAGTTTCATTTTAGGCAAATACAGCAGAATCTGAATAGGAGCTAACTAACGGTGTTATCTATAACAAAAAGCTTTTTTGAAATCTCTAATCCCCTTCTGAAAGTTACTGTGTTCTTGAATCTTCAGTTTTGGTATGCTTGTTAAGTCTATGATTATGGGAATATACCCATGAAAATTCCACTTAAGAATTGTCTAGGGCTGAAATAGAACTACTGCATTAAATAGCCTACCTCATCTTGAAATAATTATAGGACTACCTAATGCCTTCCTTTTAACGGAACTGGTTTCAAGTCTGATTATAACTAACAGAAATTTAACCAGTTTGCAGATGCCATAGAATACACTATCTGAAATGAAGTCATCTAATTAATCTTAAATTTTACATAGCTAATGCCTTCTGGTATCTCCATCCTACATAGTGTTCTGATCACCAGTCAGATAAAACAAACATTTTGTTCCATGAATTTGATCAAGAAGTTTGTATGGAATTTAGACTTATAATGCTTAAGAATATCTGATACAGTATGTCTTTCTAGATGAGAAAACTACTTGCAGAGTGGGTGTATGTAATCCGGTCTTGATTTATGGATGCAGCTTTCACAGAATCACAGAATCACAGAATGTTAGGGATAGGAAGGGACCTCGAAAGATCATCTAGTCCAATCCCCCTGCTGGAGCAGGATTACCTAGATCATATCACACAGGAACGCATCCAGGCGGGTTTTGAATGTCTCCAGAGAAGGAGACTCCACAACCTCTCTGGGCAGCCTGTTCCAGTGTTTGGTTACCCTCACCGTAAAGAAGTTTTTCCTCATATTTATGTGGAACCTCCTGTGTTCCAGCTTGCACCCTTTGCACCCGTTGCAGCTTTCCCCAAAGCAGTTGATTTGTGCACTTCACTTATTTATAAATCAAATATGAATTTGACCTACTGCATTTTCGAAGGGCTCCACAAGTCCACCTAAAAAGGTTTTTGTGATTTGTTTTTTGCAAGTTTCCAGTATTTTTTTTATTATGAGAGTAGTTCAGATTTGATCATTCTCTGTTGTCACAGTTTAAAGTTTGGCTACATGTCCCCCCTGGTGCCTCAAAAGTGAGACTACAAGGAATGTCTATGGAAAGTCTATAAACTTTCCTCTTTTTGCTAATACATAGTCCTTCCACTTATGAAATAAGAAAACTCAAGAGAATAATGGGAGGAAGCAAGTTGCAATTTCTTCTTTATAGCACTGATTAGTCACCAGTACTACTATTCTGTTACTTCTTGAAAGCACTAAATTTTTTTAAAAATTATGGAGTTGATCAGCATATCAATGTTTTTCTATGATTCTCATATATAAAAGGTGTTAATTGTTAGGAATAGATTTTTATGCACTTTATTAGTGGTATTTTAACAGATTTCGTTACAGATGAATTTTCATCTTCATCGTTAGTAGTGTATCTATGGCAAACATAATAGAGAAAAAGCATTTTAAATAAGCCTCTGTATATTACAGAAAAATTTCAATGGAGGCCACAAATTTCCTTGAATGCTTTCAAAATGCAAGTATTTTACACATATTATTGTTAATGCTTTACAGACTCTCTTATAAATCTTTATCTAGAAAATGAGTTAGATATTTGATCACAAACTAAGCAGAAGGTTATAAAATAGCACATCACGTACATTTAAAAAAAAACCAACAATGCAATAGTAGTTAGACATTAATATTCACAAGGATGCATCTTCCAATTAAATTTTCATAAGGAAAATAAGCTGAATGGTTTTTAACTCTTAGTTATTTTCATTAATGTCACTGCTCTGTTTTGATTATGTTTTCATAATATTTTATTTCATTTATTAAAATTTATTAGGGCAAGGTGGTATTTACATTAAGTATTTTATGTTCGAATATTTTGAAGAGGTGTTAAGTATTTTTCTATAAGAAATTTAAAAATTTGGACATTTTATTCAAATGTTTATTAAACCAAGTATGAAATGTTTGTTTTTCCAATTGAATGGAAACAGAAAAAATAAAACCAACACCCTCAACCGTGATTTGAAGTGAAGCTCAACATTACAGTTAAGCTCCCATCAGGAATTATCGTTGTGTTGTGAGCTGTTACGAGTAAGATACTTTTGAAGATTAAATTTAATTTCTGGTGTGTGGTGGATCTTCTCCTTTGTTTGTTTGTTTGATTGTGTTCATTGTTACAACTTTACCAATCTTGCCTTTTGATTTTTATAAATTATCAATTTATCTGAAGTGTATGAATAGAGTTGATGAATATGAAGGGCACATAACTCAAGAGATGTATTTTTCCGAATCTTTGAAATTTATAAGTAATTCTCACTAACAACAGATTTTTTTTCTTTCTAAATATATGTGGGTTTTGCTATAAAGAGAAGTTCATTACATTTATTAGTCAATTATTAAACTACGTTATTTTAAAATTGTAAGTAGTATGTTTACACATAATATATTTTAAAAGGCATAAGAAATTGTACAATAGAAAACCCAAGAAAATGTAAGCACTATCCTATGCAACGAGTCGAGGAGCAGGAATTTTTTCAATAGGTTGAAAGGAGGTAGCTCATTATTAACATACACAATTTATTTAGCTTATTCTTACAGCAACTGTCAAAACTTACGCATTTGAAAGCATTCATCTAGAGAGAAGTATGTATCTGTGTAATTGCCTGTCAGGTTGAGTAATTTGTTTAATGGCCAGGGTTAAAAGATTCTCAATTAATTGTTTTGAAGATTAGTAGAATCTGTTACGTGTAACAAAATGCATGTTTGGGGCCAGACATAATCTCAAAACCAATTTGAATTTGTTACATCTATAAAAAGTAGCACCAATCATTCATGCCTGAAATTCAAGTTTTGAAATTGTATCTGCCTTGATCAAACATCTCCAGATGAAGTGAATAAAAGATTGTCTGTCAGATTTAAAAAAAGAAAAAGAAAAGAAAAAAAGGAAAGGGTGGAGGGGGAAAGACTGTGTTCTTTTCGTGTCTGTCATTATCCACACTGCTGATTCTTTTGACTCTTGTAGCAGGAGGACTGTGAACTGTCAGAGGACTGATTTGGTTTCTGATGCAGGATGAAACCTGGTCTAAGAGCAGGTGTTCAGTCAGTTGATCATCACTTTACCAGCTCGGTTCCAAGCATGTTAGACAAAGCTCACTGGTGCCAGGGAGGGAAAGCAGGAACTCCCCTCTTGGATGTTCTCGCAGAGTTGGTAGGATAGGCTGTCTCTGCTGGCATATACTCTCACTGCAGAAACTGCAACTTCTATTCATTATCGTGAAGGAGGAAAAACTGAAGGAAGATAGATTTTTTTCATGTCTGATCTTCTAATAAAAAGAAGAAGCAGTGATGCACAAACATTTTCTACTGTTAGTAGATAATTTGTGATGTGTATTACTGAAAACTTGACTTCATGTGCTACCAAAGCAAGAACTTTTAATGTGCAGTCTAAAAAAAATGTATTTGGCTAGGGATGTGCTGTTCATTTCAAAATGTTGATTGTAATAATTCTCAGATATATTCTGGGGGAAAGAGAACACTACATTTCTTTTTGAAGATACTTTGTGCTCATAAGCTTATAGTGCCATGTAGAAGGCTGTTGTCCCAGGAATAGGAAGATGCAACTACCAATGTGTGGCAAGCTGACAATACTCAGGCATTTTACATTGGCATGTAATCTTGGCCATGTGAATTTCTTTTCCTAGTCTGTGTCAAAGGGTCTCTGCTTGTTTGACTGTGGATTGAGGAGGAAAGTCTGGGTTTAGCAGGAACTTCAGAAAAAAGCATAAAACATTTTTTGAACAGAAATAATTGTACATGCAAGTGTTTGTGGGGAAAGGAGCTAGAATTAAGTAAAAGAGATGGGGGGCTGAAATGGATGAAAGGTGTTAACTGTTGTAAGAGGATGGGTGGCTGAAAAAAAATAGAGGCTTAAGGAGACATGGCTGATAAGCTGGAGGAGAGGAGGATTTGAGAACATAAGAAAAACGATAGGAGCACGCTGGAGAGAGAGAGAGATGAAGGATCAGGAATAAGAATCTGTCAGTCAGGTTCTTCTGTATATGTTCCTTCCTCATGGGAACTGAGTAATGGGTATTTTTTTTTCCTGCTGGGGGAAGGGGAAGATTGATGCTTGTGCTTTGTTCTGTGTGAGAAAGTGTAGGTGTTCAGACAGTATGCCAACATTATGGGGTGCAAAGGTCTGATCTCATCATATCTCTTATGTCGGGATGTTTTGACTGTATGAGCTTGTTTTTCTGACCCTCATGTGATCCACAATTTAGGAAAACTTTTCTACTTTAAGTTAACTGTAATCATGCTAGAGAGGCATAGCTAAATACTGACAAGATGTTAGCCTTGTATTATGTGGATTAAGTAGATGACTGCAGATCCCTTGCCCTTGCAACAAGCATTGTGTAACAAGGACAAACATAAGCTGAAAAGGCAAAATATATTGGCTGTGTAATCATTAGTGGCCATAATAATGTCCTTGTGTAAGGTAGTTAATGTGTCCAATAGTTATATGAGAAAATTTTACTAAAATTTAGATCTAGAAAAATTCTAATTTCTGGTATCTTTGCTGGAAAAAGAAAAAGAAGATCCTATATAGAGAAAAACAACAGGGTTCTTATAACGAAAGGAAGGAAATATAGACAGGAAAATTCAGATGGCAAATGGTAGTTAAAAAGGTCATGTTGGATGCACATGAAACAACACAGGGTCAGATGGCAAAAGAACATGTGAGGACAGAGAGGAAGGAGCTGAAATCTGGAACATGAGAGTAATAATGAGCAAAAATTTATTTCAGTGAAAACAAAGGGACCACCAAAGAAGTTTTGCAGTGATACTGTAAAGAATAAAGAATGAAAATATATTGTCATTGGAAAATTATTGGAGTGATGAAAAAGCACAAAAGCAAAAAAATTATAAACAAGACAGCAATATTCTCTTCAGTTACTATAACAGGAAAACTGGATCAGCTGTTAACTGTTGTTGAATTTGCCTTAACATTTCCTCAGAAGGCAAATGGAGAAGCAAAATACCCACATACAGAAGGGAGTCACGTAAGGCTGAATTGTGGAGTACCTTCCTCATTAGTATGTGAAATAATAAGATGCATGGTGCACATTACATTAGGCAGACAGTATTGAATTAGATCATTGGAGCAGAAGAACATGCTAGCAGAAGACCAGAAGCAGTGAAGGAAGAGGAGGTAGTGGTACCCATTATTCCACCAGCTGTTGGAACTGGAGTCTTTCTGCAGGGAGCAAGAGTGGAAGCAATGAGGTTACAGAGTGCTGAGGTCTCTTCCACCCCCCTCATACGCACTAGTTCTGTTGACCACTCTCTAATCTGTGGTTCAAACACCTTTAATTTAGCACATTTCGAACCAAACAATGTCTCAGCTTAGTCTTACCATTTGCAGTAGACATGTATTCTCATAGCATTTGGAGTCAAAAGCCTGCATCCAAAAACTTTAGCTATCTGGTGTTCAGACTCCGAGTTTTGATGCACAGCTACATCACTGGTACAGTAAATAATAGTACAATTGGAAACATAAGTGGTATGCTATTTAAGAGCAATCTCTTCTGGACTGTGTGTCTGTAAACAAAAACAACAGTATCAGTTGTATCCTTACTTTGAATACAGAACTTTAATACAAAGGTTTTGTGTCCTATAAGATATTCTGAGGATAAAGGTGTGAAACAAAATAGGTGTCTATTTCCATATCTCTTTAGTCTCCCAATGCTTTATGGTGTAGTATTCTATCTTACTGATAATTATTAATAAATTGAGCTTAGGTTTAGCATTAGGAAGTTTCTTTGGGAGCTTTCTGAGATTAAAAGCACCGAAATAAGAGGTATCTTGCTCCTTCTGTATTTTGCACAGTGTTTTATTTTTGTATCCGGAAGACTTTAACCTTTGATAGTTACTGAAAGGTGATACATATGCCAAAGTTCGTCGTATTAGTATTCTTGGTAGTTGATGAGAGGCATTACGTAACAATATGCCATACTGCCACCATTTACAATTTTTGAACATTTTTGCACTGCATAAACTCTAATTTCTAGGCAAACAGCTGCTTTCTGAATTATTTAGAACATTAATTCTTTAGCTAATTGGCAGCTAATTGATGCTTCGAGAGTGTCAGCTAAACAGCACGTGAATGGATTCAGGCCTTGCTTCTCATGGAGGGAAGAGACAGTTTATGAGCTATGTTCTCCAGGGCAGCTACTCTCCTCTCTTGCCAGAGACAGGATGGACAAGTTGCTGCAAAACCATTAACAATAGCCCACAACACTGTTGAACAAATCTATCAATCGGGTGTATTAGACCCTGGGATGCAAGGGTAGTTATTACCTTATAGCATTCTGAGAAACAGAAAAACAGTTTTTGAAGTGAGATGTCACCAGAAAAAAAGAAAAAAAAAAAAGAACGTAGGAGATCTGGATGGTTTTTATTCTGAATGTTTTTCAGGATTACCAAAGTACATGGAATTCTTGTGAAATTCATGTACAAAAGTGAAAGGTGGAGATGCATAGTACAATATGGAAGGTTACTTCAACATTTAGAAACCTACAAACTCCACCTATTTTGAATCTGCAAATACATTTTCATGCAAAGATTTCAAAATTATTTCAACAAAGACAGCATCATTCAAAACATTTTGATATAGCTGTCAAAATGTTCATTTGTTTAGAAAAATTCTTCAATCCAAGGAATAGTAAAACCATATTAAATTAAAATCATATTTGGTGAACTAAACTCAGTATCCTCTATTAGACTATGATTTAACATCAGGGGCTTAAGGAAGACCAGAAGAAAGAGGGTAAGTGTATAGAGCTACTTCCCTGAAACATAATCCCTTTTACTGGGAACTTGGAGTTCTTCCTCCAGAGATGGAGTCTTTCTTTTAAGGAATTACTGCAGTATTTAGAGGGCAGCACATCTATTTATGAAATGCATTTTTTTTTAACCCAGTCTTGTTTTAGCTCTCTCTCTTCAAATCTCAGACGTATGTATAAGAATGGCTTTGGACCAAATGATACAGCACACCAGAACAGCAACTTGCAGATTCCCAACTTTATTTTGGGCTAGTGAATAAAGTAAATAATTTTGTACTTCTAATGTATTAAATTTTTTTATTTTTTGAAAAAAATGTTTTCTTAATTTGAAATACCTTGCCCAGCTTGGAACAGTGCCTTCCCTCTTACAGAGCTGTAATGGTCGTGCGCTGTATTTCAGTACTGGTTTTAACTACAGTGCCCATCTGACTGTTAGACTTCATTCTCTTGAGATGTTACACTGCCTGTTTCCTCAGTTACTCATTGTTAAGGTGTTGTATACGATAGCAAGATTTATTGAACTGAAATAAAAAAAGTAGGATTGGACTTATGTGGGACTTTTAAATAAAAGAGAAAATACAGTGCTTAACCTATGTAGGTGTGCATTTAACTTCATGGAGTACAGAGAAGTTACAGTAGTTGTGCAGGGCAGCATTTTTGTAGCCTTTAAGATTTGTTTTGTGTGGGAGAAGAGTGTGATTGTTTTCCTCTAGATGGCAGGTTTTGGCAAGCTTTGTTGTAGACATATAAATAAATAGATAGTCTTTCAGGATAAATCACCCAGCTTAGGCACTAACTTCATCCTACTATCTTCTTTCAGAGAGAGAGAGAGAGAGAGAGAGTGAAATGGGTCTTCAGACCCCACCAGTTCTTCCTACCTTGTGGACCCCAATCTCCATATTTAGTCAGGAGATACGATAGGAATTAAACCTCTGGTAGGCAAAGATCTTAAAAGCCTGTTCTAAAATGTTATTGAAAGAAATCGATCAGGAACATCTAGTTTTGTTTTAAAATGAGTATATAACTTATAGTCACAGGAAACCCTGGTTTCTTATTGCTTTCTGAAACTGTTTACCTGCTTATTAACTTTTGAAAAATGTTTAAGCCATATATCACAATCTTCAACTGAAGCAATCTGTAGCAATTGCATCCCAAAGGATGACAGGGTGAAACAGGGTAAAACAACTGTTTTGGAGACTTCAGTTATTACTTATGAATTCTCACATCTTTCAAATACAAAATTCCAACTTTTAGGTTTTTGTCTAGTCTAAACATGCATTTGCATACAACGGGAAATAAAAGTTACTTAATTTCTCAAGCAATGCTAGCATTCTTTTTAATAAAATGAAAATATACTATATATTTATTCCTTCACTTGCCACATTTCTTGTGCATAACTAGGCTTGTCTGACTAAGAATGTGTGTGTGTGAGGAAAAACAATACGCAAGGCAAAGCTCAGCATACAAAACACCTGCATCTTTTTTTCCAAAGAAGAATAAAACAAAACCTGAAATTCTGATTTGTCTTTTTCGTGAACCTTCTGTAACATTGCTTTTTAACTCACTCTTTATATATTATTTGTGAATGCGAAATGACACTGATAATTTAAGTAATATATTGCCAGCATTTCAAAATCGGTATTTGGCAATATTCATTCCACACAAAGTAATGAAAATTCAATCACATAGTTTGCAATGCTCTTTGAATTAGACATAATATTCATATCAGCTTTTCAAATGGGGCAGCCAGGGAACATATTTTCTAGAATCTCTTCAGCTGCAGAAATGCATCATGACTGAAATGTTGCTAGAATGGATATTGATTGCTGTACTTGCCACAATATCATGAAGTAATATCCCATGCAAACTTTTTTGTACTTGTGTGTCCTATATAATTTTCTATTCATTACCAATAACCAAAACCACATTTCCTGTTATCGCTAAACTCTGGATCTTCGTGATGGTACAGGAAGAAAATGATGTCATGAAGAAGCTCTTGAAGAATAACTGCTAGGTTTCTGAAGACTGTACTTTGAAGTATAAACAGGCTTTTGTACAGTAAGATTGTATTCAAGAAGAATTGCAGACTGACCTTTAGAGGGCAGAGAAATGAAGAAAAAGCAAAATGTTCAGAGAAAATACTTAGTGATTTTCACGGAACAAAACATTTCCACAATATCATTATATCATTCAGTACTTAATTTGTGTGTTGCCTCCATATGTGAAACTGCCTTTTCTCAATGTTAGTTTTTAGTAAAGTGTTCTCTGTTTTTTACAGTTTTTGCTCTGAACCAGGTTTCCACGAATACAATTACCAAAAAGCACGGTGTTGACAATGGTGTGGAAATTGACAGATTTGTGGCTAATAGTACCTTGTTCACTCCCTCTAAAATGTCACAAAAATTAACAAGTTGTAAAAATAAAATTAAATGCTCATGGCTTCTCAGTTTCTCCAGTAAAATTTTCTTCTCAGATAAGATTTCTAGGTGTGATGGCAATGCACAAATGGGGAAGAAATAACACAACTGTAAACAACACAATATCTGTCATTTTGTCGAGTGAGAGTTCTCTCTTGAAGACTGCTTTTATATGCTGTCCTATAGCGCAGGATAAGTTTAAGTACTTTGGCTTATACAAACAAGCACTAACTCAAGAAAACGGAGAAAAAGAGAAGTTATGTCTGTTTACTGGTGTGAAACGTTCAGCCTCCCTGTCACTGCAAGTACATCTTTGATCTCTCTTTCCTGTCAGAATTATTTCATGACCCTGAGGGTGAAGCAAGAGGTTTTTAAGAATACCCAGGTGTATGCCAAGAAACACTCAAATATTCAACAAGATAGCCCTGCTCTGTTTGTGTACTGGGTTTGTGTACAGGGTTTATTTTTAGTTTAAAATATTATATAGCTTCTTTTGGGATATGTTGATTTACTAAACTCTGCTTTCTAAAGGGGTATATTAAAAGAAATATTCTAAAAAAAAATTAAATAACGAAAATTTCGTCACTGTCCTGTACGTAGGGTGGTACTTCTGAATACCTGAGAGCATGGACTAATACGAAGGTTTTAACAGCTTCCACTTTATAATTACAGAATCATAGAATCATTTAGGTCGGAAAAGACCTTCAAGATCACTAAGTCCAACCATTAAACCTAACACTGCCAAGTCCACTAAACCATGTTCCTAAGCACCACGTCTACAGATGTTTTAAAAATCTTCAGGGATGGTGACTCAACCACTTCCCTGAGCAGACTGTTCCAGTGCTTGACAACCCTTTTGGTGAAGAAATTTTTCCTAATATTCAATTTAAACCTCTGCTGGTGCAACTTGAGGCCATTTCCTCTTGTCTTATCACTTGCTACTTGGGAGAAGAAACTAACACCCACCTTGCTACAACCTCCTTTCAGGTACTTGTATACAGCAATAAGGTCTCCCCTCAGCCTCCTTTTCCCCAGACTAAACAACCTCAGTTCCCTCAGCCACTCTTCATAGGATTTGTTTTCTAGATCCTTCACCAGCTTCATGGCTCTTCTTTGGGCATGCTCCAGCATCTCAATGTCTTTCTTGTATGAGGGGCCCAAAACTGAACACAGTATTCAAGGTGCGGCCTCACCAGTGCTGAGTACAGGGGGACCATCACTTCCGTAGTCCTGCTGGCTACACTGTTTCTGATACAGGCTGGATGCTATTGGCCTTCTTGGCCACCTGGGCACACTGCCAGCTCCTATTCAACAATACCCCCAGGTCCTTTTCTGCCAGGCAGCTTTCCAGCCACTCTTCCTCAAGCCTGTATCATCACATGGGGTTGTTGGGACCCAAGTGCAGGACCTAGCACTTAGTCTTGTTGAACCTCATCCAACTGGCCTCAGCCCATCGATCCAGCCTGTCCAGATCCCTCTGTAGAGCTTTTCTAATTCTTTACTTCTGTACCATCAAGGAGCAATACTTTCGCCTGCATTCATGGTGACAATATTTTAGTGCCTCACAAAAGGCATTACCTGTTGTTATTATTGTGTTATCTGTCATGTGGCTATCACACATGTATAAACCATAATCCAGGAGATCCCTCCTATTAACAGCTTCCTAGCTCCACCTGTTCATCAAAAAAAGAGCTGCTAGTTACATCACCTGCATATGCTACCTATTATAGCTTTTCTAGTGATATTTGAGAAATTGCCACTCATTTTGAAGCAGAGTGATTGTTCCCCAGCAACCAGGATTTTATTCAATTATTTTAAGGAGTTATGTCTCATGTCAATTAAAAAAAAATTACATGTGAAAGAAGCCAACCATTCTACTGTAAATACTGAGTCAGTATATGAAACACTATTAAAATCATACACTTTTGTTTTCCAAGAAAAGTGCTCTAAACAGTTTTGTATTGCCTACATATAGGAAAATGAGTTAGTTCCAGAAAACTGCATGTGCAAAAATTTCATGAACAGGTTCATATGTGTTGCTGCACTGCACTGAAACAAGCCAGGTGATTAATAATAAGGAAATCAATATGGAGATTAATGCTAAACAGTTAATGTGTGATACTATTCTTCCTTTGCAGTTTCTGGCTCCACTTCAGTTCTATTGCCTGTTTCACAGTGCTTTTAGGGACTTGGCCAGTGAACAAGGAGAACCAGGAGTTAGGGCAGAGGAAGGGGATGAGGAAAGAACGTTCTGGGAGATAGTGAGCGCAGAATTGAGAAGGGCTTGTATTGCAGCTCAGAAAGAAATTATATGTTTGCCTGATGTCATACAGACGGGTACTCAAAGCTTTGTAGAAATACCATTGTTATTGCAAAAATACTCCAGCTCCCAAAGCCTGCACAAGTAGACGATAAATGAATGAGGTTTTTTGTTGTTATTTTGTTAGCAATATTAATATGCTGGTAGTTTGATTTATTACTTTTGTAATTTCTTTTTTAACAGATCAAAATTGAGGACAAGTACTGTTCCCATTACCTAGGTCTCTTAAGAGCCCTTTTGCAACAGAAAAAGGATTCTGATCAGTCAGTTCTTATACAGGTGTTTGTAAATAAATTAAAGACAAGATTTTGGCAGACGTAGGAAAATAGCCTGCCATTGCATTATTACTGTTCAAACTGCTGTGTTTTGGAGCCCATATTGTTTTACCTTTTATAGGATTAGCATGATCTCTGCCAAGCAGTCAAGGTGTATGATGTTTATCCATCTTTTCTTATATATATGCAAAGGTTAGCTAGTTGAATTGGGCATTAGGTTTGAGCTTGTAGACAATGAAGGTGTAGAGGATTGTCTAAGACCAAAATGTTGCCTAGAATTAAATTTAATGAATATATTTCCCACCAGTGGCTTTATGTAGGGTTGTATGTGAGGTGCAGTTTAGTTGCTGACATGATAGATTGAGCAGAAATGCACAGTAGTTCCCAATAATCTGTGAAGATCAGTTTATCTGGTTGTAGTTCCAGTAAGTTTAGACAACTAGGATGTAATTAGGGGTATTGGAATTTTGCCATCCCATTCTAACACCTCTGATTTTTGGGGAGATTGTAAAGGGATCTTTAATGACCATGAGTGATTTCAGCCTAAATTCTGTAGTCTCATGCCGAAGGTAGTGCTTTGACATTGTCAGAAAGTATCTGCATATTATTATCTGCTACCAAAAATACTAATAAGGTACTCCCTGGGAAGAGAACTGCTGTTAACAGTGCTGAGATGTCCTTCTAGTTAGTGTCTGTAAAGGCTGAAGAAGGGCATAGTCAATGGACTGTAACTTTTTCCTTGTTTTATAAATCTACATGTGCTCATCATATTTGACGTAATAATCAAACTAATAAAGTTTCCAGCTCTGAAGATGATTCTAGTTCATTGCACTGGAATGGCTGAATCCATAAGCTACCCACTAAAACTAAATCATTAAGTAGCAACTAAAATGAAATATGTTTATAAAGCTATTTTCAGGTATTATCTAATGGATGCATATCATCATACCACATCATTTTATTTTCTCAGCAAATTGTTTTTACGGGATATGTGCAGCAGAGTACTTATAAAATTTAATGCAATTCAATGTAATGAAGAAATTTGCATTTGAAGCACAGTCACTTACAAATGTTATGGGACAGGCAGCATTCTATTAGAAGGCATTTCAAATGTTTCTGAACAGCAGCTGAAGAGGATATTTCCTGATGTGGCTCTATTACTGCAACACATTTTCTCTTCATCTGTAACTACTTCTTAAAAATAGAAAAGGCGAAATGGAAACTTCAGTTACCGGAGAATACAAGGGACCTCAATTCATCTTTTGAGGGAAGTAATGAGCAGAAGGCAGCAGTTAGTCATCCACTGAAGCTTTCCAGTGGAGAGATTCTGATAATTTGATTGCTCATTTTGAAACAAAAATTCTCCCTGTCTCCAGGTTGGTTTTTTTTTGGCAGCTGTGATAGGTAGTTTGTTTCATGAAAAAAAGGTAATGAATAAAGGCTCATAAAATTTTCTCTGTCAGACTCTCTCTTTTCCCATCTTCGTCCTGTTGTTTCTTCCAGATTTTTATTGGAAAAGGACCCAATATTCTTCCTGGTCGATAGCCTGAGGAACCAGACTCTATGTATGACTAGTTCAGAGAAGTCTGTCGTAAGGCTACCAAAATGCCAGTGGAACTTCCCTGTTCTCATTTTTGTAGTCTCCAGCTTTAATAATCTCTCTCTTCTTTATGTCCATGCACATGAACATATTTAACTTTATTCTTGGTTTTGTTTTCTCTGATCTATCCCAAGTTGTTTTGTGTCCCAGAGCCTTCTTTCAAAGGTGTATTGTGACATTCTGCCATGCTGAATCTTTGTAGCAGTTACTTTTGCTACTACTACAAAACTACTTCCACCAATGTTTTGAAATTCAGTAGAAAATTATTCATTCTCTGCAGTTCATTAAGGCACAAGTGTCGACAAACCTTCCTATATCCCTCAGAAAAAATTGGGCTTTTTTGATGTGAAGTTGAGCAGAGAGCTAGGCAGTAGAATCAGTGTAAATGTACAATGCTGCATGTAGAAAACAATTATTTTGCTTCCATGAAAATGGTTAATCTATCTACGGTTATCTCCCTATTGAAGTTTTTAAGACTAAATTTAGAAATTTTTTTGTTTGCTTTTTCACCATTTGGTTTTTAAGTTTCTCCCTATTAATTATCATGTGACAACTAAAGATTTAACTGCACACCCATAAAAAGTGCAAACGTAGAATATTTATTCCTTAATTCCTGCTGAATTCCTCCCTGTTTCTACAACTTACTTAATGAATCCTGAAAGACCAAAGAGGGGAATTATACTTTACAAATTGAGGTTATTCGATATATTAAGGGATCAAGATATCACACAGGATATAGAACGATCAGTCCAAAATGGTTTGGTCCTTCTGAATTTCATCATCTCAGGAGAATTATAAATCAAAGGCATGTAGCTATAAAAGTACCCTATGGAAGGATATAGACTCCACAACAGTATGCCCCATCAGCTTATTTGGCATTGTGGCTTAGATGGAGTGACATCACATAATTTGTGATGACTTTGTTCTGTCATCTTCCCATCACAAAGGATTGATGGACCAAAGTCACAGAAATGTCAACAGTGATAAATTCAAGCTAGACTTTAATCTTTCTCACTTGAGGTAACATCAAAGAGCAATAACACAGCCTGCACGATACTTTAGACAACTTATTAAAGAAAAAAGATCCACAACTGACAGATTGAGTGAAAATTGTATTGATAATTTAAGGTGTATTTTCCTTCTGAATTTGTAAGGACTTCATATATAAGGGCTCAAGTTAACCAGAATTTCAGAAAAGATGCAAAGCTCTGTAATTCTGCAGTGAGCATATTTCCTATCTCTATAGCAGATTTAATGTTAATTGTCAAAAGGGCTTTGAAAAAGCAATTTATTAAGTACCTAATTTGAATAATAAAAATATAGTTGTTGAGAACAAAGCTGCTGATTGCTTGTTCTTGAAATCGGGACTCTAAAATTATACATAAGGCCTACGCACTTCGTGCTAGAAAACTTTAGGTACTTGATTTAAGTGCCTAAAACAGAAGTGAGGTCATCCTTGGGTCCTATCATAATCAATGGATAAAGACAGGCAACTCCAAAGAATGAATCACTTCATAGCTAGGTTCTAGTGAATTTTTAATTTAATGTAATACTTGGATTTTACTCCTCCCTTTCTGTATTGAAAAACTTACTTTTCAAAAATAGGAATCACAGTCTGCATGTATTGGTCAAATTCTGTTTTGATCAGTGACATTGACTTTCATCCTTCATGAAAACCTAGCTGGACACAGTTTGGAGGTTTTTCTAACCCCTTGCAGTCATCTGGAGTATTTCTGTTTTAATTGTCTTGGTTGCCTCATTTCAATGACAATGATGATCTCACATCCAGTAATGACTAATATATTGAATTTAAAGTCAGTAGAGAAGCTGGTGATCAGATGGTGAAAAATTGGGACTAAATATGGATGCAACATTGTCTCTAAAAATATAACCTCTTTACAGCCTTTTTTTCAAAAGCTGATCTCTCCAAAAGAAAACCAGAATTATAGTATATCCAGACCATGGCATGCTCAAGAAGAACATATTTTCTTTATATTGACTAAGTCTTTGATCTTTCTTTGTTAAGGAATGTGAGAAGTCCAGTATTTCAGGTTTGGGTTTTGTGGGTTTTGTTTTTTTTTTAATTATAAATACTCATCCAGTAGGAAGTAATATGATATTGTTATATCATTTCACACACAAGTCACAAAAGGCCTTTACTAGCTATTAACTTTTGGCCAGTTCTAAATTGGGCTCACTTTGAACCCATGACCTCAAAGTGAAAGGCTTCAGATCCCATTACTAAACTTGTTATCCATGTGGTTCTCTTCAATGTATGGTTTTTTTTTCACTGTACAAGTTCTTTTGGTAAACTGACTTATATTTCAATGCAAAGAAATGGTTAGACCCAAGTTTTAATATTCATATCCCATTTTTATTTCACTAACAGAGTTGAAATTACTTCCCTTTTCAAAAGCTAGTCTCTGTCAGATCATTTTTCATTTTTTTTCTCATGCTAGAAATGTCACTTTTTTCAGACTTAGAACTGTTATTTTAAGAGACATCTTGGAATATAAAGCAAAAAGCTTACAGAAACCTTCGGTGTTTCTCTGATTTCTTCTTCAATTTAATCACAACAAGTTTGACCAGATTAGAATGGAAAACCACAAGTATCTCATAATTTTTTGGACTTTGGTTTTTAAAATACTCAATAATAGAGGATAGTTTGATTGATATATCAAGCAATAGTTCCTTTAAAAGCAATGCCATCTCTGTTTCTGTAAAAATAATGCAAGGCCTGGAAGGTTATTGACATTTCAGCAAAAGAAATAGATTTTGGGTTGCTGGCTAGTAACATGTCCTTTAGAGTTTTTTTTGCATTTCATCAAAGACAGTGTAATTAACCTTAGAGCAATGGATAAAACCCACCATCATCAATTGACAGAATAACTTTGTCTTCTAATGGCTACTGGTCATATAGTGTTCTTTTAATAATATCTTCCTTCATGTAAAAGCTGTATCAGAACTATTCACCACCACCTCAGGTAGAATTCTGCCCCCTCCCTCATTAAGAATTGTGGCCTGTGCATTGAAGTTAAAGCAATAACACAGTAAAAAGGAAGAGAACAACAAATAGTTCTATCATGTGAGGAACATAGCACCGGTGTCAGATACCTGTGAGCTTTATGTAGTAAAGGAATAGTGGGAAGTTTTTATTTTTCTAATCTACTTAAATACTTGGGAGAGGAGAAGAAAAGGAAAAATCTTATCTATTTTAAATATTTGGTGTAGTGTATCATCCTTATAAATTAAAAAAGTTGTTATCCTATGCTGCATGATTTATGTCTGCAAAGATTTGCTGGTGTTAAAAGGAAAAACATATATGCATTTCAATGAGGGAAGTCTTATGAAAGAGTAAACCTATTCAAGAAGAAATCATAATGTACTTCTTCACACAGTTGCTACAGGTTACTCTACAATGATAAATATTTATATAATGCGAATAAATATTACAGCTTTTTCTAAAGAAGGTGCTTAACATGACCAGCTTTATTGCATAAAGACCTTTTGAATTTGAATACTCCCTTTGCAAATGCAAATAATTCTTTTAAAATCTTGTGGTGAATTGTGTTGATAGTTTTCTTTACTGTTAACACATATCACTGACTAGGAGACAAATTCAGTTTCTTGTTTTGATATAAAGCCCGATTTCATTGGGCCAGTATTTTTCATTATAGAGAATTTACTCTGCTTATTTCTGTCTGCTAACAAAAGCTTAGGCTGAGAAGAGCAAAGGGAGTTACTCTAAGAGATCACTTTGGAATTATAAAAATGCACAGTCATATTTGAAAATGCTGAGATTTAGAAGGAGTTAATAATTTCTCCAGATCACTGAAATAGAAAAAAAAATTTTGTTGATTTTTTCCATGATAAAAAAAAAAATCTGTGAAGACTTTTTCACTCCTTTGAAATATTTGTATGTAGCTTTTATTAGTTCTTAGATATTCTTTCTTCAACAATCCAGTGTACATCTACCAACAAGATCATCTTAATAAAAATAATAAATGCAATAGCCAATGACATAATCTTGTCCTTCCTTGCAATTCATGTCTTCTAAGTACTTCATGCTTTATATTGTAGTTGGTACATCTTGCCATTAGTTCACTACATAGTCCTTCTGAATTGGTCATATCTACCCTATTTTAATTCTGCTTGCCCTCTTACCCTCACAGTTATCATCTCCCCTAACCTGAGCTGTTCACCAACTGCACATCCTAACTTGTAATTAATCTCTTCTTTAAGTAAAGAGCTTTTCTGCTCAGCCTCTGCTTTCCACAATTTCAGTAATTTCAGTAATTTCTTTTCAAGCTGTAGCATATTTTATGACTTCTTGGCAATGATTATTTGAACATGGATGTCTCCTAAGCATTTCTCCCCTCCCTGATCCTTCTTGGTCTCTCTGTCCTTGGGCTAAATCTCTGCGTGGTCACAGCAGTTGCCTCATTACCTCGTCTCATTCTGACAGATGCTGTTTTCTTTTGTTTTTGTCTACCATGGTTCTTCAGTTCCCATAGAAACCTGTTTAAATGCACAGTCAATTCAACTTGAAATTTTAGCTCTCTGTTGTCTGGAGACATGAGTGGTATCCTCAGGTGGAAAGACTGCCTGGGCCTGGCTCCCTCAGCCTGAGCACAAGGAAGAAGCGTGCCTACCCCGTGAATTCGCACTCTCAGACGGGCTGAGTTCAGACTAACCAAGGAATCATTAGGGTTCTGTGATGCTCATTACAGACCTTCATTTCTTAGGTGCAAGCCAAATCACAATTCATATAAACACTGAAAATATATAGTGCTTCCAGTGCTTTTAAGTTTTGACAGCAGCTGCAGCAATAACATCTCCTCATTTAATGCCTTTATAGGGTTTCTTTACAACTACTATGAATAGAAACTCAGGTTTTCTGAAAACAGGGAGAGAATTTTGAAAATAAATGATTTCTGGTCTTTCTTGCTTGTGAGAACTTCCTATTTGTCTCAGGTGAGAAGGACTCTGCAGATCTTTTTTAATGTGCCAAGTAGAGAGGCAAGAAATGCAGTGGAACATCAGGTTTGCTAGGCAAAGAGATATAAGATGATATCTGTGTCTCTGCCAAACTTGACTTGTCAGAATTGCACCCAATATTACGAAATTAAAATAAAACATTTAAGAACCTGGAAATGTAAATTAAATATTTAGTAGTCTCGCTGCCTCAGCTGATGCATCTGCACATTGAACCTCAGCAACTATATGTCTTAACTTGGCACCAAATCCCACATACCTTTTTCACATGACTACCCTGCTGAATGTCAGCAGACCTGCACCTATGAATAACATTATAACATCTGATTAGCTGATTTTGAGGTTCTTGAGATTTTAATGCTGTGTAAAACCTATGCAGATACGTGGTGCTATAAAGTAGTAATAATTGTTGTTGTTCAGAAATTTCTTTTCAACTATTGTAAAAATGTTATTGAAATATAAATACAGAATGGGGGAAAAAAAGCTATATCTAGAACAGACTGAAAAGCATTTTTCATCTGCTTACTGCTCCATCTGTGGATAGATTTTTCTGTTCTTCAACACACTGTGAAATGTGGTCCTGAATACTGATAAGTAATAATGCATTGGTAGTAAATTTAAGACACAATAAAATAAATTTTCAATGAGTGGCACTTGATAAGGCAGGATACTTGTTCCTATTCAGGCACTTGTACCGTTTTTTTGTCAAGGTCTTTCGAAGAAATTTTAGGATGTAGAATACACAATTTGGGTGTACACACAAAAGTCCCAATGAGTATAATCATCCTGTAGTTTCTCTTGTTGCTTGTGTTTCAGAGACTTGTATATGAAAAACAAAAAAAAATTTATTAATGTCTTGTTGCATTTGACCTAACTGTAGCTGTCAGGTGAGAAGTTCTCTCACTTGTGATGCAGTCTTTGTAATTAAAGTTAGTTTTTTTTATAAATCCATTGATCTCCTGAAAAGAGAAAATAGATGACACAAATTCAATGATGGAGAATAGAAAACACAATACAGTACAAAGGATTAGATGCCTAAATCTCTGAATGAACATCTGCAGATACTGAAAACTTACTTATAACAGCTGACTCATTTTCAGTGCATCTGAAGGAGAAAATTATAATTTCTTGGTTTTGTCACCTTTACAGCATGAGATAAAACAGTTCTGGGCTTTTATCTGTCCGTTGGATTCTTAATGGTGGAATTATTGAAGAAATATTTGCCACTTAGCATTTGTCAGTCTCTGTTTTCTTAGTTTAATTTTAAATGTTTTTTTTCCTATTAAAAAGTAAATAACGGAAACTATTGAATTGATGAGAACCATCCTACATTAGACAATAGCTACAATTATAGGGAAGAAAGTTGGATACTTTTCCTCTTTTCAGGGGGTAAATTTTCTAGGCCATGAAGGGAACTGGACAAAGGAACAGAAAGATGCTAAGTTCTTCAGTACCTCAGTACCTTAAATGTTTGGGGTTTTTGTTTGGTTGGGTTTTTTTGACACTCATTTGTAAAGAGGTGCATTTTCTTCTCTCTTTTGACAGGATCCAGTGACCAGCTGGCTCAGCACCTTTTTAGCTTAGGTCTTTCCTTAGAATTATTGAAGGTCTATGGAGCAAGAGAAAAAGTCTTCGATTCTTTAATTAAAAAAACAAAAAGCATGAAGGGTGTATATGTAAAGAAGCAGAGGCTTGAGTCACTGTAGAAAATCACAAGGAGGAGATGAAAGGGAGATATTTGAGGAAAAAAGTAAGAGTGGGAGTTTTTGAGTGGAAAGAAAAGAGTGAAAATAAGGCTAGGTGGGGAAGGAAAAAGCCAGGTTTTAGGGAGAGGAAGAAGAGAGTAAAAATAATTTAGAGAGAGAATATTGAAATTTAATAGAAGTGCATGAGCAGAAGTGTCTGAGCAGAAAGAAGCAACGGAAACATATGCATGGAAGTGGAGGGGCTTAGGAGAAAAGTCTGGAGGGAAGAAGGTATCAGCGGTGTTGGGACACAGCATGAGCATCAGATTGCACAGTAGGAGAGAAACAAAGCGAAGTTCATCTGTACTTGAGGAACTGGAAAATGAAATGTGTGAGCTTTTAGAGTTATAAAGAAATCTCTTACACAATGTAATAAGCAAAACTATTCTATCCTGCCACACTTTATTAAGGATCATATGTTCTAGTGAGTGGTTTCATCAGTGTTATGATCCTCCCACACTTATAAAATAAGTAAAGGGATAACACTCTTCCTTGAACAAACATTGTATTGTAAGGTTGTAAAGAAGTTCAAGAAAACAATCAAAAAAACCAGAGATTTTTTGTGAATGTTAAAATAATTCCGAATTATAGTCTAGTCTATTAAAATTCATTGAATCACCTGTCTATCACCTGTCCACTTGTTTAAAATTAAATGTCAGTGTAGCATTTGGCCCTTTTGCAGTTAGATGTCAATGATGTCAGAATGTAACAGGATAAAAGAACATTTCAATCAAATATAAAATGAGAATGAAGCTCAAAGGCAGCCTTGGCTGCAGTGACCATGAAGTGGTGGAGTTCAAGATCCTTAGGGCAGCGAGGAAGGCACAGAGCAAGCTCACTACCCTGGCCTTCAGGAGAGCAGACTGAGGGGGCCTACAAGAAAGCTGGAGAGAGACTTTTTACAAGGGCATGCAGTGACAGGACGAGGGGTAATGGTTTTAAAGTGAAAGAGGGTAGATTTAGATATTAGGAAGAAATTCTTTATTGTGAGGGTGGTGAGACACTGGAAGAGGTTGCCCAGAGAAGTTGTGGATGCCCTCTCCCTGAAGTGTTCAAGGCCAGGTTGGATGGGACTTTGAGCAACCTGGTCTAATGGAAAGGTGTCCCAGTCCATGGCAGTGGGGTTGGAACTGTATGATCTTTAAGTTCCCTTCCAACCCAAACCGTTTTATGATTCTGCAATTCTAAGATTTTATAGACAAAATAGCTACCTATTGAATCCAGCAATATAGTCCTCGTGCTTTTTATCAGGAATATTCCCTGAAGTACAGTAACAGTTTGGTCAGCGTCCACATTTCTTAGAATTTTGATCAATGTTGCAGATTATTCTTGCTAGTAATTTTTGTTGCTATTGTATTTGGCTTATGTTGCCTGTGTGATAAAATGTCTGAGAATTGTCAGTGATATGTTCTTTTTTTATCTTACTAGTAATAGTCATAATGGAATATAATATACTTTTCAGCTCTTGTTTAATAGAATGCTAACTGCATTAAAATAGTTCTTGAATTATCTAAAGAAAATAAAAGTTCATTCCAATGGGCTAAGATATTCAAATGTATTTTGATGAATGAGGAGTATATTGATAGAAATTACACAATCTAATAAATTCGTGCAGATGTCATATCCAAACTGCATGATATGTACTGGTAAGTGACTATTACATTGCTACTAAAGCTTTAATTCAAAGATAAGAAAGAAATATCCCATGTCAATTCAGCATATAATAATACACCACGTACAGTATGTTTTCTTTATCTGTCCAAAGTAAAAAAAATTTTTAGGGTACATATAATCTAATAATCCCTTAAACAGCAAAAAGTTCCAGAATAAACATTGATTTTTTTAACTTTTCTGGCTCAAGTGAAAACAAAGAATTAAAGCCTTTATTTGAAAGCTAATTAAACTAATGTTGATTTAAAAAAATGTGTGAATCTAGACCTTAAAATTTCTACTACAGCATTGTATTACTGAAAGCAAAATAAACCTGAAGTTCTAGTTTAGGATGAGACAGCTTTAAACACAAAGTTTTAAACTGTATGTTTTGCCACCCCAAACTGTAAAGAGATTTTCTTAGTAGTAATTACACACATGCAATCCCCCACCACAACTACATTCACTCACTAAAAATGCACTCAGATTTTTACAACCCAAGTTTCCTGGTTTTATGTGGTGTTTGTTTCTCTTTTTAAATCATAGGTGGTAAAAGAACATGCAACTTCACTTTAAAGATTTTCAGAGATCTGGGACATAGCAGCTTAAATCTGAAAGCTCATATATCCCACAAGTAGTCTTCAAAAGGCTCTTCTAAAATGTCACTTCTGGTGTAGTTTAGAAAAGGTCTCAGAGCTTAAATGTTCCTCCTCCAGGTTGTGTGCATTATACACATCTCAGATTTTTCTTTAGTATTTTATTATCTGCATTATCAGTTTGAAAAAAAAAAAAAGCAGCAGCTAGGGATAACTACAACATATCCTACTGTGCTATAAGGCACAAATAAACAAGCTCAAGACTGCTGTGAAGCACTTTGCAGTTGGAAATTTGAAGCAAAAGTAAATGATTACTTTATACAACATTTAAGCTTGTAGTTATGTTCTCTTGTTGCAGGCAGGAGGAAAGGAAGAAGTAAAGATTCTGTCCTCATCTTCCAATTACATGATACAGATGCTGAAGACAGCCCTTTGAAGCATATTAATCATCTGTTGAATTGCTACTTAGCTAAAGGCCCAAACTAACACTCTGGTTTTTAGATTTTTTCGTAACTAGTGTAATGATTCAAAGGTGAGTTCATACGAGATGTGTCATTTTCATTTGATTTAATGACTCCTGATATTCAAAAACTTTACTTCTGGCATATTTAAGAGAAAATAATGCTTTCAATGTCTACTAGTAGAGTTAATCTATTTACTTGAACAGTGACTGAGTAGTCAGTCAGTCTCTGAATCCTCTCTTCTCGGCAAGAAAGTGGTCAGTACAATGTTTACTGTGAAGTGAAAACCTACTACACTATTTGTACTCCTTCAACTGAAGCATGAGCAAAATGCACCACTCACAAACCTATGCTCTCTCAGTTGGCAGTTTGTTAGCTCTCAGCAGAACTTGATGATACATGCTTCAGTCTCATGGTTGCTAATGAAATGGTCTGATTTCTGCGTTGGAGGAACTTATGTCAAGCCATCTTAATGTAGTCCTGATATCCTTCATTCCCCCTAACTTCTATACACAGTGTATTTTTTAGAATAAATATGTCACAGAAGGCAGACAGATTAGCTACAGACAGAAAAATTTGCAAGAAGGAGGGTAAATATATATCATAATATTAACTATTGTTTTGACAAAGCCTAGTGCTTTCCAGTGAGAAGAAGGGAAGTACAATCATTTATCACAAAAGGTTATCTTCTAATTGTATTGGTTCTTAGAAAATAAAGCATGTAACACTAATAAGTCATATAAAAATGTGTCTTGATAGGGTCACATACAAGAATTACTTTTACAGACAGCAGCTAAAGGCTTGTTTTAAAATGACCTTGCTCAAAATCACGTCCAAAAATTCTTTTAATTAAATGAAACAATGTACAGTGCTTTGGGAGAATAACTGCAAATGTGTTCTTACCATTTCTCTAGCCACATTATCAGCCATGGAAAAAGGAAAACTTAGAAAAGCAAACAGTTGGAAAGTGGACTACATTGACTGGGGAGATGAATACAACATACCAACGCAAAATTGAAATGACTAAACTACTTCTATCACTGCTACAAAGTTTTACCTTCCTAAATGGTTTAGCACAAACTCAGATATGAGATGTGAGAGAAAGAATAATTTACTTATAGTTTAGGTAAATAACCCACAAACTGTGAACATTAAACGGGAGAAAACTTCTAATAAAAACAAACCACATACCTTGAAAGTAGGAAAATTATTGGTGAAAAACAATCACCAACTTAGTTAATAATAAGGGCATGAGTACCACAAATCCATTTGATATTCATGCTTGCAGAAGTACATATGTAGAATATGCTCCATAATAAATATCTGCAAATATCTCCAAATATCTGCAACTTTTTACTCAGGAACACCATGAATTATTTGTGCATGTTAGCCTGAAACATGAATTACCTTTTAAGTCTTTGAGGCACAATTAGGCTCATAATAAGACTTGGAGCAGTACAAAAGGTACCATTTATATTGTATATACTGAATAGATACTATTGTGATCATTAACTTATGAATATCCAGGTTTAGTAGAGTATGACTTTTTAATCAGGTGGTTTAAGCATGCTGCACCATGTAATAAACAATAGTTTTGTCTTGACAGCTATAATAACAGTTAATTTCTTGTGATTAGATTGTAATGTATGTATATACCTACATGTTAAAAATGCATTTATTAAGTATGCAGAAAATAGAATAATGATGAGCCCTAGAAATATTTCAGCATTCTGCTAATATTAACTGTGACAACTGCCAAACTGTGATTCCATAGTCATTGCAATGTAGTTAAAATGAAATCTAAAAGTGCTATTGTGTGCTGTTTTTAAAAATTTTAAGCTTGTGGAACAATCTTAAAAAATTATATCAGACGAAGTTTAAAACAAAAAAAAAATCTGAAAAATAATAAGTTTTTATAAATCAAATTTAGATTCATTATCAAATGATTTATGAACTTACCTCTTCCTGGATTAAAAATATGCTGACCCATGTGGTAATTTTACTTTACAAAGATTACTTTAGGATATCTTGTTAAAATTAGATTTCAAATCCTATTCCAGGCTGTCAATAATTTCATCTTCTTCTTGGAGAATACGTTATGCATTCATGACCTCTCAATTTCAACAAAGGATACTAATCCATTGGGAAATATCGTGGAAAAAAAACAGAAAGTTAGAAATTATGAAAACTGGGGAAAGTATGAACTAATTTGAATTATTTAATCTAATGACTAGAAGACTTGGACGGGAACAAAATAACAAGTTTTAAATACATGAAGGTGGCTGGTGGAAAGGTAAGAATAGTCTGGTTTACTGCACTGCATGGAGAAAAGGGAATGTGTTTAACCTGCAGCAGTGAAAATACAGGTTATATATTAAGAAAGTATTTCTAATAATGAGTGAGGAAAAGAAAAGATGCATAGTTTCATCTTTGTGTTGTTTAATGCTGGTACACAGCTAAGCCCCACACTGCTGCTTACTCACTCCCCCTTGCAGTGGGATGTGGAAGAGAATCAGAAGGATAAAAGTGAGAAAACTCGTGGGATAAGATAAAGATTAAGAGTGAAACCAAAAGCTGTGCACACAAGCAAAGTGAAATCAGGAATTAATTCACTACTTTCTGTTGGTGGGCAGGTGTACATCCATCTCCAGGAAAGCAGGGCTTTGTTACAGGCGAAATGTGCATGATTGTTTACGTAAGGTATGAGCATTGCTCCTTCTCTTCACTGTAAATACCTGATCTGTGATTGCACATCTGTGTCACATTGATAAGTGCATCTCACGATCAAGTACTCTTGTGGCCAATCCTGTTGCCTTTGTCATTTCCAAGACATTAACTACGAAACACGAGAATTTCTTGTTTTTCCCTAACTGTGCGATCTAATGTGCACAGCACTGTCAAGGATTTAGGCTGCTGTTCTCAACCTATATAAGCAACGGTGAAATGTAGGTGAGACATTCACACCTATGTCCATTTTTAATTCATACTTTGATAATGTGAAACAAATACAACCATTATTATTGTTCTTGCTGATCTTGTGAAGGAAGTTCAGTTCATATAGTGGGGAAAAATACAACGATTTTCCCTATTCTGTTAGATTTCTTAACGGTTTCTGATATTTTGGCAACTCAGATTAAGGTCTGGCATGATAGAATACAAGGTCTTCACCTGTTTTTGTAAGACTATCAGAAGGTATTTTTATTCTTCTGAGGTTCTTGTTGTTCGTATGTTTATATACGTAAAACCTTAATAGAAAAAAAGATAGTATGGTATAAATAATATATTTATCAAAGGTAACGCTGAATCCTAAGACCTAATTCTTTGCTCGTCTCTGAGGAAATATTTATTGAATTGGATTTAGGATTGCTTTACTGCTGGAGTAAAATAAGGACAATAATATTTACTGAATTCTGACTTCAAAAGCTGATGTTTTAAATGAAATTAAATATGAGGTGAAAATATAAATATTAAAAATAAATAAGAGCAATGAATAGTAACTGTTTCTTTGTGATTGTGTGATTTGTCAGCTTCTGCAATTGCAGTTCCCTAAGTCACCGGTTTCATATTTTATTATGTCAGTTATGATAGCTGTAACATTCATAATAATGCAGATGACTACAGAGTGCAACAGGCTGCCACAACTTTCTTTTAAAAAACAATGAAATATTTTTTGATCCTGAATTTGGCATAAATATAGAGTACTTCAAATCTGGAGTGGTTGATAGTAATGGCAGAATAGAAATACTAAGTTCATATAATTGACGGGGTGTATATATATAACATTATAGAAAATTGGTGTTTAACTTGAAGCAGAAGAAAATATTGGTATTCTAGGCCATGTAGTGTCTGTGCAGAAGCTGCTTTTACTGTCATACTCAGAAATCTGGACTATACAAACATGCAATTGTAAATCTGATACAAAGGCTGAATGTAGTTACTAAATGAACCCAAGTCCTGTGTATTTTAACTTTATTTAAAACTGATAAAAACCCTCTCCAGATTTTATATTTAAACCGGTATAGTGGATTTTATTTCATGAATCCCAGGTTTTATAATTTTTTCATATCATTTTAGGTTTATCGATTCTTAGAATTTCAAAGATGTGCACAGTTGACGCAAAAGTCTTTGGAACATATTTTTGTGGATTTCCACATCCTGTCATATTGGTTTTGCACGGCTTTCTTTGGCCTACTGCTTGTGCACACCCTTGTTCCTTTTGAGAGTTCAGACATTTCAAATCCATTTTGAAGTTGGCTGGTCATGGGATGTAATTCCACATTCACTCAGGCTTTTATAGACGTGTATTTAAGTCAGCTGTATAGCAATATGCCATTGGCTTAAATCACTAGAGTTAGTCATCTATAACAAGCTTTAACAACAGCACTATTGCACAGCTACATAAATCCATAGATTTCTATTCTTGGTCACTTTGAGAACTGCATATATCATATTGTACAAAAATTTCATTCTTCTTTCATACAACTTTTTTACTCTGTGTAACTGTTCATTGTCAGAAATTCTGATTGAGCAACACTGAACTAAAATTATTTAATTATTATGGCACTGATTACAGTATTCTAAACTCCGTTCTGCTTTAATTGTTTTTTGTGCTCTCAAAGTTCTGGATGAAGCCTGCTCCACCAGAGGGGAGATAGTATATCCTTTCTTTAACCTTGAATGAAGTACAAGAAAACAGACTTCTGGGTAGTGTCAAAGCATTCTTTCTTTGGATTGCTGTTAGGAGGTGCTAAAATATACAATATAGCATAAAGAGAGCATGTAATCAACATGGTAGATTTTTCCATACAATAAATCACAGAAGAACACTTCAGGCTAAAGCCTAGTTTTAAATGATTCTGCTTTTACAAGTGAGCTTGCATTTGACGAAATACTGTGTTGCTAGCTGATGGGGCTATGCACGCTAGATCTTCTACTGATAACAATATGTTGCTAAATATTATGTTTAACAAGTGTTGTTGAAATGAGAGTAACTGACTTTAACAAGTTAAGATCTTGTAGGGAATTCAGGTTTTAACTTCACAATGGTCCAGTAGGAAATAGAGCTAATGAGCTCTATTTTAGTTAGTCAGAGCTGTTTTATTTGAGTAGTACATTATTGAAAGCAAAACCAAAGCCAACCTGGCCAGTGATATGGCAATCTAAGCAAGCAAATGAGTAAAATGACCAGGGAGCATAAAAATATTGTTCAGTGTGACTGTAAATGAATAGTTGTTGCCTCACTGTTTTCAAGTGTTTGGGGTGGTTTTTTCTACTTATTAATAGGTACAATCAACAGATTTAAAAGGGAGCTTGAAGAACAGATATGCAGAGGAAGATTTGTTTGGCTTTGCCATGTTATTTAGAGCACATCTTTTATAAGCTATGAAGAAAAAGAACAGGAAGAGTACAACCAGGATTTTTGATAATGTTGTCCCTAGGTGAAAACAGATGCCATTAACTGCTGAAATTCAGTATGGAAACCTCATATCTGACATCAGAAAAAAAATTTACAAGGTTATTTGAAGAATCTTGCAACAGGAGTATGAATAATTTTCAATCTTTGTCAGGAATAAAGGGAGTTATAGGAGAATATAATGGAAAGGCAAAACCCTAAAAGCTATGAATTAGGAAAATGAAATTCACACAGCAGCATTGTATCCTGCTCATATCAGTTCAAAATAACATTAAGGCTAGAAAAGAGAATATTGCAGTGTTTGAACTTGAAATACGATAAATGCTGTAGGAAGAAAAGTTGTACAGACATGGACTGATGGCAGAAGCTTTTTTCTATGGGCTGTGTTCATAAAGATTTTAGAGCATGGTTTCACAATTTTTGGTCTGATAAAACCAGAAGCTTCTAAAGTCTTGAGGAACATTACTGATTAATACTCTTTTTAAGACTAATTTTAAGTACATTTCAACATGTAGTCTGAACACTACCATTGTATGTTCCCGTCTTAAGTGCTTAATGCAAACTTATTTAAAAAGTCAAGAGTGTATCTCAGAGACCATTTTGCAAAAGAAAATAAAGATATCCTAAAATACTTTGAGATATTATGTAGCTGGAATTTGCAGAAAAATCTTTAGCATTATAAATTCATTATCTACTTTGAGGTAATGATAGATAAACATTCTTTTCTGGTTGTGTTGAAAGACTGACATTTGACAGTGGGATTTGGTAGACAGGTCAACATCTTTGCAGTGTTTAGCCATATTTTGTACAATTTTTTTTAATCTATATCTGTCACGTTCATCTAATTTCTATGCACTGTCACTATTAATGTTATCTTTCCTGAAATATTATTTACTCCTGCCACCCTACCCCTGCTTTGTCTTGAAATGTAAATGAACCATGTACTCATCTTTAGTTTCAAGTTCACCAGTGAAACTTGAGATAGACTGATTGTAAATAAAAGTAAAAAAAATCTTTGCGCTGTTCAATGTAGTGATCAGAAGACTTATAATGAGAGAGAGAGATATATATGCAGATGTGCAGCTTGCCATGCCCACCTCAGTCATCTCTGTCTTTGGTCTGTTGGATAGGTCACTGATAATTAAAGCATGACAGATTTTAAAACTGTATGTAAAATGCAATCTAGGGAATTAAGCTTTTTGACCTAATAATGTTACATGTGAGTCTATCATTTTACATGTTTTTGCTGTCTAGCAAATGGAGGTAAATGAGCAATTTAACAATACTTTAAAATATTCTGTTTGTTATAGTTTACTTCATCCGTAAATTGAAATGTCACAAATGTTTCTATTCCATGTGTTCAAAAGTCACTAGGGATTTATTTTAGCTCTTATTTAAAAAGCTGAAAATCAACAATGTATTTTTGAGAGAGAAGGGATATCAGGATGTAATGAAATGCCTGTTTAAGCTATCTGAGCAGTTTCATGGATTCAGCAGATCTTTAGACTCTTCTATGTCTTTCCTGCTGTATTTTATAACTTTATTGATATCAGTTGAATATATTGTTAAAAAATTCAAAATTCTGTTTATGAATTCTGATTAATATTATTAATGTTTTGTACAGATCTACACCAGGTTGGTATTTGCAGTTCAAAAATGGAGCCTTTTGCTTCTTTGATGCTTTTTTCAGCCCAGTCTTCAGAAGCAGCTCAGAAAGGGGATAGTTCAGAGCTAGCAGAAGAGGGCTATGGCTTTAAGGACTCCATTGCTGATCCGTAATTTTTCTAACCAACAAGCTGGCTCCATTAAGGAAAAGCTGGTTTGTCAAAGGGAGGTTGTTGAGAAATTGATTAGTACCAGTAACAATTCCAATCAGGTTTCCCATCAATCAGAGCAAGTGGAAAGGCAAAAAGGAATGGAGGTACAACTGTTTGATTTTCAGTCGTGTTCAGCAGTTAAGGCTGAGGAAGACCATCTGCATCCAGAAACAGAGATGAGGGAGGGATCCCTGGAATAGTCACAACACCAGTGCATACACTGTTGAGCGTGAGGGTCTTTGTCATGAAAGGATCTTGCATTTTTGACACCAGGGAAAAGAGAATAAACATTGCATTCCTTATCAACAACCCATCAAATGGCAACCACAAGATACTCATACTCAACCATATTTACCCTGTTAGTCTTGTACCTTTATTCATTAGTTTTCCAGGTAATACTAGGTGGTTGTTTGGTTTGGGTGAGTGACAGTGGTGCTCTGTATGTTGAAAGTCTGGTTTACGCTGTCTTAAGATGCTGCATACTTTGTTTTAATTCTTACAGATAACTAATTTTTTCCCACACACATTTCCTATCCCATCTTCCAGCTCCTTTCACTGTCAGTTCTCCTTCTTATCTATCTCTTTGTTAGACCTCCTGTAGATCAATATGCACCAAACATGTCATCAACTGAGTGAGTGCAACAGTCATCTCAATCCTGGAATAATATTCTGATGGATCATAAATAGTGGTATAGCTAGAAAAAAAGAGTATAATTTGCATTGATTTGTCATATAGTGAGTAGCCAAATGTCAAGGTTTAAAGCTGGGCTGGCTATTAAACCAACAACAGGTGATCTCTATTAACCCTTTCCTTGCTGCAGAAGCGGCAAGGAAAAGAGAAAAGGGAGAGCGACTTACGGGTTGGAAAGTTTAAACAGTTTTAATAAACAATAACAATGAAAAAAGTGTATAATAATAATAATGGAAATAATTAGATATATACAAATATATACAAAACCAACATCGAGCTCCCCTGATGATGATCACATCACCACTGATGCTGCAGGGCACGCCCCGGGAAGTCCCTGACTGGACTTAGCGGCAGATGGGAACATGATTCAGGAACACAGAGATTGGGATCAAAGGCAGAAGAATGGACAGAGTCCTCTTCAGGTACTGGCCATAGAAGAAGAGAGTGTGACCCTCATGATCCCTCAGGTTTAAACTGAGTATGACGTGTATGGGATGGAATACTTCGCTGATCTGCTCCTCCCCGCAAGTGTGACCCTTTTACGCCTTTTCATTTCTGGAGCATAGAAAATGTAGCAGTGACGTTGGTTTCTATAGGAATAAGTATAAGCAAGGGTCTTTCTGCATACCATTTGTACTGTTACCTAACTAATAACTGCAGACTTCAAGTGTTATCAATCCTAGAAGCAGACACTGTCTGAAAAAAAAAATGTAGTTAAATTCAGAAAGTGCAGTTACTGTTTGGCTATAAGACAGGGTCAGCGCAAAGGACACAGACACCAGGTTCAAAAGATAAGCTTACTTCTACCTTAGTTTAAAGCAGCAAGAGAATAGTAAGGGAAAATAATACAGCAGGAACAAAACAAAGCAAGGTGATGCACCTAATCATTACTAAGAAAGATTCATCACCAATTGCCTTAATACTTTACCATCATCCAGATCTGCAGTCGCTGGGGCGCCCCGGTTACAGCAAGGATTTGGAGAGCCTTTCCCGGCAATTGGGAGGTCCTATGCAGTGTGTCCACTCATAGGTGAGGTCTCCAAAGTCGCTGTAAGAGGGTCCAGCTTTTATATTATTGAATAAACAAGCTTACATAACTTCAAATGCGGAAAAAGTCTGGTTTCACTCAGTTAGATGCTACCCAAAGCCTCGCCAGGGCTTAAGAAGGAACTAAGGGAGTGTCTTTATCTATTTGGCTCTGACTACTTGTGCCCAGAAAAGGTCAGACACCTGGTTTCACAGCCTTGACAGCCTGCCTCTAAATAAGGAAAAATAGATACATTCTCATAACATGGATACATTCTCATAACTTTTCATTTTCACTGAGGATTATATTTTACCTAAGCTACATCTTTCATTAATAATCATGCATATTTCACTAATAATCAGATACTAATATTATATAACGTGTGGTTGGAGGTTCATCCAGAGGTCAGCTTTAGTTCTGGGCCTATTGCTCAGGCCTCAGCAAATCAAGTTACTTAGAAGAAACTTAACTGAAAGGAAAATTGGTTCTGTCCTAGTCCAAACCAGGACACAAATTAAATGTATAAGTGAGAGAGAGAGATTTTAGCAGGACATGCAGCTGATAGGAGGAGGTGAAATAATCTTCGGAAGGGACAATCTTTTACCCACTTATCTCCATTTTTCCATCATCTGCAACTGTAGGATCCAATTTATAGCTGAGGTTACTGTTTGCCATCCCAGTTTTACTACAAAAATAAGTGATTCCCATTTTTTTTAGCTGCCATATTTGATCAATATTGAATGGCAATGTTTTGTGGACCTTTGGAAATGTGAAACATATATAAATTTTTCTGTACTGTTACACAAGTCCTTTTTTAATTTTAGTGCACAGATGTAGCTTATTGCTTTTATGCACATGAATTGTTAATTTAGTTTAAAAAGTAATTTCATACAATCTCAGGGATAAATTGTTAGATATAATAAAAATAGATACTTGCCATTTATGATCATAGATTTAGTAGACAACGCCCCAAAAATTTGCAGTTGAAGATAAAGTAAATAAAAATATAGACGAATAAAAATTTAAGTTCTAATTTTTCCTTATTCTAATCTGAGTTTGCAGTGAGTTGAACCTGGCCAGTGGCCAAACTCCCACCCTGCCTCTTGCTCACGCCCCTCTCCTGTGGGATGGGGAGAAAATCTAAGGAAGGTCATAGGACTCATGGATTGAGGTAATGATGGTTTAATAAAGAAAATAAAAGCTGTGTTTGCAAGAAATGCAAAATAAGGAATTTATTCACCACTTCCCATCAGCAGGCAGACATCCAGCCACTTACAGAATCACAGAATCACAGAATCACAGAATGTTAGGGATTGGAAGGGACCTCGAAAGATCATCTAGTCCAATCCCCCTGCCGGAGCAGGATTACCTAGACCATATCACACAGGAACGCGTCCAGGCGGGTTTTGGATGTCTCCAGAGAAGAAGACTCCACAACCTCTCTGGGCAGCCTGTTCCAGTGTTCGGTCACCCTCACCGTAAAGAAGTTTTTCCTCATATTTATGTGGAACCTCCTGTGTTCCAGCTTGCACCCATTGCCCCTTGTCCTGTCAAGGGATGTCACTGAGAAGAGCTTGGCTCCATCCTCATGACATTTGCCCTTTACATATTTAGAAACATTAATGAGGTCACCCCTCAGTCTCCTCTTCTCTAAGCTAAAGAGACCCAGCTCCCTCAGCCTCTCCTCATAAGGGAGATGTTCCACTCCCTTAATCATCTTCGTGGCTCTGCGCTGGACTCTCTCTAGCAGTTCCCTGTCCTTCTTGAACTGAGGGGCCCACAACTGGACACAATATTCCAGATGCGGCCTCACCAGGGCAGAGTAGAGGGGGAGGAGAACCTCTTTTGACCTGCTAACCACACCCCTTCTAATACAGCCCAGGATGCCATTGGCCTTCTTGGCCACAAGGGCACACTGCTGGCTCATGGTCATCCTGCTGTCCACTAGGACCCCCAGGTCCTTTTCCCCTACTCTGGTCTCCAACAGGTCTGTCCCCAACTTGTACTGGTACATGGGGTTGTTCTTGCCCAGATGCAGGACTCTACACTTGCCCTTGTTATATTTCATTAAATTTCTCCCCGCCCAACTCTCCAGCCTGTCCAGGTCTCTCTGAATGGCTGCGCAGCCTTCCGTTGTGTCAGCCACTCCTCCCAGTATTGTGTCATCAGCGAACTTGCTGACAGTGCACTCTATTCCCTCATCCAAGTCACTAATGAATATATTGAATAGTACTGGTCCAAGTACCTACCCTTGAGGGACTCCACTAGACACAGGCCTCCAACTGGACTCTGTCCCATTGACCACCACTCTCTGGCTTCTTTCCTTCAGTCAGTTCACAATCCACCTCACTACCCCATCATCCAGACCACACTTCCTCAGTTTAGCTGCGAGGATGTTGTGGGAGACCGTGTCAAACGCTTTACTGAAATCGAGATAGACCACATCCACAGCTTTACCATCATCTATCCACCAGGTTATGTCCTCATAAAAGGCTATCAAGTTGGTTAAGCATGACTTCCCCTTGGTGAAGCCATGTTGAGTGCCCCTAATGATCCCCCTATCCTTGATGTGCCTAGAGACAGCACCAAGGACAAGTTGTTCCATCACCTTTCCGGGGATGGAGGTGAGGCTGACAAGTCTATAGTTACCCGGGTCCTCCTTCTTGCCCTTTTTGAAGACTGGAGTGACATTTGCTTTCCTCCAGTCCTCAGGCACCTCTCCCATTGCCCACGACTTAGCAAAGATGATGGAGAGTTCCTGGGAAGCAGGGCCTCAGCACCTGTAAATGTTGCTTGGGAAAACAGCATAGCTGTGAATGTCCTTCCTTCCTCTCCCTTTCCCTGGGCTTTTGTTGCTAAGCACAATGTTATATGGTTTGGAACATCCCTTTAGCCATTTTGGATCAGGTGTCTTGGCTGTGTCCCCTCCCAAACTCTTGTGCCCAGTCTCCTTGCTGTGGGGGGGAAGTGGGAAGACAGAAAGCCATGATGCCTTGCAAGCACTGTTGAGCCAAAATACTGTTATCAACACTGTTTTAGCCACAAATGCAGAGCACACCACCGTATGGGCTGCTATGAAGAAACTTAGCTCCATCCCAGCCAGACCCAGCTCAGAGTAGCTTGTCTTGCTGAAATGCTGTACCTATATATACTGAATGCAGTGTTCATGAAGACAGAAACAGGAAGACTGTTAAAAGACAGTGGGGAAAACTGAAAATTTTGTACTCCTTCCAAGTAAACTATTCAGTAATATAGATTTGTTTTAAATGTATTAATCAAACTCTTGCTGTGTGTTTTGCAATGCAGCATTAGATTTTGTAATAGTACCATTTACTATATGCCTTTATATTGCATTTTCCAATGTATATTATGTTCTTGTTTGACCTTGCTAGGTATCTTATTATTTGCCAACCAACTAACATACAAATTAGTCAGGAACCTATTTATATTCAGAGATTAAAGCATGTGTCTTATGTTCTTGGTTTCCAGTTATCACTTCTTACTTTTTCTCTATTTCTAATGTGTGAGAAGCAACATTTTTACTTCTTTTCTTAAAGACCATCACTAGTTAGCTAATATCGTATGAGGGTAAGCAAAAAGAATAACCACCTTAATAAACTGACAGCTCTATTTTGCATTAACATTCCCTCATCTGAAACTGTGTCTATTTTAGAATCATCTTCTAAAAGTAGTCTAGTAGACATCGGTATTATTTCACAGAAATATTTCCTATACTTCTCTGTTGTCTTCATAAACTTGTGAGTGCAAAGTGCTTTCTCTAAGATAAATTAAAATAAAGTACTGAATATTGGTCTCATGTAGAAGCAGGAGGTTTTCTTAAACTTGCACTTCCACTGCAAGTAACAAAATCATACTAAGAAAACAAAACTTTTACAAAGCAGGATGGCATATTAGAGAGATACTTTCTAATTTTAGCATCATCTGTAGACTCTTTGAATCGTCTTACTTAATAAAATTATATTTTTTAGTTAATGGCAACTAGCCATAACTATCTTTTGTGATGCCTATTCACTTTTTTTCATCTTTTACTTCCATTACAGGTCCTCCCACTGAAAATGCTTAGTTTTTGCACTGCAATAGCTTTCAATAACATACCATTCTACCTCCTTCCCCTTTATGTTTAACAACTTACCAGCACCTTACGGACAGGGCTTCATAAACTGTTTATAACCGGAACTGACTGGCAGGAATAGATAGCTGGTGGTGGGAATTTTCAATATCACCTGTGTTGCCAAAGGAAACATATAATTTAACTAGTTCCTTATAGTTATTATCTTCAGATAATATTTTCATAAATGCTTAATTTCAGATGTTTCTTTCTTGAATACTATACTATTTTTATCACATGAGATTTTAGTTTGCTATATACATAAAAAATAACTGACTATATATCAGAGAGCTATATATCTGTTACATGGCGATATGCAATATTAACAGAGAAACTTTAAGCAATAATTAGGACTGTAATAAAGACATAATAGGCTGTATTGCAAAAAGATGGTGATGGCTGGTGGTTTTTCCACCATCATGTATTTCTCACCATTCTCTCTGTGACTGCCAAGTATGAGCTATGATAACACCACAGTTTTTGTGAGTCGGATTCTTTTTCTTTCTGTGTGTATGTGCATACATATGCATGTATATGCATATATATATATATGTATAGATACACACATATATATTTATAAGTAAATATATATATAAAAGACAGTGAGAGTTTGAATTTTTTTCACCAATAGTATATTTTTTTGTTATAAAGAACATTTAATTTTGGGAAAAGCATAAAGTTGTTCTGAAGAGAAGAAAATGGGCTACCATGATTTTTTTCTATTAACTTCTTTAAAAGGTATTTTAGAATTAGAGAGTTGTCAGGGATATTAATTAGCTACTTGCTATGTGTTTATTACTTTAAGGCAGGATTTGTTTAAAAAGTCAAAAGCACATTTACACCTGAAAATATGGTTCAGATCCCTGACAGTACCATGGTCACTACTGATCACCTTGGTTCAACCATCTTTGAATACTCTTCTACAGTTTTCTGTAGCAGTAGTAAGACTGAACATTACTCAGTAATAACTGAGCAAGTAATTTTATGTTCATTACGTTACACTTTGGAAGAGGTTTTATGTTATAGGAAGGAGGGTCAAAGTTTAAAAATCAGATCAGGATCATCTCTTGTATCCATTGAAACCTACTGTTTCAGAACGGATGTATATTCAGATAGGGCAGATGGGAACATTTCTAGAAACATCTGTTGTCCATCATTCTTCTGCACAGCAACCCAGATGCTGTTGACAACTCGTATGTAAATCATGATGACAATTTGTTCAGTGTCTTTCCTGCTGTGACTAAGGTTGCTCTGGTCATATCATCTATCAGATATAGAAGATATTGTGGTCCTGCAAGAGTGGCTCCAACTGCTTTGTTAGGCAATGAACAATGGTAGTCATTAAATCAGTGAATAAGTTTCTCTACCTAGAATTTATCTCTATCTTACAAAAGGAATTGTTGCCTCTTTCCCTGATTCTGTGTAAAAATGAACATTAGATACTGTTATACAGACTAGAAAAATATTAAATTGCTTTCTATGATTGTTCTTAGCCTTTTTCCTTTATTTTTTTAGTGACATTGGCAGATAATTCTCTGACTTTGTGTTTTAAAATTACTTTCAGTTCAGGGATGTGACACAGGAAGGGAAAATTCTGTATGTATTGTTGTATAAATGTTAGGCTTTTTAGTTCGCAAATGCTTCTGTAAAACCTTTATATTCATAGGAGGTTGATTTATACCCCATATCAGGCTTCAATCTACATCTTCCTAATTTTGTACCCTAAATGAACCAAAAAGATTTTGATACTATGTCAAGGGCAGGGGAGGAAGGAATGTCTAATGTTTCTTTAATTCATAAGGTTCTCCAAATAATGAACTAAACCAGTGGGTTTTAATAGATTAATATAGAACCATTATACAGTGTTTAAAAGTCTCCTCTATTGTGAAGAAAAAAAAGTATTTGTGTAGAACAGTATCCTACTTAAAGATACTGGAATAGTACGGATATATTATGAGAAGGGGAATGCATAGTTCTTATGTGGCAATTAAGAAAATCTTGCAGCTTAGTTATGATTTGTTTTAGTATGCCAGACATTAACAGACTGCTGGTGGGACTGCCATGGTCAAATGTTAATGAATACAAGTTTCATAGGATGGTCGAAAGGATCAGCGAAAGACATTATATAATGATCTCTGAGTGCTTCCTGGGAAGCACTGAATATGAACCTAAATTTATGTAACCGTTAATGTACAAATATTCTGAATAACTTGCAAGAACATGTAGAATTAGAAGACCAGAAAACATTACCTAACTGTAGACAACCCAGTGTCTGTACATTGTTAATGAATCTAATAACCTGAGTTCTTCTGTTCGTGTCTGGTGTCATTCTGTGATGCTACCTAGGTGAGTGCAATGAATGAAATCCAGCCTTTATAATTCAGTTCAATTTATGTAAATTAGACTATACTTCGGCTAATTACAATGCTTCCCACTTAATGACATAAACAATTTAAAAAAAAAAGAAGCTTTTTATATCATTCAGAAAGAAAGATATTCGGAAGGCCAGACAAAATGATCACAATGGTAATATAGTCCCTAAAACTTCACCCCAACATCTTTACAGAATGCCCATGTATTGGACTCATATGTTTTAGAAATATGCCTTGTGTTTATTCACAAATTTTACCTTTGTCAAAATTTTTTAAAAAAGTTAAAATTTGACTGGTACTACTGACATTTAGTAATTTCTCTGGTTTTATTTTCCCATATTTTTTTCTATTACTAAAAATACATTTATTATGATCAACTTCAGTTGTTCTATTTCTAAATAAATTTCAATCTATTCTTAATTAATTTTAATAAGAAAGGTAGAAAATAATGATAGAATACTTATTCTGAAGTGCCACTATATAATTGCTTTCTACTGTGATTATAATGGATTTAAAATATCACTATAGTTATTTATTTCACAAATCAGCAGTCAATAATGATTTGGATTCCAGCTTGCAAACAAGTTAGAGGTGAAAATTCAAACACTTGATACTTTGTGGCAGGTTGTTTCATAAATTTCTCCCTTTAATGGAATATTTCACTACCTTGAGTTACAATATGTGTGTGTAAAAAGATACATTACCAGTAAAGAGGTATGAGGTCTGTACTCTATAAAACTTTTCTGAAATTAAGAAACCATGACTTCCCATGCTTCCAGCTGCAATCAGACATAACATTTAAATTACAATAGTCATAATAATCATAATATTTAAATTGCAGAGAAAATTGAAAATAAACTTCATGGAGCAGTAAACCCATGGACCATGGACTTATGGTTCATTAGAGCTATGCAAATCATAGAATCATAGAATCATTTTGGTTGGAAAGGAACTTTAAGATCAAGCCCAACCGTTAACCTAGCACTGCCAAGTTCACCATTAAGTACCACATCTACATGTCTTTTAAATGTCTCCAGGGATGGTGACTCAACCACTTCCCTGGGCAGCCTGTTCCAAAATTTGGTAACGCTTCAGTGAAGAAATTTTTCCTAAGATCCAATCTAAACCTCCCCTCATGCAACTTGAGGCCATTTCCTCTTGTCATCATGTGTTACTTGGGAGAAATGACTAACACCCACCTTCCTACAACCTCCTTTCAGGTAGTTGTAGAGATCGATAAGGTCTCCCCTCAGCCTCCTTTTCTCCAGACTAAACAACCCCAGTTCCCTCAGACGATTCTCATAAGGCTTGTGCTCAAGACCCTTCACCAGCTTTGTTGCCCTTCTTTGGACTCCAGCACCTCAATGTCTTTCTTGTAGTGAAGGGCCCAAAACTGAACACAGTACTCAAGGTGCAGCCTCACCAGTACTGAGTACAGGGTGACTGATCACTTGCCTAGTCCTGCTGGCCACACTATTTCTAATACAAGCCAGGATGCCGTTGGCCTTCTTGGCCACCTGGGCACACTGCTGGCTCGTGTTCAGCCAGCTGTTGACTGACACCCCCAGGTCCTTTTCCACCAGGCAGCTTTCCAGCCACTCTTCCCCAAGTCTGTAGCAGTTCATGGGGTTATTGTGACCCAAGTGCAGGACCCAACACTTAGCCTTGTTGAACCTCATATAGCTGGCCTGCGAACTTACTTACAGTGTCATCTGCGAACTTACTGAGGGTGCACTTGATCCCCTCATCCAGATCATTGATAAAGATATTAAAGACAACAGGCCCCAGTACCGAGCCCTGGGGAACACCACTTGTGACCGGCCGCCAACTGGATTCAATTCCATTCACCACAACTCTTTGGGATCAGCCATCCAGCCAGTTTTTTAACCAGTAAAGTGTATGCCCATCCAAGCCAGAAGCAGGCAGTTTCTCCAGTAGAATGCTGTAGGAAATGGTGTCAAAGGCTTTACTTCTGTTGAATGGTGTAGAATCACATGTAATAAAAACATTATTCCATTAAAGAAGGTAGAAAGTGGAGTAGGCATATAACACTTCAGGCATTTTCATGTTTTTGTAAACTAATGTCCAGTAATATATCTAAAAATTAGTATGTTAGCTATGTCTGGGAAAAGCAAAAAACCCCCAAAACAAAAATATGAGTTAATTGATGTGTGCTTCTATTTCATGAAAAGTGGTTCTGAAAGATTTCCTGGTTAATTCCTATAATTTTTTTTCTGTTTCAAAAAATTTAGTTGAGTCATTTTGTTTGTCTGTTGCCACTAATCTGACCTCTTCAAGTGACAGTGGTAAAGTATTTTTACAGTCCTTTTAAGAAGCCAACAAGTACCCTACGTGTCGAAAATTTTTCAGCTATTGTGGGTTCTGTCACTTATATTTGGATATATGTGAACACATTGAAAGAGTAAAGCATGAAAAAAAAGGGATTTATCAAAAGTGTTTCTTTCAGTTCTGTATTCAGGTGAATGGGTGCCCAACCAATACTATCAACTGCATACCCAACAGTATTTACCCATCTAGTTGTAAATGTGGACTAAGTAAGACAATGTGATAGTTATTTTTCTTCAAATTTTTGTTAACATTTTAATAGAAAATGTTACTGTTCCTAGCCTCTTTTTGTATAATTCATCTAATCACACAAACTTTTTTATGTGATAAAGTCAAAAATAAGGGTTTAATAGTGAATAATGCACAGCAGAGATTATGGAAGTTTTAGACAACAGACATTTTTTTAAAATATATATTAGATATATTTTTTCTCTCTGTGGTGTTACCTAAGATGTAATTACGAATATTGGGTGTTCTGCATTTCCTGGAAGAGTGTAGATTTAGATTAGATATTAGGAAGAAATTCTTGACTGTGAGGGTAGTGAGACACTGGAACAGGCTGCCCAGTTTAGTTAATATAGAAATCATTATACAAGATTATTTAGTTGCATGGGTCCTCTATCTCTGAAAGGTAAGCAGAGCAGCTTGGATCCAGAAATTAGATATTTTAAACATAGAGATAGATCATTAAACTTTTACAATTTGTTCTAAGTTCTGTTTAGAATGGCTTCAAATTAACTTTTGATGGGAGAGCTCCACCATCAGAAATCTTTGATGGTTTTCTAAAGCAACAGGAATTAAGACATCAGTGTCTGCCTTCTACCTTTCAGTTCTCATTGTAGCTTTTGAACCTATGAACTGTTACGATCAAATTTCTCAAAGATGTAAAAATCCTTAGAATTGACTTCAAGTTAGAAAGTTGGAAGACAAATAGAAGAGAGAGACCCATATGTGACCTCAAGAACAATGCCTGGCCTGTTACTTGTGTTTCTTGATCAGGAAAGAAAATGTGGGTACTGCGATTAAAATGAGTGGAAAAGGTGGTGGAAGAACTACAGGAAACATGAGTAGGAGGGACAAGGTCTCTGCAAAAAGAGGAAGAGAACTACAGGCACGTATTGTCATCTCCAGGAAATTAAGTTTCATTATTTCATTTGCCCGTGGAACAGCTTATTTATTGTTACCAAAAAACCATATTGGAGCTGCACTGAAATGTGAAGTCTGTCACAATGAAGCTTTAATAAGACAGGGAACTTCCATTTCATGTGAATGATTTTATGATCTTGGGCCTCCAACCAAGATTTTCAGCAGTGATTAGTGATGTTATGATTTTTATTATTTTAATAGCCAATACTAGATTCTGTAGAAGGACTTAATTTTCAGAAATTACTAAAAACAACCTTTGGAATGTATGATTCTTCTTTTTTGGAGTGAAGCAGGGTAAAGTCAGAGGAAACAGAATAGAGGAATCTGCGAGATAACAGGTAGGATGTTTCTTCCTTTCAGTCATTGTCATGAGATAATTTATAGGATTGGTTACTGTCAAATGAACCATGTTCTGCTGTTATGTTCATTCTACAGTTGTCTTGTTTAGCAATTAGGATTCTTTAATTGGTGAATTATTCCCAGGAGACATTGCTGTATATTATATGACTTACAGCTACACTTAACAGTTATCTTCAAAATGTTTTCTTTCTGATTATTTATTTTTAATAAAATTAATAAATAAGTAGTTCTCAGATTGTCAGTTTAAGTACTTAATAGTGTAAGCTAAAAAGATATAAACTTGAAGTGGTGTTCTCAACATAAATGGGAAGAGAAAATAAATTACCTGAGATTTCAGTGAGTAAAAAAATAACAAAGGACTGAAAACAATGCTAGGGTCATCATATCTAGTCACTTTATTATCAATCAGCCCATAAAGCTGTGTAATACCTTTCATAAATCTCATCAAGAAAAAAAACAAAACCATATCAAAAGTACTATATTATTAAATGAAGTGTAGTACAAAGAGTAGAAGTTTGTTCTTACAAGTACTGGAGGTCTAAGCTTCATACCTACTGTTTGCTAGTGCAGTGCTTTTGTGTCTATAACAATAAATAATGTGGTAGGTTGCTGAAATACATTATTGTGGTTCACAATATATCTCTGCCCTGTGTTTTGTATATAATTATGTATTGTATTTCTGTGTGTACTTAAAGGTTAATACAGAGAGAAGCAAAGTACTGTATGAATAGATATGGAGGGAAGTGAACAAAAAAAGAGTAAGAAGCTTAGACTGATTGTGCTTTTATTTGATATATAGTCTTTGGTCATAATTATGATAAAGTCAAACTATTCCACATGTATGCTGGTGAAGAAGACATATTCATGAATGAGATACTTAAAGAAGCTCTGAATCTAATTTTTTTTCCCACTCTGACAGTTGTTTTAGTTTTCAAGTAGTTTCATTTCTGTCTGTCATTGTTGTACATTTGCTGAATGTGTATAATGGGAATAAAGGTACTTCCATCAACGAGCTGGTTTTCTAAACAATTACTGGAGAAAAGGGTTCCTTTGGAGGATAGCTTTGAACGGAAGATTATCCCCTGAATCCTCATCAGTTAAGTGTTTTGGCCACCCCAGGTGCAGGTTGTGTGCTATTCTTAGGGGAAGTATTACCTCTGTTCTTTCTTTTAGAAAATGAATCTTAGAAAGGAAGCCATGTAGGATGTGCCATGTGGAAAACTGATCAACAAGAAAGCTTATAACTCTGTATTCACTAGTTAGTCACCCATTTTGCCTCTAGAGGCACAGGAAACAGGTTCCTACCCATCCACTCAGGAAGGATAAAGTCAGCAGGGAGACTCTCACACTATATGACACTGTATTACCAGTTTTTACAAAGTAGTATTTCAAAAGGAATTCCTTCTGGGAAGGGCAGGATTGCTGCATGCATACCTGGGTTTTTCAGCCTCTCATAGTATCAATCAGCAAAGCCCGGACTTTGGGATAGGTATGAACATTAGACCTCCAGTACTTTGGTTCAAATTTCTTACAATATTAAGTCATGTAGATCACAGCAGGCAAAGTCTGGTACTGTAGGATGGACAGGGCCTCAGTCCTTAAAAGACAGGTACCTGAGGAAGCTGAGCAATGGCTATAGGCTAATTCACAACCTGAAAGATTTGCACAAGGCCAGGGGCTGTGAACACTGAAAAAGGGTTTAAAGACCTACAGCACCTGAAGATTACATCACTCATTTTGGGGTTTCCAATTGAAGGTATAAGTGGTGTGCTATTCCTTTGCATTGGACACTGTCTGATCTTTTGATGTACCATTTTCATGACGCTGAAATAAATCAAGAGGTGAGCTGTTAAATTAAAAAATCAAAGGGCTTGCGTGGTCTTTCAGATACTCTTTAGATTCCTGTCCAAAGGTGAAGGAGCCAATATAAAAGTTCTAAACTGTCTTTCAGAGGAGTATCGTTCTCTCCACAAACAATTTCCTAATTTACGCATCTAGTTTTGCCTTTCCTTCTGAGAAAAAAAGGCACTGATACTAAAACCGTGTGAAGCCTTTCTTGTCCTTTCTGCCATATTCTTGCATTTCTGTGTTTGTAGACTTTATTATTTAAGCCTTTTGGACGGAAAAATCTAACACAAAGAATCTGCAAAATTCAACTGTGAGCATCTTGAAAAACACTAATTTGTTTAAAGATTTCCATCTTACATATTCACCAGCTATCTTTTTCTGTCTATATGCTCTTTTTCATAACTACTTCACTGGCGAGTTCTGTGGTGTAGAGACTGTAGATCTGGCAGAAACCTTTAAAAGCTACCACAGTACACATAACAAATTGGTAAAGAATTATTTTGACTTCATTCTTGGAAAGTTGGAGTCTGAATACACCTGAACTTTGAGAAAATAATTGACTTTATATAACTAGGAAATGTTTATCAACATTGTAGTTTTAGATTGCTCTCACTAAATAATTAGAATTTGTGGAATTGCACTTTTGTGCTTTTTTTTATTTTCTTCTCATTCATTGTTCTCCATGAGTCTTGTCTTCAAATGCCTGCTTTGTTTTTTTTCAAAATATATTCTATCACGTTACTTCTTCATAGAAAAGAAGTTAGTGCTGCATTTGAGACTGGATAAAATGTTATAGTGTTTTATTATTATTATCAATAAAACATGGATACTTTTAAATGAAATTATTTTAAAATTAATAACCTAAGCTATCTTGTAGTACAAATGTTCAACATCTAGAAGGATGCTATATAGCTCCCCTTTATCACACATAATCACTGACATCTCTCTACTGTGCCTTACAGTGTGCATTATAACAGTGTATTCTATAGTCAGGAAAGTATTTAATACTCTTCCATCTTATAAACATCTTCTACATATCTTATTAAAATGCAGTAACCATTACTGAAACGTTGTATATATCTTATAAATATTACAATAAACATTAGAAAGATGATCTATATATCTTATTAATATAGCAATAATCATTAAATTATTTTAGTATCAATAAAAGTGTATAACAATGTCATTTTAATATACAGCCCTAGTATCTTATATACACAGTATGTAAGACAATCACTTCCCTAGTGCTGCTGGCTACACTATTTCTGATACAGGCTACGATGCTATTGGCCTTCTTGGCCACCTGGGCACACTGCTGGCTCATATTCAGCTGGCTGTTGACCAACATCCCCAGGTCTTTTCTGCTGGGCAGCTTTCCAGCCACTCTTCCCCAAGCCTTCAGAGGAAGGAATAAATATATTTTTGTGACCCAAGTGAAGGACCTGGTACATAACCTTGTTGAATCTCATAGAGTTAGCCTCAGCCCATCGATCAAGCCTGTCCAGATCCCTCTGCAGACCCTTCCTACCCTCAAGCAGATCAACACTCCCACCTATCTTGGTGTTATCTGTGAACTTACTGAGGGTGCATTTGATACCCTCGTCCAGATCATTGATAAAGATATTAAAGAGATCTGGCCCCAACACTGAGCCCTGGGGAACACCACTTGTGACCGGCCGCCAACTGGATTTAACTCCATTCACCGCATCTTATTTGCGTACCTATTCAATGGATTGTAGTTGTTATTGCCAGGCTGTATAATTCTTCCCATTAATTCCTCTTAACTAGAACGTATATTAACACTCAATCTTTGAGCAGATACAAACAATTGTCTTTTAAAAACAAGGGGAGTGGGAAGAAAATCTTATAGGAAAATGTCACCCCTTCTCACCAAATTGTGATTTTATGACCTTGTATGTCTATGACAATATCGTACTAAAGAAAATTTTACAATTTTATATGTGCTTTCTACCTAGTGCACAAACTCTTTTTACTTTTTGTCTTGGAAATTAAAACAGGAATTTTCTGCAAACAGTAGAATTACTGAAAGTATTATTCTGGTGAATTTGAGTGTTCAAGGTATAGAGCTCTTTGGATTCACTGATGTCTTTTCTACAGAGTGGAGAATAAATATACGTGTATTTTTCTTTTCTGCCTGGATATTTATTTTTATGAAGGCTGTAGAAAAAATATCTCTTGAAACAATTTGCATTGTGCAGATGTAGTAGAAATCGAGCAGCTGATTTGCAAGTCACTAGTGGGGGATTTATATACAACACCCTTGCTTCTGTGTCTATATATGTGTGTGGGGGGTATGTGTCTATATTTAAACACTCTATTTTCTTACAAAATCAGGCTATAGCCAGTAAATAACAAACAAATGAAATGCTGATTAATGTATTCTTAGGACTTTGCAAACTCTATTAGTTTTGTTTTTCCCACTTTTGTGTGGAGTCATGCACTTAGACCTACAATATAAGAAAATCCTTATTTCAAGAAGATGCATTCAGAAAACAAAATAATGTCAGTTAACTGAAGTATGAAGTCCTGAAAATGCATATGCATGTTATTGTCACTAGGTGGAAAATAGACCTAAATCTCTGATTCTTCAAGCGTACAATTTCTGCGTGCATACACCCTAGCTATACTAACATAAATAATCTCATTTTTTCAAGTGACTCTTAATTGCTTCATAGTTAAGCATGTTCCTAAGTTTCTGAAACATAAGAAGTTGCAGCCTGCATAAATGTTTCATTGGAATTATTTGCTTGCCAGTTTTCAGTACACGCTGTACCTTGTTAATTAGCAGACTGGAACATTTTCTAAACATTAAGCTGCAAAATCTATGGTAACATTAAAAATTAAAGTTTGTTGACATGTATCAAAAATATTATGGTTTAAACCCCATATTTTAAACTATTAAGACAAAGTTCTTCATTCATAAGATGTCTTAAATACTTGCAAATGAGTTCCAGAAAGGATTTTAGATCTCAAAAAATTCTGCAAGAACAATGTTCTTTATTTTTACTGCCACATTTCTTAATTCCCCTTAACTGGAGTTTTGGGTGTCCTTGAAATGAAAATTCAAATCTTAAGCAATTCTATGCATAGGAAAGTTAGCCTGCTGACCAAGTTTTCTTCTTTTTTTTTTAATCCTATATTTCTCTTTAAAGATAATCTTTACTATAAACTATTTTGCTTGATCAACATGTATCGTATTTCTCTTTAGACAATGAAGTCTATATATTAATATAGAGAACTTTTGAATACTGATCTTTGGCAAAGATATTGCAGTCTGTTTCATTGTTGTTCTTCAAAAATATAGTTCTAATTTATAGATAAATTACAAAGGAAATTATGCATCTGTAATAAAAAGGCAGATAATTTTCAATGAATAGCAAGAGTCAGTAATTATATTAAAGATTCCAACAGTGTTATATGTGATTTAATAGTTCTCTGTCTTACAGACAATAACAGTTGGAAAAGAGGTGGCTTTTTCAATAGACTGAAGCTATTATCAGAAGTAATTACTGCATGATTGTAAATAGGTCACTACCTATTCACTTCAATAAGTGCACAAATGCCTAGAGTCTGTGATTAGATATGCTTAGTTATATGGTCCCACAGAATTTCATTTTTACATTAACTTTTCATAGAACATTGTTATATTGTTATACACCTATAACAATAAAGTAATATTCATTGGGAATGTCAAAAATATGTAACTCTAAGCAAAGAACTATTACAAGTTATATCTCGGAATAAGAAAACTGTATAACGTGTATCCTTCTTTAAAGTGTTTTAAAATACTTCATAAAATAATAATGCAATTTAATATTTTTAACTTCTAACTTAAGTGCAATGACTTCCTAGAATCATAAAATCATAGATTCATAGAATAGTTTGGGTTGGAAGGGACTTTTAAAGGTCATCTAGTCTAACCACCCCTACAATAAGCAGGGACATCTTCAACTAGGTCAGGTTGCTCAGAGGCCGGTCCAACCTGACCTTGAATGTTTCCAGGGATGGGGTATCACTCTGGGCAACCTGTTCCAGTGTATCGCCACCCTCATATTAAAGAATTTCTTCTTTATATCTAGTCTAAATCTACCTTCTTGTAGTTTAAAACCATTACCTTTTGTCTTATTGCAACAGGCCCTACTAAAAAGTCTGTGCCCATCTTTCTTATAAGCCTGCTTTATGTATTGAAAGGCTGCAATAAAGTCTCCTTGGAGCTTTCTCTTCTCCAGGCTGAACAACTCCAAGCTCACTCAGTTTTGTGGCCCTCCACTGGACCCAATCTAACAGCTCAATGGCTTTCCTGTACTGAGGACTCCAGAGCTGGATGCACTACTCCAGGTGAGGTCTCACCAGGGTGGAGCAGAGGAGCAGAATCAACTCCTTCGACCTTCTGGACATGCTGCTTTTGATGCAGCCCAGGATACAGTTGGCTTTCTGGGCTGCGAACACACATTGTCAGCTCATGTCCAGCTTTTCATCCAGCAGTACCCCCAAGTCCTTCTCCACAGAGCTGCTCTCAGTCCCTTCATCCCTCAGCCTGTATTGATACCAAGGCTTTCCCTGATCCAGGTGCAGGACCTTGCACTTGGCCTTGTTGAACCTCAAGAAGTTCACACAGGCCCACTTCTCAGAATCAGAATCAATCAATCAATCAAGTTGGAAGAGACCTCTGGGATCATCAAGTCCAACCATTGCCCTGACACCACCATGTCAACTAGACCATGGCACTAAGTGCCATGTCCAGTCTTTTCTTAAACGCGTCCAGAGGTGGTGACTCCACCACCTCCCTGGGCAGCCCTTTCCAATGTCTAATAACCCTTTCTGAAAAGAAATTCTTCCTGATGTCCAACCTGAACCTCCCCTTGGCAAAGCTTGAGGCTATGTCCTCTTGTTTTATCGCTAGTTGCCTGGGAGAAGAGGCTGACTCCCACTTCACTACAACCTCCCTTCAGGTAGGTGTAGACTGCAATAAGGTCACCTCTGAGCCTCCTCTTCTCCAGGCTAAACAACCCCAGCTCCCTCAGCCGTTCCTCATAGGTCAGACCCTCCAGAGCCTTCACCAGCTTGGTCGCCCTCCTCTGGACTCACTCCAACACCTCAACACCTTTCTTGAAGTGCGGGGCCCAGAACTGAACACAGTACTCAAGATGCGTCCTCACCAGTGCCGAGTACAGAGGGACGATCACTTCCCTAGACCGGCTGGCTACACTATTCCTAATAGAGGCCAGGATGCCATTGGCCTTCTTGGCCACCTGGGCACACTGCTGGCTCATGTTTAGCCGGCTGTTGATCAGCACCCCCAGGTCTCTTTCCACCGGGCCGCTTTCTAACCACTCTTCCCCCAGCCTGTAGAGCTGCATGGGGTTGTTGTGGCCGAAATGTAAGACCTGGCACTTGTTCTTGTTGAACATCATGCCGTTGGTCTCGGCCCATCTATCTAACCTGTCCAGATCCCTCTGTAGGGCCTTCCTACCCTCCAGCAGATCGACACTGCCACCCAGCTTGGTGTCATCTGCAAATTTACTGAGGGTGCACTCAATCCCTACGTCTAGATCGTCTATAAAGATGTTGAACAGCACCGGCCCCAGAACAGAGCCCTGGGGAACACCGCTAGTGACTGGCCACCAGTTGGACTTTGCCTCATTCACCACCACTGGGCTTGGCCATCCAGCCAGTTTTTAACCCATTGAAGAGTCCACCCATCCAAGCCCCGGGCAGCCAGGTCCCTCTGGACGCCATCCTCAAGCGTGTCACCTGCACCACTCAGCTTCGTGTCATCTGCAAACTTGCTGAGGGTGCACTCGATCCCACTATGTCATTCATGAAGATATTAAACAGCACTGGTTCCAGTATGGACCCAGGAGAGACACCACTTGTCACTGATCTCCATCTGGACATTGAGCCACTGACCACTACTCTCTAGATGCGACCATCCAACCAATTCCTCATCCACTGAACAGTCCACCCATCAAAACCATCTCTCTCCAATTTAGGGAGAGGGATGTTGTGGGGCACTGTGCCAAAGGCCTTACAGAAGTTCTGATAGATGACATCGGTGGCTCTTCCCTTGTTCACTGATGTAGTCACTCCATCATAGAAGGCCACTAAGTTGGTCAGGCAAGACTTGCCCTTGCTGAAGCCATGCTGGCTGTCTTGAATCACCTCCCTGTCCTCCATGTGCCTTAGCATAGCTTCTAGCAGGATCTGTTCCATGATCTTCCCAGGCACAGATGTGAGGCTGACAGGTTAGTAATTCCCAGAGTCCTCCTTTCTACCCTTTTTAAAAATGGGTGCAATATTTCCCTTTTTCCAGTCACCGGGGACTTCACCTGACTGCCATGACTTTTCAAATATCATGGAGAGTGGTTTGGTAACTATATCAGCCAATTTCCTCAGGACTCTGGGATGCATCTCATCATGTCCCATAGACTTATGTATGTTCATGTTCCTCAGGTGGTCACAAACCTGATCTTCTCTTACAGTAGGAGGGACTTTGCTTCCCCATTCCCTGTCTTGCAGTATATCCACTAGAGAGGTGTGGGAAGAGAGGTTGCCAGTGAAGAGGCAAAAAGTTGTTGAATACCTCAGCCTTCTCCTTCTCCTTGACCATTGTTACCAGTTTGCCAGTCATGTTCATTGGGGGTGGGGGGTGGGTACGCTCTCTTTGATCTTTCTTTTCAAGCTGACATACCTATAGAAGCCCTTCTTATTATTCTTTGTGTTCCTTGCCAAGTTCAGCCCCAGACACGTCTTGGCCTTCCCTGCCCCATCCCTACACAACCCGGCAGCGTCCCTATACTCTTCCCAGGATACTTGTCCCTGCTTCCACTGCCTGTGCATTTCCTTCTTGCCCTTTAGTTTGACCAGCGGGTCTCGACTCAGCAGTGTCGGTCTCTTGACTTCCTTTCCTGATTTTTTACAGGTGGGGATTGAGAGCTCTTGCACTCTACAGAAAGTGTCCTTAAAGATCTGCCAGCTTTGTTCTGCTCCTTTGTCCCTGAGAGCAGTTTCCGAGGGGGTCCTATTGACTAACTCCTTGAACAGCTGGAAGTTTGCTTTCCTAAAATTCAGGGTCCTGACTTTGCTCTTCACCTGACTCATATCCCTCAGGACTGTGAACGCCACCCTTTCATGATCATTGCAGCCCAGGATGCCTCCAATCTCGATGTCACCGATTAGGTCACTTGCATTGGTGACCATCAGGCCCAGTATTGCATTCCCTCTGCTAGGGCTATTTCCTGGCTTAAGAAGTTATCCTCAATGCACTCCAGGAGTCTCCTGGATTGTCTACAACTCATCATGCAACTTTTCCAGCAGATGTCAGGGTGGTTGAAGACTCCCAGCAGGACAAGAGCCTGCATGCGCAATGCCTCCTGTAGCTGGAATAAGAAGGCTTCATCCATAGGCTCCTCTTGATAGGGCGACCTGTAGTAGACACCAACCACAAGGTTTGCTTTGTTGCCTTGGTCTCTAATTGTTACCCATAAGCTTTCAACCTGCTCATGGCTACTCTTCAGAAACAGCTCTTCACAATCTATCCATTTCTTGACATAGAGGGCAACCACTCTGCCCCTCCTTCCTTGCCAGTCCCTTCTGAACAGCGTGTAGCTATTGATAACTCCACTCCAGTCATGGGATGTGTCCCACCTGTTGGTAACGGCAACTAGGTTGTAGCTTTCTAGCAGCACAGTGGCTTCCAGCTCCTCCTGTTTGTTGCCTATGCTGCATGAATTGGTGTAGAGGCACGTCAGCTGGGCTGTTGGCTGAGTCACCTTCTTAGAGGAACACACCTTAATTCCTTTGAGGAATTGCACTGGTGCTTCCCTGTTGGATCATATTACCTCAGGAGCCCCTGGCTCATATTCGTAAGACTTCAAGTGTGCTCCAGTGTACCCAGCACATCTCAGAGCAACACACTGAGGGCCCTCACTAGCACCCCATCCCTCTAACCTCGGCATGTCATCCCACAGCTTGTCATGGGCAAGCCTGATATTATCCTCCTCCCCCTTCAAGTCTAGTTTAAAGCTCTGTCAATAAGCCCTGCTAGCTCATCAGCAAAGACTCTTTTCCACTTTTGAGAAAGGTGAATCCCATAACTGGACGTGCAGTACCCAAAGATGTTGCACAGACATGAAGGAACTGGTAGTAGTCTGACTTCATAAAATCTAAAGACCTATTATTAGAACCTTTCTAGGTTTTAACAGTAAAAGTGAACATGAAAGGAAACATGGAATGTGAAAACTGGACAAATTAGAATAGAATAGAATAGAATAGAATAGAATAGAATAGAATAGAATAGAAAAGAAATTGAATGGAAGAGAAGAAGAGAAGAGAAGAGAAGAGAAGAGAAGAGAAGAGAAGAGAAGAGAAGAGAGAAGAGAAGAGAAGAGAAGAGAAGAGAAGAGAAGAGAAGAGAAGAGAAGAGAAGAGAAGAGAAGAGAAGAGAAGAGAAGGGAAGGGAAGGGAAGGGAAAGGAAGGGAAGGGAAGGGAAGGGAAGGGAAGGGAAGGGAAGGGAAGGGAAGAGAAGAGAAGAGAAGAGAAGAGAAGAGAAGAGAAGAGAAGAGAAGAGAAGAGAAGAGAAGAGAAGAGAAGAGGAGAGGAAGAGAAATAGAACAGTCTATTTCAGTTGGAAGGGACCTACAATGATCATCTAGCCCAATTACCTGACCAGTTCAGGGCTGGACAAAAGTTAAAGCATGTTGTTAAGGGTATTGTCCAAAGGTCTCTTAAACACTGACAGGCTTGGGGCATCGACTATCTCTCTAGAAAGCCCGTTCCAGTGTCTGACCACCCTTTGGGTAAAGAAATGTTTCCTAATGTCCAGTCTGAACCTCCCTGGGCACAGCTTTGAACCATTGCCACGTGTTCTATCACTGAATACCATGGAGAAGAGCTCAGCACCTCCCTCTCCCACTCCGCTCCTCAGGAAGCTGTAGAGAGCAATGAGATCACCTCTCTGTCTCCTTTTCTCCAAACTAGACAAGTCCAAAGTCTCTGGTAGACAGGGGCACTCTCACTGGCCATTAATTTTGTTGATGGTGGCAATTTTTATGGATAATGTGCCATAGTTTACCAGTTTGGGTAGCCCCGCAGTGCTACTTAGCCAAAAGCCAAGAGGCAACATTTTTGAAGCAGTAACTTTGGCCTTGGACAGCCTTTCCTCTAGAAAATGGCTGCTGAGCAGATTTTGACACTTGTTCAGATATCACATAACTAGCATAACTTTAGCAGCTGCTGTACCTCCAAGACCTGATGAACAGGCAATGACAGGTGATTTTGCACGTGGACAGTCAATTGAAAGAATCTCTTGCGTGTAAAGTTTTGAAACGTACATGGAAAAGATGAGAAGTGGAGAAGTATATCCCACACAGAGGAAAAAGTAGGAATATTTTGGCCTGACTTCACATTTCATACTTCTACAGGTTGACAGAATATATAGATGTGTTGAAAAGTGCTTACACGTAATTGAGAGCTACTTGATAGTACTGGGGTGATTGAGTCAGTGAATGTTTGATTTTTGATCTAAAATATTAATTTTGTAACAATACTAAGGAAAGTGTAATCTTCCCACTCGTATATACTAATATTCTGACATTTGCAAACTATATGAAATATATTTTTGACAGACAAGGTATAGCAGGGATTCTCTGAATGCATAGTTGCAGAAACTACACTAGAAGATAATAAATAAATCTGATTTTAATGAGATGCTGAGATGGTCCTAAGTAAGGCACAAGCTTAGCCTACTTTTTCTCTCACATTTTACTTAGAATGTTTTGTGCTAGCTAATCAACTGATATTAATCATCCAAGTCCCATGAAATACCCTAGGGGCAGTACTGTTACATTTATCTTATTGTGACAGAACTGGTACAGAACTGCCTTAAGATATCTGTATTCCTACAGTGTGTATAATGTCACCTGGAGCTACCCCATGAACATGTGCAGACTAATCAATTCTGTGAGCTTACTCCTTCTCTACTAACTGATGTAGGCAGTGTAGAATGGAAGGGGGAAGAGAGGAGAAAATATGACTGTAACTCTAAAGCAAATGTCTCTGGAAGAGTGGAAAAACACAGAGAACTCTTCCATTGGTATTGGGACTGTCATATTTATACTCTATCTTATAAATGAAAAACTAGTGACTTTTCTTGTTTGTTTTTTTTTTTAATGTGAAACTTACACTGATCACCAAGCTGCTCTTGTAATTAATTGTTATATTTTAGTTTCTCCACTTTATGTATTTTTATGAAGAACAGGCATTTGAGAAGGGTTGCGTTTGCTCAGTGAGGTTGGTAGCAAAATGTTTTCACTACCTAGATAATCCATTTAGCACTTTAATGCATTGTATTTTGACAGTCTTTTCCTCCTTTTGTATCAAATTGGCCAAACAGGAATCCACTCCTGAACTACGGTGTGTCAAAATGTACAACCTAGCTTGAAATAATGCACATGAAAACTCAATTTTTAGTGGTGTTTTGGTATTTGGCTTACTTTGTTTGCTTCATTTAATCATTACTCACAATTACAACATGCAAGTACGTAGTATTTCCTAGGCTTTTGTCAGACTAAAAGCTGTGGCCCTATTCATATCAATTCTAGGTCAATTTTATTCTGTTTAGATCCTGTCAAAATGTTATATGATGTGATCTTCGTGGGGTAGAACAGTGTTCTGACTCCTCGTAAGGGTTGTAGGTATATATTCTATTCTTCCAGCATAACTTGTTCCTAAATGTGTTTGTTCATAGACACACATGTATTTGAATAAATGTTCCATATTTTTCAATTTTCAATACAACTGGAAAACTGAAGACGGATTAATGTGGAGCTTGGTTTTAACATTCTCTGTCCTTCAAAATAGGGCTGGAAAATCAGATGCCAGGTACTTACTTCAAGTACTTTACTTTGTTCTGTAACACTCCTCCTCTAATTTATTTATCTGTTTTGTTGGTCAGAATAATGTGCACATATTGCAATGAATTATGAGTCAACAGAGATCTTCAGACTGCCACTGACTGCTAAATCAGACCTCTGCATCCTTTGTTTTTTTCTGAAGTTCTAGAAATTGCTTTGTACAGTGATAGAAAAATCTTAGTGAAGAAGAAAATTCAAGACCTAGTTCACAAGAAGGAAACTCAAGTAGAAAGAATTTAAAGGAGTTGACTTCTCTTCCAACAGTCTTATACTACTGTTTTTTATTAGCTTCCGCAGAATTAATCCTGATATACAGTAATGTAAGGGTGAGAAAAATCACATCCTAAGTCTTTAGATATCATTTCAAAGAACAGCCTGATAAAGATATACTCTGGCACACTTAACTTCAAGCAATTAAAGATTTTGAAAATGAAGTCTCAAATTACTAAAAAGATTGCATGCATTTAGAAGGGAAATTAAAAATAATTATCACTCAATTTGTATCAATCAGCTGAAAATTCAAAGCTCTTTTGGCTATTCTAATTAGATATATTGTTCATACTAAGTTTAATGTTTCAAGGAAATATTTAGACGCTGCTAATTTTAAACTACTGGATTTAAGTGAAAAACTGAAGGTTCTTTGCCATGTAATAATCTCATGGCTGTTCTTAGATCTACACAGAAAGGAGTGCTGTTGTTTAGTGAAGACCTGCAGTCAGTGGAGTGAAAAGGAAAGGATATTAATCCAGAAAAAGTAGCCTCTAAAGGAATTGTTCCATCAACACAAAAGGCATAAATATTATATAGAGTATTTGAATTTCTGTTATACACGTATATATACAAACATATATAAAAAAAGATATATTATGCATGCATACATATAAAACCAGAGTTTAAAAATAAAGTACAGCTGTTCATTACATCATAATTAAAATGAATCATATCCCAAGCTAACATATGATACTTTTCTACATATCAAAATGAGAGTTGTCCCTACCAGATTTACAAGTGGTCATGACTGTTTTCTAATGCTTGATGCAGACACATTAATCATCCAAAAACTTCTCCAGCCTCTTCTGGTGGACCTTGGACTAAGTCAAAGCATCCTAATCATGTCTGCCACCTTCTATGCTGTCGTTCCAATTCACCTGGTTTCTTTGTGCTTAAACATTTTCTGCAAAGTTTTGTACTATCTACATTTGGAGAGAAAAATGAAATTCAAAATTATGAGCAACATACATCAAGTTCATGACTCATTTTAAGATTCTTCTTCTTGAGAAGCCAACTTCTGCTCCAAGTGAGTCATGTTCTGACTATTACACATATCTCAAACATCTACCAGATATATGTGCATTGAATTACGTCTTATGCTGAACTACTAGGACAGATCCTGATTTCATCTGAGCAATCTTAATATGACTGTTCTCGGATACCACTTGCTGCTACCAAAGATTCCCTCCAACAGAAGCAAAGCATGTGCTTCTGTTGCAATTGCTCTATTGATCCTCTGATCTTTTTCTGAACCAATTAGAAAAAAAAAAAAATCTGCTGGGTTGCTGAGATTAATTTACTCACCTTTTGGTCAATTCCTCAGCAGTCAGTTTAAGAAGAGTCAGAGTTGGAGGAGGTGGCAAAATGTTGCAGAAATTCAGGACATGCACAGAACCTTGTGAAGAATAAAATCTCTGGTTTTGGTGTCAGCAAGCTACTAAATTGACTCATCTGTATTGTTTAGCCATGTCCCTGTTTGCTAGGCAGTGATTTCAATACCCTTATAAACATTTGTGGTGTGGTTCAGGCTTCTTGTTTGTTCTACCTGTGAGTTTAAAAGGCTCTCGTAAATACACCTCTGACTTAATCAGACAAAAGAAATGCACTCACTAACTAACTCTGTACTCTGCCTTTCTGTCTTGATAACATGAAGAAATTTAAACTGACATCTTGCCTAGGTTCATTGTCACTATCATTCTCCTGAAAGGTTAATGTTTCTACAAACTCATTTGGACTCATTTAGCACAAAAAAAGCATTTTCACCTCCAGCTGTGCGATGATATTGCACCATAATGTACTTCAAATTATAGTATCTATGTTAAAAAAAACCCCAACAAACCAAAACTCATTTTCAATGTTTTCCAGAGTTCTGGTTTCCATTTGTGTCTGGCCATCTCATCCAGTGTGAGACTAAAAGCAGGAGTGTTGAGGGAGGAGGCTGCAGTGAAGGAGAAAGAGGACCAGAAGCCAGTTCTATTCAAAATCCAAACAAGAGTATACTCATAGGGTTCCACATCTTGGGTAATCTTGGGTAGTAACAGTGTTTAAATAAAAGCTGTGGTAAAAGTATTTAAGAGAATACTTTGCAAGTGGGATCTGGATCTGTGTGCTCTAACCCACCAATGTAAGGACACTCTTGGCCCAGTTATTCATTTGTAGCTCTCTGCATTCGAACAGATATGACAAAGAATGTATCAAAACAATTGGGTTCAGCACCAATCATGTACAACTTCTTGATGCAGTTGTTTAGAGCAAAAATCAATTATTTTTGCTAGCTTCTATTTATCTAATTGTGCTGTTAACAGCTAACTAAATCCAAATTGTGATTTTTTAGACAAAAGGGACTGTATATGGAGAGAAACTGGAAAATGCAGCTAATAAAAGTTTAGGCAGTCTCAGCAATCAGTCAAGTATTAATGCTCATTATCCACATGGCTGTGGTTTGGCACATTATTGCCAAATTTAAAACAGCTATTAATGCTTTATTTCATACTTCCTGGAGACATTTTTAAGGTTGTTAAGTTAGCATTTGGTCAATTTTGAAGAGGCTATTTGCATGCCTGGTCAAATTAAGAGGTAGGCACTTTCCAAAGGTAAACAGGAAAGCTGAGACAGTTAACAACAGATGCAATGCGTAATGAGCTGAGAAAATTCATTGAGTATGACGGTCAGGATTGTCTCTAGGAGCCTGGAGTAAGATGATGTCAGCTGAAAATGAGCTAAGACAATTCTGAGACCTGATCCTTGAAGAGATACTAAAGAAGGTTGCAAGTTATCACCATACTTTTTTCAATCTATGTAAAATGCATGCATGAACTGACACACGCACACTAACTTGTTACATCTAAAAGGAACACCATCACCATATGGCAATTATCCACTACTTCTAGCCTTAAATAGATAAGTACAGTTCTATCCCTCTCTGCTGAAAGGTTGCTCACACTCGGAAAAGCAGGATGGTGTGGAAACTGAACAGTTTGAAGACTAAGTTGGACTTGGTCAGTTTAATTACTGAGTTACCTATGCTTCATACTTGTATAAGGTGTGTTTGTATCAAGAGTGATCAATGACTCTTTATTCAGTAAAAAACCAAGAGCAGTCAAGAAAGATGGAGCATTTTCAGTTGTAAACAAAACTGAAGTTTTGTTTAACTAGAGTACAAAGGCTTCACAAACATCTATTCCAAACATTGGCAGCTGGCAATGGTGGAACATATATTTAGTTTATTTTGGTTTACATTAAAAAACAAACTGTCTACAGTTTAGTGTCTTAGAACATCTATTATATGCATAAATAATAATGAGCTAATTTTCACATTCCATCTCCCTCACCTTATCACCCCCACCCCAGAAAAACAGCAACAAAAAACCTTGAACCCTACCCAACAACAGATGTGCATGTGTGGCCTCTGGTCACCAATGTTCCTTGTCCATCTATTTGGGTGGCACTGCGTTTAATCACAAGTTAAACAAAGCCTTCCACAAGAGTATTGCGGTTTGGCAAAAATAAGTTTGGAAGAAACATTTCACATTAACATTTCATATTTTCCTCTGTGCTAGCATTGCATGTTAGTAGCTTCCTCTTGCATTTGATCACATCTCTTCAGTTCTTAGCCAAAATCTAGTAAATGACCAAGAGAAAAGGAAAACAGTTCATAAACAGTCAAGCCTTGCACAACAGCATGCATAGCAGTGGGTGTTTGAGAAAGTCATAATTCAGGTTTTGACTTTAACAGAGAAGAACTCCTCCCTCACAATATGATGCCATTCACTTTACAGTGCAAACCCTCACACATTGCCAGGAGAAAAAGAACTGTGAAAAATGTGTGAGATGACTAATTAGCATGAAAGTAAGGAGCTGTTCATAGGGTATAACATCTGCAGAAATAAGGTGTGAAACACCTTTTCAGAAGGGTTAAAGGAAATAAGCGTTTGTGCTTTTCAAAGAAAACTCCTGGCTACTTTTCCTCTACTACTTAGAATTTTGCGAACAAAGGATATTTAAAGAAAAAAATCTCAAGTGTTTTTCTGAAAAAAGCATGCCAAGTACTTACTCTCCTTCAAAATTTGCATTTCACTGCTATTATGATGGCAGAAGCTGAATGGGCTAAATCAGGTGTTCTATTGTGATGTTTTAGAACCCATTTTATGAAAGATGAGATGCTACACAAAATTACATTTTGTCTCAGACTGAAAAATATTTGTTCCATAGCCTTCTGCAACAGCTGATCTAGCTTCCTTGGAGAAATTATATGGCCTTCTTTTAAGACTGTGAATGCCATAATAAAGAACATCTCTCGTTTAATGAGAAAAGGGATAAGGCTTCAGGAAAGCTTTGGATACCATTGTATTTTTATATCTTGGTATTTGAAAAAAAAATACAGGTCCTTTACACAGTAAGTGAACCTTCCCAATGGTTTTCCATGGAAAGAATGAATAGTCATAGCCTCAGGCATGAGAGACAGGATTTGACTGACCAAGAATGTCTCTCAGAGTCTTGAACAGGATGCCATTACCAGCCGAAAAAGAGCTAAAACAATTCTGAGACTTCAACTCAGAAGAGATGCTAAAGAGAGTCACAATTTTTTGCTATACTTAGAGTCTATGTAAAATGTATTGAGAGATTCTTAACAGAATTTCACTAAGAGGTGCAATATGGGGGTGAGACATGAGACTTTTTGTTATAACGATAATGCTATTTTAATATGAACTCCCCCCCAAAAATTTTTTTTAAAAAAAAGCATTCTTACAGATATTTCAGTAGTATGCAAAATCACTTAACAAACATCTGAAGTTTGTCATTTTTCTAATTCTTCCTAGTATTTTATGAATTGCATTGATAATGCTACTATAGGACATCTAGTGTTTGAGTATACTTTAAATAAAAGACTTAAAATAATACAGTTGAAACAACAATTATTCCAGCAATCTAATCCTTCATGTGAAATCAATTAATGCCATCATCATGTGAATCAGTCCAAAACATTAAGGTGAAAGCAGTTTGGCAGCTTTTTTGTGTATTATACCTCTGCTTAAAACGTCAGCCCAGTTGAAAAGAAAAAAAAAATGTTCCGCGGCGGGTAAGGGGGATGAAAGACCCACAAATCAAAACAGGAGGATTTGAAGCCCATTAAAAAAAAGGCTTTTGATTTCCAAATATAGCATTAGATTATGCTGTGATTTTACTTCTCTTCTTTGCTTGGTTTAATCAATTGGCACATCAATCATACAGAATAAGTCTCGAAATGTTTCACCATGTCCTAATTTGTTATGCTAAAGCAAAAACTCAATGAACTAATAAAAAGTATAATAAGAGTGCTTGGATAAGCTAATAGAAACGTTGTTTTCTTTTTTTTTTTTCCATGATGTAACTCACTCTTTTCCCTCTTGAAACAGTGCTGAAGTAAAATGTTATAATTGAGAAGTTGCTCACTTGGGGATGAGAATTAATTTTCAGTGGCTAATTTTGTATTTGTAAAATGATTTTGTCTAGAGAATATATTTCAGGTGTTCTAATTCAAAGTTCCAGAGTCATTTCCTACACCTCTCTTATATATATTATAGTGATATAATAGTATGTATGTCTTGTGTAGTCACAAAACTATATGACATGTTTCTTGAGCTACTCCATCTTTGGGAAATTGATACCTCTAATGATATGCTGAAATTTGAACCGGATATGCTTTAATAGGGAGAGCTGATCAGAGCTCTCTATCAGAGAGAGCTGATATATCCATATTGTGGAAATGTTATGACATATCCTAGTACTTCTGAAATAATTTCTTAGATTCCTGTACACTTTTAAAATGTGTTTTGCTAGAATATCATATGCAGTTAACATGGGAATCAGGAGTTCAGTTTGATACAAATTCTTGGCAATATCATAATACATTTAAGCAACTTTCTTTTTTTCATGTTGTAAAAATATCATTGTTGCTTGCTGAATATTTAGCTTTCTATTTAAGTATACTCAAGAAAATATAACCAAAATAGGCTGATCTTTGCATATTCATCAAAACAGATGGTATCTTGCACAGACATCAGAAACATAGGGCTCTCACTGAAAGGCAGAAATATTTGGACATATAGAATGTATTGTAGACAGTTGTGTCTTGAAAAGGACCTGGGGGGTGTTGATCGATGGCTGGCTGAATATGAGCCAGCAGTGTGCCCAGGTGGCCATGAAGGCCAACAGCATCCTGGCATGTGTCAGAAATACTGTGGCCAGCAGGACTAGGCAAGTGATCGTCCCCCTGTACTCAGCACTGGTGAGGCTGCATCTCGAATACTGTGTTCAGCTTTGGCCCCCTCATTACAAGAAAGACATTGAGGTGCTGGAAAGAGTCCAAAGAAGGGCAACAAAGCTGGTGAAGGGTCTGGAGAACAAGTATTATGAGGAGTGGCTGAGGGAACTGGGGTTGTTTAGCCTGGAGAAAAGGAGGCTCAGGGGAGACCTTATTGCTGTATACATGTACCTGAAAGGTGGTTGTAGAGAGGAGGGTGCTAGTCTCTTCTCCCAGGTAACAAGCAATAGGATGAGAGGAAACGGCCTCAAGTTGCACCAGAGGAGGTTTAGGTTGGATCTTAGGAAAAATTTCTTCATGGAAAGGGTTATCAAGCAGTGGAACAGGCTGCCCAGGGAAGCAGTGGAGTCACCATCGCTGCAGGTATTTAAAAGACAAGTAGATGTGGTGCTTAGGGATATTGTTTAGGGATATTGCTTAGTGGTTGACTTAGTAGCATTAGGTTAATGGTTGGACTCAATGATCTTAAAGGTCTTTTCCACCAAGATGATTCTGTGCGTCTGTGATAACAAACTCCACTACCAGACTTAGGGCTCTAGTTTCTTTAACATCAGCAGTGCAATATCAAGGCACGAGGAGGGATTAGGGTCTAAAAGCATTCAATTAGGCTGTGAATGACTCTTCTCTGCTTATCAGAACTGAACTGAACCTCTCAATTGTTTGAGGTACATACACTGTTAACATGGAAGAAGTAAACCCAAACAAATAATAGAAGGAAACATCTGCCATCTTTGCAATACAGCAATATTTTATTGTTATATTCTTTTAATACTTTGTCCTGTAATAACACTGCACAAAAATCAATGAAACTCATTGTTCAGCTTGCACTATTTTATAAATAAGAATGAATTGTATCTAAACTGCAGTTGCAGCATGAATTGATGTTCGTTCATTTCACAGCATTTGGGTGCCAGGCAAAAACTAGTGTGCTCCCCTTTCCTGTCTGACATTTTCCTTTTAAACATGAATTGCTTTTCCCTTAATACCCTATGTAAGATAATTGTTTGTGCATTAAATGGCTTAGAAGTTTATAAATAGCTGACAGTGACCAAGAGGAATTATACAGGCTTATACAGATTGTATCTGCACATATAAATGTTGATTACTCTTGCTTTTACTTATATTAATTAAATTAATGGATGCAATAATAGAAATGTTCTGTTTTCATTGAAATGGACAGAGATGACAAATAGCTACAAAGCTGAAACTTAACTATTCAGACTATGTATTTCCTTGTTAGCTCTGTGGGTTTTTTTGTTTTTTCTTACAAACAACTTTGAGGAAGGTTTTTCCCTGATCTTCCTGATACAGGTGTTCAAAGTTACCCTCAAATCTGGTTTTAGGCATCTTCAATAAAGCTTACTGCCATTCATGTTAATAGTGTTAAGGCATACCTGAGAAATAGATGGGCCTTGCTTGTTTTGTAACACATGCTGTACTTGATGCTGAAAGAATTAGCATCCTTCTGTAATGAAGAATAATCAGTCAGCTTTATACCTCTGGAACTACAGAGATTTGAACTTTGAAAGCGGATACTTTGAGGATTGTTTGCTTGCTGTCTTAGCTAAAATACACTCTTTCAGTTTGCAAGCATGTTTTATAACTGCAAGAATGCTATCGCCTCATCCAAATGTAGCAGGCTACAGCACTTTATGTGAGTAATTTCATATTAGATATTTGATGTTGTTCTGACAGTTCTTAAGAGTAGAGGGAAGGCCTATGGTATTAGTCAGAACATGCCTGTGAATAAAATGACAACAGTAAGTCATAGTCTTATTTGGGTACTTCTTAATGTGCTATCAGAAGGAATAAACACAGCAAAATTCTTAAATATATTTTAACAATACTTACAATTTATTATTCAATCATGTTTTCAACATATGTGCTGGAATTTTAGGGAAATATATAGAATTTTCTTTTATCTCTCTGCTGATATTAAGGCTTTCCTTTTTTAAAGTTTTATTATTTGAAAGTTTGGGATTTTTTTTTTTATCCTGCTATACAGCAGAAAAGTATTCTGAAGTTTTATTGGACAATTTAATAGAAGATTCTGGTTTTTAGGAAACAATAATCTGGTAGAGTTTCATTTATAAGAAACAAAGAAACAAATGAGTTTTCCTTCCATTTGAAATAAACTCCAATTTTTAAGAATGCTAAAACTACAGAGGAATCTTAGATGAGTCACATTTGAAAATTCTACCTATGAAATTGTTTATTACACATTATAATACTTAAATAAAGTATTATAATAATTATAATAAATAATAATTAAAATAGGAAAATTTGAACTTCTAAGCAAAAATTTGATGACATTTATCACATAGTAATTGGCATCATACTCTAAAACCATCTTAGTTAACATGATTAAGGTTGCAAAAGCAACTCAGGAAATGCCATTATTGAGGTTGTTTGTGCTCATTTCTTTATGTGTGTTATGAGTTTGTTTTAATCATGTGGTGGTTTTTCAGGTTTCTCCTTTACTGAATGAAAGCTGGCCTGCACTTTGTAAGTAACTTCTGTACTCGTCCAGTGGGTGGCCATATATTTCATTTGCTCTGTTCTGCTCAGAGGGGCCTATTAAGTATTATGTTTATTTCTGGCATTCCTATGGTGCTCACCACTATAGAAGATGAGTGTTTAACAATTAAGTTAGTCAGAAAAATACTCATGGCCTAAAAGGTTTATTTATCTGTATTTTACAAATAAGAAGTGGAGGAATAACTACTAAAGTAAGAAAATACCTTCTAGCTGAGACATGTAGCTCTGAATTCTTGATCTTAAGAATTGATGGTTTTGCATACCAAGAACATTTTTCCACAAGTTTGGAGCTCAGAAATTCAAAACTATATAGGTTATGATTACCAATACTTATTTTATTTTAAGACTCTGTAGTACAAGTAGAAATAGAAAACTGCTTCCCTGAGAAGAGCACAGTTTTTGTTGGAACATTTGTATTGCAAAATGCCAATCTCTGTATCAAATGAGGCAAATCTCTACACAGAATAATCATTACACAGTAGTCTTGAATCATTCCCAGAACAAGTCTACTCAGTGCGTAACTGAGGAAAATAGAGCAATTTGGACCAAGATAGTGAAGAATGTAGGAGTTACCATAATACTTGGAGTATATGTAAATTTGCAGTAAGGACGAAGGTTTCATCCTTTCTCTCTCAAACGCTATTATGGAAGAAAGCCAGACTGAGCCCTTAGATACAAAAGACTGTTATTTTACAAGAACTGTATTTCAGATGGTATAATTAAAGGTCAGAAGATAACCTTCATGCTTTTCTTTTTTTCTGTCTTCCAGCCTCATTTATACTAAGGCTGCCCAGGTCACTGTTTTGAGATGATGATGCAGGAAGGTTTATATAACTTTGGCATAATTATGCACAGTAGTTGTCTAAAGTTTCTCTGCTGGGAGTGTCATCTAGAAAGGTTACTGTGACATTTCCAAAATTGTCTTGTTAATATGAATGAAACATGTTTGTTTCCCATGTCATGCATATATATTGTGTACATGTATATGTATATTTACCTAGAACACACACACATAAACATACATATATATGGAATAATGATTTTAGAAAGAATATTTTCATTATGTTCTATTCTGCCTTGAATGCATCAATAAAGAGTAGCAAACAAAACAATACTTCTCAAAAATGAAAAATTTGGAGAGAGAGAAGATGGACAACAGTTTCCTTCCAATAATACAGTTTTAATCAGCCTCTGAGTCATGAACATGTTTCAGCAACTTCTGTTACTAAATAAAGTGTTGCTTATGGCAGCTAAATTAACTATTATATACTTTGTCTGATGGACTTGCATACAGAGTGAAATATTTTAAATAGCAATTTAAATATAGTTATGTTAAACTTAATGATTGTTAGCTGTTATGCCAGCAATGTCTTGAAAATGTAGCCACTATATTTTCTTCAAATGAATTCATATTTTGAGCCCACATATATTTTGAGTGCTCCACTGTAGTGAAGGCAAGGTGAGTTTAGCTCAGTACAGGTGAAATAAAGTTTTTCTATTAATACCATCTACCATTTTGCTGGTCTACTTCTCTTCTGGATACTGTTAAAGCATTTTCTGGAAAATTATCCCATGATGATTCGGCAGCAGTTGCAGATATGAAGAAAGAACGTCAAGGAATGCTGATCCATTTGTATTCAGAATTACAGGGTGGGATTTGGTTTTGGGGGCAGGGGTCTGAAGACAGGCTTTGATGGTGGCCAGCTGTGGATAGTTGGGAAGAGTGAAAGTATAAAGTAAGCATGTAGTGATACTTCCACATAGAAGTTACTTCCATAATCGCTGGCAATGTAAAATTCCAGGCCTTCTTTAATGATTGTAACTTGCATTGAGGACCTTTTGAAACATTTCCTTCAACAGTTTTGTAATCCATTTAAGCAATTAACATCTACAGAATCTTGCATTAAGGAACTCCACAGCTTTAGGTGTGTTTTGTATCTGAAAAATAACCTCTTTTTCTTCTTTTTGAACCTGATATTTGTTGGTTTTATTAGATGATTCCTGTTTCTTTTATTGAAAACCACAGTGAATAGTAGATCCTCTATATCATTCATGTTTTCGTAGACATCTGTCATATCTCCTGCCAGCTGAAGAATCCTAACCTGCCTCATTGTTCCTCACAAAGAAACCATTTTCTACCTTTGATCATCTCTTAATCTCTTCTTTATCTTTTCTAGGTGTAGAATTTCTTGTTTAGGGGAGAATGTGATAAGGACTGCAATAAAATATTCAATATAAGGACATGACAGACAGTAGCATAAGAATTTTTTTGTTCTTTCCTAATAATTCTTAATATTTTATTTCCTTTATTTACTTAATAAGCTAAGGTTTTCCCACAATCAGCTATTACAACTATAAAATCTCATTTGTGAATAACCATGTCCCATCACTGCATCGCTTCACATTAATATATAGTGATTTTATTTGTTAATTTATTTTCCAGTCATTTACAGTTGCAATGTGTCCTTCCATTTCTTATCACTGGCACTTTTATTTACTGGTCTTAAACTTAATAATAATCATAAATAAGCTCTCTTACCCCATTATTCATCTCCTTTTCCATATGAAAAGATCAGATCATGAAGGATTCCACTTTTGGCTTTCCTCTACTAAGATTATCCTCTACTAAGAAAATTCTACCACTGATTTTCTGTCTGGTGCCCAGGTGAGGACTTTCCCTTTTGTTTTATGGCAGCTTAATTTCTTTAGGAGTTTTGATGAGAGACCTTGAGAGACCTTTTGGACATCTAAGCAGACTATGAAATCTGGAGTTCCCTCCTCTACGTATGAAAAATGTGACTGTCTTGATTCATAGCAAGTAAGTGAAATTCCTGAAGGTGATCAAATCTTCTTTCTGTCCTCATAAACAAGCAGATTACCACACTATCTGGAAACCAGACAAAATTGCAAATGTTCATTACTTCTGTAATTCTTTATAGTGATGAAATTCATGAGGGGAGATGCATACTAGAGATGTGCATTATAATGCACATTCTTTATGCATTTTTATAATGCATTCTTTATGCACAATTGTTAAATATTCCAAAGTTCCTCCATAAATTAAAGTTCATCAACACTGTCATGACTTCCAAAACTTCTCAGGAGTTATTGATTAATTAATTTCTTGGATTTGCTGTACTTTTTGTGACTGTACAGCTGCAAGTAACAAAACTTTGTCATCCTGTAGCCTGTTTGGAACATAAAAGATACTTTCTAGATTTAACTGTTGGCTTTCCTCTGGCATTTTAATGAATATTATACAATTAGAATTTGTTCTGTTCCCCTCAAAAGGACAGATATAAGAGAAGTTTACTGAAAGTTTTCACACATAATACCTAAAAATAGGTGCAAGTATATTTAGAAAATGTTTTCCTTCCAATGCTTAATCAATAATCAAAATAAGATTTTCCAAACATTAATGGGAATGTTCAGTAGTATTTTGCCAAGTATATGTTCAAAATATATCTGATCTCTGGTTTGTAGCCAAAAATAAAAGAAAAAGTATTTGTCATATTTCTTTTCAAAGAGTTTTTATATTTTTCCTTGTTTACTGAGGTTGACATCAACTTAAAGACAATGAAGTTTTCTCAAAAGTTAAATGTTTGCTTTGAAAATCTTTGTTTGAAAGAAAAAAGAAACTCACATTCAGAAAAAACTTTAGTTTAAAACTGTCATTTTGATTTCATAGTTCACTATATTCCTTTAAAATGAAAGCAAAAATAGCTATAAAGAAGAGAAAACAAAAGAAAATTTTTTAAAAAATTATTCTATATCTGGCTTATTGTATTTATTGATTCCCATGTTATTACTATATTTTACATCTTCAGTTATGTGGAAAGTGACTTTTCAGCCAGTTCAACCATATTAGAATAGAGTTTGAATAAGCCTCTGAAAAACTGGAGAGACAATAGAGAAGCCCATGACATTTTGTTGGGAAAAAAATTTGTATTTACATGTCTCCTTATATTTGCTATTATTTCTTATGTTTACTATTTACATAATGTTTTTGGACATAATAGATAACACTGTTATAAATAAATGAAATATTGTTTTACCTTGAACATCTATCTGCTCTTCTTGTTGTGAAGAGATTACTGTTGCGTGGTTTCTGTGCTGTTCAAGTGAGTCTGATAATGATAATACAGTGTTTGAAGGCTTCTGATAACTTTTAGAGTCAGATCTCTAGTTCACTCATTTGACAAAAAGGAAGCCTAAACTCTTTTGTTGATATGCTTATATAAGATATATGTTACTAACTATCTTCCTAAGAAGTTCATTGATTTTTCTTTTGAGTAATTAGTAATGGGCCAAAAGAAAGTATTTACTTTTTCCCAAATGTTGGATAAACCTAGAGGAACACTGTCAAATAATTTGCCTTCTGTTAGAATAAAGGCAAACCAGTCTGAAACAACCTGGAGGAATGATTATATTTACTTGTCTCCATCATTCGCAATTAGCGTAGTGAGCAGCTCTGTAGCCCTTAACAGGTATTTTTGTAGTTACTCCAGTCAGAGCAGACTGTAAGAAGAGATTTGAGGGAGAATAATATAGCAAATTTGATTCTCTTTCTTCCAACTTTGTGTGACAGGTAGAATAAGAAGAATTTTAAAAAACATTATAGGAACATCTGATTCAAGGGCAATAGGGTCACACTGGGTAATGAGTGAGAGGAATGAAGTGTAGACTCTTGACAGACAGTAATGTAATTGATAAATAATTTTCCCTGGGAATAGGATTACATGCAGCTGAAGGACAAATGGTGGAAATGTGACACCTTTTAAGAGTGAATGAGTGAGAAACATCTGCATATCGAGGGCTGGCAGTTGGTGGATATTGACCTGATGATGTGCAATGTGAGGATTTTATTGATTTAGGTTCTTGTTTTAATCCCTGGGTTTTTTTAGTCTGCTTAGACAGTTCTTACCATCAACCTTTTACCTGAAGACTCTATGAAATCTTACTATTTTTGTTGTTGTTATTAACTTAAGATACTGTACACACCTCCTTTCACAAAATTCCCTTTTTTAAAAAAAACCACAATTTTTTGCAACAGACTCTAAGAACTCGTTGTTTCCCTGGGGGTCCAGTGGCTACAACAGTTTTGATATGTTTCTGAATTTTTAAACATTCATAAGGTCTGTCTTGTAAGTCTTTTGTATGTTCCACCTGAAATGCAATATTAATGTATTTTGTCTTTGTTTTGTGTCGTCCTGTGGCATTTTTGTCATAAGAACGTATAGAAAATTCATTCAGACTAAACAATACCAGGGTCTTGTTTACTATATGTTGTTACATTTTTTTAAGTTTCATACAATTTCATGTTGCTAGGCTTAGCAAGTACCACTTGGGAAGCAGGTATCCTGTTTTACATTTTCTCCATTTTGAATTGTCTGGGAGTTTCACTTTCCAATTCCTCACTATTGTAAAGGTGTAAGAAAGACATTGAAATAGTGCCCTTGATTCCTTTCTTCTCCCTTTCCATGGCACTTGATACTCACGGCTTTTATCTTTTTCTATGTGGCCTTACATTTGACTAAGCTATTATGAGTCATCTGTGGCACGTAAGAGCATTGAGAACATTGTTTGTGGACTATTCTGTGATTGCATGTAATATTAAGAACTGGACTCCATTGCTGAAATGATCCACTTCCTAAAATAAATTATATATGACAATGAATTATAACTTCCTGAATGCTTTTCTATGGTTTGTCTGCACAGGTTACTGCATGTTCCTATGCTCACTTTCACTATGCTGGGGTATTTGTACAGTAAAATGGTGTATATTTGTACAGTGAAAAGTTATTTGCACAGTAACATCTATAGTGTTGAAATAGATTTTTTCTCCTTTTCCTAAAATACACTGGGAAATAAAAATCCAAGGATATGGCAAGTGGTAAAACAAATTTTCATTTATACTATTTACATAATAATTTTAGTAGTATGTTTATATATTGTTATATACTTCCACAATGAAAACTACTATTTTATTTAATAATGCATACAGGATTAAATTTTAAACATTAGGTTCAGATTCTGCTGAACAATTATAAAATTACTTCCTTAAATGTAGTGATAGACAAATATTTCCACATAGTTATTGTTCAGAAATAAGTACTGTAATGCAAATCAAAATAATACAGTCTTATTTGACATTTGCTGTTATGTTTAAGAAGTGAGAGCTGTGCGTGTTAGTTTTTTTCTTTCTGGAAACAAACCAGAGATTCTCACCGAGTTATATGTAAAAGTGTTGGCTGGACCTGTTTAACCAAAATCATGTTTTTAACAAAGAGGTAAAAACCAGCTGTATTACAGCTTATTTTATCTTCTGTCCTAATACATAGTCAGTTAACTATGTAAGGTATCACTGATCTTAATGTTGCTGCAGACAGAAAATGGTATTGGAAGAGTGCCTTTTGGCTATTTATGTATTTAATGAATTATTTTTTTTTTTCTTTCTTCATATTACATGTCATTGAAGGACAAATGGAGATTAGGAAGAAAGGAAAATTACATCCCTTTCACTAGATAATCATAAAGAACATCAACTCCTTGTATGGCTTGTAAGACTTCTCTAAAGCTTTGTAATGCTGATTATCTAAGATGCTTAATATTTTCAGAATTATTTTCTATTAAGGAATATAAAAATTCCTTACTTAATGAAAGTATTATTGAGTGAAATGAAGAAAAATCCATACTCTTCACAGTTTCTTAATAGATCAAATAGTTTAACTTGATATCAAGTCAATAAAAGTTTGGTGTCTATTGCACCAAAATAGCTTGCATAATGGCATAGTATTCAGCTTTCAGCTTCATTGGGTTTAATCGCTCATTAAGGAGAAGAAATATCTGATCAAATAAGAATGAAGAATTGAACTTTTTGAAGGACTAATATATTTTCAATATCTGTTGATTTTATGCCAGTAAGAAGCTAAGAGAGACACAGGAGGGATTATTCTTCAGATGTGTTTGTTCCACAATTAATAAGTAAATACAGGCCCTATGATATCTTGCTTTTGCTCTGAAATTATTTCATCTCAGCAATGTTTCAAAATCGCAGTGCTTGTTTACTAAATAGATTTGTGTAATCTAAAGATTGAAAGAAAAGAAGAGACATCTTAAAATGTCTTGGGATACCTACTTTGTTTTATGATAGCTAAAGTATGATTTCTCTTGCAGTTGACTTGTTGCTCAGGTTTCTTTTTACTAGACTTTTCCAAGCTATCAGAAACCTCAGTAAATTGGCTGTGGCGTGTGTTAGTTTTACTGACACTTTGTCAGCCTTCAGCCTCATGGCTTTAAAGGAGATTAGGTTACCCTCAGATGGTTGCAATACAACACACAGTGATTTGTCATCAAACGATTTGTCTTCGGAAAAGGATGGTGCTTAAAAACGGTTGTGTAAACAACTTTTTACACTTTATCCATTTCAGTTATAGTTCACCTCTGATAATGCAATTATGATTCAAAATGGAGAACTATAGAACAAACACATTCAGTTTTTGAAACTAATTATTTGTGTTTGGATGGATTTGCTGTGCCAGCATGTTTTTAGCATAAGGTAATTCAAGTTGAGACAAAATAGTAGTTCATCTTTCTAGAATAGAATATCATTAGTTCATCTCAAAACTAAAACAAAATTTCTCTCAAACATGACAGCTGTAGGAAGTAGCACTTTTAAGCAAGCAAACAGGTGTATAACTTGATCCTCTCCCTGTAAGCACAAGCACTTCAGACTGTGTTTTAATGTATGGAGAATACTGCAGCATAGAAGTACTAGAAGTTGGCTGTGCTATCATCAGAGAAATTTCATGTTCTCTTCAAGCCTGGAACTGATGGCCATAACAGGCAGGCAAGCATCAACATGGTTGTAAAAACTGGTTTATTTCTTAAAAATAAATACAAAAATATAAATATAAAACATTGGAAGATAGAATTTGATGAAATGAAGATGCACAAACTTTTTTTTTTAAACCAGCTGCATATTACACTTATTAACACCAAGTGTACATTTTGTTTTAATTTTAATGTACAGAACAGGACATACCGGATTTTTTCTTCTTTGCCATCTTAAAAGCTGCACTTGCAAAGATAGGACATGTACCTAACAAAAGCGGCTTGTACATGAGGTTGCTTAAGGGATTATCACCCTGTTCAATTTCTGAAGGTAAGATATTGTTTATTTTACTTACTAAAATGGACAACACTGAATTTCCATAGCTTTGGCTCTTGGAAGGTGATTAAATAAAATGCTGTATATATTCCAAGTGGCATTCTACTAGAAAGAATGAATGACATTAATGGACAAATTTAAAACATATTTTAAAAGGAAACCATTGTGCTGAGTGGCAGGAAAATTTTCCTGAATGTTAAATACTATGGAGTGCAGGAGGTGTCTGTAAAATTACTTTTGCTCAAAGGAAACAAAAATGTAGCCTACTGTAGGTTAAGAAGTGTCTTTGTCACTTTCTCCTCCACCGTACATTTCAGCTAGCTTATTAAACCGAGGGCCCCATTCTCGGAGGTAATCATAGTTTTGATCTCCTTCAGTAGTACCCGACTCTAAGGAGCTCAAGGATTCAGCTATTGAATCGTTTCCTTCATAGGCATAGGTTGCAAGCGAGTCATACGGTGGTGCAGAAGGATCAGTATCATGCTCTTTTAGCCTTTGGTTAATGAAATCTCGGACATCTGTGTTATCTGGTGCTGAAGGAGTCCTCCGTGCTACAAATAATGTTTCAGGGATAATGTCTCGTCGAAGCTTCTTATCTTCAATAGCTGCAGGATTCCTCAGTGTGCCAATATCAAAGGCTTGGGTATCTTCCTCTCCACCACCTTCATCGTTGTAACTCACAATGTTGTCTCTGATGTCCTCTTTAGAGAGGATCAAAGGCTCCTTCTTTCGTTGCCTCTTCAGAGCAGCAAACAGCACCACTATAACTTAGAGAGAGAAACAAAGAATGGTTAAAGATCTCTATTTAACAATTTCTTAGTAGCAAATCCACCAGGCACAACAGCTTTATTTCTGCTACATTTCAGCAATTCATTTCTGTCTGATAAATGGATAAACATCTCTATCTGTATTACAATAGCACAGTTAGGTCTATATCAAAATGTGCTGTTTTGCATACACAGTGTGCTTCGCTTTACAGAAGCACAAGCTTGTCTACATGCTCCTTCTGTAACTTTAATGAGTTTTAAAATAGTCAGGTCTATTATCAAGATCTTTTCCCTTTTTTAAGCTCAAAGTATACTCTTAAAAACTAGTTTTGAGGTGAATTACAGGTCATTAAGTGATATTCTGAAAAATGCAAAATGGAGGTTTTACAAAATTTATGTTGTTTTAATTACAGCACAGAAACCTCTGGATAGACGATGCTTTAATATAGTAAAAATATTATTTACTGGCATATTCTGTGTGAAATATATACTGCATGTTGACTTTAGTTAGTTATTTAAATAAAAAATAGATATTACCTCAAAAAAATTTAAAATTAAAGACATGAAAGTGATTTTTGATTATGCTCTCCTCTCTGATCTTTGTTTTTGGACAACTTAACAAAAGAACAAAAATGAGCTTCTGTTTGCATACTGATAGTTTTAACAGTCTGGGACTTGAATTCTTATTTACAACGTTCAATTCCCAGACAAACGGGTTTTGCCTTCTTTTTTTCTTTTTGTTTTAAGTTGCAGTTAAATTCTTCTTGCAAAATCCATGATCATTAATTTTACCAACCTGCCTAGTTTTGTAAAATGAGTCAGGCCTGAGCATTTGTTCATGGGGGGAAAGATGAATTTCTTTTTCTTACCTAGCAGGATAATGATGCAGAGGAGAATGGCAACCAGTGCCCCTGTGCTGAGCCCAGCAGGGAGGAGTAAGGCCTCAGCACTGCAGGACTGCATGTTCCCCCGACTGTCGCAGGCACACACTCGAATGGTCAGCGTGCCAGTGCTGCTCTGGATAGGGTAGTCATTGTCCGATATCACCACGGGCAGAAGGTAAGTACTTATTTCATGTCGACTAAAGCCATTCCTTCTTGTCAAAATTCTGGCAGTGTTATCTAGATTGATTAAAATATACTGTTGTAGAGTATATGAATATAAAATGTATCATATATAGTACAGGCAAACCATCATATTTTACATCACCGGTAGCATTTTGGAACTGTTCCTGATATCACAGTGTGCTGTGATATCTCTCTTTCTAATGATATTCCCACTTGATCAGAAAGCTATTTATAACTTTTCATGTACATCTGGTCTTCTCCTCTGTGCCTCTGCACCACCTTTGAGTGTGATTTGAAAAAAGGATTTCTTAAAGCTTTAAATGTTTTACAGATTAATGCATGTGGTGTGTGACACAGTTCCAGTTCAGGGCTGAAGCCTTGAAATGAAGTGGTCAACTGAGGAAAAATAACCTTCCACTTCCTGCTGTTCAACAAGCACTCTGTTCTGAAATATTCTTTCTATGGATCTTCTGTGACAACACCCACAGGAATGCTATCTGTAATCACAGTATGAAATTTTTCACACCAAAACATTTTCAACATACTGTAGAACAATGAGTTATGTACCTTAGTACATGGAGTAGATTTTTTGGGGGTAAAAATTTTCTTAGGAATTCAGAAAATGTGAAAGGCAGTGGGTATTCCCACACAGTTTTGAGAAGTGAATTTACTAAACTGCATTTGTAGCAGACAAATCTTAGTTGTATGCAGTATACTTCAGCATCAAAAGCTGTTCACTGAGTGGCCAGAAGGAAGGAAACGAAGGGAAGGAAAGGAAGGGAAGGAATGAATAGCAGGGAGACACTCTTTATTCTATTGTTAGGGTCACAACACTAGAGTGTGAGCCAACACAAGGGTTGCAAACTTTTTTGCCCAAAAGAGAGAAAATACAGATTCAGTCTCCATTAGAAGGAAAACTTAATTTTCATCATACTTGTGGATCTCTTGAGGTAAGTGATTAGCTATCTTGCCAGCCAACTTCAGGCTGAGTTAAAATAATCCATGTGCAAAAAGAAAGAAAATAATTACAGATAGAAAAGAAATAGCAAGGTCTCTAAATCTATACACTCAGGACCTAGTCACCAGGATATAATCTTTGTTTAAAATATTAAATTCTATATTTTTTCATAGCCTCTATGATGTGAAACAAAGTTTTCCTTTATTGCATGCCTTCATTAGTTTTGAATATTTGTATGCTATTTGTTTTCACTCAACATCAAAAACTGTATGTCTGACGGATCTTTAAACACCTCTGCTGCTGGGGATTTTATAATGTATCCAAAAAAATTGATTTAAATTCTTCACTTTCCCTACTGTTAGATTTTTTTTCTGCTGTTTGCAGCATATTACTTCCTGAAATCGTCATCAGGAAAAGAGGATTATTCCCGTTGCCTTTATGCCTTTAACACGTTTGAAGACTGATGTCTCCCCTCATTTATAATTTCTTCTGTAATCTAGAGCCCTCGCAGTTAGTTATACTGATAATGAAGGCCCAAATGGGTGCATAGTACCCCTTCCCCAACAGAATCTTCTGAAAATTTTCTCTGATAAAGACTGACAAAAGAGCAAAAGAAAAGCCAAAGTGGCTATGGGCTCAGGGCCATTAATTTCATTAATGGTCAGAAAGAAGCAAAACAGAAGACCAGGGGAATCAAAACAAGAAAGCTAAAGTGAAAAATCCGAACTTGTCAGCTGAAGTAATTTTTGAAACCTTTTTTTTCTCCTTCAGTCAAGTATTTCATCTGGCTCCTCACCCCAAACCAACACTTTTACTGATTTCCTTTATAATTTGTTTTATCACATTTTTGTCATGCTAATTTTTGTCTCCCTTTTACACAGACAAAAATGTACAAGTCCTAAACCACATACATACAGGTAAAATTATTATTCTTGCTAGCAGCAGCCTTAACGGCTTCTCTAGATATCGATAGACATCAAAAGCAAATATATTTCAGGAATGTATGCCAAACAGTAAAGTTAAAACTCCTTCCCTGTAATAGGCATGAATTTTACCTTCATTATCCTGAACAGTGAAGTTGGGGTTAACAGCAGCTAAACTGAAGAAAAATTTTTGTCCACCAAGAGGGTCATCTTTGTCTATTGCACTTATGGTTTGAATAAGCTGCAGGAAAAAAAGCAAGCAAAAAAACAACAAAAATCCCAAATACACCTAGGTTTTAGATACAGTTGTCTGATTACTTTAAGAAGACTAGAAGTGTTAAGACAACTTCATATTCAAACTACACACATATAGACAAATACTTAATCTGTAAACTGTATTAACTAAACAAATGTTAAACAAGCATATCATGTAAGTTTTTCAAACAAGAGCATCCATACACGTTTCATGTGGTGGTACATGTACACATATAAAACGGCCAGCTTTTACCTTAGTCCCTCTCTATTTCTTTTGTTAAATACATATATATATATTTTTGTAACTACATAGAGGACAGAACTTGCCAAAAATAGTTTTATCTGTAGCCTAGGTTGTTTTTATTCTTCATCTCTGATCCATCATTTTAAATTCAAATCAACACCTAAGACAGGAATTCAGAGGATATTTTATATTTTTGTGATAAAAATGGTATTTTATCAAATAGAAGTGTCTGATAGGGAAGTTAAAGTTTCAAATTAAATTTCAAAATAAAAACATTTGTTTCTAAAACAAAATTTTTCTATTTATTAGTATAGCAAAATACACCCATAAGATTCTTGAGATGAAAAATGCCAGTTAGATTATGTATATATTTCAACTCTTGTAAATCATTGCAGCGTACTCTACAGACGCACCACCTGAAAGCAGGATCAGAATCTGGTGTCACAATTCTCAGAGTAAGCTGCATCAGGTCAGTGCAATACTTGGATTGAGTGCTTTCTACAATACTTAGAAAAAAGTCTGGGTATTTCTGGGAGAAGTAATGGCAAGCCCTTTGTCAACATTTGTTATCTGTCAGGTAAATGAATGTGTGGCTTTTTTTCACTGAATTTTCTATACCTAAGGGTGGCAAAATATAATTTCCCAAACAAAATACAATTTTTTATGTATTTATAGATTTATTTCAGAATTTTTTTTTTTTTATACCATAACAATAAAAACTGTACTTATGGCTGAATTTTTGTGCATGCATGCATGAATGCTCAGTTATGTTTTTAAATTTAACTTCAAAAATAGGTTAATCTTTAGCCTAGGTAATTTTTATTCTTCATTCTGATCCATCATTTTAAATTGCAGTGTTTTTTCAAGCACGGAATTACATCTAATTTTTGACACTACTCCTTCCCTGTGGCATACTTGTTAAATCCTGTTTGTTTTTCCTCTTCCAGTTCTTCCAAATACAGTCATTTCTCTTCATATCACAGCTTTTGTCAGGACTGATCATCTTTAACATCAACAATTGCAATGTACTCCTGTTTGCCTTAACAAATGCATGATTAACTCCCAACTTCTCTCTTGTCCATCCAAAATACAGTAACAAATTTCTTCATGAGGCAAGGATTGGATTTCTTTTAATACACCAGCTTGCTTGCTTTCTCAACTGGAGTTTTGTCTTTCTCTAAATTTGTTTTCTTGCATAAACCTCCAATAACTTACTAGATGAACAAAAGAGATAATACAAGCATAGAATATTATTTGTTTTTAAAGAATGAACCTTTTAATTATTTAGTGAGTAATTAGCAAATAAATCTTTAGACTTTTTTCAAAATTAAGTCAAGAAAACACTAGTCCATTTTACTTCACAACTGGAGATCATGAATGCAGCCAGTTGCTGGTGTTAAGCTGATGAAAATCAGCTCCTCCACTTCTGAGTTTCCATACTGATAGTTTAAAAGGAATATGTAGAATTTTTTATAGCCTAAAATCTTTTACAGTTTACAGGCATTATTCACCTACTACAGCACTGCCAACCAGTGTACCTTAGCAGAACAACAGATGTCAAGAAAAGATCTCCTATTAATTCCCCTCATCCATCATTTGTTGTAGCAATTAAAGTTCTCTGGGAACTTCTCTGTTCAAATACTAATCATGTTTAACCTTATGAAACATTTTGCAAGAATGTTCAGCTAATTTGCTTACATTAGGGATTGAAAAAAACTTGCTTGTGTTTTTTTGTTGCAAGTATCATTCAGATATTAAAATGTAAGGATAATTCAAGAATGCTGGCAAACATTTGGCTGACAAAATATTATTCAGTCTCAAGTTACTTGCTGATACATTTATTAAAAAAGCAAAGTTTTAAGGATGATCTTGTGGTTAGACACATTGTCACATTTACAGCACCTGTAAATTAAATTGTAAACTACATCACAAACAAAAACATTATTTGCCTTGCTATTCTCAATTAGAACCTAAACTTTTACAATATTTATAATTTTTTTTTGCAAATGAGGATATTACTGAAAATTCACACTGGAAATGCATTACTAGCTCCTTTTCAAATGAGGCCATGTACACATTCCAACAGAACAAGTACTCATCATCTCCTGTGTGAGCCTGGAAAGTTCTCCTTGCAGTATCACTGGTGCACTCAAATTCCTCCTGTATGTCATCACAAGGAACACGCTATTCACCAGATTGGGAGCTCAGTGTGGATGAAGTTTATTTAGAGTTGGCCTTTGGTCTTTGGAGGGAGCAGCATCTTCTTGAAAACTTTTTGAAGCACTGCATGATCCCTTGTGCTCTTTCAAGGCCAGTACGTGAAGCAAGCTTCAGACAATGCATGGACACAACATACAAATGAACAAGAGGGAAAACAGAGGCCCTCTGCATTGCTGGGAAGCAATGAAAGTACAGATGTAGGCCATAGTCAATGATATAGATTGTTTTGCTGATTTCATTGCTTGCCTACACCATTTCTCTTGCAGATAATTATAGCAGCATCATAGGTTTGGATGTCCTAAATAGAACACATTTGACTTCCTGATTGTTGACTTGAGCAAAAAGAGTTATCACAACTTCTGTTTGAGAGTAGGTTGATGTCTGAAATCCCTCTCAGTTGCATTCTTTTTTTTTTAACAAAATAGTTTTGTTGTACTTGTTTCCTCCACTCTTCTCTATTTCACTGGTTGTGATAAAAATGAAGGTGAGGAGATACTGAGGATCCCAGCGTGACACAGGGAATTTTGCTTCCACAACTTTTTCAGACTAGCCAGTTGGACTCTAATGGTTCTGCCTCTTCTCCAAGACTTGTCTAAACAAGACTTGGGTTGGAGTCAGAACTTTCCATCCCATGGTATTTGTATCGGACAATTCTTTGTGTTCGACTCTTCCTTTTGCTCTGTAGTCCAAGCAATTGCAACATGTGAGAGAAAAAGTTTCCTAAAACTGATACACTATATTATCTTCCACACTTCACAATTATTTCAAAACCCTGTACTGACTTGCATTACAAAAAATTTCTCTTGCCAGAGTAAAACAAAGTAAAACTTTGAGAGTTTTTGAAAAAAGTATGGCAAGAAGAAAATTCTGATACTACTGAAAACACTGGAAGATATAAGATCTATGGAAATATACTGAAGGAACTAAAGTAAGAATAAATCACAAGAGATGGAAAAGGAAGAGAAAAAAATATTCAAGGAAATTAACCGCAAATTGTGGTATGACAAAAGAAATGCAGGCAATGCCAAAAACAAAGATAAAATAACACTTCAGGATTAAAGGATCTAAGAAAGTTTTATTAAAAAGCTAAAAAAAGGAGGGAATATTGAAAGCTAGAAAATGAAACTGCTAGGAATTTAGTTTTTCAATAGATATAATATTTTAGTTATTTTTTTCTCAATAAAAGAAATAATGATTAGAAAGACACCTGGTGTCTTTCTTATATTCATAAGGAAATTGCTGGAAATATGAAGGTACCAAAAGCCATGTTTAAGCAAGGTTATGGTGGGAAAAATATCCCTGACAAAATTTTTATATGGGTAAAATGAGTTGATAAGAAGAGGAGCACTTGTTTAAGAAACCTAGTGTGTTTATATAATCTATGCTGAATTAAGATATCAGAAAAAGAAAAAAAAAGAATAAATCATTCATATTTTAAAATGTCATTGAAAGAGAATCCATGATGAGCTAGACTGATTTGTATGACATTGGGATATGTAAAAAGAGAGTGGGCATGTATGGATTTGGTAAAATGAAGGCTAATAACAGTGAGATTGTAACAAGCATGCTTGGAGACCCCAACAGACAGAAATACAACTTTCTCCATCACTTTTGGGGCTTTGAAAGCTGCAGGGAGCCTGCTTCCTACCTCCGGCTCATGCAGGTAGTCTTTCAGAGAAAGGACATGATCTTTGAAAGGACCAGAACACCACTGGGCACCCATGAAGGTATAGGTCTGTTAATGCAAGGTCGATGTGATTTGGTATATGTTTGTTACTCAATATTTTTAAATTTTATATATATAACCACCCAGACACACATGTATATATGTATTACAATGACCAGAGTAGGAGAAGATAGTGAATGGCCAAAGGGAAATAAAAGAAAACTAGGCAGTTTCCCATTTAAACATCACAATATACTTGTGTCAGGAACAGATGCCCAGGCACTGGCAGCAGCAGCAGCATTGTGGGGCTGCCGGTGCGGCCCCCGTGAGGAGCGGCCGGGGCTGCCCTGCGCCGGACACAGCCGCTTCCAGCCGGCTCCAGCGGCCCCAGCGCAGGGCACAGCTGAGCCCCTCAGCCCCGGGCGGGCGCCTCGGGGAAAGCCTGTGTCAGAAAGGGCAAAACGCTGCCCGGCAGCCAGGGCTGAGGGGAACGGGGTGAGAAACAGCCCTGCGAGCCCCGAGGGGAGAGCAGGAGGAGAGGAGGGGGGGCTCCGGGCGCCCCGGCAGAGATGCCCCTGCGGCCCCGAGAGAGACCCCGGTGGGGCGGGTGTTTCCCTGCAGCCCGTGGGAAGGCCCCAGGCTGGAGCAGCTTTATCTGGGACTGCAGCCTGTGGGGAATACCCACACTGGAGCAGGGAAAAGTGTGAGGAGGAAGGAGTGGCAGAGAGGAGGAGGTAGAAGAGTCAGGAGTGAAAGGATGAAGGTGTACCTGGGAAGGGGAGATGAAGGGAAAGTGCTTTAGTTCTTTTGGTTTTGTTTCTCACCATCCTACCCTATTTTTAATGGGCAATAAATTAAATTAATTTTCCTCAAGTTGAGCCTGTTTTGCCAGTGATGGTAATTGGTAAGCAATCTCCCTGTCTTTATCTCAACCCATTTTCTTTTTCATCTTATTTTCTCCCCCTGCCCTGTTGAGGAGGGAGGGTCAGGGTGGGCACCTGGCTGATGTCCAAGGTCAATTCATGCTTTCTTTTCTTTTGTCAGGTCATTTACATAGGGAGAAGAAGGCCCCTCTTCTGATCATTACCATAGGGAAAGTGAACATGTAGAAAAACACACTCAGCTTCCATGTAAAATCTCTCTAAAGTACAACTGACTTCTTTCTACAGTGATTCCTGTCTTCTACATTAGAGAATCTTTGGAGGCTGGCTGCTGAGCTGCCAGAAGTGCGGCAGCTGGGAGCTGACAAAACCACTGGGAATCCATCTGCCCAGATGCCCAACTCCTGGCACTTCTCACCTGGGGGTGAAGGACAGCTGAACTTCTTTGCGTACAGGGCTGCAGCAGTCCAAGCATTTCACTCCTTTCGTCCCCTCAACTCCTACTGAGTCAGCCTTGTATAGTTCACATGAATGCCTGTGTCTCCTTTATGCCATCACACCAAGATTGTCTTCATTTTTTTGGGGGTTGAAAGAACAGCAACCATCAAAATGGCATTCTGCCACAGGTGCTGCTTGTTCGTAGCTTGAGCTTTCTGGAACAGGGTATTCCCATTGTTTGGAAGGTCATGGTACGATCTGACATCAGCAATAACAGCAAGCAGGAAAACAATCACTGGCCCTTTGAGTCACTCAGACAACAAAAATCACATTTCATAAAAAGTACTGTCCCTCTCTTTTGCTATATATATGCATATACATGTATGTGTGTATATATATATATACACACTCCTCTCCCAATATATATTATACATAGTGTGTGTGTCTATATATGTAAGTGTATATATGTCTATTTCATATATACTTCTATATAAATTAAGTAAATGGAAATTCTAAGGGAAAATAAAGAGACTGGAAAACTATAATATTCATTAAAATGTGTGTCAGTAGGAGATGGGAAATATTTAAATGAATACCACAGAACTTGTGACTGATGAAGTATCTTAATAGTTTCAGTGATCTAATGGAAGATTTACATTTGTAATTATGAAAACCTGAAAGGAAATGTTGGATCTCTTTAGCTTGGAGAAGAGGAAAGTGAGGGGTGATCTCATTAATGTTTCTAAATATATAAAGGGCAAGTGTCATGAGGATGGAGCCAGGCTCTTCTCAGTGACATCCCTTGACAGGACAAGGGGCAATGGGTGCAAGCTGGAACACAGGAGGTTCCACATAAATATGAGGAAAAACTTCTTTACAGTGAGGGTAACTGAACACTGGAACAGGCTGCCCAGAGAGGTTGTGGAGTCTCGTTCTCTGGAGACATTTAAAACCCGCCTGGACGTGTTCCTGTGTGACATGGCCTAGGTAATCCTGCTCCGGCAGGGGGATTGGACTAGATGATCTTTCGAGGTCCCTTCCAATCCCTAACATTCTGTGATTCTGTGAAAGAAAAATAACACAAATGTGGGAGGAATCAAACTTAGAGAACCATATTCAGTACGGATTGATTAGATTCAATCTCTCAGGACAGACTGAGTTCCAAAATAACAAGCCTTATTTACGATCTACCGGTAAGCAAGAAGAATATAATTACATTCAAATAGATTATTCATGTTATCCTGCATTGCATTTTTTTCTCTTCCTGTGAATTGTTTTCTTTTGCAACTCAGATTTTTTTTAAAAAAAGTTTATATTTGTGGCTCTTTTGGTAAACTTGGCACTTTTTGTCTGATAAAGGAGACACTACTGAGCTCCATTAACAATTTAAATAAACATTTATGGATACATACACTTATTTAGCTTCTCATTTATTAGTCATAAATGATTAGTGTGTATTTTTTCAACATTTTAACTGACAGCCTTTTCTGAATGTAAACAGAAAACCAATGTAATGCAGAAATAACTTTTATACTTACTTTTAAACTATACTGACCTCAATATTTTAGATAGCTCAGAAAAATAGAGTTCCTCAAAATATGTTTACATGAAAATATGTTCTATTAAGCATTTCCTGTACCCTCTATAGTTAGTAACCTGGACAGAACAGATTATAAAACCTCAAACAGAGTAAGATTTGTGGATTAATGCATTTAGATTTGATTTTTTACCCAGGACTTTTTTTGTCAAACTGGAAGAGGAAAATTCAGTGCTTTACTTTTCCAATTCTTAATATGTCATACTGAAAACTATTAAAATATTATTTTAGCCTTTATAGAAGACACTGTAACAGTCAAAAATTCTAGATGTTTAGCCAGTGATTTCTATTTATATACCAGCTTGAATTATCTTATAACTCTTGTAGCAGACAAATGTCCTTGCTCAGTAGCTTTAGATATTTTATGCATTATAAATTTGGGCCTTAAATTCTCTGTTCTAATTTCCAGCTGATGTTACTTTAGAAAGAAGAATGGCAACCTGAATGTGAATTTTGTAATACAACCTGAATGCCATACCTGTAGGATGCAAACAAGCTGGCATTTCTCCCACGTTCTATTCAAAGGTGCTAAAATGATTGCACTGAAGTAGTACTGCTACCATTTTAAAGGATTTATTATGGGCTAACTGTGTTCTGGGACATGCTGTGCTGTAATAGGTAGACAGTTTTTTTAATAGTTCTAATAAGAAGCTGCCTGTTACAAACTAGATATTAAGCAGTGCAGTCATTTCACTTAAATTGAGGTAAACATTCTGTAGCCTCTAAGAGGCAAAACAAAATATTATGTTACCAGTTCAAAAAATGTATGTTTTGTATTTTCTTTTCAAATGTTTTTGGTGTGATAATAAAAGATAAGTCTAACAATCGCAAAAAAAAAAAAAAGACAGGTTTAGATGTCTGTAATCACCATCAGCATGGATTGAAATATATCTGAAATTTGCTATTTGAGAGTTATTGAATATATAGATCAAACTTTTTAGTAGTTACATATAACATTTTACTTTGTGAAGATAGTGGCAAAACTAATTATGACCATGTTTCTTGGACATATTTAGTCAGGATTTAACAGTAGTACAGGGTTAGGTAAAGAAAAGTGGTTATTCACACACTGATGTAATATATTGATATTTCACTATAAGCCTCACCTACAGAGCTACTTTGCTTTCATTTTTAGCATTTCAAAAGGTATTTCGGACATAATTTCTCCCAAGCAGCAGGCAAGAATGATCTACAATTGAGTAACATAGCAAAACTGGATAGTGGGAAGTGTTTATCAAAGATATACCTGTCCAGCTCTTGCATTTTCACAGACAAAAGTATCATAGAATACAGCAAACTGTGGGGCATTGTCATTAACATCCAAAATTCTTACGTAGACAGGAACACGAGTAGTATCTTTGGGGTTGTCTGACAGGGGAAGAGAGAAGAATAAGAAGTTAATCTTCCTACTAAGAGTTTTCTATTTTCTCCCAAATTTCACGAGCAATAGACATGCAAGATTAGGTATGAAACTGATCAAAATTTAGCATACAAACTGACACCAGGTAAGAATCAGGCCTCCTGAAAAATAAGGAAGTGTTTTGTGTAGAGTGAAAAATAAATTAAAGTGTTGGTATCTAGTGAGCAGTTAAGCTTTTACATGAAAATAGGGGCTGCAACTCCTAATAATCTGTGCAAATGTAGTACATGAAAAGTATGCCTATTACTATAATGACAAATTTGATTATTTGGTGGGCTCAAGAGTATTATTCTGCTATAAGGTTTTGATTTGTAATTTAAAAATTATTTGTGATCTGTTTTCTTTTACACACAGAAGACATTACTGGCATTGACTTTGTGCATACATATTTTGAAAATTTTTCAAGCCTGACCTTCCTCTCTTGTATCTCAGTAAGTAGGGAGAAATTTCAACAAAGCCAATGGAAGTATCCCCCAAAAGATCTGGTAAAAAATTGATTAGAATCAGAGTTTTTATGTTTAAAATGCCTTAAAAAATATGAATGTAGATATTCAGACCTTAGGTTAAGAAAAAAGAATAATAACCTCCCCCTTGCCAAATGCCCAAACCCTACTATTATTTAGAGTGCCCTCTCATTAGTAGGTTAATTCAGGAATACAAGTGTCCCTGTTCCCACCTGCTGATCTAGTTGCCATACCAAGAATCTGAAATAATGGCCGGGAGTAAAAAAGTGCAGCCATTTCTTGGAATTCTCCTGGCTGGTAGGTAAATACTATATGATTTTGCAACTTTAATGGAACGGGATAAGTAACAACAGAGATGATTCAAAATTACTGATTTTTTTTTCCTTTTAAGCTGCTTCAAACAAACCAGTAAATATTTAGGATTAGCTGGCGTTAAGTTCACTTGTTATTAATAACACCTTTGCTAAAGAGTGTGATGTGTATCATTTTGACATCCTGAATTATTTAAAATGGAAGGTTTAGGGCACTATTTTTCATAACTTTTTACATTTTAGTACTAACTTTCCTTTCTCTAAAACTAACATACCTCTTTGGAGAATGCTAGCTACATCAGCTAGGTACAGAATGTAAATTTGCTCAGAGTATCCTGATGAGGGAGTAAGTTTAGAACTATGATATAAGTTACAAGGATACCAAGCTTTTCATTATAAAAATACTTCTGAAAATTATTCTTACAACATTGGACAGCACTGTGAAGGACTGTAAGCTCAGGACCACGTATTGCAAGAAAAAGAAAAAAGTTTTTTTTTTAAAAAAAAGTAGAGCTACCAGGTGTGCTCAATACAACCACCCTATTGCTCTAGACTACAGAAATGGGGACAGGCAGTCTAAGAATGGTTAATTGGCTGGACATGATGTTCCATTTAGTTCTCTACAGTGTAGTTCTTGCCAGTCACGCTTCACTGTTGATGAGCAGTTTTTTCTTTTTTTGACTGATGTAGAATTAACCCTAAAAATACAATGTCTTTGAAAGCAAGTGATCCTCACTAGCTGATTTCAAAGATCAAACCTTTGTCCTTTAGAAAATTTTCTGTTGGGCGATTAGAGTTAATCTCAATAATGTAACAGGTTTAGGAGGATCTCTGCTTTTGTCTTTGTACTTTTAACATGAAAATTTCTATATAGGGTTGATTTAAATAGTCTAAGAAATGCTACAGGTTAGCGATCAAATTGAACCAAACTTGTAAATGTATAGATTCCAAGAGCTGTAGGTGTAGATACCATAGGAAGAGATAATGAAATCATTTCTAAGGAAATGAAGAAAACAATAGAGACAAATACATAGATTACCATCCTGAACTCTGGTACTTTAACAGTAAAATCATGTCATTGTCCTCAAAGAAAAGGAAGAAAACAGAATTACTCCAGTGTTGTTGTTTAATTGGGTAACATTTCAGAAGTAACTTGGACATTAAAGGTTGGTGGTGGAAGTAGGTGAGGAAAAAAGCAATGAGGAGATAGCTGCTGTTAGCTACCCCCAATTTACTTTCCCAGAATATCTAATAGAAGGGGGCAAAGGGGAAGGAAGTGAGTTTTTTTTCTTATGAAGTCACACCTGTGACTTTACAGTCTAAGGAAAACTGAAAGGAAAAAGAGACCAAATTGTCTTACTGATCTCAGCTGCTATAACGCTAAGATTGTGCCATTGTGATATCTCACGGTCAAGTGGCTTAGATGTGTAGATGGACCCATTTCCAGAATGAATATTAAATATCCTGTCAAGGTCAGTGTGACGATCCAGAGAAAACCTAAATATGATAAAAGAAAGAAAAAGTATTGTTAAAATGATAAAAAATGGAAGAAAGCATATGTTTCACAACAAGTCAATATAGCTTTTAGGTTCTATATGTTACATTACAAAGGTTAGTTTGGAGAAGATGTGTATTTAGTTTCTGTAAATGCTTAGGAAAATTCTTGAGATTAGTTCCACAGAATGAGGAAAAAAATTGCAAGAATTTAATAAATATGATACAATAGTGTAATATTTGATCGTCTGAGCTTTTATAGACATATATGAGAAACATAAAAAATAAGTCAGAATTTCAATATAATAATTAATCGTTTTAGCCCTGAAAGTAAAATTATCGTTGATGTACTGTTCCTTCAGACTGAGACCGACAGCTAACTTATGAGCTTTTCAAAAGTATTGTTATAAGCTCAGCTTCTACACTTCAGGATATATTAATTTACTAGAGATCAAGTTAAAAAAATTCTCTAGAAAAATAAGTTCTCATGCAGAACTTTCACTTTCATGAATATACTGATGTTAAAGGACCTTCTATGTTGCTATAGTTGATATACTTCTGCAGGCAAAACTTCTACTAACACAATATGACAGAATGTCAAACTACAATCAGAAAATTGCTCTTTCCTCCATTTTTTTCTAATACTGCCTTCAAAGTTAGCATTGAACCTTTGATGTGGAATTAAATGCAGAGTTTTGTGAAGTGCAGAATATTTATCTAACTACCTGGCAGAATTGGGCCAAATTAAAAGAGAAGAGTCTGCTAGTACGCTTGTGCAGTACAGTAGAAACAATTGTTCATGTTTCTATGAATTTTTATAAGCTATCTAAACAGTTCATCAAATGTATCTGTTTTTACTTAACTAAACTGAGACAAATGAAAAAATGTTGTAATATGAAAATAATGTCTATAATGTTTTGGTGGGTTTTGTTTGCTCACTCCACCACACACAATAACGTAAATACGTAAAACAAACAAAAAAAACCACAATAAACAAGCCGACACCAAAATGAATACAAAAACAAAACAAAAGGAAATTAGAACAGCCAATAAAGATTTCTGAAAAGGCAGGAAAGACTTGCTCAAATTATTTTTTTTACTATTGGCTGACGGTAGTAACTGTTAGAATGAAGCAAAAACCTGCTATTTTTCAGAGACGTTATATCTAAGACTATTTGACTTATATGATAAGCATTTGATTTTACTCCATCCATGAAAGGAGTTTTAATGAGGAACTTATTTTGACAGTACTCTAGCTAGAAGTTTTTCAATAGGCAATAATAATTTCTCTATCTAACGAGATATATTCTACATTGTTTCATTAAAAATTCTATACCATTTTATAATAGCCATGAGATAAGCACATACTTTTACACCATCACATTACTTCTAATGGCCTGCAAATGCTACCAAAATTATTATTTTCAGAAAATACCTCCATATTCATTGAACAGAAATAGAAATAAGAGCAACAGGAAGCTCTTGGCGTTTAATTTATAGGAAGCCTGAGGCTGTAATATTTTTTTTAATAGCAGTATTAAAGTATCATACAAACTGCCCTAATTTCAAACTATGACAGCTTTCAAAATAGTTTAAATGTTAGCTGTTCACTTCTGGGGTAAACACATAGTACTTTGTATTTAATATTGATATTGTAAGAAGTAAAAACTTGTAAAAACTTATCCTAGATAATTATTGTTTGAATGAATATACAAGGTGTGGCAGGAACAGCATCCCCTCGATAAAGACCAGGGCTTTTAACATGGCAGCTGCTGGCTTTTTTTTTTTCTTCACGCCCTATTTTCACACCTCTGTCATCACACCATGGCCACTGTCATGCACGCACTCTGGTCGGGTGCCGACCTGCACGTACTCCACCCACTAATGGAAATAAAAAAGGTGGGACCTCTTGGTCAAGAGACCGGGTCACCAGCCAATGGGGCGCCTCAGCCCAGAGGAGCTTGTGGACCACAACCAATAGACGACCACAGTTCAGGTTTGACCAGGATACAAAATGGGGCCCACACCAGAGACCCACTTTGAGTGATTCTCCTCAGAGCAGTGGGTCTGTGATTGGAAACCTTCCCTTTGGGTTGGGATGCCACCCAAGGAAACTTCCCGGGATTGAGTCCTCTCACCTTCGTTTTTATGAGTGATTATTTCTTCTGGATATATCCTTGAGTGAGCCCTCGCCCCTTTGGGTGAGTGATTCTATCTTCTGGGTACCCTTGAGTGAGAAGTTTCCCTTTTGTGAATGAGTGTACACTTTGGATCATCATTCTCATGTGTTGTTGTGTAGTAATAACGTCCCCAACTGTTATACTGGACTTATAATTTGTTAAATGTTATTGGAGTGTTGTTTTGGTTACCCCCGTTGTCTCGTTGGTTTTGGCTGTTTGGTTTTGGTTACAAATTAAAGTTTGTTTGAATTTATTACCTGCGTGGAGTCATTTTGGTGCACCTCCATGACACAAGGTTGCTTTGGAAATTCAGGAACAGAGCAAATACTAAAGAGAATTCGATCTATGCTATGTAAATTGTTTTAAAGTTCTTTTCTTCAACTAGATAGCATTAAATGAAAGCTAGAAGAAATGACTGTACTATGAAGAGCATTATCACGTATATCTGATTTTTTTTATTCGAGCAAACTAAATCTAGCTTCAATGGTCCCTTTCAAATTTTTAGAAATTTCTTTGCCCTTATTACCATTGGTTTGCTCCACCTTCCTCTTCTAAATTATTTTCTATGCGAGAATGAAAGAAACATCAACAGGATGTAGAAAAATTTTATAAAATAGACTTTAGGTTGCTACTCTGTGTAAATAATAGTGATGAGCGGACTACCTGCAACAGTTCTTCAATTCATCAAGTTGTGTCAGAAACAAAATAAGTGAAAGCTCCAAGTTTGCTCTTTTTCCAGTCATGATTAAGAAAATATAAGTACTAAAAGTGTCAGTTTTCTAATGCAATTAGGGTGGATAAAGATGCAATGCTAACTTTTTTATATATTCTTGAATTTTAGAGGCTTGGTTTATCTCCTGTCTTTTCCATACGCACAAATCACCATAGGAGAAAATTAGATTCCGTTTCATTTCCTAATCCAGTCTTACCACCTGGACCTCATTAAGAAGTATGTGACAATTGACTTCAAAGTCAGTAAATAGGATTCTTTTGCCAGAATGTAATTTTTGTACTTTGTTCAATACTTTAGACAACACACATCCAACTTGGACAGTGTTGTCTCACTTGTTTCTTAAAGCTTATGCGTTATAGAAAACCAAACAAAAAACCCCACCCCAACATATAGTTTACTAGATTCAGCTAGATGTGATGTAGTATGTAGCGTCTAGTAGTATACATAGAAAAGATTTTTAAAGATATTAATCTTTCAGTGTCTAATTTCTTGGGGTATTTGTGGACACATAAAGACAATTTTATCCTGTATAGCAATCACTCTAGCAAGTCTTCAAAGCAGGAAGCCCCAACTAGAGCAGATGAGATCAGCACCAGGACTGACTAGAGGAAGCATTAGAAAGCTCTGTCCCCTTCCTGAGCCATAGACTGGTTTGGCACTGTTTCACAGTGTGAAGCAAGAAGTAGTCCTGAAGAGCCTACTTGAAATCAATGTGTAATTTTATAAGCTTTCTGAGATTTGAAGTACTAGAAAACATTTCCTGTGTCTTTTGTGTACAAGTGAATGGCTGTTCCTTGAGGTGTTTGGAGGCTTATGAATAGCATCAGTCACAATTCTGCCTGTCTCTGGGACACTAGTAAAAAACCATTAGCGTTTTCTTCCTGTGCATAATGTGTACGTGAAAATTAATGTTTTATTACTATTTCTCTTAATTTCTTCAGCAAATTATGTGTTTTGAGAGACTGGAGTATTACCTTATCGGACTTGAGGCCGAATCAGGATCCCGTGCCATTACTGTTCCTATTATTGTCCCCAACTCAATATCTTCATGCACCTCAAAAAGGTAAGAAGATCTGCTGAAGACAGGAGGTTCATCTACATCTTCTACAGAGATTTTCACAATAGTTGTATCTTTGAAAGGTCCAAGATAATAGAAGCGTGGATCCACGTGAGTATTCTCAGCTTCTACTTTCAAGGTATAAAGTCGTCTCATCTCATAGTCCAGTGGCTAAAAACGAAGAAGATGATAAAGTTTATTAAATTACATTGCATATTGGCAGATGTTGACCTGTATACACAACAGAAACTGAAGAGGACTCAAGTCTTGTGAGATCTTGCCCTGTGTTAGGGGAACTCCAATACAGTTCAAATTTTCCACAGTATGGGGATCACTTCCTCCAGTAAGAAATTTCCATTGTTTTTAGAGGAAGTTTTTCTTCCTAAATATTATTTGAATTATCCTAGCATCAATGACAAAAATATTTTCAGTGCAAATTTACCAATTATTTAGTGAATTTTGCAGCTGTTTCACAAGAATATGGTTTTGAAACAATCATACAAGCATTTAAAAAACTTGAAATACTGACTTGAAATACTGACATTTCAGAACAAAGTACTTAAGGCTAATATTTCTCAGGAAATACTATAAACTCTTGGATACACAAAATGGCTTGAGTATGCTTATTGTCAAACAAATGTAGCTAGCCTTAAATATCAAGAATGTTTTAGGTTTCTTTTAAGGAGAGGGTGTGCATTAAAGTTCTCTATCTAGAGAAAAAGTAAGGCCTTAATCTTGTTCCTTTTCATTTAATTTAATTAATCCAACATTAGGGTTTTTTTTTCAGAATAGATTTGACATTTTTGTCATCAGTTCCTTTTTAAAATGGAAGGAGGAAAGGTTCAGGGTTATAATTAGAAACCATTTTGGAAGGAAAAGAATGTCTACTCCTTCCAATTTTTCTGACTGTCATAGATGAAAAGTGTTAGCTAATTAATGATACTGAGGAAATGAGCAAGCTGAGAATTTACCTTTCTGTCACAAAGACGACTTCATTAACTCCCCCAAAATCTCAGGGAGATACCAAACTGGTGGTTTTCATTCATCAAAATGGGTGGCAGAAGACTTGTTTTTTTCTGCCTAACTGTTTTTAAATAAAAATTAATGTTCATGACATGCCAAAGTGTCAGCCTAGAAATTTAAATATTCTGTTTAAAAGTAAAAAGATGCAGTCCAGTGAAAGAATGAGTTTCCCCACTGCCCGAAACTTATTTTAAATATTAGTTAGAACAGAAGGGAGAATATCTATGAATATTATTGAGAAATGCAACAGAGTGCTGCTATTTAAGCTAGATCTGAGACTATTGGTGTGTCTATAAAGTGCATCGTGCTGATGTTAAGGGATACTGGCTTCAAGCCTAGAACCAAAGAAGCCATGTTAGTCCAGCTTTATTCTAATTAGCTGACTTAATTTGCCAGAAGATGTACCATGCAGATATAGTTAACTTGCTACTAGTACATTCACATCCAGTTTGGACATCTCTTCTGGCTACCCTGCAAAACATGGATATGAAATGTGTGGATTATACAGGTATTCCAACATATCACCAGTAATAAAAAAACTGTTCTCCAAATATATGAAATCGTGACAGAGAAATTATTTTATCTGTGAGAACTTGTATGGAAAAATTTGTATAGAAAAAGTTCTTTTGCAGCAGGTATTAAATTCAGACTTAAGTAACTTAAGGGCTCAGTAAAGGAACACCAGCTATTTGCAGCTATTCACCATTGAAAACAGAAATGACAATCAACATGGCTAAATAATAAAAAAATAAATAATATTTCTGTAAATGAACAAATTGAGCATATCTTCTTCCTTGCTAGTTAATGCTGTTGTCTGTGCTATCCGAATAAGCTACTTATTTATCAATATGAGAAAGCATCTGAAAATTGAAAAATGTGTCAGATTGCTAATGACAAAATGAGAAGATCTTGTTCATTAGCATTTATTGGTGACATTTTTGGTGCTGCTGTATTATAACATATGAATTTTTTATGCTTGATCCAGTTATTAGACTGTTTTTTCAATACATTATTTATTTAATATAATAGTCTGTGTGACAAATCTGAAGCAAGCAAGAAAGGAGCAACACAAGAGAAACCTTCACAAACTTCTAGGAAAAGGAAAAATAACAGACCCCAAACTTTGTATTTTCATTCCTTCCAAGATAAACTAGAATGCTGACTCTGAACATAGAAGAACATGGAGAGTAAAAAGGAATACACTGTGATCTTTGTAGAACTTATCTTTTCCTTGGCTGCCATTATCAAGAGATGTGGAGATATATTTTACAGTAGTGTTTAATTTGTTTAAAAGCTAATATGAGCAGTGCTTTATGTTAGAAGTGCTGCCTGAACTCTTTAGCAGCACATCTCAAAATCCCAAAGAAAAGGACTGAGGGACTTCTGGAAGGGAAATTGTTGAGGAGCAGAATGGCATTTCTAAGTGTGAGATCTTACACCTCTGAAAGTGCTCTGACATGCAAGACAGAGGGCAGAACTAAAGCTAGTTCTGAAACAGGGACACCGTTATTATTCACTGCTCCCGTGTCAACCAGCTGACATATTGGAAACGGGAACAAAACAATATAGCTTGCGACTAAGCTTCCGTGGGCGTGTTTGTGTTCTGGCATACACTGGTCATCTAAGTTGATGAGAATCTCCTAGATAAATGTCTCTCAGTGGTGAGTGAACTGCATATTGCTTGCTGAAGAATATAGGTTACATGAATGCTAAAGAAGTTTGTATTTGAAATCACAGAGATAATTAGTACTAACACATTGGAGGTGGTCCATTTTTTACATACTTTGTTGGCAATAATGCTTTAAAGCTACTCTGCATCTCAGATGTTGTTACTGCCTATTATTTGCAGTTCGTCTTAAAAGGAAATAGTACCATTCAGTCACTGATGGGGGATGCTTACAAGTGTTAAGCAGTTAGAACGTGTCAATACATGATCTAAGCACTTTTTTCCAATGAACATTTGTGTCGTAAGATTGATACCAAAATCATTTGGAGAATGTTGTTAATAGACACCTTTCTCACAGTTATGATGCCTTCCTGCGTGTCCTTCTGTGTCACAATATCAAACATATCTGTCCCATCACCATCTATAATTCTGTACTCTACTTCTGCATTTTTTCCAGTGTCTGCATCTGTGGCTTTGACGCTGCCAATGGCCGTCCCAACTGGGGAGGACTCGGGAATGCGGAGGTGGATGGTACCTGTCAAAGAGACAAAGAGCCACTCAGGAGCCCCACAAGCCATTACACACGCATTAAGTAACATTGTATCACAAAACAGATGATTATATATTTTTGTGTATCTTTTATTCTCTAGAACTTGCCGTTTAATACTGGGAGGATGGGCAAGATCTGAGGCAGAGAACTATGCAGGGGAAAACTTTAGGTAGAAGATTGAAAACAAAATTGTAGAAAAACATAATCATAGAAAAATAGGATTGAAAAGGACCTCTATTCTCCTATCTCAAAGAAGAACCAACTACGTCTGTACTTTTTTATTTCATTCCTGAGACATCATCTGGAAAGACTGCTTTGTTTTCTTTTCAGGCTTTGCTCTGCTTTTTTCCCTTTAAAATCTAAGATGAATCTTTTGGGATACATTTTACATCTATTTTACCGTGGAAGCAATACAAAGAACAGAATCCCCTCACTTCTCTGGTCAATTCTAAGCAGCAGATTGTCATTTTAGCTTTCAAAATTAAATAGTCAGATACAATATTAAATAAATTTGAATGACATGCAGGGATAAGTTTTTGAAAATCCAGAAGCAGAAGGTGTGCATATACTTGCTAAAGTAGTTAATTCACACTTAAATAAGGCTTATGAACATTGCAATTTTGGTTTTGTGGTACTTTTCCTAGCTCATTTGTATCCCTTTATTGTGGTGTCATACAGCTGAAAAAAACCATGGGAATAAAACTGTCATCATTCAGACATGCTGCAATAAATTGAAATAAATACCTTACCATACATTTTAGTATTCTATGTCCTAGTCTTACTGTGAAAATTGTAAATAAGGGTTGAGATCTCTTATCGTATCTGTCAGAACATACAGTAGGAAAACACGTGGGAAACATAATGCACTATGAAGAATTCTCAGAAAAAAAATTAAAATTAATGCAGATACAGATGTCATTCCAAAGATGAAAGTTAAGTCATTAAAGTTCTATTGAAAAATGTTTTCTTCTCTGGCCTTAGTTAAGGGTTCCAAGATTTGCCATTTTGCTTGGAGACTTCCTAAGGTAAGTAAAGTGAGGTAGAAAGATAGTTCAGTTAACAGTAACATAGAAGTGGAAATGGTGAAGACCAGCAACCACAACAGGAAAAAGTTGAACAGGCTACCCAAAAGGTAGCACATATATACCTCGTTACAAAAAAGAAATATGGAAAAGTCCATAAAGGGAGTTATTAGTTTTGTGCCATCAGGAAGAATCGTGGGAAGAGAGCAGTGGTGAGGCAGTATGGGAAGGCCACTGGCAACATGATCTTATCATATCTTCAGGAAATAACACGTGAATCATGTGAGGATTATCAGTGTCTTTTAATAGACTATATTACAAGCCAGTTACAGAGTGACAAAGGAACTGCTTTTGGTTTTGGGAACGCTCACAGAAAAAAAACCTATTCGATGGGATGTTTGAGACTTTCATTCTATAGAACTAGCTTTTTCTGTTCCATTATGTTATAGTTTGCCAAACCAAAAAAAAAAAAAAAAAAAAGCAAAAATTCCAAAAAATAAACACATTCACATATAGTTTGTAATTAAATGTTGAATAAAAAATATTGAAATTTAATTTCTTCATATTTTACTTAGGCAGCTTTTGAAAGAAACTGATATACAGCAGCAGAATTAATACTTTATGACTGTATACACTCCACATTCTATTTATATGAATTTATTTTTGCTCAGTTACATTTTGGCATTTCAATTGAGCGATTTATCTTGCATTTGCTCTGACATTTTCATTACCTTTCTCTAATACCTAAATCTGTGTACTTTGCTACGTTAGTATATAATCTCTCTGTAATCGCCTAATGGTTAAAAAAGAAACAGAAGAAAAAATAGCCTCTGCTCCCATTTAGTATTTTTTCAGTACAATGTGAGACTATGGTGAAAGACCACTTTTTTTCCCCAATTAATATTTATATGTTAGAATTAGTTTTATGGTGTGTCAACTATTCCCCAGTTTTTTTTATGGAGTGCTTAAAACTGCATGCCCAAGCTATGCCTTGTGAAAACTACTTGGACTCCCACTGCAATACCCAATCCATTAATTTAGTCTACAAAATGGTAATAGGTTGTATCTTGAATTGTTAATAAGGTAGTGGAAACAGAGAGTGAAGATAACCAAAAACCTGTCATCTGAAAGATAATTCTATGTCTAACATCCGTTTATAGAAATTTCCACCATAGTATGAGACACTTCGTTTGTCACTGAAGACATTTAATGCATTGACTAAGTATGGGATGCGGTGCAGCTTTAGACACTGTGTTAGAACACAAACTACACCAAACTAGAATTATTCTAGCAAAACTCTGCTGTCAATCCTTTTTCTCTCATTTTTCTTCCTCAAGAAGAGTAATTTACTGTTTGCATTTACTCCAGTGAGTTATGTTCCTTCATTTGTCCGGAATAAAAATAGGAGGATCAAGGAAAGGAACAGCTTTGCCATATATGAAGGAAATCAGTTTGAAGATTAAAGTCTACACGCTTGTTTCTGGAAATACTTCAGTCAGTCATAAAAATGAAAAAGCAATCTTATTCATGTTTATCCCGTATTCATGTTTGGCCTGTATGGACATCATGAGGTTCAACAAGGCCAAGTGCAAGGTCCTGCACGTGGGTCAGGGCAACCCTTGGTATCAATACAGGCTGGGGGATGAAAGGATTGAGAACAGCCCTGTGGAGAAGGACTTGGGCGTGAGCTGGCAGTGTGCGCTTGCAGCCCAGAAAAGCCAACCGTATCCTGGGCTGCAACAAAAGAAGTGTGACCAGCAGGTTGATGGAGGTGATTCTGCCCCTCTACTCTGCTCTCATGAGACCCCCACCTCGAGTACTGCGTCTAGCTGTGGAGTCCTCAGCACAAGACAGACATGGTCCTGTTGGAATAAGTCCAGAGGAAGGCCACAAAAATTATCAGAGGGATGGAACATCTCTGCTATGAGGAAAGGCTGAGAGAGTTGGGGTTGCACAGCCTGGAGAAGAGAAGGCTTTGGGGAGACCTTATTGCAGCTTTTCAATACTTAAAGAGGGCCTATAAGAAAGATGGGGACAAACTTTTTAGCAGGGCCTGTTGCGATAGGACAAAGCATAATGGTTGTAAACTGAAAGAAGGTAGATTTAGACGAGATATAAAGAAGAAATTTTTTATGATGAGGGTGGTGAAACACTGGAACAGGTTGCCCAGAGAGGTGGTAGATGCCCCATCCTGGAAACATCCAAGGTTAGTTTGGACAGGGCTCTGAGTGACGTGATGTAGTTGAAGATGTCCCTGCCTACTGCAGGGGTGTTGGACTAGATGACCTTTAAAGATCTCTTCCAACCCAAACTGTTCGGTGGTTCTTTGATTCTATAGTACACTTCTTCCCATTTACTCTTGAATAGACACATAGTGTAAAGGTAAATAAAAGAGTAATACAGGCTATACTCTCACAAGAGACGTGGGCTGCCATAACTCAAATTCACTGAATTTCAGTCAGACTCAGGCTCCTAAGTCCATATACTACTTCTTCCATTTATCATTGGTCAACTCCATCTCCTTACTTCCGAGAACACTTGGAAATATTACAGTTGAGACAGAGATCCAATATCTGAGGTCTTTGACAGCCTTTCTGTGCAGAACCTTCATAACATTTTACATTTTATCATGTTTACTCAGAAGAACAGCCACTGCCACCTATAAGGTTTTCAGAACTTTAAGAGGAGAAAAATACTCTGAAGAGTCCTTGCTCTGTAATTGAAACAGCAGAGGAATTAATAGGTCTTCTGTTTTTTTGAGAAAGTATGATAAAATACAATAAGTAGAATTTTCCACAATTCTGAGTTTGTTGTGGCAGAAGTTTAATCTGTTATGAAACATTTTATTGAAACACGTAGCTGTAATATGCTACTGAGTTCTGTGAAAACATAATGGACCTTTTAATATTTTTCCTGGTAATTTATAAATCTCATATGAATATGACTGTCTCATGAACCTAATACATATCTGGTTTTTATTAATGGAAGAGAATAAGAATAATTTAACTTAATCAGTATCAATTCCAGTAGTCTCATTGAACTCTATTAAAATTGGAAATTGTTATAAAGTTTATTTGATTTTGAGATTAAATATACAGATTTTTTAAAAATCAATATCTATTTTTACTTTCATATATCTAGTAAAATTAGTCAGCTTTGTAAATATTTTATCTTTCATTTCCAGTGAAACATACATTTATATCTATCAAAGCTAACGGCAGAGAGAAAGTAGAGAGGAAAACAAAACAAAACAAAGCAACAACCCCCTTCCCCATGACAGTATGATTAAAAGCTTTTTTAAAGCAAAGGTCACATCTGATTTACACTGACATTAACAGAAAAATGCAGAGACATTTCTGGGATGCTACATCAGATCCTCATCTGACTCAAATATGATGTTGGAGTGCCAGATAAGTCATGTAAAAGTGGTCTAGAAAGGTGATTCCATCATTCTAAGTGTTAATTTCACACACTGTTTAAGAAACAAAGGAAAAAAAAAGAGCATAAATATGCATGTTTGATGCTTATACGCTGTCTTAAATTTAACTGTTGAAATTAGCTTTTCAGTAAACCTTTGGACATGAGTCCTCCTTGAATAGTCTTCCTCAATAGGTCCAGAGAGGAACAGTACAATATTCCTCACCTACACAGCACAGGAATTACCATAATCCTCTTTATACAAATGGAAACAAGAAAAATAATAAATAAAAAAAATGTGGAAATACAAAGAATATAAAATGACAAATTAACAATAAATTCTGTCCAGAATAGGGCCTGTGTGGAAATGTACAAACTGTAAGTAGTCAATTGTTCATGATGTTTTTATTTTGAGTCCGTATATGAAATCACATGCTGATAAACATTTTAGCTAAACACATATATATTAACTACAATATTAAATTGAACAAAATTATGTACTCCATTTGTGCCATAAAAAGCACATAAAATTGGAATCATTTGAAGCTGATTCTGTTATTTTGAGCCTGAAGGCTGATCACCAGTAACTAATAGAATCAGTAGAGTTATACAGAAGAAAAAATGGGTGGTGAGGATACTCTAAATCCCTTAGCTCTTAAGTATGTCCAAACCATCTTGCAAATATTACAACTTCAGTATAAGCAAAAGGCTTTAAATGTCTCTAAAATGCTTAACCTTTAACAAGTCTGATGTTACATATTTTAATATTTCCATATTACGTAGAGACCAAGAATGTTTTTATATTTTACTTTGAGGATACAGTCTTGATTGCTGTACGATCAGAAGTTAAAAAACATTATAAAAGGCTTTGGTAAACTTAAGCTGTAAAAAAAAAAAAGTTAAATGCCATTTACATTGGGAAATTTTCTATTAGGTTTTGTAGCACTGTAACTGGAAAAATACAAATCTGCTTGATTCCCTTCAAGTAATTTGTTTTCCACATTCTTAATGATTAAATATTTAAGCAGATACTACAATTCAAAAATTTCTGCATATCTCGAATTACTACATGTTTTATTTTCCAGTGAGGGAGTATGTAGGATTTAAGCAATAGGTAAAGGAAGAGAAAAACATTGCACTAATGCTCTTATGAGTCCACCTACCACCCCCTCCCATAGTACTGGAAAGTATTCCAGGTTTGCTGCAGTTACATTTGACCATGTAACCAGTTTCCTAACAAATGCTGTAACATTTAATATACTGCTTTAATAATAGTGAATAAATCGGTACATAAGCCTTTTGTTCATGTGTGCCCCATAATCTAGATTTATTCGAAATTAAACCAGATGGTTGATTGCTTAACTCTTTAGTTTGAAGCTCTTACAGTGCAAGGCAACTATTAAATGCAGCTTACTCTGAGGGAATCGAGGTGGATTGTCGTTGACATCAGTCAAAGTGATATTCACGGTGGTGGTCCCTGATAATCCACCCATCTGGCCTCCCATGTCCTTTGCCTGGATAACTACTTGGTACTGCTCCCTGTTCTCTCTGTTCATGTTTGGCAAAGCAGTCCTGATGATACCTTAAATAAATAAAGAAAAAACAAAAATTGTTAAAAATCTTTTTATTTTTGATGTGCAGCAATCTGCGGCATCTTTTTTTATATTAGGCTGTGAAATATATTTCCAAAATATTCATTTCATATTTAAAGTACAAAGTTCTGTTCATAAGCTTTATAGTCGTCAATAGAAGCTATCTGTTTGTTGAACAAACTTTAGTTCTACATCACATCTCCCTTTCCAGTTTACATTTCATGCTAAATATGATTCAAGATATTTATGCACAAAGTTTATGAGTAGAAAGAACACCTTTTATTAGTCCAAGTAGTACCATTAAGAAAAAATAATAACATTTTCTAGGGCATAAACATTTATTTTTGCCTTTATCAGAAATGTTGTTACTTAGATCTTTAAGCTATCAATAGTACCACTGTAAAGTTACTTATGCATCATAGTGTCAGCTGTAACAACTCTAAGTTTTTGTATTTATTATAAGAATTATAAGTAAGTTATGAGGAAAAAAGCAAGAAATACTATTTCATTTCAGTTATTTTTTAAAATTAAAGAAAAAGTCTACAGTTTATTGTAAATTGAAATAATGACAATTTTCCTGACCTGTTTCTGGTTCCACAGAGAAATATGGCTGTCCCTGAAGTATGCTGTAAATTACTCTGGCACTGTTTCCATATGAAGGGTCATCGGCATCAGTAGCCGTAACTTGCACCACAGAAGTACCTGAAATATCCAAAGTCAGCTTATTTTCTCATGGTACTAGGTGGAGGTCCAAGAACATCAACTTGCATTCGAGCAGACCCCAAAGAAAATTTCAGCTAATGTCGATTGGACTTTTCAGATGTATTTATGATCTTATAGTCAATTTCAGGTACATTATTCCCTATTTCAAGATAGAATTCTACATAAATTGAGTCTAAACTTCCCTAATCCCACAAGCCTGATTAAGATCTAATTAGCGAAGGTAAACAATAGCTATGGTTGAGCTGAATTCTTATCCTTACCCAGCTACAATAATTTCATACTTAGGTACTCACTTCCTCTTTTCAGAAGACTTATTTGTTTTTATTACAATAAATATCTGCTTTCTTTTACCTAGAACCAATTTTTTTTTTTTTGTCCAATGACATCAACATAGTATGAAACTACACATGCAGGAACACGACAGAAAAAGATGATTAAATAGGTCATTGGAACTTGGGAAAAACTAGTCATCAGTTCTCCCTATCTTCTAAGTGTTAAAATAGATTCCACCTGAAGAAATACTGCCATATGGACTTTGAAATCTGTTGGTTATTTAGACTCCAGAAAATTTTCTGATCTTAAAGATCATCTCTAAATTTTAGTGGAATATACCAGTCCTTCAAAACATGAAATGCTTACCATTGCCTCTGCCATTTCTTGCTGAATCAAAATAGCTTCTACATCCTGTTCAACTCTTCTACCAGAGAAATAAAGTTTCAGCAAGGCTCTCCCCTATTTACCTCCATAAAATGCAGATACAATTTTAAGTATATAGGAAAGAAGTGAAAAAAAAACAAGGAAAAGAAAATAAATCATCATATGTACGTGACTGGTTAGCCATGGGCTACCTGAGGATCAGAAGACTTCCAAACCTATTTCTTCTTTTATACCAGTTCTTTCCCTCCACCAAATACTGCCAAATACTGTGAAATAAAGCACCTGTAAATCCAAGCCACTTGGCACAACTGTTTATTCCCTCTCATAGTTTGACTACATTACACATTTATTCTAACATACATAGAAAGGCAAATAGAAGTAAATGCTAAGCTTCCCCCATTTGGGATTTCACAAGATGACAACAAATCTGCATTTGACAAGTCAGTTGTTCAACCATGTAGGGACTCACTGAAACAAGCGTTTCTGTTCTAAAACAGTAGAAAACTGAACATTTCTGAGAACTCCCTACTTGCATCTCATAAAGAATGGAGAATAGGCAAATTCCTGGTTATATTGTTACTGATATTAAAATGGAATGAATCACTGATTTAACAGAACAAAGCCTCAAACACAGAATAAAATTTATAAAAAGTTGCTACACAAATATAAAGAAAAAATATGATGAAAATTATGAATATTTTCCACTGTACTAATGATTGCTTTAGTGATCATCTAGACTAGGGCTGAAACTGAAAATCTGAATACTAAAATTAAAAGAATGTAGGGGTGGTAGAGCTGTCCTAAAAACTTAATCTGTTTCTGATTCACAAATATCTTGTATCTCCAGCCACACTGAACTGCATTTGCAGATATATGCATACATAACTGTTCTGTTAAAAGATACAGAGGCCTTTTTGTTGAACATATTTAAGTTCTGAGGAGTGTTGCCTTGATTCTGAAATGCACTTTTTGGACTATCCTAGTATGTAGCAAACTGCAGTGCTAGAATGTATACTTGCTCCTAAAGAATATTTGCTGAAATAGCAAAGAGGTGTTGTGTAAAAGAAAGATAAGAACAAATCATGTTCTGTAACTTAAGTGAAAAAAAAAAAAAAAGCAATAGAAAAAAAATCAAACCACCAAGTACACAAATCAATGTGGCATTATCCAAGTAAAATTTACAAATCCTTCATTTTATATCTGTAAAAACAGAGAACAGGCATCATGAAGGCATCTATCACAACAGTACAATGTTTTAATCAGAAAAGTCTACACTGCAAACCCATGAAAGGTGATATTTTGTCTCTATTACATGTAACTGAATTATTTCTTGTTTCTAATTTTCACATTTCCTTCATATGTTCAAACTAGTGATATTTACTAATAAGTCAATTGTATGAGATTTTTATTTCATTTTAGTTTGAAAAAGCATGCAGACTTGACTTTGAAGGATGATTTGGAAGAAAACTGAAGAACGTGTTTAATAGCTTTAAAATAAATAAAATTTCCATTTGCAATGTAATATGTGTTTAATAGTTACTGCTGCCTCAGTTACGAGTGTCATAATGCACATATATTAATTAATGCTATTTTAATACACATACACTTGAAACAGAACAAATCATATCAGCTATCCTGCTTTCTGTCTGCAATGAGTGTGACTGCATTTACACCCAATAAAATCTATCAGACACTTCTGAAAACTGTAGATTTGATCCTGTTCCCTTTAAAGTCTGTGGGAAGAGACTTGGGCTCTTTTATTTCATCACTATCACACAGTGTGATTTACTCAGTGGGTTGTGCTCAGGGCAATGTACACCCCATTACCTAAAAGCAGTAAGAATGAACTACGCTTTTTAATGTTGCCTCAGCACTGGTCGGGTACCTGGCAAGAAAAGTGCAAGGACACTGCTACACTTCTGCCTGCCATTCAGGATGCAGAAGTCACCACTTCGGTGCTGGCCGTTGCTCATAAAAGGAAGAGAGACAATGCCGAGGGATTAGTGATTTCTATGAAAAACCTGACAGAAACCATGCAAAGAAGCAAACAGGAGGAGTATATAGGTATATCAGTGTATCAGTTATGTTGTGCACATCAACTGTCAAACCATCAGCTTGCTTTGCCTTGCTTCAGTTCATGCAAGTCACTGAAGATCACTGATGCTCAATACTACAAATATATTGTTTGCTCTGGTCTGAAACCTGGACCAGAAATACGAAGGCACTGAAGATGATCAGTCGAGCCAGGGTTTAAAAACTACAGTGTGGGTGTGACCTAGTCAGCACTACTCGGTCTGGGCCTCGTTCTGTCTTTTACATAGGTACAGATTGCTTCGATGAAGTTAGTAAGAGTCTTTGGCCTTCAGGATCTAAAGCCTTATCTGAACTCTATAGGAGTGCATAAAGGAGAATATGGCACCAGCTGTGTTATTAATAAGACCTATGAATTCTGTAATTTCCTCCTTGCATACTTGCAAATTTTATTATACAATAAACTAGAATTATATGGTGGTGAGCTAGGCCCAGAAATAAACAGTAATTTCTCAAATTATTGTAGTTCTCAGAAGGCATATTTTAACACAATTTTAATGATAATGTTTGAATCTCCCTAGGGTCTGGTACTATAATAGTAATAAATATATTTGGCCCTTTTTAATGTGGTCCTTGCAAGCATCTTCAAACACCATACAAGTATTAATGACTTTGACCTCACAATGCATTTATGATGTAGATGTATTAGATAAGAATCGTTGAAGATAGTTAACTAGGAAAAAGAACCCACAAAATATTCATTGTAGAGCTGAATTTGAAACTTATATTTCGTTTTACTTACTCCCAACTGAGTTACATGGTATTTAACTAGAGCAGGTGCCCTTCATAGTAAATTATCCATACAAATAACAAGTCGAATTAATAGAAATTTTCTGCTCTTTCTAGCAGAAAAGAGAGAAAATAATGACACATGTTCTCCCCTGAAATAAACTATTTAATACAGAAGAATAACAGAGAAGTGGAAAGAGCTGCATATTCAGGGAAGTCATCAGAAAGGTCTTGGAAAACAATAACGTGGAAACAAGCATGTCAGTGGATATTTCCAATTCTTTTAAGATGTCCCTTTTAAAGAAAAAAAAAATGTTTACTCTTGGGGTTTTTTTGGATTTGATTTTGATTTTTTTCCCCTTTTTTGTCTCCTCTCCTTATGGCAGGTTTTGTGTGCAGAGTGAAATTGGAGTTTGTATAAAATCTAAAATTGTAATAGAATCATTTGGGTTTTCAAAATCTGTCATTATTGATATTATGAAATTATAAGTCAAAAGATGCAAAAGGGTTTGGTGAGAAAACTATAAAAAAAAGATTTAAAAAATCTTTGTTAATAGAAAACAAGAAGGAATTGTTATAAGATAAATGCTATGGCAGAGAGGACTAAGCATTGGGAATTGTTGGAACAACACTAATGAGGGAGTGTACAAAAAGCCTAGGGAGAAAGCCAAGCAATAGTAGCTCTAAAGCTGTCTGAAGAGAAAGATGAAAAAATAACCACAAGTAGAGTTAACTGTGAGATACCCAACCTGTAGTTCACATGTAAATCCAGAGGGAGGTTATATCTTATGAAGCATACATCGATATCCTTAACTCAGAAGCAGAAAAGACCAGCTAGGGGGCATGACAGATATTAGAATTAGCATTGAAGATACAGGATGGAATAAAGGTGAGGCATGATTAGAGAATATATAGGCTACAACAGATGAATAGAGAAACATCAACAAATAAAAGAAAAGATGTGATGATTAAAAAAAAGTTGTAAATAGCAGAAAATTCTGAAAGCTTGTCTAAAAGATACCAATAGGCAAAATTCACAGGAAAAGCTGTATAGAGGGTAATAGACTCATCCACAGTTCTGCAAAGAAACCTTTGAATGAGCAGAAAGAGATAGGTGAAAAATATGACAGACAGAACAGAGGACTGTAGTCAAAACTGTAGGAATATTCTGAGTCACAAACTTTGAAAGTAAGGAAAGGAAAAAAGTGAAAAATCTAAAATATCTGCTAATCAGTACAAGGATTTCAGGAGAACAAGATGTCTTCTAGGATATTGACTGAACTGCAAGATGCTGAAGTTGGCCTATTTATCTCTGCCTTTACTATGATTAATGAGCAGCAGAATAGAGTTAATATGAACATCTCATCACTGTGGCTGCACTACAGCAGACAACATAATTGCAAAACTGCAGAATAGCTGACTTTTTTTGACACTTCTGAAAACAAAGATAAGATTAAGTCCATCCATTTGAAACAGTGATATTCAGTACTGGGACTGAGAGTGCAGGCACCAGGTGATAGCAGAGGTCTTGAGGATGCAGTCCCAGAATAACACACCAGAGGCCCCAAAGGTATAAATACAAGTTGCAAGTTACTGGTCATATTACAGACCGACTTGGATTTAAAGTATAAAAAAGAAAAAAAGAACAAATATTTAACATCTGTAAAACATCAGTTGTATGGTGAAAGTACAGAGAAGATAAATAGAGGATATAAAATATGATGACAACATCTGCAAGAATTAGAACCAATGAACAAAAAGAATTGTTCCAGTGTTGTCTCCCCAATGAAAGGCATGACATCTGATCAATATTGCCATCTATTGACATAAGGTCCTCTTTCACCTTTGGTAGTGAAAGTGCCATGCTTTTTCATTTGCTATTCACCCCATTTTGCTATTACCACTCACCAATCATACTTATATATAAAAATACCTTTCTCTATATAGATGGTTTAAACAAATTGTAATTTTAAAAAACAGTATTTGTGTATGTGTGTGTGCCTGTCTAGTGCTCTTTCTCACCTGATAAAGTGATTGATAGTAAGTTATCAAACTTGAATGCACAGACAGTAGCAGGAATGCAAGGCATTCTATAAACATATAGATAGATTTTTTAGTGAATAGTTCTATCATAGAATCATAGGATATCTCAAGTTGGAAGGAACCCATAAGGCTCATTGAGTCCAACTCCCTACTCCTCACAGGACTGCCTAAAACTGAACCATATGACGTGGGATGGAATAGTAGGATTCTCTCTATAAATGCCTGGCTACGAGACTGGTGCTACAGGCAGGGCTTTGGGTTCTTTGATAATGGCTGGTTTTATAAGACACCAGGCATGACGGTAATACATGGGGAAAGTTTAAGTCGTAGGGGCAAAAGGGTTCTGGGACAGGAATTAGCAGGGCTCATTCGGAGAGCTTTAAACTAGATTCGAAGGGGGATGGGATAGTAGCTGGGCTTGCACCACTGGGGCAACGCTCTAGTGTTGAGGTAGACCAGGAGGCCTCCCATCCCCCTGGGGTGAAATCGGTGTGCTCAGCTCGGTCCCTGAAATGCCTGTACACCAATGCACGCAGCATGGGGAATAAACAGGAGGAGCTGGAAATCCGTGTTCGGTCGGGGGGCTATGATCTAGTGGCAATTACAGAGACTTGGTGGGACACCTCGCATGACTGGAATGTGGTCATGGATGGATATGTCCTGTTCAGGAAAGACAGGCCGCTAAGGAGAGGTGGTGGAGTTGCTCTTTATGTGAGTGAGCAGCTAGAATGTATTGAGTTCTGTCCAGGGGCGGATCAGAAGCGAGTTGAGAGTTTGTGGGTGCGAATTAAGGGGCAGGCTGGAAAGGGTGATACTGTTGTGGGTGTCTATTACAGGCCACTGGATCAGGATGAGGAGGGTGATGAAGCCTTCTACAGGAAGCTGAGAGCAGTCTCGCAATTACAGGGCCTGGTTGTCGTGGGGGATTTCAACTCCCCTGATATTTGCTGGGAGGCCTACTCAGCCAGCCATCCTCAGTCCAGGAGGTTCCTCCAGTGCATTGATGATAACTTTCTGATGCAAATGGTGGATGAGCCAACTAGGAGAGGAGCGCTGCTGGATCTTGTTCTCGCTAACAAGGAGGGTCTGGTTGAAGCGGTGAAGGTTGAGGGCAGCCTTGGTTGTAGTGACCATGAGATGGTAGAGTTCAGGATCTCATGTGGCAGGAACAGAATAGCTAGCAAAATCACAACCCTGGACTTCAGGAGGGCCAACTTTGGCCTTTTCAAGCAATTGCTAGGGGAAATCCCATGGGACAGGGTACTAGAAGGTAAGGGGGCCCAAGATAGTTGGTTAGCGTTCAAGGACTGCTTCTTCCGAGCTCAAGATCAGAGCATCCCAGCAGGTAGGAAGTCAAGAAAGGGTACCAGGAGACTTGCATGGTTAAACAGGGAACTGCTGGGCAAACTCAAGCGGAAGAAGAGGGTGTACAGATCATGGAAGGAGGGACTGGCCACTTGGGAGGAATATAAGTCTGTTGTCAGAGGATGTAGGGAGGCAAGTAGGAAAGCTAAGGCCTCCTTGGAATTAAACCTTGCAAGAGAGGTCAAGGACAACAGAAAGGGCTTCTTCAAATACATTGCAGGTAAAGCCAACACTAGAGTCAATGTAGGTCCACTGATGAATGAGGTGGGGGCCCTGGAGACAGAGGATAAAAAGAAGGCGGAGTTACTGAAAGCCTTCTTTGCCTCTGTCTATACTGCTGGAGGCTGTCCTGAGGAGCCCCGGACCCCTGAGGCCCCAGAAGAAGTCAGGATAGAGCAGGAATCTGCCTTGGTTGATGAGGGCTGGGTCAGGGACCAATTAAGCAATCTGGATGTCCATAAATCCGTGGGCCCTGATGGGATGCACCCGCAGGTGCTGAGGGAGCTGGCAGAAGTCATTGCTAGGCCACTCTCCATCATCTTTGCTAAGTCGTGGGCAACAGGAGAGGTGCCTGAGGACTGGAGGAAAGCGAATGTTACTCCAGTCTTCAAAAAGGGCAAGAAGGAGGACCCGGGTAACTATAGACTTGTCAGCCTCACCTCCATCCCCGGAAAGGTGATGGAACAACTTGTTCTTGGTGCTGTCTCTAGGCACATGAAGGATAGGGGGATCATTAGGGGCACTCAACATGGCTTCACCAAGGGGAAGTCATGCTTAACCAACTTGATAGCCTTTTATGAGGACATAACCTGGTGGATAGCTGATGGTAAAGCTGTGGATGTGGTCTATCTCGATTTCAGTAAAGCGTTTGACACGGTCTCCCACAGCATCCTCGCAGCTAAACTGAGGAAGTGTGGTCTGGATGATGGGGTAGTGAGGTGGATTGTGAACTGGCTGAAGGAAAGAAGCGTGAGAGTGGTGGTCAATGGGACAGAGTCCAGTTGGAGGCCTGTATCTAGCAGAGTCCCTCAAGGGTCGGTACTGGGACCAGTTCTAGTCAATATATTTATTAATGACTTGGATGAGGGAATAGAGTGCACTGTCAGCAAGTTCGCTGATGACACAAAACTGGGAGGAGTGGCTGACACACCGGAAGGCTGCGCAGCCATTCAGAGAGACCTAGACAGGCTGGAGAGTTGGGCAGGGAGAAATTTAATGAAATATAACAAGGGCAAGTGTAGAGTCCTGCATCTGGGCAAGAACAACCCCATGTACCAGTACAAGTTGGGGACAGACCTGTTGGAGAGCAGCGTAGGAGAAAGGGACCTGGGGGTCCTAGTGGACAGCAGGATGACCATGTACCGGCAGTGTGCCCTTGTGGCCAAGAAGGCCAATGGCATCCTGGGCTGTATTAGAAAGGGTGTGGTTAGCAGGTCAAGAGAGGTTCTCCTCCCCCTCTACTCTGCCCTGGTGAGGCCGCATCTGGAATATTGTGTCCAGTTGTGGGCCCCTCAGTTCAAGAAGGACAGGGAACTGCTAGAGAGAGTCCAGCGCAGAGCCACGAAGATGATTAAGGGAGTGGAACATCTCCCTTATGAGGAGAGGCTGAGGGAGCTGGGTCTCTTTAGCTTAGAGAAGAGGAGACTGAGGGGTGACCTCATTAATGTTTCTAAATATGTAAAGGGCAAGTGTCATGAGGATGGAGCCAGGCTCTTCTCAGTGACATCCCTTGACAGGACAAGGGGCAATGGGTGCAAGCTGGAACACAGGAGGTTCCACATAAATATGAGGAAAAACTTCTTTACGGTGAGGGTGACCGAACACTGGAACAGGCTGCCCAGAGAGGTTGTGGAGTCTCCTTCTCTGGAAAAGAAACCTGCCTGGACATGTTCCTGTGTGATATGGTCTAGGTAATCCTGCTCCGGCAGGGGGATTGGACTAGATGATCTTTCGAGGTCTCTTCCAATCCCTAACATTCTGTGATTCTGTGATATGACTAAGACCATCGTCCGGATGCTCCTTGAACTGTGACAGGCTTGGTGCCATGACCTTGATGCCAGGACCTTGGTACCTTGGTTCCCTGGGGAACTTGTTCCAGTGACAAATCACCCTCTCAGTGAAGAACTTTTTCCTAGTGTCCAATCTGAACTTCCCCTTATGCAGCTTCATTCCATTTCCTCATGTCCTATTGCAGGTCACCAGACAGAGGAGATCAGCACCTCCCCCTTTGCTGCCCATGTTGAGGAAGTTGTAGTCTGCTATGAGGTCACCCCTCAGCCTTCTCTTCTTCAAGCTGAAGAAACCAAGTGACCTCAGCTGCTCCCTGTATGTCTTGTCCCTGAGACCTTTCACCATCTTGGTTGCGCTCCTCCGGACACACTCTAATAGTTTGATGTCCTTATATTGAGGCACCCAAAACTGCTCACGGTACTTGAGGTGGGACCACACCAGAGCAGCTGTGCTTGATGCACCCCAGGACATGGCTGGCCCTTTTTGCTGCCAGGGCACACTGTTGACTCATATTCAACTTGCCATCAACCCAAATCCCCAGACTTCTTTCCACGGGGCTGCCCTCCAGCCTCTCATCCCCCAATTTGTACATTTAACCAGGATCCCCCCATTGCAGGTGGAGAATCTGGCACTTGCTCTTGTTAAATTTCATATGGTTGGTGATTGCCCTGCTGTCTAATCTGTCCAGATCTCTCTGTAAGGCCTCTCTACCCTCGAGGGAGTCCACAGCTCCTCCTAGTTTAGTATCACTGGCAAACTTACTTAATGTACATTTGACTCCTGCATCCAGATCACTTACAAAAACATTAAAGAGCACAGGCCCTAAAACTGAGCCCTGGGGAACCCCACTGGTGACTGGCTGCCAGTCTGATGTAACCCCCATTTACTACAACTCTTTGAGCCCGACCCATCAGCCAGTTGCTCGCCCAGCATATTATGGTCTTGTCTAGCTGTGTGCTGGACAGTTTATCCAGGAAGATACTGTGAAACAGTATCAAAAGCTTTGCTAAAATCCAAAAATACCACATCTACTGGCTTTCCTTGGTCAACTGGATGGGTGACCTTGTCATAAAAAGAAATTAAGTTGGTTTAGCAGGACTTTCCCCTTGTGAACCCGTGCTGGCTATGACCAATGACTGTGTTGTCTCTCAAGTGTTTTTCAATAACTCCCAGAATAAGCTTCTCCATAAGGCACTGAAGTGAGACTGACAGACCTGTAATAACCAGGGTCTTCCTTCTTTCCCTTTTTGAAAATTAGGACAACATTTGCCAGCTTCCAGTCAACTGGGACCTCTCCAGACTCCCAAGACCATTGAAAAATAATGGAGAGAGAGGTCCTATGATGACATCAGCCAGCTCTTTCAGTACCCTGGGATGAATTCCATCGGTCCCCATAGATTTATGTGCATTCAGCTGGAGCAGCAAGTCTTGAATAAGTTCAGAGTGGACTGGGAGTTTATCATCCTGCCAGTCATGGTTTTCCAACACAGGGCTCTGGGGGTTTCAGGGCCCATAATCAGTGTTGAAGGCAGAGGTGAAGAAGACATTAAACACCTCTGCTTTGTTTACATTCCTCTTTGTGAGGTGACTGACCTCATCAAGTAATAGACCAATATTATCTTTGATCCTCCTTTTGCTGTTAACATATCTAAAAAAGCCCTTTTTGTTGTCCTTCACAGTGCTAGCCAGCTTGAACTCTAATTGAGCTTTGGCTGCATGAATTTTCTCCCTACAGTGGTGAACAGTGTCTCTGTAGAGCATTCATGTGGCCTGTCCTTGCTTCTAATGGCCATATACTTTCCTCTTCCATCTACGTTCTTGAAGAACATCCCTGCTCAGCAAAGCTGGCCTGACGCCTCGCTTGCTTGACTTCCGACACTTTGGAATTGCCTGCTCCGGTGCTCTTAAGAGATGACTCTTGAAAAGTGACCAGCATTCATGGACACCAATACCTTCAAAAGCAGATTCCCAGGGGACCTTATTGACTAGTTCCTTCAGCAGCCCAAAGCTGGGTCTCCCCATATCCAGGGTCAAAGTTTTGCTGGCAGTTTTTCTCCTGTCTCCAGCAATCTGAAACTCAACTACTTCATGGTCACTGTGACCAAGACAGCCAACAGTCAACCACTTCACCCACGAGTACTCCTCTGTTTACAAACAACAAATCTAGTAGGTCATCTTTCCTAGTCGGCTCCCTTAGTACCTGTACCAAGAAGTTATCTTCAATGTGCTTCAGAAATTTCCTCGACTTGTTTGTGTCTGCTGTATGGTATTCCCAGTTGATATCTGAGAATTTAAACAACCCATAAGGACAAGGGCAGTCGATCTGGTGATATCCCTTAAGTCCTTGTAGAGTAATTCATCAGTTTCATTGTCCTGGCTGGGTGGTCGATAGTAGACCACCAGGTTTCACTTATGCCAGTGATGTCGTAGCTCTGGAACTGGGACAAAGCTTCTAGCTCCTCTTGCTTAGCCTCGTGCTGCATGCATCAGTATAAAGACATTTCAAATGCGCTCCAGTGTACTCAGCACATCATGGAGCAGACTGAAGGACCTCGCTAGCACACTATCCCCTCAAATATTGGTGTGCCACCCCCAGGCTTACCTCTAGCAAGCTTGGTTTTATCCCTTTTCCCCTTCAAATCTAGTTTACAGCTCTTTCAATGAGCCCTGCTAACTCTTGCACAAAGATCCTTCTCCTCCTTTGAGACATGTTTATCCCATCTGTCACCAGCAGGTCTGGTGTCATGTAGACCCACCTGTGATCAAAAAATCCAAAATTCTGCTGGTGACACCAGTCTCGGAGCCAGGTATTGATCTGCTGGCTCTCCTTGTTTCTTCCCTCATAATTCCTTGCAACTGGAAGGGTAGAAGAGAACACTACCTGTGCTCCTGATCCCTTAGCCAGTTGTCCCAAGGCTCTGAAGTCTCTTGATTGCTCTTGGACTTCTTAATGCAACCCCATTGCTGCCTACCTGAAAAAGGGCACTACCAGAGTAGGAAGTTTTCTCATCACGTCTTTAACCCAGGACCCAGGGAGGCAGCAGACTTCCCTAAGTGGATCAGGTCAGCACATTGGGCCTTCTCTTCCCCTCAGAAGAGAGTCTCCTATGACAATGACTGGTCTTTTATTCTTTATGGAAGTGGTTTTGACACAGGGCGCAGCCCAACTTAACCTTGGTGACGTCTCCAACCTAGATGGACCATCGTCCTCAACATTGTTCAGTTTCACTTGCAGAGCCTCATACCTATTATGCAAAGGCACCTGGGAAGGTGGGGTAGTCATGGAGGAGATGTGCCTGCTGTGCCAGGCAGGAACTTGTCACCATTCCCCCCTATCCCTTAAGTCACTGCGTTCTGGCAGGTGGAGAGAGGACAGGGAATCCTCTGTAACCTGTGCCCTGTCTGCCTGACAGGTCTGTCCCAGGGAAGGTAGGGTGAGGTTCCAGTAACCTATCTCTCTCTATCGCATGGCCGTAGTATGGCCATGCAATGCCATACTATGTTGACTATGCTGGACTAGTTAGTGAAAATATTACAGTCCTGATAGTATAGTACCTTTTACAGAACAATGTAACTCCTATGTACTTGCCCAGCTAAGAGCTACAGTAATTTGGCTTTGTAATTTCTCTTTCTGGTACCTATGCCTGAGACAATATTCATATCCTAAACTCTGCTTAATGTTTTCAGACACTTACAGAAAGGTTATATGTTTCTATATGCTTACAGAGGTGAGTACCACAGAAGGAGACAGATTCAATGCAACAGTACAATTACATCCAAGACTGCAATTTCTCTCTGCATTCCTTACATCAACAAGTGTGACACTTTCTGAGCCCATGGCCAACAGTACTGGGCAAGTAATGGGCCACTTCCAATACTATAACTCAAAAAAAAAAAATCTGGAGAAAGCGAAATAGAGCAATGCAGGAATTTCTTCCTATTTTCCTTTTAATGGGGAGGCACTGTTCTCATAACAAAAATGACTTTTTTTTTGTTCCTTTTTTCATAAATTTATCCTGTGAGTTTCTGTACTAAAAATGCTTGAATTGTACGATGTCTGAAAACAAAGATACTGCTTTAAGAATACTTTTAAATTAATTATGTGATAATATATTTAATTATTATACAAATATATGAAGACTTTTGAACATATTGACTTTAAAATTTTAATTAATTCTGTTTGCCTCAAAAGTGTTATGCAGTTTGTTCTTTTAGAACATTTCTCCCCTTCTCCATTCAGCTTTTGTTTTTGAGATTACAGAGTAGATTTGTTTAAGTTGGAAAATTAAATTAGTGTTATGAAGAAATGAATCAGCTTTGAGGAATACCTTTTAAAATCACGTCATCCATTCAGAGACCACAGATGAACATACGCCTCTAGGGATCAGCCATAAAGCTAAAAACCATAAAGCTAAAAGCAAATTCCACCTATTAGGTAGTCAGTAGTCTAGCAGCTGAATGACCACTTTTATAAATCTAGGAACATGACAGGTTTTAACCTGGTTACAATTCTCTAAATTATGGTCATTTTATTGACAGAATAAAGTCTATTCATTTCAGCACAATTATTTGTGCAAGATACAGGATTAATACTCTAAATACATCCAAGATTTTTTGTTTTTTTTTTACCCATCAGTGTAGTTTTGTGGATATTTTTCTTATCAGCTTATGTCTTTTTTTTATAATGTTTTTATTTTGTTGCAATACAGCAAAATTAGCACTTTCATGTTACAAAATTTCACTTGTATGATCTATGTGGATGTACAGATACACTGGAACCTCACATCCTGAATATTTTAGAATCATTGAAACAATGTCTTGAATGTTTGAGAACACTTAAGAAAAAGATTATCTTTATGTAATTGAGACTGAAAAAGTTAGGAATCAACAGATTATAAATGAGTTTTATAATAGTGTAATATTTAATGAAAGCACTGAATAATTTTCATAAAATCTTTCCAAGAACATTTTAAGCAATGCCTTCTGGAATTTATAGAAAAAACATGAGAAAAAAAGTGGAAGCTCTAAGATGTCTTTTTTCAACCCTACTGTTATCTTGCCATATGCCTCTAGCAAATGCAGCAATGTTCTTTCAAGATGCTCTGCCGAAAGCTATATGCATTTACTGAAATGCATGATTCTACAGAACTGATCAGTAAATTAATAAATCAGTATTACATTTTGTTAATTTTTGGAACTGTAAAGAAAGATGACTTTCAGTCCTCCTCTTTATGTGGACTAATTTGATGGGATTCCAGTACAGCCCTATGCAACCACCTGGCAGATTTCTTCCTCTTTCTTTTCCTTTATACTAAAAAATGCTTGCTGAATGTTGGCATTTTAAAAAATGATTCAATCACAAACTAAAAGCAGATTGAAATATCTTATTAAGAATAGAAAACTATTAGTATTATGCTTCCACACATTGTTGTACAGTTTGCTGAGGCCATTCTCTTTCAATAGTTACATATTTTCTTGCTCTTTTAATGTTTTCCAAAGCCCAGGAAAGTAAATACTAAAACTTAAATACCTGTATATATAAAACATCTCAAAACACTGTTTGACCTAGTTCAGGCAGTGGTAGTAATTAAAATAGTAATAATAGCCAAAAAAAGTACTGAAGTTATTGTGTGTTTTCTGAATATTTAGAAATTAGCATTATATCTACAGTTATACAATGAATAAGTTAATATTAATTTTTAAAAAGAGATTGTATATATTTTTAAGCTTTTCAAAATCCTTCCTAAAGAACTGTATGCACTAATTAATGATAGCTCATATTCCAAAATGCTATTGTTTATGAATCTGACCAGCTGGCATGATCCAGGCCACAACTTTGTAGTCAAGATAGGAACTGAAAATACGTTGCAAACAGAAGAAAGATTAACTCAAACAGCTGTTTAAGAATCTTGAAGCTACATTCATGAGTGAGTTAAGGAAGGAAGTGAAAGCACAAGAGGATTTGTCCATACAATAAAAAACTGAAAGCAAAGAGAACAAAGAGGGTGTCTACCTTCAAGCAGTGCATCAACAGCACATGAGTAAACATATAACTCTCCTCAGCCACAGAAAGAGTGAAAGTGGAGACAGCTCTCCATTCCGTGCTTATCGCCACTGAGGACCTCCAGTGAAAATGAAAGGAAAAATTCATTGAGCTTTCAACAGGCTAGTTTAGTGATCTTATTCTAACAGTTCTTAAGGAGAAGAGTGATTCACCATTAACTACTTTCTATTTATATTTATATTCCAAATCACTATAAATAAGTAATTTGAATATTCTAAGTAGAACTAGATCTCAAATCACAAAAATCTTTTTCTGGAGGAAATTCCAATATTTGAACAAACAAATCAAAATGAAAAATACTTAACCCAAGAGGCAGAATTCTGAACATGACTGACTGTTCAGAGGATGAGGAAATTATTTGCTAAGTAACATAAGGCAGGCATTTGTGCCTTGGTATAAAGCACTCACCCACTACTGACATTTCAGGAACACTAGCAGTGTAAATTTCTTCTGCAAATGTTGGTTCATTGTCATTGATGTCATGAATTTTGATGACAAACTCAGATTCGGGTTCCACTGGTCTCAGAGTTCTTCTATTAATAGCTTGGGCACGCAGGGTGTAAAAGGCTTTTTCTTCCCTGTCAATTCTCCGAGTAGCATGAATGTCACCTGTTTTCTCATCAATTATAAAAAGAGTACCAGCCCCATCTCCTGACAAAATGTATTTGAGGGATCCATCTCCCTTGTCCTGGTCAGAATGAAGCTGAAAAGGAAGAAAAATAAGAGCATTTTATTTTGAAGTAATGAAAGATTTTTTTTAAGTAATTATTATATATTAAATCATTTTGCATGCAACAAACATCTTTAATACCAACAAAACAAAGTAATTTTCAGTCACCATTGACTGGCAGTCATGGTGTAATACTGAGGCATTTGTTTCCTAACTTAGCTCTGGGAATCTTTGAACTTAACTATTGTGGCAGATTTTAGTTTTGCAACAACACCTGTTCTCTGTTAGGAAACCTTTGCACCACAATTCTTAAAGACGACTTTTATGTTAATACTGACCTTTTCCTTCCTTGAAGAGATTCTATTAAAAATTCACAACCTGCTGTGTTAGTTATAAATTCACTAAGCAGATAAAGAACATGGCAGAATACATGACAATTAGGAAAATAGAACAACTGGTTCCATGTCATACAAAATTTTTTTGAATTTTATTTCATATTATTTATATTTCTCCTAAATTGGAGAACATTTCATTTTAAGTCATTATGATTTTCACTCCATCAACTCATGTAAATAGCATAAAGGAAAGAAACAAAGTTATTAAGCATTCAGCATTGATTTAATACCCATTATGTAAGTAATACAAAGCTTAACTTCATCTGTTAATGACCTGAAGTACTGACTGACTTTAGTACATCCATAACAAAAAAAATTATTCGATCATGTTGCTTTGTTCAGTACAGTAATGTAGTTGGATCATTTGATCTTTTGGATACACTTGCCATAATTTATTTCATCACCTTGTTGGAAAGTTCCTTCCAGTCTTATTGATTTCATAATTAACTGAAAGAATCTGGCATTTAGATTTGTTTTCACCATGAAATGTATCCTTCTTTTTTTATTTTGAGGTTCAGCAGAAGGATCAAATTAAGTAGAAGCTCTGATTACAAAAATGAAGTGCAAATACAAAGATTTTTTCAAAATCACACTAAAAAAAATCAGAATGTTCCAAAAAGTTTAAGACAGAACTAGTGCATTTTTTTCCTTTCTAACAATAGCTATTTGAACACACTTTAGCAACACCAATTAGAACTGCAGTAAGATCATATTTAGTCATGTGTAGGGGTTTTGTTAATTTAATCTCACATTTCAGATCATGAAAAACATTATATACATATCTTAGTATGAATATACCCTTTGGGATGCAGTCGTGGAAATATTTGTCTTTTTTGTCTATGGTGCCCTCGTATTGTTTTCCATAGCATCCCTTTTAAGTCAGTATCAGAGGTAGAATATTCAACTAATAGAGTTTTGAATGTGACTTTCCTTTCCTTTTGTGCTGAAAGCAAGCATACACAGTGGACTCGTGGGATAAGCTGAAGTCAAACAGTGAACTTCTCTGCTGTGAAACATTTTCAAACACTGAATGTTTCCCACACACTTGCAATATGTGGAACAGAAGGAGCTCATGTGGAATCTTAGATAAAAGCCTTTATGGTAGAAATTTATAAAACTATAATTGTTCTAAGCTTTGATTTTCTGTGTAAAGGTTTTCCTATTTTCTTTCAGTTCAGAAATAAACCTTGAGAAACACTCTAAATATTTATCAAAGAATGACAAATTAAACTTTGCTTACATTACATATGTGTGTATTTACAAAATACACATTTTCTTACTACTTTATTTTATTCTATAATAAATAAAGAAATAGGAAGATCCACTAAACATGAAGAGTAGGAAAGTAGATATAAAGAGAAATCTTTTGCAAAGAAATCCTATTATTTCTTTTCCTTCTGTTTCTCTTGCTGACTTCAAACTGAAGGTTTCAAGCCATTCTCACCCCCCTTTTGGGGAATGAAGTTTTACTGTGAACTTCAATCCCTCATGCTCCTCTCTTGATGGCCCATTAAAGTTGTGACCTTTCACCCTTCTAAGTTACATTCTTTTTAGGAGACTGGACAGTATCTTGCAGATTGTGGCCTATTTCATAATGTCATTTAGTGTAATTAGTCCTGAAAAGCCTTTGAAGTGTTTTCTTCTTCAGGTCTTCCTGAGGATACCACCTTATCTTCCAGAATGTTTTGGTCCTAAGAGCTCACTGGTGGACCATGACCACTAGATATAATATTTTCACAGCAGAGTGACAAAGAGCAGTTATAGGACGCTGCTCTTCCTTAAGACCTGTGCACCAGAAATATAAAATAAAGGCCCATTTGAGCAAGAAAGATTGTGAATGTGGGGGGGGGGAAATCTAAATGGGCACATTGCAATTTTCCCATATGCTTTCCAAAGTCAGATCTGGTTTTATAAATTCTTACAGAAGTTGACGACAGTACATTGATGCTGCAGTGCCTGTTCTTTAACTCAGAAATCAGTTAGCAGAGTCTGGCAAAATCCATTCTAATAAATTCTCTATCTCCAGAACAGCATAACCCCATGCAAACTGTTCCCAGGAACAGTATCTGGCTAAATTTAACTCACAAATCATGCATGAAAATTGTTTTGGAGAGTGATATCTAGCAAAAGCATGCCAGGAACTTGTAAAATAATTTAGCAATCCCAATAACTGCATTCTCATGCCTGAGAATGTTGCCTGGCATTAGAAGCACAAACACAGTGTAGTGAACAGAACTAAATCAGAAAACTAAGAAAACCCCTATACGAAAAAGATATGAAGCTTTGAACAAATATGCTCAGATGCAATTCAGGATGTAAAGATCTTTTAATATACTTATTTGTCTAATACGTAAAGTACTATCAATGTTGATGGTTTTCCATTCATTCTTCTGTAGCTATGTGTGTTTCAAAAATGCTTACTAAGCTGATTTGGAAGTGAAAAATATTCTTTTTACACCACTCGCAAAATTATTAACCTCTTGCACCCACAAAATTCAAACTTTATAGTTTTTTTTCCTACCTATATTAGCCAAAAGACTGGAAAGGGAGCTGAATATAAGATTTTGAGACACCCATATACAGGCTTTTAGGGAGCTGATAGTTATTTCAGAGTAACATGTTTATAACAAATACCAACCTGCATTGTTTAGGCGAACACTTTAAGCTATAACACTTTGCATTTTCTAAAAAATGTTAATAATTTCACTTTGGATTGTAATCCAATTTAAATTTTATGTATACACTTAACAGTCCACAGTTATTGTAGAAAAACTTCAAATTCAGAATGACATTTCAGAAGGTCTTTTTGGGTGATCAGGAAACACTAAACAATAGATACGATGAACAAGGCTTCCAGACATAATTTAAGGAGTGAAAATGTATATTTTATATGACCAAGGAAAGAGAATATCTCTCATTTAATTTTCTTAGCTCTTAATTCAATCCAGATATTATTAGAGGAATCAAGATGGCTACCAACCACCATATGTGCTTGACAGCCTTGAACATTGAATCTTTATCCAGCTCTCAAATGCATGAGCAGTGTGTCAATTAGCACTGCAAAGTTTTGTCATTTTACTCTAGTGTTAAAAAAAGTTCTGCAAAATATTTCTCTGCTAGTTTTAGTATAAAGCGTTTCCTATAGTTATTTTGGCTAATGGGCATCTGTGATTCATGTCAGCCAAGCTGAGAAATGGAGAGACATCTGTTTCATTTAGCGATTTTATTGCACAAAATGATCAGCTGTGAAGAAGTGGTTTTGTTTTCATATCTGTCACTGATATTTTGCAAACTCTTGTTTCAGTGAATTTCTTGCTATTCTTTCACAGAAATACTTCCCTTTTCAGCTGTCAGTGGAATATGTACTTTATATAAAATTTTTCTCACTGTATAGAAAATCAGAATGTCTGTTAGTTTTATTTTATATAGCCCTGTTTCATCATACAGTAATTGCAATTACTGTGAAAGACAATTTTACATATTTGGTCATCTATCTAAACTGGTTGAACAAGCTTTTAAATTGAGAAGGATTTCATGTAAATGAAAAAGGAAGGTATTGTTAAACAGATGATCATTAATATTTAGAGAGTAACAAAACAGAGTATTATGTGAATACTTAAAACAGAAACTGAGTTATCAATCCAAGACAGAGAGAAAAATAGGTTTTAAAAGATGAATTTCTTTTTTCTTCAACTACAATAAAACCGGAGTTAACATATTACCTTGTTCTTCAAGGTAAATGCAACCATAAATAAAATGAGTTAATGAAAAGATGCCACAATCAAATTCAGATCAATATCTTTTAAGATCTGTAAAAGATCTTAAAACATCTTTCAGAAGACTTCAGATGAACAACATAATAATTCTGCTTTAAAAATTACTTGAAAATTACAACATGGGAATTGTATGTTAATTGACTTCGAATGATTCAAATCAAAGCTGCCAATTATAGGAGTGTGAGTTTTCTTTTCCCCCCCTCTGTTAATTCCACACGAGTCTGAAATGTCCTAATTGAATATAAAGGTCATGGACTTTTTTCTAATAACATACAAAGTGTTAACCCTGTTTTCACCAAAAAGCCAGAAGATGCTACTGTGAAGAACAGAGAGGAGATTAGGTTAGTCAGACCCATTTTATACAAATACTTCTGGAATTTGAAATGATTTATGACAATGCCAGATAAAGACTTAAAGATTTGTCACACCTATTTGTATATGAATTTCAGATTCAAAAGTCCCTCTGAATTTTCAGTGATTGGTATTCTGATAACTAAAGAACAGAATATGACTCTATTAACAAACCAGCCTTTAGTTTGAATTCTTACTGTAGTTATTAATACAGTTCAAGTTGTTTTTTTATCTTAATATGCTATGATGTATAGGAGACATTCCAATTCAATTTATAGTTTTTGTAGTCTTTACCAAATGACATGTGATTCCTATATTACCTCACTAAACACATTTTTACTCTCCTACTTCATAATAGTAATTTTTTTGGTATAATCTATAAAATGTTTTTTCTACTTTCTTCTGCAATATATTTGTAAACTTTTCAATCTAATCCAAATATCTCAGTAACAATGCAACCTCACTACACTCCTGAAATACTCTATCTTTTAGATTTTATTCAATAAGCCATGCATTTTCTCCTAATTCTGAGGTCAAATTTCAGGGCAAATTGTAACCTAGTAGCTCTTTTGTAGGTAAACATATTAGCCATGTGATGCCAAAATATACCTGTGGAAGTGTTCACAATTTCACTCTAAGTGTTCTACAGCACATATTATAATATTAGCATCTTCACTGCATACTTTGTAGAATAATAATGATAGTCTCTCTAAAAATAATCACAACAATGGGCAGGTTTGATCTGAAATCAGCAGAGAATAATTGATATAGAATTCCCACAATGGAGATATTTATTTTAAGCATCATGAGCAGAACTATTAAATGATGCAGTTGTTTGACATTAGCTGCAGTTATTCTAAAAGATTTTCAGACTAGCTCATGTCCTGTGCAGTATGCTCTTAGTTCCCAGATTTAGCTGTCATGGATTTGAGCCAGGTTTTACTCACCAAAGAGATTCACTTATTTCAATTTATCCTTAAGGTAACATTTAAAGCAACTCTCTTCAGTGATGCAAGAATTTGCACTAAGTTTTAATGAGACATGCCACACATTTAATTTTCCTACTCAGTTATATTGTCAGTTTGCCAGTCCTGTGGTATTGTGTGCTATTTAAAAGTGGAGATAGGTGGAAAAGAAAAAGGCACATTTCAAAAAGAAAATTTTGTGAGACTGGGAAAGATAAAAGGAGAGCAAACTAAAATGGAAGCATAACAAGTAATGCAAGATGAGGAGTGCTCTGAAATTCTTTTGCTTGCTGAGAAGCAGCAATGAACAGAAACTAAAAACTCCAGTCTGCAGTGCATTTTCAGATTACATTAGTTTACTCTAACTTGATTCATAAGAAAAGGTAAAAATAATTGTTACCATTTCTATTGAGAAAGATTGCAGAAGTTCCTTGCTGCTCAAGATTTTTGTTTGCTCCTACCAATGTTTTAAAATTGTAAGACATAAATTAAAATTAATAATATTTTTAGAGTTCCTTTATATATCCCTGGTGAAACAACATCTATAACAGGATTAGATATATTATTTTCCCAGGTCCCTACAATTGTCACTACCAAGTGATATAATCTGCAAGATTCTCAATTTCCACAAACTAATCATACAGCAAAGGTATTTTTTCATCACTAGAGTTGCATCTTTTCCCCATTATTGTACTTATTCTAAAGGGAGTATTCACAATCTAGAGAAGGTAGATGGTCCTGTCACTGACAAAATCTTCTGGTATTTCAGTTGAGCAATGCAGTTTCTTTTTTTACCACACATCATATGACCAGCACAGAGTCTCATATAGATGCACTAAGTCAACATGCCAATAACTAAACTCCCTCTTTAAGCCAAGGTCTTTAGCTGATGTTCAGAGAGCTAGAACAAGAAAGTTACGGCTTCATTAGGGTGTTGCAGCTTCTACTCCAGAAGACACACAAGCATTGAGCTAACATGAACTAGAGAATAATTGAGTTTCATACACCAAAGAATTCTTGCATGAACCAATATGCATGTTCTTTTCCAATTTTAATGTAATATATACAGTCCCTGCATCAGGTGAAGACAGAAAGTAGAAAACTGTCATTGAAACTGAGGTGTCCTTACTTTCTGGCAGCTTGGCCTAATACCTCCTGTAGATGACTGAGTATGAATAGGCACAATGGAATTCTTGTGTTAAAGGGAAATAAAAATCCTGAACTATGTCTGCTGTTCAGGTTCCCATTCACTAAAAAAGTGGACTAAATGAAGAAACATTATTTGGTCCTACTCCTACTCAGCTTTATGTGGCACAAGCCTATATTCCTACTTCCATGAGTAGTCTCTGTACACTAACCTATGGTCTCAGGATGGAAATATGTCTGATAAGATTTTCCTCAGACTTTTTTTTTTTTTAACATACATATTTTTTATGCTTTCTGTTTGGCTGATGCTGGACTAAAATAAAATATTGTATAAATGATTAAATAGTTTCCAGAACAATCTCTCTATTCCACCAAGGAATGGCCTAGGAAGTCTAATATGCTAAACCAACACAATCTTTCATTTACTGAATTCAGAACAGCTTTTATGTATTTGAAAGCTTTGGGTTTTGTCTCTTTAGTTTTTGGTTTTATTAAGGGAAAAGTCACCACTAATCCTCATGTTCTCTGCATTAATGACAAAGAGATAATTAAAAAACAATTTTAGGTAATTTTTTTTTTATTAACAAGATTTTTTTTTTTATTATAGCTTATATGTGTTTTCCTAAAGTAGCCTAGTTATAACAAAAACAATCACTAAACCAGCATTTGTTCTTATATATCCTAATGCACAATTTGTGCCATACATAAAAAGCATTGCAATTTTTTTTAAACAAATTCAGAACACCATTAAGAATAATGATGCTTAGTTAATTTCACCCACTGCTGGAGGCTGTTTAAAAACATGTTAAACAAGATTGTCTTTGTTTCCATCTGAAATCACTGTAACATGTAAAATGGTAAGAGATGTGAAGATCTTCTACCTTCATTATGTGTGCATTTTCTTCTCATGAATATTCTAAAGTATATGTATCTTTGGAAGAAGTACACTTAGGGGCAACAACAAATATACCACAGAGAACTGAATGACAATGCCTGTCAGCCCAGGAAGTGGAAAATTTCAGCTAAGGTGCAGGGTATATATCAGAATTAAGGAATAAAAAACATTAAGGGGAAATTTTAATAATCTCCAAAACAGTGATATCCATGATAATATAGTATTATTGTTAAATTTAATCCTGAGGAAGAGAGGGAAAGAGAGAGAGTAGACATATTTTTCATATGTCTCAGGAAAGTACTGATGAATCTGAACTGATGAGATATAATATTATAAGATTTCAAACAATGAGGGACAAAGATGTCTTGGATCAATCCTGACTTCATTTTTTATCCCAGTGAGATCAGTGGGGCTATTCATGTAATAGATGCATAGTCCAGGAGAGATGTATTGATATCTTATAACCCTACAGGGGCAGTCAAGGTGTTAAAGGTAGATCTGTGAGACAAGAGAGGTAGAATATGTGTAAACCCTTAAATGTAACTCATTTTTATTTGCCCATCAAATTTGTCTCTCCTTTTAGTAGTTTCTGAAATCCATTATTCTAGAGAATAGTATTCTCAAGAAAAATCCTATCTATATACCAATTACTAAGTAAAGAAGCTATAGTTTAAATCATTATGTACAATTACATTACAGAATGGTTGAGATTGGAAGAGAACTCTGGAGGTCATCTTGTCCAACCCATCCCTGCTCAAGCAGGGCCACCTAGAGCCAATTGCCCACCACGTCCAGATGGCTTTTGAATATCTCGAAGGATGGAGACTCCACAACCTCTCTGTGAAACCTTTGCCAGTGCTCAGTCACTCTCACAGTGAAAAAATGTTTCCTGATGTTCAGAGGAAACCTCCTGTGTTTCAGTTTGTTCCCATTGCCTCTTGCTCCTTTACTGAACACCACTGAAAAGAGCCTGGCTCTGTCCTCTTTTCACCCTCCTTTCAGATATTTATATACATTGATAAGACTCCCCTGATCCTTCTCTTCTCCAGGGTAGAGTTCCAGCTCTCTCAGCCTTTCCTCGTATGTGAGGTGCTCTAATCCCTTAGTCATCGTTATGGCCCTTTGCTGGACTCTCTCCAGTATGTCCATGCCTCTCTTGTACTGGAGTGCCCAGAACGAGACACAGCACTCCAAGTGTGGCCTCACCAGTGTTGAGTAGAGAGGAAGGATCCCCTCCCTTGACCTGATAACAGTACTTTGCCTAGTGTAGCCCAGGATACCATTACCCGCCTTTGCAGCAAGGGCACATTGCTGGCTCTTGTTCAACCTGGGGTGCAGCAGAACCACCAAGTCCTTTTCTGCCAAGCTGCTTTCCAGCTGGTCAGCCCCCAGCATATACTGGTGCCTGGGGTTGTTCCTCCCCAGGTGCAGGTCTTTACACTTCACCTTGTAGAACTTCATTAAGTTCCTGCCAGCCTATTTCTCCACCCTGTTGAGGTCCCTCTAGATGGCAGCGCGACCCATCAATCACTCTTTGCAGCTTTGTGTTATCTGCAAACTTGTTGAGGGTACACTTTGCCCTGTCATCAACATCATTAATGAAGATGTTAAACAGGACTGGACCTGATATTGATCCCTGGGATATACCGCTAGCTGGTGGCCTCCAACTAGACTTTGCACTGCTGGTAAACACCCTTTGAAACTGGTCATTAAGCCAGTTTTCAGTCCACATCACAGTCTGCTCATCCAGCCTGTACATCAACATCTTCTCTATGAGGAGCTTATGGGAGAAAATGTCAAAGGCCTTACTGAAATCCAGGTAGACAATATCCATTGCTCTCTCTTCATCTTTCAGGCCAGCTGCTTCATCACAGAAAACTGTCAAGTTGGTCAAGATTTTCCCTTGGTGAAGCCATGCTCACTACTCCTAATTTTCATGTCCTTAATGTGCCAGGAAATGGTTTCCAGGATTAGCTGCTCCATCACCTTCCCAGAGATCAAGGTGAGGCTGACTAGCCTGTAGTTCCCTAGGCCTTCCTTCTTAGCGTTCTTGAAGATGGGGGTGACATTTGCTTTCCTTCAGTCTTCGGGTACTTCTCCCAGTCACCGTGACTGGTCAAAGGTTTTTGAGAGTAGCCTTGCAATGAATCTGCCAGCTACCTCAGCACTCATGAGTGCATCCCATCAGGGCTCATGGACTTAAGGAGGTCCAGATTCCTGAAGTATTCCCTGGCCTAACCCTCTTCTACCAAGGACACATATTCCTTGCTCCAACCTTTCTCCCTGGTCTCTGGGACCTGGGATTCCTGAAGGCTGGCCTTGCTAGTAAAGACTGAGGCAAAGAAGGTATTCAGTACTTCCATCTTTTCCATGTCCTGTGTCTCACTGTAGAAGCCAGGTCCTCCGTCTCGTTGAGCTATGGGCCCACATTTCCCCTGGTCTTTCTTTTGTTTCCTATGTACTCATAGAAGCCCTTCTTGTTGTCTTTGACATCCCAGGCCAGATTTAATTCCACTGGGGTTTTAGCTTTCCTAACTTCATCCCTGGATGCTTGGACAACGTTTCTGTATTTCTCCCAGGTTATCTGTCCTTGCTTACACCCTCTGTATACTTCCTTGTTGTGCCTGAGTTTGGCCAGGAACTCCTTGTTCATTCACACAGGCCTCCTGGCATTTTTGCCTGACTTCTTGTTTGTTGGGATAGAGCTCTCTCAAGCTTGGAGGAGGTGGTCCTTGAATATTAACCAGCTTTTGTGGGCTTCTTTTCCCTCTAGGGCCTTATCTCATGGGACTCTTCTAAGCAGATCTTTGAAGAGGCCAAAGTCCACTCTCCTGAAGTCCAGGGTTGCAAGGTTGCTTTTCACCCTGCTCGCTCCTCTCAGGATCCCGAACTCTGGCATCTCATGGTCACTGCAGCCATCCTCAATGAGGCCCTCCTTTTTGGTGAGTATGAGGCCCAACAGAGCACCTCGACTTGTTGGCTCCTCAAAAACTTGGAAGAAGTTATCATCAATGCACTCCAGGAACCTCCTGGATTGCTTATGCCCTGCTGTGAAGTTTCTCCAACAGATATCAGTGTGTTTGAAATCCCCCATGAGGACAGTGAACATGAGGCTGTTCCTGTCTGTCTTTAGAGGGTGTCATCCACTTGTTCTTCCTGGTCAGGTGACCTTTAGCAGACACCCACTATAATGTCACCTTTGCCTTTCCTTTCTTTAATCCTTGTCACAGTTTAAAGCTGGGCCAGCTATTAACCAGGTGGCAGATGCTCTCTGTTAACCCTCTTCCCCCCACTAAGGGAAAGGGAAAAGGGAGAGAGACTTATGGGTTGGAAAGTTAAAACAGTTTTAATAAACTATAATAATGAAAAAGAGTATAATAACAATAATAATAGAAATAATCAAATATATACAAATATATACAAAACCAAGACTGAGAGCTTGGAAATCCTCCTCAGGCAGAGTTGCTCCCCCCAGCACAGGCAGAGGGGAAAATGCAATAGCTCCACCCAGCACGGGCAGAGGGCAAAATGCAATAGCTCTCCCTGCCATCACACCTGCAGGCTTTTAACTGGAAAATTGGCAAAGCTGGTACCAATCAGTGGGAGACAGGAGGGCCCCTCCCTCCTGGGCCCCACCTCCAGGAGGCAGTGGGTTAGTGATAAATAGGAAAGTGAGAATGACATGTATGGGATGGAATATCTCGTTGGTCAATTCTGGGCCACCTGCCCTGTCTGCTCCTCCCTGCAGGTGCGACCCCCTTCGGCTCTTCACTCGTAAGCAGTGAGGAATTTAGCAGTGACCTTGGTTTCTCTAAGACTAATTGGCCTGGTTTGGGCCAAACCAGGACATTCCACCCCTTATTCCATACCATTCACGTCATACTCAGATCACCACTACCTTTTCATTTTCAAATATATATATACATATCACTAGTTTATGATTCTTCTCTATACAAAAAGTTCATTAAGTTCATTTGGTTCAGGATTGTGGGTTTCCATCTGGCTAGCAGTCTCTCAGCAGTCTCTCTGGCTAGCAGTCTCTCTTTCGTCATGGTTCGTGCCCACGGGTTGCAGGTTAAAGATGTCAGACTCGAGGAGGTTACTGGACGCCTCTTGATGAAGCTAGTTCCGGTCTCATCACCACTGTCTTAACCTGAAAGACACTTATGCAGCAACGACATACAGTTCAGAATTAAGTAGTCTCACCCAGAATCAGATCACCTTCAGGGACACATCGGACTTCACCATCTTGCAACATCACCCACCAAGTACATCCAGGTCCCTGAGCAAAAGCAATCCCACGAATGGGTTTACCTTTGCCCGTTACAGGAAGAATCCAGACAGTTTTTCCCAATAGATTCCTTTCATGCACCACAGGGACTTTGTCTCCTTCTACTGTATGTAGAAGGTCTGACTGAGCAGGGCCAGCTCGATTGATAGATCCCCTGGTGTTAACTAACCAGGTAGCTTGTGCCAGATGCTTCTCCCAGTTTTTAAAGGTTCCACCCCCCATTGCTTTCAGGGTAGTTTTTAACAGCCCATTATACCGTTCAATTTTCCCAGAGGCTGGTGCATGATAGGGGATGTGGTATACCCACTCGATGCCATGCTCTTTGGCCCAGTTGCCTATGAGACTGTTTTTGAAATGAGTCCCATTGTCCGACTCAATTCTCTCTGGTGTGCCATGTCGCCACAAGATTTGCTTTTCAAGGCCCAGAATAGTGTTCCGGGCAGTGGCATGGGGCACAGAGTATGTTTCCAACCATCCGGTGGTCGCCTCCACCATGGTAAGCACATAACGTTTACCCTGGCGGGTCTGAGGGAGTGTGATGTAGTCAATTTGCCAGGCCTCCCCATATTTATATTTCAACCACCGCCCCCCATACCACAAAGGTTTTAACCGTTTGGCTTGCTTAATTGCGGCGCATGTTTCACAATCATGGATAACCTGTGCAATAGAGTCCATGGTTAAGTCCACCCCTCGGTCACGAGCCCATCTGTATGTTGCATCTCTTCCTTGATGACCTGAAGTATCATGAGCCCACCGAGCTAAAAATAGTTCACCTTTGTGTTCCCAGTCCAAATCTATTTGGAACACTTTAGCAGCTTGATCCGCTTGTTGGTTGTTTCGATGTTCCTCAGTTGCCCGACTTTTAGGTACGTGAGCATCTACATGACGTACCTTCACGACTAGTTCCTCTAGCTGAGCAGCAATATCTTGCCACAATTCAGCAGCCCAAATAGGTTTCCCTTTGCACTGCCAGTTGCTTCGCTTCCACTGCTTTAACCACCCCCACAAGGCATTTGCTACCATCCATGAGTCAGTATAAAGATACAGCCTTGGCCACTTTTCTCGTTTAGCAATGTCTAAAGCCAGCTGGATGGCTTTTACTTCTGCAAATTGACTTGATTCACCTTGTCCTTCTGTGGCTTCTGTGACTCGTCGTATAGGACTCCATACAGCAGCTTTCCACTTCCGATGCTTTCCTACAAGACGGCAGGATCCATCGGTGAACAGGGCATACTGCTTTTCATCCTCTGGTAGTTCATTATATGGTGGGGCTTCTTCAGCACGTGTCACCTCCTTTTCTGGTGGCATTCCGAAGTCTTTGCCTTCTGGCCAGTCCATGATCACTTCTAAGATTCCTGGGCGATTAGGGTTTCCTATTCGAGCCCTCTGTGTAATTAATGCAATCCATTTACTCCACGTCGCATCAGTTGCATGATGGGTAGTAGGAACCTTACCCTTGAACATCCAGCCTAGTACTGGTAATCGAGGTGCCAGGAGAAGTTGTGCTTCAGTACCAGTTACCTCTGAAGCAGCTCTAACTCCTTCATATGCTGCCAGTATCTCTTTTTCAGTTGGGGTGTAATTGGCCTCAGAGCCCTTGTATCCTCGACTCCAAAATCCTAGGGGTCGACCTCGAGTCTCCCCTGGTACTTTCTGCCAGAGGCTCCAGGTAGGACCATTGTCCCCAGCTGAGGTGTAGAGCACATTTTTAACATCTTGTCCCATACGGACTGGTCCAAGGGCTACTGCATGCACAATCTCTTGTTTAATCTGTTCAAAAGCCTGTCGTTGTTCAGGGCCCCACTGAAAATCATTCTTCTTTCTGGTCACTTGATAAAGAGGGCGTACAATCTGGCTGTAATCTGGAATATGCATTCTCCAGAAACCCACAACGCCTAAGAAGGCTTGTGTTTCCTTTTTGTTAGTTGGTGGGGACATAGCTGTTATTTTGTTGATCACCTCTATCGGGATCTGGCGACGCCCATCTTGCCATTTAATCCCTAAAAACTGGATCTCCCGGGCAGGTCCCTTGACCTTGCTTCTTTTTATGGCAAAACCAGCTTGCAGAAGAATTTGGATTATTTTCTCCCCTTTGTCAAAAACTTCTGCTGCTGTATCACCCCACACAATGATGTCATCAATGTATTGCAAATGTTCTGGAGCTCCACCCTTTTCTAGTGCAGTCTGGATCAGTCCATGGCAAATAGTAGGACTGTGTTTCCACCCCTGGGGCAGTCGATTCCAGGTGTACTGGATACCTCTCCAGGTAAAAGCAAACTGTGGCCTGCACTTTGGTGCCAAAGGAATAGAGAAAAACGCATTAGCAATGTCTATGGTGGCGTACCACTTGGCTGCCTTTGACTCCAGTTCGTATTGAAGTTCTAGCATGTCTGGCACAGCAGCACTCAGCGGTGGTGTAACTTCATTTAGGCCACGATAGTCCACAGTTAATCTCCATTCTCCATCAGACTTTCGCACTGGCCATATAGGACTATTAAAGGGTGAGCGAGTCTTGCCAATCACTCCTTGATTTTCTAATTGTCTAATCAGTTTATGAATGGGGATCAGGGAGTCTCGATTGGTGCGATATTGTCGTCGGTGCACCGTGGCAGTAGCAATTGGCACCTGTTGTTCTTCAACCTTCAGCAACCCCACAACAGAAGGATCTTCTGAGAGGCCAGGCAAGGTAGACAGCTGTTTAATGTCCTCAGTCTCTACAGCTGCTATACCAAAGGCCCATCTATACCCTTTTGGGTCCTTAAAATACTCGCTCTTGAGGTAGTCTATGCCAAGGATGCACGGAGCATCTGGGCCAGTCACAATGGGGTGCTTTTTCCATTCATTTTTAGTTAGGCTCACTTCGGCCTCCAATACAGATAACACTTGAGATCCTCCTGTTACTCCTGAAATACTGATAGGTTCCGCCCCTTTATGATCCGATGGCATTAGGGTGCACTGTGCACCAGTGTCTACCAGGGCTCGATACCTTTGTGGTTTTAATGTGCCAGGCCATCGAATCCACACAGTCCAATAAATCCGGTTGTCCCTCTCCTCCACCTGGCTGGAGGCAGGGCCCCCCTAATTAAGAAATGGATTCGTGCTGCTCACAGGGACTGGACCTTCATTTCTCCTATTCACACTTGGGAAAAAGTGATTTGAGGCCCATCTCCCCTGGCTGGGGTCCTGCTCACTGGTAACTGGAGCAGCCATCCTCCTAGAAAAATTCTCTCTGGTATTTCTTTTAGCTTGCAACTCACGTACTCGTGCCTGTAGGGTACTGGTAGGTTGTCCATGCCATCTGTTCATGTCCTCCCCATAACCACGCAGGGCAAACCACAGGATACCTCGTGATGTGTTCCGTTTCCTTTGAGCTGGTCCTGTAGGAGAACGTTTGCTCCTAACAGCTGCAACGCATGCCTGTGTAGGTAGAGAGTCAAGTTTATTCTCGATAATGGACAGTTTGTCTGACAGTTGTTTAAATGAGTCCTTGTTTTCCTTAGTCAGTTTTTCCACAGCCGAGATGCGTGTCTGCAGTGGGGAAGAAATACTATCTTCATACTGTCGCATACAGTTAGCCATTTCGCCCACACTAGATCGTGCCATAGCATCTTCTCCCCATACTAATATTGACAATGTATGGGTATATGTCGGTGGAGCATTCTTCACGACCTTCCGGAACATGGATCGGTTGCATTCCACTTCATCAGGATCTACAGGATCTACAATGTCCCGTGGGTGTCTATAAATGATCTCTTGCACAGCCAGTTCTCTAAGGTAGTTAATACCTTTTTCTATAGTGGTCCATTTGCTTAGGTGACTCATAACATCATCTTTATAGGGATACCTGCTCTTTACAGCTGACAAGAGTCGCCTCCAGAGACTGATAGTGTTTGACTTTCTTGCGAGCGCCTTATCAATACCACCATCTCTGGACAGGGATCCCAGCTATCTGGCTTCTCTGCCATCCAATTGCATGCTGTCTGCCCCATTATCCCAGCATCGGAGCAGCCAGGTAATAATAGGTTCACCGTCATAACGGCTGAAGTCTTTCCTTATATTTCTCAGGTCCTTCAGGGATAAAGAGTGGTAGGTTATCTCTACATCCGAGTCCTCCTCTTGTGATAGTTCTGCTTTAGAAGGACCTTTCTTCTGTGATGGGTCTGCTTTAAAAGGACGATCGAGGAAACCCCCATCTGTGTCAGGCCCTATCTCTGCCTGAGAAGGGCCCTCACCTGGGTCATATGATGGCTCTGCCTTAGAAGGCTCCAAGTCATCATCCTTCACTTCACGAGCTGATTTCTTTTGGTATTTCTTCCTGGTTACAGGAGCAATTGGTACAGATTCGATAGATGCTGGAGTCTGAGTAGATGCAGTGGCTGTCGTGGGAGTGCTGAGAGTCTGAGTAGCTGCAGTGGCCATCTTGGGGGGTGTAGCCGCTGTGGTACAGGCTGCCGAGGTTTCAGTGGGTTTAGTGGCTGTAGCGGCAGTACACACTGTAGGATCTGAGGTGGCTGCATAACACCTACAACTGTCCCTGCACCGATATTTAATCTTATCCCACATCAGAAAGACATTCAGGACAACCAAAAATAAAAACATGCCACCTAGACAGCACCATCCTAATTTCGCAAAATCTAGTGGAATCAGCTTTGCAGAAAAGGAGAAGGTACTATTTCCCAAAGTAAAACTGGAAGTGTAATCATTAACAGAATCTGCTAAAGGACGCCTGGAGCGCGCAGATGAAGTTGCTGCTACTGATTCGCGATTAAAGCTGCCCATCATTGTGTCATAGAGATAAGAGATCGGAATATTAACTGCCCAGTTTATCACAGCATAAATCAGTATCAAACCCCATACCAAAACAATACATTTCGACCAGCGCCCACTGCTAAACTGCATGCAAACATTCATAAGAAGCAAGCAATAACACAGTGACCACGGCAGGTAAGGCATCATTGCAATACTCAATTGTGAAAGAAACTCCATAAAAAGATGAGATAACACAGCATTCAAAAATGACATCACCATCTTCAGTATCTGTTTTAACTTTCCAAACCCTTGTAAATCTCAAAGGAAGAAATCTTATATTCTCTCAGCTGAGCTCTCCGGGTCTCCTCCCACCAGAGCCAGGATTCAACTTATCAGAGCAACCTGTTGGAGCTTCTCTCTCGAGCCCCACGTTGGGCACCAATAAATCTGTCACGGTTTAAAGCTGGGCCAGCTATTAACCAGGTGGCAGATGCTCTCTGTTAACCCTCTTCCCCCCGCTAAGGGAAAGGGAAAAGGGAGAGAGACTTATGGGTTGGAAAGTTAAAACAGTTTTAATAAATTATAATAATGAAAAAGAGTATAATAACAATAATAATAGAAATAATCAAATATATACAAATATATACAAAACCAAGACTGAGAGCTTGGAAATCCTCCTCAGGCAGAGTTGCTCCCCCCAGCACAGGCAGAGGGGAAAATGCAATAGCTCCACCCAGCACGGGCAGAGGGCAAAATGCAATAGCTCTCCCTGCCATCACACCTGCAGGCTTTTAACTGGAAAATTGGCAAAGCTGGTACCAATCAGTGGGAGACAGGAGGGCCCCTCCCTCCTGGGCCCCACCTCCAGGAGGCAGTGGGTTAGTGATAAATAGGAAAGTGAGAATGACATGTATGGGATGGAATATCTCGTTGGTCAATTCTGGGCCACCTGCCCTGTCTGCTCCTCCCTGCAGGTGCGACCCCCTTCGGCTCTTCACTCGTAAGCAGTGAGGAATTTAGCAGTGACCTTGGTTTCTCTAAGACTAATTGGCCTGGTTTGGGCCAAACCAGGACAATCCTAATCCATAAATTCTCCATTGGGTCCTCTTCCATCCCCAAGCAGAGCTCCATGCACTCTAGCTGCTCTCTCACATAAAGGGCAACTCCCACTCCTTGTCATCCATTCCTGTCCTTCCTAAAGAGCTTGTATCCCTCCATTGCAACATTCCAATCATGGGAGCCATCCTACCACATCTCCGTAATCCCAACAAGATCACAGCCCTGCAACTGCATGCAGACCTCTAACTCGTTGTATTTATTCCCCATACCGCATGCGTTAGTATACGGGCACGTAAAAGGGGAATCCCAGCACACTGAGTTCCTGGACAGGGTTTGGTGGATTTGTCCACAATGATGCTTTGTAGACCCCTTGTGGACACCTCAGTTACAAAGGAATTACAATTACTTAGGGAAATTTAACTGAATTTAGTTGTGTTTGTATTAAAACTGGGAAGGTAGCTATAATTAAAATTTAAATTAAAATTTCTCCTACCAAAGAAGCGTATTTTATTCCTCTATCAGACCATAAGATACCAAAATAACCAGATTTGGATATAAATCTTGTCAGAAGTCATATAGAACATTGAACGTTATGTGTGTATACATACAAGACAGCATCATCAGCCCAGTGAACTGTATTCCTCAGCTACTTTTACTGGAGAAAGAAAGTCCATCCTGATCTTCACTGCTACAAATTAAGAACTGTACTCCATAACAATTACTTTCCCTTGCAATGTTAATTGCTGTTTTCAAAAATGTGTTCTGTGTACTACATCACTGATGACAAATTATTTCTAACTTACATGAACTCTGATAATTAGCTGATAGGCCTAGTCAATATTTCTGTAAAGCTTCTATGGCATTTTGCTGGCATTTGTAAGACATCAGAAGCATGCTTTACCTAATCTCCCTTTTCCTAATTTCCAATAAAATATGCTATATTGGTTATGCTGCTGGTGTTTGGATTTTCTTGTGGTTTTTTTTTTTTAAATCTCCTTTGTTTGGCATAAATTATTGCTTTATCATTTGTACCAAACCCCTCTATTCTTTCTGTCTATAGAATCACAGAGCATTTGCATTCTCTTTTTTTTTCTGGAATTAGGCCTAGTTTTATGAAGCTTTAGTTCTTGTCTTGTGCACTGTTAGCTCCTACTTTTTTCTTTTGGCAGTAAAAAAATGCTACACTATTCCTAGGAAACTTCCTAATTCTCTTTTATCATACAGTCTTACATGGCATTTAAAATAGTATTCCTTGCTCCTTCAATGACTTTGTTTTCTATAGCACATCATCAATGCTTCCTAGCAAATACATCAGTATTACTGAAATCTCTACCATTATTCTTAAATGATAAGCCTTGATTAATCCCATGCGGCTCTTTTCAGTGTCGCACCGCTCAGTAGTCCTCTAGCTATTACATTTATTTTGCTTGGCTTTTCCTAGAAAACATGCCACTCCTGACACATAAAGAATGGTCTGTCACATAACCTGACCTAACTAAAGAGATAATTAAGCAATCAGTTTCCTTATTTTCCAGCTGTATTATTTATATAGCAGTCTCATTATCCTTTTTGAATGACCTAAGACATCCTGCTGACTGCTAAAGGTATTTCTAAGTCCTCTGAGGAATCCCCTGTGGAGCTGGCCTCCTCAGTAGCATCACTGCTTAAAAATGTGGCCATATTCCTGCACAGTAGCTCTTATAATTGACAGATATTTTTAAAGAACAAAAAAAGTGGAGAGTTCTGTGAAATTTTGCAAATAAAAAAATGAATATCTATTTACAGAAGTCCTGTATCTTTCCTCTGTCCCCTCATAGATGTATTTATCTGCTGTTTGGCTATGCCCATTTAGCCTCTCCTGAAGCTCATGCGTTCTATTTGTCACATTAATTTAGCATTTCACAAGTACCTCCACTTGATTAGAAGTTTTCCTAAATTTTAGCATCATGGCCTGGAACATTGCATTACCCTGTCTTTTCTGTTTCCTTCCTCAAAATGCATTGTTTCATGACATTTCTTTAAATTCCTACTCTTTAAAACATAAAGTTTGTATAGAACTCTCATTTTTTCTCCCTGTTTACTTCACCTCTTACACAATTACATTAGTAATTTTTCTCACTGTCAAAATTTATAATATCAATATCGTTTTTATCATTTAGTACTAATCTAGATAATTTATAACCATGATTGCCTAGGTAGTAATAGTTGTTAATTATTATATTCACTCCAAAATAATATTTCTTAACTATTTCTACTTCCTAAAGATCACGTTTGTAGTGGAATTAGCAATCATAAACATGGAGACTCAGAGATTTTAATTTATGCATATTTTACATCAAATGCCATACCTCAAAAAAAGATATGCAAAAGCTCTTGTTGGAAGATAGGATTCTTAATATAGAAGGAAGAAATCTTTATTACTTTGTGTCTCTGCATATCAAGTGTAATTTATTCTACTAGTCACTATATTGTAGCATATATACTTCTAAATTATATATAATTACAAAAAAACTAATAAATCTTTTTAGGAAGAAAACCCAGAAAAGCATTTTCATAACATAAAACAGTTTATAAACTAAATGGCAGGAAAGAGAAGTTGCTTCTTTACTCAGCTGTTTTTGGATGAGGAAGACAGAAAGTATTCTGCATGATCATCTCTACTGTATCATGCAGCCACTTTACAAAATACTCAGAATGGCAATCTTCCAAGTTCTACAAAGTAGGGGTTTTTTTTTTGTGTGTGTGTTTGTGTTTTTTTTGCTGCCACCACCATTTCACCCTAAAATATTTCAAATCATCAAGTCCAACCCCTATTTCCAACTTTGTTGTCTTAATAAATGTCATTTGCTTAGGAATTATTAAGAAAAGACAACCATTCTTTGAGCAATAAAAATAAATCAGAAGTCACCAAAATATTGTCAGTGAAGGACAGTATGATTACACAGAACTTTACATCAAGAGGAAACTTAATATGTTCATGTCTTCCCACCATGCTTTGAGAGAGATATATAGGCAAGTTTAAAGGAAAGGCAAGCTCCAAGGAATAATTTAAAAGTTCAGAAGCAGAGAGAGAACCTACACTTTTGAGTAAATAAAAACAATCCAAAAAAAGTTAATTCAGTGGGGGTCTGCGTTGCATGTAAAACAATAATGCTAAATACAGGTAGCATAATTGCACTGAAGACCATAGATGTGGGAAACGAAAGGAACAGAATATCAGTGTAAGCCAATATGAAGGAGGAAGGCTTTTCTACAACTAGCAAAAGGGAAAAAGAAGAGATGAACAGAATTGCAATTGAGCTCTGAGGCTTTCTTCAATTTTTACAGATTCTTGGAAGTATCTAGAATTTTTTCCCACAGAAATTTTCTGTGCCCAACCATCTCTGTCTTACAGTGCAGGCAGTAATCTTTGGAACTACATAGTTTTCAAAAGTACAATATCATTAATATCCCAGGAACATAACGTTCCTACTTTCAGCTCTTATTTTCCACCTAGATGCTTACATACACTCTGTTTGGACATGCCATTTAGCATGCCAAGCCACTTAATTTTTCATTAATCATAGAATCATTTTGGTTGGAAAGGACCTTTAAGTTCATCAAGACCAACCATTAACCTAGCACTACCAAGTTGGCCACTAAACCATGTCCCTAAGCACCACATCTACTCGTCTTTTAAATACCTCCAAGGATGGTGACTCCACCACTTCCCTGGACAGCCCGTTCCAATGTTTGACAACCCTTTCAGTGAAGAAATTTTTCCTGATATCCAATCTAAACCTCCCCTGGCACAACTTGAGGCTGTGTCCTCTTGTCTTATCATTTGTTACTTGGGAAAAGAGACTGACACCTACCTCGCTACAACCTCCTTTCAGGTAATTGTAGAGAACAATAAGGTCTCCCATCAGCCTCCTTTTCTGCAGGCTAAACAACCCCAGTTTCCTCCACTGCTCCTCATAACACTTATGCTCTAGACCCTTCAGCAGCTTTGTTGCCCTTCTTTGGACACAATCTAGCACCTCATTGTCTTTCTTGTATTGAGGGGCCCAAAACTGAACACAGTATTTGAGATTTGGCCTCACCTGTGCTGAGTACAGGGGGATGATCACTTCCCTAGTCCTGCTGGCCACACTATTTCTGATACAAGCCAGGGTACTGTTGACCACCTTGGCTGCCTGGGCACACTGCTGGCTAACATTCAGCTGGCTATCAACTGACACCCCCAGGTCCTTTTCTGCCAGGCAGCTTTCCAGCCACTCTTCCCCAAGCCTGTATCATCACATGGGGTTGTTGTGACCCGGGTGCAGGACCCAACACTTAACCTTGTTGAACCTCATACAGCTGGCCTCAGCCCATTGATCCAGTCTGTCCAGATTCCTCTGCAGAGTCATCCTACCCTCAAGCTGATCAGCACTCCTGCCCAACTTGGTGTCCTCTGCAAACTTATTGAGGGTGCACTCAATCCCCTCTTCCAGATCACTGATAATGATACTAAAGAGAGCTGGCCTCAATACTGAGCCCTGGGGAACACCACTTGTAACCAGCCACTGACTGGATTTATCTCAATTCACTACAGCTCTTTGGGCCCAGCCATCCAGATGTTTTTTTTACCCAGCGAAGCATATGCCTGTTCAAGCCATGAGCAGTCAGTTTCTCCAGGAGAATGGTGTGGGAAAACAGTGTCAAAGGCTTTACTAAAGCCTAGGTAGATGACATCCACAGCCTTTTTCTCATCCACTAAGCAGGTCACATTGTCATAGAAGGACATCAGGTTAGTCGAGCAAAGACCTGCCTTTCATAAACCCATGCTGACTGGACCTGATCGCCTGGTTGTCCTGTACGTGCCACATGATGGCACTCAAGATGATCTGCTCCATAACCTTCCCCAGCACTGAGGTCAGACTCACAGGCTTGCAGTTCCCCAGATCCTCCTTCCGGCCTTTCTTGTAGATGGGCATCCCATTTGCTAATTTCTGGTCAACTAGGACCTCTCCGGTTAGCCAGGACTGCTGATAAATGATGGAAAGTGGCTTGGTGAACACTTCTGCCAGCTCAGTACCCTTGGTTGGGTCCCATCCAGCCCCATAGACTTGTGTGTGTCTAAGTGGTGTAGGAGATCTTTAACCATTTCCCCTTGGATTATGGGGGCTTCATTCTGCTCCCCAGCCCTGTCTTTCAGCGCAGGGGGCTGGGTACCCCCAGAACAACTGGTCTTACTACTAAAGACTGAGGCAAAGAAGCCATTAAGTACCTCAACCTTTTCCTCAGCCTTTGCCACTATGTTTCCCCCTGCATCCAATAAAGGGTGGAGATTCTCCTCGGCCCTCCTTTTGTTGCTAATGACGAAGTTGTTTGTTAGTTGTGTTCAGGCATGTAAGGTACCTTGCATCTGTGTTTCAGGCAACTGGATGGTCTGTGAATTGGATCTTTGAAATGAAAACAAGACTTCTTTGATCCTCAGACTTGAAGAGCATATGAACTCATCTATGATTGCACATTTAAAATTGCTATAGACCAAAATATTGTCAAATTAGAGAGCAATTTATTCCCTCAGTCATCCAGTTGTCCTTTAACACTCTTAAGTAAATAGCTGCTAAAAGACTCAGGAAATAGTCAGGAAGTAACACTCATGAGTTGGACAATGATGTTTGTTTACTCCTGCAAACAAATCTTACTCTGTCTGCCCAGGACTTCAGATACATTGACTGTATAGCTACTTACTGCTTCAAAACAGAAGGTATTGGAGGGTTTGAAAGAACTTGCCATTACAGCTTTTTTTTTGGCTTCAGCTTATTTTCAATTATCTTCAAAGACAAAAACACTCATATAAGGAAAAGCTTCCAGCAGGAAGGCATTTTAAAAGGGTAAACATCAACTTTTAACTTCTTAGAACTCTCTCCCTCATGGGTATTTTGTTGCAAGCTACCCATTTTCCCTCAGTATTATTCCTGGCTCTTCCTTGTTCTCTGTGTATATAGGATATTTAAAAGGTCATCTGCATCTGATTTAAAAAAAAAAAAAAAATCAAGACAGGGAAAAAAAAGCTCCTAAAGCATCAGCGTTTGAATTATGGTTGAAACTATTGGCTATTTATACATTTATCATTTCAAACAAAGCGTAGGTCAAACATTTCTAAAGCTCCCTTTTCTATTATGTTTTTTAATTCCTTGAGTGAACAAACATACTGTGATGAAGTGGACTCTACTTTTCCTGAGCTATGGCTTTGAATAGAAATCATTTCAGTTTTATCAGTTCTTTCCTTTTTTGGAGTATCTTTTTTGTGACAAGCAGATAACAATTTTAAAATTGAAAGATAAATTGAACTGAAAGGAACTGGAGAGTTCAGACTCAACTACTTCCCTGTTTCTCATACTATTTTGAAGCATGATGCAATTTTAAGTGCAATGCATAATCACGTACAAACTCGGAGTTTGGAAACCACCCAAGAGAGCTATAACTGTTCCCTGTGAAGGCAACAAAATGCATCTTACTGGTGATTTTACACCTGCTGTAGACTGTCTTCCCTCTAAATCTTCCCGACAACTCATCAGCACTATTGCACTTCATGCTTGCACAGAGTGGAATTGTCTCTTTTAGAAATTAGTTTCAAAATGGCAGATCACTGCTACTGGGATTATTAAGAAAAAAAAAAAAAAAAGTCAAACATTTTAAAATATTTTTCTCAGAGACTGAGAAAGCCAGTAGCAGAAACCTATCCCAGTGACTAGTAGGATCATACTGACCAGTATCATTATCACTTAACTTCTCATCAAATTCACACCAGAACCAAGCCTTTATTCCGTGAATTATTTATATTGTAACTACCACCACTTTTGTTGTAGACATCTCCTGCACTCAGAAAAAAGTCTGCCTTAGCTGCAACTTAAAGGGTGCTCATCAAAAAAATACACAAACACACAGAAAATTTCTCTGACATATTATGTCACAGTTTGAGTTCCCAGGTTCTGATTCTAAATTGTGGTCGCAATGCATCAGCTTTTATTCTTCTTTGAAAACAAAAATGGTGTATATTGATAAATGGCTTGCATTCAAGTGTCAATGTATAAAAAAAGTAAAATGGAGAAGTTGAATAATCTTCTTCACTCTTATATCAAAACTAGCAAGTTTTCATTAAACCATTCATACATTCCCAGTGGCTTTCATTTACCATACTACCTAGTAGCACCGAACACCATTAGATGTAGCTTCCAGTTAGCTGACAGAAAAAGAGGAAACACTATTCAGCTAGTAGTCGCTACTCATATTTGCATTAGCTTGACTAGACTTGAAAAGTATTTGCATAAGGGGTAAGCACATAAAAGCAATTAGAGGGATGCAGAAAATTATAAAGTGAAACCCCCGCACTGTTTTGAAAGTGTTATTTGTGAAGCACTCACAGCAGATTAAAATTAAATATGAGCATAGTGTATGATTTTACAATACTGAGATCTATTGACACATGGAAAAGGAAATAGCAAAAAAATGTTTTAATATACATGAGCTAAGTATGTTATTATATAGAGTGCAGGTGCCCAGGTGTTGGCAGGGGGGTTGCTGGGGCAGCCCCTGTGAGGAGCGGCCGGGGCTGCCCTGCGCCGGCGCCTCGGAGAAAGCCTGTGTCGGAAAGGGCAAAACGCTGCCTGTGACATATGATATATATAGGACATGCTACCTTTCATTCCTGTCAAACCAGTTCTTCTCTGCTAAGCTAGAGTTTGAATGGCACCACTGTTAGATAACCTACTTTTTAATTTTATTTTTTTTTTGTTTCATTTTGCTATCCTTGCCTATTTCCATCCTTTTTTCCTTCCTTCCTTCCTTTCCCACCAATATGTGCTGTATCTCCTCTAATACCTCACTTGACAGTTTGAGCTACCATCATCTAATGAGGCCCCACTGGTTTTATGACACAGGTCTCTTGCAGTGCTAGGTGATTCTGGTTGGATGAACAGTCCTATTAACTTTACCATTTTAGAGAAAAAGCACAATCCCAAAACAGTTTGCCTGTTCAGTCTTTAAGACAGGTTTTAAGCAGAGAAACATTCAACATATCCAGCATTTCTCCTTAGCAGAATAAATACTGACACTGAACTTCCTGAGAAGGACAAAACAGCCTTGGAACATCTACCCTTAGCATTGTTGGATGCCGTCTGCATCCCTAAAAAAAAGCCTAAAAGGACAGTAATCCATTCCAGTACTATTTCACTGTGAAGCAGTGGAGTTTCACCGTAGGCCTCTGTTCTTCCTCATCCTTTCCAAGATTTGCCAGTCTAAAGAGGCAATCAGAAATGCTCACTTAGGTCTTTCATTTACAGTGCCTGGCACATCTGACCAAAATTACGATCAGATAATTTTGACATCAGGGATCATCTCCTTAAGCAGTTGGATTGAGTAAGCTTTCAGTATGCCCTACCCAAATGACCCAATCCCTCTTCCCTTGTTACCAGACAACACTGTTAAGAAACTCATATGCACAGACATCTGTCCAGGGCTGGGAATCCACAGCCTTTGAACAAATATATCTATCTGGCTTTGAATTCAGGCACATGACAACTGTGGCTTCTTCAGTCTTCACTAAAAGACTGGTGGATATTACAAAGCCTTTGTATTCCTTAACAACTGCCTGTTAATTCTGTCCTGTCTCATCCAGTAAAACCCTGTATCTTGTAGGGATACATCCAGTACAGTAGCTAGTAAATAATTCATTCTTTATGGGAATAAAAACTTGCTTTTCAGCCAGGTCGGCTCTTTGCCACCAGTACCTTCTGCTGCTGTTTAATGAAGCAAGAAGTCAGAGACTCCCAACATACGCTGAGGTTTCCAAAGGAATAGTCCTTTTGCAAAATAAACCCTCTGCATACTTCAATTTAGAGTAAATGTTGAATCTAACAATTTAGAGTCATAAACTCCCTACTAAGCTCGATCCCTACAGAGTTTGAGAAAGAATTTAAATCTCAGCACTCACTGAGAATCAATCAGCCTCCAGTACAATCTTACAGGAAGCTTTGGATGCCTCTGATGTTATGGAAAAACAGTGGTTGTACCATGTGTTTTGAGAAGCCATCATAGCTCCTATGTTCTGGACTACAAAAAGAGGTAGAAAAGGACCAGTTCTTCTAAAAGAAAAGAAATTGAAATGTATTTCACTCTGACATTCTTGACCTGTATATCTAGGTCAAGAAATATCTAGGAGCCCACACATGTGCACCCACAAAAGCAAGCTTTCATATCCTTGCCATAAATTGGTGTCTTAAATAACCCTCTTCACAGCCTATGTGTTAAGTCTTGCTGAGATAGAAATAATTTTCTAAATGTTGTTGTCCCTCAAGTGTTGATCTCACCACACTGCAGTATCTTCAATGAGGTAAGATTTTTGAAGATATACAGCTGTGAACATCTTGCTTTTTGTAGTTACACCAAAAAAATCCCAAGTGGAAACTGTTAAAGGACAAGTTGTCCTTTTTCATCTTGGCAGCTAAGTGCTAGACACAGCAGATCACAATTAATTTATTCAGTTTGCATAATATCTTTCTCCCTTTCCATTCTTCTTTATTTAACCCTGTCACAAGAATCTGCTTTAGGTAAAAATTCAGCCTCTACAGAACTTCGGTGCCACAGAGCTGATTTCTTTCACCTGAAAGGGAAGACATTTTACGCTCAATCAGAACTTCACACCAAATATTAAGATGGCATATAAATGATTTCAATTCAAATCCTGCTCTTTAGTGTCTCATGGCACCAAAGGTCTGTAAAAAAGAAAGAGCTATGGTAGAAACACTCTTCAGGAATCAAAATACAGAAGTTTAAAAGAGTTTGGTAAGTCTTCATCTTACCACTACAACAGCAGCCCTTCATTGAGATCTTCTTTTTTTGTGCCCTACTTGGCAGTGAACCCTTTGAAATCAAGGCAACATACTCTTTTGTATTACCCTCTCCAAAACCAGTATTTCTTGTAGCTGCTGCATCAGAAAGAAAAGTCCATTCAAATTCCTGCCCAGGATGGTTTGTCTTTCATCTCTCTCAGTAAATTATTTTGTTTAATCTTTCCTTAAAACTAGCAGTTTCTTCAACAGTGACAATGCTATGCACGTCTGATCTTAGGTAATCTTGATCCTTTCATGTTAACAGAACATGGACTTTCAGGAAAATGCATCTATCTACCTCTGATGTTGCAAAATTCTATGTAAAATATTTCTCATTGGATTATGGTCTACATGACGCAATACTAAGCAATACTAACAATACTAATCAATATGAATGAATACTACCAATACTAACTTAAAACAGTATATTTAATTCCAATAGACATACATTTAACTAGAGTACAAGCAACATCTGAGGCTTCCCTACTTCACATCTCTATGACTGGGTGGTAAGCTGTCCTGGGCTCCATTCACACTTTTATTACACTACTCTTTTGCTGAGGTGTCTAAAAGCAATGCCACTTTTGGGACAGCTGTCTTTCAGGATTTATCAAGTTAAGAATGTGGGCCCTTCCTTCAGGTACCAATTCTGTGATATATCATCCACAGAGTCAATAGGCACAGATAGTTACTAAAAGGAAAAGACAGGCTACAAACCAGTAACTCTTCTTGAAACTGTGTCATGTACGCATACATTGCTAATACTTCAAGTCCTTTCCTCAGAATCCTGTCTGTGTTGGGGTTCTTGAACTGAGAGGAACTAAGCGAGGTTGACATGGTCTACACTTTACACCATCAAAGATAATGGGTGCACTTAGAAGCATGTAATTATGAACTGCATGGGTAATCCTTTTGGTAACAGTTCTAATATGGCACATGCAAAATTATATATAATTTTGCATCATATATTCGCACATAAATTTATCTTTGAGATACTAAAAACCACTGCAATGTAATTAAGAACTTCAGTGTTTCAAAGTACTGAAAAATTCATGTTGGTTGATCCTTTATACAATAAAACTGCTGTGATGAAAATTGCTGGAAAAAGTAATTATCTATCTCAGAAAGCAAAGTGGGAAGAATATCTGCAAGAGTGAAACAAATGGCAAGATTTGGTAAAATAATAAAGAAGGAAAATAAACTTTAATGTGGATGAAGAATGTACTTGTAAATTTATTTTTGAATGACTATGGAGTAAGATACTGTTGGTACACAGTACTGCTTCCTTTAGGTGACAACTATTAGAGTATAATTTTTAGATTTAAAAGAAAAATGTTTTTTCTTGATATACTCAAAATAAATTGAAGTTTTTCAGAACAAGTTTGAAAATGCATAATACTTTCTAATTGCACCACTTTATAAGAATAATAAATGGGCCTTGAAACAATATACTAACAAAAAGAAACAAAAATTATGAAACAGCTTTCAGTATGTTAAGAAAGAATAACAGAGCATACACAGACTTTCTGCACAGAAAAAGACATAAAGGAACTATTAACCATAACTCTAACCCCAGATATTTATAAAATGGCTTTTTTGATATGAGATTTAAGCTTCTTTTTGAACATCCTTGCATTGTTTCTCCGAAGTTGGGAAAAGTACCTTTTCTCAGAATTACTGTCTTCTAGTACATTTTTGCAAACGTAGCTCAAAGATAAATTGTGTCATACATACATAGGTCTGGTTTCCCACATTGCTCTTTTTTATGGCTTCAACCTTTACTAGAAACCACCATTGTAATTATTATTTAGGGTTCTGCATATACAAAATTCACTTATATTGTTTTGATTTCTACCCTCAGGATGCTGTGTATTACATGAAGGAAAGGATGACCACCTTCCTTTCTTATAATAATAATATTGACCTGAAGCAACCACTGAATGTCCATAATCACTCAATATGTACTTTGCCACCATTTCACAACCGTGGTTGACTAAACCAAGGAACTCTTCAGCTGTTACTGGATTATGTTCCCATTCGTTCATTGAACCTCATTTCCATCATATTATTCTAGTAGAACATTCTCAAGCCAACTTAAAAAAAACAGCAAATAAATGAATACATAAATTGCATGGTGAATTGTAGACACTGATTTCAAGAGTAGTGCGATATTCAGTAGTTTTCAAGCTCCCTTGACAGATATATAGATGCAGGATAAGAAACAAGACAAAATAGAACAATTATGAGCTCAGAAAGCAAACAGATGTATATCACAAATCCATATGAATCTGGTAGCCTCAGTGCTGGAATTTCTGCTGATCCTTTCACTGGCCTGTTTGTGATCTAACTATTATCATCAATTTTAAAAATCACACTTAGTGCATATTTTAGACTGGAACCTCTCCATGACAAATATCCTCTCCTAGTTATTGACCATGAATCATCAAGTTCTAACTTGTGCTGTTACTCTCTCATATAATTTCCAAACACCATCTCCAAATATGTTGCAGGGTAATTAACAGGAAGATGTCATTTTATATCGCCCACCTATCCAAATCATTTTGGCTTTGGATAAAATCAGATAAAAGGAAACATCCAGAAATATTTTGACTATGCAACCCAGATGGCCTTTGGAAAGGTGAGCACAACACTAGGGAAAAGAGATAGCTACTATAAAGTCTATGTACTACAATGTTAATATTAATTATTTTTCTCTAATAATTTGAGAATTTGGACTATCAGACTGCTAAAACATTAATTAGTGTAACAATCAATTTTTAGCCCCACATATAATCTCTGCTTCCTTTTCCTTCTTTATGCAAAACTCTCCCCATGCAAATACAATGCTGTAGTACTCTTCATTTCACATGTTTTTTCTGCACTTTTCCCAAACTTGTCAGAAAATTACTGTAGGGCAACTTTATATACTCAGGTTGATTTTAAATTTACTTGCTCAAATTAGCAACTTTTTTTCTCTAACCAGAGCAAAAAAGGTGAAAGTGCAGTCTTAATTGCTTCTCAAGTTTCTTCTCAGTTCTGTACTCTTTGCTGTTTTACTTATCTTTACTTATGACTTCCCATTTGCAAACACTTATTTTCTCTCAGCCCAAGTAATTATGTTTACCAACATCTCTTTTCCTAATGCAGATGAGTTAGCCTATAAAATGTTAACCTTTTTCCCTCTAAAGAATCCTCCTTCACTCATCCCATGCCTTACAACCTCAGCTATTCTGTGATTCTGTGATTTTCAGCAAGTCAGTATTTCCCTGCAGTATTTTACCAGTTCAAAACCATGTAAAAAATGAAAATCTGTATTACAGAAAATGAAATTTACTATAATTGAAAGAGGGATCCAAGAAAGATGGATAGTATTCAAGGACCACCTCCTTCAGGCTCAGGAGCAATGCATCCCAACCAAGAAGAAGTCAGGCAAAAACAACAGGAGGCCTGCATGCATGAACAAGAAGTTCCTGGACAAACTCAGACACAAAAAGGAAGCCTACAGAGTGTGGAAGCAAGGGCAGGTCACCTGGGAGGAACACAGGGAAATTGTCCGAGCAGTCAGGGAGCATGTTTGGAAAACAAAAGCCCTGATTGATAGAATTAAATCTGACCAGGGACGTCAAGGGCAACAAGAAGTGCTTCTATAGGTCAGTCAGTGATAAAAGGAAGACTAGGGGAAATATGAGCCTCCTCCTGAAGGAAACGAGAGACCTGTTTATCTGGGGTATGGAGAAGGCAGAAGTACTCAATGACTTCTTTGCCTCAGTCTTCATGGGCAAGTGCTCTAGCCACCACACCCAAGTCACAGAAGGCAGAAGCAGGGACTGGAAGGATGAAGAACCACCCACAGTAGGAGAAGATCAGGTTCGAGACCATCTAAAGAACCTGAAGGTGCACAAGTCCATGGGACCTCATGAGGTGCATCCATTGGTCCTGAGGGAACTGGCAGAAGAAGTTGCTCAACCACTCTCCATAATTTTTGAGAAGTCATGGCAGTCTGGTGAAGTTCCCACTGACTGAAAAAGGGGAAACATAACCCCCATTTTCAAGGGAAAAAAGGAAGACCCAGGGAACTACAGGCCAGTCAGTCTCACCTCTGTGCCTGGCAAGATCATGAAGCAGATCCTCCTGGAAAGTATACTGAGGCATATGGAAATCAAGGAGGTGGTTTGTGACAGCCAATATGGCTTCACTAAGGGCAAATCATGCTTGACAAATTTGATGGTGTCCTACGATAGGGTTACAGTGTTGGATAAAGGAAGATTGACTGATATCATCTACCTGGACTTGTGTAAAACATTTGACACTGTCCTACATGATATCCTTGTCTCTAAATTGGAGAGACATGGACTTGATGAATGGACCACTCGGTGGATAAGGAATTGGCTGGATGGTCGCTCTCAAATAGTTGTGGTCAATGGCTCAATGTCCAAGTGGAGACCAGTGATGAGTGGCGTTCCTCAGGGTTCGGTATTGGGACAAGTCCTGTTTGACATCTATGTCAGCAACATGGACAGTGGGATTGAGTGTGTCCTCAGCAAGTTCGCCAACAACACCAAGCTGTGTGGTGCAGTTGACATGCTAGAGGGAAGGGATGCCGTCCAGAGGGACCTTGACAGGCTTGAGAGCTGGGCCTGTGCAAACCGCATGAAGTTCAACAAGGCCAAGTTCAAGGTCCTGCACCTGGGTCAGGGCAAGCCCTGGTGTCAATACCAGCTATGGGATGAAGGGATTGGAGCAGCCCTGAGGAGAAGGACTTGGGGGTAATTGTTGATGAGAAGCTCAACATGAGCTAGCAATGTGCACTTGCAGCCCAGAAAGCCTACCTTACCCTGGGCTGCAGCAAAAGCAACATGGCCAGCAGGTCGAGGGAGGTGATTCTGCCCCTTTACTCCACTCTCGTGAGACCCCACCTAGAGTACTGCATCCAGCTCTGGGGTCCCCAACATGGACATGGAGATGTTGGAGCAAGTCCAGAGGAGGGCCATGAAGATGATCAGAGGGCTGGAGCACCTCTCCTATGAAGAGAGTCTGAGAGTTGGGCCTCTTCAGCCTGGAGAAGAGAAGGCTCCAGGGAGAAGTTATAGCAGCCTTCCAGTACCAGAAGGGGGCCTACAGGAAAACCAGAGAGGGACTTTTTACAAGCGCATGTAGTGATAGGATGAGGGGTAATGGTTTTAAACTGAAAGAGGGTAGATTTAGATTAGATATTAGGAAGAAATTCTTGACTGTGAGGGTGGTGAGACACTGGAACAGGTTGCCCAGAGAAGTTGTGGATGCCCCCTCCCTGGCAGTTGAGCAACCTGGTCCTGTGGAAAGGTGTCCCTGCTCGTGGCAAGGGGGTTGGAAGTAGATGATCTCTTAGGTCCCTTCCAACTGTAACCATTCTATAATTCTGTGAAATTTGTGTGTTTATCACCAACCATTGGTGCTAGCTGGTACCAACTACTGCTGACACTAACTTCCACTTTCAAGCAAATTACCATTTTGAGTTAATTCCTTGTACCTGTTTGAACTTCATTGTCGCATTATATGTTACATATTTTTCAATAAATCACATGGCAAAACATAAGTGTCAATTGAAAATAATTTAAAGGACACTTCCAGTGTCTATGTATGCATCTAGTATGCTACGCAGTCGTATGTGAAGTTCTGCTGACTTCTATCGTAGTTCACTTCCTAACCACCTAATTTCTATCACATGGTTGTTAATGAATTTTACTCACTGCAGTTTACTGAAATGCAAGGAGAGTTAACGAGGAAGAATTTTTTTTCTTCTAAATAGGTTGCATTCTTCAAGCATAAGCACAGAAAAAGAATGCATTATGTTGTATGAAACACGAAATATTCAAAGAGAAAGAGCTGAAAAAGAGTTTTATAATGAATTATAAAATATTATGTTTTGATACAAAAGAAATACTGAGTGGGCTGCTGGTAGGAGCAATGTGCTAAAGTAAACAAATTTGTCAACATGTCTTCATTTGTTTCATTCAAATATTTCTGAATAGCAATATTAGTTTAGTGATTCTAGCAGGACAAACTATATCTATTGCCTGAAAATCTGCTTCTTATGCATTAGAATAAAACATAGAAATTAGGGCTCTGTAGAAAGATAAGTAAACTTGACAATTACACAGAAATCTTAATGAGAAACTTACCTTGCCTACGTACTGATAATCAGATCCTGTGTATTCCTCCAAAAGAAAAAACTGGTTCCACATCCAGCCTCGCTTCTGGCGATGAATTGCTTTTCCATCGTTTCCTGATGCACGTCCCCCAAAGCTTTTGGGTCTGAGATCAGGAGTCCTTCTGAACAGCATTTCTGTATTGCAGGGATGCGGTAGCCACATCCAGAGCAACAGAAGCAATAGGACTTGCTGTATTGTCATAGTCCTCCACTGCTGAATCTTTTTAAGCTGGTCAGCGATGGAGTCTACAATTTTGTTTTTCTTGACTTGCTTTTTATGTCTCTAGTTGCTGATGCAGCCAAGCAGTTTCCAGCAACTCATCTCTGAACTGTGCATAGTAACCAAATCCTGAAAATAAACAGGGAATAGACAACGTAAGTTGAAATGCTTTCACTCCCTAGTGTCCAACATCCTTGCTGCTGTATGCTGTAGATACAAAACATTATGACATAAAAAGCAACCTGGTTAGCAATATAAAGGTTATCCAGAGAGGAAGAACATTGTTAATATGTTAGGTAGCTGCTGTCAAAGCACTTCCTAAGAAAGAGTAAAAGCTCCCTGAGATGATCAACTATTTCCCCTTTAAAACCTTTCAATTTAGAAGCTTCTTGATATAGAAAGTGGGATAAATGTTGCTGAAACTTACACATTAAATACTGCTGCCTTTGCTTTAAATGTTTCCACCTGATTTCATTTACAAGAATCCCAGTGTTTCATTAATCTTACTATCAAGAGAACTGGAAAGCCAACACAAAGTAGTTTTAGAAATGAGGAAATGGTAAAACACCAGTTCTCCAGGGTGTTTTAAATGGCAAAAGATAATATCATATGCATCAGAAGAAATACAACATGACAAGAAGCAAACTTTTAGACAGAAAAAGTTCTTGAGATGATCTTGCAATATGGAGTGATGCAAGCTTAGCCTTAAAATGTAGGAAGTATTTAAAAAATGACAGCCTGTTTTGCAAGTATCCTGAATAACTAATTTTGGAAAGTAATAAAATTAATCACATTGTGGGAAGTGATTTTACAGAGAGAAGGCAAGCCTCTCCTAACTCATCTTTGTTTTGTCTCCACTTTTTTTTTGTTTTGCTTTGTTTTCTTCTAGTTTTTCCTTCTGACAGAACCATGAGATGTTATTTCAGCAAGACAAATTTAACCAGGTTCTCTTCACTTCACTTCTGTCTCAGCATTTAAAGAGTAACGTTTTTTGCTAGTGAGATCATTTGGTAATGTTTTCCTTCAGTATATCATGAAAACCTATGATTTGCCTTATTAAAAGGTTATAGTTTCTGCAAATTTTAATCAGGGTAGTTTGTTTTTGTTTTTGTGTTTGTTTTTTTTTTTAGCATGTCCACATAAAACAAAATGCATGGATGGTAGTTGCAGTTCCTTGCATATTCTTCCATATGTGGCAGAAAACTCAAGTAGTAAAAAGCTTGGGTTGTTTTTCTCTTTTCTGATTTTGATAGGTAAGTAACATCGCGCACAGCAATCTCATGTGTGTTCTCATTTCAATAACATTATAATATAGCTCACTATCATCTTAAATATTTTTATTTTTCAAATTAGAGAAATTCTTTAAGAAATTCTTTGTGTTTCAGTTTGATATTGATGCGCTATTTAAGATATTTCCAGTAAGCCTGTGTTGATTAAAAGAGTTAGCAATAACCTGTCAGGGGTTTAGAGTGGAAAGCCTGTGAAATGTAGTGATTTCTTACAGTTAAAAGACTCTGTGTGTGTGTGCATGTGTGTGTGTTAATAACTGAACAGATTCAGTCAGGAAACAGCTTTTGTCTTCAGGGTTAAATTCTCTCAGGAGAACATTTTCCGCTCTCATCCAACATCTGGAAGACTAAAGAACTTCTCAAAGCCCACTGCTTTCAAGGACTTTATCCCCAAGACTGTTCACAGTAACTCACAGGTGTTCATTTCCATTTGTCTTAATAAACAGCAGGTTATGTATAGTTTCATTTACCCCTTCTTTCTTTGCTCCTATAACTTTGACATTTACTTGATTTGTGAACTTTGAATACTACCCAGAACAATCTGTTCTAGTATACAGAACTAATAACATAAGCTGAATTATATCAGCAGGTACAAAGTGGAGATGTGGTACTCCACCTTGGAAATTATTTATCACAACTCATAGTTATGTTCTTTTGAAAAAAAGGTATACTGAGTGAGAGAGAAGGACTATGATTTATTCTCAGATACTTAGAAATGTTTCTTCACAAAGACCATAGGAATTTGAAACTTGAAATTAGCTCTTCAGGATATTATTAATTTCCTTGAAAATTAGAAAGCTATGGGTTTGGGGTTTTTTTTGAAAAGGAGAAAAGGAGATATATTTTTTTTTTTTTTTGGTGTGGGTTTTTAATGTTTTTTCACTTTCTTGTTGCCATCAGTATATATATTCCATTATTCACACATTATTATTTGATGTAGAAGTGTTGTTAAATTCCTCTTGGGAAATAATACTTCAATATTAGGGGTAGTTATTGAATTTCCTTCTTGTTAAATTAGGTCAACAGAATAAAAGCTCAGATGAAATTTGTTAAAGTTACAAAAGCAGCTAATGCACATGGACTTGGCAAGCGTGGCTGCTTAATGGATGTATGTACCAGCAAGGTCTTTTCCCTCCTTTGCGACTTCTGTTGGAGTTCAGCTTCCTGCTTTAAATGTAATGAGTTTGATAGTAATCTACACTAAAGAAATAAGCCTTACCTTCAAAAATACGCTATCAAACAAGAAAAAAAAGATAGAACTAATAATAATTAAATAAAAAGCACTGAAATAAAGGAAATGTTTGAAGATAATTAGATGAAGGAAACCTTTTAATATATAACTACAGAAAACATACAGAAGTCCCAGTTCTGTAATACATTGCACATGTGGGTTCTGTGCTGCCCTGCCAGAGTTGGAAGTCAATGGAGGAAGATAAATTTATTAGTTGGTTTTTTTTAATTCACCAGAAAACTAATTGGAAAAATGACTAAATTTTGGTGAAAATGTTGTCTTAGAAGAGGGTCTGAGAACTCAGCAGAATTGTAATAGTTTTACTGGCTTCAAACAGTTTTTTTAAAGAACAGAGATAGCTTTAAATAACCTTAAATAGTTTTCAATGAAACTATTTCACCAGTCTTTCTCCTCAAATCTCTCTCTACCTCTTCTTTCAGAAGATCACTTCTCAACTTTTTCTCACAATAGAAAAGAAAAAAAAAATTATAAAAAAGTTTTCTAAAAAATATCAAATATGTGCAAGGTTCCACATTTCTCTGTGATATCCTTCTAAATAGCATTAAACTTACTACAGAGGAACATTGTGCCCAACTCTGCTCTTGTTTATACAGTGGTGGGTTTTTTAAATTCTTTTTAATGAGTTTTCTTGGAACAATCTCTAGTATGGAGGAGATGGATCAATCACCACTGAAGCTATTAATCATTTCACCATTAGCTTTCAGCCAACAATTTAAAAACAATTAGGCAGTTCACTTTCCTCATGCTAATCACTTCTATATCTCTCAGAACTTCAAAGAAAACATTTTAATGCAGCTCCAACTGTATTCATGTGATTTCAAATGTAATTTTTGCAACATTTGGAAAATATTATATTTTGCTTGCTCAATCATGCAACCCCCCTAATAATACTAAAAATTACTTCATATCATTTGAAACTCATGAGGTTTAACAGACACATAAGCTGGGCCATGAATACCTGTAACTGATGCACCTCTCAGACTCCCATTTACTGGTTGCTCCAGGAGGTTGATTTTTTACAGCCGAGATGTTATTTCTTTAGTAAACTATTTCCTCTTTTTGTCTCTCTTTCTGCATTAATGTATAGCTGCTTTTGGAAGTCTGCAGAATTAAATTTAAAGTAAAAACTGTGATACAAATAAAAAGCTTGTCTGTTTTTTTTAATAGCAAAATTTTAGTAAAACTGTCTTGTGAAGAGCAAATTTGAACAGCAAAAAATTGTACTTGGGATAGCTGCCATTTATGATTTTTGTTCCACATTTAACCTTGGTCAAACTTGACCCGATTTTTAATTGTGTAACATTTCAAAAAACTTGTTTAAAGAAAGATATTTACGCAATGCCATTTCTGTTTTCACCACTTGTTTCAGTTGGGAGTCATTATCTATTCATACCTTTAATCTTGTCTTTCAGTCCTATTTTGCTATATTTGTACAAAATAAAGACAGTTTTGGTACCAAAGATGCTTCATGATGAATTAGGTTAAACTACATTGGAATTTTATGAGGAGAACAATTTTTAATTTTATTACAATTTAAGACACTGGAGCATATTTTGTTCTTGTTTTGTTCTTGCTCTGCAGAGGTGACACCAATAGGGCAGTTCTTAGATGCAGCCACAGTGAGAAAGTTTTCTTATTTTCTGCCTATTTCTCCAAATCTTTGGTCTCCCTTCAGCCACCAGTATAGAGCTACGACCACAGGCTGCAGGCCCTCTTTCGAAGTGGCTACAGCCATCAGCCATGAGACATAGTTGTTACCATTTTGGTTTCCTCCTTCAAGTAGGTAACTTGGTAAAGTGCCTCTCTATTTCATTAGAACTCTTGACTCTTGGCTTATGATGTCATAAACAATATTCAAAACTGGCTAGGTTTTGGAATAATAGGAACTACTTAACAAGCTAGTAAAGACGGAAATGGGAAGGTAAAGGTTCTGCACTTAAGTGCAGAAAAACTGCATTTCCAATGAGCCTCAGAAGAACCTCCAGCTCAGCTAATCTAGTTGTTTTAACTTATTTGCCATCTCTTTATCAAAACCAGGAATAAAGTTCTAATACATTAGAGCAGAGTACGATGAAGCAAGTACTTTAAAGAAACATCTTTGCAAGAGACTCTTATTCAAAGCACAACAAAATATTTCACTCTGTAAGTGTAACTTACAGGTGTAAGCTATCCCTTAAGGGAAAAAGAAGACAATACTTTTTATAAAGGTTTTCAAGAGTACTTGAAGCAAACAAATGAGCTCTTTCAAATGATCTGTTCTTAATGGATTCTAATCTCATCATTCCTTGTGTTATAGATTTATGTTCCTTGCTTTATCTATTATATCCCAATGAAGTTGCCTAAAGCCATTAATAATGTAATTGCCTAGTTCTGAACTCATGAGATAATTGGTAAATTGACAATAAGTTGCTTATTTCATAAGCTTCAGCAGAACACTTACACATCGCAATGACCACACTTTGAGTTATTAAATTATAACATGAATTTGCAAAGTAATCAGTTGTATCTTTGAACTTTAGAACTCAATCCTCTTTATGAAGTCCTGCAACCCTTCCACTTAGGAATTTGAATTGAGTATGCATAGTTGGATGCTAAACTAAAAAAAGCAACAAACATTTCAGGAATTATGTATTTTAATTAGTAATAGTAATTATATTTCCCAAGTGTCAAAACTACTTTACTCAAATTAGAGTTTTTCCTATTATTGTCATAGTTCACAGGGAAAAAGACTGAAAAACAAGCAGAGGAAACAAAGAAAAGGCAAATACTGAGCATTATAACTTTCGCTACAAGAGTTAAGTAGTATTTTAGGTAATAGAGAATACATAGAAACATATCTTATATCTTATTTTTAAGCATATTTATATAGTACAAATCCTAATTGTCATTAAAAAATAAGTTAACATGCACTATTCCGATTTCAAAGTGGAAGGTTGAAAATTCAGTCTGGTAGTTCAGTAGATGTGATATCCAAAAATTGATAAAATAACCCCAAGTGGACATTAAACTGAAGAGGAAGAAAGCATTAACACCTCACTCCTCCAAGTTCCCCTGCTGCAGGGAACATTGTCCTCCTCCTTGTGAAGATCTCTGGATGCCTCACCACAACTATTCCCTGTTCTTAGGGAAGACTGGAACCCTCAGTCTTAAGACACAGCAGGACATTGAAAGAGTGAGCAGAACACCAGAGAAAAGGCATAATATATTAGTAAGTTATCTTGCATAACAATTTTGACTATTAATGTGGCTTTTCTGTATTAATTAGATTACTTGGATACTTAGCAATAATTCTTAGCACTCTGTATATGTTGAATTCACTTTTTCTCACAGCAAGACATCAAGAGTAGTGCACTATTATGGTAATTCTCTACTTAGACATTTAAATTTACATTTGTCCCTAAAATTTTGGGAGAGAAGTTATGCATGCAGCAGTGACAAAGTGGTAAGCTATTTGTGGACATGCAAAAGTTAAGTAAATCATTTCTGTACCCTGTGAGGTTCCCATAACATTTTATTCCTGCAGCATCCTGTTCTCCCTTTTAGATGACTCTTTCCTATCTGATTATATATACTGAGTTAACTTTCACAGGTCTTGGTAGCTACCAGTATTTTTCTACATAATTTGGATAAACAATTGGAGAGTTAATTTATTAAGTTTACAGAGCACATAAAAAAAACCCCCAGAATTTAAAAAACCCAAAACAGAACTAAGGTATTCCCCAAAAATTAAAGGATTTATCTGAAATGTGCAGGATATGATTTAAAGAAAAGAAGTTGAAAGATCATAATAGGTTGCACAACATAGGAAGAAACTATCTAAGCACAGTTCTGGAGAAAATAATTGAAGAACAGGAGTATAAGAGTTCTGAACAATCTCAATATGGTAGTTTTTTTTATTGCTCATCTTAAAAAAAAAAAGGAGGAAAAGTAGTTATGTGAACAGGAATATTATTCTTGAGAAATACAAAGTAATCCTTTCTCTCCACTCAGCCTCATTTCAAATGCTGTGTCCAGGTTTGAACATCACAGTACCAACATGTAAATAATCAGAAATCAGGCTAGCAACAAAATGTTTAGGAAAGAATTGTTATTTTTGAGGAAAGAAGAACTACACCTATTTGCCTAGTCTACACAGAGAAAAAAAGATGAAGGTGGTAAGACTGTAGTTTTCAGAAACACTGTTGAAAGTAAGAAATTATTCTCAATGCCCACCACAGATGTATAAGTGCTTGATTTCAATCACAACAATGATGATTTAGGTTAAGCATTAAGAAAAACTTCTTGTATATTTGGAGGGGTAGTCGGCAGTCAAAATGAGACATGACTGAAGGTTTGGAAGAACAGTTTGAGCAAACTGCTTTCAGAAATGGGCTACCTGTAGCTGGTGTGACCAGAGGATTTCTCAAGATCTTTTCAAGCTTCTTTTCAAGAACTGTATCCCATCTTTTTCATTATTTCTTCTCATTATGTCTTCCTACCTCTGGTGCCACTGGTACCAGTAACCTCCCTGTTTTCCTATATATGAATATGTATTATTAAGTCCAGCTCAACCCCATCCTTTTCCATTTATCTGATTTAATCTCAAAAGCAGCTGTACATTTACTGTTGTGGATTGAAAGGAATTTAAATTCTCTTGCTTGCCAGCCAGCATAGCCTGCTCTTGCACATCAAAGGATAGAGTCCTAGCCACACAGCTCCCTCCCATTTAGATAAGGTCTGTGCCAGTCCTCTGAGGCTCCCTCCATAAGGTTTTGGAGTTGCATTTATCCAATCATCTGCTATATTCTCCCAGATAGAGAGTGAATTTAGCATTTTCTTACTCCACCCTGGATTCATCCCATGTATTCCTTCCTAAATGATTCTCCTCTTTGCATTTCTCCTCTTTGGAGGAGGGGATTTCTCTTCTTTGTGGCCACACTGCCTTCTGAAACATCCGCATTCCATTATTAGGAGACCTTTCTCTTTTATAAAGAAGGTAGTGCTCTACCTCATCTACTAAAAAAAAAACCAAAACAAACCAAAACCCACAAAATCAGTTATAGCTTTTAGTATTTGATTATACTTTTTCCTTCCTTCCTTCTTTCCTTCCTTCCTTTAATTAAAAATAAACAACCAAAAAAACACCTCTCAATTTAAAAAAATATCCCGTTCTGATATTTAGCATGCATGCTAGGGAAAGGAGAGAGTGATGGTGGAGAGGAAGACAATGACCCATTCTGATGGGAAGCAGCAAACAACAAGTTCCAGAATGTTTTCTTCTCTGAAGAAGTATGGAGTAAGAGGAAAAAAGTGATTTATCAGAGAAAGTAAATCTATTTGCACTATTATAACATTGTAATTTAGACACAAGTGCATATACTAAAGAGATATTGTTAACACGCCATTTTCTTGTTCTTATTCATTTCAGTCTATGTTTGACAGACTGTGATTTTTTTCTGGAAATGAAAAGATTAGAAAATTCTGTCTGAATGTTGCCAAGAGCCAAAACAGAGATCATTGAATATCTAGACCTGGGGACTTAATATCGTTTCTCCCTGTACTGAAGGGTTTTCCTGAACAGGGTGAATTGTAATGAATAATGCTGAACAGTTACAAAAAGACATTTTTTTCCTTCAGGGCAGGTGGAATTTTAAATCTCCAATGTTTTCACCTGCCAGCAAACTCTAAGCCTTATTAGAGAAATAGAATAAGCACAGAAGCGTGCCAAATATCTAAAAACTCACCATAATCTCATCAGAAGTTTATATCTTCAGTGCAGGCTGAAGCCTTACAGCTTCAGAGAGCAGAGGCAGTTCACTAAAGCAAAAAGAATTGGGGCATTGAGAGATCGTGCCTGCTTAGAAAACTGTGTAATTTAATAAAGTGTTCATTGATGTCTACACAGTGGCTCCTCAAACCTGTGTTAGTGCCTGTGCCTGCAGCATGGATAGTCCCATTCCTGCTAATTAGATGATAGAAGAAGGATTACAGTCTTTCTTAGCAGACAGGAAGAAATAGAAACAACCATTTCTCATGGAAGCTAACAGTTCAAATGTAAGAGAGGATCAGATTTTAAGAAAGATTGTTAAAGCATATGATTATATGTCTCATTAGAATAAAAATGTAAGTATTGAAAAATTCACTTCATTATTCACAAATCTCATAAATATTACATTTGACATTAAAAAAATATTGAATGACAAGAAGGTATATTTGCAATGCATTTGAAATTTTTTACTATAAATATTTCTTAAAGTGCTTTGAGTTTCACCTTGTGTTCAATTCCTTTATAATTATTTTAGCATATTAAAAAGCCCTGCTATAGCTCTTTTTATTGTTCTCAGTTTATACAGCAAATTAAATGTCCGTTTCTGGAGTGACTGCAGTTTGCTGTGCCAGGATGACCTAAAATTATGAAAAAAAATGTAGGGAATGGTAATATTTCTTATACTGATTTGTTATGGTTGGATAATCATAACTTCTTCACCATTAGTGAGTCAGAATTATACAGCCTCCTTTATAACGTGTCTGTAAATTGTTTCAAATGTTAACCCATGACGAGAAACCTCTTAAGAATATACCACGTATATGTATACTGTATAATAATCTGTAGCCTTTTGTGCCTAACATTATAACATCCACAGTGCATTGCAAGAAGATGAAGTACTGTACATCAGGTATTCAATTTAGGCAGTGTAATATTTGATATTGCCTATGCAATGTGAAACTACCAGCTGTACGATGTACACATGATGATAACAGCTAACTAAAAGATGACATCCCATTTTTTCCCAAATGGTCCTTGTTTTAAAACAGTACACAGCAGGCTGCAACTGACATCTTTTCAAAATTGTTTTGCACCAGGATTAACTATAAAGACCTGCAATTCATATTATTAAAATTCACCTTTTTTGCATATTTCAATAATGAAAAGGATGTGTCTTTATTAGTTTTGAAAAGAGATATCTCTTTTAAGTAGCATATCACCCTTACATCATATATGGGCATGATAAATGCTGATGAACACAGGTCAACTAGAAACTTTGGAGGTAAGGAAATTTTCTCTTAAGAATACTTCTGTGTACTGTAAAACTCCACCAGCACTGCAATTATACTGACATTCAGAGACCTCTTCAGACTTGGTAAACATCCTTTATACGTATACTGGCACTGCTGTATAAGAACAGAGGTAGACATTGATCAGATAAATGAAATTATGCATATTCTGACCCTGGGCTCCACACTTGTATCAAGACTCTTCTGATTGCCTCCTGCAATAACTGTATAGGTCTATGCTTTATACAATCTCTGTTACTATCTAGTCTTCAAGGTAAGAGAGATTAGGCCAACACAATAGATTCTATAGGAGTAGCAAGCTTAGATGGAAAAGTTGGATAAACTTGTGAATTTCAGAAATATTCTCTGAGCAAATATGAGTATATTTAGGAACATGTTTGTATAGTACAACTTTTTTTGATATTTCTTTCATGGTTGCTGGTTATACAGAGACAAATACATTGGTTTGCTGGTTTTCTGTATGCTGTAGTTTTATGGTTATATTTTTTGATGTCGACCATAGCATCTAAGAAAATGGTAATAGTAAAGGACTGTTACAGAGCTAGTCTGAAGACAGTTACTGAATTTGTGGTGATAGCCAATAAGGAATTTCCTATTTTGCCAATCAGATGTCATTATGCAGAACACTGCTTGACAAAAAAAATACTTAAAAATTATTATTTCAGGGGAAAAAAAAAAAAATTAGTGTGCTGAAGAACACTTGTAATACGCACCTCAATAATGTGTAGAGGAGCTCTTCCCAACAAGAACACTCCTCTGGAGAAATAGATCACTGAATTCTACATGTGTTTTTTTCCCATATTGAAACATTTCTCATGTTTCACACACTGTGCTGTACACTTTTCTAACAAATACATGGGTGCAAATCAGCAACCACTTTGCACTGAAATGAACTTGCACAGGTAATTGGTGAAGGGCTACACCCAGCTACCACAGGAGACACTTATTTTTTTTCAAAACAGTCATTCCATCTCTGATCTTTCACTCCTGATTTCCAAGGGAAACAAAAAAAACACCTTTCAAAGATAAATCTGGAACAAAACTTCAAAACTCAGCTGGAAAGCAAAACCAATGGGCTCAAATGAGTTGCTGGTTTTATTGAACTTCATCTCTCTCTCTCTTTCCATCTAACCTCTGTATGTCTGCAGGTTATAAACTACCTAACTCTGTTTCCTTTGAGAGCTAAATATTTTTTTCCTCTTCAGCATCCTTCTCATATCAGTCTATTTCATTGGTGATGACAATATATATGCATATATATTTTTCTTTACAGAGCTCATGTAATTGATAGGTATCTAATTAAAATTGGATAAATTATCCCCAATTTTTTTTGTCTTTAAGTCTACTTTTTCTATTTCATATCCAAAAAAGGGCTTCTATGCCTGAAAGAATGCATTTTTTTTCCAAATACAGCCAGACAAGCCAGTAAAATATTTTGACTTTCTTAAAAAAGCTGTACCTCATCTGTAAGTCCATAGATCATTACAATTACAGCAACACTAGAAGTCTTTATGTCATTCATTATTGCTTCATCCAAGACACAGAGAAGGGATATACTGTTTTATATTACACTGCAGAAGACAATAATAAAATCTTGTTCTATTATTCTAGACTAAGCATAAGAAACTCAGGCAAAGACAAAATGATCACCTGAGATTGCAGAGCAAGTATGTGACAGGCAAGGAGGCAAACTGCATCTTTTGAAGTCTCATGATACAATACAGAGTGGTCTTTAATTTATCCTTTTCTGTATCCTCTACTTATCTACCCTGTTTCAAGCCTGTTTGATGAGGTCATTAAGTTTATGACTAGCAATGGACTTACTATTAGCCAAGTGAAATCATTCAGCTGCTCAGTGAGGGAGGTGTGTGTGGTAGACAAGAAAAAAATGGGAAGCTCCTACCTGTAGGATAAAGCCATGCTCTGAAGGACTATAAATACATGTAAAATATTATAGCTGTATAACTCAAGTAATAGAGCATTAACATAACTGAGTGTGGGCTGATGAGCAATTAGAACATGGAATAACAAGCAGAATCTCCTTAGTCCATAGAAAGACTAACAACGTTTTAGAGAAGGCATCTATGCTACTATGTGAAAGAGGATGTGCAGGCCAGGAAGCGTCCCTATGTCACTTTAAAATATGAATAAAATGAATTTAAAACCTGGTGCTGGCTGTCATTAAAGTTTGTGAGACTACATATGAAAAGATGAAGTTGGTAACCTATTAAAATATAAATGCCAAGCAGTGATAAATACTAAGAGAATTAATCATACAATGTATAAGGAACTGTTAAAGATATATACAGGAAAAACATTATTCTCCAGAAAGCAGTTGCTGAAAATTGAAGTCACTGAAATAGTAAATGTTTCCCATGTATAGGTGACCAAAAACTATCTGCTTTGCTGCCTGAAATGAAGAAGCCTATGTGTCAGATGAAGTATTAAGTGAAGTTGTATGGGTAAATATGAGCGGGCCTTGTCTTCAAAAGATGTGAGATATGAGGCAAATTCAGGAAACCATTTGTAATTAGTGCATGAGTGGTTGTATCCTGAAGGTCTAAGTGTGGTTCAGTGTCTGGAGAATGAATAGTTAAAGAATGCACATATTGGCAAGCAGGACAAAGTGGAGAGTGAGAATAAAAAAAAAAAGACTGTAGAGAATCAGCACGCTCCATTTCTTAATCTCCTCCCACACCTCCAAACCTTGCTTAGCAGCAAGTAATGAAGTAACATCATCTGTGGTGTACAGCATGAAGATATTCCAGAGTAATGATATTTTCAAGGAGAGGTATCAGGTAGCAAGCAAGAAAGTAGTTCTGACTTATGGTAAAATTAAAAGGAATGATTATCCCATATTGGTATGTGTGCATATTTATTTTTTTAGCTTGCGAAGTAAAGATCTTCCAGTATAAGTGAAAGTGAACTGACACAGTGGTTGCACTTAAGAAAGCCTGGAATAATATCATGTAATTATAGATAAACTTGTTCTTAAAAGAGCTGTAAAAGGAAGAAAACAAGAGAATGTCTGGGAAATCTCCCAGACATTGGCATTCATCTGAGATGTTTTCTGGTGGTCTGCAGACTGCTTGAAGGAGGAAAGACGACAGACAGATCCTTAGAAAAACTCTACTGGATCCGAGGTTTTAAATTTAAGTTTTGAATTTATTGTCTTGGCCAAAAGTACATTAAAAAAAAGAAAAAAAAAAACTTTACCTACAGTTGTGGCATTAAATTTTCTTTTCCCGCAGTTTGTCCTATATCATGGCATTCAGCCCATTAGGTGCTATGTGTAGGTTAAACATTGCAAAATACAAACTTTAAAAATTGTTAATGCAAGAAAAGAGGATTTGTTTAAAAAGGAGGGGGTTTTTGTTTTATTTTTCTTCAGCATATTTTCTTTCCAAAGTGAGACTTCATTAACTCCAAAATCATTCGCAAATTCAGTACAGATGGCAGCTAATCAGGCAGAGATGTTAACCGAGGCCATTCCTCTCCTGTTCTGATCACCAGGTCTTAGGATCTCTCACAGCCCCTTTCACTGAAATTATTCAACATTGTGGACTTTTTCATAGTTGATGAAACATAGAAAAAAAGGTAAGAGAGAATGACAGATACCCAGTGTCATGCCATTCAAGAAGGCCTCAGAGGAAGAAAAAAAATCAAAGCCAGGCAGAATATCATATTACAGTTGTAATCTGCATTCTGGCAGATCTCTCACTGCTCTTGCCTTCTGTTTGCAACACCAATTAGTATCAGTAGGAACCACACAAAAAACCTGAAAAAAACAGCGCTTTCATCAATAATTTTCAAGGTGCTAACACATTTTGCAGACATATTTTGAGACTTGTAAGATCTAATTTTTCATGTAACAATCACAAAAAAACTCCATTTACCCATGAATTTCAGGCTAACCTTGTTGTTCTATTTAGGGACTTGAAAACTGAAGTGCTCTAAACTTGTAGACACCTGAACAGGTTGGTCATGATCCTTCTGACAGAAAAGATTTTCCTTTTTCCCCTTCTCCAATGACCACTACTATTGCTCTGAAGCAACCTTCCACAGACTATATTAAACTGTTTGACAGCAGCTAAAAGAATATAACCTTCGTTGGGTACCATTTTTACATTTTTGGGTTTGATTTTTTTTTTTTTTTTTTTTTGGTGACAGAATGGCACAGAGTATCACCTGCAGAGTAAGTTGACTTTATTTTGTAACATTCTGTAGTAAAAAGAATGAGACTTTAATATCATTTGCAGGTAACAAGAAATTTCATACACAATTCCTTTACTAGACACGATTCAGACAATAAAAGGAATTTTCTACCTTTATTGTGGGCTTTTGTTATTTATAAAACAATGACTGGAAGGTGAAAACTTAGGTAAGGATTACTCTTGTGACAGATGTTACCTTTTTGTTCTTATAACAGTTTTTGGCCAACCAGACTTCTAAGTTGGAACACTGGAATGTAGTGAATTGGCAATTGGCAGGTAATATACAGCAGCTACAGTGCCTATCAGTGTATTTATTTAAAACTAGCATTTACTGGAGAGTTTTCATCCTTTTCACTCAAAAGAAAAAATTTCTGCTTTTGGACAAAAGGAAAGGAAGAAAATAGTCATGTAAGCAAAACAATATTTTGTAATTATTTTTTAAAATCATCAGGAACTAGGAATAACATAAACAGGTCAAGATGAAAAAAAGCTGAAGGAGTAGAGCTACAATTAGATTTTTTGATAGATTTTAGTATTATGTTGGTTTCTTTCTCAGTTGAATTCTGTGAGATAATCTTAATTTCAAGAAAGGCTTTGGAATCAGCATTACAAAACTGGAGATCTTCAGACAGTAACAGCTTTATCGCAAGTGCTATCTGAGAGGTGATTTGACATCTGATAAGGTTTTAAGTTATCCAGTTTGGGGTGCATTTATATGTTTGTTTTGTTTCCATGTATGTATGTGTGTACTTATGTATAAACTTTGCAGATATAGAGGTACTTATTCAAAGTATATAGTAGTGGGAATATTATATAGAAATAGAAAAATATCTGTCCTGAATGGAAACTAAGAGAAAACTAAAAACATTCAAGACTTTGTTTGCTTTTTAATTTCTATTTTATTATTAATTCTGTTCAATATTCTGTTTCAAGTAACACCATTTCTATTCTGTTTATCTGACAAAGTCCACTCTGATCAACTGTGTTTCTGGTTCTTTGTTTTGTTTTTTTTTTTTTGTTTGTTTGGTTGGTTGGTTTTTGTTTGTTTTTTTGTTGGCTTTTTTATTTTTTTTTTGTTGGTGGTGTTTTGTTTTGTTTTTTTCTTTTTTTTTTTGTATATCAATATAGTCACAGACTCCTTTTATATGGCTGTTAGACATTCATAAAGTAGCAACTAATATAAACTATTCAACCAATAATGACCAGCCCACCGTGTCACATACGGTGAGATTATCTTTTGCTTAACAGCTGTCTTTACTCCAAACCGAAAATGCAAAGCTGCAAGGGCCTCTACTAGGTAGCATCTTTGCCTGTCCACACCATATCCAAAGTGACAATGAGTCTTGCTATTTCACTCAAATGATTCCCCAACTGCACCTACAACAGCCAGAAAACAAAATGCAAACACTATATATGTTGTAACATTGATCTAGCAAACAAACAACTAAAACAGGCTGCAAGACAACTTAAGGATATTGTATTACAATAGCAAGGTGTCATGGTTAAGTGAAAATGGATTCATACGTTACAGGATTATCAAATTTCTTCTTTTGTTAAACAACAAATAGTTTTAATTAAAATTATATATTTCTGCAAATAGAGTTAGCTAGAAAAACAACAATTTTCCTGACAGATTCTGGTGTAGGATTACCTTTATCCCAGTAAAACTCAATGATTTATATCAATATACATGATCTACTGTGAATTTTGCAGTTTTACGTAAGTAAAGAAATTATTTTATGATGCATGCAGTATTTATGAAATTTTACAGTTCTCTTTCTTTTGTATTTTGAATTGAAGATGAATAAATTACTGTTATAATTGGAAACCAAATGTTTCTATTTTAATTATACCTGGAAGTCAATTAGGAGTCAAAACTTATACTTCTGTGTGAAAAATGCTGTTTATTTGTATTTAATGTGACTGAATAATAATTGTACAAGACGAATGTATGACATTTAGATTATTAGAGTTCTTTATGTCTGTGAGTTCTTTATGTCTGTCAATTATTATCTAGTCTCTGGTTTTTGTTTCTGCTTAGAATTAGGGACTGTTTCATCACAATGTGCACAGGTAATAATTTTAAGTGTTTTTTTAAACAAGTCTTTTTTCAAAATGAAAAATTATCCAGTGATTAATGATGTATTGTTCTTCAAAACTTACATATTACAAAATATTACATATTACAAAGCAATTTTTTCTATAACATTTTTAAAGTGTTTTTACAAGGACTTATTCCTACTTTGTGCTGTGTTATATGCAACATTTTAATGTAATTTCTGAATGAGTCATGGTGTCTTAGTCAATATGTACACATTTTTCTCTACAGAATATTCTTCTGTAAACTTACCAAAGGTCTAGAACAGCAAGTGAAGAGAAATCTCTCTTGTAAAGATCACAAACAGGTAACCACAAGCAGACTGCAGAAAAATAATTATCTAATTCCAAGTGTCAACAGTGTACTCACTGTCTACTCAGTGATAAACTGACTTTCATCCCATTCTGTCCTCATAAGCAAAAAAAATGATGTTAATACTGCCTCATTCCCTGAGGAAACTGCCTTGAACAAAGGTATTATTCTTAGAACAAGAATTTGATAAATCTCCCATATTTTAAGGCAAACCCCTTCAAATCTGCAAATGTGAAATATATACAAATATGTGGCATGTAAGTAAGATATTTTACATAGAATTTCTTCACACTATAAACTAATAGCTTGGACAGACAAAATATTTCTGTAGAACAATTAATACTTTAAAATATTCACTCAGCTATGGTAAAAAGCACTTAATCCCACTACGTACATAAAAATAAACTAGAATGCCTCAATTCATTTCCACGTTGTACTGATTTTGGCTGGGATAGAGTTAATTTTCTTCACAGTATCTCATAAGGTGCTGTGTTTTGGATTTATCATCAAAATAGTGTTGATAACGCACTGATATTTTAGCAATTGCTGAGCAGTGCTTACACAGCGTCAAGGCCTTTTCTGTTTCTCACACTGCCCTGCCAGTGAGTAGGCTGGGGGTGCACAAGAAGCTGGGAGGGACACAGCTGGGACAGCTGACCCCAACTGACCAGAACAATATTCCACATCATATGGTGTTGTGCTCAGCAATAAAAACTGGGGAAAGAAGAAAGAAGGGGGCACATTTGGAGTTATGGCATTTGTTTTCCTAAGTAACCATTACATGCTGATGGAGCCCTGCTTTCCTGGAAATAGCTGAACACCTGCCTGCAGATGGGAAGTAGTGAATGAATTCCTTATTTTGCGTTGCTTGTGAGCATAGCTTTTGCTTTCCCTATTAAGCTGTCTTTATGAGTTTTTTCACTTCTATTCTTCCCCCCATCCCACTGTAGGGAGAGTGAGTGAGCAGCTGTGTAGTGCTTAGCTACCTACCAGGGTTAACCCACAACATCCATCCATTTTTTTCTCTCAGAAAGCTATGTTAAATAAAGGTAATCTTTCAGGATAAGAAGAACCAGATGATCTGGAGATTTTAACCAACAGGTTCCTTCAAATCACTTGCAGCAAGAGAAGCACTATAGAAAATCACAGAACTACTTATAACAGACTTTCCTTACCATTCTTGGGTTGCAAAGTTATCAGGAAAATCTGAATCTCAGATCTTCTGCTAACACTATAATCTAAAAGCTGGCTAGGAAATAAATCCACAAAGATACAGATACAAGAGTACACACACAGATACAATATACTCAGATACCTAGTGAAAAAAAGTATTCTGGGAAGCGTCAATATAGGCAATGTTGACCATCTGTGATCAAAATCACTCCTGGGGAAGCAAATCCATTTCTGCCCAAAGCATACCATGGCTTAACTAGCAGCTAAAGAATTACTGTTTTATCCAGTCTGCCTTTGTATTTTTACAGAACAGCGTCCAGCTTCTCACTTCTGGGAGGCTTATATCAGGCTGAATTTCTGTCAAACTGCTACAAACATTTTTACACCTGTCAAGAAAAATGCATGGACCCAATGCTAGTGTCAGCATGGGAAGAAGCAATGCTGAACATTTAAAGCTTGCTATTCTCATTTATAGCTTGCTTTATAGTAAAGCAAGCAATTACAAGAAGCTTAGGACTTTAGACAAACATAGGAAGAATGTCACTTGAGGTCCTACATCCATTCATTAAGGGCCAAAAGAACAATGGTTCCAAACTGGAAGTAAAAGTGATTCTTAACAGGCTGTAAAGGTCACAAATTAAATGTTAATACATCCCATTGACTATTTTTTTTCTTACGACTCCTTCTGTTCACTTTTGCAATTTCCACACAGTGTAATTCATGAGTTACTTGCTCTAGCCAATATTTTGAACATTGGTACATTGACAGCTATCCCTTCTTTTCCTGACATTTTCATTTTATCCCTGGTGTTTATTTTAGTTGCCTTCCAAACACCTGTTAGAGAAAGCCAGGCCAGTATAAGAATCTAATGTCAATGAAAATGTCGTATTTATGTTACTATAAGAATGTCAAGGATCTGTTCTTAATTTCGGGAATAAAAAGCCAGATACTTCAGTGACTGAAGTGTACTTGCTGAAGATATTCACTGGTGTCACTCAGAGCACAATATGATGTATATTTAAAATGTATATTACCATATTTAAAGAAACTATGGGAATTTTTTTCTAAGTGATGAGAAGAACAGAACTACAATGCTATTATATATATGTATACACATTAGCAAAACTTAAGAGAAAGTGTCAAGCAATTATATCCTCCCTCTCCTTTAAACACTATTATGAATTAAAATAGATATATCATCTCTAATAACTCTTATATGAGTGAAGATCAAAGAACTCCAGTGTAAATTTTTCCTGTGCCTATGAACAAACCTTCCAATTTGCCATGTCTTTATCATATTACTCAGTACATCTCTCTTAAAGACAGCTGTATGATAGTGGAGGAAAAAAAAAACCCAAAACCACAAAGAATATACCAGCTGTAGAAGACAGACAGGTGTTTAAAAAATGGCCATCCATTGAACATGGTATAAGGTCACTTTCACGTTGTTGAAAGCCTTGCACCTTTCTGGCAACTTATGAGGTAACAGGTCAAACACCACCTGACAGACAATAAGGTCAGCAAGAAGTCATGTCACAGAGCAACTGGATCTCAGTAGCAGCACTGCTGCTGTCATTTCCATCCTCAGTCCTAACAGATGCTGCATGTATGTCCCTTCTCATCTGCAACTGGACAGCAGCCTCTTCAAAGCCTCTGTGCCTCAATGTTTTTCCAAATCCTGTTCCACAACCTTTTCCAATTAATTTGGAAACTTTCTCCCCAAGTAAACTGCTGAGGTCTCCTACAAATGCTCATCTGTATCAAGATATGTAAGTTTTGTCCACAGTATCAACATCTGTAACAACCTCTTACTCTTTTCATTAGTAAGCTACTTTTATTCATTGTCTTTTAGAGAACCTTCTCATTAGGAAGGAAACATCAGTTCTGTAGAATAATACTCTGGAAATAAATTAATGACTGGTGGTGTCGCCTGGACTGCTTTGGCTTCCTCACTTATGGGATATTTTTCATTGCGCTATTAGGTAAAGATGAGTTCTTTCTTATGGGACCTGGAGGGAAATAAGGAAGGAACATCCAGGTACTAACTTAGTAAAGAAGATTTTAAAGTAAGATGAAATATGGGTATGCTAACATAAACATGTAATTTAGGTGTAAACAGGAAATACCTATAAACCAATCTGAGGGCAAGGAAGATAAAAAGTACAGGTGACAAAGTCAAAAAGGATGAAGAAGGTACTCCATTAGTAACCTATGAAACATCTTTGACATCTGTTCATTAATACAAAAAACGCAGTGAGCAAACCTAGAAAATCTTTGTCTTTTGTTTTAGAAGTTGAAAATAGTATAACAAGCGTAACAGAGAGCTGATGAAGCATCCCACAGGGCTGGAAGATTACGATAATGTTATGTGTAGGAAAGACAGGAAGACTAAAAGAAGAGGTAGTTTTTGAAAGAAACTATATGGCATAAACAAAGCTTTTCTAGTGCAAAAGTGGGAGAGGAAATGCAGTAAAGAACAGACTTCACCTAAGCCACTGTCATTTCATTCAAAACATGGGGAAGCATGTCAAAAATATAAAATATATTGTATTGCTAAATATGAGTATAAAGAAATAGCAGGCAGAAAAATAGGTAAAATGGACAAAGCTGAGGTACAAAATGAGAAGTCGGAGACAGCTAGGATGAAATAATTCTGTAAGAGCATTAGCAATAGGAGCAAGATTAAAAACTTTGGTTCAATAATCAATGGAGAAATAGTGCTTTTACAGATAGAATGAATGAAGCTGGAGAATGCAGTGCCTTTTCTCTGCAGCACTGTTTCTAACAGTAAATTTAGGGCATGTAGCTAATACAATTAATATAGGCAGCAAGATGTTATGATCTCAACATTAAACAGGAAAAAGTCAGGATAAAGATTAATTGAAGAACTTAGATGAGAATGACCAGCCTTTGCAATCCTATTAGCTGTATAACAAGGTGGGTTTGCAGCCAAGAGCCGTGAGATATTGGAGAAATCCATAAACAATTCCTAGATGAGAAGGAGATGGAACGACACTGGACAATGTGCGCAGCTATGACAAAGGTAACCCAGTTATGTTAAGTTATGGGACTCTTCTTTCAGTGACAAGATATTCAGAAAACCCAGCAACCCAGTATCTGCATGTTCATGTCTTGGTAAAATAAAACCACCTCAGCACGGGAATCAGGCATGCTCAAGGACCACATACTGTCCACTGCAAATTACAGGTTTTTAAAGCACTGGGCCTAATGAATTTACTACTAGGAGAGAACATGAATTGGCTGAAACAGTTTTAAAACATTCTCTTATTTAAAAGTATATTTTCTACTCCAATTCCACTCTAAATTCTTTCTGTAATTGAATAATTATCCTATTGTGTGGACAGAGAAAAATCAGTAAATGTTAACCATCTTAATGCTAGTGAGGCAAACAGATCACTGAATATGATTTAATGGCATCATCTGGATCCAAAAAAGAAACTGATATATAAGGAGGATTACTACCTATAAGAAAAATAATCTTCTCGGACAACGGTGAGAAGGGCTGAGCTAAAACAATAAATCCATTTTTGAACACCACATCTTAAAAGAGATGTGAAGAAGTCAGGGTAAAAGAGGAATTGTCATGACTATCCTGGCACAAGTGAACAAACTGGTGCTACTAGGTTATAACAGAAAAGTGTGAGAGGGGAGAACAAGTTACAACTTTCAAATATGTAAGACTTCTGTAGAAGAGACAGGGGATAATCTGTTATCCATATCTACTGAACATGACAAGAAGTAATGGTTGAGATGATTTGTAGCTGGGAAAAAGCCCATAAAACCCAGCCCAGTGAATGAATTTTTTTGTAGCTTTAATGATAATTACCTCTACAGACAGAACTAGCACACATTTACATAGTACAATTTGTCTCTTAAGACTGTATTGGAGATTAACTTCCCTTTCCACCTCTGTCCATCCATAATCTTGTAAGTGCTATACCCAGAAGACCAACCCTGAACTTCATTTTATGCACACTAAAAAAAGCAATAAGGCTATTATATAATATATTCTTTCAGATATCTTTCACTTCCACACAGTAACTGAACAAAGTAGAAGATTCAAATTTTGAGCCAATCTTAATCATACACACCCTATTTTGTGAAATAAAAAGTAATAAAAGGGTTTGTTAACCTAGATTCAACATAAAATAAGTAATATTCACAGGCTGGCTTCCACAGCCCTCTAAGCATTAAACATAATTTGAAAAACTAAATGCTTACTCATATTTTGTTTAGTAGTAGCTCACCCTACATTTGCTTTTTTAGAGTTGTCACTTTAGACTACTGGATTTTCAGAAGTACCTTTTAACATCACTGGAAAATGGGAAACATAGCCCAAGGGCCTGAACACACAATGGTTAATGCTTATATACCCACTGTGTCTTCAAGGAAAGGAAGATGGAATGATTCCAAGTATGCAGAAGAAATGCTGTCTGAAAGAGGAAAAGTAGTAGGAAAACTGTAATCACATTCTTAAGGATGACCTGTCTCTAATATGATGTTTGATTCTTTTAGATATTTCAGCCATTTCAAATCCCACTTAGCTCTCATGTGATGTCATTTATCATCAAACATAAAATGTTATGTTTCCAAAGATATTGTAGTGTGAATAAACAGAGAAAAAAAAAAAATCAGTATTTTTTAATTTAGAGAAAAATTGAAAAAAATTTTAAAAATAAACATTTTCTTAAATTGATAAACTACCTCTTCATCAGCCTTGAAAGGTCCCAGGAAGTGATCTTCCTTTTCCCACATTTATTTTATTATATATTTTCATGTTTTTTTACTTAAGCATACTAATACAATCCATGGCCAGTAGAGAAGGATGAACTTGAAAGGAAGAGTTTCTATTCCTAAATCTTCAAGTAATGTGAAGTGTGAGTTAGGGCAAGTTATTTCTGTGAGCTATTCCCAGCCTCCTAGCCTTTTCCAGTCTTGTCTACTTAGTTTATAAATGTCTTATATCTGTGATATTCTCTAACAGGCCACAGCATTTCCACACAAAGAGTCCAATCAGCTACTTCCAAAAGAGCAAGAAAATTCAAGCTGCTCCACTAGACAGTTTACACAAGTCTTACTTAATGCTAGAAGCCCCAATACACTACAGTCAGATGTTATTGCCTTGACTTCAAGGCAGATGGAAAGGTTTTGAACAGGATAACCAACTCCTGACAGGATGTCTTTACAAAGAAAAGGCCCCAGTGATTATATGTAGAGAAACACAATTAGTACGACAAATTCCCAAGATGAAACGGAGATTGAATGCCATTCTCAACATCTATCATAGAATCGTTTTGGTTGGAAAGGGCCTTTTAAGATCATCAAGTCCAACCATTAAAATGCATTCATAACTGTATTACATATTATTTGATAAACAAATAATCGGGAAGACTTGATTTTAAAATTTTACTTAATATACAGTGGTAACAGCCAGTGCTCCCTATCTAGATTGAATACTGATTGTTAGTTCAGTTTAGATTCAAAATAAAAAACATCAGTTATGGAATTATGAATTATTTTATATTTCAATAAATAATCTTTGTACACTGCCCAACTGCCTGTATAACTCAGAAAATTTCTAGGAGTTAGCAGGACTACAGACTAAGTAGAGTGGATATAGTTTGTGGTTTTTTTTGTGTTCATTAATTATCATGTATTATATGGACAAAGAAGGCCTAGAGCTCTACAGTGACACTGAAGCCCTTGCTGTTCTTCAAACAACCAGGCAGTGCACAAATAAGAGAACAGTGCCTAAGCACAAGCACTGTTGCAACTCAAAAAAACCCAGTACTTCACGTACCTATTAATAGCTACTAAGTGATAGATGATAAAAACTGACTTTTCTTTATCATTAATTAAATCTTCATAACCAATATTCATTATATACTGAAAATTATCCAGGAACTACAGCTGTACAGCATGAACACTGTTGATAGCATTGAATATTCTTAAAAGCTCCAACACATATCATAAAATCCATGTTTAAAAAAGAGAACAGGCTGAAGAAACACAAGAAAAAAACTATTCGTATGGATATGCAAAGTATCATACAATATCCAAGTAGTATCTGGATGTGTGTACTGATACTTAGACATAGTCTATTTTTATGGACAGATGTAAAGGGACTTATCACATGAGTGTTTATGTCTGAACAATTTTTTAACATTTCTCCTTGCTAGTGTGCCACATTCTCTCTTACATAGCCTCTTTCTTCAGGGCATTGCTACTCAAGTTAGGTCTACCAAAGTTTAAACAATTTTTGTGGGTCCTGGTGGTACAGCCCAAGAAGATAATACCTGGAAGAGGTATGACACAGTACTTAGCCACCGGCTGGAACAGAAATTTTAAATGTCCAGCCAGAATTTTTTTTTTTTTTTTTTAAAAAAAAGCCCAAAGAGTTCTATGTTTCAGCTACATAATAAAATTTGTCACAGAGAACTTCAGGTTCCTTTTAGCCTGTCACAGTGAACCTCAATCTTGTTCACAAGAATCGGGATTTCAAAGTATTCAACTTTTATTTTGCTATATTATATCACACAGATGAAAGCCAACCATCTGTGGTTGGCAGGAAATATGAACTGAAAAGCAAAGAATATGACGTAAAAGGAACACCAAAATACCAGCACTTGCACAGCACAGTAAGAGAGCAGGTGATCAAGTTCTGAGTAATAATTGGGCAACATTAGGATGTAAGAAACATTACAAAAACATTGCTTATAATTTTGGAAAGTCTATGAACAAAACCACAAAGGACAACACAACAAACATTAAAATTTTAGGAGTAAAATATGTGTATAAAAAGCACAGAAATGAAAGATCTTTATTTGATTTCCCTTACAATTTTATGTCAGTCTTATGTTGAAGACTTAATTCTAAAATATTTGGCAGTGTTTGACTTACAACACTGTAACCTTTTTAGTGAGATAACACGTAGATATTTTATTAAAGATATAATTCTATATATTGCTTTGGATGTGAAAATTTCTGCTTAATGTACCCTGAAGCAAAAGTGCAATTAAGTGCTTCCTAGGTAATAAGAAAGATCAGCTCAGCTTAGGTTCTCGTTTTGTGCTTCTCTTCCAGGACAAGCTCTGATCACATGTATCCTATATATAATTCATTCATTCCAACTGTCCTCTGCATTTCATTACTAAAGCAGAATGCTCATCTTGGTCTTTAAATCAATTAAATCAACAACCTGACAAATACTTAGTGGAGATCATTAAGAGGTTATGAAAAAAAATCACTGCCTTTAAGAATTACATGAGGGATGAAAGTTGCCCTTTTATTAAAATCTAGGTGGAAATCAATAAAATGTATTAAAAACTTTGGAGTTCTGAACACAGTATGGCTAAGCACAAACTGAGAGAAAGACAGATAAGGTTATTGGTTAACGTCCAGTTAATCTCAGAAATACAGTCATTTTATTCTGATTTTCTGCTAGGAAATTAAAGTCTCAGAACAAGGAATAGCTTTGATTAAGGACTACGTTGGCCAAAGCACATGAGTGTGTTCATATCTTCACAGCGTTAAAACCAATTTAAACTTGCTTAAATTTACGCATATGATCAAATCTTGTCAACAGTAATGGAAATTAAACAGAAGCTTAAGTAATTTGCAAAATGCTGGGGTCTCCTGTGCACAAAAGCACATTAGTTTAACAACATACCATGGCCCTCAAACTTTTGCAGTTTAGTACACCCTTCAAGATTGCAATACTTAGTAGGAGGTGGCTTTTAATCCTCCCTGCAGGCAAGCTCTTTCCCTCTAATTAGGAAGAGGTCATCAGAAATCCACTGACAATGAGGAGCTTCTGCAGTGCTGCCTAGCCCTGCATCTTGTGGTTCTTCAAATGAGTGAAGAAGTACACAATATTTCAAGCATGGCCTAATTGACAAGAGCACCTGACTGCTGCTGTTAACCAAAATACCTTTCAGAGAAAGTACCAAAACAGAGAAAGAGGCAGTGTAAATTGACTCTTATTTACTCTCCTTCAGGACTTTTTTTTTTTAAATGAGGAGCAAGAAAGACTCTAGTATGGTCTTTTCAAAATGCAAAAACTGTAGAGTTCTTGTGGATAGCAATGTGGACTGACAAAGAGAAAGCAGAAGAGCTGATCATTGTGTTACCATTCCTTTCTCATGTAGATCAACTGTCACAAACTCTGAGGAGCTAGAAAAGAGCTGTAGCCTACTCTAAGACTACCGTAAGACTACTGGAATATCTGGAGGTATTATTTTTTTTTCCTTTGAATGAGGAAAACTTGATTGAATGCTGTTGGAGAGAGACAGTTCTAGAAACACAAGGTTTTAGTTTCTCTGAAAATCTTTCTTTCCTGCACAAGACATTGCAAAGCTATTGCCAAATTATTGTTAAATCAGGGGGAAAAAAAAGGTTTAAAATTTTTTAAGGCAAGACTTTTTGCTCCCATTTGTAAGGAACTACAATTCTTTTGCCTTTGTAAGGAACTACAATTCTTTTGCCTTTCATTTCCTGAATTTTCTTTACAATACTCAAAAGTGACAGCTATCTCCATGTAAGTGTTTCACATTTTGCTCTGCATCAAAGGACATGGATATAAATCCATTATTTCTGAAGCACATAGACTTCATTACATTGGTCAAAAAACCCACAATTTTAATTTTTGTCCTATTTGTATATTCATACCTCAAAGACAGTTTAACTTACTTCTACACTGTAAAAGGTAGAGAAGGAAATAAGTGCTTCATTTGCAGGTAACATATACATAGGCTTCTCTGTTCATCTTCATGAGAAAACAACCAAGTTCACTTTGGCAAAAGAAAGACCTTTTAACCTAGTGCCAAAAAGTACGTAACCTGAAATATCAGTCTCACTACTCTTATTTTAGCAGTTCTCTTTTCAATTTAAATAGCACTTCCTGGTTTACCCTAAATACTGTAATCTCTGAAGCATTGTCACCAGTCTCTGAAGTTGTAGCAACAAACTCATTCAGACTGTTTCTACAGGTGTCTGAAAAGAAGGTACACCCGTGTCTTGTATGTAAGAAGAGCACCCATGGTTGTTGGGATCCCTGTGGTTTTGTGACATATCTTGTTTAGAATTTCTCTAGGCATTCAGGCCCTGAAACATGTCAGTTATATATTACTGCAGTTGTACAGCAGGATGAATTTTCTTTCACTGCCACAGCCTAGGTACATGTTGCTTAGACTAGCAGGTAGTCATACTAGACATAAATAATTTTGTCAGTCAGGAGAAGAACACACTAAATATACAAGTTTCACAGATGAGCAATCAATCTTCTCTGACAGACTAACCCTAGAAACAGTTTTTAAAAACATTTTTTTCCTTTTGATCATCTAGACAAGTTCTGTGACAGACACTTTTCAGCCTCCCCTTTATGTACAGGATCTAACAGTTTCCAGCATAAATAATGTATTTACTTACCTACCTAAAATTCTAACTAAATCAAGCACACTGGGATTGAAAGAGAAAAAGCTACTATTCAACAAGTGTAATTTGAAGAGAGGGTATACAAAGGATTTGGCAATTGAAATGATGACATTCTAGGAATTCCAATTCTCTCAAAAACATATTCTGAAATGATACTATGCAGATTTTCGGGTGTTACTGACTATAATCACAAAATCATTAACTAATTCTGTTTTCTTTTCACCTTCAGAAGCTCCACAATAGGAATAATCACTTTAATTGACCGTACTTCCTCTTCCCTCTCTAACTTCAGTAGACACTGATACTTTTTATTATTTCATCTTTCCAAGACACTTCCCTAACTAGCTACATTTTCTTATCTCTTAAATATATTTTACATCCTTCTTGTCCACATAAACTGTCTGTAAATACTCTTAATCTCATGTCAACATTATTTCTGCTCAAATCTTTGGCCAAACTATCATTTCTTCTATCATTGAATATCATACTTCTTTTACATATGACCTCTTCCTTAATTTTTGAAGACTGATGCAACCTTTACAACACTTTCTCTCCATATGTCAAAACTCTTCTGTTCAAATAAGCATTCATTTAATTTCCCAAAGTGCTTCAGGTATCCATATCAATCAAAGAAACCCTCTGTCTGTTCCCCCACAACATCCATTGTCTTATCACAGTCACATTTCTGCTTTTTGCACTGCATAAACACAACTACTTCTTACTGGAGACTTTCTTTTCAGTAACTTATGACATGCTACATCATCTTTCTGTATCTGTGCTTGATTTGTTGCCTATCTCGCTCCATGTTTCAGGTGAAGCATGCTGCCTGCCTTACCTGCAGCTTTTATAAGTAAATACATTTAAAAAAATCCCATAAATCAAAATAAAAAAAAAATCAATATATATCACAGAATTCTACTTTTCCCCTATTGAATATTCTTTAAAATATTCTGTACTCAGTTTACATTAAATGTAATCACATGAAAATTACAGTGCCATGCATACACAAATGATAAGTATTCATCCAGAATAAGATATTAAGAAGATGCAATTTTGGTAAGTAACTTTCGAGAAAGCTCTTTAAGATTTAATTCTTACACACTATTCATGGGTTACCTTGAAATAATAGAAAATACTGTGTAATGATTAAATACTGACTATATTTTTCAATGGAAGAAAAGCTTACCAGGATTAGAAATTTTAGCTATAGAAAATGTCTCTATTAGGCAGAGAAAGCAAATCATAGGATGATACAGAAACTGACTTTATATGGATTGCAAAAGACACAAATTATATTTTGGATTTCAATATAATTTCAATAATTAGCATATTATATATGTCATCATATCATAACTTTATTTATACAAATATTATTTAGAGTCATGCCTTAAGCTTCACACTTTGCTATCACAAAGACTATGACACATTTAGGTTTGTCTTCCTTGTAAGGGAATTCATACTATGTGAATTCACTGGAATGAACAATTGCAATTCTTTCTTCAGTTAATTCACCTACCACTTTAATCTCATAGGGAAAGCATACTATAGAAGGCACCAAAAGATACAGAAAGAGAGAGAAGCATTCAAATGTGTTAATTGTCAAGACAATTTTACTGTGATCAGAAGGAAAAATTCTAACAAACACATCATCGCATACACGTACGAAACTGTTGAAATTCTGTATCTTATTACATTAATGTTGTGATTCTTCTCTCCATTTCTGCTGATAGGCAATGGAATTTTATCTCTAGCTAACCCTAATCAGAGAAATCACACAATCTCTAACTATCCAAAAGGAATCTTTCAACTGTTAACTGATTTAGCAGAGTCATGAGCTGGTGCAGCACACAACTGTACCACAGCTAGTGATTGCTTATTAAAAATCACATTCTAGTTACTAACATTTTAATATATACCATATGAATTGCTAGAAAACATATCTTGTATTAACATCCTTATCATATTTTTATTTTCTGTATAATTTTAGAAAGAATATGATACACAGTGAGTCAGAATTGCCTATGTGTGCAGAAAGCGATGGAAGTATCTGCCATTGCAAGAGTAGCCAGTTGGAATACTACTTCCATTTCAAAGGTGAGATCTTAAACAATGTTCTCATTTGGTACTCATTTTGGTTGATGGTTTTCCCTCCTTCAGTCAGGAGGATAAACTATCAAAAATACTGTAATTTTTTTTTTTTAGGGGATAGGGTGTTTGTGTGTGTGTCTTTTGAGGCTATAGTACTGGACTGAAATTCAAAATTTCAGTCTGTTTTCTAGGCCTGTGGTATCAGCACTTATAATCTATATATGCTTCCATATCCCTTGTCTGAAAGAAGTGTATTATAATAACAATTCACAAAGTTATAATCAGCAATTGATCTTCAATGACTACAAGATATTTGGATGTTATTTGGACGAGATTATAATAAATGTCTTTCAAAAAAAAAAAAAAGAAGAAATAATAAAGTCATCCTTACTTTTCAAAGAATGAGAACGACTGGCTTAAGTAAAAGCAAGACTGATATCTTGATTTTCTTTCCAGCTATTGACAAAAGTTAATATTTTTGCATCTAGAGGCTTTCAGCACAACTGGAAGTCAGAGATAAACAAGTAAGCAAATATGGACTATCACATAGAAAACTCCTCAGGAAACTGAGCGAGAATGTGATCTGTACTGATTGCAGATATCTACAAGTATTATCTTCAAAAAAAACAGGTGTTAAACTAGTATTCATTTTGCACAGAACCAAAACTACCTATCTTGCTGAATCTCAACGAAAGTATCAGGAAAACAAACAGCATTCCTGTGCTGTTATTGCTTTTTTTGGATGCAGGCTGGTACGAATTTTCCCAAGCCAAAACCAGAAAATAAAATGAAAAACAAGAATGCTAGCACAGACCTTGGGTTTCTGTTGAACATTACAGGCTGCTGAAGTGAATATTGCCTTGAGCTAGCTAAGTATTAAAGTATTCTACAGAGACCTAATGCACTAATACAAAAAAAAAAAATCTATTGACAATTGCCTTGAAATAGTTAAGTATTTAAGTATTCTAGAGTTCTAATGCATTACAGACTAAACAAATCTATTTCTATATGGTAATTATAGTCAATTTTTGTGAGATTTCTCCAATCAATATTTATAACAGCACATTTGAAAAGATAAAATAAAAGAAGTAACCAAAGAGAACTTTGTCCTGTGCATGTCTTGGTTTGGTATTTTACATATCTATCACCAAAGCAAGATATTTTGCTGGTAGGCATAGAAACTGTGGGCTAGAAAAGAGTACCTCCTGGTTTCATATAATTATCCTCTTGCCACAAGATGGCACCAAAAGATTAACAATATCTGCGTTCCTAAGGTTCCCATCTGAAAAAAATAAACTTTTCAGGGAATTGCACAAGAAATGTCATCAACATTCGACTTTCGATTTGGTTAGCAAGTTATTAACTTCTTATTCTGCTTACTTTGGCAAACTGGTGAAATGCTGAGACTTACCACAGAGTTAATATGGAGAAAAAAATGTTTTACTAAAGCTTAAGTTTCCAACAAATTGCAAAGAACAAGCAGCGAACATCTAGAATGACACATTTATTTTTTAGGACAGGGAAGTAAGAACATATGCAAATATATGCACACAAACTAAACAGACATAAGAAAAAACAACTCCAAACCCATCAACAGTTAATAGTCTCCCTAAAGGAAACTTTATCAAAGTTTAACAACTTATACATTAAGAATTTTTTTTTTACTCCACTCAATTTTCCCTCCCAATTGCAATTAAAAAAAAGTTGATCTCAAATTTAATGAACTCTTAAAAAAGCTGCATGGCATATAATGTGATAAGTACTGCAGAAACTATTTCTAGCTTACAGGATAACTCATTGTCAAATGAATGCTTTTCTATTCCCACAGCAAAACTTCATCCTTCACAAAGAACAGTGTGATACAATAGGAACGGGTCAGAGTGCACTAACTGCATAAAACCAATTCAAAACAAAACCCCAAAACCTTGTGGGGGAAGGAAAATTTCAAATCATAATTACTTCACTGGCAATTGCTTCATGTAGTACATTTCACTTATCTGTTAAAAAAAAACTCAATGAAAAAAATTATTAAAAAATTTTCACAGCCTTCACCCAGAAAGAAAACAAGCATCTCAGAACATAAAACTACTAATTCACTATCAAATTTCTTTAAGTCACTATAGTTGTTTCCTTTAAACAGAAAAGACCCTGAACAATGTCAAGATTATAAAAGAATTATTTTGTCAGCATTATCCTGATCTTCATTGCCAGAATTTCTGATTGTACAGAAACATATTAAGCTACCTTCAAACATTTTTTTTCTGTACATCACTTCATCTTAGCTCATATATTTTAAAGAACTAACGGATTACCCTTGAGAAGCTGGAACACAGGAGGTTCCACATAAATATGAGGAAAAACTTCTTTACAGTGAGGGTAACTGAACACTGGAACAGGCTGCCCAGAGAGGTTGTGGAGTCTCCTTCTCTGGAGACATTCAAAACCTGCCTGGACGCGTTCTTGTGTGATATGATCTAGGTAATCCTGCTCCAGCAGGGGGATTGGACTAGATGATCTTTCAAGGTCCCTTTCAATCCCTAACATTCTGTGATTCTGTTTGATTACACAATAGAATCATTAAGATGAATTCTGTTTACTTAAATAGAATTTGATTTAATCCTTTAAAAACATTCTTTTTTTTTTTTTTTTTTGCAGTCATCATACCATTGCGACATTTCTTTTCATGTTATTGTCCCCATAACCAACAGTCCAGTTTTAATCCAGTATAATGATAACAAAACAGTTTCTAAAATAGTCCAGAAATCAATTGTTCTAGTGCTAAAATATCATGATTTTTCTTGTGTGCTCTTTTTTAGTGAAAAGAAGGTTTTTAATATGCTAGAGCTAAAAATGGACTCCAACCAGCTGTCTTTGTTTAGCCTGCACCCAAAGCTAAACAATAACAGTTTTTCTCTCACCCAATGTCCCTTCCCCAACTGAGGAAGGCAATTGGGAAAAAGAGGGAGACTCATGGGTTAAAATTAAACAGATTTAATAAAATAAAGAAATCAGTATCAACAATAACACAAAAGCATACTTCGCTACAGAGTTGCAGGAGGTTATTCCATGAATACCAACCCTTGGCAATGGAGAAAGTGGAAACTGGAAAAGAAGAAAGCAAAAACAACTCCCCCTCTCCTCAGCAAGCCCTCCTTTTTATAGTGAATTTGATCTAATGATATAAGAATACATCTGTGGGCCAGCCTGGGTCAGCTGCCCTGCATTTAACTGGTAAGGGCCTTGATCACCATGACTGGCCACAAACTGAAGCAAAATCCCAATGAAACCAGGACACCAGCATACCCAGAGTACCAAGGAACCAGTCACATCACTAAAATGACCCCATAGTCATGTATACCTCTAAGACAAGACAGTCCAGGTGCCTTTCCAGAGATTGAGCTGGAAGCATTTAACTGGCAGCTGTGGGACTGATTTACCTAGGCTGCTTTTATCCCATTAGACTTAACTTTCACAGGCTGTCCAAGTGGCAAAACACCTCCGACCCTATGTACATAAGCACTTACTGGTTGGATATTGATGGCTGCAGCCATGGAGGAAGAAAAAGGTGGGTATTTCCTCTCCTGAATGTATATAACCCAATATATAACAAGAAATCACTGCTGTGTTAACACGGGTTTTTTTGGTCCTGTAATTTAGAAGGGTGAATTACTTTGAGCTTTACCATCTGTGTTTAACTCCAGCTAAGTGGGTGTTGTTAGAAATGATAACGTAAAAAACTCATTTGTAGATGGCTATTTGTAAGTTCTGTTCTAAAACACTAACATAACAGGTATAATTTAAACCCCTGAATGTATTATACTGTTACTTTTTTTAAAAATTTACTTTTCAGAACTTAATTGATTTCTCCTTCTTTGTCACCAACTTTTAGGTATCCAATTAAGAATAGCTCAAGCCAAGTGACTTTTGTTATTCACATTACAGATTCTTAAATTCTCTTGAAGATTTATACTCATCAAAACTTTAATAGGATTATTACTATAATACACCTTGTCTTAGTTCATCATTCTTTTCTAATTCTCATTATTCTGACCTCAAATAGAAAGCTAAAGGAAACTAAACCACAATTAGGATATATTTGGAAATAGCACATGTTTCAGAGTGGGTTCAGATGCCTTGCTAATCAAGGATAGGAAGAAGAAATGTATGATTTTGTCTTAATTTTCCATCCTGTACATATATTCCACACACATACTTAAATTTTAGAAAAGAGATCAGTTTCTTGTGATAAACAGAACAATTAAAGACTGCCTTAATAATATAAATAAATAAAAAGTAATACTTTTCCACCTTAAGAAAGATTTTTTCAAATTAATTAGTCAAATCAGGGTACTACTTCATTTGAAACCACTAAAGAAGAGAAATTTGAAGGAACTGTATACGCAAAGATAAAAAGTATATATTTTATAAAAGAATATATTACAGAGGAAAATCCATCTATCTGTATCTGTACATCTGCTATTCAGATGTAACTGCCATAAAAAAGTAGATCTAGTAACAGATAACACATAAGCTTTAAAGTCCTTAATCACAAACTGTCAATAAAATGCCCCCAAGTATTAAGTCATAGAGAGAACCAAACGTACCTAATATGCCTGGTGCTCTGTTCACTCATTTTAATCAAGATATAAGGTTTAGTGATACCTTGACCATGAGCACCCTACTCTTATTCAAGGGAAATAGAACATCTCAGCATGCTAATGACAGAAAAATCTTTGTCCAACAGAGGGAAAAAAAAATCACACTTCCCTAAAATGGCACTCACGATAGTGTTCTGTGTCCTGCTCTTTTATGGACACTACAGATTTCTGCCAAAGGCCTGCAGAAACTATCCCAAAGGGAAACAGAAGTAGCAGACAAAAATACTATTTAAAACTTGGCCTTGGGAAGTGGGAAGCAGTAGCATGATTAGGGAACTTGGATGTAATATGCTTAAGCAGATCTTAAACCATCTTTCATGTCATAATGAAATGTCTTACTTCCCTAATCTTAGAAATTAGTGTAGTTTTTCATATAGCTGCAAAATGACTGGGTATACCCCAGTAATTCATTCATAAATTGAGGTCTACACTATTACATACCATTTAATACAGGACTATTTTGATTAAAGACTGATGATTAAATGGCTGAATGCTGTTGATCTCTACCAAAACTCCCCTTATTCTATGGCAGTGATTTTATACATTCTGATGTTTGTTTTAAATTATGTATTTAGCTGTAATTCACTACTAGATGACCCAAGGGTTAGTTAGCTCGATTAACTGGTTTTGTTTTGATTTTTTAGCAGTAAGTCATGAGGGCAGGCTAGTAGCTCTACATAGCTTACTTTGCAGTATCAAGATTATAATGAAAGAAAAAAAATAATATAACATACAACAGTACTGACATGTAAAAGTCCTCCCCCTACTAAATGAAATTAAAAAAAATTTGAAGGCTTCTATACTGATAATGAAAATGTGATCTATAGCATGATGTAACATTTTTGTGAAATGTTACTTGCATAATGTTATTAAAATTTATTCTTACAGGTGGGAAGAAAATAAGAGCTGAAATATTGTCATTCTCCTGCTTTAATTCACCATATTTTGGGATTTTTTGTTTTAAACACATTCTGCTTTTTTTTTCATTGTATTCTTTCTATTTTTCATGGGTTTTGTTTTGCAATCGTTTCTAACAACTGACAGTCTACTACTGAAAATCCAGGTCATTTTCTGAGTAGCCTCAACATTAAAAAAACAAACACCCCACATTATTTTAAGAATTAAATCTTACTTACTTAATTAGCACATGTAGACCTCTAGTGAATGTATTACTTAGAATCTTCATCATGTAGAGAAATCAATGACATTTAAGTCTACTTTTAACTAATTTGCTGATGGCACATAGATAAAATGGATCTATAGGTCTTCAAGGAATCTTATGTACCATTGAACAGAGACGGACTCAAACAGAAACTTTTAGATTCACACCTTGTCTGATATGTTTAGACTCAGATATTTCTCTAACAAAGAATGAAATATGAAAACATGATTATAAGTGCATGTATTTAAAAAAAATAGAGAAAACAACCTGAGGATTGAAAGAAGCCATTTCTTCATTTCAAATTAAGTATAGTAATACTATCCACAGTTTTCAATCAAGTCTACAAGAAGATTAGGTTCATGTTTCTCCCCTTTTTCTCTCTGCCAAAGGCATAGAAAGATACATGGAGAAAAGACGACAGTCCTTCCCTTAAAAAATAGGAACTTGTAGATAAAACACACTACAGTCCCAATTCATAATTGAAGCCCATATGCCTGTCAAGGCCATATATGACAACATTTTAAGATCAAATGAGGGACAGCATTGTTAAAGAACATTATGAGAATTATAACCATATCAAGAAAAAAAAATATTCTATTATGCCTATTAAACCACATGGGCAGAGTCAGGAAAATCTCAATGTAAAGAGTCTCTTTTTTCCCATTTGTCCTCACTATTTTCAAAAGGGTGTCCAGACCTCTTTTTAAGAGACTTCATCCGTGGCAGTAGTACCAGTACAAAGACTTTTGCAGTGTTACAGGAGCCTTGGCCCTGGAGATTCCACCACCCCAGGACAGGGGACAGAGGCAAGGATACTAACACTGTACGCACAGCAACATTACTGATAATGATTTTCTTGCATCTTGGACATTATGTATATTTATGGTCCCAGTTCCTCTCACCATAGAAAAGGCATCAGGAAAATGGTAGGTGACTATTTGTAAGAGGAAGGAATTTATACATTTAAGGGATAATTTTTCTTACAAATCTTAGAAGCAGGATAAACTTGACCATCCTCCCTCTGTCCTGAATATTCTCTCTAAATGATTACAATTACTTTGGGTTCCTATCTCTTTTCTCACCCTCATTTAAAAACTCCGAAACTTTGTCCATGTATTTTGTCTTATGTGTAAGATATGAAACATATTCAAGAAAATCTATGTACGAAATTCTGTTGATTCCAGTGGAAGTAAAAATCACCTGTACACTTGTGATACTTAGAGGAACCAATGACAGAATGCACAGCATCTAAGTTTCCTGGACACAGACATCTCTCTGTTTTATTTGTGCTTACTATTAGGATAGCATACAATTAACAAGATAATCTTTTCATTCATTAAATGGGTGCAAATATAGTGTGAACTGATGAAGTGTGGTAGACACAAGCACGTGATAACAGTTCAGTTATACATATTTTTATTTTATGTTAATTCGGGGAGAAAAAATTACCAGTCCTGTTGGACATTATATTTTAAGCCTTGCTTATAGTGCTGTAAATTACATTGCTATCTATTCTTTATGTCTTAAAAATCTGGATATTATAGCATTGCAGAGTTCATGAGGATTGCATTCATTTTTAAGGATCATGATCTTATCGGGCTAAGTGATAGTATGTCATGTTCTTTATGCTGTAATGTAAAGCACTGAAACAGTTTAATACAATAAATCAAATCTGTAATGTGGCAGGTGATGGAATATTAACAGTAAAATCATAAAACATACACATACATACATATATATATCACATAATATACAGTTCTTCATGACAAAATATTTTGTAGGATTTTTATTTTTGTAAAACATAGAACACAGTTGTAGCTTTTGAGAAACAAAATTCGGGAAACATCTGTTTTCAATTCATTTTTCAAATCATTACCTTTACATAAATACACATACACATGCTCTCTTCTTTACATGATTTCCTACTGTTTGAAATAGGATTCAAAGTTGACTTTGAATTATGGTTAAGAGATGCCATAATAAAGTTACAAATAAAAATACCCCACACTGTGCGAAGAATGATGTGCATGTGGGAACAACATTAAAAAGGACATCTGCCATGTTGCTTTTCGTTATATCCAGTTAACTTCCTAAGTCTTTGTATTCCCCTGATGTATACCTGTTGGTACGGACATAGTACTACACGCTTCCAACTAGCAGACTTGAGTTTATATCCCAAATCAGATGCCCTGTGACAGTACAAGCTGGGAAGTAGCTCTGAGACACTGCTAGAGATTTATGCCTCCTTCTGGACATGCTGCTTTATTAAAAAGTGCTAAACATTATGTATTTTGTGTAAGTTCGTTCAGGAAATAAATGATAGTGGGAACTTACATAAAAAGTGAAGTAATTAAAAGCTGATATAAATTAAGCGAGAAATTGTATGGTATTCTCCTTGCTAGAATGCAATCCTTGTACAAGAGAAAGGTTTTCCCTGTTTTGCCTCTGCTGTACACACACACACACACACACATACACACAGACACTTGAGGTAACTGGCTCTGATGTTTAACCATCAGGAAGACTGCATGTACAAAGAAATTTGTATAAAGCTTCAACTGGTAGATTTTGGCAGATCCTCCACATGCTAAAAATTAGACTCGTAAACCAGTAAACAGAACGTATAAATTCAATAGCTCTTTGGTTGGGTGGTGTTCTGGCTTCCCAACAGATGAAAACAGAACATAGAAAAAGCTGCCCATGTTTAGTTGGTTTTTTTCTGTGTGTAGTAATACAGCCTGATAACTGTAACACACTCAGCTCCCCAGAAATGAGGATTATTTTCTATTGCTCTGTTGTAGAGCTTCTAACCCACAGAAACAGGCAAGTTAGGGAAGTCACCATGCCAAGGACTCGAAGCTGAAGAGCTCTAAATCCAGGAAGGAAAAAGCAAGCAACATTCAACATAGCAGCTCCTCTTGGCCTGAAGAGAGATTTCAGGAACATTTAGTTCAAGACAGAATTCAGAATACCATTGTTTCTTCACTGTTCTTTCTTTCAAGCTTTTCCAGAAGTTGGACAGTAGAGGAAGTATTTTTTTTTCAAAAAGCAAGTGTTCACATTAGTAGATTTGAGGGCACAGGATGTGCTATGTGTGTGTTGTATAGTCAAACAAAGTTTCAGTGAAATGTACCTTTAGTTTGCATGAGCTTGCTCTGAAAAGTATGCAACTACCAATGAAATTGAAAATGTGCTATGGTATGGTATCCTTATGTGCAGTTAAGTCACCCTTCATAATGTTTTACTTTGGCATGCTTACACTGTTCGTAAGACAAGAAGTTTTATTTCTGAATTTCAATTTTCCTCCTTTGTAATAAATGATACATAAATTAGTATGTTCTTGAAAAGCCCATAGCAAATACAATGGTAATACAGAATATATATTTATGTGGTTCACTTAAGGCACTCACAAAATGTTTCTTAAACCCTTATATTCTGCCTATTTACTTGCCCAAATAATCAGTGTTTTCCTTCCATTTCTGTCTATCATGTAGTATCAAAAAATGAACTGTACAGCAGATTTTTTCAAATCTATGAACAAGGATGTATTGTGAAGTCCAAAGAAGATGCCTTGGTGTTTACAAACTTGATTTCGAATTACAATAATGAATAAATTAAAAATAATATTTTTATAACAGTCAGCACCTTTACCCCATTACTACCATTCAACAATATTTCAATCTTCATTTGACCCCCTGCACTAGTGCTGCAATCTAGTGGTGTGACAAGGTATAAAATTACACTACTTTGAGGGCAGTGTGTTATCACCTGCAACCTGGCTGTAAATGTGGTTAACAGACATAGAAACTAAGTCACCTGTACAGAACTATCCAGATGAGACAGGCTCTGTTTCAGTCAATTGTTTCCTTGGGAAATCACATTGAGATCAGGGAATTACTTTCTCAGAATCAGAGGTAGATCTTATTTTCAAATTAATCTTTTCTTTTACATTTAATTATTTAACAAGGAAAAAATAACATATTTCTCAGCTGAAATTTGTATACTGGTGTGCATGTATAGATGTGTATCTTATGAATATCTCTCTACATTTAATTAATGATGAGCTCATTTGCTTTGACATATAACATTATTTTTATGCATTTTTTAACTACAGCTACGCACAGAAAAGAACAGTAACCACAGTGTCTACTCAGAGCACATTTCAGTATTTCATCAGTTTCTTCACAGATCCTTTGTCTATTGAGAACATGCAAGTACAAACTTTCAGTATATCTACACTCATTTACTCTAATGCAAAGCCAACAAGAACATTTAAGAATATGTAAGTTCCTACGTACAGTCCCTTTAAGATACATTTTGCTATTTTCTTTTCCATGTACTGTTACAAAGTATTATAAATATAAACAGTTGCCAAAGCAAGCAACCAAGACGTATTTTCCAATTACCCAAAGTAACAAAAAATCAAATCGTCATCAGTTTCAAGTTTAAATATCAGTGTGATAATCAACACTTCTCAGATATTACAAAGTTCCTATTTAAGCGCACAAAATCATCTTGCCACCATACAAAGAACACATGGACATAAAGCTAAACTAAAATTAACAGAAACAGCTACAGAAATGATCTCTTCATGCATACTTTCATTTAACCAAGTATACAAGAATCTGAGAAGACTCCCCCAGGCACAAACTAGATTACCCATTTGTAATCCAAGTAGTATTCTTCTCTTGATGTAAGCCCATATTGACTCTAAAAAGATGTTTTTCAACTCTTGAGAAAGATAGCTTGTCTTTTTTACTTGCCTTTCCCAGTCCCCTAAGTTCATTCTTTCATCTCTTTCTCTAGCACAGACTACTATCACATTCAAAAAGTAACCAATTAATATAAAAAGTTTGAGTAACTGGAAAATCTCAATAAATGCTTGTACCAGACTCATAATATACCTAGGAAATGGCATATTTAAAAAGGATTTAGAGATTCAGAGCTATGTTCCAGGCTCCCACTCCCTGCTTTCCCCCTCCAGTAATATCATCACGTAAATTAAAAGCCTACAACCTAAAAAAAACCACAAACCAAAAACCCACATAATTTTTTACAAACCTGCTTCCTCACACCATACACACAGTCATATATGCATACACACATGCATACACAACAAGTTGTATAATTCAAAAAATACCTTAAAAGCAACGGGTGTGCAGTTGGGGTAATGCAGAGGCTTTTACTGAAATGAAAGATGAATATTATAGGCAACAGCTCCATTTGTGCGGAAGCAACAGAGATGACAGGTCAGTTTTAAAATGCTGGTTGCTATTTGTCACTGATTGCACATGCAGATGCATTCTCTTAAGCTGAAGGACTCTTAGATTTTTAAGTCTGCAACTAGTATCATGTACACTATTAGCCTATTACAAATTTCTAGTGCAGCTGACATTGCCATCAATAGTTAATAGTTGGGAACATGGATTTAGACTTGCATTGTGCTGCGTTAATTTAATACCATATCACATATGGACTTTACTGCAGCAGTGACAATAAATGCTCACACAGGTGCAGACTAAATGTTTCCTCCCTCCATCTTCCCGCCCCCCCCCCCCAATGAAATGTCAAACCTGGCAATATTTTCCCCATTTGTGTGTATATAGCTTTGTACTGATATTTGAAATATTGCCTGTATCCACCCTGCTATCCCTTTCCACAGGGATTTCCTTCTTAAGAAGCATCTGCTCTGAGTATGTGTAATTATTCTGAAATTCAATTCAGGGCAAAACAAATAACACTGAAAGCTGTACAGACTTGCACCGATATACAGAAAGGGCAGGCACATATGTATATGTTTCATGCTGTGTCCATAACAGTTACACTACGAAACATTGTGCTTTTTTTTTCAATTCAAGTAGTATTGTTCCCCCACACTGAATTTGCAAGAACTGAATACAGATGGAAACTGCTGCTCGAACGATAGCCTGCTTACTAGGAGGAAAAAAAATGTTCAGTGTTTCAATCTTGAATAAATATGATATCGGTTTACTTTGAGGAGAAAATACACAGCAGTTATTTCCTATCTCATGTCTCACTACTCCTGAAGCATATTTATAAAATGTAAAAAGTTGTATATAGTAGAACAATTCTGTGCATTGCATTAAACACCATACTGTTCATGCTATAATAACAACTACAAACACCTTAAGGAAATAGAAATAAGAAAGGCTCCTACCTTTTACTTTGCTTCTGAGAAAGTGGTAATGTCGACCCCAGTCAAACTGCAAAACGAGCTATTAGAGTCCCTTTTTTTGTTTGTTTTCTCCTGTTATTTTCTAAGGCTGATCCTACTTGGATCTAACTCAGACTTTTTCTCCCATCATCACTTAACTCTGGACAGCCGGGAATCAAAGCTAAAGGGGAGCTTTCCCTCTGACTGGCTCTCATCCAGAGCTCCTGACGAAAAAAAAGAAAAAAAAAAAAAAGAAAAAAAAAAAAAGACACACCATCACATCACCACCACACACACACACACACGCAACATACACAGACATGCACACACTCACTCTCCCCCCGAGCAGGAGAGCGGGAGAGAGAGATGCGCTGCTGATGGAGCCGCAGCACTTACCCTGGGAAGGCTGGAGACGAGGGAAGTGCAGGCTTTTCCGAGCACACAGTGATTTGCAAGTGAATGCAGTGGGAGGGTGCAGCAAACGGAGAGCTTTTTTTGTTAAAGCCTGTCGCCCTGCCTTGGCTGACAGAACGGTTCTCCAGTTTTGAAGTCTAATGTAATCAGCCTCATCTTGCTTAGCTTGTGAGAATAAATACTGAAAATACCACCACTTTTTGTGGTGTATTTTTCTTCATTAAATACAACCACTTTCCTATACCACCAGTGATCTCACAGCAATGTTTATAAAATTTATATATATATATATTTAAAAAAAAATAGCATGATGCCAAGTTAAATTACAGCCTCGGAGGGTTCCCATGAAACTACAGAGTGGTTATTTTCTTCATTGAACTGCTTATGCTATTAGATTAAAATAATTTTTCCTTGTGCTTCACCAGTTTTATGTTTAACATAAAACAAAACAGGTTCATATAATATTAGATATTTTCACATTTCCAGAGGTTATAAAAAAAAGTCAGTGTCACTACTGATCACCCCTTAATATTTTTTCCCCAGTTGATACTTGTGATGCCTGTTTTTATTTTATTTCAGTCACTGTATTTGGACTTCACATTTTGCGAAGTGTTCTTTTTCATCCAGTTAATCTCTGTTGGTTTCATGTTTCTAATAGAGCAAATTGGACTTAGCAGAATCCTCCGTGGATCATATCAAGTCCAATCCTTTCATTGTGATACCGTAGAGGGTTATGTATACATTAGTTAGGAGAGATTTAACAAATAGTCACGTAAGATTAAACCAATGGATGTCAGTATTGCTCTATCTAAAAAATGTCATAAGGGACTTTCTCTGGTTGTTAAAAAAAGTCTTCCCCCCCCCCCCCAAAAAAAAAGCCAAATTCCCTTAAAACAGGAGCTGAAAAATGTTGTATTTAGGAGTGAGGAAGAAAGTAACAATGAAAACAATTTCATTATTAGAACATCTAATGCAAGAGTAGATAGATCACTGGCTGTTAGGCTGCTCAGAGGTAAGTCTTTTGCTTGGTTTCAGCTGCTGTCAGTCGAAAAGACAAAAAAAAAGAAAGGCAAGATCATTATCGTGCCTAGTATCACCTCCTAATGTGACCAACTGCTGTCATTTCCCCAGATCTCTAACCATCAGTAAGAACAGAAATGATGCACCACCTAAGCACAACCTTTTGAGATGAGCAAGTCAGCATTTAAGTAACATTGCTGTAGTAGCACATGAACACATCATCTGCAGATAGAAAAAAGCAAAGCAGCAAAATGCCAGGGGGTGGGACAAAACACTTTTTACTCCTGTATATAAACCATTTTTTAAAAATTTATCTACCATGATAGATTTTTAAACTTTCAAGGAAAGACAATGAAGTTCATTGGCTTTGGCTGTACTTGGGCACATAAATACACAATGTAATGCATAACACGTCTGTAAAAAATATTCCATTGCTATTTTTCTCCCTTTCCCATTGTTGTATCAATATAAAAATTAGAATTGTCATATGTCCCTGTGCTCCTGGTTTCCAACAAACTTCATTCTCAGTTCTTTCACACGAAAGGAGGAGGCTGCAGAATCGAAGTCAAGCTTCCTAATCTCTGCCATCATTTGACATTACACTATGTAAAGATATATTCACAGTTCCCAATGATCCAAGGGGAACTGACAATATTGAGACATCTGTGCTGTCTTCCAAGTTTACCCATTTGTTTGTGTAAAACTGGAAGCATAAGATTCTTTTATTTTGGGCAAATCCTATTACATTGTTGTGAAGGTAAAGTTCATGGAACTTTCTTTTCTGGCTGTACCAACTGCACTTCTGCCTCCTAAAATATCAGATCTAGTCTTGGATCCTACAATAGAAAGCTAAAGATTGTCCTAGAATAAAAGATGCATTTTCATTTTGGTAATACAGACAAATTAAATTATAATGAAAGGAGAAACAAATATGTAGAAATGTAAATACATGGCTGGGAAGTAGCTCTTTAAAGCTGGACTGCTTTTTGGATGATGAACAAAATACTGAGTGTTGAAAATTAAGTTAAAACTTCAGTTCCTTTTAACATTTTGTCTTCTGTTATTTAAGTTGCAACCCACTGATACAAAAATCGGAGCTCTCCAAACCCCCTTGCTTTCTAACTTTCCTCACCGAAGTGGGAAGCTAGGTGCGGCTGAGTAAGGAGTCCAAAAGAAAACTCAATAACACCAGAATGTGTTATTAAGCAGGCATTCTTTATTGCAGTGCTGGGCAGCACTGGGGATTATCCACCATGAGTGCTCCGCCGGTTTGGCAAATTTTCAGAGAATATATACCATAACGTTATACATAGTCATAGGATTTCCAAGAAGTCATTTACATAGCCGTGAGATATGCAAATGTCCTTTCGCATGCGCAGTTGTTTTCCCTGGTGGTCGTCGGGGGTCTTCAGATGAAGGGCGGTAGTCTTCCTCACTGTGTTCGCTGATTGACCCCTGCTTCTGCGCAAACTCAGTCTGAGGGTCAAGTAGGCCACGTCCTTCGAGGTAGCTGTTGCAATTCCCTTATCTCATGCATCGCCAATCCTATGGCCCAGCCATCTGAAGTGAGACCATCCTGGAGCCTCCTTATCTTACAGCCATTACCACTTTTCAAATTGTAAAAGCTTCCCTTTGTTTTGTATATCTATGTTAATCGAATGTCTAAGGTATTTTCAACATCCCTTGCTCTTGGGGACCCCAACTGTTTCACCACTTCCCCATGAAGTGGGAAATAAATGACAATTTGTGTATACATACAAAAGTTTATTCTACGCATGCTCACACACACCGAGCGACGCTGAATTCTGAAGTCAAAGAAAATAAATGATCTAGTGGAGTTATTCAGGAACAAGAACTTCAGAATCACTGAAAGTGCATTCGCTCCTTATCTGCAGAGTATTTTGGTATATTTCAGCTAGGGTTTTATTCAGCTAGAAAGAATCAATCTTATCCTACAGATATATTAATTTATTCAGGCATAGTTACTGCAAGTCACACTTGTACACTTAAGTTGGACTAACTTTGGGAGTTAAGGTTTAACTCTAGAAAAGCCATACTTTGACACTAACTGCTGTTTCTGTTGGTATGGTCAACTATTTAAAAGCCAGTATTTATTTATACTGATAGCATACGGACATCTAAGGCCAAACAGTTATTCGACCATATACTTATTCATACACCACAGTAACTTTAAAAGAAGGTGGCATCATAACCTATTTTTAACACCACCTAATAATTCCCATTAGAAGAGCCCTTTTATAGTTGCTTATAAATTTACCAAGCAAATTATTTAGTATTAAATTTTCTATGCTGATGGTCTGCCTCAGGCAGAAATCATTTAAAAACATTTCAGCCAAAATGATACCGAGTTTTCAGAGAATGAGGAAAAATTATACAGCTGGAATTTTCTCACAGGAGTAAAACAACCTTCATTCTTTGAAGGCAGAATGTGAAACTCCACAGGGTAAGCTGGCCTTTGAGAGTCAGAGAAGCTTACGGATGGCGACAGATTAGGTCAAGGAGCATTAAAATAAAGGAAGAGTGGTAGGGACAGAAGGAGTGGAGGATGGAGGATGTGTTCTTCTTGGCCAGCAAAGAAAAAAATAACATATTTCTGCTAAAGAAATAAGAAGGAAGAAACAGTGACAGAATAGGGGTAAAGACATAAATTCATGGAGACTGAACATTGAAATCTGAGGTGGGGAAAAAAAAATAAAATAAAATAAAAAAAAATAAAAAAGGAGGACACAAGATAAAAAGTCAGGAAGAGAGATACAGACCTTACCAGGGAGTGTGGGGTTGCTTTTTGCCATATATGTCTTGGAGGTAGGCAGCTTTGTCCTCTCAAATGATAGATCTAGTATGATACGTACTCAAGACTACAGTGGAGATACTTTCCTTGCTTCTTATTTCTGGTTACAAACTTGGCAGAGATCCTTGAAGCATTCATAGGAAGACGACAAGGTGTAAAAAGGATGAAAAGAAAAAATCTGGAATTAGATCCCATTTTCCGAAGTATCCCTATCAGAAAATGTCTGTCAAACCTACTGGAATTCTCTCCATTCAGTGTTGGCCCACGTAGAGTGAGAGAGCACATTTGTTGCTTCATGAGCTCGTGAAAGAGTGATCAATGTGATGCTTCTGAAGACTCCAAACCTAGCAATGAATTGTATGGAACTTGATGATGCCATTTCTCCTTGTTTTTATTCCATGTTCGATATATTTTTAACCTCTGTAAAATTGTACACAGAAACCTAAAAATAAAACCCAAGTACTCCAAAAATAGCAAAGGCCAGAATTGTTTATCTATGTATAATGCAAACTAAAACCAAATATTATAGTGCATATATTAAAAGAAGCCAATTTATTACACACATCTCCTAATTACTTTCCCTCTCTCTTCATACACTTCCAAAAGTATCCTACCTCACTGCACAAGATAGACTGGTCTATGGTAAGTCACAGCATGGCAACATTTGTCTAGAAAAGATTGTCTTTTATGGTGTAGAAGTCAGAAAGTTTGTAGTGATTGAAGCTGAATGGAGGGGGAAATGGAAGTTTTCACAATGAAAACATTCTCCTTTGAACTAGACCATATCTACTCCTCTGACACCTATGCCTGTATGATGCTGAGCAAGTCACTTGAACCAGATTTCTTTCATGGGTGTTTTCCTGTTATGTCCTGTTATTTCTAAGTTTCTGACTGAAGTGCTGGGTGTGATATAAAGAGGTGTTGAACACTCACAGTTTCAGCACACACTGTACTATAATAAGAAAAAAATTGTAAAAATGAAGTCTGGTGCTCTGTGTCTTGTCACTAAGTCAGCTTGTACTTCTGACCATGGTCTCTCTCTGTGCCTCAAATTGTGTTTTGTGGAAAAGGATAAACATCATGGCCCCCTGTCAGACACTTACTGAGAGAATAAGCTAATGGTGAGAAAACATTCAGCTATTATAATGTTAAGCACCACAGAAGTCCTTAAGAAAGTGTTACAAAAGCAGGATTTGAAAAGTGTGCCTCAAACAAAACCATATACCACACAGAATAAATAACATTGAAGCAGAATTTTTGTTAATTAAGAAATTATGTGCCTTCAATAAAATAATATAGCAAAATATCATGATTCTTATGCACCACAACATGTTAGCTGAAGGGTAAACAAACCATTTTAGCATTTCCTAAATTCTGCAAGCTTGAATCTGAAATCTTAGTAGTGTTCTTTCACAATGACTGCACGCACATCAGTATTTGAAATTTTTATTATTTATTCATGAGTAACCATGAATGTATTAGGTACCTAGGTACAAGGTCTAGTTGGAGGCCACTAGCTAGCAGTATATCCCAGGAATCAATATCAGGTCCAGTCAAGTTTAACATCTTCATTAATGATCTGGATGTTGGGGCAGAGTGTACCCTCAGCAAGTTTGCAGATGACACAAAACTGCAAGGAGTGGCTGATATGCCAGAGGGTTGTACTACCATCCAGAGGGACCTCAACAGGGTGGAGAAATGGGCTGACAGGAATCTCACGAAGTTCCACATGGTGAAGTGCAAAGTCCTGCACCTGGGGAGGAACAACCCCAGGCACCAGTATATGCTGGGGGCTGACTATCTGGAAAGCAGCTTGGCAGAAAAGGACCTGGTGGTTCTGCTGGACGCCAGGGTGAACATGAGCCAGCAATGTGCCCTTGCTGTAAAGAAGGCTAATGGCTGCATTGGGAAAGTACTGCCTGTAGGTCAAGGGAGGGGATCCTTCCCCTCTACTCAGCACTGGTGAGGCCACACTTGGAGTGCTGTGTCTCGTTCTGGGCACCCCAGTATGAGAGAGACATGGACATACTGGAAAGAGCCCAGCGAAGGGCCATAAAGATTGTTAGGGGACTGGAACACCTCACATATGAGGAAAGGCTGAGAAAGCTGAAACTCTTTAGCCTAGAGGACAGAAGGTTCAGGGGGGATCTTATCAATGTATATAAATAACCGAAGAAAGGGTGGAGAGGACAGAACTAGGCTCTTTTCAGTGGTGCTCAGCGACAGGGCAACAGGCAATGGACACAAACTGAAAGACAGGAGGTTCTGTCTGAAAATCAGGAAGCACTTTTTCACTGTGAGGATGACTGAGCACTGGCATAGGTTGCACAGAGAGGTTCTGGAGTCTCCATCCTTGGAGATATTCAAAAGCTGTCTAGATATATTCCTGGACAACTGGCTCTAGGTGGCACTGCTTGAGCAGGGATGGGTTGGACAAGATGACCTCCAGAGGTCCCTTACAACCACAACCATTCTGTGATTCTGTGAGACCACACAGACAAAAATACAACAGATCCCACACAGAGGGATTTTTTCCAAAAAGATGACAGGAAAGGATGGACAACACAACATAAAAGGGTGGCTAAGTAAAAAAAAAAAAAAACAAACCAAAAAAAAACGAGGGAAAGAACAGCAATAAATGGTAGAGGAAGGTCTTGGTAATAAAGGAGCAGAGGCTCCCATGTCAAATAGCCTGAGTGCTGTGAAGGAACACGTAGATAGTACTAGGAACAAAAGGCTGCTCATAACAAAGGAAGAGCAAAATATTTCACAGTACCGATATGAAGAAAAAAAATTCAACAGAGCAGTATTCAGTCCAACATGTTACTTTTCTAAAAGTAACATCACTACTCCATTCCATTCAGTAATGTTCATACCAACTGCAACTTCTGCTCTGACAATAACAGCATTCTCTAATTCTCCATGCAGTCTCAGCAATGCCTTGCAGTGCCCTGACTTCTGTTATAAATGTCCTTTAGATCTACCATAATGGAAAAAAAAACAAGTAAGTTGTTTGAGTTCTTTGAGTTTCTGACATCTCATTTTAACCCAAACACATATTTTTTTCCAACTATTGAAAGCCATAAGTGTACATAGCTGTCTCCAAAGAATCAACTACCCATTCTTTCATTCATTGCAGTTATTCTGGTGTGCACACATCCTGGTATATGATAAAACACTTTTGTTTTTATAAATCGTCTGCCCTACTACTCCTGTATCTGACCATTCAAATGTTTTGATGCTACAAGTGTATTTTATTACAATAAACTAAAAAAGTTTATGGTAGCCTAGAAAACATCCATAATCATGGTATAAATGGAACATAATTCATACAAAAGATTACACACACAAAAGATTAAATTACTAAGAAGGATGTCAATAAAACATCTATGTTATATACAAACTTGTCTATGGTTTATCTAATAATCATAAAAAAAATTTAAACAACCATAAAGAGAAATTTTTATGGATTATTGGAAACATTCTTCAACTCCCCTATCATCATTTTAGCAGCATGAACAGACAGGGTGCTTTTTGGAAATAATGCTGTATTAATATAACCAAGCAGAAGCCTTTTGGTAGAACAGATATCCTCTGATTTGAACAAAAGGTATTGTTTATGTATAATACTATGGAAATAAATATAACAGAATATATCTTTACTTGACTTTACTAAAATTATTCTGTGACTTTTCTCTTTTCAAGTCAGTCAGTTGTTTGTTATTTTTCTGTTAGTACTGGCTTAAACATTGTTAAATTTTACTTGTAGATATAAGTAATTACCCAGTGTAAACACAACACTGATATGCAAGATGTCCTTAGTAATAGTAATATGAAAGTTACCAGATCTCTCTTTTCCTTGGTCTTTCCATTTCTTAGTTTCCATTCAGTGACAATTGCATCAGAAATGGTATGAACAATTCAAACAACTTGTTTGATTCCCATCTAACATTACTATGTTTCTCTGCATTCACAGATAAATAATATTTTTATACATTGGAATTATTCGGATGTTTGCTTTAGCTGCATGGTTCTAATTTTACTATCATATACCAATGCTGTTATACATATATCTGTCTCTGCACATTTGTCAGGAGGTTTGGTGCCATCTCATTACACTTCAGTAAGAATGTGCATGTATACGCAATTGCAAAGAAATGAACAAAGACACAAGAAATCCCTCCTCCCTTGATAACGTATCTGGAAGAACACAGATTAAATGTATCAATTTTACATTTGGCAAATGTGATATGTTAAGAACAGCTAAACTGCTAAACAGCTTTGGATTAATTGCTCACACTTGAAAGAAGCTATATTTCTGCAGAGAACAAAATCAAATTAAGCATAATTTTTCAGTCGAAATAATACCAGGAATTACATTTGTGAACAAAAGCAGACAGCAAAGCATAACCCTGCTCAGAAAAAAAAAAGACAAAAATACAAAGAAATGCTACATTTCAACATGTGTATAACGTTGTAGGTATATCATATTTGGATTCAGAGAGACTTAGGGACATTTTAAGCTCCTTATTCATTGAAGTGTTCATATGAGATTATCAGGATGCACATTGACTCTCTTTTCAGCTTTAACAGATTATGAAAAGTGCTATTCTTGTGCTACCTTCTTATTTATCAAGAGGTACACCTTAAAGTTAGGATAGCAGAAAAGTGAAATAAAGAAAAGACTTATTCTTTCTTATGCTGTCCCTGATATAAGTCAACATTCCAATGTGCAAAGCAGTACACTTGAGAAAATTTTTTTTTCAATTAACCTCTCTCACAGAGAGTGGCATTAACAGGGCACAAGCCAGATGAAGAAAAAAATTTTAAAAAAATGCAAAAACCCAATCCCCCCTCCCCCATTCTTTCCTAACAGATCTTAAATGATTTAAACTTACCAAGTCCAGTTACAACCAGCAGGTCTGGTAGTCCCATTAGTAGACTTTTCTATTCCTTCTAAGTTTTCACCTATAAATTCTCCTAACAGGAATCAGCCCTGTGCTTGTACTCCATCTTTATTTTGAAACACTTCCTTAGTAGAGCTTAGACTAGGGACTGGATGAGAATTCATCTTCTGACTGAGAATACAAAACTATGGAAGAGCAGATATTACAAAATATTTTTTCTGTTCTTATTAGCATTGATTCAGGTATCAGTTCTTGATTTGCAAACCTAAGCATTTTCACAATCACTTCTTTGGTATCTATAATTGCACAGGGATAAAATTAATGGTTAGAGAGAGGGAAGTTGTCTAAAAAGAGAAAAGGGATATGGCGTTTAATGTTTCATGTCCTTCCAAAAATAACAGTAATAAGTTCACTGTTGAAGGGTTCAAGCAGAAAGGAAGAAGACAATTGTAGCCTTTTAGATTAGGAGGAAGTCATTGTATTGCGAAAGCGCACCAGCCTAAGCAACAGAAAATTTAGATTTTATTCCCAGTTCTATCATGGACAAGTTTTACATTATTTCTTTTTCACCCATTGTCTGTCTTGTTTCTTTGCAAACTATCTAATTACATTTGGGGTCTCACACAATGGTGTACTAGCTTCGTGAGGTCCTTGTCAAATATAAGCAACCTGAAAGCTTCTGATGATGAAGTAAGCAAATGGTGTCTAATAAGGGATGGCTACAAGACCAGATGAAGAAATAGTTTTCAATACGACAGAATATTGGAGTTTAATGGAGTCAAAGCTATAAAACCTGTATTTGTCTTCCAGTAGGAGAAGAGAAACACACTTCTACAATATACTTGTATTAGCTTGTTTGGTTTTGACATAGAATCATAGAAACATAGAATCGTTTTGGTTGGAAAGGACCTTTAAGATCAAGTACAACCGTTAACCTAACACTTCCAAGTCCCTACTTATAATTAAAACATAAGAAATCAAAATCAATTGTTACTGATACTTTCTGCCTCCTAGACGAATACTTCAAGCACAGAGATAAAAAATTACTAGTAATAATTAAGCATTCCATTGAAAAGAGCTCTTAATGAGCACCCTGACTGCTTCCACATTCTGAACATCACATTTCTTGGTTAGAATCTGATTTTGCACTGAAGAAAAAAAAAATGCAGTTTCAACATGCAGCAGTCCTTCCTCCTCCTCTTTAACCCCTTGGTTTATGCAGTGGATCAGATCCCATGAGGTCCAGTAGAATTCTGACACTGACAATAATATTACAGGTGCAGAATTACTACCATCATATTGTGCAGAGATGTGCATGTCATTTTCATGTACTTGAGCAAAATACTTTTCTAAAAAGAATTTCATTGAAGTTCTATGACTTCCCAATTTGATTTACACTTGATATATGTGAAAATTCTTGCTGCTTGGATTTTTGCCAAAAAAATTTGGCTTTCAACCTGGCAGTTCTGGAATTCATGCTAATACCATTACTCACACACAGAATATGTGAGTCTTGAAATATAAAATTGAACCTTCAATAATGATGGAAATAATTGAAAGGATTCAACTTTTACTTCCCAAAATTAAGAGAAAATAATGTTTGCTGTTCTTACCAATAGTCTAGCTAAGGATAAGTTTTTATCTATTTCTGCTTTTGGCTAACTTCAGGTGAAATTAAGTAGGTGAATTTACTACCCCAATCTCTCAGTCCTTACCTCTGGATATTGGACTATGTCTTGGTCAGTTTGTATACACAAAGTATTTTGTATGCATAGCTAAGTTTTGGGGTTTTGTGTGATGCCTCTAAGAAAACTAGGATGAAATTGCTATGACCAGAATCTGAAAGTATCTGATTTGAATGTTGTTAATCTGATTTGCTTTTTGATAAAGATCCTAAGCTTGATCTTGTTGCTTCTGTAGTATTTAAAAACATCTATTTTAAATGTGTGATTTGAAACTCACAGTTTTCTCTTTGAGTTATAGTACAGAGTAAGAAATTGTATAGTGAAGTCCCCCCTCTACCTGTTGTCAGAAGTAGACTGAATTATTGTCCAGATATTATCTAGAACAGACAGAAATATTGACTGAATTATTTGGAACCAGAGCCCAAGCTGATCTTGTATGCTTCAACAGGGGACTTACCGTTACTGTTATTTTTGGTAGGATGTGAAACATTAAATGCCATATCGCTTTTCTGGTTTTAGACAACTTCCTCTCTCTAACCATTAAGTTTATCCCTGTGCAATTATAGATACCTTTTCAAGGTAATGATTCATTTCTTCTCAGAAGGATATCCTTAAGGCCATTACTGTCCCCACTGGCTTTCAAGAAACTGAAACACCAAGAGATATTAAATGCTCTGCTCTCTGCCACTTAGGTTATACCATGACAGTATTAGGAAGGGTCTTATCAGCCCCATTAGACTGCCAGAACTGTCTTCTTCTGTATATATGCCTTTCTACAGTTTCCTCTGCACTTGTATTAATGGTAATATTTATCCAAATAATCCTAGAGAAGTTATGTTTGTGATGGAGACTAGTTAATTATGTCTCTAAATCAAGATTTGAAGATATTATCTCAGAATAAATAGAAATAAATAAAACCATTAATAACCTATAAATAAATATCATAAAGGCAGAAAACTTGCTAGGGTGGTGAATGCTGTAAAGAAAAGAGTAATATACAGTGTTATTGATGTATTTTAGACCAGAAGTAAAGGAAAACAAAAGTGGAGGAAAAGTTAAAAGTCCCACTCTAAAACAAAAACATAATCTTGTATAGATGGATGTTAAAAGACATGTACCAAGCAGCAGAAGACAGTTTTAGTGTTCCTATAGTAAAGGAAACAAGGCACCAGGGTAAAAAAAAAAAGTACCTTTTGCTAACATTGAAGTTTACCCTAAATTCCCAAACACAAAGCCAAATCTCTAATCTGTATGATTTATTCCGAACTATGGGGAAACACCCAACAGGCTCCCATAATACAGAAGGATTACGCTTTAAAAAAAAATTGCCAGATAATTCACAGAAACTCTACATCTGTGCTAAAACAATGTAGCTGTTGTTGCACACAACATCTTTCCCCTCCCTCCCCGTCATATTAGCAGGTCTTGAACTTCCTCAGGTTAGCAAACATCTTTGCTACAGGAATAGCAATATCTTTCTCTGAGGAAGTGAGAAAAAGACAAAGTCAAGCCACCCATTATAGTTTGCAAAACCATCATCAATATCTATTAATAGAACTGTTTTCTGACCTCTGTATTCACCTGTTTCAAACATTTGCATTTTTTCTTTTTTTCTGGAAAATTTAGTCAAAATCATCAGCTCCTCTATTGCAAATACAAGACCAGAGACAGATCAGTCACAGAATCACACAGGATCACAGAATCGTCTTGGTTGGAAAGGACCTTTAAAATCGAGTCCAACCATTAACCTAACACTACCAAGTCAACCACTAAACAATATCCCTAAGTACCACATCTACTCGTCTTTTAAATACCTTCAGGGATGGTGACTCCACCACTTCCTTGGGCAGCCTGTTTCACTGCTTGATAATACTTTCTGTGAAGAAATTTTTCCTAATATCCAATCTAAACCTCCCCTGGTGCAACTTGAGGCCATTTCCTCTCATCCTATCCCTTGTTAAGACTTGTAGGGATTTAGGTATGAAATAGCACCCTAGATTAGAGTTCATGCTCTTAATCTTACAGTGGGATGCAAAAGAGACACAGAACTCCAGGCTGCAGGAGAATGACTGTCCTCAACCAGCAGGAAAGACTTCAGAGTGCAGGTATGTGCTCAACTCTAACCCCAGGCGCAAATTACTTGAAGTCAACAAACGTTCTCACCTGTGTTTGGATGACACAGTTGCTGCTCTTCAAGCCTTGAAATATGATCTTTCTGTATCGAGAGAAGAATCCCAATGAAGTGTCACCAGAATAATTTCTCATTTTCAAGCCAGCCTGTCCTTTACTGATTCCGGTTAAAAGATCAGCGTCTACACTGTGTGCAAGACCTTCATCATTAAGCTTTCTGAAAAAGAAACACGTAAGTTGTCAAATGACAACTTTTAGCCAAATAACAGCACATTAAATTGCAATTCAAAATCATGTGATAGCTACAGGCAAGTCTCATTTTAGAAATGGACAACAGAATAGGCAAAATATGTAACCGAGAACATGACTATGCAGGTACCTTACACTAAAATTTAGTCTGTAATTATTATGAGAAATCTTCATCATAATGTCCAGCTAGTGGTTTACATAAAATCACTTTATTGCTTTGGAAAACTGCCCAGTGAATAAGTGCCCACATCATAAATATGCACACATAAAAATCATTACCAGTACTAATCAGAGTAGCAACCTTGTTGGCAGACTCAACAGAAAAGGAAAGGATATTTACTTAGATGACAGCATAACATCTGATGCCAAAATAAAAATGGATGAACAAACGTTGGCACAGAAAACTGCCTATGAAATTGGATGAGTTTAAAATTTACAAACAAATAAATAAATAAATCTGTTACATTTGGTTGTCCCTAAATAGAATGAAGGCTAATACACACAGCGTGTTGGTTCCTTGCTGGTTTGCATGACTTAGAATAAGACAAGGGAAAATTCTTGCAAATAATATAATACGACACAGTTAAACTTATGCTTTAAGGTCACTGTATATTACTTTTGCGTACAACTTTATGCTTTTTACTACAAAATTGTACACTTTTAGGCATAAGCAGAAATGAAAGTGTTATTTTTGTGCTTTGTTAGATATTTTGATAACAGATGTAAATTGATTTCTTTTCATTACTACTTGAAGCTTAGGAATTGTTCCTTTGATATTATTCCAAAAGTAGATGTAAAACTTTTCTGGGCTTTATACACATATTTTCTACCACAATGTTACTTCCAACTATTTCTTAACCTTTGAAAAATACACTGATACATAAAAGGAAATATTCTGAATAAAATTAAATATATGCCTTTCTAGAAACATATTCCTATTTAATACAATATTTTTATGCAGGAGTCAGGAAGTGACCTAGAAGTTATAGGAAGTGAATTTACCTTCAAGCTCTGGCCCTTCATCATTTCATCACAATATGTCCTTTATGGCAAGAATAGTAACATAAACCTCTATAAAATGATTCACACTTCAGTCATTTAATGCTTTCGCTTTTCATTCAAAACTATCACAATGTAGCATGAAATGAATTTTGCATACAGCTTTCTAAAAGACCATAAAATTTTTGCCTCAGGACAGTAGCATTTAAAAAAAAAAAAAGAAACCACACAAACCAAAAACCACCTTAAACAAGGAAGACCCAAAACAGCCAACAGCCTTTTATAGCTTATCTGCAAACTGGACCCAAGCCAAGAAGCTTGGGTACACTCTCTTGTTAGGTCATTTGTTGTGATACATTCTCATCCCCAAAAAAGCAAGTATTCGAGAGTTCCAAGTTCTGGCATTTTTTAGTTACGTTACTGTGCAGTATAACATGAAGTTATAAGGTATAATGAAGGCCTACAGGAGACTATTAGCACAGGATTTTTAGGAGCTAGCTAATAGTTTTTGATATTCATTTTTTTCATAAATGCCATATGCAGAATTAATAATTAAGAGATGCAGACCAAAGAACAGAACCCTGAAAAACAAAATATAATTGTATAACATTTTTAACATACTATGGCCTTTGATCAGTTTTTGCTTTTAAGTATTAAAAAAAAAAAATATATATTTCTTCAAATGTAGGTCTCAGGACAGTTAAGTTGATTAGTGAATACAGTGCACTCAAGGAGATTACCATGACAGCTTCCAAGGTTTCATTGTGAAGAAAAGAACACTTCTGAATTTTTCAAAAATAGGCATAATTTTAAAAAGTCAAAAAAACATAAAATTTAACACAAAACCGTGAAAGCTATAAGATGATACATGGGACATCACTCACAATGGATTTGTTACCAGAAAAACAATGTGAGTAGGAAGATGCTGATAACAACAGAAAATTCCTTCTATACTTATTATATAATAGTTTGTGAATTGTAAAGGCTGTCTAGTTTAACAGCAACTACATATAGCAAGTTCTAGAGATAATTACCTCTGTTTCATCTCTATCATCAACCCCTTTTGTGAATTTTGGTCAATCACTTATATGTGTTCATCACTATGATGGAGATATTAATTACAGAATTAATATATTTCACCTTGAATATGCAAATTGCTTATGCAAAGCTTACAGTTTCCTTGCATTTCTTCATTGAACTTCTCAGCTGACAATTATTTTTTCCACTGAAACTCATGCAATGTTGGCTAATTTTGACTGGAAACATATATGATACTGTGTTTTTTCCCTTAATTGGGTAAGTCTAGCTTTTAACCTATTAAACTTTTCTTACCAGCCTCACATATCTACAAATTCCTAATTACCTTCCACAAAATATTGGCAGAAATATAATGGGAAATAATGCCTCAGTTGTTATTGAAGAACATGAAATAACTTCAGTAAGTACTACCAAATAATAATTGTATTTATTTGTTTTTTATTCATTGGCTTTCCCAAGAACTGTAAGAAGTGTCACGCTAATATTCATTACCATGTTCTTAGAAAGCAATTGGATGTTAACTATAATAGCAATAAAAATTATTTACAGTGACTATACACTTTTTACAAAGTGTATTAAAATACATAATAATTTTATAATAATGTTTTGAGATTTTTGTTTTATTTGGAGCTGGAGGAACAATTCTCAGGTTTGCAGTAAATCTGACAAATTTGAAAGGTCACCACCCCCATTGAAATGTCAAAAGATTTTCCCCAGAACCCAGGAATGTTTCCAGAACAATCTTTTACTCCACAGTGAGAACCTATACAAAGAGAGATGGAAACAGTGCCTGCAGAGAGCAGCAGTTAACTTTTCACTGAGTCAAGACACATATAGGTAGGAAATAGTGGCCAAAAGAAAAAAAAAATCAAAACAAAACATTCTAGCCTATGAAGTTGAGGTCACTGCAAAATTAGGATTAGGCAAACTTGCTATGGATCACCAGAAAGGCAAAAAGTAATCCAAAATAAGATGGTTGTGTTCATTAAGGATATGCTGCTTTTCTCAAAATGGCATTCTTTCTGGGTCAGACTAACAGAAAGTCAGGTTTTCCACAGAGAGAAATATGCTTCGTTGGTCTAACTTTTGTATCACACAGGCAAGGTACAATTATGTTCTTTCATACCAGCATGCTATATTTCAAAGGCATTTTGGGTTTAAATCCCTATTTCTCACTTTAAGTCTTTGCAGATATAAAAGACAGAAACTAATCTTGTTAAAATACCCAGAATATCAAAAGCAACACTCTTAGTTTACAGTCATATTCTGAAGTTTCTGTCCTTTTAGAATCAGCATTTTTTACTTTCAAGGTATAAATTAGAAATGTCTCTTCAGATTCTGAGGAAATAACAACTGAGAGATGCAAGAACATTGTGTTTTATTAAAAGATGACAGGTATGCTACAGAATTAGCCTTGTAGGCTAATCTCTGTCATATGACAGAGATATTACATTTAGGTCATGAACCTATTGACTTTCCTTCTGATATGCTGAGGACATACAAGTGAATAGCCATACCAAGATCTACTTTGCTTCATTGTTTGGTTTTCTATGCATCTCTAATGTGGTATATTTTTAAAAATAAATCCCTTTACTTTTCCTGGAAGACTTCAAAAAGGAACCTTTAACATACTGTGAAGGAAAGCAAAATTAAACAGTACTTCATTTTATCAGTAATTTATGTAGCATATTTTAATGATTTCAAAATGTATTTATCCCAGCCTTATTTGTAAAGTCAGAAATCTGCATTTCACTTTATTTTCAAGTTAGAAATCAGCCTTTGTCCTGGTTTGGACTAGGACAGACTTTTCAATTAAGTTCCTTTTAAGTGACTGTACTTTCTGAAGCTGACTGCACATGCATGATGCCGTGGAAACTAGGGTCCCTGTTGGGTCTCATTGTTCCACAAAGGAAAGGACCATAAAATGTTGCACCCGTGAAGAGGAGCGGACAGGACAGGTGACCCAAACCTGACTAACGGGGTATCCCATCCCATCCACGTGATACTCAGTTTAAAGCTGGGGGACTATGAGGGTCGCGCTCTCTTCCCCTATGACCAGCATCTGGGGAGTACTCTGCCTGCGCTTCTGCCTTCGCTCCTGAACCCGGTTCCTGCCTGTTGCTGCATCTGGTTCGGGACTGCCCAGCACCTGCTCTGCAGTGTCAGCAGTGACGTGATCATCATTGTGGGGAGCTCAGTAGCAGTTTTGTATTTAGCTCATTATTTATTATACTCTTTCTTTTCATTGTTATGGTTTATTAAAACTGTTTTAACTTTCCAACCCGTAAGTCTCTCTCCCTTTTCTCTTTTCCTTCTCCCCTTTGGGGAAAGAAAGGGTTAATAGAGAGCATCTGTCCTGTAGTCTGCTTAACAGCCCACCCAGCCTTAAATGGGGACAGCATTTAACATTTTTTGGTTTTGAATAGGGCTTCATAAAATCAGCTGCAAGCTAATCCTTGAAAAACACTATTTCATTATCTACTTACCTTGAGTTTGAGCAGCTCTATTCCATGGGCTAGTTAATTTCTGAAGAACCACCAGCCAGTCTCTGCTTCAAAACTTCTGTTGGATTTGTATTTACCTGTGAAAAGAAGAGCAAAGAGCGATAGAGGGAAACTATTACAATAGATGTATTTGTTAAAACATGAGAGGGTCAAACTTTGTCATGTTAACCAAATTTAGGGAATGTCTTCATCTAAATCACCAAGTGAATTAAAAAAAATAGAGCATTTCTAGTCTAAGCAAGCGTGCACAAATCATTCCATCTCTTTCCAGGAACACATAAGCAAATCAATAAGTAACCAGGGAACACAAACTTATTTCTTCTGTGTGAGTCAATGAACCATTCAGGACAAAGGCACTGTGTTTCTAATTTTAGTTGCTGTTACTTTTTCATATGAATCACGATCTAGAGAGCTTCTGCATGGCAAAAGAACTTATAAAATTATTTGGGTTAAACTATTATAGTTGTGACATTTTCTGTGACAATAATTCTCTAATTACTATTCCCAGAGCCCCAAGTTACTAGTCAGCCATACAGGATACCTGCAGGCACATACAATAGGTTAGGGCTAGGTTACATACAGCCCAAAGCCTCTTCTTCCATTTCAGAGTAAGGTGAAAAAAGTCTGTTAATATGGCTAAGTGTTTTTTACACCAGTGTGATCTACAGAAAACCAATACAGACACTGTGTATCTTATTTTCTAATTAAGAGGATGTATAGTGTTTTTTTTTTCTCTCATGAATGGAAGAGGAAGCAAGTGCATGCAAGTGACCATGTATTTTTTTTTTTTTAATTCTTAGATTTTATTCTTATCCTTCTCTTACCAGTTAACTGAAAGAGTGGGGAATTAAAAAAATACTGGGTCAGGATGATTATGTATGCAGCAGTAACTAATTTCTAGTTTAAAAACTGAACTAAGCCAGAATGTAGTAAGGAACTGAAGTACACACTATACTAGATCTTGAGATGCACTCTTGTCTTGAGGTGAAAGTACTCACACCTTTTCAACAAACAAGAAGACATACTTTTGACTAAAGTAAACCTTTTAGGTGAGCGTAGCAGATGCACCCGCCCTGACAAAGACCTGACAAGGACCTGGCAAAAGCCCACGAAAAACTGCGCCATGGCTCTTGTCGCCCCCCACGTGGTGGTGGACAACACCTACGCGCTTTGGCCGAATGGCTCAGGGTCCTCAGCCAGTGGGGTCTACATGACCATGTTTGACCACAGATCAGATTTGATGAGGGTACGAAAGGAGCCCCGCTGGGGGGCCATTTTGAGTCAGTCCTCCTCGGAGCAGTGGGCCTGCAGAAGGGGACTGTCCCCTTAGGTTGGGACGCCGCCTAAGGAAACTCCTTGAGGTTGAGAGCCGTCCCTTTATTAGGTGAGTGATTGTGCATTTTGGATTATTGGCCGCAAAAACCTTAAGAATTCTTAAGTCAGTCGTGCAGTATTAATTCCCAACCGACATTCTGAACCTGTGGATTGTTAATGTCTGCTGGAGTCTCAAGCAGTTTTGGTTAGAGTAAAACTTAGTTTGATTTTGTTATCATTTTGTAAAATAAATCCTGTTTCTAGTTTGTTACTCAGTTTGGCTTGGTTTTGTGGGGTTCTACGACAGTGAGTGACACAGTGGAAGGTAAAATAGTTTCTGAATAAGCTATACCTTTTCTAATCAAAGAAAACACAGCTAGCCACATATACAACTTTTCTTAAACTGTTCAGAGGAGATTTGCCATCATTTTTCAAGGTATTTCTTTACTGTTTTCAAGTCATTTAGATACATATGCACACATCGCATTTTATGCTATGTACAATTTTGGCAGTTTACAAAAGAAATCACACAAAGGTTCTATTTCATAATACATTAAAAAATTATGTACGTAAAGTAAGACGGTTATATACATACACATACATACACCTATGATCTATGAAATGACATGTAGAAAAATGTTACATCACTGCACATATAATAAAACATTCTTATTAATGTCAGCAGATTTTGGAATTGAGGAGTGGGAAGCTGGATGATCTGCATGTCAGGTTACAGTAAACAAATAAAACCCTACAGGAATTAGAGAAACACAGGTTATTCAAAAGGTGATTAGTATTGAATCATTCTTATTCCAGGAAAAAATACTAACCTATGCATCAAAAACAAAGGGGAGAGTGAGGCACCTTACAGCCAAAGGCAGTGGGAGTCTACACCTCTGATTGTGCCATGAGAGATGTTGACTGAAACTTGGTGTTATGACATATATATTGTATCTCCTGAATGAGCATTTCCTTGTATCTAATGAAGTGCGAGTGCACACTAAATCTTTAGTATAATTAAGCTTAAAAAGTCAACCAACAAGAAGAAACAAATGCACTGTAAATTAGATTCCTACAAACTCATGTGTCTTCCATCAACTCAGAGAATTATTTCTTTAAAGAAAAAGTTTTTTTTTTATTTACTTGATCCTTGTAAATATAATTTCTTATTTTCTATTGTTTATGTCAGCGTAACATCTAGGTCTTCAGTTTATTGACTCTTTGAAACCAAGTTCTCCCACTAATCATATATCATTCTTAGCCTATGAACATCTTATTTTATTTCAGCTCTGAGGTTAAATTCCAAACAGAATAAATGACCAAAATAAAGAACTATATTCTCTCCCTTGACAGATGCACAACTTTACTTAAGGAACATCAACAAGTCAAGAGATCTTGAATATTTATCTGTCTACTTTAGTAGACTGAGCCATAAGTTACAAAAAGCTTTAATGCTATTACAGCGACTGAGATGAAGTAGGGAGGCAGCACCTATATCGTTTGTCAATTTGGTTTCTTAATTTCAAATAACACTTACTCTAGAAAGAAATACAGTGTTTTATCTGGGGAAAAAAATCTACAAAACACAATTGACAGGAGGCATTATTAGGGTATCTATTCAGTAATGACTGAAAAAAATTCAATGATTTGGCTGCCCAAGAGACACCTTCAAACTGATAATACTAGCATGCCAATTTAATTTTCAAGTTGAATTTTTTGTAAATATGTAATAATAATATAACAGATAAATAAAAGCTAAAGAGGTTAGGACACTGGTATACACCACCAGTCATTACTTGTTGCTAACCATTGTCTGGATTTGTACAGCATAGTGTTAGGTTATCATCCACAGTAGACAAGGTATTGATATTAAAGTGGCATTAATGATCGTGTGCAATGAGAGAAAGATGATATTTGAACCTTAGTTACATTATTAAAAAAGATCAAAAGGATATTTCACCTCTCCCACAGGCAAAGCTTGGTTTAATTTAGTCAAACACAAAATTTTTTGAGTGGAACATAATTTATCAAAAGTCATCAAGTCTGTAAAAGCAGTAACTTTTTTGCTAGGACAGCAGGAATTTTTTCATTCTGTTCTGTTGTGGGATTTTTGGTTGGATTTTTGTTTGCTTGTTTTTCAATTATGAAATTATTCCATTTAAACTATTGATGTATGCAATTTCAGTATGATCTCTTCATTTAAATTTTTGTTACTTAGAGGGTTGCTCCCCAACAGTACAATACTGTACATCTTAATAACTATCGGATTATTTTTGTTTTCTGAGAATATTTACTAGTGACATGGAATAAGCATACTCACACCTATCTGTTGCTTAATCGGTGACTATCTTCTGTATTGGTGGTACACAATTGTTTATAGTCTATTTAGACAAGTCATTGATTCTTATATTTGAAGCTGCCTGGAAAGGCTGCTGTCAGTGTTCAGCTTCTTTTTCAAACTATCGGTGCACTCTAGGGTATTTAAAGTCCCTGGAGACACATAATCTAGAATTTAGAGAAAAGAATACAAGACTGAAATGAAAATGGTAACAGCAAGTTTTTCATATATTTAATAATGCAGAACCTCTTGCTCAAAAATGAAGGAAATCTGCCTTGGATGAAACCTGCAAAAATTTGGGAGATATGTACTATGAACACAGGAAGAAAATCATCTAAACACTTACACAGCATCAAGCAATTATTCAAGCTCTTTCAATCAAGCATTAATTTTTCTAATGATGGCTACAGTTTTAGTGCAAATTCAAACTAAAATTTCTTTTACAATTCACAGTCCCAAATGTTATGCTGATGCAGCACAATGATCTTAGTGGCGCACAAGCACAGATTAAGGGACTCGCAATGGCATCCCATGTCATGCATGGATCTGAGGCAGACCTCCCTGTATCTCTTCCTTAAATGAAAATATCCAGAGATACCCAAGGACTCTGAATCCTTTGTACTATTTTATTGAAATATAACCTGGAATAGTGGAACTTGTTTAAGTAGAGAAGATTCAACACTGCTGAATGAGGAAAATAAAAGGTTGGGAAAACAGAACTCAAGACTCTAGCTCTCATTTCAGCACAATGCAGTGTAGCTGCATGTCTACTGTAACTGCTGAACAAGCAAATGCCGGCCTTCACAAGAATGCACAAGTTAAATAACACTAGGCAGGAGGGAAAAAACAACCTAGGAGAACTAAAAACTGCTGAAACTGAAAAGTAATTACTGGAAGGCAAAGGGAGGAACATTAACAAGTAGAAGAAATCCTGTGATTTTTTTTTTTAAGTGTATATCAGATCTCCAAAATTAAGTACCTAATGTAGTTATCTCAAACCATTTTATAAGGATAATTTAAAGATATGGTTTCTAATTCAAACTGTGATATTTTATTAGCTAACCAAATGCATGACAGTGTTCAGTATTTCTAGCTTTGAATAAACCTAATCTAAAGTGTGGAAAAGAAACATAAGCATTTCAGATAGTTCTAAGTATCTGAGGCAAGGATTTGGATGGAAACCATTTAAGCAAAAAATATTAATGACACATTTGTTCACTATTATGATGCAATAAATTGAAAGCTAGAAATGTACAGCAGATAACCTGGGGAGAGATGACAGAAAAAGAAGAAATAATAGAAACAGTTTAAATATTTCTAAGCTTATATCAACAGTAATTATTTTTACAATCTTTATTAAAAATCTCCAGTTCTTGCCCATATATCTTTCACAAACCATTTTCAATTTGGAAAATGGAAAAATTATCTACAGGAATTTTTAACTTCCTTAAAGAAGCACGAAACTTTGCTCTCTAAGAGAAAAGCTTACTTCTTCTGTAGGGAAGTAAATAATGTCAATACTACTAGGTAATGCTACTAATAATTCACTAAGAGGGAAATTTCCCTCTTCTGTTCTTCCTTATCTAACTTTCATTATATGTAAGAACATATAAGAATATGTATATTCTATATAAATATAAATAAAAATATATAAGAAAAAGGTGCAGGGAAACTGATCTACTGGTCCACTAGGTGTATGTAAAGTACTACAAGCAGTTAACAATAAAATCCCTTTGAAAAGGTATATTATTTCCTCTAAAATCTTCTGACAGCTGTTTCGATCTTTTGTTTCTATGATACACATTTGCACTTTGCTGTTGATCTTTTTTTTCTCCAACAGATGCAATACTCATAAGAAATGGAAATATTTTTACAAAATAAAAACATAGCAATGTTTTTTTCTGTCTGGTGACCATTTAGCAATTTTCTTGAAATGACCAAGGTTGTGTCAGCCAACCAGCATCTGTAAATTAAGGACTGTAAAAATCTAAAATGTTATGCTGACACTGTTACATAAAAATTTGCTGCAAACTTCCTCCTATTGCATTTTTGTGTGTATCTCTAAGATTAATTTGACTACAAAAAGAAAAACAAAACCCAGCAGGTGAAAGTAATTCCTGAGATTAAAAAAATTCTACCATAGCTGAATGTGTGCATGGCAAGATCCAATTGTTGAATTTTAAAAATAATTTTTTTTAAGTGGTCAATTTAGTTAGGCAATGAAAAACCTACCAAAGACATTGGCAAGATCCGTATTCCTCTTCAATTTTTGTATTCATTTTGGATGCCTTTTAAAAAGGTAGTTTAATAGTTTAAGGTTTGTTAAAGCCTAAAGTTAGAAATTAAGTCCTCTTATGCTATTGATTAGCTGATCACAGTGGTCATTTGTGACCTTCGTGATTTAGTAATTTCTTTTTCCATGTCTTTATACTATTTTTCTTTGTCTACCCAAATATAAGTGCTATTTTGAATTTTCTCTATCTATCTCCATTTTCTGTGACAGAGAACACTCAAATAAATGATCACAGAATCACAGAATCACAGAATGTTAGGGATTGGAAGGGACCTTGAAAGATCACCTAGTCCAATCCCCCCGCCGGAGCAGGATTGCCTAGACCATATCACACAGGAACGCGTCCAGGCGGGTTTTGAATGTCTCCAGAGAAGGAGACTCCACAACCTCTCTGGGCAGCCTGTTCCAGTGTTCAGTCACCCTCACCGTAAAGAAGTTTTTCCTCATATTTATGTGGAACCTCCTGTGTTCCAGCTTGCACCCATTGCCCCTTGTCCTGTCAAGGGATGTCACTGAGAAGAGCCTGGCTCCATCCTCTTGACACTTGCCCTTTACATATTTAGAAACATTAATGAGGTCACCCCTCAGTCTCCTCTTCTCTAAGCTAAAGAGACCCAGCTCCCTCAGCCTCTCCTCATAAGGGAGATGTTCCACTCCCTTAATCATCTTCGTGGCTCTGCGCTGGACTCTCTCTAGCAGTTCCCTGTCCTTCTTGAACTGAGGGGCCCACAACTGGACACAATATTCCAGATGCGGCCTCACCAGGGCAGAGTAGAGGGGGAGGAGAACCTCTCTTGACCTGCTAACCACACCCCTTCTAATACACCCCAGGATGCCATTAGCCTTCTTGGCCACAAGGGCACACTGCTGGCTCATGGTCATCCTGCTGTCCACTAGGACCCCCAGGTCCCTTTCCCCTACGCTGCTCTCCAACAGGTCTGCCCCCAACTTGTACTGGTACATGGGGTTGTTCTTGCCCAGATGCAGGACTCTACACTTGCCCTTGTTATATTTCATTAAATTTCTCCCTGCCCAACTCTCCAGCCTGTCTAGGTCTCTCTGAATGGCTGCGCAGCATTCCGGTGTGTCAGCCACTCCTCCCAGTTTTGCGTCATCAGCGAACTTGCTGACAGTGCACTCTATTCCCTCATCCAAGTCACTAATGAATATATTGAATAGAACTGGTCCCAGTACCGACCCTTGAGGGACTCCGCTAGACACAGGCCTCCAACTGGACTCTGTCCCATTGACCACCACTCTCTGGCTTCTTTCCTTCAGCCAGTTCACAATCCACCTCACTACCCGATCATCCAGATCACACTTCCTCAGTTTAGCTGCAAGGATGCTGTGGGAGACCGTGTCAAACGCTTACTGAAATCGAGATAGACCACATCCACAGCTTTACCATCATCTATTCACCGGGTTATGTCCTCATAAAAGGCTATCAAGCTGGTTAAGCATGACTTCCCCTTGGTGAAGCCATGCTGAGTGCCCCTAATGATCCCCCTATCCTTGATGTGCCTAGAGACAGCACCAAGGACAAGTTGTTCCATCACCTTTCCGGGGATGAAGGTGAGGCTGACCGGTCTATAGTTACCCAGGTCCTCCTTCTTGCCCTTTTTGAAGACTGGAGTGACATTTGCTTTCCTCCAGTCCTCAGGCACCTCTCCCGTTGCCCACGACTTAGCAAAGATGATGGAGAGTGGCCTAGCAATGACTTGCGCCAGCTCCCTCAGCACCCGCGGGTGCATCCCATCAGGGCCCATGGATTTATGGACATCCAGGTTGCTTAATTGGTCCCTGACCCAGCCCTCATCAACCAAGACAGATTCCTCCTCTATCCTGACTTCTTCTGGGGCCTCAGGGGTCTGGGGCTCCTCAGGACAGCCTCCAGCAGTATAGACAGAGGCAAAAGCGGCATTCAGTAACTGTGCCTTCTTTTTATCCTCTGTCTCCAGGGCCCCCACCTAATTCATCAGTGGGCCTACATTGCCTCTAGTGTTGGTTTTACCTGCAATGTATTTGAAGAAGCCCTTTCTGTTGTCCTTGACCTCTCTTGCAAGATTTAATTCCAAGGAGGCCTTAGCTTTCTTAGTTGCCTCCCTACATCCTCTGACAACAGATGATGTTAGCTTTTAAAGTTTGTAGGGATGTAATGATAACAGAAGTGAATGTCCCAGTTCAGTAACAACAGACACTTACAAGATCACATCTGGAAACTGCATCCATTTTTGGACTCCCCAGTGCACTGGAGTGATTCCAGCAGAGGGCCATACAAGTGAGGGAAAGACTTGCTTGGCCTTGAGAGGAAAGTTAAGGGGGATTTAATTGCTCTCTACATCTACTCACCAAGATGCGGTGAGCTCATCTTGGCTAACAGTCACATGCCCACCTAGCCGCTCTCTCACTCCCCCTTTTCAACAGGACAGGGGGAGAAAAAAGGATGAAAAAGCTTATGTGTTGAGATAAAGACAGGGACATCACTTATCAATTACCATCACAGGGGGAAAATTGATGTAAGTTATTGCCAATTAAAATAGGTTTGAGTAGTGAGATACAAAATCAAAAATTCACACACCACCTTTGCTCACCCCCTCCCTCCTCTTTTTTCCCAGGCTCAGCTTCATTCCCAACTCCTCTACCTCCCCCCCTCCAAGCGATGCAAGGGGATAGGGAATGGGGGAGCAGCAGTCAGTCCATGACAGTTCCTCTCTTCCCCCTCACACCTCTCCCTGCTCCAGCCTGGGGCCTTCCCACGGGCTGCAGGGAAACACCCGCCCCACCGGGGTCTCCCCCGGGGCCACAGGGACATCTCTGCCGGGGCGCACGGAGCCCCCCCTCCCCTCGGGCTCGCAGGGTTGTTTCTCACCCCGTTCCCCTCAGCCCTGGCTGCCGGGCAGCGTTTTGCCCTTTCTGACACAGGCTTTCCCCGAGGCACCCGCCCGGGGCTGAGGGGCTCAGCTGTGCCCTGCGCTGGGGCTGCTGGAGCCGGCTGGAACCATCTGTGTCCGGTGCGGGGCAGCCCCGGCCGCTCCTCACAGGGGCCGCCCCAGCGGCCCCCCACCCCGACAACACCATGTCAGTAAACCCAGCTCTGAAGTCTCCATCCCTCAAAGCCCATGTGGCTGAGGCTCTGCACAACCTGATTTACTTGGACTTGCCATAAGCACAGACTGGACTGGTAGACCTCTGGAGGTCTTGCAAACAAACAAGTTTCAGGTCAACATATTTGTTTACAAGTTATACAGACCAGTTTTGGAATGCCTGCTTGGGACAGTTAATAATGCTAGAAATAATTATATGAAATTAATCACTGGATGATCAGTACACATCTGACCTCTGGCAAACTCAGGGTTTGGGAACAACGTCAAGTACCACTGAGATTTTTAAAGAACTCAAAATTCTTCTCTTGTTTATAGATGTAAAACTCACACTGAAGTATCAGTGGGAAATATATATTATAGATTCTTTATCAGTAAGTTTATTTTTTTGTAAAATGGAATATAATCAGTAATAATAAATGCTTTACTGGTCTCAAGATCAGCGGCATTTCAAGAAACTCAAAAACTTAGCAGTCTTGGAGGAGAGAGCCTTAGCTTCTTGCTAGTCTCTTTTCCAGATATATTTGAGATTCCTTTTGAACTTTTTACTCAAATTGCTTCAAGACAACTTTAGATTTTTCCCAGAACTTTTACTAACGTCATTGACAGTGTTTCCATTTGCAAGAGACACTTAAGTACACTTCTAGATCAGTTTTCGGTGGTAGATCACTGTTTATAGACATGTCATTCAGCAACATCTTAAGAGTCTGGCGAAAATGAAAACCAAGTCTTTTTTTATCTGTGCAACTAAGTGAATTTTCAGAAGAGAGAGAGTTTATCACCTTCCTTGTCTAGGTTAGACATGTCCTGCAATAAACTCTCACTGTTACTAGTGCTAATCTAGCTGCACTTTCTTTGAACTGACTTAAACCATCAGCATTTCTACTATATGTAACCCAGTCTGAAAGAAAAGTAAAATGGTTTAATACTTTCTCTCCAATAGCAGCTTCAAGTGGCACTGTTTATAAACTACAAGTTGCCTTCTAAAGTAACAATGTTCCTTTTTTAAAAGTAATGAATAGCGAAATCTTTTTTAATAGTAGTATGAATTATGCTGATGAATTACAGCTTTAAACTCCTGCATAGGACAAAGGTGAACTGAAAAATACTATCAGTCAAGCAAAATATACAATGGCACCTCCTGGTTTGAATCTATGTGAATTGTGATATCCATGGTGCAATATAAAGATTGACATTGAAGTACCCAAAGTCTCATTAAGATTCATGAATTTTGGCCAAATAAATCCAAACCTTTAGGTAATAGTAAGACCAAAGTTTCTTGTTGTGGATAATGCCTGTTAATTCATCCTATGGCCTCAGACATAGCCTCCCCCCGACACATATCTCCCCAGGGAAATGTTTGGCTTTGGCACTTCTTTCTAAACTAAGAGCTATTGCATTGATCTCTGGAAGAACTGTGCAAAGACCAAATATAATACCTTTCTCTGTTCATAGCAAAAAGAAAACCCTCTGTAATTGTCCTGGTTTGGCCTAAAACAGACCAATTTTCCTTTCAGAGATTTTTACTTTCAGCTAAGTCTCTTCTAAGTAACTTCACTTTCTGAAACTAACTGCATGTCTTGCAGACAGTGTCTGCTTCGAGGACTGATAACGCTCGAAGTTTATAGTTATTGCTGAGGTACCGGGAGGAATGTTGTGCAGAAAGGCTCTTGCTTGTACTTCTTTCTAGAGAAACCAAGGTCACTGCTAAATTCCTCACTGATTACGAGTGAAGAGCTGTAGAAGGGTTGCACCTCCAGGGAGGCATGGAGAGGACAGATGATGTAAAATTGATCAGCGAAGTATTCTATCCCATGCATGTCATTCTCCATATAAAGCTGGGGGACCACGAGGGTCTCGCTCTCTTTCTTCTATGGCCAGCATCCGAAGAGAACTCTGTCTGTTTTTCTCCTGCCCTCGATCTCAATCCGTGCCTTCCTGAATTCAGTTCCCATCTGTTGCTGAGTCTAGTCTGGGCCTTCCCGGAGCCTGCCTGCAGCGCCAGTGGTGACGTGATCATCATCAGGGGAGCTCGATCTTGGTTTTGTATAGATAAATACAAGGAAAAACTTCTTTACAGTGAGGGTAACTGAACACTGGAACAGGCTGCCCAGAGAGGTTGTGGAGTCTCCTTCTCTGGAGACATTCAAAACCTGCCTGGATGTGTTCCTGTGTGTCGTAATCTAGGTAATCCTGCTCCTGCAGGGGGATTGGACTAGATGATCTTTCAAGGTCCCTTCCAATCCCTAATATTCTGTGATTCTGTGATTCTGTGATTTGTATATATTCAATTATTTCCATTAATTATCCTATCCAAACCATAAGTCTCTCTCCCTTTTCTCTTTTCCTTCCCCTTCTGGGGGGGCGGGGAGAGGAGTTAATAGAGAGTGTCTGCCATTGGTTTAATAGCCAGCCCAGCCCTAAACCCTTTGTAATTAAGAACAGAATATTTTTCATTTTATATTTTAATTGTAGCTTGCAAAAAAACCTCAAATACCCCACACTAAAAATAAAACTGAAAACCCAAAAAGCACATTTTAATTGGTTAGATAAGGTAACTGGTAGCTAGACAAAATAACATGGCAACTGTGATTATGCCGTGGAAAGGAAGCCTGAAAATAAAGCTGTTTTGCAATGTTATTTCATAGCAGAAAAATAACAAACTAAAGCTGCAGTGTTGCTATCTAATCTGTTTAGCCTTCAAGCCCTAAGAGGAATCAGATTTTACATCACACAATATGTTCCATACGTGCAAGGAAAAAAAAAAGGAAAAAAAAAATTAAAAAAGGTCCAACAAAACACACATTCTGAAAATAAGAAGACTGAACTATTCAAATCTCAATGGTTCTGACAATCTAGGCAGTATTTAGCTCACAATTAAAATGCAAGTTGAATTTGCAAAGGTAACCAAATCAGAAAGAAAGGAATTAATTAAGTTCTGACAATGAGATTCCAGAATCTTCTCATGATAAGCCAGGCAGGACTTTACTTAATCAAATGTCACAATGACATTGATAATATTGATCCTGTTGTCCAACTACCTTACTGAATGTTAGTTTTAAAAGAGAAAAGTTGAAGGATCAAACCAGTTGCAAATGTTAGAAGAGGGAATTACTTTAACATTGGGGGAACTTATGCATGTCAGGTTCTAATAACTATTAAGTATTCCAGTGATATTTCAGTTTTAGAGAGTTGCAAAGTCTAATTTCTGTCTTCTGAAGTGTTATCAGTCCTCATCTCCTTCACAAAGATATTAAAGGTCTTTATTGCTAAGTTAGTTTTTCTGCTGCCAGTATGAAGAAATTAACTTCCTTCCTATTTTTAAATGCTTCCCTCCCTCTAAAATATTGCTGCCTCTATTGTTTCTCAATATTTCCCGCATTATTTCCTTATTATTCTTTTTTCCTTCCTATTTCTTTTATATCAGAAGCCGTTCCTCATCTTATCCAGTGAAAGAAAAATAATCTTCTCACAGGTTTTGTATCCTTTTTCTATCTTATCTTTAAGTTTCCACTGTTCTGAAAAAAAATTTCCTCTTGGTTCACCTCATAGATACTTTCAGTTCTCTCTTGTCACATTTCTGTCCCATCTGATTAGGCTGCTCATGGTTTCAGGCCATGTTTCCCTCTTAACAGCCCAGAAAGTTCAATTGTCAGTAGTCTGATTCCTTTTCCCACACTTCAAGAACTGAAGTTACAAACAGTTTCAAACTGCAGGTTTCTTTCCTGCTATTATTGAGATGATTTTCCATGCAAAACATTTCAGATTTTTTTTCACTTCAAGGTCCTTTAATTAAATAAATGATGCTTTAATGATGAAATCTCTGAAACTATTAGTACTACAGAACAGGCAGTACATATTCAGACAATTCCCACTCTTCTACCTACTTTGGCTAGGCTCTTTCATATGTATCTAGTGCTGAGAGTCAACGTACAATGCACACATCTGAAATCTTTTTCTCTGAAATAACCTATGAGCACACTTGCAACTTTGCCAATATTAATGCTTTGATATTACCTTTGATGAAATACTCATTAATGCTTTTCTCTTTTAAGATACATCCACCCACAACATTTAATTAAGAAGAAAAAAGAGGAGTTTAATTTCAGTTTTAGTCCCCTTATATTCAGAGGTCCTGGTCAGGGACAAAAAACTTTTCAGTTGAGTTTTGACGTTAATCTAAGGCAAAGACAAAGAGAAAACTGTTAGGCAGCAGACAACATAAAACAGTGGGCTCTTTCACCAATGACACAATGCAGGAGGAGACCAGTACTGAGTGAATCTTTGTAAACTGTTGTGGAGGAGTGGTTCATAATTACATTAAATAATCAAGTGTATTGTAATTAAGTTTATATGAAATGTTTTAATAAAAAACACTATAGCAGCAACCCACTGAATTAGTAATGGTTTCTAAAAATGTAAACAGCTTCTATAGACAATATCTTTCAAAACTCTTAATGAATTAGGCATGTTCATCTACTATTATGATCAAGTTTTTCAATGATACTTAGGACATTTTAAAATTGAGAAAAAAAAATAAATTCCTTTAATCTTTACACAAACAAAAATACTTTTTTTTGTTTTTTAACTACCAGGTTATAACAGACATGATACATAGACCAGGAAGTTACGAGAAATTAGAAGCTAGAAATCTAAAAGGAGTAAATTTTTTTTTTTTTTTAATGCATTTCATGCAAGCTGACAAAGGCTCTTTGGTTTGTTTTTTTCAGTTACCATCTTTGTTTTGACCAGAAATTAGGTTAAGATGTACATAACAGGTCTGATTCTTTCCCTTTCCATAATACCTTTCCTCTTAAATAAATAATGACTACAATTCAGTTAAAAAAAAAAATAAAAAAGTAACAACTACTTTATAAATTTCCATAAAGGAACACAACCTTTCTGTAATCTATCTTATTATATACACTTCTGTACTTTTTTTAAAACGTCTCCTAGATATATGGTAACAGTTCACAAGCTGAGAATATTTGGAATCTGTGGATAACATTTTAAAAGCATATTATAACTATAGTTTGTGAAAGTATTTCCTTACTGTGATGATCAAAATATTATTTCTGAATTGTGAGAAATTGCTATAGTATTATCAATTACATTTCTTAAATGTATTAGCTGAACAGCCACAAGTTATCTGCTAAGATATTCTCTGGTGACCCATAAAGACACATCTACAGATTTAGTTAATGAGTTAATGCAGTACGTTTTGAAGAACGGATGCATTAAGATGCGAAATGGACCTTAACAGAAGCAAGGTACCCAGTTACCTGGGGCAACAAATTAACCTTACACTGGTGCTTACTTTGCCCATGCTGTATCCCTGGAAATCCAGAATGGTTGCAGCTCTTGATTCCACTGAAGGACAAGATCGTCTGCTGATGGCCGCTCATGAGCGGAGGTGGTAACTTCTAACATTAAGACTTGCCATGTCCATCTTATCAGCAGTAACAGAAACTTGGAGAAATTCCCATCTCTCTCCATTCTTCTCCCATGATTTCTTTTGAATAAGGTAATAAGACCCTGGCATATCACTCTGGAGCAACGAAGTTGAATTCTGGCCACACTGTAAAGCCTCCCGGCAGCACTCATCTCTGATTTTGTACAAAAACTAACTCAAACATAACACTAAAGCCTTCACCACTTAATCCTGCTTTCATTTTTCATAATTGTCTGTCATAACAACAACTATTTCTTGCAATAGTAACAAAGAAAAGAAGCAAGAGGAGGAAAATTCTTTATAAATAAGGTTTCTGAATTTCAAGCAAATTATACTAGCGTTATAATCTAGAAGAGGCAATCCTCTCCAGAGCAGACTTACTCTCTAATTACAAAGCTTTAAGTAGTTTCACAAAAATCACAGAAGCATAGAATGATTAGGGGTGGAAGGGACCTCTGGAGATCATCTAGTCCAACCCCCTGCCAAAGCAGGTTCACCTAGAGCACATTGCAGAGGGTTATATCCAGGTAGGTTTTAAATATCTTTAGAGAAGGAGACTCCACAACCTCTCTGGGCAGCCGGTTCCAGTGCTCTATCACCCTCAAAGTAAAGAAGTTTTTTCTCATCTTTAGATGGAACTTCCAGTGTTTCAGTTTGTGCCCATTTGCCCCTTGTCCTGTCACTGAGCACCGCGAAGAGTCTGGTCCCATCCTCTTGACACCTACCCCTAAGGTATTTGTAAGTATTGATAAGATCCCCCTTCAGTCTTCTGCAGGTTAAACAGACTCAACTCCCTCAGCCTCTCCTCATAAGAGAGATGCTCCAGTCCTATGATCATCTTTGTAGCTCTCCACTGGACTCTCTCCAGTAGTTCCTTATCTTTCTTGAACTTGGGGGCCAGAACTGCACAGAGTACTCCAAGTGTGGCCTCACTAGGGCAGTGTATAGGGGGAGGATAACTTCGCTTGACCTGCTGGCCACACTCTTCCTAATGCACCCCAGGATACCATTGGCCTTCTTGGCCACAGGAGCACATTGTTGGCTCATGGTGAACTTCTTGTTCACCAGAACTCCCAGGTCCTTCTCTGCAGAGCTGCTTTCCAGTAGGTCAAACCCCAACCTGTACTGGTGCATGGGGTTATTCCTCCCTAGGTGCAGGACCCTACACTTGCCTTTGCTGAACTTCATTAGGTTCCTCTCTGCCCAGCCCTCTAACCTATCCAGGTCTCACTGAATGGCAGCACAGACTTCTGGTGTATCAGCCACTCCTCCCAGTTCTGTATCATCAGCAAACTTGCTGAGGGTACACTCTGTCCCTTCATCCAGATCATTGATAAATAAGTTAAACAGGACTGGACCCAGTACTGGCCCCTGGGGAACACTGCTACTACAGGCCTCCAACTAGACTCAGCACCACTGATCACAACCCTCTGAGCTCTGCCATTCAGCCAGTTCTCAATTCACCTCACTGCCCACTCATCTAACCCTCACTTCCTGAGCTTTGCAATGAGGATGTTGTGGGAGACAGTGTCAAAAGCCTTGCCGAAGTCAAGGTAGACAACATCCACTGCTCTCCCCTCATCTACCCAGCTGGTCATGTCCTCATAGAAGGCCATCAGATTGGTCAAGCATGATTTCCCCTTGGTGCATCCATGTTGACTACTCCTGATAACCTTCTTTTCCTCCACATGCTTTGAGACGGCATCCAGAATGTGGTATCAGAAAAATCCTCCTGAAAACTGACTTTGATAGAAACATTTACTATTTGTCACTGAAAGGGAACTTCCTAATAGCACTGTGACAATGCAATAAATATTCTGTTCTGTGCGTGACTAAGAGAATTAAAGGATAACATGTTATAAGTTAGCCAAATCCCTGAACTGATTTTATTCTTACTATCAATATTTCTCTATTTTATATTATACAAAAAAAAAAAAGAAATATTTTCATTTAATTATTTCTGTAGTTTCCAGGTGGGTAGTGAAATCCTACTTAGCAAGAAAAACCTCTCTTTGGAATAGACATGGGAATTTTTGCAAGGGAGGAGACCTTGAAAACAATAATAAACATAAGGAATCACAGAATCACAGAATGTTAGGGATTGGAAGGGATCTCAAAAGATCATCTAGTCCAATCCCCCTGCCGGAGCAGGATTACATAGATCATGTCACTTCAGAGGAAAAAAAAATTTAAAACCTATTACTGTTGCAATACAAGGGTAAAAGATGAACTCTTCTAAATGCTATATGTATTACTTAACCATTAAAAAATATTTTACCAATTTTACAAGGAAAATAAATACAAGCTTATAAGGAAAAAATAATATTTTTTTAAACTATACACAGAGAGCATAAATGAATATAACTGCCACAATAGATTGTAACAGGAGGCAATCTGCCAGAAAATTTATTTTAGGACACACAGCACTTTCTAGTCTATTTGTGATATTGCTGTAGTAGTTGGGGCCTTTTTTGGTGTTTTTTCTTTTTCCAATTTAAGTTTTTAACTTGTGAACAGAATGACGCATTTATCCTGTGTAATACACACTGTAGAAAGATCATACCTGCCTTGCCCCAAAGTAATTTTTTCCTGCCAGATGGGGATGAAACCTATTCAAGTACACTAGTTACCTGACACTGTTTCCATAGGGAATTAGAGTATAAGAATACAATCTTTGCAGAATACGAATTACTAGTCAAGGATTTGTGTACAAGATCAAGATGTCAGTACACCCATGAGTAAATGACTAGTGTCTTCTGCCAAGAATAGGGAAGAAGAGATGAAAAATGTTCTACCGCTGCTTGCTCTTACAGATTTAAAAAAAACCCACAGATCTCTCCTTGACATTTTCAAGGTATCCCTTGATTTTCTGGTAAACCTTGAAAGAGCTCCAGACCATCAGAACTTCTATTATATAGAATCCTATAGACAAAGGGCTTGGGAGAAAACTGCATGTTACTTTTTCCATTAAATAGATGTAAAAATTGAGTGGCTCCATTTTCCATGTGTTAGCAATTTAATGTTTGAGACTTTTTTCCTCTGGAGGTATACAAGTTCTCATGTGCAAGAAGTTAAGATTTCACTATAAGACTCTTTCCACACTAATAATTTCAGCCCTTATGTCTGAGTCATCTTTTGCGCACAGTACTAAGCTAATGCAGTGATACCATACCATGTTCACAAAAAGCTTAAAATAATAGCTGTCAGACTTGTGAAATAGTTTTAGCATAGATAGTATGGAAACTTAATTTGTATACTCTTTGTTACATATTGAAAGGTATGAAAAGGAGAGAGTCACTAATTTATTTCTTCAGTTAAACCACTCACTGCTACCTTTATCCTACACATTGTCAAAAATGCTTTTTTTCTGGAGGTGAATTTCGGATTCTTTTTTTTTTTTTTTATGGGAACATACTGAGATAAGTAAGCATTTGAGTATTTGGAAGACAGTGAAAATTTGTTATAAAAGCTTGTTGACTAGGTTTTGCTGAAGACATTTAACCAGGATAAAATTAACACTAATAGGAACTAGAGTGAATAAGAACTTTGTTTTTTATGGATAGCAGCAGGATGCAGGTGTCCTAATTTTCATCTGAGTCATGTGAAGTGAGTTCATGTTTACTTTTCCAGGCTGTTAGATGTGCACTTTAGTGAGGACCAATGTTACTAAAACAGGAAACAGGGCATGTACTATAATGTAACATTTTTTTGTGAGAGTACAAGTCCACTCAAGATAGATATTAACTTCATGAAGACTCAAATTCTAGATTAAGAAATTATGGAACTAATGCTCGGGCATTGGCCCAGTTTATATTTGGTTTCTCCGTTTCATTCTACTTCTATTATTTGACTTGTCAGGGTACTCTTAAATCATCCACAATAGCCAGAACTTTTTGTAATTTTGTAAGCGTAGAACATTTGCAGCTGTGCTCTGAAAGTTGTTGAAAAGTCAGCTTTCTGTTGGCCATCTCAAGTATAAGATCTTGGTAATTTGGGCATAGATATGGAAGTATGAGAGAGAGAGAATTTTGAATATTTTTTTTCTTCTACCTTAAGCTCAACATAGATCTGAGTAATTTATGTGACTGTTATATGTTATCCAGCACTATCAATTTACATATTATCAAATATTGTGATAAAATAATAGAGATGTCTTTCTGAATAGCTATTGAATATTACTGGTCTTGCTAAAAAAAGGAAACATAAAGCTAACAAGTAAGTCTTCTATATCTAGCCTTATAAAATTATTAAATCTCAAGTAGGAATTAATATCTGTTCTGATTACATACAGAAGTAAAACTTTAAAACTTGACTTTTAAGATTCTTGATTGTCATTTCCAGTACACACATACACATACACACATAGAAATACTTCTCTAACTTAAACATTAATACCTGTATTTCATATGACAGCATAGATTCTGACACTGTCTGATACATGGCTGGCAAGAAACCTATACCCATCATTTGAAATATAAATATCATTATGGGGAATACCATGCACTTGCAAATTACCAAAATAGTATTTCTGAAATAGTCTTATGACTTGCAGGCAAATTCTGAGTAATTTGAGAATGACTTAAAAGAATTTAGCTTTCTCAGACATTTCAGGTTAATGATGTTGAATTATTTGCTTATTGGGATGTACTACGATTTCTCACTATGAAAATTGTTGTGCTCTATTTATTTGTTTTATATAAATTGTATAGCTATTAATTCTAATACACATGAAGATTTATCAAAATTAATATATAGTCTGGAAAAATTGCTTTCCTACTAGAGTAGCAGATTCAGTGTATCAGAGAAAAAGAACAAGGTTTCCTCTTTTTCTCTTTTATGATAAACATTATATATAGTCTGATTGTCCATAAATCCATGGGCCCTGATGGGATGCACCCGCGGGTGCTGAGGGAGCTGGCGCAAGTCATTGCTAGGCCACTCTCCATCATCTTTGCTAAGTCGTGGGCAACGGGAGAGGTGCCTGAGGACTGGAGGAAAGCGAATGTCACTCCAGTCTTCAAAAAGGGCAAGAAGGAAGACCCGGGTAACTATAGACGGGTCAGCCTCACCTCCATCCCTGGAAAGGTGATGGAACAACTTGTTCTTGGTGCTGTCTCTAGGCACATCAAGGATAGGGGGATCATTAGGGGCACTCAGCATGGCTTCACCAAGGGGAAGTCATGCTTAACCAACTTGATAGCCTTTTATGAGGACATAACCCGGTGGATAGATGATGGTAAAGCTGTGGATGTGGTCTATCTCGATTTCAGTAAAACGTTTGACACGGTCTTCCACAGCATCCTCGCAGCTAAACTGGGGAAGTGTGGTCTGGATGATCGGGTAGTGAGGTGGCTTGTGAACTGGCTGAAGGAAAGAAGCCAGAGAGTGGTGGTCAATGGGACAGAGTTCAGTTGGAGGCCTGTGTCTAGCGGAGTCCCTCATGGGTCGGTTCTGGGACCAGTTCTATTCAATATATTCATTAATGACTTGGATGAGGGATTAGAGTGCACTGTCAGCAAGTTCGCTGATGACACAAAACTGGGAGGAGTGGCTGATGCGCCGGAAGGCTGCGCAGCCATTCAGAGAGACCTGGACAGGCTGGAGAGTTGGGCAGGGAGAAATTTAATGAAATATAACAAGGGCAAATGTAGAGTCCTGCATCTGGGCAAGAACAACCCCATGTACGAGTACAAGTTGGGGGCAGACCTGTTGGAGACCAGCGTAGGGGAAAGGGACCTGGGGGTCCTAGTGGACAGCAGGATGACCATGAGCCAGCAGTGTGCCCTTGTGGCCAAGAAGGCCAATGGCATCCTGGGGTGTATTAGAAGGGGTGTGGTTAGCAGGTCAAGAGAGAGGTTCTCCTCCCCCTCTACTCTGCCCTGGTGAGGCCGCATCTGCAATATTGTGTCCAGTTCTGGGCCCCTCAGTTCAAGAAGGACAGGGAACTGCTAGAGAGAGTCCAGCGCAGAGCCACGAAGATGATTAAGGGAGTGGAACATCTCCCTTATGAGGAGAGGCTGAGGGAGCTGGGTGTCTTTAGCTTGGAGAAGAGGAGACTGAGGGGTGACCTCATTAATGTTTCTAAATATGTAAAGGGCAAGTGTCAAGAGGATGGAGCCAGGCTCTTCTCAGTGACATCCCTTAACAGGAAAAGGGACAATGGGTGCAAGCTGGAACACAGGAGGTTCCACTTAAATTTGAGGAAAAACTTCTTTACGGTGAGGGTGACTGAACACTGGAACAGGCTGCCCAGAGAGGTTGTGGAGTCTCCTTCTCTGGAGACATTCAAAACCCGCCTGGACGTGTTCCTGTGTGACATGGCCTAGGTAATCCTGCCCCGGCAGGGGGATTGGACTAGATGATCTTTCGAGGTCCCTTCCAATCCCTAACATTCTGTGATTCTGTGATTCTGTGATTGTTTTACAAAATTCCCTCCAACTTTCATTTGTGTATACTCTATGCACTTAAAATGTTTGAAAGACAATGTTCCTTACCCTCATAAAATCTTGTGTTTCAAGGCAGTCACTCAAGTGATTCGAAGTTGAAAGATCAGTTGATAATAAAATGGAAATCTTTAATTTGGTTTCCATACAAAGAGACTATTGTAGCTTGCAAAACAAAGCTTCAAAAGCTACAAATACCCACGTCAACACTATCGACATTCAGTTAAGTTTCTTTCATGCTGGCAAACCATGGGACAGTTTTTAAGTGACACAATCAAATTTTCTACAGAAACTCTGCTTCTTTCATTGCATAGATAAAACACTGAACAGAGAGGATAAATTAAGTTTGAATCATCTCCTTCTTCAACACTAATCATTCAGTCTGTCTATAAACTGTAATTTTTTTTTTTTTTACTGAATGTCTGCAGGACTTCCTCTTCTGCAGAAACAAAAAAGGAGCCATTTCTTAAAGACAGTATTCATGTGTCATCTTCTTGTCTTAGTCCTTCTGCATCCTACAGCTTCTTTGACAAACAAAGGCACTTGCACTTAACTGAATTAAGGGTGCAACTGGAACTGCTTTGAATTCTGAGTTTCTAACTGTGCTTCTTAAACAGTCTCTTGTATTAACATGCCAAATAATACATAAACCAGGCTATCTAGATGTTAAAGTGTTCTGTGGGAGATGAACACATTCTGATAACGAGGAAAAATCAAACTGATTAATAAGATGCAGTTTAGTCCTGCACAGTTCAAACAACACCCTAGAGACCCATTACCATCTGGCCAACTGCGTTTTCCCTGAAAGAGACGGGAAATACCTGTTTACTTAGTAGCTACTCATAGCTTGGCTGTGACAGCATGTTGCTGCTGCTGAGAGGATGGATAAGTGGCTAGTACAGTCCTCCTAGACACTGGTTATATCTCTGAACTTCTATGATGTCCAGTCATTTCCTCCCCTTACATCTCTTTCCCTATTGCACAAAGGAAAGGCATGCAGGCTGCTGCTAACGCCAAGGAAAGGGAGGATGGCAAGTGCTCATACCAGATGGGTAGATCCAAAAATGAAGGAGACAGCAACAGGAGCACAAATCCAGTCCCTGCAATTACCACTTTTGGACTGTACCAATGTGTGGTTGTGTAGATCTTGTATGGCTGAGAGATATTAGCACACACTAACACACAAATATGCATGATAATCCTTATCATAGTGTCTGAGGGGAGAGAGGTCACGCTTACGTCTAAAGCAAAGGAGCCTAAGCTCATTAAAAAAAAAAAGTAGTACAAACCATAAGTTGCTTAAAACTTGCTTTTCAGCTTAGAGTATTATTTAGTACTAAATAACTACATTAAGTTTGTAGATGTAAGTACTTCCTCATATCTGGGTTGGGTATTGCAAAGTTCTGCAAATTCAAAGAAAAATATGAAAATCCATGCCATTTACACGCATGAAATCTTGAGGGTTTTTTCACATGTATTTCCTTTCTTTTTAGCACATTTTCCAGTGTAAGTAGCTGCTCTAGTCTTTCACGAATGTAATTTTGGAGGATCCCATTTCCTGCATCACACATCACATCTCCAACTGTACATAATCTGAACATAAATTCATTAACTTCTTCAGTAGACATTTTATACTTTCAGCATTTTAACTTATCTACATTTTGAAAATTCACAGAACTTTTTTTTTCTTAAAATTTTTTTTAAAACATCAAGAATGACTATACATTAATATTGATTTATTTTTATTTTCTTTCTTTTTTATGAAGACAGTATGAAAAATATTTGTGAGGGTAAACAAGTAATTTAGTCTGAGCTACAACAAATATTTCATACTATCTTCTACAGAGGGGGTGGGGTTTTTTCAATACATTTGTAATAAAAGGAAAGGCGAATGTGGTAAAATGGTCGTAACTTGTTATGTTATAGTCCGTTCAGTTTAGACATAGCCAAGGGTTGATGGAAAGTTGACTATGAGTCAACAGGGTGCCCTGGCAGCAAAAAAGGGACAACTGTGTCCTGGGGTGCATCAAGCACAGCATAACTAGCTGACTGAGGGAGGTGATTGTCCCACTTTACACTGCACTGGTGTGGCCCCGCCTCAAATACGGTGTGCAGTTTTGGGCACCTCAATGTAAGGACATCAAAATATTAGAGTGTGTCCAGAAGAGGGTGGCCAAGATGATGAAAGATCTTGAGGGGAAGACTTACAAGGAGTGGATGAGGTCACTTGGTTTGTTTAGCTTGGAGAAGGCTGAGGGTTGACCTCATGGCAGTCTACTACTTCCTCAAGGTGGGTAGCGGGTGGGGAGATGCCGATCTCCTGTCTCTAGTGACCAGCGGTAGGAAATGGAGTGAAGCTGCAGCAGGGGAAGTTTCGTCTGGACATTAGCACAAGGTTCTCCGCAAAGAGGGTGGTCGATCACTGGAACACTTTCTCCAGGGAAGCGGTCATGGCACCAAGCCTGTCAGAGTTCAAGGAGTGTCTGGATCATGCTTTTAGTCATATGGTTAACTTTAGGTAGCCCTGTGAGGAGCAGTGAGTTGGACTTGATGATCCTTATGGGTCTCTTCCAACTTGAGATATTCTGTCATTCTGTGATTCTAGGGGATCAGATCTTTTCAGTCAGAAAATGGAACAGACCTTTCATATTCAGAGAAAGGGAATAACCACTGAGCTAGCTGATATAAATGTAACCACTGTTGTGTCCTACTATATATTTTCAGCATGAGATATGCTACTAGTCTGTCAGAAATTCATAAATTTTCGGAGGTGGGAGGGAATGAGGGAAATAATAGCACCATACAGCAAATCCACAATAAAAATACTTTAAAAGTAGAATTGCTATGTATATTATATTGTTCACGTACCGTCATCATTTGGTTGCTCACTGTGAAAATAACTGCACAATGCAATAGTTGAACACTTTTCTCTACACAATTTCAAAGCTGTATACAGATAGGAATCTTCTTAGATTAAAAATTTAACTAGGAATTATATGTCTGATTTTCCAGATGACATATCAATGCGTAAAATATGTTAAGTTTTCCTGTGTATTCAAGAGGAATCTGAGTGATTAAATAGTATCCTGCCTCAGATAAAATGATTATATTGCAGAATTTTATAGAATATTCTCTAGTGAATAATGCATCTACGTATTGTTCCTTTAATATAAAAACCAGTCATGCTCAGTAACCTGCAAAATAGGTCTTACGATAATTGCAAATCTACATAGTATCGTTAGTACTAAATAAATAGACCTCAACCATTGAAATGATTATCCTCAGGTGATCTCTCAAATCAAGAAGCAGAATTTTATTTGTTTTTCCCCTCTGTATTAATAAATTCTGTAAAAGTGCTAGGCAGTTCCGGTTATCTTTACCAACTACATAAGCCAGTATATAAACTGCTGCAGCAAGCATGGTTCAAAACAGATTTGAAGCAAAAAGCAACAGCTGAAATTAGACTTCAGAATTCTTTTCCACCTTATAATATATTCTGTGTAGAAAGAATTTTTTTTAGGCTGATTGAATGCCCCATTACCAATTCACACTGCAGATATATTTTGCAACTGAGTCTGCAAAGTGTTGTATACTGTTGAATGCAAAGCGGTGTTGCAGTCTTCAAGAAATTTAAATTAGAATATAATACCACAGATATAGAAAAAGTTTCATTTCAGATTTAAAAACTGTATTTCTTTCCATGTTCACCTAAATGTCCTGCTCTCCTTGAAAAAAAAAGAAAGAAAGAAGAAAAAAGAAATAAACTAGGATCTTGATTGTCTTCTAGTGAAAATAAATTAAGACAATGATCACAAATGTGAAAAACTGCATACCACCTCTGGAGATTTTTCCAGTTTTGGATACACTGGTCCGCATCAGTCCAAGGAAATGCACAGAAAAATCAGGCTCATCACCCATATGTGATAGCCTCAAACATCAAGAAAATATCACAGATCCATTGATTACTGTGTCCTGGAAGAATACTTGGAAGACGTAAAGAAAACATAAGACAAAATCTGCTGTTTTTCCTGGGGAATCAATGCTTAACATAGAGAAAAACATACATTATAGTTTCCCAGCTCCGACCAAAACATGAGATGTTCAGTGATTAAAAGATTTAGTTGTTAGTCACCATTTCCCAAGACATACCAAAGTCGTTTCACATTATAGATGCTAGTCAGCCAACCCTCAGAAAAAAATGTCTTGTTGACACACCGTAGTGCTAGTAGTAATTCTAATTTAGATGATAGCTAGGCAGTCATGAACAACCAATGGTTATGTGCCATGTAGCCTAACAAAAACATATTGTATACTACATGAATAAGACAGATTTTGATTATCCTAAAAAGAACACGTCTCAATTGAAATTAGTCACTTTGTAGAGAACTTGGGAAAAAAAGTAAAATCAGGCTAGTACTAAAAAAACCCCTTCTGACAATGTACCATCAAAACTGACATAAAATATTGGTGTTCAGATAATCTGTAGTTTATTTTTCATAAAAGTTGAAGATAATTTAAGTAAAAAGTATTTTAAACACCACTTTAAAAAATTACTACATTTAAAACATCCCTACATTTAAAGCTTCTTAATGTTAAGAAAAAGCTCAAATTCTTTTTCCTTCATATATTTTAGTACATAGGAAATCATCCTATTGTAAATATTTGTCCGTGTTTTTATTGAGTGCTGTGTACTTTCTTGCTTACCATATGTGAGCTGTAGAATTAGTATCAATGTATTGTATAAAGAAAATAAAGGTCACTCTGAACAAAAGTGCACAGATGCTACCATAGATCCATATGATTAATTTGTGCAGTCTATACTTAACCTGAATATTTTGCTGGTTTTTTTTTAAAAGCATGTAACAGTCAGTGATAAGTGGCTTTAGCAACTGAAATGAAGTTCATTCTTCTATGCTTACCTTTTATTTCTGAAGCTGACAATAGAAAATTAACTATTTTCCAAACTTGTTTTCATGTGATGTGAAGATTTCTGTTATGCTGATTTCCCAGGGAAAACATTTAGAGCAAAAACATAGAGGTGCAATAAACTAGGTCTTTGGAAGCAATTGATTTGGAATGAGGGAAATAGGTGTAAAGAACCAAAGGTCATGAAAAAAGGTGTTAGACTGAAAATAATTCTGCAAAGAAATCTAGCATACTTCAGTGTATATTACTCCTTTAGGGAGGGGACAATAGCTATTATCCCCTTCCATTTCTTTTATTTTATCTAATGTCAGTTGCCTTCCTCCCTTTCGCTTAAGTATGTAATATATGTACATACGCACTGCAATACAAGAGGAGAGAGAACAAAATTCAAAAGATAAAATCAAAATATTTCTCACAAGGGTATAGTCTTCAGTGTCAGTAATAAAATATATTTCTAAATTTGTCTAAATTTGGCTTAAGATATACCATGTAGTAATTCTAAAACACAAGAAAGAGAATGTCACTACCAGCTATGTCAGACTAGATGACACTTCAGCTCACTTCAGTACTTTATGAAAGTGTGTAATACAACATGAGATAACAAAATGTTTCAGTGTCTTTCTCCAGAACCCATTCCTACTTGATGGGGTGAAAATAGGTCAATGAAAATATCAGTATGTTGATAAACTGAGGTGGTGTTTTGGGGTTTTGCTTGCTTTTTCTATGCCCTTTTATCTTTCCCTTTATTTGTTGGAAAGCAGGTACTTGTATAGACTAACTAATCAGAAGAGTTAATGTTTATATTAATATGTAAACCAGTTTTGTTAGGAAGAAAAATAAATGTAAATGTTTCTTATGTAAAAAATTGAATAGAAATAAAATAACAAAAAAGAAACTAAATTGACAAATACCATTAAATACTTTCTATGATTAGATGCTCACATAGAGAAATTAATGTATTTTAAGAATACTTTCACATTCCAGGTTTCCTCTGGGCTGATTTAAAATTATCTAAACAGGACTAGCCAAATAAAATTCAAACTTTATACTTGGCTAGTGACCCCTATAACAACTTAAGGTTTCTGTATGAAACATGTGCTGGGCTTCTGGGGCTTTTATAGGCAATAAAAAGAGAGTAACATTTGTTTTCTTAGAAAACAATACAAATAAAAATAAAATCCAAATTATCATGTTTCCAAATTCTTTCCTTCAGTATCTCAGTAGTTTGTTCAAATGTCTCATTCCATTATATTTCATCATCAAGAAAAAAAGATGATGATAAATATAATCTAAGTAATACATAGAACTTTGTAGTACAGAGCAGTAGATAAAAAAAACTTTGAGCTTTCCATGAAAATGTACAACTCTAGGAGCTGCTATCTAGGAAAACTACCAAATTTTCAACTAAATCAAAGGAGTTCACAACTTTCTACTCTATTCAGAACAATGAAAAGGGCTCTCATAGGAGACAGCCATTTACTCAGCCCAATTTATCACTTAAGAAATCATTCCTAATCCAATCCACACTCAAATTATTGCTTGATGAATCACATCATGCCTTAGCCAACTTAGATGCTGGCAGAAAGCCCTTTCCAGAAGTTGAGTACATTTCGTCACCTCATCTCACATTATCATCCTTTACAATGTGAAGGATAAGAATGTCAGCCTGGATAAGGCATTGCGGGGAGAGATACTGTTTCTCACAGAAAGATAATGTAGGCAGTTGCCCATGCACTGTTCTAAAGAGAAACAATACAGATGATAATGTCTTCAAGGGAGACACCAGATTTTTAATGGAGCATAGTCTTTCCAAGGACATACAGATCATTATCAAATATTACAGCTTTCCTTACATGTCCCCTGGGGTGCATGTACATGGCAGTGGGAGAAGTTCAATAAGAGATTATGAAGTCAAAACAAAGATCAAAAAAATTACCTCCACAGTCCTACTTTGCCTTTTATCATAAGAGAAACACATACCTTGTCTTCTCTATGCATAACAGTTCTTCATTTAAGGAACTTTTTCATACATATGTATCAGAAGTTCAAAGGAGGTTGATGTAATCCTCATTTTACAGGTGACAAATGGAGACAGAGACCAAATGATTTATTGTTAAAAAAGTAACGGAGCAGAAGATCCTAAACAACAGAACTCAAGTTTTCTGATTTCATTTTTGTATGACTGGTGTATACATTGCCATCAGCAATGAATCTTCTCACTTTACCCATTTGTCTTATTTCTTCCTGTAAACTAACATGTTTTTTTTTTTTAATATAATCTCCCAAATGACAAGGACTAACTATGGGCCACAGTGTTGCAGAAATATATTTCATATACTGAGAAGTTCAAAATATGTTAGGCCTTCAGTTTAGTGACATCTGCAGACATTATCTTGGTTTCCTTTTGGTGTCTTTCTGCATTGTACACCACCAGCATGACATAGAAGCTAGCACCTGTGCTATACTGGTGACAAGGCAGTTCATCCAACTGCTCAAAATATCTGTGTAAATTACTTAAACTAATCTGGCTGATTTTGCCTGGAATTATGCAACACTCACAGGAACTGTGCATCTGGAAAATGTGTTATCACATGCCTACTTGATGCTACTGGAAGTATTGGTGTAATTTAAATATTTTTTTGCCTAGTAAGGCTGCATAGTCTCAGTTTACATGATACAAAGAAGATGTTGAAGATTTAAGTGTGATTATCTTTCTAAATACATTATTACCAAATTGTCCAAGTATACTATTAATTAGGAGAGTTAATGATTGCCATTCCAGATTTCTATTTTTGATGGAGAGTATGAATTTTCTTTGGTCATAGTTTTACATTCTGTCCTGTTAAAAGGATTCAGTCAGCAGAGAGTGAGACAGCTGGCTTTCTTTTGTGAATCCTCCTTGGAGGGTCAGTAAGACTCTTCCACGAGAAGCCTAGTCACCTTGAAGATGTCTCTACAGTGCAGGCTGCCATTGTACCAGATCATGAGTACAGCTGCAGCACAGCCAACCTACAAGGACTGAAAGGATTTCTGAGGGACTGATTGGAGAAAATAATGCTCAAAAGCAGTGTTTGGGAATCTGTGTTCATCTGACATGAGAAAGGAAGAATATAATAGGAGTAGCAGTGGTAAGTCTTGACTTCTGGAGGAGCACTGAGTTCTCTGGGGATCCAAGCATTGATATAGAAATGGAGGCAGTCTGGTTTTTATCAAGCCTACCATCTTTCTGAGGAAAGATGTCTGCATTCTTTATAAATAGATAATTATTAACAAATAATTTGCACTATGAAAAAGACATAGTTTTCCATTTCTATTTTTTTCCCAAGTCTATATTTTAAAAATGTCTTCCAACTATTCTGGCAAGACATTACATATGTGATTGACATATGCCCTCACTGAACTAAAGAAGTTATTTTGCTAGTATATAGTCTGTTCTAGTGCCTATTAACAAATTGGATTTTCTTTTCTTTTGTAACTAAGTTGCCTGATCACTTGCAAATCCTTATTGCATAGCTAATTTTGCTCTTCCCGTTTAGTCTTTTCATATATTAGGAGATGATATAACATTTCCAAGAGTGTAAAGCAAATTGTAGACATGGCACCACTTAACATTACTTATCGAATGTTTCTTTACAAATATAAATTAAAACAGTAAATCTGTCCAAAGGGACATTTATTGTATCAATTAACCAAATATTTTCAGTGCAGGTCTGCATGAAAAAAGAGTGTTTTCTCTTCAACTTAGACCACATGTAAAAAAAATTAGTTAGTTTCATTCTATGAATAAATATTATAAATAATAATAAACATTTTGGAAAGGCAGCAGCAGTTGTGTACAACAATTAAAATGAAATTGGATTAATACAGTTAGCTACTTCCATCAGACAATGATGTAGATCTGACTACACCGTCATGAAAATTTTTCATTAGCAAATTTGACAGGGGAAAAAATCACTTTTTGTCTCTGCAAGAATACATGCTTTGAAGGACCTTTTGTCATGGAAGTCTATTAACAAATGTTGCACATGAACAATGACAAAACAGAGAAAAAAAGAATGTCAAGTATGTTACACAATTCAGGTAACATTTGAATATACAAACAGCTAAATGGAAGAAACGGTAATTTTGTGTTTTAGGAAGTAGATTCAATTGTCTCATATAATTTTCACATTTTTTTATTAAGAATTTCAAATCCTGTTTGACCTGCTAAAACTGCCTAATTTTTCTTCTTCCTGAATGAGGAAGAAACAGCATTTCCTTCTTATAAAGTAGTCTATAAAATTTATAACTACAAAAAGCAGCAGCCTAGAATAGTTTGTGATCTGGGCCAAAACAGAAATTGATGTATTTCCCAGATTTCCCATGCTATTTTATACACCAATTACTCAAGTTTATCAATAACTCACTTCCCCAGAGATCATGCAGTTTTCCGTTATCTCCTGCTTGGCTTTCTAAGCCAAGAAAGCTCATTCATGAACACAGAAAACTATTATAAAGACCTGCATATGCAACAGTTTCTTAGCTACTGACCCCCTATAGCATTGCTTAGCAGAGAAAGGTTTGGTTTGTTCCAGGTACAGTCCTTTAAATTGACAAAGAAAAAGAAAGTACTAGCTGAAAACTAGCATACAACACAAGTCAACAAAGAAAAAGAATGTACTAGATGAAAACTAGCATACAACACAAGTCAAATCTAAATGTGCAAACTTAACTTTTACATTTGATTATATATTCAAAACTGTTTTCCTTTGCTTTACAATAATACTTAAGTATGACTAATCTGGTTGCACAGTATGTATTCCCAACCATCAGCCTGAGATTTTTCCCTCAAAAATAAGCTCATGGTCATAGTAAGTGTCTATCACAAATTATAGTATTATGTTGATTGTTACTGAGTCAGGTAGAGTGGTTGTTGTGTGAGGAGAGATGGTATCTGTGACATTTTGAAGTTATGTCAAGGACGCCTCAGCACAGATATATGTTTCTTTTATGTAAGTGTAAATCCAGCACATTTAACATTATTTAAAGCAGAAGAAAATTAAATGCTTTCTTCTCCACAGCTACCAAGTTGTATTGTGTTAGTAATTTATGCTCTCGTCTGTGTTAAAGACTCACCCTTACTATGTTGGAAGGACATATGAAGCTTTAGCTACTGTTATCTTTTTTCTACCTCCAACCAGTTAAAATGAAAAGTATTTTGTGAGACTTATTGCTGTTGTAATACACAAAGGAACTTTTGGAATTGAACCTACATGAATTCTTAGAATGAAAAAGCATTAAAAGAAGATAAGTATCACAAAACTTCAAGACATCACAAAGCAGAGAAATGTAAGTTATCTGATTCTGACTAGACTTCTCTTATTTTTCATGACATCTGGATTAATCTGTCTGTGGGGCAGTTCATACTGTACTAGGTATGTAAGTAACACTTGGTATTTCTCTCATATTTTTATATTCTTATTATATGAAAAGTCTGTTGAGGGTCAATAAAACACTGATACTGGAAAAAGGAATCTCTACAGTCTTATTTCCCTCTCATTTTTCTTCTGTTATCATCTTTCACATCACTGTGTTTCCCACTTATACTCTTTCTCTTTCCTGCTTTGTTCTCATTTCCTGTTTGTTGGCCCCTAAAGTACTTTGATCAACTGTGCAAATTCAAAATATTTGTAAAGACCAGTTGAAAGGAAAACACATGTTCAAAACCTCACTTATAAACAGACAAATTAAGACAGTGTTCAAGATTGTTTCTCTAGAATATTTTCCTTTGAGGCATTTTCTGTGGTTTGCAAACACCAGATCAATTATGAGGGTGAAGTATCACAAACTCTCATGCACCCACTAAGGACACAGTATATTCATCCAGACAAAATTAATCAAAATGTTTTCTTTGATGAAAACCCTGGAGAAACATCTTGAAGATATCAAATGTGCAAGAAAATAACACTGAACACCCAATCATGTAAAAAGATTGTGGTGGAAATGCTACTTATGAGAAGTTATAGAATGCTTATTTCAGCCAAACTCCAATTTGAGTTTTATGCCAGCTAAATCCATTGGTCGCACAAATGAAAAACATGACAAATTAGGTTTGTTTAGAGCTACAATTTAAAACTTTAAAAGAAAGTGTAAACAGATTTTTTTCCCTCTACTTTCAAACTGAACACTGACTTATCTGCATATAATTGATAATAAGCCTCAGTCTTTGACAGTGCAAAATGACAGATGCTTCAGAAGATGAAACACAACCCTTCAGTTAAATGTAAATAAACAACATAAACCACAAAAAAACCCCTGATTTTTTTCTTTTCTTCCTTGAGATGTAATTACTGATATTTAGATCATGCAACATTATTTCTTCATTGAAATAAACAGAAAAGCTCAAAATTATATTCTTACTGCCCCTGCATATTAGGAGACAGAATTTTTAAAAATGTACATTCTTCATCAGTTTTGACAAAAGTGGAAGAAGTAACAACCCAAGTTGTTTTATCGTAGGGGGCTATCTCACACCTGTGCAATACTCAGTCCACCTTAGCTATTCCTAAAGTAAATGCGACCTCTTTATTTAGAAGGACACTTGTTATATAAGTAAAAAATGATGGCTAGCTGACCTGAGAATAAGAAATTTAGTACAAGACTATCCCTGTAACTTGGCTGAAGCTGAAGTTATATAACCCTGGACTGTATTTTTTTTAAACGTTTCTCTTTCTCTACACTCACATATTTTCTTTCATTCAGTACAGAGCTAACATAATTCATAACTCAAAAATAAATGTCAAAAGATAGCTAAGAAGAAACCACACACTAATTTTTTAAATTTCCTTTGACACCATATCCATCTTCTTTCTCAGTCCGCTTTAAAACCTGATACTAACTCCACTTCATCATGTTTTTCCTGTGACCTCTGGTTGAAGGAGGGAGATAAACATGGCTCCAAATTCCTCAAAGTATTCCTCCGAGTGATTTTACTTAAAAAGAAATTAAACCATTGGAAATCTTTAGAGGCACAGTTAAAACTAGTAGCCCTCATATAACACAAACAAGCAAAGACAACACAGCAAAGGAACACAGACTAACTAAAGGAAAGCCTAATTAACAGAACTAGCCAAGACTACAGCTTAATTTTCACACGCTTTCCCTTTACCCCCTCCCCAATAATCCTGCTAGCTTACACATCTGATGATTTTGTCCCAGTACCCCCCCAAATTCTGTGCAGCTACAGCTGCGTGGTGAACTCTCATCAGCTCACTAACCTACTTCCGCACGGAGACTTACAAGAATTGTACTGAAACAACCAATCTGGTGATGGGAACCCATGGCTGTGGTGCACAAGTAGACACTACAATTGAAACAAGTGGTTGTGACATTATGCCCTAAATGAATGACTAAATAATACCTAACCTACAGTAAGAGGTTAGGTGTTATTTTCTTATATCTCACAGCAATCTCCCCCAAAATTACTGCAACAAGTTCAATCCCTCTGTGAAAGCCTTATTAAATGCTACACACACACACACAAATACATAAAACTTACAGAAAAATAGTTCAATAGAACATATTTAGTGAGGAGAGCCCAGATACATGAATCACCAGAAATGAGAAGGCATTGGAGAAGGAGGAAAAAGGAAATTACATCTTAACTGCCCTCCTTTCTTCAGCTGTTAGACGTATCTTTTCATGGTAAAAAAGTTACAATGGACTATTCCAGCAAAATTAGGTTCTTAGAAAAATTAGAAAAAAAACAGGCGAGTAGGTAGGAATCAATCTTTTATGGATTGTGACAGAGGAGCTTGTCTACCTCCTTTACCTCTGTTTTTTATTGTCTAATATCTGGAGTATGGCTCTAAAGGAACAACATAGACTAAGATTTATTAATACTACTTCTTAACATTTTTATTAAGTAATGATTTAGATTACAAAAATGATGGAAACTGACACAATAGTCTTTTTTTTTTTCCTTAAGATAACTTAATTCTTTTGTCTTTGAACTCACACAGGATTTTTTCTGTTGACTTCAATGGGAATAGAAGTAACCCACAAATCTATCATGGTACTCGGATTTTAATTCCTTGACACACCAAATACTGACATATTAGGATAAAAAAAAATCGTTTTTTTAAAACACGAAAGCATGCAGGAAATCATATGTTCCTTCTTTATCTCAGTAGTAAACAAAAGTCAATCAATTGGTTTATCACTGCTGTAATCAGCCAAAATTAAAAGAAAAAGCTCAATATACCAATAAAGTAATGCCCCCAAATAAAGTCACAGCACATTGCCTTTGTCGAATGCTAAGAAAAAGTATTCAGAGTAGAAACTATTATCTTGAACCAATAAATTAGCTGATGAGCTACTGCTACAGTTGTCTGTACCTACACCTACCCCAGCTGGAGCTAATTCTGCATCACAGCTGACTGCAATAGTTAAATAGTCACAAAAGAAACAACAACAAGTGCAGCTATATAGCAGGAGAGTCATGGAGTGGAAGATAGGTGTTTTCTATTGTAAAACCTATTAAGTTAACCAGTTTCCCTGTATGTGCAAATCTGACATGCTTACTGTGGGTAGATACAAAAAAGGTTCATGAGCTACTTTATTTTACTTACTGGCATAAGTTTTCTCACAAGTTCCATAAGTTTTGCAGTCTCTGGAGAGAGTTAGGTGCTTTAAAATGGCAGCTCTAGAAATCCTTAGGTTAAACAGGCAACCACTTAGAGTATGTAAAAGGAAAACTGTAAGTGTAAAGCTGTATCAGCTTGTCTGGTGGAGATTTTCTCTGAGGCTTAAGCAACTCTATCAAGGATTTGGAAGCCTCTCCTGTAACGACTCGTTCAAAGAACTGCAGAAGGCTGTATTCTAGCAAAACGTATTTGTGGGAAGAAGGAGCTGATATTTCTTAGTAGTCCTTAATATTTAGGACTCTCAAGCAGACATCTTTTAATTTCTCTGTTAAAATTAAGCAATTCAAATCTCCATTCCCTAAAATTGTCTTCCTTAGTAAGTAATTTAGCTTGTCCAAAATGAAAACACTTTCCATCTTTGTTTGGGAAGTGGTACAGAAAATAACATAATTTCATTGAGCAAGAGGAAAAGAGAGAAAGGATTAATTCATTTATACATATGTAGGTATATGTATCTAGCATCCTGTATCCCAGTGGTTAACACTCAAGATGAGACTAAAGTGAATCTAAGATTTATTTTTTCAATTCCTGAACTAATCACAAGAGATCAAAAAAAAAAATAAAAAGAAGCACCGGTACCTGTACTAGCTCCTCATCTTGTTCTGTTTTAAAAGAAAAGTCCGCAACTCACTGCCAGACTGGGTTTCTTAAACCTTATGCTTGTCTGCTAGATCAAGATTCTCAAGTTTTATGTGAAAAATGCCTAGTTCCTGGGTTCTGGGTTAATAACAAACCAGAAAAAGAGCTGTCCAGTCCTGGCTGTATTCATCAGACAGACTTGTTTCCTGAGAGCTTGAAAGTAAATTACAACATTGTATAGTGAGACTGAAAACAATTCTGAAAAGGATTGTGTAATTGTATTTTTGGACTCAAGTGCCTCAGCTCTACCCAAGGCTTTCATTCTGCTCTTTTTAATTTCATTCTGGTCTTTTTACTTTCATTCTGCTTAGTAAACATCAAGGGCTCAGGAGTCCGATTTTTCTCCATCTTGTTCTGAGTCTTCATTATACTGCAATCCTGTCTTGCAGACAGAGCATCTGAACTGACTTGAGTGTTGCCAGAAAATTCTTGAAAGGAAATTTCATTTTAAATACAAAAAATATTTACTTTTCAGGATGAGTTTTATTCTGATATTCTTCTGCACTACCAAAATTATGTGCTGAGAATATTAAAAATACACTTGGTTTTTATATCTTTTCCTCAATAAATTTTCATGCAATCTGCTTTCCTCATTCAATTTTCCTGAATATTTAAAATCTAATATTAAACTGGGAAAAGAAAGGATACACTTTTCCTTTCCTCTGTTGAGTATGTTCAGCACCTCTGTAATACCCTTCATTTATTTTATTTACTTTAAGACAAAACTAATATTTTACCATACAGTACATTTTAGAAATGTTCTTAATGTTGTAGGAGTGACCTGTGTCTTAACGTGCCTAAAGTTACCATCATGGGCAAAATTATTAGAATTTTCTGAAGTTTTGCTTATTCTACTAATTTCTGAATGCTTGTTTTATCTACCTATACTTAGCCTATATATACCTGTCACAAACATTTAAATGAACTGAAAAACCAGGGGATAGTGTCTGTTCTTTAGAAGATCATAAACCATGGTACTAAGTAATCTTCCTTTATTTTTAAGAATGTTTGTTACTTTTTGAATGATTTATAGTTGGAATGGCATGGAGCTGTCAAGATTTGTATTGCTGAAGTGAGGAGAAGGAACACGCCTCCACACAATCCAATGTGAATCAAAGTGAAGACGCTTTATTAAGCATAAGCTGTCCCTTTTTTTACATTTTGTACTTTCCCTGGCTGTAAGCATGTGCATTGCTACTGGTTAATATTACTAAACATACTCGTCTTTGATGTGTTGATTGGTCACTGCTCTGCCACTGGTCTTTTCTTAATTGGCTCCATCAGTTCTTGTTTCTTCTCCTTCGTGTTCGGCTCCCACCGGCTACTCCCTCAATTCTTGTTTGCTCAGCTGCTGTTTTTCCTCATCTCTTCTCTCCAAGGTCGGCTTGTTGACACTAGCTACATGAATCTTGTCACGCAGCTAGGCCCTCACTCCATACTCTCATACTTCTGGCTCATTACATGACCATTCTGCTCCAAAAACCCCTCTACAATTCCCCCTTTCTTTTCTTGAGCCAAAAAGGCCGTGTTTATTGTCCGCTGCAGGGCCCTTTGAAAGCAGGAGAATAAACACGGTAATACAAGCATGATAATACAAATCACGAACAATCCCATCAATAGCATTTTGTTCAATCCGACCAGCCATCCAGGAACCCATGCTGTTCACGTATTTTCTGCGTGGTATCCATGAGCTCTTTGATCTGCTTATGAATTGACTTGGATTGATCATTCAGATCCATGCAACACATCCCATCAAAATCCTGACATCCATGACCGTGCACTAATAATAAAAAGTCTATAGCAGCTCTATTTTGTAAGGTAGCATGTCAGATACTATCTACATCATTGGCTAATGTTCCTAAAATTCTAGAAGTTTGGTTAGCTCTTTTTGCAACCCAGCAAGCTAAATTTCGCAATTGTGTTAGTCCTTGTGCAGCATCGTTACATTCTATCCCTATGTTAGTGACACTTCTTTTTTACCTGGCCTTATGTAGGTTAGTATGGTTAGTATGACTTTTCACATAGGCATTAGTAGGCTTAATTTACCTATGGTACACGGACCTCCCAGTTTCTTACTGGGCAACTTTGGCCAAGTCCTATCCCCACAAATTAGGAATAGACCCTTTGGTAATTTTTGCTTTCAGATCCCTTTAAGGGGACCCCCACTAGACATGTATGAAAGGGTTGTTCAGGCTGAGCTAAGGAGGCACAAAACTGTGTCGGGTTCAGGCTCCGCATCAGAGTCACCCAAATGTTGTGAGTCCCCTTCCACGGTGTCGGCAGAAGGACAATCGGTTGATGACCTTTTGTCAGGTCCAGGATCCAAAGCAAGCTTAACACAGAAAAAACAACCCCTTGCTTCATCATGACTGCGCGTTTTTCTCCCTTTTCTATACCTCCCACGCAAACCTTTTTTCACACTTCCCGCAGTCAGGGCACTGGGTCTCTCAAGAGGTCAGTGTTCCAAGGCAGATCCTGAGTTGGCTCATGTGGTTCGGGTTGTTTTTGTAGCCACAGCTTCACCCACTTAGCTAGTACCCATTTGGCTCCTGTATCTGTAACGACACATACATACCCTCGACCCAACATTATTAATTTCATTGGACCTTCCCACACACCAGTCACCCCATTTTTTACCACCACTTTGGCTTGTTCCTGTTCTTTCTGAAAAGCCTCCATACCTCCCTTTAACCCTGCACCATGTTTTACCGCTGGAGGTACAGAGTAGTCCTGTGGCAAGCGTAAAAGGTTTAGTACATAAAGTGCTTTACACAACCTGTCAGGAGGAGATAGCCCTGGCTCTCCCCCTTTTTGTTTTTGTAAAAGGTGTTTCAGAGTTTGATTCATGCGCTCCACAATAGCTTGTCTCGTTGGTGAATGTGGGACGCCCGTTACATGTGTTATACCCCAAAGTTGGAAAAAGTCCTGTGTGGCGCGTGCGACATAGCCTGGGCCATTGTCCGTTTTAATCATCTGTGGAATGCCCAGGGCCGCAATAGCAGAACGCCTGTGTCATTGAACATGTTTGCTGGATTCGCCTGTTTGCGCTGTAGCTATAATCAAAGAAGAAAAAGCGTCAATTGTTACAGGAACATATTTTAACCTGCCAAATTCAGCAATGTGAGTTACATCTGTTTGCCAAATGTCCAAGGCCTGCAGTCCTCGAGGATTGGTTCCTTGTATCTGTGTAGGTTGCGGCAGTTGCTGACAATCAGGACACATAGCCACGATATTCCGAGCATCAGTGTGTGACAAATGAAATTGTCGTCGCAGTGCCTGATGTCCTTGATGAAAAAACTCATGTGACATACATGCCTGCTGTTTAAAGTCCGGCACCTGTACAGTCATTGTAGTAGAATTTGTGGGGTCAGAAACCAAAGAGTCCACTCGAGCATTGCCTTCTGCAATAAACCCAGGCAAACTAGTATGACTTCTTACATGTAGAACATAAAACAATGCAGTTCGGATTTGAATTTCTTGCCATAGAGCTCGCAGCAATTCAAAAACACACTGATTACGTGTATGCTCTATAACAGATCTATCCAATTGCTTTATAATGCCAGCTACATATGCTGAATCAGTAACCAAATTAAAGGGAATGGGAAAACTCTGAAATACTTCTAATACAGCTCGTAATTCTACCACCTGAGGTGAACCCTTTTGTTGTACTACCATAGATTCCCACTTGCCGTCAGAATACCAGACAAGGCCCGCCTTGCCTGTGTTCCCAGATCCATCCATAAAAATGGTAGTTCCATCCACAGGAGTGTCTGCGCACCACACTCCTGTGGCAATTGGAAGTTCCGCACTCAATTTTATAACAGGATGGGAGGGCAAGTGGTAAACAACCTGTCCCGAGAAATTCTCCATGGTTGTTTGCAAAGCAAAGCTATTAGCCATACACCACTCAAAATATTGAGCTGCAATAGGAACGGTTAGTGATGCAGGATCTCTGGCCACAAGCTCCCGACATCGCATCCGTCCTTTGATGATAATCTGTGCCAATAGCTCTGCAATCATGGGGACAGTTTTCTTTGTTCTTAAAGGTAGAAACAATCAATTCCAATACATGTAACAAATCTGATTATTCTGAATTCCATTGACCAATTATTGCATACGGAATTTGCCTATCAAACAAAGTGATAATTTGTATTTCCTGATTCAAATCAATACGATGTACAAATTTGGAATGTAGCCTGCTTTCTATTTCTGTAATCAGTTGCTGTACCTCTGCAGTAGTCTGTTGTGGTGCTGTTAAATTTGTGTCCCCTGCTAACAATTGGAATAGAGACTGCAATTGTGACGATGTAAGCCCCAAGTACGGCGGCAGCCATAACTTGAGCCTTATGTTCCACAGTACCCACTTTTGCACATGCCTTTATCATAGCATTCAAATCTAGTTTTCCAGGTAAAGCTTCAATGATCTTTTGACAATCAGCATTAGCATTATCCCTAGCTAATTGCGTAACTAGAGTATCTCGTAAACCAACATCAAAAACTTGCTTTTCAACTGCTTCTTGTAGCCTCTCAACAAAAGATAAAAAGAGCTCCTTGGGTCCTTGTCTTACAGTAGTATATAATTGCATTCATACCCAGCGCTTTTTTTTTTTTTTTTTTTTTTTTTTGTGATTGAACAGATAAAACAGCCACTCTATAACGTGTAGCAGATCCTGCCAGCACTCCTTCCACTGGCCCAGTAATCCCATGGGATGATAGTTGGCAATGGCTACATATAAACTTACTGGTGTCTCTAAATCCACACGATGTACCTTTTTCTGTTGCATACCATTGACATATTGTGGGATTGTTTTTCATGCCTTGCGGTAATACCGTCCACTGATATCGTTGACAAGGCACCATGTTGTTCCTACTAGGTACTGAAAAAGCAAATTAGCATTTGTCAATTTCATGTAAAGGGATAGTGAAAAAACAATCTTTCAGATCAATAACCAAAATGTATAGTCTGCATCAATAACTCCTGGTAAAACAAATAGACCTTGCAAGGTTACTCTAGGACGTCTGAGTAATAGTACACTTAGCCCATTTCCAGTGGGTCCCACAGCATTCAGTGGTACCTTATGCACTCTTCTATTCTCTGTTGTGATCGCGGTTGCTGTGGTAACATCCAGCCTGGCGCTCCCTGCGGTTCGGGCTGCGAGTTGACTGCTTAGGCCTGGAACTGGTTAGGAAGATTCATTTGTGTGAGCACACAGTTCCTCCCTGCATTCTTTCTCCAGTTTTCCTTCACTCTGCAGCTGGTTGTTATCATGACCTTGAGCATTATACTTAGAGCTGCACTGCTTCACGAGGTGCCCCAGCTTCCCACAGCAATGACACATCAAAACAAAGTTATCTCTCCCACTCAGCTTCGACTTCTTAAGGCAGTTTTTCTTAGTGACCTTCTTGCCTGCATGTATAACAACGATGAACTACCTTAACTGCTGCCGCAAATGTTTTTGCTAAATGCTCCATCTGAAATGTGGTGGTTCCTACTTTCCCACAAGCATCCATTAGTTCGGTTAAGGTGGGGTTACGATTTGCCATCCCTGCAATAACTTTCCTGCAATCCTTATTTGCGTTGTCCTTCGCTAACTGTAACAACAATGCTTCTTTAGCAGCCCCGTTTTGTGTTTGTTTGTCTAAGGCAAATCACTCCCCAGTTGAATGGCTCCCATTCGTGTGGGCCGCTTCCATCCCCTCGATATACCAAGCAAGCCAATACCCTGCCACCCATAGCAGCTGCGGCCCCGAAATCACCGTCCACAAGTGCGTGCTCTCTTAATTTTTTCCAGAACCTGGCCGGGTCCGGGCCAGACACAGTAACCTGGACTGGCTGCAGCGCGAATAACTCCTCCACGCTACTGCCTGACTTTCCCGACCCTCGGGCTCTGCAGCAATTATGTCCCGCTTCCACCTCTTCAGAAAGGTCTATTAAGGGTGGCTCAGTCTCAGATTCGGGTAACAGGACGGTAGAAGGATCAATGTTCCGCTGCTGTTCCCTGGGCGGTGGGGGGGGGCTCTGGTGGCGCAGAGGGTGAAGGGGGGGGGGCTCTGGCGACGCGGAGGGCGAAGGGGGGGGGCTCTGGCGACGCGGAGGGCAGGGAGGGGAGGAAGTCTGGCGGCGTGGAGGGCGAAGTCACTGTGAAAGGAGCTGTAGCCGCCTCAGCCGCCTCATTTTGCCTCTCTGTCCACCTTCAATTGCTCCAGTGAGTCTATAACTAATCTCCACGTCGTCAAACGACACAGTGGCGATCTTGTCCCCTCTTGAGGCAGCCTCAAGCAGAGAAGTTCCAGCGCTTTGCCACGTACTAACTTCGAAAGCAGTCTGCGCCTAGCTGGCAAATTATTCTTTTTACATCATAATTTACAATTATTTACACCAATTATTTACATCAATAGTCTCTGGAGCAAACGCTCATCGTATTTTACCCCTCTCTTAGAGAGGATATGTAGGAGAAGCCTTACTATCGCACTTTCTTCTTTACAAATATTTTGGCCCATCTCCTTTTCCCCCGGCTGCTCACCTCACTAAGTGTCCTGTTGCAACGTACTATTCTTTTCTTGCGAGCCGTCCTCCGGCTCGCCCCGGTCTTCAGCCCCGCTGAGCCGTACTCCAGCTGGTGTACCTCCTTCTGGGCTATTCCCCAAACTTGCCGTTGATCAGCGTCTCATTGGGGTCACCATCTGAGGAGAAGGAACACGCCTCCACACAATCCAATGTGAATCAAAATGAAGACGCTTTATTCTTCTTTACATACACACACAGTTACTTATTATCTGTGCTACAAAATAATTACTGTGAAGTTTTTTTTTAATTGATAAACTATATCTGGATTGGTCTTTAGATATTAAAAGAAGAAGAAACATGGCACAGTGAACTGCTAGTGCATGGTTTCCTCTAGAGATAATAACATTGCTTTTCTTGTTTTGGAATCAAAATTATATCTATCATAGATGCTGGTAAGATAACTGTGACGGACAGTTTGTATGCCTTAAACAACTTGTTTGACAACTCTGGCTGGAGGAGGGTATGTGTACTACAGAGGCCTGCAAGTCTGGTGAGAGATAAGGGCCTTGGGAACAGAACAATACCCCCGCTGTGCCTTAATTGTTGTGATTTACAGGTCTGGCTGGAGGAAGAGATAAGTCCTGTGGAGGCCTGATGGTATCTTTTCCTTGGGGCCAGCCTACATGTGCAACAACTTTGCAAGGCATCAACCACGCTTGTGCAGAAGCGGGGTCATACAGCGGACACCAAAACTAGGGGGGATCACGACCACCAGACACCCCTTATGGGACCACCAACTCATTTCGAGAACAACCTAAGACTACAAAGTGCAGGCGTCCCAATTAGCATGAGAAGCGAGCAGAGGGGGGAGACAAGACCATCCTCTCCTATCTCGCATGCAAATGACCTAAAGTATTTAAACCTTCTCACTTGGGATGCTGGTGCACCTGCCCACCACCTGAGGACCGATCCTGCAAGCGATTTACTGAAGGAGCAACTCTGCAAGCAATTTACCAACTCTACAAGCAACTTACATTGCTGGATCCAAGGGTGGTGATGTCTCTTTCCCTCTCTCTCATAATCTCTATCCTCTTTCTCTTTTCCCTTTTCCTTCCCTCTCTTTTGGCAGCATCTTTAGAAACCCAAGACACTTACAACCATGCCACTTTCCCTGTATTAATAAATTGTTATTAATTTCATACCAGTTATTTGGTGTCGTTTCACCTTAATTTACTCCAAGGGATTTATGAACTAGTTGCGACCAGGTTGTAATAATAACATAAGCTGTTTTTTATCGACATTACTTCTACTACTGCAAACTGTAAGCAGCTTTTAAGAAGTTACCACCCCCAAAAAAAGTTACCCAGATCCAAACTTTGCACAAAAATGTGCAACTGTTTAGCTGTAGTTTATAGTAACTGTCTAAAATCACACTGCTTTTAGATACAAGACAATAGGAATGACTTGACAACATGCATTCTGTGTTAAATTTGTTAATATAATTTAATTAAATTCTTCTCAATTCATATTTATAATATGAGTAAGAGCAAAAAATGCTGCACTATTAACATGACTCAAAAAAGAAAAAAAAGAAGCAGCATTGTATAACATTGAGTCATTTGAGATATCTGCATTCAATGAGATAGAGTGAACTTTTACTGTTGGAAGATTAGTATACTTTAATATAACAGCATTTTCAATAAATGAAAAAGTACTTTCTGAAATACGGTTTTGGTCTTAGTCTAAATTTTATCTCCCCTTTTTCATTCACGGTATCTATCTGACTTGAAAAGTAGAAAAAAAAAAGAGTTCCGATAAATAATGTACATGCTCCAAAATAAAAAACAAATAAAACACATGGCAGAATGTGAATTTTTCATTGATATTCATATAGCTAAATTCAGTATTAAATGCAGTGTAATGTGCCATCTTCAAATAAATGGTCATAAAGTTCTCAGAGCTTACTGTGTTCCTTCAGTCCACTTGATTAAATCTTCACTATTTTACTTTATGATGTTCATTTCAGAGAAAAAAAAAGTTTTATAGCAATATTATACCTGGATAGAAAACAAGAATCTCAGATAAAAAGCAGACATGTCTATAAAACCCCCTTCTCCCTATGTCACAGAAAACAATATTCTAGAAATATTTTAGGGTTTTGTTGCCATTTTAATTTTTGTTTTTTGCACTAAATGACCTGGCTGAGACAGATTGCTTACTGCTATGAAAAGGCTTATATAGCACTGATGTCATATATAAAATAGATGCCTAGCTTTTTTCTTATATTGTGATTATAACTGAACAGGATTCAGACAAAGATTTTATTGTGACATGAAATCTATAACAGCAAAGGCTGCATGTCCTGTTGGAAAGTATTCTAGTGGTAGAAAGCTCCTGCTTCTGGTTTTGTAAAGTTGTAAGACACATGAACTACATCCCAAATCTGCTTCTTAAGATCCGTTTTGCCTTTTACTGGATTTTGGATTAGTGACATGGTATGGGGTTTAAGTAAAAGCGGGGGCTGGGGCACGTGGGAAGAATAAAATAATTAATTAATGGCACAAATCACCTCATAATATAAACACAAAAATACAGCAGCAATTTTGACAATGATCTGTATGTTGGAGTGTTAATGTCAATAGGTAAATCACTGAGCAGAGTACACAGGTGGCAAACATCATTTTATACGCTATACAATTTATATTTTTAGTATATCTTATATTTTATATCAACAATGCAGTTTATTGTTTAAGTCTGTACTTTTCTTGTGGATACCATCATATAAGGGAAGTAGTGTGTATGAATGTAATACAACATTTAAACCTTCCTTTTTTATATAAATCAAATGGACATGGTTTCTGGCAACTGTTAATACGAAGGCATCATTAACTATTATATTACAATAATTTGACTCACTCCTTTTTTATTTGAAGAGTTCATTACATACTTAATGATGCTGACAAACTGCAGCTCTTGATTTCCTCTGGAGGGAAGGGCAAGAATTAAGCTGCTGCATCTGATTTACATACTGGTACAGAGTAGATTTATTTATGACAGAAGAGCAATTGTTTAAAATGGAAGGAGTTTGTAAAATTCCCTTTTCTACAGTATTCTAATAGTTTTAAAGGTCCATTTCTATTTGGTTACCTCTTTTTATTGTTAAAGGCACATTTTTAAGGAAAACAAAATTAGAGACTGAACTTCAGCCAAATCCCAATTGAACTAAAAGGAAGAAAAAATACAGTGCTTAAAATTCATGATCGTTAAGTAGTCTAGGAAAACAGAATGTAACCTTACGTAAATGAACCAGGCTTTTAGAATGTTCTATTAGGTATTAGAAGTCTGTTATTTTATTTTTTATAGTTCTAGGCTTCTTTAAGAATTTTATTTTTATTGTTTTAATAAACCAGGCCCACAGGACATTCAATTACAGTAGAAGCAGAGAGATGAGGTTATCAATCTCTATTCATTGGTAGTGTTAGTGTAATACATAATGTGAAGAATGATATGAATTCATAATGAATTTGCAATCATACCTAGTTGTGCACTATTAATATATAGTATTACAAAACAGGATCAATTCAATACAAGCACTTTTGAGATTCACGGGAAAGGTAAAACTACTATAAAGCCCAAAGGTCCTAATTTAGGAGTTACATGAACATAACATTGTCTGTTGCTTATGTTCAGTGCTGCACGTGAACTTATGTTGAACTCCTTGAAAAGTAGACAGACTTTTGCAGGTTATTGCAGTCTCAATGTTAGTGATGAGAGGCATAACATGTAGATATTCTATTTACTTCTAGTAGGCATCCAAATGTTTTCTTATACAAGTAAATTATGGAAGTAACATTGAATCAGTAAATATGATAACTAGTCATATGTGCAACCCAGCCATACAATCACCTGTCTCCTATCATTGCTCATGTCATGGTTTAACCCCAGCCAGCAATTAAGCACCACAAAGCCGCACGCTCCCTCCCCACCAGTGGGAAGGGAGAGAGAATTGGAAGTGTAAAAGTAAGAAAACTCGTAGGTTGAGAGAAAGACAGTTTAATAAGTAGAGCAAAAGCCATGCGTGCAAGCAAAGCAAAACAAGGAATTCATTCACTGCTTCCCATTGGCAGGCAGGTGTTCAGACATCTCCAGGAAAGCAGGACTTCATCATGCATAACAGTTACTTGGGATAACGAACGCCATCACTCTGAATGTCCTCCGCTTCGTTCTCCTTTCCCTTTATATGCTGAGCATGATGTCATATGGTCTGGAATATCCCTTTGGTCAGTTGGGGTCAGCTGTCCCGGCTGTGTCCCCTCCCAACTTCTTGTGCACCCCTGGCCTCCTCTCTGGTGGGGCGGTAGGAGGAGCAGAAAAGACCTTGCCACTGTGTAAGCACTGCTCAGCAATAACAAAAACATCCCTGTATTATCAATAGTGTTTCCAGTACAAATCCAAAACACAGCCCCATATTAGCTACTGTGGAGAAAATTGACTCTATCCCAGCCAAAACCAGCACAGCTTACTGTCATTATACCACTCCTGACATACTCATTCCTTACTTCAAACCACAAATATATCGTAACTATTTTCTTTTGAATCTCTTGTCTGTGTTCCTGTAATCTATTTTCTGAACTTCTTCTATTATCCAACTAGGATATCAACATAATTAAATATAAATTTTCTCCTATTTTACCATGGATTCACTAATGGATTTCATCTTCTTTTAAGTATAACTCTGGAGTTATGGATGCTTGGAATATGCATTACCAATATTTTTAACACAGGGACACAAAGACATAAAAACATATCATTATATTGCCTTCTGGAAGAAAATACAATTGGGGACAGTTTAGAATTAGTACAAAACATTATGTCAGATCATTGAAAGATTTTCCCTTTCAGAAAGGGAAATGCAGACAGGCATTTTATGCACTAATTATAGTTTTGCATTTTGTTATTTTTTTTCGTGAAATTGTGTTGGGTTTTTAGCAGTTCTTTCACCATGTGTTGCACCAGCCTGTCTTTTCCTAAAGAAGCATTTATGACTAAAACCTGATAGTACAAGAAAAAATAATTTTGTAATAACTATTACTTGATTTAATCTCATGGAATTTGAGCGTATAAGTATACACAGAATTTCTATGTAGTAGTATTTACTCTCCTATTTTATTGATTTCGTAACTCACTGTCAATTAAAATGCAAGAATAATAACTGATTTAGTTATTACAGTGAAGTTTATTATGCATGAGACACATATCATCATGCTTTGGTCCTGATTGTTTAAGCTTTACATTTTCCATTTCTGCTCCTGCAGAGCTTAAAATATATGAGGTTATTTATTTGGAAAGTGTTTTATACATAAAAAATCAGATAATCAAAGAGTATATACACACCTTGCCACTGGGTTAAAAAAAATAACCAACCAAAACAAAAACCAGGCAGCAAAATGCACTGAAAAATACTAAGAATTAAATACTGTAGCACAAAGGAATCACTGTAGTAGATAGTTGATCTCATCATACCATAAATAAATTGCTACAAGGAGCAGTAAGGAATATTAATCAATGCAACTCGATTTACTGAAAACTATACAAAATGTCACTCTCACATTTCACATATTCCTTGACATGTGACTTGAAAAAAAGAAACTTTTTCTTGTTCATTGCAATTTATTTTGTATTTCTTTTGTTTTTTAATAGTATTTCATTAAGATTTTCTGAAGATAAAAGAAAAAGGAAAACTAAATGCAATATTACAGCCATATACTTACCCAAAATGTTATTTTGGAGTTTATTAGCCAATTAAATATTTTAACAGGATATTTTATTGTAGTAAAGAAAAAACAAACAAAAAAACCAACCAAACCCGTTTTAACTTATACCACCCTACTGCTCATGTAGACTATTAATAAAAAGACAGTGGAAATGTTTTTTTAAGTATCGATTAAAGGTAAGAATCTATAATGATTTTGTAAGAATTCATTAACTGTATTTGTATAATTTAACTGCAACATTACAGATATGTTAATAAATGATCAAAGAAAACATGCTCTAATTGCAGCTACTGGGACTAACATTCAAGCTAATGAAAAAAATAATCAACATAGTGAGGAATTTTTCCATTGAAGCCATATAGTCTTGAATTAAATTTTTAGACTAACTACAGCACAGTAAATTCTTGCATATTTCAATATTAGCCTATATATTATACATGTATGCATAAAGAGTTTAAACCTGTTGGGTTATGTTTGTCATTCTTTTAATTCCTTTCTTGAGAACTGAAACCTGACAGTTTCACGTTCTCCTTTTGGTCACAGCATATGCCTGATCCCTGACCAAACTGGCTGACAACTGGAAGAGTATAAGAACTTTTCATCCTTGCATGGCCTGCTTAAGGCCAGGCATAGTCTATTTAAATCTACTGACTTGCTATAGAATTGACTCTAACACAAAGGGTACACATGATGAGCTGACATAATTATTGCTATATCCTCCCTATAGACCACTCAGAATATTTGAAATGCAAAGTGAACTGAGCCCAGTACATATGATATTAACATTGCTAGCAACAGGCCACCGCCTTTGCACTGAATTTGCAAAATTGAAGCTTGTCAGGCTTGTTTTGTGTCAACTTGTGTTGACGCTCCTGGAGCTTTGCTTTTACTTTGCGTAGCTCTAAGAATTTTTTTTTTTCTAATGACAAGGTAGCTACTTCTGATTTGGTTTATAATTTGTGGTTTTTTTTTTTCTTATTTTCATATGATATAACCATACTTTTATACAAATAGTAGTACCAACTACTTATTCTGTGCAGAATGAAATATACACAACTCTAATACAGTGGTGTAGTGTAGAGGAATACAGCCCTGGTATAGTAGTGGGGACCTTGAAAGTAGGAACACAGGATGCCACGTAAAAAAGCAGACATAGGGTGTAAAAGAGAGGTGGCAAAGGCCCCAGGGCTATAAAAACCTAACCAGTCTTGGGGTAAGAAGACACAAGTATGTAAGATATTTAAAATTTACCAAGTACAGTAAATTCAGATGTAACATGGACCTGCAAAAGTACATTAGCAAATATACAAAGTGACCCAAACTGAATTCTAGGGTGAGAAAGAAGAAATCACCAGAATCATACCCCTCCTTGTGGAGGACTTCAGATGCTGATAACTTGGTGTACACTGCAACAAAACTGAAGCTGTCAACCCCAGGACCCAGAAGGGCTGTGGAGTGCTGAACATAGCACCAGAAAAAGAGATATATACTAGGAAGTGCATGTATGTCTATTCTAACTGTACTGTTAGCACTGAAACTTTCTGTAACATTAGGATTCTTTCTTTTCTTTTTCATTTTTTTCCTGTAATAATTAGATCTGGGCTAAAATTGATCAGATCGTTAAGATTTCTGTTATACCAGCAATACGTTATTTGCTTTACCTATAAAGTGTGTTTTCTTTTTGCCCACAATAAGATTTTGTACATAACAGTCCTGCACCTCCAAAATAGTCACAGCACATTACTGAAAGAAACTCCAGACTAAGTGAGCTTCAGAAAACTGAATGTATCTTTCCAACATGTATGCTTTCTAAGTGACATTTAGCTAGTAGCTCCATATCTAAACCATCATTAAAAAAAATGCCTTTCAGGTGTTCTCATCTTTGTCCCACTGCGTAAAAAAGATTAACAGGGAGAAGAGAAAATGACTTCACACAAACACACAGTCACATGCCCGGTCACAACAGGTTTAACAATGGATTACTCTGACCCAGGATGAAAAATTGTTAACTCGTATGAATGAAGTAAAAGTGAGCATAGGGATAAACAAAACCCGGTAACCTGCATACCCCAGCTTCTTAAGTTGTATTTAAAAACTGAAAATAACTGTAATCCAGGAATTCACAAAACATAAATACTGGTGAATCTGGCCAGATGCACTCTCATTTTGCAAAACAGCTTTCTCCTATCCATAATAGTAATACAGCAGGGCTTGTATGTGGTGGTGGTGGTGTGTTGGGAGGGGAGTTGAATGATTTATTATAGTTTATTATTGTTCTTCTACTGTATTTTTGTTTAATAATAGCTTTTTTCCTCATTAGTTCATTGTCACTTTTGCTTAGGTTGTGATTCTTGTTTTTACCTTGATTCATCTCATCCAGAAATTAAAGATGCTAGCCTTAGGGACCAATCCTCCCACTCTGCCACTTCTAAAATTTAGCTAAGAGCTTTAGGTGCACTGCTGCTGCTTTTGCCTTTCCCTCTGGCTTTTTTAATTGCTCTTGCCTATTGCACTACACAGTGAATAATAACACATGACCTTTTACTGGGTTCTGCTTCTACATTGTGTTTAGTGAAAGTTCTCCCAATTATGCAGACTTCTGCAGACAGATTGCAGTGCTGACATTTCTACGGAATACCATAACTTTTGCAACATTTTAGTTTCCAAAGGGAAAAAAATGGGTAGAGTGAACTTCTTTTCCCCCCTCCACTTTTTGTTTCACAGCACTTGTCATTTTTATCCAGCAAAACCAGAGAGGCATTAATCCGCCAACTTCACAGTGCAGTATTGAGCATTTTATCAGAAAGATTTGAAGCATATCCAGATTTAAGCTCAAGGACAAAGATACTAATTCAAAGAACTGTCATTTGCTGCTGCAGGCTATGGCTTTGTTTGCATGACACCTTCCCTGTGTATTTATTACCATACAGCTAAGTTGTGTTCCCAGCATGAGCAGACATATTTCCAGTTCATTGATTTCAGAACTGAACATGTTCATTCAACACAGATAATCCTTGGAGTCTACAGTTTTCCCTTAGAATTTGATTCAATGACAGCAGAACAGCAATTGACCTGAAGGATAGTAGTGATGCTAAAATTAAGTACTATAAAATATTTACATGTTTTTATTGTTCTTGTTCTAGAATATCAGGTGTTGAAACAACTAACAAGCATATAACTCAAGGTATTCTTATATAACATTATAATAAGTGTCAAGCAGAAGAAAGTACTGACACTAATGTGACAATAGAAATAATTTTAAGTAAATGCCAAAGAGGCTATTTGCGGTTACAAGTGAGGTGTGGCATTGTAAAAAATTAGATTGGATATTAGGAAAAATTTCTTCACCAAAAGGGTTATTAAGCATTGGAACAGGCTGCCCAGCGAAGTGGTTGAGTCACCATTCCCGGAGGTATTTAAAAGACACATAGATGTGGTGCTCAGGGACATAGTTTAGTGGTGGACTTGGCAGTGTTAGGTTAATGGTTGGACTCGGTGATCTTAAAGGTCTTTTCCAACCTAAATGATTCGATGATTTTATCATTCTAGTCATATCCATTTTTTTGATGAAGCCAGACTGACTCTCTTCGGCAAAGTCACAGGTCATTCTTTCAACTTTGTCATAACTGAGGAGACAAGTATTTAATGACACATGATTATTTTCTTCTGAATGTGAGTCTACATAATTCTTTAGCACACATATATTTGTTTAATATTTCACTAGGTTACTTTATAGGCTAAGGTTCTATGCTATAGTAGCATCTTAGGGACAATCAAACCAAAATTACTGGGAAGTATAATCCATGAAGGGTATGTGTTTCACTGACAAGAAGACAATAATGGTAGAATGAATTCTATGCTCTTCTCACACTGTAAGAGAAGATCAGGTTCATGACCACCTGAGGAACCTGAACATACATAAGTGTATTGGACCTGACAAGATGCATCCCAGAGTCCTGAGGGAACTGGCTGATGTAGTTGCCAAGCCTCTCTCCATGATATTTGAAAAGTCATGGCAGTCAGGTGAAGTCCCCGGTGACTGGAAAAAGGGAAATATTGCACACATTTTTAAAAAGGGTAGAAAGGAGGACCCCGGGAATTACTGACCTGTCAGCCTCACATCTGTGCCTGGGAAGATTATGGAACAGATCCTGCTAGAAGCTATGCTAAGGCACATGGAGGACAAGGAGGTGATTCAAGACAGCCAGCATGGCTTCAGCAAGGGCAAGTCTTGCCTGATCAACTTAGGGAAGGATCATCTATCAGAACTTCTGTAAGGCCTTTGGCACAGTGCCCCACAACATCCCTCTGTCTCAATTGCAGAGAGATGGATCTGATGGTGGACTGTTCGGTGGATGAGGAATTGGTTGGATGGTCGCATCTAGAGAGTAGTGGTCAGTGGCTCAATGTCCAGATGGAGATCACTGACAAGTGGTGTCTCTCAGGGGATAGTGCTGTTTAATATCTTCATGAATGACATAGGCAGTGGGCTCAAGTGCACCCTCAGCAAGTTTGTAGACAACACCAAGGTGAGTGGTGTGGTTGACACGCCTGAGGGATGAGATGTCATGCAGAGGGGCCCAGACAAGCTTGAGAAGTGAGCCATGTGAACCTCATGAGGTTCAACAAGGCCAAGTGCAAGGTCCTGCACCTGGGTCAGGGCAAGCCCTGGTGTCAATACCAGCTGCGGGATGAAGGGATTGAGAGCAGCCCTGAGGAGAAGGACTTGGGGATACTGGTGAAAGAAAAGCTGGACATGAGCTGGCAATGTGTGCTCACAGCCAAGAAAGCCAACCGTATCCTGGGCTGCATCAAAAGAAAGCATGGCCAGCAGGTCGAGGGAGATGATTCTGCCCCTCTACTCCACTCTGGTGACACCCCAGCTGGAGTACTGTGTCCAGCTCTGGGGGCCCCAACATAAGAAGGACATGGACCTGTTGGAGTGGCTCCAGAGGAGAGCCATGAAGATGATTAGAGGGCTGGAACACCTCTCCTATGAAGACAGGCTGAGAGAGTTGGGCTTGTTCAGCCTGGAGAAGAGAAGGCTCCGGGGAGACCTTATTGCAACCTTTCAATATTAAAGGGGGCTTAAGAGAAAGATAGGCACAGATTTTTTAGTAAGGCCTGTTGTGATATGACAAGGGGTAACAGTTTTAAACTTAAAGAGTGTAGATTCAGACTAGATATAAGGAAGAAATTTTTTACACTGAGGGTGGTGAAACACTGGAACAGGTTTCCCAGACAAGTAGTAGATGCCCCATCTCTGAAAACATTCAAGGTCAGGTTGGATGGGGCTTTGAGCAACCTGATCTAGTTGAAGATGTCCCTGCTCATTGCAGGGGGGTTGGACTAGGTGACGTTTAAAGATGTCTTCCAACTCAAACTATTCTATGATTCTATGATTCCTGTTTCTGCCACACATTTAAGTTAGGATATTGAACAAGATAATTTCACTTCTCTGATCTGCAGTTTAATCAGCTAAAAATGAGAATGATATGTCATTTTCGTACTTACGAACTTAGATAATCATCACTTCTAAGACATTGTTGCTTGAATAAAAGTACTAGATAGTCATATACTGACAACATCTATGAGAGGGAAAGGTCTCAGAACCAGAGAAGAAAGGAAAAAGTAGAAGAGAGGAAGGAAAAGACTTTTTACAGACATATGTGTATAACCATTACTTATTAAAGTACTGGTTTTAAACTTTAGATTAAAGACCTTTGACAGACCTCCTCAGGTAATATGTGTGAAAGTACAATAGCATTTATTCTAGCGTAACTGAAGCATTACTTATTTTATATTAATTACAGATGGACTTCGTGATTTAAGGATGAAAGCAAGTATGGTCTTTTGTAAAATCAAACCCACGAAATTATCTGAAGGAAGTAGAATGTATCCCATTCTGATACTTCTTGTAAAGTATTTAGCAGAATTCCTCAATATTGTTTCACATTGCACGCTCCCCATCAATCTGATACTGATTCAGTGTCACTTCTGAACACAATGTACTACTCTGAATGACAAAAGGGCAAAATTCATGTCATTAATAGCTTCCTGCAACTGAATAAGTCACATTCTCAAATCACACAATTTCCTTAGAAAAACAGGCCCAGATCCAAAAAAAAGGGCCTTGGGATCCTCCTTGTTGGACATTGTACTACCTAATTTTCAGACATCCTACTTCCATCAGCAAATTTCTATCATTATATCCTCAATAATCTTCTGAATCATCACTATAGGCTCCTTAAAATTACCATATGAATGATTAAATCAACTAAGGAGACATTACTCTTACCATTTACTTATTTTTCTGCAAAGAGGTCATGACCACATATACCCGCTTTACAAAATCCAGAGATTTTAGCCTAACATCTTCCCTGTGAGATAAAAAGAAGTATTACATAACCATTAGGGAGAAACACTGAATATATTTTTATTTCAGAATGTGTATCTGCTTTATAGTTAGTGTTACAAAAAAGCAAAGCAAAAACCTCCCCTACCACTGAATAAGAAGGCTCAGATAAAAGCAATTAGAATGCAACGTAAAAATACATGTGATATAAATATATTGCTCCAGTTGAAACATACATATACCACAAATTAGTGAAGCCGAGTGTATTTTATCAATTTTTTTGGCTTGTCAACAACAACATTTAACACATTTCTCTTCACCTCCAAGTATGAAAAGACTACTAAAGAATCACCATGGAAAGTATTAACAGCTTTAAGAGAAGAAAATTACACTGTATCACCAAATAAAATTTCATTCCGATTCTATTTCATTTTCATCAAAGACCCACTGAGTTTTCAATTTGAAAAAAAAGGCAGCTATGGGAGAACCTATGAAATGAAGACAGTTCATTTACAATAATCCAAGATACAAACAACTGTTAGAAGAACATCAGAAATTACATCCCCATTGTCTATTGTAAAAAAAAACCCAACAGCATAATAATAAACCCTACAAAGACCAGAGATTTTGTTTTATTAAAACAATCTGGGCACCTCAGGTTTAATCTTTAACTTCCAGTGCCCCATAATACACTCAGCATATAGCTTTGGCCATTAACTACCATTGTAATTTACTTTTTCTATTATGTCATTGAAACTTATTGTTTTTAATAAGTAAGAAACATGTCAGGTAAAAACTTTGCAGTTGCTTCAGGGTCTGTGTAGCAGAGGTTTAAAGATGTCAGATACAACCAGAGAATTTGTTTGGAGATGACCCTGGAGTTAACATAGTAAGATACTCTTGCTCTACAGTGTGACAACATATGCCATTATTATAACTCCTTATATAGTAAGAACCATCAGAAGTGTATAAAATTTGATTAAAGTTTTTGTACATTAAGTCTATATTTCTCAAATACCTCTGGGAGGAATCATCCTTGTTTGCACATTCCCCAAAATAAAACAGACACATAACATAATTGAGAAGTATATGTTATTTTAACTAGAAACACCAATCTAGTATATTGCAAATATATGGGGGGAGAGGGCAAAATAGTCCAATTTAAAAATGTAATTTATAGTCTATTTCAGCCACCTTATTTCAAAGGGAACTGTTCAAATCCTTTTGGAAATACAGTCTACTGCAAGGTGGTTGTTGATTACTGAAAATTAAAGTATGCAACCATGTAGTTTCTTTTAAAAAGTCTCAGCTGGAAGATGTGTTAACAATATAGCCATTCAAATTCATATTAATTTTACAGAGGAACACTCACCCTTCCTCCAAGCCTTGAGTTTTCAATCTGCTAGCATTTGTCATGATGTCAGGGAAGTCTAAAACATGAGACAGCTATTGCTTGTTTAGTATTGTATGCAAATATTCACTCTCTCTGTAATATGTTTTTAAAGAGTTTTATCTCCTCATATTCTGTGGGTCATAATAAAACAGGTTTGAAATGTTATATCCAGAAGCCAGCCAAGCAGGCTGGCCTTGAAGGCAGAATCAACTCTAATTTTTCAGTCCTGCTGCAAAGTCTCCCTCAGAGAGCTTTTCATGGACTGCCACAAGGGTGAGCTCGTGGGAAAGGGGTTATAAATCCCTTCCAGGTATCACACACCCTGTTGTTGTTCAACTGTGCTGACACTTGCCGTATAGCACTGATGTGTGTATGCGTGTTTCCATGCCACTCCTGACAGGCAATGTTTGACACAATTAAATTTCCACCTCTGCTGGTATGCCATTTATTCACTTTTCATCTGCCTATTCAGATCTGCTGTTTCTGTTTCACTTGTCGTGTCAGATGTGTGCTTGATTGCTGCTGGCCCTGAGACTCCTGTGAGGAGCAGACAAGCCACCGGCATTACTTTGTGCCAGGAAGGCACACTGCCAAGAGGAGCCAGATGAGTGGCTGCACATCTTTGAAGGGGCCAGGAAGAAGTGAATCATTCTATGATTCAAGAGGGATCACCATTTGGATCTGGGGGAAGCCAGGGCATCAGAGATGACCTGCCTCCTGTCAGGTCCCTGCTCTGCTCCCCACACAGGGCCACTGGGACCAGAGAGAGAAGAGGCGCAAGTCCCCACTGTGCAAGGAAGGAAGGCTCCTGCCCCCTTCTCTGGGGGTCTAATTTGACAGGAAAAGGATGATATTAATTTTTATGGTGTTAACTACTTAGAGGAGTGCTGATCTCTCTGCTCTCCCATAGCTCTGTGTAGGTCAGCTTCTCTCCTGCCCATGACTCCAAATTTGGCAACCATCCCCTGATTTGCTCTGTGACCTGTTGACTCGCCAGACGGCGCAAAAGGTGGGAGTGAGACTCCAGGCTGCACTCCCTCCTTAGTATGCATTAGGTCTGACATGCCACCTCCAGCACAGGGAACACCAACTACATTCCTATTGTGTGGCCTGGTGCTCCCCCAAGTGCTCCCCCCACATCTGCAGAAGTGGTGATGGAAAGCAAAGAAAGGGGAAAGCAACCAGCTGAAAAGGCTCAGGGAGAGGTCACAGCTAACTGTGACAGGTGCTGTCACACTAACTGCACTTAAAACACTTCATCAAAACACAACTTGATTTTTGGTTGTTTTTGCTTGTTTCTAGATGCCAAAAAAAAGGTATATTTATTAAACATCAGCCACCTGAAGACATACTTTTAAGTAGTTACAGAATGGCAATGCAATGACCTTAGTCTTTGCAGGGAAAAAAAGAAAGAAAAGGAACTATGAAATTGCTGAGTTTTTACCACATATATATTTTGAGGAAAGTACCTCAGTATAGAAACCTCACAAATAGAATATAAATCTATAGTATACTTTTTTTTAGTTACTATTTTTGAGAAATAACAGGTAATGAGCTTGATCTGTGTGTACCACTGAGGTAGAATCACCACTGTCAGCTAAAAATATAAAAATGATAAAGGAAAGAATAAGGTTGGAAATTTCAAACATGTATCATGATGAATCCGAGATACACATATAATACAAGAAGGCTAATTCTTATACTAGTTTTATATACTATTTGTTGTTTTTTCAACAAAATAGTGAGGAAAAAAACCCATAATGCCACCAACTAATCAAATATTTTATTAGTAAATGCTTGTTTAAATGATTCACAATAGTGAGTTGTCAGTTGAAGAATAGTATAACTGTAATAAAGTTTAGTTCTATATGGCTATTGAAAGTACTGCACTGTTATTTAATTTAACCTATAACAATTTCTATTGCCAAACCTTTCTTCTCAGATTATGATTTTTCAATTATATCATAATTTACCCCAGACATAGATGCTTATTTACTGACCTTTTTATATTTCCTCCTAACATTCAAATACCCAATTTTTAACTTTCTATTTCTCATTTTGTTATGCCTCACCACCCAAAGTGGTGGCTAATGTCAAGTTTGCTTTATTCTCACACTGCATCCCTTGCCTTGCTTCTCCATTTATTTTCTATTTTTAACAATGGTTGATAAATTCAGAAGGTCAGGTTGTCCCAGCCATTGTGAAGGTGTAAAGAAAGGTTTGAGGAGACCTTTTTCTTTCCCTTACACACAAGGGTACAAGACACAAGCCTCATGCCCGTTAAAACACAAAAACTGCCGCCTTCTGCTGGTGTTGGTTGCATGCGTTCCGCAAAGCTAGGCCACTCCTAAAAATGAAAAGGTACTAGGATTCTGGTTTGAAACCATTAAATCCAGCAACAAACTAGTCTATCTGCTTTAGGGGACTCTCATTCCAGTACAACACTGTCTCAACATATGGAAATTTTATTTACAATATGCAGACATTTGCCAGGGTGGCAATAGTTACCAATCCTCATTAGCAATCCCAGTGCAAAACATTTTCTGCTTGCTGCTGTGAGTGTGTCACACAGGTGGTCTGCACAGCTGCAGTAAGATTTGTGTGTTCTAGACACGATGGAGTCACTGCATGCCATTTCTGTGAAACTTCAGAGGCATTATGTGTGTGTTATTGTAGTGAAAATGCCTATATTTCTATTTGGAACTTTCCAGGTGGGGCTGAAGGTGTAATCCCAAATCCCATAATGTGATTACTTAATAAATTAATTTCTCTCTCCTTTTCCCACTTTTGATTCAAAGTTGTGCCCTCTCATGTTGAAGATACAAATGCAGTTATAAAATCCTCTTATTTTCCTGTGGTATATGTTGGGAATTCCTACACTGTCTGCATCTGGACTCAGAAAAACCCATCATATTCTGAAAGAAATGTTAAAATTTTGTTTTGTGTAATGTGTTGTCTCAGCAATTCCATGGAGTTTTTTTTTTAGACTTGTTCAGGCAATCTAATATGATATGTGTAGCTGGTATAATCTTGTCTTCTCCCTGAGCTAATCTATTCATATCCTTTTGAGACAGTCTGGTAATAAGTATACCATAAAACGTGAAGAAAAATCTAGATATATAGTAGCTAAAATACTTAATTGAGAGCAAAACACAGAATGCTGATATTAGTTTATTATTGCTGGCTGAACACACTGTCCATAAAACAAATTATTTCCTTACTATTACCGCCTTTGATCCTGTAGTACATCAAAGCCTCTATCATCCTTCAAAACCAGTCACAATCCTTCCTTAGATCAGGATTTAACAAATACACTCTATCACAAGTAAGAAGATTTTCCTAGAGAACAGAAGTGTTAAACCAACTTTGATGCTAAGTTTAAGACTCTGCATACATTCTATATACACCTACAAGTACATCTGGCAGTTGCTGGTTTAGTATTGCTAATATAATAACAACAAAGTGATATTTTATAAATCTTATAATGGATAAATTGACAGCAATAAAGTTTCCTTAATAGCTTGGGGAAAGATTCCATTTGTGAAAAACAACAGAATACCGTAAGGCAACTGTGGTATTACTTGGTACCATTCCCGTTTCCAACATAGTAGGGTTGGCTGGAACTTCTTGAGTGTCACAGGTTACATTCAGAAAATGATTATATGATTTTGGAGGGGTGAGAGAAGAGTGAGAAAACATTATTCATGCTGAACTTCTGATGAGACAGAGGCAGTTGGGGTTCCTGCCAGCCTACATTGGAGCCTTGGCTCATAACCCTCACAGATCTCTGGGCTTCCAGCTCCAGTTTCTCATTTGCTTCCATATTGCTGTGCCACAGGACTAGAAACCCTGGGGATTACGTCTAGGCTGTGAATTCAGAGTCTGTATTTTCAGCCTCACTTTTATTTTTAAACCATCTCTTCTACGTTTTTTTTTGATTTCTCTTTTGAAGAAAATTTTTAAAATCTCATTTTTCATTCCAAAATGTCACTCAAGTCTTTCAGAATCTAGACTGTCTCTTTCCTGGAACAGATACTCTGGTTTCAAGAAGTTTGGCATCTCAGGTTATGAGTTTTAATATTCATGATACCTCAACAACCCTTCAATAGACAGCCTAGCAAAAATCTGGGAATCTTTATGTCCATTTTAATTTACAGCATTACTAATTCAACTGGTATATGGTTGTTCCAGCCAGTCATAACAATTTTGAAGTGGCAGCAAATGTTGGTGACTTATACATAGACTCTGTGCTAAAAGGAAAAAAAAAAGGAGTCTGCTTTTTAGTACAATTTATTTTATTTACATCAGGCCTCCTGCAACATTACAGAGAGCATACGCGTCTTTGGGGAATCCCAACCACAACGTATGCGTGAAGAAGTTGCATTCAAAATACTGCAAATACTGTGCATGGGCAAAGAGGAAGCAAATTTTATATATATAAGTAAAACAAAGAAATTATGGTTAGCTTAATTGAAATATTGTTAGAGAAAAAGAAAGAATAGTAGTGCAGTTAAAATTATAACATACACACACCTTAGTTTCTATATTTTTTCCTGGTGTTATGCTTTACTTCCTCTATTGTTCTGGGTGGTCGGTGGTCTTGCTCCGATGGTGGTAGTGTTTGGGGGGTGTTGGTTGATTTGTCAGCATCTGGAGTCCTTCTCCAGGAGGAATATGATGTTCATGTTGATGGTTTCTTCTTCCTCATTATAGGATCTACTTGGGGTCATTTTTATATGTTTCCTAACATGCTTTTACACCTTTCTCTTTCTTCCTTGATTTACAGCTCCTTGTTACATCGAAGTGCCTTTTATGTATATTATATATAATTTCTTAGTTTTCTTTGTTACTCTAAAAACCAGTTTTGTCTACATCCAGGTCTGCATTTCTTTAACTGACCACTGAAGTGGTGCTTATTGCTGTGGGGTCTCCATTGCTGACCTCATGCCCTATCTCTTCCCATGTCTGTACTCCTCTCCACCTCATTGCGTGTCTACTCTCAAAGCCTTTGCTATTGTACCAGGCCTATATTTCTCTTCACTTCATCATTATTTTAGAGTCACAAACATGTCATTCTACACAGACTACCTACTTGTTACAGCTATCTGTATAAAACTATGGTTGTATCACGCAAAGATAAGCAAAGCAAAACAAATTACTCTTAGATATCTGGTCAATTAGAAAAATTACTTCCACAGCTAAACCAGCTCAGACAAAGCTGCAGGAAGGTAAAGAAGGCACCTTGATCTTGACGCCTTGCAAATTCCATACAAAGCTTATAGCCAGCTACTAGCAATTGCAATACTGTCCTACAGAGCTACATGATTACAATGAGCAGGGAAAAACTTTGCATTCAGAATTGAACCTAATCAGAGTGATTATGACAAAAAAGAAAAAATTTGTGCCTCTAACTATAGCTTTGGAAAAAAATCAATGCCATGAATTCTTTCTCAGAAATTTAACAGTTTTCACACTGAGTAAAAAGTCTCATAAGATTTCATTAATAGTTTTATTAACAGAATCCATATATTGGCACCCATAGGCCTACTGCTGTAAGCAAAGAGGTGCATCCCAAAACACAAAACCAGACTCAGTAGGTAGTGAGATAAGACCACTCCAAGAAACAGCTAAACAGTTCTATTTAAACTTCAATTATAAGCAGCAAAGATCTCATGTTTATTTGTATGCATTTCTTCTCCTTCAACAGAGTTTACTTAATGCACAATGGGTCCTTCCCTGACAAGCTGATGGTGTTATTATGATTTTTGTTTTGCTATAACTCCCATACTAAAATGAGTTCAGGCTCGTAGAAATGTATAACAGGAGTCTTAGTGGGTTGTTCACAGTTTACCATGTGCTTTCTATGTGAACGATCTTCTGTTTAAAAAAAAAATGTGACTGTTTATCTTGTCTTTGCTACTGCATTACAAAGCAAAGGCAATCTTCTGGAAGGATAGATGAAGGGCATTCTCCTTCTCTGAGAACTACTGGATTTATTTCAGTGTACCCTAATCCTGTATTATGTGTCTCGGCTGAGAATCTTGAGATAAACAGGGAGGTTGCAGCCAACAGGCACCAGAGCAAAAGCCATACCCTAGAATTGGTAAAAAAACCTAAGAATCAAAAGTTTTGGGTTTGTTGTTGTTTTGTTGTTTGTTTTTTTTTTTTTTTTCAGGGAGCTTGTTGCAACCTGGGAAACAACTAAAATTTGGTACAGAAAGGAAGAATCACAGGAAGAGTTCTGCTTCTGTGAGGACACAGTGGGCAGAGCAGAAATCTATGTCAAAACTTTTTATATTTTACCACAGCAAGCCTGCTTAAAAGGTTGACTTGTAGCAGTTTTTCTGTTTATGTTGTAATTAAACACAGTTTAGGAGACTGGAAACTTTTACTGTCTTTGGTATGCTCACTTAAAGCCAAAGCACTTCCTCTTCAAAGATTTTAACTGTCTTGGCTTCCTGACTCAAAAAAAAAAAAAGAAAAAGAAAAAAAAAGAAATCAAAATAAAGTATTATTTAGCTTAAAAATTATCAAGAGAAAATCTTTTCATCTTTTATATTGTCCCTTAATGGGTCCAATATATAGATGAGTTTTGCTATCTATTGTCTGTCATTCCATTTTTACATTTCATTGTATTTAATGCTGAGTTCTTTCAGTAGTCCCTTTGTTATTTTGGTTTTCTTTGCCATTGTATTTTATTTGTTTTCACTTCTCCCTGGTTTTAGTCTAATTTTTATTTCAATCTAGTTATTCTTTGTTTATGATAATCTGTCTGGCTTTTGAAAACTGCATTGTAAATCAACTCCTTTGTTTTCTTTGTTTTCTAACTTTTTTATTTTTAATTATATCTTACTTTTTTATTTGTCATACAAACATTTATAATTTCATCATGTTAATATAATCACTGTTTAAGGTGGTCTGATATTTGTCATGGAAATAGCTTCTTTTTAGTTACAGATAACCATGCCAAATTGTAGTTACATAGACTGAAATTTCACTTGATAAATGTTCCATGTTGTTTCTGGTATGAATGTGTGTTACTATTACTAGTAAGTACGTGGACAGGAAGCACGTGATGTATTTCCACAAATATAGACTCATAGAATCATTTAGGTTGGAAAAGACCCTTAAGATCATCGAGTCGAACCGTAAACCTAACTCTGCCAAGTCCACCACTAAACCATGTCCCTAAGCGCCACATCTACACGTCCTTTAAATACCTCCAGGGATGATGACTCAACCACGTCCCTGGGCAGCCTGTTCCAGTGCTTGATAGTTCTGCAGTCTGTAATATTATAAGTAGTAACACAATATAATTGTCTTGCAACTAAACAATTCTTAAGGTGATCTCTCTGAAGCAAGGTTTTGGTATATGAGTTTGGTAAACATTTGTCTAAATCAAAAAACTTTGAACCATTGCAGTCCACCTATGCCTAACAGAGACAAGTTGACTTTACAGGCTACCTTTTTAGTAACTTCGTTTGTTTTGCCCAAGCCTCTATAACTTACATATGCAGAGAGCTGACACATGCCACTGTTGCAGAATGACTGAGCATTGTTCTTTTAAAACTTGCAAGGGCAGAGCAGGACTTACCCTGGAATGTCTGTTATTCGTAATGCATCTGGAAAGAAAAGCTAGGAGACTGACAGCGTAGAGCTACTTGTATCCTCCTCACCGAGACTAGCTTCAATTACGTATAGGAATATATATACAGAACGAAAGAACGGAATTAGGTTTGTTGTAGAAAGATGAATCAGAATAGAAAACTGCTGCAGAATTTTTTTTTAGTTGAAATTCCTGCAGAACTCCTGAGTTATGGTTACATATATACATATCACATCATTAGCGATCCCAAGCCTTGACAAAAAGAAATGAATGTAAAAGATTTTAGAGAAACCTACCCTTTTCTTCTTTCTGGCTTACATGAATACTGTATACCACCTTTGACTGTGACTCATAAGAAGTACTGCTTGTTATTTTTTTAATCAGTAACTTTTAAATGTTCAAAGTTAGTGTTCTTAGAGACTTAATAGGCTGAGACTCTTCAAAAGTTTTAGCTTGTGAACAAAATATGGAAAAAAACATGAGGGAGCTGAATGCATTGAACGGCATGACCATGCAAACAATGAAAAAATTTGTTCTACCATGGCATTTGCTGTGGTTCATTTGATTACTTTCAAAGATTTAGGGCTGTAAAATGTAGTGACCAGTATACATATTGTTCAAAACAAAATTTTGGGGTTGTGCATTTTTATATATGTCTTGTGTATGTAGCTACTAGCACAAACATATGCACATGCAAACTGCTGTATTTTCCTTAATAAGATATGTTAAAATGAAATCAAGGCAGAGGACATACATAAGCTAATAATGAAAACCAATTATAGAGAATATGTAATTAATGCCAAGAGCAGGCTGGTAAAGAATTCATTTAATGTAGCTTGGCCAAATTGAGGTACGGAAACGCACAACTAATCAATCTCAAATTTTTATCCTGAGCTGTTGTGACTCCACTGGACAGTCTAAGCAATCGAACAAGGATATTTTATTGGTTTCAGTCCAATGATAGATTAGTTTGCCTATCATCTCCCCTCTTTGTCCTTACCATTATCTTAACCTCATGGCATTCTTTGTGTGTTTGAAAACCTAAGTGAATATGCAGATTAAAATGATGAGTAGAAGGAAAATATAAACTTCTGTGGATTCGTACAAGACATTTTAAATTGGGAAAACACAAAGAGAATTTAATAGTAATCAAGCATACTCAGCATTTACCAGACTCTCAGGATCACTTGTCTGCAACCAATAAATTAAAAATAATTCCCCTTACATAATAGAAGCATTACTGGTTAAATGGCTTAAAGGTTGCATAAAATACTATCAAATTGATTTATAAAAAAAATGCAGACTGTCCTTTAAGAAATATATGTTTTCTTGAATAGTTAAAAAATATTTCATAAAGTTGACGTAATTAAAAAAAAAATAATATAACTTTCTGGTTTGAAAGCAAAAGATATAACGGCAAAAAAATTTGAGGAGGAAAACAGAATAAAAATAACTAATTTACTTATTGAAACTTTCATTTAGGATTCACCTCAACCCTGAAAAGGCCAGTTTCAACACAATTGTGTAACATTAACTTGTATAAAAGGATGGGTGGTGTTTTTGTGAAAAAATACACACATTGTACATTCAGTCATCTTGTCATCCAAAGTAAAGAAAACCAGATTTGTTAGAGCCCAGAGAGTTGAAGATAGAAATAGATATTGTCACTAAGAGAGTTTGCCAGCTACAAGAATATATATGCATAAATTCAAGTTAAAATAAAGGAAATTAAAAGCTGCTATAATCATAGTATTCAGGACTTGCCTTTCCAATTTTTTTTCCTTAAGCTTCCTGTCTTAGTATTTAAGTTTCCTTTCTAAAATACTTTCTCACAAGTTTTGCAGTGGACTATGCTAACTATTGTTAGAAATTACAGCAGCTGTTCATATCCTTAAATTACCCTACACTAAAACTAGTCCAGGTAATAAAAATGCAAGTTACCTGAACAGGAAACCAATGACTAATCCATTTATGTAGTTATAAAAAAATTTTAATATGTTTTCATTTCTATAAATCTTTGTACTTCCTGAAGTGTATACAAAAAGATACCATAACAAATGCAGTGCTTGTGGCATTGTGGAGCCAACTACAGGAACATGAGAAACACAGCCAAGTCTCAGGGGAAAGCCTTCTCTTGGTGATTTCCAAGCCAGTCCTGTAAACCCAAGAGACTGAATTGGTTTGACTAAGATACCTGAAGCAAAACAACCATAAAATCTTAGGGCTTTAACAATCAATTTTAAAGATTTCCATCTGCCTTTACTGTTAAAAGAAATAATTTTGCTGAGAAAATATGAAATCTCAGAATAAGAAAAAATATTTCTTACATGCAAGCCTGAATGATATGTAAGCTTATATTAATTACTTGGAAAATATCCCAGAAATCTGTGAACAAAAAAACACAGAAGTGTGACAGTGTAGATACAAAAAGACAAACTCTTAGATCAAGAAGCCGAATATAACAGCCAGTGAAAAATGAATGAACAGTATGAAGCAAGAAGATTTCTACCCCTCTATCATGTGACCTGCTTGCTGTTATATACATATCTTGACTGTTTTATTTCTTTCTTTCACATGTACATATATTAAAGTATTAAAACTTGATAGCTGTAAGAAGAATAGTTGCTAATCAGTAACAAAAGGAAGGGAAAAGAAGCAGGCAAGTTGTGAGGTAATATCATAGAATCTGACTCACCATTAAATACTAAAGTTTGAGGAGAGTATTTCAGATCCTCAAGAGAAAATGTAAAATTATTATTGCATAATGAAAAGTATTGAAGTAGAATCTTCAGAAGTACTCACAGTTAGTCTTTGTCTACTTATGCTGCAGTCAAGAAGACTTTATCACCATCTCTGAAAGGTAAAGGAAAATACTGTGCGTCATTTTCAGTAGTGAAAAGGAATGTTAGCTTCCGAATATGAACACCCCTTCTCCTCTAGAGAAAATCAACCTTCTTCAAATGTATGTACTGTATTCATTACAAAAATACATACTTTGTCAAGTTACATGTAACTATAAATGTTTTGAGCTCTATAAGGCTTTTGCTTGTTTGTTTTCTGCTTTGTTCTTCAAACTTGGACTTCACAGTCTACCTGAAAATAATTTAATTTGCTATTAACTGTGAAAGTACCCTTGGAATAGGACTATAATATATCTATTAGGACCAAGGCAGAGTAAACAGGGTGCAATCTCGTAAGAATTTACAGCACGATTACTTCTTGGGATTACTGATTTCCCTGAACTTGTTAATAATTATTCCCTTATATTAAGAAAATCAGACAGAAATTATTTTCCCTGAAAACAAGGGAATTCAAATTCTGTAGCTTGTGTGTATTAATTCTGTTGATGATGACTTCTCCCACTTTCTGGTAGGATTTAGAAAATCTGAGATGCTGAGAATGAACTTCGGGAAAATATTATTGAATTATGCTGCAATGGAGAAAAAATACAACCTTTATTGCAGAATACACAGTATTATTTCAGTCAAAATCCTAATAATGTATGAAAACCCACTCGAGTAGTTGCATTAAAGTTGTGCTAGAAAATTAGACATTTTTGGTTTAAGTGGCAAGACCATAACAGGGTTGCCCTCTGGCTGGAATCAAAGCTGGGAATATGACTTTCTCCTCTCCCCAGTTATTATATGATCAAATATCTTGGAATAGTATTATGCTTAGATAAGGGTTTTAGAGATTTAAAAGAAAAAAGAAAGGAGAGAAGGAAGGAAAGAGGGAAAGGGGTGAAAGTTACTGATTTTCTACTATGTTCGTTACAGCCCTCGCACTTGTTGAACCACTTCCAGTGGAGTATGCTGACCAGTATTTTAGTTCCCTAAATTACAGTATTCCTTTGCAGAAAAATTGAAAAGATAGAGCAAGTTAACTTACAGAGGGTCTCATAGAAACAGGAGTTTCTAGAATTGACAATTACTGTGAAAGGAAAACTTTTTTCCAGAAAAAATTTCAATATGTGATAGTATAAGTCAATAGACTTCTAAAAGATTAACCTATAATATTATGCATCTTTGTTCAAAATAGGACTGAGAGTAATGGTTTTGCAATAGCTTTTGATAGCCTGTTTCTTACTTAATTCATTGCTTATTACAAAACTAATTAGTTACCGTGCAAGTCGAAAGTAATGGATATGTATCAGACATGGTTTTGGAACATTTGCTGCAATAGATATAAAAGATCATAAGATATTTATTTTACATGGTAACAGGAGAGACTACTCTCAGATATGCTGTTAAAATCTCTCGGGACAGAAGAAAGTTACATTACTTTTATTTTTCTCAGTTCCTTATTTCTGATAACTTTTTTTTTTGTTTTCATAACTACTTCTAGCTTTATTTGCTCTACCATTCATCTTGTGACACTGAAATGAGTGAGTTTAAAGGGAAACGTCATAGAGTTGTATAGCACTAGAGCTTAAAAGATACTAGTTTAAGATTCCCTGTGTAAAGCTTGCTTTCTGTCCTCTAGGCAATTCTGTGAGATTAATTATGTACTCTATTAATGGCAATAGATTTCCTTCTGATGGAAAAATAGGAATAAACAAATATCTGTACACATTCACAGCACAATTCAGAAATAGTAAACAACTAAATATCTAAGGAACATTAGTGCAAATATTTTACTTTAATGCTATAAAAAGGAATAGGAAAACTGTAAGAAAAACTGTGAGGTAGAATAAATTAAAATAAGTTAGGTACCACAGAGGTATCTTTATGTTTTGTTTAATTTAAATAAAATATGAAACTGTTATGGAAAGATTCTGATGTGATGAGGACCATCTGCTCTTATTTTGTTATATAATGATTTGCATAAAACCTATTAAGTTCGTTGTATTGCATGCTTCAGGAATTTAATAACCCAGAATTATGTATGATGTACAGCACATGGCAACAAATTGTAATAAACAAGAATGATACTTCTAACTGCATATAGAAAAGAATGTGTGATTTTTAGGAAAATAAAGCTATTGTGACCTATTTTCTGTTGTATTTATTTAGTAATTAATGTGTTTGAATTCCTGTGAGATCACATGTTCCATAATACCGTATGCTTGACACAAGGGAGCATAGAATGATGCTAGATTTACTTGGTATTTTAATATTACTGTGTTTTTCACATATCTACAGTTCTTAGATGTTTACTAAGCTAATGTGGGTTAATTCCTTAATTATGCTTTGTGTATAGAAGGACTGATTCTAGTCTCATTTATACCCCTATAAGCAATGCCCAGCTCCTGTGAAATTAACAGCTTTTTTACTGGTATAAAAAAAATGACAATAATAACTGTATTAATATGTTGTGATAAATTATTCAATTTTAGTAGTGCAAGAATATATACTGCAAGCCTTTCTGGCTTCTGTTTCATAGAATTGAAGAATACTACAGAAAAAAAAATTCTGTATGAATTTTAGATATTGTTAAACACTCTTAGAAATTTCCTATCGACGCTATCAAACATAACCACATCTATACAAAACTTGATAGCTAGTTCCTCTAGTCATATTGAAGGAGCTATGATCCCCATGTCAAAAACAGGGTCAACTAAGGCTACTTCCGAACTTCATTGGGTGCCTTAAACTACTTGAGTACCAAGATGTAAGTTCCTAGCTTTCTTAAAATTTAGACCAGTGGTTGAATTCCAGTCCTCTAGATCAACATTTAAAATCAGAGAATGAGAATGAAGATATGAAAAGTCAGCAAAAAATAGGTTTGAAACATGATTCTTTTTCAATTATGAGCTGTTCATGTGGAAGTCCATCAAACAAATAGCTGATATCATTCTGTTTTCCAAAGGTAGAGTTAAACTGCTTGCAATTAACAATGCTGGCTACCTTCCCTTACCTCCATTCCTCCTTTTGCAGCTCATTAACTAACTGCTGTAGCACAGTTCAGACTCTGGGTCATGGATTAATTTGTATCATCTGACTGGTGTCTCCCCAGCTGAACTGGGGTCCCCTGTAACTGACATTAGCCTGGGCTCAAGTCATTATACTCCCCCCTAAAATTTGTTCTTGATGCTCTCCCTGTGCAGAGTGCTATGGAGATATAAGAAGCAGTGATGTATTTGGTTAGTAATTTTCCACACTGAGGGGAGGCTTGCAAATTAGTTTTGCTCCTTTTGTACTATCACAGCAGCATAAAAGAAATTGACTGGGACAAAGAACCTCTGATAGAATAATGATAGCAGTATTGACTAATTTGGTATAATACAGTTTCCTAAGTTAAACTCAACATATCTATCAGCAAATCTAAATCTAACTGGATACCTGCTTTGTGGAATTAAATAACGATGCTCTGCCTAAAGAGACTTCTTAGCTGTGAAACTACTTGGTGCTTGTGAAGTAACATCTGTAGACTGAATGCGGTCGTGTTAGTCTTGTGCAAGATATGAAGCCTGCCCATCAACATATCCTAGTCTTATCCAGTACTTCAAGAACTAATAGTATGTATATAGCTAAACACTCAATATTACTGGCACATACAAATATTTTATATTAGTGCTTGTTTTTCTCAACAAATTTAATCCATTAAAGAATACAAAAGGAAACTATTAGTATAATTTACTGATGTTTATCAAGTATATACATAACTTGTAATGTTACTTCTGAATTTATAGAATCAAATCTCAGAGGATACTAGCTGATTTCACAGAATCACAGAATGTTAGGGATTGGAAGGGACCTCGAAAGATCATCTAGTCCAATCCCCCTGCCAGAGCAAGATTACCTAGATCATATCACACAGGAACACGTCCAGGCGGGTTTTGAATGTCTCCAGAGAAGGAGACTCTGGGCAGCCTGTTCCAGTGTTCGGTTACCCTCACCATAAAGAAGTTTTTCCTCATATTTATGTGGAACCTCCTGTGTTCCAGCTTGCACCCATTGTCCCTTGTCCTGTTAAGGGATGTCACTGAGAAGAGCCTGGCTCCATCCTCATGACACTTGCCCTTTACATATTTAGAAACATTAATGAGGTCACCCCTCAGTCTCCTCTTCTCTAAGCTAAAGACACCCAGCTCCCTCAGCCTCTCCTCATAAGGGAGATGTTCCACTCCCTTAATCATCTTCGTGGCTCTGTGCTGGACTCTCTCTAGCAGTTCCCTGTCCTTCTTGAACTGAGGGGCCCAGAACTGGACACAATATTCCAGACGCGGCCTCACCAGGGCAGAGTAGAGGGGGAGGAGAACCTCTCTCGACCTGCTAACCACACCCCTTCTAATACACCCCAGGATGCCATTGGCCTTCTTGGCCACAAGGGCACATTGCTGGCTCATGGTCATCCTGTTGTCCACTAGAACCCCCAGGTCCCTTTCCCCTACGCTGCTCTCCAACAGGTCTGTCCCCAACTTGTACTGGTACATGGGGTTGTTCTTGCCCAGATGCAGGACTCTACACTTGCCCTTGTTATATTTCATTAAATTTCTCCCCGCCCAACTCTCCAGCCTGTCCAGGTCTCTCTGAATGGCAGCACAGCCTTCCGGTGTGTCAGCCACTCCTCCCAGTTTTGTGTCATCAGCGAACTTGCTGACAGTGCACTCTATTCCCTCATCCAAGTCATTAATGAATATATTGAATAGTACTGGTCCCAGTACCGACCCTTGAGGGACTCCACTAGACACAGGCCTCCAACTGAACTCTGTCCCCATTGACCACCACTCTCTGGCTTCTTTCCTTCAGCCAGTTCACAATCCACCTCACTATCCGATCATCCAGACCACACTTCCTCAGTTTAGCTGCAAGGATGCTGTGGCAGACTGTATCAAACACATTACTGAAATCGAGATAGACCACGTCCACATCTTTACAATCATCTATCCACCGGGTTCTGTCCTCATAAAAGGCTATCAAGTTGGTTAAGCATGACTTCCCGTTGGTGAAGCCATGCTGAGTGCCCCTAATGATCCCCCTATCCTTGATGTGCCTAGAGACAGCACCAAGGACAAGTTGTTCCATTAACTGTCCGGGGATGGAGGTGAGGCTGCAATAGGATTTGGATCCTATTGTCCTGAGAAAATGTATGTTTTCCTCTCAATAACTTGTTTAGTGTTTTGTTTGTCTGTTTGGTTTTTTTTTTGGTGTTTTTTTTTTTTTTTTTTTGCAATTTTTTCCCCTGTATTGCAATGCTTAGCTTCTCTCACATCTTTTCTTTTGTCTGGACAACAAGGTTACCACTGGGCAGAAACAGGAATTTTCTCTCCATTAACAGAGTATGTTTGAACTTTTGTTTCCTTCAGAACTCTAAAGATTAGAAATCCATGAAAAAGTTATTCTTTTATTTCTGAATTACAGAGAGATTCTTTTAACTTTTCTCTGCATTAGCTGTGTTGAGCAGCTTTTCATAATCACTAGAAGATCTTGTGTCTTTTTTCCTTTTCCTTTTCCTTCTTTTCTTTTTCCTTTTCCACTCTCCACTCTTAATGTTGTGTCTAAACAAGGGTCTTAAAGTATCACTTATAATTCTCAAATGATTCTGTCCACATCTGCAGGAAAAAAGTTACTTGCATTAAATCAAAGCTTTATTCTGAACAGTATTTAGTGTGTCATGCTCCGGCTATGACCTTAGTACTGCAAAGTGTGACACAGCTTTACTGTACTTTTTTCCAAATCTTTCCTGCAGCATTGTTGTTTCAGAAATCTCCATTTTATATTGATTTCTCCTTTGAAGTATAGTATTTCCCATTTCTTTCCCCTGAATTTCATTTTGATTCTGTACAATACTTCTATTAAATTAATTTGAAATTGTATCATTGTTGTCTAATGTGCTTGACTCCAGCCTCTTATCATCTTATCTCTTATCATCTTCAGAAATGTTCTGTTTCAGAGCATTTAATGTCATCTTCAGCTGCAGATTGAGTCATATTTATACCTTGCATATTTTCATCAACTATATTTCCATATTTTATGAGAATGTCACAAATAACTTTCTCAAAACCTTACACAATTCAAGATACATCCTTGGATTCATACTACTCACAAGATTTTCTGTCAAAAAAGGAAATAGAAGGTTTATTCCATTACAATGCAGTGACATCTTCCAATGATGGTGACTCCGAATGCTTGGGGTTTTTGAAAAAGATTCAGTGGTATATAATATACCTTTGGAGACACTGGCAGCTGTCTTTTTATTGAGAAAATAGTATGAAGTAACTTTGCAATTTTTTCTGAAAATATTTAATTCTTTTTTTTGCACAGACATACGTTGTTTTTCTAAACTAAGAGATTGTGTCTTTTTTGAAATAAAAAAATTGAAAAGGGGAAAATGAATAACTATGACACAAAGAAATCAACAGTTCAGAACATTGCAAACTTGTAACGAGGAACAGAGTAAACAGCAACTGTTGACATGGTATCCTTGGTCTGTTCAACTCTCTCGACTGTTCAGTTCTCAGAAATACATCTCCTTCTGACCAAAAGCTACAAAAGTATGTTCATATGTTAAATAAATACAGTAGTATTTTATTTCTTTAGACAGGTGTGGTGTGTTTCATGAAACTCTAATTCATAGTGTGTGGAATACATGATGGATAAGGCACCTTTCATGTCTTTAATTCTAACTTCCATATAACATTCACATTTTTTTCTTTGACTGAAATGTTATCCAAAACATGTTGACTTTGGCTAATTGAAATGTTTTAATGAACAATGTGCTTGGTATTACATGAATTCTTTTTCTTTTCCATATAATTTGAACTACAGAGCAACTGTAGATTAAAATGTGACTTTCCTATTAAAAGTTTAATGTCAGTAACTTAATGTCTTACAGCCAGTTAGCACACTCAGACACAAGTTAGCATATTAATACAAATAACAAATAAGCCATACACCAAATTCTCCATGTTGGTGTGATATGGGACTAACTCTATGACAAGTCATTGAGTTACTCAGGTGTACATCAGTTTAGTTTAAGATTTTAATACCATTTTCTCCTTGTTATGAGGATGGAATTTGTTATAATCAGAATGAAAAAAAAATCTAGCCCCATAACTTTTTTCCTTGGACTCTGAGAAATAAATTTCTAGACCTTTTTTAAAAAAATCTTCTTATTCTTCTTGATACGTTAATATTCTGTGGTCTGAGAAATGGACAGTAAACTTATAAACTATGGCATCATACCTTTTATTTGGAAAAGAGATTGAATCTACACAATCTTAATGGTATAAAATTGTCACATATAAATCAAACAAAAAAATAGTTTAGACTGTGGAGACAAGTGTGGGAAGTGCCATTAACTAAGAGCATGTAATTAAATTAATTTCATAGAATCCAATAGCTGACATCATAAACAGTTTCAAATTGAAGTTTCTGTACTGTACTAAGAATGACGGAAGATTGGATCACTGCAGTTATCACACTGAGGATGGTTAGAAGCTTCTGGATTAGTAATAAGTGACTAAAAATCCTTTCTCAAGGGTGGAATTAAGAGATAGATAAAAATGGATATCATTGTCTTAATATGCTATATGTATATAGCAATATGTGTAATATTTATATTTCTGCATGGTGAAAATGATACTTATGCAGCTGAAAGCACATTCAATATTTCATTATATATAACCAGGTTAAAAATTTACAATGAAAATGTAATCTATCAGTAGTATGTCTGTACATTCAAAATTTTTGCAAACTAAGATAAGCTTTTCTCAGTTGAGAACAAAACATCACTTAGCTCTCTAGCACAGTAATATTTAATGTACAGTAGACTTACAAAACCTAATTTCTTCCTCTGTAGAAGTATGTTAATATTACTATATCACTTAAAATAGTCAAACAATGGAAATGTGAAAGTTATAAGCATATTAATCACAAGGCTTAATATGATATTTGTTTTAAACTTAATGATTTGCCACAGAAAAGAGCATCATACATATTTTTGAAACTTTATGGCAGCCAATTTCATTAGAATATTTTTTTCTTTGTATTGTAGGACATATTTCATAGCATGGTTTCTAAACAGTTTTAAATGCACAGAACAAGCTGCCTGAGAGATTCTATATAAACACATATATAAGTATATATGTGTATATATAGAATATATATATAAAAGTATATATGTGTGCTTCAGTTTTTAGATAAAGGTTAGTTAGTTCCTAAACAGATAAGGGAATAGTAGTAATTACACATACTATTAAGCTTCTAGTGTTGATCCAATCCCCCTTTATTTTTTTTAAGAGTCAGAAGAAATATTATCAATGAACTTGTACAACAGTCATCAGAAACCTGAAAATTTTCACTCCATAAGAGAACTTCCTATATTTATATTTAAGTAATATTCTAAATATAAGGAGTAAAAATGCAACATAAAAAAAAGGATGTTAAATGCAACACAGAAGAGGACAAACTATTCTATGAGTCCAAGCATATTACCTTTTTTAAATTAACATCTAGGCTAAGCAAAATCATTAGAAGGAGACCATAAACTGAAACATACAGACACTAGATGAAAATTAGAAAGGGTAAAAGCAAAAAAGCAAAGAATCATAAACATAGAAGTTTTTCAGAACTACTACGGGTTTTTGCTTCTGGAATCAACAGATGCCACATATTACCAAGAAGTATAGAGGCTAGTGAAAGAAAGTAAAACAATTATGATTAATTTTCATGAGTTTTCAGCAGAACAAAAACATGTATCTCAAAATCATTCCTTTTTAGTGCTAAATATGAAAATATGAGAACAAATCACAAGATGTCAGAGCAAAATGACAAAGGAAAAAAAGTCACTGTTCCCATATTGTAAGTTTCTGCACGTTCATTAGGATAATGTAAATAAGTTTTAGCCAAAATATTGATTCTCCATAAGCCAGTCATTGTATCAGGTATCTGATTGGAAGGAGTAAATAATAAACAATAGAAAAAAATTCTAAGGCCTTTTTCAAAAGGCTGTGAGGAGATACAAATATATTCTTTATTTCTCATTAATTGACAGAGCAAATACGTGTTATATGATTATGCTACTCAGAGGCACTACTAAGAAGTTTGATTTTTGTTGGAATCTAAACAAGCAAGACATACTGAAGTGTGATAAAACCAGGTTTGTTTAAGCATAGGTTATACTTTCAAAAGAAGGTCAATTATTCTCTTTACAACAAGTTCCCAGTTTTAAAAAAGTGCTGGGAATTTCTCCCCTTTTCCTTGGTACCTGGTAGTAGTCTACTGAATGAGCTCTTTGATTATTTTGCAACCCCCTCCCTCCGCCCCAAGCTCAGGGGAGAGAACTTACATTGCAGACTGTGCAACCTTACTATAAAGCAATGTAGATTAGTGTCAATGAAGTTTCATGCTGTTTCTGAAGTAGATTGTTTCACCTACCTAGGTTAACTTCATCAAAGGTATTTAAGGGAGCTTTTATGATGCTGCACTCCTACTGCTGCCTGTAATAACAATAACAAAAAACCCCCCCAACAACAAAAAAACAAACAAACCCCCCCAACTTGGTATATTCCAGCTTTCCTAAATGTGGAGACACAGTCACATTTTTCTGTTCTCCTTTATCATCTGGAGTCTCATGTTTTTGGCTCTTTACTGAGAACTGTATATCCACAGGAGAAGCAGGGTCCTCCTATCTGATTGTAGGCAAGTAGGTCAGGCTGCAAATGCTACCTGTTTACAAGCATGAGATAAGAGTTTGATTGTTGGGTATTGCACACTACCTGAATATTTATTTCTCAGCTCCTCTGAGGAGTAAGAGCTTGAAAGCTGCTAAATGGACACTTTATCCTAAACAGTAGATCTCTTCAGCCTATGACTGTAAATTTCCTTTTGGTCCTTTATTGATAGAAGGACTGGAAGAAGCAGTTTATAGACAAGCCATTCACTTTTATTGCATTCATGACAGCAAATACGTCCATGTTTTGGAAGTATTTATGAAAAGGGAATGCTGAACTGAATGAATGAGCTTCCAATCCAGACAGATTATACATCAGTTGTTTAGCCTCTTAGAGGAAAATATACTTAGCTGTAGTGTGTGATAGAAAGCTTGAAAATGCTAGCAGAAAAACACAAGACCAAGACACAACAACTACTGTCTAAAATGAGTATTTGTATTTCTACATACAAACATAAAAACATATACATGGTAAATTACATCAAATTTGACTAAATTTTAAATATCTCTTTACAGGATCCACCTGTCTAGAAAAGGCAAGGGAGTCTTTGGCAGCCGGCTGGCCAATTGGCTAGGTGGGCTTTAAACTGAAGGACCTGTGAGGTGAGGTCCAAAGTGGCAACGCTGATGCAACCAACTGGGGAACAAGCCAGGCCAACCAAAGCAGAGACAAATGTTCCTTAGCTGCCTCCCAAGATGAGAATCAGAAGAGAAATGACCTCAAGTGTGTGTACACCAATGCATGCAACCTGCGGAACAAACAAGAGGAACTGGAACTCCATGCCCAGTTAGAAAGTGATGATGTCATAGGAATAACTGAAACATAGTGGGACAACTCACATGATTGGAGGATCATGATGGATGTCTATAGGCTGTTTCATAAAGACAGGCAGAGAAAAACAAGAGGAGGAGTCGTGCTTTGTGTGAAGGAGAACCTTGAATATATAGAAGTCAACTACAGTGATTGTGGAAGCGCTATTGAATGCCTCTGGGTCAAGATCAGAGGGGTGATCTCCAAGAGGGATCTTACAGTAAGCTTCTGCTACTGACCTAAAAATCAAGACGATAAGGCCAACGAAGCAATATTTGAGTCACTTAAGCAAGCTTTAGGTCAAGAGAATCTGTTTCTTATGGGTGACTTTAATTACCCAGACATTTGTTGGAAGAACGACATGGTAGCTCACATGTCATCCATCAAGTTCCTGGAATGTGTAGAGGACTGCTTCCTCATACAAATGTTAGATGTGCCAACCAGGAATGAGGCACTCCTGGACTTGCTACTCACAAACCAAGAATACCTGCTTTGTAATACCATGGTTAGTGGTAGTCTTGGCTGCAGTGATCACTATATTATGGAGTTTGGGATCCTGCTGAGCATGCTGAAACTTAGTACTAAGATAAACGTTTTAGATTTTAGAAGAGCACACTTCAGCTCACTCAGAGCTCAACTGGGAGGGACTTCATGGGACGCTTCCATGGAGGATAAAGGAGCTAATGAGTGCTGGGCATTTTTCAAGAATGCTCTCCTGGAAGCACAAAAACAGTTCTTTCCCTTTAGAGGTAAGGGAAGTACGCGAAGTAAGAGACTCCCTTGGCTTAACTCTGAGCTTCTGAGTCTGCTCAAAACAAAAAGAGAAGCATACGAGAGATGGAAAAGCAGATGAATACCCATTGAGAACTACAAGGGCATTGCCAGGGCATGCAGAGATGCAGTTAGAAAAGCAAAAGCTCAGCCTGAATTGAAATTGGCCATAGATGTCAAAAATTACAAGAAAGGGTTCTTCAGGTATGTAAACAACAAGCAAAACCAGAAGGAAAATATTGGCCCACTGTTAAACAGGAGAGGTGAATTAGTCACCAACAACGCTGAAAAGGCGGAAATTCTGAACACTTTCTTCACCTCTGTCTTTACCAGCACGGTTGGGCCCCAGGCCTTGGGAACAAAAATCCAGGTAATGCAAACACAGACCCATCGGTGAAGGAAGAGTTGGTATGTGAACTATTACGGGAGCTTGACCCCTACAGATTGATTGGTCCTGACAATATCCACCTGAGGGTGTTAAGAGAGCTAGCTGATGTCACTGTGAGGCCATTCTCCATAGTCTTCAAGAAGTCGTGGAGATTGGGGGACATCCCAGAGGACTGGAAGAAGGCTAATGTCACCCCCATCTACAAGAAAGGCTTGAAGGAGGATCCAGGAAATTATAAGCCCGTCAGTCTTACTTCAGTCCCTGGGAAAGTCATGGAATGAATCCTTCTGGGGGCTATCATGTCAAATGAAGCATGTGATTGGGAAAAGCGAGCACAGATTCACCAAGGGCAGATCATGCTTGACAAACCTAATCACCTTCTACAACAAAGCAACCTACTCCGTTGATGTAGAGCGAGTAGTGAAGATTGTCTACTTGGATTTCTCTTAGGCTTTTGATAGTTTCCCACAGCCTCCTCCTAGTGAAACTGATGCATTACAGTCTAGACAAGTCATCTGTGCAGTGGGTGGGGAACTGGCTGACAGGCTGCACCCATAGTGTGGTGGTAAATAGCTCCTTTTCAAACTGGCAACCTGTCACAAGTGGGGTCCCCCAGGGATCAATATTGAACCCAACGCTGTTTAATATCTTCATAAGTGATCTGGATGATGGGATCAAGTGTACCCTGATGAAATTTGCCAATGATATCAAACTAAGTGGGGAAGTGGACACCTCAGAAAGGAGAGCCACCCTGAAGGAAGACCTGGATAGGCTGGAAGAGCGGGCCAAAAAGAACCTTATGAAGTTCAACAAGAACAAGTGTAAGGTCTTGCACCTGGGAAAACATAATCCAGGAGTGCAGCACAGGCTGGAATCCACCTGGCTGTGGAGCAGCTCTGTGGAAAGGGGCCTGGGGGTCCTGGTGGACAAGCAGCTCAATATGAGTGAACAGTGGGCTGCTGCTGTGGCAAAGAAAGTCAACAGGATGCTGGGTTGCATCAACAAGGGCATCACCAGCAGAGATAAAGAAGTCATTATCCCACTCTACTCAGCCCTTGTCAGGCCACACCTGGAATACTGTGTTCAGTTTTGGTCCCTGCTATACTAAAAATATGTGTACAGACTGGAGAGGATCCAGAGAAGGGCCACAAAGATAATCAAAGGACTGGGAAGCCTGCCGTATGAGGAAAGGCTGAAACAACTGGGTTTGTTCAGCCTTGAGAAAAGAAGGCTTAGAGGAGACATTATCACCATATTCCAGTATTTAAAAGGTGTCTCCAAAGAAGATGGAGACTCCCTTTTTACAAGGAGTCACATGGAAAAGACGAGGGGTAGTGGGTACAAGTTACTCCTGGGGAGATTCCGATTGGACACAAGAGGAAAATTTTTCACAATGAGAACAATCAGCCATTGGAATAACGTCCCCAGGGAAGTGGTGGATTCGCCAACATTGGACACTTTTAAGATGTGGCTGGACAGGGTGCTGGACTATCTTGTCTAGACCATACTTTTGTCAAGAAAGGGTGGACCAAAAGATCCTTAAGGTCCCTTCCAACCTGGTATGAGTAGTCTCACATGTTTTTAGGAAGTTAATATCACTTATAAACTGATGAATCATGAATTAATTTATGTAGAAAACAAAGGATACAGTTTATGTTCTGAAAATTTCAGTGGATGTTGATGCTTACTTTAAATCTGCATGATCATACAAACTTCTAGGCAATCCAGTGCTCAGCAACAGCAGACATCACAATCTGACTGAATAAAATCGAGAGGTAGACTTCAAACAAAATGGAAAATTCCTTTTTATACAAGCTTCTGCTTAAGAAGTTTTGGTTCATTGCCAAACATTTTTTGACAAGTTCAACATTTACAGTCCACACCTACTGACATAAAAGCACTTCGTGGAAGGATTTCTAAGTCTCCCTTAAAGTCTACTTTCATTCCTAACAAAAAGTAATTTTTTTTTTTTAATTATTGCTTCTTTTTATTTGCTAAGTATTTTAATTAAAGTCCATTGGTCAGAGCTTTGGGGGGCAATAAGCTGGATATTATCTCGTGTTCTGCTCTCTAATGACGCTAAAACAAGACAAGTTCAGATGTCTGTATAGGATTTGATAATATGCTCACTACTCTCTCTGGGACGCTTTCAGATCTTTTAAGAGTTTCATGATCATGACATGTAAATTTGTTATCTTTGGACATTTAAGTTGAATGGGTTGAAAGAATGGTTCATTCCAAATTCCAAAATCCACATTATATCAGTTTACAACCTGCAGCCTTTTTTTTAGAGTTCTCCCTGCATCTACAGTTTAGAAAAGCCTTGCTTTTCTTAGTTGCTGCAAGTTGGCTTAATTGGATTCCTGCTCATGTCCTTTTCTCCATCTCTGCTGCCTATTATACAGATTTTTATATGCTCTTCCAATCACAGTAGTATCCAGCTGCTGAAAGTTTTATTACACAAGATATTTCTCTGGCAGTTTATTTGTCTTAGTATGTGTTCCAGACTACGAACAACTGATAAGGATGCATTCCCAAACAGCTAATTTAGTCCCATCCAAGTAGAAAATTAGTTATTTTAATATATAAAGAGTATTAGTTGTAACCTTATCTGTTTACTTTCTCATATGTTCTTAATAATTGAATTATACATATATTGTAAAACTGCTTATATACTCTTCTCCTCACACGGCTTATTCTTGAACTAGTATTTTTCTTAATTTGTGTGAAAATAAAATACAGATTCTCACTTTATATGAAGATTAATAATTTTGCTAACAAGTCTGTATATAAAAGAAGAGTTCCTAATTTTTAGAAATGGTTACCAAACAACTTTGTTTTATGAAAAGCCAAATAACTGTGTTTTATAAAATAGGATGATGTACAATTTGGTTTTCAAACAACTTAGTTTGTTTCAGTGTGTGAAGACGCTTACTTTGAAGAGAGATAATATCCAAGAGTAAAGACTGTCTGTAACTAAGACTACAAATAATATTTAATAAGTTGTAGTGCTAAAAGATTTGTGGTCTCATTTATTCATAGCAAATACATATTTTTCACGCGTTAACATGAACTCTTCATGTTGTGATGGAATCCTGGCAGACAGAGCTTTAAGGTGCATTACCCTGGATCTTTCCCCTGACATAAGCACCCAGAGCACATCAACCATCTGAACCTTAAAAAAGTGCTAATTTGCTCAGGAACTAGAATCACACTCTTTTTAAAGTTCGAAGCTCAGAATAAGACCATCAGAAATAAAAAGGTTTGTGAAAAACCTTCCTTCTCACTGTGTCCTTGAAGGGTGAATACTTTCCTCCAGTTTCATTTTTCATGTCCAACAATTTTCAGTGGCTTTATTGTGAAGACAAACTCCACAATGCCTTGTCTAGGTTTCTTGGGAAAATTATTTCTTTTAGTTTTCCTTGAGGAGTGGCCTGCTGTCAGATTGTGATGCAGTCTCCTTGCTGCTGAGGCACTCAGTTTTTCAGTCTGTCAGTCTCACTCTAGAAAGTTTCTCTAGCCTGAGTTTGTTCTCTTAGAAGAATGGTATTATAATTGCAGTAACAAGAACCTGAATGTTTGAAAATGTCAAAACTAAAACTGACCTATAATTGTAATTTATTCTATATCCGTGATTACTTCAGTATCAGCTATTTTTTCCCCTCTCCCCTTTTGAAATCAATTAAGGTTTTCTTTAGTGAAATAATGGCTGACTGTTTGGTCCTCCCCATGTTGTTGCCAAGGTTATTAATTGAATGATGCATAAGATTTCAAGAGATTTCTTGAGCTTTGTATCTATTACAGGAGGTGAGAAGGAAGTTGACTTGATTTGTCCTGTATTTTTTCTTACTTAGATCACTTACAGCCTTGGTAGGATGCTAGTCAGTCAACGTAGAGCTGTCAGGTTCACAGACAACACCTTCCCTAATCTCCATCCAATAATCCTTAAAAATTCCTCTCTACTGAACTGACTGAACTTTTAGCTGAATTCCTCTTCTACAAAAACAGACCATAACTTTTTTTTGGAAGCCACTTAATACAGTGACCACCCCTGTTTGTCTTCATACAGAGTGAGGATAAATATCGCTGAACTACTTTCATTAAAAATTGAAGGAACAGGCAGAAGGACTCTCTACAATGAATGACATCTGAAAGATTGTATAGTTAGAGATATAATAGGTTGCTGAAATAATTTATATTAAAATCTGAATTTCTTATTATGTAGCAAATAAGCAAGATCATAAGTTAGAGTGAAAAGTCCTTGCATTTCCCATCTTTCTCAAAAGTTTTGAAATATATCTCTCCCCTCCCCAATAAAAATATCATTTCATCTATTACTGTATCATATTTTGAAGCAGGATTCTTGATTGCAGGACACAAGGAAATTTTCTAATTGACACATTTGGTTCATTCTTTCATGTTAATATTACAAAGGACATAGATAAAAATGGCATTAATAAGGAAATATAATGTCATACAAATGAGGTATATTTATGCAGACATTTGAAATATACACATATTAGAAAAAAGACTCTTTGATGGTAGTTTTCTTTTTTTTTTTTCTTCCCAAATGACAGAGTGAAAAACTCTGGAAAAGGTAGGAGTGAGACAGAGGCAAAGATGCATATTGTGTGAGAGAAAAGGCAAGTGAAGAGGAAAGGTGGAAATTGTGCTTCTTGGAGTCCTAATTCCATTTACTCTGCTCCTCCTACACCCTCTTCTTCCCCTTTCTCTCTTTCTTTCCTTCCCTTTTCCAGATGTGTGTAAGAGACAACATAAGAGAAAGTGACCTTGGTCTCCACTTTCCTTGTCTTTTCTCTAGATCACAGCTGACTTAAATCTGAAACAGAAGTCCCCTTAGTAAATTATGACTGAGTTATTAAAAATTAAGGGGAGAAATAAGACATTATTTAAAAAACCCAAAACAAACAAACTCATATTTCAGTATTTTAGCTGGTCATAATTTACCATTTTTTACTTATTTCTTATTCCGTGGCAAGTAAACCTTTGGTCTTGCTCAAAAAAAACCCCAGTCATTCATAAGATTCAAACTCTTTGGCTAAATTTTAGGGTGCACTTAGGACACACGCGCAGCATTACTTTGATCATAATAAAAACTTCCTGAAGTGGACTCAGTTTGGACTTGCCATGCTTCTTTAATTTGTTACTCATTCACAGAGACTCTATTCAAATGTTGCAGGTGATATAAACCTGAGGTATAATTTTTATGGGAAAGTAGATATTTAAAAATATATTTCATTCTTAATTTTTTATTCTTCAAAAATAGACGGAATTTTCAAATACTTTCTTAAGTTAAAAATTGTAAAGAACTTACAGTTTAAAACATATATTTTAGATTTCCAGACTCTTATGACTTCAAATAACAGTTATGTCTCCTTAATTTTTTTTTTTAATTTAAGGATTTTATAAAATTCGATGTATTTTACATTACTTTTTCCCAGTCATTACACTGTAGTATTATTTATGCACTATCATCTGTAATAGATCCCAAAAGGTAATGTAGTCTTTAAAATATTAGATAATTTGTAAAGATACTGTAAAAGCCACTTTATTTAATGTAGTTTTGAAACATCTACTTTAAAGTTGCTCCATTGTGTATGGTAATAAAACTGTTTGAAATTATGCTAACATTGATTTCAAATTAAGAGAAAATGAAACAAATACATTTCAACAATTTTATTTCATATATTAAAAATATTTGAATATACATGTTATACTTCAAGTTGTATTTAAATTGTTTCTACTATTAATGAATTAAGAAAAGGTTATGAATTAATGTGAGCATATACAAAGACTTTAAAGAAAATGTAGTAAAGAACTAGAAAGCCCCTTTCCTCCAAATTTTGATATTTTAAAAAATTATTTTTCCTTAAAATGTGTTTTTATAGAAATCTGTATCTAAATAATATTAACCTCATTAATAATAATTTTATTTTGAAAATATATTTTAAAAAGTTATTTTAAACATTTATATTTTCATTGCAATTTCTGCTTAATTTATTATGCTATACTCCTGATGAGACAAATAAGAAGGACTTTGTTGGGAGGGATTATAGTGTGTTTTTTAAAGTAAGTCCAACAGAATCTACCATGAATGTGTTTGAGGTTTGAAATTCAGTATTTTTTGTATTTTTAGCTATTCAAAATTGTATTTGTATTTTATCTTCTGATGCAAAGCCATAAGGTTCTTTAGGTATCAACACTGCAATACGGAACAAGGCAAAATAGAAAAGTTAAAATGTTTGGTATATCTGAATATAATATACTTTAAATAATGAAAATATCCTGAGGATTTGATAAATCACTTTCAGGTAGCAGAAGTCTTGACTGATTTGATACAATCTATGTTGCATATATTAACATACAGTTATGAATAATAGCAGAAGAACAGTATGTCATAATCACACTATAAAATTTCCTCAAAATAATGTGGCTGTAATAAAACATATTAAAATAAAGACATTTAAGGGGTGAAGTGCTGAAACTCTAATCTCAAAATCTAAAACATACAAGTGAAAGCATTGAGAATCTACGATAAAATTTCTCATTTTTATTACAAATTCAAAACATTTTCTTTAAGCCTTTACCCCGAGCTGTTGCAGCCTTATTAAGTAGAAACAAATACTATATGTGGTGACAATGATATTTGAGGATACGTTTCAAAAATTTGAAAGCTATGATGCTCTGATTGAAATACAACTGTCTACAAAGGTACACTGTTGGTTTTGATCATAATTCATTTTTTAAGCAATATTTTCCCTTTAGTTAATATTTATTAACATTCCTTCTCTATTATATTATTTAATTCTGTTTGTAAACTTTCTTGCTTCTATGAGCTTCTAACCAGAACTATTGCGGCAAATCATCAGGAAAAACCTTCTGTATTAGCTATACAACTTCTGGTGTAAAGAAGCTTTTTGGAAATGAAACTTTTTTGAAAATTATATATACTTTAAGTGGAAGATTATTATATTACTCTGCCAGAATGTGAAATAAGGAATTTTTCATTTGTGTTGTTCAGGTTTTTTTGTTAGTTTACTACAGCATATGTAGAATCATGTTTTCGCTAACTTAAAAACAAGCTCAACAGATCAATAAAGAGATTTTTAAAGAGACTAGCATATCTGCCAAGTAGTCAGTAAGAGTAATAAATACATAATCACAGAATCATCTTGGTGGAAAGGACCTTTAAGATCATCAAGTCCAACCATTAACCTAACACTACCAAGTCAACCACTAAACAATATCCCTAAACAATATCCCTAAGGACTGCATCTACTCATCTTTTAAATACCTCCAGGAATGGTGACTCCATCACTTCCCTGGGCAGCTTGATCCACTGTTTGACAACCCTTTCGGTGAAGAAATTTTTCCTGATATCCAACCTAAACCTCCCCTGGTGCAACTTGAGGCCGTTTCCTCTCGTTCTATCACTCCTTAACAGGGAGAAGAGACTAACACCATCCTTTCTACAACCTCCTTTCAGGTAGTCATAGAGAGCAATAAGGTCTCCCCTGAGCCTCCTTTTCTCCAGGCTAAACAATACCAGTTCCCTCAGCCGCTCCTCATAAGACTTGGGCTCTAGACCCTTCACCAGCTTCATTGTCCTTCTTTGGACTCTCTCCAGCACCTTGATGTCTTTGTTGTAGTGAGGGGCCCAAAACTGAATACTGTATTCAAGGTGCAGCCTCACCAGTGCTGAGTACAGGGGGACGACCACTTCCCTTGTCCTACTAGCCACACTATTTCTAATATAAGCCAGGATGCTGTTGGCCTTCTTGACCACCTGGGCACACTGCTGATTCCTATTCAGCCGGCCGTCGATCATCACTCCCAGGTCCTTTTCTGCCAGGCAGCTTTCCAACCACTCTTCCTCAAGCCTGTAGCAGTGCATGGGGTTGTTGTGTCCCAAGTGCAGGACCCGACACTTAGCCTTGTTGAATCTCATACTGTTGGCCTTGGCCCATTGATCCAGCCTGTGGAGATCCCTCTTGCAGAGCCTTCATACCCTCAAGAAGATCAACACTCCCACCGAACTTGGTGTCATCTGCGAACTTACTGAGGGTGCACTCGATCCCCTCATCCAGATCATTGTTAAAGATGTTAAAGAGAACTGGCCCCAACACTGAGCCCCGGGGAACACCACTTATGACTGGATTTAACTCCATTCACCACAACTCTTTGGGCCCGGCCATCCAGCCAGGTTTTACCCACCGAAGTGTACGCCCTTTCAAGCCTCAAGCAGTCAGTTTCTCCAGGAGAATGCTGTGGGAGACTGTGTCAAAGGCTTTACTAAAGTCCAGGTGCACAACATCCACAGCCTTTCCCTTATCCAATAAGCGTGTCATCTTGTCATAGAAGGAGATCAGGTTAGTCAAGCAGGACCTGCCTTTCATAAACCCTTGTTAACTGGGCCTGATTCCCTGGTTGTCCTGTACATGCCCCACGATAACACTCAAGATCATCTGCTCCATAACCTTCCCTGGCACCGAGGTCAGACTGACAGGCCTATAGTTCTCGGATCCTCCTTCCGGCCCTTTTTGTAGATGGGCGTCACATTCGCTAATTTCCAGTCCCCTGGAACCTCCACGGTTAGCCAGGACTGCTGATAAATGACGGAAAGTGGCTTGGTGAGTACTTCTGCCAGCTCTCTCAGTACCCTTGGGTGGATCTCATCTGATCCTATAGACTTATGCATGTCTAAGTGGCATAGCAGGTCTCTAACCATTTCCCCGTGGATTATGGAGGCTTCACTCTGCTCCCTGTCCCTGCCCTCCAGCTCACGAGGCTGGGTACCCAGACAACAACTCATCTTACTACCAAAGACTGGGGCAAAGAAGGCATTAAGCACCTCAGCCTTTTCCTCATCCTTTGTCACCATGTTACCTCCCGCATCCAGTAAAGGATGAAGATTCTCTTTGGCTCTCCTCTTGTGGCTAATGTATTTGTGGAAACATTTTTTATTGCCTTTTACAGCAGTGGCCAGATTAAGTTCCAGTTGGGCTTTGGCCCCTCTAATTTTTTCCCTGCATAGCCTCACAACTTCCTTATAGTCCTCCTGAGTGGCCTGCCCCTTCTTCCAGAGCTCATAAACTCTCCTTTTTTTCCTGAGTTCCAGCCAAAGCTCTCTGTTCAGCCAAGCCAGTCTTCTTCCCCACAAGCTCATCTTCCGGCATATGGGGACAGACTGCTCCTGCACCTTTAAGATTTCCTTCTTGAAGAGTATCCAGCCTTCTTGGACCCTTTGCCCTTTAGGACGGCCTCCCGAGGGATTCTGTCAACCAGGCTCCTAAACAGGCCAAAGTCTGCCCTCTGGAAGTCCAAGGTAGCAGTTCTGCTGACCCCCTTCCTTACTTCTCCAAGAATCGAAAACCCTATCCTTTCATGATCACTATGCCCAAGATGGCCTCCAGCCGTCACATCACCCACAAGTCCTTCCCTGTTCACAAACAACAGGTCCAGCGGGGCACCTTCGCTAGCTGGCTCCCTCATCAGCTGTGTCAGGAAGTTATCATCTCCCACACGCTCCAGGAAGCTCCTAGACTGTTTCCTCTCTGCTGTATTGTATGCCCAGCAGACATCCGGTAAGTTAAAGTCCCCCACGAGAACAAGGACTACTGATCGTTTGACTTCTCCCAGCTGCTTATAGAATATTTCATCTAGTTCATCCTGGTTGGGTGGCCTATAGCAGACTCCCACCATGATATCTGCCTTGTTGGCCTTCCCCCCGATCCTTACCCATAAACACTCGACCCTATCGTCAACATCCTCAAGCTCTAGACAATTAAAACACTCCCTAACATACAGGGCCACCCCACCACCTCTCTTACCTTGCCTACCCTTTCTGAAGAGTTTATAACCATCCATTGTAGCACTCCAGTTGTGTGAGTCATTCCACCATGTTTCCGTGACAGCAACTGTGTCATAGTTTTCCGGCTGCACAATGGCTTCCAGCTCTTCCTGTTTCTTGCCTATGCTGTGTGCATTGGTGTAGATGCATTTTAGCTCGTCTATTGATCCTGCCACCTTTGTCGGGGGAGAAGCCCTAATTCCTGTATGTCCATTCTGGGGCACTTCCGCATTTTCTAAATCATCACTAACCCTTGTGTCCCTGTTGCCGCATGGGTTTCCATCCCCTGCCACCACTGAGCTGGCAGACCGAAGGACCTCGCTAGCATACCGTCCCTCAAACACTGGTGTGCTGCCCCCAGGCCTGTCTCTAGCAAGCCTGGTTTTATCCCCTTCCCCCTTCCATACTAGTTTAAAGCTCTTTTGATGAGCCCTGCTAACTCCTCTGCATAGATCCTTTTCCCCCTTTGAGAAAGGTGTACCCCATCTGCAGCCAGCAGGCCTGGTGTCGTGTAGATGGACCCATGATCAAAGAACCCAAAATCATGCTGGTAACACCAGTCTCGGAGCCAGGTGTTAAAGAAAATTGGCAGAGTCCGGGTCTCTAGGTTTGCTGGTTTTATTAACAACTCAGAGTTGGACCACCACCGCAGTGAATGGTACCTGACTCAAATTCACTATCGGTTTATATAGAAACTAATAATCAATTATGTCATAAACATTTCATAAGCTTCTGTTAATAATCCACTAACTATTTCAATTCCTCTTTCTTTCTTCGTCAAGAGTCCACAAAAGTCCATTCTTTTCCTTTGTTTAGCTGATCTTTATGTTCTGGTTCCGCTCCGACTCCGGTCAACACCCCATCCTTGATGTTCTTTCTGTGATCGGCGTCCTTAATGTTCTTGCTGTGATCAGCGTCCCGTCCTGATTCAGGTTGATCAGAGTCCGGTTTCCACCGCCAGTGTCTCCTAAACATTCAATCTTAAAAACAACTAAAGTTATATTTAAAACCTTATCTATACTAATTTTTATTTCTAAGTGTCCTATATTTCTTTTAAGGTAAAGAAGAGGTTAACCATACATCCTCTTTACTAAAATCATCAGAAGGTAATACTTCTAGGCCTACTCCTTCTTAGCTACTCATTAAGCTTTGATTGATGATTTGTTCAGTCTTAGGTCAGGATTACAAAAGGAGCTTTGAGAACAATATTCATGGACTGTGAAAGCCCACTTGTGTTTATTCAGATAGACTTATATTAATTATTCTGTTCACTATTCTATTTCACCCCTATTGATTCTTGTTTCTCTAACTCATAAGAACTTTTTCATTAATCATGTGGAAATTTCTATAACACCAGGAATTGATTTCCTGTCTCTTCCTGTTTCTTCCTTCATCACACCCTGCAACTGGAGGGATAGAGAACACTACTTGTGCCTCTGACCCCTTAACCAATCGACCCAAGGCCCTGAAATCTCCCTTAGTTGCCCTCCGACTTCTCGTAGCTAATTCCTTGCTGCCAACCTGAAATATCAATAATAGATAATAATCTGAGGACCTTACCAGGGTGGGCAGCTTCCTCTTCACATCTTTAACCCAGGCCCCAGGGAGGCAGCAGACTTCTCTGTGAAGCTGGTCCAGTCTGCATATTGGGCCTTCTGTTCCCTTCAGGACAGAGTCTCCCAGGACAATGACCCATCTTTATTTCTTTATGGATGCTGTTTTGACGCTTAGGTCGACTTGACCTCGGCAGCACCTCCAAGCTAGTTGAACCATCCTCCTCCTTACTGTCCTGGTCCCCTTGCAGAGCCTCATATCTGTTAATCAGGGGCACCTGGGATGGTGGGGCAGTCACAGGGGTGATGCGGCTGCTGTGCCTGCTGCGGCGGGCAGGAACTTGCCACCGTTGCCCCTTATCCCTTAAGTCCCTCTGTTCAGCCATGCGGGGAGAGGACCAGCAATCCCTCCCGTCATGTGCCCCGGCTGCCTGTCGGGCCTGTCCCAGGGAAGCTAGGGTGTGGTTCCCATAGTCTCTCTCGTATTCCCTGATACTCCTCATCCTACTCGCCTCCTCTCATAGCTCCATCACCAAGCGGAGGAGTTCCTCTACCTGGGCGCACCTCACACAGGTGTGCTCACTGCTGCTGTCCGGTGCTGGCACGAGAGCAGGGCAGACCCTGCAGCCTGACACCTGCATGGCAGCGTGTTCCCCCTGGAGCTCTGTCTGGGAAGCTGCATCGGTTGTGGCGGGTGCAGAACTTAGAGAGGCCGTGGCTCTCTGCCAGGTGGATACCATTGCTGTCGAGTTGGCAGATCTTTAGCGCCCTCCCTGCACGCCCTCCCGCGCGAACTGTCGCGCCACGCCCTGGCTGACACGCCACACCCTGGTCGCTGGCGCTCCCTGGGCCGCCTTTTGTAGGAGGGGCCGCGGTGGCTCTGGCAATGCCCCACCTCGTCAGTGACTCTCCGCGAGAGCTGCCAGCTCCGGGTGGCTCTCGCCACTGCCCTGGCATTTCCTTACCTCAGGAAAAGCCCCTGCATGCCAAGATCTGCCGCTCCGTTGCGGGATGGGCCAGCTCCGGAGCAGCTCCCCTCAGCGACTGACTGCTAGTTGTACAGAGAGATTTGCATTTGTGTATACTACTGTAATAAGTAGCCTGAAAGAAAAGAACTCTGTAATCCACGATCTCTCAACAAAGGATCAGCCATCACACCAAAGAAGCTGCTGGTTGATGTGGTAATCATTTGGTTGGTTATCTGGTTTCACAAGCCTCATGTGTTCTGTGAAAAACTCTTGTCCTTGACAGACTATAGCCCATCTCTACTGAAAGTAAGAGTGCTGCATGTTAGACTCTTCTGGGGGGTTATAATTTCTAAACATTATCTAGAAATACTACCAAATACTGATTTTATTTTAACTTTTGTTTTTTAAGAAAAAAACACCTTTCAGTATTTTCCCAGACCTATTTTTCATGCCTCCCAAGATTAGATACTTGTTTTGAATTTTTGTGTAATCCTATGACAAATACATGACTTGTTTGGGAAACATAAATTTTTTTAAAATTGTTAAGAGACAAAGAATCATAGAATCATAGAATGGTTTGAGTTGGAAGGGACCTTTAAAGATCATCTAGTTCCAACTGCCCTGCCACAGGCAGGGACACCTTTCCTCTAGACCAGGTTGCTAAAAGCCCCATCCAATCTGGCCTTGAACACTGCCAGGGAGGTGGCATCCACAACTTCTCTGGGCAACCTGTTCCAGTGTCTCACTACGCTCATAGTCAAGAATTTCTTCCTAAGACCTAATCTAAATCTACCCTCTTTCAGTTTAAAACCATTCCCCCTTGTCCTATCACTACATGCCCTTGTAAAAAGTCCCTCTCCCACTTTCCTGTAGGCCCCCTGTGGGGTTCTGTTCCTTGCCCCCTTTTTTTTTTCCGGCAATGTCTCAGAAACCATCCTATCCCATGTGCTCAGACACCATCTTCTGGGGTAAAGGACTACCTGACCTTGACGACATTTTCTGAGGCAAGAAGTTAGACGCCAACTAGGGGTGAGTGACGTCTTCACCTTGCAGCCCTCCACCCCCTCCGGAGAGACCCATCCGGGATATCGGGCGACAGCCTGGCAATGGGCCAATCCTACGGCATGGGAACCGTATCTTTCACGCCCTCGGGACTGTGAGTGGTGCAAACTGTGACTGGCGGCTCCATGTCAGCAGGACTCTGCAAAAATTCTCTATAAAGGAGGCCTTTTTGCCCCACCATGCGTGCGCCCAACCCTGACTGCAGAGAATCAACGGAGAACCCACAGGATGCCGCGGGATCCAGGGTGGTGACTATCCTTTCCCTCCCAACTGATCTTTTTTCCTCTCTTCCTTTTACTTACTTCTCTCTCTCTCTTCCTTCCTTGTTCACTAAGTTGCCTCATTGTTGGACTTCATAAAGTTAAGGATAAGTTTATTGATACTGTGCCTCGGTTGTGCTTTGTCTGAACTCAAGGATCACAAATCTATTTTATTTTTGGTCAGGATTTTGGGGGTGCTTTGCCTGCAGGCAGGTAAAGCATACCATGTGATTAATCAGAAAGGTCCCACGTGGACTGACTGCATGGAATAAGGCGGGTCCCATGTGGAATGACTGCAATTGAATCAGGTGGGTCCCACGTGGACTGACTGCATTGAATAGGCAGGTCCCTCTTGGGACTGACTGCATTTAATTTCTAGATTTACTAATAAGGCAGATACGAGCTTAATCCGGAACCTGACACCCCCTTCAGGTACTGGAAGGCTGCTAGAAGCTCTCCCTGGAGCCTTCTCTTCTCCAGGCTGAACAGCCCCAACTCTCTCATAGGAGAAGTGTTCCAGCCCTCTGATCATCTTCGTGGCCCTCCTCTGGACTCGTTCCAACAGCTCCATGCCCTTCTTATGTTGGGGCCCTGAGATCTGGACGCATTACTGTAGGCGGGGTCTCACGAGAGCAGAGTAGAGGGGCAGAATCACCTCCCTCGACCTGCTGGCCACGCTGCTTTGGGTGCAGCCCAGGATACGGTTGGCCTTCTGGGCTGCAAGTGCACATTGCCCACTCATGCTGAGCTTCTCGTCAACCATTACCCCCAAGTCCTTCTTCTCCGGGCTGCTCTCAATCCATTCTCTGCCCAGTCTGTATTTGTGCTTGGGATTGCTCTGACCCACATGCAGGACCTTGCACTTGGTCTTGTTGAACATCATGTGGTTCGCACAGGCCCACCTCTCCAGCCTGTCAAGGTCCCTCTGGATGGCATCCCTTCCCTCCAGCATGTCAACCGCACCACACAGCTTGGTGTTGTTGGGAAACTTGCTGAGGGTGCACTCAGTCCCACTGTCCATGTCCCTGACAAAGATGTTAAACAGGACCGGTCCCAATACCGAACCCTGAGGAACGCCATTCATCACTGGTCTCTACTTGGACATTGAGCTGTTGACCGTAACTCATTGAGTGTGACAATCCAGCCAATTCCTTATCCACTAAGTGGTCTATCCCTCCATCCTTCAAGTCCATCCAAGAGTATAACTATACATAGAATTAGCTTTCTACATCTTGGGGGTGGTAGGTATTATTAGATTTGGCACGTTCTAAATGGGTTTGGGAACAGCTTGCTTCTTGCCGGTTAAAAACATGACTAGTCTTTTGCTTGTCTACCCTTTGATGTGTTGATATATCACAGGGCAGTAAACTTGTATCCCAACTAAATGCTACTTCAGTTTGATGTTTTCATACTCAGAAGGAGGTGAAGGGCATCAAAAGAGTTTTTCTTCAAGTATATTAGTAGCAAGAGGAAGGCAAAGGTAAACATGGGGCAGGGAATCTAGCAACAAGGCATGTAGAAAAGACTGAGGAGTGCCACTTATGCCACTGGTAAGATTTTTCTTTGGTCCTCCCAGGTCCCTGACTCGCTGGCAGTATCTGTCAGTGAAACACTACCCACAACAGAGAAAGATAGCATATAGCAATCTTTTAATATGCTTAAATACACAGAAGTCCATGGGAGCAGATCGGATGCATCGAAGAGTGTGGAGTGAACTGGTCAATGCCATTACAAGGTCACTCACTATCATCTTCAAAAGGTCATGGTAGTTGGGGGAGGTTTCTGATGGCTGGAAAAAAGGTATACTTCACACTGATTTTAAAGAAGGGCAAGAAGGAGCATCGGAACAACCGGGAGATTGGGCACCACCAACACGGGTTGAGTCGGCAGCAGTGGCAGCAGCAGCGGCAGCGGCAGCAGCGGCGGCGACTGAGGTGAGAGTGGGGCGAGGGCGAGATCGGGCTGTACCGCATGGTTTCCGTGCTCTGGGCCCCCCGAGAAGCAGCCCCGAGCCGCGTCTTTGCCCGAAAGTTCCCGGCAACGAATCAGGAGAGGAGGGGGCATAGCACCACCCTCTGTGATGGGGAGATAAGAAGCCTCTGGGTGCTCCCTGCCCAGAGGGGAGAGGGGGAGTAAGCAGTGACTGTGTGTGTCACAGGGCGGGGGAGGCCACAGCCGTTTGCAGCTCTTTGGGCAGGGCGCTGACTCCCTCCCAGTGCACAAGGAGAAGAAGGCGCCAAGGAGCTGTGAACCTTCTGCTGTCAGTCGGCAGCAGCGGCAGCAGCGACAGCGACTGAGGTGAGTGCGGGGCGAGGGCAAGATCGGGCTGTACCGCGCGGGTTGCATACTCAGGGCCACCCGAGCAGCAGCCCCGAGTCCCATCCCAGGAGAGGAGGGGGCGTAGCCGGAGGAACCGTGGGAGATTTGAAGGGCCCCCTGGGGAGCGCGAGAGACCCAGAGTGTGGCGAACAGGAGCACACAAACAGGGGCGTGGCAGTTTGCCTAGCAGTTCACGCAGGCAGGGCGAGCAGAGTAGGCAGGCAGGAAGGTATGGTTTCCACTCGGCGGGGCCCTAAGTTCCTTGCGGGTGCCAGAAAAGACATGGCAACCCAAACGGACCTGCTGCGGAAGCATGCAGAGGTGCAGGTGTCAGGCTGCAGGGAGTGCCAGAGCCTGGCCCTGGCACTCGAGGGTAACGGAGACCTCACCTGTGTGAGGTGCGAACAGGTCAATGACCTGATCTCCTTGGTGGCCCAGCTCAAGGAGGAGGTGGAAAGGTTAAGGAGCACAGGAGCATCCCAGGAAGAGGTTGGCGGGCAGTGCTGTTCCCTGCCTGTCCTGGGGAAAAAGGACAGGCCTAATGCTCCCCGGGTAGTAGAGGATCCTCTTCCTCCTCCACAAGGAGCAGGAGGAGACCTAGGGGATGGGGGGGAACGGAGGCAGGTCCCTGCTCGGAGTGGCAGGCGAATCCCATCCCGACCTTCCTCCCCTCCCCATGTCCCCTTGAAAAATAGGTATGAGGTGCTGGAGCCTGAGCGTCTTCCTGAGTGTCAGGAAGACACGAATCTAGGTGAAAGACCTTCTACGGGGCTACGTAAACAGAAGCAACCAAGTAAGAGGGTTGCAACCAGCTCCAAAAAGGAGAAAAGAAAAGTAATTGTTATAGGCGACTCCCTGCTAAGGGGAACGGAGGGCCCCATATGCAGGCTAGACCCGACTCACAGGGAAGTCTGCTGCCTCCCTGGGGCTCGGGTAAGGGATGTTGCCAGGAGGCTTCCTGATCTGGTGAGGCCCTCTGACTACTACCCACTATTAGTATTCCAGGTGGGTAGGGATGAGATTGAAGAGAGAAGTGCCAGGGCTATCAAAAGGGACTTCAGGGCCCTGGGGCGTTTGGTAAAGGGGGTAGGTGCGCAGGTGATATTCTTTTCAATTCCTTCGGTGTTTGGTGAAAATAGGGAAAAGACTATGAAAGTACAACAGATTAATATGTGGCTAAGAGACTGGTGCCGTAGGTGGGATTTTGGGTTTGTTGACCACGGGGCGGCTTTCATGGCACCGGGCCTGCTTATGCCGGATGGGGAACAGCTGAATCAGAAGGGGAAAAGGGTTATGGCCCAGAAGTTGGCAGGGCTGATCAAGAGGTCTTTAAACTAGGTTCGATGGGGGAGGGGGATAAGACCAGGGCAGCCACAAATGAACCTAGGGGTGACAGGCCTGCGTCGGGGGCAAGGCCGCTAGCCCAGCTGAAGTGTGTTTACACCAATGCACGCATTATGGGCAACAAACAGGAAGAGCTAGAAGCCACTGTACAGCAGGAAGGTTATGATGTGGTTGCCATCACAGAAACATGGTGGGATGACTCTCATGACTGGAGTGCTGCTATGGATGGCTATAAGCTCTTTAAGAGGGACAGGCGAAGCAGGAGAGGTGGTGGGGTAGCGCTGTATGTTAGGGAGTGCTTAGACTGTGTCGAAATTGAGGAAGATGGTGAGGATGACAAGGTTGAATGTTTATGGGTGAAGATCAGGGGGAAGGTCGGCAGGGCGGACATTACGGTGGGAGTCTGTTATAGACCACCTAACCAGGATGAGCAGGCGAACGAGGCGTTTTACAAGCGGCTGTCAGAAGCTGCCCGGTTGCTGGCCCTTGTACTCATGGGCGACTTCAACTTGCCGGATGTCTGCTGGAAATACAACATGGCAGAGAGGAAGCAATCTGGGAGGTTCCTCGAATGTGTAGAGGACAACTTCCTCATGCAAGTGGTAAATGAGCCCACTAGAGGAGGGGCCCTGCTTGACCTGTTGTTTGTGAACAGAGAAGGACTAGTGGGAGATGTGAGGGTCGGTGGCTATCTTGGGAATAGTGACCACGAAATGTTAGATTTTTCGATAGTGGGGGAAGTAAGGAGGGGCAAGAACAGAACTTCTGCCTTAGATTTCCAGCAGGCAGACTTTAGCCTGTTTAAGAGACTGGTGGACCGAGTCCCCTGGGAGTCGGTCCTGAAGGGCAAAGGAGTCCAGGAAGGCTGGACATGCTTCAAAAGGGAATTGCTAAATATTCAGGAGCAGGCTGTCCCAGTGTGTAGGAAGACAAGCCGTCGGGGAAAAAGACTGGCCTGATTAAACAGAGAAATTAGTCTAGAACTTAAGGAAAAAAAGAGAGCCTATTTGCTCTGGAAGAAGGGTCGGGTAACTCGGGAGGTCTATAGGGACGTGGCCAGCTTGTGTAGGGAGAAGATTAGAAGGGCCAAAGCTCAATTAGAGCTTGATTTGGCTGCTACAGTCAAAGATAACAAAAAAAGCTTTTACAAATACATCAACGGCAAAAGGAGGGTCAAGGAGAGCCTCCACCACCTGCTGAATGAGGAGGGTAGTGTAGTGTCAGGGGATGAGGAAAAGGCAGAGGTGCTCAATGCCTTCTTTGCCTCGGTCTTTAATGTCAAGACCGGTTGTCCTCAGGAGACTTGGCCCCCAGAGCCTGAAGTTAGGGACGGGGGGGCTGTGTGAACCTCCCGTAATCCAGGAGGAGACGGTTAGTGACCTGCTGTGCCAATTGGACACCCACAAGGCTATGGGCCCGGATGGGATTCACCCCAGAGTAATGAAGGAACTGGCAAATGAACTTGCCAAACCACTCTCTATTATCTACTGGCAGTCCTGGTTAACTGAAGAAGTTCCAGCTGACTGGAAATTAGCAAATGTAACGCCCATCTACAAGAAGGGTAGGAAGGATGATCCAGGGAACTGTAGGCCTGTCAGCCTGACCTCGGTACCAGGCAAGGTGATGGAACAGATCATCCTGAGTGCCATTACACGGCACATGCAGGACAATCGGGGCATCGGGGCCAGCCAACATGGATTCATGAAAGGCAGGTCCTGCTCGACCAACCTGGTCTCCTTCTATGACCATGTGACCTGCTTAGTAGATGAGGGCAGGGCTGTGGATGTAGTCTATCTAGACTTCAGTAAGGCATTCGACACTGTCTCCCACAACATCCTCCTAGACAAACTGGCTGCCCAGGGCTTGGATGGGTGGACTCTTCAATGGGTTAAAAACTGTCTGGATGGCCGAGCCCAGAGAGTGGTGGTGAATGGGGCAAAGTTCAACTGGCGGCCAGTCACTAGCGGTGTTCCCCAGGGCTCTGTTCTGGGGCCGGTGCTGTTCAATATCTTTATAGATGATCTAGACGTAGGGATTGAGTGCACCCTCAGCAAATTTGCAGATGACACCAAGCTGGGTGGGAGTGTCGATCTGCTGGAGGGTAGGAAGGCCCTACAGAGGGATCTAGACAGGTTAGATAGATGGGCCGAGACCAACGGCATGAGGTTCAACAAGAACAAGTGCCGGGTCTTACACTTCGGCCACAACAACCCCATGCAGCGCTACAGGCTGGGGGAAGAGTGGTTAGAAAGCGGCGCAGCGGAAAGAGACCTGGGGGTGCTGATCGACAGGCGGCTAAACATGAGCCAGCAGTGTGCCCAGGTGGCCAAGAAGGCCAATGGCATCCTGGCCTCTATTAGGAATAGTGTAGCCAGCCGGTCTAGGGAAGTGATCGTCCCTCTGTACTCGGCACTGCTGAGGCCGCACCTTGAATCCTGTGTTCAGTTCTGGGCCCCGCACTTCAAGAAAGACGTTGAGGTGTTGGAGCAAGTCCAGAGGAGGGCGACCAAGCTGGTGAAGGGTCTGGAGGGTCTGACCTACGAGGAATGGCTGAGGGAGCTGCGGTTGTTTAGCTTGGAGAAGAGGAGGCTCAGAGGTGACCTTATTGCAGTCTACAACTACCTGAAGGGAGGTTGTAGTGAAGTGGGAGTTGGCCTCTTCTCCCAGGCAACTAGCGATAGGACAAGAGGGCACAGCCTCAAGCTTCGCCAGGGGAGGTTCAGGTTGGACGTTAGGAAGAATTTCTTTTCAGAAAGGGTTATTAGACATTGGAATGGGCTGCCCAGGGAGGTGGTGGAGTCACCATCTCTGGATGTGTTTAAGAAAAGACTGGACATGGCACTTATTGCCATGGTCTAGTCGACAGGGTGGTGTCAGGGCAACAGTTGGACTCGATGATCCCTGAGGTCTCTTCCAACCTGGTTGATTCTGTGATTCTGTGGTTTACCAAGGATGAACCATACCTGACCGAACCACATTGTTTTCTGTGACAGGATGACTCATGCTGTAGACCAGGAGAGGGCAGTGGATGTTGTGTACCTCGATTTTAGCAAGTCCTTTGACATAGTCTCCCATAGTCTCTTTATCACTGAATTGGTGTGATATCAATACCTTGGTTGACTGCCATACCCACACCCAGCTGATCTCTCACTCTACCTCCTCAACAGGACAGGGGGAGAAAATAAGATACAAAAGCTTGAAGACTGAGATAAAAACAGGGAGATCACTTATCAGTTACCATCATGGGCAAAAAAGACTCAGCTTAGGGAAAATAAATATAATTTATTGCCAATTAAAATAGAGTTTGATGGTGAAAAACAAGGACGATACCTATGACACCTTCCTTTCGCTTTTTTTTCCCAGGCTCAGCTTCACTTCTTCCTTTCCAACTTTTCTACCTCTTCCCCCGCCTAAGCAGCACAGGGGGATGGGGAATAGGGGGCTGCGGTCACAGAATCACAGAATCAATCAGGTTGGAAGAGACCTCTGGGATCATCAAGTCCAACCATTGCCCTGACACCACCATGTCAACTAGACCATGGCACTAAGTGCCATGTCCAGTCTCTTTTTAAACACATCCGGAGATGGTGACTCCACCACCTCCCTGGGCAGCCCATTCCAATGTCTAATAACCCTTTCTGAAAAGAAGTTCTTCCTAATGTCCAACCTGAACCTCCCCTGGCGAAGCTTGAGGCTATGTCCTCTTGTCCTATTACTAGTTGCCTGGGAGAAGAGGCCAACTCCCACTTCACTACAACCTCCCTTCAGGTAGTTGTAGACTGCAATAAGGTCACCTCTGAACCTCCTCTTCTCCAAGCTAAACAACCCCAGCTCCCTCAGCCATTCCTCATAGGTCAGACCCTCCAGACCCTTCACCAGCTTGGTCGCCCTCCTCTGGACTTGCTCCAACACCTCAACATCTTTCTTGAAGTGCGGGGCCCAGAACTGAACACAGGATTCAAGGTGCGGCCTCAGCAGTGCCGAGTACAGAGGGACGATCACTTCCCTAGACCGGCTGGCTACACTATTCCTAATAGAGGCCAGGATGCCATTGGCCTTCTTGGCCACCTGGGCACACTGCTGGCTCATGTTTAGCTGCCTGTCGATCAGCACCCCCAGGTCTCTTTCCGCCGCGCCGCTTTCTAACCACTCTTCCCCCAGCCTGTAGCGCTGCATGGGGTTGTTGTGGCCGAAGTGTAAGACCCGGCACTTGTTCTTGTTGAACCTCATGCCGTTGGTCTTGGCCCATCTATCTAACCTGTCCAGATCCCTCTGTAGGGCCTTCCTATCCTCCAGCAGATTGACACTCCCACCCAGCTTGGTGTCATCTGCAAATTTGCTGAGGGTGCACTCTATCCCTACGTCTAGATCATCTATAAAGATATTGAACAGCACCGGCCCCAGAACAGAGCCCTGGGGAACACCGCTAGTGACCGGCCGGTCAGTCCATAACAGCTTCTCTCTGCTGCTCCTTCCTCCTTTTACCCTGCTCCACTGAGAGTTCATCCCACAGGCTGCAGTCCTCCCAGATAAATCTGCTCCAGCGTAGGCTTTTCACAGGCTGCAGTTCCTTCAGGGCATATCCATCCCTGGCTTTTCCCAATACTCCAGGGGTTGGGCAAGGCAGGGCCTGGCAGCCAGGGTCCATCCCACTGCCCTAGCCGGGAGCAGGGCAGCCAGGGGGCACCTGGGCAGCCCCAGCCACAGGCATTGGGCAGCTCCCTGGGGACAGGGACAGGCCAAGGCTGGGCCAGGAAGTGGGCCCGCAGGTGGGCCCAGCTTGGTGAGGCCCATGGTCAGACAAGACAAAGCTGTGGGGAGCTGGAAACCTACACTGCTGCAGCATCGCTGGGGCAGGGACTGAAGGTACCAGGGGACTGACTTGAGGTCCTGGGCCATGGGTAGGGTGGAGGGAGCTCCAGGGGACTGAAAGGGGGTCTGGGCTGTGGGAAGGAGTTGGGAAGTCCCAGAGACTCTGCAGGGCCAGTCAGGTTGGAGGTGCCCTCAGGGCCTGGGCGTACAAATTGCTAAGTCCCAATTTTAGAGCAATAGCTCTTGTCACTCTTGGTACAGTGGACAGAAACCACAGGACTGAAAAATGAAATAGAAGCATGAAAGCTCTTGACATCTGGCAAGTACAGTGTCCCTCTAGTTCCTTCTTTCTTGATCATCTTGTCTGGCTTCTCATTCATGTCTTTCTAGCAAGCTTCTCTGACCCTGGATTTTCAAGCTTCTGCCAATTCTTCATATGGGAGAATGACTCCATTAAAAAACAATTAGGAATTGATTGTGATGGAGTCAACAGAATTATTGGTATTTAAAAACTATTTGAAGTAGGAAGGTTTTCCATCCTTTGGCATAACGAACTTTAATTTGCTGTTTCATGCTCCACATATGGAGCTTGACAAAAACAAGAATCTGGAAAATGCTCAGCCATCTCCAGTGGCTGTTATAGATTGCCCAGGCTCACAACCGTGCAAAAATATGTTCAAAACTCCTAATAGTTTCTTGATCCTGTCATGTGTGTTCTGAGATCTCCATTATTACAGTATTATTTTATATAAACTAAACCAATAATAAGATAATCCTGCCATACAGTTATGTTTTGTGGTGGAGATATGCCTTATACTTTGTTTCATAAACAGAAGTAAAGCAAACTGGTATATACGATAAATCAATCGTAATTTTGTTTTTTAGACAAAAGCTGCTGTTGTATATAGTTACTAACGTTCTGCAGGCATTTTTACTCACGTCTAAGGAATCTGTGAAGCTCAGGCTAATTTCCCTACATATTTCTGACATCAGTTCTCCATGGTTTAGAGAGCTGCACATTGGTTGCATGCTGAAATGCACTACAGAGCATTGAAAAAGCAAATACAGAAAAATGTAGAAGTATCTGGTAAGAGGCCCTTTTCCAGTCCATCACAAACTCTACTTCATTGGAAACCTCTGGGCTGAAAGCCCATGATGTTTGTCAACTTGGGATATCTAAAATACAGTTAGCTAGCTAATAGGTGAAACATCTCAATCTGCTGGAAAACACAGAAGCAGAACTTTGCGCTAGACTGTTAGTTCAGGAGACACCTCTAAATCAGGTTATTACTTTAGGGTTTGAATATCACACATGCAGCATTATTTATGATTTGGACACTGTTACATAATTAGAGACATAATTATCTTTTTGTAATCTGCAGATTTTTTTTCAGTCAGTGAAAGAATAATTTATTACATATTAAAATTCATAGCCTCATACATTTCTTTACACTTGTACAGTTGCAGGAACATAACTATATTATCTGTAAGAAATATCCCCCCACAATTCATAAACTCTTAACAGAAAAATATATGCCAGACTGTATTCATTGTTTGATTCAAAATTGGGCATCAATCCCTTTCCCATATTGGAACCAGAATTAATTTGCCAAATTCCCATTCAGATGAATTAATTCTGCATAGGATATGATATCACTTAGATTAATGTGTCTCCAGCACATTACCCATAATGATGGTCAAATTAATTCATTAAAACTTTGACCATCATTAGAAATAATGTCCTCAAGAAATATTAATCAAGTAGATACTGCATATCATATTCTATATAGCATTGAACGTAAATTGCATGCAGTAACTCTACATGAATTTCAAAACAATAATTGGTTCACATTATTGCTTGACTGAAAGTAATTCAATGTCATTACATAATTGTACTAATATTTTGTTACATAGAGGTGATTGCCTCTTATACTTGATATGGGGAGGTACCATATACATATTAGTATAGTAAAACATATTGTAATGCCCTTTAACATTAATACTTTCAAATTCTGGATGAAAACATTTGATCCTCCAGAGATCAAACAGAAATAGAGTTCTAAAATGAACTGAAGTACAGATCAATAAACTAATTCAGACTGGCATCAGAAGTTAAGATATAATATACCTCAGTTTGCAATCCTACAAGAAATACAGGATACATAAAATTTAATGTTTCTGGGTCTGACAGATATCCTGGTGTGGCAGTTACTATTTTCTTATTGTCAGCATTAAATAAATCAATAGAACTTGTTTCTCAAGGAATTTAATTAGATGCTATTTTATTGCACTTATGACACCTATAAAAATGTTGTTTGAGGAAAACCAAATGGTTATCTTTACATGTAAACTAAAACTATTTAAAATATGTCAATTCAAAATCCTATGTTAGATTTGCTTGTGTAATAGCATATTTTCTGTTCATATTTATCATAATTATGTTTTAGCTAAGAATGAAAGCTTTGATAATGGCCTACCTTTAAGAAGTGTAACTTCTATCAAAGACATTGACCACATCTTTGATTTGGACTAAAGAAATGTTGATACCCGACATGAAAAACCCTGTACTTTCATGATGGTTAGAGTTTCTTAACATTTATTTGCCTTGTAGTGTTACCTACCAATGGGAGGTACTGATATGAAACATCCAGTTTCAAAAGCAATTGAACTATAGCCATCTTTGCAACAAAGGTTTGTTTAACAGAACAGCCATGAGATTTACGCAACTAATGCCAAGAGCCCAGGAATTGTTACTCTATCAGTCCTCTGTTCTCCTGAGCAGATAGTGTCTTCACATTTGCATGAAGAAATTGTAACATTCATTTTTGCAGTCAACTCATAGCAGTGCTGGCAAGTTAAGAAGTGCGAGTGGTACTTCTTACAAAGTTTTGATAGCCCTCAGCAGCCTAACTGCTAGCCCTCTTTGCTATTCCAGTTATGCATGATAAGTGATAGAGGGTATCAATCCAACCAGTAAACCCAATTAGCATGAATCACAGAATCACAGAATCACACAGAATCACAGAATGTTAGGGATTGGAAGGGACCTTGAAAGATCATCTAGTCCAATCCCCCTGCCAGAGCAAGATTACCTAGATCATATCACACAGGAACATGTCCAGGTGGGTTTTGAATGTCTCCAGAGAAGGAGACTCCACAACCTCTCTGGGCAGCTTGTTCCAGTGTTCAGTTACCATCACTGTAAAGAAGTTTTTCCTCATATTTATGTGGAACCTCCTGTGTTCCAGCTTGCACCCATTGCCCCTTGTCCTGTCAAGGGATGTCACTGAGAAGAGCCTGGCTCCATCCTCTTGACACTTGCCCTTTACATATTTAGAAACGTTAATGAAGTCACCCCTCAGTCTCCTCTTCTCCAAGCTAGAGACCCAGCTCCCTCAGCCTCTCCTCATAAAGGAGATGTTCCACTACCTTAATCATCTTCGTGGCTCTGTGCTGGACTCTCTCTAGCAGTCCTTCTTGAACTGAGGGGCCCAGAACTGGACACAATATTCCAGATATGGCCTCACCAGGACCGAGTAGAGGGGGAGGAGAACCTCTCTTGACCTGCTAACCACACCCCTTCTAATACACCCCAGGATGCCATTAGCCTTCTTGGCCACAAGGACACATTGCTGGCTCATGGTCATCCTGTTGTCCACTAGGACCCCCAGGTCCCTTTCCCCTACGCTGGTCTCCAACAGCTCTGTCCCTAACATATACATGGGGCTGTTCTTGCCCAGATGTAGGACTCTGCACTTGCCCTTGTTATATTTCATTAAATTTCTCCCTGCCCAACTCTCCAGCCTGTCTAGGTCTCTCTGAATGGTAGCACAGCCTTCTGGTGTGTCAGCCACTCCTCCCAGTTTGGTGTCATCAGCGAACTTGCTGACAGTGCACTCTATTCCCTCATCCAAGTCATTAATGAGTATATTGAATAGTACTGGTCCCAGTACCGACCCTTGAGGGACTCCACTAGATACAGGCCTCCAACTGAACTCTGTCCCATTGACCACCACTCTCTGGCTTCTTTCCTTCAGCCAGTTCACAATCCACCTCACTACCCGATCACCCAGACCACACTTCCTCAGTTTAGCTGCAAGGATGCTGTGGGAGACCGTGTCAAACGCTTTACTGAAATCAAGATAGACTACATCCACTGCTTTACCATCATCTATTCACCGGGTTATGTCCTCATAAAAGGCTATCAGGTTGGTTAAGCATGACTTCCCCTTGGTGAAGCCGTGTTGAGTGCCCCTAATGATCCCCCTATCCTTGATATGTCTAGAGACAGCACCAAGGACAAGTTGTTCCATCACCTTTCCGGGGATGGAGGTGAGGCTGACCGGTCTATAGTTACCCGGGTCCTCCTTCTTGCCCTTTTTGAAGACTGGAGTGACATTTGCTTTCCTCCAGTCCTCAGGCACCTCTCCCGTTGCCCACGACTTAGCAAAGATGATGGAGAGTGGCCTAGCAATGACTTCCGCCAGCTCCCTCAGCACCCGCGGGTGCATCCCATCAGGGCCCATGGATTTATGGATGTCCAGATTGCTTAATTGATCCCTGACCCAGCCCTCATCAACCAAGACAGACTCCTCCTCTATCCTGACTCTTTCTGGGGCCTCAGGGATCCGGGGCTCCTCAGGACAGCCTCCAGCAGTATAGACAGAGGCAAAGAAGGCATTCAGTAACTCCGCCTTCTTTTTATCCTCTGTCTCCAGGGCCCCCACCTCATTCATCAGTGGGCCTACATTGCCTCTAGTGTTGGCTTTATCTGCACTGTATTTGAAGAAGCCCTTTCTGTTGTCCTTGACCTCTCTTGCAAGATTTAATTCCAAGGAGGCCTTAGCTTTCCTAGTTGCCTCCCTACATCCTCTGACAACAGACTTATATTCCTCCCAAGTGGCCAGCCCCTCCTTCCATGATCTGTACACCCTCTTCTTCCACTTGAGTTTGCCCAGCAGTTCCCTGTTTAACCATGCAGGTCTCGTGCTACCCTTCCTTGACTTCCTACCTGCTGGGATGCTCTGATCTTGAGCTCGGAAGAAGCAGTCCTTGAATGCTAACCAACTATCTTGGGCCCCCTTACCTTCTAGTACCCTGTCCCATGGGATTTCCCCTAGCAATTGCTTGAAAAGGCCAAGGTTGGCCCTCCTGAAGTCCAGGGTTGTGATTCTGCTAGCTATTCTGTTCCTGCCACATGAGATCCTGAACTCCACCATCTCATGGTCACTACGACGAAGGCTGCCCTCAACCTTCACCACTTCAACCAGACCCTCCTTGTTAGTGAGGGTAAGATCCAGCAGCGCTCCTCTCCTAGTTGGCTCATCCACCATTTGCATCAGAAAGTTATCATCAATGCACTGGAGGAACCTCCTGGACTGAGGATGGCTGGCTGAGTAGGCCTCCCAGCAAATATCAGGGGAGTTGAAGTCTCCCACGACAACCAGGGCCTGTTGAAAGAGAAAAAAAATTATTTTATTATTTATATCACATTCTATTGGACAAAAGCAATGAAAAAAGGACAGAAGTAGTTCCCTATTTTATATATAAGTAAGGTTTTTATTGTCTGAAAAACTGATATTTATCCCATTTAAACCAAGAGGCCTACAGTGTATTACTGTTTTTAGATGTGAATCCAAGTTCTAATAATTATAATTTTGATACTTTCACATGATCATATGAGCTCTAGAAGAACCAGTTTTTGCACATACTCTTTTTTCAAAGGTTTTCTAATAAAGGATCCTATCCTCTCAAATTAACTCTGAGTTTTGGTGAAAAGATGTTAGGTTCTGAAAAATACATTATGAGGTCAAAGATATTAAGATTATTTCAGGGAAATACAAAATGAATATACCAAGAAAAAGCTTATTTTTCTAGGAATATTGAACTAGCAACATGATCCAAATATTAGAAAAGTATTCACCCAGTACATGACACAACCTTTATGGAAGTTTTTTATACTTTCTTAGTTTCTGATTAATCACAGGGAGCTATTCAGTCCTTTCAAACTCACCTTTTACAGTAAGCTGAGAATTTCAGCTATTTCAGCTCGAGCCTGTCTTAATTGTTACAAGGTGCATGATCAATTTTTCTGGTCCACCCAGCAACTTTGTTGAACCACAGATCACATCAATGCTACATTAGGTAACTGTCTTGTCCTTCTACTGACAATATGCTATTTTGTGATGAAGCATCCTAATAATGGAAATAAGGTTTTTAAAGTAATTTCTCTGCACAGCTTTCTTATTCAGTTAATCTTCATTCTTCAACAAAAGAAAAATGGGTGGTGAATATTTGGAAAACTGTTTTTTCAGAGGCCTGCGTTAGCCATTAACAACTGTATAGTAAATACATATAACTCTAGATTATGATTATTCTGGAGAATTAGATACTTTATTCTCTGAGCTTTGACTTAAAAAGACCTTTATTGGAAATATATTTGATAATGTGAGGTACTTCTTTTAAAAATCAAACACACAATTTAACAGAACAGGGCAGACTTTTAAAGACTTTTCATAATATTACATAGAGTTACAGGATATTTAAATTCTCAGAGCTATTTTAAAAATCCTGTAGATAACGTATCAGTTTTCTTTAGTTTCTACTGATAATTTATTAATTTCAATTGAGGATTAATAAATTAGTAGTTGAAATTAATAAAAAGCATAAAATAATTTCAATTTTTTAGGAATGTGATGGAAAGTTTGAAGAATTTAAAATACAATAATTTAGAAACTAATCTAAACTACTGGAGGGTATGAATTTACAGATAAAGTAATCTTAATTCAGGTGGAAAAATGCAACATTTGTTGATGAATCTAAGCCTGGATTGATACATATATATTCCTGAAATGCTATAACCAGAGTTGTTTTGACATAATAGAGGTCGGAAAGATGGCCTCCAGAGGTCCTTTCCAACCTCAACCATTCTGTGATTCTGTGATAATAAAGACACTTAAAAACATTGAATGCAAGAAGCATTAGATTTTTTTGTTTAGGTTGTTAATGAGAATCCATGACAGTGGGTCACCTACCCATGACAGCACGTACTAATACTCCCTCAGTTATACTTTCATCTTTGCTAAACAATCAATAAAGAATCAATATTCCAAAAATAATCATCTCTGTCCTAAACTTGTTCTTTTTGAACAGGAGTGATAATGAAGAGCATTGTGGGGTGGCATGGAGAGGGAAGGGAGATGAAAAGTTTTAGAGTACGTTAAGGTATAAATTTGATACAATGTATCCTTTTCAGATTCTCTTCTGCTTATTCATATTAGAATGAATACAGTTTTGAAAGTAATTTCATCAGGTTTTATCACAGGGTTTATCCGGTATCAACTACTATAAGGATCATTTCTAAATTACATGTTAGAGATACTATTGCAATCTGTTTGACTAACAAACCTTCTTTTACCCAGAAAATGAGACAAACATCATCAAACATTCTCTGATGGCTTATTTTGATGTAATATCATTAACTTAACGCCATTTACACAAGAGCGTAATATCAAGTTAAAAATGAAGTAGTAACCAAATGTATCTGATACTCTGGAAAAAGATAATCATATTCACTGTCGTAAACATATATCAATATATGTCAAGCTATTTGAAAGTTACTATTGTCAAAGGAACTCATATTAAAGACATCATGGATATATCCTGGACAGAATTCAGGTTACACATTTTCCAATTGAATGTGCAGAAAAAAAAATAATCATTTATCTAACTATAGAATAAAAAGCAATGTATCATTATTTTTTGCCATAAAATTCCAGCGGTAAATGAATGAATGAAATGCATTCAATTATTTTCCTGTACTAAATGAAATAGTCTCATTACATATCATATATCAAAAAATAGACCAAGTTTCCACTATTCCCTTTAAGACCTGTATAAAAATAAAATAAAAAAACCACCTTGATTTTATTGGCATACCTAAGCTTCTCATTCTTAAAGTTCAACTGTAACTGTAAAAGACAAAACTGGCCAGCCTAGTAGCCAGTCTAGAAACAAAATCGTGCAGAGTAATTTCAATGACAGTGATCTCAGGCAAACTCATGCTGTCATTGTAATATGTGTTGGCCAGCTACACTCCTAGCTATAATGCGTTCACTGAGCTTTTAGAGTCAGTAGCCACAACTTCAACCATGGTTTCAAATGATGAAAGTTTGGGTGTCATTCAGTGTCTGACTACTCAAAACACTATTGTGTTTGAAAAATATTTTGAATTACTTATTAATTAAAAATATTTATTTAAATTATTTAAAAGTAAGTATTAAAACTTCAGTGTTTAACAAACATAATAGGTGTTTTTTATTTCTCTAGCTTTGTAGAACACTAGACGTGGGCTACCCATATTCTCTGGTCTCTGAGCAACATAAAAAAATCATAACATTAAATCTAAATATCTAAAGCATAAACGTAGAGGACAAAGCCAAAGATGCAGAACAAGTAAAAGGACAATGTCCTTCTTCTATTTAGTTCTTGAATATAATTTTTGAAGGTTGCCGATAACAGTTATAATCCAGCTGAGAGGTAGTTTACATTCTAAGGATATACTTTGTAAAAGGTGATGAGGTAACACAAGCGTAAGTTCTGTGAAAGACCAGACAAACTGCTTTCATTTCTTCCACTATATTTTAATAAGCCTTCAGTTCTTCTGTTTAGACATAGTCAACCCATACATGACGACCTCTAATGCAGTAACTCTAAACAACACAAATCTATATTGTAACCACTAACTCACAGCGGGAGAAATAACTGGCAATCCCTGAAAGCATGTGTAGACATGACTTTGACATTAATTATGGACTTGATTTAAAGAACTTAATGGAGCTGGCAAAGAATTTCATTTCTAGTAAGTTTCAAATGTAGGTCCATAACTTTTCTTAAGGCCAATTTTGGCTCTAAGTTGACACTACAGGAATATAAAAGCATTAGTGCACCATCTGTGAGTTACTTTGACATAAAGTATTGTAGTGAGGAAAACAGAGGTAAATTTCTTATATCAAACCCTAGTCTGAAGCCTGACTCAAAGAACCTATGATATTAATAATTGCCAGTGAATTTCAGAAGGAAAACAGGGACTTGGACAGATGGTTCTTTTATTTCTCCTTTCATGGAACTGCACTGATCTTTTAAGAAAGCTTTCATCTATGCTATATTCACTTTAAAATAAAGGAGAGAAACAAGAAAGCTGGATTTCTACTTAGTATTGAATAAAAAAGTTAGCTGACCTTGTATTTCATTAAAAGTGTAGCAGTCCAGCCTGGCTTTAGACTAAGCAGTTCATGAGTTATAACACAGTTGTAGAATACCTTTCTTATGTTGTGGTGTTTTGTTACATTAATTAGTTTTTTCCTATTCACAGATCTGTATACTTACTTTGCAAGGAAGGCCAATCTCTTAATTCAAAATAAAGGGCATTTAACATGAGATAGATACATAGCAATAAAATGTTCTTCCTTACATTGTACTAAGAGAGTAATGCCATAAATACAAGGTAAGCTTTAATTGTGTTTCAATCTGACAGAAAGGCCACTCTTAAAAGGGCTTTTTCAGCCACCTTGACATCAAGCTTTTGAGATTCACTTTGTCATTTCATGTTTTGTAACCTTCAACATTACTTTTTTTGCTTCTTCTCTGTACGTATTTCTTCTTCAAACAAATGCATTACATTAATCTTTTCATTATAATGAATATGTTTCTTGCAATAAAGTATGTTTTAATTTGCAAATTATTTGCAAGGAACCTTTTCCAACAAGAAACTGAACAGCCTTTTTAGTGAGAGTTTGTGCAATTTTCCATTTTCTTTAAAATGAATATCTAGATGAATTCCCCATAAAGCCTTCATATGCAGTCTAACTTTTTAAAATGTAATGTGTTCTGACTGGTTGACCATCTTCTCTTTTATCCTCAGAGGCTGCAAGAGCTATGGAAGCATGGTACATGAGCACCCATTAAAACAAAGAAGATTGAAAAGGTCAAAGTAGCACTATGTTCTTTGTTTTTCACACAGTGTTTGTTGAATTAAAAATCTCATTCTTGCAATAGTGGGTATTGCTGTAGGAAAAAGTGCACAAGTAACACAGTCTAAAAAATTCCAATCCTCATGTGGTCTAGTTAGTATAGTTTCAAACAAAAGAAATAACTCTGCTACTGACTTAAACTTTATTTTATGTTGTTTCCTAAGAAAATCTTATTTGCATTTCAATAAAATTGTTTTACACTGTAATAACAAACCACAAACATGAAAGAAATAGTTGCAAAAAGGTTTCTTACAAATATAGAACATTAGACTTCAAAACTGAGTGGGAATTCTATTTTTATATATTCGGTTAAACGACATTGTGCTTCTAAAACATTCTTGAATATTCATATGTTAACTTATATGTTTTTATGCTTCTGCATACTGAAAGAGTATAACATGTTTCCTCCCCTTATATGACGAAGATCAAATAGGTTTTTGCCTGCATTTTTGTATTATTTGGATTTACCAGTAGCTATGGGGAAATTTATGTGATAGTAGTAGTACAAGAGAACTCCTGATTCTAGGAACAGCAGATCTTTCTAGAAACAGCAGATCTTTCTAGACTTAATATTGACTTCTCAAGTGATAGGGAAAGCTTGGTCATTTTTTTTTTTATTCACGTTTATGCTTCTGTTCCACACAGAGGCGGACAGACTCTACCCCTAAATAATTTTGATGGGCTGTCAGTTGACAGAGATGGAGTTTTAATTATCACTATCAGTGGCTCATGTTTTATATGAAGAATATTCAGTGTATTCTATTTAGTAGTATTTCAGCTGCAAAGTATTTTGTTCTGGCCTAAAGCCAAGGAACATTTAAACATATGGGCAAGATAATTAGAACATTTCAAAATCTGCCACTTTAGAATCATAATACTGGCGGATTAAACTGACCAATTTTTTTCTGACCTATAGCAATACTTTGCATTATGCTATTAGAACAGAACTGTAGCAACTCTTTACTTTTTTACCTGCCAAGGTTCTAATGAGACATTAATTTCAGAAAACATTTTAGTACATTTTTAAAATAGAAGGTGAAATGAGAAAAACCAGACATTTGTTAGAGTAAACAGTAAGCTATCACAGAAAAGTGCAATATACCCAATTTCAAAGCATGAGAATAATTCTGTTATGAATAAACAAGCTGTCCTCTTTGCCAGTAGTTCCACTCAGCATCATTAGACAATTTTAAAGTGACTGTATAAGTAAAAGTGTCAGGCCCTAAAAGTTTTTGTCTACAAACATAGAGAAGCTCAAATCATGCAGAAAAAATGAAGGTGTGAATATTTCTGAATCTCAGCAAGCCTTCAACAGAAAAAAAACCAAAATCTAGTACAAAGCTGAAAACCCATCTCTGATGTTCAGTTTTGACCTTGGTGTGTACAGTAATAGCATTACTAGTTCATTTCTCGTCTACTCATGATGGGATGTTATCATGGGTCACAGCCTTGGCCTCTGACGTTCCAAGTCAACTTTCTGAAATGACAGTGCAATCCCATGTGGAGATACATTAAAAGTTTGTGGAAGATTTTGCTAGAAATAAAGGTACAGGATAATTCCCTCTACAAGTTAACAGCTGTTTGTCACCCACTGATTTTGGTCTTACACTAATTACCACGCTAACGGATTGCTGATGATTTCTGGTGTTCAGATTACTAGCAAACTTGTAGCCAACAAAGGGGAGAAAAAGGTATTTCAAATTACATTGTGTACACTGGAATTTTCACAAATAGTAACTGGGTACTTTTTACAGATTATTGCTACTATTGCTACTATTGTTCCATATTGTAAAAGTGTCCTAGCAATGAGTGAAGGTGTGTTTAATAAACTCCTCTAGAGAGCTATTGGCTGATGCACTGTTGCAAATTTTTATCTGCCTATCAAGAACTTACTAAAACTTAATATATTATTTTAACTATTACAGGAAGTTTGCAACCTAAGAAGCCATTTAACAACTTACAAAATGGAAGAAAAACATTGGCAAGTTTGAGAAATCCCTTTTATCCCAGATGAACATAAAAGAAAGCAAGTTAAAATTTCAGCAGTTGTGGCTTGTCCAGAGAGCAAGGTGTTCTAAAACAGCATAGTCTTAGGCTACGGCTTTCACGCTGATGTAGCGCCTGCTACAGAAAGACCTGTCTCAGATCTCTCCCACTGCTAATACTAAGAATTTTGGAGAGCTGTTAAAGGGCACCCATGTCCGGTTTTAAGGATTAACAGTGCTGATGGGAAACAGATTGGTTCAAACTCACAATTCTCTCTGGGGCTGAATTATAAAGGTTATGAAATGTGAACAAATTATTTAGCTATTAAACAAGCAGCCATGGGAAGTAACCACAGTGTATTTTATGAATGATAATCAATAGAGGAAATATTAAACAATCACAAGATTTGCAAGGTGATGTAGCTCAAATTGAAGTTACATAATATCACTGTCAGCCTATATGTGCTTTCACATACATGTACTTGCTGTGTTCTAAAAAATAGGTCTGGTTTCTGAGTGGTGACACCTAGAGCCCATATAATCAGAAGCACTTCCATTTCTGGAAATCTTTTCTTCCCCTTGATCTAACAAAGGCATCTTCTGTTTCTGTGCAGTTTTGGAATAAGGCCTTACAAATGGCATTGACTATGTTCTCAGACAGGATAGTGTGTAAAACCAGAATATTTTAAACTTCTGTCCAAACAAATGTGCGAGAAACATATACAAACTGCAACTACCAGACAGTCGTCCTAGGTTTGTCCACTTACTGTGCACTGTCTTCTCAGTGCATCTATGTCCTTTCCATTTTTTCGACACAATTCAAAATCTTAAAGGGCAAAGACACTCTCAATTCAGTTTTTAAACTGAAATACATGTTACATTTATATTAAAAATAATAAAATATATAGTATAATTTAGAAATACTATAGAAACATTTTTTGACATCTTGTTTGTCTTGTAATTAGCAAATAATTCTCCAGTTTTGTTCAGAGAGCATCACAAGCCAGATTTTTTTTTTTAAGTCTACATTCTTATTTCGTTTCTTTCAATATTCCCAGCTAATATCAATTAGCTGACTAAATTTAAGTATATTACATTGAATTATATGTATAAAATCAACAACTAAAGTCACTAAACTTATTTAATATCCAGTATGAGAATTTCTTATACTTCATCAATGGTGCTTATTCAGTATGAATATAGAAGGGTACCGGAAAGCAGCCTGAAAGCCCTGCTAACATTAAGATGCAACCAGTTAAGAACTAACCCAAAAGTTATTCTAATTTTTCTAATATCAGAATATTAGAATAATGTATCAACAAGTACTTTCCAAATATTATATAGCCTATTAGTATCACGCTAACTTAATTTAATGAAAGAATCTTTCTGTATTAGTAGATTAGAAAGAAGGATAAACTCAAATATAAAAGAAATAGGGTTGCCGTCAACAAATGAGTGAGATTCAATTTTGCCTTCCAATTTGTAGGGCTGAATTGTGATTCTGAACCTTATTGATTTAGGAATGCAAGTTTAAGATGAAAACGCAGGTAATATAGACAGGCTTTTAGAATGCTTATCTAAAAAATGCTTGTACATTTCCCTATATAAATTTTCCTCCCCAAAATGACCTGTTATTTACTCTCATATCTTGTTTGAATTTAAATTTAAAGTTTTTTTAGAAAGCTATATGTTTCCATTTGGGTTTGCATTTTTCCAGTCTTTCTACTCATTTAATTTCCATAAGTAGGTTAAAGGAATTTACAAAGCTAGTGGAACTTACACTGAAATGCAGAAGGAAGTTGTAATTAATCGTATTTTTGTAACAGAATGTCTGTGTAAAGAAAAGGCTTATGTTTATAATCATTTGTGCTCACAGGTTCACAAAGCATCACCATAGCTGTCATAGATTTAATCTAACAAAAAACATGTAAAATCAAGAGAAGCTGAGCCTTTTTTTTCCAGCAAAAAATCCACAGAAGGAGCTTGTCCTTGTTTGGACTAGGACAGAACCAGTTTTTCTTTCAGTGATTTTTCCTTTCAGTTAAATTTCTTCTAAGTAAATGCACTTTCTGAAACTAACTGCATGTTTTTTCAGACAGTGTCCACTTCTAGGAATGATAACGCTCCAAGTTTATAGTTATCACTAAGGAAACAGTAGGAATGGTATGCAGAAAGTCTCTTACTTATGCTTATTCCTATAGAAACCAAGGTCACTGCTAAGTTTCTTATGGTCCACAAGTGAAAGGCCGTAAAAGAGTCGCACTGGCGGGGAGGAGCGGACAGGACAGGTGACCCAAAACTGACCAATGAAGTGTTCCATCCCATACATGTCATTCTCAGTATAAAGCTGAGGGATCATGAGGGTCTTGATCTCTTCGTCTATGGCCGGTGTCCAAAAAGGACTCTCTCAATTTTTCTCCTGCCCTCAATCCCAATTCGTATGTTCCTGAATCCATTTCCTATCTGCTGCTGAGTTCAGTTTGGGACTTCCCAGAGCCTGCCCTGCAGTGCCAGTGGTGACGTGATCATCATCGGGGGAGCTCAATCTTGGTTTTGTATATACGTGTATATACTTAATTATTTCCATTATTATTATTATACTGTTTTTCATTTTTATAGGTTATTAAAACTGTTTTAACTTTCCAACCCATAAGTCTCTCTCCCTTTTCCTTTCCCTTCTGGGTGAAGGAAAGGGTTAATAGACAGCATCTGCCATCCTTTTAATAGCCTGCCCAGCTTTAAATTTTGTCAGCGCTGTTTTCTGCTGTGAAGCAGAAGTAGAAAATGCCACCTTGTTCCTAAAGAACACACAGTTTCAATGGAATACAATTTCTGTCTGAAATCACATGACAACAGCTGCTACACTGGGATGACCATTCTTACTAATACAGATTAATATGTCCAATCTGAAAATACTAAGGAAAAGCATTGCAACATCTTCCCCTATGCTATGCCTTTTCAACTTTCTCATCAAATCAAGTTCAAACTTTGAATATACCAGAAGCAGCTGGGGAAAAAAAAGGACGGGGTGTGGGGTGTGGGGGCACGGAATTAATAAGAGAGCATTAAAATCAGTAAATAACCCAAAAGAACAAGACTGGAAACTTTCACAGGCAGTTCAGAGTCACAAACGGAATTCAAATGGACCAGAAATGTTTACAGGAGAAAACACTGAGCTATATCCAATGCTGAGTTTGAATAGCTTTATAGTTCAAGTTGCACCATATTCAAAGCTCTCACTAAGTTTTAAAATATGACTAAGGTAATTTACCTCCCAATATGGCATTAAATTTAGCAGTTCTTAATGATCACATATAATCCATTTAATTCTGGTGAACTGCAGCAGTGTAAGTGAAAATTGATGGAAGACTGATATAATTATACCCTACCAATAACCAGATTATTTTAAGAGGCTGTCAAAAAGATTTAAAATGTAAAGATTTTCTAAAGCTGTCCTGGAATAGTATTTAATAAGTATCTTTCTATGTTCAAAGAAAAAATTTTTCTTTTCTTAACTCAAAGATAAAATAAAATAACCACAAAGAGAGTTAAATTTATTAAACAACAAAATATTATCTGTCAAAACAACATATATCATAGAATCATAGAATAGCTTGAGTTGGAAGGGACCTTTAAAGGTCATCTAGTCCAATTCCCCTGCAATGAGCAGGGACATCTTCAACTAGATCAGGTTGCTCAAAGCCCCATCCAACCTGACCTTGAATGTTTTCAGGGATGGGGCATCTACCACTTGTCTGGGCAACCTGTTCCAGTGTTTCACCACCCTCAGTGTAAAAAATTTCTTCCTTATATCTAGTCTGAATCTCACAGAATCACAGAATCACAGAATCACAGAATCACAGAATCACAGAATCACAGAATCACAGAATCACAGAATCACAGAATCACAGAATCACAGAATCACAGAATCACAGAATGTTAGGGATTGGAAGGGACCTCGAAAGATCATCTAGTCCAATCCCCCTGCCGGAGCAGGATTGCCTAGACCATATCACACAGGAACGCGTCCAGGCGGGTTTTGAATGTCTCCAGAGAAGGAGACTCCACAACCTCTCTGGGCAGCCTGTTCCAGTGTTCAGTCACCCTTACAGTAAAGAAGTTTTTCCTCAAATTTAAGTGGAACCTCCTGTGCTCCAGCTTGCACCCATTGCCCCTTGTCCTGTCAAGGGATGTCACTGAGAAGAGCCTGGCTCCATCCTCTTGACACTTGCCCTTTACATATTTAGAAACATTAATGAGGTCACCCCTCAGTCTCCTCTTCTCTAAGCTAAAGAGACCCAGCTCCCTCAGCCTCTCCTCATAAGGGAGATGTTCCACTCCCTTAATCATCTTCGTGGCTCTGCGCTGGACTCTCTCTAGCAGTTCCCTGTCCTTCTTGAACTGAGGGGCCCAGAACTGGACACAATACTCCAGATGCGACCTCACCAGGGCAGAGTAGAGGGGGAGGAGAACCTCTCTCGACCTGCTGACCACACCCCTTCTAATACACCCCAGGATGCCATTGGCCTTCTTGGCCACAAGGGCACACTGCTGGCTCATGGTCATCCTGTTGTCCACTAGGACCCCCATGTCCCTTTCCCCTACGCTGGTATCCAACAGCTCTGTCTCCAACTTGTACTGGTACATGGGGTTGTTCTTGCCCAGATGCAGGACTCTACACTTGCCCTTGTTATATTTCATTAAATTTCTCCCCGCCCAACTCTCCAGCCTGTCCAGGTCCCTCTGAATGGCTGCGCAGCCTTCCGGTGTGTCAGCCACTCCTCCCAGTTTTGTGTCATCAGCGAACTTGCTGACAGCGCACTCTAATCCCTCATCCAAGTCATTAATGAATATATTGACTAGAACTGGTCCCAGAACCGACCCTTGCGGAACTCCGCTAGACACAGGCCTCCAACTGGACTCTGTCCCATTGACCACTACTCTCTGGCTTCTTTCCTTCAGCCAGTTCACAATCCACCTCACTACCCGATCATCCAGACCACACTTCCCCAGTTTAGCTGCGAGGATGCTGTGGGAGACCGTGTCAAACGCTTTACTGAAATCGAGATAGACCACATCCACAGCTTTACCATCATCTATCCACCGGGTAACATCCTCATAAAAGGCTATCAAGTTGGTTAAGCATGACTTCCCCTTGGTGAAGCCATGCTGAGTGCCCCTAATGATCCCCCTGTCCTTGATGTGCCTAGAGACAGCACCAAGAACAAGTTGCTCCATCACCTTTCCGGGGATGGAGGTGAGGCTGACTGGTCTATAGTTACCCGGGTCCTCCTTCCTGCCCTTTTTGAAGACTGGAGTGACATTCGCTTTCCTCCAGTCCTCAGGCACCTCTCCTGTTGCCCATGACTTAGCAAAGATGATGGAGAGTGGCCTAGCAATGACTTCCGCCAGCTCCCTCAGCACCCGCGGGTGCATCCCATCAGGGCCCATGGATTTATGGACATCCAGGTTGCTTAATTGGTCCCTGACCCAGCCCTCATCAACCAAGACAGATTCCTCCTCTATCCTGACTTCTTCTGAGGCCGCAGGGGTCCAGGGCTCCTCAGGACAGCCTCCAGCACTATAGACAGAGGCAAAGAAGGCATTCAGTAACTCCGCCTTCTTTTTATCCTCTGTCTCCAGGGCCCCCACCTCATTCATCAGTGGGCCTACATTGCCTCTAGTGTTGGCTTTATCTGCAATGTATTTGAAGAAGCCCTTTCTGTTGTCCTTGACCTCTCTTGCAAGGTTTAATTCCAAGGAGGCCTTAGCTTTCCTAGTTGCCTCCCTACATCCTCTGACAACAGACTTATATTCCTCCCAAGTGGCCAGCCCCTCCTTCCACGATCTCTACACCTTCTTCTTCCACTTGAGTTTGCCCAGCAGTTCCCTGTTCAACCATGCAGGTCTCCTGGTACCCTTCCTTGACTTCCTACCTGTTGGGATGCTCTGATCTTGAGCTCGGAAGAAGCAGTCCTTGAATGCTAACCAACTATCTTGGGCCCCCTTACCTTCTAGTACCCTGTCCCATGGGATTTCCCCTAGCAATTGCTTGAAAAGGCCAAAGTTGGCCCTCCTGAAGTTCAGGGTTGTGATTCTGCTAGCTATTCTGTTCCTGCCACATGAGATCCTGAACTCTACCATCTCATGGTCACTACAACCAAGGCTGCCCTCAACCTTCACCTCTTCAACCAGACCCTCCTTGTTAGTGAGGATCAGATCCAGCAGCGCTCCTCTCCTAGTTGGCTCATCCACCATTTGCATCAGAAAGTTATCATCAATGCACTGGAGGAACCTCCTGGACTGAGGATGGCTGGCTGAGTAGGCCTCCCAGCAAATATCAGGGGAGTTGAAATCCCCCATGACAACCAGGCCCTGTAATTGCGAGACTGCTCTCAGCTGCCTGTAGAAGGCCTCATCAACCTCCTCATCCTGATCCGGTGGCCTGTAATAGACACCCACAACAGTATCACCCCTGCCAGCCTGCCCCTTAATTCGCACCCACAAACTCTCAACTTGCTCCTGATCCGCCTCTGGACAGAACTCAATACATTCTAGCTGCTCACTCACATAAAGAGCAACCCCACCACCTCTCCTTAGCGGCCTGTCTTTCCTGAACAGGACATAGCCATCCATGACCACATTCCAGTCATGCGAGGCTTCCCACCAAGTCTCTGTAATTGCCACTAGATCATAGCCCCCCGACCGAACACGGATTTCTAACTCCTCCTGTTTATTCCCCATGCTGCGTGCATTGGTGTACAGGCATTTCAGGGAGCGAGCTGGGCACGCCGATTTCATCCCAGATTCACCCCCTGATTTCACCCCAGGGGGATGGGGGGCCTCCTGGTCTACCTCAACACTAGAGCATTGCCCCAGTGGTGCAAGCCCAGCTACTACCCCATCCCCCTTCGAATCTAGTTTAAAGCTCTCCGAATGAGCCCTGCTAATTCCTGTCCCAGAACCCTTTTGCCCCTACGACATAAACCTTTCCCATGTATCACTGTCACGCCTGTTGTCTTATAAAACCAGCCATTATCAAAGAACCCAAAGCCCTGCCTGTAGCACCAGTCTCGTAGCCAGGTGTTAATAGAGAGAATCCTACTATTCCATCCCACGTCATCACCTGAAAATGGAAGGAGGGAGGAGAAAACAACTTGTGCCCCAGACTCTTTCACCAACCGTCCTAGGGCCTTGTAGTCTTTCTTCATCCCCCTCAGACTACGGGATGCAGCTTCTTCCCCACCTCTCTGGAAGATCAGCAGGGGGTAGTAGTCTGTGGCCTTCACCAGGTTGGGGAGTTGCCTGGTGATATCGCTGATTCGGGCTCCAGGCAGGCTGCAGACCTCCCTGTGATGGGGGTCAGCTCTGCATATTGGGCCCTCAGATCCCTTTAGGAAGGAGTCTCCAACCACTAAAACTCTTCTCTTCTTCCTTGTGGAGGAGGTAGCTATACGCCTGTCAGGTTTTTCTGACTGTGGTGGGACCTCTGATATAGGTTGCCTCTCCACCACATCCCCATTGGACCGGCTGTATTCCACTAGGGCTTCATATCTATTGCTCAGAGGCACCTGTGGAGGCAAGGTAGGCAAGGAGGGCACTCGCCTTTTGCCACGGCCATAGACTTGCCTCCACTCACTCCTCTCCTCTAGGTTATCGTTTTCCACCTGAGAGGGGCAGAGTACAGGGGTCCCTCGATCCTGGGAGCTCTCCGGCAGGTGCTCCCATTTTTGTTGCAGGGAGGGCAGAGCCTGGCTCCACCAGTCTATCTCCATTTCAGCCTCCCGAATGCTCCTAAGCCTTTCTACTTCGGCTTGAAGCCTTTCAACCTGGCTTTGCAGTTGTGCCGCTCGGCCAAGCAGATCATCTACTTGCTCACAGCGCACACAGCCCCCTGACACCACAGAGACGCTGTAGCATTCCCTGCAGCCCGCAACCTGCACCATCGCCTCCTTCCGTGGGAGCTCTGTCTGGGTTCCCACATCCATTTTGGTCTTCTTCTGCCGGGTAGATACCATTTTTCTTCCACTGAACTGGGAAATACCTGTTGGTGCCACCCCTGGTTCACAGCTCCTTGGCACCTTCCTCGCCTTGTGCACTGGGAGGGAGTCAGCGCCCTCCCCAACGAGTTGCAAACAACTGCAGCCTCTCCTGCCCTGGGACACACCCAGTCACTGATGACTCACCCAGGCACTGCTGAGTCTCCCCCCTCTGGGCAGGGACTAGTCCCTGTCCTCCAGGAGGCTCTTTATCAACGGTAACAGGGGGTGGTGCCTCCGGCTATGCCCCCTCCTCTCCTGATTCGTTGCCGGGAACCTCCGGGTCCGGGTCCGGGGTCAGAGGGAAGCAGCTCGGGGCTGATGCTCGCGGGGGGCTCAGGGGGGGCCCAGAGTACGAAAAACCGCCCGGTTAAGCCTGATGTCGCCCTCGCCCCCGCACTAACCTCAAGTCGCTGCCGCTGCTTTTCGCTGCTGCCGCCGCTTTTCGCTGCTGCCGCCGCTGTCTACACTCTTTAAGTTTAAAACTGTTACCCCTTGTCATATCACAACAGGCCCTACTAAAAAGTCTGTCCATATCTTTCTCATGAGCCCCCTTTAAGTATTGAAAGATCACAATAAGGTTGCCCCAGAGCCTTTTCTTCTCCAGGCTAAACAACCCCAACTCTCTCAGCCTGTCCTCATAGGAGAGGTGTTCTATCCCTCTGATCATCTTTGTGGCCCTCCATTGGACCTGATCTAAGAGGTCCATGTCCTTCTTGTGCATAGGACTCCAGAGCTGGATGCACTACTCCAGGTGAGGTCTCATCAGAGCAGAATAGAGGGGGAGAACTACCTCCCTTGACCTGCTGGCCATGCTTCTTTTGATGCAGCCCAGGATATGGTTGGCTTTCTGGGCTGCGAGGGCACATTGCTGGTTCATGTTCAGCTTTTCCTCCTCTAGTATCCCCAAGTCCTTCTCCTCAGGGCTGCTCTCAATCCCCCCATCCTCCAGCCTGTATTGATACCAGGGTTTGCCCTGACCCTGGTGCAGGACCTTTCACTTGGCCTTGATGAACCTCGTGAGGTTCACACAGGCCCAATTCTCGAGCTTGTCTAGGTCCCTCTGCATGACATCCCATCCCTCAGGCGTGCCAACCACACCACTCACCTTGGTGTCACCTGCCAATTTTATGAGGGTGCACTCGATCCCACTGCCTATATCATTCATGAAGATATTAAACAGCACTATCCCCTGAGGGACACCACTTGTCACTGATCTCCATCTGGACATTGAGCCACTGACCACTACTCTCTAGATGCAACCATCTAACCAATTCCTCATCCACTGAACAGTCTACCCATCAAAACCGTCTCTCTCCAATTTAGAGAGAGGGATGTTGTGGGGGACCGTGCGAAAGGCCTTACAGAAGTTCTGATAGATGACATCGGTAGCTCTTCCCTTGTTCACTGCTGTAGTCACTCCATCATAGAAGGCCACTAAGTTGGTCGGGCAAGACTTGCCCTTGCTAAAGCCATGCTGGCTGTCTTGAATCACCTCCTGCTTCTAGCAGGATCTGTTCCATGATCTTCCCAGGAACAGATGTGAGGCTGACAGGTCAGTAATTCCCGGGGTCCTCCTTTCTACCCTTTTTAAAAATGGGTGTAATGTTTCCCTTTTTCCAGTCATCAGGGACTTCACCTGTAGCCATGACTTTTCCAATATCATGGAGAGAGGCTTGGCAACTACATGAGCCAATTCCCTCAGGACTCTGGGATGCATCTTGTCAGGTCCAATACACTTATGTATGTTCAGGTTCCTCAGGTGGTCATGAACCTGATCTTCTCTTACAGTGGGAGGGACTTTGCTCCCCCAGTCCCTATCCTGTGGTCCATCCACTTGGGAGGCGTGGGAAGAGAGGTTACCAGTGAAGACTGAGGCAAAAAACTTGTTGAGTACCTCAGCCTTCTCCTTGTCCATTGTTACCTGTTTGCCAGTCATGTTCATCAGGGAGGTACACTTTCTTTGCCCTTCCTTTTCTGGCTGATGTACCTGTAGAAGCCCTTATTATTCTTTGCGCCCCTTGCCAAGTTCAGCTCCAGCTGTACCTTGGCCTTCCTGTGATGAGGGAAAAGATTGAATGGACCCAAACTGCCTTTGTTGTTCATGGTATTTTCAATGGACGTAAGGGAGTTAGGAAGGACAATGCCTGCATGTTTTTTTTTGTGAAGAGTATAGAAATACATAATTAAAAAAAATTTTGGGATTTATTATAATATATAATAATTGCTCATGATCTAGAAGACATAGCGGTTTTATAAACAGCATAGTGATCCATCTAAGCTTGAGTTGGCTTAGATGTCAAGAAGTACTATGTTCAAAGAGGGATGTTATGTACCCAGTATAGGAATAGCATATCATGGATTCCAATACTTTCTGATATTTAATACTTTTTTTGAATGTTGTAACATTTACAGTGAAGTGCCACTTATATACAGTCAAAAACCAACTTTTTAAGATCACAATGTATACTTCAACTTTATTAATTATTGGCTACAATTATTGGTACTTTCCTAAAATTAAGTCCAGACTCCTGCTCTTCAATTAAAGTACTTTGATTTTCAGTTATCATGCATACTAACAAAATCTATTTCAGTTTCATTTTAGCAAACTTCTGGGAAAAAATTTTAACTGCTTCTGTAGCTTCTAAATTTTTGAAGGAAAGACATACCCTCATTATATTAGTGATGTAACAGTAGACTAAAACACTAGGCAATACTGAAAAAAGAAACCCCAGCCAAAACCAATTACATACAAGCTCATTCCTATTTTTATTTAGGAAATATAACTTCAGATTTCAAGTGGTCAAGAATCCCTTTTGGTCAGCCCGATCTTTGTACTTAAAGGCATCTGCTGGCACTGACGACACAGAACCCTATACTAACGCAGAAACAACAGGGGCTCTGACTCTGTTATCCACGTTTCCTAAGGTAACTTCCTCATTCTACTCTATAATGCCAACCGTTGGCTATACTGCATACAGAGAAAAGGTAGCTTCTCTTGCAGAAAAAAAGAATGTGTGAAGTATATGAAGATTTAACCAGCCTTGGTGTCCAGTAGAGTCATGAATTGTATTTCACATAAAATCTCTGCTCAAGGAAAACGTCAGCCTATTTGACTTACTGTAGCTGACAGAGATGCATATGTAAATACATATAGAAATTACTAGAATCTTGAATTTTATTCATGCTATACCCCCTTGCTTAAAGAACTAAAAAAATAAGTATTAATAGATGATAGTCATATAAAATGAATGTTTCTTTTCTAAAATCAGGACTTAAATATTCACATTCCTTAGTACCACATAGATACTGAATACTGAATGAGTTATCAGAACATTTTTGAAACAATGATTTCACCATAGCTAAAAATGTATTGCCTCATAATTATGACAGAGTTCTAAGAAATAAAACTGAACACAGGAACTAAAAGTGAAACAAATTTATTAATACATTAGAAATATGCCTTATGCTTCAATTACTCTGGTAGGTTGACTTACATTAAATGAAATATCATAGAACACAATTACTTAGATCACAGTTACCAATTACTCTAGAGTAAATGTAACTGATGGGAATAATAGAAGACCTAATTCTGTAAATCTTTATTTATAATTGCTTTTTAAGCTACTGTGATATAACTTCAGCTCCTCAGATGACAGGGAAGGAGAGGAGCAAGCAAAGATACTGGTGGTTTTTAAGAATTCAGATCCCATCATGGCTCAGACCCAGATTACTTTCATAGCTAAAGACTACCTTTTTATGGCAAAGTGGTTACAATAACAAATAGTGTGTAAAACTTGCATGTTCTGGTTTTATTGCTATATGTTGTTTCAGGAATTCTGCATTATGAAGAGGAGGCTACTTCAAATTGTAAACATATATGAAGAAGAGTTACAGTAAGCTATATAGTGATTTGTGTAAGAATGGGTCATATTTCACCTATAACAAAAAAGGAAACATGGCATTTTCTTAAACTGCATCTAGGATAAACTTTGTAGACAATAACAACTAGAGAATGCATTGGTCATCACTAAATTAAACATAAAATGGAATTCTGGGCTCCAAGCTCACATTGCCAGCTCATGTTATGCTTCTCATCAACCATCACCCCCAAGTCCTTCTCCTCAGGACTGCTCTCAATCTCTTCTCCGCCCAATTAATTAAGAACTGGGTAATAGTCAAATCTCTACACCTGTCAGCTGAAGAAAACAACAATCAAATGGGAGTATTTCAAACAGGTTCTACAGGGTGTGAACTAGTGTTATTTAACATTTTTAATCAGTGATCTGCAAATAAGTATGAAAGTCATCAGTGGGAAGATTTATATATTCCATAAAAGTTAGTGGAATGAAACGTAATGAAGAGAACACAGTCAAACAAAACTGTCTGGACTGCTTGATTAGTAAATGCTTAAATAGCATTTACTCTGTACAGCCATATGTACAATTGCAAATCTAGAAACAAGGAATGCAGGCCATGCTTACTCAATAAATGACAGTTTCTTATGCAGAGTATTTGTTTTCTTAGAAGTTTTTGGAAAACTGGTTGATGCAGTTTAGTGAGTTTATTGTCCTGTAGCCCATCTGCAGAATAAAATGTTACATTAATGTAATACTAAATCATGATCTATTAGAGGCTGGAACAGCAGGGTGGACTAGAACGAGATCAGTGAATGCTAGAACATGTAAACCACGTTTATATGATACTTGTTTATTGTATTTGGAATCATATTAGTGGCTATGCGTTTCTTTCCTTATCTTATCTTGTTTGTCATTTATCACTTGTGACAAGGAGGCTTACATCTGATTTACACTCTTACCTTGTGTACAGTCTTAGTGTCTGTGCAAAGAGCCTGTTCCTGTTTTTTTGGACATTATTTTTTTTATGAGCTGCTTTATTAGCAAGACCTTTGGCTATTAGTAAATTTCTGTAAGAAACCTTAGTATAATGCATACTGGGAATAAAAATACAAAGTAATATTACAATGCTTGGGCATGCAGTGACAGTGACTCTGAAAAGAATGTAGAGGTCATAATAGACAAACCTGAAAATGACAGAGTAAAGACTTTGTGTGATACCATGATATTAAAAAATAATACAAAAGTTAGGTTTATGAAAACTGACATACCAAAGACTCACACACATACATTGTTGGAATGGATTTTGGAACATTATACTTTTCAGTTGTCCTCATTTTAAGAGGGTGTTGAAAAAAGAGGATGCATAAAAGAGCCATGAAAATTAGTCTCTAGGCAAAGAAACTTTTCCTTGAAGGATGGACAGAAAAGAGTCCACTTAGCTTTTAAAGAAGAACTTGGTTGCAGCGTACAAACATATCTATGAAGAAAGTGTACTAGAGAGTACTGGGATATTTCATTTATCAGAAAAAAAAATATAACAGGAATCAGTGGTAAACTGGCAGTATCATGTGTCCTTTTAACCAAGAGGGTGGTGAACTCTGGACAAAGGAAGCTGTGAAGGGAAATGCACTCTCTGTCTATTAATATTAAAGTTGAATGCCTTTGTGGATAACAAACTTTAGCTAAACAAAAGTTACTAGCCTCCACCAAAGGATTCTTAGGGAACTCTAAGAATGTCCATGGAGATGAATATGCATAGGGACATTTCTGTATTAGAAAGATGAAAGCAACATTACCTTTTCCAGAATGTGTATAAACATAAATATATATATCAGTGTGAGTGTACACACATGATAGGAATATATGTCTATCAGCTTTTATCAATTTACAGTTCTTGTTTTCTAGAGCCAAACAAAAGCCATTAAAAATGATTTTGCTACTCCCTTGTTTTGTCAAAGTTCAGAAATCCTGCTCGTTTCATGATTTTTCAAATATCCTGATACTTGTACTGTGCTTGCTTGTCTCTTCTCCTGAGAAGAAAAGGACATACAACAGTGGGACCCTGTTTATCTCTAAGATGACTAGATGACCTGGTCTTTGCTCTACCTTTCCCATTAATCTCAAGGAAACACAAGGACTCATCCTTTATTTCTTGAGTGGGTGCAGGGTCTCAAGGTTTAGGGTTGTGTAGTCTTCAACCATCAGCTTAGTGTTCACTGTTTTTAATCACTGTTATAAGCATTTTATCTATCACAATACTGATTTTATTAACTTCCTTTCTGTGGTAGTGCCTCTTCAGTTTCTGAAAGAATTCTTTAGTGGCAGATAAGAGGGCAGCCGTTATTCCTTTACTTTTAAGAAATGCTGATTAGAAGGCTTTCCTAACAAAATAAATATATAAAGTTATTATTTAATTGTGTATATGGCATATATATGCCAGCTATATATATTGCAAATAAATAGAATTATATTTTATGCAGAAAATTGGATGTTACACAACAGAAAAGAGAAAAGTAAGTGTGACAGACCCATCATATATTGCAGATATTTGCAGTTACTATTTTTATGTTTGTTTGTGATCTCTGTAACCAGTCAAATGTTTTTGCATGTTTTGAAATGATTACCTCTCAAATTGCAGAAATGTTATGGCCATTAATAAGATACTTTCATTATACATTTTATCTATTCACATGCATTAGTGAGCAGAGTGAGTGTCATTTCCCCATTGCAGTAACTTGAGCAGACCTGCAAAAAATCTCATGATTTAACACCAAGATTTCAAAAGCTTCTTTTCAAAACTGTATATTTGCACTAGTGCATTATTTTGGCCAAATAATAAAGCTTGTTTCAAGGTCATGTCTGTCTACTCCTTCCTGTGTAGACATAACCTCAGAACTTTGTTTTAAAATGCTGTAGAATTTAAATGCTGGAAATTATATAAATGATGTAAAATGCTTTTTTAAAACGCACACCAAACATGGTGTTTAAGAAGGTAGATTGTTTAGGGCAAGAAGTGTGTTATATACGCACTTTGATTTATTCTGTATCTGGGCTGTACGTCACAACAGGAACCTCATAGTCACTTAATCAGATTTTAAAAGCACTGCCTCTTCACCAAAATGTACCATTTCTGGACATATTGTGCACACAAAAAAATTATCTCTCAAGTAGGCATTACTCCCAGTAATATCAAAGTGTTAGTGCGTTGCCATTTATTGTAGAAGTGGTATCTACAAGTCATCGGTCATTCATTTGGGGTGAATTCACATAGGCAAGCTTTTCTTCTTTTTTTTTAACATCCATCTGTTCACATAGTTTCCACAGATTGTGCTTGTGGTTCTGGCTGTCAGAGAACAAGAAGGCTTAGTAAATATATCTAATATACTTTAAAAGTAGTTTGGAAATGATTTAAGAACATGGAGAAATGTGTAGGCTCCAGGCAATCTAGTACCTTAGAGAATGTACCCATCCCAGAGCTGTAAACTCCAATAAATCATATTGTGAACATACTGTAAACATTTTCATTGTTCCAGCTGGCAAAATGTTTTTTCATGCACGCAACATAGGCCCCGTTTCCAGCACATTTTTTGCTCTTGACCAAAGGGACACAACTACATTTTTTAAACAGTATTTAGGTTCTGTGTTGCATATTTTGCATTCACTTAAAATACGATACTCCCTTTTTGACAGTGTCACACAAAAGCCGAAGAACAAACAATGAGTAACTAGAATAAAAATGTACAAATGGACAGTTAAAATACAACACGAACCAAAAATAAAAACCTGTCCCACATAAAGTAATCAGATCTAGTTAGTAGTCGTGTGAACACAAACAGAAAGAAAAATATTCATAAAGATCTATTTCTTCCAAAGTTGCATTGAGTCTTGCCTGTGGAAAAGATCCTAAGATAACTCTCCTTATTGACTATGCTGCAGAGGTTCTTTCTTCATTAGCAGCAAATAAGCAACACAGAACTGCATAACTACTGTTTTCTCTTGGACTAAAATTTAACTGGTGAGTGACTTTTGATTTTGATTCATTATTTGCAGATGCTGACAGATACAGGGTTTTGTAAGTTTAGTCATATATGTCAGAAACAAGGCAAAAGATGAAATGAATGAACAGTAGAAGTTAGAACTTTATAGTGAAATCAAAGAGAAAATAAAGCACAGATAGAGAACAGCATTTCATCTTGGTGCATAGAGCATACTGAGAAAAAAAAGATGTCAGGGCCTTGAGGGCACTGTTAGCTCTTGCTGTCCCTGCCTGGTGAAGGACCCTATTTCAGCACCCCTAGGGTCATCAGTCCCTGATACCGTCATGGAAGGCAATCACATTGGTCAATCATGGTTCACTCTTGGTAAATTCATATTGACTGTTCCCAGTTACCTTACTGTTCTCCTTGTGCTCAGAAATGTGTTCCCAGAGGACTCATTCCATGATTCTCCCAGGGGCCAAAGAGAGGCTGAACGGCATGTAGTTCCCTGGATTTTTGAAGACGTTGCATTTGTCTTTCTTCAAATATTAGGGGCACCACCCACATCTCCATGACCTTTCAAAGGTGATAGAAAGCAGACTTGCTAAGACATCCGCCTGCTCTCTCGGTATCCTCAGATGTAGCCTGTCTGGCCCCATGAACTTTTATAGATGGAATTCTTGCAAATAATCTCTCCCTTGATCCCGATCTTCCACTGGAAGTTCCCTTATTTGAACCCTGCGTCTAAATAGAGAGACCTATAATAGTGATACATAAGCTAAGTCTCCAATTCAGAGTTCATAATACTCCCAAACCACCACACCCCAATCACACTGCTGCAGAGCTTTTCCCAGTCCAGTCCATCATGGGTACTACTCACCTTACTCCAGAGAATCAGGCCCTCACATCAAAACTCCTGTCTTCTTACTGTTCTGTTCTGGAGCTCCCTGTTTATGCTACTTCTCTGTGGAAGCCAGTTCTGTAAAGACTTCCTGATAATCCACTTTCACTACCTCCACATTTCATGGCATCTCATGGAAAACATTTTAAACAAGAGCAGAGCAGAGGCTATACTAGGCAGGTGTGATTCCTGACTAATGCTGGGTAGGGCTGACATCTAGGAACCACCTATCTGAGTTTATTCCCATGGATTTTGAGCTTCCAGATGTGGCTCACGGTCTGAAGGACACCGACTAAGGAGATAAGAGCAGCCCAGCAGAGTTCTGCCTGGCATCCAGAAATCGTACTTGCTCTCTGTGTCACAGGGCACCAACCTGCTCAGGAGATTATAGCAGCTTGTCTTGGATCACTAGAAGCAAACATCAGCAAGGTGGGATGCAAATGACAGTGTGAGAAAAAATGTAAACGACTTCCCTCAGTCTCTGCCTTGTCACAAATAGTGCAATCCTAGGCAGAACTTCCTCTCCAGCTTAATTGCACAGCCACCAAGAACTGCTGTAGCTTTGTCCTGTCACTCTCACTTCTGCCTGGCTCTTCATGCCATGCCCTTAGCCCCCGTGCTAGTTGTCAGTATCCTGTGCCACCTTCTCATGAGCTGTCATATCCAACTGAGCTCATGTCTTTAGCTGAACTTTAGCTTTTAATTGGCCAGCCCTGCAAAAGAGTGCCACCTCTTATGTCTGACCAGATTTCAGACAGCTGGATACAGCTTTTTTTGGTGAAAAAACTAACCCTGATGAAAACAGGCATAAAAGAACACATGTTCAGGAAAAATTATGTGCATGAGTATCTGTAGAAGAGGTATAAACAGAATAGTCTGGAGATAGTGTGTTGGTATTTATGCAACATTTTGCAGAAATGACTTGTGGTCCTCTTTACATATATTTTAATTAATCAACATCAACCCTTGATCCAAATAACATGTGTCACCATCTTCAGTCAGGGATTCAATACTAAACCAGAGGAATAGTTTTCACAAACCACATATATAAACCCCAACTTTCTGTGATTTTCCTGTGCTTTCTCTTCAGTGAATCATATCAGTTCCATCCTATGATATTCGTAAGAATCTAAGCCCCAAAAGATTTGCTTTCCTGTGCACCTACTGCAAGACACTAGTTTGTCAATGTTTGTACTAAGCTTTAAAATATAACAGCCAACTAATATAAGGTATGAGGCCATTAGAAATAATCATATTTGAGAATCAGTTTGATGTAAATGTTATCTGCTCATTTTCACTTTAATCTAAAGAATGTTAAATATGCAAATCACATATCTTTGTTAGAAAATGTCAGCCAAATATTTTAAAGTATATGCTTAAAGTTAGGCTCGTACATATTTAATTGTACTGCACTATATGTTGTGCCTCCTTACTGAAAAAGGTATTTTAAGCCTGGTTTTTCAAAGTGTTCAGCACTTGTAACTCATTTTTCTTCAATTCAAATTTCACATACTCAGCAGTTTGGTACAAGAAGACTTATTTAGTGGTTTGTAGATGTAAATATCAATACAGAATCCTAACGTTAGGCAGTCAGGTTTAAAACTTTCTTGGTATGGTGTATTAAATTTATTTAGAAATATTCATTGGCCATCTGTGAACCCACAAGTGTACTATATCTCATATGGTAAGAAAATCTGTGGGTTTTTTTCTATGTAGCTAAGAAACATTACTTGTATATCACTTTAAATTTAAGCATGGATTATAGAGAAAGTATTTTGAAACTGTGATAACCTACTGCCAAAATACTGTTTACATTGACAATTTAATAGAGTGGAAAAATGTTTGTTTTCCATTTTGTAAAATTTAGGGCCTGATCTAGATGTGAATTTCTTCCACAGTAGATCTCACAAAAACTGTCAGGCAATGAGTTATGTAGCACCGCCAGTGAAATGAAATTTTGAAAGGTAATACACCTTTGCCAACAGATAATTGGACACTCTGCATAGGTCACATCTCAAGAAGGAAGTTTTCATCCTATATAGCAAAAAACTACTGAACCTTGCTGATTTCATTAGTACAGTGGACATTAGTGTTTATCGAGCACAGGTACTTATATTATCTAAGCATCATTACAACTGAGGATTGAGTTATTCTTTAAGTGTTTGAAAAGCAGAAGAGGTAAAGTAAGCTTAAATAGAACGGAGTTAAAAAGTGCAAGTTCCTCCTTTGCCGGTCTCGTTTTCTGATGTGACACAGAGAAGCATATAATATACATCATGCCTTGTCCAGAAGTCCATCTTTTCAATACTGATGGAAAGCCAGCCATGAAGGTGTGAGTATCCCATTTTAAACTCATAAATGGAACAATCAGCTGATCATATCAGGGTATGTAATTCACCTTATTTTTTTTTTTTTTGCTTAAACAGTTGCCAGGTAATCACCAGCAGCCCCAATCAATTAAAATGAAAAATCTTGCTAATTACAGAGAAGGAACTTAGCCTTTGTTGTCTCCGACACCAATGATCACATGAAGACTGCACTCTGTCATGCCTGTTGGCATATAGTTTGATGAGATTTTCCCACAGCACTCAAGGGGCTTTAAATTTTAATTAAAAGATTTCTGGTTCCTTCCTCATGATGTCACTGAAGTGAGCTGTCCTGAGCAGCTCAATTCTCAAACAACAGCAGAATATGAGGCATGGCAGTATATGAGAGAATACACTGGAGAGAATATTCTGAATCACTAAATCGTCTTAAATGAATTCTGGTTATTGATACTCATCATATTCTGTTTTTGAACTAGGAATAATCACTGATTACTGTGCATTCATCATCTGTTCAAAAAACTGAGTACAGAAGGACTGCTGCTAATATAATCTGTATTGGGCCTGAGGTTTATGTAACAAACTGGCTAGGAATTAAGCTGATGTGCCATGGCCATGGCAGTTCCCAAAACCAAAGTCTTGTACATGCTAAGCTACTTTTAACATTTGGAGATTTTCTTCCCAGTCTCAATAATTTAAATGTAGGCTTTAAATTAAGATTCTATACATATCTATAAATGAAATTGTACAATAGAATTTTAGAATCTACAGAATTAAATGTGTAATGCATGCATACTGAATACAATATAAAATGTGATGGAAATTACTAACAATTTGCATTGACATCCAGATGAATGTAAACTGAAAAGAAAAAGCACAATTAATTAACTTTAAGGAGAAAGGAAATAACTTCTAATATGTAAAACAGTATACCATATTATAATAAAGCCAAATTCACTCATGCAATACTGTTAAAGTCAGTAAACCTACACTAACAATAATACCTCTATACACAGGGGTATTATAGCACCTAGCTTGGAAAATTTTAACTATTAATGAAATGTAAATTCTTAATATTAAAGAATGTTGGCCAGTGAAGCATTTTATCAAGGATTCTGATACACTGATTTTCTCTGGAAATTTAGAAATCCAGATTGGAATTTTTTCCGCTGCATCTGAAAAAAGAATTATTTCAGAGAATTTATATTACTTGCGTTACATTGTAAATCAATCTAGATACAGCAACTTTTTATGATGGTCTAAAGAAGTCTCTTCCAGCCTTTTCCAGCGTTTGTTAAATTATCAGAATAAAAACTAAAAATATTGTGCTAATCGTGTTATTTCTTCAAATACTTACTATTCTCAGACATTTTTTTCATGTAATAGTTACAGAACAGTATTACCTCACATTATATATTTCCCCTCCAGGTAATTTGAATTCTACATAAGGTGGCTAGTCTTTCTCCACATGTTATTTTCTTTTAGTTTCTGTACTTTAATCTTACTATTGTCATGAAGTTAGACACTATGTGTATTGCTGACTTTATTAGAGTAATACTTACTTCTTGAAAGGGAAGGATTTAACATGTTTTCTCACCTCTGGCATTTGAAAGTATGTCTTAGATGTGTTAGATTTTAATAGAATTATAATTTTAGAACTTTCCAAGTATAGCTTTTCTTTTTTTTTAATATTCTGATAAAGTCCAGTAATGCAGTTAAACATATGTCAGCAAGTAGACAAACCCTCGCTACCTGCATGATTTGTAACATAAAAGATAATATTCATTCGTATGAGTGAGACAGTGTCAGGACAGTGCAAATTTGATAGAACTCCATATAAGTCAGTGAGCTGCTTCAGATTTTAAGTGCCCCAAAGGAGATCACAGTATCATAGTATATGATCTAACACACATTTAAATCAGTGCAATTACATTTTGAAGAATAAAATTATGTGGATTTTTTGCAAATTTTACACCTTGGAAACTATCTGATCATCACAAGTTGATAGCTAAAGACAAGTTCAACATTTTGCTAGTCAATTTGTTTTGGTCTTACTTTTGTATCTAATGGGGATGCTAACTTTTTTTGTCATTTTGTCATATACTTGTATCTCTCAGCTGACAGCCACAGGAGAGGCTACAATATGGCTAACTGCTGAAAACACATGAAGAGTACATTTTAAAAATTTTCAAAAAACAGCCACTGTCTTCAGGGCATCATTTAATTATTTTCCATTAGTTGATAAAGGAAGTACCACAACTGCATAAGAGACATGATCACTTGGGAAAAAAAAAAATCAGCTTTTCGGTAACTTTCAGATTGTATTTGTTTTGTTGATTCTTCATAAGTAGCTTAGCATAGTAATATGGCAAACTTAATTGTGTCTAGAATGTTAATGGAGATACGCCTGAAGCTTACACAGTGCTTCAGTAGTTGACACTAAACAGAAACTGATGACATTTGATACATTTATTTCATTGTCATATACTTGGTACATAGCAAGTGATAAGAAAAAGACTGAAAAATAATGAAATTATCATTTTAAGGCTTTTTAAAAAAGTTTCTATACCATTTTCAGGTACTGACTCAAATTATGAGGAAAGTTCGCCTTCATTTTCTTAGGTTGTAAACAAATATGTAAGTGCTAGAAGGAGAAAGGATATTTGTTTTTGAACACAAGCAATTCATACACAAGTTGAGAGGCAAAGTTTAAAAAAAATCACTCTTTGAATATCTTCTAGAGATGAGTATGTGGGTTATTTATTTTTGTTTTATCATAATGTGGATGTACTGATGTACTTTCAGGTACCTTTATCTTTTGGGGTTACAGTAGAGTCAATAAAAATATTTGTGTTTTCCTTCTGCAAAACAATACTATTTACTGGTCCCTCACATGTTGATTTACTGCTTAAGGCAAACTGCATCAAATGAAATCCTGGTATTTTATTAATTATAACTTATGAGGTCCTCTTTAGTCATAGAACAGAGTTGGCCACAGTGGTATTCAGACAAGCTTGCCCTACTTTAAAAACCAGCTGGTCCTCACACCACCCTGACATGAATAGTACTATGCTTCTGCTGAGTGAATTGCAACTCTTCTATTTTATTATGAATTTTACTCTAAATACTTTTTCTATAAATTGGAAAATGTATTTTTTAGTTTCAGTCTCTGCTCATTTAATAATAGGATTTCCTGAATAATCATGACAATGATATCTGTCTGGTAGTTATCCTGATTTCAGCCAGCAGTTCATTGAAAGTAAGCAAAATCTGGCAAACTGTCATGGACATTTAGGAAGCCCTCAATGTTGCGAGTCTGAAACTTGTCTTGACTCCTATTTTAAAGTGAACCTGGAGTTGACTGTTGAGTTTCAGACTGGTAAGGAACTTGTCCTCTCTTATTTAGGCCTTCTGTATGGATTTTGTGCCTCTAGTAGCAATAAAAGTAGATTTTACTTTTATTTTCTTTGGAAACAACAGTGGAATTCCAAGTTACTTCAGTAGATATAATCACTTTTTTTGGTGAACTGTCTATAGCCTCACAACTTCAGATATTGCATTATTTGCACTATTAAAAATAATAGATCATGAAGAACATGAAGAACATGAACTCATGAATTCTCTTTATGCAACAAAAAAAGCCAAACACTGAGAGGAAGAAATTCCTGGGGTGTTGATTTTAAGCAGAATGAATAATGATATGTTAATAGGCAGTTGCAAGTTATGTCTGTTCTCCACTTTATACCTTTGGCTAGTGAGTGCCAGCTGATATACAGAGCACGTATTAGACTTGGATGAACAACACTGTTCACAAAGATCCTAGTCTCCTATGTTTCTAGTATATATAGAATTCACTGGGGAATCACTTAAAGAATAATTGAAATTTTAGAAAGAAAAAAATCTTGTTAGTTTATGCTTTTGTAAGTAGTCATGACAGTAGATTTAGTAAAAGAAGCATGCTGATGTATCAACGACTGGGGAGAAAAGCAGCTTCAGTGTAGAAAGGGACTTGCAAATTCACAGAATTATGCAGATGGTAGAAAAAAAGACTTTACCATCAGAACCTATAGCTTTCATCAGGCAGTTGTGCAAGGAGCATAAGACATGATATAACACTGACCTTGGAGACATAAATCCCTATATTTACTACGTTGTTGAGCATAATTTGCCTGTCCATAGAGTTTTTTTCTTGCCAAAATAACTCCTCCCCTCTTTGTTGCCAGAAGCAAACCACATCTGGCTCTGGAGGTCAGTTCAGTCCTTGAGAGTCATATACCAATGAGGGAAAAAAAAGCCCTTGTAATATTCAGAAGCAGACTCCGTTCATTCAACTAAGAAGCCTTAGATATGTAATTACAAAGCAGGTGATAGACTACTGTGCATGCTGATCTTTAATCAACACATACCCAAAGCTAGAAACCCATAGTACAAGAAAATAACTAGTTAATTTAATAGCTAAAAGAAAGTCAAATGGGAATATGTTAAAAGCAGCCTGACAGTTTATTAATGTGCTAGCATTTCGTGTCAGTAAAACACTCGTTTATTTGGAGCCTATATGATAATTTTACCAAAAACAAAACGGATTTTTAAAAAGATCAAAATGTCAATAACCAACCAGAAAAATTTTAAATAAATTGTAGTCTAAATTTTCACTTTATTAGCTATTTTGTGAAGATTAATTTAGAAATATGAAATAATGACATTTTAGCCTTAAAAAGACATGGGATTAGGTGATTCTATGTCAATGTGCCTCCATTAAATATAATTTTCCCTAATTTACACCAGCTTGAGAAAGGATGAAGTCAGGTCTGTTTTGGATAAAAATAAGCAACAAGAAGTCATAGAAAAATGTGAGAGAGTTCAACATTTCCCTGAGTTCTTTCCCTTATTGTAGACAACAAGGTAAAATACCCAGGTCTGCTTCGATCACCTCATAACCATATGAACTGGGTTCCATATTAATCCATATGAACTATGGTTATGCAATGAAGATACTTTCCCTTCCCAGGCAAAGGTGGATTTCCCCTTTGTAAACACAGCTAGCTCCTCAAGTAGCAATGCTTGTTCCAATATGCAGGAAAAGTACAAGTTGAATGCCATTTGTTGTGTGTGAAATCTAACTTTTACATAGATTTCTTTTTAATTCCATTGATCATTGTTGAAACAAAATACAACAAAAATCGCGGAAGTTTAACAGAACAATAGAAGTCAGCAAAGGAAATGATCAAACATATAAAATGAAGGTTAAAAGGAATTTCTGCTTTTAATCAGCTGCAGAATTTTACACATTTACATTATGGCATCAGAAGTAAATTGCATTTGTTTATCCCATTGGTTGTCTGTTCAGATCACTTTAGCTTTTCATTTCACGTTATCAAGTGACTGAGTCACAATAAATAACGGCACTTGTGAGAGTACTCTACCTTTATGTGCTTGTAAGTGTTACAAAAACTTTTTCAAAATAAAAGGACAACACCTGGGAAACAATGTAATACATATATATGTTTCCATATGAAATACTTTGAGTATTATCAGAAGAGCAGTTGAAATGCTTAATGCAAAATTTTTTCTTAAATATGTAACTTTTGGTTATACATGTTTATAACAGTGTATACTGTCTTTAAGATAGTACTGTGGTGGCATTTAAAAAAAAAGGATGACGAAATTATAAGAGTGTATTATGTTTACACTAGTAACATCCTTCACTTTAGTCAACACTTTAGGCAGTGAGTGTTTGGTTACTCTTCTGGAAAGCCTTTTTTTCCCTTTGTCTCCTCAAGACCCATGAAGAAAGTTTGCAGGCCATGATTTAAGTGGTTACTTCTATGACTGTAGCCTGATAACTCTGATTTCCTCCTGTCTTCTGTGGGAAGTCAAGCACTCCAGGGAGGATTAAAACCTGCCTGGTGAGATTCTGATTTGGTACTTGTTAGATCCTGACCCAAGTGAACGAAGAACTCATGTAATTACCTTCCACTGGTACATAACATTGTTCTAAACATTACATGGACTTCTTTTATTATTTTATTTCTTGTGTCAGCTGTGTCTTTCTTGCCCCTGTCCCCTCGTATTTTTATCTATGAATTTTTGACAAAGTGAAGAGCAAAAGCAGAACCTCTAGAGCGGTGGAGGTGGCTGGTACAAGAAATGTAATAGAAAGTCTACATGAAACAAGACAGTAGAAAATTGTATAGAGAAAAAAACAATATATTTCAATAGCAGGGCTGTGTGCAGTACAAGCAGCTAAATGATAGATTACTGTGAGTAAATGTAAATATGCACATTTCTGCATTCAGTTATTGAACCGGCTTCAGTAAATAGATGCCTCTTGTAACCTCCATGCAGAATAAATAGAAATTGGATTCTGCATCAGCAATGAAACCACATTAGAGGGCAATATTTTAAACATTAGTCTCAATAAAAATACACCCATTTTACTCAAGGAATACATGCCCGACAAGGCAGCTTCCCAGTGTGAATTCAGTTGTATATAATTTGTTACCATTTAACACATTTTTCTTTCAGTCTATCCCTTCTGAAGGCCAAGTTAACTTACAGAAATATTTTGCTCTGTAATGTGATATTAAGGAACAATCTGTTCTTCTACCATTCATTGATGCATTTAATAATAGCTTTCACTGCTACCTGGGTTTATGAGTTCCTTAAATGCACTTTAAGGTCCCAATTCAACAAGGTACTTAAAAATAAGCCTACATTTGAGCATGAGTGCTAAAATCAGTGGGATGACTTAGGCACTTATTGAGTCAGGTCAATCATCTTGCTGATTTGGAACGTGCAAGTGAATTAGAAGCAGATGGCAGCACATCTCTCATTTGCTGGTTAGCAGGGAGGGAAGCATGTAAGCTGCATACCAGGTTTAAGATTTTAGAGAACTTGAATAGTGTAGACAGGCTGGAAAATGGATTGTCTTGCAATTTTTGCTTCTGATTTAAGTCAAAGTATATCCCCTTACAGAATCTCTAGGTGGGCTGCTGCATTACAGACTTCCATCTATCTGAATGTCTGGTGTATGTCCTCACATAACTTAAAATTTCAGGTTTAGGGGAGAATCATAAAATAGCTTTTCTGCTCCTTTTCCCATATCTGGTGTTTCATGCTACATTTGCCTGAAGAGATGTGAATTCATACAAGGGTTCCTTATGTTCCTTATTGGATACAGATTATGTATTTATATTTAAGAACAAAAAATGACAAATTACAATATCTCAATAAATGCAGGGACTTCTAATTAAAAGGAAGATTAAAAAAAAATGAAAAGATACTTAAATGTCCATTAGGAAAAAGGTTGGTAGCAGTCTCTTGTTCCCCCCCACCCCTTTCCTTCTTTGGAGTGCTATAAGATTAACACTCTTGATTTTCTTTTCATTGTATTACAACACTGCTTCTTTTAGTATAGTTAATATTGCTCTTTTCTGTTTTTTTCCTCCGTCTTCTCTGTGATGCTTTTCTTTCCCATCACTTAACCTCAACATGCAGTAAAACTGAGAAAGCTTTATCTGAACGTGCTTATAAACACTGGTTCCCTTCAACTATTAACATGTTTTGTATACATTCCTAAAGTGAAAAAAAAAAATCTTTCATTGAAGTGCTTATAAATAAAGGAGCTTATAACCAGCAGGAAAAGGCAGTGGACTGTTTTTCATTTATAAGCCCTTTTTGCTGTTTTGCCTTATTTCTAGTCACCATGTAATTCAGACATGAGAAGTTGATATTATTTTGCATCACAGGATCAGATTTCAGGACTAACTTTAGCTCTTTCCTTTCTTGACATGCCGTGCTCTTCACCACTCAATTTTAGCAGAGCCATTCTTACTTGCTCAGAAAGAACAATTATTGGACAACTATTGCCGTAGCAATACTGTGGAGGTATTTTTCTTTGAGTTTTTTGAGGTCGATTGAAGGAAGAAAGAGAGGACCTTACTCTAAAAGAGTATTTTGTCTTTTTTTGGTTTAAGTTATATAGAAAATATGAATATATATTCAGGTTTTGTTTCTGCAGTGCCTTTTGTCAAAAAAAAAGGCAACCCCTAACAGAAAGGAAGAATCGAAACAGAAAGAAATGGAGGATGTCTCACATGTAGAGATGTATTTTAGGTTTGGTTTTATAGGTAAGCTTCTCAGGCTCAAGTCAATTTTACATATGTTGTACTGATCAAGTTAGTCTTCAATAAACATTGTCTGCAAGATGATTTACAGCTCAAAAGATCTGTGACTTATCAGGGGGAAAAAAATAAAAGGCCATACCACATTTCAATTTTTTTTTTTATAAAAATTTAATTTCATTAAGAGACAAACTTTATTACAGGTCTAACCAATGGTATTTACATTTGAAACCCCAGTCTATTTAAAGAAGGAAAAAACGGATTCATTTAGTATCTCACAAACTTGAAAAGTGTTGAGCAAAGAGCATAGTACAGAGACCTGCCTGTGCTTACCTCAAGATGTAGTAAAAGTGCACCTTTCCTTTCAGGGAGAAAAATTAAGCAATGGTGGTGAAATGGCTATTTTATTCAAATGATTCCACAGGTTGGGAGGGGAAAAAGGAAACAGGAAAAGGCTCACAAAATTTTGATAGAAATAAAGCAAATACTTTCTCTTTTAGACAGAAGTGTTTCTGTGGTCTGCAAAAGACCACAGAGAAAGAGGTTTTTTAGGAAATACTATGCTTTTCCTACCTAAGCCTGGAAGAAACTGTAGGCAAGTGAACAAACTAGATAAAGATACTTTTCAACGGGGTAGTCCCAGATATTGCAGGTTGATTTAGTCTAAATTATGTAAGAAAGAGAGTTGACTGCCTTTGGGGAAGGTTATCTTAAAGAAGTGAGATATTTTCTCATATGTACACAGCCCTATGATACAGACAGATTTTTGGAGACAGCAGGAGTCTTTTGCAATGACATGAACTTTCTACCCTGATGCTGAAACCAAAGAACAGGTCTGCTAGTATAGGGACAGATGGCCAGCATGAACAGCTCAGGAAATAGCAGTCTGGAAAATGAGGTTTGCCTTAGGGTTTCCAGGTCATACTGCCATTTTTGGGTGTAGGACTTGATTGCCTTCTCCATTTCCCTTAACTAGAAACCTGGGAAAGCATGTTGGTTAACCATCTATTGTACCATAAATAAGCTCAAGAGGTAATATAGACCTGTGGCTGCATTATATATCTATATATATGGTAGAATACCTTTGGACAGTGACACTTGGAGAGTTCACCAGAACACAGACATGCACACATTCTCATGCATGCACATCAGAATACTGACAGAGAAGACAATTAACTACTTGTGATGAATAAATGTATAGTAAAGGACAATTTATATCAATTCTATATTCAATCCTCTTCAACTTGCTGGGGGAGGAGCTCTCAGGATTTGAATTTTGCAGTGGGATGTTAGCAGGTAAAAGTACATGTTGTTGGATATTAAACTGTAGTATGACCTTTCTATGCATTAGCTTCTCCACAAATCCTGCATGCATCCATGTACACATGCTCCCACCTCACCGCATCTCAGAATAAATATGATCTGGCTCATCTCTTCTTTGAGCTTTCTGTGATGGATAGGCTGCTACTGTTTACTCTGGTGCTTTGAGACAGGTGTTGCAACATATTTCTGTGATTAACACAGAACATCTGATTCAGCTTTGCTGAGATAATTTTTTCTTGAAACACAGAAATTTGTGATAATTGGATGAGAACTAATATTTAAATATTAAAACTACTGAGACATGGCAAAAGGAGCATGGTCTGAGAAGCTGATGAAGATGTTAATGTTTGCCTGATCAAGCTAGTAGCAATTGGCTTAGTGATATGCTGAGGCTGCAGGTACTGCTAGTTCACTCTTTTAAATAGGGAAGGGAAGGGAAGGGAAATGAAATTAAAACTGAAATTAGAGTCAAAGAAGAGCATGTACTCTTGAAGGTGTCTTGGTGAAATAGAATCCTATTTGTTCAGGTTCAGGTTAATTATAACAACATTACCCCCTAAAATAGAATTCTAAACAGCAATATCTATTGACATTAGCACCCAAATTCATGAAGTGTAGGGAAATATCTACTGATCTTTTATTTTTTTTAATGGTATATATATTAAAATTCGTTCATGTTCTTTTTTGTCTTTTCCTTCATGATCATGAACATGAATAGGACTGTAGAAATGGATGAACATATGTACAGGCACTATATTATGCATTTTACCTGTACTTTTATGATGTCACACTTCCGACCAAACACAGTTGAAGGGATGTGTTATAAGGACAGACAGATGAAGACCTAAAGTGAATTTTTCTGTAAATAATATTTTAACCTGTAGGCAATGGCTCCCCAGGCAGCTAGACCAAGCTTTAATGTGTTTATGTTTGGTTCTCATTGGTGAGCAAAATCTCTGTGTGACAAAAAGGATGTTGAATGGTTATAAACTGTCTGGGAATAACGTAAAAACTATCTCAGGGACAGTATGGGACTCTGTCCGCAAAGAGTAATATAGCATTTCTATCCGCATTGCAATTAAATAGAAAAATGACACAGATCTCCTTCTTGAGCTGCTTGGAAATTACTCTGCTAAAACGGCCTGCATCTCTCAGTTCCCCTGCAACATAACTACACTGAACAGTTGTGTTTGACCACTGTTGTAACTAAATATATAAATCTGCATATCTGTTAGGAAATTAGATACCACTGTGATGGGAGCGTATAAAGATAACAAATCAGGCCAGTTTCAAACTTCAAAGCAGCTCTTTACTGGATTGGGTACATATTGCCAGTGTTCAGTTCTTAATAGCTATCAATCATTATCAGTACATCTACAAAACAATTGGTCTTTACAAAGTTACCTTAAATTATCTGTCAGCACACAATACCATGGAACATAGGAAGTATCGTTAAAACTGATGGCTGTAGTCCTTCGTTGACGCGGCCAAGATGATCAGGCTTGAGTGTTTGTTGCTAAGGGAAGACAGAACTGAAATGGGCCTCCTCCTTTTTTTGCCATCATTTCTCTTACATCATTGTTGTGCCAGTCCCATCCCCAAAACAAAATAATGGAATCATAGAATCATAGAATTATTTAGGTTGGAAAAGACCCTTTTCCATCATCCAGCCCAACCATTAACCTAACACTGTCAACTTTATCACTAAACCATGTCCCTAAGCACCACGTCTACACATCTTTTAAATACCTCCAGGAATGGTGACTCCACCACTTCCCTGGGCAGCCTGTTCCAATATTTGACAACCCTTTCAGTGAACATATTTTTCCTAATATCCAATCTAAACCTCCCGTGGCACAACTTGAGGCTGTTTCCTCTTGTCCTATCACTTGTCACTTGAGAGAAGAGACTGACACCCTCCTCCCTACAACCTCCTTTCAGGTAGTAGTAGAGAGCAGTAAGGTCTCCCCTGAGCCTCCTTTTCTCCAGGCTAAACAACCCCAGTTTCCTCAGCCACTCCTCATAAGACTTGTGCTCTAGACCATTCACCAGCTTCATTGTCCTTCTTTGGACTCTCTCCAGCACCTCAATGTCTTTCTTGTAGTGAGGAGCCCAAAACTGAATACAGTATTCAAGGTGCGGCCTCATCAATGCTGAGTACAGGGGGATGATCACTTCCCTAGTCCTACTGGCCACACTATTTCTGATACAAGCCAGGATGCTGTTGGCCTTCTTGGCCACCTGGGCACACTGCTGGCTCATATTCAGCTGGCTGTTGACCAATACCCCCAGGTCCTTTTCCATCGAGCATCTTTCCGGCCGCTCTTCCCCAAGCCTGCAGCGTTGCATGGGATTCTTGTGACTCAAGTGCAGGATCTGACACTTAGCCTTGTTGAACCTCATACAGTTGGCCTCAGCGCATTGATCCAGCCTATTGAGATCCCTCTGCAGAGCCTTTCTACCCTCAAGAAGATCAACACTCCCACCTAACTTGGTGTTGTCTGCAAACTTACTGAGGTTGCACCTGATCCCCTCATTCAGATCGTTGATAAAGATATTAAGCAAAACTGGCCTAAATACTGAGCCCTGGGGAACAAAGGGAGTGATTTAATCTACTTTTGACATCCAAATTTTGGAATCCAGACTTGTTCAGGTTTCTTTTATTCTGCAGGGTTCTTCTGGTTCCATCAGAGCCCTATGGGACTAGCAGCCAGTCATGGGTGGAGTTCCTTGCAGGTTTGATATTATTCAATATCTTTATAAAGGATCTGGATGACAGGGTTGAAAGAATCCTACTTGTGTCAGCCGTAGGGATGACAGTAAACTGGGAGATAATATAGATAAACTGGAAGGAAGGGTCACCATTCAAAGAGACCTGGACAGGCTGGAACGTTAAGTAAGCAACAGCTGCATGAAGTCTAACAAAGATGGAAGAATCCTATCAACAGTACAGGCTGGGGTCTGACTGGCTGCGGTGCACCTGCAGAAAAAGTTCTGGGGATCCTCGTGGACAAGAAGTTGAATATTTATCATAAAAGCACCCTTGCAGCAATGAAGACAAACCATGTCCTGGGTTGCATCAAGAGTATATCCAGCAGATCAAGGGGGCTGATTGTTCTACTTGACTTTTTTCGGCCACAGCTGGAACACTGTGTCTGGTTTTTGTCTCCACAGTTCAAGAAACATTAAAAAACTGGATGGGGTTTGGTAGCCACCAAGGGCACCATCAAATGGCAGGAGGGTTGGAGAATTGTGATATGAGGGAAGGTTAAAGGAATTAGATTTGTTCAGCCCAGAGAAGAGGAATGTATATTTGGGGGGAGTTATCAGAGCCTTCCAGTACTTAAAAGGTAGACACAGAGAAGATGGATGTGTTCCTTTCACAAGGATGATGTGGCAAAAGTGGGTATGGACACAAGCTGCTTCACGGGAAATTCTCTCTGAATATAAGGAAAAAAAAATCTTCACTGTGGCAATAGTAAAACAATGGTTGTCCAGAAAAGTGGTGGCATCTTTCTTGTTGGAAATGTTTAACACTTTGCTTGATAGGTCCTTGGATAAATTAATCTAAGACCCTCCTTTCAACAGAAGGTTGGATCAGATGGTCTCCAGATGTCCCTTCCAAGCTAGACTTTTCTGTGCTTGTAGGATTCTGTAGTCTTTCCTGCTCCTTTTGTAAGGTTGCTCTAATTCTAATGTACACCCTTCCTGCTTATTCTGCAGAATTATGTTAGTTTTCCGAGCCATCTTTCTTGTCTGCAGATTTTATGTCTTGCACTTATTTTCCTTCACCCCATTTGTGTAACTGTACCACAAGTCTCTGTTGACCTCTTTACAGTTACGGCTCAGCTGTGTTACAAAATGCTATTGTTGATGTTAAAATGTTATAAAATACTTACACACTGTCACAAATTATTCAGTTTTGTGCACTTCTGTCTGGGTTCATGATAGCAAATATTAATTGTATCTTGCTAAGTATGAATCTGCGAGTAGCTGTTACTGATGGTAACAGTCCTTTAAATCCTTGTGACTCTGGTACTGCTGACTCCTTAAATGGCAACCTTAACGGTGGTCGTTTAGCACCGGAATGTAAACTTTGTTCAACAGACTCAGGAAACAGAGAATCCGGTAAAGGTGGATACAAAGCACGTTTACCCTCCTTCTTGTCCTCCTGCTCAGCCTCATCCATAGAGAGATCAATGAGAGGGAGGGGGTTTCGGAGGGGGTTTCTGCCAAGCCTCCTGTTCAGCGTCTGAATCAATTAGTCCAAATAGAGCTCGTGTTTTAGGGCGCACTATCAGTCCTGATGGATCTGTATCTATTTTACTCGCTCCCCTCTCCTCAGCTTTTTTCGGAGCCGTCCGTACCGACGGCGATAAAGGAGCTGCCACCGGTACAGCCACCGGGGCCGTGGGAGGTTTTGGTCCCACAAGATATCACCGAATTTTCACCATTCCTCTACTTCAAACAAGGAGTCGGGTTGTTGGAAACAGCCTTTAACTTTCCCATAGGCAACTATTCCTGACAATTGTTTGATACAATCTACTCCCCGCTTTTCTAAAAAGCGCTGCAATAATTCTTGGGCTACCTCGAAATCCATATTGCCGGCGATCTCTCCGTGCTCCTTGGTTAAGGCACTCGTGCTCCTTGGTTAAGGCACTCCATTGTAGGACAAATCGTTGATGCAGCCTTCCCGGCAGCCCTCACAGACGGCGAACCCCTTTTGGACGGTTCAGGCTCCGCTGGTCGACACGCTGCGCCAGTCAGCGTTGGGTCGATCTTGGCCCCCCGGTCGCTGCTACCGGTGCTTCTCTGTGTCCGCTACTCCTGCTCATTTCCTTCATGTCCCTGTTCGGGCGCCATTTGCGAGTAGCGGAGAAACAACACGCAGACAACTCATTATGAGTGATAAAGCATGCGTCACTTTATTAGCCCAGACAGCATCTATTTATACAGTGGATTTTAATTATGCCTACTAGTCAACTATTGATTGGCTGAAGCTCTACAAGTTACTTTTGCATATCCCTCCTACTTGCGGTTAGCCAGCTGTGCTTCTTTCTCATTCTCACGGCTCTCACTCCCCCTTTAGTTAGTTGCTTACGATCCCTGTCAAGGTCTCAGTATCCTTGCCGTTCTGCTATCATCAGCATGAATTGCAGTTTCGGCCAGAGCCTGAGGCCTAGTCTTGCTCGCCTCAGAATCTGCTCTGCTCGTACAGTTGTTCCAATGAGCCATGACCTTTGTCATGCAGCCAATGCCCAACATGAATCCATTTTGTGCATGCGACAGGCCTGCTTTGGCCTCATCACATAAAATGCCTCTAATCATTTTAGGACAAAGGGATTTAGGTGAGATAGAAATAATTCTCCCAGACTAAGGTGCTCTGAAATGCTGCAGCAAGTAGTAAGATGGGAAGCAATTAAGTTTCTTGGGGGTTAGCAACCCAAAATGTGCATGAATGGCAGGGTAAAGGCAAAATCAGTTTGTGTTGAAATAACACAACAATTATCTGGATTTTCCAAGGACTAATAGGTGTGCTTTTTTTTAATAGGAAGTGAATATATATATTTTGCCCATGTTAATAGGGAATCTGCTAGCAACAAAATTCATTGGACTGTTAGGTAAAGGACTAGCAATCTGGAAGTGCCTTGTGATGACAGGCCTTCGTATGAAAAGGTTACTTGACTGGTGGGCAGGTGGACAAAGGCAACTCATGACAATCTCTTGGCCAGATAGAAACAAAAATGAACCATGACCTGCACTGTATGAGCTATTGCCAGATAGCTCCCACATGTATTAACACACTGAAACCTAATTAAACCACAATCTTTTTATCTTGTCTTTCTCTCTGCATGTTTAGGACAAGTAGAAGCCTTCATAAATCTGAAAAAATATAGATCAATTAATATGCACACAAGCTGCCTATTCAGTAATGGTAATAATCTAACACAAATTCCCTTTTGGAGACTCAGAGTAACATTAAAATACCTGTTCCAACTCTGGTCCTACTTGTGCTGATTTCTCAGCAATGTAATATTATTGATTTCAGTGGTGTAAATTGAGCAAAGATGTTGCTTGTTGTTCCCAGTGATTAAAGTATATGGACTTAATTGTTCTATTAGTACTTCTATTCTATTAAGCTTATTGTACACCACATAGTTTAACATTGTATTTCTCCCAATGATTTTGTCTCATTAGTTACTTGACCACTGTATTAACCTGGACACTCGCAGTTTGGGAAAAAAATATTTTACTTTTACATAGTTCTCTAAATCCAGACGTGTACAGGCAAAGACTATAAAGAGTGCCTATAACATATTTTGAATACATTTCCAATTATTTTATAATGCTTATTATGATACTAGCAGTTTTATTACAGAACATGTTAAATTCTTATCCCTCAAAATTGTAAGATTGAACAAAGAGTGGTATGGGTCAGATCCATGTTCTGCCAAACCAACTAGCTTGTCTCTGACAGATGCTGCCTGCAGCAGGTGCTTAGTTAAGAGAACAGCAGCACAGAGTACAAATACACAGACGTTGTCCCGGCTTCCATTAATTTATAGCTCATTGAATTTCTGACTTCCAAATGGTGCCTTTTATTTCTAGGCTAAGCAGTTTTCTTTTATTCTCATGAATTTGAATCATGGATTCATAATCACTTACCTCAGATTATACACTTATGCATTGTACTGAATATATTTTATTTTTATCTGATGGGCTTGTGAAAAATATTTGTACATTCAGCTTAAGATTCTGAAAGACTTGTATTATTCATTTCACAGTGCAAAAGAGAAATTATTTCCTTGACTTTCACTTTTGCTTTAGTTTTCTAAGAATAATTATTTTCTTCAGATTTTTATGTATTTATAGGTGTGATTGCTACAGAGGACCACCACTACATACAGTGACACAACCAATCTAGATGAGGAGAGTATCCTACATGGTAAAGGTCTGAGTAACATTAAATATTCCTGCACTGGTTTTCAAAAATATAATGGAAAAGGTGAGTAGGTGGAACTAGATGGAGGTCATTACATGCCGTCATATCAGGAACTAAGACTGTGCTGTGTATACTTCAGGAGCTGTAATAAGAAGTAATTTATCTGTTATTGTCTATCTTTTCTTCTCATCAACATATGAATAAAAATTTTTAGTCTGTGAGTGCACTCTTCCCTATCGGTCCATAAAGTGGTAAAACAGAAGCATCACAGGAATGGCAAAACTGTACATGTCTGAGAGCCTTTTTGCTTTCTCTTGTTGCAAACTTACTCTTGGGCATGTTACTGAAATGTATTGAAATACAATTGCATACAGCATTCTCTCCAAAGTGGATAATAGACTGCTTTTGTTTTTAATGTTTAGCTTTGTTTTAACTTTCAGTGGAGAAAATGTGCCCTATTTTACTGTACGTACACTATGGAATAATTTTTTATCAGTTTTACATTGATATTTCCTACAGGAAAAGGAATGACTAGAATAATGATCTGTATAAATCAGAGAACCATATCAACATATTTTTAGATCTGTTACAGGTCAAGTTGATTTTGTTCAGCCAGCACTGCTTCTTTAAGAAATTTCAAAAAGACCACATTTTATAACGGGAAGTGTCATCTGAGAGTATGGGGCAGTTGGTGAAAGGATTTAATCTCCCATTTTTGTTGCCATGTAAGAGCTGACACATCATTTGCATTTCTAGCATGTCATTTCAATTTCTGTCTAAATACCCTAGCACTGTCATATGCAGATAAGAAGGTGGAAAGAGGCTGCAGTGATGTTCTTCCCTGGCAATAACAATGCCCTTGGTGCAGCTGAAGTTATGGGACTAATGAGAAGTATTCTCCATTCCCCTTCTACTAATTCTGCACATAACACAGAGATACAGCAGCACCTGTACATATACCCAGGATGTAAACCCATGGGAAGAAGATCACCACTGCAGCAACAGGTAGTTTATTGTGGAGATACAAACCTGAAAGATACAGGCAGCCCCATCCTTTTTGGATCTGCAGAGCTGTGTAGCTATCTAGCTAGTGCTGGTATCAGGCAGATAGATACAGAATTTCCTATTCCAAACTGGTCCATGCTCCAATCAGCAGAGTAGCGTACAACAGAGTCATGATGCTGAAGCATGAGTGTGAGCTGTATGTGCTGATTCATGTTGCAAAGTAATGATAGTAAAAGACAACAGTGGAAGAGTCTGCTATTAGTTGCTGTCCTGATGTCCTTACCAGCTGCAAATGATCCATGTACTGAACAAATCCTTAATAGAACAAATAATATTTTAGTTAAACCTGTATTTTGAATGAGTAATCAGAAAATAATCTAATCTTTTGCTTGTTGCCAATTTTCAGTACATACTTCAAAATGATTGTTTCAGTTCAGTTCCAATTTGAGGAAAAATTGTTTTGGTCCAGTTTAGAAGCAATAATTGTTCCCATTTTTTGTTTAATTAAATCTTCTATTACAATGAAATTTCAAGGGAAGGATTCAGAAATTTGAATTTCCATTTTAAATAAATTGCACTGTAGTTCAATCACTGCAACTCAGAGATTCTGATGACCTATTTCCTCTATGTGAATTACTTTAATCTGAATTTGTTATCAAGCTCAGTCTTTGTTCCATCTTCAAAGAAGCATTATCAAAACCGATAAAAGGACTATTCCAAGCCAGAGAGCATTTCATCCTTTCTTGCTTCTTGGTTTTATACCGGCTTTTTACCTAGTAACTTCATTTTGGAATTTAACATTGCTTGTGCTGGGATATTTTATTAGAAAACTCACTGTGACAAGTTTACTGGGTACAGACCTTTCGCAAGCAATATTGGATCATGGTGGCTAAACTAGCTTTCCACAACAGAAAAAGCAGTTGAATCTAATTTTGGTTTAAAGAAATTCGTATTCCTTCCACTGTTTTAGCAGCAGCTTTGACACCCTTAACAACAAGTATCCTGGAGTGTAAAGTACATTTAACTGCCCATCAGCCCTAGCTCCCATTCCCAGACAGTAATACTGGGAAAGCTCCTTTTCCTTGGGCTCATCTGGGAGCAAAGCAATTCTGAGCAGCACGGTCTCACAGCTCCTGCTTCTTTCAGAGCTCAGAGGGAGCTCAGGTGGATAACTAAGCCTTTCACAGAGGCAAGCATGGCTAGGAAGTAAAAGAAGACTGCATAGTTAAGGTAGTTCATTACAGCTCCAAAGATCTGGAGTTCTGTCTACACTACTGTCAAAGAGTCTGTGTGACGTTCGATAACACAAAGGCAATTATTAGTTGTGTATTTCTCATTTGCTGGCTACTCAGTTTGAAGGAATTGATAACTGTAGCAGGAATTAATGCATTTTAAATACATGAAGCTACAAAATGCAAAGCAATCTGGAAAGTTAGATTCTGTATCTTTTATATTGGCTATGTGATATAGTAAATTCTTTGATTTTATAGTCTCTGTCCCTTGTCTGTATAATCACTCTAATAAGCCACTCACAATTAACAATGGTGTTACAAATTTAAATTTATTAAATGCTCTGCTATTATATTGATGATCTTTGTAGAAAAGTTCATGAAGAAGCTAATAATTCTGTGTTCAGAGCAGGGGTTGAATACTGTGCACTAACTGATCCTGCACATAAAAATGGAGCTGAATGTGACTAGATGTTCATTAACTAAGAACAGCCCTTTTTCTGCAGGAACATTGTATGATAATACGGAATAAAGTACTGTGTAATTATGTATCTAAAGAATTAGCATAATGATACACACAGATTAAATTATTGCTTTGCAGACAAACCATATTCTAGCATTCCCTAACTTGTGAATGCTTTTGACTTCATGATGATTTGATACTGTGTAATAAAATCTTGGTGGGAGGAAGTACTAGATGATATGTTAAACCACATATATTAAACTAACACTTTTATATATTTACTTCTTCCGAAGAAAGGTCAGTGAATATTTACATTATCAAGACTTTATTAGAAGCTCCCAATTGCCAGCATGACATTTTTTTCTTTAGAGAGAAGGAGGAGAGAAAGTCGTTAAAATTAAAGTTAGGGAAACAAGCACAAGGTTAAAGTAGCCATTTTACACTTTGCTGCTGCTGATCTCAGTGCTCTCCTTTTTACTTAGTTAGTATTAAGCTTCTTTAGCCTTATTTTAGTCTTAAACTAATATTGTTTTTCAAAAAGTAAACTTTTATTGAAAGATTTTTTAGCAAAAATATTTTGGCTTGAAAATACCGTAGAAACGTTTTGCGTGCCACACTTCTTTAAAACAATATGCATTCTGAAAGAAAATAGTCTTGAGATCTGTTCTTCAGAACATGTCTTCTTTCAATTACTTAGGTTTACTTTATTTCTGAAAGTAATATTGCCTTGTGTTTATTAGGAGAATGAGAAGAAAGTTTAAATTCAAAGCTGAAGAGAAAAGTCCCATTTGGTATGGCAACCTTTCCCCTGCAAGTTTGTGATGCAGTCTGTTGTCACTGGAAAATAAAGATATAGCTGTGTTCTTCTGGATGTTGGTGTCTTATCTTAATGACTAAAAATGCATTTGAATGGTCCTGCTACTATGGTAAGAAAGTAAATTTGACAGGGCAAGTATGAGAATTGTCTTTTCTCAGTCTATTTGGAAGGATAAATGGTTTCTAACTCTGCCAAGACTTCTGGATGGGTCTGAGGAAGAAGGGTTATATCTGTGCTTTGGTCTCAGGAGAGGAGGGGTCCTCGTGCCTGATGTGGCACTTTGAGGCCAGATCTTTGCACAATTAAGACAGGATCACGTCTATGGTATAGTTAGAAGCATGTAGCAATATTCTTGCTCTGCACTAGGCATCTATTTTGCTCACTAACCTTTCTGCAGAAATCTAAATGTGATCTCTGCTCTACTGCTGAGAGCTGCTCCTTCCCTCTCTCTTTCTGAACAGCAAAGAAAGAGGAGAGGATTAATTATTGATCTTATTTCTGGATAAGGTGGGAAGTATATGTAGGGGACAATCAAAAGAGCAGGTACGATTTGCCCATATTTTTGAGAGAGACAGGGAAACAACTTCTTCTGTAGTTTGGAAACAGCCCAGTGGCCGTGGGCCTGATTGATTGTCTTGTTTCTTTTCTCATGGCAAAGGTGAGAAGATGGGGAAAAGAGCAATATACTCAGACTGTTCCTCCTTGCACATTGTTCTTTTAAACCAATCAAATCAAACAAAAAAACTCCCAGCTTTATCTTCAAGGACTCACTTCAACAGAAAAAGGTAGCAGTGGCAAAACTGGTAAATAACGTTCTCTAATTCTTTCTCTCTTGACTAGAAGGATTTGCCTGAAAGTGCACACAACAGAAGGAGAAGGGAATTCATGCTTGCAGAAAATTTAGCTGCTGAGACACGTACGAGGTTTGACAGTAAGAAAGCTTTGTTCTGGAGAAACAAACAGAACCAGTCAGGAAGGATATGAGCTTAGCCAGATGGATGAGCCATGTGTAAATTCTGGCTAGCACACTGGGTCATCCCAGCTGCGCAAGCTGAGGAACAAGTTTGTACCAGTTCTTGCCACTGTGCTGTTTGAGATCCTGATTTGGTAAGCCTCCTGTTAGCATGAGGGAGAAATGTTTCATTTTAGCTGTTTTTTTATGAGTCTTTAACATTGCATTTTATGAGTCTTTAACATTCTGCTTATTTTCATCATATAGGAGGTCTTATAAAAGTGTGGGGTGAGCAACAGTAGTTGCCTTTTCATCATATTCCCCAAGTTTTCCTCTATGTAGTTGTTTTTCTTTTACTCATTTGGATATTTTATCAAAATCTAGATTGGAAGGAGAGAGATGTCAGGAGAGACGAGAATATAAAAAGTCACAACGTAAAGCAAAGTAAATGGTGTAGGAAGAGAGAGAAAAGGCACCAGATATTTTCATTTGAGAGAAAAAAAGAACAAAGAAAGTTACACTGTATGACCCAGTGGGAATAAAAAAAGGTGATAAAAATACTGTTTTGAAGTCATTCAAAGCTTTCTTTTTTAAGTTTTTTATTTTAGTGACAGATTTTTGTATTATTTGGGGGATATGGTCTTCATAGCAATATGGCTATCTCTGTTTACCTTGGTGTTTATTTTCATCTGATTTGTATAAAGCAAAATGTTTGAATCATTGATGATTTTTTTCTGTTTCTACAGTGATATTGTGTCAGTTCAAAAGTATTACTGAAAGGTTCCTGTTTATCTTTTCTGACTTAAGAAAAAAATCTTTGCTCTAAATCACACATTTTCTATGGGAGGTATATTAGTTGCACATTGAAAAATATATTTCTGTTGGCTACACTGGTGAGGAATTACCGAGCTGATCACAAAATAGGTGAGGGGAAGGAGCTGATTCCCTTCATGTGTTTGATCTTTCTTGTGTGACTATGAGTGACAATAAGCCATGATTCTCAAATATGCTTGAGGGAAGAAAAAATAAGAAAATCAGTCTTTCTGACCTTTGATAAATACGATCTGGAAAAGAAAATAAACCATGAACACCATTAACACTGTGAGTATTCTGAAAATGCTTGCTTATTTTTCATAAGCATACAACTCAAAACACCCTCAGCTCTAAAACCTATTGAAGAGTGGATCTATCCTAAAGAAAAAATGGGCAGATGCATGAAGAAGCAGAAGTGGGAGGATACTGTCTAAGAACTAGAGTGGAAAAATTTTCCCTATACTGTCAAAGAATTAAGACTGATCCTGTCTATATGTGGGTGCATGTGTGCATTTGTATAGAGAGTTTTAGTAAAATTATGAAATGACAATCTGTGAAAATTTCTCACAAATACTTGTCAGTCTGTGATGCAGCATTTCTTCTCTTGGTACACAACAGTGTTTTTACAACAGATGTAAAAAATGGTAAACAAATCAAGCAAGTCTTATTCCTTTGTTTCATGCATCTCCTGATTTAGCACCATATAATAGAGTTGGCAAGTGCAACATCCACGCAATAGGTGTCCACCAGAAAATCTACACCCAAGAATGAACACCGAGCACAAAACTAGCTGTCCTTACTTTGGTTTGTCAGAGGACCCAGGGGATAATCCACCAGCATGAACTGCAGATGGCCATTTTGGAACGGAGCCTAGGAATCACAGGAGAGTGGTGGGCTTTTATACATACTGATATATCAGCTTTTGATTCATAACTACCCATACCAGCTCATAAAGACTGAAAGGAATGAATTAACAGAAGAAAGAAAGGGAGCTTTGAACACTTGCATGCTCTTTTTTGCCTGCTTTGGAGACAGTCTTGTGCAAGTTTAGAGCTGATTCTACCTTCAATGTCTTTTAAAAGTGCTTTGGTTCCAACTGAGCATTTTTCATAATGTCATTCTAAACAAAGTTAGTATTCAGATGACTCTCTCATGCATGAACAAAGTAGTTGAAATGGCTTGTAAATATATTAACAGGGCAAATATGTATTAACTTGCTGCCTTAGGTTATAATCCTTCCTTAAAGGAAGATAATATTTGTGTAGAGTGAATAGCTTTATTGAATTATAACTTAAAATGTAGCATTACAGGCTGTCAATAAATGACATCATGTTTCTGTAATGGTTGTATTTGAGGAGAGTCACCATAATCACAGAAAAGCAGCTGCTTAGAGGAGAAGATCTGGAAGGTTTATCAGATCTCTTTTTCTTTTTTCTCAGAGAAAAGACTGAAAACAGGACTCCTTTTTACAAATACCATTTTGTTCTAGTAACTTGACTCAGAGTACATCTAGATGAAAATCTAAGAAATATAATACACATTCAGACATTAATCACTTGTCACTTCCTATTCTTTTGAGCTCTAAAAAGATGAACACAAAGACTCTTTGTTCATCATTTGTTACCAAAGAATAAGTAGAGGTTAGCATTTCCTTTTAGTTCAGACTTTTCAGATCAACAGTCTTAACTGCTAATTTAAAACATTAACTTCATAAATTTCAACTTTGGATCCAGATGCTTAGAAAATAGAAATAAAATATTGGAAGTTGCACAAATTATTTTGGCCAAAACTCACGGTACTTTAAAGGTATAAACATATCTCTTTGGTGCGTGGAAAACTCAGAAAACTCAGGTCTACAGTGGTGAACAGAATTAACTAGTCTTCCTGGGATACAATAATAAAGTTCATGAGCTCATTCTAACTCTTCCATATCACATACACTTATACAAAAAGGAAAAAGAAAAATAAACATTCCCAGTGTATTCTGAGATCTGTTGAGAGATGTTACCATTTGATTTCACAGGTTCTACAGAATATATATATTAATAAACAGGCCAACAGTCTGACTTTTCCACATATGGCACTTTTGACAGTACTGCGATGCTGCAGGGTTGGCAGATGGAGCAATTATATATTTTCTATCTAGGAAGTAACCTTTAAAGTAAGACACTAATGTAACATAGAATATACTATGATTTAAGAATTTTCTACTTGAGTTCTCACTAGGTAATAACTTTCAGTATTGTATCTATGGAACTATTGAGATTAGTTTTCTCTAATTAATATATCTATACAGCAGACCTCTGACATTCTACTCCTACATATGGGAATATATCTGAGTTGAGCTCTTTGATGAACAACAAATTAAGTGGTTTTTTTGTTTTAATACATTAAATGGCTTCATCTTGCCATTGAAAAATCAGGAAAAAAAATTAAAGAAATGTCAGCAAAGCCATTTAAAAAAAGCCAATTTTTAAAAGATATTTCCTAAAAATTAACTTGAAAGAGGTTTTTTGCATTCTCTTTGTATCATTTTTGTTTTTTTAAGTACATTCTCATAAACAGTAAAAACATATGGAATTTAAATAAGATATTCAGAACATATTTAATCTATGTTGAAATACCCACTGTGTAGATGTGTATTTTTTCGTATTTCTAGCCTGTGACTTCCAGAATTCTTTCATCAAGAGTTCTGTTTACTGAGATGCTGTTCACAACACACTGGAGCTTTGCCCTTCATTGAATGTATCTCAGCCTTCACCTTAATACCTTGTGCTTCTCTATTTAATGACAAAGAACAAAGTCAACCCGACAAAAACAAAGGAGAAAATGCTACTGTGAATATATTAATGTAAATTGATTTTTATGTAACATTTTACATTTTCATTTAACTCATAGTTATCAAGAGATTACAAATAAAGTATTCAGCAAATTTATACTCAAGATATGCCTCATGGTTTATTCCGTCATGACATACAGGTCTCTGTAGCTAACCTTCAATATATGCTACTATTCAAAATTTAGCTTGTGCATAAATAAACTCTCCTTGGACAACATGCTTGACTTAAAAAATATGAAGATACAAGTTATTTACTGTCTCAGGCATTCATATTATTTTCTTTACCATTGTGTAAGGTAGACTTTTCATAGCAAGAGACTAGTAGCATGGCTTCTTGAAACTCATGGTTAGCTTAACAGATCTATTGGCAACCAGTGCAGCTATTCATCTGCATGAGAACAGCAATAAGGTTTTATAAGGAGGTTAGTATTATATATCATACATAGCAAATGTTTTTCATTTCAAATTTAGTGATAAAATCACTGATAAAGTAAGGAGGGGAAAGGGAAAAAATAAGGGATAAAGGATTATCTTCATGTCTCATTAACCAAACAAATGAGCTTCAGGATGTCCTTCTCTCCTCTCCTATATTTTTCCCTAGTTTTTCTCCCCCCTCCCCAATATTTTTTTTTTTTCTCCTTTTTTATCTTTTCACAGAATCACAGAATCACAGAATGGTTAGGGTTGGAAGGGACCATTAAAGGTCATCTAGTCCAACACACTGCCAAAGCAGGTTCTCCTAGAGCACATTGCACAGGGTGGTGTCCAGGTGGGTCTTGAATATCTCCAAAGAAGGAGACTCCACAACCTCTCTGGGCAGCCTATTCCAGTGCTCTGTCACCCTCAAAATAAAGAAATTTTTCCTCATATTGAGATGGAACTTCCCATGTTTCAGTTTGTGCCCATTGCCCCTTGTCCTGTCACTGGGCACCAATGAGAATAGTCTGGCCCCATCCTCTTGACACCCGCCCCTAAGGTATTTGTAAGTGTTGACAAGATCCCCCCTCAGTCTTCTCTTTTCCAGAATAAACAGACTCAGCTCCCTCAGACTCTTCTCATAAGGGAGGTGCTCCTGTCCTCTAATCATCCTTGACGGCCTCCGATGGACTCTCTCCAGTGGTTCCTTTTCTCCCTCTATTTCCTCCTTTTCCTCCTTTTATATCACATGACTAGAATATCAAGAGACTGAGAAATTCCTACTATGGGGCATATAAATAGAGTAGTCATGATTATTTTTATTATTGACTTCCCCTAAGGGACCTCTTGAGATCATCTAGTCAAACATTTTCCTACCTGAGCAAGGTCAGCTACAGCAGATTGTCAAGGACTGTGTTCAGCTGGGTTTTGGATATCTCTAAGGATGAAGACTCCACAACCTCCCTGGGCAACCTGTCCCAGTGTTTGGCCACCCTCACAGTAAAAAGTCAGTTTTAGTGTTCAAATGGAATTTCATGTTCTTCAATTTGTGCCTGTTGCCTCTTGCCCTGTCACTGGGCACCACTGAAAAGAGTCTGGCTCCCTTATTGTCATCTCTTCCCATTAGGTATTTATAGGCATCAATAAGACCCTCATGACCCCTCTCTTTTCCAGCCTAAACAGTCCAGTTGTCTGTGTCCCTTACTGTGCGAAGATACAAAAAGATGCAATAGCTGGAATCCTCTGAGCTGGATACATTCAAATGGAGTTAAAGCACACACAACAGTGACAATAATTAACCAACTGGAACAATTTAGAGTGTTGAATAATGAGTTTTAAATCAGTGAATTTGCTCTGGGAAAGGACTTGTCTACTCATAACATTCATGGGGCAATGAATATCTTAATTTTATCATGTTCAACTTTTAATGCTTTGCTGGAGTCAAATTTTCTATAGCTGTTGAAACCTGGCTTTCCAAAAATTGGCAACTTTTACTTTCTAAGCATGAGCATGAAAAAAATACAGAGCAAAAATTATAGCAAAAAAATTGAAATCTGAGCCCTAGCAACACTAGATTTTCACTCATTTTATTTCTTCGCTTCCCATTCCCTGCTGCATTCTCCTTTTCTTCTTCTCCCAGATGTTCTTTCTATACTGCTTTACCCATGCCCCAGAGATGCATTTTATTTGATATTTATAAGACTATAATGATAAATCTATTTCATGATTCTTTTTAAAAAAATATTTAACAAGGCATTTAACAATAATGAACTTTGACATCACCTTGATGTCTCTATGACATCAGAGTCTGCACATCCAGTTCCACATTGTGTGTCCAAAAATGTGTCTGGCCAGTACACCATGAAGAGTTCCTTGACTAACAGAACTGTACTTGAAGATCCCATAGACTGCAAGGGGCTGCAAAGATGGCTGGTGAGTGGGAGAGAACACTCCCTATCCAGCCACAACAGGTACTGTGAATCATTGATAAATTAAGTAGTAAAATGATCCTATGGAGTAGGCATACCAACAGATGCTTTTCTACTGGTTTCAGAATAGCTAATTAGCAAAGTGAAAACTAAATAATTTTGTAGGAAGATTGGTTTACGGTTGTGTTAAGTACTTTACAACTGGAAGATGTACATGATTGTTGGGGTTTGCAGTTCCTGATAAGCACTACCAGTGGTTCTCCATAATTTTGTTACTTTTAAATTACATTTTTCCTTTTTAAGAAATATATTTGTTTGGATTACTATTTATTTCAATGAGAGATGGAAGAAAATGTACATATTTAAATCCAGAACCTTCACTTTTCTTTGAGTCATTTCTCACTGAATAAATATTCTCTGCAATGCTTTAATAACATTTTAGTTATTCTATTACATATTTCCATGGGAGTGGTGGAATTGCAACAGATTAGCTCACACAGCTCCCGTGTTATCAGAAGTTTCTGCAAGATACTTAACTTTTTAACTGCATCACTTCAGAAAATGGCAAAGTATCATATAAATGGCATCTCTTAGGAAACCATAATTACAGAGAGTTGTTGAATTGAATTCATACATGTTAAGTATCACATACATTTTCTTATGCTGATAGACTTTACAAAAAAAACCAGAATGGAGAAAGAAGGCAACAGTAAGAAAGAGCTTATTTTCTACTCAGTTTTTTGTTGCTTCCCTATTACAAGCAAGCTTAAAGAAGCAGAAAATGTTCTTTTAAAGGCATCATATAAATAGAGACCTCATCTGTTAAGTCAGAAAAGCCCTTATTAATGTGTCGGCTCCATAGCCTAGATGCATACATATGTCATACAGTACAACAGGACATTGTTTGCTGTACAGCCTTCTGGGTTCAGACATATGTCGTTTCATATAACCAAACACATAAGGCTCGTTCAAACAATGCCTTCTGACAGTAGGTATGTATTCAGGGAGACAGCTATTAACATAGTCCACAAATACTGTGTTATATTTGTGTCTGCTGTCTACAAGGAGAGAACTTTTTGCCTATAATGTTTGCATAGCTCCTTTGAAATATGTCATATTATTACCTCTGGTCATTGAGATGTGTTGTTAAGATGTGCTGGGATACGTTATGCCTTTAGAGAAGTAGTAACTTGCCAGCTTGGAGCGCTGGGTGGTGGGAAGTGTGTGGTAGAGCAGAAGAGGTACTAGAAGTTATATTATTTCCCATTTCAATTCAATGAGAACAAAAACCCAAACATTTTTCCCTTGACCCTCAGGCAGTACTGAGGCTTAATTCTTGCTTATGTTCTATTGGATACATGTATCTATCATATTCCTGTCTTCAATTATGTTATTACAGGCGGGATAAGATGATGCAATGTTTTTGTTTTTAACTTTGTTTTTTTTCCTGAAGCTTCACCTTCACACGGAGTTAACAGTTGATAACTGTTCTTTACCATCAGTTTGTTTTTTCCTCCACATACTACTACTGTTTTATGAAATGGAGAAAGGGAATTTTTGGTTTTCTCTCATTGTGTTGAACAAGAAAAAATCTATTATTTGGTTTTGGGCTCTTTTGCATAAGATAGCTGTGAATCTTGCACAGCTGTTTGTTTGTTTCTTATTTTAGCCACAGAGATCCTCCTTAATTTCTCTCATTTTGAACGGATTTTATTTCTTATCTATTTCAAATTTTTGGAACGTAAACTTTAGCCCCTTATGTCTTTACCTGGAGAGTAAAAAAAAAAAGTTTATTTTCACAGCTTTATGGAAAGCTATTGTGAAATGCCATACAGATATGTGTAAATTGTTTCTTCTGCCCAAAAACTTTGGTAGAGTACAGTTAAGATAAGATATTTTTAAAGGAATACTCAGGCTGACAAAGTAGCACATAATTTAATATATTTTGTATTCTTCCAAATAATATTTAAGATTACTATTAATAAAAGGGGTTTAAAAATAAATTTAATTGCTCTTACTTTATTCCCCTTTTGCAGTCAGTATCATTTTATCTATAGATAAATGCACCGTTTTCCTTATAAACTTAGTCATTTAATCAATTTCTCTTACTTGCTTTTAAATAACAGTGGCAGAAAAGAAACATTCTGAACATCATTAGAACATGAAAAAAGGGGAGGAATCTGTGGTATATACATGATGTTACTCCTAACCTGAGAGCGACAATGCTATTTGAGCTAGTGTACCTAAACCTCAAACTAAGCAGCAACATAAAATCAAGTCTGGTGAATAAGAGAGTAATATATGGGTAATTACATTAGAAGCCTGTAGGAAACAGAAAAATAAAATTTGAATAAGCGCGATTCCATATTCCATCCTAAGTTAGACATGAAACATTAATTTCTGTATCTTTAGCCTAAAAATGACAAACTCAATGAAAATTCACTGATCTTTTTTTTTTTTTTGATACTAATGCTCATTTGCTGTTTATGGACCTTTACTGGTATTTGAACAACTGACAAGAATGTTGCTGTATAGGAAGACAAAAGGTTAAATGTGTTCTCACTTGAATTTATTTATACAGGCAAAGATAGTTTAAAATAAAGGATTTTTTGAGTTCCAATAGGTTTTAACATTTTTACTTGACTTGTATCCCAATGAAGAAACTATTCAAATGTACAGATATTGATATTTAATTAAGAAAATCTTATTGAATTTATATGTAGGAATAATACAATACTGAAAAACAAACCAAAATTTCCATGTATATTGAGAACTGGTAATGGCTACTCATAAATTAACTGTTTCAAAAATTCTTTTTTGTTGATTAAATGAAATTATTAAACCCAATACAATATTCAACATGATATTTTTAGATTTAAGATTATGTGCTCACAGAGGGTTACAATTACAGGAGCTCTCCCATTTGTGGGAGTTTATGAGGCTCAGTACACACATTTTTTTCTGTAAGTGCAATGCTCAGATTTTAATTGGTTACTTTAGCTATTTAATCCAAGCATGTTTTAAAGCTTTCTCAGTAAGAAAATTAGGTACACGTGTACGGGAAAGAACTGTCATTCTTTATATAAGTCAGGATTGCAATTTTCCTGTTGACATCACTTCGCTGGAATTCCTTTATCCTTACGGAGCTGAATGTCTTCATTCACAATTACAACTTGACAAGATAGCAAAGAAAAAAATCTTCCTTTTTTATCAATTACAAATGTACCTAGATTGCCCTCATTCTTACTCCTTTTTTTTTTTGATAACTCGGTTATTTGTCTTTCCTTTTGAAATATGTTATTTCTTTATTGAACATGACTTCTCTTTTCATGCAGGGAATCACTTCTTCAGGCCATTTAAAAATACAGCATCAAAACACAAATATTAAAAGTGTTTATCTTACAAATGCATTGTCAAAAGGATGAAAGTGGTAACTCCGTTAATTTTGCATGGTGTTGGTATCTGGTACCAGTTTTGGGTAAATGAAGGGGAAAGGGGAATATGTTCTGAGTAACAATAGACTAACTGTTTATTTCAACTGGTATAAAATTTTGGTTTTATTCTATTGTTCTACAAAGGTTCAAATCACGTAACAGGGACCTCACCTTACAAGATAATTTTTAAAGGAAGACAGTATAAGATAAATAAGAATAAAGAGAAGTATAAGATTAATAAGAAAGATGGGGAAGGACAATAGTATACAGAGATAATTACACATGTAGATAGACTTTCAATATTTTGACGTACAAATTTGCATGGGAAAAAAGAATCTTTGAAATGTTAAAATTTAATACTACATTAATTTTTTTCACAACTAATTACAGTGATTTTCCTTACAACCAATGAAAAACAAATAGATTTAACCTAATTTTAGGGTTTGGGTTTTTTTTCACTGTATATAGCTCCAATTCCATTATTGTCAGAAGAGGGGTTACATTCTTCACCTGGTTAGAAAGTTGTCGTCCTTCCTCTTCCTTCTCTTCCTGTTACCAAATCTTCAGAAATTAGAAAAATCCTTGTAGGCACATGAGAAAATTCTATTCGGGTGTATATTTATGTGTTTATCTTTGTCAAGAACATTGTAATTTGTTTTAATCATTAAAAGAAATTTGTCTTCAGGAGAGTATACCTGCTGCAGTCAGGAAAAGCTATGTAAAATAAAATGTTGAGAATTCATAAAGGACAAATAAATTATCCAATAGTGGAGTTTCTAAAAATGAAGGAGTATTTTTAAAGAACATGACAGAGATGTATGATAATAAGTTACGGTTATAACTACACAAATATTTCCTATTAAGTCTATCACATCTTACCATTATTTTCATAACTTTTAAATGAAAAAACAATAAACCACTTTTGTTTTAATGATGTGGCATGTTGGCTTTAAATAAAATATTTATTTAAGGTAACTTTAGCCTTTCAGTATAGAGGAAAATCAAGAATATGTTTGTCAAGTATCAAATGTAGATGCTGGACTTGTCACTATGTCTGACTTAAATTCCGCTGATTGGTTTAAAATTTTCTGAAAATTTGTGTTTTTAAACACCTACTATATCACAGGAAAACAAGCAAACTTTGAAAATGACAGTTCAGAAACATGCGTGGGGGGCAGATGTACAACGTAATTACTCATGATTAACCTGAGCTAGTGCTAAATTTAACCTTAACTTCACAGAAATACAAGTTAAGTAAACAGCTTTTTTCTACAGATGAGCTAGAATTAAAGCACTTCCTACCTTCTGCTCTGTTGCCTGAGGTGTTTCCAAAAGGAGCTGGTACATAAATACCAGTGTTATGTCTGTGCCAATGAAACAAGGATGAGGTACAATGTTGAACCAGTGTCATTTACATTTCTTACCTATGTGTGGTTGATCTCTAAAATTTGCCTTACATCATAAACAGACAAGACATGACTTGCGGTTGTTGATTGTTGGTGAAAGTCTGATTTGGATTTGTTCTTTTGCAGAGCATTTTGGGTTGTCAGTTCATATTCTTAAACTTAATAAATGCCCTTGTAAACTAAATAAAGTGAAAAGATTATAATGGCAAAAAGAGCACACAGAAGGGTTTCATAAATGTTACTAGAAGGTGAGAGGAAAGGTCACAAAGTGTGGGACCAATCCGTTGATGTTTCTTCCCTCAGTCCCAAAGCCCAGCACATGCTTCTTCCTCTTAGTTGGCTATTCAGTCATCTTTCAAACGCATATCTGCAATATCTGAGTTTACTATTGTTATCATAACTGAAATTTTAGCTTTAATTTTAAAAGTGAATTAAATTTGTGAGAAGGGCAGGAAGATTATTGCACTCTCTCAACACTCGTACTACATGGAGTGCATAGATGCTGGAGAAGCAGAAGAGCAGAAAGACAATATTGCCACAAGAATAAATGAGTATAAACTGGTTACAAATAAGTGAGAAATATAAAATAATATTCTTCAGAAAAGATCAGAAGTGTATTAAAATTTGTTAGAGGAGTTACATGAAATGGATGCCTATGAGATCAGGAGAAAATATTGGTTTGGGAAGTCTCTTTTAGTCCTTATGAAAGCCTGAGATAGGGAACTTTTGGTTTAGGGATAAAATATTTTCAGGAAGGGTATTTAACACCTGTCTAATTGTCACATATCCCTTTTTGCATGTGATATACATCTACTGCATTAATATATTATTTGTTTCCACAGCTTTATAATCTGGTCATAAAACTTATGGCCAGATTTAGATGAGATTTAACTGCAATAGCCATTTTTTTTTCAATGTGTAAAGCATAAGGACATCTCTGCAAAGTGAAATGCAGTTATATGCAGATACATTTGAGCCCTCCTCTGAATGAGCTTGTTGTGAAAACGGAATGAGGGTTATCATAGCATTTGCCAGGGAAAGCTAAGACAGATGTAGCAACATGCTATTTAAACCATCTTTTCTTGGGATCAATGTTTCTGACATCACTGTCCTGTACTGTATAAAGAGACCAGATACAGCATCCCCATGCTGGATTGAAATCCCTGCACTGCATTAAGCAATGGAAGGACATAAAGGCAGCATACAGAAACTACCAGAAAAAGGCATAATGCAAAAGCTTAATCTGGTAGAAAAATGGACTAGAAATATATTATTTCAAACAGAAAAATTACGCAACCAGTTTGCAGAAACAGCTAAATGCAGGAATACAGCTTTGCTGTTAAAAAAAAAAAAAACCAACAGTGTGAGTGAAAACTTCTATTAGCTGAACTGCTGGGTATCCCAATTAATACTTCCAGAACTTGTGGGTTAGGAAAGCTAAGGCACTGAAAAACTCTGTGAACATAAACAATATGCAATACCATGTGTAGGTCATTTTATTTCAGACCATCTTCTCCCACTTCCAAATTTAGAGAATCCAAAACTTAGATATTTTTTTTTAGTGCTATCTCTTTTAGATACCTGTCTTTTTCAGTTTTTTTGAGGCAGGCTGACTTGGTTTGGATACTTAGAGAACTGGACTTCATCTTTCAAATCAAATGATCTGTAGCTGTGGTGAAAATCATACTAAGCATGAAAATAATAAATGCCACCTGAAGCCTTCATAGTCTTAGTACAGCTTTGCAAGGCTTTGCAGCTGCCAGGACAGTGAGGGCTTATGTCTGATGATCATGTATTCTCCTTTCTTTCTGGTTGTTGTTTTCAGAGCCATTAAACAATATTTGGCCCAGTGGCAATAGGACTGCACCCAATGTGACACCTATTCAGATTTTGAGCTGTTGATCACTACTATTTGAACCTGATGGTCCAACCACTTTTTCGCTATCCTTGTAGTCCACTATTCAGTCCATATTTCCACAAATTTGCTCCAAGTTAGTTCAATTGCAACACTGAAAAATGGAATAGTGATAACAGAATTCAAGTATCGTACTTTTAAGTTATTAATATTCTTTCAACTTATTTTTTTAGACAGATCTGGAAAGAAATCACTGTGCCACTGTGTGAGATTGTCAGTTTTTTTATCAAATACGTAATTAATGGTTAAAAATTTGTTTAAATGATGCTTATAATGGGCATTTTCACACCATATGAATAAATATTGACCATCTTTCTCTTGTCATATGATTCTGTCTGTTTAGTGAGAAGTAAAGAACAGAATGCTTGAGGGTAAAAAGAATAACTTGATGAAAAAAATGGATCTATTTTATTAGTGTCTCTTGGAATTTTTTACCCATTGGATATAATTCCTATTAATCACTCATGTTTTCAGCTAAATTTTTATCCAGCTGGTAAAGGCTTTTATACTTTTATGTTCATCAAAGCCCTGTAGAGGGTCTTTGCTAAAACATCAGGTAGACCTTTTGCTGTTGCTCTGATAAGTCCACTTGACTTGTGTGCATAAGGAAGGAAGAGGAAAGGGACGGGGGGAGAGAGAGATTTGTGGCCTTGTTTTTATAATATTTTAGCTTTTCTTTAACAATTTTTTTTAAGTTTTCTTAGAACAGTTCACATTGTGAGTAGACACACAATTTTATTGATGCCACAGAACTTTTTGAATTTTGGTTAAAAAAGACTGGTTTTCCTTACTTAACAATGTGGAATAAATCTTAAGGTTTTGTTGAGTTTTACGTTGACTCTGCAGCTATGTTGGTCCTACAGAACCATTCTTTGGTACAGATCAAACACTGCGACCCAATGGAAATGCTCAGATGACTCAATAAAACCACATCAGAAAAGGCCATGGGACTGAAAAGAAATGATGAAATTGAAGTTACAGTTTTCCTCAAATTGTGTAACCCAGCTTTCTACAAATTTTCCTATAAGCTTACTGACATAGTTGCGACATCATGAGGTAAACATGCAATCTTTCAGGTAATCCAGCTAACTTTAATATGCCAAGGTCATTTGTCTAGTCAGTGAAGTGGTACATGCAGGTTCACTGATGTGCCACTTCACAGCTTCACAGTGGAAAACCATAAGCAGTAGTACTATTGTACAGATGCCACAGATAAGAGATTTCTGAAAGAATCACTAGATATGGCAGACTCTGTGTAGTACATGCTGTTGTACTGTATTCTTTGTTACAGAATCACACAAGCTATGTTTTATTCTAAAGGGAGCTAAGGAGTCCATTACTCTACATTCATTGGAATTAGCCGTCGTCTTTAGATGCTGTTGAAAATCTAGTGTAACATTGCTCATTTTTGTGTAACTTATATACAAGCTTAAGGGATATTGTAGTGGGATAAAGGTATTTGTTCAATTATATATAGCTATTTCCTTCTTCTTTGATGGGATACCCTGCTAATATTTCATCTGAATCTTTCTTACTTGAAAGGAGTTGACATCCTAATAAAAATTAGTATTCTCCACTTGTGTACTGGGTCTGCCTGGGATGGAGTTAACTTCCTTCATAGCAGCCCATCTGGTGCTCTGCTTTGCATTTGTGTTTAAAACAGGGTTGACAACACACCAGTGTTTTGGCTGTTACTGAACAGTTCTTGCACAGCATCAAGGCTTTCTCCCCACTCTGCCCCTACAGCAAATAGGCTGGGGGTGGGCAAGAGACTGGGAGGAGACATAGTTGGAACAGCTGACGCAAATTGACCAAAAGAATATTCCATAACATATGATGTCCTGCTCAGCAATAAAAGCTCAGGGAAAAGAGGAGGAAGGAAGGACGTTCATAGATGTTGTTTGTCTTCCCAAGCAACTGCTTCCCAGGGAGTGGCTGGACAACTGCCTGCCAATGGGAAGTAATGAATGAATTCTTCTCTTTGTTTTGCTTATGCATGCAGTGTTTGCTTTCCCTATTAAACTACCTTTATCTCAATTCACAAGTCTAGTCTTCCTTCTGTTTTCTCTGCATCCTGTGGGAGAGGGTAGTAAGTGAGAGGCAGGGTGGGTGTTCAGCTGCTGGTCGGTGTCAACCCACTATAACTTTCAGATAAATAAATGACTACCTTAAAGAATATTAATCCATTTCTAAACATCTTTTTAAAAATTTCAGTGTGATGCTTTGAAAATACTTAAAGACAAGTTGCTCATGAAAGAAAAGTATTTCTTGAACATGTTACTCTCGCTGTATATTCGCCTATATGTGTGCATTTCTCATTTGCAGGAGGTTAAAGCTGTGCTTACAAAATCAAGAGTAGCATAGCCAGGACCTCTTACACATACCTTATAACAGGAATTTTTATCATTAGTTGAAGATTTCAAAACTTGTTGGGAATTTGGAAATGATGTCGGTTCCCTGAAGAACCACAGCTACTTCTTGGTAGTCATTTGGTAGCCATTTCAAATATTCGCCTTTGTTCTCACAGCTACAATTATTAATAACTGTAAGGCAGGATCCTTACAATATTGTGAGACACATGTAAGAATTTAATCAGTTAGATACATGAATTCTGCATTTCTAGATCCAGGAAACGAGTCTAGCCCACAACTTTCTTAATATACAGGAAACTTTTCAACAAAATGTTTGAAGTGTTGGCAATGTGTGCATTGTTTCACAGAGTCACCTATCATTTTGTGGACTTTATATATAGGAAATTTTTCATGCAGGCTGGAATCTTTTATAGAACAAAAACTGAGTAGCTGTATGATATTTCTGTGTTAATCTGTTGCCAGATAAATTGAATATAGGCCCCAAGGAATCAAGAAAACTAACACCTAAATCTTTAAAGTCAAAGATGTAGGTGAAATAGGAATTGCCAAAGTTATAATGAATTAAAATTTGCAAAATATATTAGCAGTTGTCAAGAAGTCATTACCTACAAAAGTAATATTGAAAAAAAAACCACCAAACAGACAAGGTAAGAGAAGGTGGGGCTATTCTAGTAGAAATGGAAATAAGAAGAATCTAGTTTTGTGTCCAAAGCAAGATAAATGTTTTGTGTGAGTCTTTGTTAAGGACTCTGAAACTTTCTATGTGAGCAAAGGCAAAGTGGAGAATGAAAATGAAAGCATGAACATGAAAATTTCCATGTTTGAAGTGGATGAAACAGTCATCTTCAGATAGTTTCAGCCCCTGTACAACTATGCCCCACAGCTTGTGCAATGCTGCCTAACCAGGGTTAAGTGCAGTAAGTCTGTCTTTATCACACAACCTAAGAAGGGAAGCATGTGAATGATAGGCATGTGGTGGGGAAGCACTCAAGGACTTTCATTCACCCTGAGGATGTGCCTGCCTTTGCCTTAATGCCTTAAAATTGGGATGATTATGATTATATCATCTCTGTGGCAGAAGGAACTGGTACATGAAATTGCAGGTCTCTTAAAAGTATTTATACATTTATCCAGTCAAACATCAGGCCATAGGAATGATTAATAACCAATATAGTACCTGCATTTAAAAAAGACTAGGCAGAACAGATCTGTTCAAGACTAGACATTTGTTTCATCTCAATTAAGAGATTTTAGAGGAAAGCATAATATAGAGGTGGTGGAAGTGAACAGAAAATGGGATAAAATTCATCACTAAATGCAAAGTTTATGTTAGAAGAACTTAACAGGATAATCTACTTTCTAAAAAACAAAACCAGGATCATTCTTGATATGGTGCTACACAAGAAATACCAGTATAACAATAGTAAGTAGGCATTCAGCTAACTACCAGTGCTTAGAGGGTAAACTGAAATATGTGCACAAAATAATTCATGCATAAAATGAACTGAGGCTCAGAAAATGTGATAAGCCTTCAGAGCTGTTGTCTAAAGGAAATGCATAAGTACATCTGTGGGGGAATGACTGTCTTTCCAGACATTGCCTCTATACCAGTTCTGATCCATGGCATCATCTTTTCCATCAGTGTCACTGTATTTAAGACTTCCAGAACAGAAGAATCTGCTAGAAAAGTAATCTGAGCATATAGTTGGTATTATAGGAGAGGTCTGTGATATCAGATACAGATACAGCTCAGCACAGATGCTAGTGTACAAAACCTACAACTGTTCAAGAATGTCCTTCTAATGAAGAAAATCTAGAGAAGAGCAGTGAGAATATTCAGAAGCCTAGAAAGTTTAACTTTCAAGGACAACTTGAAGGATTTGGTGCTCAGACTAAAAATAAAGCTAAAAAAGACAGGATACTTATTTTCAGATGAATGACAGATGAAATCTTTCCTCGTGTTGGCTGTGTGCTGGACAAGAGGAGGTTTAAAATTCTGGAAGAGAGTTGTGAAGAAAACTGTTAAAGCAGCAAGAACGATGAAGCACTGAACTAGTTTGTCTAGGAGGGCTGAAGAATTGCCATCGTCTAGAGGACTTTTACAGTTATGTCGAGAAGAGTCAGGTAAGAATGTTGAATGAATTGTTTCTATTTTATCTTCAGGATGGGGTAGGTGATCACTGCAGATCAGTTGCTGTCCTCCTTTCTGAGATTTCAATAGCCATTCTAATCTAGAAGACTCCATTTTTTTTTTCAGGAGTGCCTTTTTTTTGTTACTCAATAACTGCTCTCTAGTGATTAAAAGAAGACTTTGGGAAATGGCTGATACAGTATAAGCAACAGGTTGTAATCTGCAAATTAATCTCACCTTCAAAATATTTCTGAGGATGAGACTACCCTCTTAACTGAAGGTAAGAAGGCAGTTCCACTTTGAATCTGATTTTTAATGGGAGACAAGAAAGGGGAGAAAGCCTTCTTTCATATAGAATCTGTTTTGTAAAAGGCAAAGAATATACAACAGCATGTAAATCTATATTCAAGCAATGGAATATATCAAAATATGAGATCTTATATATTAAATAGCTGTCACCTACATAAATCATGAAATATTTAAAAACTCTACACCTGAGCACCTATACAGGCTAGTCTAGCCTGAAAGAATTACTTTGAGAATATAGACTGAAGTTTGGGAAGATAATTATTTAAAACCAGAAGAAAACAGAAGTCTTAAAAGATTTTATACCCTATGTACAATCCTTGTAATTCTTCTGCCAGTAGTAGTCAACGTCCAAGAGATTAATCATGGTAGAGTACAGTCTTTATTGCATTTATTTACGTTAACATACTAGTTATTTGTATGCAGTGCTGCTTAATATAGCGGTATTTTGTTTCCTATTAATAATTCTGATAGCACAATCGGGAGTAGAGTCTATCTATGCTAAGCATTCCACACAAAACACAACTCAAGAGAGATAAAATACAAGGGGAGGGATTATACCACTGTGTTATGAGTTGTACCTTAATTGCAGACGACTCTTGCAGCTGCAATGCTACAACAGACAGAAATCCATACCTCTGGCGATATGAGAAAAAAATACTGCTATTCCCCATTTGGCATTAAAACATAGCAAAATTCTGCTTTTAGCTTCAACAACCAGTTGAATTGAATTCAGAAGTCACTAGAGTGCAATAAGGAACCCAGTTTTGCTTTTTAGGAGTTTTGATGGAGAAGTGAGTGTATTTCCTGTGAAAACCTAACCATAGGAGCAATAAATAGAATTATAAACAATATTATTATTCATTAAGTTTCATGGCTTGTCATTTTCCAGTCAACTGTATGTTTTTAAAGAGGGAGATATAGAAGGCAGCTTTCTAAATAAAGGGGGGGAAATGGAATAAAAAGAGATATTTGCTGCTTAAGAATTCTTTGTTAATAAGATAACCTGATATTTTCAGGTTCCCCTGAAAAAAGGGTGACCTGTGTATGTTTCTCTTGACAGTTTTGGGAAAAAAAAACCCAAACAAACAAAACAAAGCACTTTTAACAAACTAACTTAAGTTCTGACAGTTAATATTTATTTTCTGTTTTTAATGACCAAGCACACAGAAGGAACTGTCTGACAACTTGCAGTCATATACTGCTTAACAATCAAATTATGTCAGCTTAAAAAAAACCCAACAAAATATTGGAATCCTTTTGCCTAGTTTAGAAAAAAGTTTAGATAACTTCAACATCAACAACAGAATGTATGAATAGTTACTTAAAGAGCTGACAAAAGCACAGATTATTAGGAGAGACAGAAGCTAAACACACAGTACCAGAAACACTGACTAGCCCAATTTTAAGAACATCCTGAAGGACTGATCACAAAGTTGTCTGAAGTCAGATAACTAAGATAGCTCTAATTCATGAGAGAGATTATTGTAAAATTTAGGGAAATATAGTGATCATAATTATTTCTATTTGAAGTGTCTTGTGAAAATAGATCAACACAGACTTTTTAAAATTTAAAAAATTTTTAATGCATAAATATCAATAACAGAAAAGAAGTCAGGGGAAGTGCTGTATGTGGTTTTAATGATGCATTTTTCTCTTGTAATCACTTACTCATTCCAGCTCTTACATATTCTCCACTTGTGAGTACTAAGTAACCCTCAATGTCAGAAAATGTACATGACAGATGTTTGCTCATGACTTTTAAAAAGAATTTTCATAATTACTTGTGTATGCTTAGGTACTTTCTATCAAACTGACAGATGAAAAAATTACTACTTTTTCGTAAAAATAAGGTCACAAACTTCAGAGTAGCTGAAAAATATTTTTAAATGTTCTCTTTATTCCTAAAAAAATTTTTATGGAACACATTAATGTCACCCTAGTTTGTGCAATACAATTACATGATGGCAGGTCTTTACAGTTTTGTAGCCTGAAAATTTGGTAATTACCTGAGAAAAAGGATGATACAGCCAACACAGTTTATGAATTACTCTTAATAGTATTTATATTAAAGAAGTGCAAGCTATACAGTTAGTCTTTGAGCAGAAAGGATATAAGAGCACAATTGTGATTTCTACAAAAATGTTTGGAAAGCTTTGTTGCACTGGGCAAATAAAATCCAACTTCCATCATGACAGAAATTCTCATCTTTTGTTGCTTTTGTCAATTTGTATGTTTACTGTTCCTATCCACCAAAATACAAATATTCTCCACAATATACTAATGAAAAAGTACCACTCGACCTCTTCACAAAATATGCCTCCATAATCTTACTAGATGCAAGTCTTAAAATCCATGTTTTATGACACCTTTTTCATTGTTACACCACAGAAGTTTTGTGCTTACTGTGATTCTATTTCTTCCTGTAGTAATAATGACAGAAAGGGTCATTCACAAATGTACTTACTGAAATCAGCAGCTGCTAGAGAGATATATAGATTACAGCCCTCGAAAAAATATGTATTCCCTCTTACAATATAAAACTCATCAATTATAAGTGTGTATGTTTTCTGTCTTTTCTATATTTTTCCACTATGTTATATAGTTCTCACAAACCAGGGCAGTAAAACCTTGTAACATTCAATCTGTTGAGTTATTGAAAATATGATAAGAATGTTCTGTAGGTTTTCTGTGTATCTGTAGTTTCTGAGGTTCGTGAGTTTACATGCACAGAAGTATTCAAATTCATCATTATGATTCCCTTATCCCTCGTTCATGAGTTTTACTTGTATATTCCTGTACATGGTTGCAATTTCAATGATATAGAGCCAAATTCTTACTGATGTCATAGTGGGAAATCTGTATGTATGAACATAAAGCAAACATGGCTCATTAATGCTTATGCAGCTGAAGTAATCCATTGCTCAAGATTGCCTTTTTGTGTTGTAAACCAGATGACTGGGCACTGGGAGAAGATAAGTGCTTCTTCAGAGTGTGAGGTTTAACTGGATAGACTAGACCATGGTAAGTACCTAGAAAATTTGCAGAGCAATAGAAAGCAAGGACATATTGTTCAGATTCTCATCATCATGTTGTATCTTTGTCCCCATCAGTCTGGCCCTGCTGTATTACATTAAGCATACAATTAAGATTACATTTTTGAATGCAATAGTGATTAAAGTATATTGACAGGCAAGTTGCTGCTACTCATCTTATTTCTTACCTTTTTTGTTAGGAATATTTCCTGAATCATTTCATTTGAAGTTTAGGACAGGATTTGCCTTCTGTATTTTTGGAATAGTTCATAAGTCTAAATAATAAATACATGTTTGTAAAACACATAGAGAAATGATCAGCTTTTTATTCCTCTTTATGAAGGAAAATTCATCTGTCTACAGTAATCTTTTTTGCCAGGTGTCTCCCAGATTCAAAGGTAAGTTGTTGGGGGAGGGATGGAGCAGGATGACTGTTCCAGAGATAAGTGCAGATGGATTATTCTTAGGTGAACACTTACTATTTTGATAGCAACAAATGATGAAGTAATCGTCTACATTTTACAAACAAGAAGGCTAGGTGACTTGCCAGGACCATTCTTTTTCTTGATACCAATGCCTTAAGTAAGCCTCTGCAGCTGCTGCATCACAGATTCCCTTTGCTTCCAAGAATTCAGGCCCACCTATGTTCCTGTTCCTCACCCCAATGAAGTGTCCCACCCCTGAGGCTTTTCATCTTAAACTGAGAAACTATTATTTTCTGTAATGCTGTTGCTCCTTTAGAATGGCCTTTCTTTCCCTTCATTTATCATTTCTGGTTTGTTTTCTTGGTTGTGCAGTCCCATTTTCCTCAATCGCTAGCTCAAGGTTCCCTCAGTCAGAGACAGGCTAAGTTAATTTGAATTACATTATGTTTGCTATGACTATTGGGCAGTTGCCGAGGATCACTTTAAGTATAAAACTTGATCTCAAATTTCTGTTTTAGCTATTGAACTTTGGTGTAGAAAAAGCTTGCAGAAAAATTATGTTGGAGAAGTTGTATAGACATTGCTTTTTTTCCCCTGAATATGAAATAAGATATTTAATAACAAGGGGCGGTAGTTTGTGTTCTTTTAGTTTTCTGATTTACTATGTAAGGATTAGGCTTAAAATTATATTGTTAAAAAAATTAAAAATTAAGGCAGGGGATCAACAAACAGCTAAAAGTACATATGTGTTTCAGTTATGCAGTAAGGATTTTAAATAAACACAGGACAGGATCTTTGAATTTCTCTGAATTGTATAAAGGAGATACTAAGGATGGATCAGACATCTAATTTAGGGATCTGCTGATCAACAGAATAATTGTTTATTTAATCAGGTATTGTATTGCTGACAGACAACCAGTACTCAAGTCTCTCTTGAAGGTGAAATGGTTACTCTTAGATTCCTGACTAAGAATAATATGTGACGCAACATTTTTTTTAATACTATGGCTATATGTACATTGCTTCATCCTGAAATAAAACTTAACTTCTCTTAGAGATTCTATTTTCATTTATTATGTGTGTACAATGGCAGAATATTTGTGTTATACTTCAGACTAGTAATGCAGAAAAAACAAATCTTCATCTGTGAAGCCAAATCTTCAAACAATCTTTTGCTTCCGCTGTTGCTTCCTTGTTTTTACTTCTATTTCTGCTCTAATTCCACTGCATCATATTCATTTTATTATTAATAAGTACAGTGGTTCCCTGTTTCTGTAAAATACCTCCAGGTGTATGAATTACTCAACATGCCAGTAAGACAAATAGACTTTCTATTTTATAGATGAGAATTTTGAATAGCAGAGGAACAGATTTCATAAGAAAAATACTCATGAAGCTGGGAAAAACCGTGAAATTAATCCCTGCATTGCTGATCTTCCAGTCCAGCGATGTAGCTGACAGTTATGCTGTAATCTCCTTCCATTTTTACTTTACCTTACTTTACCTGAACCTCTTAACTCATCCCTTCATTCATAAAATCATGGAATGGTTGAGGCTGGAAGGATCTCTTGAGGTCGTCTTGTTCAGCCTCCCCTGCTTGAGCAAGGTCACCTAGAGCCAGTTGCCTGGGACCATGTCCAGATGGCTTTTGAGTATCTCCACAACCTCTCTGGGCAACCTGTGTTAGTGCTCAGTCACTTTCACAGTAAAAAGGCTTTCTGTTTGGACGGTACCTCCTGTACTTCAGTTTGTGCCCATTGCCTCTGGTCCTGACAGTGGGCAGAACTTTCTTGCTGTGTTTACAAACTGTACAGTAAATATCACAAATAGAGATTAATTTCATCTGCAATGAAAGTGCACATAATTCCCAGTGAGGTCATATTTTCTTATGTCTGGTCTAAATTTGATCTAGTATCTCCAGGAGAATTCTTTTCCTCCTTTATAATCTACACTAGAGAAGCTAGTCACTCTATTAAGAGAGTCAGATATCAAAGGAAAGGAATGCTTAAAATTACTTTGTCTTACAAATCTTCCTTAAATGAATTCCATGAACCGTAACAAAAAAGATTTTTTTTGTTGTCTATAGTTCACTTACAAATGTAACGTAATAAGTAAATTTAATACATGTACATATTACAGTACCTAAAATAAATGTCAATGCATTTGAAAAATACTCAGGAAAAAAATCCATCTTCATTGATGTTACAGCAGATGGGTTTCTGCAAAAGATAAGAGCTCAGTTGGAAGCAGACCAGAGGCTAATTTTGACATCCTTGTTAGAGGGACAGATGATGCCACAGTAACTTTTTAGCTAAAATTCACTTAGCCTTGAGTGATGTTTAGTAAAAATCAATTTAGAGTTCAAATGAGTTCAATGAATGTATTTTATGTATGCATTCAAGGTTAGAATTCTTTCTCTTCCTTTTACAGTGTGAATTTTCTATTAACATGTATATAATTCAGTACTGAAGGATTTAATACTTGTGATGGTGGATGTTGACTCTTGTACTAATATTTACTGGAAAAAATGGAGTGCACTGGCTTGATATTAACATTGTTAACCTTCATGAAAAATTATTCAGAAATATATCTAGCCTTATCCCTTATCCCCATTTCTCTCCCAATCTTCCTAGCTTTGCTATGGTAATGTTTCATTTTTAATAGAAGTGTTTCTTAATAGAAGGGTTTATTTGTAACAGAAAATAGGGAGCAGCAAGCAAATATGGATGCTTCTTGAATCTATTATGGCTGTCTCATCAGCTTTATTGAGGGTATTATATCTGAATTATGTAGGTTTACAGGTTATCTGGATTCTGAATATGCAAAGGGCTTTGATAACTGATTTTTTTCTGAGCTATGGAAGGGTATATTTTCTCATAGATAACTTAATAGATCTATTGCTTTAGTGTTTCATGTATTTGGGATTATAATGTTATTCAATGTTATTCATTGATTAAAGACTCTTTCTATGGCAGTGTGAGTTCTTATTCACCTCTAACTTCAGAACAGTATGTACAAGAAAAAGATGAGCAGAGGCTACTAGGTTTCATTCATAAAGATATGACATAAAAGCTGTAAACTGAAATGTTGATAGCCTAGAGACTTTGGTGTAATGCTAGAAGTACTGAGGAAGGGGGGAAAGTAATCTTTTCCTTCAAGTTATTTCAAGTCAGTGAAGCTTTGCATATGAGCCTACAGAAGATTATTTGAGTTTTTATGTGGGTTTATTTTGACTGCTCTCTTCCCATTTTTTTTCTATTCATTTTGTAGATGAGTAAGTTTACAAGCAAAACTGTTCCCCAGCAGTATATCTCAAGATGTCATTCCATAGAAAAAAGGTGTAATGAGTATTCACAGAAGAATTCTGCAAAATTAGTAGTTATCATCTTAAGACAAAGAAATGGACTATCTGACCAGGGTCATCAGAAGAAAACATTAACTATAGTGATCATTCATCTGACCTCTTTTCTCCACTTCTTATTGCATGCAGTGAATATGCTATAGATGTAATGCAATATGCTTCACTTTTCCTTAACTCCTTGCATGTTAAACACAATTTTAGTGCTTTAGCCTCTTATTTTATGTTTATATGAATCTCTTAGAGGTTGTAGAATCAGAACAGTGAGACACTGACCTGAAGCCTCAGAAACCACTATAAATTCAGTGAGCCTTGAAGTTTTTCTCAGTTTATACACATGATCACCTGCTTGCAAGCTCAGTGCATGCAACTCTCTCTGGGTAGAGCTGAGCAGTGGTTTAATTTCTTTTTAGTGTATAAATGTAATGATGTACATATATTGATGACCTGTGTTAGGAATCTGCCTTTCTCTTTTTTTAAAAAATATTTTTCATATGACAAGAGTAAAAAGTTCAGAGGAGAATAATGATCATAATTATGAGGCTGATATATCTATTACTAGCTATCTGATTATCGTTTGTCTACATCTGATTTCTACCTATAGTGGGTTAATATTAAGAAGATTTTTGATAACCTGATGATAGATGTTTGGGGAGGGAAAAATGACTAAAATATGACTAAATAAAGAGAGCTTTAAACTAGAATCAACGGGGGAAGGGGATACCAACAGGATTGCAGTAGGTAAGCCAAGGGTTTGCATGGCATTGCAAGAGGGTGGCAATGCTAGTGGGAATATTCACACTGCTCCTGGGAGCACAGAGGGCTCAGGAGCACATCTGAAATGCTTGTACACCAACGCACACAGTATGAGAAACAAACAGGATGAACTGGAAGTGTTGTTCAGCTCTCAGAGCTACAATATCATTGGTATTAATGAGACTCGGTGGAATGAGTTCCACATTGGACCGTTGGGGTGGAGGGCTACAGGCTGTTTGGGAGGGATAGACACGGCAGGTGAGGTGGAGGTGTTGCACCATATGTAAGGGAGAGGTTTGATCGCACAACCCTTACAGTTAGTGGTGATGTGTTTGAGAGCCTCTGGGTGAGGATTAGGGGGATGGAAAACAAAGGAGATGTTGTAGTAGGTGTCTACTACAATCACCCAGCCAGGATGTAAACACTGATGAGTTATTCTATAGGAAATTATAACAAATTTCTGGATTGGTAGCCCTTGTCCTTATGGGAGATTTCAACTTCCCAGACATCAACTGGGAATATCATATTACTGTGATGAACAGGTCTTGGAAATTCTTGATGTTTGTAGAGATAAATTCTTGTCACAGGTACTTAGTGCACCAACTAGGAAAGCTGGCCTCCTAGACTTGCTATTTGTGAACAGAGGACTCATGGGGGATGTGATGGTAGGTGGCTATCTTGGCCACAGTGATCATGAAATATTGAGTTTAAAAATTTCACTGTAATGAGAAAAAAGGACAGCAGAGTTGCTACCCTGGACTTCAGGAGAGCAAACTTTAAGCTATTCGGGGAGCTATTTAGCAGAGTACCCTGGGAATCTGCTTTTGAGGACTTAGGAGTACATGAGTATCAGTCAGTCTTTAAGAACAACCTTTTAGAAGTACAGGAGCAGGCAATTTCACTGTGTCATAAGTCAAGCAAATGGGACAGAAGACTAGCTGAACAGGGAACTCCTTGTGAAGCTTAAGAGGAAAAACAAACTGTATGATCTCTGGCAGCAAGCTCAGGCTTTGCAGGAAGATTACAGAGCTGTGGTTCCTTTATGCAGGGAAAAGTCACAAAAGGCCAAAGCTCAATTAGTGTTGAAACTGGCCAGTGTTGTTTCAGATAACAAGAAGGGCTTTTCCAAGTATGTTAACAGCAAGAGGAGGTCTAAAGAAAACATTAGACCAATACTTGTTGAAGATGGTCATCTGACTAACAGGGATGAAGAAAAAGCGGAGGCATTCAATGCGTTTTTGCCTCAGTCTTTAATAATACTGATAGACCTTGGGCTGACCAGTTCCCTGAGTCAGAAGACCACGAGTGTGGGAACAATGACTTTCCATTTGTGGACACTGAAATTGTAAGGGACCAGCTGTTTCAGCTGAATGTTCACAAGTCCATGGGGCCTGATGAGATTCATCCCAGAGTTCTGAAGGAGCTAGCAGATGTTGTGGCAGGACTTTTTTCGATCATCTACCAAATGTCTTGGGAGTCTAGGGAGTTCCTTGCTGACTGGAGTCTAGCCAATGTTATTCCAATTTACAAGGACATGAGGTAAGACCCAGGGAACTACAGCCCTGCTAGTCTAACCTCAGTTCCTGGAAAAATTTATGGAGAAGATTATACTGAGTACTGTTGAAAGGCCTTTAAAGAATAATGCAATCATCAGGCACAGTCAACATGGATACATAAAAAGAAAGTCCTGTTTAACTAATTTGATAACCTTCTATTGTAGGGTCACCTGTCAAGTGGAAGATGGTGGATGTAGTTTTTCTGGATTTTAGTAAGGCTTTTGATACTGTCTCTCACAGCATCCTTCTGGACAAGTTGTCCATCTGTGGGATGAGGGGGTTCATGGTGCACTGAGTGAAGAACTGGCTGAAGGGCAGAGCTTAAAAGGTTGTAGTGAATGGGACTACGTCTGGCTGGCAACCGCTCACCAGCGGTGTACCTCAGGGTTAATTTCTAGGGCCAGTTCTGTTCAATATATTTATCAACAATCTGGATGCAGGAGTTGAATGCACCTTCATCAAGTTTGCTGATGATACCAAAGAGAGAGGTGTTGTTGACTCTCTTGAGGGACAGAAGGCTTTGCAGAGGGATCTAGATAGACTGGAGCATTAATGGGATGAAATTTAACAAGTCCAAATGCTGGATTCTGCACCTAGGATGGAGGAATGACAGGCACAAGTATAAACTGGGAGTGGAGTAGCTGAAGAGCAACCCTGCAGAAAGGGATCTGGGGTTGCTGGTCGACAGCAGGCTCAATAAGAGTCAGCAGTGTGCTCTGGCAGCCAAGAGGGCAAACCACGTCCTGGGGTGCATCAAACACAGTAGAACCAGTCAGTCAAAAGAGGTGATTATCCTGCTGTATTCAGCGTTGGTGCGGCTTCACCTTGAATAATGTGTGCAGTTCTGGCCCCCGTAATTTAAGAAGGATGTGAAGGTCCTTGAATGCATCCAGAGGAGGGCAAGAAACCTGATGAAAGGGCTGGAAGGAATGTCCTGTGAGGAGCGGCTAAGGACTTTGAGCTTGTCTAGTTTGGAGAAAAGAAGGCTGAGGGGTGACCTCATTGCTCTTTACAGCTTCCTGAGGAGGAGAAGCAGAGGAGGAGGGGCTGAGCTCTTCTCCCTGGTATCCAGTGATAGGATGCGTGAGAATGGTTCAAAGCTCTGCCAGGGGAGATTTAGACTGGACAGTAGGAAGCACTTCTTTACCAAGAGGGTGGTCAAACACTGAAACAGCCTTCCTAGAGAGGTCATCAATGCCCCAAGTCTGTCAGCATTTAAGAAGCATTTGGACAATGTTCTTAACAACATACTTTAACTTTTGGTCAGCCTTGAATTGGTCAGGCAGTTGAACTAGATGATTGTCATAGATCCCTTCCAACTGAAATAGTCCTATTCTATTCTATTCTATTCTATTCTATTCTATTCTATTCTATTCTATTCTATTCTATTCTAATATTGTTAATACAGACACTGTAGGTGATCTGATACCTTCAAAGGCTAAGACAATTGGAAAAAAGTCTTTTTTTTAATTTCCATTCTTTAGCTCTAGAAACAAAGCCTGCATTAGTTGAACATTTTGAAGTAGTAAGCTATCAGATTTTCATCTAGTTAAAGTAAGATGCATTTTCAGTTTATAAGAATGTCTTATAGTTTATCATGTCTCAGGAACAGTCCCTTTGGAGCCATGATACAGTAACAGAAATATCATCCACTCTAATATTTTTTTCTATCTTTGTGACAGAGCATGAATGTGGATGCTTGTGTTTTCAGTCACCTGAATCTTCAGCATTTTGCTGAGAAAGTTCAAGTACCAGAAGCTTGTAGGCATGCTGTGTTCTACTTCTATTAAAAAGATGTCTTCAACATCTTGCAATTGATTGTGTGCTGTTCTTGTCCTGTCTCCAATTATTAAGTAAGAGAAAGCCAATGAGAAAATAGTATATGATCAACATTTTCATGAATCTGATTCTCTCTTGATTCTTATTTTTAAACTCCAGGAAGTTCTCAGCACAAAAGTTACTTCTTGTGACTATGTGTATTGGTAGACGTAACTCACATATGTGTTAGCATCCGCTCAGCTGCTAGATGTCAGATAGATAACTATAATGCTCTTTAAGGCCTCCTTTAAGTCTAGTCTCAATGTTCACGAATGCACTAAACACGCACGTATTAAATATTCAGACTGAAATGAGCACAATCTAGCCTCTTTGAAGTGTGGTATGCCATTAGGCATGCACAAGTGGATGACAGATAATGATCTGTAGGAAGCCACCAAATAAATGTGGAACTCAAAATGGGGACAGAATGCAGGGTTTTCCATACCTTAAGGCCATTTTTGAACCCATCTGATCACAACAGCATACTGTAGATGTGATCATAGATTCTATAGCACAAAATGTCAACCACTAGATCTGATTCTTCTACAAGCAAATATTTTTCCCAAAGGAGGTTAAATCCTATTTTATTTCATGGTTAACTTATTTCCAATACTACACTCTACGGAAGAAATAATAACCTGTTCATGCAGGTTATTTTAGTAACCAAGATGTTAATTATGAATTAATTTTTGAATCATGTGTTCTAAGGTTATTATTATTATTAAAGTATTATTAAGTCAACCCACATAGATTTTTTCCTTCAAGTATGGTTGTTTGGAAAAAGATTTGGGGTTAAAACAAAGAAAGAAAGAATCTTGGCAATAGAACACTTTTAATTACTCCTGTAGACTGATTTTCTTCCTGTTTCTATACAGGTTCCTTTGATACGTGGGATCAGTTCATCTCTTAACATCTTGAATCTTTGCAGACTTCTCTCTATTTCTTGATATTACCTTTCACATTTGATATTTGATTTACATTTTATTGATACTTAATTTGATATTACCTAAGTAAAACACTGGGCATTTTTTTTTTCAACTCAGTCTGACAAAGAAATACATTTCTTTTATCTTGGTTACAAACATCATTGAGAATACAGTGATGTTAACCTAGAACAGCAATCAGAATTTTGAGCTTACTTCAACATGTATGTACATATATTTTAGGGGAAAATAATTAGGCTTAGTTTAGATTTATGTTTTTTCTTAGTTACCTTCTGTTTAAGCATCAAGTTACTAAGTTCTGTAGGAGGCTAAGGTAGAAGGGACACTAACATACTGTCTGGGATATCTGAGTTCAGAATAAACACTTTGCTTACCTGTCTCAAATGTGGAACTTTTGGAAACTACTGTCAAAATAATTCTGGTGAGAAGCAGGCACTTGTGGTACTAAGTCCCCAGGTGTTAGGAAACGCATCTATTTCAGGAAGGTAACTTTACATTAGCTGTGTTAAAAATAGCACTGTCCACCACCCTTTCTGTGTGCATACATTCGAAAGTATTGCAGGGCAACGGGAGTGGAGCTATTGACTGAACCTTTGGTACTGAGAACCCAGTGTCCCCACTGTGATGATTTTGGAGAGTTATCATCTGAACTAGATTCAGTCTGGCTGAACAGACTGAATGTCTGTTAGTGTTTTGTGCACATTAGGTGCATTCCTGATTCATCTTCTGGATTAGTTTATTTCAAGAGGATCCACTTTGTATGCTCCAGTTTAAGTCTGTGATGTGACTAAAGCCCAGTAAAGGTAATAATCACTTTGAAAGCACACTCCTAAGCCAAACTAAAATGCCAATACAGCTGCAACCCTTACAGATAAAATTACAAGTAATATACTTTCCATATTCATGTGAATAAAACTATTGCACATACAGAAGAGAACTGTCACAGTTTTGGGATTAACTTTGAAAATATATCCATAAACATCAATTTTTGGAATTGCCCTGTGACAGATACATGTGGAATTAGTGATGTTTCCAGAATTTTTCTTTACTGTCTTGTCTATTCTCATTTTAAATTATTTATGAAGTTTCATCTTTCTAAAGTTGTTCCTTTTCTCCTTATTACATCCATTGACAATATCTTGAGTTTCAACATATTAGTACAATGTATAATTTTAATTTATTGTTTGATGTTCCATATTCACACTCCTAATCTTACAGTTTTGATACGTCTGTTGTATTTTAGTGAGAATCTCTTTTTTTAATGTATTACCTTTTTGACAGTTTTACAGTCAAAATTCATTTATTTTGATCCTGTAGTAATGGAAGCATAGAAAATATATACATTTTCATCTCTGCAAGATGAAAAAGGTTTTTTGTATTGCTTTACATACTGACAATGAATTTGATTTTTATTATTTCTATTCCAGTTCTCAGTTCCAACTGGTAGACACCTAAGACATGGTTTTCACATGCAGGAAATGCTCTAAAGAATAAGTTCTTGAGTATTTTAAGACTGATACATCTTCCACCATCTTGAATCACTTCCTCTCATGTAGTTTGAACAGAATCACATCCTGAATCTTCAGTTTTTTCTCACAAAAACACTAGTTCTCTGATTTGTCATACTCATAAATTTTGATGAATCTAGATCTTCTAAGGAAAAGTCTTTCATCAAAATATCCCTGACTGATAATGTTCATTATAACAACTACGAGTTATTATATAATAAGTAAAATATTAATACCCATTGCCAGGATAAATTTAAAGAAAAAAAAAAATCAGGAAGGATTGCTCTTCCTTTTTAATTATATTAAAATATATTAAAAAAAAAAAAAGCAAAATTAGTGTACTGAATGAAATTTTATGCATAACAAAGAGGACCAGCATGTATAACTCTTAAAGAAAGTAAAGTTCATGCAGTCTTGAGTTGTGTTTTTTAAGAAGACTTTTTTTTTTTAAATTGTACATGTTTATGTAAGCAAAACTTATAAAATTCATACTAATTCCACACATTCAAGGTGTCTGGCTTGTGATTTCAGGAATCATATTTTAAGTGATAAGCCAGTCAAAGTTCACATACTAATGAGAATACAAGGTTTTAAAAAATTTCATCACAGATGTTTCAATGCAAATTGAAAAATAGACTACTTGAACATTAAGGATTTGGTTGGTTTGGTTTTATTTCTTCCCTAAATTTTTTAAAATGATGAATTATACTGGAATTACATGACTTCCACTTGGGTGCACCAAGTTAATGTTCAAGTGATCCTTTTCACACTGATATAAAGGGGTGAGTCATGTGAGACTTTTTCTTAGAGACTTCTCATATTCCAGGTTGGGAAGAGATGTAATCAGTACTTCCATGAGTAACAGCTAAGCTTAAAGATAGATAACACCATTGGCAGATGATTAGAATGCTTTTTCATGGTACTTCAGACATAAATCTCAAAGAACTTGGTCAATCTCAAGGAACTGTACACCCAGCTCCCGCCTTTTAACATAGAACCACCCTTCCTGTTCTCATCATATTTCCTTGCCTGTGGAAAAACAATCATCTCTGATGTCTACCCTATGTATTTCCATTTCCATTTGCATTTGCAGAAGTTGGAAATATGTCCTCAAAACACAATGTGTTGTCACACAGTTTCGCAAGTGTTTTAAACTTGTTAAAAGAATCTTATGACACTAAAGTATTTTGTCAACCCACTAAATAAATTTGGTAAAGATGATAAAAAAATATTAGCTTTTATTAAATTATCAATTGTATGTTTACATTTGACTGTTGTTGGCCCTAATTTATGTGCTTAAGTACTTTTACTTTTTTTTTCTTTTTTGTCCCTGCAGCTTGTTCATCCAGTCCTACAGTTCACATTAGAGCGGTCTACTGTTTCTTTCATCTGGAGTTCTTCAAAGACGATGACTGTGGGGATCAGTTCAGAAGGTAACACAGAGATTCAGTCTTGCACATCCTGAAACAACTGTCTCATGTCACTGTTCTTTGAGAATACATATGACAACATGTGTCTAATTGTATGTTCAAACCAGAAAACAGAAATTTCAGGTAGAACTGCATGTCAGGGTACTGTGGAGGCCAGGTGCTGGGACCATCTAGGCCAGGGTAGAGCCTGACAGCCGGCGCCTCTCCCACCACCCTTGGTCAGCACTGGGGTAGCTCCAGCCCCAGGCATCAGGCACCTAACTGAGAATGGGCCGAGGCTAGGCTGGGATGTGGGCCTGTGGGTGGGCCCAGCTCTGCCAGGTCCAGCAGGACAAGGCTGCAGGAGATGGATACTGGTCCTGCTCGGGCATAGCTGGAACAGGGGTTGACAACCCCCAGTGGCCATAAATGGGGTCCTGGGCTGTGGGCAGGGTTGGGGGAGCACCAGAAGGGCTGGACAGTCAGGGCTAACAGTGCCCTCAAGGCACAATATCTGGAAGGAAAGATGGGATGAATATAGTCATCCCATCTTTCCTTCCAGATATTATGGAAAAAACATGTGAAGAAAAAAATAAACTTACATACTATAACAAAATGCGAGATTTATTCTAGAGTTTTTTATACTATTTATCTGTGATTAACAATATTAAAAAAAACCCATACTGTTTATTTATTACATGCAGGTTAACACAAGTGAACACCATGTAAAATTCCTTGAGCGATTTTTTGACTTATGCATGTACAGCAAAGTGGTCTAAGGGAAGAGAGCCCTGAAGCCATATTCATTCAGGTGGCAAGCAAATAAAATCAACAAATCTTTGTGAAAACTTACATAAATAGCTGTTTTTCTGTATTTAACAAGTAACATCCAAAAACCTGTCACTCACAGTGAGGTTCATTGCAGTAAATAACTGAATAAAGGAGCAAAACTATTAAAGGACTCTGGAGATATATAGTAGTAACCTGATCAATTATATAAATTAACCTTACTAAATGAAGTAGAGGTTTTGAGGTAAACTAAAGCTGAAGAAAACCGTAAATGGCAGAGAAGGGGTTTTAAACAAACAAATCTCCAGTAAGGACCAGAAACCTGTGTTTCTTACATAAGAACCCATCATTTCAGAAGCAGTGGTACAAAAGTAGTAAGGAAATAAGTTAAAAGGAAGAAAAACAAGCTAATTAATTCGACTGGTAACTGAAAGAGGCAACAATATTTAAGAACAGTATTTGTTACACACACAATTCACACCTTTATTGACAGCAAACATGAAGTTTGTGCACTATTTAAATTGTATATAATCCTTCAAAGAAAAAGTTTAGCTTGGAGACCAGTGGCACATAACAGACCTGGGTCAGTTTCATTCTAACAAATAATAATTGGACACCTAATGGCATTCTTACAAGTATACTTAAAAGTCTGGAATACTGAAAATGTATATCCCAGATACTTTTCTACCTGATAGCATGTACTTTTACTGATTATTCATCCATTATTCTTTTCCAAAATGCTCAGCCAATTTGGAGGACCAACAGAATGTCCTGTAACAAACTACACACATTTTAATAAAAAGTGATGCTGAATAGCTGCAATATTCATCAAGGCTAGTTGTTGAATGTTATACTGAGTATGTTTTCACAAAGCAGGAAAAATTTGCAAATAAAGCCGCAAATACAGTTGATAAACCTTTCCAAGTTTTTTGCATTTTATATCAGTTCACTTTTCCCTCCTTTTATTTTTGTGGTCTTTCCATGCAACCAGTCATTTAAAATTGCAAATCTTTTATCTTCTATGGAAAAGAAAACAAATAAAACTGTATTCTAAATATCAGTAGTCCCTAAACTGGACATTCACATCATCTATTAGAAGTTCCACTGACATCTGCATGCTCTTCTGAGAAATTCAACCTGAAACATTGTCTGAAGCACTGTTTGGCATTCTGTTTATGGCCTCTACTTATGAACACTTGATTAATTCAGTTCATCGCTCTGTGCCCTGCTTACACTGCAACTACTTACATGTCTCGTTGAATTAGCGTAATAAGGACTTCAAAATACAGCCTTTCTTCTACAATGTCTACATATTCAATTTCATAACCTAATGTCAAGACTAGCTAGTCTGAATAAATTCTGGCAATTTAGAATATGATATAGTGTCTTAACAGTTATCAAAATTTTTAGACCTCTTCAGAAATTGGTTGGGTTTTGCATTTTGATTTTTTGTTTGGTTGTTTTTTTTTCTACTTAGGCATACAGAATTATAGAATAATTCAGGTTTAAAGGGACCTCTGGAGGTCATTTTGCCCTGCCTCTTGCTAAAATCTTCCCTAGGTAGTGAAGATAGTTGAAAAAATTTCAGAAAATGTCAATATGTTCAGGTTCCTTTGCTTCAATATTCTGTCCAATAGCGAGTGTTTAAATGGAGACCATGAGAAAAATAGATACACAGTATTTCTACATTTAATTCAGATGAAGACTCCTTTTTGTAGAATACAACTTCAATCAATAAATATTTTCCATACTTCTGAATTTTTGACTGAACAAGAGAGAAACAGTAGGTATTTTCTGACCATAGTCAATCAGGATGTATTTTTGCAACTGCCCGTACTGCTTACCCTTCTGTTTGAAAGACCATAGTAACAGTTCCTTACAGATATTAACCTAACTCTACAAAGCAGGTACAGATCTATCAGCATTTCAACAGTGCATGCTCTTAAAATTTGTCTTTTTATGACTGTCACAATCCTAATGCTACATACTTGCAAAGAAGAGCAATTTTCACTTTGATTTCTACTGAAAGACAAGATGCACATATAATGCTGCTGAAGTGTGTGTGCACACAGAAGAAATAATAGATTGAATTTGCCAATTTGCCACTAGGCAAACTGGCTGAGGGCGCACTCATTCCCACTGTCCATGTCACTGACAAAGATGTTGAACAGTGCCGATCCCAATACCAACCCCTGAGGAACACTGCTCGTCACTGGTGTCCACTTGGACATCGAGCCGTTGACCATAACTCGTTGAGTGTGACCATCCAACCAATTCCTTATCCAATGAGTGGTCCATCCATCAAGTCCGTGTCTCTCCAATTTAGAGACAAGGATGTCGTGTAGGACAATATCAAATGCTTTGCACAAGTCCAGGTAGATGACATCAGTCGCTCTTCCCCTATCCACCGGCTCTGTAAACTCATGGTAGAAGGCCAACAAATTTGTCAGGCATGATTTGCCCGTAGTGAAGCCATGTTGGCTGTGATCAATCACCTCCTTCATTTCTGTGTGCCTCAGTATAGTTTCCAGGAGGATCTGCTCCATGATCTTGCCAGGCACAGAGGTGAGACTGACTGGCATATACTAAAGTTTCCCTCCAAGAAGACAGGTGAGTGAGCCTAAATATTGCTAATATTACTTTTTCTCATAGGAAAAAATATGCTAGGCAAAGAGAAAAAATAAATTTAAACCCAAATATGCTTCAGCAATAGCCTCAAAATAAGTCCGTCCTTTTGATATCTTTAAAAATAAAGTGCATATATATCAGAGATGAACAAAATGCTTTCCGATTCTTCAGGAAACATAGTAACTCTTTTTTTCTTTTTCTGCTTGTTTCCAAATACCACAGAAACTCAGAAATTTGGACATAGTGTCTATTTGGCGTACTTTGTGATTTTGAAAATAGGGAAGAAAATTGTGCCAGACATTTTGCTGTGAAAGAACTGATCCTGACTACAAGACCAGAATAAAGTCTAAATGCACTCCAGAATTTCACTTACCTTCTTGAACAAGTATATCAGTAAAAATAATCTGCTTGCTTGACAGTCAATTAAGAAGTTACTTTCTGACAAATGATAAAGAGATAAAAAATTTGGGCATGGGGTTCCTAACACATCTTGCTTGCTGGTGTGAGTTCTGTTGACACCAGTTGTGGAAGTCATTTGTCTCCCTGATTCTTAGCTTCCCACATAGAGGGGAGGTAACACCACACTGACCTCTCATATGGTATGAAAACATGAAAATGTTTCTTATCACTTTGTTCTGTTGATGATTACATAGAAAAGCCATGCAGAAATGAATAATTCTAACTTGGAGTAGGGTTGAAATAGTGCATAGTAGGGCCAGGAGTCACACATTGAAAGAGAGAAAATAAAGAATTAAATGTCTTCTTGCCAGAGGGTAACGTATAGTAGCAGATGAATTATAGACTTTATATAGTCTGCTTTCTAGTAGCCTTGAAAGCTATTTTTATCTGAAATTGCTGTTGTGCACACAAAAGTTGCTCTTTGATCTTCCTGACTTAACGAGTGTTAGGTCAATAGACTATTCATAACTATGAGAGAAATCTCTGTGTATCCATACTTTTAACATGGAAATGAGTCTTGGATTCTTAGCAGGAAAGAAAGAAAATTCTGTCATATTGCTCGTAGGAAGCAACATAGGCAAACTCTCCTGACTTATTTTAAAGTTTCTGACTTGGATGCATGAAGATGACAATGGAGAGATGGTGTAAAAATTCTGTTATATTCTTGTGAGGTCACATTTTTTTTTTTTGCAATCATTTTTTACTCATTTTGCACGGATAACATTTTTTTTCTTATATGCTGTGTGTTACTGAGAGTATGAATGATATCGCACTGAAAATAATGATTTAAATGAGAATGAGACTGCTTAATCAAAAATACTTCTGAAGTCTTTGTTTCTCATGGCATAAAGCAAATGTGTATTTATTAGCAGACAGCTTGTAAAAATAGCATTAAAATAAAGAGGCAAACATCTGCACTTACTTAAAAATTTTTTCCAGAAGACCAAATGAGATATAGATCTTGCTTATTGTAGTAGTGTGGTGACAACAACAACAGCAACTATAATACATCAAATTATTTCCAACACATTAAGCAAACAAATCATTTATATAGACTAAAATGAGTAAATTATATATATATTTATTGTGCACATTGCAGCAGTAAATTGTACCTAAGAGCCTTGTAGCAAAAAAGCACATCACGTTGTCTAAATCCATAAAATGCTACTTGCAGGTTGAACATAATACATAAAGATTTAAGATATGTTCTGAATCACATCTTAGAAAAGAAAGAGAAAATCCAGCCTCACATTAAAGGAAAGGCACAGAGGAACCCAATGACTTACACAGTATTTTGTTGTTTCAAGTGCTTTAAAAGGGAGATATTTAATGCAAAAAAAAAAAAAAAAAGGAATCTGTTATTTATTTCACAATGAACAAAGGGCTGGAGCCTTGTGACTTAAACAGCAGTAAACTTGAATAAACCCAACGACTTGATAGGGAGTGAATGGAAGGGAAGACTCACCTCTCATTTAAACAATATAACATCTCCTTCTGTTTACCAGAATTGTGAAATTACACTATTTTGGGTTCCAAAAAAAAGCCCGTTATGGACACATCCGCCAGCTTGAAGAAGGTTATGAATTCTTTATAAAACAGTAGCTTCAAAGCTGCTATAACCTTCAATCATAGGTAGAGCACTTTGAGAAAACAGCCACCCTTAAGGTGGCTTTTGCTTTCTATACCCAAGTCAGCTCTGGTCACTTTATGCTTTTAGTAGAGGAGGATATAGATAACAGAAATTACATGTGCTGATAAGAGACCTGTGTCTTAACTAAATCGCTGTTCAACATTACATTACCAGAGTACCAATATAATCCCAGGCTTTTTCTTCCTTTTTCTCCGAGTGTGGGTAAGTTAGCGTCCCATTCTGACTCTCCTCATACTGTTTCCCCTACTGTATCTATTTTGAGAGTCACAGAATCACAGAATGTTAGGGATTGGAAGGGACCTCGAAAGATCATCTAGTCCAATCCCCCTGCCGGAGCAGGATTGCCTAGACCAAATCACACAGGAACACGTCCAGGCGGGTTTTGAATGTCTCCAGAGAAGGAGACTCCACAACCTCTCTGGGCAGCCCGTTCCAGTGTTCAGTCACCCTCACTGTAAAGAAGTTTTTCCTCATATTTAAGTGGAACCTCCTGTGTTCCAGCTTGCACCCATTGCCCCTTGTCCTGTCAAGGGATGTCACTGAGAAGAGCCTGGCTCCATCCTCTTGACATTTGCCCTTTACATATTTATAAACATTAATGAGGTCACCCCTCAGTCTCCCCTTCTCTAAGCTAAAGACACCCAGCTCCCTCAGCCTCTCCTCATAAGGGAGATGTTCCACTCCCTTAATCATCTTCGTGGCTCTGCGCTGGACTCTCTCTAGCAGTTCCCTGTCCTTCTTGAACTGAGGGGCCCAGAACTGGACACAATACTCCAGATGTCTCTGTTTAGAAACAGTAAATCTACTTTCTGCTTTCTACAGCAATATTAAAATATTGTTTATAAATGAAGCAGTTTCTCTTGATACTGGTAAATTTTCCAACGTCAAAGCTGAACGTGTACATTTAGGAAAACACCTCCTATCTTAACTGAGGGAAATTTTTTTAACTGCTATTCTCCTTGAAAATACTCAACATTTTTATAGTATCAGAAATCTTCTTTTCAACATTTCTCAAGCTTCCCAAACATGATTTTGTTTTCAGTTAATGAGAGTTAAAGAGAATCTTTAATAGACTGAAATGTAAGCAGCAATATAGAATTATACATCTTGAAGTATACATCTTGAACTTCTTCAAAACCTCTCAAAAGAAAGTTCTCAGGGATAATGGAAAAAGCTCGTTACTATACTCAAGATTGTATAAGAAAACTTTCTCTTCACCTTCAGCATATATGTTTAGATATTAACAACAGATACAGAATTGATAATTTGTGGAATCATGTTATAACATGTAATTAACTGAAATTCTTATGTATACTTTTGATTAGCATTAACACAGAGGCCTATATTCCACCTCCATGGGAATTAATTAACATAACAAACACCTGAATGTTGTAAACCTGCCATTATTTGGTAGGAAAATCATAAAATGTTACAATGTTACATTGCTTTGATGTCCTAAACTAAACATACATTTTTTAAAAAACAAAACAAAACAAAACACTATTCTTGAAAGAATATAAAAAACAAACCTAGAAATCATAACTTAAAGTTACAGGAGAATGGATTTTTCCAGCTTCACAGTAAAGCTTTGATCGAGTTTTGGAAACTAATATAAAATGGCCATTTTTGTTGTTGAACATGCTACTAGGGTTTTCAGCCATGTGGTAATGAAGGATAAAAACAAAAAGCTGAAGGAACAGGCCAACAGGAACCTCATGAAGACCAACAGAGACAAGAGTAAAACACTGTATGTGGCTCAAAATGACATAAAGAAGCAATAGAAACTGGACATCCATGTGCTAGATAGCAGCTCTGCAGAAAAAGCTATGGGTCTCTGTGGACAGGTTGAACCTGAGTAAGCAGTGTGCTGTTGTGGTGATGAACAGTAACTGCATAATGGGCTGTATTAGTAAGTACATAGCCAGATGGATGGAAATTATTATTCCCCTCTACCTGGCATATATGAAACCATATCTATCTGACACACTATGCTCAGTTTTGGGCCCCTCACTGGAGAGGGTCAATCAGAGGGCCATGTATAGGAGCTGAAGCACACAGGTTGTGAGGAAAGGCTGAGGGAGCTGTACTTGTTTAGCTGGCAGATGAAAAACCTTTAGGGGAACCTGATTGTAGTTTTCCACTACTCAAAAGGAGCAGGAGATTATAAAGAAGACATAGACAGACTGTTCTCAGGAATGTGCAGCAGAAAACAAGCAGCAATGGTCACAAGTTGCAGAAAAAGAAATGGGACTTACATAAGGGTGGAAGAACTCAAGCCAATCAAAAAGAGCTTCTATCAACAGCTGAATATATGAAAGTTTTAAACTTCTATTGAAAAACAAATTTTTGATTTCTGACAGCTCTACAAGAGACTGACAACTCTCAAAGCTCAGAGACTGAAAAGAAGATATGAGGTACATGATGTCTGAACTGCTTGAGTTTGGTAGTGGGGAAACGTAGCTTGGAAGAAAAATGTTAATATTTTTTATTTTTTCACAGAATGATTTTGGGGCCTGACTCTCATAAAGTGCTGGTGACATGTAATGCGCAAGAATAAAATTATTTTTTTTTCTTTTATTTTTTTAACAGCAATGCTGTATTCCTATATTTAGTTGTTCTCTGCCAACTGATTAGACTTTTTTCTTGTTTCCAATGATGACGTATTTCTAGTATGTTTATTTATGATAATAAATGCTTTTTGTATTATAGAATCACAGAATCAAGAATAATTTAGGTTGTAAGGGACCTCCAGAGGTCATCTAGCACAGCCCTCTGCTTGAAGCATGCCTCATCAAATCAAGTTTCTCAAGGCAATGTCCAGTTGAATCTTTATCATCTCAAAGATGGAGATTCCGTAACATGTTCCAATTATTGACCATCCTAATTTTCCTAATTCTCCACATTCCAATTTGTACAACTTTGAATCTGGTGGTTGGACCTCTAGAGATCCATCTGACTTTTCTGAGTCTATAGTACATGTATTTGCTCTATTTGTAACATGCTGCTCTTTGAGACATATTATTTTATATTTCTGTCTCAAATTCAAGCTTAGAAAATTCATTGTTTTAGACCATAAGATATAACTCTTATTGTAAGATTATAATTCTTTCCTTTTCAGGTAGCCAAATGTCAGGAGGAATGGAGAATAAACCTCGGTCTTACATCTGAAGTTGAAAATACCACAAACCAGTAGAGTGAACACCATTTAAATGAGTAGTACAAGCAAAATTTCAGAGCACAAAAGCCTGAACTCCAGATGCACAGGTGGAACAGAGACATTTGGTTTGTTACAGAGCTCTATCTTACCTCACCAGTTTTCAGCACAATAAGTCATAGCTGATCACGTGTTCTCCTATAAAAGATAATGGTGATAAAAATGTCTATCAAAGACAAAAACTGTGGCTTACAGATTGATGAATTAATTATAATCAACAAAGACCATCATCAATGAATTCTGTTAAACAGAGTTTTACAGTAAAAAAAGAAACAGACAAAAAAAATCTTCGAACAATCAAGCCAGGGTTCAGAATCCTAGTAGTAGTGCAAAACCAACCATATGCAGTGTAGTGAGATTTCTTAACTTAGAGCAATATCATCATTGGATCTACTTGTGATACAGTTTTTTACTGTGTCTGCACAGATGCTGTTAGGAAAAAATTGGCATTTCAAAACAAGAATCCATTTCTCCTGAACTGGATGTCATAGTGAAAAGAAACATGGGGTTGATTTTATTAAAGCTCAGCTTTCAAAACTGTTATGACATTCACTTGTTTACATCAGAGGAGAAGAGAAAATAGCACAGGCAAAAAGGCAGCAGTACCTATTCATACAGTAAGATGACATTAATTATTGGCAAGAAAATTTATATGTTGAACAGTACAATAAATATGGTTTGCAACACTGCACTTTAAAGAGGAAATCCATAAGTCTTTATGAATCTAGTGTTCATAATATCTATTTGTTGATATGTCCTCCAATGCACACATACACACAATTTTTGCAAAGAGGAAGAAATGTTAAAGAAAATACTGAACAAAGAAAAAACTCTCCTAGCAGTTTGATCTTCCACCATTCTTTCTCTGGAATGTATTTTCACAGAGTTTCAAAACATTTTTTACGTTCAGGGAAGCAGAACTATATCTTAGTCTTCAAGGCCTTGCATGGAGACTCCCTAGTTGGAACAACAAGAATAAATAACGTAAAAAAATCTATACGAAATTATTAGGTTTATTTTTTCTTTTGAAGATGTTTCCTTTGGACTTAATTGGTGGGAAAATTTTTTTTTGCCATTTTCAAAGCTCTTTTAGTGTATGTCAATAAATAAATCCTGCTTTTTTTGTCATTATTGTCAATACTTACAGTCTACTCTTACATATCAAAACTGTATGTTTATCAGAATTGTTGGTAAATTCCCCTCTTAGAAGGCTTAAGCACGCCTCATTTTATGAATAAATATGGTCTGAATATTTTGAGAACTAGAACATTCATACTCCTGTGCTCTTTTATTTTTACATATCTGATAACCCAAGCATGCAATGAATGGAAGTTGTACAGACTTGTTTTGCTTTCAAAGTTAGCGCTAGTCCTTGAATTGCATACAGAGTTGAAGACACCTGAGACTTTTTTTCATTTAGAGGTAAATGATACAGGTAATACAGTTACACACTGGTGACTCTGCCTTGCAGAAGATCACACATTTTCTCAGCATACCCTGATAGGATACAGTCTCAGTCAGTAACAATTGTGGTTTATGAATAGGCTGGGACATATGTTGCCAAAATTCAAACATTTGTCAAAGTTTGTTCTGTTTCAATAAAACTTGTATGAATATCAAGCAGTGTTCAGAGTTATCTGCAAGCTAATTTACTTAGTGTTGCGTTTTGGAGCGCTAATATAGTAGGAACTGAACCCCCTTGAGTCCTCAGATATTGGAGGGGCTGGGAGTGGCTGAGCTTAGCCTCGAAGTGGTGCCTGATTTGATACCTTGGATTTTGGCTGAAATCAGCACTATCAGTCCAGCTGTGTTCGATGGCTAATATGTTGAACTAACACAGGTCCGGATACACTGATACTGCAGGGCCCAGTCGCAGTTGATGAACTAACGTGGTTCCAGATTATGCCATAAATCTGGACACGTCCACCGAAATAAAATCCTCACGACCAGATCCCCAATTAAGGTAATTTGTTTGAGCAACAGATACAGTCTCTTTTAGATTGCCAGTGATGAATACACTATCTGCAAAGCACGCTTAGGTATCTATGAACAAATATATTTTGCAAGATGACTATATAGCGCTACTAATACAATTACAAATGCAAGCTTGATTTCTAAGTTTCCCAGGGAAGCACCTGGTATAACCAAGTGTACTAGTCTTACCTAAAGGTGTCCCTATGGGTGAGGAAGAGAGGTTCAGCCTCTCGACTGCTCCCAGAAGTCCGTAGTGATGTCTCCTGGGTTTCTCAGTGATGGTATCTTCACCCCCTTGCCTCTTTCTTAAGTGTTTTTATATTATTTTCCTGTGTTTAGGTGGAGCTTGTATAGGAATGAAACCAAGTTTTGAAATATCAAAGTATTCCATGAAATAGATTTACTTTTTTATTGCTCAGATCTAATTGAGGCTGCTTCCCATGATAAAAAACAGTGTATTTGAACACTATCTGTACTGTGCTTTGTAATTCAATACTTTGCTGCACAGGTTATAGATGGTGTTGAAATGTTTTGCTGTCCTTTGCTAGTTGCTGTTGTCACTGCTTACATAGTTCTAATGAATGAGTAGAAATCAGATTGGGCTAGAGTCAAAGCAGTTTTTGATTTCTTCATTTCAGACATTACACATGAACTAGTCCATACATGTATCAAAAACTTCATTCTTCTTTATTCTATTTATCAAAATAATAGTTTACATTCTTTCATTCCTTTGTAAACAGACAGTCACTGGCACACATTTATGATAAACTTGGGTGCAATAAGTGCTAAAGTCTTCTGAAATGTTTACAAGAGCAAGTCACATAAGTAGACGCATATACTGAATCTACATATTTTGCTGTATTTGGACAGACATTTAGATGTTACTTAAAGCCTAAACCAAAAATTAGACCGAAGAAACTTGTTCACTTCATCACACCTCACCTTGTTTCACATTTTTTTAATTATTATTATTTCTTAATGAATATAAAAAGTGCAAAGTTGTATGTCCCCATGTTTAAACTATGCCTATACAAATTAAATCTAAATCTGTGTCATTCAAAGATTATTTGTACATTTCTAACAAGTCTGTGGTGTGACTCGTCAAGCTAATGTTTGTCGGTGAAATATAAGTTAAGCAGCTGTGACATTGACTACATAGTCTGTTGTACAAGCCAACGCAATACTTGGCAGAGAAAGAAGCCTGACTTGATGTCGTCATTAGCATTTCTACCTAGATTTCTGTCTAGATTAGTGTTTCAGATATACATCACACCTTTCTTTACAGTTCAGGTACACTTGCAAGCAGAACACAGCAGCTTTATATTTCACTTCATTACCCAAGTCAAACCCCAAGGTATCTCTACAATGTAGGTTTCAATTTATTTTCTTCAGTTGATTTCACCTGTCTGGGGAATTCTCTTTGGAATTTAAAACAAGCCCAGGGGGTTGTCTTAGTGAAAGTTCATACCAAGGCAGAAAGTTCATACACTGAGCAACAATCATCATTTATCCTTTCAGCATATAAAAATATAGTAAGGGAATATGATAAATTGTCTCTAAGCAACAGAAGAAATTTGACATAATTTTAGAGAAATATGATATTATTATTTTGTATTTTTAAAGTTGCTGACATTTTTTATGGTCTAGTAGTTTTTGACAAGCACAAGGCAGAAGCTCTCCATTAATGTGGGAATAGGTAGAGGTGGTATTTCAACAGTTAGAAGAGTTTTCTGAGCTCTCAGGATGTTAAAACCATGTCCCAAGAGAGAGATTCTTTTGGCTTAGCTACCTTTTCTGGTCATTTTACCATCTCACAGAGTCCTCTGGCAATCATAGCAACTGATGTATGAAAAGCTCATACTGAAAATATCTTTAGTACATTTTATTTTCTTTGCCTATAATTGACCTTAAAGCAAGGAGAAACGGCAAGACTAAGCAGCTCTCTAGCTGTACAGAGGTGTTTTAAATATTTTGTTTGATGGACCATCATTTAAAAGTATCTAACATACAATGGTCCTAGACCTTCATTAACTCTTCCTGCTCTGAGAAATAATACAAAGTTCTGAAAGGATTAATATCCTCACAAATCACCACGAGAAACAGTGCAGTTCCCTTCACATCAACACCCATAGCACTGATGTTTCTCCATATGTATATACCAAGGAAGAAATATACTTTTTCTGGTATTTTTTTTTGAAAAGCTAGATGTACTACACTTTCTCATTATAATTCAGTATGAATATAATAAAAAGAGTTCTTCTATTGTATTTGTTAAACATCTTTGTCAACATTAGTGCCACAGTCTGTCCATACAGGCACAGTTACAGTTATTTGTATTAAACAAAACACCTCATTTTTTAAAAAATTGATTTATAGATTTGCTTAATACTCTGGACAACATGCTAATGACACTTAACATTCTTTCTGGAATTTTTAATTAAAGGTGTAAAGGGAGATCAGAAAACAGCAGCTGAATAGTAAGATGGTCATTCTCAAAAGCAAAAAATATCCACGGTGGCTGAATTATTAAGTCTTTGAAAGCGCAGGGGGCGGGTGGTGGAGAAAAAGAATTATAACAAAAGTTCATACTTTCTCTTCTTTAAACAGAACTAAACATTTGATTCTTTTCTTATTAGTGAAAAAAAACTGCTCAGATTAAGGTTTTAGAGATTCTCAGCATATCTAGTTCTTAGTAGGACTACTGCTCAAAACACATTTTCAAACAAAATATAAGGCCGTTAATCCCTGTAGTGTTTTGTAGGCAGGCAAGTATATTTTAGATATTGCTAAAAGCTAAATAAATTAAATATAAATAGCATTATCAAATAACCAATTATATCAAATGTTGCACTTTTCTGTTTATTAATTCTAATATACCTGGATTTTTATTTATAATAAAGAAATACAAATCCACTATATATATTACTGTAATGTATACCAAATCATCAGTGTCTTCACATGCAGTCTTTGAAGCTGATTTATTAGAAGTAATGATTTATTAGAACAAAAAACACCTGTTGTTTGCCAGTGATCACTGATCTCTTCAATAGAATGAACAAAGTTTTACAGAACCAAAAGATGGAAAAAATTCAAGAAGACATTAAAATATGTGTCAAAAAGGTAAACAGTAAAAATGCTTGTATCTGTCAGGCCTCATTGGGAAGGACTACATTTGCTCTAGTGTTTTGCGTGTGGTATGTGTCTTCGTTTAGCCCGCACCCGGGGCTAAACAATAACAGTTGTTCTCTCACCCAATGTCCCTTCCCCAACCAAGGAAGGAAATAGGGAAGAGGAGGGAGACACACAAGCTAAATTTAAAGAGATTTAATATAATAAAGAAGCCAACATCAATGGTAATACAAACACATGGAACTGTACTTAGCCCAGAGAGTTGCAGCAAGTTACTCCAGGAATAGCAATCATTGGAAATGAGAAAGAAAACAAAGAGAAGAAAGGAAAGCAAAAATAAACCCCCACCCCTTCTACATCAAGCTTTCCCTTTTATAGTGAGCTTGATGTTAAAGATATAGGATACACCTGTGGGCCAGAGTGGGTCAGCTGCCCTTGATTTGACTGATAATGGCCTTGATCACCATGGCTGGCCACAAACTGAAACAAAATCTAACAGAAACTTTATTCTATGAATTTTATGCCCATGAAACCAGGACAGTATGTCATTGGTATCAGGTATTCTCAGCAACTCTAAGATGATATTAAGAGGTAAAATCTTTCTATACACAAAAAATCTGGTTCTTGTAGACACAAACTCTGTCGCCTTGTTCTCTGTGAGATGTTTTCACAGGGTTGACACATGAATATTTTTGTCCTTTGAGTGAAATGTCTTGGATATTGTGTTCAGCTTGTAATGAGACAAAGGAAAAAAAGACAGGAAAAGAAGAAAGAAACAAAAAAAAAAAACAAAGGAAAAAAAGAAAAAATCAAACCCAAAGTACAGTATGAAAGAGACAGGGCTTAACACAGTATTACATAGAAATTATTTTGGAGGTATCAGACAGAAGGTATGAGATTGTTTCCTGTTACTTTAGCCCCTCAGAACACCGCAGTCAGAGTCACACTGTCCTAGAACTGATAACCTCAGGTGGCTGAGGTATAAAAGACATCGTAGGATGAATAAGCACTTACAGTGATAAACTTGTTCTTACTGTCTTAAGATTCCTGAACAGAAAAGCTAGGATATTTTACACTTACTATATATATGAAAATAGGTTAGAGAAATTAATGTTCATATTGCAGTGGTAAGACTGAAATGGTGTTATACATAGAAATAGCTTGAGATTTATTGTGATACATTCACCTTTGCTTTAAGCATAAGTACAAAACAAGGATGCTACATAATCTTTATATACTTAGGAATCAATGAATAATATTTATTTTAGTTTATATAGTGGCTATGGTCCATGACTGTAGCAAAAATTAACAAAATGTATATAAAATCATGACTAGAGTGAACTGTTGTTCATTGTCTGAGTCCAACTACAGAATAATAACCTTTATGGTTTACCCAATATAATTAACTATTTTTCCTTGTGTTTCTAGTTCTCTGATCTTTCGTTATAGTACTTAAATGACAGTTTCAAAATATTGTGGAAAAACTATTAGTTCAAGGTATTTCAGTCTCATATATACATATTCTGAAAACCTTGTGTATTCATACTCACCGAGATACAGACAGACTCAATGCATTTTCCATCCGTTTTCCTAAACTAATGATATTTAATCACTGACTAGAGCTCATCTGAGTAGAGATATAAACTGAATCTTTATACTTGATGATGGTTTCTCACCAGTAGACAAAACTGGATAATAGGAACAATTTTCTTAGAACCAAAGTGTAACTCAGCCTGGAATGGAACTCAGGAGGTCTCTTGTCCAGCCTTCTGCTCAAAGCAGGGTCAGCTATAGGGTCAGACAAGGTTGCCTGGGGCTTTGTCCAGCTAGGCCTTGAAAATCTTGAAAAGGATAGGGCCTGCATGGCCTATGTGGGCAACCATCTCCAACGCATCATTGTCTACAGGGTGAAAATTTTTTTGCCTATATTAACTCAGAACCACTTTTATTCAACTTATGTCTGTTATTTTTTCATATTTCAGACTGTAACATTACTAAAGTGATATTTTTTAAAGAACACCCTCTAAATATGTTGTTGTGCTATTATTGCCAGCATTTGACTCAACAGCAACATGTGCAAATTTCTCAGACTGATTTTTTTTCCAGTTTCTTTGGCATCTGAATATGTTTATAACAAAATGCTGTTAAATGATTAACATTTCAATGGAACAGAAAAATACTTAAGTGGAATTTATATTCATGAATCTTCTTTTCACTCCAAATATGCTCATATTTCTGGTAAACACAGGAAAAAGTCTGTGTATAACAAAAAATTAAATTTTTTGAGGCTATTAAGAAATAAACTATAAAAACCACTCCTGGGACCTTATTTTGTATGGAACACATTAACAAAATGGGATATTTATAACAGATATTTAAAATTATTAATTTTTTTTTGGTTTAGTAACTTGCAGAATGAAAAGTATCAGATAACATAGTCACTGTTTTACACGGGAGGCTAATCTAAAGGTCACCCCTTATGGAACAGAATTTCTGAAGGTCAAATCCGATATGAGAGAGGATTCCAAATAAAGTCAACCTTAGGCAAATATAAATACTTTCTTGGACATTTATTACAGAATGTTAATAAAATGAGAAGCCAAATACTGAGCAACCTTTGGGGTTAGACTTTAACTGGTATAAGGATTTTACTATTCTCAAAAAAATTTTAAGGACCCGATTTTGTCTTGAAAATAATCAGAGTTTTGCCATTTGATTTAAATTTACAAGGGAATCCAGAATTTACTAAAGTGTCCTAACTGGTGACCTTGACCAGTCTCCATCAGGCAGCACAGTTCACACTCACCACTTTTGTCTCAGGGGAGCCTCTAATGCTGTAATCATTTGTCGTTACAAATATGCCTCCAGTTGTACATATGTATCACTTAAGCTTAGGAGGAGGAAGGAGGGAGACTGGTGACTACAGTAGACATTACCCAAAAGGAAGAGTGGAGTCCTGAAAGAAGTGTTTAATCTGTGCCACTAAGAAGAATAAATCATTCTCCATAAAGTAACTATTTTTATGATGTCGTTTTCCGTAATGTCATCTCATTTATGGAGAAAATAGTCAATCATGATACTTGTATAAATAATAAGTATTGCTGGGATTGCTAAATGACACTAAAGTCAGATGTAATTGCTAATAAATTATCTTGTGAACACCTAAGTCTCTGAAACAATTCACTCGAGGTTGATTTCACAAATTCCCAAACATCTAGTAATTTGTGTTTGCTATATTAACAAATGTAACTAACTGCCTAGAAGTAGTACATAAGCTTTACAGCTATCACCATGAAGATATTTAAGGCAGGTCACATTTATTTCATTGCACCCTTCTGGCTGACTTTCTTTTCAGGTGACTCATGTCAATTTTCAAAATGGCTCTCATTACTTCAGGCATTCACATTAATCTTTTGTGCAAGGAAGTACATATGAGTTTCACTTATTTTGTGAATATTTTAATATGTATACTACGTTTCCATTGTTCATTGTTATTATTCTTCTAAGAAATAGGCTTTGCACCCACAGAAAAAGCTATTTTTTAAAAAATTGTGTTGTTGGCAATGACTAGCATATGCTACCGTACATTCTTCCAGTTAACACTCATTTCTTTGTGCTTATTTCTAAGAATGACCATTGGCAAAGGTAAGTTCTCTAAGAGTTTAAACCAAGTCTTACCTACCAGATGGTGACTTGATATTTCTTTATGTAGTCTACCTATTGGAGATTTTTCCTTTTTTAGAATGAACTCTTTGATAAGAGATACCTAGTGGTCACTATTTGCAAGTAATATTTACTACAAAGGTATCATAGTAATTTTGTAGAAATTGTTCCTGGGAGTTGAATCTGTGTTCTTTATCATCAAAACAGTGAAGTCTTGCAGTATGTTGCACTATTTACTGTATTGCATTGTAGCAGTAATACTGCAGAAGTACAGACTGCTTGAACTCCCTGCTCCAGCACTTGTTGCGATTTCAGGGCATCTTGGAAATCAGTGCCAGTACATGCAAGGCACAGTGGTGGATTTCTATAGGCATGCAAGGAGGGATCTGAATTAAGTAGCAAAAATAACATTACATGCTGCTGTTGGGCATAAGTATCTACTCCATTTTCTTGCCTTTTCGATGAGCACTGTCTCTAGCCTGACTTGTCCATACAGAGTTCTGTAAAGATGTAGCCGAGCATGAGGTTTCGTTTTTACTAGGAAGTGGCATCTACCAGAGGCAGAAATGTGCTCTGTAGTAGGGTGGGGCATAGGCAGACAGTGCTAATTACCTCTCAGCAAAAATAGAAGTTTAAGTGCATAAAAAATGGGTACGACAACCACTCAAAATGATAGGGAAAAAATTAGAAGGGAAAATGCAGGGAAAAAATTAGAAGGGCCAAAGCCCAGCTAGAACTTAACATGGCCACTGCTGTAAAAGGCAATAAAAAATGTTTCTACAAATACATTAGCCACAAGAGAAGAGCCAAAGAGAATCTCCATCCTTTACCGGATGCGGAAGGTAACATGGTGACAAAGGATGAGGAAAAGGCTGAGGTGCTTAATGCCTTCTTTGCCTCAGTCTTTAGTAGTAAGATGGGCTGTTCTCCAGGTACCCAGCCTCGTGAGCTGGAGGACAGGGACAGAGAAAGAAAAACATTGCTTTGTATATCAAAAACATGAAAAAAAACGTTCACATGCAAAGTCATAGCTCTTACCAGAGCCTGGGTACATTATATCACCTGCAAACATGAGAACAGTAAATTATGTGATGATCTATATGCTCATGGAGACAAGATGAGAATGGAGTTTCTTTTGTGATTTTTTTTCCTGAAGAATGTAATCCCAACACTCTTGTCATTTGCTTGTGGCAATGTTCATGTTTCGTTGCAGCCCTGAGTACTTCTTTCTGACTTGTATTTCTTTCTGACTTGTATTTCTTTCTGAACTATCCGAGCCTGGGTAGCAAATTTGTAACATATCAGAAAAAAATTTAATATCAAGCAAACTATTAAGCAGAGGCAAAAAAAAAGAGGAAAGTAGCAATCAGAGACATGAATGCTTATTTGTGTAGTTTCTAGCAGCTGCAAATGTGGCACCTGAACATATCATCTCAATCCAAAAGAAAATAAACCAAAAGTATGATCTCTGTTGAAGACTGTAAAAATATATTTTAAAAAAAATAATATCCATATGCAAGCAGGGATTAAATGCAAATATTTGAGTGGAATTAGAGATGACTGCTTAACTGCATATCTAAATCAGCCTTAATTAACCTACAGAACAGCTGTGGTGTTTTGTGAGATAGAGCTGTGTGGATATTTATGTAAAATGGCAACCTGATGGCACTTGTTTCATGTGACTAATATTTATCCCTGTAAATGACCATTTCTCTTTTCTTTTCTTTTCTTTTCTTTTCTTTTCTTTTCTTTTCTTTTCTTTTCTTATGATGTTTATAAATTGCTACAGACACCTGAAATTTAGCAGTCAAGAAAAAACCTCCAGAGAATGCATATTTTCCTCATGAAATATTGTTGAATATTGTTTGCAGTTCTATGGGGTTTTTTTTCTTTCATTTGTCCAAATGTGAGGGATCTGTTAACCTGCTATATTGAATAGCCATGAAGATTTGGGCTCAAGTAGAAAACTCCACTTGGAGCAGTCTTACAGGAAGAGAAACTTTTCTTCTGGAATAACCCATATGCATGCAGACTTCTGCATATGCAGGAGTGGACTTCACTACCTACAGTTTCAGGATGCAAGATGTGCTGCTCTGGCTCCTAACTGGTGAAGAAAATTGTGAGTGTGCCACTATAGACTAATCCCATACTGTTTCCCAAACACAACACATTGCTCATTCTCTCCCTGGGTTAGCAAGTCTCTGTTCTACCAGCTATAACTTTTACTTTGGTACCTTCCTTATTAAAGATTCATGCTAATTCATATTCTACTGATGTATTAAAAACAAGGTAAAGATGGATTGCTTATTGCAGTTTTCTATTTTTAAATTCCGGTGAATTTGAAAAGCATCCAGCATTCTTATTCTGAAAGCAACTTCTCATACGTTAAGGAATGTTACATTTACAATGTAATTGACCTTAATTTATCCCTTCCTGCTTGTGCATATCTGATGTACTGATATTAACACAATGCTGCATTCTATATTCATCTTTTTTTTTGGCCTTGTTTTGCACAGGAGGAAATAACTTTCATAGGAAATAATTGTAAAACTGTTGTGCTCATTTTCTTTTTTGTGTGTGGGATGCTATTCATCTGACAAGATCAAGAAACTTTGGAATGCAAATATTATCTCACATCATCTCTCTCTATTTCTTTGGAAAATTCATGTATGTTGTTTGGTTTGGTTTTCCAAACAAGAACATAGTTCACAAAGGTGTTAAAAAGATTGATGAACATCCTAATAATCTTAAAGATAAAAACTGAAAAATCTTAACAGTACATCTGTGTTTTATAAAAATATTTGAAGTTGTTTACAGAGGCTTTTGACCATAAGCAGAAGCATAGCACTGAAAATACATGATAAGGGACATGTATTGAGGATGTGAATCCGATAAAAAACCTCAAAATTAAGCTAAACCTAAGCATAACTACAGAAGAGGGAAATATTAATTAACCCCAGCTTTGTTGGTTTAGAATTTTGGGTTTTTTGCTTTTGTATTTGAAGTATATTAGACAGGCTGAATTTACAGCCAACTGTAAAATATATCCAGGAACTCCTTTAGAATAGACAGGTAGATTGCTTTGTCAGGGATGCTGTGAACAATCTAGAACTGCAGCTTGTTGTGAGAAAAAAAAGATACAGGGAAAACGTAAGTAGCCACAAGTACACATCTCAATATTTCAAATTCTCTTTCAAGTCTCTCTTATGCACATGATATGGGATCAATTAGGGCTTTGCACACTTTATTGAATCCTATACCTTTTAATGCAAACAGTGCCGTCATTGCCAATATTCCATTTAGAACAGGTTTTTATAGCCCTCCAGTAAGCATAAAGAATATAACAAGTTTTTTTTTCCCATATGGAATTTCCTAACTTCAATGCAAAAGTATTGTTGTTCCATTCAAAATATTGTGTAAGAGCAAAAAGGAGGCACACTTTATAAATATGTAATTAAAGCCAACAAAAACAAAGAATAGTAATGCAGGTAGAGTACATACATACAGAAAAAGTCACATTAATAGTAATAGTACAATTAAAATTATAACCACTTCTTAGTTTCTGGCACATTTCTGGGTGTTCTGCTCATCCTTTCTCTGCTCCTCTAGGTCCTGAATTCAGTGGTTTCACAGTAGTGTTAGTGGTGGAGTTTGCTACTGTGAGTGGCTGGCATCTGGAATCCTTCATTAGGAGGATTATAGTGTTCAAGTTGATGGTTCCTTCGTCTCTTCCTCTCTCTTCTGTCTTTTTTTTCTCCTTCTTGCTGCTCAGGGTCATTTTCAAATGCTTGCTAACATGCTTTTATACCTTTCTCTCTCTTTCGGTTTACAGCACCATGTTACATCCAAATTTACTATATATGGTGTACTTCACAGGTCAGATACTATATATGTGTTCTCTTTATTATCCCCAAAACCTGGTGTGCCGATCCCTGGGTCTGCATTTCTTTAACTGACCACTGGAGAGTTGTTGGTAGTTGTGGGATCTCCAGTGCCGAGCCCATGTCCCCTCTCTTCTCCTCACATGAGACTCTTTTACACCCAATCTTGTGCCTCCATTTCTCAATTTCTCTGTTATTGTGCCAGGCCTGTATTTCTGCATACTACGTCATTATGTTAGAATAGTAAATATCTCATTCTAGACAGAATACCTCCTTGTTATTGCAATATAATACTTCAACTGTAGCATACAAAGATAAACAAAAATAAAGCAAATTAACCATAGACTCTTGGTTAATTAGAGAAATTGCTGTCACAGCTAAAACAAGTAAAAGAAAGCTACAGCAAGTGAAGTAAAGTTCAGGCAGAGCAGGTCTGACAGGCCTCTGGACTGAGGCCTTACAAACTCAATGCAAAGCTTATGGCCTGCTACTAGCAGTGTCAGTACTGTATTATTGGGCTACCTGGCTTCATAGTAATGTGCAGAACCAAGCTTGTACCCTGACTATGTAGCAGGTGTATAGTCACTCAAGTTATTATGACCAGTCAGTGCAACAGCTGAGATTCTACTCTGTTGTGTAACATTATGGGGTATAATGCTGCCAGGGGGTGAATACAATTAAAATGTACATTGGACTTTGTCTAATAAATAAAATAACAGTAATTACTATTGCTATGGAACTTACAGTATTATGTATAGAGCAAAAGCTACATTGGTGGGGAGAAATAACAACTTGAAGAAGATGGATGTCTTGATGGAAAGACAAAAATATTGAATAGAGAAAATAACACATTATGTGCTCCTTCATGCTTGACTGATAAATAAAATGAAACTGAAAGCACCATTAAGTACAGTTGTTTAGAATATTTACTAGTAAATTTTTTTAACTGATTATTTTTTAAAAAATACATTATAGTTAAGGTTATAACTAGACTAAATGGTTTGATGATGATGATGATTTTATTGAAAAATTAATTTGCAAGCAAAATTAAAAGAGGGTGCTCCTGAAGTCAATACAGAAAATAAATACCAAAAAAAAAAAAGTTATAAAAGTAGAATAAGGGGATGAATAAACCTACCACGGAATAACCACTACGTGTTCCCTATAGAATACTTGGAATTTATTATGGAAATATTTGGTAGCTATTTCTATACTTTTTCCCTTTAAAATATTGACTACTATTTATGTGCTTTTTGAAGCTTTGTTAAACAATCACACTTGAAATTTACTGTATAAGTAAATCACTGGTAAGGTTCCATCAGCTCACTGTGTCAATCATCTCTAGATCAAACAGAGAAATTTTTGCTTCTTTGAGGCAGAGCTGAGAAAAGATATTCAGCCGATTAATTCAAATAAAGCAAGCAGCACCTTGCTAGGGTGATCAAGTTGTATACCGCATTGTCGTTCTAGTCTAAAAGAAATCTCCGTGAATACTCGAGCTAAATAGTAAAAAGTGTGGTAATGACTGGAAATAAACTACAATAGCATATTTAGGGGGAAAGACATTACTACTTGATTTTAAAAGCCTGGAGTGCATTATGACTACATTCATTCTTCTGTAATATTGATAGTAAATTGTTCACAAAGCAGGAAGTTGGTTAGAACTTCAGACTGTACGACTGTGCGTATAAGCACAGGCAACTAATTTTATAAACAGAGGCTTCCTCAGTCAGTAATTTCAAGACGTTTCTCCTGTCTCCCATGTGACTGCTGACCCTCTTTGCTCCCCTCCACACACACACACAATACCCACTCCTTCCATTTCTAAGTGGATGGATTAAATACATTTCTTTCATTCTTTTTTCCGTCTATACACAGATGGTACTGCTTCAGTTTCCACTCCGTCCACTTCATCTGAAACTGGTTTTATGGCACGTTCTAACACTTATTTCTGGCTCGTTGTTCTAGTGTGTATTTCACCACATGACCTGAAGCCTTTCTATTGATTTATTTCATCAGCAACGAAAGTCATCTTCTCCTAGATATCCATGATTTTATAAGAGTATTTGCAAGTCTGATGTCTCTTGATTCTCCTCTTTCATTTTTGAATAATGTCACAGGGATCTGCATTGGTGGTTTCATTCCTGTTTTCCTAAATACTCAGGATACCTGTGTTCTTACTCTTCTTCTGGTCTCATTGTTTGGATACCCTTAACCACTTTTCGCTTGCACATTGTCATGAGCTTTCAGACCCCATCATGACAGGGGATCATGAGTTATCCATTCTTCTGTTCTAAGTTATCACTTTTTCAGGTGTCTCCCATTCTTCTCAGATCACTGCCTTGCTGATGTCTTGTCTTCCCATATCCCTGCTGCTGGTGGACTTTTTAATTGGACGAAAAGCTTTGATGATAGCTCAACAGCACAGTATCAAATGAGATAAATGAGAGGACTGCACACTTTTACTCCTTTGCTGAGACTTCATCATTCTACCAGAGTTCCATTTGCCTTAAGCTGTTGGATTAAAAAAAAGGTAATGAAATAGCTTGTGCTTCTTGTGTTTATTTTTGAGAGCAAATTCTAGTGCTCGAAACTTCATTTGTGCACTTAATGAATACCTGGCCTGTGAAATTTTTTTAGGGAAGTGAAAGGTAAATAGGTCCTAATGTGATTTTAAGTGGAAAGCTATTATTGCTTCATTAATATTGTATTCATCTTCTGCTTATGTATTTTGTTTTCTTTCCAAGAGTTGAGTGAAAGGAGTCTGAAACTGCAGATGTTGGCACATGATCTCATGGCAGGTGATGCCATTTACCATAGAATAGCAGGAGTCATCTAATTCTCTTGCATTTGATGGCTTCAGCACTGTTACCAGGGCTGCACTCCAGCAAGGTACTGAGCAGCTTCTGCAAAATTGTCAACACCAGGAATTACAGGAATATAGTAGTCTCTGAATGTGTGCGTGTGTGTTTGTGTATATGCATGTTTATATGTCATGTCAGTGTTCATTGCTCTAAAAAGTTACTTACTGCCTTCTAAGATCTGGCTTTAAGTAACATTGATTTTCATGAAGCCTAAGCACTTGCATTGATTTTTATTACTTGTCAGTTTTCTGTCAGATCTCTGGCTTATTAAGTGTAACCTATATTGCTTTGTACATTGTGAGGCAAATAGCATGTTAAGCTCCATATACAAGTTCTGCTCAAATCCTCGTAAATTGCACATACGGTTCCTGTCTGTGCTGCCTTTTGAAAACGAAGTGCTTTCATTACCCTTTCATAGGAATAGGCAATCTCTTGTCATTTTCTTGTCTGTTTGTCTGTCTCTGTATAACGTTTTATAGTTTAAAAGGAAAGAAAAAAAACGAACATTTTATCTTGCAACATATTTCCAAATAAAACTTTGAAAACACTTTCTGATTAAAAAAATGAAAAATATAAGTAATTGCTTGATTCAAAAATGCATATGACTTCTGTACAATGATACTGCCCATGCATAAATAATGGATTTTATAAAAAGTGTACGTTTATAAAAATGTTCAGGTCAAGAAATTAACAGAACTGATGAATAATCTGTTCCTTTAACTTGAAATCAGTACATGCTGAACCTCTCGCTTTTTGTAATTCTGACCCACTTGGCAGGAAATAAAGCCTCACTTGCATTCTTCTGGAACAGGTCCCTTAAATCTTGGTCTAGTGCATGTTGCCATAGCTAAATGGACCAAAACAAGTTGAGAGCTGTAGCTCACTGCACTCAGTTAAATGATCAGACAAAAGTAGGATACAGGATTGAGTAATGAACAACAATGTGATCCAGTGAGACTTCAACCAAAGTTTAACTTAAATATATTACCCTGTAACCCTTCTCGTTCCTTTTTATAAATCTTTCCAAATAACTTTCCAGTTTACTTTCACTGTTTTCCTCATTGCCTATTTTGTTACTCATTTACATTTCATATTGTCACATATTTGTATAATGACTTTTTTCCAAGTCCTTTGATTTTTTTAAAGTGAACCCCCTATTTATAGAACTACTAGTTTGATGACATATGTACTATTACGATGAAGGTGATATGTCTGTGATCAAATCATACAGTAATAATCAGGTCTAGATAAAGAAGTTTTAAAGGATCAAGCCCTTTAAACCAGAGATTATAGTATTCTAAAACATTGGAGTGATTGATTATTAGCTATTATTTTTGCTTTAGTTTTAAAAAGTGAAGCTTTTTGTAAATGTAGTTTATAATGAACACAATAAATTAATTATTCACTTTAAAAAAGAGAAATTTAAATATTATGTTCATGTAACTTAAAATTTTTCATACGTTCTCCACCCTGAAGGATATGAAAGCATACTTATGAAAAACCTTGATTTGATTGCTACTTTATGTATATTTTGGATAGTGGATGAAATTTTGATTTATTGCATATGTGTGTGTAGGATATTTCACCATGTTAAACATTAAGTAGACTTACTAATAATAGTGATTGAAAACTTATCTTTATTGTACATTACACAGACTGTCACTTTTCACAACAGTAAAATGCAGCCTGTATTTAAAGCCTCTTGGAAGAGTGTGTATACTTGTGTGTAAACTTTTATTTTTTTTCCAACTGAAAATGTAGAAGGAATTTCAAGAAGAGCAAAGTTAACTATTATTCATACTGAAATATTTCTGGCAAAAAGGGATTTTTTTTTTAAAATCACCTCTTATCAGGGATGATGTGGATATATTTCAGGCACGAATCCAATGGCAACTACAATGTTTAAGAAAAAAAAGTCATCATATTTCTCAGGCTGATCTGAACAGGGAGAAGGCTATCTGTGTATCATAAAACTATCTATTTTCAGCACAAATAAAATTAATTTACTTTTCAGCTTTTTCACACCAAAAGTAAGTGTTGGTTGTAAAATTGCCTAAGTCAGCTTTTATCATAAAAATTGTTGCAGCTGAAAGTCCCTGCACCAAGAGATAATGCTCTTGAAACCTGTAGGAGTATGCTGAGTTAAAAGTAAATTGTTCGTGAAAAAACAAACCTGTCTTCCTATTACTTGATTCTAGTGAAAAAAACCCCAACCCTACAAGGTTACAGGGATGATCTGTAGAACACTAACTATATTTAAGCAAACAAAATGGTTTTTTCAGTACTGTCTACATAATCCTTTCATGTTGCTTGTGCTTTTTGCTCTTTTTTTCCAGGTATGCAAGTCAGAAAAAAGAAACATAGCAAATCAGTCACAACTGAGCTTGTGTTATACAGAAGGGAAAGCTAGAAAACATGCATTTGATAATTTTGAAGCATGAAAGAAAGTAGCTGCCATAAAAGCTTATTTAATAATCCTAAGAAAATATTATGCAATCATTGTCAGTAATTCCATACTTTCAAAGCAGATTGGAGTATTGAAAATGTAGAATAGAATGGTGGCCTGTCTTTTTGAAATAACACTATAAAATGTAGATGAATCTGAGATTGGACACGATTATTAAATAATATGGTAAACATCCTCATTGGAACCATTGAAATGTTAGAATCAGTGATGGTAAAACAAATTTTGTGTGAAATTTGAGGGCACTTGAAAGAAAATAAAGAAAATGAAAAGTCAGCTGTCCTGGTTGTCTGACATAAGTCCTATGTAGAACAGTAAAAAAAAAAAAGCTGATTCTGGAACCTCTTAAAAACATTAAATTATAAAAATTTAATTACTTCCAGGCTTTTAGTTTTATGCTAAATAAGTCCTGTCCAGCTGGATTTTCTGCTTTGACTTTGGATGTTTGGGCTATAAAAGAAACTGATCAGATGCAATAAATTAGATTTTTAAGATACACAACTTGCACAGCATAATATGTTAAGTAAGCCAAAAATAAACCACCACCAAACAAGAAGCACATTTCTGGAATTTAGTGTGGTATAGTAAGTAGCCAACTGACAGATCCAAGAAAGAAAGTGTCAGCAGGGAACTCTGATCAGAGATATATTTTACAATGGTATCACAAGGTGCTGGCTTGTTACAGATTTAGGTCATATGTTAAGAGGATGACTTTTTTCTAATTTAATATTTCAATTAATCTAGCTTGTCATAAAGTCATGAAAGATTATTTCTGTGGCAGGATAAACTGGGAATGATCCCTATAAAATAAAGATGGAAAAAGTTGTGGGATTTTTTTTTCTCTTTTATTTCTATCATAACAACAGCTGAACCTATGCGCTCTTTCTTTTCTAGACAGGCGTTGGGACAGGAAGTAAAACACTTCAGTCAACTTCCATCCAAACGCTGATGGAAGAACTCACCTGTATTTTAAGCCTTCAGCATCTAGTAAATAACAATTTTGTGAGTTAAAGAGCCTGAAAAACATATTATTTGTTTGTTTGTTTGCTTTTTATTTAATCTCCTGTTACTCTGATTTTTCTCTTACTATGCAGGATATGTGAGTGTAGAAATGTGGGCCATCCAGGAGCTGCAAGATGACCAGCTAAGTGTCAGTCACTACAATGTCAGTAGCTCTTTCTGGGTTAAAAATACTGCTTTTTAAAAGATTGCTATCAGATAAAATTAACAGCCACACTTGTATTCAATGTGAGATAATATTCTGTACACCTATGTGAATGGAAGGAAAATAAGCAAACATAAAGTACTCTAATGTGGAAAAGGGCTACCTGGATTCTTACAAAATAAAGAAGATACAATTCTTGCTGCCTTGAGCAAACTAGAATAGTGTAAATCCCAAAAAAAAAGAAGTGACACTGGCAACCTGTAGATGATTTTTCTTGTCCTTATCTAAGCCAGCAGGTTGCATTAGTTATAACACTGGCTGGGATATAAACTGAAAGAAGTAAGGCTCCTCTTTAAATTTCCCAAGTTGAGGGAATCACCTCTTCTAGTGTCACAACTTGTTTTGATTACCTGTTGTAGTACTTTAGGTGATGGAATAATTTGAAACTATTGATTTAATCTTAATTGCAACCTTAATTTAATGATCACAATTTTCTCTTATCTTAGTGGTATTTTCATTTAAGTGTATATTTGTTTGTTTCCCCTTTAAAATAAAATCCGTAAAAATTATCTGGACCTGTTTTACTCCAAAGACTGTTTTATGAATTTTACCTGAAACAGTCATTAGATAAAATACTTAAATACTACATCTTAAGTGCCAGGAAATAATCCTGGGCACTAGAGTCTATCATCTGTTCTGATAAATTGATAGAGCAATCCCCAGCCAAGGCTTGACTCAAAAAACCCACACTTCCAAGGCATAGTTTGGGAACTAGAAGAGGCCAGGGTGATTTGCATAAGGGTGAGAGCATTTAGTAGTATGAATGTAGTGCTTACCTTGCCAGTTTATCTCAGTGTCAAGGGGTTCCAGGTGTGCCTAATTTACTGGGTGTAGTCAGAGTCAATAGAGCTGGATCTGGAACCAGCCTCTCCTTTTTGCCTCCCATATGGACATCTTAATTTCTAGGCTGAAGAGCTGATTACTCTCGCTCTCACTGTGTTCTAATGAATCTTCACATTCTAATTTCATACACACATGCACAAACTTAACACAGCTCTACAGCACAGGTTTAACTGCTAGAGGAAGGATGCCTTGCTAGCTGAGGATGTAGCTGTGGAAAAGCTAAGGCTAAGGAACTCCATGCAACAATAGACCTCTTGCACTGACAGGCAAAGGATGATTTCTTCCCCAAGCCATTCTAGGTAAATAATCTAAGCACTTAACTGCAAAATAAGGAAAGGAATGATAATGTTACCATAATGGCCAGTTCCTTCATTTCTTTTTCATATTTAAGAAAAGGTACAATATATTTTTTTCCCTGATGTTATGGCGTTCGAAACAAAGGATTTACTTGACTTTACACATGAAAGTGCTAATCTCAGTTGTGGGAGGGATAAATTTAAGATCTGCTCCTGTCCTTGAATTGTCTTAACATATAACTTCTTCCTAGTCAACGTGCTGGCTGTTATACTTCATGTTTTGAAGTTCAACTCTTCTCAAACAGTGTATAGGGAGTTTGTACACCTAATCTAGGTTTAGAGATTTTACTTAGGTTCCTGTGTTAGCCTTGCAGTTCAGCATTGAGAGATACTAAACCTTTTCTTGGAGCTGTTCCTGTATCCCTCATGCTGCCCAATGGACAAATATTGGTCTACATGCAACATAAAGATATTTTAGGGGACAATAAATGTTATCAGAGGGGAGAATTAGCCTCTCCATAAGACCCACGTGATGTGAAACATGCAATCCACATGCTTTCAACACTTAAGCAATTTCTTTAGCCAGCCTGACTTTTCTTACTTCAAAAAAGATCAGTTATCTGCAGATAATCAGAGAGCTAGAAGAATAAAGCTCATTCTATTTTGACTGTTCAGCTGGGAGTATGTGATGGGGTAAGCCAGTACTCAATGGTTAGACAACAGAGATTCACAGCAGAGAGACAGCAGAGATTCACAATCACTAATCACAATCACAATCACTTACCAATACTTGGCAATCTCAAGAGAGACTTTAGATACGTATAATTCTCCTCAAGCAAGCAAAAGAGGGTGAGTAATGTACATGGGAGGAAGGGTTCTTGGGAGCAGAAGTATTTTAAAGAAAATAAGTGGGGTTAAAGAAAGTTCATTGCACTGGAAAAAAATACTGTGTTGATGGGGAAGGAAAGGGTGTGAGGAAGGAAGAATAATTCTGTAAGAGAAAATGGAAACACACGTGACAAAAAGAGGCAGTCAGACTTTTAGGGCAGCCAATGACAAAGCTCCTTTCCAGCTCAAGATCACTGTGCAACACAGGCAATCCTGTACATATTATGAGCCATTACCAGGCAGGAGCTGACAGTAGTATGGGAGCTAGACATAGGTACCTGGAGAGATGAGTGCCTCAAGGGGAATGTTAGACTAAGTGCCCTCAGCTCTCAAAATAAAATTTATAGTGAGAGCACTGGGGAGGTAGAGGACATAAAGGTCTCAAAATAGAGGTTTAGTGATGGAGGAAAATAGTGTGCAGCTTAATTGGGCTGTGAATCCCTGTACATATTAAAAAGTTATGCAAAAACAGTGTCAGTAGATAAATCTAGGCTCCTCAGTTTGGGACCACATATCACTGTCAACTGCATTTTACTTGAGCTGTAGAAACAGTCATATTAAGGCTCACTTCCACATCTGATGATTCAGGCTTTATGTAAAGCCTCTACACTTTATTCTCAGCCCAGCAACAGAACCCAAACAAACAATAAGAAAAACATACCTCAGTGTTTGTGTGCTGAAATATAGCTACGTACAATTGATGATAATCAATGTTTCCATTTAAAAGCATCCTTTATGCTTCAAAAATATTTTTCAATCAATTGACTATATATAATCTGTATTTTAAACTATGATATATTCTGACATAGAACAAAATTAACTTTATCTCAACTTTAGTCAAAGTTGATTAAGGAGGAAAAAATTATTGAAATCTAGTCAATGAAAGTAGCAAGAGATGTGAAAGGTTGAATAACAGTTGCATGGTCACACTGAGATCTTTGAGAGTTTAATTTCAGTCTGTGTATATGAAAAATCCCACCAAGATGATGATTCAAACTGAAAAAAAAACCCTGATTCTATACATGTTTTGTTTAATTGTTGTATCATTAAAATGCAGAGAGGGAGAACTGTATGTGCTTATCTGTAGAAGGGAGAAAAATCAGAACTATGAGGTTATATTCATTTATGCTCTATAGTTATCATCTAGTTGTGGAGGAAAAAGAGAAATTCCTGTAACTTCCCTGTCATGCATCTCTCATCATCAGAAATGGTAGCCATAAAGCTTGTACTCAGAGCTTAAGTCTCCTTTAACGGATCTAGTCTCATGTAAAAATACTCTGAATAAAGAAGGATGGATAACAGGGCAGATGCCGCCCCACATGCACTTTTGTGAACACTCTTCAGCAAAGAAGGAGAAGGAATTTACATCATCATTATATCATCTTCTCTTGAGGTTTCTGTCTCATTAAGTTACCTCCTTGAAGAAGCTGAATGGAAGATGTGGACCTGTTTTTCACTTGACCCAGGTCAGCATATTCTAGGAAAACTCGACGTCTATGTGCATGCATGTTATTTGTTCTCTTTTTTCCTATAGTTGTTGCAAAATTTAAATTTTTCTGAAATTATTATCCTAAGCCACAGTCATGTTCATACAAATAAATTGGTTCATGATTTCTGTTAAAGTTATTCCAGACAAGGCAATAGATCAAAGTCAGAAATTATTTGGGGAAGCAGCGTGTTATTGAAGTTGCTGGTGCCATCTATTAGCTTTCAACATATCTAGATAGGATATTTGTGAATGGGATTATTTGGGTATAGAATGAGTGGCAAATGCATCTATATTAACCATGCTTTTTAGAAGTTTTAATTTTACTTTAGAAATGTAACTAATTTTTTACGTTCTGCTAACAGCTCAGGTCTTGTATTCTACCTCTGAAGATTACATATAAACAAACAACTCAGAGATTATTAATTCCCTTCTGTTTGGAGATATCCCTGACTGTACATACTCATTCTTTATGAAATTGTATACTATGTAGCAACAGTAAAATTTTCACTCAAACAATGCTTACTAAATGCTTACTTCTGAAGAAACAGTGAAATAACTTAGTATAGGAGTCTATATGTAGTAAATAAATAAAATAATGGAAAGATTTTTTTGTTGTTGATATTGGGCTAAAAGGTAGACTGGATTACTTAAAGTAATTTGAGGGGTAGAGGGAAAATCACACAGTAGAGAAAATTATCCTTCCAAGTATCTTCCTGAATGCTCATAGCAAATGCTGTCATTTTAAAGGATTTTTTATTGTTAGCGTTTTCTGAAAGAGGTGTTGGGTAGTTACTTTGATAGAGCTGATTGGGTTTTTTTGCTAATCAGAATGTCATTTTCCTGTCATAACCATCAGACCCACTGAGTGGGTACTTCATTTTGTCCTTCTTCTTTATTGAAGAAGGAAAGATGACTCACCCAGGTTCTGTGACAATCAACTGATTACTTTTTCTCCCCTCCCAAGGAATGTCTGTTAATTTGCTTAGGTCATTGGTAATACTCCTTCTGAAGGCTGTGTCTGTTTGTTGTGCTTTATCAATGCCGCAGTTCGAACACCATGCTGCATTTAATGTACTCAGTTTCTTTAGTTTCTTCCAGGCGGTAGTTCAGAGTTATGAATTAAAGTGCATGCACATTTATTATGACTCTATCCAATCTTGTTTCCATGACTTCAAATGAAACCAGTCCATTTGTAAATACGAGTGGTTACATGTTTAAAAACATTTACATGTTTCTCTACTAAAAACTTTTTTCTAAGGTTTAGAAAAATACAGCTACAAATTTTTCTTTATCATGACTTCTCACTTTTCCTGTTTTTTTTTGTTTAAATACAGGTGTTTACATGTACAAAATGTTCTTCTGACTCTATTTTCCTCTTGGCAAATGAGAAGAAGGGAATAGTGGAGGCAATATAGAAAGTTCACTTGCGCACATACTGGCAACTTTAAGAGTGTACAGGAGTCAGGTGAGAACTGAAATAAACAGCATGTAACAAAATGAAAATACAAGAGTAAATCACACCATAACATTGAATTATCAGTATGATGGTGTACGACGTAAACAAAAAATTGAAAGATTAGATACCTTCAAGATAGCTTGATTAATAACATCTGTTTATTTCTAAAGTTTCTTTGCCTTTTTCATCAATTTAGGAGTTTAGGAGTTTTTATTCACTTCGTACTCACACTGTTAAAGAGAATGTGACACTGATAAACACTGAATGTTCTCCTGGAACTATTTAGTAGAAAATTATACCCTAAACTCACACCACACAGTTTAAAACAATGATAAAAGGACATAATTTTGTATGAATATTTGTTCAGAATGTTCTAACTTCATTCATAATAAGTTCAGAAATAGAGATAATATAATTTCATGTTCTTACTTGTAATACTGGTATAAGGTTGCACTATAAATTTCTAGCATTATCCAGTATTTATAAATGTCCTCTGCATAATGCTGTAACATAATTTAGTGCATAAGTTGTTCATTTATATTACCCATCTTTGACCTCAATATGTATTAATATCACGGTAAGAGTATAATTTGCCACAAGGGATATTTTATAAATATTTTTAGTGTTTATTTTGTGCTTTCAGACATGTGAAGACAGCACTAGGGCTAGAAGGAAAAATTGACAATAGAGAGTGTGCTAATTAAATTTGCAAACAATACCAAGCTAGGAGAGACAGCAAGTATATTGAAGGACAAGAACAGAATTCAAAATTGTTTTGACAAATTAAAGCAATGGACTGAAAAACGTAATATGAAAATCAAGAAGGAAAAGCACAAAATACTACGTTACATGTAGGATTAATCAGCAGCATAAATATAGAAGAAAGATCAACTAGTTAGGTAGAAGCCAGGAGTTACAGTGGATCTCAAGCTAAGCAAGGGTCATGCTATTGCTAAAAAGTCGAATGACACACTGGAAAGTATAAAGCAGAAATATAGGCTTCTAGACGCTCCTAGGTTTTAAAAAAGGTAGGAGTTTCTTTGGCAAAAGTCCAGCGGAAAGCAACTAGAAAGAATGGAAGGAGTTATAGAAAATGTGGCTGGTTTACCCAGAAGACTGAAAAAGCCAAAAGTGAATATTTGAGAGATTAAGGGAATTAGAACAGTTTTAAGATCTGCAAGGATATTTTTTCTGTATGCATGGTGGATGACAGGAGTATTTAGGTTAGACATCTGGAAAATCTTTTTAGCAGTGAGAACAGGCTACACAAACGTCTGTCAGAATTAACTAGTTTGCAGTTGTTCATGTCTTGAGACAGTGGGATGAGCAAGGCAATCTTTTGAGACTTCTTCCAGAACTCCAGGATCCCTTTCTTTACTAACAATCTAGGACTTCCAGCAGGAACCAACCTGCAATCCTTTCTGACCTTCTTTACATGGAAAAAGCCATCAGGTTTCTGTGTAAAAAAATGAGAAGGGAGGGAGGAGTGGCAGCAACTTAGGAAAATGTTCACAAAGGTAACCAAAACATTGATCCCAAAGATTGAGGTAGGTTCAGGATCTCTAGATATTTATTGGTTGAATACAAACTGCAATTCATGCATAAATTTTTTGGAAAATGTGAATATGTTGCAAATATTAGAATAAATCAGTTTAAAAATACTTTGCTGAAATGATCAAAAAATTATGGATATCATTCCCCCACTTTTTCCATTCATTCATGATTTTTGCAGTCATAGTGCATTATTTCTTTATGTTCATGTCAGTTATACTATTTCACAATTTGGGCACCAAAGAAAAAAATTCTCTCTATAATATTATAGAGACTAATCCAGTGAGTACTGAGAAAAAGAACACTAGGGACCAACTTTTAGAACTGATCCTTCCTGGAAGACTCTAGCTGGTCACAAATATGTCTGGCAACTAAAAGAGCTAAACAGTCATACTCCCTCATGACTATGCTGATGATACTCGAAAGCTCACCTTCATGACCTGGTAACAAATATTTCAACTAGAATGGAAACATCTTGCATATCTGATACGAAAGATGAATTCAGAAGAAGATAATTTCTTGTCCATTATGTTCTACCCAGCTCAGGAGACCTAAACTGTTTGGAAAAACGGTGCTAACTTTTTAAAGGTAGTCAAAATTAACTACCTATACTCTTTTCTATAGAGATTTCTTTTACAATCCCTTGCATATATTTAGATACTAAAAATAGTCTTATAATTTTCAGAATTATGCAGTATTTAATATAGTTAATGCTATACAGGTGGTAATACAGGAATACAAATAAATTCACTCTGTTTGAGGAAATACACAAGTCAATTTATATTTCAGTGAATATTTCAGTAATTGCCACACAGCTCAAATGTCTCTGTTGTTAAATACAGATGTAGATCTGTAGATCATTAGAGTTCAGGGAATCATTTTTTAGACAGTGAAGAAATAATGGCTACATTATGTCATAATTGTTATTTGCAGAATTAATATTAGTGAGGTTCACCCACTGTTCAACTTCAGTCACGCCTGCAAGTCCAGCCCTAACTGAACAACAGGCAGTGGATGGGAATTTTTCATCATCAAATCCCCAGTTTCATGCTGTAAGGAAACTGAGGCATGAAAATTATGTAACTAATAATAATTAATCTCTGTTTTCTGGATTGCATGCAGAAAATCTCCTGAATTCACACAGCCTCAGTATTAAACACTTTAATACAGAACAAAAGGGAGGGAATAGTCTACAGAAGAATTGAAGGAATAGGAAAAAGAAGGCACTGAAGTAAGTAGAAGATGTCAGAAGATAAATGAGGCTGGCAATGAAAAATAAGAAGAGACAAGAAAACAAGAGTATACAGTCCATTAAAAGCTTCCAAGTAAAAGACAAATAAAGGTCACAAAACAAATAAAATTATTTGCAGCCAAAGGCCTTAGTGGTAATAAGATGGGTTTTTACAATTGCATCAAGGAGAAAAAAGACTAGAGACAATGTCTTAAAGTGACAGAGGCCTGAGACAATGACATAGTGAGTTTGGTTGAACTTCATGAAAGTTTTGTGCTCAAGGCAAAATGATGCTAGCTTTTAGTGGATTCCAGGCTAGAAAAGCCACTCACTGGAAAACAAACAAACAAAAACATAGCCCAATCCTTTCACCTTAATAAAAATAAAAGTCAGAAAAGAACCGCAACTGATCTAGCCCAGTATCATTCACAGAATAAACCTATCCACTACAACTAATGGCGGTTCTTGATCAGCAAAGATCAGTTAGAAGACGCCAGGCATACAGCACAGAAAACAAAACATATGTCATTGCTGACCTCCTTTAAAAGGTACAACTCTGTCTATAGCTGAGGAAGTTACATGATGAGATTTGTCTACCTGTTGTAAGGATATCATATCTCGCAACATGCTCACTCTACTCTTTGTCAAAGTATCATAAAATCATAGAATGTCCTGAGTTGGAAGGGGCCCACAAGGATCATTGGGTCCAACTCCTGTCCTAGCATGGGACAGCCCCAGAATTCACACCATGTGTCTGAGGGCATTGTTCAAATGCTTCTTGAATGCTGTCTGGCTTGGCGTCATGACTGCTTCCCTGAGGAGCTGGTTCCAGTGCTCCACCACCCTCTGGGTGAAGAACCTTTTCCTAATATCCAACCTAAACCTCCCCTGGCATATCTTCCTGCCATTCCCTCCAGTTCTGTCACTGGTCTCCAGGGTGAAGAGGTCAGTGCCTACTCCTCCACTTCCCCTTGTGAGGAAGTTGTAGAGCGCAATGAGGTCTCCCCTCAGTCTTCTCTTCTCCAAGCTAAACAGACCTAGTGACTTCAGCCACTCCTTGTACAGCTTCCCCTCTAAACCCTTCACCATCTTTGTGGCTCTCTTCTGGACACTCTCTAGGATCTTCATATCCTTTGTGTACTGTGGCACCCAAAACCGCACACAGTACTCAAGGTGAGGCCGCACCAGTGCAGAGTAGAGTGGGACAATCACCTCCCTTGACCAGCTAGCAATACTATGCTTGATGCACCCCAGGACACGGTTGACCCTCTTGGCTGCCAGGGCACACTGTTGACTCATGTTCAACTTGGTATTGACCAGAACCCCCAGATCCCTTTCTGCAGGGCTGCTCTCCAGCCTCTCTTTCCCCAGTCTGTATGTACATCCAGGGTTGCCATGTCCCAGGTGCAAAATCCGACACTTTCCCTTGTTAAACTTCATGCGGTTGGTGATTGCCCACCTTTCTAATTTATCTAGGTCTCTCTGCAGGGCCTCTCTGCCCTCAGGAGTGTCAACAGCTCCTCCCAATTTAGTGTCATCGGCGAATTTGGAAAGTAGTTCTTCAAGTCCTGTGTCCAAATCATTAATGAAGATATTGAAGAGCACTGGCCCCAAGATGGATCCCTGAGAAACCCCGCTAGTGACCGGTTGCCAGCCTGATGTAGCCCCATTTACTATAACTCTTTGAGCACTACCTGTCAGCCAATTGTTCACCCATTGCATTATGTGTTTATCCAGCTCTATGCTGGACATTTTGCCCAGGAGGATACTGTAAGGGACAGTATCGAAAGCTTTACTGAAATCCAAAAAGATTACATCAACTGGCCACTCTTGGTCAACTAGGTGGGTAATCTTGTCATAGAAAGAAATCAAAATTGACAAACAGGACTTTCCCCTCATGAACCCGTGCTGGCTGGGACCAGTGACTGCATTGTCTTTGAGATGTGTTTCAATAACTCCCAGAATAATTTTCTCCATAATAAGTAAGTATCGCAGTAAGCCAAGTCTAAGAAGGTACTTATACATTTAATTATATTTATAGACATCTAATAATATTGCAAAGATGTCAAAGAAATTAGATGCCATGTATATAGCAGGAGCTGTACTTGTAACCTGCTACAGCTGCATTTTAAAAAGTACATTTCAAGACAGTGTATATCTTTAGAAGCAATGACACATTTATAAAGCTCAACCATGACCCAAAATGTGGGAAAGATGATAAAGAGCTCATGTTTTGCTCTGTTCTTTCTAGGAAGCCCCCAATGGAACAGCCCATGTGAACTGAAATAAGAGACATCCTCCTGTATCCCATATTGTCTGTGCTTTGCTGGCATTTTCTTTAGTGAGTGTGTACACGCATGTTATTACACTCTAGATGGTGAAAGCGAAGGAGGATGTGTTCAGTTAAACTGTTAAGAAAGCAGAATACATGTCTATTGATAGAAAGCTCCAATGCTTGTCTTCGTGTCAACACAATGTATCATGTCTGTTCATTACAAACTGATGCAAACTGGCAGGTAAAATTAACACATGTCAACTTTGTGTCTTCACTCTGAGGGCTAATAGGCATCCTAGGGCATTTTTTACTATTATATGTCTTGCTAACGGGCTGATACTGTCAACAAATGAAAGGGATAGTCTTCTAGTAGAAGTAATCCTGGGCCCAGAACATACTACAGTGCTCAGAAAAGCCCATAGGCTAATCAACTGTGCAAAGATACTGTACTGTAAATGACAAACAAAAGCTCCAAGTCATTCAACTCCTGAAAAAAATGGCATATATTTTTAGAGCACAGGAGATGTGGGATGAATGCCCAGAGCAGACCATCTAAGCATATAGACAGCGGCAGCAGCAGCGACAGCGGCGGCAGCGACTTGAGGTTAGTGCGGGAGCAAGGGTGACATCGGGCTTAACCGGGCGGTTTTCGTACTCTGGCCCCCCGCCGAGCCCCCCCCCCCAGCATCAGCCCCGAGCTGCTTCCCCCCCCACCCCGGACCCGGAGGCTCCCGGCAACGAATCAGGAGAGGAGGGGGTGTAGCCGGAGGCACCGCGGGCAATTTAAACGCACCACCCCCTGTTGATTGAGTGATAAAAAGCCTCCTGGAGAAAAGGGACTAGTCCCTGCCCAGAGGGGAGAGGGAGACTCAGCAGTGACTGGGTGTGTCCCAGGGCGGGAGAGGCCGCAGCCGTTTGCAGCTCGTTGGGGAGGGCGCTGACTCCCTCCCAGTGCACAAGGCGAGGAAGGTGCCAAGGAGCTGTGAACCAGGGGTGGCACCAACAGGTATTTCCCAGCTCAGTGAAAGAACAATGGTATCTACCCGGTGGAAGAAGACCAAAATGCATGTGGGAACCCAGACAGAGCTCCCACGGAAGGAGGCAATGGTGCAGGTCGCAGGCTGCAGGGAATGCTACAGCGTCTCTGTGGTGTCAGGGGGCTGTGTGCGCTGTGAGCAGGTAGATGATCTGCTCAGCCGAGCGGCACAGCTGCAAAGCCAGGTTGAAAGGCTTCAAGCCGAAGTAGAAAGGCTTAGGAGCATTCGGGAGGCTGAAATGGAGATAGACTGGTGGAGCCAGGCTCTGCCCTCCCTGCAACAAAAATGGGAACACCTGCCGGAGAGCTCCCAGGATTGAGGGACCCCTGTACTCTGCCCCTCTCAGGTGGAAAACAATAACCTAGAGGAGAGGAGTGAGTGGAGGCAAGTCTATGGCCGTGGCAAAAGGCGAGTGCCCTCCTTGCCTACCTTGCCTCCACAGGTGCCTCTGAGCAATAGATATGAAGCCCTAATGGAATACAGTCGGTCCAATGGGGATGTGGTGGAGAGGCAACCTATATCAGAGGTCCCACCACAGTCAGAAAAACCTGACAGGCGTATAGCTACCTCCTCCACAAGGAAGAAGAGAAGAGTTTTAGTGGTTGGAAACTCCTTCCTAAAGGGATCTGAGGGCCCAATATGCAGAGCTGACCCCCATCACAGGGAGGTCTGCAGCCTGCCTGGAGCCCGAATCAGCGATATCACCAGGCAACTCCCCAACCTGGTGAAGGCCACAGACTACTACCCCCTGCTGATCTTCCAGACAGGTGGGGAAGAAGCTGCATCCCGTAGTCTGAGGGGGATGAAGAAAGACTACAAGGCCCTAGGACGGTTGGTGAAAGAGTCTGGGGCACAAGTTGTTTTCTCCTCCCTCCTTCCATTTTCAGGTGATGATGTGGGATGGAATAGTAGGATTCTCTCTATTAACGCCTGGCTACGAGACTGGTGCTACAGGCAGGGCTTTGGGTTCTTTGATAATGGCTGGTTTTATAAGACACCAGGCGTGACTGTAATACATGGGAAAGGTTTATGTCGTAGGGGCAAAAGGGTTCTGGGACAGGAATTAGCAGGGCTCATTCGGAGAGCTTTAAACTAGATTCGAAGGGGGATGGGGTAGTAGCTGGGCTTGCACCACTGGGGCAACGCTCTAGTGTTGAGGGAGACCAGGAGGCCTCCCATCCCCCTAGGGTGAAATCGGTGTGCTCAGCTCGCTCCCTGAAATGCCTGTACACCAATGCACGCAGCATGGGGAATAAACAGGAGGAGTTAGAAATCCGTGTTCGGTTGGGGGGCTATGATCTAGTGGCAATTACAGAGACTTGGTGGGAAGCCTCGCATGACTGGAATGTGGTCATGGATGGCTATGTCCTGTTCAGGAAAGACAGGCCGCTAAGGAGAGGTGGTGGAGTTGCTCTTTATGTGAGTGAGCAGCTAGAATGTATTGAGTTCTGTCCAGGGGCGGATCAGGAGCGAGTTGAGAGAGTGTGGGTGTGAATTAAGGGGCAGGCTTGCAGGGGTGATATTGTTGTGGGTGTCTATTACAGGCCACTGGATCAGGATGAGGAGGGTGATGAGGCCTTCTACAGGCAGCTGAGAGCAGTCTCGCAATTACAGGGCCTGGTTGTCATGGGGGATTTCAACTCCCCTGATATTTGCTGGGAGGCCTACTCAGTCAGCCATCCTCAGTCCAGGAGGTTCCTCCAGTGCATTGATGATATATTTCTGATGCAAATGGTGGATGAGCCAACTAGGAGAGGAGCGCTGCTGGATCTTATCCTCACTAACAAGGAGGGTCTGGTTGAAGAGGTGAAGGTTGAGGGCAGCCTTGGTTGTAGTGACCATGAGATGGTAGAGTTCAAAGTACTGTCATTACTTTCATTCTCAGTTTACTCCTTAAGGTTGCCAGGGTTAAGGGACACCTAATACGATATTTTAGACTCTGGTTATTCCTCAAAGCCTAGCTGGTGAGGCTGTATAAGTTCTGAATGTTTTCTTAAGCATATTTCAAAACCCACTGCAATTAATAGTCTATATGTTAAGAAACATATATCTGAGTAGAAGTGTTTTGATTTTTCTGTTTCCTGGTTCAAAAAAGAAAGAACAGTTCACATTTTTCATAATTATGTTATAAAATTATTTGGATATAATGAAAAAAGAACTATTTTATTGTGCGTCAGTCCAATCTATCTAAGCATATTCTGCCTTTGAATGGAACCAAGGCATTTCTTTTTCTAAAATTTAACTGCAATACTAAAGACTATTTTCTACTTTATTTTCCACTGCCTTATGGGAGTTGTAGTTTCTTTCTTGTAAAGAAACATGCAGATCTTCTAGCCAGGAACTGAATGCAAATTTCACAACCAGGAACCTTAATAGTGTGCTTTTCCAGAAAAGGACAATTAGCTATTGTTATAAACAATAGGACCATAACTGTGTGATTTCTTTCTCCCCATAATAATAAGTAGAAATCTGAGATGAAAATGCAAAATACAAAGACAAACAAAAGCAAGAGAAAAACAATAGGAATATCACAAAGAAAGCAAATATTGCATGGAGATTTGGAGGTTGGGTTTTATATTTTCTTTGTCTTAAAACAGAAAGGTACAAGTGTCTTCTTTCAAATGGAGAATTATTTAAAAGTTTTGCTTTCTTTCAGCTCTATTTCTTTTAACTATCATTTGCATAAATCCATATTTTTAAAGGCTTGTTGAACAAATGATGCCTCCTATTATTGCATGCCACACTCTCATGTTTTCCTCTTATTTTCTCTTATCTTTTTAAATAAAAACATTTTCTTACTAGTGCTCTCTAAAGCATAACACTTCTAAAAACAGGTGACACCCGGTATAGTAAGCTGTATTTCCTATAGCTGATCAGCAGTAAGTCTTGATTTTTACTGATCTTCAGCTCTTTAAAAGCTATACGAATTCCATTTTCTTATATCTAATGTGAATGTTGGATTGCAAGAAGTTATTTTAATTTCATTTTTAAAGAAATGCATGCAGTTGGGAAAATTCTCTTGCAATTATTTTAGTGAGAATATAAAATTAAAAAGATAGAAAGAATATTTTGCATTGAGAAAATGTTTTCTAAATATTTAAATGGGAAGAAACAGTATTCATGTGATTGTGAAGCAAACACAGAAGTACATAAACTTTATAATATTTATGAAAATACACCTTTAATCTTTCTGTCTGGGTGTCAGTATAGTTCTTATTTTACTCTCTAGTTTATAAGAAAAGACTTTTTTTTTTTGACGATTTCTACAGATAAATGAGTTACATAAATATTTGCATTTTATAATTGTTTCTTCAGTGAAATATTAGAAACAATGAATCTTGATAAAGAAAACTGTGTTGATTATGTAAAGAGAAAAATTTTAGCAAATAGATGCAGGAAGCAGAAAACACTCTTAGCTCTCTGAAAATATGTTTTCAGGGAGAAAATATTCCTGACATAAGCTTAGTGATCTGTTTTATCCTGCAACTGCTGTGAACTGTCAATTTCCTTGGAATAAATTGCAGATGAGGATACTCTTTGCATTATTTTGATAACAGATAAGATTAAATGAATCACATTTATGAATTAATATTCAGGTCAATGTGGCAAAGAATGTATGTGTAGAAAAAGCTTAAAAAACTCTTAGCAAGTGTATGTATACCTATGTGTGTGTGTATGCATGTAGTTGTATACATATAAATATTCATTAGATATTACTTGGTTTTCCCAAGCAGAGCAGCTATAGAAATACATAATTTACGTGCTTCAGGTAAGATTAAGTGTTGGAGAGGGCTGTTTCAGGAAGGAATAAGAATATACAGTGCAGAAACTGATGGGTTCTCCTCTTTCTTTGCACTTGCAGAAGTGTAGTTTTGCTTCAAGATGTTTCTTGATCCTGTGTTCACTTTCCTGTCCCACTGGACAACAGTAGAAACTGAGTATCCTCTGTACTATCAATCAACGTCAGAGAACAGGGTTTCCTGCAACAGTTTTCCTTAAAAATATAATGCACATACAGGATATATCAATCATTAGATAATAATGGAATAAAACAAACATTAGATTCTCTGATTTGCCTGATGTGAAGCACCATTCAAGAGTAAGTAAATCCACCCCAGTCTCTGCCAGTAAATGAGAACACTTCTACAGCCTCCGAGTCTTTAAGTCTGCACTTACTGGCTGTCTTCTTTAACTGCTGAGTGCTTTGAACAGTTAAGAGGAAGCAAGCAAGGCAGACAAGGGGCAGGCATAAAGGGGGCTTTATAAGCTATTTTTAAGACCTTCAATTCAGATGCTGCACTGTGCCTCAAATGTTGCAGCTAAAAGCTATTTCCATTTTCTGCAGACAGCCCTAAGAGACCATCAAAAGCAAAGAGTTGTTTGGTAACTTCTTCCTTCTGAAGGTCCTAATTATACAGACCTCTGTGCTACCAGGCTGTAGCAAGACTATCCCTTGATCTTCCCCTATTAAATAAATACACTGCAAGAGAGTAGATGTATGGGGTGAAGTATCAGACAGCATTCTAACTGAGTTTTGGAGAGTATACTCCAACAGGAATATACTCCCAACTTTTTTTTTTTTGTGATTTGTGTGCTTCAGGCAGTGACTTTTGTCTCGAAGTGCAAACTTTACATTGCATTTTAGCATGTGACTTCAAAAATGCTACTCAGGTAGATTAGTCAGTCTAGCAAAAAAAAAATCCATGCAAAGCATAGCCAATATTTCCTACTTAATTCAGTCTTTTGAGTCATAGCAGGTATTAAGAAATAATAAGAGAATGTTTTATTGTAATCATGAATATACCTTTTCACCCTTCCAATGAAATAATGACACTGTTCTTGTTACTGTTAATAAAACTCCCAAACAGAATGGCTAAAACCAGATTTTCTCCCACAACTCTTAGGAGTTTTGTCTGTATTTAAATATATATTGCATAATAGTTTGCCTAATTTATAGGCGATTTCAATGGTATAACATTTAATATATCCTTCTTGAAAAGAATTTTATTTAAATATTTTACATTGAAAATTATTTTCAACTAAAATTGAATTCATTAGTATTTAATTTAAAATAAATTTTAAATACCAAAATTTATTAGCTACACCTGGGCTTCTGCAAAATATTATAAAATATGTTAAGATTCTTCTCTACAGAACATAACTTGTTAGAAAGAAGTCTCATTCATATCAATATTTTACCCTGTATGACCACAGAAATGTGTGTGTTTTGTACACTAGCTATACACATACACACAGACATTTATATACACACATATATATACAAAAATATAACCATTTAATTGCAGGAGGTAAATATCACAAAACAGCCATTAGATTGCTGTGGAAAGAAATAGTTCAGAATTTTGTTTATTTGTTTCTGCTTTGTTTTTCTTGAAGGGGCACAGCGTTCAATAGCTTTTGTACTTCTAGAAAACTTGTTCTTTGCTGACAGTTGGGCTATAACTATATTTCATAAACCCTAAAGCTCCCAAATTGCTGGGAATAAATTGATTTTGTGAAAATATGCAACACACAGGTTTTCAATATGGGTCCTGAACAGCCTGTCCCTAAAGTAGTTATTTCCATTTACACCCCTGACCTGCTGGTGTCTTCGATGGTGCTGTAGTTTTTCATGTACTCCAAAAGCCACAGATCTGTTTCCATCCTTCTTAATTTAATATAAACTGCACAGGCTTCTATCAGTAAGGACTTTCATTTTTATACTTCTTCCATTTCATGACACCAGTGATTCTATATTTCACAGTATAGGGAGCAGAATGAAATTACACTGCTCTCAGACTTCAGCAATATCTAGTTTATATGATTCAGGACCTCCACACAAAGAAGAGGTCACCCTCAATATTTCTGTAAATGGCTCTTTCTGGAGGTGTATATAAGGTAAGTCTGACAAAGTGTGATTTGTTTGTTGTGTACAAAGTGGGGCAAAAGCCCCACACACTTCTGTGAGAGTGATAAAATGCAGCTGCATAATCCAACACCTAATTATTTTGTTTTGGCATAATTCTACAGAGGTCAGAAAGATTCAGAGTTTCTAATTTTTTTGCCATCAGCTGTCTTGTATCTCAGTATTGCAGTCTCTGCCAGCAGGATTTCAGCTTTTAAAAAGCCTCTTCCTTTTATATGTGATATCAGAAGCTGGCCTTATGTCTGTATATGTCCCAGTAAGTGACTGTTGCTATACAGAATCTGAACTATCAGATTAAATTTAGAAAACTGTTCTCATGTGCTTAAGGAAATTGATATTTTTACTGAATATTTTAAATACTTCTTCAGCATGCACTTTCTCAGCTCGGGTAATACCTCAGGAGTCTTTACTGTAATTGATTCACTACAGAACTGTGATTTCTATTGTTTCAATGCCTGAAACATCTTAGATATTTCTGCTCTCACTCCAGCCATTGAACCATTGAAATTCTGACAAATGACTTATTTCTCTCAGTAGACTGACTCGTGATGATTCTTCCACTACAATGACAAAATGAACAGATAACACAATACACAATAAGAAAAATATGGTAACAAATCTTGGTAGGAAACTATCTGAAGGAGTGGTTATTATAATCTCTTCTGGGTGATGGAATGTACAACTAAAGGGCCAGGTTCTGTCATTGAGTGTAGCTAAATGTAGAGGTTAACAGTGGTTCTTCAAATTTTATCGCTTTATTGACAACACAAGTTTAAAAAAATCACTATGTATTTCTCTGGCAGCAAGACTGAAATAACAACAATAAAAAATATTGCTTGCTTATTACTTCAATGGGATCATAACCTCTAACAAAATGACAGAGCAGAAGAATTACAGCTCACCTGGCCCTTTGAAAATCTCCATCATGTAGCTTATGTTTCACTTTTATGCATCTGCGTTTCTTCCTGGATATTTTAAGATTGTGCAGGAGAGAGTATCACATTTGGCTAGTGGACAGTTAGAAGATTCAATAGCCATTGATACTCTCTGTCAAATTATAAAAACATGATCCTAGAGTTTTTATTAGAAGGAAAATCAAGCCTTTGGGTAGTTTCCGTAACTGAAAAATATAAAAGGTGGTGTGTAGTGAAATATAGCTGATTTCCAGTGTTTTGAAACAATGAGAGTGTTTCAGAAAACAGATCAGATACTGCATATTTAAGAGAAATTCTGAATTTGTTTCTGCCATTTTGTGACCAACATTCTGTTTGTAAAGGAAGGAAGAAAAAAATAAGTTAAAGGAATTCATTTAAAGGGATAACAATCTGAGATGATGACAATATTTGTAAAAGTTTTCTATTTTTTTAGGTTTTTATTTTAAATGTCAAAACAGGTATGCCAATAACTCATGTGTAACTTGCATATTGTCGTTTACTGAAGACAGCAAACAAAAGGCTTACCTCTGGAATGAAAAAATCTATCAAGCTAGCAAGTACACAGAATACCAAAGGATGCAACCAACTAAATTTGATATAAGTAAAAAAGCATCAGGTCTTCAGTACAGTGAATTTTCTTTATGAGCTTTATTGTTTTAAAATAACCAATTAATTCTAGGATTTCTATAATGAGTTGAAAACCCAAGAGTAGCAAAATGTGTTACTCTTATTGTTATATTTATACAGTTCTGGGACTTTGTATATTGTTTTGCAGAATGACTATGTAGACACTAAAGCCCTAAAGTTTACTTTCAGAAATAATTCAGTTATCATCGACCATGATGAAAATGAATGTAAATGAATACATGAGTTAATTCTTTTCAGAGTCTTTTATGCAATGTTATTGCAAAACTTGTTCTTACACAATAGAACCCTTTTCATTTCAGTGTGGCTTAACTCTTGTAAGACCTAAATGCATGCTTAATCATGGAAGGTTGTCCACAAATAGGTGATTTCACAAGATCAGCACTTTGCTGAATTGGAGAACAAGGGAACAATCAGTTTCACGAACGAGAAAACAAAATTATTTTTTTTGTTAACTTCCAAAGGAGATCAGTATATATGGTAATTATACCACTTCTTTTTTTTAAACAAATCAGTTCCGTCTGCCTATCCCATTTTACCTTCCACTGGTACAACTTCCTTAGACTGAACTGAAGCTTTTCTTACCTGTCAAATGAGTGCTCTCAGTCATACTATTGTTTGCTACAGTTTGATATTGGAAATGTCATGGTGAAGAGCTTGGATAAGCTGGGTTGGGAAAAACAGAGCCTGCTGTAGTATGTCGTTTCATGATTTTGCATTTAAATCAGCAGAAAACACACTTCTGAGAAGAAATCCTGTAAATAAATAAGTAATCTATATAGATTTTTAATATTCTATAATTTTATTAGCAGCAAGTGCAAGGAATATCCCAGCTGCTACCTGAAGAACCTTCTACTCCAGAATAATAGAAGAAAGATATTTATTCGTTTGCTATTGACTGAACATTTTTCTTTTTTTTCCTGACAGCTACTTTGTTCAGAAGATGAAATTGCTGACCTCAATCGTGCTTTACAGTTTAGATGTCTTTCCAACGAGGTGTGATTGACTTAAACACAATGTATATCAAGATACTGTTTATCTTCATCACGTTTCTTTTTTTTATCAATAGTACTATGGTAAAACTGAAGATGTAGTTGCCACACTTTGTGTTATATCAATATCTGTAAAAGTATTTTGTTAAGGAAAAGTCTAAACAAAGATAACAAAAAGAACTGGAATTGGAAGGTACTGAGAAAATTTACTGTACTGGTGGATGTTTGTTTTAGGTTTAACTATCTAATTTTGTTTAGGTTCAGGAAGAACTGAAGAGAGTGAAATATTTTTTTGTTACCAGGTAGAAAAAAGGCATTCAAACACTGAATAAGATTACTTCAAATTTTTATAGACAGTAAGTAAACAAGACTGTTCTTATTGGCTATAGCAACTTTCTTTTTTCATAAACAAATTTAAAACTTCCCTGTTTGTTGCTTCAACTTTCATGTAAGGCGGGGAAACTTTATTGTGCTCATTTGAAAGAAACCCCAAGTCAATCATCGCCCAAGGTGAGTCAAAGAGTTCAGAACAGAAGCAGGAGGATCCATCTCAGTGTCACCTGCTGTCATCATCAGAACGTATCTCTGCCAGGCTCTATACAGGCTCCTATATGTTTTACATCCCAATTTCTTGTTTCTCATACCAAGTTACACACACAGCAAAATTAGTAATACAAGAAACTTGTATTGGGTTGTCAGATGCTCTGTAATTCTAGTCTTCTGCTGAAAGCAAACTTGTAACCTTTTAACACTGATGTATTCACTGAAAGAGTTATGAGTTTTACTGAAAGGGGATTAAAATATAATTAACCTTTTACTAACTGAAGTGAAGCTGGAAGGACTGAACTGAGTATTCTGATGTGGTAATCTTTCCCCTTTGTTACACTCTGTTCCAATCATTCTCAAAGGGGTGTTAAAAAAAAAAAAAGCTGCCGCTGGATAGGATCATGAAGAAGGAAGGAGAGGCACCAGTTCCTCAAAATCTCGTGCTACTAAAATTTCAATAGGAAATGTGCATAAAGGAGAATTTATTGTTTTGTTTGTAGCTGGAGGGCTCACAATTGAAGAACCATTTAAGTGTCCTGGACTTCTTTATTTTTTCTTTAGGGTTTGAAGATTCTTAATTATTATATTTATTTAGCTTGCATGTTAATGTCTCTGTCTCTTGATAATGCTCCACTTGACTGATAGTTTTTCTTTCTTTCAATGCAAAGAGTTGTATTGAGGTTTGCTAGGGATTACGCTATAGCCCTTGGAACTGCAGACTGATTTCAGGTTTAGTACCATAAATCTCTCTTTTGGTTTTTGAATGTCTATGGAGGAAAACTTATGAAAAATTGCACATATAAAAATAAATTAATGAAATAGGTGTTGCTTCATCTGTCAGAATGTGCAATAGAGTACCTAACAGTTGGCTGTAATGTTCACATTTTGTAGTTAGAAATAGCAGCTTGTCATTATCTCAGAAAAAAACTGCTCAGTTCATGTAGTTTAAACCAAATCAGGACAGAAGTGGTTTGTTGATTTATTAACAACACATAATTGACCGGCAATCACAGAACTATACATTCAGGATGAGTATAAATAATTCAATAGATAAACAGTGTTAGTTAGCCACTTACAAAATGTTAATACAGCTACAAATTTCTAAGCATATTTCTATATCTAACCCCAAACAGTTCTAATCCCACACATATTCATGCAGTTACATTCGGGTTACCAGCATACTCTCTTTTCTGGAGGATAGTGCAGGTTCCCTGAGTACACACCCCTCCTGTGAGATGTGGGTACTCCAGCTCTGTGTGTCCCCCTGCTGCTTCCTACCACCTGATCACCAGCAAGGGAGCACTCCACGAGTTCCCACACACACCCCGAGTTGTGGGTCCCTGCTTGCTGTGTCCCACGCTCGCTGCCCTAGCTGCATGCAGGCTGCTGCAAGGAGGCTGCACCATCAGCCCTAGGCAAAGATTGCAATGCTTGTAGGGTGACTGTCAGCTGTGTTAAACCAGGGGTTGACTGTTGCTGTTTTCACTCTGAGGTCTCACTCTTTCCAATATCTTTGCTTCTTTGATGCTTCTTTTTCGGGCTAATTCCTTTGTTTCAAAAGTCCCTTTGTAATTACTTGGTTACTGTTCAAACAAGCTGATGGTCATCTTCCTCTTAATAGGCATTGTTATCCAGGCCTTTTAGAAAGGTTGAGCCATGTGATCATCCCCATACTCATACTTAAAAGCTTTAGATTGAATGTGTTATATAAACAATCAGACAGTCAAAGCAGCATAATTATCTAGCTATGCAAACAATTATGATCTTTGAATTCACCTGAAATTCAACAAGGAAGGATAAGTAATAAAGGAGTCTCATGAGCCCGAATCCTTCAAAGGCAGACTGAGCATTTTGTCTAAGGAACTGCTGGTCAATAGTGAACTCATATGGTTCATTACAGTATTAACTACACAGACATCAAGCATGTTCTGTTAAACGCCAATAAACCTTGGGACGGCAGTGTTTTGATCTTTCTTGAAACTGAAAGGATTATACCTAAATGTCTAATTGGAGATAACAGGACATATTAAAAGAAATGTTCTTTAGACTAAAATTCTAGCTCCAGATGCAAAATCTGAAATGAAGTTAATTTTTCACATGCACACACACACACAAAAGTAGCATTGTGAGAGGACATAATCCTCCCTATTTTTTTCCCAAGACTTTCAGAAATGCCTTTCCCAAGGCAGTTCAAGGAAGCACTTCCAGGCACGTTTCTGCATCTGTCATTTGTCTATTTGTTCATTGCCCAGTGTTCATTTAATGTTCCAAATGCTCACAATCATCTGGTGGTACTCTTGGCATTTAGCCATTTTTCTATTATTTCTGTCTTCCTGCTTATAGAAGCTCATTTGATACTTTCAGAGGTAGGCTCACAGTATTTTTACTTAGGGTGGGTCTTCTTATGGCCAAGGTGGCTTCTTAGAATGTCACTGTTAAATTTCTGTCTGCTTGAGTTTGAGATTTGTTATGTACGTCTGTGTCTTAAGACAGATTATGATCAAGCTTTTGCTCAGAATTTTCATTCACACTGATACAACCACCATTTCCTGAAAGCCATTACCATTTGGTTCAGAGTTTTGTAGTGACTAAAATGTGGTAGGTAGGTATGTAAAAGTCTAGAGACTTGCAGAATAGGCAGCAAAGTCTCATGTAGTAACTTCATTCCTTCTCTTGGTTCTGGCCAGTACTGAAAAGGTGAAATGCACACAGGCTTATGTCATAGGTTTCTGGAAACCCACATGATGGATGCATGGAGTGATTAGTACTGTCCGAAGAAAGGTGCCTTCTCTCCATTGCCAGTAGAAACAATTGCAAAATTAAAAATAAAGAAGATGTTAGAAATAAGGGTGACTTCCAAGGTCATGAAGGATGTTAGTACTCTGAAAGGAGGAATAACATTTTAAAGAAGAAAAAAATGTATATGTTTCATCTTAATAACATGTCTGGATAAACAAAGTGAGCAAACATAACAAGAAATACAATGGTCATAATTTAAGTGTATGTCACTCTAGGTTGCAAAAAACAACCAGTTTTCTTGACAACCATAAAAAAAGTCCTACTTCATATTTTAATGGAGATTTTTATTATTAAACTCAGAAATTTGGTATCTAATCATGAGAACTTATTCTGGTCTTGTTCACTACACTTCATCTATTGTAATCACTCCCCCTTGATATAACAATAAGTGCATCAAAATAAGGGGAAGAACTCTTTGACGCTTACTCTCTGTCATGAAAGTGATTATTTTTAATCTGATGTAGAGTTACAGAGGCAGTTGTACTCTCCAGTAAAATGAAGGAAAATGTTTGTCTTTTCATTTCATTATGAATGAACGCAGCAAGATATGCAGGAATATTTTGTTGCTTATATTAATGCTTATTTATGTAATGGTAATCTTGATGACAGGTTTAGGATATCTCCTCAAGGTACAATTCGAAAAAAATTCTATTAATAAAAAAATTCCTTTTAAATTTATACTCTATTAATTAGAGAAATTATTAATTAATTGACTGTAATCAATCTTCCCCATTAGTACTCAGTTCTATTTCAAAAATTTCCCAAAGAAAGGAAAATTTGTACCACATGTACTTAACAAGTTACTTGTTCTATTAATATGTCATGTGGGGTCCCTATAGAAATCAAAATACACTGAAATGCAGACTATCAGAAATGCTGTTATATACTGTTTTACATTTCTATGTTGCAACTTTTTACAGAACCTTGAAAAGGTTTATATTGTAATTCATGCTACTGGAGAAGAAAGGAACAAAAAAAAATTTACTGCAGGATTCTGAAAAGCCTCTAAAGTATGTGTGGTTTGTAAAATGTTATGGCATAAGTTTGTGACTACAATTCAGTTAGTTTCATGAGAAAAGACATAAACAAAGAAAGAATAATTGGTATTTCAGGGTCCCTCTTTAATCTTCTGATATATCTATTCTGAAAGAAAGTTAAGAGTATTCTGTTGGCAGCCTCCACTAAGATGAAGGTCAGCATATGAGGTCATTTACTAAGTTAGTAGATAAATAAGAGAGAAAGTGTGTCTCAGTTTCTGTTTTGAAACTTCAAGAGCAGCTTTGATGTCTTGAAAGGTAACTATTGATATTCCACTTGCATTATATAATGCAGCCAAAAAAACATGAGGCTAAATAAGCATTGTGACCAAAACAAGGAGTAGTTCTCTTGCTCCTGTTGGAAAGAACGCAACCTACAGAACAGCTTCAGCCAGAGGGTGAACAACTTGAGAGAGAAATCACTGGCTGACATCTGAGAATGGAATGAAGTTTCGAGGTAAAAATGAACATCTTTGATTTTGCTGTGCTATTATACAAATGCTGCAATGGGATGTTTATATATGTTTTTACTATTCTTAGTCCTAAATCTTCTCTACATGTGAAATCTCTATATAAATGAGCAAGTGCTGGACAGTGCTTTTCTGAGAAAAGGATTTTCTCACTGAGTAGTATACTCAGCAATTAGCATGAACTGTTAGATATTCTAGTACTATGGACTGAGATTTCATCCTCATGACAGGACCAGTGTGGGGACGATAAGCAACAAATTTCAGGAAGAATCTCCTTTGGCAATCAGAAAAGAATGTCTAGAATATACTTGTTAATTCACTAAAAGGCATGCATTCATCACAAGCACATTTCTAGAAACTTTCTACCCCTTAATATGGAAACAAATTATTTCAGTTGATAGAGAGAGAGAGATGGCTTGCAAAGACTTGTCATTTTATGTTCACGGTTAAATTGAAAAAACTGATTCTACTCATATTGAAGCTAACAGTAAAATTCCTGCTCATTTCAATGTCAGCTGGATTGGCCTATAAATGTCCCTTTGTTATGCTTAGTCTGATGTGCATAGTGTGTTTTACTTTAACAACATTCTGTAATTAACAACAATTTGACAGACTGAAAGATCCCACTGGTTCATACTTTTTACTGCTGCACAAAGCTGAATTGTGGGGTTTGTGGATAGAGGGAAATTGCAGTTAAGTGAAATGTGCTCTTCCCACAAAACAGCTTTTTCAGTATAACTGTATGATTCTCATACTAAATAACAACTTGCTGATTATAAACTCATAAGATTACCATGCTGAAGACTTTTTACTGTGCAAAGACAAGAGTATCAAGAATTTGCTGAAACTGGCAAATTCTGACTTAACTATGCATTAAAAACCAAATCTTAGCATCACTTCTTCCAACCAAACTTGATCATTTGTTCTCACTACATGATTTTTCTAAGTGTTAAATTAAATCTGTTCTTGGGATATCTTCTCTATTTTGTCTACCTGGCAGGTAAGATGATTGCCATTTTTCCAATTAAAATTATTTGGATAATTAGTGATTTAAAAATTTAATTTAGTATCTTCATATTTCATTTTTTAAGAGATCAAGACATTGTTTTCAAAGCATTGACTTTGTTTGCAGAATGCATTTGAGAGCGTTAAAAGGAACCAATATACAAGGATTTATTAGAATCATAGAATTGTAGAATCGTTTTGGTTGGAAAGGACCTTTAATATCATCAAGTCCAACCATTAACCTGGCACTCCCAAGTCCACCATTAAACGACGTCCCTAAGCACCACATCTACAAGTCTTTTAAATACCTCCAGCAATGGTGACTCAACCACTTCCCCGGGCAGCCTGTTCCAATGGTTGATAACCCTTTTGGTGAAGATATTTTTCCTGATATCCAATCTACACCTCCCCTGGCACAACTTGAGGCCATTTTTTCTCATCCTATCATTTGTTACTAGGGAGAAGAGATTGACACTCACCTCACTACAACCTCTTTTCAGGTAGTTGTAGAGAGTGATAAGGTCTCCCCTGAGCCTCCTTTTCTCCAGACTAAACAACCCCAGTTCCCTCAGCTGCTTCTCATAAGACTTTTGCTCTAGACCCTTCACCAGCTTCGTTGACCTTCTTTGGACTCGCTCCAGCACCTCAATGTCTTTCTTCTAGTGAGGGGCCCAAAACTGAACATGGTATTCAAGGTGCAACCTCACCAGTGCCGAGTACAGGGGGACGATCACTTCCCTAGTCCTGCTGGCCACACTATTTCAGATACAAGCCAGTATGCGGTTGACCTTCTTGGCCACCTGGGCACACTGCTGGCTCATATTCAGCTGCCTATCGATCAACACTCCCAGGTCCTTTTCTGCCAGGCATTAGTATAAGTCTTCCATTGTTTACCTTCTACTCTGAAATATATTTTGCTGTATTTAATTCAAAAGTTATATCCAATACAATTTTGTTTCATAATATATTTGCTTGCAGAGCAAGTAAGTAGATGACATTCCTCCACTCATATTTAAACACATCTAAGTCTACTTTGATGTTAAAATGTTTAAGAGAAGTTGAGTGGTTGTTTGTATTTAATCTTATACGAACAAAGGCTTAAATATCAATATATACATTTTCAAACATCAGCTATTTGGTTAGATAAATTCATACAGATTGAAATTAGTTTAAACATCAATGGTCAAGCAATCTCTTTATATAACTTGTCCATAGTAGTTCTTGAACCTATTATCCACTTTCAAAAACCACAGAACATAAAGATTAATTAGTGCTAATATATTTTATGCAAATACTCGGGAATATGAGAGATTTTATGAGTATTCAGATTGTGAAAAATTGCACTGTAAATCTGCAGATCCCAGGATTTGGCCTTTGATATAAATTAAGATCCCACACTAATAACGTCCCTCACCTCTTCAACCACACTTTTCCATACTGTCCTTTTAATCAGGCATAGTAGTCTTTCTGTTAACAGGGGAAACAATTCACAGAATTATCTGGCTAAAACATATAACTTATTTTTAATGCATCTTTCTAAGGACGAATATAGTCAATCTGAAGTCACATATATGCTGTTGATGGAACAGGAGAGAGAGGGAATATGTAAGGTGGTATGACATGAGAGTGCAAAACCCAGTGACAGTCTGGATTTAAAGCAGCTTCTGTTGATCTTCACCATTAAACACCAGAGACTCCACCCAGATAATAAACATTAATTATATGATACTATCTACGTCCAATACAGAAACTCCAATAGCTAATAAGTCAGACATTAGTCAGTTCTGCTCCTTTCACAACAAAAGTCATTAAACAATAACTTCCTTGTTCCAGAGGAAAAAACCTTCCTAACTGTATCAGACGATTAATTTTCTATTGTACAGTAAAGTATGACAGTGAAAAGCTTTGGTTTTGGAAATGAAACTCTAATCTCTTTAAGTTTAACCCTTACAGATAAGATAAGAATTTGGGAAAATACCAAGAATGCTAAGTCAATCTATAATATTGATTCAGGCTGCAGCTCAATATAGCATCAGCCAGCTTAAGTACATGCTTCAACTTATTTAGATTCATTTTAGTCCATAATAGGGTCTCACTCAAGGTTCTGTTTGGATCTGTAGAGGTGTCACGGTTTGTTTCTGCAGACCAAACTGCAATTGTATAGCCACAGAATTCTGTGCCATTCTTTCTGTCAAAATGCTAGAGAGACTAAAATTAAGCCTTTTTCTCCTGAGACGTTAGCATTTAACAGCTCTCAAATAATGAGTAATCTTTACTCTCACGCCATTTTTAGAACCATAAGGATAATTTACCATATCTAGTTCATATATTTGTTTTTTTGTGTGTTCTCAAGTGTTCTTATTATCTGTCTTCTTTTTATGACTGTCTTCTCTGGCAAAGCAGGCAGATATTTGAATATTTTTGTTCTATCCATAAGTATTTAAGACCTCTAAGACATGGATTCAATAAGAAACAATACACAGTCTTTACAATTTCAGAGATGTAGGTATATATAGTTTATGTTTATGGCTGAAGAGCAAAGCTCAGCAGTTTCTCTTTATGGAGTTTTGTGCAAATATTTAGGTTTGGGAAACTACAGGCCAGTCAGCCTGACCTTGATCCCTGGGAAGGTGATGGAGCAAATCCTCTTCAAAGCCATTTCCAAACACGTGAAGAGCAAGGAGATGATTAGGAGTAGCCACTATGAATTTATGAAGGGAAAATCATGCTTAAAAAGCCTAGTGGCCTCCTACAATGAAATGACTAGCTTGATGGACAAGGGAAGTTGTTTATCTTGAATTTCACAAAGTTTTTAACGTTGTTTCCCATCAAGTCTTCACAGACAAACTGGTGAGATATGAACAAAACAGACATGGAGTGAGTCCAAAGAAGGGCAACGAAGCTGGTGAAGGGTCTAGAGCAAAAGTCTTATGAGGAGTAGCTGAGGGAACTTGGGTTGTTTCGTCTGGAGAAAAGGAGGCTCAGGGGAGACCTTATCGCTCTCTACAACTACCTGAAAAGATGTTGTAGTGAGGTGGGTGTTAGTCTCTTTTCCCAGGTAACAAATGATAGGACAAGAGGAAATGTCCTCGAGTTGTGCCAGAGGAGGTTTAGCTTGCATATCAGGAAAAATGTCTTCACCTAAAAGGTTATCAAGTACTGGAGCAGGCTGCCCGGGGAAGTGGTTGAGTCACCATTGCTGGAGGTATTTAAAAGACATGTAGATGTGGTGCTTAGGGACATGGTTTAATGGTGGACTTGGGAGTGCTAGGTTAACGGTTGGACTTGATGATATTAAAGGTTCTTGCCAACCAAAACAATTCTGTGATTCTATGATTCTGTGATGATGCTTAGGCATATGACTCTTCATGTGGCACCAGGATGAATGTAGCATCTTAGGCATAAAGCCCGAGACACAAAGTTATGATTTTGGATCATAATCACAAGGCATTGTGAGTGGTGGTGGAAGCACTGTTTTCATGCAAACGTTCATCCGCTTCCGCTTTCCCTGTAGAAGATGTCTAAAAGGATTATTCATAGGGATTATTCCTGTGTATGAGGAAGTTATTAGAACTATTTCCTGCCATATGGGAGTAGCTTATATGGTCTGCTGTGCATCATTAACACCTTCATAAAGTTGCTTGTATGCAATTAATTATGTAATTGCAAGTTGGCATTGAAAAGATTGATATCACAAAGCAAAGCAGTATCTTCATTTATGGTCAGATAATATAATAAAGATGACACAAATTTCTAGACTTAAAGGGTTTTTTTCCTAACATAAATCTTTTTAGTACAAATATTTTCCAAAGACCCTTTTAATATAAAAATACTAAAACACATGCCAAGGAATTAATATTCACAACGAAAGAGTGAATATTATTATAAAAAGTTTGAAAATTTTTACATCACTGCTGTTAACAAATTTGTCTGCAAGCTGATTTCCTTCTCATTTTCTTGAAGAGCAGCATAGCTCATTACAAATAAATGGAATTATTTCTGAGCAGAATCACAAAGCTCACGGCAATGTGTACTTAACATGATATATAAATGCCTCAGGAGTTACACTTCTGCTGCCCTGAGGCACTGATACTCAGTTTTACTGCAGCACTGACAGTAAGAGAAAGCAAATGTGGTATCCTTCCATAACTTGATCCTTTAAAGTTTGGCTTTAAGAGTCTTCAGCATGACAGATTTTCAGTAAAACAACTTGACAGCTCAAAAACCTTAGAATAGTTTCAGTTACAAGCAAAAGACAGAGATGTGAAAGAAGGTACAATTCCCTTCTCCTTTGTACTCATTATGACACATCCTTGCAAAAGAGAAACTTCCCAGAAAAAAAGCCACGTTTCTGTTAAACCCAAATTGTTACTCTGTCAGGGCAGTCAGTTCATCTCCTCTCAGGAGAAACTCCAGAGAGAAGAGAATATATAAACAGAAGAAAAAGCATTACACTCAGTTTTCTTTCCGATCATGAGAGCAATGATGTGTTTCATGCATTACAGTTTAATAACACCCAAATACTGAAAATATATACACAGTCTCTTACCTATATTGGATTTTAAACTCTCAGTTTCAGATGACCGCAAGAAGAGGTAATATATCTGCATCAACACGTGAACACCCCAAAACTTGTCCCCTGGACATTCTTCTAGCATGTGCATCACATTACCCTTGGTGATTTCTGAGGAGCTGTTGTAAATTGAGGGATGATACTTACAGACTGCAAACACCATTTTTATCTTTAGGAAAAAAAAACAAAACAATGTTTATCTAGTGCATAAGAATACCGTTTCACCTGCTTAAAAAATTCAGCAGATTTTTTTTTTCCAGAACTCGGGGTGCAGTTATTACTTTTTCCTGTTGCATACATCAGTAATCTGAACTACTGCAGGACAGAGAATGTGTACCCCGTGTGCACAGACAGATACACAATTAAAATATCTTCATTTTCTCTATGATTAAGAAATAACTCAAAACCCAAGTGGCTAGTCTTTTCCACTGTCCAGGAAAAAGACTCAGATCATAGAAATACTACTGTGGGAAATTCTTCATAGTAAAATGAGGATATGTAGTCACGGTCTGGTTTGGGGCTGTGGTAGCCTCTGTCGCTCTATGGACAACTCTCATTCCTCTAGAGAATAAGCTAAATGCCTTTATAATTCAAGATCCATGTGAGAACTGCACAGCAGCTGGAGCAGGGTATTCAGACTGATGCCAAATTGTGTCCTGCTAGTTTTGACAGTAGGCTAAATGATCATGGAACTGGCTCCAAAAACATCTATGCAGGGATAGATGTAATTTAATATTTTTGGATGAGAAAAAACATAGGGACTTTGCAGAGACTTTTTTTTCACTTCTACCAGAGAAGTAATGAGTTTTCCTGGGATGGATTGGGGCAGAAGAGTGGGAGGAAAATAACTGAGGGAAAAAGGGAGAAAACAAGTCCTAGGCTCCTCGGTTACATGCCACTGTCCAGGAAAAAGACTCAGATCATAGAAATACTACTGTGGGAAATTCTTCATAGTAAAATGAGGATATGTAGTTATGGTCTGGTTTGCGGCTGTGGTAGCCTCTGTCGCTCTATGGACAACTCTCATTCCTCTAGAGAATAAGCCAAATGCCTTTGTAATTCAAGATCCATTGACATTTGCAGTTGACTGACAGGCAGCCAGTGTGCAGAAAAGCCAGCTGCCTTCTATTGCTGGTGAACTTCAGAGGTGTTAGAGCTGATATTTGACATATTTGGGGACAAATCTGTCTCAGAGGAGGCTGCAAATATCCATCATGGTATTGATGTTTAGTTTAAATCTCTGCTTGAGAGGTCCAGGAAACTCAAAGGTGAGTATATATGATCCAAGGATTCAGGTGGCCTCTTGTCAGATTCACTCTCTCAGGTCCCCCAACCAATGAGTGGTGAGCACAAGATGTTTATATATTCATTTGTTTTACTGTCCTACCTTCAGACTGTCCTACATCGTGCTCACTCCCTCCACCTCTCCCTCCACTTAGTCCAGAATATATCCTCAACTCTTGTTCTTTCTTGTTCACTAGCTACTCACCCCATCCATGATCTCATAGTGTGTCTACAATGTTCAGCTAGTTGTACTGCTTGCTTTATTTAGTATCTCCTGTCAGGTACTGAAGTTAATCTCTGAAAATATTGCTCTTACCATCCTTTTCTTTTCTGTGAACCTGACTACCACAATGAATATACAGGAGCTGAGTGTTGTAGCTTGGTGATCAAGCCTCACTTTTGAATTGCCCAGGAAAATAAGTATGACCTGGTCATACTAAAAGTAAGAAAATGTTAGACAGGAGAGAATCAGGAGAAAGTGTGCTCGTGTATGTGAGAAAGGCACCTTAAATTTTTAGGGTCCTTTCCTTTCAAACATCTGACTATCTAGCAGTACACTTCAGGTGTATGATGGGCCTGGGGAGGGTGTTACACTGAAAATCCTGCGATGCACGAAAGGGAACGCACCACATATAGAGTTAAGAACTTGTGAGTCCAATGAATACTTTAACAATCCAATACTTCAAGTTGTATGATTCATACAGCAATACATAATACCTGATCGATGTTATACAAAAGCATGCTAGTCTCAACTTTTCTTTGGTGTTAAATACACTCTTCCAGTGCTCTTCTGGGTCGTAAAGCTGACAGTTTTATTCTTCCTCAAGAACAGGGGAGGAAATTTTGAAAAGTCATAGTCATCCTGGAGTCTTTATGGGAGAAGCGCAGTGTTCTTGACAGGGGGCCTATTCTGCTGCATCTCTGGTGTACAAAAGGAAATATGTTTATAGGTGTCCTTATGGCACCCTGCATCCTTCTCTGGCCAGGCAGGGCAGGTTGGCTGGCACTCACTGGCCACCCCCAGTCCTTGGGACACCCAAGGCTGGAGTTTGTTACTCGGCAATGACCGTGGCTGCTCATACCGTTACCACAGACAGTACTGCACAGCCCCAGCTCTCCCTGGGGAGGTGAGAATCACTCACCTCCAAACAGACGGGGTGGCCAGTGCCACCCAGACCAGCTCCAGGCCCAGGATAGGGCCCTTAAAGTCTTTAGACTTTAATTCTTCAGAATTGAATAAATGCACTAAAGAAAACTAAACCTATAACACAAGTCTTATCTTTCTACTCTACTTTTGAAAGCTACTGAAAATATAACTATGGAATTGAGTCAGCGAGGAAAAACCCAGTGACTTACAGACTAAGCTGTTCTTTTTTCATTATCAGTTAACAATTTACAGAGAATTCAAATACAATGAGGAACCTTTTTTATGTCAATGGGAATGCTGTGCTACACATTGTCTTCTGAGGCATGTTATCAGGAATATGCCTGCAAATCTACCTTCAATGGACTGATCAGGAGCTGATTGGAACTTACAGGGCAGTTCTGTTGGTGAAGGAGGAAATAGAGAAATGCAGTTGTTCTCTTTGAGCTGTGTTGACCCTCTGGGAACAACAGGTTTAAAAATCGTGCAGATGTATTTTTGCTCCCGAAAACAGCGAACAGTTCCGAGTCAATACACAAGGTATATCTTCTGATTAAGATAGTGCCGGTTTAACAGCAATTCTTTCTGAATGGGATAGCGCTTTAAATCACGGAAGAAAAAAAATAAAATAAAGATAAGGTACGAATGTTTAAGATTAGTATCACATCTCTCTATTGTTCTATTAAATCCTGAATGTTCACTTAATTGCAATTTTACAGCTTATTTCCTTGCTTTTTATTTTACATCTTTCATATTTGTTAATCAAAAGTGCATGGCACCCAATTCTAAGGACAGAAAAGATCCATACATATTCAGGCAACTTCTTAAAGACTTTTTTTATATGAGACAAAAAAAATAAATTTAATGAAATTGAGTATATATTTATCAAATTCTATACATATTAAACTATGAAAATGTATGGATTTATTATTAGAGAATGAAATGTAAACATTTATTTCTAAATAAACAGAAAAGTAATTTATTTTAATCATGTAATTTGAAAGTTTATTTGTTTATTTGAATCTTAATGTTTCCCAAGTCCACATTAATTTATTTCAGTCTAATAATTTGTTTCATTGATTAAAACTTTGACCTTTCACACAGAAAAGAATAACTTTATTTACAGTAGTAGTCTAATTTAGTTTAGTTGAAGTACTTGCAATGTTGATTACACAGCAGTCAATGATTTAAAAGAATTCAAATTTTAACAGTATTATACAAATTGACAAATAATTTTTAAGCATTCAGAAATATATAAGAATGTTCAGAATTCGGCAGATGATACATGGATAGTTATGAACTTGTCAAATTCTATATTTAATTATATTTGCAAATATTTGTTTCTGCAATGAAAAAAGTTTTACCTGAAAGTAAAGAAAAATGGTTGAAATAACTTAGAAAGACAGGTAAAATTATTACTTCTGTCACAAATATGTTCTGAGTTATTTAGAAGGTATATGGAAAAGCAAACCAAAAGGAAAAAAAACATAGTTATTAAAATATATTTACTTCCTTTTCACAGAAGCTTAGGAAACTTAGGCTGTAGGGGACAAAAGCCTTATTGAAGTAGATTGTTCCCAAATCCTTCTCATCTGCACAGACAGTCATTTCAACATAAGATGCAACAAGACTGGTCAAACATGCTTTTTCCCTGGTAAATCCACATAAAATCTTCCTAATTACCTTATTTTACTTCACAAGCCTGGAAATGAACTCCAGGAGGTGCTCTGTGATTTCTCCAAGGACTGAGATGAGGCTGACTGTCTGACTGGTCCCTGTATCATCCTTTTTGTATTACTTAAGGATAGGTGAGTCTAACATCACCCTCTTTCTAGCTATATGGGAACCTCCCCATTTGCTACGAATTTTTGTAGATTCTAAGCAGAGGACTCATAATCACATCAGAACACTTTTTCAGCACTTTCAGGTGAATTCCATCTGGTCCCACAGATCTGAACACATCCCTAACCTGTTGCTTTCTTTCTTTTGTGACCAGACTTCATCTATGAAAATAGAAGCAAAAAAGGCATGGAGTAGTTTAGCCTTTTCCACATCGTTCACCTCTAGCTTCTCTCCCCTGTTTAGCAACAGATCTGCCTCTTCCCTGAATTTTGTTTTCCTATGCCTGTCTTAAAGATTTCCTTCCTGTTACACTTCATGATACTATCTTGTTTTAACTTCAGTGAGTATTTTGCTTTTCTGATTCCATACATAAGTGTCCAAGCAATACTTTTATGCTCCTTCTTTGTTGCCTGTCCTTGTTTCCAATTCTTAGATGCATTTTAGTTCTTCATGAAGGTCTTTATATAGCAGGGTGGGCCTTCTGGTGAAGTCCTTGGTCTTCCTGACCACCTGAACAGTTTGCTTATGAACTCTCTTTCTCTCTTTTTTTTTTTTTTTTAATAAGTAAAATAAGCCATCTCTCATAGTCACCTTTCTACTTTATGGTAATTCCTCAGGGTATTCTATGTAGCAATACCTTAAGTAAACTGAAGGCTGCTCTCTGGAATAAGTCTAAAGTCTAAATTATACTGCTTAGCTTCCCAGATCCTTCCTCTAGATTCTGAACTCAATCAGTTCATGGTTATGAAGTCTGTACTTGTGAGCACCAGGATAAGTAGAGTGCTAGAGCAGTTGACTCCTCTAGCACTTACCTTGGGAAATAATCACCAACATAATCTAGGACCCTCTTGATTTGCTTGCACAGCGCTGTGTTTTCTTCCCAGCAGATGAGTGTATGGTTGAAAATCCCAATAAGAACCAGGTCTTGAGCTCATGAGACTCCTAACAGTTGTGTACAAAGAACCTCATCCACTCCCTACTCTTGTGGAGGTTTGTGATGGATCCTCATCCCAACACTGCACTGCTACTTACCCTCTGACCTAGACTCACAAACTCTTAGATTCCACTTGGCCACTTCCACAGGGCCACTTCACATTCGAGGAGCTGCTTTACTCTCCCTCTTATAGCTCCCTACCTGTCCTTCCTAAAAATCCTGACAAGTTTATTTTGTTCTTGATAAAAGATTTTTTCCCCTTCTTTCCTCTCTCCATGTCCTTAAAGTGAAACTAATTATGTATTGAAACACAGATTCTGACAGCAACTTAACGAAAGAGAACATAAAAAATTAACTTAATTATCTTGCTAGTTCTTGATGAGTTACAGTCCTGTTATTCATGCAAATAATCTACCCATAGTTGCTAAATCTTGTAAATTCCTCATCTCAATGTCTGATATGTGTTTTGGAGATTCTTTTTCTATATTTTTGAGACAATAATACCTAATCAATTACTAGGACTAACATCTATGCAACCAAAATGGTATACCTTAACAGAAACCATCTTTTACTTTGAATTCTTCAGATTTCTCAGAACTTCTCTTTCTTTTTATCCTTTGTGTTTCCTCTCCTTGTAGACTGCAATAATATAATACATAATTTTAATAGTTGCTTGTGCTAATATCCTATTAACACAAATGTAAGTCGCTCACTGAATCTCCATAAGCAATGGTAGAACAGAGTATAACCGTAGAAACACCCAAGACCTCCCTCAGATATGCTTAAAACCAATATAATTTCCTTGCTCATTTAGCTTTTCTCAGTATTCCCTTGTGTCATTTCAGATCTTTGCAGCTTTATTTATATTACAATACAAGTAGAGAGAATTGATAATGGGTAAAAAGATTTCAGCTAGAATATTTGCCATTTGTGATTGAGGACCAAGGAATTAGATAATGAAAAATGCTATTTATACATTACTTTATTCATTATATAATTTAGATATTATCTATCTGATTTCATTATCATAAAATAATCTCAAAGCTTTAAACTTCAAGAATAAAAACAGTGGATTGTGCTGCTGTCTTTACATTTGACGTTCTTCAGTCTATCACTGATGAAGTAATCTATTTGAATCTCAGAAGTTTTCTATTGTAGGATTTATATATAACTTAACATTCACATTGATACGAATATTACACATGCTTGCTGGTGAGTTACTGGTATGGTGTTTTTTCACTGAAGAAAAACTTGGTGTTTTCATACATCTTTACACTTTTATTTCTGTTCAGCATTATTTGATTTTATTGAGGGTAATTATTATTACTCTAAATTTCTAAAACACTGTGCATATACTTAGTACTTCTCTATCAGAAAAATCAATAGTATTATCCTTATTTTTCAAGATAACAACTTGAGAAATAAATGTTTTCATTCAGGTTTGGATTTATCTCTTTCAAATCCTAATCTTTGTCCTCGTTCAGTTTTAAGAGTAGCTGAATGTGGACCTTGAAAGTTCAAGACAGTAAATCCCAGGAAATAAGCAACATTTACCTCTGTCTGGGCTATCACCACAATTAATTTGTTTTAACATGAACATTCCAAATGTCTTCTTAACTTAAATTTATTGATCATATAACTATTGGTTTTGCAGAGTAGCTTAATCTAGTTTAATGTTCTCCTTTACCACCTTTGTGATTTTAACCAGAGAATCAGTCATTTTGAAGCTCCTCATCTTACTATAGATTAGGTTTATACTATGCAGGTACAATTCTTTCTGTTTTCTCTACTTATACCATGCTACATCTGTCTTTTTGCACGCTTTGCATTTTTACAAGTTTGATCTGCCTTGCCATTTGCATTATTCCCCTAGAAAAAGTTCAGATATTAGGTGCAAATCTTCAGAAATTTTTTTGCATAAGAACTCGGTAAACTCAAAATATTCTGATAATTTTTTACAATATTATCAGCCCTGAACATCCAAAGTCATCTATAGGCATTTTATGGTATTTTCAGGCTTTCACTCTTTCAGCAAATAGATACTGTTATGCCTCACATTTCAATTTGTATGAATTGTGTACAATATTTTTTCCTAGTGAATGAATCAACATAATTTGGAGACATACTTGACCAATGATTTTCTCTTATTTCAGAAAATTATATAACTTTGTTTATATGTGAAAGATCTTGTATCATCTGGAAGACTCATAATGATATCTTAGACACAGATGAGAAAAGGTTTGCAACCAATTTAAGTACATATGTATGTGTTTTTCCAGTATCTGCAAAACAGGAATTGGAATGGGAAATACATTTTTCAGTTGAAGATCAGGGTTCATGACCAGAAGAGGGGGTAAGGAAGAAAAAAAATGCTTATATAGCATTAGATCTAAATACACTGTTTCTGAGAACAGTGAAAGAAGTGGGGAGTAAAAAAAAAAAAAAAACGTAATGGGGGCTGAACTGAAATATCCCTTCAGAAGAAGAAGGAAGAAGAGTTTTGGGAGACAGGTTGAAGGTACTACTAAAATAGATTTATTAAAAGAAAATCATATTCAACCTCAAATTCTGTTTGAATTGTGTAGAAAAGATGCAGTTTAGGATGATACCAGTTACATGGTACTTATAAGAGGTGGTGGCAATACCTTTAATAAAAAATTCCATAAATACATTTCTTTTTAATAATCTTATCTTTCATCACAGAACAGAATAGTGTTATTCACTTACCCAGCCATTAGAATGAATAATTTGCTTTCTAGCAAGTTGGAGGAAAACCAGTCTTGCCAGAGAGCAGGGAAGTGAGCTGTTGCTAGGGCTTCCAGAAGGATCACCGTCTGCTTTCTTCACTTCAGGGGCAAATTTAAGAAATGAGGTATTCTAAATTGTCAATGACTGGCGTGCCTGAGTCTTCACTCAGGCCCTGTGTGGGCCTCAGCTTCTTACTGGGGTTAAACCACAACAAAGGTTCATGTAATTCACATACATAGTCTATACTGATGCTCATCAGGCCTATACAAAGTTAGTTTTCTGCTGTTCCTTTTGGTCTGAAGCCAACTTCAATCCTATCCTGTTTAGTGTCAAATTAACCAAGTGATGTATTTTGTGTACTAGCCTGGAAAGAGGAGGGAAAAGAAAAATCCAGTATGAGTATCATTAGGGAAATTGTCAGGTGCTCTATTACTTGACTTTAACAGATGGAAAGGTAAGAGATGGAAAAAAAACTTCTTCTCACTAATGTTTTTTCTGAGAATCAAAACAGAGTTTTGATTGAACAATTTTAATGGAAAATTGGAAACTCAGAAAATGAAATAGAAACCTCCCACAACAAAACATTAATATGAGGTTTTATAAAAGTAAATTATTTTAATATCAACACTTTCGTATTTAAATAATAATAACCCCAAATCCCTCTAAATGAAAAAGTCAAAAAGAAAAGCAAAAGAACTCTAATGACCCAAAGTATACTTTTACTGCAAAGTACCTGTTTTTGGAAGAGATAACAGCTATCTTGAACCCTTTTAAGTAAAATACTTCAGGAAATTGCTTTTGAATTGCTATGATAGGTGATATAAATAAAACAGTTTCTTCAGCAATGGCTCTTTCAGTACCTGAAATGGCATATGTAAGAGGTACTCACCTGACAGCACTGTGGTAAATTAACTGGTCCACTTAACAGCATGGGGCACTTCTAGGATTAATCGAAAATCATTAGTTTATTTGTTGGGTTGGTTTTAAGTATTTGAAAGTGTATGCTGTACTAATGTCAGATTTCTGTAAGTGATAGTGTAACTAAATGGTAACAAGTTTTTTGTTTGTTTGTTTGTTTGTTTGTTTTTCTGGAAGGTAAGATGTTGTCGTGGGGACCGTGCTTTTAATTGCTATGCTCCCTAAAGAGTCTATACAGTGCTTATGTTTTGCACAGCTGTTATAACAGGGAACAGAGTAAAACAAGAGTCTCTTAAAGGTTTTGCATGGAGTGATCAGTGAATGCCACAAAAGTATAGTCAGTGTAGCTACAAAAAATTATATTTACATATGCATGGGAACAGACACATACACAAATCACAGAATCACAGAATCACAGAATGTTAGGGATTGGAAGGGACCTCGAAAGACCATCGAATCCCCCTGCCGGGGCAGGATTGCCTAGACCATAACACACAGGAACGCGTCCAGGCGGGTTTTGAATGTCTCCAGAGAAAGAGACTCCACAACCTCTCTGGGCAGCCCGTTCCAGTGTTCGGTAACCCTCACCTTAAAGAAGTTTTTCCTCATATTTAAGTGGAACCTCCTGTGTTCCAGCTTGCACCCATTGCCCCTTGTCCTGTTAAGGGAAGTCACTGAGAAGAGCCTGGCTCCATCCTCATGACACTTGCCCTTTACATATTTAGAAACATTAATGAGGTCACCCCTCAGTCTCCTCTTCTCTAAGCTAAAGACACCCAGCTCCCTCAGCCTCTCCTCATAAGGGAGATGTTCCACTCCCTTAATCATCTTCGTAGCTCTGCGCTGGACTCTCTCTAGCAGTTCCCTGTCCTTCTTGAACTGAGGGGCCCAGAACTGGACACAATATTCCAGATGCGGCCTCACCAGGGCAGAGTAGAGGGGGAGGAGAACCTCTCTCGACCTGCTGACCACACCCCTTCTAATACACCCCAGGATGCCATTGGCCTTCTTGGCCACAAGGGCACACTGCTGGCTCATGGTCATCCTGCTGTCCACTAGGACCCCCAGGTCCCTTTCCCCTACGCTGCTCTCCAACAGGTCTGCCCCCAACTTGTACTCATACATGGGGTTGTTCTTGCCCAGATGCAGGACTCTACACTTGCCCTTGTTATATTTCATTGAATTTCTCCCCGCCCAACTCTCCAGCCTGTCCAGGTCTCTCTGAATGGTAGCACAGCCTTCCGGTGTGTCAGCCACTCCTCCCAGTTTTGTGTCATCAGTGAACTTGCTGACCGTGCACTCTATTCCCTCATCCAAGTCATTAATGAATATATTGAATAGTACTGGTCCCAGTACCGACCCTTGAGGGACTCCACTAGACACAGGCCTCCAACTGAACTCTGTCCCATTGACCACCACTCTCTGGCTTCTTTCCTTCAGCCAGTTCACAATCCACCTCACTACCCGATCACCCAGACCACACTTCCTCAGTTTAGCTGCAAGGATGTTGTGGGAGACTGTATCAAACACATTACTGAAATCGAGATAGACCACGTCCACATCTTTACAATCATCTATCCACCGGGTTATGTCCTCATAAAAGTCTATCAAGTTGGTTAAGCATGACTTCCCGTTGGTGAAGCCATGCTGAGTGCCCCTAATGATCCCCCTGTCCTTGATGTGCCTAGAGACAGCACCAAGGACAAGTTGTTCCATTACCTTTCCGGGGATGGAGGTGAGGCTGACCGGTCTATAGTTACCCGGGTCCTCCTTCTTGCCCTTTTTGAAGACTGGAGTGACATTCGCTTTCCTCCAGTCCTCAGGCACCTCTCCCATTGCCCACGACTTAGCAAAGATGATGGAGACTGGCCTAGCAATGACTTCCGCCAGCTCCCTCAGCACCCGCGGGTGCATCCCATCAGGGCCCATGGATTTATGGACGTCCAGATTGCTTAATTGGTGCCTGACCCAGCCCTCATCTACCAAGACAGATTCCTGCTCTATCCTGACTTCTTCTGGGGCCTCAGGGGTCCGGGGCTCCTCAGGACAGCCTCCAGCACTATAGACAGAGGCAAAGAAGGCATTCAGTAACTCCGCCTTCTTTTTATCCTCTGTCTCCAGGGCCCCCACCTCATTCATCAGTGGGCCTACATTGCCTCTAGTGTTGGCTTTACCTGCAATGTATTTGAAGAAGCCCTTTCTGTTGTCCTTGACCTCTCTTGCAAGGTTTAATTCCAAGGAGGCCTTAGCTTTCCTAGTTGCCTCCCTACATCCTCTGACAACAGACTTATATTCCTCCCAAGTGGCCAGCCCCTCCTTCCGTGATCTGTACACCCTCTTCTTCCACTTGAGTTTGCCCAGCAGTTCCCTGTTTAACCATGCAGGTCTCCTGCTACCCTTCCTTGACTTCCTACTTGTTGGGATGCTCTGATCTTGAGCTCGGAAGAAGCAGTCCTTGAATGCTAACCAACTATCTTGGGCCCCCTTACCTTCTAGTACCCTGTCCCATGGGATTTCCCCTAGCAATTGCTTGAAAAGGCCAAAGTTGGCCCTCCTGAAGTTCAGGGTTGTGATTCTGCTAGCTATTCTCTTTCTGCCACATGAGATCCTGAACTCTACCATCTCATGGTCACTACAACCAAGGCTGCCCTCAACCTTCACCTCTTCAACCAGACCCTCCTTGTTAGTGAGGATAAGATCCAGCAGCGCTCCTCTCCTAGTTGGCTCATCCACCATTTGCATCAGAAAGTTATCATCAATGCACTGGAGGAACCTCCTGGACTGAGGATGGCTGGCTGAGTAGGCCTCCCAGCAAATATCAGGGGAGTTGAAATCCCCCATGACAACCAGGCCCTGTAATTGCGAGACTGCTCTCAGCTGCCTGTAGAAGGCCTCATCACCCTCCTCATCCTGATCCAGTGGCCTGTAATAGACACCCACAACAGTATCACCCCTGCCAGCCTGCCCCTTAATTCGCACCCACACACTCTCAACTCGCTCCTGATCCGCCCCTGGACAGAACTCAATACATTCTAGCTGCTCACTCACATAAAGAGCAACTCCACCACCTCTCCTTAGCGGCCTGTCTTTCCTGAACAGGACATAGCCATCCATGACCACATTCCAGTCATGCGAGGCTTCCCACCAAGTCTCTGTAATTGCCACTAGATCATAGCCCCCCAACCAAACACGGATTTCTAACTCCTCCTGTTTATTCCCCATGCTGCGTGCATTGGTGTACAGGCATTTCAGGGAGCGAGCTGAGCACACCGATTTCACCCTAGGGGGATGGGAGGCCTCCTGGTCTCCCTCAACACTAGAGCGTTGCCCCAGTGGTGCAAGCCCAGCTACTACCCCATCCCCCTTCGAATCTAGTTTAAAGCTCTCCGAATGAGCCCTGCTAATTCCTGTCCCAGAACCCTTTTGCCCCTACGACATAAACCTTTCCCATGTATTACAGTCACGCCTGGTGTCTTATAAAACCAGCCATTATCAAAGAACCCAAAGCCCTGCCTGTAGCACCAGTCTCGTAGCCAGGCGTTAATAGAGAGAATCCTACTATTCCATCCCACATCATCCCCTGAAAATGCAAGGAGGGAGGAGAAAACAACTTGTGCCCCAGACTCTTTCACCAACCGTCCTAGGGCCTTGTAGTCTTTCTTCATCCCCCTCAGACTACGGGATGCAGCTTCTTCCCCACCTGTCTGGAAGATCAGCAGGGGGTAGTAGTCTGTGGCCTTCACCAGGTTGGGGAGTTGCCTGGTGATATCGCTGATTCGGGCTCCAGGCAGGCTGCAGACCTCCCTGTGATGGGGGTCAGCTCTGCATATTGGGCCCTCAGATCCCTTTAGGAAGGAGTCTCCAACCACTAAAACTCTTCTCTTCTTCCTTGTGGAGGAGGTAGCTATACACCTGTCAGGTTTTTCTGACTGTGGTGGGACCTCTGATATAGGTTGCCTCTCCACCACACCCCCGTTGGACGGGCTGTATTCCACTAGGGCTTCATATCTATTGCTCAGAGGCACCTGTGGAGGCAAGGTAGGCAAGGAGGGCACTCGCCTTTTGCCACGGCCATAGACTTGCCTCCACTCACTCCTCTCCTCTAGGTTATTGTTTTCCACCTGAGAGGGGCAGAGTACAGGGGTCCCTCAATCCTGGGAGCTCTCCGGCAGGTGCTTCCAGTTATGTTGCAGGGAAAGCAGAGCCTGGCTCCACCAGTCTATCTCCATTTCAGCCTCCCGAATGCTCCTAAGCCTTTCTACTTCGGCTTGAAGCCTTTCAACCTGGCTTTGCAGCTGTGCCGCTCGGCCAAGCAGATCATCTACTTGCTCACAGCGCACACAGCCCCCTGACACCACAGAGACGCTGTAGCATTCCCTGCAGCCTGCGACCTGCACCATTGCCTCCTTCCGTGGGAGCTCTGTCTGGGTTCCCACATCCATTTTGGTCTTCTTCCACCGGGTAGATACCATTGTTCTTTCACTGAGCTGGGAAATACCTGTTGGTGCCACCCCTGGTTCACAGCTCCTTGGCACCTTCCTCGCCTTGTGCACTGGGAGGGAGTCAGCGCCCTCCCCAATGAGCTGCAAACGGCTGCGGCCTCTCCTGCCCTGGGACACACCCAGTCACAGCTAAGTCTCCCTCTCCCTTCTGGCCAGGGACTAGTCCCTGCCCTCCAGGAGACTTTTTATCACCCGATCACAGGGGGTGGTGCGTTTAAATCCCTTAAATCGCCCGCGGTGCCTCCGCGGTGCCTCCGGCTACGCCCCCTCCTCTCCTGATTCGTTGCCGGGAACCTCCGGGTCCGGGTCCGGGGTGCGGGGGAAGCAGCTCAGGGCTGATGCTTGCGGGGAGCTCAGGGGGGGCCCAGAGTACGAAAACTGCCCGGTTAAGCCCGATGTCGCCCTCGCCCCCGCACTAACCTCAAGTCGCTGCCGCCACTGTCGCTGCTGCCGTCACTGTCAGCTCTTTGTTCTGGTTTCACCGCGTTAAAATACAGACATGACAATCAAGACATTTAGGTAGCAAATATCTCACAAAAGGCATATACATAAATATGACGCTCCTTCATTGAACATGACAAACCACATACACATAGTATACAGACAGAAAAAGTTTAAAATACTAACAGGCATTAACATTTCAAATTTTTAGATTTTTATAAGACATGCAGATATAAATATTCAGTAACATGGAGAGGTCTGGTCAGTTTTGCAATGTGTCCCACTACCTAATCATAGTAACATACGCTGGGATTGTACTAATATCTGCTGAACTGTAACATTAAATTTAAGCTTTTGCAAAAAAGGGCAACCCCACCTTCCTCCTCCTGCCTCTAGCCTGGCATTTCTTGCATTCCTGCGTCTGAGCACCAGCAATTTCTTCAGCTTCTCCGATCAAGTAACTGATCCCTCTCGGAGCTAATACTTTAGCTTCCTGATCTGGCTTGTCACACGTGCAACTGCTTATACAGACAGCAGCTATCTAGGTTCAAGACCACTCCTTGCAACAGCAGCCCCTACTTACTACCAGTGTGACCTGGGTAAACAATTTCAAGACAAAATGCAACACAGCCTAACCAGAATGCTAAATCTGATTAGATGATAGTTAAGAATCACCATAATTTCAAGCATAGATTAAAAGCAATGAAATCTTTTTTCAGGGGCAATCCCAAGCACAAATACAGGCTCAGCAGAGAATGGATTGAGAGCAGCCCTGAGGAGAAGGACTTGCGGATGATGGTTGATGAGAAGTTCGACATGAGCTGGCAATGTGCGCTTGCAGCTCAGAAGGCCAACCGTATCCTGGGCTGCATCAAAAGAAGCATGGCCAACAGGTTGAGGGAGGTGATTCTTCCCCTCTACTGCACTCTCTTGAGACCCCACCGGGAGTACTGCATCCAGCTCTGAGGCCCCCAACATAAGAAAGACACGGAGCTGTTGGAGCAAGTCCAGAGGAGGGACACCAAGATGATCAGAGGGCTGGAGCACATCTCCTATGAAGACAAGCTGAGAGAGTTGGGGCTGTTCAGCCTGGAGAAGAGAAGGCTTCTGGGAGACCTTCTAGCAGCCTTCCAGTACCTGAAGGGTACGTACAGGAAAGCTGGAGAGTGATTTTATACAAGGGCATGTAGTGATAGCATGAGTGGGAATGGTTTTAAAATGAAAGAGGGTATTTTTAGATTAGATATTAGGACAAAATTCTTTACTGTGAGGGTGATGAGACACTGGAAGAGGTTGCCCAGAGAAGTTGTGGATGCCCCCTCCCTGGCAGTGTTCAAGGCCAGCTTGGATGAGGCTCTGGGCAACTTTGTCTAGTGGAAAGTTGTCCCTGCCCATGGCAGGGGGGTTTGGAACTAGATGATCTTTAAGGTCCCTTCCAACCCAAACCATTCTGTGATCCTATGATTCTATGATTTATGTCTGAGCTATGAACTGACAGTGATGTTGCAATGTATTTATTGTGCTGTTATGGATTAAATAAGTACAAAACGCAGATACATAATGCAAATTCAATAGCTAGGAATTCTAGAGGCTATAGGCAGGAATAACTCAAAGTTATGGCACCATATGGCTTCAAAGTATGGTTATAAGCCTTAGCTTAGCAGTGTCCATAATATTCCTGTGAAAATCATGTGCCCAGAAACTTGCTTTAAATGCCAAGGTACAACGTATCTATTCAGGAGCGTTCAGTCTGTAAGAGTTAAAATTAAGATTCAGGAGGTCTTGGATATCAGATCTGTATTCAGGCCTTTAGAACAGCTGATTCATTAAAACAATCATAAGCAGAGATGAACATTACTATAGGGCTATAGAATTCAGAAAAACAAAACCATTAAACAGATCACACAGGGTGGTCTTTTGCAGCAACACCCAAGCACCACCACTGTCACCTAAGTTTAAGCACCAAAAGTTTCAAGATTACATTGTGACACAGGAAAAAAAGCAGGATATCTTAAGACATTCCCCAGATCACATTTTCCTGAAATATCAAGGAATAAAGTTAGAACAAAATTTTCATACACTCTTTACCAGCTGTGGTTTCCTTTCAGCAAATCATAAACCCCCAAATAAAGAGAAACTAAAGATTTAAGATAGTCATTAAGTCTATTTGAGGAGTCAAAATATTGGTATTAAAATAAAATTAAATAATAAAATTAAATAGAAATAAATTAAAGCTGCCATTAAATGAAGTGAAAACTGAAAATTAGTTAGGAAAGCATGAGCTTCCTAGATTGTATCACATGCATACACAAAAAAGTATTTGACACCTCTCTTATGAAACCAATAAACTGATGTTATCTAAATATCTGAGGCATCTTTCAATAAATCCTTTTACATTGCCATGTTCAATTCCTTTAGCAGTAAAAACAATCCTAGAAGTCTAATAGTAGAGATATACTGTTCCCACCAACCACACTCTGTCACTCTGCTTTCATGTAAGTTCTGTGATCAATTCTGCTAATTTTTGTTTTATATTTAACATACTGACCCATAATTTATACTATTTGATGATGTACCTATGGCACTGTAAAACATCAGTATAATAATTTCATAGCATTTAAGCTGGAATTTTAGATTCATGGACCTAGATAAACTTTTAGGGAATTTGAAGGTGTGACCCCATACAGACATTTGTTCAAAGACAGAGGAGATTTATTTTATTGTGTGTAAACAATGAAAGAGATCATTGGCATATTTTTGCTTGGAAAGTAGGCAGAAAATACAATAATTTCATCTTAAACTTTTTTTTTTTCCTTTAGGATTCTTCAAGCTAAAATAAAAATTATTTTTAAAAATTTCAGTCCATGAAAATAGCTCTTTTCATTGTTTTACAGCATTTAGTTCAGTGAGCACTGGTGAAGGATTCATGTTAGCTCACTTGAGCTGAAATAAAATTGCAAAAGAAATAAACACTGGTGTTTACCAATATTTACAAACACTGAAATGCTTATCATCAAAACTGCTGCTAATTAGAACCACAAAAAAAAAGCAGCTAAAATACTCTTTGCCTTTTCTTTTTTTGTGTGTATAATTGCCACATGGCTAAGAATTCCTTGAGCAAATTAGAAGACAACAAACGAGCAGCTAAGTTACCAGACTTATGCAGGCAACAGTAGCTACTATTTTAGAGAACTCAAGTAATTACAGGATAGCCCCATGGCAGCTAGGTTTCACTTCACAAGCGATGATGTAGTACATCAGCTCCGGCATCAGTGAGGGAAAGTTCACTTGCCTCAGGTGTCCTAGAAGTTGTTCATCATTTAGATCACTTTGGAGGCTGGTTAATTCACTACTCACTCTCCAAACACCTTCAAGGAATTATTAGTTCAGGAAAATTCAACCCCTCTTAAGTTCTTTATGAAAACAAAATCAGTGAGAATGGATAGCTTGGAAGATTTAAAAATTACCATTTATCAAGTATGTTTCACAAAGAAATTAGACTTCAGAAAAGTCTCCCTCTGCATCCCACCAAGAAAATGTAATAAACTTTCTTTTATGATAGCCTTGGGAGAAAATACTTCACTAATGAAAAGTCATGTTCTGTGTATTTTATGTTGCCTTAAGGATATGTCCAGGGCTGTTAGGATTGCTAGTCGCCATCTGAAGAGTTTGGATATGTCATTCTTGATTTATATGTATCATATATTAATGCTGACTTGGTCTTCAGAGACATTCTTTCATATGATCGGGACAACATTATGTACCTCTTCACTTCTCTAGGCATTTCCATCAATTAACAACTTCAGTCAGCTCCTGTGTGAAACTGAATCACAGAATCACAGAATGTTAGGGATTGGAAGAGACCTCGAAAGATCATCTAGTCCAATCCCCCTGCCGGAGCAGGATTACCTAGACCATATCACACAGGAACGCGTCCAGGCGGGTTTTGAATGTCTCCAGAGAAAGAGACTCCACAACCTCTCTGGGTAGCCTATTCCAGTGTTCAGTTATCCTCACTGTAAAGAAGTTTTTCCTCATATTTATGTGGAACCTCCTGTGTTCCAGCTTGCACCCATTGCCCCTTGTCCTGTCAAGGGATGTCACTGAGAAGAGCCTGGCTCCATCCTCATGACACTTGCCCTTTACATATTTAGAAACATTAATGAGGTCACCCCTCAGTCTCCTCTTCTCTAAGCTAAAGACACCCAGCTCCCTCAGCCTCTCCTCATAAGGGAGATGTTCCACTCCCTTAGTCATCTTCGTGGCTCTGCGCTGGACTCTCTCTAGCAGTTCCCTGTCCTTCTTGAACTGAGGGGCCCAGAACTGGACACAATATTCCAGATGCGGCCTCACCAGGGCAGGGTAGAGGGGGAGGAGAAGCTCTCTCGACCTGCTAACCACACCCCTTCTAATACACCCCAGGATGTCATTGGCCTTCTTGGCCACAAGGGCACACTGCTGGCTCATGGTCATCCTGCTGTCCACTAGGACCCCCAGGTCCCTTTCCCCTACGCTGCTCTCCAACAGGTCCGCCCCCAACTTGTACTGGTACATGGGGTTGTTCTTGCCCAGATGCAGGACTCTACACTTGCCCTTGCTATATTTCATAAAGTTTCTCCCCGCCCAACTCTCCAGCCTGTCTAGGTCTCTCTGAATGGCTGCGCAGCCTTCCGGTGTGTCAGCCACTCCTCCCAGTTTTGTGTCATCAGCGAACTTGCTGACAGCGCACTCTAATCCCTCATCCAAGTCATTAATGAATATATTGAATAGAACTGGTCCCAGTACCGACCCTTGAGGGACTCCGCTAGACACAGGCCTCCAACTGGACTCTGTCCCATTGACCACCACTCTCTGGCTTCTTTCCTTCAGCCAGTTCACAATCCACCTCACTACCCGATCATCTAGACCACACTTCCTCAGTTTAGCTGCGAGGATGTTGTGGGAGACCGTGTCAAACGCTTTACTGAAATCGAGATAGACCACATCCACAGCTTTACCATCATCTATCCACCGGGTTACGTCCTCATAAAAGTCTATCAAGTTGGTTAAGCATGACTTCCCGTTGGTGAAGCCATGCTGAGTGCCCCTAATGATCCCCCTGTCCTTGATGTGCCTAGAGACAGCACCAAGGACAAGTTGTTCCATTACCTTTCCGGGGATGGAGGTGAGGCTGACTGGTCTATAGTTACCCGGGTCCTCCTTCTTGCCCTTTTTGAAGACTGGAGTGACATTCGCTTTCCTCCAGTCCTCAGGCACCTCTCCCATTGCCCACGACTTAGCAAAGATGATGGAGACTGGCCTAGCAATGACTTCCGCCAGCTCCCTCAGCACCCGCGGGTGCATCCCATCAGGGCCCATGGATTTATGGACGTCCAGGTTGCTTAATTGGTCCCTGACCCAACCCTCATCTACCAAGACAGATTCCTGCTCTATCCTGACTTCTTCTGGGGCCTCAGGGGTCCGGGGCTCCTCAGGACAGCCTCCAGCACTATAGACAGAGGCAAAGAAGGCATTCAGTAACTCCGCCTTCTTTTTATCCTCTGTCTCCAGGGCCCCCACCTCATTCATCAGTGGGCCTACATTGCCTCTAGTGTTGGCTTTACCTGCACTGTATTTGAAGAAGCCCTTTCTGTTGTCCTTGACCTCTCTTGCAAGGTTTAATTCCAAGGAGGCCTTAGCTTTCCTAGTTGCCTCCCTATATCCTCTGTCAACAGACTTATATTCCTCCCAAGTGGCCAGCCCCTCCTTCCATGATCTGTATACTCTCTTCTTCCACTTGAGTTTGCCCAGCAGTTCCCTGTTTAACCATGCAGGTCTCCTGGTACCCTTCCTTGACTTCCTACCTGCTGGGATGCTCTGATCTTGAGCTCGGAAGAAGCAGTCCTTGAATGCTAACCAACTATCTTGAGAGAGAAGGGGTAAGAGACATGAAGACCGGGTAGCAAAGAGCTTCCTGTGTTATGACGTTAACACATTTGACACTTGTTTGCTTTATCATATTCTGTTTTCTACATAACCTTTCTCTTTAACACACACTCAGGATTTACAATTTACGGTTTTATTCTTTCCTAGAATATTCTCCTTTATGGCCCTAGTGGGAAAACTCTTTAGCTAAACCTTTTATATTTCCAACAGAGAGCGCCATGAATGAAGTTGCATGTCTGTTGATTGTTGAGAAAGGTGGACTTACTAGCTCTAGTCTAGTAAATAGAAGAGATGAGCCTCCAGAGACAGATAACCTCAAATATTTGGCAAAAAAAGGAGAAATCCGCTACTTTAAAATTGTATTAATGGTTAGAAATAAGCAAACTTACTTGTAGAAGTGCTCTTATCCTCTGAGGCCATTTATAGCAGCCTTTATAGATAGCATGACATGCTCTTAATTGCTTTCTTCCTCTTCAAGGCTACAACAAATCTCACTGGCTCCTTCCCCATCCTCTAGAAGTGCAACCCTTGTTCTATGAATCACTAAGTTAATCAAAGGTTTCTGTCTGGACCTCAAGAATATTGCCTTCATCTAACATTGGCTGATATGATCTCTTTCCACATGTAACCTCTTATCTCAACAGAATATTACCTGAACAGTGCTAGGTCACGCAGAATCCACTTTCTGTTTCCAACTTCCAGATAACCATTTCCTAGAAACTAAACTTGTCAAATCCCTTCTTGTTTTTAAGAGCAAATAGATAAATTCTGACAAGACAGGTGTCATGAGACAGCAGCATCTCTCCATCATGTCCTAAGAATACAATGATTAATCTTATACTGTTCTATGCATTCTAGCCAGGAGACAAACACTTATAAATGCTGGTTGATTTCAGTACTGTTGTTAACCCCAGCTGTGAAGTAGGTTTCTGGCTTATGATATTAGCTCTCCTGTCTGCTTATATTCCTCTGAACAAAACTTGTATTGCTTTGTACCACCTCATCCCTTACACAGTAAAAAAGGAAACCTCCTGTAAGTATTGCCGCTTTTGATAAGGCCACCACTAGACTATGAGCTAATTAATTTTCTGCAATACCGGACTCCTCTAGTTCTTGGTTGGAACCCCTGAGTCACGAAAATACTGTAATTTCTTGGCAGAGTTTCATATCATTCTTTCAGAATCTGAATTAGTTAGGTAGAATATATTATTCTACCTAATATTCTTTCCATCTTTACTGCATGTTCAACCTTTGCTTTCCCCATGGCAGGTCTGTATTGTTAGACTCAGCTAATTTGTTCAATTAAAATATTTTTTTCAGTTATTTGCTTATACTTCATTGCTTCTGGTTTTTGCTTCTGGTTTTTGCTGCAGTGTGGAGCAAGAGGGAATGTTCCCATCTGAGACAAGAAAATGACTGCAAAAATTTCTTTCAAACTGCATTGCAAATACACTGTTTTTATTCAAGCGTACGCTGCATAAGAGTGAGGGAAATTATTCTATGTACATCCAAGTAAAAAAAAAAGTATTCTAAGTTTCTCATATGTATGTCATTCCTTTAGGATCGATGGGAACTCTGTGTGCGTATGCACTACATGAGTGGACCCTTAAAGCACACTGAGGAGGAGGATACGTAGTCATTTAAAATTCAAACACAGTTTCATCTTGGCCATTAGTCAAGATCAGGCATTTTGGGAGGCTTCCTCTTTCACAAAGAAACCCCCGTGAAAGTCCTTTAAAGCAAATCTGTCTTAGAAAAGATCTAAACAAGTGATGCTTTGATCCATAAATCATCAGAGAAAGTGAAGAATGGCAAGCTTAACTTTATATATAACAATAGTCTCTGCTCTGAAAAATCATGTTCAGGTGAATTCAAGACAAACATCTGTTCTGTCTCAGGATATGGCCCTTTGAAATATCTATTTTAGCATCTGAACAAAAAAGATCCTTTTTAAAAAAACAAAACAAAATTATTAAACTATTATAAATAACGAAAAATAACTTCTGTTTGTGTCTCAGAATTCTCTTTAAATTCCTCTAAAATTCTAGTATGCTTTAAGTTGTGAACAATTCCCATGCAAACAAAAATGAATGTTAAGACTGTAGTATGTAACACATTTGCTAGTTTTGTGAAAGACTGGTTAATCGCAGGCACTAGTGCTATGGTATAAATGGGATAAAAGAAATTCCTCCTATGCCTTGTACCTGTGTGCTTTTCCTACAGGTCTTCTCTTCAGACAGACAGAAGGCCGCTGTAAGAGCTGATCTTTTTTTCCCCCCACATTTGTGAACACTACTGAGAAATGCACACAGTTTTGACATTGCTCCTCACTGTGGTCATACCAGTCTGCTGGGGGTTTTCACAGTGTTACAAAAAAAAAGACCTGCTGCTGTGTACTTTTTCCCAAAGTATGGCAAAATTGCATTTCTTTTGCCTGTGGCCTTAACTGCAAACTGATCATATAACTGTGAATCCTAATTCCCCTCTCTTCATTAAAAATAATGATCCAGAATTTTTACTGTGCTATTTTTCAAGATGGTTGTGCAGAGGAAATGGTGTTGGATATATAAACGAAGTCTGACCGTTCTGTTGTCTATCTAAAGTCACTTAAGAGCTCTTCACATATTACACATGTAAAATGCGGTTCTTCCTGTAGCTCAGCGTGGCTGTTTTCCACCCATCCAAAGGCTTTTTCATTAAGAGAGAAGGAAGGAGGGACCAGTATGCCATCCACCAGAATAACCTACATATAGACAAAACTAGCTTTCTGTCTCTACGTGGCAAGCTCTTGCTTGGCATATAGGAAGGAGTGACTCAAGGTTGTGTGAATTGTCCTGGTGTGCTATATACACGGTAGTGGCGAAGCTGCTCTCTCCTCTTTCTTACCCATGAGCAATGTCCTGAGTATTATCAAGCATTATATAGTCTCTAAAACCACATGAGAATTTAGTTCATAAATGAATAGGCACCTGAACACTTTACTAATCCAGAAAGTCCATTAAACCATGTATGAAATAATCCTGCTGAGAACTCAGCTTGCATTTAGAGTCTTCTGTTAATAATAATCTTTTTCATGCTGGGTGGCTGAGGAAATGATAGTCATTACTCAGTTGAATGGTGTAAGTTTGCAATATATCTTTTCTTCCAAAATCTATTATATTTAGAGAAATGTACTTTTTTAATTGCATAATATGAGGAAAAAAACGGTTAAAGTACAGCCTCAAATCTCTCACGTTTAAACGTATGTCCTAATACATCTTTTGGAAAGTTTTAAAGAACACAATACTCTCCATTCCATGCTGTGAAAAATAATTTCCTGGACTTTACTTTGGAGAAGCTCTTCATAACATCTCTCTCACTTTCTTCTCAGTTGTGGAGGCTTGGTTAAGTGAGAAGGGGCATGATTTCAAGCCACTGAGCAGTCTGAGCAATCCAGGCTTTGAGCAAGAGTTAGGCCCAGAGCGAGTCACCTTGGACTCTCCTTGAACACTGCAAAAATGCAACAAAACAAGGACTTGGCAGCTGTAACAAACAGCTAAAAGAAACAGGAAAAGGGGAGGGGGTGCTCACCGCTCTGTGTATCTAAATTTATAGACCAATCATATATGCTACTAGTATGCATGGACAGCAAGGCTTTACCAATGGAAACGCGGGCTTTGGTGCGTGATCAGCGTGCTCTCTGCTTAGAGCCTATATATATCCTGTACGTGTAATCATTAAAGGGAGAACTTCCATACTCATATAGGGATTGTGTCGTTACTCCGGAACCGTCGCCCAGCACCCGGGAGCCGCGCCCTCGACTTTCCCCTTTTCTTCAACTGGTAGCAGAGGATGGTTACCACGGAGCAAAAGGACATCCTTCTCGCCGCGAGCTCAATTCCATAACTGTGGTAGGCAGAATTTTTTGGAGGGTGCTGGGAAAGGACGGCTGGGAGGGTGCTGCTTGGGTCGGAAAGGCAGAGCAGACACTGGAAGAGCTGATCACTCCACTCCCAGGAATAGGTGCTGCTTGAAAGAAAAGGTAGAGCAGGCACCGGTTGGTGCTGTGCGGCGCACACAAGCACCAAAATGGGGGGCAGCTATGGAGATGGAAGCTGCCTCCGCGTTGCTCACTAGTATCTTCTCTAAGAGAGGGATTGAGACAACGATAAAATAACTGATTAAATTGATAAAGCTGTGACAGCGCTGGGTACGTTTTAAGGACACAGCGCTTGTATTCTCTGTGGAGGAATGGAAAGAAATGGGGGATGTGATGTGGAAAAAGACTATTGATAAAGATCCTGAAGAAAAGGAGGTGAAGGAAGTGAGCAGATTGTGTCAGAATGTGATAGAGGCTCTTAAAAGCATGAAGGCAGAGAGGGAGGTCGTCTGTGCAGCAGCTCAGATGCTGGCAGTCCCTACTCCCCCTATAAAGAAGGTGAAAGTTCCTGGGGCTGTAGCGTGATTTTTTGGGCTACCAGCAGTTAAAGGTATGTCTGCACCGATTCAGCCATCTGTCGCTGCAGCTCGGACTGCAATAGAACCGGGATTTAGCATTGAGCAGTTACGCAGCAGTACTCTGAAAGCAGAAGTTCAGGAGAAAGAGGAAGTTAGTGCTCGGAGAGCCAGCAGCTCAACTGACAGAAAGAAGGAAGTGCAAGAGGAGGAGAAGAGGGAGGAGTGGCCGGCTCCTCCTGACCCTGCCCAGTTGCTGGGTCTGGGAGGAGAGAAAGACAGGCCCCCTCCTTCCGCACCCCCGCTATTTCCTCCACCCCCCTCATACTCTGACTCATTGCGGTCTGCAACGCCACTGCCACATGACCGTGGGAACCCAGAAACGGACATTGCTAAAGCATTGCAACAACTGACGGAGGGACTGAAAGATTTAAAGATACAGCCGCAACAATCAGGAGCATTTACTCCAGGATTACAAAACAGGGACAATGCCAGCAATACCCCACCCCCACCTGCACCACATGCACCAAGGTGGAGCGGAGTGATTCGTGATGCCATCATGGAGGGACAGTGGAACGCAGTAGCCGATTTGGGTAGAATAGGAGCATTCCCTGTGGTACAACAAAATGGGGTAGCTACCTGGGAACCTATTGATTGGAAAATTTTTCAACAAGCAAAGGCGGCAGTTACACAATATGGAGTAAAATCGGACGCTACGAGGAATATAGTTTCCTGGATTTTTTCTGCTGATCTTTTATGCCCACATGACTCCCGGAATTTAATGAAACTGTTGCTGACACCTACCCAATTCCTTTTATGGGGGTTGGAATGGGCACAACGAGCAGTCAATGAGGCTACACGGAGAATGACTGATCCGAATGACGCCTTGCATGGTGTAACTATGGACATTCTTACAGGACAGGGGAATCATTCCTCAGTTGAGACTGAACAGGAAGACAAGAAGGAGGGTAAACCTGCTTTATATCCACCTTTACCGGATTCGCCGTTTCCTGGGTCTGTTGAACAAAGTTTACATTCCGGCACTAAACGACCACCGTTAAAGTCTCCAGTTACGGAGCCAACAGTACCAGAATCACAAGGACTTAAAGGACTGTTACCACCATGAAATGGACACGAACTTGACATGACAGAGCTTGGTAGAGGACTGGAAGAATTAAAGACGGAATTGCAGCAGCATCGTTCAGCCGCCTCGAGACACATGACTCTGTCTCCCCCAAACCCCCCTCTGTGTTCGGGACAAGTATTAGGGCCACCTCAACCTCCTTTGCAATTCCCTACTCCACCTTTAGATCAGGGCGGGGGAGGAGGTCTGCGTCCATATGGTAATGTGGGAGGTGAGGGAGAGGGTCAGCATCTGCCCGCGAATACAGGGGAAGAGAGGGGAGAAGTGAAATGGAAAGAGAGCATTCGAGATGCGTTATTAGAAGGAGTTATAATTCCACAAGCATATCTGGTGATTGTGGGTGCGGGTCCTGAGGGAAGAAATACTTGGCAACCGTTAGATTGGAAAATTGTAAAAGAAGCATTGTTACTACAGTTAGCGAGGGACAACACAGGTGAGGACTGCAGAAAAGTTATTACAGGGATGGCGAATCGTGACCCCACTTTAACCGAGCTGATGGATGCTTGCGGGAAGGTAGGAACCACCACATTTCAGATGGAGCATTTAGCAAAAACTTTTGCGGTGACAGTTAAAGTAGTTCATTGTTGTTATACATGCGAGCAAGAAGGTCACTTTAAGAAAAACTGCCTTGAGAAGTCGAAGCTGAGTGGGAGAGATAACTGTGTTTTGATGTGTCTTTGCTGTGAGAAGCTGAGGCATTTTGTGAAACTGTGCAGGTCCAAGTATAATGCTCAAGGTCAGCTGATAACAACCAGCTGCAGAGTGCAGGGAAACTGGAGAAAGGCCAGGCTTAAGCAGTCAGCTCGCAACCCGAACCACAGTGAAGCACAGAGGTACAGCAACTGATTACAGAAACAGAAAGCAGGCTATATTCCAAATTTGTTCATCGTATTGATTTGAATCAGGAAATACAAATTATCACTTTGTTTGATAGGCAAATTCCATATGCAATAATTGGTCAATGGAATTCAGAATGATCAAATTCGTTACAGAGCTATTGGCACAGATTATCATCAAAGATCGGATGTGATGTTGAGAGCTTGTGGCCACAGATCCTACATCACTAACCGTTCCTGTTACAGCTCAATACTTTGAGTGGTATATGACCTTATAGGACTTTACTGAACAATTGTTAACACATCTGCCAAAAGATAAAAAGCTACAGTTTATTTGCAAACAGGAGGGAAATTAAGTGTCCAGTGTACATGAGTAATATTTGGGGTTTTGAATGTGATCCGTGGGTTTTGCGTAGGTGTTTTACGTGTGATGAGAGGTTTTGGAAAAGAGCGTCACATGCATGTCGACGGTGTAGGAGGTGTCTAAAAGAACAGGCAGAGTTGGGAAACGAAGTGCTAAAAGCAGGTACAGAACCGTTAACTGAGGAAGAATACCAGTTCTGTCAAGCAGGGTGGTTTAATAATACGTGTGTTTTTGGGGAAATAGTCTTACTGGTGGTTATTGAATGCAGTAACGGTAATTGTATACCAGTGGAGTGGGAAGTTGAAAGAAGGAAGTGGGAGAAGACAAAAAAGGAGTGTAAGAAGCGAAGGGCAAAATGGGCCAAAAGAAACTCAGAATGGTCTGGTCCCTCTTAACCCTGTTACCTCTGTCAGTGGCACATGATACTGTGTATCATCCCAAAACACCTTGGGAAGGCAGTAACAATATCTGGATTACACTAATGAGAACACTGAATCAAACACAATTTTGTGCCTCTTTAGCTCAGCCTGAACAACCCTTCCACACCTGTTTAGTGGGAATGCCCCTAAATGGATCAGAGAGTAAAGAGGTGCTAACAGGACGAAGTGAGGCCTTACAAACAAAGTGTAAGACAGCAGTAAAATGTGTTGACAATTGGGATGTACGGGATGACTTCTTACCAGTCAGTCCACTAGAGCCCCAAGAATTGGATATATTGGGGACTCTAGGGGCAGAGGCTTGTGTCTTTTTCAATTATTCTGAAGGTCGTAACTATACGGACTGGAACAACGGCACCGGGAAACAAAATGTGACCCCTAGTGGTGAAGTATGGAAAAATGACTCTGTCTGGTGTCGCCGGACCTATGGAAAAAAGGGGAGAGGACCGAACCCAGGCATTCAGTGGCAGATTCCAGATATTAAATTTCCCAGAAAGCTGCCAAAAGGTTTATTCCTAATTTGTGGGGATAGGGCCTGGCCTGGTCTACCCAGTAAAAAGATAGGAGGTCCATGCACATTGGGTAAGTTAAGCCTACTAATGCCCTCTCAGAAATTGATATTAAATCACACTCAATTACATCGCCTTAGACAAAGGCGGAGTACGTCCTCTTTTCATGAGGATTGTCAGGAGGAAGTAGAATTATGGTCAAAAATGGAAGCAATCTTCGTGTCTTTCCTTGCACCGGGGATTGCTTCGGCGCATGCAATAGCGCAGTTAAGAAGGTTGACTTGTTGGAGTGGAAAAAGGGTCAATGAGACCTCCAAGGTCTTAGGAGCCTTGGCAAATGATGTTGATAGTGTTAGGCATGCAACTTTGCAAAATAGAGCTGCCATAGACTTTCTTTTGCTTATGCATGGACATGGATGTCAGGATTTTGATGGGATGTGTTGCATGGATTTGAATGACTCTTCGCAGTCCATTCATAGACAGATTCAAGACTTGAGCTCGACGAACAAATTGAAGGAACGTCATGGGTTTCTGGATAATTGGCTTGGCATTTTTGGAATTGGAGGGTGGTTGATGGATTTGATAAAAAGGCTTATTATGGGAGCGCTTATAATCATGGTTATTCTGCTAATAGTGCCTTGCTTATTTTCCTGCTTGCAGCACTCTGTAACGAAAATTGTTAATCAGGCCTGGCTTGCTCAAAAACAAGAAGGGGGAATTGTGGAGGCTTGGTTAAGTGAGAAGGGGCATGATTTCATGCCACTGAGCAGTCTGAGCAATCCAGGCTTTGAGCAAGAGTTAGGCCCAGAGCGAGTCACCTTGGACTCTCCTTGAACACTGCAAAAATGCAACAAAACAAGGACTTGGCAGCTGTAACAAACAGCTAAAAGAAACAGGAAAAGGGGAGGGGGTGCTCACCGCTCTGTGTATCTAAATTTATAGACCAATCATATATGCTACTAGTATGCGTGGACAGCAAGGCTTTACCAATGGAAACGCGGGCTTTGGTGCGTGATCAGCGTGCTCTCTGCTTAGAGTCTATATATATCCTGTACGTGTAATCATTAAAGGGAGAACTTCCATACTCATATAGGGATTGTGTCGTTACTCCGGAACCGTCGCCCAGCACCCGGGAGCCGCGCCCTCGACTTTCCCCTTTTCTTCACTCAGTGCCATCTGTGGAAGCAAGGGTGAGACAAATTGATGTACAAATTGAACCTGTATCTTCTGCTGGAATCATATACTGTGAGATAACAGATGATAAGTTGTGCAACAGACACCAAGAGGTAAAGAACCCACTCATCTGGCAGTTCAACAACTGGACTGTCAGTCAAGATCCATCTCTAAGTAACTTTAGCAGCAGAGATGGTCATTCCTTTTCAGTCCCTATGTCCTGACTTATTTTCTATTTAAAGGGAGCTTTTCAGTGGTCCTATGGCCTTCCTAAATTCCCTGAAGTAATTTTAGCCCTACTTCAAGAAAAGCATCTAGAAGTGGATTTTAGTCTCTAACACACTACTGTACAGCAGCGAAAGAACTCAGGAACCCCAGAGACAGCCTAGGGAAGTGTCATTTAAGTGTACCACCTAATTTGCTGTGAGCTACTTCATTCCCCTTGCTGTAATTCTCTTTGTGTGACAGCTATGGGTAAAGGGACCTCTCTATACTGTAAGACTGGGCCCATGTTCACATAAAAAATTATTATCCAATTTACCAAAATTATTATGCAGTTTCATAATGTTTTCTCAGAAAACTTCCTTTCAGCTCTGCATGGGTGACGATTTTGCCCCTCTCCCAGAGTTAGACCTGCAAATGTAGTATGAATGCTGAGCTTACTGCTGTTTTGTGCACCCAACTGATGGGCTCTTTGCAACTTCTTTCCAAACAGATAAGACTGGAAAACACACAGACATGGTGTAAGTGACCTGCTCCTTTCTGTTCACTAGCAGTGACAGAATTCCAGGCTTTTTTTGCTGATGCTCTGAAGGAACAGGTTATGAATCAGCTGTAAATATGATAGGATCTAATTTCATCCCATTCACCTCTAGTCCTCAGTCAAGGCAGGAGGAAAGTACTGAAGTCTCCTTGCAGCTAGACCACACAGATGTGCCCAGCAGCATAATAAATTAGCATGTACGTGTGGACCGACAAACCTGTTGCAGCTATTCCTAAGCCAATACTTTCAGATCTGCTATTTGAAAAGCATACAAGCCTGGTTTAAATGTGACCATATGATTGTTTTAACTGTGAGCTGTACAAGTACCCCATTGCTTTTTAATCTGATAATATTTTTTTTCTTTTTCTTTCATGAGAAATGTCACAAATGTCATTCTGGGTATAACTGGAAGTGGATAACAGAAGCCCCATTTACAATATTCTCAATACATATATTGAACCCACATATCGTTGGTGGAAAAAAAAAAGTCCAGTGAGCTTTGTGGGACATGACAGTGATTTTCTCATTTGCATAAAATAAAGATTGTGTGTCATGTAGAAGGTCATTGTAAAACTGATCTAGAGATGCCAGAATATTACTTCAGAATTTTATTTTTAAGCATTGAACCTGCTATAAATTATAAAGATATCCTTTACTGGTCTCAGATAAAACAAAAAAAAAAGACAATGGGAAAAAAATAAAACCCCAAACCAAACAAAAAATACACCCCCGACGATTGTATCTCTAGTAAAAAAAAACAAACACAAAACACCAAAAAAATACCCCAGTCAGTTGTTTTCTTGTGGTATGAAATTTAAGATGCACAACTATTGGAAAACCTGAAATAAAATCTTTTCTTAATTCTTGTAAAACACACTATACTAATATCTAATTTTTTAATTGTTCGTACATTTTCAAGTTTAGGTGGAGAAATACCTCTCACAAAGAAAAACTAACTGTGGACATTGCATCGCCCCTCTTCTCTGCCCATTCAACACTGAACTTAGACTTTTTCTAACATCCTACACAGACTGGTCATTCCACATGACATACTCATGGGCATACTCATGGGTGTAAGAGTCAAGCAGACTCCGAACTTCAAAGCACAACTTCTTTGAAAGCATTACATTTCGAATAGTTCTTAGTCAAGCAATATATATTTTTAAAGTAGTGTCTTTCCTGCTTATATACTTTTATGTCACTCCCATGTTTGTGCGATTTTCGGGTTCACCCAGTGCCCAGTAATCATGAATATGCAAAATTATCCTCCTGTTTTAACATCTGCTGAAATCAACAATCTGATAAAGTCATACAGTAACAAAATACATTTGAATAAAATTTGAAAACAAAAAGTTATAGTGGATCTCCTTGCCTATGCTTATATTCTGTGGGTGAACTATATTGATATTATTGCTGACCGATGAGTATCTAACTTCTTTTTAAAGTATCTCTGATGAGAGAGACTCTAGTCTTCCAAGTGATCTGTTCCAGTGCCGTATCTCTAACCTGAATCCTTCTTGGTGAAATTTAGGACCATTATTTCTTCTCTTCTCCATATCTGCAATAGAGAACAGATTATTTCTTATGAGTACTTACAGGTATGGGACAAATGGTATCTTTGTATCTTCTTGTTTTACATGTTATGCTCCTTTCAGGAGAGGTTTTAACTCAGATACTTATCTGGAAACAGAAGAGACATGTTTCTTCCCAGGAAGCAGCTGAATCTAGCAGAGAGCGGGGCTCCTGGAAACTGCATACAGTGGCAAGCAGAAGAAGCGAGTGAGAAAGTCACTTGAAAGATGTAGAAGTCTGCAGGTGGAGGAGAACCTGAGCTGCTGTGAAGAAACAAGGAGCAGACAGGAAATTTTCAGAGGTGTTGGAGAGGGAGCACAGGGAACTGGGCATGATTTGCTGTGACTTAGTCACTGAGCAGGCTGGAAGTAAAGAAGCAGTGGGTTGGGAGAGACAGCGCTGCATATAAATCCTTTATAATTCTAATCTGTCTGTATTTAAAAAGCTAAGAGTTCTATTTAATAGTTTAACAATCCCTGGCTTTTGTAAGTTTAAGAACAATTTATCCTTCTTTGAGGATTTCGCTAAAAAAAAAAAAGTAGACATAGACTGATTCCAAAAGCCTGACTGACTTCGGGTCCTGCATGAGGAACTTCTTTAATTTCTATCATATTTGCTGCTATCTTATGATTTTCACAATAAATGCACATCTTTCCTGAAGTGCAACATGTAAAACTGCACACACTATTCCAGCTGAGGTCTTACCAATGTGCATAAACTAGGAGGATGTGTAAACATCTGAATTATTACACAGATACGAATAACGTTTTCAGTAGTTCATAAGTCTATTCATAAATTTTTGTGAGATGTTTGTCTTTATTGTAAAAGAATAATGTCAATACATTGGCAGCTAGTCATCTGCCAAAAACCCCAGAACCTTCCTTGGAGAATTATTAAGTTCTAGATGTTTTACACGCTGTGTCAGTACAGCTGGTTACATCTGTTCAGTGTAGTATTTTCTACTTTCACCATTTAATCTATTCCTACTTCTATATTTCTGTTTATTCCAGCATTCAGGTAATTAATGATAACCCAGAAATGAATCAGAGTCAAGGCAGATTCCTTTTTGCCAACGGACCAGCTCTACTCCAGTAAAATTAATCAGTCAGGTCTGTACATTATAGTGGTTCTATCTTTACTCTTTTTCTATGGTTTGCTCATAGAGGTGTCATATGAAATAGCATCTAAAGCCACCATGATATCATAAGTTGCCTGTTCTTTTATGAATTTGAGGCTACTAAATATTACTGACCAATTCGTGCCAGTGACATCTGGTCCACCCAGGCCCTTCGGAAACTCTTGCACTCCAGTTATAGGCTCTTATCATTTTCAGCCATCCAGCATGTTATTGCACAGATGCTAGCCTCAGCTGCCTGCTTCAAAATCTATTCCAAACATACTCTTTTCAGGGAATAGTTTGCTTAGGCACATCTAATCTACCTTTCCAACTATTTGGTTATTCCTATCCCATTTTGTCATGTGTTCTTCTTCTGGTTATTGTCATTTCACTTATGTCTGACATGAATTTCCTAGTTTGCTCTAACCTATATTCACCCACTAACATGCTGTCGCTATATTTGTCACGGCAGTCAAATAAAGACAGAAGACGGAAGGATAGTTCCAAGCAGACAGCAAAGCAAAAAAGCAAAAAGCACCTGCGTTTGTTTTCCACCCTTTTTTATACCCTCCCCATCTAGCTGACTAGCTTTATGATTGGTTGCACTCACTATTCATGCGCCCGACAACAACCGCTGATTGGCCGTCACGGCCGGCCTCGAGTCCATGGTTGGTAGCTGAAATGTCACTCCGCATACTGTTTTGACACTGTCTCACATCCTGTTTTCGTGCTAAGTTCCTCTTTGCTCTCAGGTTTAACCGTTCAAGGACATAGCTCCTTTCCTTCAAGGTCAGGGCCACCAGCAGCCCAGTCCAACCCCTCAACATGCAGCCAATCATTATTAATATCAGGTAACACGGTCTTTAACCTGACGATCCTATACGATATTGACAGATTTTTGTGTCTTTAATATCCAAATTTGTTTCTTGCCCATACTCAGCTGCTTGATTTTGTTACTCACTTCATCACACATATGTAAGAATTTCACGAGATAAATACAATAGCTCTTTTTAAGTAATAGGCATACCTAACATTTAGCTTTCATCTGCATAACAACTAAATTGTATACACATTAATTCCTGTTTTTCAAGGTTTTATATGTAATGTAGCACTGTAAACTCCAGATTTGGCCTGTATAGCACTGCTTCATCCTTGCTTCCTACCTTACATGTGATATCTACTAATGCTTTCCTATTCAAAGTCCTGTTACTCTGTCAGAAAAGGAAAACAGATTAGTTTGATAGGATTTGTTCTTGACAAACCTACATAGACTCTCATTCATCTCCTTGTTGTCTTCGCACTGTTTACAAGTAGTTAGTTTTTTTTTTTTCACTTTTAAAATATCTTTTATTCTGAGGAATGAAGTCAGACTAAGTGCTATAATTCTCCAGCTTCTTCTTTCCTCTTCTTTCACATATGGGTTTTTTTTTCAAGTCATTTGGTACCATATCTATCTTCCAAGAGTTCTCAAAGATAACCACTAAGAGTTTTTTGATTGCATCAGCCAGTATCCTAGGATGAAGTTCATCAGATCACATTGATTTAACTTGTCTAAGTGCTCTGCAACTCATGACTTTCCTATTCCATGTTGAGATCTTCCCCCTTTGCTGCTGATATTAATTATGCTAGGCACTCCTTAATGGATGTTTTTACTGCAGATTGATGCAAAAAAAAGGTCATTAAAAGCTTCAGCCTTCTCTGTGTTATCTGTGCATAACTTGCTTTCTTGATTAGTAGCAGAACAATGCTTCCTTTGGTCTTCCTCTTATAGTTAGAAACTGATTTCTTGTCATTCTTATGCCTTTTGCTAATTGCATCTCATTTGTGTCTTGACCTTTCAATTCTTTTCTTCTATGCCTAGGCTTTATTTTTGTCCCCAGTTGTCTGTCCTAATTTTTAGTTTCTAAATGCTTCCTTCTTATTTTTGAGGCCAAGGAAGAACTTATAGTTTAACTGAGTTGATCTCCTACTAAACTTTCTATATTTTTCTGATTTTATACTTGTGCTTTTAGTATTATTTCTTTGAAGAATTGACAGCTTTTCCCAAATTTCCTTTTTCCTTAGTCTTACCTACTAAAAGAACTACTCACTACTGAATTTGCAAGCTTATTGAAGTTTACCTTTATGAGTAGATCAGTCTTAACTGTTCAAGGTGACTCAGGAAGAGTACTGGGTAACCACTTGTGACTTAGTAATATTTACATTATGTTTTATTACTTGACAATGAAAATATTAGAAATAACGTTCCCCAAATGTCCTGCATCCATTCAAACTTGACATTTTTGCCAAGATTTTCTTTTTGATTTCAGCTATTTTTACTGCCATGATTTTATTCTCTTTCTATGAAGTACCGAAACCATTAAATGAACTGTTTTTTAAAGAGGATATCACCAACTGGGACAGTCCATAGTGGTTTCCAAGTTCTTATGCATAAGGCATATGAACACATATTCTATCAGTCATGGGGAGACCTGTGCTGACATCAGTTGTAAGGACAGAGTTGTGTTATTACAAAAAAGAAATTGTCTTTGGTTCCTTTTAGAATGTTTTTTTTAATTGTATTTGCTCTATAAAATTCTGCATTCATTTCGAGACGTGGATATCTGAGACAACAATTGTCCAACTGATTGTTTGTGGTCAACTTTGTTAAAAGACTGACATATATGTGTAATGGAAATAAATTACACATAAATATATCCAAATTTGTGGTACTGATTTCTTGAGTCTGTGCTATATGTTTCTACATGTCCAGCCTGGCGTTGTAAAGGGGCTATACTAGGCTCAGAAAAGAATTAAAAATCACGCAATGCAGGACTTTTTCAACACACTATAGTGAGAAGAAAGGATCAAGACAGCAGATATGATTTTACAGTCATTCTTGCCCAGGTGGCAAAATAAGTTCTTTTTCGTAGAATCATAAATTCATAGAATGGTTTTGGTTGGAAAGGACCTTTAAGATCATCGAGTCCAACCATTAAACTAACACTGCCAAGTCCATCACTAAACCATATCCTTAAGAACCACATCTACATGTCTTTTAAATACCTCCAGTAATGGTGACTCGACCGCTTCCCCGGGCAGCCTGCTCCAGTGTTTGATAAACCTTTCGGTGAAGAAATTTTTCCTGATATCCAATCTAAACCTCCCCTGGTGCAACTTGAGGCCGTTTCCTCTTGTCCTATCATTTGTTACCTGGGAAAAGAGACTAACACCCACTTCGCTACAACCTCCTTTCAGGTAGTTGTAGAGAGCGATAAGGTCTCCCCTCAGCCTCCTTTCCTCCAGACTAAAAAACCCCAGTTCCCTCAGCCGCTCCTTATAAGATTTGTGCTCTAGACCCTTCACCAGCTTTGTTGCCCTCCTTTGGACTCGCTCCAACACCTCAATCTTGTATGTTCAGAAATCCATAAAATGGAAAATTCTGCTGGAAATCATATAACAAAGACCATAAATATCTTTGTTTCATGTTAGGTGCTCACTTTACTATGATACCTGATGGATGCTACAATGACAGAACCTTCTTTGCAGTGAATCTGTTGAGAAATTTCCTATTGCTGCCTCCCAAAAGAAGGTAAAAAATATATAATCTATAGTAAAAGTTGAGGTTATATTAAAACAGAAAATACCATACTTAGTATTTTAAATAATAAAATCAGAACAGTTTTTGATGCCAGGCTAGGTTTCTTACTGCCTTTTTTGAGTTGTTTATCCAATTGCTCCTGGTCCCCATGAAGACTTCTGTACATCCCCTCAGAGGTCTGGCTGTGGCTGTTCCCTGTTCCTCACTGCACTCTCTCTACTTGTGTTGCAAGCTCCCGGCTTTGACTCTCTCACTGATCCTTTTGCACAGTTTGCATTCTGGAGTCTTCTCCCCCAGACTCAGCTGTTTACCAGGAAAGCAAGCTCTCTTTTAAGGGTCAATCTAACTCATTCACTTTTCTAACAGATTATAACAGGCAAACTGAGATCAAAAAGTCAATCAATCTGTCACATTGCCCAGATTCATGGCATCACATTTAGAAATTATTAAGTCTTTATCAGTATCATATATTCTGATTCTTGTCTGATTATAAAGTATAAATGCCTACATGATATTGCTTGCAAGAGGTGAAAAAATCTAGAATGAAAACATTCATTTTAGTGGACTCCTCATGTTGCGATACATACAAAGAGATTAAGCCCACTTAGAAAATCCTAGGAACAATTAAGTAGTCAAGTTGTTGTATTTGTTTGTATATGCTTACCACCTATTCTTGAAAGCAGATGTCTGGGACAAAACAAGCGTACATATAGGGTGATCAGTAGCACAGGAGCTGTATTTGTCTGATGTAAATTCTGAGTCAATCAAAGAAAAGAGGGAAGGGAAAAGTATAAATACGGGGGATGGAATTAGGGCTGTGTAACTAGAAGTTAAGTGTTTTAGCATAAGGCATGTGGTGAAGATTTTCAAAGCTCTTGAGAAAACAAGCAATACTCAGCTACTGGTTTAACTTATTGAAATCTTTTGTTTGTGAAGACTTCTGTGTGCAAAAAGGGATTATAGGAGGCTGAGAACACATAGATACTGTCATTTCCTCAAGCCATGAAAACTCCAGTTGAAATCTAAATGCTTGGGTACAATGTGACCTTTCTTTGGAAACGGGAAATCATCCCTGTGAGAACTGGGCAGCAGTCACAGTGGTCTCATCTAGAAAATGTCACAAACAGGAGTAGAAGCATTTTGTATGTGAGATTATCACAAGAGCAATGATGGCAGGGGCAATAATTGCTACCTTCATCCAGGAAAACAGGTGAAAGGAGAGTGTGATGTTTCTTGTCAATGGGGCCTTCAGTTGAGGAAGAAAAGATATCCTTCCAGCAGTACTGTTCAATCGAGACAGCATAGAACATATGAAAAATGGGGATGTTTTGTTTCCTGAGGCTCATTTAATGGAGGTATGAGGACCCTCAGGATCTACTGCTTTGATCTACCAGTCGGCTCCCTTTATACCAAATTACTTGATAATGCAAGTGTAGTCCTAAAGAAACAACAATATCTGAGGAGAGTTGAGGGGACTGAAAGGGTACAGAGTACTGGTAGATTGGGAGACTAGTGTTGTCAGCTGCCACGACTGCACTCAGGAAACTTCATTTATCCATTCTTAATTACATCTAAAAATGATTTGGTATTTCTGACATATGTTTCACTGTTCTGAAAGTGCGAGTACATGCATGAGACATTGTCATTCACAGGGCTGAAAGAACTGATTGAAGGAAAATCTTCCTCCTTGTTTTTGAGGCCTCAGGGACTATTCAAAGTGACACATCTGAATCAATTTAGCTTTTGTGTCAATCAGAATCAATTAACACCTCTTCCACTTCATCACAGAGCACAGCTCCACATCAAGTGTTGCAAACCTTGTTTTTCAGTTGTATGTGGAAAATAAATTAAGAACTGATTGGCAAAGTGATACGTTGCTCTGCCTTGAAACATGAAAGCAGCACTGCATATATTCATATTAGTGAGAGGAATGTTTTAAGGGAGTCTCATGAGCTTTCTGTGACAAAGCTCTCATCTGTAGCTTTTTTCCTTCAATAGGTCTGATTATTTTATGTTTAATTAACATGGGATAAGTGACAGTTAAAAATTAAAGCTGCTTATATTTAACAGTACTAGGATAAAGAAATAACATTCCTAAATTAAAATTTTAAACTGATAGTAGTTTTGAGAAAAGAATATTTCAAATATCTGAGAACTGGCATGTATCACTGTCAAAATGGAAACAAGTGCTGTAGTATATTCCCATTGATTCATTTATAATTTATAAATTTAGTTTTAAACTGAAAAAGAAAAATAAACTTCTTACTATTTGCCACTGAAAATTGTTGCTCCTCACCTTAGTCCTAGTAACTGATTGAGGAATGGTTCTAAACAGTGGATAGGATGAACATATCTTTACATAAATATTTTAATATATCTTAATGCTTAAAATTTCATAGGTCTGTGGAAAATAAAAAAAAACACAGGCATACTAAACAAAATACTTTTCTGATTTAATTGCGATGGGACACTTCAGTACAATAAACATTGAGTCTTTCAGTTGTGATGTTCTAATCAATAAACAATTCTAATATATTGCTTCCTGTCATTGCTAGTTTTGCTCTGTGGGAGTAAAACATAACATGTAATAATGCACGGTGGAGTTAGAAATTGTGTTACATTGTATTCTTTTGTACTAAAAATAACTTACCTTCACTGCTTAGCCATTATAAATTTTAACTTCTTTATTTTGTGGAAGATACCTCAGTGTTGTGTATTTTTTGCTAAAGATTAATGCAGATTTTATTTCACTTGTCTAGCTGATTTTGCAATTCTAGGAATAGTCTTATGTGGTGCAAAATATGTATATATGATATAGTGAAAACAACTTTCCATTACAAAAATAAAAAATAGCTAGCACATGATAAACAACCTTATCAAATACCTTTCTAGTAAATCCTATTACTCTGAAAACACTTTACAATCACTTTGAGCTTGTTCCTCACAAATCATACCCCCTCCAAAAAAGATTTGGTCAAAAGATACAAGGTTGGGCTGTAAAAACAGGCTTTATCCTTAAGATGTGATTGGTTCTTACCTCCCCTACCAACAATTGTCTTCCAGAAAAACTTAAGTATACTTCAGCCAACAATCTCATATGCTACAACCGTACCTGATTATTCTCTTTGTGTGTGTGTGCTTGTGTTTATGTTTGAATAACAGGCTGATTTTAAGGATTAAGAACAGTAAAAGTTTATTTTGGTCTTATAAAGTTACTATTAAGTTCTGTATATGAATAAGAAAGTATCATCCTTTGCTCTCTTTTTTTAGTAGCTCAATGACGTCATAATGAAGTTTGACTTGATTATGTTTATCAAAATCAAAGATAACATTGTGTTTGAGAAGGCGTTATTGAAGGCAAGATTTTTTTCCTCATTGCTGACAGAGCCAGTAGGGTCACAGTCAGGATAGCACATTTGTTACACTCATAAAATGAAGGTGCCTATAAGGATTTTCTTCCACGGCAATTTCCATGATAAATCTGTGTATACCAGCCGTTGCAAAATGGGATGAACCTAACTTTACTCTTGGACTTGAAGCAGGGCTCATTAAATAAGAAAAAAATAAGAGAAAATATGACTCTTCAGCAGCCATTTAAGATTTTTCACTCCAAAAAATATTTCTGTTCAGAAATATGTATTGTGATTAGAAATACTTTTCTAGTTACTTGAAGAGTTCCTCTTGTGTCCCACTTCTTTTCTAGCAGCTGGGCTCATGAAGTTAAATCTCCTGTGATAAATTGTTCCTTTCTGTTGCTGAGCATTTGTGCACTCTAAGTCCTATTATCTTCACACAAACTGGAAAATACAACCTGGATGATATAAACTCATAGGGAGAAAAAAGGGGACTGAAGCAGTTGTACATGATATCTGAATGTTTAATTTCATGCATTTTCTTTGTTTCTGTTTTTCGTGTTTTTTCTTCATTTATGTTCATGTTTCTGATGAAACAGACATTTTCCATGAGGCAAACTTACTGTGAATGAGGTTGGAGAGGGTGTGAAGAGCAACAACTGCTAAAAATCCTGGATTTTCAGCAAAAAGCAACTGGTAGAAAAACCTTGGAAATATCCCAATCCTTTTCTTGAAAAGCAATTGCTTGGCATAGAAATAAGACAAAATCCATCTTTGAAATGTTGCTTTTACAAAATAAAGTCTTATAAAAGAAGAACTGATATTTAACATGATGAGTTATGAGCAGTTCTGGCTGAAATGAAAGGATTCTCTTTTCACTTCATATTATTGATTCTGGAGTTTGTTAAATTTATCTGTATTGTAAATAATGTTCACAAAAGTATGCTTGATTAGAAATTTTTTATATTTGTCTGTCTTTTTTCTTTTAATGAGTAATAATTGCATTGTTTCTCAATCTTTAGTTGTCACCAGAGTATAATATATTATCATAATTTAAGTATTGAAAACCGAGGTTTTGTTCTTCCTGAGTTTGAGGGTCCATTGATCAAGGTACCTAGTCCAACCGGTCTGCAAATTCTTTGCAAAGTTTTCTTTATCTGATGCTTCTTTTCCAGATTGCTGATGACATAAACTTAAAAATTGTGGCTGGCATTAAAATGATGGTGTAAAGGATAGGACCAAGAATTTTTCCTAAGAAATTTCACAATTTATTTTATGCTCTTGGTATTTCGTAAGCTAATGAGCTATCACAAAATATCTGGCACATATTGGTATGTGCTGTGCATTAGGCCTTGCAGGTAAGTCTCAACTATTTGGAAGAAAATTTACTCTTCGTGGTCTTGACAGGACTTTTCAGATACCACGAACTTTGAGTCTTCACAGCAAACAAAATAGGTATTTATAATAGAGGAATAAGAGGTAACATTCTATTTCAATTAAAATAGAATTGAATCCTGGACGAGACAATTATTTAAAACTCCCACAAGTTTGTCAAAGAGAAGGAAAACTGACCATTTGGAATTGCTGAAGTTATCAATAACAAAAAAATTAATTTAATCAGTAAAGAATGCAACAGTTAATACTGGAAAATAAAAAGGGCAAATATCAACTTTTTTTCCCCTAAAAAGAAGTTATTTCATTTTTAGATACGTGTTTTGTGTATTTCTATTCTTCTACACACCATTATGAAACTCTAAAGGAAAAATAGATTGCATAGAATGAAGAAATGAGAAGGGGATATTGACACAACTTGCTTCCTTAAAATAGTGAAATACCAAGCATTATTATAGTGTTATAGTAGTTATGATGTTAGCCTGAGAATCCTGTAATATTGATAACTGAAGTACCATATGGGAGGAAGAGCTGAAAAACAACGTGAACTTGAAATGAAAATATGTTAATACTTACTATAATCTATGAGTTCCGAGTGATTCAATAATGAAGCTGATCTTAGAGAAAATATTTCTCTTCATTTAAAGAAGACACTATGGGAGAGCAAGTACTCTAGAAATACATATACATATAAAAGCTTCAAAAGTACCAATTTTTGAAATATTTTGTTCTAGATAAGTGTGGTAGGTTGATCTTGGCTGGCTGCTAGGTGCCCACCAAGCCACTCTATTATTCCCCTTCATGGACAGGACAGGGATAAAATATGATGAAAAGCTCATGGGTCAAGATAAGGACAGAAAGATCACTTACCAAGTACTGTCACGGGCAAAACACCTTGGGGAAATTAATTTAATTTGTTGCCAATGTATTGTAACAGAGTAAGACAGTGAGAAATAAAACAAAACTAAAACCACTTTCACCCTGCCCCTTCCTTCTTCCCAGGCTCAACTTCACTTCTAACTCTTCTACCTCCTCCTCCTGAGTGGCACAGGGGTATGGGAAATGAGGCTTTTGGTCAGTTCATAAAGCTTTGTCTTTGCCGTTCCTTCCTCCTCACACTTTTCTCCTGCTCCAGCGTGGATTCCCACCCCTGTGATACAGTCCTTCATGAACTGTTCCAATGTGAGTCCTTCCCACAGGCTGCAGTTCTTCAAGAGCTGCTCCAGCATGGGTCCTTTCCATGGGGTACAGCCCTTCAGGAACAGACTGCTCCAGTGTGGATCCCCCATGGGGTCACAGGTCCTGCCAGAAAACCTGCTCCTGCGTGGGCTCCTCTCCATGGAGCCACAAGTCCTGCCAGGAGCCTGCTCCTGTGGGTGCTCTCTATGGGATGCAGTTTTCTTCAGGGATGCAGCTTTCTCCAGGGCATATCCACTTGCTCCAGCAATGGGTCCCCCATGGCCTGCAGAGTGGATACCTGCTCCACCATGGTCCTCCATGAGCTGCAGAGGAACAACTGTGTCACCGTGGTCTTCACCATGGGCTGCAGGGGAATCTCTGCTCTGGTGCCTGGAGCATCTCCTTCCCTTCCTTCTTCACTGACCTTGGTGTTTGCATAGTTTTTTTCTGTCACATCTCCTAACTCTCATCTCCCAGCTCTTGCACAGCATTTTTTACCCTTTTAAAATACTTTGTTACTGAGGTGCTACCACTGTCACTGTTTGGCTCAGCTTTGGCCAATGGCAGGTCCCTCTCAGAGCCTGCTGGAACTGGCTTTGTCCAACATGGGGGCAGTTTCTGGTATGTTCTCACAGAAGCCACCCTTGCAGCGTCCTTAACCCCTTGCTACCAAAATCTTGCCACGTAAACCCGATACAATAAATTATTTAAATAAATGCGTTCTTTCTTGGTGGTCAAGACCACCTGCATATCTTCCCTTACATGCGCTAATATGATTATTATACAGTTGTTTGTCACAAAATACTGTGATTTTTCTGTCGATGCAATCTTCATACCAAATCAGCATGGAGAAGGAATCCGTGTTCAAATGTAAATATTCATTCGGAGAGAAATTTGCTTCTGAATCTGAGTTGTTGCATTTAAAAATTTGAAAGTTCAGGACTCTAAGTTTTGCAGCTGTTGTAGTCATTTAAGTCTCTTTCTGCTTTGTATCACTGGTGGCTATTAATAATAAGCCAAACACATTTACAGATATTGCTTAAAGCTGACCATCTATCTTTCCCAAAATAAAGAACCTGATGACAGTCATTTATGATACAACAAATGAATTTAAGAGTTAATAAATTAATATAGAAAAAAATGCATTTTTTGCCTATCCCATAAGGAAAATGTATTTTCCAGGTGTATTTATAACTATAATATTGCTATAGTATTGCGGTTTCTGTACAAGTCTTCTCTAAACTTTATTGACAAAGTTATAAAAACACTCCATCTGTGATTCATCTTGCTTAGACTGCCATTCTTGTCCATTACTGGCAACTTACAGGTATAGTAAGTTAAAACATATTACTATTATAGGAAAAGGTCAGCGGTGCTATCTGACATAACATTTTCTTTGTGTTTTTTGATTTTTTTTCACCCTATACAGGTTATGTTTCAGTTTGTTGAACATATTGTACATGCACATCATAGATTCAGTCTTACTGTCAGTTGCTCAGGTATAATTGACAGCTGAAAAGTACCATAAACAGACCTTAAAGTACTTTGTAGTGTAAGTTATGTTTTTAAGATGTGGGTATTTAAGCAGGAGCTGTGATAACAGAGAAGTTCATCCTTTCTTTTTTTTTTATTTTTTGGTTCTGCTTCATTATTTATATTCTCCCAGTTATAGGTGTTACAGCTTATTATTTTAGCAACTAGTCCATGACTATTTCTCCATATTTCTGATTGTGAGATGAAATAGCATTCAATCAGTGTATTTTCTGTCATGACAGCAACGGTTGAGAAGCACTCATGGTCTGTTAGTTTCAAATGCTTATAACTTTAAAGGAGTTACCCTGCGGCTTGACATTTTATGCACTCATTGTTAGCTCCTAGGTAAGTTTGCTCAAATTTTGATGAGTTAGAATACCCGTTTGCTTAGATTTCATAGAATCATAGAATCACATAATACCAAGTTGGAAGGGCCCTCAAGGATCATCTGGTCCAACCTTTCCTGGCAAAAGCATGGTCTAGACAAGATGGCCCAGCACCCTGTCCAGCCAAATCTTAAAAGTGTCCAACGTTGGCGAATCCACCACTTCCCTGGGGACATTATTCCAATGGCTGATTATTCTCATTGTGAAAAATTTTTCTCTTGTGTCCAATTGGAATCTCCCCAGGAGTAACTTGTACCTATTACCACTCCTTGTAAAAAGGGAGTCTCCATCTTCTTTGGAGCCACACTTAAAATATTGGAACATGGTGATAAGGTCTCCTCTAAGCCTTCTTTTCTCAAGGCTGAACAAACCCAGTTGTTTCAGCCTTTCCTCGTATGGCAGGCTTCCCAGTCCTTTGATTATCTTTGTGGCCCTTCTCTGGATCCTCTCCAGCCTGTCCACATCTTTTTTTGTATAGCAGGGACCAAAACTGAACACAGTATTCCAGGTGTGGCCTGACAAGGGCTGAGTAGAGTGGGATAATGGCTTCTTTATCTCTGCTGGAGATGCCCTTGTTGATGCAACCCAGCATCCTGTTGGCTTTCTTTGCTGCAGCAGCACACTGTTCACTCATATTGAGTTTGTCATTCATCAGGATCCCCAGGTCCCTTTCCACAGAGCTGTTCCCCAGTGTCACGGTTTAAAGCTGGGCTGGCGATTAAACCTGCGGCAGATGCCCTCTGTTATCCCCCCCAGAGGGAAAGGGAAAGGGAAAAGGGAGAGAGACTTCTGGGTTGGAAAATTAAAACAGTTTTAATAAACTATAATAATGAAAAAAAAAAAGTATAATAATAATAATAGAAATAATCAAATATATACAAATATATATACAAAACCAAGATTGAGCTCCCCTGAAGTCAGCCACGTCACCACCGGCACTGCAGGGCAGGCTCCGGGAAGGCCCAGCCTGGGCCTAGCGATGGTCGAGAGCTGGATTCAGGAACGCACGGATCGGGATCGGGGGCAGCAGGAAAACAGACGGAGTCCTCCCTGGACACCGGCCATAGCAGAAAGAGAGCGAGACCCTCGTGATCCCCCCGCTTTATACTGAGAATGACGTGTATGGGATGGAATACCCTCGTTGGTCAATTTTGGGTCACCTGCCCTGTCCGCTCCCCCCTGCAGCTGCGACCCCCCTTCGGCTCTTCACTCGTAAGCAGTGAGGAATTCAGCAGTGACCTTGGTTTCTCTCAAGAATAAGTACAGCAAGAGCCTTTCTGCACAACATCCCTACCGGTGCCTCAGTGATAACTACAAACTTCGAGCGTTATCAGTCCTGGAAGCAGACACTGTCTGCAAAAGCATGCAGTTAGTTTCAGAAAGTGCTGCACTGCTGGATTATGTTTTCCCAGTTGCAAGACCTAGCACTTGTCCTGGTTGAACTTCATAAGGTTCTTATTAGTCTACTCTTCCAGCCTATCCAGGTCTTCCTGCAGCGTGGCTCTCCATTCCGAGGTACCCACTTCCCCACTCAGTTTGATATCATTGGCAAACTTCATCAGGGTACTCTCGATCCCATCATCCAGATCACGTATGAAGATATTAAACAGCGTTGGGTTCAATGTTGATCCCTGGGGGACCCCACTTGTGACAGGTTGCCAGTTCGAAAAGGAGCTATTTACCACCACGCTATGGGTGTGGCCTGTCAGCCACTTCCCCACTCACTGCACAGACCACTTGTCTAGACTGTAACACATCAGGAAATTTCATTAGCTTGCACACTTTAAAGCCTTTTCTCCTTTTACACTCCTACACGCTAGCACATAAAAGACAATAAAATTTGCTGTAGTTTTAGCCTCTGACAGACAAGGTATTTTTCCTACATGGAGAAATACTAGACTTAAAGGAGAGCAGATGGTTGTAATCCACTTTGTTGGATGAAGATTTATAATTGAATGGGAAAAGAAATGATGATTCAAACAAAATTCTAGGAAAGAGGAGAGAAACCACTATTTACTTCTGCAGCAATGTCAAAGAATAGAACAGAAAAAATCATCTTCCACTGCTGGGGTTACAAAGACTGAGTAAAAGCAGGCTGACAATATAGCCATTTTAAATATTGCTCTTATTGAGTGGCTGGATGATCAATTATGTGTACACAGACTGAATCAGTATGATTGGTACAAGGTGTGAGGAAGGGAAACAGAAGTGTGAAGGCAAAAATGAAAATGGAAGACTTCTGTTGCTGAGTTAAATCACATGACTCCCATTGCTTTGCATTCATGAACCCTCTCATTAACTTTAATGTTTGTATTTTGGAAAAAGTAATACAAGCTAGAAAGTAATGACAACTTCATTTTAAATTTGAGGAAATAAGACAGGTAAAGGTAAGTAACCTGAGCTTTCTGAATTCTGCCTGAATCTGAGAAACTCCTCAAAGTCTTTGTCTCATCCCATAACCATCTTATTTCCTGAGCTTTTACGAGAGAAGCTTCCTGACATGCCTAAGAAGCCTTCTTCAACATTCAAAAGTGCAAGGTCCTGGCAGTGTGAATTAGTGCACTTCCTTTTTTTTGTTAATCAGGCCAGTGCAATCGGCATTCAAGGAATCCAAGAGAAAAGGAAAAAAGTGTTTGTAGCTTATAGCCATAAAGTAACCAAGATGCTGTTCAGTGAGGGGGAAGATGAAGTTGTGAATCCTCACAGGTTACAAGCGGGGCTGAGCCTGGATGTTTTCTGTATTTGGGGAGAGCAGTTTAACAGACTTTTTCCAAGCTTTAAAGAAAGGAATAATCTTTGAAAAAAGTCTATCAATGCCTAACTTTGGGACCAGATTTTGGAATACGAATCTCAAGAGGAGTTAGAGTATTGACCTTTGTAAAGAGGCAGTTCTGGAGACATTTTTTCCTTCTATGTTCTTTCTTGTTTTAATGGCATCATATTCTAGAACTCTCAAATACCTTTGAGTTATCTAATTATTCCCAGATATTATACAGATTTTTTGATACTCTGTTCAGAGTATTGACTAGTCTTTGGGCCAAAGCCTTATAGTTGGTTAGTGATACATTTGGAACAAAAGTATGTGTTCTGGATAGAATTCTGCATCTTCTTTTAAAAAGAAGCTTGTTTCAAGGCAATTCTGTAATGTTCTTTTGAATTTCTAGTAACAAACTTTATCTGGCACTTATGTTACTTGTATGTAAAGAAGTATCATTAGGAACTGGCCCCTGAAAGTCTTCCTTTCTCTTCAGTCTGACCTTGAATTTAAATGATTTTTTTTTTGTAATTATACCTTCAATCAATTTGTATTTTGTGAAGTTTAAGCTAGAAATCAGACCTTTGTTGCAAAGGTATTCTAACAGATGCAGCTGACTCTGTCTTAACTTAGCTAGACTCTAGCTGATTCCTTCTGTCATTGCTAATGTCTCACTGAAATCCCTTGAAAGATGAAGAAAACAACCAAGTGACAGCAATATCTGTGCCAGTCAGTAGCCAGAAAACAGATGTCAGGTGAAACCTCTTCATTGTATTCTCAGAAACTTCTAGCTGTGAAATGCATCTTCTGACTACACTCTTCCAATTCATGGTAACAGAACCTGTTCAAGGTTAAAAGGTACATATCTGTAAGCCACAGTTTGTTCTTGGCTTTGACTGTGTACAAGAGGCAAATAACAGATGCTACAGCCTTATGATGCTGCACATGAAAGGCTAGCATGACATGATAAGCAACAGTAAAATGTAATTCTTATGGCTGCATTCAGAACAGAACCACCTTCATATCACTGAGAGCTACAGCATCTGTTTCTTAGGTCAATGTTCAATTTCATTTTTCCTTTTTGACAGTGAACAAACACTTTCCTACATGCAAGAGAACTTTTTATTTTTTAGAAACAACTTTTGTAAAACTCTTCTAAAGCTAAAAACTAATGCAACCAAAGAAAGGACTAGTTAGGTCCTAGAACTTACCACCCATCATCAAGTTCAACTCCAGCATTCTAGGCAATACCCCCACAAAGTCTGGTGGTTTAGAACTAGTCTTATCTGATAAAGACAAAATATGGAAGAAATTTCAGATTGCACTAGTCAATGGCTGTCACAATTTAGCTGTAGCACAAAGTCCTTCAAAAAACTTTGCATCTTTACCAAATGATGGTTTCAGGCTTGAGACACTGTTGTTAATAATATCTGCCTGGTATAACATTAAAGGTGTCTGGTGGCTGGTATTGCCTAGCAGATCAACCATTTGTCATTCTGTTTTAACACAGCCTTGAATGTCAAACTGTATCCTGGTTTTGTTTGTTAATGAGGAAATTCTTTCTCTGGTAAAGTTATATGAAGAAAGAATGTTTAATAATCCCTCACTGTACTGATAAATGCTTAAGTAAATATATCTCCTTTTATTATATGTTCAAAACTCATGTATTACAAACTTTCGTTGCATGCATTCTCTATGTTTGGATATTGTATCCAAATCAACTATTCAGTGAAAAAAGCAGAGGAGATTTGGAACACTGGAGATGTTACATGCTCTAGGTTTTAATTCTGTTCACTTGCATTCTATGCGTGTGCACATTCATTCACTGCATTCGCCAGGGTTCAATATTGGGGCCAGTTCTCTTTGATATCTTTATCAATGATCTGGATGAGGGGATCAAGGGCACCCTCAGTAAGTTCGCAGACAACATCAAGTTGGGCAAGCGTGTTGATCTCCTTGAGGGTAGAAAGGCTGTGCAGAGGGATCTGGACAGGCTGGATTGATGGTCTGAGGCCAACTGTATGAGGTCCAACAAGGCTAAGTGTCGACTCCTGCACTTGGGGCACAACAACCCCATGCATCGCTACCGGCTTGGGGAAGAGTGACTGGAAAGCTGCCTGGCAGAAAAGGACCTGGGGGTGTTGATTGATGGCCGGATGAATATGAGCCAGCAGTGTGCCCAGGTGGCCAAGAAGGCCAACAGGATCCTGGCTCGTATCAGAGATAGTGTGGCCAGCAGGACTAGGGAAGTGATTGTCCCCCTGTATGATGAGGCACTGGTGACGCCACACCTTGAGTACTGTGTTCACTTTTGGGCCCCTCACTAGAAGAAAGACATTGAGGTGCTGGACCCAGTCCAAAGGGCAACAAAGCTGGTGAAGTGTCTAGAGTACAAGTCTTATGAGGAGCAGCTGAGGGAACTGGGATTGTTTAGTCTGGAGAGAAGGAGGCTGAGGGAAGACCTTATCGCTCTCTACAACTACCTGAAAGGAGATTGTAGCGAGGTGGGTGTTAGTCTCTTTTCCCAGGTAACAAATAATAGGATGAGAGGAAACAGCCTCAAGTTGTCCCAGAGGAGGTTTAGACTGGATATTAGGAAAAATTGTTTTACCAAAAGGGTTATCAAGCATTGGAAGTGATGGAGTCACCCCAGGGAAGTGGTGGAGTCACCATTGCTGCAGGTATTTAAAAGACATGTAGATGTGGTGCTTAGGGGTATGGTTTAGTGGTGGACTTGGTAGTGTCAGGTTAACGGTTGGACTCAATGACCTTAAAGGTCCTTTCCAACCAAAACAATTCTATGATTCTATGATTCTATCAATCGTATAAGTATAGATGGATGTTATTCTGCTACTTTTATCTCCAGTCAGGAGCTCCATAACTGATTTTCTTTTATCAAAACTATTTTTCTGTGTGATGCACAGAATTGTAATAAAAATGTAAAATCTACTGTGCATGGAGACTGTAAAGGAATGTCTGGGTGTAGAAGTAACAGAAAGAAGGGAAGCATGGTTAAGAATGGCAGGGGGAGACAACGCCTACAGCAGCAGGTCATCAAGATCACAAGAAGTTGGCATGTAACACTGAAACACTCATAGAAATGCACAGGACTGCCTCCAGTTAGTGAAAATCAAGGACAGACTTCAGATACAGTCTATGCTAAGATATTGATGAAAAGGGAAAGGACATAGCTGGAGCCCTGACCATCCCCTCTGTCCCTAAGAAAGAAAAAAGAGAAATTCAAATAACTCTGAAAGGTAGGACAGGATGGACAGAAGACCATGATCGCTCTGAGCACCTCAAGGGTACAATAAGCATACCCTAGTGCAGTGTGATAGCCAACCTAAGAAGAAACTACAAAATACAAGCTGGACTAGGGTGGTCAACAACTACGCCATTGCAGGGAATCCCAGCCAGAGCTCTTGGAGATGAATGTATGGCTGCTTGTGAGCCTAGGTAAGTGAGCGTGAAAGGAATCAGTTTTCTTTTTAAGATCTAGTTCCCTTCTATAAGGTCATTTTCCTCAATTTGTTGGTGGCTGTCATGGTTTAAAGCTGGGCCGGCTACTAAACCAGTGGCAGACGCTCTCTGTTAACCCTCCCCCCCCCCCCGCACCTGAAGGGAAAGGGAAAGGGAAAAGGGAGAGAGACTTACGGGTTGGAAAGTTAAAACAGTTTTAATAAACTATAATAATGAAGAAAAAAATATAATAATAATATTGGAATAATCAAATATATACAAATATATATACAAAACCAAGATCGAGCTCCCCTAATGTCGGCCACGTCACCACCGGCACTGCAGGGCAGGCTCCGGGAAGGTCCAGGCTGGGCCCAGCGACGGTCGAGAGCTGGATTCAGGGATGCACAGCTCAGGATCGGGGGCAGCAGGAAAACAGAGTCCTCCTTGGACACTGGCCAAAGGCTCAAGCCTCAGAAGCAGCCCGAAGCAGCAGAAACACCCAAACACAGCAGAAGCAGCAAGGGAAAAGGCGGAAGGGGCAAGAAGAAGGCAAGGGGCGAATGGACGAGACCCTCGTGATCCCCCCGCTTTATACTGAGAATGACGTGTATGGGATGGAATACCCTCGTTGGTTAATTTTGGGTCACCTGCCCAGTCCGCTCCTCCCTGCAGCTGCGACCCCCCTTCAGCTCTTCACTTGTAAGCAGTGAGGAATTTAGCAGTGACCTTGGTTTCTCTAAGACTAAGTACAGCAAGAGCCTTTCTGCATAACATCCCTACCAGTGCCTCAGTGATAACTGCAAACTTCGAGCGTTATCAGTCCTAGAAGCAGACACTGTTTGCAAAACATGCAGTTAGTTTCAGAAAGTGCAGTTGCTTAGAAGAGACTTAGCTGAAAGTACAAATCACTGAAAGGAAAATTGGCCTGGTTTAGGCCAAACCAGGACAGTGGCAAATGTGAGATGTCGAGAAGTGCGTAGTAGAGATTGATGAGTATTTTCAACGAGTAAAAACCATTTGAATCCTTACAGCTTCTTAGCTGGTGTTAGGAACAGTAGTGCGGCCTACAAGCTGAGGGCTGCTGCCAGCTGGGAGACACATGTATGATACAAATAGAGAACAGTAATTTGGATTACCTCTATGTTCACCTTAAACATCAGAAAAGACAGACCTCTTGAAATATAGTAAGGGCATTATACTTTGCATTATAGTCTCTTTGCTTCCACTTTAAACTGAAGACTTTATTTTATACATTACTGAGATACTATTGTAAGAAGATGACTAATTTAGCTTAGCAACTTCTGACTCTTTTTAGAGGTTAACTGTTTGAAAAGGAAGCAGCTTGACTGTCCTTTTTAAATTGTTATCCCATGAAAAACTGTGTGTGGGAGTTGGTAATTTATTGAGAAAAATCCATTGCTGATATCCCCAGCACTTCAGTGTCTAGTTGTCAGGTTTGCACTTTTCCTACAGTTACAATTTTGTTCACAATCACTACTCTTCAATTTTTTTTCTGGCCTTTTGTATTTTATGTTATAAATTTCTTTCTTCACTTTTATCTTTCATCTTCAGAACTTCATGCTTTATTTCTCTAATTCTCAGTAATATTTTGCCATTGCCACATCATGTAGTCATTTATTCTTTACTATAAATAACCTTCCAATTTCATCGTGGCAGGCCTGTGGAGATGCATCCCTTGCAATTATGCATTTCTTGTAGAGAGATAGCTGTCCCTCTCAGGCGAAACATACAAAAGATTCTAATATAAATATAATGTGATACACATTTTAATTTGTCTTTGATCTCAATAGGGGCCTTTATTCTACATCCTTTATGTAAAAAGCAATGGTACCAGACAGTTTAATCAGTTATAAAAGATGATAGCCTGGCTTGCATACTTATCTCAGGCTAGGCAGCTGAATGCTCATAAGCAACACAAGAGTAGGATGGGCATGTGCTATTTGATATTTTACCTGATGTACTTTCGAAGGATATGGATCCAAATCTCTGAGGGCCTATAGTCTCCTTCATTTCAGTGAAATAGTGCCTTTTGCCTCGAGCTCACTCCAGATTAGAGGTCAGGGAGCATCAAGCACCTCTTCGAACCACTCTAGGAAGACAGCTACATAACTGCCAGACCTGGAGCACAGCTCAGAGTGCAAATAACCAAACTCATGCAGAGGGGAAGCAGAAACTCTGATGAATGTGGTGGAACTGCTTAGAAATGGTGGTGCCACACCACAGGATACTGGCCTGAACTCAGAGCAGGTCCAGAGGGGGATGCAGCTCCCCAGATCTGGGGTTGGAGAGAGTGGCTGGGGCCCCTCTCCGTGGCTGGAGGAGGCAGCAAGGGTGTCATTGCCTGCAGGAGGTGAGTGCTGGCTGAGGGGCTGTTACCAGGTGAAGGAGCTGTGGGTGGAGGTGCATTTCAACCTGAATTATTCTGTGATTCAAATTACTCTACCCAGTGAACTGGAGCTGCTAGATGGTGTTTCCCATCATCTGTGTTCTGCTAGCAGATGTCACCAGCAGAGCAGTGATCACCATTTTGCTGTTCCTAGGTTTGTTTTGCCTTAGGGATGTGATAAATCCACTTTATTTGGATGATCAAAGGAAATACTGAAAAGCTATTATTTGACAAATATGTGTATGAATAATTAATATTCCCAGAATATTAAGTTGTGCCACAGCAGGGAGATTTGGCAGCCAGCTAACAAGTTATAAAGGCTAATGCTGTTGACTTGGTAGCCAGAACAATGATCTGTGATAAATGCAGTCAGTAACAATACATTTGCCTGGCAACTAATGAAGTACTTTCAATTATTTCATTAATATATGAAGAACTGTAAATTGTTCTTTTTCACTTTTAAGTTTCAACTCAGAATCCATTACAAGTCTTGCTGTATTTAAGGATTTACTTAGTGTTCCCTTTTGGAAACAACTATGTAATGAGCTAACAAATCCCCCATTCTATATCTGCTTTCATTCTAACAAAAGTACATACTGTGGCTCATGGATAAAGTACACTGGAATCTACAATGCTCACTGATTACAAAGCTAAACAAAACGAAGGGAGACAACGTGTCTTTACACTGTGTCTTGCAAATGACTGTTTTTGGAAACTTATTGTGGTGGACATTCACAACTGGAACATTGTTTTTCTTTGACAAGACATGAAGAAGAGTAAGGAAAATCAATATTGTATTCTCTTCTAGAAAATTATCAGGAGTGGAGTCTTAACACTTCTCTAGACCATGGGTATGTTGCTTGCTATCATCCACTACAGCTTCAAAGGTTTGGATTATAAACCATAATTTATTTTCTTCCTTTCTAAGCCACCAGCACTTACATTAGCAAGCTTTTCTCTGAACTCATGAACTCTTTTAAAAGTCAGAGCTGAGAATCACCAGGACTCGAAAACAAGCACAGAATAGATGAGGTTCACATAGGACTGATATTGGCAACACGTTTACATTTCAGTACTGATCTAAGGAGCTGAATAAGTGCACAAAATATTTTATGAAATATTATTGACTGAAAAGACTTAAACTTGTATTAAAAAATGCAGTTCTGTTCAAATTAAAGGATGTATTGATGTCTTAAGCTTCGAAATAGGAATCTGAAGATTGTGGATTGTCTACAGTTTGTAATGAAAACTTAAGCAGGTCTTAAGGTTTTTACATTTCAATCTATACTTTCATAGAATGTACTCTTAAAATCTAGAATATTTTGCTTCATTAGGTTATTGAATAAAGAGTCATGCATAAGTACAGTGTAGTTAACTAAACTACAATTGACTAGTCATTTGATATATCTTTCTGTTTCGGATTTTTAATTTGGCAGATTTTTTTTGAGACAGATTTTCTTTACTGACATCTTCTAGCAAATACCCTTGTTCATTTCTGAAGTGTCTACTACATTACTTGAGTTATATTGCTGTTCTTTCATCTAATGTAAAAGAGACTGCATTCTTTTCATATGTGGAATTAACAATGGCTTGTTTACTTACTTATACACATTTTGTGCAGAATTAAGTACACTTAAAGGCAATATTCCAGCTGTCCTGGAATTAGTTCAGTTACTGCAATGCTTTTAGTATTTCTTTTTGGAAACCTAAATTGTTCTATTTAAAAAGAATTTTCATTTCTTAAACAATTCTTTAAAATGCAGATACATGTACAAAACCATATATGCATTAGTGCACTTGAGTTTCAACTTGCTGTAACCTGGCAGTCAATGCACAGGCTGTTCTACAGATAGCATACACATTTTCAAGATTGCCAAATATGCAAATTAGCAGAATGTTCAGCGCTAGCTTTAGCAATTAAGAGAAGTATTGCATGACTAATGAGAGTAGGGGAACAGTGCTAAAAGTAGAGATTAGCACCGAGGGATACAGAAGAGAGCTGTTTCTTGGCAACAGGACCAGAATCAGTGGTGTGTTAGCTGGAATTTCTGCAGTTGAAATTTCCTAGGTACACTTTCAGCTGTCTATTGAAGGTAAAACAAGATTTGTTTATATTTTGTAGCTATGTTATTGGCAAATTCAGCATGCTTTACAACTTTAATTCTTTCTCAACTGGAAATCAGTCCTACGAAACCATGGACTTTCTTTCGTTCATCAAAGGAGGAATAACAGTATTGACACAACCCACTCAAATAAGTGATTTTAGTGAAATGTGGCTGAATAGTTCTGGAGAAAAAAGTGTTATTTATTGTCTTTCTAGTCCTTATAGTATATGAGCAGATTTGAAATGGTGGAGATTTTATATGTAGTATAAAGAAGGATTGGTTTTGTGCTCTTTGTTATTTTCTCCAGAAAAACTCTTTTGAGTGGTGAACTAACAGGATTAAAATATTACACCTTTTGAGTGCAAGTCTAGCACTGGGAAGTTTGTTGAACAGATCTAGCCTCCCAAAGACTACAAGAAAGGCTACAAAACATGGATTAAATACTGCATTTTCACACCAGGAAAAACCTCAGAATGAAACCAATCATGAGAGATATGATGAATATGGATGCAATATAAGTTTTTTCCAAAATCCTAGTACTCAGAAAAGAATATACTGAATTTTAATTTTATTTTAAAAATATTAGTAAGTAAGAAGAGTTATTTTTGAGAAAAACAATAAGATATTTATTAACTCATCTGTTTTTGTAGAATCTGAGACATCTAAGCATCCTTTCATACTTCAGATTCCTAAGCAATCCTATGGTGGCCAGCCCAAGGAAAATAAAACTTTTCTGACATTTCTAAAACAGAAAAAAGAAGAAGGGAACCCTCCCAAAATTACTGTTAAATAAACTACAACCTCTTCTGGCTTCCTTTTATGTAGAACAACATAAAGCAGCCTCTTGAGACATCATTTCTTTAGAGAAGTATCTCAAAACGTGCAAAGAAGAATGAAAATTAGTTGATGTTGACATTACAGCTCTGAAAACTGATTCAATTCACACTATTTGGAAGAAAATGCATACCAAATTAGTATGTAACCAGTTGTAATTTGAATCAATTTAATCAATCTCAAGATAACAATTCTGGTTAAAAATCAGTTTCCCCTGCTAAGATCATTAATGAGGTGAATCTCATCACTATTCATTAGATGTGATTCACCATATTCCATAAGAACTCTTATAACATTAAATGGGTGATTAGACTCCAGTGGAAGATATTACCTGTGGAAGAATCATTATGACTCATTTCCTTTTCTCTCTCTTCATTATGCCTTCTGTCCACTAATATATCTGTGAGTCTACCCTCCTTGTTAATTCCTTTTCCATTGTACAGTACATACAGTATGCTGAAAGGAACACTATTCCAAACCAGTAAAAAGGCAACAAAAGCTTTCGCTCCTCATTAGCCAAGACTGAAAAAAAAACCCAATCAAGCACAACCCCCCGCCCAATATCCCCAAAACTCAAGCAGCCTTTGTTCAACTACAAGCCTAATCATATATCCAATGTCAATGAATATATCTAATGCCAATGATTCACTGATAACTGTAACCGTTTTGAAAATACTATCATGAAACAGGTATTTCAGCATAACGAGGCTTTCTGAGTTATCTTTTGAGGCTGTAATACTTTACTTAACACTCATGGCAGACCAGTTGTAAAGACATACAGAGGTAATAATTCAGTGCTCTAAAAATATCACCTACTCTTAGACATAAAATAGATAGTACAGCTGAAGGACTATGCCAAGTGTTAAATAAATATTTATATAGAAGTATTTATATAGAAAGTCAATGCTGCAATGAATTACATTTTTAAAGCACTCTAGCTTTTCATGTTTGCATTTGGACTGTCTCCAAAAGAAACAAGGTCCAGATACTGATCACAACATACAAATACTAGATCTTTGTATACAGCAGTAACGTCTTCTACTGCTGCATTTTTGTGTGATGCTTCAAATAAAATAGCTCTAAAGAAACATATTCTTAATTTGTGGAAAAAAAAATATTCCCAAAGCATCAAGTTGTCATGGGTGCTGGATGAAATTATGGCAGAGAGAAGGAAAGATGGTTTAGTTCATTCACCTTCTTTGAACTTGGAAGCAGAAAATTTCTTAAATAGTATGGGCACCAATGTTAGTGGGGAAATTATTCTGGAAATTAATTGTGATACTTGACTCCTAGCATGTTTTTCCTATCACAGATATTATCTTACATAGTGTTTAGAATGAACATGATGAAGAAACAAGGAAAGCAAAGATCCAATTTGCATTTTGACACTGAAGCTATTGATGTCATTAGTAATACTTAAGTTTCAAATTTCAGGGGTTCATGTGTAAGCAAATCTGTCTTAGAGCGCTGAAACTTATTTGGAGTTTTAAAGTCTGATATGCGCTTGTTTTGATCTTACCTAGATTTGAATATATCTGCAAGATTCAAATATACCAATGCAAAATGTTGTTACTAATAAATCATGGGAGTGATTGAAGGGCTTCATCCATCTCTTTTTAAAAGCCCACGTGAAAGGAAACATTTGTTTTAGTTCAGTGAGAGTAGAATTCTGTATCATGGTATCATTAGTACTATAGTAACTGTCACAGTAATAACGGAATGCATACTAAAAACTAAAACAGTTGTTCCATTTCTGAAATCAGAGTAAAAGCATTTTGAGATTTTTATTTATTGCACATGCTAAAATTCTTCAATGAGTGAATACAACATGTCCCTGGAATTATAAATGTATTTAGGAAATAGTCTTGTGAAAAATTATAATAAAACATTCTGGCCAATGAAACAGAAATTCATTTTCAGGTGTTTCAGCTATTTGCTGAAGTGGCCAAAATCATCATCTGAATGCTGCACCACAACAGAATATTCTTGACAAAAAGCCATGGTGAATTATGTCTCCTTATTGGAATTTTATCTGCTTTTGTATTTACTTACATTTGCTCATGCAGCAAATCCAGGGATTTTAAAAGATTGTTACTGTTTTCAATTGCACTCGTTATAACACTTCGTAGTGTTTTCTTTTGCCTCACTCTTTAAGATCTCAGGAGATCTCTAATGCGGGTTCCATTATGTGTTAGGGTGAGCGCTGCTGGGTGAAAGCAGATGCAAAGCAACAAAACTTGCTTCTGAGCACCATGATTATAACTCTCTATTGACTGAATCTTCAGACTTTGAGATTATGCTGTAGCCTACTTTTTGTAGAGGGTTTTTGGGGTTTTGTTTTGGGTTTGGTTTGCTTGTTTGGTTTTTTTTTTTGTAATCTTATATTAAACCTGTTGATTAAATTCTGGTGGTCTACACAAAAGGAATCAAATACTGAAATTTCTTTTGAAGGCAAAAGCAGTCAACACTCATGTTGTACAAAATAACTAGTTAGTTTCCATTCAGTCTGGGGAGTCTCCCTCATTTTCTAGTCAACGAAGAGCTAGTAGATTTCAGGAAATACAGTTCTTTTTTGGCAGCATATTTTTTAAAAAATATATCATTACTTTAATTATATTGAATTATTATTTTTCTTGAAAAAACCCAAACAAACAGGAAAAGTACTTCCTAATTTGGAATCAGAATAGTGATTAAAATGAAAATCAGTTATGATAGGAATGTTGTGGGTTCTTTTTTTTGTACAATAGCCATTTTCTCTACACAGATAAGGAGAAATGAATAGAAAGATTAGAAACCCTAGCACTTTTTTCCTTAATTTGTCAAACATATTTAAGTAGTAGCTCACATTAGTGTAAATGGACAAATCACAGTTGTTTCATTTTTTAGTACATTTAGAAAATTAATCTGGTCCTGTTAACAGAAAACTATTGGACATGAAAAATGAGAAGATCAAAGTACCATTACGTGTGATTCTTCCACCTAAAATAAACATAAACATGAAGAGGTCCTAATTAGCAGCCCTGTGTGAATCCTTTCTTCTGCTCTGATATATCACGGAAAGAGAAACCATGTAGTCCTGTAACACTGGCACTGCCATTGTTAGCAACAGCCTGTAAGCTCTGCACTGAATCTGCAAAGCCTCAGGACTGAGGCTTAGCCACCTTGTTCTGTCTGAACCGTTTGACCTGCCTGTAGCTTTGTTTTACTTGATTTAGCTGTGACAGTAATTTCTTTAATTTACTGTCTATGGCAAATTTACTTTACTTTTTTTAATCTTATGTGCTTCAACCACAGTTATATAGAATACTTGCTTGTTACTCTTATCTATCCAGAACAAGATTTTTACAGCTCAAACACAATAATGTAGTGTAGAGAAATGCAGGTCTGGTATGATTGTAGAGGCCCTGAGAAGTGGAGACACAGGATGAGATGTAGAAGAGTAGAGGAATGGGACGAGAAGACAGGGGACGCAGGCTTGGTGCTGGAGATCCCACAACTACCAACAACTCTCCAGTGGTCAGTTGAAGGAATGTAGACCCAGGGATGGGCACACCTGGTTTTAGAGGTAACAAAGAGAAGACAGAAATAGTATCTGACGTAAAATCCACCATATATAGTAAATTTGGATGTAACATGGTGCTGCAAAACAATGAAGAAAGACAAATGTATAAAAGCATTTTAAGAAAATGTCTTTTAGCAGTCTGCAACTACCAATCTCAAGACCGAAAGGAGCAGAGGAAGGGTAAGCAGAACACCAGAAAACAAGGATAGAAATGGAAAGTGTGTATTACAATTTTTACTGTAATGTTATTGATTGAGATTCTTTCTGTATAGAAGTATTGTAACTGCCTTATATTTCTTTACTGCTGTAATAAATAGATTTGGACCAATAATTGTGAAACTTTTTAAATATATTAAGGATAAATAGATACAGTTGTGCTTTCTTTTTGCCCGTAAACAGGATCTTGAGCAAAACAAAAAGGAATCATTCTCTTAATAAATTCTGTTCTTTTCAGACCTCTTCTCTGTTAGCAGTCGCTTTACAGAGGTTTGTAGTTGTTGCACTGGTGGGTCATGAGGAAATAATTGCTCTGCTGAGGAACATTTTCCAATAATTTGCATAGGCCTGTATCACATACTTAAGGAGCTACAGACAACATTGCTTTTCTGAATGTGGGCTAATTTAAAGGATTTCTTTCATAACATTTTCCAGATTAATATTCGATTTTTCCATGAGTACTTGCATTCAGCTATTCTGTACAAAGCTTGCATAGTGTGATTATGAAGTGTGCTGTACCTAATCTATAACCTGGGAAACAGATGTTGTTCTCATGTTTAAACTGTGGGGTACATGCAAAAACAACTGGGAAATCTTGATGGAGGTGTTTGTTTCAAAAGGTATTTGAAATGTGAATGCTGGCTGCCAAAGTATTGTAGAAGTCAATGGCTGCAGAAAAGTCACTCTACTCAGTCACAGCAAATGCAAGAGCTCTGCTTTGCTCTGTTTAAACCATTTCATATCAATGTGCTTGTCTAACTGCAAGTGGTCAACTGAATCTGTGAAAAGCCTTCTAGTTTTCTCTGCATCCTTCATTACACAAGAATCTTCATAAAGCCTAACTTCTCAGACACTCCAGTGGAAATAAAAGTGTTCTGAATATCGCTTTATGGTCCATGTCCAACGTCAAACAAAAGAGTTAACTGTCATTTGGACTCCCCATTGACTTGGTAGATACATCCAGCACTTGTGCATGTTTTGTAGTCACTGGTTTCACATTGAAGATCTGTTTTCTTCAGTCAAAACAGCAAAGAAGTGTAAATAGAAATATGTCACAGACAGCTGAAACACTAACTGGTATATTTTTTTTCCTTTCTAACAATTTTCTCTTCCCTATTGAGAGATTTTAGGGGGGGATAACAGAGGGCATCTGCCGCAGGTTTAATAGCCAGCCCAGCTTTAAACCGTGACACCTATACATACGCAATATGTATACATGTCTCATAAAATACACACGTCACCATTTACTCCCACAAGGACAGAGCAACTAAGTCAGTAGTCCATGCAATCATTCCTTTTTTAACTGAACTTATCCCAGTAAGCATTTATCTTTAAGAAATTCTGTTTCTGCTTGTCCTTCAGTTCAACATGTGACATGTCATTTTTCCTTAAAACAGCCTGTTCAGGGTTGCTGAGCAAAGGGATCTTTGCTGTCACTGTCTTATCATAAGTAATTGTGTCTATCTTTGCATATCGATGTTGAAAGCTGTAATTCCTCCTACTTTAAAATCGTCCCACTCTTCCTAATTGACAAGTGCCCTTATCCGAAAAAAACCTATTTTTTCATATTTAAAGGCACCATGTGTAACTGTAAAGGTATACTGTAGGATTGTCAGATTTCTAGGGGTTCAGTGTGAATGAATTCATCCACAAACAACATCTTCTACTAAACTGCTTGAATTTTTAAACTGCTGAATATTATTTGGTGTTTTAAAAAATTTCATCAACTTGCCAGCTCATGTATTGATTGCATGTTCTGCTCTTTGCCTGTGCCAGTTGATATCCTCGTTATGTTGTGGCTCAGATGAATGATTCTGTTGTTTCTTTTCCCTCAACTGCAACTTCAATATAGTGTGAGTGATTGGGGCTGACTCTTTGGACATATTAGAAAAAAAGAACAGAAGATGATTCAAGGGTCAGGAGGAACTGCATAGGCATACATATTACACAATCTGATTTATTTTTAATCTTAGATTTTATTAGCTATAGTTTTTGTCTGACTCTTCAAAGCTATGTTTTGTTCTCATTTTACATGTGAAATTAATCTCTTCCAGATACACCCAGGTAATATAAGTCCTTGCTTATAAAAATGTGGATTTGGTCTTCACTGTAGTGTTTTAACCCCCTCTATGTGCATTTACAAATTTCTTTGTGGGGTTGAAGTCGTACTCACTTAAGGCATTTGATACCTAATCTGATGCCAATCTTGAAAATGCATCTGGAAATACACTGTGGTGTTATGATATCGGACATTGCTTGGCAATATTTCTGATATCCTCTGTGTGCATTTGTTGATCCTTTTTTTTCCTCTTGCTTTGACTTTGCTCACCTTTCACTCTAGTGACTATCAGATAAATGGGAAGAAATAACATAACTGTGCATATGCAGTCCTAATTATGAAGCTTTTCTTTGGGATTTACAGTATGTGTGTCAGTTTTAGACCATTGTTTAAGGGGCAAGAGTATGTTTGTTGTCCTGTGATGTAAATAGCTGACCGCTGACTTAAAAGAAAAAAAAAAAAAAAAAGAAAGTCCCCTTTACTTCATTTTGACAGTCTTTTTTCATCTGTCTCTATTTGTTATGGACTTTTACATAAAGTAATTGGAGAGTGCGTGCACATGAATCAAGAATGATGTGATGGTGTATTTTGCAGCAACATCTAAAAAGCTAAAAATGATCAAACGACTACCCTCGGAAGAAAAAGCTCTGAAACGTAGCATTCAGTTGATCCTTTACCTGACAGTGCCAGCACAGTGTCATTGTTGTATCTTGGCATTTTTGACAGCAAACAAGTATGACAATCTGATAAAAAAAAATATTACCCCTTATCAAACTAAGAAAATGAAGATAATGGACTATTTTCCACCTAGCTGGATTTTTGGCAGCAAAAAATTATTTTTCAAATGAAAGTCAAACAAAAGTTTTAGTCTTCATGTGGAAGATTGGTGAATGCAGAATAAAAATTTAGTTTCTAGTCTAAATCCATATTAAACTTCTTCCTTTGCTTTTCCAGTTTTAATTGTAGGAAAAGAGGATTATCTGCTTGATGGTAGTGGTGCTGGTGGGTATTATCTTTGAAAACTGGAGTGCATTAAAAAATGAAGGTTGTTTTTAAATGAAAGGCACAAATTGGTTTTTCTAGTTTTAGGATCAGACTAAAATATCTTTTGGATGTATGCCTTAAAATTACCAAAAACCTCAGCTCAAACTCTCCATCAGAAACTTGATATTAACTTACATTTGCTGGCTGCTGTTAATGAACTAGTTCTTCTGAGTAATAAATTATTTTTCAGAAGTACTGAGTGCTTTTATAGAAGAAAATAAATTTCTTAAAGACAAAGAACAGAACATACATAGGAATGCCATCAAAATGAGTTCAGATAAATGAGTACCTACAGCATTATTCTGCTGTTTAACTGTTCTCTTATTTTCCAGGATATTCTGCTCCAAGATGACTGAAATAGAAAAAAAAATCTGTGGTTGCAAATCTGTGTTCACTGAAGTCTCCCAACCGTCTAAACAAAGAGATGCCTCCCAGTTACTTTCAGCTGTTACATAGCTTTGCCATTGCAATACAACTCAGTGGTCAGTTTCAGGGTCATATGAAATGTCTGAGTTTTCTGGCTTCTAATTGAATAATTGTACTGTCCACTTGTATAATGTTTCTTCTTGGTGTCAGGCCTAACTCAACACAATCACTTTAGCTTCAGTGATGATGGGAAGAAATTGAATACTGGCACAAGTTTATTCAGTTTTATCCTTCTATTGGAGACAATTCAGAGAGAAGTAGGACTCTTGAACAGTTGTTCTTCTGTCAAGGATTTGCTCCTTTTCCATCATGAAAGTATTCTTGCTGGCCTCCATTAATTTTTGGTACGACTAAGGTTTAAGTAATGCTTTTTTACATTTTTTTAAAATTGTTTTTATGCATACAGAACAAGGGATTCAGGTGTGTGCTGCACAAAAAAAAAGCTTCAGCTCACTCTACCTCTTCCTTATGCTCACTAAAGGAGAGATTGTCTCTGGTACTATCATCTCCATGATTTTAGGAAAGCTGATACAGACATTGCCTCCCACATTTTCCATATATAACTTCACCTCCACTGGAGTCCTTGTTAGCAAATGTATCTTAAAGCAGTATTTGGGCTGCTTTGTTTTGTAATGAAAGGATAATCAGGGCTTGAGCACATAATCTCCTTTCACCTTTACTCTAGTTTGTGAATCCCGGAAATACTTGCTCCTGTGGGTGAACCTTGAGATTACTGTCACTGAACTGAGTACATATTCAAGTCATTACGTGAACCTTTGCCATTTTGAAAAATCAAGTTCTTTCTTTTCCATTTATTTAAGTAAAAACAGATTACTGTATTTACTCTTATGTTGGCTCTACACTTATTTCCCCCCCCCCCAAAGAAAATAAACTATTTCAGGTCTCACAGTTTTAAGTTTGATACTGTGAATTTTTTTTTTTTTAATTATGTAAGCTAACATATAACTGAGGAAAAAAAATATTACATAAACCGTAGGAAAATGTTAGCTATATTTTACAACCAAAAGGTTTATTCAATTGATTTTTACCCCTTAGGGAGAATAATATATAGATCTCTCTTAGAAATATTGTATGCCATGCACAGAGTTTACATTTATAAATCAGAAGTATGCGTATTGATTTCAATGACTCCTGATTTAGAGTCATGTAAAGAAGATCATAATCAAGATGTATGTTAGTTTCTAATTCTATTGCAAGGGAAAGAAGAGCTGGGAGAGTCTTGATGAGAGCTTAGTTTGCACTAAATTGATTTATAGTATGGTTACATTAACATGACATGGCATCAAGTGGCATGATTTTTTTATTGACATAACTTACTTTCTTCAAATTGCCTAAAGGAGCAGCTATGAAAGTTTTATTTACAAGCACTATCAGAGAAACTTTTTTTTTTGGTAGCCTTACCTTTAGATGTGTGCTTACTGACATTCATCCTTTCTACTTATTTTTGTCTGTATGTATTCTGTGGTAGATGGTACATCAGATAATGTGACCTATGCTAAGTTCTACTCCTGTCTTTCTTTCATTGGGACTACTCTGAGTTGATAAATTCAAAATAGTCCCCTAACAAGGATAACAAATTGTATTAATTACCTGGATTATCTTTTTTTCCTTTGCACGCTCAAGGTATGTTACACAGATTTCTAGAATAGCTTTAATTTCACTTATTTGTTGTACCTATTGTAAAACCATTTTCTGAAAGTCCAAAATGATTTTCATATAAAACTGAGGAACATGTTTTCTTGTATGTATTTCTTATATTCATTTATTCTGCAGATATAATTTCACTGGGAGAAAGACTATGAATCTATAGATCAGACAGAGCCAGCTGGTTTAGTTATGAGGAAGAGACAAAATTTAATCGTTCTGCACACTAATTTAAATTTTGTATTCTCCTAAAGAATGTTACAGCATGTCTTCCGAAGTAGGCATAGATTCTATTAAATGATTAAAAATAAAAATGTATGGATTACAATTATATTGTGGAGTGATAGCTTCATTGGTATTGATTCAGGACTCTTGAAAGTTGTTTCCCCCAAAATCTTTGCTTAGGAATGCTGGTATTTGCTTTTTGTGCCTTTGTTCATTCTCTTCAGGTTTTTCAGTGTCTGACATTCTGAACAAACTTAGCTATGTTGCCTTTGTCTGTGGTGAGAAAAAGTGTTTGCATCCCAAGAAAATGTATTTATATCACAGAATCACAGAATCACAGAATGGTTAGGGATGGAAGGGACCTCTGGAGATCATCTAGTCCAACACCCTGCCAAAGCAGGTTCCCCTAGAGCACGTTGCACAGGGTTGTGTCCAGGTGGGTATTGAATATCTCCAGAGAAGGAGACTCCACAACCTCCCTGGGCAGCCTGTTACAGTGCTCTACCACCCTCAAAGTAAAGAAGTTTTTTCTCATATTTAGACGGAACTTCCTGTGTTTCAGTTTGTGCCTGTTGCCCCTTGTCCTGTCACTGGGCACCACTGAGAAGAGTCTGGTCCCATCCCCTTGACACCTGCCCCTAAGTTATTTGTAAGTATTGATAAGATCCCCACTCAGTCTTCTCTTCTCCAGGCTAAAGAGACCCAGCTCCCTCAGCCTCTTCTCATAAGAGAGATGCTCCAGTCCTATGATCATCTTCGTAGCCCTCCGCTGGACTCTCTCCAGTAGTTCCTTATCTTTCTTGAGCTTGGGGGACCAGAACTGCACACAGTACTCCATGTGTGGCCTCAGTAGGGCAGTGTAGAGGGGGACGATAACTTCCCTTGAGCTTCTGGCCACACTCTTCCTAGTGCACCCCAGGATACCATTGGCCTTCTTGGCCACAAGGGCACACTGTTGGCTCATGGTGAACTTGTTGTCCACCGGAACTCCCAGCTCATTCTCTGCAGAGCTGCTTTCCAGCAGGTCAATCCCCAACCTGTACTGCTGCATGGGGTTATTCCTCCCTAGCTGCAGGACCCTACACTTGCCTTTGTTGAATTTCATTATGTTCCTCTCTGTCCAACTCTCTAGCCTGGCCAGGTCTCGCTGAATGGCAGCACAGCCTTCTGGTGTATCGGCCACTCCTCCCAGTTTTGTGTCATCAGCAAATTTGCTAAGTGTACGCTCTGTCCCTTCGTCCAGATCATTGATGAATAAGTTAAACAGGATTGGACCCAGTACTGACCCCTGGGGAACGCTGCTAGTTACAGCCCTCCAACTACACTCAGCACGACTGATCACAACCCTCTGAGGTCTGCCATTCAGCTAGTTCTCAATCCACCTCACTGTCTACTCACCTAAGCCACATTTCCTGAGCTTTCCTATGAGGATGTTGTGGGAGACAGTGTCAAAAGCCTTCCTGAAGTCAAGGTATACAAAATCCACTGCTCTCCCCTCACCTACTGTCAGGGCCCGGATTCAAGTCTGGGCCCTGGGAAGATTCTTTGAGATCCCAAGAGGCGAGATTAAAGCACAAATGAGGCCAAATGCTGCCAAACAAGCCGCTTCATTGAGCAAAGGTGTAGGAAACTGAGCAATAGGAAAGGTGGGAAATAAAGGGGGAAAAATAAGTGAGCGTTCTGAGAGAGAGAGAGAGGTGAGCAGGGATAGTCACCACCATGGGTCCAGTGATGCCTTCTGTCTTCCAGCGGTGAGTGACACAGCGGGGTAAAGGCAACAGCACACACAGATGAGGTAGAAGCAGTGGAAAAGGCGAGTCCATGCGGACGAGGTAGAAACAGTGCAAAAGCAGGGACTGCAGGCTTGTCTGAGCAGCTTCTTTTATGGGGAGTGAGGGTGGGCGTGCGTACCTGTCCCGTCCAATGGGTGTGTGCTCGTGCTTTCTCCATCCAATGGATGTGTCCATGTGTCCTGGGCCTGAGTGTTGACAGGCAGGTGATGGAGACCAGTGCTCACTCCAGTGTAGCAAGTTTGAGTGACAGGGACAAGTGGCTGTCTAGACATGTCTAGACCAGTTCTCCTACACACAAGTGTCCAGGTACACTCGCATAGGCAAACTTTGAGACATCTATTTGCCAGTTTGGTCCTTCACATCTACCCAGCTGGTCATGTCCTCATAGAATGCCATCAGATTGGTCAAGCACGATTTCCCCTTGGTGAACCCATGTTGACTACTCCTGATAACCTTCTTTTCCTCCACATGCTTAGAGATGGCATCCAGAATGAGCTGTTTCATCACCTTTCCAGGGATGGAGGTGAGGCTGACCGGCCTGTAGTTGCCTGGGTCCTCCTTCTTGCCCTTCTTGAAGACTGGAGTGACATCGGCTTTCCTCCAGTCCTCAGGCACCTCTCCTGTTCTCCATGACCTTTCAAAGATGATGGAGAGTGGCTTGGCAGTAACATCTGCCAGCTCCCTGAGCACTCATGGATGCATCCCATTGGGGCCCATAGATTTGTGGGTGTCCAGTTTATCTAAATGATCTCTAACTTGATCCTTCTCAACCCAGGGAAAGTCTTCCTCTCTCCAGACTTTCTCTTGTACCTCCAGGGTCTGGGATTCCTGAAAGCCGGCCTTAGCAGTAAAGACTGAGGCAAAGAAGGCATTCAGTAACTCCACCTTCTCTGTATCCTCCGTCACCAGGGCACCCTCCTCATTCAGCAGCGGGCCCACATTTTCCCTAGTCTTCCTTTTGCTGCTGAGGTACTTGAAGGAGCCCCTCTTGTTGTCCTTGATGTCCCTTGCCAGATTTAATTCCAAGTGGACCTTAGTCTTCCTTGTTGCATGTCTGCATACTCTGAGAACCTTCCTATATTCCTCTGAAGTGGTCTGTCCCTTTTTCTGCATTCTATAGACTTCTTTCTTCCATCTGAGTTTTTCCAGAAGCTGCTTGCTCATCCATACAGGTCTCCTGCCCCTTTTGCTCGATTTCTTACTCATAGGGAAGCACTGATCTTGAGTTTGGAGGAAGTGATGTTTAAATATTGACCAGCTCTCTCGGACCCCCCCGCCTTCTAGAGCCCGATCCCATGGTTTACCCCCAAGTAGGTCCTTGAAGAGGCCAAAGTCAGCTCTCCTGAAGTCCAGGGTTATGATCGTACTTACTTGCCCTGCTTCCTCCATGCAGGCTCCTGAACTCCGCCAGCTCATGGTCACTACAGTAAAGACTAACTCCCACCTTCACATCCCCAACAAGACCTTTGTTATTTGTTAGCACAAGGTCTAGCGGCGCACCTCTCCATGTTGGCTCCTCCACCACCTGTGTCAAAAAGTTATCGTCAATGCTCTGCAGGAACCTCCTGGGCTGTGGGTGCCTAGCTGTGTCATCTTTTCAGCAGATATCAGGGTGATTGAAGTCTGCCAAGGGAACCAGAGCCTGTGATCATGAGACTACTTCCAGCTGTCTGTAGAAGGCCTCATCTACTTCCTCTTCCTGATCAGGTAGCCTGTAGTAAACACCCACAACAGTGTCACCCATAGTAGCCTGCCTCTTAATTCTTACCCATAGGTTCTCAAGTCGCTCTTCATCCACCCCTAGGCAGAGCTTGATACATTCCAGTTGCTCTCTCACATAAAGGGCAACTCCACCTCCTCGCCTTGCTGGCCTGTCCTTCCTAAAAAGTACATACCCATCAATGACAGCATTCCAGTCAGATGAGCTATCCCACCGTGTCTCTGTAATTGCAATGAGATCATGGCCCTGCGACCGCACATAGTTCTCTAATTCTTCCTGTTTATTCCTCATGCTGCGTGCATTGTTGTATAGGCATTTCAGAGAGGTAGTCAAGCATGCAGGTTTCCCAGAATGGGTGCAAGAGGATTCACCATATACATACATACTCTTGAGGTGGTTGGCCTTTTGGTTCCCATCTTCGGAGGCATATATGTTTGTTTAAGTTAAGCCATTCTGATGTTGAATATACTGTTATAGGTCCTTTTAATATAGTGATATTCTGCTGTAAGTAGTATGATCTCAAAGACAGCCAAAATTTCAAATATGTTTTAGAGAATATAATCTTACTGATAGAGTTTCATAATGGTGGATTCTGAAGGTCTGGCTTCACTTCTGTTGAAGCAAGGAGAGGTCAAGCAATGGCTAGAACTGTCCTGCAAACAAAAAGGGAGGATATTTGGGTGTTAATGCGGTTACCTGTACTGAATTTTGTATAAAATTTTTGCAGTCTCATTTCAGGTATGTGACACAACTGCCTATAGCTTTGAGGACAGGGAAGACCTGGCAAATGACTAGAAGCATCATAAGTTTCTAATGTCAATTCCATGCCAGATCCTGGCAGACTTCTTAATCAGCCTTTTTCATTTTGTGTTGTAACAGAATCACAGAATCACAGAATCACAGAATCAACCAGGTTGGAAGAGACCTCAGGGATCATCAAGTCCAACTGTTGCCCTGACACCACCATGTCAACTAGACCATGGCACTAAGTGCCATGTCCAGTCTTTTCTTAAACACATCCAGAGATGGTGACTCCACCACCTCCCTGGGCAGCCCATTCCAATGTCTAATAACCCTTTCTGAAAAGAAATTCTTCCTAAAGTCCAACCTGAACCTCCCCTGGCGAAGCCTGAGGCTGTGCCCTCTTGTCCTATCGCTAGTTGCCCGGGAGAAGAGGCCAACTCCCACTTCACTACAACCTCCCTTCAGGTAGTTGTAGACTGCAATAAGGTCACCTCGGAGCCTCCTCTTCTCCAGGCTAAACAACACCAGCTCCCTCAGCCGTTCCTCATAGGTCAGACCCTCCAGAGCCTTCACCAGCTTGGTCGCCCTCCTCTGGACTCGCTCCAACACCTCAACATCTTTCTTGAAGTGTGGGGCCCAGAACTGAACACAGTACTCAAGGTGCGGCCTCAGCAATGCCAAGTACAGAGGGACGATCACTTCCCTAGAGCGGCTGGCTACACTATTCCTAATAGAGGCCAGGATGCCATTGGCCTTCCTGGCCACCTGGGCACACTGCTGGCTCATGTTGAGCCGGCTGTCGATCAGCACCCCCAGGTCTCTTTCCACCGGTCCGCTTTCTAACCACTCTTCCCCCAGCCTGTAGAGCTGCATGGGGTTGTTGTGGCCGAAATGTAAGACCTGGCACTTGTTCTTGTTGAACCTCATGCCGTTGGTCTCGGCCCATCTATCTAACCTGTCCAAATCCCTCTGAAGGGCCTTCCTACCCTCCAGCAGATCGACACTCCCACCCAGCTTGGTGTCATCTGCAAATTTACTGAGGGTGCACTCAATCCCTACGTCTAGATCATCTATAAAGATATTGAACAGCACTGGCCCCAGAACTGAGCCCTGGGGAACACTGCTAGTGACCGGCCGCCAGTTGGACTTTGCCCCATTCACCACCACTCTCTGGGCTCGGCCATCCAGCCAGTTTTTAACCCATTGAAGAGTCCACCCATCCAAGCCCCGGGCAGCCAGTTTGTCCAGGAGGATGCTGTGGGAGACAGTGTCGAATGCCTTGCTGAAGTCTAGACAGACTACATCCACAGCTGTGCCCTCATCTACTAAGCGGGTCACTTGGTCATAGAAGGAGACCAGGTTGGTCGAGCAGGACCTGCCTTTCATGAATCCATGTTGGCTGGCCCCGATGCCCCGATTGTCCTGCATGTGCCATGTAATGGCACTCAGGATGATCTGTTCCATCACCTTGCCTGGCACCGAGGTCAGGCTGACAGGCCTATAGTTCCCTGAATCGTCCTTCCGACCCTTCTTGTAGATGGGCGTTACGTTTGCTACTTTCCAGTCAGCTGGAACTTCTCCAGTTAACCAGGACTGCCGGTAGATAATCAAGAGTGGTTTGGCAAGTTCATTTGCCAGTTCCTTCATTACTCTACGGTGAATCCCATCCGGGCCCATAGCCTTGTGGATGTCCAGCTGGCACAGCAGGTCACTAACCGTCTCCTCCTGGATTACGGGAGGTTCACACAGCCCCCCGTCCCTAACTTCAGGCTCTGGGGGCCGAGTTTCCTGAGAACAACTGATCTTGACATTAAAGACCGAGGCAAAGAAGGCATTGAGCACCTCTGCCTTTTCCTCATCCCCTGACACTACACTACCCTCCTCATTCAGCAAGTGGTGGAGGCTCTCCTTGACCCTCCTTTTGCTGTTTGTATTTGTAAAAGCTTTTTTTGTTGTCTTTGACTGTAGCAGCCAAATCAAGCTCTAATTGAGCTTTGGCCCTTCTAATCCTCTCCCTACACGACCTGGCCACGTCCCTATAGACCTCCCAAGTTACCCGACCCTTCTTCCAGAGCAAATAGGCTCTCTTTTTTTCCTTAAGTTCTAGTCTAAGTTCCCTGTTTAACCAGGCCGGTCTTTTTCCCTGACGGCTTGTCTTCCTACAGACTGGGACAGCCTGCTCCTGAATATTTAACAATTCCCTTTTGAAGCATGTCCAGCCTTCCTGGACTCCTTTGCCCTCCAGGACCGATTCCCAAGGGACTCGGTCCACCAGCCTCTTAAACAGGCTAAAGTCAGCCCGCCGGAAATCTAAGGCAGAAGTTCTACTCTTGCCCCTCCTTACTTCCCCCACTATTGAAAACTCTAACATTTCGTGGTTGCTACTCCCAAGACGGCCACCGACCCTCACATCTCCCACTAGTCCTTCTCTGTTCACAAACAACAGGTCAAGCAGGGCCCCTCCTCTGGTGGGCTCATTTACCACTTGCATGAGGAAGTTGTCCTCCACACATTCGAAGAACCTCCTAGATTGCTTCCTCTCTGCCATGTTGTATTTCCAGCAGACATCCGGCAAGTTGAAGTCGCCCACGAGTACAAGGGCCGGCGACCAGGCGGCTTCTGACAGCCGCTTGTAAAACGCCTCATCCGCCTGCTCATCCTGGTTGGGTGGTCTATAACAGACTCCCACCGTAATGTCCGCCCTGCCGACCTTCCCCCTGATCTTCACCCATAAACATTCAACCTTGTCATCCTCACCATCTTCCTCAATTTCAACACAGTCCAAGCACTCCCTAACATATAGTGCTACCCCACCGCCTCTCCTGCTTCGCCTGTCCCTCTTAAAGAGCTTATAGCCATCCATAGTTGCACTCCAGTCATGAGAGTCATCCCACCACGTTTCTGTGATGGCAACCACATCATAACCTTCCTGCTGTACAGTGGCCTCTAGCTCTTCCTGTTTGTTGCCCATACTGCGTGCATTGGTGTAAACGCACTTCAGCTGGGCTAGCGGCCTTGGCCCCGACGCAGGCCTGTCACCCCTAGGTTCATTTGTGGCTGCCCTGGTTTTATCCCCCTCCCCCATCGAACCTAGTTTAAAATAACGCAGTGCTGCAGGAGGCTGTCATTGACTGTTTCCTATTGTTGCTTGATATCTATTTCTCACATTCATCATCAATGTCTGAAATGATGTCTGAGATACAGAGAATAAAAATAGAAGAGACATATCTATCAACTTCTGTAACTTTGTACTGCTGCTTAGATCACATTCTCCACAGCTACAAATTGGACCATTCCTTGAGCCCCATATTGCAAGAGGAAAAATAGCTAATAGGATGCAGAAATGATATTAGGAAGAAAAAATTATTTTGGCATTGAATTTGTTGGAGTTGAGAGCAGGGGTGGCATAAACCAGGGCAAGATGTGGACCAGATGCAAGGCATAATATTTTAGTATCAAGACAATAGGAAAAAGACAACCATGGAGGCAGAAGGTAGACAGTGGACAATTGTTTAGAAGAAGTTTCATCTTCCAGCTTCTGTCTGAAAGTGGTGAGAAGACGGAAATTTTGCTGTCCTCTCAACAAAAGCAGACAAAAATCGTTTCTTGGAAGGAGAAATTAGTCTATTTTTACATCCCTATGCTATTTTGTCTCAGAGAAGAAAATACATGTAACTATAAGCAGAGATATTAAGCTATGGTAGAGGAAATACATTTGGGAGGGACAGAGAATAGCAAGACCTTGCACAAGGCTGCCTTAAGTTTGGATAGACATCTCAATTCTGAATATCTAGCCAAACCTTAATGTTTCTGTCTTTGAAACTGTTCTGATTGTACTACTACTAAATAAAACATGTCAGACTTGGTATGTTCAAAATGTTGATTTCTGGTACAGTGAAAATCTAAATGTAGACCTGGTTTTGAAAAATGTTGTAAGTGTTCTGTAACTTAATTCTTTTCTCCTAACACTGAGGCCTAGGTATTGCTGGGGTTATTTCTTTGTCTTCCACTCACCAGCTGTTTAGGCGCTGCATTGTATGGTTGATGGAATGAACCTTCTAAATTAGACTTCCTAGGAAATTCTGCTAATGTATTGCCATGTGTGTTGCTACAGTACAGCTTGTAGGTATATAAACAGAATAGAACAGACTAAAGTGTAGCATTTCTTTTGGTTTTGTTCTTTCTCAGAATCATTAAAGACACTAAATGAATTTGAAAACAAAAACGAACCAAGAAAGGTGATTAAGCAATCATCCTTTTTGCTCTTGTCCTACCCAAAGGCTTGTTTTTCTGATTTGCTAGTTTCGCTATGTTTTTGAAACAAAACTATTTTGAGTTTTGCAGGATTGAAAACAGAGAAAGAAAATAAAATGCTATCAGGCTGCATCCAATTTCAGCTAATGGGTGCTTTCTTACATTTAGTATAGTATATTGCACAATTTTATATGGCATTATTTTAAATGTGTATTATGTTATTCCCCCTCTACAATGTCATATCTGAAAAAAACCAATGTCTTAAGAATGTCTCATTGTATCTTAGGTAAAGAAACTACAGGCAATAATTGAGGTTTGCATGCCAGCCTATCCTGTACAACAGGGGGACCAGCCATGGAACAACAACAGTTGTACCATAGCTATTTTTAGGCAAATCAGTCATCTTGACACTGACATATTTCAGCTTTCTACGTCAAAAGATATTGTTATTGAACATCCTTACAGTTGCTATTACCATAATTGCATCTTTCTTGTGGCAAATTCTTACATCCTACATACATATAAAGTTGAGGCATACAGTGACTAAATATTTTTTTAAAGGTAGTTATAGAAGTCTGTATCAAGTTGCACAGAGAGCCTTAGATATAAATACGTGGAAGTTTCTTGAGAATGCTAAGTCATGTCTTAACTGTTGGGAAGGACTGTGATCCTTTTGTCTACTGTTCTTTACAGTGCACAAACTAAAGAGGCATTTCTCAGCAAATTGTCCAACAAAAATTTGCAATAGGAATACCTATTTTTCTCATGCTGAAGTTCTCAGTAAGGCATTCATTTCCCTTGAAAGATAATTATTTCCTTTTCCATTTCTGGTCTCTCCCTCCATCTTGTGAAAAAAGGCAGGACAGATCTACATCCTAAGAAGTACTAGTATGTTTTAGACTTTTATATTGCTTTTTCATAGAAGTATGAATGTTCCTTTACCATATATGGATGAAATATATACTTTTAATCTGTACTAAAGAGGGATAATACTCTCGATACAGGAAGTGCTGCACAGGATGTCTTATACAGTCAGTGTGGCACATTCCTCATTTTTGTTTCAATCTTTGGTCCCCTGGCTGTCCTTACTTTGGTCACAGAGCAGATGACAGAGACATGCAGGTGATGCACCAGTTGCACAGCAAACTCTTGGATCTTCTTGAGATCACCTTGAGTTTCTGGGTACTTTTTCTGGGAACTAGGAACTCCTGGGGACACTTGGAAGAACCTGAGGGTTCCTGCTGCTTCTTCTGCTGAGGAGTGGCTGAGAGAATGGGCGTTGTTTAGTCTGGAGAAAAGGAGGCTCAGGGGAGACCTTATCGCTCTTTACAATTGCCTGAAAGGAGGTTGTAGCGAGGCGGGTGTTATTCTCTTCTCCCAAGTGACAAGTGATAGGACAAGAGGAAATGGCCTCAAGTTGTGCCAGGGGAGGTTTAGATTAGATATCAGGAAATATTTCTTCACTGAAAGTGATATCAAACACTGGAACAGGCTGCCCAGGGAAGTGGCGAAGTCACCATTCCTGGAGGTATTTAAAAGATGTGTAGATGTGGTGCTTAGGGACATGGTTTATTGGTGGACTTGGCAATGTTAGGTTTACGGTTAGACTCAATGATCTTAAGGATCTTTTCCAACCTAAACGATTCTATGATTCTATGATTTTAAGTAATGCTAAGAATAAGATAATGGTAGTTCTAGCAGCTTCTAACAAATTTTCTCAGCTGTCCTTGATCAAAGTGCATCTGCAGCCTTTGTTCTAGCTGACCCCTGATTAGCTGACCTTTTAGCCCATGCTAGGGAGAGTTCTATACAAGAACCAGGTCCAAAGCGCAGCTTCTCATGCACAGCAGTTTGTGCAGAAGAGTGCGAGGAGGAGGGAGGGCTAGTAAATTTTCTCTGTCCAACATACATATCTTAGATATGGTGATTATATGCCACAGGGCACAGTCCACAGGCACTGCTGGAGTAACTGTCCCTTTACAGTTGGACTTTGGGACCCAGACAGAACTCCAGAAGGAGGATGCAGTTCTGCAAGCCTCAGTCTGTAGGGGCTGCCTGAGGCTTCTTGCTGAGGCTGGGACACATGGCCTTTTAGCCTGCAGGAGGATGCAGCTATTGAGGACCCATAGTGAAAGAGCTGTGAGGAGGAGGTCAGCATACTGTGCAGCATCAGAGAGAATAAGAAAGATCAACTGGATCTTCTCTAAGGTGTTGCAGCTTCAAGAACCTGAACTTTCCTCTGCAGCAGAAGGGCAGGAAGAGCCTGCATCTGTGAAGCTGGAAAGTGGAAACTACCATCAAGATTAAGGCTGAAAGCCAGTGATTTCTTGTACCAGGAGAAATGCTCTTGGCCCACCTTATGACTTGCAACTACAGAATGGATTCACTGCCGCTGTAGCTGGTGAGGAACTTGGAATGCCATCAAATAGAGCATCTCTGGGGGCTGTGTCTGAGATACTCAGGACCACTAGAAGGAAACAGTGAATGATGGTGTTCTCTTCAATTCTACTGGTGAGGAGGAATGACCTGAGCAGGACTTGACAAATTCTGCAGGTTAACAACTGATTGTGCAGCTCCTGTTGGCATCAGGGTCTGTGGCCATGAGACCCTCTTTGAAGGTCAACAGCTTCTTGGAAGAGATAGGATCCGTTTGACCAGACAGCACAAAAGTATCTTTGACAACAAGCTGATCAACCTGGTAGGGAGAGCTTTAAACTAGAAACAATGGGGGAGGGAGTGGTTGCCTCAATAAACAAGTAAGGATGTTGGGGGACGCAGTAGGCAAGCCAAGGTCCCAGGATGATGGGAACAGAAGAAACCTAGCAATAAACAACACATAGCTGAAGTGCAATCACTCTGAGCTTAGGCATGTAAAGAAGGAAGTGTCTGCAGAACAGTCTTATGGGGAAAGCTCTCAAGTCTGTTCTACTGACTCAGCACACTTGGGTGCATCTCTAAAATACCGCTACACTAATGCACACAGCATGGGCAACAAACCCAAGGCGTTAGAAGTCTGTGTGCAGTTACAGGGCTAAGACTTCATTGGGACTGTGGAGATGTGGTGTGATAACTCACATGACTGAAGCATGTGATAGAGGAGTACAGGCTATTTAGGAGAGACTGTACAGAGGTCTGGCGTGGCATGGGTCAGGAGCAAGTCAAGAGTTCACAGGTCAATATTAGTGAGTAGATCAACATGGGTACTCTTGTAGTGGGTACCTGCTATAGACCTCCTGATCAGGAAGTAGATGAGGCCGCCTTCAAACAACTGAAAAATTCTTCATGTTCACAGGCCCTGATCTTCCTGGGGAGCTTTAGCCACCCTGATATCTGCTGGAAGGACAATACCACAGGACTCAAGAAACATAGGAGTTTTGATGACAGCTTCCTGGCACAGGCAATTGAAGAATCAAGGAAAGGTGCTCTGCTGGACCTGATACTTATAAACCAGTTGGTCAGAGATGTGAAAGCTGGGGGCAGCCTTGGCTACAGTGGCCATGAAATAGTAAAGTTCAGTATCTAGGAGAAAGTAGCAGAGCAGGAAGTGTGGAAGAAGAAAACATCAATATTAGTAGTGTGGAAGAAGAAACAACCATCAACATTGTGTTCCTCCTTATGAAGAAGTAAAGAGCCTGAAAATTTTTCACAACAACCCTCACACACCTGCCCCCAGTGAGTTCAAACCACTGACCCTAGGACCCAGGTGAACAGGGAGGGGTAGAAACTGTGTGTATAACAAGTTTAGCATTATTATTATTACCTATTATTATGGAGAATATGGCATGTTCCAATCAATCACCTTTGCTGCCCTGTTGTTTTATTTCATGACACTATTGTATTGAATTTCAGAGTTTTGAAAATTATTGGGCAGTATGTCTTTTAGAAAGGTTTAGACAGAAAACAATAATAAAATTTTGAAAATCAGCTAGTACACTTTAAAAATGTGTTACTGTAGAGTTTTGTTTTATATGGTAATGAAGGATGAATGTTGTAAATTAAGCAAGTCACATAGGAGTCAAAAATATGATAGCTTGACCTTATTATTCCTTATACTTGCAGCATTCTAATACCCATTTTTTAAATGCACTGGTGTGTTTTGCTTTTAATCACAAACCTCCTTCATCTGAATGTAACACCCTGCAGAAGCTTTGCTCTTTCCACTCACCTGCTGGAGCAACCATTATTAAGTTTACAATGTGACAAATTCTTCATTTTCACCTATCTTTGCCCTCCATCACAGAAAATTCAGGATTGCAAAAGCTGTCATTCATTTCCTGTCTTTTGGTAGTATAATGAACAAAAGGTGGTTTGTGCCTCTTAATGTCTCTAGCAAGAGTGTGTTTATGCACTCTGAAAACTACAAAGACTCCTAATTTCTAATAGCTGTTTCCATCTGCTTCATTCTAATCACTAAGGACTCTATCTCATTTTGTCTTAAGTCAAAAGTTGCCTTCTCCATTCTTTTTATAGTATTTTCTATATTTTAGATGTCAAGCTGAAGTTTCAAAGCATAATTCCAGTCTACTGCCTCATTTCCAACTGGAAAATACTCTTTCTTTAAAAAAACTTCTGGTTTTTAACAGCTTGCAAATTAAAATATTGTGATAGGAAAAAGTCCTGAAATGTAGTATTATATTGAAGCTACAGAATTTTACCTTTACAAGGTAAAACTTCAGCTGGAAGGCAAGCTCTCAAAGGTAATAATCTGCCTTTCTTATGAGACACACCGCAACTTGCTAATACTTTTAATGAACTGAATTTATTTCTAAATCTAGATTTAAATATTACATAGAATCATAGAATCATTTTGATTGGAAAGGACCTTTCAGATCATTAAGTCCAACCGTTAACCTAGCACTGCCGTTAACCGTTAACAGCACAAGTCCACCACTAAACCATGTCCCTAAGCACCACATCTACACATCTTTTAAGTACCTCCAGGGATGGTGAATCCACCACTTCCCTGGGCAGCCTGTTCCAGTGTTTGATATGGCTTTCAGTGAAGAAGATTTTTCTAATATCCGATCTAAACTTCCCCTGGCGCAACTTGAGGCCATTTCCTCTTGTCCTATCACTTGTTATTTGGGAGAAGAGACTAACACCCGCCTCACTACAATCTCCTTTCAGGTAGTTGTAGAGAGCGATAAGGCTTCCCCTGAGCCTCCTTTTCTTCAGACTAAACAACCCCAGTGCCATCAGCTGCTCCTCATGAGACTTGTGCTCTAGACCCTTCACCAGCTTTATTGCCCTTCTTTGGACACACTCCAGCACCTCAATGTTTTTCTTGTAGTGCGGGGCCCAAAACTGAACACAGTATTCAAGGTGCGGCCTCACCAGTGCTGAGTACAGAGGGACGATCACTTCCCTAGTCCTACTGGCCACACTGTTTCTGATACAAGCCAGGATGCTGTTGGCCTTCTTGGCCACCTGGGCACACTGCTGGCTCATATTCAGCCAGCTCTTGATCAACACCCCCAGGTCCTTTTCTGCCAGGCATCTTTCCAGCCGCTCTTCCCCAAGCCTGTAGAGTTGAAAGGGGTTGTTGTGCCCCAAGTGCAGGAGTCGACACTTAGCCTTGTTGAATCTCATACTGTGGGCCTCAGCCCATCGATCCAGCCCATCCAGATCCCTCTGCAGAGCTTTCCTACTCTCAAGTAGATCAACACTCCCGATCAACTTGGTGTCATCTGTGAACTTACTGAGGGTGCACTAGATCCCCTGGTCCAGATCACTGATTACAGAATCACAGAATCACAGAATGTTAGGGATTGGAAGGGACCTCGAAAGATCATCTAGTCCAATCCCCCTGCCGGAGCAGGATTACCTAGATCATGTCACACAGGAACGCGTCCAGGCGGGTTTTGAATGTCTCCAGAGAAGGAGACTCCACAACCTCTCTGGGCAGCCCGTTCCAGTGTTCAGTCACCCTCACCGTAAAGAAGTTTTTCCTCATATTTATGTGGAACCTCCTATGTTCCAGCTTGCACCCTTTGCCCCTTGTCCTGTCAATGGATGTCACTGAGAAGAGCCTGGCTCCATCCTCATGACACTTGCCCTTTACATATTTAGAAACATTAATGAGGTCACCCCTCAGTCTCCTCTTCTCCAAGCTAAAGAGACCCAGTTCCCTCAGCCTCTCCTCATAAGGGAGATGTTCCACTCCACTGATAAAGATATTAAAGAGAACTGGCCCCAATACGGAGCCCTAGGGAACACCACTTTTGACTGGCCACCCACTGGATTTAACTCCATTCACCACAACCAGTTTTTTACCCAGAGAAGCATATGTCCGTCAAAGCCATGAGCAGCTAGTTTCTCCAGCAGAATGCTGTGGGAAACAGTGTCAAAGGCTTTACTAAAGTCTAGATAGACAGCATCCACAGCTTTTCCCTCATCCAGTAAGCAGGTCATCTTGTCATAGAAGGACATCAGGTTAGTCAAGCAGGACCTACCTTTCATAAACCCATGCTGACTGAGCTGGATCACCTGGTTGTCTTGGACGTGCCACGTGATGGCACTCAAGATAATATGCTCCATAACCTTCCCTGGCACCGAGGTCAGACTCACAGGCGTGCAGTTCCCCACATCCTCCTTCTGGCCCTTCTTGCAGATGGGCATCACCTTTGCTATCCTCCAGTCAACTAGGACCTCCCTGGTTAGCCAGAACTGCTGAAAAATGATGGAAAGTGGCTTGGTGAGCATTTCTGCCAGCTCCCTCAGTACCCTTGGGTGAATCCCTTCTGGCCCCCTAGACTTGTGTGTGTCTAAGTGGTGTTGCAGGTTGTTAACGATTTCCCCTTGGATTGTGGAGGCTTCATTCTGTTCTTCAACCCTGTCCTCCAGCTCAGGGGCCTGGATACCCTGAGAACAACTGGTGTTACTACTAAAGACTGAGGCAGAGAAGGCATTAAGGACCTCAGCTCTTTCCTCATCCTTTGTCATTATGTTTCCTCCCGCATCCAATAAAGGACGGAGATTCTCCATGGCCCTCCTCTTGTTAATGTATTTATAGAAACATTTTTATTGCCTTGTATGGCAGTAGCCAGATTAATTTCTAGTTGGGCATTGGCCCTTCTAATTTTCTCCCTGCATAGCCTCACAATATCTTTGTAGTCCTCTCGAATGGCCTGCCCTTTCTTCCAAAGCTTGTAAATTTTCCTTTTTTTCCTGATTTCCAGCCAAAGCTCTCTGTTCAGCCAGGCTGGTCTTCTCCCCACCAGCTCATCTTTCGGCACATGAGGACAACCTGCTCCTGTGCCTTTAAGATTTCCTTCTTGAAAAGCACCCACTCTCAAGTGTTACATTTGTTTTCTGTGTAGTTAAGTCCCAGTTTAACCATGAAAAAGCTCTACTTGGGAACACATGTAACATTTACACATGTGTAGAAAAATGTAGTGATATACACAGATACTTGCATTTTCATAAAGAAAAAATAATTCTATGTATTTTTGTAGAATGTTGGTTTTAACATATATTAACATAATTTTTACATATTTTAAGTTTTTTTGCTTTAATGTAGGATATTAAAGAGTAATCGCAAACTTGTTTAGCCTACCAAATAATAAAATACTGAACAAAGATATTACATATAGGCTAAGCTAACATATTTCTAATACCATGAATGCAAATTCACATATAAATTCTTCATTAAAGATGTATAATAGGCAATGAAAAGTCTTTGTGCAGCAGTCCTCATTGCTTGGTAATATAAAGATTTGGAGAGAACTTAAAGTATTTTATTTTACATCATGTGATGTATGTATGTGATGATATTAGCAGTGTTTTATAGTGAACACTAAACTAGTGAAGGAACTGGATAAAGTCTAGAAAGGAAATTACAAATTTTCTGTCAAAAAGAAGTTACTAATTAGACAACAGATACTGGTCAATTATCTTTGCTGATACCAGGCTCTGTTGGTGTGTGGATGTTTTTCCATGCCTTTCCTGTGGTGCCCTTGACTTTTTGTCAGTTGGAATCTCCTGTAGATTAATTAATTTTATAACAAAGAGATTGTAAAAGAAACAGTTGATAGAGCAGAAATCCAACATTTGCTCTTTTTAGAGAACTGAGAAATTGGAATGTTATCTCATATTTCCAAAGTCTGTGTAACTGATTCAATAATGCATTATAAGTTTAGAGTAAGCCTATAGTAATTAAATATGGATTTTCTATGACTTTATTAACACTTGCATTTGAAGTTATGCAATGTTTAATTACAAAAAACCTTTGAAAAAAAAGAAATAACTTGATATTTTTGTTTTCAAGTGGACAAATAAAGCAAATAGAAGGAAAAATAACAATAAACCATATTGATAGTAATGTGCATCTTTTAAAATAAGTTTTATATTAGTAATATAAGAAGCTTTATATTAATATGTAGTGAGTTAACCTTGTCTGACTGCCAGGTGCCCACCCAGCTGCTCTCTCATTACCTCTTCTCAGCAAGACAGGGGGAGAAAAAGATGAAAAAGCTCATGGGTCGAGATGAAGACAGGGAAATCTCTCACCAATTACTGTCACTGGCAAAACACACTCAACTTGGGGAATTAATTTACGGCAAATTAAAAATAGAGTAGGATGGTGAGATCCAAAGACAAAACTAAAAACATCTTCCCCCTCTCCTTCTTCCCAGGTTCAATTTCACTCCTTCATTCCTGACTCCTCTACCTCTTCCTCCCCCAAGCGATGTGGGGAAATGGAGGGCTGTGGTCAGGCCATAACTGTTCCTCTCTGCTGCTCCTTCCTCCTCACACTTTTCCCTGCTCCAACATGGGGCCTTCCCAAGGACTGCAGTCCTCCAGGGTAAACCTGCTCTACTGTGGGCCCTCTCCACTGGTTGAAATTCTTTCATGAAATATCCACCCGCCCCACCGGGGTCTCTTCCGGGGCCACAGGGGCATCTCTGCCGGGGCGCCCGGAGCCCCCCCTCCCCTCCTCCTGCTCTCCCCTCGGGGCTCGCAGGGCTATTTCTCACCCCGTTCCCCTCAGCCCTGGCTGCCGGGCAGCGTTTTGCCCTTTCTGAAACAGGCTTTCCCCGAGGCGCCCGCCCATGGCTGAGGAGCTCAGCTGTGCCCTGCGCTGGGGCCGCTGGAACCGACTGTGTCTGGCGCGGGGCAGCCCTGGCCTGTCTTCACACAGGCTGCCCTGCAGCCCCCATTGACCCACACTTTGCCATATAAACTCAATGTCATACATCTTTCACCATTTGCATTGCTACATCTCGATCCCTTAGATCTGATAGTTTATGGTTTTGGGGGTTTTCTTATACCTCTTGCATCATCCCCTATTTTTCTGAAGTTCATAATGGAGGAGAAAAAGGGAGGAAAGAAAAACCCACTAACTTAAATGCTTTGATAGCCACAGATGAGCATTCAAGTTTTTACAAGATTATCCAAGTGGAGGTTGCCTCTGATCTTTTAGAGGTTTAGCATTAGCACCAACAAGAAACTTGAACTGTCTTAAGTACACAAAAGTATTGTAAAGGTATTTAAACACATGTTTATATGCAAATTTAAGAGTTCTAGCACTAGTTTGATGTGTTACACCTTAGAAGTTATGCAGGAGTTCAGGAAACAGGAAAATTGTACAAGGCCCAGGGAGTATGACTGATGAAGAAAAATGGCATCGTAGCTCCCAAGAGGAAGAAAACAACCATTTAATACCTCCTAGACTTGCAAACAGGCATAAGGCCTGTTTTCCATGTCCGCAAAGAACGACACATGAACTAAAGGGCTTAAACTGCAGGAAGGAAGATTCATACTTGCCATCCATAAAGCTTCCCACTTAGCTATAGCATCGCAGCGGAATAGATTGTAAAAGGGGTTGTCCTCCATTGCAAGGGTTTTTAAAAAGTGAACTAAATAATCATCTGCCAGGACTGACAGAAATAATGGTAAAACATTCCCTTAGAAAAGGGACAGACTGATTGAATCTTAGGGCCTTTCAGGTATTGCTGTTTTACAGCTACATAAATAATTAATCATTACAAAGGGTAAATAAAAAATTATTCTGTAATACCAAAACCTTTTTCAGAAAAGGAAACATTAATGTCTGTAATTGGTAGAGTATAGGAAAATCTGATTTGAATTTTAATTAATACATTGCAGTCTTCTGAGAGGGGGAGTTTGTTTTTAACTTACTTATTTCTAAGGACAAAATAATTTATTTTTCAGTGGTTGAAAAATGGAACTGCTTTCATATATGGAAATATGACTGAAACATTTCTTCTTTTCACCCTTTACCTTCTCATAATATTTAAACTTCAATTACTCCAACACTAATAATTTTGCTCTTAGAGGTAGGACAAAAAGGTAACAAAAATTTTAAACTTTGAATCAAATAGACATTAATTTCCACTTACTAAAGTCTGAGATCTTCAAAAGAAAGTGTAAGTGGTGCCTGTCAGATGAGAGAGATTGAACTTGAACTGAGCTTCTCTATTAAGTAAAGATGAACAACAGGTTGAATAGGTGAATTTACAGATAGTGCTATGGAGAGGTCATCAACTCAGCAGAGGCTTTAATATGATTTATAAGTTTCTGATTTACTTGTTGACATGTCATGAAGTTTCACTGAAAGTATTTGTTATGTTCTCTAAAGTCAGAAAGAGCAGAACCTTAATTCCTGCATGTATTCTTTTTTGTAATTAACTTTGAGGAATGGATTGTAATAAAGTGAATCTGCATTACTGCTTAGTTTTGCAGCCTGCCAATATAGTTCTTCTTTGGATAGTAAAGATTTTGTCGCCACTTGAATAAGATGATTGAAAAAAAAAACAAACAGAGAAATTGTTAGGGGTTAAATGTCATACTCATTGGTACTGTATGGACATTAAAAAGGGTACAGTTTTTATTCTAACTTTGTAAGTCCACAAAGAGAAAACATGTATGTTTTACACTCTGGTATTCTTTATTTATTAAAGATGATCAACCATGCAAACAAAATTCAGAGCTTTATTAAATAACACTGTAAAAAAAATTAAAACTTTATTGAATAGTATCTGTGCGTGAGATGAGATACAGAATCTTAGAATATGAGTCTGTCTGGCCTAAAGGACAAACTGTCAGCTCACACAGAATTTGACAGAGATGTCGTCATTTGTTTAACAGAAAATCTTCACTTTTATGTACATAATTGTGTTCTCTGACTTGTTTTCAACATTTAATGCAATTGAAATTATTTTATTAAGAATGACTTTTGCCTTATCCTTAGATTGTTTGCCTTTTGAATTACACCTGTTTTATATTACTATATTATATCATATCATATTATACCATATCATATCATCATGGGATGTAGTTCATGATGCTGCTGTCTCATGACACTAACTTCCCATCCTCCCTGTTCTCCTTGGTGTTTAGTAAAATCCCAGAGGTTTATTTTATACTCAGTTCATGCTTTGCTGTATTTAATTCAGTTTTTACTCCTCTGTCCATTCTAATCAAATGTATTATTTAATCGTGATTTAAAGATACATACTGCTGGAACTGCTGCATGTGCATGTGTTCTTGAAACAGACTGTTGCATCATATTTAAAATGTTCTAACCTTATTTATTAAACTTATCAAGTAAGACTACTTAATTGCCTTCCTCCGTATCGTGCAAATACATTCTGCTATGCTCAGTATGCATTGTTCGTCATTAGTACTCCTTGTTACGTGCAGTGAACATGATCACAAACAGCTGTAGTGAATGAGAATGTTGAGTAATTTCAAATGGCAGCCTTTTTAAAGGTCAATGTCCTGTAACAGAAATTACTTGGAACAAGATTTTTATATTGGTGTCTTCCACCCAATTCAGATTTACTTTCTCTTTTTTTTTACTATAGCTGATGTAAACTAGTGCATCACAATAACTTCCAGCTCAATACTGATTCCCTGTTGCTGTTGAAACCAACAATCTTGTATATAAACTGTACTTTTATTATTACTCAGAAATCTTTCGGCTCCTTAGAGTTCTTAAGAACATCTAGTGGTAACCTAAACAAGGTAAAAGTCCAATAAATTTTTATTTATAATCTGGATGTATCTGCTGCAAGTAAAAAAAGTCAGAATTTTACAGTTTTCTGGCCGTGCTTGCCTTTAACTCTATTCCCATGGAGGTGAGATTGAAAAAATAGGGACAAAGATGTAACTGTAATCCTGTTGAGGATAACCCTTTTATCCCTGGGATATTCCTCCATAGTATCTGGCCTAGTTTAAATATACTTTATATTTCCAGAACCATGGAAAAGTATTATAGAACAATACACAATTGGGCCTAATGTGTCTGATCCTTCATCACCTGGTATCTTCTGAAGTCCTCTATCTGTGTAAAGAAAAAGTAAGGTACAGGTGTGATGGTGTCTGACTGCTGAAATATGGGTGCAAGCTGGAACACAGGAGGTTTCACTTAAATATGAGGAAGAACTTCTTTACGGTGAGGGTGACCGAACACTGGAACAGGCTGCCCAGAGAGGTTGTGGAGTCTTCTTCTCTGGAGACATTCAAAACCCGCCTGGACGAGTTCCTGTGTGATATGGTCTAGGTAATCCTGCTCCGGCAGGGGGATTGGACTAGATGATCTTTCGAGGTCCCTTCCAATCCCTAACATTCTGTGATTCTGTGATTCTGTGAATTAGCTCTGCAACGACTGCATGAGGTGTAAAGCAACATAGAATATGATGTGCTGTGAAATGGTTGTAAAGGTGTCAAAAAGTATCATCAACCAGAAATACTGTTGAATATCTGATAATTCTGTTGAACAACTGATAATTCTGTTGAACATGTTGTTGAACATTATAGACTACTTAGGAGATATCTTGAAACTAGTATAGAGTCTCTGAAACTAAGGAAAACTTACCAATTTTTCTTTTCAGTAGTGATTATCTTTTATTGTGTTTTAAGCTTAATCAATAGGTGAAAAAACAAAATACTTTTCAATGGACAGAGTATTTTAAATTAGAGTCAGAAGTTAATATACTAGTTTATAACTATATATGTCCCTATTTTATTTATCTTTTCATATAACTCCTTGTAAAATCTTGATCTCAGCAATATTTTGTTTAGAATTTTTTGATACATTTCTTTCTCTTCACCACATGAGATAGATAGAGAAGAATTGCCTTTAAAAAGTGCGATCTTCAGGACTGACTTGATATATTTGGTCAATTATGCTCCTCTTACATTTGACAGTTATATGGATTTATATATAGTCATCCAAACCTGTAAATCCACCTGTCTGGGTTTTTTTAGTATATCAACTTGCAAGAGTTTACAGGACATGGTTTCTTCACCTCATTTTAATCATTATGCTAAAATGTATTGCTGGGAAAAATGTGGGTTTCTTGGGAGCCTGCATGCAATTATTTGCTGTTAACCCAGCAGGCTTAGAATATCTGAGAATTATCCTGCAGGAAAGTAATTTGTCAAAAAGGTTTTCCTTTTATGAAAGGGAGAGGATGGGTTGGAGGAAATAATATGATGCTCTTGTTTGTAGACTTGTCAGGGGAGCAAATTAAAGCATATTTTGAATGAAAATGATATTATTTGATTGGTACATATCCTAAAAAACCTCATAGGAATTGAAGCCTTATTTTCAGAGAGCTACAGATACTTCTGTCACATTTGGAAATGTAGTATGTCTGTTAAAATGATCAGAAGTTGTAGATGTCCGTTTTAAAAGCTTTTAAGAAACATGCCTGTGTTACTCACTTGAAAGGGTCATACAGTGTTATGATGATGGCACAGCAGTGGATATGCCAATTTTGCAAAGTGAAACATTTCCTCCTAAGCAGTGTATTTGCTTTCTGTCTTTTAAGACATTAACAGAAGATTAACTGAAAGGTGAGTTGCAGCATGCTCTTCCTAGGAACTCAAGTAATTTTTACCCCATAGTCTAAGCTGAAGTCTCACGGAAGGAATTCTATCCATGTTGTTGAAAATTTAAGGACAAAGTCCATGGACACTGTTCAGTAACCTGACTGCTGATTTTGGCTGGGGTAGAGTTAATTATCTTCATAGTAGTTAGTATGGGGCTATGTTTTGGGTTTGTGCTGAAAACAGTGTTGATAATACAGGGAGGTTTTTGTAACTGCTGAGCAGTGCTTACACAGAGTCAAGGCCTCTTCTGCTTCTCTCACCACCCCACCAGCGAGTAGGCTGGGAGTGCACAAGAAGTTGGGAGGGGACACAGCTGGGACAGCTGACCCCAACTGACCAAAGGGATATTTTATACCATATGACATGATGCTCAGCATATAAAGCTGAGGGAAGGAGAAGGAAAGAGGGGATGTTCAGAGTGATGGCGTTCGTCATCCCAAGTAACCGTTATGCATGATGGAGCCCTGCTTTCCTAGAGATGGCTGAACACCTGCCTGCCGATGGGAAGTAGTGAATGAATTCCTTATTTCGCTTTACTTGTGCACACGGCTTTTGCTTTCCCTGTTAAACTGTCTTTATCTCAACCCATGAGTTTTCTCACTTCTACACTTCCGATTCTCTTCCTCATCCTGATGCAGGGGGGTGTGCGAACAGCTGTGTGGCGCTTAGTTGCTGGCCGGGGTTAAACCATGACACTGACATTACAAAAAAAAAGGCAGGGCTTCAGGAACATCTTTCTGATAAATTCTTCTAAGGATGTCTCTTTTCTAAAGTTTAGTACCTGTTGCCTGGTTTGTAGGAAGAAGAAATGAAAATAGAGGAAAAGAAATTAAAATAGCAGGAATTTTCCCAGGTCAAATGGCACCCAACATTCCCCCTTTAGCTTTGTTGATTTTTCAATATGTGTATGCATTTTTCATATTTGCATATTTCAATATGTGTATGCGGCGGCAGCAGCGAAAGCGGCGGCAGCGACTTGAGGTTAGTGTGGGGGCGAGGGCGACATCGGGCTTAACCGGGCGGTTTTTCATACTCTGGGCCCCCCCTGAGCCCCCCGCGAGCATCAGCCCCTAGCTGCTTCCCCCTGACCCCGGACCCAGAGGTTCCCGGCAACGAATCAGGAGAGGAGAGGGCGTAGCCGGAGGCACCGTGGAGGCACCGCGGGCGATTTAAGCGATTTAAACGCACCACTCCCTGTTATCGGGTGATAAAAAGTCTCCTGGAGGGCAGGGACTAGTCCCTGGCCAGAAGGGAGAGGGAGACTCAGCAGTGCCTGTGCGAGTCAGCAGTGACTGGGTGTGTCCCAGGGCAGGAGAGACTCCTCCAGGGCAGGAGAGGCTGCAGTCGTTTGCAGCTCGTTGGGGAGGGCGCTGACTCCCTACCAGTGCACAAGGCGAGGAAGGTGCCAAGGAGCTGTGAACCAGGGGTGGCACCAACAGGTATTTCCCAGTTCAGTGGAAGAACAATGGTATCTACCTGGTGGAAGAAGACCAAAATGGATGTGGGAACCCAGACAGAGCTCCCACGGAAGGAGGCGATGGTGCAGGTCGCAGGCTGCAGGGAATGCTACAGCGTCTCTGTGGTGTCAGGGGGCTGTGTGCGCTGTGAGCAAGTAGATGATCTGCTTGGCCGAGCGGCACAGCTGCAAAGCCAGGTTGAAAGGCTTCAAGCCGAAGTAGAAAGGCTTAGGAGCATTCGGGAGGCTGAAATGGAGATAGACTGGTGGAGCCAGGCTCTGCCCTCCCTGCAACAAAAATGGGAGCACCTGCCAGAGAGCTCCCAGGATTGAGGGACCCCTGTACTCTGCCCCTCTCAGGTGGAAAACAATAACCTAGAGGAGAGGAGTGAGTGGAGGCAAGTCTATGGCCGTGGCAAAAGGCGAGTGCCCTCCTTGCCTACCTTGCCTCCACAGGTGCCTCTGAGCAATAGATATGAAGCCCTAGTGGAATACAGCCGGTCCAATGGGGATGTGGTGGAGAGGCAACCTATATCAGAGGTCCCACCACAGTCAGAAAAACCTGACAGGCGTATAGCTACCTCCTCCACAAGGAAGAAGAGAAGAGTTTTAGTGGTTGGAGACTCCTTCCTAAAGGGATCTGAGGGCCCAATATGCAGAGCTGACCCCCATCACAGGGAGGTCTGCAGCCTGCCTGGAGCCCGAATCAGCGATATCACCAGGCAACTCCCCAACCTGGTGAAGGCCACAGACTACTACCCCCTGCTGATCTTCCAGACAGGTGGGGAAGAAGCTGCATCCCGTAGTCTGAAGGGGATGAAAAAGACTACAAGGCCCTAGGACGGTTGGTGAAAGAGTCTGGGGCACAAGTTGTTTTCTCCTCCCTCCTTCCATTTTCAGGTGATGACGTGGGATGGAATAGTAGGATTCTCTCTATTAACGCCTGGCTACGAGACTGGTGCTACAGGCAGGGCTTTGAGTTCTTTGATAATGGCTGGTTTTATAAGACACCAGGCGTGACAGTGATACATGGGAAAGGTTTATGTCGTAGGGGCAAAAGGGTTCTGGGACAGGAATTAGCAGGGCTCATTCGGAGAGCTTTAAACTAGATTCGAAGGGGGATGGGGTAGTAGCTGGGCTTGCACCACTGGGGCAACGCTCTAGTGTTGAGGGAGACCAGGAGGCCTCCCATCCTCCTGGGGTGAAATCGGTGTGCCCAGCTCGCTTCCTGAAATGCCTGTACACCAATGCACGCAGCATGGGGAATAAACAGGAGGAGTTAGAAATCCGTGTTCGGTTGGGGGGCTATGATCTAGTGGCAATTACAGAGACTTGGTGGGATGCCTCGCATGACTGGAATGTGGTCATGGATGGCTATGTCCTGTTCAGGAAAGACAGGCCGCTAAGGAGAGGTGGTGGAGTTGCTCTTTATGTGAGTGAGCAGCTAGAATGTATTGAGTTCTGTCCAGGGGCGGATCAGGAGCGAGTTGAGAGTTTGTGGGTGCGAATTAAGGGGCAGGCTGGCAGGGGTGATACTGTTGTGGTATTACAGGCCACCGGATCAGGATGAGGAGGGTGATGAGGCCTTCTACAGGCAGCTGAGAGCAGTCTCGCAATTACAGGGCCTGGTTGTCATGGGGGATTTCAACTCCCCTGATATTTGCTGGGAGGCCTACTCAGCCAGCCATCCTCAGTCCAGGAGGTTCCTCCAGTCCGTTGATGATAACTTTCTGATGCAAATGGTGGATGAGCCAACTAGGAGAGGAGCGCTGCTTGATCTTATCCTCACTAACAAGGAGGGTCTGGTTGAAGAGGTGAAGGTTGAGGGCAGCCTTGGCTGTAGTGACCATGAGATGGTAGAGTTCAGGATCTCATGTGGCAGGAACAGAATAGCTAGCAGAATCACAACCCTGAACTTCAGGAGGGCCAACTTTGGCCTTTTCAAGCAATTGCTAGGGGAAATCCCATGGGACAGGGTACTAGAAGGTAAGCGGGCGCAAGATAGTTGGTTAGCATTCAAGGACTGCTTCTTCTGAGCTCAAGATCAGAGCATTCCAGCAGGTAGGAAGTCAAGGAAGGGTAGCAGGAGACCTGCATGGTTAAACAGGGAACTGCTGGGCAAACTCAAGTGGAAGAAGAGGGTGTAGAGATCATGGAAGGAGGGGCTGGCCACTTGGGAGGAATATAAGTCTGTTGTCAGAGGATGTAGGGAGGCAACTAGGAAAGCTAAGGCCTCCTTGGAATTAAACCTTGCAAGAGAGGTCAAGGACAACAGAAAGGGCTTCTTCAAATACATTGCAGGTAAAGCCAACACTAGAGGCAATGTAGGCCCACTGATGAATGAGGTGGGGGCCCTGGAGACAGAGGATAAAAAGAAGGCGGAGTTACTGAATGCCTTCTTTGCCTCTGTCTATACTGCTGGAGGCTGTCCTAAGGAGCCCCGGACCCCTGAGGCCCCAGAAGAAGTCGGGATAGAGGAGGAATCTGTCTTGGTTGATGAGGGCTGGGTCAGGGACCAATTAAGCAATCTGGACATCCATAAATCCATGGGCCCTGATGGGATGCACCCGCGGGTGCTGAGGGAGCTGGCGCAAGTCATTGCTAGGCCACTCTCCATCATCTTTGCTAAGTCGTGGGCAACGGGAGAGGTGCCTGAGGACTGGAGGAAAGCGAATGTCACTCCAGTCTTCAAAAAGGGCAAGAAGGAGGACCCGGGTAACTATAGACCGGTCAGCCTCACCTCCATCCCCGGAAAGGTGATGGAACAACTTGTTCTTGGTGCTGTCTCTAGGCACATCAAGGATAGGGGGATCATTAGGGGCACTCAGCATGGCTTCACCAAGGGGAAGTCATGCTCAACCAACTTGATAGCTTTTATGAGGATGTAACCCGGTGGATAGATGATGGTAAAGCTGTGGATGTGGTCTATCTCGATTTCAGTAAAGCGTTTGACACGGTCTCCCACAGCATCCTCGCAGCTAAACTGGGGAAGTGTGGTCTGGATGATCGGGTAGTGAGGGGGATTGTGAACTGGCTGAAGGAAAGAAGCCAGAGAGTGGTGGTCAATGGGACAGAGTCCAGTTGGAGGCCTGTGTCTAGCGGAGTCCCTCATGGGTCGGTACTGGGACCAGTTCTATTCAATATATTCATTAATGACTTGGATGAGGGATTAGAGTGCGCTGTCAGCAAGTTTGCTGATGACACAAAACTGGGAGGAGTGGCTGACGCGCCGGAAGGCTGCGCAGCCATTCAGAGGGACCTAGACAGGCTGGAGAGTTGGGCGGGGAGAAATTTAATGAAATATAAGAAGGGCAAGTGTAGAGTCCTGCATCTGGGCAAGAACAACCCCATGTACTAGTACAAGTTGGGGGCAGACCTGTTGGAGACCAGCGTAGGGGAAAGGGACCTGGGGGTCCTAGTGGACAAGAGGATGGCCATGAGCCAGCAGTGTGCCCTTGTGGCCAAGAAGGCCAATGGCATCCTGGGGTGTATTAGAAGGGGCGTGGTCAGCAGGTCACGAGAGGTTCTCCTCCCCCTCTACTCTGCCCTGGTGAGGCCGCATCTGGAATATTGTGTCCAGTTCTGGGCCCCTCAGTTCAAGAAGGACAGGGAACTGCTAGAGAGAGTCCAGCGCAGAGCCACAAAGATGATTAAGGGAGTGGAACATCTCCCTTATGAGGAGAGGCTGAGGGAGCTGGGTGTCTTTAGCTTGGAGAAGAGGAGACTGAGGGGTGACCTCATTAATGTTTCTAAATATGTAAAGGGCAAGTGTCATGAGGATGGAGCCAGGCTCTTCTCAGTGACATCCCTTGACAGGACAAGGGGCAATGGGTGCAAGCTGGAACACAGGAGGTTCCACTCAAATATGAGGAAAAACTTCTTTACGGTGAGGATAACTGAACACTGGAACAGGCTGCCCAGAGAGGTTGTGGAGTCTCCTTCTCTGGAGACATTCAAAACCCGCCTGGACGCGTTCCTGTGTGATATGGTCTAGGCAATCCTGCCCCGGCAGGGGGATTGGACTAGATGATCTTTCGAGGTCTCTTCCGATCCCTAACATTCTGTGATTCTGTGATTCTGTGATATGCATTTTCTTTTTTGAGAGTGAGCATATAACAGCTTTTCAACTTACCAAGATGAAAAGTAACATATTTGATCGAAGTCTGGTAAGCAAGGGGAAAATACAAAAGGAATGTAAAAGATTGCCTTTAATCAATCATTTAATATGGTGCTGTCACAAAAAAATTTATTTCTTTAAAAAAACAAAAGTAGGAATTGTCTGAAACGTCTCTTTTTGTGATTGTTAATGAGTAGTTCTGTTCCCATTTTTATTGAAAAGTTTTGCAAATAAAAATGTGTAAGTCCAGTTGTGAAATATTTACAAGCTGTTATCTGTTTCTAGTTTTTGTTTCAGACATACTGGTATTTACTCCATTAGTACTTACTGTGACAGCACTGTTCAGTTATTTTAAGGAAGCCTGCAGCTTCAGTACTTTGATATTGCTATATTTCTCATTGAGATTCCTTCAACATGTCCAAACGAGTTTGGAATAATGTTCTGAGCAGCTGTAAAGCCAGCAGACATTCGGACAGGAGTCTTTTATTCCAGAGCAGCCATACTTTGTCAAGTGGAAAACTATGTTCAAAGGCATTAGACTAGAAAAGAAAAACTTTGCCTGGTCAGAATGAAACCATAAACTTCTTACTTCAAACAAATATTCTAAAAGGAGGGAAAAAAAAAAAAAAGAAAAATCAGAAAAAATCCTCTGTATTGAGACAACAAGGTTTATAGTACATTCTGTCTTCTTTATTATACCCCTTTGAAACATCAAACTTCAAAAGCAGTTCAGTGTTCTCCACTACATTTCTCTTTTCATGTAATCATTCCTGCCCACATGCCTCACATCTGCTTCTTTCATTGTTGAAGTAACATCAGTACAATAGTGATTAGGAACAAGTCACATTTACATAGAAATAGTGGACTTCTGTTTTTTGATCAACATACCTTTTTAACTGTTACATTTTGTTACAGATCTGACCGTTCTTGGTGTCATTCAGCATTGACTGAATCTCTCCAGAGGGAAAGAATTAGTTGATAGCTGTCAGATTAGTAAACTTCAGTGACAAAGGCAAGGAAAATCTGGCCCAGTTTGGGTACCTTACATCTGCAATTGGTCAGACTCATGTGGGTATATGCACGTGTGTGTGTGTGTGCATGTGTAGATGTGTAAGATATCTTGTGAAGAGACATTTCCATTTAATTCTGTCAAGTAATCATAACCACAACAATTTTATAATTTAGTGAAGATAGAGGAATGTATCAAGATCATTACATGAAATAGTATTCTGTCAAAAGTATATGATCAAGACACAAGTGGCAAAGCCATTCCTGTGTACACAAGTATCCTTTTAGATCACTTAAAATTTTATTTTAGTTCTCCGTGAATGCATCTTCTGCTTGCAAGTACAGCTTTTTCTATGATTCATGTTTGGATGTTAAATATGTGTGTATATAACTTGACAGTTAGAGAACTACTTCATAGATTAAACCTGTAACTTGCATTCTTATATGGACAGCTAAAATGTGTGACATACAAAAGCATGGACATCTGCAAAGTTATTTTTCCTTTGACCTCTTTGCTAATATGCACTTTGTAAGGCATAAAAATATTATTTTTCGGGTTTGTTTGGGGGGAAAAAACGTGTTAACATGACAGGTTTTTTTTCAGACAATACTCCCAAGATAGCTTAGCCACTAAACTTATTTAGATTATTCAATTTTAAAAATTAACCTTTAAAGACTGATGCATTAAAATCTGTTCATTTACCTGATACACTCAATAATCTATATTCTCCTAATTTTACACATGTTTTAGGATAGCAAATGATAATTATTACAGTCCTAATTAAAAAAAATAATAAATATAGAATCATAGAATGGTTTGGTTTGGAAGACATCTCTACAGATCATCTAGTCTAACGCCCCTCCCATGGGCAGGGACATCTTTCACTAGATCAGATTGCTCAAAGCCCCATCTGACCTGACCTTGAACCCTTCTAATGGTGGGTTATTCACAACTTCTCTGGGCAATCTGTTCCAGTGTCTCACCACCGTCATGATAAAAAATTTCTTCCTTATGTCCAATCTATAGCTATCTTCTTTCAGTTTAAAACCACTGCCAGTTATCCTGTCACTACAGGCCTTGGTAAAATATCTCCCTCCATCTTAGAATCATAGAATCATAGAACAGTTTTGATTGGAAAGGACCTTTCAGATCATCAAGTCCAACCATTAAACTAACAGTACCAAGTCCACCACTAGGGATATAGTTTAGGGATATTGTTTAGTGGTTATCTTGGTAGTGTTAGGTTAATGGTTGGACTCGATGATCTTAAAGGTCCTTTCCAACCAAGAAGATTCTGTGATTCTGTAAATCATGTCCCTAAACACCACATCTACTTGTTTTTCAAATACGTCCAGGGTGGTGACCCCACCACTTCCCTGGGCAGCCTGTTCCAATGCTTGATAACCCTTTCAGTGAAGAAATTTTTCCTGATATCAAATCTAAACCTCCCCTGGCACAACTTGAGCCCATTATCTCCCATCCTATCATTTGTTACCTGGGAGAAGAGACTAACACCCTCGCGTGTACAACCTCCTTTTAGGTAGTTGTAGAGAGTGATAAGGTCTCCCCTGAGCCTCCTTTTCTCTAGACTAAACAACCTGAGTTCCCTCAGCTGCTCCTCATAAGACTTGTTCTCCAGACCCTTCACCAGCTTCGTTGCCCTTCTTTGGACTCTCTCCAGCACCTCAATGTCTTTCCTGTAGTGAGGGGCCCAAAACTGAACACAGTATTTGAGGTGCAGCCTCACCAGTGCCGAGTACCGGGGGGATGATCACTTCCTTAGTCCTGTTGGTCACACTATTTTTTATACAGGCTAGGATGCTTTTGGCCTTCTTGGCCACCTGGTCACACTGCTGGCTTATATTTAGCCTTGTTGAATCTCATAGTTATAAGACTTCTTTAAGTACTGAAAGGCTGCAATAATGTCCATTTTTTTGGCATTCCTCTGGACATACTTTAACAGTTCCATGTCTGTCTTGTACTGGAGATCCCAGAGCTGCAAGCAGTACTCCAGGTGTGGTCTCACGAGAGTAAAATAAAGGGGGAGAACTACCTCCCTCAACCTACTGGCCATGCTTCTTTTTATGCGGTCCAGGATACGGTTGGCTTTCTGGGCTGCAAGTGCACATTGACAGCTCATGTCCAATATTCTGTCCACCAGTAGCCCCAAGTCCTTCTCCACAGGTCTGATCTCAATCCGTTCATCCCCCAGTCTGTAGTGATATTGGGGATTGCCCAAACATGGGTTCAGAACTTTGCACTTGGCCTTGTTGAACTTCATGGGATTCACATGGGCCCACTCCTCAAGTCTGTCAAGGTGCCTCTGGATGGCATCCTTTCCCTCCAGCGAATCAACTGCACCACCCAGCTTGGTGATGTTGGCAAACTTGCTGAGGGTGCACTCAATCCCACTGTCTATGCCATTGATGAAAATATTAAGTAGTGGTCCCAGTACAGACCCTTGAGGGGCACCACTTGTTACTGGTTTCCACTTGGACATTGAGCCATTGACCGTAACTCTTTAGATGCAACCATCCAACAAATTCCTTACGGTCCAGCCATCAAACCCATATCTCTCCAATATAACAGCAAGAATGTTGAGGGGAGCCATATCAAAGGCCTTAGAGAAGTCTAGGTAGATGACCTCTGTAGCTCTTCTCTTGTCCACTGATGCAGTCACTCCATCACTGAAGGCCACTGGATTAGTCAGGCACAATTTGCCCTTAGTGAAGCCATTTTGACTATCTCTAGTCACCTCCTTGTCTTCTGTATATTTTGACATGTCTTCCAGGAGGATCTGCTCCATGCTGTTACCAGGCACAGAAGTGAGGTAATTCTACAGTCTTCCTTTCTACCCTTTTTAAAAGTGGATGCAATGTTTCCCTTCTTCCAGTCACCATGGACTTTGCCTGATTGCCACAACTTTTCAAATAAGATGGAGAGTGGCTTGGCAACTACACCAGCCAGTTCCCTCAGGATCCTTGATGCATCTTGTTGGGTCCTATGGACTTGTGCATGTTCAGGTTCCTCAAGTGGTCTTGAACCTAATCTTCTCATACGATGAAAAGGACTTCATTCCCCTAGTCCCTGTCTTGAGTTTCAGGGGCTTAAGAGATGTGGGAAGAGAGATTACCATTGAAAACTGAGGCAAAAAACGATTGGTGAGTACCTCTGCCTTCTCCATGTCAGCTGTCACCAACATGCCTGTCTTATTTACCAAGGCAGTACATTTTTTTTAGTCTTCTTTTTCTGGCCAACATACCTATAAAAACCTTTATTATTTTCACATCCTTAGCCAAATTCAACTCCAACTGCACCTTAGCTTTCATAATCCCATCCCTACACATCTAGGAAATGTCCCTATAGTCTTCCAAAGATACATGTCTTTGGTTTCACTGCCTGTACATTTCCTTCTTACACTTTAGTTTGACCAGGAGGTCCCTACTGAGCCATGCTGGTTTCCTGCCTTCCTTGCCTGATATGTGGGAATCAAGAGCTCTTGCACTTTAAGGAAAATGTCCATAAAGAGCTGTTCAGCTGTGTTCAGCCCGTTTGGCCCTGAGGGCTGTTTCCCATGGGGTCCCATCCATGAATTCCTTAAACACCTAAAATATTGTGCTATGTGCTATTACTAATTTAAAATATTTGTAGATGGCCATATTTTCTAGATATGAAAAATTGCTGTTTTCAGAAGGGAAAAATAACAACGCGTAAAAGCTGGCAGTGATCAAGTGAGACAACTGTCAACTCTCTCCTTTGCTTAGCCATAAATTCTAGATTAGAGTGGAAAACAAGTAGTTCCTGAAAAAAATTTGCTTGATTGGGAAATCAGCCCAAAAACTTTTTAAATATGTTGTTGGACAACCATCTAGCTCTCTTGAAAGCACTCACATGCTAACAAATCAGATAAATCTTCCAGAAAATGTCTTGCATTTTTTTCTAAAAAAAACCCAAATGGGGACTCTCTAAATTGGAACATTGACAACTATTTTTCTCATGACAGTTATTCTTTAAAGCCTGTAATTAGGAGCATGGAACCTGTCCCCAAACTACATCATTAATATCCGAGTCTCTCACATTGCAGTTGACAATAATAAAATTTGTTTAGATATACTGTTTCCTTGTTTAAATGAGAGTATTTCAGCTTAATTTGAGACTTGGTGGATGTTATGGCAAAAAAAAGAACTTTGTCGTGGTCCTTTGACAATTGCAGAGTACAGAAAGCTTGTGTCCCAGGAGCTCAGATTCCAAGCACTGATTTTGCCATTGCCCTGGTGTCATCCACAATTATGTTTATTTTGAGCTATTTGTTGAGGAGCTGTGGCAATCTGGAAACTGATAGTGTGAACTGGGGAAAATGACATTCAGGAAGCAGGATATTTCTAATTATATCTATTGAATGTTTATGTTGAATTTTTAACTTCTCCAGGAATTGCTGGTCGCTCCCCAGCCAGGGCCTCTCCCAACACCCCAGCCAGAAGCAGGGCAGCCTGGGGGCACCGGGGCAGCCCTGGCCCTGGACATCGGTCACTTCCCTGGGAAGGGGACAGAGCTGGGTGCAAATCAGTGGGTAGGACTGTGACGTGGCGGTGGCCACTGCTCAGGCTGGGCCCCACAGCAGAGCCTGGGCTGGGAGCAGATACTGGGGCTGGAGGCTAGCCCTGGAAGCCATCTCCCTGCAGCACTGCTGGAGCTTCTCCCCACCACCACCAGGGAAGCAGCCTGATGGAAGCCGTGTATATGGATATGTGCATACATGTGTATCTATGTATAATTCACATAACTACCACTCATATATGTATATATGTGTGTGTGCATCTGAATACAGTTATATGAATTTAATGGTACAAGAAAGCCTGCTGTCACTGTGATGACCACCTTATGATTTTGTGTATGGCTGATGCAGGTTCTTGCTTAAGGAGTTACTCATAGTGTTGAACTTCAGGCTAAGGTTAAGTTCTTCTTTAGGTATGAGACATAGAGGATACCTTCTCAAAACTGTGATACATATTGCTAGGTGGGAAATTGATTTTCAGATTAATTTTATTTTAATCATAGCCCTAAATTGGGATTTTCTGTAAATGTGCTCAGTGTCCTAAATTTGCTTTGTAAGCTTTAGTAATAAATTTTTGCATCTTTGCTCTTTCTGTGTAATGAAAATACACCATAATTTTGCATGTGGTTTGCAGAATACACCCAAAACCATTTGAAATATACTTTTCTGTCTTTTCAAGATTTCTGGCATGCTTACTCTGAGATGACTTTTCCAATATCCTGACATAATGCATTGTTTCTCATATGATCAATATCACAGGGTATTAGGAAAGCTATTCACTCCTAGACTGATGTGGATTTCTAAACTGACTGTTGCTTCTCATCTTTTGTTTCTTGATTTGTTCTTCAGCGTCTCCACATTTTTATGCATAGAGACTAGGAGAAATAATCTCATTAATTATACAGGAATTGTGTAATCTTGCTGTAATTGCCTCAGAATTCAGATGCCAGAATTGTTCATGTGGGAAGTAAAACATTTTTTGGCATTTTTCCCAGAGTATGCCATTTCATGCTTAGTTACAATACATGGAAATTTTTGAAGTGAATACCTATGCTTCAGTTATGACTGTAGGCAGTAAATGAAGCAAATGCTTAAAATCTATTCTGGTCTGCAAATATTGTTCTGACTAAAAGACCCTTTCTTTAATAGTAGAGACTTTCACATTTTTTTACCTCCTTCAATATAATGTTCAGGAATCTTTTCCACTAACATGGTGTGTTTATAGACTGGTCTTCACTGTTCTTGACTGTGAAAATTTAGCATTGTTTTATATCAGAATGCTCTAGGCTGCCAAAGTAATGGACAGCTCATTCAATGAAAATCAAGTTTTATATTTTCTTCAATTTCCTTGTACCCTTGTATTACATGCCTTAGTATTCTTATACAGAATTGTTATACTCCTATAGTTATATAGAACATATATTATCCTAAACATTACTGGTGGGTTTGCAAACTCTAATCTACAAGAATTTATAGTTAAAAAGATTTCTGTACCTTAACATAGGGTTTTATATGAAATCAGTCAAAAATATCAACAAGTGCAGGCTCTCCTCTTTGATTCAAATGTGATTACCCTAAATTCTTTTGCAAAGATATTTTCATCTTGCAAGAATATCAGAAAATTACCGCAGTTCTTTCTTTTTTTTTTAATAATTACTGACTTTTTATGTATTTATATTTTATATATTTTTATATATACAATTTATAATTTATATATTATATAAATAAATTTTATATATTGGTAATATATAAAAATTATAATTTTTATAATTCTTGACTAGTTGCAATTTTAGAGTACTCTTGAAGCATAACACTGGTTATTTATATCAGAATGTTACATGAAAACCTCATTTCAGACCAAGTCTTACTGCTAAGTGCTATATCAAAGTATAAGAGGTTGTTCTCTTTTTAAAAGATTGACACAAAAAAGATGCAGCACAGAATTACAAGGATTTGGTTCACAGAAGGTATTCATCATGATCTTTTGCTTGTTTTATTTATTGGAATGTTTTAATTCTTTTTCATTTTGAAGAAAATGAGAATAATTTACTTGTAAGATTGTAATACTGCACCACATCTGCGTGTTTATATTTTTGAGATGACTGGAACAAAATACAAGGGGTGCATTGCTTTTAATTTTCCAGCCACCTGTATTCCAGCACTATAACATGCACTTTGGAATCTTGGGTCCTCAGAGTACATTAGATAAAGGCCAATAATCATTGTCAAGAGCTAAACATTTATAAACAGCGTAAAGCTTTTTGCAATCCCAACAAGTCTAGAATAAACTTCCCATCATGCAAAAGCGCTCCCTCCAGATGCTTTCAGATTACAATAAACAAAATGCATTAGCTTGAAAAATGCATGCTCCGTTTCCTCTCTTGCTTTTGTAAATAACTGGGTTGTTCATATAAAGCTTGTAGAATGTTGTGTTTTATAATATAAAATTTCATTTTTTTTTATGGAAAATGTAGATCAGTTATACCCTAGATGTAAAATTATCTTTCAAAAGCTTTTTGGTTTGTTATATTTTCCTTTTTAAATGATACTAGGGTCCTTGAAAGAAAGCAGGTTTTCTTGGTTTTAAAATTTCCTTTACCCATGCTGCTTGCAGAGATCATAATCAAGACAAGATAATCCTCCATTTGGCATCCTAATTGTTTCCATTATAACTGACTGACAGAGCTTTACAGTACTATGAAATGCTACTAAAATGAGGATCAAATTGTTTTCTCATTCTGAAAAAAAAATTACAAAAGAGGAGTAGATCTTCCTGAAAGTTTTGTGGTATTGTGCACTTGAGAAGGGTAAGCTTCTAATACTTTCTCTAGGGAGAAGCTTGTAAACGATAAATCAGCATGTAACCCTTGGAAATGTTGGCAATATAAGTATAGACTTATTTTTCCCCTTCTGTCCCAAATGCCTTTATATTACATCCATAAAGATAATGAAAATAAGGTAATGAAGATACTGCTTTAATTTTGGTCGTCTTCAGGTGCCCATTTGCTATATGAAGAGTTCATGCTATTATCCCATACTGAATTAAGCACACAGGTCAGAATGAAAATGGAAACACAAGTCAGCAGTTAATTCTTGGATCCAGTTCATTTAATGATCCACTTTGTGGCACAGTGCAGAGTCTTTTGCCTGTGTCTGTTTCTTAAACTGTATCCGTGTTGAGCTAGGAAATAGCACTACTTTGGAATTGTGAAGATTTCCCTCTTCAAGTGGAGGAATGTGCTCTTTCTCTCTCTCAATAGATTTCTGAGTAATTTAGCCATCTCCAGTTAAGCAAAGTTTTCCTGCCTGCTGTTCAGCAGGACTTTTATCCTGAGATCATAAGGAGTTATGTTTCAGAGATTTTGGGTTTGGTTCATTTCGGTCCTAGATTCAGCAAGATCCGGTTTTCAACAGCAAACTAATTTTAGAGCCGAGTTATTTCTGTGACAATTTTTATTACCATAATTTTCATTTTTATTCTTTTTTTTCTATTTAATAGTTTCTTCCTAGGTATGGACCTTGAAGTCAATACTACAAAATAAGACTAATGTAAGCGAATGCTTAAAGAAAACATACATTATGGGAAATCTTCAGCTGAAAATTAAATATTACTTCATATGCTAGAGTTTTATATAAACAACAAATCACTTTTTTTCCCCATATTAGTGAGCAAATTAATTATAGAATGAGATTCTGTTGACTGTAAAGATGGTTGTAAATATTGGGTGTCTTGAATGAGTTGAACATGTGAGGGTTCAAACTCAGAATAAATTGCTTTTAATTCTACTTCATCCCTTCAACAAATTGCAGTAACTAATTTGCTTTGAACATGACTGTACTTGTAACATGTTTAACAGTAAATGGTCCTTATCCATCCTGAAGAAGGAACCCTACAAACCATGATGTGAGAAGGTGTAAAATGCTCTACTCAGCCTTGGCTAGAAGGAATCAGATTAATGAACTATTGCTTTCCTGGAGACTAGATAGCTGTACAGAGAAGCCTGGCTAAGCATGTGCCTAACTAAAAGTGAACAGAAATAGATGATCTATCAACATATTAGAAGTGAATTTGTAAACATGAAATGAAGTGAAGTCTGACCAGTTCAGAGAGATGACAGGAAAACAAGCTTTCCTTATCTAACTGAGGAAACTATAGCTGGTCTTTTGCCTCAGCCTGTTTCTTTTAAAAGTCAGTAAAATTAATGGATTAAGTAGTCTTCCTTTTTGCCAGTGATGGTAGTTTATAAATCCTTCATCCCTCACCTCCTGCCCTTTAGAACATCCTGGATTATGCTGGTTTGGGGCCTATTATTGTCCATTATCATTGACTATGTTACTTAAATATGTATAGCCACAGATTCTTTGATCTTGTGGTTTGAAATAACCGCATTTTGCTCTGTAATATATTCATTTTCGCTTATTGTGTTATTGATAGAAAAGAAAATCATACCAGAACTTTAAGAGTGCTTGAAGTAAAGCAAAGACAAAATCCTACCAAAAATATTTTAGCCTCAAAGTATATTGACATGGTTGTTTGTAGGTAAAAAAAATGTGGCAAAAACTAGTCCTTTTCCAGTGTGAATACAAGCAGTCATTTTCCATTGCAAGTTGAATATGTTGTGCAAGGCTTTCATTGTCTGTTACATCACTTCTACCAGTGCTACATCAAGAACAGATGGTAAGTCTCCCTACAGACGTTTCTCAATGAAGTAACCAGTCTTCTGTGCTTTTGTTGTAGAGGTCAGAAAAGGTCCTACACCTACCCCTCCCTCCATTGCTATCGTTTCTTCCCAGAGGGTCATATTGGGGCAGACACTCCTGAGCACTCCTTTTAATTTCCTGCTATTGTATGTTATATGTGTGTCACTGCAAAGATGAGCAGTCTTATTTCTGAATTTTTTGAAAATGCATAATAAATAATTTTGCATTAAAACTTCTTGATAGTTTATGCAAAAGATCTGTATTGGTGAATCAATTTTGAGAAAAATCTCCCAAATGGGGGCAATGGAGAGGTGGACAGGGAATACTGGCTTAATGTATGACAAGATCTCAGACAAGAGTTACTACTCTCAGATAACACTTCCTTGTTAGCATCCACTTCAGAGGAAGAGGCTGTTAACACCACAGTATAATAATTTTTGAAGTTACAGAGTCATGTTTCAAAATGAATGTTATTTAACCACTTACTGTATCGCAAATGAATTTTGACTTTATAGAAACAAATAAGAGTGGGAATTTTCATCTGTTTTGATAAATTTTGACCTACTATCAACTGACAACTTCCAGCTTAGCATGCATACCTTAATGTGACCTTTAGTATATAGTTACAGATTAATGTACCTGATGGTGAAAATGTTTTACAAAACCATGTATGGTAGTGTAGCTTTTAGAAAACATCAGCTATTATTTCTGTGGCCCTTGAGTTTATAAAACAAATTAGTTTATGTACAATACCATGAATTATTTAACTACAGCTACCTCTATGTCAAAGCACATACAAGAGCTCTTTACATACACAAGTTGGCCTTGAAAACGAGATCATTGTTATTTCAGGAATTGATCCAAACCAGCAGTGTTGAACTGAAGCTAATATACACAGGAATCTTTAACCTGTGCTTATCGTGGATTTATATGTGTATAGTCACATAATTGCAGTTAGTAGTGATTGCAGGCAAGACCTGCTTGGCCTGTGATAAGAACTGATTTTATATAGTACTTTTTTGTGCAAAAGTATGTGCATTTTGCTTATTTTCTGCATGGTTTCTGCAAGCATTTTCAGTTAATGCTCTGGAGATAATATAAAGGAACCGGGTAAATGTAACACAAATCCAGGTTTTGATGGGATAATGTTTGACAAGTTCTGTTCTCATTGTAGATGCTGTTATTTTAACAGGTTTGTTAACTTCAACCTCACCAATCAATGTCCTCTGCCTTTTCTCTTGGTAATGCACTTAAGTACAGGAGAATATTGCTCTATGTACTTTTTGCAACTCAAACTGTTCATTGGAACAGAAGAGGATTTAAATTCTAAATCACCTCTATCTGTATAATATTTCCACATTGTAATGAGTACCTTATATCAAAGGGTTAAGAGGATAGTCGTCATTCAGGATCAGTTATAACTGTTTCTTAAAAGAAAATTAAAATTAAATGTTAAAACAGAAATTAAATATTAAAATGGAAAGTTGGAGATTTAAAAACAAAATGAAGAAATTCCAACAAGGAAAGAAAAAAAAAAATTAAGAAGGTAAAATTGAAACATAGCATCCAGTGGGCCCAAACATTTACACTTACTGCTAGGGCATAAAGTCAATAATTTTATTTTTCATAGATATATAATATTTTTTTAAAAAATGAAAGATTATGAAAGAAAGAAACTAGTAAAACTGAAGAATCTTAATTAGAGTAAATTTCATTTGTAGATTTAACCTTATGGAAATAAGTAGCTTCCTTTATATCAATGCTGTATTTATGGTATGAGCATATTTTGTTATTCAAGATTCTATTAATCATAGTACATGTGGGTCTAGTGAGTAAGTGAAAAAGAGATGGAATTGCTGCGAGGCATCCTGGCCAGAAGCATAGTAATCAGTTATGAAGACATATGTATTTGCATATATTTTGAGTACCTGTGATGATTGATGAGCTGAGCTGATATCATTGCAATATCATTGCAATGAATATCATTGAAGTTAGCAAATATTTATATTGTTTGTCTTGAAATCCTGATTGATACAATGTTGTTGGTAGTATTTCATGTAAAAAGTGACTCACAGACAAAACTCACAAGCAAGAAACTGACGGATATAGAAAAATGTGGCTTGTAATTTATTGCTTAGATTGTTTCATTCATATTGTTAAATATTCACCATATGGTTCTGCAAAGTCCTGTGTTAATTCACATGACTTTTACTTAAAACTTTGAACTGAAAATTAGCATGTTACTCAAAAGGATAAGAAGAATATATTTTTTCCAATCTTCAAAAAAAAAAAAACTTTTTAAGAAAATTGAAAGTAAAATCATTATAATTTTAAACTCTAACTGCATTTACCTTATTTACCATTGAGTTTTCTCTAGATGATAGGTTAATTTGGAAAAACATAGCATTTTGCAGTTAAGCAAATGTTAGCAGGTTTTTTTTGGGATTCATCCTGATTCAGCTCACATTGTTATTATCAAGAAACATTATCTTCATTATGAGAATAAATATTTTTAAACTGCATAGAAACATAAGTTTACAAGTCTTACTCCGTTTGGTAAGTAAACAAAGTAAAATCATAACAAAGAAATTAAGGATGACAATGCTTCCATTGTTTAATTCACATACTTATTTATAATCTGATAAACTGCTTATGGATTTTGTCTGGCCACCTGTAACCAAGACTTTAAGTTTATCCATACTGTGTGTCTCGTTATTGCCAACACCATTCCCCAGAAATGCTTGTGCAGGCAAATAAGCGTGGCTCTGGAAATTAGATATGGTTGTAGAAAGAGGTTTTACTGAACTTTGCCTGTCGCACTTGACCAGACAACTTGTTCAAATCCACATGTAGGGTATAACTCCTTCTCTCCAGTATTTAATACGTCTAGCATTCCATAAACTTATATTTGAAATTTATGGGTAAGATGCATACTTCTAGTAAAATGTATGGTGATTTTGATTTTAAAATCCAATATCTTTTCTGCTTCTGTGATCCTTCATTTTCTGTTGTTTTTTTTTTTTTTAAAAAACAAAAAAAGCTAAGAAGCCTCTATACACACTTTAAAATGTATTACTAAATCAAAATTTAACTATTCAGTGTTGGAAAATATGAAAACCAATTTGCCTTGCAGGAAACTGCTGGCATCAAAGACAGAGTTTTGATGCAGACGTAGTAAGAAGGGCTGATGCTGGGAGAAGCAGCTATATGTAGGAGGCTAGAAAACCCCTTGTCATTCAGTTGCGTCCAGTGTTTTAATCATCTCTGGTTGCTCTTGCCTTGGTCTTCTGTGGGTCAGAAAAGCAAATATATTACACTGCCTTTTATAGTCTTAGAACGGTAATTGATTTTTACAGCATGTTTTGATCACACTGATTTTGTCATTAAATGTTGTATGTTAGTAAAATGGCAAAAAGCAATATCCCAGAGAACAGATCTTGCTGTTCTCTTTGGCTGAAGATTACCTGAGGCATAGACAACCATTCTGTCTTCAGCTAAATTTTGCCGTACCTTGGCATTCTCTGAGGTGATATACTCATTCAAATTATACTGACAGGGAAGGAGCTCTTCAATTGTCTGTATTACAGGAGATACAAATTTAAGAGAAGATGATGATAACAAGAAAAACATACAGTTATTTCATAAGATACCCAAAACAGATGACCTCTCCATCATTACTTTATGAATTTTTCACTCAGAATTATTCCTGTTTATTGGCTAAGCAATTTTGACATTTGACCAGGACATTCAAAAACTTTTTACTGAGACACGTTGTTTATCCTAGCTATGACAGTAAGCCAACTGAGGCATGGTGTCAGCAATTCCAATACATTCAATGCAAATATGACGCATTCTCTATACCCTGAAAGACAAACAGTAAATCACTTGTTGTTCAATGCCAGTCCACTCTTTATAGTGGAGTACCTTTAAAGAGGAGGTGAGATGCTTTTCACTTTCCTAACAGAAATATTTCTGCTGACTCCAAACCAAGACATTAGACTCTTTTCATATGACTGTCAGATATTAAAAAAAGATAATATTTTACAGAGAGACATTGGTAAATGGATGCATTTATGCATTTATTGGGAAATCTTAGGCTTTTAAAATATTTGGGGAAAATATTGGATGACCTGTATATTGCATGCCAAGTGAATCTCATCTTTTTATTTATTACCCAAATACTTTCCCTTCTTTTGTAATTAATTCTTGTACATCAGGTTAAATTATTATGAGGATGGTAGTTTGAGTCCTATCACTAGAGCCTAAAGTGATGTCCTGTAGCAATGCCTTCTGAGCATGCTGAAGGACTCTGAAGGAGGCATGTGTGCAATGCCATGTCTTTCCTCCTGTTTTGGGATTTTGTGGTTTCTCATTCATCAGCCGTCAGAAAATAAAAAAGCCAATAAATGACATATAATTCATAGGATTATGGAAGTCAAAGGTGTGGCCCTAAGCGTGAGGTGGATTTAGCTTTCTAAATCAAGTTTGGAGCTCTGGCAGAATGCAGATATTTAAATTATCTGGAAAAATGGTTGCTTTTTAGTCTTGAATTCACCTCTGTTCTCCTCACCACTCCCTGAAGTATTTTGCTGATGGTATGAAGAATTTTATGTCAGACTTAGAAAAAAATTAACAAGAGGAGAAAGGACAGATGTGTTGAAAATCCAATGTTTCATCCACCTGTTTTAACAAAATTTATGGGAACTTAATTTGGATTTTCTTAAAGTTGTTTTTGAAAATCAAACTCAACAATTATGACATTGAGATCTTCGTAGTTTTTATCACAACACAGAATTTGATAGAAGGGTGTTCAAAGTAGGCCCTTTGTAATTTCTTATGAAGAGCAAACATTTTGCGTACTTCAAAACATCTGTTTTCTATTAGCATTCCTCTCACTGCATCCCATTCCTATTTTTCACTCAAAATTTTTGATGGTACATTTTCATTATAAAGTTCCTTATTCTCAGTCTTTCATGCAATTAAATCTCTGAATGTGCTGTGGAGGAAATGGTCTTTGTTTTAGGAAGCTAAGTTATTTATGGGTCACGACTTTGGGGTCTTACAGAGTTGAAGTAATAATTTTGTATTTTTCACAGTCGCTTTTTTTAATAGGATAAAAAACCTGAGTAAATACAAAAAAAAAGTGGAATGAAAGCATAGATCAGATATCACAGTGTAAACCATTGGTATAACGATAGAGCTTGACTGATTTATCTCATCTTTCTTAGCTAATGACAGGAAATGGTTTATATCTGTAATTTAGTATCCATGGCTTGTAGCTTTTCTATGTTTTAAATTCCCTGTTTCAGATCCTACTGCAGTTCAGTCTTCTGTAACTATGTAACTGAAACTTGGATAACAACCTCTGTGCATTATTTTTCTTATTTTCTAGTGTGTATGTTGTTAAATTGTTCTTTGTGTGTGTTTTCTGTGATATACTAATATTTTTATTTTTCTTTCAAAAGCTTAAAAAAGCAATAGAACAAAAATAATAAATACATGTTAGCCCTAGGCAATAGTAAAAATATAAATGGATGTGTACACTTTTGTGAGAGTGAGACACACATAATGCAATATTATACTACTACTATCCTTCCCATGAGTGTAAGTTAAGTTGAGCAAAGATAAGATTGTTCAGCTTGAGCGTGATAGGGTGATGAAGCCACATGTAGTGAAAATACAAATCAAAGGGTCAGTTCCTAATGCAATTAACTTCACCTTCTAGATGGGGATTAGAGCAGGATTGGACATAGTCAGCATGTTGAAGGGGCCCCCAGAACAGAAGTCTGTTTCAGAATACACGATGGTATTACTTTTTGGTTTTTTTTCCAACCTCTGTCCTTGGTGCAATGAAAATTTCTCCTCCTGTCGAATTTATATCTTCTTGGTGTCTAGCTTCATTGCTTACAAACAGTATATCTCTCTTTTGCTGCAGCTTGCTAAGTAGCAGACCTTACGCCTATAACTAACTGGCAACCTCAGTTATTCTTTGGCAAATTCATACAAAAGTCTTACAAAGCTTAATAGCAATCAGTCTTACTGAGTTTTCCCTAAAAATTAAAATAACTATTTTCTGTACAATATTTGATTGCTTTAATAAGTGGGCATGTAACTCTTATGGACAGGGTGTTTGTCACGGTTTAAAGCTGGGCTGGCGATTAAACCTGCGGCAGATGCCCTCTGTTATCCCCCCCCCTCCCCCCAGAGGGAAAGGGAAAGGGAAAAGGGAGAGAGACTTCTGGGTTGGAAAATTAAAACAGTTTTAATAAACTATAATAATGAAAAAAAGTATAATAATAATAATAATAGAAATAATCAAATATATACAAATATATATACAAAACCAAGATTGAGCTCCCCTGAAGTCAGCCACGTCACCACCGGCACTGCAGGGCAGGCTCCGGGAAGGCCCAGCCTGGGCCTAGCGACGGTTGAGAGCTGGATTCAGGGACGCACGGATCGGGATCGGGGGCAGCAGGAAAACAGACGGAGTCCTCCCTGGACACCGGCCATAGCAGAAAGAGAGCGAGACCCTCGTGATCCCCCCGCTTTATACGAGAATGACGTGTATGGGATGGAATACCCTCGTTGGTCAATTTTGGGTCACCTGCCCTGTCCGCTCCCCCCTGCAGCTGTGACCCCCCTTTGGCTCTTCACTCGTAAGCAGTGAGGAATTCAGCAGTGACCTTGGTTTCTCTCAAGAATAAGTACAGCAAGAGCCTTTCTGCACAACATCCCTACCGGTGCCTCAGTGATAACTACAAACTTCAAGCGTTATCAGTCCTGGAAGCAGACACTGTCTGCAAAAGCATGCAGTTAGTTTCAGAAAGTGCAGTTACTTAGAGGAGACTTAGCTGAAAGTAAAAATCACTGAAAGGAAAATCGGCCTGGTTTAGGCCAAACCAGGACATTCCACCCCTTATTCCATACCATTCACGTCATACTCAGATCACCACTAACTTTTCATTTTAAAATATATACAGATAACATTAGTTTATGATTCATCTCTATACAAAAAAAAGTTCATCAAGTTCATTTAGTTCAGGATTGTGGGTTTCCATCTGGCTAGGAGTCTCCCAGGTTAGGAGAGATGATATGAGCTTTGTCACAGTTCGTGCCCACGGGTTGCAGGTTAAAGATGTCAGTCTCGAGGAGGCTACTGGACGCCACTTGCAGCTAGCTCCGGTCTCATCACCACTGCTTCAACCTGAAAGACACTTATGAACACTGTTAGTATTATGCAGCAATTAACATCATGCAGTTCAGAATTAAGTATTCTCACCCAAGATCAGATCACCTTCAGGGACACATCGGACTCCACCATCCTGCAGCATCACCCACCAAGTACATCCAGGTCCTTGAGCAAAAGCAATCCCATGAATGGGTTTACCTTTGCCCGTAGCAGGAAGAACCCAGACAGTTTTTCCCAACAGATTCCTTTCATGCACCACAGGGACTTTATCCCCTTCTACTGTATGTAAAAGGTCTGACTGAGCAGGGCCAGCTCGGTTGATAGATCCTCTGGTGTTAACTAGCCAGGTAGCTTATGCCAAATGCTTATCCCAGTTTTTAAAGGTTCCACCTCCCATTGCTTTTAGGGTAGTTTTTAACAGCCCATTATACAGTTCAATTTTCCCAGAGGCTGGTGCATGATAGGGGATGTGATATACCCATTCGATGCCATGCTCTTTGGCCCAGTTATCTATGAGACTGTTTTTGAAATGAGTACCATTGTCCAACTCAATTCTCTGTGGTGTGCCATGTCGCCACAAGATTTGCTTTTCGAGGCCCAGGATAGTGTTCCGGGCAGTGGCATGGGGCACAGAGTATGTTTCCAGCCATCCGGTGGTCGCCTCCACCATGGTAAGTACATAACGTTTACCCTGGCGGGTCTGAGGGAGTGTGACGTAGTCAATTTGCCAGGCCTCCCCATATTTATATTTCAACCACCGCCCCCCATACCACAAAGGTTTTAACCGTTTGGCTTGCTTAATTGCGGCGCATGTTTCACAATCATGGATAACCTGTGCGATAGAGTCCATAGTTAAGTCCACCCCTCGGTCACGAGCCCATCTGTATGTTGCATCTCTCCCTTGATGACCTGAAGTGTCATGAGCCCACCGAGATAAAAATAGTTCACCTTTATGTTCCCAGTCCAAATCTATTTGGAACACTTTAGCAGCCTGATCTGCTTGTTGGTTGTTTCGATGTTCCTCAGTTGCCCGACTTTTAGGTACGTGAGCATCTACATGACGTACCTTCACGACTAGTTTCTCTAGCCGAGCAGCAATATCTTGCCACAGTTCAGCAGCCCAAATAGGTTTACCTTTACGCTGCCAGTTGCTTCGCTTCCACTGCTTTAACCACCCCCACAAGGCATTTGCTACCATCCATGAGTCAGTATAAACATACAGCCTTGGCCACTTTTCTCGTTCAGCAATGTCTAAAGCCAGCTGGATGGCTTTTACCTCTGCAAATTGACTTGATTCACCTTGTCCTTCTGTGGCTTCTGTGACTCGTCGTATAGGACTCCATACAGCAGCTTTCCACTTCCGATGCTTTCCTACAAGACGGCAGGATCCATCGGTGAACAGGGCATACTGCTTTTCATCCTCTGGTAGTTCATTATACGGTGGGGCTTCTTCAGCACGTGTCACCTCCTTTTCTGGCGGCATTCCGAAGTCTTTGCCTTCTGGCCAGTCCATGATCACTTCTAAAATTCCTGGGCGATTAGGGTTTCCTATTCGAGCCCTCTGTGTAATTAATGCAATCCATTTACTCCATGTAGCATCAGTTGCATGATGAGTAGTAGGAACCTTACCCTTGAACATCCAGCCTAGTACTGGTAATCGGGGTGCCAGGAGAAGCTGTGCTTCAGTACCGATTACCTCTGAGGCAGCTCTAACTCCTTCATATGCTGCCAGTATCTCTTTTTCAGTTGGGGTGTAATTGGCCTCAGAGCCCTTGTATCCTCGACTCCAAAATCCTAGGGGTCAACCTCGAGTCTCCCCTGGCACTCTCTGCCAGAGGCTCAAGGTAGGACCATTGTCCCCAGCTGAGGTGTAGAGCACATTTTTAACATCTTGTCCCATACGGACTGGTCCAAGGGCTACTGCATGCACAATTTCTTGTTTAATCTGTTCAAAAGCCTGTTGTTGTTCAGGGCCCCACTGAAAATCATTTTTCTTTCTGGTCACCTGATAAAGAGGGCGTACAATCTGGCTGTAATCTGGAATATGCATTCTCCAGAAACCCACAACGCCTAAGAAGGCTTGTGTTTCCTTTTTGTTAGTTGGTGGGGACATAGCTGTTATTTTGTTGATCACCTCTATCGGGATCTGGCGACGCCCATCTTGCCATTTAATCCCTAAAAACTGGATCTCCCGGGCAGGCCCCTTGACCTTGCCTCTTTTTATGGCAAAACCAGCTTGCAGAAGAATTTGGATTATTTTCTCCCCTTTGTCAAAAACTTCTGCTGCTGTATCACCCCATACAATGATGTCATCAATATATTGCAAATGTTCTGGAGCTCCACCCTCTTCTAGTGCAGTCTGGATCAGTCCGTGGCAAATAGTAGGACTGTGTTTCCACCCCTGGGGCAGTCGATTCCAGGTGTACTGGATACCTCTCCAGGTAAAAGCAAACTGTGGCCTGCACTTTGGTGCCAAGGGAATAGAGAAAAATGCATTAGCAATGTCTATAGTGGCGTACCACTTGGCTGCCTTTGACTCCAGTTCGTATTGAAGTTCTAGCATGTCTGGCACAGCAGCACTCAGCGGTGGTGTAACTTCATTTAGGCCACGATAGTCCACAGTTAATCTCCATTCTCCATTAGACTTTTGCACTGGCCATATAGGACTATTAAAGGGTGAGCGAGTCTTGCTAATCACTCCTTGATTGTCTAATTGTCTAATCAGTTTATGAATGGGGATCAGGGAGTCTCGATTGGTGCGATATTGTCGTCGGTGCACCGTGGCAGTAGCAATTGGCACCAGTTGTTCTTCAACTTTCAGCAACCCCACAACAGAAGGATCCTCTGAGAGGCCAGGCAAGGTAGACAGCTGTTTAATGTCCTCAGTCTCTACAGCTGCTACACCAAAGGCCCATCTATATCCTTTTGGGTCCTTAAAATACCCTTTCTTAAGGTAGTCTATGCCAAGGATGCACGGAGCATCTGGACCAGTCACAATGGGGTGCTTTTTCCATTCATTTTCAGTTAGGCTCACTTCGGCCTCCAATACAGATAACTCTTGAGATCCCCCTGTTATTCCCGAGATACTGACAGATTCTGTCCCTTTATGATTCGATGGCATGAGGGTGCACTGTGCACCAGTGTCTACCAGGGCTCGATACTTTTGTGGTTCTAATGTGCCAGGCCATCGAATCCACACAGTCCAATAAATCCGGTTATCCCTCTCCTCCTCCTGGCTAGAGGCAGGGCCCCTCTAATTAAAGATTGGATTCGTGCTGCTCACGGGGATTGGACCTTCATTTCCCCTATTCACTCTTGGAAAAAAAGGATTTGAGGCCCATCTACCCTGACTGGGGTCCTGCTCATTGGTAACTGGAGCAGCCATCCTCCTAGAAAAATTCTCTCTGGTATTTCTGTTAGCTTGCAACTCACATACTCGTGCCTGTAGGGTACTGGTAGGTTGTCCATGCCATCTGTTCATGTCCTCCCCATAATCACGCAGGGTAAACCACAGGATACCTCGTGACGTGTTCCGTTTCCTTTGAGCCGGTCCAGTAGGAGGGCGTTGCCTCCTAAAGGCTGCAATGCGGGCCTGTGTAGGTAGAGAGTCAAGTTTATTCTCGATCCTGGACAGTTTGTCTGACAGTTGTTTCAATGAGTCCTTGTTCTCCTTAGTCAGTTTTTCCACAGCCGAGACACGGGCCTGCAGTGGGGAAGAAATACTATCTTCTTACTGTCGCATATAGTTAGCCATTTCGCCCACACTAGGTCGTGCCATAGCAACTTCTCCCCAGACTAATATTGACAATGTATGGGCATGTGTTGGTGGAGCACTCTTCACAACCTTCCGGAACATGGATCGGTTGCATTCCACTTCATCAGGATTTACAGGATCTACAATGTCCTGAGGGTGTTTATAAATGATCTCTTGCACAGCTAGTTCTCTAAGGTAGATAATACCTTTTTCTATAGTGGTCCATTTGCTTAGGTGGCTCATAACATCATCTTTATAGGGATACCTGCTCTTTACAGCTGACAAGAGTCGCCTCCAGAGACTGATAGTGTTCGACCTTCTTGGAAGCATCTTATCAATACCACCATCTCTGGACAGGGATCCCAACTGTCTGGCTTCTCTACCATCCAATTCTATGCTATCTGCCCCATTATCCCAGCATCGGAGCAACCAGGTAATTATTGGCTCACCGTCATAACGACTAAAATCTTTTCTTATATTTCGCAGTTCTTTCAGGGATAAGGAGTGGTAGGTTATCTCTACTTCCGAGTCCGAGTCCTCCTGTGATTGTTCTGCTTTAGAAGGACCTTTCTTGTCCTTCTTGTGTAATGGGCCTTCTTTAAAAAGACGATCAAGGAAACCCCCCTCTGTGTCAGGCCCTGACTCTGACTGAGAAGGGCCCTCACCTGGGTCCCGTGCTGGCTCTGCCTTAGAAGCCTCTGAGTCATCATCCTTCACTTTACTAGCTGATTTCTTTCGGTGTTTTCTCCTGGTTACAGGGGCAGCATGATATCTCCCGCTGTTGCTGCACTGACATCTGATCACATAGCACACCAGTAACACATTCAGGACACACACAAATAAAAGCACGCCCTGTTCGAATTTTGCAGGAATCAGCTTGGCAAAAAAGGAGCAGATACTATCAAAATCAGTTAAAAGACGCCCGGTGTGCGCAGCTACCGATTCGCGATTAAAGCTGCCCATCATTGTATCATAGAGATAAGAGATCGGAATAATAACTGCCCAGTTTATCATGACATAAATCAGTATCAAAACCCATACCAAAAAACCACATTTCGACCAGCACGCCCTGTTAAACCACATGAAAGCACTAACACACAGCGCATACGGCAAGTAAGGTATCATTACACATAACTCTAAAACAAGCTTTATAAAGAAAAGAGGTAACACAAGGCTCACAAATAACATTATCATCTTAGCTATCTGTTTTAATTTCCAACCCCTCGTAAATCTCAAAGGAAGAAATCTGATACTCTCTTGGCTGAGCTCTCCGGGTCTCCTCCCACTGGAGCTGGGATTCGACTTATCAGAGCAACCTGTTGGAGCTTCTCTCGAGCCCCACGTTGGGCGCCAATAAATCTGTCACGGTTTAAAGCTGGGCTGGCGATTAAACCTGCTGCAGATGCCCTCTGTTATCCCTCCCCCTCCCCCCAGAGGGAAAGGGAAAGGGAAAAGGGAGAGAGACTTCTGGGTTGGAAAATTAAAACAGTTTTAATAAACTATAATAATGAAAAAAAAGAAAGTATAATAATAATAATAGAAATAATCAAATATATACAAATATATATACAAAACCAAGATTGAGCTCCCCTGAAGTCAGCCACGTCACCACCGGCACTGCAGGACAGGCTCCGGGAAGGCCCAGCCTGGGCCTAGCGACGGTTGAGAGCTGGATTCAGGAACGCACGGATCGGGATCGGGGGCAGCAGGAAAACAGACGGAGTCCTCCCTGGACACCGGCCATAGCAGAAAGAGAGCGAGACCCTCGTGATCCCCCCGCTTTATACTGAGAATGACGTGTATGGGATGGAATACCCTCGTTGGTCAATTTTGGGTCACCTGCCCTGTCCGCTCCCCCCTGCAGCTGCGACCCCCCTTCGGCTCTTCACTCGTAAGCAGTGAGGAATTCAGCAGTGACCTTGGTTTCTCTCAAGAATAAGTACAGCAAGAGCCTTACTGCACAACATCCCTACCGGTGCCTCAGTGATAACTACAAACTTCGAGCGTTATCAGTCCTGGAAGCAGACACTGTCTGCAAAAGCATGCAGTTAGTTTCAGAAAGTGCAGTTACTTAGAGGAGACTTAGCTGAAAGTAAAAATCACTGAAAGGAAAATTGGCCTGGTTTAGGCCAAACCAGGACAGTGTTGTAGGACACCCACACCCCTTCGATTCTGAAAAAAGAACATGTTTTATTCCTCTCACATACGGTATCATATATGCTAGTTATATGGTATATGAGAAATATTACTAAATATGTGATTTTTGTGTATGTGTTTATAAAAACCGTAGACATTGGGCGTCACTCATTATGTTATGTCTGTTTGCTCTGAGATATAATTTGCACGCTAATGATGTTTTCGGTATGAAGATTGCTGACTTTGTCAGTGATAAAAACTTTCAAGGTGTAAAAACAAAAAACCCTTATCTTTTACATCAAATAAAGTGCCTGTAAACAGATGATTTATGGCTTGTTATGTGACCTGTCTCACTAATAATGAAATATTCAAACACCATAACCTTTCCCATCTGTTCAGTGAACAGCTGTGACTTGGTGTTTGGCATCTGATCTTTACAACAATTAAACTCACTCTTTACGTAACACCAGTGATGATGTGTTAGAGGCCAGTAAGATTTTCAAGTGGGTCAGTTAAACTAACATACACAGATGCACTTGAAGCCCATTCCCAGCACAGGGTGAAGATTGCAATCCTTTCTGATCTTGAACAGCTTCTAAGAAAGGAGGGAACCTGGGGTCTGGGTTTCCAAACTTTCAAATCAATATTTGTCAGATGATGAAGATTTCCTCATACAACACTTAACAATATTGATTGCCTTTCAAAAATGCCTATAAGAAGATTAGAGACGTACCTTTGCAAATTTATAAATCTTTGGTTGGAATCTGTGAAATTCCAGTGCTTGCTGTCTGCTATCAATCTATTCTGATATTTATATAAATTTTCTTCATTTTTCATAGATGCATATTAATTCTCGAAAATTTCCAAAGTGAAATGGAAGTACAGATTGCTGGTAGTCCTGCAGATCATAGAGAAATAAATGTTGTGAGTGCTGTTGAAACTGTAAGCAATTTCCAAGTACTCAGAAATCTCAAGTATTTCAGATGTCTGCTTTCTGCAGTTCACAAACAGAGTTTTCTGTGTAAGTTTGCTACACTGTGCATAACTTCATTTGTATACTAATCTCAGACTATGGAATGTCTCAACAAGAAAAAGCAAACTTTGTTATCACCATTCCTTTAAAATATATATTACAGTATAAAATATATAGTGGAATAATAATTTTATAGTTCAACTTAGAATTCTTTCTAGTTTAAGAGATGTTACCTACAGATAAACAGGCTTGTTATAGCCGTGTTACTGTTGGTTGTTTACGAATTCAAGTACAAGAACTTGAACTTGTTTGTGCTGAGGTAGAGGAGGAAAGCGGATGCCTTGTTAATGGCACTTGACTGAACCTTCGATATTCAGTCTTTTGATCTTCTGTTTCTGCAGTGGCTTTCTTCTCGCAGCAGAGAATTCTCCCTGGGATCCTTTAACATCTTGACTCCTCCTTTTCTGCATATCTTTGAGGAAGGAAACTTGATTTCTCCCATGAATGCTAGTAATCAACATTTTACACTAAATATGCTTATGGTATTTTCCTTCCTAAAGGTGCTGAGTTTTGTCTGGAGCTTTTTGATTTTTCAGCTCCTTCATCCCCATGTCATCATGGAAATAAATTTCAACTTGAAGACAAGTATTATAAATGGTTCTGAGTTGAGACAGAAGTGGAGAAATGTTGTATTGAAATACGTGAATACATATTGAAATACATGTCCCTGCCTGTGGCAGGGGGGTTGGAACTAGATGATCTTTAAGGTCCCTTCCAACTAAAACCATTCTATGATTCTATGAGTCTATGAAGTTTAACACAAGTAATTTTTGCTTCTGTCTACTTGTATCTGTACTTTCCTACCTACTTTTCTTTTAATACTTGCTTATTATATGATAATTTGAGTCCTAATGATAGACTGCCATAAGCTTCTCTCTATCAATTTCTTAGTTCTGTCTACAATGATGCCTCAAAACATTTTATCTCTAGAGAAGTATATTTCATGCTGTCCTGCAATTGCATAGAATTCCATTATTTTAACACCCGAAATATGTTATCTCATCATTGGTTTGGAGGCTTTCCTGATTCAAATCCTAGAGTTTTGTAACTTGAAGTACTGTGAAATTTTGGCGTATTTCTATTAACTTGTTCTTTCCTGTAGCTTTCAAAAATTGTTAATGTAACTGCATCTTCATACCTTTGGTTGTGCTATAATATATTACAGAGCCTAATTCTGTGAGATAAACTTATCAGAGACAATTTCTTTTCTGATATTTATCTATTTATCTGGTCTTGAAAGTATTCTCTGAACTGGCGTATTTTCTCTTCTATTAACTTTGCCTGTTTGTCTTGGGCAGACTGTCTGGGTAGTGAAAACTTAACAGCTTACTGGGAACTTACTGAACCCATAAAACCTTTTATCACCATGCCTTTTAACAGCTGCTTCATCTGTTAAATGTTAGGATATTGTCCACAACAATTTTTTAATCTGCTCTCTGTTTCATTATATTTTTGTGTTTGTTTTTTTTTTTTTTTTTTGTTTATTCCTGACATTTCTGCAGAGCTAATTTTGACTCTGGTTTATTTACTTCCTTTCTCTCAGCTCTGTGTGGCCTCCTTTATCTAAACTTTTGGCTTCATTCAAGTGAAAGCAATCATAGTTGTTGTGATATTTGACACTATCATACAACAAAAAGTTAATGTATCTTAGTTGATTTTTTGTGGACTGAGAATGCTGCTGAAATGTCCTTATTGTAGTCTTTTGTCATCAACTTTCTTGATACTTTTTGAACTGTGTCATTTTTACTGATTTGATCACTTCTATGTTTGGTTCCTTTTTATACTCCGATATCCTAAAGAGTTGATCTAAACATCCCTTTCAGTACTTAGAATCTTCAATGCCTTTATGTGGAGAATTTCAAGATGATTTAGAAATCTTTGCCTGTGTACACAGATTTTGTACTGTTTTGACTGTGGGAACTACATCACATTGACCATCGCTTTGTCTAACCTGATACTGACAGCTCCAGCCTTGTTACTGACATCTTCTATGCAGATAATGCTGGGAAATGTTTTTGACTGAATCTAAAGTTGGAATTATACTATTTTATTTATTTGATAAGAATTTATTTATAGATGTTGCTGTGAAAGCAATATTTGTCATTTTGCTCCCAGTTTTATATTAGCTTTCTGTCGCACAGGTCTTAATTTCCCGTGAATCATAGCTACGGTGAGAAAGTTTGGAGTTTTCTCTTTCATTTTAACTCTTTTGTAAAATTATTTATTTTTGTAAAATTATTTTGACTAATTCTAGAGACTTTAAGATAATCTCTATTTCAGAGATCAAAGCAAGTATTTATGTACTTACAAAATGTTTTTTCCCACAGAAATTTCATAATTCTGGATCCTCTATCTCTTGTGAGGGAAAGAGGTGTTAATAGAACAAAACCCTAAATAGAAACATATCATGTTTTTTGGCTTTTTCTCAGCTTCCTGAAATGTATAACTGATGTTGAACTTAAAATAATGTTTTGATTCTGCAGTTATATATAATGAGTATCAAAAGAGGAAGAACAGCTTGAGATAGCAGAAAAAATATGACTATAGACAGATGTAATGCAAGAAAACAATTTAATTAGTTTGGAACCTGGAAATCATGATTTCTAATGAAATTTATTGCTATGAATTCTTTAAATCATTATAGAAACTGGATGAGTAAGTGACAATGCAATCATGAAGAGTGAAAAAACAGTTCTGGCTGCATAATAAATTTATCTAAAGATATGCTGATGCATCTGTTGTGTTGTATGTCAATTTTTGGAGGCTTTGAGAGATATTTGCAGATGAAATGTTGGCAGTGGGTATCAAACATAACCAAAATAAGTAAGATCTGTGCTCGGTGTCTGATAAGACCTGAAATCTGTTTCTCTGTGAAACTGCTTTATAAATTATGTTTATGCATGTTTAAATTACTTCATACAACTCTTGCCAGGGTAGTCATAAGCCTCTTGGAGTGTCAAAATTCTACATTGAAGTGTTTTCAGAAATAAGATATTCAGGCTTAAGGAAGATTTCAAGCATACAGTTCATATTCTCAATGATACAAACATTTTTATCTCCAAACTGAAGAGTTAATTTTTAAAACTTATTCTTATTTTTTCCCCCTGAGTCACAAAACCACTTTTATTTCTACTTCTTTCTTTCTTTCCAAAACATTTTTACAGTGTTTAGATATAAGTAATTCCACAGTGCAGCTAACTATGAACTGTGAAGTGTACTTAACCTGCAACTCTGTATTGTAATATTTTGATCCCTGCTGAGGGCAAGATATTTTTATTTCTGTCATTATATGTATACACATTACGAAGAACTGCTAGCATGAGGACAACAGAGATAATTTGAAACCTATTTTTTAAACAGATTCTTAGAAAGCAGTAAAACAAAGCCAGAAAGCTAAAGCATGTCCCTGTATTATATTATTCAAGCTAACAACTGTAATAAAACAAAACCAATAGTCTTTTTAATACTGCATGGAGAAATAATACCTTTGATTCTTATGCAAACATTTGATTATCATATAAATATCCATAATCTTAGAAAGACCTAGCAAATAAAATATACCCAAGGATATGTATCTGAAACTTTTTAAGAATCTGAATATGGTAATTGAACGCTTTTGCAGTTCTATTACGCTAAACAATTCTGTGTTAATTACACATGATGCTATGTAGACTAAATTTTTATATTAAATAAAATTAAGCTGGTTACATTAAAATAGGAACTTTCTATGCTGTAGCTAGCATTCCAGAATTGTGTTATGAGATATGTAAGTACAAGCAATTATATATATTATATTATAATAAGCCTATTAAAAAAGCTCCAACTAAAAAGAAGTTCTACTGTTGATATGGGTAGAAGGCAACATAGGGCCTAAGATGAATGGTCAGTTATGATAGGCTGGTAGGTGGTCGAATCATTGTTCTTTACACAAATTAATCAAGATCATACCTTGAATTTTCAGATGCTTCTTACCCAGATGGGAAAAGTTGCTATTCCAAAGCAGAGATGTTTGATGTTTGTCTATTGAAATAACCCATGTACATGAACTTGATTCTTCTGCAATTCTTATTTCTATCTCCAACCTCTGTTAACTCTTGTTTCGTAAGATAATTTCTCCAATAGTTTTAACCACATATCAGCATTCATTGAAATATTAGTTTTGTTTTTGAGCTTGTAGATTTTTGTCACCAGTGAGATATTCATTATATGGACGGTGAACTGTTCAAAATAAGCAATGATGTCGTAACTGGATAAAGGCAGGTGGATTTGGGGGAAAAAAAAGGGAAAAAGAAAAAAAAAAGAGTTCTTATGTCAAGGGATTTCCAACTAGTCATCAAAAATGTCCAATAAGATAGTTTATATAGAATGTTGACTGGATTACTTCTTGCTGGGTGGGATGGGGAAAATGTAGATCTCAAGTGGGTCTAGTTTAGATCTGAGGAAAGAGTAGGATGATGATAGAGTGGTGTGATCCAGAGGGATGATGTCACTGTGTTATATCACTTGATAGTTAAGGATATCACTTGGTAATCGAAGGAGCAACTGGAGAGAAGGAAAAAAAAAGGCAAGAAACAAACAGTTCCAAAAAATATCTTTCCGTGGAGTAACACCAATGTAACACTTCACTCATATATAATCCCCAAAGGGGAAACAAAAAGTACTTTGATTCCATTACCCTTTGTCTAGTAAAAATACTTCCCTCTTCCCAGACTTTTAAACAAAATAACAATTGTCCAAAGTGATAATATTAAAGCTGCCTAATCACAGCTATAAAGGCTCTGATATTATGAGAGGCAATAAATGCCATTGCTTATTATAGCCAAACTATTTTTTGTGCATTGCAAAGTTTATCTTGGCATCAGTGTAATGACAGAATCATTAGAAGGAAAAATAATGACTGAGGATGTCATATTACATCTGTTTTGCTAACAATATCTGGTTGCCCACTGTATCCTGAGAACAAGACATTGTCTGTATGAAAAAAACAATGAGCTAATGTCCTACTTTTGAAAACATCATTCAGGAAGGATAAAAAAATTGAGGTGGGGGAGCAGAATTCAGAATATATAGTACAAAGAAATGGAAAGGTTAAAAGTAAGACAAGTATAAATTATTGTCACTGTGAAATTTAATCTACTTGTGATGGAAACTCTGTTGTGACACTAGCAAAAGTACAGCGACTCTCGATGTGCGATCTTCTAGGAGAGGAAGGTGACTAATTTAAAACAAAACCAATCTTATTTTCTTAAATTCTTATACCTACAAACTCATAAAACTGGTCCAAGAGGTTTGTCGAGCATTCAGGCATCAAAAGGCTTGTATTGAAGAGATCTGCCCAAGATTTCATTCAATGAGACATTGGACAAAGAACATCAGCTAGTGAGACCACCTCATGCCTCCTGGGTGGTTCTTTCATTGGCTGGAGGGTTTGCTTTAGACAAAGCCTTTTTCTATTTTCTTTTAGAGCTAATGGTGATTACAGCCTTTCATCTCCATCTTTTCTCACCTCTGATTATTAGGATTTACTCACTAGCTTTTGTTTTCTCATCTAGATGTCTCAGGGTACCAAACCTGTGTTCTCTAACTTTTCCCATCATTTCTTTATCCCTTAAGTCTTTGGTTTAGTGTGGATGTAGACTGTCCTCTCTGTTTTCCTAATCTAGGTGTTCTGAGAAGCTCAATGGAGATGTGCTTTGACTCTGATGACATGTTTTTCTCATACCCGTTCTTCTCATTTCTCCAGGGTTTCCATACCTGGTCATTCTTCATTCTCTCATGATACCAAGTTTACCATTTCTATTATGCTTTCACACATATGTAATGAATTTGTTACTATTATGTAGCGGAGAAGATGATGTAGCCCCAGTGTTTCTGAAGACACTTGATGACATAGTTAACTATTTTGCTCTAAGTGTAGATTTGTCTTTCACACAAGGTTGAATTATTCAAGGTTGAATTATGATCCAGTTTAATGCATAATAGCTCTCAAGCAAAAGCTTATTTTTCTTAAGTTTTGAAGAAGTTAACTTATATCAGGACCATATTTTTGTCAAAGCGTCTCCTTTGGGAATTTGTTTATAATGTATATTTTCTCTGTGTTCTCTCAGTTGGAAAGCAATATCTTTCCATGAATGCAAAATGTACATCTACTGCAAAACTAGTATATTCTCCAAAGAGTTTAAAGCTAAGAGGTTTATTTAAAACCCCCAAACCTTACCTAATCGTAACTAGTACACCTCTCCCAAATACAGCCAGTGGCCTGTTTGGATCCATTACATATTTCCTGGTTGATACTCCTTCATCAGGTCTTTTCTGCTGTTTCTCTGTAGTTCCTGACAAAAATCTGGGCCTAAGCACATTTTTTTTTGTGATAAACTACTCACTTAACAGGCCAGATATTAAAGTCTTTTATTTTAATGTCTTTTAGCTTCAGCAGATGAGTTCTTATCTGAATGATCTTTGCAGATCTGCTACACTCGCAATCTCACTTTAGCAATGCATTAGCAACACATGAAGTCTGTTGACACTTTCTGCATCACAAGCTTTTTTTAAAGGGACTGCAATACCTCTTTTAAAAAAAAAAATAGTTAGAATCTTCTAGTTTACAATTTTGCAATTTTCTATTAAGATTTTCTTTCAAATTAAGTAAAATACCAAGCTTGTTGTTTTTGTCTTGTGTATGCAATGTGAGGTAGCAGATAACTGCAAGGGTCCAAACCATACTACTCTGTTAATGCAAGAAAAGATAGAATGATAAAGTATGTAGGTATACAAATTCAGCATACTTCTATCTAATTTTGTAAAAATTAACTTCAAGAAAAATAGGTCTGGAAAATATATCTGCTGCAACATTGCTTTTGCTTAAAATACTACATTGGACAGTTACTGAATTGTAATGAAAACGGAGTATGCAGCAGACTTTGCAGTTATTTGAGTTTTAATCTAATGAAAGAAATTGTGGATATAGTGTGAAGAAGATTTGGGAAAATGTTATGCTTATTCCAAAAATAAAACATATAAGGGTTTGAATGTGAGCTATTGAAAACAAATTTATTCAGGAAAATGCTTTAGGTTGTATGTAGGTTTGAACAGAGATTAGTGAGCACCTACAGCCTTATTACTATAAAGGATGTAAGAAGAGAGGCTTATTGTAAACATCTGACGTTTAGAGGAAATACTGCTGATATGTTGTCAAAATATTAAGAAAAATTCAACCAAGCTACAGAAGTAGTAGTACATAACTATCCATCTCATGAGTATTAGCTGAGGTTAATGAATCTATAGAAATTGTGTCACTTTCTGTATAGATGGATAGATCTTATCTTTCCACTGTCAACCACTGTAATTTGGGTATTATTTTTCAATTTACATTTTCTGAGACTTGTAAGGGAGACAAAGTAGTAGATAATTCATCAGAAAAAAGGAAATCTGTGGTGAGTTCCAGGTTTATCATAAGATTTGTGTGTTCTTGGATATGTAGGTCTACTTGATGCTTTAATTCCACACCTCCATAAGGGGGATCATTAATTTGAGCCCCCAAATTAATGAGCAGAGGCACAAGGGTTAGTGATGGATTAGAAACCGCAGAAGTGCCTGAGAATGGTCATGCAGGAATTAGGGCTTCTCCCCCTAAAAAGGTGGCGGGATCAATAGCCCAGCTGAAGTGCATCTACATCGATGAATACAGCATGGGCAACAAGCAGGAGGAGCTGGAAGCCATTGGGCAGCAGGAAAACTATGACATAGTTGCCGTCATGGAAACATGGTGGGATGACTTGCACAACTGGAATGCTGCAATGGATGGTTAAAAACTTTTCAGAAGGGATCGGCGAGGAAAGAGAGGCAGTGGGGTGGCCCTGTATGTTAGGGCGTGTTTTGGCTGTCTAGAGCTGGATGATGGTGACGATAGGGTTGAGTGTTTATGGGTAAGAATCAGGGGGAAGGCCAACAAGGCAGATATCATGGTGGGAATCTGCTATAGGCCACCCAATCAGGATGAAGAGGCAGATGACATATTCTATAAGCAGCTGGGAGAAGTCTCACAATCGCTAGCCCTTGTTCTCATGGGGGACTTCAACTTACCAGATGTCTTCTGGAAATACAATACAAGGGAGAGGAAACAGTCTAGGAGGTTCCTAGAATGTGTGGAAGACACAGTTGGTGAGTGAGCCAACTAGGGAAGGCACCCTGCTGACCTATTGTTTGTGAACAGAGAAGGACTTGTGGGTGATGTGATGGTTGGAGGCCATCTTGGGCATAGCAAACTTGAAATTGTAGAGCTTTCAGTTCTTGGAGAAGTAAGGAAGAGGGTCAGGAGAACTACTACCTCGGACCTCCAGAGGGCAGATTTTGGCCTGTTTAGGAGCCTGGTTGACAGAATCCCCTGGGAGGCAATCCTGAAGGGCAAAGGAGTCCAGGAAGTTTGCATGCTTTTCAAGAAGGAAATCTTAAAGGCACAGGAGCAGGTTGTCCTCAAAAACAATCCTGTTTATCCTGTGCCGAAAGATAAGCTGGTGGGGAGAAGACCAGCCTGGCTGAACAGAGAGCTTTGGCTGGAAATCAGGAAAAAAAAAGGAAAATTTACAAGCTTTGGACGAAAGGGCAGGCCACTCAAGAGGACTACAAAGATATTGTGAGGCTATGCAGGGAGAAAATTAGAAGGGCCAATGCCCAACTAGAAATTAATCTGGCTACTGCCATAAAAGGCAATAAAAATGTTTCTATAAACACATTAGCAACAAGAAGAGGGCCAAGGAGAATCTCCATCCTTTATTGGATGCTGGGAAAAGACATAGTGACAAAGGCTGAGGAAAAGGCTGAGGTCCTTAATGCCTTCTTTGTCTCAGTCTTTAGTAGTAAGACCAGTTGTTTTCTGGGTACCCAGGCCCCTCAGCTGAAGGATAGGGACGGAGAACGGAATGAAGCCCCCATAATCCAAGGGGAAATCGTTAGCAACCTGCAACACCACTTAGACACACACAAGCCTATGGGGCCAGATAGGATTCACCCAAAGGTACTGAGGGAGCTGGCAGAAATGCTCACCAAGCCACTTTCCATCATTTTTCAGCAGTCCTGGCTAACCAGGGAGGTCCTAGTTGACTGGAGGATAGCAAAGGTGATGCCCATCTGCAAGAAGGGCCAGAAGGAGGATGCGGGGAACTGCACATCTGTGAGTCTGACCTCGGTGCCAGGGAAGGTTATGGAGCATATTATCTTGAGTGCCATCATGTGGCATGTACAGGAAAACCAGGTGATCAAGCTCAGTCAGCATGGGTTTATGAAAAGCAAGTCCTGCTTGACTAACCTGATGTCCTTCTATGACAAGGTGACCTACTCAGTGGATGAGGGAAAGGCTGTGGATGTTGTCTACCTAGACTTTAGTAAAGCCTTTGACACTGTTTCCCACAGCATTCTGATGGAGAAACTGGCTGCTCATGGCTTGGATGGGCATATGCTTCGCTGGGTAATAAACTGGCTGGGTGGCTGGTCCAAAGAGTCATTTAACTCCAAAGAGTTAAATCCTGTGGGTGGCCAGTCAAAAGTGGTGTTCCGTAGGGCTCCGTATTGGGGCCAGTTCTCTTTGATATCTTTATCAATGATCTGGATGAGGGGATCAAGGGCACCCTCAGTAAATTCGCAGACAACATCAAGTTGGGCAAGCGTGTTGATTTGCTTGAGGGTAGAAAGGCTCTGCAGAGGAACATGGATAGGCTGGACTGATGGGCTGAGGCCAACTGTATGAGGTCCAAAAAGGCTAAGTGTCAGATCCTGCACTTGGGGCACAACAACCCCATGCAATGTTACAGGCTTGGGGAAGAGTGGCAGGAAAGCTGCCTGGCAGAAAAAAACCTGGGTGTCTGTACCGATGAGCGGCTGAATATGAGCCAGCAGTGCGCCCAGGTGGCCAAGGCAGCCAAAGGCATCCTGGCTTGTATCAGAAACAGTGTGGCCAGTAGGACTAGGGAAGTGATCGTCCCTCTGTACTCAGCACTGGTGAGGCCGCACCTTGAATACTGTGTTCAGTTTTGGGCCCCGCACTACAAGAAAAACATTGAGGTGCTGGAGTGTGTCCAAAGAAGGGCAATAAAGCTGGTGAAGGGTCTAGAGCACAAGTCTCATGAGGAGCAGCTGATGGCACTGGGGTTGTTTAGTCTGAAGAAAAGGAGGCTCAGGGGAAGCCTTATCGCTCTCTACAACTACCTGAAAGGAGATTGTAGTGAGGCGGGTGTTAGTCTCTTCTCCCAAATAACAAGTGATAGGACAAGAGGAAATGGCCTCAAGTTGCGCCAGGGGAAGTTTAGATCGGATATTAGAAAAATCTTCTTCACTGAAAGCCATATCAAACACTGGAACAGGCTGCCCAGGGAAGTGGTTGAGTGTCCATCCCTGGGGGTACTTAAAAGATGTGTAGATGTGGTGCTTAGGGACATGGTTTAGTGGTGGACTTGGCAGGGCTAGATTAATGGTTGGACTCAATGATCTTAAAGGTCCTTTCCAACCAAAACGATTCTATGATTCTATGAAAATGATTAAAACTCTTTACCCATGATACGGTTCTGTGCAATTGCATTTTTTTCTCCTTATATTTTTCCCAGTTTTAATTTTCTACCCTTTTTTTCAAATTAAACGTCTCTTCGAAAACACAAAATTCCCACCGCCCTTCCCTGTCCCAAGCCTCACTTGTTTTTAATTGCAAAAGCACAGTAACTGTATGATGCCAAGTTCTGGTCTTTTCTGTGAAATAGTATTTACTAGTTGTTTTTTTTTTTAATATTTTTATTCTCTGAGCAGTTTAGAAAGTTTCCAATGAAAATCCTACACAAATTCTTTAACCAGGTACTAAATCCTTCTTTGTTTGACCATTTAAAAACAAATACATAATGTCAATAGGACTAAAAAGACAATTTACAGACTGCAGAACTTTGGGGAAAAAAAAAAAAAAAGTATTTCAGCAGGCAAGAAGGGTGAAGACACCTTAGAGCATCTAAAAATTCTGTTGAAATTAGTGAGGTCCTGATGATCTCTAATGCGTTAGAGCCGTTTTGCACAGGTGCCTGGTTCTAGGGACTGGAATGTTATTCTGCAGGAATCCTGGATGAATGAAAAATATAAGATAAGGCCACGAGGTTGCAAGCTGGTAGATAAGCATGATGCCTATCATCAGAAGTTTGGAAGCCTATCAGAACACCTGAAAGCCTATAAAAGCCCTCTTTCAGGGTATCTGGCCAACAGATCTACAAGTATCACTCAGCAGTAGCAGAAGCACTGAATAATTTAGAATAATCAATTCCAGTCTGCCTGTTCGAACTGGAGGAGCAGATTCTTTAGGCAAAGATTACCTGACACATCTGGGAAGTGCCAAGAAAGCCCACATGAGATCACTTAATGGAAAAATAAGCAGGGAGGAAAAGTCATTGTGCAGTTCAGAGCTTGTATGTAAAATATAATCAATATCTTATAAAATGCTGTTTAATCAAACATGAAAAGAGAAATATGGGAGTCCTGAGTTCTCAGAAAGTCTGTATGTGAAAACTCCTATACATTTCAGAACATAGTACACTTAAAATCTTTAAAGCTTTATGGTCTCAAATCATACCGGAAACATACCTGTAATAATTGATTTTCTGAACACCACCCATTTTTCCCTCCTGGATATATGCTTACATATAGGAAACTTTTCAAAACTCTGTAAAGAAAGACTTGAAATATGAACTTCTTTAAAATTCAGTAACAACTAGACTTAGGACTGAAGTCTCTGTTAGTTGCCTCACCTGCTGTGACACTGAGAGCTCTTTATTTTATAATACTGCTCAAGCTGGCAGGGGAGTTACTGCTCAAAAGGACTTCACACAGCAAGAGGCACATTGAGGTTGGTGGCAAAATACCCAGGTGTGATATGCAGCAATACTAGTTCAGTCAGTGAGTTCATCTGAGACACTGATGTTGTTCCTGGAAAACAGTAGAGTTGGTACTTTGTGAAATAATGTCCAACAATAACAGTGGTGACTTGAGTAGGGTTTGCCTCTTTAAAATTTAGATGCTTGTAACACAGGTATCAGAACTATTTTCTCAGATACAGTCAATAGAAAGAAATGACACTTTCAGAAATAAAAGAAAGTAATAGTAATGCTCCATTCTAAAATAGATCAGATGAAATGTATAGTGGATTCCTGTTATTAAGAATGATTCCTTGGTCTCCTAATGCTTAAATGCAAATTCTTGTATGACAAAGAAGAATTCTGTATTTGTAATCCACTGGGAAGTAAAATGGTACAATCCTTAGCAGGAAGTCTTTCTTTCAGTACACAGTATAGCTGGAAATCATATTTAAAAAGTCCAGATTTTTTTTCATTTAGAAAACGTTATTCCATCAAATTTGAACTTTCTGTGGTGGTCAATGGGAAAGAGTCTAGTTGGAGGCCTAGTTGGAGGCCTGTATCTCGTGGAGTCACAGAATCACAGAATCACAGAATCACAGACTATTAGGGATTGGAAGGGACCTCGAAAGATCATCTAGTGCAATCCCCCTGCCGGAGCAGGATTACCTAGACCATATCACACAGGAACGCATCCAGGCGGGTTTTGAATGTCTCCAGAGAAGCAGACTCCACAACCTCTCTGGGCAGCCTGTTACAGTGTTCCTCAAGGGTCAGTACTCAGTGTTCCTCAAGGGTCAGTTCCCTCAAGGGTCAGTACTGGGACCAATACTATTCAATATATTCATTAATGACTTGGATGAGGGAATAGAGTGCACTACCAGCAAGTTCGCTGATGACACAAAACTGGGAGGGGTGGCTGACACACCGGAAGGCTGCGCAGCCATTCAGAGAGACCTGGACAGGCTGGAGAGTTGGGCGGGGAGAAATTTAAAGAAATATAACAAGGGCAAGTGTAGAGTCCTGCATCTGGGCAAGAACAACCCCATGTACCAGTACAAGTTGGGGGCAGACCTGTTGGAGACCAGCGTAGGGGAAAGGGACCTGGGGGTCCTAGTGGACAGCAGGATGACCATAAGCCAGCAATGTGCCCTTGTGGCCAAGAAGGCCAATGGCATCCTGGGGTGTATTAGAAGGGGTGTGGTTAGCAGGTCAAGGGAGCTTCTCCTCCCCCTCTACTCTGCCCTGGTGAGGCTGCATCTGGAATATTGTGTCCAGTTCTGGGCCCCTCAGTTCAAGAAGGACAGGGAACTGCTAGAGAGAGTCCAGCGCAGAGCCACGAAGATGATTAAGGGAGTGGAACATCTCCCTTATGAGAAGAGGCTGAGGAGCTGGGTCTCTTTAGCTTAGAGAAGAGGAGACTGAGGGGTGACCACATTAATGTTTCTAAATATGTAAAGGGCAAGTGTCATGAGGATGGAGCCAGGCTCTTCTCAGTGACATCCCTTGACAGGACAAGGGGCAATGGGTGCAAGCTGGAACACAGGAGGTTCCACTTAAATTTGAGGAAAAACTTTTTTACGGTGAGGATAACTGAACACTGGAACAGGCTGCCCAGAGAGGTTGTGGAGTCTCCTTCTCTGGAGACATTCAAAACCCGCCTGGACGCGTTCCTGTGTGTTATGGTCTAGGCAATCCTGCCCCGGCAGGGGGATTGGACTAGATGATCTTTTGAGGTCCCTTCCAATCCCTAACATTCTGTGATTCTGTGATTTCCCTAATGTAGATATTTTATTTAGAAGAAAAAAATGTCCAAATGCTTCAAGATTGCTTAAGACTAAACGTTTCCTTCTTCCAAATCATACCTATTGTTCAATGTGGAAATACAAATTATTTTATTACACAGACAATAATGAACTGAAGTAGATTGCTCAAAGACATTGTAGTCTCCTGTTAATGGAGCTTTTTAAGACTAGGTGAGACACATATGTCGCAAATGATGTTGATATAACTGATGTTTGTCTGCTGGCATGGTGATAGAACAATCTCCTGGTGCTTCTTTCTGCCTCATTTTCTAAGGTTGTGCTTTATCTAAACTGCTAAAAAATATCAAGCACGTGTGATATTTCGTTTCAGAACAAAACAAAGACTTAAATCATGGAACTCCTTACGGAGTTGAAATTCTGCTGCCAACACACTGTTGGGTTGACCAGAAGTAACAGAGATGTTCGTAATTTATTCAGACTTCTGGAACCTCCTAGCTGACTACTTCAGTGTCGTAGGTGACTTCTCCAATTCTGCTCTTCTTTAAAGCCAGGTTAAGTATCACAGGATCCTGGGACAGGATTATGCCATCTATTTCGCCCTCATGATTAGGTCTATTTGCTTCTGGGAATAGTTTATGTATAGGAAAGAAAAAAAAAAAAAAGATGCTTCTTTAAAGGAACACCAGGAGTGAGTGCAGCTACAGAAGGGTACATTATTAGTGTAATATCTTTTTATGTAACCTATAAATATCTTTTTATATATGCATATGTATATATAGTCTCTTGTGGTTTTCATAATATACTGCAAGGAGAATTCATCCATATCACTAGATTATGTTCCTTTAACATTTTTATTTCTTTGGATTTTTACTGCATAAATAGTCTTTCTGCAGTTCTGTATATTCTGTGCAACAGCAAGACATATAATTTAGACTTTTTTGTGTGTATATATTTACAGTGAAGTGAAAGTTCAGTTTACAAGGAAGTTCTACCTCCTGAATAGATAGTTTGTCAGTTTTTTTTTTTAACAGGTCTCTAGTATCAAATACTAATGGTATAATGGTAAATTAGGATTTTAAAATCCTAAACCTGTTAGCACTGATGACAATCCAGATAATATTACGTACCATGTCTCCCCCACAAAATAGAAAATACATCTGCAACACAAACAGACATTACCACCCTTGTGCTTGCAACATGAACTTCACACTAGGAAGAGTTAATAGTGTGTTTCAACATGATTCTCACAGACATCAGAGCTCTGCAAATCCTTAATTCATGCTTTATGTCCTGCTATACCAGATACCACCAAGTAAAGAAGTGTGTCAAAACACGTGAGATACAAAATATGTTGTCCTTGCCAAGGAGAATAAACTAGGTATGGTAATACAGTGAATCTCTTAAAAGTGATTCATTCACCTCTCTATGGAAATGTAGTTTGCTCCCAATGCGTAGGCATTAGGAGACACCCTTTCACTGCTGCGTAGGTGTTGCTATGAGTATGATTTTTTACACTGGGGGAAGGCAGAAAATTCACTAGCACATGGAGCATTTCACAGAATCACAGAATGGTTAGGGATGGAAAGGACCTCTGGAGATCATCTAGTCCAACCCCCTGCAAAAGAAGGTTCCGCTAGAAGACATTGCATAGGGTCACGTCCAGATGGGTTTTGAATATCTCCACAGAAGGAGACTCCACAACCTCCCTGGGCAGCCTGTTCCAGTGCTCTATGACCCTCAAAGTAAAGAAATTTTTCCTCATGTTGGGATGCAACTTCCCATGTTTCAGTTTGTGCCTGTTGCCCCTCATCCTGTCGCTGGGTACCACTGAGAAGAGACTGTCCCCATCCCCTTGACACCCGCCCCTAAGGTATTTGTAAGCATAAACAATTTACTTTAAACAACAAATTTACTTTAAACAACATGAGCTACAATACAAAACAGGTAGAAAATACTCTCTGGCTTGACTTGCCATCTCTGTGTTCCCTCTTGCCCAGTTTTGCTGCTTTGTGTCTAGCTATGCCTTTTTTTTTTTTCAGAATTTTTTTTTTTTGTTATAAATAATGTGTGTTTTTGTAGCTGCAGTTAACTAAAATAATCTTTAAAAAATATAAAATTAATGGAGGAGAAGTATGTAACAGCTGTTAGAATATCTTATTAGCTAGTAACTGTAAAACAGATACGACTTTGTACTAAGTTCAGAATACTTTTAAGCTGTTATAATTATTTAGCAAACAAAATGTAAGGGCTTGATGGTGTTGAGTGCTAATGCTTTCAGGTCTACTGACAATCCTTAGAACTACTTTATATGTGGCAGTCCAGGCCCTCCACTATCTTTGTAAGTAACATAACCTGTGACATGCAATACATATGAATAAACAAGGTGCTTGGCAAATGCTGGTTCTTTTATACTTCATTCTGTTGTGCTCTGAAGGGACTGCTGGGTTTACTCATGTGCCGATCAATTTGTAATGGCCCCTCATACCTGAATATCTGAAAAGGATTATTAGCATGTGATGAAGAACCTGATTCTACTAAAAAAGCTGCCATATTCCATGTCTACAAAACAACTGAGATAGACACCCAATGATAATATCATAACTGTAAAAGTAATCCTAAGAAACAAGTATGAAGTGGCTACTATGTTTTTACCTCAAGAAAATTGATCAACAGAAATCGTATTGAAGAATGTTCCCTACTATTACCTAAAAAAAATTATAGACCTTAAGAAAGACATTTTGGTTTTGTGAGTGATGCAAATTACGTTTATTAGAAGTTTGTTTTTTTTTTTTTTAAAATCCAGTCCTTCCACAAAGTGTAGCTCTACTTGTGTGAAAATGCCTTTTGACTGGCTGTGTGTGTCACTTCTCCACCTTCTGCGGTTGGATCAGCCAGGGACATGGCAATAAGCGGGCAGAGGTCTATTCTTTCATCAGTCTGACCCTGGGGAGAAAGGAGGGAAAGAAAAAGGATCAAGTGCTTCTCTGCCCCTTGTACAAAGACTCTGTTTCTTCCTCTGAAAAGGTTTTTCTCTGCTTACCCACTGCACTATATTTATTTTATCTTGTAGATGTTTAGTTAAGTCTGAACTGTCATCACTGAAGAGTTGTAGGTACACATCTGCCAGTAGTAAAATGTAGTCTGAAATTCAGTGTCATTGAAATTGCACAGTGCCAGTATTGGGGTGAGTTTGGATCATAAGTTTGAATTTTTTTTTTTTGTGAAATTAAACAACATCAGAAATTAATCCACGTTTTCCATATTTGGCTTGTTTATATATGTTAAAAATAGTTTGAACTCATTTGTGAGCTTTCCTGGGGTTGTAGGTTTTATTCATTATAACATGTCATTGCCACTTATTCACTGGAGTTAAAAAATACATGTATAGAAGGGCAGATTCTTTAAGCAGAGGAGTTAAACTGTTTTCCCTCTGATTCTTTTTATAGCTAGCAGCGTTGTCAAAGTAAACCAAGCCATGGAGAATTTATTTTAGGCAAATAACTGAATTGTGAACATCATATAAAGTTGACAATATTAGTCATTTACGGAGATACTTGCTGCAGTGCAGGGCACCTTGCTCCATGACTCTTGTAGAAACTCAGCAAAAAACAGGGCTCCATGTCCTCACATGGAAGGGAGAGTTAAACTCATTGCTTAAGGCCTATTATTCCCATCCCTACTACTTACAGAAATTCCCCAATTCTGAAGACCTTCTTATCTCCTCCCTATACCTTTTGAATACTGCTGAATGCTTTTGCAGCTGTCTTTGGTGGCAGTTGTTGAGTAAGGGAAGAGCTATACTTAACTCTTCAGGTGAGACCACAAAACACAGCCACTGTGGCATAAAACAGAAAATTAAAATGCATACAGCATATGTGCTTTTATGCTGCTTTATTTTTGAAGTTCTAATTGTACGGTGCCAAGTCGTAGACATCTTTACAATATGTCTAAGCTCAATATGTTATTAGATTCTATTCCTTTCCATAATTTAGGTTCTTGTTCATAGAACTGAAAACAAAAGAGTAGAGTGAGAAGTTACACATGGGGATTTCAAAATACGGTAACCTGCCTTTCAGACTTTCAGTGAAATATTAAATCAAATAATAATTTCCATTTGCATATATTCAGGCTGAAATATTTCTCATGTTTGTTATGCATGAACCTCACTACTGTTCACATTATCTATGCAAGAACTTTGCATGCTAGTTACAACTTAATAGAGAAATAATGTAAGTGGATCATAGCACTTACCATAGCATTTTGAAAATCCACAGGCTTTCTGTTGCTGGACTTTATTCTGTGATGTCTTCCTGTCTATAGTTCTAGCTATCTTGTTGGAAGCCAGAGAACTCACGGTTGCTTCACACAACACAGACTCACCTTGGAAGACTTTTTCTCTCTGGCAGATAAAACTGAAATTTGGAAACGATTCACTGTAGTCTTACATGCAAACTGTTTCTCTTGTTCTTCTTCAATGTTAGTAGCCAGTGAGAGTTATGGATCATTACTGCTACGGAGTAATTTTTTTATTGGTTGTTTTTATTGGCTAGTTTTTGTACTACATTTTATAATACTAGCATTGAGTAAGAAGAAAATGAGCTATTATGTTCTGTTAGGTTACTGTCATGTAGCGTGGTGTGAAAAAAATGTGGAATATAATGCATATGTTGATAACTAAATAAAGACTTTGACACTTGGAAATTGTCACATTGGTTCTGTTTAAAAATGAAGATATGGCATAATACAGATTTACATAAAAATGTGTCTTAGATGCCTGACTTAAAGTGCAGTCATTTTAGCAAAAATGCTTTTAATAAGGTTATTGGATTCCGTAATTGTTTTTCTGTAATGACTTTCTCTGTTAAAGTCAAAATATGTTTTTTTATTCTTTTCCTCCTCCTCCTCTTCCTCTTCCAGCCTCCAACTGCTAGCTTTTCAAACTCAGCCTACTGTCTAAATGCTGAGACACATTCATTTTGTTCATTATATCTCAACCTGTAGGAAGGATGAATGTGATCAGAAGTTAGTGAGCAATCTTTCCTGTGGTGAAACATCTTGCTTCATCTTTCATAGTTATTTGGACTGGTGGTCACAGGAATAAACACAAACTGTGGGGTTTTTTTTCTTCTTTCTGTAAATTAAGCAGCTGCAACATAGTCTCAGCTTCAACCTGTTTCAGCTGAACTCCAGCTGTCTTCTGTACAAACCAGATGGGTAGTGTAGATACACACACTCAGATTACATCTATGAATAATATATATCAAGTAACATCATCTTTACATCAAGAAAATATATATCGAGTAACTTTTTCACAAATAAAAACTGTGGAATGTGCTCAGTTAAAAAGGTCTTTTGTTTGAAAATATGGAAATATATTTAAATTGATCATTGTTTTTAGCACATAAAATATATATTTGCAAATATGTCCTATCAACTTGTGATCCACACTTTAGGGGAGAGGATTTGCTTAGTACTCTATGAACTGATTAAATTCTATACTGACAGATTAGGTTGTGTATAAGTGGTTCATAGACCTCCTATACTGAGGCACATATCTGTCTCCTAAACCACTAAGCCTGTTTCAATCTTTCCGATGTTTACTGTATTCTTCTTTTATTTTAACAGTGGGCTTAAACTGTGAGAGGTGCTTGGCTATATTTATTTATCCTATTAAATCATCACAGCATCCTCATCAAAGTAAACATGATTTTTCTTCAGCAGGAAACATCAGCAATTTTGACAGATTGTTTTTATTTTTGAGGAGTTTGTAAGACTAATTTTATTGGTAGAAAACCTGGCAAACATAATAGTTTCAGGATTTCAGTGGGCTTATTGCCAAGATTACCAGTGTTCTTAGTATAGTAAAAATTAAGTGGTACGTCAAAATAAAAATAATTTCCATTAGTGTGAAGATATATTGCTTACATTAAAACTGATGGACCAGTTGTTCTGCATAAAGCCTCTCTATAGCTGTTTGTTATGGTAGTGATGAACAATGTGGAAAGAGGTGCTTTCGAAGAGGATGCTCATAGCTCGCTACTCTTATTTTGGCCTTATTCGGAACCTTTCTATTTTTTTTTTCCATTTTAATCTGGAAAAGTAATTGTGCCTCATTAATTTTAGTCAAGGTTCAGTGAGTAATTTTCATTGTGTTCAGTGTTGACTTTATATTTTTTAAAAAACACTCTGGGCAGTTCTAAGGGGATAAAACTGTGCTCAATTCCCCCATTAACAGTTTACCACATAGCCTGCTGCTGATTTTTATTTTATTTTTTAAAGTGAAATATATGATAGTAATACAGTATCAGAATGAAAACCTTAAGAAAAGATCTGATTAGAGCTTCCTTTTTTGTGAAGGACTAAATGTGTACTCTGTATTGATTCTGGTTCAGAGTATCTGTAGAAATGCATAGACATAAGTCCCCACTTAAGTTTATCGATCAGGAAATAATTTTACAGTAAAATTTCTAAAGAAAGAATATTCAGGGAACTTAGTCAGCCCTTTAAGCCTTGATGCATCCATGTTCCCGTATTGCACAATAGGAGGGGATCTGTGGCTTACCACAGCTGCATCTTTTCTTACCAACACATTGCAGAGGATGATAACAAGCCTGACTATTTTTTCCTTGATATGGATTTCTAGCCTTATTGGACTGTGAATATTGTGCTCACAAAGACTAAGATAATTGATTTGCTTGCAGAAGAGATCATATGAACAGCAGTACTGGGTTTTTGGAATATAAATGTGCTTTATCTTTTGTCTTCAGGACTTCCTGGGAAGTAGGGTTACCACATTAGGAATAACTAAATAGACAGTCACCATTGTCAAATTACTGTTCTACATGCAGAGATAAAATCACAATCATGTCTATAACTTAGATGGTAAATGGCAGATCCACACTAAAATGAGGCTAAGCTGTGGAAACCAGTATTGATCTTCAGTCGCTAAGCATACTTAAGAGTTTTATTGTCTGCTGAGGTGGAGGCTATAGACAGATCTTATTGTCTTGTCTTTTCTATCTCCAGTTGCTCGTTGCTTCTCATTAGCTGAAGATTACTGTTTCAATGTTTTTTTCTGGGTGAGTTGCATGAGTTCTCCCTACTCTGTTCCAGACAAAATCAACCAAATTGACTCAAGCCATCTGCATAAACATGGCTATTTTGGGTTTTTTTTTCTCAGAATACTTGCATTAACTGTCTTACTTGAACAACTGAGGAAGGGTAGGAGTGTGAGGACTTCCAATGGAGGGACAGTAAAAGACAGGTGATGAGGAAGAAGGTAAAAATAGTTAATCAAAAAGCTGTTTTGTAAGTAGAATATTGATCCAGGGCTTGAGTACAGGGGTGCTATGATGATACCCCTATATATACATCAAAGAAGAAATAGTTGTTGAAAAATAGACTAGAATCACCAGGCTCACTTAATCTACTGCTCATTAATAAGAATGTCTTATTTTTGCACTTAGAAAAGTAAAGCAGTTTTAGCTCATACATTACCTGTTGGCAAATTAAGTTATAGCACCAGGGGTTTTGCATGTGTTTAAAAAAACAATGCTGTGCTCATTTCAGTAAATACACAATATACAATAAATACATAAAATAGATATATACTAAGTATGCATTAAATTATATGACTTTTCTCTGCCTCTGGACAATCCATTGCTCAGATTTTCTGATTTTTATTGTAATGAAAGTAACAGAAATGCTCTTCTGTAATGTGCACTTCAGTAGGTTTACCTAGGTTTTCATTTAAAATATTTATGTTTCTTTTTTTACTGTTTTGTCAGAAGCTTATTTTTGGTTTGTCTTTGTTTTGTTTTATTACGTATTATAATTTATTATTGAACTAAAGTAACTCTAGAGTCAGGAAACCAAAGTACTAAAGGTTTATAAAGCGTGAGCACATGAAGAGATAGCAACAGAAATTACTTTGCACAGTACAGAGAATCATACCTTTGATGCTGAAAGCTGATCTGATGGGTATTTAGATTCTTATTTTTTTTTGGCCATTGGCTGACTTCTTCAGTCTAGACCGGGTTGCTCAAAGCCTCATCCAATCTGGCCTTAAACACTGCCAGGGAGGGGGCAGCCACAACTTCTCTGGGCAACCTCTTCCAGTGTCTCACTACCCTCACAGTACAGAATTTCTTCCTGCTATCTAACCTAAATCTACCCTCTTTCGGTTTAAAACCATTACCCCTCATCCTATCACTACATGCCCTTGTAAAAAGTCCCTCTCCAGCTTTCCTGTAGGCCCCCTTCAGGTACTGGAAAGCTGCTATGAGGTCTCCCTGGAGCCTTCTCTTCTCCAGGCTGAACAGCCCCAACCCTTTCAGCCTGTCTTCACAGGAGAGGTGCTCCAGCCCTCTGATCATAAACCTGCCCAAGAACAATGAAGACTTTTTGATTTTTAGTTTCTTAAGAAAAAATTCTATTACAGTTTAACAACGTTGGCTAAAAAAAATAGTCTTCTCTTTGTGCAGTTTGTGGAATGATGATAAAAGTATTTGTTCCATGGCATATTTATTGTTCCCAGACTGAGCACTTCAACTTTTAAAATACAGATTGCCTAAAGAAATTGCTAAATCCCTCAAGACATGGTACAAGGGCCCTGACATCTTCATCCTGAAGTCAAGGAAATATTACTCTTTCACTTCAGTGGAGCAGCATCTTTAAAATTCTGTCATGAGTGAGAGTATCACCTTTGGTTGGAATAAACTGGTAATTCCAGCTACTCCATAGCTGATTTGAAGGAGAGAATGAGTTAAGTATGGACATTGTGTTATGCATGCTCAAGTTTTTCCTTGCCAGGATGAGCATTGTTTCTTAAATGATGTTTAAAATCCTGTGGATTTCTTGATGAACAAAGGGAAGAGGGATATAACTCATTTTTAGTAGCTGCCTAGCTTAGAACATGACATCCAATTTTCTCCAATCACTTTCATACTGAATAATTAAACATACATTTCTATGCGTGTTGTGTGATCTGTAAAGGTTGTCACTGGATTGCCTTATCTTCTTTATGCATGAGGACTCAGTTGTGTACTGCTTTCTTCCATAAACCAGCGGATTGACACCACAAGTCTATTGACTGACAAAGCCAAATTACATGCCAATAGGTGCTTTGGGAAGTGATCAAAAAACTCCAAGAAATTTCAAGAAAGAGAATTTTTAGTTTTGACTGTGAAAGAACAAGATCAAACCCTTTATAGATGGAAAAGAAGATTTGAATAACAGCGAAACATGAATGTTAGATTGAGCAGTAATTTTAATCCAACTTGTGACAGTGTTTGGAAGTTTGTGAGCTCCCCTGCCTCCCCCGCCTCCCCCACCCCTCCAGCTCCAATTCCTTATTTCTCCACTCTTAATTCTAGTGGTTTCTGTTTTGAAGCTGGTAAGAGAAAATATGCATAAAAATATGTGTACTCTAAATTTGCAGCTGAATGAAGCACACGGGGTCACAGTTTCTGTTCATCTTGCTGCATTTCGCAAACAGGCTTGGGGAGACTGACAGTACCTGCTTCATTGTCCTGGGGACACGGGAATTGAGAGCACTGACCAGGAGAATGGGATGGTGGTTCAAGTAAAACTCTTACTACCTCTTCTCTTCCTTATAGCAACACCTGCACCCCAGTAATTCTGTCTGGCATGACGACAGACTAATAAGGCTAGTGAAAGCAATAGTTGCACACTGTCACTGACCTGAAGTGCTCCTTTGCAAAGTTGTAAGATAACTGGTTTGACACAGCGATTGCAGTGGCAGTCATTAGCTGTTCACATGACTTATTTACAAAGAACTGAGAAAAGGAAATTTCAATGATGTTGCAGCTGTAAAGGGTGAATCTGGCTAATTTTGAATTTTATCCACTATGTGAAGGAAAATTCCTCTATTTCAGGTTGAGACTTCATTAATGGCTTCCTAGAAAGAATAATAGACCCTTCACTGACTGTTAGTGGACACTTATTCATATTTGCAGTTCAGTGAAGCCAAACTTTGCTGCAACAGGAAATAGATATAATTTTATTTGGCAGCCCCCAATACTGACATGCTGTTTGCTTTCTGTTAGCTTTGTGACAAAAGCTTCTAAATCCTGCCATGGCAAAAGAGAAATTTCAAGTTTTACTTTTAGAACATATGTATGTCTTGACCACAGGTGGTGTAAACAGTTTATACATCAGTATCATATTGCGTTTGTTACCTTTTTCTGTCAGCATAGCTGATAAGCATACCACAGAATTCTGAAACATGTTTTAGGGCATTTACATTAATAACAGATAGACAGGGCCTAGTCTGTAAATGCCCTGAAAGATGCTTAACAATTCTGTGACATGCTTGCGTATTCATTTTCCTTAACACTATATAAGTAAATGTTTGAAAGAGAAAGGTGTAAAAATCAGTTTGGGAAAAAAAGTAATGAAAAGTACTTGTTCCCAAACCACCACTCAGAGAATGAAGCTCTAAGTGGTACATTCATAAAATTACCTTCTATTTTATATGTATACATAAGCAATTGAACAGCTCAAACTTTCTCCTTTTTTTTTTTTGAAGTAAGACTAAACTGATTTTACATAACAGCATCCAGATTAAAAAAATGGCAAACTGAAGTTACTGACAGCAAGGCTGGTCTTGATTATAATCACATGAAAAGCGTGATTTAGTAAAGCGTTTGACACGGTCTCCCACAGCATCCTCGCAGCTAATCTGAGGAAGTGTGGTCTGGATGATCGGGTAGTGAGGTAGATTGTGAACTGGCTGAAGGAAAGAAGCCAGAGAGTGGTGGTCAATGGGACAGAGTCCAGTTGGAGGCCTGTGTCTAGCGGAGTCCCTCAAGGGTCGGTACTGGGACCAGTACTATTCAATATATTCATTAATGACTTGGATGAGGGAATAGAGTGCACTGTCAGCAAGTTCGCTGATGACACAAAACTGGGAGGGGTGGCTGACACGCCGGAAGGCTGCGCAGCCATTCAGAGAGACCTGGACAGGCTGGAGAGTTGGGCGGGGAGAAATTTAATGAAATATAACAAGGGCAAGTGTAGAGTCCTGCATCTGGGCAAGAACAACCCCATGTACCAGTACAAGTTGGGGGCAGACCTGTTGGAGACCAGCGTAGGGGAAAGGGACCTGGGGGTCCTAGTGGACAGCAGGATGACCATAAGCCAGCAATGTGCCCTTGTGGCCAAGAAGGCCAATGGCATCCTGGGGTGTATTAGAAGGGGTGTGGTTAGCAGGTCAAGGGAGCTTCTCCTCCCCCTCTACTCTGCCCTGGTGAGGCTGCATCTGGAGTATTGTGTCCAGTTCTGGGCCCCTCAGTTCAAGAAGGACAGGGAACTGCTAGAGAGAGTCCAGCGCAGAGCCACGAAGATGATTAAGGGAGTGGAACATCTCCCTTATGAGAAGAGGCTGAGGAGCTGGGTCTCTTTAGCTTAGAGAAGAGGAGACTGAAGGGTGACCACATTAATGTTTATAAATATGTAAAGGGCAAGTGTCATGAGGATGGAGCCAGGCTCTTCTCAGTGACATCCCTTGACAGGACAAGGGGCAATGGGTGCAAGCTGGAACACAGGAGGTTCCACATAAATATGAGGAAAAACTTCTTTACGGTGAGGGTGACTGAACACTGGAATAGGCTACCCAGAGAGGTTGTGGAGTCTCCTTCTCTGGAGACATTCAAAACCCGCCTGGACGCGTTCCTGTGTGATATGGTCTAGGCAATCCTGCTCCAGCAGGGGGATTGGACTAGATGATCTTTCGAGGTCCCTTCCAATCCCTAACATTCTGTGATTCTGTGATTCTGTGAAAAAAACAGCTGAATAGGAAGACAAAAGGTAACACCTTACATGCCCAATGTGGGTAAAAAGGAAAAACAGAAAAACATCCGTACCATAAAATATAAAAGAAATATGAAGTTATCAATTACTGGGTCAGATAAGAGGTTTCAAAAATGCTTGAATACATTTTCAAGACAGTCATTCTTGAGAAAGAACAATCAACACTATTTTCCACACCTAAGCAGTAGGTACTGGAGTGTCAAAATTATTTACATTAATTTTAGATTGTGTTTAATTCATGGTGCCTAATTATGTGCTTCTTGACAGCATATTAAGAAACCTGAATCCTCTTTCAAATATCTTCCAGTGGCAAGTATCTAACCATGTATTGTGCAAGCAATAGGTGCTGGTCCCAAAGTGAGACACAGTCTCTGATCATAGGATAAAATAACATTGTACATTTGCCGTCTTAGCTGTAGTCTGACAGTGTGCAGCTTGTTACGGCTTTGTTCATTTTATGTTGCTTGCAAAACAGATTCTTTGTTGTCAGGACTAGTTTGTCCTGTTCACAGATGAATGCATACCCTGTCTTATGAGCAGTTGATTTATATTTTCATATTCTTTTTCCTTATTCAAAAAATAAGTCCTATAACCAAAATTACATTTTGCTGCTCTGTATTAAAAAGACAGCAAAATTATATAGTTCAGCTGGAATGGTTTCTTCAGTCACAGTAGTCTTTTAGGGCAGATGTGTGATCTAGGGACTGAATAACTTTCCAGAAAGTTTAAGTCGCTTGATTTTGTAGATATAATTAATGCTATGGAGACACAAAATGAGCCACCTGTTGAGTTGTCTTACTGTCATTTGTTAGTATTTTGAATGGTAATAGGTTCATGATAATGCTTCAGTATATTTTCTGGGGAGGGAGAGGAGGGAGGCTGTATGTCAGCACACGCTTCGAAGTCTACATTATAGAATAGGTCCTAATTAGTTCTTTAATATTAAGCTCAAATGTTATTTTTGAAGTGGTTACCAGAACTCGTTAAGCCCAATTAAAGTAAGAATAGTCTGCTTCATAATGTTAGGGTTAAAGTAGAATGTATTTGTAAGCAAGTGGCGTTTTTTCCCCAGAACATATTTGTTAGATTTTTGTTCTTTTTTTTCTAAATATTTTCTCTCTGTATCAGTTCATTATATGTTGAAAGGAGAGGCTGCACTTCATCGTGCACTCTTCACATTGAATGTTGCAATGTCTCCTTCACAAGAAAGCCTATCAAAATTCATTCAGCACAGTGCTGCAACAGAAATTTTTATTTCAGCTAAAGGGTGAATATTTTGCCTGCTTACTTCAAATGACTTTCTAGAAAACATAAGTTTAACCTATTCGGTCAGTTATAACTTTTTAGGTTTATGGAAGTTAATTCAGCACTGGAGTGGCAAATGAAATCTTAGCTGGTTGTTTACAACACCTGAAAAGCAAGTGCTACGTTTTCTTTGCTGCCAGAGGAAATATGCTATGGGTTGCTGTTACACTGAAATATTTTTCTTATTTTAGAATAAGAACCTAATTTTATTTAGTTTGTTAGTCTTCTTCAAAAGCAATTAATACTGAGTAATGTGTTTCCACACATTCAATTTTTTTTAGTTCTCCCAAACTATTATGAAGAAAAGTAAAAGTAAATAGTAAACCACTATGGTTAAATAGCAAACTGCATAACAAAATAGTTGTGTAACACAACGTTTATATTGTGAATCTGACAACCATGCATGTGTAATTGCCACATACAGGAATGTATATGTAAGTAAATTATAACTTTCTTTTCAGCCTGGATCTGGCTACCCTGGAGCCCGTGGACTTTCAGAAATAAGACACCAATCTCTTTTTTTTGGCCTAGTACCTCTCATTTGGAAAAACAAAACAAACCAAAATAAACAGCTTTTAATCTTTTAATACCCAGTGGAATATCTGGAGAAATTGTTAGACCTAAATGATCTTTGTGAATGCTAAAGGAAACCTTCTTTTATGTGTATGTGGTAGAATAAAAGAATTAATAAATGAAAACAAGCAGCAATTCTAATACACGCAGAAGATCTGTCCCATTGCCTTTCCTTCAGGTATTACTGAAGTCAGTTGGTATCATCATGTGGTGCTTGAGAATAGTGATGTTACTTGTGCTGCCTGCTACCCATCACAAAAATCCTGGGGTTACATTTTTAAAGAAAAATGGTTCCACTAAAAAAAATTCAAAAGTTGTACTTACCATCAGATGTTTATTTTCCATGCTTTTAAAGCACTGCAGCACCACTGAAGATGACAGTTTTCTTTAAAGGCTTTTTTCATTCACCTCATCCTGAATGTATTCTGTCTCTACTCAGGGATAATTTCCCCCAGTGTTGGCTGCCTTTATATCTTTTATTTTCTTTGGATGAACACATTTGTCATACCTGATGCACATACACACATTTTGACATGAGTCATCCATTTCTTCATGAAGGGAGCAGGAGTTCTTTTCCAGTGAAGAGTGTCATAACATATATTCTTATGTCTTTAGTCTATATTCTTTTGGGGTATTTATATTCTCTGCCCCTTTTTTAAAACATAAACGAAGTTAGCTTTAAGCAGTTAATGATTGACAATGAACAGACTTAATTATTATTTTTAGAAGTACTGTGGCAATAAATAAGGTAAAAATAACAATACTTAGAAGTCTGAAGTTTAAAAATGATGATAAATAAGTTCTTTGTTGCTTTAGAGGGTTTTTTGCTATTTTAGATTTCAGGTCTTTTGTAAAAATGGAGCAGAAAGGAAGGAAAAACAGTGAAGAATGCCAAGCACCACTGCCTATATTTAAAGTTTTAAGCAGTGAAAACAGTAAGTGACAGCTATCGAGCTATACTCATCTCGTAAGTTAGCTTCTGTGTCAAGTTGCACATTATTGTAGTTGAAACATGAAACAACCAAATTCAGCACAGAGCTTTAGAAATTCAGCACCCCTTGTAACAAAATGGGATGTTTCCTGAGCTGTGGGACTGAATATGGTATGAATTGTCAATAAGCTGCAACTCTACCAGCTGATTCTGGAAAGAACTTTTCTTGGGATTGTGAATAGTGGTCCTGTTTCCAGATAGGGTAGAATGCACTGACAGGAAGCAACACAACTCTGGGTGCTTCAGCTCCCTGTCTGATGGGAATGAAGGGGGACAAACACAAGACCACACAGTACATTTTTTTGTCTGACGAATGGGTAAATTTGGGTCACAACAACCCCATGCAAATCCCAGGTGGCCAAGAATGTCAACAGCATCCTGGCTTGCATCTGAAATAGTGTGGCCAGCAGGACTAAAGAAGTGATGGTCCCCCTGTACTCAGCACTGGTGTGATCGCACCTCAAATACTGTGTTCAGTTTTGGGCCCCTCACTACAACAAAGACATTGAGGTGCTGAAGCGAGTCCCAAGAAGGGCAACAAAGCTGGTCAAGGGTCTAGAGCACAAGTCTTATGAGGAGCAGCTGAGGGAACTGAGGTTGTTTAGTCTGGAGAAAAGGAAGCTGAGGGGAGACCTTATCACTCTCTACAACTACCTGAAAGGAGGTTGTAGCGAGGTGGGTGTTAGTCTCTTCTCCCAAGTAACAAGCAATAGGAAGAGAAGAAATGGCCTCAAGTTGCACCAGGGCAGGTTTAGACTGGATATCAGGAAAAATTTGTTCACTGAAAGGGTTGTCAAACATTGGAACAGGCTGTTCAGGGAAGTGGTGGAGTCACCATTGCTGGAGGTATTTAAAAGACAAGTAGATGTGGTGCTTAGGGACATGGTTTAGTGGTGGATTTGGCAACGTTAGGTTTACGGTTAGACTCAATGATCTTAAAGATCTTTTCCAACCTAAATGATTCTATGATTCTATGATTCTAAATATGATTCAGTGGAGCAAGCAGAAGACAAAATCTGTAGTGACAGCATTAAGTGTTGCCTTCATTTGTATATTATATTTAGTATGGCTTTCCTTAATGAGTTTTTACTAAATGTTCATTTAGAAAACTAGGAACGTGCAAGCTGGAGAGTGGCAGACACATGACTCCTAAGAAATGGTAAAAAGTCTTTCATATTTTTCATCAAAACTGGCTACTATGGAAGCTGAAGAAAAGCTGTACTTTTTGAAGTCCGACAAAATTTCTATAGTGTGTGTTCTCCTGTATTCCTTTTATGTGTCTGAAGGCCCTTTGTTACTTTAGTCTATCCGTAACTAAAAATGATGTTTGCATTGGTCCACCTAAAGAATTCATCAGAGAATGAAAACTTCTCTTCATTGTATAATGAATTGATAAAACGATTAAACAGAAAACACTCAGTAACTGACATTCTAGTAAATTTTGACTTTATATATTTAAGTAGAAATTTCTTCAATAAATTGAAGATGACAGAGAAGATGCAATAGCATCTTCTGATTGCAGTTATCCCAGATTACATCATTGGTTTCTCTGTCAGAATGTGCAGTGAGAGGGGAAAGTGAGCCTTTAGAAAACATAGAAATTCAACCAAGTTGTTGCTGTTGTTGTGAAACATCTATATATATGTTGCAAGAAAGGGTTTTAATGGAGGAGCAAATTTTTTGTTCCACTCTGTATTCAATTTTTATTAAGAAAATGTCAGAGAATCAAGTTTTGATAGGTTAAAGTATGGTTGCAGATATAACTAAGAAACATGTACGGGTACAAAGAAGGACCTTCACAGTATTTTAGAAAAATATGTCAGGAGGAAGATAGCAACCTGTGCAATAGGAGACTCTTCTGAGTGTGACATTCAAATATTCTATTAATTTAAAGACTTGTTAATTTAGTGAATTTAGGATAAAAATCCATTTTATAGAAATTTTGTTGGATGCTCAAGAGAGGGGAGAAAATAAACGTTTTTCACTGCTTTTGATGTTTTTAGGAAAAAATTGTCAGATGTTCTAACAGCACAGCCCAAATACACTACCAAGGTAACAATTTTTACTTACATGCATACACTACGTACCTGTGTATACCTGGGTTATCATTTGCAAAAGAATAAAAAACATTAGCTATTGCTAACTTTCACTAACCTGCCTTGAAAAAGAAGGCACCTTATTGATACTTTAATTATATTTTACCTTAACCTTTATATGCCATTAGTCTGTAAAGGTGGGGAGTTTGTTGCATGAAAATAGAAATTATGATAGCATAGTATAAATTTGTATGAAAAAAGACAATCAAGGTTTCCTGCTCAGAAACTCTCTGTGGATAAGAAAGGTCATTTGCTTATTGCAGCACCAAATTTACTCAAGATTAAAGACAAAAATGTGAGATAATTAACAGCTGCCAACACACAGAGAGTATACTCAGCCCAAGAAAGGGTCTGCCCATCTTTTTGACTGTCATGTAACATTCTAAAGCAATTCTGCTTTAGTGTTGTATATTATGCAATCTGGGGAAACCAAGCAAATCTTGCCCCTCCCCAATATAATAGGGCTTATCTCTTTAATCATTGCCCTATGTATTTTTGATTGCCTAGAGGTTGCAGGATCTTTCCAAAGTAGCGATTTCCTGGATTCTTTAATGCAGTTGAGCTTGCCAAATTAACGCTTTTAAGAAATGCAAAAAAACAAAAGGCATTTTTAAGAAATTAGATACCTGAATTATTTCAACTTAAAGCCAACAGAAAATTAATCATGCCCTGCACTCCACTTATGTTTTGCCAATAGACGGGGTCAGCACAAAGGACACAGACACCAGGTTCAAAAGATAATCTTACTTTTACTATAATTTAAAGCCGCAATAGAATAGTAAGGGTAAATAATACATCAGGAACAAAACGAAGTGATGCACTTTATCATTACTGTATAGAATTAAGCATAGTGATTAAGAAAGATTCATCACCAATTGCCTTAATACTTTACCATCATCCAGATCCGCAGTCACTGGGGAGCCCCAGTTACAGCGAGGATTTGGAGAGCCTTTCCCGGCAATTGGGAGGTCCTACGCAGTGCGTCCACTCGTAGGTGAGGTCTCCAAAGTCGCTGTAAGAGGGTCCAGCTTTTATACTATTGAATAAACAAGTTTACATAACTTCAAATGCGGAAAAGTCTGGTTTCACTCCGTTAGATGCCACTCAAAGCCTGGCCAGGGCTTAAGGAGGAACTAAGGGAGTGTCTTTATCTATTTGTCTCTGACTACATGTTCCCAGACAAGGTCGGACACCTGGTTTCACAGCCTTGACAGCCTGCCTCTAAACAAGGAAATATAGATTCGTTCTCATACTGTGGATACATTCTCATGACTTTTCATTTTCACTGAGTATTGTATTTTACCTAAGCTACATTTTTTGTTAATAATCATGCATATTTCACTAGTAATCAGATACTAATATTATATAATGTGTGGTTGGAGGTTTATCTAGAGGTCAGCTTTAGTTCAGGGCCTATTTCTCAGGACTTAACAATTCAACTGACTATTAAAAAACATTTTTAAAATAGGCTTGTGATGAGTGGCTCAGATGTAGAGATTTGTTATCTACATGCTTATAATAAGGTATATTTCTACTAGTTTTTCTGCACCCAAATATAGGTTTATGGCTTCACTGTTTCTCCTTATGGAATCAGCTCTGTAGTCTGGCACTATGTGCTATCTCTTAAGATGCTGCTTTGTTATCAGCTTTTATATATATAAAGAGAAGTATGTGCTTATATTTATATGTATGTGTATACATGGTGTCCAAAGGAAAAGAATTGTGGTAAAACCAAGAGATGTGTGTGTATGGTGTGAGAAAATAAAGTTGGTGACTGTGAGTCAGACAAAAAAAAACATTCAGCTTGTGACCTCTTTGAGAGTGGTAAGCTAGAGATGGACTGCAAGAACTGTGTAACAGTATAATGAAACTTTCCCAGGTTATTCCCCATTTTAAACCATTTTATGGTATGGGAATCTGTTAGCCCATGGACAGTGCCTTTGTACTTAATAGCTAGATTTCCTTTTGATTGGTTTTAACCTGCTACCTAGGGTGAACCTAGGGAGCATCTGATTTCTTGTCTTGGAGGAGACAGGGAATAAGCAATCCTTTGTTACTCCCTTTGCCATTCATCATTTTGTAGATCTGTTATATCATTTAAGCTAATCCTGTATCTTCTAATCCTTATTCTAAACCCCTCCTGTGCTGAAGAGATTTAATTTTAATTGTTTTCTGTGTGAAAACAGCTCTGTAACTTTAATCATCCTTCGTGCCCTGCTCTGAACTTTTTCAAGTTCCACTGTGTTTTCTGAGATGGGGCAGATCATTGTTTCTGAATTTCCAATAGATAAAGGAAGTCTCTGAATATGATTTTTCTCCCCTCCCCCACTTTATTTCTAAAGTTTATTCCTTTAATAAGAAAGTAGCTATGCACATAAGGATGGACTTTTGGGTGCCTAGTCAATGCATTTAATTTGATAATATCGTCTGGCAGCGTCAGGAGGTGACAGCATGAATCTAGCAGTGCTTATACATGTCCTTTAATGCCATTTGAAGTCAAAATCTAGAACTGAGGTCAAAGGTATATGAATCAGATTCATTATTGTGACTTAATGTATTTCCAAATATAGCTTTGAAATAGATGAATTTATTTTAGCTCTTCTGAAAGTATTTAGAATGTAATTCTCTTATTTTATTAATTGTTTCTGTTCTTTTAAATTTTATCACATGAAATTGAGTTCTCTTAGCTTAATAATTGTAGGTTAAAAATATTAGATTCTGTCACTTGGAAAAAATTCCTCTTTCTAGTTATTTGTGTGACCTATGTGATGAATGTAAGAGTTTATACAAAACTCACTTTTAGTGAAGGATCATTTAGGTTTCAAAAATTCTGGCAATAAAACCATAACCAAAGAAAATGGATATTGATTTCTCTACATAAGGAGATAACAGTTTATGCAATATCTTCAACATGGGAAATGAAAGATTAGATTAATTAATAACTTTGGAGTGTTTATATGAACTAAGAGCAAAAAGCTTAAGTTCCCACTTCAGTTAATAATTTGAAGTGCAACAATTTCTAGGGAAAACATTGGAAGAGACCCATTTCTAGGTAGACCAATGACCTGGTGATTTGCATATGTTCCTTGCAGTAGGATGCTTAGGCTATTTCCTGCTTCACACATTCCTTAGTCACTGTGTATGAAGTACAGACAGGAGAAAGAGGGGGAAGTTTCTTATTTTCTCCTGCTTACAACTTTGAAGTCCTGGGTTTTATCCTCATATAGAGCAGAAAAATATTTTAAAACATCTAGCATGTTGAGGAAGTTAAAAATAAACAAACAAAGAAACAAGAAAACCTATTTGCCACAGAACTTTTCCAAAGTGGAAAGAAGACAACTACAAGAATGTTCATTAATTTCTGTATTTGCTTATAAATAAACAGAAACTTAAAAAAAGACAACATGACATTCGTGGTGCTTTATGAGGATTAACATCTCAAATTTACCGTTGACTGTAATTTATTTGAAATTTTTCATAAAGTCCATGAAAAGAGAATATACTAATTTTGAGAAAGCAAAAAACTTTATTGGCCATTATCATTGAGAGAGACAGGAAAGATGTTGTGACCAAAGGGTCAAGACACATTACTAATGTTCCCCCCATGTTACAGGTAAGCCATAATTTACTTGGGTAAAAGTAAACAGGAATGTATTTTTTTTTCTATTTCTGCTCACATGGTTGAATACATGACATAAATGTGGAAACACTTTTAATCTCACAGCATTTGACTTACCAGCTCAAGCACCAGTATTCAGATGCACTTACTAATTCTGTTTGTCATAGGATTAGGTTTCCACACATATGTAACTGATCTTTCCATAAGATCAGCGGTCAGTGCCATGGTCCTCCACTGGAGGCTGACTGACGGGAAAGCTGCTGGAAAGCAGGTTTGTCGAGAAGAAACTTAGGGCACTGGTAGAAGACAAGCTGACCATGAGCTAGTGATGTGCCCTTGTGGCAAAGAAGGCCAACAGCAACTTGGAGTGTATTAGAAAAACGGTCATGAGTAGGTCAAGGGAGGTGATCCTTCCCCTCTGTTCAGCACCAGTGAAGCCACATCTGGAGTGCTTTGTCCGTCTTTGGGCTCTTCAGTAAAAGACACATGGAACTACTGCAGCAAGTCCAGCACAATGCCACAAAGATGTTTAAGGGACTGGACCATCTTTTATATACGTGAGTCTGAGAGACCTAGAATCATTTAGCCTGGAGAAGATAAAGCTCAGGTGGATCTTACCAGAGTGTACAAATACTTGTTGGGATTGAGCAAAGAAGACAGAGCCAGATTCTTCTTAGTGTTATCCAGTGGCAGGACAATAGGCAATAGGCACAAAATGAAAGACAGGACATTCTATTTAAACATAAGAAAAACATTTTACTTTCAGAATGGCCAAACACTGAAAAAGGTTGAGTAGAGGGATGGTGGAATCTCCATTCTTGAAGATACTCGAAACCCACCTGGACACAGCCCTGAGCACCCTGCCCTAGCTGACCGTCCTTTGAACTGGGGAGGGTGGGGGGCAGAACTAGACAATCTCCAGAGGTGCTTTCTCATCTCAACTGTTCTGTGATTCTGTAATTGAGTTACACCAAGAAGGGCCTCTACTTTTAGCTAGATGCTTTTTCTCTAAGGACAGAGTATATGAAAGGTAATCTGGAACCAGAGAGGCACATTAATATAACTCAGCTCAGTTCACCACCTCTTGTAGCCAGAGAGAAGCACAGAAACATCACTGTGGCTGGGACCTTGTGAGATTACCATATCTGAACCATGAACAAAATCTTCATATGGAATTTACAGATTGTGAACATCTGGCAAATTTGTCAGTGGGGAGTTATCAGTCGTTAAGGGAGGAAAAAGGATAGCTGTCAATGAAATGTTCCACAGGGAAAAAAACTGGAGGAGGGAAAACAGTAGCACATTGAAAAGACAAGGCAAAAAGTTGACTCCAAAAAGAACCATGAAGGGAGTGACATCATCAAACTAATGGACCAGAAAGATGACTACAGTAGGTATATGTATCTGTATTAAAGCCCAAATAACTTCCAATAACCTTTTAAACCTTTCTCAGCAACTCTGTTTACCTATAAATCTAACTTTCTCTTTCCATCTCTTTTGTATTTGTTACTTCCGTTTTCTTTCTATTTATTCTTTTTTTTCTAGCTAGGACTTATTACATTATTGAATTCCTGCCTACACAGATGTTACTTCTCTCTCTGATCTTCTCTTGCAGAATTCCAATAGAAATATGAAAACTTGTGTAAATTATTTCTGAGGTCTGCAGTTTTACTGAATTTTTAACCTTCTTTAGCTTTGATATTCACTATTTTTATTTTTTTAAAATTTAGATTCTAGCTGTTCTTTTAGATTTAAAAGTTATTTTTAGATGTAACACAAATGTGTTTCCATATTCACAGCTTCACTTGAATGTAAATCACAAGAACTGTTTAAAAGTGCCTCCTCCCTGAATAAATAGGGAATTATTAAGAAAAGTCTTAGGAATTCAAACAGTGTTGATTCCCATAAAAAGGAAAAAAGTTTTGGAGTAGAATTTTAAAAATGCATTCTGTTTAGAGTTCTAAATGATCATGAGTAGAAGAAACTGGATGTACCTCCATAGAGCCTCCTTATTTTTCACCTGTGGACTTAATTTGAAATTATTATGAAAAACAAGTTAATGCCTATGTACTGTATATGTTTATAGACTATAAGTGAGTGACCACTCAATCCTAAATATAGTCTTACCAAGCCATACTTCTGGATGATAGAACAGCACTTCGAGATTTTCTGAAATATTTCAACATCATTTTTTAAAACCACAGGGGCAGAATGGGATATAGTAGTCCATTGTTGATCTTCCTGAATATTAATGGCAGAGAGATTACTTTCTCTTTGTAATTTTTCGTAGAATCATAGAATCATTTTGGCTGGAAAGGACCTTTGGAATCATAGAGTCCAACCATTAAGCTAACACTCAAGTACCACATATACACCTCTTTTAAATACCTCCAGCAATGGTGACTCCACCACTTCCCTAGGCAGCCTTCTCCAATGACTGATAACCCTTTCCATGTAGAAATTTTTCCTGATATCCAATCTAAATCCAATCTAAACCTCCCCTGGCACAACTTGAATGTGTTTCCTCTCATCCTATCGCTTATTACCTGGAAGAAGAGACCAACACCTGCCTCACTACAACCTCCTTTCAGGTAGTTGTAGAGAGTGATGAGGTCTCCCCTCAGCTTCCTTTTCTTCAGACTAAACAACCTCAGTTCCCTCAGCTGCTCCTCATAAGACTTGTCCTCCAGACCCTTCATCAGCTTCGTTGCCCTTCTTTGCACATGCTCCAGCACCTCAATATCTTTCTCATAGTGAGGGGCCCAAAACTGAACACAGTATTCGAGGTGCAACCACACCAGTGCCGAGTACAGGGGGACCATCACTTCCCTAGTCCTGCTGGCCACACTATTTCTGATACAAGCCAGGATGCTTTTGGCCGCCTTGGGCACCTGAGCACACTGCTGACTCATATTCAGCCGGCCATCGATCAACACCCCCAGGTCTATTTTCCGCCAAGCAGCATTCCAGCCACTCTTCCCCAAGCCTGTAGCATTGCATGGGATTGTTGTAACCCAAGTACAGGACCCAACACTTGTCCTTGTTGAACCTCATACAATTGGCCTCTGCCTGTTGATCCAACTTCTCGAGATCCCTCTGCAGATCCTTCCTATCCTCAAGCAGATTGACTTACTGAGTGTGCACTCAACCTCCTGGTCCAGATCATTGATAAAGATATTAAAGAGAACTGGCCCCAGTACGGAGCCCTGGGAAACACCACTTGTGACCGGCCACCAAATGGACTTAACTCCATTCACCACAACTCTTTGGGCCCAGCCATCCAGCCAGTTTTTTACCCAGAGAAGCGTATGTCCGTCCAAGCCATGAGCAGCCAGTTTCTCCAGCAGAATGCTGTGGGAAACAGTGTCAAAGGCTTCACTAAAGTCTAGATAGACAGCATCCACAGCTTTTCCCTCAACCAGTAAGCAGGTCGTCTTGTCATAGAAGGACATCAGGTTAGTCAAGCAGGACTTGCCTTTCATAAACCCATGCTGACTGAGCTTGATCACCTGGTTGTCCTGTACATGCCGTGTGATGGCACTCAAGATAATATGCTCCATAACCTTCCCTGGCACCAAGGTCAGACTCACAGGCGTGCAATTCCCGGGATCCTACTTCTGGCCCTTCTTGCAGATGGGCGTCACATTTGCTAACCTCCAGTCAACTAGGACCTCCCTGGTTAGTCAGGACTGCTGACAAATGATGGAAAGTGGCTTGGTGAGCATTTCTGCCAGCTCCCTCAGTACCCTTGGGTGAATCCCTTCTGGCCCCCTAGACTTGTGTGTGTCTAAGTGGTGTTGCAGGTTGCTAACGATTTCCCCTTGGATTGTGGAGGCTTCATTCCGTTCTCCATCCCTGTCCTCCAGCTCAGGGGGCTTGGTACCCAGAGAACACCTGGTCTTACTACCAAAGACTGAGGCAAAGGCGGCATTAAGCACCCCAGCCTTTTCCTCATCCTTTGTCATTATGTTTCCTCCTGCATCCAATAAAGGATGGAGATTCTCCTTGGCATTCCTCTTGTTGTTAATGTGTTTATAGAAACATTATTTTTTGCCTTTTATGGCAGTAGCCAGATTAATTTCTAGTTGGGCTTTGGCCTTTCTAATTTTTTCCCTGCATAGCCTCACAACATCCTTGTATCATCCTGAGTGGCCTGCCCCTTCTTCTCTTGAGCAATATTGGCTTGATGATCTTTAGTTAGAATATTGTTGTGAAATCTCTTGTAGAATAGATGAATGTGACTTCTCTGTGTCAGTGTTGCAAAATGTAATCTTTATGTTTGCAAGGTTACATTCTGAACACAAGCAATAGAAATTCTTCTGATGTTTATAGCCCTGTGTTTGGCTGTATTAAAATGTTCATTCAAAAGAGCTCACATTACTGAGCAGGCAAGAAATCTCTCTCTGAGTGGTTCCTATAAAAATCTGTTCATCTGTCATTCTTTTCACAAATTTTGCCAACATATTTATTCCTGATAAGTATGGAATTGCCTGCATTAAATCCCTGAGATATCAAAATATCTTATAAAAGTTCAGTTAACAATTTAGTTCATAATTTAAAAATACTCAGTGTGAAATATGTAACATTGATTCATTTTTTATCATATGTAGAAATGTGTCTATGTACAATGCCTTACTAGAAATCTGTTATTCCAACATGTTTTTTATCAACCATATTTGATTTTTTTTCAATAAAAACCTGAAAACTATTCTCATGGCTTATTTTCTAATGCATTCTTTTACTTTTGATTAATTTCCTTGCCTCTGTTTAGTCTTTCCTGATTTTGCCCCATACCAGCTTTTTTTTATGGACAGCACTGATATCAAAGTAACCAGTCCATCTATATCTGAATCTTGTTTCTATCCTTTCTATTATATGTTTATCTTTCCTCATTAGACAAGTTACTTGTTCTTAGTACCGCACATTTTCTTATTTGCTGATAAAAAATTCCTTGAAAATAAAGACTGTTACTAGATAAGGTGGTTTTTTTTTAGTTGTTGCCAAGGTGAAAGAAAGAATGCTTATAATCAGACCACTGCACTTTTTAACTTTGATCAGATGACCTGAAAAGTAGTGCCTGTGACATTACATTTTTTTGTATGGAAAAGTTGTCATCAGAAAATATTGTGAAATTTATCAATGATCTTCCATCTTTGATCTTGCCATCTCTTCTGGATAGGGAACCATAAACATTATCCCATTGTCTCCTTACATGTCATGAAAATTACCTGTCATTGTATGTCCTTTCTCAGGAAAATGAACGGACAGAATTGGTAATGTACTTTGTACATTTGGTCACATACTTCAGCCTTTTGCCTAGTCTTAATTTTGGTCACATGATGACTTTTTGCCTCCTTTGTGTTTCCCATCATTACTTTTAGTGTAAAATAGGAATTGGATGTCCACTTAGTCAAAACAGAAAACACTAGACCTTAACACATTGTAGTGCATCTACGACTTCAACTTCATGTCTATGCTTTAACTAACATCATCTTCATCCTGCCATGTGTTATGAACTAAAACTTTCATACCTCGTTCATTTGACAAAGAAGATGATGACATATCACAAGATTATATTTTAATAAGAATAAGCAATTTAATAAATGAGGTGTTTTGTCCTTGCATGTAGTTTACGTTTTCATGCTAAACTGGGAATTCCACTAAAACCAGGTGGAATTCCTTGGAAGAAAAGTAATATAACAGGTACATGTTCTTGCTTATTTGTATGGAATAAAGGATGATTGTCTTGTTCTGTTGCTTTTTACAAGACCTATATTAATACAGTATGGGAGTCAAGGCTCTCTTTATGTAACAGCTCTTGAAGTGGGCAGTTGAAGAGTTCTCCAAATCTGAACTTTCACTGCTCACTTAAAATAGAGCATATGCATTAGGAAAATATTTTATCAAATTGTTTCCATCAGATTGTCTAGAGAGAAACAAGATCTGATAGTTGTCTATTGACTATGTTTTTCCATGGCACTATAAGATATTTATAAATATAGAGATCCTTTGTTAGCCATTGCTTTGCCAGTTCTTATTATTTTTTGAGGATTTCATTATATATCCAAAATTATTTTTATTAGTACTTATAAATTTTAAAACTAATATATTTTCATACTCTGAGGAACACACATTGTGGTGTTGTTACTGTATAATGTAATGTATCAAACGTTAACCATAATTTTCTGAGGAACTTTAGACTCTTAAACCTTTATTTTATCAGAATACATATTTGCATCTTAAGACACTGAAGTGCAAATCCCACACTTTTTTCAGTAAGACTACAGCTGAGTAAAATGTAAAAGCAGTGTACATGTTGCTTTTGTCTTCAAGATGTGAAATAGCAAGATCTTCTCTTTGGTGTTGCATTAATTTATTACTGAAATGCATCAGTTTATGCTTAATCATATAGCTAGCAAAATTATCAAACAGTATCAGCCATTCGATAGTTGAAGGAGACTAATGCTTGTGTATGTTATGAAGGAAGAATAATAATAACAAAAAAAAACAAGCAACTTTGGATTTAGCTGATCTGTGTTCAGAAGTTACTGTAAAAAGAAAAAAAAAAAAGTGTCCCTGTTTACCAAGTTATGGAGACCACATGATTGAGAGAAATAGTGAGTTGCAGTGTGTTGGGTTAAGTATGATAAGTGTTGCCAGATGTCACATTTGTGTTATTAAACAAACTTCTACCTTGGCATGTGGGTTGTAGTCTGTTCTCTCTTGAACCTTAGTGGTCATTACAGAATTCTTATTTGTTGATAACAGAACCCTCCTTAGACAAATGCAGGTACCCAAACATGACCACTGTCATGTTAACTTAGGACCTGAGCTTGCACTGAAGACTGGACTCCCAGACATCCATGCTATCCATGTGTCACAGTTCAAAGCTGGGCCGGCTATTAAACCTGTGGCAGATGCTCTCTGTTAACCCTCCCCCCACTCCCGGAAGGGAAAGGGAAAAGGGAGAGAGACTTCCGGGTTGGAAAGTTAAAACAGTTTTAATAAACTATAATAATGAAAAAGAGTATAATAATAATATTGGAATAATCAAATATATACAAATATATATACAAATATATATACAAAACCAAGATCAAGCTCCCCCGATGTCGGCCACGTCACCACCGGCACCGCAGGGCAGGCTCCAGGAAGGCCCAAGCTGGGCCTAGCGACGGACGAGAGCTGGATTCAGGAACGCACGGATCGGGATCGGGGACAGCAAGAAAACAGACGGAGTCCTCTTCGGACACCGGCCATAGCAGAAAGAGAGCGAGACCCTCGTGATCCCCCCACTTTATAATGAGAATGACGTGTATGGGATGGAATACCTTGCTGGTCAATTTTGGGTCACCTGCCCTGTCCGCTTCTCCCTGCAGGTGCGACCCCCCTTCGGCTCTTCACTCGTAAGCAGTGAGGAATTTAGCAGTGACCTTGGTTTCTCTAAGACTAAGTACAGCAAGAGCCTTTCTGCATAACATCCCTACCGGTGCCTCAGAGATAACTACAAACTTCGAGCGTTATCAGTCCTAGAAGCAGACACTGTCTGCAAAACATGCAGTTAGTTTGAGAAAGTGCAGTTGCTTAGAAGAGACTTAGCTGAAAGTACAAATCACTGAAAGGAAAATTGGCCTGGTTTAGGCCAAACCAGGACACCATGCTAGCTTAGATGTGTAGTAGGTATAGAAAAGACTAGCATGAACTCCAGTTATGTCTATGGTCTTATCCCTTATTATATGTAACAAGAATGAGGAAAAATTAAAATAATTACACACAGACAGCAAAAATAGTATAGAAATAGGTAACATGTTATCTTGAATTTTATCTACATCTCTTCAGTTTTGTCCTATTTCTAACTCCTCACTTTCTAGATTTCATGTCTTTATATTTTTAAACTCTTTTTCTCCTGATGCTGAAAGTCATTTTGCTTCCCCAGCACAGTAAAGGAAAAGATCCACAATATCTATTTGGTGCAAAATGTTCTGTAAAATGTGTTTCAAGTTAACACACTATTTCATCTCTCTCGTCAACTGAGAGTATTAGATTTTTGGAGAAGGATGACTTACTGGTAGTACAGCTGTGTCTAAGGAATTTTAATTTTATTTAGGCTAGAAAATCATGAATAAGAGACGTTACTGCAAAGTGTTCTGCCAGGTGTAGTAGTATAGCAACATCTCACAGCCATTTACAGTTTTCAGGTTGAAAATAATCATATTTTAGTTGTTTTCTGAGGTCAATTCTTGTTTATAGTGACCTCAGTAGGAGTTTTGCTACTGGCTTCTGAGTGGTAAGGTTTTAACAATACATCCAAGTTTTTCAAGACATAATTTTTCTTTTCTTTTTTAGGAACCAGGTATTTTGATTGGAATGATCTTTTTTCAGCTTGCTGGTATGTGATACTCTTTCATGTATATTTGCTTTACACCTACGCACGTTTGAAAAAACATATAACAGACACCACAATTTATAGGATAATTTTTAGTGTGGCTGGATATAATACTTCAGAAGTTACACATTTTAAAGTAGCTGAAAGAACTCATTAAGACAGATCAATTAACAAAAACTAAAGGTAAAAAGGAAAATATTCAACTTAACTTTTTCTGTTTTGTTTTTGTTCAGATTGTGCATAGGCCTTTCAGAATGTTTTGGTATATGCCAGAGAGAAAAATAAAACTTGGAGTATAAATCTAAATCTTTCAAACACAATTTGCAAATTGAAAAGGCAAAGGAAAGGTAAATAGGAAACAAAACACAGTAAATCAGAATCATACAGAATGTTTTCGGGATTTATGAAAGCCCAAAATTATGAGTTTGTGGACTCTTCATTCAGTACTTCCCAGTCACCTGAATAGTCATAAAGAATGTCATGCTGAACTATATAATGTCAAGCCAAACTTAAGCCATTCACCCAAGGAAATACTTTTTATTTGAAAACCGATTTTGCCTAGAAGGGTCCTTGGATTCCTTGGACTTAGACCTGTACATTTCTCCCTCCTCCCCCAATAACCTAGATCATTGAATCAAAGCAGTTCGTTCTCTTTCATATCTATACTTCCGTAAGGCCTTGGTGAAGAAAAAAAACATTAAGGGGCATCTGGAAATGCATAAATAAGTAGCCAGTATATTCATTTCTGACCATTTAAAGAACATTGTGCAGCTTGATTCCTTTTTTATTTTTTTTTAATTCCAGTGAAGCTATTTTCTCCAGTCTTCTCCAATTTGCTTCTTCATTTCACTTTTAATATGTACCATCTTCTCCTTTCATCATTCCTGGTTTATTTTCTTCAAACCTTCCACTTTTTTTTTTCATTTGTTCTCCTATGTTGAAATTGCTTTGAAACATGAAGACTTCAAGTTTTTTTCTGGCAATCTCATTTTTATTTGGCTTGGGTTCTCTGTATTTCTCGAAGCTCTATACTTGTCTTGTTTTTTCAGATAAACTCTTTGTACAGTTGTTTTCACACCTGGACATGGTTTTTGATAACAAATAGCAGACACTAACTATAACACATTTGATATTAAATTATAACCCATTTGCTTTTAAATGAAAAGTTGTCTAGCAGCATGCCTCTTTGCCAAGCCTTGATTTTGATAAACAATTAGAATGACGGTTCTGTTGCTGAATACTGATGCAAATAATGCAAGTTAGTTGTGTTACTGCAATTTTAATAATTGCCATTTATTCTCTGTGTTGAAAAGGTGGGTTAGGTCCAAGGTGTAAATAGTTGTTAATTTGAGTTTTATATCATTGTGTTTTGTTTAGCACTAATTGAACCAAATAATCTATTGCCTGTAATGTGTTTTTTTTGAGTAAAATAAGGAGTTTCGTAAAAATATATTATTTTTTACAGAATATGTCAACCGTCAATGTAGTTTAATAGCAAGCTGAGTTTAGGACACCAGTTGGACTAAGGGAAGAAAAGGAAGTACTCAACAGAAAAATGAGGTAGAGTATCTTTAACTACCTACTTATTTAATCCTTCTTTTGTACTTTTTGCCATCTCTTTTGTTTCTATTCTGTAAGCAAAGCCTAAGAAAAAGGGGATGAGAAAACATTTTACACTATAAATTACAAATTTGTTTCTTGAGTTAATGAAAAAAGTGTTAAAATCCTCAATTAACAAGCAAATGCTCAGCAGCATTATATTTTAGTGCTTTGTTCTAAAGTGCTGAGGCATTGCTGACCAGACTGACTTGGGTTGTAGCTAGGACTTGCTGGATCAAGTGGAAATTTTTAGTTTTAATTCATCTGTGGTTGGTATTCACTTCTTGCTTCCCATCACGATAATGCTGGTCTCCAGGGGGAACTTGCGAAGGTGATGTTAAGTTCACAGAGAGGGTTGTCAAGACGCATAGTGAAGAAATGTCAGTGAGGCTTAAATAGTAAATTCATTGTTTAATCCAACAGCTCCCGTCCTCATTAAAGAAAAAACTAGCTTTGCTTTTCACATCTTGAGGTTAAAAAGAGAAATTGTTCCATGGTTGTTGGAACTTTCTGAAGGAGACTTGCTAGTAAGTTTGGGGATTTTTGATCAAGATTATGTGTTGTGCATACCAAACTGAAAAGCTGAGTTCTGTGTTAAAATTTTTGTGCATGAAAAGCCATTAAGTCTGGTATTCTCTTTTTATCATTCACCTTCAGCCTTTGAAACATTGTGTCTTTCACCTCAGGCAACCTAACTCACCTCTTTACTGGAAAACCACACCTAGTGAAAGATGTGGTGCAAAAGGGAACCCCGACTGCAGGCATCCACAAAAACTGATGAAGCTCAACAGAAATGCAGGGAGAAAAGGGGAGACAAAAAGCAAACTGAATGAAACACAGGAATGAAATAATGAGGAAAAGAAGTGGGGGAGGGAGAGAGGAGTTACTTTAGTAAAAGAGAAATGAAAGGAATATTTGGAAAAGGAAGGAAGTGAAGGAGCCTCCCTATTGAGGAAATGACAAAGACATAACCAAGAAGCATATTCTGTATTCCTTAAATTTCATGCCAAATATAAATGTAATGCTATCTGTAATGTTATATTAGAGGTAAATAATGAAAAAAATTATAAACCCAATAATATGCCTGTAAGTTTTGCTTTAAATCAAATGGATTTAAGAAAACTGAGTTAGAGATAAATGCACATTAAGATTTCTTACATTGTGTACAATACTAACAAATGTGGCTATTGTAGTTCTGGTACATAAGCACAAACCTTTTACAAACATCTGTTTAAATAAATGCAAAATTGGTTCATTTTTTATATATTTAACTTGTTTCTGACATATTGCATGTAAGTTTGTACTCTACCAAAAACCTTCATATCTAAATTGTGTCTTTTGGTTTTTAACTCAAATCTGGTTCTTAACTCTTTATTTCCATAAGTGCCTTGGTTACAGCCAATTGCAGAGATGGGGCCCACGCATTTAAAAGCTAGCTAGGTACCAGCTTTGGGCCTCATTACAAGTTAGAACAGCACAGGACCGATCTGACTATGGTTTTCTGTCTAAATTTTCAATTACTATGCCATTCTAATTTCCAGTGTGTGATTGTCAGGGTTTTTTCCAGCACAAGTAGATTTGGAGGGTTTTTTTGTTTGTTTTTACAGTAATCTTCATGTACTATTTTTAGAGGACATTTTATTTCATAGTTGTTTGCAGTAAATGTCCTTAGAAATAGGAATACACTTTTTCATGGACTTAGGAGATCTAAGTTTTATATCTCAATTCTAAACCTAAATTCCGTGACATTTTGGATCTCATTTCCATTGCCTTCAGTTGCATCTGAAATAATCTGAAATTCCTTCCTTTACAGAATACAGTGAAAAAAGTTCATATGTAAAGTTTGATTTAAGTGACTAGCCCTGCATTCCATAAAAATTACCTGGAAAGGAACAGATGACTTTCAAATCTCAAGGATGTCAACCTTTCCCTTCCTGCTGCTCCTAGAATGGGAGGCGACTGTTGGCCTGGACACAGTAAAGAACATCATTGAGGATGGGCCTGAACTCCGGCTAGCTAGATTATCAAAAATACTGAGCTGTACTTTTCAGAAAAAGACTGACAGAGGTAAACGTACTCTTTCGGTCTTTTATTGGATTAAGTCTCGGACATAAATTTAGGGTCTTCCATGCTTATTTTTCTTTTACTATGTAAGGCACTATAGTAAGACTGGTTTGAAAACAAGAAAGTTTTCTTTTTTTAAAAATAAATCTTTTAATCAAATCTGTACTTGTAGCTAGTCTTTTGGGATATTAGCTTTTGATTCTCATTTCTCATGCCGGTTACATTTATTTTGTTGTTGGGGGTTAGTTTTTTCCCTTTTAGAAAGTAAACATTTTACCGGGGATTAAATGCAAACTTAAAATCAACTTTTCAATAAAAATAGTAACTTTTAGTTAAACCTGTTTTTTTTTTTTCTTGTTCTATTTTGACCCCTCAAATTATCTTCTGACACTTCATTTTTCTGTTAACTATAATAATCGTTTATTATAGCAGAGAAATCTCTTCTGCACAAAAAATGGTATTGCATTTTTATTGACACAGTGTTGCATACTTGCTGGAGAAAATAACAAAAATCAGATTGCTGGATTTTTTTTTCTTTTAGTGTTCTCCACCCTTAATATATTTAAGACCTAATAAGGTAAACGGGACATTAGATAACAAATTAACTCGTGTGAATGAGGAATGGTGTCAGTTAATGCAGCATGATAATGTCAAGCATATTCAGTAGTTCCTTCAGAGTATATGAGGGAAAATTATGTGGAAAAACTGTTTATTTTATTTTGTCAGTATCTGAGAGCAGTTCAGCCCAACGGGCCTTTTTATTTTTTCTTCTTGATTTCGGACTATATTATCACAAGGAACATATTTAGCAAAATGTGCAATTGTGGGTATGACTTGCATGAAGACATCACCAACAGTGGGATAAAAAATAGAAGGATATTAATATAGAAGAAGTTAACGGATAAGTATTAATATACTTTCTTATAAAGCACTGGATGAATCAAAGAAAATTCTTTAACTTAAGCTGCAATAGCACAGGGACAATAACTGCTTGACTTCTATGGTTGTATTTTTTGTATATCTGTTCAGAATGTTTAATAAGCTTTGGTGCCGGTAATATTTATAAGCGTTGTCTAAGTGTGGAGATTTCTTTTTCAAGACTTTTAGTATATTTTTTCTGTACTGTGAATTTCTGAGTATCTACACTTAAAATATTTAACATATAATTTCAGATATGAATTTACTTAAAATTTTAATGATAGAGAAAAAAAAGGCAGCTTATATAAAATATGCTGTGAGATAAAAATCTTCCACATATAAAGTTTTACTTATGAGAAGTTAATGAGAATCATATTCATGGTGAATAGAATTTGAACAACTTCATGAGGATTTTTTTGAAGCTCATTAAAATGTACTTTTTAATATATTTTAACAGATAGCATGCATCTTCAACGCTTTGCACCAATGTAAGGGGAAGCATACTTAATATTTTATATACGTATTAACTTACAAAACTGTGTTTCAATATCGTTTTATTTTTCAACACACACTCTGTTGCTTAGCTATAATTTCAAATTTATAAAGTAAAATAAATGCCGCACTATATTTTAATTTCTATATAATCTTTTTTTTTACAAAAACATAAAATGAGCAAGGAAACTTTTATAATTCATCTGTAAGAGTCATCAGAAATAGGTTCATATCAGTTAAAGTCAGAATTCTTTCCTTTATTTTTTAGAGTTTCCTGAAAAACCTTTGAAGTTAAGTACATTCAGCTGTTTGAAGGTTTCTGAGGAAACTGAGACTAGTCTTTTGCCCTGAGCTTTCCAGAATAAATTGAATGGTTGTTCAATATTCACTGATTTTACAGGGACAAATAGTGAGCATAACTCAGGCCACAGATTTTGGCAAAAGACTGCTCTTTTTTTCCCAGTAATAAAGTACATTCATCAGTATTATGTCTTGCAAGAGTGATTTTTAATTACCTCAGTGCTTTCAACCAAAAATCGGTTGTTGGGAGGGTCCTTTTTTCTTTTTAGTTTATTTTCTTATATGTAATTAAAAATTTGCAGTTTTGTAACAGCCATTTATTCCTTTTGGAAAAAAAAAAAAGCCTGTAAAAATGCCTCTGTTGTTTTTGCTTTGCTATTTCAAGTGTATATGGGGAATTCACTTGCATTTTCTTTATATACGCATAATCCTAATTATTCAGTCAATGAGTATGTGAATAAGAGAAAAACTATGCTGAATGTATGGCAAATGAGGGTATGTTTTTAATGCTTGCTAAAGATGCAGTATAATCCTGAAAAACGATTGTTGATTGATCAACAGTTTTCCATGGGAAATACATTTCTATTAAAAAAATTTTTCTAGAGAAAACCCTGAACTAAAGTTATCAACGCCTCTGATTTTAAGAACAGTGTCTACACTTCTTAATCAAAGCAAAAAAAATTAAGTGTATTAGCTGCTGACAGTCCTCCAATTCCTGACTTCTACAGAAAATAAAAATAGATACTTTTTTCAAATAGTCAAAGTTAGATTATTGTTTAAAAGTTAAACAAATTTTAAACTGTTGTCTCCTTGGATAAGTGTATGGCTGAGGTACATATTTCCTGGGGAAAAAAAAGAAATCCTTTAATCTGCAGCTGAATTAAATGAATCACGTTTTAACACTAGTGATCAATTGGTCTTGCAGGAATTCAGCTGTGAGACTGGATTTTCAATTCATGTGTTCTAAACATTGTTCTAAGTCTGTGTATTTATTTGCCCTAGCATTTAAGCAGATGTAGATTTTTAGCAACTCTGACTGTTTTATTTTATCAGTCCCTTGAATATTACAACATTTGCATCTTCACATTTTAAAACTTTGCCACTTTTTCTTTGTTTGGACTACTGTGGAGTTTATCTCATTTTTTTTCTACTCTCTCATGTTTTTATTTTGATTTATTTCGACTACCTATCTTCACAAATTATCGTCACACTTTAGTATCCTTCAGTCATGTTCTACCCATAGTTTACAATACATTTGCCTTTGCTGCTTGATACAGGCATTAATATACATTTTAAAGAATTATATCTAAATACTGAAGACACACAAGAATGCGAACTTCCTTTGAAAGAAAATAATATACTTTTTCATGAAGATGTTCTGTTGATGTTTTGAAAGGAAAAATAAGTGAAGATCCTAGAACATATAAATAAAAAGTTAAGACATACAAAGTGAAAACTATTAGATTAAGTTCCTTTATGAGAAAATAAACATCCCTCAGAGTGATCTTTGTTTCCATTTTGTAACAGTAACCAATCTGAGGGTTCTCTTCTGAGTTTCTAGAAACTAGACATTTGCTATGGAAAGCAAAGTTAAAGGAAGTTACTGATATCTTCAGATATATTAGATTCTTCCAAACTGTAAATATTTTCTTGCCCTTGGGCTTTTGTTTTTCTACCTTTTCTTCTTTCCTCATCTCTCTTCTTTTCCTGCATTTGTAGTTTCTAGTTGCATGATATTTCTTCTTGTTTCCCACTTTTATCTGCTTTTCTGTCTCTACCTCATTCCTGTTATATGCATTTTTACTTCTTTATGTCCCCAGCTCTCTTTATCTGTCTATTGTCTTTGGAAGTGTTGGCAACCTCATTAATTGTACTGATTTGGAAATGTACAGAGCCTGTGTCCTGGGGAAGAAGAAAGACAAAAACCCCTCAGCTATATGTTTTTTACTGTTTTTGAAGAATTTGTTTATATGTTTATGTGTAACAAGACTGCAGCCAGTAAGTTCTGTATTCTTGGTTTCCTAATGATTTAAATTTATTCAAGTACTATTTAGATATCTTCTCTATCTGGAGAACAACACCTGAGTTTTCTTCCTGAAAAGCTAGATGTGTGCTTTTGTCTTGAGAATGTGACACAAATATGGATTACAAAAATGCCGATTACTTCAGTATAATTAGAACTACTGATTGTAGCTAGGCATTTTCAAAGGCCTTGTTTCCTCAGAAGAAAATGAAAGAACATTCTGACAGTGATTGCTTTAAAATTATACAGGCTGCTTGTGAGTGTGACTGATACACCTTTAGTATTGAAATTACCTCAGATTATGCTGTATCTCATAACATTTCATACCAAATGCAAAATTTTGTAGCTGATGACAAGTAATCTAAAATTATTTAATTACTTTAAAAATACATTAAAAGAAATTAAAAACTTTTTAAAAAAACCCACAAGAAAATGTGTTTAAAAGCTGTTCATTCATACAGAACAATATTTATGAAGGCTGATTTTATTCTTTTTGGAAGCGGCTGATATAATTTAATTTTCTGTTGTTTTAACAGAAGTATACAGAGAGATGCTATGGATCCCAATGGATAGGCATGTAGAACAGGAGGGTCACTGGAATGGTAATTGATACACATTATTGCTAAAATACCAAGTATTATACAGAACATAGGTAAGTCCACATAATACATAGCTTCTTCACCAAGATCCATTCCTGAGGCTTAAAGCTGAACATAAGCTTTGTACCAAGGGAGAATCAGTTTCAATTTCTAGCATTGTCTGGTGGGCTGACCTTGGCCAGTTGCCAGAACCCCCACCCAGTTACTCTTTCACTCCTCCCTGCCCCCAACAGGACAGGGGGACAAAAAAAGATGGAAAAGTTTGTGGGTCAATTACCATCACAGGTGAAACAGACTTGACTAGTGGAAGGTTAAGTTAATTTATTTCCAATTAAAAATAGAGTTGGATGGTGAGAAACAAAGACAACAACTAAAACACCTTCACACACACACATGCCCCTTCTTCCCAGGTTCAGCTTCACTCCTTCATTCCTGACTCTTCTACCTCCTCCCCGAAGCTGGTACAGGGGATGGGGATTGGAGGGCTGTGGTCAGTCCATAACACCTCCCCTCTGCCACTCCTTCCTCCTCGCATTTGTGCCCTGCTCCACTGTGGGTCCCTCTCACTGATTGCAGTCCTTCATGAGCTGCTCCAGGATGGATCCTTTCCACATGCTGCAGGGACTATCTGTTTCACTATGCTCCTCTCCATGGGCTGCAGAGGGACAACCTGCTTCACTCTGATCTCTGCAGTCTACAGGGAAATCTCTGCTCCGGTGTCTGGAGCACCTCCTCCTCCTCTTTCTTCACTGACTTTGGTGTCTGCAGGGTTGTTTCTCACATCTTTCCTTCCTCACTCTTCTCTCTCAACTGCTGTACAGCATTTTTTACCCTTTATTGAATACAGTTTCCTAGAAGCACCCTACCTGTGGCTGAGGGGCTCAGATGTATCCTACAGTGGGTCTGTTTTGGAGCCATCTGGAACTGGCTCTGTTGGCATGGGCATAGCGCCTGGTCTCTTCTCGCAGAAGCAACTTCTACAGCCAGCCCCATTACCAAAACCTTGTTACGTAAACCCAATGCACTTTGATGATACATGCTATTATCTATTTTTGAGAACATTGCCTGTAGAATAGTTCCACAACTGGCCCCATTAAGTTTTTAATTGTATTGGAGTTTAAGAACTCAGTCTCTTACTCAACCAAGCCCTGACTTGCAGTCAACAACTTTCAAAAGGAGGACTTTATAGGTTTCCTTCCTTTAAACGAAAGCATCCTGCTGGGGCAGGAAACTGGTGTGTTCCAAAAGTCCTCATGGTGTGAACAGTCTAAAGCAAAAGCTTTGGGGATTTATTTCTGAGTTCATCTATTCCGTAACTTCAGACAGTCACAAAAATCAATTAAACACCATAATACTGAGAAACAAGTTGAAGTACTTTATCCAAGTGTTCTGTTGCCACGACAGAGCCTAACTGCTCTAATTTTTAACTGTTTTTGTTCTTTCTGAGGAAACAATAGAAGAATGTGGTGGTTTCATGTTGTAAGTAGCTCCATACAAGTTTGAGAGCAAAATTTGAAAAAAAATATTTTTTTGTTTCATTTTGGATGATCAAATGAAAATATACATTAAAGGACCATGAAGACCACTCATTTGAGAAAAATGAGTTTTACTTAGTAGATTTAGTACTGTGGTGTAACTACCGGGCGGCAACTTATTGAAACTAATTATTGGAGGCACATTTATTGAGAGTTAAGTTATATCCACACATTATAGAACTAAGAAAGCACCTAGGCTGGGACGTGTTTGGCATGTACCGTGATGGTTCCCCAGGCAACCTGGCCTGCATTCTTAGATGTTTGTGCACCAAGCAAGCTCGGCATTCTAACTCCAAGACAACAGAGGGTGGAACGTTGTGGAGATAACTGTGGCCAGGCTCTGTGTAAACGAGGCAGGTAAGGGAACTCCATGGTACCTTGTAGCCAATAAATCACATTGCTTTTGTCAGACAAGAAATTATACTGCATTCCACCCAGAACGCTGGTCACTGATCCAATGATTCTGGCAAAATTGTGTCCTGTGGAGGAATTTTGCTCATTATAATCTCATTACAATATAAAAACACACCTCCCCCAAAGGCTACCAGCCTCCCTCTACCCCTGAGCATGCTCTCTGAGTTTTTCTTAGTCTATACCTTTAAATCAAAGTGAGAGAATTTTGCACTAATCAAAAATAAAGGAATATACGACTAGAGTCACTCAAGCTCCACCTAAACATAGGAAAATAGTATAAAATGCCTTTAAGAAAGAGACAAGGTGGGGGAAGATACCATCGATAAGAAGTCAGGGAGACATCACTACGGACTTCTGGTATCAGTCAATGGGCTGAACCTCTCTTCCCCACCCACAGGGATGCCTTTGGGTAAGACTCGTACACTTGGTTATACCAGGTGCTTCCCTGGAAACATAGAAATCGAGCTTGTATTTGTAATCGTATTAGTAGTGTTATATAGTCATCTTGAAACATATATTTGTTCATAGATACCCAAGCGTGCTTTGCAGACAGTGTGTTCATCACTGGCAATCTAAAAGAATCTGTATCTGTTACTCAAATAAATTACATTAACTGTGAATCTAGTCGCGAGGATTTTATTTCAGTGTATGCACCCAGATTTATGGCATAATCTGGAACCATATTAGTTCATCAGCCGTGACTGGGCCCTGCACTACTAGTGCATCCAGACCTGTGTTAGTTCAACGTATTAGCTGTTGAACACAGCCGGACTGATAGTGCCAATTTTGGCCTATTTCAGCCAAAATCCAAGGTGTCAAATTAGGCATCGCTCAGAGGCTAAGCTCAGCCACACCCAGCCCCTCTAATATCTGAGGACAGGCTGGAATGCAAGGGGGTTCAGCTTCTGCCAAATTATCCCTCTTAAATGCAACAAGTACTGAAAGTAGGACTATTTCTAACATGTTTTTAAATTACTTATAATGTAATGAAAGTTTCCACTGGTTTATACTATTCTTCAGTCAAGAACAGAATTTTCTTGTTTATCTGACTTCTAACCATACTGTCTATGGAGTGATATAGATATTTTGTTATAGATTCAGTGAAGAAATATATATGCAGACTAATACACATTCAGAAGTACTCAGATGTAAATCTCTTAGAAAGCACAAATAATCTAGAACAAAACTGTATCATCAGTGAGCCTAAAACCAAACATAAAGTCAATTTGCATGCTGTTTTCTCCACTCCAAATATTAAATAAATGAACCAAAATTAAAATCAGAAAGAAAAAAAATCTCTTTTACTTTATCAGAAGTGCTCAGAACACTTCTGTTCAGTCCTTCCCTCCCCACCGCCTTTGAGTGAGAAATAGGTTTCAGTTGTACTCTGTATATAGTAATACTATTGTAAATCTTTAATTGTGCTCTGTGCTGGAAAAGGATCAAGTATTATCAGAGGAGAATAATGAAAAATGAAGAATGAAAATTATAAGTATTAACATTTGCAAGTATTAATAAATAAAATACTTCTTTCCCGTGATGTTTCAAGAGACTTTCTTTTATGATGTAAGATGGTGTCCATTTCATTTAACCAAGCTATACCATTAAGAAACTCTTTTTCTGCAAAGAATAACATCATTGTGAGCAAGTAAACTTGTTTTATCACTGATTATTTTTATATTATCTGTGAAAACAGCCGTTGTTTCATGTCACTGTTTTATGGAAGGGGGAGGGGAAGAAGAGTTTTCATTCCCAATTTGAGTGAGTGAGGTTCTCTTCAGCATATAAATAGAGGAATCAATTACCTCAGAATCTATATGAAGATAATTTTGTCTTTGCAGATAATGAACTGGTTTCAGTGATGAAACTGAAAATGAATCCATTACTAATAATGAAGCTGAGAATGCAATAGAATTATACATCACCACTTCTGGCAAAGACACTACCTAAATCATAGGGTAAAGAATAAACAGAGAAAGTCAAGGACATTAAACCAACAGAAATATACCCTTGTATAAAGTAAATGTACAATGGATGGTGCTTGAAAGTTTAAGTTCATATTAGTAGCTGATGTTTTTGCAAAGAAAATAAATGTTTGGTGTTTTAGGATTTAATCTATATTGTAAATTACAGTTGCTGAATTTAATATGTTAATAATCCATTATATAAATTAGTAGTCCATATTCATGGACATCTGTTATTGAAATTTCAGCATGGCATGAGCTTTATGGCAAAAAATGATTTGTTAAAAAATGGATGCTAAGTATTCTTAATAAAATATGTTGGGAGTGCACATGGATATTCTCTTCTTTATCTGTGGCCCTACACTGCTTGCTTAAGAACCAAATACAATTTTCTGACATACACCTTAGGGACAGTCAGGTGATACAAAGGTGACCAAAAGGATGAGAGCTCAGATTTACAGACTCATCTATGTTAAGACCAGAGGCACCAGTTAAACCATTTGTCTGCCTACGTATTTAACACTGCCTATAATATTAAGGCCGGTGGCTTGCATTGAATGTAATAACTCCTTTTTAAAAAGCATCCATTCTTTATTTCAAAACTTGAAGAAGTGTGCCAGTCTTCATTTCCCTTGATAATTTGCTTGTTTGGCCACATAAATGAAAACTTTGTCTTGTTTGCCATTTCTCAGCCATTACCTAAGTCTATTAATTTTATAGTCAGTATTCTCTCCTGCGATCATATTAGTACCCTCTAGTTAGATGTAGGTTTAATTTTCTCACAGATAGCGTTCATCTTATCTCACTGGCATTTTCATAATTTCTGAAGTAATTTTTAAATCTTTTTTTTTCTGTACACTCTCCAGACATTCAGCCACTTCATAAACTATGGAGAAGTGTCACTCTGACTTCATTCCTCTCATTTTCTGTTTTTAGTTTTTTAGACAGCCATCTTAACTGCTTGCCTCTGAAAAACTTTCTGATGTACTAAGAATCATAGAATCATAGAATAGTTTGGGTTGGAAGGGACCATTAAAGGTCATCTAGTCCAACCTTCTTGAAGTAAGCAGGAACATCTTCAACTAGATCAGGTTTCTCAGAGCCCCGTCCAACCAGACCTTGAATGTTTCCAGGGATGGGGCATGTACGACCTGTCTGGATAACCTATTCCAGTGTTTCACCACCCTCATCATAAAAAATTTCTTCCTTATATATAGTCTGAATCTACCTTCTTTTAGTTTATAACCATTACCACTTGTCCTATCACAACAGGCCCTGCTACAAAGCCTGTCCCCATCTTTCTTATAGGCCCCCTTTAAGTATTTAAAGGCTGCAATAAGGTCTCCCCAAAGCCTTCTCTTCTCCAGGCTGGACAACCCCAGCTCCCTCAGCCTTTCTTCATAGGAAAAAGTTCCACCCCTCTGACCATTTCTTAGCCCTCCTCTGAACCCTCTCCAACAGGTCCATGTCTTTCCTGTAGTGAGGACTCCAGAGCTGGATGCACTACTCCAGGTGAGGTATCAAGATGGCGGAGTAGAGGAGCAGAAGCATCTCCTCTGATCTGCTGGTCACGTTTCTTTTGATGCAGCCCAGTATGTGGTTGGCCTGGGCTGCAAGTGCACATTGCTGGCTCATATCCAGCTTTTCATCCACCAGTACCCCCAAGTCCTTCTCCTCAGGACTGCTCTCAATCCCTTCATCCCCCAGCCTGTATTGATACCAGGGGGTGCCCCAACCCAGTGTAGGACCTTGCACTTGGCTTTGTTGAACCTCATGAGGTTCACACGGGCCCACTTCTCAAGCTTGTCCAGGTCTCTCTGGATGACATCCAATTCCTCATTCAGCAACGGGCCCACATTTTGCCTAGTCTTCCTTTTGCTGCCGATGTACCCCCCACCCTGTCCATCAGGGGAGGTACACTTTCTTTGACCTTTCTTTTCTGGCTGACATGCCTGTAGAAGCCCTTCTTATTGTTCCTTGTGTCCCTTGCCAAATTCAGCTCCAGCAGCACCTTGGTCTTCCTGACCTAATTCCTACACAACCGGGCAGTGTCCCTATACTCTTCCAGGATACCTGTCTCTGCTTCCACTGCCTGTGCATTTCCTCTCTTCCCCCTTTGAGAAAGTTGAATCTCATCTGATGCCAGCAAGCCTGGTGCCATGTAGGCCATCCCATTATTGAAAAACCCAAAGCTGTGGTGGTGACACAAGCCACAGAGACATGTATTAATAGACTGGGTCCATCTGTTTCTTCCAGTGTTGGTGCATGCAACTGGAAGGAGAGAGGAAAAAGTAACCTGTGCTCCAGGTTCCCTTACAAACTGTGCCAAGGCCCTGAAGTCTATTGATCACCCTTGGACTATGTGTTGCGGCTTCATCACTACCCACATGGAAGAGCAATAATGGATAATAGTCCGAGGGCCATACCAGGCTAGGAAGTTTCCTACTGATGTCCTTAACCTGGGCCCCAGGGAGGCAGCAGACTTCCCTAAGAGGAGGGTCTGCCTGGCATATTGGACTCTCTTCCCCTCACAAGGGAGTTGCCTACAACTATAACCCATCTTTTCTTCTTCATGGAGTAAGAAAAGACCCTTAAACTTATTTTTTTTTCTGGTAGCTCTTCCTGTTTCTGTCTCAGGGAGGACAGAGCATGGTTCCACCAGTCTATCCCTTTCTCAGTCTCCCTGATGATCCTTAACCTTTCTACTTCCTCTCGCAGCTCTGCCACCAGGCTGAGCAGGTTGTCCACCTGGTCACACATCACACAGCTGTTCTCACTACTGACATCCACTACCAGTGAAAGGCTCTGTCACTCCCTGCAGCCTCACACATGGATGGCTGCATGTTTTCATGGGAGCTCTGTCTGGGTTGCCACATCCATTCTGATGAGTGCAGAGGATGTAGCTTTCTGCTGGGTGGATACCATAGCTAAGCTCCTTCTGAGATGGTGGTGACCACCAATTGAACTCACGTCTTGAGCTGGCAGGGTGACTACACCCTTCCGGCGTGCCCTTCTGCGCTAACTGCCGTGCCACATTCTGTTTGCCCACTCCGGTCGCTAGTGCTCCCTAGGCTGCTTTTTAGAGGTGTGGGGATGGCTGGTGTAGCTCTGGCAGTGCCCAGGTCTCATCAGCACCTCTCGCTAGACCGGCTAGTACCTGGCGGGTGTCTCTGCTCCCCTGGTGTTTCCCTGCCTCAGGAAATCCCTTATGCGCCAAGATTTGCCCCTCTGCAGTGGGTCAGGCAAACTCCAGAGCAGGTACTCTCTGCAACTGATCTTTAAGATCATTAGGTTGAACCGTTAACCTAACACTGCCAAGTCCAACACTAAACCATGTCTCTAAGCATCATGTCTACACATCTTTTAAATACCTCCAGGGATAGTGACTCCATCACGTCCCTGGGCAGCCTGTTCCAATGCTTGACAACCATTTCGGTGAACAAATTTTTCCTAATATCCAATCTAAACCTCCCCTGGCACAACTTGAGGCCATTTCCTCTCATCCTATCACTTGTTACTTGGGAGAAGAAACCAACACCTACCTCACTACAGCCTCCTTTCAGATAGTTGTAGAGAGCAATAAGGTCTCCCCTCAGACTCCTTTCATCCAGACTAAACAATCCCAGTTCCCTCAACTGCTCCTCATAAGACTTATGCTCTAGACCCTTCACCAGTTTGTTGCCCTTCTTTGGATGTGCTCCAACACATCCAATGTCTTGTAATGAGCAGCCCAAAACTGAACACTGTGTTTGAGTACAAGGGGATGATCACTTCCCTAGTCCTGCTGGCCACATTATTTCTGATACAAACCAGGATGCTGCTGGCCTTCTTGGCGACCTGGGCACACTGCTGGCTCATATTCAGCCGGCCATCGATACACACCCCCAGGTCTTTTCCCGCCAGGCAGCTTTCCAGCCACTCTTCACCAAGCCTGTAGCGGTGCATGGGGTTGTTGTGACCGAAATTCAGGACCCGACACTTAGCCTTGTTGAACCTCATACAGTTGGCCTCGGCCCATCAATCCAGCCTGATCCCTCTGTAGACCCTTCCTACCCTCAAGCAGGTCAACACTCCCACCCAACTTGGTGTTGTCTGTGAACTTACTGAGGGTGCACTCAGTCCCCTCGTCCAGATCATTGATAAAGATATTAAAGAGAACTGGCCCCCAATACTGAGCCCTGGGGAACACCACTTGTGAACGGATGCCAACTGGATTTAACTCTATTCACCACCACTCTTTGGGCCCAGCCATCCAGCCTACCCAGCAAAGAGTGCACCTGTCCAAGCTATGAGCAGTCAGTTTCTTCAGGAGAATGCTGTAGGAAACAGTGTCAAAGGCTTTACTGAAGTCCAGGTACACAACATCCACAGCCTTTCCATCATCCAGTAAGTGGGTCACCTTGTCATACAAGGAGATCAGGTTAGTCAAGCAGGACCTACCTTTCATAAAACCATTGGGCCTGATTGTCTGGTTGTCCTGTACACGCCCTGTGACGGCACTCATAACCTTCCCTGGCACCGAGGTCAGACTCACAGGTGTGCAGTTCCCCAGATCGTCCTTCTGGCCATTCTTGTAGATGGGCGTCACATTTGCTATCCTCCAGTCAACTGGTGTAGAGGGGTTTTTGGAGGAGAATGGTCATGTAATGAGCCAGAAGTATGAGAGTATGGAGTGAGGGTCTAGCTGCGTGACAAGATTCATGTAGCTAGTGTCAACAAGCCGACCTTGGAGAGAAGAGATGAGGAAAAACAGCAGTTGAGCAAACAAGAATTGAGGGAGTAGCCGGTGGGAGCCGAACACGGAGGAGAAGAAACAAGAACTGATGGAGCCAATTAAGAAAAGACCAGTGGCAGAGTAGTGACCAATCAACACATCAAAGACGAGTATGTTTAGTAATATTAACCAGTAGCAATGCACATGCTTACAGCCAGGGAAAGTACAAAATGTATAAAAGGGACAGCTTATGCTTAATAAAGCGTCTTCACTTTGATTCACATTGGATTGTGTGGAGGCGTGTTCCTTCTCCTCAGATGGTGACCCCGATGAGACGCTGATCAATGGCAAGTTCGGGGAATAGCCCAGAAGGAGGTACACCGGCTGGAGTACGGCTCAGCGGGACTGAAGACTGGGGTGAGCCGGAGGACGACTCACAAGAAAAAAATAGTACGTTGCAACGGGACACTTAGTGAGGTGAGCAGCCGGGGGAAAAGGAGATGGGCCAAAATATTTGTAAAGAAGAAAGTGTGATAATAAGGCTTCTCTTACATATCCTCTCTAAGAGAGGGGTAAAATACGATGAGCATTTGCTCCAGAGACTATTGATGTAAATAATTGGTGTAAATAATTGTAAATTATGGTGTAAAAAGAATAATTTGCCAGCTAGGCGCAGACTGCTTTCGAAGTTAGTACGTGGCAAAGCGCTGGAACTTCTCTGTTTGAGGCTGCCTCAAGGAGGGACAAGATCGCCACTGTGTCGTTTGACGACGTGGAGATTAGTTATAGACTCACTGGAGCAATTGAAGGAGGATAGAGAGGCAAAGGTGGTGGTTGAGGCGGCTACAGCTCCTTTCACAGTGACTTCGCCCTCCGCGTCACCAGAGCCCCCCCGCTTCACCCTCCGCGCCGCCAGAGCCCCCCCACACTGCCCAGGGAACAGCAGCGGAACATTGATCCTTCTACTGTCCTGTTACCCAAATCTGAGACTGAGCCACCCTTAATAGACCTTTCTGAAGAGGTGGAAGCGGGACATAATTGCTGCAGAGCCCGAGGGTCGGGAAAGTCAGGCAGTAGCGTGGAGGAGTTATTCGCGCTGCAGCCAGTCCAGGTTACTGTGTCTGGCCCGGACCCGGCCAGGTTCTGGAGAAAATTAAGAGAGCACGCACTTGCAAACGGTGATTTCAGGGCCACGTCTGCTATGGGTGATGGGGTATTGGCTTGCTCAATATATCAAGGGGGCGGAAGCGGCCCACCCGAATGGGAGCCATTCAATTGGGGAGTGATTTGCCTTAGACAAACAAATACAAAACGGGGCTGCTAAAGAAGTGTTGTTACAGTTAGCGAAGGACAACGCAAATAAGGATTGCAGGAAAGTTATTGCAGGGATGGCAAATTGTAACCCCACCTTAACCGAACTAATGGATGCTTGCGGGAAAGTAGGAACCACCACATTTCAGATGGAGCATTTAGCAAAAACATTTGTGGCAGCAGTTAAGGTAGTTCATCGTTGTTATACATGCAGGCAAGAAGGTCACTTTAAGAAAAACTGCCTTAAGAGGTCGAAGCTGAGTGGGAGAGATAACTTTGTTTTGATGTGTCATTGCTGTGGGAAGCTGGGGCATCTTGTGAAGCAGTGCAGCTCTAAGTATAATGCTCAAGGTCAGCTGATAACAACCAGCTGCAGAGTGCAGGGAAAATGGAGAAAGAACGCGGGGAGGAACTGTGTGCTGACATAAATGAATCTTCCCAACCAGTTCCAGGCCTAAGCAGTCAACTCGCAGCCCGAACCGCAGGGAGCGCCGGACTGGATGTTACCACAGCAACCGCGATCACAACAGAGAATAGCAGAGTGCATAAGGTACCACTGAATGCCGTGGGACCTACTGGAAATGGGCTAAGTGTACTATTACTCGGACGTCCTAGTGTAACCTTGCAAGGTCTATTTGTTTTACCAGGAGTTATTGATGCAGACTATACATTTTGGTTATTGATCTGAAAGATTGTTTTTTCACTATCCCTTTACATGAAATTGACAAATGCTAATTTGCTTTTTCAGTACCTAGTAGGAACAACATGGTGCCTTGTCAACGATATCAGTGGACAGTATTACTGCAAGGCATGAAAAACAATCCCACAATATGTCAATGGTATGCAACAGAAAAAGGTACATCATGTGGATTTAGAGACACCAGTAAGTTTATATGTAGCCATTGCCAACTATCATCCCATGGGATTACTGGGCCAGTGGAAGGAGCACTGGCAGGATCCGCTACACGTTATAGAGTGGCTGTTTTTATCCGTTCAATCACAAAAAAAAAAAAAAAAAAAAAAAGCGCTGGGTATGAATGCAATTATATACTACTGTAAGACAAGGACCCAAGGAGCTCTTTTTATCTTTTGTTGAGAGGCTACAAGAAGCAGTTGAAAAGCAAGTTTTTGATGTTGGTTTACGAGATACTCTAGTTACGCAATTAGCTAGGGATAATGCTAATGCTGATTGTCAAAAGATCATTGAAGCTTTACCTGGAAAACTAGATTTGAATGCTATGATAAAGGCATGTGCAAAAGTGGGTACTGTGGAACATAAGGCTCAAGTTATGGCTGCGGCCGTACTTGGGGCTTACATCGTCACAATTGCAGTCTCTATTCCAATTGTTAGCAGGGGACACAAATTTAACAGCACCACAACAGACTACTGCAGAGGTACAGCAACTGATTACAGAAATAGAAAGCAGGCTACATTCCAAATTTGTACATCGTATTGATTTGAATCAGGAAATACAAATTATCACTTTGTTTAATAGGCAAATTCCGTACGCAATAATTGGTCAATGGAATTCAGAATAATCAAATTTGTTACATGTATTGGAATTGGTTGTTTTTACCTTTAAGAACAAAGAAAACTGTCCCCATGATTGCAGAGCTATTGGCACAGATTATCATCAAAGGACGGATGCGATGTCGGGAGCTTGTGGCCAGAGATCCTGCATCACTAACCGTTCCTATTGCAGCTCAGTATTTTGAGTGGTGTATGGCTAATAGCTTTGCTTTGCAAACAACCATGGAGAATTTCTCGGGACAGGTTGTTTACCACTTGCCCTCCCATCCTGTTATAAAATTGAGTGCGGAACTTCCAATTGCCACAGGAGTGTGGTGCGCAGACACTCCTGTGGATGGAATTACCATTTTTATGGATGGACCTGGAAAAACAGGCAAGGCGGGCCTTGTCTGGTATTCTGACGGCAAGTGGGAATCTATGGTAGTACAACAAAAGGGTTCACCTCAGGTGGTAGAATTACGAGCTGTATTAGAAGTATTTCAGAGTTTTCCCATTCCCTTTAATTTGGTTACTGATTCAGCATATGTAGCTGGCATTATAAAGCAATTGGATAGATCTGTTATAGAGCATACACGTAATCAGTGTGTTTTTGAATTGCTGCGAGCTCTGTGGCAAGAAATTCAAATCCGAACTGCATTGTTTTATGTTTTATATGTAAGAAATCATACTAATTTGCCTGGGTTTATTGCAGAAGGCAATGCTCGAGTGGACTCTTTGGTTTCTGACCCCACAAATTCTACTGCAATGACTGTACAGGTGCCGGACATTAAACAGCAGGCACTTATATCACATGAGTTTTTTCATCAAGGACATCGGGCACTGCGACGACAATTTCATTTGTCACACACTGATGCTCGGAACATCATGGCTATGTGTCCTGACTGTCAGCAACTGCCGCAACCTATGCCGATAGAAGGAACCAGTCCTCGAGGACTGCAGGCCTTGGACATTTGGCAAACAGATGTAACTCACATTGCTGAATTTGTCAGGTTAAAATATGTTCCTGTAACAATTGACACTTTTTCTTCTTTGATTATAGCTACAGTGCAAACAGGCTAATCCAGCAAACACGTTCAATGACACAGGCGTTCTGCTATTGCGGCCCTGGGCATTCCACAGACGATTAAAACGGACAATGGCCCAGGCTATGTCGCACGCGCCACACAGGACTTTTTCCAACTTTGGGGTATAACACATGTAACGGGCGTCCCACATTCACCAACGGGACAAGCTATTGTGGAGCGCATGAATCAAACTCTGAAACACCTTTTACAAAAACAAAAAGGGGGAGAGCCAGGGCTATCTCCTCCTGACAGGTTGTGTAAAGCGCTTTATGTACTAAACCTTTTATGCTTGCCACAGGACTACTCTGTACCCCCAGCGGTAAAACATGGTGCAGGGCTAAAGGGAGGTATGGAGGCTTTTCAGAAAGAACAGGAACAAGCCAAAGTGATGGTAAAAAATGGGGTGACTGGTGTGTGGGAAGGTCCAATGAAATTAATAATGTTGGGTCAAGGGTATGCATGTGTCGTTACAGATAGAGGAGCCAAATGGGTACCAGTTAAGTAGGTGAAGCTGTGGCTACAAAAACAACCTGAACTACAGGACCCAACTCAGGATCTGCCTCAGAACACTGACCTCTCGAGAGATCCAGTGCCCTGACTGCAGGAAGTGTGAAAAAAGGTTTGTATGGGAGGTATAGAAAAGGGAGAAAAACGCGTAGTCATGATGAAGCAAGGGGTTGTTTTTTCTGTGTTAAGCCTGCTTTGGATCCTGGACCTGACAAAAGGTCATCAACCGATAGTCCTTCCACTGACACCGTGGAAGGGGAGTCACAACATTTGGGTGACTCTGATGCGGAGCCTGAACCCGACACAGTTTTGTGCCTCCTTAGCTCAGCCTGAACAACCCTTTCATACATGTCTAGTGGGGGTCCCCTTAAAGGGATCTGAAAGCAAAAATTACCAAAGGGTCTATTCCTAATTTGTGGGGATAGGACTTGGCCAAAGTTGCCCAGTAAGAAACTGGGAGGTCCGTGTACCATAGGTAAATTAAGCCTACTAATGCCTATGTGAAAAGTCATACTAACCATACTAACCTACATAAGGCCAGGTAAAAAAGAAGTGTCACTAACTTAGGGATAGAATGTAACAATGCTGACCAAGGGTTAACACAATTGCGAAATTTATCTTGCTAGGTTGCAAAAAGAGCTAACCAAACTTCTAGAATTTTAGGAACATTAGCCAATGATGTAGATAGTATCCGACATGTTACCTTACAAAATAGAGCTGCTATAGACTTTTTATTATTAGTGCACGGTCATGGATGTCAGGATTTTGATGGGACGTGTTGCATGGATCTGAATGATCACTCCAAGTCAATTCATAAGCAGATCAAAGAGCTCATGGATACCACGCAGAAAATATGGGAACAGCATGGGTTCCTGGGTGGCTGGTCGGATTGAACAAAATGCTATTGATGGGATTGTTCGTGATTTGTATTATCATGCTTGTATTACCGTGTTTATTCTCCTGCTTGCAAAGGGCCCTGCAGCGGATGATAAACACGGCCTTTCTGGCTCAAGAAAAGAAAGGGGGAATTGTAGAGGGGTTTTTGGAGGAGAATGGTCATGTAATGAGCCAGAAGTATGAGAGTATGGAGTGAGGGCCTAGCTGCGTGACAAGATTCATGTAGCTAGTGTCAACAAGCCGACCTTGGAGAGAAGAGATGAGGAAAAACAGCAGCTGAGCAAACAAGAATTGAGGGAGTAGCCGGTGGGAGCCGAACACGGAGGAGAAGAAACAAGAACTGATGGAGCCAATTAAGAAAAGACCAGTGGCAGAGCAGTGACCAATCAACACATCAAAGACGAGTATGTTTAGTAATATTAACGAATAGCAATGCACATGCTTACAGCCAGGGAAAGTACAAAATGTATAAAAGGGACAGCTTATGCTTAATAAAGCGTCTTCACTTTGATTCACATTGGATTGTGTGGAGGCGTGTCCCTTCTCCTCAAACTGGGACCTCCCCGGTTAGCCAGGAGTGCTGACAAATGATGGAAAGTGGCTTGGTGAACACTTCTGCCAGCTCCCTCAGTACCCTTGGGTGGATCCCATCTGGCCCCATAGGCTTGTGTGTGTCTAAGTGGTGTTGCAGGTTGCTAACTATTTCCCCTTGGATTATGGGGGCTTCATTCTGTTCTTTATCTCTGTCCTCCAGCTCAGGGGACTGGGTACCCAGAAAACAACTGGTCTTACTACTAAAGACTGAGACAAAGAAGGCATTAAGGACCTCAGCCTTTTCCTCAGCCTTTGTCACTATGTCTTTTCCCAGCATCCAATAAAGGATGGAGATTCTCCTTGGCCCTCCTCTTGTTGCTAATGTATTTATAGAAACATTTTTATTGCCTTTTATGGCAGTAGCCAGATTAATTTCTAGTTGGGCATTGGCCCTTCTATTCCCTCATCCAAGTCATTAATGAATATATTGAATAGTACTGGTCCCAGTACCGACCCTTGAGGGACTCCGCTAGACACAGGCCTCCAGCTGGACTCTGTCCCATTGACCACCACTCTCTGGCTTCTTTCCTTCAGCCAGTTCACAATCCACCTCACTACCCGATCATCCAGACCACACTTCCTCAGTTTAGCTGCGAGGATGCTGTGGGAGACCGTGTCAAACGCTTTACTGAAATCGAGATAGACCACATCCACAGCTTTACCATCATCTATCCACCGGGTTACATCCTCATAAAAGGCTATCAGGTTGGTTAAGCATGACTTCCCGTTGGTGAAGCCATGCTGAGTGCCCCTAATGATGCCCCTATCCTTCATGTGCCTAGAGACAGCATCAAGAACAAGTTGTTCCATCACCTTTCCGGGGATGGAGGTGAGGCTGACCGGTCTATAGTTACCCGGGTCCTCCTTCTTGCCCTTTTTGAAGACTGGAGTGACATTCGCTTTCCTCCAGTCCTCAGGCACCTCTCCCGTTGCCCACGACTTAGCAAAGATGATGGAGAGGGCCTAGCAATGACTTGCGCCAGCTCCCTCAGCACCCGCGGGTGCATCCCATCAGGGCCCATGGATTTATGGACGTCCAGATTGCTTAATTGGTCCCTGACCCAACCCTCATCTACCAAGACAGATTCCTCCTCTATCCTGACTTCTTCTGGGGCCTCAGGGGTCCAGGGCTCCTCAGGACAGCCTCCAGCAGTATAGACAGAGGCAAAGAAGGCATTCAGTAACTCCACCTTCTTTTTATCCTCTGTCTCCAGGGCCCCCACCTCATTCATCAGTGGGCCTACATTGCCTCTAGTGTTGGCTTTACCTGCACTGTATTTGAAGAAGCCCTTTCTGTTGTCCTTGACCTCTCTTGCAAGGTTTAATTCCAAGGAGGCCTTAGCTTTCCTACTTGCCTCCCTACATCCTCTGACAACAGACTTCTATTCCTCCCAAGTGGCCAGCCCCTCCTTCCATGATCTCTACACCCTCTTCTTCCACTTGAGTTTGCCCAGCAGTTCCCTGTTTAACCATGCAGGTTTCCTGCTACCCTTCCTTGACTTCCTACCTGCTGGGATGCTCTGATCTTGAGCTCGGAAGAAGCAGTCCTTGAATGCTAACCAACTATCTTGGGCCCCCTTACCTTCTAGTACCCTGTCCCATGGGATTTCCCCTAGCAATTGCTTGAAAAGGCCAAAGTTGGCCCTCCTGAAGTCCAGGGTTGCGATTCTGCTAGCTATTCTGTTCCTGCCACATGAGATCCTGAACTCTACCATCTCATGGTCACTACAACCAAGGCTGCCCTCAACCTTCACCTCTTCAACCAGACCCTCCTTTCATATACTTGTATCTCTGTTGAATTATTAATTCAAAAAGTGGAGAAAACAACACTAGAATCAGTGTTGGAGACAGAAAACTAACCCTTTCAAGAAGGCTGCAGTTCTTATTAACATGCATTGACCTAGAATTGCTAATTATGTTGTGAACACTGCCATATGGCATAGTCAAATCTGGGAGCTCACAAACAAAGATTTCATCCCAAGAAGACATGAGCAAGCCTCAAATCACCATGCTGGATCTCTGACATATTGGAAATACTTGTACATTGAAAGAATGTAACACAAATTGTGGTGTATGGCTCTTCAGTGCATTAAGCAAGGAAGTAAGGAATTGAATCCTTCTCTTAGAAGTCAATAAATTCTAAATGCAGTACATCAGCCTCTTTGGTACTAGCAGTAAATGGGCAGACAGCCTTCAGACAATTAGATGCCAGTTCTAAGTGATAACTGAAGTTCTTTCACAGAGTTATTTCTCTGCTAAGCAATACTGATTTATTGTTACAAGGTTTATTGTTAGCTTCTGCCTCTTAGTTGGCAATGTTCCAGGATCCATGCTCCAGATCCAAGATACACCTGATGGAGTCTCAGACATATTTTTGACTGACTTTTGTAAACTCTGAATGAGAGCTCATATTTTAACTTCAGGTAAATGCTATGGAAATTACTGCTTTTTTTTTTTATGATATCTATTAAGAGTTGAAATTTGCTATAAAATAATTTCAGATGATTGTATGTATGAGGAAGATATTGTTTCGGGGGAAAAATTTCAGAAGAAAAATAATGGAATAAAGAACTGTGACAGAGATGATTATGGCAGCTGAAAATTTGCATTATTACAAAGTTCTTTATTTTTACTCTTTTGCTATTATATTTTAAGAGTAGAATATTATGTGAGTACAGCTTACATACCATATTTTGAATAAATTTTGAATAAATCTATAGATTCTGCATAGTACATTCCAAATAATGAGCAAAGGTTCATATGATTGACATTTGTATTATTTTGCTATTCTGTTCACTGAAAAATGAAAAATGTTTTTCTTATTAAACCCTGTATTGTGATCTTACTTAACTGGATAGAGAAAAATGGCAGGTTCAGACTTAATTTCCCAGACAACTGAGGACTCAAAAACAGGAACATGCAACCAGAAAGCAACTGGTTACGATGAATGAATTGATCCACAGTAATTTTGTGTTCCTTCTTTTTCCTGTGACAACTGTGAAGTGACAAGATATAGGAGATGCATCTGCCTTTGCAGCAGAAGGTTTTTATGTGTTATTGTGGATCAGCTGACATACTACAGCATGGTACTTCACAGTAGTTTGTTATTACATTTGAGCGCTTCAGAGTTAAATTGTATAGCTACAGAAAAGGATTTATTTTGGAACTTAATTTGTAAATATCTGATCATTTTCTTATCTTTGACATATTTTTGCTATTATATATTTGCTGTTTTAGTAAATATATTATAATGCTGCAAGACTTTTTTATTATGTATTATTATTTGCAGAGCAGCATATGTTCAATTTATTATTTCCTGTTCCTTGGGCTTATAGAGTCATATTCAACCTCATAATTTTTAACATTTTCTGCTTCCTGCTTTGTTGTGCAAACACTTCTATATTTGATATCAGTCAATACTTCCAACTGTTTATCAAGAAAACTTAGTTTAACTGCAGATTAATCTTTCATCTGGATACTAAATTCAGGTGTGGAAATTTATTAGAACTCTGATGTAATGCAATTATTATCAGAAAGGGTGATGAAACATCACCAGTAGTTGTCCTATTTGATTTTATAATTTGGGAAGAAATTGGTACACAGTCTGTCATAGGGATAAGTCAATGGGAAAGTGCTCAGATCTTGATGGCATCTGCCCAGCTCTTACAGACTAGTTTAATCTGTTCCGGGCTGGAAGGGCAAAAAAGCAACAAATCTTGCCACATCACTGCTGCTAACTTCCCACCCTCGTGACAGATTTGGGGTGGGAAACCAGAGGGAAATAGAAACCCCATGTGAAAACTGCTAATTTGCTATAGTTATAGAGGGAATCAAGGAGGCTGGGCTGGGGCTATGTGATTACCAAAGCCATTGGTGTCTTCTGCCAATGGAATTGGAAGGTGTGCAGGTGTCACAAAAGAGACATGGTTCTCCACCACTCTAGCTATCATGGATAGTAATTAAAAATAATATCTATATATCGTATATCACTAAGTGATATGGCTATCTTTTTGTGCTCAGCTGACCCCAATTGCCCTATTACACAAACAAATGGGTGAAAAAAAATAAAGCAAAAGAAAGCCTAATTGCTGTTTCCTGGATCAGGACTGCTAGAAAGTGTTAATGTTAGTAACAAAGGAAAGACCAATTTTAACTTCTTATTCTAGATGAAGAACAAACACTTAAGTTTTTGCTGGACTCTGGAATTTCCAGAAATTCTTAATTTAATAGAGTAAGATTATTACAGGGGTGAAAAAGGGGAAAATATGTTGTTTTACAATCCTTTCGAGTTGCCTGCTGCAATTTTTTGTACTTTGCTGTTTATGTCACACTTACACCACTGTAGCATACAAACACCTAACAATCAATGGTGAGGGAATTTCTCCTAAATTAAATCACACATGTTAGATTATGTTAGAGCAGTTATTTTGTTGCAATTCATTTTTATGGGTTCTGTGACTCCTTACAATGCTTTAGTGCTTCAACTCAGATGACAGATGTTTTCTGCAGGTTTTTTTTTATTTTAAGGAAATGTATTTTTCAGAAAGTTTTCTGAGTCTGTGGTGTAAATAAAAAGTTAATACAATTATATGAGACCTTGGGAGCTGGGCTCTGTGGCTTAGGTTATCCTGCCTATAAACGTTGAGCTCTAATACTTAGATTTAAAATTTGCATGTTGTCTTAGTCTCCATTTCAGTGATGATGTAGTTGGTCTTCCAGTGCAGATTCCTGCTGAAAAAATGGGTCTCCAGGTGCCCATGTGCGCAGGGCATGGCCAGAAGCATCGCACCTGGGGTTTCAGTGGGCTGGGAGCTGCCCTCAGCCTGTCACAGCCAGTTCCAGCAGGCTCAGGCACCACTGTGAACCACTCACTGCCTGCCAAAGATGCAGCCAGGGCGCTTGGCACATCTGTGCAGGCACGTTTGAGAGAGAGCAGCATTTGGGAGGGTGGGAGGAGAAGGAGAAGAGGCAGAAGAGGACATTGCTGGGGACACGGCTGGTAGCACGCTCTGGGAGGAGGTGCTCCATGACAGAGGAGGTGCTGCTCTGAGGGACTGGCGCCCATGGGCAGGGGCACCCTGGAGGGACCGTGACTATGGGCCACCTGTGCTGCAACACAGGAAAAGGAGTGAGAGGCAAAGAGATGAACACAAAATCCAATATGCCCAGGACCACAGCCCCCTGCACTGCCTCTTGCCTTGCTGAAGGTACTGCGAGGGGCTGCACAGCAAAAGTGAAGGGATGCTGAGACTCGGTGGGGAGGAGAGGTGCTTGCCTGAAGTTGAACCTGGAGAAGGGGTAGGAAAGGTATTTCCCTAACTGTTCATTTAACTGGTTTTATTTCTTTTTCCTAATATCTGAATGGCTGATCAAAAGTTTTGTGTTAATTGGCAGTAATTAAACAAAGTAAGAGAGTTAAGACTCTCTTGCCTGCAACAGTTTGTATGTCGCATATCTCTGGGTTTTAGTATCTCCACTCTCAGATGCTGTTCAGTAGAATCGGGTGAATATCACCACGTTTTTCTTCAGACGACCTCTAAGCAAATTCACAAATGTTTTGCAAGACGCATATGTTGTGGGTTAAGCATTCCCAAAAGAACTTGCTGAAGAAATGAGTAATTCTGTTGTGCTGCTTAAAGCAAAAAGGGGCAGAGAAGAGGTAGTAAGCAAAGCTGAGGAAGATAAAGTTCTTCTTGATTATTCTTTTGTGGTAAGAAAGGGATAGACATGCTGGTAAAAGAGGTCCAATGACAGCTGATCTTTTAGTTGTCTACTAAAGATTGGACTACTACTCTGGACTACTTTCTTTGTTGAAAGAAGGAAAAAAAAAATATTGTTCTTCATAGGTTCAAGTGAATTGCTATACAAGTTGATAATATTTGTGACTGTTTTCCCATGAAAACAAGCACTGGTCTTTTTCTTGCAGACTGTATTTCCATTATTAAAACTTATGTTTATATTGTTAGTAAACCTGACACATTTTTGAGTATGCACGGGTACTCTGATGCTTTCTAAGTGGAGCTCTCAGCTAGTCCTCCAGCTACTCAAAATGGCTCTTATGTTTTCGTTGGTGGAGAGAGTGAATTAAACATGATAATTTCACTTCAGAACTGAGCCTGTAGGAATATACTCAATTCACAGACCATACACAATCATTTCCTTGCTGATGTTCTGCTCTGTTAAGGGGCCTGCAGCAATGTCAAATTTGATAGTGTTCCACTCTCCAAAGCACAGACAGAATGACTGGGATAAGAAAAGACAAGGCAGTGCTCCGAATGACCTGTGGAGACAGAGAGGAGTAGAAATAGCTTTGTTTCAGTACAGCCAGGGGGCCTCGTTCTGTGGTTCTGACACTGACTGTGACTTGAAAGTGGGATGCAATGGCACTGTGTCAGGGATTATTTTGTTTTCCTGTTATAAGGCCATTTGTTAACAAAGAGCTTGGTAACTCTAAAATTAAGCTAATGGCATGTATATTTTTTTCATTTTTAACCTATAATGAAAAAGCATTTTTCATTTAATGAATAGATGTTTAGTGATAATTATCAAATTTTTACATCATTAGAAAGTAGACCATTATGTAACTGAAAGTATAATTCAACATTTGTGACATACAAATTTCCCGTGCACACAGAAAATCTGTGTCATTTTACTAGAAATAGAAAAAATTGTTAATTATCATTAGGACCTTTTACTAGAATTCAAGCGGGGCTAAACAGGAAATGTTTGCTGTTCACTGCCATATGAAAATGCAGTGACTGCAACCACCTTTTTGCTGAATCTTACATGTTATTTCTTTATTGTGTACTACTTACACAATGTGTATGTGCATGTGTGTGCAATCTTGAAATAACTTTATCCTTTTTCTATTTTTCTTAGTCTAATAACATGAGGATTTAATGAATTATGTTTCTTTCAGATATTTAAACTATTTCCTGATCATGTAGATCTCACTGATTATTCACTTAAGGTCAATGAGTTTGAGTGTCACTGTGCATGTGAAGTAACAGATATACTTTTTTTTTCCTTTTTTTCCATAAAGCTTGGTTAAGTATAAGGATTTCTTTGACACACATAAGGGTAAGTTTAGGAGGGACTGATTCTCTGTGCGGATTCTGGAGTGACAACGTACAGGGACAAGAGTCTTGTAGTTCTGTGTATTCGATGTGAGAAACATCACAGGAGTTAACTGATTACAGGAGAAGCTTTAAAGTAAATTTTGTGTGCAGAAGAGAACAGAAATGAGAAAGAATCCTTTGACATTTGGGAGCAGGGGGAGAAAATAATAAAAAAGACAGAGGAATTGCCCTCATATAATATCTCAGAACAGAACTGAAGGATGAATGTATTTTCTTTTAGCAGGCTGAGTACTAAAATGTATTCCCAAATATATATTGCCCTTATGAAATCAAAATGTGAAAGTTTACAATTGGGCTGTGTTCTGGGCCATTCTGTGCAGCCTTGAGCTTGCTTTACACCTTCACACATGTTAAATATGCACATCCATCATGTTGTTTATGTCCTGAGCCTGTTTACATAGCAGGTCATTTTTATAGCACTAACTTCTCAACTAGTGAACATGCACAGTTTTATATGTACGTACATCATACAGAGCCCAGCGACTAAGTATGATTTTGGCTAAGTAAGGAAAGGATCTCCTTTGACAGCAAATGTTCTTTGCTGTCGTTTCAAGGAATTAGTTCTGTGAGTTTTTTTCTCAATTATTTTTCATACTACATTGTTATACGTCCTCAACTATGTACATGTATTGCAGAGTATACTAATCTCCAGCAGACACATTGTAAAGCTTGTGGGCAGCAACTTCTCAGTTTTCAGTCACTCCGTGGATGTACATGCCAGGGTAATGAGATCAAATAATGAGGCATTCATCATCAGAGACCTTTGGGTTTGTTCATATAATGAAAGTTTTGGAAGTGGGTAACCTTTTCATTTTTCACTTCATGGTGCTTTTCTCCTAAGTAAGGAGAAAAAAATCTTGCCTGTCTTGTTTTTCATCTATTGGCATACTGTAAAAGAAATTTCTGGAAGCAGTGTTGGCAGATAGGTTATTGATAAGGTTGCACTAATAGTTTAGCAGCATTGATAGACTAGTTTGTTTACATGTTTAGCCTCTGGGTTGTTTTCCCATGAAGCACACAACTAGAGGATATTTCTGCTTAGAAATTGAGCCATAAATGTTTTTCAGGTCTGGATACTGGCATATAGTCTACAACAGAGGTTGCCTTTGTAATGGTGAAATGTTCTCAGAGCTCAGTCTCCTGGATTAAAAATTGATGCAAGTTACAGATTTTACATATGAATGGAAGGCATAGAAAGGTATTTAGGAAGTTCAGGAGTGTACTAAAGTAGCTGTGCATACATGAACATAAAAAACTACACATGATAAATTTGGTTTAAACACTGTTCTTTGATTCTGCAGAAAATTTGTGGAAAAGGCATTTATATTTAGTAAGAATCTTTGCTAAGTGGCAATTTTACCTGCTTTTGTACATTTATGGTGACAGTGTATATCAAAGGAATGTCACATCTAGAACTTGACTTTCTAGACTTTGCAGAATGAGGTTTATCGAACAAAAACCCCAGAACAAGAGAAAGAGCAATATAACAGATAATAGCCTGGGATTGAATATTATGCCCTCTTCTGTGCCAGTTGTGTACAGGTTACTTTCAACTAGACTGACAAGGACTTGGTAATTTGGAGGTGGGATTAGAAGTTCTGAGTATGGTACCTAGTCTCTGTGCACATAACAGAGATTAGAAGTTGACTGCCTTGCTATAAACATTGAAAAGGAGTATGTTTGAAAAGAATACTTTCTCTGAGGCTGTCAGGAAACATCTACATAAATTCACTAGTTAGAAAGCTCTACTGTTCGGGTACTTGCATTGATTTGGATTCCGTAACCTTTCAAGGAAGGAGAAGTGTCATTTTCTTCCCTTAAAAAACAGGATTTAAGGCAATATTGATGTCGTCTTAGTCTGGTAGGTCAGTGGTTAGGTTTTGCCAGGAAGTGTAAGATCTGGGTTAAATAATTCCTTTACACTGGAGTTTTTCAACTTGCATATCTAACTGCACAAGATACTGTCTTAGTCAGGCTTGTCAGATGTCTGGTTCCTCTTTTTGCAGCTGTGTTATTGTAGAAAAGAAAGATTACTGAGTCAGAGGGAAAATACCTGTACTGCAGTGATCAGGATACTTGGGGGCTTCTGACAGTTACTTCAGGGACTGATGGTTAATTTGAAGTTAAAGAGTCATCGGATAAAATGCAAAGCCGCTCCTTAGATATTTATATATCCATTTCCACTGCTTGCCTATTTCTTTGTAAGGGTCTGTGAATCTTTTTATTGAGACTGTTAGGTGCTCGTAGACAAAGAGAGGACTTTAAACGCACCAAAGATGGATTGAATTTAAACAACAATGTCAGACTCTTTTTAAAGCCACAAGACTGAAAGTCAGAGGTAAAACAGTTTGTACTATGTGTATGTTACATGAAGGTCTCAGTAAGATAGTATCTATTTGAAAGAATATATTTTTCAGGGCAGATTTCAGCAGAGATTAGAATTCAATGGAATTGAAAGGGAAGCTGTTCAGAAGAATGAATTTTTCGTGGTGGTTCCACTTTGTGAGCTTTCCATAGGCAGTTTTATCACACTGTCCTCTCATCAAAACATTCATGAGGTTTTCTCATCTGCAAAATTAAATAATTTGTTGTGTGTTCCAAAGCTTTATTTTATTCCCTGTGGCAGTATGAAATACAGTGCATTTTTTGCAGTTTTAAGGAAAATACACTTTTTGTGGGGTTCTTTTTTTTAGGTTGATTTCAGGATAAAAAACAACTGTAAGGTTTGCAGTTTAAATCTTAAGAGTCACAGATTAATCAGTACTGGCTACACGCACATATTGCAAGCACAGATGTCTATGTGTTAAAAAACATTGACCGGAGTACAAAGACACGAAACCTTATTATTGACTGACTGAAAATCTCTTTTCCTAAATTATCCGTGGATACCAGTGAAGTGTCATAATGTTGAAATGAGTGACACTATCTGCATCTAGGCCCTGCCCACATCAAGGCCTATACAAACAGTGTTTTTCACATGCTACTGAAGTTATTTATTCTGAACTCACTGGTAATTGCTTCAATACCTATCATAAATTAACCAGTGATGATGTCTTGGACTTGAAACACTCACTGTGTTTTCTGTGCTTTAACTCTCATTCCAGAGACTGAAGCGAATTTAGATTTCATACAGCATTGACCTTCTCCTTAACTATAGATGCTTCACTGCTTCCTATTACACATTAAGTATTCACACATCTTGGGAAGATGAGATGACTTCCATATCCTCAGAAGCGATTATTACAGATTAATTTATATTGAAAAAAATATTGATTTTTAAGACTAAACACCATATTATTCACAGCCCAGTACCTTTATAATTGCTTAAACATGTACACCGTGAGTGCAAAGTAGGGAGAAAATGTTACTACTTTCATTTGCTAGACTGTTTTATTAATTTCACCAAGGTGTATATGGCTATGTAGCATTGAAGGTAAAATCTACCAAGTCTTGTATGTAGCTATTTTTGGAAGGTATAATATTCTCTGAAATACAGTTTGAGTTTCTGCATTGGCTAAACAAAGTGTACTGGCAAGACTGAAAGCTCAGAACATGAATCTGTAGTGGCTAAGATAAGAAACAAGTTTCTGCTTCACAGTTGTGATATATAAATTTTATTTCTGATTAAGATGCTTACAGAAACATGCAATGTATTTACTAAGGAACTCTGTATGTAAAGTGTTTTGAAAGACTTTCACTCATATTTTCCTTTATGCAAATCCAATTTATTTGATATAAATTAATATTAGCCTCCTGAGATGTACTACATACATTCACAGTCTTAGTGTCAACCAATCAATCAATCAGGTTGGAAGAAACCTCTGGGATCATCGAGTCCAACCATTGCCCTGACACCACCATGTCAACTAGACCATGGCACTAAGTGCCATGTCCAATCTTTTCTTAAACACATCCAGAGATGGTGACTCCACCACCTCCCTGGGCAGCCCGTTCCAATGTCTAATGACCCTTTCTCAAAAGAAATTCTTCCTGATGTCTAACCTGAACCTCCCCTGGTGAAGCTTGAGACTATGTCCTCTTGTCCTAGCGCTAGTTGCCTGGGAGAAGAGGCCGACTCCCACTCTGCTACAACCTCCCTTCAGGTAGTTGTAGACTACAATAAGGTCACCTCTGAGCCTCCTCTTCTCCAGGCTAAACAACCCCAGCTCCCTCAGCCATTCCTCATAGGTCATACCCTCCAGAGCCTTCACCAGCTTGGTCACCCTCCTCTGGACTCGCTCCAACACCTCAACATCTTTCTTGAAGTGCGGGGCCCAGAACTGGGCACAGTATTCAAGGTGCGGCCTCGCCAGTGCCGAGTACAGAAAGACGATCACTTCCCTAGACCGGCTGGCTACCCTATTCCTAATAGAGGCCAGGATGCCATTACTAAATATGTCCACAAAAATAAATAAATATGTATGTTTACTAGTGGATAAAATATTTATAAATACTAGTAATTGACTGCAAACAAAGGGTATTGATGAATTAATGCACAGAGTATTAAAAGTCAGAAACAGTCAAATTTGACGCAAAATTAATTGAGTGGGTTTTTTTAACAAAAAAGTTCTATCTGTTGTTTATGGTCAGACAATAGTAAGGCTTTGTCTGTGTGCACTCTTACAGAAAAGACTTAAGAGTTAGCCAAGCTGTGTATTGGTTCTATCACATGGTAGGATTAGATTTGTTTTGTCACAGGAGTGAAATGAAACAAATTAGGGAGATGATACCTCCTGTACCTTCACGTACATAGTTTAATACTAGATTCTAAGCATGTCATAGTCCTGAAAAAAATAAATATAACTGATTTTCTTCTCTGTGTTATAAAAGCTGGAAGATTTTTTTTTTATCTTCTTGAACATCTTCAACATAGTAATGAATAAAATATGTCAGATTTCTCCTTCTGCTAAACAAGGTCTGAGTCACATTTGTCAGGTAATATTATATATCTATTTCTTCTGCATGTTTGTACTTAAGTAAATGTGTTTATTTTTGCATTACTATATCTAGTTCTGTCTCAAGGAAGAACTTTCAGGATATTACTGGAAGAGATGTTCTTTGTACTAATTTTTTTTTTATGGTATCAGAAAATCTTAGAAGACAACTCCAGTCAGATAAACAGTATTTTAAGCAATTATTCAAAGTCTAGATGCTGACGTCAGCCATATTCAGTCAAATATTGGAATTATATTGAGTTGCACTTATTGTCGCCAATTTTTAAGCTTCTTTCTCAATTGGCTCAAAAGCTATTAATTTTTGGTGGCAGGTTGTATGTGTTGGGCCTGGCTGACAATAGTATTAGCATACTAATTAGCCATATAGGATAAAGGAGTAGCTTAATTATAAGAATACAGGAGCTCCTTGAGCATAAAGAACCTTTCAATCAATCACTGTGAAAGTTGTGATGGTGAGGAGAACCTTTGAAAGGGGCAGAATTTGACTTCTAGCAACAGGAACAGCAAAAGCCAGCTGTTGTGAACCAAATTAATTTGAACAGGTCAGTCATGAATTGAATCTTCTTTACCCAATCTCATAACTAACGATGTCCAGAGTGGAGAGAGAGAACCAAGAGACATCCTAGGGACTCCACAGGCCGTGGTGACCTGCATGGCTCAAACTGGTATGCCCATCCACCCAATTTTCTTCCTGAACCATGCCATCTCTCTTGTAGGAAGTCAAGCAATTCGTAAAACTGCATACTTCTGTGATTGAAGTGTTTTGATATCTGAGTCCATTTAGCCTCTGCAAAGCTATTTGGTCTTAAACCTTGACACTGCTTTGAAGGGATGTAATAATTTCCTTATTGTCATGTCTAATTTATAAAAAGAAATAACTGGTAATACCATTTACCAAAAGTTACCACTCAATATTATCTGGGATTTCTTCTTCATTTTCACTGTGGAATGTGAGAAATCTTCAGGATGTTCTAAGACATTTGGACCGTGTTCTCTGAAAAAAAAATAATAAGTTTAAGAAATGGCATAGTTGTGTGGAACTAAAAATTACATACAGTAAAAGTTACATACATTGTACCTTTCTTCACTCACTAGCATGGAGGCCAGGTTGTTTATACACTTTCTTCAGTTTCAATTATTGCTCTTTTTTCTAAATGATGAATACCTCTTGTACAACATCATAAAAAAAAAGTTAAAGGAAATCGGTTTGAAGAAAAAAGGTGTTTACATCCAGTGCAAATACCTTTAAGAAAGTAGTCTACACTGAATTATTGTGCTGTCTCAATATCAGAGAAAGAGGTCCATGTCTATGTAAAGTAAATTTACATTCAAAATTTAGCGTATATAAAGGATCCTAAAGAAGATAAGGACAGCTCAATTTTGGGGTACATTTCTGCTATGGATACCTTAAGTCTACAAGGAAACAGTGCCTCTCTTTACCTGTGCCAGTTCTGCTTCTGTAATTTTAACTAACACTCCATCTGAGTTATCTCACTAATTTTCTCATTCTACTTACATCAAAGCACCTTTGTGGATTCATCCATTATTTTCTGCCTTCTTTCTTCCATGTTATGAATGACCTGTAGTGCTGACAGCATTGTTAATATTATGATAGATAATGTCGTGCTGACAGCATTGTTAATATTCTAATAGATAAAAAGTCAACAGAATTTTTTGTTGGAAGATTAGCTTTTGGAATATTTGAATAACATCTTGGAATCAAACTTTTTTGGAAATAGCATCTTCACTATGATATTGGGTTTTTTTGAATAATAACTCACTGTTAACTTCAGGAAGAATTACCTGATTGAACTGGTTTTTTAATCTTGGATGATAAAGCTATGAATCTCAAGTTTGGTGAAGTTTGCTAAATATGGGTAAAAATGTGTCTCTTCCACCAGCAGGGCCTGCATACATCTTAATGTTGAAAAAGGAAATCTGCTCTAAGACTCAAAAGTAACTACTGAAAGTGATAAGCCTAACTCCAAAGAAAACAACTTCATCCTTCTGAGGTGGACAATTCTTCTGTTATTGATGGTCATTCTTGGAAATGTCCTCTTAATACATATGAAAGAACACTTTTGCCTCCCTCTCCAGTCTTCCAGACTAGTTCTTTAGAAGTTTCATGCACTCACAGAATAGAAGAAGGGGAAGACAGGGAAATGTGGACTACAGGCTTCACAAACCCAGCTCAGGCCCTAGACTGTTATCCATAGCCAAGATACTTATTTGTATATGTTTGAAACAGTTGAACTCTGAGGAACGGCTGAACGGCTGAGCGGCTGAGGGAGCTGGGGTTGTTTAGCCTGGAGAAGAGAAGGCTCAGACGTGACCTTATTGCAGTCTACAACTACCTGAAGGGAGGTTGTAGCAGAGTGGGAGTTGGCCTCTTCTCCCAGGCAACTAGCGATAGGACAAGAGGACACAGCCTCAAACTTCGCCAGGGGAGGTTCAGGTTGGACATCAGGAAGAATTTCTTTTCAGAAAGGGTTATTAGCCATTGGAATGGGCTGCCCAGAGAGGTGGTGGAGTCACCATCTCTGGATGTGTTTAAGAAAAGACTGGACATGGCACTTAGTGCCATGGTCTAGTTGACAGGGTGGTGTAAGGGCAACGGTTGGACTCAATGATCCCTGAGGTCTCTTCCAACCTGATTGATTGATTCTGTGATTCTGTGAATTTCTAACAGGAGGCATCTCCCGCACAACACTGGGCTTACTAATTCCTCTTCTGTAAGCATTTATTTGCTTCCTTCCATTTCAGACACTCCTGAAGGTTTGTAAAAAACTTTGCCTAGCTGAACTCTTCTCCCTTCTTAGAGCACAGCAGTAAGACAAAAAATGGCTTAAGCAATTCCAACAGAAAGTAACTAATTTGAACTTATTTCCAGTTTCTCCACAGATAAAAGAAGTAACTTTCAAAACTACCAGAAGGAGATACAACTAACAAGGGGGTAATAATCTCTGGCTGGCGACAAAAAGGAAAATTTAGCATAATATAGAAAAATTTTAAGATTTTTTCTTCATGTGTTACAGGAAGATTTTAGTTGTTAAGACCAACCAACCATACAGATAGCTGTAGGAAGACATCAATCTTTTGATTCATTTTTTTATTAATAATATATTTCAGGATAAAACCTAAAATTTCAGTCTCAAAAATATGTCTGTCATTTAAGTCCTACATACAGAAAAGCCAGTGAAATACAAGAAACTCCAGGAGGTTAGCAGATCAATGATGTGCATAGTAATTATGCTGAAGTGTTTTTCAAAACACTCAAAGCATCTTTGTATTCATGCTAAGCAGAGAAACTGAACCAAGTAAACAAATCAGCCAACTCACAGTATCCTTGATCAGACAAAACTCTTTGAAGATTGAAAAGTGACTACTGTACTACTTTCTCAATAATGATTCATTAAAAAGCTACATTGGTCTGCTTCCCTGTGTGTCTGCTAGAATAAATACCACAATCAGATGTGGTATGATGAATTTACAGATTTTTAATGTTTTACAGAATCTTCCACCTTCCCATTAGGATGTCAGAAATTAATCAAAAGGGAAGACTAGAGTTTACTATTCCTAGTGGTGTGGAAGAAAAAACAAACTTCTCCACACAGTGAGTTTTGTGGTCAGTATTTCCTAACAAGTGAAGAAAGACCAAGTTTATATGAGAAAACAGCAAGTTCTATTAGACTGCTTTTTCTGCTCAACTTTCCTATGATTTCAGCTTTTCTTCCTCATGACAATTCACCCAGGATAACTTCAAATTAACTTTCAACAGAAACCCCTTTCACACTTTTCTCCTTTATAGTCATTTTTCTTGATCTTCTTTGAGTGATGTTTTCAGATGAAGCCTCTAAAATTCCTCCAAGACATCTCTCCATTCTCTAAATTCACCCTTAAAAAAAAAAAGAAATTAATCCAAAGTTAAGATCTCTATTATCTAGCAGCTACTAATAAGTAACAACTGTACCATAACTGGAGATGGTGTATCTGCTCTATAACATGTTAGCACTATGCTGAGCAGATGATTGTAGCTCAATTAAGATTGTTTTGCTTTAATTTAGTAAGTGAATATAAATAAAAACAATTAGAAAAGAAAAACATGTTTGGATACAGTGCTGAGACCCTAATTGATAAGAAGAACCAACAGAAGTTCAGAATTTTTTCTACAATCAATTTCTAAATTCTAAGAGAATTTCCATTATGTATCTGAATTTTCCCCATCTCTCTCCACCCCAGAAAATGAAACCAAACAATAATAATAGAAACTCAATAAAAAATCAAGATGTGCCTCACCATGGCAAGATATCTGCTTGTCCTTTCCCACCAGACTCCTGTTGAATGAAAGTTTCCTATGAGCACTTATAGGTCTAACGATTACAGCCACAGTCAGGATAATGGAATTCTTGCAGGATGGTGAACCAGCTTTCACTGATCCTGAAAGTTCTTCAGTTTTTGTCCTGTGGAAAAAAAACACAAAATGAAGCAACTCCAGAACTTGTCTGCCAAGACAAAGGTCCTCATCTACCTGTCAGATGAAACTTCAGTAGCCATTTATTGCAATGGGCATTTTCCTAAATAAAGTTTCACAGGAAAAATATCAAGTAGCTGATCTGTTTGAAAAAGTTGTAAATGTGGGAAAAGCTCACTACGGAGAGAACAGAGTTGAAAAAATGAGGCAATGTTTTTGAAGAATTTGAAGAATTTGTTACAGAGAATGAGACTAACTGAATCTGACGTCTAAGCAAATTAACTGTTCCCATACCACCATGGGGGAACAAAGTGCCTGTAGGTAATTGAGATTTGTACGCAGAACAGTTGTAATTTCAAAACCTTTGTTCTTTATTTTTTTAGTTCAGATTACCTGAAGTTGGTCTGTGTTAGGAATTTGGCTGACTATTTGGAATCATCTTAGTTATATTTTGAATTATCCTGAAAGAAAGAATCAGCAAAAAACTGTATCCAGCCTCTCAGGGAACTGCAGATGATAAATGGAGCATTATGACCCTTTCTTTGAGCCGGCTGTACCAAGACAGTTTCATATCCACATCTGTCTGAATGATCTGCTGCGCTCAATTAAAACAAATGTAATATCATGTATCTCAGGTTAGTTTAGGAAAATACGTATAACTACTCATAAATTCAGAAATGGAGTACTATCATCTTTCAAATAACACTTTCCACATCTTAACTATTAAGACAATGAAAAGTACTCCTCAGTGGTGATCACATTAGGTATTTAGTTTAGTTGTCATGTCATTTCTAAATTTACTTTTTTTCATGATGTCTCAGTGTCTCAAGACCAGAATACTCTGTTAGGTAGTGACATGGTGAGGAATAATAGTTTTTGAGGAAAGGTTGAGATGTTTAGATTATTAAGTTCATCTGTGAGACTCAAAGCCATACAGCCCCAGGGCTCATTACTTCCTCTGTTTGCTTAATTGTATAGCATACTCACATTGAAAGACTGATACACCTAAACAGTCTAAATTCTGTAAAGAAATATTTGGGTTCGTCTTTACATTACAGCTTTTTTTTTTTTTTTTTGGGGGGGGGGTGTTTGTTTTGTATCGTTGTGGGTTTTTTTAGCATAATATACTAAAAATGCATTTAATTTTTACTAGATATCTCACACAGACCACCAAAATGCAGACCCTGGCAGTATAGCTTTATGTTAAATGTAAGCCAAAATAACCTTGAAATATCTTGGACAATGTCCTTAAGCAATCTATCATACTCCACATAAACTAATTATTTATACGATATTATAGAAAGCAGCCATTTCAAAGTATTTGGCCAATTATGTAGAAGGATAGACAGGAAATAAAAAAATACCTTTCAGCAAAAATTTCTATCTCACAGAATCTTAAAACCCTAATTTTTGCTATAAGACATTCTGACAACATTTGACAAGCACTTTTACGGATAAAATTTTTCTCGTAAGAGTCAATAGGTGTTCATTAGATAAATGTAAATTTCAAGTAATTGCTTCTGTTTAGCCTGTTTCTTCTTTCATTTACAGCAGTGCCCTTACTGTTATTAAACAAAAATTATCATCTTCTATTGTAAACAGAAAAGAGGCTTATTTAAAACTTACTGATAACTTGTGGTTAAAATATCTTTTTTATATTTATTTTTAATTTTTTTTTAAATTGATGTCCATATATGAATCAAGTTTCTTATATTCTACCAATATCCTTATGTAATTCTTCATCCTCAGCAAGTCAATATGGTTATATTAATATTAATATTGTTTTAGTTAAATATACCATTAATTTTACGTGTCTTTTGGAAACATTACCTCTAATCCCCAAATTTTGTTTTATTAACAAAAATATTTTGTGTGCATTGTTTTGTCAGTGAGACAATGAACAAAGAAAGGAAAGACTAAAGAAATAGAAAAAAACTTCCCTTCTGTAAAAACCCTACTTGTGAGGAGCAAAGGTTCTTTTTCTTGGTGTGTGCTTTGTACTTCTTAGGAAAAGGTACCCACTTAAATTGGAATGACTGTTCTAGATTGCTCATAGGTCAAGAATCCAAGACACAGATGACAAAAACACAGAAAATTTATCTCTTTTGTTCCCTTGTCCACCACCCTGTCACCTACCCACATGAGTAAAAAATGAAACATTTGCTTACACTGAAATATTGTTAATATTTTCAAGAGTCTCATAAACCAAATTCTAAACTATCTCAGGATATAGACATTTTTTATTGGTGTATGAAAATTTAGAAGAAAGTTTGGCTTTGGAATGACAGTTGTTTTGAGACTAACTGGGAAAATATAATTGAAAATTGGCATTTCAAAATAATGATCCCTCAAAAAAATTAACAGAAAGTCAAACACTTTTTAGCGTGATCTTTTACATAAATAAAAGAAGAGCTGTTACTTTCATAATTCAGTAAATTACTTTTCTAATCTCCAACAAACTTTCTTCAAATAGTGGCCAGCAGAAAGACAAAACTGGTTGAAAGAAATCTCATCATCACTGATCTTTTTGTGTAAGATATTGAACTAATGAAGGCCAGGTTCATGGCTGATTCAGGAAATCACAAAGTCAGATAATTTTTATGTGTAAGACCAAGTTTGTGTTTTGATACACATGTACAAGTGTTGTTCCTCAACAGGTAGGATGCACACATTCTGAAAATTTCGTTCTCAAACTGTTTTCTGAATTAAAATATTACACCTTATGTAAAAAAATTAACAGAATCTCAGTTTCATATTGATCAGAAATGTTGTATAACTTTCCACTCAACTGACGAATACGTAGCATCATACGTAGCATCATTTAGTATCATGGTGTAATATTAACCTTTATTGTAAGAAAATCCGTAGTCTCAAAAATCAGTGTGATATATAATAAAAAATGTATTTCAGATTGGCTTATCTTTTACCATATTTTATTCCTCTAAGTTTAGGAGTTGAACTACTAAACATGACAGCCGGCCAAGAAGGCCAACGACACCCTGGCCTCTATTAGGAATAGTGTAGCCAGCCGGTCTAGGGAAGTGATCATCTTTCTGTACTTGGCACTGGTGAGGCCACACCTTGAATACTGTGTTGAGTTCTGGGCCTCGCACTTCAAGAAAGATGTTGAGGTGTTGGAGCAAGTCCAGAGGAGGGTAACCAAGCTGGTGAAGGGTCCGGAGGGTATGACCTATGAGGAACAGCTGAGGGAGCTGGGGTTGTTTAGCCTGGAGAAGAGAAGGCTCAGACGTGACCTTATTGTAGTCTACAGCTACCTGAAGGGAGGTTGTAGCAGAGTGGGAGTCGGCCTCTTCTCCCAGGCAACTAGCACTAGGACAAGAGGACACAGTTTCAAGCTTCACCAGGGGAGGTTCAGGTTAGACATTAGGAAGAATTTCTTTTCAGAAAGGGTCATTAGACATTGGAAGGGGCTGCCCAGGGAGGTGGTGGAGTCACCATCTCTGGTTGTGTTTAAGAAAAGACTGGACATGGCACTTAGTGCCACGGTCTAGTTGACATGGTGGTATCAGGGCAATGGTTGGACTCGATGATCCCAGAGGTCTCTTCCAACCTGACTGATTCTGTGATTCTGTGTAATATGATCTTTTGATCACAATAATGTGCTTGCCCACCTGCTGATCTAAGGTCCTGTCTAGCTCCAGTAACTACCTCTCCTGTGGCTAAAGTTTTCAAGTTGTGACAAGGTTTCTGTTATCTTTGGAAGATGTATCTGTGTACCAGAAACATTTACATTACTTCTTTTGTGTCAGAAGTTCTGAACTCCTACATGCAGTAGCTACACAAGCTGTAGCAAAGCATAGTGGCACCTTAAAATATGGATGTCATTAGGCTGCTAATTAAACATATTAATAAATGACTCCTGATTGTACTAGTGTCTCTGTACAGATCCCAGGAAAATTCAGGTTGGAAGGGACCTCCTGTTCAAGGCTGGGTCATCTGTGAGGTCTTTTACTAGCCTGGACGTGTCTCTGGAAAATACTCTCCTAACTGCCTCCACTTACAAGGCTTTGGTTCATATTGTGTATCAGCCTTAGACTTCATCATCTGCATTCCTTTCGAATTAAATTAAACCAGAAGGTATGTTTTGTAAGGGTGTGCAGAAGGAGAGTGGCTCCTTCTTTAGCGATATCTGCTCAAGGATTTTTTTTAAGTGAAGAAAATAGGAACATAAGTGAAAGAGAAAGCCACAAACAAGAACATACAGGAACACAAAAGTGACCAACAAATGGTAAAGGAGGAAGTGAGGAGAACCAAACCTGGCCAGTAATATTAATTAATGAGTATATGTGGGAGAGTGAGAACATTTATTCCAGTAAGCTTATCTGACGAAGGACCTTGTAAATAGGGATTATAAGAAAGGGAGAAGAGAAAAAAAAAAAACAAAACCATGTAGAGACACTGACAAAACAAACATGGAGACAAAGACAAGAAACAAATCTCACCACACACAGTAATTGATGGGCTATCAAGAAACTACAGGTGTCACATCCAGTAAGATGAACTTGGACTTTGCAACTAGTAAGAATGTAAACCAGAGGTGATCCCAGATACCCAGCTGGGAGGAGGGGTGAGGAAATCAACAGAGCTGTACAAACCCATGGGTGATGTGCAGGGGTAGGGGGAGCAGGGAGGAACAAAGCATAGTAGACAGAAACAGGTATAAAGGGACTGATCACATGTAAATCATTTTTCTGACTGAGCCCTACAGTCTGTCCTATCTTCTAATTATTTTTTTTCTCAACTATCTCTCTGCATAATCTTACTCTCCATCCTGTGTGTCTAAGTGCTGCAAGGACTAATGCCAGCTACTGGTGTGATCTGTGTGAGTGGATTGGGTACCAGCTCCTGGAGACAGACTGGAGGTGTGGGCGCCCCTGATCTGTGGTGTCAGCTAGTGCAGAAAGTAGGGGTCTTTGCCACTAGTCACTGGGGCAGGAGTGGTGTATGTCCTGAAAACCAGCTACTGGGGGGGACCCAGGTGAGTTAAGCAAGTGAAGGGCTCTGCATCAACAGTTGTAGCAGGACTGTGGGTCACAGCCAGCTGCTGCAGGAGTGTCTGTATTTCCCCCAAATCTGGTGTGCATATGCATGTGTATTTGCTGCAGGCTTGGCTGCCTGCAATTAGATTTTATGAGTCCTATATGCAGGTGCTCTTGATGGCAATACTTTGTCTGTGGCAGTCCTTGTGACCAGCCACTTCACACATGGCCTATGTGTCCATGTGCCTCTGGGATACATGCTCAGCTTCACTACCAGTTGAACCTGCAAACTGGAAAGCAGCAGCTGTGACCTTCAGCCTGAGCAAAGACCCCGGTCCCTGGGGCACTGAGCTGGGGTCCAGTGGCTAAGCACAAGGAGTCCTGGGCCAGAACTGCTGGAGGAGGCAGCTCAGCTCTAACATCCCTTAACATGTTAAAGTGTTTTCCAGGTGTTAATAGGTGTTTGGTCCATGGAAAAACAGGAGAGCTAGTCTGAAATAAATCTGCCAATGTGAGTATAGCACGAATGTCAGGTCCTTGCACCAAAGATTTCTCTTCACAGGTCTGCTCTCATTGAACCGCATACTTGCTAATGTCAAAATAGCCTTAAATGTATAATGTTTTCAATTATATATACATTAATATTTGAGTCATATATCAGGTAGAACTTCCTCTCAGCTAGGCAGATAAGTCTATATTGATTTATGAAATAGCAAGTCTTACATTATTGTATAATCTCCTTCAGTTATTTAAAACAGATACACACTGTGATCAATAATATCATTCTATTTCAGGGTGGTATTTGTTTGCTATGATGAGAAAATACTGACAAACAGGTTGAAAGTCTAACCTAAAGTTAAGCAAAAGTTCTCACTTATTTACCATCCTTCAACTGGATGTTTTCTCCTTTTTTGTAAGCTGTTGGCCTTAGGTACAACACCTTTCTGCAGAAAAGTTTCACATCGTCACTGGATTCAAAGGTTTGGTACAGTGTGGTTGAATCTAGCATCTGAACTTGAACAGTTATCAAAATAACTGTTTCCTTCACTAGACTGACTTGTAGAAAAAATTAGATTCTTATTAGGAGACTTTCCTACAAAGAAACTTTGCTAAATATTTCTGTTATTTGCATATGGAATGTGTGACAAGTAGTATTCAGAACAAGTTATACTTGTTCTTCTCTCTTTACAGAAGAAAACATACATGACAATAGCACAATTTGCACTAGTCTGGAGATAGGCCTGCAGTGATAGGTCAAGTAGTAAGATTTAAAGATGCCTGTACTTACTGACAAGTGTTTAAACTTGTCAAGAGTAATAAAAATAAATATTCCAGCACACAGATAAAAAAAGGCCTTTGATAAGAGAAGAACTAGTAGAGGCGCATGGGAAAAAATCTACATGAAGCAAGAATAAAAGAAAACAGGATAGAAACAAAGGCAAGATTTGAAGTAAGAGAATAATAATGGTAAAATAAATTGAAGAAACTATTCGACTCTAGAAAATCATAACTGAGGAATGGAAGGCGGGGACTAATGAATAAGATACACAAGTATTGCTCTATCTTGTAGAAAGCAACTAAAAATGGTATGATGAACAAAAAGAAAAAAAAAGCAGATGTTCCTTACTCTTCTATTAAATGCTACAAGGGTCCAATCTTCCACTGTTCTGCAAGGAAAGAATGTTAGTATTATTAAATAGGTCATTTACACCTACATAAAGACACAAGGAAATGATGAATCAAGATATGTGAATAGATATTATTTCAGTAGTGAATTACAATTAGATAGATATTAAAATGGTTTATGCATATTTTCATTTGTGGCATTATGATTGTAATATCATGTAATATTAAAATAATTTATACATGTTTTCATTTGTGGTATTATGCAGGCGAATTTAATCCTGTTTGTGTGTTACTTAGCTAGCATGGTTAGAAGACCTGAGATTTTCCTTAACTTTGCTTTTTTGTTAAATTCTTAATTATAGCAGGTTTATGGGGCTCACTTGCAGAAGCCTTGTGAACATCTTGTTAATTGAATGTTTTCAGAATTCTAGGTAGCCTGGAAGCTAGCAGGTTTTGTTTTTATTTGTACAGTTTGTTTTCATGATGTTTGGCAACAAATATTTTTTATGCTGCCAAACTTTGTAGAGAAACACCACTTTGCCTTTTCATTTCAGTGAAAGCTATTCTGCCTTTTTATATAGGAAGGTCCTGGGAACAATTATATGATTTGAGGCTTACTGTAGCCTCTTCTGTAAAAGTTAAGACTTTGAGAGCAGCCAGGTTCTCTGGAAAAGCAAGTAAGGATTAGGACAGAGAGGGAGACATCTAGAGAAAATATATTACAAGTTTGGCCTCTATTTATTGCTAAAGATGCTGACAATTACCTCAGGGAATCACAACACCCAGAAAGAATGGATTTGGATGGGAGGGTGTTTCAGAGAGCTTTTTACCTACTTGAATATCATGACTGGGGAAGTTTTAAACAAAAAAGTCTTTTATAAATAGTATGAAGAATGAAGGAAAGAAAGGGAAAGGGAAAAATATTTAGTAAAAAAATTAAATTAAAAGTAAGTGGGGAAACACAGAGAAACTAAAAAAAGAAAGCAAGAAATTATTGTATTGGTAAGTATATATTTCAAAGATAAAGGCATTATTGGGCTGTTGTGTATATTGATTTTTTTATTTGTCTTACATCTAGTAATTTCTTCATTGATATAATGATTTATTGATTCCTATCTTGCTCATTAAACATCTTAATTTTAGACTTCATTCTCCTGCAGATGTCTTGCTGAGATATTCTCATTATTTCCCTTCCCATTCAAAAAGGTACAACTTGTTTTCAGGATACACTTTTTCATTACTCTCAGTGATTTGATTCATGGTATACTATTGCTAATTCATGCAGGAAGTCTACAATTATCCAGATGTTTTCTCATATAATATTTAATGATTGATCGTAGTCACTTAGATTTAGAGCACTGTAATGCAATTGAATAGGAATAATATCCTTCACTTAAGAGAAATTGGGATAAAGAACATAAATACATTGTTGTTATTTGCATATACAGATACAACCATAAATATTTACACATACCTACAGAACTAAGGCCAATCTATCCAAATTAGATAATATTGAAAATAATTCAACTATCTGGGTTTTTTTTTTCACTTTTTTTTGTGAATTCTGCATGATGTCAGTCATTGTATTTACTGTGTCCATTTACTTTCTACTTCTGATCAGGATTAGTGTTGTAATAACTTTCACAGAAAATATCTTCAGTTTTTAAAAAAAAATTGGTGAACAGGAAGAAGGGAGGCCAGTTTGTCACCTGTACGGTTGGCTTTAGATCTCAAAATGCCTATTTTTAGCATTTCCCTTCTCTACTTTTAAAAACAGAAATTATGGAAATTGGATTTTGTTTACTAAACCTTTGAATACAACTGGAAAAGAGCCCCTCTAAGAAAGTTTGAGTTACAATATTTAACAGTTTCCCTATCTCTTGTTGCAGATGGGTATGATTAATTTTGCATATTTTCTTTTCCTATGGTGTGACGGACAGAGTTTGTATGCCTTAAACAACTTGTTTGACAACTCTGGCTGGAGGAGGGTATGTGTACTACAGAGGCCTGCAAGTCTGGCAAGAGATAAGGGCCTTGGGAACAGAACAATACCCCTGCTGTGCCTTAATTGTTGTGATTTACAACTCTGGCTGAAGGAAGAGAGAAGTCCTGCGGAGGCATGATGGTATCTTTTCCTTGGGGCCAGCCTACATGTGCAACAACTTTGCAAGGACTCAACCACACTTGTGCAGAAGTGGGGTCATACAGCGGACACCACAACTAGGGGATCACAACCACCAGACACCCCTGGGGGAACCACCAACTCATTTCGAGAACAATCTAAGACTACAAAGCGCAGGCGTCCCAATTAGCATGGGAAGCGAGCAGAGGGGGGGAGACAAGAGGGATGTTACCACCCACTCCTATCTCGCATGCAAATGACCTAAAGTATTTAGACCTTCTCACTTGGGATGCTGGTGCGCGCTCCCGCCCGCCACCTGAGGACCGATCCTGCAAGCGAATTACCGGAGGAGCAACTCTGCAAGCAACTTACCAACTCTACAGACAACTTACATCGCTGGATCCAAGGGTGGTGATCTCTCTTTTCCTCTCTCTCATAGTCTCTATCCTCTTTCTCTTTTCCTTTTTCCTTTCCTCTCTTTTCTCAATGCCTTTAGAAACGCAAGACACTTACAACCATGCAACTTTCCCTGTATTAATAAATTGTTCTTAATTTCATACCAGTTATTTGGTGTCGTTTCACCTTAATTTACTCCAAGGGATTTATGAACTAGTTGCGACCAGGTCGTAACATATGGTCTATACAAAGCATCTACGGCTGTACTTTTGTCACATGGGGAGCATACTAGAAGAATATCTTATAGACTTGTAGGCTATTTTGTATGTCTGTATTTATTTCTGTAAAAGTGCATACACTTTTATGATGCATGTTTTATATTTGTAGGGTTTTTTTCACATTTTCTTTCTCTCAGAGTTAGAATGACACATCTAAATGAGTTGAATTCACCAATAGAAGTGCTTTATTCTCCAAGATGTAACATTTCACAGAATCACAGAATAGTTGAGGTTAGAAGGGACCTCTGAAGGTCACCTAGTCCAATCCCTCTGCTCAAGCAGGGCCACCTAGAGTCCAAGGAAATGTCCAGACAGCTTTTGAGTATTTCTAAGGATGGAGACTCCACAACCTCTCTGAGCAACCTGTGCCAACACTCAGTCACTCTCACAGTAAAAAAATGTTTCCTGATGCTCAGATGAAACTTCCTATGTTTCCATTTGTGCCCACTGCCTCTTGTCTTATCAACTGGGCACCACTGAAAAGAGCCTTTATTTCAGTAAATGCTCAATATAATACAATGACGTAGTTTTGATTCTAAAGGTATTTTTCTTCAAGTAAAAGAGAAATATGTTTCTTTCTTCTGCTTCTAAGATCAATAATCACAGTAGTTAATTCTTGGAAATTAAAGGTATCAATTTAGGAAATCATTCCCATTCAGAAAAGCACTGAAACATAAATTATGTCTCATTGGTATAAATGAGGGTTATGTGCAAATCTAAACTTAAAAAAAATCTAAGAGCTTTCTTGAAAGGGACATGAATGTAAACCTATGCTAATGTTTTCCTGAACTGTAGACATGAGTAGAGCCATTATAGCTATTAAATTAGTGCTTAAGAATTTAAATGTAACTTTCAGAGTCAACAGAGTTGTTTTAGAAAGAAATCAAAAAATAACTATTGTATGCACAGTGTTAAAGTATCTTATATAAATGCTACCATTACATGTGAAAATTAAAGAGAAAAAGATTCCCACTTTCTGTGGCACACAAATTAACAGCAGTTTCTGCTGCTTCAGATCTATGTTCAGCCATAGCTCTTATATTCTACTGTCTGTACTGATTCATTACTAAGAGTGAGTAACAGGGCTATTTCAATAAAAATGCAATATAAAAAAACAAATCACATGTACATAACTGCCTACATAGAAGTACCCCACAGTGCAGCACAATACTCATCAAATTAAGTTCCATTTAATTAAAAGCTCAGTCAAACAGATCAGTATTAAGTTCAATCAAAAATGGCTATTTTGTGTCAATGCATTCGGTATTAGGATATAACGAAGGTGAGGTGCATAACTGCTAAATAGCTTAGAACTTAATGAGCTCAATAAGAACTTTTGTCTTACTAAAAACTGTTTTCTGGGCTACAAAAGTCAACAAGGAGAACATACTGATAGGATAATAAGAGCTGAATTGGAAGCAGTGTAGGATTTGCAGTTTTGAAGTACCACTTGCAATAGCTTTTAAAACTTGTATTGACAATTTAGATGTTTTTGCAAAAAATTATATTCACATGATACTAAGTGTAATCAAAATTTTAGTATTTCTGCTGAAAAATACATATTTCTGCAGCCTTTTTCTGTACATATTTACTTGATCAGAGGTTGAATAACTTTATTTTCTATTATTGAACTGTTTCTCTGTGTTTTGCATTCACAAATGGATACAGAAAAGGCAGACTTGTAATTCTAACTGTATAAAGTTGAAAGAAATGGACTTGATACTACTGTGCTGGACAGCTCTAGAGCTAGGATCTATGTTCAAAAAAATTCTCGGGTATGTAGCCTAAGAAAAGTCTTCACTGATATCTGTGTTTTAATGCAAAGTTATGATATGTCTTATTGGCTTTAAGGGTGGCAGCCTAGTCTTTTATTTTTTTTCTGCAAAAATTCTTTTTTTTTTTGCCTTGTACAAACTTAGTGAGGCTTGCAAAATCTTTCAAATGATAATCTTTCTAATCGCTCAATTCTCCAAATACTTGACCGTAGGTCAGCTCATGATGGTTGGCCCAGCATGAACAGCTCTGTAAGCGGCCCATAGATCTGAATTTTGAGTTCTGCTTCATCTCTATGACATGTGTCTCCCACTTTCTTTCTCCTGTATTCCTTGTATTATTTTGGATTTGTTATCAAAACATCTGTCCAGTATCTACTTCCTATGTCTTTCAGTTTGGCCTAGATACCATCCTTTGCTTAGTAAATTCTAATTGCCTTGACAATAATAAATTCTAGAATTGTTTGCTTTACATTATTCTAACTTTAAGTGTCAAGACGCCAGCCAGAAGGTAATCTCTTGTTCGTAAGTTGTTACCTTCATTGGTTCAAGACTGGAATTTCAGCTTCACATCATGCCTAAATAGATCAGTAAACTTTCTTTTTATACATAATTCACAGTATTTATAAGGTTCTTTGCACAAGAATTGCTATTCTAATTGCTATAATACCTTTCAGTAGTACTCCTTGGCATGAAACAATAGAGACTTGACAGCAATATTTTTAACTTGAAGATACATAGTATAGTGCTATTTAAGTTTCCCTCCCTTGTTCTCCACATTTATGAAGCTTCATTTCTGGTTCATTATTAGCCTAAACCACTTCTACCAGTCAAGATTTTTGTTTTCATTTTCTTTTCTTTCCTTTCACTTCTTTTTTTTAATCTATGTCAGATTACATGGCTCTGTGTGATTGACTGAAATATGACAACTCAAGTCAAAGAAATCTAAGTGTAAAAACCAAAACTGCAATAAGCAATTTTAAAGCAACACTTAAAAAACATTTTAAAATTTGAGAGTAAATTATTTCATCTGATATTTCTCAGTATCATTGTATTTTCTTTTCCAGATTACTCACCAACTAATGTAATAGTAGATAACATTATAATTAAGCTGCTAATATGATATTAGTCAAGTTACATTCCAGGAACCATCTTAAAGTTCTAAATATACATAAGGCAAATTTGCCATATCAAAACTTGATATAAAATCGAAAACTTGTCTGTGATAACCATAGAAGTTATGCGAAGTGGGAAACAAAAAGTATTACATTGAAACTATTGAAATAATCAAAAATTAATTAGTCGGTTCTTGGTTCAATAGTTTTGCATTACCCTTGACCTAAAAGAGATATTACATCAGCATTGCTATGCTGCGAATGACTTATGAATTTGAATTAATTTATGAACATACAGAATAAGAAAATAAGAAGAAATAAGAAAAGTCAAAATACTTTATTTTACCAGCAGTTAGATGGCTAACAATTGGCAACAATTTAGGTTGAACAAAGCTAGGGGATCATTAGAAAAAAGAAAAAAAAAAAAACAAGCAAGCAAACCCTTGTCGTTTTTGGGAAATGAGCCTACTTTAGCTGGTTGTTAGTTCTAGGTTTTTGTAGAGTTTTATGTATATATGCTTTTTCAGAGCATGTGGTGTTTTACTATAAATTTTACGGGAAATTCCAAACAGTTAAGCAATGAGGTTAAATGAGGCACCTGTTTTTCTGCGTATCTGAGACAAAGTCCTTCAACATAATTAAAAAGGGTCAAATACTAAACTGACAGAAAATACACTTGCCCACATAATTATGCAATTAAAGTGTAGAACTCATATCTACAAGAAGCTATTGAAATAGAAAACATGGGCAAATCTTTTAATTTTTTGCTAGTTGGCTATTCAGAATAATGAATTACATTTTTGGAAGAGATAATAACAATCCTTTAAGATATCATATAGTTTTTTGGGGTTGTTTTAATATTAAAGATATTAATGTAAGAGCTTATCAACAGATTTATTTGTTGGAAACAAAGCATTGAATTAGATGAGCACAGATTTTTATCTTGCATGGCAATAACTTTGTTGCTGTTGTTTGTACATGGTGCTTAAATTTAAGACATGCTAAGAACGTTCATAAGGTAGAAAACAAAATACGCAAATATTAATCTATTTCTTTCTTAGCTTTCTCACAATGTTGATTTTCTCCACCTATGTTTAGAGAGAAAAACTCAAGGTTCTCTCTATTCTTTTAACAGGTTTCGGCAAAAACATCTGCTAACTGCTACATGTTCATAATGGTTGTGAAATCCTTAATGATAATCAGCTGACTTTATAACTTCCTAAACAATAAAAATAGGTGTTTTGATAATTAGGATGTAGGTATCTTAGATTCTTGCAGATATACTTTTACATATATATTTCTCTACATGTACACATAAGTACATATATAATTATACATAGCTATGCATATATAGAGGTATATTTATATGGAGAGACAGAGGGACTGAAAGTGAGAATACAATGAGCTAGGACCTCTACTAAAGAGCCTCAAAAGCTATTTCCTACCTAACCATTTCATAGACATTCTGCAGTTTTGGCATCCAGCAAAATAATGTTTGATGAAGGAGTGCTTGATTAGCATAGATCTCTCAATTTATGTTAAAAAGCAGAAGGAAGATGTTATTCTCCATCAGGTAGGAGATACAACTGGACAAACTTCTCCTGCTGAGTGTTTCTTCTATAAAAAGAAAACTTTCATTAGGAACTGCGAATTTCATAGGACAATTCTCATATGAAAATTATTTTAAATAATTCATCTTTTTGAATGCCAGGACCATGATTATAAAGTCCAGAAACTATGTACAAGAAAGAGCTGTAGCTAAAACCCAAGGGACATTCTATGGATATTTCCTCTTCTGTTTAGAATTTTTTTCCAACCTGAATTGTCCTCTGCAGATGGCCTGCTGTGTACCTTGCTTCTTAGAAACATCAACTTCTAAACAGTAAGTCATAACGTCTTAACAGGACCCCTTCATTTATCAGCTTCCTGCTTTAGCATTAGAAAACAATGTCTCCTCCGAGAAGGTTCTGATCTTATGTGCTATATACAGTAAAAAGGCACACAGTATTCAGAGAAGTTTTGATGGGCAATTTTTAGAAAGTCTTGATCTGATTTTTATTGTGTGTGTATTAATTTCTAAATAGCAATTCACATCATCAGATTGCTATGGAATCACTGTGATTGTCATATCAATGTCAGCAGCATGAAGTAACATTATTCTGTCACTGGCTATGTGCAGCAGCAACAATCCTGTAGAAAAAAAAAAACATAAAAAATTTGTACAATCAGTTTAAAACCTACTATCATTCAGACAAAATGCCTGGTATTTGATACTAAATTAATTTAAACCAAAGCTCTTCCAGAGTTATCAATTGTCAGATCCTCAGCTTGACATGATCTGTTTTTATCATGACAACACTAAAGGCCGGTGATTAAGGGATTAAAGAGAGAATTAATTTATGAACAGCCAAAAAGGAAGACAAAAAGGGTGAAATGCCTTCTTAGTAGCTCAGCCTAAAAATCATGAGACTATAAACAGTTACCTATATTCCTAGGTAGGAATGTGGTGGTAGAAGTTGATTTGCTGTTTCTATCTGAAATTAATTCTGTTTTACAGTTTTATCTGGGTATGGTATTAGACCAACACATAGCAGAGACAGTGATTTTGGCAGCTCTATTCAGTTGATTTTTGAAATATTACTTGACGAATAATGCACATTTCTAGAAGAGTCAATAGCAGAAGTTGGAGCTCAAAATAGTTTTAACTGCATATAATATAGTGCTTTAATTCCCAATATGTTTCGCAATATATGTTTCAGTTTGCATACAATTGTTACAAAGAACTGAACCATTCATATTAAAACAGATGGGTGGATTTTATCTTCAATGTATAATGGAAGGTTTAGAGCATAAGATGAAAATGAATAAACAGATGTGAGTGAAATCTGTATGGTACATGTTTAACCTTTTTTTTAATTCCTTTTTGCAAGTTGGTTGGGTTTTTTTCAGTGATTAAATAAAGCCAAGCTCTGTCCTCATTTACAACTCTTAAACTCTGTAGAAGCAATTTTTAACTTACTTTTATTAGTAGTGCACTTACTAGGAAAAAAAATGTTCTCACTCTACTCACTTTTTTTTCCTTTTTTCCAAAAAAGGTTTCTACTCCTGTCTTTGTTTAGCCCACACCTGGGGCTAAGCAATAACAGTTTTTCTCTCACCCAATGTCTCTTCCCCAACTGAGGAAGGAAATTGGGAAAAAGGGGAGGCTCGTGGGTTAAAATTAAACAGATTTAATAAAATAAAGAAACCAATATAAACAATAACACAAAACACACAGAAGTATACTTAGGTACAGAGATGCAGCAGGTTATTCCAGGAATACCAATCATTGACAATGGGGGGAAGAGAAGCCAGAAGAGAGGAGAGCAAAAACAACCCCACCTCTCCCCACCAAGCCCTCCCTTTTATAGTGAACTTAATTGTTAATGATATAGAATACACCTGTGGGCCAGCCTGGGTCAGTTGCCCTGGATTTAACTGCTAATGGCCCTGATCACCATGGCTGGCCACAAACTGAAACCAAATCCCAATAAAACCAGGACAGGATTCCACCCCTTATTCTATATCATTTACATCAAGTCACTACTATTTTCCCAGTCCCTCAACATACATACACATCCACATATACACACAGATATTCTCTCCAGTCCATAGGCCATCTCTCCAAGAAGTCCATTGAGTCAATTCAGTCCAAATTCATGGGGTTCTATTTCTCATAATAGTCTCTCAGTGCAGGAAAAACATTGGTGTGGTATTCATTCAGTTGGCAGATCGGGACCAGACCTCAATACCATGTTATGGACTGTTGAAGTTGGACACAGCAGGATGATGTGTTGCATCTTGATCTTGCAGCTGGTGTATCTGGTGCAGCCCATGTTCAGGGTCTGGGGTGATTCTTACTGTAATAAATGACACTTAGAATTATACAGTTCAAGTTATTGGCTATTTTTGCCCAGAATCAAATCTCATTGGGGTACACATTTAACTTCCCTATCCACCTGCATCATCCACCACGTGCACACAGGTCCTTGACCAAAAGCAATTGCACGCATGGGTTTGCCTTTGCTTGAGGCAGGAGTAATCCAAACTGTTTTCCCCAACATATTTCTTGTGTGAACCACAGGGACTTTATCCCCCTCTACAGTGCACAACAGATTGAGCAGGACCAGCCCGGTTGACAGATCCTCTAGTATTAACTAACCAGGTGGCCTTTGCTAAGTGTTCAGCCCAATTTTTGAATGTCCCATCACCCATTGCTTTCAGTGTATTCTTCAAAAGTCCATTACATCATTCCACTTTCCTAGTGTCTGGTGCATGGTAGGGGATGTGACATATCCATTCAATACCCTGCTCTTTAGCCCAGGTGTCTATGAGGCTATTTCAAAAATGAGTCCAATTGTCTGACTCAATTCTTTCCAGAATGCCATGTCACCACAAAATTTTCTTTTCAAGGCCCACAATAGTGTTACAGGCAGTGACATGAGGCACAGGTAAGTGTCCAACCAGCCAGTACTTGCTTCCACCATTGTGGAACACATAGCACTTGCCTTGTCAGGTTCATGGAAGCGAGATGTAATCAAACTGCCAGACCTCTCCATACTTACATTTCAGCCGTCATCCTCCATACCACAGTGGTTTTAGTTGTTTGGCTTGTTTAATTGCGGCACAAGTTTCACATCAGTGGATGACCTGTGCGATAGTGTTCATGGTCAAATCCACCCCTCGGTCAAGGGCCCATCTGTATGTTGCATCTCTGCCCTGATGGCCCAATGTATTATGGGCCCATTGAGCTAAGAATAATTCACCTTTATGCTGCCAGTCCAGGTCTACTTGGGACACTTTGATCTTAGCAGCTTGATCCATCTGCTGGTTGTTTTGATGTTCTCAGTGGCTCTGCTCTTGGGGACGTGGGCATCTACATGACATACCTTCACAACCAGCTTCTCTACTCAGGTAGCAATATCCTGCCATAATTTAGCTGCCCAGATGGGTTTGCCTCTGCACTGCCATTTTTTTTTTTTTTTCTTCCATTGCTTCAGCCATCCCCACAGGGCATTTGCTATCATACATGAGTCAGTGTACAGGTAAAGTACTGGCCATTTTTCTTGCTCAGCAAGATCTAGAGCCATCTGGATGGCTTTTATTTCTTCATACTGACTCGACTCACCATCTGCCTCAGCTGCTTCTGCCACTTGTCACATAAGACTCCACACCACAGCTTTCCACTTTCACTGCTTGACTACAATGCTGCAAGATCCATCAGTGAACAAGGCATGATGCTTCTCATTCTCTGATTGTCTATTGTACAGTGAGGCCTCTTCAGCTTGCATGACCTCCTCCTCTGGCAACGTACCAAAATCTTTGCTTTCGGGCCAGTCCATGATTACTTCCAGAATTCCTGGGTGATTAAGGTTCCTTGTTTGGGCCCACTGAGTAATCAACGCAACCCACTTGCTCCATGTAGCATCAGTTGCATGATGCGTAGAGGCGGTCTGCCCTTTAAACATCCAGTTCAACACTGGCAATCAAGGTGCCAGGAGGAGCTGTGCCTCAGTGCCAATTACTTCTGAGGCAGCTCAAATGCCTTCATAGGCTGCCAGTATCTCTTTTTCTGTTGGAGTATAACAGTCCACCTGGCTAGAGGCAGGGCCCCTCTAATCCTGAACATAGTGTTCCTTATTGACATCTTGGTTCAAGCGGCTCACGTAGATTTGATCCCCATTATTCATGTCTGGTAAATAGGCATCCGAAGTCCATCTACACTGTCTGGAGAGCTTCCCATTGGAAACTGGAGCAACAAATCTCCTGGAAGAAGCCCCATTCCTAATTGTTTCACCTTGCAATTCATGTACACGTGTCTGTAAAGCTGTGGTAGGTTTTTCCACCCCATTTTCTCATGTCCTCTCCATGGTCACACAGGAAAAACAACAGGCTGCCTCATGATGTGTACTGTTTCTCCCGAGCAGGTCTTGCAGGGGAACGCTGTCTCCTGATGGCTGAGACATTCTTCGGTGTAGGTGGGGAGCAGGGTCTGTCCTCCATCTGGGACAATTTTTCCAACACCTCATCAAGCAGTTCTGTGGATTTGTCAGACAGTTTTTCCACAGCTGAGACGCTGGCCCATGTGGAGGAAAAGAGATTGTCTTCATACTGCCGCGTCCGATTATCTATGTCACCCACCATTGGTGTGTTGGTATCCACCCAGCTAAATAATGCTAATGTGTTGTCATAAGATGGTGATGCGCTCAGTACCCACTTGCACCACATGGGTCTGTTAACTCTGAGTGCATCTGGATCTAGTGGTGTCCATGGGTCATCCAGGTCCTCAAAAATCAGCTCCCTTACAGGTATTTCCCTTAGATTCTTAACACCTCTCTCAATGGTTGTCCACTTGCCTGGGTGGTATATGCATCATCCCTAAAGGGATACCTGTTCCTTATGCTTCATAGCAGTCACCACCAGAAAGTGAGGGGCTCTGCACCAGTTGCAAGACACCTATCAATACCCACTTCTGTAACTATTGGTCCCAGCTGCTTGGCTTCTTTACCATTTAACTCGAAAACATCAGCTCCTTTATCCCAGCAGCAGAACAGCCAAGTAACAAGTTGCTTGCCTTCATGACGGCTGTAATCTTTATGTATATCTCACAGATCACTGAGGGATAGGGATGAAGTGGCTCGTCCTTCGATGTCCCTGGTCGGCCATTATGACCTGTTCTTTTCGTGGTTTTTGTCTTCTGTACAGGGGCAACTGAGACCGGCACTGATTGAGTCCCTAGGTTAGCTGCATCACCCATCACTGGGGGCTGATTAGCTGCAGCCCTTGTTGCCAAAGTCTGGGTAATCGCAGCAAGTGCTGCCTGGAGTTGAGTAATCACAGTAGCCAGTGCAGAAATCTGAATAGCCACTGGGGTAGCCAGGATGCCTGCTGTAGGGACTGGCAGGGTCCGAGTATCTGCGATTCCAGTCATGGGTGCTGGGGCAGCTGTGGTGTCTGTCATAGCAGCTGGAGCTGCTGTGGTGCCTGGTATAGAGGCCAGGGCTGCTGCAGGGCCCGAGACAGTGGCTGCAGCAGCTGTGCTGTATCCACCTTTATACCAATGTTTAAGCAAGAGCAAGAACTAAAAGACATTCAAAAGGCCTGACAATACGAGGATGGTGGTTGAGACATCCCATTGGGTATTCAAAATTCTCAAAAGCCATTGAGATCACCCTCGAGGGAAAAAGAAATACACATCACCCACTCCCATTCCATAGAAATCAGAAACAGACACGGTTTCAAAAGAATTTATAATACCATAAACCAATGCCAAACAACATAGAAGAGTGATACCTCTAAGTCCATGCCCAGAAATGACAAATCGCACAAAAGCGGTGACAAACAGTGGCAAAACCACACATTTGATTAGCCACCATAAAAGCAACTGTAAAACCAAACCCCAGAGAATTCCACCCAGTGACCCTGCTACTGACACCAATATAATGAATGCTCATAACAAAACCAGTCAAATCAGTGAAAACTTCAACCCTCTGAGACTCTTAGAGCAAAAACTATGGTTCTCCCAAGTGATCTATTTATGTTGGATGCCAAATAAACTGTCTTCATTTAACCTGCACCCAGAGTTAAACAATAGCAGTTTTTCTCTCACCCTATGTCCCTTCCCCAACTGAGGAAGGAAATTGGGAAAAAGAGGGAGGCTCGTGGGTTAAAATTAGACAGATTTAATAAAATAAAGAAACCAATATAAACAATAACACACAGAAGTATACTTAGGGACAGAGATGCAGCAGGTTGTTCTAGGAATACCAATCATTGACAATGGGGAAAAAGAGGAGAAAAAAAGAGGGGAGAGGGGAGAGGGGAGAGGGGAGAGGGGAGAGGGGAGAGGGGAGAGGGGAGAGGGGAGAGGGGAGAGGGGAGAGGGGAGAGGGGAGAGGGGAGAGGGGAGAGGGGAGAGGGGAGAGGGGAGAGGGGAGAGGGGAGAGGGGAGAGCAAAAACAGCCCCACCTCTTCCTACCAAGCCCTCCCTTTTATAGTGAACTTGATGTTAATGATTTAGAATACACCTGTGGGCCAGCCTGGGTCACCTGCCCTGGATTTAGCTGCTAATGGCCCTGATCACCATGGCTGGCCACAAACTGAAACAAAATCCCTAAAACCAGGACAATCTCAAAAACAACCTATTAGCAATTTAGTCTACATTTATAGGAAAATGTTTGATATTTTATTCGACATCACCTAGAAAGTGCAGCTGCATTTTGTTTCTATAGTTTGACTTCTGATAGATGGTAGATATATGTTTACATACACCAAAGACCTCTATATTACACTGCCACAGTAGTGACTTTATTTTAAAAAGGAATTCAGCCCCAATATTTTTCCAGTTTCGAGATTTGAAATAAACTGTTTTGATGTCTATGTACAATAGAAAACTGAAGAAATTAAGATTTAAAGCAATGTTAAGCTTTATTGTTTCTAGTTCAGCATGATTGATTCAATTTCTTTTCAGCTTGGGACAAAGAGGAACTTCTTTTCCAGTTCTGAGAGATGGTTATCTTTACTAATATGATAAAGAGAAAAGATCATTATTCTTTACATGTAATATCATCTCACCCAGGAGATCATGTTTTAGACACAACGTATTTCTGTGATCAATTACTTTGAAATAGTCAGTTACATATTATGCATTAATTACAGAAATATCATACAGATGAGATTGTAGCATTTCCTTATGAGACATTGTAGAGGGAAGAAAGGTATGTTTTCTACACTTTGTGACATAGACCAGCTTCTCACCCCCAGTAAAACTGTCCATGGACATACAAGAAAAATATTTTATGCTAGACTCTTCCTAGCCTTATTTTGTTGCAGTTTACACATTCTGACAGTGGGTAAATCTGTAGCTTTTCTTCTAAAATAGTTATGCAGAAATTTCAGTTAAATAGAACTCTGCAAGCTAAGTATGCATGAATAGTTTTTCCTGATACAGATCTTAATGACAGGCCTCCAGACTGCTGTACACCGTTAGTGGAAATACCCTTCTCCTCCAGATAGAGCTGACACAGAGTCAAGTGACAAACTTGCCCAGACAAGCTAGCTGAGCAAGTCCAGTAAATCTGTCTTCAAAATCTGTACAAAGTGCTAAGTGGCCTTGATTAAGAGTTAAAAAGCTTTAAATGGCTTCACTAGTCTCTGTCTAGTCAGCAGCTGTATTTCTAGTTTATCACAATGGCATTTGAAATCGGGTACACTACTCTTGCTAAGAGCCCTGCTTTGAACACTGAGTGACCAAACCTGTGCATCTTATTGCTGGAAACTCACTGCAGGGTACTCTTATGATAGACAGGAATGCATTTGGTCTTTTCAGGGGTTGGTTTAGACTCATGCATCGTTTCTTAAAAATCCTGTAAATAGATCTAAGGTATGTATTTGATAGCAACATTCTTTCTTTCACTGAGAGAAATTACTACTTCTATATAAAGGTGGTGGCTGCAGCATTGTGGCAGTCACAAAAGAAAAGGGAAATGTGTGTTGCCCTCTAGTGGGTTTAGTTGTGTCTTATCTCAAATTAGTAAAGCAGGACTGAGAAATCACTCTGCAGATGAAAGTGGCTCTTTCTCAGTCTCCCTGTCTCTCTGCCCAATGTTATGCCAAGAAATGCAAGATGTTCCACACTGTTTGCATGCTGAACCTCTCCAATGAAGCCTTCTCCAGTTCAAAAGATGTACTCTCATACTCTCAGAGATGCATTTCAGTTAATTATCCTTTCTAAATTTGATAGGATTGAAGCAATAGCTTCAGTTTTAAGGTTTCATGTATAGTGATGTAGTCCACAGGCACCTGACTTAGCAGCTGGCCAGAGGCTCCTGAGCAGAAGATCTGCTTAGTGCAAGATTATACTGGTGTATCTTTTGCTTTCCTTGAATAAAGGCTAAGCCAAGCTTGTGTTTGCCCTGAATACACTAACCTGATATTTAGATTTGCTTTTAACTCATATGATAGTTATGAAAAATTAATACGATCATTCTCATTGATGCTTACCTGGTTATCTGCTTATTTTTGATGGTTCTGTTGTTTCCTCTTTAAAATGCCTACCAAGATACCCAGTTTATGACAGCAGGATTTTTCACCTTGGTTGCTTTATATGAAATTATGGGTAAAAAAAATTGTGAGAGAAACTTCGATAGAAATTAGAGAGGAATGGCTCTGGCAGTGTGGTTGATTCTATTCCCTATATTATCATTATGAATTTTATTCATGTTTGCCACTATCTTAGAGTAAACCTTTGTAAAGATACCTCAAGAAGTCATCTATATTGTTCTGCATACCTCAAGGAAGAATTAATTACACTTAAATAATTTTAACATATATATTCTTGCAAGATCTTAAATTATGGTGACTCCCCAGACAACTTATTCCAATGTTTTACTATTGTTATGACTAGAAAGCTTTGCCTAATGTCTGAATCCTTCTTTTTGCAACTTAAACACATTATATTTTTACTTAGCCACATTTACTGTGGATTATTCCCTTTGATGCCTTCTATGCATCTGAGAACAGCTATTGTATCCCTAACATGTGTCTTCTCCTTTTTTAAATTAAGCATTTAAATATTTTTCAGTCCTTCTTTATAGAACATTATTTCTAGATCTCCGCTTATCTTTTTCTTCTGCACTCATTAGATTGCAAATTTCTTGAGCTGCAGTGTACAAAAATAGTAACAGTATTTCAACCAAAACTATTGACTAATTATTTTCTGTATTTCCTATTTATGCATTCGTATATATATACACATATATTTAATAACAGAATGACGTTGTTGACTCATATTCATCTAGTGATCTGTTATAAACACAGATCTTTTTCTGGAGAACTGCTCCCTGCTTGTGTCCCTATAAAAGTATGCAAGTCTACTGACAATCTCTGATTTGGCAAATCCAAATCTAACCTTGAAATACCACTGAATTCAGCTTTGACTTTCTACATATAGTTTATCTTTATCTCAATTGGGTCATTTTTAAGAGCATTGCTGATCAATCCAGATCAGATGCCAGTGAAACCCTGTTCTGTGTGTCTTCTTTGGACAGTGAACAACGTGTAATTTCACTCTGTCTACCTCTGTGGCTACTTCTTTGAGAAATAATCTAGAGATTGTTTTCCTAGCTTGCTTAGGAAAATAGAATGCAAAGGAATGTAAACGTTTTATTACATCCCAGATATTTTAGCTGTTGCTTCTGTTCTGTTCACAATGCATGTTATCACACTAGAGAGAAAGGAAAAAAAATGTATGCAAATTGTTGTTTTCAGTTCATGGTGATTGCTGTTTTCTTGCAGATACATGCAAATGATTTAATTTGCTTTAGTATTTCTCTGAGAGCTGGAGGTAATTTGACTGATTTACAATTCTTCCCCTCTTTTTTCATGAAGACACCAGTTTATCTTAGTCCTTTCTTGCAATACAGTGCATTATTAAAGATAATTGTTAGCAAATCTAAGATTGCTACAGCCAGGTCTGCATGTATCTAGAGCAGAATTGTCAGGTCCAGCAGATAACTTTGATGTTTTTATATCGATGGCCTTCACAATCACAATAAATGCAACTACAATGGAGTAAGATAAACCTTGAATAAAGAAAGAGCAAGTTATAGACTGCATGGCTAAATTGAAGGCTTTCATAAATAATCCCTGACCTTTATTTTTCTATGAAAGTGGAGATCTTATCCTTTGTCTCTAATATTGTGTTAATGCCCTTTTTCTCTGATATTGATTGCATTAACTGTCTGATTTAAACTGACCTTTTTATTTAAGACTTATGAAGACTACATCACAAAGAAGCATTCAACACTTAGGCCCTTCTCAGGCTCATTTTTGCAAGCTTTACTAGTCCACTAAATAAAGAATCACTACTAACCTTAGTCATTGTCCTATTGCTAATATGGAACATTGATTTGTTAATCTTGATGTCTCTTTCTATTTGTGACTTTGTTTTTTTTAGTGTTTGGCCTTACAAGCTGTAAAATTTGTGTTCAGCACCTGTAGGCAGATCTCATTTTTTCAATATTTCTCTTCTACCTCATGTAAAAGAGCAGATCTGATTCCATTCCCACATTGAATAAATCCTCTGTTTTTTAAAATCTAGTACAACACCTATACTTTATATTATCACCCTACGTTGTTGTATGCATGTGCAAAATAGATAAATCTAGACTATTAATAGTTATGCTAATTCAAAATATGAAACAATGAATTGGTATTATCAGAAGCTTGGCACATGATCTCAGGGTAAATTCTTTGAAGACAATTAATTTGTTATTGTCTAATTAACTACTTTCAGATTTTAATTATGAATGTAATGCCTCCTTATAGAAGTGTAAAAATTAAGACTATAGTACCATAATTCAGTTTACTATACAACCTGTCTAATTATCCTGCATATCTATTAATATATCTATGTTTGTACCATGCACCATGCGTTTATAATATGTTTCTTTGATCAAGAATTTACATCCTTCTTAGAAGTGAACTTATATTCTTATACTCAAGTTGAGCTTGAATTATGAGTATTTTTTATGAAAAAGTGAAAAAGGTTATCTCAGTGGTCTAGAATGTAGGTATGAATTCCAGCTGACCGAACTCCAAGATACTTAAACAAAATCAAAAAGGAAAAGAGCAATTGCTTGTTGTAACAATGTACTATTGGAGCAGTTTATGGAAAAGAATAAAAGGCTCTTAAAAATGTTCCAATTTGCTCAAACTTTTTTGGGGAAAGTCTTGGTTTGGGTTTTGGTTTGGTTTGTTTTTTTTCCTTCTCTATACAACATCATTTAGAAATTAAACACACCTTTCTTTTCTATTTCTCTTTTAATTCCTCACCTTCTCTTGTTTCCATTTGAATATGCAACAGGAATGGTGAAAACACTGGAAAAATAGGGAAAATATGACATTGAATCCTGCTTGAAAAGTAATAACTAGTTTTTAAATTTCAGGATTTTTCACTCATCTCTCATATCCATGTTTTCCATCCATTAACTAATTTATCAGGGAAGTTTTGGCTTCTCTGTTGCTCTAGGTATTTACATATAAGTTCTCTTTTTAAAACTGATGCAAAGTTCTACATTCTGTACTGTGTTAGCAACTACTTGCTTTTTCATATCAGGTTTAATTTTGAAATCTTGAACAGAATCTGTAGGTACTTTGTCAGATTTTTTTTAATGGAGACAATTTTTTACTAAATCTATGAAATTTCTATAGGATGCTATATATGAACACAGGAATATCTATTATTATTTTATAATCTATATATTTTTATTTCTTATACATGTTTTACATGTATTAATCCAACTTAAAAGTGTGCAACACTGTTAATAGTTTGCTTGAGAGATAAGAACAGGATTGGATTAATTGGATATGGATTAATGCATTTGTTTTCCAGTAGTGCCAAAGAGCAGTGAGCATTAGAGCTACATTACGCCAGTCATGATAAAAACATTTGTCCTATTTGTTCTTTTTTCCAGTAGTGACACTTTTCTCTGACAATCAAGATGGAACAGTGAATCAAGAAGCTAACACAGGATAGTAAATCAACAAGAAGGAAAGAGAAATCAGTCTTTCTATGGATGGCATTCCATGCAGTGTCACAGTTTAAGGCTGGGCTGGCTGTTAAACCAGTGGCAGATGCTCTCTATTAACCCCCACCACCCCAAGAAGGGAAAGGGAAAAGGGAGAGAGACTTACGGGTTGGAAAGTTAAAACAGTTTTAATAAACTCTAATAATGAAAAAGAGTATAATAATAATATTGAAAATAATGAAAAATATACAAATATACACAAAACCAAGATCGAGCTCCCCCACTGTCAGTCATGTCACCACCAGCACTGCAGGGCAGGCTCCGGGAAGGCCCAGACTGGGCCCAGTGACAGACAGGAACTGGATTCAGGGATGTACGGATCAGGATCAGGGACAGCAGGAAAATGGACAGAGTCCTCTTTGGACACCGGCCATAGCAGAAGGCAGGTGAGAAAGGGAAGAAGTAGTAGGCGAGACCTTGTGATCCCCCTGCTTTATACTGAGAATGATGTGTATGGGATGGAATACCTTGCTGGTCAATTTTGGGTCACCTGCACTGTCCGCCTCTCCCTGCAGGTGCGACCCTCCTGCAGCTCTTCATTTGTAATCAGTGAGGAATTTAGCAGTGACCTTGGTTTCTCTAAGACTAAGTACAGCAAGAGCCTTTCTGCATAACATCCCTACTGGTGCCTCAGCGATAACTATAAACTTTGAGCTTTATCAGTCCTAGAAGCAGACACTGTCTGCAAAACATGCAGTTAGTTTCAGAAGTGCAGTTACTTAGAAGAGACTTAGCTGAAAATAAAAATCACTGAAGGAAAATTAGTTTGGTTTAGACCAAACCAGAGCAACACAGATAGAATGTAGAAAACTATAAACATCTACTGGAAATTGAGGTTTCAGAATAAGATGCTTCTTATTGGAAGGCTTCCTATTGCGTTCAGTTACAGATTATCTGGATAAACTCTGATTAAACAGAAGAGAATTTGTTCCTTTCACACACATGGGAGAATGTGCAAATAATTCTTTACATAATGAAACAACTGCAAATGAGAAATGTATTATTATAAATTATCTCCTTTGCCACCCATTAGGTGAGAAACACATTAATATCTTTCAAACTGAAAAACATAATTATTTGATGAGACCAATCTCCATTACTTATCTGCTAATTATAACATATTTGTTTTACAAGCAATTATGGAGAAGTTGGTTAATCTAAGCAAGAAATCAATAATTCAAACCAGTAGTTAAATTTCATGAGCTGCTTCTGTATTGATGTGGATATACAGTTAGTGACTTGTTTATTTTATTTAGTATCTTGTCCAACATAAAGTGCATTCTCCTAAAGTACACACATCACCTAAAATAACATTAGAGTACATGAACAATTGTATAAGTAGAAGACTGGATGAATACAGAAGGAAATGGATTACCTAAAAAAGCATAATGGAACATTTGTTAAGAGACCTAGAGCAAAGTCCTTTCCCTGCTTGTTTAGAACCACCAAGTGTTTTGGCTTAAAGCTCACTAGCAGTTTTCTTTCCTCCCAACAGGCTTGTTCTTCACAGTGAGTCCGTACATTAGAATCACTTAGAACTGTGAATCCAGAGAAAAAATGAAATTTGAACCTCAAGGCTAGCAGGAAATATTTGCAAATACAAGATCTCATGAGTAGTTAAAAAAAAAAAAAAAAGAAAAAGAAAATGAAATGTGATCAGTTGAATTGTCTTTTTTCCTAATTTTATTTGAAAAGCATTTATTTTAAAGGAGAGACAATAGTAATATTATCTAGATTAGGGAAAAAAAAGTTGGAGATTTTGCTTCTGTTTCTGTAAAAGTCAACTATTATACAATCTGATCTTCTGTAATTGAGCCAGGATGCTGTATACTTTGCAGTATCACCTGGGGGGATTACGTATTTTCTTAGCTCTGGCTTTCATTCAAAGCAGTAGGAGTTGGATTCTGACTCTTGCTGATTACCCACAAAAATACAGCCAGTCTTTTTGATACAAACTTTTCATAAGCAATTAAGAAAGATTTTAACAAAATCCAGAAAAAAAATAGACTATGAAAAATTTCCTTTCTGTTGACAATGATTTGACTTTATACTTGTCCTGGTTTTATTGGGATTTTCATTTCAGTTTGTGGCCAGCCATGGTGATCAGGGCCATTAGCAGCTAAACTCAGGGCAGCTGACCCTGGCTGGCCCACAGGTGTATTCTATATCATTAACAAACAAGTTCACTATAAAAGGGAGGGCTTGCTAAGGAGAGGGGAGGTTGTTTTTGTTCTCCTCTCTTTTGGATTCTCTTCCACCATTGTCAATTATTGGTATTTTTTGAAACAACCTCCTGCAACTCTGTACCTAAGTATACTTCTGTGTGTTTTGTGTTATTGTTTATATTGGTTTCTTTATTTTATTAAGTCTGCTTAATTTTTACCCATGACTCTTCCCCTTTTTCCCAATTTTCTCCCTTAGTTAGGGAAGGGACATTGGGTGAGAGTAAAACTGCTATTGTTTAGCCCTGGGTGTGGGCTAAATAAAGACAAAACTATTCACAGGGACACAGCATGCTATCTGCTGTAACCTTTTTTTCATGACTTTCAGTGGCCAATCAAGTACTACTAACAGGTGGCAATGCTATAGAGTTTCTTTAGTATTTGTTTATCAGTTATCTTTTCAGTTATAAATTGGATTACATGTAAGGGTATGCAGTAAATGAGTGATATACCATTTAATCTCTTCTTGAGGACTCTCATCCTCTGTAGAAATGAATGTTGCACAAACACAAATGCTCAACAGTTCAGTGCTTTCCAAAGTGTGACAAAAGATATTGGTATTGGTGACAGAAATTTGTTACATGGCATTCTATACTAAATATATATTTTTATTGGGGGAATCTACTGGAAGAAAGAGGGTTGTATGTTTGCACAGAACACAACATTTCTGAATAATTCATTTTAATTGTCTTCTATGTACAGTAAATTGCAGGTGATCTGATGACATTATGTGATGAGATTATTTAAGTGAATGCATGCTATTTCCAAATGGATAAACTTTTTTTTACCTTAGTGAAGCTGTATTGAATATACAAATGCATTTCAGCAGTCTTTAAAGTGTTGTCACAGAATGATCTCTAAGCAGTCCTGTTTTCAAACTCAGATTCATTCTTACATAATTGCTGTGAGCCAGTGTTAGGACAAAGATTTGAATTCCGAGGAATGTAGGGCTTTTGGGAGAGGACTAACCCCATCTATGTTACGTAGCACAAAATCTTTTGCTTAATCTAAGGTATCATACCATTACTTTAGAATGTTCACCTCTGTAGAAAACAGAGAGTAATATTTGCCTAGTGGAAAAGTGATTTTTGCAAGACTTTTAAAAACAGAAATTTAAAATTGAATCATTCATTGAAGATGTATAATATGAATTGTGTTTATTATATACAGTTTCATTTTTACCTTTAAAAGGGTTGGTTGAAGTGAAATATATGATGTGATACTTTCCTTTCTGTTTAAAAGTTTAAGTTGTGTATGTATATGTGTACTGATGTTTTTCCATAATTGTTCTTTCATTGCAATCAGTTTGAGAACTTAGACATAAGGGGCCCTCTCCAAAGTCTCTTGAGGTTTATGGTACCTCTAATGCTGATTTATTTGAAATCTAGGTTAGAATCAAATACGTAAACAATTAAGAAAAGGTTGGATAATCAGTTACAAATAACAGTATTACAAAAATCCTTTAAAAGAAAAGGATTAGAAAAACACAAAAGCAAAACTATACTGAAAAGATATTGTTATTGTTTTTTTTTCCTTCTGCTGAATCAGGTTTAGGTTGGAAAGCAAATGTCATCCAGAAAAATACTGGCCATTGGGTCATGTTTTTCACTGCAGATCTCTGAGCTAAACTAAAATATTTTTTTTTCTCCACATGTCATTTATGACTAACAGAGGCATGCCAATTTAGTGGAACAGTAAGGACTAGAACTGGAGCATCAATTCAGTGGGGAAAAAGTACTGAAAGTGGAAATATTTTATTTTCATATTCTGCTCAACATTATTTCATCCATGGGTTTATTATTTTATAAAAGCTTTCTCTTTGTCCTTTCTTTCTGCAAATCTTTAAAAGAGGTGCTTTCATCTGAAAATTTATACCTCAGTGTATTCTCCATGTAATTCAATATTTACCATAACATGCTAGTCTTCTTCCATGTATCTATGGAAACCACCTACAATTATAATATCAGAATCCTTTAGCATCACATATTGATATAAAGATTAAGTCTTATATATAAAATGAATCTGCAGTGCTCTTGATATCAGCAAGGAAGTGATTTTAGATGTGGATAAAACTATTTGGCACTTGCTTGTTAAAAGACAATTTCCATCTCTCAAATATTTGGAGAAAAAATTGTATCCTGCCCCTGTTTTTGATCAAGTAATAAGGTCCCTTAGTAACTTGCAATACACCTCCTGTGCTGCACATGTGTCATATTCTGCGTGCTTCTCTGTGACATTCTTAGATAAAATTTGCAAAACACTTATAATAATGAAAATGTATTTGCAAGCCCTTTTTTCACCTTTTATAAACTCTCCAGAATCTTCATAATTTTATAATCATGGCACAATATCCATTTGTTTGCTTGCTCTAAGTCTGTGTTATGTTCCCTTCAGCAGAAGTCACACTGACAGCATGGAAATTGGGGCAAAAAAAAATAGATTGTTCCTTGTTTGGAGAGCTACTGATCATGGACAGATTATTCCAGAGAAGCTGGAGCTGGGAGAATCTGAAGATTAGATTTATTTCAAGATTAAAACATCTAAATTTTTGGTATGTGTCTACATATAGGTGTCCACATATTAACATATATCTAAGCCCCCTTTGTCATCAACAGAGAGGTAATCAATATAATCAGTGGAACCTAGATATCGATAAAGTTGATCTATTGGCCAGCTGGCCAGACCAATTGGTCAGATATCGACTCTATTTCATTGTGAGTTATCATTCTTTAAGATCCCTAGGCTTTAATAGTACTAATCTCCAAAACGATTCACAGTTCCAAACAGGACAGAGAAGAAAGGCAGAGGTAAGGTTTTAATGCTTGGCAGAAAGGTAGTATAAAGAGGAAGGTGTCAGCTTCCTCAGAAGCTGGGGAATTCCCAGCAAAGAAGCAGCCTGTTTAAGCAATTGTTAGTAAAATTCTACCCAGAGAATTGCACAGTCAGACAACACACGGCTGAGAAGAATGTCCCAAAGAGGAAGTCATGGTAATTCTGTATCTTCAGGTGAAAGGTAGGTCAGAGGATAAAAACAATCAAATAGACAAGTGGAAAATAAATACCTTTTTAAAAGATTTTTGTGACTGGAAGTGTAGTACACCTGCTTTTATGCAAATGTTAGAAACTTAAGAACTAAGATAGAAAAGTGGTATGTTACGCCCTAAATGAAGGCAATGCTGAAATCAAAACTTGAAGGAAGGAAAATTATAATAATAGACAGTATAAAATCAGCTACAAAATATATAGGAGTTATAGCATAAAACATACTGGTGGTGAAGTAAAGTAAACATTTAAGAGTTCTTAGAATTAAGCCAAATTAATTAACTTACCACTTCAAGTACCAGAATTGTCACGAATTGAAATCCCAGACATAAACAAGAAGAGTATAGTAGTCTCTGGATATTGCCACCCAAACAGCTAGAGAGGTGAGACAGACTGCTACATCCTGAGAGAGGTGAAAGAGAGTAAGAAATAAATACATGACCTCAAATACTCTATGGGCAAAGGCCAAATCACAACATGAACCACAGATTATATTTTTAGGTGATATTAGTAATTGTTTAGTAGAATAGCTGGATGCAAGCCAACAGGAAGAAAAGCAACCCTTTATTTGGCTCAGTGAAGTGCAGGATCTGGTTCAAAAATCGCACTATGGAAGCACCATCTGTAAAAGCAGCCATAAGGTACTTACATTCAGCTTCCCTCCAGGAGTATCAACAGCCAAAGATTTCACTGCTAAACTTTAATAAGAAGAACTAGGTAAAAATGAGAACTCTTGTGAAAAGGAAGCTAAAGGGAACAGCTGCTTTGGAAGATTACATGCTTGCAGGCAGTGAAGAAACTGTTGAAGACAACCATACTGGTAACAGTCAATTCACACCACCTCTTACGAAAGACCAGAGAAAGTGTGAAAGGAGGTCAGCATGGCTAAACACAAAAAGGAAAGCTTAGTAGTAGTAAGAAGCCTCTGAACAAAGAAAGAGATTGTGAAATCTGATAGTTAAAAATGCAAACATAGCTTTTCATCAAACTCTTTTTTGGTCTAAGTTCAGGAATCAAAACTAGTACTAACTTCCTGAGACATGAGGAAAAAGCAGCACCCCAGAATCTAAGGTCTATAGACAGAGAGCATAGAAGGAATTCCTGGAAAGGATGATCATGCTGCAGAAAAGGTAAATTAATTCTTTATGTGAGTGTTCACCATGGAAAAGATGGGGAGATTGTCATACCAGAACCTTTTCTTGAAGGGGACTCACCAGAGAATGAGAAATTGAAGAGACGTAGAAGAGCTACAGATAAGTAGAATTATCAGTACCCTGCCACTAAGACTTGGTGGCTGTGGTGGCTTGACCACAGCTGGATGTCAGGTGCCTACCAAAACCACTATGTCACTCCACCTCCTCAGCAGGACAGGGGAGAGAAAATATAATGAAAGGCTTGTGGGTTGAGATGAAGACAGGGAGAGATCACTCACCGATTATCACGGGCAAAACAGACGACTTGGGGAAAGTAGTGTAATTTGTTGCAAATCAAATCAGAGGAGGATAATGAAAAGAAAATCAGATCTTAAAACACCTTCCCCCAACCCTTTCCTTCTTGCTGGGCTCAACTTCACTCCCATTGTTCTCTACCTGTCCCCCACAAGCAGCCACAGGGAGATGGGGAATGGGGGTTGCAGTCAGTTCATCACATATTATCTCTGCTCCTTCTTCCTTCTCAGAGGGAGGACTCCTCACACTCTTCTTCTGCTCCAGTGTGGGATCCCTACCAGAGGAGACAGTCCTCCATGAACTGCTCCAGCATGGGTCCCTTCCATGGTGTGCAGTCCTTCAGGAATGGACTACTCCAGCACGGGTCTCCCACAGGGTCACAAGTCCTGCTGGTAAACCTGTTCCAGTATGATCTCTTCTCTCCACAGGTCCTGCCAGGAGCTTGCTCTAGCATGGGTTTCCCACAGTGTCACAGCTTCCTTCAGGTGCATCCACCTGCTCTGGCATGGGGTCCTCCACAGGCTGCAGGTGGATATCTGCACCATGGAACTCCATGGGCTGCATGGGGGCAGCCTGCATCACCATGGTCTTCTCCACAGGCTGCAGGGGAATCTCTGCTCTGGCGCCTGGAGCACCTCCTCCTGCTTCTTCTTCACTGACCTTGGTGTCTGCATAGTTATTTCTTCCAGATATTCCTACTCTTCTCTCCTGGCTGCTGTTTTGCAGTAGGTTTTTTTCCCCCTTCTTAAATATTCTATCACAGAAGTGCTGCCAGCATAACTGATTGGCTCAGCCTTGGCCAGTGGTGGGTCCATCTTGGAGCTGGCTGGCGTTGGCTCTATTGGACATAGGGGAAGCTTCTAGTAGCTTCTCACAGAAGCCACCCCTGTAGCCCCTCCACTACCAAAACCTTGCCACACAAACCCAATACAGTGGCACTCACCTGGACAACACAACATGCTTTCTAGGAATTCTAGGACAAAATGAGTGAATTGCTAACAGTAATGTATGATCTTAGGCTATAATGTTGGTGATTGTCCTTGTGTTCTTCATATTTGGTGGGGGTTGTATATGACATTAAACTTCAGAAAAAGGTTCCAGGGAGTCTGTATGCCTCTGTGCCTGTGTATTTGTGCAATTTCCTCCAGAACCAGTATAAACTTTTTGCATCCATCACCTTCTCTTAGCAAGAGGTTCCACATATCTGCTGCCTGGTTTATGGGAAAAAAACAACAACAACAAAAAAACTTCAAACAAAATCCCACTTACTTTGCTTGTTTTAAACCTTAGTAGAATGAAGTATCTATCCCAGCACTAATATCTATATCTGAAAAAAATTGTATTTACTTTTGAAATTCCAATGAAGCCACTGACCCATCATACACATTTTTTTTAGGATTTATTTGTTTTGATTATTAACTTGAGAAAAATACTGAGTAATGTACTGGTTGTGAAGCATACTTTCATTAAAATAGATTCCTATTCAGATGTATATATTTAATAAAAATAGGAAAGAGAGACCTGCAGGAAAAAAGTTTGAGAAGTATGGTCTCTTATCAAAGGATGATAAAGACTTTGATGTACAAATAATGTAGCACTTTCATCTTTTGCCTTTTTATTTTTTTTAATCAGACATTCACTTTTTTGAGAGTTATATATTGCTGCGTGCCAATCTTTTAAAGAATCTAGCCTGATTAGGGGTAACATGCTAAGTCCTACTTGTAAGTGGCATTAATGAGATTGCCTTCCTTTAAGTGTAGTCTTTGTGTTCGATGAGATGTACGAAACAAGAAAAAACATCTCATAACTAGAATTTATTAATTGTTTGCTTTGACATTCACTTTCATGCATGTTACATAACTAGAGTAATAATCTAATTTTAATGTAAATTTTGAAATGGTAGCTGGATACATGCATAGTCTGTGTGGTTATACACCAAAGAAAGTGTACAACATGTATACCTGTACATAGAGCGCACCATTGGTTGAAAAAGAGCTGTACTATACCAATACTTCTTGGAATTCCAAACTAACACTTGTTCTTATGATACACCTGTAGAACAAATGTGTTTAATATTGTACTTCCATTTTTAAATGGTGGTGTGTATGTGTATAAAGCTATACAAAAATAAATGTTTTGCAGGAGTTCTTTGCTTACTTACAGCTAAAGGCTGTAGCAGTTCTGTGTTCATACTAATAATAAAAAGTCTAGTTGCTGAAAGGCTTGCAGTGCTGTGGTAAATGGCAAATAATAGCAATATCTGAAGGTGCTTTTAAAATATGTAGAGATATTGACACTATAGGGTCTACAGATTTACCCTTCATGTATGAATCCCTCTGCTAAAGAAAACCAAATTGTTCTAGAAATACTTTTTCACTTCCCCTCCTTCTAATATCATCTTCATACAATTTATTTGGATGGTATTTAAGTTTCCTCCACATGTGAAATCTTTATTTCCAATTAACAAAATTACCTGAAAGTAATTTAATAGTGCTTAGGTGTCTTTGACCTGTTGCATTGAGACCTTAGCTAAACTGAGTTTTTGAATCTGATACTTTGTCTCACCAGGTTTTACTATATTTTTGGCCTTAAAAGTCACTAAATATGATGGCATCAAGTTTTTGTCTTATTTTATTTTCTGCTGAGAGACGGATATGGTTCAAAAAGTGTCTTCTGCAGAGCTATAGGGAATGTCCAGTCAAGATATACAGTGAAAAGGAATTATAATGGTAAATGTTTTGTTAATCTGAATCCAAAAATTCTATATTCTGAAAATGTACTTATAGGACTGATCCTTATCAATATTTTTGTTCCAGTTTCTTCAGAAATATTAGCTCAAATAATTACCCCATCATATTTCCTGACACTGAAACTGCTACATATTTCTGAAGTTCGGTCTGGTTCCAACTCTATCAAATCCTTTTTTTACTTTAAAGGTTGGATTTTAGCTATCCTCAAAATTTGGAGTGGTGGTCAGGACAGTAATTTTCAGAGCAGTTTATCTATTTGTAATGTAGTATGTGCTCACTTTTCATAGTTCTCTGTGTGCATAATGATTAATAAAAATGATAAAACTTCAGCAGTGCTTGAAACAGTAAGTGAGTTTCCCAATTTGTGAGCTATAGAGATTTGGTTCAGCAATAATATTTAGGGCAATTTTTTTCCTTGTTTTTTGAAGAAAGGAAATACAGAAGTATGATTAAAATGTGTTCTTTATCTTTCTTTTGAACATCATCAAAGAAATGTCACATATGCATCTTTTAAGTTATCTTATATTCTAAAATTAGTAAATACTGAATTTTTCATATTTTCTTTTAGTTTATTTCTGAGGTAACATTCACCATTGATCCTAGTCTCTTATGTTAACTTACTCCTGTGCAAGAGGATGGTTTTTCCACCACAGATTAAATTGACACCTTCATATTTACAGTCAGCTTAGATCATATCATTTTTATATAGTTGATTCATTTTTAAAGTAATGACCATCTATTTGATGATCACACCTCATCAGCTCTGAAATGTAGGAGAGAAAGAGAATTATTTTGCTCTGCAGTAAAAGTAAAAAGTCTGTGTGCTTATTGAAAGTACAGTATTTGTTCTCTGTCAGGTGGATTTAAGATGTAAAATCTCTATTATCTGAAAAATATTTGGCTATGTTTTTCTCTCAAAAGAAAGTCAAGAGGATCTAAATCTGTCCTGAAGGAGTAACTAAACTTCAAATTACATTCTTGTTGTACTGTATTCACTGCTGTACATATTGAACACGCTGAGATACCGCAAATTGTAATATGTTTTTCACTGTTGTTTTTCAATAGAACTTTGTGGCATATGACACATTTTGAAGCTTTCTGTTATTCTCTGAAATAGTAGTCAGCAACAGCAGGTTACCATGGTCATTGATTTTAGCACTTCAGTTCATCTGCTTTCTCTTTCCAGACCAGGTCTTTCACAAGTGCTGGAATCTATATACGTCAGTTCAGGAACAAGAAAGGGAATCACTAAGGGGGTTATTTCCAGCTTTGAAAGATAAATCTATTGAGATTAAGAACCAGACTCTGATTGGTTAAGGTTGGGTTTTTTTAAAAATGGATTTTCCATAAAAAAACAGGGACTGATGGATGTTAAGTGAAATGCAAAGGTTACTTCACATAACTGTAACCCTTACAGTACAGTAAAATCAACCAGACAGTATCTTAGCATGCTTTATTTTGCTCTCACCTATGTTCAAAGACCAGAAAGAGAAGGAAAAGTGAACAAAGAATCTTTTCTAGAACTTTAAAATTAATTCAGGGTGGATGCTTGGTTTGTCCTGCATAATGTCTCCTGCTAAACAAACATCCATTCACACTTTTATTTTACAGTGAATCTGCAGTTTCAGAGAGGGAAAGAAAGTTTTCCAGTCAGAATGTATGCTGAGTAATTGGTGTCAACCAAGCTTACATGAAGCAAATATGTACTATGGGGGTTTCTTTTTCTGAATCTGTTTCAGTTCATATAAGGCTTTAGTATCCTGCAAGGATTTCTCTTGTAATTAAGGTTCATATACCTAATCCAACAAGGCTGGCATACAGATGTCACTCAACTAAATGATACCTTTGGAAGTGTCATAGATATATTATGTAAAAATGTTGTTTTTCCCAGTGTTGATTTGATTTATGTGTAAAATCAAAATGGCATTGGCCCACATTTGCCACCTTCTGATACTTTACAAACGGTCCATGTTATTTAATAAATTCTTTCTTTTGAATTGCTATACCATAAATTATTTTATTTAAATTTTCCTTTCATCTCAGAGGATGGAAAGGATCTTGTATAGGTAAATCAACACAGACTATATACTGATAATGAGAACTGCAAAAAGAAATAATGAATCATCATTAAGGTGTACTGAGAATTAATCCTAAGCAGTACAAATTCAGACACCAGTTTGGTTTATACTTAGTAAATTGTTTTCCCAGCATAATCTAAAACATTCCTTTAAGCAATTTTGACCTGAGGAAGAAGGGTTGAACAGATGACAGTGAGACATCACAGCCTGAGATAGCACCATCAAATATTTTCAGTCTTTCAGTACATCTTTGAGAAACACCTGTTGATACAAAGGTTTTTGTTCTCATTAAACATGTGCATTAAAAAGAATGTGTGTTTTGGAGGAGTGTTGCAACGAGTGATACCATTTTTTTTATTTAAGAGGGTGACCTTGCAGAATTAGGAATTTCCTGTGAAAGAAAATGACTTAACTTCCAATGATCTGTTGGAATTTTTTTTGCTTTGTCATTGATGATGAAAAAAAACCCTAACATTTTTTCTTTTTTCTATTTTGCAGATCACAAATTACCAGACATTTATGACAACAAAGTATTTTTTTTTACTCAGTATATCCTGATAAAAGTGGCATGGACAACCTCAAGAAGAATATACAAAGGGATAAAAACTTAGATTTGAATGAAAACGATCTTCCTTTAACTTTTCTTAGGCTCCACTGCTTTAACGTACACAGATTTCATCCTTGCCTCTGAATATGTGTTAAGGGCTGAGTTCTGAATCAATGCCAACAACATGAGTTAAACATAACTTTCTCTACCTTCTTCTTACTTGATAGCCATCAGTTTCTTCATTGTACTGTGTAGAAGCTTCTGCCCAGCATTTAAAAGATTTGGCAGGCAGGTGCAGGTGCCCTCAGGCATTCATTATATCTTGGTTTCTGTGCTCACCAATCTTAGACATGCACCAAAATCCCCCACCTTTCAGTTTCCAAAGTGTTTTGCACATTCCATCTGTGTGCCATATTAGTATTAGTAAAATTTACTTACTTCAAAGATAATACCTTCTCAATTTGAGGGTAATTTCTTTCAGACTGGTTAACACTCTGAGTATCTTTTCTTCTTTCTCGTCCTGTGTGCAACTGCAGCTGCAAACTGTACGAAGGAAAACTGATTTGTTCGTAATAAGGAAGATTTTGTTTTAGAAGGTACCAGTGCTTAGAAATACCACACTTTTTCCCTCTAAGTCTTTTCAATCCAAAGTTATGTTGTATTAGATGCAGATGTAGCATGGGTCTGCTGGTGCGGCCCCTGTGAGGAGCCGGCTCCCGCGGCCCCAGCGCAGGGCACAGCTGAGCCCCTCAGCCACGGGCGGGCACCTCGGGGAAAGCCTGTGTCAGAAAGAGCAAAACGCTGCCCGACAGCCAGGGCTGAGGGGAACGGGGTGAGAAACAGCCCTGCGAGCCCCGAGGGGAGAGCAGGAGGAGGGGAGGGGGGGCTCCGGGTGCCCCAGCAGAGATGCCTCTGCGGCCCCGGAAGAGACCCTGGTGGGGCGGGTGTTTCCCTGCAGCCCCTGGGAAGGCCCCAGGCTGGAGCAGGGAGAGGTGTGAGGAGGAAGAGAGAAGCTGTTATGGACTGACCGCAGCCCCCTGTTCCCCATCCCCCTGTGCTGCTCCGGGAGAAGGTCGAAGAGTCGGGAATGGAAGAGGGAAGTTGAGCATGGGAAGAAGGGGATTGGATGGAGGGAAGGTTAGCCTTAAAACACGTTTTTTGTCTTTATTTCTCCCCATCCAAATTTATTTATTTATTTAATATATTTTAATTTTAAAATATTTAATAAATTAAATTAATTTTCCCGAGTCGAGTCTGTTTTCTCTATCACAGTAACTGGTCAGTGATCTCCTTCTCTTTACATCAACCCATGAGTTTTCTATCTTATTTTCTCCCACTGTCCTGTTAAAGAGGGGGAGAGAGAGAGCGGCTGGGTTGGGGTCTCGGTGCTGACCAGGGTCATCCCACCACATATGTTACTTTTCTCTGGAACACTGAAACCACAAGGCTTCTCTCTGCAGATGTATTTGGAGTGCGCATTTTTTGTCTCTTCAGCATAGCAGGGGATAGAAATTTTCCTACCAGTACTAGTTTTCTTGGAAAAGGACACTTCAGCATTTCGATCCTCAGCAAGACAGTTGCCAGGATGCCATCCTTGATTCTCCAGCAAGACTACTGTGCTAAGTAGGCTCTTTCCTCTCTTGTTCTTGCTTGAGAGAGATTAAAACTAGTTTATCCAGTAGTTACACTGCAAGCTTTCCATCTTTTCCCATCCATTATCTTTCTCTGCATTGAGAGCATTCCTGTTTCTGAGCTTCTGGAGAGAGAGGAAGAAACAATGTCTTTTGACTCAGTGTGTGGTTGGGATTCCTTCATACATCACAGAGGATATCCCCATCAGGAAACTGCTGGCAGGATGTGCAGCCCTCATGCCAATTCAAATTCATTGTGTTGTTCAGAAGCAGCTATAAAAGTTACCAGGAAGAACAACTTAATGTTATAATAAAAAGAGCCAGATGGAAAATTCAGCCCCTTTGAAAAAAAAAAGCTGACTGATTATGACGATGCTCAGTGATACGAACAGTTTCTGTAGTATAAAGTACTTGGCTGCTAGCTTAGTATAAATATTGCAGCTACTCTTAAAATTATCATAGATGGTTTTAAAAACACTTTTCAGATAATTTATACTGTCAGCTAATTCTCTGAACACGCTATTTTGGCATGAAGATTATGAGTTGTAAAAGGGAAAAAATAAGATTGATGGGATTAAAGAAGCAGTATGCTTCTATCTAAACTTTTGTGTAGAATGATCAAGTCATTTGTACTGCTATTGTGCAATGTATTAAAGCTCTTACCTTACTATTAACCTAAGGAAGTGTTGAGTAATTCTACAGTATATGAATGGAGAAGATAAAAGTGTTTCCTAGTTTATTAATTTTGCCTTCAAAAATTATGTAGAACACTGACTGTATCTATAGTGATTTCTCTCCCCACACACAAATTTAATTGAAGAAACTGTACATATTTTAATATACAAGAGATTTAGGGAGGAGATTATAGATTTTTTAAATGATAGATCTTTATTATGACACTGATCTGCTAATGGATACTATATCCTTTATGAAAATCTAAAAATAAATATCACATATTCTAGGCTTCCATTTGACAAAAGCTTATTGGACAATAGAAACCACAGTTAATATCAGCTGTATTTATTTATAAATAAATGGTGCTGTGTTTTGTTTCACTGTAAAACATCTGCTATATTTATTTCCATCATAGGTAAAATATTCAGAGACAAAATCTGTCCACATTTACATCCAGATAATTTCTAACAGAAGTTTTTCAGTTTATTTTATCTAACTGAAAAAGAAATAAAGGTTTTGAGTTTTATGCTGAATTCAATGCTGTGGGTGGAGCTAAAGAAGAATACTCTTAATCGTGGAGAGCAGTCAGAATCAAGGTCTGTTATAACTCAACTAACAGTTTAAGGTATTATGTTTATAGGTTTTGCTATTGAACTTAGAGGAGTATTGATGCATAAGGTTTAAGCAGTTAGAGGCTCTCAGGAGTGTAACTCAGGCTACATATACAGAAGTGCAAGGAGAGGATCTCAATATCTTGAAGGATATTGTTGAAACTGACATAATCCTGGAACAGAATGACCAAAAAAGAAACAGTCATACTGGCAATACCCCCCACTCGATCCCCACCATGTTCCCTTGTAGTGTTGTAAATGAAAGATTATTATTCTTCATATACTAAGAAATATCCTTCTGAAGTGGGGGGTAAAGATAAAGAAGGAAAGAGAGCTCCACCTGCAGAGCACAAAGCTGCTATGGTTGGAGTCATCTTGACTCTTTCTGTGCAAGTTTGATAGGGCAATGCTGAGAGGCTCAACTGCTGGCTTCGCGCAGGTGATACTGTCCTGCTGTTAGCTAGGAGATCTACTTGTTGCAAATAATGACGGTCACATTTATAAGAAATATAAGAAAACAGCCTTCCAGAAGAACTTATTGAAACAGTATCTGTTAGGATATAATAGAGGAGTTTATTTGCACTTGTGTAGAAACAATTGAATACAATTAAATATGACGACTACAAGCTTAGTCTTCAAAACCTTAGCCAAAGTTTCTTCAGGAAGAGTTAAAAGTGTGCCACTAACAAGATCTGTTATTTTCATCTCATGTCCTTCAGTATACGTGTCAAAAATGGACCTGCTGAGTCCTTGGCTTGGGAAAACATTTCAACATAAGATGAAGTCCTGTTGACTGTAATGTGACGTGTACACTTGGATTATCTAACAAAACCAAATATAGATTCTGATGAGATTTAACATGCTCTTGAGTGCTTTTCTAAACAGAGGTAAAATTTTCGACAAGCAAAATACTTCTTGCTAAGCTACTTTGAAGACCTGCTGCAGTCTTGCTGCTATTTTAAAAATTAAAATGTTTGTTTTAGTGGCCCCTAGAATAGAATAAATCACTATATCAAAGAGAAGGAAGCATATGAATATCAGTAATGAAAGCTAAATGGCTGCATAATTTGCAGTGCTTATCAAACTATAATTATATTCAATTAGTTTATGGATTTATCTGTTCATTTCTGTTGTCATCTATTCCATGTATGGAAAACTCACCCCAAAGAAACATTTTTCTTTTATTGTCATATAAAACAAAATGAGGAAATGACAGGGAGATTATTAAACAAAAGCTCTAGGAAATAAAAGACGTAAATACAGGGATTCAGTGTTCTGCTCTGGAACACTATGACACCAAAGCTCCTCTTGCTGCCTTCCCGCACCAAGCTTTAAAGATTTTTGAACTCAAAAAAGCAAGAAAGCGCAGGGGTCTGTGACAGATCATCTATCAGCAGTGACTGAATGAACCCTAAGGTGAAAGGAGATTGTTATATCTTACTGTAGCACTAACTAACGGTAAAAGTGAAAGGACACATTCCTTGTCTACTCGTGGTATTCAGTGACATAATGATGTGTTCTGAAAGTTGCAAATGAAGTTGGATCAAACCTTTGAAGACTGCCTCAAGTGCAATACACTTAATTAGTTCCTAACCACTGAATTGCAATCATGGTTTATGGCTTAGCTAGCAAAGAATGAAAGAATAAGTTACTCTCAAATTTCAATGCATAAAACAAACTCACAGTTCAGCACATTTGCTTTCCAATCTGAAAGTAAAACATACCAAAGACAATTAAAAGTGTTCTGAATGTAACCAGGTGTAAATACATTTGAATGCAATTACCAAAGGAAATTATTGTATATCAGTGAAACCATGAACAGTCACTTAATCTGAACCGTGCAATCAACCTTTAGGGCTGCTTAATGCCAATAGAATTTGTAGTCAAATGCCTTTCTCAAAGTAAAAACTTCAGTGCTCAAGGTCTGATCCTGGTATCATCCAAGCACATAAACATTCGGGCACTGACTTCAATTATAAACAAACTTGTCTCTTTGATCTTTATGAGTCACTGTTAGGAATATCTAGTAAAGTACCAGATGTACAGACTCTGGCTGCTAGACCCTGCCCTGATGCTCCTAGCCCCAGGGAACATCTGGTCCCCACAGAATCCTCATAATTAGGATGTTTGTGGCTGCATGGACAGGCAAATAATCTTCAGATCTCCTGTGCACTCATGCTCTGAGTTAACCGCTCTTAGCATTAAAGTTCTGCTAAGATGATTTCTTGTTTCTTATAGTTTGACTTTTGTCTTTTCTTTAGTCAATGTTCACTAATTAACAATGTGCATTCACTTTATAACATTGTAGTTTTGATTCTCTTTTTGGCTTTCTTGTCTTCCTTTCTGATAAATAAATTCAGTATAAATAAGAACCATAGCTAACAAAGTAGTTAATTGGGATTCTTCCTTCTCTGTCTTCTCTTTTCCCTCACTATCCACTTTAAACTCTGCAATCCCCATTTTTATTACTGTCTCAAATCTGAGAATTGTACTACTTAGTGACTTCTAGTTGAAAGAAATAAAATTAGAATCAAACTCCAGGATATCTGTTGTTTTAAGAGGGAAGTTTTTCTTTAAATGCCATACAAGTGATCATTGGTGTAAAATATTTCCAAGTTGAGAGGAACATTTCCAATTAGAGAACTGGGTTTCTGTTTGAAGACTTTCCATAATACTTCTCTAATGAAGTACAATTTATTTGTGGTTTGTTTTTTTTTTTGAGGGGGGAGAGGAGCAACTAAGACTTTTTAGAAATGCAGAATTTAAGAAAAATGCAGTCTTGTTTCTCATTTTCCCTTCAACAATGGGATCAAATGGCAACATTCAGCTCTTGAATACCAGTTACAGGTAAAGTGTTCTAATGCTCTTTTGAGCTTCAGGTTCCAGGTCATAGTTCTGCACATCATAAAATTAACTTTATTGGCAAAATCCAGAAGTAAACCTAGATTCAATCTTGCTATTCCAAAACATCAGGATGTGTGGTTTGTGCTCATCATTAAAATCACAAATTAAAGCAGCCATCATTATTCCACAAATAGCATGTCTTCAAAAATTGTAGCATTAAAAATAATATGTACAATGTCTTTTGAGAGCGTATGCAATTATGTTTCTATGTAAGCTTTCCCTAGTGTGCACGCACTAGGCTGTGCTATTTGTTCAAACCGTTATCTAAAACTTTTGCATGGTATACTTGAGTTTGTCTAATACACACTCACAGTACTAATACAACTACCTTAAATCCCTAGATAGGTCAGTGAGCTTCCTTTTTTCCCTTCATTAGTGCTACTTCAGGATTATTTCCTCTTATTAACAGCATAAGAATGAAGGTCCTAGTAGAGAGAGGTCTGAACTGCAATACAGGTCTGGGATTATTCTGTTTTGTTTTACCCTTTCCCTGACCTAACATTGAACAAAATACCTATTTAGCACTACTTAAACAGCTACCAATTGCTTATAAACTGGCCAATTTCATCTTCTCTTTTGAATTTTCTAGAGTTGTGACACTTTACAGATAGAAGTTAAAATCATAACTTAAACCTTGAAAACTGGATCTGCACTATTAATCCTAAGCATTCAAATATAGAGATTTTTATGCATTTGCTTCTCAAATTTCAAGTTTCCTTTCATATCAATAGGAAGTGAAAATATATTTTTCTACTCCAACGCTAATAAAAAATCAAGATTTTAATGTAAGAATGTGACTCCAGGAGTTATGACTCTGCTCGACAAGAAAAAAGACAAAACATTAACTGTTGTGAGGATAAAATCAAGGGAACAGGAAAGAGTGAATTTTTCAAACAGTATAGGAGATATTTTGTGAACATGTAATTTAGACCTAAATAGGTACTAACCATCTGCTAATGACTTTTCAGATTTGAGGCATGCTGGAGGCATTTCAAAGAATATTCAAGCACAGCTTGAGAGAACAGACAGTGAAAAGGGAAGGCGGCACAGAGATCTGGTTCTCTTTTTGTATAAAGCAGTAATAAAAGCTTTAACATTCCTCTGCAGAAAATTTCTGATGTATAAGAGAGAACGAGTAAGTGTAGGAAGTTGTTTCTTGTATAAACTATCACTAAGGGATTGTGGAAATTTACCATTTAAAGCAGTCTATTCCTTCAAGCAGGAATATAAGATTACCTTCTAGAACTGGAATTGTGGACTGTGTTTATTGTGCCTGTGTAATTATATATGTGTGAGCATGCACGTGTATATCTCTCTCTCTATATAAAATGTAATGAGCAGAAATACTGGAGTTTGTCTTCTATTGAAAGACAAGAAGTAGGACAAAACACATTTGCTCAACTACAGTATTTTTCAGACCCTTAACATTAGCTATTCTAATTAAACTTTTCATCACTTCAATAATTTGAAGTATGAAGCACTTGGTAAATGCTAATTCCTTACTGGACACACTTGGTTTTTATAAATCCATTGTTGATTAATACATTTCTTAAAACATAAATGGTGTTGGATGTTTATGCTCTTTACCCTTTCAGAATCACTGTTTGGTCCCTCACTCAGTAAAAAAATGTCAAATGAAATCTAATCGCAAGAAAAATACACTTAAAGATAACCTAAGTAGATAAACAAAAACAAAGTGAGACGTGTAAGACTCTGTCCATTGTCTTCCCATATTCAGGAATGCTTCTACTCTATACTCCCCACTGTTATATTGACTTCTGTTTAGATCTCGTGTCATGTGATTTGCACCAACTTATTTTTTCCCCTAAATTTCAGAGTATCAACATTTCAAGTATCTACATTTTTCAGCTGTCATAGCAAATCAACTAATGCGTAGTCATTCTTTTGTATCAAGATTTCACTGAGAATTTGAAACATTTTGTAATTTTTAACATTTTATGACAATATAGTCTAGATTTGAGTCTATATCATTACGTCACTTTACTATGTTATGATTGTATTTGGGAGGTAAGTAGAACTTCCGTGCGCTGCCTCTTGATGACTGAAAATGGAAGGTGGGGAACTGAAATGCAGTCGAGCAGGAAAGATTAATTACGAAAACTTGCTCACTCAAATAGTTCTCAAAAATTGTAAGACTTTTATTGCTTCCGTGATATGAATACTAAGTAACAGTGTCTGCAGCATTGCAATTTTATATCATTACATTTTGTGAAAGAAACACCAAATAAGAGAGTTCTGTTCAGCAACTTGCTTTCTGTGAACTTTGGCTGAATACTTTTGCATTCCTTGTTCTTTTTTCTTTTTTGATATGATAAGAAAAAATAACATCAATTGATGTAAAATAGATAGCATCTGTAAAGAGAGTTGGATGTGGAAGACCGGCTCAGGATGTTTATCTTATACATACATATATATATATACACACATGCTTACACACTCACAAATTTTATATATATGCTTGTTATTGTAATATATATATTTATTAAAATAGTAGTAATGCCTTATACTTCTGCACTCTTTGTTAAAGGAATTATGTGTTATCTACCAGGCAACATATATGATTCTGGAACAAAGAAGTGGCTTTAAGATTCATTATAAAAACATCAGTATTTGTGTTTACCAGGACATAAAACAGGATGGATGTTAGCTGGCTCTGTGTGGATACACAGGAAGACAGTGAGTTCCCTGGAAAGCTGGATGCTCTACATAAAAGCCTTATAAAACTCTTAAAAGGACCTACCACCACTGAACAGGGATGAAGTCTACATTTTGGATACCAGCGACATATATAGAACAGTCCAGATTCCCTGTAGAGAGGGAGAAGGTTGTACTTCACCCCAATGTATATCTGCTAAATCAATCCCAGGTCTACAAGGATTTTTGGAGAAAATTGTACCCTATTGAGAAAAGACCTTTCATCTTCAAGTTTATATCTTTCTGTAAGACTCAATGATCCTTCTATCTCGTTGTGGTCTACCCCGGTCTTTTCATAGTTCCATGAACTTTGTATTAGACACCAGTGGCTATTGTATGTTCCTACTGTGTCCATCACAAAATTCATGCAAGGCTGGCAAGCTCAACTGGGAAGTATGAAAAACCTGTCTCCTGTGCTATGGAGTATTGCCAGACTAGCAGTAACACATTTTGTCAATATCAGTAATTTTCTTCTCCCTTTTCATATACAGATTGAGACACTCATTAACCATGATCAGTAAATAATTCACCTGTTTCAGTTTCTATACAGAAGGTCACCACTATCTTATGTTTCTCCTATTCTTACTGAATATCTTCTGTTGATTGTATAAAATTATGCATCATGCCAGGTCAGTTTTGACACTTGGAATTGAAATATATACATTTTTTCAGCTAATATGCCATTCAGTCGTTCAAAAAAGTGAAGCAAAGATCTATATGTTTAATATGAAAGAATGTCAATTACTTGATTAGATATATGACAGAAACGACTCTTAGATTTTCCATTTTATCTGTATATACCACAGAGATTCATGCAGCTCTTTATCACTCCTTGTCTCCCTAAAATATGTTTATGTTTGTGAATGTATTTATGTGTGTGTGTGTGTGTGTGTGTGTGTGTATTTATATGATATCCAGCTTTACCCACAGCTTTTTTTCTCTAGGATGGGAGAAAGAAGTATCCTTTCCTAGATTTTGTGTGTCATGGAAACTAACACCAAGTATCATTTTCTGTTGTGAGAAAAGTCATGTAGAATTAATTGAATCATGGAAGCATATTGCACATCAGTTGCAGAAAAGTTTATTACTGGCCCTTCAATGTAATGATCTTGTGTTGTGATTGTTTGCAGCTTTTCACTAGAGAAAATTATGATAGACATCCAAACTCATATTCAGCCAAGAATCTTTTTAAGTTTATAATGATACAGAAATACTCACTGATGTAAACAAGGTTGAGCATAAAGCAAGTGATGACAAGTCTAAGGATAAAGTAACATAGATTATTGTTGTAACCGAGCTATGTGCTCTAGTGGAGCATACACAAAATAATTCACTGGCAGCAGAGGATGTCAGGTCTATTAAACAGCGCCCTCCCCCCCCCGCCCCACCCCCGCAAGTGATCTACGATACTGACACAGGAGATAAGTTCAGGAGGAGATGGTAAAGGTGTTGCTTTACAGGTAAAAAATAAACACAATGGAGAGGACATTAAGAAAACTTCCCCGAACTGTAAAAAGTGTAAGTATATTGGAAATATCTGAAGATTTTTGCCCATCATTCAAATCAATGCAAAACAAAAGTGTGAGGTAACAATAAATTCCTTGAATTTGGATTTTAAGAGAAAAATGCTACAAAAGATATGCAATTGAAATAGCTGAAATATATTTACAATTCACAGCTTTTGTATTCTATATGTATGTACAAGGAAAAAAAAGAAATGAGTAATACCAATAAAAACAAAGCAAAATGTTAAAAAGCAAAACTAGATGTTTATGTAACCACAGTGTTATAGGAAGTACTCAGATAGAAAATAGTAAATACATATGTAAAGAGGTAGAAATCTTCTTCCTCTTTGTCTCTCTAGACTTTTAATACTTTTTTTTTTTTCAGAGTTCTTAAAGCAGATTTTGATAAGCTTTTCCTTCTATACATACTTTGGAATAATATACACATCTGGGTTGACCAAATGTATAAGGATTTTAATTAGGTAAAAGGGCTGATAAAGTAGACAGCTTAAATTGATTTGAGAATGCATGGAACGGCTAATAAGGAAGAAATAAAGAAACTATTAACATCAACTAGGACAGTTGCCTAGAAGTAAGTCCATCCAATGTATTATTGTTTCAAGAGCACAAAAATATTCATGGGTGAATTTTGAATTCACTGGTCAAAAGATAATTTCTTTTTGATTTCCATATTCCTGGAAGTATCTGATATTATGTCTTACAACATTTTCATTACTCCTTCTCTCTCTCTACTTTCCTCTATCTATCTCAAATGTTATGCAAAATCTCTATATTACATATAGAAATATTTAAAACCATTCTAGCTCTTAGTTATCAAAAGTGAGGTTAAATGGGGAACTGTCAGCTAGAGAAGATTTGTTCTTAGCTCAATATGGTTTAATACCTTTATCAGTAGCTTGGAGGGTCAAAAATGGAAAATCATTGCTAATAAAACTTTCATATGACTTAACAATCATTCCAATGGCGTAAACCAACAGAAATTCAGCAAAAAATCAAAGGCTTGCTGTAGAAAAAACTAATGTTTGTAATAATTACTTTGTGAGAAGCTGTAGAGTTGGAAATAATGATGCTGAAATTAATAATGATGAATAACCGCTTGAACTTAATCTTCCAATGATGTGTTGTTTCTGAGATCAGTCTGTCTTAGCTATCTAAGCAGAGGGACATGTGTATAATGGTAAGAGAGGTTTGTTTCTTACACAAACACTGCATTAAATTTTAAAAGCTGAATTCTAAATTCAGTAAGCTGAAAATAGCAAAGAAGCTGTAAAATTGCTGAAATTAAATTAATATCTCAATAAAAGAATGAATCTCAGTCAGGTTTGTTAAAGAGAAAGTTAAGTAGACTTCATCATGGTTTACAAGTATATAAACATGAAGGTAATTTCTGATGATAGGGACCTGTTAAGTCTGGCAGACAAGTGCAATTACAGGATGAAGCTGTTTCAGCATTGAAAGAAAGCATATGTCTAACTGCAAGGGCAATTAAGCTTTGAAATGACTTATCAGAAGAAAGGACTGACAATTATCTGGAAATATTTTGACGAGCAGTAAGTCTTTTTTTGAAGGGGAAATTCCATCACAACAAAAATGTATGGGATCCTCATGGAGAGTTTCTATGTCCTGTATAAGGAAGAACTCAGTCTTGATAAACCTAACTCAGCCTCATGGGTCTATCTAAATAAATAGCTTTAATTTGGCTACTACATCTATCTTTAAGCAGCTAGGTTTTCAAGTGCACTGTTTTCTCTGGGAAGTCTCTGTGATTGTGCTACTTTTATTTTCCTTAAGCAGAGCTCTGCAAAACCAGCTGTAAATTCAATTAGGCTGATTCTGTAGCAGGACCACAAGTGCATAAACAGAGGTGTATGAGAGCTCATCTAAAAGGTCTAAATGGCTGCTCTTCCCAGTGCCCTCTCTGTCTGTAATAGACTGTGTCTGGTTTACTTGCTTCAGTCTATTGTGTTCTGTTAAAAGATTGTGACTTGACAGCAGGGAGGAATTTGCTTGCTTTGCTGTTTCCTGTCTCTTGAAATGTGGATTGAGTGGAAGCCTTTGCAGGGAGAAAAGATTATTTCCTTTCTAATGGCAACTGAGCATGCCATTTGGGCAGTCAGAGAAGGACTGATGAGGCAAACACGGGAGCCTGCAGTTCAGAAAGCATGAAAATCCTCAAAGAGGGGTGGGAAGACAGGATGCATATCTTACAAAATGCCATTTCTTAGAAGGGGCTGAAAGGTTTCTTGTTGCTGAGGGAGAGACTGAATGTTGCTATACTGAGACTGAAGGAAAAGGCCCATGTTACAGTGATAAAGTGATAGAAAGAGTGAAAGAAGACTTGTGCTAATCTGTTTTCTTTTGTCCACTACAGGTAAGTTTTTCCCTTTTTAAAAACATTCTTGTTCTAAATTTTGTTCATGTTTTACACCTCTTTTTTTGTTATCTTTGGTTTAAGAAAAAGATTGCAGTTCTGCCTCAAAGATCAGGTTGATGTGTGATCCTGGGATTGCTGGGTGTTACTGCAACAAGTGCAATGATGGCTGGTTCTATCAACTTTGATATGCAGGAAATAGCGTATCTTTCCTGAGGGGCAAAGCCAATCGATCAGTATTTAGAGAACCAAAAGTAGCATGTTTTATGGCTACAATTGGGGAAGTAGTTTCTTGAGCTTTTGCTGCTGCAGGCAAGCTTTGAACTGAAAATATGAATTTACCTTCCAGTTAGATGTCAATATGAAGGAGAAGCCATCACCATCTCCTTAAGTCTTAAAAAGCAGTGGGATTCAGTTCTGGTTTTATCGCTCTTTGACACAGGAATAGTGAGACAGAAAAGGAGTTGCCTTTTTGTCAGTCAATATCTTTTTTTCCAGTTATACTTTCAGTGTTGATGTTTAATTCAGGAATAACACTGTAATTAAATTATTTTTAACGGCTGCATATAGCAGAGGCCTTGAAAGAATCACACACATAACTGAGAAGATTATGTTATGCTCAGGATAAGAGATGGATCTTTTTTTACACTGAGAAATGGGAAAATCAACATGGAGATGAAGGATTGGCAAGCAGCTGTATAGACAATCATGTTATTCACCCTTCCTGGGATATACATGACGCTCACTTTTCCCATCTGGGATACTGATGTATACAGTATGAAAATGTGTCATTTACTCAACTATTCACTTAAAAATTAAACAGCTTGGCAATGTTTTAGGTGGATAATGTACAATAAAGAGTATAGCTGTAAGCGCAAGGCCCCATTGCAGCTTATTAGCAGAGCTGCATCCTCAGTAGGCTTGCAAGGATTTGGAGAGAGTGACTACTGGCAAGTGAAGCCTTATTGTTGAATGAGCAGCCACTCTAATGAATCCAGAAAGGCTATGCTTAGCACAGCCTCTGCTGTGGCTCACAGTGATTGAATTTTAAATTAAGCTGGTGTAAAATGGCAATGCATATGTGCAATGGTGTATTATATAGTTTTTTTTTAATGTGACCTGAAAGCAAAAACAGAAGAAAACACCCAAAACATTTTTATTATTGACCACATTGAATTAATTTTTTAACACAAGACAAAAGATCTTGCTGGAGTCTTAAATTGTTATAATTTCTTTTTAAATATATTCTAAATTTTTTTAAAAATCAATATTAGAATGATATGTATTGAGATAGTTTATAGATATTTGAACTACGGCAGTTTTGAAAATCACAAGGTGATTTACAAAAGGTCTCCAATGAATCACTTGAAAGAGCAAATTCTGGATTTGATCGCAGATATGCAAATGCACGTAGGCTTCTAACTCTCACCAATTTTAAAATAGGGATCTAAGATTGGAGGAAGATTGCTCAGCTCCTTATTTTGCACAGGTGAATTTGGCTGATTAATTCTTCACATACTATGAAAGTGAAGGAGTCTTTCCCTTAGGCTGTGGTATAATATCAGAACAAGGTCTGATCTTGTAGTAGTCACTGTAGTAACTGTAAGTCCTCTTCCAGGGTAGAAGATAAAAGCTTCCTGATTTGCAGAGATGCTTGTGGAGTCACAATCTGTACACTGATCGCTGCTTAATTTTGTCTGACCATATCTTGCAACAATGTTTGTCTGGGAGATACTTTTTTTTACTATTTATGGATGTTTCTTCAATATTATATAAGCAAATATTACACTAAAGAGAATAAGAAAATTTAATCGTGTAGCCTTTCTATACTGGGCAGTATAAAATGCTATTAAGTTACAATCAAATTAGAATTAAGGAAAAACAAAGAATATGAAAGAGAGAAATGCAAAATGAATATCCTTTAGATGTATCCACTTAGTACTGTTATTTTGAAAATTCAACTAAAGTAAAACATACTTTTAAAAAAAAAAGTCAAATCAGGACTAGCATTCACTAACTGATATCCTGAGTTAACATACAACCATATACTTTGCCTGATATATGAATACATCAAATTGAATGCAAACTGAGATACACCCAGTCTCTTCAGTGCTTATGTTCAAAGCCATCTGTCAGCTAACTATTACTAGTACTGGTAAAATGGAAAGACCACTCTAATAAGCATACAGCAGGTAAAGTGGGTTTTATATGGTCATTCTACATTGTGATGCTACTATCTTTTGGTCTGAAGTCTCAACTCTGACACAGCGTACAAATTTCAACAGATGTCACATGAAATACATTTCATACCTGCAGACATAGTGCAAATCAACATTAGCTATCTTAATGCCTGTCCTTTCTAATCTGAGTTTGTTTGATTGCAAAGTGAAGCCCTAAAATGATTTAGAAATGAATCTTTAGAAAATTTTCAGCTCTTGTATTCTGATACAGCAATGCAGATGACTAAACGAACTACTCTAGTTTCAACTCTGTGATCCCCGCCCCACCAATTCCTGTACTAGAACCCATTTTTCTGCCCTCTCATCACTCTCCTGTCTTTCCAACCTCCATGAACTGCTTTCCATCTCTTTGCAGTGTCTTGCAAGTTGGGAGTCTAGGAGACAACGACCCAACTCTTCTATCTTTTCACCAGACCAAAAGGGTCCCAGTGCTTTCTCCAGAGCTGAAGATCATGCAGGAGAACAAGTGCAGGAACTGCAAGTCCCGTCCTCATCACTCCGAGATAACAGGTCAGCATATGTCAACTGGTATGTACTACCCACGGTGTGCAGACTCAGCGCCATTACTTTGGATTATCTGACAGATTGTGAGATACTCAAGGGGGAGAGCCCACAGGAGCCTCAAAGAGTATGTGGACCCAAACAACCACCTGGAATTCATTCTTGGTAGAATCTGATGAGATTTTACAGTATAGTTTTCAGTTCCTGAGGGATACAAAGCAAGCTTATAAATCTTGCAGTGAAGTAATGAAAAATGTTCAGCTTTAGTGGCCCTGAGGTAGCAATACTACAAAGAAAATGGGAACATCTAAATATTATACAATCTCACACCCTAAATGCAGCATAGACATCATTGTACAAATGTAAAGAGAAATTCATGGTTTTCAGAGATGTCTTGATCTTAATACATCATAGAATCATAGAATGGTTTGGGTTGGAAGGGACCTTAAAGAACACCTAGTTCCAGCTCCCCTGTCATGGGCAGGGACACCTTCCACTAGATCAGGTTGCTCAACCCCATCCAACTTGGCCTTAAACGTCATCTAAGGAGTTCAGGTTTTGGGGTAATTATTACAATTACTCAGCTTTTTTGAAATACATAGAGCAGAAGACAACTTGTAAAAGTCTAAAATGGAAAGTTAGACACAGCTATGTTCTTCAACTATTCAGTGATTAAAAAAGTTACAGTCGTGACATATATATATCTCTCTACATACATCATATGAAAAAGATTATTATATTACATAACAAAATAAGAGAATGATCTTCGGATTCTTGCAGAGAAGGGTCTTTAAGGAAAGACCTGGACTACTGATAGCAACCATTGGTATCAGTTGAACCCATGTTCTTTTACCATAGAATGTGATAGGGTTAGTGAAACCATGGAAACTTCATATAATGTATTTTAGAAGCTATGGAGTTAGAAGGGACTACTAACCTGCTAAAGATCAATAGCCAACATTTTAAATTGAAAGGTCTGTATTAAGGTTCTGAGGTTTTAAGGTCAGATGAGACTCTACAGTCATTTAGTCTAGACTACACATTGAATAACTTCTATGTCAAATTTAGCTGTAGTTCAAAAAACAAATATAATCTTGATAGAATATTGACTATCTTAAAAGTTTCTTATAAGAATGATGTAGGTCTTCTTGAAGACTCACTGACACCGAATTATGTCCCATAAAGTTTGTGAAACTGTGAATTTGATGTACTATGCCTGTCAAAGCCACTGTTTTTCTTTTTGTCTTACATGTCATTATCTCTTGCCGAAACTTTGGTGTTTTTAATCAGAGGAGGGCAAAAAGGACAGATTCTCAGCTTTATACTATCCAATTGGCTTCTTATACAGAGCGTGTGTTCAGGGCAAGAGACTGAGTGTCTATGAGGAGCTATGACATTCTAGTTTGGCTCCAGTTCCATTACTTCTGCCTTATGCAGAAAGCTGGGAAGACTCCTTCTCTCGCTCATTTAATCATTCCTGGTGAAATGCTGTTGCTGGTGAAAAACTTCCCTTCAAAATCCCAAATAGAGATATACTATGGTTTTATTTATGCTATTAGCTTTAACAAATAAAGAAACAATTTTTTCCTGGGGAAATCAGTTCAAGGGAAGAGCTGAGTTATGCTAAGAGTTGAAGAACATCTGTGTGAAAGCCTGCCCTAAAATCAGTTGTTTGAATTTGACAGTCCTGGTGTAGCAAAAGAAAACTCCTGAAAACTACTGAGACCAAACACAAAACCAGTATGTTTTGTTTTTCTTATTCCTCCTAAGTTGCTGCTGTTATCCAATTTCATATACATAACTGTCAGATTATCTATCAGATGTCAGTTCAAAACTTCACGCAGACAGCTCTGAGCTTGCAATGATTTTTGACAAGTATGTGAACCCCATGAGTTGCTGTCAGAAGAATTGTACTAAGCAACCTCTTTTCCAGGGAGTTATTTTTCAAAACACTTCCCTAAAGAAATAATTTATACGTGGTCTGCGTGTCCTGGAATAGCTTGTCTAAAGCAGTTGATTTCATGTGGATGGCACTTTTACAGTGATGGTCAGCAGTATGTAACAGGAAGCTATGGAACTATAGCATTTATGCCACTGTGGACTAAGAAAACCTTTTGCTGCATTTGAACCAAAAAAGTACAGCAGTGTTTTTTAATTAACTAATCTTACTAGAATTGCCATAACTGAAGGACAACACCCTTTCCCACACTTTTGACTTAACATTTTAGAAGCAAATGTCAATTTGTGAATGGTGGCAGATAGACTTTGATGATATTTATCACATACATTTTAATTTTCATTTTTTCTCAAATGTCTAAATTCAAACTTTCTTGTCTTTGAAAGCAGAGTTACACCTTTCATTTAAATTACAAAAGTATATATACGCTGTAATCTGTTTTATAACTACAATTGCTCCCTAGCAACTAATGCTCCCTAAATAGCAGTTTTGTTAGACATAAGTGAAGGGTTATCTTGTACTAGAACAATCATGCGGCCACTGGCTGAAGAACATGTGTCACTGATCTGACTGAGGCTTGTGCAGAATAAATTATTAGTCCTGAGTATGATCAAGAAACTGATCTAACTGCCATGTGGCCGCATACTTCCTAGACCTGACACTGGGGAGAGAAGGGAGACAGGGGAAAGGAGAGTGGAGGAGAATCATCCTTTTTTTGCTACAGGTACAATTTCAAATCAACTTCCATTGACTGTTAACTCTACCTGCAGTCCCTCCATTCGATTAGCTGTAGCCTTTTAGTATATGTATCTATATATATGTATAATGTGTATGTATGTCATTAGATTATTCTGCATCTGAATTATTCTGAATTTTTATTGGAAACAAAATATTTCAGAACTCCTGAATCAAAGTATTTTCCTGAAAGATGAGTTCTTTGTTAGACTTCATACAAGATAAGTAACTATGGAATTGTTGTGCAAACCTCTCAGGATTCCTTTCTGAAGGAACTCTACTGGAGTTTTTCCAAGGCTGAAATAAACCTCTTAAGGCACTGAAGGGTTTTTTCACTGGCAGGTAAAGATTATTGTGCATCATAGAACACACATTTTTGGGTCAGCAAATTGAAATCATCAATTTAGGTTCAAGAATGGCAAAAATATATCGTTTGTAAAAAGGCTGATACAAAAATCTCTTGCATTTATCTGTAACTCAATCAAATTTATCTAGAACTTTTAATTTCATAAATGTTGATATTTTCATTTTTTCTCTAGATGAATGATAAAAACAAGTATGAAATATTGTAATAGGTTGTGGGATGGAAGATTTAGATTTGTCTTTTAGCTAGCACTACTCGTAATATCCTGAATTGCTTTGCTACATCTTTTAATCTCATTGGAAAGCTTTGTCAACACCACTTTATCTTTCTTGCTACCACTTTATCTTTCACTTCTTCAACTAATGTAAATCAGCTTTGGTCCATTAGTACACGACCGTAGGAACTGCCCCAAATAGCTAGAAAATAAATACCGTGTATATGCAGAACTACAGAAACAAGTGAGTAGAGGCATGCAATTTTCCGCAGAAAATTACAGCAATGTTTAAAATGTGGTCTTTCAATATTGTTTAATTATGTGAAAGATCTTGAATATACAATTATCAGAAATAAGCGGTCCTAGCTAAAATACAGGTTGCAGTATTTTCACTGAAAATACTGTAAGTCAAACAGAAATAGAATTGAAAACAGCTCTTATTCTCATCACTTTATGTCCAATGGGACATTTCCAAATTGAATACTAACAGTGACAAGTGAAGAGATACTTTAAGCTATGTACTGCTGTGTAAGACTACTACTTTGGCTCTTAAAAAGCTGTCAATATTATTTCTGTTACTTTCCTAAACAAATGAAGGATGTTCAGTTTATTTCACGTAGAAGCTACACTGTGTTATTTATTGTAAAATTGAGCTGGTTAAAAACATAACGCTTCATGTTTTTCAAGTGCTTCAGTAGAAATACAGCTTTATGTTGTATAATATGACACATAAGGGAAAAGGACTTTTCAGTTGTTGTTTATATATTCCTTGTAGCGAAGATTACTGACTGAGTGTAGTAACAGGGGAAAGATATCTATCATGTTGCCCCTCTAGGTTGTTCTACTCTTTCCTGTAATAAGAGTCTCCATTTTCTCTTTGTACTGGTTTTGCTGGGATAAAATCAATTTTCTGTTCAGCAAAGCTGCACTTTTGAGAAGACTGTAGCACCTGATATGATGGGAACAAAGTTGATACAACACTTTTTTTTAGTTTGTTGCCATCAATGGTATACGGGTTTCCATAGTGATCAAGGCCATTAGCAGTTTCATGTGCTTAAGCTAGGAGGAGCGAAAGCCAGGGCAGCTGACCCAGGCTGGCCAATGGAAGTATTCTATAACATAAACGTCATGTTAACTACAAATTGGGAAGTTTGCTGGGGATGGCCCTCTCTTCTCAATGCTTGCCACCCCTGGAGCATCTCACTCATCATTCTGCTCCTGAGGCCTGCTCTTCCATTTGTTGTGACCATTGCGCTTTTGCTGGAGCTGGGGTGCTCACAGTGTTTGACATCAGGCATTCACTTCTGTGAGTGTACAGCTCGTGATCACTATATGGGCTGAGTATAACTGTGTATTTTATATTAGCATTAGTATTAATATTAGTTTTCTTATTTTGTTAAATCTGTTTCCATTTCAACCCACGAGACTCCCTCCTTTTCCCAATTCCTTTTCTCAGCTGGGGAGGGGTCATTGGGTGACAGAACAACCGGTTATTGGTTAGTCCTGGATGTGGGCTAAACGGAGCCACTCTTTTGGAAGAACCAACTGAGGCTGTGTTTTGTTTGTTGGTTTTTTTATCTTCATAGAGAAAAATGGTGCTACTACTTTAACTGACAAAGAATGGCACTGTGGCGAATGGCAGCTATCCTGGATGCATTTTTTGGGGAATTTACTCCAGTAAAGTCATAACCATCCTTTGATATGATATGTAGAAATGGTGGATTTCTTTCTCAACCTTACAAAAATCACTCTTTTTTCGATATAAATACATCTTAATGCTTTTGTGTTCCCCTCGGGCTGTGCAACACATATGAAATTTATTGTGAAAAAATATGCTGCTCAGCACTTCAACCTCTACTTCTTGTTTTATTCTACATATACTAAAGTAAAAGAAAACAGCAGAAAAAATCTGGCATTTCATTTTGGTTTATTTTTATTATTTAGTTTCAGCAGCATTTTGCAGAATGCAAGATGTGGATTACTCAGCAAAAATAAATGTAGAAAATCAGATTCAACATCATCCCTTATTAGCTTTTCCATTTTCCTAGCAGAAATTGTTTCTGTCAATACTTTAATTTCAACTGGGCTGAATAAAAAAAAAAAAAATATGGTTTTTGGCAACATGGTAACTGTATCTGGGATTTTGTCTATAAATGCTATACTCTATAGTTTCTTTCACATAAAGTTCTTGGATCATGATAAAAATCTTAATTCTTTTCAGGTTTTATGATTCTAAGCTAACAATATTGAGCTATACTGGTACTCATGAACTTTAAGGCAAAAGTGTGAAGAGAACAAATATACTGCCATATAACTCCTTCAGGCATTGTTTTTGAGACTAACACAGCAGGACAGATTTGTTCCTAGTTAGGTGCAGCAAAGAGAAAGGGGAAGTCCCTGTGGATTTTTTTATTATTTTATATGAAATATATCTCAATACTGAAAAAACCCATTCTGATCTTTTAAAACATTAACACTCATGTCTGTCAGAGTTGCCTTTTAATCACAGTGAGACTGGATACACAGAAGAAGAAAGGCAGGGAACACAAGATTAGCATAAACCATGAAACCAGGTTTTTTTCACGCAACTTGACTGACACACCTGCAAGCCAAGAGAGGTGCAACCCCTCCCTTAACAAAAAATCAGAGAGTGCAGGGATTTTGCTTTTAGCAGACTTCAGCCAGGACGGAAGCACTGAGTGGATGCCCGGCAGGCACCGACACTTGCAGTCACTTGGCTAGTGAGTGCATTGAAGGTGGGAGGAAGTGCTTCTATTTCTCTGTGTTTTCATGGCAAGTAGGCTGTGTAAAATAGGCTACAGAAAAAACACTTGGTTTGGGAGAAACATTAAAGCACAGCCCCTTCCTTGTAGGGCCCTGTGAGGGTGTTCCCAAACGACATAAGTTCAATAAAGTTGCTGGATACTTTGCTTTAACTTCTTAAATTCATTTATTCCTCAGAAGGTGGGAACTTCAATTAGATTGGAGATTCTTGATCTGCAGAAAGCAAGGTGTCTGCTGGATATTGGCACCAGATTAATCAACATTATCAGGTAGTCTGCCTAACATTTACACTCAGCACTACAGTGAGTGTCTTTTTGTGATGGCTGCAAGGAATTTATCTACCTTTCAGGTCTTTGCTTTATCTCCCTCTAAAATAACTTTTTCAGTCTATCTGTACTTTTACAAAGAAACTAAGGCTTAAAGAGCTAATTATTTGTTTTGTGTTACACAGGTATTTTGAGATGTTCTGGAAATAGAATCCACATACAAGGGCTTTATCATCTTTGTTTTTCAACTAAGATGATGACTGTATAGCACACTGCAGACCTTTACTGAGATATCAGATTAGTCCTAAGAAGCTAGCCTGTGTCATACTTGAAAGACCATGCTGTCCTTTTATTCAGAGATAGTTCAGGTATCTGACCACTGAAAAATCCCTTGACTTCCTCTCTGGTTTGGGTCATTCTTGACAAACCCTTCCCTCCCCACACCAAATTTTGACACCTGAGGTCACTTGCATTTTTGTACAGCAAGTTTTGTCAAGGGTATATATCTTCTTAGAGGAGTAAACTTTGACGACTATTTAGAAGGTGATTTTTTTAAGTGTGGTAGGCTGGTTTTGTTCCCTTCCTGCCCTCAAGAGTTCAAAACAACTTTGATTTTTAATTGACATTCTATTACTATTCTTGAGATATGATCTTTGTTGTACATCATCTATAATTAAATCGGCTAATACAGTAGGTGCAGGTATCTGTCTTTCATTAAAGAGAGTTATCTTTTAAGTTTTCCTTTATCAGTTGTACATTTGTTCTGGAATAAGTCACAGATATTTAAGCATTGAGTTACATGACCAAAGAGGTTGGAAATATTCGGAGACCCTTAATAGAGAAATTATTTTCTTTTTTTTAAAAACTTGGAGAGAGGCTTGACTTGATTAAAGTTTCTCAGTATCCACCGGAGAGTATAATCAAAGGATATCTGTCCCTGTCCAAGTAGATTACTTCAATGATCTATCTTACTGTTAGTTTTCTCTACTGTTAGATGGCTCTGCTAAAGGTGACAAGAACAGTGCTTATCATGGAAATAACCTGTTTGTTGTTCCTTTGATGAGAACAATGTAAGATCACAAAATTAGAGAAGATTCATGGTATTTAACTTTTGATCGTGTGACATGGAAGAATTAAGCTACAATAGATTCACTGCCTGGAAGAAACATAGGCCAAAATTAAAATTCTGCATCTCTACTGTTTGTGCAGTTGGATGAATTGATAGAATGTACATGAAGTGCTACTAAACCAAAATGACAGCATGTTGAATTTATTGCAGTGTAATTGTTTACTTGAGGAAGAATATCATGGTGGTAAACCATTCAGGTTCTTTCTATTTTATTTTAGTATATATGACAATTCAGTGTGTTTTAGATGCAATTATATAGAAAAATTCACTCTTCTGATGGAAAAAAAAAAAAAAGTCTACATATTATGTTTGAGGGGAGATGTAGATACATGCTTAGTAGCAGTAACTCAAATAAAAATTGATTTAATAGTGCACACATATATTAATTTATGTTTTGCCTTAATGGAGCATGTTTGCTCTATAATTAGAACTTGAACTTGACTGGTACTGAGCAACTCAGGGTGGTAGGATCAGAATCTGAACAGCATGTTCTTGGAGCTCTGTTGAGTATTTTTCAGAATTAAGTTGTTCGTGAAAGTTATAAACTGTGTCCGCACCCTATGACTAACATTAAGAGCAAACTTAAAATGTTAAATTTGAAATAGGTTGTTGTGGATTTTTTCATGTGCATCTGAGTAACTTTCAGGACCTTTCACCACTCTGAGATGAAGTTCCTCTACTTTCACTTCTGGCAATAATGTATACCTATAACCTACCTTTAACCCAAATTGGGGGTTTATATTCTGAGCTACAGCAATACTGTAGTCATCCTGTTCCTGATACCAGACGGTTCAAGTTAGCAAGAGTAGGCCTCAGAGTCAGCAACAGTTTAGCAAGAGTAGGCCTCAGAGTAGGCTCTAAAGGCTTGCTCTGTGTTACCTTTATACAGAACAAACTTTCCTGTCAATAATCTTCCTTTTAGCTAAGAATAATATAGAATAATAATAATAGGTTCTGAAGTATCTACATGTTTTGTAGATAAAGTTTGTTTATGGGATTGATAACAAGGATATAGTAAACAAAGATTCATGCTGTTTACACTTACTCTTAGATAAACAAAGGTCTCTGCTAATTATATAAGGCCAAAAGACAAAACAAAACTGTAAAGAATAACTTTGTGATGTCTAAATTAATTTGATTCATAAACTCTTGTGTCAGAGGAGAGATAAGTCCAAAACGATATCTTCTTCTCGGGAACACATGTAACATGTAAACAAGAAGGCCTCAACCACGCTTGCGCACAAGCACGATTTAAGGGGGATTGGGACCACCAGCGACCCCCAGAGACCACCAAAGACCCCTTCCCCAATTTAGTACGCATGTGTAAAGACATTACGTAATGCATTACATAATTTGTTATGTATAAGTTGTTTTTTAATTGGGTGGGTTTTTCCCTTGGAATTGTATATAAGGGGCAAGCTTTTGTTCTTAGACGTGCATGATAGAAGGAGATATCCCCCATGCACCCAGCTGTAATAAACCAATGTCAGCTTTCTAAACTATAATTTGGTTTGGAGAGTTTTCTTGGTTACTCTTTTCTGGTAACATTCCTTATTAGTGTTACATTCTTACAGCATACATTTCTGAACCTAAGTAGCTTTAAAAATGAGATCTTTCTTTACCTCATCCACAATGAAACCAGAATAATGTTTTTAAAATAAATAAATAAATAAGAACCTTTCATTTATTCATCAAGTCAGGGATTAAATAGAAGCTACTACTATTACATTTAGAAGGTCAAGGAGAACATAAAATTATTTTCTCTTCTCCCCTACTCCACTGCAATATGTTATAGACACAATAGAAATAGGAAAAGAAAAAAAATAAATAAACAATTCCAAAAACCCCACAAAAAAAACCCAAAAAATGAGCTAGCACTTGCAGCATTACCAATGAACAAAATCAAGTTATTTTGTAACTCACATGACATTATTTTCAGAAAGAACGTAATCCCTTACAATAGATAGATAGTCATGAAACAGAACTTGCCATATACAACAGTGAAACAGAAATTGTCCCCATCAAAGAGGTCATAGAAGGTCCTGAAAATGTGCATCCTTTTTTTTTTTTATGAGATTACTAAAATGCTATAAAAACTTAATTCATCATCTGACTGTTATATTTGAATTACTGACATGATATTCCAGGTCAAGGAAAATTCTGCGTTTGAACAGATAAGAGCAACAGAGCTTTTTAAATACATGAAGCCTCTTACTAGCCTTGGATGTATTAACACAATTTCATTCTGATTTGCCAATACAATTAGTGTGTGATGCATTCTCCCTATGGGGTCAGAGCAGTCATATCCCACATTATGCTCACAGGAGAGTGAAAAACCAATTACCTTTTTTTCAAGGACACTACACAAAGCAGAAAGCCACTATGCACAATTGAATGGGAGCATAACCATTATCTTCAGAGTGTGCAAGTTTCATCAGTACTTGTATGGATGAAATTTCACATTTCTAACAGATCTTCTTCTTCTTCTCATATCATATCTTTGCACTGCACTTTTTTTTCCATTTCTAGCTATGAAGAAAATGAAGAGGTGGGCTCTTCTCTTATCTGCCCACACTTGTTATCAAGCACAGAAATTCTGCGTTCGTTGATTATTCAGATGACTTGTCAAGATTAGCTATGTCACTCAAACACCAAAAACCTTCCCATTTTGGAAAAATAGAACACATGCAAAAGGTTTGCCAGGAATGAAAATGCACAGGTGGGCCCAAAATACCCTGAGTTCTGGTCAAAGTGTTAGTAGACAAAAGCCTGAAAAGAGAATTCATATGACTGATATTTCCAAATTAATACAACTGGATAGTTACTAACAAATATTTTTCATCTATATTCAGGTTAATAATTATTGAATCAAGTTGCCCATACAGTTATTGTTCTGTTCTTGATAATGCTGTCTCTACAGCTGCACGATTAACCTTTGCCCAGATTTGAGGCATTGCTTAGGTATTTCTGACCGTTTTAATCTATTGTGAGGCATACGGTAAGTCAACAGGAGAATCAGCATTTTGCAGCCTCTAACACAAGACTATGTAAAAGTAATGCTGCAAGCTGTCAGCATCAGACACTTCTTATCAAGAAAATTTTATTCCAGTAATTAAATTATGTAAAAGATCATTTTTCATTCTAATAACTAATTTCTTATATAGATCTGCTCTTTTAAATATTTCTGTGAAAACTGAACAACAGCTGTGTAACTGCATGTTTTGCATGTATGTCAACGAGAGTTATAGTTGAAAGCAATTTTAAAATACCACCCCCCATCCCCAAAAGCATTTTTTTTCAACTTGTATGTGCTGGGAAAGAAAAGACAGGGTAAATGTTTTCATGCTGTAAATATCTCCAAGACAGAAACAGCATATTATGCAGTAGGCAAATAATGCAGTCTCGGGTAGAAGAGGCATCTTGACCCATCATACCATGAAGCCTGCAGGATAAAACAGTAGGATAGAGGACCACTATATTTTATCCTAGAGCAATCTCCTTTACTGTTGACTTACAAGCATCTACACAATTTTCTGTTTCTGTATCATTAGAAATAGAATAGTTTATAGAAATGTCTGATTCACCCAGCTAGTAGTTTAATGCACACTATTCAGAAACCTCACATTATTAACAAGTTGAAATGTCACCTTTTTTTCAAATTTATGTCCTCTAGGATTTCTTTGTTACACATGTAACATCTCAAGTAAGAATTTCAAGCTTGTTACTATTCTGTACCCCTTCTCTCATTGCTAGCTACTACAAATATTTCACCTTGTTTCCTTCAGATGATCTTCAGAAAAATGGTACCTGTATTTCTTCTGGAATATCAAGTTGCCTCCTCTTGTCTGTTAATAACAACTGTCCTCTGACTTCGTCTTCTTGAAGATAGATGTAATGATTCCTTTTACACACTGGAGAGAGAGAAACTACCCAGCAGGACTGGCTAGATATTCTATCTGAAATTTCCATACTTGAAAGAAAGAGTTTTTCATCTTCAGCTTTGTAACTGCATTTTAAATGTCTTTCATACTATTGTTATGGTGACTTGATATAGAATGTAGTTGCTAGTATGCAATATAGCATGTATTTTGATTACTACTAACACTTCTACGGAAAGCTGACTTGAAAATATACTTGCAATATCTGTTTATGCAGTTCTGTAGCATGACAGTGTGAATCTGGCATAAAATATTCCTGAGGACACTGCTGAAGTGTGAAAACTAATAATTTTGCAATGCTGAAAAAGTTGTGTTTTCATATCCTTCCCAATTGCAATAACCTGGAGAAGGAAAAGATATTTCCTACTTTGGAGATGCTTTCATTTTCTCTTGCATTGACAAATAGTGTTATTTTTTATTGTTTTACTTGGTGTTCTCTGGTTTTACTGTGTACATTTTATGTCTGAACTTTATTTTCCAGGCTTTTGATATGTATGTGATTTCAAAGTAGTTATAGCATATCAATATGTTTCCAGAAGAATATGTTGAATTTCTGCCTTAGGGATCTTATAATAGACTGCTGCAAGTTAACCCTGATGTAAAATGTATGTGGTTGTTGGAGTTAGGGAGCCAAAGTTGTATCATGGTAGCTGGAAATTTTTTGTGTTCAGTTAGTTGAAGAAATTGCATTGTTGCAGTGGTTGCAGGTGGTTCCTGAGCAGTTTTAATTTTGTTTCGATTATCTTTGTTAACAGAGCTATTACAGATTTTTCCAGTTATATTTACCATGGTTATGAAGGACTAAACTTCTCTTATTTTGGACAAACTGGTTTATAGTCATGTTAATTTAAATACTTACTGTAATGCGTCTCATAACATGACTAGCTTCACTGTGACATTTTTTGTGTTATCTGAAAGGCTTTCCCCTGCTCTTTAGCATGTCTGATCAAGTGTTGAAAATAAGCATAAGCACAGTGATGATAGAAAAATACAAACAATATTTTATTAAGGTAACTCCCTAGAGTATAGAAGTATTGTAAGCTTTTCTGAGCCTGTGTGTCCTCACTGTAAACATGGGCAAAGAATATGAAGGGAGGTAACTCCCTAGAGTGTAGAAGTATTGTAAGCTTTTCTGAGCCTGTGTGTCCTCACTGTAAACATGGGCAAAGAATATGAAGGGAGGGAGAAGAATTCTGGCTTCTGTTGCTCAAGCTGCAAATGAACTGGACTCATTATTTTAGAAACATCTATGTGAACCTTCTATGTGAGTTGAGGCCACTGTTAGGTTCAATTTGCTTTATTGCAACATATACATTACTTCTAGTACATACATAAAGATTCCCAAGGAAATCCAATCTGTTAAATGATGGTTGTAAATCTGATCTTCAAAGGGTTGCCTACTTTCATTATACCTAAAACTTCATATCAGGGTCCTGTTTAGAGAGTCTGCTTACAGTAAAAATAGAGATGTTCTGGGCAGGATGGAAGCAAAGGTCATCTACCTTAGCATTTCATAGGATAAACAGGATACCAGTGGAGGACAAGCAAGTGCCATTTCATTTTACACATTTTTCCACTGATCACTTATTAAATAACCCGAACTTTTTTCCATGTATGTCAGTTTTATAACATCAAATTCAGATACAGGGATATGACCATTGGGTTATTCATTATAGATTTCATTGGGTTCCTTTAGTAAATGAAGTCTGTGGGTTTTAATTGCAACTATGTTATTGAAATCACCACTACTACCAAAAAAACCCCTCATAATTCTTCAGTGTGGTAAGAGCATTTTGTACTTCACTGATCACAGCCAATATGGATGACCACTACTGCCGATGATATGCCTGAGACTCTTCCAACTGGGACAACTAAGTCAATGCAAATTTGTAACTGAGTCTGAGGATCTCTGGACCAAACTAAAGTTTATATTTACACTGTACTGTAGAATTGATCTGGCATACATGAGCCTTACATGCTTTTTTTTGGTGTATATAGGACAATACTTCAACCATACTTGAAGATATTTCACATTAGGCTTTTAGTTCCTGTCTATCCGTTCTGATTGGAACTAGAGATCTTGGTCCAAGGGAGACTGAGATTCTATAGCTGGAAGAGATAATTTTTTTCTTTTTTTGACTGAAACAATGGGAGAAAATTCCCAAGGACTTCCCAGGCATTTCAGGCTGCAGCCATAATGAAAAGTTTTCTAATAAGCAAGTTAGAAAACTTTTATGGTAGATCTGGAGCCAAGGGTCACATTGGCGAGAGATAAGTGTGTCTGTGAAGAATTTGTGGAATTTACTTCCAGAAACTGAAACAAAGGGCCACTGCTAGTCCACCTTATCTACACAGTTTATTGAAATATTGACATTTCCAAAAGTGAGAGAACCTACAGTGACTTGAGGAGGAGAAAGCAGTCATTCTTCTGACTCTGAGAAGAGGTGACACTGGCTCTCAGACAACAGGCACCATATTAGAAGATACTTGCTTCAACTGTCTAGAGGTTATCCATGTCAGATAGCTACAGAGCAGTCAGGAAGCCCACATCTGAAATGTCTTCCTTTGGTATTTACACATTCTCAGAGTCAAATTTGTGCAGAAAGAAAAATCTTATCGAGACAGCTCATACAACAGATCCTCTAACACTGCTGGCCTTTTTCTCCTTCTGCTGTCTGGTGCTTTAGGAATGACCCATCCTGGCACATTTGGATCAACTGTGTGACCTTGCTGTTTGACTTCTGGTAAGCACTTACTCGCTTTGGTCAGAAAGAACTTAACAGGGAACTGGCTGAAACAGAGCTTCAGTAGACTTCTGTTGGTGGTTCCTTCCTGGCACTTCAGGGGTTTGATCTTGCAGCTGGTAGATTATATCCTAGGAATAGAGTGATGGGAGCACCTGCCATCCAAGATGTACCTGCAGAAGAGGTATATCAGCTATAAACAGGCTAAGCTGTTACCTTTCCTTTCAAAGCTGTTCACTCTTTTCTATGAGCACATGTACTGTGCAAGAATACAGGTTGTGGTGTGTTCTGTGTGCTTGTTATATTGCTCAGAAAACATTTCCTCTTGAAATCCTGGTAGACCTCAAACTTTTAAAACTGTGAAGACTGTCCTCCTGAGTGGAATAGAGTAGAAGCAGTCTTTCTCTTAAGTGATTTTTTTATCCTCAAAAGTTTTTAAACAAGACCAGACATGGGAGAAGGCTGACCTATGTGTAGAGAAACATAGAATTTTCCAGCTGTGAAAAAGCCTGTATAAAAAACCTGCTTTTTAACACCTTCCTGGGTTTGACAACCTGCTCAAACACAGTAATTGTTTGAAATGTCCCACTGAAAATACAGTTCAATATTAGAAGTGAGTGGAAAGTCTACTCTGGCTCGTGAACTAGCTTAGGACAAATACTGTGAATATTGATTTCACTATCTGAGAGCGCTGCTTGTTTGGTGAACACTTTTTGGATGTTCTGTAGATTGCCAAGAGGCTGAAAAACTCCAGCTCCCATCCAGCAGCACTTCATTAGACTGGGTTGTTCTCAAGCATAGTTGCTCAAAGCAATCCTAGTAGTACTCTGAACATGCCTCCAGTACTAAACACAGGCACAGAAGGCAGTGAGCACACTGATGGTGAACGCAAAGTTGCAGACAGTTCTGGTCAGCACTAGGTAGCAGGTTCCTGTCTTGTATTTATGTTTAATTCATGCTGTCACTGTGAAGGAGCAGAAAGTGTATGAATTGATTCATCATTGCATAGGCAGCAACCTGTATCTACTCACTATATGTACCAGGAGGGAAGGGTAGGAGAGATGTTGTTTAATTTTCTGCACAGGGAAGAGTATATAGATAAATGAACCTTTTTTGACAGGCATGCTGGATAGTGTTTCCTGCCTATATTATTCAAACTGATCACTAGCAGTTCAACAGATTATGGTGACTCTGCTGTGGGACTAAGGGGCCAGGAACCGGCTGGGCAGAATAGGCAGTGGAATAACTATTCCTCCTGCTGCTGGCAGTGACTGACAAAGGTTCTTGGACATGTGTCAGGTAAGATGAGAGAGGGAGGAAACAGGATTTATCAGTGAGTTTCTAAACAACCTCCCATGCAGTGGCAGTAATGCAGAATTTCTTAATGAAATGGATTATTTACCAGGTGCTACATATGCTGGGCACACCTATCTGGGATGAATCCTGCTTTTTTTCCTGGAAAGAGTTACAAGAAGACTGCAGTGAGTATGACAGGCCACTCTACCTGTCTGCATTTGTTCAAGTAAAATTCTAAACCTAGCCAAAACAAAAAAGTTACTTCCTCTTCAGCTACTGCATCCCATGCAGAATAGGAAATAACACTCTTTTACACCCTGGGGCTTGTCCTCCACCTCCTTTGGCTAGAAGTCTTTCTCTAGGACATGCTGTGAACAATGCCTTGGGAACTACCTAATTTTCATCAGCTGCATCTGAGTAAATGGATGGTCTGGACTTACTGCTTCCTCTTTCTCCAAGGAAACACTTTATCATAAATTTCCTCACCTCTAATGAAACCTGACCCATTGTGAGATGAGGTCACAGTGTAACCAAACACCTCCTCAAACTTCTGTTATTAAGATGTATTACAAGTATTCCCCTTCAACAAGGAATGTTAAACCAAGGCTAGTGATGGATGCTGAAACTGCAGGTGATGGATGATGCCAGTTTCCAGCTTGTATAAATATTGTATATTGTACACTCTAGTTGAAAAGGGTATGGCAGATTAAAAGGAAGGGAAGTTGTGTGTCATCCTACCTTTGGTGCTTTAGGTTGGGCAGCATCTTCCAGTGAGCGGGGAGAGTAGCTGTTCCCAGAGAGTAGTTAGCTACATTCAGTTTGCAGACCTTCAGAAAGGAATTTCTGTAAGGAGCAAGTAGCTTGTTTCTGGGATGAAGTCTCAAAGGTGCTGGAAAGGAGGAAGGTTTTCATCAGCATCCAGGGGAGATTGCAGAGAGTCTGATTTAAGAGACTGCTGCAAAATTTGCCACACTATGAAGGAGTACTAGTGGATAAGACCTATTCTGCCAGAATACAGTAAGCAAGTAGAATACTGGTTGTTTTTTTTTTTATACTCCTCACAAAGAATATCTGAATATCTGTAAACAGAGAGTTACTGTTTTCTAGCTATTTAATTTTATGTTTTTGTAAAACTTTAAGGACTGGAAGCATTTTGCATCTTTGGTGTACTCATGCAGAAGTGGGAAAATGCTACCGCCACAGTCAGGCTTCACCTAAAACTCATACTCCATGTAACCTCTGTGCTTCTGAGTAAGACACTTGTCAACTTAGTCAGCTTCCGCTTTTGGAGACCAGTGGACTCCATGCATGAACATGTTTTCACATTCAGTCTTGCCAAATGACTAACCTTCCTGAGTACTCTTTGGAGCAAATGCTGGTCAGTCACAACCAGTTTTAAAGAGTAATATAGGGACCTGCAAGAAGGTGAAGACCAGTGCAGGCTGTATCAGATGGTTAAATATAATTATTTTTCTGCATCTTGAAATCAACATGTAACCATCCCAACAGACTCCCAAAGCATACAGACACTTACAAACCTCAAAAATATTGATTCTTTATATACAGTCTTAAAGATCATAGTTTACTTCTATATTGTTCTCTGTAAAAGTCAACCCTGAATATAGGAAAGAATGGGTGACTCAAACTCTTTCCAAAGCTTATCTTAGTAAATTGAGTTTCTTGAATTTGTCTGCACTGTAAATTTTGGGAGCTCTTCAAGGTAAAGCTGGGAAAAGTAGCTCTATTTTAATGGTTTTTTTTAAATTATTATTTCTTTGCTTTACTCATTATTTTAAGTGCTAGCTTGGATAATTATTTCCTGCACTGTATATAATCCCTTTTTATGGGATATCTGACCTTTAAAGAATTTAGATGTGGACAGAATACCAATGTATAATTAAGGGGTTTTTTTCTGCTGATTTGAGACAATGGGGGAGGAAGATAAACAGATTCAAAAAGAAGCCTCAGGAAAAGGACACAGATTGTACAGTTAATATACATCATGATGACCAGTGGTATTTATGGAAATAGACTATTATATTACTGAGGTTTATGAATTTTTATTATAGAAGGAGGAGAGAGGAAAAATATTACCCCAAATGCAGGAACAGCCTTTGAAATTACAATTTCTTGTGCAGAAGACTTGTGTAAAAGACTAGTAGACGACTAATGTCTTCTTTCACAAATTAAAGATGAAAACCTTTCAAGCTTACAAATGTGAATTTATAATGTCATGTTTTCCAATTGGCCAGCACAGTATTTAACATCATACTTACCTTTCCTTACCTGAAAAGACATTCAGTATACAGTTTGGTGCAGCATACCAACACACATTGATATGCTGAAAATAATCAGGTTTCACACTGCAATAAATCTACTTTGTGAAAGCCTGTGATAGTCTTTCCAAGGACAGAAATTTCAGTTCTTAGAGCAGTGAAATCTGAAAGTAAAAATGTCTCATAATAAAACATGGTTTTGTTTTCTTGCTTGTTTTCTTAGTTAATGACAAGATTTTGGGGAGTAGTAAAAGAGAAAACATTAATTACCTTGAAAAGGAAATGCTTCATATTTTGGGATTTTATTTTAAGAAATATTATGTTTATTCTCTTTGACATTTCAAAGGATACAGGGTTTTTAGGACAGAAACATCTAAATAACAGGCAGAATGTGTTGCTGTCTTTATATATATCATTAAGCATACATTTATTTTGTCAACAATGTGCCTGTTGTACTGCAGACATAGACAGATTCCCCCATAATTTGTTTACAGTCACAAATATATTTCTTTAAACCCTTGCGTAAATACTTAATACTATGTATAAGAACAATTTACATTGATAATATTACATATTAAAAATCACTCTTTTTTTTTTTGGTAATATATTTTTTGCATATCTTGCAAGTGAAACACAAGTAAGAAACAGTAAGGAAGAAATTTATCCTAGATATACATACCTTTCCTGCAACTACCAAAACAGTCAGGATGGTGACATTACTGACACTAATAGGGGAAGGAGAGGAAGGATTTCAAAGGCAAATAAATATTTTAAAATAAATAAATATATAAATAAATAAATAAATATGTATAAATATATAATATAATATAATATATAATAAATAAATATTTTTTAAAAATTTTGGCATAGTTGATGAAGAAAGTGAATTTAATGCCAGAAGTGTGAACAAATCATCTGCAAATACATTAATTTTCTTTTGGTTCAGAAGCATAACTGTGAATTGAGAGGACCTAAACTTATACACTGAAAGACAAGTGAATACAACTCCCACTTAACTAAGATTTCTTTTGAGCTTTGCTTTCTACTTGGATTTTTGTTGCCAGACAGCACCGACTTCTAAAGAAGAGAATAAAGAAATCTATCCAGTGATGACACAATCCTTTCTTACTTCGTGGTAGATTTAGTTGACATTTGTGAAGTTTCTTGTGTTGGAACACAAAAGAGAAGTTCTTTCTTTGATAAATGCTTTAAAATTCCATTTTTCCCCCTGTAAGAGAATCCACAAGTTTGCGCTTATCTCCTCCAATTTTAATTTCCAAAATAATTGTCCTGCACACCACCTCTTTGCAGAGTACTCTTGTACTTTACCTGTGGTTGTAGTTTGGTGATGATATTTAGAATTTATTCAATAGATGTCTCCTTTCCCCTTCCCCTCTTTTCCCTTCCCCTCTTCTTCCTCCCTGTGATGAAAAGTTTGATAACAAATGAGAAAGTTTGGTATTAACTGCCTATGACAATGAAGCCTGTTTATATCACTCATCTTTTCCTGTCCTCTAGAGAAAGTCACACAATAAACAGAAATATAATCTGCAAGTAAGTGCTCCTTTTTTTAAGCATAGCAGAAGGCATTGTCATAGTTTTTAAATGTGCTGTATACTTTACTTCCTATAAGTCTTTTCTATCACAAGTAGTTTTGTTGGTTTAATGAATATAACTAACAGTAGTCCTGCCACACTGAGGAGAGAAAAAAATAATACCATCAAGTAGTGAAATAAGGATTACCTAATAGGCCTGTGGTAAATCTAAGGATAAATTCTAGTTTTCTTCTATTCTAACCTAAGTGCTTTATTCACTTGACTGCTGCATTCAGTTTGATTGAGCCAAATGATAACACTAGAGTTATGTTCAAAATGTTCTAACTACAGAAGTTCTTTGAAACTCTAAAAATATATCTCATTTACATAGCATACTGCATATTCAAAGCACTGTGTAGGCATCATGACATAAGCATTCACTGTCCCAGAAACAGCAACGGGGAACTGTTATGCATATTTTACAGTAGAAAAAACCTGAGTCAGAAGGGTGAAAAAAGCTCAGCCAAGACCATGAGTAACTGGTAGATGCAATTAGGAACTAGGCACAGCTAATTTTGACTTTTAATTCACTTCTCCAAATTATGCTGCTTCTCAAGGATGCAGCTCCTTCACTGGGATCCTAGATAACTTTGTGACTGTTCTTTTCACCATGTTGAAAGGAAAACAAAACAGAAGGAGGGAAAACACAGCTGCAATTAGCTGTAAAAAACTGCCAATAGGGCTTTGTAAATCCCTTGAAGGCTCTGATAATTAAAGGATTGTCAACACTGATTCTTCACTGTCTGAAAGAGGTGTCTATTATTCAGAAAAAAAAAATAACTCTCTGCCTTGTCCTTAGATGTAGCTAGTTTTAAATAAAGCCTAAGAAAGTATTAAACTGGTAAAGCTTTGAAGAACTTAGTCTAATTACAACTCATTAGTCTGTTGTTGAGAGAGGGACAATTTTAAAATGCAATTCTCCCTCCGTTATTTCTTATAAAATATGGAAAGACACTAGTTCTTTTTCCATGTTAGTCTGCATATTATCAGAGGAAAACACAGCTCTTTCAAGTGTTTTATAAAACTGGGTATTTTCTGAATACTGATGCCTTAGCAGTTTGACTGGAGAGTGAAGGAAACAAGTTTCTTAGCGTGAAAGTATTTGATAACAGCTGTAGAAGAGCCTTTGCATAAACTATTGTAGAGGAATAGATTTTTATCTGTTTTATTCTTGAAATAAGGCAAATTAACGGAAGTTTCTAAATACTTTTTATGTAAGTCCATTCTGTAATTTTGATTAAAACAGAAGTAAAGGACTAATTATACTTTGTGACTGATTTTCTTTCATTTTGTCCCAAATGGCAGTTAAATATATCTACAGTCACAAGGGAAGCTTAAAACTGTGTTCCATAACATTGGTCCATCCATGAACAATCCTTTCCAAGTAAATAGATAAAAAGTATTGTTACTATTTTCGCTCCAAGAAGATACTCTCCAGTGTGGCTGTCTCTGTGCTGTCAGATCTGGATGAGATAGCTGTAACCTTTAATACCACTGTTCTAGTAAGCTGTGTTTTCCCACTTTATATGGTCCTGCACAACCTGCACTAGATGACCTTTCTTGAGCAGGGGAGTTGGACAAGATGGCCTCCAGAGGTCCCTTCCAACCTCAATCATTCTCTGATTATTTTCCTAGGGTCTGGAAAGACACCAAGAGCCAAGCTGATGGTTTTGTGAGGTTAAGTGAGCTGAAACAAACCATTTCTTACTCATGACTTAATTGCTATCAACAATAGGCAGTTCTTCCTTCACAATGATAAATTTTCTCTAAGTATTTTTATAATCAGCACTCTGGGAAGTGCCAATCTAGTAGTTTCTCTTTCATGATCTTTAACACATTGTTAAATTTAAATTCACTTAAGTTATTTTGAGTTATAACAATACAATTAATGTAGTTTCTGTAATAAACACAGAGAGGCCGTGCTAATGACACATTGATCTGGAGTCACAAAGACCTTTAGCAGCTTTATCTTGATTTGAGTAAGAGTGGAAACTTAAAGGTCTTTGTGACTCCAGGTCACATTTTGGGGGAGGAGGTAGAGTACATTCTCCACTAGTGCACACTTCTCAGCTAAATAAGCAAAAAAATAAATATTTTTATTGTCCTATGTGTTATTTTTAGATGAAACAGGGAACCAGGAATAGACTTTTAGCTGGACTTGGTAACTGTGAGCCAAATACTGTTTCAGTAATCGCGGGTTTTCCCTGAAGTGATTCAACTGAATTAAGTTAGACCTGATTTACCATTTTGTTACTAAAGGAAGAATCAAGCTCATTATTTTCTAAAAGGTCCATTTGATGTACAATACTTGACAAACCTAGTTGCGCTTAATAAAATTTCCATTTTCTTGCTTTGTTTGTTATGAAATGTATCAACACCCTTTCAGACTTGAGGAATTTTTTTGTAAAGTGTCTTTACTAGGTCCTAGAACAGTGAAGCAAAATTCAACAGCGTTTTCTTCCAGGTTTCCAGCAAATGGACTTGCATTACTCTGTTACATGGTGAAATATCTCCAGTTCATGAAACAACCAGGTAAGGGAAACAGAATTAACAGTGGCAAAATTGTTCAGTTATGTGGTAGAAAACTTAAAAAAAATGTGATTGTCATTGATTGCATTATATTTAAAGGATATCAAGAATAAAAACATCAAAAGGTACAGCTGTGAAAACTTGTACAGAACAATGAACTCAGTGGGGTTTGTTGTTTGTGATAAACTTAATGCTTGGGTTATATTCATATAGCTTATTCCCACAGCACTAGGGTTCCTTTTCCAGCCTGCATCCAGTTGTTTGCCATCAGCATCTTTGATAGAGATTACCAACCAGTCAGATCTCCCTTTCTGCTGCTTTTACAACTGCCCACCCTGCTCCCCTGCTGCCCTTTTGATGAAAATATTCAAGTTAGCAATGATGTACATTTTTAAACTTTAACTATTTAATGTAACATGGTATATTTTGGCTCAAATGGGTTAGGAATCATCCAGATAAGCTGCTGCAGGTGGTAGAGGACAAGTGAACAAGCCTTTTAATTTGATTACTATAAGACTCCTCAACTGTTTAGAAACTAAGACAATAAAGAAACAGCTTAGATGATAAATGCCTTTAGGGATGCACTACCATGGATGTGAGTGCCTGCCATCCTGCCTAGTAATGCTACATCCAGAACAGTTTCCCTAACTTGCCTTCCAACCATGACACCTTCTAAACCTCTTGAATCTTAATTCTACTGTCTTCTTTCCTCTGTCTTCATCATATTTAAACCCTGCTGTTTAAACACAGCCATTTCAATTTTTTCCCTACCTAGTAAAATTGCCAGCAATGCTGGGTTGGTGACAGCAAATTTCTCTGTGTAGTAGCTGAGATAACTGGTTGCCTCTACAACAGAAATTTGCTTTGCAATACTAAAGCAATGGTGAAGCAAATTTCCTGATTATTCTTCCCATATCAAAAGTTCTGGTGCTCACAAAACCAGATTCCTTTTGGAGGTAAGTAGACTGGAAGTTTCACTCCAGGTATATACCAAAGAGCCCAAACCCGCAATGGCCATATAACAATCTGAAACAATGAATGAAAAGGCAAGTGCTCGAGCTACACTGCCCAAGTCACAGAAAGCAAAGTCAGGGACTGGAAGAATGAATAACTGCCCACTGTAGGAGAAGATCAGGTATGAGACCATCTAAGGAACCTGAAGGTGCACAAGTCCATGGGACCTGATGAAGTGCATCCATTGGTCCTGAGGGAACTGATGGATGAAGTTGCTAAGCTGCTATACATTATTTTTGAGAAGCCATGGCAGTCCAACGAAGGTCCCACTGACTGGAAAAGTAACCCCCATTTAGAAAAAGGGAAAAAGGGAAGACCTAGGGAACTACAGGCCAGTCAGTTTCACCTCTGTGCCTGGAAAGATCATGGAGCAGATCCTCCCGGAAACGATGCTAAGGCACATGGAAAATAAGGAGATGGTTGGTGACAGCCTACATGGCTTGACTAAGGGCAAATCGTACCTGACAATTTTGGTAGCCTTCTGTGATGGGGTTACAGCATTGGTGGATAAGGGAAGAGCAACAGTCATCTACTTGGACATGTGCAAAACATTTGACGCTGTTCCACACAACATCCTTGCCTCTAAATTGGAGAGACATGGACTTGACGTATGGACCATTTGGTGGTTAAGGAATTGGCTGGATGGTCACACTCAAAGAGCTGCAGTCAACGGCTCGATGTCCAAGTGGAGACCAGAGACAAGTGGAGTTCCTCACAGGTCGGTATCAGGACTGGCATTGTTTAACACCTTTGTCGGCGACATGGACAGTGGAATTGAGTGTGCCCTCAGAAAGTTTGCTGACGACACCAAGCTCTGTGGCATGATCAACATGCTGGAGGGAAGGGATGCCATCCAGAGCGACCTTGACAGGCTTGAGAAGTGAACCAATACAAACTGCATGAAGTTCAACAAGGCCAAGTGCAAGGTCCTGTACATGGGTCTGGGCAATCCCAAGCACAAATACAGGCTGGGTGGAGAATGGATTGAGAGCAGCCCTGAGGAGAAGGACTTGGGGGTAATGGTTGAAGAGAAGCTCAACATGAGCGGGCAAAGTGTGCTTGCAGCACAGAAGGCCAACCGTATCCTGGGCTGTATCAAAAGAAGTGTGACCAATAGGTTGAGGGAGGTGATTCTCCCCTTCTACTCTGCTCTTGTGAGGCCCCACCTGGAGTACTGTGTTCAGCTCTGGGGCCCCCAACAGAAGAAGGACAGGGACCTATTGCAGATAGTCCAGAAGAGGGCCACGAAGATGACCAGAGGGCTGGATCACCTCTCCTATGAAGACAGGCTGAGAGAGTTGGGACTGTTCAACCTGGAGAAGAGAAGGCTCCAGGGAGACTTCATAGCAGCCTTCCAGTACCTGAAGGGGGCCTACAAGAAAGCTGGAGAGGGACTTTTTACAAGAGCATGTAGTGATAGGACAAGAGGTAATGGTTTTAAACTGAAAGAAGGTAGATTTATATTACATATTAGGGAGAAATTCTTTACTGTGAGGGTGGTGAGACACTGCAAGAGGTTTCCCACAGAAGTTTTGGATGTCCCCTCCCTGGCAGCATTTAAGGCCAAGTTGGATGAGGCTTTGAGCAACCTGGTCTAGTGGAAGATGTCCCTTCCTGTTGCAGGGGTTTTGGAACTAGATGATCTCTAAGGTCCCTTCCAACCCAAACCATTCTATGATTCTGTGATTCTATGAACAGCTTCCAGCCACACACACAATGGGGACTATTTGTTCAGGAGATCAGGGAAAGTCTAATCCATTCTAAAAACCCTAACTTCACAGGAGATAGGTGCCTAAGTACTACCTCCTTTAACATGGTGATCTGCACTTGTTCCAGAGCAGATTTGCATTTACTTGTAAATGTAGACACAGCTACACAGGCACAGGTCAGAGCTTTAATTCTTGGAGGAACATTTAATATAATGTAGCATGTGCTTCCAGAGCTATATTCTGAGACATTTAGGAATCCAGTCCCACCTCTCTTTGTGTACCTTGAGCTAATTCCAGTACTGGATGTTTTAAGACTTGGCAGATGGTAGGTTCCTGGCCTCCCTCCAGCCACCATCTGTGGCCAGCCTGCTGCCACTCTTCCTGAAAGCAGTGTTTAAGGGCATCCCACCTGGATTGTCCCTCCTTGAAGCACAGTGGTCAAGATGCATGCCATGCTTACTCCACCATTATTACAACGTCACGTGATTTCTTTCCACTTCCCTCCCTTTTGTAAAATCCTGAATATAATTTGCACAGTTAGTATGATAACATTCTGTAGAGGAAAAGATAAAATATAGAGGTCTCTGGAAAAATAACAATTGCAAATAACTTCTATAAAAATATTCTGAAAACACTGAAACAGAAACAAACAAATACCCTCTATTTGCTAATTCTCTGAGCCCTGATCTTCAGCTGTTGCTCAGCATAGTACAGCTAGGTTGATGAGTCTTCAGATCAGCAAAGGTTCTGTAATTTTTTTATACATAGAGGATTTGAGAGACTTTTTTCTTAAGTGTGGATAAAATAGTCAGGGCTTAATTATTTAATTTATTCTTAGACAGAGCTGGACAGTTTCTTGCATTTATTTCTTTTGCTGTCAGAACATAATTGCGTGCAGTATTTGGGGCCAGGAGTTCGGGGGAAGAGGAAGTTGATCTGAAAGGAAACAGTTTCTGGATTGCCATGTATGATAAGACCAGTTGAGCTATCTGTAAGAAAACTGGAAGGAAATATCTCAGGGGTATTGGTTTTAAAAAAATAGTACAAATTACATAATCTACAAATGTATTTGATTTTAAGCAATATTTATTGAATATGACATAAAATTAGAGATGTTGAGTACGTCACCATTATGATTTACTCGTTATGTACAGTGATCACAGAATCACAGAATGACAGAATTTTCTTGGTTGGAAAGGAACTTTAAGATCATCGAGTCCAACCATTAACCTAACACTACCAAGTCAACCACTAAAAAATATCCCTAAACAATATCCCTAAGCACTACAACAACTCGTCTTTTAAATACCTCCAGGGATAATGACTCCACCACTTCCCTGGGCAGCCTGTTCCACTGCTTGATAACCCTGTCCATGAAGAACTTTTTCCTGATATCCAATCTAAACTTCCCCTGGCACAACTTAAGGCCATTTCCTCTTGTTCTATCGCTTGTTACCTGGAAGAAGAGACTAACGCCCTCCTCGCTACAACCTCCTTTCAGGTAGTTGTAGAGAGCGATAAGGTCTCCCCTCAGCCTCCTTTTCTCCAGGCTAAACAACCCCAGTTCCTTCAGATGCTCCTCATAAGACTTGTGCTCTAGACCCTTCACCAGTTTCATTGCCCTTCTTTGGACTCTTTCCAGCACCTCAATGTCTTTGTTGTAGTGAGGGGCCCAAAACTGAACACAGTATTCAAGGTGTGGCCTCACCAGTGCTGAGTACAGGGGGATGACCACTTCCCTTGTCCTGCTGGCCACACTATTTCTGATACAAGCCAGGATGCTGTTGGCCTTCTTGGCCACCTGGGCACACTGCTGGCTCATATTCAGCAGGCCATCAATCAACACCCTCAGGCAGCTTTCCGGCCACTCTTCCCCAAGCCTATAGCGGTGCATGGGGTTATTGTGCCCCAAGTGCAGGACCCAACACTTAGCCTTGTTGGATCTCACACAGTTGGCCTCAGCCCATCGATCCAGCCTGTCAAGATCCTTCTTGCAGAGCCTTCCTAGTCTCAAGCAGGTCAACACACCTGCCCAACTTTTTGTCATCTGCAAACTTACTGAGTGTGCACTCGATCCCCTCGTCTAGATCATTGATAAAGATACTGAACAGAACTGGCCCCAACACTGAGCCCTGGGGAACACCACTTGTGACCAGCTGCCAACTGGATTTAACTCCATTCACCACAACTCTTTGGGCCGGCCATCCAGCCAGTTTTTCACCCACTAAAGAGTATGCCCATCCAAGCCATGAACAGCCAGTTTCTCCAGGAGAATGCTGTGGGAGACTGTGCCAAAGGCTTTACTAAAGTCCAGGTAGACAATATCCATAGCCTTTCCTTCATCCAGTGAGCATGTCTTCTTGTCATAGAAGGAGATCAGGTTAGTCAAGCAGGACCTGCCTTTCATAAACCCATGCTGACTGGGCCTGATCGCCTGGTTGTCCTGTACGTGCCCCATGATAGCACTCAAGATGATCTGCTCCATAATCTTCCCTGGCACCGAGGTCAGACTGACAGGCCTATAGTTCCCCAGATACTCCTTCCAGCTCTTCTTGTAGATGGGCATCACATTTGCTAATTTCCAGTCAAGAGGGACCTCTCCGGTTAGCCAAGACTGCTGATAAATGATGGAAAGTGACTTGGTGAGCACTTCCGCCAGCTCTCTCAGTACCCTTGGGTGGATCCCATCCGGTCCCATAGACTTATGCATGTCTAAGTGGCATTCCCCTGTGGATTATGGGGGCTTTATTCTGCTCCCTGTCCCTGTCCTCCAGCTCATGATGCTGGGTACCTGGAGTAGAACTTGCCTTGCTACTAAAGACTGAGGCAAAGAAAGCACCTCATCCTTTTCCTCATCCTTTGTCACCGTGTTTCCTCCCGCATCCAGTAAAGGATGAAGATCCTCTTTGGCTCTTCTCTTGTGGCTATGTATTTGTAGAAACATTTTTTATTGCCTTTTATAGCAGTGGCCAGATTAAGTTCTAGCTGGGCTTTGGCGCTTCTAATTTTTTCCCTGCATAGCCTCACAACATCCTTATAGTCCTCCTGAGTGGCCTGCCCCTTCTTCCAAAGCTCATAAACTCTCCTTTTTTTTTCCTGAGTTCCAGCCAAAGCTCTCTTCAAGCTCTGTAATTTGTGTGATTACACAAATAGTTATGGTAGGCAAGTATCCACTTACAAAATCTTCAGAAAGAGCTCAGGACCTAAAAGAGTCACAGACATATTGACAAGCTTCATGTCAATGAATGTCAAAATATGTACAAGGACATTCAATTCCCAACTCACTCACTGACGTGATATTATCTAAATATTCTCAAGTAACTCTTAGGATTACATATACTTTAGATATATATGTATTTTACTCTGACTGAATAGAAAATGGAAATATCTCCTTTAAAATATCATGTATCATGGAACAAATAAGGTTTAGAAAAGCTACCAGATTGCAGGATAAAAAAGCAAAGCAAGCCTCAAAATCTGTTGATGTTGCCCACAATTTTTCTGCTTAATAACAAGAAAGTCTAAAATTCTGATTTGCTTTTAGGTCTCCTAAAAGAAGTATATTAACACATTTGTCAAGATGTTCTTCTTAAAGTAAAATGAGGATTTGTACATTGATTACCAATATCAATAAAACAGTCTGATTAAAAAAAAAAGAAAGAAAGAAAGAAAGAAAGAGCTCAGAATAAACACCGTTGGGGGAAAACAAAAAAGGCAAAACAACAACAAAAGCTATGTGCTTGGATTTGCAGTCTTTATTTTCATTACAAATATATAAACCCAAATTTATCCAGGTACATCTTAGTTCACTTTCATTGTATCGTAGTGCTTATGAATAGCCCTTAATTATATCTTCACATCCAATTTTCTTCACATGTGGAACTCTCCATCAGTCTCCTTATGGACAGAGCTCCTTTAGAGCAGCCTGTCCCCACCCTGTTGATTAAGCAGATTAAGCAGCTATCTAGAGTGCTGTGAAAATTATCTGTGCCCTGGGAGTCCTCAAAGGGATCATGTTCTCTCCTGTATATTATTCCCCTGAATACAGAAAGTTTTCTTCTCTGTAGACCTTTTAATAACATTGTTAAATAAAAGTTCAAAGTACTCTATATTGCAAGAGGGAGTCAAGGTACAAGGGTTTACATTCCTAACCATCCAGGTATTTTGGGAGATATTTGAATTCCTTAGGCATTCTTGACATTTTTCTAGTATTTTCTGTGTTAAAAATGTGGGTCTCATTTCAGCCACACTTTCAAATTCTATGTGCATAGACTGAATGCCTTCAGACACTCCTTCAGCTACAAATGGTAACTGCTTCCCAACTTCTTTAGAAAGCTCCAGCTAGAGTTGTGATAGAGTGACTTTATTTTGCCCTTTTCCCTTCCAGCTTCCACTTCTCCCTCACAAAACAATCCTGCTTTGCAGCCATATTTTCCCTTGCTCATTTTCATCAAACTTTCGTATTTCTTTCCAAAATATGAATTTAATAAAACCTCCCTCACTTTGTATGATGTCTTTTCTCTACAGTATTTCTCACTACCTCATTTTCCCTTCTTTGTAAATCTCTTTTGAGCATAAAAATTACAACATATCACTTATCTGTGGTAAAACACTTCAATCACACTGTAGGATGGTTTGTTGTTTTCTTAAAAAAACCCAAGATTTAGAGCGGTAACTTGGGGATGCAAATTCCTGTTTTATTGATTCTGTCATCATGTCATATGATACTGTGCAATATATCTGTTCCAGTAAAGAATTCATCAATATCCAGCTACTTAAATGACTAAATCAGTTGTTAACTTCCCCACCTTACCTTAGTGCTGACTTGATTATTATGAAGCTTAATACTTGAAACATTTTCATTCTTGAATATAAAGAATTCTCAAAGTAGAATTAGTGATATCTTCTTGTCCATTATAAAGGGATAACTTACATGAGATATGCCTCTCTTGTGAGGATGGCAATGGTAAACTTAGCCTTTGACCCTAGCTACTGCACCGTACTGTCTGACGTTATGTTTTTATTGAAGACGGCTATACAGATATATTTCTTATCCCTCTCATTCCATAATGCATTGTAATATGATTTAAGACTGATTTTCTGGTTTTCTTTCTCTCTCTAAATTACTTGCATAATAGGTGCTGGAGCAATTCACATAGCAGTAAACATTACCTTGTACAGCTTCTGCAGTTATGAGCCCAGGTGACATTATTGCCTCTCACATGTTCCACGAATGAGGAGGTTATCATTTAATTAACCCTGATAATGTCAAAAGGAAATGCATAAATGTCAAGCTATTTCCAACAATTTTTTTACAGATGAGCCTGGAAGAACTAGTAATAGCTCATATAAAGGTGGTGCATGCTGAGCAAAAATAAAAGTAATAAAATAGAAACAAACACCAAAACCTTTTTTAGTGTGGGGTTTTACTGTTATCTTTTTTTAGCATAACCAATTACAAAAAGATACATTTTATTTAGCAGTGCAATGGCTGAGGACTTGACAAATGTGAACGCTGACAAAGAAAAGAAGCCATAAAAATGTATGCTTAGAATTTGGTCTTGTAGTTATAAATTAAATTTGGATTCACCTATTTCAATTTACTGAGTCAGTCTTGTAATTTTTTTGTGGTGTTGAACAGCTCCAATAAGTCATTTGAAGAGTATATTATAAGGCACTATTTGAATGTAGATGGTGCAATCTAAATCCATGATGGGTGTTAGAAAAAATCATTTGCATTAAAAATGTTTGAAAACAGGATATTCTTAACATATGCATACATATATACAACTCTCTTCATATAGGCAAAACATCTTGCTTTTTGAACAAGATCATTACACTTGTATATTAAATTCCACAACACTCACCACCGCCACTATTCAGCATAAAGAGGTGTTTTTCCATCTAGTCATTAATGAGGGTGATAAAGCTAGCATTAACACCTAAAAAGAAACTAACACCCACTACTTCAATGTTTATTGAAAGCCCCTGCTTTCTGTTTGATGGGCTGACAACTCATGCAGTGACAGGTTATAAACTTGACAATTTATTATGTCCATCATTTCCAAGAATGACACATGCTGTGACATAAGAAGCTATTTTAGCTCCAGAGACTTACCATATTAACAGCTCACTTTTTGTGCATTTCATTTTAATAATAAATTTATTAAAATGTTATCCTAAACACTCTAAATTTATGCAGGTATTGCCTTATTCTTTGCAGGAATGTATTTTCTAGAATATTCCTTTTAAGATGACTTAGGTAGGATTTTTAATATTCTCATAGAGTTTGTTAGAACAGTTATCAAAATTAAATAGTCACCTCTGCTCTAGGGAAAGTAAATATAAATGCACTGGAAAGCTTTTTTTTCTCCTCTAAGACAGACTTTAAAAAAAATCTGTTATGGAATGGCTTTTCCCTGCCTGAGGCAAGCTGAAAAATCACGATGCCCCACAAAATTAATATTGTCTGAGTGGTTTTTATTCCTGTAGTACTCAGCAGCTCTAAGTGACACTATGTCTGTTGTGGGATAGAGAAGGTAGCCCTTCTTTTTGTACAGACATTGGTTTATTCTGAACTGATTTTGATAAGAGTTGTTTTTATTCCCTGTGTAAGGATAAACAATACAAGTTGCTTCAACACAAGGGTTTTTAGTAGCCATCAGCTCTCTGATTTCATCCCGTTTTTATTTTATAAAGACTTTTGAAAAGAAGCCAATGTGAACCCAAGTGAATACAAACTTTTCTTCAAATTATTTTGGTAAGTGGTCTCTGTGTGGTGGTAGCTCTTTTGAAGTATTCATTTGGCATAAAAAAACATGCTAAAATGTCTATATATCATTACCAGTTAATTAGGAAAGCTAAAAATAACCAGCAGAATATTTGATCATTCCACATTTTATTTTCTACGTGAGCATGTTAGCAAATCTGATTAAAAAGTTTCCACTGCCGGATTTCTGCATAACATTTTCCACATGCATTCTTGTGAAGATTAGTTTCATGAATGCTGTATGTAAAACTCCCAGTATAGTGAGTAAAATTAATACTGCACTTGTAATTGTAAACATCATGATCCTGAAATTGCATGATGAGCATGATTCTAATCTACCTGGGGCACAGAAACATACCACATGTAGTAAATGCCTGATCAAAACAGATTATCATCAACATATTCTGTAAGAGGTACCAGTCAAACACACCACAAACAAACGAAAAAAAAATTGAAGACCAAAAGATTCAGAAGGATGATATAATATAGTTTTTGTGTAAGAAAAAGTGGAAAACAGGAAAATAAAACCAAAAATCATCCTCTTCCTAATTATTTTCAACACATTTATGTACAAGTGTAAGACTTTTAATGAGAAGTGATTTTTGAGTGGTATCCTGAGAAATCTTTTGCAGTACCTTGTGCTATATTAACTATCTTTTATTTAAACTACAAAAGTTAGACCTTGTGTTCCTTATGAGTTTTAAATCCTTCATTTAGAGTATGAGTGTCCCCTCCTTACCTCAAAATATTATGGGGAAGCTCTTAACTTGTACACTTCTTTTTCTTCACAGTAATAGTAATTCTGTACTGCAATATCATTCGTACAAGGCATTGCTTTTCTGAAAGTATCAATTTTTATCTTACTGCCTAAAAATATCCCAAATAAATCTAAAGAAGTGGAAAATGTTACTATTCTTGTCTGTTTTCACAGTTGTCCTTTTGAAAAACGCACACTATATTCCTGAATATATTTAAGGCCTTTGTCCTGCTTTCGCAACATTGCTCTGAGCTATAAGAAGAATAAATACCGACTTTAAATGTGAGCACTAGACCAACACATAATTCTATTTTGACTTTCTTTGTCTTGGATCCTAACTCTAACAAATAAACCCAATGTTCACAGATGATGCCTATATCTGTGCTCAAGTATCACAGTGTCATTTGTATGCTCGTTGTAGCTACCAGAGCAAAAAAGGAGGTTAGAAGTTCAGCCTGCATTCTGTTGTTTAAAAAATATGAAAACCGACATTCTCACACATGTGCCTAAAATTAGACACCAACCAATATGACTTCTGTAAATGTTGGCACTGGTTCATTTCAGAGGAAGAAGTAAACACTCAGGACCTGTAAAAATGAGGCCACTCTGTTTACATCTGGCCTACATGGTGGGGTTTTGTTTGTTTGCTTTTATAAAGCCCTGCCTTTGTACAGCAAGTGATCCTGTATATGTGGACCTGTTGATACTTCAATTATGTGATTAAAGAAAAATACTAAACCATGGTAAAGCAGTTCTCAAGAGATTATCTCTGTGCTTGTAAGGTTGTCATTCTTCCTTTCTGCATTTATTGTTATGAGATCAAAATATATCAGACACTATCTATGTCTGTCAAATACATATTTGAAAAAAGTCTTGATTTTATTTCCAAATGATTGACTGAGAAAAAATTTTTAAAATAAATTTTTAATATTTATTGTTATATGTGAAATTATTTTACACTTTTGAGTTTTTGTGTGAAAATATAGCACATCCTATACTTATCTGTATTTTTTCATACCAAACCAGAGAAAAGAAAGCTAAGATTTTGAGCTGGAGGCCTAGAAGTTGCAGTAACCTTTTATAATGCCTCATAAGTGTCGTAAGACAAAGGTCCTTTCACACTATAACGTAAACTTAGCTGTCTTATTCTGCGTAGGACCCACTGACTTGGATACACTTGACCGTTTTATTTTGTACTTTATTTGCACTGGGGGAAATATTACCCATCTTTTGTAAGACTGATATACATAAAAATGAAGTGCTATGTTTTCCAGTTCAAGAGACTTAAGAATACAATTGAGGTAGATACACACATAAAAGTTTCTACATCTTTAAAATAATTGCTCATATTTATGACTGTAATTTCATTATGAAATAAAAAATAAAAAGCATATGTTAAGAAACCAAATTAAAATTTTCTCTTGCAAGATGTATAGGACATTGTAAAAGAAGTTACCACATTATTTTAGTATGGGTAGTCTAACTAACGCTTCTGAAAGAGTATATAAAAATCAAATGTTAAAGACAGAAAAAATTGGATCATTAAATCTGAAATAGTTGTACTATTAGTTTACAAGGAAAATCTGGCTTCATTGTGGTTTCATTGCTGACAGAGTTATAATCAGCTGGATAAGGAGAAAGCCCAAATAGGACCGAGTCCAAGTACATATTAAGATATTATGAAGTCATCAGTAAGCTTGCATATATTTTTCCTGGCTACCTATTTTATATATATATACACACATATATATATAATTCATTATTATCTCTCGCTCTGTCACATTACTATCTAAGTGGACACCTCCTCCTTACTTTACAGTACTGTAGAATTCAAGTAAAATTTGAAATATATTACCTACTCAATTTCAGTGCTTGATTTTACAGTATGAAAAAATAGTCATCAGTGGCTTTTGGGTATGCTGAGGTGAATGGTCTCAGGAGCTGTTCTGCTGCAATCAGAACTACAAACTGCAGCTCTCCTAAAGGGCCAGGAGCTAGGAGATTAAAAGGTGTTAAAAGAACCATTCTTTCACCTTCTTGTTTTGCCCTTATCACTGCAAGACTGGATAAAGAACTGTAAGGGAGTTCCACAAAGTCCAACATTTTTTTTTCCAACCTATGTGAGAATTATAATTCTTTTCCTCTGTTTTTAACTTTCACAGAGGAGATTTCTGCTATTGCCTGTCATACTTTTCAAGACATTATTTTCTTCCCTATAGGTCACAGCACCAGGCAGCTCAGGCCATCCCTAACTTCAGAAAGATTTCATGTTTGAGTTAAAAGCAGAATCAGACCTGAGGACTGTTCATCTAAAACTACAGCAACTTAGCTGCTCTTGTTGGCAAAAACACCAAAGATTTGCAGATCAGCAAATATAATGGCAAAGGGCCTAAAGTTTAACAAGTGCCTGACAGTTTTACTAATGCCTGATTGCTCGGATGTTAGAAACCACTGTCGTGCCAGAAAAGCCTAAGGAAGAAACAGAAGCCAACATTGTGGCTTGTTTGCTCTTGCCAAGAAGAATTGCTGTTATTATTAACTGATATAGCAATCAAAAGACACAGAGAGTTTAGATTTTAAAGATATGAGGCAATTCTTTCAAAATCAGCTACTTAGGAATCTATTTTCTATTAATCCTTCTTGCAAAACAACCTGTAAACTCAAGTTAGCAGGCACCTGGGGAGAGAAAGAGCAGCAAACAAAACAAGATGCATCATGAAGCAGGTTTAGGAACAAATATGGGAGTAAATTTCACAGAGAACCACACAGAATGGCTAAGGTTGGAAGGTGCCTATGGAAATCAACTAGAGCAGGTTGCACAGGGTCATGGCCAGTCGGAAGTTAAATATCTCCAAGGATGGAGACTTTGCAACCCCTCTGGGCATCCTGCTCTGGTGTTTGATCAACCCCACAGTAATTTTTTTTTCTTATGTTTAAATAGAATTGCCTTGTCTTTCAGTTTGTGCCTATTGCCTCTTTTCCTGTCACTAGACACCACTGAGAAGTGTCTGGTTCCACTTTACTCTTTCCCATCAGGTATTCAGACACATTGATAAGATTCCCCCTGAGGCTTCTCTTTCTCAGGCTGAATAGTCCCAGCTCTCTGTCTTTCCTCATATGATTCTCCAGTCACTTCATAATTTTTGTGGTCCTTCACTGGACTCACTCTGTGTCCATGTCTCTCCTGTACTGGGGAGCCCAGACATGGACTCCAGATCTGTATCACCAGGGTAGAGCAGAGAAGAATGATCAACTCCCTTGACCCACTGTCAGTGCTCTGCTGCATTGGGTTTCCATGGCAAGGTTTTTTGGGGAAGAGGGCTGTGAGGGTGGCTTCTGTGATAAAGCACCAGAAGATGCCCCATGTCAGATCAGCCAGTTTCAGCCGGCTCCAAAATGGACTCCCTGCTGGCCAAGCCTCAACCCATCAGCGACATTGATAGCGCCAATGTGATAACATTTTTAAGAAAGCATAAAGAATGCTGCAGAGCAGCTATGAGAGAGGAGTGAGAAAATGTGAGAGAAACAACCCCCAAGCAAGGGCAGTGAAGAAGGAGGGGGAGGAGATGCACAAGGCACCAGAGCAGATTTCCCTGCAGCCCATGGTGAAGACCATGGTGACGCAGGTTATCCCCTTGCAGCCTGTGGAAGACCATAGTGGAGCAGATATCCACACTGTAGCCCATGGAGGACCCCATGCTGGAGCAAGTATATATGCCCTGAAGGAAGCTGCAGCCCATGGAGAGGAGCCCATGCAAGAGCAGGTTTTCTGGCAGGACTTGTCGCCTGTGGGGGACCCATATTGGAGCAGTCCATTCCTGAAGGACTGTACTCCATAGAAAGGACCCATGCTGAAGCAGTTCATGAAGAACTGCAGCCTGTGGGAAGGATCTGTATTGGAGAAGTTCCCTAAGGAATGTATCCTGTAGGAGGGACCCTTGATGGAGCAGGAGAAAAACGTGAGGAGGAAGGAGCAGCAGAGACAAAACTTTACGAAATAACCACAACCTTCATTCCACATCTCTCTCTACTGCTCAGGGGAAGGAAGTAGAAGAGTTAGAGTGAAGTTGAGCGTGGGAAGAAGGGAGGAGTGGGGGCATGGTGGTTTAGTTTTGTTTTATTTCATACTACCCTACTTTGTGACAATTAATTGGCAATAAATTAAATTAATTTCCCCAAGTTAAATCTGTTTTGCCCATGATGGAAATTGGTGAGTGATCTCCCTGTCCTTATTACCCATGAACTTTTTAATTTGTAAATTTGCAGTAAATTTGCAGATGACACCAAGCTGGGTGGGAGTGTCGATCTGCTGGAGGGTAGGAAGGCCCTACAGAGGGATCTGGACAGGTCAGATAGATGGGCCGAGACCAACAGCATGAGGTTCAACAAGAACAAGTGCCGGGTCTTACACTTTCGGCCACAACAACCCCATGCAGCTCTACAGGCTGGGGGAAGAGTGGTTAGAAAGCGGCCCGGCAGAAAGAGACCTGGGGGTGCTGATCGACAGCCGGCTAAACATGAGCCAGCAGTGTGCCCAGGTGGCCAAGAAGGCCAATGGCATCCTGGCCTCTATTAGGAATAGTGTAGCCAGCCGGTCTAGGGAAGTGATCGTCCCTCTGTACTCGGCACTGGTGAGGCCGCATCTTGAGTACTGTGTCCAGTTCTGGGCCCCGCACTTCAAGAAAGATGTTGAGGTGTTGGAGCGAGTCCAGAGGAGGGCGACCAAGCTGGTGAAGGGTCTGGAGGGTCTGACCTACGAGGAACGGCTGAGGGAGCTGCGGTTGTTTAGCCTGGAGAAGAGGAGGCTCAGAGGTGAGGTTATTGCCACCTACAACTACCTGAAGGGAGGTTGTAGTGAAGTGGGAGTTGGCCTCTTTTCCCGGGCAGCTAGCGATAGGACAAGAGGACATAGCCTCAAGCTTCACCAGGGGAGGTTCAGGTTGGACATTAGGAAGAATTTCTTTTCAGAAAGGGTTATTAGACATTGGAATGGGCTGCCCAGGGAGGTGGTAGAGTCACCATCTCTGGATGTGTTTAAGAAAAGACTGGACATGGCACTTCGTGATTCGATGATCCCTGAGGTCTCTTCCAACCTGGTTGTTTCTGTGATTCTGTGATTCTGTAACTTCCCCCTGTATTTCCTCCCCCTGTCCTGTTGAGAAAGAGGAGTGATAGAGCAGCTTGGTGGGCACCTGCAGCCAGCCAATGTCAACCCACCATATCTGCCTAATGTAGCCATTGGCCTTCTTTGCAACAAGAGCACATGGTCAGCTTGGTGGTCATCAGGACCCTCAGGTCCCTCTGTGCCAAGGTCCTTTCCAGCTGGTCAAGTCCCAGTGTGGACCAATGCCTGGGTTATTCCTCCCCAGGTGCAGGAATTGACATTCCCCTTTGCTGAACGTGATAAGGTTCCTTTCAGCGCACTTCTCCAGCTTGTCAAGATCCCTCTGAATGGCAGACACATCCATCTGGTCTATCATCCACTCCTTCCAGTTTTGTATCACCTGCACTGATGCTGAGGGTGTGCTCTGTCCCATCGTCCAGGTCATTAATAAAGATGTTAAAAGAGTATGGACCTTGGTATTGACCTCTGGGCTACTCCACTACACGCAAGCCTCCAGCAGAACTTTGTGCCACTAATCACAGTCCTCTAAGGCCAGCAGTTCAGCCAGTTTTCAGTCCACCTCCCTTTCCATTTATCTAGACCTTATTTCATTACTTTGTGTATCAGAAAGTTATGGGAGACAGTGTCAAAAGCCTTACTAAAGTCAAGATAAACAACATCTACTGCTGTCCCCTTATCTACTAGTCATCTCAGTGTAGGCAGTTGTCAGGTTAGTCATCCTTTGTTATATTTTATTAGTAGTAATGACTAGCATTTCTCTGAAAGAAGATTTTACATTTGTACATTATATTTGAAAGAGCAGTTTTCCTTTAAAGGAAAAAGATGAAATCTTAGCAGACCAGCTCAAGGCAGAATGAGCAGCAAAGGAGAAGGCAAAGACCTAGAATCAAAAGATGAAGGGATGCAAGCTGTGCATGTAGCTACAGAAGAGTAAAAAGAGACAAAGCTGAAGAATTAGGCCAAAGTTATAAACTACTCAAAGCTCGAAAAACACAAAATGAGGAGCCTGAACATGACATAGTCTGCGCAGGAGTGCTGGTGAAAGTATGAGGAAAAGCCAGATTTGATCAAAACAGTAGTCAGAGAGTGACTTTGCCGGTGGCATTTTTAATGGACTGAAAGAAGGGAAGACGTATCAGGGAGTGAGACTATAACTATCAGGAGCAAAAAGATAAAGAGTGCTTGGACAGAGTTTTGGTTTTGGAGTGGAAAAACAAGCACCTTATGGGGATGTGGAATGAAAAAAGACAAGATCTAACAAATGATACTGAACTGGGAGATAGAAAAGAAGATGAAAGTATTACAAAGGATTGCATGGTTGGTAAGCTTTGTGAGGCTGGGGGTAATGACAGATGAGAAGGCAGAGGAATGCATCACGGCAATTTTAGTTGCAAAAACCTGATCACATACATTGTCTTCCAGGACATTGGAAAGACATTGTCTTTCAGGAAAAATCTACAGAAATATCTAATATATTTGTCAGAGCACTGTCTTTCAGTTTACTGGCATTCTAATGCTCTAACTCCTGACCAATACGGTTTTTCCACAACGTACATATCATTACCCACTTATTATTTTTAAACTATATAGATTTTCTGTCCAACATTGTAAAATACAGTATTTTACTAAGAACAATATTAGAAATTATTTCATTTTATCATATATGACTTAGCAAACAGGTCACATTATCTCAACATAATATTCAAATAAACCTCATAACAGATATTATATATCACGTCAATCTGTTTTCTAAATTCAGCATATTGTTTGTTAAACATCCTTTGATGCATCAAGGATTTTTATCCTTGGCAATTTTAGAACAGGATCATTTTCTAAATTGAATAAATAACTACAGGTATGATAGAGAATGAAGGTTTTATAAACTATAATGCAATTCACAAAAACTGCTGGTATTTCAGATTCCATTTATCTGGGAAACCGGAGAAAACAACAGCAAAGGAAAACCTAATACAGACTCACCAGAGCTAAACTTTACAGGTGTTCTAGTGAACGTGCATTTTGATGGGTACTGTTAGCACTTACCTCTTCAACAGTTGATTATACTTGGGGATTGATCTATCATACATGTCTAAACTCACATTCACATATTATTGGATGTATTTACTATTAATTTCATATAGTTTTGTTAACACAGGACTTAGCTTTCTCCTTTGGTACTAACCCAAAATAAGACCTTCTTACTACTGACTTTTTACTCCTTTCTTGAAATACAATTTATTTGTTTACCTAATACATTACTTCCTGAGGCCTAATGAAAAAGAAGCTGGATGATGTCCTACAGTTCGAAAGTTAATATCCATTTCTCTATTAACCACTCGCTCATAAGGGCAGGATGGATTCCCAAAGCTTGTGTATTCCCAGCACCTCTTGACTTTGGTGAATATATTAATGTTCATGTTAGTGTATTTGCAAAAAATGGCCAGTTAAGCCATGTTTTTCCTTCACGAGCTATAAAAAATGAGGTTTGTTAGAACACAATTTTATGGTGTGTATGCAGTTGGCTTTACTAATCATTCTTGTAATTATTCCTTTAAAACATTTACTCCAACGTAAGATATATTTTAAAATAACAATCAGTTTATTATATAACCATAGAATCATAAAACAACCCAGGTGGAAGAACCTCAAAAGATCATCTGTCCAAGCTTTTGTGGGAAATGCAGCCTAGATGAGATTATCTAGCATCCTGTCCAACTGCATCTTGAAAACCTTCAGTGATGGGGACTGTACCAAATCCTTGAGAAGGTTCTTCCAGTGATTGATAGTTCTCACTGCAAAAAATTCCTTTCTTATATTGAGATGAAACCTCTCCAGTACAACTAGTACCCATTGCCCTTTGTCTTCTCCATGTGTCTACTTGTGAAGAGAAAGCCTCTGTACTCTTTGTACCCACCCTTTAAGTACTGGAATACTGTGATGAGGTCCTCCTGAACCATTTTTCTCCCTAACTCCTTCAGTCTTTCTTCATAGCACAGGTTCTCCAGCCCTTTGATCATCTTCGTGGCCCTCTTTTAGGCCCTGTCCAGTCTGTCTGCGTCTTTTTTGAATTACAGAATCACAGAATGGTTAGGCTTAGAAGGGACCTCTGCAGAGCATCTAGAGGGGACCAGAACTGGACACAGTACTACAGTACTGTTCCACTGCTTGATAACCCTTTCAGTGAAGAAATCTTTCCTAATATCCAATCTAAACCTCCCCTGGCACAACTTGATAATGTTTCCTCTTGTCCTGTCTCTTGTTACTTGGGAGAAGAGACCGACACCCACCTCGCTACAACCTCCTTTCAGGTAGTTGTAGAGAGCGATGAGGTCTCCCCTGAGCCTCCTTTTCTCTAGACTAAACAACCCCAGTTCCCTCAGGCGCTCCTCATAAGGCTTGTGCTCTAGACCCTTCACCAGCTATATAGGTCTATGCATTTTATTTAAAAAACAAGAAAAGTAAGAAAATATTTTTTAAAAAAAAAAAAAGAAAATGTTTTTGTTATAAAGTTGCTAGCAAAAGTTAGTTAAAATAAAAATAATCATTACTTCTCAACATTATTTGAGTTTCAAAAATTTATATCAAATTCTGTTTTTACAGAAAAAGGACAAACAAGATTTTTGCAAATTTTAATAGGAACTTTTATCAAAAGGTATTTACTGAAAAAGTAATGGAAGTTTAGCAAAATACATGTCACAAAATTCCATTGAACAAAGGGATGATACAGGATTTGAAATAGTAATAGGCATATCAGAGTTATGCCTTTAAGATACAAGAATCATAAAGAGGCTATATAAATCATACTATCCAGTTACAGACCAAAAAGACAGTCATTGTTCTGAATAATTTAAAACATAAGTAATCGGTTTCTTAAATAAATAAATAAACCCGTTATAGAGAAGTATTTGCATCAACAGTGGTAGAACTGTATACTGGCTCAAAATATAGTGTGCATCTTGTTATGTTGTGCTAGGCAAAGAAGATAAATGTGAAGAAAGATTGCTTCAAGTTTGGTGCTTAAAAGATGTAGGGATTGCCCAGACTGTATCTGAGATGAGGTTATGTCTACATAGACTTTAAAAACAAAACCATTTCTTATTATCTGAGATAAATGCTGATGTCATCTTTCTTGCTACACAGGAGGAAGAAAGAAGCAACACTTGTTTCTGCTGCAGCATGCAAAGACATGATGTGGGAATGTTTATTGAAGCAGCACAGTAAGGCAGAAAGTAGATGACACAGAAAAATGATTTTTTAAGAAGGGGTAAAACCAGTGCAATGGAGGATATGAGCAGTGCTGTCACAAGAATGATACGAATGTTGAAGATGCCTAAGTGACATAAAAGGGCCTTGGGAGCAAAGGCAGAAATGGAACTTCTTTAAGGATGTTCCTTTTGCTAAGAATGTCTCTGAACATGCCAGACAATAAAGCACACTGAAATGAAATCACAAAGGATTTTTTTCCCTCTGGGGAAGCCATGTAAATGATTTCTCACAGCATAGAATAGCCTTATGGGCTAAACAGTGATGCTATCAAATCCCATTTGTGCGTATTAGGTAGCAACCTGTGCAAACATTCAGTCCTCCCAAAGGAGTAGTCAGTTTATTTTCTCATACAGTATTCATACATATCTGTGTTCACATTACTACAGATATCTAGATTCCCTTAAAGCAACATTGTTTTTCAGCCACTTAATAGTGGTATTCAGTGAGTTCTGACTAATGTATTCTTATAACCAACTGTCATCAGTCTGTAATCACTTTATTTCTGAAAGTATTTTCACAAAACATGCATGTCCTTTCCTTTACTCAATCTGATGTTAAGATGATACACCTTTTTAGTGTGACAAACACTGGTGGGGAAAAGTTTGGGGACAGCTGGAGATGGATACCTTCAGTTTTGAAAGTCCCATTGGATACAGTTTGTAAGGCCTCTTCAGACTGTATTTCAGATCATGGTTAAGGATTTCATTTCATTTTACAGTGAAAGTAAACAGCAAGAGGCACAACTTTTGAAAATACTGTTCTCAAAAAGCAGATCATCCATTTTATTTCCAAGGTCCCAAATCACTGATGCGTGGGAATGCACTAGATTTTGGGCTGATAAGTCCCCTTTTTTCTCAGGAAATAGTTAAACCTATCTACTAGTAACTTGAAAATGGGGTAAGGAAAGCTCTTCATTTTTCCAGTTTTCTTTGAAAGTTTCCTCTGTTTATAGTCATCTTACTGAATTCTGATTTCCCATGTAGTGGTTTTAAGTTCAATTAAGTTATCTCCAGTGTACGTCAGTAAGGGTCAAATCTTAATAGTAGACTTTCCTGCATTTCTTTCAGCCTCTGACTTCTACTCTCCCCCAGATTATAAAAGAAAATATTCCTGTTAAATTTTTCTATACTGTCACACTAAATATATTTGACAAAGGGGGGTTTTTAGTATATTGCAGATTTTGTGCATAATTCTGACACAAAATTAACCGTACTGTATTTCATTTGAATTAAAATTCTTCTCTCAAGAAATGTCTTACCAAACCAGCAAAACACATATATAATCCTATTAGGGAAGCACTTCACATATGCTTAAATTTAGGCAGCAAGGCCTTTATACAGAAAATTTTAGCCACAATTTTCTGACTGGTATTGTTCAGCAGGTGAAAAATGGAAAATTAAAATTAAAAAAAATTAATAAGAAAGAATAATGGTTTCAATTGCCATTAATGTAGACAGGTTTTATTTCAACTAATTCAAATTATGTATTTTCTTTATTAATAATGGAGTGTTTACAGTAACCTATGTTTCCAGATCTTTCAAAGTTCTGCATTCTTATGGAATCTCCATGCTTTAGGGACAAGTAGAAGTAAAAATAACAGGTTACCATCAACTCTTTCTAAGTAATTTACTGATAGAAAATACTTAAAAAGTGAACAGACTCAAATAGTGACTAGTCTGTGACTGTCTGAAAAGTCTATATGTTTATCAGCATTCATTACAAATTACAGGAATGAAAAGTATCTACTAGGATTCTAAAGAAGGGGCAACAGAAAGGAAGAAAAGTATGTTACTGAAGTAAAAAAATGCTATGAATGAATGCAGTGAGAAGGTAGGGTGGGGCAGGGCAAGGAGGGAAAAAATACAAATTTTTTTTCCTGTCTATTTTTTTTTTTCCAAAACAAGCTATTGGTGTCCAATAAATACAATAAGTAGACTGGAATTGTTTTGCTTTTTAATATACCTTTATAGAATTTTGTTTGAAAGACACACTGAATTCTTCTGGGGTGTTGATATTTCTAAGATTGATAGGCTGACAAGTTTCAAGAAATAGTTACTCTCCCCTAGGGCTATTTAACTTCTGTTGAGGGTTTTCTGTTCTCACTTTAAATATTTTATGTGCAGACTCTTTAATGAATACAATTTAAGTGATGTGTTGTGTTTCATGCTGAACCAATGAACACTGTAAGTAAAACCACTCAGTCATGCTGATCTATTACACTATTGGTTTTAAGATATATATATCTCTCTCTCAGTGCATCCTAATATTTTTTCTGTGAAAGCAAATAAAACATTAGATAACTTAAGAACTATGAAATGAGAGAGAGAAAAGAAAAAGATATGCAAAACTGTATTGCTTGGTAGTGACAATGAAAATTTGTACAGAATAATCTTCTCAATTAACAAAAGGAAAAGAAAAGCAAAAATCTATCCTTGCTTTATATTCAACTAATCCTCTCTTTCAACAAATGATTAGATATGATATATTGAATTATATACTATGATACAAGACTGGTAAGATTTCAGCAGTTTCTTGTATGGGATTATTGTGTCATAGACCTTGGAAATTCTTGGGTAAAATTATTATACCAGTTTTACTTTGGACCCCCATGCATTATATTATTTATGTGTAAAAAACTAAAGGTGAAACACACACAAATGTAAAGGATCTTAAAAGGCTTTCCATGCAAATTAAGCCTGTTAATAATGTTTCATAGATGGAGTTATTAGTGAAACAAGAGTGTGAGAGGATGGAAGGCAGATTCACTAATAAACACCAGAGGCAGATTCACTAATAACGCCTTAATAAACTGAATATCACGTAGAGTTGCCTGAGCTGAGCAAAGAAAAACTGCAGTAACAACTCTTCCTCTGATTAGCCTATGCAAATGAAAAGGTGAAGCTACATTAATATTCTGGCAGAATCACAGTAAGAACAGACTGAAGTTTTTCATCCAAGCATGTGTTTGGGCAGCACCTGTGTGCTGTGATTGGGCAAATTTTTATAATCCTCTAAAGGATATTACAGAAGGTCTTGGACAAACTGCCTACAAGGAGGAGAATTTAAATCCCTAGGTAATATTTGCTTCATTCAAGAATTCTGTGGAAATCCTCTTTATTTTTAGGTCCATAACAAGATTCCATGTTACATGAGCCTATAACGGATGGAAAATTTCTTTACTTGTAGAATAATTTCAATAAACAATAATTACATTCTTTTTTAGAGCAAATCAAGTTTAGCACTTTTATACAATACCCTGATGACATTTATTTTTTGATTCAAGACTTTCTAAGGCAGACTTACCCACAGACCTGTCTCTTGGAGTCCCTTGATTTAAGAAAGGAATGGGCAAAAATCTGCAGAGTTGGGGAAATGGAACTAATCATGTGGGTATATCTAACCTTATCACCATGTGCTTGCATAGTTTAATTGTATGCCAACAATGGGAATAACATTAATTTCAGATATTATAATTAATCAGAAGACCATTAATGTAATAATTCATAAACAGATGCTTAATATTCTCACTTCAGAATGTTATTGACATACAAAGAAAGTGAACTTAATAATAATAATAATGTACTTAAAAATAGTTAATGTACTTATCTGTTTCTCAAATGTGTAATGTCTCAGATATGCTATACAGGAGTATAAAACAGAGAAGTAAATTCATCTCTTATACTGATCTTCTCAGCTACAGCCAGCACAGAACCTGAAATATGGAAATCTATCATCTTTCTTTACAAACAAATACAAAATGTTTAGTGAGCATTTCATATGCAGATTGGACAAGACTGCTAAAATATTCTGTTAATAACACAGTTCTGTCTGTGCTCAGAATTTGGAATCATTTATTGCATGATACATGTGTTCCATGTGTATAGGCTTAAAGTCAATATTAGAATATTAGCAAAGTCATTCTGTTGCAATTACTTTGCATTAGCTCTTTTGCTTGGTATATCCCAAATCAGTGTATTTAGCAACCCAATAGAAGGAGAATCTACCATTGTACTATGGGGCAATATGTTCCAAAAGCCAAGGCGATTCTAGAATATGATTAAAATGTGGGCTAATTTGTCACTTCATAATTTTATATCCTGATTTTCATAACTAATGGTTTAATTTATTAGCATACTAGAAACACCCTCATTGCACAGGTAAAATAATCATTACTATCTGGACATAATTAGCAGCATAGTACTGGCAGTATTACCATTTACAACTACTGTAGTAATATTTTAGAGGTTAATTTTGCTCCATTATGCAGTAGAATAATTGCCTTTACAAATGTAGTAAGTTCATTTTAAAAATCATGTGTTATAGCAAGATATTTAACAGCGACACAGCTTCACTTAACATATGCTAACCTGGTTTTGTTCACTTCTTATGAATATTAGTTAAAGCATATGAACTGATATGAACTGTTACTGTTTGTTTCAGTATGTATAGTTGTTTTCTAAGTGCATTTTAGTATGTATTTAAATCTGTTACGGAATGTGTATGCAATACCATACTGAGATGCTGATATTTTTCTAGAACCTTGACAGGCACACTTAAATCAGCTTAATTGCTCAGTGAACATCATCTTTTACTCTCATTCATTTTAATGCACCTTTAATAGAGACAGGCATTTTATTAAAAAACAACCTCATGGAATATATAATTTGACAGCCTGTATGAAATTTCTACTATAAATGCATAAACATTTGTTAAAATTGCTTTAGCATCTGTGGATTCTCACTTATTAGTTTTATTATAAAAATGAATTAGAAAATAAGAGACAGATGATTGGCAGCATTCCAGTGTGACCTATATTGGTATAGTGTTATAAATTATGACAATGGTTCAAGGTCGTTAGTCAAGTCATTTGCTTACAATTTAAGACCAAGCAACAAATATGGTTTTGAAAAAGGTTTCATAACATTTTCCTTTATTGTTTTTATTTAATTAGGACAAGTCAGTCATGTTACTCACAGATTTCAGGAAAGTAAAGTAGGCCTCTTTCCACTAAAATTTTTTCCAACACCAATAATTCTTTTTTGGAAAAGGGCTGGAGAAGTGAATTCCTCTTAAATTTTCTGTAGAATTGGCTTGAATACTCATAAATAGAACACAGGAAAGCAGAATTATTAGTGTTTGCAGGACTTACTTTTAAGGTCTTAATTTCTCTTGATAGAGTTAGGCAGAGATTTTTATTTTGGTCCACTGCTACCAAACAATCTGTGTGTGATACTTTATGAAAAGAGTAATGACTGTAAAACTATCAAAATAGTGATACACACACATGCACACACATATATATTCCTAATAGTTTTGGAAATACTTGAAAATTAAAACAGTGTCTTCAGAGATGGTTCTGATTTTCCTTCTTTTCTTAAGCACCGAAGACATTCTGCACTCTTTTATATTTTGGTTCATTTACACACATGTGAAGTTTTCAGAGAGGAGAGAAGGAAATGGAAGAAAAAGAGATGCTATTACATACAAGAAGCATTCTTTCGGAAAACAGAGCTCAAGTCCAAATGAGAAAATGAAAAATTAAATAAAAGGATGAGAACCACTGCCAGATTAAGTGTAAAAATAATGCATTAAAGAGAGTCAAAAAGAGTTTGAGTAACAGCTAACTAAAGGGAAAAACCTGTTAATAAATCTTCTTTAAACAAGTCAGTAGCAGGAAGCCTTCCAGCAGACTGTAGGACTTACTGACGATTAAGGTATAAAAAAAAAACCACTCAGAGGAGATAAAACTACTACACAAAAGCAAAATGAGCCCTTTGCATTAGCATTCACAAAGAAACTGAGAAGATTCCCATGCTTGAATTTTTATGGTGGGCAATTTTTCAGGGGATCTGTCTGAAATAGAAGTCATGGAAGAGACTGTGGTTCAAACAGAACCAATGCTAGCAAATATCAGGACTGAATGGTATTTATTCTATGCTTCCAGGCTGAGTCACAGCAGTTGTGTGTCATCGCCTCCTTAAAAATTCCGTAACACAAGTGGACAGTGGCAAATGTGACGTCACTTTTTTAGAAAAGTTTCAGGGAAGACATGGGGAACAGTGTACCTTTGTACTGGGCAAATTAGTAAAATAATAGCAAATGACAGAACTAATGGCACTCAGGTAAATGTGATCTACTTATGGGAACCAACCTCTTTTTTGTAAGGCTTCACAAAACTTTTAAGTTTTCTAAGGAAGTGAAAGAACAAGTGATCTTGTTTGGTTGAACTTCTTAAAGATTTTTCAATAAAGTTGGTCACAGAAGCACATAACAAAATGGAGCAGCCAAAGTGTAAGAGGTAAAGTTCACACATGGATTTGCAATGTTTGCTGCTAAAGCAAAGCTATTTTTGGCAGTAGAGGTAAAGGTCACTTGTAAAAACCAGCAGAACTTCTTTGAGTCTGAGTGACAGGGCAATAAAATGGCCAATGAAATTCAGTGCAAGTCACCATAAGGTGTGCATGTGAGGGATAAAACAATCTTAATGTGCATACAAAATGGTGAGTACTGAGGTGATAATTTCCATTAAGACATGAAACCTTGGAGTCACAATAATTTTATAGGAAAGTCTGATACTGTTGAGCAGTCAAAAAAAAAAAGATCAGTATTAGAAATCAGTGGGAAAGGAACATAAATCAAAACAGAGACCATGCTACAATATATATCTATTTTCTACCCGTATATTGTTTACAGTATACAGTTCTAGCTTTTTGGCCCTCTTGCTTCTTCTCCCCTTCTCTTACAAGTATATAGGAAAACTATATAGCAAATTTCTGGAGCTTTATTTAAAAGATGCAAAAATATATATGAAAAATCCTATGTTTTATCTGTCTGCCAGATAGGTACAAATATGAAAATAAAGGTCTTGTACTATAACAGTAAGTAAATCTTTTTTTCTTTTATTTGTTTTCCTTTTTCCTGTAAGGCTGTAATGAACATACCTTTTTCCCTTGAACTAATTAATATCTTCTTAAAGTATTGTCTTTTCATATTTGATAGACTATTCCTGATTACCACTTTGAAGTTATATATTTTTAGTCAGCCTTTTTGAAGAACTGTAATGGTGGAGGTAGGATGTTTTTAATCACAGAAAAAGCAAGGAGAAATGAGGTTAGTGATATCGCTGCTGAGATGCAGAGATGACTGCCTCTTTAGTGTTTCCTCCAGAGTCAGCTTTGACTATTTGGGGGACACTATATGTTGAAGAAAGTCAGAGTGGAGCTATGTAATGCAAGACCTGGTAAGGAGAATAGGAAAAAAACAGGTAGCTTGGGCATTTGCTACTCAGTTCTTAAAATGTTTCACTTCATCATTTCTTTCTTCTTAATTTCTATATAATTTCTTATTTTAAATTGATACAGATTTCCTTCTTAGTTTGTATTTTTTTCATTTAATCCTTAAAAGACATATCTAAAAAGTCATTGTAATGCCTTATCACAAAAAAATACACACTATATTTGAGTATGCAGTGAGACTTCATCAGAGAGCTAAGCATGTGTTTCAGATTTGTTCTGAAAGAAGATTTTTTTTACCTTGTAGCTTTATCTTAGTGCTTGCAATTTCATCCAGATTCCTTTAAGCTTCCCATAAGAGATTAAGCTGCCTTTAATGGAAATGAGATAAGGTCCTAACTAAACTGGAATTACTATAAAGCTATATACCATGTAAATCAGGTTGTCACATAGTTTAAAAAGTCATAGATAATACTTACATGCTCTTTCCTGAGGCAATAGTATCTGATTTGATACAGTAATACTCTTGCATCCACTACAGAAGCAGACCTTCATGCGTCTATTTCTTGCTTATAAAAAGATTGTTTTAAGGTTATCTTGAATTGCTATTACATTTTGAAACAGAAATGTCAATATTGTTCTTTGACAGAATTTCATTCCCACTCATATTCATTATAAATTTACTTCCACTAGACATTGAGGAGCTTTTAGTACATATAGGGTTTTTTGTGTTAAAAGATTTTCATCATTAATTTACAATAAAGTGTTAAAATTGCCATTTCCACCCTGACTAACCCATGAAATCAGTTGTCTGATTTACTGGGAGCTTAGCATATTTTTACAGATGTGATAGAGGGATAGATGGCTTCTGAGAAACAAGTTTGCTCTTTACAGATATAAAAAGTCTCATAACAAATCAATTCTGTCATGAAAGCTACAAGTGCAAGGCATACTCTGGATCATAGGATTTTTTTCTGAGCGTTTGTAGACTGAATATTTTGCTTTCATTACATCTTAGCTGAGCAGAAAAGGCCATTTTTATTTATTGATGTTTTTAGTCACATGGGAGCAAAATGGTTACTGTCAAAATTCCAGGTATGGGATGAACTTTCCACATCTCACAACGAATATTAAATTATTATGCCAAGTGTATCACAGATGTGGAATGCCTCCTATGTTAGCAACTGAAGATGAAATAATACAGAATAAAAATCCTACAGTAAAAAAAAAGAATAAAGGACAGAATATAAAACCAATCATGTATGATCTTTGAGACATAAAATAACATCAGAAAAAACATACAAAACTGTTGGCAATATGTTGGAATAAAGACTCCTCAGATTCACTCCTACTTTAATATTATTAACAATATGAAAAGAGTATAACTTTGGTATTTATTAAAGTATAATTTTGTCTAGGACAAAAGTGATATTAACATAAAAAAAAAATGGTTCAAATTTTCATTAGGAAAAAGAAATTCTCTAACAAAACATATGAAGAGTACTTGAAGCAGCTCTGAGCAAACAATACAGATATCTAGGTTATTTTCAATAACAAAGATCATTTAAAAGTTACAAAGTATTTATCACAACTTCATAGAATGTATTCCAATAATTAAGAGGCTAATTGAACATTTGGTATGAATTCTGTCAGATTTAAATTTTGAACAATTTTGTATAAGAGAAATACATTTCTCTAATGATACAGTCCCTTTCTGATTAACTTCTTTAAAAACATCTTTGAGTCCCATTGAACCTGTTAGATTTCAGAACAGGCACTACTTATCTCTTAGGGCACAGTACAGTTTCATTTTAAAACTGTACACAAATCATCATTCCCTGGCCCTCAAATAAGATTTCAGGAACTGCCACCTTCCTGCTTTCTCAGTTTTCAAAACTGAAATGTACTTTTTCAGTGATTCCTATGATCTTGCTATAAGGCACACTTACCAGCTCCTCAGCTTCCCAAGGCATGGAGGGCACTATCCAACCTGATGAGTCTGGCCCCTCACCTCTCTATTCTTTTTAAAGGGCAAACATGATTTCTAGAAAGAATATTTTCCACTTTTCCTTTCCAGATCTAAGATACTCTTCTTTTTCTTCAAGGGCTAGGAAATGCAATATGTGATTTACCAGTGGTCAATGCCTAATCCCATATTTTGTGATATTTCCTAAACAGAGAGAATGACACAATTCTTCTTAATCTATCAGCCTAATGAATCTATAGCATTTGGTTGAGAGTCATAGATGTAGAAATAAAAAGCTCCCATATCACCAATTGAATTCTGAGACCATCAGGGCCAAGGCACATAATCATGAGCAAGGGAGCTGTATATTGTAAGTATGCTCCAGCCAACAAAATGACATTGCTTTATGGGATCATACATTATTTAAAGTGCAAATGATTTCTATGTGTTAGACCATTTATTAGAGAACATTCTGGGTGCAAAAGTTTAAACACCATTATGCTGTGTCCCAGTGCTAGGAAATAGTGTGCACTAGCAAACAGTCAAACAATAGAAGTTACTCCTCATTATTTCAGTAAGAAATAAAGATGTAGACACCTAAATAAATCAGCAGTTGCACAGCCCTATAAGTTAATATCTAATAAAACTGAGAAGTTTTCTTTACTTTGTGTAACTATGCAATAATAAAATCTAAATAAAGAAATGAAAAAAAAAAGATTAATAAATTTCTAGGATTTTTCTGTTCTACAAATTGGAAGCAGTTTTTACTTTCATTTTTCTGAAATATCATTTCTTTTTATCTGCTAGAACATAAAACCTTACTACATTCTGAAGGTCTGACACTGTATGTTATTCAGATGAATAGCACCACTGAAATTCATCCAAATCGGAGGATAAAATTACTTACACATACTTCTTCTTAAGTAATGTATTTAATAAGAAAATAATCGATCTCTAAGATTTTGATCATGACTCATTGTGTAACCTGGAACAGTGGAAAGAATGAAATTAAATGAAAACCATGGAAAATATCTGCTTTGTTCTTTGGCTTCATGGCTGTATTGTGTTTTCAGGGTGTTTCAAATGAGGTTGGGAGGTTAAAGTGGTTCTAGCCCCTATCTGATCTAGATTATAAAGCTCAGACCATTTCTTTGGCTTTCTCCCTGTTTCATTTTATTAGATGCAGCACAAGGCAGTCAGCGCATTAGATCTCCTGACAACAACTAGGATTTGGCACTGCAAAGCCTATAGGAATGTTGTGAATTGCCAATGCCAAAGCAAGGGAGTGCAAGATAAGAGCTAAAATCATCTTACCACCCTCGTGACCAAGTTTCTAATAAATCAGCACTTGTACTGGCCTGACAAAAGTCCATCTTTGTGGTTTATTGTTTTTTTCAGTGCTTACAAGTATTGCTGAGGCTGATAGCTTAATGGAGAATAAACTGTTTTGGCATAAAACATTCTGTCATCGCAGAATTCTCTCACATTTCTCTCAGACTTCTAGTTTATGTAAAGCATATTTTTAATCTTTGAAGAAATAATCAAAATCAGTCTTGAGGAAAAAAAAGAAACAGAAACATGGTAAAAGCCAAAAATGCTCAAAAATGGGAAAAGGTATTTCATTTTAATGTTTTAGTGTATGCAGCTTCATGGAGATAAAACTGTGGTTGACTGGGACTCAAACACACTGCTTTAAAAAATCATAACATGGTGTCAGTCTTCTTTCAGTGCAAAAACAAGAGTTCCAATATCCTTGTAATAGACAGTACTTAATTTTTCTTCTCAGTTAATTTCTTAACATGATGGGTACTGTGGTAGATATTGTTATTATTCACAATTGTATTTCTGTGTTGAAGTATAATGTATTTTGCTCCTCATTTGCATTTGGGAAACATAACCTCTTTTGTGCTGGGGTCAAATGTCATGCTACTATTTGGCCTGTATCATTTTGTTGCTCTCATGTTCTGTTAAAATTCATCTCTCTAGTAAAAATAATATGGGTTCTACTATGATAAAAGAATCTACCACTTTAATCTTTAAAATATTAAACTTATAGGAAAGTTGTGTTTAGCTGCTATTATAGTATTTTAAAAGTTGACTTGTTTATCAGTAGAACCATGCCTTACTTTTTACTGGTCAAGAGATTTTCCATAAAACCAGTAAAGATATACTGGTATATACTGACAAATGGAGCAAATAGTTAGGGAAAATCTGATTTTAACAACACTTACATTGACCTAGATATGGTAAAAAGAATATTCTCTGGTCAGTCGCAAAGCACTGTTTCTTGCCTATCGCAGCAGTTATTGATACCCTGTTAAGGGTATCTATTGAGATATCTACTGTTACACCCAAAGAAAGAAGATATGGAAGGGAAATAGCAGTGTGCAAAATTCACTGTAACAAAAAATAATTTTACTAACTATTACAGCATACATTTGTGAGGGCTTTCTGAAAACTGTTTCTTAAAGATTATCAATATACTCCTAAATTGCTGTAATAGCTCAGTAATTTCTCTATAAATTAATCAGGACTGGAACCTGTAACGACATCCTACCTTTTAATACTTTTGAGATTTGGCTGAATTTGACCCAGATCAGTATAAGCACTTTTTTGATTTTGAAATCAGTGTAAGATTCCACAGCTGCGTAAACACATACCGTTTATTCTAAGGAAACTTGTCTCTGAATATAACAATCAAGGAATATGTCTGCTAGATCAGGAATAAAGCATGCAAATTAACCATGCCTTACAGTTTTGTGCAAAGTATACCTCTAAGTTTGTGCATTTAGAGTGATCAACTGGATTGTCTGGCACTTTCAAATAAAGATTTCTATTAATAATACACTAAAATCCTGCACAACCCTCAAAGCTTAATGAGCACTGTCAATGTCAATTGAAAACATGCTTTCTGACCAACCAAATCATTCCCTGCTGTCTGTAGAGTTATATCTTGGAAGGGCCTATTGTGTATTTACTCCTGCCAAACAGTAGAAACCCTAATTGCACTGCTTCAGTTTATGTGAGATGATAATGAGTTTTTATATTGATGTTAATTGTAGTCCTACAACAGCCACAGCTGACCTAGCATTATTAATCATACAGTGAAATAAAACATTGCCACTTTTGAAACACAGCAAGCCCTTTGTGAAGGGGCAATCATGTTGACTAGTGATGACAATTGTGTTAAAACTTTAGACACAAAAAAGGTCAAGATTTGAGAAGATACCAACACGACATGTGCTTCTTGTATCTCTTCTTTAAAGTTTCCTCTTCTGTATTAGATAGTGCATAGAAGTAAATGGAACCTGTTTAATAACAAAATCATTTCTTCATGGCTGCAAATTGGATGGTTGAAAAAATTCTTTTATTTGAGGATAAGTGAAAAGCATTTTTATTGTTACAAATCAAATGCATTTTTACAACATCAGGATACTTATATTTATTTTTTGGTACTACATGTCAGGTTTAGTTTACAACAGTGTTCAGAATTCACTAAAGGTTCATTGCACGTGGGATTTGCTAAGTCAGAACTGTTTAGAAGTGCACACAGTGATCAGTTTAACTCAGTTCAGCAATTTGATGGAAGCTGAAATTCCTAAGAGTTCCATTTATGTATGAGAAATAATATTAACTACCCATTAGCTATACTATGTGTATCAGAGAGTGGAATTGTCCAGGTTGGACTGGCAAGGTGTTGTCCCTCTTGTTCAACCCTTCCTGTCAGGTCAAGGAAGAAACCTGCTGTCATTATGCCAAGTGCAGTTTATGTTCTGTAAGTGTTAAATCTAAAGTAAATTCATGCAGTTTGACAAAATTACTGTACCTTTACGTGGAGGTAACTAAGGGTAATATTTGGCAAAACTTCTCACATTGACATAATCAAGTCCAATTAATTCTAATAACAGACTATTTTTCTCAAGGGATCTAAAGTGGTTTCAAATCTCATACATGATCATAATATCCATAAGGTGATATATCCATTATTAAATAGAAGCATTTTCTTGACAGTTTACCAGGAAACAGCTGAAGATGCAGTTAGTCCAATAGCTGTGAAATCCATTTACACTCATTAGAGATGATTTGCAAGCTGTAGCACAGCCAAGACTTTAAGGATTTGTAGAGTGAAAGCCTTGCACTGCACAGATTGCGGTCCTAATTTGTGTAGGATTAACTAATAGAGGATTTGGCATTTTTTGGAATTCTTCTGGTGTACAGGCTAGCAATTTCTATTTTAGAAACCTGGAATTAAAATAAAGATTGCAGTGATCATTCTGTAATCTGATAATTATTAGTGTCGTGTATGTTCAAGGAGGCAAAAGTTTCCCTTTCACAGATGCTTTGTCTAATGTGAAAATGTCTAAGTTATTCTTATATACACTCATATATGCACATCTCATGTTAACAGCAGTATCTGCTAAAGATCAATGACTGCTTAGATTTCAAATTCTAGCAGAGAGAACATGAGTCATACAACTGGAAAATACATCAAGCCTGGACTGTAATCTTTTTGCTGTTCACTTGCACAGAGTCCCAGACCTCTTAACAGCTCCCCACAGCTCAGTTTAGTCTCCCCTTCATGGTGGCTGCCAGGATTCTGTGAAAGAAAGAACATGTAATTTTAAGGAAGAAAATGTAATTATCTGCTTTATGATGCTGATCTATTTGGCATGATAAACTAAGCTAAACACTGTGATATATTTTTTCTGTTTGGCTTGTAGCCATCAGAGCTACAGATGTTCAGGTTCAAAAGATGAGATTAAATGTTTTAGACTTTCTCAGAATTTGAAGATTTTCTGATTCTATGAAAGCAGGAAAAGAATGTAAAAGTGTATCAATAGGAGTGGTTTTATTCTGGTAAAGAAGCACATCATTGAAATAATAGCACTTTGATGTGAAATATATTCCCACAGCAATAATAATCTGATGACATACTAATGACTAGTTTAGCCATCACACAAATTTCTTAAAACTTTCAAAGCATTTTGGTTAATAAGTGCCCTCCTTCAGGAGGATAAAAAAGCACGAAAAACAACAAACATTTTTTAGCATGAGCAAAGGAGGACAAGACGATAAGAGGGAAAATAAATTGTTATGTCCTCACAAAGCTTTCCGTTTAACTTCCTTGTAAATACAAATATAAAAGCCTAGCTTGTACAGCATGTACTAAGCACTACACTGACTGATGTTAAATGAAGGAGTGAAGGTCAGGAAACCGATGAGCATATAAAGGGTAAGATAGGGACAGCACAGTAAAGAGAAAACCAAAAAAGGCTCTGATATGGTGTAGAATGTTTTAGAAAGGCAAACCCCTTTCAGAGTACAAACTGATGCAATAAATTTTAAACAAGAAGATTTAGTAACTTTGATCCAGCAAAGCACAATAGCTTTCAGTGAATATGGTTCCACAGAAAGAATGTTTTGCTGAATTGGGATGCCAGTGGGGAACAAATGAAACAGGACAGAGCATGTCTTGTCCAGAAATTCAGTGACTTAATTAGAATATGAGAACTGGTACAACCACTGAAGAAAATATGCTCTTTTCAATCTCCTTTCATCTGGCCATTTAAAGAAGGAGCAACGGTGAAACATTGTTCTAGTTGCTTCCTGTACTTTCAGGCCTTTTATGAAGGCAATTTAACAACTGTCATTCTCTTGGTTTTGAGAAGGGCTCAGGAACTGCTGTTATTTGAAGAAAAAAATTATTGTGCTTATTTCAGCATTCAGGCAAACACCACTTTGGATGGAGATGGGTGGTTTCTGCTACTCGTTCGTCATGTCTTTACATAGCTGCTGAACAATACTTCACTGCTTTAAAGGTAGTCAAGATCCAGATATCCTTAAGTGCATGCAGCTTTTGCATTATCATCTATTATTTCATAAATGGCTTTTGAGATTCTTACATAGTACTTCTGGAAATGAAATTTGTAATGGCATGTGTATATATATATCTACACACACATATGTTTTTGTATAGACATATAAACATACGTATAAGTAGCACATATAAGAAATTGTATAAAAACTTCTACATCATGCATTTTTTTTCTTTCAAAAACTATGTAAGGCTTCCCAATAGTATGAAAATAACATCCTAGAAAAAGATTATCAGTTGATAAATTAGCTGAACTCCATTAGGGCATCATGTATTAGTGAAAGCTGCCCTGGGAGAGAAGTCAAGTTGTTCTCCCAGGTACTGGGAGAGTCACTGGGAGAGCTGAGTCACAGTGAACTGTCTTTTTTCCTATTAATATTCCCATAATTTCCCATTTTGTCTCCTGGGTTGCTCATCCATACAACTGACAGGCCATTAAAAATGAAAAAATGTATACTAAATTTTTTAATAGGAATAACAATTTGCAGATTCATAAGAAATCTTCTGTAACACTCTTGGCTTCAAAAGCAGCTAAAGTACTGACTGAAAACTGACACTTTCTACTAATAATGTTAACAGATTGTTTTCTTTGGAGAAAAAAAGAACTTAGAAATAGTGACATATATTACAGTATAACTAAATGAAGAGATACAGTAATAGTAAGCCAACTACAGATATTGCAAGTGTTTCTGTATGTTTATGGCTACTTTTATTAATGTTAATTGTCTCAAGCATGAATGAGTCATGCTCAGACATTCTTCTACCATTAATATGCATTTTAAATGATAGATTCTTTCTCTGTTATTTATCACCTCTTTTTTAAAAAAAAAAAAAAAAAGAAATAGACTGAGTACAGATTACATGATAATGTAATTATGCATTATAGACAAACACTGAGATATCCTGAATCTTACATGAAGATGACTAAAGTAAAATGCCATGAAGTTAGGATAAGAAAACACATTCAAGTTATTGGTTCATACTCTAGGAGGGAAAATCCTGAACTGCAACAGAAAGAAAATGTTAATTAACATCAAGAAATAATCAACCAAGATGTAGGTTGAAAGACATATCTGAATAAGTTTTCATGCAAAATCAGGACAAAAAATTAGAATTTTGTCTCTGTTTTCCAACTAACTATATTAAACACTACTAACGAGCAATGAACAGTGCAAATCCCAGACCTTTTTGTGATGCTGTGTGCCCAGATGTGGCAAAATTTCTTGGTGCTGGAACAGATTTCTTCAGGAGATCTGTAAGTATCTTCTTTATATACATAGGAGGGTTTATAGAGCTTTTCTATAAAGTCTTAGCTGCAAAAAAAGTTATGGGCATGCACTGGACCTGAAATTAATGAGCACAAAGACTACCATCTGTATTCTCCCCGGGGCTGCTGTGTTAACTTTCCTGATCCTTGTTACTCCTGGTCTCACTCAGGATATGAACTACTTATTTGTTGTTTTCTTAACTGCTCTTATCTTCCATTTCCTTTTCTACTAATGACATCACAGGAACCATTTTCTCTCAATTCCCTTTCATTCTTTCTTTCTTCTTCTTTATCTTTTCACTATTCTGCCACTTTTCTTTCCAACTACAAAAACATGTAGAGACGCATGCAGTTATGCTCTTTGTTTCCTTTATTTTATCTTGTTCTCTTTTGCTTTATTAACCTGAATCTTGCAGACAGACTAGAGATGTGGTCACTAGCTATATTTGGAATCAGTTTAACAGAGAGTAGAAACTCTTAAGTTCATACTTAATTTAAATAAATTTGTCCCAGATTCACAGAAAATATAATGGCTTGAGCCAGGTCAAAATTTAATTAAGGACAATGTGTTCTGAACCTGTTGAATTCAGCTGGTTTGAAGCCACTTCTTGTGTTTTGCCTGAAGAAAAATTAAATGCAGACAAGACTTTAGACTTGTGCCTCAGGCATGGACCAGGAACATAACTTGAGCTTTCAGCTATCATAAATCTGAGGAGTGGGAAAAACAGTAGCAACAGAGAAGAGAGACAAGGAATAAAATCCTGAAATTGCACTATTAGAACACAGGGTTTATCATGTCAGTAGGGCACCTATGTTAAAATTTATTAATGAGAAGAAAGGTAGAGGAGGAGAAGTCACAATGGACAGCTAGATTTGGAAGTCATCAGTACCGATTGTTCTTTAAGGAAGTAGATGATCTCTACTATCTTTGAGCAATTGGCAAGAAAAGCAACTTGCCTTTTGAGAAGCAGAATTGGTGAGGAATTGTGTGTTTGGTTTGTTCTATGTTTTAATGAGGAGAGCTACCTTTGACTGCGTAGCTCAGTTACAAAAAAAAAAAGAAATTGAAACTGTCAGGTTTGCCAGCATTGTAAGCACCAATGAAATAATTGCTCCATTTCCAGTAGGCTTTTCACATTATAATTAACCAGTAGTGATTTGTATTAAAAATTAATCATATTATGGCTACTGTAATCTAGCCTCCTACAGTTAGTGAGACAGATGGTACATTTTTTAAAGTTATAAATATAAATGAGAATATTAATACCATTAGGAATTAACATTAGTAATATCAAGTATATTTATGATATATTTTTCTGGAATATGTTTTTTTAAGTCTATATTTTGGATACAGGAAATAATGTATTTTGATATTTACCTTCTAGTTTAAAAGTCCTTCTTTCCAGAACAAAAAGAGGTCCCTGAGATGCATTCTAATTCAAACTGCTATCTTGCAAAATATTATTTTACAGAGCTTTGTGTACTTCTCATGAAGGCTTAAAAGGAAGAAAGGAGTGTAAAGAAAAAAAAAAATATATCCATAGAGTGGATTATGGCATTTGAAAAAATAAGCAACTTCAGACGCCTGTAGCACAAATAACCTTTTTGTGCTCAGCCAATCTATTGCTTTTCCAAATAAATAAATAGATATCAAACTGGATCATTATATACTTGAAACTAAAGTTCATTTTCAACTTTGGATAAAAATGGTTGTTGCTTTATTTTCCCATGTGAAGGATTCAAAACACACGATTTGTCAGAATTCCCAATAGCTTATGTCATATGTATTTTGTGTACCTAAAGCAGTCAAATGATGTTTAGGCAAAAAAAAAGTGACTCTCAGCAAAGATGTATGTTCATAGAATTTAATTCTGGTAGCAGACTCAAAAGTTTAGCCGCCTTCTGTCCCATACTAAACTTAGCTATTGTACCTTGTTAATGAGACATACATTTGTGTTCATTGCTGAAAGTTTTGAAGACTCAAAGTATAGCCTACGTACTTTTCTTTAAACTGATGAGAGCTGTTTTCTGCATATTTATGCACTCCACTACTATGCCAAACACAGGTGTTTGAAGCAGATCTGAGAGTGTGTTTTCGGTCTGGCTGGGATGGAATTAATTTTCTTCATTGCAGCCTGTATTGTGCCGTGTTTTAGATTGGTGACCAAAAGAGTGTTGATAACACACCAAAGTTTTGGCTGTTGCTGAACAGGACTTGCACAACATCAAGGCCTTCTCTGTTTCTCCCTCTGTCTCCCCAGCAACTAGGCTGGGGATGGGCAAGAGGTTGAGAGGGACACAGCTGGGACAGCTGACCTGAGCTGACTAAAGAGATATTCCATACTATACAACATCATGCTCGAAAATAAAAATAGGAGGGAGTTTTTTCCAAAGTAGCCATTGCTTGGAGACTGGTTGGGCATCTGTCTGCTCGTAGTGATTTTTGCATCACTTGTGGTTTTCTTTTTTTCCTTGTCATCTATTAAGCTGTCTTTATTTTGACCCACAAGTTTTTGCCCTTCTGATTCTCTCCCCCATCTGACTGTGGGGGAGGGGAATGAGTGAATGGCTGCGTAGTGTTTAGCTGCCTACCAGGGCTAAAAAACTATGGACTGGAAGTCATATTATTATAGTGCTAACATCTGAGGCAGTAGTAAACTATGTTGTGAGCCTTTCAAACCTGAGCTACTGCTGCTGCACAGTACTGTGTAGATACATCAGCTTCAAGTGAAATGGATTGGTAGCCACTCCATCACCTTCATCACAGTCCATTGCATATGGGAGATTTGCTATTTGATTCTTCTGTGCACATTAAGTGAATTTTGTCCTTAAGGCCTGACTAAAAATAATGCAAAGATGTTAAAGGACCTGGTAGCTCAAGTAGTTTATTGTTCATCTTTTTGCAAAGTGGACGGATGAGCAGTGCAATAGAAGCCTCGCTTGCACTTCAGCTTGTATCTCAGGGTGATTTAATTAACCTCCTTAAAAAGGATCACCGCAGCTAAGCCAAAGGTTTTTTCATGTCAGTTGCAACTGGAGTAGAGGCAACTCTCAAGAACGAGTCCAAGTTAACTCTACAGAGTTCACATACCCTATATGCTAAACCTTTTCTTCCCTCATTCAATAAAGAAACACTAGCTGATACAAGAATTTAAGCCATTAATGACAATCAAATTCAGCCCGTATTGACTAATTAACAAGAAAAAATAATTAATTTAGGACCTTCAACCTGGGGTCAAAGGTGTAAAGCCAACTTCATGTCCTAAAAAAATAATTATATGCTTAGAGTGAAGGTAGGATTTATAATTGAATTCTCTGTCCTGGTTAAGTAGATAATTAGTGTGTACCAACATCACTACATACTGTGGAAATGTATGCATAAAATAATGCAGAAGAACATTTTGAAATTTAACAATATTAATTCATATGCATGTGTTGTTCAAATAATATATGTAATACTATATAGTGAAGATGAAGGTTTCTGACTTTGGATGCTGGAGAATGAAATAGTTTCATAAGGTTGTATTTCTGGTTTATCACGTTCTCAGTGGCATCAAACTTCATTAAAAGTGCTTTCAGAATATGTCTACCAAGGACAGTGTTTAGATGTGCAAGAGAAAATTCTGGTCATCTGCTATAATATGCTGAAACCTACAGATCTCTTGGGCATGAAGGAACAGTAACATATTTTAGAAAGCAGTAGACAGGTGGCAAACTTTGTCATAATGTGACTTGAATGAAAATGGCAAGACATTAAAAATCAAAACCAGATTTGACTTTATAATGAGTGGAACCAATATCCTAAAGTGAAAATCTAACTATAATTAAAAGAAAGAAAGATCCTGATCTATGTTTTAATTTTATACTATTTTTTTATCTTGATGAACTGTACATCATACTGCACTGCAAATGTTTCATAGTTTAAAATAACATGACCATTATGGCTGAATGAATACAAACATATTGTCAACTTGGTAGATAGACCAAGATTAACATCAGTTAAGAATTAAAGAAGCAGGACACAAAGTATTCAGGAAAAGTAGAGTAGGTTATACCAGTGATGGAGCTTAGAAACGAATCAGTTTAGTGAAGTAATGCTATCAATGACTAACATGAAATCCACATACAATAAAAGGCATATAAAGGAAAAATGCTACAGTATTGGTTTTATATCAACAGCTTTCTGGCCAAGAAAGTGAAACTAACTGTAACACAACAAGAGAGATCAAGAAAATCATAAAAGCAGGAAACATGGAAACTTTTACTGTCCTACAGTGCTGGCAAATGTCACACTAGGGTGTGGTGCCAAGATGACATTTTAAGATGCAATCTATGACAGCACTACGTAGCGGTTGGTTAGGGAGTTCATGATAGGAGAAGCTACCCTTGCCTTGGTTCTCAATGTTACAAAGAGCCACTTAATTCCTTTGAGTTAATCTTTTCTTTGGAACAGTAAACCCTTCAAAATTCATTGCATTTGTGTCTGTCTTTGAAAGGATGAACTACATGAAAGATGAAGACGTTCGTTAGTTAAAAAGAAGCAGCTAGGAGAGTTAAATCTTTCTGTTGGTATACAAACTATTTAAAAACTCCATACTAGAAGCCCGGTGAATATGACTGCTACCTCTCAAAATCATTTAACAAATGTCAAAAGAAACCATCATTTTTAAACAACAAGGTAAGGGAGCTGATAAAAAGTAAGAAGCCACTCTTCAAAAAGACAAAGGCATTTCCAAATGAAGAAAGTAGGATCATGAAATCAGTGATGTTAAATGATAAATACAGTAAGGAATATCCAAGATGAGCCTGACGCACAATTTTACAAAAAGCATAAAAACTAGTATTAAAATTTCAGGACCAAGAAATTAGCCAGAGAGGTTCTAGTCTCAGCAGATATTTAAGGCAGTAAATGATAAAATAAGTCTTTAGAGGAATTAAGGAATCAGAAGCCAAATTATTTTTTTTCTTTTCTCTTTTCTCCTTTCTCTTTTCTTCTCTTCTCTTCTCTCCTCTCCTCTTCTCTTCTTGGCAATTCAATATAGTATCAAGGAAATTCCACTGTGAAAGACTACAGGAGTAACTGTATAATTGTGTGGCATATTGTCACGGTTTAAAGCTGGGCCAGCTATTAACCAGGTGGCAGATGCTCTCTGTTAACCCTCTCCCCCCCCTAAGGGAAAGGGAAAAGGGAGAGAGACTTATGGGCTGGAAAGTTAAAACAGTTTTAATAAACTATAATAATGAAAAAGAGTATAATAACAATAATAATAGAAATATATACAAATATATACAAATATATACAAAGCCAAGACTGAGAGATTGGAAATCCTCCTCAGGCAGAGTTGCTCCCCCCAGCACGGGCAGAGGGGAAAATGCAGTAGCTCCCCCCAGCACGGGCAGAGGGCAAAATGCAATAGCTCTCCTTGCCATCACACCTGCAGGCTTTTAACTGGAAAATTGGCAAAGCTGGTACCAATCAGTGGGAGACAGGAGGGCCCCTCCCTCCTGGGCCCCACCTCCAGGAGGCAGTGGGTTAGTGATAAATAGGAAAGTGAGAATGACATGTATGGGATGGAATACCTCGTTGGTCAATCTTGGGTCACCTGCCCTGTCTGCTCCTCCCTGCAGGTGCGAGCCCCCTTCGGCTCTTCACTCATAAGCAGTGAGAAATTTAGCAGTGACCTTGGCTTCTCTAAGACAAATTGGCCTGGTTTGGGCCAAACCAGGACATTCCACCCCTTATTCCATACCATTCATGTCATACTCAGATCACCACTACCTTTTCATTTTCAAATATAGATATACATATCACTAGTTTATGATTCATCTTTATGCAAAAATTCCATCAAGTTCATTTGGTTCAGGATTGTGGGTTTCCATCTGGTTAGCAGTCTCTCAGCAGTCTTTCTGGCTAGCAGTCTCTCTTTTGTCATGGTTCGTGCCCACGGGTTGCAGGTTAAAGATGTCAGACTCGAGGAGGTTACTGGACGCCACTTGATGAAGCTAGCTCCGGTCTCATCACCACTGTCTTAACCTGAAAGACACTTATGCAGCAACAACATACAGTTCAGAATTAAGTAGTCTCACCCAGAATCAGATCACCTTCAGGGACACATCGGACTTCACCATCTTGCAACATCACCCACCAAGTACATCCAGGTCCCTGAGCAAAAGCAATCCCACGAATGGGTTTACCTTTGCCCGTTACAGGAAGAATCCAGACAGTTTTTCCCAATAGATTCCTTTCATGCACCACAGGGACTTTATCTCCTTCTACTGTATGTAGAAGGTCTGACTGAGCAGGGCCAGCTCGATTGATAGATCCCCTGGTGTTAACTAACCAGGTAGCTTGTGCCAGATGTTTATCCCAGTTTTTAAAGGTTCCACCCCCCATTGCTTTCAGGGTAGTTTTTAACAGCCCATTATACCGTTCAATTTTCCCAGAGGCTGGTGCATGATAGGGGATGTGATATACCCATTCAATGCCATGCTCTTTGGCCCAGTTGTCTATGAGACTGTTTTTGAAATGAGTACCATTGTCCGACTCAATTCTCTCTGGCGTGCCGTGTTGCCACAAGATTTGCTTTTCGAGCCCCAGAATAGTGTTCCTGGCAGTGGCATGGGGCACAGCGTATGTTTCCAACCATCCAGTGGTCGCCTCCACCATGGTAAGCACATAACGTTTACCCTGGCGGGTTTGAGGGAGTGTGATATAGTCAATTTGCCAGGCCTCCCCATATTTATATTTCAACCACCGTCCTCCATACCACAAAGGTTTTAACCGTTTGGCTTGCTTAATTGCGGCGCATGTTTCACAATCATGGATAACCTGTGCAATAGAGTCCATAGTTAAGTCCACCCCTCGGTCACGAGCCCATCTGTATGTTGCATCTCTTCCTTGATGACCTGAAGTGTCACGAGCCCACCGAGCTAAAAATAGTTCACCTTTGTGTTCCCAGTCCAAATCTATTTGGAACACTTTAGCGCTTGATCCGCTTGTTGGTTGTTTCGATGTTCCTCAGTTGCCCGACTTTTAGGTACGTGAGCATCTACATGACGTGCCTTCACGACTAGTTTCTCTAGCCGAGCAGCAATATCTTGCCACAATTTAGCAGCCCAAATAGGTTTCCCTTTGCGCTGCCAGTTGCTTCGCTTCCACTGCTTTAACCACCCCCACAAGGCATTTGCTACCATCCATGAGTCAGTATAAAGATACAGCCTTGGCCACTTTTCTCGTTCAGCAATGCCTAAAGCCAGCTGGATGGCTTTTACGTCTGCAAATTGACTTGATTCACCTTGTCCTTCTGTGGCTTCTGTGACTCGTCGTATAGGACTCCATACAGCAGCTTTCCACTTCCGATGCTTTCCTACAAGACGGCAGGATCCATCGGTGAACAGGGCATACTGCTTCTCATCCTCTGGTAGTTCATTATACGGTGGGGCTTCTTCAGCACGTGTCACCTCCTTTTCTGGTGGCATTTCGAAGTCTTTGCCTTCTGGCCAGTCCATGATCACTTCTAAGATTCCTGGGCGATTAGGGTTTCCTATTCGAGCCCTCTGTGTAATTAATGCAATCCATTTACTCCACGTCGCATCAGTTGCATGATGGGTAGTGGGAACCTTACCCTTGAACATCCAGCCTAGTACTGGTAATCGAGGTGCCAGGAGAAGTTGTGCTTCAGTACCAATTACCTCTGAAGCAGCTCTAACTCCTTCATATGCTGCCAGTATCTCTTTTTCAGTTGGAGTGTAATTGGCCTCGGAGCCCTTGTATCCTTGACTCCAAAATCCTAGGGGTCGACCTCGAGTCTCCCCTGATACTTTCTGCCAGAGGCTCCAGGTAGGACCATTGTCCCCAGCTGAGGTGTAGAGCACATTTTTAACATCTTGTCCCATACGAACTGGTCCAAGGGCTACTGCATGCACAATCTCTTGTTTAATCTGTTCAAAAGCCTGTCGTTGTTCAGGGCCCCACTGAAAATCATTCTTCTTTCTGGTCACTTGATAAAGAGGGCGTACAATCTGGCTGTAATCTGGAATATGCATTCTCCAGAAACCCACAACGCCTAAGAAGGCTTGTGTTTCCTTTTTGTTATTTGGTGGGGACATAGCTGTTATTTTGTTGATCACCTCTATCGGGATCTGGCGACGCCCATCTTGCCATTTAATCCCTAAAAACTGGATCTCCCGGGCAGGTCCCTTGACCTTGCCCCTTTTTATGGCAAAACCAGCTTTCAGAAGAATTTGGATGATTTTCTCTCCTTTGTCAAAAACTTCTGCTGCTGTATCTCCCCATACAATGATGTCATCAATGTATTGCAAATGTTCTGGAGCTCCACCCTTTTCTAGTGCAGTCTGGATCAGTCCATGGCAAATAGTAGGACTGTGTTTCCACCCCTGGGGCAGTCGATTCCAGGTATACTGGATACCTCTCCAGGTAAAAGCAAACTGTGGCCTGCACTTTGGTGCCAAAGGAATAGAGAAAAATGCATTAGCAATGTCTATAGTGGCGTACCACTTGGCTGCCTTTGACTCCAGTTCATATTGAAGTTCTAGCATGTCTGGCACAGCAGCACTCAGCGGTGGCGTAACTTCATTTAGGCCACGATAGTCCACAGTTAATCTCCATTCTCCATCAGACTTTCGCACTGGCCATATAGGACTATTAAAGGGTGAGCGAGTCTTGCCAATCACTCCTTGATTTTCTAATTGTCTAATCAGTTTATGAATGGGGATCAGGGAGTCTCAATTGGTGCGATATTGTCGTCGGTGCACCGTGGCAGTAGCAATTGGCACCTGTTGTTCTTCAACTTTCAGCAACCCCACAACAGAAGGATCTTCTGAGAGGCCAGGCAAGGTAAACAGCTGTTTAATGTCCTCAGTCTCTACAGCTGCTATACCAAAGGCCCATCTATACCCTTTTGGGTCCTTAAAATACCCTCTCTTGAGGTAGTCTATGCCAAGGATGCACGGAGCATCTGGGCCAGTCACAATGGGGTGCTTTTTCCATTCATTTTTAGTTAGGCTCACTTCGGCCTCCAATACAGATAACACTTGAGATCCTCCTGTTACCCCTGAAATACTGATAGATTCTGCCCCTTTATGATCCGATGGCATTAGGGTGCACTGTGCACCAGTGTCTACCAGGGCTCGATACCTTTGTGGTTTTAATGTGCCAGGCCATCGAATCCACACAGTCCAATAAGCTCGGTTGTCCCTCTCCTCCACCTGGCTGGAGGCAGGGCCCCCCTAATTAAGAAATGGATTCGTGCTGCTCACAGGGACTGGACCTTCATTTCTCCTATTCACACTTGGGAAAAAGTGATTTGAGGCCCATCTACCCTGACTGGGGTCCTGCTCACTGGTAACTGGAGCAGCCATCCTCCTAGAAAAATTCTCTCTGGTATTTCTTTTAGCTTGCAACTCACGTACTCGTGCCTGTAGGGTACTGGTAGGTTGTCCATGCCATCTGCTCATGTCCTCCCCATAACCACGCAGGGCAAACCACAGGATACCTCGTGATGTGTTCCGTTTCCTTTGAGCTGGTCCTGTAGGAGAACGTTTTCTCTTAACAGCTGCAACGCGCGCCTGTGTAGGTAGAGAGTCAAGTTTATTCTCGATCCTGGACAGTTTGTCTGACAGTTGTTTAAATGAGTCCTTGTTTTCCTTAGTCAGTTTTTCCACAGCCGAGATGCGTGCCTGCAGTGGGGAAGAAATACTATCTTCATACTGTCGCATACAGTTAGCCATTTCGCCCACAGTAGAATGTGCCATATCATCTTCTCCCCATACTAATATTGACAATGTATGGGTATATGTCGGTGGAGCATTCTTCACAACCTTCCGGAACATGGATCGGTTGCATTCCACTTCATCAGGATCTACAGGATCTACAATGTCCCGTGGGTGTCTATAAATGATCTCTTGCACAGCCAGTTCTCTAAGGTAGTTAATACCTTTTTCTATAGTGGTCCATTTGCTCAGGTGGCTCATAACATCATCTTTATAGGGATACCTGCTCTTTACAGCTGACAAGAGTCGCCTCCAGAGACTGATAGTGTTTGACTTTCTTGCAAGCGCCTTATCAATACCACCATCTCTGGACAGGGATCCCAGCTCTCTAGCTTCTCTGCCATCTAATTGCATGCTGTCTGCCCCATTATCCCAGCATCGGAGCAGCCAGGTAATAATAGGTTCACTGTCATAACGGCTGAAGTCTTTCCTTATATTTCTCAGGTCCTTCAGGGATAAGGAGTGGTAGGTTATCTCTACGTCCGAATCCTCCTCTTGTGATAGTTCTGCTTTAGAAGGACCTTTCTTTTGTGATGGGTCTGCTTTAAAAGGACGATCGAGGAAACCCCCATCTGTGTCAGGCCCTAACTCTGCCTGAGAAGGGCCCTCACCTGGGTCATATGATGGCTCTGCCTTAGAAGGCTCTGAGTCATCATCCTTCACTTTACTAGCTGATTTCTTTTGGTATTTCTTCCTGGTTACAGGAGCAATTGGTAGAGATTCGATAGATGCTGGAGTCTGAGTAGATGCAGTGGCTGTCTTGGGAGTGCTGAGAGTCTGAGTAGCTACAGTGGCCATCTTGGGGGGTGTAGCAGCTGTGGTACAGGCTGCCAAGGCTTCAGTGGGTTTAGTGGCTGTAGCGGCAGTACACACTGTAGGATCTGAGGTGGCTGCATAACACCTACAACTGTCCCTGCACCGATATTTAATCTTATCCCACATCAGAAACACATTCAGGACAACCAAAAATAAAAACATGCCACCTAGACAGCACCATCCTAATTTCGCAAAATCTAGTGGAATCAGCTTGGCAGAAAAGGAGAAGGTACTATTTCCCAAAGTAAAACTGGAAGTGTAATCATTAACAGAATCTGCTAAAGGACGCCTGGAGCGCGCAGATGAAGTTGCTGCTACTGATTCGCGATTAAAGCTGCCCATCATTGTGTCATAGAGATAAGAGATCAGAATAGTAACTGCCCAGTTTATCACAGCATAAATCAGTATCAAACCCCATACCAAAACAATACATTTCGACCAGCGCCCACTGCTAAACTGCATATAAACGTTCATAAGAAGCAAGCAATAACACAGTGCCCACGGCAGGTAAGGCATCATTGCAATACTCAATTGTGAAAGAAACTCCATAAAAAGATGAGATAACACAGCATTCAAAAATGACATCACCATCTTCACTATCTGTTTTAACTTTCCAACCCCTCCTAAATCTCAAAGGAAGAAATCTGATACTCTTTCAGCTGAGCTCTCCAGGTCTCCTCCCACCAGAGCCAGGATTCAACTTATCAGAGCAACCTGTTGGAGCTTCTCTCAAGCCCCACGTTGGGCACCAATAAATCTGTCACGGTTTAAAGCTGGGCCAGCTATTAACCAGTTGGCAGATGCTCTCTGTTAACCCTCTTCCCCCGCTAAGGGAAAGGGAAAAGGGAGAGAGACTTATGGGTTGGAAAGTTAAAACAGTTTTAATAAACTATAATAATGAAAAAGAGTATAATAACAATAATAATAGAAATATATACAAATATATACAAATATATACAAAGCCAAGACTGAGAGCTTGGAAATCCTCCTCAGGCAGAGTTGCTCCCCCCAGCACGGGCAGAGGGCAAAATGCAATAGCTCTCCTTGCCATCACACCTGCAGGCTTTTAACTGGAAAATTGGCAAAGCTGGTACCAATCAGTGGGAGACAGGAGGGCCCCTCCCTCCTGGGCCCCACCTCCAGGAGGCAGTGGGTTAGTGATAAATAGGAAAGTGAGAATGACATGTATGGGATGGAATACCTCGTTGGTCAATCTTGGGTCACCTGCCCTGTCTGCTCCTCCCTGCAGGTGCGAGCCCCCTTCGGCTCTTCACTCATAAGCAGTGAGAAATTTAGCAGTTACCTTGGTTTCTCTAAGACAAATTGGCCTGGTTTGGGCCAAACCAGGACACATATAAATCCCAGAATAGATAAAATGCAAAATGATACACATGGGGAAAATGTCACATAAAGCTGATGGGCTCTGAACTGACCCTTGTCCTCAGGAGTGAAATCTTGATATTATGACAGGTTGTTCCACAAAAACAGCCAGCTCGGTGCTCAGTAGTAGTCAAAGAGCAAATGAAGTGTTAAGTACTAATGATGAAATGAGTAGAAAACAAAACAGAGCACATTGTTATGCCACTGTACAAATACATAGTCCAACCATGAATATTGAGTGCCGTTCAGGTGTCTCTATCTGCAGAGGAGAAAAAATCAGAACACGCAAAGCCTCAATGTAAAGAAAGAAAGGAAATCCCAACTCCAAGCTAGGACTCCACTCCCTCTAATATTCAGGAAGAGTGATGATTTGTAGTTGTTATAGTTGCTGCTTCTTTTCAGAAAACACATCAGCTGTGCCAGCTAGTCATTGTTTAAGGTCTGCAGTAGTGCACATACGCTTTCTATATTTCTACATTTTTCTAGGAGGTTTTTTTTTTATAGGCTTCTTGTTCAGAAATATTTGAGTTGCAAACTGATAGGAAGATGGGTTATATATTTCAGAGTACATTTCAATTTCGTTATTTGCAAGATTTGGGTATTTGAATTTTTAACGCAAATTAAATTATGGTCTGCAGGATCTGTATGACATGGAATTTTTGGCTGCCCTTGTCTGAACTCATAAACTGTTTTTATCAGCTGTAATGTCTGACACCTGAGCAAGATATCTAGGCAGAAGGATTTTGGTTTCCTGCTATCACTGTTATTTGCTGAGGACCTACATCCTGAAATGACTAGTTCTGGTATCTTTATGATTGCATTAACAATTCTGATCTTTACTGGGTAAACTTGTAGAAGTTTTCTCTTTCACAGATACAAATATCTTAAATTTACCATGTTGAAAGCATCAATCATCAGTTGTTACCTGATAACAAACTGTGAAGCTAGACTCAAGGGAAAGTGCTTTAATCTTTCCCCTGCCCTCACCACCAGTGAGCAAGAAGTGTAACAGTACCTCCACTCACTGAAGCAATGGATTTGATGGACATTTGGTCTATACCGAGGGGTGGAGGGTGGCTGTTCAGTCAGCTCCTGCTCAGGTTTTGGCCTAACACACAGCTCTTGCTAAGGCCTGGCGAATGCTAAGAACAGCACCGTTGGGTTAAAGTGAGAGCAACATTCACACTGGGTAGGATAAGGGCCATCTTCTGCAGCTGTTATCACCTACAGCCGTCATCTCATGCAGCTTTGCAATGATCACTGCCTGGCAGGTTCAGCAGAGTACACTGACTGATGGAATAGACCAAACTTCCAAGCTGGAAAGTATAAATATGTCTGCTTACCCAGAAAGACTTTGAAACAGATCCAACAGCAGCAGAACTGTTGAGTCTCTTGTGCTCCCTGCTGTGATACAGGGGACCCCATAACGTGATGGAGGATGGGTGGGGTGAGCACTGTCATCCTTGGCTACGTAACTATCATGCTCATAAGTGCAAAAGTCAGTGAATTTGTGAAACAGCAAATTCGTAAATCAATGAAGTAGAGTTAGAAATTTAATTAATTAGACTAGTCTGTTAAAGGGAGTTTGAGCTCTTGTTTTATTTTTTCCTAATGAGCTTGTGAAATAGCATTTGGTTCACAGAGTACCCTGTCCTGTAAATTTGAGAGATGGAAACGAACCATGGCAGTATACATCACAGATTAGTGTGTCACAGAAATACAGGAGTTAGCTTTTGTCTCCTCACAATATTACTCATGATACCTACATCCTTTCTTTTTCCACTTTATACTGGTAAGTAAAAATCTTAGGCAGAAATTAAGGTAGAAACAGATGTCACTGAAATTAACAAAACATTATTTCTGAAACAGTATTGCCAAAATAAACAATCAGTGAAAGTCTAGGATGTTATTTTTTTATTTATTGTATAACTGAAAACTAATAAATTCAAAGTCAGTTAAAAAATGATTAACACATCTGTTGCCACCATGTCATGGAGAGATATTGGGTTAATAGAAGGACACAAAAGATACAAACAAAAACTAGATGAGGATGGATTTTACAAAAAGCTAAACAACTTCTAATAACAGAAGTAATTCCATTTTGTACTGTACAAGGTGAAGCAGTGAAGTTCATGTCAGTAGAGCTATATGCTGTATGTTACAAAGTGGAGTATACTTTTCAGAGAGAGCCTGTGTGGGCAGAGGACAGGCTGACTGATCTAACAGGACTATTCCACCTTTAAATTATTCCATGTTATGATTAATCTCCATTGATCTCACTGCATACACACTGTTCTTTTCATATCAGTGTATATAATATACAACAATTGGACTGCTGTCAGCTGCTGAAATTCTGTTCAGTGGATCATAGACCCTTGCATTTTGCTTTTTTGAATATTGCACTTCTTTGGCCTTTTGACATTCTTTTTTTTTTTTTTTTAAATTCCTGAGAAATGTCTAATTGACTCTTTTTTCTCCCAGGACGAATGTGTTTAAGATAACACCTGGTCAGAAATTATATTAATAGAGCTTCTTTTCTGTCACTGTACCATGGTATAACCACCTTAAAGTACATGAACCTGTGCAAACATATACTTCGCATGTGACATCTTTCTGATGAGACTTTATTTTAGAGGTGTTTTCATTATGCACTATGTGACAAGGATGGCTGGGAGGCTTGGAATAATGAAATTCTGTCGAAACCCTGGCAGTACAGGTCACTGCATTAAGATTCCGCACTCAAAGGGCACATGCATAAAACACAAGATATCTGACAATGATGAAGGGACAATATAAAAAAAAAGCTTACTTTTCTCTTTGGAATTAGCATAAGAGGATTTGCAATGAGATTTCATGGTCCTCAGCTGATATAAAGTATCAGGTGATTTGTATTAATTGACAATTAACCTGCACAGTGTTTGAAAGTAGTCACTCTCAAAACATTAATACAGAAAAAAAGAAAATATGTTTTTATCCTTAATGATTGTCATCCTATGTATTGTTTTGTGACAGAAATGGAGATATATGGCGTTAATATTTTTGTTTTCCTATTTTAGGCAATAGATTGTAAATTCGCGGACGACACTAAGTTAGGTGGGAGTGTTGATCTGCCTGAGGGTAGGAAGGCTCTGCAGAGGGATCTGGACAGGTTAAATAGATGGGTCGAGACCAATGGCATGAAGTTCAACAAGGCCAAGTGCGGGGTCCTACACTTTGGCCATAACAACCCGATACAGTGCTACAGGCTGGGGGAAGAGTGGTTGGAAAGCGGCCCGGTGGAAAAGGACCTGGGGGTATTGGTGGACAGCTGGCTGAATGTGAGCCAGCAGTGTGCCCAGGTGGCCAAGAAGGCCAACAGCACCCTGGCTCATATCAGGAATAGTGTGGCCAGCAGGACTACAGAAGCAATTGTCGCCCTGTACTCGGCACTGGTGAGCCCACATCTCGAGTACTGTGTCCAGTTCTAGGCCCCTCACTTCAAGAAAGTCATTGAGGTGCTGGAGCAAGTCCAGAGAAGGGCAACAAAGCTGGTGAAGGGTCTAGAGGGTATGTCCTGTGAGGAGCAGCTGAGGGAACTGGGATTGTTTGGCCTGGAGAAAAGGAGGCTGAGGGGAGACCTTATCACTCCCTACAACTACCTGAAAGGAGGTTGTAGGGGGTGGGGGTCGATCTCTTCTCCCAGGCAACTAGCAACAGGACTAGAGGACATAGCATCAAGCTGCACCAGGAGAGGTTCAGGTTAGACATTAGGAAAGATTTCTTCACAGAAAGGGTTATTAGGCTTTGGAATGGGCTACCCAGGGAGGTGGTGGAGTCACCACCTGGAGGTGTTTAAGAAAAGACTAGATGTGGCACTTAGTGCCATGATCTAGTTGACACAATGGTGTTAGGTCAAAGGTTGGACTTGATGATCCCGGAGGTCTCTTCCAACCTAGTTGTTTCTGTGATTTCTGTGATTGTAGGTGCATTCTCCCATTTAGTAGAAGTCCCTTTCTATGTATCACTTTTCCAGCTATGTTAATATCTGCAAACGCCATACTAGTATTACTAAACTGATAGACGAGTTTGATTTGAGAATGTGTAAGCCAAGGTCTAGTTGTAATCACAGCAATCATAGTGGTTGTGTTTAAATTAAGTGCCTCTTGAGAACCTGTGAACCTTTACAAAAGTTGTCCTGTAGAAACACAACACATATGGAACAGAATTGAGAACAGCTCCTAAGAATAGTGACTGTTAAGAAGAACAGTTTTTTTCATTGCAGCCATTTTGTGAATCGTTTTCTACAGAAGCCAGGCCTTGCAGATGCCAACAGGACTCCACACCATGCCATAACTTCTGGTTTTGAACTGTCAGGATGCAACATCATTCATCACCATTATTATTGGCAGACTTATCACTGTACATTAGTTCCTTTCCAGCATCTAAAAAAAGCTGTGTGCATACCTTTTAGAAAATTAAATGTTTCCTTTTCACATGCAAATGCACCTGTCGTTTTGTAAACACACTTCCAAATGCCCTGAAAATGTGTTCCAAACAAATTTTATGACAACTCAATCATCTGACAACAATTATAACCAAGATCAGTCATAAATGTCTATACATAGTTATATATGCATGTAAGCTTGTATTTGTATATAGAGATACATATGTACATAAATTAATTTTTTTAAAGTAGTTAACAGGAGAATCCTCCCAAACACTTATCAATGGAAATTTATATCCAGCAGATTATTTAGGTAGTCTGCTAATCTTTCTAAATGAAGCCATGTACTTATTACAGTAATATTGAGTTTCCTGGCCTGCATGCTCTTGGGACACTCTTTCTGTCACAAGAAATTGTTTATGTCTTCCAGGGAAACACAAGATAGGTCCACTCCCCTCAAAAAAAACAAAGCTCCTCTTCTAATACAAGAAGAAATTTTGCCAGTTATTCCTTTAATCCCCATGATTAATTTGCAAAAGCAGCATCAAACTCATCCAATTGTACCCTAGCTTACATAACTATTTCTACTTCTGTGCCTGTGTACAAATGATCTTCTTCCTTTTACACAACAGGTTTTTTTATTGTTTCACTTTTCTATTTGCCAAAATAAACCTTTACAAAAATTTAATGCCATCACAAATTTTATTTACTTCTAGTTTGATGAAAGGTGTCCTGAAGTGACTAGAGCTTTCTTGCTATACCTGAACAAGTTCACTCATTTCTGATTTTAAGTACTTTGTGAATTGTATCAATGAAGTGTTCAAAACACTCTCAAAACAGGCTTGTGATAGTGTTTTGGTGCCATATTGCATTGAAGCTATAATGTATCAAAGTGCCTATAGCTTTACTTAAGTAATGCTGGTTTTTCACCTTTTAAGGGTCAGCAAATTACATGGGAAGTAATGCCTTTCTTAGTGTCTGAAGTAAGTGAGCAGGAATATTAGAGAGCAGTTAGAGACAAGAAATTACTGAGAGGAGGTGAAGAGAAACTTCTAAACAGATTAGGTTGTGGAAAGGATGCTGTTGTAACTGGGAGGTGATAATGAAGAAAACAGATCCTGAACAGCATCAAGATTTAGAAAGGAAATCCTAAAAACTCTATTCCCGTTCGGGAAATGTCTCACAGTGGTGCAAATCAGTTCTAACTTGTGAAATAAGCATCTTGACCAGCAATAACAATTCCGAAAGATAAAAATCACTAGAAGCAGAACTCTCTAAGTCCTCCTTTCCCACCCAGGTGGCTCAAAGTGGCAGAGGGAGAAGGATAAGGTGGTGTTAGTGACGGGAAAAGGAGGATTTTATGTCAGGTACTTACAGCTAAATCTTATTGGCTTGTCTGTCCTTTGTGCTACCGGGTAAGGCAGCCATGCATCCTCTGAGGATTCCCTTATGACAGCTATTGCCTTAAGGTAAGATAAAGTCTTTTTTTTTCCACTGCAGTAGCACAAAAGAGAATTACAAGAACTTAAGGATAAGGCCTTTTGGTTTCAGTAATAACAGACAATTTTGGCATGTTCTCAGCTCAGGATTTCAAATACACTGAAATTCAGTCCTCAAGGGAACTAGAAATAATAATTTCACAGAATCACAGAATCACAGAATCACAGAATGTTAGGGATTGGAAGGGACCTCGAAAGATCATCTAGTCCAATCCCCCTGCCGGAGCAGGATTGCCTAGACCATATCACACAGGAACGCGTCCAGGCGGGTTTTGAATGTCTCCAGAGAAGGAGACTCCACAACCTCTCTGGGCAGCCTGTTCCAGTGTTCAGTCACCCTCACCGTAAAGAAGTTTTTCCTCATATTTATGTGGAACCTCCTGTGTTCCAGCTTGCACCCATTGCCCCTTGTCCTGTCAAGGGATGTCACTGAGAAGAGCCTGGCTCCATCCTCATGACACTTGCCCTTTACATATTTATAAACATTAATGAGGTCACCCCTCAGTCTCCTCTTCTCTAAGCTAAAGACACCCAGCTCCCTCAGCCTCTCCTCATAAGGGAGATGTTCCACTCCCTTAATCATCTTCGTGGCTCTGCGCTGGACTCTCTCTAGCAGTTCCCTGTCCTTCTTGAACTGAGGGGCCCAGAACTGGACACAATATTCCAGATGCGGCCTCACCAGGGCAGAGTAGAGGGGGAGGAGAAGCTCTCTCGACCTGCTAACCACACCCCTTCTAATACACCCCAGGATGCCATTGGCCTTCTTGGCCACAAGGGCACACTGCTGGCTCATGGTCATCCTGTTGTCCACTAGGACGCCCAGGTCCCTTTCCCCTACGCTGGTCTCCGACAGGTCTGCCCCCAACTTGTACTGGTACATGGGGTTGTTCTTGCCCAGATGCAGGACTCTACACTTGCCCTTGTTATATTTCATTAAATTTCTCCCCGCCCAACTCTCCAGCCTGTCCAGGTCCCTCTGAATGGCTGCGCAGCCTTCCGGTGTGTCAGCCACTCCTCCCAGTTTTGTGTCGTCAGCGAACTTGCTGACAGTGCACTCTATTCCCTCATCCAAGTCATTAATGAATATATTGAATAGTACTGGTCCCAGTACCGACCCTTGAGGGACTCCGCTAGACACAGGCCTCCAACTGGACTCTGTCCCATTGACCACCACTCTCTGGCTTCTTTCCTTCAGCCAGTTCACAATCTACCTCACTACCCGATCATCCAGACCACACTTCCTCAGATTAGCTGCGAGGATGCTCTGGGAGACCGTGTCAAACGCTTTACTGAAATCGAGATAGACCACATCCACAGCTTTACCATCATCTATCCACCAGGTTACGTCCTCTTAAAAGGCTATCAAGTTGGTTAAGCATGACTTCCCCTTGGTGAAGCCATGCTGAGTGCCCCTAATGATACCCCTATCCTTGATGTGCCTAGAGACAGCATCAAGAACAAGTTGTTCCATCACCTTTCCGGGGATGGAGGTGAGGCTGACCGGTCTATAGTTACCCGGGTCCTCCTTCTTGCCCTTTTTGAAGACTGGAGTGACATTCGCTTTCCTCCAGTCCTCAGGCACCTCTCCCATTGCCCACGACTTAGCAAAGATGATGGAGAGTGGCCTAGCAATGACTTCCGCCAGCTCCCTCAGCACCCGCGGGTGCATCCCATCAGGGCCCACGGATTTATGGACGTCCAGATTGCTTAATTGGTCCCTGACCCAGCCCTCATCTACCAAGACAGATTCCTCCTCTATCCTGACTTCTTCTGGGGCCTCAGGGGTCCGGGGCTCCTCAGGACAGCCTCCAGCACTATAGACAGAGGCAAAGAAGGCATTCAGTAACTCCGCCTTCTTTTTATCCTCTGTCTCCAGGGCCCCTACCTCATTCATCAGTGGGCCTACATTGCCTCTAATGTTGGTTTTACCTGCAATGTATTTGAAGAAACCCTTTCTGTTGTCCTTGACCTCTCTTGCAAGGTTTAATTCCAAGGAGGCCTTAGCTTTCCTAGTTGCCTCCCTACATCCTCTGACAACAGACTTATATTCCTCCCAAATGGCCAGCCCCTCCTTCCATGATCTCTACACCCTCTTCTTCCACTTGAGTTTGCCCAGCAGTTCCCTGTTTAACCATGCAGGTTTCCTGAAACCCTTCCTTGACTTCCTACTTGTTGGGATGCTCTGATCTTGAGCTCAGAAGAAGCAGTCCTTGAATGCTAGCCAACTATCTTGGGCCCCCTTACCTTCTAGTACCCTGTCCCATGGGATTTCCCCTAGCAATTGCTTGAAAAGGCCAAAGTTGGCCCTCCTGAAGTCCAGGGTTGTGATTCTGCTAGCTATTCTGTTCCTGCCACATGAGATCCTGAACTCTGCCATCTCATGGTCACTACAACCAAGGCTGCCCTCAACCTTCACCTCTTCAACCAGACCCTCCTTGTTAGTGAGGATAAGATCCAGCAGCGCTCCTCTCCTAGTTGGCTCATCCACCATTTGCATCAGAAAGTTATCATCAATGTACTGGAGGAACCTCCTGGACTGAGGATGGCTGGCTGAGTAGGCCTCCCAGCAAAGTTTTACAGGTTGTATAGGACCCTCCTACTTCTTAGTGCACATTTCCTTTCTTTTTCAGTGCTCAGCTTTGTTCTACAGTAGCTTCATAAGAAGAAATATAACTGTTGCAATGTGTCAGTTTTCATACTTCATATTGCCCAGGGTGGTGGGGGAGTGGTTTAACACATTTTTCTCTTTTTGTTTTTTTTTATTTTTTACACATCTGTGTCCTTATTGACCAGGGACACGGCAGGGCGACAGGAGGATTTTATCGAAAAGTATTGCTTTAAAAGTATAAACAGAGTTGGAGAATGGAAAGGAAAAGAAGCAAATCAACATTAAGTAACATTATGCCTACTTATAACATCTGGACATCTCAGCTGTCTTTCTGAGTGACACATTTGTCTCCTCTTCTCTGAAACAGAGCTCAACCATACAGCAAAGTTGATTTCACTGTGGAAAGTGAATGAGATAAATAAAAAGCTAAGATTTGTTTTTCAGAGGATATTTAACTCTCTCTTTCATCCAAAAGTTGCAGAACTTCACTTGAGTCTGATATTAACCCTACCTTCTGACTGTTCCTAGTAGCATAGGAGTCCCTTTCCCAATACAGCTTCCACCACCTGCTTGAAAAAAATTGTCTTTATAAAAAATAAAGTGACATGAATGATACCTACACTCTGTAGGTACAATTCTTGGCTATAGACAAAGTTTTCTTTTTAGCTCATCTTTTCAGCACAAATTTAACATGTCTGTTTCATCTCACCTGAAGGTAACTGCTGTGAGGACTTTTAAAAAACTGTGTAGGAAAGGATAGGATTACTCAACCTAGAATGATGCAACAGTAATGATTACTTGCCTTCATTTGAAGTCTTTCAATGTATTCTTTCTATTAAAAAAACTAATCAGGATTTCCTGCTATTTTTTGTTTAGAGTGTAAATGATGAGTAAAGAATTAAGAAGGGCTTGTTTTCATAAATTTGCCTACTAGATTTGTTTAGAGGCAATAGCTTCATAAGAGCATAGAAAGCAGTGGATTTTATTTTCATTCTTAGATATATCACATTGAACTATATGTTATAATAGGACAGTAAATGTGTCTGACCTTTGGTTGGTGCCTGATAGTAGTAAATACATACAGTCTGAATTAAGGAAAATGGACATTAAAGTTGCAAAAGCTTGAGTCTGTCTCAGTGATGGTCAATGAAACTTATACATTTTAACTTCATGAGAAAAAGGGTGGTTATCAAGTCAAGCCTACCATGGACCTCAAGAACTCAACAGTAACTGACAGTTTGTAAGTTGTGCCCTTCAATTTTTGTGGTTTGAAGTGTCTTGAATAAAACCAGAATGATGTATCTTTACAGCAAAGATAGAATTACTTTTTTTGTACTGTGTAAAAGAGTTTATAATTTTTGCACATTGTTTTAATATAAAATAAAACTATATCATAAAAGTCTAATATAGGTTTGAGAGACACTGAGTGGCAAAACTGAAACCTCAAGTGAAAAAGGGAAGGAAGATTATATGGTGGATGGTATTTAAAAAAGGACATGTTAAAGATTTTGCATGAGAGAGAGAAAATGTGTTAAAAACAGAACTGGTGCATATGAAAGTGCAATGCACTGTTCTATTGAGAAAAGCCCAGGAGTTTAGTGCTATGAACAAGTCTGACTTGACTGAAATATTATAACTGATCATCCTTTACCTTTCTGTATAAGTAATTCTGTTAATGTTATAGTTTCAGCTTTTCAAAATATTTTCTGACAAAATCAGTTGGTACAATCATCATAACCAGCTTTACCAAATCAGGAGTAGTAGTATAATGGTGATAAGTAATCATTTGAATAAAAATTAGTGAATCATTTCCATTAGTCTGCTATTACCAAGATGGAAAAAGGAAATGTTTGCTTACTAATCCAAATCTGATCAATTCTTCGTATGTATGTTTTGCCCTACCCTTCTTTTCTTTTCATGTAGGCCAAACAACTTTAGTTTTTATTGTTTAATGGCATAGCAATTTCACTAACTCAAGACAAGTTGGTGAATTAGCTTTCTAAGAAATGTATAAGTCTGAATGTATAATATTCATTTCCAGTTCATAACTAGCTTTCTTGCCTAGAGAAAAGGATGCATAAATGTTAAAAAAAAAGTTGGGTGGGCACAGAGATTATAACTCTAACTAGATTAATTAAACTTCATTTCTGAGTGAAGATTTAATGTATGTTTTATTGGAAAAAGGAACCAATTATTCTAGTTCAAGCATCCCTATTAGCTAATAAATGTCAATGTTGTGTTGCAGAAGGAGCACTTTTTTTTTGTAGTTATTGCACCTGAACAAAAATTAAATTAACTATGCCCATAGTATCTGAAGATATACACACATTTTCCAAAGTAGGAAGCTTTTCAAAACCACTTTTTGACACTCTGCCTCATGCAGCTATAGGCTGTTTGAATCCACAGGTGGAGGCAACTAATTCTGAGTTTAAAAATAATATGATGTATCAAGACTTTTGCAATTTCTGTTCTCAAACTTTGCTTGCACATATTGCCTATTTCCCTTCTCCCTGACTTTTTTTAAACACCATGATACTACATGCAAGTAACTAAGATCTTTGTAGGAGGCGGTCCTCACAGCTTATGATTCATAGGACTTCTATAAACTGAAGTGTGAGAAAATAACTTCATTAACAGGAAAAAAATAGTTTTAACTTGATCAGTCACTTGTGGTTATAGCCTATTTGGAAGGAAAGTAGAAAATCATTGGTCCATATTTTATTTTCCCTGAATGACTCTACTTTTTGGCACAAAATCTCTTTAGAAATCAGTGGAAGTATTTCCATTTATCTGAATGGCACAAAGGCAGAGTGAGGAATATTTATAACTCAACTATATTTAAATCGAGGGAACTACAGAGTGAAAATGTGGGAACAAGAAGAGTCACCTTTTTTTTTGTGATTGCGCTGAAGTAACTGATGATACTTTTAAATCTTTCTGAACTTGCTTAGCAACGTGGAAACAGCTCTAACCTCAAAAAAATAAACCACAGAGGCTACTTGTGCAGATAAGTAACGCTGAAATGCAAGGGGAAAGAGAAAGAAATATGGGGGTTGGGGAAAAAAAACACCATTGGAATCTCTCCCTGCATGCCAAAGAGATTAAACTGAAAATCTTTGGGGTATTTTAGCTGGGAGCAGTGGACAGTGACACAACTATTCAGATGTAAATAAACAAAAGAAAACCAAACATCTCTCCTTAATCTCAGAAAAAATATTTAAGACCAAAAAATGCCATTCATTTTCACACAGAAACAAAACAAAACCACTTTTTATTAATCATTATAGTTGTTAAACTGTTCTGTAAATAAAATTACACTTTCTAGATTTCCTACTAAACTGGCTGTTTTTAAAGAACTTAAACTCAAATCTTCCCAGATTTAAAGGAAATTAAATGAAGTTACTTTTTTTTCTGAAGTGAGTTTGATTATGCAAACTACACAGATAAATATGAATGCTTTTGTACGTTTCATTTTGATGCTATTTTTATTTTTTTCCAAATAAAAGATATTTTGAAAAACTGTCCGCATTGACTTCGTCAGAAATTTCTCATAAAATGTTTGTTTGAAGTTTCACTAAAGCATAAATGGAAGCCTCACAATCATCTCTGACAAGATGACCAACTTTTTTTTTTTTTAAGCGAAAGTATCATAAAAGTGATTTCTGCCAGGGTTACTTTATTCCTGATGATCAAAAAGAGGATGCCACAGCATATGGAGAGGGTGAGTGAAGGAGGAAAGGGAGATGCAGAGCAGCATGGCTGCTTATGAGTGAGTGATGGAAAGCCCAAGACATCTGGGGCTTGACACCATGCCTGAGCCATGCATGAGCAGACACAGGTATGGCTGTGAGTGAGAGGGCAGAATGAGCTGGTGGAGCTGTGGCATCCAGGTTCAGCTCTGCATGTGCTGGCCGCAAACCTTGATATTTCTATATTCCTATGCTTTCCAGTTCTCTCTGAATATGGCTGGAGGAGATGCAATACTCAGAGCATGCAGGCTGAACAGCCTTGCCTCTGTTCTGCCTAATAAAACCCAACATCTTGGGCAAGGGTTCAAGCAGAAGAAAGCTTTCCCTAAGCAAATTTCAGCATATGAAGCTTCAGCATATGGTAGCCTAAATTACAAATTAGATATAATTCAGCTTTTGACCCTCCAAGAAGGAAAAGAATTGGATATTTCAAAGTATTTTGCAAAATCCCTTGTGAAGTCTTCAATTATTTTCAAAACATAGCTGTCAGTCTTTGCCTGCTCATTTGTAGAAGAGCTTCATTTGGTGGTATAGGTAACAACACAGGGCACTGCGTTTGCTTCAAGGCATAGCTGCATAGTGCTCAGCAACACTCTGTCCCATAAAAAGAGATTAATGTTCTGATGTGTTCAGAAACTGAGAGCTGTTTACAGAGTGTATGGGGAAAACTTTGATTTTTCTTTCTAAATTATGAAACAGTTGATGTTTTTCTTAAAGCTATAGCACTTCTATCTTTAGCAAATTCCAGGGATCTTGGGTTTTATTACAGAACGAAGCTTCCAGCTTTCAAGTTTGTTGATAAAAGTTTAGAGTTGTAAGCAATTGGTAATCTTAAAAAAAAAAGTTCTTACAAAAAATGTTTAAAAGCAGAGGAGCTCTTTACACTGGCCTTTGTAGTGAAACAGTTCAGCTCTCTTTCTAAGTGAAAATTAGTTTGTACTTGTTAGCACTCAGATACTATGGCAAGATGTTTATTAGAGATATTTAAAGCAGATGGAGGTAAAATGAAACTAACAGCAAGCAGTGACAGGACGATGGGGAGTGGTTTTAAACTGAAAGAGGGCAGATTTAGATTAGATATGAGGAAGAAATTCTTTACTGTGAGGGTGGTGAGACACTGGAACAGGTTGCCCAGAGAAGCTGTGGATGCCCCTTCCCTGGCAGTGTTTAAGGCCAGGCTGGATGAGGCTTTGAGCAACCTGGTCTAAAGGAAAGGTGTCCCTGCCTGTGGCAGGGGGGTTGGAACTAGATGATCTTTAAGGTCCCTTCCAACCCAAACCATTCTATGATTCTATGATTCTATAAAATAGAGTATCATTTTTCCCATGAAAGCTCTGGATGTCTATTAAGCTATGTGTAAGTACAGGAGCAAAGGCTTATAAAGCTGTCTTCCTCAGCCTGTTTGAACCAAATATGTATGATACACCTGCAAAGTAAACAACTTAGATGAAGTAGGCGAAAAGACCAAAACTGAGGAATGTCAGAAAGCCAGCTGGAAAATGATCAGACAGAGAAAATAATCTGCCCCACGCTGTTAAACTTTAAATATTGAAGCCTGCTTTAACTTAGCCTCTCTTCACAGATGCTGAAAAAACATAATGCTCAGGAAGAGCATGGAAGAGAGCTCTTTTGGCAGCCTGTCTTCTGAAGGTCACATCCCTTGATGTTACATCCCATGTGTGCTGAGTGCTGCTGGCAAGCAGACTTGTCCTGTTAGCTGAAATCCATGCCAGCACAAATGACCTGTGGAAGGTCCATGACCATCCTAAGCCTCTTTCAAAGTCTTCAGTGTAACTTAATGATGCATAGGGCTGCTGCCCCTCCTGTGCCTCCAGACAGGGGATGGCAATGCAAGGGTGAAGAAGGTGGTGTAGGTCTGGGCCAAACCCACTGTCACTAACGGGATTCCGGTTGTTGACTTCCATATACTTGAGATCAGGACTTTTATGCTTCTCTAGCTAACCCTTTCCACAACTTGTCACTTATGTAAAACAGTCATACTAGGCCAGGGTAAAGACCTCCTCTCTCTCTCTGTGGCTTGTGACAGATTACTAGACAAAGAGTATGGGAAATGGTGAACACCTTCCCCCTGGCTCCAGTATCTGGTTGATGGTGGTTCTGAAACTTCCCACTTCTGAGGCTGCATCCACAGCACCATATTTAATACATGGCCATTTCTTCAACAAATTGCTTAATCATTTATGAACTCTTCATATTCAATTCCTGTAAAAATTAATTCCATAATTTGATTATACATATGTGGAAAAGTGCTCCACATATGCACTTTTTTCCAATTTTTCTATCATCAGCTGTACAATAAACTCTTAGGAAAAATGGAGAATAAACGTTGCCTATTTGGTTTCTGCAAGACGTCTAACTTCCTATATGCTTCATATAACATCCTTTCCTCATAGTTTATCTAAAAAAGACTAGGGAATATTTAATTTTTGACAAGTAGAAACTCCCTATGCATCTGATCTGTTCTGTCACTCTGCACAATTTCTAGATCTTCTGCATGATTTTGAGAGGGAGGTGGGTAAAGCTATAGCCAATATCCAAGATGTAGACACAACAGAAATTGAAGTTATGACATTACAAATGCTTTGTTTTCTTTTTTTTCTAATAATCCACAATATTTTACTTGACTTTTTTTAACTACTTCTGAACAGTGAGCTGATATATTCATAAAACCACCCATAATGACACTCTTTGCTGAATATTAATATTTATTTAGAGCTTATCTCTGTATGTGTGTAATTGTGATTGTTTTCCCCTTTGTGTGCATAATTTTCCATTTATCAATGCTGGGTCTCATCTGTCATTTTTAACACCTAGTCTTTCACAACTGTATGATCCGTCTGAGGCTCTTTGTAGTCAGTTCTGATTTTGTATTGTCTGCAGGCTGTTGTCACCTCCCTATATCCCATTTTCCATATTATTTATGAATAGTTTGAATAGTATTGTGCACAGCACAGATGCCTGAAAAGCTCTGTGGGAAATCTCCATTGTAGAAAACTTACTTCTTTGTAATTTTGATTTCCTACTTTTTCCTATTTCTTCCTGAAAACTTTGTGTTACAAGTCTGTGAGACAGCTACTCCCCTGTTGCAATGATGATTTAGTCTCTTTAAGAACCTTTGTTAAGGTAACTTATAAAAGTTTATTGTAAATCCAAACATTCCATATCATCCCAATCAATTTTATCCAAAAGTTGTTGTCACAGAACTTGAATAGATTTTGATTCCTGACTTCCTTCAGTGAAAGTTGTGTCGAATCTTTCCCAGTGTGTCACTTATCAATGTACATAGGTCTTTTCTTAGCTGGTTTCTACCAACTTGTCCAGTACAGAAATTAGTGTTGCTGGTCTGTAGTCCTTTCTATTATCTTATGCAATCTAGTCCCCCTCAAATAATGGGTTATGCATGACAAGCAGTAATCTTATAGTCCTATATTTGAGTTCTTTTAGAATTTTGACATTAATAGTATTTTGGTTCTATATATTTTAATTTTTCTGTTAAGTTTCTGTTCTTTTCAATGCTTTGTTCTGAAGCCTATTCTACTGACACTTCAATGCAAGACATTTTATCAAAGTTCTGCCTTGTAAAGAAAGATAAGAAATGAAAATCTCCTTAAGCTCTTCTGCAGTGAACCCTAGAATGAAAAAATCATGTAGCTTTTCTGACCTAAACCTCCATAAATTGCTATGAATCATCCTTACAGCCTCAAAGTACCACACTGCAGACATAATTATAGAATATTTGGCTTAAAAATTAAACTTTTGAAATACAGAAGCATTTAGAATGTATTGAGAATCAACGTAAATGGTTGAATCAAACACTTAAACGCTTTTTGTCTGCTCTCTATATGCCTGTGAGGTGTAACTTCAGCTTAGAAAACGTGCAAGATTCCTGTGGTATCCTGTAAGTATACTTAAGGCATGAGATCTCTTTTGCATTCTTATCACAACTTCAAAGGTATCCAGGCAATGCTGTTCAGAAATACAGGGTAGCTTTAGAGTATGACTTGCAGAAGACTCCACTCTACCTGTTGCATAATAAATACTTGTGACACTAAATTCTTTCTGCCTCTCCTTGTTTCCTTCTGTTGACACATCTGTTGATGCTCTTTATCCTAGAAGTTAACTTATCAAAAATATTATCTCATATTCAAATAAGCTGCATGCTAGCTTCCTGGAAGAAGAGTAAATAATCAACTCATAATGATATCACAAACATTTGATCATTATAACTGCCGTGCCAGGACTAAATATTACCATTTCTTTTGAAAGAGAAGTTACAAATCCGATCAAAGGATTATTACTGATATTATCCTTGACCTACATAATAATCCTTCAATCTTTGTGTAAGAAGCAAATCACAGAAATTCTCTATTCATAGAGGGAGCATCAAAACCAGGCCAGGTCCCCGTTATACTGCCTTCCTTATTACACTGTTCTTTGGACATCAGCTTTGCTTTTTACTCAATGACAACATTATTATCTGTGACTTTCACCTAACAGCAACAACAGTAGTTTATTATGACTCGTTCTCTTATATTCACTTGTGTTCCTAGCAGATGCCTAAATAAAACTACAGAATTTACTGTCTCCTATATCCACCTGATAAACTTTACATAATAATAAAAAATAAAATACAAAGTACTAAAGAGCATGATGTGTGTGGTTACACAACAGACGTCTGGCATGAACCATCAACCCATGTTTTCTAATCCTGCTTGTTATTACTGCACAGCTTTTCTCTGAGGTGTGGATGGTGGGTATTTTTGCTTGTTTGTTTCATTGAATTTTAAGTCAAAGAGTGGGTCAGTGCACATGTTACTGCTATAACCTTCAAAAGATACATCCAACCTTCAAAAGATACATCCAACATCCATCCAGATGCTCCATAGCAGTAGCAATTTTTTTCCCCAAATAATTCAAATAATGGCTTACCCAAAAACAGGAATGGCTGTTTTTGGGGAAAAAAAATATGACATAATTTAGGTAGATGGCTTCCAGTTCTGGAGATTTTAAATCACGTCCCTGTTCTGACACATATTTTTATTATAATCTTGAAATAATAATATGTTATTTACTGATGTGACTCAGATTTACTTTTATACATTTTCACATGTAGTGATCCTTGCTGCTATTCAAAGCACTGTGAGAAGATATTTTAATTCTCAGAGTTTTGCTATCATCACAGACAGGTGATATTTTTTTTCCTAAGTATTTACCAACAATATGTTTTTGGCAGTTGTTGCAACATCATTATTTATAGCAAAGAAATATAACAAAATCACAATCAAAGAAGAATGTGTTCTTATGTGATTTATAAAAAACAATCATAGAATCTCAACAACAATCTGAAATCATGTAAAATGTTGCTCAACATATCTAAAATTTTATCCTTTGTAGGGTAATAAGAAGCACCTAACATGTATCAGAGTTGGGTGCAGTTTGTCTGACACCTGAGAAGCACCAGGCCTGCTACCTGTGCAAGTCAATTACCACATACACATGGCAGGTTTGGTTGCAATTTTATTCTTGCTCTAGTCTGAAGATCACACAAGGCAACCGTTTCATGCAGGCATGGACTGCAATTTTCAGATAAATTTATTCATCTGGCTTTCAGACACCCTTTCTCAAGAGCTCTGTATGTTTGGGTAGGAAATGCACTGAAAGCCCACCCATTGCCTAGTGGGGAGAAAGATTTCAGTGCCCACGGAAAGATGGCAGTTAGAGTAGAACAATGCCAGAACAGTTGTTGTGGCCTTTTAGCAGGCTCTCAAGTTGTTTCAGGAAACAGAGTCTTTTGAATCAATTGCCCCAGGTTGAGAATCCCATGAAGACAATACCATAAATGAAGTTGCGGCAGATTCAGCATGATTTTTGCCAAAGTGAAATAGTATTTCTAACATATGTTTAATTGGAAGACAAATAGAATAGACTATTTCTGTTGGAAGGGACCTGAGATGATCATCTAGTCTAACTGGCTGACCAGTTCAGGGCTGAGTAAAAGTTGAAGCATGTTGTTAAAGGTATTGTCCAAATGCCTCTTAAACACCGACAGATTAGGCACATTGACCAACTACCTAGGAAGCCTGTTTCAGTGTTTGACCTCCCTCTCAGTAAAGAAATGCCTCCTAATGTCCAGCTGAAATGTTTCCTTGCAGTAGCTTTGAACCATTCCCACACATCCTATCATTAAACATCAGGAACCAGAGTTCAGCACCTCCCTCTCCACTTCCCCTCCTCAGGAAGCTGTAGAGAGAGCAATGAGGTCACCCCTCAGCCTCATTCTCTCCACACTAGGCAAGCCCAAAGTCCTTAGCTGCTCCTCACAGGACATTCTATGATTCTATGATTCCTTCTAGCCCTTTCACCAGCTATGTTGCCCTCCTCTGGACACATTCAAGGACCTTCACATCCTTAGAATCATAGAATGGTTTGGGTTGGAAGGGACCTTAAAGATCATCTAGTTCCAACCCCCTTCCATTGGCAGGGACACCTTCCACTAGACCAAGTTCCTCAAAGACCCATCCAACCTGGCCTTGAAAACTTCCAGGGAAGGGGCATTCATAACTTCTCTGGGAAACTTCTTACAGTGTCTCACACCCTCACACTGAAGAATTTCTTCCCAATAGCTAATTGAAATCTAGCCCCTTCCAGTTTAAAACTGTAATCCGTTGTCCTATCACTACATGCCCTTGTAAAAAGTCCCTCTCCAGCTTTCTTGTAGGCCCCCTTCAGATGGAGGGCTGCTATGAGGTCTTCCTGGAGTCTTCTCTTCTCCAGGCTGAACAAGCCTAACTCTCTTAGCCTCTCTTCATAGGAGAGGTGATCCAGCCCTCTCATCATCTTTGTGGCCCTCCTCTGGACTCACTCCAACAACTCCATGTCCTTCTTATGTTGGAGGCCCCAGAGCTGGATGCAGTACTCCAGGTGGGGTCTCAGGAGAGCAGAGTAGAAGGGGAGAATCACCACCCTCAACCTGCTGGTCATTCTTCCTTTGATGCGGCCCAGGATATGGCTGGCTTTCTTGGCTGCAAGGGCACATTGCCAGGTCACGTTGAGCTTTTCATCAACCAACACCCCCAAGTCCTCCTCCTCAGGGCTGCTCTCAATCCATCCTCCACCTAGTTTGTATTCGTGCTTGGGATTGCCCCAACCCATGTGCAGGACCTTGCACTTGGCCTTGTTGAATTTCATGCAGTTTGCACAGGCCCAGCTCTCAAGCCTATCAAGGTCCCTCTGGATGACATCCCTTCCCTCCAGCACGTCGACAACATCACAGCTTGGTGTCATCGGCAAACTTGCTGAGGGCATACTCAATCCCACTGTCCATGTCGCTGACAAAGACGTTAAACAGTGCCAGTCCTAATACCGCCCCCTGAGGAACGCTGCTCGTCACTAGTCTCCACTGGGACATCGAGCCGTTGACCATAACTCTTTGAGTGTGACCATCCAGCCAATTCCTTATCCACCGAGTGGTCCATCTGTCAAGTCCACGTTTCTCCAATTTAGAGGCAGGGATGTCGTGAGGGACAGTGTCAAATGCTTTGCACAAGTCCAGGTAGATGACGTCAGTTGCTCTTCCCTTATCCACCAATGCTGTAACTCCATCATAGAAGGCCACCAAATTTCTGAGGCATGATTTGCCTTTAGTGAAGTCATGTTGGCTGTCACCAATCATCTCCTTATTTTCCATGTGCCTTAGCATGGTTTCCAGGGCACAGAGCTGAGACTGACTGGCCTGTGGTTCCCTAGGTCTTCCTTTTTTTCCTTCTTGAAGGTGGGGACTATGTTTCCCCTTTTCCAGTTAGTGGGAACTTCACCGAACTGCAGTGTCTTCTGAAAAATGATTGAGAGTATCTGAGCGACTTCATCCGCCAGTTCCCTCAGGACCCGCAGATGCACTTCATCAGGTCCCATAGACTTGTGCAACTTCAGGTTCTCTAGATAGTCTTGAATCTGACTTCTCCTATAGTGTGCAGTTCTTCATTGTTCCAGTCCCTGCCTTTGCCTGGAGATGGCCCACGTTTTCCCTACTCTTCTTTTGTCACTGATGTACTTATAGAAGCTTTCCTTGTGGCCCTTGACATCCCTGGCCAGATTTAATTCTATCAGGGCTTTATTTTCCTAGTATGATCCCTGGCTGCTTGGACAATTTCTCTGTATTTCTCCCAGGCTACCTGTCCTTGTTTCCACTCTCTGTAGGCTTCCTTTTTGTGTTCGAGTTTGTCCAGGAGCTCCTTGTTCATCTATGCAGGCCTCCTGGTGTTTTTGCCTGACTTCCTCTTGGTTGGGATGCATCACTGCTGAGCTTTGGAGGAGGTGATCCTTGAATATTAACCAGCTTTCTTGGGCCCTTCTTCCCTCCAGGGCTTTATCCCATGGTACTCTACCAAGCAGGTCCCTGAAGAGGCCAAAGTCTGCCCTCCTGAAGCCCAGTGTAGTGAGCTTGCTGTGTGCCCTCTTTGCTGCCCTAAGGATCTTAAACTCCACCATTTCATGGTCACTGCAGCAAAGGCTACTCTTGAGCTTCACGTCCCCCACCAGCCCCTCCTCATTGCTGAGAACAAGGTCCAGCATAGCACCTCTCCTTGTTGGCTCCTCTATCACTCGGAGAAGGACTTTGTCATCATAGTATTCCAGGAACCTCCTGGATTGCTTATGCCCTGCTGTGTTGTCATTCCAACAGATATCGGGGTGGCTGAAGTCCCCCATGAGGACCAGGGCTTGGAACGTGAGGCTGCTCCTATCTGTCTATAGAGGGCCTCATGCACTCGGTCTTCCTGATCAGGTGGCCTGTAGCAGACCCTCACTGTCATGTCACCTGTCCCTGCCCTCCCTTTAATCCTGACCCATAAGCTCTCGGTCGGCTCCTCCTCCATCCCCAGGCAGAGCTCCATGCACTCCAGCTAGTCATTGACATAAAGGATGACACCCCCTCCTTGTCTCCCCTGCCTTTCCTTCCTGAAGATCCTATATCCCTCCATTCCAACTCTCCAGTCATAGCAGCCATCCCACCTTGTCTCCATGATGCCAATAAGATCATAGCCCTGCAAGTACACGCACGTCTCTAATTCCTCTTTTTATTCGCCATGCTACATGCATTTGCATAGAGGCATTTAAGTTGGGCCCCGATGAAGCCGACTTACTGACTGGAATGGCTGAAATTCCTTTGCATTTCTCTTCAGGTGCTCTCCTGCTGACCTGTGATCCTTCTCCAGGCTCTGGGCACCTATTGCTGGCACTGGCATCAAACTGGTAGGAGTGGGATGGATTGAGGTTCCCCTCCCCCGGCAACTTTAGTTTAAAGCCCTCTTCACCAGCTTGGCAAGCCTATGACCAAATATGGCCTTCCCCTTCTCTGACAGATGGACCCCATCAGCCCCCACTAGACCAGGTTTCTCAAAGCAAGTGCCATGGTCTGAGTAGCCGAGTCCCTGGCTGTGGCACCAGTCCTGTAATCATTTGTTGATTCTCCCAATAAGACTGGCTCTTTCAAACCCCTTCCCTTTGACTGTGAGGACTGATAAAAAAATTACCTGCACTCCAGAGTCCCTTACTGCCACTTCCAGGGCTCTGTAGTACTTCTTGATACTCCTCTGACTACTCCTGGCTGTATCACTGGTGCCCATGTGAAATTACAGCAGTGGATAATAGTCAGTGGACTGTATGAGCCTTGGTAGTCTCTCAGTGACATCCCTGATGCAATCCCCTAATAAGCAGCACACCTCTCTAGAGAGTGAGTCAGGTTGGAAAATGGGTGCCTCCATTTCTCTCAGAAGACAGTCACTTACTACTATCACCCATTGCCTTTTCTTAGTTGCGCTGGTTGTTATACGGGGAGCAGATCAGGTTGCCTTACTCATCTCCAGCATGTCTCCTGGTGTGACAGGTCTTTCCTCCTCAGTCTGCAGACCAGTGAAGCAGTTCTGCAAGGGCACTGCAGGCTTCAGGGGAAGTCTCTTCCTCCTGCTGGTCCATGCTGTTGCAACTGTCCATTCTTCTGCAGTATTTCCCCTCCTCACTTCTGTGTGTGTCTCTGGGGGAGTTTTTTCTGTTTGGCTGTGGGCTGTGGGGCCACTGTATACTGTGATTGGAACCAGCTATCTAGCTCCTTCTCAGCCTCCCTGACGTTACGCAGCGTTCTCACCACCTGCTGCAGCTCAGGCACCTGTTGCAGGAGGTCTTCCACCTGTGCACAACTTTTCCAGGCAGGTCTGGCACCCGTCCCTGCCCCAAGAGAAAGGTCTAGGCACTTCCTGCAGCCTGAGGTCTGCGCTGCAGGCTCTCCCTTCAGCAGCTCTATCTGGGTGGAATCATCGGTCACTGCTGTGGTAAATGTTGCAGACCCTCCAGCCTGAGCTGTAGTCTTTGCTCTCAGATGAGTGCCCACCATTCTCCCTTGAGGGTCAGGTAGGATGAGTGCCCTTGACCTGTGCAGGTGGTCACAGAACAGTGTCCGGTTGCTGGGTTATGTGTACTTCAAGTCCCCCTCTCAGCCAGTGGAATGCCCCTCCTTTGAAGAGGCGCCCTCCCTACATGCCCTTCCTGCATGTCCTTCCACATGAACTGCCATGCAAACTGCTGTGCCACACCCTTGCTGACGCTCCACGCTCTGTTTGCCTGCTCTGTTCACAGCATTGCTGGTCGCTCATGCTTCCTTGGTTGCTTTTTGTAGGTGTGGGAAGTGGCCAAGGTTGCTCTGGAAACACACCCACCTCATCAGCATCTCCCGCGGGAGCTGCCAGCCCCTGGTGGATCTCTGCACTCTCCTGGCATTTCCCTGCCTCAGGAAAATCCCCTGTGCACTGAGATCTGCCGCTCTGCTGCAGATTGGGCTGGCTTCAGAGCAGCTCTCCTCAGCGACTGCCTTCTTAAATTGTGGGGCTCAGAACTGCACACAATACTCATGGTGAGGCCTCACCAATGCTGAGTACAGCAGGACAATCACCTCTTTTGACTGGCTGGTTCTGCTGTGTTTGATGCACCCCAGGATGCAGTTTGCCCTTTTGGCTGCCAGGGCACACTGCTGACTCATACTGAGCCTGCTGTCGACCAGCAACCCCAGATCCCTTTCTGCAGGGTTGCTCTCCAGCCACTCCTCTCCCAATTTATACTTGTGCCTGGCATACTCCATCCTAGGTACACAGTTCGGCATTTGGACTTGTTAAATTTCATCCCATTAATCATAGCCCAATGCTCCCATATACCTAGATCCTTCTCCCAGGCCTCCTGTCCCTCAAGAGAGTCAACAGCACCTCCCTCTTTGGTATCATCAGCAAACTTGATGATGGTGCATTCAGCTCCTGCACCCAGATCATTGATAAATATATTGAACAGAACTGGCCCTAGAATTGAACCCTGAGGAACACCGCTGGTGACCGGTCACCAGCTAGATGTAGCCTCATTCACTACAACTCTTTGAACCCTGCCCTTTAGCCAGTTCTTCACCCAGCACACCATGAACCTGCTCATCCCACACTGGACAACTTGTCCAGAAGGATGTTTTGAGGGACAGTATAAAAGCCTTACTAAAATCCAGAAAAACTACATCCACCGCCTTCCTTTAATCTACTAAGTGGATGACCTTATCATAGAAGGATATCAAATGAGTTAAACAGGACTTCCAAGCCCAAGTGAAGCCACGAAGGATGCCTCCATTCATTTCAGTCTTTTCAGTGGAAAGGTAAATACAGACAATGGATGAAAATCTTTATACAGAATGCAATACTATAGAGATGCATTTACTTGCAGAAGATGTTAACAGCTGCCTGTACTCACAGTGTTTTCCAAGTACAACAAATGTGTTAATGTGTTAGTGATTTACGCTGAGTATAGTACATACAGAAGGAACTGCAAACAAAAATATCGTTTTGTGATCTTCTTCCCTGGCAATGTATGGCAGGCATGGCAGGCAACTCTCTGCATGCTACTTGCTGTAGTCATCTTGTACTTGATTTTCAGCTTGCTACTAGATTAAGCCATTAGCAGCTCTCAGTGCTTGAGATGTAGCTGCATGTGTGTGTATGTTTGTACAGCACTTAGGAGTTATCAGTTCCTGATAAAAACATTTGCATTTCTTGTAAGGGCATATGACTGATCTTTTCCCATAAATGCACTTAGTATTAGCTGACATAAAAGCACTGAGAAAGTTACCAAAGTCAAAGTACATCATGCACAAATTAAAAACAAGAAACAAAACCACTTATTTCAAATCAGCATTTCAGTATGTATTTCTCCAGTTTCATATAACCATGTAGAAGACAGTTGATGTAGTCTTAGCAAAATAGTATGTCAAATGCCAACACAAAATCTGATTACTGGTTTTAAAATATCATTAAAAATCAAATGCTTGTGTCACGGTTTAAGGCTGGGCTGGCTAGTAAACCGATGGCAGATGCTCTCTATTAAGCCTCCAGCTTGAACAACACATTTACAAAGTAGCAGAAAGACAGGTGGATGGCAAATAGGGAAACTCCTTTTATAGCTCAATATAACTTGTCATATAATTATAAAGTCACAGGAGAAGGAAGAATTTTTAAGCAGTTAGATGTTGCTTCGATGTAGGATCTCTCTGCATACAGAAGTAAAGTATGCTTTGGGATATTTGTTAAGGTACTTGGTCAGATCCCAGAGCATGGGTTTAAAGAATAGCTGAAGGATTAACAGTGCTTTTCCTAAGAAATACAAATTCATTTTCCTGAATCCATTTGTGCTTTTTTTCTGCTACAGTCTTAAGCCCTGAATTTGAGCTTCTTAAGAATTCTGCTATATAGGACTTTCAGTTCCCTTATGTTATCCAGTACCAAAACTAATCATAGAAAAAAAGAATCTGCAGAAGAAGAAGAGAAGTTGCTATTTATATGACAAGCTCTTTATGTACTTGAGTATTTTCCACATGGGAGCTGATGCTTCTGAGAGAAACGCCAGCTGCCTTCTCTATTTCTTTTGTGCAGTGACTGAGCTGACAGTACTTCTGGAGTAGTCTACAAGCTGGAAATAGGTCTCCCACACAGGGGATGCAATTTTTTTTCCTATGCCTTTAGTAAGTTAAACTAATATACTTAATATCATCACCAATATTTACCGCTGCCAACATGGTATGCACCAAAATGCATCAGATTTACCCAAAATACTAAAATCTCATCTGGATTTTAAATGTGTTCCAGTTTGCATGAAGTTTTCCAACAGAATAAAAGAGACACAAACAAAAAAAACCCCAAACAGTAGAGTTAAAACTTTACTGGAACATGTTTTCTTTGGTATTTGTTTTTTATTTAAAAAAATGAATACGTATTTATTGCTGGAATATCTAAATATTTTTAGTTTAATAAAATCATTTTACATGGATTGACTATACCCAGATTTCTAAGAGAACATCCTCTCTTTTAGGAATTACTACTCACCTCAGCCTTGACAAATTTACAGATGTGAATCAACATATCTCCTAAGTTTCCTTGTACAAAAATATTCATCTATGATGATAAAAACATCATTTATATTGTAGATGCTAATAATGTTTATGCTTTTAATTATCAAGTGTGTTAGTAAAATTATCTTATTTCATTAGTGGTGCTTAGGTAATCTGCTGTGATGTTACCTAACTAAATATATAAGGTGATTCAAAACTTTGAAGTGGAAATGTATGATTTAATTCTACAGAGGTCTAAATAAATTGTACATCTTCTAAATAAAAATGGATGCACTTTCAAAGTACTTAGTTATTACAATCCAATTGATTTGCATAGAAATCAGATGTGCTGAGGACTTCCGATAATTTGGCTTCTTTTTTTTTAAGCCACTAGCTTTAGTGTTTAAACATTAAATAAAGACATTGACAATAATCCACAATATTTTTCCAGTCTTTCATAAAGAAGTCACCTTCTTCTCACCTGTTCTTGTCTAGTGACAAAATATCTATGCGTGCATGTATGAATACAATGAAGGAGAAGGTTGAAGCGGTGAAGGTTGAGGGCAGCCTTGGTTGTAGTGACCATGAGATGGTAGAGTTCAGGATCTCATGTGGCAGGAACAGAATAGCTAGCAGAATCACAACCCTGGACTTCAGGAGGGCCAACTTTGGCCTTTTCAAGCAATTGCTAGGGGAAGTCCCATGGGACAGGGTACTAGAAGGTAAGGGGGCCCAAGATAGTTGGTTAGCATTCAAGGACTGCTTCTTCCGAGCTCAAGATCAGAGCATCCCAGCAGGTAGGAAGTCAAGGAAGGGTTTCAGGAGACCTGCATGGTTAAACAGGGAACTGCTGGGCAAACTCAAGTGGAAGAAGAGGGTGTACAGATCATGTAATGTAGGCCCACTGATGAATGAGGTGGGGGCCATGGAGACAGAGGATAAAAAGAAGGCGGAGTTACTGAATGCCTTCTTTGCCTCTGTCTATAGTGCTGGAGGCTGTCCTGAGGAGCCCCGGACCCCTGAGGCCCCAGAAGAAGTCAGGATAGAGGAGGAATCTGTCTTGGTTGATGAGGGCTGGGTCAGGGACCAATTAAGCAACCTGGACGTCCATAAATCCATGGGCCCTGATGGGATGCACCCGCGGGTGCTGAGGGAGCTGGCGGAAGTCATTGCTAGGCCACTCTCCATCATCTTTGCTAAGTCGTGGGCAACGGGAGAGGTGCCTGAGGACTGGAGGAAAGCGAATGTCACTCCAGTCTTCAAAAAGGGCAAGAAGGAGGACCCGGGTAACTATAGACCGGTCAGCCTCACCTCCATCCCCGGAAAGGTGATGGAACAACTTGCTCTTGATGCTGTCTCTAGGCACATCAAGGATAGGGGTATCATTAGGGGCACTCAACATGGCGTCACCAAGGGGAAGTCATGCTTAACCAACTTGATAGCCTTTTAAGAGGACGTAACCCGGTGTATAGATGATGGTAAAGCTGTGGATGTGGTCTATCTCGATTTCAGTAAAGCGTTTGACACGGTCTCCCACAGCATCCTCGCAGCTAAACCGAGGAAGTGTGGTCTGGATGATCGGGTAGTGAGGTGGATTGTGAACTGGCTGAAGGAAAGAAGCCAGAGAGTGGTGGTCAATGGGACAGAGTCCAGTTGGAGGCCTGTGTCTAGCGGAGTCCCTCAAGGGTCGGTACTGGGACCAGTACTATTCAATATATTCATTAATGACTTGGATGAGGGAATAGAGTGCACTGTCAGCAAGTTCGCTGATGACACAAAACTGGGAGGAGTGGCTGACACACCGGAAGGCTGCGCAGCCATTCAGAGGGACCTGGACAGGCTGGAGAGTTGGGCGGGGAGAAATTTAATGAAATATAACAAGGGCAAGTGTAGAGTCCTGCATCTGGGCAAGAACAACCCCATGTACCAGTACAAGTTGGGGGCAGACCTGTTGGAGACCAGCGTAGGAGAAAGGGACCTGGGGGTCCTGGTGGACAGCAGGATGACCATGAGCCAGCAGTGTGCCCTTGTGGCCAAGAAGGCCAATGGCATCCTGGGGTGTATTAGAAGGGGTGTGGTTAGCAGGTCGAGAGAGCTTCTCCTCCCCCTCTACTCTGCCCTGGTGAGGCCGCATCTGCAATATTGTGTCCAGTTCTGGGCCCCTCAGTTCAAGAAGGACAGGGAACTGCTAGAGAGAGTCCAGCACAGAGCCATGAAGATGATTAAGGGAGTGGAACATCTCCCTTATGAGGAGAGGCTGAGGGAGCTGGGTGTCTTTAGCTTAGAGAAGAGGAGACTGAGGGGTGACCTTATTAATATTTCTAAATATGTAAAGGGCAAGTGTCATGAGGATGGAGCCAGGCTCTTCTCAGTGACATCCCTTGACAGGACAAGGGGCAATGGGTGCAAGCTGGAACACAGGAGGTTCCACATAAATATGAGGAAAAACTTCTTTACGGTGAGGGTGACCGAACACTGGAACAGGCTGCCCAGAGAGGTTGTGGAGTCTCCTTCTCTGGAGACATTCAAAACCCGCCTGGACACATCCCTGTGTGATATGGTCTAGGCAATCCTGCTCCGGCAGGGGGATTGGACTAGATGATCTTTCGAGGTCCCTTCCAATCCCTAACATTCTGTGATTCGGTGATTCTGTGAGAAGCAGAGGAAGAAATTGGCCTGTAAATGTCATTAATTCAGTGATTAGCACAAAGATAAATTATCCACATGCTGAAGTACAACATTATTCTCTTACAGAAGGACAGAAAGGGTGAGCTGATGTTTGGTATGCAGTATGTTAAGTCTATTTCAGTAAGTGAAGTGTGTAACATTACTCAAAATTTCCTGTGTGGAAAAGATATACACTACACTGTCATTATTCATCTTTTATCTTGTTCAGTTCACAGACACTGACACATCAACAATCCCATCTTCTATCTTTTTGTTATATACGAAATAATAGAAAATAATTATTTTTCCTGAAATAAGCTCAAGCTCTTTCTTGCAGAATATAGTTTGAAATGGGCAAGTATTTACTGTGTTAGAAATATGTCAGTAAATCCACTAGCCACAAACTTCCTTCAGATGGTTTCCAGAGCATTTAGCAGAAAAGAGTGACAGTATTAGAGGTGTGAAACCTTGAAAATATAGCTTAAATGAAAACTGAGATGTGCAGTCTTAATTGCCAGTATTTTGACAGAGTAGTTTTATTAGTCAATTTTTTATTTGCTGGTATCAGTCTTATTTTGTGTTTATTTCAACCATTGCAATTTGAAAATACCTTGAGCCAATCTTTTGAGGATTACATAAACCTCAGCAAAAAATTTCTTGCAGTGATATAGAGCTAATCATCTGGTGGCGTAGGAAGCGTATTTAGTTGGTCTATGCACAAGAATTGGACAGGGCTACTCTCAAATATATTCTTTTCTTAATTGAAGGCTCAAGTGAGAATGGATTAAGAAAACAGGAAGGCTTATCAACAAGGACTATCAATAGTCTAGGGGAGATTGCCAAGATTTCCCTAGTTGCTATACTGGCAGAAGTGGGCTGCAAATTCAGATGAAGTATTGGAGGGAACCTGGAGCTGATTTCCTAGCAAGTGCAGTGAGGCAGAGCATCCTGGCATCCACATCTTCAGATGGCAAGACATCAGGGATACCGGGAGCAAACGTCTCTCCTGGGAATGGCTACAACAGCCGTGAAAGCCAAAACTCCCAGATGGGCATGTGAAGACCAGGGAAATCATGATGCATCCTGGCAGTGGTATTTTAAGTTGTGATCGCAATACCCTTCTCTGAGTAGTTGTGACTTGCAGCCATGGGGTCGTCTGCTTTGAGTGCCATGGGAAGATGCACATGAGCCAAAGTAGCATCTGCACCAACACAGGCAGCAGGATCCAAAGTAAAGATCTGACAGCGACAAAGGTTTTAACGTATACCATGTTCAGGGAATGGTGTACTGAGAAAGAGGAAAAGATGAGTGATGCTCTTCAGTTTAGCAGCCACTTCCGTGGCAGCAGCAACGCCTTCACTGTGTGAATGACGCAATTACAAAGCTTGTTCTCTGTTGCATGGTTATTAAAAGAGAACCATCCACTTACTAATGATTAAGGGTATTTGTGAGGGGGTTAATACGCAGCACATCCGAAGTGAATGAGCTGTGGCCACTACCAAACATTATCCCACTGAGAAAAGTGTACCTTATTAAGTATTTCCAGATATTTCAAATAGTATATGGAAGAGTACTTATAGTATAACTCCATAAAAAACCTGAATACAACAGCAGGGGTGGAAGTGAATAAGACTGCAGGGACAAAGCGATTACAGCAATTTACAAATAGGGGGCTGAAAATCTTTCTTCTGAACCTGATACTTAAAAAGTTAATCAGGTGATTCTCACTTGAAACTTTTTTGTCTTACCTTCTTCTCACTCACCTTCCTCTCACTAAACATCTCTTTGATTTGGCTGGCAAATTACAGCATTAAATCTTCATTCACGTGTTATTAGAGAAGGGTTTTTATTTTAATACAGAAGACTTTAATTCCTAAGGACAGTAATTCTTTAACAAAATTTGGGCAATGAACTATGCCAGAATAGGCCGTGACACAGATGGCAACGTTGACCCAATGGATTCAACTATTTCAGTGAATCCTTGTTTGCTGCAGAATAGATGATTGACAAAGTTAAATAATCTCTTAGCTCCTGAATGGAAGTAAGAGGTGGGGAAGTGACACTGGAAATCCTGTTAGGAGAGGAAGAGGTTGAGGTTTCACAGAGAAACATATGTATATAGAAGTCAAGCTTCCCAATAAGCTATAGAACTTTGGGACTTTAATCTTAGAAATTGAAGTGGAAAGATAACAGATCTCAGCAGGGAACAGGACACCAGGGGCAATCAGACACATCTGCAAGAAGATCTGGAGGCGTGGAATAAATTTCAAAAGAAATGTTCAGAGTTGTTGCAAAGAAGAAGGTTTCACAAGTTACAGGACCTATCCATAGGTAGGTATGAACCTGGACTTTATAAAGGATGCAAATTCACTGGAAAAAATAGGTGTTGGGATGAGTTCATTAACTACTGGAATTGTATTGTATATAATACTCATGCAACTGGCAGGAAATTAACAAAGAAAGAGCAATAGCCTCACCAGACTGTAATCTAGTAAAGATTTTCAGGCCTCACTGTGCTGCAGTGTTGTATACATACAAGACTACAGTGTCAGAGCAGATACTGAGTCTGGTTTTCAGGAAGAGTGATTAAAACACCTGGTTCGCTGTTGAACGCAAATTTTGTAAAACTGAAAAACATCTTATATTTGGAACGAGGAATTTGCTGTTATTCTAGTTTGGGTTTTATTAGTCTAAGAGCTTAAGCTATCTAATTACCACAGAAAAACTTCATTAACAATACAGCTAATTTTTTTCTTTTATCCAGACTACACAACCCATCACCAATGATTTCAAGGTGATGCCCATACAGCTATGGAACTTAAGATGACATTAATGTTGATAAGGATGCAGGTATTGATTGCACTGAAGATCACCTTACTTGGAAGAGTCCATGCAACTTTGAGAACAGGAAGGGCTGTGATCCAGGTGAAACCGTGTTCTAACTGCAGGTCACGTAAGGTGCAGCAAAAAGGGCAACAGTCAGTACAAGTAAGCTGATGGCCTTCAAGTTTTGGACATTTCTTTCAATTTACATATCCCCATGGGGTAGTACTGTTAGGGAGAGAATAAAAAAGTTGATGCAGGTGCTCTATCTCATGAAGTCACCTGATGCAGATGTTAGAGTTGATACTTCCAGCTTTAGAAGACACACAGTCTTCTTTCACTCAGTGTTTCTAACAGTTTTGCCAACAAAATGTTGGTCTTCACCATAGCAGGCATTGAGGACAGGACAGAAGGCATCATTTTGCTGTTATATAAAACCTTAGTGTGCCCATATCTGAGTGCCCATATCCATATCTGCATACAGTTTTGGTCTCTGCATCTCAGGAAGCTGCAGCTACTCCTGAAAATCAAGGACAATAGTAGTAGTTCTACTCAGACTGCAAAGGTATTCCATGCTCTTCCTCATTCATGAATGTGTATAGCAGTCAACACAGAGTGTACCCATGTGTGAGAGAGGAGGCTATGTAATGCCAGTCACTGTCTTGATGCTACTGGCATTTGAGTACTGTATAGGAGACCAGAACTTTTACTTATGCTAATGTTAGGTGTAAAACTAAGTGACAAACTATTTTCTACAAGATATAATATTGCATTTGTATTTAAAAAGAAAATTTGAAAGATTTTTAATTGGTTCTACCAGAAACAGGAATTCAGGCATCTCTTTTACTACAGGTGAAAATCAAAACATGATAAAACAAATAAAAGAATTAAGAGAAGTACTTCAGAAGACTGATAAACTGCAACTAGTTTATCATCTGTCACTTGGATAAATGAAAATTAGTTTCCTTTTAATATTATTTAATGAGCTCTTACAACTCAGTGCCTCCTACCACTTCTTTTGTCTGTTCCTAGAGATTTATGCCTCCTCAGTTAGAACCTGGGCACACAAAGATTTCAGTTGGCATTTGGCATAATAGAGAGGTGAGAGCTTCAGATAGGAAATGACAAGTAAGGCAGGAATGAACTAGTCAGGTCAATGGTATGCAGCAAACTTCTAAATATGATGGAATAAAAAAACTTTCTTAGATACAACAGTTTTAGCAATTCTATTAAGGCATCCGAACAATTGAATAGAAAACCAGCATCAATATCCAGTGCAGGAATATGAACTCTCTGTGCAAAAGTACGCAAAAAAAGATGTCTGATAGATTCTACATGTCCATCAAAGGCTCATCTGATTCTTAAAGAACTTAATACCCTCCTCTGCTTCAGCTTTCCCATTTATCAGGAATATCTTTAGAGGATTCTTTGATGTTTATCAATTTAAGTATGTGCTGTTCAATAATGGTTATGTGCTTTTCTATATAAACATTTATTTTACCTGTCACAGAATCCCAGAATTGCTGAGACTGGAAAGCACCTCTGGTGGTCATCAGGTCCAACTGCCCCCTGCTCGAAGCAGGGCCAGCTAGACAAAATTACCAAGAACTGTGTCCAGTCCAGTCTTTAATATCGCCAAGCATGGAGACACTACAGCCTCTCTAGGTAACCTGTTCTAGTGTTTGATCAACCCCATAATAAAAAAGATTTTTTCTTATGTGTAAATGTAATTTCCTGTCTTTCAGTTTGTGCACATTGTCTCTTCTCCTGTCACTGGGTGCCACCGAGAACAGTCTGTCTCAATTTCCGTTGCTTCTCCCATTGGATGTTTATACATAACGACAATATTCTCCTGAGCTCCTCTTCTGCAGGCTGAACAGTCCCAGCTCTCTCAGCCTCTCCTCATATGACAGATGGTGCATTCACTTAATCATCTTTGTGGTCCTTTGCTGGACTTGTTCCAGTAAGTCCATGTCTCTTGTATTGGGGGCCCAGGACCCAGCACTCCAGATGCATCTCACCAGGGCTGAGCAGAGAGGAAGTATCACCTCCCCTGACCTGCTGACAACACTCTTCCTAATGCAGCCCAGGATGCCGTTGTCTTTCTTTGCCACAAGGGTGCATTGCTGGCTCATGGTCAGTTTGTTGTTTACTAGGACCCTCAGGTCCCTCTCTGCCAAGGTGATTTCCAGCTGGTCATCCTCCAGTGGGGATCGATGCTTGGGTTATTCCTCCCCAGGTGCAGGACTTGGCTTTTCCCTTTGCTGAAAGGGATGATGTTGCTCTGAGCCCATTTCTCCAGCTTGTCAAGGTCCCTCTGAATGGCATCAAACCCATATGCTCTACCATCCACTCCTCACAGTTTTGTATCATTTGCACTCCTGCTGCAGGTGCACTCTGTCCCATAGTCTAGGTCATTAATACAGATGTTAAAGAGTATGGGCCTCAATGTTGCCCTTTGGCGTTGTGCATTAGATACTAGCCTCCAGATGGACTTTGCAGCTGATCGCAGTCCTCTGAGCCCAGAATTTTTGCCTGTTTTCAGTCCACCTTTCTTTCCCCTTATCTAGACCTTGTTTCATTACTTCGTCTATCAGGATGTTAACAGAGTGTCAAAAGCCTTACAAAATTCAAGATAAACAACATCCACTACTCTCCTCTCATCCACCAAGTCAGTCATGTCATTGTAGTCAGCTGTCAGGTCGGTCAGCTCTTGAGAGTGTCAATAAACCATTATATATATTATTAAGATATGCTCATGGAAGACTAACTGCATTGACAAAGTTCTTGCACACTACCTGACAATAATCCTGTGTAGAGTTGACTGTGATTAGCTATACATTAAAAAATAGGTTTTATTCTATAAAGATGAATATAAAGAATCCCTCCACAGTTGTTATACGAAAAAAAAAAAGAAAACAAAACAAAACAACAACAAAAAAAAAAAAATCAAAACAAAACAAAAACAAATCCTGTCTGTTATTCATTCAATATGAAGTTCATTTGTGACACTTGTTTATTTTAGAGCCAAAATCAGTATTCCCCAGAATGATTATAAATTCACTAAATATCTTGCCACTAATGGGTTGACTTCAGTAAATAAGCTAGGATGGCAGTATTAAATCCTGTGGGAACTCAGCAATTAAGCCAGTATATGCAGTTTACTAGACCAAAGTACTTCATCCAAATCCTAGCCATAAAAAGTGTTTTCCCATTTTTTCACTTAAGACTTCCAGAAGATCTTCCTGAATTTTAAGAGGGTATCAACAGCTCATTTTTCCATGTAAATCTGGGTCACCCAACCCACAGCACTTTATCGAAGTGTAGGGTGTACAGTGCTTTCTAGACTTCAGGAGGTAACTTTTCCAGCAGTAAACTTTAATATGCCTTAGAGCATTAGCTTAACAAAATATGACAACAGCTTAGCTTCACAATAATCTTTTTTCTCCATGTATAATTTTTATACTACAACTCATATAATTACACACTCCCACAGTTGTTAAATTTATCTTTATCAGTCTCATAGGATAATTGTTTTTCCATCTAAATTGCGTGCTGACATACTTTTGGCCCATATTCTGCATCTAGAAAAACTCATACGATACCAGGGTAGGTTGCATCAGATATTGACCTAACTCATAATTATGGTATGTCTGCAAAAACAACAGATACAGCACTTTCCAGAGACCACTAGCCTACTTATGACTGATTCAGCTTGGATACTGAAAGCAGAGAGAAATCTACCTTCCATGTGTGTAAGATTAGTTTACAATAAGGGAGAATCAGGTTACAGATCAAAAAAGAAAAAAAAAAAGAAAAAAGAAGAAAAAAAAGATTACTTAATAATAAGGATAAGAAAGCATTATCCAGAAAGGCAAAGATATCTCCATCATGAGTGTCCTTAAAAATAGACTGGACAAACATTTCTCAGGAATGACCTGGTTACAACTGAATGGGTGTTTGTCTGGGGGATGAACAAGAAGACTCCAAACCTCTGAACACTGACAGGAGGCAGGGTGAAGAAGCTCAGTCAACCACAGGAGGTTTTGGCAGGCTAGTCAAAACCATCAAAGATATCATCCAGAAATGGTTACGAAGTGTAGAGTACAGTAAGAATAGAGCTTCTCCAAAGTGTATCAGGTTGGAGTGGGAGTTCCTGTGTCAGATCTGCCACAGACTCAGTTAATATGAAATACTAATTCTGTTAAAATATCAGCAAGTTGAAAAGCACTGTTAATGTATGTGTTTCACCTCACATAGTGTTGGAATGAATTTGCTATTATTTTTCTGTTATACTATCAAAACTAATTATATTTAGGGTGAGGCACAATGTGTTAATGTTGGGAATCCAGATTGTATTTTTTAATTATTGAAAAAGCTACAACGGATTTAGTCCAGGGCTGTCCATCTCTTGGACTCTAGCAAAACCTGGAACAAGTCCAATCAAGTGGACATAGCTAACATTTACAAATGGTGACAGTTCAAACTACATGTGACTTATTTTTCCTATTTATTTTAATGTGACAGATAGCAAAGGAGGCTTAACTATGGCTTTTATACCAGCTTTCCTATTATTTCAGACTTCCTGTGCCTGGATAACAGTTTATTCCAGACAGTCTGGCTTCCTTTGCTTGATCCTGCAGCAAAGTCATAATAATCCTATTGGTAACATTACAGGCTGTTGCTATGGAAATTAATGTATTATCTCAGAAAAATGACAGATGGGTTGAAGAGGGAACAAGCCCATACTTAAACACTGATCCTTACATGACTAGCTAATCCTTGAGCGGATGTCACTTAGGGACTAGCTAATTTCAAAGACTTTAGTGAAACCATATGAGCAACCAGAACTGCAGAGGACAGGGGATATGTCAAGTATCTTGCTTGGAAAGAGTTAAATTCTCCCTGCTTCATTTCCATTTGTGGCTCACATTGCTTTTCACTCTACTTATTCCAGACAACCTGTAGTAGGTCAGGAACCATCATGAGGTAGCAGGAGTTCAGCAGTATTGTGAGTGTAGCTTAATAATAGCTTCCCTTCATCCCCTACTCCATGTGAATTACGTCATTAAAGAGAGAAATGATTTCCAGGACAAGGCAGCAGCAAAGTAGCTATCATTTGCTGATACACTTCAGATTAAAAACAGAAAACAAATAAATGCGATGTGTATTACTTTTCATTTAGCACAGTGTACACTGAACACTTGTAGAATAGTGTGACTTATGTGCAAGACAGACTTGAACAAATATTTGTCCAAGATATTCATATATACATTCAAAGAATTTATAGTCTTTTCATGCATATATCACAAGGGTGAAAAAAAACCTAAATTTTTTACTAGTTGATTGAGTATGAATTATTTGCTCAGTTACAGTGTTTTTCCACTCTATAAGTATCTTAAAATGCAAAGCTATTTTAATGGTTGATAATGCTTCTCTTCACTTCAGTGTAGCACTTTACAAGTGCAAAACTTTTCAGAGTCAGACACTGCAAGGGAAAATAATTCAGTGCACCATAATGCTGGTTTCTGCATATCATCAGTTGTTCCAGTGATAGCAAACCACTGGACATGAACATCAAGGACAGTCTCTATTTCAAAAGAGTCAGCTGGAGGCAACTTAACTGTTTTACTATTGTTAACTATGATGAGAATTGTGACATGCTGCTTTCACTATTTCTAAGTGATGTCAAAATGAGGAGCATAAAAGTAACAGTAAACTGCAAGAACTGAAGTGGTTCCTTCATCTAATAGCTTTATACCCACAAATAACTTGATAAGAAAAACACTGGTTACAGGTTGTATTTGTATGAAAAAATGTAGACTATTATTGCTGAATAGAGTTTAACATTATTAAAATCAGTTCATAAATTAAATCCTTCACCCTCTGCTCCCCAGCAAATGGCCCCCTGGAAAAGACACTTGCACTACTGATGATCTGCAATTCATTCTCTTTGGTGAGTCACACTTGTTTCTACCTTCAGATTTTTGTGTGTTTAGTATTTTGGAGAATTAAATGGGAAAGGATTTGCAAAAAGTGTTAACACTGATGTTGACAGTCTTTTGGTTACAGTGTGTTCTACATATCTGCAATTTGTCAGTGTACACATCACCCTATCACAACTGTGCTGGGACTGTTTTTTCTTAAAGGAAAGCAAGATTTAATCTTCCTGATTTCCACCACTACCATTAAATTAGTCCTGCGAATTATGTACTTTGTCCTTAGCATGGCACAGGAGTTGCAAGCTCTTCACAGGAAGTTTGTCATTGCTTCCATTGGCAAAGATAGTCTATATTAGTGTTCATGCTGTAATCTGGCAAAACTTATATGTTTGTTTATTTAACAGTTAGGTGGTGAACCAGTCCGGTTGAGCCTACAGCACTACAATGGTTACAAAGTGTTTTGCTTGGCTGGACACAATTTTTATCTTTTTATGTGTTAGTGATAAAGAGCCCTACAGCAATGGGAAGGTAGTGGGAGCAGTTCTTGGTAGTACACTTCACCCTTGGCAAATGCTGGACTTACACAATCAGAGAGCTATTGAGGCACAAGGTTGAGGTATAAGGCCTGCTGACTGCTCAGAACTGTGGACCTTGGGAACCTTGGGGAGCTGCAGAGGGTGATCTCTCTATTTTTTTCTCAGAAAAAGGAAACCATTGGCTTCATAATAGTGAAGAATTATTCCGAAGAAAATCTTCCAGACTTTGCTCTTTTATCTAGATAAATTGTCTGAATATTAAAATTACCTTCTTGCATGTGAGTATTTAGTCTTCAGACAAGTGAAGTAGGAAATCTAGCAAAATTCTCGGCCATTATTTAAAAATTGTTATTGATAATTTTACTGTTGCTTGCAGTAAAATTATAAGTGTGCCCTAAGGTTTTGTGTTAGGTTAGTAGTGGTTTGCTTCTACTATAACAGCCTGCCATAAAAGAAACCTTTTATTAAGCTTACAGAGAAAGGTAAGAAAGCTTCTATATCACTTGATACTTGATTAATTCAGACTATCAATGCATGTTTTCTTGTATCTCCTATCCTTTCAGTTTCATAGACACTTATAAAGGAAGAAATGTATTTCCAACCTTAGACAGTAGAAATAAAATTAAATTTTTTTTGGAGAAAGTCAAATAGATATCTTCTGTTCTTGTTGATGATGGAGTTTAATCTTGTTCCTTTTAAGAAAAATAAAACAATTTTGCACAAAGGAGAATAAAATAGAAGAATGAAATTAAAGAAGTTACAGTTTTGGTTTCTGATGTTTCCCTACTTGCAGCTAGCTTCTAGCAAACTACAGGCATGCCAATTGTTCACTATTTTTTGTAGAGTTCCATCTGTTTAGGGCTTTTGCTTTGTCTTTCTATTCATGGATTCATGACAGTCTTGCATAAGTGGAATTGTCCTGGCTAGATAATTTTATACTTATGTTATCACAAGACACAAGTATATAATTGCATTTTTTTAAAGTTGAAAGAAAGGAAGTAAGATGAAGAAAGGAAAACAGCAATATATTCTAAAAGCTACTGGTTTAGTTATACACACTGTAAATGTTGTGAGCTGATCTTGATAAAAGAGTTGATGTTATGATAAAGGAGTTATCTTAGCTAATTTCCATATGGAATTTGCCTAATTTCAGAATCAGGAAGACCAAGGGCATGATACAGGACTGGCAAACTTCAGATCCCAGGGCGCTACAAGGAATAGGGAGACCAACATGCTGGAAGTTTACTCCACCTGCCTGATCTACTTAGCTCCCTGTCACCAAGATACGCAGAAAGTTGTAGCAATCACTCCCTTTGAAATCAATCAAAACAGTCTCTGTAAGTCTCAGGAGACACATTTTCCATGGCTCTGGGGTTCTCTGATTTTCTCAATTGCTTTGTTAAAATCATCAGTCTGTAACAATTTTTCTACCTTTAATTGTCCCTTATTCCACATCATAGGCAAAAATATACTTGAAAAGGTGAGAATATAAGCTTTTGCCTGACAATTAGCATGTAAGCATATGCCTATCACCTATGGGAATAACCAAGTCAGACATCAAAATCTGAGAGTTACTTGCAAGGTAAAGTTCCATTAATACATTGATTTACATATGTGCACATGAATACATTGATTTATTCTTCAGCAGTATAATGGAGCTCCTATACTGAACATTAGATCAGCTTCAGACATATTAATTTTTTGCTAGTTACACAAGAAAACAGAGGTCCATTCTTTTCCTTGAGTTATATCATCGTTTTCAAAACTGAAACAGAAAGTGCACATATGGTCAAGATCCTCTAACCTATAAGTCAATCCCTTACATTAATTTCTAATGTAACTTAGATAAGTAGTAGCAGAATATATGTATTAGCTGCTGCTAAAGGTCTTGTCAACCAAAACCTAAAGTATATAGGTCAAAGGGAGATCTGCAAAGCTGAAATTCCTCTGCTGAAAGATCCTTTGCTGAAAGTAATACATTATAAACCATTATTTATACTGCGAGAGAGAATAAATTACCTATGTATTAGAAGATCATTAAGGAAAAAAAATGCATATTCCAACTAGTAATATTCAGCTTTGAGTTTGTTTTTTTTTTTAATTCATTTGATCTTTTCTTAGTTGTTTTGGGAATTCTTATGTAAGTATGACTGTTTAGAAGTTAATTCTTCCTCTTTGGTCCTATAAAATCACCCAAATTTGTTTTCAGTGTAACAGTAAGTCATTCAGATTGCAAAACATTTGTTCAGCTCACTTTAAGGTTCCTGGATTTACAATGATTCATCCTCTTCTTTTTCTGACTTCTGTTATCTACAAAATATTACATGTATTTAATAATACATTGATATTCTTTTCAGCAACAAATTTTGCATCATGTTACTCACAGCTCAGGCTTTAAGAACTTTGATGTAGGAGTTCTGCATCTAAATCCATCAGTATGTCCTAAAAGCTAGTCTGCATATGACAAGGGAGACAAACTTAAAAAAGCCAAAAAGATTGCAGCTCTTTCCTCCTGGGAAATTATAGACAAAGTTTTATTAGCTAGAATTTAACCATATGTCTCCAAATAACGATTACCGCATTGATACTTTGTCTATGCTGAACAGAGGAAATAAATAAAGAAAAAAATTAAAATTAGTTTCAAAGGGACCTGTTCCACTCTTCTGTCTACAGCATAAAGATGTCATGGTTAGTTATGGCTTATAATGAGGTCACAGAAAACTGAAGAAATGACAGACTAGAGTGAATGACAGTAAATGAAGACCTCTCCCAGCTGTAGAATACTAATACCATTAATCCCTAGCAAAGCAAATATATATGCAGTTACTTGGAAGGAAAAAAAAAAAGACTATTGGAAAACAAAAAGAGCAAAAGAAACACTGAATTTAGACATATGTAAACTTCAAATAACCATTTTGCATTCTGCAATAGGTTTCTGTGAAGTATGTAAAGCAGACATTTTGAACTATTCTTTTCCTGATTCTGTGTTGCCTAACTCATAAACGCGTTCATTTTCTTGTTTCCAGTACACTGATATGTGCACTTATTATTGTCCAGCTTTTTAAAATGTATAGTCTCCGGTGAAGGTAAACATTCAGAAGTAAACTAGAAATAGTCCTGTACTGCTGGATGAGACTGGGTCATTTCAAAACAGTAATCCTGTATTGTAACTGCCCATGTTATTTTCACTGGGTACTACTTTGAAAACCAATAACAGTTTTAAATTCTGCTACTGGCAGCTTTTTAAAGCTGATTAAAGTACGGGAGAAACATGTTCTTGTTTGAATAGCTCCATAATCCTTGAAATGTTGTGTCTGGCTTTAAAGATTTGAATAAGTGAATCAGTCTTGAACAGGCATGACCAGGGGAACTTTTTTTTCTCTTCTCCATTCCAAGTCTAATTTCTTGGAAAAATAAACAGGTCTACAAGGTACATCATATATATATATATGCGTATATATATACATATACACACATTTACTTAAAAATGGAAGTGACTGTGCAATAAAAAAGTCAATATTAAACTGTCAGTGATAGATTAAGGAATACTTCATCAGAATTTTTAAAAACTCTTTGAAAACAACAAGTGTTCGTCTTTCCTGCAACTAGCAAAAGCAACCTATTCATGTGAAATAGTTTTCTAACAATACATGCAATTAAGAGCCAGAATGCAGAAACTGTGGGATTTCTGATCAAGGAAACCTCCTGGTGACAGTTTGAAACCTTATTAATTTGAAAACTAGATTTAAGGAAGAAAGTATTTTTCCTACACAAAAGCCATGTTCAAAATACCTTGGCCCTAAGCTCAGTTAAAAATGGTCAGGGAAGAAGATGGCAAAGCAAAGAGAAACAGATCACACTCAGTGGAAAGTTCTATTCAGTGCTAAGGAATACTAAAAGAGGTAGCAACTCAATCACGGAAATGTACATACATATTTGAAAAGTCTTTGGGAATGTTTAATATCAGCGGTACCATATGCACTGAAAATAGTGTTCTAAAATGTAATAAACATCTCAGCCACTGCAATGACGCAAGTAAATGGTAAATGTAAAACATGACTAAGAAGGATCTAAAATACAAGTATAAGAAATTCTTCATCTTGTGGAAATGAACTCAGTTTCTGATCAGAACTTCCTCAAGAACATACCCTCAGGGCACAAAAATGTCCAGTGCTTGTGAACTTGCATAGGTCTTGGCAGGGGAGCATTGTATTTAAATTTAGCAGCTTGCTGAAACAAAACACAAAGTGTTCATTCATTCTAGATTTTTTTCAGGAAACATATGGAACTAAATACTTTTATTCATTTCGTCTTCATTCAGCTTCAAAAACGGGATACAGAGATGATACAAACTGAAAGGACTAATAGAAAGCTATTAGAGTTAGCAGCAATTGGTATTAAAAATATGAAAGAACACAACTGACATTGTATTTCATGATAGCATGTTCTATAAATGGTTCTTTTTAAGAGCATTCACACGTTAGAGTTACAATTCTGTGCAGAAAACAAATATGTAACAAAAAAAGCACAGAAAAAAGTGGTTGTTGGCATAGGCAAAGTGGATATATGAACGATGTCCATGACCCAAATACAATCTATGCCAAAGTTCTGGAAAGCAGGCAAGGGGCGGTGGCGGCTGCTGGTGTGGGAGCAGTTGTTGCTCACAATCTCCCATCTGCCAGGCAGCAGGAGCAAGAGTAAGCAGCTGAGCTCACCACAGCTCCCCTGTGGCTCTGTGTTCCTGCTTCAGCCCTTCTCTGCTTCTCACCTATGGAGCTGCAAAATTTAATTTTGTCTGTGTTGCCGAGAGGTCTTGGGCCACCTCTGGGAATGTTTCTGAGTAACTTGAAAAAAAAATTCTGAGGCAGCAAAGCTGCTGGTCATTGCAAAAGCTCCCGCTCTCTTTTCCTCTTGGTTATATCAAACTGTAAGGTTTCTGTATGAAATTTGTATGTCTATATTTTCTGCACATGAACAGACAGGCACATCCCTTCCTAACTTCCGTCAGAGAAGTTGTGTAGCCATAAGAATTATTGAGTGTTTCTGGGGTTCTCCAGACCCAAAGAAGTATTACTGTTTCATGTTCTTCAATCTTTTTGCTATCAAATCTGGGGTCCTTACAGCTTTAGTTTTGCAGATCTTGGGATGATCTCTGAGAGGCCTCTTCGTCTGACGCTAGAAAACAACAAATGATCTAAATCACATCAGATCCGTCTCTCGACCCTCTGTCAATCATTCTTTAAATAAACAAATATTTCTCAATTCATATGCATAAGCTTCTCACCCTCATTCAGAAGTCAGATTATCTCAGCTACCAGAAGGGGAATATGTGAGTCCTGTTAGATGGCTTGCTTTAAAATCAAATAAGTCACCCAATACAGCTTTATCAGCAGCTATTCAGTTTGTCTAGTTAGCAAATGAAACAGCTTTGGATATTTCTAAGCTTTTCTAGCTGTTACCCAAACTGGCATACAGAATATAGTTATTACAGCAAAAATGTGATTACACTCTAGACCCCTCTCCTCTTTCTTCCCCTGTGCTGCCTTCTCCAGGAGTAAAACCAACTACACAAATAAATAAATATTACAAAATTAAATTGGGATTTACTTGATGTAGGAGTAGAGAGGAGGGAATGAACAAATATTTTCAGCTGTTTTCACTCACGAAAGGGTTGGATATGCTGATGTCCACTAGGGATTTCCCTGTTAAAGTAAGCTAGGCAGAGGACCAACTCCCTTAGGGGAGTCAACAGTGGTATCTCTCGGGAGAACTCAGGAGACAGATGAAGAGCTGAGTTGAGAATAGACAACTTCATCAAAATCATACAGGCAGGAACCTGATGGACAGGTAAGTTAGACAGTAGTGAGGTTTACAACTGCAACAATAGTAAGGGATAAACATGGAACTGGTGCTTCACAGGGAGGAAGCCATCTCAGGCTCCATCATGGTCCTGGCAGCAAGGGAGGCCCAACTGATACCCCTGAAATTCTTCCTTCCCATCCTTCCTTCTGCCACTTAATGTTATACTTTTACTTCCTTGTTCAGTGAAGCACTACAAGAAGCCACTTCCCATCCAGCAGCTTCAACTCACTTTCTGTTGTCTTTTACTAAGCAGGAAAAGAGGAACTCATTATGAATGTGGAAAAATCCCGAACTGGGAAATGAGAGAAAAAAGGAAAAATGAGAGCTAAGGATGTATAAAACAATCTGTTTAATTTATAGTACTGGAAAACTTAAAATTATGTTTTTTCTTCCAATAAAAGCACATTTCCATGATGACAATCATGTCTGTATGAATTTCCTCCACTCATGTGATTGTGGTAAAAGGTCAGCTAGTAAATACTTGAAATATGTAGATGAATTGTAAGGAGCCCAGAGGAAAACAATAGGATTGGTCAGACTTTTAGAAAACATAGGGAATATGAAAACTAATGTAGACTATTTAGAGGAAAAGATGGAAGGGAAATGTTAAAAGTTCAAACACATAAAATATAGCTGTATCATTGGTTCTCCATGCTCACTGTGAATAGGATGAGAATAATGGATTTGAAATGGAACAATGCAGATTCAGCCTAGGCAGTAGGAAAAAAAAGTCTAATGGTAAAGGTAATTATACACTTTGATGGAATGGCTAGAAAGCCTATAATATCTCCATCATCTGAAATTTTAAAGCAAGTGAGAAAAACATGTTATGAAGGTTGATAGTATAATTGGACCTGCACCAGAACAGACTATGTAGACCACAGCCTCTCATAATCACTTTCTGTTCTGTATTTCTATGACTCCTAAGTAAATTAAAAATAGAATTAATTTTCTCTGTGTACATATCAAGGTTTGGATATACAGATACTCAGGTTTCCTAAAGAATATAGCCACTTTTTCTCACTAATCTAACAATTAACTCTGTAAAAATAGCTAAGAATTTTTGCCTGCAACAGAAAATGTGCTAGTAAGGACCGTAGGAAGGCCAGATTTTTCAGAGGATTAGACAACTAAAGGAAGGTACCTAACAGGCCTTATAAAAGTGTGTAACAACTAAGGACCCTATATTTTATTAAAGTAATTGAGACATATACCTACAACTTAATTTTTTTTTTCAAATACTGACCCATAATCTCGAGGTTTAATTCACATATAGTGACTAGTGGGGTTTTCCCCCAAATATTTTGTTTCATTGTGTTTGGCTGATTGGTTCCTGGTTTTGTTTTGGTTTTGTTTTTCTCTGACAGATTTTGTAACAATTGGGTGGAAACTTCTCCAACTTTTGAAAGATACAGAATGAGGAGAGTAAAAAATTCGCACCTTGTGACTTTTCTTCTTTAATTTCTAAAGTTCATAAACTATAGAAAATTACGCAATAGCAGATTTACAGTGTTTTAAAATAGAAATGACAATAAAAATCATAGGAAGTCTATCTAAAATTAACCACTCAGTTTTATCTTATTCAAAAGTCACAACAAAAAAAATATGTTTTTTGGGTAAAAACCCTTTTTTTTTCCCCTAGACTGAAGTGAAAGTGACTATGAAATAGCTCTATTAATGTGTTACTAAGTTGACAAACATTGGTCTAAAACTTAAGCAATTCATCAACACATACTTTATCCTCAATTGGGACTCCTACTGTTTTGAGTAAAAGTTTATAACATTCAGAAATATCAATCCCATTTCAAAAGCATTTATCAGGTATGTGGAACAATCACAGAAGGTTCCCAGTAGGTTTGTTTACCTTTAAGAACATATTTCCTTCCTCATGACATTTGGTTAAACATAATGTTTTTCTAATTTCATGTAAAACATGTGAGAACAGACATTCTTGGTTGTAGGCTAGTGCTGTAGTGGGTGATTGACTCATCCCAGTATGATAATTCTTATCTTCTTTCATATGTTATTTCCTGGAACAAAGCATTAACACGGTTAGAGTCCTGCTATGTTTCTAAGGAGTCCCCAACTCAGTTTTGTCAACAAAGGAAATTAGCTGCAGACCCTAGATAATTTACTAAAATTTGACAACATGGACCTTGACCACAGTGGAGACACAGGAAAAATACAGTTTGTTGGTATAAATATTTAAAATTATAATGAATAGAAAAAAAATAGTGTGATTGTTGTCATTTCACATCTGCACAAAAAAAAATACTTTTTCAGTAACAGATCATTTTCAAACAATAGCTAGATTGGATATGCTTGTTGTAAAACAGGAAGGATAAAGGAAGCAAAACATTACAGTCAGTTGCTCTGTGACCTTTCTCAGTGGGAGAACCCATCAGCAGCTGTTCAACTCTGTTCATCAGGTAACTTTAAATTAGATCTATATATAGGCAGGCCTTAACCATACTCCTCAACCTAAATATTCTCTAGCTTTGGGTGATTTAAAAACACCAAATTATATGTTGCAACTCAAGTCCTTGTCTCATCAACTTTAAACTACTTAGAAAATTTTTCAGCCTTCTTTACTTTCATGTAGCTACAGCTCATTTATTTAAATCATCTTGGAATTTCATTAGAATTTTTTTTTTTGAGAGAGGTTCGTACTCTTGAAGCAGCTTTAAAAGGCACATACAACAAAGCTATTAGACTTGTCCCATTAATTTAACTGAAGATGAGAACTGACACAGAAAAATAAATATATATCGTAAAGTACTACAGCACATACATATCACAGGACTGCCATGGGAGGGTTTCTCCCGTCCCAGCCTGCAGATTGGTTGGCATCATGAGGAACAGACAGACAAATAGCAAAATGCTGATTATAACATGTTCACTTTTCAAGTGACTGAATAAGACTGGATTTGTGAAAAATGAAATCTGATGTTGAATTTGAGGCATGTATTTTTGAATAAATGAATAAATGGGACATTGCACTTTTCCTTAGAATAAAAAAATGTTTTTATATTTACCTCAATATTTTTTTATTTAATAAATAGGAAAAAATAATTTCTTAATTCTTCCCTTAATAATTGTCTTACAGGATACTGGCTTTGCTCAATATACAATACCATTATGAGGTACACCCGGTACTTAAGATATTCAGTGCTAATTCCACTGAACTCTACATGCTTTTAATTTCTGTACTGGATCCCACCAAATATCACAGAATTATTTGCTCTACCAACAGAAATAGGGTTTAGCTGTATCTGAAGCAAATGTAGTAAACACCCTGATTTGTAAATAGTAAAAGCACTAAACCATGTCAGGAACAAAACAAAACAAAAATTTAAAAAAAGTATTGTGACAAAATGTGTATCACAGAAGAAAGTATTTAAGCAAACATAAGCTGTTAAAAAAGAATCCTGGAGGTTTTTTGAGTTTTGTGGGATTTTTTTTAAACAAAGCTATCTGGAGGTGACTTGTTCTGAGTTTACAGGAAGAAGTGTTTGAAATAAAAAAGGAATGCTCTGCATTATAGAGCAGACAGCTTATTTGGTTAGGTTCTCAGAGCAGTAAAATGTATAGGTATTCCTCAAAAACACTTTATGAAATGCTCGAGCCAGTTTGTTTGTTTGATAAGTCAGGAGGGAAGGAAACTAACATTAGGAAAAGATAATTTAAGGCAGTCTGGAATTAAGATCATAGGAGAAAGGCCTACAGCGACTTTCAGCCTGGGTTTTGTTTCTCTTAGGACTCTATATCCTAGTGACAGACTCTTGCTGTATAGCTGATTACTTTGGTAACCTAGCTGTGTTAGGAACTGATAGATAACCATCTGAGAACAAAAGAAAGCAAATCAGCGGCAGACCTGAAATTAGTGGAAATTCTTCAAAAGGTTTCAGACACCTCCATCAGTGCCTCATCTAGCACATTTTATCATGCTGATATTCTTAACTTCAGTGGATAGCAGGAGGAGTCAGCTTTGTAACTTGGTTTCTATTCCTTCTATTTCTGTTGGCTACCACGTTCTGCACACAGGGCTTTTTAAATTGTCAAGGGCTAAGCTGGTTGATACAGCAGTCCTTTTTTACAAAATAGCTTATTTGTTCATAGAGATAGTCTTTGAATTAAACTTAAAAATACTGCCTTCTTACATTTTATACCTGATGATAAAAGGAATTTTTTTATGTGTCATGCTAGTATACTGTCCTTGACCCTATGTATACTTCAGCCATGCTATGCCATGACCTACAAGATCAAAGAAAACAAAGGTTTTTAGAGTTTGCTCTGAGGAATGCAGCACCATAATTTAAAACAAAGTGAAACATGATTAGAGCACAATCTATTCTTCATTGGTTACAGGAGTTCACCTACAGAAAGTTTTTCAAAGTAGGAAAGTCAAGTGTGACCAGGTGTTTGGGACAGTCGAACTAATTAAGTCTTTTTCTGGATGCTATCCTTTCCCCTGAAGTCTTAGCTACTGTATTCCAGCAGAAAGGGTATATAACCTAGTTCTCCTTATAAAACACTTCACTCAAGAAAGAAACTGTGCCTAGTTGCTTCCTAGTAAAGTACTGAATGTCTGAGTTCCTCCTGCCTTTTCCTCACTGGCAGCAGTAATTTGCATCTTCATCCTCCATCTACTGGCTCGTTTTCAAGAAATATGAGACTTCTTTCCAATCCCTGTGAAATTGGCCAATATGCTTAACAGTTTAGAGTGTTATGAAGAACAGACTGTTGGCAAGAATACAAATGGACAGCACAGTCACCCCAATAATCTAGTATTTGAAATGTGTATGTAGTAATAGCACAAGATACTTTTCTCATCCCCTAGAACACCCACATCACCTCCAAAGGAACGACTGGATCCCTCATATCCAGCGACCCAGCTGATGAAGGGTCTGGAGGGTATGACCTGTGAGGAATGGCTGAGGGAGCTGGGGTTGTTTAACCTGGAGAAGAGGAGGCTCAGAGGTGACCTTATTGCAGTCTACAACTACCTGAAGGGAGGTTATAGTGGAGTGGGAGTCGGTCTCTTCTCCCGGGCAACTAGTGATAGGACAAGAGGACATAGCCTCAAGCTTCACCAGGGGAGGTTCAGGTTGGACATTAGGAAGCATTTCTTCTCAGAAAGGATCATTGGAACGGAATACCCAGGGAGGTGGCGGAGTCACCATCTCTGGATGTGTTTAAGAAAAGACTGGACATGGCACTTAGTGCCATGGTCTAGTTGACATGGTGGTGTCAGGGCAATGGTTGGACTCGATGATCCCAGAGGTCTCTTCCAACCTGATTGATTCTGTGGTTCTGTGATATTTGTACATGTGTGTGTATGTATAAATACATATACACATAATTATATATGCACTGGAGGGACAACATACAAATATTTTGTGGAGAATTTTTCTTAAAGTCCCTGTGTTCAAGCTTAAAGAAAAGAAAAGCCACACAATTTTTAGAACAGCTCTTATCACACTTCCCACCCAACATGAAGAAAGATTACTTTTAAAAGACAGAGACAATGACAAAATGTGTCAAGTGAATGGCTTACATTGCTATCACCACAGATTTATACATTTTCTATTGTTTTGTGTCACCTAATAGATGCTTTTTACCTCAACTATAATTTATTTAACGTTTGATGGTACAAAATCAAACACAAGGCAATGGTACACTGAAATTTACTTACTCTGTGTGTTTGCCCATCATAATAATTAAGAAAATGATTTTCAGTCCTTTCTTTTTCTCCTGTTGGTGAAAAAGAATTTCAGACATCCTGGAAGAGATATAAGTATATCATGTACGTAACTTAAAGAGGGATGAATGTTCTGCATTACAGTAGTAGAATGAATAATTCTTACGTAGGATCCAATTCCAAAGAAATTTGCCAATTGACAGGATCTGAGGGTCTGATGTACCTGTCATTAAATTTACCAGAAAGAAGTCTTTCATTTTACTTCTCTGAAAGTTACAATTACACAGCAACTAGTTATACAGAAACCTGAAAAAAACCCTAACTAGTTACATAAAAATAGTAACTATAATAATAAAGAATAACTTAGAAGGAGAGTGATAATGTTCTGAAGAATTTAAAAATCCCTAACAAATTATTCTAATGTGACCATTGTTAGTGATGGTGGTGTGCATCACAAGAATTTCTTCCCTTTGCTTTCGTATTTTGAGACACAGAACCCATCACTTTTTTATTAATTGACTTTTATTTTTCCTAAGAAGCCTGCAGCTGATGAGGAAATGGGCTAAATGTTTCAAATACAAAAAGGTTCATTGATATTATAGGTAAAATTATTGTATTTATACTTCCTGTTATTTTGTCGTTTAGTTGATCCCAGGGTTTCTTCTAAGCCATGGTAAAAATCTTTCATTATGTTGTTTTTTCCCTCCAGTTTCATGAAATATCAGCTCAGTTTGCCTTTAAGTGGCTTGATGGAGCTAGATTCATTTTGTCACCTAACTAAAGGAGCAGAAGTTGGTTTGGATTGCTGCCCAGTGTGTAGAGTCTCTCCCTGATGCACCAAAAATGGGAACCAGATTGAAGGAGGTAACTTGTTTTACTGAGTAAAAACTCTGGAGTACAGAGCTTTTAACTTATCATCTGTTGAATTCAGATATAAGTCGTTAATTCATAATTAACCCAATCTAAGTAAATGAATAAACAATTACACTTTTCTATGTGGGTGGCTCTGTATAGAGGAACGGTAGTATAGATATCAATGTGGAGAGTTTAAGTCAGCATTTATCTGATCATCATAATGTTATCGAAACTATTAAAGTCATTTCCTCATGCTTGACAAGAAAGTACTTGGATCATGCCGGGCTACAGTGTGTGCCATTTGAAGTTCTGATGCTTACTGTTACAATTACAGCAAACAGTGCTTCTCAGTAAGGTTGAGCATAATGAGCAAACAAAAGGTTTTCATAGAATCATAGAATACCAAGTTGGAAGGGACCTCAATGGATCATCTGGTCCAACCTTTCTTAGCATAAGCATGGTCTAGACAAGATGGCCCAGCACCCTGTCCAGTCAAATCTTAAAAGTCTCCAATGTTGGGGAATTCAGCACTTCCCTGGGGAGATTATTCCAACGGCTGATTCTTCTCATAGTGAAAAATTTTCCTCCTGTGTCCAATCAGAATCTCCCCAGGTGTAATTGTATCCATTACCCCTCATCTTTTCCATGTGACTCCTTGTAAAAAGGGAGTCTCCACCTTCTTTGTAGCCACTCTTTAAATACTGGAACATGGTGATAAGGTCTCCCCTAAGCCTTCTTTTCTCAAGGCTGAACAAACACAGTTCTCTCAGCCTTTCCTCATATAGCAGGCTTCCCAGTCCTTTGATCATCTTTGTGGCCCTTCTCTGGACCCTCTCCATGGTGTCCACATTTTTTTTGTATAGTGGGGACCAAAATTGAACACAGTATTCAGGAGAATATACTAAATATATATTATAAATATTCAGTTTTGCAGGAGAATATACTAAATATAGGAGAATAGAGTTTGATTCTGGAAAAAAATATGATATGCTTACCTCAAAACACTATATTTGATAAAAAAAAAATCTATTTCATAAGGTTAGAGGGAAATATGAAATCAAAATGTCACTATTTAAACAAAACATTTTATAGTTTTGTTTTTACATTGGGCAATAGGCATCAAGTGATCCATCTCATTATCACATTCTGACTGAGGGTGATCCAAGTATAAGGTCCCTGAGAAGAAGGCACAAAAATGTAGCCTATAATCTCTTACATCCTCTCATATTACCATTTGAAGTTGGGAGCTAAACCAACATTCTCAAAAATAACAAAAATATGTAGGACTCCTAGCCCACTTGACTTTCATGAAAAATTCAATCGACTTAGATCCTTAAATATTTCAGTCTAGAATCTTCTGATTTAAAGAATTACACTTTAATAAGAGAAAATGAAAGTAATGAACAGGAATGTCAGTCAGCGGGGCGGCAGCAGTGGCGGCAGCAGCAGCAGCAGCGACGACGACGACGACAGCCGAGATTAGTCTGGGGGTGAGTGTTAGATCAGGCTGTACAGGGGGTTCTTGAGATCAAGGACATCCGAGCAGCAGCCCCGAGCCCTGTCAGCACCCAGAAGCCCTCGCCAGCTAATCAGGCAAGGAGGGGCTGTTGCCAGGAGCAACCATGGGATTTAAATGTGGAAAGATCAAAACAAACAGTCAGTTGGGGGGGTGATGATGATGATGACTGAGGGAGCACGAGTGACCAGGAGCACGGCAACCAGGACGGGCAAACAGGACGGGCACGGCAGTTTACGTGGGCAGGACAAGCAGGCAGGGCGCAGCCTCCCTCCCAGCTCCTGGGGTGAGCACACTTGGTGTCTTCGCCTGTCCAATTTGGAACAGACCCAGTGATGGTTTCCACAAGGTTGAAAGCCATGGCTAGCAGGAGTGTGGGGACCCAGACGGAGCTCCCTAAACAGCATACAGCTGTCCAGGTCTCTGGCTGCAGGGAGTGCTTGAACCTGGCATTAGTATCAAGAGACAGCAGAAATTACACCTGTGTGCGGTGTGAACAGATAGATGATCTGCTCATCCTGGTGGCAGAGCTTAAAGAAGAAGTAGAGAGGCTGAGTAGTATCAGGGAGTACAAAAGAGAAATTGACTGGTGGAGTCACACCCTTCCATCCCTGAGAGAAATTCAGCAGATGGAAACTCAGCAAGAGTCAGAGGAGCCCCAACCCTCTCGCCATCAGGAAGGAGGTGATCCAAAGGATGAGGGGGAATGGAAACAGGTCCGTGCTCAGGGGGATAGGAGAATCCCCCCGGGGCCCCCTCACCTTCCCAAGTGCCCTTACAGAATAGGTATGAGACTCTGGGTCAGGCAGATAATAGTGGAGAAGAAGGTCTATCTTGGGGCTTGCCTAGAATAAGTCAGTCAACCAGACGGATCAGAACTACAGGTGTTAAAAAAGAAAGAAGGGTGAATGTAGTGGGAGACTCCATTCTGAGGGGAACTGGGGGCCCTGTATGCCGACCGGACCCATCTCACAGGGAGGTCTGTTGCCTCCCTGGGGCCTGGGTAAGGCATATTATCGGGAGGCTCCCTAGACTAATTCAACCCTCTGATTATTACCCATTGCTGGTTGTCCAGGTTGGCAGTGATGAGGTTGATGAGAGAAGACCTAGGGCAATCAAAAAGGATTTCAAAGCACTGGAGCAACTGGTTGAAGGGACAGGAGCACAGGTGGTGTTTTCCTCGATTCCTCTTGTAGCAGGCAAGAATGTCAAAAGGAACAGGAGAACCCACCTGATCAACACATGGCTTAAGGACTGGTGTCACCAGTGGAATTTTGGCTTTTTCGATCATGGGATGGTTTATACAGCACCAGCCTTGCTTGAGACAGATGGGGTTCACCTGTCTGATAGGTGCAAAAGGATTCTAGCTTGTAAGTTGGCAGGGCTGATGGAGAGTGCTTTAAACTAGGCTGGAAGGGGGAGGGGAATAAGACCTGGCTTGCTGGAAATGAGCCTAGGGGTGGAATGCCAGAGTTGGGGGAGAAACAGATAGCCCAGCTGAAGTGCATCTACACCAATGCACACAGCATGGGTAACAAACAGGAGGAGCTGGAGGTCATTGTGCAGCAGGAAAGATATGACGTAGTCACCATCATGGAAACGTGGTGGGATGACTCGCGTGACTGGAGTGCTGCAATGGATGGCTACAAGCTTTTCAGAAGGGACAGGAGAGGAAAGAGAGGCAGTGGGGTGTCTCTGTATATTAAGGGGTGTTTTGACTGTATAGAGCTTAAGGGTAGTGATGATAAGGTTGAGTGCCTATGGGTAAGAATCAGGGGGAAGGCCAGCAAGGCTGATATCCTGGTGTGAGTCTGTTGTAGATCACCCAACCAGGATGAAGAAGCAGATGAACTATTCTACAAGCAGCTGGCTGATGTTTCACAATTGCTAGCCCTTGTTCTAGTAGGAGACTTTAATTTGCCAGATGTCTGCTGGAAATTCAACTCAGCGGAAAGGAGGCAGTTTTGGAGGTTCCTGGAGTGTGTGGAAGATAACTTCCTAACACAACTGGTTAGTGAGCCTGCCAGGGGAGGTGACCCACTAGATCTGCTGTTTACAAACAGAGAAGGTCTGGTGGGAGATGTGGTGGTTGGAGGCTGTCTTGGGCACAGCGACCATGAAATGATAGAGTTTTTGATTCTTGGGGAAGGAAGGAAGGGGATCAACAAAACCTCTACCTTGGACTTCCAGAGGGTGGACTTTGGCCTTTTTAGGACACTGGATCAGAGAGTCCCGTGGGAAATAGTTCTTGATAACAAAGGGGTCCAGGAAAGATGGGCATACTTTAAGAAAGAAATCGTAAAGGTACAGGAGCAGGCCATACCCATGAGCCGAAAGACGAGTTGTGGGAGAAGTCCAGCCTGGTTGAACAGGGAGCTTTCGCAGGAACTTAGGGAAAAAAAGAAGACTTATGATCTTTGGAAAAAGGGGCAGGCAACTCAGGAAGAGTACAAGGATGTCGTTAGGTCATGCAGAAAAAAAATTAGAAAGGCAAAAGCTCAACTAGAACTCAGTCTGGCCACTGCAGTAAAAGATTATTAAAAGTGTTTTTATAAATACACAAACAACAAAAGGAGATCAAGGGAATATCTCCATTCTTTATTGGATGCAGGGGGGAACATTGTGACCAGGGATGAGTAAAAGGCTTAATACCTTCTTTGCCTCAGTCTTTCACAGTAAGACCACTTATCCTCAGGGCAACTTCCCCCCTGAGCCAGTAGACAGGGACGGGGAGCAGAATAAACCACCTGTAATTCAGGAGGAAGTAGTGACCTGCTGTGTCACTTGGACTCTCACAAGTCTGTGGGACCAGATGGTATCCGCCCAAGGGTACTGAGGCAGCCGGTGGAAAAGCTTGCTAAGCTGCTCTCCATTATTTATTATCAGTCCTGGCTAACCGGAGAGGTCCCAGATGACTGGAGGTTGGCCAACGTGATGCTCATCCACAAGAAGGGCTGAAAGAAGGATCCCAGGAACTACAGGCCTGTCAGCCTGACCTCGGTGCCTGACAAGGTCATGGAACAGATCATCTTGAGTGCGATTACACAGCACATAGAGGACAATCAGGGGATCAGGCCTAGTCAGCATGGGTTTAGGAAAGGCAGGTCCTGCCTGACCAACCTGATCTCTTTTTATGACCAAGTGACCCGCCTAGTGGATGAGGGAAAGGCTGTGGATATAGTATACTTGGACTTCAGCAAAGCCTTTGATACTGTCTCCCACGGCATTCTCCTGGATAAGCTGGCAGCCCACGGCATTCTCCTGGATATGCTGGCAGCCCACGGCTTGGACAGGTGCACTCTTCACTGGGTTAAGAACTGGCTGGATGGCCAGGCCCAGAGAGTGGTGGTGAACGATACCGCATCCAGTTGGTGTCCGGTCACTAGTGGTGTCCCTCAGGGCTCACTACTGGGCCCAGTCCTGTTTAATATTTTTATTGGTGATCTGGATGAGGGTATCGAGTGCACCTTCAGTAAATTCACGGATGACACTAAGTTGGGTGGGAGTGTTGATCTGCCTGAGGGTAGGAAGGCTCTGCAGAGGGATCTGGACAGGTTAGATAGATGGGCCAAGACCAATGGTATGAAATTCTACAAGGCCAAGTGACGGGTCCTACATTTTGTCCACAACAACCCGATACAGCTCTACAGGCTGGGGGAAGAGTGGCTGGAAAGCGGCCTGGAAGAAAAGGACCTGGCGTATTGGTGGGCAGCCAGCTGAACATGAGCCAGCAGTGTGCCCAAGTGGCCAAGGCGGCCAATGGCATCCTGGCTTGTATCAGGAACAGTGTGGTCAGCAGGACTACAGAAGCAATTGTCCCCCTGTACTCAGCACTGGTGAGCCCACACCTCGCGTACTGTGTCCTGTTCTGGGCCCCGCACTTCAAGAAATTGAGGTGCTGGAGCGAGTCCAGAGGAGGGCAACAAAGCTGGTAAAGGGTCTAGAGGGTATGTCCTATGAGGAACGGCTGGGGGACCTGGAATTGTTTAGCCTGGAGAAACGGAGGCTGAGGGGAGATCTTATTGCTCTCTACAACTACCTGAAAGGAGGTTGTAGGGCGGTGGGGGGTTGGCCTCGTCTCCCAGGCAACCAGCAACAGGACAAGAGGACATAGCCTCAAGCTGCACCAGGGGAGGTTCAGGTTAGACATGAGGAAAAATTTCTTCACAGAAAGGGTCATTAGGCATTGGAACGGGCTGCCCAGGGAGGTGGTGGAGTCGCCGTCCCTGGATGTGTTTAAGAAAAGACTGGACATGGCACTTAGTGCCATGGTCTAGTTGACACAGTGGTGTCAGGTCAAAGGTTGGACTCGATGATCCCAGAGGTCTCTTCCAACCTAGTCGATTCTGTGATTCTGTGAAACAGGACCAATGTCTATGACCAGTCTGGAGTTGGCTTTAAAACTTAGTTGAAACGTGCTTTTCTGTAATTTTGTTGTTAATCTAGTTTGCCAAGAAATGCCAGAGAACATTTTGCTCTTAGTGTATTTCAGCTCTATTGCCACTTACAAAAAAGCTATAATGATTAATAAGTATATCTGAATTCACTGTTTGCATATTTCAAATGATATTTTAATAGCCTATTTTTCACTGTTCTTAATAGCAAGTTTTTAAAGTATTTGGATTGTATGCAAGGCTTTCACTTAAAGAAGTGCTCAGTGGAGTCACATCTCGTAGACTGAATTTTTCATATTGGCAGCATTTTCCTTCATTTGTAAATGAATCCGATGAAGCAAAGCTAGCTGCAAAAGCATCATCTTAATGTGTAATAATGGAAAATAAAACCATCACTTTATGCCTACCCTATCCTTCTCCGTTCTCCAAATTGCAAAAGTTACATTAAAATGGCCAATTTATTACATCTGAAACCATCATTATGTAAATATGCTGTATATCTATTATAAAAGCATTTACTATACAATATTATGGAGACAGAAATTTTTTTTGTAACGCTGTTAACTCTATATACTGAAAGACAGTGAGAGTTCAGCTGGTTAGACAATATTTTGACTACAAAAAATATGTGATATTAAGAAATTGATGGTACAAATACAATTCTTGCAGTATTTAGGCTTTTAACAATATTACTACTCTAGGAGAATAGTTCATATTACAGCTTTCAGAAATTCCTTTCTGATCCAGGGGTATGGGCATGTAAGAGGAATAAAAGGAAATACGCAGACACCTGATCAGTTGTGCAAACACTGAAGAAATAATGATTTTACTAGAAAATGTTGTAGTTAAAGACTTTTGTAAAAGTTTGTATTATCAAGGTAGAAAGCCAGAAGAATAATGAGATGGCTTGCATAAATAAAGTATGGATGATAGGTACAGCTCTGTTATGCCAAAAAACTGAGGATCATCTGAAAGGGCAAGATTACACAGCTACTTGATAACTGCCTGCCTTTCATCTATAGACAAAAAACATCAAACTGATGGGAAACTAAATTAACAGGACAATAGTTTCCTACTGCAGGTCAGCAGTCTAAATTGTCTTACCTCAATAAAATAGGACATTTACAGGTTATGCTCTATTTTGTGTCTAAAGCTGTGCAAATTGGAAAACAAACTCCAAAACTATTGGAATATTATCCATAAGTGTGGGGTTCCCACGGGACAATGGTGGGAACGAGCTACTGAATGAGCTATGTCCAGGCATGTCCAGGGGGTGGTAATGGGGTGGTAATGAACTGACCAATTATAATACAGAACGAGGACCTTGGCTATGAGAAAAAAAGATATGGGGAAGTTGAAAAATAAGAAAGAATGCTGCACTTGCAAGATATAGCTTTTTAGCGTAAGCCAATCAGAACTAATACAGAGGCATGTGAACAAAGCATACTAACCAATCATAATAGAAATGACACATACACGGAGCGTGCACAAAAATAGAATAGTATAAATGTACCCTCAATAGAATAGTATAAATGTACCCTCAGATACATAAATAAACGAGATCTGCTTAACAATCATATTGGTCTGCGTGCATTTACTCCGAGCCCTCTCATGAACATGGACGCATAAGAACTGATTTTTAAGGATTCAGCTAATTATATTACATTGGTCTAAGCAGCTGTCAAGAAACAGTGAACAAACTTAAACGAAATGAGCATTTTGTTTGTGTGTATGCAGGTAGATGTATACAGACAAGCACACAAATATTGGTCCAGAAAAGAGCAAATTGAGATGTGGCCAAGCAAATAAGAACACTTCTGGATTGCCTTTAGCTACATTTCTAATACGAATACACTTCTGAACACCCAATGAGAGGAATAAAAGCTGGTTTTCCATACTATAATTTTTAGGATACGCACTTAAAAATTAATAGTAAAACAAGAACTATTTGCATAAGCATAGTTTTCTTAATAATATTAATCTGATTTTATTTCAGTTAGTGCTATTTTGTTTGTGTATTGTTAGAAAACCTGTATCTTTGACAAGTTAAGTCTCAAGACAATGTGAAGGATACCTCTGTATGAAGTCCTGATCTTTCACTAAGATTTTACATTTCTCTAGACCTTCTCATTGCAGGCTTAAGGGCCTGTTCATTACTTGAACTAGATGATGGTTTCCATTAAAATACTGCCAATATTCACTGGGATGCTCCAGCTATGTAATTAATATTTTACTGAATAGTTCCCCAGTACAGAATCCCATTCTGTGGTATTCAGTAAACATTAAACTCCACCATTGCACATTTGAGGCATACTATGCAATAAATGATCAGCTCACTTGAGCACGTAAGTTCAGACACTCTTGAAGCTCAAGAGTATTGCTGTAGTTAATTGACATAATCTCTGCAGGGAGGATATTTTTTAAAAGCAGGACTAGATAACACACAGTTATTCTTGAAACTGAGGAAAAAATAGTGTTATATACTGAAAGAAAATCTTATCAGGCAGTCATTTATTTTTTGGAGTTTATTAGAAGGCACAGTTCAGACATCCTAATAAATAGCGATTCTATTCAGAAAAGCAGTCTGCTTTTTGTAAAGGGAAGGATCTGAATGCATGAAACAGTATTCACAGAGGATGGACATGGAGACAATACTGTTCTGATTTTTTTGACCTTTAAAAGCAAGGAACACATTCATTTTCATAGAGTGTAATAACTCTAAGCCATATTCTGCTAGACTCTTTCCAGGGTCACCAGCTCCCCCACAAATATCTGTTAGAGCCAACATAAGTTTCCAAGTAAGTTTCTGAATTTTTCTGACCTTAACAGTTTAAGTGACAGAGTGTCAGATACCCCAACTGCTCCCTGTAGAGAGGAACTCAGGGCTTTGTGCATCCTAGCTCTCCCAGCTGGCAAGGACAACCCTTTTATTCAAAAGAAATCACACTTTTACCCATTTCCTACAGATAGGTGGATCTTTGCAAGCTCCCAGCAAGTGCTCTGCACTGCTTCTCTCTGAACACATTTTTTTCTTGTGGCTGACTATAATTTATAAAATATGATTCACTGTGTTTATATATATGTGTACATGCACATTGCCCATTTTCTAGTTTTTACTCTTGTTTGACTGCAAGTGAAGCATAAATCTTGTGTCAAGCTTTCTTTGGTTGAAAGTTTGTCTTTTTTTAAGATGAAGTGGCTCAGAAAGATGCTAGATGTTTTAAAAAAAAAACAGAAAAGGGTTATTTCAAAATATGTATAACTTAATAGCCTGATCATTGGCCTTCAAAGCATGTACAAATTTTTCATTGTTGCCCGGTGGCTATGCAAAATAAAGAAAGAACAAACATTTTAACATGTAACAGGAGTCTGCTTGTAAGCTTCACTATGCAGCTGCTTTTTATCAAAGCATTTTTGATGACCTGTAACTCAAAAACCAGTTTGACAGATTTAAATTCATAATTTGCAGGAAATGTACACATTTCTGTGCCACTGCAACAAATCCACTACCACTGCACAGACTATAATCTACATGAACCATACAAACCTTCATAGCTAGGATTAACTCTTGCTAATCCCCTCTTTACTTCTCCCTATCGTCTTTCCCTTCCCTGCTGCACCAAGCATAAATTACTTGCTTTCATATTGTAAGTTCTTATAACCTACCTCTGCCCAACCTTTCATCTCTTACGTGGTATCAATACATTGACTCTCACCTACAGTTCCACAAGCAGTGCCTGTACATGTATTTGGGGATATATAGCTGTTTTTCAACAAACACCTTCCTTCCTTTTCCCAAACCACTTCACAGAAATGGACAACATATTCTTTTCATTCTGACCCTCCATATTTGCCAAATGATGAAATTATCTTTCTTCAAATCCCTTAAATCTGTTCTATGTTTTACCACCTATAGTGGATAGGTTAATCAGGTGTTGTGACTCAGGTGTACCCCTCATATCATTTCACTCATCTTGGATATCTCTAATTCTACTTCATCTACTACTATAGTACATAGCTATGTTGTTTTTCCTGACACATCCCATTCTCTGTACTTGATTGCTGAAGGGCTAGTTCTCATTAGAACTGGTCAAGGATAATTTTTCCCTTTCATGTTTTTAGAATGTTAAGATTCTAATATGGCAGATTTTGGAAAATTTCAAGTATCCTGAATTTAATTGCCATGTCAAATGCCAGAATGAGTACTTGGAGTCTGGCGCTGGATTCATAAATAATGATATGTCATTCTAGAGGCTCTGACAGACTTTTCTGACAAAAATATGTTACTGACAAGGAGAAATTCCATCTTGGAGTATGACTTACATATTAAGGCCATTTATCTTCTTCCTGAAAGTCTAAAAATACTCTCTCAGTTGGCAGCTGGCAGCCTAAAGAAATTAAGGTCATTGATTTATTCTGACCACAGTCTCTGAAGTGAGATAACTACCTACATCTCTCTTTATTAACTGGCTTTTTCATTTACACCTCTTTATCTCATACCCATCTTTATTGAAATCCTAATGTCTTGTCTCTAAATGTAAACAAAAAGATAGCTTAACTCATTTGCCTGAAATTAAGTAAAAAAAAAAATATATAATAGAAATGTGTCCCATCTAATTAGAACAGGTGCTGTCTTTTATTTTGACTTATACCAGCATTTTGAAAATCAAATGTAAACTTTATGTTGTTCATCTTCCCCTTCTATCTATGGGGAAAAATATTTTCTGAATCCTAAACAATCACTGTGGTGGATCTTTGCCTGTTTTCACTAGGCAAAAGATGTACAGACAGACACACATGATACAGACTTTACATCAAGCTGGCATGTCATGCCAATTTAGGCCTTTATAGCATTAGAAAAGTGACAACTTATGTCTCTCCAGTAGAATGAAATCATATAATTTCTCAGTAACACATGTCATTGAAGTATAAATTAGCTATGCTTTTCCTAGCCAAAAATAAGACAAAATCTTTTCAGTCTTCCTGTGATACAGGTGCTGTCTATTGTGGGGCTAGCAGAAAAGGTTAGAAACACAGCCTTCCATTTTTTGAGACTCATGCTATTTGTCAACCTCAATTTCCATGTAACAAGCAATAAGATGAAATGATAAAATTTCGAAGTAATAAAAGTTATGTTCATCTGGGAATGTTGTCATTAATCCATGCTTTTCAATGTGGAGAAAAATAGTTATGCTGAGCTGGCTTCTATCTGAGGCATAGAATTTGAATCATAAGCAAGCTTTATATTTATAATTGTTATAATTTAGCTGGATTTTAAAAGTGGAATGATAATGGTGAATAAAAGCTGTAATTAGCCTTACCCCAGTAGTCGCACACAAATGACAACACATATAAATCCCCTGTGATTTTGTTTGTGCAATTTGATAACATATCTCATGGACAGCAATAAATAGCTGATAAGGTGTTAATGTCTTCAATTGCTCTATCCATTTCCAGGGTCTGACTGTTGGTCTACACACTTGTACTAGTATGGGTAGTTTTATATATATTTGAACGGAGGAGATATTTTACAATCATGTAAGACAGGAGGGGGAATAAATGTACCAGTACCTACATGTATATAAACAAAGTGGATTTTCCTTTCCCTATTGCGGTGTTTCTTAAGTGTTCTTCTGTGAAAACTGGACCAGTTTTGGAGAAGCTATGAAGAGATGTCTGGACACAAACTAATATGGTGAGGCAGCCCAGCATCATTCTGGAAATAAGTAATATTTTGCTTCATCTTTCTGAAGTGCTGCCAGAAATATTACTAAATTCTTAGGCTTTTCCTCACTGGGACACCAGTCATCTTGAAATGCTTAATCCTGGATTAATTCTCAAGCTTGTCAACTTTACTGTAGAGTCTTTCATTGTCCTTGATTAGCATTGTAATTACGTTACCATGTCCCAAAGCCATATTTTCCACCTCATTGACATTTCACTACCAAGTGTTCATCTACCCTGCAAATTCATTGCATATTTCCTTAAATACCTACACCAACTCCCATAGACCATCTAGTTTCTTACACACGCATGCTACAAGTACAGAACTGGAACTTAAGTGAATTAAGTTTCAGGGAGCCAAGTTCACACTCAGTAACATGCATAAATCGCGACTAATATTATGAGTACTGGGAAGCATCGTTTCTTCCCCAGTCTCTAATCTGTGTTTGTACTACAGGTCTAGCATTTTCAGTCTTTAGATCCGTTCAGAAAGCAAACATGACTGAATTCATACTAGATATTAAGAAAGAAATAAGGATCTTCAGAGTCTTCAGGAGCAAAAAATAGTGCCAACACCCTAGTGTTGAACCTAAAGGATGCGTGGATGAATTCTAGCTTTTCTGTATCACAAGTCCAGCAGTTCCTACAGTTCATACACTTGCACAGAAAGACATACAAAGCTTTCTAAGATAAAGGAAGTTTTTGTTTGGTTTTGGCTTAGTGCTAAACTGCCTAAGCAATTTTTAAATATTTTTTTTTTATTTCTTTTGCATTTGGTGGGAACTTTCCTATTGCTGATTTCTTATGTCAATTAAATTAATTGCTATGGAACAATTTTCCAGCTGATCTACCAAATGACCTCTGGGCTTCACTTTTTAGAGTGCTGAACAAGCAAACCTCTAAGACAAAATCAGTGGGAGATGTAGATGTTCAGTATTTGGGGAAAAACAGGAGAGAAGCAATCTTATCATCAGGCCGACTACTCATAAACGATGAATCATACAAGTTTCACAACTACTTATAAAGGGCTTTGTAACTTTTTCCATGTATATTGTTCTTGTTTAAAAAAAGAAAACTCCAATATTTGAATTGTTCATGAACTGCATTTATCGCATATACTTGGTGGTTTTATTGCAGCAAGAAATCCCCGCACCTTGGCTGGAGGAGGGTAAGAGGGATAGGAATAGGAAATTGTAATTAGCAATAATGTAATTTATTTATTACTGTAATTAGCTCGGTAAGTGAATGCTAACAGATTCAGCTGATGGAAGTAGTAAGTTTTCATGGTTAGGAATTTATTTTTAATATTTAAGAACTTTCATCTTGCATACTTCTTGTTTCTCTTCTGGTATGAAAACTTGCTTTGAAATTTCTCCCCATAAAAAACACACACTATGGTTACTTTAACTGTGTAAACTCATACCAGATTCAAGATTGGTCTCTGACTGTACAACACTAATTGTATGTTGTTCATAGTAGTTTTAAACTACATGTTTTTCTTGCCTATTTAATTTTCTTGGTTAAAAGACTTTAGTCACCAGTCTGCAATGTCTGCAAATAGAAAGCACAAATATGTGTTGGTATCTTTCTTACTTCATCATGTGAGTATAAAGGTTATGGACAGGCATTTTTTAATTGCAGGCTCTCTTTTAATGTGTTGTCTTGACATGCTTGCTCCACGCAATATATGACTGCACACAGTGTGACTGAACTAACTTTAAAAATTCTATGCCAGACCATTTGAGAGATATAGATCTTTATTTGTCAAGACCAAAGAATTTACCAAATGTTATTCACAGTTTTGTTGTCTAGTTACAGTACTTCAAAAATAGTTCCTTCTATTTAACTGAAAATTATCTCAAAGTTTTCTAAACTAAAGTGTTTTCATTAATATTCATTGATTAACACGAAAATTTGAAGTTGGAGTAGTGTATCGACAATGCTAAAATATTCAGGGGCAGAATTATCCATATTGCACTTGTGTAGGCAATTGCCTATTGATGAAAATTAATCTGAAAAATTAATTTGGCAAGGTTCAGATCTGGAAATTCTTATACTTAGTGAATCAAAAGCTGGATCTAAAATGCACATTAAAAAGGCTTATCACCAATCACGAAAACACATGAGAAGCCTTGAAAACAGCAGGGTGAAGAAAACTGGCATAGACAGCCTCTGAAGGGTAACCTGAATGTCAGCTTTGATCAATGTTGACAAATTTGTTCATTCAGCCCTTTTCTGTTAGGACTCAAAAGTACTGAAAGGGCCTTGGGGGGATATTTTGTGGAAGCAGGAGTAAAATGGTAATATAAAGTGTGAACATTTATCATCTAACATTGCTTGAAAATTAACTATCTTGTAGATACATTATGAGCAGAAAATGTCAGCTTGCGTACTGTTATTAATTTTTTTCTATACTTTTGAGATTTTACCCAAAACTGAGCTGTGAAGCGTTTAGGGGAAAAATGAAGTGGGGAGCTTACAAGACCTTACATCATCAAACACAGATCATACCTGTGCTGATCACTTTAGATATTTTTTTATTCGAAATAGAGAACTGAAACCTTACAGTGCTGACCTGTAAAACGAGAATCCACAGAGAGAGTTAGTGGGGGTTTGTTTGTTTGTTTGTTTTTGAAGCTGGAAATAATAGCTTTGCTCTCAGAAGAAGAAGAAAACAATCCAGTTTCCTAAATAAAATAGTTCTATCAGTAGAGCTCTTCTATTTGCATTGATACAAACTAATGCAATGAAATCTGTTTTACACTGAGTGATCATACCAGCTCGTAATGAGAGATAGTCCTTGTCCTCCCCAAAACACATAAATCATTTTAAAAAGGAGACTAATACATTTAAAAATGGCCTTATATCTGTGGCAAACTATTGACAGAAAGGGAGAAGACTCAGTTATCCTGTGGGTTTCTTTCTGTCACGTATCTTGACAAAAGCTATGATGCAGATTAGGTCTGATCTGGAAACTGAATCCACATCTCCTGAGACATACCTCAAGACTTCTCTGCTTGAGCTCTTGTAGTAGCTGGGAACAAAATTATAAATTCTTCTTTGAGCTCCTGCATGACTGGATTTTGAGGGATGCTGAAATATACTCATTTTTCTGGCAATAGCTCCATGTTTTCATTTAGATTATTGACCACTCTGCAGAAAAAAGTGATTGAAAGTTTTGCTTTCAGCTTACATCATCATAGATTTCTCAAGAAAAAAAAAAAGAAAAAAAAAGACATGAGCTCCAGTCCCTTCTGTGTTAAAAATAATTAAATGTGCTAGTATCCTATAAGCAATATGTTGGTGATAAAGGCCAAGCTCACAACAGTTGTGCACTTCAGCAGCTCTTTATGCACTTATTACAAAGAGGTGACATATTCTGTGTGACTCAAATCCCAAGATGAAAGGTGAGGTAGACACCTTTGCTGGCTGTGTTGTAGGCCAGTATGAGAGCAGTTTGTTTTAACACTCTGTGCTGTTCTTGGTTTATGAGAGAATAAAAGATACAGTGTGTGGAGCTGCAGGCTCACAGTCTTCATTTATCATCAAATTCAAAGACAATGCTTGGATTAAATTTGATCTGAGGTTCTCACCCTTGGTACCTGCTTAAGTTGTGTTGCAGCTGTGACTATGCCTGGCCATGGGCCTTGTCACCCCCAGTCTGCCACCTCAACCACGACCTCACCTGGCTATTGCCCACCCATGCCTTCACCAGGTCCAGTCCTGATCTTGACTCTGTTCAGCTTACTGGGACACAGGGCTACTGCATCCCTCTGAGGAGGGGATTATTGTACTCAGAATGCTAGAATTGCCGATACATATACAGATTCGTGTATTTATTTGTTTTGAAGCATCATTAATATATCTGTACTATGGCCAGGCAGCAGCACTAGAGTCAATATTCTATCACATAAGTTTGGTGGAGCAGATACCCTGCATAAATTCTTAAAAAAAATTATTTTAAGTAGTTCTCTGACTCATGTGCTGCCATGATAAATGGGAAAGCAGAAGACAGACATTATTCTGAAGTGGTTCATATAAATTGATAGCTTTTTCTGGCTTCTGCATCCTGTCATCCTTGCACTGCACTTTGGATCAAGGGCCTGCATCTGCCCTGGTGTTATATATGAAATCAATTATCAGAGAAAGCAGTAAAAATGAATGGGTCAAAATATGTTCAAGCACTGTAGAAAGCCATAGCTCTGGAGATGGTAACATACAATGTTAATGAATTTGATAAGAAATAAGCATGTTCTTTCATGGTGGCAACTTGGAGGATTCAACAGAATGAGCATTTTCTTACTGCACACAGTGCAGTTGTGTTAACCCAAGTAATCAATTGTCTGCTATTTAAAGTAACTGATGTACTAAATCACTTCTGCAGGAGCATTCAGAATGAACAGATTTTTAAAGAAAGAAAATAGTTTTTGCTGCTCAAGTTTTCTCCTCGTCCCCTTTCCCTGCATTTCTCAGCCTTAATCTTATTTCCAGCCTCAAAAATAGCAAGGGACAGACATGCTTACCTTCCCCAGATCCTTTAGAGATCCCAGAATGAGGGAGTTTCATCATTGTGTGTACATATGTGCACGCACATACACAGAGATGGGCTCTATGAATTCTCATCTGACAGCCTGATTATCACAAACTGCCACTCACCTAGCTGCTCCCATTAACTGTAGGAGAGGTGGCCCACCATTCAGGCCAACTGAACAAGAATCACACCTGTGTGACTTTTCTTGGAAAAAGGGGCTCATTTTCAGAGTCTCCGGCTAAACAGCAGATTCTGGGATGTTTTCCTCTGAACTTCCAAATCTGTCTGAAGTTTGCACATCAGCCATTACAGCCCAAAGGTCCCTGTACATCAGCACAAGGACACAAACTTGGAGAACTGGTTAAAATTTGTTCTTCAGTTCCCGTGATCTGCACAGCTCCTGTGCACCTCACTGTCACGAGTAGTGCGTGAGTGCCCGTAATTGTGCTTCTCTCACCATCATTTCAAAGAGGCTGAGTAAAACCTTTGTATTTTAAACACAGAAAACCTATCAAAACCCAGGACCTTGCAACACAATAAACTGGGTATTGTCTAGGAAAAGTGTTGGTGCACAGGAAGAGGTGAGATTTCCTCGCCCATGCTCCAAGCTGGCAGGCAGTGAGTTTGCCTGTGTGGGGAAACAGACAGCTGCTGTGCTCCACCAAAGCAGCTGAGTTAGTACACACCCTCTCCTAGCTTCTACATCAAAAATAAAATAGTTCCCCCATGTAATATATACAGTTTTTATTTGTTTATGAGACTTTAGTCCCATTTTATGTCTTTATTATGCAATGCCCAAAACAGTACATTTGTACTGTATCCATTTAAATAATTCATTCTTTCTGCTTTGGTGTTTTGTTTTTTTTTTTTATTTCAGCCCTTATGGCGAGAAATTTGAAAACCTACGTTATCTGCAGTATCCTGCCTAGGAGCCATGAATGAGATGTATAGGAATGAAATATTAAAATAAGATTGAGTTAAAAGGAAAAATTGGTCCATAACCAGTAGAGTAAATAAATTCTACACTATAGTAGAATGGCAAGCGTGTACCAAAAGTAAGGGGGAACTTAATTACAAAAAGAAAAAACAAACCTGAACACAAAAACTAATGAAACCAATCACTTTGATCACCAAAGCAAAGGCTACAACATAACACAAAAAAAAAAATAGTTTATCACAGGCCTGATCCCTGTTCTCATTATAAGCAAAGGGATTTTGTTACCACCTTCAATCACAGTCACATTTTATGTTACTGCAATCTCAGCCCTTTTTTTGCCAGACTCTCATCTAAAGAATTAAGCACTTTCTTACCTTGCTGACCAAGACACTCATGATACTCCAGGGTTTTCTTATGACCCTTTTTGGTCACCTCACAACCTTACATTGTAGCTTTGAAATCTTGCATCAAAGGATACAAAATTTCATATAGTCTCAATTAAAAGCAGACTGCACATGGCCAGAATTACTGTATCTACAATCGGAGATAAAAGAGAAAGAAATTAAACACCAGTTCTCCCACAGTCTCTCCCACAATACCCCCCACCTACAGCAGGATTTTATATGTGGAATCCAGAGCTTTATTTTTACGCACCATGAGCTTGCATTTGATTGCAATAGTTTGAATGTCAAAGATATGTAAAGGCAGAAATTTACGAATGTAAAGGCAGAAATATGGGCTTTTGTTTAATTTGTTTCAATTTCATGCTGAGCACTGAAGGGATGAGGTCTGTGTAAGGCTTCCCATTCTTCAGTCCAAAGAAAAAGGGGAAGATAAAAAAAGAACCACACACACACACACACACACAAAAAAGGCAAAACAAAAAAAAATGGAATGTCAGTATCAATTCCACATAAATAATGAGGTATGAAAAAGTTACTTTGGAGATAGTAGCTGGACATATAACTTTCCTCATATGTTCTGCTTATGTCATAAAATGCAGGTTTTACATACTTATGTATTAATTCCCACAGCCAAGAAACTGAAGGAAAGTAATAACTTTTGAAGAGGTAAAATAAGGCAAATTTCCATCCTCAGCTTTAAGATTTTATATCCTTGAAATTTTTCTGCTCTTGGTAAATTTCTACATAGAATAATGTATCAAAAGACATACTTTTCTTTGTTATTTTTAAAAAATTTTTTGCAACATTTTTATATAAATAAGGAAGAATTTTAATACTTTACTTTTTGTAAATTGGCATCATCAATTTAACAATCGCTTCCTTTAACAATTTTACAAAAGATTTTTTACGTTTGTATTCAGTATCTTCTTTTCATGTGAATACTTTCACTTCACAACACTTGCATTGTTGAAGTGTCACAATTACACTTTGATTTGCAGAAAAGACCATGCAATAGCATGCTACATGAAACTAAACTGGGTTTTTCAGGGATCTATCACTCATATTTGGTTGGCCATCTACGTTGTTTCAAATGGAAACTAGATTTTTATGAGCCCATAATCTATCAGGATTTTCTGGCATAAAAAGCCAAAGTGTGAGGCAAAGAAAGAAAGGAGCAAGGGCTATGCTTATATCCCAGTGCTGAGGCAGTCAATTCATACAGTGTCTTTAGGTTTAACATTGTGGATCAGGACCATAAATTACACTTAGGCTTGTTGTAAAGTGCTTGCTTTCTGATCTGTTCCCTGTTCTGACAAGCCTGGCATTCCAGCTTATAAGCATTGTTTGTTTGCTTCCGTTTTTTCTATAATTGTGTTAAAGTTTTCATTTTGTGATTTGGCAAGGAAGAACTAAATGGCTGGTATGATGTATAAAGAATGAAAATTGGAGGAGAGGCTGAATCCAAAAGAACTCAAGATCAATGAGAATTTGAGTAAAAAAGATAACAGCAATGGCTGAGGGAAAGAAAGTGTGAGAGGAGCATGGAGCATGGGAGAATGGGCTAGAATAGGCAATCAATACCAGTGTATTCTTGGGACGCTCTCAAGTGTCCAGATGCAGCCTGACTACTTTTGGTGTATTCCTGTAACTGGGCATGTCAAAAAACATGGAGAAGTTCAGAAGATATGGTGCTATGTATGTGACTTTTTAGTGGAAATGTATTTTTAATGTCCTCCAGAAGACCAGTAATAGAAGCTGCTGAAATACAACCACTTTTCAAAAGACATAAAGTTTTGACTTTTAGACACCAAGTTGGCCCAGTCAGAATTGATGTTATATCTTCATCTTTGTTTAACTCTGCTGTGCCCAGATACTGCAGAAACTATGAACAGTGGCTGGTAACAGTGTGTACCTCCCATTCTGCAACATTTGGAAGCATCCATTGTGTGTGATTTAAGGATGGAATCAAAGGTTTAAGCAAGTTTCTTTGCCGTGTGCTGATTTAACATAGACAGAGCCTTAACAAAAACTTTGGGCTGGAAATTAAAAATACAGTAATATTTTAAAGGGGGAAGAAAAAGCAAACTCAAGATGTTAAAACTTCCTCTGGATGTGCAGGAATACCTCTCACTCTTTTAGGAGTCAGTCTCAACATGTTAAGTAAACAAAGAATTTATTTCTACTTGCTGCCTTGCCTACTTCTTTATCAGGACTTTAATGAGCAAAAGCTTTAGTGGATCTCTTTCCTTTACTCTTACTAGTTCCAAGTCAGGCAATTCTCAAAAGTTATTTCTTTCTAAATGAAATGTCTAAGATGTTAACTACACGAAACAATAAGATTTTTAAAACAAATGGTTCTATGTCTAAGTAGTTATTAGAAGCTAAGTGTATTTATCTAAAAGAAAATGTCAGCTTGTCATTTACTAGGTGGAAGACGTAATAAAAATTTTGTTTCTAAAATAAAACAATTTGAAATAAAAGCCACAATTGCCTTAAAGCTCATTCTGGAATACAAGGTATAATAAAAACAAGCAAAGACAAAATAATGAATAGATGTGCCCACGCCATCACTGTGTTAACTCAGCATTTCACTTTTATAAAACTTTTTTTTTTTTAATTCCAGTCTTTCTCTTCTCTGATCAGTGACTCTCTTATATAAAGATTAAAAATTAGTCAAAGTTCTCCAGGTCACCTTGAATATTTTTGTCTGTAAAGCACCTTGCAAAGTTATAGCTTCTGGAAAATAAAAAGAACCTAACAATGACTCTTGTTTTCTTGTTTATTGAGTTTTTTCTTGTTTATTGAGTTATATTTTCCTCAATATATTATTGATTCACATAAGCATAACAAAAACAATAAAAAGTCAATATTCTGAGAGTAAAAAATTTAACAGTCTATTTTTTTTTAATATTTCAAATATATTCCTGTTTGAGTTTAATTGGTTTCTTGAATAATAGTGAATTTTACTGTTGTATAGGAAAACATATCTCTTTGTATAAATTTATTTCAAAGAATGAAAACTTTTGGGTGGGCAATATTTTTAATTGCCAGAAAAGAAAAATGCAGGTGTTATTTGTCTGAGTGGTTTGAAAGCTGGCTGACAACATTTTATTACTATGTTTTAAGCCCCTGAAAATGGACATGTTGACAAAACACAAACTGGAGCAGTTTAACTGACATTGCTCTCTAATATATTCATCCATTTATTTATTAGTGTCATGTCTATATTTTTCCATTTAATTTTCTATATTTTTTGTTTACTTGGAGATATGAATTTCTAATTTTGGTGGATAAAAAACTAGTAGAACTTAGAAAGAGATTAAATAATGCAAATATTCAGAACTTCTATTAAGATGCCAAATACAATAAATAGCAGTCCAGCTTTCTCTGATGTATGTCTGCAGAGGAGACAATAAAAAGCATATTCTGTCACTAAGTATTTCAGCTGTCCTATATGGATCTCTAAGAAATCAAATCATACAATAAAAGCCTGAAACTTCACCTAGTAGCATAATATGCTCCTGTCACCTCTTATTAATAAAACAAAATTTAAACTGTAATTTGTGTACACTCTTGTACCTCTTTATTCATAGTCATCCCGCTGTCCTTAAGATTTCTTGTAGAGAAATTTGTGAAATGTTTCTTGCTTTCCAGGTGTTTCTCAGTGTGTTTCCTTTCCTAAATAATAAAAAAAAAAGTCTCCAATTTAATAAACAAAGAATATTGGAGAAGACTGTAACATGCTATCAAGGAGTGGGCGTTCCTTTGTATTAATATATTATCTGTACTGTTCTTTCATGAGTAAATATTGTGTTATATATGTACAGTATGCAAACTTTGTGTTTCATTGTGAACTTCCAAATGCTTAAATAAGGGCTTCAAATAATAAAGGCATTAGATACTATTATCATTATATAGTAAATATTGTATAAGATTTAATATTGAGTTAATGTAAACTTTATATTTGATATAAAATATTAAATTATTATTATTAGATAATATACAAATGAAAAGTTAGTCTCAAGGGCTTTTTTTCCCTTAGAATGAAGCATGGATGTGTGGAGTAGGATTGCAGTCATAAATTACTTAGTACAATGGGATCCTAGTCCTTAACTGGGATTCCTGGGCTTTTGATAATAGAGATTTCTGGTAGAAGTTGTTATGAAAAATCTTAAGCATCAACATTGTTATTATTCTTTCTAATATATACATGCCTTTTTTAAACCTGAGTACACTGCTATAAACAGTGTTATCTTAACATTATTTCTCAACTTCAGTATAACAGAACACATTTTTACCTGTAAATTTAAATGAATATTATATTGGTGATGGGAAAAAAGCTGTGAAGCACACCACAAAAGTTATATTGGGAGTCATATCCTGTACTGTAGGTAATTTACTTTCCAATAAGATCACTCACAACTCCAAGATGTTCAGGACATGTAGTATCATGCTTTCAATATATAACATCTTGTAGCAGTAGGGGGATGAAAGACAAGGGAGTTTTTTCTGGCCTTAAAAGATGTTTCTGTATCATGAAAATTTATCTGCACAGTGGGAGATTTTTTGCCTTGAGTGACAAGGCCAAGCGACTAACACCAGTAAACAGTGAAACAGAAGATATATGTTGGACTAAAGAATCATATGTCATTTCACTGGTCTGTGTCAATGTCCCTAACCTGTCTTGTCTCTGCATGAAAACTCCAGCCTGTTCTGTGACATCTCCAGAATATCTACCCAACAGATAGGGCTCAATATGAATAAAGGAAAACTCTCATTACTTCTCCATGCCCCACATACTATCTACTTTTTTCCCAGCCACTTTTTCAAACAACTCAATACAGTCTATCAAGAAGGCCTATAAACCAAGCATACTCTTTGCCTGAGACATCAGTTTCAACCAACAACGTCTAAGGCTCAGAGGTTTTTCTTCATAAGATCACAAAGGTATAGCCCTCCCTAACCATCCACATATTTCTCTAAAATATTCTCTCGCATTCTGACACCTTTTTCTTTGACCACACCAAATGCAATCTGACCTATTGGTATCCTGATGCAAACAAGATTTTCTAACCCTAGCTCTTCGATCAAGTGACTCCTGTTCACTTATTGCAATTGGATCTGCATTCCTTTTACTTCAGACTTAAACTGTGCCTTTACTTCTAAAGTCCATTAGAGGAAAAAAAGTCATTCTAATTAATATCAGCCCTTTCAGGCATGTTATGTCTTTTCTGTCCATTTTAACCCTTTATCTGTATTTAATTTGTAAGGCCTTGAATGTAACCATAAACCTAAATTTTGTTCTGTCTTACTAAGCTTTCAGTAAAACATGGCTTAATATCTGGGCTGGGACTGATGATGCTTTCATAATCCCATAAAGACTTTAGACCTTGACTTAGGACAAAACAAATGAAATAAAACAAAAAAACCCCATACCACATAGACCTAAGACTACAGGAAAATATCTCTGTTTACTTCTTTCAGTGGGAAGCCTATGACACAGTGGTAAACAGTTTTCTTTTAAGTTAGTAGAAGGGACACATAACCAAACCATTCTGGTAAGATACAGATGTTCCATACATTTGGAAGTGAAACAGTTTTGTTCTCATTAGTTTTCTTTTTCATTATTTAGAATCAACAACCATTTGTCCAAGAAAGCCTACAAACCAGCTATTTATGCAACATGCTAACTGCATATGGATACTCCCTAGAACTACACAGAGCAGTAGTTCTTTTTTTAGAAATGCCATTCGTCTTCACTGTTTAGATGTTGAAGGCTGGATCCAAACACTCATGTGGTGCAGCCCAGCTACATTTGCAAGAAATAATTCTTTACTACATTAAGACTAGTCTCTGTGGATCAGTTTAGTTTTAGAGAAAATGTTAATCTTTATTCAATAGTCTTCATTTAACACAAAACAGCTTCTAACAGTACTGAATATGTATCCGTTTAATTTTAGAAAAGCCTTTGCTTGTTTTCAAAACAGTATCACTATAGTTGAAAAAAGAACTCATATGAAATGCTGATTACTTTTCTGCTAAAGTAAAGCTAACAGGGCATAAAGTGATAAAAAAAGATTAACATTTTGACATTTTTGGACATCATTATCTGTTAGTTTCGAAGCTAATTAATGAAGTGTTGGAAATAGCATGATTTGTGTCTGTGGGATTCATCTTTGGTGGGGATGTCAGCTCCAGTTGTGTGAACTTCTTCCCACTGAACTAGCCAGGAAGATTCCCATCTGTAAAGAAGTTTAGAGCACTTTTCCTCTCTTGGGTACAAAATTATTATTTTGTTATTGTTACATTTATTGTTCTTAACTTAATGTGACTGTATTCTGCCACTCTGGGCAAGCTTTAAAAATCATTCTTTTATGGCCAATTGTACTTTTCTCATCATTCTTGCAGTGATTTTACTGAATTCATCTCTGGAAAAACATTTCACTGTTTGTTCTTGGAGAGCTGATATTGAAATCTCAGTAAAACTTCTAAGTATTTTTGTTGCCTGAAGCAAAGAATTAGATCAGACTATAAGTTCAATGGCATTCAAAAACATAACTATTGTAAATGATCTAATCTTCAAATCCACTTGTGGATTCTGGTCATCTGCACACCTTTTACATTATTGTTTGGAATTTGTTGCTTATATTCACCTTCCTTTTTAAACCTTTAAGGCTGATTAAATAAAACACAATATATATATGGTACATATTTGTAGCTAGGGACCAGAATCCTCACTGCGAAGATTTATTTCTTATGCACAGGGTGTGATATGCTTCTGCTTCTAGTTCTGAAAATTAGAACTGAAAAAGCAGATAAAGCTTTACTAATTTCCATTCTGAAAAGTTTCAGCAAGTGCGCAAAAATAATATTACCTCTGTCAGCCTTAATGTAATATGGTCTTGTGATCCCTATTATTTATGTTTATATTTATTCTGAGGTTTGGCTTGACATAAGTAGGAGGAAGAATGACCATCAGACATTTTTAGTAATTTGATATTGTTCAGTTAATGGTGTTTAATTGTTACTTGCTTAAGGTTCTATTACACAGACTTCCATGAGGAGAAATAGTAACAAGTGACCTTTTTGTATAGAAGACATAAAAAATTGGCCCCTAAATTTTCCATTCTGTGAGTAGATTGTCTGATCTTTTAACACCTGCCAACCGCAGTGTGCCCTTGAAACAAAGGCAGCCAGTCACATCCTCAGCTTTTTTAACAAGCCTTGTGGGTAACAAGTCCAGAGAAATGATGCTACTCCTCTATTTGGCACTTGTGAGACCAAATCTGGAGTGTTGTATTCAGTTTAGGGCTTCTCACTACAAGAAAGATATTGACATATTGGAGCAAGTCCAGCAGAGGCCCACCAGGATGGTGGGGGGCTGGAGCACAGGATGTATGCAGAGTGGCTAGGAGAACTTCTCTGTTCAACAGAGGAGGAGAAGGTGAAGGGGGAATCTTACTGCTGTCTGTAACCATCTGATCAGAGGATACAGAGAGGATGGAGTCAGGGTCTTTGAAAGTGCACAGCGAATGGACATGAGACAAGCTGGTGAAGGGTCTGGAGGGTCTGACCTACGAGGAATGGCTGAGGGAGCTGGGGTTGTTTGGCCTGGAGAAGAGGAGGCTCAGAGGTGACCTTATTGCAGTCTACAACTACCTGAAGGGAGGTTATAGTGGAGTGAGAGTCGGCCTCTTCTCCCGGGCAACTAGCGATAGGACAAGGGGACACAGCCTCAAGCTTCGCCAGGGGAGGTTCAGGTTGGACATTAGGAAGAATTTCTTTTCAGAAAGGGTTATTAGACATTGGAATGGGCTGCCCAGGGAGGTGGTGGAGTCACCATCTCTGGATGTGTTTAAGAAAAGACTGGACATGGCACTTAGTGCCATGGTCTAGTCGACAGGGTGGTGTAAGGGCAACGGTTGGACTCGATGATCCCTAAGGTCTCTTCCAACCTGGTTGATTCTGTGATTCTGTGATTCTGTGATGTCCACAAGCTTGCACATCCAGATTAGATACAAGGATTTTTCTATTGTACCATGATGAGGGACAAACACTGCAACAGGTGCTGAGAGAAGCAGTGGGATTTCTATCCTTGGAGGTGTTCAAGACATCTGGACACGTTTATGAGCCTTCTGATCAGATTAGCCCTGCTTTGAATTTGTAGAAGAAGGTTGGACAGGATGACCTCTGCAGGTCCTTTGCAACATGAGTTATTCTGTGATCCTGTCATTGTATGAACTATGTACCTGACAACTCATTTTTCTTGTGAAAGAGCAGAACTGTGGCTATACATCTACAGGGACTAAAGGTTTATATCTTTCACCATTTGCTGTCACAGTGCTGTTAGCATATCTAGATTTTTTTTTACTGTTTTGTAGCAGGTGGTATTCTGAGTTAAATGAATCAAGAGATTACAGGCACTATTCTGCACCACTGTCTCGATGAATGTGAAATTAAATGAGATAAAAGCTTCTTTCTTCTTCCTTAGACTTCTCAAGACAACAATAATATTCTTCTTCAAAGACTTTCAAAGGCAGTTTCCAAGACTTTCTTCATATTTTGTTTACTTCTCTTTGAAAGGTCTTCAACTGCATTATTTTCTATTAAAATTTCACTTTGTAGGATTTCATCATAAAAACAGAGAGAGCTCTTCCTCGTTGTTCATCATCAAGCAAGATAAATGCCAAACATGCTGCCTCAATACTAATGTGTTCAGCAAGACTGGGAAAGTTCTTTCACAAAGCAGGCAAAAAGACATTAAATTAGAAATGCCATTATCCCATATGTCTGTATGTCAAACAATTAAAGCCCTGGTAATCATTGATAACTAGCAACTAAAATGAACTCTTGTTAATAGTTTTTGCTGGAAGCAAATAAAGACCTAGAAGAACCACATCACAGGTGTATAAAATGTCGGTGTGGGCTGAAAAGTGTACCCAGATTCTGTTTGACTGTGGAACCTGGCCAGGCATCTAAGCACTATGGGTAATTTTTGGCTTATGGTGGTGGTTTAAATTACCTCTTTGTTTTGAGCTATGCTTGTATATGCTATATAAACTAAACTACAGCCTATGTAAGTAACTTGCTTTCAAACAGGGTATCAGATGCTAGACTATCTGCCACAAGCCAAAACTTCTTATTCATGTTAGAGAACTCCAACAGAGAACTGCATGGTATTTAGCTTTCCTTGTGTTAACTACTATCCTTTTTACAACATCTAACATGGTTGTTATTTTTTCCCACCAGTACAGATATTGATTGAAACTTTCCAGAACTTTTGACAGTGTTTGAAGTTAAGTCTTCATTCATCTTTTTGTACAAACATCTTAGTCTTTTTTTTTTTTTTTTTTTTTTAACACAGTTAGTTCACTTAGTTCATTTGGTTGTTGTTTAGTTTAGAGTTTTGGTTTGGTTTTTTTGTTCAGAATGTTTTCTGTGCAACCATTTTATGCTTGTATGAAAAAGGAAATTCATAATATTTTCTTACTTTGAAACTCTCTGACTCCGTTTAGTTGAATTTTGCTGCAAAAGCTTAAACAGTTTTGCAACTTAAAAAGATGATGTTAACTTACTAGGTAATTTTTTTTAAATTCTTTGAATCCTAGTAAGCATTCTTATTCCAAGCATTTCATCTACTTAAATTGTAAATCACAAACTGTGAATATCTCCCATTAGGTTCTCAGTTGCTCAAAGGCTACCCATTAGCAACAAAGTCAGCATAAAAGGTTATATTTCTTGCTACATAAAAGTAATAAACTAGAAGTTATTTTTTAACTAGCAGTGGTATTCAGAGAGGCAATCCTGTAAGGCATGTGCTTAGAGAATGTGAAATTCAGGTCTCTGGGACTGTGTTTTGCAGTTTCTTTCACTGTTATCATTAATTTTACTTGCCTTTGATACTGTGGAATCACTGAAGCTGACATCAAAGCCATCCTTCTTGTCCCCTCGGGAGACTATACCAAAAACAGGGTATCATACTAGAAGGCAATAAGCATAGGACCAGGGATATTTTCCCTGAGACGGTGGAAATATTGTAAATAAACATATGTCTAAAGGGAAATATAGTCAATTGAGTGAATTATGCATTTGAACATACACTTTTCTTCACTAAAATAAATATGCTGTTAACTTCCAGGTGCAACTAACATTGTATGTCTATGGTATTTCAGATCATCTATTCACAGAATTCCTGGTGAAAGTATTCTCCCTTTGTACTGATCACTGCAGTTCTATAAGTAGTTCTTCAGTCTTTGTTGTTATTTTTCCTTTTAATTTGTCATAGAAAGTTAGAGTGGAAGTTCCATTTACCAGATTTGACATTTGATATTTACTTTTAATTTGTTTTGGAATGAACCTTGAAAATTTCAGAATTTTCCAGAAAATGAGATTGAAATTAAAAATATCTTGAACAGATAATGTTTAATTTTAATTTGACAGTTATTGTATTATAATATATACTGACTAAAATTCAAAACACGGGGTCATTCTAAGAACTAATATCAAGTCATTTCATTCCAAAAATCATAAAAATTTTATTTTTCTGTGAAACATCTGAGTACAATCAGTACAGTTTTCAGTGAGATGATTGCATTTACCATTTTTCTCCCTAACAGGTGCACAGAAGTAAGTAGACCCTATATACACCATGCATGTATAGATCATATTTCTTAGGTATAAAATATTTCAGTCACAGAAGTAAATGTGATGTAGTAGCACTTAATAGTATTTCTGGGTCATGAAATACCAGTTGAATGATATCTAAAATTACATGCTTAGGACTATTTTCCTATAAAGAACTAAACTCAAAGGAAATCATAATGCATTTGCAGAAGCTATGTATTATGTTGTATATCTTAAGTTAAACTGTTTTTTTTTACTGCGTCTAACTCCAGAACAAAAGTTAGCCTTATGAGGACACAATTAGATGTAAAGCCAAGTTTACTCATCATTTTGGTTCATTATTAGTGTGTGTATGCATGGTTTTAGGTTGGCTGAATGTTGAACTATGCACTGATCCTATTGGATTGCATATATAAAAGGGCTGCTCTGTCCTTATACTCTTATACATATACTACCAACCACAGTCAAAGATGGGACATTGAGGTAGTTGAATTCAGCATTTCTTCTTTTTAGCTTTGTTCCAGTTCCATTAAGCTTGTAAAAGCTATTCAAATGGCATTGCAGGGCTATTGAATTATAGGCTGTGAAAATTTATTTGGCAGTCAATAATGTAATGGCAGAATGATATTAAGGTGTTATAGTTTTCCTTCTGTGAGATGGCAGGGCAGCACTGCAAACATGGAGAAGACCAGCAGAAAGATAATAAATGAGGGTATTTGTGCATATTACAGCTTCTAAACAAGGGCCAGGGATAGAATTAAATAACAAGAAATGTATTTGTGTTCACAGATCATTATTTTTAAGACATTTGGAAAAGGACTATTGTCATTTCTATTTCATCGGTGATTTCTGTGGTTAAAAAAAACCAGTGTTATATAATACAATGGCAACTTTTTCTTGAATACTACAATAGGAACTTTTTTTTTAATATGAAGGCTAATTTCTGCCAGTGTTTATCACTAGCAACACTATTAGAAATTGCTTCTCTCTCCTCCTTCAGAGGAATTCTTGGAGTCCATATAACTAGATGTGTCCTAAGGGAATGATCTGAACAACCTCTATGAATGACATAAAAATAAATGTATCTAACATTTGATTACTCTTCCTGCTATGTATTTAGTCTTTATTTATTTAGGTAATTCCTGGGTATCTTTTAAAAATTATTTTATATATATTAGAGAAAAAAAAATCTTTCAACATTTTTCCTGTGTTGATGGATTTTGGAACGCACTTCTGAATAGCCAAATTTTTATTTATGGTACTTGATGATTCTTCAATGTTCTTCACATATTATGCAGTGTCAGAACAGCAGAAATATGTTTTTTCAGTTCAAGGAAACTAACACATTTCTGTAAGAGCTCTCTAAAGTATATGGAGGCTTTTACTGCTTGCTAGCATGTTTAAGGTTCATCAATGCCCTGTTATGCCTCTAGGAATGCAATAATATTGCCCTTACCTTGTTTTTGAACCAGCCTAAGTTTTCTCTTTCTCATATCTCTTTATAGTTTCAAGGATTAGGGCTATGTTAAATTACTTGGATGCAGTAGTCATCAAAGAGGTAGCTGAGATTTTTACATAGTTATTCAGACAACTGCCTGACAAAAAAATTTGTTGACAGCATTCAGTTTTAATTCAATGTCAGCTGAGTGTTACCTGTTAAAGTCAAATGTTAGGATAATGAGTCAGAAGAAAAGAAAAAAAAATCTTGTACTAAATGAAAGAAAGATTGAAAAGAATGAAAGAGAAAAACTAGACATATATTGGCATCAATTTCAATTCTTCGCTGAGATTTAACTTGATTATCCATTTAGTTCATTCTTGGGAATCAGAAATTGTATTAAAATAACCACCTCCTTACCTCTTCTCTTATTTGCTACCAATAATTATGACTCACTGAGTATGGAAACACATATGCTAATAAAATTTGTTGCAAGTATTTTACACTTTATTTTACACTTTATTACAAAACATATTGCCATCTGGACAAAATATAGCCCTGTAATTTTAATTGTCAAGAAACTGCAGTTTAAAAATACAAAAGAAAAAAAAGTCAGATCTCAAATAATGTTCTAGATTCTACAAAAAGTGGATAGACATATAAAATAAATTAATACCAGAACAGTTTTCTTTTTAATTCATCTTGCTACTGGACTATCACTGAAGTGCATTAAAAATCAACTGAGAATATAAGCTTTTGCAATGCACTTCTTTATCTATCTTGATGTTAAGAGTTTTTCTACAAGGCCATTAAAGCCTTTAGTGTTTTGTTTTGGGAGAACAAATAGCTTTCAACTGTAAGGCAGATAAGTTCTCCTAGCAGTTATTTTGTCTCTCCCTAGTGGTCTACTGGCTGGAGGTATTTAAGTTTGCTGTCCTCTGGAGACTTAGATTTAAAGTGAAAAAATATGACATTTAACTGAAATAAAAACTGATATCAACTTTTAGATGAATAAGTAATGACAGAGATGTAATATTAATAGTGTTTATCCATGCTTCTAATTTTGTCTTCCTGATACATTGTTAAGTAAAAAAGAGGCAAAAAAAAGAAAAAAAAGCTAGACATGGAACTGATGTATGTGAGTTTTGTAGTTGCATTAGTTTACAAGCAGGCTGTTTTATTCCAGAAACCCATATTAAATTACTTTCTCAGAATAGTTTATTACTTTTGGTTGTTCTTTGGTATGCAAAGTGGGCCTGACAAAATCCCTTTACCTGGATTTAATCTGAAGGGAGAAAGACTTTGTAGGATCTGTGATGATTCACCTAAAGGAAACAAATTACAGATAGAGCAGGAAATAATGTTTGTCCTTGACCTTTATTCTGCAGAAAGGAGATTGTACTTCTGTACAGATTTAGACCAGCAGTCCTTTATGTTGCATCACTGTGTCCCAATACAAATTTTATTTAAAGTAAGATAATGTAATTATTCTAAATCTATCAGTCATTGGAAAACAGTAATTTAATTCTTCATAATCACTTGCTTCTGTGATGTAGGAATCCAAGTAATTTTGATTGCATGATGAGATGTTTTGATCTTTTCAAATCTGAGCATACTTCTCCTAGGATAGGTCCTGATCTTGATTTTGCTCCTACAAACACAGACGTAGCTTTATAGGAGCTTGTAATTTACAATGCTGTAACTGAGACACAGTATCCTCCGGTGTCCTTTGTTGTGTGTGTTTATCAACATTCTTGTTAGTGTCAATTGTATTTTCATTGTTCCCTGTCTCATTCTCTTTTTTCTGATAGTCTAGTATTGACTCCTGATCCCTTGGCTCAGATCCCATCTCTGTTACACCTTGTCCAGTTGAGTGCAACATACTTGTACCTCTTTCTGGCAAACATTCAAATGCCTCATTAGTTTTCTGCAGATGTATTCCGCTTCTACTAAAAGACTTTTATACCTTATAGTCATGGCATTTTGTGATCTGGGTATGGCTTCCTTCTCATATTTTAGTTCCTAGATGAATGTTTACTTCCAGAAACAGTATTTTATCCCATTATTAAATTAATATATGAACTTTTCTTTTTATAATATGAGGCTCCTTTGTTGGTCTGCTCTTTACTGGGGTAACGATTTTGCATTTGATAAACAGCTTGGCAGGAAAGAATAGACATTTTAGCTCCTGTATATGAAAAACCTTTAAAACCAAATACGGAGGGAGGCCGTGATGCTGCTGGTTTGTGGAAGACACTTTTTTTTGCTTCTGCTTTTAAAGATTATCATTTTTTAGGTATTTTTACTACACTTGCCACTTTGCAGTGTCCTTCTATTTCCCACCTATATGACTGTGAAAAGTGGTTATTCTCTTTATTTCTTTTCATTGCCATTGGTTCTAGAAGTGTTTGTTGTATCTTCAGCTTCCTTCTCTGCCTTCCTGCTGGCATCTTGACAGGAAATTGGATAACCAGCTGTTGCATTTTTACTAAACAATGAATTTACCGTGGCCACATGTAATATTAGTGATAGAAAGAAGAAAGAAGACAGGTCTTGCTTTCCTAACATTAGCCAGTGTCAAAACTACAAATACAATTATACTTCTGGCACACGCCAGGAAACTTCATCATTGACCCCAACAAGCTTGCATCCAGGAAAATGTGAAAGAAGCTCAGTCTCCTCTGTTCCACCCTGAACTTCTGTTCATGGCACAATTATTTTATTTAATGTTGTAGTTCCACTCTCTGATAGTGCTTTTGGTTGGATGGTAAACAGTTTGGAAGTCTTTCTGCTTTCTACACATCCCTGAAGTACACTAGTTTTCACCTAATTTTTCATAGGTGTAAGTGTTACAGCTTTGTCTGCTTTTAGTAAAACTCCTCCTGTCAGACATGGCTTGTCCCTACATGAGCAATACTGGTTTTATGCAGTGCTGTCATCCTGTGGATCCAAGGCTGTAGCTGTGGGGTTTTTTTTGGCAACAGATTTCTTTTTTGTTCATATCATATAATTTCCACCAAATTCATGAAAGTAAATAATTTTTCAGTAGAGTATAATTGGGTGTGATTCTTTTCAGGATTCAGAATTAAAAATACTTGCAATTTGCTGTGGTCATTATATTCAGCAATAAATGAGTGCATCAGAAAAGCTTCTATGCTCAATTGTTGTGCTGGGTCTGGCTGGGATGGAGTTAACTTTCTTCATAGCAGCCCTTATGGTGGTGTGCTTTGCATTTATGGTTAAAACAGTGTTGATAACACACCTGTGTTTTGGTTATTGTTGAACAGTGCTTGCACACCATCAAGGCCTTCTTTCTTTCCCCCCTGTCACAAGAGAGTAGTCTGGGGATGGGCAAGTGGTTGGGAGGGGACACAGCCAGGCCAGCTGACCCAAACTGACCAAAAGGATATTCCATAACATATGATGTTGTGCTCAGCAATAAAAGCTCAAGGAAAGGAGGAGGAAGGGGGGACTTTTATGGTTATGGCATTTGTCTTCCCAAGCAATGGTTGGTTACACATGCTGAAGCCCTGCTTCCCAGGAAGTGGCTGGACATCTATAGTGAATGCCTTTTTTTGCTTTGCTTGCATGTGCAGCTTTTTCTTTCCCTGTTAAACTGTCTTTATCTCAATCCACAAGTCTTCTCTTCTTCCTTCTGTTTTCTTCCCATTCCATGGAAAAGGGGAGTGAGCAACATGCAGGGTGGGTTTTGGCTGCTGGCCAGAGTTAACCTACAACAACTATTTATCCTAACCTACTTGCTCTTGAAATCGATGTAGAAATATGAAGAGATACTTCCAAGACTTTTTCTAAAAGAGTTAAAAATATTTTGTCATCTCTATTTTTCTCTATGATGCTAGAAACAAGTTATTCCTAATAAAGATGCAATTCAGCTTTCACGCTCCCTGGCTAACCTGTCGTTTTGCACTGGGTTGGGACGCAGGGGTGAGGTGAGAGAGAGAAGGTGCAGGGTTCTTTCTGATCTCAATAAAAAAGGCCTGACAACAAATGGCTTAATGGTGGTGGAGGGTGAAAACACTTGGGAGGTGTTTTCTCATCAGTATGTGGATTAGTGGATTGTAGGAAGGGGAAGGGGTACACATGAAGCCAAAGCACCTACATCTCCCACAGGAGTATGCAATCAGGGAACATGCACTCACAGGTGAGGGAATGAACTGGTAACTCACCTGGCCATTTGAGGAGCTCTCCTCATAACCCTGTGTGTGAGTGGGGAGAGGGACTACAATTTTTGGCTGTTTATTAAACTTTGTAAGTGACCAGTATTATGATGTTCCTGCTGCACTGTTGATATTGATCCTGATATATAATTCACTCATTGCTGGTTAATAACATCATTAATAAATCAATGAACCACTTTGTGAACTGGTTCAAACTACATGAACAGGCAGTTTTTAACTATGGCATTTCACTACAGAAAGTTCTCAGATGTGGGTACAAATTCTTCATGAGTACCATTTCTTCATTTTGTTCTACTTATTACATATTGGATTTTGGTTAGTTCTTCTCTTTAGCATTTCTTCCAGTTCCAGCATGCTCCAATATCTTGAACCAAAGAATCCAATCAGACATTATGCAAATATAAAATTTATACACTATGTAAATATACAGTGAACAAACCCTCACATATTTGTCATCCTTTTCAAAGCCCAGGGTATGAGATTTCCTGTCAGCTATCTCCTACTAACCCTACAGACCTTAAACGTATCTCTGCATATGTTTAAGAAAAGACTGGACATGGCACTCAGTGCCATGGTCTAGTTGACATGGTGGTGTCAGGGCAATGGTTGGACTCGATGATCCCTAAGGTCTCTTCCAACCTGATTGATTCTGTGATTCTACAGGATTTGTTTCACTGAGGCTGGTGCTTAATGGCAAGTACTTCTCTTTCTTCCACTGTGCACAAGGTGCTAGATTAATGATGCCTAATGCCTCCAATGCCCCAGATGAGACAGTTTTCCTATTTAGCAGTCAGTTTAATTATGTCATAATCAAGATGTCAAAATTACTATCTAGGCTATACAAAATAATGCAGCAGATATGGTCAGCTGACTAAGTATAAGGAGAAGGAGGGGTTAGCAGTTAACTAAAACTTACTGAAAAAATCTCGCTTAATTTAGTGGATATATGCATGGTAGAATTTTGTGCATACTTTGAGAACTACTTATTAAACTACAGAATAAAAAAAAAAGAAAAAAGAGAATGTAATAAAGAGAGAATTAAAAAGAAACTTGAGGAAAAGGCAGCAAAACACAAGTATCACATCCAGGTAGAACCCACTACTGGAGGTGGTGATACCAGCTGTGTTCCCACCTATGGCTGGGTCTGCTAAGTGCAGTTGTGACCCAGATCAGTGCTGCCAGACAAGATCCTGATGTTGCAGGAGATGGTGAGAGTAGCAGTCACAGTGGTACAGTTTTCCTTTTCACTTCGGTTATCTCCAATATTTTACTTTTCCTTTGCATCTCTTTGAAGGAACCAAAAGAGATTAAGGATTTGAATCTTATCATTATTTTATCCCTCATTTAGGCCTCCTTCTCTATGGATTTGTTTTGGTCCATTTATTTCCAATTCTATTCTCCTTTGCTAGTAACAGATGACCATAATGCAGTCCTTTGTGCTGCCAGTGCATTTTTTTGTATGAAAGAATCCAGACTTTTGATCCTTCATTTCAGAAAAGAGTTCATACAACAGGATGAATTTTGCCAAACTCTTAAAAGTACAGGCCATGATTCAAATGGTTCCCAAGCAACTCACACATATTTCAAAATGTTACCCACAGTAATTAAGTTAAAAGAGATCTGGCATATACCAAGCATATTTGTATGACACTATTTTAATTGGTTAAGATTAACAGACACAATCCTGTATTAAAAAAAGGGAAGTTTGAGTAATGGAATGAAGGGCAATATATAAAGAATATTGCTACCTGGTGATGAATGGACTAATGACTTTTTTTCATATTTACAAAGAAATATTTTGCTTATGTGGTTTTATTTTCTTCTTTTGTGATTGAATCACACTCAAAAAAGATCCAGCCATTAATATTTTTCATGACCTATCTCCTCTGTCTGACTGTTAGGTCATGTATGAGTACATTTACCAAAGTAAAGAAATAATTGCAGTGCGATTGTTCTTTAACGTTCCAAACATGTTGTGAACCGGGTAATGCCAGTTGACTACAAGGCCCAGATCTGTAAAGTTAGATCCTCTGTCTGCTAATTTGGTATTTTGTAAAATTTGATGTAATTTCTCCTAATTTTCTCTCTTAGTCATCTAATATGATATTCGCAAATGGCTAAATTACTTTGAAGTAATTAAAATGTAAATTAAGAGAAATACTATCTCTGATGGGGAGAACCAGAGGACTACTGGGTAACTGGGTTTTTTTTTTGTCTTTAGAGCTTTAATTTGTAAGAACTTACAACAGTCAGTTTTTCTGGACAGAATAAGTTTTGCGATTAGCATGGAGGGCACTAAACACATCAAGCTGATAGAAGTCAGTTAGGGAAATAAATTCAGTAAGTTCATTCATTTATAATCCAGATGTATCAACTTCTGCATTAAAATTATAATTTACATAATTTGCAGTTTGGCAATTTCATGTTTTAAGTGAGTCATATTTCAATTAGTCGGAAGTCAGTCTACCAAACTGTAATAAATTTTGTGCCAAGTTGAAAAGTGATTACAGAATAGCTATAGTGTATTGCTTATCACTTTAAAAATTATTACATATTAGGACACATAAAAATTAATATTAATATAACTATCAAGATGCTTGCCTGCAACTCTAAATTCCCCAAAATGCTTAGAAGCTTTTAGGCTATGCCTGTATGAGAAAGTATAGTGGCACAAAAGATGTGGATTTCTAGGGTGCAATGGCTGGCATTAAGGAGATGATGCCTGCAATATATCTGACTTTGGAGGGCTTACTATGGACCAGATATAGTCTGGTTCAATGGGACTTCTCCCATTAGTAAGCTGAGTGCAGGAACAATGATCCTAGGTTGCATCTTCTGGCAAAGCAGAGATCATCAGGAGATTCACTGCAAATCACACTGAGATCTGAACTAGAGTTCTCCTGCAGCAGCACCCATGAGGTCTCAATAACCCCATGAACACATGTGCACTTTACTAGCCAGTTATGCAGGTTTCTAGTGCCTAGAGACCCTCTGTTCAGGCTTTTCCTAGCAGAGAGTTCTCAGGCTATACTGGGAAAGCCACAAGTACTGCCAGGTAACAGAGAAAGATGCTGCAGATCCCTGAAGGCCTCACAGATCCAGTCAGATACCACTCAAAAATATGACAGATCTGATCTGGCATACAAAACTCTGCTGTCCTCATACACTTTTGCAAGTCTGTTTGATTTTATAGCTATCACATCATTGGGAGTTTGAGGAGTAATGGCATTGAAAATACTGCCAAGTTTTTAATTGTGTTCATTCCAATGTTCTGTCTTTGGCTATGCAAAACTCCCAGGAGTCAGACATATTTTAGAAAAGGTTGGCTGGCATATGCTTGCTATTAAGCACAACTGGACACTAGTAGAATTACCTATATATCTGTTAGACATGTGTTTAATTTGGAAATTCAGGGGTTTTAAAATAATTTTTATGGAAATAAAATATAGTGACACTTACCTGGTTTTATCAGTATTTACAAGAGTTTTTCAAAATTAATGCTTTCAAATATGTCTTAACTGTGTTAATATAAAAGTTAAACTTTCCATATGATTAATATGACATTTTGTCACCATTTAAGGCTGGGCGGGCAGTTAAGCAGACGACAGACGTTCTCTATTATCCTTCTGCTTCCCCAGAGGGGAAAAGGAAAAGGGAAAAGGGAGAGAGACTTATGGGTTGGAAAGTTAAAACAGTTTTAACAAACAATAATAATGAAAAGAAAAAATATAATAACTAATGAACTATATATAAAACCACTACTGAGCTCCCCGCAATGGCAATCACATCACTGCTGATGCTGCAGGGCAAGCGCTGGGGAGTCCTGAACAAGGTGCAGCAACAGGCAGGAACCGGATTAGGGAGCAAAGGCAGAAGCACGAGTCCTCCCCAGATGCCAGTCATAGAGGAAGAGAGTGCAACCCTCGTGGTCCCCCAGCTTTAAACTGACTATGACGTGGGTGGGATGGAATACCCCGTTGGTCAGGTTTGGGTCACCTGTCCTGTCTGCTCCTCCCCACAGGTGCGACACTTTACGGTCCCTTGCTTTGTGGAACAAAGTGACCCAACAGGGACCCTAGTTTCCACAGCGACAAGCATGTGTAGTCAACTTCAGAAAGTAGTTACTTAAAAAAATCTTAACTGAAAAGTCTCTCCTAGTTCAAACCAGGAAACATTTTTAGCAATCAATTAACTGCTCTGTTTGTGATTATACTATAATTTAGATATTTACATGTGTCCTTTCTTGTCTGAGAATTACAGAATTTATGTTTGGCTAGCTAATCTACACAGTTCAAAGTAATGAGTATTATTAAAAAATGAGAGAGAAAGACTGCAACATTGCATAAGTTTTTTTTTCTCATCAAAGCAATTCATGAATAAATTATTTTTCTATGACTTGAGAACTGAAAGTCACTTTGCATCTGATCATTCTTAGTATAGCCTAAGACAAATCAATGGACTGTGGCAATGAATATCAGTCTAATAAAATACGTATGTGTGTATATGTTGTGTGTGTGTGCGTGTAAGTAAACTTTTCCACCCTGGAAGTAACAATAATTGTTCAAAATACAACTATTGCCAGTAGTTATTATTCAGTAGCCTTAAGTATGAAGTTCTCAAAAAATTATGCATGTACTCAGCTCTTCATTGTTTTTCTTAAACCAGCTCATGACAGAATTTTAAATAACTAAAGGCAATTTTCTGAAATAGCTGTCTGGGAGGTGAAGTGAGAGTAAGGGCAGTGTACATATAACAAGTTAGCAGATTTCCAGGTTTCCTTTCACAACATAATAATAGTAATTTATACCAGGAAGAATGAGTTTTAATTGAACATCTTTCAAGCTGCAGTACATGGAGTAGTTTGGATTAATGTTAGCAGATGTAGAGAGCTTAATGCTCAGTTTCAGAGCGTGTAATAACTTTCTGTTTTATCAACATGCCAGACTGGAGCTTAAAGCATATTTGGCATATTTACATATTCATACTACTACTGTTACTGTGCAGATTTTGCAATGACACATTGGGACTATGTGGTGAGGGAACACAATAGCAAGTTAGCATTACAGCTGTTCAGAATCTCCAATATTTTTCCAATTGTCTTTATTTACAGATGGCTTATTAGGCCAACAGTTTGCACAATAACTAATCAAACTAATTTGTTGCCTGCTCAGAAGGTATTGTCATTGAGTCCCCATTTTTTTCCAAGGAAATTGGCTGTTTCAAGATCCATGTTATACTTAGACTTTTTGCCCACTGACTAGGGAATGCTGTGATTTGTTTAAATAGTGTGTAAATGCCATCCTTTGATTTGTTTTCTGTGAGCACATAGTGAAATGTATTACTGCTGTGCTTACACTATTTAAAAGCACAGCGAAAAAACACACACATACATACGTGTATGTTTATTTATGGTTGGAGAGATGTATATATACATAGTTCACGGAAAAAAAAAAATTAAGAAAAAAAAAATTAAAAGCCACAATATTGGTATATTATCTTACCTTCAACCAAAGAAATATGTTAATTCGAATTGCGATAGGCAAGACTCCTTGATCCTGAGCAGTTCAGTGCATGAGAAAGCAATATGTTCTCTTGCCCTGTTAGTTAAAGCCAAACATATTCTGTTTAGAGGAAGCAATGGCCCTGGACTGTGGTTTGTCTCCCTTTCACTCTATCAGATAGATTCCTGCCTCCTTGTTTGTATAGAGCATGCAAGAAGAATATGTCCCATAGATACCTTCTTATTGCTGAATGACTCATAAAGGTACGCACAAATGTGACTAGTATTGATTAATCTGCATTTGAGTAGACAAACATAATTCTCTAGTTCTCTCAGTAGCCATTTCACTTTTATGCTCTTAAACCTAACATTATATATATCCTTGGTTTATTATGTGATTTAATGTGAACACTTACTGGAAGAATGAATATGTAGTTACCATTTTAAAATATTAATTGCAGAGGAGCCAAATGCCTACAAATTCTGCTTTTATTTCTTTCAAATATAAAATGTTAAAAGCAGAAAATGTTACTGTTAATCCTCTTCCGATTTCAAAATTTATGTGACAGTAAATGCAAATAATCCATTTTTTCATTACTTTTCCTGAGAAAATATGCACAGATATGAACAAGTACCAGCTTTGACTTGATAAAATAATATTTTAAACTCAGTTTACAAAACTTTTAAAAAATGATTCAGAATTTTAAAAAAATCTATCAAGTGGCTTTAGTTTTTGTGCTGCTGTAGCTTTGCTCTTAATATAGCATTAGACTAGCTCTGTCAGATTAAGAAAGGTAAATATAGATTCTGATTAATTCATGTTTATTTTGATCACATCATGTTACATCAGAGCAGAATAACATAACACGAAGCAACAAAAATGTAACTTAATCTGAAATGATGCAATTCACTTACAGTCAGAAGTATGAACTTTTGGAATGAAAATCAAATTACTTGAAAATATCCTTAGGGCAGTGAGAAGGGCGCACAGCAAGCTCACTACCCTGGGCTTCAGGAGAGCAGACTTTGGCCTCTTCAGGGACCTTCTTGGTAGAGTACCTTGGGATAAAGCCCTGAGGGAAGAGGGGCCCAAGAAAGCTGAGTAATGTTCAAGGACCACCTCCTCCAAAGCTTAGCAGTGATGTATCCCAACCAAGAGGAAGTCAGGCAAAAAACACCAGGAGGCACGTATGGATGAACAAGGAGCTCCTGGACAAACTCAGACACAAAAAGGAAGCCTACAGAGGGTGGAAGCAAGGAAAGGTAGCCTGGGAGGAATACAAAGAAATAGTCCGAGCAGCCAGGGACCAGGTTAGGAAAGCTAAAGCCCTGATAGAATTATATCTGGCCAGGGACGTCAAGGGCAACAAGAAAAGCTTCTATATGTACGTTGGTGATAAAAGGAAGATAGAGAAAATGTGGGCCCTCTCCAGAAGGAAACAGGAGATCTGGTTACCCAGGATATGGAGAAGGCTGAGGTACTCAATGACTTTTTTGCCTCAGTCTTCAACGGCAAGTGCTCAAGCCACACCACCCAAGTTCACAGAAGGCAAAGTCAGGGACTGGAAGAATGAGGAATCACCCACTGTAGGAGGAGATCATGTCCGAGAGTATCTAAGGAAACTGAAAGTGAACAAGTCCATGGGACCTGATGAGGTGCATCTGCGTGTCCTGAGGGAACTGGCGGATAAGGTTGCTCAGCCACTCTTCATCATTTTTGGGAAGTCATGGCAGTCCTGTGAAGTTCCCACTGACTGGAAAAGGGAAAACATAGCTCCCATTTAGAAAAAGGGAAAAAAGGAAGACCTGGGGAACTACAGGCCAGTCAGTCTCACCTCTGTGCCTGGCAAGATCATGGAGCAGATCCTCCTGGAAATTATGCTAAGGCATATGGAAAATAAGGAGGTGACTGGTGACAGCCAACATGGCTTCACTAAGGGCAAATCATGCCTGATGAATTTGGTGGCCTTGTACAATGGAGTTACAGTGCTGGTAGATAAGGGAAGAGCAATTGACGACATCTGCCCGGACTTGTGCAAAGCATTTGACGCTCTCCCGCATGACATCCTTGTCTCTAAATTGGAGAGACATGGAGCTGATGGACAGACCACTCGATGGATAAGGAATTGGCTGGATGGTCGCACTCAAAGAGCTGTGGTCAACAGCTCGATGTCCAAGTGGAGACCAGTGACAGTGGAGTGCCTCAAGCGTCAGTATTGGGACTGGTCCTGTTTAACATCTTTGTCGGTGACATGGACAGTGGGATTGAATGCACCCTCAGCAAGTCTGCTTACGACACCAAGCTGTGTGGTACAGTCAACACGCTGGAGGGAAGGGATGCCATCCAGAGGGATCTTGACAGGCTTGAGAAGTGGGCCCATGTGAACTGCATGAATTCAACAAGGCCAAGTGCAAGGTCCTGCACATGGGTTGGGGCAATCGCAAGCACAAATACAGGCCGGGAGGAGAATGGATTGATAGCAGCCCTGAGGAGAAGGACTTGGGGGTGTTGGTGGATAAAAAGCTCAACATGAGCCGGCAATGTGCGCTTGCAGCCCAGAAAGCCAACTGTATCCTGGGCTGAATCAAAAAAAGCGTGGCCAGAAGGTTGAGGGTGGTGATTCTCCCGCTCTGCTCCGCTCTCGTGAGACCCCACCTAGAGTGCTGCATTCAGCTCTGGGGCTCCTAACATAAGAATGACATGGGAGCTGTTGGAGCGAGTCCAGAGGAGGGCCACGAAGATCACAGAATCACAGAATCACAGAATGTTAGGGATCGGAAGGGACCTTGAAAGATCATCTAGTCCAATCCCCCTGCCAGAGCAGGATTACCTAGATCATATCACACAGGAACGCGTCCAGGTGGGTTTTGAATGTCTCCAGAGAAGGAGACTCCACAACCTCTCTGGGCAGCCTGTTCCAGTGTTCGGTCACCCTCACCGTAAAGAAGTTTTTCCTGTGTTCCAGCTTGTACCCATTGCCCCTTGTCCTGTCAAGGGATGTCACTGAGAAGAGCCTGGCTCCATCTTCATGACACTTGCCCTTTACATATTTATAAACATTAATGAGGTCACCCCTCAGTCTCCTCTTCTCCAAGCTAAAGAGACCCAGCTCCCTCAGCCTCTCCTCATAAGGGAGATGTTCCACCCCCTTAATCATCTTCATGGCTCTGCGCTGGACTCTCTCTAGCAGTTCCCTGTCCTTCCTGAACTGAGGGGCCCAGAACTGGACACAATATTCCAGATGCGGCTTCACCAGGGCAGAGTAGAGGGGGAGGAGACCTCTCTTGACCTACTAACCACACCCCTTCTAATACACTCCAGGATGCCATTGGCCTTCTTGGCCACAAAGGCACGTTGCTGGCTCATGGCCATCCTGTTGTCCACTAGGACCCCCAGGTCCCTTTCCCCTACGCTGGTCTCCAACAGGTCTGTTCCCAACTTGTACTCATACATGGGGTTGTTCTTGCCCAGATGCAGGACTCTACACTTGCCCTTGTTATATTTCATTAAATTTCTCCCCGCCCAACTCTCCAGCCTGTCCAGGTCTCTCTGAATGGCAGCACAGCCTTCTGGTGTGTCAGCCACTCCTCCCAGTTTTGTGTCATCAGCGAACTTGCTGACAGTGCACTCTATTGAAGCACCTCTCCTATGAAGACAGGCTGAGAGAGTTAGGCTTGTTCAGGCTGGAGAAGACTCCAGGGAGACCTTATAGCAGCCTTCCAGTACCTGAAGGGTACGTACAGGAAAGCGGGAGAAGGACTTTTTACAAGGGCATGTAGTGATAGGCTGAGGGGTAATGGTTTTAAAGTGAAAGAGGGTAGATTTAGATTAGATATTAGGGAGAAATTCTTTACTGTGAGGGTGGTGAGACACTGGAACAGGTTGCCCAGAGAAGTTGTGGATGCCCCCTCCCTGGCAGTGTTCAAGGCCAGGTTGGATGAGGCTTTGAGCAACCTAGTCTAGTGGAAGGTGTCCCTGCCCATGGCAGAGGGCTTAGAACTAGATGATCTTTAAGGTCCCTTTCAAGCCAAACCATTCTATGATTCTATGATTCTATGATTCTATGAATGTTCATCGCTCCCTTCCCTTCATCTTCCTTCTCTTCTTTTTTCAAATGTAAATACAAGTGTTCTGGTGCTATTTGGAAAAACTTTCATGGGAGAACCAAGTCACCCTGTAGAAAAGAGGCTGGACAGAAGAACAACAACAAGGGAAAATATCGGACACTATATTGACATTTGTCGAAAACACCTTGCTTCGTATACTGTAAATGGCTTCCTAAAGATGATTATATTAAGAGTAGCAAAGCTTATCTTTTGTTTTTATACTTCTTGTGATATTTAAACTGTAGAGTTTCATAGCAGTGACCATCTGTGGCATTCAAAGCCCATTAATTTTATTGTGGATATAAGTGTACCAACAACTTACTGAAGGTGACTGTATCCCAAGTTAAGAAGAATAGGTTTTCAATTGTATTTAGACGTCTAAAGATGTGCCCTGATTATTTCCGCCTTACGGAGGCAAGTAAGCTTACAATAGTCTGGTTACTGAATCTATCATCAATGGAAAGATATAGCAGCTCCTAGGTGCTGAGCTGTCCCAACTCATGACCTGGGTATGGCTCTTTTCCTAACAAGAAGTGATGGATCCCAGAGTGGTGAGACTTGTCACCTGGAGACCTCGAGTAAGCGTCTGGAGTTAAGCAAATGGATCCAGATCTGCCTGCATCCTTTGGCACTTAAACACTACTGAACCAGTCTCAGGACTAGTTTCAGATGTCCAGGCAGGAAAAGGCTGACTTGTACATACCAACACCAGGATCCTCCCATTCTTCCAGAATGGTTCGTAGCCACTTGCAACTCTTTCCTTCTTGTTGTCTGTGCCTGTCTTCATTTATCATTAAGTCTGTGGTGTAAGGAGAACTGTATGTATGTATGTGTATTCTTTCCTATCCTCAACTTCCTGGAGTCAATAATGTTGACACTAAAATAGACTACAGAGAATTTTGCTTGATGCTGAGAAAGAGCAGAAATCTGAAAGTAATGGGTATTTTTTTACCAGCACACAGAGTAAAGCTATATGATGTGACTATTCCGTGGTATATGAAATAATGTATATACCGTACTGCTATTCTGGAGGTCATTTCTCAATGGTAACAATTATGGCTGTCCAAGGTAAACATTCTGTCCTGTGATACCCACAGCCTGGACCCATAACTGAAGCAAGCATAATGTTTGCTCTCTCAATTGTACTTTATAACAAATGATACTACACAATATGTGTTTCACAAAGTTATTGGTTTAGTAACGATCTGTTCTTAATTCTGATGTGTAGCACTTGCAAAAGACACCCAATAGTTTCCAGATCTTTTTTTTTTAAAACTGGGTTTCAGATCTGCAGCAGTTTCTTTGGACTGTAGTGGGAGTTACAAAGATGAATTTCTGTGTATTTCTTTGAAAATTTAGGGGGAGATGTCATGCAGTAGGGAGCAAAGAAAGTTGTCACTGGCTTAAGAAGATTTCAACAATGCTGTGGTGTTGGTGACAAATTTACATACCTGAAGAAACTGGCACAGTCCTTTATTTCTGACACTAATTTGACAAATTTAACTGTTCCACCTTTGTTCATCTGCGCCCTTCCTTAATAAGTTTTTAATACTCAGATATCACTCATAACTCTTCTTTTCCCTCTCTCATAGTATTTATATCAGCAAGTATTACAGAAATAAATATTTTCTCACAGGCTTTTGATGACATTGCCTGTTAGGAGTCATGCAGGCAGACTTCTTAACTCTTTTTCATTCATAAATATGAATTACTGTAGACTGTCAAGCATTATTCTCCATTTATTCTAGGAGTCATGATCTCTGGGGAAAACCTAGATATTTCTTAGATTTCATTAACATTCTTTGCGACTTTTTAAGCCATAATGATCAAGGTTCAGGTCACTGCTTAAAGGATTAATGATTAACTGGAATGTACTGAAACAGCAGGCATAGCTGAAAACCATTAGCTCCAGGTAGTCAGTGATTCTTTTGCAAAACAAGGCAATTCCCTTCCCCCTGAAAATACTCCAAAACCAAGAAACACAGCAGAAGCATGAGAGACAAAGCTAGTAAGTCTAAAATATTGTTTGAAATAAAGCTGCCAAATTTGAAAAATTATAAAAAACTAATTCACTGTATATAAGTTTGATTAACATTCCATCCACCTTAACATGTCTCACTAGTATTATTTATTAATTCTTTTGCAACAGCTGTGCATTAAATACACACTTCGTGCATAAACATCATCTGGAAAGTTGGGTAGAAATAAAGTAAAAAGCAGCTGCTATAAAAGAAACATAACAGAAGAAATGTGAAATTTTATCTAAAATTTGACACTGTTTTCCTGGTTTTTCTTTACAGCGTATACTGGGGAGCATCAGAACATTGAAGAGTCACTGTGACAACACTTAAAGGGAGAAAATCCAAGACAGTTGAAAGGTAAGTTTTTTCTTACTTTTACATGTAAAAGTCAAGTCAATTTATTTCCATAAAGCATGTTTCATGTAAAGTACCTCAAAATTGTCTATAGTGAAGCATAAAATAATGAGATGGCATTCACAAGAACAATTTCAGTGAGTTTTATAAAGACAAGCCAAAATAAATTAAATTGGACCCACTTGTTCACAGCATGAACATGAATTTTCCAATAGCACTGAAGGTAAGCTCAGATTTACACTGTGAATCCTATTCCTTTAACCCTGACTGGATAAAGATAAGAGTTTCAGTCCTATTTAAGATTAGCTGATGTTGTTTTTTCTTGTTTTATTTTGTTTTGTATATACGTATACACTGCTATTACGATTTATCCTTTTCATTTGTTCCAGTTCCAATAATACTAGCAAAAGACACTACGTAAAGAAAAAAAGCTAACTGACTAAATTAGTTCTAAGATCAGTATTTATATCAGGCAATTCTACTATTCTACTTCACCATATTATGAAATAAGTCATTTGACTACACCTAAGTGATTAAAAGGGGAAAAAAACAGTCATACAATGCAACTGTTAATTATGTTGTACCATATCTAATAAACAATATGAATTAGCAATGGCATATTTCTCAACTTCTTATATTGTTTTTGTAAACAGTTTTGAAAAAGAAGGGGATTGATTACAACATGTGAGCAGACAGATACCTATTGTCTTCTGTAAATCTGATCCCAGCAAAGCATAGAAAGAATTCATGTGACTTGGTGGCCAGATGCACTTTGACTGACTTCTGTGCAAATGTTGTGTATGACACTTCCCTATAATTTATGTTCCTCTTTAATAGTTAAACAAGATAAATAGTCAATAGTGACATCCCATATATTTAGGAGACATGACTGAGACTCAAAAAAATTATGGGTATCTTCATTACATATTTGTCTTAAACTTATTTTCTTTTTTTAATAGTTTCTGAGTTATATAGCCAAAATTTTAAATTGTGAAATATTTAAGAATTTTCCCTGAGGTTCTGAGAACTAAATATTTCTTCTGTGAAAGCAGAAAGAAAGAAGAATCACTTTGTAGCATGTGGTCATAAGAGGAACATCCTCCAAAACATCCTTCAGATGAATTAGATGCATTTCCCAGCCTTCATTGAAATGCTCTATTTAGACATGATTTTCAATCCCAAATGATGACATATTTGCATAATTGGCCAGTTTGTGAATAACCTATAGCATGGAATGTGATCATCCAGGTCAATTGGTCATGTATGTTGTATCAGAAAGAGCTATAATTTCTTGCCAAGCAACACAAACCAGTAAGCAACCACTATTACAGCTATTCTAATGGTAATACTTGCATCTGTCTTAAATGTTAGGTTATTTGTTATTGATGTACTTATAAAAAGCTCTTAACTTTTACAACAAACGTGACCTCACTGATGAGATATATTTTGTAGGGTTTTTTTTTTAATGAAAAGAGTCAACAGAAATGTAGAGCTGATATTTGCGGATGATTAGAGGATATGTTATACATTCATAATGGCTCTGATGACTGGTGAAACCAGATGTTGATATTTACCATATTACTATCTATGAAGTGAGCAGAGGACTTGGTAATGTATGTATTTGCTGATACAATAAACCAGCTTATTTCATGTAGCAGGTACACCCAATGGTTTGACGAATATGAAGTAAAGAGTAAAATTGTAAAGAGGGAGTTAGCAAATCAAGCTTAACTACATACTCAGATTATTCTGCCACAGAAGATCTGTGAGGCTGATGAAGTTGAACATCTATGACTACTTTAACCATCACTTATTTTCTTCCTTTTGCAGTATAGAAAACATTAGGTTTAATTTTGAAAACAATCAATTCTTAAAAAATTGGATATCAGGAAAAATGTCTTCACTGAAAGGATTGTCGAACATTGGAACAGGCTGCCCAGGGAAATGGTGGAGTCACCATCCCAGGAGGTATTTAAAAGATGTGTAGATGTGGTGATTAGGGACATGGTTTAGTGGTGGACTTGGCAGTGCCAGGTTAACTGTTGGACTTGATGATCTTAAAGGTTCTTTCCAACCAAAATGACTCTATGATTCTATGGTTCTGTGATATATGTATATATATAGTGATGAAATATGATTAATAGTGTCCCTTGTTGAGTAGCCTGTGCTATTTTCTGCCAGTAGTCTGGGGCTGAGTGAGATGACTGCCTTGATGCTATGCCTCAGTTACTGTCAGGAACAGGTTATTCCTTCCCAAAGAGCAACTGAGCATAGTCAGCTGAACAAGGCAGCTGCTGGAAAAGCAGCATGGGAGAGAATAAGTAAGAAACCCAAATGAGCAGCAAAAATTCCTATGATCCCTCTGATTACAAGCAAGAAGCAGCTGTGTAGGCAGGACTCAATGGTAGTAGCACATAAGATACTTTTCATAGGCACCAAGTTCTAAGTTCTAAACTGAGAGCTACGTTGGAGGAGTGAGCCAGTCCTATATAGACAGAAAGAACCAGGGAGGTTTCTTTAAGGAAGCATTTTACTTACTTTTTTATCATCCACCTTAGCCGTGCTGCTCCACTTAAAAAAAAGCTCCAGTTTTGATTCTGTCTTTTATTAAATCTTATCTTTAGAGTTTGTAAGCTTTTCACGTGGCTGCTGTTATATTCACTTTAAGCAAAACGGCAACGTTAGACATACCTAGAAGCTCTGGCTGACTCCAGGTCTCATCACAGGTGCATTTAACACTTTTTCTGATTCAGAAATAGACTAAAAAAAACCACTTGGACATGCTTCCCTGACTTATAAATATGATATGATTTTATAAACATAGACTTGCTTCACCAAGTTATGATGAACTGCTTTAGTTTAAATAGAAATTAAAGTGCATTTGGAAGTGTTTTGAATAGTTATTTATGAAAAACCACAACTGATACTCTGACTTTGTGTCAAATTGTCCTGAAAAGAAGAAAATTTGAAAATCAAAATATTTAACTCCAAATGAAATACTTTCATAAATAAAGCAAAACTGATCTTTTGTTTCAGATTGATCAGCTGCTTGATCCCAAATGCTGTGAGTTTTTGGGTTTGGGCCACTGAACTTGAAAGTCAGTTTCTCAGTTGTAAGGAGTAGGTACCCATAATTTTATGTAAGGATACAGCTACTTGGAAGTAGATCTTATTTAATTTTGCTGGAAGTTAGGTGTCTCTTGAAAAACCATATATCAGAAAAAAACGGCCTCTGGAATGCCTGGTTAAACATCAGATTTTCATAATTTTTCAGTTTGTCAGAATCAAAAATATTTCTGGAATGAAGATTTTTTCTCTTGCTTTTTGTGTTGTAGTGAAAGATATGCAAGGAAAGAAGTAAAGAAGATTGTGCTGGAATCCTGACTCTGGACATATTGCTAAGATTATTTTGCTTCTTACAGATTTCAGAAGCAATCTATTTACTTTATTTCAGATAGCTTTTGCCATTTGTCAAATAATTTAACAATTTTAACATGAGAATATTTTTTCAAACAACATGAAAATCCAATGTTTGAAAGCAGTTCACTTGCTCCAAAGTTTGCTTCACTGGCAATCATTAGTTTAATTTTCTACTTCAATTTAGTCCTTTAGAAAATTTACCCTTAGGAGTGCAGCTTCCATTGTCTTCTATTAAAAAGCAAAACTTTTCTCTGTTCGCATCCTGTAATGTGTCCCTCATGTTTCCTTCTCTTTCAGTAAAGTCAATGTCCTCTCTACCACAATTATGAAAGACTCAGAATTACAAAGTATAATCCAGCAAAATTTATGCTATGTATTGGTAGCTATTTTGCCCTTAGTAAGGTTGAGAGGATTTGACCAGCAGGTTACCATCCACCTGCCTGTAAAACACAGAACTGACTGTACTTCTGTGAACATATATATACCAGCTCACCAAGATTCTTCCTCAGAAAATATTTTAATGTTTCATACAAGCAAGATATCATTTGACAATCTTAATGATTGTGCATAGCCTTGCAACAATTTAGAAAATGGATGTGCTCTATCAATGAAACCTAGATGAATTAACAGTGGGTTCTGGTTTGCTACAGAAGGTGTGAATAACTGTATTGATGCCAAATGCATTGCTCTCTATTTATACAGTATACCTGAGGACTGCTGCCCACAGCAGAAACATGCAGAATTAAAGGGGCTGGGGATGGCTTCAATCACAGTAGAATAGTTCTAGCTATCAGATAATGTTTTTAATCTGTGACATGATATGAAAAGCAACACTCAAATTTTCAACTCACTGCAAATCAAGTGACATATTGCATAAAATAAATATGCAACTGAGATTAAAAATATATTTAACTTTATGTAGGCATATATGGCTCCTTGAATGCTTTCACTCTTTTCATGTGAGTTCTTTGAAAAAGCTATGAAATAGAGTGTGCCAGGGAAAGCCTTTTTTAGAATAAAGTAAAAAAGAATAACTGATGGATAGAAACTGGCACCCAGATACTAAAATGAAACTTTTAAATTGATTTCATCATAAAAATAAAAAAAAAAAAGATCTGTCTTTACTTAAGCAAGCAAGTTAGATTTCCTAGTGCTACCACAAATCATAAATAAAATAAGTTGATTAATCTTACATAGCAAAGATATGCTTAAACAAAGCTACTAATGTATCAAGCATTTTCTCCCTAATGTTTCAATATCAAGGTGACTTTATTCAGGAAACTCCAGTAGTATAATTTACCTGCAACTAACAAATGGACACGGCATCTTGAACACTTTATATACCAAAACCAACTCTGCATATTATTTCTCTTACTTAAATGAACATAAAAGCATATCTTTACACGTAAATCACTTTTTATGTAATATACTTTAACACTTCCCTTGAAAATTGCTTTCAGGTTACAGTCAAAGCACTGCTGAGCTTGCAGTTTGTTCTGATCATGACATTTTCCCTTGCTAGCATGATAATAGACCCTTTCAGTCTAATAAACACTAGGTGTAAAGACAATATGATGTGGGAAATTTGGAAAACATTGATATCAAACATTTTCGGTTTTTTTTACTCCTAATATCAAACCAATACATTCTAAAATTTTAATCTGATTTATTACAGCATAACCAAAGCTTCCTACATTAAGGGCTATTCCCCGTTCTAGTACCTACTCGTTATTTTATTTCTTAGTATTATACAGACTGCCTATCCTTCCCTCAGCAATGCTTCCACTGCTTGTTTTATCTTGAAAATTCTTGTATTTTTTTGCACAGGCCAAAGGGGAAGTCTTTTTTGTACGCTTGAAGCCATTTTGTCATGCTATTCATGAAAAAGTAGCACACCATTTTTGGAAAGCATTCAGTGTGTGATGCATGAAACTGAACAAACATTGGCTTCCTGATTTCAAATGTTTTACCACATGTTTTTGATGGTATCTTAAACTGTTTTTATTTAGGATAAGATTTGATAGAAAATCAGGATTTCAACAATTCCAGTTCCCCTGTTCTCTTTATTCCCGTATGTTGCCTGGAGATCAATTAAAGTTCTTTATTGAAGAGACAAACTCTTTTACTTTGATTAAGTGCTCACACTTATGTAGAGATGATTTATTTAAGGTGAAATTTTCTTAGGTGCAGAATACCTTCTGAACAGTTTAAGTGTTCTTCTTAGAAAGTTCTCAAATCTTGGGAATGCATCATCTCCTCATGAAATATATTTGGGTCCCCATTTTCATTTATAACAAATGTTTCAGTCCTTGGTATTTCAAAGAAAACCTTACACAGGTACCAGTGCAGCAGTGACATATCCAAGGATATGACATTCTTACTGAATTGGGTGTTTCTGTTGAATCGGAACTTAGTCTTTGACTGATCTATTGTATAAACTGGAGTCATTTGTCAATTGTTTCTGTAATTTGGACTTGATTTCTAATTTTAAAAATGTATAAGGAAGAAAGCACAAAGCTTGTGTTGCTGATGTGTCTTAAAAAAAAATTGGTGTCTGAGTATCCCGGAGCAAAATGTCTGTTTTAAGTCCGGAGAAATAAAGCCCTTAATCCAGTAGTATGTTATTTTTAACTGTATTATTGTTTTTTAAGAATTTTTCTGTGTATAAGTAAATGAATATATTATATAAATAATGTGTATAATATATTATATGTATTATATAAATATATAAATGAATATACATAAATATATAAATGAATGCATATATATTAATTTTTTATTTTATTTTTTCATTTTTGTAATAATAAGATCTAGACTTAAAATAAGTCTTCAATTAGACTGTTAAGATTTCAATTACACTAACAAATTACTGATTTTACACATCAGGTATGTTTCAACCTATAAGGAGATTTTGGGTGTAACAGAAACTACTGAAATATCTTGACAACAGGTGTCTAGATGCCTTTTAATTCACCTTACTGGTTTGTTAATTGCATTTTAGTCATCAAGTACTACGAAGTAGAAATACCAGTTTGTTTTAGCTCAGTTAAGGAGAAAATGCAAAAGTGAAATATGCAAAAGTAAGAGTATATTTGTCAACCTAACTGCCAAAATGTGTCACAGAAGGGCAGAATCTTCAAAGAGATCACAGAAAACCAGTAAGAGGGGTGCTTTTTTCTTTGTGATTTGTCTTTATAATATCTGTAAGCAGGCCTATCTTAAAACAAGATAATATTAAGAAGATTGAATTTCAGGTGAAATGAACGCATGAAAGAATACATAGAGGGAAACTATAGATTTCTAATTGTTTTCTATGCTTACTTTTGTTTGAGAGTTTCTCTGAATCAGGAAAAAAAATATAACAAAAATTTATTCTGGAAATGGTCTGAAAATCTCTTATGGCAACTGGTTAGATCTGGCAACATTCATTATCTGAAGTTCAGATATTGATTCTTTCAAGTCCAGTGTAACACTTAGACATACACATTAATTAGCTGCATAGGTACATAATATTGTGTGTTTATATCAGATTACAAAGTGTTGTTTGTTGTATAACAACTTACATTTAGATTTGTTGACACATGTACTTACATGAATTTACAGTGAAGTTTAATCTTTTCCTTGTTTTGCTGTATTGTACAAAATATCACTTGCAGCATCAAAGTGGAACCTGTCTTTTCTTCTAGAAACACAACAATTTAAATATATATTGCTCTCATAATATCTAAAGGAAAAGGGAAAATCCATTAAAAACACCTATAATAATAATTTCCACCCCAAAATTATTCCTCTTAAACCATTTTCCTTGTGTTCATTTCCTGTGCCCAATGGAAGAGTCTGAAAGTAAACATCCCTAGAACTGTGTCCTGGAGATTATGAAATCCAGGCAAAGCTTTATGCGAACTTTGTGGCATCAGATGGAAAAATCAAAACTTGCTTACTGTTCTACTCTTTTACTAAGGCTACCTGAGGTAGTTAATTTTCCTGAATCAAGCAAAGCTCTGGGAATAGCTTCCTAGATGTAAATAATAGTGAAGAACTTGCCTAAAGTTAAGAAGAATTAAATGAAAGTCCACAATAAATTCTTCATCCAGAATTTTTTAGTCCACGTAGATAACCAGTCATCTCATCTACTCACTGCTAGGAATGCTTGAACAACAAACCAAACTTCTGCAACAGTTGCAATTTCATTGTTTGAATGGGTTATCACTGAGATCAAGAGCTTAGAAATATTCAGAAATGAATTTGACATTCATGTGGCAATATCTTTCCATTGTACTAGAAAATACATATATTTTTTAAGAGAAAGTAAAAGGCATAAGCTTTTGTGCCTCAGGGCACAAGCTCACCCTCAGCTAATGACTAGGAAGTGAGTTGGTTAATGTACGATCAGCTATAGAGACAGTTCTTGCTATTTCCACCAAAGTGAGTAGGCCTAATTTCTGATGGGAATAAAATGCTGAACTAGAGAGATCCATGGTCTTATCTTTCATGGCAGCTTTTGCATTTCATAAAAACTCTTTTCTGTTCAGTTCTGAGATACAATTTTAAAGGGTCATTTGTTAACTCTATCTGCAAACATATAAGGGCACTTGAACCAGCTGAGCTCCAATTCCATCCAGAAGCAGTAAACATTACTAGAGGCTTTTAAAATAATTAATAGTCTGAGTAAGTTCATTATCATTTAAGATCTATTTTAGCTACACATATTAATATTCTTTTTTTGTTGCAGAGCTATTTAGATACTGCCATTCATTGATAATAAGTCATTTATTCCCCATTAACTGTTAGGATGGATGTAGATATTCATTATAGCAAGACAACAGACTCATTTAACTGCACAGTGCTTGATTATACACATGACCATTGAATGGAATGCAAATTTCATTCCACAGAAGTGTCATCTTGGTTGTTTTTCTCACCATAGGATAAAGTATCATATAATAATCTGCTGTACATTTTTTTTGCTTTTTTTATTATCTGCCTTAAACTGTAAGAAAGAACATAATAATGACTGGTGATAATCTCAATTTGGGTAAATACTTACACAAGAAATAAAGGTTTCCTCATGTAAACTGATGCTGAGTTTTAAAAAAGTTCTTTGAAATGATGTGTCCTTGGTTGATAGTTGTGCCAAAATTAGTACAATCTTAAAATAGATGACATATAGATTTAAAGAATGTGAGACCTTAACAAATACTCATTACACTGGTCATAGACGCAAGCTTTTACTTTCTCATGAAATACAGATATTCTGTGTCCCAAGTACAGAAATCTAAGGCCTATTTGTCCCCGTCAAATGGAAACAAAAGTATACTCTCTGCCGTCTTTTGCTCTATACTAAGTCTAGCTTCTTTTTTTTCTGTGTATATTTGTGGGGTTTTTTCCTTTTTCTTTTCAGTTTTACCTGTTTATATTTATAGAAAGCCTTTGTATGTATATGCAGAAGTATTGTAATCATCCTTCCGTTATTATTAAATACTATGCCACTGCAATGCTCAGGGCATTGTACAAGGCTTCAAGTAACATAGGAAAATTACAGCTTTGAGATAAATTGAGGTTTTGAGTGGTATGCGGGTCAGGTCTACTGCACTATCTCATGAAAGGAACTATGAGTCAGTAACACAACTGCATTTGTTGTCTCGAAAAATATAACTTTGTGTTGTTCTCCCATGGTCCTATACTCAAGACTTCCCCACTGCAAATATGCATCCAAATATTTTGTAAGACATAGGTTCTTTCTCAGGGGGTATACACAGCATCTTTGCTGCACATTCAATGACATTTACCCTTTCTGAAGGAAAATAGCTCTCTTTTTACAAGCTAAATCAGAGAGTCCACATATTCCTTATGGAAATACGGAGAATAAGTAATGGAGCAGTCCAAAACAGCTTAAAAACTAGGAGGAAAACAGAGTTAGGGTTTCAAGAAGAAAAATAACTTCATCAAGTCAGTTATCCCAGTTCTGCTGTTCAGCTGGTAGGAAGGTTTTGCAGATAAATTATCAGTTGCCTAGAATAATAGTTCTTCCTTCCCACTCTGGGTGGAGAAAATTGCATTAGTTTTTGTCAGAAATTAACACTTTACACACAGAAATTCAGGCTTTTAGTGCAGATAAGGTCCTTTTATCCTTCTTTCTGCACACTGAGGTGCGCATATTGAATCTGGCATCCTGTTGATTATGCAGATGATCCGATGTCTATATCTGACGTAACTATATGTGAAAACTGCAAAAAAACAGAGTTAGGCAATCATAATGTCTCTTTTCTTTGACATTTGGGATTTATTAAGATTGGACCATCTAGCTTTTAAGGACAAAAAAAGCCTAAGAAACATTCTGAAAAGAAGGCTTTTTCTTAGGAAGAAATCTGTGTAGTCAAAACATAATTTTACAATGCAGAATAACTCTGATGGAAAAATTTCAACTAGCCTTACTGAAAACCTTTGAATATGGAGAAGACAGGATATGCAGCACCTTGCAAGACTAAACTGTTCAAAGTTCTATTAAAAAAAGTCACTGCAGAATATGCTGTGTACAGGCAGTAATATTGAAGGCTCCAAAGGCTCCTCATTTCTTCGAACTGAAACCAGTTTTCCTTAGAACATACTCTCAAAAGTAAATCATGTTAATGACTCTTTCCATTCACATTTGAACTTTCTATTCTCTTCCACTTCCTTTCAAGGCTTTAAAAGTTCCTGTTTTCTAATGGTAAAATATATTTGAGAAATTCTATTAGTGCTGAAAAAAATGTCAACTTAATGCATCTGTAAAGGTAATAAAAGATTGTGAATACTTTAGAATCAGCAATTAGAGTGCAAGAAGTAGGAAAAAATATAATTTGACATAGATTCCATGGCCTGAACATTTTTTATACTATGACATGCTTCCAGATTTATGCAAAGGTATGTTTTATTGGTTTAATTCACTTGATCATTTAGATGGAGAAAAAACCCTCTAAAGATATATCTATTTTTAAAAAAAATTAGCACTACTAAAGTAACTTAATAAGTGTACCACAAAATCGAATTTCCTGTTATTCTGTGAATCTCCTGAAAAATATAGGAAATCCTGTTTCATTATCTTAGTGAGCTTTACTGAATTTTGCAAGAAAGCAAGTGCTATTTATATTTTTCTTTAATGTGTACAGTTTAATTGCCAAAATGTCAAGGCTGATTCAATCAGATTGGTGGCATGATCACTGACAACTGTCTTCAAGTATTCTGATTCACATTAGAAATTGAAGACATATGTTGTGGGAGAGGATGCCTTAAGAATGAAAATATTGTTGATTCAGACAGATGGTAATTTCATTAGCAAGGAAAATGATAGACAAGAATATGACAGCTGAATAAAAGTTAAAAACTATTAAACCTGACAAGGTTAAAGATTGGATGGGGCAAGAAGGGGGTGGATTTCAAAATAACTGTTAAAAATAATACTTTAAAGAAGAAAAGTTTTCTTTCCATGATGATCTTCATTACCAAAAACATTTACTTTCTTTTTAAATGCATAACTAGTATGAAACAGATGCTATTTGGAAAAAAAGAATCCCTGAAATTCTTTCAAGGTTTAGCTCTTTTTACCTTGCACATCAATATTGCTTTATGCGATTGGATTCTTTACTCAGAAGTATTCACTCAGGGCCAAACTGTGTAGCCTGTATTCACACAAGTGAACTTGTAAACATGAAAGTTTTTCTGCTGTAGCAATAAATTTAATTGTTTATTTATAGATTGGCAACTCCGTGTGGGATTCTGTGTTCCTCTCCAGTTCCAGAGAGTGACTTTAAATCCTTGGCCATTATTTCATTTCACCCACATTTTTTTCTTAGCTGGTAAATGTTCTTATTTTATTTCCTTGTTAAGTTTGCATGTTTGTACTTGATTAGGTAGAGTTAAATTTGATGCTATGCATCAACAGCTTTTTTCAAATAATTCAATTTTGAAAGCTTAAAAGAAAAATAAAAGCTTGAAATGTGAAACATCGAAATTACAACCATTTAAGGAAGCCTATTTCTAAGTACCGGATTCCAAACAGAATTTACAAATGAAACTGCTTAATCAGTGTTAGATAGTCTCATACAAAGCAAAAAAGAGGTATAGAACTACAGTAAATACTTGTGGTCATAAAACAGTACGATTTGAATGAAGACTAGTTTGAACATATCAGTCATTTTATTTTCTTTGAATCGTGATAACATTTTTTCTGCTGACAAGAAAAAATATTCTTGGATCAAACATTAAAGAACATATTTTATTTATGTCCACACAGGCTTGAAATTCTTCATCTTAAATCCATATTGAACCTTCAGAAAACCTTCAAAAACTAAATTACATTTAGGAGAGGATGTTTCCCCAACCTTCAGGATCCAAAATTCTACTACTGCAGAATAAGGTAATGTTTTCTTAGAACCCTAATGCCAATCCAGCCTTCTAAACAGGTTCTTCCCATTAGTTCATTGAAGTTTATATCTAGCTTTTACTTTGTACAGTGAACAATTTCTGGGATATTTACTAAATAGCTATCAATACTTGGCGTTATCTTTATTAGGTGAGTGTCATTAAAATGACAGAAAGAAAGTTGTAAGCTATCTATTGTAAGTAATTCTACCTGCTTTGTAGCACCAAGCAAAATTTTGTTAAAGGTGTCTGCTGGGTGACCCTGATACTTCACTGCTTATTGACCAAAAGCCTCTTTTAATAATTTTTATAACAGAAATAAAATATATGTACCCAGTTGTAGCATACTCATGGCAATTTAGGATAAATCCATACAACAGTGCTGACTGCCAGCTGAACTCTTATTTAATGTTTTGCATATACAATACTTTGGAGTGCTTAAATTTAAAACGGACAGTTCTCCTCATGTAGTATTTTGTAAAACAATGTTCTAACCCAACCTTTGTGAATAAATTATGCCTCTTACTTTTTACAGGAAGGGCTGAATATGAAGATGGATTATCCAGGCTTACAAGAATACCAGTATCAGAGCAGAGTAGAACTGAGAAAGTCTTGAAGTCTGCTTTGCTATTCAGTGCCCTTTATCATGACAGAGTCTCATTTCAGATGGTGTATTAAGGACAGCTGATCTAGCATGTAGGGGAAACCTAAATCCTAGGTCATCTAAAAAATATTTTTTCCACTTTTATTGGTGATTATAAAAGATCAGAATATGCATTATCTCTTAATCAACCACAGATTAATCAGAATTCAATGTGAAAAATAACATTCATATTCCCTGAAAAAAAAATGAAAACTATGCAAGGAAATCACTAAGAAACAAAGAAACTTCTGAGAAACTTCTCTGTGGTCTTCGGAAGTATTTATGTGAGAGAGAATGATAGGCACCTATTTATACTACCTTAGTGAAACTTTGGATTTTATGTATTCTGTAGTATGTAACAGCCCTATACTAGAATCATTCTGTAACAGATTCTCATTCCAAAAAGAATTATATTCTTTCACTGAAGTTGTCAAAAGATCGCTGAGTGCAATATAGACAGGATTTCAGAATACATCATTGGACTTGCTCATATTACAGAAAAGTTTTTTTGCAGGAATAAAACATATTTTTACGGTGTGGTCAAAACTCTTCTTTTCTTTTTGACTAGGATAACATCAAACCCCACCCACCTGGACTGATATTTTTGTTATTGAAAGCATAATTCCTTCTGATCCAATTGTGAGTTCCAACTGTATTAAGACTGAAGCCTGGAAGTGTGCCACATCCATCCAGAATTTTAATTAGATAAAACTATGTGCTTAGACTTAAGCATAGACTTAAACTCTTTGTTTGACTGGGATCTATGTCAGTATCTTGGCAGTATCTTGAATCAACAAATACAGCCAAAAGCAATTAACAAACTAAGGGCTTTTTTAAAGGTAATGACTTTACCTATGACTTCACTGGATGTACAGTCAAGCCCAATAACTGATGGATAAGTTTAATTTGGGAAAAAATGAGAATGTAGAATTAAATTTATATGGTCTTTTAGACAGCAATGGTAGATGAAGCCTTGTCTTACCTGCATTTAAAAGACTTCTAGACACTTCATGTTATTAGAGCAGTTTTAAGTGGAAAATCCTCTTTAAAATTTTAAAAATAACTGCGTTTTATATTACTGTAAATAGATTGAAGGAAAAAATCTATGACAGTTAAACTGTAACTTTTATAATTACTTGCTATCTAGAAACAAGGAAAAAAATTCTGTAAGATATTTAATCTCTTTTTTCTTCTACTCTGCAAAGACACTTGACAAAATACTTACCTAATTTCCAAATTAATTCAGTTAATTTTTCACTATTTAAAAATTGCTATAGATTTGCTATTTCTTTATCAGAGGTAAAAATAAAGATGATTTGTATGCTGGAGTAATCAAATATATTACTTAATGTTCCTGAAACCTGGCATCTCATTCCAGGTAGTTTGATTTCATGGACTTGTTCAATCTGCCTAATTTACATACTAGCTGATTGTTATTTTCCTTACCCATTAGCACTATATACAGCTATCTTCAAAAATGCTGTTTTAAAATCTGGAGTTCTTGTACTAGAAACGATAAATAATAAAAAAGAGCAAACATATGATTGATACTTTCACCCCCTGTGCAAAAAAGATGTGCTTATGAAAGACCTTTGCTTCTTCAGGAAAACAAAGTAACGTTCATGTAGAAAGCAGTCACTTACTGGAATGAAACATGATGGAGAGTATTTAAACTGCAAGGAAAAAAAAAATCAAGCCTAACATCAGGTATCTAAAAAGATGAATAAGTATATTGTGTACTTTCGGTTGAGTGATGCTAGCTGAGTACTATGTGGCATCATTATGTACATCATAGGTTTTACCTAAATTTTAAAAAGATTATAAGCAGCAGGTGATCTTAAATATTACCGAAATGTAATAATCTTTCCTCCTTTTCTAAAGTTAATAAGTACATAAACATATCAAATGGATAAACCAAAACATTCTAATTAAAGTCTAATAACTAAATAATATATGTGGAAAATAGAAAAGAATCCCTTTCTTCTCATTATTTTTTTAGTCTTTCATTACCATTATGGTTTAACTTTCATGAAAGCTTCCAGTAAAAGCAATGACCATGAAAGCCTGCCCCCACTAGAGTCAATGACAAAAGTCCAACTGGCTTTGGCAAAATACGGATTTTCCCTTTCTGCTTACCTAAACAGGTGACTATTTAAATGTAACCATAGGAAAAAAAGCTTGGTTACAGTGAACTCCATTGTAAGCATTCATGTCATCTCTTATCACCTGAGGTCTGAACTATGATTGTAACAGTCCCTTTCTTTTTGCTACTGTGCCTTAGTTTTTCCTTGTAAACACTGTGGAAATTTGTTCCGCTATGGTATTGTGCTTGGGTTGCTAACAACTAGGATGTTACAGAATTGTACAGTATAAAAGTCTTGTTTTATGAGCCTTGTAAGCAATAGGAGTCTAATGTCTTGTAACAGTGAATTCCAAAGGTTGTGTCTTTTGATACAGAAAAAAACATTTCTTTTTATCTGTCTATTTTTTGCTATCTCCATTTTTAATAATTTTAATAATAATTGTTCTTTGTATTTTCATGATATTCAGTTAGGGACCAATCTTTTATTTACCTCTCATTGTTGCTTGTCCCGGACTTCCCAGTGTCTCCCCCAGTACATTTTTATCTCCTCTAAAACTTTTATTTAATAACTCAAAGACATTCTATTTTTGCAATACGTCACAACAAGTCTACATATTTTAGTATGAGCTTCCATTTCAATTCTTTGTGCAATCTAATACTTTATTTGCAAATTCAGGATTTACATTTTAAGCAAAGATTTAGGTTTCTTTTTCAAATGAAGTTCAGCTCACCCTGCATTCTAAATAGACATGGAATTTTCCAGATTAATGAGAAGTGCTGTAACTAACAGAATACATTAACACTTGACACAAACAGAAAAAGCAGAGATTAGAACATAAATGATTTTATGATGTCCAAACTTGAGGAAACAAGTTTGATGCGAAGAGATTCTCACCATATGATTGTTGCTTAAAGACAAATCAAGTGGTCTGGGAAAACTGAGATTTGCCAGTTACAGCATTTAGTTTTGAAACTGTGATGTTAGTTGGAGAAGCTGGGAGACTTGAAAATAATGTTATCATTTTAACTGTTAATTATAAATGACTATAAAAAAGAGAAGAGACTGAAGGCATCTGATTAATTTCAATTCCCAAAAATGTCCTTTGATTTACATTTTGGGCTCTTAGCAGCCAAGGAAGTGGATGAAAAATTGTGAAGAAACTATGCCCAGCAGGAACAATCAATTCCTTCTTCTTTAAAAGTCCTGTCATACCTACATAAGTAGATCAGAAGTAATTTCACAATTTCGTGTAAAACCTGGAATACAAATATGTCATAAACACACTAGTGCGCTTCAGACCATAATCCTACCCATTACATTTTTCAGCATCCTGAATGCACAGGGCCCCAATATTGTATCAAGATAAACAGCTGGATTCATGGTGGCTGAGGCATCAGGAGTGACTCTGAGAAGCAAGGTGCATCTATTAACCTTTAGGGTTCTGCACTTGCACACTATCATCAAACAGATACACTATCCTTGTAAAATTTCTTCTGGGACATTTCTTCTTTACCATGATTTACAACAACAAGGTGCCAGCTCATGGGATCTGGGAAGGAATGAATACCCAAATGAAACCATAAGATTTTTTTTTTTGAGGGAAAAAAACCAACAACAATACAACCCAGAAGTTTACAGCGTCTGTCTTCTAAAAATATCTTTTATCATAAACTAAATACGAATTAGAGAAACTAACAGAGAAAATACTTAGATATAATGTGAAAATCAATTGTTAGGTGTTTGCCACTCTTAAAGAAGTGGAAAGTTCAAAATGAGTAAACTATCATGCCTCTATGTTTCCTGGTTCTTCTGAAATGGAGAAGAAAAGAGCAGTCAAGCCTCTCAGAAACTTTTGTTTTAAGCATTTCCTGATTGTATTTCTGGGTCAAAGGAGAGTTCTGCATATAAGGCCAAGGGTCTGCAGATTGACATTATGAGCTACCAGATCTGTAACTCCTCCTTGCACCACTGTCCTGTATGTTCTTATACAAAGGTCGTCTTTTCTTTATGTATCACTCAGTAACATGGTTTGGTAGCCAATTAACTCTACTTAGAAATTTTGTTTAAAATGTAAGACCATTTTTTTGTTACATTTTGCAGTGTAACCACTGCCATACTTTCCAGAATATAGGGGCAGTGAAATCCTAGAAAGATTTTTCATTTCTTTTTTTTTTTTTAATTCCTCATCCATCAGGAAAAAGGACAGTATTTGCTCTTAAATCATAGGTAAAACTAAATAATGTAGTTAGTCATCAACAGAGATTAAAATAAATCTAACAGAAGAGTATTTAGATGACAGGTTGAAGACTGACATATATATCAATGAAAAGTGACAGCATTTTATTACCTAAAGAAAAAAAAGTCAAAAGCCTGTATACATACTTGTCTATACCTCTAAATATTTTGGGACATGTAATTAGAAAAATAAATATAAGACTTCATTTAATCTTGCCTCAAAAGCTGAAGATCATTGTCACTAAAGATTTATATTCTATAATACATATTAATATGACAAGGGAATATATCTTAAACAAATACTGAGTTACAAAGAAAGAAGGGGCTTTTTTGCATTGCTTATCTTACTCTCAGTTGGACTTCTGAGGATCAGAGGTGGAGGAAGGTAGGCTGAAAAAGTCATTATCCCTTTAATAACCTGAAAAAATTTTAAAAGTTCAAGTAAACCTTTTGACTAGATTGCAAGTTCCTTGTAATAGAATAATGTAATTAATCACAAACTACTGCAGATGATAATTTGAATTACAGCTTAAAGACAAATGATCTTACTACAAGGATTTTCAGGAATTTTTGCTCATCTTTTATGAATTATTTTCAGGTGTCATATTTGGAAATATTTTGGGTGAGATTACTTTAGAAGTCACATCATAGTAGTCAATTAGACTATCTTTCCACTTATTGTAGAGAAATAACGATCTATCACATGCCTCTTAGGTTGAGGAGACTCAAGCTAAAGGTACTTGTTTTTCTCCACTGCCTGTAAAGGAAGTCACAATGACTGACTTGTATATACATTATAGATAGCTGAAGTTAGAACTGGTGATTCAATACTTTGTGCATGAACTTTTAAGATGCCGGGAGAGTTAAAATATTTACCCTTTGGGTGCAAACCCTTCATTTTGTTCCATGTTCCATGACTAAACTCATGTGTTGTTTCTATACAAATAATAACTGTAAACTGCATGTTTACTTCAAGCTGGGTACCTAAAACTCAGTTCACATAAAATTGTTGAGCACTTCTGAAACATAAGCTGCATAATTAATCTGGCAACATCCTAAGTAATTTGTATTTTACCACTTTAAAACTGAGGTTGAAATGTATTTTATTTATTTATAAGCCTTATGTTACTGAGCCTCAGCTCTGCGTGAGTTTTATGTGACAAGCAGGATTCCAGAGTAAAGAAGATAAATTAACTGTCCTACACAATGAAGAGGATTCTCTGCTTCCCTTGACTGTGTTATGCAGTTACTTGATCATGCCTTTCAACCGCACTATTTAAATAATAAATTCTTAAATAAGAATGTTTTTTAATGCTGTACATCACTGCTATGATAATTACAGTAATATTGTTGGCACTCAGAAGTCTGTAAATATTTTTTGCAGTCTACTAAAGTGTTTTGACATGGCATTTATTAAACCAAGGAAAACAGAAAGAAAAAATTAGATGCACTACTGTGAACTGAAAGAACAAACCTGATATAGTGGCACTCATTCATAATGTTTATGTACTTGTTCTACACCCAACTGTGGCTATAGCATTTCATTACATTACTAAAAATTTTTATTCCTCTGGTCTTTGGCCTTCCCTCCTTTTCCACAGAGAATCAGAGGTGAAGTAGCCACAAGCCCACCAGTTTATTTGAAATCAGGACAAAGCAAATTCTATTTGCTGGTATTCACTGCCGCCTTCATCATTGCACCAGGTTTCTGAAAGAGCAGGAAGCAATCACGTGAGTCAAATGTTCAACCCATGAGGTGCACAGCATTTCACCAACAGCATATTATTGTAGGTCACAGGTTTAGCACCGCTTTTGAGGAGGGTGGAAATTTTTCAGAAAGATAATGGCCTGGTCTGCTTTGGTTACTTAACTGGTATGACTGCTGGCTTGAGATGTGTTATTTCAACACATTAGCTGTTGAAAATATGTATATTAGCTCAGTAATTTTCCCTTCTTTTTTATTTATTTTCAACAGTAATAGTCTGTAGGATATTTTTTTACCTGGTTTTATATATTAATATTTCTGGCAGGAGAGAAAACTAAATTGTACATAAGCATGGTAACAGCAAAGATCATCATAATATCATCTGAATCCATCACCAGAATGCAGCAACAGGTATGTAATTTTTTCCACCCAAAATGTTATTTGTTTGCATTTTTTCATTACTTTGTTTTTATGAAATATTATAAACCTTGAATGCTGCTACTTTCATATGCAGATCTGTGTAAAACTCTTCTAAAATAGTAGTGTCATATGGTCAAGGGAAACTTCTTATCCTATACCAAAGTTTTACATTTTCTAATAAACTAGAACATAAGAATATACTTCAGAAGATAATATACTCTATTTATTTTCTTATAATTTTCACGTAGCCTGTGGTTCCCGCTTTCGAAGGCTGAGCTGGGAATATAGGCACTGATTGTGAGACTAAACCTAAGAAGAAATTTGTGGCAATTTCCTTATGTTCAGCGTTTTGACATGGAGAGGTTCTCAATGAGAGCCAAGCTCGAAACCTGCAATGAAAAAAGTGTAGTTATAGTTCAGAAAGTTTTTTAAAAGGCATATTTTATATTCCAGTTGCATAACAAGTAAATAGTTAATGAAAATACATTTTGAAAATAAATTTAATACATTTTTAGACTGACAACTCAGCAATATGCATCAATCAATCAAGATGAATGACAATATAAATGCCATGCCAAGGATCCTATAATTAAGGTGATCTTTCAGAGAAGTCTTGGAATTAAAGTGAAATCTGACAGCCTGTCTCTGGAGGAAATGGTAATGGAGATACATCTGACCAGGCTTTAATTGTGGAAGGATGCAGTACTCTGTTTTCTTAATGATTAATAGGGTTTTTGACCATAATAGAAGAAAACATATAAACAGCCAGTATAAGTAGGTAGAGTAAGGTAAATATAAAGCAAACTTCAGCCCAGATTTTTTTCCAGTGATTAACTCAAGCTAATAGTGTAGTGTATTCCCACAAATTACATTGTCAATACTCATACTAACAGAATTTTCAGAAGAATCAGCAGCTCAAAACTTAAAGAAGCAAATATCCTTTAAAATCTCAGAAAACTGGTGGAAATTTAACTTGCATTGCCCCATTTACTAAATTACATTTTCAGCACAGCCAGTTGTACTAGTGCTTGCTGCTTATATACAAACATTTGAAAATTACTGTTACAGAAACACGTTGAACAAAAGGCATTAAAAATTGTCCCACAAAGAAAGTCTTTCAGATACTGTAAATGTTCTGTAGCCTTCTGTTTGGTCAAACTGTGTTGCAATATACTTCCTAGACTGACAACTGAAGTTGCTTACTATTATTTATATTACCATAATACTTAGAAGTCTATTAGAGGCCAGAATCCCTATGCACAAATGCAAACCAAGAAGACAATCCCCATCCAAAGAATTTTCAAATTAAGTAGAAGACAAGACAACAGATGGAGTGAGACAGACGGGTGCAGGCTGGGGGTGGTGAAATAAAGCCCAGAGATGATTTTAGGCAGTGGTTTTAAAACTCTATGAGTTTAACGATTGTCAGATACTTTGAAGACAGCATGAATAAACAGAATTTTAATTTGGGTTCTGAGGAATTAAAAACAAGATCTTAAGATATCTATAGGGTCTTCTTGACTAGGTGGGAAATTGACTTTATATATATATACACACACTTATATGTTCATGTATACATAGATACCTGTCTGAAAATCTGGTAAGCAATGATAATTCAACTTGTATTTGTGCAAAAGATTCTTCCCACTAAGGTGTGATGAGAGAAAAGGCTAGATGAAAAGTAATTTAAATGAGAACCTGAAAAATGTGGATCAGGAAACAGATAGTTTACCAGTACTTAGATACCGTTATGTTATCTAATTAAGTCTACCTTTTCGTTCTGAAGATGTGCTCCCTCACGTCAGCTGCTATTTTTAAACTCAGTAATATTTGTGTGAATACCTTTATAATGTGGGTGCTTTTGAACAGTATCCCACATGAATCAGTTCTGTGGTGATAGATCTTATACTCTTCTGAATGAACAGAGATTATCGAAAAAACTTAAGCTCCACATACCTCTCAGTGAATGTTCAGAGCTTCACAGCTATGCGGAACCAAAAAAAAAAAAATTTCCTGTGGCCAGTGATGCACTTTGAGCTCTGGTGGAATGCTCTTGCTCACAGATGGAAATTCTGCGTTGTTTGTCTTATAGTGTGTCTTGACATGACCTACTATCCACAGTGACAAACATTCACAGAGACAATGTTTCCTCGATTCCCACACCTATTGACAAGTACAATTAATAATCTGGTGTTGAAGAGAAAACAAGTATTGATTCAGATACTGGCACAAGGAGTTCACATAATGTCAAAAAGCTTAATTTTACTGTGTTGTTATTGAAAAGGAGGAAATGGATCTCTTCTACATTTTCTCTTCCAGACTGCTACCATAGGCTTGAGTTACTTCATTTGGAATCAGTATCTAGAACCAAAGCTTAACAAACTTCAGAAATTCTGTGGCAATTCTAGAGGCAAGTGGTTCTGGGAATAAGATGGAAAAGAACTCGTGGGTCAAGATAAAGGCAGTTTATTAAAGCAAAAGCAAATGCCATGCGCAGAAGCATAGGAAAATAAAGGATTTATTCTCTGCTTCCCATCAGCAGGCGATGTCCAGCCACTTCTCAGGAAGAAGGGCTTCAGTACATGCAGCAGTTGCTCCAGAAGACAAACATCTCAATAACGAATGCCCCTCCTCCTCCTCCTTTCTCTTAGCTGTTATTGCTGAGAAGGTGTCATATGTTATGCAATATCCCTTTGGTCAGTTTGGGTCAGCTGTCCTGGCTATGTCCCCTCCCAAGATCTTGCCCATTCCCAGCCTACTGGCCTTTGGGGTAAGAGAGGGGGCAATGCTGGAGAGACAGTCTTGATGCTGTGTGAGCACTGCTCAGCAGTAGTCAAAACACTGCTGTGTTAACAACACCTTTTCTAGCTGCCACTACAAAGCACAGCACTATGAGGGCTGCTATGGAGAAAACTAACTCCATCTCAGCCAGACCCAATACAGACAGAAATAAGTGGATTTAAGACGCAGTTCAGGAGAGGATTTTTCACCATCAGGACAGTCAAGCATGCTGCACAGAGTGCAGTTGTGCATTTTGACCCTGTTTTGAGCAGAAGGTTAGACGAGAGTTGTCCTGAGGTCCCTTCCGACATGAAATATCCTATGAACCAACTATTCCAATTCAGAACTGAGAACACATTGTCGGAGGAAGGAACAATAAACCATGAACTGTACAGAATAGTAGGTGTGTCAGGATGCTTTAGTGCCTCATGATTTCAAGCCCATAATTCAAGAGAAATGTTTTCGGGAAGTTTCTCTAATACAGACCTTCATTAAGACAATGGAAATGTCTAACATGGGAGTACTATGGCTGCAATATTGCCATTGCAAACAGAATAAGAACAGATAGTAACTTTGAGAGAGACCACCAGTGGAAGACATGGTATGGGAAAGACAGTAAACCAAGGCTCTGTTGACACTGAAAGGATCCATAGCCATAATGCAAGAGAAAAGTCAAGCACATTAAAGGATATGTCTGCTGTGCCCAGAAATGAAAGGAAAAATAACAGACAATTATCTGAAAGATTACGGAGTTTAATATGAAGTTTCTGAAATCACTTCTGTTAGATGGGAAAGACTATACCAGGTTATAGGGCGAAGACCACAAGGAAAACAAAAGGTGAAAGACTAGAGAAAATAGAACAGGTTTGAGCTCTTTAATGAAAAAGTAAAAATTAAAACATAATGGGTGCAACATAAGATTCTGAGTTTGCATTGCATTCTTGTCTGCAGACTTTCTGTTCCTTTCAATACACAGTAATTGCTTGGAATGATTAATAAAATAAATTCTGACCAGGAATAAAAGATCTGCAGAACTAAAGGCTGGATACTCGAGTAAAAATGAGCTGTTCCCCATAAAAACCTTGAAATGCAAATTGCAGTTTTCACACTTAACATTATTACCCCCAAAAAATCCAAAGCAGAATTAACATCACAAATGTAAATTTTCAGTTTGTTATTTTTTATTGCATTCTACATTGGTTTCTTGTGTCTACATTTTTCTTTTTTGCTTTTGGCAACACAGAGAATTGGCTTAATTAGACTGCGTTAGATTTTAGCTTTTTTTCCTTCTCTTTTATCCAGTTTCATAGATTTATGAGAAAAAGGGCAAAAGAAAAGAAAAAAAAATCCACTTTAAAAATGATAACCCAGGTCCTCACCTTGTTCATTCTCTAGGCACGAGCATCAAAGTATGAGCAAAAAAAAAAACAAGTTTTTGAAGTTAAAAAAAGTTTTTTACATGAAATTGAAATTAGTTTTAAAATATCAATATTTTTCATTGATTTTTTTAAAATTTCACATTGTAAATGCATCACTTTTCCATCCAGATGAAAAAAAAAAGTCTTCAGTGATCTTCTCAAATTCCAAACATTTCAATCAGTGTTAGACAAAAATAATTGTCATGTAAACCTTTTTATATGATGTAATCATTACTATATGAATACCTCTTATTTCTGCCTAAATTAGTCTATGTGTTTGAGGAAGCTAAAGAAATCTGAACTTGATATGACTTAAAGTATTGTAAAAGGATAGAGATTCCCTTTCTTGTTACATAATTATCTTTGTTTAATTAAAAAAAAAAACAAAACGGTTTAATTTGTACATATTCAGGGTTTAGCGATTGGATGTTGCATCCTGGATTAAGTGAATAACATTTGTGTAGTATCTTTGTAAAAAGAAATGGATAATGCTTCATTTTTCCTTGGGCATTAACTGTAGCATATCAACAACTTAGAGTGTTCTTAGGGGATGATACATTTTTTTTTTCAATGTTTATATATAGTTCTGGAATTATCAGTATGGTTCATGACAGCTTTTTGAAGTATTTTTGCAATGCCAAAGACACTTCACAGGAAGCACATATGAAGACCAGTTTTTTCTTGAGTGGAAGGAATGTGTGAATATGTGTAGGTATTTTAGTATTTTTTTCCCCCTTCTTCTTTCACTACCTAGTACTTTAAAGGCTTCAGATTAATTTATTTTTTTAATAGCCTGACCAACTCTTAAAATAAGGCTACTAAACAAAATGTTTCATTTTTCAGCATCTGGATTTAGGCCTTTGGAATCAGGAAAATTTATTTATATTTCTATTTGGTCTGTTAAACTATATTCTCAGTGACAATGATATATTTTTCTCTGATGTATAAGAACAGTATCTATCTATGTTTTAATATGTTTTGAGACAAACTACAGGAGAACAAATTGATTTTCAGGTGTGTTTGCTATTCTCAAGGCTCCTGAAATGACATAAAGTGAGGAAAGCTAATAGTCCTGATTATTAAGTCAGGCTTTCTTACATTAAATTTTCTCAGGTAATTAGCAGCAGTTTTACAAATAACATGAGGGAAGCAGTTTCTGCAAAGAATCCAAAAGGTATACTTCTTGCTGTCTTAAAATTACTCTGGAGAATTTACTACTAGGTGGACTCATAATTTTTTTTAATCTCATTTGATATCTGATTTTCCTGTTCAGCTCTCTTATGCTGATTTAGGTTATTCTCCTCAGAAAGTATCCTTTGATTAATGTATTTATGAATTTATTTGTAAACATATGGCAAAATATTTATGGTTAGATTTTTCAGTTATGCTTTTTTGAAAAACTGTCATTACTGTTCACTTTTTTCCTTCTTGCCAGGAAGTGTGCTATCCTTAAAATATATTTATTACAGTCTAACTGTGTTAGGCTTTGGAACAATGATACTGCCTCTTCATCATAAGATACCCTCTTTAGTTTATTTTTTTCCCACATGAGCGGTATGTTGAACCTGCATTCTGTCTTTACACACTACACTCTCATCATCTTAGCAACAAATGTGTAAATTTGCAATATAAATAAGAAATTAATAGAAGCAGGAAAAGGAAAACAATTTACAATGTTCTCAACAATTTCAGATTATCAAATCCCAGTGAAGATTAGATGAATCTACTCTCTTCCCGCTTAAAAACAAAACAAAATAAAACAAACAAAACCATTCTTTTTAATAAAGCTGGGAATAACTGCTGTTATCTTTCATTATTCCTGTCCTGTAAACAGAACAAACATAGCACAATGACATATAATCAGCAAAGAGAAAGTGTCTGAAGCCTATGCAGTTCCTCATAAAGATTATACAGCCCACTGCAAACGTTTTGTTACATATTTTTTTTTTTCTGTCAAAAGAAAAAATGGCTAGAAAGGTCATGGACTATATTTGAAATACTAGGATAAGTAAAACAATAATAAAAAGAAATCCAGTAGAACAGTAAGAAAAATATTTCAAACAATTCACTCAAGGCCTATATGAAGTTTGAACCTCCTATAAATGCAGGGAACAAACCTTTTCTGAATTTGTAGGGATCAGAAATTATGACTCTTTTTAGTTTCTTTAATCAGAATGTAGTTGTTTATTTCTAATGAGGATTTGCTTGATCTACATTATTCTGAGGAAGTGGGAGAGATTTTATTTTATTTTTTGAAGATGTGGGCTAAGAAATGTCAAAAAAAGATCAGGTATTCATTGAGCAGTAACTTGGGAAGGAATAAAAATAAAGGGATGAGAATAGAGAATTCAGCTGATTGATTGTTGGTTCTTTCTATGGAGTTAAGCAGTCTTATTTCTCAGTGTCTTCTGTGGGTCTAAAGAATATTCTGCATTTTTTTAATGCCCAGTTCATTGACTGGAAAGCATGAAAATATTCTTCTTTTGTCTTTTGCTCTACCCAAATATTAAAAATCAAACTCTATCAGCTATGTATTGTCATTAAAATACATTTTCACCAGTACATGAGCTTTTGGCAGATAAGAAAGTATATAATACCACATCAATTTCAAATCTTCAAGCATTTTTCGAAGATGTACTAAAGGAAGATGGAGCACAGCTTTTTGAACCACCATGATATTGCGTCAGCCATGGAAAAAAGTGGAAGAGATTAATACTGGTACACTCTTAGGCTTCACAGAACAAACTCTCCAGATAACACATTATAATCAATAATGAAGAAGTCTAAATTGCTATTTGGTCTTCTTGTATAAAAATGGAACTTTATCTAGTTACAGTATTCAACTTAATTGAAGCATCGTTGAAGAATTCTTTTCAGAAGGGAACTGTTATCCCTATGAAATGAAAACATTCATGAGGAACAGCTCGATGACTGAATAGTTCCTTCCTTTGTAATGTTAATTATTATAAAGAAGCCACAAGTAAAAAAAAGGGCTGTATCCAGTTTCAGGCACAAAACATGTAAAATATGACTTTCAGATAGGCTGTATATTTTCATTGTAAAGATCATTACCTCTCTGAGGCCAGACTCACAAAGGTGTTAAAGGATGTTAAAAATTAGCCTCAGGAGTTTTGGAACATAACTTTGCCTATACAGATTTGTAAATTTCAACCACGTGGCTATGCAAATTCACATGTAGTTTTGATATATTTTAATTAAATGTATCAACGTTAATAAATACCTTGAAACAGAGGACTTTCAGACATTAGTTTTAATGGAAAAAAAACAAACCTACTGTGCTTGTGTATACTTCTGTGTCCCCGAATAGTTCTCACTGTAGTTACATCTCATTGTTGCACGGGGAACTTGCTTAAGCATGTGCTTAGTTATACAATGACTTCAGTACGATTTTAGTCAGGAGTCTGAAGTTTAGCACATGCTTAAGTGTTTTAATGTCAAGATTATTATTTTATTTACAACACCACTGCTGACAAGTCCAGAAAAAGGGAAAGAAGACTGGAATTAATTTTTTTTAATGTACATTTCTATAAAATCTGTACTGTCTTCACAGCTTTTATATAATCAATATTGCTTTATCAGCAGTATTAGAAGTGTAGTAATTCCATCTAGATGAAAAAGCTTCTCTCATAGTCTCATGCTATCTATCTGGTTCTATAGATTAATATTAATAGTTATTAATTTCATTGCTGTAATGCCCATGGCTGAACTTTACTGATCTTCAAATGGCTCCAAAGGGCTTTCAAATTGAGTACAGGGCAAAAGACAACTAGACGGATATAAGCAGACAGAGTGTTAAAGGAAATGATGAGCTAATATTGTCAGTGTGCTAAGCAGTAGACTTAGCACAACAGCATGATAATGACTGTCAAGTGCTTTGTTGTTGTGGGGTTTTTTTGGCTGGCATCATGCTCAGAGACAGTAAAGACTACTAGCTTATATCTGATGTGACAGAAGAAAAAGAATCAGAAAAAAGGAGCACTACAAAGGACACCAAGTCAAAATTTATGACTAATCCATGTCTTTAATGAAACAGTTTATGTCATGAGTGACAAAGGGAAAGGGAAAAGTAAGAGGGACATCTCTCTATCCTATCTTTATCAAAATGTGAGCTAAAGAAAACCAAACAAAAAAACCCAACAAAAAACAAAAACTCAAAAAAACAAAGCATGAGATGATGGTCACATCATCTTATACAGCTGATAAAACATGAGTGTCCTGCTTTTCCACTGTAGTGCTGTAGGTCAACTGCCATCATTCAGAGGAGTCAGGGAAACTTCCATGTTCTAGATGAAAATAATATTTAATAATTTTTCTTTATTCTCTTTCTAAAATTTGGGGCAAACAAGAATTTCACAGATCTTTTGGGAATACCTGGAATAGATTTAAATTCCACAGCACTCTTGGCCTATCACGAACCACTCTCCTCATGAATAACTACATCATACCTGACACTTGGCAGTCTTCCAAAGGACAGTTGGTCCTAAGGAATATGAAGTATGATAAAAAAGGACTGTTGTAATGGGACAGTTGGATTAGTTTGCATGCTTTAACTATTAGAGAAAACTGCTATATGAAGGATTAAAAATAATAGTGAATGAAGAGAAGCCCTTCTCCCTTTTAGTTTTGATTATAAATGATATTTTTACTTCATAATACATGTTTCAGAGTTCTTGAGGTCAAAGATCTCTTTACTGGCAAGACAGCATATCTACAGTGCCTTGTTTACACTAATCTGTCTTGACCTGTGAAGGTCTTTTGTAGTTTGTGAAGGAAGTCATCACCTTGAATAGACAAAAAAAACCCCTTTGTCTTGTTAAGCAAGTTTTCTTTTTGCTCATTCTTTCTGTGATAAGTGAGAATGCACATTCATTCCCTCTGAGCTAGCTGTGGTCATCAACATCTTCAACATAGATTTGTGACAAGCACTGACCAGTTCTAAATAAATTACCTAAACTGGAAAAATTTGCCATTTCTCAGCACAGGACACTGTTACAGAAAAAAGGAAAGGAAAAGGAAAAGGAAAAGGAAAAGGAAAAGGAAAAGGAAAAGGAAAAGGAAAAGGAAAGGAAAATGGAACGGGAAAGGGGAAAGGGGAAAGGGGAAAGGGGAAAGGGGAAAGGGGAAAGGGGAAAGGGGAAAGGGAAAAGGGGAAAGGGGAAAGGGGAACGGGGAAAGGGGAAAGGGGAAAGGGGAAAGGGAAAGGGGAAGGGGAAAGGGGAAAGGGGAAAGGGGAAAGGGAAAAGGGGAAAGGGGAAGGGGAAAGGGGAAGGGGGAAAGGGGAAAGGGAAAGGGGAAAGGGGAAGGGGAAGGGGGAAGGGGAAGGGGGAAGGGGGAAGGGGGAAGGGGGAAGGGGGAAGGGGGAACGGGAAGGGGAAGGGGAGGGGGAACGGGGAGGGGGAGGGGGAGGGGGAACGGGGAGGGGGAGGGGAGGAAATGAACTAGAATAAAATATGCAAAGTAATGACCAGTTCCTATAACTTCCACAAAGTTGTCTTTCCTAAATTTGAAAACACTCAAGGATATTTTCATATTATGGAAGTAATACAAAGGAAGGAAAGAAGGGAAGAAAAGAGGTAAGGCAGAAATTGAGATAATCTCAGAGAAATAGTCAAGATGCTTGCTACTTGATACCTCCTGAAAAGGAACCCTTGCCTCATCACCATTTAAAAAAAATCCCTTCACTTTTATTTCATAAATATAAAACTGATGCCTTCATACTCTTACAGGATTGAACACACTACATAAAAATCTCACAAACATCATTGCATCTATCACTGTAATACCCTGGAGCTACATACACATTCTTACCTTTGTTTTCCAGAGGCAAAGAACATTGGCAGACCCAGAGGGAGTACGTGGCACTTAGAAACTGACCATGGATCTTCTATGTCCTAGCTGAAAGCCTTGCCTGCAACCTTACTCTCACTCCCCTTCAGCTTCTTTCATCTTAACTATCCTCATTAGTAGTAATAAAATGTGCATGATTAAAGCCTAATGAAGTATCAACTACATCCTTAAGCTGTTCTTTGTACTCAGAACGACTTGAGAGCTTCCTCCTAGCAGGCATTGCACTTGGAAGTGGTGCTTTTCTAGCATGACAATGTTGTCAATAGAAAGATAGTATGCTGGTTCTCTGTCATCTAATAGCTAATAGGTCACAGACCAGCCTTCTGCTTTCACAATATCATTGCCCCGTTCCCTTTCAAAAATGTAATTTCAGTTTCTCTTTAACAACATCTTTAATTATTCTACTTCTTTGGTCATGCTTCCTTCACCCTGGCTTTTTTGTGCTTTTTTTTTTGTCCTCCTTTGTTCTGTTTTTTTTATTGCATTTTCAGTTTTTCCTCTGCTCTACTCAATCGAATATGTTCAACATTTCTAAACAGTCTATGCCATGCCTCACTCTATTCACTGAATGACAGAAATATTCTGCGTGCATTTGTCTTCTCTCTCTCTCTCACTCTGTGTTTTACATTGTAAACTTATTTGCTTGAGGAGGACTATATGTTGCTTTGAGGAGAAACTCCCTTCTGCTTTGTCTGGTAGTTTTTAGCCTGAGGAATTTATTTGCAAATAAAGGATATTCTGTATTGACAAATGCAAAGAGATTTGTGTCTGTGGGACACAGGTTTTCCACTGTAAGCAAAGGGATTTTCTTCTTTCCTCTGCATCTCATCTGGAGACCAGAATAAAATAGGTATCAAGGCAGTAAGTCTGCTACATGCTCCATTCAAAACAGGTCTCATCCTCTCTATTATTCATTCCTCTTTCCAAGAGTTTATCGTTAAATTGCAATAACTTTTATGGAAGCTTTTGACAGACTTCTATAACACAGTTCACTTATTATCCATCTTGTTATCCATCAATACAGGGATAGGAGAGACAGTCTTTTAGAATGTGTTATTTTTCTCTTAAGATTTTTCCCAAGCACAGCAGAAGTAGCTTTTACTGGAAAAGGTTTCAGAAATAAAGTAGAAAAGTTGCTATATCTTCTTCAGTTCAGCAGTTTTGTTTTTTTTTTTTCTTCTCAGTGTATTGTTTGCTTTTGTCTTCTGTTTCCTAAAACACCGACAAATCGCAAACATCTTGAAACACTGCTGGTCTATATAGAAAGAGAGTAAGGAAGTATGTGAAATGGATGGCAAATTTCTTTCACTATAAAGAACTGGGTAAATGATTCCTCTTACTGTATCATCACCCCCCAGTTATCATCTAATAATTATAATAATTGTACATGTATGGAATATAATTAAAATTATAAATATATTAATTGAGTATAATAATTATAATTAATGAAAATATAATTAAAATATTATAATAACATGTTGCTTGCAAAATAGTTCATCAGTTTACATAGACCTTTAAACAACAATTCACTGTGAAACATGCCATGAAAGTTCAGATTGCTGGTTCAAGACTAATCAGAATAATTTTCATTGCATACAATCTTCAGGATTTTTGAGAACGTCTTATTTCTTCCATGAATTTCCCTTAGACTTGATCATACAGTGATAATAAAGTTATTTTTGTAGACATATGGTAGGATCAGGATGAAGATGATGAAGGGAGAAAATTACTTCATTACCAAAATTTATTGTAAAGCTAAATATTGATAATAACAACAATACATTAGCTATGGACAAACATAGGCCTCTTTCGAATCTACCTTGGTCTCAGAGGGCTATGCGATATTATTGCAATGTGAAATTTATTTATGATTTTAAGAATATGAAAAGAAGCTCTTGTTAAATATCTTATTTCATTAATTTTTATTTTAGATGTCATTTGTTACATGAAAAAAATTACAGAAATAACTGCAACTGCTAAAGTACTTATTAAAATGTTAAGATTTTGTTATTGTTCTGTTATTCTATTATTTTAAATCATGTTATATATGAAGAATAAAATCAAAGTGATTTTATAATATCCAAAATGTCTTCAATTTTCAAAACAAATTTCTGGACGACTACTGAATTCTACACGGTTCTGTTAAACAGAAATAAAGTAACATTTCTAATCTTCCAAGTTGCAGTTAAGATTTTGTTAAATCCTTTAAGTCCTTTGACATTTTATTTCATGATGGCAATTCATCCTAAATCCTTTGCACGTATGGCTAAAAGTGGTCACCTACTGTTTAACACACCATAATCCAGAATCCAACTTTAAACCCTTAGTCCTTTTAGTCTACAAATTCAATAAGGTATTAAAATGCTTTCTTACCTTAAAACAAATAAGCTCATTATGGACTTTCTTATAAGACTCTTCCTTATAAGAAAGTCCCTTTTCACATAAACTTTTTTTTTAAACTTAGTACTAATTAATATAAGAAGATTTACAATAATATAGGTTTCCAGACTTTCTAACTCTTGAGAAGCACTCCTATTGATATCTAAGATTTGGTGATTCCAGGCTTCCAGGCTCTTTGCAAAGGATGGAAAAGTTGTAATTATTCTATACTAAGAAAGAGCTCTCAGGACATCAAGGCTCCCTTGTTCTACAGGAGGAGATATTCTTGCCTAAATAAGAACATACACATCTGCCTTTAACTGCTGATGGGTTTCTCAAGAATGCAACAATCGGTTGTTACATTTCATTTACCAAAACTAAAAAAAAAAAAAAAAAAGCCAAAAAAGCCCACCAGAAAAAATGCACAGATATGTTCTCATGGTTTTGTAATATGCTTTAAATGTAATTTACTTTCCATTTTTCTTGCTTTTGTTATGAATCAAAGTGAAAACTGTCTTGAAACTTCACACAAAGGAAAGATCAGGCTGCTCAGAGTAATTCTGCTCAAGTTCACCACTATCATTTTACATGCTAAAAATATGTTTGGCTCATAGAAAGTCCTATTTGCAGTATTTATAAGAATCATACGTGCATCTTTCAAAACAATGAGACACAAATACAGACACTTTTTTTGCTGATACTTTCATGATGATGCGTACTTTTACAGTACAAAAAAATACATTAGTAGATTAGCTTTCTCATTACGAGGCAAATCTAATTTTTGGTGGCTACTGTAAACTGCATTAGCAATATTGATTGATAACTAATTATAAAAACAAACTCCTAAATAACATGTAGTATAAGCATCTAAAATGGCTAAGTAAACTGATTAACTGAACATTAGCTATTTTATTGCTTGGTCCTTACACTGCAGGAACCATTTCTTCAGTAACTTATTCATCAATGACTTTAAAAGATAAATTTTACTAGAATATGCCTCTAGCATAAGTTTTATTTTGTTATTTGTTAAGCAACTGACTATATAATGACATCTTTGCAAGTTTTTGGTGATTCAAATTCATTTTTCTAAGAGAGATGAGATGAATGGCATTGATCCAAATTGTTTTGAAGTAAATGGAAAAATTCCTTTTAACTTCAGTAGGCTGGATCAGGCTCTTGTAGAACAAGGACAAAAAGAAAGGAAATGGGATAACATATTTGAGAGGATGAGTTGAGTGCCAGTACAAAAATATACAACATAAAAAACATTTTCAGATATGTATGAATGCACTGGAAGTATAATATCTGAAACAATGCACAGACCAACAATACCACTGTGCAAGGTTTGCAGTAAGATATGTAGTTAGACATTTTTGAGACACTTGATTTAAATATCACTTTAAAAAATCATGCTAAAAATAATTGTAGTATTTTTTAAAATTACATCAGTCTGTATAATTTTTTCTTTCATTATTTATTATCTAGATTGGGGTATCCCCTAATTGCTGATCTTTGTTTTCTTCCTTTTATTTTTCTTTTTAAAACCTTTTCTCATTTCATTTGCTTTTTATTTGAGTAGGTTACATGTCACTTAACTTGAGTCACTTGGCCGAGCCCTTAGCTCCCTCTGTGGTCAATAAAGAGATGGGTTTCCACAGGGGAATATAAACCTATGATAGAAAGAGTCAATATCCTTTTTCCATTGATTTTAGAGAGAACCTGAAAAACTGGATTAGACTAGACTATTGGTTTCTAGATGCTTGAAGTCAGATAACATGAGCTCACTGCAGATACCTTGGTGAATAGGTATTGTCTTATGTAGCTTAATAATATAAGCATCCCTGTTAATTGCTGACACAACTCCATTGCACATGCATGTGGCTCGTCTGCAGCACAGAAAGTTCTGTCATATATTCCTTCTGTGTCTGATCTTTGTTTATAGACATGTATCATCCACTCGCTGTCTAGTAACATCTTTAAAACATCATGTCATTTTGTATTTCATCAGTCCTCCACACCCACTGTTCTTATTTCACCGATACACAAACGCCTATCTGGTTTCAAACCCATCTTTCTGATTTATCATTTTTCTTTATTGCTAAACATAGGGAAATTTATTAACTCTGTGTAATATTCTGACAATTTCATGCATTTTAAACTACATGTAAGAAGATATATTCTTGAAGTATACTGTATAAGATTTCATTGTATATGATTCCTGAATTGACAAAGTGCATAACCTTAAAGATATTCTTCATGTATTAAGCTCTTTTAGTGTTTATTCTTTAGCAATGATCAGTTTTCATTTGTAGAGTTTTGAGATTCAGTAAAGACAGAACCCAAAATTCCACTTCGAAAAATCATTTAAGGAATTAGAACTGCAAAGGTTTTGTGATGAATTTCAGAACTGAACTGTTGTAACTGTGATAATGAGACACTGGCTGACATTATGAGAGCAGAATAACAAAAAATGAGTGCTGTCTATTTCGCATTATAGAATACTATTTCTTATGATAGTGGATTTACTTTATTGTACAACACTATGATCACAGAGTTATTTAAATGGAATCTAACAGCAAACTTGCATGCTAGGCAAACTACTGCCCACTTTTAAAAAGAAACGAATTAAAGTTATGATTCCAGACAGATTATGGTTTCACAATAAACAGAGTGAGATAGCTCAGAATCATACTGTCTCCAGAGGCACAATCTCTGTGCGTGCTGAGAGGCTAGGTTGAAAGGAAAATCCAGTTGCTCCAATTATACCTCCTGAATCACAATGAAGCGCAGTCAATGCTGGCATTCAGACGGATATTCATGAGCCTGCCAGTGTTTTCTGGTCCCAGTAGCAAACCACCAGTATGTTACAGGGGAGTGGGGAGTGGGTAGAACACAAGACTACATGACACTCTGCAAATATTTCAGAAGGTTTTGTTTACTTCAACATGATTTATTTTGAATTTGGTTCTGGTGACTGGTATGAGCTTAAACGCCTTTTTCCTCTCCATTCCATGACAGGTTCTCCTGTGCTTTAGTTTGATATCTCTGACTGAATCAGGCAAGGCAGAGAGGTTGCCTCAAAATAACTTTGTTGATATGATGGAAAAGCACAATGTAGTCAATCATGATAAAGAAATGTGTACACACTATGTAACAAAGCACTGAGGCTTAATGAATGGTAGCCTTGCTTTGCTGTGTTTTGCTGAAGAGAACCATTTGATGAATTCTATTTCCATTAGCTAGCACTTTTTTAATTGTAGGTAGCTCAGCTCCATACAGTACAATTACCAGCTTTCCTTTCTTTTTGATATACCCATGAATTCTCAGTCCTTGTATGTTACCTAGTTATTCAGAACCAAGGGAACGCCTTTTCTCTTGATTAAACTGGTTTAAAACGAATTTTGACTTGCTTAATTAGCTTCTCTAGAACTGCTAATAACCACACATCCTCCACTGTGAACCATGTAATTATTGTGACATTAATTCTCTCCCTGGGATACTTTATTCTTGATGTGATCGTTTCTCTTTTTCGATTGCTGGCTGGTGATTTTACTACTGCAGAGTAATGAGCACCATAAGACATCTCTGACTCAGGATCTTCAGTGTCCTTCCCTATGATGCAAAGATTGTACCCATAGTAGTAACAGCATGCTGGTTACTAGTGATAAAGCATTAAAATAAAATAGAAAAAAAATTCAGCAAAGCTTTTGAAATTATTGTAACACTGTGCAACTGTTCTCCTGCATCCCTGTGTCAGCTTATCACCCCATCACATCCATACCTCAGCAAGTTTGCAAAGTGAGGACAGAATGATGAAAGAAAATATTATTTCTTTTACTTTAACAGCCAGAAATACTATAGATTTCGTAAAGAACACACCCTTATAATTCCCCCTACTTTAAGCCATGTTGCGCCAGTCTAAGGAGACAACTGTAGTTTAGTTCTTCTGGGGCAAGTCAGAGTGGCTACAGGTCTCCATAAGCTCTTTCTTCATAGCTGGGGACTAAATAGACCATTCTTTTTTCTCTTTGTCAGACACGCCACTGTTACACTGGAAGCAGGGTTGAAAGAAACACTACAATGCTTCTACATTGCTAACTATCCTATAAAGATATTTACACTGATGAGAGAGATCTGATTTTTAGACCTACAATATTGAAAAATGACTTTAATGGGTTGAACAGTCTGAATCAGTTTGTACATACAGAAGGGTTTTGGAGAACATCAATTTGAAAATTCCCGAAATGTAACAGTAAAAGGTAGCAAACAGTAAAATCAGCAGGGACATGGGCATTTCCACCCCTGACAACTTTGTGCTATCTAGGTTTGAGGAATAGCTTTTTGCTGGCTGGTGGAAAGAGAGCCTGTTACCTAGATCTCTTAAATTTTCTAAACAGCCAAGCTACATATGTGCAATACTGACTTAGATATCTGCGTGACAACTATGAAGCTACTTTTTGGTACATCATGAGCATGAGTTTTTTTTTTCTTCTAAGTTGTTGTGGGTATTGTCGCTTGATTGATTTATTTCTTAGTCGCTTTTACATTTCAGCAGACAGCCTTAAAAATAGAGACAAGTTGCAAAAAACCCCTAGAATGAGTAAGATAGTTCTGAGGAATTTAACAACCACCAGTCATCTCACTTGATTAATTCATTAATTTACCGATTCATTTTGGTGGTAAGTAATTATTCCTAAAATGTTATTGTCATTAGCTGTTTCACATAAGAAAACAGAGTTACGTATTTTCAGGACTCTGAAGGCACTACGAGCCCTTGATGGCTCTGCCCAGCCTCCCCTGGGAACTCCTCCCACCCCCGCACCTGGACGCAGAAGCCCCATTTCAGCTCAGACTGGGATCCTTAGCCCCTGCCCCATAAGAGTGCTGTTCTCCAGCCCTGTACCCGGAATGGACCTCAGGTTAATGCTTGTAGCCATGTCTCCAGCCCCATTCCTGTCCCCTTCTCCTGCTGCTGGATGATTCTGACATCGGCTTGTCACTTGCATGCCCAGGACTGCCGATAGACTCCATTACAGCACCCAGCTCTTCCCACGGTGGTCAGATCCTGAGGGATGGTGCCCACTGGTGAGAGCACTGCCAGGCCTGCGTTCACCCTTGGCTCACAGATCACAGTCCCTTAGGGAGCAGCTGGCCCTTGCTGCACCATGACACATAGCTGAACAAATGTACTCTGAGTGACATCCCCTGTCAGTGGCTCCAGGGCGCAAATTTTATTTGTAAGTGGTTTTTGAAAGTGCACCATAACCTTCTCAGTGTGATAGACAGCTCTTTCCTTTACTGAAGACTTCATTTTACACTTTGTGATTCTTAATCTCCAGAGAACATTATTTCAATAATCATTACTACTCATTTATTATTTAATAATCTCAAATTTGTACATACAGTACAAGTCATGCAATAGCGTTTTTCCATAAATGATCACAACAAATCTGAATTTACTTCAGTATTAACTACCACTACTTCCACGCTACATATGATCAGATTTTTTTTGTTTTTCATTGCTAAGGCTTGTTATACAAATTTATATTGCCTGCATCTGGCTTGTTAAAATTTAATTTACAGTTTCTGCCTCAAGAGGATAAGAAGTGGAGTCTGTGTGCTCCATTGTATATCCCTGAGAAACAATTCACTTCTGAACTCTGAATTTTTTCATGGAAAATTGGTTCTGTAATAAAAAAATAAACACATTTGTTTTCATGAAATGCTGTAGGGGAAAAAAAATCATCATTTCTTTCCAGACAAATAAGCTATAATGGAACCAGTCACTGTATTAGAAGTTGTCATTTTGTATTTTACACAGCAATACCTTTAACCCCTCATTTGTTATCAAATCCATGTCATGAACATCCATTTTTGTTAAATAACATCTGATAATTGGAATAATACAAAATAATAATTTTCATATAGCAATGCAATGGGGTGGAGAGAGGGAGGGAGGAAACCCAGCAACATATAAGCAAAAATTCCTGCTCCGAATGGAAGTTCTAGGTATTTTCCTTTCATCTTTCCATCCTCTATTCTAAGTACATTTTCATTACCCGAATCACTGTAAAGGCATTTTTTTCTGTTTTCTTTCATTTGTAATGACTTAATTCTCCATCTGTGGTCACTACTCTTGAATGCCCTTTTGTAAAGATTCAGTTTACAAAAACATAAAACACATTGCATCAACTTCCCACTTGTCTTCTGCCATTCAGGAAAAGTTGTCTTGATCCTTCACTGCCACTAGTTTATCACTAGGTTTTTTTAATTTAAAGAAGGGGGCACTTTCATATTTATATTTACATAGATGTAGTATCTTCACTTCCTTGCCCGTTTATAAGGCTGCCAGTCAAAAGCATCCAAACGGATTAAAATCCAGGTAGCACAGTGCTACCATGACAGGATGGATTGCCTAGGGCTCTGAGGAAGAAATAGAAAAGTTGGGCTTTTTGAGAGCCTTGGAATAGTAAACCTGAAAGTTGAGTTAGTTATTTTGTTGCTTGCATTATTTTTTTTTGAGATTATCTTCTTAAATTATAAATTAAATCATTTTCTAAAGCAGCAGCACCTTCCTTGGAGAAGGTTTTGTAGCTTACTATGTCTGCCTTTGCTTTAGATGGCTACAGTTCAGAATCTAAGCCAAGAACAAAAGAATCAAATAATTCCAGAGAAAAAAACAGGTCAAAGTAGAGACCTGAAGCCCAGAACAAACACCCTGTGAAAGTCATGAGAGTTCAGAGATGCAGGCTGTCCACAGTACAGAATAGACTTACAATCAGCTTGGGTCTGGCATTGTGTCATTAAGTCAATTGCTTCTTGTCACTGACATGCATCATTGCTACTACACTGTACCCCAAGAAGGTGATATACCTGGGCTTCATAACTACTGGACATCCATTCTTGTTTTATTCTTTCATATTGTTCTTAAGTGTAAACCCAATTTTATTCCTTCAGAATAAGCTAATAAATCTCTAAGACTCTCCAAGGGGCAAAAGAAAGGGTCCGCTTAGCTAAAAAAAGCAGTAAAAAAGAAAAGTCTAGTTGGATACCTGTGACTAGTGGTGTACCAGGGATCAATACCAGGTCCAGTCCTGTTTAACATCTTCATCAATGATCTGGATGACAGGGCAGAGTGTACCCTCAGCAAGTTTTCAAACAACACCAAATTGTGAGGAGTGGCTGACACACCGAGGGTTGTGCTGCCATCCAGAAGGACTTCGAGAGGCTGAAGAAATGGGCCAACAGGAACCCCGAAAGGAGAAGTGCAAAGTCCTGCTCCTGGAGAGGAACAATACCATGCACTAATATATGCTGGGGGCTACCCAGCTTGGCAAAAAAGGACCTGGGGGTCTTGGTGGACACCAGGTTGAACATGAGCCAGCAACGTGCCCTTGCTGCAAAGAAGGTGACTGGTATCCTGGGCTACGTTAGGCAAAGTATTGCCTGCAGGTCGAGGGAGGTGATCCTTCACCTTTATTCAGCACTGGTGAGGCCACACCTGCAGTACTGTGTCCAGATTTGGGCTCCTCAGTACAAGAAAGACATAGACATACAAGGGAGAGTCCAACAAAGTGCCACAAGCATGATGGACTGGTGTACCTCACAGATGAGAAAAGGCTGAGAGAGCTGGTACTGTTTAGCCCAGAGAAGGCTGAGAGGGGAATCTTGTCAATGCATATAAATACCTGCAGGGTGGGTGCAAAGAGGACAGAGCCAGGCTTTGTTCAGTGGTACCCAGTGACAGGACAAGAGGCAACTCTGTGAAATTACTTTTTCTCTTTTTTCATTGTAGCTAGGGCACCATTGATGGGCTGCAGCAAAAGTGCTGCATTTTTCATGCTGAGTTTTATATAGGCTTGGAGTCAGGAAGTGAGGGTCAACCTCACTATCTCTACAAACACATTTATAGATTTGGAGTGGGATGCATTAGTAAAATCAAATTAAATGGCCATATAGAAACCTTTGGCACTCCTTGGAGAAAGCAATTTATACTATAGGTTTGCTAAGGTGTGCCATCTCTACAGAACATAAGGAAGGCTGGTAAAACAGTTTTCTTACTGTTAACTATATATGTTAGCAATCTGATAAGTTGATATTCTCATATAGTGGTTAATATTCAGTATTAGTTGATATTCAGTTTATCAGCTGATAATATAGAACACTGAGTTTAATCTATTTTCTGATGGACATAAAATCAAGTGAAAAAATTGCTTTTCTTGAAACACACAAAGCCTTTTAATTAAATGAATTTAAATACAGTTTTCTTAGCTGAAAGCTATTGATAAATCTTGAACTAGTGTAGAATCAGCTGCAGTGGCAATTCTTTCTGTTTGTGGCTTATTATCATTATTATTATCATCATTATTATTATTATTATTATTTCCTAGCCTTTTGGCCAAAATACTATATACATACACAAAACCTGATTGTTGACAACTGATTGTTCCTTACACAGTCCTCTCTTACTGATTCCTTTTTAGTCTCTTAAATAAATGCATGAACTGCACTCGCATAATTTAAATTGCAATAATTTAATCAGAAAAATATCACACAAATTATCATTAGAAGCTACCACAAAACTCACCCAGCAAAATTGAAGTAATATGGCATTTTAGTTTAGGACAATACTATAAAGATTTCCTTAAGAAGATTGGACTAGATAAATCTGTTTAACTCTTCAGCGTGTTATAGCAAGAGGAATTTTTACTGAAAATGCTACAGGTATAGCAATTTAGATGGTGCATCTGTACCTGTTTCTTGAGGCTTTTAAATGGATGTTTCATCTGTATCTGTTTTTTTGAGGCTTTTAAATGTAAGATCTTTATTTAGTCACACAATTTTTCAGACTAAGCATACTTAAAAAAGAACCGACGACCTTCCAAACTAAATTAGAAACAGAGCAGAGCCTTTATGATTAAAAGCATTGTAGGGAACGGCGTACGGAAGATCTCGGGTTGTACGGAAAGAATAGGGACCGAAACTGCTGATGTGGGGAACACGCCTCGGTTAGCAAACATATCTTTGTATCTGAGCTTAACAATAAGGAAGTAACTGGCTTGCTAAGGGCGGGCGCTTTTGGGCAAGTGGAAAATTACCAGTAGGCGGTAACGAAGCCGGAAGATATATAAGGCTGTTGCGCAGCTAAAATAAACGCCATTTGCAGCATCCTCATATTGGTGTTTGTGCTCTTTTGGCCCAGAGGCTGGGGATGCCTCTGTGTCGCCTCCGCCGGACGGGTTCTTGCTGATCAAAGGCAACAAGTGGTGACCCCGACGTGATACTCGGAGGCGGCGGACCGCGGGCGGTCGTTGGATCTTCAGATCATGGATTCGATAATTAAGGTCGTACAGACGTGTGCTCGCGAATGGGGTGTTTCTGTGAAAACAGCAGCAGTTAAGAACTGCATCGAGCGGCTCCTGAAAGAGGGGGCGGTCAGTTGTCCCGGGGAGGTTTTACTTCCCGACAACTGGAATGCCTGCACTATGGTGCTGGCGGAGCATGAGATGCATGCTCGGAATGCGAAGGACTTAAAAACATGGGGAGTGATCAAGGCTCTATTGACACGGGTGCAGGAAGAGAGGGAAACGTGGCAGGCGGCAAGGGAAGCGCTCTGGACAGGGGTGGTGGCATCAGAAGGAGAGAGCAAGAGGGATGACTGTGACCCAAGTGACGGGGCAAAGGAGGAGTCACCGGGGGTATACCCGACACAAAAACCAAAAACGGAGAGGGAGGTGTTGAAAACCTTCACCCCTCCATCGTCCAGCCTCGAGCGAAGGCAACAGTGGACGGAAAAGGGAGATGGGGTAATGAGACCCAGGGCTAAGAACAAGGAAAAAAGGAAGAAGGGAGAACCTGAATTGGTCGACCCCTTAGACTGGATCCCGGGAGCGGTAATTCGTAGGAATGAACCTGAGGAGGATGGGAATGATATTGACGGCGCGGCAGAGGGCAAGCCAACGCCCAGCAGTAAGACTCTGTCCCCGGTAAAAGAGGAAATAGGGTCTGAAGACTCTGACTCAGATTCCCCATCTGACTCAGACGACTCTATCACAGAGATCACGAGACGGATGCAGGGACTGGGTCGCCCTCGAGAGCCAATAGGCAAGGAGCCTGGGCACATAGAACCAAATAAGGCAAGACAAGAAATAAGTACACTACTTACTACATTGAAACAGGAAATGCGGCGGCAGAGAACGATGCTGTCCAAAATGGAGAAGGAAAAGGGGAACCAGGGCAAACCGAAGGAAATACCATTAACGGACTGGAGAGTAATAGCCACCGAGTGCTCACTGAGTGGTTTAAAGGTCCAGGTTGTCTTAGTTGTCAGATCACCGTGGGTACGGACGGCTCCGAAAAAAGCTGAGGAGCGGGGAGTGAGAAAAATAGATACAGATCCATCAGAACCGGGAGTGCGCCCTAAAACACGAACTCGATTTGAACTAATTGATTCAGACGCTGAACAGGAGACTTGGCAGAAACCCCCTCCGAAACCCCCTCCCTCTCATTGATCTCTACATGCTTTATACCCACCTTTACCGGATTCGCCATTTACAGAGTCAGCAGTACCAGAGTCACAAGGACTTAAAGGACTGTTACCATCACGAAATGGACACGAAATTGACGTTACAGAGCTTGGTAGACGACTGGAAGAATTAAAGACGGAATTGCAGCAACATCGTCCAGCCAACGCCTCGGGACGCGTGACTATGTCTCCCCCAAAAACCACCCTCTGTGTTCGAGACCAGTAATAGGGCCACCTCAACCTCCTTTACAACTCCCTACTCCACCTTTAGATCAGGGCGGGGGGGGAGGTTTGCGTCCATCTGGTAACGTGGGAGGTGAGGGAGGAGTGAAATGGAAAACTGTAAAGGGGTCATTCGAGATGTGTTATTAGAAGGAGTTGTAATTCCACGGGCATGTCCGGTGATTGTGGGTGCGGGTCCTGAGGGAAGAAATATTTGGCAACTGTTAGATTAGAAAATTATAAAAGAAGCATTGTTACTATAGTTGGCGAAAGACAGCACAGGTGAGGACTGCAGAAAAGTTGTTGCAGGGATGACAAATAGTAATGCCACCTTAACTGAGCTAATGGATGCTTGTGAGAAAATAGGAACCACTACATTTCAGATGGAGCATTTAACAAAAAACTTTTGCGGCGGCAGTTAAGGTAGTTCATTGTTGTTATACATGCGAACAGGAAAGTCACTTTAAGAAAAACTGCCTTAAGAAGTTGAAGCTGAGTGGGAGAGATAACTCTGTTTTGACGTGTCATTGCTGTGGGAAACTAGGACATTTTGTGAAGCTGTGCAAGTCTCAGTATAATGCTCAAGGTCAGCTGATAACAACCAGCTGCAGAATACAGGGAAACTGGAGAAAAAACGCGGGGGGGGAATCGTAAATCGTATGCTGACACAACCAGTTCCAGGCCTATGCAGTTAACTCGCAGCCCAAACCGCAGGGAGCGCAGGACTGGTGTTTCCACACGGGGTTAACCTGTGCGGCTGCCAAGCCTTGGACCTGTGGCAAACAGGGATAATGCTAATGCTGATTGTCAAAAGATCATTGAAGCTTTACCTGGAAAAACAGATTTGAATGCTATGATAGAGGCATGTGCAAAAGTGGGTACTGTGGAACATAAGGCTCAAGTTATGGCTGCGGCCGTACTTGGGGCTTACGTCGTCACAATTGCAGTCTCTATTCCAATTGTTAGCAGGGGACAAAACTTTAACAGCGCCACGACACACTACTTCAGAGGTACAGCAACTGATTACAGAAATAGAAAGCAGGCTACATTCCAAATTTGTACATCGTATTGATTTGAATCAGGAAATACAAATTATCACTTTGTTTGATAGGCAAATTCCGTATGCAATAATTGGTCAATGGAATTCAGAATAATCAACTTCATTACATATATTGGAATGACATGATTGCAGAGCTATTGGCACAGATTATTCATCAAAGGACGGATGCGATGTCGGGAGCTTGTGGCCAGAGATCCTGCATCACTAACCGTCCCTATTTTGCAGCTCAATATTTTGAGTGGTGTATGGCTAATAGCTTTGCTTTGCAAACAGCTATGGAGAATTTCTCGGGACAGGTTGTTTACCACTTGCCCTCCCATCCTGTTATAAAGTTGAGTGTGGGACTTCCAATTGCCACAGGGGTGTGGTGCGCAGACACTCCTGTGGATGGAATTACCATTTTTACGGATGGATCTGGGAACAGAGGCAAGGCGGGCCTTGTCTGGTATTCTGATGGCAAGTGGGAATCTATGGTAATACAACAAAAGGGTTCACCTCAGGTGGTAGAATTACGAGCTGTATTGAAAATATTTCAGAATTTTCCCATTCCCTTTAATTTGGTTACTGATTCAGCATATGTAGCTGGCATTGTAAAACAATTGGATAGATCTGTTATAGACAATACATGTAACCAGTGTGTTTTTGAATTGCTGCGAGCTCCGTGGCAAGAAATTCAAATCTGAACTGCATTGTTTTATGTTTTATATGTAAGGAATCATACAAATTTGCCTGGGTTTATTGCAGAAGGCAATACTCGAGTGTACTCTTTGGTTTTTCATCCTAAAACAACACTTTGTACCACAGTGGAAGCAATAACACAATTGCTTATCAAAGTACATAAAAGGACAATTGTTAACACATTTGCCAAAAGATAAAAAGCTACAGTTTATTTGCAAACAGGATTGGGAAGAAAAAACCTATCAGATCAGAGATACCTATGACTGGACTAACTGTTTTTACTGATGCAGGAAAGCGATCACATTCAGCAGTTATTACCTGACAAAAGGATGGACAATGGAAACATTGTAAATTCTCAGGAATTTACTGAGGACTCATTGCAGACACTTGAATTTTTTGCAATATATCAGGTTTTTATAAAATGGAAGGATTTACCTATAAATATTGTAACAGGGATTCTCTGACTGGGCTCTGCGAGACACAGGGAACCAGGTTTAAATAAGAAACAAAAACACAGAATTAAGATTCTTGGGGAGGGGTAAGGATTCCCAGACGTAATTCCTGTCAACTACCAATCTCACATTTTACATCGCCCTCTTTATTCTTTAAATCATTTTACCTGGGGAGACCACGAGCGTGCCCCAATCGAGCGACATTGGGGTCCAGGGGTGCCAGAAGTGGGCCCCCAGTCAAGGTTTGGTTCCCTGGGACAGCGGAGTGGGAAACAGGTTGGGAGCTGCTACATCACGGGAAGGGGTATGCCGCCATCAAACTATGCCGCCATCAAACGGGATGATGTTATACAGTGGGTCCCTACACGCTGTTTGCGCTCTGATTTAAAACAAAATCCTAACCCGAAGTAATATGTACACTGTCCGAGCTTTATGTTTTGCAGGAGTACCTGTGGGGGAAGCCGAAACAGCACCAGCCTCGACCTTCAGACGTGAGGAGTCATGACAGTACAGAGAGTCTGGTAAAGCGGCGGGGTGCCAAGAAAGATGAGGAACGGCGGCCGTTGCTGAGTGAAACAAAAGCTTTAAACAATGCGCTTATTATTAGCTTGCTTTTGCTTTGCATCTCAGGAGTTGCAGGGGAATCTTACTGGAGAACCTGGGCTCGGGATGTTGTATCTGCCAGCTATGCTTATGCTTTGACGCAAGGCTCCAGAATCAGCGATACGATCTCGACCGAAGAATACTTGGGAGAGAGCTTTATGAAGAAGCTCTTCAACAGATGTAGAGAACGACAAAAAACACGGGGAGGGGGAGATGTAGGGAACGGCGTACGGAAGATCTCGGGTTGTACGGAAAGAATAGGGACCGAAACTGCTGATGTGGGGAACACGCCTCGGTTAGCAAACATATCTTTGTATCTGAGCTTAACAATAAGGAAGTAACTGGCTTGCTAAGGGCGGGCGCTTTTGGGCAAGTGGAAAATTACCAGTAGGCGGTAACAAAGCCGGAAGATATATAAGGCTGTTGCGCAGCTAAAATAAACGCCATTTGCAGCATCCTCATATTGGTGTTTGTGCTCTTTTGGCCCAGAGGCTGGGGATGCCTCTGTGTCGCCTCCGCCGGACGGGTTCTTGCTGATCAAAGGCAACAAAGCATATACATCAGAGACGGATTTGGCCTTCCTGTTTCTTAATAATGAAGAAAATGTATGAAAGTAAAATAAAGTGTGCTTTTGGACCGCTTTGGTATAGGGTAAGATTATGGGGTTTTATTTAGTCAGTCCTCCTATCAGCCTATATTTATGTTATGCTTCAATACTCTCCATGATACTGTCCTTCAAAAATGTTACTCATTTATGCCTTTCCTCCTGGCCTCTTTTCATCATGCAACAAGACAACACTGGAGATATATCATTATGCTGCAACTATGGTTAAAGAAATGTGAATAATGCCCAAGCATTAAATTAGCAATCAGTCTGCTGGCTCTTGTTAGGAATGGTCCACCCATTTCATTATCTAGGCACTACTTCAGTAGCTTGCAGCAGACGAGGGGGTGAAAGGCATCTCTTTTCTCACGTGTGAATAAAAAAACCTCAGTACCCCAGCAGGTGAATGGGCAGCAGGTGAAAAAATAGTGCCAATGGAAACACTCCTCTCCGAGCTCCCCCCAAATCAGCAGTCATTCTTAGCCGGTTTGTTAAATATGTGTGAAGGAATCACGTAATGGTGGCTCCTCCCTGGGAGGGGAGAGGTAGGTTTCCTCATGGAGCCTGGCAACCTCCCACATACCTCTCCCAGGCACCTTGCCGTCACTCCCAGCAGCGCTCAAGCCCCCCGCCCCTCCTGCCCGGCGGCACCCCGCCGCCGTGGACCCCCGCTCCCTGCTCTGGGCCCGGCCACCACGGCCCACGGCCTCCGGGTGGCCGCTGCCAGCGCCCAACTGCCGCGAGGCGCCTGTTGCCAGGCAACGGCCCCCCGGGCCGCCTGGCGTGCGGGGCGGACTCCGCGGGGGACCCCACTGCCCCGGCCCGGCCCGGCCCCGCCGTGGGCCCCGCCGTGGGCCCCGCCGTGGGCCCCGCCGTGAGCCCCGCTCAGGCCCCGCCGCTTCGCGCTCGGCCAAGGTCATCACTGTCGCTCCTCCCGCTGCGGAGGGAAGTCGGTTGCCACCACCCCCTTCGTGGCTGCCGCGCTGATCGATCTGACACCCTCGCACTCCCCCGCGCCACGGGCTCCCCATTCCCACTGGAAAGGGGAATAAATACTCACCCGGTATGAAATACGCCCGGGGACACGTACACGCGTGGACACCCCACCAACAGGGTTTCTGAGAGTGCAGATGTCTGAATACATTGCTGTGTACTCAGGCTGTGAGTGCATAGTTCTACAGGGGGATTACAGGGCACCTCCGCTAAAGTTGACCTTTTTTTTCTTTTTTGTTTTCCTTACATCATCTGTATAATTTATGAGTTACCAGAGCTATTATTATCCAAAATCAGAATTACTCACAAACAAATAGCTGCTATATAGTTATTACCACAGTGGTGTGTGAATAGCGTTTTTTTTTAAAGTATGGCATGGTTTTCTTAGTTTAGTTATATTAAAACAATGTTTTTGCTAAATTTCTTTCTTCCATTTTTAGGTTTTTTTTTCATTGATTGTTTTCATTTATTTATTGGGGTAATTTAAGAGTAAAAATAGTGCTTGAAGTGAAAAGTCAGTGTTTTAGCTTTGACAATGACAACAGGAAATACTTCCTCCTTTATATCCTTTATTTTTCCTGATGAATTTGTTATATTTAACTCAAGTTAGCAAGTTTTTCGGATGCCAGAAACTAATGTTTTGTCAAATACACTTTTTGTAAGGGGGAAAATAACCCAAACAAACCCTCAGGTTAACATATGTAGATGTTTGTCACCGTGCCAGGTTAAGCTGAAAGACTATCGAAGGCATCCATTTTAGTACACAGACCAAGCGCTTTGATCGGTGAAAAACCATAACCCAAACCAATTTGATCCCACAACACACTGCTCCCAAGAATAGATACAAAAAACACTATCACTCCCCCCCATCACAGCGGAAGAAGCATAAAAAGTCTGAGGGCAGGCATATATTGTTGTGTATTATAACCATGAAAATATGGTTTTACTGAACTATACAGAAAATACACTTCTTAGGTATAGTCAGTTTATAAGCAAGGATGTAGTTGCTTATAATCAGGCAACAGGCTAGTAAACAGACATCTAAGGCTCTATTTGGTAGGTGGTTTGGGATGACCCTTTCTTTTTCTTACAGATATTACTGGGAGGAGGACTCCCAGAAAGAACTACCTAGTTAAGCTTTTATCTTTAAGAGTTTGAAAATTGAACAGCAAACCATGGGAGCTTAATAGCAGTGCATTATCTATACACACATATATATTATTAATATATTTTTTTCCTTAAACCTCCGTCAGGATAGAAGCAAAAGAAAAAAGCTAATAAAAATAATGACATTTATTTTACATCTGTTTCTATTTGAAGTTCCTACTCATCGTATGGAATGGCTGAAATGGCAGCAAAATATCCACAGTGAATAGCAGTTAGGGTTTGAGGTTGGTATTGAATCAGAATTCATATTTACATTTTATAATGTCAGAATCTTATCAGCAGTTCTCTTAGTGGCTACTGATGACAAAGCAGCACCCAGAAACTCAGAGTAATATTGGAAACTCATTTTATTAGGATCTATACAAATATATAATAAAAGAGAGTCCCTGCCCCAAGCTATTTTTAGTATAAATAGGCAAGACGGAATATGTGGAAAATTAAGTAAGAGAAAAGAAAAGGTAAAACAAATTAAATAATTCCCAAAGGCTACACAACACAACTATTATGAAGCAGAAAACAGTCCCTGAATTCTGATCCACTGTACACCTAGACCCCTTGTGACACAGATTTCATTAGATTATTATCCTATAGAAAGTTCTCTTTCAGACCCTGCCTGCATTTGGCTGAGAACTGAAACATAGAAGCTGAAGATTTACCTGGTCTATGCCTTCAGAGTGTATGAAGCCTCATGCAGGATAAAAGCTGTTTATCACAGCCTAGGGAAGAGAAAGGCTGGTGGCAGGCATCAAAATTTGCATCATAGATAATAAGCAGCAAAGATTGCTTACTTAGCGTTGTGCTACAGCTGAATGTAAAGATGACATGTATTACCTCCCCTGACAAAGGAGGTGATTTCCTGTGTCTTTACCACTCATATTAGTATACCATGTGCAAAAGAAGTAACATTTCAGAGAATAAGAACTGATATCAAACATGGGCACCCATATTTTTCAGGTGATGCAACCAAATACATCATTATGATCTGGATTTTAACCTAGTATATACTTTAGACCATACTTAAATGGTCATTATGAGGCATACCTCATCCTTGTAGGCCAATTTTCGTCCAGTTCATTTTCTTTTCCTTTCCTTAACTGACTGCGGGTGGGGGGTGTTGTGATTCTCTGTGATTTTCTTCTTCTCTTTTAAAATTTACGTTTTTTTGAATCTTGAAAACTTTTTGATTTTCTCTTCCTCCCTCCCCACCCCTTCTTCTCCTTAAATGTTTTTTTAAGCACCAGAGCTGACTTTTACCCATTTTTTCTCTTGCATGGTACTGCAGCTCATTGTATTTTTCTTTGGCAGCGTGGGTCAAAGCTATCTTACTCTGTTCACACAGTTTGTTCTGATTACCTTTTCATTTCCACACTGTTGCTCACTGTTACAAGGACCTCTTCGTACTGTTGTTAAAATGCTTTGCGGAAATCACATTCTGTGATTCTGTGAAGTCAATCAACAATATCCCCATTGTGGCTGCAAGACTTTTTTAGAAGAAAACCTACTGTTAAGTGAGACTTCTATTTTTTCCTATGTACTCAAGTGAACGCTTCTTGCTAAATACAGGCATTAAAACCAGATGAGTCGCAACTTCTCATCTTGAAATGACCACCTGCTCTATTGATTTTTTCATCAGCCTAGTCAGTAAATGTTTTAGCTGCATATATTCTTTCTTACAAGGCATGTTATATTTTGGAGATGTCTTTTTTCACTGTCTTTGATTTTCTGTACTACCTATTCCAGCCTGATTCATCAATGACATTGTCTCTACAAGGGCTGCTAATCATGTCTTTGTTTTAAACTCTAAGAGTCTGTTCTTTACAGACATACTCTTGATCTTTATCTTTTGCAATCCACTTTGTATGGAGAGCTTCTCTCCTTTAGTTGTACTGTGTCATTTATGTCCTGCTTTGATTACTATCCTGTTCATTACATCTTCTGGGGATCCTCTTCCCATCTGCTTTCTCTCAGGGTGTTGACTGAAGGATTTTGTCCCTGTTAGAATTTTCTGTGCCAACAAGTCTCTATTATACTTCCTTAGTGCTCACCATCTAGTCTGCCCAGTGTCCTGTTTCTCCCTGCCTATGATACATCCTCAGGGAAATGCTGCTGGTAGTCTGTTCTTTTGTCTTGAATCTTTCTTCCAAAATCTTCTTTGACACTTTTCTATCATCTCACACAACTAACCAGTCACCCTGTCCTCACAGTCCTGTGGTTATTTTTTGCTTTCTGCTTTTCTTTCCATAAGCCTTCCCGGATCTCATTATTTCATTCTTAGCAATGTTTTGAAATCCCATTTCTTACATCAGTTTCACACTGTAAAAATCCTGGAACATGCATTTGTCTTTCTCACATGTCTTTCTGACCATTTTCTGTTCTGACAGTGTACCACTCCTCTAGTCCATCCAGTGTGCAACAGAGATGAAACTATTTCTAACCTGTTGCTCAGCCATGTAAGCCTCTAAATCCAGTTCTGGAGTCTTTTCACTCACTCATTCTTTTTAGCATAAAATTCATACTTATTGAGCTCTATATACTTCATTTTTCTTATTTACATAATCAAGCATGTATAACAGGTATGACAGAAATTTGTGCATTCCAGTAGAATTAATGTTCTGCTGGGAAGTCCTTAGCGGGTAGTGCAGGAGATAGATACAGACCAGAGCATTCCTGAGGATTTTTTTACCCATGTCAGGATGGGCCTGAGCCCATGGTCATGTTCATAGATGCAACATCTGAGCATTGTCAGAACTCTGCACAGATTTAAAATCAAATTTTAACAGAATACTTGCTCTTGCTGGTTTTTGAGACATACCTTTATCTGATGTTGTATTTAATACCTGCTCCATATTCTCAGAATAGAGGTATCAATTTAACTATTAACTCTTCTTTGTTGAAGATTATAGCCCTGAGATAATTTTAACTAATTTTAATGTTCTGTAGAATATTATCGTGGAATATGCAACTGTCTATCTGAAATGTTGCTGTCTTCCTACAGGAGTTTACAACCTCCTTCATTTCCTACAGATCTGAGGGACACAGACAGATTTGTAGGTAGATGCATATACATATTTTAAATCACTGTTTGTGGGTAACCTTATCATACTGGATATGGAGCAGGAAAAAAAAAAGGCACTTTTCAGCTGAAAGAATACATATGATGGATTCAGTAGCTAATCCTGAAGACAAAGTATATACACAAAAAAATATAAGTCAAAGAATGGATAGATGGATCTAAAAGAAACACCTTCTTGTCTATCAAAAGAGGGGGAAAATATCCTAGAACAATAAACCCCACATATTCTACTGGGATGTGGGAAATGTTTTTTTTCAATAACAGATTTGGTATTCTATCAGTAGCAGAATCTATGACAACTTACAGTGAGAAAGACAGGTTTAGAACAATCTTTTATATGCATATGCTGAGGTGCTGAGTTTTCTGAGAGTGTGGGGCTTTTTGTTTGGTTGATTTTGTTTGTGGGGGTTTTTTTAAACTCTAGAATACATTCAGGTTCAAAACAAAGCATTTAGAACATATGGATCTTGGAAAAGACCAAACTGCAGAGGAAGTTTATTAAAAAAATCAAATTAAAACATTAAGAATGAATTACTAGTAACTAGATTCTAATCAGTGAAAATCATAAAAGGGTCTTATACAAAAAAAACAAATACACACAGTATAGTTAAGAAACAGCTGCTTGATCCTTTTTTTTAAATGTTACACTGTTTATTCCAATAAAACACACAGATTATGGTTTGTGCATTGTGGTTTTGTTTTTTTTTAATAACAGTACAGCCATTAAGACTGGGATAAACAACAGTTATCCTGTAACATTTCTCATTTTGAAGGATTCTGAAATATATTACAAACATAATCCAATACAATGTAAAGTGAAGACCTCAGTTGTCATGAAGACAGACACAGTTTAAAACAGAAAAAAGATATGGCATCCAAATGAAATTTCAGAGGCAGTTATTAAGGAGAAAGAAAGTAACAAAACTGGTTAGAATTTGTCCAAAACACTCAAGTTAACAGTGCTGCTTCTTTCAAGATGGTCAGTGTGTTTTAGTCATAAGCAATGTAACTGATTGGCCCAAAGGGAATAAAAAGATGGTTTGTTTCTGGTTGTCAGCATATTTTTACTGTGACAACATTTTTCCTAACCAGCTATAATCAACTCAAGCAGCAACAGTCTCTCTGCTTCACAGCTCCCCATAGCATGGTGCTCCTGTCTCCTTTCCCATCATGTTGCCATGGCTGTCAACCATTCAGTAGAACTCCAGAATCAGAACTGTCACAGAAACACAAATATAAAATCAAATTGTCAAACTGCCAAAGATTTCACTGTGATGATATTTTCTTGTTAAAGCCAGTCTAGTTTTAAATGTCCTAATCAATGGAACATTTTCTACTTCCCATAGGGAAGTTACAGAAAAATGTTAGAAACATTTTCCATATGCAGATATTTTTTCTTTAGTACAGTCCTCCTGTACTGCCTCAGAGGGAGCTATATTGATTGTTGAATCTCCACCTGGTCTTTTATAACTAGCTAATTTTGTAGAGGTGCTGTAAGTTAACCCGCAGCTAAGCACCCCACAGTTGCTCACTCATGCTCCCCCACACCCCAGCAGGCTGGAGGAGAGAATAAGAGCAAAAGCAAGAAAACTCATGGGTTGAGATAAAGATAGTTTAACAAGAAAAGCAAAGAGGAAAAAGACAGGAAAAAAACGACAAAACCAAAGCAAGTTATGCAAAGGCAATCACTCACCACCTCCCAGCCAGTGTCTGAGCAATGGCTACCTTTCCCCCACAAAAAAAAATAACTCTGCTTCTTTTTACTGCTGAGTATGATGTTATATAGCATGGGATATCCCTTTGGTGAGCTCAAATCAGCTGTCCTGGTTGTGTCCCCTCTCAGCTTCTTGCGCACTCCCAACATACTCACTGGGGAGGCAGAGTTGGAAAAAGAGAAAGGCCTCCATGCTACGCAAACATTGTTAAGCAATAGGCAAAAGGTTGTGTTATCAACACTGTTTTAGTCACAAATGCAGAACACAGCACCATACTGGCTGCTGCAAAGAAAATTAACTCCATTCCAGCCAGACCCAGTACAAGAGGTCACCCAAACAAGTAGCCCCTCATCCTACCTTAAGCTAAAGAATAAAGTTAGAAACTTTGTAGCATGGTGTGCTGGTTTTGGCTGAGATAGAGTTAATTTTCTTCATAGTAACTAGTATGGGGCTATATTTTGGATTTGTGCTGAAAACAGTGTTGATAATACAGGGATGTTTTCATTATTGCTGAGCAGTGCTTACACAGAGTCAAGGCCTTTTCTGCTTCTCCTACCACCCCACCAGCAAGTAGGCTGGGGATGCACAAGAAGTTGGGAGGAGACACAGCTGGGACAGCTGACCCCAACTAACAAAAGAGATATTCCAGACCATATGACGTCATGCTCAGCATATGAAGCTGTGGGAAGAAGAAGGAAAGGAGGGATGTTCAGAATGATGGCATTTGTTTTCCCAAGTAACTGTTACGCATGATGGAGCCCTGCTTTCCTGGAGACGGCTGAACACCTGCCTGCATATGGGAAGTAGTGAATGAATTCCTTGTTTTGCTTTGCTTGCACACGCAGCTTTTGCTTTCCCTATTAAACTGTCTTTCTCTCAACCCATGAGTTTTTTCACTTTTACTCTTCTGATCCTCTCCCCCATCCCACTGGGCGTGAGTGAGCAAGAGGCTGTGTGGTACTTAGTTGCCAGCTGGGGTTAAACCACGACATGTGGGGATGCCAGGATAATCAGTAAGTGCAGTCTTATTTGGTAAGATTTCAGGTGCACTGGTCATGAACTTCAGAAGAAGTTGGAAAAACATGGAACTTGCTGTATATATGCTTATTCTAGGTGTTTATTGTCCTGAGGGACTCCCAGGACGAGCTGGGACCATCACAGTGCAGGGGAGAATGTAATCTCTATGCAACAGGATGACAAAAAAGTATTCAGCCCTGTCTCACTGGAGAATTCTCTAGTAGCTTTAGGGCTGCTTTAAACCACAAGAGTAACACAAAAAAGATTTAATGCAGCTACTAATAATGACTGAAATCTCCAAAGAATTTCAACTTTTCTGCATTTTGGAAAAGAAAAAGCTTTAGACTCCAAGAAGATATTTTAGCAATACTTGTAAATGACTGTAGTCATACTATGAGGACATTCAGAAGCTTTAGCTGTGGCACCACAAGTAAATGTAATGGGTATTACAATCAATAGTTCAATGTGTAAGGCAAAACCATTTCTATTTTATAAGCCTGTATACTACAAGTATCTTTAAATCAGTTCAGCAGTTGACAGGAAGCAATGTTCCAGCTTTAGTACCAATTCAGTGTTTATACAGGTTGCATTTACAGGGTACCATAGCCATTGAATTCTGTACAAACTGAAGTTTATGTACTGAAGCAAGCATCTGGGAGAACTCCAGGGTATAAGTCTTAAGAATGTATAGCTAGGTTCTACAAATAGATAGAGAGTTGTGTGTCTTGCTGAGGTTAGGATATCTTGGGAAGAAGACTGTGACTTAATTTGCTTATTGTTAAAAAATCGGGAGTGAAAAGTAATATCAAGATGAGACTCAATGTTTAGCATCAAACAATAGATCCATACAGAGTTGTGCCTGTTGTGATATTCATCATTGCAGTGCCTAACTTTCATAGTCCTGCAACAAAACACAGTCTCTAAACTGAACACATAATTTTCCTGTACTGAATGGAAAATGGTAAGGCAGTAATAACATAATTAAGTCACTAAGTTAGGCTCCTTATATATTGTCAGCTGCAAGAGACAGGCTTCTCTGAAACACGGTAAAGAAAAACAAGAAGAAAACTTTGGAGCTCTTAATCATTCTGTGAAGCAGTTAGCTCTCTGCATTGAGTGTATCTGATTTGCATTGACTAAGTTAAATTCCAGTCAGGTGATGTAAACACTCTCGCTTGATCAGTTCAGACCAGGATTCACAACAGGACTAGACTAAATTAGCTAATGGGATGTTTCTAAAAGGTTGTAGCTTATATACTGCTGCTCTTGAGATATGATCCCCAGAACTTTGATCACATCTCTGTCAGAGAAGGATTCTGTGTTGACACCCTTGGCTGAGGTTAAGTGCCTAAATTTTTCTTCTGGGCAACAGTTGTTTGAGGCAACAGCCTAGCTATTAGAGCTCTCACTCACAATATGGGAGAGTTCAGTTTAGAGTAATTGTCAACATGAGACAAAATTACATGACTCATCTGTCAGATAACTGCCCTAATCCACTGGCTATTGGCTGTTCCGGGACACTTTTCTTGGTGAAGCTATACCACTCTGAAAAAAGAATTAAAAGGATTCATGGGCTCATGTTTCTCCTACTTAAAAATAATTAGTAAGGAAGAAATAGTATCTATACACATCACTTGGTTCTCCCCATAACATCATCATCATACTGGATCTAGCTTCATATAAATACTATGAATATTGTCTTAAAGGCTGTGTGGATTCTCTTTTTGCATGTCTTTCACCGTGGGCAACCTTTCACATTAATGTTTTAGAAATGGTTCCACATGCACGCTTTGGCATTCCTTTGCCTATGTCTGTATCAGCAGAACCAAATCCAACTCCCAGGCTTTGTGATATGTAGATTAATTCATTTCACCATTGCCCTTTTCTGGGGTGTGAATGAATAGTTCTGCCTGCTCACGCCAGTCAAAGCTGAGACAGTCCATTCATCTGGTAGTGACAACCCTCAGACAACAGGCCTGCACCTGCACTGGTTCTAAACTTAAAGGATGGCTCTGTTTCAGTGCACTTTTTTTCATAGTGTTGCCTTAGAGAGCTGTAGCTTCAATTAAGTCATTGTTTCCATCATTAACTGCTTGAATAATTCATTACTTAGCAGAAAACATCCCTTTTTGCTTTCTGTTTATTCCATTGTTTGTACATTTCAAAATAAATAAGTCAATGAGTAATACAGTGACTATTTTGAAAAAGACTTTGCTTACCCAAGAAAAAAATGTTTGGCACAGCAACTAAGGGACTAAGAGAAAATAAATTTTGTCTTTTTGGTATTGTACAGATACCCTGAAGTATGTGTTTCAAAGTAACTGCTTTGACTACAAATAAATGTAGCGACCAGTAACAGTGAGCTGATTATTTAATGCATAAATATAATCAGAATTAGTATGTAATTAATTTTTGAATAATAATGTTACAATTTTCTTATAAAACCAGAAATTTTCTAAGCTTGGGAGGCTGAAGATACAGGTTAGCATCAGGACTAGAACTGTCACAAAGATAAACTATGTTCCTAACTTGCACTAGTAAACAGTAGGGAGGTAATAGAGGACATCATTCAGTTCAGCATCTGCTTCATCTGCTTCCTGTGAGTTATGAATCATACACTATGGGACTCATTCAGTATCTAACCAAATATGTATGAAGTATTTCCTAAATCCATCCTTAAATTATTCTAAGGTTTCCACATACTAGTCTGAAGTGACCCTTACCATTTCATGTACTTTGATTCCTTTTTAAGCATTATTTGGTAATAGATTTAAAAGAGAGGAACTCAAATAGCTCAATAATGCATCTGAAATTATGGATAATAGGATAATTGGCAAGATCAAGCTGCTGTTAAGGCATAAGATAAGATAATAAATCTTATTTTATATGGTAGTAAAATAGACTGACAGTCTTTCTTTAATTATTTTCAATATGGAGCAGCTCTTGAACTTAATCAGGTAGTGTAGCTTCCTAAATAATTCTAGAAGCTTGTAAGCAACAGTTTGTGTAGACTAAATAGATACAAAAGCTTATTTTCCATGCTGCTCCAGAATAGGAAAAATGTGAAGAAGTGATAAAAATTAAAGTATGATTTCTGTGAATAAAGCCAATGAAGAATATGTAACATAGTAGTATAATGTATGCAACATAGTAGTAAACAAATGGAAATGCAGAGTGAATAATGATGAGTGAATAAAAGTAAGTTGAAGCAATATGGCCAAATGCTAGTTATAATGGTTGTATGCAAGGAGAGGACCCAAAGTGCATAAAGGCTACCTATAAACCTGTAAGAGGTTAATATGCTGTTCTGAGGCTAAAAGTACTGAGGCTAAAATACAAGAATCACAGAATAAGATCCTGATTCTTGATGAAGTCAGCAGGATTTTTGCAATTGATTTCAGAGGGCCCAGGATGTCATCCAATGCATTTGCATTTATATTTCATTAAATTTCTCCCCGCCCAACTCTCCAGCCTGTCCAGGTCTCTCTGAATGGCTGTGCAGCCTTCCGGTGCGTCAGCCACTCCTCCCAGTTTGGTGTCATCAGCGAACTTGCTGACAGTGCACTCTATTCCCTCATCCAAGTCATTAATGAATATATTGAATAGAACTGGTCCCAGTACCGACCCTTGAGGGACTCCGCTAGACACAGGCCTCCAACTGGACTCTGTCCCATTGACCACCACTCTCTGGCTTCTTTCCTTCAGCCAGTTCACAATCTACCTCACTACCCGATCATCCAGACCACACTTCCTCGGTTTAGCTGCGAGGATGCTGTGGGAGACCGTGTCAAATGCTTTACTGAAATCGAGATAGACCACATCCACAGCTTTACCATCATCTATCCACCGGGTTACGTCCTCTTAAAAGGCTATCAAGTTGGTTAAGCATGACTTCCCCTTGGTGAAGCCATGTTGAGTGCCCCTAATGATGCCCCTATCCTTCATGTGCCTAGATACAGCATCAAGGACAAGTTGTTCCATCACCTTTCCGGGGATGGAGGTGAGGCTGATGGGTCTATAGTTCCCCGGGTCCTCCTTCTTGCCCTTTTTGAAGACTGGAGTGACATTCGCTTTCCTCCAGTCCTCAGGCACCTCTCCCGTTGCCCACGACTTAGCAAAGATGATGGAGAGTGGCCTAGCAATGACTTCCGCCAGCTCCCTCAGCACCTGCGGGTGCATCCCATCAGGGCCCATGCATTTATGGACGTCCAGATTGCTTAATTGGTCCCTGACCCAGCCCTCATCAACCAAGACAGATTCCTCCTCTATCCTGACTTCTTCTGGGGCCTCAGGGGTCCGGGGCTCCTCAGGACAGCCTCCAGCAGTATAGACAGAGGCAAAGAAGGCATTCAGTAACTCCGCCTTCTTTTTATCCTCTGTCTCCAGGGCCCAATGAAAACTAAGATTAACTATGGGAATGAATTGAGAGAATTATGGTCCAACACATTTTTGAAAAATTTATTTTAATGGAGTTCTCGTATTACTAATGCAAGTAAAAGTGTCAAACAGAGTTTTTAATAGAGTTTCTGCATAAATTATGCTTGTTTGATATTCATAAAAATCTCTTTCTCTCCATACATAAGCAGCAATGTCTCCTTTATAGGTCCCTGGAGCATAAAACTACTGAAAGTGGGGGCAAAAATTGGTGAAAAGTTCTTTCAAAAAGAGGTTTGGTTTTAAGGCATTGGAAACTTCCATACCATTAATTGCACATAATGTGGAATTTTTCATTTTTACAGTTTACAAATGTTTTTGGAAAGGACATCAAACTGTACAGCCTTTCCTGTGTTTTCAAGTCGCATTTTCAAAGTGACCGAAGTAATTCAGACTCAAGGGAATGGATTATCTAATTTGCTATACCCAGTTGGCACTATCCAACACAATGTAGTAGACTATTTCATTTGAAGTTTGGAAAAACTGCATTATTCATGCGTGGTAGAGGAAATAACAAGTGTATTAAGATAATTTTTAAAAAACTCCTATAGCACTATTGACAAGAAAGAAACCAAGAAGTAGAAAAAGAGCTTCAATAAATATTAGTAGAAGGGCAAGTAAGTATGTATGTATTTAATAGACATATATGTACAAGTATGCAATCCTTTTAAAAACATTGTTCTTAGCCTAGAATGTTATGAATTTCTAATGATTTTTAAAAGTACTATATTTTTCTATAACTTTTTAACAATATTTTGCCTGTTTGCAGTCTACTGCAGAACACATATAATTGTTTCCTAAAAAGGAACTTTTAATGCCACGTCTCAAGTTTCAAATACCCCAGGGCACAGGCTATTTCATGGACAGGCAAGTCTGTCCATGCTTTGTGTAATGGACTCTCATAGCTGGGCCCCTGAGTTCTATTGCAATTGAAATTAAAGTCTAGTCAGAATAATAACAAACACGCTAACACACTGATGCTAGCAATGCTATAAGATCTGTGGTTAAAGTTATAATTATGGTAACCATTATTCAGATGAACTACAAAGCCTCAGATCATCCTTACTGACAATCCCTTTCTACTAGTGCTCTTAAAAAGCTACTTAGTGAGACACACTATCACTGCTGCTGTATGATTCTGCCCTGGCACAATGTAATTTCATTTTTAATATGCTATTCCTACTTTTCTCAGAGCAATTGCCAAACCATGGAAGAACTGCATTAAAAATAGAATACTGTGTATGAAAGAGGAGATACATGAGGTACTAGAAAGGGAAAAGAAAGAATTAGTAGAGTTTTGGCTGTCTGCTGGTCATTAAGAGACTCAGTCCCTTTCTTGTGTTATTGTGACTTGCTTGGTAAAGCTGGGGAGAGTTTTCTATGCCTTTCACGAGCATCCATCTCTGTCCCTGGTTTCCTTTGGCTCATCTACTCAAATATGAATTTCTTTCGTGCAGAGACTGTCTGATACAGTCTTTGGACCATGCCTGGGCACTTTGATGCCTCAGCTTAAACAGGCTCCCAGGCCCTGCAGGGAAACAAAAGCTGATGAGTAGCAGCACTGCTATCAGGACATGTCATATTTTTAAGGTCTCATACAAGGAATAGGTTTTGAAAGGTATTTGGTCAAGGAAACAGAGGCTAGTATCATTTTTCCATTGCTAGAAGCTTGTAACTAGTGTGGGGCCTTGGGACATGCCCAGGCTTGGCGCAACCTGGGCCCGTTTTAGCTGTGGTAGAAATTGCTTTGTAGGGACCAGGCAACTATCAGGTAGCCTGTTTGTCCCTGAGCTCGGACAAAGCCAACCTTGATCATTGCTGCATTACAAACAGTATCCCTTTCTGCTCCCAAGTTACTGGGGCCAGGAGAAAGCATAACTTTAAATAATAGCTAGTGGGTGAGCACAGTCAAACTTCACCTGGGAACTAACAGGGAAAAAAAACCCAAACCCAAAACAAAACAGGAAGCAAAGGGAACCCCATGAGGACCCAATGCTGAGGAAGACGATGTCGGCCAGTGACTGCTGGTGCCAGCTAAGGGAGCTGGGACAGGTTTCGGCAGGGGCCACTGCACCCCGCACTCGGGAGCAGCCTCCGAGCACCGCTCCTGTCCTTCAACATCGGCCCAGCCAGGCCTGACCATTCTGGCCCCCGCCACATCGTTGCTTCTCCTGAACACGTGAGTGCTACAGAGCAGCATTAATAATAATTTGTTTCGTCAGTGGTACTAGTGTCTTAAGAGCCACTGAAGTAACAAAAAGGTGGCTGCAAACAGCATGGAGGGGTCTCCATGAGGTCAGTGAGAGGGGTGGGAGTGTGCCGGGGAATCGCCCAGCTCTTCTTTCCCCAATCGCTGCACTCCTCCTTTGGCACCCACTGCCCTCCTTACGGGCTTTGGGGTGAATATGCTCCTTTCGTTCATGCTAACACAGAGATTTTTGATGCAGGAGGAGAGGAAACCCCAGTGTAAATGGCAGAACAACCCCAGCAGTGGCTGTTTCCTACATGATGATGTGTTTGGGACCAAAGTGGTGTGGAGTAGGAGGAAAAAGTGTAAAAACTGCAAACAAAAGCTGTTTTCCTGCTGACTCTCTTTCTGCACAAATTATTATGCTAAAGTTCTTGCTGCTTATTTTCTACTTAATTTCTGTATGAATAAAGGATACTCTGTACACATTCTCAGGAGTATTTTAGAGAAAGTCAGCTGGATAATATTTAATGCAGTGGATTTCTAGGAGTGCTTCATTAGAAAGAGCAATACTAATTTTATATTAAAAATTAATTTACTTCTGTTTGACTTAAAACTCAGGGTAAATACAGCCTCAGATTTTTCTCTTGAGGCACGACAGAAGTTAAATTGTTACTGAACATATTTTGTGTGATCTAACTTACTGCCATCCCCTTATGGCAGCCCGCAGTTTGAGTTGTTACTAAATGATCAGGTGGTTTCCAATGATCAGCACCATCTCTTTTTTTCTTTCTTTACAACTGAAAGCTCATTTTCAGCCTTTTTTTTAGGAGGCCCAAGATAAAAACAGAACATAAAGAAAACTGAGAGGTTTCTTATAATTGTAGAAAACAGGAAGCTTTTTTTGTTGTTTATTAATTAGATAGTGACAAGAGTAACAGGGAGGGGAAGCAGTTTCAGTTAGGATGTAGTGATCTTCAGTTTCCTAGACATGGAAGTGTGATGCCGTTTCAGCCAAGCTAGCTTACCCCTCTATGCTTGCAGCACCTGCTCTTGGAAACCACTAGTCTGCTATAGGTCCAGTGCAGAAGGATGTGTCAGTTGCCCCCACGTCTTTGAAAGACTATGAGACATCACAAGTCAGGAAAATTAACTCCATTGTTGGTTTTCATTCAGTGAAGAAGAAGAAGTGAATTGACATTAATGAATTCCTCTTGAAGTCTGTGGTGTAACATGTGAGATCCCTAAGGAAAATAATTATAAGCAAGACAGGAGAAAAAATTAATCATAACTGTATTAAAAGGTTATGTCATATAGTTTACGTGGGCACCTAATCTCTTGTCTTAGTCAATAATGTTTACCAGTATCAAAGTTACATGCTTTTAAAAGCCAAACACTCATTTACATCTCCCTCTATTACAAATGGAAAACTATGCAACAGTTTATTTTATAGTGCTAAATCACATTCAACTTCATAAACTGTTTTAACTCTTCTATATAGAGCTAGGTGTGGTATAGATTTTGATATTTGTATTGACTTCTGAAGAAGTACTTCATTCTCTGCCACAGTTCCTGCTATCTCATCATTGTGAATGTGTGAAGTCTTGTATTTCCAAAGTACGACAAATCATTACCTTTGCAAGTTGCATCGCTAATTCCCTTTTGAGGTAATAAGCTGCAGCTACTGCCTGTAACAAGTTGCATATGATATATAAAAGCAATGACTAATCACACAAGTATAGCAGTCTGAGCTCACAAAAGGCCTTCATTCCTGTAAACTTTTGTCATCAGGTTTCATTAACCTGCTCTTCCTCTAGTTTCAGTTTTCACAAGTTTTTATAGGCATTCAGATCACTTCTCTTTCCCCTATTGAAGTTCTGACTAAATTCAGAAACTGAAATTTCTAGTTACATTCAGGTGGTGTTGGTTAATGTCTAGTAGATGCTGATCTCAAATTCAGAGGTAAAAAATGGATTTATCCTAGATTCTATATTCTTGTCAATCAGCTTTTAAATATCCTGGCTGCATTCCCAAGAATACACTCTATATTTTCTTGAAAACACCTGCAACAACAACTTGCATGTGGAAATCCATGACTTTTCATCCTGGTCCTATGACGTGGCACTCAATTTAAGCCCCCCACAGGGCTCTCCCCACTTTGCTCAAGGCCCAGACCCCCATTTCAGCCCCAATAGGCTGTGAGACCCTGCCCAGCTCCCAATACCCCCTGCCTTCCACCTCACAGAGCCAAACCGACCCACAGAGCCAAACCGACCCACAGACCCACATCTGGGCTTTTCTTTTCAAAGTCATGCCTAGCAGAGTGCAACACCATCAAACTGGGACTGGAAAGCCTCCCTCCCTCCCTCTCTCCCTCCTTCCACAGTGACACTGCAATACCATCAGGCTCCTACCACAAGACCTCCTCTGTAGTACAACAATGTCATTCAACACCTATCCACACTGCAGACAGGAGTCTGGGGACAACAAACCCATGATGCTTGAACTTCCACGTGGTAGCCCTTAGGTCAGACACACAACTGCCTCACCCTTGCAAGAACTGCAGTGGTTGTTGCAAAGGTAAAATAACATGTGCAGTGCAATTTGATTGGCAGGAGCTACAGTCAAGTGGGGTAGGAAAGTTGCTACATGTGGAACACAGTCTGAAAATATATTTTATTGAGTATCCGTCAGTAACTCTTTAGGCTCACTCTTGCCTTTCATCTCCACATGATGGCTCTTCTTTCTTCTCCACCAGCTGCTGTTGAGGAAGGAGGACACAGTTAGGACAGGCAAGCGCCAACTCCTCCGCTTGAAAGACAGAGGGACAACAACAACCCCCAGAATGGAGCTCCCCACACCACTGCCGGCCACTGGCTAAATGCCTACCCGACATCTCCTGCTCCCAGTGAAAACCTCCCTAGCACAGCTTTACTTACCCATATGATGCACAGCAGAGCTCCAGCCAGTGCTGGCGAGGGGCTCAGAGGCAGGCACCATGGGCAAATGCAGCTGGGCATGCAAAGCACCAGCCACAGAGGCTGCACGCCTGCAGACTGGGGGAGCTCGAGCCACTGCCTGGACTGTAAAGTGCCTGGGGCTCCAGGGCCAGGCCCCAAGTTACAGGGCAGCCCTGCTCCTAAAGGCCAAGGGAAGCTTCTTCTTTCTCTCTCACACAGGGGCACCCTGACTTGCACCCCACTAATGGGCTGGGCACCCCACACAAGCTGCCAGCTGAGCACAAAGGCTCCCAGACCTGCAGTCAGATTACAGGCAGGTCCATGCCCAGGGAGCCAAAGAGCTCAGCCTTCCCACACACCAGCAGGATCGACTCAGCAGCCAGGCAGCGGGCAGCAGCACAGCCAAAGGCTGGGAGGCTGGAACCCCAGCCCTAATGACAGGGAGAGCATGCCCAGCCTGGCCCCACACATCTCAGCCCCATGCCTCTGAAAGGCTAGGGCCAGAGATATCCGCCTGATTACAGGGGGTCCCTCCAAGCACCTCCTGCCAAGCGAGCCAGCCCAGGCCAGGGACACCCCCAGTCCTGCCTACAGGGCGCTCCCCCACTGCTCACTGTGCACTCCCAGCAAGCCCCACAGAGGAGAAGGAGGCTCCAGCCTACACCCCAGTTCTGGGCTGGCCCTCCTGGCTGCAGCACACCACCACACCACCTCTTTTCAGGAGCCCTGGGAGCCACCTTGACTCCAGCTGCGAGAAGGTCACCCCAGCCAAAACCAGCACCAAAGGTGGGGCTGCGCCCTCCCTCTGGCACAGCACTTCCTCAGCCTGCACCCTCTCAAGGGCCAGGGAGGGCTCATTCCTGCTGCCCAGCTAAAGCAGCCAGCTGCAGCTCTGCCCCCTCCCCTGCCCTGCTTACAGGGAGGACAGGCTGCTCCTGGGACAGAGGGCTCCACAGCTCGCGGGACACATCCCAACTATGGGGCTGTCACACTGGCAGCTTGCCAGCAGGACAGGCAGCCACACAGGTGGGGACCCAGACCCCAACTACAGGCAGGTCACCTTGCCTGCTCTACTACCAAGTGGCTTCGCTGTGTCCAGAGAAAGGTGGGGCAAGCCTGAACTCTCCCTCCCCTCACTGGCTGAGAGAGGATGCCACTGCTGCTGCACAGAGCCCTTCTTTGCTCTCCTGGGAAGTTCAAGCTAATCTGCAGCAAGTTTAAGAGGCCTAAAGCACAAACTCGCTCGCTCTCTCACTCACCTCAACAAGGACAAAGACATAGAAAAGGACAGGGACAAACGTGACTTTCCAGACAGAGAGAGCGAGCTCCGTGCAGCCAGCCTCTGGGGACAAAGCCCTAGCCATGAGCTGGAAAGGGGAGCTTTAGAGCTATCCCCTCCAGCCAGCATGAAGGCCAGAGCACATAACATGCCATGGGGCTTCACGGGTGGGCAAAGGCTGTGACACACTCCAACTATAGGAGGTCACACTGTCCAGGCAGCCAACAGGCAGAAAAATGGGCAAATGGCTCTCCTCTGCTTACAGGATGGGCTGGGGATCCTGAGAGCTCCATTTCCCCCTCAGGTGCAGCAACAATGACTCTCAGTGACCCTCCTTACAGGGCTGTCACATTCCCCAGGCAGCCAGAGGAGCACCACAGCAAATGGCCAACACAAGCAAAGACCCAAACCCTGGTTACAGGGAGGTCGTCCAGCTCAAAGTGAGCCAGGGCACCAAAGGTGCCAGCAGTGCTCTTCGGTGAGCCCAGCCCTGAGGGCAGGGAGAGGGGGGTCCTTTTGCCCAGGGTGACTTTCTCTTGCCCTCTCCTTAGGCCTCCGCTCCTCTTCTGGCTCTGTCTTGCCATGCAGTTCCACACATTGCCTCTTCTTTCTTCTCCAATGTCAGCTGCTGATAAAAGAGGACACAGTTAGAACTGACAAGTGCCAACTCCTTACCGCTACACCCAGGAAGCACTGACTTTTGGAGCACCACTCTGTCAGTCAGGCCTGCATCTTCCCTGCATCACATTTCAAGTGTAATGCTCCATCCTGGCATCCTCCTCATCTTTTTTCCCCAGTGTCACTCTCGCTCCCTACCCCTTAGCCCCTTCAGTGCATGAGAACCTCTTGCTCCACTCACTAGGAAGTTCTGGTGATTCTTTTCTGCCTTCCTCTGTAGACAATGTGTCCATGATTTTCTCTTGAACCTGGACTTCAGAACTGTAAATTAAGTAAAATGCCATAGCTTTGTTAAATTCAATCAATCCCTACAAGGTTTCCTTTTTTTTTTCCTATTAAACTCCCGCTCCATGACCCTCTGTTCATTCCTCTTGCACCTTAATGCCTAGAGCCAGAACAACCTTACAAAGACAGCTTGTTCAGCATGGCCTCCTTAAAGCTTCATCCTTTCCGCATCTTGCAACATCACTGCTAAGGTACCTCATATTTAACGCTCAAAAATGCTCAGCCTATCCAAAGAAACCTCAACGTTAGTCTCATCAGTGACAGTGCTCTCCCCTGGCGCTTGCTCAGTCCCCCTTAAACTTTCTTCTCCAAAATGTTGATTCTCCCCTTAAGAAACCTAAGCCTTTCTCTCCAAAATGCTTACCCTGTACCCTCTGAGGTACCACATACCTTCCTTAAAAACTGTCCCTTCTATGTTACCTCAGCTTTTCCCTCAAAAACGCTCATTTTGTCCTCTGAGTTACGCCAGCTTTCCCCCCACAAAGTCATCTCTGTCCCCTCTAAATTACCTCAACTTTTCCCTCAAAAATGTCTCCTCTGTCCCCTCTAATTTACCTCAGCTTTTTCCTCAAGAAATGTTTCATTTTGTTTCATTGCTGTTTAAGTTCATCTGCTGTCTTGGAAACCTTTTTAACAAGCATCCTTTTCAGCTTTTTCTTGCAAGGGCCACATCATGCAAAACAGGTTCTCTGTTATGCGAGCAGCTGAGCGTGTGTGATGAGCCAATTGTAACGTGACACGTGTCATTTTACTTTTCCCACAGGACAGATTTTGTTCATGTTGTGCATCTCTGTCTTGAAGAGACACAGATTTCAGCCAAAATGAGCATTGGGCAAGATACTCTGACAGCAATGTTTAGCAGCAGGACCACCACACCAGTTGGCTAAGGGAAATAGCAGAGAAAACGTATTCCTCAAAATATGTCACTGGAGTGACATGTGACACTGTTACCCAGGAGAAACACATCTGGTTTTGTGCAAGAGGGCATTTGCTTTCTTGATTAGTGTTAGTATTTGCTTTCCTTTGGAAGTGCCTGTTTAATGGTAAGTTCAGGGCTCAGCAGCAAGGTGAGGCCTCCAAGACTAGCTCTGTGAGCTCAGGCTGGGGAGGCTGGTCCTGGCACTAACATTTTCTCTGCTTTCCCTGGGAAGACTCTCTCTAGGGGCTGGAGCAGTGAAGGGAAAGTGCCTGGAGTCTGGGATCCCCACACATACTTGCAGACAGACACTTGACTTCAGGGGGATGCAAAAGCACCCATTTCCTACTCCTGTATGTTTTTCCCTCACTTTCTCTCCCTCTGTGATAAACCACTGTCTACAGAACAGGCAGCTGCAGAGGAAGATGCAGTTTTCCATAGCTTGCCAGCTATCCGTCTCCTGAGCATTACCTGTTTGCTGGCCACCATCTCTCACTTTGGGAAGAACAAATTCCTGTCATACGGGAGAGGCAAAAATGTCCACACACCAACAGTATCAGTATAGTTCTTCCATTTGTCTAAATCTGATTTTTTACAAGTTTCATGGGGGTTTTTTTTTGCATTTTTTTCTATCTTTATATTCGTTTGTGGCCACAGGCTCTGCTTTTCTGTTTTCTACTCCCCTATGAAACAGGGATCCTCTGAAGTAAACATAAGGCTTAGCTTGTTTTAAAAGTCAATGTTGAGTCTTTCCAATCAGCTATAACAAACTTAACTAATTCCCTTTTTATTTTTAGCTTTCAAGATCGTACTGTTTTTTAACAGAAATTAGTTCAATATTATATATTCACAATTTAAATCAGCTTTCCCCTGTGTATTGTGGTTTCTTTCTCACATTTTTGCAGAATCTTCAGAGGCAATATTTGCCAGGGCACCAGCATCCAAATGTTTTCTGTATGACTTCTACTGGTCTCCAAAGAAAGGACCATTCCTTTGGTTTTGCTTTTGATGACAATCTACAGAGCATTTCTCTTGATCATTTTTTCCCCCTCTTTTCTCTTGTAATACATCAGAATGCATCACTTTTCCTTCTGCTGCTCCTGATTATCAGGTCTTTCAAAGTAGATGTATTTTTTGCAGTTGTTACAGTGCTTTCCGAATGTGTGTCCTGCTTGCATTTGTGCAACGTTTCAATATATCATTAACTTTTTTGAAGTTTTTTTGCACTTTGCTTTGCAGAGTATTTTGACTTACTGATTTGTGCCTTTTCTCCTCTTGTGGATCAGTATAAGCTCAAAAACACAGCATCCAAGCATTTACGTTTTGACCTGGGTGACTTCACCAGCCTTATGTAGTCTGGTAGCTTTTCCCAAGTCTGTACCTTCCAGGATTCTTTGTGGATTCAGATCTTTGAGTCAATAGCAACATGATCTGTGATCTTACTTTATTGTTCTATATTACATATCTGAGTCATTAATTTAAGATCAGTCACAGTTTTTTTCTGAGGTCTTTTCTCAATATTTGCAGCTCCTTATGAAACCCTCCGTCCTTCAGGAGTTTCATAGGTATTCCATAGCCTTCCAGCTTCCTAATGATGGTTTTGCAGCTTGCCCTTTTATCCAGGAATAGTTACAAACCATTTAAGACATCTCTAGCTTCAAGTCTCACAATACTTAAGAAAATAGTTACTTTTTACAAGTCTCCTTCCCACTTAACTGAGTTCCTTCCACATGAGTGTCAAGGTTTTGTTTATGTCTTTTCCATGACCTGTAATGAATCACAGCTTTTTAGGAGCTTTCAGCTGAGTCTGTCTTTGTTCTTACTCCTTTATTTTCTTGCTATGGTCTTCCTTCTTGGTCTTCATTTCTTTGAACCCTTTTTTTTCTAAGAATAACTCCCAGTACTCTGTAGTTATCTGTTCTTTAAAGAATATAAACTTCAGCTGGGCTGATGGGAGAAGGCCTTGCTCCTTTGCATGACCCTCACTGTTACCCAGTCCTGTCTGACATCATTTCTCCCTGCTTCTGATAGAAGGGTCCTTGCCTACCTCAGTGAAAACCAGCAGCTTCTAGCACTGTACTGGGGCCTGGCCTGTGCCTATCAAGCCACAGTTCAGTAGTCTCAGAGGACTGTGGTTGAGACAGGGACACAAACTGCATCTGAGGGCATCGTGGTTGAGATAGGGACCCAAACAACAACTACAGTAATTGCCTCAGTAGTGAAAACGAAAGAGTAGACAAGGAGAAAAACAGGTCCATATCATCAATTAGTAAGGGAGGAGCAAGAAGAGGAAAGGTTTGATCCAGAAGCTGGTCCTTTGGCAAAGAAATTGGAGGAAGGAGTGAGAGAATTCAGACAGGATGTAGAAACTACCTGGTCCCTGGCCTCATCAGAACTTCGAGACATGCAGAAAAATTACAGCCACCAGCCAGGTGAGCAGATTGCTGCCTGGCTGCTCTGATGCTGGGATAATGGGGCCAACAGTCAGCAAGTGGAAGGTAGGGAAGCCCAACAGCTGGGATCCCTTGCTGGAAACTGGGGAATTGAGAGAGGAGTTGGAAAAAGAGGTGCCAATTTTCAGCCTTCGGAGATGGCTCCTCTCAAGTGTGAGGGCAAGATATCCATTCCAGGAAGATCTTATGAACTCCCCAGAAAAGTGGACTACCATAGATGAAGGCATCCAGTACCTGAGAGAATTAGTGGTGCTGGAAGTCATCTATAGTGATCTAGACAATGATTAAGTCTCCAAAGATCCAGAGGATCTCATGTGCATACGGGCCATGTGGAGGAAGGTGATTCAAAGTGCCCCAGCATCATATTCTAACACCTTGTCAGTGATGTATTGCCCGGATATGGATACACTAACTGTGGAGAGAGTATCTCCAAAACTCTGAAGAAAATCTCTGTTCCTCCTCCAAACTTTTGAGAAGCTCCAGCTCTAATAAAATGTTCAAAACCTGCAACTACCTAGACTTGGGAGGTACTTCAGTTTTGGAGGGTAAATGATGCTTTGAAACAGAGCAAACTAAACATATGTGCTCTTTGGTAACCACTATGTTATGGGTAGTCTCGTTTTCCTTTAAAATCACAGAATCACAGAATCGTCATGGTTGGAAAGGACCTTTAAGATCATCAAGTCCAACCATTAACCTAACACTACCAAGTCAACCATTAAACAATATCCCTAAACAATATCCCTAAGCACTACAACTACTCGTCTTTTAAATACCTCCAGCGATGGTGTCCCCACCGCTACCCTGGGCAGCCTGTTCCACTGCTTGATAACCCTTTCTGTGAAGAAATTTTTCCTAATATCCAATCTAAACCTTCCCTGGTACAACTTGAGGCCATTTCCTCTTCTTCTATTGCTTGTTGCCTGGGAGAAGAGACTAACACCCTCCTTGCTACAACCTCCTTTCAGGTACTTGTATACAGCAATAAGGTCTCCCCTGAGCCTTCTTTTCTCCAGGCTAAACAACCCCAGTTCCCTCAGCCACTCGTCATAAGGCTTGTTTTCTAGACCCTTCACCAGCTTCATTGCCCTTCTTTGGACTCGTTCCAGCACCTCAATGTCTTTGTTGTAGTGAGGGGTCCAAAACTGAACACAGTATTCAAGGTGCAGCCTCACCATTGCTGAGTACAGGGGGACGACCACTTCCCTAGTCCTGCTGGCCACACTATTCCTGATACAAGACAGGATGCTGTTGGCCTTCTTGGCCACCTGGGCATGCTGCTGGCTCATATTCAGCAGGCCATTGATCAACACCCCCAGTCAGCTTTCCAGCCACTCTTCCCCAAGCCTGTAACATTGCATGGGGTTGTTGTGCCCCAAGTGCAGGACCCAGCACTTAGCCTTGTTGAATCTCATACAGTTGGTCTCAGCCCATCGATCCAGCCTGTCCAGATTCCTCTGCAGATCCTTCCTACCCTCAAGCAGATCAACACTCCCGCTCAGCTTAGTGTCATCTGCAAACTTACTGAGGTTGCACTCGATCCCCTCATCCAGATAATTGATAAAGATATTAAAGAGAACTGGCCCCAACACTGAGCCCTGGGGAACACCACTTGTGACCAGCCGCCAACTGGATTTAACTCCATTCTCCACACCTCTTCAGGCCTGGCCATCCAGCCAGTTTTTTACCCATTGAAGTGTACGCCCATCCAAGCCATGAGCAGACAGTTTCTCCAGGAGAATGCTGTGGGAGACTTTGTCAAAGGCTTTACTAAAGTCCAGGTAGACAGTATCCACAGTCTTTCCCTCATCCAGTAAGTGGGTCACCTTGTCATAGAAGGAGATCAGGTTAGTCAAGCAGGACCTGCCTTTCATAAGCACATCTTGACTGGGCCTGATGACTTTTTGGCCAAACATTTTGGCCATATCATCTAGTGAAAAAATTGCATTGCAAAATTGCAAAAAAAAAAGGAAGGGAAGGGAAGGGAAGGGAAGGGAAGGGAAGGGAAGGGAAGGGAAGGGAAGGGAAGGGAAGGGAAGGGAAGGGAAGTTGGCCAAAAGAATAATTAAGTATAAAGAGACAAAAGCAGTTTTACAGCATTTTATTATTTGCAGGTAGCTGTTACGAAATAGTGATTTTCTTACTTGCAGTATCAGTCATAAAAATGAAATCTAATTAGAAGCCTTATACACGAGTTTGGGATTTAGGTGCTCCTTTACACCTAGAAGGTTGTTTCATTACATAGCCCTGCCATGTACTGACTGATTTCATTGGGAGTGATGCCATTGATTTTAATGGAATTGATATCAGAGACATTGTTTTCTGTGAGTTCTAACTTTCATCACACCACAACGCAATTGGTTTCTCAGTTGATCTAACTTTTCTAACATATATTTCCTTTTGCAGTTCTTAGTCTTGTGCCATGGTTTAGGGCTCATTTTGGTGCATTTTTGTTTTATAAAAATCTGAGAATTTAGTTATTCATTTTTGCGAAACAAAAGCTGACACATTTTCTGTCTTGCTGCATTTTCATATCATGAATAAAACAAAGCAGCTAGTCATGTAAATTTCAAATGAAATCTTTTATATATTCACATAGACAAAGAAAAATAATTCAGGAGAATATAGGATCAATATCTTTGAAGTTGTGGAATTTTTCAATTCATGCCATTTGCATTAGCTCTTGCATATATTTTTGCTGCAACGTGAAGATAAATAGTTTCAGTTACGCTGAATAAGTGCTTTACCTTTTTAATGCCTTTAACAGCTTAGACTTTCTAAGCTAAATCTGTTCATTTAAGGCTCTTTGTTGAGATAATTTTAATTAAGTGTATCTTAAACATTGATCACTTACGGTTTTAAAGATGCGTCATGATTAGAAAAGCTGAATGCCCAACCTAAGACAGAACTCAAAACATAACTGATTTTTCAGATGGATTCCTAAGCTTCGATATGCACTTTTGGTATGACAAGATGAAAAACTGCTTATGACAGTGAGGATTCCTCAATACAGGAAATTTAAAGAATCAAGTTAGAACATTCAGCTGTGAATGTTATTTAATCAGTTGCTGTCCTGGTTTGGACTAGGACAGACTTTTCAGTTAAGTTTCTTTTAAGTGACTACTTTCTGTGGGAACTACAGTCCCTGTTGGGTCTCTTTGTTCCACAAAGGAAGGGACCGTAAAGTGTCGCACCTGTGGGGAGGAGCAGACAGGACAGGTGACCCAAACCTGACCAGTGGGGTATTCCATCCCACCCATGTGATACTCAGTTTAAAGCTGGGGGACCACGAGGGTCGCACTCTCTTCCCCTTTATGGCTGGCATCCTGGGAGGACTCTGCCCGCACTCCTGCCTTGACTCCTGAATCTGTTTCCTGCCTGTTGCTGTGTCTGGTTCAGGGCTCCACAGTGCCCGCCCTGCAGTGTCAGTGGTGACATGGTCATCATTGGGGGGAGATCAGTAGTGGTTTTGTATATAGTTTATTATTTATTATACTGTTTTTCACTTGTTATTGTTTATTAAAATGGTTTCAACTTCCCAACCCATAAGTCTCTCTCCCTTTTCTCTTTTCCTTTTCCCCTCTGGGGAAGGAGGAGGTTAATAGAGTGTCTGTTGTCCGCTTAACCGCCCGCCCAGCCTTAAACGGTGACAGTTGCCTCTTCTGCTAAAGTAGAAAATTCTAGCTAGTCCTAGTGTCTGAGGTAAGGAATGTAAATGTGTTTTGTAGGTATCTAGCGTCGTGGCTTATCTATTGTATTGTTGTAATTGATCTTGACAGTATAGTTTAGTGGTTGCTGGTTAATTACATATCATTAGCAAATCAACAAATGACTTTGATACTCATTTGGTTTAAAATGCATGAACAGAGCAGTGTTTTCCCTGTGGCAACACTTGTTGAATTAGGGTAGCTGCCTATTCTGTTTGGTATTTTTAATGGACTTATTATGTGTGAATTTGTCTTATAATTTTTAAACCTGATAGTATTATCTGCTTCTACTATTTCCTGTGGCAACCAGTTACTAATCCAAAACTACTCACTGCCTTAAGAAAAACTTGCTGTTATCTGTTATAAACCAATTGCTTAGTAGTTTTACTGAGATTTGGTAATAGTTCTGCACTCTCTTTTTCCATTGCACTCATGATTTTGCCAGCCTCAGTCTTCCCTCAGCCCTCTCATTCATAGATTGAAGAGTCTGAACCTTTTCAGTGTCTCCCTATAAGGCAACTGCTCTGTCCCTTTCATTGTTTTAATTGCCCTTCTGTACTTTCTCCAGCCCCACTCCCTGTGTTTCATTAGACATACACCCAAAATACAGGTGAGCACAAAATAAAAGTTTCAGTTGAAAGGTACATTTCATGCTGCAATTTATGCAGTGAATCAACAGACATGGAAAGTATCTTTTGCTTGTCTATGAGAAAAGCACTCGTTCTTCTCTTGTTTGAGCTAATAAACACTGAGTACAGAGGAGAGAACGAGAGGATTCAAGGGGAAAAAAAGGCCATAACAGCTAGCTATGAATGGAAACTGAGAGGCATGCAGGATGATGAAGGTCCCTAATCACATTTTTTGAGTTAGCGTCCATAGCTGATTGGATAACTACAGATGGAGGAGGAAAGAGGTATACATTTTATATGTAGCCAGTGTGTAAATAAATGTTCTCACCTTAATATTTTACAAGTTTTATAACTGTGTTATTTATCTGAGAAGTTGTAAATAGATAAGTTTATTTGTATTATGATAACCTAATTTGAATTACATATTTCAAGAAGACTAGCTAACAACAGGTATCTTTGGGGATCTTGATCCTTAAAAATTAGGACTGTAGCATGTGCCCTGTGCTCCAACTTATTTTTCCAGCATCTTGAAGACGCAAGTCTGTGTATCAGTGAGCAGGCTTGTTTAAAAACTTAAAGCAAAGAATAGGCATGGAATGGTGAGTAGCAACTTGGAAAGTTCTCTGGTGTGAGACAAAGCAGTAAGGAAAATATTTCAGCTTCAAGAATCATGATAGAAAGTATAAAAAAGCTCTTTTAACAAGATTTCTTGATTGCAAGGAGTGTTCTTGCTTAATGCAAAATTTTTCCAGTCTGAGAAGTATAATCCAAATCACTGCAAGGTTTTTCTTCTCATCATTGTAGTTTCATGTAGATGGAGCAGTACTGAATAAGCAACAGCATCAAAATCAGGGAAGAAAATGGATGCATTTCCCTTATCAGTGAACAACAAACAGAACAAACAAGAAAAATCAGCCCTACTTCCATGCTTTGGACTGGAGCCTGACTGAGAGAATTTTAAGATGCTTACTGCTAAGAGTTGCTTCTGGAGATTGCCTCTGTAGTAGACACTTCAATTACTTGATTACTGGATGGTAGTTCCAAACACAGTTCTCCAGCCATGACTTCTTTTATTTGGTTAGCCTATGGCATGTTGTAACATGAATAACAGTCTTTTGTTGTAACATGAATAACAGGATTCCTAAGTGTTTTGTACTCTCTTAATACATGAAGGCAATATTGAGGGTCATAGGCTGTAGCTTGTCTGTAGCTTTCAATTCCATACCTGTTCGTGCCTTGAAAAAGCTGTGGTTTTTTTTCTTTGCTTTTCCTTGGCTTGTTTATTTATTTATTTGTGGAAACAATCAAGGCTATCTCAGCTGTTTAGGAAAACTTAAAAGTGAGGGGTATATTCTGAAAGTTGCTGTGGCATTGAACTGAGTAGGTGAAGGATAATTTCTGCATCAATTTGTTATAAGACCTTGCCATCTCCATTTTGGCAGGTTGTCAGAAGTGGTTAGATGACATTACAAGCCCAAACTCAATTATAGAAGGAAAGATGTAAAAAAGCAATTCTCTTTCCTTGGCCAATGCTGTTGACTTTCAGCCAAACATTCTTCCTTTCACCTTTACCACAGAAGTATCACAGCTCCTCTCCTGATCATCATCTTAACATTGCTTTTCTCTGACAGAAGTCACTTCACATTTGTATTTGTCTGAGGATGAGTCACTAACTCTGCAACAAGTTTGTCATTTGGAAAAGTCTTCAAATATATAATTCTGCTGTATCTGAGACAGCAGGCACAGACTTTTAGGCTTCTGAATAAAAGATAAAGAGCCTGAAATATTCTTTAGGCTTGAGTTAAAGACCATGTTAAACAAAAAAAAAATAATTCTAATGAATCAAATACTTTTGAGGCCACAGTGATCTAATTATTGATTTTTTTTTTTAATATGTAAGGAATTTGCCTAATTAAATTCAGGCTTAATTAAATATTGGGATATATTTTACTGTTTGGGACACATTGCTGGTCTGTTTTATAAAGGATTTGAGCACAATTAAGTATAGAATGCCTGACATCTGATAATGCCCTTAAAATTCATGAGCTTATTTAGATTTTACTGCTGGCAGCCTGACTTATAATGACTGCCAAAAGAAAATCTTAGGATCTTCTGAAATTGAGTAGCTGGTTTCAGAAAGTTCATAGTATTTTATCCTTAGGAAAGCTAACAAGGTTGAAAAGTAATAAAAAGAATAATATTGAATTATCTGGCCTCCTTTCATTAAACAGACTGATTTTATGCAAATGACTTAAAAGTCATCTTTCCTTACATAATTTGCTCCAATGTAGCTATACTTTTAATTTCAGCTTTAGTTAATATGATTGCAAAATATGTGAATATGTTAAAATGGATGTACTGAAAAACACTTAATCAATTCTGTTTCTTTTCTTCCCCAAAAAGAGAAGTGTCATTTTACTAAGATATATATTCTATCATATTGATTATTTGTTGATTTGAAACTTGACTGGATATTCTCTGTACGGTGATAGATCGACAGCTTCAAAGATTTCTCTTTGATAGTACATTTTTGTCACTAAATATTTATATACACTTCCTGATTTATTGAATGTCAATGGTTAGCATTCATTTCGTCAAGCTCACTTTTTGTGAAGGCATGTCCTGTGAAAATGTGTGTACTTTAGCTAAAAATACTTTGCACTTTTACGATGATTACAGTGATTTATCTTGCAATGACATCAAACTGCTTTACAAACATGAATTAAAATTTACAAAACCTTTGTAGAGAAGCTGTGAATTGTTATATCTTCAAAGTGAATACACTGAAGGACAAAGATTGTAAGTGATTTGTCTAAGTTCGAACAGGGTATCACTACAAATGACAGTCAAATCCTCACCTAACTTAATTAACAGATCACAGTCCTTGAGTTCTCTTTAACAGTATGAAATACAATTCTGTTCTGAAAAATGACTCCATAAAAACAGGTGCCATATTTATGAATCATTGCTTCTATGAATATTCCTGCAAAAATTTTGCTATATTAAGAATTCATTTGCTGGCTTTGCAAATAACTTGTACAAAGCTGCCTCTAAAATGAAGGAAGCAAAATGACCATTCTTCACAATTAATACCATGGTTAGCAATGCTTTTTGTAAAGAGGACCATCTAAATAGGATGCTGTGTAATCCAAGTCCAGGCACTTACTGCTGGGCAGAGCTTTCAAACTATTTTCCTAGGTCAACTGAAACATACTATATCAATTTCAAGAGACAATAAAATATAATAACCAAAATCTGTAAAAAAAAATGCATCTCCTCTTAAAGCCAAAGATTAACTGCACCTGTTATTAAAGCAAATAGCCAATGTGCCCTTCACAGGAGCTCATCTGTCAAACTCCTTAAAATCTAATCATTCCTCTAGTCCTTAAAAATTCAATCCATTAGCCAGAGGAAAAGTATCTGTGCTCACTGCTGGATCATTCTGAAGAGATGGGCTAGTTTGATCCCTGGGAGACTTTCAAGGAGGAGACTTCAGAAAGGAGGAAGTTTACCAGCTGCCAAGTTTTTATTGCTACAGGAGAGGAAAGATGGGCATTTTACTGTTAACTCACATACTTATGCATGCTGTGTTATGTAGGTATGTTATGAATAGGTCCTGTTTTATGCTGTCAGTCTGTCTTCCTTTGCAGCAATACAGAATGCAAAGCCTAAAACTGTCTTCTCTTGGGGTGGAGGAATTTGCCAGTAGAACATTATTCTGTGAACCTGGAGTCTGGCTAAGTTGTAGGGGAATCTTTGAAATATTTTTTTTTAAATTATTTTCATTATAAAAAATATATGCACAAAATTACATCTCTTTGAACCCATTAGCTCTCAGAAATCTCTTTTTTTTTAAAAAAAATCTCTATTTAAGACAGAATTTTTACCACAAAAGATAATAATGCTAGAGACGCCATGAAATGGAGTACAGTTCCTCTGAATCATTATCAATATTATGTCAATATGTGAAGCTGTAAGCTCAAATCTGGAAAAGGATAATTAGTTTCTTATTATTATATAATTTCTTATCAGTGATTAGCCATGCTTCCGTTTAACATTTTTTCTTGTTTTGATTGGCAATGGAAATATGATACCAGATGAATATTACTTTATTTACATAAATACACTGAATGAATACAGTGCTCGAGTATATTTAGTCATGCTAGAAAACCTCTTCATTTTTCTTATAACGAATAATGGCTTTTGCTTGTTTTTCACATTTCGCATTATTTCCTGGCTCACATCTGCCTACGATTAGGCATTGCAAATACAGCAGCATCTCCTGTACTCAGCAAAAGAGCAATTAATCTTTTTTGACATACTTGTAAACAATTTAAAATCAGTGTAAACATTTTTCTCCATATATGTGAAAAAAGCTCCACAGGTGTGGACCAAACCCTCAAGAAACTAGAAGAAAAACCGAAGTGCAATGCCCCTTCCTTAAAAAAAAGCACCACCACCACCACCAACAACAAAAAAAAACAGACCAAAAATGCTGTCCATCGAACCATGAAATAGGATGCATACCTCTGCAGAGTAATATGCCACCAAAGCCCTGTGTATGGACACTTCATAGATAAGCTTTTAACAGACCCGGTTAGACAGGGTTGAAGCAAAAACGTGAGTTGCAACATGGGAAATTCCAATTAGATATAATGAAAAACTTTTCCACTCTGAAGGTGGTCAAACACTGGCGCAGGGACCCAGAGAGTTTGTGGAGTCTCCATGCTTGAAGTTGTTGAGATCTGACTGGGTACAGCCCTGAGCAACCTGCTGTAGTTGGCCCAGCTTTGAGCAAGGGCTTGGGCTAAAACATCTCCAGAGGTCTGTTCCAACCTCACAGTTCTGTGATTGTGTGATTCTATTTATTTATGTATGTGGGCATGCTTACTGTTCTGTGTTTAGGGCACCTGTGTCCTTGGGTCACTTTTTATTCTCTGAAAAAAACAATCATCAACCTAAGCTGAACAATTCTTATGCTTAAGTTTTGTGGGACTCTGATCTGAAGATGAAGCAAGCTAAATGTTATCAAAAATGTCCAGCTCCTTTTACTGAAAGCCAAAGAATCTTAGCCATGATTACTATCTTGAAATACACGCTGTGATAAAGATGTAAAGTCATCCACATGCCTTGAGTTGTATGTGTTTTAATAATATAAAAGGAACAGGGAAGGAATTAGAGTAAAAGATGATAATTAAGTTTTCCTTTTGTTAGCGATAATTAATGAATTTGTTCTCATTATCAGTATGTACTTGGAACAAGATGAGTCTACCTGATAGATAAACTGCTTTGGTATGTTTTCAAGAGATAACTTTGCCTGCTAATGGAAGTGTAATATCATCACTAACAGAGGTGTTTACAAAATCCAGATTTTGATATTTAAACTGAAAGTATGGGCCCTATATACCGTGTATTACTTGGCTACCTAGAATCTTGCAAAATGGGCAAATACAAGATTAAAATAGGGGGAGAGGGAAGGACTGCTTTAGAGCTTACTGAGGAGAAGAATTGGAAAAGGGATAAGTTGGTATTGATCGCACCTGAAACATGATTTTATGAAGTTTAAGTAGACCTCTGAGTAATTATATAAAACTTTGGGTCTAGCCCAGTAAACTATTCTTGGATTATAAACTATCATCATCATCTGATTCCCATTTGGCCTTTTGATAGGTTATTTGAGCAGACTCGACCTAGAATTCTCTCTGAGAAACATTGTCCTGATCAACTCTGTTGATAGCTGGAAAAAGCAATTGAGATCAATCAGGAAAAATAACTGGAGTAATTTCTTACTAACTTGAGAGGTAGGAAAGTGGTATTACAATTGTTTTCCTTTAGCTTCAGGATAAGAAAATGACCAAGCAACAGTACATTCTTCTGGGTTTGCAGAGGAGAAACATGAAATGTTGATACCAGGATGTACCAATTGTTATCAACATCCTCTGCTGTGTTTTTGTTTGTTTGTTTTTGCAAGGGGTCCCACGCTGATGATACCTGAACAGTATTTCAACGTTTCTGTGCTCTTAAAAAATAATTGGAGACAGCTGTGTATGTATTTGTGTCTTTTTTTCCATACCAAGGGTCTTAATTACCTTTTTTGGTCCTAATGTGAGGTTTCTCAGCGACTAGGTTTTAAACCTATATGAAAGAGATATGAACAGTGAAAAAATAAGAGTGTACACAACAATGACACCACAGAGAACTGCGGCGTTGGTTTTTTGCAAATACCGTAAGCTTTAAATTTCTCTGAGCTTCATTCCCAATACACCCAAATTTTTGAAATGTCATCTTTTTTTTAGGTTATAAATCATATTTATTAGTTTACAGTCAACTCTACATAATATCTAATTAGCTCCCTTCCCTTTTGCATTTACCTACTATCCTTGCATGGCAGAAGAGTCATGGTATGATTAAGCCATGTTTCAGAATGCCAATTCCATTTAGGTGCACACTGAAAAAAAAGGAAAAAGCAGACTAAATTCAGCCTTGCAGGAGGGCATAATTCTTTTGTGAACAAAGCACTTCGCTTTACAGAAATAGCAGTAAAAAATAATTGGATATTGGACAGCTTAGGGATGTTCATATAAATATATTAAAAGAAATATTTGTCACTTATGAACTTTTACATGTTATAAGATAGAAACATGGTATAAGTCATGTTCAATTGCATTCAGAAGTATGTCTTTATTCTTTGTCAGACTGCCAACTCTTGCATTCACCTTATTCTTTTCTCAAAGTCCCAGTACAAAACAGCATGTGTCATATGGCCCTTAGATAAAGATAAGAAACCATTTCACATCAGAGGATACAGAAGGGAAGTTTAACTGTTTAATGTATTACATTTTTTTTATTCTTGAACAGAACAAGACTTTCCATTTTTTACACATTGATTTTATAGACTGTGTACGAATAGCTTCTTTTAATGTCATTTCCCATGAGTTTCAGCCTACATTTTCAAAAATGTAGCATTTTGGGGTTCTTTTGTTTCTGGAAGCCTAATTTTGAGGTATTTCTGAAAGAGCATGATTTTCAAAAAAATTATTTAGATTTGCCTAATAAAAATCAGAATGCTTTAAAATGTCTCCAGAAGGACAGGATAGTTCCAGGTCAATTTTTAAAACTGTAAAGGTGAGGTGGTTGAGAACAATCAGCACTCACTCATGCTGTCAAAAACAAAATAGTTGTCTGGCACTATAAACATAAAGATGAGAAATCCCTGCTACACTAGAAATAATGTAAAATCCTATAGAGAACCTACTGCAGGACAAGAGGGAAAATCCATCTGATAAATATATTAATTATTAATTATTAATTATTACATGTTATCTTATTTTCAAGAAGCATATAAAATAATTCTGCATTGACTTATTTTAATTAATCTCATTAATGGAAAATATTATATATTCATTGGAAAATGTAAAATTTGCATCCCACTCATCTTCCTTTTTCATGTTGCTGCCCACCAGCATGATATCTGGGTACCTTCTCCAAAATAAATAACTTTAAAGTCCATTTTAAGATTCCTCTTCTCTGGAAACACACTGGGTGGGAATCATGTTTACTATAATTTTCTGCCAGCTGTTTTGAGCATGAGGAAGGGTCACCATATGTAGCATCATACTGGTAATGAAAAGTGCAAAGGCAAAGGTCTTGCATCACTCAACTTAGATTTTTACTTTGTGAATACGCACAAATAAATACATATAATTAGAAGTATTTTAATGCAATGCATTTTTAAAAAGCATAAGCAACACAAGAAAATCCCAAAGAATTGCTTAGCTACATTGTGGCACCCTATGTACAAAAGTACTTCTGCAAAAATTTTTTTCTGAAAATCATAGAATCATAGAATGGTTTTGGATTGGAAGAGACCTTTAAAGGTCACCTCATCCAACCCTCCTGCAATGAGCAGGGACATCTTCAACCAGATCAGGTTGCTTATCCAAACAGAGGAATTTATAAGAAGGCTTTTAAAGATTACTGCAAAGATTTTTACATTTCGAGAAAATCAGCTGACAGTAGAGTACATTAAGGGACTTGAGAAGTAAAATGACAGAACAATCAAGTAATTCTGAACAGGGATAGGGTATTTGGTTGTTCTAATAGTGTTTAATTTCACATTAAATCACCATTAATGTTTGATGAATGCTATATGCCAAACTGATATGAAATTCACGAGAGGTGGTGGGGTGGGAAAAACTCAGATGAACTCAGAAATGAGAGTATGTCCTTCTCTGGAAGAAGACATATTTAGAGTTAGTCATGCTACTAAGATTTACGTCACCTGAACATCTGGCCCATCAAATAAGTTTATTCATTTTCTTACCTAAAACAAGAGAAAATATGCACAATGACTCTTCAGAAAATTTCTTAATTTAATTAAAAATGAGTGCGCTAAAAGAAAAAATGTTTCCTTTACACCTGACACAGGAGCATCATGACCTTGCTTTGATCAAGAGTTGATTAAATGAACATAATGATATGTGAATGACAGGATAATGAAAACAAAACCTGAGAACAGGATAATGGAAACCAAACCTGAGCGTGATGAGCCTTGGTACAGATCAAGATGTGACGGAACAATACCTGAAACTGCTGGAAAGGTATGCTGTGGTAATGATTTTATTGTATATGATCTGGCTATTTAACCCCACCAGTGACAAAGGTTGGGGAAAATGTTGTTACATGGACATCCAATGCCTTTAAGTAGCATAGTACCCAAGATGGAAAAGTTACATGTTGGTGCTGAGGTGGTGCCCTGAACCAGACATTGAGACTGCCCTGAGTGAATGTTGTGTTCCTTTGGCTGAACTATGCTGTTCACTGCAACAATCGCTGGGGCAGGTCTGAGTTAACTGTGTGTGCATGCGTGAGGGTAAGCTTTTCCTGATGCTGCCTCTCTCTTATCTGGTCTGCTTAGTAAGTTGAACTTAGCAGTACCATGTTTTTGGTGTTCCTTTTTCCCTCATGACAACTTCTTATAATAATGGGCACTTAGTAGGTGTCAAATAACAGTAGAGAAGAGCTCAGGCTGCAGGAGTGGATGCTTCCAATATACTTTTTATTTCTCTTCTTTTATTTCACTCTCCTTGCTGCTGGTCTGCTAGACTATTTAACCCTGATGTTTTTTTGACTTTATATAAAGTCAAGCCTTTGAAAGCACTATTGTTAGAGTATGAAGATAACACCATATAACCAGTCAGAAAACTGTTTGCCATCTTTCCACTACTGCTGAGTGCTAAGAACATCATACAAAGTGATAAGAATCCTCAGATTACAATGAATTTAATAAAATCAAGAGCACTCAATACCTCTGAGGAGGTGCTCAGAGTCTTTAAATAATAGAGCTCTCAAAAAAAAAAGTTTTACTACTAAAAGAGTTATTTGCTACTTATTCTTCTTGTGATGCATCTTTGGCATAGCCATATGCTAAACAAATGGTTGGTTTGATGAAATGTATATTGAGAGACAAGTTCAGAATATGATGTTATGGTACCAGATATAATAGATGTAACGGATGCTAAAAACAGTTTGCAGAAATGTAGATCCTGTACTTGGGAAATAGTGACATTTAGACTTATTATTGACTTTCTAAAAGGTAGAGAGTAATAAAGGCACATATGGCACGCATGAGTAGCAGTAAAGATAAGTTGTCCTTTGGAGGCTGCATATTCCCAAAAATATTCTGGGTTGTCCCATGCATATGTCATATGTGGAAGAAGCATATCCACTATGTTTCTTCTATCCTGACTGTTATTTCCTCTCTTTTTTAGGACTTTTCTCAGTTCCTGAAAACCAAACACATCTCAAGATTTTATAATCATTAAACATTACACTACTTAAAAAGGAAAAAAAAAGGGATTTGGAGGTTTGCATTTGTATTTCCATAAGCTTTCTTGTCCTTTAGGGTACATTTTCAGCGAAATTTCGAAGATTTTTTCCATGACTTGAAGAATTACTAGCATAATTTTTAATATAAAAGCTGAGGTTTTCATGTGGGCTTTGAATTCTTGCCTCAGGATCTTCCAGAAAAACAGCAGCTATCATGAGATTTATGTTTAACATCTTACCAACTGACATACCTGGACTTCTAAGGACAGGTTCATAGCATACTGTAGAGTAGACAGTATAACTCTGAAGCTGGCAGGAACCATGCTAGTTCTGGAACCACAGATAATATAACTGATGACATTTTTGTACTTGTCTGACTTACTATCAGCACACCTACTGATTCTGAGGCTAGAAATGGTACCGCACCAAACTGCACCTGCTCAAATCTCTCTGTGCAGTGACACATAGGTAGACTTAGCCATGAATAAATTACGTACTAAACTATCATCTAATACCATAGAATAGATATCTGAGGAAAAAAGTAGCTTTCTTCCTAGTTTGGTGGGAGCTATTATTTAAGCTTCCATTTCCTACCTCTGAAAGTCTTTTAATCTTGAAAACCTGGAAGCATATTTTCAAAATAGATTTGTGCCTCTTTTGACAATTTTTTTTTTAAGAAGCCAGATAACTAGCTTTGGTGAAATGATTTCAGTTGCCTGGTGAACTGCCTCTTAGGTTTTGTTGTATGAAAAAAATGAGCAATTTAAATTACTTTTAAGAATTTTAAAAATACAACACCTTAACCAGAGGATATTCAATTTTCTACTACTGGGCTTCCTATTATTTCAGGCCAAGTTAAGTAACAAAGATATTCACTGGTAAACTGAAACCTTGCAATGTTTTTTTTTAAAAAAAAAAAAAAATAGAAAGATTCTGTTACTGTTTAACAACCTCAGCTAAGTCTGGTGTTATAATCTTATAGTGCTCCTGTTCAAAAAAGATGTTTATCTATCTGATTAATGTTTTTTATGCAAAACACAAAACTTAGAAATAACCATGTCCTGGATGATCAGCCTTGGACTTAGAAGAAAGTCTCCAGATAATCATGAATTGGTTTAAATTAATGAGATATTAAAAGTAAGGAAATAGGATTTCTGATTATTTCCTCTTTAGCTTTGGAACCTCCAGATCACCAGGAGTTATGGGGTTTGGGAGTTTTAGTTTGTTGCACCTGACACGTGGCTTAGAATACTGTCTATGCAGTGTTTTGCAAAAAAAACCCCACAGGCTTGCTCTGACTCCAGTCTAGGTTGAAATGTACCTTCATGAAAAGTAGTTAGCACAGCAGCAAGCAGAAACTGATAAATGTAAATGAGAGGCAGGCTTAACACTGCTACCTTGGGTTCAGTGCATCACGAATGCTACTGTATGGCTTCCAGCTAGTCCTTTGTATAGACAGATCAAGCTAAAATCTGTTTGCCCAACAGAATGCAAGCAATACTGAAATGTTCTTTTGTAAGTAAATGATGCAGTTCACATTGTATTTGTGTAATATTGGTGCTTAAAGGGAGGGAGCAAAAGTTAATGAAAATTTTAAATCTTGTGTTTGATTTGTAGGGAATACTAGTGTTAACACCTATATGTAATACTGCGTTTCCATAATGGAAAAAGAAATATGAATATTGCATCATAATAGCATATTATGCTATTTGGGCACTTGTATTGTCTTTTGTTCATAGTATTTTTAATACATGTAGATTTTGTGAGGCTAAAAGATGCATTAGATGAGTAAGTTGAAATTGCCATAATGTTTCAGTTTTAAATGGTCCCAATTTGCATACATTTTGTATGTGTTTCCCACCAAAGTTACAATTTCTAATTCAAAAAAACAACGAGAATTAATTGGTGCTCTTGAAGATGTAGCACCTTACTATCTCTTCTGATGTACTTCTCCAAATTGCAGATTTCTGATAATGAGACACTTTAATACTGCTTTCCACAGACATGAAGATAAAGGTAATAGATTATCAAGGTTAAAGGCCCAAGGGTACTGAAAATGGCTATTTCGTAATGAAAAGGTGCCATGTTGCTTAGACACCCTGACACAGAAAAGTGAGTGGCCGTCTTCTGGAACTATCTTAGCATTGTGTATGACTTCTGATTTGGTTTGTTTTTTCCCAAGAATAGGATATAACACAGTATTCTGATTTACATTTTAGATAGATATCTTGAGTTTCCCAATGAATTGATAGTGATCTTCTTATAGTTTAGTGAGAGAAGTAAATTTCAATGAATTTGAAATTCAGTTCCAATTGATTCCTTTCAACAGTCAATTGGAAATGATAAAACAGAGAAGAAAAAGTAAATACAGGTATATAGATATGATATATAATATGTAGATGATCACTATTATACTTATGGGGAACCTTACAATGATTTTCCTTAATGCACTTTAAAACATTAATACCCCTTCTACTATAACTAGTGCTACTTACTTATGTAAATAAAGTGAGGCAGATGATAGAATTTTTTTGTTATCATCGCCATCAGCAAAATCGGGGCAAAACACATCCCAATTAGAATATTATAATATGTTCGTTCCACCAACTTAATAGAATTGATCACAAACTATACAAAGAATGAAAGTCATAGAAAGGCCTGAGAGGAACAGACTAAAAAGGAGAGGCTTATGGGAGATAAAGCCTGAGGAGATTTGTATCATCTCGTTCTAATAGCAGAGTAATATTATAGAAGAATTTCAGGACCTTACCTAGTGTAAATTCACATGGGTTCTTTCCCTTTTGGTGATGAATATTAAATTGTTATTATTTTCTTCCTGAAGAGCTTAGGTGCAGGGATCCATTCATGTTCGAAAAATTCTTCATGACAGAGAATTTAACAAAAGTAAGAACTTCTAGTGTTTTCAAGTTCCTTTTAAAGGCTGGATTTTTGTTTTGTTGTGTGACAAACAACAACAATAAAAAGGCTGTTTAATTTAGATCTAGCTTTGAAATTATGAATATTTTATTTTATTCTCGAGTTAACTGTTCTGTACTTTAAGGTGCTTCTTACACAAATGACCCAGACAGTGATCAGCTTCCCTGTGCCTCTTAGACATCTGATAAAAACGTGTTAAATTGAATTACCTTATGAATATAAAGTGACAAGAAATGATTCTTCATAAAGACAGCCAAAGGGAACATAGTCAATTTGCCTCATCCAGATGTGATATGGAATACAAGAAAACAAAGACGTCTTGTTTCTGCACAGGTGTTTCTGTTTCACCTTTAAAATGATGAAAAACACAGAAAAATATTCTCTACTTCTTGATTTCATTGTCCTAGTTCTCACAGTGGAGACAGTAGTACACAGTCCTTTCACATTTCAGATTAAAACAAACACCAAAGGTGTAGGTTTAGAATGTCCATTACAGATTTAGCTAACATGCTGTAAAAAACGTGTTGGACTTTCCCTTTACCTGAGAAAAATTTAGTTCAAAGCTGAAAATCTAGAAGAAACTAAAGAGGACTTGCTTCCACTGAATTTGTTTGGATTTTCTTATATGTAGGAATTATATCCTTCCAGAATATTAAAATTGGGTTTATACTTCAGTTTATAGCCATGTTAATTTGACAATACTAATTTCATTGACTTGATTTTATATATGTATTTTTTTATATTCCCTTTTGTCCTGGTTTGGCCTAAACCAGGCCAATTTTCCTTTCAGTGATTTTTACTTTCAGCTAAGTCTCCTCTAAGTAACTGCACTTTCTGAAACTAACTGCATGTTTTTGCGGACAGTGTCTGCTTCCAGGACTGATAACGCTCGAAGTTTGTAGTTATCACTGAGGCACTGGTAGGGATGTTGTGCAGAAAGGCTCTTGCTGTACTTAGTCTTAGAGAAACCAAGGTCACTGCTGAATTCCTCACTGCTTACGAGTGAAGAGCCGAAGGGGGGTCGCAGCTGCAGGGGGGAGCGGACAGGGCAGGTGACCCAAAATTGACCAAGGAGGGTATTCCATCCCACACACGTCATTCTCAGTATAAAGCGGGGGGATCACGAGGGTCTCGCTCTCTTTCTGCTATGGCCAGTGTCCAGGGAGGACTCCGTCTGTTTTCCTGCTGCCCCCGATCCCGATCCATGCGTTCCTGAATCCAGCTCTCAACCATCGCTAGGCCCAGCCTGGGCCTTCCCGGAGCCTGCCCTGCAGTGCCGGTGGTGATGTGGCTGACTTCAGGGGAGCTCAATCTTGGTTTTGTATATATATTTGTATATATTTGATTATTTCTATTATTATTATACTTTTTTTTTCATTATTATAGTTTATTAAACTGTTTTAATTTTCCAACCCAGAAGTCTCTCTCCCTTTTCCCTTTCCCTTTCCCTCTGGGGGGAGGGGAGGGGGATAACAGAGGGCATCTGCCGCAGGTTTAATAGCCAGCCCAGCTTTAAACCGTGACACCTTTCTCATTTACTTCTTGTTTTCTTGCAAGATGGAAATACAGATTCCTGGCCTATAAGAAAAATTGCATAGCTATCTTCAGTGGCTTCTACTAAATATGCACATCTTCTTCTAAGATTTCCCTACAAGTGAAAACAGAGTTTGTTGGTTTTCACCTTTAGCTACATCTTTCTTTTTATAATCCTTAATTTAGGAAATACATGGTATATTGATACTGACCTGAAGTTAGCTTCATTAACAACACTTTTCAACCTTCTGATGAGTCATAAAAGGAAGAAAAACATGCATATGTGTTAAACTGTCCTACATTTCACAACCTAGTTGTAGTATTTCTGATCCTAGTGTTCACAGTCCAGTAGTATTTCAAATGGCTATGTTCCTTAATGTGTAGTGTTCAAGCTGATTTTGATTTATATCTAACTTACTCTACTCATTTATCCTGTTTTATATAATATATTATTTTCTCTGGCATCATGTAGGCTCTGCAGGGAAAATCTTTGAACTTGTTAAATTAATAATGGTACAAGGCTATTTTTTTTTCTCTTGGACCTACATTTAAACAGTTCTGTGAGCAGTGCTGTAGTTAAAATCCTCTCACTGAAGCTCTTTGAATAGCCTATGTATTTACTCATTCTTTTGAGGAGGCAAGAGAAGTAGTGAGTCATAATAATGCATGGTGCTTGTCTCAGCCAGATCATACCTTTCGTTTGTCTGCTACTGAAAAATGTGTTCCATCCAGTGTGAAAGAACACCTCCTTCTGAGCCATATTAAATGATCAGAGAAGTACATCGTTGCTGTATTTTTATGTCCCTGATTCCAGGCCATCATGCTTGCTTTTCTCCCGGGAAGGGGTAAGACCTACATAGACCACGAAGAGATAAGTTCTTACCAATATATCTTCTGAAGATTAATGAAAAAGGGATAGAGATTCCTCTTGCACTGATTTTTGGGAAGCATAATTCTGAATCTGGAGAACCAAAACACGTGACAGAATGTGTCACAAAGATTGAGAATGAGAGACATGTCAGAAGTAGTAGGGAAATCTAAGTACTTTGAGGTGATCATTGCTTTTAGTGTAGCAGATTCAGTGTTAGTATAAAAGGTGCAGCCAAGTTACCTTCGATAAAAACGTTATGTGTTGATTTTCACATTCTTTAAAAATTATCTTTCAATAATACTATGCATTTTAAACTTTTTGACTATGAATACGATTTTCTGTCTTTTCAGACTTATAGATGGATGAACTCATTCTTATGGGACTTTTTCAACAGCTATAACCCACTTTTTCATCATAAATTTTCTCCTGATCTTTGATATTTAGAAATTTATTCATTAGTTTATGTACACATTCCAGCCATTTCTTTTGCTAGTTGAGTTAGGTAGAATTTTACTTTGATTTAACAAGTGCTTTTCTATTTTTGCTGACTTATTTTTCCACATCTTAAACCAAAAGGCACCAAAAGAACTTTCCATAGAGCTCTTGATTTTGCAAAATTTTCTCTGCTATAAAAATTCCTATGAAGCAAAGATCAGCTATCTGCTGCTTTCTGCTTCTCCTTTTGCCTGCTGCTCGTTACATTTCCCAGTCATGCATTATTTCTCAAGAAGTTGGATTTCAGCAGGCCCAGTGATGGACTAAGTTAACCTGAAATTTGAGTATACCAGTCACTGATTGTGAGTCCTGATCTCATACTAAAATAATTTGCATTTTGACATACCTTTCCATGCACTTGTTTATGTTTAGGCTCATTTTTTCCTGCAGTTCTTCTTTTCATAGCAAAGTAATTAGTTTCCAGAAGGTTATTCAGTCTCAGTAACAAAGACAGCTAAAATAAAACCTGTTATCCTCCATGATTTGACTTGTATCTCAGACTGAATGTTGGTGCTAATGTCCCTCTCTTGACTCAGAAACTATTGTGACCTTAATTTTCTGACCTGCTGTCATCTGACTGAGGTCACTTCAGAAATATTTCTTAGGATTTCTTTTAGAAACAAGACAGTGCTGCAATCATGTGGTCTGTCTTTCTCCAAGTTTTCAATGTACTTACCAATTTGAGCCAAATTTACAAAGGATTAAAGGTCACTAAGAAAATTAAAATCCAGCAAGTTTCATGAGATCAGCAGTTATCAGTTTTGTGTGGCCAGCTGTTAAGTCTATAAGTAGATGCACGCTTGCTGGCCAGCAGGAGCACACACAGCCTACACACATTCATGGATATGCTGTGACTGGTCCATCTGGGGCAGCTGAGGAGTAAGATACTGGAGAGGAAAAATGAAAGAAGTACAAGGGTGTAGGACATAAAGACATAGAAACGTGATTGTAAGGCAACTAAAAACATGAAGGACACACATTATTACAGAACTATTGCACTGCAATGCATTGTGCTATGAAGTCATTCTGTATGAGCATCTTTTATTTGGTAAACATAGATTCAGCTTATGTAAAATTAATATATTGAGACAGAAAAGTAACTGATTTATTAGGGTAATTAGAGATGGGTTTTTAATGATTTTATTTTATTTTTGTTATTACTTTCTAGAAGCACCAGTAGTCTTAAAGGAAATAGCTGTACTAGTTTTATCTTACCCGACCCCCCCAAAAAAATCTCTGAACTATTCACTAACCGTGTCAATAAAATCTTTGCTATAGAAGGACTAGCTTTTTATTCATCGGATCTTTCTTCAGAGCTGAAGTTGGCAAACTATTTAGCCCTTTTATTCTTGCAAATTATATGTAAGCAGCTTCAGATTGTTATTATTTTGCAATTGTTAACTGAAGACGATACAAGCATATGGTAGGCTAGAAGTTGTTTGATGTGTTCACTTTGAAGATGTCTTCAACTATCTGAAGTTCATTATTCACAGTCTGTGACAGAGCCCCATCATTTCACATGGTCTCAATTGCTCACTGATTTAATGACTGCAGCTTTACTAAGAAAGAACATTTGAAGCTCAGATATCGTGTCAATATTCATATGTAAACTCAGGTATTTCCCTAGGGAGTTGACACATCACTGCTTTTGGTTTGAACAAAAATCTATTTGCATTAATGTTCATGGACAAAAACACATAAGAATTCTGCAGACCACTTGTACTATTATAACTGTAAAAGGTATAAAGATGTAATAGGAAAAAAAACCAGGGAAATACAATATCTTTTATTGTTAATAGATTGCACAGTTAATAAAATTAAGGGGGAAAAGCCTAAAGGCCTTGGGCATGATATAGTTTTCTGTGTTTTCTCCTATTATATGGGCTGATTTAAAACCTGACTGAATCTTAACTTTGCCTTGGGATATCCAACTCACCTGTTGGTCTTTAATTTCAAGCAAAAATATCAGTGTCTAGGTGAAGCATTGCTTTGGCACTAAAGAAAACATTGTTTTGTTCATACAGTCATATTTTTATAGATTTGTGAAGTGTATGGCAAAGGTGCGGTGTTTGTCAGTGGTCATAGGAAAATATGTGAAGACAAGTTCAGAGGGTAAAAGGCTTTGTGAGTCTGTCTTAACTATTTCTTACAGAAGTTCTCTCTTCAGTGTTTGAGAAGGTTAATACCCTCAATGTTCACATCTTCTGGCAGTGAAAACAGGAATGTATTATTAACGTGCAATGTTCCCTTATGAAAATTTTTGGTTTACAAAAAATGAAAACAGATAAAAAATGTAATTGATTGAAATACGTTCAATAAACGTACTGTGAGTCAATATTTAGACTGCTTTTTTTTTGCTTTAGTTTTGGACTTGACTTTTCAAAGTTTAGCTAAATCTAGCAGAATCAACTGAAAAAAATAAATAAGGTTGGCTAGAGACTACCAGTTGCACAGGTGCAAATGGGTTTGATCATATGTTAATTTATTGAGAGCCAAGGGCACAACTCCAAACTGCAAAACCAGATGCTCAGCTCTTTTCTCTATGTGAGAGAGAAGGAAAAGAGAAAGACAGAAAAGCCATGAACTGTGGGACGATTCTGTGTTTTTATGATGTGGAGTTAAAAGCAAACATAAAATACAAGAAACTGGAAATGGTTGCAAATTTATGGAGGCCAGTGCTCCTTTAAAAAAAAAATCCCTAGTTTATCTATATGGTTTATCTACAACAGAGGCTCCTGAACCTTTTCTTATTATTTTTGTTTTTTTCCCTATGCACCACAATTCCAGCAAGCGACACCCCCTCCAGCAAAATTCCTTTCCGTTCTCATCCCTGCCCTTTTCTTGATCTCTAGTGCTCTTGAGTCTATCATGGCACTCTGTATGAAACAAGCTCATGTCAATTCACACTCTTTCGTCTTCTTTTTTCATTAAATTCACTTGTTTTGTTACTGGCAGCATAAAAATGTCTGTCGTAGTTTATTAAAATCTTGCATTATGAATATTTATTTTAGATATAAACTTTCAATATATTTCAACAGATAAACTGCCTCCCAGTACAGTGTGGAAGTGGGAGGGGGAAGGAGAAAAATAAAATAAAAAGGAAAAAGAATTTTTTTAAAGAAGAGGTGCAGAGCTTTTAGACCTGTAATCTTGTATAAATTTAAAGTGTAATATTAAATGTACTGCAGGTAATAGCTGGAAGTTCTGGAGGGAAGAAAAAAGTTAATTAGTGAACCTCTTAAATATAACTCAAACTAGGTGTAAATAAGCATTCCAGAAGTGATATATTTACCTTTACTGTTAGCATTGACTTCCTTATTTTAACAACACCTTGAAATTAATTTTTCTTTTTTTTTATGATGTTCATGACCTCTTCTGTGTTATTTTGGCCTCCAGGCTATAGCAGAATTGCAGCTCACCGATTTCCAAATATGGCTTTCAAATAGTATTGGAAAGATATTTAAACTACTTGAAAATCTGGTTTTCTATTGAAGATTTATTTCCTTTCATCCAGTCAAGGAACTTGGCCTGTTTTTTCACAAATAGCTGTGTCCAGTTGTTATTTAAAGTTCATTATGGCCAAAATTATTCTCTTGATCTTATCTTTAAAAATGTTTCACTAATTCATTATCCATCTTAGGCAGCAACATCAGTGTTCTCCAAATTACTTCACTGATGTCAAAGCTTAAACTCATGCTGTCTCTAGGGAAATGCTTTCACTGGGTTTCTCTTAAACCTTGTCAGTCCAACTGTGCACACAGCCAAAACATTTGTGCAAGCTTTTATTATTGCCTACATTAATTATGACAACATCTGTTCTCTAGCTTTGCTTACAGCAGCCTTGCTCCTCTGAAGTCATTACAGGGTATTGCTGGTAGAGTCATCCTGAACTCATTTACTGGACATTATATTGACCTTACTTATGCTCCTTCAGCATTTTTAATCTTTAATTCTTTCCTGTTTTCCTCATATGAATTTCCAATAATTCAGTCCAACCATCAATCAGACATAAATGTGACTTTCTTCATTACTCCCTTCAAGTCACTTTTGCTAAGGTTAAGATCAAATCGAGAAACCATTCAAGTACCCTTTCCACTGCAGTGAATAGGTATTAACATATATCTAAGTCTTTTTCATAACTTGCTTTTTCCTGTTCCCAAAATGACAATGAAAAAAACAAAGTGAATAAAATACTGCTCCTGGACTATATTGCAGTGTTTTGTTTGTTTGTTTTTTCTCATTCATTAAAACATTAGGACTTCTAATAGAGGGTCATCAATGTGGATAGAGCTTTAGTTCTTGAAGGAAAAGTGATGAAATTGTTGTGTGGAGGTATATTGCAATGGGATCCCAAGTCAGTCAAAACTTTGAGTTTGCCCAGACCTTTTTCTGTGTAGACAGTTCTCCAAAAGCTTAAAGTTTAAAAAAAAATGTAAATTAAAAACTTTTTTCAGAACTTTTAAACAAAGAAATCTGCAAGTGATTGGTCAAATAGAACAGAAATGATAAAAATTCATAAAATATTCTCCCACTGTGGCCTTGCAGGCAGATTCATACTTCCAAGTTTTTTTTTTATCAGGTCGGTGGCTTTGAGTTGGAGCAAACTCTGCCAAGTCCCTTTTGGCCTCTGTAGAGTTTCTCTTTCTGTCATCTCTGTGTCCTGCCTCAGAGATGGGAGTGAGTAGTACCTCTGATATACAAGATATGAAGTGACAGGTGCCTGGAGACTGTTTGTTCCCTGATGCTTTTCGAAGACCTACTGGTGTGGATGCCTTTGCTGTGACTCATGCTCAGCTGCTCCCAGAGAAGGGGCACTCGCTACCTTCTGCAGGAGTGCTCCATCCAGCGCAGACATCTTTTCAAAGGAATCACAGAATCACAGAATCACAGAATGTTAGGGATTGGAAGGGACCTCGAAAGATCATCTAGTCCAATCCCCCTGCCGGAGCAAGATTACCTAGACCATATCACACAGGAACACGTCCAGGCGGGTTTTGAATGTCTCCAGAGAAGGAGACTCCACAACCTCTCTGGGCAGCCTGTTCCAGTGTTCGGTCACCCTCACCGTAAAGAAGTTTTTCCTCAAATTTAAGTGGAACCTCCTGTGTTCCAGCTTGCACCCATTGCCCCTTGTCCTGTCAAGGGATGTCACTGAGAAGAGCCTGGCTCCATCCTCATGACACTTGCCCTTTACATATTTAGAAACATTAATGAGGTCACCCCTCAGTCTCCTCTTCTCTAAGCTAAAGACACCTAGCTCCCTCAGCCTCTCCTCATAAGGGAGATGTTCCACCCCCTTAATCATCTTCGTGGCTCTGCGCTGGACTCTCTCTAGCAGTTCCCTGTCCTTCTTGAACTGAGGGGCCCAGAACTGGACACAATATTCCAGATGCGGCCTCACCAGGGCAGAGTAGAGGGGGAGGAGAACCTCTCTCGACCTGCTGACCACACCTCTTCTAATACACCAATACAGAGATAATGTACACAAACATCACAACATACAAACTGAGAATGAGATACCATCCATTGCATATTCAATTAACTGTCTTGGACCGTTTGGAGAAATAAAATTAATGTGGGTACATAAAATCAGATCAGTTTGCTGATAACTAGAGTGAGGTTGTATCAAACCTATATTTGGCAGAAAAAGGCAGGTTTGAGACCTCCATTTTTTATTGTCTACAAGTTCAGCAACTATCCAGACAAGTATCCTGGCTCTGTCTATAATCAATGAAGCCTGATTCAACCCATCCTGAGGTAATTCATCACTCCTATTTCAGACAACAATGTCTGGAGGTATCTCTCTCTTTTCCCTGATTACAGGAAGAGGACAGTTTAGGCACCTAACTTTTAGAATGCCATCCTTGTGGCTTAGGGTTGATCATATTGTTTAGTTTAAACTTCTTCAGAAGGCTCTGAATGTTTTGACCTGAAGTTTTAAAAATGAGGAATTTCAAGACCTCATTTCAGAATCATTTTGGTTTTATTTTTAAATGATCAAATATGACAAAATAAAGAAACACACTAACACGACCTATCCCATTTTAAGATGAAAAAAAATATTTCCTCTAAAAGCAACATCTGGTTGCCACAGAGGTGCCCACAAGATAGGCAAGCACTTGAATGAGATTTATTCTAACCAAAATTGTTTAGCACTCTGACAAATGTTAGTAAACCACAGGTTCGGATGCCAGGCAGGATTAATACTAAAACAGCTGACTTAAGAATTCCTAAGCTTTCACAATCAGTTCTTAGAATGATGACACAAAATGCACACTCACCAAATAAGGTTAGCGGGCTCTCAACCTCGAGGAGTTTTGTTGGGCATCATCCCGATCCAAGGGAAGAGTCACCAACTGCAGACGTGCTGGTCCGAGGAGGACCAACTCAACTCTACCCTCCGGCGGGACTCCATTTATACCCTAGTTGAATCTGATCTGTGGTCAGCTCTTATTGGCTCAGGAACCCATCTTCCAGTGACTGTGAACCTGGCAGCAGTCACTGTAAGCGCATGAAAAAGCAAGGAAAGTGCACGAAAGAATCAGGTTTCAATTGTTGGAAAGCCCTAGCTCAGGTCAGGGTGAGTATACGTGCCACACTGGTTAAAGAGGGAAATGTTTTCCATCAGTGGGATTTCCTAGAACAAAGAAATCCTTACTTCAATGGCAAAAAATAAATGTTGAGAATACCCACAAACACAGCACCTTCCATCAACTAACTGCATTCAGCAACAACAGAAAAAGGCATGGCAGAAGAATTCTAAGCATGACTGGGAGAATATCTAGAGTGTTGAAGGGCGACACAACTGAATCTGTATTTGGAATATATATATGGATAGTTACACAGTATAATGGGAGTGTCTTTTATATAACATACAGTACAATGGGAATTGCTTCTATAGTTTATGTATTTATTCATAAAGTGTGTACATATTGTATTTATTTTACCTAGTCATAATCAGAAGAAGGATGTTTTTAATACCTATCATGGTTTAACCCCAGCTGGCAACTAAGCACCACACAGCCTCTTGCTCACTCACCCCCGGTGGGATGGGGGAGAGGATCAGAAGAGTAAAAGTGAGAAAACTCATGGGTTGAGAGAAAGACAGTTTGATAGGGAAAGCAAAAGCTGCGTGCGCAAGCAAAGCAAAACATGGAATTCATTCACTAATTCCCACCAGCAGGCAGGTGTTCAGCCGTCTCCAGGAAAGCAGGGCTCCATCACATGTAACGGTTACTTGGGAAGACAAACACCATCACTCCAAACGTCCCCCCTTTCTTTCTTCTTCCACCAGCTTTATATGCTGAGCATGACATCATATGGTATGGAATATCCCTTTGGTCGGCTGGGGTCAGCTGTTCCAACTCCTTGTGCACCCCCAGCCTACTCGCTGGTGGGGTGGTGTGAGAAGCAGAAAAGGCCTTGACTCTGTGTAAGCACCGCTCAGCAATACTGATACTTAATTTCATTTGTTCTGCTATATGTGCTATTCTAGGTCTCCTTTTTTTCTGTTGGCATATCTTTTATTGCAGCTAATAGCACATATTCATGTCTTTCATGGGGTGTCTGCCCTTACAAATATAGTCAACTTTTGCTACACCTTAACTCTATAAAACAGCCATGTTTAAGAAGGCAAACATGTATATAATGGAGTGCTGTGAACCAAATCTTGAAATCTTTTTCACATCACATTTAATTGAAATTGTAATTAAAAAAATGGGATGGCTTTGGGAATCGGTAAAGGAATATGAATGTTTTCCATTCTAGGTCAGTAATTCAAATATGTCAAACTTGACAGAGATCTATAATTCCATCAAGCTCTTTGCTGTAAACATAAAGTTGCTTTGTTGACAGTCTGATTCAAGCTAATAGTAAGCAAGAGTCCACATGGCAAACCTGTTACAGAGAATTTTAACTACTCAGCACTCATATTGGCAAAGACTTTATCAGGCTAGGCCTAAAGAATGGGTGCAAATGTAAGTGTACCACATTTCCTTCTTTTGGCTAGCCCATCTAGCCTAATACCCAATTAAGTTTAGTGCCCATTTAATAGCATTTTGTATCCTAGTGGGAGACTTCAGTCTCCAGTTCTGTCAAGGCACATATGCAAGCAGTAAATTAGCAGATATACTCAGCAAAATTAAGATTGACTTTGTCCCTCCAGTCAATTAGTAATTGTGCACTCCTAGGTAGTCCAATGGATTTTAAAGATACGGTAAAGTAGTGTTGCTTCAGTCAACCCAGTGAAATGTCCTTGTTTATACTTTCCAATCAGGCCTGAATTTATTGTTAAGGGTAACAACTCTGTGGACAGTACTACAGAGAGGATCTGTGGAGCTGGTCAGACAGAATATTCTGGCAATGTTTTTTCTCTCATATAATGTTAATTCACTATAATAAAAATTATTTGCAGGCACAATATGCTAGCTCAGGAATGTAGAATGGACTCAGCTTCCCATAGGTGTGCTGCAGTTAACAGTATGTACTGAAATACTATCTCATAACTTTATTGTGGGGCAGCGGTGTGATATACTACTGATTATTTCCCCCTCCTGCCTTATTTTTGTCGATAATTCAAGGATCTTCTATTACAACTCATATCTGTGACAATGAAGAGAAAAATGCCTCCTTTTAATAGAAGCTGAGCCAAAGAAACAATAGGTTGAGGTACATGCTGTAAGAAATACTGAAGCCTTTGCCATAATTGAACCCCAAGCGACTTCTTTAGAATAAGGAAGGGAAAAAAAAAGTCAGTCATCCAGTCTGTAAGAAGAAGAAGAAAAAGGGGCATCAGAGAAGCCCTTAACATATTTGTTTTATTCATGTAGCCATGGCCAGAGTTTTTAGTCATGATTAATGCATGCCACTGATTCATCACTTCTAACATTTGTTTTTATTTAAAGAAACTGAGTAGGAAGTATTAAAAGCCTCTCAATTCAGGTTTTCAGTTAAAAAAGAAAAGAAAGTGAAAGTTAAATGCAAAATGGTCACTGATGGCATAAAAATGAGGCCAATGTTCTGATGCATTACAGAAGGGAGATTATAGACAAGCGCCCCAGAGCACTAGGAAAAAAACACTGCTAAGGCACTTGCATTGTGGAATTTTTGTAAATACTGTTGATTAGGTAGAGAGGATATTCATATTGGTGTTTTCTTCCAGTGTAAAGTAAATTGAGGAAAGCAGTCCTGAGTTATCTTAGGGATGTGTTGTATGAAGGAGAGTGTTGGGTTTTTTTTTTCAGGGAACGAATAATGGAAAGAATCAAAATACCACCCACTGAAAGAAGTGACATAGTTATATTCTCTCCTCAAAAGGCTGAAGGGCTAAAATCAAAACCATAGCACTGTAGAAAGAAAACATAATAAAATTGTGAAACTGTAGTCAAAGCAGCCAAATGAAAGTGTATGAAAGATATCATTAGATGAGTTTTCTTGCCCCTACCTCTTCTGCCCACCAAGTAATGCTGTATGATATTTCAAAAGTGTTGAATAACTAAACTCTTGAATAAGGCAAGGAGACTTTTTTTCTTGTAACATAAAGTGCAGAGTTAGGTGAAAGTATACTGATACTTGGGACATTTAGGAATTTTAAAGTATGCTTGCAGAGGCAAAGCAGCAAGAAGGCAGGCTTGCAGATCTTTATCTGTTGCCTCATGCGTGTGGCAGCTGAATGCAAAATCTTGATTTAGTTGTGTTTCACATACTCTTTGGTATGACATTGTATTCAAAAATGTTGACTAAGGAGAGAGGAGCTTGGATTTTTAACTATTTTTTAGACATTATTGTAACAAAAATGCTAAAGGAAAGAGTTTATAAGATCGGGTGGAAAAGTATTTCTGCCTCTCTCTCAGGGTCCTGTTGGTGGTCAGCATGGAATGTTACTGGGAATTTTGTATCTTTATGTAAGCCTTTTGAAGGAGTGGAGGTAAGGGTACTCTGAAAAGGAGTAGATGAGGGAATAAAAATGGCTGAAGCAAAGAATTTGCCCCGTCATCAGTAGTTTCATTTCTAAAGAGATAATGCTAGTTTAATTCATGCAGTATGAGTCACTTTAGGGAGGTACTCCACTAATTTACTGAGGATGCACTCGATACCATCATCCAGATCATCAATAAAGATATTAAACAGGACTGGGCCCAGTACTGAGCCCTGGGGGACACCACTAGTGACCAGACGCCAACTGGATGTGGTACCGTTCACCACCACTCTCTGGGCCTGGCCATCCAGCCAGTTCTTAACCCAGTGAAGAGTGCACCTGTCCAAGCCGTGGGCTACCACCTTATCCAGGAGAATGCCGTGGGAGACAGTATCAAAGGCTTTGCTGAAGTCCAAGTATACTACATCCACAGCCCTTCCCTCATCCACCAGGCGGGTCACCTGGTCATAAAAAGAGGTCAGGTTGGTCAGGCAGAACCTGCCTTTCCTAAACCCATGCTGACTAGACCTGATCCCGATTGTCCTCTATGTGCTGTGTAATCACACTCAAGATGATCTGTTCCATGACCTTGTCAGGCACCGAGGTCAGGCTGACAGGCCTGTAGTTCCCGGGATCCTCCCTTCGGCCCTTCTTGTGGATGGGCGTCACATTGGCCAGCCTGCAGTCATCTGGGACCTCCCTGTTTAGCCAGGACTGGTAATAAATAATGGAGAGCGGCTTAGCAAGCTCTTCCACCAGCTGCCTCAGTACCCTTGGGTGGATACCGTCTGGTCCCATAGACTTGTGAGCGTCCAAGTGGCACAGCAGGTCACTAACTACTTCCTCCTGAATTACAGGGGATCTATTCTGCTTCCCATCCCTGTCTACCAGCTCAGGGGGGCAGTCGCCCTGAGGATAACCGGTCTTAGTGTGAAAAACTGAGGCAAAGAAGATATTAATACCTTTTCCTCATCCCTGGTCACAATGTTCACCCCCACATCCAATAAAGAATGGAGATATTCCTTACAAATCAGTAATGATTCCTTAAACAGTTAGAGAGCATAAATTGATAAGGACTTCTAAATAGACCATTGTTAAAAGGTAAAATTACTAGCCTATGACAATTTTAAATCAGAGAATTCCTGTTCTTTCTTGCAAATTTTATGTCAAAAGATATTAAATATTTTCCAAATATTGCACATGATCTTGAACATTTTAGAGATGCTGACATGCACATTTTAAATGCTGTGTTTCAACAAATTTTAGGAAGTCATACAGTACATTGATTAATATCTAGGCTATTGATAATCTCCTCCATCATTAGTAAATTTATTCTGAAATTGGAATAAACACATTTGTGTCCTTTGGGCATACAAATCCATATTAAAAGTACTGTAGCATATGGGGCCTCTGGATGGAAGCTATGATTCATGCTGTTTCCCTTATTGAAATGACTGTCACTTTAAAGGCATTGAAAGGAACATGACCAGAAAGGGTTAATAATAATGAAGAAATATTTTGAAATTCAGTTTATTATAGTGAACGCTGCTAAGCATATTTCTGTGAGACCTTCAAGGAATATTTGCAGTGAAAAGTAATGTCTTATGCTTGTGTAAAGACACATAGAAAACCATTTGATAGTATGAAAAAGAGTAAAAAAAAAATCAAAGCTTCAAGGAAAAAAAAAACATTTGAAGTAAAAAAAAACAAAGACAAAAAGTCAAAAAAAAAAGGTGGGGAAAAAATATAGAGAAAACTAGAAAAGTAGGAGAATTAAATTGTTGGAGAACCCAAGAGGATAGTTACAATACCAAGCAAATTAGAACAAGTGGGGTTCAAGTCAGAGAAGCAAATAAACAGGAATAGGGTTCAAAAACGGAAGATGATTCCTGTCAGGTAAGTTCAACATGAAGAGAACAGCTTCATGCTTAAAATTAGGAGTACCCAATGGTGCTTAAAATAACAACAAAAAGGATTCAAAGGAAAATTTGTGGCCTTATGAAAAATGTATATTCTACAGAACTATGTGTAAAACTAAGCTCCAGGCACAGCTATAGGAAAAAAATGATGTTTTGCACAGCTTTTCTTTGTGCAAACCTGATGTCGTATGAAGATACTGTTTGACTGGGTTGTCACAAAGTAAGGAGGTCACTGGAGTAATTTCCAATTTTAAAAGTTACAAACCCCTGGATGAAATGAGAGATGATGCAATTGACTTCTTTAAAATACAAATAACTCCTAGTGATGGAGGTTTGGTGGGAGGGGGAGGAGACTTCTCCACTTTTGCCTAGGGAAATAATTCTTTCATCATTTAAAAAGAAAGGGGATTGCATGTTGGCTAACACCATAGGCAAATAGACTAAGTCATCCTAACTCCAAATCTGATTCTCAAGCACTTTCTATTGTAATATGACTAAATATGGCCCTTTGCTCCTGGTGTTCTGTTTTGGTTTTTTTTTTCTAACATATTAAAAAACCAACAAGGTGGAAAACTAGCCAGCTGGAAAACTGGATGCTCTATTAAGACAGATGAAGTGAGGATTCCTGTTAAGAGATCAAACAGAATGGCATAGCTGAAAGAGGGGTAGTAAAGCATTCAGTAATTGCTTCTGTATTATTTTATCCTAGACGGTTTGCCTTTTTGTTTAAGTGGTCAAGTTCTGTTCTTTACTCTTCCTTTCATTGGTTCTTCCCCTACTCTTTTTTTCCCTTCTGCTTTATTTTTCTCTCATGTTTTTTTCCTTTTTCTGTTTTCCCCTACATTTCTTACAGAAGACTCCATCTCCCTGCATATTGTGCTCCTTTATGCAATCTCTTCAGTTGTTTCCTCCCTCATCTTCTCTTTTCATGACCTACCTAGTTGCAGGCAACTTGACATCACAGGATGTAACTTCATGTTTTATTTATTTATTTATTACTAATCTCACAAGTGAAAGACTGATGTATTAATATAGTCCATTATGCAGAAAGAAAATGTTAACCCTTGTTATACCTCAAGTGAAAAATCTGCACTAAAGCCAAACCATTTCCCCTCAAAGCAGTCATAGAGTGGGATAGCATTGGCTATTCCTAATTCAATACCAGGCCTGAGCCTTTCTTGAGAACAAATACATTGAATTAGATTCTGGCTAGCAGTTTTTAAGCTTGAAACCAATGCAAACCTTCTCTGATAGTGAGAAATAAGGCTGCTTCTACTTTGGTCCGTGCTATCATGTGCTCTGAAACCTTCTGGATTTTCTGAAGCTGAATGTGAGATAGCCCCTCCTGTAAGTTACTCTTTCTGCATAGAGAAGGAGAAATAGTAAGTACCATATTCTCTGTGTTAAGTGGTAGAGTTACTTTTGCTTCTGATGCTCCATGATTGAAGTAGCATTCCAAATAGCTGCAGGAGGGGAGAGGGATTTGAGGATTTATGCAGCACTCTCCTTGGCTTTGCCTTAGCCATTGCCATGAACTTCTTGCTCTTTGTGAGCAAACAGCCCCTGAAGAGTGAACCTCAACACCACACTAGGGAGTTCATGTCCTCACTCTGTACCTGATAGCTTATCTGCATGCTGACTCTGCTGCCAATGAACTTTATCCTATCACAGAAGTGGAGTTTGCCCCTGGCTGTTTCCTACTCCTTTGAGGATAGAAAATGCATCAGCTTGTGTCCCTGAGCAGTAATGATTTTCAAATACCTCTCCTCAGCCCACACACAGGAAGTTAAAAATCCTGTATAAGTAAGTACCTGGAGACTTATGGGTGTATACCAGTTACTCAAATCAAATGCATAATTGGTATTCTTGTGTGAGAAGTCATTTAAATTGGGCACAGAAACCAATTACATACATTGAGGAGACAAGATCCAGATCAAATTTAACAGGATATACGCACTCAGTGGTGTCCTTTTGATACATACAATAATTGAGGATTAAGATAAAAGTTATGGTCTCCCATTATCTATAATTGGTCATTTACAGTTTTTTAAAAAATGAAGGCACTTCTTCAACTGCCACAATGGTGACAAGCATAAAAATAACATGTCAATGTCACTGCAACGTCGCTGAAATTAACCCTTCCTTTCGCTCTGAATTCCTGCTTTTCTGAGTTGTGCATAAACAGCTCCATCCATCATTCCAGTAAATTGCTCTAAGAACCTTTAAGTCTTTACCTGTGTGGAGAGAAAACATTAAAAATTCACAGTCATGTTGCTAACATTAAAAAAAAAAATTTATTATCTTGTACTTTAACTACAACTGAGTGTTTGCCCTAGTTCCTGGCTTTGAAAAACCTTGAATTTAAGGTTTGCATAAAGAACAGAAGCTGCAGATCATAAACATCTTCAACCTGAACTCCCCCCATTTTGGCTGTTGGAAGTGAGATTTCCAAAGTGAAGTCTCAAGGGAAGGTGTTCAGAAAAGGCTTCTCACAGATACAAAGTCTACCAGACCCTTCCTTCCTTCCTTCCATCTTCCCTACTCCACTACCTCCTTTCCTTAGTTTCTTCCTTCCTTTCTTTAATAATTTTAAAAAAATAAAATACACTACTGCGTAAAAGTAGACCTTGGATGGACCTAAGTGCATTTGAAGTCTCATTTTGCTTAACTTTGCATGTAGGTATCCTCATCTGCTTACGGGAGGGGCATGACTTTTAATCTCATTCACTAAACGAGCTTGTAAACTGCCTTATTTTCCACTTTTTTTTTTTTTTTTTTTTACCGCTGGCCGTTAGATTTTGTAACATGGTGGGCTGGAATCAAGATGGAAAAACATGTTTGTCACATCTTCCAAAGAATGGGAAATTTGAAATCTGCTGTTTGTATGTGACTTAGATAATACCAGAAGACTGTCAGTAAGGTATGTGTTCATGCAGTTAATATAAAGTTCCTTCTCTTTTGAAGCATCTATTAACCATTACAAGTGACTTTAACAATAAGTATCATATAAGTGATTATGGCTGTGCAATATTGCAGGACACATTTTTGTTGAGTCTTCTCAGGTTATGTTATTAAAAGTAAATATGAGAATCAAGGACAGATCTGTCAGCTACTGTGGGAAAAAAAGAGAGAGAAAAAAAGTGCTATACAGAGTTCAGGCAAAGGAATGTTAATGAGGTGTTTTGATGTTTTGGAGCTACAGACTTTCAACTATAGTCATTCAATTTCCCTTTCTTGCTTTCCCTGGTGGCTTTTGGCATTGCTTAACATAGGAATACCCATCTGGCTCTGCACTCTGTGGTAAAATTGATGTTGTTTTTGCATGCACACCTTCTTTGTCTCAAAATCACTAGGGAGAAAGAATGCTAGAGCTATTCTTTCTCTGTCATTTAATACAATAGTCTTCTTCACAGAATTTATTTTGCAAGCAATTATTTTCACTATACATCATTAGGTTCCAATTAGCTCCAACGCCCACTTTGCAAAACGTTATGTTCCCTTTCATTGCGGCAAACCTAGATTAATCCCAAGAACTATGCTGTTGGAATAGGCCCTGATGCAGTGTGAAATATTTAAACAGTAAGACGCACAGATTTCATTTCATATTCAAGACCTTTTCTTCTTCTCTGTGTGTTTGTGTAAGTGACGTAACAGTTCATGAGACAGTTGTAGATTTGAGCATAGGAGCAGCAAAACGGGCTTCTGAGAACCATGAATAGAAGCAGTACTGCAATGTAATATTGGGCAGTGGGATATTTATTTTTGTTCAGCCTTCTGCTGGAAGACATATATTAAAAATCTGGCTGTACACGAAATCGTAACTGTGATACATAGTCTTTGCAGAGCATGAGAAATAGTAAAACTCTCCCCTCTCCCTTTTCACTTCCCTTGTTCTGTCCCAGTCATGATAAGACCAAGACTGAGAATCTGGGGTAGAGAAGGAGAGATAAGTTGCATGTTTTCTTCCTCAGATGTGTTCTCAGAGGACCTTTCTCCTTTACAAGTCTGAGCAGGAAATGGCACTGGCACAGCAGGGCATCATCTGCTAATCCAGTGCGCTAGATGATGCAGATTACTCGCTCCTCCAACATAAACTGAAACTCCTGCAGTTCCCTTCTAGTGCTTCTTGTTATGTTTTTCCTTGTGGTTTCAAAATCCAGACTCTGTCTCCTATTACTTTGCTGTTTACAATTAGCAATTGTGTTTCTTTTATTGTGGGAATATTGAATAATAATTTTTTCCTTTACTTGTTTGCACATCTGGGTAATCACCATAGCAACTGATGTATGCCAGGTGTCTGCTCAAAAAGAACTCTATCCTCCCACTCTCTCTCAATAAATTCATTACATTAATTACCAAGCAGATATTAAGCCAAACACGGGACTGAATAAAAGATGAAAAAGGTATACTCCTTATTACAAACATTGTAAGCAATTTCTATATAATATAAAATAGATATCAAATATATAAATGAAGTGCTCGAGTTGTAAATTAATATGCAAAATAGTAAAAGTGCAAAATTTTAACTGAGGAAAGGACAGACTTGCACTTTGGAAAAAGTTCTACTAGTTTTACTCGCCTAAGATCCCTTTCTCACTGCAGTGAAACAACTCAACATTTTAATTTTCTTTTTAATTCTTCCAAAGCAACATTAAGGTTGCACAGTTAAGATTTCAAAAATCAGGCAAATAAGGTAACAAGGTTTGAAAATGTAATTAACCCTGTCTTCTTGCATGTAAATCATGTATTTGTATAACCCTGAACTTTAGCCATATAATTACATATTTTTATGATTTTTAGTCCAAACTTGGAATATGCACAGAATTAAGTTTTGCTTTATACTTCTATATGTACAAACTAATTCTATAAATGGTATTAAAATTCTGATTAATTTAAATCATGCTAGATTCCAGCCAGCACTTTTCATGCTTTTATTAGAATTTTTGTTTTTCTCATATTCTTTATCTTTTCTCTCTTTATTAGTATACTAATAATTTTCTTTTCAGCTAACATCAGTTTCCCATAAATGTAATTCAAACATTTCAACAGTAACTCATTTATTTATTTATTTTTTTTTTTACTTTTTCATTGGCCAATATTAAGCCCTGGAGAAAGTTCCTTGTGCTAACATGCCATTTTTTTTCCTGTCGAACATGGTATTTTGTGTTATAAGACACTAATCACAATAATTTTGTGAAAAGACAAGATTGTATGGTGCAGGTAATATTCCACATACCAAACTAACATGAGTTGTTTCTGCATGTCATCTTTATAAAATATAGCTTTACATCTTTAGCATTATCTTTTTGTAGAAATTCTTTTTCATAATAATTTCCTATCATAAATTACAGAAATATTGTTTTATAACAAGCTTATGCATTCTGATACTTTAAGATTGCATCTAAATCATGAGACAGGTACATGCCACAGTCCACCGTGGTCACTGTGAACATCCAGTGATTCAGATCAGGCAGCTGACTGGCACAGGCTGTATGCTGGGTATGATTTCTGATGTTATGGGAGGGTGATGTAAAGCTGGATGTTGTCTTTGTAGAAACAAGACACGATTTGAGAGTCTCCTGGATTTGGGAGCTAGGATGCTTTGAAATGACTCATAAGATCATTTGATAAAAAATATTGACATTGCCAAATAATGAGGAATTAATGAGAGGAACAAAAAATTACTCTTCTGCAGGCCCCTTACCTCACTGAATCTTTTTTTTTCATCAAACATGTTGATACATATGGCGGGTATTGTAGTACCTTTAAAACTTCCAAATTCTGAACATTTAATGTCATGGTTACAAGTGTTAAAAGTGTTCAACTGTGGACCTGACTTTCCTGAAGATATATTCTTGATGCCTAAAGAAAAGACATCTATTGCTTAAAACAATTTTTCATTAAATTTTCAACAATGAGCATGCTAGGCTCAATGTTAAATTTACACTCTTAGATCCACATTAAACAGCTCTGAAGAATGATTTTATAAAGGAGTTAAATTTTGGTGTGTTTTCTGGAAGCCTTCATCAACAACTAATTGTCAAGTCATAGATATTTCAATTCAGGTAAACATTGTGGAAGAGCTTAAATGTAAACAAAATGTATTTGTACCTCAAGTTCAAGATACAGGAAAATGGAAAGACAAGAGCAGTTCAAGATACAGGAAAACAGAAAGACAAGAGCAATGATTACATTGGAAAATTAAGCTGACAGTGGTTCAGCATTTTCAGATTAGCGTAAAAATATCATCTTTGTCCCTTTATGACAGATAGAGAATATACTTTTTTTCATGTTTTGTATTATTCAAGAATGTCTCACCTACCACTGACAAAATCTTTACTTAACATTTGAAATTACTCCTATGAGCATATACTGCACAAATGTCAAGCCTTTATAGCTGTTTTTGTCATGCTATTTTTAAGTTTAAGGGGATATAATACACTCCCTTAAACATATATGAAGACAATAATAAATGCATAACTATTAAGCTGTATTCTTCTTTTTAAGTAGCTGTTGGTTCATCAACAAGAGTTTACTGTACACTGATAAAGAAGTTCTAGTAATATCTCCTGTGCAATTTGATATGAAATTTTCTAGGAATAAGTAATCACATTTCAGGTCTGAAGCTATTAATTACATTTATTTTTTATTAATTTATTGCTGAGTACTTTTTAATATTTAGCAAATTAAATTAATTCTCTCTCTCCCTTCTCCCTTTATGCTTCTGTATCTCTTCTTTCTTCTCTTTCTCCTTCTCCTTCTCTTAGTTTTTCTTTCCCACTCATATCCTGCCAGTGAACTAACTTGCACAATTACACTTTGAGTTCACATATAGAAAGGTGCCTTTGCAAAAGAGTAATGCAATTTCATGGAGGATCATAAATGAAACTGAAATGCTTTTTCTGATAATCCCTTGCTCCTTAAATAAAAATTAATGTAACATGTTACTGTAGATTTAAAAAACTGCAAACAGCAGCAGCAGCAAACTGCTGCTATTACCCCCAGTACATATTCTAGAAAATTAAAATTGTAACTGATTAGTTTAAGTTTATTTAAATGGTGCTTATGTTTTTCTTTGCTTTGTAGAAAAAGTAAGTTCTTTTCCAAATGATCATTTAATTCTTTCAATCATCTGCATCCTGTAATTTATCCTTCCTTCCTAGCTTCAGAATACTTTGTAGGGACAATATTCTCTCTGATCATTTCAACGTATTCAAGAGAGATACAATTTTCTCCCAAATACAGCTTTTACAATCTATGCAACTCTCTCTTGTAGATCTTGTCTTTGTATAACCGTAAGAGATTTGTATGACACCATGAGCATGGAGAATATTTCTCCTACTAAAGAAACCACAGGCCAGATTTTTTTCAAGACATGGTCAGCAAGCTACCTATCATGACATAGATAAACAAAGCTATTTCATAGTAAAATAACTGATCTTAAATTCTTATTTTTTGGCATAGTAATTTACTCATATTTATTGAGGAAAAAGGCTACTTCGCATTTACTGCAACATAAAAGTGCCCATACGGGTAGATATCACACAGTAGCTGTATTATTCCATCCTAATTTCCATTCTTATTTCCGTACAGACATATCTTTAGCAACTTCAATAGTGTATCCATTATAGTAGAATTATTTATGTGTTTTCCCATAATATTTCTATGAGTTAAGGATACTCTTACAAGAGAAAAACTAAATCACACAGGACTGTGATATAAGATCAACCACATAATTATGGTGTTGCAAACTGAACCTGAGCACATTTTTCATACTAACTGTTATTTTCCTTTTACTGGATTTGTGAGAGTACCTCAGGATCTTTGAAGTCATGAAAGTATGTCTTTGAAAATTGGAACCAGGTTCCTGCCTATTTTTTTGACCTTTCTAGATTAGTGTATTAAAGTAAAATTTGCTTTCATTTAGTCTAATGATACAAAGGTAGAGTTTGGAAAATTATTTTTAGTACTCAAAAGGGTTAAGATTTACTTCCCTTTACTGCCCCTTACCAACATCAGAGAGTGTGTTTTATCTCACTTCAGTGCAACAAGGACTTGGCCCCAACATAAGTTAGTTTAAATTAAGGGGCATTCCTGATCATAGTCCTTTGTTTGGGCAGCATTTCTTGGGACACAGAAGTAAACTGTCTGAGTTTGAAGATCCATTGTCCATGGCCACTGAGTAGCCATGAGTTTCATTTTTAAATAAAATTTGTAACTTATTTAATTGTCTGAAATAGAACAGTGGGAGGAAGATAGGTAGGGAATGGGTACAGAAAATACTACCTACAAATTCATTGACAGACTGCAAAGGGTGAAAATATGCTTTATTTAGCACAACCATTGTGTCAGATATGGTTCCAAAACCCAGCAATTTCATGAATTTGTGGGTTTGGTCCAGAAACTTGAGAAGTCACGTAATAAGCAAAGCTCTAAATCCTTGTCACCACCACACAGTGGCAGCTAGAAAGCAAATGACAGAGAGGTGCCCCTATTTGTATGTACATTGTTCTTCAAGGTTAGCTCTCTGCCTAGAGAAGAAAGGGAGATGGTGAAAGGAGATGGATTAATCATTAGACTGTGATTTTCAGTTCCTCGCAGAAAGATAATCCACTGATCTAAAGCATTCTCTATAATTCATCTTCGGCAAGTCCCATTTGTTCTTTCTCTGTTGCCTTTACTGGGGTCCACCATACAGCTTCAAAATGGTCAACAGAAAACAGAGCGAAAGAATGAAGATTTAAATAATAGAACCTTCCCAAAAATGCAGATTCTCAAGCGTAGAGGTAGCTCAGATGTGCCTACATTTGTAGTGTTGCCACTCTCAATTGCAATGTAATGATAGCTTTTACTTGGCCTTTGCCCAGGGTGCGTAATGAAAGAAGACTGCATTTTCCTTCTGTATTAACACTAAAACTGGACAGTATTGCCCCTTATGTGCAATATAGGCCATGCATAAAATAACTTAATGCACTATAAATTTCCTAGATGTAATTTAAAGCGTAAAGAAGTGTTCAATAAAATTTTAATGAAATTCTAAACATTAAGTAGACTCAGAATAGACCTCAACATTAAACCTAGCTGTTTTCTTCAAGTGCAGCAGTGGAAAGAAGAAATTGTTTACTTTTTAGCTTTCATTCTTTATCTCCTTGCGTACATGAAGGACTCCTCTACAGGATCTGTTATGAGACTATGCAAAACTAATTATTACCTTTCTGAAGCAAAATATGAATATCGCCAAAAGCTGCTGTTGTGTAAAATGTATCATGTAGCATCTAACAAATAGCCTTGAGGGCCTTCATAATTACTGACAGGGATATTAGAACTGACAGATTTCAGGTGTACGCTGCAGAATAAAAAGTAAATATTGTAGGTTTGCTTAACAATTTCTTATTTATATTTACACATTTGAATTGTGTTACCAGAAAGATCTGTTTTTGTTACCTTTAAAATGAAGATGGATGGTTCAAACTAGTTTGTTTTCTTTACTAACAGGAGGGTACCTGACATCCTGTGGAGAGAGACTTGTAAGTCTTTAAGCAGCATAGAGCTATTCTTTAAGAGGCTTCCAATGCATTTATTGAGATACATTTCCAACCAATAGGTGCAATAATGTTAAGGTGACACGATGTAGCATTTTAAGAATTATTTTTATGGCAGTGAGCATAAAATGGTTATTCTATCCCACATAATTTTCTGGAATTTCATTGGAAGAAAATCATTATACTTATAAATACAAAGTATACTAGATTGAGTTATTTAATTTCTTATGCAACTACTACAGCACTACTTTTATTCTGCTGCTTATTAAAAAAAATTTACCATATTTTATCTTCAATATTTCTTTTTGCATTGCTGCCAGATTAGCTTACTAGATGAACTGTAGCTTCTCTGCACGGAATATTACAGTGCCCACTGGATTAGTGCTTATTTCAGCCAGTTTTCCAAACATTTTATTTTATGATTTTGGCTTTCAGCAACAATCAGACTTTCCCCCTCTCTCCTGTTTAGAGAGATATCCCAGGGACTGATAATCTATTATTATAAACCAGTTATTTCCTTAATATTTCTTAGTCTCCTAAAATCAGATCAAATCAGTTTCTTAAATGTAGCAGAAGTCAAAACATGTAAAGGCAAAGTCACAGCTTAAAGTCAGTTGTGCTATGACCATTTACAACTACTGAGGATGTAACCTCTGTAATGCACTTACCTCTGGTCCAGGTAGCCTGCATTGTGCTCTCTCTGGAAGATTGCAGGTCTGACCTGAAGGAGTCACTCAGCTTCTGAGGTTCACATCTGTGAAGGGGAGACTATGGGGACATGAAGATATAGAGATGGCAACAGTAATGACCATATGAATTTATACTATATTCCCTATTCCACAGGTGCTGGTCAAATATACATTCTGTGATTCCTGTGATTCCTTTGTCCTTTATCAACATTTGACATCTCAGTCAAAAATAGAAAAATTTAACTGGTGATAGTAGCTGTATGACTAATTGGCTGTATGTTTCTGTAGCACGTTTCTCTGAGACACTTCGATGTTTTTGTTCAGTTTTCATTTGTTTCTTCTCTGACTCACTACACTCCACTTTCTTCTTTTCTAACACCTTTGTCTTTTTTTCCTTTCTTTTACGTACTTTGCTCCTTCTCCGTATTTGTGCAAAAGTACCAATCTGTCACATGCATGCATAATAAAATTTGTCAGAGTAAAGCAAATTTTGGAGGTAGTTAACTGATGTCTTAAATTCATGGTCATCAGATGAATAAAAGAAAATGTCAGATCAAAGATATTGATGAGTTAAAGTTTCCCATGGATCAGAAATCCCAGCTCCTGATAACTTGGAATCAGTATTCTTTGAATTGTTTGTACAGACTATGTTAATCAGCCCTTCTACCACGAAGAAATCTGAATGTAAGACTCAAGAGCATGAACTGGACCTAAGCAAGAAGAGAACTGATATTTTTCTATGACTAGCTCCTGGAATTTGCATGTACATTTAAAGGATGCTGTGACCAGTTAAACATAACATGAATGTTTTTTTCCTTCAGTACAGTAACATTAACTGAGTGCCCTGAAAATTATTTTCATTTCATCGCAGAATAATATTTTGTAGTACAAGTGGTCTTGCCTATAATTATTAATGTACCTACACTGTATGGAAAGAGGTCTTATTAATTACTTTTATGTTAACAGAGAATAGACCAATAAAATAAAAATGTCACAAGACTGTGAAACAGTTTGACACATTGGACAACAGTCCAACTGGCAGCCGGTCACTAGCGGTGTTCCCCAGGGCTCAGATCTGGGGCCGGTGCTGTTCAATATCTTTATAGATGACCTAGACGTAGGGATTGAGTGCACCCTCAGTAAATTTGCAGATGACACCAAGCTGGGTGGGAGTGTTGATCTGCTGGAGGGTAGGAAGGCCCTACAGAGGGATCTGGACAGGTTAGATAGATGGGCCGAGACCAACGGCATGAGGTTCAACAAGAACAAGTGCCAGGTCTTACACTTCGGCCACAACAACCCCATGCAGCTCTACAGGCTGGGGGAAGAGTGGTTAGAAAGCGGCCCAGCAGAAAGAGACGTGGGTGTGCTGATCGACAGCTGGCTAAACATGAGCCAGCAGTGTGCCCAGGTGGCCAAGATAGTTGGTTAGCATTCAAGGACTGCTTCTTCCGAGCTCAAGATCAGAGCATCCCATCAGGTAGGAAGTCAAGGAAGGGTAGCAGGAGACCTGCATGGTTAAACAGGGAACTGCTGGGCAAACTCAAGTGGAAGAAGAGGGTGTACAGATCATGGAAGGAGGGGCTGGCCACTTGGGAGGAATATAAGTCTGTTGTCAAAGGATGTAGGGAGGCAACTAGGAAAGCTAAGGCCTCCTTGGAATTAAACCTTGCAAGAGAGGTCAAGGACAACAGAAAGGGCTTCTTCAAATACATTGCAGATAAAGCCAACACTAGAGGCAATGTAGGCCCACTGATGAATGAGGTGGGGGCCCTGGAGACAGAGGATAAAAAGAAGGCGGAGTTACTGAATGCCGCCTTTGCCTCTGTCTATAGTGCTGGAGGCTGTCCTGAGGAGCCCCGGACCCCTGAGGCCCCAGAAGAAGTCAGGATAGAGGAGGAATCTGTCTTGGTTGATGAGGGCTGGGTCAGGGACCAGTTAAGCAATCTGGACGTCCATAAATGCATGGGCCCTGATGGGATGCACTCGCGGGTGCTGAGGGAGCTGGCGGAAGTCATTGCTAGGCCACTCTCCATCATCTTTGCTAAGTCGTGGGCAACGGGAGAGGTGCCTGAGGACTGGAGGAAAGCGAATGTCACTCCAGTCTTCAAAAAGGGCAAGAAGGAGGACCCGGGGAACTATAGACCCATCAGCCTCACCTCCATCCCCGGAAAGGTGATGGAACAACTTGTCCTTGATGCTGTCTCTAGGCACATCAAGGATAGGGGCATCATTAGGGGCACTCAGCATGGCTTCACCAAGGGGAAGTCATGCTTAACCAACTTGATAGCCTTTTATGAGGACGTAACCCGGTGGAAAGATGGTGGTAAAGCTGTGGATGTGGTCTATCTTGATTTCAGTAAAGCGTTTGACACGGTCTCCCACAGCATCCTCGCAGCTAAACTGAGGAAGTGTGGTCTGGATGATCGGGTAGTGAGGTGGATTGTGAACTGGCTGAAGGAAAGAAGCCAGAGAGTGGTGGTCAATGGGACAGAGTCCAGTTGGAGGCCTGTGTCTAGCGGAGTCCCTCAAGGGTCGGTACTGGGACCAGTACTATTCAATATATTCATTAATGACTTGGATGAGGGAATAGAGTGCACTGTCAGCAAGTTCGCTGATGACACAAAACTGGGAGGAGTGGCTGACACACCGGAAGGCTGCGCAGCCATTCAGAGAGACCTGGACAGGCTGGAGAGTTGGGCGGGGAGAAACTTTATGAAATATAACAAGGGCAAGTGTAGAGTCCTGCATCTGGGGAAGAACAACCCCAAGTACCAGTACAAGTTGGGGGCAGACCTGTTGGAGACCAGCGTAGGGGAAAGGGACCTGGGGGTCCTAGTGGACAACAGGATGACCATGAGCCAGCAGTGTGCCCTTGTGGCCAAGAAGGCCAATGGCATCCTGGAGTGTATTAGAAGGGGTGTGGTTAGCAGGTCAAGAGAGGTTCTCCTCCCCCTCTACCCTGCCCTGGTGAGGCCGCATCTGGAATATTGTGTCCAGTTCTGGGTCTCTCAGTTCAAGAAGGACAGGGAACTGCTAGAGAGAGTCCAGTGCAGAGCCACGAAGATGATTAAGAGAGTGGAACATCTCCCTTATGAGGAGAGGCTGAGGGAGCTGGTTCTCTTTAGCTTAGAGAAGAGGAGACTGAGGGGTGACCTCATTAATGTTTCTAAATATGTAAAGGGCAAGTGTCATGAGGATGAAGCCAGGCTCTTCTCAGTGACATCCCTTGACAGGACAAGGGGCAATGGGTGCAAGCTGGAACACAGGAGGTTCCACTTAAATATGAGGAAAAACTTCTTTACGGTGAGGGTGACCGAACACTGGAACAAGCTGCCCAGAGAGGTTGTGGAGTCTCCTTCTCTGGAGACATTCAAAACCCGCCTGGACGCGTTCCTGTGTGATATGGTCTAGGTAATCCTGCTCCGGCAGGGGGATTGGACTAGATGATCTTTCGAGGTCCCTTCCAATCACTAACATTCTGTGATTCTGTGATTCTGTGAAGAAGGCCAATGGCACCCCCGCCTCCATTAGGAATAGTGTAGCCAGCCAGTCTAGGGAAGTGATCGTCCCTCTGTACTCAGCACTGGTGAGGCCGCACCTTGAATGCTGTGTCCAGTTCTGGGCCCCGCACTTCAAGAAAGATGTTGAGGTGTTGGAGCAAGTCCAGAGGAGGGCAACCAAGCTGGTGAAGGGTCTGGAGGGTATGACCTACGAGGGATGGCTGAGGGAGCTGGGGTTGTTTAGCCTGGAGAAGAGGAGGCTCAGAGGTGACCTTATTGCAGTCTACAACTACCTGAAGGGAGGTTGTAGTGGAGTGGGAGTCGGCCTCTTCTCCTGGGCAACTAGCAATAGGACAAGAGGACACAGCCTCAAGCTTCACCAGGGGAGGTTCAGGTTGGACATTAGGAAGCATTTCTTCTCAGAAAGGGTCATTAGACATTGGAACAGAATACCCAGGGAGGTGGCGGAGTCACCATCTCTGGATGTGTTCAAGAGAAGACTGGACGTGGCACTTTGTGCCATGGTCTAGTTGACATGGTGGTGTCAGAGCAATGGTTGGACTCGATGATCCCAGAGGTCTCTTCCAACCTGATTGATTCTGTGATTCTGTGATTACTGTGGTCTTTTCTTACTACATTATTTACAGTACTGTGTATTGGAAGCATATTTCAGATTCTAAAATTAGGGCAGTTAAACTACAACAGTGAATTATAGAAATTTTTAAAAAAATAAAGCATGAATAATTGCCAATTCAGCTATACACAGACCTGGGATATACTCATCTAGATAGCTTTTAGGACCTAGATAATCAGGAAAATCAAACCACACAGAAATAGTTCTGCTACAGTACTGCTAAACATGTACAGAAACATTGGCAGTAGTTGTCAGTCATGGAAGCTATTGCAAAGGCATGAAATGAAAGCATAATTTTCCTTTTCAAAATCTGAAGAAATGAGCTAAAAAAGTCCTGTCAAAATGTTGAGAATTATGCTGTGTTCCGCCTTCTGCTAAATTGCTGAGCTCAGATTGTACATTAATAAAACACAAAATCACATTCTCCAGGCATTTCCCTGTTTTTTGAGCAAAACAGAAACTTTATAGCATGTCAGAGGAGCAAGTAGAGCTCCTTAATATTGGACGATCTCATCCTTCTCTCATAATATTAGGCCAAAATCCTGCAGGGACATGCACAGGTTTAGCTTTATGCACTGTGAGTTATTTCTCTGACTTGACAGAAAATTGAAATCCTATTACATTAAAAAAAAGCCTTATTTTTTAGAGATTCAGTTTGCCAATCTGTCAGCTACCCATATTAAGTTTTCTGATCAAGAATTCATGAGTGAAAATAAGTTTTCTTCACATTGGCCAGAAATGTTTTGGTGTAGGATTTAAAACTTCTGAACACCCAAACCAGTCTGATTCAGTCATTTTTACCATTGGTGACCTTGCATCCTCTCTTAAAAAATAATGACTCATTATTTCCTCAAAGCAGCACAATAACACTTGTATGTTCAATGGAGCAAAGGTTTTTGCTATCAGCTTCAGTTAAACCAACATTCCTGAGACTCAGTAGTATTACTCTATTGCCAAACTCATTCCAAAACCAAGATGAATCCTGATCAACTTGAAGTACAGGCCTATGATAAAGTTAGTGACTCATAGCAACCGCACACAGACCTTTTCAATAAAAATTAGGGACAAATATATTTATCTGTCACATGAGATAGAAGCCTGATGTGAAGTGTGAGGACAGTGGACTTTACAACACAGTGGTTCTTAACTTAAACTCATCATGATATTTGTCCAAGATAAAAGCACTGGCATTTTGTTTTTTAGAAGTACGTGCTGTAGCTGAAACCAGCTTAAAATTATGTAATCACCTTCCATGCTTTCCTTTCTTCATTTTGCATTACAGAGTAAACCGGTGCTCCGTGTTAACTTCTCAGCAGTCCAAGGAAACCAATTATATTCCAACTGAAAAATATTTTGATCAGCATTGATGTGGTAGTGACACAGAAGCTTTTCCCAAACCTTTTACAAACCTGAACTACATACACTCCCTTATCTTCTACTTTTAATATGCAAAAGGTTGGTATGTTATGTCTTAGGCTATCATATCTTGGCATTGAATGATGATTCTCAAACTGGAAAAGCAACATTGGTATAAAACAATAACTTTAAAAGGCTAACATTATGTTACTTTGGAGAATCAGAAGGGATATCTGCAAAAACTGTGTATCAATGGAGCAGGAATCTATACGTCTCATAATACTGGAAAGAAGATTGGGAAATTGTCCAGAGGAAAACCAGTAACAAGTGATATCCCTTAAGGGTCCATACTGGAATCAATACTATTCAATACCTTCATTAATCACATAGTGAGTGCGATTGAGTACACCCTCAGCATGTTTGTGGATGACACCAAGCTGAGTGGTACAGTTGTTACACTAGTGCGACCTTGAAAGGCTTGAGGAGCGGGCTCATGTGAACCTCATGAAGTTCAACAAGGCCAAGTACAAGGTTCTGCACCTGAGTCGGGGCAATCCTCAGTATTCATACTGACTGGGGGATGAATGGATGGAGAGCAGCTCTGTGGAGAAGGACTTGGGGATACTGCTGGACAAATATTGGATATGAGCTGGCAATATGCACTTGCAACCCAGAGCACATAAAAAGAAGCATGGCCAGTAGGTTGAGGAAGGTGATTCTCCTCTTCTACTCTGCTCTGGTGAGACCCCACCTGGAGTACTGCATCCAGCTCTGAGGCCCCCAGACAAAGAAAGACACGGACCTGTTAGAGTGGGTTCAGAGGAGGGCTTCAAAAATGATCAAAGGGCTGGAACACCTCTCTTACGAAGAAATGTTTAGAGAGTTGGAGTCGTTCAGCCTGGAGAAGAGAAGGCTTCAGGAACACATTATTGTGGCCTTTTGATATATAAAGGGGGCTTATCATAAAGATGGAGAAAGACTTTTTTAGCAAGACCTGTAGTGACAGGACAAGGGGCAACAGTTTTAAACTACAAGAAGATAGATTTAGTTTGCACATAAGGAAGAAAATTTTTACCATGAGAGTGGTAAGACACTGGAACAGGTTGCCCAGAGAAGTTATGGATCATGTGAAGTGATCAAAGCCAGGTTGAACGGTGCTTTGAGCAACCTGATCTAGTGAAATATGTCCCTTCCCATGGCAGGGGGTTTGGACTAGATGATCTTTGAAGGTCCCTTCCAACCCAAACCATTCCATGAATCTGTGATACTATGATTCCATGATTCTATCAAATAAAATAAAATGAATGAAAGGGAAGCAATTTTTACATTTATTACAAGACATTCATTTGTTTAAGAAATAAAATAATAACAAAAGTACGCCCAAAACTAAACCTCATGTATGCCTGCTGTGAAACAAGCCTATTTATACCTAATACACAAAAAAACCTGAATGCAATTCTATGTTTGAAAAATGTCTTTGTTATGTCAAGGTTAGTGTTTTGCCCAGGATGCACACAAGAATGAGCTTGGAGTCAATCTTATTGTAAAACAAAGTCCACAGAAAAAAGACTGAGAGTTCTTTGGGGCTCTTGAAAAAACTCTCACCCGCACCGAGGGAGGCCTCAGGAAGTAACACAGGTGAGCAGATCTGTGGGTCAGGGCAGCATGGAACATGTCAGAACGAGTGAAGAGTCAAGGAGAGCTCAGACTTCAGATATGGCATTTGGAAGAAAGATATGTCAAAAAACTCACCCCAAAACCCAAGAAAATCACACACACCCGTGATAACAGTTAGGATTTTTTTTATATTTGATTTTCTGTTTATGTTCACAGGGGTTTTTTTTGCTACAAAGTACCAGTCTCGGTTCCAGGGCTGCACAAAACGTCACCAATAATGTGTTCTGCAATGATTACTTTCACCTCGTAATTTAAAGAGTTGATCAGCACAGTTTATTGTTGCTGATAAGTCAAGCAACGATCTATTCCCATTCCTGTTACTGAGTTAGCTACAGAAGTACTGTCATTATCCCCTTCTCATTTGAAAAGAAAATACCTGGATACTAAGCACCTACATCCTTCAGAGAACAGCATTTTCATAACCTGTTCTATTCCCTTTTTATTTAGTGACTCTGCCTCTTTTTATTATTCTTTATAGTTTTCTTTTTTTTTTTCCTCCCCAAGAAAACTGTTGTTTTTCAGTCTTATACATACACACAGGGATAAGTGGAATACACCTTGCTTTTTGCATAAGCTTTTGTTCTCACAGTTCATGGGCAAGGAAAGAGATGTGCCTCCCAGACCACTTCTTCCTCACCCACTGAAGTTGGAAAACAACTCAGCAAGAAAAAGAGAAGCTACACAGTCATGGTTCCTCTCTCTCCCACCACATGCTAGCTGTTGCAGCTGAACTGGAAGTTTCTTAAAAAGCTAGTTGTTCTTTAATATAAGCAAAAGCTTCTACTTTTTTTTTTTTTTTCTTTTTCTTTTTCTTTGGGATGTGTGTGGTGTGAAAGCTTTCTGGGTTTGGGAAGTTATAATAAGGTAAAGGCTGAGTCAGCTCTAGCTCAATGATCTGGCGAGTAAGGGCCTCTTACAAATTACAAAACTGTAACTAAAAATACTCAAAAGTAGTAAATGCTCTCTAGAAAGAAAACAAGCCTTTTAAATATTTTGCAATTTTCTTTCTCCTAGCTATTCCCTGCCCAGTTTGTTCATGTGAGGCTGTTTCCCTTGATAATTCCTTAAGGTGTTGAGGAATCTATAGGAAATAGAATCATTTGAACAGACTTCATAGTTGTTAAGTAATCACACAGCTGTGGTGTTGTAATCCAGGAGCAACAAAAGTAGAAGAGTAAAACCTACCAAGTTCAAGTTATATGATCAAATAGGCTTATGCATTTACATATTTGCTTGCTGAAATTTCATCTAAAGTTCTATGTACCATTTCAGCCATGATTATGCTAATCTATCATGACCCCTAAAATGCATTTTTCAGTGGGATAGTAAATGTGTAAACTGAATTTTCAGTCTTCATGAACAAGCAATAATGCGGACCAGAAAAGGCGGGAGTTACATGGAAAACAGGTAAAAATATGCCTTCTACAGTTTTACTTCCCTTTGATTTCCTCAGCATCAAACCTGGAAGACAGTCAGACCTGACAGTGTATGTGTGCATAGTGTTTGTGTGGCTAAACATGCTAGAAGCGACCAAGCATATGTTTTTCTTTTTTGTTTCTTGCCTTCAAAGAGCTTTCTCCATGTTGTAATAGCAAACAAACATAAACAGAAGGGTAGACTAACAAATAGTTATTTAACAGTACATATTATGACTGACCCCATACAATACTTTCTCTACCTATATTTCAGATCAAAGGCATGCATTAAGAACAGTATTTGAAACAATATTCTTCTTCTAAGTCTGTGAAACTTAAGACAAAGTGAAATACACATCTAATTCTTCATTTCCCTTCCTGTGTCTAGCCATCAGGTTGCTCATGATTTTAGCAGATGTTTCTGCTTTTGGTTGCAAGACAACTTAATGAACAAGGTTTTTCTCTCTTTCCTTTTCATTCTCTGAGGAGCAAATGCATTCATGAGCAAAATCTTTGCTATACTTTGGAAATCAATTTTGCATGTTTCACCCAGTGTTTCCAGCAGTTATACAGTGGAATTTGTAGTCTCACTGCATTATTTATGAAAATAGTTAAATAATTTAAAAAATGTATGGTTCAGAATGGTAAGACCAATAAAAGGACCCACTTTCTGTGATGTTAATTGCAAGATAAGTCTTTGTCAAAGCTGTTATATGTTATATCCTGTTCTCTGTTATCCAGAGCAGAATAAAACTGGGTCCTGGAACTATAGTAGTAATTTTTAAGCAGTGTTGGAAGTAGCTCACATCAGTAAGACAAAGACTGGAATGAAGCATAAAGAATCTACCATTTGTGACCTGAACCTCCTCAGATGACATAAAAATATCAGTAGCTGTTATGTAAGTTACTCACAGAAGCTGTTACTCACAAACCTTTATTGTGACTGGAGGCAACAGAAATGCCATCAGTACCAAATATTGAGGCAACAACCAAAAATTATCCTCTGAGTTGTCATTGTTCATTTAAAAAGGTGATGGTGAAAAAAGTCTTTCATGTCTTTTGGACATCATATATAGAAGTTCACATAAAGTATTTCCAAAAAACATTTGTAGGGCAATTTCTACATCATAATGGCCTCGGTATTTTTGCTAAAAGATAGCTATTTGCTCAATAGGACTTCCAGAAGATTTCAGAACTCATTTCCCAATTAAATTAATAAGAGTTAAATATATACTTTTTTTCGGTACTTTCTGATGATCCCAGTATTCAACTTTCTCAACTGTTACATACTTAAATACATTTAAAATTTGGTTCAAGATGTTATCTAACACAGCACTGTTTTTTCACAGATATTGAAATGTAAAACACATTCATTTGGATACAGTTTTGGTTGAGGTGAACAGGCCTGTTTACATAAAAAGACCAGAATAGGTACTAAAAATTTTAAGCAAACATCTTGCTTCTGGTCTGCCCTAAGTACCAGCAGTGCTGATATCTCAAGATCAAAACTACTTGACTGAAGGAGAATGAAGGGTCACTTTAAAAACTAGTTAAATGATGTAAATCCAATGCAGAATTGAATTTAACTCATGACAGACTAAAATAATTCTGAATCTTACATAATTTGCAGAGTAAACAAGTCAGATGTAGTTAGGAGGAGGCTGCGTGATTGCTGCAGAATCCCATGTGGGCACACATCATGCTTACTGTGTCCCATTAGGGAAGAAAGGTGGTGAGGCAACCTAATGACCTCTGCCTAGAAAGCGTGTCTGGCAGTAACCAAGACTGGGATGATGGCCTTCTATTGCCCTGATAGATCTTATTGGAAAGAATGAAACATGGTCCTTTTATTTTTTTTCAAGAGACTTGCTGAACAGGTGTGTTTTTTCATTCTGGTAAGGAATTTTGAATTTGTTACTAGATTTTCCCATCTGATAGATAGTCTGATAATCTACAGGAAGGATTCCTTTTAACTTTGTTCAGGAGTCAGTGGAAGTCTATGAGAAGTCCTAGCTACTGCTTCTGTTGCTACCAATAACACCACCAACAGAAGAATTCACTATAATTATTAGAGTAGCCATGTGTGCAGCCATTGCAAGTATTGTATTTTTTCGTCAGTAGCAATATCCACAGTGTAATTAAAAACCACTACAGATTATGATAATTTGCTATTCAAACTGAGGGATTCTTCTCACAGTATATTAATAATACAGGCTTTGCACCTCAAATTTTATATCTGTTCCAGAGAAAAATAGCTAATCTGCAAAACACTTTGAATCTCTGCCAATTCAAATTAGGCCCAGCATGCAGTCTTAAAAGTATTCAGTGTTTAGTTCCAATTTTTAAATTAGTATTCCTGCTCTATTTTTTTGGCCAAATCGTTTTTGCTTTCCTGATGTCTTTTCTGTAGGTTTTGTAAAATATTTCATTTTCCCCTTTATAATCTCAACGGTATTGTTGAAAATTCATAGTATTAATAATTTTCTCTGCTAAAACCCCTGCCAGTTCTTACAATGTGTTTGAGATCCTGAGATGTGTTAAGATTTTGATTTAAAAATAATCTTTAATTAATTTATATTAGATATGGCTAATGTCCCATTTTTCATCAAGAAATTACTCCTAACTTATATCACTTTTCAGAGTTCATGACAGAGGATTAAAGGTGCAGATAAAGAGAATGATCTCTTCTTTAGCAGTGTCTAACTGCTTAATAATAGATTGATCAACACAATGGAAAAGCAATATTTTAAATTTTGCAGTTGACAGTGTATTTTTTTATATATACTCAAATTGCCATCAGTCATGTTGAGTACAGCAGGACCTTTGGATTGGCAGAAGCAAAGTTATAGTATGCCAGACTCTGCGCAAACTCAGATTAAGAGACAGTCCTTGCTTCAAAAGCTTCCATTCCAAATCTGTTTTTGTTGGAAGTTTTTCATGATCAACTACAAATACAGTCTGAGGACATAAACACGTTGTTGCATGCTACTATGAATGATTTTATGACACCCATAAGTGTGCCAGACATCGCTTCACTCCGCAGAAAGCACACAGAATACTACCCAGAAGCTGTATAGTCTTAGTGAGCGATTAGGTAAGTAATGCTGCAGCAGTGGGGGTGACAATAAAGAAGAAAGATGTTTGATGCATGCAAGCACTTACATTAAAGGAAAACTAAAAACTTAAGACACGTCTATTGACACCAGTGTAGGTGCCTTTTTTTAACAACGATGTTCTAGGATTAGTAATATTCTACAATGCAGCAGAGAGCTGATGCTTAGAGTCTGAAACTTGTAAGCAAATGAAGCAATAAGTAGAAAAAATATGAGACTTCTGACAGAAAGGCATGAAAGGCAGAGTTTTAAAGGAATATCTAAGCATTATTGGCAGAATCCACCAGGATGTGTTTGTTGATGAATACATATGAATCTGGCATGGCTGCAGCATTACATATGCTCTCCTGTTATGTTTGGTTCTCAAACAAGGAACAAGGCCCAAAGATGAGGACAAGATTTTGGTAATGATTTGCAGACAACTGGTAGAAACTGAGATCAGTATAAAACAGACCCAAGAGGCAGATGTAGTTTATGAAGTAAGAAGAATAATGATTCAGATAATTAGGAGAATTATATTTGTTCCTCTCTCTCTAAAACAGCAGATGCCAGCTGTTGGAAGTCGAATATTAAACCTGATGTCCCTATGGTATGATCCAGTACAAAGGAACCTCAGTTGTAATATCATGAAACAATGTTCTTAAGAATATAAACATTCATATGTTTCTTCTTCAATACTTTGCTAGGCTTTTACCACAGCTAGAGGCAGACTACTGGGTCTCAGCTGGGTCAGGCTTTGTTTAATTTTTACAAAAGCTAAACCAGAATGCATATGGCTTTTCTTTCCTCTGAAAGAAATATTCCTTCCACAAGGAATTCTGTCGCTTACAGTTTCTCTTGCAAACTAAAATGTTTTCAAAATTCTAGAATTTCTTCCAGAATAGAAATTCAGCATTTTAATTACTATTCATTCACTTCATAGTATACACAACTGGCTGATGAAGACATTTTTAAAATCCAGTCAGTAATAAATGCCTGCTATTTTCACTTCTTCTTTGGTAAGTCCAGTTGCCTTAGAGATAGAATACCTCTTCACTTCTAGTAGAAAGATTATCATACTGAGCAAAAAGGAAATATTAACTTAATTAGGTGTTCAGGGATATCTGAGTCACAAGCAAATATTGTATGTTCTGAAAACAGAATTTGAAGTATTGTCATGGGTCTTTCATAAGTAACTGTCTTTTAAAATTAATATATTATTTTCAAGCTGATAACTTAATCCAACAGAAGCCATTTAATTTATATATATTTATATAAATGTGTATTATAAATGTGTATACACAGAATGTGTGTGTAATGTGTCTTTCTTCCTAAGGGTAGTTATCTGTCCTGAATTAGATGTATATGTGCACATATGCAGATGTTATTCATGTATATGCATAATCCATTTACCATGCTCTGATTAGCAACAGGAGCCAGATTCAATTTCAAAGTGCCATAATTAAACACTGGCCTGAGCTCTATCTCAAAATCTGGGAAAACTAGACCAAATTGGTTGCTCAGTGACCTTTGCTGCCTCCTCACAAACAGTGAATCAAGAAACAAAGACCCTGTTGTTGAGGGGGGAATGAAAAGAAGAGAGGCAAAGAGAAATGTAGGATCTAATAGTATCTGTTTTCCCAAATGACGTGAATTTAATGTCTTCTTTTATTGTGAGGAAACTGTTGAGTATCTGGAATGTGCCTTGTTCTTGCAGCAGTGCTCGACCCCCTGCGTGCCAGTGACAGTCCTGGGCACTTCCTGCCTCCCCTGTCCTCTGTGCAATAGCCAGGCTTCAGCCAGTCCCCTGCTGACCTCCCCATTCCTTCCTGCTGGTTGGAAGCAGGGTACTTTTCAGTGACTTTTTCGCTTCTTAAAGAATATCACAGAATACTGGACCGCACACAGTCTGCTGTCTACAGATTTCACAAGTGGCATTTTCTTTACCTAGGACTTCAGTGTCCTAAATCTGCAGGCTGACCCATTTGATTAGGGTGAAACCTTGCCCCAAAGTCTCTTTCACTCAAATCCCTTTCTTTGCACCAAATGTCAACAGAGTTTTAGGTTTCCTTCTACAGTCTTCCAGGATGACCTACTGTTTTCTCTTAGGTCTTAGGCCACTTGGCTTACACATACTCATCTTTGAATTGTTGGTATGAGGAAATCAAACATTTGGAAGAGTAAGACCTAGAAGTCTGTCATACTATGACAGAAAACAATTAGGTATTCCATTTTAGAAATGTTTTTCTTTTTAGTTTGTCTCTGTGGCCATCTATCTAAATTCATATGTGAACCTCCCCTAATGATTTTAGTGTGCTTTTCGTATCTGTTAGTGTATACTATGATCCCCAATCTTAGGGAGTTACTGAATCTCATAGCCTGATAGAGGTGAGGCTGCTGCAGCTCCCTGTCCTGGGTCCAAGCAGTAGCAAAGCCAAGAAAGAATTCACAATAGGTACATATTCAAACACAATCATATACCACATATACACGTATATACACGTCTGGACACACAGATCAGACATATATATGTGTCACAGACACACTCAGCACTCACACTATATCAAATGGCACCAAAGACCTCATTCTATTCCCCTCAATGGCTGATTATGAGGAAGGTCCAGTATTGGGAAAGACACATGCACACGCATGTACATGCACACGCATAATGTAGATCCCTCCCGCAGCTGGGCTCTGACACTCAGCCTGCCTGTTGGCTGCCCCTGGATCTGAATCTTCCCAGATGCTGGCACCTGGACAAATGAATCCCTGAGGCCACAGGCCCTCTTCAGCTGCTGGTACAGAACCCTCACACTCACTTGCAAACTTGCATTCACTCCAGTTGCTGGCACTCAGACCCCCATAAATATACATGAGTTAGAAACGGCATTTAATAAGAGGACAGGGAAGACTGCATAGACTGCATGGTATGGCCAGATGTGTACTGACCACATGTTTACATGTGAACAGCTCCTTTTATCCTCTTATTCCTCTATTTTTCCATGCTTGTTCCTCCCCAAAACACCTTGATCCCTCCCTTTTTCCACCTTTGATTCCTCCCCTAAACATCCTACAATGTCCTGTGCAATTCCAAAAAGCTCTTCCCCTGAATCCCATAATGTGCCCCATAATTCTGGGCAGTGATACCCTTCAGCTGGAAAGGTGATTTCAGAACCGCTGCATTGGCTCATGGTGGTGTATGTCCCACCTTCACACAGGGGCTGCGACTCTCCTGGGACAGCTGTGGGAAAGCCCAGAATTCATTTCTCAGAGGGGTTATTGGGGTTCCCCTGCCTGGCACTGTGCCTCTCTGCTCCTTCGTGTGTGTGTATTAGCCTTTAATTACATAACTTAACACCCACACCTCTTTTTGTGCTGCTGCATTAAATCTTTTGTTTGGAAGCTATTCAGACAGCCAAAATAGAGGGAGACATTCAAAGTGGTCTTATTTCTGGCTGTTAGTCTTACATTAGCAAGGCAGGTGAAGGGGACTGAGATGGAGGATAGAAACAAATGTCAAAAGAAAAGTATAGGATGACAAAAGAAAAGTGAATTATTATGTTTGGATAAATAAGCACTATTTTTATGGCAAATTTTGGCAGTGTTCATCATAAAGCATAAAGTTCCAGGAGCAACATTTGAAGGCATACTAAAACCAAAGTTGAGATGGGATGATGAGAGTGTTAGTGGTTTAGTGTAATTCACCAGATGATGAAATATTCACCACTGGGCTTAGGAATGTCAATCTGGTGGTTAAAGGTCAGTTCTGAATAAGTAGCTAAGGAAGGCTAATTTGCAACGATATGATTAATCCTCCAAGACTATTATGACAATCCACTGATGTCATAGTTATCTCTTAGAGAACAATTTAGCAAATCTCTGATAAAAATATTACACAACATTTATGATAGGCTTTCAAACTTTGAAAAGATTTCCAAGCTTGCTTTGGTGAAATTCCATGGCAACTTGATCCACTTGTTTGTTGCTTGCTTTATTGGCCTCTTGGTACTGCTACTGTGGCATTTATTCTTCCATGTTAAATCCTGTAATAGAGGTTTCAGGGTGCATTCATAGCAAGACTTCTTGACTCAGCATTGTATTGTAACCCTACAAAATGTTAGTGAGATAGCACATCTCAGCTAACCCTAAAAGGTGTTCAGCTGAAGATTCAGCTGTTCTGCTTAAAAACCAGAGTTTTTTTTAACTTGCTGTCATTTTGTATCCCCTCAAATATCATTTGAATGAAAAGCTTATGTGATGTCCATGCAGTTTCCAATTCACTGATGTCTGGAAGTATAGCATGAATCCAGAGGTTAGAATTAAAGTGTACAGCCAGACTGGTTTGTGGCCAAAATGGCAAAAAATGTGTTGTGGCTACACTGAACTGACTACATTCAGATGCACAAATGTTTCAGAAGTGGCCTTTACTTTTCAATAGTGAAATAGAAGGAAGCTAGGGCATTTGACCATGACTTCAGCCTTCCAAGTAAGGGCACTGTCTTTAAACATTACTAACTATGCCAGCTGTCTTCAACCCTCTGTCCTTGGGGGACAATGACAATCCCATTTTGTCTGTTCCCTGCTTCAGTGTTCCAGAAGAAGTCAGCCCTTGCAATTCTTTCTTCTGCTATCAAGAAAAGGGTGTCAAGAGCTTGAAAGAGCACAGGAGATCACTTCTCTTAGAACTTTCTTGTCTTCAATGGTAATCTGAAATTCTGCTTCCCATTTGTTTTTTAATCTGCTGTGACTTCTCCATTTCACACTACTTAGAATTTCAGAGAGAATGGCTATTTGTCATTTAAACATATCTAGTTTTTCCTCTTGCATTTTGGTAATTTTTTTTCACTGTCAGAGTAGGGCATGGACTGCTGCATATGAGTGTAGGTTTTTTTCAGATGTAAAATTAATGAAATAGTTGTACTGTGTGTATAAGGTATTCTGGGCATTTGCTTTTTTTGGTGAACTGTTTAGATGGGTTCTGACCTGATTCAGACATTGTATGTAATATTTTATTTCATCTAAAGAAAAACATATATGCATGAAATTATATATATGTTTACATATCCATTTAACTCAGAAGATATTAAAATCCTTTTAGAATGAAAGGTACAAAAAAGTAAATTTGGTTATTCATTTCACATCCATATCTGATAGAAGTAAATACTGATTTCAGTTCTGTTGGAAATAAACAAGAATGGCAGTTTTAATATCAGGCTTACTCTTTTTTAAAAATTTAGTTAATATTTTCACTTATCAAAGACTCATTACATTGAGAATAGTATAAAGTCAAAGTTGTTTTGGAGTATGATCTGAACATTTGATTTTGATTTTTACTGATAATCATTGCTTTGTGCTTGAAGCTATAAGTGATCAAGTTATGAACATGTAAATCAGAGGAAAAATTCAAAAATAATATTGCTAATATTCTTGTCTATGTGAGTGAAAAGGGAAAAACCCTTTCTTTTTAATCCAAACTTCTATTCCCACTTGATTTACTATTGTGATGTGATAAAACTGCTGTAGTGCTTGGTATTATCACTACCATGAAAAGTAGCCTTTTGTTTCTTTCATAACACAGGAGTAATACATAAGGGACATTTTTATAGGTCAGAATAAAGGTTTTCTTCTAGAATGAAAACTGAGATGTCATCTGGATAGGACATGCATCCTGTGTTTTATGTTCTATTAACGCATGAAATCTTCAAAATGTTTCACGAAACAGAACTTGGAAAGACAGTATACATCCAACTTTTGAGTAAAAGCTACCGGCCTATAACATTGCTATTAGTACTGAATACTAACATGCTTGAAATTCAACACACCTCCACAGATTCTTGTCATCAACATAAAATTGTCTTTGAGAAATTATATCAAAGGAAGTTTTTGATGTAATTGCTATAATGCTTATATCACCTCTACTAATGACTATGCAAATGTGTTCCACAACAACAGCAACAGCCCTAGCTTTAACAAGAACAAATATTCTTGTGGCTTTACTGTCTATATGCCTGTAAATCTTCCCAAGTGTCCATATTATACCAACATACAAAAAGCCTGGACATCTTGTTTTTTGCTAGTACAAACACAGGCAGGGAACAATCCTTTGATTTTACTGGAGTTGCATCACTTTACAGAGAGAGAGATTTTCACTCTCAGAATTTCATAAAAAAGAACATCATCTTCGATGTTGTAGTAAGCCTTCTGGCAACAAATCAAATAGAACCTATCTGTATTTCCATAGTGCAGAGAAAAGTACACTTGCTTTCTATAATATTTGATAATATCTAACTTGAAACCAGCTAACTTGATGTCCATTGTCTGGGAAATTCTAACAGTTGATTTTGTTTAATGTTAAATAGAAATTAATACCATTTTTCTTAAATAATTTTGGTGAAGAAGAAGAAGGAAATAAATTACCTTGTATTCAGATATCTTGTTTGATGTACAGTTATTTGGTTGGATAAAGTTAAACACCATTTTTGTTTGTATCTTTCTGATCTAAAGTTACTGTTGTTTTTTTTTCCAATATATTGGTAATATACATTAAATATGGCCCATTGGTGTATTAGTATGTTAAAATCAGTAAACCTCCCTAATAAGAAGAGGCTTTTGTTTCTTCTTTTTTATGCTATCTTGCTGAAGTGAAATGCTCTCTCATAATTTTATGACAATTTTGTCAAAACTGATGAAAAGCTTTCAAAGTAAAACAAAATTGTATTTTTAAAACTGTCATGCTGACAATTTTTCACCCAGTTTTATTTTTTTTCTACCAAGAGCTGTTGCCTTTTCAACAATCCAGAACTCCCAGGCTGTTTTGCCTGAGATGTAATTAGAGATATTTGTTCTCTGTATACAAAATGTTCTTTAGGACTTTCAAACCCTGTTTAACTTTTTAAAAATCTGTTTACTTACCTAGATCAAAGTTATTGATTCTAAAAAAAAGTATCAAAACTGCAATTTTGAGAAAAACTAGTAAGACTGATAGGCTCTAATTTAAACTCCTCTTCTTAGATCTTTGCAAAATCAATGTATTTTAATGAGGTCTATCCAAACATGTTAGATTTACATCATTATTTCCAACTTGACAAAAAAAAAGCTAAGCTATTTGTGCTATACTCCTATAGTCAGCGCAAGCTTGTAGCAACAATGTGTATTATAAGAACAAAGTTTTGAACGACTATGCACATTTTTGGACCAGGAGTTGCTGTCTCTCAAACAGTATCATTACGACTGCTTTGAACACAGGGGCTAATATTGAACGAATCCAAAAAACCCACACACTACTCTCTGGCATGAATTTACTGTAAAAGAGGTAGGGTAGGAATAGCTAGGAATAGAAAGACCTATCCTCTTTAGTGCTGCCTGTATCAGTCCTGTGCTAATGATTTGGCAATATAATCAGAAATAAGTAGAACAGAAAAAAGAAAAAAATATGTTATGAACTTTGACATTCTACCAGCAGTAATGCAAACAATGTACAAATTTAAACTCTTTTTAAAGAGAAAGGAGTTCTGTTTCTAGGTTTGTTATTTTTTGTTGGGGTTTGTTGTGTTTGTTTTTTTCTGTGCAAGTGGTATTACAAAACCATCAGCAATGTCACCGTCCCCCTCACTCCCACACTAAGACATGACTTACTGGTTGTGTTAACTAAAGAATGAAGGGAAATACAAGGTTGCCACATAGTCAGAGAGGGTTAGCTTTCTGTAATGAGACCAGAGTACTTAAGCTAACATCTGCTCTGAATCAGTCCCTGAAAAAGTTTCTGTCCCTATGGATTATGTAGGGATTCTTGGTACCTAGCCACCTGACCTAAGCAGCAACATTAACTGAATGGTATTTCTGATGGAGGAAGGGGAGCTATTGTTCACAGGTAGGAAAGGTGTTGAGGGCAAGAAGGGAAGATGGGAGAGGCGTGTTACTTCATTGACATGCCTCTTTAGCATCTATATGTGGACCTTTATCTCCTTAGAAAGGTCAGGAAGTCATACCAAGAATTTTAAAGTATAGGGAGGACTCATGAAAACTTACACAATGCAGTTTCAACTTCCCTTACCTTATTCTTTCATGTTATGTATACATTTTAGACATGTGAAGGTCAGGGATTGAAGGATGGGTACTGTGGATAGCTAAAAGTTGCAGGTTCTTAACAGAGACATGGTAAGCTGATGCTGCTTTCCAGAGGAAAGAGACATGGGAGGCCCAGAAGTAAGAGGTCGATTGGTGTCAGATGCATTACTGACAATATTAGTACCATTGGTTCATTCACCTTTTGGCTGTTGATTTCTTGCCACTTCCTAGAAGGGAGATGAGGCCAACTTTATGCTTCTGACTGACAAAAGTCTAGCATACATGACTGGTGAGATTGGTGCTGTTCTCACCAAAAAATTCACCTATTTTTGTTCCTTTTGGGAAAGGTGACTCCTAGTGTAAGGCTTCTGAGATATAGTTCACTATTAATGTCCAGATTAATCATTGAAATATCTTGCTGGCTGGGCTTCATGTGCTAGGAATTAGAGTCCCTTCTCCCACAGGAGCTGACTCAGCCCTCATCTGATCCATGAGTGATCCCATGCAGAGGACTATGTGACCAAGTTACATGATGGAGCGTGTGTGACGTCCTTCATAGTGCTAAGCAGAAGGTAGTTGCTCCCTCATCACTGAATAGAGGCCTGTAAGTGCAATACTCTTGCAATTCTGGTGTCCCAGAGCAGCTTATTTGTAGCAGTTGAGGCTGTCTTGAGATTTTTGTATGTGACTTCTCCTATGATGAAAATTTGCTACTTCTACCCTTCTCTTGATCTCATTTGAGCATTGACTGGCTGAGTATGAGGGATATAGAGAATCTTCTAGATATTCTGCAAAATACAAAGATTTATAATTTTGTGTAAGATAACAAGCTGGATAAATCAACAGCTGGGTCTGGTGATGTATGTTTCATACTATTGCTGAAGTGGAAATCAAGACAATTTTAGACTAGAGCAGGGCTTAGAAAACCAGTAACTTCCTAAGTATTTAGAGGATTCACTGAAGATATGAGCATATTCTTTTGGGCTTTGTGTTATGAACTTCTGTATTTGATTGTATATTCTGTTATTGACTTCTGTAACCAAAGGCAGTAAAATAAGATGGTGCCATTTAAAAATAAATATGTAAAAAGTAATGACTTGGGATTATTTTTTTTTAAAGTGTAGTTGATATAATATGCTAGCTTCTTTGACAAAATAATTTATGTCGTAATGACTTTATTTATTTAATCTATTAAATTTTAGTTAATTTATTAAATTTTAAATCTACCATCTCCTCCACTGTTTCTTCCCCTATAAACTAGTTCTATGCCAGAAGAAGCAGCCTCTGTGTTCTTTAAAACAAGAATTTAGTTTGGCAATGCAATAGGTGCACTGATTAATATAATCAAAACCGTAAGCCATTACTGCAGGCTTGAAATGGACAATTTAATGGACTGAGTTTTATGCAGTTTCTAATGAAAGCTGACCCCTTCGGTTAATCAGAAGTCATAGTGAAGCAGCACTAGTTGCATGAAATTCTTTACCTGAAGCTGGCAAATAGATTGTGGTTAAAAGAGGAGGGAGGAGGAAAGCACCAAAAGAGACCTCATAATAATAAAAAAGCCCTCATAAAAGTCCATCATATGCATTTTTTCATGTTAGTTATGGGATACTACTCAATATGCTCTAGAGAAGAAACTGTTTCTAAAACAATAAGGAGACCCACAATTGCAAAGACATGTGTGGTATTTTAATATAAGTGCTGTAAGTCATTAGTTCCTAGCTTATTAGATCCAATATAATTCTTCCACTCAGATTTCAGCTAAACAGTTATTAGTTAAGCAAAGTGCCCTAACAGTACTTCATATCCAATGAGTAATTTCATGCCAAAGGTATAACTCGTGAGATATAAACATGAAGGATTCAATAATGATTTTTATTTTAACTACATTCAGCCATTTTTCATTTTGATTGTCAAATATACTGAATGTTAAGAGAAGGCATAATAGCCTTGTATTTGTAGAAGAGGCTTAAATATTGCTAGAAAGAAGTATCAAAACAGTCAGGTAATCCTAAAAGTGTAGGTAGACCCCAAAACTGTAAGATGGAAAAAATAATGAAGAAAATCAATCTGTGCTCCATCGAGGTAAAAGAAAATGTTACCAAAGATCTGAATTTACGTAAGATTGCTTACAAGACTCATTTTAATTCCCTTACTACTTATGTACCTTTATTTAACTCTGGATTATATCAGATTAATATCTTTTATCTTATCTCTCAACTATGAGTGTTGGGAATCTGGGTATGTTTGTTTCTAAGGTTTCTTTATTTTTTATTTTAACTTAAAGTATAATTCTTTGATTGCTTTAGGAAAATGTAGGGGCAAAAATACCCTAGTGGCAACCATTTTCTATTCTCAGATGATAACAGAAATGAAAATAAAGGCAGTTCTTTACTTCCCGATCACAGTAATAAAGTCCGTGCTTTAAGAACATTGTAATAATACATGGGACAGATGCCTCATTTTATAACTACAATCTTGACTGATTTTACTTGCGAACAATACCATTGGTACACTGGTTCATATGTGATCTGCACTTAATCTTTACTTACCACGATTTTCATTAACAAAAGAGGTACCTTTTTTTTTTTTTTAAATCACAATTATACCTCATTTCAGGACTAAATGATCCATATTTCTAATCAACTGTGCCTATGTGCAATAAGAGTATGTATACAAAGAAACAGTCACTAACAACCTGTGAATGAGTGCCCTGTAGCCATTTCTTAAACATAACTAATTACTCTGAAATATCTAATTGTCATGGTTTAACCCCAGCTGGCAACTAAGCACCACATAGCCTCTTGCTCACTCACCCCTGGTGGGATGGGAGAGAGAATCAGAAGAGTAAAAGTGAAAAAACTCATGGGTTGAGATAAAGACAGTTTAATAGGTAAAGCAAAAGCCACACACACAAGCAAAGCAAAACAAGGAATTCATTCACTACTTCCCACCAGCAGGCAGGTGTTCAGCCATCTCCAGGAAAGCAGGACTCCATCACACGTAATGGTTACTTGGGAAGACAAATGCCATCACTCCGAATTTCCCCCTCTTCCTTGTTGTTACCCCAGCTTTATATGCTGAGCACAATGTCATATGGTCTGGAATATCCCTTTGGTCAGCTGGGGTCAGCTGTTCCAGCTGTGTCCCCTCCCACCCGCTTGTGCACCCCCAGCCTACTCGCTGGTGGGGTGGTGTGAGAAGAAGAAAAGGCCTTGACTCTGTGTAAGCACCGCTCAGCAACAACTAACACACCCCTGTATTACCTACCATCAACACTGTTTTTCAGCACAAATCCAAAACCTAGCCCCATACTAGCTACTATGAAGAAACTTAACTCTATCCCAGGCAAAACCAGCACACTAATTATTTGTATTTTAAGAATACAAGATATTGTTAGAAGAAAAAAATCTCAGTGCAGTTTATTGCTACTACTTCTGATATAATGCACAGAATTTACCCATGTAGTTGCAGTACTGAGAGAGTCCTGATTCCTCTCCAGCATTCTTTCTATGGGATTTTGAGGTTCAACTTATATTTCATTCTCAATTTTTTTAGGGAGGAGGCGGAATAAAGAACAAATAAAGAACTGGCTCCTGAGCTTCATGGTTTTACAATTTTGCCTACAAGTAGCATTTACATTTTTGTGAGTTATTTTCTCAATGAATAAAAACCTCAGAATCACATCCATGATGGCCTGCAGCAAGGAGGTTCAGGGACTTGATCTGTCTGGACAAATCCTTTTCCTGGTGACATTAAGGATTAAAATCTGCCACTGTATGAATGCAATAAGAATTCTATAATTAAGACCAGTTGGTGCAAACATCTAAGCAGTATGGACAAATTCTCAGATGGAAAACATACTCTGGAATACAGATTTTTTTTTTCAAATGCGAATCAATATTATTAGTCAATACAATAGTAAAACATGCTTAGAGAATTATGTAGAAGCTATGAATCCAAAATACACGAACTTATGGTGCAAAGTGAAAGAAGTCAATATACGGACTGCATTGCTGCTCTAGAGAAGCTACACTATTTCACAGAATCACAGAATCACAGAATGTTAGGGATTGGAAGTGACCTCGAAAGATCATCTAGTCCAATCCCCCTGCCGGAGCAGGATTGCCTAGACCATATCACACAGGAACGCATCCAGGAGGGTTTTGAATGTCTCCAGAGAAGGAGACTCCACAACCTCTCTGGGCAGCCTGTTCCAGTGTTCAGTCACCCTCACCGTAAAGAAGTTTTTCCTCATATTTATGTGGAACCTCCTGTGTTCCAGCTTGCACCCATTGCCCCTTGTCCTGTCAAGGGATGTCACTGAGAAGAGCCTGGCTCCATCCTCATGACACTTGCCCTTTACATATTTAGAAACATTAATGAGGTCACCCCTCAGTCTCCTCTTCTCCAAGCTAAAGAGACCCAGCTCCCTCAGCCTCTCCTCATAAGGGAGATGTTCCACTCCCTTAATCATCTTCGTGGCTCTGCGCTGGACTCTCTCTAGCAGTTCCCTGTCCTTCTTGAACTGAGGGGCCCAGAACTGCACACAATATTCCAGATGCGGCCTCACCAGGGCAGAGTAGAAGGGGAGGAGAACCTCTCTCGACCTGCTAACCACACCCCTTCTAATACACCCCAGGATGCCATTGGCCTTCTTGGCCACAAGGGCACACTGCTGGCTCATGGTCATCCTGTTGTCCACTAGGACCCCCAGGTCCCTTTCCCCTATGCTGCTCTCCAACAGGTCTGTCCCCAACTTGTACTGGTACATGGGGTTGTTCTTGCCCAGATGCAGGACTCTACACTTGCCCTTGTTATATTTCATTAAATTTCTCCCCGCCCAACTCTCCAGCCTGTCCAGGTCCCTCTGAATGGCTGCGCAGCCTTCCGGTGTGTCAGCCACTCCTCCCAGTTTTGTGTCATCAGCGAACTTGCTGACAGTGCACTCTATTCCCTCATCCAAGTCATTAATGAATATATTGAATAGAACTGGTCCCAGTACCGACCCTTGAGGGACTCCGCTAGACACAGGCCTCCAACTGGACTCTGTCCCATTGACCACCACTCTCTGGCTTCTTTCCTTCAGCCAGTTCACAATCCACCTCACTACCCGATCATCCAGACCACACTTCCTCGGTTTAGCTGCGAGGATGCTGTGGGAGACCGTGTCAAACGCTTTACTGAAATTGAGATAGACCACATCCACAGCTTTACCAATATCTATCCACCAGGTTACGTCCTCATAAAAGGCTATCAAGTTGGTTAAGCATGACTTCCCCTTGGTGAAGCCATGCTGAGTGCCCCTAATGATGCCCCTATCCTTGATGTGCCTAGAGACAGCATCAAGGACAAGTTGTTCCATCACCTTTCCGGGGATGGAGGTGAGGCTGATGGGTCTATAGTTCCCCGGGTCCTCCTTCTTGCCCTTTTTGAAGACTGGAGTGACATTCGCTTTCCTCCAGTCCTCAGGCACCTCTCCCGTTGCCCACGACTTAGCAAAGATGATGGAGAGTGGCCTAGCAATGACTTCCGCCAGCTCCCTCAGCACCCGCGAGTGCATCCCATCAGGGCCCATGCATTTATGGACGTCCAGATTGCTTAACTGGTCCCTGACCCAGCCCTCATCAACCAAGACAGATTCCTCCTCTATCCTGACTTCTTCTGGGGCCTCAGGGGTCCGGGGCTCCTCAGGACAGCCTCCAGCAGTATAGACAGAGGCAAAGGCGGCATTCAGTAACTCCGCCTTCTTTTTATCCTCTGTCTCCAGGGCCCCCACCTCATTCATCAGTGGGCCTACATTGCCTCTAGTGTTGGCTTTACCTGCAGTGTATTTGAAGAAGCCCTTTCTGTTGTCCTTGACCTCTCTTGCAAGGTTTAATTCCAAGGAGGCCTTAGCTTTCCTAGTTGCCTCCCTACATCCTTTGACAACAGACTTATATTCCTCCCAAGTGGCCAGCCCCTCCTTCCATGATCTGTACACCCTCTTCTTCCACTTGAGTTTGCCCAGCAGTTCCCTGTTTAACCATGCAGGTCTCCTGCTACCCTTCCTTGACTTCCTACCTGATGGGATGCTCTGATCTTGAGCTCGGAAGAAGCAGTCCTTGAATGCTAACTAACTATCTTGGGCCCCCTTACCTTCTAGTACCCTGTCCCATGGGATTTCCCCTAGCAATTGCTTGAAAAGGCCAAAGTTGGCCCTCCTGAAGTCCAGGGTTGTGATTCTGCTAGCTATTCTGTTCCTGCCACGTGAGATCCTGAACTCTACCATCTCGTGGTCACTACAACCAAGGCTGCCCTCAACCTTCACCTCTTCAACCAGACCCTCCTTGTTAGTGAGGATAAGATCCAGCAGCGCTCCTCTCCTAGTTGGCTCATCCACCATTTGCATCAGAAAGTTATCATCAATGCACTGGAGGAACCTCCTGGACTGAGGATGGCTGGCTGAGTAGGCCTCCCAGCAAATATCAGGGTAGTTGAAATCCCCCACGACAACCAGGCCCTGTAATTGTGAGACTGCTCTCAGCTGCCTGTAGAAGGCGTCATCACCGTCCTCATCCTGATCCGGTGGCCTGTAATAGACACCCACAACAGTATCACCCCTGCCAGCCTGCCCCTTAATTCGCACCCACAAACTCTCAACTCGCTCCTGATCCGCCCCTGGACAGAACTCAATATGTTCTAGCTGCTCACTCACATAAAGAGCAACTCCACCACCTCTCCTTAGTGGCCTGTCTTTCCTGAACAGGACATAGCCATCCATGACCACATTCCAGTCATGCGAGGCGTCCCACCAAGTCTCTGTAATTGCCACTAAATCATACCCCCCCAACCGAACACGGATTTCTAACTCCTCTTGTTTGTTCCCCATGCTGCATGCATTGGTGTACAGGCATTTCAGGGAGTGAGCTGGGCACACCGATTTCACCCTAGGGGGATGGGAGGCCTCCTGGTCTACCTCAACACTAGAGCATTGCCCCAGTGGTGCAAGCCCAGCTACTACCCCATCCCCCTTCGAATCTAGTTTAAAGCTCTCCGAATGAGCCCTGCTAATTCCTGTCCCAGAACCCTTTTGCCCCTACGACATAAACCTTTCCCATGTATTATGGTCATGCCTGGTGTCTTATAAAACCAGCCATTATCAAAGAACCCAAAGCCCTGCCTGTAGCACCAGTCTCGTAGCCAGGCATTAATAGAGAGAATCCTACTATTCCATCCCACGTCATCACCTGAAAATGGAAGGAGGGAGGAGAAATCAACTTGTGCCCCAGACTCTTTCACCAACCGTCCTAGGGCCTTGTAGTCTTTCTTCATCCCCCTCAGACTACAGGATGCAGCTTCTTCCCCACCTGTCTGGAAGATCAGCAGGGGGTAGTAGTCTGTGGCCTTCACCAGGTTGGGGAGTTGCCTGGTGATATCCCTGATTCGGGCTCCAGGCAGGCTGCAGACCTCCCTGTGATGGGGGTCAGCTCTGCATATTGGGCCCTCAGATCCCTTTAGGAAGGAGTCTCCAACCACTAAAACTCTTCTCTAAGGTTTCTTTGCACCTTGTTCATGGGCTCAAGAAGAAGTCAATCTTATTCCTCAGCTCTGCCACACAAAATAGGAATTTCTCTAAAAAGTTTGATTTTTTCCAGAATGTGAAGTTTGCTGTAGACTAAGTTTTGGTCTCTGCCCCAAGTTAAAATCCTGAATAGCAGCACTAAAATCAAGACAAGTATTGCTAGAACTGGAAATTGTGAGATCTGGTCACCAAGTAAGTTTTCCATTCAGATCCTTCGTTATTGCTATGTCATGCTTTCTTCTAGTTTTGGTGACATAAATTCATACATTGATACCTCTTTTCTTGGCTCAATTTATTATATTCTACCCTTGTGAGAGGTTTTTGTTTGTTTGTTTATTTGCTTGTCTGTTTTAGCTTTGGATTACCAGAGACACTCATAGAAAAAGACTGTGGGGACCTTTATAAAGCATCCCTTTTCTAACACATTCATCTTGAAAATGATTGAACTATCTAGCAGAATACTCACCAGAATAAAATAAACAGATATACTATGAGAGAAAGAACTATTGTACTTTCTCTGTCAGCTCATCACATCAAGCTCTTCTGTGTATTTAAAATGATGAGTGCCTGATGTTTTTTAAGTATACATCTATTGGTATCAATTTATTTCACAAAAATATATATTGAGATCATAATTGAATCTAAATTTATTATGCAACTGGCATTTTTTTTCTTCATGAGGTGGAGGCAGGGGAAATTCTCAGAAAGTGTGCTGTGTAATATCTCAATTGCAACTGAGACACTTATGAAGACAAATAAAGCATACTGGTTCTGTTATGCTATTATTTAAAGGAACAAAATTACTGGTGATCTCCAAGGACTAGATTATGTTTCATGTATTATGCCTGTTGTTTAATGATTGTATTTAATTAGGGTTTTTTTTCTTATTCTGTAGTCCCAAATATCTTCTGCTTAAAATAGATTTTAAATATTTTCATTAAATCAAAATAAGGTTCTGAGGCAGTCTCAAAGGAATGATATTGTCAAACATCACACCTAGTGTTGAAGAGATGACATTAACAATTTTTTAAGAAAATGTCAGCTGAAAACTGCCTATAGTTTTGTATTCATCTGATGTGCATAAATTTCTTAACTTCCTTATTTATTCGAAAAAAACTTTGAAACTCTCAGGGTTGCACAAAAATGCTGAAAATTGGCCTCTCAAAATGCTGAAAATTTTGAACAAAAAAGAACTTATAACAGACCTTTTATAAATTTCAAGTTGTTCTTTTTTTTTTTTTTGATTTTATGAGTTGAACTCATGACTTGTTCATGGTGAGAGTATGCTACTGTCATCATATTTAATGAGCAGCAAACAGGGAAAACATAATATTGAATTATGATCTGATGTGTTACAGGGGCCTTTTTGCATGTCCTGTTCTCCATTTTATGTGAATTCAGTAAAATGAGGGGGGTTTTTTGGTGGTGGTGATGGCAGTGGTGGTTTTCTTAACCATTGTATTACAAGCAACTAAAGTTGAGGCATACTTTTAAATTTCTCTTCAGAATAGTGAAGGAACATGCCACTAATGCAGTGTGATTTGTATGGAAATTATGCATTGATAGAGCATAGATCTCCCATTAATAGAATCCACACTTAAGTTAGTTTTCAAATAAGCTGCCTTTAAGCCTGTCAAGCTGTCTTTCAACATGCTTTCAGAAAACAGAGAAAGGTTTCTTGGTTTGATACCCTGAGAAAGGTTCAAAAAGAGGGAAGAAAAAAATAAAAGAAATAAAGACACTAAAATTAGTGGCAAAGTCCTTATGCTTTAGGGAGACATTGTTCTCAGAATATTAATATGTAAACTTTATTAAATGAGGATTTTTAAGCACTTAATGGTATTGTACATCAAACTGAAAAATTGCTTGAGTTCAGATTAAAAGCAATATAGGCTTGAACATGAGATAATAGATCATTTTGCACAACATTAAACCTCTTAAAACTTGCAAGAATATTTGATGCTATGGCACTTTTCAACAACTTCAGCCTAAACAATTTATTAATCTGTGTATGTCACTAGCTAATCACTATAAACGTATTTTTGAGACTTCTATTTAGATTAAAAAAAAAAATTCTTCAGAGTATCCCAAACCTTGAGGGTACTGATATGGGGGAAATTACTCCAAATTTATGGTAACCATTTTCTTTTAAAACCCTGCAACTTACATATAAAAGAATTTCTTATGAAGGGCAAATAAATCTTACCTGTGTGCATTGCTATTTATACTGCTGGTGATTTATTGTCATGTATTATCCTTAAATCATAGATATTAGGGTTAGGAATGACCTGTTGGGTCATCTGACCCATCTTCGTATAGCTTTTGTCTCTACCATAATGATGTCATTTTTTTACAACACAGAGACCAGAATTACACAGTGCTCCAAAAGAGCCCTCAGCAATTTTGTTATATTTACATAAAGAAAAAATAGACTTGCAATTATTGACATGCATTAAGGCAAGATTTTAATCCATTTAGAAAGTATTAGAAAGTGACCAATTCAAGATCTGTTGAAGGTCTATGTATGTTGTCACCTTATTTTTCATAGGATAGAAATTAAAGCAATGGAGAATAGGTGTCTTGGTTTCAACAGTATTTCACTATCTAACTCTTGTTGAAGGTGCTGCTCTATAAACTGAGTAGTTTGGTTATGGACTCTTAAAAAAACCCAACAAACAAACAGTAAGAAAATACTCTTTGTCATAATATAGTTTCTTTGATACAGCTTATTTTTTCTCATTCATAACTAATATGTAAACCTCCTTATTCATTACAGCATGCAAGGCCTAGAAAGATACTACCCAACTTCACTGTAACAAATCTGGATTATTGTAGTCTTCTATTTATAACAATCAAACAGCCAGTAACTGTTTTTATCGCTATTTAGACTTGCTGGTATCAATCCATATGTGAATGCTTTTTTATATACACTCTGTATTACACGGGAACATAGATACATTTTTTCTTTTTCTATGCTGTTTCTTTTTAAAACACCATTTAAATGTTGGTCAGTGTAAGGAACTGAAATGAAAGTACTAGATCCTGATGTTTAATTTGAATTGTTTTTTTCTTCAGTGTTCCTACACAACACATCACTAAGTTCTATTGAAATGAATCTTGTTTTATATTGAATGAGCCCTTTTCTGCCAAGCTGCTTTTCAGGTAGGTGGCCCCCAGCATATATTGCTGCATGAGGCAATGCTGCTCCCCAGATGCAAGACTTTGCACTTCTCCTTATTGAACTTCATGAGGTTCCTGTTGGCTCATTTCTCCAGCCTGTTGAGGTCCCTCTGGATGGCAGCATGATCCTCTGGCTTACAAGTCACTGCTTCCAGTTTTGTGTCATCAGCAAACTTGCCAAGGGTACACTCTGCCCAATCATCCAAATCATTAATGAAGATGTTAAACAGGACTGGATCCAATATAGACCCCTGGAGTACACTGCTAGTTACTGGACTCCAACTAGATTTTGTGGCACTGATCACTATGCTCTGGGGCTGGGCATTCAGCCAGTTTTCAAACAATCTCACCCTAAATGTCACTACTGTGAGCAGAGATCTGAAATATAATCTTGGATCTCTGTCTAGAATGTCTTGCTGAGAAACATAAATATGGTGACATCTTAATAGTAGGTGAGTATTTTAACCACCTGAAAGCATTACATTATTCAGTTGAAAATTCTCGTTTTTTGTTAAGGCCGTTTAGTTGGGTAATGATTAATTTTGGATTTGAAGCTAATCGCATGAAAACACAGTTTCTTTCCAATATGACTGAGTTCAGGAAAAGACTTATCTTGAAATAAGACTTAAAACTTTGACAGTATTTCTCCCTGGTTATTTTTATAACTTAGGCCTCTTTCAGTCTTTCCCTCTCAGTGTAATGGCTCACTCTTTGATACATTTTACTTGTGGCCACAGAGAGATGCTGGCTCTGTCATATTTTTCCCCATATTCACTCTATTTTCATCCTCTCTGCCAACCATCTCTCCTGTATTGCTAGTCCTTTCCATTTCCTTCCACTCGCTCAATGAGTCTTTCTGCCTTCATTGTCACTGCATCTTAATTATTCCGCATATGCTTAACCATTCTTTTTCTAATATTATTGCTTAGTCCTCTCTAAGGTGCTTAGCCCTCTCTAAGACCGCTATCACAGACTGTTTTGATGGGATTTTCCATGGGTATTTGATCTGTCCAGACAAGGATTTAAATTCTCTCTTGCCCTGCATTTTGTGTGGTCATTCATACTAATCCAAGGAGGATGTCCACTGTTACAAGACCAGCATGGAAAACTTTTGTAGTACTTTGTGGTTTCCATTCTATCTTCATAAGATGTGAGCAATAGTCAGTTGTGAAAAAAAAATCTTTTGCTTCTCCTGTCTCCAGCAATTTAAATTTGCTGAATAAAAATCCAAATTTATAATGAATATAACCTTAAACCTCATTTGTAAGAGGAAAATAATCTGCGTTGAGCCTTAGTCACTTACCTCTTTAAAGCAAAAAATGCAAAGTGTATTAAGTTTGTGATGTCATTTATGAAGAGTTATGCACTCACTTTCATGGAAAAAAAAGTTTCAATAATCAACTGAAGCTGGTTACAAAATCATTGTACTAAAGTATTTGTGCAAATACAAGTTAGAAAAATCAATAGAAATATAAATAATTTTAAAACTGAAAACCTTAGATCATCTGCTTAAACAAAATACATTACCTCCAAATTTGCCTATCTGAAAAAAATCTTTTTCATGAAAATATTTTTCTATAACATTTCATATGTTGAAATCTCAAGTTTCTGTTAAAAAAATGTTAAAAAAATAACTGAAAGCAAAGTCCACTAAGCACCACATGTGCAGAAATTCATAATGCCAGCCCCATTTCTACTGAATTGATTCTGTATTGTAAGAAACACTGAGAAATAAAATGCAGTCCATAACTTTGATTTGTACTTCTCAAAATTTTCTAAATGTGAGAATAGCCTTGAAATATCTATTTTCAATGTTGTTCTGATAACTTCTGTCGACTGCAGTGTGGATGGTGCTTTTGAACATTCTGTGAATATCTATATGAACATAAAAATATCATATAGCCTTAGACAGGATGAAAAATCAGCTGTTAATCCCCATTCAATTCTTTAGTACACAATTTCACAAGCAAATATAAGTCTTGGTGATAGCAATGGTTATTTCCCTTAACAGTACCCCCTTCTACTCTCTAGGAAAAACTGAATGAATTTTAGAAGATCTTTGCAAAAAACAGCGGAACAAAAAATCCATGTAGTAGAAGCTAAAAGCTTATGTGGCCTATATGTAATGAAAGACAGTTCAGAGCTACTTTTAAAAGTCCTACACTGAAGGCTGTTTTGACATAGTGGAAGAAGAGACTGAAGCTGTAGCTGAAGAGACAGATAGTAGCGCACATACATGTCTGTATCAGGAAGATCTATTTATAACACTTAATAAAGACAGTACTTCTAATGCTATCTGACAGTAGTTTTATGTGTTCAATTTCCCCTAGCTACATCTTTATGCAGTTAGCAGCATAAAATTTATGTTACTAAGTACTGTGTGCTGAGAGTGAGGGAAAGGGATAAACAAACATTCTGTGCTTTAATTGGCAGCTTCTGCTAAGCTTTCTGGGAAGCTGAGATGCAAAACTTAGGATGTACATACACTATGTTCCCCTTGTAATTATTACAGCTGCAATTGCTGAGCCAATAATTGAACATGAAAATAATTGATTATGTGTCTAAGTGCAGATTTGCTTCCTCTGTAAGTCAACTTGTCCAATTCCAGTAATTAATTGTATGGGCCACTGAATATGAACTGGCTGCAAAATGCTATAATTTTTATTTGGTCACTGTTTGCATGAAGTATAAATGCCTGAGACAAAGGCCTGAGGGTGAGTACCTATGATATCAATAAGTTAAGAATTTTAAAAATATTTGGAATAAGTCCTGCATGGTCATTTTCACGTGGCCAAGCTAAATGCAGTAAGTAACCTCTGCATGAGTGTTATTCTCATTTGTTAATTTTTTAGCCAGTTGGCAATGTGTAGATTAACCAAAACAGGTGCAAGTCAATACATCATCAGGCATATATATACCTTTAAAAGATTTGATGATGTGATTATTTTGGAGCAGTGTAACTGATGTGTCCATCGTGTGAATCTGAGAAGGGTAAAATTTCAGTTATGCCTCCAAGGGAAATATTATTTTACTAGTATAAGTAAAGATTTTTTCTTCCAGCTGAACAAGGACTCTGTCACGGAACTGAGATTTATGTATTTCTCTTCCATGTTTTTTGCAGTGCAGACTTAGTTAAAAAATAATCAAAAAGATTTTTTATAAAGTCATTGAACCTGTGCAATCAAAGGGGTCCATTTGGGAAATTCTTTTTTATTTTCTTTCTTTTTCTCTCCCTCCATTCCCACTTCTCTTTCTCTCACTTTTTTCCACTGAATTTTGAGCCTGAAACAACATTAAAACTTATATAAATAAAGTTCCCTTTCTCTCTTCTGGCATTTATGGAAAATCCTAAATAGGATTTTCAGTCATTTCCATTAAGCGTACACTGTAATTCTTTGTCTGAAAACCATATAACATTTAGAAGTCAGATCTCATTGATGTATACATTTTTGATTCCTTATCAGCTCTTTTCATTCTATCAGATCATAGTACTGTAAGATATCTCCAGGGTCATCAAATTCAGTATTGTGCTATCACAGGCAACAACATTATACTAACCCTTTTACGAGTCATTGAGCTGGATCTTAAAATTAACTAGGTGGGATTTGGGGAACTTTTTTTTTTTCCTTTTTTTTCCAGTTAAGATATAGCAGCAGGAACTGTTTCAGCTTGACAATTATCTGCTAAATGATACAGATTTGTGATTTTGACCTAAAATTCTAGCCTAGCCAACAAAAAGGATGCCAGAATGTCTCTGTGTAATGACATTGCAGTTTTGCATGGTTAAAGAAGGTGCAAAATAAAACCTCTGTGTGAGTAATACAGCTGTAGCAGGTAGCTCAGGACTGATGGTATTGTAACTGTGGCAACACAAATCTTAAATTTACTTGTAAAAAATTAGTTGCCTCCCCCTTTTTTTAAATGAGTTGATTGATTGAATATGCGAAGTGCTGCAGCTTTCAGTAGATTTTATATCAATATAGTAAGAATTGGAGGATTTTTGCCCATTATACATCTGAATAACAACCAGACAGAATCTAGCATCCATTTTATTAAATATTAACAGTATTCTGGAATATGGGCATTCATTTTACAGGCTCATGTTGAGTAACATTTAATGCACACAATGCCCGCAAAGCCAACCGGAATATTTGTGGCATCAGAAGCTACATAATAGAAACAAATGCGGCAAATCATGTCCATTAACAAAAGCACCCAGGAGAACATCAGTATCTGCTCCATTTGTGGCATCTTTTCCTACGTTTCTACCATAAAACACAACTTCCTTGTGAATGGCTGCTCCCTCTCTGAGTTAAGCCTCATTTAAGTCAAACCACAGTAGTTGTAAGGTGATTCTCCTGTGTACTAGTGGTGCATTTATCCCCTATTTTCTCTTTCTTGCCTAGAGAAATCCACAACCTCAAATGAGGTGACAAGACCTTCTAAAAAATACAAGAAAATAAGAACAGAAGTGAAAATCACAGTATGCTAGGTGAGGAGCTATCACAGGTATGCCTGATAGGAGCCTGTGTCAGCCAAAGCATGGAGTTGGATTTGTCTAAGCTTGTGTATTCCCCAAAGCGGCTTTAAAAAAAAAAGAGTTTTAGACAAAGGTCAGTATTTAGCAGAATGTAAACAAGACAATTCAACTTTTAAGGCTAGAAAATTTGCTCACTGGGTCAGAGAGAATAGAAATATGAACAGTTTGCACGAGAAAATCTGTCCATTCTCCTGAAACCCTTGCAGGAAGGTTTCAGTATGCTCAGTAGCTTTCAAGGTTACAATAAGCCTTATGCTGCTCCTTTTAGTTCCTACATAGCTTCAGTCTCTTTTGAGACACAGCTACCTATTCCCTGCTCCTCAGTGTCTTGCTATAACAATGTCTTCTGTGTCTGCTTCATCCAGTCCTGTCTTTCAAGTCTGTGTCCCAAGAGAAGGACCACTTTCTTCGTGTCGAGGGTTTTATCTGACTCATTCCTTGTAGAAGGTTGTCTTTATAAAAGAAATATGTACAAACTACTTCTAAGAAAATATGGGTCCTGTCTATATGTGTAGCCAATAAGAAATGATGAGAAGGGGAGGAAGTTTAGAGAACCTCCCCTTCTCATGACATAGATGTTTTTTAGCCTTTTGGCCTGCAATTCTGCATGGGTTATCTGCTCTGGCAGTTACACAAGTAAGCATTAGAATTTCTATTAGAATCGTATAGAAATGAAAGGCAATGCTCCTGTCTCCTTTGATGCAGTAATACAGCTGTAAGAGTAGTCAGTCAAGTGGGCAGAGCTGGCTTAAATTTTCTTTTGGAAAGAATTTTAGACTTCTTTTTCCTCCAAGGTGAATGCTCTGTCAGAGTGCAAAGTTTTTGGTGGATCAATGCTATAACTTAAAATGATTCTGTTTTCTAGGCTATGAATAAATGTTCATTAGGTCAAAGAATACTTGGGAAGGATCACACTTCATGGTTTAATTCTTGCCAAATGCACAATTTGGAGGAGCAATCTGAATCCATGGTAATACGATTATAAAGCACTACAATTGTCACTGTCACCTCCCACTCCATTGGAAAATGTACATGTGTGATTACCATTTTTTCTGTGAAAAATCCTCTGGCTGTTTAGTATAAGAAGAATGCCAGTTTGTGTCCAGCAATCAACCTAGGCAGTTCTGGTCATGCCTTGAAACAGACAGATTCCTGGGAACTTTTTGATAGGTAGTGATATTTCCTGTTGGTAGTAGGTGGCTGAAAATTTCTGTCTAACAGAAGAATCTACAAAGACAGTTTGGTGATACTTAGGTTTCTGTGTTCTTTTATGGATTTGCCTAGATATGGTTACCTGAATTATCAGAACTTTTCATATCAACCAGGGCTGTGCTTGTGCTGTTTGTTTCGTGTGGGGTTTTTTTGTTTCATTTTTGTCTCCCTCACGCAACAAGTCTATAACAGCAAATTTAATAACTTCAAAACTAGTGCATGAGTGTTATTATTCTGTCTCCAGATATGGATATGGAAAGAAAAGTAACTTTGCCTTATCAAAAAATGAATTTTCTGATACAAAAAAAAGAAACTCCAAATGCTATAGTAGTTAAGAAGGGTTAGACAGAGATGCACACATGGGGACTTTCAAATCAGAGTTATTCTGTAATTAAAGAAAACCAACTACTGTTAATCCCGCAAGAGAAAATGTTGTAGCACAAATCTTTGATTAAATATAGTATAAGGGTGCTGCTGGTATTAATGCTGTTTCTGATTCGCATTGTTAGTGCTCCTTTTGTCTTAATCTGTGTATTATTGTGTCACAGTTTAAAGCTGGGCCGGCTATTAACCCAGTGGCAGACGCTCTCTCTTAACCCTCTCCCCCTCCACCCTAAGGGAAAGGGAAAAGGGAGAGAGACTTATGGGTTGGAAAGTTAAAACAGTTTTAATAAACTATAGTAATGAAAAAGAGTATAATAATAATATTGGAATAATCAAATATATACAAATATATACAAAACCAAGACTGAGAGCTTGGAAGTCCTCCTCAGGCAGAGTTGCTTCCCCCCAGCAAGGGCAGAGGGGAAAATGCAGTAGCTCCCCTGCCATCACACCTGCAGGCTTTTAACTGGAAAATTGGCAAAGCTGGTACCAATCAGTGGGAGACAGGAGGGCCCCTCCCTCCTGGGCCCCACCTCCAGGAGGCAGTGGGTCAGTGATAAATAGGAAAGTGAGAATGACGTGTATGGGATGGAATACCTTCGTTGGTCAATCTTGGGTCACCTGCCCTGTCTGCTCCTCCCTGCAGGTGCGACCCCCCTTTGGCTCTTCACTCATAAGCAGTGAGGAATTTAGCAGTGACCTTGGTTTCTCTAAGACTAATTGGCCTGGTTTGGGCCAAACCAGGACATATTGCCACTCTAAGAAAAGGACAAATGGGAAAAATTGTTCTTCTTATGAGTCTTATCCCATGAACCAACTGGCTGTATGCAATGTAAGTGCATATATATATTTGATGAAATTCAGATGAAATTATGGAACTAGCTATACTTCTGCAAAAGATAAATCTGGAAGCACTATGAACAACTCCTACACAATACAGCTCTCCTATTAGACTCCATGCCACTAACAGAATTTCATGTCAAGATCAGTATCTACCATGAATGACTTCCTATTCCACTGTGAGATTTAGATTAAGGTGTAAGAATCACAGAATTACAAAATCACAGAATCAACCAGGTTGGAAGAGACCTTAGGGATCATCGAGTCCAACCGTTGCCCTTACACCACCCTCTCAACTAGACCATGGCACTAAGTGCCATGTCCAGTCTTTTCTTAAACACATCCAGAGATGGTGACTCCACCACCTCCCTGGGCAGCCCATTCCAATGTCTAATAACCCTTTCTGTAAAGAAATTCTTCCTGATGTCCAACCTGAACCTCCCCTGGCGAAGCTTGAGGCTGTGTCCTCTTGTCCTATCGCTAGTTGCCCGGGAGAAGAGGCCAACTCCCACTTCACTACAACCTCCCTTCAGGTAGTTGTAGACTGCAATAAGGTCACCTCTGAGCCTCCTCTTCTCCAGGCTAAACAACCCCAGCGGCAATGCTTTCTTGGCCAAGACACTTCTTTCTTATGTCATCTCCAATGCTAACAAAGCAAGTACAAAGGAAAAAGCTCTTCATTATCTTAGACCAATCCTCATAAAAGCCAATGAAAGTAGTCCTTAGAAGCAGGCATATCTTCTAAAAAATAACTCCAACCAATAATGGTGAAGTAATTTCTGAAACTGGCAGTATTCTGATCACTAGCCTCTTGCTAGTATTATTTTCACTGCTCATTTTTCTTCATCACCTCTTGCTGACAATAATCTTTGATAAAAATATTTCACCATTTTTGGAGACCAATATTGCATTTGACCATTATATTTAAGCTGTTATATTTTTTTTCATTGTGTCATTAAAAAACAAAAAAAAAAAAAGAAAGAAAGAAAGAAAGAAAAAAATGATGTAACTCCTGGTGGTGAATAAACATAATCTAGTTCAGAAGATAATGACAAAGGGAAAGGAGAATTCTAGTTCCAAACAGTAACTGTGTCCATACGCTCTGGGATTTGTGAGCTATAGATGTGTAATCTGTCCAAGATCCACACCTTCTACGTGCTTCAGAAGAGGGCAAGCTTAGTAACAGGGGGTGCCTTTCATCCAAGTAGACAAAAAAAGTGAAAATATAAGGTTCTTAAAAGGTTTTTATGCTTTTAAACACACAAAGCATGCTATTAAAAATGGCTGCTGCTTTTTCCTATTTCCTTTTTCTGATTTTTGCTTCAATCAGTGATTCCTAGAGTCAGTAATAAGATTTCTCTGCTCAAGTTTTTTTTAGATACACATACATTTTAGGATAGGAAATTACTGTGCTTTGCTTTGTTTGCACTGAAAGGAAAAGAACAGGAGAATATGCAGCTGGTGTGCTATAGTCTTGAGGAACTATTATCTAGTGTTGATCAAGGCTAGATTCTAGTTTAAGGCTTCTCAAAAGATTAGGGAAGGTAAAGAAGGCATATGTGTTCTCAATTCAATGACAAGACCAGGAAATTGAACAATAGATAAATTACTATGTTTCAATCAACTCAAAGTAAAAATTTTTCCATAGTTTTCACTGGAGTAAAGTACTTGGTTTGAATCAAGACATACTTAATTTGCTTTAAAATTAAATCAGCTCCATTTTGGGGTGATTTTTAAGTCATAGAAAATGTAGAAACAAAAGCTGTGTTTTAAAGGGAGATTTACTTGTCAATCAAAAGCTAAAAGCAGGTAGGTCTTCTTCCCCCTCAAGTCCCCCAAAACAATGGTTAGGGCAATCGTTTAGACCACAGGAGACAGATAGTTAAAAATCTAACCTCTTTGTAATTTAGGGAGGGATTTGAACCAAATCCTCCCTGCTACTGAAAAGAGAGTGTCTTATCCAGAGGGTTCCTTATCCAGCAAGTGTTGTTTCGTCCACCCACCACTATGTTTTCTTTCACAAATAAGTTGTCCATCTGTGGACAGTTGTCTGAGGACAGTACTGTCTGTGCTTTGCCAAGTAGAAACCAAATGTTATAGCCATTATGGCCAGTTATCTTTATCTCCTCTATGAATATGTCATAGTCTTATCAACCCTTTCTCAGTAAGTTATACTTCTCGATAAGTGACCTATCTTTATCTCCTCTATGAATATTTCATAGTCTTATCAATCCTTTCTCAGTAAGTTATACTTCTCAATAAATGACCCAAGGAGATCTAGTACAAATTATCTTTGTTATTATCTGTTAGAAAATATTTTCTAAGTTGGACCTCTGCCCAGGGAGCCCAGCCCCCAGGAGTGGGGGAGATGTGCCCAGGTGTACCCAACAGCCTCAATGCATCTGTGCATCCTGCGTGCTCAGCACACAGCCCTCCCTTGTCTGGGGACAGAGTGGACCTGTACTCCATGAGGCCTCTGAAAGTATGACACTCTGCTTCTCCATGCATATAGGTGCAAATTAATTGCTGTACCAGAACATCCCAAATTTAGTCCTACTGGAAATGTTAAGGCTAATTGTTCCTGACTGTGTAGTACCTTACAAATTTTACATTGGTTTCTCACAAACAAGGAATGTCTCTGTCAGAAGCTGTGGCTCTGCACTCATTTCTTCATGTAAAACCCCATTCTCTCCTTCCTTCTGGTCTAACGTCCACTGTGGAGTCTTTTAGGATGCAGCTACTTTTGAGAGAATTTTCAGGGTATTTTCTTCTATTTTTCATTCTTAGGGTTCCAACTTCAGTATTACATCTTCTCTTTTCTTGATCCCTGTACTTTTCCAAATAAAGATGACATACAGTAAGGGATAGTCCAGACAGGTCTGTTTATTTTTTGTGTTGATTATACCTTTCATTCTGCAAAAACTTGGTAGTGAGGAATGAAGGCTAAGCTGGGGTATTTCTCAAACTCTGTGCCAGCCCCTCAAGGAGCAGATTTTGCCAATCTTTAGAAAGAGTCTTCGAAAGTTTCTATTTTAATGGTTTAGAAAATTTACAAGCATTTATTGAAAAGCCTTAGGTTCATTCATACATGTCTGCTGGTTATTGAAATGTGAGTTTGAAGAAATTTGGTGTTTTCTTTTTATCTGTTCCTTTGGCTCCAGTTCTTCAGAATTATCGAAATTAACAGGAATGAGAAACAAAACAATTGCTTAGAGTATCTAAAGGAAAGGAGATAATGTCTAAAAAAAAAAAGCATTAGATTAATCTAAAATGTATCAAACAATTCATCACAGAAGCTTGTGTCTATCCTGTCTAACACCACACAGACAACACTGTTTGACTTAACTAGTACTGTTAATATTTTAGTGAATTTTGTATTCTTAAATGGACTTTACTGCAACTTTGAAATGTTTTAATAAACCTTACAAAAGGAAAAATAGCTATATTTATGCATAATGATCAAACTCCTCCAAAATATTTGCCCTCCATGTGGTAAGTATTTACCTGTTAGCTTACCTACTTATAGTCATGTAGCAAGCTACAGGTATAGCATTTTATCTAGATAAAAATAGTTAAGTGTAATAGTTAAATAGAAAACAAGCCTAACAAAACTATTGTTATGACATATGCAAAATCGTGGAAGTATTAAAATGACTTAAAAATGCATTCATTGTATTGAATGCTGAATGTAAAACAAATATGGTGCCACTGATCATTTGCAATTTGATTTAACTGAGATCTGTTGATTCATAGCTTATTAGTATGCTATGTATGAAAAGAACTAGCTGAGTACATTTGTTTATTTGTCAGAGAAGCTTACACACGTACAGAGCAAGATGGATCAGCTGCAAGATCACCTGGCTGTTTGCTAAACAGAATAATTAAGAACTCATAGGCTCCAAAACGAATGCAGGGATTATCTTTAGGACTATCTTAAGAAACAAAATGTAGGTGAGGTTTTTTTTGCATTTTGATTATATGGATGTAATCTACATTAAAAGCTGATGTTTTAGAAACAAATACTATTAGATTTTTTGAAGTAAAACACGTCATCAAAATAGGATGGGACAGAATTAATAAGTATGACCCTGTTTCTGATATTTGTAATTTTATATTTTTGTAATCTTGATTACATGTATTTAACAGCTGGTTTTTCACATGCACGGTCTCAGATTTAAATACATACCTCCTGTTTTTTTGTGGAAGTATATTTATGCCTCTCCTCAGTCATCATTGTCTGCATCTGAACAGTGGACTTTCAGCCTTATAGCATAAATCTCTTCCACTAGAGCTATACTGTTATAATTTTCACAGATGGCAACAGAAATAAATGGTTATCTTGGTGGACCAGGTGCTTGAAAAAGATACATAGCACAATACACCAGTGGATTACATATTTATGAGTAAACACATTTCACGGAGAACATCATAGATGACTACTTAAATGAAGAAGTCTCTTTCTTGAAGGCACTGTGTCAAACTGATTAAGAGGTGAATTATGGATCCACCAGGTTACTGATTACAGCAGCCTCTATTTTAAGGGGAAGACATTCTAGGTTATAAAGGCAGTGAAACGTACAATGAACAAAAATTACCTGGGAAATGTGATCCTTAATTTTGGTCCTTTAATGCTGCAAGCTTTTAAATTCATTGTTGGCTTTCATTGGTTGATAGGTTTGTTGTCTTCCTCCTACCTCCACCCTGTCTACCTACAACAAAGCACATGTATAAAGGATTCAGATGTTTGTAGTGATGCAACTATTTCAGCAGGAGTTCTGTCTCTTTCTCTTGAAAAGAGGTTCAGTCAGAAAAATAGACTAGACATGTTCTTGTATGCATGTGAAATACTCTTAACATTTCCCTTCTATCATTCCTCAACTGTTGCCAAATGGAAAATGATATAGTTTCAGAGAACAAATTTCACAAAAGATATTTCCCAAGCAACATGACTACATTAACAAAACTCAGACACCTGCTCATTATTTTTGTGCTAGACAGTGATAAACATGCTACGTAATACATTTTTTAATCTAAAAATTAATTTCATAAGCGAATAAATGCCAAATGGAAATGTGCATGCAAAAGAGGGTTTTTTTGCTCATTAATGCCCAAATTACAGCTGTTAATATCTCCCACAAGTAGCTCAATATGGAAGTGTAGTATCATTTGGTAAGTTATTGTGCCTATCTTACATAATATATTTTCTCTGGAAGAAAATAACAACTTTTTTTTCTCCAAGTATGGGAAATTACAAGAACAATTTGGTAAAGAAACAATGTGTAAAACGTTGTTGTTTTGGTCCTGGTCTCCCTCTAAAATCATGAGTCAGAGAAGATAGATATTCTATGTAGCTAGAACCCAGAAAATGATCACCCACTATTGTTTGTTGAAATCTTAAAGTAGTTTATGTTATTGTGTAACAGTTACCTTTAAATGATGTGGAACACTGTGCTGGTGTGTTTCCTCATTATGGGCTCAAGTCTCAATAACTGAACTGGAGTTCATTGTCAAGTACTGGGAAGAGAGGTATAATAATGACTGCATCACCTTTTCATCATGTCCCATTCCTGCATGTTGCCTGACGTCTAGCAACACTTAGGCTGGTTTATAGTATCTGCTTCTTCGCAAAATGATGCAGTGGAAGGCTTTAGGGACTGTGGAAGTGTAACACAAGACTGGAGCCCAGCGCTTGTGTTTCTTTTGTTTCCTTCCTCTCATGCAAAGGCAAAGAGAGCATATAAATGTATCATTAGTGGCTCCTCACAGGCCTTATGAGAGCAGCAAAGATATTCTTGTGCTGCTCTGGCAGTGGTTAGGCAACAATGTGTGACAGGATTTGGACTCCCATATTTTCATCTTCTTTGTGATAATTTTATTGTAGTTTAGTAAGGATTTATATGTGTCACTTGAAGTCAGATTCCTAAATTATTGTAAACCATGATACCTACCTGTGTTTAACATGAAATGAGCAGGCCTAGTCTCACAGGAAAAATAGCAAAACACAGTATTCTATTATTCCCTGAAGCATCCTCCTTGTTTCTGTGCTAAGACTATGTCTGAATTTACTTTTGTCAGTTTTTCCATTGGGACTACTGCTATATTTCTTTTGATTAATTATTTTCTTTCACTCAGCACAAGACTTTCAGATATTCTACTTTCATTCAGTTTTTGTTTGCCACAGATTACAGGATTAACACTTCACTCTATTGCAGAAACTTTAAACCAGTTAAATACTCCTGACAGGGTATACATTCAAGAAGAACCAGCTCTGACAATCCAAAACTTCAAAAGCCTCAAGCCAGGACATAAACCAGCATAAGTGATCATAGATTTAATGAAGATGATGGAGATGTACTGTTTTATAACACCTCGGAATCTTGTTTTCTGCCTTTTAATTTTCAGCCTTTTCACCTGCGGAGCAGATATTTCCCTGCAGCCTGTGGAGAGGACCATGTTAGAGCAGATATCCACACTGCAGCTTGTGGAGGACCCCACACCTGAGCAGGTAGATATGCTCTGAAGAAAGCTGCAACCTGTGGAAAGGACTCACACTGGAGCAGGGGAAAAGTGTGAGGAGGAAGGAGCAGCAGAGATCAACAGTTTGGACTGACCACAACCCCCCATTCCCCATCCCCCTGTGTTACTGTGCGGGTGAGGGAGGAGATGGAGGAGTTGGGAATGAAAGATTGAATTTGCGCCTGGGAAGAAGGGCGGGGGGGGCATGGAAAGAAAGCGTTTTCGTTTTTGTCTTTGTTTCTCACCATCCAACTCGAATTGGGAATACATTAATTTAATTTTCCCCAAGTCGAGTCCATTTTGACTGTCATGGTGTCCTGGTTTCAGAGCTATTTTTCTCCTTAGTAGCTAGAACAGCACTATGTTTTGGATTTAGTATGGGATTTGATATGAGACGAATGTTGATAATATACCAATGTTTTTAGTTGTTGCTAAAAAACCAAGTACTTTTCAGCTTCCCATGCTTTGCTAGTGTGCAGGTGCACAAGAAGGTGGGAGGGATCATAGCCCAAGTAATGGATCCAAATTGGCGAAGAGAATAGTCCATATCATGCAATGTCATGCTCAGTATATAGATGAGGGTTGGCCAGGAAGCAGTCATTCTCTTCCGGGATTGTTGTTTTGGGATTTCTCTCCTCGAGGACTGCTAGCCAGGGACAGCCTGGGCATTGGTCAGTGCGTGGTGAGCACTTGCACTGTGCATCACTTCTTTGTATATTCTATTGTTATTTTATTTCTAGTATTAAATTGCTTTTATCTCAACCCTTGAGTTCTCCTTTTTTTTCCTGATTCCCTCCTCCATCCCACTGCTGGGGAGTGTGAGCGAGCAGCTGTGTGGTGCTTAGTTGCCAGCTGGGGTTAAACCACGACACATGGTAATTTGTAAGTGATCTCCCCATCTATATCTTGACCCATGAGCTTTTCTATCTTATTTTCTCCCCTCTATTTTCTTCTCCTATTGAGAAGAAGGAGTGGAGAGCAGCTGGGTGGGCATCAATCCCCGAGCCAGGGTGAACCCGCCTCAGTTCCTATATGCTGTGTCTTCTAGATATCAGTATGCTATTTCTATTATTTGTGTTTGAATATTAAGAAAAGTTTTTGTTCAAGAAACACTTGAAAATTAGCAAAATGCAATACAGTATCCTCATCATAACTCAATATATCATCTGTTATATTTGGTTATCTATAACTAGAGAGAGTAATATTTACCTAAATGAAATCTTAAAGGAAAAAATAGCTAGATTTAAAAAAAAAAAAAAGAAAGGAAAAAAGATTACAATAACAATGCTAGAATAACTAGGCTGCTATTAAAAGCAGTGTTTAATGGGCAGGGAAAAAAAAAAAACAAACACAACAAAAACAAACCAAAGCCCCAAGAAAATATGTAAGGCCAACAAAAGACTCTTCAGTCCAATTAAGTTGAGATATTTTAAGATGTTGTCTGATATCAGGAGTCAATTACCGACAGATTTTCTTATATACAGCAAGGAAATTGTTAATTCAGAGGCAGGAAAATGAGTCTTTTTGTTATCTGCACTTCAAGGATAGCTGCTCTCATGATACTGATATTTGTGTGCCAATGAATAAATAGAAAAGAACAGTCAATAACAACAACAAAATCAGAAAATGAGCCAAGAAAAATAAAACAGGTATCATTATAAGGGGCAAAAACCTGTAAAACATGATACCAGGTGCTTAGGTAGTAAGTGATGCTTCAACTTCAGCATAGTCAATGCAACCATGAAATATATAGAAAATGAAAAGCACAAAGACAATCTAGTAGGAGTTAAAAATGCATAGTATTGTTCTGTTTTTCTTGGTATTGTTATCATTGTAGTTGTAAAATCATGTATGTAAACTATCTCTATCTGGAGACTTCTTTAATCATGTCTTCCAATAGATCATTGCTAACATGATGCTTACATTCATTTACCTTTGGTTCCACCGCTCCATTGCCAGTAAAATCAATTTAGAATTTACTTTTATTCTAATTTCCCATTAAAAGATACATTTTTTTCCTCTCACAAGAATCCTTGGCCACGTTGCTGCTATTAAACCTTCTTTTACTTCAAAGAAACAAATAAAATGATCATTACTTAAGTTAAAATGATGGAATACCATCTCAACAATCTGGAACAAAACCTTGATGAATGCCAACTGAGCAAGAAAGATGCATTTGTGGCTGTGTTTAAAAGAAGTAGAATCCAAAGGCATAGGGCCAAATATGTCTCTGAGGGCTTCTTTATAATGAGATAAAGAATCAGAAAAATGATTACTGTAATTCAGATCAAAATATTTTCCAGGATTCCAGGAAGTTTACATAATCTGCATTAGAAGTAGCAATTAAAATTCAAAATGCTACCATCCACTATTCAGTCCCATCATAACTGGCCTCACCCAAAACTCTTACAAAAATCAAATAGATACTCTGCAAGTGCTTAGTGGCTATCCTGCTCTCATTCAGATTTAACAGGCCCTGAAACAATAACGTTCTGTCTTTCTGTCTTTGCAACATAAATAAATATGATACTTCGGAGTCTAAAGTCCCAAAATGGCCCACAGCAAGAGTCTATCAATATCCATTACCTTGTCAGTATGTGTGCCTGATATGGATGGCATGCCATGGTTCACTGTCGTTTTCTTTCTCTCCATCTGTCTGTACCTAAGTTATCCAGTTCTGCTGCAGTAGAGCAAGACATTATAGCATTAATTGTCAGGTTTTGGTATGACCTGAACCACTGGTAATGGTCTGCAGATGACATTTTTTTTTTAAGTTGGATATGCCTGAAGGTAGCCAGTTATAATTTCAGATCGCAGTCTGCTACTGAAAGAGGACAATAAGCAACACCTTTATTTTATCACACCTTTGAAATTTTACTGCAAGGGAAAACAATCATGATGCTGCAATTACATGCAAGCCTCAGCAAATTTCTGTTTTCTTAGAGGGTGTATTTCCTGCTTTTTCAAAATAACTTTTGGATGCTGCAGGAAAAAGAAAGTGTTCCTGAATAAAAAAATTGCTAAGATTTATAGAAATACACCAAAATGAATGTGTGCAAATGATCAGTGTTACTTGCAATTTACTTTTCGCAAGAGTGATACAAGCACTCAGTGACAAAAAAACTATTCCTATAATACAATGCATAATATCATATCATCAACCCTCAGTCAAAAGCTTAGGTTTTTCTGTTTGTTTTCTTTTCAAAAGAAAGAAAATTCTTTCTTTTTGTTATTATTTTAAAAGAATTTATTCTTTTAAAAAATAACTCTTTTTTCAAACTGTTCTGAATGGCAAACAGTTTTGCATATACCTAATGCTTCCTGTTTTTCAAGGCACTTTCTTCCAAAAGACAAATTTCATTAATATTGGAAAAAAAAAAGACAGAAATATCTTTTAGAGATGTAAGACTCTCTCACAATCTTTCTCCTTTCTATTTTAAACTTTTTCTCCATATATGTTAAAAAAAACAACCCAAAACACTGCATCCTACTGCTGTTGTGCATTAAGTCTTGCTATGCCGCGAGCAGAAAAGAAGGCACAGACTCTGCGATCGAGGATGCAAGGGCCTGAAGCCGAAAGGCCTAAGGCTTTTTTATTGTTATTGTACTACCCTATTTAACTGCTACAATGCAGGAGCTGGACTATGCAGTGGAAGATAACATCAACATTCACACGCTAAGCACTCATCACCCATTCTGGGAAGAGCCACAGTGTTCTGGGCTCAAAACATCAACAACCATTCCCTGTTTTCAGCTCTGTGTTTAGAACTGACCTTCAACACGTTTACTTCTTTCATGCCTCAAAAGGCCCTGTGAACTGGTCTCGGCTCCTTTATCTTAAAAGCAAGCAAAAACTGTTCTCAATGCAGCGTTTCCAAGCGAACCCTCTGCTCCCCAAGTAAAGCACAACTGTTTGCAGGCCGATGGTCTTCCACATTGCTATAGGTCTTTTTCTCCAGCCCAGATGAAACTACTGAAACCAAGTGAGGTCTCACTCTTGCTTAAATTCTGTAACCCAAAAAGGAACAAAAAAAAACACTCAAGAAAAATAACCAGAAAAATCCACAGATAGTACAGGCTTGCTTAATCCGTTAGTCTCAGTGCTGTTATGACAAAAGTTTTTCTGATTACTTTTTTCCATTATCAATGGCTTGGCTTCAGGTTGCTGAAAGTGAATTTTAAGTAACAGTCTCTGGGAACATACAGGAAATAGTGGAAGGAATAAAAAAATTAACAATAGATTTATGTGGATTTAAAAAACCTTTATCTTTGCTATTACCCATGTAGGGGTTAGCCACTCCTTACCTGGTCACCTAGAAGCTGTAAACTGGCATCACTAATAGCGTGCAACACTCTCTTAAGTTATCACCGTACAGATAAAGAAATAATCTACCTCTCATCTTTGTTCATCTTGTCTCATTACAAATCCCACTGTACTGGCTTTGTTCAAGGACTAAGACTCATAAATATATTTCTCTAACTCACTTTCTTCATACCTGTGATCTTCTCGAGTATGTTTTATTCAGGTTATGAGTTACTATTATCAGACCTCACTGATTAGGAATTGTAAGCAAAATACTGTGTTATCCCATCTTTCATTTCTTATTGAATAAACAAGAATATGTTGGAAGACAGACATATTCTGTATGTCTGTGTATTGTTTATCTTTAGGAATCCCAAATAAAACCCAAAGGCCAGCCGCAAAATAAGACCTATTCCCTATTGGTCATTATTCTTGGTATAAAATTATTACAGAACAAAAAGAATAATGCTCACTAAAAAAAAAAAAGCCTAACTAATATCACACATCTCACTGTAAGAACTAATGAATGTAAATATAGATATAAATACAAATATAACTATAAATGCATGTGTTTGTTTCTCAGTATGTTTTCTGTATCTTGCCTTCTTTTTCTTTCTACTAAATTTTCTTTCTTTCAAGATGCTTTCCTTCTCTCACCCCCTCACTACCTGAGGTAGAATCCTTTTGTCTATGTAGGCTTTCTTCGTTTGATCGCTCTGATCTTTACACCTGTCTGGGACTGTTGCCTTTCCTCCTAGAGCCATTGCAGAGCATGCTCAGACAGCAGTTTCTGTCTATGAGCTTTTTCTAATGGCAACTAGTACCTTCTCAAGCATCAGATGAAGTGATTGTAAGTGGGGGAACAGTATTTTACTTATCCCTGGGGCATGATTGCTATGATTAGCTAGGTCTGCTCCAATGTTCAACTGCATGATTAATTTGCTGCCTGAAAAAAAGAAAAAAAATATCACAGAAAGTCCTTCAACCCTGGCTGCCCCTTGGCAAAGCAGAAAAAATTGTGAACAACATTGTGAATAACAACCTGAGGTGTGGAGGTGTCTCATTCTCTATTCACATACCACTACATGAAGCTTGAAATCAGGTGTAGAAGAGAATTTTTACAACCAAGTGTGTGTATGGGGGTATGGGTGTTTGTGTGGTGTCTGTGCGCCTCTATCACTGTCTGAGATGATTTGTAAAGTAGTACTTTGTAAAGTAGATGTGCTAGGTGTTCTGTAGGCATTGGTCGACAAGATATAGCTACAGCCAACATTATGTTTGAAAGGCTGAACAATCCATATAACAACTGTGCTATCTGTTAATAAATAATGTAAAGTAATATAATGTAATGTAATGTAATATTGTCCTGGTTTCATTGGGATTTGGTTTCAGTTTGTGGCCAGCCATGGTGATCAAGGCCCTTAGAAGTTAAATCCAGGCCAGGCGACCCTGGTTGGCCCACAGGTGTATTCTATATCATTGACATCAAGCTCACTATAAAAGAGAGGGTTTGGTAGGAAAAGGTGGGGCTTTTCCTGCTCTCTTTGCCTTTCTTCCCTCCCCTCTCCCTTATTGTGATTCCTGGAGCAACTTGCTGGTGCTCTGTAGATAAGTATAGTTTTGTCTCTTTTGTGTTGTCATTTATATTGATTTCTTTATTTCATTAAATCTGTTTATCTTCAACCCACAAGTCTCCCTCCTTTTCCCAATTCACTTCCTCATTTGGGGAAGGGACACTGGGTGATAGAAAAACTGCTTATTGTTTAGCCCTGGGTGCGGGCTAAATGTGGACTAATAATATAATAAATATAATATATCTGTAAGTATGGACTTCTACAAATACATATTTTGGTCTAAATACATAATTATATTGCTCTATACAACATATAAAGGAGCAGCAGGCTCAACACGAGTCAGTTGTGTGTCCTGGCAGCCAAGAGAGCAAACCACATCCTGGGGTGCATTAAACACAGTGTAACCAGCTGGTCAAAAGAAGTGATCATCCCACGTGTTTAGCATTGGTGTGGCCTCACCTTGGGTACTGTGTGCAGTTCTGGACCCCACAATTTAAGAAAAATTATAAAGTACTTGAATGCAACCAACAGGCCAAATCATAAATGCCCTTATCTTGTTGTCTCAATGCACTTAATTAGGCACCAAAAAAAGTGCAACTGAAAATGTTATTGTTGGCAAAAAAGCTGACACAAGTCCATTATATTGTGATTATCTAGGTTCCAAAATACAGCGAATATTTTTCAAAGTGTTTCAAGTGTGGTGTTCATTTCAAGCAGTGTGGAATTGCTTTTCTTTTCATCACATTAAATTCTGACAACATCTTAATATCAACCTTTTACCCCTGAGATTAAACTTTTTCTTCTGAATGATTCTCAGTTACTAATTTGGCCAAGGTTAGAATCCAACTTGGCTCCTTTGGCACAAATTAAGAATAAATTACAGCAGAAAGCTGAAAAGTGCTGCTCCTTCTAAAAGATCCTTTGATGATGAAAAAATCATAATTTTATTTTAAGTGAGTTTAATCATGGCTAAATAATGCTGGACCACCAGAATATTTGTTTAATTGAATAGAGACATAGAATGTAGCAGAGGTAATTTGTCAGGCAAAGGAAATTTAGGTGTGATTCAATTTTCTTCACACACAAAAATCTACCCTCCATCCTCTGCAGAGAATGTTAAGCACATTATTTATCCTCTTGGCATTAGTGTTAGCTGTATTATCATGTGAACTAAGTCAATAAAATGTGCTGTTTAGATCATTTCACAGGAAGAAGTTGGGCTCTGCAAGAAGGATGATGTTTCTAATATTTATTTTCCTTTGCCTTTCATGGGTACCACACCACTCAAGGGTAAAATTTGCTTTCATGTGTTAGATTACTATTGAACTTATTTAAAGAAAGTCTAACCTTTGCAAAGTATGAAAGTCCCAGTGATGTAGTCTAAAGCTAAAATGATTGAAAGAAGTTTAGAAATAAATTTGAAACACCAGATTTTTAATAGAATAAAACTGGTTTATGTTTCTAACCTGGTCTGAAAAGGTGATCCAAGTGTTTTTGAATTCTAAATGAGTTCTTACTCTCTAAAATTTCTCCAAAAAGATCATAAGTAATGCTAAAAGCTACTAGTAACAGAAAGGTAATTTTGGCATACCCTGTCAAGAGATTAAAAACAAATGCCATTCTTCAGATTTAGATGTAGCCCTTGCTGGTTATGGCTGAAACATTTGCCTAAAACAGGATGAAGAAGTTTGTACTATAAGGATAACAACTTCACATTATGGTGCTGTCAAATTGAAACCTCATGAGAGCGACACAACAACCCAAAACCAAACTCAGTGCTGGCTTTTGTTCTCACAAACTTCGGTGGTAACTGTATTCCTCTTTTTTTCATGGTTCCTTTGCCTTGTGAAAATATAGCATGAGGGCCTAAGCAATGTAGAAGCAGTTCTTTAAGTATTCTTGTCTTACCAATGTATGCCCAGAAGTGTATAAGGGAAGAAAAAGAAGCAAACTATAGTCATCACATTTACATGCTTCTAAATGTATAACAGAGGTTAGCTTTTTCTCTTCCCTTTTTGAGGAGACGTCAATCTAAGATTTTCCTTAATTAGCTCTATCCCAGCTTCATCAGTTCATCACAGCCAATACTGCACTAAAAGGTAACTAAATTACTTTTTGAGCATTAAAAAACAAGCAGCAATATAAGAAAGTTTTTCAACCAAAAAAATGCATGATTATGTTACTTGTCACTTATAAGGTTTATCACAGCTTCCAAACACAAAAACGTTCATGAATCTTCTTATTTCTTTATCCTCTTTAATCCAGTTCAGCTTAAGAGTAGGGATACTGATCCAGCAGCAGGATGCCACCTATACCTTTGCTGTCCTTACAGTCCCCTCAGCAGTTCTGCAAAATAGATGATACAGAATGATTTTCATTCCAGAGGCATTCATATATATGTTTTCCTCTTTCGATCAATGCAGTTTTGAAGTCAGTACCTCTACTATCTATGTGATCATAGTAAAGAATATAATTTAGCCTATTGTCTGGACACATTTTATGCTTTTTATAATGGTTAGTAAAAGGATCTTAGTACCCCAAGGACATCCTAAATAGACTGATGAAACAAGGATTCCACTAAATACATTATATGAGAAGGATGATTAGAAGTGGAAACTATTGAACATGTAATAAATGTTAGATCTATCTATTGTATTGTTTTACTCCTAACTTTAGTGCTAAAATAGTCAATGCTTCTAGTGACTAATAAACAGCAGGAACAAAAAAACACCTGAAAAATACACAGATAAAAGATGAAAAAAACGAATGCCATGCCTGCTTTAAAAATTGTACTTTGTTTTCATTGTTTAAAGGACTGTGAAGATAAGGAGTTCTGTCTGAAAGAGCAGAAGGTGTTGTTATGTAAAGGATCAGGAATGAAGTCTTGGGTTTAGGGAGCAGCCTAGAACATGACACCAATGTGCTTTTAAAAGGATTTGAATATTTAAATAACAACTGACTTATAAAGGACACAGAAGGAGAAAGGCTTCAGAGTAGGGGGTAAGGAATTACAAATGGGCAAAGAAGGTGAACAACAGCCAAAGGAGGGAGTAGTTGAAGTATTAAGAGGAAAGGAGTGAAGTGCATGATAGACGTGTCAGTGCCCTTGTTATGCCTAAGTTATTTCCTGAATGACTACTCCTTCCTGAAAACACAAATTAAATGGAAAGGCTAGATTTTTGAGATGTTCTAAAGGGAAAACGGCAGGATTTAGTAACAGCCTGAATGTGAGAGATAAAGGACAGAAAAGTGTCTAGTATAATAATAAATTACCTGTTTAGGGGATGAGAGGGATTACAGGCTTATGTGCAATCATGGGAAAGGATGCCAAGGTGAGGACACGTGTGAACTGGTTGTTATTTGCTTCCATTCCTCTAAAAGGTCTACATTTCTGCTATAGAGATGTGAAAAATCCACAGCAGTTTTCAGAACTGAAATGCAAGATGTGTCAAGCATTGAACAAATACAAAATTTAAAGTGAGATAAGATGTCCAAAATTTACATATAGACATTGTATTTTGGCTATGTGTAAACTGTCTTCCACGAGAAGAGGAAGGATTAAATACCTGATCACAGTTATTAATAGATGTCAGACAACTTTCTTTTACATTACAGGCTCAATTACAAGGTGTTGATTAAAGTAACTTAAATGTGTTTAAAAATAAACTTAAACAACGGTGAAAGGGTGGAAGAAGAGTGCGACTATTTTAAAAACAATGCATGTAGAATCCTTTTTCTTCTCTGATTTTAGGTTCATAATTATCTACCCTTTCCATGTAACAAATATGGCCAAACCATATTGGTGGTCACAGGAGCAGACTCCGGATCTTAGAAGGGGAAAAAATTACTTACAGCAGTATACCATTGTCTTCACTCCGTGATAGGTCTAAATCTTAATCGCAGCATATCAGATCAGTTATCCTAGATAATGGAAAAATTCCATAGATCTTCTGAATGTTTTTTTTCTTTCTTTTTTTCTTTGAATTTAGCCTTTTATGATTCCTATTCTGTGTTGTTAATTGGATCAAGTCAGATTTAATTCCACTGAGACTGCAGCATTAGTGTCATCACCCTATAAGCTGTTAAATTCCTCTGAAACCTTCAATTGCTTTTGTAAGTGGTGGAGCCTCTTTCCAGAGGCCCTCGCTCTTTAAATTGTGTGCTGGGTTTTGATCAAAGTTGTCTTCTTGCCTACTGTAGTTATTATGCATGTATGGTAGTTGGATGCATGTATCTCTCTATAATCTCCCTCTCCCAGTCTTGCAGGGAGAGGGAGATTTCACTAATGACTATATGGAAGATGATCATTAATCCCATGTTTTTCAGCCTTCTACCAAACAAGAACTGTTGAAACTCCAGGGGGATATTAATTCATTTCAACACTTCATTAAAGACAATGATCATCTTTCAAATTTTTTTGTTTGTTTGTTTTTAAATGCAGTTCAGAATTTAAAATAAATAAAATTTTAATCAAGTACACAATTGACCTTGAAGTAGACAAAGTTGCATTTCTGGCCCATTCTCACATGAGAACAAGTCTTTATCATAGCTCTAGAAAAACGTGTCAAAATTTTATTTTTATTTAGGGAAAAAGGGTTTATGCTTCACTGCAATTCATTCATGCTGCTTCTTATTGCTGTCCTCAGTTTGAGAGTGTTGACTTATAAGATACCACTGGTTAGGAAAACCTTTATTTCTGTAGTATTTGTGGTTTCTACTGGAGTACGCTGTGTGCTTTATATCCTAAGCCAGTTTGAACTTACTCTTTCAATTTTCTGCTGTAAATGTATCCATGCAGTCACTAAAGACAAAATGTGGATTTGCAAAAGAAGGCCAAAATAGTCCTGTGCCTTATTTTATGTCTGCAGCTCTTCAAAACACTGTCTCAAGTACTGGAAGCAGTTTATTTTGCACTGAAAACACTAGTGTTTTCCCATAGTTTACCCAAATAGTGTTTTCCCATAGTTTACCCAAATAGTAAATTAGTCCATGCATATTTTTGATTGCTGTGTTTAGGCTGTTTCTGATATCCAAGATACAGCAAAGATGAATTCACTGGTAGAGAGACTGTCTCTTTTCTTTTGACTATAGAACATCTACTTTGTTTCTTGGTGACTATAAATCTATATAGGTTTCTATAAATCTGTACAGAAGTGAATAAACTTCATATGCTTGTGTATGCATATGCACGTATTTTTTTACAGAGATTGAGTGCTTGCATATCTATATACGTATATATAAAAAGAAAACTAATTTTTATTCCAAAATGCATTTGGAAATACCTACATGTTTAGGGTATTATTCATAAGTTTTATTTTTGACTATCAGGAATGAGAATTTCCATTCTAAAACCGAAAGAGGTATATTGTGCCTATTTTTCCATTTTGAACTAGAGTAGAAGGCCAAAGCTACCGTCAAAGAGCAGTAAGAAGTTCTCATCATTGAGGAGGATCAGAACAGTTCTTTTTTTTTAGTCTTGTTTATATATTCATTCTTTTAATCATTTGGCATTTATGCACTGCTATGCATATAACCTGAACAGTTATTTTATATTTGAGGTAATACTAAGGGAAATGGAACAATACTAGACAACAGGACTGACTGACTTCAAAACCACCAAAACAAATTTGCCTTTACTGTCAAATTTATTCAAAATTGAGATGTCTCCAGGAAGTGTTTCAAATTTCAAAACATTCTGTTTAATATTTCTGTGAGGTTCTGTTATCTAACAAGAAATGGACAATCTGATTAGGTAAATCCTTATTAAAACAGAATGGACTTAAGCACAATCAATTTTGCTTAATACTATGAAGATACATTAGTTTTAGATAAAACATGTAGGGAATGTTTTTCTGTTTTCTCTTTAATACATATGCTTTTGGCTTAATTGTTTTTTTTATAAAGATGTTTATGATTATTAATTATCATTCTATATGTAAAGTTTTTTCCCAACTTCGAGTACTAACTTCTGATTTATGTCTTGATATCCCTATCTCATTGGGAATCATGCCTATATCTAATTTTTTGTCTGTATGTTCAAATCTGATTAAATGAGCTGTTGTTTAGTGTGTTAATTTCCTGTAATAAAGACTACCTTGAAGAATAGTATAAAATGAAATAGAAAATTTTAAATGGAAGGAAGCAAGGGAGAAACTGTGAGAGGAACTTATGCCTTTTAGCAAGAATTTCTGCTGCTCAGTGTCAGGGCACAGCATGGGCCACAGACCAAGCATGAGGATGGGGCTGGGCCAAGGCTGGGCTGGGATGTGATCCTGCTGGTGGGGTTCACGACCAGACCTGGTGAGGGGAAACAGAGTCAGATATGGCCGTGGGATGGCTGGGCAGGGCCATGAGGATGGATGGGGGGAGGCTGGGCAGAACCAGTAAGGCCCGCCAGTTACCTCAGAGCCATTAAGTCTGTTCTATGATAATAATTAATTTGAGCCAAAAAAAAAGAAAGTATAATAATATTGCAAATTTCATTAGGTTTTGGAAAGCTTCCTCCCACTGTATCTAATTTTATTCCCTTGTAAGCCTGAATGTTGCTGATTGCATGGACATAGTATAATTTAGCCTGTAAAACTGTCATAGCAGACAAAATCTGCTACAGTTTTAACCTCTAAAGCATCAGAAGCAAACTATACATTACTCAGTACAACTTTCTAGAACATAGACCTTTTCTACAGCATATAAGAACTTTTTTTTTTCTAGAGACTACTAATGTCTCCTGTGTCTGCTTAAGCAACATACAATATCTGAACAGCCTCCCTTCTGAGTGTTTTAGCATAGCTTGTTTTAGTTCAATTGGAAACAGAAAGCTCAGGGTTGTGGGGAAGTAACAAATGATGGCAGAATTTTAAAATACATAGATAAATCTTATTCCTTCTTGAATTTAAGAGTTATTTCTCTTCCGCCACTACCACCAATCATCTTTCTCCAGTGTTTCTTCTTACATTCATATTGAGTAGGTCTTCTTTTGGATCTTACCTTTTGTTAGGCCCGGAAGAATGGGCTAAGATATTAAACCCTACATTCACCTCAGTTGCTACAACTATGTCACAGACCTCAGTAAAAGAATTAATCAACAATTTTTTTCCAAAAATTTTTGAAGACTTGGTTTGACCTGTTTCAGAAGCATATGTCATTTTTGTCACAGAGTTTTAACTGAGGATTTACAAAAAAAAAGGGGTTTGAGCTTTTTTTTATTCATAAATGGCAACTGATTCACATTTTTTTTTTTGAGTTAAAGAAAATAAACAATGATTGATATTGGGTTGACCAAATAATTTTGTTCTAGGTTTGGTTTTGACTTCTTGGTTTGGCAAGGTATTTCACATCAGTTTAAAGGGAAATTGATTCTTTAGCATTACCATTAGAAACAAACTGGAAAAATAGTGACTTGGAAAGACTATTTTTTGAGTTATATGCTGAATGCAGCATTACAGCTAGAGGAACTTATTTTGGTGAAATAATATTTGTAGTTTTCTCTGTGGTCTCCTTTACAGTACATTTCTAATTTTTTTTTCTGCCTCCTTTCTGTAATTTCTTTGGAGGAGGTAGAAATATATCTCTCAAATATTCATAAATAAAAATTATTATTCAACAGGCTTCTCATATAAAAGTTTTGTTTATTAAGCACCAGAGTCAATCAGGTTCAAATTTTGAAGACTAGTTTTTTAATGGCTGTTAATTTACTGCATAATTCTGTTGTTTCTTTCTATACATATCATTCTTCTTGAAAGTGAATAGAAAAATGAATGCATGGAAAACTCATAAGAAGTCAAGTAAAAACCATTACTGTATGACTGTGAATTGTCAGAACAGAAACAGATGTGATTTTTGGATGAGGAAAGTGAACAATGAGTGCTTAATTGTTGAGCATCTGCTCAGATACGTGAGTGCCCCCATGAAGACAAGCATAATATTTGAACAGATAATATTTTTAAAATCATAATTCATACTCACTTTGAATTTGATCAGGTTTTCTACTGGTGAGGGAGGGATATTTGCCTGATTTATGTCTTTCAATCAAAGAAGGAATGTAGTAATATAAAAACAAATTGCATCCCTGTTGCTCAACAGCTCTTAAAAACTTTTAGCAACTTTCTTGAAAAAAACGAGCACAGTTTGAAAGGATCTTTCTGAGTAATATCTTGTTAGCAGACAATTAAAGAGATAATCTTTACTGTCTGTTACTACTGTAACCTTCCTGCAAATTCCCTTTATCAGACCTCCCATGGTAAGCAGTTAAATCCGGCAACTATTGGGATGGAGGAGTTAAATGCTGTCAAAATTAATTTTGCTATTAAGATTATAAAGCTTATCATAATCTTTTAGGTTTAAGGTTCTAGAATACATGTGTGATTGTTACCGTCTTTGTAACTCCTGAGCCGAGAAAGACTAATAGGATAAATACTATTCACATCCGGGAAAGATTTGACCCTGGGCACTCTAAAAGTGAATAAAAGCTTTTCTCCTACTCTCTTTCTTTTTTTCATGCATGAGTTATCTTGCTAATCCAATGTTAACTAGATTAATGTGATAGAGAAAAGGCATTTCTTCCTGCACTGTACAAAGGCTGTAGCTGAGCGCAGTGTATATCTTGCTTAGTACTGCATGAATGTTGAGAACCTAATGAGCTCATATCTCCTTTCTGAAAGAGGGAAGAAAAAAAGTCTGGCCTAATGATTGCTTTTACAGCCAGCAATAGCAGTGCAGTTAATACATTGCCATGTTGGAATTGCTTCTAGCAGCTGTTACAGTATACTTCCACCGTTAAGTACTGGGGTGTAGACATTACTCTTGCTCTTGATTAACCAGGGGGTAATCAGGGAGAGAAAGGTGCAAGCGATGCAAAGGGTCATTTGAAAGAAAGGCCTGTCTTCCAGCATAGTGACGACACTTCCTCCTAGGATTTTTCTCCCAGGCAAAGGGGACTTGCTAGAGCTGCTAAAGCTAGGCCAGCTAATGGACCTTTAATTGGTATTGTAGTTCAGATCCTTTGCTGTAACACAGCTTTTTTTCATAAAATTCTCCCGATACTTCTCAGAACTGAGTTGTATTTCCAGTTTGAATGATGTTTTTTCCTATAAGAAAAGAATGTTTCTGCGATAATTAGATTATCTTTCGACACTAATAGCTTTGTTTTGGGAAGGTGAAAACCAACATGGAAGAGAGATAAGCCTAGGATATAAAAGTAGAGCACTAGACCTCCTGAAGCTCTTTTTTCTACTCTGTAGAAGATGAAAGCATTTGTGATGCTTGTCATAAATCTACTTTGATATAAACAGAAAAAGGTTTACAGAGAGCACTGGTAAAAGTGCTTAATATTTTAAACTAATCTAACCCCATGACCTAGGAAGATCTGGTTTTACTGACTTTCAGGACTCAATGCATAGCTTGCTTTTTTGTTCTGCAAGCATTTTTAAAGGGCATGACTAGGGACCTTTGGTAGAGGGATGAGTGCTAATAGCTTACTCTGATAATATTATTCTATAAATTTCAGGAAACTAACAGCAATTGGTTTTGGATTTTGCCTCTGCTGCCAGCAAAAATTTGCCACAGTAGGTTTTGTGCATTGACTTACAATTTCTAAGTGTATGTAGAAGTGAGATGGGTTATTTAAAAAACTAAAATTATTTGTATTGTTACAAAAGAACATGTATTTATGTTGTGTGGATCTTTTTCAAAGAAATGTAAAAATGTTCCTCAGCCTGACTGAACATAATAGGGTAACTCACTGGGGTTCACAGCTGCATTCACCTGCAATATATTTCTGCAAATATATACATATATATGATCCTTATATATTTTCAAAACTGCTATCTATAAGATTCATTGTGATTCACAGGGATGCTTGTGTTATCAAATTATTATCACATTAAAAGAAAACCAAAACACTTTATAATAATAATTGGTCTACAAACTGTTGCAGTGGCTGTAATAGCAACATGGCTTCAGTGAATGGACATATGGTTATATTCAATTAATTACTTGAGCATTGGACTGTGCTGTATACATGTAGAGAGTTTAGAACATGTTGTCACTGCAGATGCTGCAATAGAGATAAAAGTAGTGAGTTTACTTTAGGGAAGCATATTTCTGATTTAGGAGTGTAATGGCCCCTGACAAACTCATTCATAGGTGTTATATACTGTTGACATAACAGCACAAGTTCAGGAACATTTTCCTTAATTGCCTTTTCTGATTGTTGACAGGTTTTGTTTTCTCAAACAAAATCAAGAAGAAAGTCAATTATCCCAAAACAAGGCAGATAGAAAGCTTTTGATAATTTTATAAAACATACTGCTTTTATTCAGATATGCTTGTATGGTAGGTAAGACATTTGATTTCAGAATTGCTGTCAAGGGAGTTAGTGGGCTGTCAAGCTCTAGGAGGTTGATGATATAGTCTCTAGAACTGGTTGAATTGTTTTCCTGTGAAAATAAATTATCTAAGCAATTACGCCTTCTTTATTCTGTTAGACAATCATTTATCAAATGATCTTCATTCTTTAAATGGGATTTTTATGCATATACGTAATCTGAATAGCTTAGCAGTTTGCAGTCTAGGGGATATATGTGAATTGTCCAATTTAGTATACTTTATCCATTATTTGTGGTGTGTAAGTGTTTTCATCTGATATTTGTTGTTGATTATTTGACTGTTTAGGAGAACTATGTAACTGTCAGTTTTTCAACAGAGGAATAACAAACTAAAAGTGAAAATAATGATAGCACTTTTAGAAAAAGTATCCAGTTGTCAGGTATCCAGATCTGGTTCAACTTTCAGAAACAAATGAAGTGTAATTCTTCTTGTCAGAAACTCCTGATGCATGTGATGGTCTACAAAATATTACTACCTAATCTGGTTTTCTTCTAATCTTCTTCTCCCTGAAAAAACTATCAAAGTAGAGAGCACCAGTTTGAGACTTAGCCTTGATCTGCCTAGATTCTTCCTGAAATTCTTTGAAGTGAGACTGCATAAACAGCTGATGGGAAGAGGCACATTGTCTCCCCCCATGTCTCACTGTGCCTTGTTTGGGGATAATATTTCCTCAGAATTTCCTTGTCTGGTGATGACCCAAGAATGAACACAAGCTAACACTTTCCGATATGGCAGTTCTATGTTAACGATTACAGGACACATTTGTGAAAAGTGGATTCCACTATAAGACTATTTAAATTTTGCATTTTTATAAAGTCCTTTTAAATATTGCGAAGGTTGTTCGACCAAGCAACTGATGGCACTAATGGGCCTTTGTTTCCAGCTCTGGATTTACTTTAAATATTGTGTCATACAGCTACAAATACTTTATTTATTTGAAACATTTTAGTCATGAAACAGTTAATAAGGATGAGAAAGAAGTTGTTTGGGACATATTAAAGCTTTCATCTAAATGACACTAGATAGAACTATCCTTCAGAAATTTAATGTATTACAAATGACAGTGCCAGTTTCAAAATAGAAAATAGACTGTGAGTGAGAATAAAGGATAAATTATCGTCCACTTGGAGATCACAATGCCTTTTTTTTTGGTTACTTGACAAATTTGTGTTCAGCAACAAATGGGTTACAGTCATCAAGCAAAAGTTTTTTCATTGAATTATTTTTCTCTTAGGCAGCTGTAATATGACACAGAAAAAAACAACCTTTTTCACCAAAAGACAAATAATTCAAACACATTAGTGCTGCATTAAGTAGCCTGCACTTATTCATGTCTATTTGATATTGTGTCAGAGGGAGGTGGCTCCCCAAACTGCTTTTTGCAAATTTCTTTTAAAGAGTTACTTTACTCCATCAGTCACTTGATGATTTCACCTCTTGAGAAACTCCTCCCAGTGAAAATGCCATAGTCTTCTAAAGAGGAAAACTAGTGTCATGGCCAAAAAGTTAAACTGGGTCTTGAGTAACTAGGTTAAGTTGCTAGCTCCATCTATTTTAACAGTGAGCATAGAGCTCAAGGGTGGTTTGGTTTTGGTTTTGTTTTTTCCCCGTACTATTTCTGAAGGAAAGATAGTAGCATTTCAACTCCTCTTAAAAGATCTCTTGTTTGTTTAGTTTGTAAGCACATTGGAAAAAAGATCACCCCCTATACGCTGCTTTCTCTAAATACTTAAGTAATGTGATTTATATTCCTATTGTTGTATATAGATATTCAGATACATAGATATACAGCAGATGAAGGTTAGATGTGCAATAGGAGTGAACAGTTGTATATGTAATGTGGAGGTTTGTTGTTTTGTTTTTGAGGAAGCAAACCAGTTATTTCTAAATTTAACAACATTATTAAATATTTGGTCATGTTTGTAAGTTAGTTTTAAAAAGGACATACAATCAGTTCAAACCCCCTTCAGTTCTATTCTTTTTTTAAAGCAGTAATGTTTAACATTTGAAGGGGATGCATAAAAGAAGGGAATAATTACTTTATATATTTTGATTCTCTGATATTCTTGCATCCACTAAATGCAAGGATAAGATCCTAGATAGGAATTTTACCTTTTTAAAGCAATCATTTTCTCCAAGCTACATTTTCACTATAGATCTGCAAGAAAGCACAGTTCATAGCTACTTCATTCTTTGATATTGTGAAAGATTCCTTGCAACTTAAAATAATAACTAAAAAAAAGAAAAGAAAAGAACCTTAGAAATGGATCCATAGATAAAATTTTACTCTTGTGGGTTGTGTAGGAGTCTTGGACATTGTATTTTTTTCTAAATACTTTTATGGGCATTATGCAAAACAGCCAGAGAAAATGAACAACATTCAGATAAATGAAATAATATTGCTCCCGTATGAGTTTATTACTAAGTGCAATATGTGAGGCAACCATGAATAATCTATTTAACTAAACATTTATAATTCTGAAGGAAGAGTCTCCATTTAGTACTCTGTTTTCACATGAGAATCTTTGGAGTATACAACAGAATTCTTAATGCCAAATCAAATAAACTCATGTCTATGTAGATACTATATCATAGTATCATATAAATTTTAATAATTTATATTGTAGCATATTTTCTTTTGATCTTTATCATTATATCATTATGATAAATTAATTATTCTTCTTGAAAATTCTTTGCAAATTTCTATGTCACTTTTACCTCACTATGGGAAGGGAAGGGAAAAAGGAGTACTGCAATGTAATATTAAGCTTAGCCAATTTGAAGTAATCATCTTAAGACTGGAATTCATGTTCTAAAAGGCCAACTAGAGAAATGCAATACTAAATAGCCAGTCAGGTGACACAGCTGTAATAGAATGCATCAGATAAACTTGATTTTATATCCTTTAGGACATTAAGCACTGTAATGCTAAACCGAGAAACTTATAGAAAACCATTGCATTCTGTGGGATCCTCATATGACTTATCTACTGAAAAAACTGAAGCTCTAAGAAATGCTTTCTACTTAGGCATCAGCTGATGCAATTGGCATTTCTGTTTGTGGTTTGTATAGCCTCACAACTCCTGAACTTCATTTTTGATCCATAAAGGAAGGAAAATTAGGCTCTGAAAGCCTAATAAATAAGTAATAAATCATCCAGCTCCTCCTCTAGGCTGAAATAAGAGAAATATGCAGGCAAAAATGTGAACTGTTAGTCTGCTTAGACCTTCAGTACAGAAGAACAATTCAGCAGTACATTTGTTTAGGGCTGTCTTGCTAGTTTTCAAAACTGTGGCACAGAGTTTTAAGTGCAAGTCAGGCAGACTGATTAGTCAGGAAGATAAGGTGTAGGCCTTGAACAGTAATATGAGTCTTGATCTTGCTTATGTTTGAAACCACCAGAAAACGTTAAATGACTAGTAAACTTCTACTCATGACACTGAAGATGTTATCATCTAAAAAAAAATAAAAGGCGCAAAAATCATTCGATCTTCAATATTAAAAAGAGGAGAAAAAGAAGTTTCTATTCTTCATGTATAGAGCAATGAGCGCTGTAAGGAAAAGTGAGGAGTATTTGCCCATTGAAAGTGGAAGATAAAAAGAAGCATTTACTAGAAAGGACTTGAAAGTTGCAGATGACATACAGTTAAACAATTTTACTCCATAGCTAACTACAATAAGAAAAGCAAATGTAATAAGCTGTGGGGTCACAAGCAAATTAAAACCTATTATTTTCCACATGACTTGTACAACAGGGCTTTTTGTTTCTTTATCTGGTCTCACGATTAATAAATTGTCAATACATTTTACCTAAATTAAACTAGTGGGAAACATAAAACTAAATTGTTTCACCTGATTTAATAGACACATATTAGACTCGAATATCATTGGATTTGATTTACAAATGCATCCACGAAGATTTTTTCAATGTGTCTGTTTCTAAGACTGCATATATTTATATACAATTTATACAAATCACTATCAGTCAAGTTTTCTTCATGAAAAATATAAAGTGATAATAGGGAGGATTTATGTGACCAATATTCTGTGTGGGAGTAGATGATTTGACTAGATCAATGATTACTGAACATTCATAACTCCCTTTCCTTCTTTTTTCATTTTTTTAGTGCAGATTTAATATTATGCTTATAATTTTTAAGGAGTAGAAGTCTTTTCTTTGTATTTTTTTTAAGGGAAGTGAGAAATACGTATTTTGGGGACAAGACCTTGATATAATTTTCATTATTTTCCTTTTTGGCTACTCGGTGTGATCCTGATATAATTTTCATTATTTTCCTTTTTGGCTACTCGGTGTGATCCTGATAATTTTTTTTAAATTGTCTCATCAAAGAGATTCAGTGCTTGAGGTATATTTACATACAATTATATTGGCATGCTCAAAATAACTCTCTACATAGTTCTGCATCTAAGTGGTCCTTGCCTTGCTTTGTAAGAAGCAGGATTTATTCCAGTAAGATGAGTGTATTAGAGTCTATTTGTGTTGGGATTTAATTAGTTCCAGTGGGGAGCCACTCAGTAGAACTGTACCTACTGCTTGCAGTTTCTTTGCACCTTATCTTTTCCACTACAGCAGTTAGAGTTGATCAGCTTATCATTGACCAAGAAATAAAATTAGCAAGCACCTTATTCCAAGGACAATGTGATTACTATATATCTTAGGAGCAGGTTTTTTTGGTAAATCTGATAACGATCAGAAGAAAGAGATTGCTTTAAATTTACTGCCTCTTTTTTGCCTTTGTTTGCTAAACCTAACAGAGAGTGAAGTTGATTTCTTTAAGTAATTTTCACGGATCTGACGGCTATCCTCAGAAGCCTGTGTGATCCTGACACAAAAAAAATCCCTTCAAAAACATGTAAAATCAAAATGTAAATAGGGTGCAATGTCTGAAAGAGCTCTGACATGACAATAAGCAGTGTTATTCCACTTATTTGTGGCCAGGAGGAAGAGGAAAATGGAAATATTTTGATAAATTCAGAGGTAATTGGGAAGGTTTGCAATGTTTTGAAACAAAAGCCAAAAAGGCCAAGGTCAACATTTAAATTACTGGATGATTCTGCTAATAAATATAAACCAAGTTAAAGTATTAAAACCTAGTACTTTTTGCTTATTAATAAATGACTAAGAAATGATTGATTTTAGTAGAGGAATTTGACAGGAATTCTCTAAGGGCTGAACACCAGAGAACATTCAGATCTATTTCTACTACTGATTGTATCTTACAATTTCCACATACAGATATGTTCTTTCTTTTAACTGGGGAGAAAAAAAGAGATAACGGAGCTATGATTCATAAACCACTTCAAAAATCTGCACTACTTCCTGTGGTTTTGTGATACATAAAATATTGATGGTCTTCATGTAGCCTGTTGCTTTAGCACAACTGGAAGAACAATATTCTGGTGAAACATTGAATAGTTATAACACAATAAATCTTATTTTTAAAAGAAATAATGTTTTCCTTCATGATTTTTTTTTAATATCTTCCTTCTGTCAGGGTGTATGTGAAAGATTATAAAATAAATGTTTTGGAAGCACAGCTTCTTATCATCTTAAAAAGGAAGGGAATTCAGGACCAATTTCAGTTTCTAACACTGGATATTTGGAGTACAATCATGTTTTATCTTTTTTTATATTTATTGAAGACTTTTGGAAAAACATTTAACTTTGTACCCAAACCACCAATTGAATAATCTCAAGAAAATGAAATTGAAATAAATGTTGTGGGGGTGGTGGGGGGTGAGAGGAGAGATGTTCTGGACTACACTGAGTTAGCAGTTGAGTATTATACATTTGAATACTTGTCCAGGGTCAGCATGGGTGCCCATAGGCTGGCAGGGCACTTCCCATCATTACCTGGCAGGATGCAGTACCACTACATCCCAACAAGCTGAGCCTAGGCAAGCTGGGCCAGGCCAGGGCCAGGGCCTTGGGGCGGTCATGTGCTGGCAATTAGCAGGAGAAGCTGTGGTGATAAGACAAGTGCCAGGGAAGTATCAGAGAGTTACATGATGAAAGCGCCGGAGAATTCATGCAGGAATCAGGGCTTCTCCCCCCAGAAAGGTGGCAGGATCAATAGACCAACTGAAGTGCAGCTACACCAATGCACACTGTACATGCAACAAACAGGAGGAGCTAGAAGCCATTGTGCAGCTGGAAAACTGTGATATAGTTGCCATTGCGGAAACATGGTGGGATGACTTGCAAAACTGGAGTTCTGCAATGGATGGCTATAAACACTTCAGAAGGCATAGGCAAGGAAGGAGAGGTGGTGGGGTGGCCTTGTATGTTAGAGAGTGTTTTGATTGTCTAGAGTTTGATGGTAGTGATGATAGGGTTGAGAGTTTATGGGTAAGAACCAGGGGGAAGGCCAACAAGGCAGATATCATGGTGTGAGTTTCTTATAGCCCACCCAACCAGGATGAAGAGGCAGATGAAATATTCTATAAGCAGCTGGCAGAAGTCTCATGATCAGTAGCCCTTGTTCTTGTGGAGGACTTCAACTTACTAGAAGTCTGCTGGAAATACAATACAGGGGAGAGGAAACAGTCTAGGAGGTTCCTGGAGCATGTGGGAGATAACTTCCTGACACAGTTGGCAAGTGAGCCACCTAGGGAAGGAGCCGGCTGGACCTGATGTTTGTGAACAGAGAAGGACTTGTGGGTGATGTGATGGTTGGAGGCCGTCTTGGGCATAGTGATCATGAAATGACAAGAGTTTTCCATTCATGGAGAAGTAAGGAGGGGGTTCAGCATAACTGCTACCTTGGACTTCCAGAGGGCAGACTTTGGCCTGTTTAGGAGCTTGGTTGACAGAGTCCCTTGGGAGGCCGTCCTGAAGGGCAAAGGGGTCCAGGAAGGCTGGACACTATTCATGAAGGAAATCTTAAAGACGCAGGAGCAGGCTGTCCTAATGTGCCAAAAGACGAGCTGGTGAAGGATCTAGAGAACAGGTCTTATGAGGAGTGGCTGAGGGCACAGGGGTTGTTTAGTCTGGAGAAAAGGAGGCTGAGGGGAGACCTTATTGACTCTACAACTGCCTGAAAGGAGGTTGTAGTGAGGTAGGTGTTTGTCTCTTCTCCAAAGTAAATAGTGATAGGACAAGAGGAAACAGCCTCAAGTTGCGCCATGGGAGGTTTAGACTGGATATCAGGAAAAATTTCTTCACCAAAAGGGTTGTCAAGCATTGGAACAGGCTGCCCAGGGAAGTGGTGGAGTCACCATCCTTGGAGTTATTTAAAAGATGTGTAGATGTGGCACTTAGGGACATGGTTTAGTGGTGGACTTGACTGTGCTAGGTTAACTGTTGGACTTGATGATCTTAAAGGTCTTTTCCAACCAAAGCTATTCTATGATTTTATGATTCTTTGACCAGAAACAGGCATAGTCTCAAGGTTGCTCAGGAGAGGACCAAGGGTGCTTGTCATAGCTTGCATGTGACCATGTGCCCACATCTCACAGGTCTTTCTCAAATGTCTCTTCTTTCTGACTTAAAGCCACACAGCTTCACCAAATGCTGGCCCTAAGCCCAGGCAGCCAAACACCTAGAGCTGGGAGCTGGGTGGTGGCTTGCACTCAGGCCCATGACAATAAGTACAGGAGATTTGAAACTCCTTCAACCAGAAGTGTCCTTTATTTGGCTTCTGCTTTCTTTTTGAAGCAGAGAAAGAAGTGTGCACCGGTTCTAGACTTTATGAGGACAATGACACACAGCTGGGAACCAAAGGCAGTGCAAGCCATTTCCTGCCAAGCAAGAAAATCTCTGTGGTTAGAAAAGACTGAAATCTGGTTTCCGATTTAGCTGGCATCTGTAGAGACCAGTAATCAGAAGCACTGTGATCACCATGTGTGCAAAGAGTTCAGGTGGCAACTGGTGTGAAGAGGGTTTTCAAGGTGCCTTGAGTTGCTGCTTAAGACTGTACAGGACTGCTAGAATCAGCACAGTGGTGTTTGCCAAACACCCCAGGACAGGTTCCCTTTCAATGGCTCTTGTGACCATCTCTTGCATACCAAATACCTCAACAAAGAATGAAACAGTGTGGCTTCCCAGTGAGCTGGCTCTAGTGAGTCTACATTTGAAGTATAGAGTCAGTTTTGGTTTCCCCCTTGAAAAGCAAATGTTGAGAAGGAGACCGGAGCATTGGACATATGATGAGAGGCTGAGGGAACTGGGCTTGTTTAGCCTGGAGAATAGATAGTAAGGCTAAGGGAAGATCTAATTGCAGTCTTCCACTGCCTGCAAGGGATTTGTAAAGATGACAGAGTCAGGCTATTTTTAAAGTTCAATGAATGGACAGGAAGCAATAGACACAAAGGAAATTCTCATTAAGTGTATGTGTGGCCAGTGCTATGTGACGTAAGCTATAGGTGAATTACAAATATGAAAAACAGTTTTGTTATAAATGTGGACTAGCTAGATATCAGGGCCTCTGTGAACACCCAGTGTACTTCAATCAATAATTTCATGGATGGTCTCACTATTCATTTATGTAGATGAGATAAGGAACTGATTTGAGAGAACAAGCTGACTTGAAACTAGAAAGTTGACTGAACTCCAAGTCACCTTCACAATTAAGTATTTGCCTGACATAGCGGAGCTCTAGAAGTTACCCCATTCAGCTCCCACTGTGCTTAGTCCAATTTGCATGTTTCAGTGTGGTGGTTAACATCCTGGGTGGAGAATCTGGCTCTTCCCTCCACAGATTCCCCAAGGTGGATGCTGTTTCAGAAATGATCCAGGTTAGACAGTGGTAGATGATAGTCAGTAGAAACTTTTCCTGCACAGATGGTCAGGTAGGACAGTCTTTTATAGGTAGATAACATATTTAAGAGATGTTTTGTATGTCATTAAGATAACAAATAGTGACTAATTATGCATGGGCCAGAGTGGTTGGCAGGACCATGGGACAGATGGATTATTAAAATTGAGCACAACAGTGATTCAGGGAGTCTCGTCTGATCCAGCTGAAGTTGTAGGTACAAGGATCTTTGTAACAGGGACTCCTATTGCCATCTGGACAGTAACGGACCTTCCTGTTCAAGAAATCTGATTTCATATGCAAGTGTGCCCTTATGACAATATCCAAACCCCTTTTATCCCCTGTTAACAAGCGATCTGTCCTGAGTGTCTAAGCAACATAAAATCCCGTGTTTTTCACCATGAAGGTGGTCAAACACTGGCACAGGTGTCCAGAGCAGCTGTGGAATCTTCATCCTTGGAGATATTCAGAATCCAGCTGGGCACAGCACTAGGCAACGTTCTTTGACTTTGTAGTTCATTCTTTGAATAGGGCATTGTTGATCTCCAAAAATCCTTTCCAATCTATGTTTTTCTATGTTTTCTATTTTAAAACCTCAGCTGTTTGGGGAAGGCAATATTTTTCATTCATATGTGTTCTTTTCCTAATGTAAGAAAAAAACACAGCCCCAAACTGGTGCCTCAAGGAATTCTATGAAGCAACTATGATAGTGACAGTAGCAGAAGTTACCTGTCAAGTTTCTCACAGTAGCTTATCTTGAATATTTAATAACTGTTTTTCAGAAGGACAACACTTTATGGTTTGATTTTAATGGTTTTGTGAGGAAAAATACATTCTGACTTTTGGCCAGAATACTTATGGCTCATTTCACTAAAGCAAAAATGGTTTCTTATTGTTTCCTAAACTTTTCTCTTTCATTTTCATCTGTGATTAGTACATGCTGGTATTCATATTCTGTCAATTTAATAATCTGTGGCATATATAATTTGTAAAACTTGGGACTGGTCTGTGTTTCTATTTGCTTTTGTGGTCAAGACAATAAAGAAGGAAATGGAGAAGACAAAAATAAGAAAGATATTTCCTTCCGACATCAAAGACTGAGGATGTTTGAACCATTTTTTTTTCACATTTGTACAGAAGATGTGTGAATGCTGGATGTACAGAGTCAAGTCTGAGCTTTATAAACGATGCTGAGATTCAGAATATGTTACTGGAGACTCAGCACTACTGGACTGAATTTGACACTATGATAAGCACAGCTCAGAGCTCAGGCAGGGCAAACCAGAGCGTATAGATTATCCCTTGAAATCTGAGAAATTATTTTTGGCCTTTAAAAGAACTTTTTGAATTACAGGGGCAGCATTATAGTGAAGCTTACTGAGAAGATGTGAACAATGTTAGTAGGATATGTTAGCAGGAGATTATAGTGTGTATTCTAATAGTCTTCATTCTTTAAGTTTTGGACTGGTTATTGGATTTTCACTTGAAAGTGACGCAGATGTACTAATTGGGCTTCCTTGATGTGGTACATAACCTATATATGATAGGTTATCAGGGTAAAAGCAAACACCACAGTAAAGCTAAAATATTCAAAGTAGTTCCCAGGATTTTTTTTTTCTTATTCTTTCTTGCATCAGAAAGCTGGTATCACTTTGGACTGCTAAAGGCAAAGACCCCCTCTACTCTGCCCTGGTGAGGCCGCATCTGGAATATTGTGTGCAGTTCTGGGCCCCTCAGTTCAAGAAGGACAGGGAACTGCTAGAGAGAGTCCAGCGCAGAGCCACGAAGATGATTAAGGGAGTGGAACATCTCCCTTATGAGGAGAGGCTGAGGGAGCTGGGTCTCTTTAGCTTGGAGAAGAGGAGACTGAGGGGTGACCTCATTAATGTTTATAAATATATAAAAGGCAAGTGTCATGAGGATGGAGCCAGGCTCTTCTCAGTGACATCCCTTGACAGGACAAGGGGCAATGGGTGCAAGCTGGAACACAGGAGGTTCCACATAAATATGAGGAAAAACTTCTTTACGGTGAGGGTGACCGAACACTGGAACAGGCTGCCCAGAGAGGTTGTGGAGTCTCCTTCTCTGGAGACATTCAAAACCCGCCTGGACGCGTTCCTGTGTGATATGGTCTAGGCAATCCTGCTCCGGCAGGGGGATTGGACTAGATGATCTTTCGAGGTCCCTTCCAATCCCTAACATTCTGTGATTCTGTGTGATTCTGTGTGATTTTAATTTGGCAAACATCTACAAAATAGTATCTCAACAGGGTGAGAAGTTCATGCCACCAAATCCGCATGTTGAAGTGGGTAAGAAACATGTGAGTAGTATTCTTATGTAATATATATATAAATATGATAAAAAAAGAAGCAAATCTGACATTCATAATTTGTGCAATGCTTGACAATTTCATATTGAAGCCACTGGAATTTCTGAGAAAGGAACAGACACTCAGGATTTCACTATGAATTTATATACAGTTTTACTGTCTTAATATTTTAAGAACTCAAAAAAGCATATGTCTGAAAGAGTCACAAGCATTGTATAAGCACATTTTAGCAAAATTGGGCACTTTACTATTGTTAAAAGCTTAGCTATAAGCTTAGCTTCTGAAATGGAAACAACTTGCAACATTGGTAGAGTCAATTTTATTCTTTCATATTTCTGAACACCAACTACTGATTCTTAGCTCTTAAATTAAGAAACAAACATGGAGGGAATGTTAAAATTTTGGAATTAAATGGAGAACTTTTCATTCAGAGGTAGAAAGGGATTTTTTTAGTCACACCTTAATTACCTTTTGTACTTGAAACTAGCATGTTTTTTTTAAAATCAGGCTGGCTGTTGAAGAAATGGAGAATAAATTAAATATATTATTTATATACTAAATTAAACTCTAGAAATAATTACAAGAATCTCAAAAACTTTTACATTAAATACATGAAATAAAGCACTTGTTCCCTACGTTTCAGGCCTTCATTTTAAGAGGAGAAATTTTTCTATATATGCTTTCTAAGTTTTTGTGCTGCTCATAAGTCTTCTAAAATTTAATGGAAATATTTTTAAAATACTAGCTAAATACACATTTTAGTGAGGATGATATTCATATCAGTTTGGAGGACAAGAAGATATTTCTAACATGTTGTGAGTCTGCATTTATATAAAACAAGTATTTCTAACAAGTATTTGTGATATATGGAAGATTATTATCAACTAAGTTAATTGCCTTTTTTTTTCTTTTTAATAGTTGTGAATATAGGTACAGTTCAGCAGTGATACTGGGGTATTGGAAATGTCTAAATTCAGTCTCAAGGTAAACATTTCCTGTACTTGTGACATGCATGAATGCATATAAAGTGTAGAACAAAAGGGTAAGAGAAATTCAACATGAAACCAGGTGACGGCCTTCCAGAAATCAATTTTCAGTTAACTGAGAGGGGCTGTAGGTAGGATTAACTGGGCATCATTCCTTAAGGAAGAAGGAGTTCAAGAGAGGGATAGAGGTAATTTTAAGATCATAAATGAAGGGAAGGTCAGTTTAAAGACAGATCAACTTCACCAGTCTATGATTTTCAAATAATAGAAAGTATGTCACAAGAAGTGACTAAGTCAAATTACTAAGGATGAGAACTAAAGAACAGTGCAACTGTGAAAACAATCAGAAAGTTGAAGCATAAAACGAGTTGCAACAAATGCATAGAAAGTATAGCAAGAGAAGAATTTGTATACAAACTTAGAGTGAGTGAAAGGTTGAGGAAATAGTTGCTCCCCTATCATGTGTAGGAAATGGTACAAAAGTAGTCAAGAATGTTTTTATTAAGCTTTATTTTAAATGGTCACTTATGAGCAGTTGGCTAATGTAAATACAATCAACATTGAAAGGTACAAAGATGAATAAGTTAGAGATTACTTACACAGCAGTTTTGACTATTGAGATCTATATAATACTTACAGGATCATTTAAGTGTCATTCATAGTTTTCTGTCAGGAAAATTGTGGGGGATAGAAAAATCATAGAATCATAGAATAATTTAGGTTGGAAGGGACCTTTAGAGATAGTGTTGTCTAGCTGAGTCTTAAAGACCTCCAAGGATGCAGAACTTACACCCTTTCCAGTATTTGATCACCTCACTGTGAAAAAGCTTTTTCTTATATCTAATTACAGAATCATAGCATTGCTTTGGTTGGAAAGGACCTTTAAGATCATCAAGTCCAACAGCTAACCTAGTACTACCAAGTCTACCACTAAACCATCACCCTAAGCAAAACATCTACACATCTTTTAAATATCTCCAGGGATGGTGACTCCACCACTTCCCTGGGCAGCCTGTTCCAATGCTTGATAACCCTTTGTCAAGGTTTAAAGCTGGGCTGGCTATTAAATCTGTGGCAGATGCTCTCTTTTAACCATCTCCCCCCACCTGAAGGGAAAGGGAAAACGGAAAGAGACTTACGGGTTGGAAAGTTAAAACAGTTTTAATAAACTATAATAATGAAAGAGAGTATAACAGTAATATTGGAATAATCAAATATATACAAAACCAAGATCAAGCTCCCCCGATGTCGGCCACGTCACCACCGGCACTGCAGGGCAGGCTCCAGGAAGGCCCAGGCTGGGCCCAGTGATGGTCAAGAACTGGATTCAGGGATGCACGGATTGGGATCGGGAGTAGCAGGAAAACAGACAGAGTCCTCCTTGGACACTGGCTAAAGGCTCAAGCCGCAGAAGCAGCCCAAGCAGGCAGAGGCCTCCAAAAAAACAGCAGGCCAAGACCCTTGTGATCCCCCCCGCTTTATACTGAGAATGACGTGTGTGGGATGGAATACCCTCGTTGGTCAATTTTGGGTCACCTGCCTTGTCTGCTCCTCCCTGCAGGTGTGACCCCCCTTCAGCTCTTCACTCGTAAGCAGTGAGGAATTTAGCAGTGACCTTGGTTTCTCTAAGAATAAGTACAGCAAGAGCCTTTCTGAATAACATCTCTAATGGTGCCTCAGTGATAACTATAAATTTTGAGCATTATCAGTCCTAGAAGCAGACACAGTCTGCAAAACATGCAGTTAGTTTCAGAAAGTGCAGTTACTTAGAAGAGACTTAGCTGAAAGTAAAAATCACTGAAAGGAAAATTGGCCTGGTTTAGACCAAACCAGAACACCCTTTCAGTAAAGAAATTTTTCCTAATATCCAATCTAAACCTCCCCTGGCACAACTTGAGGCCATTTCCTCTCATCCTATCACTTGTTACCTGGGAGAAGAGACTAACACCCTCGTCGCTACAACCTCCTTTCAGGCAGTTGTATACAGCAATAAGGTCTCCCCTGAGCGTCCTTCTCCAGACTAAACAACCCCAGTGCCCTCAGCCATTCCTCATAAGACCTGTTCTCTAGACCCCTCAGCAGCTTCATTGTCCTTTATTGAATTCTCTCCAGCACCTCAATGTCTTTCTTGTAGTAAGGGGCTGTTTATGTTTAGCCCACACCCAGGGCTAAACAATAAACAGTTTTTCTATCACCCAATGTCCCATCCCCAAGCAAGGAAGGGAATTGGGAAAAGGAGGGAGACTTGTGGGTTGAAGTTAAACAGATTTAATGAAATAAAGAAATCAATATAAATGACAACACAAAAGAGACAAAATTATACTTATCTATAGAGCACTGGCAAGCTGCTCCAGGAATTGCAATTGTTAGAAATAAAAAAAAAGGAGGCAAGGAAAGCAGGAAGAGCCCCATCTCCTCCTAGCAAGCCCTCCCTTTTATAGTGAACTTGACTGTTAGTAATATAGAATACACCTGTGGGCCAGCCAGGGTCAGCTGCCCTGGATTTGACTGCTAAGGGCCTTGATCACCATGGCTGGCCACAAACTGAAACCAAATCCCAATGAAACCAGGACAGGGGCCCAAAACTGAACACAGTATTCAAGGTGCGGCCTCACCAGTGCCAAGTACAGGGGGACCACCACTTCCCTTATCCTACTGGCCACGCTATTTCTGATACAGGCCAGGATGCTGTTGGCCTTCTTGGCCACCTGGGCACACTGCTGGCTCATATTCAGCTGACCGTTGATCCGCACCCCCAGGTCCTTTTCCACCAGGCAGCTTTCCAACCACTCTTCCCCAAGCCTATAGCTTGGGAAAGGGAAATTTCCTGTGTTGCAGCTTAGGCCTGTTTCCTCTTCTGCTTTCACTATGCATTTCCAAGAAGAGTACGATTCTGTCTTGTCCATGTCACCTGTCAGGTTCTGGATTAAGATCTGCCTTAAAAGTAAATCTAGAAATAAAATGCAGTCAGTCCCGAGAGGGACCCGCCTGATTGGTAAAAAGTAAATCTAGAAAATAAATGCAGTCAGTCCACGTGGGACCCACCTGATTAGTAAAAAGAAGTAAATCTAGAAAATAAATGCAGTCAGTCCTGAGAAGGACCCGCCTGATTAGTAACTCCAGTGCAGTCAGTCCACGTGGGACGCGCCTGGTTCAATGCAGTCAGCCCACGCGGGACCCACCTAATTATAAATCACCCGGTATGCTTAACCTGCCTGCAGGTAAAGCACCCCCAAAATCCTGACCAGAAATAAAATAGATTCGTGATCCTTGAGTTCAGACAAAGCACAACCGAGGCACGGTATCAATAAACTTAACTCTGACTTTATTAAGTCCAACAATGAGGCAACTTAGTGAGCAAGGAAGGGGGGGGAGAGAGAGAGAGAGAGGTAAAAGAAAGAGAGGAAAAGAGAACAGTTGAGAGGGAAAGGATAGTCACCACCCTGGGATCCAGCGGCGTCCCGCGGGTCCTTTGTTGATTCTCGGCAGACGGTGGTGGGGGCCCGCGTGGTCGGGCGATCCGGCCTCTTTTATAGAGTTTTTCGGCAGAGTCATGTGACATGGAGCCTCCAGTCAACAGTTTGCACCAATCACAGATCCAAGGGCGGGACAGGTCCAGTTCCTGCGCCGTAGGATTGGCCCATTGCCAGGCTGTCGCCGGATGTGTCTCTCTGGATGGGGGTGGAGGGGTGCAAGGCGGAGACCTCCCTCAAGTCGGCGCCTACCTTCTTGTGTCATAAAATGTCGTCAAGGTCAGGTAGTCCGGTACCCCACAAGATGGAGTCTGAGCACATGGCATAGGACGGTTTCTGAGACAATGCCGAAAGAAGAAAAAAAAAAAAAAGGGGGACAATGAACCGATCCCCACAGTCACCCCACTTGGGAGTTGTAAAATGGTAAAATACTCCATTAGCCTTCTATTATTATGGTTGAACAAACCCAGCTCTCTCAGATTCTCCTATACTGTGTTTTCCAGTCCCCTGACCATCTTGGTGACCCTCCACTGGACTTGATCCAATACATCAATGTCTTTCTTGTACAGGGGAGCCCAAAAATGGGCACAGTACTCCATATTTTGTTTCACAGGAGCCAAAAAAAGTAATAGAATCCCTTGCAGTAGAGTCACTTACCTTGACTTTGCAAGGCTTTCAACACCATCTCCCATAATATTCTTCTATCCAAACTGCGACATAACATTCTGGATGGGTGGATGACTAAGTGAACGAAAAGTGGGTTGTATGTTTGGGATCAGAGAGTGATGGTTAATGGGTTGTACTCTAAGCGGAGGCTAGTAACAAGTGCAGTACTGCAGGGGGCTGTTCTGGGACCTGTTCTGTTCAACATCATTATCAGTGACCTGGCAGAAGTGACAGAGGAGACTCTAGACTCTAATCAAGTTTGGAAATGACACCAAACTGGGGAACCAGTTAATACATTGAAGGGCAGGACTGCAATCCAGTGAGATCTAGAGAAGCTGAAGGAATGGGCCAACAGGAACCTCATGAAATGCAACAAGGGCAAAGCCAAGTGCTGCCCCTTCTCAAGGACACAGGCTGGGGCCTGCCTGACTGTGAGCAGCCCTGTGGGAAGTGACCTGGGCACCTTGGCAGACACAAGATGAGCATGAGCCAGCAGTGTGCCCTGGCTGCAGAGATGGCCAGCGGTGCCCTAGGAGGTATTTACAGGGGTACAGCCAGAACCTTGAGGAGGCATTACCCCCTGCTACTTGGCATTCATGAGACCCCACCTGAAATACTGCACCAAGTATTGAGCCCCTCAATATAAGAGAGAAACTGATGAATGAATGAGTTCAGCAGAGGGTACTGGCTGGGTGCTGTAGCACTTGCCCTGTGAGGAGAGGCTGAGGAACTGGGGCTTGTTCAGCCTGGAGGAGACATTGTCTCAGGGGTGCTTAACAATGCCCCAGTACTTACGAGGGGGTTATCAAGAAGCTGGAAAGGGAATCTTCCCAGTGGTGCAAGGTGGGAAGATGAGAGACAGAGAGCATAAGTTGAATTCAGACTGGCTATAAAGAAACACTTTTTCACTCTGAGAACAGGCAGGCAGTGGAGTAGGCTGCCCAGAAAGGCTGTGCAGTCTGTTTTAGGATGTTTTCACAGCTGATCCTGCTTTGAGCAGGGGGAAGGACTAGACAATTCCTGATGTCCCTTCCAGTCTGCATTTATGATCCCATCTCTGTATATGTGGTTGAACTTCTTTAATGCAAGGGCACACTGCTGACCCATGTTCAACTCATCCACTAGGACTTTCTGGTCCTTTTTTGCAAAGCAAGAACACAGCTTCTCTTTAAAAAGGGGAGAATGGGAAGAAGCAGAACCTAAAGTTTTATAAAAAAATTTATCTTAAATTCCTGGAAAGATATTAGTACAATCTATGTGTTAATATTTAAAAAACATACATAAGAGCACAGAATTATTAGGAATTACTGGTGATTTATAAAAGTATGGAATAAATTGTATGAACTATTCTGTATTTGGATAGAATAATTTTACTGTTGAATATTTTCCATCTCATTAATTTTCCAAATAAAAAATCTATGTTCTCAAAAATTTGAAAATTCCATCAAGAGAATGAAATGATAGCTTTTTGAATGCTTTTATTGAAGAATTATGTCAGTTTGCTTCCTACAGGAGAACATGACATCGCAAAGATCCTTTCTATCAAAAAAATGAGAGGCAAAAAGAAACCCCAAGATTATTGTTCTGGATTTATTTTAACTTTTCATCTAAGTGTTGGATGTATATTTTTAAAAAATATTTTGTTTTGTTGCAGGTCATTTTTTTTCATGAGAACAGATTTATTTTTCCAGCCATTTCTTGTGTCATACAAGCTTAGGATCTGCCACTGCCTTATTGAGCTGGACACTAAAAAAGCTTTCAGTTCTGTCCTAACCCTGAGAAACCTTTTGAATGCATTTGTGCTCTATCAGTATATTTCGTAAATCCTCATTCTTCTGTGATATCAACAGTGAATCTGTCCTTCAGTGTGCAACTAAGGTTTTAATGGTAGCACTCAAGTGCTTCAAGTGTATTCTTCCAACTTTCCATTTCTAGGACTACATCAAGAAGGACTGATTCCTAAACTCAGAACAAAGGTACGTCTAGTGTTTAGAAATTCTTAGTAAGTCGATGAAAGTGCAGTGTGAAATATATAAAGCATCAGCAAAATTGTTAAAAACTGAAGCTCTTATTGCCAATTTTTATTATTATCCTGCCTCTTTCCTGTAATAAATCAGAGGTCAAAGTTTCAGAAATATACTGTAATATAAAATAAATATCAGTTAAATAATCCATGTAAAGCAAGGCCCAATTATGAGCTTCTAGAGCTGTAATAAAAGTGCTTTCATGGAGTTTCTGTAAAGGATTTCAGTGAAGGTTGAGGGGAAAGGGACTGCTGAATGGTTTTACAGATAACAAGACATTTCTAATGCAACATAAATTTTATTTTACATGTCACTCTTCTCCAACTTTTTTTTGTTTTAATAACATGAAGGGTGAGATTACCAATGAGATTTGTATGCTCAATTATCATTATTTTAATATGAACTGGTCATCAAAACCCCTTAGACAACCCTGAAAATGTCAGCCAAAGTTTCTGTATTTGAGAGAAAAAAGCAAAATCAAAAACTCCCAGAAAAGCTCTCCCAGTTGAAAACCTGAGCATGTTTACTGGATTCCCATAGCACTGAATAGAGCATAGAGAGAAGGCTGAATCCATTTGCAGGGCCCTGACTCATAAAGAATACATACAGAAGTGCTCTGTAACAAACACAGGTAACAAAAAATACGATCAAAGCTAGATTGTCTTCCCCACTGCTCTTGAAGCATCTTGCTGTATTTGACAAATGCAGAATGTTTGAGAGTAAATGATCACAGAATCATAGAATAGTTTTAGTTGGAAAGGACGTTTAAGGTCTTAAAGTCCAACCATTAACCTAGCACTGTGTCGAGTTTAAGGCTGTGTGGGCTGTTAAGTGGACAACAGATGCTCTCTATTAACCCTTTCCTTCCTCAGAGAGGAAAAGGAAAAGAGAAAAAGGAGAGAGAATTATGGGTTGGAAAGTTAAAACAAGTTTAACAAACCATAGCAATGAAAAAGAGTATAATAAATAATAAACTACATACAAAACCACTTCTGAGCTCCCCCGATGACCACCACATCATGACTGATGCTGCAGGGCAGGTGCTGGGGAGTCCCAAACCAGAGATGGCAGCAGGCAGAAACCGGATTCAGGAGTAAAAGGCAGAAGCAGGGGAGAGCCCTCCCTGGATGCCAGCCACAGGGGAAGAGAGCATGAACCTCGTGGTCCCTCAGCTTTAAACTGAGTATAATGTGGGTGGGATGGAATACCCCGTTGGTCAGTTTTGGGTCACCTGTCCTGTCCACTCCTCTCCAGAGATGCGACACTTTTACTGCCTTTTCCTTTGTAGAACAAAGAGACCCAACAGGGAACCTAGTTTCCATGGCAACAAGTGCATGTAGTCAACCTCAGAAAGTACAGTCACTTAAAAGAAACTTAATTGAAAAGTCTGTCCTAGTCGAAACCAGGACACACTGCCAAGTCCACCACTAAACCAAACAAACTGAAACCAAATACCAATGAAACCAGGACAGGGGCCCAAAACTGAACACAGTATTCGAGGTGCAGCCCCACCAGTGCTGAGTACAGGAGGACGATCACTTCCTTAGTCCTGCTGGCCACACTGTTTCTGATACAAGCCAGGATGCTGTTGGCCTTGTTGCCCACCTGGGCACACTGCTGGCTCATATTCAGCTGACCGTTGATCCGCATCCCCAGGTCCTTTTCCACCAGGCAGCTTTCCAGCCACTCTTCCCCAAGCCTGTAGCATTGCATGGGGTTGTTGTGCCCCAAGTGCAGGATCTGACACTTGGCCTTGTTGAACCTCATGCAATTGGTCTCGGCCCATTGATCCAGCTTGTCCAGATCCCTCTTTGGAGCCTTCCTACCTTCAAGCACATCAACACTCCCGCCCAACTTGGTGTCATCTGTGAACTTACTGAGAGTGCACTTGGTCCCCTCATCCAGATCATTGATAAAGACATTAAAGAGAACTGCCTCAATACTGTGCCCTAGGGAAGACCACATGTGACCAGCTGCCAACTGGATTTAATTCCATTCACCACCACTCTTTGGGCCCGGCCACCCAGCCAGTTTTTTACCCAGTGAAGCATATGCCCATCCAAGCCATGAGCAGACAGTTTCTCCAGCAGAATGCTGTGGGAAACCATGTCAAAGGCTTTACTAAAGTCTAGGTAGACAATATCCACAGCCTTTCCCTCATCCGGTAGGTAGATCATCTTGTCATAGAAGGAGATCAGGTTAGTCAAGCAGGACCTGCCTTTCATAAGGACCCCTTTGCACTTCAGGACAGCCTCCCAAGGGACTGTCAACCAGGCTCCTAAACAGGCCAAAGTCTGCCCTCTGGAAGTCCAAGGTAGCAGTTATGCTCACCCCCCTCCTTACTTCTCCAAGAATGGAAAACTCTATCATTTCATGCTCACTATGCCCAAGATGGTCTCCAACCATCACATCACCCACAAGTCCTTCTCTGTTCACAAACATCAGGTCCATCAGAGCTCCTTCCTTAGTTGGCTCACTCACCAGCTGTGTCAGGAAGTTATCTTCCACACACTCCAGGAACCTCCTAGACTGTTTCCACTCCCCTGTATTGTATTTCCAGCAGACATCTGGTAAGTTCAAGTCCTCCACGAGAACAAGGGTTACAGATCATGAGACTTCTGCCAGCTGCTTATAGAAGATTTTTTCTGCATTTATAACTCAAACGCATGATCTAAAGTTATCTGATGATTCTTTATTTTATACTTTAAACACATTATGTGTGTAAAGAATCATCAGATAACTTTAGTAAATCAGCCTAAGTTTTAATTTACCACAGTGAAATCACAGATTTAGCGGTGGAGATTTTTATGGGTACTCAACAGCCTGAGACTCCAACGAGGCCTCACTGAAGTCTGTGATCATTTGGTAACCATTAAAATGAACAGGCAACCTTCCGTAATTCCAGGGTTTGCTGCACTAAATCACTGGGTTAAGATCTGCTTTTACGAGATACACCAGGTGCATTAATAAGGTATTTCCTCTGCATGTCTATAACAATTCCATGTCCATACCATTATAGAATCATAGAATCATAGAATGGTTTGGGTGCAAGAGACCTTAAAGATGTTCTAGTTCCAACCCTGCTGCCACAGGCAGGTACACCTTTCCTCTAGACCAGGTTGCTCAAAGCCCCATTCAACCTGGCCTTAAACACTGCCAGGGAGGGGGCATCCACAACTTCTCTGGGAAACCTGTTCCAGTGTCTCACCTCCCCCACAGTCAAGAATTTCTTCCTAATATCTAATCTAAATCTACCCTCTTGCAGTTTAAAATCATTCCCCCTCATCCTGTCACTACCTGCCCTTGTAAAAAGTCCCTCTCCCGCTTTCTTGTAGGCCCCCTTCAGGTACTGTAAGGCTGCTATGAGGTCTTCCTGGAGCCTTCTCTTCTCCAGGCTGAACAGCCCCAACTCTCTCAGCCTGTCTTCTTAGGATAGGTGCTCCAGCCCTCTGAATTATTAAGTCATACTTTTCATTAATGTATTATATCCCCTAGTGTCTAGCTACCAGATTTCAAATTAAGTTTCCTGTGACAAAATAAATGAGAATGAAATACGTGGTTTTTCAGTAAATAAAAATTATGTATAATTTGTCCAGAGCTGAGATGACTTGTTTTGTTTAACATCAGTCATCCTCTCAAAACGTCCACACATACATGTTATGGGATTAGTATTTCATTACAGTTCTCTTTCAAATTAAGAAGACGTTTTCCCAAGGGATAAGCAAGTGCTTTGAGATTCAAATAGACATAATAAGAATTTTAGTTATTATAATAGTGTTCATTATTCATCTCTCTCAAGAATTTTGTGGGAAGGTATGACAAAACTAACATCTCTCTGTTTTCTTACTTAGTGGAATTGGAAATCTCAAACAATAAGGTTTTGCTAGTTTTAGAAAGCCAATTTTTAGTCAAGGGATTAAATAGGAGTTCTTGTAATATTGGGTTCACATATTTTTGTCCGAAGAGCTCCTAAGTCTTTTTTAATGACACTACATATCAAATTGAATTTTAAAAAAACCCAATCCTAAATAGATTAACATTTTCAGAATCTTATATTGTCTTTAATTTATAAATTTCAATCAGTGCATTCAAGTAAACAAGCATCTAAAATATGTTGTGTTGTAGAAGTTACTTTTTTCCATCAGTAAAAAACAAAATAATTTTTTTAAGGTATCTTTATAGTTTAGCATGGAATACAGAACTACCAGGAATATAAAGGCCATAAATCTTTATTAGAAATATCATACAGTTTTTTTTTCCAGAATATTTTAATTTAGAATATACTCTTTGAGAGCTTGATGCCAGTCTCCATCTTCCTAATGTTACATTTATTTTCTTTTGCTTTGAGAAGGAGGTAGGAGGAGGAAGAGGTGAAGTGTAGCCTTGCTGTGCAAGTGAAATGCAAAGGAAGTGCCACTTTTGTAAAGAAGAAAAATATTTTCAAACAACTGTTTTCAATTTGTGAAGTAATATCATATGATAATATATTCCATTTTCCACTTTTAGTCGAGCAGCTTCATTCTTCAATTGACTGCAAAAGTGCTTGGAATAATTTTTACTAGCTTATCCAAAGCCTACATTTCTTGAACAAAATCTGGAAAGCCTGAATGAATATTGTGCTGTAAATAATTCTTGCTTACAGACTGGCATAAAACCAGCAAACTCATTAAATATCTCCTTGATATCATCAACTGTCTCCACCACTACTGAAAGTTCTTATTTCTGCTGTAATCTGCTATTTTTTGTCAGATAAACTAAAAGCATGAAATTGTATTGTGAGGATCTTAAATGCAACATTTTAAGGACTGGAATGTGAATTTGAGGCTAAACAAACCAGTCAAGGAACAAACCTCCAAGAAGAGAGGAGGAGGGATCTATCCAAGTGCTGGATTTCTATGTGTAGTGAATGTTTTTGCCCTTGTGGTTATTCCTTACTAAAGTCTTGCCACTAAAGGCAAAAATGCACATGGATTTTTGCAGTCATAATTACACCCATACTTGCTGATCAAAGAGCTAAACTGATATTCAGACATGTAACTCTTGGAGTCAGGACAGCTGTAAAGGATTATTCCCTTGGAGTGGAGATTATGGTAAAGGACTGGTTCAGAGCCTTGCTAGCATGAAGTGGAGCAAATCCAGGCTTTTCATCAGGTGTTCCAGGGCTCAGTGAGAAACGAGTAAAGCCTTGATGAAGATTTTCCTAGGTGTATCTGTGTTTACCCTATGTTGGAATACTCTAGATCTGCTGTCATGAAGTGTGTTAACTTCCTAAGAGATACAATCTACTTTTATAGAACTTCTTAACCGACAGTATCCTCAGTGTCTTCAGATGTGTCCTCTTTCCCTTCACTTAACTGATGTAAAGCTCTCCTCAGTACTGTAGCCCCATTGTTGAATAATTTAATCCTATTTAGGAAAGTGTTAGGTTTTAGTATTAGATTGCTTCTCAACTTTGATGTGTTTTTTATCATTGTCTCTGTGTAGCATTGACTACAGTGTTTATGATAGAAGAGCATGTGGGATGCTCCAGATTGCCAGTTTTGTGCATTTCCAGATCTTTGTGCCTCTCCAGCAGATGTGTGTGCAGTTTGTAGTCCCCCAAATTGTTCAGCCCATTTGAGATTGTCATGCAGTTGAGAAGTATTATACTTTGATTTATAAACACAATAATAGTCTGTTTTGAGAGAGCAGAAACAAATTAAGCAAAGTAGAGGGAGATTGGGGGTTATTTACTTGTCTTTTCTGTCAAAAAAGCATAGTTGTGGAAACGCAGTACATCTGACAATGTGTTCTATTATTTTTGTTGACAAACTGCAGAATGTCTTCAGTCTGATAATGAATAGATTTAAAATCTCTTGGAGACAGAGGAGTTACAGATGGGCATTGCTCATCTCCTCTCCTTCTGATGAGGAAGATTTGAACTATTGCTGTCTTTTTCTGAACACAAGCAGATTTTGTGCTTGAGTTCTGTTGTGTTTACCAAAGTGCAACAACAGAGAATAGTATAGCTAGAGAGCTATCTACCTGCTCTCTGTGCATTTTACAGCTATTAAAGAAAAAGAAACTTTTTCTTGCCTATTGCCCCAACCTACCCAAAGCACATGTCCAAGACAATAAAATATGGAACTCACTGAAGTCATTTGGACTAAATCCTTAGCTTCTGACCCAGAATATAGTAGATCAAATTATCAAGGCTTACTTGTTGGCATATGAACACTCTGAACTCGAGAACAAAGTGGAACCTTACTAATTTAAACATCTCTGAAGACTATCTACCATTCTGCAGGCTAGTGAAAGTCCCTATTGGTGTGATGCGATTAATGCTAATGTTACAAGATATTTCTCATATAGATTATTGAGTTATTCCTTTTACTGAATGTTGGTAGGAGATAAAACAAAGGAAATAGTAACTTTTAGGCCTGCGTAGAATAGAAATTCTTGCAGAAGCAACACCCAGTTAGTATTTATCTCAGCTGTTTGGATTAGTGAGTTCTGAGTAGGAGGTTCTGCCGTGCTATGTCCCTTGTGGGAAAAGCTTCCAGCCTACCCACACATTTTGCTGGCATTCCAGACTTGATAAAAGAACAACCACATAAATAATCACTGAAAAATCTAAGTGGAATCCAGTTGTTAATTGTTTTTTCACACCTTTCAGTGAACTTCCTCATTAGGAATGTCACTGTATTACATCACCATTTTTGAAAAGGCACCAGACCTACCAATACTTTGAACACATATCATTGTAGATTTCAGAACGGCCACACAACTATTCCATATAGAAAGAACAACAAATGACAAGCTAAATAAAACTGTGTTTTAAAGAAAAATCTGGTCTAAAATTACGTAGTGGTGTAAGTTATGTGATTTTCCCAAAAAACAGAGCACTTGAAATACCTAAGGAATTCAACAGGCAAAATGAAATATACTCTATAGCTGAAAAGCATGGAAAAACAACTGTAAAGTCCCACAATTTAAAAGTACATTCTTAAGGGCTCTCACAGCCCTCCTGGAGTCCTGCATTAAACAGCTATACAATTCCTCATTGCTGGCTTGAGATTCTCTTTTAAATCAGCTTTCCAGAATGATTTAGTGTCTAGAAGTGTCATTCAATTTGGAAAGCTTTGTTTTCAGGCTTTTCTAATCAAACTTCAGAACTTATCTTTATTCCCCTTTTGCTTTTAATTTAAGACTTTCCAAAATTCATGTGAGAGAGGTGGTGTACCCGGTGCAGGTGCCCAGGCGTCAGCAGCAGCAGTTAGGACTGCCGGAGCGGCCCCCGTGAGGAGCGGCCGGGGCTGCCCCGCGCCGGACACAGCCGCTTCCAGCCGGCTCCAGCGGCCCCAGCGCAGGGCACAGCTGAGCCCCTCAGCCACGGGCGGGCGCCTCGGGGAAAGCCGGTGTCAGAAAGGGCAAAACGCTGCCCGGCAGCCAGGGCTGAGGGGAACGGGGTGAGAAACAGCCCTGCGAGCCCCGACGGGAGAGCAGGAGGAGGGGAAGGGGGGCTCCGGGCGCCCCGGCAGAGATGCCCCTGCGGCCCCGGAAGAGACCCCGGTGGGGCGGGTGTTTCCCTGCAGCCCGTGGGAAGGCCCCAGGCTGGAGCAGGGAGAGGTGTGAGGGGGAAGAGAGGAGCTGTTATGGACTGACCGCAGCCCCCCATTCTCCATCCCCCTTGCACTGCTCAGGAGATGGGGGTGGAGGGCTCAGGAGTGAAGGTGAGCCTGTGGAGAAGTGAAGTGAATGGGGAGGAGGAGTTTTTGCTTTTGTCTTTGGTTCCACCATCCAACTCTAATTAGGAATAAATTAAAATAATTTTCCCCAAGTCAAGCCTGTTTCGCCTGTGACAGTAATTGGTAAGTGCTCCATGTCTATATCTTGACCCATGAGCTTTTCCTTCTTTCTTCCTGTCCCCTCTCCTGTTGAGGAAGAGCTGGTGAAAGAGTATGGTCAGCCCACCAAAGGTGGTCAGATCTTTTTTTCTGACTAAACTTTATTCTCAGAGAAAATGGCAGTTTTTGCTGTCAAAAAATACTCATGTATTATGTTGTCTTCAAGCAGCCCAAAGTAGCAAACATTTCTGTGGGACCCATCTTTTGGTTCCACATGTATAGTAATTTTAAAATCATATAGTAATGTTTGAATTTTTTTTGAAAGAACTGCCAGCTTTTCTAAAATTTAATTACTTCAGTAAGATCGATATTTCAATTTGTGACTCCAATAATCAACTTGGAAAGATGTGATTGTAGCTAATGTGAAAACATGTTCTGGCTTTAATGATTATGAGTGCATCTGGCTCCCACTGGACTCTGTAAGGAGCTATAGAAGCTGAGTACTTATGAAAAGGAAAGATTTGGTTGAAAGGACTCAAGCTTTTGTAGCTGTGTGTGCAAATGTTAGAATAAATAGCTGTTTGTGAATGTCACCAAAATACTAGCAACTATTGTTGGACATCTATTTCAAAATTTCATTATGACATTTCTTATTTTTTATTTATCTTGTTAGTTAGAGACTGAGTAGGAGTCGCTTTTTTTTAGGGAAACATTCTAACCAAATAGTGCCTTAGCACTTACCACATGACTCAATGCAATCCATTACACTTATTCATCCTCACTGTATTCTTACAGTGAGATTTCTGCTGTGTTTTTTATATTGGAAGGAATTAATTTTTTTCTGAATGTGTCACATTGGAAAAAGGTTCATGTCAGTGTGAATTTCCTTTGCTCTTTGAAAGGAGTGTCAAAGTTTTGTTGAATATGGTAAAATAAGGAAACGTAAAAGACCAATCAACCAAGTCCTTTCATATTTTTCAGATCACAAAATAGATCCAAATAATCTTAAAATTTTGGAACTTGGATTGCACTTCGGATGAAATGATGAGGTTTTGAGTCTTGAGTAAGTGACAGCCAGAAATGCAGCTGTACAACAGAATGAGTGTGTGAATTTCACCAGCGGTAGGAAAGCAAAAGCTAATGAGGAGGAACCTGTCATGAAAAGAGAGCTACCATGGGTGACAGCAGCAGCAGAAGGGTTGACACAAGGCCATAACACAGTCAGGGGTTCCTGATTTCCATCATGCTGAAGCTAAGTAGGGAAGGAATGCAGCTGGACTTTTATGTGTTGCCTTTTTTTCTGAGATTTTACAGGTCATTAGGGGATAATAGTACCTTTAAGTCATGACCAGTAGGAGACAGGAGAGGCTTGCTTGTTGAAATTTCTGTAATTACGTACGCATGTTGGATTCCATGAAGAAAGAAGTGGAAGGAGTTTTGAGGTAGCTGACCTCTCCTTGGAAAATGGTTTGTGTTCCACAGGGGAGTGCACAAAGAATTATCTCTGGAGTAGTGAAAGTGAATGATTAAAATAAATCTCTGCAGTATATGGAAAACTAAATACTTCATGCACTTACATTTCACCACCTACTACCGTTCTTAAACCTTATTGTATATTTTGCTAGAATATTTATTTTTTACTGAGATGTGCAGTAAAGTAAAATTATAGAAAGAACATTAGAAATTATTTCTTTGAAATCACCTGCCTATGGTTTTCTTGCAGGTTAAAAGTATATTTCAGTTCAAGCAGTGAAGACTGGTCTGATTATTGCACTCAGGAGCTCTTTCAAATTAGTATTATTTATAACTACTAAGAAAGATCAGCTCCTCGGTTTTCTACTCTACAACCATGGAGGAATTTATGTTGTCCCACTAACTTTGCTATTCATACTATTTTATCCAGACATCATTTTACATTGTTTTGGGATTTAATTATCTCTGTTTTATAGCTTGATAAAGAGTTTTGCTTTAAAAAGGACTTCAGCACATTATTCTCTTCCTGTAGATTGTAATCACCAGGCATGCATTTTTGTTTAGTTGTAGTTGTCTTCTGTGCATCACCTACTTGTTCTACACAAATCGTTAGTCTTAAGTATAGGTTCCACAGATACATGGTAATCAGTGAGACTGATCATTTGTGTGACATGCCTTTATGTTCCTTGAGTTAGCTCTAATATGGCTGCATTTTTAGGTCACCTTGGGTGGTCTGTCAGGAGGGTGTAATCTAACAGCTCTTCAACTGTTAACATAATTATTTTATGCAGCAATTCAGGAACTGTGCAGCTTGGCTTCTTAAAACCTAGGCTAAACCTTCAGGAGTTCACTTGAGAACAAGTAACTGAAATTGATGCTGCACTATGGTTTCTCTGAAGTCTCAGTGTTTTAGACATTAAGGTGCATGTTTGTGGATGATAAAGATCTAGAAATGTGACTAGGGGAGTGGCAGAAGGATCAAGATCATGATAATCAATGACATGAACAAGAGGTAGGGTGTTGAAATCTGTGAAAGAGCTGTTAACAAAATAAGATGGTCTTATTCAGGGTAGTTCCAAGGGAGTCAGCTCATGGACCTTGTGTGCTATGTAAGTTAAAGTGTGAAGATGAAAAGCAATGAGACTATGATGACAAAAGCAATAAAAATTACTAACACCTCATATTTGCCTCTTCACCATGAAATTTTGTTATGGAGAAGGATCATGACATTTGAAGGTCTGGGATTAAATGAACTGGTGTGTTACAGACCACACTTTCAAAAAAATTGTCACGTTAAATTACGACTTCATTAAGCTCTCCATACAACAAAGTGTAATGTGAGAGAAGCACTCACTGGTCCTAATTTTGCTCTGGGTGTTTAGAAATGAAAAAAAAAGATGAAAAAATGATTTTTTTTTTTTCCTCAGAATAAAAATTATCAAACTTCAGGTAAATTAAAATGTTCTTACACCTTTTTTTAAATTCTAACTGCTTAGATTCCCATTTTTAATATTTAATTTTTGAATAAATTTAGTTAGAATTTTTTCTGGAACTTGTTCTTGAATTTTATTTTTTCTCCTTTATATCCTCTCTTTCCTCTTCCCATCTGTCTTTTACCTCAGATAAAAGAATAATTTGAAAACTTTGGAATGTACAAGGGAAGAGTGGCAGGCTGACTATGACAAGAAAACAGAATAAAAATTTACAGATCTTTCTCAGAAATGTATTGAGCAAGTAACAGATCTGCATATTTAAGTCTGTGTCCTCAAAGAAGGCTGGACTTTGGCTTTACAGAATTTTCACTATATAGGTTAGGCATTCAAGCACTCTAGACAATGTTAAGGCATTCATTTACAAGCAAGCTGTAGAGAAAGTCATTGTTTTTATTTCACATCTAAAATGTCAATGCTAGTTGTGTGGCTTGTGGAGGACTGTCACAAAACGAACTTGAGGCTTTTCTGATGTTTGTGGGAGTTTTGCCATTGATTGCAATACAACCAGAAGGTTGCTCACAGCTGTTACTATAGTGATTGGAATTTATTTTTGTCTGACATTGTCAGAGAGTCCTTGGAAGTCTTGTTCCAGTTGATTTCCTGTACACAATTTGTGATGTTGCTGTGGTAATTAAGAATGGAATATGGGTGATCAGCATTGCACCTGTAGTGGGAATTCTCTTGGCTCTTTTGTGTGTTGTATGACTTAAATCCAGTATAAACATAGTGAATAACCTTGAAAATGATAATCAGCACTAAGACAATAGCTTTTGTCTTTTCAGAATATCAGATCTACAAAGCTTTCTCTATCAGAATATTTGTAAGGCTAGATCTGAATAAAAACTTATTTTGAAATCTTATTGGAAGGTTTTTCTCTGCTTTTATTAAGGAGCATCTTGACATCGAAGCAAACAAGTAAAGTATTCCTTTAAGGATTGATCACTGAAGAACTTTTGTTGATGCTGTTGATCTTATTAAGAAAACAATAGTGAGGGAATTAAGGTTGAATGTACTACCCATATTCTACCCAAATGTCTCATATTCCCTAATCACTAAGCTACCTAGTTTATTCTTCTGAACGAGGCAGAGCTCCTACAGATAAAAACAATATGTCACCATTGAGTTAAAAGAGAGTATCAGACTGTTGTAGGAGATGAAGTTCCAATGATGGGCATTTTCAGACTATTCTCTGGTTTACTAGTCTGATTTATTTTTTTCCTGTGCAATATAGAGAGACACTTGTACATATCTGGGAAAAGTTGTATGGATTTTCCATGAGAGCAGGCACATCCTTTAAGAATGTAGTGAAAATTGCATGACACATTTACATGTTATTTGAAAATACCATGTTGCACTGTGACCAGATTGTATTATGGAACCTGTATAGAGGGACAGAGTTAAGGTTAACTTTTGAAATGTTAATCTTATATTTACTCTATTAGAAACACTGGTCAATAAACAACTCTCATACCCTATTGTTGTATTTTTTATACACTACTAATTTCCATTGGATGGAATGTCAGAACTGCTCCATATGTATGTAACTATGTTGCCCTCTTGTGACCAGCTCTAAAGTAAGAAGCCATAGATCACTTGAAGAACAGAACTTGATTTAAAATAATAATAAAATGAATTATTGATAGACTTACATCACTTGGGCATTTCTTTTATACTATACAGAGCAAAATTTTTATACTTTCTAAACATGATGTTGAATTTTTATCATATGTATGCTCTTTCTATTCCTTTCTGATCCTAACGTCAACTTTTTTGTGGTTTTCTCTTGACATCTCACTGTCGTTAGGTGCCCTACTAATATAAAACCAATATTCTCGACCATGTAGGAGCATTTTATGTGTTGCCTGTGATGTCAGGAGTTCTTTTATTAAATATGTATGTATATAAGCCATCAAGCATCAAGTCATTCTAGTTTGGGTTCTTTATTTCCTGTGATTCAGATACTGGCTGTTGCAAGTAGGCAAAACCATAGTGAAACTCATCTGTCACTTATTTTGCATGTAAATCTGATGAGGTTTTGTTTTGGACTTTGTAATGTGGTTTTAGGTTGGTTTTTTTTTTTTTCTTTCTTCTTATGTGCCAGTCATTTTCAAAATGATTCCATTTCTTTTGATGTATATATTGCTCACTTGGGTTAGTCAGTAACTCTTACATAATTCACTTAAGAAGGAATTTTAAAATTATAACTTTGGCTATTGCCAAGTGCAGTTGACTAGCTAAATGACAGACTAGTTACGATACATGGACCACGCTCTGAAAACTGAGAAACAGAACAATTAATTGTAAATTAGGAATAACGCACACTGGATTATATATATCCTCTAAAATTAGTTACATCTTCAGAAATCCCAGATGTTTTTCCATATTAAGCAGAAGTCAGAAGCAATGTCAAGTAATTTTCTGACTTTCTGTAGTATTTTCCAATGCTTCAAACACGACTAGGGCTAGTTTTATTGTCTTGCTGTGATTCAGAGTTTCCATGAAGATGATAGACTTTTGTTTTACTGTGTGCTATTAAATGAAGTGGTCCTAACTCTTACTTACTTTAAAATATTTCAGCCATGTCTAATGTGACTGGTCAAAAAATATTGAGTCTAAGACATGATGGGGGCATGATGGGAGAACATTCATGTGCATACACACTCGCATATATAATACTTTGGATGGTATTCACCTCTCAAAAAACCACCTTGCTGTTTGATATAGAGATATTGGAAATTGAACGTGTCTTTCTCTTTTAGGCAGATATTTAGGGGATGAAGCCTCTGGCCTAGAAGACTGAAACATTCTAGCGAACTACTCTTTCTCTAAATAAGGAAGACTTTAAGGGAAATCTGAGCAAATTAAGAGCCGAGAGTTAATTTACCTAAAACATGGATTAGTTCCCATTAGAATAGAATTGGTGAAGCCACCCCAGGTTACATTTTAATTAGAATTTTTCTTGCAGCTTTTACACAGAGAATGCTTGATTAAACAATCTGCTTCAGAAAAGTATAGAATTGTTCTTCATTGTACTTGGGATCCACTGCTTAAATCACAAAGATATACACAGACTAGAGAGCTTGTATGTCACCTTCTTAATAGTTGAGGGAAAGACAGTAAGTAAGCATATTTTTTTTTCTTATATAAATCTAGATACAATAATTTCTAAAGAGAAAAATTCCATGATTTAGAAGGCTGGAACTCAAGTACCAGGTAGCTGCTTAATGCTGCTTTTCTAATCCAGGATAAAGACATTATTCAATTGCAGTAAGAGCCTCTGGTGAAATATGGATGTGTTATCATTTTATCTGCCGTTGCGCCCAGCAACATCACTGCTCAGGTGGACAGAGTATCTCTGTGCCGGCAGCTGAACTGCCCTCTATGTGCAAGGATCTCTGAGCCAGCACAGGAGAGGGCATCCTTTGAGTTAAGGAGGCCTTCAGGAGCACAGTAACCACAGTAAAAGCATACATGCATCACTGTCAGCTCCTCCCTTGCTCTTTGACGAATAGTGTAGTGTCTTCAAGGCTTTTGTTTATTCTGTGAGTTTGCCTGCTTATTAGTGCACATGCGGTGAGTTGAAATGAACTGTTTTGCAAAGGCAAAGCCCTGGGCTTACCTTTACTTCATGAATTACCAGTATACCTATGGAAATGGTGGCTTTTGAAAGCATGTATGTTTTGATTTAAATATCTTCTTACAGTGTTTCAAATGACCAGAATATCTGGAGCTTAGAGTTTAGCCAGATAATCCTATCTCAGTTGTCTGCTGTCCTGACTACTGTACAGTTTTGCACAGGCAGGTTATTTGAGAGGAAATCTGGAAATCCAGTAATGCTAAAAGCCAGTCATATTGGAGATGGAGGGCAGAAATTAAATGGCAGAAAGTGTTGGCTGCAACAGCGTACCTATATGGATTCTGTTACAGGACAAAATTATCTGAATTTACGGAGTAATAGGCAGGATATTATTTTAAATCCAACAGGAACTGTTGGATAAGAAGCATATATCAGCATGTTACTACATTATGCTAACATGCAGAAAGAAGTATATTTCCTTGGAATGTCTCAAACCGATAGGAACATTGAAATAATTTTTATGGTTAGTTTCAATAATTTTCCTTTTGGATTTTTTTTTCATACATTGTTGGGGTTTTTTTTTTTGTAGTAAAGCATCTTCATCTCATACAGTGTTTAATGAATGAGTATTGTATTCATGTGTTTCAGATTCATCCAGAGTTTGAAAGAGATCTTTAATTGTTGATGTGTAAAGTGTGATAGCTGTGGCTCAGAATAATACAATCTAGATATAAATGTAAATTTTCATAGCTCGAAGAAGTCCTCCTATAAAAAACTTTATTCTAGCTCAGGAGTATTTTAAAAATTTTCTATAGTTATTCATAGTTTAAGTGTTTAAACCAAATCATGCTGAGCGAATATGAGCCATTGATATTATTTGTATTAAATATGGCTACTCATTCTGCCTCTTAATTGGATTTTATGTGGGTTAGAGATAGTTTACAATAATCAAGCTGTAAATAGGCGTTCACATAAGACTTCATGATCTCTAAACAGCTTTTTCAGCGCTCAGACGTGGAGAGTGATGTCATAACTGGAATCTTGGAAAATAAATCATTATTAAAGATACATAAAGAGTGATCAGATTGGAAAAATGTATCCATTAGAAAATGAGAGAGGTTGCTTTATATTCATTAGCATCCCCTAATGCTTGACTAGAAGCTTTTGTTAATGAAACAGTCACTTTAGTACTTATGATGCATAAACCTCACACATGGATAGTTTAGCCTGATTCTAAAATATTTTATTCTTACAAAAAGAATGAAACATAAGAAATGTGAGTTTTAATTTCCAAAAATTAAATTATTGTGTTTGAATTCTTACCACTATAATGCAGGCAGTGTTAAGTTCCACAATTTAAGATTTTCAGTGGTGTTAACCTATTATGGAAATTACAGATTAAAAAGTGCATACTAATTCTCATCTAATTTAGTCACTTGGGATCAAATTTCTTTTTTATTGATCAAAGCTTTTTGTTCTCATTTAATCAAATCATTTTGTACTTAGGTTTAGGGAAACAAAATCGTTTTAGAAACATTATAATAGAGTTCTTAAAAAACAGGTAAGCCAGGACACAGTTATTTTTTATAACATGCCTACACATTATGTTAGCTACTTTTTAAAGGTTTTACTCAGTTGTAACTTGTGAGCTTAACTTCACAGAAGTGAAGGAATTCAAGTAGGAAAAAGAAGATCATATAGCAGAAATGAAAGCAAATTGAACATTTGTGAGGGTGGCAGAATGAACGTGTTAAAAACTGGGATGTGTGTGAAGGAAAAGTATTTCGGAAAAGTGGGTTTAGCAAAATGGAATATGACATGAGTGGATATGTGAGAATTTTTTTTTTTAATTGTTATGGGTCATAGAAGAAATAGTATACGACTGTATAAAAGCAGATGCAAGGGAAAAAAGGGATTCTGACAATGGCTTTTAAAGTCATTGGTGACCCAGATTTCAGATTATGGTATATGTGATGTAAAGCTCAGGCCTGACTTCACCATATTCCTCTCAACAAATGTACATTAGATTCACGTACAAGGAACATTTTGCTAAGGGCATATGCCACTGTTACCTCAAGATGGGTGTTACGGACCTGCAGGACAGTGTAATATGGGATAAGAGTTCACATTTTTCAGCTCTTCACAAAACCTTTTATGTTCTCTCAGTGAATCTGTATTTATGCTGTGTAGCAGCCTAAAATTTGTATTTGAGCTCCATTATGTAAAGTTGCAGGCATGGCATGTGATAATCTAAATCAATTTCTGCTTTAGTCCTTCAAACATTATTTAAAAGCTTATATTACCAGAAGGCAGTTGATTTAGAGGACATTTTCTATGAGAGTTCAAAGTACACAATTCTGTTGGGATAGGATAATTGCATATATTCTTACAGATGGTTAATATGTTCCCCAGTTAAATATTTGGAACTGAACAATGGGAGTTGTGTTATATCCTATTTGACTTGGAGAAGCTGAGATATGACACTTTTCTGATAGGCAGGATAGATGTTTAACATGTATAAAACGTGCCAGGCAGTCAAGTTTGAAACATTTGCAAGACCTTGGAAAAATAAACTAATTATATTCTTTCACATACAGAATGTAATTCTTGTCTACCTGGTTCAGCTGAAGAGTGAGAAGCAAAGATAGTTGATGCCCCTTTTCCACACTGCCAAAGTCATGGGTTCCTCGGGACTAACTTGTTCTTCAGCTACAACGTAATGATAGTCTTTTAAACACTTTGTGACTGACTCCAAATTACACAAGCAGATTTCGCTCTGGAATCCCTTCTTAGTCACATAAAAAGGAAAATGTTAAGTGGGTGATCTGAGCTTTATACTGTATGAGAGATTTCTCTCTCAGCCTCTGACCTACAATAGGTATGCAGAGCCTTTCATCAAGTTCTCTGTCACAGGAACTTAATGCTCATTACTATACTTACCTTATCGATGGCAATGTTAATGGAAAAAGGAACCTAAGGAAACTTATCATACGAAATTCAGAACCAGAAAGTGGAGTAGAATTTAAGACTCTTCTGTTCCATGTTAAATTCTAGACCCTGCTAAAATAAAATGTGTTTAGGCTTTGAGAATACAGATATAACTACACACTAGAGACTGAATTCTTTTGTCCTTGTTCAAGCAAATCCTGCCCCTAGACTGAACTGGGAATTTAGATTGAGTGAAAACTGCAGAACTGAGCCCTAAAGGAATATGGCTTACTGCAATAAAAGACATAAGAGAGTTGGAATAAAAATACTGCTAGCAACATGTAACAATGGAACAACATTACTTAGGGAAACATTCGAATGGGATGAATTAATTAGAAACAAGACTTTGATCTAATGCTTATGACAGTATTTATGTTCAATGTAACCTATAATTTATATTACCTCAACTCTGTCATATATTTTTTCTGTTTCCTAAATAGTGTTTACCTACCTTTTACTGCTCATGAAAGAAAGTGTTTTTCACTGTCAACATATTTGTTTGCTGTTAATAAAAGATTATAACTTAAAATATAATGATGTGTCAGAGAACTAACCCTCCAGAGAATCTAAGCAGATGGAAATAGTGCTGTGAAAATGAATGCATTGTAATTCAAATCAATTGCTTTTCTGCAACAAATTATCTTGAAGTCCCACCCACAACATCCTAATGATGAAGCAGAACTAGAGCAAGTTTATGGATTCATTCTGCTCTCCTTTACATTGATATGAAACCTATGTAACACCATTTGACATCAACAATTATTTCAGATTTATAATAACATAAATTAGGGCTCAATAAGCAGAAAATTAGTAAAGCTAAGTACTTTAAATACATTTTAAGCTCAGTGAAAGGTCTATTATCTCACTGATGAGCTCTATCCAGTTCCAGTTTAAAATCTGCTAGCTCTCAGAAAAAGATATGGATTAAGACTGCTTTGAAAACAGATCCATATTCATTGACGAGACATTTTTAATTTCCTTTTTTTAATGCATATTTTCATATTCATGTTATCTGAATCTCTTTTGCATAGTTTATTCTCAAGCAAATATTTGTTAAAATATAGGAAATATTTGTGCTCTGTGACAATTTAAAAAAAAAAGTATAATTAGGTGTTTAGGTTGATTTTATAACAAGCAAGACTGCACAATTTTTAGTATTAATCTAAAATGAATTCTTCCATGTGAAAACCAACTAAGTATATTCCCATTAAAGTATTTATTGACAAAATTAAGAAATCAGTCATGCTAAGTATGATACCTGCATTAATATAGAGAGGCTAACTGCAACTTCATTTATACCTTTTCTGATCTAAGAAACCTTCATAAAGCAAGGCTATATTTTTTGCCTGGAAACATAATTCTGTCTTTCTTTCCAAAATAATTTAAAATCCATTCCTGTGTAAGGATTTATAAGCATGGGCTTTGTTGTTATGCAGAATTCTAGTGAATAAGGCTCAGGGAATTATACTGAGCACAATTTCTTTCAAGAGCTAGTGGATTTCAGTTTTATTGCTTGATATGTCCATTTATTCTGACATTTTGCTGAGTGTTGCAAAGCGAAACAGAAATTATTTTCAAAACTGGCTTTGTTTCTTTTTCTTCCAGAAACTTTTATCTCTCTCTCTGCATTTCCCACTCCTCTCCTCTTTCTTTCAATGACTTTTAATGAAATTCCAAATTGGATTCTGATACTTTCCTCATTAATTCCAGGCAGATGTAACTACAAGACTTATTATGGGAAACCTCAAAGTTTTTGGCATTGCCATGGGTTGAAGCCTGTCTAAAAGCAATGCTCATGTAAGCGAGATCTGGACTACATCTGCCCACTATAAAGGTTACTCCAGTATGCAGAGGAAAGAAACAAAGAGAAGGAAAGAAGCAGGAATTAACTTTGTTAAATAATCATTAGCATCATTACCTTCCTGTAACATCGTTGGGAGTGGGAGGCCAAAGAGTGATAGTAACCCAAGTAAGAACTGCTGATTGGCCTTAGAGATGGGGGAAAGTCACAGAAATAGTGCTGAGACTACAGGGATAGTGGGGTCATTTGTGGTTTATGCTGACAATCTATTTGGGAAAAAAAAAGCAATAAGTAGCTGAAAAAGGAGCCCCTTTGGGGAGGTGGAATGCATTTCCTGGTGTGGAACTGCCCTGGGCTGCCAGCCAGAACTTGGAATCATTGATGTGGTCTAAACTGGGCTGCAAGTTCTGGGTTTGGTTTTGTTTTGTCTGTGTTTTGTTTTTAGAAATGTATGAATGCTGCAGGATAAAAATCTTAAAATAAACATTGCTATCCACCTTTTAAATCTATTCTGCTTAATAAATGAAATTTAGATTAAATGTCATGGAGTGGTGTGGTTCTGCTTTTGTGCCTGCTCCATCCAAATTTCCCTGTGGAACACATTCTGGAGAATTTTTAATTAATATGGTTTTCCTGATTGGAAATAAATCCTACTTTTGGTAAGAGAATCAGACTCATACTTGAGGCAGGGTCTTTTCCTACTGCCAGTCTACAGAAAAAGACTTTTAAAAAAATTTAGCGTCCTCAGAAGCCTACTAAGATGAAAAAGCAGGGTCTACAAATAAGGACTGAAGCATTAAATGACCCTGATCTCATTCCAATATGCAGTCACTATGGAATTAAAATAAGATTAAATCTTTGTTTACTGCTGAGTAAAATGAGAGCTGGATAAGAGCTTTTCTGATGATAAACTAGAGATAATTTTTCTTCCTCTGTAAAGATGATAAACAGAACTTAGTTTTTTTTTTAATTAAAGATCCTAAATAGAGAAGCATAGCTGGTAATATATTGGTTTGGACTAAGTAGTTGATAGACTGTAAGAGCTTTATTTATTTTCATATTTTATAATAAATCTTACTACAAAAATCAAAGTACATGTTTTATTAGCAAAAACAAGTAACTTTGAATATTTTCTCTGCTTTGAAACTATTGACATGCAAAAATAAATATCCCTATTTGGTTGTTCAGTCACAAAAAATAATGAAAAATACATACCATTTATTCAAGCCTTTGAATCACCTTCACTAAGCAAGCGACTGCTGCTCTTTGAGGCAGCTCCCAGGTATTTGTTATTGCCCCTCTATTAGATGTTACTGCTCTAGTAGTAGAGTTAGCAGAATGGAGTACGTGGGGGTGCTTCAGCTGTTCAAGTTTAGTTCAGCAAATTAGCTTTAATCTTTTATTAGGAGACTTGGGCCAAGAGTCTGGGCTGAGAATGGGAGTTACTTCAGGGTTAGCATATGTTGAGTTCTTCCATAAGATGACAGTTTGTTTCATAGATTCGGCAATGTCTTAAACTACCGCAAAAAATCACCAGATCTCTTCTGTCAAAGATCTTACACTTTAGTGACCAGTGTTTCTGTCAAAATTAGCTTTATCAGTTTGGGGTTACTTGCTTTTTTTTTTTTTTTTTTTTTGCAAAAATGATCTTGACTTTATCAGGCAGAGCTGAAATAGTGAGATTCAAGGATGTTCTTCCTCTCAAGTTAACACAGCTCTTTTTGTGCTTCAGGTGTGGCCTGCTGCAAAGAAATCTGTAAAATAACTTACTAAGACAGTTGTCATGTTTTGTGTGCCTGCCTTCTCTGTTGATGCGGCTACTCCTTTACTCGTCTGTTCTACCTCCTGGAAATGTAGTTATTTTACCATGCTTCAGATGACAAATCAACAGAAAGTACAAAAAATCATTTTATGGAGCGCTAGAAAATTTTTGAAGTATTGTTATCAATTCCTCATCACTACTTTGCATATCATTAACATAAGAAAGTAATTTACAATTGCTGTTAGAAGTATGCAAACTATATTGTACAAATATTTGTGTGTAGAATAGTACTATTGGCTTTTTTGAAAACATGGGTACATATTAATGCAGTGGCCATTTAACTCAAACAGTTACAATTGTTTAGCATAACAATGAAATGGAGGAAATCAGAGCAGCCCCAATGTGATCTATTCAGGACGTAATAGGGTATGACAGTTCTTAGAGCCCAGTGTAGCAGAGAGTGTAAACCAGCAATAAACGCACAGTGTGAAAAGCTCATAGGTGTTTCCAGATGGTGTGATTATGGTGAGTCTGGAAGTTCTGATTAATTGTCTGTGTAGGCAGTTAGAGCTAAGAGGAAGGCTTGTTGTTAGTAGTGTTACAGGTCACTACTGGAAATTTACCAGATTTGTCCTTCCTGGATTGTTCAGGTTTAATCCTGACTTGAACACAGCTGCTGGTTACAAAGTAATCTGCAATGAAGTGTACTTGCTTATTTTTTTACTAAAGTAAGTTCACTAACATATTCTTTTCTAATTAATATAAATAGTAATATAGTATTTTAAAATCAATATTTCTTTAAATAATAAATGATTTAATAATAATGTTGTAAATCCATACTTGAAGTTTTGTAGGAGGTGTATTTTCAAGAACACTAGAAGTCAAGGGGAATAAGGTATTCCAAAAATTCTTGTGTCTGTACTGAATTAAATAAATTCATATAGTATTTCTAGACATTTTTTACTACAATAGGTGCCCATTTCATAAGTGGTTAATGAAGGTATTTTTCTGTGAGAGTATAATTATAGAGAATAATTTTATTTATACTGAAAATATTTTTTATGTGTTTAATTTGTTGAAAACTTTAACATAATTTCACAATTTTCCTTGTATGTGTACCTACCTCAGGCTATCTAATGCTGCTCTTAGGAACAAGCTAATTTTTTACAGCTTCCAAAGAATATTCAGTAATCACTGGGCTCTCAGTTGATTTCTGGGGGAAAAAAAGGATCAGGTAATACTCAGTAAACTTTCTTGATGTATTATTGTATATGATCATTAAAGAAAACTGAAAATGTTAATCCATTCATTCATTATAGAATCATAAACTACAGGCAGCTCTGAATCACTTTTAGCTTTCCATTTGATCATAGCATTTGTCACTAAGATTCAAATCTGTAATATAACTTCTACTCCAGTTGGTATTACCTTATGATTATAACTACTCATCCCCAAGACATGACTCTTACAGTTTGTGGTGATTGAGAGACTGTATTAATAACCTCCACTTTCTCCTGATTTATACTTAAGCCAAGGATTTAGCAATAATTTGCCATTAAGTCTGTGAAGCATTAAAACTATTGTTTGTTTGTTTGTTTGTTCTAATACAATGTTCAGTTCGTATTGCAAGGACAGGGTGCTTGTATTAGGTGTATTAGCTTGCTGTTCATGTAGCAACAAGTATTGGGAATGCTCTGTAATATCTTGGTTTGTGACTTGCAGCCAAGTAGCAGGTACAATTGTAGTCTCAGGCTCTTCCCTGTTTACACTGAAATAAGCTCCTTCTTGCATTCACTGTAATTTTCTTCTCAGCTCAATCTTTTAGTCTCCATTTCAAAGTGCCAGTCCTGTACCTTTGGCTGGGTTGCAAGTTACTAAACATGTTTTGCCAAATTAAGAAATTTGTCCTACTCTACTCTGAACACATTTTTTTCCTCCTGCATATTTTAAGGTTTGGTACTAATCTGGAGGTTAAAGTCTCTTTTGTCCAAAGTTAAGGTGATTTTTGCATGATGTTGAAGCTTGATGATACTTTCTGGTTTATAACGCCACTGATCTTTGACTAAATTCTCCAACATACTGTTTCACACCAACACATTTTCTTTGTCCTATTTTTCAGATCCTTTCTTGAAGAAAATCTTGGTCTCTGAACTGTCTACTGCTCTGCACTTTGTGTTTGAAGTGAGAGAGAGATTGTGCAGGGTTCTTTCTGGATCTCAGTAAGAAAGGCTGGACAACAAATGGTTTAATAAAGTAGCTGTTTAAATAAGATAGAATACAAAGAGGAATATAGATAGCAAGTAAATCTTACGTCCCTTCAGATGCTGGGCATTCTGCATGCGTGCAGCATCGAACAGAGCACGGATGGATTTCCCTGCAGTGCACTGCACAGATCCCATCCGTGGAGAATTGTCCTCCATTTTGGTCATTCGAGCTGTTATATATAATTTTCTTAAAGAAAACAACTCTGTTAACCATTGTTACTGTCAAACAGAATGGATGTTCGCATTGGAACTTCTTGCTGCACAAGAGATAAAAGCAAGGCCATGCAAGTGGCATAATCGCTGGTACTGAGTGGGTGGGAGATGCCTGCAGGCTCCTCAGTTACAGCCAGCTGGCTGAGTTTGTCCTGTGGCCCAGGATTTGTGCAGCACAGCACAGCCTGAAGGCCACACTGGACATGCAGCCCAGCTCAGCGCAGCACAGGCCTGCACCTTCTCAGGTTAACTGTGATGTGGATCACCTACTCCTCCATGTACAGCAGTCTCCATATCAGGATGACTACATTGCACACCTTGATGCACATAGACTTTGCTCTTCCTGAATATATTACAAATTACAGATTATAGCAGTAAGTTGTTCAGCTAACAGAAAGTTTCCTGACAGGCTGAGATGTTATCTCTTGTCATAACACCCACCAGTGCAGCACAGGCTGGCATGGGGCATGCCAGCGGGTACCACTACAGCAGCTGCTCATGCTAATATGCGGGCTGCTCAGTCCCTAAGTACGAGGAACAATAGAGAAAACATGGTCTGTTCAAGGTCACTAACTCCTCAATGTCCTTGTCTTCCACAAGGCTACCAATACAGCTACTGAGGAGGAATCTCTTATGTAGTATTTCCTCCCACACTGTACTCTTCGGTAATTTTAGGTTTGTAGTTACAGTATGAGAAGTGAAGGCATCCAATAAGGAAAACATATCTTTAATAAGGGAACAATCATTGCAATGTCCCCAACCACTTAAGGGAAGGAACAACAGAGATATCTGAGAAAAAAAGTATTAAGTAGGGCCAGTAAAATATTTATGTGAAATGTTTTTCTGTTGGAAAATCCTACTTCAATGGAATAAAGTGTGGAAACATTTGCAGGGATGTTCTTGTGGGAATGTGTCAATTGCAATAACGTTATTTCTGTGGCAGGGAAAAAAACCCAAAATGGTAAATTTGAAACAGTCTATTTCTACATGTTTTGCTTGAAGATTTCTCAAGCTTGAGAACACTTTCAAAATATTTCTTTGGATATCTAAAAATGAATCAGTACTATTGTCAAAATTGAGGAGGGACTGTATATAACTTGCTCTTAAATTCCCATCCTCAAGTGATTTCAAAATTATTCTGTTATGTTCTGTTGTCTTTGAGAATGGTTGAGCAGGCACAGATGTTGGCTACACATGGAATTGTGTTACAGTAAGTGATTGACAGCCTCAGAAGGTCAGCCGTTTTGGTTAAGTTCAGGTGCCTAAGGCAAGACTTGCCATACTTCCTCCTAGACCTGTAAAATAGGCCAAAAATCTTACATAAGCAGGCTCGCAAGAGCCGTTCGTAATATGATATTAGAAAACAAATTTGACTTATGCAGATATAAAGCTATAAAGAGTGAGGACACCACCCAGCAGAAAGTAAAGGGTAAGCCCAAAACTTTATGTACCAACTGAAAACCAGTGGAGAACTTCTGACATATCCCAAAATAAGTAAGAATCTCAAGAAGCTGGAAAATTATTAGCCTTAATAAGGAGCACTAACATTAGCAGATCGCTTGCTTCATAGTAAGAGAAATTTTGGTCATAGGATAAATGCATGGATGTTTTATAGGCACATGATTTACATACAGAGGTGTAAAAATGAAACTACACTGTCAAGAAAATTCCATAAAAGCGTTCCTACACTTAAAGAGAAAAGGAAGTATCTGTGAAAGTTATGTCATTTTTTATACTCTAAAAGAAATACTTTCTTAAATTAGGCAAAAGATTTTTTGAGGAAAGTAAGTGGCTTTGAAGGAACGTGACAAAACCATTAAGATGTATCGACTCTCATAGATGTGGTATTTTGATGAAAACTTTAACCTATACTTCAGCTTTCTGTATACCCAGGCACTCAGCAGCTGTCACAGAAACGGTCAAGAGTGCAGATATTATCAGCAGGATGATAGAGGTGACATACCAAAACAATGCTAAAAAGATGGCTGTTCCTAGCCACAATCTATAGAGATTGTTAACACCAAAACTGTCTTAGTGCTGTTGGAAGAGTTTTCTAAATGCCCTACGAAACTGAAGCACAGATTTGAAGCTTTCTGCAAAAGAAGGCTATTATTTTTTTTATTAGCCAACAAGAAAACTGGAATGGATTATTAAAATATGAAGATGACATTTTGAAGAGAGGTCAGAGAAAAGTGTCAATGAGCAGGAGGCCAGAGGAACTGGAAAAAAGATTAAGAGAGGAATTTGTAAACATGGCCAGGTATCACCAAGAGACTTTTTACAATTGCAACCTTATAAAACAATATTATCTCAAAGCTGCTATTACAATCACATGTAAAGGAAAGGCTTAGTGTACACCTGATCCATGACCCTTTCAAGTACTTATTTTAGTAGCTTGTTTTTCTTTTAACCATTCTGATTTGTCTATGGATTTGCAAAACTGAAAAGGAGGCTTTTGTACACCTTGTCTTTACTTGACATGTCCCTATAGGGCCTTACTTAGAAATTTTACTGTGGACAACTCTATGAGAGATATGTCCAGCAAGGAATGCCAATATGGCAAACCTGCTTGAAGAAGAGCTGTCCTTTTCCTCTTCACTCCATCAACTATAATCTTTGCACTAATGTTTAATATTAACTACACGTATCTATACATATGTGTAGAAAGCTTCTAATAAATATTCCTAGATCAAATATGAATGCTGCACATGTTAGTACAAAAAACAGGCAAAATGAAGCTTTAAAACTCTCTCTGCACTTCTGCAGTACAAGAAGCATGGGAAAAAATTACTTATCTGCTTTCTAACATCCCGCTGAGTAGCCACAACATGTGGTATCAGGGGGTTTGGAAGGAATGTACAGGCATAAAGGATTCTCAACGGAGAGTCCAAGTAATGTTTCACACCACTTAGAGCCCTGAAAAAGCCTGCATAGCGTGGATGAGCTTTCGGGATTGCTGAAGGTATATTGTCAAGTGGGAAGCAGACTAGACTGATTAAAAAGTATAAATGTGGCTTCAAATTTTGCTAGCTCCTATTTCCTTATGCATGTTCAGTTCCAATTAGGCTAGTACAGAACCTTCCTCACATTTATTTGGAATTTAACATGCAGCCAGTTTTACGTTTGAGATGAGTATTTACCAAACATCTCTGTGGCCTTGCATTGCAAGGCCCAATGTCAGACATGGCATTTCCTATAAATAGCATTTTTAGAAAGGGTCATAAATGTTCAGTTACAGATTGTCTTGATAATGTTATACATGTACTATATAATTGCAGATGAAGTTTCGTTTGTAGTTTTATGGGGGTTTTTTTCAGCACAAATGAAAAATATTAAGCTCTCTATTCTTTATTTCATATTCACTTTCCCTGTTCCCTTCACTCCAGACTCAGGGCATTGACTTCCTTACCAAAGTGAAGACAAAATATCTAGCAAACTGAAGGACATTCAGCCACACTTTTTTTTTTTCCTCGCTTTTTAATTAAACATCAAAATTCATAAGCTAGCTAGAAGTGTAAGGACTTTCTAAGCAAATAAAGTTTTCAGAATCCCACTTTTGCATGACTTTTTAGCTCTAATTGTTTGTTATAAAGTGATTTTTACTGAAATCCACCATGATTTTATTTTACGACCTACTCAGTTCATAAGATATGTATGTTTCCTGCCTCTGAAAAATCGATGTAAACACGTCAGCTCTGGCAGGTTGTTATCAACGTTTCACAGAACCTAAAATCAACCTAAAAGATAACCTTCCAAAACTCAAGAGGAAAAGACATACTTTCAAATTTGCCTGTCAGTCTATCTCAAAGGAGACAAAGCTGGAAAAAATGTCTTTAAATGTGATGGTCTCCTATGATCCATTTCTAAAATTGTGTTTCCCATTGGATAGATCTTTTATCAGAACAAGACAAAGCTTTATGCTGTCTCGTCTGACAGTGAAGCACATACTTTATACAACTTGCTGCAAGGGTTATCTCATTTAAGCTACTCTGTGATCAGTAACCTGTTTCTCCCATGGGGCTCTTCAAAGGTAGCTAGTACCCAAAACATAAGAGGGGAAAATAAAACATTTGATACTACTTTTTTTGACATTTTTCTGCATTGCTTTCATCTCTCTTACCTGTCTTGTATGTGGGAATCATAATTCAAACGACCCAGAATCTGGAAGAGGCCAGTCTTGTGGTTCAGCACATTCATTGTAGTAAGGGGAAAACCGGGGGAGGCGCGCTCGCGGGTGCTGGGGGACGGTCCGGAATAAGCTACGCGATCTCAATGTGAGTATGGAAGCTTCTCGTTTATTAACAAAGAAAGCAGTGGTTATATAGACTATGCATATGTTAATCACGCGCCCTGATCGCACTTGTGATTGGTCCATAGGTTTACATATTCAGAGCCGTGACCGCCCCCCCGCTCCCGGACGTAGTTTTGCTTCCCGCGAATTAGGCACCACGAGGTTCTTTGTTCTGCGCCGTGCAAGGGGAGTGCAAGGTCGCTAGCTCTGGGCTTAACCCTTGCTCAAAGCCTGGGTTGCTCAGACTGCTCAGTGACTGACACAGGATCGTGCCCCTTCTCACTCAACCAAACCTCTACAATTCCCCCTTCTTGTTTGTGAGCAAGCCAGGCCTGATTCACAAGTTTCATTAACGCTTTCTGCAAACAAGAAAATAAACATGGTAACACTAACAAGATAACTGCAATCACAAGAACTCCTGTAAGAACCATTTTTACCAGTTCTATCACCCATCCGATTTCTCGGGGAGGTGTGGTTTTACTGATTGGCTCGGCACCCAAAGTGGTCCCTGGTCGGTGGCCACGCACATATATCCCCGGCCACTAAGGATCACTGGCACTGGTCCTTTCCACTCCCCTGTAGCAGGTTCCCGATAAATCACCTGTAACTGAGGTATAATGATGTTGTTATTAAATTTCAACTGCTGGTGATGTACAACAACCGGTGGTTCTTCTCGGTCCCCTGTTAAACACAGAAAATTCAAAGTAAACAACACTTTATGCAACCACGATGTTGGATCAGTATCTACCTCCTGTCTCCTTAAATATTCCTTTATGGTTCTATGGGTGCGTTCGATGATCCCTTGACCTGTCGGGGAGTGTGGTATACCAGTAACATGTTTCACTCCCCAGCGTGTTAAAAATACACGAAACTTTTGGCTGGTGTATGCTGGCCCATTATCTGTTTTGATCTGTTCTGGCACCCCCATAATGGCAAAACACGCCAACAAATGTTTACAAACCTGTTGCGCCTTTTCTCCGGACATTGCAGATGCCCAGATTAACCTCAAGAAAGTATCTACTGTGACATGTACATATTTTTGTCTCCCAAACTCTGGAATATGTGTTACATCCATCTGCCATAGCTCAAGTGCTGCCAAGCCCTTCGGGTTTACACCAATACCAATGCCTGGTCCCTGAGCCCCACACCTTGGACATGCCTGAACAATAGATTTTGCTTCATTTTCTGTTATTCCAAATTGTCTCTGTATTCCTTTTGCATTTTGATGGAAATGCTCATGACTTTGTCTAGCTTGTTGAAATTTGTCTAAAGGAGGAATATGGCAAGCAGGGCTAACCAGAGAGTCTGCCACCTGATTGCCCTCCCCCAGACCAAGATCCCATTGATGACTCCGCACATGTATTATGCAACAAGGCACACTGCGTTGTCGCATAATAGACCGTAATTGCAAGAATAACTGCCCAAGGCGGGGATTTTGTGTGTTTCGGAGCAATGCCTCCTCCAATCGTGGGATGACACCTGCTACGTACATAGAATCTGTGACTATATTTATAGCCCCATCCAGCCAATTTGTCAAGGCCCAGCCTACGGCAGATAGTTCCAGAGTCTGTAAGGTATCATCGGTCTGACCATACAGCATGTGGTGTACCCAATTCCCTTTTTCCTGCCACACACACATCGCTTTGTGCTGTTTCTTTCCCGCATCTGTATAGACCGTTAACCCTTCCACTACTGGTGTTTTCTGTACTTTAGATTTTTCTATCCATTGATTTTTCTGTAATATCTGCCATAATTTACCTTTCGGTTGCTGTGAATGGACTCTTCCTTCGTACCCCAAAAACGCCTCCTGAATGGGTCGAGAATTACGGAACCACCATTCTAGGTCTACAGCATTAACAGGAATACTAATGTCCGCTGGATCCAGTCCTGTTAATTCTACAATCCTAGATCTACCCTTTCTCACTAGTTCCCCTATGGCTTCTGGTCTAGTCTGTATGCTTGTCTTTGGTTGTACACTAAGAAATACCCATTCCAACACCCAAAAAGCTTCATCTTTATCATGGCATTTGTAGCAGCATTGGTTGTAGCCCTGGGGGAGTTCCCCCTTTTTGTTTTGCCACTGACAAATGACACCACAAACCATATTTTCACTGTTAATTACAAGCAGAGACACAGGTAGTTCACGAATGCGTCGCAATGACCATGCAGTTTGTAATTTGGCGATGATTGACCGCAGCGCGCTTTGTTGAGTCTCAGACAGCTGTATGGTGTCAGCAGGGTGTGATCGTCGCAGCAGTTCGGTGAGGGGGGCAATCTCGGTGTTCAAGATACCGACACAGTTACGGACCCACTGAATATCTCCGAGAAGTGTTTGTACATCCTTCAGGTTCTTCAAATCTGTATGTAGCTCCACCTTTTGAGGCCGGATTTGAGCATCCGAAATTGTCCATCCTAAGTATTTCCAGGGATCAGTTCGTTGAATCTTTTCTGGTGCAATCACAAGACCTTTCTCCGCCAACGTTGTTGTTTGTGGAGACTTTCTTCTGAAAAAGGATCGGCCTGACATAACAAAATATCATCCATATAATGATAGATGATAGTCTGTGGCCATAGCTGGCGCAATGGTTTCAGTGCCCATGCCACATAAAGCTGACATAACGTAGGTGAATTTTTCGTGCCCTGCGGTAGAACTACCCATTCATACCTCTGAGCTGGTTCCGCTTTGTTGATAACAGGAACAGAAAAGGCAAACCTCATGGTGTCCTGAGGATGTAAAGATATGGTGAAAAAACAGTCCTTCGAGTCTACAATCAATATATGCCATCCTGCTGGTAACATGTTAGGTGACGGAATACCTGGTTGCAATGCTCCCATTGCTTGCCACTTTTCTTAGGGATGACAAAAATGGGTGTATTCCAAGGACTAACTGAGGGTTTGATATGTCCTGCTTTTAACTGTTCCTCTACCAGTCCCTTAGTAATCTGCATTCGCTCTTCAGTCACAGGCCACCTCAAAGCAGTTGTAACATTAGGTTGGTAAATTTAAATACTGTGTCTCCCTGTTGGATATACACACAATCTTTACACCCAAACATTAATGCATACAAAGCAACAAGGCATTGTTAAATAAATCAGCAACAAGTTAATTACTGCAACTTAGGCCCTATAACCAATTACACATGACTAAAATTACTTCCCACATTCACATCCACAGTACTCCTCCACCATTTAACATCTCAACCAAAACCTTACACATGTAAAACATTCACTAACAGGCAAAAAAAAGTACTAAACCTGTATATTTGGTATAGCTACAGCGTCTGATTTTACTCCATACTGGGTAACTGCAGCTTTTGTTTGTTAAAGAATTTTCCAATCACGTGATTCCCATGCCGGGAATCGAACCCGGGCCGCCGGGGTGAAAACCGAGAATGCTAGCGGATAGACCACTTTCGCAACGGCGCTCGGTGATCTTGATTGACAGGGCCAAGGCGGGACGGGCGGGTACTCCGGCAGCGTGGAGGGGAGGGGCCGGCCCCCCCTCTCCGGACGCGGCTGAGCAGGGTGAGGGGCTGACCACCCCTCCCCCTCCTGTTTCCGCTCCCTTTGCCACGCGGTTCCAGGAGCGCCACGTGGTTCTTTGTTCGCAACCTCCTCCTCTAAATTCTTGCTGCGCCATTTCTCCCGGGAGTTCGCCGCTTCTACCGCCGTACGGACCTCAGCCACGGATGGCTTTATGTTTGCCGACATGCCCTTAACTGCCGGTAACCCGAAGAAACGAGCCAGAACCCCAGGTTTTTCTGTTTTAGCGGGGGGGTTGGGCTCCGGCGGCGCCGGCCGCATCTCAGCAGCCGCGTGGGCGACCTCTCTTTCTGCCCTCATAGTTTTTAAAGTCTCTATCACGTTTTGCCAAAGTTCACGCACCTCCTTAATTTCTTTTTCCTCGGGGTCCCTCTCAACAGTCTTTTCCCACATAATGTCTTCCACTTCTCTCCATTCCTCCACAGAAAATACAAGCGCTGTGTCTTTAAAATGTCCCCAGCGCTGGCCCAACTTTATCAGCTTAATTAGCTGTTTCTCCGCTGTCTTGCTCCCTCTCTTAGAGAGAATATATGCAATCAGCACGACTGCAGCCTCTGTCTCCATGGCTGCCCTTTTTCCAGTGTCTGCTCTGCCCTTTTGACCCGAACAGCACCTGAACCCTGGGAGCTGGGTGGCCAACCCTTCCAGTGTCTGTTCTGCCCTTTTGACCCGAACAGCACCGCTCCCAGCCGTCTTTTTCCCAACACCTCCTTTTCGCTGCTTACCGCAGTCTTGGAGAGAGCACGCCGAAGGGAACCATCCTCTGCTACCAGTTGTAGTAAGGGGAAAACCGGGGGAGGCGCGCTCGCGGGTGCTGGGGGACGGTCCGGAATAAGCTACGCGATCTCAATGTGAGTATGGAAGCTTCTCGTTTATTAACAAAGAAAGCAGTGGTTATATAGACTATGCATATGTTAATCACGCGCCCCGATCGCACTTGTGATTGGTCCATAGGTTTACATATTCAGAGCCGTGACCGCCCCCCCGCTCCCGGACGTAGTTTTGCTTCCCGCGAAGCAGGCACCACGAGGTTCTTTGTTCTGCGCCGTGCAAGGGGAGTGCAAGGTCGCTAGCTCTGGGCTTAACCCTTGCTCAAAGCCTGGGTTGCTCAGACTGCTCAGTGACTGACACAGGATCGTGCCCCTTCTCACTCAACCAAACCTCTACAATTCATAATTTGTAGTACATTTTGTACATACACCTCTTCACTGTGCATCCAAGGTGAAGCCAGAAAAAGATGCTTTGGGAATACATTCCTCAGAATGTTGGATACCAAAGGAAGTCAGACTGTAAAGAACCTTTCAAAATGTGTATGCAGTAGGATTTGATGTATGTCCCTGTTCTGTCTCCTAGGAAACTTCTTTAATAGAATATTGAATAATAAGAAGGCTACTTGTAATTTTAACCCATCAGAGGACAGTTGGACCTTAATTAAAAAAATGAGTAAGATTTTCCTTTGTTCCTGGGCCACTCTCAGTGGAATAGATTTGGTTTATTTACTCCAGAGATGGAGGTTCAAGAAATGGGGTAGAAGGGTTTGTTGCATTTCTACATTGTGGGGATAAGAAGAACTGGGTTATGCCACATGTCTCTCTGTAATACTGGTGATAAAGAAAGCAGAGCCCTCTGATCCTTCTGAACCCTCTGATCTAGAGCTGTTACATGGTAACTTCAAAAAACTATTGGTATTTGTATTAGCAATTACGAGTTTTCTTAACTGCACTGAAATAAAAATTACATCATCAGCAATATGCAACAGAATTCAGAGAATTTCTTTTGAAAAGGATGATACTTTATTGATTTCATCCTCCTTTTAGTCACATTGTCAGTTACGGATATTTTTCCTTCTGTATGTGTCTGACGTCACGGCACCTAGTCAGCTGTGCATAACATCAGAAAAATTTGGAGTATCTACAAGTCTGTGCTCCGTGCACTCACAGAGAGTCTCTTGCAGGAGTCCGGAGTTGGAGCTGATGGAAATACTATTCTGAGGAGGAATATAGAGAGGAATCATGGTGGGAAATCAATGCTTGAGAGCTGAGCTGAGTTGAATGCGTTCGGGTAATATGCCCTCATGGAACTGAATCTGAGACTAATGTTGCCAGAAATAGCATGCTTCAACTGGTGATGATCAGTCCTGAATAATGGCTGTATAATGGGAAGAAGTTTGTGGAGTCCCAAATATGAGATAATTTACAATGCTCTGGAAGCATGAAAGAGTCTGAAATAAATGAGAAATACCCATGTGTTAACGACACTAGCTTGAGGCTTTCGCTCCAACTGAACCGCCTTTAGGACTTTAAAACCACCTGTGCTATGGGTTACAGGGCCACATTATGGGATCTTTTGGACATTTTTGACATTCACTGCACTTTCCAGAGTCTAGGTGGAGGGTATAGGAAACTTTGCAGTGGACCAGATGGTGCACTGGACAAATATCTCCACAGCCTTTCCTTTACTGTGAGTATGGAATTTGCTTCTTTTATCATTAGAAGACGACCAAAATAACTGAAATGGGGCTAACTCAAGGTAATTCAAGACTTCTGCCAAAACAAAGCAATCTCATTTGCATCATTTTTTGCAGTACGCAATTCTGTGAATTTCTCCTCTCCTCCCTCTCCTCTCCTCTCCTCTCCTCTCCTCTCCTCTCCTCTCCTCTCCTCCATGCTAGTATCTTCAATTTTCTGCTCATTTTATTTTTATTGATACAGTGTAAAATTATCAGATTTAAGTACCCTTTAGCTACTAAAACTTGAAACCAGCTATGGCACAAAGTAAATAAAGTATCAGAGTCTTAATTTTCTTCTCACTGCTAGTGCTTCTGGCAATCCCATATGAGCTGTTATTATGATGAATAAACATGCATTGAATTGGTTCATTAGGGTGGAACTATAGATCTCTCCTGATGTTTCCTTTATTCTTTGAAAAAGAGGCTTCATTGTTTCTATATATTTGGCTGTTACAGCTGTGATGTTGCAAAGCAAAACAAAGCGCCACACAACAAAATGCTTCTGCTTATAGAAAGTGCAAAAATAGGAAGCAGAAAAGATAAACGTGATTCAAATTGAATGCTTTATCTTGCTGATTGCCAGGCATATTTACTTGGAGGGAAATTCTTCCATAAGTTGTGTTACAATGACTTGTTGGAAATATGTTCTCATCAAAATCACAACTTAATATTTAAAGATTAAAGGGAGTGCTACAGTTTAAGATTTGTTCTACCCTGGAATTAGATACAATAGTATTACTTCTCAATGTTTTAGACAGCTTCAGATGGGGAGTGATAGATATAATAGAGAAGTTATCACTCCCCATCTGAAGCTCTCTAAAACATTTTAGTCAGTTAAGCTTCATCGCATATCTACAATGACAATATTTGCTCCAGCCTGTGGGCAGATGGAGGAATGTTACTGACAAACATTAGAATGCCCTTGCCTGAACATTCACTGACAATATCCTCTATTTCAGTAATCTTTTTCATGAGGAGTGTTCTATGGCACTACTTGTCTTTGAAATTAAGGTAACATTTTTATATCTTTTTACAATGTTAGTAGATCACTATGAAGTTAATTATTTTGATTTATGTAGTGCCTAGATATCCCACCAGATGCATGAAAAACCCACTATTTGCCTGATCCATGCTGAGAGTCACTAGCTCAGACAGTTTATTTGTTCAAATTAGACAAATTAAGTTTGTGAAATAGGAGAAGAAAATTTAAAAAGAAAAAAAGACCCTGATAGTTTTATAGGCAAGGCATGCACGTGTCCAAAGTGACCCAGAAAGTTACCTCGGTAGCCTGAGTCCAAAACAGATCCCGTTATTCCCAGCTCAGCATTCTAGCCAGAAGACCACATGTATGGATTCCCGTCCTTTTACTGATGTTTTGAACTAGATGTTTGCCAAGGTATGAAACCAGTCATACTCTCAAAGCAAGAGGTGTGTAATTTTTGAAACTCATGAGCATAACCAATATTTGAGGACAATCTTGTATAAATACCAATGAGGACAAAATGTGTCCCTGTCTCTTTTTCTTTCCTTCAGATAAAAAGAGAGAACGTAGTCTGGCTTTTCAGTTACCTGTGAGTGGAATTACACAAACACTATTAACAATGCTTTTACCACTTAGGACTTTATGTAATACTTCTGCTTTGAACAGGGATTTTTGGTTTGATACTAAAAATGCTGTACACATTTCCACAGCAAGGTATGTAAGATTGCTGCCAACAGAGGATATATGCAGCTAATGTGCAGATGGATGCATCTGAGTCCCAGTTTCTATATTTCAATACTCTTCATATTATTCTGCAGAAAGATATTTCCTAAAATGACTGAGCAGCCTCCTGCAAATGCTACAATTCTGCCAGACCTTTATAGGAGATTCAGCAGTGACAGGCCAGTATGCAAGGTCAATAGTGAGCAAACATCCACTTAATGTAAGAAGGTACTTTCCTTCATGGAGATTTTTGTCCTCATGAAAAGCAAAGCTGAAATCTAGTTGTGTTACCTGTTGATTTTGTAAAAAGCTTTTTTATTACAGCGAAGCCTAGTAAATGACCTGCTTCACAAATTCCAATTATATAGAATTACACCACCATTCTACTTAATTTTTCACACATAAATCCTATTGCGAGTGGACAGAGGGTTTACATTTCTTTGCCTTAAGTATTGTGTGCTAAATGTTGCATCAGTCATTGTGCTTCATTCCAGATATATTTACATTTTAGCTGATGAAAGAATATTTATACTTTGAACAGTGCACCAGGCTGATGAAGTGCTCTGTTTTTTTCTGAAATTTTTTGGGTGAACATAATAATGTTTTCACTTATACTTTTCCTTTAAAAATATTTTCCAAAAATACATAGAGAAAAGAACAAAGAATCAGAAAACTGCTTGCAGAACAAACAAAAATCTAGAAGCGTATGTTGACAACAGTGACTTTAAGTTTTCCATTTGTGAAATCCATATAGCAAATAAGCAACTGAAATGCAATACAAAACATTTTAACATCTCACTCTGACACTGGAAAACATGAACTGAAAATATTCGTATATACAGTTCCTATCAGAATTTTTTTCCTCTTGATCATGAAAATCAATGTTTAAAATCATGTGATTATAAGCTTACGAATGCCAAAACCTGTGTTGTTGCACTGGATTTTGTGAAGACTCACTGTCCAAGAAAGATGATCCTTTTAATTTCCAAACTGAGTCTGGTTTTGCTATTTCTGCAACTATAGTGAATTTATGAGAGGACCACATTAACAATTTAATCTTGATTGTAGTAACTTCACAATAAAAAAATGTCTTCACTAAGAGACAATGATTTTAACAGCAAATAAAATACCAAAAAGAATCCTAATGTTTTGTCTAGTGCCTGATATTGGTTTGTCCATTTCATCACTATTTTTATAAACTTTACAAACTCCTTTGTAAACTGATATTACTTGCCTGTGTGTTTGGCTCATTAATGATTGTTGTTGACTGTTGGAAACCAGAACAATGCAGAATCTAGTATTCCTGGGTACATTTGTATCTATAGTTTCAGTTCTGAACAAATTGCACATTCGATCTTTGATGCTATTCATGTAGGGTCAGTGATACAACTTGATTTTAGCGTTTCAATAGAAGGTTTATTCAGATGTTCTCAGACATTGTAAGAAACAAAAGCTTTTTAAAAAGAGATTACAGTTTACTGAACAGTGTGCAAAAATGAGCATCATTAATAGGAACAGTGATGGAAAAGTTTTCCAAAAAGTTGTTAAGCACAATTAGTACACCTGGTTTACACCTTACAAAGTGAATTGCCATGAACTGCAAATAAAAAATCCTGAGAATCAGAGTGAAAAAGCTAAAATATGACTACTATGACTACTTAATCAGTGCACAGCTTGTGCTCCAATTAAGTGCGACGTTACTGTGCAAAACTTTTAAGATCATAAACAATAGCATCCCAAGAGTGTCTAATAAGCACTAAAATAACAATTGAAATAGTTTTCTAACCCCTGCACCTTTTTGATAAAGCTCTTTCTTTCCATGACTTAGACCTATTTCTGCTTTTCCGACTTCTTAATTTTACTTTGACCACAAGGTAATTCTTGAAACGCGGATAAGGCAATACACTGGGGAACAGAGGATAATCTAATACTTCTTTTTAACTTGCTTTGCAAAGTTGCAGTTAGAATAGAATTTATCCCTATGCTAGAAAATCAAACATTATATATATGCCACTTAAGTCCCACTTATCCAGACAAGAGTTGCACAGACCTAGGTCTTACTCAGGGCTCATTTTGCTTTGAGTCTGCAGTCTTGGAAAAATTATTTTCACTTTGCACATTCCATGTCATCTCATTATCTTCAGGCTAAACAACTAACATCAAAGAAAGGTCTCTGACCCTATGTGAATGGAAGGGAATGGACTGTGAAAAGAGTTGTTGGCTGCAATCTCATTACATGATATAGAAACATCTGCCCCTGGACATGCAGACATTTTCCCTGCAAGTAGATAAAGGCAGCAGGCTCCTGCATTGGGACCCACAGCATTGTGGAGGGTATTGTTTGAGCGGCAGCTAGGAAGAAGCCCTACATTTTATTTTATACACCCTGTGGCAGCTTCTTCAGCTTCCTATGCTTGGCTTGTGGGATTGAGCTGGAGAGAAAAGGTATGGTGAGCAGGGAATGAATGAGTGAACTCAGGCACTGTACGCAGTGCTGGACGTTGAGGCTACTGGAAGCCTAGACTTAGGAGAGACCAATAGAAACATGAAACGGCTTCCACCTTTCCCACTAACTCCGCCAACGCATAACTATTAGTATATATTTTGGCATGTGTATACATAATGGAGGATGAGGTATGTATGCTTCTATTCTAGTCTTTCCTTGCTATCTTGGTTTTAAGCTTCATATGGCATGGGTATTACTTACAGCAAGAAGACAGTTATTTGCAGCCTGTTCCTAATAATTTTTGCATTGGCCATAGCCAATTTCTTAAACAAATATCCTACACAAGCCAGGACATGTAGAAATCTCATGAATTTTGGACTTACTACCAAGCTGAAAAGTATATTCAAACACATTTTATTCTCTATTACTGTTGCAAAGCTTTCAGAAAAATTGAAAGAGGTCTCCTTTAAAGATTTCCTGTCCCACATTGTTGTGTTGTTCCTTTTACACGAATTAGTAGGAAGAGAAAACATACGCAGACTTTCAAGAAAAAAAAAAATTTAACTTATTTCTAGGTATTTAGAATATGTTTCGATTTCAGAAAATGCTTTTTGAGCTGTAGTAAAACCACAATTGAATTGAAATAGCTTTTTCCAGGTGTATAAAACTTATTCATGTCAACAGAAATGCCATGGCTATTTCAAGTTAGTTAATAAGAAAGCAACAAGAAGAACAACAAAATTCCCTTCTACAGTCTTCTGTCTGTAGCACGTTTGTTAAATGCTATGTGCTGGTTTTGCCAGGGATAGAGTTAAGTTTCTTCATAGTAGCTAGTATGGGGCTAGGTTTTGGATTTGTGCTGGAAACAGTGTTGATAACACAGGGATGTTTTAGGTACTGCTGAGCGGTGCTTACACAGAGTCAAGGCCTTTTCTGCTTCTCATACCACCCCACCAGTGAGTAGGCTGGGGGTGCACAAGAATTTGGGAGGGGACACAACTAGGACAGCTGACCCCAACTCAGCAATATAAAAGCTGGAGGAAGAAGAAGGAAGGGGGGATGTTCAGAGTGATGGCATTTGTCTTCCTAAGTAACCATGATGCGTGATGGAGCCCTGCTTTCCTGGAGATGGCTGAACACCTGCCTGCTGGTGGGAAGTAGTGAATGAATTCCTTGTTTTGCTTTGCTTGTGCGCATGGCTTTTGCTTTACTTATTAAACTGTCTTAAGCTCAATCCATGAGTTTCCTCCGCAACTGATTCTCTCCCCTATCACACCGGGGATGACTGAGCGAGCAGCTGTCTGGTGCTTAGTTGCTGGTTGGGGTTAAACGATGACATGCTAGCACAAGGTCACTACTTTTTGCTTGTAGACATGGGAGAATAGAAGGGATCATAAGGAAAAGAACCATTAAATGAGAACAAAAATGACCAAGAAAATATGGTAATAATATGTCAGTTATAAAAGTTTTAATGACCTACATTCCAGTAGTAGTAGTTATTCTTCCCTGTAGAAACAGAAGAAAAGAGGAAGGAGGAATCCCGGTCAAGATCTGGACATAGTCCAGAGTGAAACAGGTTTCCACTTGCATTAGACCAGAAATACTCTCTATATTTTTAATGTTGTCCTCCAACGTCTGTCCAGTCAGCTGCCTGCACAGTGCAATTGCCAAAAAATACAAGTCAGTACCAGATAATATAAATGGGACTATCACTGAGATCTGAAGCATTAATAAGTACAGGTGAGCACTGAGAAGACCCCTTCCTTTCAAAGCAGGGAGGAGATTTTTTTTATTGTTCTGATCCTGGTTGTGCTGGAGGAGAAATAAAGACAAAAAATCTCAAGAGGCTCATCTTCAAGAGCTACTGTCTAATTCTGGAGCATATTTGATTTCAAGACTGCCTTACTGGTAGCTTGAGCAGCCCTAACATTGTAAGGTTTTTCCTTTCTTCCTGAACAAAAACTGCCTGTCTCCTAAAAGGCAGAAAAGGAACTTACTCTGCCGCAACCACTATCTGCCTTGTACTTAGCCACAACGGAGGAAAAGAGAAAGGCTGTGATAATTCCTGCCCTGCAATGTCATCCTGTACATGAATGAAGTAGCAAAACACTAGGAAGGCTCTCTTGCACAGCGTCATCCATAGTTATACATACAGCTTTTTGGGAAAAGGCTTGCCAAAGGACAGGTGAACTTCCAGATATCCTTCCATCTTCCTGATCCACTATAAATTTTGTGCTTTGTCGTGGTTTAACCCCAGCCGGCAACCGACAATTAAGCACCACACAGACACTTGCTCACTCCCCTCTGTTGGGATGGGACAGAGAATCAGAAGAGTAAAAGTGAGAAAACTCGGGTTGAGAGAAAGACAGTTTAATAAGTAAAGCAAAAGCCACACGCAGAAGCAAAGCAAAAGCAAAACAAGGAATTCATTCACTACTTCCCACCAGCAGGCAGGTGTTCAACCACCTCCAGGAAAGCAGGGCTCCATCACGCATCGTGGTTACTGGGGAAGACAAATGCCATTACTCAGAACATCCCCCCTTCCTTCTTCTTCCTCCAGCTTTTGTATTTCTGAGCATGACATCATATGGTATGGAATATATATCCCTTTGGTCAGTTGTGTCCCCTCACAACTTCTTGTGCACCTCAAGCCTACTCACGGGTAGGGTGGTGTGAGAAGCAGAAAAGGCCTTGACGCTGTGTAAGCACTACTCAGCAGTAAAGAAAACATCCCTGAGTTATCAACACTTTTCATCAGAAATCCAAAACATAGCCCATACTAGCTACTATGAAGAAACTTAACTCTATCCCTGGCAAAACCAGCACATTCTCTAACCCTTATTCCATACTGTTTACGTCATGCTCAGGTCCCACACTATCCAATACATCCTCATTAACCACCACTTCCCTTTCCATCCTTTAATGTAATATGCAGCTATCGTTCCCTTAGTCTTTGCACTACCACTGTGAATTGTCTATAAAATGTCCACAAAATGTCCATTATTGAGTCATAGAGATAAGAGATAGGAGTGGAAATGGCTCAGTTTATCACAGCATAGGTCATTACCAAACACCATAGCAAAGCAATGCCTTTCACCCAGCACCTAGAACTAATAAACTGCACATAAACACTAACAAACAGCACATACGGCAAGTAAGGTATTATTACACTTAACTCTGAACAAAGCTCTAAAAGGGCATGGTATAACACTGTACTCAACAACGACATGATATGAGCTGTCTGTTTTAACTTCCAAGCCCTCGAGACTCGAAGGAAGAAATCTGATACTCTCAATTGAGCTGTCCAGGTCTCCTCCTACTGGAGCTGGGATTCGAACTATACAGGCAACTGGTCAGAGCCCCTCTCATGCCCCACATTGGGCACCAATAAATCTGTCAAGGTTTAAAGCTGGACTGGCTAGTAAACGTAAAACAGACGCTCTCTATTAACCCTTTCCCTCCCCCAGAAGGGGGAAGGAAAAGAGAAGAGAGAGACTTAACCGGTTGGAAAGTTAAAACAGTTTTAATAAACTATAACAATGAAAAAGAGAATAATAATAGCAATGGAAATAATTAAATATATACAATTATATACAAAACCAAGATCAAGCTCCCCTGATGACGATCATGTCACCACTGGCACTGCAGGAACTGGACTCAGCGGCAGACAAGAATTGGATGTGGGAACACATGGATTGGGATTGAAAGCAGAAGAAAAACAGGCAGAGTCCTCTTTGGACACCAGCCATAGAAGAAGAGAATGTGACCCTCGTGATCTTTCAGCTTTAAACTGAGAATGACACGTATGGAATGGAATACTTCACTGGTCAATTTTGGGCCACCTGTCTTGTCCGCTCCTCGCCACAAGCGTGAACCTTTTACGGCCTTTCACTTGTGGACCATAAGAGACTTGGCAATGACCTTTGTTTCTGTAAGAATAAGTATAAGCAAGAGCCTTTCTGCATACCATACATACCGTTACCTTAGTAATAACTATAAAGCTCAAATGTTATTCAATCCCAGAAGTGGACACTGTCTGAAAAACATGTAGTCATCTTCAGAAAGTGCAGTTACTTAGAAGAAACTTAACTGAAAGGAAAAATCACTGAAAGAAAAATTGATTCTATCCAAGTCCAAGCCAGGACAGCCTTTAACCATCTTAAGAGCTAGTATCAACTGATAAGCTCAATGCTAATAATGACAGAGAGGCAATAGAACAGCTAATGTATCCCATTATTTTCATACTACTCAAGTGACTAGTCCTTGCTGCTCTACAGTACTTTTTCAGATACATTAGCCAGGTCTAAGAATTGTCTGCTGATGACTCGGGTGGTCATTGATAATTTTATTCCCCTTTCATTGTAATATTGTAATATTTGTACTATTTTAAATGAAATTGAGCCATTAGATAGCAGACTACGTGAAACGATTATGTTCATAGGATTGGACTATCTGAACTTTGTTTTTAGAAAAGTAGAATGTGGATCTTGAAAAACACTTCAAAAATACACTCTGGGACATTATAATGAAATCCAGCACAAGAATACTAACCTTAATTGATGTTTATTTGTAAATAATGTTTAATTTTACTCATAAGTGTTAATTAATTTGATTAATTTGTAGGACTAAAAGTCAAACACAATGTGTTTCATGCTGTTCCCTCCATAAATCTAGGATTTGGCTTGCATTTCAAGGAGAAATATTATCCAGACTATGGATTGTTTTCCCTCCAGGAGAAAATTTACAATGTGTGTTGGTTGGCAAATGATACATTGCCAACATAGCTTTCTCTGGCATCTGTCCACTAGCTCAAAAGAAAGAATTAGCATTGTCCTTCTGCTTGGCAAAGGAAATTAAGTAGTATCAGAAACTTGGTTGTCTCAACTATTACAGAGCTTCCACAATTACATCATAAAAAATCACACACACACACAAAAAATTCCATTAATGAAAACAGAAGCCATGTAATTTTTTGTCTCAAAACCCTTCTTTTGCCCAGCCTACTCAGACAAGAACAGTATGCATGCATTACATTCCTTTATTAGCTTGTGCACGATATCTCGATATTTTTGGTCAAAAAGGATGGCAAGCAGAGTGCAGATGTAGCTCCCTCCAGATTTCCCACAGGATGAATATTCAATCTTGACACACATAGCTCTGCTAAAGAGCAATGAACTGAAAGTGATGTCAACTGTTATCACCCAAAGGTGAGGATTCTTACTCTCAGCCAACAGAAACAGCAGACTGCTGCCCTCTTAAGCAAAGAGGATGCAGGGACTAAGCTGTGAGCCACCTGAGCACCACCCAACCTCCAGGCTGCACTCCTCTTTTGGATATGCTGCAACAAGTGTTGTCCTTTACTTCAGGTGGTATATGTTCTCCAGCTCTGTGCAATCCTATACTGGTAAGCAGAAAATAGCACCTCTGCTAATGAGAAGATGCTTCTGTTACTGAAATGTTCTGGTGCTCACAACTTAGCTACATTTAAATTTGGTAGGCAGTAAAATTTTCATGGGGATTTCTTTTAAAAAATAAAGTGATGAATTTAGAAAGAAATTATTTGCTGGAATGTCAGTTAAAAATGAGGATGACAATTACAAACAGTACAGAAGGAACAAAAGAATACAATGTATTGAAGAATTTCGAGTTATTTATCTGACAGAGATTTACATAGGGGGCCAAACAGTACAGTGGAATGAGCTGCAATGTCATCAACCTTGACCCACTGAAAGCAATTAATGTGACACCAGAGTCAGCTGGGTTTATGAAAAAATGTAACCTCTCTGACCCAGAGATTAAAATAATGACTAGAGTTTCTGAGGTGATATAATAATTCAAGTGCTAAATACTCTGTGAGGGACTGTGAAGGTTCAACTCATATCAAAGTCAGAGGAAACTGTCATTTAGGCCTAGACTCTCGAAGGTACTTAAGGGCTTAACTTTCCTTCCCCCCTGCCCCCCAGCAGCATTAATGCTTTTCTGTATCTGATCATCAAAATCATGTGAGATTATGTTCTCTACCATTAGTAAGATTTTTTTAGCAAGCAGTAAGCCACAGCTTGACTACTCTTGGATAGGTAATAGGAGACCTGTACTTGATTGTTGTTTCATGCATTCATCAAATATGAAATGTGAAAAATGACCTGTTGGCCAATGTACCATTGAAATGTCTTATATTTTGTGACTAAGCAGAATGTGTTACAGTTACAACCATGGTAGTGACTAAGCTATATCTAATCCCTGTTCTGAAAATAACTTATATTTGTTTTATAATTTAAAAATAAGTTAATATGGCCATTTTTAAATTAGTATGTTCATACAGGAACAGTATTTTCTGTTCTACCATTGCAGTGCAGTGTCTTTCTTCTTCTTTCTCTGTCCTTCAACAAGGTCTGTGAAAGAGGAAAGTTGAAAAAATGACTGATCTATGGAAACCACTGTATACAGTCATTTAATCTGTTTTTCCTATTTGGGGGACACAATGGAGTTCAGAAGCCTTTTAGCTAAACTTTGGTTTGACACCTTGCTCAAATGTCTTACTCATTTACAGAGCTTTCTGAATATATTCTAGTTCCAGGTTTGTCACTGATAATTTCAAGTGATTTAGTTTCCTTGTACTTTTGTTTCACTCTCATTAAAAAGAGTAAAAACAGTTGTCACAAGGAAGCTTGCAGAGATGATAATGTATGTGCAGTTTATTTTGAGGCCTTTGGAAATAGAATTTGTTTCTCACACTAATTCACATTCTTTCTCTCTGTGTACCTTCTGCTTGAGATATTCACCCAGTTCCGTATTTTTGCTGGAAAAACCTCCTGAAAGTCAATGGAGCAAGAGTACTTCTGGGGCCAAAAATTAAAGATAATGCCCCAAACCCAGTGATTTCTGCAGTGATATTTGAAAATCTGAAGAATAAGTTGTGTCTGTGGACTCGTTGCTGGTATAAAATCTTAGCAAGACAGGACCTTCCTGAAAAAGCTGTAACCTCCTCATGCTTGACTGTGTACAAATAAGGCAAAGAGAAAGTGAATGGACAAGACTAGTCTAATTATTTTTCTTGTCAAACCAGACCTCTGCTGTACAACATCTCAATATTTAAGTGCCAAAATAGCATCTTATATTGAGGACAGTCAGATGTAACCAAGATAATTTAAATGCACTAGTTAGCTGAGCTTATGCACAAAACCAAGCCAAACCAAAAATATCCTGAAATGTGCTTAGATATATACATGCACAACATCTTTGAGTGATGAAAGACAAATAAACATTTTCACATTATTCTTGTGCTGATCTTGTGAATCAAGCAGGGTAATCACAAGTCAGATTTTCTGTAGACCTCCAGGTCAAAGTTGCTCCCAACAGCTAGCTGAGCTTTGGCACACAGATCACTTCTCTGTGGAAGTCTGAAATTGGACATGCATGCAACAATTCTTTTATTTTAAAAATACCTTTTTTTATTGTTATTTTTAGCACAAGAAACATAGAGATCGTCTTTTCCCTGCAGTGTGTTCATCAGTACTCCTTAGTCTAGGTAAGAATTTCTCATGGTATCCAGAGTTCTCCCATGGAGATTTCCTTTCTTTCATTCTTTGCCTAGCCAACTACTTCACTTCTTCCTTGACTAGCCCCATAGTTTGAAAAAAAAGTTGGAAAGCAGGCAATCATGTTTCTCAATATACACCTTCTTTTCCGTCAAAAGAGAGAACAGTCTATACTCACAAAATAATCAGTGAGAGACCCTTTCAATTATATCTCATGTTTTTGGCAGGTGATTTCTGAACACACTCATCACCTCATTAAGGTTTCTCTTCACCAAATTAGTTTTAAAGAAATGATTTAGTAGCCATCTTTTGGTTAAATATGCTCTGTTTAAACGCATGATCTTCAAAGGTGCTATTCCTAAACCAAGCACAGTAATTTCTCATGTTCCCCTTCTCAGTCTCCCACTCAAGAAGGAGGCAAAAGTCAGGAAAGAGGGCAGATACTGTGATACAGTTCACAGGTGAATAGAAAAGTGTAAACACAAAGAGGACTTAGTGTAAGGCAATAAAAGCCTGTTCAGATTCTTTGAATAACACCAATGATGTCAGCATAGAGAAGTAGATATGTTTTGCAAACAGTCAACAGTATAGGTAAGTGCTGTTACAACTTTGTTATAGACTCTGCTGAATGAGTGCTCTGACCTCTGCAGTAAAAATCATTACTGGCATCAAAAACTGTATTTGTGTGTGAGTATACATATCAAGGCTTACAATAAATAAAACTGCGCTCAGGTAATTTGTTATATTTTGTCAAGGTATATGGATAAACATATGATATATTTTTCTTCTTTTAACGCTACATTAGCCCACCATATTTAAGTAACAAGTAAAAAATATATTTATATTAATTTTTTAAACTTTTTTTTTCAGGTGGCTTGTCTCATGTAAATTACACAATCAGTATTCATCAGAGTACACAGATTAGTTTGCGCAAAATAAGTTACTTATTCAGCTGGCAGAAAAGCAAACAAGCTTATAGGGAAGCAGAAATTAAGGAAGATGGTGGGATGCTGATAGTTACAAATACAAGAAGATTTGGAAATTAGAGTATTGGGGGAATACAAGGAGTGCTTTCTTTTACACAGTCACATTGACACAGTGTTTTAACTACTTGTGTAGGAGCAGCATAAGCCAAAATGCCAGATTTAACATTTCTTGATTGTTAGTTGTTATTTCTTCTTGTATTTAATTTTTGCCCACCTGTTTGGGTGGCAGTGTTTCAGGGTAAAAACAAGGACTTAAGAACCTGAAATTGTATTTCCAGCTGAATTACATACCTGTTCTTCATCTCTGTAATTAACTGTATTGTCAGAAAGACTCTATGAATTCCTTAAAGAGAATCCTTGAACTGCTTCAACATACATTCTTAAAACTAATCACATTTTACACTTCATGCTATGTGTTTTGCATATTTATTGTTGAAAGCACATTGTCCATTCAGAATAGTTTATCAGACAAACAGGTGGAATTCCAGTTTCATAAATGTTGGCTGCTTGGATCAGTTTCTTGGTACCACTTCATTGTCCCTTTTGAAGCCCTTCTACAATGGAAACAAAGAGAAAAACTGGCTAAAATTTCTCTGTCTCCTTTACTTCCACCACATAACCTCAGGATGGTGTATGATCTGATCTGTGGACACTATTTAGGCTGCCCGTAACTATACCCGTGGCCATACCCAAAAAGAGGATCAAGGAAACAAGTTTCCTGACAGTAGTGCCTCCTCTTTTTTGCTGGGAAAGTTGAATGCAGAATACAGAGATAATTTGGCCCTGTATGATCAAGTCACAAGAAGAGTAAGACTCAAAATATGAAAAAGTTATGCGATATTTTGTTTACTTGTTTGATTTACTTTGCTTGCTTTTGTTTTTAGCCAAGCATAACAAGCATCTGGGGTTTTTGGTTTGGTTGTGTTTTTTTTTTAAATATTCCAATTAGCTTAACTAAGGAGTAGAAGAGTAGCTCCAAAAATCAGAATTTAACAACTTTTTAAAATGGTACAAATCTTTTTAGATTTTCATTCCAAGTCAAGGACTTCGCCAAGATTACATAATGAGCTAGTGACAAGAATAAATCCTGTCAGTATGTGTTTTTCTATCTTCAGCTTTCTCATAACATACCAAGGACCCAAGGACCTACAAACCACTGCTCTTAACATTAGTGATGTTTATTCATATATTATCCAGTAAGTTAAGTGAAGAGATCATAATATTTTAAGAACAGATTTTTTTATAAAATCTGTTGTGTCTTTATCATTGAAATCGAGTAATTCGTCCTTTTCACTTGGAACTTTATTATTCTGCTAAATATGTGTGCATCTTAGAATATAGTGGGGAACAATGCAAACAACTTGTTTTGTTAAAATATTGACAAAATGAGGTCATGATCCAATATTGTTATTGCACTGCCACAACAGAGAACAGTATTATTTATTATATGAAAGCAAAGGTAATTCTTTACATTCTCTCCTTGCAAGCTTTTTTCATAGATCTAATTCTCTCATTGAGAAAGGCAAAGGTCTGACTTGTGTCAGGAAATTCAGCTGTGATGTTTCCCTTTTTACATGCTATTTTTTCAGTAGTTTGCATTCAGAGGAGATAACTGCTACCCTTTTCAGAACTGGATAGTAGGAAGCAATCAATATTTCAAAAAAAATCTTAGGGAACATGCTGCTTTTGTGTGTCTTATGGTGTCTTTTGATACTCCTGAAGAGTGTTTGTTCTCTTCAATAATCTAGCCATAGACTTGACCCTATCAGTCCTTTAAAAGGAATGACTTCTTTAATTCTTCTTTTCTGAGCACTGTTGTGTGAGAGAAAACGTTTTGGGTATGTGTGTTGATTGAAAAGGTTCCTGAAACTCTGAGCAAAGGAACTGTTTCTTATTGTTTGCTTTGTGACATGTTCAAGGAAAGAGAACTTGAAATTCTTTGCAAATACATAGGATTGAATAAAAAATAATGGACAAAAACTGTTCCCAAAACACCTAACTCCACATTCAGTTTCTTCCTTAATGGAAGTAAACTGCAACCTAATCACAGGTATTTTAAAGAATTCTTCTTCCTGTACTATTGTGAGTTGACCCAATTGTGAAATGTTGAAGCAGGTTAAATTAGCACAAGTAGAAAACTGCTGCAATGTAGATGTGCTGCTTCTATGCACCAATCTATCTTGTTTAGAGGTAGCCAAGATAGTACTGTATGACTCTGTATTGTGCATCTTAAGAAATCAGTTAGCTATATCAAAATGTAGAAAACTGTATTTAGCACCATCTGTATTCTTATATCAGAACTTTGTCTAAATGTGATTTTTATGTTAAAGGTTGAAGTCAACAGTGTCAAATCTGGATGTTAAAATATATGTGTCTAAAAATGAAATTTGATTTCTAAAAATTGCCTTTCAGAGTTAAATGGGAGAGGCAAATATTTTGTATCATTGAAACAAAGCTACCTATACTTACCTGTCTGTACTATGCATAGTGCAGAACCTTCTTCAGTACGTAGAAGGCAAAATTTCTATTATTTCAGTGTTATACTATTACAAAAAAACCTCTTTTCCTTAACATATTACTTTTAAATATGACAGAAACAAATAACTGTGGCTTGAAAATGGTTAGATGATAACTCTTGCTCTTCTTTTCTCTTAACTTGGGTAGTGTCTTCCTCACTAAAAAAAGACAAAAATTCTCAATGTTTAAATGGGATTGTGGGAGCCTTCATCTAGGCATTCAGGTTAAGAAAAGTCCTTTTTATAACTAGATATGGGGTTTTGTTCTCTTTGTGCACGTATGTAGATTTATTCTGTAATAGAGTGATTACTGATATAAAACCCAGAAAAATTATTTTTGTGCATGTACGTCTTGTACTTGGTCAGAGGCAAGCCTATGAATTTCCATTTTCCATATGTGTTGTCCTAGAAGGTACCATCCTGTATCTAAAGCAATATTAAAAATCCATAAAGGCTGCAAAATCAATATCTTACAAGGTAAAGCAGAGCTTCCAAATGCATCTGCTTTGGAGAAAGCAAAGTTTTCACTGAAGAATGCTTTTCCATCAAATATGCCTTTGAGTGATTATGAATAGATCTTGTCCAACTTTCTACTGAACCTTCCTGAGGGCAGGGATGCTGTAAACCATGAGTTCTGGACATTACGCAATCTGTTTGTAGATCTACCCCTGAGTCAAGAGCCCATGAAACTACAGCTTTGCTCCCTCTGGGGCAAACGTCCACCATGGATCTGTCTCTAGTTGGATTCTGCAGGGTACCTGACCCTAGAGTGGCTGCACCTGATAGATCTTCCCTATATGTGGTCGCTCTCACAGCATTTCTGTAGTTCTGCAGTGGCCTAGTGGATGCTCCTCAGGTTAATGACTGTTATTAGCACCAGAACTGTCATGATCTTAAATTTCACCCAGCACTTACAGTATCCAAGGAGTTTCTAGTTCACTGAAAAATGACTTCTGCCCAACTTAAATTGAAACCAAATGTAAAACCAGGACAAAATAAAACACACTGTAAATAATGACATTTCTATCAAAGTAAAAAAAATTTTTACACCAGCTATTCATGGGGAATGGTGTGCATATGATCACTTTTTTTTTCCCCCAGAGCACTCTTACCTCATTCAGCAGATGCGTGTTGCTTTGACGTTCTTATTTTTTATGTTTCCCTTTAATATGTCATGTCAAACTTCACTTAATGCACACTACCCACCATTTGCACTGAACAAAAATATATAAATTTTCTCCCAGGAGTTTCTGTGGTGATCTCATTGAAAATTTTTAAAACATTAATGACTATTTTGTTTCAATGTCCTAGCACAGGTTGATATTTTTGTTATTTCAAATTCATTGCTAGGAAACTGGAGATTCAAGACAGTTGATATCAAAGTCACTAATTTCTCTTGGTTTTTTAATATAAAGTATCCGTATAGAATCTGGTTTCTTTAAAGTTCCTACTGTGCACAGTGCACAGAAACAGCACCAAGGATATTAGGGTATGGAAGATAACTCTGCTATCTAGTTTAACTGCCTAGGTTGTCAGCTGAGTTTCCACGTATTGTCATAGAATCATAGAATCATAGAACATCTCAAGTTGGAAGGGACCCATAAGGATCATCAAGTCCAAATCTCTCCTCCTCACAGGACTACCTAAAACTAAACAGTATGTCTAAGAGCATTGACCAGATGGTCCCTGAAGTCTGACAGGCTTGGTGCTGTGACCGCTTCCCTGAGGGGCCTGTTTCAATGATGGAACACCCTCTCTATGAAGAACCTTTTCCTAATGTCCAATCTGAACTTCCCCTGATGCAGCTTCATTCCATTTCCTCATTGTCCTATTGCTGGACACCAGAGAGGGGAGATCAGTACCTCCCCCTCCACTGTCCCCCTTGAGGAATTACAGACTGGCATGAGGACTCCTCTTGTCAATATAGATCAAGTAGATCCTCTAAAGAGACAGAAGTCTGAGCATGACAGTTTTCTTTGTCTGCATACTTACTCTAAAATGTTTGAGTTCATACCATGTTAACACCTTGTTAACTGGTGTTCAGAGAAGTTTCACCAGCTTTTGTAGAATATGTGAGTCAAAATCTAGGTATGTTGAACAGAGCATCCAGAAAGTAAAAATATATCGTTATCAAATCATGCATGAAAGACTATTTAAGTGATTTGGCATGATAACATAAACGAAGCAAAGCTTAAATCCACATTCTTCAGTATAGCACCTAATCTTGACATTGAAAGTATTTTTTTCATTCATCTGCTTCAAATACTTCACACTTTTCAGTGTCTTCAGTAAAGGAGGCACAGCTGATCCAACTTAATTCTCTCTACAGTCCTTATTCATCACTGAGAACTTACATCCAATTCACAAAATAAGCCAGGAAGTTAAAATGTAGTATCAGCCTACAGATAGACTCAAGGTATGTGATAAACAAGACAAGCAACTAAAAGACTGTATGTGTGATCTGCGTTCTAAAATTTACAAAGCTTTCAAAACAACCCCAAAGGTGCGAAGGCCCAGACCCACACAGGTGACCACTTGATAAGTGATCCTGAATTTCCTTGCATATGCTGTAGCTGCAGAAATCCCTGCAGGCCAACAAATTCTTGCTAAGTATCTCTAGGGATACTGAGATACCATACCATTGGGTTCCTTCCCCTCCAGTCACAGTTCTTTGTTTCAACTTCTTCAATTGGTTTAATCTATTCTTTCATTGTAATTTGAGTCACTCTTCTGCTGCTGGCATCCCAAAGAAGTACAAAACCATTACGGATTTCATATGAATATATGAAAAACTCAAATTCTTTGACATTTGAAAGCAGTTTCTTTCTTGGCATATTGTAGAAATGGTTGCAAAGAGGGTGCTATTTTCCACAGAAGAACAAGATTGATCTATTTTTTCTAGTGTTTTCTTTATTACTACAATCTCAAGAAAAATCATTGTATCTTAAAATAGATGTAATCTACCAAACGGAAGTTTTTTTAAATTTCTGCATCTGAACCCGCAAGCACTAGTTTTGTGTATAAAAACATGATAAGACTGATTATAATAGAGGGAATTGTTTAGATTTACGGCCGTTGGAGCAGTTTTGTAATGTGTCAGGGCTATCAAAAATGTGTACAGCTGCACATGATTTAGCAATTAGCAGTGTCCAAAGCATCTATCTCTGGCAGATGTTTCAGAAGCTGCTAATTTTAAATTGCATCAAAAAGAATTTTGCGTGTAAGAGAACACTCTGGTCTTGTGAAATACAAAATTATTAGCTTAACTTTTAAAGTGTTTTAAAAGGAATTTTTTAAATAAAAAAATGTTTGAATAAGCAAAAATCTGTTATGTCAACAGGAAAATTAATTAAGGCTGTATGTTCATGCTAATCTGTGTTTGAGTAGTATTTTCTTTTAGTAAATGAAATAAATATTATGCTTTGAGGCTTTAGATACTTAGTGGATGTGTCTGTCCTTAAACACTATAAAGCATCTCTGTGTTTGTAAGTCTTACTCTCTCTAAAGTCTACAAATGTTTGTGAACATTTCAGGCAAACTTCAGGCCCAAATAATCATTTCAATCTATCTTGAAGAGACTGTGTACAAGTCTATGTGTACATGGTACAAAGCTATGACCTTTATGCAAGAAATAAGTGAAAAATAAAATAATTCTACTACAAATTCAATTTGCTAATGGTACTAATGCAAATCTTTTCATAGCAATGAGATGTTAAAAGGCCAGTGCAGGATGATTTGGCTTTCTGAGATGGACAATTTGCACTCTTTTAGATCAGATTTTGGTGTTAAGTGTGTTGACATATCCTTTCCTCATTGTGATTCAGGGACTAAAGTGAGAAATATGTAATAATAGTGTTTGAACTGGCAGGGAGGAGGGGGTTGGTTTGTTTGGGTTTTTTGTTTGTTTGTTTGGGGTTTTTTTGGTTGTGAATTGGTGATGATTTTCCAGAAAGTTTGGTAAAGAAGGGAAAGATCCTCTTAATTAGTCGTATTGTATTCCAGTGTCATGAGGGAACTTCTGTTCCTCATGTGATCTTACCTACGAATTTTGACATTGCTGGTTGCTGGGTAAATCCAGCTAACGTTAACAAAGTTAAAGGTTTATCAAGGCAATTATATAGTACTACTGTCAGAAAAAAACTTAAAAAAATAAGTTTTTATACTTCAGTGAGTCTTTGGAGCTTCTTCTGTTAATTTATGCAAAATTAGCTACAGCTCTATGTATGAAGATAACATTTTTATGTATTTTAGGGCAACAGCACATTCTGAAGTTGATAGTGTACTGTAAAAAGAAAGGTTTTATTTTCTAATTTTTTCAGGACATTTTTTATATTTATGGCTACAAGTACATTATTACAGTTCAATACAGGACATGTGAACATAGAAGTCAAACATTTTCAGGTCAGAATAAACTGCAGGAAATAACATCAATTTTTTTATCCAGTCTAATTTTCTAATTTTTGACCTGACTTCCCTCTGGATATTAATTTCTGAATAAAAGAGGAGAAAGGTAGGAAGAGTAGAAGATAATTAATTTCAAAAGGATTTAAGAGTACCTTTCCCTTATGATTCACTAGTATTGGAAAAGTGTTACCTTAGCTCTAGATTGCATCTTTCTGAGAACAACCTTTAATTCAAAGAATTGAGATAAAGTGTATGACTAATTAACCTAACAATGCTATATTGAACGTGATCTATTCTTTTTTTGAAAACTAGCAATTTATTATTTTTCTTCTTATTGAAAATCAGCTTTCTGACTCTGTTAACAGGGCACTCAGACCATTTGCATTAAACTTTCACTATGCATTCTTTTATTAGCTATTGTAAATTTCACTTGTAATATGGTGCATAGATCAGGTTTATTTTCTAACATAGTAGGCTGCCAAAAGGAAAAAAAAAAACCTCCAGTATAATCCCTTACAGAATCAGTATTATCTAGCTGTCTGCAAAAGCAATCAAGTTCGCGCTTACAATATTTGGTCACTTTTGTATTTATTCTGGTTGATATGTAATGGAATTAATCACGTTCAAAAGGTAAAATGTATGTAACTTCATATGGTATGTTCATTAAAAATAATACAATCAAGATATAGCACATTTCATTTACACTTTGATAAATCAGAAGTAATTTCATTTAAAATATATGAATTACACTGGGGTTAACTCAGTCCCATACACAATTCAGAGCAGGGAATTGTGTAAAACATATGGAGTATAAACAGCTCATATCTTTAGTAGACTGTGCATGGCTTGCCTATGCAAAATGTTTTATTTTACTTCTGTCTCCTTAGGTTTTGACCTGAGTTTGCACTTCCGTTGTGCCTTGCTCTGTGCTGTCTTTCAATGTGGAGAGTGAAAGTGAGAAACAAAAATTTTACGGACTATGTGCACAACTAGCACAAGCCTTCACCTGCAGAGTGGATAATATTAGTGGTAATCCTTTGGCTCTGGTGAGAGCTCTCTTCAGATCCACAGAAACCCTAAGCTAACCTTACTAAAGAGTCTCTCTTTCATCTTTATTTTCTCACATGAGTTGCAGAGCTTCTTTAAGGACCATGCTGTCCTTGGTTATGACCCTTATAGTTTAGCCAGTCTCTCCAGAGAAAAAGTGGTAAATAGAATTCTCTAAAATGTCAACAGGGGATCTATGGAGCTTGCTTTAAAAATACAGATTATAGAGAAAGCAATATTACATGAAAAAATCCTAAAGAGATGATGCAATTTTCTATTAAAATACGTAAATAAGAAACATATTTAAGTAAGTATATTAAGAATTTTAAATAAAGACATGAGCTAAACATGCAAGGCTAATTTGAAGACAATATTTTGCATAGACTGTCTCATAGGTCTTTGAAATTTGTGTAATTTAAACTCTGCTTTCACCCTCCAGTTTTTCAAAAGTTTCTGTGTTTTGCTTGGGGTTTTTTTGGTGTGTGTTAGAGAGAATTTGTTGTTCCTTCTTATCTTTTACAGTTTTCATTTTGCCTTAGATCCAGCAAAATATTTTTGTTTTCATTTCATATCAATATATATATATTCTGTTTTAGTTGGAAGATTAGAGTTAAGAATATTCAAACCCCAAAACTCAGCCTCCCCATCAAAACTTCTGAGTTTTTTCTGGGTTTATACCAAATTAATAAATCTGAAAGACATGGACATATTGTTAAAAATTCTTCTCATTTTTATGGTGTATTTCCACAAACATGTTATCTAGCCTGAATGGTGGTGACTGCAACTTGGTAAGCAATGGCAGTATATCTAGCACTGTACAAGACATAATATGTGTATGTTCTCTGTTTCACAAACTCATAGGGATATTTTGCTGAGCTCCTGACTTATAAGAAAACCTGAGAATCTTTCTCAGTTTTCCTGTGAAAACTGAACACACCTCTTGCTATAATCAATTATAGCAGTGGCATCAGGCAGGTTGCAACACAGATAACACTGACTAGTTACTGCAGCTACAGCAGTGTGAACTTTTGTAGCGCACTCATGCAATTGTGTGAACATCTGCTTTTATTACTCTTCTACTTCCCTGCTTTTCAAAATGTGAGCAGTTTTTTATTATGTTCCGTACTGAGCAAAGCCATCAATTTTAAGCATCTTTTTCACATTTGCTGCAGAATGAAATCATTTCATCAAACAATCTGTATAATTAGAGTACTTTATAGCTATCTGTATCAAACAATTAGTGTATTAATTGCTGAGGGTTGGACTGTAGTAGTGAGCGTGTAAGCAAAATTTTATAAAAGTGATTACATTGTTGAAAGTGTAATGAACAGGAATGGCATTTCTATAGACAATGAATCCTTTTCTCCAGAACCCAAGAAAAAAGCTTTCTGATTTTCATTATAGATAGTCAGTTGTTTATCCTCAGGGGATATTTCCCTTTCTATATCTCAAATTTTCTCTTTAGACTTGAAAGGCCCAATTCTAATTTGGTTTATTTAGGTTTTACTCTAAAGGAAATAAATAGGTTTCAAAAAAGTTGATCTGCATTTATGAAGGCATAACTGGTAGCTTACTGTGGCCCAGAGTCTTTTGAGCAACCTCTGAGGGTTCACTGAAAGTTAGCCTCTTGTCTTGCTGCTGTGATTTCTTAACAACTAAGTATGGGATGCTTAGCAGCAATGTGAGTTTGTTGACAAGTACTTAGCTTATTATTTTAATCGTTAGGGGTTTCAGAACACATCTGATTTGTGTCATGCTTTTGTACATACATAGCCTGTTAGTTAAACTGAGAGGGCTGTGTTGTGCTTCAAGAGAGTTTTTCTAGTCTTCCTTTGCAAACTTATGAATAGCTTCATCATCCTCCAAAAGCATGAACTGTGCAGTCTCACCTGTGGTAGGTCAGGCCCACAAGCAAACACTCTTGAGACAACAGCCTTTGCTCACCACGCTGATAATTTGAGGTTCTTTAAAGCAGAAATGCCCAGCTACTCTACAGTGATACTGTGACTAGCTCATGAAAAGGAACAAGTATATCTGTCTGTCTTTATAGTGTTTGTTTTCACTGTATACTTTTTAAAACTCAAAAATGAAATTATAATTTTCAATTTTAAATATGGAATGCATTAAGCATGCTAGTATTTATTTATGTCTTCCTGAGTGAAGGACTGGCAAACTGGAGCTCTTTGCCCTATGGAGTGGAGATCTGCAAAGGCAGTATCAGGAAGGAAAGCATCAAGGATACTATACTCCTCTCTTCTACCTCTGTTTTGATCTCATGAAGTGTGATGATTCAGCTCTAGAGACAGATAGGTGATCACATAAAAAATCTTTGCTGTGGGACCTGAAAACATTACACAGATCCTGCAGATGCACGTGCCTTAGGCTCTGCATTGAGGTGAGGCAGAGTTATGTCCTGTGCTTTCTTGCTCGATGGGTTCCCATGTAAATGAAATTTGTGTGGGCAGGTTAGATAGGAGTTGCAGAATATTCAGAAAGGTGGTTAATCTGAATGAAAAAGGGAACAGCGCTGTGAAAGATGCAGAAAAACAGACCTAAACGAGAGTGCGCACACAGTCACAAGCACAAAGAAAAGCAGCCAATAATACATAGTGATATTTTAAATAAGACTCTCTTCACTACATTTAAAAAGAAACTGATACAGAAGTCCTGTGGCAAATGCAAACTTGCTCAAACTAAAGAGAATTCCAGCATCTGACAGAAGTCATACAGCAAAATAAGTAAAAAATTAGATTGGAAGGCATGTGCATAAAAGAAAGGTAATCTAGAAGCACGTGCATCGTTTCATGAATCTGTGCATCTAGATGCATCTTTAACGTGAGTTTTTGATGTAAGCGGTTTGATCCTCAGCAAATTTGATCCTCAGCAAATTCATGAAAACACTAAGGACACAGTCCAGAAAAGTTGCTCTATTAAGATTTAGGTCACACTTAGGATATTTGTTAAGTTTGTTTTAGGATGTGAAAGTGATGAAGTCACCCAGCCTCTGAATTTGCTCAGTAACTCAGCAGGTGTCTTTTTTTTTTTCCTTTTTTTTTGTCAGTGAAACAAATGGGGTTTGAATAAGAAACAAATTGAGATATTCCTGTATGGAGACTTATATTTCTAACTACTGAAAAAAAAAAAAAAGAATTGTTATCTTTATTGTGTTCCATGTAGCAGTTTTATATCATCGTTGGGTCTCAGTTTATGTTTTTCATGTCAACACTAATACCCAGTTTTGGGAAGTAAAATGTGTCAATTTAACATAAAATGTTAGTAGAAATTATTAGGAGATAATACACTAGCACTAATTATGCACCTGACTAATGATCCTCTGTTTTTGGAAGTATTTCCTGTGCCAGTCAACAGAGTACATATATATCTTGTGGAATTAGCAAGCACCTATCATCTGCTTAAAATTGATAGGGTTTATTTTTCCTTGCTTCGTATTGTATAATCTAGCATAACCAAATGTCTCCACATCCAGGGCTAAACAAGAACCAGTTGTTCTATCACCGAATGCCTCCTCCCCAGCTGAGAAAGGGAATTGGGAAAATGGAAGGAAACTTGTGGGTTGAAATGGAAACATTTAATAAAATAAGAAAACAAATATTAATACAGAATACACAGAGTTATACTCACCCCTATGGTGGTCGTGAGCTGCACACTCCCACCAGTGAATGCCAGATGTCAAACACTGCGAGGACCCTAGCTTCAGTGAAAGCGAGACGGTCACAATGAACAGGAGAGCAGGCCTCAGGAGCAGAATGACAGGCGAGACGCGCCAGGGATGAAGACTATTGAGAAGAGAGGGCTGTCCCCAGCAAACTTTGCAATTTATAGTGAACATGACATTTATGGTATAGAACACTGCCGTTGGCCAGCCTGGGTCAGCTGCCCTGACTTTCGCTCCTCCTAGCTTAAGCACCTGGCTAACTTGAAACTGCTAATGGCCTTGATCACCATGGAAGCCCGCATACCATGGATGGCCACGAACTAACACAAAGTGTCTTACCAACTTTGTTCCCACTGTATTGGGTGCTGCAGTCTTCTCAAAAGTGCAGCTTTTCTGAACAGAAAGTTGATACTGTGATTCTATCCCAGTGAAACCAGGACACCAAAATATATAGTATGACCAAAATATAATACTTAAGATTTCCAGAAGGACTGTGTCCTGACACCTAAAACAAGCAATAATTATACCTGTGTTTGGTTTTCCTCTGTATTGCTGATCTTTTAGCTTTATATATAGTAATTAAAGGCATTTTTAAATATATTGATATTAATATTAAGAGCCTCAGTGAAGTCATTTATAGAACAATACCACTTAGAGATGATTTAAACATTTTGATGAAATGTTAAAAAACCTGCCAATCTGACAGTCAAGGTAAACCTGTATGAGCACAGCAGAACTAAGTAATCACACAAGGCAATTTCTTGACTACAGAAGACCTTTAACAGTAAAAATATTTATGAAACTTTATGCTTGTTTTTAAGTTACTTTGAAATTGGCCAGTGAACAACAAAGTAGGAGGGCACAATCAGATGGATAGACAGTTTCTTTAGGAGACATGCTGAAAAGTATTAAAATTCTGTAGGAAAAAGTAGCAACTGAAAGTGAGACAAAACCCATCAATATTATGGGAAAATTTTCATCACTTTTAGTTTTTTTAACCATCTGTAATTTTTAATCTCTATGTTAATAGCTTGCAGGGCAGTGCAGAGCCTGGGGTTTCCTATCAGTAATAGAAAAAATTATAATTACAGGACTACCAGCCATTAAAAGATTTCCCTGAGGTACTTCATTCTTTAAGTTAATGTGGTTCACTTGATTAATTATCAATAGTATTATTTAACATTTTATGTAGTGTTCAGTACTTTAAATAAAGATAGAAATTTATCTACATAAGTGATTTTATCATGTATGGTTTCTATTTTTCTGTTTATGTTTGTTTTAATTCCTCTGTAGGGTCTATGTAGAAAGGATCTCCAAAACACACAAAGAATAATTTATGACTTCTTCCATAAAACTTTGGGAACAGCAAACTGAAATTTTCTGTATGGTTGAAAATATTGTCACCATCCCTAATACAGACAGAACCATGTGCTCTTAAGAAAATCATCTTTAGTTGAAATTTGAAAAAGTTAGATTTTTAAATCCATATCATAACTTCATCACATGATACTTAGAAGTTCTAAGTTAAATGTCCAGTTAGCAATAGCATTTTATAGTCATCATGACTATAAAAGTCTAATATTTGAGACTCATTCAACAGATTTTTAGGAATTTCTTTGTGTACTGCCCAGATCACTCTTATGTATATTAGGTGTAGTTAAAGGGTTTTTTCCATTAATTGCATGGCATAACTTTTTTTAACGGAAAATTTTATATTATTCCCTTCATGCTATTGATGGTAGAATGTTTAATATTTTTGTCTCACTGGTTTCTTTCTTTTGAATTTTATTGGAAATAATTTTGAGATGCTTTATACTTAGGAAAAGAGTCAGTCTCATCCATGAAAATGTGTTTTTCTTCGAAGTATACAGTGCTTGGTTTTGTTTTTCAGCAGCATTTACTATGCACAAACCACAGTCATAAAAGCACATAATGGCTTAGTAAAAGCACTGCAATTTATCATGATAGAATTCTGTGTCCTATGCAAGTAAAATTTCATTTCTGCTGAGTTAAGAAATGAGTGCTCCCTACTGTATTTCACTGTTACCTGTGATTCTGTTTAAGGAAATCTGAATTACTGTTATGAAAAGCAGGAGTTGGTAAGTCTCACAACACTAAAAGAAGGCTAATGCTACCTTGGTTCTCTCCTCTACTTCTTCACAGAAATATGTTTCTAGGCTGTTGGTTTTCTGTGGAGTCACAGAAACTTCACAATGCAATTCTGTACCTCTGGACACTGCAGAATATAGTACACAAGCACATAGTTAAAAGTAAATACCTGCCTAAACTGTTTGTAAATAAAGCACACAAGAAGAATAGCCTTTTTATGGAGAGAGAACGGGTGCAATCCGAGAATAAATGTTTATTCCAATAGTACCTAGAAGTCTTCACTTAAATTTGGAAACAGGATGTCCGATATTTCAGTCTAGTGCCATCATACAAAACATCTTTATTTTTTTCTGTCCTTGCCGAACTAGACTTAGTGCAGTTTTATTGTACTGTGCAAATTGCAAGAGGTCTTAAGACCTCTCGATGGAAGTTGTAGAGGTCATTCTTAATAATTTATGTTTAGGAGATATTTTAGCATACAAAAAGTAGCTGGGGTAAGGGATTCCCATTCTAGATGCTAAAAAGTACTGGATTGTAAGGGAGACTAGGAGAGTTCATGGAAGAGAAATCTGTTGGGGACTTTTCATATATAAAAGTGCCATCTCTTGCTAAGTGCATCCCTGAGCTACAAGTTGTTGAAAACTGGGAGACCACTAAGAAACTCTTGTTTTTTTCTGTAAGAAGACAAGGAAATTCCTGCAGGGTTCTGTAAACTGCAAGTGCTGGGCTGGAGCAACTTCTGGACTATCCTCTTCACATTGTTGTTGTACTTGGAAACCCATATGAAATAATACTATCAGTACATTTGGACTGATTAGTATCACAATATTTTTCTTTCTGCATAGATGGCAAACTGAGAACAACCATCATTAAAAATAACCACAATCCTATAAAATTATTAGTTCTACTCTGCTCTCCTACACATCTCACAAACCAGCCTGCAGAACATCCACACTAGAAGAATGGCTGTCCAGAGATAATATTAGAAGAAATTTCATCACTAATTTGGGCAGCCTGAGTCTTGAGAAGGTTTTGTATTTTTGTATTTGTAAAGAAGGAACGTGAAGCAGAAAGTGTTCTTATGAGTTTAAACTGTATAGTTACATGTGATAGTAGTGAAAATAAAAGTGCACAAACTGAAACTGGTAATGTTTTAACTAAATTTAAATTCATACTTTTTGTGCTTGTGTGCCAGGCCATTTCTTCCAAACCAACTTAAAGTATGAATTTATACCATGTTTACTTCTCTTCAGTAGTGATATTTTTCAGACAATGTAAGGCATACAACAATTGCAAAGTTGCTTTCTCTGCTCTGTTCAAAGAAGTCAGTGTAGTGTAAATTCACATACTAGCCTACTATACATTAACTTCTTTTTACAGATAATAGTTGAAGTAGCAGAATTTTCTCATGTTGGCAGTTTCTGAGTTTCATTTAAGTTTCAGAAAATGAATTTTTTGATGTCCAGAATAATTCAAAGCTTAGTGAGGTGAAATATCACTACAGATCTAAACCTCAGAAAGTCAGGCCTCAATAAATCAAATTTACGTGTTCTAATTGGAGTTACTCCAGCTATCTCAGGGAACATAAAAATGTACTGTCCTGATTAAGTAACTATTTTTCCAAGCTGGTACAAAATTGAATTCAGATCTTGTCCACATAAGAAGATATAGACTGTGCAGGTTTGATGTAATTCAAAACAACAATCCTGTTACCACTAACTCCAGAATGCTTAGATACAGAAAACTTCCTTCCCTTTTGCAAAGGTCATGTGGATTTTTAAAGGCGTTTGGATAAAACTAAAACCAATTCATAAGCCTGCCTTTAGGATTCTGTAGAATTTAGTACAGAGAAAAGTTTCTGTATCATTTATGGCATTCTACAGATTTATAGATAAGTGATATTAAATTATGTATGAAAACTCTCTCATGAATTTGAGCATTATGAAAGGTATTTTGCATGAGGGTCTACCTACAGATACCAGTAAATAGCTGATTTTGCAAAATCCGTGGTTCAGAACTGAAGGGGTTTTAATTTTTCCTCGTCGTTCAATATTATGGTAGCCCAGTGAATACAATTTCTACCACTCCAAGCAGAAACTGCAGGGCTCTGTGAGGCACAGGGTCTGGGGTGCGGGGCTGGCTCAGTCTGGGTGGCTGGCTGCCCTGGCTGCCTGGGGGTGAGTCTCAGCTCCCTGGGGTGTACTGGGGCTGTGTGATACCATTGGTGGTGTGGGCCATGCCCAGGAAAGATACAAAGACAAATTTAAGCGGGCCCAAGACTGAAGAGGACAGGGTCTCTATGATGAACAGAGCACGCCCCTGAGTGAAGTACTTCAGACACTGGTGGTTAACTGAGGAACACTGGAGCTTCCAACCATGGGACCCTGAGGGACAATGGAAGGGTGTACATAACACTAGAGAACAGGTAGGTGGTGGTAGTGCTTTCTGCATAATAATTCTAAGGCTATTGTTACTACCGAGGTTTTTCATTATTAATGCGGGCTATGAGTGTTAGTACTATTGCAATTGGATTAATAAAAACTTTGTTAGTTTTTTATTAGATTGTTAAGATTAATTAGACTAGCTATAAATTCTTGTCTTCATTCCGTAACAGTATTTTGAGTACAAAATTATGTCTGTTTTGTTTTCATATAACTATTCATTTACAATTCTTAAGTGAGGTATTTTTAGTGGGTCTAGTGCTTCACATAAAGAATTTTCAACTCGACTAAGATATATTTAATCTGATCAGCTGAGCATCTACTATAGAATACATACTTTCATTTTTTATGTGCATTAAAAAAAAGTTATCAACAGATGTTCCCTGCTGTGACACATACCTTCTTAAAGTACTCATTTGTCATGATGGATGTTTTATGTTTCATGATGGGGAAGAATGTACATTGTCAGATGCATCCAATTCTACAGGCCCCATCTGAGATATCCTCTGGCCTTAGTCAATATACACAGCTGGTTAGATTATTTTCTAGTTTATTTGGAAGCTAGAGGAAAAGACTGGATGGTTAGGTGCTGTTTTGCAAAGGTAAACATATAAACTTAGATGCCTCTCAGAAATGACTGTATCATTATTTGATGAACAAAGAAATCAAATAATTTCATGGACACTTTTTTACTTATTGCGCTTCCCCTTCCTCCCCCTGCTTCCCCCTGTAACATGCTGAGCAGGCCAAAAAATGGCAATGAAAACAGAAAACATCTCAGTGACTACAAGGATAAGGAAACTGTAAATAAGGGTTCCTCAAATGTGCAGACAAAGCCATTTCTAGTGCTTTTTCAATACTCCTCTGGTAAAAAAAAATTAACAGGAAAGGCAAAGGGAAGAACTGCTCCAGACAGAAGATGTTTCTGAAGCAGGAATAGTTGCTATTTTTAGACTTCTTCAAGATGCAAGCAGTGAATTCAGTAAGATGGAATGACTTATTTCTATTGTTTGGAAGAGAGAGGACAGAAGATTAGGATGGAGAACTAGACACAAAACCCTCAAAAGGAATGATAGTTCTTTCAAGTTTGCAAGAAATACTGTGAACAGAAAGTAACAAAGAAAAAGATATTTATTTCTCTGGCACTTTTGTTAATAAATATTCCTGTTTTGTCTTTTCACATCTACAAACAGTCTTTGCATACACTTAATTTGCTGAACTAAGACAAATTATTTAGCACATGTTTCTTTCAGCCCAAAGAAAACATATGGAGCTCATATTAAGAAATATGTAGTGCAAGTGTATACATGCTAGATGTTCATTTGTGAAGCTTCTCTGGACAAAATCATGGTAAATTCTTCAGGTTAAACTAAATAACATCTTAGTCAAAGCCCTTAATTGAAGTCTTCAAGAAAGTAATTCAGCTCTTTTTCAGTATGTGTAGGTGTTTCTGAGATTTTTTCCAACTATTCTAAGAATTATTCTTCCACTGATCTGTAACTCATATTCAGAAATTCCTAACTACTTTCAATACAACATTTAATTTTACTTTTGCAATGCACTACACCACTTGGAGATTAATGTATGTTATTAGAATTCTAGAATAATTTAGATTGGAAGGGACTTCTGGAAGGCATGCAGCCCAATCCCTGACTTACAGTGAAGCCACTATCAATGAAGTTGCTTGGAGTATTGTCTAACCAAGTTTGGATCTTCCACAGTCTTTCTGGGCAGCTGTTTCAGTGTTTGACCACCCCCACTATCTACATTTTTTTCCTAATATCTAGACAGAATTTTCCTTGTTGCAACTGGTGTCTGTTGCCTTTTGCCCTGTCACAGAGGGTCAAGCTGAAAGAACTGCAAATTGCAGTCACCCCATTAAATCTGCAGTTCTCTATCATGCAAGTAAATGTAGAATTCTATATTGGTATAAAGTTTTATTCACTGTTATAAAATCACAGCTCTGCTGGTATTTAATTCACATTAAAATTGACAGTGAGAAAATTTCAGCACTTCCTGGAGGTACACCTCTGGCTCTGTCTTCAGTTTCAGTAGTTGCAGATAATAGGAGATGCTCCTATAATTTTCTCTTCTTGAGCCTGGACAAATCCAGTTCTCTCACCCTCTCTTCCCATGCCATGTGCTTGAGCACTGACCATGTTAGTCAGCCTTTGCTGGTCTTGCACCAATATATCAATGTGTCTCTTGTAGATGGAAGCCCAAAATGAGACATAATATTCCACCTGTGGTGTCATAAGGGCCAAAGAGAGAGAAAAGTGTCATTTTCTTTGACTTGCTGCTAGGACAGTCCAGTATGTACTATTTTCTTTGTTGCAGGGCTGCACTGCTGGGGTGAGGCTGACTAGCAGCCTCCAGTTCCCTGGACCCTCCTTCTTACACTCCTTGAGGATGGGCTTGACATCTGCCTGTTAGGAAGGAAACATCTGCAAGTAGGAAACAGAAGCAGAGAAAGCATTTTTGACTAGGTTATGAAAAGTCATCATACATTGGCAGGGTTGGGATTATAATCTGTTACTTTTGATTCCTCAGCCTTAATAGAGATCATTGAAATAATTGTAGTCAGTTGACGCTAGCTAGCAGGTAAGCCCTCAACCAGTCAGTTACTCACTCCCCCTCAGCAGGATGGGGGAGAGAATCGGAAGGGGTTTTCTCACAAAAGTGAGAAAAAAGACTTGCAGTTTGAGATAAAGATAGTTTAATAAGTGAAGGGAAAAGAACAAAAAGAAACAAGTGATGCAAAAGTGATCCCTCATCTCTAGCAGACTGAGGCCCAGCCTGTCCTTGAGCAACAGTTACTTTGGAAAAACTTCTCCCCACCCCTGCCTTTTATTGCTGAGCATGATGATGTACAGTAGAGAATATCCCTTTAGGCAGTTTGGGTCAGCTGTCCCAGCTGTGTCACCTCCCTAACTCTTACCTACCCCCAGCCTATTTGCTGTGTGGACAGGGTGAGAAACACAGAAGGCCTCGACACTGTGTAAACCCTGATCAGAAATAGCTAAAACATTAGTATGTTATCAACACTGTTCTGGTCACCAGTCTAAAGCACAGCACCATATGGGCTGCTGTGAAGAAAATAGCCAAACCCAGAACGATAATCTTGACCAATGCTCCTATGTTGATGGCTTCCCATCCTCATCTCTACTTAAACTATTGTACTGGAAACACACTATGCCACTTGCTAGACCAAATTTTATTGTATAAGCTTAAAATTTCAACCTTTGCGTGCATATCTCTGTTGATCCTCCAAATGTTCTTAGGATTGCCTATCATGTGCCATTCTGTAGACTAAAGAAGCCAAAAGCTGCCAGTGCCTGATAAACAATTTTCTCTCAGCTGTTCTCTCTCATTGTATTCTGTCTCTCTTTTTTTTCCCTCTTCTCCCCAGTATAATTTGGCTACCATGCACACAGAATTAGAAATTTACCAGCATCCAGACAGCTGATTAAAAAACCCCGGGATAATGTGTGACTCTCCCAGTAGAACTGCATCTGCTGAATCAGCAAACTATGGAGACAGAAGCCACTATCACATGGGAAAAAAGGAAAATCTGAGGAAGGTATTTCAGATATGTACCTTATGGAAGAGCCGTAGAAGCCCAGTCTTATTTCTGTGCCTGAACTGGGCAAGTACTCAGTGTAGCCAATGGAAGAGAAAAGAAAATAGCATAGCAGTCAGAGACTCAAAAGTAGGCATAGAAAGGGGAAAAAAAAAGTCAGTGTACCCAATACAGAGGTTCCAGAAGGATTCTAGTTGTCACTGCATGTCTTCAGTCACACATCTCTTTCAGTGACTTAGCCTGACTGGCAGATTGCAGTGAAAAATTTTGTAATCAAGTTTGATCTTGACTGCAGCTTCGCTAACATGGGTGTGCACCTTTCTGTTTGGTGTTACTTATTCACTGACTTTTGTTTGGTGTGCTTTCTTCTCTTGCTATTAATTTTAATGTGAATCAAATACCAGCAGAGCTGTCACTTTAATAAGGGCAGTTAACTGTAACAGTAAATAGAACTTTATAGCAATATATAATTGTAGATTTACTTGTGTGATAGAGAACTGCAGATTTAATGGGATGACTGCAATTTGCAGTTCCTTCAGCTTTTATCCTTTGCAGTGTGCTTAAAGTCTTTTTTTGAAGTTTCATATATTCCAAAATAACATAGAAGTTGAAATTCAGGGCACATCTTTTTGACACAGTGTACTTCTGTGTCAGAGATTCTTGCATGAGCTTGTAGTAGGCTGGTACAGCTGCATCGCAAGAGACTTCAGCTGTGATGCAAGTGACAATAGGGTCATGTCCCTGTTTTGCGTCAAATGAGGGGGTGGACTTGGCGGATGAATTTTAGTAGGAGAGTAACATAATTTTCAGTTCCTGCATAGCAGCATAGCTTTATTTTTCTTACATCTAGCCCATTGCTCTGAACGCTTGGAAACAAAAGCTGCACCTAACTTTCCTAGTAAATCTACACCTAGGTTATGTGCTGTGTCTAGGCAGCCCCAAGCACAGATACTAGTTTAGGCCTTGAATTAAAACCATTTAGTGCGTCGCCTCGGTAGTTATGTTGCTATAATTGTAAACAAAGATGGGAATGTCTGCACTACGCTGTTTCACTGTAGACATGTTCTCTGTTTCTGCTACTTGAGAATTTTCACAGAATCACAGAATCACAGAATGTTAGGGATTGGAAGGGACCTTGAAAGGTCATCTAGTCCAATCCCCCTGCCGGAGCAGGATTACCTAGATCATGTCACACAAGAACGCGTCCAGGCGGTTTTCGAATGTCTCCAGAGAAGGCGACATCCATTTTCTCCCATTTTCATTGATATTTTCTACCCCACTGTCACTAAATGACAAGTAAACTGAAAAATTGGAATTCTGGAAAATGACGTATGTTTTGAAGAGGTTGTCTTCAAGAAAGCTTAATAGGATCGGATTTTCAGAGGGAACATACCTTTGGTTTGGTGTATTCAGAACCATTAATAACTTAAAAGATCAAAATCTTTTCTCAGAAGAAGTCCTGTCAATGAAAATCGATTTGTTATTTGAAGTGTCCCCCTCATATGTAAGGTTCATATTGCTCATATTTATCATATTTGTTCATGTTTGTTGTATTTGTTAATTTGGTTCATATTTGTGTGTAAAATCATGTATAAATCTGCTAACTGGAAACAAGTAAGAGTTTATCTGAAATATAGTATTTCTTAGACTTGTTTCTGAAAAAAAGACCATTCTGTGAAACCTGAAAGAGTCCTTATGAAATCCTCATTTCTTTTATTCTACAAACATGAGTACGCTCAGGAACAGAAACAGAATTGGCTGTATCAGTCCCAGCTCAGCAAAATAAGATATGAGGACACAGAACACGTCTGTAAGTTCACAATATAGGAAGAAGGAACAAGAATTATGTGAACAAGGACTTGCAAGTACAGAATACATCATGGAAAGTCTTAAACATAGTGCCTATTTTTAACATAACAGTGAGAAGTGCAGTTCAGCAACAAAGGTTCTGTCCAGTGGAGGAGAAAACTTTCCAGATGTTAGCATCATTTTCATTTGGATGAACAAGTGAAATATGAATAAGAAAGAGATTAGCTCCTTATTTTGAGAAATTAATTTCTGAAGAACTTAAAAATAATTTTGGACTCAGCTTTATCTGCTTTATCTTCTTAATATTTTCTTACAATTTTCATTTCTATTGTGTTAATTGTTCTATTTAGCCTTAAGCCGTGAGGGGTTGCCTAACTAACCTACTGAAACAATAACAACAAAGGAAAATAGCACAAGAGGAGTAAAGCTGACATAGCTTTTAGTAGGAATATTTTAAATGAAATTGAATTGTAGAACACTAGAATGAAAAGTTTGGGAAAAGAGTGTAAGTTAGCAACTTTTGACTGACTTTCTCATCTTCAGATGAAATAAAATATGTTCAAAATATTTTGGTACTAGCAAAGTGTTTTAAGTATTTCACTAAGGATATAATGAAGTAAATATTGTGCTTTGTAAGTCTATTGATCTATAATATGATAATTTTGAGTTCACATAAATCATTACTAAGGAGAAATAACTACTTTAAGGCAAAATTGAGATAAATATTTGTGTTTAAGGAGAAATACATTAATATAATTATGGAACCTACTACCACAGTTTCTGTATTTCAGTGATCTCTGCAGAAAACCAACATTTACAACAATCATCACTAGATTAGAATGAAAACTTAATACAACACTACATAGTTGTACATAGTTGTTGTCCCTTCCCCCTGCCCACACAATTTAAAGGGAAGGATATCACTAAGAGAAGAATGACATACTGGACTCCACTAGCCATGAGAGCAGTCATTGCTCGTGCAGGAGTCACATTCTGCACCATGATCTCCAGGGACCGATTGTCTGCTTTCTGAATAAACTCACTGGAGTCCCCCATCTTCTGGAGCAAGACCCCAGCAACCTCATCCACTTTGTGGTCCATGTGGTTCTTCATGTTCCTGAAGAGCTCTCCAAGAGTGCCGATTGCAAAGCAAGACACCTTCGAATGGAGATTGTTCACCTGAGAAGACATGAGGAGAAACATAAGAACCACCTTGTAAAGAAAATCAGTTTCCCTAGACAAAAGTCCCAGGGAACAACATGACTTCTCACTGTGTCCAGGTGGAACATAAGAGCACAGTAAGAAGAGAAGGCCACAAGCACAGAAACACACTCTGCTACCAACTTTTTCTCTGGCCTCAGGCCCATTTACACAATACAATTTTAATGAGACTGCAGGCCTAAAAAGTATTGCTTCACCTAGAACAAAGTGTGTAACTTAGCCCATAATGTGCATTCATAAAGACAAGATAGAGGAAAAGTAGTACTTTGCTCTTGTCCAAAAATACAGCACTGGCAGTTTGAGCACTCAACCAGGAAACAGAAAATATGGGCTTAAGTCTACAGACTAATTCGCAGCAGGGACTTGAGTCCATCTGCTGCTCTGTCTGCTCAGGAGAACCCCAGCTGTTGGACTCAAGGCTCTCAAGGATCCTGGAGACGACATGTAATTACAGCTGCGACCAGTGGGGTTTTACAGCATTCAGGGCTGCTCTGGAGTGACCCCTGCTTCCAAAAGGCTCTCCCACAAGGGTAAAGAAGAAGCATCTTAGAGTCTTGTGCTTCATTTGAAAAATACTTTGAAGGACAGATCAGTGCTTCTTTCTTCCAGACTTAGTTGTACCTGTTAATAAAAATGTCTCTGCACATGAGTGTGTAGAACAGAGAGGAGGAAGTTTCCTCAGAAATATAAAAGTTACTCTTCTCCCAGGTAACAAGTGATAGGATGAGAGGAAACAGCCTCAAGTTGTGCCAGGGGAGGTTTAGATTGGATATCAGCAAAAATTTCTTCACTGAAAGGGTTATCAAACATTAGAACAGGCTGCCCAGGGAAGTGGTGGAGTCACCATCCCTGAAGGTATTTAAAAGACGAGTAGATGTGGTGCTTAGGGACATGGTTTAGTGGTGGACTTGGAGGTTAATGGTTGGACTTGATGATCTTAAAAGTCCTTTCCAACCAAAATGATTCTATGATTCTTTGATTCTATAGTGGTTCAGTTCTGACATATTCTTATGCCACAATCTGATACATAAACCAAATGACTCCTTTATATTTTAGTACTTTTTTTCATATGATAATACTTTATATCTATATTAGGGATCCTCCTGATTTCATAAGAAAGCTCATTTCATCCTGCTGGGACAAAATATTAAAACAAATTATGGCCCATTTTACTTCAGTTTTTCTTATAATCAGAGAATGTGATTTGTGATAACTTTTTGTATTAGAAGGAATAATTTATTTTAGCTTTTATATAACTGCTTGGAAAATAAAATTACTCTAACTTCATTTAGAAATATATACCCTATTCAAATTTTTTTCCTATGGTTTTAGACAGAAGGCAGCTATTATTTAAGAAAATCCTACTTCTCCTTAATGAAAGTGACAATAAAGTTAGAAGGTTAACTGTCACAATTTTGCAGCAAAAAAAAAGATAGAATTTTTATCTAAATTAAATTTTGTGGAATATGGTGTAGAAATTGATAATTCAAAGTAATTAATAAAGAATAATATGATTTCAATAGCAGGATAGAGTTTTCATGTGATTTGGCTTTTGTATAAAGCCATCTTTGATTGATTAATTGCTTGTTAGAGAACCATTGTACCCATGCTTTACATTTAGGTTTAATAGAATTCAAGTGAATAATCCCTGTAGATATTAGTGTAGCTCTTCTTGTGTGTAAAAGAAGATATGTGTGCATTTAAAGATGGCAATCCAACATAGCATATAAATTTATGTTTTAAAAATTTGAGCTTTAAATATGTGTTTCAGATCAGAGCTCGTGTGGGTAAATGCAGCCTGCATTATTACTGCTATGGCATACTTACGTCCACCTGGAGTCCCAGCTGGTAAAGTTGTCACACAGGAAAATTCAGAATGTCCCTGGTGGAAGAATATCTGTCTATATTGCATAGATTTTTAAGCCATTTTAATAAATATAACATAATAGGAAAATATGTTTCTGAAGTAGACTTATTTGGTATGGCTGAAAAAAAACCCTATTAAAAACTAGACAAAAGCTATTAATTTTGATTCTATTTCAAGTCTTACAATATTTTTATTGTTTTAAGTGCTTTTACATTTCCATAAAAAACTTCTACACGTTACATCTGGTAAGTTTAGTGTTGTCCTAGTTACTCCTTCTTCAGGTATGCCTTCATTTTGTTGAGTGGATGTTGATCAAGTAAATAGTATAATGCAGAAACAATAAAACAAAATCATGTTCCACCTTCTAATTTTCCCCCTCCTTAAGTTTAAAAATTACAAAGTTTAATAGGTATAAAACCAGTTGAATGCTGCTGGCAGACGTTTTTAAAAGGCAATAGCTCAGTGTTATTTTTAAACAAAACCATATCATCCTACCAAAGAATTTCGTTCCTTTTTAAAACGTTGTGGAATGACAGCCAATTTTAACCTCTCTCTAAAAATCTCTAAATGCTCTGTCCTACAGCTCCGCCTTCATAGATTTCAGCAAAGCCATGGCACAAGGGTATGGGAAAATTATGAGGCTTAAAAATATTAGGAGTATCTGGACTTTCATGTTTTATCCAAACTATAGATTAGTTTTTACTCCTGCATATTTCTACATTTTGAACAGGTATTTTAGTGTCAGGATTAGCAAGCATACAGTGTCTCTTAAGAGTTTTAAACAAGCTGTTTTAATGAAAACATAACCTGAAATCGGGCAGTATCTGGGGAAAAAAAGCTGTTGTTGCAACTCTGTTTCCTTACTGACATTAAAAATAGTCAACATAACTCTGTGAAGATGCAGAAATTTAACTTTTGTGCATTTTTATTATATCCAGAATACCAAAGATAACTGGATTTATTCACAGAACGGCTGTCATTGAATTCAGTTTTCTGGTACAATTTCCTTCCCATACAAACCCATAAAAAATATGATGGGTGAAACATTATTTTTTAATGTTTTTTTTTAATACCTATTAGACCTGCTGAACAAGCATGTACTTTCAGCTTAATGACTGTAGCCATGGCCCATCTCAACAGCTGGCAGCTGCAAACACCTGCTTGACTTAAGACAGTGTCTGCAGTGTACTTATTAAGGGACTGCACACCCAGTAACTAAAAAAAGAGAAATTAACTATTAAAAATTTTTTTTATTGCATCGCTTATGCTGTTCCACTTATTTGATATAGTCTTCTATGAAAATGAAACATTAATTTTAAATATATATTTTAAATATATATTTTATAATTAAAATAGCCCTCCTATTAGAGGAAACAGATTAATATAATGAAAACGTTAGTTCAGTTACAGAAAATATTGAAGATTCAAATTTCTGAGGAGCCAAAACTCAATAATATCACTAATTAAATAAAATGTCTTCTCTGTTTTCCTCTTTGTGATTTCCTTGTGAGAAGGGCTTTCAGGGGAGTTTATTGTTATAATGTAGGATTGCATATAAAAAATTGTACTGAAAGTATAAAAAGTATGATTAGTAAGGAGTATATTTGGGGTTTGCTTGTTTTTATTGAAGATGTTATGAAGGAAATTATTTTCCTGTAAAACAACTATATTGATATTTTAATTTAAAAATTCTTCCATCTAGAAGAAAAATGGTGCTTGAAAAAACACATTGTTCTCTCTCAAAAACCAGTGAAATTGTTATAAACTTTACTTGCAACCAGTCATATCATATTTTCCACTAATCCTTCTAGAAGATACTGTTTAGGTGCTCTGCTTGAACATTAGTCACCTGCAACCTGTTTTTGTTCCTGTTGGAAGGAAACAAAACAAAACAATAACAACACTCAATTACAAGACTCATTTTTTCTGCCTTAGAAGGCCAAGATTAAGAACATCTAATTTTGAATATTCTGAGTGTTGCATTGATATATTTATATACCTACATATACACACAAGCATTATAATAATTACATTACATTCTAGTGTTATGTATTTAAAGTACATTAATATATATATTTTATTTATGCCAGTCAGTGATAGATTCATTTAAGAAAAGCAAGTCAATATAAATACAGTGTGAGCTAATTACTGTAAACTATACACATAATGAGAATTATAGTATTTAATAAGTTATATTAATACTATCCCACATGACATCCTTGTCTCTAAATTGGAGAGACATGGACTTGACAGATGGACCATTCAGTGGATAAGGAATTGGCTGGATGGTCACACTTGAAGAGTTGTGGTCAATGGCTCTATGTCCAAGTGGAGACCAGTGACAAGTGGCGTTCCTCAGGGGTCAGTATTGGGACCAGCGCTGTTTAACATCTTTGTCGGCGACATGGACAGTGGGATTGAGTGTGCCCACAGCAAGTTTGACAACACCACCAAGCTGTGTGTGCAGTCAACACACTGGAGGGAAGGGATGCCATCCAGAGGGACCTTGACAGGCTTAAGAAGTGGGCCCATGCAAACTGCATGAGGTTCAACAAGGCCAAGTACAAGGTCCGTGCATGTGGGTCAGGGCAATCCCAAGCACAAATATAGGCTGGGCAGAGAATGGATTGAGAGCAGCCCTGAGGAGAAGGACTTGGGGGTGATAGTTGATGAAAAGCACAACACGAGCCAGCAATGTGTGCTTGCAGCCCAGAAAGCCGACCATATCCTGGGCCACATCAAAAGAAGAGTGGCCAGCAGGTCGAGGGAGGTGATTCTGCCCCTCTACTCCACTCTCCTGAGACCCTACCTGGAGTACTGTGTCCTGCTCTGGGGCCCCCAACAGAAGAAGGACATGGAGCTGTTGGATCGAGTCCAGAGGAGGGCCACGAAGATGATCAGAGGGCTGGAGCACCTCTTCTATGAAGACAGGCTGAGAGTTGGGATTGTTCAGTCTGGAGAAAAGAAGGCTCCAGGGAGACCTTCTAGCAGCCTTCCAGTACCTGAAGGAGGCCTACAGGAGAGCTGGAGAGGGACTTTTTACAAGGGCATGTAGTGACAGGATGAGGGGCAATGGTTTTAAACTGCAAGAGGGTAGATTTAGATTAGGTATTAGGAAGAAATTCTTGACTGTGAGGGTATTGAGACACTGGAAGAGGTTGCCTAAAGAAGTTGTGGATGCACCCTCTCTGGAAGTGTTCAAGGTCAGATCGGATAGGGCTTTGAGCAACCTGGTCTAGTGGAAGGTGTCCCTGCCCATGGCATGGGGGTTGGAACTAAATGATCTTTAAGGTCCTTTCCAACTCAAACCATTCTATGATTCTATGGTTCTATGACTCTATGATATTAACCAATTTTATTTAATAATACTTTTAACATAGAAATACACTAACTTCTTAAGCTGGTTTTTAATGATGTTAACTTCAGCTTTTGTAAAACAATTGTGGTAAAGAGAAATTCAGAGAATCACACATGAATTGTGTTCTGTTTTGTAAGAGCCAAAGTGTGTTGTATCTAAAATTAGTTGTTAAAATCTATTTCTATGTTGGTGTTTAGTCATTTTGTACTTTCACAGCATCAGTCTTCATTGTTACTAACACCCGTTTTTGCTATGTAAAACTGAAATATTTCATCTTCATTGGTAATTCACACATTTGAAAGTTTACACACTTAGATATCTGCAGAACAAAATGCTTGGGATAAGTAGGTTATCTTTTGAAATACAGCTGTTCTTTGAGATCCATGATTTTTCCAACACACCTTAAAAAAAGACTTTCATTTGTCATTCTGATATAAGCACATGGTAAAACCAAGCATATAGGGCAAGCTGGACTGGAAGAGGAGTGTACATATCACGTTAACGCCATACTAATTTTACTTCAATTTTGCCAGCTCCCGTACCTGAAACAGCATCCTTGCTCTAGTGGCCAGCTACATTGTAGTCTCTCCGTCTTTACAATTAGCTTATTTTATTTAGCCTTAATGTTGTCCAGTTGTCTATTCCTGCTTTTGAATCATGTGTTAACAGCTTGCTGAAGACGTTACGGTCATATACTTAGATACACTTGAATGGTAATAGTCTAGTGATTAATAACACAGATATAGGCTGTAACGTTATGGATGAAAATTGGGAGTAATGTAACACATACATGCTTACTGCTCTCCTTGTCTACCTTTCAAGCATCTAGGGTTTGCTAGGGAGAGGTGGGGCTGCTTTTGCTCTCCTATCCTCCTCCCCCTCCCCCCCCATGGGGACTGAAGGTGGTCAGACTGCTTTGGAGCTGCCTGACCCTGAGCAGCGTGGGCAGTGGCCAGGCCAAAGCCCTTGCCTGTAGTTCTACACATGGGCGTCTGCCTCCTAACAGAGCGTGGAAGTGCTCATATCTTCTATCTCCTGGATGTACCTGGAGGTGTGGCTCTTGCCCAGTCCTCTGTACCTCCACAGAGCAGAAGCTTCTTGGACAGAGCTGGAGCTGCAAGTCTTGACATGGAGGTATTCACATTATCTCCCTCCCCACAGGGCATGGGGGTACTCGTGTTATCTGCCTCCTGGACACAGCTGGAGATGGGGCTGATAGCCCACACTGCTTCATCTCCACTGAGCAAGGAGCCGCTATCCCCTCCTGGGGTGGCAGGAAAAAAAAAGGTTGGAGGCTCTGCTATTCCTGGAGGGAGAACACCTACCTTGTGTCTTGAGGTGCTGCACACATAGAGCAGCATGAGCCTCGAGCAGGAACCTCAGCTCCAAAAAGGCCATGTTTGGCATCCCACACAAAAGAAAGAGTGAGGTCCCTGGAGAGGTCACAAAACCCATCAGAGGAGAGGCCCCGCAAGGAAGTTAGATCCAGTCCCCTGGTCACAGAATGACCAGTGTGGACCACCCCTTGTCTCCTCCAAAGGCCCTTACCGCACTCAGTGGCTCTGCAGCATCCAGGCAGCTTTGGCCGAGCCCCCACTGCCCCTAGACAGCTCAGGGCCCAGGAGGAGCAAGGGCGGTTCTCAACTCAGCTGATTTTAAACTGATCTTAAAAGTTTGTTTTCTCAGACTAATGTATTGATTTGTGTTTGTAGATACTTCCTGCCAACCAAACAAAAAAATGCAGCTCAATGGTGTATTAAACATTTGCTTTATGTTAACTGCTTCAAGAATTACAATTTTTCAGAGGGAATATATCCCTCAAATAATATCCTTTACTGAAAGGGGAAAATTGCTTTCAAGTTAATACCTTAAAAAAAAATTTAAAAACAAATGGAAGCTCCTGAGGGGTATTCTATGGTAAATATGTGCCAAGCAGCCTTGAATTCTTTTAATAATGCCTTTAAGGATGCAACTATCTATGAGTAACTAAATTCAGAAATCATACTGATGTTTTATTTACAATGAGAAAGGTATTTAGGTGAAAACAAGTCAAATTTCAATAAATACAGAAGCCTTCTGATACAATAGCATCACTTCCAACTTCTTATAAAAGCTTTTCTAAATTTTGCTTCCCTAGCTGATTTTCTTTTTGATTCTGTTAGTGTGGATTCAATGACACAATGGTTAGTAACTTTTCATCTTCACAGAGGTATGTTAAAAATACCAAGAATGTGTAATAACTGTAATAGTACACACAGGGGTGTTGCTCTGCCCTTGTACATTCATACAGTTTGTGTTCAATATTATTTTTAAAGTAAAGATTATATTACAAGCCAGCTGCATTCTAGTGTTTGTAGTCTTCAACACTAGTGTCCTGTTTCAGATGTCTATAGAAGACTTCCATGATGGACACCATTCAGTTGTGGCAGTCCCATAAGTAGCACTCATAACTAAGCTGTCATGCACTATTCAATGTTATGGTGGGAGGGAAAATTACTTAGTAGAAGGGTTAGTTCCAAACACTTTGTTAAAGAACATTGCTACAGCCCATTAGCTGCAAGCAGCTGAGCAGATGAAGAATGCCCTGTGCAAAATCACATAATAATTATATAGCTATACAGCTATATATATTATGTAGCACGTGCATAGTTGTATTACTGGTAAGGGATTATAGGCTAAGGGGAAATTAAATAGCAAATCATCTTTATGTACAGATGATTTTATGTGCTTTATATTCTGCTATTTATGGAGCTCTAACATTTGACATGCTTCTATATGAAGATGATTAAGGATGTATTTTTTAAAGTGTTTTTGAATCTGAAGTTAGGTGAAATTTTATCACTGATTGCCAAAATTTCAGAAATTATTTCTTACTTCTGCTTCCCAGTCTGAGCAGCCTGAGTGATCCACGTACAGCAACAGAAGTGTACATTTCAATGAGTAATCACAGCATGAGTAATGATTAGCCAAGAGCCACAACAAACTGGTTGCAAACAACCTACAGGGCACAGTTGACTTGTCAAATGGTTTAGCATTTATTTAAAGTTAAGAAAAAGGTTCTGATGAATTGGGATTGATTTGCAAAAGGCCAGATGAATTAGTTGATTTATTTTATAGTGAACCATGTGACTACTCCACAGGTGAAAATCTGCAACAGGATTTTTGCTGCTTCTCCTGTGCAGGGTATACCTCATACATTTTCCTTTACTTCATAAGTAGCAGAAGCAAGTGGATAAGTAAGCCTGACTGTACGGAATAAAGGGATGTCCTTTTAACTACCTACATAGTTAATAATCTAAGGTAAAATCCTTATAATGATATTAGTCACTATGTTTCACAAAAGTTAAAGTCTGTAAAGAGAAAACAGGATGTATTTTGACTTTCTGCCTTTTCTGATATCTACGCATCACAGGTGGAAATAGGATTTTCCTTCATGTTATTTAAATTAGCACAAAAGCACATTTTCACTTATTTTATACATGTCTATTTGTAGAAATGTGGATGAAAGTGATTTTTGGCTTGTTTCATTTTTAGCTCTGTCTTCTACATGTTTAGTGTCAACCTGGCTGTATCACCTTGACTAGGTATGTGTCCTTTTAGCAGTCTTTCAACATCACATAGTCATTTAATATATAAACTGAAGAATGAATTTCTGCAACTGTGAGGGGATATAGATCATGATATATTTCTAATCAGAATGTTTACTTATTAAATTTAAAACATTATTAAACTATAGATGTAGAAAAAAAGGGCTAACTGTCAAATTAACATAGTCCTAAAAATACCTACAAGGTCCAGGTTTTCACCCCAAGCCCCTGAATATTTCTGTTTTACAAATGAAGTTGCTTTTAAGCTATAGTCTTTATAACAAACATCTCTAATTTTTTCACTTGTTTAATGAGTTCTAAATATGCACTAACACTAATACTAATCACAAGTGTTTAGTGCTGAATAGATATGAACACACATTTATAAGGTCAGTGATAGGATAAAGAGGCACAAAAAAATGCAGCTTTTAGATCACACATGTATGACATATTATGGCTTCCTAGCTGCAAAGTGAAGAAATGCATTTTAAAATGAATTTTTTTACTTCTTCTTATTAACTACTGATTTAAAAAGAGTGTGTTAAACACATGGAAAATGAAGTCAACTTTACACTGTCTCACTTCAGCCAAAGATAGTGTAGAAGTATCCCCCCCATTCTTGCAGAATTTGATACTAAATCTCTTCTTGGGATAGCCACTTTCAAAAATTAAAAGAAGATAATCAATTGCTAGTTCTCAAAATTCCTGAGACTTTTGTGGCTCTGAGAAGAGGAAAGGGTGAACAGGACAGTAAATCCCAGCTTAGTTATACTAACGTAGAACTGGGCTTTACTTCTGTCTCAGTATTGTTTAAATCACAGTAATATAAATCCAAGCAAAATTTGGTTCTCCGTTGTTTAGGAATATGTGCTTTGCAATACCTGTATTGCCGATTACCTATTTTTTCTTTTTACGGACAAAAACATAATTGGTGATTTTCAACCAATAATTATAGTGTCTGGTAAAATTTGTGCTGACTTTAATTATCTTATGTTTACACGTTAAAATAATTGTTTAAAATAACACTTTTAAATAATTGTTCCATGTGGCCAACCCTACTGCCCAGTTGTCCCACCTGCTGCTTCCTGTTCTGTTTACATATTATGAAGCCTACGAGCAAGTTCTTTTCCAAGCAAGAAATAATACTGTTAAACAGCCCTTTACAGCCTCAGTGAAACAGCAAAATACAATAAATGATATTGCACTCTTATTTCATCCTTGATGTAAGAATCTTTCAGCACTTCATAAAATTTAATTGAATTTCACATGGAGCCTCTACAGTGAAATTGTTTAAAGTAATTCCTTGCTTAAAGGAAATGTATGGTGGAATGTGTAGTAGGACCAATATCTGACTGCAAGTCTCATGCTTTTGAAATGTCACCCAAGCTGTAGCCTTGTGACAAGTTCCACTTGTCAAAACTCAAGAAAATCGTGATAAGAAAGCCTCAATGCAAAAAAGAAATAGTTGCTCTTCTTTGCAAAGATCTTTGTTTTTCACTCTCATTGCCCAGAGTTAGAGAAGTTCCTTTGTCTTGTTCCTGTTTGCTCGAATTTATTTCACTTTCTTCCTTTCCATTCTGCCTTCTCCTCTTGTAAAATGTACTACATTAACCCTTTTCCTCCTCCAGTCACCTCTCTGCTTTATATTGACTCAGCACTCTCTCATGCATTTTCTTATTCTTTACTCAACCTGGTATATGGCTAGTTCATTTTCTATGTGGTAGCATCATTAGTTGTGTACTTCTTATTTTAGCTTTCCTTCACTCAACATGAGTGTACACTTGACCTCATCTTCGTTAAACATTGCTTGGTCCTTCTGGACAGTCAGGTAAGTTCTTTATGCATTACCCACTGAGTCATCTTTTGAATCACTAATTTTCTTTTCAGTAACATTTTAAAAAAAATTTTACTGAGGAAAACAAAAATCAGCTTATCATAAAATACTTTAATCCAAGCTCTAAAAGTCACATAATTTCATGTGTAGATTTTCCTTTTAATAAAAGATGTTAATCTGGCACTTCTCAAAATGGAAACACTGCTCTGAAACTCTGTCCCCTACACATTTAAGAAATGGTTATACACAGACATTCATTGCACTTGGCTTCTCACTGTTCTTTGATTTAGATACAGCAGTACTGATGACTTCTTTCTGTACTGGGTCTGTCTGCAATGGAGTTAATTTTCCCCATAGCAGCCCTTACAGTGCTGTGCTTTTTATTGCTAGCTAGAAAGGTGTTGATAACACACAAGTGTTTTGGCTACTGCTGATGCTCACACAGCATCAAGGCTGTCTCTCCAACATTTTCCCCCTCACCCAGTAGGCTGGGGATGGGCAAGATCTTGGGAAGGGACACAACCAGGTCAGCTGACCCAAAGAAACCAAAGGGATGTTCCATACCATATGACATCTGCTCAGCAATAAAAGCTGAGGGTCAAAGAGGGGCATTTGTTATTATGACGTTTCTCTTCCAGAGCAACCGCTATGTGTATTGAAGCCCTGCTTTCCAGGAACTGGCTGGACATCGCCTGCTGATGGGAAGTAGAGAATGAATCCTTTGTTTTCCTTTGCTTCCGCTTTATTAAACTGCCTTTATCTTGACCCATGAGGGTTTTTTTCCATCTTATTTTCTCTCCACCCCCGTCCTTCTGAGGAGAAGAGTGATAGAGCAGCTTGGTGGGCACCTGGTGTCCAGCCAAGGTCAACCCACCACAAATTCACTCTTGTCTGTTTTTTTTTTTCCATAGATATGGCTGATTCTTTGTATAATTAACTATGTTTTATGTCTTGACTTTTTCCTCCTTTTTTTCCCTATAAAAACTTGTTTTGACAAACTGATATTTTCCAGTATCAGCTTTCCTTGCACTTACTGAACTCTTTCACATCAAAGACCAGACAACTGTGAGGAAAAACCGACTTTATATATTTGTTGATACCTCCTTCAGTGTTGCTGCTTCAATGTGTACTATGTTAACTTCATTGAATTTCATATCATAGAATCATAGAATCATAGAATCATAGAATCGTTTGGGTTGGAAGGCACCTTAAAGATCATCTAGTTCCAACCCCTCTGCCATGGGCAGGGACGCCTTCCACTAGAAGGTGGATAAGGATAAAATATCCTTATCCCTTGCTGTTTTCTCTGTCCTTTACTCACTTCTTATAACTCATTGCCTCATCTTTACTTCTGTGCACATAATTTCTACTTTTTTTCTTTTCCAGAATACAGTATGTTTCCCTTTTTTCCTTTTTCTCTTTAATATCTTTCTTTCTCCTTGCTCTCTCTTCCTCAGTGGAAGTCTGCTTTAGCTTCTCCATTTTCCATCCCTTACTATCAAAACCCAGAACAACCTGGCCTCATAAATATTTTATCAAAATGTCCTCCAAGTAGAAACAACATTGTATTCCAACAGATTAATCTATACCAAGACTTTATTTTCTTATTATTCAGCTAACAAAAATGCAATGCCTTCTTTTATTCAAAGAAGAATCATAATTATTCTACTCCCCACAAGACAGACCTCTAAAGAATCCATTATCTTTTTACTTGCATTAAGAAATTTGCTAAAATCTTGAAGTGGTCAATGCTGTCTTTCTCTTCCAAACTTTTTTTTAATATCTCCTAAAGGAAAATGTAATTAAAAAAATACAAAAATCAACCTTCTAAATACCAGGAGTTTAAGGAGTATTGAAATAGTTACAGAAAGAGAAAACAACGGATAATCAAATTTCTGTGATTTATTTTAAAAACAGAATAATTCTCAAATTGCCATTTTAGCTTTTTACTTTGATCTAAGTGAAAGATACTGTATAACAGAACCACTCAGAAATAAAGAACCTGCCACCAAATTCTGAAAAAGTAAATTTTAGATTCACAATCCTGATTAAATTGTGCTGTATATTAAAAGAAATTTGGGATAATGGATGGCAAAGCAATTTTCAAAAGTGCAGAAGAACCTGATGAAAAGCCAGAATACCATATGTAGCTTACACCGCTTTCACTCCTGGGTGACTTTGGTTTTGAGTAACTGTGTGAATGAGAGAACAACTGAAAGCACAGATATACCCATTCACCCAAAAGATCTATACCTCCTCCATATAGTGGTTGTAATATCCTGAGCCATTGGTGCATCATGAAGAATCTAAATGAGAGGAGAGATCATAGCTCAGTTCTTGATCTTCTGACTAACCCCCATCACAGTTACGGTGTTTCATTCTATATATCACCATGTGTTTGTTGAAGTGATTATGATATTAGTTATTCTCTTGGGTGTACATCTCCCATTATATTCTCCATTTCATTTTTCTTACATTTAAAGATCAACCATGCCATCAGTAAATCATGTAACATTTTAGGCAACATTTGTTGCCTGAATGCAAAGTGAATCTGTTTTAGACTGTCTTAACTTACATTTGAATTCCCACTAGCTACAGATTTTTTAGGACCTTACCTATCATCAGTCACAAGAAAACCAAAATATTTCACTATCTTCAGCCAGGCCATATAAGCAGGTTAAGTAATGTCTTTGACCACGCTTCCACAACTAAAGAAATTCACTGGTAAACAACATAAAACTAAAATACACATTGGAATATCTAGAGTAAGATAAACTTCAGAAGGCTTAGAAACAAGTAAAATTGAATATTGTTCAAATATAGACCAAATAAGACCAAACTTGATGCCTGATATATTGTGTGAAAGTAAAAATATGTTCAATCTAACCACTTCAGAATCTTAATGACTAATTTGATCTTGCCTATAGAAGTAAAGACAAAGGACATGGGTGAAAATGTTCCATTTAACATATGCTTAGCTACTATTAAATGGAATTGTTAAAAATTAGATGCATCCCCTGGGTAACATTATTTTAACCTGAGAGGTTTTTTGCATTATATTAAGAAAATGACATTAGAAATGTTAATTTGCCTGTTCTTACCACAGTGCTGCAGTATATGCTGAACAGAAATAAGTCTGTTTTACAGATCTTCTCTCTGAGGAATAAGGCAAGAGTAGGGGAGAAATAAGTAAGCTGAGAATAAAAAATATGGATCAAATTATGCTCTCCTCAGAATACTGTCTCTACACGTTTACAGTTTACATTTCTGATTTGCTATGAAGGAGCTAAATTACTGAAGAAGGAAGGTAAATTTGCCTGAGCAATGCTCAGTGTTTCTATAGCTAGGCTGCTTCTAGTCCTGAGCAGGTTCATTTAGAGTTAACATACATGTAGAACTCCCCGCACCTTTGCAGTGTTCATTGTGGAAATACTGTCCTTGTCTAAAGATTCATCACTGTATGAACTCAGATCCTCCTAAGGATTTAAAGATAAACAAAAATCACAAACGATGTGTTTACCTTCTGCTCCTGTCTTGTGGGTCTTATTTTGGCTGATAGGCATTACATTTAGAGGCTGTGCAGTGGAGCTGTCATTAATGCATCATCAGGTTTTTATGTTCTCTGTTCCCTCCTGCAAACTACAACCATGTAAGATCAAGCCCTCCATTATTTTTTTGTTACCTGTAAATTCCCTAGTTCTCTGCTGAAAGCCTCAAGCCCTGCAGTTGTTTTGCTTAAAAATAAAAGAATAAAATTGCCTGTGCTGCCATAATTGTAATAAGTCAGAGCCTTAGCTCCCTAAATCAAGTAAGCTACATTCCTACTGAGTTGTAACACCTACATGCTTGAAATGTGCTTTTTAAAATAATGAATACAAATCCAATTGTAGTTATATTTTATTTTCAGATAGTGTTTTTGCTGTGTTGCTGCACAGTCTCTCTACTATCAGACGCCCTAATTACACCAAGACAGATGTCATTCATAATGCAGATAATGTAACATGAACATGAATGGTAACATCAAAGCTGAGCTATAGAGCGCCATGTGGGTTTGCTTCTAATTTGAATCTTAAGGAAAGTTGGAAAGGGGTCTTTCATTCAAAATACGTTACCAGTTGTCCAATCCCATAACAAGGAGGGAGCAGTCTAGTAAGATGGAGAAGCAGTTAAGGCATGACAAGTAGTAGTGAAAGGTGAAGGACTGAGAGGAAGTGATTGAGATACTCAAGAGTTCCTTTGAATTTACAGTGCACTCTCTTCTCATCCTGCACCTTCAGGTCTCAACAACACATAAAGCAATAAATTCCTCAGGCCCTGTGCTTTCTTTTTTTTTTTTTCTGATTTAGTCTAGGCCTGAATTCAGCTCTCTCAACTCCCCAAAGTTTCCATAAGTTGGTAATGGATTCTCAGATGTTGTAGTCATTTCTTGCAAACAGGCCAGCTTCTGACATGACCTGGGACAGCTTAGGTGACCAGCTTCAGAATCTTTTCATTGTAAGGCTTCTTACCCTGGGAAATGCAGGGCAAAACAATAAATTCACAATGACTCTTGGTAGCTGCACAAAAGCTGGCAATGGGTGGTAATGGCTCATTACAGAGTTCGGAGAAAATGGCTTTGCTTGAGAACTGTGTTGCTGTACAACAACAAGGACAGACAGAAAACATTTAATAGGATTATTTTGTTTTCTTCGTAACAGGATTGAAAAACTTGGAAACATTTTGTCTGAAAATGTTGTATATATTCATGAATGTGTTTTGGGGGATGTGACCACAAAATATTGTTAGGCAGTTTGGCACAAATCCAGGTGATGAGTTTGAATGTCTTGCCAGGTTTAAAGTAAAGAGTTTTCCCAGCCTCCCCTTTCTCCAACCAGCTGCATAGAAATGGGAATATGGCCACTGTGATATTGAAAGTAGAAAGATATATTACCAGTAGTATTGCTACCTTGTGTGCCCTAAGTTACAGAAATATTGTGTCTGAATTGTGATTTCCTGATGGGTTTCCTTTAACGTTCTGTTCCCTGTGGAACTGAACTACTAACGTGTATGATGCAGCATCCCTGTATGTCAACAGGAACACTGCTTTAGTAACGTTCATGGAAAACCCCTCTAACCACTTTGCTCACCTTTCTTTCTCTTGTTCCTTTCATATTGCATTCATTCCTTGTTCTCCCTGCCTCAGACTACATGTTCACCCTTCACTCATCCTTTTTTCCCTTGGCTATATTCTCAAACGCTCCCCATACTGCCTACTAATAACTCTCTTGCTCTCAGTGGCTGGTCAGTACCTAAACAAAATAATGTTTTCTGCATCCTCAGAACTGATGTAGACAGTACTTCAGCACAGCAGAAATCATCAGCAGGGCATAGGAACTACAGCTGCTCAACGTCCCATCCCAGGAATGGGATTAGACATAAAGTTTTCTCTTTTGCATTTTCTTTTTTATCTATTTAGCCTTGTCTTTCAACATTTGCATGGATCCTGGTATTTGTCTGCTAGGCTTGGTGGTTCTGACATTGTTTCAGTGAAATTAAAGGCTGGCTGAAAGGAGTTTGCAGTAAGCTGAAAATAGCTTACTGCACTAATAGCAGTCATGGACAAAACAGACATGACTTGGGGAAACACTACTTTAACTTAATGCCAATTAAAAATAGAGTTGGATGGTGAGAAAAAAAGACAAGAACTAAAACCTCCAAGGGGATGGGGAATGGGGAGCTGCTGTCAGCCCATAACAGCTCCTCTCTTCCCCCTCGCACCTCTCCCTGCTCCAGCCTGGGCCCTTCCCACGGGCTGCAGGGAAACACCCGCCCCACCGGGGTCTCTTCCGGGGCCGCAGGGGCATCTCTGCCGGGGCGCCCGGAGCCCCCCTTCCCCTCCTCCTGCTCTCCCGTCGGGGCTCGCAGGGCTGTTTCTCACCCCGTTCCCCTCAGCCCTGGCTGCCGGGCAGCGTTTTGCCCTTTCTGACACAGGCTTTCTCCGAGGCGCCCGCCCTTGGCTGAGGGGCTCAGCTGTGCCCTTCGCTGGGGCCGCTGGAGCCGGCTGGAAGCGGCTGTGTCTGGCGCGGGGCAGCCTCGGCTGCTCCTCACAGGGGCCGCCCCGGCAGCCCCCCACTGCTGCTACTGCTGCTGCTGCTGGCACCTGGCCACCTGCACCGGGTACACATTCAAACATTCAGGCTAGAACTAAGGAAAAAAAATATTTCTTATGATATATTCTGAAAAAGAAGCTGAGATTTTCCGCTTCTGTGGGGATTAATCTGACTATCCAGTGCTGAACAGACTGTCAAAAACCATGACCAGGGATATCCGAACACCTCCTGAGTTGATACTACCAGTCAGCTACTCAAACAGCCTGAGTGTTTACATGCGCGATGTCTGCCACACAATATGCTTCAATATAGTTGAATCAGCCTTTTGGTTTTTAGTTCTTAAGAAGTCTTTTCTCTAATTATGTGATTTAAATGTACAAGCTTCTCCAGCCCCAGGGACAAGACCATTGCCTCAGGGATTGTGAGTGCACCTGTGAGCCACATTGAGAGAAGATGTCAAACGACTGTGTAGATGATGGCAGCACACAGCAATATGGGGCAGCCCTTTTTGCCAGGAACGCATTCCTTTGTCGACTACTTGCTTTCTCTGCTGCAATATTCTTCTTTGGATTTTTTTTTAATCCTTTTGTTCATATTTCTGGATTTGGCCATTGAATTCTGACCGAACCAAGCACATCCCTTCTTGACCACTTTACAACTGTAGCTGCTAGTTGTACTCTTTACCCAATGGGGCTAACTATCTTTTACTATATTATGTTTATTTTCCCTGTGCCTTAGGAGACAGTATATTTTAGCATGGAAATATACCTTGGTTTTCCAGTACTGATGAGGATTCTCGCCTGCATATAAGCATGTGGGTTTTTTTGTTCTTTTATTTTTTTGTTAAAAAGAAAGGGGAATTGGAATAATTTTAGTCAGTATTGAAAAAATTAACTTGCAGGACAGCATTTATGTTCGTCGTATCATAAATGATTCTTCTCTCAGGAGTTTTTTTAACCTTCTGGGATTGCTAGCTACAAAAAAATGTAGTCTTCCAAGATGTAGTGGTGGTAAAGCTTCTGGTTTTCAATGTAGAATCCACTTTTACAAAATAGTTTATCCTTGCAGTTAGTTTTATATTCCTTACTGTGCAAATGTGCTCACATTAAACATTTATCTGAGAAGAAAGAAAAAAAAATAGGAACTTCTATAATAATATTCATGTAACATTCTGGACTGAATGGCCAGTAGTTGATATGAATATTCCAGAAGCCTCACAGGTAAGATTTATGGAAGTAACCATCCAGAGAGGGTTTCTTTTCTTGATTCTTAGCATATCATTATTTTCTTAATAGGGTTTATACACTTGTTTAAGTTCTGCAGCAACACTTTTGTGTGCATAGGACAAGGAAAGGAATTACTATGTTAGGGAGATGTCCTACTTCACAAATGAAAGTGAAGACAAGCATTTTTACTCTGCCCCTCCTCTGGCAACTAACCTGAGTCAGAAAGTAATTCCCTTGATTTCCTATTATGAGCAGTTATTTTTTCTCTTTCAAGTAATAACGAACTGATAAGACGTTCCTTTCAAAACCTGCTCTCCAGTGTATGTGGCTGTGTTGCAAAGAGCACACATATCACTTGCTGTGTTAATAATACTGATAGACTCTTCCTGCTTTAAGGGACACAGCAGCAGTAGTAATTACAGTCAGCTCCTTTCAAGTACGGATCAGTCCTGGGTTATCCAGTGGAGAAAGGACAACAGTTGAAATATGTCATTTAGACCAGCAGGTCTCCAGCTGCAGGAGTCACAGAATGTCCCATAAGGGCAAAGGGAGGACAGACATACAAGGGACCAGTCTGTCTCATTCTCCTCATCTCTGGTTTCTCATCCTTCACTCCAAGTAAATGTCACTGGAATGCTAATGGGAATGGAGCAATATGAGGCAAGTAAGGGTAAAAATAGTGGCTTGGAGGTCCTCCCTGTGTGCTGGGATGAAAAGAGTGGAGCTTTCCTTTCCCTGCTTTGTTCACTGGTGAGGGCTTGGCTGAACTTTCTTCGGTTCACACAACCTAAAGTGTAAACTCCAAGGATGGCTCTTGGACTGACCTTTTGAGAGTATTTCGCATTGTCCCTTAACTATGTCTTTTTATTTATTTATTTGCAGAGCTCTATGTGCATGGATGAAAGTGGGGGAAGTTTCCTGGCACCCTCCTGCTCAGGATTTTCACTTACTAATTTGTCAAGATCCATAAATGAACTTTTCTGATCCTGTTTCTGAGATTATAATGTTGTCTTGAATGTAATTTGGAGAAGAAGCGTGAATTTAAGGCAAATTTATATGGTTGTTTTGAACAAAGTTACAAGTTGAATAGTTAAATAACAATGGAAAACAAATCAAATGAGAATCTCTTACACTTTTAAAAAAATAATTTATTTAATCAATTCACAAAATTTGCTTTATTTTTTACCACTTAATTTCTGGGACTTTGAGTAAGATCTGATGCTTAAACAGGTTTAGAGTATATTTATGGATAAAACAAAATAATACACTATATGTTTTTATTGAAACTGTCTTGCTATACATATTTGTTCTACAACACATTTGTTATAAATTCTCCACCTAATAAAGTCAGTAAAACACAGTCCAACAGTACAGTTTTCAGGGAGTGTAGTATCTGCGTGCCCATGTGAGTGACATACCCATCAGCTTTAATGAGATTAATAAGCCCTCTTGTAAACACAGAATTGTTGAAACCTAAATGGAGTAACAGAGGTAACTATGATTTACAATTCTATAAATTGTTTAATCTGTTTAATATTTCATAAGAAACTGTGATTTTAGTTTTTTTTTTCTTTTCTGGATTTATTTTGAAACAAGAGGATACACAATATTGGAATCTCATATCCCTCATAACAATCTTTCATGTCCTGCTCCTATAAAAGGAGTAAATTCTCAATTTATCCGTTAAGTTCTTCTTCACTAGAACTTTTCAGCTGAGCTCTTAAGTATTTGAACTAGTGTAAAGAAATAAGGACAGTGCTAATAACCCTTCAGTTTGTTGTTCAGGGTCAAATATAAATGTGATGGTAATAAATGGTAACTTGATATTAGTGTATGAAAACTGTCATTACAAATTGTGAGTCATGTGTGGAAGAATATGCCTCACAATATTCCCTCAGTTACTGGAGACATTCCTAAAGGAAAGATATATAATAAAAGTAAAAAAAAAAGTTTATTGTTTAAAGAAAAGGAGTGGCTGGCATCTTGTGACATGTTGTCTCTCCATAGAACACTCAATTCATATCAATAGCCTGAGAACTAGTGGATTAAGCATCACAGTGTAAATTGTAACTAATTTGGGAGAAAAATTGCAACATAGCAAACTATTCTGCAAACGGCACTAACAATGCGGTACTGAAACTATTCAAAAGCATTTCAAATTCTGACAGAGCAAGCTGGTTTCAGCTTGTAACCAATGATATGGTGGAGAGTGGGCCTGACAACTATATTGTCACTTTGTGGGGTGACTCACTTGCAGATTTCTGTCTCTTTAGGTTACAGGTCATGCTTTGCAGAATCAAGTTCATGTGTTCAATACTTTGACAGACTTGAGTATTCTAGATTTTTTTTTCCATTCTGCCATTTTAAAGGAAAAAATTCCAGTGCTCTTCTGGATACTTGACAGAACTTGCATAGTTGTCGAACAAGTTTCAAATATATACACACATACAGATTTTTATTAACTTCAGACTTACGCTGTGAGATTCAGGTTAAGCTTCTGTGCTGAGAAAATGGTTTAGAAATTGGTATGCTTCAAAGCTAATCTTCTGCTGTCATTATTTGATTTGGAAGGACAGACAAAGACAGAAAGGATTAAGGCATGAAGGACGCTATTATAAAAAGAGGGTGCGGTAGAAAGGCTAAATCTAATATACATGCTGTGAAATGCTGACTGTCAGAAAGAGAGATTCAGATCAGGAATGGTTGGTTCCAACAGATCTGCAAGTCGGTAGACAGCAATCAACTTCAAAATACATTTGGAGATAAGTAAAAGAACAGTAAGACTGCTTACAGTCTGCCCTTCTTTCTGCATTTTGTACAATAGACAACTGACATTTGTCACTCAATTTACCTGTAGAGTATTGTAGTATTTCATGGAAATGTTGGTGAGAAACGATCTCAGAAGACATCTCGTCTGACATCCCTCTCTAAGTGGGCCAGTGGCTAGCACTAGGTCAGGTCAGGCAAGACTTTGTCTAGCCAAATCCTGAAAACCTCCAAGGATGGTGATCCTGCAGGTTCTGTGCATAGCCTATTACAGCACTGCACTACTTTCCCAATAGAGAAGGTAGAGCTTTTTTTCTAATGTCCAAGAACATCTTCCCAAGCCAGAACAGACATTGCTCTTTGTAACACTGTGCCATACTACTGAGAGGTGTTTTGTTATGTCATTTTTCTAACTCTCCTTCAATTAGTTTATTATTAAATTGCTGCCTTTGCCAGAAAGAAAAAAACGAACAAGCCCAGCTCTTTCAAACCCCCTTTATACGACGACCTCACACGACCTCACATTGTGCCAGGGGAGGTTTAGATTGGATATCAGGAAAAATTTCTTCACCGAAAGGGTTATCAAACATTGCAGCAGGCTGCTCAGGGAAGTGGTTGAGTCATCATCCCTGGAGGTATTTAAAAGATGTGTAGCTGTGGTGCTTAGGGACATGGTTTAGTGGTGGACTTGGCAGTGCTAGGTTAATGGTTGGACTTGATGATCTTAAAGGTCCTTTCCAATCAAAACTGTTCTATGATTCTATGAACTCTTAGCTCCTGACCATATTAGAAGTCCTTCCCTCAACTCTCTCCATTTTCTCAACATCATGTTGAACTGGGGTTGGGTGAAACTGGACACAGTGTTCCAGGTGTGGCCCTCACTGGTGCTGCAAACAAGGGATAGTAACTCCCCTTGATCTGCTGATATCTTTTCCTAGTGTAGCCCAGAATATGGTTTGTCTTGCTTGCTAGAAGAACACACTATTTGCAAGCTCTTCATCACAACTTCTAGGCCCTTTTCAGCAGTTTTTTTCCAACCTGTACTAATGCATGGGGTTACTCTGCCCCAGATGCAGAACTTTTAACTTCTTCATGCAGTCAGCTCTGGGGCCCCCAACAGAAGGACATGGACCTTTTGGAGCGAGTCCAGAGGAGGGCCACGAAGATGATCAGAGGGCTGGAGAACCTCTCCTATGAAGACAGGCTGAGAGAGTCGGGCTTGTTCAGCCTGGAGAAGAGAAGGCTCCAAAGAGACCTTCTAGCAACCTTCTAGCATCTGAAGGGGGCCTACAGGAGAGCTGGAGAGGGACTTTTTACAAGGGCTATCGCTTACAAGGTAGTGATAGGACAAGGAGTAACAGTTTTAAACTGAAAGAAGCTAGATTTAGATTAGATATTAGGAAGAAATTCTTGACTGTGAGGGTGGTGAGATCCTGGAACAGGTTGCCCAGAGAAGTTGTGGTTGCACCCCCCTGGAAGTGTTCAAGGCCAGATTGGATGGGACTTTGAGCAACCCATGGAAAGGTATCCCTGACCATGGCATGGGGGTTGGAACTAGGTGATCTTTAAGGTTCCTTCCAAGCCGAAACTTTCTATGATTTTATGATTCTATGGTTCATTTTGAACTTCATGAAATTTATTCTGTCTTGACCCACAAATTTCTCAAGATCCCTCTGGACTGAAGTTCTACTGTTTAATGTCAGTCAAAGATTTTATGAGAATGCATTCTGTAACATCATCCAGATCAGTGATGAAGATACCAAGCAACGTAAGCCCCATTATTGACCCCTGGAGTATTCAGTTTATCAATAGGTGAATAGTAAAGTTACTGTTTCCTCTTATTTGAGCCTGGAGTCTAGCCAGTTTTCAGCTCATTGAACCATCCTCTTCCAGCCTATAACATCTCAGCTTCCAAATAAGAATAGTGTGGGAGAGAGTCAAAAGCCTTAGTAGTGTCAAAATTTATCACATTGTCTGCTCTCTCCTCACTCACCCAGCTAGCCATTTCATTGTGGAAGGCAATCAGATCTGTCAGGCATGATTTACCTCCGGTAAACCCATACTAACTCTTCCTAATTACCTTTTTGTCTTTTATATTTTGTTAGAAATGGATTCCATGAGAACCTGGTCTATGATCTTTTTGGGTAGTAAAGTGAGGCTGACTGAACAGTAGTTTCCCAAAGTCTTGGTTTTTAACTTTTTTGAAGATTGGCATAACTTTAGCTTTCTTCCAGAGATCAGAATCCTCCTTCAATTGCCACAAGATTTGGTAGATAAGAGACAGCAACTTCACTATCACTATCTTTCAACAACCTTAAGTAAACCTCACCTGGTCCCATGAATTTTAATGTACTCACCTTCTGTAAGTAGTTCTAAACTTTTAGGTCTCCCAATTCTGGGTGTTTCTCTCCTTTGCAATTCATGCCAGGACCTTGCCTTGCAAATTGTTTTGCTGCTTCCATGATCACAAGCTGAGGACAAAGAAGAGATGAACTATCAGTTATCCTGGTTTTATGTCTGTTTTCCATCTGCTCAGGTCAGGTGCATGAGGATCAACTGGGTAAAGGAGTGCTAGGTACTGCACGCATACAGGGTATATATGATACTTTTCTAATTGGTTGCTTTTGGCTATGTCAGATTTTGATAAATCGGGGCCACTGCGAGGTCTGTGTTCCTTTTTTGCTGTCCCAAATTATGTGACCACTGTAACAGTTCCTCTCTGAGTCACTTTGTTTAGAAGACATTTAACATGAGCAAAGTACCTCTGCAAACAGGATACGCACAGCTTAAATTGCAAAGCAATTATTTAATGGCTAAATCACATAACAACTAGTTAGAGCTAATGAGCTATTACACTAACCGTTAATATTAAAGATGAATCTTTAGTATCCAAGCAATCATCAGACTGATGGGAAGGGTCAGCTTCCATTACTCCTTGGAATGGAGTCATCCTCAGTGTTGCTGTGTTGCCATCTTATGACTCCCTTTTTTTTTATACCTTTTCATGTCAGTGCTTTTCCTCTCGAATCCTTGTGCGGTTAACTATTGCTGTCTCAACAGTCTTACCTCTTTCTGCAGTCTTGCCTTTCTTATTTGGGTATCTCTGATCTATAGACTTCACAGCTCTTTCTCACAAGCTAGCATTTCCTCAGAGGGCTGAGCCCAAGTTGCCTAGCTATACCATATCAAAACCAGAACTTACCTCAAATACTTACCTCAAATACAGTTGAACCTCTGGGAGGAGTTATCCCACTGGTTCCTGAAGAGCTTGTAAAAAAACAAAACCACACTTGCTTCCCCAGGAAGGAGAAATGTTGTTTTAGATGTGCAAATGTCTTTTAATATGTGGTATCAGGCATCCATAGATTGGTGTTACACAGAATATGACACCAGAATTCCTGCAGGGTTTCTGCCACCCATTCATTTCTCAGCCTCTTACTTCCACCGTCTTTCCTTAAGAGGTCAGGGAGCAAACAATATAATTTAATGCAACTCAAAGCATCAGTAACATATGAAGCCAACACCAGAACAGTCTCATATAAGAAGGCAGATGATCTCACTTGCTTTAGGTCATACTCTGATCTCCCCTCCAGGCCTTCCTCCCCCCACGCATAAGTGCTCTGCCAAACAGAGGGGTTAATGGGGGCTCTGATGTGGCAGGGGATCTTTATTGACTGTAAAAATGCAGTTGGCTTTTAAAACCATAGAGGAAAGTATTCTGTCTGTCCCAGGGAGTCACTTTTTCATTGGTAGCATAGCACAGTTCTGCATGACTTCCACTTATCTTCCTCTCTCTGCACAGAGCAAGGAAGCAGAGTAAATGAGCCGTAGAAACTCAGCCAGTTTGGGGAATTTTAAAAATTCTTTTTTCAGATGAAGATTTCAGTGCTCGCAGTTTCATGTGTGCTAAGAAGCTTTACTAACAAATGAGTGCTGAAGCATGACCTACATGTCCCTTTTAGGTCATCAGAGCCGGAATGATCTCAACCTATTTAGCTTTCAGGTTATGCATTGGTCAAATGAGTACTTACTTTGAAGTCATTTCAGCTGAGAAGGTTAAAGGTTGACTTTTGCAGTTACGACTTATATATTATAGCTTTACACTCCTGCCAGTGTCATAAAGTCAGTTTTCAAATTTTCACCATAAGCAATTGAATACATTTCTAAAAGTTTGGAAATAATTATTCTTCATGTATTCTTACTCTTCCATTTCTTTTTTTTCCTTTGTTTTTGATGTTATTTTGTTTTAGTGCTTTTAAACTTATTATGAAGATTTTCTGTAAACAATTAATGATTTTATATTTTAATTTCATCTATTTTAGGATGAGATATCTATTTTCAGCTAAAAGATGCATATTCTTTTCAGCTGTTTTTTATATATCCATAGAAATCCGATTCAAGTGAGACCTTACGGTTAACAAAATCAGCTTTTTTTCTAAGCAATAGTTAAGAAAACTACCCAATAAAGCAAAAAATCTTTCTTCCAATCCCCTTTATCAATTATGTGTTCACATAAAGATCATTCAGACTATTTGGGACCAGTGTAGTGATAAATGACAAATATTTTATTGCAGTCTTTCACTGGTGCATGTTAAACAGACTAGTACAGAAACTGTGATATTCTCTGCTACATTACAGTTAATTCACTGCCAACTCTTTTAGCAAGCATTTTTTCTTCTATTTTTTTTAAATTCAGACAAGATAAATTTTTCACTCTTTATTGAAGTAATTAAAATCATTAAAAGAATTGACAAACTATGATACTTTTTTGTGTTTATTCCTCCCTTTCCAAGTCATAAAAAAGTTATTTACTTTTCAAACTAAGGAAGTATTTTTTAAGGGCTGATACATGGGTAATTCTGTATTTCAGACTCGTGCAACATTTTTATACATACATATATATATTTCAGGAAATTTATAACTGCCTTAAATCAAGCACAAACAAAGCTCTGTTCATGTACGTTAGAATAAATAATAAGAACTCATTACAAAAAGTAGTAGAAGTATAGTAGACTATGATTGGCAAGAAATAGAAAATACTTAAACATAATGCAAATTACTTAGCAGGGTTCTTGTATATATAATTTGTCACTCGAGACAAAGCCAAGCCTGGAAGGCAAAGCCTTCTAGCTTTCTCCCATTTGTGTTTTAAATTCATAAAAAAAAAAATCCTGAACACTGTGCATAGCACTCTGTCTATTCTTTGAAGTGTATTTTGTGTGTGTACATTTGCCTCTGTGTGTCCATATAAAATAGTATATAAACACTTTGACTTGACTGACTTTTCCAGAAAGAGAAATAATTTTTGGAATACTGGATAAGGTATTTACTTGAAATACTGTATAGTCATTTATTACTGCTATAAATGTCACAATTGTGTTACAAATTTTGACAGTTAAAAGAGGAAAGCCAGGAAGCCAGTTTGCCAGATTTCTCTGTGCTGCTGAAGGTTGTGATCTACTTACCTCCAGGTCATTAGTTTGAACGTAGGTCATACTGGTGGTGACCTATGCCATGCTGCTGGTGTTTTTCATCGGGCAGCCTGAAAATGGTTTCTTTCAAAATCAGGAACTATACCTGTGAGTATATGCTTAAAGCTTAAATGGACATGAGCCCAACTATCCTTTAATTTTGGAAGCTTGTCCTTCCAAGTTATGTTTTGAGGTACATTGACATTGTGGCCATGGCTTTACACTAATTACTAGCTGTGTTTGCAATTTCTTTTTTTCTTTTTTTTTTTCCCCCAGTGAAAAAAAAAGGGACAGGTAAATGTTTTTTTTTTCCCCTCCCTCTGTCATCTTCTTCACTTTCTGTTCCTCCTCTCCCTCAGTATAGTAGCAAAATCCTCTAAATAGATGATGAGCTCTGTTCAATTATAATGGCCAGTTTCTCTACACCAGAAAATGTATATTGTTGCTGATGGTATTACCTCTGGCTTGCTCAGTGGAGCTGTTTGTAAAGGAATTGGCTTGGATGTCTGTGCTTTCACTCCTGTATCTCAGCTAAGGACCATTAACAGAACAGTATAAGAAGGTTTGTGCTTTGAGTAATCACACAAATGTTCATGTTCTGTTACCTTTACAGAAACCAAGATACAATCCTATAGGAGCAATGTTGTCTGGACTTCCAGGAAAGTTTAAAAGCCATGGGGTTTATGTCACTTAGGTACTTTCAGTCAATCCCTGTGTAACCTTTGTTGCTTTCTGTCAGATATTTCTATACCTTAGAACTGGAGTACAACTTGATTATGCCCCTCCTTCATAATGGACTATACAAAAACAGTTACGAATTTGAGTTGGATGCTACTAATATATAAGCTCTGACACATGCAAATGCTAATTCAACTAGCCACATGTCATTCCAAAATAAAAGAGTATGATTTTATTCAGAACTCATAAAACTTCATGTCTTAAGGGTACAGAAAAATAAAGACACATAAACAGTTGGAAAAAAAATAAACTTGGCTGTAAACAAATCTGATGATGTTTTCTGCAGCATAACATGAACACTGATGAGTCTGGTGTACCTGTGCTGTTGATTAACACACTTTTGTGAAGATCAGTGGCTCCTAATGACTTTCTGTAATGGAGCAAGATTAATTCTTAGCAGACACTATAAGGTCACATATAGTAAATGTGATGGTGATGAGGCACTGTGAGGAAAGAACAGGAGAATCATCTCTATCATCACTGTTGGCAGGCCACCTATGTGCATTTTTAACATATTTGGAGTTATAATAACCATATAGCTGACTGAAGATTTTACCTCAGTAACATTTTCGTATTCTGAAACAGTTACAATGCCTGTTTTAGTGTGCTTGGTTTTGGTTTTTGCTGTATCTTCATCTCATATTCATTAACTCAGATTAGCACTGACCTTTATCTTGTTCAGGAATGGAAGACTTGCTTCAAGAAACTGACCATTTAAAGCTAGAGTTGGAAGAATTATTTTGATCTTAGATGTGCAACTCTTTGTGTAGAACTCAAGTTTGAAATAGAGTTTGCTGAGACAGCAAACAAAGAATTGCTCAAAGTTCTTGGAGCCCTGCACAAAATTCAACGATTTATATGATATTCAGCTGTTACAGTTACAATTAGTTAGTATAATATCCAAGACAGCTACTTTATTCTGGCAAGCTACTCATAGGAAAAGTGTACAAAAAGTACAATGAATGCCACCTGTGACAATCACAATATTTCTAATTTACAATGACTGAAAACATGCTTTTCTCAAGGCAATCCTAAAATTTAGAATCTTTGTCTTTTATTATTCAAAAAAAATCTGCTTTTTTCCCTAGAATTTTAGATATACAACATGAGGCAATTATCCTGTATACCTTTTGTCACTGACACAGGATTTCTCCTGTCCTCTTTTAAGGTGTAGCTTTGGAAGCTTTGGAATTTTTTTGTTTCCTAACCCCACTGCAAAAGAGCAGAACTACAGAGCACAGCACCAGCCAGTCAGCCAGTAGTCTTGTATCAGTTAATGTGACATGGGGACCCAGAGCCAGCAACTTTTGATTGCTACACAGATTGAATATACTGGGTTTAATGCTACTTGCAGATGTACTTATAGAAGGCCGCACATTTTTTTAAACAGTTTAAAGCTAGATCAGGTCTGTAAAACAGGGACTGAAATAGGAATCACTGTAAAATTGTACCAATCTAAGCTTGTGAGGGAGAAACAATATTTCAAGGAAATTCAAGTTCAAGAAAACTAAATCTTCAATAGCAGGCAGTTTACCTCGTCAGTCACCTCTGAAGAAATCCTCAGGGGCATGGTGTTTACTTACGTGCTCCACAGGCACAATCCCTTTAATCAGATAATTTATACTTCCACTCCCAGTTCTGTGGCTTTCAGACCACTAGCAGTGCAATGCAACTGTGTTCAGAGAATATTCTTTATTGCCAGATATGTTTTACAGAAAATGGTCACTGAGGTGATGGAGGAATGCAAATTTCTTTCTAAAATGCTCTGAAACATAAGTCTTCTCTTAGAAATATTTTTTTTTTCTTCCCAGAGGTGATGTCTAGGGTCCAGCACACAAGAATTCAAGCACTGCTGTAGGAAACACCAACAAAATAACCTTGTGGAGAAACAACAGAAGCAGAATTCCATTCTACAGTTTACTAAATTCACAGATGTCACAATGAAAAAATACAGGCCCAGAAAGTATAATTTGCATTTTATTGCAGGCAAATCTGGTATAAAGTGTGACATTTATGAAGAACTACCTGTGACACACATTTTACTGTTCATAAAATCTTACAAACTAAATTACAATGTCAGAAATTAGTAATTTTAATATATCAATCTTTCTGATAAATAACATGCAAAGTACCTTTCAAAGACTAGCAGCAAAACTATGAGAGCATTACTTATATAAAGAAAGGACTGACCCAAAACCCACTCAAATCAATGGGTGCCTTTTGATTAACTTTATTGTTTTTTTGATCAGGGCTGTACTATTAGAGATATAAATAATTTTTACTTCAATGTTAGTCCACAAAGTTGTGTTGTTAATGTGCAGAAACTAGTTTTAATCCATGGCAAACTGTACTTTACCTCAGACTGTTTATTTTCATTCTACATTTTTTATGGGTTTTGTTCTGACAGAAGATGTTTATACCTGTGTATGTATATAAAACTGCTAACTTTTTCTTTTTGGCTTTTCATATAGATGAAACTAAATAATAACATCAAAGAACTTCCTAATGGAAAATAAGAATGCTTTGCATCATTGTGGATCTTGGATTTGAGCTACATTCATATTCTGATTATTCACATTATAAAGGTTGTTGGGTTCATAATAGGCCAGAACACATCAAAGAAAAGGTGTTCTCAGTGTTCAAGTTCTGCATTGGAGATTTATGCTTTTATTTGTTCTCCAGGCCTCAGTGCTATAAAGAAGAAACTAGGGTAATATTCAGGACATGGAATCCAGGCCAAAAGTTTGGATACATCCCTGAGGAGAAGGAACACGCCTCCACACAATCCAATGTGAATCAAAGTGAAGACGCTTTATTAAGCATAAGCTGTCCCTTTTATACATTTTGTACTTTCCCTGGCTGTAAGCATGTGCATTGCTACTGGTTAATATTACTAAACATACTCTTCTTTGACGGGTTGATTGGTCACTGCTCTGCCACTGGTCTTTTCTTAATTGGCTCCATCAGTTCTTGTTTCTTCTCCTCCGTGTTCGGCTCCCACCAGCTACTCCCTCAATTCTTGTTTGCTCAGCTGCTGTTTTTCCTCATCTCTTCTCTCCAAGGTCGGCTTGTTGACACTAGCTACATGAATCTTGTCACGCAGCTAGGCCCTCACTCCATACTCTCATACTTCTGGCTCATTACATGACCATTCTCCTCCAAAAACCCCTCTACACATCCCATCATAGTAATGTATGGTTTTAGTATACCTACTATTTCTCTGTGAGGTCGGTACAGACGGAAAGCCTATATGTACCTCCTATATGCAGTTTTCTTGCCATTTCTGTCAATAAATAAAACCCCAAAGCCAGGTCTCATCTGCTTGCTTTTCTTCCTGTAAGTGACCTTGCACCATTCCCTCTCTCTCTGTGTTCATGGTGCTTTAGATTTGCTCTAATTTTAGCTGAGCAAATTTTTCTGGTTCCTGAACTCTTTGTGTGTTGGCTGTATTTTGAAGACAGAGTATTTGAGTTAGGGATTAAGTTTTACTGTGTGTACATATTTAGTACAATAGAGTACCTCTAATAGCAAGGTTCTTCCACGCCCTTGTTGCATAAAGAAAAATACAAGTATAAGGAACCAGAAGGTGCTAGCTATCTAGGTGTCAGTTTCCATCAGGGACTGAATGACTTTCTTGTACAGTGCACAGTTCCAGAGTTTACTTTAGCCCTCTTCTTTTGACCACAGCATGACACACTTTTTTTATACCATGACTAAGATATTATGACATGTGAACATATACAGGCAATCTGGCAAAATAATAATTAAAAAAAAATTGTCTTTTAGCTTCAAACTGAACAAATAAACTTAGTTGGCATTTTTACCTATATCTATCATACACGTAATGTAGGAAAATATATATGGAAGACAGAAGATATGCAAGTTGCTTCCTCAGGGAAACTTTAAACAGGAATTTCTAACCCAGCTGAGGACAACAAAACTGAGAAGTCTCAGCCAAAAACCTATTTGTCTGAAGAAATCTGTTACTGCTAGAGTGGCACAGATTCTTAGATAAAGGTCACATAGTTTCCTAACTTGAAAGTGTTTCTCTAACTGCTTTGCAGTTTTTGTTGTTTTTTTGTAGAAACTGACAAAGTCTTCATGATTTCATATTTTCTGGTTGAAGACAGTCTGCAGAACAGCTCAATAAAGGGTGTTAATACTTTTAAGAAACAGTGCTGCTGTCCATAAAATTTGGATGAATATGGTTAGGTCATTGATGGGTAGCATAATTCAAAGACTCAACCTCTGTCAGTAAGGAAGAAAGGTGAACGTGAATCTGGTTTATTTTAAAGATTAAATCTATTGATATCTTCTACAGATAAAAAGTAATACAGTAGTAATAGTACACACGAGCTGTTTTGTAGTTTTCAAGATTAGAACTGAGCAGATATAATTGAGCAGAACTACAGTGGGAAAATAATTAAGAAACTTTTGCATAGATTGTAAGATATTTTGAAGCGCGAAGGTAAGGGAAATGTTCTTTGTACTTGTCAAATTTTCCACTGAATTCTGCTTGGGATATCAAACACGTTGGGATTTCTGAAGGAGATTATATTATTATTTTATCTTATAATATAATTTTTAACCTTCTACTCAGTCCTGAGGTTAAAATGTTAACATTGGTCTGCTTTAGATTCTTGTCCTAATAGAAATCACCAAGTATTTCAAAGTCATCTGATGAATCTGATTATATCAACTTGTTGAAATTATAAAAGCAATAATTTTTCTGTAAAATAAATTTTCAGTAGTCCTAGCGTTCATCACAGGTATGGAAAAAAATAGTGAATAATACTGCTGGAGGAAAACATTTTTTCTCCATAGTTTGGTCTTTGCAACAAACTTGTAATTCTGTGCCATCCTTTTCTCTCTACTCAAAGACTCAGAAACTTATCACCTCTGTTCAGGGAATCTGAGCCCATGGCTCCTACTTTCTAGGGAAAGTGTGCTAAACATAGCACATATTCATGCCTGTTCATATTCTCTGTTTGGAACAAATTGTTTTTGCATCACAATCTGGAATTGAAATATCCTATCTCCAAACTATTGTCCTAATTCTGAGGCTATGATTCTCTGTTCTTGAATAGAAGTACGTTAGGTAATATAACATAACTCCAGCAGAAGAGGCCATTCTGAATTCTCAAAGTCTGGTAGGATGCTCTTGTGAAAATATTACCTCCTGACCAGGGAAGAAAATGAATTTGAAATATTCTTATTGTTAACAGATGATATTTCATTGTTTTCAGCCAGGAAAACAAACAAAAAAAGCAAAAACCCAAACAAATAACTAGAAGAATGAAATTAAATTGTTTATGATTAATATTATATTGACTATTTTTGGATGCAGCAGCTAAACCCCCAAAAAACTATTATTTAAATAATTCTGAAAAATAATAGTTCTTTTTCTCCATCTCTGTTTACATTTGTATATTTTTCTGTCTTCCATTGCAGTCTCTGTCGCATGCTGCCAGAAGATTTCTCTCAATAATGTATTTTGCTGTTAAATACACATACTTATTTTCATTCTTTCTTAAGGTGAATTATAAGATTTGTCAGAGGTGTCAGATGTGTCAAAATAGGCATTGACTCCATCTTCGGTATTCCTGAAAATTACCTAAAACAACTCTCCTTGAGCTCAGAATCTGAAGTGTGAAATACCACCTCCTTGTACCTATGATTCATATTCTTTTCTAAACTTGTATTTTACTCTCTGTGTGGAAATATTAGTTGATTATATAGTAATGCCGAGAAATATGCGTATGATACTAATAAAATTGGATCATGAATAGATCTTTTTCACTGTAGCACCTCTTCATCATAAAAAGCCCTCTTGAATTTTGTTGTAATGGGAACATAAACCATTTTAGGAGCCAGATAACCTATTCCATTACATGCTGTCGTAAAATAAATGCTGAAATTCTTCAGGTGAAGTAACATTCTAACAGAAAACGAAAACTCTCAGACATTTCAGGTGATGACCACTAATACATAAGCCTTAGGAGGCAGTCAGAAAGAAGACATTATCCTTCACCCTTTAGACAAAAGCTTTTCAACACTATGGTTTTGATTATGTCTCTAAAAACCATTAAATGAAATACATAAAAAGACTTGTCATCTACCAGGATTCACAAAATTCAATATGCCAAACACAAGACAAACTGAGTTTGACATTAGAAAAAATTGAGTGTGACAGCTTGCAGCAGTTACATCTTGTAGAAGGACATGTGTGCTTGCAAAGACTTTACATCAGGTCCTGGTTGGGAGCTGGCATTTTCAAAGGTCATGAAGCTCCTTAGCACCGTTCAATTACTGCACAAAGGGTACCACTGACAGTTTTAACACTGTGGTTAAATTAGCTGAGCACTAGCTGAGACAATCAAACTTTTGACAGGAATGGTTGGATAATATCTGTATGTCACAAAAAAAATTTCAAATATCATATCCATGTTACCCTGTCCCCCCATCTTTATTTTTGAAAGACAAGGAAAATATCAGAGAACCATTTAGTAGTCTTGTAGCATGTAAAGGTATCTACACTCTCAGCCTGACAATTTTTATCATCATTTTGCAGAAATATAGATATTGAATGAAGTATAAGGCAAAATCTTTTCTTTTATCTGGTTTTGATTTTGTTCTTTATTTTAGCTCTTTTCTTCTGAATGGGTAGTCTGAATCAGTAACACACTGATCAAACTGTATTGACATAGTCATACTACTCAAAACACAGAAGGACCAACATCGTTCTACTGTTTACAAATGCACCTAGTTTGTTGTGGCTTGTCCTGTAAGCAGATAAGGTGAAATTAAGATTCATCTTAAATTTTGTAAGTCAGTCTAATGTTAGACCTATAAGTAAGTGTTCTATGAATTTACACTGTAAATTGCTAGGTTCATTGATCAGAAAGCCATCCTGGGCTTTTACAACCTTCAATATGAAATGGGATAGAATTTCAAAGGCAGGGGTCAGGCAGAATGATTTTACAAACAAAAGAGAAAAAGAAAGGTATGGAAATGATAAAAAATATTAATGGTGGCTTCTACTACATTTTATGAAGTCTGACACAAAGGGATATTACCAGTTAAAACAGATCTCTGGTATTGCTATTACATTGGTATTCATATTACATTGATACTGGTATTACCTTGTTCTAGAAAGATTTTTCCTAAGGAGCCTTTTCTAATTCTTTTTACTATCATTTCTATCTACTGGATAGTCAGCTGACAGAAGAAAGTCTTTTATTATCTAGATTATCTGAGTTTGTATAGTTGATACAGAGTCTTGTGTTGTCTTTTAATAATGTTTGGGAGTCTTTGTTTTGTGAGTAATAAGAAACACCACTGCTTTTATTGGCATAATACCAATTACAATGTAAATATATATTAATAGAGAACATTAATGATGGTTCACATGCACATTTTCACTTTGGTCTTTAATATTGTTTATATTTATGCACATTCTTGCACCATGCATGGAAGTGACATAGGGAGGCCTACATGAATCTTTTAAAGTAGATTATAAATGTAACACCATAATGCATTATCACTTCTGGGTATTTACACAACCGTATTTGCTTCCTCTCTTCCATACATATGTATAATTACATACATGAGTTTCTACATGTGCACTTGTAGATACATACAAGTGCACTTACAAGTGCCTACGCAATACAAATTATAATGAACACCTTGAAAGTAAGGATAGCTATTTGTCAGCTCTTCTGCATAGCATAAAAGTATAAAGTTTGTCCAGGCAAATTGGCTCCTTATTTGTGATGTTTTCCGTTTTCAGTATGAAGATTTGTTTTTTATGTGTTTCTTAGGTGCATAAAACTCTCATTAATTTTAATAGTACAGAGTACAAACCCAAATATATGAACAGATTGGAGGTACGATAGAGCATTTTCATGGGGTTTATAGTAATGAACCTAGCCATGACAAATATTTAGCTGGGTGTTTTGAAGTATTTTATATTTGTGAATGCAAGAAAACAGAGAGAGATAAGGTACCATTGGACTAGACTCTCTGAAGTCAAAGCAAATTGAAATTATATTTCAACAAAGCATCTCTGCCCATTATAAATTCCTTTCGTTCCACATATTCTCTTTCTCTCCTGTATTCTCAATAAGTCTTGAAAACCCAAAAGCTCTCTTTTGTAGCATGTGTTTCTACTCAGTTATGAATTCGGTCTCCCTTTGTGTTCTTACCTTCTTTCTACCTTTTGTCCTTCCTATTCACATTTAAGATATCTGGAGAACATGAAAAAGATGAAAATGTGTCTAATCTCAGTATTAGCAGCTTGGGTTTTGCTGCAGCTAGAAATGTCTCAGCATCATTCATGAACAATAACCTGGGGCTGCTGAAGAAGCTGAGACTTTCTTGGAGGCTTGAAATAAAATGTAGTGGCTTATCTCCTGTGTGAATTCTACTTTTTGTTGTGTTCAGACAGGTTAAGATTCATGTTTATTAGGTGTCACACACATCACCTTTGGCTTTTTGGGAACACTCTCCTGAATCTGAATCTTTGATCCTAATGGATCAAATAATCCTTGTTGATATGAGTTCATGATCTCTAAGCAATCACAACTACATAAGGAATGATGTTTCAGAATATCCTTGCTGAGGATAATATATCTATGTTTTCCTAAGAAATTGAGACAAAGGTGCAAAAAACACATAATACATTTTAAATATTTAAAACACTAAACTATAGAAAAGTATAGACAGATGTGTAAGCTAAAGCTTTTCTCTACAAATAGGGTAAGACTGTTGACATGATTTTCACTAAAACTTTCAAACCCCTATTTTCCATTCTTTATTCTACAGCTTTCTGTTTTAGTCAGTGAAAGTATGAAACATGAAAGTTCTTAAGTTTACCTAAAATACAAGTCATTAATAGCACTACAGCCACATTTTGAGTTATGGGCTGTTCCACTGCTAGTAATATACAACTTGATAGTGAGATAAAGACATATATCCCTTTTTTTTAAACATTGTGTCAATTTGGTATCATTCTGTACCAAGGTATCCAAATCTCAACAGTTCCTGATCAGTACAGATATGCATTAATCTCCCAGGAAGCAGAATAAAAAATTTCTCATTCAGAAGTATTTCTAAGTGTAATAAAGGGCTACAGTACCTATGTCAGAGAAAAGATTTGTGAAGATCCGGTCTGTGATCATTCAGATAAAGTACTTAGTTTCTTGCTAGGTGTCTTGTAATTGTCTTCTGAAGTTCATCACATCCAGAAATAGAATATTCAGAGTTTAAAATCAAGTAGCTCCAAGGGGTCAGCTTGCATATGGCCTTGGTCACCAACTGAGGCTCCATCTTTTTAAAGTCATGGACAAATGATGAATAAACAGCAAGAAAAATATTTTGAAAGAAAAGGTAAGTCTGAGAAGAACAGCCATGTGTCATACTGGCTCCAGAGTGAGGGAGGCAAGTACAATTGTAGTAGAGATATAAATAAAACATTTGGTCCAAGAAAAACAAAATTGTCTAGCTCTTGGAATTTGTGGTGTTCTGATACACCTTTCTGAAATGCATTCTGTTCTGAAAGACAGAAGATATTATAGAAACAGGCTACAGCATATTAGCAGTGTATGAACAAAAAAAGCAGAAGATGAAAGGAAATAAACTGTGCAGAAACAACAATGCTAATGCATTGTGCCAGGAAAAGCTGCCTGTTACAATGCTCAAAGAGCCAAATTTGCTAGCCTTCTCCACCCATCTTTCTAACAAATGGAATTGCAAGATCAGAGGAATTGGGTTTTTGAACAGTAGTGTTGCTGATAAGATCCTTTGGCAGTCAAGCACAGTACACTTAGGTTATTATGCACAAGTAGTCAAAAGATAACACAAATTCATGTTCCATATCTCCTAGCAGTGACCTCAAACCCCAATGTATGTATATAACTCTGGACAATTTGCTGTTACCAAAGATAAATTGTCTGATAAATAACTCACCTTTTAGAGGTGTCCTAGAAGTTCTGAGTTTATAGATATGTCAGTTCTCAACTGGATTAGACATGATTTATTTTGAGTACCAGGAAGAATCATAAATCTTAATTGTTGAAAAACAAGTTGTCTTCTTCTAGCCTGCACCCATGGCTACAGGGCTAAACAATAACAGTTTTTGTCTCACCCAATGTCCCTTTCCCAACCAAGGAAAGAAATCAGGAAAAAAGAGGAAGACTCGTGGGTTAAAATTGAAGAGATGTAATAAAAATCAAGAAACCAATATCAACAATAACACAAAACACCAAAAGTATACTTAGCTACAGAGTTGCAGCAGGTTATCCAGGAATACCAGTCATTGGCAATGAGGAAAAAAGGAGGCCAGAAGCGAGGAGAGCAAAAACAACACCACCTCTCCTCACCAAGCCGTCCCTTTTATAGTGAACTTGATTGTTAATGATACAGAATATACCTGTGGGCCACCCTGGGTCAGCTGCCCTGTATTTATCTGCTAAGGGCTTTGATCACCATGGCTGGCCACAAACTGAAACAAAATGCCAGTGAAACCAGGACAAGATTCCACCTCTTATTCTATATCATTTACATCAAGTCACTACTATTTCCCCCATCCCTCAACAAACATATACATCCACATATACACACAGATATTCTCTCCAGTCCATGGGCCATCTCTCCAAGAAATCCATTGAATCAATTCAGTCCAAATCTGTAGGTTCATGTCTCATAATAATCTCTCAGGGCAGGAGAAAACTGGTGTGGGATTCACTCAGTCAGCAGATCGGGACCAGGCCTCAATACAGTGTCATGGACTGGTGAAGTTGGACACAGCATGATGATGTGTTGCATCTTGATCTTGCAGCTGATGTATCTGGTGCAGCCTATGTTCAGGGTCTGGGGTGATTCTTACTGTAGTAAATGACACTCAGCATCATACACTTCAAGTTATTGGCTATTTTTGCCCAGAATCAAATCTCATTGGGGTACACATCTAACTTCCCTATCCTCCTGCATCATCCACCAGATGCACCCAGGTCCTTGACCAAAAGAAATTCCACAAGTGGATTTGCCTTTGCTAGCAGCAGGAGTAATCCAAATTGTTTTCCCCAACATATTTCTTGCGTGAACCACAGGGACTTTATCCCCCTCTACAGCGTGCAAGAGTTCGGGTTGAACAGGACGAGCCCAGTTGACAGATCCCCTGGTATTAACTAACCAGGTGGCCTTTGCTAAGTGTTCATCCCAATTTTTGAATGTCCCATCACCCATCGCTTTCAGTGTAGTCTTCAACAGTCCATTACATCTTTCCACTTTCCCGTCAGCTGGTGCATGGTAGGGGAGGTGATATGTCCATTCAATACCCTGCTCTTTAACCCAGGTGTCTATGAGGCTATTTCAGAAATGAGTCCCATTGTCTTACTATTTTTTCTGGAGTGCCATGTCACCACAAAATTTGCTTTTCAAGGCCCACAATAGTGTTATGGGCAGTGGCATGAGATGTTTCCAACCAGCCAGTACTTGCTTCCACCATCATGAGCACATAGCGCTTGCCTTGGCGGGTTCGTGGAAGCAAGATGTAATCAATCTGCCAGGCCTCTCCATACTTATATTTTAGCCATCATCCTCCATACCACAGTGGTTTTAGTCATTTGGCTTGTTTAATTGCAGCACAAGATTCACATTTGTGCTGTGCAATAACGTCCATGGTCAAATCCACCGCTCGGCCATGGGCCCATCTGTATGTAGCATCTCTGCCTTGATGGCTTGGTGTATTATGGGTCCACCGAGCTAAGAATAATTCACCTTTATGCTGCCAGTCCAGGTCTACTTGGGACACTTTGATCTTAGCAGCTTGATCCATCAGCTTGTTGTTTTGATGTTCCTCAGAGGCTCAACTCAGGGACATGAGCATCTATGTGACGTACCTTCATAACCAGCTTCTCTAATCAGATAGCAATATCCTGCCATAATTCAGCTGCCCAGATGAGTTTTCCTCTGCGCTGCCAGTTGTTTTTCTTCCATTGCTTCAGCCATCCCCACAGGGCATTTACTACCATCCACGAGTCAGTATACAAGTAGAGTACTGGCCATTTTTCTTGCTCAGCAATATCTAGAGCCAGCTGCATGGCTTTTACTTCTTCATACTGACTCTACTCATCATGTAGGACTCCACACAGCAGTTTTCCACCTTCGCTGTTTACCTACAATATGACAAGAACAATTGGTGAACAAGGCATGATGCTTCTCATTTTCTGACAGCTTATTTTATGGTGGGGCCTCTTCAGCATGCATGACCTCCTCCTCTGGCAACATTCCAAAATCTTTGCCTTCTGGCCAGTCCATGATTACTTCCAGAATTCCTGGGTGATTAAGGTTCCCTATTCAGGCCCACTGAGTAATCAATGCAAGCCACTTACTCCACATAGCATCAGTTGCATGATGCGTAGAGGGAGTCTGTCCTTTAAACATCCAGTTCAACACTGTCAATCTGGGTGCCAGGAGGAGCTGTGCCTCAGTACCAATTACTTCTGAGGCATCTCAAACTCCTTCATAGGCTGCCAGTATCTCTTTTTCAGTTGGAGTTAACTGGTCCTCTGATCCTCTCTATCCCCGACTCTAAAACCCTGCAGGTCAACCTCAAGTCTCCCCTAGTGCCTTTTGCCAGAGGCTCCAGGTAGAACCATTCTCCCCAGCTGCAGTATAGAGAATGTTCTTTATATCTGGTCCCATCCAGGCTGGTCCAAGAGCCACTGCATAAACTATCTCTAGAGACCAAAGGGGAGAAGAACAAAAACAGCCCCACATTTCCTCAGCAAGCCCTCCCTCTTATAGTGAACTTAATGTTAATGATATAGAATACACCTGTGGGCCAGCCTGGGTCAGCTGCTCTGCATTTGACTCCTAAGTGCCTTGATCACCATGGCTGGCCACAAACTGAAACAAAATCCCAGTGAAACCAGGACACAAGTAAACTTATCTTAAGAATTTTGGATGTCCTGGGCACAGCATTGGGACTTCTGTTCTCTGCACTGGGTGGATCAACTATATGTTATGTGAAAAGTGAGAAATTACATCCAGTTTCACTGTAAGTTCTGTACATGATCAAGGTAGTTATGAAAATATGCTCAGTAGTTTACCTGGAAGTCTGAAAATCCACTCTGCTAGATATTTGGCAAAATACCCAGTTGGAGAAAAAAATGCAGAAAGAACCCTGTGTCCCATAAGACTGTCTTAATGGATATGGAGTTTAGTGACATACAAGAAATGTCATTATGTGGGAAAACTAGCAATGGTAACTGGCCAAGAGGACTTAAAAAACTTTTCAAGTGGTAGGGGGTGGGGGCTGGTTACTTAAAAGCCACATTGTTGGGAGTACATAAAGAACTAAGGATTTTGTACTGGGTTTCAAACACTTTAATAGTTTCTGAATGATATTTTTCTAAAAAAATCTGCTTTATGGGAGAAAAAAACCACATCTCTTTATGTAGGGACAAAAAAAATATCCAGTATTATCATATTTCAGAGATATTTTGTGAACGTTACCATAAACCATGTCACCATCTCAGTGATAAAAAAGGCATTAGCTTTCAGTTCATCCACTCTCAGCTCATCACATATATCCTCAGAGAATCAGCTGGCCACAAAGGTATTGATAATAGTTAAGAAAGCAACTATAACCTTGAAATCTCTGGAGAGACTTGGCTGGTCTAAACAATATAAAACTTGAAAAGGTACATAGTATTAAACATTCCCATCTGTTATGAATAAGTATGAACCAGGTCTCAGTTGAAATAAACTGACAGATGCTTTAGTTTTTGGTGATTTTTTTTCCATCATTTGAAATTGTTACTTTAAAAACTTATTCAGTGTCAAAATAGTGGGTGTATATGATATTTTTCTCATCATGAAATAACCAGATAAAATAATCTTGATAAAATAAACACACATTGCTAGGAGTGTGCCTATTAATAAAGAGACATTCTTTGAAATTTGTTAATAATTAAAATTTTTAAGAAGTATGAAGGTAGTGATTCTGAGAAAATCTCATGTTGCATTCTGAAGTGCTGGAAATGGTACCCCTCCAGCTCTGATCCCAGGACGCAGACAATTATTGCAAAGTGTTCCAGCCACAAGTCCCTGCCACTTGTGATCATTGGGAAACAAAAAGGTATTAGACGGACTCACAGTGGGGTGCCTTCTTCATTGGGTTAATGTCTTGGGATTGAATTTGTTGTTTAAATCTTCCAGAGAAAATTGTTAAATATTACTTAACTTATTACCATTGTTAACCATACTTTTTCTCCCTGCCTTCAAATGGGTAATCTGAAGAAAAGAACCACAAAACTGCTGCAATCTGTAAAACAAAAATCCCTACCATCTTCTTTTAATTTTCTTTTTTTTTTTCCCCGCAACTTTGGTAACATATGCAGTCAGTAAAGAGGAAAAAAATCCAGAAATGACTGACATCAAACATAACTCAATGTTCGGTCAGTGGCATACCATGCATATTGTGTTAACATAGATTGTAATTACTTTCTCACCAAATGCTATGCCAGATCTTTTCACTGAATAAATATATGCATGTGATGTGCCATCATTCTATCACTGCCAATTTAACAGGCATCTCTTTTCAAGCGAAAAAGAAAAGTGAAAGTATTTAACTCATTTCTTTGAATTTGCACATTCAGTATCGAACAGCTTTTTTTGCTAGGGAACACAGAAGTTTTTATTAAAAACTTGTACAGAATTAATTTCTAAAATGATGATGAACAGGAAGGAAAAACAAGAGCCGTGAACCCTAAGAACCTCTGACAGTACTGGAACATTCGATTCCATTCACCAGGAACACAGAAGAAAAAAGAACAACACAGATGGGATAAGCTTTTTGGTTCTCTACCCATCCTCTTCTTCAAAAAGAAAAAAAATAAGTAACATTTTGTCTCAACTCAGTACTCAATTTTTGGTGTAGAATTTTGCATATCCATTTTGTCTGGAATCCATCCTCAGCTGAGTATGCTATTTTCGTTGTATGTTCTTGTGAAATAATGGTCAGAAACCTGTGAAAACAAAATAATATTCTAATGCTTGTTTGTGTGATCTTAGAGCTGACACAGAAGTGGTGTGTACTACTGCACATTAAAACATATTGTGTCCACAGCTGTGTAGATTGAACTGTATGAGAAATGTGACACTGCAGCATGAGAGGGCAGTAATGGAGTGAAAATGAACAGGAGAAACAGACAAAATGCTGAGTATAACAAGTTAAGCCATGTTGTTTGACATGCTGTAAGCTAGCAAAGAACAAAATCAGGTGAGCTTGGAGACAAAACAGCAGCAAGCTGTAAAACAATTTGACTGTTTCTGAACAGCTCTAAAACCACTCTCAGTTCTGGTGCCTCTGACTAGGATTACGGGAGGGATATCAGTTTTCTGTGAGTCTGTGAGCTGAAGGGAAGAATCAGGGCAGGAAGGGAGTGCTCTGATTGAAATGGATACATAAATAAATTAGCTTCATACTGTAAATAGGTTTTATTTAACATGAAAGAAGGCTTGTGCATTTTATTTCAGGCACCTTCATTAGAAGGAAAGACAATGGAAATGAAGTCTAGACTTTGGTTGTGCTAGACCAATTTCTGTCTTTTGTCTTGTCACGGTTTAAAGCTGGGCCGGCTATTAAACCTGAGGCAGACGCTCTCTGTTAACCCTCCCCCGCCACCCGAAGGGAAAGGGAAAGGGAAAAGGGAGAGAGACTTATGGGTTGGAAAGTTAAAACAGTTTTAATAAACTATAATAATGAAAAAAAAATATAATAATAATATTGGAATAATCAAATATATACAAATATATACAAAACCAAGATCGAGCTCCCCCGATGTCGGCCACGTCACCACCGGCACTGCAGGGCAGGCTCCGGGAAGGCCCAGGCTGGGCCCAGCGACGGTCGAGAACTGGATTCAGGGATGCACAGATCGGGATCGGGGGCAGCAGGAAAAAGGACAGAGTCCTCTTTGGACACTGGCCAAAAGCTCAAGCCGCAGAAGCAGCCCGAAGCAGCAGAAACACCCAAACACAGCCGAAGCAGCAAGGGAAGGGGGCAGAAGAAGGGGCCGAGACCCTCGCGATCCCCCCGCTTTATACCGAGAATGACGTGTATGGGATGGAATACCTTCGTTGGTCAATTTTGGGTCACCTGCCCTGTCCGCTCCTCCCTGCAGGTGCGAGCCCCCCTTCGGCTCTTCACTCGTAAGCAGTGAGAAATTTAGCAGTGACCTTGGTTTCTCTAAGACTAAGCACAGCAAGAGCCTTTCTGCATAACATCCCTACCAGTGCCTCAGTGATAACTACAAACTTCGAGCGTTATCAGTGCTAGAAGCAGACACTGTCTGCAAAACACGCAGTTACTTTCAGAAAGTGCAGTTACTTAGAAGAGACTTAGCTGAAAGTAAAAATCACTGAAAGGAAAATTGGCCTGGTTTAGGCCAAACCAGGACATGTCTGTTAGTCTGGTAGTTTGGTAACTCAGGTTGTAGAAGACATCTTTCAAATCCATTCTCTAAATCCCACAAAGGCTTAAATTAGAATGCTTTAGGATATTTTGGAACAGGAATGCTGTCCCTTTCTTTTGTTGAAATTGTATATTTGATGGAACACTTAATTATCACTTTAAATCAGGACATGCAATTCAGATGTCCAATCAGGCAAATGGCTTATTCATTAGATTGTAGAGTTTGATGTCTGATGAAAATATTAGAGTATACCATGAAAAGTGCAACTGTGCTTAAGAAAAGGGAATGGTAGTGTCCCATGCACCAAACCTCAATTTAGAAATATGACATTACTTTGGGAAGGCTCAGAAATCTCCAATAATTGAGTGAACTAGCTGTATAGTGTCCACAACTGCTTATTTTGGAAAGTAGCTTATTTCCTAAAAATATTATGCATTTCTCTCATCTAGACTGTAATCTGTGCCTCCAACTAGTTCTGAAAGAGTGGTGCCATTTTGGGGTTCAATCTTCTTAAGGCTTGAACTACAGGAAATAGGCAAGATTACTGGCTTTTAAAAAATACACATTTGCATGAATTATTTAAGAAATCTAAATTTTTTGTTTGAGCTTCTCTTTTTTAATATATAAGGAGAAACTTTGTGAAAAATATCTCCTGTTTTGTCTTTCTTTTGAAAGACAAGATTGGGATACATTATGGGAAAAAAATAGAATTAAGAATGGAGTTTTATGAAGTATGAAGTCAGAAGATACCCTAGTTTCATTTCCTGCAAGGGACCACAAGATATCTCTAAGTCGTATTTCCAAATTTCATTGTTTCATGATGTAATTCCTTTTCATAGAAAAGTAAAAATTTTCAAGTAAGAAACCTTCTGAAATCTTAAAAAGGAAACTATACATTTTCCAGTTAAGTATTGCAAAAGTAGCTTTAGCATACTCAGGGTTTTGAGCCTTCATAGTTTCAGGCAATGTAGTGCCTGAAGAGTTTCCACGGTTTCTTCACTTTCCTGGCATTAGTTACCCTGAAAAGCGACGATATTGACAAAAAGCTCCCCTTCATGAGTTACTTCTCGAAGGCCACAGCATTTCTGAAGATGTGACCCATACGTATTTACTCAGTATAAGGATTTCTAAATATAATTATTTTTTAAGAAGAGAGCATTCTACATTGAAAGAAGACCAAAAGAAATGAAAAAAGAAAATCTCATCAACCATGAGCCAGCATAACAGCAACAGATAAACAGATGCCACACTAGAAAAACACTCTCCAACTATAAATGAAAGCATAAACATAAATTTTAAAAAAATCATATGCAATTATAAACCAGTATCTTGAAAAGCTATATTTCAGAAAGCAGAAAGATGCTTTAAATGTATAAAAAATTACCCAGCCTCATTAACCAGACATACATTTATATGAAAAAGACTGAAACCAAAGCAGGAATGAAAAGGAAGATCAAAATCAGGCAAAAGATTTTAGATACTGCTAACACCAACTTTGAGTGGAGGATTTTTTTGTTTTTGTCCACTTAGAATAGGTCTCCATTACCTGGGATAACTGGTACAGTGCTTTATATTTTCTGTGTTGTTTTTAGCATAAGCCATTTTCAAGCTGATTAACTTTGTCTCTCATTAGTCTGTAAATCTTTTTTTTTCATATTCTCCTTCTTTTTTAAGTGAACTATATTGTTCTGTTTATGTTGTTTAAGGAAAAACCTGACACAAGTTGAAGTAGTGTAATTAGATACCTGTGAGCCATATGTGAGTAAAGAAAAAAAATAATATTTTACTCCACAATTTTGTCATTTATGTAAATGCAATGAAAGGATCAAACTTGTAACTGGATAAAATTTGTTGTTAGAGTGTACATTCATTTATCTAAGAAGTACTGAGTACTCACTGAATAAAGCTAAAAAGAAAAACCCATGAAAATTCCCCAAGAAATATAAAAACTACAATGCACATCTAACAGTAATAATTAAAAAAATCATGCAATAAACTTGTGATTCAGCTTAGAAGTTAGTCTACAACACTTTTAACATCTATGTCCTGAGTGATTCAGTACAAACACATTCAAGTTAAATTGAGACTGAAAACACCTTTATCCTTTTAGCTCTCTAATTTGTCTTGATGCTCAGCTATCAACTCAGATTTTCAGTCTTTATTAGGCTTTTTTTATGGGTTGGGTTTTTTTTTTTTTTCATATAAGGAGGCCTTTAAGATCTCTAAACTCCTGGTAATTGATAAAATAACATTTATATGCCAATGAATACTGCGTGTAAAAACTTAAGAAGAATTGTAAAGCCTGAGTAATTCTTCTCTTTGTACTTCATATCAGTAAATGCCAATGGAAATTTTTAAACTGCAGAATCAAGCAATGTAACATCCAGGATCAAGGTTCAACTATATCTAGACCGAAAATGTAACTTTGAACATCGTTTCTTTTGATGCAGTCTGGTATGTCAGGGACAACAATCTGCACAGCCTACCTGACTTTTAAAGTCAGAATGAGGAAGATTCTTCTTTTCCTCTACTGATTAAGAGGAAGGAGAAGGGTGAACTACCAGACTGCATTCTTGTTCCTTAATACTATTTTGTTACTGCTTTATTTGATTGCTTTATTCAATATAATAGGTATTCAATATTCCTCTCACTGCTGTCAACCCACACAACTGGCTACAAAATTTGGACTCAGAAGTGTCCCTTAGCTATTTCTTTAGTGTTGAGGGGTCTTGGGGGTTTTGTCTTCTAAGATAATGATTGCATAAGCCTTTCTGAACCTTTATATTCCTCCATAGATTTTTATGCATTAGTTTACCTCTTTTTCCTCCACTCAAGTTTGTTACTTATATTGGACTTGAATATTAGTTTTAAGTCTATTTAGAACCCTTACAGCAAATCAATTAGTTGAGTAGTAAATAAGCTAGTGTTGTCATCTCTGGAAATCTTTTAAGATTTGAAGCATGTCCACCATTTGCTTTTCATAAAAGGCAATATCTGTTGTTCAAAAACAAGACTACAGATACATTGGTTTTCTCTAAGATATTTTCAGGGCTGATGATAAATGTCTGTGCTACTTGCAGTAGTCCTAGTGAAAGAAAAGAGCCAAGATTCATGTTTCCTTCAGGAACAAAGTCAACATTTTTGCTATATTTAGGGTTTTTTTTAACATGAATTTAATGTTGGTGAAAAGTTCTTGATTGACAGTTCCAAAGAATTAAGTCCTCCAATGCAGTTACTCCAGTAATGGCAATAATGCCATTAATACTATTGTAAGCTTACTATGTATCAGCCAGTTCACGTGTTGAGTTTCTGTAGTTGTATAATAAGCAGCAAACCGTCAACTGATAAGCGGAGGATATTATCCCTCTCATTTGCTGATCAAGAACTGCTGAACAGACAGAATGAAGCTGCTTCCTAGGTTTCCACAAAAGAAATCTGTGGAGAACCCAGTGCTTGAACCTGTATCTTGATTTGGAATCCAACTGGGACTGATCCAGGTGACAAAATCTTCCTGGTATCCTGAGGCATTTTTTAGGCAGCTGAGCACGTATTATTCCTACACTGACGGTGCTGGGTTAACTTGTGGAGAGGTAGCTTGCTGCACTGATGCAAAGTAGAGTTCCTGTAACCAAAGGTAGAGGATCATCTTCATAGAATTAGTGGCAAAAAATAACAATGGATGTAGATCGAAGTCCATTAATGATTACTGAAGGAAATATTCACCGATGAAAAAAAAAACAAAAATCCAAAGACCCTGTAATCAAGACTTTATAAGAGGATATTCAGAGCTCCTAGAGGGAGAAGACAAATAACAGCAATGCCCACTGGTCAGATTCATGACTGCATGGCAATGAAACTCTTGATTTTATGGTTGAGGTACAGGTGGTATTTTCAAAGCAAAGAAGCTAGGCACATATTCCCCCTGACTTACCTTTGGAATGGACTAAGTCTTGTAGACCTTTTGAAAAAAACTATAGCCACTGATTTGTTTTTTTCAGCATCATACATTTGAATCTGTCCTTTTATACTAATCTTATTCTAATCGTGTAATCTTAAAAACAGTATATATATAATACATATTAAACTTATAATGATCTTTTCTGTATTACAAAGTGAGCCAAGTCACTTGCTCAGCACTATTTTGTCTTCCCCTTCTTTTGATCTGCCTGATCTAAACTTTTGCACCAGAGACTGTCAGAATTGTCTGTTGTATGATACCGAATCAGTTGTCACACTTCAACAAATAAGAAATCCAGCAACCCTAAACTCATGCAAATGATCATTATGGCACAATTCATCAAATTGTTTGACAAACATTATTCAGCCAGGCCTTATGATAAACAACACTCATTACTTGAGTCCTAATTATTTCAAAGGTATAAGGAGCTGAGTTTTCCATAGCAACGTGGGAACAATTATACAGGTGTCTTATAATCAAGCATCTGTTTTGGAGTTTAGGACTTCTTTAGAATCAGGAGCAAAGAAAATTTTTCGCAATGATGGGTAAAACAAGATGTATCTTGCTACTAATTTGGCACAAATTAAAAGGTTAGGCTTTTCATTGATTCAAAGAACCAATTCGACTAATACAGTGAGAATAAAAGAGCAGGTCCTCAGGGTGCTGCCGCAAAGAGTGATGCAGCCTCTAATTTTGTATTAAGCAAAAGTAATCAAAAGATGTTTAAACAGAAACGAACATAGCTGTGAGCAGTCTGTTTCCACTCAGTGTGCTTACACCTTAAACTTCAATCCACTGAAACTAGTTTCATGTGATAAGTATTTTAGAGCAAACACAGAGCAGGTACTTACCATTGAAGTTTGAAGTTGACTTTTAAGCTTCCTCCCAAAAGAGCAGCAGATTGTGATTCTGCTCCCTGGAGGTTCATGGGAGGTAAGAAACTAAGCAAGCGCAAGAAATTTGCTTCATTTTCAGGTGTCCTGCACAAGGACTAACCTTGGATGTGTTAACCTTTTCAAGTACTGTTCATGCAAGTTCCATTTCAGATGAGTGTTACCTTGGAGGAGGCAGGAGCTGTGGCCTTTGCTGCTTGTGTATGGGCCCAGCTGGGTAAAACAGCAATCTGTAGGTAAGGGCTCTTTTCCAGGAGTTCAGGTGCTAGGATAGCTTCTCACTATTTTTTTTTTTTTCCTTAGCTCACTTTCAAACTTCTCCTTTTCTCTACCCTTTAGGTTGTCCCTTCTACAATAAAGTGCCCCAAAATCAGAGTGGAGATGTCCTTATGTGCCTTGTATGTTACCTAAAATCAGCTATGCCAGACAGAAAGATATATCAGATTCTCAGACATTTCCAGGGTAAGTAACACTGATACCACTTTCAAAATATAAAAGCATTCTTACTCTTCAAGGCTTAAATCTTCAATTTTCAATTAAGCCTGTTCTTTTAGAAGAAATTTGGATTTTCTACTAAACTGGTTTTGGTGGGAAGTGTTTACTTTGTTGGAAAGCTCTTGAAGTGTTTGCAAAAAGAGTTTTCTAAGTGAGGAAGAGATTAATTTTTTCTTTTCAGATGCATTCATTCTCTGTCACATTGACTTACAGACGAGCAAAACAAAGTAATTTTTCTCCGAGTGTGTGTTGTAATTGAGAGGTATTATTGGTGAAAGTTCTGGCAGTTATAAGGCTGCAAATTATGAGTAAAAGTCTAAATTTTATTTGGCATTCAGTGAAGAGACAGGTTAGCATTCAGAAAGTCATGAACAGTATGCTGAAGTCATCCTAGATTACACAGGAATATAAGTGAAGTGCTGCATTTTGAACCACTTGCAGCTTTTTTAGTCCTGTTCTCATTCTTGAAAATAGTGTTGCAACAGCCATGTCATGTGTCTCCTGACCACATATAGATGGAATATCTGTTGCTGATTGCATGCAGTATTGGAACACAGAATTAAAACAGAAACAAAAAACAACAAAACCCCACAAGTTTAGGATTACAAATTCTGTTCAACAAAAGGCAGCTTCCCTTAGCTGATGCAATTTTCTAATTATTTCTATTCCTTCATACTATCAGAAAGAAATTTTACCATCTTTTTTAGAGTGTCATTTAGCAGGCTTTTGGTCCCCTATGTATACAGAACTTTTCATGTGACATTTGTGGGTGTTGGTGACTGATACCCAGATACAAAATTGGTTGCCTTTGGTCTGCTCTTGATGTCTTTAAAAACTGCAGACTTCCCGGTCTTCTGCATATGTTCTCTTTATGTATTGAAGACTAAGGAAAAGAAGGCGGGTGTATGAGAGAAATTGGACATATGGTAAAGTAGAAGTTTGCTCTTTGGCTTACGTAATATGTTTACTGGCTGTTTTGTAAGTGTTATGGAGCCATGTGGGTAAAACACCTCTTCAGAAAGCTTTTGTTGTAAAGCTAATGATTGTATGTGTGAAGCTTTACTTCTCGTTTGTCATTCTGTGGGCTTTACTTTAAGCTTCTACCTACTTGCTTGTGTTGCTGTTTGGAAAGGCAGATACCTAGTTTGCTAAAGAGATCCAGAAGGGTTCTTACCAGTGGCTATGAAGACTTGAATCTTCTCTTACTCCAACCCAGTGGTATGGCAAAGTTGTGTAGAGTTTCTGTGCCCTCGTTCCCCAGCTGTAAAATGGAAATAATACCACTTCTTTACTTTAGAGTGGTGTTGTGAAGACAAGCATGTTAAAATCTGTGAGATATTTAATTATTATGTTAATGAGGGTTCAGAAACATATGGAAAACTAAGACAAATATATTTCTTCCCTTTCAATGGCATTTCTTTTTTCTTTTGTGATTATTGTTTTTTAATTTGAAAATAATTGAGATTAAAATATATGATTATTCTCTCTGTCTGAAAAAGTTAACAATATTCACAGGCAGGTATTTGAGCATATATCCAGGCAGATAAAAAAGGAGGATCACTAAAGATTAACCTCAGGCTATACAAACCTGAAATAAAACAATACCATATGACCTGTGGGAGATCTACAGAGATATTTTAATGACATGACGTTACTTGCCAGTAAAGCCATTAAACTCATGACAGTACTACAAGTCCTTTTATATTAGAAGAAGCAAATTTAAACCTCGGTGATTCCTGAAGGAACTAACTATACAAATAACTGTCCAAACTTACTTCATCAGAGTCCATCATATTCAGCATAGTTTATTTTATATCAAAGTTATTCTTGGTTGCAAAGATATATAACATACTTCAGTTAACGTCTTCCTAATATAGCAAGGCAGGTATAGTATAACATGCTTTACAACATATTTGTCTTCAGCAGGTGCTTAGTCCATCTTACTTATGTGATAAAGAGTTAATGATGTAACATAAAGCACATAACTGCCTTGCCTTGGATAAAGTATATGTTCACACATTTTCATGCAGTTACAGGAAATTACTGGCAATTGTTAAATAAAAAATAAAACATCTTACCTTACATTTGGAAGAATGAGGAGAAAGGAATGCAAGAGGAATTCAAGGGCACTGGTACAGGGAAGGCTGGAAGGTGAAGGAAGAAGATTGGCAAATATAATTTTGCTTTTTATTACCTTTACCAAACCTAACCCAGCAATACAACAAGATTGAAAATGTGCTTCTAGAGCAGAGAGAAATAATTTGGGGAAAGTTTGGCCCTAACAGCTTCTATTTGGGAGAAAAAAACCCCTCAATCGATTTATGTTGTGAAAAGAATGGTTATCCCTCAAAAGCAAGAATGTGGAGATGAAACAGAACACTGATCTTGCTTGACTTTTTGCGTTGTACCAGTCTTGTGAAAGCCCTTGGACAAGTGTGATCTAAGTCATATCCCACAGTCTGTATTATCTCTTTAATGAGGAACATCAGGATCATGCAGGAATATCGGTCAAGGAAAGTTTATTTTATTATGTGATCCAGGAAGAGAATTTGTTGATAATTCAGCTGTCTGGAAGACTGGTTTTAAAAAAGGTTTTTAGAACAGAACAACCCCCTGGTTCCCCTAAGGGGACACTTATTCACTACTAGCTCACCCAGTTTCATCTGCCCTGTGGTTACTTCCTTCTGCTTGCACTGAGTAGATTCACCTCACTTGGCAGAGAAAATGTGCTGTGATGTGTTCAGGAGGGTCACAGCCAGCTTCCAGCATTCCCTGCACTGTCTCTGAGGTTGGGATGGCCCAACACCTGCCTGGCCATCTACCCTGGAGCAAAGGCAATGAGAGCCAAGGCAAGTATAGGGCAACAATAGACACACAGGTTGTGTTGGGTTTGTGTGGTTTGGTCAGGGGGCAGTTTTGGTGTTTTGTGTGTGTGCAAAACTGCACTGTTAATTTTGTTTTTCTTTTTATTCACTCATTAAACTTGAGTGCCACCAGAGGAAAGTGCAAATTTCTTTGGGTCAGATATTAGGAACCCTCATTTTGCTCTTGCACCTGATTTCTAAACTATTTGCTTTGAGGCAAGGTAGTGCTCTGTATTTGTGCGTTGTTTCTTGATTTTTGCCCAATGCTACTAGCACATAAATCTATCCATCAGCTTTTTTGATATACTGAGCTGTTTTAAGTAAAATGGTCTTCCAGATGTTATAGAAATACAAATATTAGATGTGTCATCAGGTTTATTCTATGCAATTATCTAATCTAGAGCATATTTGGAATAATACAATATATGTAAATTAAAAAAGAAAAGATACATTCTGTAACGAGATGTTAGCAAGTTGATGTGATGCATATTATCCTGTGTTCAGGATCCTATTATGTGAGAAAAAATTTAATCCTTCTGTCTTTATCAAGATACTAGTAGTCAGCAAAAACTGGTAAGCTATACTTCAAAATGTCAAATTAATTTGTGGAAGGGGCAATTTGACTGTGTCACAGGCTATCACTTTGGAAACTGAATCTCTGCCTTGCCTTTTTTACTTGATAAAATTTACTTCAGGATTTTTCCTAAAAGGTCTATGAGATTTTCTGCTACATACCTTACAAGGCACTCATATGTGCCTCTCTTGAATTTTTTGGTTCATTTCCTAAGGGAGCCTTTTAAATAAACACTGTATTTTTTGTTACTATTCAAACTTCAGAGAAGCACTTAGAGATATTTGTGCAACTTTAGTGAATGTTTATGAGGAATCGCTTTAACATGCTACAACACTGTTGAGATTCAAAAATAGTTTTAATCAGGGTGAAATTGATGATGCTCAGTCAAGCAAATCCAGATAAAGTGAATGAAATAGGTTTCATGCATTCCTACATGAATCTTCTTTCTTCAATGGATCTTGATGCTTTCATATTGAAGTGTCCTTAACCAACTCCTTTGAGGATCATAGTGGCCTTAGAAAAAGGAGAAGTAATGCATTTTACTGAGTAGCATGAACATGATAAACTCCATCTAGTGAGCCAAATACTTCTAGATTGTAACTCTAAAATAGCTGAGGGTTGCATGTTAATGGCAGATGTCGCAAGCATCCTGGGGAGTACTCACAGTTTTCATATGCAGTTGGCTGCTCTAGGAGTTGGGTGAAAACCTTCTTAGTTGTCTTGTTGACAGATTTCCACATGTAAAAGAGCATTAAAAAGTCCCTTTTGAATAAATCTTTTGGATTTTTTTTTTTTTTGTTTTACCATAGTTGAATAGGGTGAGAAGACCAAGGAGAAGAATGTCTGTCATGGAAATGTTTAATTCCTCTCCTCTTGTTCTGATATCCATCCCTAAGATGGCTATTGCCTTCTCTCTTGCTGTTATCAAAGGCTGTAATGCTTGGACTATTCTGACTGACAATTGTGCAGAAAACCAGAGAGACTTCTCAATTCTGCTCTTTAGTTACTTCTACCAAGTTGATACTGCTTCTATGATTCTGCATTTTGTAAAGACCTGTTAAATATTGGGGTTTTAGCACTGTTGTCCCAAGGCCAGTTTTGTTCCTGGTTCTATAGAAATTCAAATGTGTCTCACTTACAAATAAGATCCCTGAAATAGTAGTTAATCTGAAGTTTTGCATGAATCGATATACTTCACTAGCTGAACATAGTTTGTGACCTAGTGAAATTTTTTTTTATTTACTTTGATATCATGGCAGAATAACCTGAATATGTTTTGGTCTAAACTTCTGCTACCATAGAGATGATGTCAAGAAGTGTGTTAAAGTTCATGCTCATTATGATAATCCTAAATAGATGTTGTAATAACAGCAAAAAGATGTTTACATAATCTGAAAAGCTTATTTTTTTTCAAGAAACTAGTATACTAGCTTTTACATACTGGTTTTACAAGGTTTTAAAGCTATTACCTTATTTTTCGTGCAGCTTGTAACTGTAGAAGGCCTTTATCCTGGGGGGAGAAGCCAATTGCATATGACTGATGAAAAATCCAAAGGGATAGTCTACAACAAATTGTATTATGGTCTTTTTCATTTTACAAGTAAATAGATTTTATAAGAAACTAGAATTTTTGCCTTATGTGGAAAACAACCTAATTGCAAATATTTAATTTTAATTCAGTCATGAAATCTTGAATGCCAGCTCAATGGCTATGTAAGTTTCTTAGAGTCAGAAGTTGGAAGCACTAATTACTGGTCTTTGTACTTACAACAGACTTCAGAATTATTCAATTCATTATGCTGCTTTCACATTAAATCCCGATTAGCAAAGATATTATCAAGAGGCTTGTCATTCAAAATGACATGGGCATTTTTTCTTGATTAAGATGAGGAGTCAAGAAAGCTGACCCAGCAATGACTCTCTGATGCCCTCTGTGTTTAGAGGTCCTGGCAGTCTTCTGCTGATTAAATCCTTCTGTAAAAGCATCTGTAATGTAAGAGTGTGATTCTGTAAGATTTCAAATATCTAAATTCCCTGTCGTTTCTACAGAGTTGCAATTTTACATTAGTGACTCCCCATAGAAAGGAGGTGGTGGATCAAATTGCTATACTGCTCCCTAGACATCCAGTGTCACAGAAAGCATCGTGCATGCTGTTAGAAAATCAATACCTTTTGCTAACTGAAGTATATGGCACCTTTTCCTCCATCTTTTGCAATGTCAGAGTTCCATTACCAGAGTGGCCACGGTATTGGTGATTTTCCCTCATCATAAATAAGATGTGAATCTGTGAAATAGTAGCAATGCTTGTGATTTAATTGATTTCCACCACTACCCCACCCCCCTAAACTCTAAATAGCTGATGAATGATAACACATTACATTTTTCAGGCTCTTCCTTCTCCTGGCCCCTGACTTCTTCAATGAAAATACCACAAGCATCTTTGATGTTACTTACTTCTGCATAGTTAGGAGAAAACAAATCTGACAAAAGGAAAAGTCCCTATAAAAATAAAAAAACAAAATAAGTAAGACAAAATATCTAGATTAGTAATTTTTAATGACTACTTCTGTTGCACTAAATTTGAAGAGTAGTCTACATATCCAGTGACTTGAAAGTAAGCAGGGTATGGTAAAATCTCAAGGTAGATTTAAAGAAAACACTTGTAATATTGCCTTTTAAGAGCTTTTTTTTTAGTTATTTTGAAGTTTTATAGTAGATCCTGATCATGTCTTGAAGCTTTCTCTGCAAACATAAGGACTAGAAATTTGTTTTTGTTTTAAATGAGATTCTCATGTAAACACTTTGTTTCAGTGATCTGAGTTTTTAGGAAGAACACCAAATATTTTGAGACTTACAGTATAATTATCAGGATTGTTGATACTGTAATCAGGTCCAAATGTAGCCCCCAGCTGCTGTCAAGTATGCAGCAAGTATACAACATATATTAAATCAGTGATGTCTATTTCACAATGCACTTCAGTGTTGAAGAATGAGAGGTGTTTTCTGCAAGTGAAAGTAACATTATTTGAAAAGCTACTTGTTACCACACAAGTTTTCTCCGTAGTCGGTCTGTACTTTCCCCACTTGAGACCTGTGATACATTTAAAGCAGCAGCATGTATATCCTTCTTACTTGCAATTTAAAAGGCAGTATGAGAATTTAGAAGAAGAAGAAAAAAAAGGTAATGAACATGTTGTGAGACAGAGCAGAAAGCAGAATAATAAATTGTGTTATGGGAATCAAAGTCATTGTCTCATGATGAGAGACACCACTTTCCTCTTTCTTTTTTTTAATTAACTTTAGCACATTTCAAATGCCCCGAAACTTCTGTTCGAGTTTATTTTTTGACTCTGTGCCAAACATTTGCCTTTTAACTCTAACATTATCAACTTTCTGGTTAAGTATGATCATAAACAGAAATATCACCATCTGTGGCAATGTAATTCATGGTAAAGATATTGTCAGAAAGGATGTGGAAAGAGTGCTTGTTCTCTCGTAATAATCCAGTAGTACGGGGGCTAAGTCATTCACCAGGGTGGAAGAAAAGATTTCTGCCAGATTCAAAGTTTGCCACTTCCATAATGTTATTTCAGCAGTTTTGGGGTGGAAATCAAATGTTGTCTCTCTCTCCTTTTTTTTTTTTTTTTCCCCTTTCATCCTCTGTTCCCTTTGATTTCCACCCCCACCTCAAAAAAAACCCCAAATGCCTAAACCCACAGCTCCAAAACAACCCCGAAAGTGTGTTTGGTGTGGTTTTTTTTTAGTGTTTTTTCCCCTGTCTGTTTTGCAAGGAGGAAAAAAAAAAAATCTCATGTTGTGGATAATTTTTTAAGAATAAAATTTCTGTTTTCTAGTTAGTCATATTCCCTTGTCCTTCATATAACTTACAGGAATAAATAGGTCTCACAAGACACTTCTCATTTAATACAGAGAATTGAACTGTTTTATTTTTTATTTATTAATGCTCATGTTCACCCACTTCAATCAGACATATATGAAACCATTCTGTAAATGAAACCACAGTTTATGCACCATTGACAATTGCTCTAAGTTTGTGGCCACTGATTTGTATAATATGAGGTCACACTTGATGGTCCTCCAGTTTCCCGTCTGAACTTGCTCCTGGGGTTGGGCTGTCTGCAGCTCTCGGTGGTACAGTGTGGCAGCCTGCAACATGTCTCATATTCCTCTTTATGTGCACTGGATTCATATTCAGACCTTCTCAAAAGCTGAATGATGACAGTTCATCATCAAGGAGCGACTGCAAAAGTATTCAGTTCAAAGGATACTGTTAAGCACAACTGCAATTCCTTTTCAGTCTTGTTAAAGCTGCTCTCTTTTTACTCTAGTTCAAGCTATGTCATATGAAAGATTACCAGATGTGCAAAATTGATTTGAAGTGTAATAATGCGCTTGAAGAGTCATTTCTAACGCTAAGATGAAAGCTGAATATTTTTCTCAATGTCAATGGCAGCAGTTATTGTGGTTGTCCATAGTCTAAGGGTGAAAGTTTCAATTCTCTTTTTTTCTTCCAAATCTCTATCAGAACTTTCATGTCAACTGTGCAGAATCATGGTGTCCTTTCTTCCTTCTCTTCAGAAATGCTGTGCAATTCCTGCACGCTCTTGTGTGTGTGCAGACTATGATAAACCTCAGGAGAGCAGCTATCTTATAAATTACGATTAAAGGTAGCATTAATTTTACAGTAAAGTCATTAGCTGTAAGTGAGTTACACCATGGGTTCTGTTTACAGAGTGAAACATTGCTTGGAAAGGTCATTGCAATGCAGCATGTGTTTCTCTCTGCTCTGCCCTTATCCTTCACTGTTTCAAGTATCACCATTCCAGAAAGAGTGGCTAAGTATATTTTAGTTGGTAGTTTTTAAAAAAATATACTATTATTGTATATAAGCGAGTATTTGCTTACAAATTGGCTATTTCTATAATGTCTCTGGGCTGGAGAGTCTCACTGTACTCCCAAGACACAGCTCCAACTATCAGTATTACTCTTGCAAGCACATTGAAATCTCACTTGCCCTCACAGCAAATGATGTTTGAGCCTTTACATGAAGGACTTCAGACTGCTTTTTTGGCTTGATATTGATCACATGAAAGTGTTGGGAAAGATGGATAGGAGTACATGATCATGCATTCTGGAAGCCTACCTAGATGGCAGGTAACGGAATGTGCTTTAAAATGCAAGGTGTGTTCTGGGTTTTCTCTTTGTGCATACAAATTGATTCACACTGGGTCTTACCCTTATGTTTCTGAGGGTAAATAGCATGGAACTTAACATAAAACTTGACCTCAAGGTCACTTATACAACACCATGTAGATTCAGTCAATAGGTACTGCAATTCAGGTTTTGAGATTATCAGAATTTTGACCAATTGCTTATGTTCTGGCTTTTCTGGAAATGCTTCCATCAACACAGGAATTGGTAATGCTTTATTTTAAGTAATAAATTCTGTTTAGGCTCTGTTATGATCTTGTTTCAACACTGCTGAATCAATATATTTTGATAGCTCCAAATTAGACACTTTGAAATTTCTATTCTGTGAAATATTCTTCAGCAGCAATGCTTAGTTATAATTCAAGAAAAGTAAAAGCAAAACAAAAGCCCTTTAATGCTAATCTTTCCCAGACATGAAAATTCATTTTTTAAGAACAGCTCTAATAAGCCGCGGCATTGGTTTATTTTATGCAATAGATACATTCCTGATTGAAGAGCAGTGCTGTTCCATACTTTAAAAGGGAGTTTGAGGAAAGCTTGTGCATTTGCTTGCTGAGTTTTGTTAATATAGCCTCTCTTTCACAAGGAGACTTGGTATCTCTGTCTTCCCACTGTCTTTGGCCTCAGTAAGATTTTTTTTCTGTTTCACTGAGGCAACTGATAGAGGGCAGCTCTCTCTTCTGCCAGGGCAAAACCTACTTGGACATCAGTACCTGAAAGGGCACTGAAGAGAAGCTCAAGCTTTTCCCAGGAAACTGTTTTGTAGATAGCATGGGCTAGTAAATATGTCACAGATGATCTACTATCTGCAAAAGGAAATACACTAATGGTACAAAGGAGCATGATATTGAGGGGAATGTGAAAGGCAATTTTATGGTTGCCTTTCCCTTTTGGTTTTGCCTGTTTGGGACTGTTGTCTTTTGGGATCAGGAGGGAGGGGACTGGAGTTCTCAAGTGGTGTTTCTTTTGCTATGGAGAGACAGGCTAATTATTCCCGTTATTACTGGAGGGGAGCTGAGGAGACTGAGAGCTAAAGGTAAAACAGCTCCCTTGCTTTGTAAAGGTATACCATGTTGGAAGAAGGCCAGCTGTTCCTCTCCTAGAAGAGTTAACGTATCTGTTCTCCTTTGTTGATTCCTTCCCACTCACATTTTTGTTCACACTGTTGTCTTGATGTAAAATGTCTTGTTACACTTTTAAATATTTTATTTTTTTATTTTAAAAAAATCTGTAGTGCATATAGGGTAGGTCTTTTGGTCAAGGTAACCTGTAACAGCATAGCACAGAACAGAGATTGAAGAGTTTATTTCTCTCTGTGGTCTGCAAGACAGCCTTATATAGATTCAAATCATACTGCCTCAGTTTCCCTGTCTGTCAAATGGAAATGAGATGTGTTGGGAAGAAATATCATAAATAATGATGTGAAGACGAGCATTCAGTGTAGGCTCATGACAGAAGTTTTGAGGAAGATAGAGGAATAGAAAAAGAAGTTTGTAAAGGTAATTGCCATACAGCCTTACATATTCCACATCTCTCCCAAAGTAATTTGGTTTATATTCCACTATCTTTTAATGGATTTGGGTTTTTTTTGTGTTTTTTTTGTTTTTTCCTTCCTTCTCCGGGTACCCTTAAAAAAAGCTGTTTCTGGATTTCTATGAGACATAAATGGCACTGATTATAAACTCAAGCATTTTACTTGTTTGTACTCTATGTATGCCAGGTTGATCATTTCAACTGCACTGTACAATTTAAGGTCTCTGTGCATGATAACGAGTTTTGTTTTCTTCTCCAAGCGGTTTTAAGTTTGGTTTCCTAAGGCACTAAGGTTGTCTGCTCAGAGTTCATCTGTCAATTTTTGAACTCTTCTTTAATTGTAACCAAATTTTAGCTATGATTTAAAGACAGAGCTTCCCCTCCCCTCATCAATTAGCTCTGCTTGTGAGGAAAAGGCAAGCAGCAGTAGAAAGCAGCTATTAATTTTGGTAATTAGCTGTTGCCAAACTCTCAGCTGCTTTGGCACGCTGAGTGACACCTCTGTGTTTCCCTCAAGCCATGGTATGCTTATCTCTGGCAGCAATGTTGTTCCTTGTCTCTGGGGATGAAGAATTAAAGCTGAAGCAATGGGAAGGAAGACTAAGGAAGAAGATACCTATGGGTAAACAAGCTTCATGAGTTAAATGGCTTTTTTTTTTTGTTATTTCTGTCAAAAATTTCCACTGTCTATATAATTCCTTGCTATAGATTCTAAATCATTTCCTTCCTTTAGATCTTTATTTTTTTTAATAGTATTTATTTCCAAAATCTCTCTGTTCCCAGTCCCAGTCTTTGCCAACTTTGCATGAGTTTCCACAGCTCCACTGGCATCCATTATCTGGTAATTTTTTTCTGTCACTTTGTGAAAATCAAAATTGTATTGATTGTACAGTCTGAACAACGATCTTGTGTAAATTGATCATGTCCCTAACTATTCCTAAAATGCACAATGCACCTTGCATTTTTTAGGCAAAAAACTCATGATAGCATACACGCTTTACTGGAACTTTTTTTTTCCCCCTGGAAATTTTGAATTCAACAAGTTTTGAACAAGCCTGAAATTCTTTCAACTAACAATTGAGTCAGCTGAAGCCTTACTAACAGTTTCTGCCAGGCTTGCAAAGTATTTGCATGGACTTTGAAAACAGATCAGAAGAGTATTCTGCATGATTCTCAAAGTATGCAAATGTTGCCTTTAAGGAATATACACATGAAGAAAATAATTTACTTGCCATAAGAGAGTATTTCCTGTGTTTCGTTCTTTTCTACAAATCATTGACTGAAATTGTTCTTATTTTCTCCCACAGTAGTCTCAGAATTCATTTTCATTTGTTACTCTTTATCCTTTTCTCTCTCATGTGTTTTTTTGGTTTTTTTTTTCCTCTACACAGAACTCTTCTCTGCTCCCTTATTATATTCCACCTCTGCTGAGGCAGGGAGATAAAACAGTCTCAAATATATTGAATTCTCACCACAAATGACCACAAGGAAATATAAATTAATGCAGGAATTGGGCTAGAGAAATAATAAACAAAATTACTAAATTAGAAGGGGTTTTATACTGTTTTAAACATTAGTTTAAATTTCTGTCACCCCTGTTTTCCATCATTAGACTTAAAAGGAAATCTAGATTAATAATAGGGGAAATAATAGGTAAAATAGGTCTTTTCTTCCTTGATATTAGAACTCCATGTCATGTCACTGATTCCTTTTCATTTCCCATGCTGTGTAGGTCCTTGCGTTATATTGCCCAGTCTCATTTCAGTAACTTCATGAGGGTTCTTTGAGGAAGAATGTTCCTAATCTAGATGGGGCAAGGTAATTCTTCCAGGGTTCAAACAAATTTATTTTTGCTTCATGTCATGTATTTTCTTTTCTTTAATTTGAAAAACAAAAACTGTTTTTTTTGTTTGTTTTTAAATACATGCTAGTCATCTTAATACTGTTTAATAAAGACAGCATTGAAATGAAAAGCAATAAGTAATGCTGTAAATAGCTACATCCTACATTTTTTAGTATACTAGTCCACATAAATTATTTGTAACTTCAGCATTTTGGATCAAGGTCAACTCAGATGCTTTATTACGAATTGTTGTAAGAAATCAACAGAAAGGAAACCACTTCTTCTGTGGGCCAGTTAAAAAATGGTACTGGTCTTAGAATGAAATCCTGGGGCTCTGCTTAAGCTTCATTTATTTTTGGTGGGATTTGCTGGATGCCTTTTAATGTTCAGCAACAAAGAACCAGCTCCTACTTCTGTGTTACTTTAGTGACAAATGCTGGCTGGCTTCTCAGTACAAAAGAAAAGAGCTCTTTTAATAGACAGAGCTCACACTTGCAATTCTGATGCTGCCAAGCTTGACAAGGAAAATCCTTGTCACCTCCACTTTCCTTATTGCTGGTGTCAGTATTGCTTGTAGGTAATGAAGCAATGGATACATTCCAAATCTCTGTGTACAGAGGTGAAAAAATCAGGACTCAGTTTACAAAGACAGACAGCAATTCATAAAAGCAAAGTAAAAGCAATCATTATGGTATAAAACATTTCAGGCAAATCCCATGGAATTAAGAAATGACTGTTACCTAGCATTCCCCTATGGTAACAGCATCAAGATTCTTCTAAATTTGTAAATTCAATATGGAGGAGTTTCTCAAGAAAATTAGGAGCATGGAGATTTCTTAGAAGTAGTAGAAAGTTAAACAATTATCATAGGAATTGCTGGATTGAGGCAAAGTTGTGATTTACTTGGTACGTTACACATTAAATCAGCATGGGCAGTGTACTAATAACAGCATTGACAAAGTTCGGCAGCAGGACAAAGCAAAGATGTCTGCTCTGGTTGCTGACTGTCAGCACCGTGTTTGCATGCAGCCTCTCAAAGCTGCTGGTAGGATAAGAGTAGGAAGAAGCTGCTGGCAAAGGGCCAGTTGGTACCCTCTGCTGAGAATGGAGAGAAGATGGAGTAAAGTCATAAGCAGTCTCAGAGCAGATGATTAGGAGAACAAGGGAAAACCCCTGACTTTGATAGCAAATGTGATGAGAGTTTACAAAATTAATACTAGCAGTCTTGCAAACCACTCATGGCTTTTGTTTGGGGTGGGGTTATTTATTCTTTTTCATAGCTAAAATGGGCTGTAGATCTAGTGCCACATGTTGTATAATGGAAAAAAAGGAATTTTGGCCTCTAGTTAATCTAGTATTATTCTTAACATGTCATGGGTTGCTATTGAACCTAATAATCTGTAGATGACCTAAAGTGCAGTTTGGAGAAAGAAGCGTTCCCTGATAATGGTGGCTTCAAACGATGGAGTGCTATTTCACCCCTGGTCACTTCTCTACCGGTTATCCATGTTCACCTTTAAAAGCTTATGTTCTATTTACAACTAGAAAGGCATATCCAAGCAATTTGTTCTGTGCTGCTTTTGAGTATTAAATTACACTTATATCAGCAGATTTTTTTTAATTTCTTTAAAATGCATTATTTTCTGCTTGTGTGTAAGTACATAAGACTCTCTGTTCAAGTCCCTTTACCTCTATGACACTTTAGTTTATGCATAGAAAAGATGCAGTTTAGGAAAAAATTTCCTTCATGTTAAGTATACATATTCCTTTGTATACTTTTTACATGCTTCTACTAAATAACTAAATGACCCTAACAGGATATTCTTAAGAGAAATAGGAAATCAACCTGCCATACTGCTGTAATAGTTTATAATTTCTTCATTACATAGTTTTTTCTTCTAACATGTAAATTCATTTTGTATTAAGTATCATAGTAAAATCTCTTTACTGAACAATGAAATATAAAAACATAGCACATGATTCATGAAAGCCTCCATTGTTTCAGTCCTATACAGCTATACAAGTTCACTGAATTTCATTCCGTTGAATCAATGCATACTTATATCCAAATCAATTTACTGGAAGGATGTAAGGATGTTGCAGAAGACAGCCTTGCTGCCAAAAAAAAAAAATCACCTCTATTGTGATCATTGCAGCTTTCATTTATATCTGTCCACTTAGCCACAGAGCAGAGGAGTAACATCATTGTGCTTTTGCGTGGGTTGTGAATGTCAGGCTGAAAACAGTTTCTTTTATCAGATGCATGTCTGGTTTTTTTTTTAAGTATTATGACAAGTTTTTAATTGGTGAATATACATGAATTCTGAAAGATATATAATTTCAATTCACTAGTTCCCTAACCCTAGTTCCTTTGCCTTGCATATTACATCAAAAATCCACCACAGATTTTTTTACTTTTTGAGATTGTCCTTTTTAGTGGGACATCAGTTGGACTTGATGATCTTAAAGGTCTTTTTTCAGCCTAAATGATTCTATGATTCTATTAATCTCCGTGAATATATTGCTTTGTGTAACTAAAAGCACTTAAATATATAATTCAAACTCAAATGGATAGCTAAACTAAGAGTAGGACTAGCACAATTATTCTTTGTAACATTTTCTCTAAGCTTTTAGTACTTCCAGGAATTTTCTCAATTCCAGCTACTCATTAACACCTTCATAAAAGTGATACTTTTCTTAAGACAGGGGAGGAAAAAAGAATAGTCTTGTAAAACCATACAATTGCTATCATAAAAATAGAAACAACACAGCCATTTCTTGATGCTTCCTAAAATCAGAGTAATGATCCATTACAGAGGCATGGTTCCTAGCAGGAAATGTTCAAGGTGTTCCTTACAAACTAAATTTGTATGACTGTTCATGCAGGGAGCCATGAAATTCCAGGAGGGTAACACAAAGAACAAGGGCATTCAGCATGGTTTTCACAGCATTCTTGAAGATAGACATAAGAGGATGGGCCATGTGAATATTAAATTTTAAAAGCCTCTTATAATTCAGGAAGCCTTTAAAACTATAAAAAATTTAAAAGGATTTGTAAAAACTACATGTACACAGTCTTCAAAAGAGCTTGAAATATGTTTGGAAAGATCAAAGAGGAATATCTTACATTATCATATGATGGGGGAAGGGGAAGGGAGGGAAGAGAGAGAACAAGTGTCTGGAGTTTGATGTTACAGGAGAAGAACAGAACTGAGGATAAAGGTCTGCTTTTCACAGCCTTATCTGGCACACACTATTTGCCATCTTCACTTTCTATATCTATCTTAGTTCTAGTCAGAAAATTGTAGAAGGAGGTGGGGTGTGAAATATCTGAATAACCCATGATATTCTGTGGAAAAGAAATGTGCCAGTTTTAGTGCTTGAATGGCTGTAATTATCATATTGTGGGCGAGAGTGCTGAAAGCTTAACATTTAAGTGAAGTATGGTGGGATTATACAATGCAAGATGTTGGTATGTACCTATAACTTGCACGTGATACAGTGTGACATTAAAAGTAGCAAGAGAACACCCATTGCCTTTAGGCTAAAACCATATGTGAAATTTAGGTCTTTTCTAAAGGGCCCTTTATAAATGTTGCATGCGGTATGTTGCAAGAGGCTTACACAGTGGCACTTGACAGTTCAGAGTTCCCTTGGTTTTACTATGGTGAGTGTAGTTTCAAACTTGAGATTCTAGTACACTCCTCCTATGCAATTGTAATGTCTTTCAGGATATTCAAGGAGCTATTAATTAAGCTTACATCTTTCTCTCCTTTCTTCTCTCTTCTTTCTTTTTTTTTTTCACCTCCTTTAAGAGGTGATGTCAGGTTAAATTTAGTTCAAGTTTTAAGTTTACAAAGCTTTTCTTAAAAACAAACAAACAAAAACCAACCAAATAAATAAAAAAAAAAATCACAAACCAAAAAAAACCCCACACAACTCCCTCCCCCAATTAATGTGAAACAAAACAATAACCTTACAGTTAGAGTTGAAGTTTTTGTGTATTTGCAACTGAAATATTACACTGTTGGTTTAGTGTTGGAAAGAACTTAAAATTAACAATAGTTAAAAAAAGAAATAAATAATCCACATTTATTGTCCAAGCACGTGGATGTAACTAACCCTCCCCAAAAATCACAGTCAGTTTTTCCCTGTAACTCACTTCTGTATGCTGTTTCACTTTCATTTTGTTGCTCTTCATGGATTTTTCCATAACCATGATGGTTGGTGCTCAGATAGGTCACAATTATTTTCTCTCCAGGTTATCTTATCCAGAGAGAGAATGAATTTTGTTGGTTCAGAATTGAATTTATCTCGAACACTCACAATCAGTGCCAATTGCTGCTACTCTCTTCTGCTAAAATAATTGTCACCTCAAACTATTACAATTCCTGCTTCTTAGTGTTTTCCACATTGCCACTCTAAACTCTTCTGTACCTTCTTACTGTTTTTTGTCTTGTCAGGTCTGGAGTCTTCCTGCAAAATATACAGGGGCCATCAGTGGGGCGCCTCTTTCTCCCACTGCCTTCTGCACCCGAAGGGACATAATAACTGTTACCATGTATTGCACTATGAGGATGACAAATCTTCTAATTCGGCTGTGGTAGCTGCTTTTGAGCCAGGCTCCTTTGGTGGCCTGCAATGAGGAGCCAGGAACAGTCCAAAAAGCTTTTTGAGCTTTTTAGAGAAAATAACTGTGTGAGCCGAAGGGCTGCTTGACTAATTTCTTTTATTTATATGAAACTGTAAGTAAACACATAAGGAACAGAATCCAGTTGTTTCCACTGTCTGTTTGAAACTTCTATATATCAAAATTAATTTACCTTTAAGAGCAATATTTCCAGATTTTAACATTAACAGAGCATGGAAATGAGTCACTATGCTTCCTAAAGGTGTAGGTGCCTTGTATACTTAACGTGTCCATGAGGCCTTCCGTGACCTACTGAACTTTTCCAAGAGAGGTGCATTGCCTTATGATGATAAACCATTTATTTCCTTGCTCTTTTATGTTTCCTTTCTCTTTGTGTTTAATGTTATCTTACATAAAAATACAGTATTTTTCACCAGGAATGATCCCAACGTATTTTACAAACTGAGTACTTTGAATTTATTCAAACTCAGTATAATCCTATTAAGCAGCGTCTGAAATAGGTATGTGCATGTAGAGTTCTGTATTTCTGTCTGTGCTGTGAAGTATACAGAAGTGCTGCGCATCATTTTTATAAACTCTATCTTGAATTCTTTCTGCAACTAAGACTCCCACTGAAGCCATCAAGCAAGTTACTTTCACAAGGAATGCAGACTCCTACTCAAAGTGAATATTTCTTGTTATAGACCAAGCCAGGGGATGCTGAGGGAATACTTAGTGTTGTTTTTAAGTTACAGTAAAGTTGTGAGTCTCTAAGCAATAGTGTCACAGGAGAAGAGTAAGGGTGTGTAATGAACATTAAAGTAGTGTTTCTCTGCATAAGCAAGCAAATTAATTTCTCACCAGATTCCTCAAAAACAGAATATAGGATGATGATTTCTGGCACAAAAAGGAGGTGATTTTTGTAAACAAATAGGCAAAACAAAGGAAGCAAAATAACATATTCCCTGTGTCAATGTGTGGCTTCAGCTCCTTAGTTTGACCACTCTTACTTACGAAGCTGACACGCTAGATGAGCTCACTTGTGTTTGGATTAGGCAAATGCTTTTCCTTGCTGAATGTCCTAATTACCAACAAAGACTCCTATCAGAGTTTCTCAAGATCTTTCTGTCCCAAGTTATCATTTGCCTGTTTGTGTCCACAGTGTTTTGGCAAGGGGGAAATAAACATCATTACAATCGTTAGTTAAGTATTGAATAGCTGCTCAAAGCTTTTTCTCTTGGCATATGGCAAATCGAAAGATTCATAACTTTGTTGTAGCAAGAATACAACACAAATGGCATTTTTCTCTCCCAGCTCGCTCTGAGGGATAGCAGATTAACAGCCTTCCTACCAGTAACAGCCAGAATAACCAACTATAGTTCAGTGAAAGGTAGTCTAGCGGTTAGGAAAGGTAAGGAGACCTTGGAGTTTGCTCATGAAACATTTATCAAGCCAAATTCCTCGAAGTAATATCCTTTAACTGCATGCGGAGAATGAAAGATAATGGAGAATGTCTAAACTCTATTAGCACAATAAACTGGATGACATTTTGCAGAGTCATATAACACTAGCTAGTATTAATATGAGACCAATTGGTGCTAATCAGTTTACCCCTCCTGCCCCCCAAAAAACCCCCAAACCTAACACATTGATCTCAGAAGACCTGTAATGGAATGTTTTGCTATCACATAGTTTTCCCTTTGTTTTTAAAGAAAAGGTAACAAAAGCCTGTGTTCACTATGTTAAACACATTGAATAATGTTGACAAAACCCATCACTGAAATAGTATGGTGGATGTAGCTTGTCAATATTGCTAAATGAGTTAGGAAATAGGGCAAATCCAACACTTTTATTCCTATAAGGTTTTCAGTTTTATTCTAAACTTTTCCTGTCCAACAAGCATGATAAGAAATCTTAAATACCTCTTTGATGTAGTGTCATCCCATAAAAATGCAATAAAACCCCTGTAGTTTTACAGACAGACTCCTGTGTTGATGATTTCAGTCATTCCAAATGAAAATTCTATTTTAAATATACAGTTTGGCTGTTAGTCTCCACTTGTGTTTACACATTTTACGCTTTTGGCCTTCTGACTTATATCCACTGACTAGAGTGAAAGAAGCACCAAGTGATTGGTCTTTGTTTGTTTTTGTTTTTGTTTTAGTGAACAATGAGTTTATTACCTTATCTGAAACTGTCATCTAACCTTGGATTTTTTCTCTCTTCCCCTCCCACCACCCGTACCTAAGGAAAAGAATCAATCAGTAGTGACAACTGCTACCTTAGTATGTCCTCATGGAAAAAATTGAAAAGCAATATAGTGTGTTTTGAGTAACGATAGTCTCTACTTAATAGCCTTTACAAAGAGTAAGGAATGTTTTAATAGCTGAGATCATTGTCCTGTGTCTCCAGTGTTTGAAACCTTTGTATTAGAATTTAATAAGTACTCTGGGACTACATCTGGCAAAGGACTTGGGCACCTTCCAGTTAAATGTTGTAACTTTTAGGGTTCTGATATTCACATTATTATCCTCCCAGACCTCTGAGACATTGTCACCGTCTTCATTTTGCTTTGGGCACGTCCCATTTTCTGTTCAGAACATTTTTCTAGAGGTACAGGGGAGAAAAAAAATGAGTGATTCTTGCTAAATAGATATCGCATTGTAGCAGCCATATCTGTCAGAATGCTCAATAACGGTGAAGCCCGTATTGCTTATTATCTACATGCCTATCTATGATCTGCATGGGTACAGAGAATTTGGCGTGCATTGGAGGTATGGGGATTGGTGTACTTGTGTTGAATAACTGTGCAGTACACATGTAGAGACTTTTACTCACTAAACTGCATGAATGCAGTGTGAAGGTCTCTCACAGCACTGGAATGCACAGCTCCAGGAAATACATATTCAGAAGGTCTCAGCTTCTCCACCTCTGCTGGGAAGGCAGGCAGCTGTTAAACGCTCTTTTACAGAACTGAACAGAGATCCCAGTTCTCTCCTCAAAGATAGCTAATGGTGCTATTTATATATATATATGTGTGTGTGTGTGTGTATACATATAAATAAAAGTTAATAGAGAATTTTCCAGGCTGCCACATCAGGTCATGTCTTGACTTTTGAAAGTTGCCTGTACTGAATCATGTCTGTATCTTTTACCTCCTGTTCTAACCTAAAAACTATTGTAGGGGGGGAGACAGTAAATTGAATGGGAACACTTCATTTTTATATTTGAAATTCTATCAGTACTGGTCAAAAAAAAAAAAAAAAGGCAAAACAAAATTAAGTTTCCTGAGATGGAGAGCGCGCTTTGAAGTGAGTATAGTTGAACAACCTATTTTTTTAGAGCACCTATTTGAAAAAAGGCAAGCTCAGATTCCTGTCCCTGCTCTCAGAACCATTTCTATGTTTTTTCAAATAGTGGTTCAAGTAATTCACAAAAAGACCCTTGGATTAGGGGAGGCAGTTTATAATCATAGGCTTTAATACCTTTGTAGTCAGGATGCCTCACAAATTAGGTGGCAATGCCTAATACCTACTTAAGCTGCTCTTTTTTTTTTTTTTTTTCCCTTTGCAAGGCTCTTGATTTTATATCCCTGAATGACTAAAACAGAATATCTAGTAGGTACCTGCTACATCACACCAATTCACAGCAGCATCATGCAGTAATGCATCTTCTTTCCTGTATTTTCCAGTGCTTATGCAAAGCTTCTTGGGAAGATCATTTTTACACCTGAGATAGACTGCAATTAGCATGCTATAGCTAGAGAAGTGTGTAATATACACAATATATCATTTGTCTGCTGTAACCTAAAGAATTGGTTTCTACTCTGGAAGAATTCTTGAATAAACGTGGATATCTTGTATAAGGATGGATATGCCAGATCTATCTCATACAGTGAATAGACTTGTAAGGACTAAATTGATAACTGTGTTCAGTGCTTTATCTGCAGAGTGTACAGTAAATAAATTATGTGACAAACATTAAGTAATGACAGTATAGAAAAATGTGAAGTAACTCTTCCTTTATGAAGCCAGCTATGCTATATATGAAATAGGAGGGAAGAGAGGGTCTCTGGGTAGAGACTGTGTAAATAGCAATTAAATACTGTATTGTAATGCATATACACTAGGGGATAAAATACAGGTTCTGCAGGCATACTTCTTTGTAGCATCTCCTAGCTCTCCATGAGCCTGACTTTATTCCAGACTAATTAGCAATTTCTGTAATCTTCCAGTGTGATTTGTATTTCAGTTGCATATCATGGTTATAAAGAAAGGGATCTTATGCATGTCTCTATTAATATTACACTTTTACTATTTTTGAACAAGAAGAAATAAATACAAGTATGAGTGGTTTTGTGCATTCCATGATACCATTATAACTTGCTAACTAGAGCTAATAAAATACTGCAAGCTGAATATTCAGCTGAATTTTGAGTTGTTCCCAGTTCAGGCACATTCATGAACCTCTCTCTCTGTTTTTACCTGCACAAGCAGATTTTTGCTAAATATTATTTAGAATACCCATTTCATCACCTGTACTTCAATAAAAGTCTTACATAAATGCCTAAAACATCATTTGTTGTATGTTTATTATTTTTCGTCAGTCAAAGACCAGGAAAAGTACTAAATCATTCAATTTTGTTATTGCATGAATGTAAGACTTTGACTGTGCCCTTGATGTCTTGTCTCTTCTTACAACACACCGTAGTAGTAACGATTAGTGTCCTGACTTAGATTTGTCACAAGGATCTGCAAATCAGCTTGTGACCCATGGTGTGGGGTGGAACATGGGGGAAATGTTCTGTGGGCTCTTTGAGTCAGATGTAAATTGGTTGTGATTGCAGGGTGGGCGTAGTTAATGGCTCCCATGCTGTCTTCCAGTGCTCTGTTCTCTTTTGTTCATCTAAAGAGGGAAAATTAAATATAAATTTGGGAACAAGGCACATATATAACTGATGAAAAACCAAAGCAAATGTATAATGATGACCTGCAGGCAGAAGGTGTTTATTTAAGCTGCTGGTTATGAGATCCACCCATATTCAGAGTCCTTGTGCTGCAAAGGGTTAAATTTCATCCTTCCTGAATGCTTACAAATACTGTAAGTATTTTTAGAAATTAGATTTTTTTGAAGAGTAGAGGTAGATGTTGCAAAGCTTTTGCTTATCTATATGATTGAATAAAGATCAGTGAGCAGCTTTTAAAACTTACCTTTGAATTGAATAATTAATGGAAGTAAGAGGTTGAAACTTCTATATAACTGTCAGTCAAGCTTAAGCGAACTGAATACTGAAATTGTGCTAAAACTCATGTTGGAAGAAAGTCCTAGAGTACAGAATGTCAAATCTGTTCACAATTAAAATTATTTAGGTACTCATTTTCATTTTCTTTTTCCATTCCACAGTTCACTATCTGGGAAAGAGGGAAAATGTTTTTGTTCCATACCTAACCAGTCAGAGGCAATAAAATAATGTAGAAATTGCTTAAAACAATCCCCACAAAACTAAAAAAAATCCAAACCTTAAGACACATGGAATGAGTTACAGAAAGAATAAACTCTAGTGATAATAGCAAAAGCAAACCTACATAAATATGTAGGTTATTGACTATATGCTGTTATTTATTTAATGAGATTACAGGTACTGCTGCCTACATGGCATGTATCAGCTTACAGAGCTGTCTGTCGATCTATAAGTACAGAATATTACATATGTTATAAAGCAATCTGAAATAGTTATTTTTTTCACTTTAATAGATTTACCTACATTTTATTAAAGAAGGTAAACTGTTTTCAATTAAACATTAGTGATCTCTGTTGTCTTTCTATTAGCAGCAGTTGCCCCTGAAGTGAAAGTAGTTCTGTTAATATTTTTTTTATTTTTAGTATGGAATGTATAAGGCTAGTACAGATGTTTGTATATTCATCTCTTTTAGAATAACTTGAGAATCAGCTTAAAATATCTTTTGCTAAAAGCTGAAAAAAAAAATCTGCATTTGCTAATTTTATAGTATGTATGTAATGGAAAAGAGAGCACAGCATTCTCAGAAACATGTTATTGATAACTGCTGTTTAACAACACCGTTAATTTGGTTAAATGTCACAGAATCACAGAATCACAGAATCACAGAATCACAGAATCACAGAATCACAGAATCACAGAATCACAGAATCACAGAATCACAGAATGTTAGGGATTGGAAGGGACCTCGAAAGATCATCTAGTCCAATCCCCCTGCCGGAGCAGGATTGCCTAGACCATACACAGGAACGCGTCCAGGCGGGTTTTGAATGTCTCCAGAGAAGGAGACTCCACAACCTCTCTGGGCAGCCTGTTCCAGTGTTCAGTCACCCTCACCGTAAAGAAGTTTTTCCTCATATTTAAGTGGAACCTCCTGTGTTCCAGCTTGCACCCATTGCCCCTTGTCCTGTCAATGGATGTCACTGAGAAGAGCCTGGCTCCATCCTCTTGACACTTGCCCTTTACATATTTATAAACATTAATGAGGTCACTCCTCAGTCTCCTCTTCTCCAAGCTAAAGAGACCCAACTCCCTCAGCCTCTCCTCATAAGGGAGATGTTCCACTCCCTTAATCATCTTCGTGGCTCTGCGCTGGACTCTCTCTAGCAGTTCCCTGTCCTTCTTGAACTGAGGGGCCCAGAACTGGACACAATACTCCAGATGCGGCCTCACCAGGGCAGAGTAGAGGAGGAGGAGAAGCTCTCTCGACCTGCTGACCACACCCCTTCTAATACACCCCAGGACGCCATTGGCCTTCTTGGCCACAAGGGCACACTGCTGGCTCATGGTCATCCTGTTGTCCACTAGGACCCCCAGGTCCCTTTCCCCTACGCGGCTTTCCAACAGGTCTGCCCCCAACTTGTACTGGTACATGGGGTTGTTCTTCCCCAGATGCAGGACTCTACACTTGCCCTTGTTATATTTCATTAAATTTCTCCCCGCCCAACTCTCCAGCCTGTCCAGGTCCCTCTGAATGGCTGCGCAGCCTTCCGGCATCTCAGCCACTCCTCCCAGTTTTGTGTCATCAGCGAGCTTGCTGACAGCGCACTCTAATCCCTCATCCAAGTCATTAATGAATATATTGAATAGAACTGGTCCCAGAACCGACCCTTGCGGGACTCCGCTAGACACAGGCCTCCAACTGGACTCTGTCCCATTGACCACCACTCTCTGGCTTCTTTCCTTCAGCCAGTTCACAATCCACCTCACTACCCCATCATCCAGACCACACTTCCTCAGTTTAGCTGCGAGGATGCTCTGGGAGACAGTGTCAAACGCTTTACTGAAATCGAGATAGACCACATCCACAGCTTTACCATCATCTATCCACCGGGTAACATCCTCATAAAAGTCTATCAAGTTGGTTGAGTATGACTTCCCGTTGGTGAAGCCATGCTGAGTGCCCCTAATGATCCCCCTATCCTTGATGTGCCTAGAGACAGCACCAAGAACAAGTTGTTCCATCACCTTTCCGGGGATGGAGGTGAGGGTGATGGGTCTATAGTTACCCGGGTCCTCCTTCTTGCCCTTTTTGAAGACTGGAGTGACATTCGCTTTCCTCCAGTCCTCAGGCACCTCTCCCGTTGCCCACGACTTAGCAAAGATGATGGAGAGTGGCGTATCAATGACTTCCGCCAGCTCCCTCAGCACCCGCGGGTGCATCCCATCAGGACCCATGGATTTATGGACGTCCAGGTTGCTTAATTGGTCCCTGACCCAGCCCTCATCAACCAAGACAGATTCCTCCTCTATCCTGACTTCTTCTGGGGCCTCAGGGGTCCGGGGCTCCTCAGGACAGCCTCCAGCAGTATAGACAGAGGCAAAGGCGGCATTCAGTAACTCCGCCTTCTTTTTATCCTCTGTCTCCAGGGCCCCCACCTCATTCATCAGTGGGCCTACATTGCCTCTAGTGTTGGCTTTACCTGCAGTGTATTTGAAGAAGCCCTTTCTGTTGTCCTTGACCTCTCTTGCAAGGTTTAATTCCAAGGAGGCCTTAGCTTTCCTAGTTGCCTCCCTACATCCTCTGACAACAGACTTATATTCCTCCCAAGTGGCCAGCCCCTCCTTCCATGATCTGTACACCCTCTTCTTCCACTTGAGTTTGCCCAGCAGTTCCCTGTTCAACCATGCAGGTCTCCTGGTACCCTTCCTTGACTTCCTACCTGTTGGGATGCTCTGATCTTGAGCTCGGAAGAAGCAGTCCTTGAATGCTAACTAACTATCTTGGGCCCCCTTACCTTCTAGTACCCTGTCCCATGGGATTTCCCCTAGCAATTGCTTGAAAAGGCCAAGGTTGGCCCTCCTGAAGTTCAGGGTTGTGATTCTGCTAGCTATTCTGTTCCTGCCACATGAGATCCTGAACTCTACCATCTCATGGTCACTACAACCAAGGCTGCCCTCAACCTTCACCTCTTCAACCAGACCCTCCTTGTTAGTGAGGATAAGATCCAGCAGCGCTCCTCTCCTAGTTGGCTCATCCACCATTTGCATCAGAAAATTATCATCAATGCACTGGAGGAACCTCCTGGACTGGGGATGGCTGGCTGAGTAGGCCTCCCAGCAAATATCAGGGGAGTTGAAATCCCCCATGACAACCAGGCCCTGTAATTGTGAGACTGCTCTCAGCTGCCTGTAGAAGGCCTCATCACCCTCCTCATCCTGATCCGGTGGCCTGTAATAGACACCCACAAGAGTATCACCCCTGCCAGCCTGCCCCTTACTTCGCACCCACAAACTCTCAACTCGCTCCTGATCCGCCCCTGGACAGAACTCAATACATTCTAGCTGCTCACTCACATAAAGAGCAACTCCACCACCTCTCCTTAGCGGCCTGTCTTTCCTGAACAGGACATAGCCATCCATGACCACATTCCAGTCATGCGAGGCATCCCACCAAGTCTCTGTAATTGCCACTAGATCATAGCCCCCCGACCGAACACGGATTTCTAACTCCTCCTGTTTATTCCCCATGCTGCGTGCATTGGTGTACAGGCATTTCAGGGAGCGAGCTGGGCACACCTATTTCACCCCAGGGGGATGGGAGGCCTCCTGGTCTACCTCAACACTAGAGCGTTGCCCCAGTGGTGCAAGCCCAGCTACTACCCCATCCCCCTTCGAATCTAGTTTAAAGCTCTCCGAATGAGCCCTGCTAATTCCTGTCCCAGAACCCTTTTGCCCCTACGACATAAACCTTTCCCATGTACCACTGTCACGCCTGTTGTCTTATAAAACCAGCCATTATCAAAGAACCCAAAGCCCTGCCTGTAGCACCAGTCTCGTAGCCAGGCGTTAATAGAGAGAATCCTACTATTCCATCCCACGTCATCACCTGAAAATGGAAGGAGGGAGGAGAAAACAACTTGTGCCCCAGACTCTCACCAACCGTCCTAGGGCCTTGTAGTCTTTCTTCATCCCCTTCAGACTATGGGATGCAGCTTCTTCCCCACCTGTCTGGAAGATCAGCAGGGGGTAGTAGTCTGTGGCCTTCACCAGGTTGGGGAGTTGCCTGGTGATATCCCTGATTCGGGCTCCAGGCAGGCTGCAGACCTCCCTGTGATGGGGGTCAGCTCTGCATATTGGGCCCTCAGATCCCTTTAGGAAGGAGTCTCCAACCACTAAAACTCTTCTCTTCTTCCTTGTGGAGGAGGTAGCTATACGCCTGTCAGGTTTTTCTGACTGTAGTGGGACCTCTGATATAGGTTGCCTCTCCACCACATCCCCATTGGACCGGCTGTATTCCACTAGGGCTTCATATCTATTGCTCAGAGGCACCTGTGGAGGCAAGGTAGGCAAGGAGGGCACTCGCCTTTTGCCATGGCCATAGACTTGCCTCCACTCACTCCTCTCCTCTAGGTTATCGTTTTCCACCTGAGAGGGGCAGAGTACAGGGGTCCCTCGATCCTGGGAGCTCTCCGGCAGGTGCTCCCATTTTTGTTGCAGGGAAGGCAGAGCCTGGCTCCACCAGTCTATCTCCATTTCAGCCTCCCGAATGCTCCTAAGCCTTTCTACTTCGGCTTGAAGCCTTTCAACCTGGCTTTGCAGCTGTGCCGCTCGGCCAAGCAGATCATCTACTTGCTCACAGTGCACACAGCCCCCTGACACCACAGAGATGCTGTAGCATTCCCTGCAGCCCGCAACCTGCACCATTGCCTCCTTCCGTGGGAGCTCTGTCTGGGTTCCCACATCCATTTTGGTCTTCTTCCACCGGGTAGATACCATTGTTCTTTCACTGAACTGGGAAATACCTGTTGGTGCCACCCCTGGTTCACAGCTCCTTGGCACCTTCCTCGCCTTGTGCACTGGGAGGGAGTCAGCGCCCTCCCCAACGAGCTGCAAATGACTGCAGCCTCTCCTGCCCTGGAGGAGCTTCTCCTGCCCTGGGACACACCCAGTCACTGCTGACTCACACAGGCACTGCTGAGTCTCCCACTCCCTTCTGGCCAGGGACTAGTCTCTGCCCTCCAGGAGACTTTTTATCACCCGATAACAGGGGGTGGAGCGTTTAAATCGCTTAAATCGCCCGCGGTGCCTCTGCGGTGCCTCCGGCTACACCCCCTCCTCTCCTGATTCGTTGCCGGGAACGTCAGGGTCTGGGGTCAGGGGGAAGCAGCTCGGGGCTGATGCTCGCGGGGCTGATGCTCACAGCTCGGGGCTGATGCTCGCGGTGGGCTCAGGGGGGGCCCAGAGTACGAAAAACCGCCCGGTTAAGCCCGATGTCGCCCTCGCCCCCGCACTAACCTCAAGTCGCTGCCGCCGCTTTCTCTGCTGCCGCCGCTGTCAGCAACAATTTTCTGCCAGATTAATGATTTTATACAAAACCTGAGAGGACTTAATATTCACAGGGACAATCAAAACTATAAATTGATTATGACAAAGTTGCTTCCCAGATATTGACAGGTTTCTAAAAATCTTTAGATTTAAAGTTGTGTGAAATCTGAAGCTACTGACTCTGTTCAGTATAATAGTGGAAAACATCTTAACACAGATATGAAAATTCAATCAAAAATGTGCTGCTATTTGCATTTTTTTCCTTTATTGTTAAAGCAGAACAGCTTAATTCATTAAAAACACCTAAAAATAAAGTGTAACATTAATGTCTTTAGTTATACAACTGTCAGCAATACTGGTCATAGTTTAATCAAAGTATTGGTAAAGTTGCTGCCACTTAACTAAGTAGTCCAGAAAATTAGATCCTGTTTTGCAGTGTATATTTGTTAGTCCTTTTTAATGTGTTACTTAACAGAGGAAGCAACAACACAGTAAGTCTTTTATCCATGGTTTCAGAAGTGTAGCAGATTTTCTTTCATCTTTTTTTTTTTCTTCTAGCTGATAATAATATTAATGATAGTGAAACAAAACTTTGTATTGTGATTGATCTCAGTAAATACAGTCTGTGCCCTTCAACTGTAAAAAGTAATTTAAGTTTTCACACTATCCGAGAATATTCCAATGGTGCTTTAACAATAAACCAGAATTTTCTATATGCTACTCCCTTGCTTAGCACACAAAAGAACTTGCTTGAGTGTGAAACCAAAGGCATTTTTTTCATATCAATTCTAAACTTTCACAGGCTTTAAAAAAGTAAATATCGAACTGTATATAAAAATTGTGTAACTTCACTGTAATTATGCACTCAGGTGGCAATTATTTTCCTTGTATTCTGTATCGTGCTTCACAAATGGGTAATAAACATTTAATGTATTTAATGTGCACGGCTTTTGTGACCTTTAGTTTTTGATACTGCCATGAAATGACTGGCTTTGGAGAGTAATGAGAGATTTTTTTTATCAGAAATCTCCCACAGGTAAATCCTGTGAACTACAAAATCTAGTTTACAAGTCTTTGAAAAAAACAAAGAAATGAAATAGCCTGTCTTCCTGTGACTGATTTACTCCCCACCTTTCCTCCATAACTACATTTTCCAGAAAGACACAAAGAGTTTCCGTGCTTTTACTCCCCACCCCACTTCTCCTTCTTACCTCTGTTTCTCTTTATTTTTTTTTAAATTTATTTTTTAAATGAACAACATCTTGCATATACTATTGATTCTGGACAAGACAAGAAAGGTCAAGAAGAAAACAACGTAACATGGAAGTAACCTCTCTGTTACCCTCTCTCACTCTTGCATCGTGGTGCTCTGGGTGCTTTGTGTATTATAGTACGATGTTATAGTACCAACTCTAATGCTGAACTCTTGATTTTTTTGTATTTTTTACAGGGGTATGAAACCTATTGCTGCTTATCACATCTCTTAGAAGTGTTTTCTTACCCTGAAGCAATTCCCTTGTCCAAATTCAGCGAGGGTTATGTTGTAGCTTCCATAGAAACACCTCGCCTTGAAGTAGTTAGTGTCCACTTATTCTCTGCTAATGAAGAGTCCTCAACCTCATTTCAGTACTTGACATTGTTAATAATCCCATCTTCCTGAACTATCTCCATAGCAATGCTAGTTACCCTACCAATCTAACCCATTTTTGTCTTTCAAATTTGGGCTGCTTCTTTGTGTTGATAAACCTTCTGCTTATAACATAACAGGATTAGACTCATTATCTTCCATCTTATATGTTCAGCTGTTCAGTCTTCCTCTGTTTCCTTGTCTACATTTAGTAGGTTCCCAATATTGTTTTACAATAATGAATTCTAAATGGTTTGTTACATGTTTTAAGGAGAAGAATACCAGGTTACAAATTTAATTGCTGGAATTAGAATTATTACTAAGACATGATTTCACAAAAATTTGGCATCTTTGTGAAAGAATATGCAGATAACCTAAAATAGCTTTATAGAAGGCAGCTATTTATTTTTTTAACAAACTGAAAGAAAAACAATGATTTTAGCATAGCTGTGTTTAAACGATGGTTGCAAAGCAAGACACTACGCTTTCTATTTTTATCTAGGTGCATTGATTTGCTATGATAGGATATAATTATTGGTCCTATTGCTCTTTAGAAAAAACTCTCTGGCAGTAACATTTATGATAGCATAGGGTTAGTAATTTTAGTGGTTGAATGAACAAATCCCAGCAGTGGTACAAAATCACCAGGGAGGCTGGAGGAATTATTGCTGAACCAATAAGGACTTACAAAATTAGTAGTGCATCCTTACATCTACAATCTTTTCCTGGTGTTCAGGGAGATATTATCCTTTTCAGTAGAGGATAAAATTTAATTTTCTCTAATACTAAAGTTAGTCTAAAGCTATAGTGAATAAAGATTTGAGAGTTTTTGTCCACATGGTGTATATGCAGAAGGACATTGCTCTTTTCTAGACACAACTGCAGAAAGATTTCACATGAAAAGAGAACCTAGCATCAGCCCTCACTGAAGAAATGCAGATTTCAAACTTTTTTTTTTTTAAATTTCAGAAGAGTCGACAAGTTATGTAGCACAACTAATTATGGCTGAATTTTAACAAAATCTCAACTATGGTTTAATAAAGATTCTGAGCACGCCTACATTTGACATATGTATATTTGCATTTCAATATCCTTTGACATTGTTTCTAAATTATTAGCTATTCTGCGAGCATAAATGATTAATTAGATGGAATTCTAATGACAAGACTAAGCATATTTTAATACAGAGATATGAAATAGAAGGTTTGATTAACAATGAAAATTGCAAAGTATCATCTTCCATTGGAAATATGGACACAGTTGAACTTTGAAATCAGGGGAAAAAAGGCACTCATTTCACATCGTCAATGCTGACGTAAACAAAATGTGTTTTCTGATCTATTGTTATTGACCTGGGGGGAAAAAATCCACTCAAGGAAAGATGCTAAACCCTACAATTCAGATGAAAGCAGAATAAACTGCAATTTATTTTAAAATACATTTCCTGCAAAATAATTTCTCATATGTAATGTATTGTGAAAAGTTCAACTCTCTGCATCTAAGTAGTCCATGAATGTTTAGTTGTGATAACCGTTTCATATTTTGGAGTAAAAATAAGCTTCTGTCCTGTCTGTATACTGGAAAATTCTGGTGTCTTGTAGACCATGAATACAAAGAGTTTGTATATCCCAATCATGCCAGGCTTCCTCTAGTTATTTAGCTTTAAAATCTTGTCTTGAACTGATCAGAGGATCCCAGAGACAGGGAACAGGATTGAATTAACAGTTTGAAAAGAATTCTGCACTCATTTCCAGTGGTGAAATGGCATTGGCTCCATAGCATTTTTGTTTGGATAATTCATATCCTTTCAGTCGTAGGTAAGGACAAATTAGCAGTGGAGACTTCAGACAATTTGCCGCTTCAAGATGTAGTTTCAGTCAATGTTTGTTTTTAAGTATTTTTTAAAGGTACCCACAAAAATATGTTGCATTAGCACAGTGAGAAGGTTCATTATATTCATTTAATACACTTCTCCCAATGTCAGGTTCTCTCTCTAACCATTAAGTCCAACTACCAGACTGATGCTAACAAAATCTGTACTGATCACCTAAAGCAGTCTGTGGAAAAGAGAAGTGGGATATAAAGCTTATATAGTAAATATAAAACATTTTCCTTTTTCTAGGAAAAAAATATGTATCTAGGAAAGGTATAAAGACTATGACTGCTGAAGGACTGTTTGTGTTTTGAGAGGTATAACTTCTGACCATGATGTAACCACACTGTAAATTGGCCATGTATATTCTGTTTGTCTAAGTTGCATGGTGTTAACTAGCAATCTCTGACTTGTATCCTCATTTTCACACAAGCTACTCAAAAGTGGGCAGAACAGCCCTACCAAGTGCAACTACACTTCCTTCTCCACGAAGCTGGGGAGCTGGTAGAGTGGAAAATCGTATCCTGTTAAGCGTCTCTGAGGACAGCAGGCACAGTGGGTTCTGCAGTGTATTTCTGAGGTTACCCGCTTATCTAAATATTCATTCAACTGGAAAGCCGTATTGGGATACAGTATCACAGATTCCAGTGTGGATTCTAGTAAGAAGAGTGTGTCAAAAAAAAATTTACAGAAATAATACAGAAGGGTAGGGAAAGTAACAGCCTTGACTTGAGATGAGGTTAAAACACAGAAATTTATTGAAATAACCTAAATGCATTCAATATAGCTTGAAGTTGGTGTTTGAGGCCTTATTTTTGTTTTTCTGCATGGCAGTTTCGTTAATGTATTTGACAATGACCAGTTTGCAAGCATGCAGGGCAAAGTTCAACACTTGTTTTTCTTTAAACATAAGTGTTTGTAGAAAGTATACTGTTACTCAGTGATGTCCTATGGCAGATAGCTATCTGCTCTAGAGTTTTCCTCACGGCCATTTGACTACTGCTAAAACTCCTGTGCTGGTAATGCTTAAGTTTAGAAATACATATTGCTGTTAAAGTGATTTTTTTGCTTGTCTGAAGAGCTTTCTGCAGGGCCACGTTAACAAAGCATAGTATTGAGGAAACCTTATCTCCTTCATTATACTTATTGAAAAGTAAGTAGGAACTGACAATAAAAACCTAAAAATACTTATATATAGTGATATTTTTCCTGTTCTTTACTAAAAGAAACTTTTGAAGAAATGTGTGATTTAACAAAATTTTGTAATCTCTTCTATAGAATAGGTTTCCAACTTGCTATACAAATATGGCATAGTAATCAAGCAGGTTGTTTATGTTCCAGAAGAAATTCTGATATTCCTTTAGGTAAGAAAATAATAATAAAAAGTGCTTTTGAAAATTTCATAAGAAAAAATCTGGGAATAATTAGAAATGTATATATAATAGGTAAAAATTTTAATAATTTAGCTTTAGTTTATATATTGGGCATATTGGTTTCATTGAACCTTTCATGAAAGGCATTCATGAAATTCATTTCATTTCATTTCATGAAAATGAATGCCTTCCATGTACTCAAATGGTAAATTTCTTATTTGAAGCCAGAAAGTATTAAAAAAATGCCCATGAAATAGGTTTCAAAGTCAAGGATTCAGGTGTCAATATAATGCAACAGCAACAAAACTATGAATGAGAGAATCTTCACAGACTTTTTGTGGCTATGTACTGAGATGATGACTTGCACATCTTTTCCCCCAGCTTTCAATGTAGGAAGATCCACAGAGAAGAACCTAATCCCTGTTCTTGAGTATGCCTTTTAGATTCTGCTTTATTTTCTCCCTCCTCCCCGGTGGTGCAGACTGTGATTTAGGGCACCCAGAGGGCCCTGTCTCTCTTTCTCTGCATTCAGAAGCTCATCCTTTCTTGTTGTGAGGGTTCACGGTTTTGCCTGTGGGTGGTATTTTTGGTAGCCTTCTGAGTGGCAGAGGAAGTGGGACAGAAACAGCAGAAGCCAGACAGAGAACCCTAAACCTGTTAGTGTTTTCCTACAGAAAACAATGAACCGGGTTTTTTTTACATTCTTTTATTCTGTATATACCCCAGTATGATAATGACAGTACATCAAATATACTTCAGCACTGTATTGCACAAAAAATGGGAAAGAATAAAGAAAAGGTCCACATGGGAATGATAATATTTATATATGAATGTAGCGTACAAAATGTGTATATGTACTGAGATTTAAATTTCCATATCTGACATATTGCTGATTTGTTTTTCTTTGATTACATCCCAAGAAGCAGCACGAGAAATGTATGTTGTTAACAGCTGATACATTGAATGTCATGTTTAATAATTTTCAAATACAATCAAAATATTTAATATTTGCTTGTGGTTTCTTCTGTATAATGCCGAAATTAAGGCCAATGAAAGACCATATTTTTTTAATATTCCTTAGGAATACAAGAGAACATATAAATGACACATACTGGGCTGATTCAAGCATTTTGCTGTATTAGCATAAACATTTCTTTTTGAAAACCCGTGCATAAAAAGCACAGCAGGACTGTAAATTTGGCATTACCATGCCCCAGAGGGCTTATGCTTATGTAGCAGTGCTCGGAAATGAGACCCTTCTTCCAAAAAATAGAAATTTGCTCTATAAAGGCAATTTGATAGGGGTATTTTGCAGGTATACAAAGGTTTGCCAGTCAAGCAGCTCTGCAGGACCAGGTTCTGCATCTCAATACTATGTAATTAAAAAAAAGGAATCTATGTACAATTATTTAATATTGCAGATGCTACTGCTGTAAAAGAGTAATATTGTCTTCGTAATTACTCATTCATTCTGTTTCCAACCCTTATGCCTTAGCAGAATGGTTCTCTACTATATTATTGTTTGTGCTTAGTCAATTTGAATTGTAGCAAGTAAATGAGCTTCTACATTTTTCCTGGGGAGATAATTCTCCAGTTTACAAATATCAGTGCTTGGGTATTGAATTTCCTCATAGTCACTTTATACATCCCTGTTCCCAATTTTAAATGGAATATCCTATGTTTTTGAAGATAAATGTCTTGTAGACCACACCTAGTATTTAGACTTTTTTTCCACTGGTCTTCTCAAATTTGAATGGTGCATTTCTACTGTGGTTTTAAAGGACACTTCTTGTTTTATTTTTTATTTCTATTTTTTTAGACATGATGTAGTTCACAAACAGGCCATTTGCTGGATTATTTCTTAACCTATGTGATATCAGAAGCTTTACCTTTTGACTATTTTTTTTTAATACCACAAAATCTTCTCCTTCCTTCTGTTTCCCTTTTCACTCCGTAAGTTCTAATTGCAGAATGGTGGGTGATGCATGAGCAGAAAAGAGAGGCACAGCTTGACTTCCTGCTCCCATGCTGTGTTTGAGGCACAGCTAAGAATGAAAACAATATTTCTTCTAGGAGACTAGGCAAATATGAACTTGAAGTCACTGGCAGTTAATAAGTTTGGAATCCCTATTTCTGCTGAGCTATTTGCTAGGCTAGGACTGTATTGTCTGTTAGCAATCACAAGTTCACATCTTAGAAGGAGAAATTGTACTTCAAACCGTTTTGAAGATACTGCACAAAGTTCTTAAAATAAGAACAAGCTAGTTTAAAAAATAAAAGTCAGATTTGGGAATTACTAATCTTTTGAATACATATAATAAAATATTTATAGGATTAGTGGCTGAAAGAGGTTTAAAAGTGATCGCTGTATATCCAATGATCAACAAAACCAATTTACAAATTTAACCTTTTCTAGTTTTGTGATACTCCCCACTACTAAAACCAATAGCATAATGCAGATACATAACCAGGCTTCTGGTTAGCCAATTTCTGTTCTTGGTCACTAGCCACACCCCTGATGGTCCACTGTCTGTCCCTTGATCAGTCTGGCTACATTCTGTGACCCTTATCTTCTTTAAAATGTGATCAAAATGTTTTATTTTTTCTCCAAAATTTTCATTATCTTTCATTTTCATGTTACCGTTCTGATGTCTGTGTCTCTTTCTTTTATGATATATTTTGATGTTTCCCAAACTGTAATGAGATCTGTGATCCACAGTAAGTAGTAAAGAACTTGCGTATAAATATTTTTCTTTTGTCCTGCTCTTTCTCCAAACATCTGTTTATTATACGAAAGTAAAAAAAAAACACCCTATTTTCTATTAATTTTTCACCCTTAAGCAATTAGTTGCCACAAGGATGCTTTATAGCCTCTAATGAGCATACTTAGTTTTTCAGGAAACTGAAACAACATTACAGTAATCATCTGCAAATGAAATTATATCCTTCTAAACTTCAGTAAGTTGCCAATGCCATTTAACGTTCAGGTTGGTTTCTTTTTTTGCTAAAGTAACTATTCAAAACCTATTTATGCATAAAAAGATAGTCAAATAACTTTAAAAAATGAATTTTAGAAACTGTAAAACTTTATCTCACAATCTTTTGAGAAATCAGGCAGCAGATTTAAAGCAAGTTCTAGCTCAGATCATAATTAAATAGAAGCTATTCAAAGCATGAATGGAATCAAAAGAGATTGTAAAAGCTTCATGGAAGATAGAACTATTAGTAGCTATTAAAATGATAGTCCAGAACAAGAGAGGGTGACTATTGAACCAAGCTCTCCTCTTTCATTTCTAGAGGCTGCTTGTTAGAACTTACTGATACCAATGTTACACAGAGGGAAGAATGCATGTCCTTCAGTGAGAGAAAAAAAAAAAAAAAAAAAGGGGGGGGGACACAATAAAATAGGTCTTTCATATTCCTGAAATGAGAATGAATCAATCTTTCATAAATGAATGTAGAGAAATGGAAACATTAAAGATAATCCAGTTATTGTCCTACAAAGCATCTCCTAGGAAAAATAATAGTGCTTCAGCATATAAACCAACCTGAAAGAGCTGAACTGCTGGACGAATATCTGTGTCAGGAGGAAGAAGGAAAGACATTAGTTTTCTCAGTCTGTTATATTTACAGTCTGCAGGTTTGGCTGCTTGCATGAACAAAAGATTAGCAGCAAAGCAGCATCAGCAACAATACTCTGGAGAACAGAACCACATCCACAGTGGCTTTTGCAGTTTTACTCAATGAGAAAATTAATACTACAAAATTAGAAGGCAGCATTAAACTCTGATGTATGTGGATGCACAAGGTGTTATATAACAGTGAATCATTTCCTGTATACTCTGAGACTGCAGGTGAAAGTCTTGTCGTTAATTACAAAAGATGGGGAGAGGACAATGGAGAAAAAGAAATTCGGGGAAAAATGGATTTGTTCTCGAATCTCATAGAAAGTGACAGTTCTCGTGAACTGTCAGACAGAATCTCGTGAAAGTGTTCAGACCTCCTGATAGGCACTATATACGTTCATTGATTTATGTATTATGTAGATTTATGCTGCCTAGATTTATATTTTTAAGCAGTGTTTATTCTCTATTAAAGGAACTTTGTACAGGTTCATCATGACATCATTCACTTAAGTCATACTCCATAAGGAAAGGATATGATGCTATGGGACAGACGGCTAAATACTCTGTCCAAATCCAGAATAATTTGCTCTGGAGGGAACAGAAAATTAAACCTGGAGCTGCTAAGTTTAATATGATAATCATTTTACCGTGTTCTTCTCAAAGCTGGAAACCACTGAAGCTCTATCAATGAACTTTCATTTTCATAGATGTATTCACCCATGTCTGCAGTGTCCTGGTTCACCAGGGTATTTAAAATGATGCCGTCACTAGATGGAACTGCAGGAATCCACAAAATCACTCAAGCCTGATTCCATGATGATATTGCAACTTGAAATAGTTGCCTGTAACATTACTCCACATCCAAACATTGCTGGGAAGCAAAGCTTGGATTTACATGAGACCTTTATTGAATCAGAAATGTAAATGACTTTGCAACAATGAAGGTTCGGAGTCAAATGTTATGTTCTTGCGCTTCATTTTTGCCACCCCAGGCTGCAGAGTTCCTGTCTTTAGCAGGATAACAATGATATTACAGGAATTTTCTTATAATCCAGCGTCTGGGTGCTGTGACCCACTGGCTTCACAGAAGTTTTGTGTAACACCTTAAAGAACTGCATATATTACAAGAGCCATGGGATAAATTGTTATTTAATTACATAGTAAAGTTTATTTAGAATATATATGTATTATGCATATGAATCCTGTAGTACTTTATTGCAGACTGGTTTATCTAATAATTTTGAACTAGCTGCTTTGAAATTCTACACTTCTGCCTCTCTGGGTATGCTGACAGTCCTATCTTACAAAATTCAGGCAGTGTGTTGCCCTACTGCCTGGAAAGTGAGATTAGAAGAATGTTTTCTCATAAATTGATTTGCTGTATTTATGCATGTATGACAGAAGTGAATCGAGAAAAGTATTAATTGGCAAATGTCCCTGAATGTAGCTATAGGGCATGTCAGCCCATCTACCTTGCAAATGTTGCCTTACCAAAATACTAAAAATTTTCAATTTGTAAATGAGAACTTCTGTTAATACAGAATTTAAAAATTAGTTTGACATTTGGACTTAAGAAGCTTATATTGCAGAGTGGCATTGGAGATTTTTCTGGTCTTTGTCAGTCCTGATGAGAAAGGATTCATAGAAAGAACCATAGAATGGTTTGGGTTGGAAGGGACCTAAAAGATCATTTAGTTCCAACCCCACTGCCATGGGCAGGGACACCTTTCCACTAGACCAGGTTGCTCAAAGACCCATGCAACCTGGCTTTGAACACTTCCAGGGAGAGGGCATCCACAACTTCTCTGGGCAACCTGTTCCAGTGTCTCACCACTCTCACAGTCAAGAATTTCTTCCTAATATCTAATCTAAATCTACCCTCTTTCAGTTTAAAATCACTACCTCTTGTCCTATCACTACATGCCCTTGTAAAAAGTCCCCCTCCAGCCTTCCTGTAGGTCCCCTTCAGGTACTGAAAGGCCGCAATAAGGTCTCCCCAGAGCTTTCTCTTCTCCAGGCTGAACGAGCCCAACATTCTCAGCCTGTCTTCATAGGAGAGGTGCCCCAGCCCTCTGATCATCTTCGTGGCCCTCTGGACTCACTCCAACAGCTCCATATCCTTCTTATGTTGGGGGCCCCAGAGCTGGATGCAGTACTCCGGGTGGTGTCTCACGAGAGCAGAGTAGAGGGGCAGAATCACCTCCCTCGGACCTGCTGGCCACGCTGCTTTTGATGCAGCCCAGGATATGGTTGGCCTTCTGGACTGCAAGTGCACGTTGCCAGCTCATGCTGAGCTTGTCATCAACCATCACCCCCAAGTCCTTCTCCTCAGGGCTGCTCTAAATCCGTTCTCTGCCTAGTCTGCATTTGTGCTTGGGATTGCCCTGAGCCATGTGCAGGATCTTGCACTTGGCCTTGTTGAATTTCATGTGTTTCACAGTACAGAATACTATCTAACCTTTAAAATTTATTTAAAGCTGCTTTGTAGAATTGTTAGGATCAACCTTTTAATTTACATGCAACTATCCGGTTTAAAACATCAAAAGAAATTTCCTTTTGTCCTGGTTTGGCCTAAACCAGGCCAATTTTCCTTTCAGTGATTTTCACTTTCAGCTAAGTCTCTTCTAAGTAACTGCACTTTCTGAAAGTAACTGCATGTTTTGCAGACAGTGTCTGCTTCCAGGACTGATAACGCTCGAAGTTTGTAGTTATCACTGAGGCACCGGTAGGGATGTTATGCAGAAAGGCTCTTGCTGTACTTATTCTTAGAGAAACCAAGGTCACTGCTAAATTCCTCACTGATTTCAAGTGAAGAGCTGCAGGAGGGTAGCACCTGCAGGGAGGAGTGGACAGGGCAGGTGACCCAAAAATCACCAACGAAGGTATTCCATCCCATACATGTCATTCTCATTATAAAGCATGGGGATCACGAGGGTCTGGAGGCCTGCTGCTTCTTCCCCTTCTAGCCCCTTCTGCTATGGCCGGCATTCAAAGAGGACTCTGTCTGTTTTCCTGCTGCCCCCGATCCCGATCTGTGCATTCCCTGAATCCAGTTTCCGTCCGTCACTGGGCCCAGTCTGGGCCTTCCCGGAGCCTGCCCTGCAGTGCCGGTGGTGATGTGACCGACATTGGGGGAGCTCGATCTTGGTTTTGTACATATTTGTATATATTTAATTATTTCAATTATTATTATTATACTCTTTTTCATTATTATACTTTATTAAAACTGTTTTAACTTTCCAGCCCATAAGTCTCTCTCCCTTTTCCCTTTCCCTTCTGGAGCGGGGGTGGGGGAGCGGGGGTAATAGAGAGCATCTGTCACCAGTTTAATAGCTGGCCCAGCTTTAAACCGTGACACCTTTATATCACTCAAATACATGTGTAAATTATGTCAGATTGCACCACTTGTACAGGGATGTGTTTGTATTAATGATGTAATGCAAAACTAATTTTAATTTAATTTTTAAGACTTTTCATAAAATCAAGAGAAAGACCATTAACATGAGGGTTTTGTTTCCTCTAAAAAATTTTACTGTATGATTTCTCATAGTACTCTGCAATGAGTTTGGTGTTGTGAAGTACAGCAGCACATCACTGACTTTGGAAGAAAAATGCAGTGGGTAAAATCTGGCCCTTACTGGTAGTGCTGTGCAAAAACTGGCTGTAAAACAGTGCAGAGTTGGCCGAACATCAGTGGCAACAAACATTCTGGCACTATTGCACAGGCTGGCTGAAGGCACTCAGCCATGGCACAGAGGAAAGCACGCTGCCATTGCTTTGGAAAAGATGAAAATTCCCCTTTGGTCAGTAAATTGCAGATGGCAGCATATGTGTTAGCAGATGGGGAAGCTGTTTACTCCCTTTGGCTCTGACTCTGGATCCCGTTGGATGGTGCCATGCTGCCTGGTGTCCATTCTGTATCCTAATTTGAGCATTAGTTGAAACAAAGCCCTTCATTTAAACAGGGGATGGGGTTGAAGAGCCTCTTCATGTCTTGTCTTCTCGCTGCATCTCTGCTGAGGGCTGGTCAGGCTTGTTCCTAAAGATTTGTCATTAAATTACCAATCTGGAACTGCTAGGGAAAAAGCAATTTTTTTCAGCAATCAAAAGATAACGTGCTATCAAGAAATCAAATGGAAAGACATAGAAGGAGTCCTTAGAAATAAAAAATAATTAATTCTGAAGGAGTGGAGACCACCTGGTGTTGAGTATTACAGCCTGATGTTCTTTCACTGTCCACCCCTTCAGTCCCACTGTCATCTGCTTTAAATGACAAATTAACTTCTAGGTTAAAGCTACTTCTTTGCCATATCTGGCCGTATTTTTAGGGCTTACTCCACATTTCTTTGTCTCTCCTTTTCACTTTGTACCTGGAATTAAAAGCCTCTTTCATTCTCTTTCCTCCAGGAAGCAAGCCTGGGAAAGCACCTCAACTTCTCCTCTTGCAACTACCTTGGACCTGTCTCAGAAACACATATTTGTCCAAAGTACAACCATAATTTGGAAAGGATCTTTGACTCATTGTGTCCCATGGAAGGACATCTTCCTTTAAGAAGTCTGAAATTTGTGGGCCAGTAAAAGCTAATTAAGAGCAAAATTTCTGATTAGTTTGAGCAGTGAAGGTACATAAATTAGTGCCTCCTTAAATGGTCCTGAAAGCAGTGTGGCCTGTGAAGAGAAGAGCGGGCCTCTGCTCCTGTCTCCACTAATGTCCTGCTGGGTGTCCTTGGGGAAACTGGTGCACAAATAAGTGCTCTTCCTATCTGTAAAAAGGTGATAATGATACTAGCCTTCTTTGTAAAAAGCTTTAAAAACTAGTGATGAAAAGCATTATATAAGAAGTGAGTAGTATTATCGTTGCTCCTAGCAACTGGCAGCCTGCTTCCTGACAGCTGGAAGAGCAATTCTCAAGTAACAAAAATCCCAGCCCTAATTTCCTTCTCAGCATTTTTAATCGTGAAACTCTAGCTTTCACCTCTTCTTCCAGTACTAAGTGCCAGATATGTACTTACATGATACAGTGTCTCGGAGGGTCATCCTGCGCCTGCTGCTGGAGGGAAAGGAAGACTGTAAGGATCCCACACTGTATTTTAAAAATAGGATGTTTTTTGGATCCTGTGCTGCTCCAAAGATATTCTTGCACTACTCAGATCATAAACTGTTTCTGGTGTGGTCTAAATGTCTACCAGTAACTCAAAAGGTAAATTGAAGGAGAGAACTATAAGCAATGAACAACGTTATTATCATTTTACTCCCACCAAAAATCAAAATCTGTATTTGTGCAGGCTTACTTTGTACAGCTTGTCATTCCCCTGTGAGAAGTGATGGGAGAAATGCTTGGCACATTGAGTCTAAAAGCGAATGCTTTTTAAAATTATGGAGTTCATTCCAAGCTTGACGAAGGTTTATTAATATGTGTTATGACAGGAGATGTGTCAAATTCCATGGTAAAATGAACAAAATCAGGAATATGTTCATATTTTAAGTCACAGGACTGCTATGAAAATGTATTTCCTGCTAAAAGAGTGCACACCAGCAAGAGGAAAAAAGACACTGAAGTCGTGACAAGACTGTCACTTCTTCGGCTTTTACTGGTGATCTGAAATTTGCAAAAAAGTATTCTAATGAATTTTACTCGAGTGGGCAAAGGGTGTTGCAGAGTGCTTTGCTTTGAATGGTGATGGTGGGGGGCAGGAAGCAAAAGGAAAGAAGTAAATGTTCCTGGATTTCCTGTGTCACATGGTGCCCCTGTGACAGCCAGTGGACTGGTTCCACACAGAGGCACTCCTTTCCCCTGCAGAAATAACATCAACATGATTTCTTTGGAACACAAGAACAGTGACATTCACAACTCTCTTTTCTGCATTTCCCTTTCTGTGAGATTTTAACGAAGATGCAAAATCCCAAATTTGGAAGTGATTTTTAAGTAGAGTTCAGGCCAGATCCCTTCTAGTTTGAATTATGATTCATGAACTGAAACTGAACCGAAGTGTAAAATATGTCCTCTAACAGCAGAATGCTAGACCAGCACAAAACAATCTGTGAAATCAGATTGGTTTATGTCCTTTGGTTTGTACATAGTTTAATGTGTCTTGTTCTCTGCCATGCTTTTTATTCTCTTAGGTGGGCATCTCTGAATAGAATTGGTACCTAAAAGTTTCTGTTGGTTAACCTTATAGATAATAAAGTGGGTTTTTTTAATATATGCATATATATACACTCACCCATACATATAGACAATCATACACATACAAAGTAATATCCACATTATATTCCTGAAAAATGCTTCTAGAATTCATCTCTCCTCCATTCATCTTCCCACAGCAGAGGCAAAAATGTTTGATTTCCCCATTCTGCTTTTTTTTTTTTTTTCTTTCTGGAACTGGTCAAGTTCATCTACAAATTCAATTTTAAAACATAAAATGTGACAATACTTCAATATGCAATGACCCAAACACTTACACATTCTATCTGTCTGCTTAGCACAAGTGAGGAGTGAAGTGTAAATGTGACTTTAAGATACAACGTCCAGTGTAAATTAGACCATTAGCAGTTGAAATGCCTTTGGTAGAGCAGAAGGTGTTAACATCTGTTGTCATCAATGCATAAGAAAAGTACTAAGATGAAGATATGTATTAACATGAAAAGCCCAGCACTTCTGTGCCTCAGTTTTCTCACAGAGGGAGGAACATCTGCAGAAGCATCACTGGACAGAGTTCCTACCTCTCATCCCTCTCTTTCTTTCCTGATGCTTAACCATATGCTTAACTAATACACTTTGAAGTGTCCCGCACCAACTCATAACATCTTAAAAAGTTACTCAACTCCACTGAAATGTACCTTGTCTGTATCTGTCCTTGCTTGAGGACAGATGCGTTTTCATTTTCCTCCCTTCTGCCATTCTACATCCCTGTGTGATATTCAGATTTCTCATGACAACTCACAAGATTGCTAAAAGCCCTTTTCTTAGTCCAATCTGCTGTATTTGTCACTGAAGATGAAGTTTGGGTGTACAATTTCTATAAGTCAAGGAAGTTTTTCCTATATTCTTGTTTTGTTTTTCTTTTTTCTTTTTTTTCCCCCCAGTTATTTCTCTTCAGGGATGTAGTTGTTTTATTGTCCATTTTTTTCCTTCTATCCCATCTTAAAACAGTGCCTTAAAGTTATGAAAATTGCATTGAAAGACTAATTCATTCCTATGTACTTTCACTTTGCCGGCAACATTGTTGAGAACATTCCATGTCTTTTTCTTTGACCTCCAAAAGATACAAAAAAAAAATACGCATTCATATGCCATCAGTTTATCCACTGATGTCTTCTTACTACATCACATCCATGTACCTGGCTGCCACATGGCTGCAGGTTATTTTGACTTTTTTGTGTCACTAAATTTTTTTGCTTGCAACGTAGTGTTGCAGACCTGACATGCAGCTCAGAGTGAGCTGATCAGGTGCTTGTCTGGACCCCCCAATCCCCTGACACACACACCCCTCCCAAAAAAAAAAAGAGTTCAGTGTCAGAAAACTTGAGATGCGTCCTTGGGTCTGGCAGAAGAATACGGTAGAGGGATAAAATAAATAATAGCAAAGAGATATTTTTGATAAATAATCTGAAAGTCAACATAGTAGAGAGGAAAGTATTAGGCAAGAGTGTGTCTGGGTGAAGTGATCTTGTCTGTAGCCTCTTTATTATCTTTTTGGTAAGAGTTGAGTGCCTCAGTAGTCCACATTATATTGCCAATGTGTATCTTAAGTATCTTTCTGAAAAGTTCTGAAAAATTGCTAAGTAATGTAGAGAAAAACCTTAAAACATTATTATTTTGGAGATCTATATGCACTCAATTTTCCCTAAAGTTGATAGTAAAAATAGAAATGCTATGGATAGTGTACATCCTGTATTGTTGACATCTTTGATTCTTTTTAACGCATTTGTGGTTTTTTTTTTTTAAACAAATGTGGATAAACCTTGCAACTCTCAGTTAGGTCACATGTGATCCAGATAAATTCTTCCTGTCCTGTGTTGCAAAAAAATAAAAGCTGATCCCGCAAATAGATTTTAAACACAAATATATACTTGAAGATTGTCATTAATGCTTTAAAAATATGCAAATGTATGCACTTCTTTGAAGGAAGAGAACACTAGCATCTTTAATAAAATATTAGTTGGACTTTGTTTTTATTGCTTGGCTCACTTTGATTTAAAAGAAGCTATTAGTAACATGTCTGATTTGCCTAATTGCTTCGAAACCCAAAACCAAGATTAGAATACAAAAGCCTTCCTTTCATTATTGATGTTTGCCTAATATTCTACTTTTTAAATGGCATATTATAAAATTGTTTTTACATCTGCCAGAATAAACCTTCATGGTATCTTAAATCCCCAGGCATATAACTGTTGAATTCTCTCACTGGTCACCTGTTCATATAAGAAGATATGTGGGGGCAAATTTCACAATGAAACTATATTATTATGCCATATAATAATACACATTGCAAGTTAGACTGCATTTATTTATAATCACTTTTTTGAAGTAATTTTTCTGTTTTCTACACTGCATTTCCATTACAGAGCACTCTTTCCATATAGTTCTTGTACAGTACATTTCAACCACTAATCCAATATAAGAAGATGCATTCAAAAATTAAGTATTGCACAATACGCAGTTTCCTTTGTTCAGAAAGATCGGACAGTTCCTTATGATTAACAAAGTACATGATTAAGTAGTGTTTTTATAAATACTAATTTATTTAATAAAAATACAAAAATATAAATATACATATATAAAAATATCATGATTAATCAACACACAGACATTCTTTAACTCAATAAATATGTCAGTAATATTAATCTTCTTTAAAGTATATTTTTGAGATTATGTTACAATGTGGGTGCACACCATCCCAGCTAGTAGGAAAGGTAATGCAAAGCAATTAAAATAAATTACATTTCCATCTCATTATTAAAGGCACAAAAAGCCTTTTATTGTCTTTTCATTGTCAATGAAAACCTTTAATCAGAGGTTTCTAGGCAGAGAGGGTGAATTATAGATTTTTAAAAATCTAAATCGTTCATATTCATTCACATTGATTAAGCAAACTCTTACTAAGACGACACCTATTTTTTGTAAATTTTTTTTTCCCAAGTAAGAGAGAGTAGGCCGGTTTATCTAGTGACATAGACATGAATTCCACTAACACTGACCAGGTCACAGATTACTTTCTCAGTCTCGATCACTGTCTTCTCCACCATACATATCTGCTAGTTTTTTAAACCGAGGTCCCCAGTCACTGAGGTAATCATAGTCTTGGTTGCCCTCTGTTGTAAGTGATTCCAGGGAGCTGAGGGAGTTTGCTATGGAATCGTTTCCTTCATAGGCATATGTTGCTAGTGAATCATAAGGAGGGGCAGCTGGGTCTAAATCATTTTCCTTTAACCTTCTATGAATAAAATCTTGGACATCAATGTTTTCCCAAAGAGGTGCAGTCCGTCTCATCTGAAATATAGTTTCTGGGATAACATCTCTTCTCATCTTACTTTCCTTCCTTGCTTCTGGATTTCTCAGTGTGCCAATGTCAAAAGCCTGGGTGTCTTCTTCCCCACCTCCTTCATCATTGTAGGTCACAATGTTGTCTCGAACATCATCCTTTGAGATGATCAAAGGTTCTTTCTTCTTCTGTCTCTTGAGAGCTGTAAACAAGACAACTAATACTGAAAGGAAACAAAAAGATGAAGAAATGGGTAGTTAGAAATTAAATAAGTGAGCAAATATTTTGCATTATCTGTTGAAATGGAAAAATTTTAAGGCTGAGATGGGATTTTTAGTAGGAAAATAGTGATAAAAGTAATCTCCAAGTTGAAGTTAGTAAGGAAAAATATTAATGACTTTGTAGCCTTCAAAAACTTATGCTTTTTTAAACATATAGGAGCAATGATTAAAATATTATATATTTGAAATAGATATACAATGAAGCTGACATTGAAAAGCAGACAATGTCTTAAAATATATCATCCTACTAGGGTTTGACTTTGATTTTAGTTCTGTGAAGTACTGCCTTCCTGGCAGTCACTAAGGGTGATTTCATCAAATGTAGTTGAATCTCCTTGGCAAAAGTAATTCACACTCTTGAAAACTAGTGATTTAGGTATTCCTAAGTGCCTAATTCACTTTTTAAAATTGGATCTAATTGGAAAAGAAGAACCTGTAGGCCTTCAGCTATCAATATTACTGACAAAACTATTTTTGGCTTCAATGACTACAAGAATTGGAATCCAGTCTTTGCTACTAAATATTTCTTTTTAAAAATATGATCCTCCTAGTTTAAGAAATATTAGTTGAATAACTCTTGCTTTTGGAGAGGTAAGGATTGACACAAAAATGAACCTCTGCAGAGGAAGATGAAAAACTGAAGATTTTTAAATACATTCTAGTGACTAAATGCTATGGATTTCAGTAGGAATTCAATGCTTAAATGCATTTAAAAATCTGACCTTAGCTCCAGTAGCTGGACTAAACAGGAGAGGCCAGCGAGATCATCTGTCAATGAGGCATAACAGCGCTGAGCACTTTTGCTGAGTCTTAGGAGGAAAGTTTTTACTCTGAATGACTTGAGTACTGGTGAGTAAAAGGGAAGATTGGACATGTTGCAGGTAAGGAGAGGGGAACTGAGATCTTCCACATGCCATGGTACAATACTGTGAATGTAAAGGCTGTTCTCTTCAGTTTTGTTTGCAGTTTTGTATGTGTACAGGAGTTATTATTTTCAAGTTTTCCTAAGACTAGAGAAGTAATAGCCCACTTAAGTAAGTCTAAGAACTTCATATACAAGAGTAGAGCAGATCACTAAAAGATTATTATGAGGTGTCTTTCAGAGCCAAGTACTTAATATGTCTCTCCTATTTTGGGCATGATGACACCAGTCTACTATCCTAACACACTACATCCTGATGAACAATTAAATAAGGTGCCGAAATCCACACCAGCTGTAGACTAACAATTCTGTTTAGATGGTCTTCAGCCTTACACTGCTCTGGCTTCAGCTATGTCTGTAACTCTAAGTAGAGCAGGGTCTCTGACCCTGGGGCCAAGAGACGCAAAGTGGTCACGCTTATTTTGCACAGGACTGGTCCCTGAGCCTCATGTTCTGAGTCTCATGTGCTATTGCTGTGGTCCTAAGGGATGCTTTGTTTTTTGTTTTTAGTTCAATGTTTCTGTACTAAAGCACTGCAGCGGATCAGAGTGATGTTTTCCTAGTGAGTGAGTAAGGGTGTGCGCTTCAAGGTACACATTTCATGCTCTATGTTGGGGCGTGAAGGGTGGCTTTGAAGATTCAGAGCCTGTTGACATGGTGTTAAGAATGATGCAAGGTGGAGAGCCAGATCTGGCAGAGTTCGAATGATAATTGTCTGCTGGAAGTGGTGCCCTGCAAGTTCTGCTGCTCAGACTATGCCTGGGCAATGTCCTGGGGAATCCAAGGTGGCTCATACAGAATCACAGAATCACAGAATCACAGAATGTTAGGGATTGGAAGGGACCTCGAAAGATCATCTAGTCCAATCCCCCTGCCGGGGCAGGATTGCCTAGACCATATCACACAGGAACGCGTCCAGGCGGGTTTTGAATGTCTCCAGAGAAGGAGACTCCACAACCTCTCTGGGCAGCCTGTTCCAGTGTTCAGTCACCCTTACAGTAAAGAAGTTTTTCCTCAAATTTAAGTGGAACCTCCTGTGTTCCAGCTTGCACCCATTGCCCCTTGTCCTGTCAAGGGATGTCACTGAGAAGAGCCTGGCTCCATCCTCTTGACACTTGCCCTTTACATATTTATAAACATTAATGAGGTCACCCCTCAGTCTCCTCTTCTCCAAGCTAAAGAGACCCAGCTCCCTCAGCCTCTCCTCATTTCATGAGCTCATTTCAACTCATGCTGAAACCAGACTAGCAGCAATGATTGAACCTAAGCAGTATAGACAATCAGTTTGTCAGAGCTCAAGTACCCTTCCTTCTCTATGCTCAGCTCTACAGATATAGTTCCTATATATTGCCCCCCTTCTAACAACCTCTGTGGTCCTCTGAATATTACTGGAGGTATCTTGAATCCAGTCTAAAAACTGAAAAAAAAAGCGATCTCCTTAGAATTATACAAACTGACATCTGTAAGCTTGTCACTGCTCCCTTGGCAAGCTGTGTTTGTTAGGACAGGTGGAAAGGGAAAGATTTTCCACAGAGTTTGATTAGAAAGTAGAGATGATGGCACTTTTAAGGTGGCACTTCTCTGGTAAGCAAAACACAAAAGTTGCAGTTTTTATGTTCTTAACACCAGGATATGAGCTAGTATTTATTCTAGTTTCTTCATATATCACCTTCTCTTTCTAATGCTTCTGCTCTCCCACCACCCGTCTAACTTCTGTGCTCACACTTTATTTAATCAGCTGCTCTCGTTACTATTTGCAAGCAATTGAACATTTCTTTTCTATGCTTTTGAGCTAAGTATTTCCTGAGCATAAAAATTACAAATAATTCATGATTAAATAGCTAGTATAGTTGATAATTTTTTAATCACTGAGAAACTTATCACTTAGCTTCAGAAGTATGATTTTAAAGTCCTGGATCTAAATGGAGATCTGTTTATAATATAAAATATTACTCAAATGAGAATGGTATCTAAAACTGACCCTAGATTTTAAAATTTATTTCAACTAAATAACATTGATGGTCTCATTCTTTTTGCACATTCTTCAGAAGAGTAATGATGACAAGCACCCATACTATCTCCCTCTCCCACTCTCCCAGCTCCTTTTCCATCTTAGAAAACAGTTGGAAAAAAAAAAAAAAAGACCACATCATGTATGACATATGATTCTGCAGGGTCATGTGAATAAGGGGGTTGAAGAATATCAGGGGTCTAGAAGTGACCAGACCTTTGCCTAGTCAATTAAACATCTCATCACAGGTACTTGCCTAGCAGGATAATGATGCAGACGAGAATGGCAACCAGAGCTCCTGTGCTGAGCCCAGCAGGGAGGAGCAAGGCCTCAGCACTGCAGGACTGCATGTTCCCCTGGCTGTCGCAGGCACACACTCGAATGGTCAGCGTGCCAGTGCTGCTCTGGATAGGGTAGTCATTGTCAAATATTATGATTGGCAGGAGATAGGTACTCATCTTACTACGGCTGTATCCATTTCTTCTAGTCATAATTCCTGCAGTGTTATCTAGAATGGAAAAGCAGAACAAATAAATGTTGCTGGATTTTTTGGCTTATGTGGTATGGAGTTGGGGGGCAGATGGTACTGATCAGCAGTTACCTTTGTTGTCTACAATGGAGAAGTTTGGATGAACAGCAAATTCTGGCACCAACTCAAAGAAAAATTTGTGTCCTCGAGGAGGCTCATCTTTGTCAACTGCACTCACAGTCTGTATCAGCTATAAAGAAAAGAGTATTTCATGCTGTTTTAGAAATCTTGTGTTTGAAATAAGGTCTCTGTTTTTTATGTCTGGTAAAAACCCAATGAATCTCTATCTGAAGGCACAAACTGATGTCCTAAGCCAAGTGTTCCCCACTTAAACACAGGAGAGGTTACAGTAAGCAAATTGTTGTTTTATTGTTCAAACACATAACAGAGGATGAAAAAGGGACCAGTCTTCACTGCAAGACAGCCATGTGCTTTGATTTGTACTCAGTACCTTGCAGTGATACAGAAACAATTGCCCTTCTGAATAAGCCATAAACCTCCTGTGGCCTCATGTAGCAATGACACAGAGTAGTGTGTAAACCAGTTGTTAAGTGGATCTAATTCCCAGTCCACCTCATCTGCTTCTGGTGATAAGTTGGAGTACTGCACTGGCAGGATGCTTGGTTCTCCTGAGGTAATAAAAAGAGATGCTTTACTCCCTCCTAAATTGAAACCTATGGTTGTGGAGCTTTATAACTGCCCTGACAAGGCCACTCAAGCCCAGCTGGGAAAAAGTGATAATAGCGCCAGCACAGGGTCAAAGTAGAGTGGACTAAAAATGAGAGGCTTCAGCAGTACCTCTGGATTGCACAGGCTTTCCTGTTGCATCAAAACATGTACAAATATGTGTACTTATGTATATATAGACACATGTATGCTGGCAGTTTGACTCTTTTTCTATCTGTCTGCTGCTAGACTGATAGATAGAGGCTAAGGAAAACAGCTGTAGAACTGAGGAAGGAAAAGCTACCTGGGAATAGCTGTGGTTTGTGAAATGACTTGCAACAGTTAACACCATGCTGGGTTGCATGAATTGTAGTAACTCCAGTGAGCTGTATGAATGACTGCTATGTCCTTTTGACTCCCTATTGGGTATTGCACTGGAGGGTGACCCATACTCCACCTTGGCTTGCAAGGACATATTTGAGTTCAATCACAAGATGAAAAAGCTTGGTGGTATGAGAATAGGAGTGGCCTTCATCTGAGGATGCTGCAACTCAGTACAGGCGAGTTCCTACAGGACCTAAACTTAGAGGCAGAAATTGCTCAGCAGTCACACTTGTCTCTTTCAAAGCCATGAGAGAGCCAATGCCTGTCTTGAAGTTTTCAAGTGTTTCCAGTGTGTAGGTTGTCCTGAAATCCCACAGAGATCAAAGCCACTTGTTATCAAAGACTTACTTCATTACTTGTTTTTCTGATATTTCCAGGGAAAGTACAGCATGACTTGAGTAATTGTCAAGTAACACTGATACAATTTTTAAGCTTTGAAGCAATCAAGTAAGGAATGGCTTTTTCTTATGTACTTTCTCTGAACATGATCTTGAGTGGGACTTGAGGATAGAGTTAAATTTTGGAGGGTATTTCACATCTCTCAGGATGGAACACTGTATTAGACAAACATCATTATAGGGCTACGAAAAATACTAAAGTGTTTTTCTTACTGTATCATTCAGAAATCTGCTGCTGCTAGTGCTGTACTGCACCATGAGTATTTGGCCCATTTTTTCTAGTTAATTTTGGGATACTTTTATTACACCTAACAACATTAAGTTGTTACAAAAAAAAAAAACCAGCAGAGAGGGTCTGAGTTTGGCTCATTCACTTCCCAGCAGCTCCTTCTAAAACAAACACAAGGGGGTTTTTATAATATTCTTTTTATTTTTGAGGCATATTGAGGAACTTGAAAGGTAATTTGTGAACATTAGCCTTGTACAAGAGAACGTGATTATGCTGAAGGCAGGATTATGCAGGTTTTTTTAAGTGTGATTAGAATAATAACTACATATTAAGGTCTCTTCACTTTTAAAACATTTGATGATCATTGCTCTTTAGAATTTTATTTTTTTTAAAGTTTTAGCTGTTTCCCAAGATTAGCCAAATCCCTGTTTGTGGCAAAGTAGCCTGTTCAGTATGTTGCTGAGTCTCTGATTAAGCCAACATTTTTCCAATGTCCCATTGCTTTTCTCTTTGCCATAATCTGCCTCTCAGAGTGGCAATACAGAGACCAAGACCAGGATGGTGCTTAATTTTAGTTTTGCATTGTTTAATGTAAAAATGTAATATTACTACCAAAAAAATTTCCTTCTGATAGGACTAAAGTACCACATTGAAATGAGAAAATTTTCATCTCACCATTTTACAAGTTTGAAAAGACAGAAAAAGTGTAAAAGTACCAGAGAGAAGAGAGATAATTAAAATAAGTGATAATATTTGAACTATTACTTGCTGAAAAACTCAAGGAGAAAATATCGTGATATAATTGCTATTAGAAATTGCAGTTGAGCATCTTGGGGCTTTTTGAGATGTAATCAGTGGGATGTTTGCAGGATATGGATTTGATTCCCTTCATATGTAAATCACAAGGAGGACAATTGTGCCAGGCATAGAGGAACCTAATTACACTGAAAACTTATTGTTGAGGCTAAGGCTGAAGAATAATAAAAAAACCCCAAACAAACAGCTTATTACCTGCTCTAACTATTGGCTGCAGAAATTAAGAATCAGCTGTTCTTCCACCACGAAAGATGGGAGAATAAAGGAACAAAGAGAAAGGATGATTGCAGGTGAATTTTTCCAAATTATGAAAAGGTGAAAGGAAATTAGAAATGTTATCTAATTAAGCTTTTTTTTTCAGTTATACAGCTGTAAATAAAAGAGAATAATGTTAATGAAAATCACTGAAGAAATTAAAGATATTTTTATTTTTTTATTTTTATTTCTATTTTTATTTTAAGGATGACAGTTGTATGAAAAGATTTAGTACTGTTTCATGTACATTTTGTAATTTCATGTTGGAAATATATTATTTCATTTTGAAGCAGTTATGGACATTGAGTTATGATCACTCTTCACTAGGAGTTCAGAGGAAGATCTCTCTCACTGTAAGATTTATGAGGGAAGAGTTTTATTTCAATAAAATGACTTTTACTCAAATATATTTCAAGCACATCAGGCTTAGAGAAGATAAAAAGCATTCCCATTTTTTTCTTTTTTCCATAGTTTCCCATGGGAATGAGCACAATTTAGTAAATACAGCATTATTGTCATTATTTTGAGGTTTGCGCATACATGTGCATGTGCATTTCTGTGTGTTAAAGAAACAGTCTCATACTCTTGAATGGATCATATTAGGTAAATTTCAGTTTTGAGGGGTCACTTGTCTTTGAGGGTACTGAAAAAATAAACTTAGGCATTGACATAAAGTTTTCTCTTTTACACTCAGGACAAAGTGGTGTTAGCAGCTTGACAATGTAAGATGAGTTGTGAATAAGGAATTAGTCCCACTGGAAAAATTTCTTGAAGAATTTCTTTCATGATGATACCAGAGGTTCTGTTAAAGGTTTTGGACCTATTTCCCATTGGCATTTTTTCAAATGTGGAAATGGTTTGATTATAATACCATTTTGTGGTTTGTTTGTTTTGTTTTTTTTTTTCTCCTGGATACCATGTTTTTAAGGCCATGACTTACATCACAGTCAAAATTGTGATTGTAGTTTATGTTCAGGCTATTCTGTAGCTATTCATATTCATCTCTGAAAAAGTGATTGGGGTGAATAAACTGCCTAGTAACAGAGTCCTTATATATATCTGGTACATTCTTAGACGTAGCCTACTCTCTAGTTTTCTTCAAGCTGTTTTAAAGACACAAGTGAGTAAAAGCTAGATGGGGGAATTCTGAAATAACAAGGGTCCTTGTGCACTTCAGAGCATGCCCTTACTGTTCCAGAAGCTACATTTGTGGACATGGAGAGCTGCACAAGTAGGAGACTTAGGTCGTGGACTCAGCCTTGGGACTGCCTCTAAAAGGAATATAGGAACCATTAAAGCAAACATTAAGCTAGTAGTGCATCTTTAACAGTATAAAGGTCAACACCAGCTAGCCACTTTTCAGATGGGCTTTTCAGCCTGCACTGGTTTTGCATGTCATGCAAATAAACCACAGTTGCACATTGGCTCCAGGGTACACATTTTAAAATGCAGCAACATGCTTTGGATAGTTTCTTGAAAGGTTCATTGAAGAAAGCTGAAAAAGATGAGGTCTATAGGTGGACAGATGCAATATATTTTCAGATTAAAAATTTCTACTAATAAAACAAAATTTGAGATGAATAGAAAGTCTGCAATGTAATCTGCTGCTGCTTCTTTTCAAAACAGCAGCATATCAGTGGTTGGTATCGTATTTCTCAACCTTTTTTTCAAAATTCTTTCTTTTAAAATTCACTATAAATAAGACAGTGAAAAATAATGTCACTTTCACAGGAATTTAAAGATGGTCTGCTGTTGTAGACAGTGCCTTTCTGAAGTTCTAAAAGATGTAATTTTCATATAGCATGAAAATTGTACTTCCAGTCTCAGAGAAGTGAGACCACTGGAAGCAGACATTGCTAAGCTACAGATAGAGTAACAGTTGCTGAATTTTGTTGTTTCTTGTGTGCAATTATAGATATGCAGAGGAGTAGGCACTTCATCCACATTCAATCCACTTGAATCATTTGGGCTTTTGTTCTTGTTATATTATGCTCTTAGTTAAACCTGGATATTGTACAACAGAAAAATTTCTCAAATGTCATTTATCTACTTTCAGCTGCTTCTGAGATAAGTCTTAAAAAATATCACTAGGCACTTGAGAAAAGAATGCTTGGGACATTTTGCTGTTTGTTTTTGTCTGACAATTTTTTCAGAAGTGGTGTAGGAGAGAACAGAACAAATATCGGAGCACTTGCTTTGTCATTCTTGAAATTTATTAAGCTTGTTTTGTGCTGCAAATATTTCTCAAGGAATCTGGAAAGATCTCACCACTTTGTCTACAATGTACTATGAAAAAAACATATTGTGAGAGAGACTGCGCTTTTGACAATCATCAGAACATAATAGTGTGCAAATGCTATGGGGGAAGGGTGGAAGAGTAATTTTGTGTTTCTCCTGTCCATTCTTTCTCTTGCCCCTTTTCCTGCCTATACGATCTGGTAGGGTCTATCACTAACTAATCTTGTATGTATTAATAACATAGCACAGTATAAGTGGGTGGGATGAAGACTTTGTAGAAGATTTTGAAGCAGCTACATTTCTCTAGGAGTGAAGTGATAATATAGTTCGAGCATCCTCACATATAAGTGTTTCAAAATCAATCCAGTGGTCAGTGGATGCCCATCTTGTAATTTTGTGGCTTGAATAATCGTGTATGTTCAGGCATAATTCTAGCCTATACACCTGTATGGTGCTAGCTGCAGAAAGCAGCCTCCGTCACGTGTGTAAGCTTGAATAGACCTTTGATCTTGATACTTTATGTCTCAAGAAATGTTCTAAAATGCCTGCCACTTAACAAAGCCTCATGTTTGGTAATGCAAAACAATTTGGTTTTCAAGTCTTGGCTCTGTTCCACAAATGTGTCGGCAGTTTTAAAGCAGGACTGAATGCTTATCAGAAGTTGGAAAATTCTCCTTTGAACTCCAGCTCTTCGAAAGAGAGACAGACTGTTACCATGGGTCTCTCACTAAATCAAGCCAACAGGTGTTTACCTAGAGAAAGCAGCTACAATGTATGAACAACCCGTGACTGATAATTAGTAATGGCCACATGAAAAATGTGATCTCTGTCTGCTCCATCTGAAAAAGGGAGGGGGAGTATGGAGACTAATGAAAAGAAATATCTGCCAGCTTTCTGAAAGAGGAAACAAACTCCTCCTCTGTTCTGATATTTGAGAGCCCCTGATGGCGAGAAAGAATAAAGCATCAGTGCAAAAAAAGTGACCCAGGTTATCTTCTTAAATATTATTATTGATAGTTATTGAAATTAGCTAAATTGTTACTAGCAAATTGTTCACTTAAGTCAGTCTCCTATTCAAATAAATCTTCCTGGTTTCCATGGAGAGGACTCATCCGATAATCCAGTTAAAAAGACCCAATTAATTCCCGTGACAAAGGTATGAGAGAACTTGTACCAGAGCCTTCCCCACAACAGTCCCTGAAGTTCTAGTACACCATCAAAGGATTAGGGATTTCTAAATTTTGCAAGAGGAAGTCTGCGTCTTACTTTTCTTTAGCCTATATATTAGCCAGTGGAACGGGACTCACATGGTGACAAATCTGTTCCAGCCTAATGAACATAGTTGTTTATGCACCTCTAGTGATAATGTTTCTTCCCAGTCATACCAGTGTTATTTGGAGACAAAAGAGTGGCAGGGAAGGAGGAGAGACTCTGTAGGAATTTCCTTCCTCTGACCCTTCTGAGGCTATCTGAAAAATACAGCAAATGCAGCCTCTAATATTTGCTGATGTTGAGAATGAGTAATGTCACTTGGGTGGCAGAGAGCAATATTTGATCATTCTGACTGCTTCCTGATGCACCTGAGATAGAGACAGCAGTGTGATTAATAATCACAATTAAAAAAAAATAAATTTAAAAATTAACTAATTGTATTTATCTTCTCAGTCTGGCCCTCCTGCTATGAGCACCAGATGTAGAAGCACTGCTGTGATGTGTCAAGAAGCAATAATGATTCTAATAAGACAGTTGCTTTAGGTTATCTCTAAAATAAGATGGAGTAGTATTAAATGAACACAACATGATTCTGTATCTTTATTGTATTGTAGGGGGACTGCTAAACATGAGCAATACAGGCTGTCTGGAACTTAGCATCCTTGGCCAAAATATTCAAGTTTGTGTCTGTATTTTCATTGTTATTTTTAGGCACCGCAATAAAAGTAGTCTCGTGCTGAAGGTAATCTGTTTTCTGGAATACTAAGTCAACTATGTGTAAATGTCCAGATATGAACTCAGACGCCTGTCTTGAGGAACCTAATTCTTAACAAATAGAAGAATGGTCTGGATCTCTCATTCTTCTGCAGTTGCACTTGATGCACACTGTCTTTCTAGTATTTTTATGGATTTTTCCAATTAGGGAAAATAATTCCTGGAATTACATTGGTACACTAGATGTAAAGGAGGTCTGAATAAAAATATACCTATCTAATAAGCCTCTGTCATCTCTGTTGTTAGAAAAGCACAGAATTTACCAGAAAGATAAATGAAATTTTATACATTAATGGATATTTCATCAAGTATGCTAGACTAGATGGAAAATGGGTTAAGGAAACTGACAAGCAGTATGCATGGATTGAACTCAGTTCAAATATATGACAAAACCTATGTTTGCTGGTTGATAAAACTGCATATGACTAATTTCAATGAAATCTTAATTTGTAAGATTTGGAACCTTTCCTTGTGTTATGCAATTAAAGCACATGATTCACTTTGCTATCAGTCATTATATTTTAAGATTTATTTGTCTCAATTTCATCTTGTGCAAAGGGATTATGTTGCACAGACAGGATGTAGGTCATATGTGAGCTGTTTGAAATTAATGGCTAGAATTATCTGAATGTATTCCATCTGGAAAAACAGCTTATAAATCATAAAAGAAAACTATGAAGGTACAATAACCAGATTTTAAGGAATTTTTGCTCATCCTGTAAGTCTTGAACTGTATTCTTATGTGGCAATTTGTGTCACTGGTTAAAACACAATGTTCTGATCATAAACCTCAGCTGTTTTGAAAGGTGCTCCTTGTTTATTTTTCTGATATAATAATTCCTTCCACCATTTTAATTTAATTCATCACTGCCTTTGATATATATACTCCTCTATTTATTCATTTGTATAAAAATAGTAAGACTTTCTTGGAAAAGAGTTAAAATATTGGTCAAGTACCTCTTCAAAGCCAAGTGATTTCACTCAAAGTATCCTGTCTTTCTAACACACTTACCTAAATTCCAGTGTTAGGTGCAATCGATGAAAAAAAAGTAGAATTGAATGCAAACTTCACCAATGCACTGTATCCTCTTTTTCTCCCTTTTTTGGTGTCTTTTTTTTTTTTTTTTTTTTTTACCATCTGTTAAACCATTCATAAAACATGATTTGAATTGCAACTGGTAAATTGGATGTTCTTGCTCTGTCTAGAGTTCTGCAGGACCTGGAAATGTAGACTCGTCTCAGGTACCACCTATGCTACTTTCAGTGCAGCCCTAGTGACTATGGTAAATATAACACTAGGCAGCAACCAAGGTAAAGCATGAGCATGCTTTCTGATGTGTATCCATATCCCCCAGCCCTGTAAAGCCTTTGAGTGTTGCATGGTCACTGTGCTCTAAGGACAAACAAAATATCCTACATTCTGATACTTTCCACACACTTTCTGTGAAGTCAGCCAGCTTTGATTGGATGATGTCAGCATAAAACAAGTGAGACACAAGGACAGACCTAAGATGAGTTCAGGATTCCATCCTGGCCTCTCTCTGTGAGAGTAGGGACCCACTTAGATTTGTGCTAGAAAAAATAATGATCTCAGGCTTTTTCTTCTGCTCAAAAATGCGTCATTCTAGAGAAGAGGCTCATGCATGGACTTAGGCCCATGCTTGAAAGACAATCTTGAGGTATCCAGGCTGCTATTAAACCCAATTCTTAGGTAAATACTTTCAGAATTAAAAATCAGCAAAACATACATCTTTCTTCATAGGTTTTAAAACTAAAAGGCTGACTGGCTTTAGCATAAATAGATGTTGGTTGTAGCGGCAGTAATATTAAAAGATTTCTGTAATATCCTGGCTCTGAGTTCCGCTGGTCTGCCTCCTTTCTCAGTTTCCAGTTATCACTTTATTTTCTCTACAAGTCTTGCTATTGTCATTTTAGATTATTACAGAATTGCTGAGATGATAGTTTAGAAAGGGATATACATGAGCTTTGACCAAATTCAACTCAACTCCAAATTGAAGTTTAACTTACAATGGAAACAGTTGCATTATCTTTTACTTTTGTAAAAGTTTATTTTTCACATCTCCTTTAGTGAAGCATAATAAAAGATTTTCCTGGTTTGTGTACTTGAAGGTGTGGCTACATTAACTAAGGCTTTGAAAAAAAAATCCAGAAAAAAATGGAATTATCAAACAGTACAAAGGAGTTTGTAGCATTATGCATAGCTAGTTGTGAAAAAGATTTTCTGATATTAGGAATGAAAAAACACCTTAAGGTACAATTTTGTATTATATGCTATGTTATTACACTAGGGTAAAATCCTGCATCTTTTATCTGCTCAAACCCTTTTTGAATAAACTGTTTCTGTAGAAAGTAGGGAATAAAGAAGCTGGGTTAGTTTGCAGTTACATTGAAGTCTTCATGATGGTATTCCAGAATAGTTTCATTACAAGTTCTTCAGTAACATAAGTATTTGTTTACCTGTCCTGCTTTTGCATTTTCACAAACAAATGTTTCATAGTATTTGACAAATTCTGGTGCATGATCATTTATGTCTAAAATCCGGATGAAGACGGGTATCTGGCTACTTTGTTTAGGATTATCTGAAACAAGAAAATTATTTATATTACAATGCTAAGATTTACAGTCTATGTCTATGAAAAGACCTGAAATTATCTAATATATTTTTCCAATAGACACTAGAAATGTTCATTTATCTTGATTATATTAAAACAATATTTTATTTTCTACTGACATGTATTCCGTACGCATAAAAGCTCTATTTATATTTGAAACAAATTGTCTATTACAGTATATCTATTCTGAAATAATAGAAAGTATACTTAAATTGATTTGCATTAGAAACAGGTCACTGAGTTATTATTGACTTGTATTCCATACATCAGTGCAGTAAGTGATTCATTGCAAAAGCTGTTTCCTGAGGTCGAGCTGTCAAGAACATTTACTTGTTCAAATCAGTAAATCATTTAAACAGTGTCAGCTGATAACACAAAAAAAAATAAAAAAAAAAACAACCCAAAGTTGTCCTTTCTCCCCAAAAAGTAAACACCAAAACAAAGAAAGGAGATACGTAGACGCTATCATCAATCGGTCTTCACAAACTTGACCTCCAAGGTCAAGCTATCGCTGGAGATGAATCTCACAGCACACATATTGAAAACGGAGACATGTCTGAGCAATGAAAAAACATTTATGAGGAAAAGGTATCAGTCTTTCTGAAAATCGGAATAAAATTCATCTCTCCATTTTACCAGACTCCCAGACTATTAAGCACATAGACTCCTGGGGAATCCATCTGGAGAATGAAGGAAGGGAGAAAAGCTGTTCCCTAAAATCAGTGTCTCTTTTTCCCCTCTGATGACTGTTATCAGTTGGCTGGAAGGAAAAGGCAGGCAAGAGACATCCAGATCTAAAAGGGTCCAATAGAATAGTAAAGAATCCAGGTGAAAGACTTAGGGCCAGGGTTTGCTTCAGACATGGAGGGGAAAGAATTTCCTCTAGTGTTGGCTTCAAATGGAGCCGTTTCCTGAGATAAATTAAAGCAGTTGAAGTAAAGCATAATTTCTTCCCCTGTTTACAGTGGTCATTCTGACAATGTGTTATTTGTCTGTCAGGGACATCTTTTTTTCCCAAGGATTTTCTCAAAGACTTAGCTTGGGATAAGTCCAGGGCATCATACCTGCATCAAATTATTTGCTGGGAATTCTCAGGGAACCAGTTAACTTGTCTAACAAAAACAGGACATGGTTTTGTTAAGCCTGAGAATTCCAAATTATCTTTTCATAAATGGGCAAAGATAATCCTAAAGTAGTAAATTGAATTTTTAGATGTGCATTTAAAGATATTCTGTCTATTGATAATATCTGAATAAGGGCAAAACTAATGAAACAAGACGAATCACAGACACTGTAGAATTTCAGTCTTTTCTCAGTTGTAATGTTCTTCCAAGATGAATGATCTCCAACTTACTGATTTCAGTTGCTATGACAGTGATGTTGTGCCAGGGAGTTTCTTCCCTGTCAAGTGGTTTTGAGATGAATAAGGATCCATTTCCTGAATAAATGCTGAATATTCTGTCAAGGTCAGTGTGTCGATCCACAGAATATCTGTCAAGATACAGTACAACTGAGCATCACTATCTCCTGTTACAGTTTCTAGTTCAGCTCACAGTCACCTCTAAAAGTTTTCTAATTTTAACTGTGGTTAATCAAGAATGTTTTCTTCACATTTAACCTGAGCTTTCCTGTAGCTGCCTGAGCAGTTCAGCATATTACAAATACTAAGAAACAATTTTTTAAGACTAGAGAGCAGGATGAAGAGCAAACTATGTATGTGGGCAGTTTGTTAGATTGATATTTGAAATTACATTTTAGCTTATAAAGTGAATGCTGGAATAACAACCAAAAATGAACATTCTCAGATAATATTTTTGCAAATTAATTGTTTCTTGGAGAAGTCAGTCATCAAAGGACACACATTGCAGATATAATTAAGTATCAATTTATAACAAGATATTTTTGAGATGTCACAAGGACCATCAAAATCACCAGAAAAATCTTTGGATTAGTCAGTTTTTAAGATGGAAGTTCTTGAAATCTTATTTTATGACACTTGCTTTTTCTTCGTTCTTTCCCAGCAAGGAAAAACCTGTTTTACAGGTGTTTGTTAATTTGTCTAGTAGTTACCAGTCACTATCAGGTTAAATTGAGAATTTATACATCGATTATTTAAAAATATTTTATTTTCTTCCTACTCTCACACTTCCTACTCCAAGCTGTACTGCTGCAGGACATAACAGCCTTGTTCAGAAATGCAGAAATCAGGTTTCCTAATCAGTTGCATGGTAAATACACAAATTTCAGTGCTGTGTTTGTCACTGCAGATAATAGTAGTAGATGGCTAACAATTACATCAATTTCACAGCACTGAACTCTTACCTCTAATTGTTATGACTTTCTCACAATAATTTCTTAATTAATAGGATGTGATCATTAAACAGTTAAGCTGTGGAACATGGTAGACAGTGTTGTGTCTAGATTATGAAGCTACAGAAGGTTGACTGATTTCAACCAGCAGGGAGCATAGAAATACACCATTTTGAGTATTTTACATAAATTTGCCATTGGAAACATGGTATAAAAGCATAATCTTATGAACAGTTTGGTGAAAATACTAGAACATGATGCCAGTTAAATGCTGACCTCTCTTTTTTTTTACTTAGTGCCTGTAGGCTGTCCTTCAGAAGCATACCCTGCACTGTTAAATGTATTTGCCTTCATGAGCTCCCATAGATATTTCTCTGTTTGACACTTTTCAGTAGCCTCTATGGCCTTAATTACTCCAGTGGCCCCCTACTACATGGCACTCTCATCACACTTGGTGCATGGGACTTGACCCACATCTAAAATATTTTGTATTGTGTAATGGCTTACTTTATTGCATTCTTTGTTATATCTGGATCTTGGGCTACAACCTGCCCAATAATGCTTCCTTCCTTGGCATCTTCGTCTACCTCTATTAAATACCAGGGTCTGCTGAATGCCGGAGGTTCATCTACGTCTTCCACAGAAATTTTGACCAAAGCTGTGTCTTTGAATGGCCCCAGCTGAAGAAAACGAGGATCAGGATGAGTGTTGGTTGCTTCCACTCTTAAGGTGTATAACATCTTGTTTTCAAAATCCAGATGCTGGGGAGCAAATAAAAATAATAAAGAAAATTGTGTCAATTTACAAGAAACGTGAGTCAGTTTTATGATACTGAATTAGAAATATAGGCATTTTTAGAAGCAAAAGTTCTAAAATTTAATGCATATTGGAGAAGATGGAATATATTAGGGTTTGTTCTAAGTATAAGAAAAATAAGGAGTATTATAGGGCAGCAAGGCAGTTATGATCCATCTGCCTACTACTCGTTTATACTCCTGGAGAACCAGGAAACGTCAATCTATAGAAAACAGAAAAGAGAAAGAAACAGGGAAGTTGGACACAATCTACAGGTAGGAGTTGCTAAAGGTCTTATCTCATTGGTAGTGACAAGAACAATTATCCTAGCTCTTAAATACTCTCTGTCCTGTTTCCTTTTTCCTTACTCATCTCCCATTACCATTTACCCTTGCCTATTTTGCATCAGGAGCAATCCAGACCTGTCCCTGGCCTCTGTGTTCCAGAATGAAAAGAAAAACTGTGAAGTCTGATTTCCAATCTATGTGACGTTTCTATTATGCATATCCATATATGCATGTGTATATATACATTCATATGTGCACACATATACATACATGCACATACATAAATATATGTTTCCAAATATATATGTATAGATCTACATTATATATATGTAGATATCAATTAGTTGTTACTGATATGTTCAGTAAGAATAGAACCTCAAATACTGTTCAGAGTTTAATAGCCTGAATACTAAAAAGCAACCAATAAATCTGTCAGAGATGGTATTTTGGATTAAATTTCTGCCCATGTCTTTACTCTTTGGACTTCCATTGACATAATATGTAGCAACTTCAGTTTCGCCAAGGTTGGACTGAAACTGAGACAGATTTTAGGTACTGGAGATACCTGACTGTTGGACAGATTAGAGAGTGACAGTTTAGCCTTGGAGGTGTAAGTTCATCAAACTTCAGGTGAGTCTCCAATCGTTGTGAGCCCTAATGCAGCATTCAGCTGACAACCCCCCCCTGTGAACTGAACCCCTCCAGATTTTCACAGCCCTAATTCAAAAATACTGTGTGTGAGACTATATATATTGAACAGACAGCAGCCACTGAAATATTGCTTTATGTGAAGTGACATGCCAGTAAATTTCCCTCGAGACTTGAAAATAACAGGTATCTGCTGAAGAAAGAGAAGAACAAAACTAATACAACAACTCCTTGGCAGCCTGACCCTTTGTGAGATCTACCCTCCCTTCCCTTGGAAAAAGAAAAATAACCGTAACACCTGGAGAGCTAAGTACATATAAAAGAGAGGGAGAAAAAATAAACCTTTTTGACAGTTATAATCCCTTCCTGTGTGTCCTTGTCAGTGATGATATCAAACGTGTCTGATCCATCCCCATTGGAGATGCTATACTCAATCTCTGCATTTTCACCCACATCGGGGTCATTGGCTTTAATTCTGCCAAGAGGAGTCCCAGGTGGTGCAGACTCAGGAGACCTGAACTGGTAGGTGCCTGGAAAAGCAAAATCAAGCATTTATTATTTTGGGAAGCTTTGTTCTTCTGTGTAATAAACATCTTCAATCTCACCTGGGTTCTTTAAGTAACTTGAATTTTGAAACACTTCAAGAAAAACGTTGTTAGTCATCATACTAAACTTTAAAACAGAGTTGATGATTGACAAACTGGCAAAAAAATTCCAAGTGATTCTTCAAAGTCATTTAGTACTGTGCTTTTAATGTTTTTTTCTTTTTTGTTCTTCATCTGTAAAGAACAGAGAATCTCAGTAATAAGGCACCAGTTCTAATCTTGATTATTTAACAATATATATGTATTATTTTTCTCTCAGTTTTCTAGAAATGTTCCCAGATATATTTAGAAATAGTAGGTGATTTTGTTTTGTTTTCTCAAGGCACAAGAATTGTAGGAACCAGTGTGTATTTTGGAAAGAGACTAAAATAGAATAGGCTTTTTTTAAAATTATTCTTTTAAAAAATATGTTCGAGATGTGTGGGTGTTCTATGTGACAGTAATTCATTCATCCATTATTGGTAATACATAGTAAAGAGTCATGGTAAAGAGCATTTGGATACATGCTCATGTTAATTGCTATAGTTAATTGAAATGCAGATACATTCAGATTTTCTTTAGTTTACTCTGCACATACTTTTTGTGCTCTTTCAATGGTTGGTTTCATTTCATGTTTTTATAATTAGTATTTGCTAGAAAGAATTCTGATTACACAGACATTTTGTTCTTGCCTATGTGTATGAAAAGTGAATTTATGTGTGTTTTCTGACAACATTTGCAATAAAAGTCTAATTATGAAGATATGCTGTTGCAGAAAAAGTATTAATCAGATGATTTTCTTGACCAGTCAGAACTAGACAATGAAGACCTTTCATAACTAGCAAGACACAAATGTTTCTAAATCAGTATTTTCAGTTATTTGTTACCAAGAAAATGTAAAAAAAATTCTGATATATTCAACATTTTACAAGTGAAATTCCAGAATCTTATGTTTCTTTTGATCTGTTTTCTCATGTAAATTAATATTAATTTACTGACTGAAGTAGTAGCATTGGAAAGAGTCTGAACCTAACAAAATTAGCACCTGATAAAGTGCACAATCCTTATTTGAAGTGTCCAATAAGAACCTGTATAAATTGTATTGACTTGTAGTGAAGTACAGTCAAGTATCTTTCTTTCATCTAGCCTATTTCCTGTATTTACATGTCCTTTGCTTCCTTTTAAGACACTTAAAAGGTCCTGAAGGTTCCTTTTAAGTACAAGGACTATACCAAATGTCTGAGTGCTGAATGAGTTTCTATACCAAATTGTACAGACTAAGTACAGAAGAGTGTCACTGCAAATAACTTATATTTATCTAAATGTGTAATAAAATGGAAGCTAATGCTTGATGCTAAATTGTATTTGCTGTTACAAATTCAAGTTTGTAAGTGAAAACTCAGCAGCAGACTGTTTGACTGCAATCCACACAGACTAAAATGCATGTTATTCCCTTAAACTATGTTGAAAATGGGATGAAAGTTAGGATTCCTGGCAGCTAACCATAAGTTTCAAGGTTTGCTCAAATTCAAGGGTTTGGCAGGTGAGCCAGAAATACTGTAAGAACAGATTTAATCATGCTACTTATGACTTCTTCCAGAATAGATAAATCCCTTAAGTACTTTTGCATCTGAAAGCATTCCTTATTTTTGTGGTTATGTGTGAGTGCTACACATTTTCGGCATGCAAGATGGCTAATCTGGTTTAGAGTAAAATGGAATTAAAAACGTGTAAGATTTTTATTATGGTGCCATTTAAATTCAGTTTAGGCCAATGTCTTTTAACTGTCCAGGATTCTTTTCAGGAAAACAAACAAACAAACTAGAACATCTGTTTCTTCTTAATGTAATCTGAACAACCAGTACTTCGCAGTGCTCTCTGCCATTTTCCTTTCTTCTGTCCCTGTAAGAAATCAATCTTTATTCCTTAAATATCTTGACATTAACTCCTGTTTCTTCCATTTGCAATTTACCCTCTGCTTTGGGCCACATTTTCACTTATTGCTGCCTCACATAAGAGAAAATGAAAGATAATTGTTTTTGGAAGGAGCAGACTTCCAGAACTAGACAGTTCTTTCAAGATATGCCCCTCTTCATAACTAAGAAGAAATTAAAACCTCCAGATGTTTCTCTACATTTGATTTCCTAGGAAGTGTTGAAAACCACCCTGCTGAGAAGAAAGAAAATGAGAGGGAAGGGTCATCAGCAAAATGAAAATTGCATCATTGAATAGATTCCACAACAGGTCTTCTATAGCTCATCCAATGTGTTTCAGTGATGTTCAAAGTAGAAAGCTACAGAGAATATTGTATGAGGCATCAAACTGTGTAAATTTCTCTATAATTAAGTACCAAACACAAAACTTATTGAAATAATCAGAACTTCCATAGGCTTCAGGTAATCTTGAAAGAAGAGCATCATAAGGAACAAAGGTTGAAAAACTGAAAACCCCAAGGTATTTTGCAGTTCTATGCATTCTTCATTCTTTTTTTTTATTTAATATAATTTATTTCAATTTAATTTAATTTAATTCAGCAACAAAGCTTACAATGCAATGTGCTACACCACATTCTAATTTAGGTTCAAGAATTCCTTTTTGCCGAAATATTATGGTCTATATCATGCTATATGTATTTAAGCAGTATCTCCTCCTGAAGTCAAACAGGAAGGTTGGTTAAAAATTGCTGTTTGAGTTTGCCATGTGAAGGGGATTCTCAGCAAGTAAATTTTGAATGTGGATTCAAATTATACTTTCTTTTTGAGGACTGCAGTACTTCCCCTCTCCTCTCTTTTTAAAAAGAAATTGTTATCATGAATAAAGATAAAGAAGTTATATGCAATTTCAAGAATCCTTTCTCCCACACTGTCAGAATTTTCTATTTAAAAAAATCTTCCAGGCTGACCTGTTTATAGTATTCTGAATGTACTTATTGCCATGGTACTGAAGTGTTTTTCAAGTTTCTTCAAGTCCAGGAGAGCATTTTCTAAATCAGCTCTCTTTGTTCAGTCCTTAGTGAATCTGTAAAGAGAGCCAGTCGGGTCCTTAATCAGTCCCAACAAGCAATTCAAATTATATAATATGGACATTTTTCCAGCAGACACTGAACTGAGGCTGTAAATTTCTTATATCTGCAGCCTATCAGTTATCAGACACTGATTATAACAAGCTGGGACTGGATTTAAACCAGTGGCCTAGGATGAAAGAATCTGTAGCATGCTGTGAAGCTTTCTGTATTATGCAAATTTCTATTGTTTGCCATTTTTTATTCTACAGAGATATTTTTAAAAAAACTTAATTGTGTCAAACTGGTCTAGATTATCAAAATCATTCAACATCAAGAGCTGAACACAGATTACAAGTACCTAAACCAAATACTTAGACTTCCAGCAGAGCATACCACCTGACCACCTCTGCCTGTGCAAGGTGGTACATTAGAAAATTTGCTGACATATTTGGTTGCCTAAATATGTGGAACTACAAGTGTCTCCAAAAATTGAACCCCAGATTTTGTAATTAAATTCCTCAAAAGGCTTTTAAGTCCCTGCAGTTAGACTAGGTTATTGTTAGAGCTCACATTTCTGTAAGCAGAGTAAGAACAGGAAGTAAGTTTATCATTCCTAGAAATATTTTGGTATTAAAAAAATGGAGGCAGAGATTCTCATTTGCCTTAGTAATGCTGTAACATAAACAGACACAGCAGTGTGTCAGTATTTATACTAAAAAAAAAGGGAGAAAAAAAAGAAATCCCAGATGATGGGAGTGAAACAGCTGATTTTAGTTAGAGATTCTTTTGAAAACAACGGAACTATCAGATGCTCCATACTCTGGGGGAAGCGAGGTGGACTGTCGTTGACATCAGTCAGCGTGATGTTCACGGTGGTGGTCCCTGACAGTCCTCCCATCTGGCCTCCCATGTCTTTGGCCTGGATGACCACTTGATACTGTTCCCTGTTTTCTCTGCTCATGTCTGGTAAAGCAGTCTTGATTATGCCTTGGAGAAGAGAGAAAAAGGAGAGACAGAGAGGTGAAGGAGAAGAAGCACTACCTACTTTAACTCAGAGTTTTAAAATGAATTCATTTAGGATATGCTGTGCAGATGTTAATCCATAGCAATCAAAACAAGGTATACTGCAATAAGCCTTTCAATCTATGGTAGATTTAATGTGATTTTAAGAAAAAAGAGACAGAGACAAAGACATTATTCATTATGATGTGCTACATAAATTTAATTATTCTTTAAACGACAAAAATATAAATATATTTGTTGAATTAATGAAGTTTTTCAGCTGCTATCCCCAGTTATTATTTTAATGCATTATGTAATCTCCAGCTCTGGTGAAGTTTTGATATTCAGCACAAGGCTGAAGTCTAACATGCCCTGGATTCATTCTTTTAGACTGTAATAGATCATAGATTTGAATGTCCAGTGATGGCCACTGTAAGACAGCTAGAAATATAACTAATAAAAGAATTGGAGAAGACTGAAATTAGTGTCGGGAAATCTTTTTTGTGTGTCCGATCTCAAGAATTTCATAAATGTAATTTAAATGCCTCAGACTTTTGTACATCACACAAAAAGAGAAGGGACCTCAGGTGAGAAAACAAAAAATCTCATAGCCTGAACAGAGAAGTTACCTCAATCCTCCTGGGATCCAGAGCGCAAAAGACCTTTTCATTAAAGTGGACACACACGTTTTCTTTTAAAAAAACAGGCAAAACTTTATTTTTTTTTTGTTTAGAAGGGTGATGTCTTTGCGAAGTTGAAGTGATGAGAGGTTTCTCTTGTGAAGTGGGAGAATTTAAATACAGCATCCTTTTTTTGCTTGAGGACTCGCATCCCTACCTCATTACAAGCTCAGCTTGATATGGAAGCTGTCCTATTATGCAAAAAAAAAAGCAACCCTGGAAAACTCCTACTCCTAGAAAGAGAGTGAAACAAAGAAAAAACACTTTGTAGTCTAGTGGTTGTGGCATTTATGTCTGATCCAGGATTACCAGGTTCTGACTACTGTACCTAGGCTTGTTAATATATGTATCATTAAAAAGCAAATTGGATAAAAAAGAAAGATAATCCCAGAACCAAAGATGAGAGCCCAGGTCTCCTCCAAACTCTCTGCCTGCCTAACCACCTGCTGCCATCAGTTAATGACCATACGGTACTGGTTCTGTTTCCCTGCTCATGCCTGGCAAAGGTGCTGTGAGTAGCGGGTAGGAGAAAAGAGAAAAAGGAGAGATGGGAAAAGGTGGAAAAAAAACCCAAACACTTTCATCCTAGGCAAAATTGTTATGCACCCTTTTAAAACTGTAGCCATGTGACTCATACTTTTGGTATAGTGCCCGAGCTGTATTTAGAAAATAAATTGTTTCAACAGGAAATTAGCCATCTTCTGGGCATTCTCAATGGGTTAGGAACTTCAGGGATTCTGGGCACAGTTGCATGTAAATTCTGGATTCTCAAACCAGAATCATTTTGATAACATGCAGGAACAAGCTAATGCAATGGCTGCTAAGTCTTACAAGCGTTAGGATTAGGTATCTGGAGCAGGGGAGAGAGTTGTTTGTTTGTTTTTTGAACCCCAATTTTGGATTATGGATATCCAAAGTTCACACAAGTTTTTCTTCTCTGTGTCTGTCTCTTATCTGAGTTCCTGCATAACAGTGAAAAAGGCTTCTATTTATGCTTTGCAACTTAAGTGCAATAGTGGTTCTTGCTTCAATTATAATAGCTGTTAGAATCAGAGTACAGTTTCAAAATGCATCTTGAGTTAAAAACTGTCAGTGGTCAGGAATCTATCACAAACTTTTAGAAATAATTAATTTACCTTTGAGGATTTTTTTTTACCTTACAGTTTGAAATAGTCCAGCTTCTTTTTTCTTTTCTTAAAGACAAGCAGATGAAATTCTCAGAAATTCGTGTTAAATAAGCTTTAATACTTTCATGATTCTTTGGACCCTTTGCAATATTCTACACCCTTTCTGAACTGTTGACCTTTACAGTTAACAGTTGTCTTCCAGAAGACTTATTCATACCAAGTAAAGCAGTCCTTCTTTGCAGTATTATTTTAACAAAGAAGACATACTTTTATTGTGATTCCAGTTTCCATTTAGAAAAAGTGTATTAGCTTTATGTCAAGTCATATGATGCCATACGCTTGTTCCAATATTTAAATGCAAGTGAATAGTGCCTTTATCCCTGCATCCTGTCCCTGTCATTGCAAAAATACTGTGTGAGTTGCTAACCTGTTTCTGGATCCACTGAGAAATATGGCTGTCCCTGGAGGATGCTGTACACCACTTTGGCACTGTTTCCATAGTTAGCATCATCAGCATCTGTGGCTGTCACTTGGATAACAGATGTACCTAAATGGGTACAAAACAAGGAATCAGCAGATTTTAAGAAGGCATTTACTTCTTGTAAACCACATACAGTGGTTTCAGTATTGAATTCAGTAAAAAATTGAACAGCATCTGGTGGACAAATACAGTGTTATCCTACCCAAGCAAACAGTAAAATAAAATCTCATCTTCCTCATGACTAAAACTAAAAGCATAACCACTTAAGTTCTATGTTTCAGTTAAACATGAGTAGATGCATTGGTATTGACACATCTTTGAAATCCAACATAGCGTTAGGTTTTTTTGGTGATCAAGCAGGTTTGAAGATTGTTTTCTGGTAATAACATGACCTCAGTTAAACTGTTCACTTAAAAGGCAGGTAGCTGCTGTGTGAAAAGTACCATTTTGATACTTAAGTTCGGCTTAATCTTCCCCGAAACTCATTTTTCTGCTAAGGGACAGTGTCCAAATATCTGAAGTCAGAGGGAATAAAATATTTTGTCTCATCCTAACTAACTTTTAAGATGCTTTTAAAAAATCAGCTTGCTTTTGCAATAAGAAATTCTGGGGTTTTTTTTCTGTCTTGATCAAAATTATCCACCTATTTGGCAAATAATTGCCATTAAGCGATAACTACATTTTTTCAGCGTTCACTTATTGTACGTGAAAAGGGCTTACCCATGTCCTGTGATCACAATGAGGAGGATATAGGCTATACGGGATTGAGAGCACTGTGAACCAGTACATTTGGTGTAGTTTATGGATTAGAAGCAAATGAAAGCTTCTGTAAAGCCTTTCTTATAAGATATATAAAGGAACAAAACTGTTCTTCACAAGCTTTTATTTCTAAGCAATTTTTAAGATGTCAGGATACATTTTGCTAACACGATCTAGAGCTGACAAATGTCTGGATAAATGCAGGCAGTCCTATAGCTAGAAATGTAAAGGTCCTTAACTCCTTGCCAAGGGCAGAAGGCTGATTGAGAAGAAGCTCTTTACCCTATTTTTGGCTGGGTATTTTTTATGTATCTCACTTTCCTTATAAGAGAAAGGTCTAGTGAGCACTGTCCACTTAAGTGATATCATTTCCTATTCCTTTTTTTTTCTTCACCATCAGCCTCTCTAGATTGAAGTTCACCCAGATAATCTGCAGTCAAGTATCTGTCTTGACTATAAATTTAGAAGATGCTCATTTAACCGTGACTAATGGAATTGAGGTGAATCATCTCTGCTGTCACTCTTTGGTGTATATGAGGGATTGGGAAAAGTAGAAATACAGAGTAACCAAAACAGATTTATGAGAGCACATATTATTATTAGGTCCTGTTAGATGCATCTGTTTTCTCATAGTATGTAATACCGCTTTACACATAATAGTTCTACCTACATAATAGTAACAATTCCCACTATTTCAGGTTATCTGAACAGCACGACAAGAGGGGAGGAATACTTCTTTCTCTTCAACAAACCAGCAGAACAAAGTTGTAAAAATGCTTTGTCATTATTCATCAAACTCTGAAGAGCATTTTTTTCATCAGCAATCTAGATTATTTTTACCTCGTTAAACAGTTAGAGGTCATCTATGTGCCAAGCTGATCTGTAAAGATAATCCTGAATAAGTCAATATTTAAGCACAATTTTATCACTGACAGTGTCCAGCAGAACTGCTCTTCTGGACAAAAAATGAAAGCAGTTTTCTGAGAAATGTAAAGTTCCATGAGTCCTATCTGCTTTCAAAAAAACAAATAAGTTAAATCCCATGCCTCCTCAAGACTAACAAGGAAAGGGGAGTCAATATCACTTGCTAGCCTATAAAAAATGTAAAAGTCATCAGTAGAATCATATGCTTACACTTTGTGCCACTGTAACATCTAGAAGTTAAGAATCAGAGGAAATGTGTATGTCCATCGCACCCTTCCCCCAAAAGAACCCAGCATATCTTCACCAGGAAAACTTATTGCTGTGGCATCCTGATCTAAGCACTGTCTTGGGATTGACACAGAAGTTTTGCTATGGTCATAACAACTGAATGCACATTAAGTTTCTTTTCCTAGCATGTTGTTTTGATTAAAAAAAGAACACTGAAGCCTGTTTTGAGAATGGTTGTATGGTTGTTTTATTTTTTTTTTAAGAAAGACATTTCAGAGCTCAGCACAGTCTTTCGGAAATTTCTGTCTGTCTCATTGGAATGTGTATCTTTGTTTCCTGAGGCTCAAGTGTCATGTAATTATCGTTGCTGATGAGAGTACAGAAGCTGTAACCCTACAGAAACTTTGGAGGTCACTACCAGATAATTCAAGCGGATCTGATATAGAATGAGATCTCAAGATAGTTTGCAAAATACTGCTGTTTTATTTGTCAGATTCTATAGAGTGGTGAAAAAATAGTGTTATAACAGCTGCTGCTTCCTAGTAAACTAATGGTACAATCATGAAAATGTTTAACAAAAGTATATCCTCAGAAAATTTATTGTAAGCATACACTACACTCTCTTCTCTGCCAACAGTCTGCTGTATCATAAAGGAGGATCCTCACGGACGATAGGCAATGCTTGTGCAGCTTTTTTTTTTTTTTATGAGCAAAGAAACTTCTCTTAGCTTTTGTGGTCCAGAATTAAACCAGGAAAGGCAGTGAAATAAAGCAACTGAGCACTGATTAAGAAGTAATTGGTAATGAGGCAAAAAGAGTTTGCATCTTTTTAATTAAAGACAACTGTGCCCTATCCTCACCTCCACCTGAATGGTACCCACAAAATGTGGATGTATTTGTTCATTTGTTTATTTATAGTCTAGGTTACCTGACAAGCAGCCTTTTGCCCACGTTTGTCAACAGAAGTCAGCATGATTTAAAATACGAATCAGGCTGCTAGGTTAGAAATTAGAAGCTTTCTGAGATACGTCCACAGCTGCCAACATGAGCAGGAATGAAGGAGTGAAGCAGAGCCTGGGAAGAATTGGGAGTGAGGGGAAAGCGTTTTAGTTTTTTGCCTTTGTTTCTCGCCATCTGACTTTATTTTTAATGGGCAATAAATTAAATTAATTTTCCCAAGTTGAGTCTGTTTTGCCACTGATGGTAATTTGTAAGGGCTCTCCCTGTCTCTATTTCAAACCATAAGCTTTTCCATCTCATTTTCTCCCCCTGTCCTGTTGAGGAGGAGGAGTGAGAGAGCAGCTAGTGGGCCTCTGGCAGCCAGCCAAGATCAAACACACCACCAAACAAACTGTTGTGAAAGATGACAGAGAAAATGTGAGAATGACTACAATACTAGTCTGAGGAGTAATAACATCACTTTTCTGTAAACCAAAATGAACTTCAACCCAATCCTGCGCGGTAAGACTATCCCATCTCAGGATGGGAACAAAATCTCAGAGTTCTCAAGAGGTATGTCTTATTTTAGTTTCCTTTCTTTTTTCTTTTTATTTTTTTCTTGTTTGTTTTGTTTTGTTTTGATGAATTCTCAATACTTCTTTCACACAACTTGCAGATTGTTTTGTTGGCTTTGTCTCTCAAAGATTCTCTCTGTCTGCAACAATGAGCAAGGGATAGCAGTTTGATGAATGTGTTGAATTTGCCAAGCTTTATGAGTGCTATAGCATCAGCATTAATTTGTTTTTTTCCTTCTTGGCTTAGATGTATGTTTGAGTCTGGAAGCTTAAGCATTTTGACAACACATCTGTGATGGATGGGGTCCTAATGTAAGGGTGGAAAAATGCAGAAGGATAATTGTGAAGATAACCTGAGAGAAGACAAATCTAGACTAAATCTGTGTAAGTAGTGTCTGTGTGCATGTATTTGTGTGTCTGTAAATATGCATGTATGTGCATGCAAGAATTCTGTTTAATTCACGTCAACCAAAGGAGACAATGTCCAAAAAGGAAAACTGAATTAGAGAGAGCATTACTCCATATATGGGACAGTATAACTCAGTGTCAGAACTGAGTCCCACTAACACAGATTTCCAGAACTCATGAGGAGTGAGACATAAATTTGAAAAAGTATTTGAAATGAGAATGCTTTTCTGAATTATGTTTAAAAAGCTTTCTATTTTTTGTGCTATTCAGTCTTTGAAAGAGTCCCTCTGGTATAATTAGGTCTCCTAGCACAATATCAGAATGCGTAGCGAAGCTGAAGTAAATAGCCTGCAGAGGATTGCTGTAGTGCAAAAGAGGTCTTCGACGAGATAAGATAGGCACACATTTTGCTACCTTTTAATGTAAAGTCATACTCTTCAGCATGCAACTCTTGTTCCTATTTGGTTCCTTTGGTTGGCATGAATTAAAACAGCATCTGCCAGTCAGAAGAATATATCTGCATCTATTTGAAAATGCTATTTTACTGATAACTTTTTCTGTAACCTTCATTTTGAACAGTGATCTCCAGCTTGGGTAAAGAAAAAGAGCAGGTTATGTTAGCATAGTATGTTTCAAGATTCCACCATGAACACTGGATCAAAAAATGACAGATAGTGATTTAAATATAATTCATAACCATAAAATTTCTTTTCCAAAGGGAATTCTGTAACTTTAAAGTGCATTTTGATTCTGATTCTAACATTTTTTAATAAAAGTAGGATTTCAGATCAATTCAAACTTTTGATTTTAAGAAAAAAATAAGGTGTTCAGTTTAGACTTTGGCCTTCTAATATAAAGTTTTCAAAAAATAATTTGGAAATAAAAAAAATCTGAAAATGCTGAAACAGGATGTTTTTTACGTTATCAGACAGCTTCCTTTCTATTTTTTTTCAAGTCAACTTCTGTCAAAATTGGCATATATTGAAAAGTTCTGATTTTTACAGAGAACTTTTGTGTGTGTATATGTGTATCTAGCTCTGTTTAAGAGAGAGCTCCACTCAAAGCAGAAAGGGTGTTTCATTTTCAGAAATAGAAGACCAGCTGGAGTAAGTGGAGAGGCAGGAAGGACTTTGTCTCCCTAAAGGAGAAGCTCTTGTGCTTGCTTCCTCTTTTCAAGCACAATGACAATCTGCTATTCATCAAGTTTATTCATGGAGGGAAGGTTTTAGAAATTGATTACTTTCACAAGCTGAAAAGATTTGGGAGAGTTCTGGATAATCTCTGCAGGCAAAATTAGGATTTTTTGTTTGGCTAAAAGCCTACAGATAAGTGCACAGATAATTTGCTCAGACATCATGGCTCCAAGGATTATTTTCATGCAGTCATACTATGGAGATGCCCTTCTAAAGAGATGAATGAAATTTTAAGTGAGCTACAGAAATACTAAGAGGTATTAAACCACTTTTGTTTTTGAGACCAGCGTGTTCTCTCTGGATAGGAGTCTGTCCTTAGGGAGTGAACTGGAGAAATTGTGAGCTAGGAGCAAACATACGGCACTACCCAAGCCTAGAAAGTGTAGGAACACATAGAATTCACCACCAAGGTTCTTATTATCACACCAGTTGGCTACACTATTTCAGACTGCTTTATATAAAAAGAGCAGGGCTAAATAAGGATGAGAGATAACTCATGTTTTGACTGGAAGACAACCCTACCTAGAAAGCTGAAGGAATAGGGAACTGCAAAGTGAACTTTGCTTTTTTGTACATGACCACAATTTATCAGAGATTTCACTAGACTGCTTTTTCTTTGATGCACAAAAGGCCAGAAGATTGGTAGCATGAAAGATTTGTAAAAGCAAAGGAAAAGGAAGGGTACGCCATGTCTACACATCTTTTGAATACCTCCATGGATGGTGACTCAATCACTTCCCTGGGTAGGTTGTTCCAAAGTTTGACAACACTTGTGGTGAAGAAATTTTTCCTAACTCCAATAAACCTCCCCTGGCACAACCTGAGGCAATTTCCTCTTGTTCTGTCCCTTGTTACTTGGAAGAAGAGACTGATACCTACCTTACTACAACCTCCTTTCAAGTAGTTGTAGAGAGTGATAAAGTCTCCCCTCAGCCTTCTATTCTCCAGGCTAAACAACGCCAGTTCCCTCAGCCGCTCCTCATAAGACTTGTGCTCTAGACCCTTCACCAGCTTCATTGCCCTTCTTTGGACTCTCTCCAGCACCTCAATGTCTTTCTTGTAGTGAGGGGCCCAAAACCGCACACAGTATTTGAGGTGCGGCCTCACAAGTGCTGAGTACAAAGGGACGATCACTTCCCTAGTCCTGCTGGCCACACTATTTCTGATACATGCCAGGATGCTGTTGGCCTTCTTGGCCACATGGGCACACTGCTGGCTCATATTCAGCCAGCTGTTGACCAACACCCCCAGATCATTTTCTGCCAGGCAGCTTTCCAGCCACTCTTCCCCAAGCCTGTAGTGTTGCAGGAGGTTGTGACCCAAGTGCAGGACTTGGCATATGTATAAAAGATACATATGTTTTATAAACATAACAAGGAAATAGTTCTCATAATTTCTTGTGTGTTATGTGTTTTGGGGTTTTGTTTAATGCTTCCTTTTCTGTAACAAAAAGAAGTAACATTTTAGATTGTATTATCAGAACTTGCATTAAAGAAGTATGTGCTAATAATTAACTCATCACACAGAAAGATGCAAGGTGACTAAACTACTCTGTCTTTAATCTGCCTGAAATGCTGCATGGGGTAGAGGCTTTTGCCAGTGAATACCATACATACACCATTGTAAAATAATGTCTGAAATTGAACTGGAAAAGAATGGCTAAATCTGAACAAAGCCTCTAGTCCTCATGCTCACGCTGTTCAATACCTTGATACAGTAACTTTAGTTTTCCTTTGGCAGTAATTGTAACTGTGAAGTGAATCAGATGCCCTGCATGAGAATTTGGGAAGTATTGTGGATGCAATAACAAGTGGGAAATGGTAAAAAGAATGAGTAGTAATTTGAAGTATTGGTGGGTGAACAACTCTGTGTACGTTTGTTCTTTTGGGAAGCTTCTTTTTCCCCTTCTCACCATAAAGAAAGTGACTTCTGAAACAGCAATACTGGTGCCATCAAATGGTAGTGATAAGACAGAGAAAAGAGTAGTCAGACTCTTTCAAGTGTTAATGTTGACTAGCTTTTACATTGCATTTCCTAGTGACTAAAGAGGTACAGTATAAAGTGATCTGCCATCCATAATAAATGAACTGCAGCTTAGAAGTGTTTTTCATTTTGTTCAACATGCTGTACATACTTAAAATTAGAACATACACTTCTTTTAGGCTGAGCAAGTGTCTGCAGTCTATGTCCAAAAGGAAATTAAAACCAAAAATGAAAAGAATAAATTACAAAATTATCCCCAAAATTTCTATTCAAAATAATGATGAAACTCACTGGTAGCATGTTTCTGGACTTGGAGCTGCTATGCATATGGTATGGCTGTTCCAACTAGAATCAGTTGATAATGAAACCAATATGTTGAAGGAGTAATAAGTGCTCCTCGGCAGTTAATTACCTTGGTTACTCTTTCTCTGACCACAATGCTTTTACAGAGTATGTGGAAATAGGCCAGCTTTACAAACTGACAGCTGCCATCCATGGCAGGTTAGTCACAGCAACTCCACCACTTAAGAATCCTTGAAGGCTTCTTTACTTTTTAAAGATGAGAGCTGGCAATCTTGGCCCTTTGCCCCATCTAATTTCTGGAATACTCAGAGAGAAACAGCTTTCCGCTGTTTTTATGATAAACTTAGGAAGAGCTTGTCCCCATTGATCCTTGTGGGAGAAGTAGTAGTTCATAAAGGCTACAATGCAGTGATCTATTGATTAAAGATCCCAGTTCCTACCCAACAGTTCCAGCCAAGTTTTTAGTCCTATTTTTTAGGACTAATTTATAATTTTTAATTTATAAAATAATGAAGTAATCATAGAGATGTTATTTCTTCACTACTCTTAGGGCCTTGTGTTCATGTAGCACAGCTTTAAGAAGCTTTCTGCTTTGCCATTTTCTTTTTTTCTGTACCTGTTTTTCATTTGCTCTTGATTTGAGCTCGGCTTTTGTATCTATTAGATTTTGGAGAGTCTTTTTACTATGGATTTCTGTCTCTGACAGGGAACTAGAACCTCAGTCGTTTACATCTTCAAAATTTTTCTGTAGTACAAGTAAGTGGAAATCTTTAACAGAGTTTCTGCCTTTTGCCAACTCTGCAAACAGGTGCAATTTGAAACCATACGTGAATCTCTATTATGTCTATGAGAATGTAGTACATTAGTATTAAGACAACAGGCTGACCTCATATTTATTTTATTTGAGGGCACTTTCATCATTTGTGGGAACTCCTGTTTGGGTGGTGATAAAGTCTGTCTCTTTAAACATTAATACAACTGTGGAAAATAGTAATTTTCTATGAAAATGCAGTAAATGAAGGTATTATTGGTATACTTGAATTTGCATTACTTTATAATATGTGATTCATGAAAACCTCTTGCTTCTGTCATATTTAGACACTGCAGATGTTGTCTGTGGAAATGAAAACAAAGACCTGTATTTTGAAAGAGGAATGGAGTCCAAAGCAAAGAAAATGAAAAATTTCCAGGGCTATCTTAGTCATAGGCTTTTTTAAAATTACATTAGTTAGAGTACTATTTTCAGACAAAAACAAAACACTTCTAGAGCTTGTATGTCTATATATAAGTAAATATAAATATAAGTATATGTGTGTGTGTATGTGTATGTACATGTAGACAAAACCTCTAGGATATTACATAAGGTCACTCTAGGAACTCTTCTGTTATTATTTCCAGACATGTCATTTATCTTCAAAAGTGTTCAAATGCCTTGAGTATAATTTGTCAAATGATTCACATGCAGAAGTGTCCTAAAGGCTGTTGAGTACTCATTGTTTTTGCAAATTGATCACAAGTGCATTGGCTATTGATTGCAAGATTACAGTCACAGTAAATGACACCTCACAAGAACAATCTCATTTGGTCAAATCTCATACATTTGAAAACTTCTGGTTGAAAAAGATTAAAGGTATTGATTCCAAATTGCTTGTTTGAGAAATACTCTTCGAAATGCCTGAGCTAATTTCCAAAGGTTTAGCCACTGGGGTATCTAGGTCTCAGTGAAAATTAGCTGGACATATGCTCTTAAATAGTTTATTTATCTTCCTCAGGTAGACACACATTCCTGATAGCCAAGGCATCTTTTAAAATCTTATTCATGAAGTGAGTAAGTGTTAGTCTTCCGGGCCATGAAATGTAAGACTTTTTTTTCCTCTCCTCTCTCTTAACCACCTCAGTGTGCTAAAGAGGTGGTTATTGGAAGAGCTGGCAAATGAACTTGCAAATGAACTGGCAAATGAACTTGCCAAACCACTCTCGATTATCTACCGGCAGTCCTGGTTAACTGGAGAAGTTCCAGCTGACTGGAAATTAGCAAACGTAACGCCCATCTACAAGAAGGGTCGGAAGGACGATCCAGGGAACTATAGGCCTGTCAGCCTGACCTCGGTGCCAGGCAAGGTGATGGAACAGATCATCCTGAGTGCCATTACACGGCACATGCAGGACAATCGGGGCCAGCCAACATGGATTCATGAAAGGCAGGTCCTGCTCGACCAACCTGGTCTCCTTCTATGACAAAGTGACCCGCTTAGTAGATGAGGGCAGGGCTGTGGATGTAGTCTATTTAGACTTCAGTAAGGCATTCGACACTGTCTCCCACAGCATCCTCCTGGACAAACTGGCTGCCCGGGGCTTGGATGGGTGGACTCTTCAATGGGTTAAAAACTGGCTGGATGGCCGAGCCCAGAGAGTGGTGGTGAATGGGGCAAAGTCCAACTGACGGCCGGTCACTAGCGGTGTTCCCCAGGGCTCAGTTCTGGGGCCGGTGCTGTTCAATATCTTTATAGATGATCTAGACGTAGGGATTGAGTGCACCCTCAGTAAATTTGCAGATGACACCAAGCTGGGTGGGAGTGTTGATCTGCTGGAGGGTAGGAAGGCCCTTCAGAGGGATTTGGACAGGTTAGATAGATGGGCCGAGACCAACGGCATGAGCTTCAACAAGAACAAGTGCCGGGTCTTACACTTCGGCCACAACAACCCCATGCAGCTCTACAGGCTGGGGGAAGAGTGGTTAGAAAGCAGCCCGGTGGAAAGAGACCTGGGGGTGCTGATCGACAGGCGGCTAAACATGAGCCAGCAGTGTGCCCAGGTGGCCAAGAAGGCCAATGGCATCCTGGCCTCTTTTAGGAATAGTGTAGCCAGCCGGTCTAAGGAAGTGATCGTCCCTCTGTACTCGGCACTGGTGAGGCCGCATCTTGAGTACTGTGTCCAGTTCTGGGCCCCGCACTTCAAGAAAGATGTTGAGGTGTTGGAGCGAGTCCAGAGGAGGGCGACCAAACTGGTGAAGGGTCTGGAGGGTCTGACCTACGAGGAATGGCTGAGGGAGCTGGGGTTGTTTAGCCTGGAGAAGAGGAGGCTCAGACGTGACCTTATTGCAGTCTACACCTACCTGAAGGGAGGTTGTAGTGAAGTGGGAGTTGGCCTCTTCTCCCGGGCAACTAGCGATAGGACAAGAGGACACAGCCTCAAGCTTCGCCAGGGGAGGTTCAGGTTGGACATTAGGAAGAATTTCTTTTCAGAAAGGGTTATTAGACATTGGAATAGACTGCCCAGGGAGGTGGTGGAGTCACTATCTCTGGATGTGTTTAAGAAAAGACTGGACATGGCACTTAGCGCCATGGTCTAGTTGACAGGGTGGTGTAAGGGCAGCGGTTGGACTCGATGATCCCTGAGGTCTCTTCCAACCTGATTGATTCTGTGATTCTGTGATTATTTAGGTGTTTTTTTCACAACCGTCACATAGTTTGATTTTATGAGGAAGTAAACCTTTCGATTTTTTGTTTATATCTCCAATATTCTGTGTACATAGCCTTATTCATCACATGCTGTTTATCATTTGCCTTGGAGCAGAGTGAAGTAACTGTTATTGAGTTGGCTTTCTGACAGGAAGATTTGATGAGAATTTGTGGTTTATTGGCAGCAGCTCTGTTAAATGCAAAATATACACAGATGTGCACATACTTCAGTGGACAGCAATTTAGGTTGTTTTGGTTTTGTTTGTTTGGTTTTTTTTTTAAAATTACCAGTTAGATGTGAGGACTATGTGTTCTAAATATGAAGATATGAACAACTTTCCTAAGGAATAAAATTGATATTTGCACAGATCTTAATCATGCTTGTTCTTAATTTTAGTGTCACATATCTATGAAGTTGTAACAAAAAGCTATTCTGGAAAGTCTTTTGAGGCATCTGCTTAGATAGCAGATAATGAAGTAAATGTGAGCATCATGATTGCTGTCACTGTGAAAATGTACAGATGTGCATTTTGCTAGATATTAAGAAAAATACAGTGACTGCCATGAAAAATACTGTAAGCTATCTTGTTCCATGTACTTAGTTAAAGAGGAGTACCAATGGGAATAATACAGATCAGTTTTCAAATAAGCAGGAGTTAGCAAGATAGTCCAGGATAAGCCTTTTCTTACCTTCATTTTCTTGACTCTGTGAAGGCTGTGTATGACACAGAAAATTTCCAAAATTTCTATATGATTGGCAAGAAGGAAAAATGGTGACATAATGTAGAATTCAAGCTGAATTGTTAATTGAACAAAGAAAAACACACACGTAGTAATTGTCATTTCTGTAATTCATTTTTTATGTTGCTAGAAACGTATTATCAATTCTCACACCTATTTTCATGATTTAATTGGAAAAAAAGTCATATTTTATTTCTGATATACATATAAACATACATATCTATTATACAGACATATATACATGTGTGTATATATATATATGTATGGGCTCATTATAAGTAAGAAATTTACTTATTTAACAATGTTGTATCCATTATGGGCAGGCATTCATAGTCTTTCCATCTCAGTAGAGAGCCATTTGGTGGTCTCTTTTAGGGACAATAGTGGACTTCTTTTGGGGGAGTAGTGTTGCTTTCCTGAGCTTGCTCCTCTTAGGCTGGTGGTATGCTGCAGCTAAATCATTTATAATAGAAGTAGTGCTAATCACTCAGGTTCACATGAGATAAAGCTTTCATTTCTCAATAGCTCTACTAAAACTGAGGGTTAGGGGTGGATGGGGATAGCTCATGAAATGCGGTACATGGAATAAACAAAGATGTAGGAGTCTGGACCTTTGTTTTGTGACAGATTGATCTATTTGATGACACTGTTACATCTTTGGAAGACTGAAAATTATGTCAAAGCATCTTTATGTGCATTCTACTGTGTGTGATGCTTAGTTACTTTAATTTATATTAGAAAGAAAGTTGTGTTTTATCTTACGCTCAAATATGATCCCTTGTGTCTTATTTACACATTTTAGGTGTACTTAGAAGTTATAGAGAAATCTGGTGAAAAAAAAAGAAAACAAAAACTACCCTGCCTTTGTGTTTTACTTTCAAAATAGATGCATGCGTTAGCATGATTGCATGATTTTAAAAATAAACCTGACATTTTACACTCAGCTGCATAACGTTAGCAACTCAAATGTATATTCAGGTATTCAAAAAGCTTCTTTTGCTTTTAAAAACAACTGAAGAACTTCTATTTTCAGAAGATTAGACTAAATAAGCATCCCAGGTGTGCTTTGATTTAACAGAATAAAAAAATAAAATAACACTTCTCAATATAATTTGTAGATTTCTTTTATGGCTACATATAACCAGTTCTCAGAGAGATTTAACTTATATCTAGTTAATTATAATTCCTGATTTAGATTTGCATGTCCAGTCTTCCCAGCCTACTACAGATCCAACATTTGAGACATCGCATTCTGAAAAATCATTTAAATGAAGAAAATTATTTTTTTCGCACACTTAAGTAACTTAAGTACATGGTGCCGGGAAAAAACCTTGTGCATTAGCATGATATAAATAGACATTAACATTAGCACTTTAAGAGCAAGATCTGCCCTTAGACAACCTATTGCCTCCTCTCCACTATTAACTTGCTTATTTTGATGTCTGCCATGTTTTAGTTTTAATAAAGGATATAACATATGTATGCCTCTGTTTGCCATGTTCCTTGTGATAAAGATGCAGGTGTTGCAGTCCTTAGTACCAGCAGTTCAATTGTCACAGAATCCAATGTGGTCACATAAATGTGAGAAAGGGCTCACAGCACTTGTTATACTGTAGCCTGTCTTAAAAGAAGCAAAATTATTTGGTGACTGGTAACTGCAAGAGCTCACAAGGGAATATATTAGGTGCCTGCAAACTGGCATCATGCATAGGAACTCAGTATTTACTGTGGCTCTGAAAACATGTTGCACATGGCTGTGAATTATAACACGTTTATATCAAAGGAGTATAAAGAGTGTATGTTCATATCAAGAGTTATATATACTGGTTGAAGCACCATAGCTGTTCCTCAGTATTTTCAGAATGTCAATGAGATTTTTTACTTTTTAGATGTGAAGACATGAAAGATGAAAGGACCTTGGTTTAACATCCTATCTAAAGGACAGCATCTCTAACTATGCAGAACATATGCCATTGTACTGCACTGCAGTGTGAGTAAAAGTGCTGATGTAAAGAATTCAGGCCCATTATGCTTTTGTTCAGAGATTATAATGTTATAGATGAAAATCTACTGAAATAAAAAGAAGGAAAATGGATACATCAAACAATTTTTAGTGTAAGTATGATACAGGCACTTTTAATGATAATTTCAAGCTCTAATCTAGAGAGGTCCAGAACTCTGGGTATTTTTCATAGAATAGAATCATAGAATGGTTTTGGTTGGAAAGAACCTTTAAGATCTTCAAGTCCAACCATTAACCTAGCATTGCCATGTCCACCACTAAACCATGTCCCTAAGCACCACATCTACATGTCTTTTAAATACCTCCAGGGATGGTGACTCAACCACTTCCCTGGGCAGCCTGTTCCAATGACTTTGGTTTTTTTGTTTTTTTGGTTTTTTTTGTTTGTTTGTGTTTTTTTGTTTGTTTGTTTTTGTTTTGGTTTGTTTTTGTTTTTTTTTCCAATGTACACAGATAATGGGGAATAATACATTTGTTGCAATAAAGTAACCAGGCAAACAGTATTGCACTGAATCATTTCAGAGAGATATAAAGGAGAGCCACATTTAACATAGACTAGGCCTGAAAACTCCACTTGGCAAGAACACTGTGACTCCAAGGGCACTGTGATGTCCGTTGCTGCAGTAGCTGAACGCATTTTGACATGTCTATGGAGTAGAGCTGTTTCAGTATTCCACTAATTGGTTGGAAATCGAGACATACAGAGATTAAATGAGTTTGTGGTCACCTTAAAACTGCATCTCCAAAATTTGGGCCAACCAGTTTACAAAGCCTAAAGCCCCATATAGTGCTTTAAAAGTCATCCATCGTGTTTACTAATTGCTGCATTTGAACTGCTGTCATCTTATTTCTTGCTATGAGAAACAGTTTAGACCAGCATGTGATGAAGAGTCAGCAGGTAGAGGTTTAGGGGAGCTCAGAGGAGGTCACAAACTTCTAACGAGTTCACAGTGTCTCAGCTCCCACAGAACAGAAATATGGAAATTATTTATACTTTCCTGAGTTTACAGCAAGCACTAGCTACCTTTACTTGCTGATAGCAATTCTAAAAAAACCCAATTTCTTCTAGTACTTAGAATGAGCAGTTATTCACAAAGGGTGAATAGATGGCTCTAGTTTTCCCATTGTGCTGCTTCAGTCTTAATAAGAAACCAAACTTCCCCCCACAAAAAAAAGACAAGAAAGGAAGTGAGGAGTCCTGTTTAGAAGTTATGAGGATTTTGTAGCTAAAGAAAAATGAATACGTCAAATGAATTTTTAGCTGAGGCTAGCTTCTGCTGGATGAAACAGCTTTCACCTCCTATACTTGTGTACTCCTGTCACTTCCCTAGCACCAGCTCTGGCATCTAACCTCATGTGATCAGACCCAGGGAACAAAAGTAGCAGAAAAAGCATATTGACCTTGAACAATTAATTTTTCTGATTATTTAGCTCCTTAAGCTTTCTTCTTTTGGGTTTAGAGGGAGAATGGGTAAGGCAGAAGACAGCACAACTCGGAGCAGAGAGACCAAAAGAAGAAAACCAGAACCAGTCCTTTTGGCTGTAGCTTGAGATCTGCTTATCTGTAATGTTAACATGTTCTATAAATCTTAAATTTGTGAATGATTTGAATTCTTCAGAAACACTACTTTGAATCTTGTTAAGGCTGATTTTTGTGCCTCGTTTTTCTGAATGTGCAGTGTCTCTTGATTCTTTCAAGTATAACATTTATACATTCTGCATAAACTTTAAAGGAACAATAGTATTTCTGATGACTTATGAGGAATTTCCCAAATTTTATAAACATGATATATTTATTTAAGTTTCCTCTTTACCTGCATATATATACACATAATATATACATATTTTTTTTTATGTGATTGCTTATATTATTTTTTTAAGGTTTTTAACTTTTCTTCAGTCAGTAACAAAGAATAATGTAGTATCGCTAAAGGATAAAATTATTTACATAAAGATAAAATTAAAAAAGCTCTGAAGGAGAAAAACTAGTATATAAATTAAATGTTTACTTTTAATTTCATATGTTATGTTAGGATGTTGAATAGAGCTGTACAACAATAATAATCCCAAAATGTTATTGTTAAAAATTCATTACATAACTTGTTTGGATCCTAAAAGGAAGCTATTGCTTTTAATTTGCATCAGAGTGTATGTTTGTTTGTTTCTTGATATGACATAATTATTTGGGAATGTTGTAAACTCATAGATTTTCCTCTGAGGATAGTTTAATTCTGTTTCTTGAAGAGTCAAAACGTCCATGTTGCATGTGATTTTATTTATCTAAACATAGGAGAAACCTCAGGAAAAAAAAAGTAATACGTGTAAATGGACATTCAAATTTTACAGAAGTTATATACATTAATCATTAAATAAAGCCCATTCAGGGACAACCTAACACTTACATAACATCCAGCTTGAAGTTAATGGAGCTGTACAAATTGAAAATAACTTGTTTATAGTATCAGAGCTCTAGCAAGTAAGTTCCTTGCAGAGTAGGCCTCATTTTTGCTTGGAAAATGCTATCCATATTATATACATAACTATACAAATGATAGAATAATTTAAGGAAAAAAAATCATGATCTAAATAAGATTCCCTTGGCGTTCCAGCGGTTTCCTTTTTTTTAACTAGAAATACAAAGTCTTAAAGCACCCCCTCATACTCTTTTGAAAAGTTCTGCCTCATGCTAAATACAAAACATTTATAAAGCGTTCTATATACTTTCCTAATAAAAATGTAGTGCAAGCCTATTATAAATAAAAATGCTATACATGTATATAGCAGAATCCATGTCCAAAACTGACAAAATGAAAAATACCCCAAATTTCTTGGAAACCTAGATTTATGCTTTTAACTGTTTAACAAAAAGAGGCTTTTGCCTTTTCCACTTTGATGGTTTATTTTAAGAAAATATTATGAGGCATTGAACTCTTTATTTTATATTTTCATCTTTATTTTGTTGAAAGGGATTTTTTTTCATTATAAAGACTTGTATAAAAAAATATAAAGAAGATAAATAAAAAAGGATAAAAATGCTGCATTTAAAAAAGAGAACCCTATGCAGATTCTGACAGTTATAGAGATTTTGAAATTCTTTAGTTATAGTGGCAAATGCAAACAGAAATATAAGAAGTATTCTAGCTAGAGGGTTTCTGCCATCATGCTTAGTTTGACTAAAAGGAATTCTAATACTATATTTTAACTGCAGAATGTAAAATATGAGCTTCTGGATAAAATATTTATTTGCAATACATCTTTCTCTTAAAGCTAACTCAATAATTCATTTTAAAATAGAGTATATGTTAATAACAAGCATTCTGAAATTTTGCAAGTTAGCTAAGTAGTTTTCATAAGCTTGTGGCAAAGTCAAGACAGTCATTCATAGCTTTCTTTTTATAAGCATCTGAAACCAGACAAAATATGCAGAGGAGAAAAAATAATTATTTCCTGCTGAAATATGAAAGATGAGAGCTGCCTGCATTTAGTCGTTTACACACATCTGTAGATTAATGCTTACTGACATAAGCAAATTCAAAAATAGGAAATATGATGGTTAGTGTATTTGGATCAGGGTTTTTTGTTTTTGTTTGTTTACCTTACAGCCTACTTGTTCTTCTAAGAGCTTCCTATACAAAAATCCAAACTGTTCTTGAGAAATACGTTTATGATTACATGATGCTAAAAACGTAACATAGCTAAAACTAAATATCAGAATGCAGTCTTACTTAAATCCAGTACTAGTTGTGATGCTTATAGATTCCCAATAAATACTATAGAAATAGTAAACAACGATAATAGAACTTCTAACACAATCATCGTGTAATTGATGTTGCAGTATATACTGCTTCACTCACAGACAATAGCATGGTAATAGAAATGGTAGTATTAATGCATATTACCCTGTGTGTTTTACTGCAATTTCATCTCTCTTTTTATCTATTTTTCTCTCTTTCACTTTGTGTGTATGTATTTTATAGATATCTTTTATTTAGATTATCTGTTAAATACAAGGCACGTTTAGGCATGCTGTAATGCTGTGTGACTGGGTTGAAAATGGCCATATCTATATTTCATATATAATGCCCTTCTATCAAACTTCACTGTTCAGCTAAAGGAAAACTCTTTTATTCTGACTATATTTGCAATAAAAGTAATGAAAAGTTATAAATTTTAAATTTAGCCATTATAGTTCTCTATACTTATACATTATGCAACTCTTATCAGGTAGAAATCCTGAACCAGGAGGTGCCTTTGGTTAGATCCATAAAATCTAGAAAGCAGCAGTTAAGTATGAAGAAATGAGTGCTAAGTTAAATTAGGCATTATCCCTTCTCCTAATAGGATCAATTCAAAGATTAAAATATGTTGCGAAATACTCATCAGCTGCATGCTAAAGATGTTTAATGAGAAAAAATGGTAAACCTTACTCATTAAAATTAGCAAGGCAGGTACAGGAGGATGTGATACTATTGACCCAGGAGTCAAAAGGGATTGAACTCCACAGGGTATCTCATTGCTAACTTCCCTCTCTGAAAATTTTTAATGTGTTTTTTTTTTAATATCCTGAGAAAAGTGGTTTTCGCAATGAGATGTAGGGTTAATTTAGACTTTATTTTATTGTGGGTTTTTAGCAATCATCTTTCACTTGGAAAAATACTTGGATCATAGCTTCTACTCATGTAAACCTTGAAGATTAAATGAGTAGATTTTAAGTATAATCAGGGCTGTACTTTTCCTTCTACATGAAGAGGAAATGAAAAGATTATTCTCAAGATGCATAATATATACGTATTTAGCTTCTCTGAAGTTTCTTCTTACAGTGTTTCTACAATATAACCAAATCAGAATAGGTCATGCTTCAAATCCACCTGCTCTTTATTGTGACCAAGATTGCATCTTACAGCTTTGGCATTCCATCAGTTTAAAATTTTGAACGTCTTTTGTTCCTTTACTTTCTATATTATGTTTTGATTAACCTTTATGGGTCTGTCTAGCATCTTTTTCTCATTTTTTGGAACTATTTTTTACTGAATCAATTTACATAGTCTGACATAAATCTCAGGATTCTTCCAGTCAACTCTAGCACTCTCTAAAAATATAGCTACAGCAGTTATTATCCTCCAGTTCTTCAGTATAGTAGCTGATTTTAATGAGAAATTCCATGCTATTGAGTTTGAGAATCTCTTAAACTAACTTTCTCATTTAATTTTAAGTTAATATCACTGTGAGCATTTAGCATGATCATTTCCATAAAAGCTATCTGAAATGGCACTACAGTCAGCTCACTTCAGTGGTTTTGATTGCTTCCAGTACTAACTTTGCTACACAGCATTTTAGGTATACCCATAATGCTGTTGGAGATATGACTGCATCCCATTTAGGCATAGCAAGGCTAATTTATGTATAGCTTGATGACTGCAGTGTAGATATTACAACATAGGATTAGCACAAACTAGTGCAAAAATAAGCATTCGTATTTCCCCCTAAGCTTGGATAGGTTGTGCTGAAAATCCATGTTATGTTTTCACTGTTCTTACTATCAACCTAGTTAAACATGAGTGAGGTTTGCCTATTGGTACTGAAAATCACACATTCTATCAGAGATGTTGACTTATAATTTTCCCTTGTGTGCTCTAGATCTATTTATTCCAAGAAACAGCCAGTAACAGAGTGAGAAGTATGTAGTATATGTCATTTGAGTAACATATACACACACATCTGGAAACATTGTTAGTGATGATTCCTCTTCAATTTTTCAATTGAAATGGCATTTTCCTGAGCTTTCATAAATATCTGCTGTCATATTTGTTGAACTTGGCAAACATAGTAAATATAATAGTTAAGAAAAAATTGTATTTTAAGACACAATATTGGGAGGAAGTGAATTTCAAATTCACACAAATTCACACAAATTTTGGCCTGCTCATCCTGAGTATATCAATTTCTTAAAATGTGCATACTGTAATTGTATAGTTGTTTCCAGTCAGAAAATTATTTGGTTAGGTGTGCAAGAATCTGTGTGTATATATTGTTATAACAAATAACCTTCGTCATCTTAAGTATTTATGCAGGTAATGCAGGACTACACCGACTTTTTCATTTTATATAGTCTTAGTAAAGATGATCACCCTATTCCAGGGATTCTTGCTTTTATTATTCTTATTTTCTTCCATTTTTATAAAGGAACATACAGAATTACGCGGCACTTCATTTTTTATTCTGAAGTCTTCTGTTTTTCTGGAATGCACTTTTGTGTTTGCAGTCTTTCTTCTTCCTTTCACTTTCAGTATATTGTCTGTCCTTTTCTTTCAGATGCACTGACTTTCACAGCAGCAATAACCCTAATATGCAAAGCTCATTCAATAATTTCTCAGTTTGTTCTTCCTTCATGACTTATTTTACACAACCCTCCAACCTCAAATTCCATTTTAAATTCTACAGTCCAGAACCAACTAAAAGGTTTGGCCCTACTTCCTTACCAAATTTAGCTTATGGACTTCTATTTGACACCTGTAAACAGCAATATACACCAAAACCACTGAAGAAATTAAATGTTGAGGTGTAATGAATGAACCTCCTTGCATAATTGACAGTTCTGTAAATTTGTGATGTTCTGCAATAAATGCTGTGTTTAGGAAAAAATTCTTTGGACTGCATATCCAGACAAAGGAAAAGCTAGTAGCTGTTCATTAAATAATACCTATTGAATGAAGAATAATTACAACTACTTAAATGCCATTTTCATAATGCATTGAAGATTCTTAATGGATACCCTAGTCACTGTGAAAAGTATGAACAGGGGGCTACTTACACAGCCCATTGCCATGCTGTATCAGTTTGGGAGTACCACTTGCTCACCTGTAAGTTGTATTCCAAGTCATTTTTTCCAGTTATGGCATCTGCTTCCTTATCTGGAGAAATGGGACAAAGGGACTCCAAGAAAGAATACATATATGTATTCCTTATTTGCTTATATGTACATCCTGTCTGTTGAACTAGCATTCTTATGACTGACTTCAGAAATACAGAATTTCTGGAATGGACTGATCTGGATTTGGGTTTTTATTCTCCGCTACTTTAAGAAATTACAAAACTACTTTTACTCATTCAACTTCAAATGCTAACAATGGCCGTTCCAGTGTAGTTTTTATATCCCCAAATGCAATGTCAATTAAACAGAGCAAAGAGTAACTCAGATCCCTTTTTTGCATTCATATTGGAAACAAAGGTGCTTTTTTACTGTTTAAATCCCTTTCCTCTAATTCTTTCTTCACAGTAAATCTCACCTTTATTTGGGTCTTTTATGGACACTTTCTCACCTTAAAGTACATAATGGTACTTATACTATCATCACCCTCATCAAATATAGACATTTCATAGACTTAATATTTCACAGGCAGTACCAAAGCACTGGATCTTATTCTGGTCTCTTTTATTCATGCTTCTCCATTGACTCTGATGAAGTTGGACTAAGTTATAAGTTTAAACATGGACATCATGCTTTTTATCCTATCTATGCCTATAGAGTTCCTTTCTTACAAATATATTTCAAATTAAATATGACAGATGCACTGCCAACATTTTTGCTTCACAGATTATCAGCGAAGTAAATTTTGAATGGAAAGGTTTTCTCTGTTTTCCATGTATCTTTAAAAGAACCATTCTTGGACTCTTTGCATTATAGATAGTAGTGTAGGTATTCCCTTCTCATGATTATAAAAGAGAGTTATAAAATAGAGTCTGGTTCCATTATACTTCTGCTACTGCTATCAGAGATAATTATTAGCTTCTGGAAATTATTTTGCAAAGATACATATTAGTCACAAATGTTGATTGGTATTTTATTGTCTCTCTTGGCAATACTATCATCCAGGTCTGATTTTGCAAACCATTACACTAATACATGTTAAGTGAATAACTTTTGAGAATTTACCTCTCAGTTGTTTCCCATAGCCTATGTACTTTATGCTTACTCATCAGAGAGACTGTCTCTACTGTAAAAGAATGGAGCACTTAGGTAATCATGATGGTAACTTCTGATGAATGTGTACTGGTGAATATTATCTATCACTTTATATTATTTGAACAGAACTCAGAGAACTATTTTCCTTTGATGTTTTATTTCTCACCCGCCTTCTACTGTCACTCCACATTTTTACTTTTCAGTGTAGTTGGGAATAGCTGTAACTTTTTATCTATGAAGAAAAAATATTTTTTAAACAAAGAGAGTTATTTCTTCGAGGAAGGGCTTCGTATGTTTGGTATCTTAAAAAAAACCAAACAGACAAGTCCATATTAAAAAAAAAAAACAACAACAACTACTAATATTGATACTAAAGAGAAAAATAGTTTTTAAAAAAACAACCCTCCGAACCAAAGTTTTAGGTATTTCTAGGAACATATTTTTGCATCATTTTGATACATTAATTGATTTACATACTTACGTGCTTAAAGTTGTTTGTATCTAAAGGTACAGAAAGGTTTGGTAAATTAGACTTTACAAACAGAAAGTGGATACATTTTATGCAAGTGATAGTCTCAGTTGTGGAAAAACTATGTAGTAACTGATAAGACAACCATATATGCTACATTCCTTGATGGTTCTGGTGGGCTTAAAAGAGTAGAGAGTAGCTTATAGTGTGGAAAAAGCATTAAAAAATGGATGGAGATGAAACAAATAAATAAAAGCAGGAACCAATCATTTATGATACATTACTGGCAACAAAAATTGTTCCATGAATATTCACAGAAGCTGGTATTAAGTGCCTCAAATAATAGATGACTTAGAAGTTCCAAATCAACTCAAACCCATTTGCATTTTACATAAGGATAAGTTTTTACCTACCAACTCCAGACATCTCCGGAATACTGGCGGTGTAAATGTCCTTGGTGAATTTTGGTTCATTGTCATTGATATCGTGGATTTTAATAATAAATTCAGACTCTGGTTCCACTTGTCTTCCAGTTTTTCTGTCTATAGCCTTGGCACGTAGCACATACAGGGACTTTTCTTCTCTGTCCAATTTCTTTGCAGCATGAATATCTCCTGTATTTTCATCTATAATGAACAGACTGCCAGCCCCATCTCCTGTTAATATGTATTTTAAATTTCCATCTCCTTTATCTTGGTCAGTGTGTAGCTTCAGAGAGGTAGAAAAGAAGAATTCTATAAATATATGTATTGTTATTACAGACCAAATCATTCAGTATATACGAGTAAGTCTGTACAATCTTGACTGTAATTGGGGTCAGCAGTGGTTGTCTTCTGTTTCACTGTTGGAAAAATTGCTAATTTGAGACTCAGTCATACACAAAAAAAATAGCTCTGAACAAACCCATAAGGACACCGGGGGATGTAGAAGATTTTGGAGTAGTATTTAAAATGACCACCTTAAAACAAAAAATTATATTTATTTGAATAGTCTGCCCAGAAAATACCAGTAGTCTCCTTTTTGAAGATGACAGGGGGTGTAAAACTCCCAAGTTTCTATTTGAAAAATAACACTTGTCTTCCCATTTATTGATTGTTGATAAGGCAACCAGTTACTTTGTAACAACATAGAAGAAATGGGTTTTAAGGGTTACAGCTTCTGAACTTCCCAAAATCACCTATGTGTATTTTGATTTAAGCAACTTGTGTTTCTAGTTGTATTCTTTTTTTTTTTTTTTCCTTTGGGAACACCTTACCTCAGTTAATTACTTTCTTCCTTCTAGTCCTCTCCACACAGGAGAAATAATTTTCAAGAACACTAGGAGGCAAATTTTCAAAGCCTCAAGTGCGGTTTAACAGTCCTTTTCCTACTACACCCCTTCATAAGAGTTCAAAACTGTATCCCTCTAAACTCACAGGCACTGATTATTTTGTTGTATAGCACCATTATGAACAAGTGCCTACAACGAAAGCCAAAGCAAGCCATTGAAGCTGACCTAGGCACTAGAAATTCTCACATAACACTCTTTTATGGAAGTCTATTCCTCTAAGATATATGCTTACAATCATATCTGGCCATACATTGGTGACCTGAGTGTTTTTCAAATGTGGACAGAAAGAATCTTGTCTCAGGTTTTTTTTTTATTTCTCTGAGTACAAAAATACAGTATATCATCCACCCAAGATAATGTTGTTCCATATCAGTAAAGGTATTACTCTAGATAGTCACCAGAGCCTGGTAAGTTATTTTATGCCACTTCTTTCCTTGTTTCCTTTTTTCTGTATTGCTGCCAGTGTTTATCTCCATGTTTCGTAGCTAAGCCATTGCATGTTTTTATTACTCCATCAGTATGAAGGGTAATTGTGGTGAATTTTGTTAAATTTCTTCACTTTTGATTTTTTTCCTCTAGTTTAACACTGTAGCCTAACACCAGTCACCAAATGTGATCTGATTACTGTTATGGTCTTCTAGACATAAGACTGGACGAGATAACTATCCAAACAGTTTTAGCACTTAATATATTCAGTGTGTAAGTGTAATAAATATCTTGGAAAGTTCTTAAGGATTTCATACAACAGGTTGAAAGGATTATAGACAACATGCATACAGCACTCAAAAAAAGAAGTCCCTGACAACTTACCAACTCTACAGGTAATACAGAGAAAATGGACTTAATAAACTTAAATATTGTATGGATATTTTGACACAGAATGCAGAGCATTGTGTAATCAATATACAAAGTTCATTAAAAATATTTTATTCTTATTTTCTTATTTGATCCTATTTTCATATTTGATCCTATTTTCATATTTGTTTCTTAACAGGAATTCTTATCCTTTTTTCTTCGGGGAAAAAAAGAGTAGACTTATTTCTAGGTCAAATACAAAATATGGCATATTTCTTTCAGTCAGATGATTTGGTCTTATGCCACACAGGACAATTTCCTATCCCTAAGAAACAGTGCACATTCATTCTTGTTGAGATATTCCTTACTTTGTGGCATAAATATAGCTTTATCATTTTTTCTTGACGTAGAAGCTTTTTAAAATATGTCAAATAAGAATCAGATCTCAGGACTGATGACTAGCACCTGAACCAAGTTTTCTCATGAAGACAGACCAGCTTCTTTTTGAGTCTTTAAAATGTCCAAGTGCCTGTTATAATGCCCTGGGTTGTTACATGCCTCCTTAACATCCTCAGACAGCCAGACAGGGGGGCAGCCAGAGGAAGAGCTGTGTCTGGGAATTGAGGGATCAATCCCATGAGTCAGGAGAAGGGAAAACACTTAACAGAAGGCATTAGGGAGGTTGAAGCCTCTGCGAAGCTAATATGCTTTCTCAACACTGAATGTAATACTTCTCAATTCCCACATAATATGTCATCACTGACTAATCAGTAATTTGTAAAACTGTTTATAGTACTAATATTAGTCATGTAAGTGCTTACATTAGACATGTAAGTTCTCGAAAGTTGAGTAGCTGCACACTCTGTCGTGTATTTACAGAGTTACTTTTTGCATTTTTGAAATAACTTCTGTCAGTCTCCCTGGGGCTTTTAGTTTTTTTTTCCTGCACATGTATATACTCCAACACACATTGTAATTGATAGAAATTTATTTATCTTGCTTGTTCTTATATGAATGAATCTAGACTCTGGCCCACAGGTATTATCTCCATAGCAGCCTGCCTGGCAGACTGCAAAGACAGACACTTAACTTTCAGAAGCCTTGGTCTTTAATTGTCAGGACTGCTATGCATGGAAAGAATGCAATATGTCCAGAGACACTAGAAGTTTCCCACTTTAAAAACAAGCAGCCATTGCTGAAACAAAATATCACACAGTTCTGAACTGGAAAATAGAAGAAAGAAAGGGGCAGGGTGTAGAATGAGAATTTTATATTGTTTGTATTGTTTGTCTTGATTTAGAACAGAAAACAAAATTCTTAGTTCAAATAGGAATATATTGTGTATGTGGAATTTTATCAGAAATAATAAGTCCATAATATGCATTTTACTGGGAATTATATTTGTAATGCTATTTTAGTATAATTTTATTTGAAAGTGTGGTAATAATGTAGTTCATATTTGAAAACCTGCTAAATGCTTTTCCTAGGCTGTTCTGCTACCTAAAGAATCTTTCAGAGACTGTAAACTGACTTAAAGTTAGCACTTTACTTAGATTGCAAATTTTGCTATTAGAAATTTTTTATTCCTACAAACTCTTTCTAGACTTGGAGAGCTGGTCATCTGTGGAAAAGAGGTCCTATATACTAAAAGAAGACAGATACAGATGAGTAGCAGAGATCCAGGCTGTGAGTGTAAATAGTGTTAGCTTGCCAACCTCATTTTGATTGCTCATATGAGCAACTCTGCTGGTATTCCAGGGTCGATAACCTCTTGAAACAGGGTGACGATGAGCAAGTAGTGGGAACAGTCATCTTTTCTGTGCTAACACGTGGTTCTGGTAAAAAAAGCACATCTGTCCATTGCCTTTCCCTTGCCCTGCTTCTCAACTATACACAGATCCTCAGAGAACAGGTTAATTTATTTTGTCTGTCCGTTCAAACTATCTACAAAGATGTCAGGTAGCTCAAACTGTGATGGGTATTTTAAGCTTCGTACTTATCTCATGTTTCTACCAAATGATAAACAGAATTTTCAAGCATGATAAATTTGGGAATAGAACGTAATTTCCTAGCAATGAAGAGTTCCACCTCCTACTGCCAATTTTCTATTAGCAAGATCACTTGAAGTACAGTTACAAACTATCACTTATTCTACTTTTAACAATTTCTATTTCCTATGTATGTTTTCTTTTGCAATTCACATTTGTGGAATCTCCATTAATATGTGGAGTAATTTTGCAACATCACAGTTTGTGAAAAAAAGGTCCCATTTTCATATTTAAGAATAAATAAAGCAAAACATTATCCAGCATCTTACAGAAATATAATACCAGTTGTGTAAAACAGAACAATCAACTATTCTCTCACTATATTAGAGTTATATAATTACAAAGCATACTTTTAGTTTATGAGACAGAGTAACTCTATTTAAGATTGTAGATGTTTATGTAAAATAAGTTTAGGGACATACAGATTTGTAAAAAGATACTGCAATTTAATTTTGACCAATCTGTTTTGTGTTTCTGTATGACTGGTAAGTAATCATCTACAAACTACTCTAATATTTTCAGTTTATAATATAAATTATGATTTCAGCTTTTCAAATTTTAATTGTTCTACAGAGAGCCTACAGAAAATTGCATACAGAAAATCACATGCAAAAATGTGGTGTGTTAAAATATGTTTAAAAAAATTTCATGCCTTCTATTCACTAAAACCAAGGAAAAAGAACAGACGAATTTTCTAAGTCTTATTTCCAGTTATAGTAAACAGTTTTACATACGAGAAAGTTAGCAAGAAAAACTCTATATGGGCAGAAAATGAACTTGTCAATTGTGTCCTTTCTCATATCATAAATTGTTCATTCCCCAATTTATATGAAGAGCTGGCAGGTCAGAGGAGAACCATGAAATACTTTGATAAAGGAAAGCAAACAAGCAAACAAAAAACCTCACCAAACCAGATATAAGATTACTCAGTATATAGTGACCACAACAATAACAAATGCCATCCCTATTCCGTTCAATATCCAGCATCAAGTCATCTGAAACACTTTGGAATGAAGACATATAACTTAGAAGATGCACTGCTGAGTATCTTGCTTTCTTAATATTCTTTTGCACATGTTTCTTTTTCTATAGTCTTCTGTGTGGCTGGCTAAACACGTTCTCAACATAACTTTAGCTGAGGATCATCAGATACATTGGTTATAGTTATGGGAGTTACAATTAGCTATTTCTGTAACAATGTTTGTCTTACAAATACGGGCATATTTATAAATGCTCTCTCAATCTTTTTTTCTTTATTTACATAGGAAAAGTGTGCATCTGAAATTAGCCTGCCTATCCAGTTCTGTGAAACTGAATTTTTACGTGATGTGGTAATTGAGATCTTGATGTTCTCAAAAGAAATCTTGACATAAATTTACATGGGTCCCTGTTACTGTAATTTCCAATAAGCAAATGAGTAAATGAGTAAAACAGATGATCGGAAAGTTCTATAGCATAATTCTATTTCCCCTAAATTAAGTAGCTTGCTCCTTTGGCTTACACTTTACCCTCATGTAGCACTCAATATTTATCAGCAGATGGTGGTTATAACACGTAACTGGCTGGTTTCATGAGGTATTTTATATGACTCTGCATTCTTAGTATGTCCAAGGCTAATCCATAACTTCTCTCAAAACTGCTATTATTATACACAGTAGAGAAGATATCAGCATTCTTTGGTGGGAAAAGATGTCTCATAAATTATCAAGTTCAGGAATTGGTATAGAATGGCAAAAGAAAGCATAGAGGAAAAAAAATGTTGCCTTAGAAAAGAGTTCCTTAAAGGCCCATGTTTAAAAGTACTTGACTGTTTCTTATTAATTCAATTTTAGTTTACTAAATTTCCTGTAAACTGTGCAGCTGATCTGGTTCTCAGCTTTTTGTAATAGGGAGTAACTCTATTCAAGTCAGGCAGACATATAATCAATAGAAGAGGGGAGAATCAGTGGACACAGTTAGCAAATTATATATTGATATGAACGAATTTTCCCTATTTAGAAGCAAAAAATTGCCAGACTTAATTTAGATTTCATTTTACGTGCAATTTATTTCTGTAAAACTATTGTTGAAGGTGAAAAAAGGGGGAAAAAAAAAAAGCAAGATGAGCTACTTATGACTAGCAAGATTGTTATGAATAAATACAGTGAAAACATTTATTTGGTTGCCTAAATTCAGAAAAGTGGTATGATCTCTCTTGTGGAGAGGAATAAAGGGAAAAGAAGGATGAAGACACATCAAGGAGAGGGTAGATCCATGTTTACATTGTGGTAGGTACTGTAATAATGCTTACAACGTAAACAGTTCACAGTGTGGTTTTGTATCATGGTATAGAAAAAGGGCTATTACTACAGATTTCTTACCTTTACTGTCTCCACCCACACGGTTGTCTCCATCAGAGGAATCCTGATATCCCATGGTCTTCTGTCTCAGACCCTATTTGCCTGTAAATGCCTTCCAGAAAGCGTGAACAATGTTCTCTCCTTAATTTTTAAGTGAAGGTATGATGGAGGATTATTGTGGTCAAATGAACTCTTTTTAGCATGACTAAATTGGTATATCTGCATATTTTAGTGGGAGATGAAGACCATGTTGATTTCCACATTGTTGTGGTGAAACTACTACCAGAAAACACGGGAACCTCTTCCATGGTATGTCGAGGATACAGGATTGCATAGAGCTGCAATCACAGCTAGAATACAGATGCGCATGGGAGGAATAAAGGATGCAAATACAGAGTTTTAAAGTCAGAATTTTTTTTTCAGATGCATCATAAACTTACCAGGTAGATAAGCAGATGATTAATATCTGACCTGGAGGACAAGTGAATTTATGGGCATGCCCAGTCCCAGGCCCAAACGCCTGAAACTCCAAACTCTCTAACAGCCTGGTCACACATTAGAGAGAGCGAAATCGATTGCGTGAAGCGATTTCTAAGGAGTCAACTCTACTGCAGTCTTCTCTGTTATTTCTTTCCACCTTCACCAGTAAGGTTAGATTGTATCTATATTTACACAAAACATTGAAAATGCTAATAGTAAGTTTGTGTATACCTGTATACGTATTTTAGATGTTTGGAGCAGTAGCCTGTTACATGCTCTTTGTTAATTTTGGATGGAATAGGATTTTGTTTCAATGTGTGTAATTCAAGGGTCTTTCTTAAAGGAGGACATTATGGTTTGCTTGCTGTTTTTTTTTATTCCAGTTGCTGGAGGCTTAACAATAAAAATGTAAAGTGCAAATGGTGCAAGTTTTAGTTTGAGGCTACCACAAGTCAACAGGGGAAACTTGGGAGCTATAAAAGACAAAGATTTCGCTCCCTCCCTGTGAAAATGAAAGCTGAACCAGGAGTTACATTGGTGTTATCTTTTTATACCAAATGGATTTCTATTTAAGGTTTTGCTAAACCATAACACATCAGTCTGAACACATCTCTGTTCTTTTTATGTTTCATGTGCAATTTACGCTTCAGATGGAAACCATTTCCCCTCCCACCAAAACGCTGTATATTCAGCCTCTTAGTTCCTGGTACAGTTAAGGTGCTTTCTACATGCCAGTCACTACTTTCCCTTTACTACAAAGTCTTTCCTTGAGTTTACTTTTCATAATATTGTTTTCTTTATGTCTTAAGGCAAAGACTCAAGCCATGTATAACTTCAGATTGAAAATTTTTTCCATTAAATCAGCATAATGAAGCATTACATTAATAGTTTGACAGCTAAAAAATATTGGGTCAGACCTACTGACTCTGGAAAATGTATAGGGAAACCATAATAGACTATACATGACGTGTCATTGACTGTCAGATTTAGTATGATTCTTTCAAATATGCTTATGTCTTCTTAAATGTGAAAACAATAAGCATAAACAGTAAGCAGTGGAAAGGAACAAGGAAGCATAAGCTATTCAGGTGTGTCCAAAGTGACCCTTTCAGAAATGAGAAGAAAAAAAAGAAAGTCTCTGTACTTTTAGGATTCCTCATATGTCTTTTAATCACAGTTTCTAGCTAAAGTTCCTGGGCTGAGGGAAAAAACATGCGACATACAGGAAAACACAAGCTCATGTGTATGTTACTTTTACAAAGCCACATGCCTATTTACCTTTAATTTCTGTTCATATATGGTGATTGTAGCATGCTATTTATTCTGAAGCTGTGGCACAGAAAAAGATCAAGTTTTCCAATATCTATTAAAGCACAAATTGATTTGACCCCAGGAAACTTGACTGTAATTATCACTCTAAGCTTACTCCAGGTAAAGAAGGTTATGCATATAGAGATGGGAAAGAAGACAGTATTTGTGAAGGAGTATGGATGAATATTACCTAAAGCAAAATACATTAATTCATACCAAAAATGCAAGAAGTGTACTTGAAATAAAAGCTTGTAGAACCCCAGCCAACCCTGAATCTCACAGAAAATATGTTGAGTGCTAATGGTAGGTAGGATATTAACCAGTGCTCCCACGGTCTAATATACCACCAACAGCAGCTCAGCTAATGTTCTGCTTCATTAGCATTTTAACAAATTAAAAACTCTAAAGATATCTTAATAACTGCAGTAGTTCTTCAGTGTGGATTGCAGTAGCAGTATCTGCATTGCTTTAATTTTCTATTTATGTGTGTTTAATCAAAAGTTTTATGTATGTGCTAAATGGCAATGTATTTACCTGACTTGAATTTGTGACATCAGCACAAACTTCTTAATTAAACCACCAAACCCTGTGTGCGATGGTAACCTAAGTGACTGTATATTAAACAAGGCAAATGACATTTACTTTTCTTATCTTCTGTTTTCCAGCATCTGGTTCTTGTGTTCAGCTGTCTAGTGTTACAAATTCTCTAGAGAATGATATTGTGAAAAACACTGCTGACATCAGCTGCAGGTGCTGATTTTGACTTATTAGGTAAGGGTAAATCTCATTTTCATTCAGGAAGGATTCAGCAGAATTCTTAGTAGTCTTTTGGTTCTACTGATACAAACACAATATGGGAAAATTCATTCCCTCCACGTACATCTCCCTGTACCCAGGGGGGAGTCCTGGAAACCAGAGCTGTTTTCTCAAGAGCCTCATTCCCCTGCATACCTTCTACATCTCCTGTGCTGTCTATGCTAGGTTGTAGCAAAATCTGGAAAAGTGCTTGCATTCTTACATCTACACAAAGAAATGGATTTCAGAACACATAGAGTTTGTTTGTTCTGCTCTCTCTATTCTCCAAATCAACAGCTGGGTTGCAAGTTTTCAGCCTGATGAAAAGAGACAAACTGTTTCTTTGTGGTTTGCCATATCTTGTCGTTTGGCTGTTCCATAACATGAGATATAGGTTTACAAGAAGTGACTATAGTCATCAGTTATGTCCACAGGTCAGATATTATCACGTCATAACATCAAGCACTGTCACTTTAATCAATCCCTGGAACAGGTGGTAAATCTCTCATTATTTTAAAGGCTTCACAACAAGAAAAGGTATTTTTCTCATAGATTTTTCTCTCACCAGAAACTTCTGAGTGAAATCTGTCTGTGTATGTGATATCTCTTGCTATTTCAGAGGCACTCAAAATGCACTGTAGTTCCAAAAGATATGCACAGAGATAGGCAGGAATAAAAGCTCTGGCCATAGAAGCAACATGAGTTTGTCATATGGATGGATTATCCCTTACCCTCCACAGAACTAACTGATCTGGGCTCAGCTCTAAAGTAATAAGTATGTAAGAAATACTCTAGTAGGGGAGAACAATGGTTTGCCTAGCCAAGTACTTTATCTCAGTGGCAACAGGAGATTTGAGAGCCTATTTGGCAATAGGCTGGTTTGAGACAGCATGCAAGTCTGGCCACTGTAATTGTTTCTTTTTTTATACTCCCCGCTCCCCCGGCCCCAGCAACTACAACTGTGAGATTAGAATAGGGATGTTAGAGTGACCTCTGTGTGTGTGGGGGGGGTAATTTGGGGTTTTTTTTTGGTTTGCTTTATGAATCTGATATCCTTGAACTTGTCTAGTTACCCATTGCCCTAACTTTGGACAAATACTGCATTATACTTGTTATACTGAACTGACCGATGTTATACTGTTTTTAGTTGAGGGTCATCCACAATGATCTGAAGAATACATCAATAACAGGAGTATTTTAGTACTTTTAGTCACAGTTTTATGTGTATGTATACATATATGTATGTATACTTGTAGACAGATGACTACAGATCAAGACAATGTTTTTCAGGAAGTTATACAGCATAATGCAACAGTAATAGAGTAAGATGTTGAGTTATGAGGCAATATGATCAGAGTCTTTTTAGGCCTAAAATATGTAAACAGACTTCCAGATTTGCAGCACCAAACAAAACCAGACTGTAGGCCTGCTGACTCAAAGGAAGCAGATCCCAAAATGTACATTTTTCCTAAGCTGTTCAACTATATGTTTTTTCCAGAAATATTCAAAATATTTTAAGTTATTTACTATCTTTAAAACATATTTATTTTTACATGAAAGCATTTCAATCATAAAAAAGTGATGATTTTGAGTTCGATGCTTATTGATTCACAATGATCTCTACCACAAAGCTTCAAATCACAATTTTAAAAGATGTGTTTTTCCTAAGATCCTACTTTGCAAACTGGTAAGCTAAATGTTTTGTGGAGACTGTGCACACCTCACAAGAAGAAATCTATTAATTCCTCAATGCTCATTTCAGAATGTGGTTGTTAAGTGGCGACTCTTTAAATAGCTTAAATGTTTATCTAAAAATAAACTTTCAAATAAACAGTAGTGGAAGATAAGTAAGTCATTGCTTGACTTAAAGCACCACTAAGGCCCTTTGCTACGGCTTATTTATCAGCAAAGTTAACCAAACAAAAAAGAAAAACACAGGCTGAAATTAATTTAAAGTATTATACTGTTTCTCTATTCTGCAGATTGTATTGGAAACGTAAACTGTCATACCAACTGAAGGGTACTCAGTGGAAGTGTACTGTAGAGTTATCCATCTCATGCCTTCCTCAGTCGAAATGCAATTCCACTGCCCCGTGCTTGCTCCAAAGCACATAGGTACATGCCCAACTCTTGGTAAAATCTGAGAAGCAGATTCTCAAAAGTAGGTATATCAAAGCATGAGGTTTGAAATCAGGATGGGGCATAATAAGTACCAAGTCTTGAATCTGTATTGTGATAATTTAACTTCCTAAGAGAAGGTATAGTAGCTAGGAAAGAAATATTTAGGGTCATTTTTTTTTTTCTTTTTCTTATTTGCTTTTTCTTTTATATCTCTCTTACGAGGAAATGCTGAGGGAGCTGGGTCTTTTTAGTCTGGAGAAGAGAAGACTGAGGGGGGAACTTATCAACACTTACAACAACACTTAAGGGCGGGTGTCAAGGGCATGGGGCCAGACTCTTCTCAGTGGCACCCGGTGACAGGACGAGGGGCAACGGACACAAACTGAAACATGGGAAGTTCCATCTCAACTTGAGGAAAAACTTCTTTGCTTTGAGGGTGACAGAGCACTGGAATAGGCTGCACAGGGAGGTTGTGGAATCTCCTTCTTTGGAGATATTCAAAACCCACCTGGACGTGACCCTGTGCAATGTGTTCTAGGTGAACGTGCTTTAGCAGGGGGTTGGACTAGATGATCTCCAGAGGTCCCTTCCAACCCTAATCATTCTGTGATTCTGTGATGACTCTGGGATTTGTCACTGATTTTATATTTATTGAAATTTGCATTACTTTCTTGTATAGTTCTTTTAAATCTTGTTTTGAAATACCACATTTGGAAGCTCATCACTATAAAGATGGCAAAGACAAGATGATGGCTGGAATAGTAGCAAAACAACTTAATTATTTTTCTGGCACAACAGAACCTGATAAGTCTAATGCCAATTAGAGGGGGCCTGAGAGGGGGCCTGAGACGGACTTCAGGTTCCTCATAAATTGCAAGCTGTTTGTACCTGTCTGATTAAGCATGAAGACTGTGACTTAGAGGAGAGCCAGAGTAAGGCTGCCTGGAGCTTCAAATGAAGACTTCATGAAAGAGTAGTGCCTAGAGAAGCCAATGCATAAGCTCAAACCAAGCATGAAGCCCTGCAGATCAACAGTGCTGCTTCATTGAGGGTATGTTTAATTTAATAGCTGAATCTACAAGCTGATCAGGTGAAGTGAGATCAATATGGAAACCTTAGACAATGCAGGAGTTATTTAAGAGGGATTTTTTTTTTAGATTCTCAGAGCAAATATTAATGAAAAAGAAGACCAGCAGGAGGTGCATAAAGGATAAGTTAAACTAGCGTTTTGCATTTTGCATCTGGTTAGAGCAGATAAAAACCTGAATGTATCAATGCTAATTTTGTATTAACTTTATGAAAAAAAGAAGATTTTTTGGGGGGAATTGGAGTCTTCAATGCTGAATGTCTGCATCTTTTGCTAACATCCGTTTTTGTCTAAAGTTACTCTGGAGAAACACACAACACACAAAGTAAAACTGGCTGGTTGGTTTGCTAATTATCCTATGACTTCATCTGAAGTAAAATGTTGACCATGGTCTTGTTGACTGTTTGGAGATAGGTTTTAAGATAGAACTTTAGATTTTGCTTATATTCAAAATGAAGGGTCAGGTATGCTATTTCGAATTATTTTCACTCTTGATGCTGTCCTTTTTGCCTTGATCTTAGATAGATAAGCCTTACCATTACGCTGAGTTTGTCCTTATGCAGTGACTGTTCAGTTCTGCATCTAACTGACTGTCTCTGTGACTTCAAATCACTGTTTCAGCAACTCTGCTACAGTTTTCTCCTCAGAATAACAGATGTTATGTCATTGCCTGCCTCAACTTCCTCATGCAAGTGGTAAATGAGCCCACTAGAGGAGGGGCCCTGCTTGACCTGTTGTTTGTGAACAGAGAAGGACTAGTGGGAGATGTAAGGGTCGGTGGCCGTCTTGGGAGTAGTGACCACGAAATGTGAGAGTTTTCGATAGTGGGGGAAGTAAGGAGGGGCAAGAGTAGAACTCCTGCCTTAGATTTCCGGCAGGCTGACTTTAGCCTGTTTAAGAGGCTGGTGGACAGAGTCCCCTGGGAATCAGTCCTGGAGGGCAAAGGAGTCCAGGAAGGCTGGACATGCTTCAAAAGGGAATTGTTAAATATTCAGGAGCAGGCAGTCCCAATCTTTAGGAAGGCAAGCCGTCGGGGAAAAAGACCGGCCTGGTTAAACAGGGAACTTAGACTAGAACTTAAGGAAAAAAAGAGAGCCTTCTTGCTCTAGAAGAAGGGTCGGGTAACTTGGGAGGTCTATAGGGACATGGCCAGGTCGTGTAGGGAGAAGATTAGAAGGGCCAAAGCTCAATTAGAGCTCGATTTGGCTGCTACAGTCAAAGACAAGAAAAAAAGCTTTTACAAATACATCAACAGCAAAAGGAGGGTCAAGGAGAGCCTCCACCACTTGCTGAATGAGGAGGGTAGTGTAGTGTCAGGGGATGAGGAAAAGGCAGAGGTGCTCAATGCCTTCTTTGCCTCGGTCTTTAATGTCAAGACCGGTTGTTCTCAGGAAACTCGGCCCCCAGAACCTGAAGTTAGGGACGGGGGGCTGTGTGAACCTCCCGTAATCCAGGAGGAGACGGTTAGTGACCTGCTGTGCCAGTTGGACACCCACAAGGCTATGGACCCGAATGTTGAGGTGTTGGAGCGAGTCCAGAGGAGGGCGACCAAGCTGGTGAAGGGTCTGGAGGGTCTGACCTACAAGGAACGGCTGAGGGAGCTGGGGTTGTTTAGCCTGGAGAAGAGGAGGCTCAGACGTGACCTTATTGCAGTCTACACCTACCTGAAGGGAGGTTGTAGTGAAGTGGGAGTTGGCCTCTTCTCCCGGGCAACTAGCGATAGGACAAGAGGGCACAGCCTCAAGCTTCGCCAGGGGAGGTTCAGGTTGGACATTAGGAAGAATTTCTTTTCAGAAAGGGTTATTAGACATTGGAATGGACTGCCCAGGGAGGTGGTGGAGTCACTATCTCTGGATGTGTTTAAGAAAAGACTGGACATGGCACTTAGTGCCATGGTCTAGTTGACAGGGTGGTGTAAGGGCAGCGGTTGAACTCGATGATCCCTGAGGTCTCTTCCAACCTGGTTGATTCTGTGTGATTCTGTGTGTGAACATAGGTACTGTTCATTTAATATAAAATACTTTGATATATTTCGTTGAATGGTACTCACATAAGTAGAAATTATAATTAATAATCATATTAACAATCATAGCATAATAATTATGTATATTTATCCTTTCCCTTTTGTCCTCATCAAAGAGATTAACATAAATCTTTTTTTATCCTGAATAGAAAACACTGTTATATACAACATTATATATATAGACACGTATATATCCATATATATACATATACATACTCTCATAGCTATTTAGAAGCACAAAATTATTTTAAACTGTGGCTTTTTTTGTTGTCTCTTTTTCTTTTACACACTTTAAAGTTAGTCCCGATTTAGCCACCTGAAGCACAAAGATAATTAATTACAGTAACTCTAACAGTATGAAAACAGAATGGGTCATTTCTGTTTCCCTCAATTAACAGTATTTTTGAAGGACTAAAGAATTGCTTCTGGGATAGATTCAACATTTTGCCCTTCAATTCATGCCTTTCTGCTTGTGATTCTAAATCTTTCATATGGAACGGGTGGGAATCAGACTGTGACCTCTTCCACTTCACAATTACTAGCCTGTACAGAGATGAATGTATTTTCATGTTCTGTGAAACTTAGAGACAGTTAAAAAAACCCTTTAATTATTTATTTTGCTTTCTTGCAACAACCCCACTTCCATTTACTTCAGCAACAATATATACAGAAATACTTGCTTGCATGCCAAATTCTTCTTTACATTCATTGTATTATCCACACCTTTTGTTCATATTTAATTAATATAAGTTTAAAATTAAAGATAAATATAGATGGTTATTTCTTTTAGTCACTTTTGTTACAGAGAACATACAGTAACATTTTGCATATTTTTTTTAAATTATTGATTTAAAGAATCTTTAGTCCCAGCATTTTGAATGCAAATGCTGCAGTGGTAGAGAGACAAGGTAAGCAAATACTTTCTATATTTTATTTTTCATTTGTTAATTCAGTCCTATCAGTCAGCTACCTGACCCAGTTATATTTGAACATTTAATGCTCTGTTACCTCCTGGTATTTGACAGTGTTTATTCATCACAAATGCTTATTAAAAAGAAAAATATGCTTACTTTCACAATCTCTGTAAGATTGAACTGTCAGAAAAGCACCATTTTTAAAGCTTGCGTCACTAGTTGCAATGTTTTTAACAGTGTGATATAGCAGTGTTAATTCCACTTAAGCTGCATAGAAATTTTAAACCAGAACTTTTATATAAGAACTAATTTGTTCTCAATATTTAGAAATTAAATCTATTCCAGCTCTTAAGCAGAAATATGTAGCAACAGTTAAAAGTTCAAGGGGCAAAAATGGCTACAGGTGGTAAATGCATTTTATGAATGCTTGAGTAGAAGTATAACAATACCCCACTTAATACTTCTTTGTTTGTCATTTTTATGCATCAGGAAAGCTTAAAGCAATCATTTATATCACAAATTCAAGCACAGTTCACCAGGTAGGTAGCTAATAAATATTTAGTTTTGGTTTTTCCTCCTTTTCATAGTGTGCCTGATTCAATCCAATACTTCCAAGCCCTGCTTTCAATCAAATGGCTGATTCATGGCTGTTTCATGATATTTCAGAGCTTTTTTTGTAATATTGTGTGGGAAGACATCATACATAGATATGTCCTGAGGAAAAGCTTCATTAGGGTAAGTGTTAGTAATTACATTTTACAGATGGAAAAAATAAAGCAAAATGTACATAAAGCAAACATTCAATCAAATTCTGTTAATAATTATTTCCAGCATCACCAATTATTTTTATGGAAGAGCTTGGGCTAAAGTTTTATTCTTGTAGCTGAATCAACCATTCCAAAGACCTTTTTGAGATCTTTTTAAGAGTTCTACAGCTTAAACAGAAGGGAAATGATTTCATTTCTCCCTAGGTTCCCTCTATGGAAATGGAGAATACATTAAAACAATTTCTCTTCAGTTAAGTTTAAAACTCATTTAATATTATCATCCTGATTGTCATTTCCTCACACTCCCAATTGGACAAAAATGGTATAATGGCTTCCATCTGAAATGGGCATGCTTGTCCCTGAAATGTCAAGAAACATAGGGAGAAATTTATAACTTCTGAAATGTTCCTGTAGGCCAGAATGCTTTCTCACTCTTTTTATTACTCTCCGATGTGTAAAAACAGAAAAGAGAGGTTTCAGCATAGTTTCTTGACCACAGATTGATATAAGAGAGAACAGAGGTTAGCCCAGTGTGTTTGTGTTGCTACGGCAATACATACAGCAAGGATTTGACCTTAGGTATGCTTTTCTATAACTGATAAGAAACCACAGATTCCTCCTTTGATTGATACGCAGCATAGTGTTAAATTGACTGATTACATTGCCTACACTAACATATTTTTTCAGTTTCTAGAGGCTGAAATGTGTGATGATTCCTGCAATGGACAGAATTTGATGTATCAGACACATACAAGAAGACTTTCTGTTCTTGACAGTTGCTTGTTGACAGCTCCTCTGTTTGTCTTCAAGGTGACTATTCATAAACCTTTCTCTGACAGACAAGATGTTGCACAATACCACCCTCTGATGCAGTCAAACTGTCCTTTCTAAGTAGTCACATATTGATTTGCTTTGATGAGTTTTGCACTCTTCATATCTACCAGGCTGGCAGGTACCAATAAACCACAATATAATCAAAATACTTCACCTTTTCAGAATTACTTCCATAAGGTAATCAATGCAATAAATATACAATATCATGAAAAGTATCTTGCGAAATACATTTTCCTCACCCTCCCACGTTTTCATGCACAATAAATGGTTGCCTGATAACAGATAATTACAGATCTGCGGGTTGCCACTGCTCTAATCTTCTCTTCCCACAGGCTTAAAGCTGCAAGGCCGAGAAATACCAGCCTATGAAGTTGTATTAAGAAGCTAGGTCTATTCTACCAATAACAATTACCTATTGTGTCAGTTTCCTGAGCCAGTCAGATCTTTGAGGCAGACCTGCTTAAGCCTTTTAACATAAGGAGCTTGCCAAGACCAAGAGGCTTTTAAGCTCAGAAAAGCCAGTTTTTATTAAAATTAAAATAGTATTTTAAATGGCGACTGGAAGTTACCACTGGAGACAAAAGACAACTCCATTCTCCATGCCCACTTTGTCATAAAATCGTTTTTTTTTTTTTTAGTTCAAGACTTGTTTTTTTAACTTGTCAATACCCTAAATCCCGGCAAACTCCATAGGATGGACCTCCACTGTGCAGGCCCCAATCCCCCATTGCTGTTGTCCTGGCCCATCCCATGGGTGCTCTGAGCACACTCAGGAGATCCCTGGGGAAGGAGAGCTGTGACTAGGGAAAGAGCAAGCACTGTAGTGAACAATAAACTACATTCCACATAATAGCCTTTGCTGCTATGTTTGGTATCAGGTGAGCATTTTTTTTCCATACCTGAGAGGAAAAGCACTGAGGGAGAGAAGGAAAAGGGAAAAGAACTGGGGAATTATTATTGTTTTGCCTTTATTGAATTGTCTTGTATTGTCTTTGAGTTTAAAAGTAGATGGGTAATTTTTCAGATGCCTGTGTCTATGCTATGGATGAAGATGTCACTTAACCTTGCTAAATTCTCAAAAATTATCTTGCAAATTTTCCTTTGTCTATTAAGCACGAAGACTTTATAAAGGCACATGGTTGGCAGCTTTCTGCTTTTTTTTTTTAACTTGAAAATCATTGCATACTGCATGTTCTGTCTTGAGAGGAGAGGAGAGGAGAGGAGAGGAGAGGAGAGGAAGGGAAAAGGGAAGGGAAAAGGGAAGAGAAGAGTTTGGAATAAACAGTTTGAAGATTTCCTCATTTCTTATGTCTTTAAGTTTATTCCTAGTTTAGTTTTGTATTTCACAAGCAGTTTATCTGATTTAGCATTTGAACTTGAAAAACACACACAGAATCTTTGAAAACAGAACAGACAGGGACCTAAAGAGATAATCTGTGCCATTCTCCTTCCTCCAGGTAGGGTCAGTGTGGACTTTCTGGCATGTATTTTTTTAGTTTGTCATTAAAACCTCCAGTATCAAGATAATCCTGTCTCTCTGAGTGATCTTTACCTACTACTTCACTGTGTTGACTGTATATACCATCAAAAACCTTTTCCTGATGTTGATTGTAAATCAACCTTATGGCAATATGAACCCAACTTCTTGCCCTGAACATGACAAGAACTTCAGCTTTTTTTTTTTGTAGTTGATTTTGTGTCTTTTATGTAGTTGAAGAAACAGAAGCTGTCAGATCTCATGACAGCTGCTCTATCTGTACCAAAAAATGCCAGCTCACTCTTGTTATTTATGTATTTGAAGTCTCTGATCATCACAGTTTTTTTCAGAAATGATTCTTTATTTCGTGAAATATGATGTCCAAATTTGATTGCAAAATTCCAGCATAGGCCTATCAGTACAATGTAACATTCAAGATATTTCAGGTTTAAGCTGTTTATACTTGGGTTGTACATGGTATGATTAGGTCTCTTCAACTATTTTTGAAACTTCAATTAAAAATATATTTAGGTTGTCTGAAATGAGCAGCTGTCCTTTCTCCAAAAGAAAACAGTCCTATTGGTTTTGGAAGGTGTAGCATTTTCTTCCCTGGCCCTCCAGCCACCTTTTTATAAGTAGCAATCAAATTTTATTGAAAACTTTGGTTTTTACTAATTTTGGTCAAAAATAAATTTTACTTCCAGCAATTTTTCAATAAAGTTTGCACTGTAAACCTTCAGAAGAGAAGTACCTGAAGACAGGGACTTCTTATGACTTTTTTTTAACCTTTTTTTTCTTGTTTTTTCTGTTTCCATTTTAGTTTTATTTTGGGGATTCATCTGCCTAGGGATATGGCTGCTTGAAACTAGATCAAATGTTTGTTGAAAAAATGTGCTAACTGAAGAATGCAATGTAAGTGGAGATAATTTATTCATTTATTAATTTTGGAATCAAATAGGTTTTCTTTTTCTTATTTTTTAAAATATTGGTCAGTCTCTTTTTCTTATTTCTTTGATCTTTTCTGTCCTTATGACGTTTTTCTTTTCTCTTTTGATACGTCATTATTTCTTCAGTACTCATTCAAACATAAGGAAAAACTTGGTGTCTGAGAAAGGAAAGACAAAAGAAGACCCACGAGACCTCACTAATTTTTCTTCTTTTATTTAACCTTAAAATACTGATTTTACTTTAAGAGCAGAGATTCTAAAGAAAATATATTATTTAATCTTCTTTAAAAGCTGTGTTTTAAAAGATGGCTTTGTGTTATAGTGCGTGCTAGATGGAATATGTTAAGTATGTCATGAAACCTTCCTGCAGTTGAATTACACTTCTAAATGATTATATGTTAGCAACATATGATTGTTTAGGATTCTGTTGGTTTTTTGAAACTTATCATACTGCTAAGTCAAAAGATGGCAAAAAAACACACTGTTTTTGGCAGCATTTAAGCACTGTACTGAATGAAACATTTTTTCAACTAAGACAAGTGGGATGCATCTATAACAAAGTGAAAGGCACAATTAAAACACTGAAAGGATAGTGCACCTGTATGTTCTCTCATCCTAAGAATAGGTAGTTCTTAAACGGACTCTGTGGAGGGAAAATAACAAATTCTGTAAAGAATTGTGCAGCTAGAATGTATTGAATTCTGTCCAGGGGCGGATCAGGAGCGAGTTGAGAGTTTGTGTGTGCGAATTAAGGGGCAGGCTGGCAGGGGTGATACTGTTGTGGGTGTCTATTACAGGTCACCGGATCAGGATGAGGAGGGTGATGAGGCCTTCTACAGGCAGCTGAGAGCAGTCTCGCAATTACAGGGCCTGGTTGTCATGGGGGATTTCAACTACCCTGATATTTGCTGGGAGGCCTACTCAGCCAGCCATCCTCAGTCCAGGAGGTTCCTCCAGTGAATTGATGATAACTTTCTGATGCAAATGGTGGATGAGCCAACTAGGAGAGGAGTGCTGCTGGATCTTATCCTCACTAACAAGGAGGGTCTGGTTGAAGAGGTGAAGGTTGAGGGCAGCCTTGGTTGTAGTGACCATGAGATGGTAGAGTTCAGGATCTCATGTGGCAGGAACAGAATAGCTAGCAGAATCGCAACCCTGGACTTCAGGAGGGCCAACTTTGGCCTTTTCAAGCAATTGCTAGGGGATATCCCATGGGACAGGGTACTAGAAGGTAAGGGGGCCCAAGATAGTTAGTTAGCATTCAAGGACTGCTTCTTCCGAGCTCAAGACCAGAGCATCCCAACAGGTAGGAAGTCAAGGAAGGGTACCAGGAGACCTGCATGGTTAAACAGGGAACTGCTGGACAAACTCAAGTGGAAGAAGAGGGTGTACAGATCATGGAAGGAGGGGCTGGCCACTTGGGAGGAATATAAGTCTGTTGTCAGAGGATGTAGGGAGGCAACTAGGAAAGCTAAGGCCTCCTTGGAATTAAATCTTGCAAGAGAGGTCAAGGACAACAGAAAGGGCTTCTTCAAATACATTGCAGGTAAAGCCAACACTAGAGGCAATGTAGGCCCACTGATGAATGAGGTGGGGGCCATGGAGACAGAGGATAAAAAGAAGGCGGAGTTACTGAATGCCGCCTTTGCCTCTGTCTATACTGCTGGAGGCTGTCCTGAGGAGCCCCGGACCCCTGAGGCCTCAGAAGAAGTCAGGATAGAGGAGGAATCTGTCTTGGTTGATGAGGGCTGGGTCAGGGACCAATTAAGCAATCTGGACGTCCATAAATCCATGGGTCCTGATGGGATGCACCCGCGGGTGCTGAGGGAGCTGGCGGAAGTCATCGCTAGGCCACTCTCCATCATCTTTGCTAAGTCGTGGGCAACGGGAGAGGTGCCTGAGGACTGGAGGAAAGCGAATGTCACTCCAGTCTTCAAAAAGGGCAAGAAGGAGGACCCGGGTAACTATAAACCAGTCAGCCTCACCTCCATCCCCGGAAGGGTGATGGAACAACTTGTCCTTGGTGCTGTCTCTAGACACATCAAGGATAGGGGGATCATTAGGGGCACTCAGCATGGCTTCACCAAGGGGAAGTCATGCTCAACCAACTTGATAGCCTTTTATGAGGATGTTACCCGGTGGATAGATGATGGTAAAGCTGTGGATGTGGTCTATCTCGATTTCAGTAAAGCGTTTGACACTGTCTCCCAGAGCATCCTCGCAGCTAAACTGAGGAAGTGTGGTCTGGATGATCGGGTAGTGAGGTGGATTGTGAACTGGCTGAAGGAAAGAAGCCAGAGAGTGGTGGTCAATGGGACAGAGTCCAGTTGGAGGTCTGTGTCTAGCGGAGTCCCTCAAGGGTCGATACTGGGACCGGTTCTATTCAATATATTCCTTAATGACTTGGATGAGGGAATAGAGTGCACTGTCAGCAAGTTCGCTGATGACACAAAACTGGGAGGAGTGGCTGACACACCGGAAGGCTGCGCAGCCATTCAGAGAGACCTGGACAGGCTGGAGAGTTGGGCGGGGAGAAATTTAATGAAATATAACAAGGGCAAGTGTAGAATCCTGCATCTGGGCAAGAACAACCCCGTGTACCAGTACAAGTTGGGGGCAGAGCTGTTGGAGAGCAGCGTAGGGGAAAGGGACCTGGGGGTCCTAGTGGACAACAGGATGACCATGAGCCAGCAGTGTGCCCTTGTGGCCAAGAAGGCCAATGGCATCCTGGGGTATATTAGAAGGGGTGTGGTTAGCAGGTCGAGAGAGGTTCTCCTCCCCCTCTACTCTGCCCTGGTGAGGCCGCATCTGGAGTATTGTGTCCAGTTCTGGGCCCCTCAGTTCAAGAAGGACAGGGAACTGCTAGAGAGAGTCCAGCGCAGAGCCACGAAGATGATTAAGGGAGTGGAACATCTCCCTTATGAGGAGAGGCTGAGGGAGCTGGGTGTCTTTAGCTTGGAGAAGAGGAGACTGAGGGGTGACCTCATTAATGTTTCTAAATATGTAAAGGGCAAGTGTCATGAGGATGGAGCCAGGCTCTTCTCAGTGACATCCCTTGACAGGACACAGGGCAATGGGTGCAAGCTGGAACACAGGAGGTTCCACTCAAATATGAGAAAAAAACTTCTTTACGGTGAGGGTGACCGAACACTGGAACAGGCTGCCCAGAGAGGTTGTGGAGTCTCCTTCTCTGGAGACATTCAAAACCCGCCTGGACGCGTTCCTGTGTGATATGGTCTAGGCAATCCTGCCCCGGCAGGGGGATTGGACTAGATGATCTTTCGAGGTCCCTTCCAATCCCTAACATTCTGTGATTCTGTGATTCTGTGAATTCCTTATGGATTAGCTGCATAAATTGATTAAAGGTACAAGTGAAAAGGCAAGTTCTCTCACATACTCTAAAGGCAAGATTAAGATAAAATTCAATGTGGAAAGAAAACGGCATTAAGTAATTAATAAAAAATATTTTTTGTGGCAGATGAGAACATTACGCTTCAAGGATGGAGAAACTAAGGTTACTGCAGAGTTCGGCACTGCAGTGTTGTCAAGAGCCAGCTCAGTGGGTCACCCATTTGGCCCATAAGCTTCTTCCTCTCAAACTGCTCAGAGCAGAGGCTGGAAATGGCCAAGGCCTTGGCAATAGGGTTGAGAGGACATGCATAAACTCGGATAAGATTGATGGAGTAAGGGTTTCACTTATCCCATTTTCTGACTTTGCTGCTGCTTTGCATATAAAGAGGTAGCCTACTCTGGACTTTTGTGGTGTACCAAAGGGAGCCAGTAAAGTAATGTGAAATATTTCCAGGCATTAGTACATTTTCGGTCTATATTTACAAGGGAATACTATCCAATTTCATTAAATATGAAAAAAACCATACAATATAATGGGGCAATTGAGTGAAGTTTTGTATTAAATAACAGCAAGTCTAGTGCCATTGGTTATTTAATGAGACTTCTTGAATTGTTACATGAAGTTCTTTTGATCTTGTCTCTCTCTTTTCTTATAAGGCAGACTGCTATAGTAGGCAACCTCACTTGTAGATGTCTGAATATTTGTAAGCACAGGCTGCAAGAAATAAATGGTTGCGTTTGAATATATGTTGTACCCCTCCCTCTCAAAAAGCAAAACAAAACAAAACAACCCTTCCCCAAAAAAACGACTCCCTGAATGTTTTTTTTTCACTTAATACTTTTTCATAAGACACACAGACAAATGTTGTGAATCAAACTCACTGATTAACTAGAGGTAGAATAGAGATATTTCTTCAGTTTGTGTCCAGTTTGGATGATGCTTACGACACGCAAAGCCTAGTTCATTTATTTTTCTGAAAGTTATTAAACAGGAAGTCATTCATGGAACAGCCAATTTTGAGCAGTGTCAGTTATTTTTTCTTTGATTTTTTTATTTCCGCACTTAATACGAAAAAGAAAGTTTGCAGGTGGCACATAAAAATTTTTGTTGTTTTTTGTTTATTGTTTTTAAATTCTGGGATATGACAGATGTTTGATTGTACAGTTTGTAATTGGTCTAACATACATTGCATGGAACTTCACACATTATCTGCCCACCAAGATTAGCAGCCTTTGATAAGCAAAATGTCTGTTTGATATAGGGAGAGACTGGTTTTCGTGTAAAAAATGTGATTGAGTGACTTAAAAGGAGGGAAAATCTCTTGCCTCTTGAGACCTCTTAAGTATATTGTTGCAAAGCATAAGGACTGCGTTTTCCAAAATGACTAATGATTTTGATTAGGTCTATTTCTTCCTGACTAGGGGTATTTCATAAGGACTGGGGTTAAAGAAATGGGATATTTGGCATTTTCCACAATTGGAACATTCATTAGGTATCAAGTAAGTTATTTAGAAATGAAGGCACATAAAATCAGTATTAGCTTTGGAAAATAAAACTAATTATCCCTAAAGGTCTACTTGGTTAGAGCCTTCTGTGCATTTTTTTACCTTTTTTTTAAATTAATGAACATCATCCCCATCAATATTTTAATACCTCCTAAATTGCTTGTCCTTTATTTTTAGATTATTATCTCTTTGGTTTATTTGTTTAGGAAGTGAGTAAATTTGGTAGACTTTTTTCTCATAGAAAGTCATTGGTTTAGATTCCATTTCTTAGGTTCTGCATGGGGCTTGAAGTTAGTAGCAGCTGAGAAGTTGAATCTATGGCCCCTCCCTAGTGAAAGAAAAGGAGATCCCAGAAACAAACTAATTCTGCTGTATGATATACAGTCAGGTGTTTTATTTTCTCAGCCCCTTCATATTTCACAAAATATTACCAGTTGTTTCTTTTCCTTTAAAAAGAAATTTCTCTCATACATTTAAGTCCAAATGTTATGTTGTAACCCACTTTTTATTTTTTGTGAATTCTTAGTAGGCAGAATGAGTTTTGAAGTTTCCCTTACAACATCCTCTGAAAATTCCTCGCACTGATGATCTCATCGAGTTATTCAACATTCCTACTAGGCAACAGGCATCTTGAAAGAATATGGTCATTTTTATGTTTTAGAAGTTTTATTTTTCTTGGACAAATTTTTAAACAGGACTCTCTGATACTGCTTACCTTACCTGTGTCTGACTGAATTTTTCAGCTGCAAACTCTCCAGAGTAAAGTTTATCTCCTTATGCATTTTTTTTTGTACCACACCTAGCATGATGGAGCCACTGGTTTCTCTAAGCATTTCCTGAATATAATTTAAAAGGTTAAGAAATTGAAGGGTGTCATAAACAGTTCTTGCATTGTTGCAGGTACAAGTAATAGGACCTAACAAATTTAAAGACTTCCTATGCACTTATTTTTAATGCATGCACCCATATATGGGACAGATGGCTCCTCTGAGATGGGAGAAGAAAAGAAAGATGTGTGATAGATATACTGTAGGTTATTTGGATTTACCTTGATGTCCATCACATTCACAAGGCAATTGTTCTGCATATATACCCTGTCCCTGAAAGGTGGTTAGTGCTTTAGGTCTGTTCTTTGAGTAATTTCCTTACTACAGTTGTTCTAGCCATCAAGCCTTTTTGCAGCAGTTGAATGCTAACTTGCTTTGCTCAACAAACAGTATTTTCTATTTCTGCTAAGTACATTAGATGCACTTACTGGTCTCCATTTTATGTCACCTATCATCACTACCCCTGCCTTTGCCTAAAAGCTATCTAACTGTAATCGGGAACATAAGCTCTGTTCTAGCTGTTCAGAGTCCATTAACACATTGCCCCTGTCAGCAATCTGGGAGCCATGCACCATTTTAACGTGGAGCTGGATTTTTCTTCTACCTTACAAGTACACCAGACCTCTTTTTTAGTTACTTCATGTCACAGGGTGAAGTCTACCCACAAGCACCACTCAGATGAATGAGACCATGATTGCATCTGTCAGCACTAACTGCTTAGATTAGTCTGATGTGTGCAGGAAGGAAACAAAAAATCAGGGATAGTGGAACTGTTAAGGACCTTCCATCCTTGGAAGATATTTGGGAAGGAGACCAGAGGGTGAGAGTAACCCCAGTAACAACTGCTATTTGGCCTTAGATATGGGGAAAGAGATCTTCCTGGGACCACTTGGCTAGGGAGACCATTGGCTGCTGACAATCTAATTTTAAAAAGCTTACTTACTATGATAAAACCTCAGACGTGGGGGAGAAACTCCTCCCTCCAGGGACCTCTGATGCCAAGTGGGGCCTGAGCCCTAGGAAGAAGTGCCCTCATAGGGGCCAGACTGCCAGCCAGGACTGGGACAGTCCAGCAGTCAAAGCAAGTGTCCGGTTTCCTGGGTCCCTGCTGCTGGACTAAACTGGGCTGTGGGGCTGAGCGGTGGGAGTAAGAAGCACGTGGATGTCACAGAACAGTTCTCCATCCCATGTACCCATCCTTCTTAGTAAATAAATTTTATCCCTTTATATCATATCAAGTGATCCTACCCCACTGCCAATAAGAGAATGCACTCATAACAAAATAAAGCATCAACAAAGTAGCATCACTAGCAAAACACAATGACCTAACAGAATAAAATTGTATGAAAATTGAACTAGGGAGGGGAAAAAAAATTTTTAGCATTATGGATCCCTTATAAGTTTATTTCCTGATAACGTTTCTTAATTCACTTTATTTAATTTTTAGTACAGCATTTATTATTCTACCCGAGTGATCCATCTGTGCATATCCATATTAAAGAGGGACTGGATAAGAATACTTGCTATGAACTAGTCCCCATGGATTAGGATAAAAGTGCTCTCTCTTCACACATACCAGTTTGCTAATTACCATGACTTTGAGCAGGAGAATACTAAACCTGAGATTTAAGCCTTTCTCAGAATAATATTGTTCAAAAAAGGTCTTGCTTTTTTTTAAAATAAAGAAATTCCTTGACTTGTTGTTGTAGCAGCTCCTTCTTGGTGCTGTATGTCACATGTACCTAGGATAATTTGAATTAACTCAAATGGATTTACTGTGGTTTTATACCACTAAGGACAGAACTGTGATCATTTTGTTATGTCATAAACTGTTCTAAAGTTAATGCAACCGTATGGAGTTTATCACTTCAATCCAACTCCATCTCTTTAGAACATGGGTTAATATTGGCAGTGTTTTCCATCTGTTTAGAGAATCAGTAATGCTGACCTCTCCCTCAGGGCCTCTGTACAATATTCTGCAGTGAAATGTGAAAAATCTCAACATGTTATCTGAGTTGTAAGAAATGAATCCTCTCAGATCCAACTGCTGTACAGCCATTTGTTTTCCTTCCTGGACTTAGCTTTATGGTAATGAGATCCGATGGCTTTTAGTTAGTTTGGAATAAGTGCAGAGTAAGTTTGCATCTGTTGCAATACACCATGTAGGCTTCCTTGTATGAAACAGAGATGGTGATGACAGTCTTGACATAAGCTTAATTTATTTGAGGTTTAGAATGGTGTAGATGGTTTGGAGACCATTCATCTATAGCAGTGTGACTGAAACTAGAATCAACTCTTATGTTTGATACTTACTACTCCTCTATGACAGCTTTCTCTTTTTACAAAAAAATATTTCTGTGATTGTGGGCAGAACTTACAGATACAGAGATCTATATTATTGTGTACCTTACTGTATGTTTTCTTCGCAAGTTTACTCAATACTAAAAGATACTTCCAAACAAATTTTTTTGGAAATCTCTCTATGCAGTTAGGTCACCCTTTATTGAAATCCCTTTGCCTACAACAAACCTTCCTATTTTACACAATGATAAACAGATCTAGCAATAGGATTATTGGCTCTCATCTTATTTCCCCTACTGCAAGTCAGAATTAATTTTACTGAAAATATAATTGTATGGGTGTAGTGTTGGTATAAATGAGGTCAGAATCAAGTTCATAGTCACCATGGTTGGCTTCTTTGACATTTGAAAGGCAGATGATTTCCATATTTTCCAGATGATCATGCCTGCCCTGACCAGAAATATTAGCAAATGTTCAAAAACATTTTGGGGTGTTTAAAAATGTCTCAATTGTTTTGGTAGTTATGCACAAGAAAGTGAGAGAGCTACCTGACAATCTGAGATAGTGACAGCATTGTGGAAGAATGACAGAAGTTGGAATGGATATTTATTAACTTAAGATGTTAAGATAAACATTTCCTTAGTTTGTAAGTCATTCTGAGTGGTTGTTCTGTGTATTCTAGATCTCTACCAGGATTGTTTAGTTATACCAGATCACAAGGCAGATCCGTGGATGGTGAGACACCACAAAAGGCTAAAAATCTGGAAATCTTTGAGCTGTGTGTTATCGGAAAATGTAGGACTGCAGACAGCTGGAATTCAGAGGTGCTGTTGTTGGTAATAGCTAATGTAGATAGGTCTCAAAGAACGGAAAGTCTTTCAAGCCATTAAGTAAAGATCTCAGTTTATTGCAAAAATGATGAAAACTAGATTTTTTTTCTCCTCAAACACTTTATCCATACTTAGAATCATGCATAGACAGCAATTTTATTATTAATAAATAGAATTCTATATTTCACTTGAGGAAGTACACATCCCAGTATACTGGCAAATGCCACGAGGTAGATGAATTAAGGCGTAATTTCTCTATTCCCTCATCTAATATTTATGTTTAACAGTTGAAAACTGGAAATGATTCAGTGATAAAACTTGCATGGGCATGTGTAATAAGAAATTGAAACATTTTAGTCTGAACAGTTTCTTATTTTTTTTTCACTAAACAACTTCATTTCTCCCACAACTTTGAACAATCATTGAAGCCTCAGGTGGTCCATGACACGCTTTGTTTGACTTAAATGAGAAATTGGAACCATTGCTGTATAAAAAGCAAAAAAACTGTGGAGAAGGAGAGAAAATACCAACGGTGTCAGATGCATCATCTCTAAAGAATCTTTTAAACACAAGGCTTACCTTGCCCACATATTGAGTATCTGGACCTGTGTACTCCTCCAGCAAAAAAAATTGATTCCACATCCAACCACGCTTGGTGCGATGCAGTGTTTTTCCACCATTCTCTGACAATCCTGTTATCCTTTCACTGAGTGAGTTGTTGTTAGTCCTTTTTTGGGATGGCATCATATGAATCGCATGAAACATACAGCTCCAAAGCAAAACTGTCAAGAAGGAGCAAGTCCTCATCATTTACAGTAATGCTGTTAGCCTCCACTCCTCTAATAATTCACTAGAACAAATTTTTCAGATGTTATGTTCCTCTTCTAAGTAGGACCTAGAGGATAGAGAAAAGTATTTGAGTAAGTTGCAATAATTTTTTTCCTTAAGGCCATGGCCTTAGGGAAACAGGAATACCAATAGCCTAGTGATCATGACAATAACCCATGGAAATTACATATAACCATAAAAATAAAGACCAGTTGTATGTTGGAATATCTTCTTGAGACAACTATATACAAGAATTACTCAGAGTTTTAAGCCAAATTCTTTATTGTCTCCATCTTCTTCTATTTCACTCTCACACACTGTATATAGACATTAATTTAAAACACAATCTGAGTAAAATACTTCTACATCTGAAAACTTTAGCTACCAGCAACATCCTGACACAATGAGACAGCGCAGGTAGTAAGAAACCTTCCAACCTAATCTTTCCCAGCTCAACCTGATGCTATCCTCTCTTACTATCTGTTCAGAATTTTCTGCAAATCTGAATTTTCTGTTACCTTATGATTAATACAACCGCTTCTTCCCCTTTGCTAGCCCCCAATTGTCCAGAGGATCCACCTCTGTTTCTGCACAAAGGAACTCATAATATAAGATTAAATTTGAAGTGTTATTGATGCCTTCAACAGATTTCTTATGCAAGAAGGAAAAAGTACTTGTTAGATAAGTTTTGGTTCATAAGAATCCTGCTGGGGTTAACAAAATTCTGCATTTGGGGCAGAATCCTGCATTTGGAATGTGTTTTATTTTTTCCCCTCCTGAACGAATGGGAATTTTCATGATATAGAATCTTATTATTGTTTTTCTGAAACTGGCATTGATGTTTTGTGTAGAAGTTTGTAAACAACATTTAATCAAACCCAAATATTATTTTTTTAAAACCCATACTCTTTATTTGGCAGTACAACTGAGATGACTGATTTCCCAGTCTTTTCCATAACCTGGGGTTCCTGTTAAGCCTGCTTATGCTTTAGGATACTATTAGCTGAGCTGTCATTGTATATTATAGAAAGCATAGAAAAATAATTCAGCAGCAAAAGTATCATTTGTTTTGTGAATCCTCGTCCATGAACAGTGATAGTAGCATGAAGCCACAACACCCAGAAAATTTAGAATACTGAGATTTTGAAATTTAAAAAAACCATACGTAACTATATCCTACTTTCTCCCACAACCCAACATTACCAGGGGAGGGGAAGGAAATATTTTTCTGTATAAAAAGATAGAAATTTTTGGAAATAAATTTTTTTTGGCAAAAATTATTAGTTAGTTGAGAACCAAAACTGTTTAATGGAAAACACTCAGTGAATTGTACTTTACAGGCCTTAATGATTGTATTGATAGAATTGTGCCCTTGTGTGAAGTTTTCCTTAAAATTATGATATTCTGCAAGGTCTCAGGACCTTAACTATCAGTCCTGAAGGAGGATCAAAGTCTTATCATTTTAGTAACTTCAAACAGAGTTATAGCTGAGCAAGAATGAAGGCTTAGAATATTTATCACTTTCTAACATCATGTTCAAAACCAAAAAGAAAACAATTTAATAGATGTCAAATTTATGCAGAAGATCATGGATATAATGCAGGAAAACTGTTTTTCTTTATTTTAATAGAATCAAAGCACAAAGTAAATTATTATGCGTAAAATCACACATGTACATAGATCTTGGCATACATTAGTGGATGTATTTTCTTTGAATTCTGTAGGTATACTCAAAATCTTGCTGTCTTCCTTGTAATGTTCAATGTGTTCCTGTTGCATGCAGAGGGGCAAAGGGGAACTCTCCTATGGCTAATTTAACACCAGTAAATCTTGACGTTAACTGGAAAACATGTTGCGTATATGATGATCTTGCCTTGTATCACAAGGCTTGTGACCCTTGTATTACTGGATACAGATCAAAAGAAAAAAAAACCTCAGCCAATCTTTTATCCATGTCTAAATCTGAAGATTCTAATTCCCTGTATAATACAAACTGAAGTAGTTTTTAGCATTGAATAAAACTAGTTATCAATGTAGACCGTAAGACATAATCATCCAGATCCTGAAATCCAGCCCACTGCACCATCTGAGGTAGATTGCGAGGCCTCTTCAGACTTTGAAAATTAGATTCTGGAACATATCAGCTCTTCTGCATTAAAGGACTGCTTCTTCCGAGCTCAAGATCAGAGCATCCCAACAGGTAGGAAGTCAAGGAAGGGTACCAGGAGACCTGCATGGTTAAGCAGGGAACTGCTGGGCAAACTCAAGTGGAAGAAGAGGGTGTACAGATCATGGAAGGAGGGGCTGGCCACTTGGGAGGAATATAAGTCTGTTATCAGAGGATGTAGGGAGGCAAGTAGGAAAGCTAAGGCCTCCTTGGAATTAAACCTTGCAAGAGAGGTCAAGGACAACAGAAAGGGCTTCTTCAAATACATTGCAGGTAAAGCCAACACTAGAGGCAATGTAGGCCCACTGATGAATGAGGTGGGGGCCCTGGAGACAGAGGATAAAAAGAAGGCAGAGTTACTGAATGCCTTCTTTGCCTCTGTCTATAGTGCTGGAGGCTGTCCTGAGGAGCCCCGGACCCCTGAGGCCCCAGAAGAAGTCAGGATAGAGGAGGAATCTGTCTTGGTAGATGAAGGCTGGGTCAGGGACCAATTAAGCAATCTGGACGTCTATAAATCCATGGGCCCTGAAGGGATGCACCCGCGGGTGCTGAGGGAGCTGGCGGAAGTCATTGCTAGGCCACTCTCCGTCATCTTTGCTAAGTCGTGGGCAACGGGAGAGGTGCCTGAGGACTGGAGGAAAGCGAATGTCACTCCAGTCTTCAAAAAGGGCAAGAAGGAGGACCCGGGTAACTATAGACCAGTCAGCCTCACCTCCATCCCCGGAAAGGTGATGGAACAACTTGTCCTTGGTGCTGTCTCTAGACACATCAAGGATAGGGGGATCATTAGGGGCACTCAGCATGGCTTCACCAAGGGGAAGTCATGCTTAACCAACTTGATAGCCTTTTATGAGGATGTTACCTGGTGGATAGATGATGGTAAAGCTGTGGATGTGGTCTATCTCGATTTCAGTAAAGCGTTTGACACTGTCTCCCAGAGCATCCTCGCAGCTAAACTGAGGAAGTGTGGTCTGGATGATCGGGTAGTGAGGTGGATTGTGAACTGGCTGAAGGAAAGAAGCCAGAGAGTGGTGGTCAATGGGACAGAGTCCAGTTGGAGGCCTGTATCTAGCGGAGTCCCTCAAGGGTCGATACTGGGACCAGTTCTATTCAATATATTCCTTAATGACTTGGATGAGGGAATAGAGTGCACTGTCAGCAAGTTCGCTGATGACACAAAACTGGGAGGAGTGGCTGACACACCGGAAGGCTGCGCAGCCATTCAGAGAGACCTGGACAGGCTGGAGAGTTGGGCGGGGAGAAATTTAATGAAATATAACAAGGGCAAGTGTAGAGTCCTGCATCTGGGCAAGAACAACCCCATGTACCAGTACAAGTTGGGGGCAGAGCTGTTGGAGAGCAGTGTAGGAGAAAGGGACCTGGGGGTCCTAGTGGACAACAGGATGACCATGAGCCAGCAGTGTGCCCTTGTGGCCAAGAAGGCCAATGGCATCCTGGGGTATATTAGAAGGGGTGTGGTTAGCAGGTCGAGAGAGGTTCTCCTCCCCCTCTACTCTGCCCTGGTGAGGCCGCATCTGGAGTATTGTGTCCAGTTCTGGGCCCCTCAGTTCAAGAAGGACAGGGAACTGCTAGAGAGAGTCCAGCGCAGAGCCACGAAGATGATTAAGGGAGTGGAACATCTCCCTTATGAGGAGAGGCTGAGAGAGCTGGGTGTCTTTAGCTTGGAGAAGAGGAGACTGAGGGGTGACCTCATTAATGTTTCTAAATATGTAAAGGGCAAGTGTCATGAGGATGGAGCCAGGCTCTTCTCAGTGACATCCCTTGACAGGACACAGGGCAATGGGTGCAAGCTGGAACACAGGAGGTTCTTTACGGTGAGGGTGACTGAACACTGGAACAGGCTGCCCAGAGAGGTTGTGGAGTCTCCTTCTCTGGAGACATTCAAAACCCGCCTGGACGCGTTCCTGTGTGATATGATCTAGGCAATCCTGCTCCGGCAGGGGGATTGGACTAGATGATCTTTCGAGGTCCCTTCCAATCCCTAACATTCTGTGATTCTGTGATTCTGTGAAACAAAAACAAGCTACAAAACAAATAAACAAAAAGCCCTGAAAACTACACACATATTTGGCAAAATTTTAACACACAGTAAAGCTATGGAACTGCTAAAAATGTACTTTACAAAACCTCTAAGCCTTAGAAGGCTGCTGTGAAAAATGTCATCCAAAAATCTCAGTTTAAATTTTCTCTTGAAAATGTCATTATTGAAAAACTTAGGCAAATCTAACACTCAGATGATTTAATCTGGTTTATTTTTACTCTTTTTTGAAACAGAGGGAAGGATAGGGACACCAATATATTTTCATTTGACCATTTGGAGATGTTTGATTGCATGTTCAGTTTTGCAGTAATTTCAAATGGAAATGAAGTTTCAAATTTCAAATGCTTCACTTTTGCTTTTTCAAAACTGCACATTTTTAATTTCCTGAAATTGCCCTCATTCCTTTCTGTCCAAACACTATTTGCCATACTCATTCAAATGCATAAGATGTTTATACTACTCTTTTATTTGTACTCAAAGAAATGCTTCAAGGTGATCATTGGTTTATGCATCTTGTCTCATAGTCAGCTGTTCAAGAGGGTCAGGAGTTGCGTTTGGTAGACTCAGAAGGTGTATTTTAATGCTGAAACAAAGGATTCTGGTGTAGTCTGGAAAAGTAAGAGCAGCTGTTCAAGGGACCGCGGTGCACTGTCCACTGATGCTCGGAGCCTGCTATAAGAAATTATTTCTGTGCAAATACCAATTTTTTAACAGAGTTTTTTTCTCGGAGAAATCTAGGTTCCCATATTTTATCCCAGCCAGAGCAGAGCTTAATCTGAGATTGTTTAAAATGTGTGGTTTTCTGTGTAGTGCTGCCCTCTACTGATTTCCTTGCTAATTAACAGAAGGGCTTTAATAGTACTGAGCGGAAAGGCAATATTCTTCTTCAAAGAAAAGGGAAAAGGTATAGCCCATTATTTCCTGCTTTTGATTTTTACAATAGTTGGACGTATTAGGTGTAAGGAGAGAGTTATTAGTCTGGATCAGTCTGCTGAACATTATGGTAAACATCTAATTTGATTTCTTCTAAGAGGAGCAAAGATCTTAAGTCAGAAACTAGAGAGAAGAATTTTAATAGGTTTTGTTCTAAGTAACTGATCAAAATTATACACACAATCTCTCGCTTCACTTCAGCTTCCACCATTTACTCAGTACGATGGTAACTTATTGTTCTTGTCAAACAATGGAAAATAGTTTTCTTCCTAGTTGCACTGGAAACTTCATTTAAGATGAGGTATTCGTGTATTAAACATTTTAGTGCCCCAAATTGTGGAGAACCTGCATTCTTTCCCAACTTTGCAAATCAGTGGGTCTGAATGAAGGCAATAAATGTTTTTTATTTTTATGTTTTGAGGGATCTGTTGTGGTAGCCTAGAACCATTACAGTCTCTCCTTGCAGTAAGGACTCTGATGCCATAATCCTGCAATAGTTCCAGGTAAATTAATTATCTCTGTATTAAAGACATTATTCTCCTGAGCACATTAGAACTGGAAAAATATATCTTTTAAAGTCCTTTTGAATGTAAAATATTCTATTTATATTCTTTAGGTGTGGTGTGAAATAAGTCCTGCTGGGATCAATAACAGGGATTTGTTAGCAATGATGCCAATTTAAATGTTTCTATAGCAATTGCCATGGCAATGTTTTTAATTAGTGCAACACAGTCACTCACAAGCATGACATGAAGAAAGGCTAACCTTCGGCAACTTGATAATGTATCCTACATTAGTGTGTTTCATTTCTTACTAGGGAAGTAAAATTCTGTTCTAAAAGAAAAAGGCTGTAATGCTTGTGTATAGCTAAAAATAGCAGAGTTAATTGCAGCAGCAGTGCTTCATATTGCACTCACTAATCTTTAAGTAGAAAGGATGCAACTGATGTTCAGGATGATCCAAACAATCTGTAAAACTAAAATATGTATTTTAACAGGATATAGCAAGTATCAATCTTGTGTAGCCTGCGTGCATGGAAGTGGTCTCATTGGCTTTGGCTGTGTTTCTTTTGAAAACAAAATATCTGAATGTAGCTTTAACCTACCCAGCCTGAATACTAAGAACAGTGAAGCTGTAGCAACAAAAAGCTGTGCTATGAACTGCACACTGCCACCTATAATACCAAGACTTAGCTAGAGGCTGGGTTTGTGCCACTGTACGTTCACTTTTGTTACTTCCCTAACTAATTAAAGATAGCCCAGGTATGCATACACATGCTTCCCTCTGACTGCAGCGCTCAAATATTCTCTGAGTGCAGTCTTCCTACAAACATGAATATAGACTGTGGATGTATCATTGATGACTGACTTTCAAAAAGCAAGCTCCTTTTGTTTTAATCTTCCTAATTTTTTCCTTCCGTCTCCCCTCTTTGTAGGTAAAGATGGGGTTGGGGGTGACATTGAAAGGATGAAAAGAAAACAGCCAACATGCATCTTGACTGACCTCCCATGCTGAACCTGGGACAATCAAGAAAGGTGTTTTCATTTATTTCTATGAGAGCTGAAGTAGCTTTTGAGGGATCCCCAAAAGTTAAGGGACAGATTTTTCACTGATGAATACCCATTCTTTGAGTACAAGTACTCAGATCCTGTTCAGGTACAGAAACATGTGCCACACTAAAAAAAGAAACACTTCCCCACTCAGCAGCTCCTGCTGAAAACCTTTCGGAACAGATTTTCAGAACCCCTTTTTGCCCATTGGGCTGCTGATCTTCTGAGCAGTATATACAGTGGAGATAAGCTCAGCTGAAAATTTTGCTAGGAAACACCTGAAGGCAGTTCTTTATGTCTGGGACACCAGTGCAGGTTCCCTAAGCTACATGAGTCAAGAAGTCACACGAATATAAATAAAGTTTTAGGGAATGTGAACTAATAGCAAGTTGTATTGGAATGTCTGTTAAATTAACGTCTTTAGGCAAACGAATCTATGGTTTGTAGGTGCATTATAAGAAACATGTATCTTGCTGTGACAAGAGAGAGTTAACATTTATTTAAGAGTTTTGCCAGCCTCTTGGGCACGTACATTGGCGACACTGGTCCAAATTCAACTCAACATGGCTTGAGTCACCCTCTCGATAGCACTCGCAATAATGCTGGCCCCACAGGTGGATGGATCTGGCAAGAGAATATGTTGATTCGTGTTTGGACAATCCCCACTGGCAAAGACTTGTGCAGAGACACAGCTGTGATTTAAAGCAACTGTCCCTGGGCGGTGAAAATACCATCTGCCCTTCTCTGGAGCAAGTCTTTTCCGAGGTGCAGGTGAAACGGTTTCTGGACTCTTTCTGCCCCAACCACCTTTCCATCAGCTAGTGAATGAAGCTTGCAGCACTTCCAACCCATCCTATATAAGGGTCTCTCACTTGTTAGCAATGGTATTCAATGAAGCTAAAAAGAGACTTTAAATATACCTACTCCTGAGGCAGCAGCTCACTGGATTATAAAAGTTAAATGTGTATTTTCACATTAAAAAAAAATAGAAGACCCTTTTTCTCCAATAAGGAACCTTTGTACAGGATCTGCTTTTCATCAACATGAGGGGAACTAGGAAATATAGCACTTGTAAACCCTTAGCACAAGGCCTTTTGAAGACATTCCTTTGATCTTTAGTATCGATTTTTCTCTACAGGGAACACATTTCACTCTTATCATATAATGAAGCTGCATTATATGTCTTTATACCACACCTTATTTACAAACACAACACATTCATCACATTCATGGTTTTTAAAGAATAGCCTTCAGAGACAAGAGGAAAAATAAATGCTGTCATCAAAGCAAAATTCTTCTCTTTGGTTCCCCTTTAAGATTGTCTTACGTTCTGTCACTCATAAACTGGTTGGCAGTACTTTGATATCGATACCCTGCAATATTTAAGGCATTTTTTGTTTGGTTGGGGTTTTTTTTTTTTGGGAGGGGGAGTTTCATAAACAGCATAGCCCTCTATCTGCCTGATATAAAACAAAGCAGTATCTGGAGATATAGGCTCCTATTTTCCAGACACATAGATTCTCATCAGTCTCTGCATGAAGCAGATGAGATTCACCTATGGCACCACTGTTAATGCCAGGACGTACCTACCAGTTTTCCAGATAACTGGGACTATGTGCTTTCACCAAATGCCTCTTTCTTGCTGCTTTATTATGCAGCAGTCCACTCTGGTCACACAGCTTGGTCCTAATGAAGCAGTCTGAGATTCCATGTCAGGTGCCTTCTACCTCTGCATATCTCCTGAGCATAGAATGTACCAGGATGAGAGCTTGCTAAACTTTCTGAGTCTACAGTTTGTATAATGGCCCAAGAGGTTTTTACAAGCCAGAATTTCTTGGAATAAAGACATGTTCAAGCTAGTATTTCCCAGATTTTTAAAAACCATTAACCTCTTCCATCCTCCTTTTTTTTTTTGCTCATGTATGTCTGAGTTATTAGAAATCTTGTTCCTATAGAGAAGGATTGTGAAAATCAGACTTAATTACTGCCTGCAAGGGATTATACATTCACTCCTCTGCACTGGAAAAACTCAGTTGGTGACCAATTAAAGGCAGTTAGCAGATTTGGACTGGCAATAGCAACCCATTGTTGCTGCTTCCTTCCTGAAGAAACTGAGCAGCTGCTGAATCCTGTCATTTATCAGAGCTCAACTTCCTTTATGCCCTTCTGCTGTCTCCAAGGGGATAACAAAATCAAGAAAAGTCTCATCCTCAGAGCCGAGCAGGCCCCTTGCAAGCATAGAAATTTGTGCACAGAAATAGTTCATAGGTTTAACATAATATTTTGATATTTGTTATCTCAGTTAATCTGAAAGGAGTCAGATGCAGCTGAGGCTTCAGCTTTTATTTCCATAATAAATATCCTAAAATACCTGCAAGTGGTAACTCTGCCACTTACAGGAAAAATATAGATCTCAGAAATACAAAATACAATGATTTTCCTTTTTGTTATTTGTAGGTCTGAATATCTTTTTTTAAAAACAATACCCTCCAACCAACCAAAAAAAGCCCTTCACTTGCATCTCATTTGACTTCATTAATGAAAGACAAATGCAAAATATGAACAGATTCTAAATCAGTGTAATAAAGTATTGCTTCTTCTGTTAGTATCCTGATAGTCCAAGATGAGGATGTCTTCAACAACCAGACATCCATGGTAGTGTATATGCATGGAGAAGCATATAATGATTTTTCTCCTGTATGTTTCCTTAGTCTCCAAATATTAGGTAGTTAGTAATCCCTGATAGATTCTCTTTGTCATGACTTTCTTCGTTTTTGCTGTGAAGCTTCTAGGAGCCACAACATTTTGCAAGGAGACTCACAGTTTAACAATCTTGTGAAAAGAACCAACTCTTTCTTTTTTTGAACACTGTAACCAACAGCTTCATTAGACAACTAGTACTGTCATTGGAAGCCACAGTAGTCATCCCTGCTTCACTCTCTGCCACTGATTAATGTATAGATTTAAATCAACTTCTCCTTCAGTTGTCTATTTTCCGAGATGAAAAGTTCTGGGACTGCCTGCTTAATCATTCCCTGTCTGGAAGCTGTGCCATACTTTTGATTGCATCTGTAGCCCTCCTCTGAATCTCTTCCATTTTTCTTGGTGTATCTTTTGAGATTGGAGATCATAATTTGGTGCAGTATTCAAGCTGCAGGAGCTTCATGCATATATAGACAGCAGCTTAATCACATTCTCTACTTAATTTCATCATGATGCGTGGCATCGTTTGCTTTATCGACCACTGCAGATCTCTGGGCTGTTTTCCTATTGTTATCTGTTGTTACATTATGGTGTTATTCCCCAATGACAATAGTCAGATGTTACTATTCTAAATAGTAAATCTGGGGTTTACCGTGTGTGTAGCTTTACGTAATTTCATAACAATTCCACCATGCATCATTTTGGTGTCCGCTCACTGTATTGCATAGACTACAAATGTGTATATAGCAAACCACCATGGTTATTAAACCATTGTAAGGTAGAGACTGATTGGCATGGCAAGGCTCAAATCCATATGGCTAAACTCTCTTCTTCTTTCCCCTGCCTTCCTCCAAAGCAGGGTTACTGTGTCCATATTGTCTATGAGAAATCACCCTGGGCTTGGTCCCCAAACACTGTCAGGAATTTTCTGAGAGAATGCCAGTTGGTACAGGCTAAACTGATGTTAGGGACTGTAATAACAGTGAAATGGTAGGGACAATTACATTGCAAAAGCCAGTTTCCTGGCCAGGTGAAGTCTATTAGTATAAACATAGTCATAAGATCCTTTTGCAAGCTTTTGCAAATGCCCCTGGGCTTTATTATGCTGGAATTCACTTGCAAAGTTTTTCACCTTGATAGTCAAACATGTTTTTAGTTTATTTATCAGTATGTTGAACAGTGCTGTCCCTAGTACAGATCCCTGTGGAACACTACAACAGACCATATTTCAATGTGAAAACTCATTATTTACTTCTTCCTGCTGGTTCCTGTCATTTTATCAATTACTGATATATGCAAGGACCTTCACTTCTAGCTCATGGCTGCTTAAGAGCCTTTGGTGAGTGACCCTGTCAAAAGCCTTCTAGAAGCACAACTAGATCATATCAAAGAGGTCAAAGCTATCCATATGCTTGATAACTCTTTTAGAGGACTCAGATAGGTTTGTGAGGAAGGACTTGCCTTTCCAAAAACTATACTGACTTTTCCCCAGTGTGTCATGTGTCCAACAATTGTATTCTTTATACAACTTGCTAACCATTTCACGGGTTTGGGCCTCAAACTTTGTCCCTGTGACTTGTCCCTGGTAGAACTGAAGCTGTTTTTAAAAGCAGACATCGCATTTGATACCTTGAAACTGTTAAGTATCAAGGAAGTTGAAGTGAAAAGTTAAAAGAAAATAATAAATATTTCAGCTGTTTCATCACTGAGATTTTTAAGATTCCTGATAGTATGCATGAAGTCGCTTCCATTTACTATGTCTTGAAATCCCACTGTACTGAAATTAGGTCTTTTGATGAGTCCCTGCTTAAATAAATAAAAAAATTAATAAGACAATCTGACATTTAATCCTTAAGGGTTTATAACCCTTTCTGTTTTCTCCTGAAAACTGTGAAAAATGAGTCACAGAACAGTGGGTAGCCACAAGCATAGCATTCATGGTAAAGTTTTTCATGGAACTGCCCAAAGTTTTCCATTGTTAACTATAGCAGTTTGTTAAAATCAAAATGTTTCCTTAGCTTCTGATGAAATGACAGAAGGGATATCACACATAAACATGGCACTGGATGTTGGGTGTATATGCTGTTCTAGTGGAGTCCCTTTCTGCTATTTGTTTCCCGAGGGTTTATGCTCTCTCCCAAGAGCTTGTAGCCTAGATGTAGTCAGTCAAATTGCCTCTGGTGCTTGATAGTCCTGCAGAGAAGCCACAAAGACCTCTGAGGAGTAGCTCAGAGTCTGGCTTCCATGCTTAATTTCATATTGAAATTTTGATTACTTCAAGTTTTAAAGACCTCTGTGGAAAGAAATCCTCTAAAATTTTTTTTTTTTTCACTTGTTGATGTTTCAAGATTTCCTATAGTATTTCCTGAATTTGCCCTCCTCAAATTTCTACCCTTAGTGCAGAATTCATATGTGGTTTATTTTTGCTACCATGATAGAGAACATCAGAAGACTTCAGACCCATCTGGAACTGAGTCTAAAGATGTGGAAATATGTCATCTGCATTTAATCCTTTAATCATGCTCTGATGAGACTGCAGTTGTTATTGCTCATACCAACTGTTTTATTATTTGGTTCCTTTGTTTCTAGCAACCAGAGACCAAAATAACTAGTTTATTTTTCTTAAGATACGTTAGCTTTCAAATGATGTGATATGTTTCCTTTAGTAAAATCTGAACCAGACTTGAGAGTTTAATAGTCTATATCTCAATATGAATTCCTAGAACATGCAGAATTTAATGAGATTTATTTGGATTCATTAAAAACACACATTGTACCTTTCAGATAACGTTCCAGGATTACCTCCTATATTTTCCTGCCCTTTTCATTAAAACTCATTCATTAAAAAAGAAACAAGAGCTATAACAGCATGAAACCATGTATATGGTTCCAGTTTCAGAGTGAAAAAAAGAGTAGAAATATGCATGAAAAAAGTTGATGTAACGAAGCATTTTCTTTATGTTGTCTGCTCTAGTATTTTTTGCCTAGCTTTGCCTGAAATGGCAGGGCATAGTCATGCTATAAAACATTCTCACACAAACTCAAATGCCCATGACCTGTCTCCCTTCTCACATTCCTAAAAGATGAGGGAAAAGGATATATGAGGGACTATGGCTATGTTTGGACCCCATACTGCTAAGACAACTCATGAAATATCTGGCTTCATAGAAAACAAATTAACTCAATCACATAACAGGAAAAAAGAAAGTGCATAGTTAATCTGTACATAGGCATGTGTATGTCAGTCACTTTTTCTTGATCTTTTCTTAGTTTATGTAGGAATAGATATTTTAATTGAAACAAAGTTATACTTCCTACAAGTGAATTTCCTCCCTTATTCTTATCTTTGTGATTCTGCAATCATTATCACAGCCAAATTTTGATGTCACTTTTTAGTAGTATGGCTGGGGGTACACAGTTCCAGTTAGTGAAACAGTTGCATTGCTACTGGAAATAAAGCATGCTAAATTGCCTTATTTTTCCTGACTCTGGAGAACTGTTGTTATATGAACTATCCACAGGCAGTTCTTCATGGAAAAGAACGTACCTTCATCTAAATCTTATTACTACACTGTTGATTTTAAAATAAACATTTTATAGTAACAGTTACTAATAAATGGAGTGAATAATAATGATCTACCATAGTCAAATGCAATTATCCTATTGCAATTCTGGATGCTGTGAAGGGAAAACATACTGCAATTGTATCATTAAGATGGATATCATGATATAACAATTTTAAGTTAGTTGATATAAATCCAACTGTCCTGGTTTGGCCCAAACCAGGCCAATTAGTCTTAGAGAAACCAAGGTCACTGCTAAATTCCTCACTGCTTACGAGTGAAGAGCCGAAGGGGGTTGTACCTGCAGGGAGGAGTGGACGGGGCAGGTGACCCAGGATTGACCGGCAAGGTATTCCATCCCATACATGTCATTCTCACTTTCCTGCTTATCACTAACCCACTGCCTCCTGGAGGTGGGGCCCAGGAGGGAGGGGCCCTCCTGTCTCCCACTGATTGGTACCAGCTTTGCCAGTTTCCAGTTAAAAGCCTGCAGGTGTGATGGCAGGGAGCTACTGCCTTTTCCCCTCTGCCTGTGCTGGGGGAAGCTACTGCCTTTTCCCCTCTGCCTGTGCTGGGGGGAGCAACTCTGCCTGAGGAGGATTTCCAAGCTCTTGATCTTGGTTTTGTACATATTTGTATATATTTGGTTATTTCTATTATTATTGTTATTATATTCTTTTTCATTATTATAGTTTATTAAAACTGTTTTAACTTTCCAACCCATAAGTCTCTCTCCCTTTTCCCTTTCCCTTTCCCTTGGGGGGGCGGGAGAGGATTAACAGAGAGCATCTGCCACCTGGTTAATAGCCAGCCCAGCTTTAAACCATGACAGATTTATTGGTGCCCAACGTGGGGCTCGAGAGAGAAGCTCCAACAGGTTGCTCTGATAAGTTGAATCCTGGCTCTGGTGGGAGGAGACCTGGTGAGCTCAGCTGAGAGAATATCAGATTTCTTCCTTTGAGATTTAGGAGGGGTTGGAAAGTTAAAACAGATAGTGAAGATGGTGATGTCATTTTTGAATGCTGTGTTATCTCATCTTTTTATGGAGTTTCTTTCACAGTTGAGTATTGCAATGATGCCTTACCTGCCGTGGGCACTGTGTTATTGCTTGCTTCTTATGAATGTTTACATGCAGTTTAGCAGTGGGCGCTGGTCGAAATGTATTGTTTTGGTATGGGGTTTGATACTGATTTATGCTGTGATAAACTGGGCAGTTACTATTCTGATCTCTTATCTCTATGACACAATGATGGGCAGCTTTAATCGCGAATCAGTAGCAGCGACTTGATCTGCACGCTCCAGGCGTCCTTTAGCTGATTCTGTTAATGATTACACTTCCAGTTTTACTTCGGGAAATAGCACCTTCTCCTTTTCTGCCAAGCTGATACCACCAGATTTTGCGAAATTAGGATGGTGCTGTCTACGTGGCATGTTTTTATTTTTGGTTGTCCTGAATGTGTTTCTGATGTGGGATAAGATTAAATATCGGTGCAGGGACAGTTGTAGGTGTTATGCAGCCACCTCAGATCCTACAGTGTGTACTGCCGCTACAGCCACTAAACCCACTGAAACCTTGGCAGCCTGTACCACAGCTGCTACACCCCCCAAGATGGCCACTACAGCTACTCAGACTCTCAGCACTCCCAAGACAGCCACTGCATCTACTCAGACTCCAGCATCTATTGAATCTGTACCAATTGCTCCTGTAACCAGGAAGAAATACCAAAAGAAATCAGCTCGTGAAGTGAAGGATGATGACTCAGAGCCTTCTAAGGCAGAGCCATCATATGACCCAGGTGAGGGCCCTTCTCAGGCAGAGTTAGGGCCTGACACAGATGGGGGTTTCCTCAATCGTCCTTTTAAAGCAGACCCATCACAGAAGAAAGGTCCTTCTAAAGCAGAACTATCACAAGAGGAGGACTCGGACGTAGAGATAACCTACCACTCCTTATCCCTGAAGGACCTGAGAAATATAAGGAAAGACTTCAGCCGTTATGATGGTGAGCCTATTATTACCTGGTTGCTCCGATGCTGGGATAATGGGGCAGACAGCATGCAATTGGATGGCAGAGAAGCCAGACAGTTGGGATCCCTGTCCAGAGATGGTGGTATTGATAAGGCGCTCGCAAGAAAGTCAAACACTATCAGTCTCTGGAGGCGACTCTTATCAGCTGTAAAGAGCAGGTATCCCTATAAAGATGATGTTATGAGCCACCTAAGCAAATGGACCACTATAGAAAAAGGTATTAACTACCTTAGAGAACTAGCTGTGCAAGAGATCATTTATAGACACCCACGGGACATTGTAGATCCAGTAAATCCTGATGAAGTGGAATGCAACCGATCCATGTTCCGGAAGGTTGTGAAGAGTGCTCCACCAACACATGCCCATACATTGTCAATATTATTCTGGGGAGAAGATGCTATGGCACGACCTAGTGTGGGCGAAATGGCTAACTGTATGCGACAGTATGAAGATAGTATTTCTTCCCCACTGCAGGCACGCGTCTCGGCTGTGGAAAAACTGACTAAGGAGAACAAGGACTCATTTAAACAACTGTCAGACAAACTGTCCATGATCGAGAATAAACTTAACTCTCTACCTACACAGGCGTGCGTTGCAGCCGTTAAGAGAAAACGTTCTCCTACAGGACCAGCTCAAAGGAAACGGAACACATCATGAGGTGTCCTGTGGTTTGCCCTGCGTGGTTATGGGGAGGACATGAGCAGATGGCATGGACAACCCACCAGTACCCTACAGGCGCGAGTACGTGAGTTGCAAGCTAAAAGAAATACCAGAGAGAATTTTCCTAGGAGGATGGCTGCTCCAGTTACCAGTGAGCAGGACCCCAGCCAGGGTAGATGGGCCTCAAATCCCTTTTTCCCAAGTGTGAATAGGAGAAATGAAGGTCCAGTCCCTGTGAGCAGCACAAATCCATTTCTTAATTAGGGGGGGCCCTGCCTCCAGCCAGGTGGAGGAGAGGGACAACCGGATTTATTGGACTGTGTGGATTCGATGGCCTGGCACATTAAAACCACAAAGGTATCGAGCCCTGGTAGACACTGGTGCACAGTGCACCCTAATGCCATCGGATCATAAAGGGGCAGAACCTATCAGTATTTCAGGAGTAACAGGAGGATCTCAAGTGTTATCTGTATTGGAGGCCGAAGTGAGCCTAACTAAAAATGAATGGAAAAAGCACCCCATTGTGACTGGCCCAGATGCTCCGTGCATCCTTGGCATAGACTACCTCAAGAGAGGGTATTTTAAGGACCCAAAAGGGTATAGATGGGCCTTTGGTATAGCAGCTGTAGAGACTGAGGACATTAAACAGCTGTCTACCTTGCCTGGCCTCTCAGAAGATCCTTCTGTTGTGGGGTTGCTGAAGGTTGAAGAACAACAGGTGCCAATTGCTACAACGACAGTGCACCGACAACAATATCGCACCAATCGAGACTCCCTGATCCCCATTCATAAACTGATTAGACAATTAGAAAATCAAGGAGTGATTGGCAAGACTCGCTCACCCTTTAATAGTCCTATATGGCCAGTGCGAAAGTCTGATGGAGAATGGAGATTAACTGTGGACTATCGTGGCCTAAATGAAGTTACGCCACCTCTGAGTGCTGCTGTGCCAGACATGCTAGAACTTCAATACGAACTGGAGTCAAAGGCAGCCAAGTGGTACGCCACTATAGACATTGCTAATGCATTTTTCCTCTATTCCCTTGGCACCAAAGTGCAGGCCGCAGTTTGCTTTTACCTGGAGAAGTATCCAGTACACCTGGAATCGACTGCCCCAGGGGTGGAAACACAGTCCTACTATTTGCCATGGACTGATCCAGACTGCACTAGAAAAGGGTGGAGCTCCAGAACATTTGCAATACATTGATGACATCATTGTGTGGGGTGATACAGCAGCAGAAGTTTTTGACAAAGGAGAGAAAATAATCCAAATTCTTCTGAAAGCTGGTTTTGCCATAAAAAGAGGCAAGGTCAAGGGGCCTGCCCGGGAGATCCAGTTTTTAGGGATTAAATGGCAAGATGGGCGTCGCCAGATCCCGATAGAGGTGATCAACAAAATAACAGCCATGTCCCCACCAACTAACAAAAAGGAAACACAAGCCTTCTTAGGCGTTGTGGGTTTCTGGAGAATGCATATTCCAGATTACAGCCAGATTGTACGCCCTCTTTATCAAGTGACCAGAAAGAAGAATGATTTTCAGTGGGGCCCTGAACAATGACAGGCTTTTGAACAGATTAAACAAGAGATTGTGCATGCAGTAGCCCTTGGACCAGTCCGTACGGGACAAGATGTTAAAAATGTGCTCTACACCTCAGCTGGGGACAATGGTCCTACCTGGAGCCTCTGGCAGAAAGTGCCAGGGGAGACTCGAGGTCGACCCCAAGAATTTTGGAGTCGAGGATACAAGGGCTCCGAGGCCAATTACACCCCAACTGAAAAAGAGATACTGGCAGCGTATGAAGGAGTTAGAGCTGCTTCAGAGGTAATTGGTACTGAAGCACAACTTCTCCTAGCACCTCGATTACCAGTACTAGGCTGGATGTTCAAGGGTAAGGTTCCCACTACCCATCATGCAACTGATGCTACATGGAGTAAATGGATTGCATTAATTACGCAGAGGGCTCGAATAGGAAACCCTAATCGCCCAGGAATCTTAGAAGTGATCATGGACTGGCCAGAAGGCAAAGACTTCGGAATGCCACCAGAAAAGGAGGTGACACGTGCTGAAGAAGCCCCACCATATAATGAACTACCAGAGGATGAGAAGCAGTATGCCCTGTTCACCGATGGATCCTGCCGTCTTGTAGGAAAGCATCGGAAGTGGAAAGCTGCTGTATGGAGTCCTATACGACGAGTCACAGAAGCCACAGAAGGACAAGGTGAATCAAGTCAATTTGCAGAGGTAAAAGCCATCCAGCTGGCTCTAGACATTGCTAAACGAGAAAAGTGGCCAAGGCTGTATGTTTATACTGACTCATGGATGGTGGCAAATGCCTTGTGGGGGTGGTTAAAGCAGTGGAAGCGAAGCAACTGGCAGCGCAAAGGGAAACCTATTTGGGCTGCTAAATTGTGGCAAGATATTGCTGCTCAGCTAGAGGAACTAGTCGTGAAGGTACGTCATGTAGATGCTCACGTACCTAAAAGTCGGGCAACTGAGGAACATCGAAACAACCAACAAGCGGATCAAGCTGCTAAAGTGTTCCAAATAGATTTGGACTGGGAATATAAAGGTGAACTATTTTTAGCTCGGTGGGCTCATGACACTTCAGGTCATCAAGGGAGGGACGCAACATACAGATGGGCTTGTGACCGAGGGGTGGACTTAACTATGGACTCTATTGCACAGGTTATCCATGATTGTGAAACATGCGCCGCAATTAAGCAAGCCAAACGGTTAAAACCTTTGTGGTTTGGGGGGCGGTGGTTGAAATATAAATATGGGGAGGCCTGGCAAATTGACTATATCACATTCCCTCAAACCCGCCAGGGTAAACGCTATGTGCTTACCATGGTGGAGGCGACCACCGGATGGTTGGAAACATACTCTGTGCCCCATGCCACTGCCCGGAACACTATTCTGGGCCTCGAAAAGCAAATCTTGTGGCGACACGGCACGCCAGAGAGAACTGAGTCGGACAATGGGACTCATTTCAAAAACAGTCTCATAGACAACTGGGCCAAAGAGCATGGCATTGAATGGGTATATCACATCCCCTATCATGCACCAGCCTCTGGGAAAATTGAACGGTATAATGGGCTGTTAAAAACTACCCTGAAAGCAATGGGGGGTGGAACCTTTAAAAACTGGGATAAGCATCTGGCACAAGCTACCTGGTTAGTTAACACCAGGGGATCTATCAATCGAGCTGGCCCTGCTCAGTCAGACCTTCTACATACAGTAGAAGGAGATAAAGTCCCGGTGGTGCATGAAAGGAATCTATTGGGAAAAACTGTCTGGATTCTTCCTGTAACGGGCAAAGGTAAACCCATTCGTGGGATTGCTTTTGCTCAGGGACCTGGATGTACTCGGTGGGTGATGTTGCAAGATGGTGAAGTCCGATGTGTCCCTGAAGGTGATCTGATTCTGGGTGAGACTACTTAATTCTGAACTGTATGTTGTTACTGCATAAGTGTCTTTTAGGTTAAGACAGTGGTGATGAGACCGGAGCTAGCTTCATCAAGTGGCGTCCAGTAACCTCCTCGAGTCTGACATCTTTAACCTGCAACCCGTGGGCACGAACCATGACAAAAGAGAGACTGCTAGCCAGAAAGACTGCTGAGAGACTGCTAACCAGATGGAAACCCACAATCCTGAACCAAATGAACTTGATGGACTTTTTGCATAAAGATGAATCATAAACTAGTGATATGTATATCTATATTTGAAAATGAAAAGGTAGTGGTGATCTGAGTATGACATGAATGGTATGGAATAAGGGGTGGAATGTCCTGGTTTGGCCCAAACCAGGCCAATTAGTCTTAGAGAAACCAAGGTCACTGCTAAATTCCTCACTGCTTACGAGTGAAGAGCCGAAGGGGGTTGTACCTGCAGGGAGGAGTGGACGGGGCAGGTGACCCAGGATTGACCGGCAAGGTATTCCATCCCATACATTGGAAAGTCATTCTCACTTTCCTGCTTATCACTAACCCACTACCTCCTGGAGGTGGGGCCCAGGAGGGAGGGGCCCTCCTGTCTCCCACTGATTGGTACCAGCTTTGCCAGTTTCCAGTTAAAAGCCTGCAGGTGTGATGGCAGGGAGCTACTGCCTTTTCCCCTCTGCCTGTGCTGGGGGAAGCTACTGCCTTTTCCCCTCTGCCTGTGCTGGGGGGAGGTACTGCCTTTTCCCCTCTGCCTGTACTGGGGGGAGCAACTCTGCCTGAGGAGGATTTCCAAGCTCTTGATCTTGGTTTTGTACATATTTGTATATATTTGGTTATTTCTATTATTATTGTTATTATATTCTTTTTCATTATTATAGTTTACTAAAACTGTTTTAACTTTCCAACCCATAAGTCTCTCTCCCTTTTCCCTTTCCCTTTCCCTTGGTGGGGCGGGAGAGGATTAACAGAGAGCATCTGCCACCTGGTTAATAGCCAGCCCAGCTTTAAACCGTGACACCAACTAATTTTTTAATTGTATAGCACAACATCTTAATGAATGCTGAGGAATAGCTATTTTTAGTAATAGAAAGTGCTAAACATAGCCTGTAGAACTATTAATTTATATATACCTGTCTAACACCCATATTTTATATAAAGGTAATAAGAAAGTAATAGGAAGGATTTTTGAGTGAAATAAAGTCTGTCTTCTAGCTGACACAGCTGAAGTCATTGAATAGTGCTACTGAATTTTTCACGAACATTTTTTTCCCAAAAAATTATTTCTAGTTTTCTCACAGCAGCCTGCATGAAGACATGGAGAAAATTGAACCTGTTGTGCAATACCTAGATATTAATGTAGTAGAATGGTGGTATGCCTGCAATACTTGGGAAAGCAAAATCCAAATTCAGAATTAAATATAACTATACCTATAAAGCCAACATTGTTTGATTACTAGTCTTACATTAGGAAAAATTCTTAAACTGTAGGAGTTCAGGCTCTGTCAGGATTCACTATTTTGTGTTTATTGATACCTTTTAACAGTCTAACTCTTTCTCACCTTTCCCATCTAATAAAACACCTTTTATTTTACAGGAATGATTTTTTTTTTCTTCTAAAAATGTTATACATCTTTTAATTCTTCAAGGGTGTGTTCAAAAATTTCCTGAAGCTAATGCATGTAAGTCTGTGGACTTTTCAGCTAGGTCACAGTTACGCTGAAGATTTTAAAAGAGCAACCCAAATGATCATTTATTTTATTTTTCACTCACAGTTCCTAATGAAGTAATAACAGTGTAGGAACAAAATATGTTCTTTTGTAATAACAGTGTAGGAACAAAATATGTTCTTTTCTGGTCACTTGTACAGAGAGTAAGTTAGGTTAAGTGCTTTCCATCAGTCTTCTGTTTATTCTTCTCCTTCATTTTCTATTAACAGCACTGCTAAAATAAGGAGCAATCCATGAGGGAATTTTGTGTTTCAGTTTTTATAGGTACTTGATAGACTAATGTTTAACGTATTTCAAAAATATTCTAGCTACAGCCATAGCTGGAAAATGCACATCTATTTTTATAGAATGTACATCTGCATTGTAAATACATTTTGCAAGAAACTTATAAAAAGCTTGGTTTTGTTGGCTGCATTTATCACGGTTAAGCAGGATCTGAAGGAAAAACAGAGAGGCTTGTGTAATTTTTTTGTTATTAAGGACATGATGAGTTGTTTTATTATTGCATACTAGATATGTGCTATCCAAAAGAGGGAGCCATAGCATTATACTATATCTTTCCACTTTCTGAGACAGTGAAATAGCATACATTCTTTTATTCTTTTTTCTTAATCATACGCAAGTATGATGTTCGCTCTGAGGGGTTTTTTTTGTTTTATATGAATAAACAATATAGTTACATGCTAACAATCTTATTGGAGAGGAGTGAAATGGTTGTCCTAAAGTCAAATATGCCTAAACAAGAGAAAAGCTTCCTGTCATAAAAAAAAAAAGGTCAAAATAATTTCTCTTGCTCTTGATTCCATCACATGCCTTTTTACCAATTTTGAGCAAAGAGTTTAATCTCTGTGTTCATTTCCCACCTTATGAAACGGACATTACATATATAACTATCAAAGAAGAGTGCTCGAGGTATTTGCTAAACATACTGTCTCTGTAAAAACTGAGATCAACATAAAATAACACTCCTGATAACTGATGAGATGTCCAGTTCTATGAAACCTTTGCTTGGAGGAATGCCGTTCTCATAAAGGCATTACACGTATTTTGGAAAGCATGGACTGGATTGCCTTCATACCAGAAAGGTCAGTGGACTAGGACTTATCTGAAGGACTAGAATAGAAAAACACAGTGATTGATAACACTCACTTTACTTTCGTAATTTCTTTAGAGCATTCTCTTCGTCTCTTCCTGATAGTTCTGTGTACCACATGGGGAGTCCAGCACACCTCATTAAGCCTATGTGGGGAGGGACTTCTGGTATTTTTGGCATCAGAGGAGCATTGATAGTTGTTTAATCCCTTTCTAATATTTTTGAACTAAAGTATAGGTTTGATTTGCCTGTTGCTTCACAAAAAAGCTCTCTTGCTGGTTTGGCTATGAACATATCTCATTATTTGGTAGAAATATAGTTGGCAGAAAATAATGTTAATGTTGCTATTATAGACCTATTTGGTAAAAGAGAAAAGAAAGGCCAAGTTAAAACGCTAGAGATGCACGTCCAAATAAAAATTCTGTGGTTGAAAGCGCATATGCTCAAATATATATCAAATTATATATGAAACTTATGTGAAAATATGTTACCCCTTGTATATAATGTGGGTTTTTTTTAATTGCTTCTGGTATTTTTGTTTCTTATTGCTAAGTAAAATTAAACATCATAGCCTACATACGTTATATAATCTAAACCATTACATATTTTTTCTATTTTCTTTTTTTTTTTGTGAATGAATGCTGAGTAAATAAGAGAAGAAGGTGGTAAGTGTATGGAAGGGAAAGAACAAGTGTACTGAGGAGGACAGGAAAGAGGAGAAGAGAGACGATACAAACATTTGAGAACAAAAAAGCTGCAGGAAAGGAGGGTAAGTGTTCTTCAAAGAATTGTATAAAGTTAAATGTGATCATTCCATTCATAGCATATATTTGTTAGATAAAGTTTGGCTGTCCATTAGAAGCACTGTTTTCAGTTACTCAGTTCAAGAAACATGGATCTGACTTTTTCAGAGCTGCTGAGTATCAGCAGGTTCAGGAATTAAACTAATTTTATAAATGTTCAGTAACTCTGAAAACAGTCTATGTTACCCTTGGTCTACTGTTTCATTTATTTTGGGATCCAGTAAACTTTTCTGTCCCTAGCTTTTTCCTTACTGGAGACATATGTAACAGTAGTATTTAAAACCGTGTGTTTTGAGAGACTCTGCTACTTTTTGTGGAACTTCAAAGAGTAACTTCTGGGAATAAGCATTGTTCACAGAAATCAGTATTTACCACAGTGGTATCTGAAGTCACCAAACAGGTTCTACTGCAATATAAAATATAGATAAGTTTTAGAAAACTTCTGTGTTATTTGGGTTATGATAAAGAGTGACTCCAGTGCAAAGCAGACAAGTAGGACTGCAGATTTTTTTTGAGAAAAGCAATCAACTGTATAAAGCGTGACGGAATAAACATTCCACCTTAAAACAGTTTAGCTGAAGAAAGCATCTAGGAAGTTTCTTCTTCACTTTGAAATTCTTTAACTAGCTTTTGCTTATCACATATCTCTTTATCACATAAGGTCAGTCCAGCCTATGATGTGCCTTGTTGGAACAGCTTATGACTTGCCCTCCCAAGAATTTTCTCCAACAATACCTTTGAAACAACTCAAAAGTTGAAAAAAGATAAGCTCATTTACAGCTATTTATGTTCAACAAGTTGTTATTGTTTGTTAAGAGTTGTTCACCTTTCATAATTTACTCTCATTACCAGTATTTTTCCAAATTTCCTGTAAAAGAGAACTTCTTTATTTGCTATGTTTCAAAATTTATGCTTTTCAGTTTTAGTATTGATATTTCATGAGCTTTTATTATATTGCCTCACAGTATGTAAACAGCTTTCCACTTCACTACGTCTGTTGTGATGTGGTATGTTTTAGTAGTTAATATGAAATAATAAAACTACTTTAATTATTGAAGGCCTTGTTACCTAATACAAAATTAAATACTTTATCTTAACTTCCAGATTGAAGCCCCCCTACACTTGTGTTATAATAAAAGTGAGCAATTTTGCTCAAAAGTTAATTTCACAAAATAAAAAATTATGTTATCAGCTGCCATTAAGTCATCATAAAAGAAATTATGAGCTTGAGGTTAAACCTATTTCTTCATCTTTAGCTTTCCCTTTTGGACTTCATGAATAAATAAGAAAATATATTTGTTAACACCAGCTTGTGAGTGTTGAAATTGTAACAGACAGTGCACTGAAAAATATACTACTTGTGAAACTTTCCCCATTTGGATATGAGTCTTGTGAATATAATTAAAAACAAAAGTGCTTACTCCAGCCATATTTTTACTTTCTGTTTATCTTGTTGGCATTTGAAAATATGTTTATGTTTTCTCCAATTATATTCACTGAAGTTCTTTTATGTGCCATCAGGCTTACTTTGAATACTCCATTACCAAGTCAAAAACATTCATACTTCCAATTTATTGTTTTGGTTTAGTCATCTAAGTCCTCTGTCATACAGTGAATTATGATTAATACTTAATTACTGTTAGTTTTTAATTCAGGCTGTATCTGCACCTACACTAAAAAAGGTGGTCTTAATAAGAATTTAGGTAGTTACTTCATAGTTGGAATTCCCAATTTCTGGTGATTTATCTATGACACATGCAACTATAATTTTCCTTTTTCTTTCTGAAAGCCAATGTATTCTGGATTTTTCTGATGTGTTTATTTCCGTATCGTCTGATACATGTACTGTATTTGCTCTGCTCGGGTGTGCATAATATTGCTCATATTTTTTACTGTTCTAGTCTTTACAGGAAATTTTAGAACTTTCTTCCAACTCATGGAAGCCAGTAAAAAGATTCTGCTAACTTCAGAGGCTTACAATTAGGTTATTGTTACATTTCTGTAGTTTTTTTTTGCTTTTCATCTGGCGTTAGTCACTTAGTGTCTCTGAAATACATTTTCTTTAATGATTTATACATTTTAATGCCTTCTAAAGCAACAGCTTCTTCAACACGTTAGTAATGTATACATTTGATTTTTTTTTTTTTCTCTCCCAGACTGTGCAGAAGGAAACCTCTTTACACTATATGGATTTTCCCCTAACTTTATCTTCTGATGTATCAGAAATCAGTATCTATCTTTTTGCATTTTGCAATACTGCTTCTTCTGACATTTACCTTTCAAGGAACATGGAGTTATTCCACTTATTGGCTGAATATTGATGACTTATTTGCAGAAGATAATGCATTTTTAAAAAATAATTATCCAAATAATTTTTTTCACATATTGTAAGTAAATTGGCTTTGTCATGTAATATTATCTATTTACTCTCATTATATTCACATGCACATTATACAAATTAATGTGAATTCTGCACACATACCAACCCCTGTGCAGAAGGAAGGGTGTGAAGAGGCTGGAAAGAAAAAATTCTGATTATTTAACATTAGTCCTGATTACACAATAGTTGACCATTTCCCCCTAGTTTGGTTGCTATTGCCCAGCCTGCAGGCTCTGGTGTGGTTCAAGCACTTCAGGTGTTCCTGGTGTTCAGCTGCGTAGTAAATTCTGCCCTTTCTGTCCCTTTTGCAGGTCTCAGGTCCTCAGGTCCTCTGCTTATTAATGACCGTGACAGTACTTCCTCCCTTTATAAAGACTGAATTTAAATGTTACTGATGTCTATGGGAATATTCAGCTGGACAATGTTGAGCTTTCCATCAGGACTATGTGCACTTCTGCTGTTTACCTGGAGCTTATACTTAACTGCTTTCATAGAACACTTTGAAATACTTTGTTGTAATTACTGACTGGTAATAGGTAATTTCTGAGGGGTACCACATGAATACCAATTTGTTTCTCTAATACAACACTGATCTTCTATCTTCACTGGTAGAACCATATTGTTACAAAGATATTATATATGATGCACTAATATTATTTGTATAATTTTCTCAAGTTCTAGTATTTCTTCTTCAAGATTTAATTTCAGTATTTTATTCTGTGCTCAATGAGAAAACTTGTTATTCAAGTTAGTGTAATTTTTTTTTACGGAACAGTAAGCTATGACTCTACACTCTCCTGTTGTCCCAATAATTTAACAGGATTTCAAATTCAGTAGTAAAATCATTTGTTTATTATTATCTCAGCTGAAGTCAAAGGCAAAACTTCACTTAAGCAGTGCAGACTTATAACCATGCAAGCTTCTGAACTTGTTATTTGCATATTAAAACTAGAATGGTTAAAACTTCCCATTTTTAAAACTGCACTGTCTGCCTCTCTGTCTGTTCTCCTGTCCTTCAGATTTATTAATGATATCAAAAACACAACAAAGTATGAATAAAAAATTCTCCACTCTCAAGTCCTTTCACAACCTATCCCTTTGTGTGCCTCCAGTATTTGCAGTATATGAACACAAGGTTACTTAGGCCACAAACCTCAAATCTGTTGAAAATGCAGTAGACAAATATTGTTCTAAGTTGTTTCCTTTTTGGTTACTATAGTTTACAGACACGACAAATATTTTCCATCAGGAAAGTGGGATTCTGTATGACAAATTTAAAGCTGCTTGTAATTGGCATATATATTTTTTTATGGGTCTCTTCGAAATAGGCTTCTTAAAAATCTGCAGACTCAGGGTAAAAAACGCTCACTTAAAACAGTGTATCCCTAGTGAGCTAGGTAGTGTTGTGTTGTTCTATGAGAACTGGGTTCAATGTCTTTAACATACAAATGATAAATTGACTTTCACTTAAGTTATAGGCAATATTTTCCATGTTGGGGGAATGCAGAAATATTATTAATATTTCTATTAGTTAATTATTACAATATTTGCCAGGCAGTCACTATCAGTGGACATAAATAAGGTAGAAGAGCATATAACTTGCAGGTGGCCTGATCAATGACTAGTAATAGGATGACAAACTATGGATGTCCAGCGTTGACATACTTAGGTTAGGTTGTATCCTCTGTTTAGCCCAGTCCCCGGCCTTTCCTAGAGGTCTCATAATGACGGAGTACAGACAGTGATTGTTAAGACCTTCTGAATCTTTCATTGTTTGAATATCAATAAAATGTTAAGACAAATATGATGGTGACATTAATTCTTTTGGACAAGAGGTCAGTGAGACTTGGAGTGAGGGGAAGGACATTTTCCTCCCCTTGTGAAACCAGTTTGGTCTCCAGAGCAAAGGGAAAGGACTTTTTCACTGACGCATCACCCCATGGTGGAAGGTGCCTTCCTCTTTTTCCTCACTTCCCTCAGAATGAGGACCACTAAGAAACTTCTGTCCCCTCCACTGTCCTCTCTTGAAACTGGCAAGTGTCTCTGACCCAACAAAACTCAATAGTCCTCCAGCTCAAACCACAGCAAGGACACAGCAAGGCCAGTTGCTCCAGAAGGCAGCAAGACCAGGCCCTAGCAAGAGGTACAAGGTATGAGAAGAGATAAATATTGGAAATATTATGGTACTGCTGTCATTCTAGCAGATAATAATTTTGGTAATTGGTGTCATGTAAATTAAGATTCTACTGGGATCTTGAGGTATTCCTGCTCACTAGCAGATATACTCTGTGAAATTATAATGCACCTGACTCTGAGTAGTGAGTCAACTCCAACTTTTTAATTACACTTATTTATGCTCATAAATGTGTATGTACACATATGCTTATAAATGTGTATATACACATATGTGTACATAAGTAAAGCATATGTATGTTGTATTTAAATATTGAGATTTTTTACACTGATTATGTTTAAAGTTCTTTCACATGTAATTTCATAGAACTGTGGACAATAAACCAAATGAACACTGACAAATACTTCTTATTAAATTCTCAGTGAGATAAACTGCAAGTTTTAACATCTACTCCTAGCATTAATGGATATGGCTGGCAAAATATTAAGATATATCAATTCTCAGACACAACAGTTTAATATACCATATGGTAATGTTCTATTTCTTGAGGAAAAAAAAAAAATACATGCTGCCTCCAAAGATGAACACCATTATATTTCAGGGCAAATAACAGTTCTTCATCTTTTGAATGGGACAGGTGGTGGTGTTTGTCACCCACACCTGAGAAAAAAATTGCTTGTAAATTGAGGTGGTAGTATTGTCCTAAGACTACCTTTTTATTTAAATCCTAACATCTACAATTCTCCTTTTTATAAATAGGATAAGAAATTTTGGATGCTCTGTGGTAATTCTGAAAACCTCATACTTCATTCAGTGTGCCTTAGAATTAACCTATTACAGACTACCTGGAAAGGAGAGAGAACATGTCTATATGTTCCTCGTCCTTCCTGTCCTTCAGATACCTGATAGTGGCCACTGGGATTGAAATTTCTGTTTAAAAGGAGTGTGTTCACATCACTTGATGTGCCAGTTATCAGGATGAAGTTAAACTTCAGGAACAATTAAGTAAAGTAGGAATAAGAAGACAACTTTGTGTTTGCATTGTAAAGGGACATTTAAATGAAAGTTATCAGAGGTATTGCTTTGTTTACCTTGGGGCTGATCATTTACATGACCATACAGTAAGGCTGAAGATAGTCTGAAAACTGCATTGTAGCAACAAGACTCCAGGTTTCCTGAATCTTCACCTCTTGAGATGACAAACTGAAGCAAGCTGAAAATCCCATTTTGAAACAGTGGCTTAAATTTTCTGAAGGTAAGGATTTTGTCAATACATGTAATCAGGTAGAAATTGTATGGGTATTAGAGTAAATACAGATGCTTCACCGAAAGTACTCAGTCATGCCATATAATTGTATTAAGGTGGTTTAGTCATCAGTTCCTCTTCCAGGGAATTCTTGCCTCAATACAAAGTTATTGAATGAAGCAGAAATTGTTTCCTGAAAATCTTGAATGAATGAACTGAGGCTGACTGGTCGGTGGACCCTGGGAACTACTGGCTAGTCAGCTTCACCTCTGTGCCTGGTACAATCATGGAACAGATCCTCCTGGAAGACATGTCAAAACTTATGGAAGGAAGGGAGGTGATTAGAGACAGCCAACATAGCTTCACCAAGGGCAAGTCTTGCCTGACTAATCTAGTGGCATTCTGTGATGGACTGACTGCATCAGTGGATAGAGACCTACAGATGTTATCTGTCTGGACTTCTGTAAGGCCTTTGATATGATCCTCCACAACATTCTTGCTACTAAATTGGAGACATCTGGGTTTGATGGTTGGACTGTTACATAGATAAGGAATTGGCTGGATGGCCATGTCCAAAGAGTTGCAGTCAATGGCTCAATGTCCAAGTGGAAACAAATAATGAGTGGTGTCCATCAAGGGTCCGTACTGCGACCAGTACTATTTAATGTCTTTATTAACAACATAGGCAGGGGGATTGAGTGCACCCTTGGCAAGTTTGCAGATGACACCAAGCTGGGTGATGCACTTGATATGCTTGAAGGAAGGGATGCCATCCAGAGGGACCTTGACAGGCTTGAGGAGTGAGCCCATGTGAATCTCATGAAGTGCAACAAGGACAAGTGCAAGGTTCTGCACCTGGGTTGGGGCAATTCCTAGTATCAATACATACTGGAGGATGAGGGGATTGAGAGCAGCTCTGTGGAGAAGGACCTCGGGATACTGATGGATGAAAAATTAGACATGAGCCAATGACTTTAAACTGAAAGAAGGAAGGTTTAGATTGGACTGAAGGAAGAAATACTTTACAGTGAAGGTGGTGAGACACTGGAACAGGTGGCCCAGAGAAGTTGTGGAAGCTCCATCAGTGGAAGAGTTGAAGGTCAGGTTGGACAGGGCTTTGAGCAACCTGATCTAGTGAAAAATGTCCCTGCCCATAGCTGGGGAATTGAACCAGATGATCTTTAAATGTCCCTTCTGACCAAAACCATTCTATGATTCTGGATTGATGGTGTAGGCAGAGCAGCTGTTTTGCTGTGTTTTTATCTGATATTTATAAGTTTGGGTCTGCTGTTAAAGAATAAAAACTTGAAATGGCCTGCAGAATTCATAGAATCATAGAATCATAGAATGGTTTAGGTTGGAAGCGACCTTAAAGATCATCTAGTTCCAACTCCCCCACCATGGGCATGGACACCTTCCACCAGACCAGATTGCTCAAAGCCCCATTCAACCTGGCCTTGAGCACTGCCAAGAAGGAGGCATCCACAACTTTTCTGGGCAAACTCTTCCAGTCTCACCACCCTCACAGGAAAGAATTTCTTCCTAAGATCTAATCTAAATCTACCTTCTTTCAGTTTAAAAGTTCTCCTCAACTCAGAGCACATAAGCAGCCTACCTTCCTGATACTGGCTAGAATATGTACCACTGGAGAACTTACAATGCAAGAACACGCATGGCTTTCATGACACTGATGCTGTGCACATTAAAAAAAAATGTATACATATATCTATATTGATATCATTATAGATCTAGATATAGACATAGAGATCTCTAGATCTCTTTATCTCTATCATCTCTGTCTCTGAAGTGATATCAATATTTATAGAGGTATAGGTACATGTATGCACATATACATGTGTGTGTGCTTTCACCACAAGCAATGAAATTTCAGGATTTTTTTATTGCCTACTAAACTTACAGACTGACTAGCATGCAATTTAATTAGTGTTAATCAACTTCAGGTGAAGGAAGAAGAAAATTAATGTGACATTTATTTTCCATTCTACAGCAATATCCACCTATTTAAGTTCCTTAAAAGCATGTTTTTTTTCAGATTTCATCTTTAAATCTGCACAAATTAATAATTTTGATGCTATTATTTGCACAGAAAGGATATAGACAAATTATAACATTCATTTTGGTCCCATTTGTATTGAAGCTGCCCACAGTACTGCATTTAAAAAGAGCTCAAATAAAGTAATCCAGAATCTTATGCTTGTTTACACAAATCTTTATGCTGGCTGAGGTTTGTGAAGTCACTTTTGAAGTTTTGGAGAGGAAGCCAGCCTGATTTCCTTCCTTCCTCCCTTCCTTCCTCCCTTCCTTCCTCCCTTCCTTCCTCCCTTCCTTCCTCCCTTCCTTCCTCCCTTCCTCCCTCCCTTCCTCCCTCCCTTCCTCCCTCCCTTCCTTCCTCCCTTCCTCCCTTCCTCCCTTCCTCCCTTCCTCCCTTCCTCCCTCCCTCCCTCCCTCCCTCCCTCCCTTCCTCCCTTCCTCCCTTCCTCCCTTCCTCCCTTCCTCCCTTCCTCCCTTCCTCCCTTCCTTCCTTCCTTCCTTCCTCCCTTCCTCCCTTCCTTCCTTCCTCCCTCCCTCCCTTCTGTGGGAATATAACGGAAGACTGGTGAGGAGGATTGTAAACACGCTCAAGTGACTTGCACCTGGGGTGTCAAAACCCACATATATCATACTAGTAACTGTTGTTTAGTCTTGCGTGCTGGACAAGTAGAACATCTGCATTCAGATAACATAGGCCTGTGATAAGACTCAGAGCACCTAATTGTTCATGCCTGAGATTCCTGCCCTGCTGTGAGAAAGATCAAAGCACAGTGGAAAACTACCGCCTGCAAGAAACCCCTGATATGCAGGCGAAAGCAGCAGGCCCAGAATCACTAACTCTCTAGCAGGAACCGAGCTCCGTGGTTCCTGCGTCCCTGCTTGCGTGCTTTTGCCCCGGGTGCTGCTTCGGAGATCCCCCGGTTTGCGAGGTAATGGGAATAAATTTGCTCTTTGCATTTTATCCGTGGTCTTGTGGCTGTTCCTACGTCCTGCATGTGTCGGCTCACACACCTTCCTCCCTTCCTCCCTTCCTCCCTTCCTCCCTTCCTCCCTTCCTCCCTTCCTCCCTTCCTCCCTTCCTCCCTTCCTTCTTCCCTCCCTCCCTCCCTCCCTCCCTTCCTCCCGCCCTCCATTCCTTCCTTCCTTCCTTCCTTCCTTCCTTCCTTCCTCCCTCCCTCCCTCCCTTCCTCCCTCCCTTCCTCCCTCCCTTCCTCCCTCCCTTCCTCCCTTCCTCCCTCCCTCCCTCCCTCCCTTCCTCCCTCCCTTCCTCCCTCCCTTCCTTCCTCCCTTCCTTCCTTCCTTCCTTCCTCCCTTCCTTCCTCCCTTCCTCCCTTCCTCCCTTCCTCCCTTCCTCCCTTCCTCCCTTCCTCCCTTCCTCCCTTCCTCCCTCCCTCCCTCCCTCCCTCCCTCCCTCCCTCCCTCCCTCCCTCCCTTCCTTCCTCCCTCCCTCCCTCCCTCCCTCCCTTCCTTCCCTCCTTCCCTTCTTCCCTCCTTCTCCAGAGAACTAGTGATTCGTCCTACCAGGTTCGCAGGGTTTCTTCTAGGAGCTCTAGGCATGTCCTTTAACAATTACATTGGGTTATTCAATGTGTGTTTCTGTCCTGGCTTTGCTTTGTTTGGGAGCCCCATGTGTAGGTCTTAGGAAAGTTCCCAGTGACATGCATGGGACATAGCTACAGTTTCAAACTACCTGCACTTTGAGAAAAATATCACTTAAATAGTTCTCCTGAGTTTATACAATTTCCTGCCAGTTAAAAAGTAGTGAAATTCTTTTTAAATAGAAATTGAAATCCTCTTTATGTCACGAGGCCAGGATCTTTAATGCTGTGCTGGTTAATCCTGAAGACTGATTTTAGTTCTATTCAACACTCAAGCTGTGCATATATGTTACTCCTGTGTGTCACACAGACAGATCTGTACACAAACTACAGAAGAACTATCTGGTCTCATCTACAATTGTTAGGAAATTTTCAGATGTATGTTTTCTTTGAAATCAACATTTACATATTACCTGCCACTACTGAGTATATCTCTTGAGTGATCAAAGGTAACCATGGTCCTGTGTCTGTGTATAGCAGTGCAGTTCACTCTGTAATCAAACAAATGTTTGGTAAACATAATCCTTAAAGTAGCTTAAAAAATATATCTATCTATTCTACCTGTAGGCTTTTAGATTTGTGAAAGTATTATGAACTAGAATCTGAACATGCTGGGGACAGAAAAAAACATAGAGGACTTTTGCATATTTGAGAAGTTTATTCTTTGTGGATCTATATTGTAGGGCGCTGTTAGACAAATTTGCTCTAAAATGTAAATGTGAATTAGGTGAGTGTAAAGTCAAAGGGCAAATAAATAATTAGAGTGAGTACTATTGGCAGGAGTGCTAAATCTTTCCTTCTAGCAGTGCTGAGTTATGTTTCTGAATGTGCAACACTAGGTACGTTCTTAAACGTCTGTTTAGATTCAACCTTTTCAGATCTATGTTAGGCAGCATGAATGAGCATCTTTTATTTTACTTTTTCTTTCTTTTTTTTTTTTTCCAAAAATATCAATCTATGGTGTAGTCTAGACACTTCCTAATTTACTCCCCTTTTTGACTTCCCTAGTGTTATTTTCCCCTTTTCTGAATGAAAGCTTCAGGGAAAGGTTCTCAACCTGTAGGTTTTTTTGCCACTTGTAGCTGAGGGCAGCTGTACCAGCTTTTTTGAGAGTTTCTTCTCTTTAATTGCCTTAAAAAGTAGTTAGAAGTACATTAAATACATGACATACTTTCCTGGTTTGAAAGTCCTGTTGTTTGCTGCAGGGATGATTTGCCATCATGAGTAGTGTGGGTTTTTCAGTAGAACTATGACTGGAAGAGCAGGCAGCACCAGAAGCCTGGATTTTATTAAAATGTGACAAATCCTACTAAAACATTACAAAACCCTTACTTGAAGTGATATGTGAGTTCTCAGCCTTGATACTACTACTACTGCTACTACTACTACTAAGCAAAGAACAATATCTTCAGTCTCACAGATAAAGAAGTTCTACCTCCATGAAGGAAAATGAAGAGACTAATTAATTTTCTTTAGAACACAAGGGGGTTTACTTAGTATCTTACCCTAGAAAAGATATAAAGGCAATCCAAAAATGTGTCTTGATTAGGAATGAAGGCATGTATCACACAAATGTAAAAACATTAGGAGCAAGATCTGGCTCAACTGCTGGTAATCCATGGGATGCCGACAACAGCAAAGAATGAAAAGTCTACGTTAATTTTTAAATATAATTCAATTTTTCGACAAGTCTGAATTCTCATTAGGGGTGAAATTTCCCTTTACATTTGGGAAGCGAATGTAAGGATTATTACAAATCTTGCAGGAAATGAGAAAATATTTTCTGTAACATAATATTTTTATTTTTACTCTGAAGAAAATATGTATTTTTATCAGATATAATCATTATAAAAACACATATTCAGCACTCATTTTTACTCTGGGTAAGGGAAATGCACAAAAGCAATTTCACTGGCTTCAGTGGGACTAGTCTTATTGCGAAATGTTAGTCATTCTGAATAGGGGTTCCAGAACATGGCACAAGCACAAACACCTCCCCTGACAAATAATTCAAACAACTGCAATAATTTTTTTTTTTAAATAACTATGTTTTCCTGATTTTTTTTCTGTTACTACACAGGCAGAATAATTTCCATCAGATTTCCCACAACCATCACCTATGCCTTAAAAAACAGAAGAAAGAACTTGTTTACAAGTTTCCCACTACAGAACTTGGTATTTGAATTCATTTTTATGAAGTATTATGATAAAGAATAATGCAGATCACGTAGAAGTATTATGATAAACGACAAAGTAAGCAGGCAAAAAAAATTTAGCTAGAAAGTAACACTACAAACTTAAGCAAACTCATTTTAATCTATTCCTTTTTAAAATATTTTATCATTCTTCTAAAATTTGTCTGAGTTATGCTTGGGTTCATGTCTGTATACATATATATATATGTATAGATGTATGTATATGTATATATATGAAGAATTCTGTTCATGAACTGGGTCTGTTTTGATTTGTTAAATTCAGGTGTGAGTAGTTTACTGAAAACTTCTAACCATATATAACCTATAACTGCTGGATTTTAAAATGTTAGTTTTCATTTGTACTATGCCTACTTTTTCTTTCAAAACAGAAGTAGTGAGTTTAACTTCACCCTTATCCCCAACTCACATCTTTTTCACTTTACTTCTTCGTCATCTCCTCAGGAGCAAATATTGAATGATGGAATACAGAGGAGATAAAGAATAATTATTTTGGTAAGATCTTCAGCTGAGGATGTTAGATCATTATACTTTTTAAATTTCCTTTATTGATCACTCTTATACAACCTGATGTTTTATTGAATACTTTTTTAAGAGGTGCCAAAATATAAATGTCAAATTCTGCACCACTGATTATCAGTGTAATTGATCATCTTTTTCTGAAAGTGTTAGCTAAATCTAATAATGTCTGTATGTCTTGCTAGGCAGGCTTGTATACAGTTTTAATTGCCTTCAACTGAACTATTTAAAATATGTTAATTGAGATAATCTCCTTATGAGAGTCGTTGTGTGGTCTAAAATGATGGAAAGGCCTGCTGTATCCATCCCAAAACAAAAAAGCATTATCTACTATTTTCTCTATTTCACAGAATGTTTTATTGTGTATCATTTATAAAGAGCATGTTTTGAATTTGGACAATTAATGTAGGAGTCTTTCTCAACATACTTATATACAATGGGAAAATGTTTTCACTATTTTTTTGAAAATCTGAGTCTCTAAGCAATGACATGCATGGCCCAACACTGTGATATACTTCCAGGCAGAATTTTCATGAAGCTGGTGATTACTTCCCTTGACTAGGGTTTGTGAGGATGAAGCACTCTGAACACCATTTAGCACCTAGAAAATTTGTACTTACATAAACCTCTCTGACATTTGCATTTTCATATCAGGAGATTCTAATATGAAAGTTAAGTTTGTGTGGGACAGGGAAAACTGAATCTAATGTGATGTTATCTTGATGTTGCTATTACTCCTACTATTAAAAGGTATGAAATTTAAATATAGAAATTTGTATTTAACTGGCAAAGAAATACACTGGCCATCACTTGAGGCATTCCATTTTGCAGTTACAGAAATATATTTCCAGAGAAACATTTGTGGCTGTTTATGGTGTTATTTAAGTATTCAAGGCACGTTTATTTTTATGAACATTGGTGCATTCATATGGAGAAATTGGAGGACTGGGAAAGCAGAGGCCCCATCCTACCCCTGGCTCTCACATTGAGCTACTCCATAACTGAGATCAAGTCAATTCAACTGTCTGTGCAACAATCTCTGTGTATGGGATGAAGACAATGCCACCCATCTCCTTTTATAATCTTTCCGAGATTGCGGAATGAAGATTGTTAATAACATACTTCACTTCTTATATTCTCTATAATTACAATACATACTACACTTTAAAAAATTATTTCTTTTTAAAACATAATCATTTTACAGCTTTCTTGTAAGCTGGAGTATGTATCCAGTATTTTTTATTTTTCCCTGAAGTTCATAACAACATTTTCCTTGAAGTAACCAAAGCCCAGTTTCACCAGGATTTTGCACTGCAAACACACAGTATGATCTGATCAAGATATGTCTCTCCTGTTCAGCCATGCTCAGCAAGTAGGCCTTGATGTCACTGGGGGCCTTTTATCATGATCAGTCGCTGAAAGTCAGGACAGTAACTTGCATTTTGCCATTCAGCAATTTCCTATTTGTTTAAAAGGCAAAAGGAGAAAGTTATTAAAATGATGCCTGACTATTTTTACAAAGATTCTTCTTGTTCATAGCTGAGAATCATTTCCCTTGTTTTATTTTCCTTCTCCTCCCACCCCCTTTCAGCAAAATTTTGCATTTATTCCTACAAATGATTTTTCATAAACTCTCTCACTCACATGCAGAATGCAGTTAGCTTTCACTCAGACATGCCTATTCATGTTCAAATATTTGTGCTTCTGCAGATAGCATTTGCATGTAACACCTGCTGCAAGCCTTAGAAATTCAGAAGGCATTCTGATATGAGTGGGAGAGGCATTTTTGTCTAGGCTTTTGCTCCAATTGCTTTCTGCAGTTAAAAAGCACTGACTGCCTGAAAGAAACATATGAAAATATATATCTATATTGTCTTATATCCAGGTAAATATAGCCCAGTTTTCTTATAAGCACAAGATTTGTGCAGGAATTGGGAGACTTTTGAAACAGTGGTCATTACTGAGTTTTGATTTTTGGTAAGGTCTTGCTGTATCTCCAGAACAGTTTGCAAAATTGGGAAAAGAAGGGGGAGGAGGAAGAGAAGGAGAACAGCTCTGTGTTTCTTTTTACCGCTGAAAATAAGTGCAAGATTCTGTGTGTGTGTGTGTGTTCCCCTATAATAAATGAAAATTCTGAAGTAGCAAGTGTTCCTTCATGTGTCTTGTTAACATCAGGCTTTAGATAGGAGACATCAGTCTACCTTGTTTTATCTCCCGAACAAACTTGTCCTCAGAGGAAATTGTGAGTCCTGTTACTTTCTAGCTCTACTTCTCAATGCTTCTGCCAGTAGATTCCCCTGCAACCCATGTTGTGCGGCTTCAGAAACGATGTCCTGATGCCAGGGCACAAGTGAATGTCAGAATTGAGTTGTACAGTTCTTTCTGCAGCAATATGGGTGATAACATCTAAACTAGTGGATTTAGTTTATTACATTTTGTTTGGCAGATAAGTCGGGGAATGAAATCATCCTCATTGGCTGATCCAATGATGAGAGAGTGTCTCTACCAATGTCGTGCAACTGCCGCTGAGATCAGCATCCTTGTGGACCAGCAGCTAGGTGAGGAGAGAGCACAGATCCCTACGAATGGGCTGCTGTCCGGAGGGGAGGACATCCTTTTCGGAATGGTCACTTCTGCAGACAAGCGTGAAAATGCTGAAAGCCTGAAACACTTTTACCATGGAGCTGTACAAAACATGGCAGAGATGTTTCTCTCCACATTTTCTCTCCAAACTGCATATCCAAACTGCTTTTTGTGTTTAGGTGAGATGTACTGGTGGCCATGTATGCAACATAATTTTTCATGATAACGGCTGCAAGACAGCCTCTGAAATGGAATTCTCTACTTTGTTCACACAAATAAACATATGAAAAACTTTGTTGAAATTATCCCATCAAGTTTAAAAAGACTTGACAACTCTTTTAGGTACAAGTTTAGTATGTAATACTGATACAGTTACATTTCTTCATTTAAAACTAATCTTGTTTATCTAACTCAAAAAAGCAAAACAAGAATTATTTCTTTCATAGGCATTTGATTGTATAACATGACCTTGTAAAATTTTTATATTTTTGCTAATAGAAAAATCACAGTAGCTGTAAACATTTTTAATTCTATCTTGAATTTATATTATTACATAGTGAAGGACAAATGACAGGAGAATATATTTTACCTGTCTAATCGACATATAAATAACAGTACACCTTTCTTAAAACTAACATGGTTCTTCTATAGAGTTCTTAATAATTGTAGAAAAAACATAACACAAGACTTCTAAATATTTAATTAGTCCATTCTCACTTTTTGCAATAGAAATTAACATTTTAGATGTGGAAAATGACTTGGAAACAATGATTTTTAAAGATCTGTCATTAGCAATTCCTATCATTACCACCAATATTATTTATTAAACAAAGCTTTTGATCCCATTAGCAAAACTATTGCAAATATTACACTTGCCTTTTTATCCATATTTATCCTTACCATGAGAAACTAGTGTAGTACTCAGCAATGAAGCATAATCCTGCTGAGATTTAAGTAAAATATCAGTATTTTGTCACTGACTTTAATCACAGCAAGACTGATATGTTGGTTGAAAATTTGTCTACTGAAAATGAAAATTATCCTAAGAAAATACCATTCTATTTTCTGACCTACTACTTAAATCTGTGAGAAGGTGAGTGGTTACTGCATGCACATTGCCATATAACTGCAAGGGATATCAATTTCTTTATCGTTCATAAGCATCATTCTGTATTTGAAGCACATGCAGTGAAATTGAATGGATGTGACTGCATTTTTCTTGCACGTGAAAAGAAAAAGCAAAATGTCATTCATTTTGGCAATTGATTTCTGCTGGTTCCTTCAAAATCAAGTGATCACTTTGACCTTTTATGCTTTCTGCCTTGCTTTCTGTGCTAGTCTCTGATTATACATATTAGCTTGATAAGGTTGTTTGGTAGCACTTCTGGAAAACAGTCTTACACTTTAAGCCTGTTGACTTTGACTTACTGCTATGCATATCCAAAAAGGCATCTCCCTCAGCTCTCAATTGTTGTGAACCCTGAGCTGCCACTTCCCTCTGTAACACATATAAAAAAAATACAAATTTTCCTACTCCCACTAAAGAAAAACAAAAAAAAAGCATCAGTACTTCATTCTTAATAGTAGTAAAGACCTCCTCCTTTTTCATCTTTCTTAACTGCATTTGTTTTGATTAGATGTTTTCAATAAAAACAAATATGAAAGAAAAAAAGGAAAGATACCTTCTATCTGACAGGTGAAAAAGCATCCTGCACAAAAGTTAGGCTATATTATTACTGCTATATTGCAGTAAAAACTGAATAATAGTATTGCCAAATAGCATACAGATTGCTAGCTTTCTCATAGGCACAAGCAGTTGTCACATATACAGCAACAGAAGTTTAGATTTTAGCAATTTAATAAAATTCTTTCTGAACTGTATAAAAGAAATCTCCCCAAAGTACCCTGCTGACCCTATCCCCCACCTCCCCTCCCTAAAAAGTATCTGTAAGGCACCTTTAATGTTTTAGACACTTTTAAAGAAAGCATCTGCTCTTTTGCTGTCAGCAATTTCAATACTAAAGAAAGTTAATCTACTCACCGTGTCTGCCAGTGTGAGCCTAGTTCTGTCCGTCCAGTGCTGCTTCTCTACCTGCTTCCTCCCTTCTGCCTGTTACTGTATCTCTGGCGCTGTATGTACTTGCATCTAACTAGGGCTCCCTCTCTCCCAGCATCACTTTTAAGTCAGATGTGCAAGGAGCTGAAACGAAAGGGTATCTCTATCTGATTGGCTTCCTTTCGGTGCCCCTGATTAATAAGAAACGTCCCTCACTGAGAGAGATGTTGCTGCTGACAGAGCCGCAGTGCTCAACATGAGAAGGTTTGGGGCTGGGGGGGACAGGACGCCGGCTTTGCCAGCCGTACAGTGATTTGCAAGTGAATGCTGTGGGAGGGTTCAGAGAGGAGGGCTTTGTTAAGGGCCCTCTTATTAACTGAGGCTTAAATACAGAGACTCATGCTACCAGCTCAATTTGATCTGTATTCAGTTTTAATAATAAGGGTAAAGGCATGCCCATAACCTGTGAATTGTGTGGAGAAAAAATTTACTCTAATTATCTATACTAGCAATACAGTGCTATTTGTATGCACATACTCATTGAAGAATGCAAAATTGTCCTGTAACACTAAAACGGCAAATGATTTTAAGTTGAAAGAAGGCAAGGTGTGGGAGATTTCCCCCTGTACTCAATAGGTGTACAGCACTAGTGTCACTTACAGCTGTTGATAATGATGATCTTGTCACTGTATCTGGAAGTGGACATAATACAAAGTTGCAAAGCTTGTTTCAGGAATTGTGGCTAATAGTGTTCAGGTCATTCACAGAAATATATGGGTTTGCCATCAACAGTAACGAATTTCCTGTTTCCTGGTGCAGCCTGTGGGGGTACAAGTAATCACTGATGCCTACTATGTCACCAGATGTGCAATATTAGAGAGTATTGTGGTTTCCTTGAATTAGCATCTTCAATCGAAGCATAAGATGTCACCTCTTAAAATGGGAGAACAGGAGTATCCTAAGTTCTGGTTTTGGATCTGCTATTTCTGCATTTTTTTGTGGGTTTCTTGGTACTAATGACTATTCCAGCCATTGACATAAGATAAAGATTTGCAATGGAACTTCTAGGAACTGGTACTTTGCAATCACTTTCTGTACCAATAAACCCTGAAGATACCTTTCATCAGATGTCTGTTGAGGGCACCAGTAGAATAACATGAAATGCTGCAAAGTAGTTCTCTGGGCTTGTTGCAAAATTAATTTAGTATCAACATTTTCTCTTAGAAAGATGGATCATGAGGTTAGTTTCTAATTATGAAATATCATTAGGACTATGAGTTCAGTAATAGGGATGAAAGGAAGAATCTCTTTATTCTGGAGGATAAACTTTACTATAACAAAAGGAATGTTTACATCAAATAGCCAATTGAGAAACCTAAGTAGATTACTCCTTTTTCTTTATGCTTTTATTATTGCTTTAATACTACCATTGATGAGCTCAGCAGGCTCATATTCACTGTACACTGTTTTTAATGAGAACCATTTCACCATTAGATCCCATTTTAAATGATTAAGGGATTGATACAATTTCTATAGACATCAGTCAGAGCCTTTCCATTGATTTCAGTGGCAGTTAAATTGGACCCTGAATGAACTAAGTCTTCTCTGAGGATGCTACACATCCGTTAAAACAATATTTACATATGTGTAATGAAGTGCAGAATTTGGTCTAATATTTTGAAAAGCAAAAAACAAAATCCAGACCCAGAACAAAATCAATTACTGTACCTCAGCTAAAATGTATAAAGCACAGCTTTAATCAGTATTTCCATCCCACAGTCAGCCCACTTTAGCAGTGGAACTATTGGAAAAAAACATTTAGTATAATTTTTGTCTTGGTAATTAAATGGGAGAGTAAAAAGAAAAGCTACAGAGAAGTGTATATCTCTGGTGCCCTATGGTCTCAGTGTAGCCTTAAATCTTGGGGATTCTAAAAGATATTTTCTTAATAAGAAGATGTCTCAATTGTAAAAAGGCACAAGTAATGGTGCTACTTTTTTCACTGTATTGGCTTTTTTTTCCACTCTTTTGGCTGCTCTTTGGGAACATTGTGGCTATTCTAATCAATATTAGGAGACCATCCAGGTACAGAGGAATCCCTGAAACTGGAGAGATGCACAAAGAATCTTTGCACAATACTTCCTTGAGCTTTAGAAAGCATTATTCAGTGGCAGCTGGGGGACTGGCCTCTGCTTTAAAGGCAAGCATAGATCTGTTCAATACTAGGCAGAGGACATTCAGAGAAACAAGAATGGCTTCGTTTCTATTGATGCCGTCTGCAAGTTTGTAGTAAAACAAGCAACACTATTTATACTAGACAGCATAATGCCTGCTCTCTCACATATATTTTTCATGGTGTTGTAAATATGGCACAGTAACTACTGCAGGGGAAAAAAATTGAAATTATGTCCTATACATTCATAGAAAAAAAAGAAGCACTTCTAATGCAAACAGTGTTGCATGGTGGGATTAAAAAGTTTTGCAATATACACTGTAAATGGAAGATGCATCAAAAGTAGGCCAAAAAGGAAAAAGCGCAGGTGTGACAGCAAATAGGGAGAGATGGGTGGAAATCTGAGGCTGTATTCTAACATAGAGAAGGCTACTCCATACAGGGGAGGAAAACAAAATTCTCCTGAAAGAGAGTGGGCAGTGGAAAGAGCTATGGAAAAGCAGAAAGCGCACCAAAAGGGTAAGGCAGGATTGTTTTTATTGTAAGTCAGACTGTACTCCTGTTTTATGTCTTATGAAGTCTTTTTTGGAATCTGGTCTCTTCTCTTTGACTCCTATTCATCTTGCTTTCTTTACCTTCCTAAAGATTTGTCTCCTAGCGCCCATGGGAAGCAGTGATTACATACCCAATCTTTGTTGAAATTCTGAGCATTTCCTTATTTTACAGAGGCTAAGATCACCCAGCACTGTATGGAGTTGGGCTGGTTGCCATCTTAAATCATTCTGAGTTCAGTCCCTGGTTCCCATCACTTTTTCTCTTCCTGACATGTTTACACTTAACTTGCTTAGGCAAAACTAAATGCAAATAAAACTTCAGAAGAGGAAAGGAATAATCTATTTTTATCCCTAGGTTTTTCCACCTATATCCAGTCAGCAGATGATGTCTAGAAATCTGCCAGTGGGACTTCGATATCTCATACAATCTCTTCCCATGCTTCTGATAAGCCAAGGCAGGTCTGAATTCTCACAAATCTATGTTCCCATAGATGTCCTAGGGTCTGTAAGGAAAAATTGGTCTGGGGTTTGGTAGTAACAACTTCCCTTCAATATGCCACTTATATGAGTTTTTTCCATTGTCAGAAATGTTAAATATGTATTTAATCTTTGTCAAATAAGAGACTCTATGTGATGCCAAAAAAGAACAGAGCTGAACAGAACAGATCAAGAAGCACATAAATAAGAAAAGCTTCCCGAGATTCACAAGAATAAAGCTAACAGGTATGCAACTTTAGCTCTGTTCATTTTCACCGGAGTCTTTAAGATTCTGAAACATAAAGAAACTGGATCAAATAATTATCACTGGTTGAAACACTGGTTCTAAACACATCTGTATTTTCACTTAGTCAATCATTTCAAAAGAATGATATTCCTTCTTTTCCAGCTTTTATCCAAGTTTTCTTCTCTCTTTCTGTGAAAGAACTTTAAATGATTAATTTGTTAAAGAATATGAAGTGTATGACTTTGAAAGATTGCCAGAACATTACTAAATCAGACCTGGCAAGCAGTAGGTTTTGGCTAGCCCCCTTTGATATACATAGGATAGGGCATAAGAGAGAGAGTAATAAATCTTCTGCTCCTTTCCCACTTTGAATCCCTTCCTTTGGTACAATTACGCAAGGAACAGCCACTCTGTCTTGTCTGAAAGAGAATTACATTTCTGTATATGGCTCCAGGTTCCCAAGAAATACATGAGAGGAGGGAAGACATGTGCGTGGGACAGGGGAAGAACATGTAACAACACCAAAATATGGTAAGAACAATTAGACATTGCTAAACTTTGAGCTTTTTAAAACAAAGTGAAGTTAAAACACATATATAAGGAACCCTGTGCCACACAGACTATTGGATTAGGCTAACACATCTCCAGACATATTTGTGTTTCTGTTTTGAGAAATACAGTAGTAAAAGCTTTAGTTAAGAATATATGCAATTATCAGTTTTGTAGCTTAATCTGTATACTCTGTTTACAGCATTTTTAAGTAAATTAAATCCCTAAATTTGAATTTTTCCCAGCTTGGTAAAAACACAGTGATTTTTTTTAGATAGTTGGCACAAAATGATTGGAGTTATTTGCATATACACATATACATATGCATATGCATATTTACATACACGCACACCTTCTCCATTGATTTCTATGAGAAAGTTTGTTTATCTCAGTAAGTCAAGATTCAAAAGTAATATTAAATTAACTTGATTTCATGGGTTAAATAGGTAGAAAAACAGTTTTAGAAATCCTTAACAGTTTCAAATTTATTAAAATTTGCTTTGAAGGAATTTTTTTTTGTCATCCATAAATCAGTGTATTGATCACTTCTATCTTGCTTGCTTTCCTTGCTCTCCAGATAAACTGTTTCAAAATATTAAAATAAGATAAATCTGGGTTAGGTTTTGCCAAACTGCAGATTTAAAACATAAAGCTAGATTTTACAGCAGCAAGGCTTTAATGTTTTCTTAGCATTTAATCAGTTCAAATCTGGTAAAGATTTTGAAAGTACATAGTAACCAAGGTAACAGTGTAAAAATTAAAATGTTCTAATTTTCAACCAGTTTACCAAAATGATCATAGAAACATGATTTATTGCATACATAAAAAATAAAGTGCAGTATGCTTAAGTAGAAACAACAAATATTGGATGGAAGATACTAATGCATTAAGAGAAAGTGAAGATAAAGTAATGTACATGAAAGAGTGAGAGCCAGGCTGAGTTTCAAGTCATAGTTCTTTTATAAACTTATTTATTTAGCACTTTATTTTTCAGTCTCGTATAAATTTTTACGTGGATAATTAGACCTGGTCACCATCTTTAATACACATTTTTTGTTGGAAATGTTGGTTTGCTGAAACTAGTGACAGATATCAGTTGCTTCTTGTTTATTTCCTTTATCATTTTTTGTGGAGAAGATTGTGAGCATACAATTCCTGCAGGAAATGAAAACTTTCAAAGTTATTTAAATTCAATGTTTTGATTGACCTAATCCAAATAGATTTTCTGGAGGGTTTTTCTTTTTTACATCTGAGTCTGAAAAATATTTTGAAAATGTTTTACTTGGGGATAGGACTTCTTATTTCTCAGAAATTTTAAAATTCACATTGAATGAAAAATTTCTTGACCTCCCTACAGTAATTATCCAATTAATTGCAATAGTAAGACACTTTTATAAGATGTACTTGTGAAAAAATTAACTACATCTGCAGGGGTGAAATAATCAAGTTAAATATTCTTTTGGTACAAGAAATTAAGACAATAATTAGATTTGAGTATCCTGAATCCACTTTCTACTCAAAACAGCATCATCCTTACCTCCAAACATTAAGAAAATAGGATTTCTTAAATATTAATAAAAATATACAAGACTTCTGACCACCCCAACAGAGCATACATTGCAGCACAGGGTAGACCTCTACATATACTATTTAAAGAACAGAAAACCAGATCTACTATGATATTTAAGCACCTTCTAGAGAAAATAAGCATATAAACAAAGCACGTGATTCCTTTTAGAAACTCTGCCACTCCCATGAGCAGACATAACCCACCCTCACTTTTATATTATAGAAACATCACTCTGATGGGCCACAGCAAAACCCTCATCTTAGATCAGACACGCTGCTCTGAAACTGCTCTCACTCTCATTCTTGTGTGTACGCACACTCACACAAACACACACACAAACACACACATACAAACTACCTACCTACCTACGTATCTAACTGTTTCAGGGCCACAATGGCAGTCCTTGTGGTTTAGAAGAGACACAAGCAAAGTGCTGTGCAGTGTGAATGCCACCTGCTCGCTACAGAAACAACGAACCCTAGGCGGTGCAGGTGCACACATCTGTGGTATTTGGAATGCGTACTTATTTGTAGAGGTATATCTTAAATTATTAAAATTAATTTGTAAATATGACCCATAAAAATTATAATATTGAAAAAAAAATTAAAAAAGAATTTGAGTGGAATTTTAAAGTATTAGTGAAATTAGTGACTTAAAAAAAAAACCACTTTATTTTCTGAACATAAAAATAAATACTGTAGTATTTCTGACTTGCTAAGAAATAGCTAGAAAGTACTTTAGCTTCACATGAAATTTCCATCCTTAATTCCATAGCTAGAGTCCATATAAGCTTTGTGTGAACATTCAAAAATTTATCAAGATGAACTACTAACCCTCCAGCTGCCATTGCTTCATAAGCTTGATCCCTAAATTCTTTGCTTACAGTGTGTGACCTATGACAGTTGTGAAGAGTCAATGAAAAAAATCGTGAGAGGAGAGCTGTTTTCCTTTATTGTTGAAGAAGCAGCTGATTTAGAATAAAGAAAACAGCAGAAGAAACAACTTTATTTTTTTAAAGAAACAAAGCTGTCTGATGATGTTTTGCCTCTTGTTATGACAAAGGTAAAGAATGATCTTAAAATTGAATAAACTAACTCTCATTCTTTCTATATTGGGATAAATATACATGCATAAATAAGTCTATTAACAGGCATCTTTGTCTGTGTAGAGTATTCCCAGACCTCTTCCATGTTCCTGTCTGCTTAAGGATGTAAAACAATGCATAAATGCATAATCTTCACAGCACATGCCATTGCTGTCCTCCATCAGTTTGGCAAATGTCTATTCTTTTTACATCAGGTTATTTAGATGAACTTCTTCACCTTCTGTGTGGTAATACTCAAGTTCCCTTCCTTTACAGTCCTTGGAGCTCAACCAAAATCTGTAATTGTGCTGTAACTGGATCTTGAGATGGAATTAATTTCACCTGTTTTACTAGTCGAGAAGTTAGGCAGCTACTTTAAGCTATTTCATCTATAATCATTGGAAGGAGAAAGAGGTCTCCAGAGGAAGATTCATCCCATTTCAAGATAGCTATCTAAGATATTGGCAGAAAATTTGAGTTGCTAAGCAACCTCATCTGGATTTTTTTTCTTTCTCTCAGTTGATTATGGAGGGAACCCTGCTCAGAAGCTCAACTGTTTGCTTAACTTTCAACCGCTGATGATAGGTGAGATGAATCCTGTCCTCAAGTTCCGGCTCCTGGATTTCTGAAATGTCTGTGATTCATGATGCTAATTATTCAAGATTCATTTTTTCCCCTAACATGTTCTTAGAGTATGTTTCTAATCATCATGATTGGGAGGAAAGAATAAAAGTGCAACTGAAAAAGAGGGCAAGAAAGAAGAGTTTAGCATGTTATTATTTGTTTGAAAATATGATGGCCTCTCACTGTTTTCTCAGAGGTTGGCTTTGCCATGCTGCTCAATTGCAAAAAGGTAGCTATACAGATCATACAAATGTAGCAATACTGAGAGAACAAGCAGTGCTATTAACCAGTTTGACCTGGTCAAACCAATTAGATTGATGGAACCATAGATACATTCTACTACCCATGCATACACAGGAAGTCCACAGATGATGAATATTTTTCTGATAAAATATTTTAGAGTAGAAAAACAAGCAAACAACAACAAAACTAGTTTGACAATACCAGTAGACTTCAACGAAACATTTTGAATTGTTCAAGATTTCACCAAAACACAACCAGGAAGTTAAAGAAACATGATTTGGCCTTTGGGTAGTTCTTAGGGCAATCAGAGAGTTCCTGGGCTTTCGTAGTTCATTGAGATTTGAGAACTCAGCAAGTCTTGGAGACAGCAAGGCCTAAGAGCCCCAGGCCGGAGCTGTGGTAGTGAGGAAAGACAGTGTCCATGCCTTGAGCTGGGGTATGTGGCTTGAGTGACAGACAGTATTCTCTGAAGGCAACACTTCCTGATGCCTTGTGTAGGCTTCCCCAATGGGAAGATATCTTAAAGTACATGAATAAATCACTTGGCTCATGTCTTTTGAAAAAGCAGGCCATTTTGATATTCTGAAGAGTCTGTGTTTTTTTTTTAGAATATTTCATCCCCTTGATTTTTTTAAATTATTAGCATTTCTGCCTTGAATTTTGATTTGGAAAAAAAACCACCCTACTTAACAAATTACTTAACAAATTCTGTTACTTAACAAATTACTTAACAAATTCTATTTCAGTCAACTCTAATAGCATTGCTCTCTCTAATAGGAGGAGAGTAAGAGAGAGAACTAATATTATACTCTCATATTTATATGCCTCTTCTTTTATTATGCAAACCCCTATGCCTTGTTTTATGGGACTATGATCTACACAGTGCTTAGTTTCCTGGCCTTATTTTCATAAAACCGTGATTGATTTAATGTGAATTTATCTTAACTAGGAAAATTGTGTGGCTTCAAGTCCCATGTAATCAGTTTTCTCTAAACAAGACGCATTTTTGGTAAATGTTACTCTAACCACAGCAGGATAATTTAAAAGGAGAGCCCCTTACAGAGTGCTCTGTGTAAGATCAACCATTCTTTATAAATATCAGAAACAATACTGTCTAGATTAAATAGAATTCCTGGATATTACCAGGAGGTTAATGGAAAACCCATAACCATATTTTGTAAGTGTGCACACAGCGACACTTGAACTTATAGAAGTTAGCATAAAAATGCTATATTTTTGTCCTGGTTTCATGGGATAAAATTTATAAAAGCAAGTTTCTGTTAGATTTTGTTTCAGTTTGTGGCCAGCCATGGTGATCAAGGGCAGCTGACCCAGGCTGGCCCACAGATGTGTTCTGTATCATTAACATCAAGTTCACTACAAAAGGCAAAGCTTGCTGGGGAGGGGTGGCGGCTTTTCTTTCTCCTCTCCTCTCCTCTCCTCTCCTCTCCTCTCCTCTCCTCTCCTCTCCTCTCCTCTCCTCTCCTCTCCTCTCCTCTCCTCTCCTCTCCTCTCCTCTCCTCTCCTCTCCTCTCCTCTCCTCTCCTCTCCTCTCCTCTCCTTGCTGCAACTCTGTAGCTAAGTATAATTTTGTGTGTTTTGGATTGTCATTGATATTGGTTTCTTTAGTTTATTAAATCTGTCTAACTTTAAACCCACAAGTCTCCCTCCTTTTCCCAATATCCCTTCCTTAGTCTGGGAAAGGGCATTGGGTGAGAGTGCAACTGTTACTGTTTAGCCCTGGGTGCGAGCTAAATGAAGACAATATTTTATTTACTTATTGTTTTTACATGACCTGAAATCAGACTGTTTTCTGCTGTTTTCTAAGCACCTTAAGTGAGGTATGGAGATAGGAAAAAAAACAGCAGGAGGGAGCATAGCTCACAATAAGGATAAAAATAAAAGAGACAGATGAAAGGAAAATATATTAGATAAATGCATCCAAATGTGAGGCCTGATCATCTGGTTATTTTGTTGTCTAGTATAGCATCCAAAATTTATTCAGAATCAGAAGATATTTGCATATTAGTGAAAAACAATATACAGTGCTCCAAAAATGCATTATCCTGAGAGGTACAGAACAGCTCAAGCTTCAAAATATTGTCCTGGAGTGAATAGATATCCTCTTAGGATGAAGGCTAGATGGAGTAGTGGAGTACTTTGCTACTGAGTCCTCCAAAGAACAAAATAGTTGTTACTTCAGCAGACATACAACACAGTGGTTTACATGTAGCCAGCTTTATACACTTGTGTTTGAATGAGTCTCTAACACTATGTTGTGACAGTTGGTCTTTATTATTATTATCTATTTCTATTTTTGTGGTGAATAGAGAGCTTTTGTAGATCTCAGGAACATAATATACTAGATGCTTTGAAAGTATGCTGTAAGACAGTGTTTTTATGTTATTTAATATACAGTTTAAATAGCCAAAGATCTCTTAGTGGAAGGGATGCGAAGGAACAGCACATACGAAACTATACTGAAATGACTCCTCTCATTTGTACAGCAGCTTAGGGGAGGGATGGGAGGACTCAGCTCTCCACATTCCTCTTTGTGTTCTGTGTCTCCCCTAGACCATAATGCTGATTTCAGACCACTTTACAGGAACTTGTTCAAAGCTTAATTGTGGCCACATTGTCCTGGTTAGTGGGAATGGAATATGTACCTTCTGCTCTCTGACGCATCAGTTAGCACTTCAGCAGTGCACTGACTGCCAGTTGAGCAGCAGCAGCAGGTTTTGCCATTTGGATTTGCTTTTGGATTTTTCTGGCTTTTTGTTTTTTGTTGTTGTTTGCAGCGGTTGTTTTTTTGTGTGCGATCTTTTTGTGGTACAATCCAATGGACCACTTGCACCTAGATGAGGGTTTTTTTCTCAAATAGTCATAGATTGTCAGACCACAATCTGTGAAAATGTAGCATACCTTTGACAATGTTGAGCTACCTTCCATCTTGTCAGGAGACATTCAGTATTTCTCAGCTCTAACCATTGCATTCAGTGGCCAAAATACTATGACACACATTATTCAGGAAGCTAAAGTAGTGATAGCACAGCTCCATCTGCTTGCACGTTTTGGCCAGTTGCAAATCACAGCGCACACATGAATATATTCAACTTCTACCAGCTTCCCATTTCTTTCCCTTTGGAGCCCTTCTCTCTTTGAGACAATTATTTATTATTGAATTTAAAAAGTGCTCAGAAGGAGTCCCACCCCCCAAGATCAAAACTCATGAATCCAGATACTGGAATTAAAACAAAACACATCCAAAGAAATCACTCTGAAAAGATGAGCCAGACAAACTAAATGGCAGTATTTCTGAGCTTAGCTGTTGTGCACATCAATTTAAAACTTTGCTTTGGAACAAATAAAGAAGAAAACTTAAAATTATAGCTACATCAGCTGTAGCAGTAGTGAAAATTAAAAACCCAAACCAAATCAAACCACCTTTCTTGAAAGCCTGAGGTAAAGTATGGGAATAAGCAATACAAAACCAAAATGATGTGTTGCAATAACTAAGCTGCCAGTAGCATTTTTTCCTCATTTTTTCCACATTTTGTTAGCAAATAATTTATATATCCTATAAGTAAGAGGACACCATTTTCCAATAACCTTAGTTATTTCTGAGTACTGAGTCTGTAATTTTGATTGTAGAAATATATTTTGGTAAATTCAAATATTAAGATTTTTGAGTAAGAATGTTTATTGCTCAAATTTCAATAAGGATTTTTGTTATAAAGTTTCAATGATGATATTGTCCAGTTGTTAACAAGAAATCATCTTCATTACATACATAAAAATTATTGTATACCTTGAGCATGAGCATAAGCTTAGCTACTTAGTGCATGTGTTGTTAATAACAGTGAACCCTCTTCTATTCTCTCAAGCCAAGTCAAGCAGAGAGCTGAGGACACTTTAGTAAGGAAATCTGCAGGTTAGAGACCCTCACAGCTGATCAAATAGATAACAAAGGATAAACGTCTTTACTATAGTGGTGTCATTTTACTGTTTTAACATAGGGTTTGCTGACTTTTCTATTGCAAATATAATCTTGCAGGCTTCTCCAATTGTTTAGAAAAATGACTGAGTAATGCTTAGTTTGAGTGTAAGAACTCAGCAGAATGAAAGAAATGCCTATCTTTTAATCTCAGTGCATTCAGCTTTAGCCACATTGTACCATTCTCTTGGTATAAAATGTGCAGATTCAGTCACTGACCTGATCTTACCATATTGCCAGTCACAATTCTTCTCTCCAGGGACTGATATGGGTCCTGCTGAGAAGACTCAAAAAGAGCAGCCACCCTTTTGTTGGCCCCTTTAAACCAGAGGCTTGGTGCAATCCTGCCTCATCACTTGCTTTCCTGTTACTGCTCTGCTCTTTTCCTCCTTCATCTGAGAAGTAGCAACAGGACTTTCATGCTCCTCCCCAGTCTGAGCCATAAGTGCCACTTTGCTGCCCTTTAGCTTGAAACTGGATGTTTTATAGCACACAAAACCAAACAGTTGGAGAGCTGTTAAAAAGGGGGCTCTGAATGAAAAGAATTTCCTCTGCAGTATGACTCTGAAGAGCTTGTATTGTAAAATTAATTCTCTCCTGCAAAGCTACAAAGCTAGTGCAGCCAAAGGGTCCTTCATGTCAGGGAAGATGCAATGATCTTTTATCCCTCAGACCTGTGGTCAGAATCGATACAGGGACTAGCTTACCAGTGGCTGCTGGATTTCCTCCAGTGTAAGTCCCATTCTTTTCAAACCACCCTCTGGGATTTTTTTTCAAGATTCCCTTCTCTTTTATAAGTTCTAAATTATTTGTCTTGTTGGCTTTCAGACCTTCTGCCAAGCTTCTTAAAAGATGAAATGAATTTGCTTCCCTTTGAAGTTAGGGATGTATTCAGAGTGAGAAAAGAATTTGATGATATTCTACATGTCACTGATTAGCTTTAAACTATGTATTATCACTGTTTTTAACTACAGCGCCATTCATAATCCTAATGAAAAAAGGAAAAAAAAAAAGTCCATCTATGTGCAACTTTCCCCCAGGACAAACACTGTTGTTTGCCTTAAAGGGAATGTAAACCCTAGAGAAATTAGACCACTGCTGAAACTCGATCTGTGTCAAGCTGCCTAAAATTGTTTGTGGTACTGTAGACCAAAGTGAGGTCTCCTGGGAAATGGCTTGATGTGTCAGAAGAAACATACGGTCTGTATGCGCTACTGTTCCAGAGACATTAAAGACCTCCTTGATAGATTAATTCTATCCAAGAGCTATGCCAGCCTCGCTGTGATAATTCTGACACATTTCACTTTAGCTGAAAGGAGAGCCACATTCATTTACTCAAATGTAATTTCTCATCTGACTGACGGTTGTTGCATTTAGAGATTAAAAATATTCCAAACCTAGAACACTTCACCTGTTGACATCTTAGCACAAACAGCAGACAATCATACAGCATCAGATTAATAGGGCTTCAGGGCAAATTTGCTTTATTCTGACAGTTTCTGTTTCATTCTGGTGAGTTCCTCTGTTGCCATAAGGTTTGCTTTCATTAGTTCATTTTTAATAAACAATTAGATTATTGATGTACAAAATGTAAATAATAAACATGGGGTAAACATGCAAATAGCTAACAAAAAATGTCCACATATTTAAAAAAATAACACGGTTTTGTTTGTCTAAAACACATTTAAGGAACTGTTTATTTAGGATTTATTGTTATTGCCATGATTAGTTCTTGCTAGTCATGTACTGAATATATAGTACCATTTCTCCCATCTCTCTCATAATGAATGTATTATTTAGATTTACAAACCCAATGATATAAATATGAGTTGGGCTTCAAAAAAGTGCAGAGTCAAAGCACATTTTTAATAATCACACAAGAATTTACTAGTCTTCTGATTTTCTTTTTTTCTTAGCTTTCTGGGGAAGTCTTGTATGTTTAGTTTGTGTGTGATGCTTCTTAAATTCAAAAATTGCCTTTAAGCACACTCACAGATGCATGCTTCTCATCTTATTGAGGAGAAGTCAGTTTGCCATGGCTGTTCTCTGTGGAGATTCAGAGATCTAGCAAATAGAGCTGACTCTAATAGAGTTGACTCTAATATTTTTAACTATCTTTTGGTATCAAAAATACCTTAATTGAAAGCCAATGAATAGTTTAAAAGAAAATTACCAAAGTAAATCAACGTATTTTAAAGCAACCAGTGGGTTTTTTTGTTGTTGTTGTTGTCTATGCAAAACACAATATGTGAAACTAAACTGGGTATGGACTGAAGGATTAGTCAGCTCTCACTATTTTATTTTGGGGATTTTGACTTTTCTAGCCTCATCTTAGATGGGAAAATTTTTGATATGTCAAAAATTCTCAAAGGACAGGAAAATTGTTTCCTGACAGTTGTACTGATATGATCAAGTTTGTATAGCTTTAGGCTATAGATGAAGATATCCTTCCAAATCTTTGAAACTGGTGTATAGCAGAATATTATAGAATATTTTTCAAAGTAGCATGGAAAAAGAGTAACTATATTCATAGTAAACGAATATGATATTTTAAGTATATGTTTAAAATTGAACATAAACTTCTAGTCATGATAGTGTTATTATTTAAGCCTACTGGATAGGGTAATACAATAACACTTTTTTTTTTTTTTTGCCACTGAAAGATTTGCTCATTCTCCTTTTTATATATACTAGCGTTGTCAATGTACCATTATCATTGCTTTCCATCTAATTACTTGTTCAAGATAATAATAAAATTGTGCTCTCACATATGAATATTTTATGAATTATTGCCCTGTTACACACTAAAGCCACCTTGTAACACATCACGAGCTTCAAAAGAAGAAATAATGCATGCTACTGAAGATAGACTGAGCAGTGTTCTGTGTGGTGAGCAAGCACATCATACTTTCAGATCTCTGTGAGAAAATTCAGAAGTGTTGGAATATGTGTATAGAAGGGGTTGCTTGTTTGTTTTTCTGTGTTTTTTTCAGTCTTCTAGTACTTCAGCAAATCAGGCGGTATGTTTCAAACAGCATCTGGTGAGGTGTCTGATGATATCACGTTGTAATGTATACTACATGACTTGGCTTTCAGGATGCTCATGGTGAGATCACCCCTCAAGGATGGCAAACCTGCATTAAAAAAAGAAGGAAACCAAATAACTCAGCAAGATCACACTGCAAGTACAGCAAAGAGAATGAGCAGAGAGGTGCCAGAAGAAGTCATCTTTCACACTGGGCAAAGAAAGCAGTCCATGCACTTCGAGAACCATTAACTTATTTATGAATTAGTGAAAAATTGATACTTACTTGCTAAACTTTAAAGAGGCAACTTGACACCCAATTCTGTCTTGAGTACTCATTGGTTAATGCTTTATCGCCTAAGCACATTAGCACCTCGTAGCATTGCCATGGTTTATAGGGTGATACAAGCAGTACATTCCCTGGCAGAAAAGTTTGAAGCTTTCTCAAACACTTTGGTGTGTACTCTGACTGCAATGTGCAGAGCAATTCCAGATTCCTTGAAATAGTAGTGTTGCAGCCTGCTCCTTTCCATCTGTAAACACATTCCTGTGCTGAGTCCTTGTTCAAACCACTTCTTTTTACCAAACACTGGAGCAACTAATCTATAATATTCCTAATATTAGGAATATAAAGTCTGATAAACCATAATGATAGCAGTTGAAGTGTCAATGACTGGTCTAGAGTGCATGATATTTGTGATAATGGGAAATTTGATGCCTCTTTTTTGGAAAGAGTCAGATAGATATGTTTCTTTTATTTAACTTTGTTTCCTTGCTTTTGCTTTCTGAAATAAACTATGCACATAGCAACCTTAACTGCTTCAGAACAAAATATATGCGTATGATCCATTGTAAGCGATTGGATTTCACATCTTACAATTCTTTTTCTGAATAAACTGATGCACGTTTTCTCTTAGTTCATGGATACATTAGGACAATTGCATGCAGGACAACAATGTATTAAGGTTTATCTGTGCTTTAGGCTGTTAAAAATATGCAAAATTTGGGAGGATTAGTCACTTGTCCATGGTTTCTGACGTCCTGAAGCCAGTTGGGGTAGGCATACCTGCTATAGCTTGGTTGGATGCTTCAGTCTTACTCTTCACAAGTAGATCAAGAGTACAGTATGTGCACACTGGTTCCACGGCTTTCTAGGTGCATCTGAACTGCTGATGTATGGTGAATTGCATGTCTGAATATGGATGGAATATGTCATGTACATTAGTTACCCTATATGCGCAAGAGTTGTGTGTACAGCACATGTGTTAGTAGTTTCTTAATCACAAACAAAAGTATGGGTCTTTGTCCTGGTTTGGCCTAAACCAGGCCGATTTTCCTTTCAGTGATTTTTACTTTCAGCTAAGTCTCCTCTAAGTAACTGCACTTTCTGAAACTAATTGCATGTTTTTGCGGACAGTGTCTGCTTCCAGGACTGATAACGCTCGAAGTTTGTAGTTATCACTGAGGCACCGGTAGGGATGTTGTGCAGAAAGGCTCTTGCTGTACTTGTTCTTGAGAGAAACCAAGGTCACTGCTGAATTCCTCACTGCTTACGAGTGAAGAGCCGAAGGGGGGTCGCAGCTGCAGGGGGGAGCGGACAGGGCAGGTGACCCAAAATTGACCAACGAGGGTATTCCATCCCATACATGTCATTCTCAGTATAAAGCGGGGGGATCACGAGGGTCTCGCTCTCTTTCTGCTATGGCCGGTGTCCAGGGAGGACTCCGTCTGTTTTTCCTGCTGCCCCCGATCCCGATCCGTGCGTTCCTGAATCCAGCTCTCGACCATCGCTAGGCCCAGGCTGGGCCTTCCCGGAGCCTGCCCTGCAGTGCCGGTGGTGACATGGCTGACTTCAGGGGAGCTCAGTCTTGGTTTTGTATATATATTTGTATATATTTGATTATTTCTATTATTATTATTATACTTTTTTTTCATTATTATAGTTTATTAAAACTGTTTTAATTTTCCAACCCAGAAGTCTCTCTCCCTTTTCCCTTTCCCTTTCCCTCTGGGGGGAGAGGGGGGGATAACAGAGGGCATCTGCCGCAGGTTTAATCGCCAGCCCAGCTTTAAACCGTGACAGATTTATTGGCGCCCAACGTGGGGCACGAGAGAAGCTCCGACAGGTTGCTCTGATAAGTCGAATCCCAGCTCCAGTGGGAGGAGACCCGGAGAGCTCAGCTGAGAGAGTATCAGAGTTCTTCCTTTGAGATTTACGAGGGGTTGGAAATTAAAACAGATAGCTAAGATGGTAATGTCATTTGTGAGCCTTGTGTTACCTCTTCTCTTTATAAAGCTTGTTTTAGAGTTACGTGTAATGATACCTTACTTGCCGTATGCGCTGTGTGTTAGTGCTTGCATGTGGTTTAACAGGGCGTGCTGGTCGAAATGTGTCGTTTCGGTATGGGTTGTGATACTGATTTATGTCGTGATAAACTGGGCAGTCATTATTCCGATTTCTTATCTCTATGATACAATGATGGGCAGCTTTAATCGCGAATCCGTAGCTGCGCACACCGGGCGTCTTTTAACTGATTTTGATAGTATCTGCTCCTTTTTTGCCAAGCTGATTCCTGCAAAATTCGAACAGGGCATGTTGTTATTTTCGTGTGTCCTGAATGCATTACTGGTGTGCTATGTGATTAGATGTCAGTGCAGCAACAGCGGGAGGTATCACGCTGCCCCTGTAACCAGGAGAAAACACCGAAAGAAATCAGCTAGTAAAGTGAAGGATGATGACTCAGAGCCTTCTAAGGCAGAGCCAGCACAGGACCCAGGTGAAGGCCCTTCTCAGTCAGAGTCAGGGCCTGACACAGAGGGGGGTTTCCTTGATCGTCTTTTTAAAGAAGGCCCATTACACAAGAAGGACAAGAAAGGTCCTTCTAAAGCAGAACAATCACAGGAGGACTCGGACTCGGAAGTAGAGATAACCTACCACTCCTTATCCCTGAAAGAACTGCGAAATATAAGAAAAGATTTTAGTCGTTATGACGGTGAGCCAATTATTACCTGGTTGCTCTGATGCTGGGATAATGGGGCAGATAGCATAGAATTGGATGGTAGAGAAGCCAGACAGTTGGGATTCCTGTCCAGAGATGGTGGTATTGATAAGATGCTTCCAAGAAGGTCGAACAGTATCAGTCTCTGGAGGTGACTCTTGTCAGCTGTAAAGAGCAGGTATCCCTATAAAGATGATGTTATGAGCCACCTAAGCAAATGGACCACTATAGAAAAAGGTATTAACTACCTTAGAGAACTAGCTGTGCAAGAGATCATTTATAAACACCCTCAGGACATTGTAGATCCTGAAAATCCTGATGAAGTGGAATGCAACCGATCCATGTTCCGGAAGGTTGTGAAGAATGCTCCACCAACACATGCCCATACATTGTCAATATTATTCTGGGGAGAAGATGCTATGGCACGACCTAGTGTGGGCAAAATGGCTAACTATATGCGACAGTATGAACATAGTATTTCTTCCCCACTGCAGGCCAGTGTCTCGGCTGTGGAAAAACTGACTAAGGAAAACAAGGACTCATTTAAACAACTGTCAGACAAATTGTCCAGGATCGAGAATAAACTTGACTCTCTACCTACACAGGCCCGTGTTGCAGCCTTTAGGAGGAAACGCCCTCCTACTGGACCGGCTCAAAGGAAACGGAACACGTCACGAGGTATCCTGTGGTTTACCCTACGTGATTATGGGGAGGACATGAACAGATGGCACGGACAACCTACCAGTACCCTACAGGCACGAGTACGTGAGTTGCAAGCTAACAGAAATACCAGAGAGAATTTTCCTAGGAGGATGGCTGCTCCAGTTACCAATGAGCAGGACCCCAGTCAGGGTAGATGGGCCTCAAATCCCTTTTTTCCAAGAGTGAATAGGGGAAATGAAGGTCCAATCCCCGTGAGCTGCACGAATCCAGTCTTTAATTAGAGGGGCCCTGCCTCCAGCCAGGAGGAGGAGAGGGATAACCGGATTTATTGGACTGTGTGGATTCGATGGCCTGGCACATTAGAACCACAAAAGTATCGAGCCCTGGTAGACACTGGTGCACAGTGCACCCTCATGCCATCGAATCATAAAGGGACAGAATCTGTCAGTATCTCGGGAATAACAGGGGGATCTCAAGAGTTATCTGTATTGGAGGTCGAAGTGAGCCTAACTGAAAACGAATGGAAAAAGCACCCCATTGTGACTGGCCCAGATGCTCCGTGCATCCTTGGCATAGACTACCTTAAGAAAGAGTATTTTAAGGACCCAAAAGGATATAGATGGGCCTTTGGTGTAGCAGCTGTAGAGACTGAGGACATTAAACAGCTGTCTACCTTGCCTGGCCTCTCAGAAGATCCTTCTGTTGTGGGGTTGCTGAAGGTTGAAGAACAACAGGTGCCAATTGCTACAACGACAGTGCACCGACAACAATATCGCACCAATCGAGACTCCCTGATCCCCATTCATAAACTGATTAGACAATTAGAAAATCAAGGAGTGATTGGCAAGACTCGCTCACCCTTTAATAGTCCTATATGGCCAGTGCAAAAGTCTAATGGAGAATGGAGATTAACTGTGGACTATCGTGGCCTAAATGAAGTTACACCACCTCTGAGTGCTGCTGTGCCAGACATGCTAGAACTTCAATACGAACTGGAGTCAAAGGCAGCCAAGTGGTACGCCACTATAGACATTGCTAATGCCTTTTTCTCTATTCCCTTGGCACCGAAGTGCAGGCCACAGTTTGCTTTTACCTGGAGAGGTATCCAGTACACCTGGAATCGACTGCCCCAGGGGTGGAAACACAGTCCTACTATTTGCCACGGACTGATCCAGACTGCACTAGAAGAGGGTGGAGCTTCAGAACATTTGCAATATATTGATGACATCATTGTATGGGGTGATACAGCAGCAGAAATTTTTGACAAAGAGGAGAAAATCATTCAAATTCTTCTGAAAGCTGGTTTTGCCATAAAAAGAGGCAAGGTCAAGGGACCTGCCCGGGAGATCCAGTTTTTAGGGATTAAATGGCAAGATGGGCGTCGCCAGATCCCGATAGAGGTGATCAACAAAATAACAGCTATGTCCCCACCAACTAACAAAAAGGAAACACAAGCCTTCTTAGGCGTTGAGGGTTTCTGGAGAATGCATATTCCAGATTACAGCCAGATTGTACGCCCTCTTTATCAGGTGACCAGAAAGAAAAATGATTTTCAGTGGGGCACTGAACAACAACAGGCTTTTGAACAGATTAAACAAGAAATTGTGCATGCAGTAGCCCTTGGACCAGTCCGTATGGGACAAGATGTTAAAAATGTGCTCTACACCACAGCTGGGGACAATGGTCCTACCTGGAGCCTCTGGCAGAAAGTGCCAGGGGAGACTCGAGGTCGACCCCTAGGATTTTGGAGTCGAGGATACAAGGGCTCTGAGGCCAATTACACCCCAACTGAAAAAGAGATACTGGCAGCATATGAAGGAGTTAGAGCTGCCTCAGAGGTAATTGGTACTGAAGCACAGCTTCTCCTGGCACCCCGATTACCAGTACTAGGCTGGATGTTCAAGGGTAAGGTTCCTACTAGTCATCATGCAACTGATGCTACATGGAGTAAATGGATTGCATTAATTACACAGAGGGCTCGAATAGGAAACCCTAATCGCCCAGGAATCTTAGAAGTGATCATGGACTGGCCAGAAGGCAAAGACTTCGGAATGCCACCAGAAAAGGAGGTGACACGTGCTGAAGAAGCCCCACCGTATAATGAACTACCAGAGGATGAAAAGCAGTATGTCCTGTTCACCGATGGATCCTGCCGTCTTGTAGGAAAGCATCGGAAGTGGAAAGTTGCTGTATGGAGTCCTATACGACGAGTCACAGAAGCCACAGAAGGACAAGGTGAATCAAGTCAATTTGCAGAGGTAAAAGCCATCCAGCTGGCTTTAGACATTGCTGAACGAGAAAAGTGGCCAAGGCTGTATGTTTATACTGACTCATGGATGGTGGCAAATGCCTTGTGGGGGTGGTTAAAACAGTGGAAGCGAAGCAACTGGCAGCGTAAAGGTAAACCTATTTGGGCTGTTGAACTGTGGCAAGATATTGCTGCTCGGCTAGAGAAACTAGTCGTGAAGGTACGTCATGTAGATGCTCACGTACCTAAAAGTCGGGCAACTGAGGAACATCGAAACAACCAACAAGCAGATCAGGCTGCTAAAGTGTTCCAAATAGATTTGGACTGGGAACATAAAGGTGAACTATTTTTAGCTCGGTGGGCTCATGACACCTCAGGTCATCAAGGGAGAGATGCAACATACAGATGGGCTCGTGACCGAGGGGTGGACTTAACTATGGACTCTATTGCACAGGTTATCCATGATTGTGAAACATGCGCCGCAATTAAGCAAGCCAAACGGTTAAAACCTTTGTGGTATGGGGGGCGGTGGTTGAAATATAAATATGGGGAGGCCTGGCAAATTGACTACATCACACTCCCTCAAACCCGCCAGGGTAAACGTTATGTACTTACCATGGTGGAGGCGACCACCAGATGGCTGGAAACATACTCTGTGCCCCATGCCACTGCCCGGAACACTATCCTGGGCCTTGAAAAGCAAATCTTGTGGCGACATGGCACACCAGAGAGAATTGAGTCGGACAATGGTACTCATTTCAAAAACAGTCTCATAGATAACTGGGCCAAAGAGCATGGCATCGAATGGGTATATCACATCCCCTATCATGCACCAGCATCTGGGAAAGTTGAACGGTATAATGGGCTGTTAAAAACTACCCTAAAAGCAATGGGGGGTGGAACCTTTAAAAACTGGGATAAGCATTTGGCACAAGCTACCTGGCTAGTTAACACCAGAGGATCTATCAACCGAGCTGGCCCTGCTCAGTCAGACCTTTTACATACAGTAGAAGGAGATAAAGTCCCTGTGGTGCATGAAAGGAATCTGTTGGGAAAAACTGTCTGGGTTCTTCCTGCTACGGGCAAAGGTAAACCCATTCATGGGATTGCTTTTGCTCAAGGACCTGGATGTACTTGGTGGGTGATGCTGCAGGATGGTGGAGTCCGATGTGTCCCTGAAGGTGATCTGATCTTGGGTGAGAATACTTAATTCTGAACTGCATGATGTTAATTGCTGCATAATACTAACAGTGTTCATAAGTGTCTTCCGGGTTGAAGCAGTGGTGATGAGACTGGAGCTAGCTGCAAGTGGCGTCCAGTAACCTCCTCGAGACTGACATCTTTAACCTGCAACCCGTGGGCACGAACTGTGACAAAGCTCATACCATCTCTCCTACCCTGGGAGACTCCTAGCCAGATGGAAACCCACAATCCTGAACTAAATGAACTTGATGAACTTTTTTTTTTTCTGTATAGATATGAATCATAAACTAATGTTATCTGTATATATTTTAAAATGAAAAGTTAGTGGTGATCTGAGTATGACGTGAATGGTATGGAATAAGGGGTGGAATGTCCTGGTTTGGCCTAAACCAGGCCGATTTTCCTTTCAGTGATTTTTACTTTCAGCTAAGTCTCCTCTAAGTAACTGCACTTTCTGAAACTAACTGCATGTTTTTGCAGACAGTGTCTGCTTCCAGGACTGATAACGCTCGAAGTTTGTAGTTATCACTGAGGCACCGGTAGGGATGTTGTGCAGAAAGGCTTTTGCTGTACTTGTTCTTGAGAGAAACCAAGGTCACTGCTGAATTCCTCACTGCTTACGAGTGAAGAGCCGAAGGGGGGTCGCAGCTGCAGGGGGGAGCGGACAGGGCAGGTGACCCAAAATTGACCAACGAGGGTATTCCATCCCATACACGTCATTCTCAGTATAAAGCGGGGGGATCACGAGGGTCTCGCTCTCTTTCTGCTATGGCCGGTGTCCAGGGAGGACTCCGTCTGTTTTTCCTGCTGCCCCCGATCCCGATCCGTGCGTTCCTGAATCCAGCTCTCGACCATCGCTAGGCCCAGGCTGGGCCTTCCCGGAGCCTGCCCTGCAGTGCCGGTGGTGACGTGGCTGACTTCAGGGGAGCTCCGTCTTGGTTTTGTATATATATTTGTATATATTTGATTATTTCTATTATTATTATTATACCTTTTTTTTCATTATTATAGTTTATTAAAACTGTTTTAATTTTCCAACCCAGAAGTCTCTCTCCCTTTTCCCTTTCCCTTTCCCTCTGGGGGGAGAGGGGGGGATAACAGAGGGCATCTGCCGCAGGTTTAGTAGCCGGCCCAGCTTTAAACCGTGACAGTCTTATTCATTTAGGTAGGAGAACTTACACTACTCCTTTCTACAAAAAAGATACCTAAATAAGTCCTTTTTGAGTGAAAAATAGCACCATCAAAAAGTAGTCTGAAAATTGCTTATGTTTTGTTGGAAGATTTAAGTGACAATTCAAACAAGAATATTTTTCCTTTAATTTAAAATTTGAAAACAATTTAACAAAGCAATCCTGTTATTCTTCTGAAGCTCCTTTTTGTTTCCTAGGTTTTTAATTTCTTTAAATTAAAACTAAAATAAGAATCCAGAAAGCATAAACTCTCCATGGAAACCACTTTTGATTCAAAATTAATTTTGTATGTCAGGAAAAACTGATTGATAGAAAAATTTCAGTTGTCCATAGCAAGAAGACATCCCAGAGTCTAAACTAACAGAATGTTTTCAAGATTCTGATTATATAAACCATTGACCTTTACAATGTTTGAAAGTTTTGGCTAGGTTAGCTAAATAATTCAATAGTTAACCTCTTCCCAAATATATACATAACTTGTATACAGAGATATTAGATTCCCTAACATGCTATCAAATGTCGTGATGCCTTTGAGCTGATGCTGCCCTTCCATGTGGTGTGACATCCCCATGTGCCACTGTTTAGCATTGTCTTTGGCATATGAATCTAGAGATAGGAATATGGGACTCTACTCGCAATAGAGCTCTGACTAATCCAATTATCTGTGATACAAGAGGCATGTATGTTCCCATCTAACTAGCAAACTGTTTTTTCTCTTCTGCTCCTCTTGCAGCACCTGTGACACTGCCTTCAGTAACCGTTTCATTATCCCAGCTTCTCTGTAATCAGTCTGGAAATCAGCTGATATTCTCTCCATGGAAAACACCATCTACTTCACAGTAGAATTGCTTATAACTGGGATGACATTGATGAACTCACAGAACTGAATGTCTCTGTAGAGGAGATCACCTCTTTGTCTAAACTACATGTAATATCTCAGATTTTAGATAAACAGCGGGAGGTGTTCCCTGCTACCTATGGTTGCAATGTATATTACCTTATAAAAGCCATATAGCGCAATCTCCATTGTTTGAAGAAATACACCTTTGTCAGTTTTTCTCGTGCAGTATATTAGATTTTTCAGCCTGGAACTGACAGATACACTTGGAAATCTAAATTAGCTGTAAACTCATTTTAATTTGTTCAGCATGCTTTCATTGTGTTCCATTATTCTCAGTTAAACAAGATCCAGGTAATACAGGTATACCAAAAGCCAAAAACAGCAAGGTCTTTTTTGACGTTCAGTTTAGCTTAAAGTTTTATAATGCAAATCCTTAAATTGTCATAAACATTTTATAACAACATTTTCTTCCAGAACGTCTTTGATTTGTATTTGTCTACAATTAAAATGTTTTCATAGGAGGTTCTCAAAGAAAAGCAGGAAAAGTTATAAGTACATAGTTATACTTTCAGAGCAGAAAGGATTATAGTGATACAATTACCACAAAATCAAGAACTACACATACAGAAAATGTAGTGCTAAGATTTACTTCAAAAGAAATACAAACTATTGTTAAAATATGCAAGTTGAGACTCTAAAACTGTCAAAACTCTCTTTTGCAATGATGCTAGAGAGGAAAAATTTTAATGAAAGGCTCATGAAAAGACCCCAACAAACTTATTCATTACTCCTAATTGTATTTCCTGTTGTATAATTAAAAAAAAATGTAGTGGCCTTGATTATACATTTTTATTTAATAGTGTGTTTGATTTCTTTAAGATCATATTTAATTATTAGAATCACAGAATCACAGAATCAACCAGGTTGGAAGAGACCTCTGGGATCATCGAGTCCAACCGTTGCCCTGACACCACCATGTCAACTAGACCATGGTGTCAATCTTCTGAAGGACATTCGAACTTCCTGACTGAAATCCTGCATCCATTGGAGCTTATGACAAATCATATGATGACTACCACGGAGCCATACTTCCACCTCTTTCTGCTCTATTAACCTCCAGTTTTTAAGGATGTTTTGGGGTTTTTTTCACTTAAATCTCAGATAACTGATCAATGCTTTCAACTCCTTTTAACACTCTAACATGTAGATTGTGTGTCACCACAGGAAATGTTCGCTGGGTTTGGGAATACATTTAGTACAGCCTATTCTCATCTGAAGAGAACTTTTTTTGCAAATATTTTTTCTTGGTTTTTCTCTGGAGTCAATCTTGTGTAACCAATGGGTTTCACTGGAAGGAGTTGGAGTTACTACAAAAGCTCCCCCAGAAAAGGTTTTGAAATAAATTTTTGGATGAGGAACTATAGGAGGGAAGTTGTCTAAATTACGTACGACTAACTTTTTAAACTAAAAACATTAAGCTGCTAAGATAAATTGTTCCTTTGACTATGTGAGATGACTCAGCTGTATAAAGTTAGTCACATGTATCCTTGCCAAACTGATATCCTTGAAGTCTTTTTCTCTACTTTATATTCTAAATTCTTCAATAAGAATTTGGTGGGAAAAGTAATTATCTTTAGATATTTGAGTAATCAGACCAAATTCTAAATTTCAAGGGCATTTTCAGTAACTGAGTTGCATTGTTGTGAAATATGTGAAAAGTTTTCTATATTTCTTACCTACATCGTATCTGGCTATAAACAACTGCTGCATATGTCACCAAGTCTGGTCCTTCTATTTTCCACTGGCTTAACTGTTACCACTCCTGTAACATCAGGATTTGCATCTGAGCACATTCATTCAGCAGAGTCAATCCCTTCAGTCAGTGTGTGACTCCAAAGTAATGGAATTACTTTGGAACAAGGTTTGCTTACCAGGTAGATGAATTTGATGAAGTTTAAATAGCTTCTGGGTTATTCTGTTTCGTAAGGGTTGCACAAATTGACATGTTTCCTTGCCTTTCCTTCCTCATTGAAAGTTAAATGCTGGCTTTTGTTGTGTTTTCTTTGGAGCTTGGGATGTCTATATAAACACCTGCCTTGGTATTTTGAATGAAATTCACAATATGCTTCTGCCAGACACTGGAACATTAGAAATGCAGCGTTGAACAGAACACATCCTGTTACATTGTAAAAAAGAATTTTAAATGTCAGTTTACTCAGTCAGGTGGAAGTAATCCTATTCTAGGAAGTAATTAGAAGGGTTTACAGCTGTTAGTTGTCTCAGGTCAGGATGATTAGAGAAAGAATCCTGTGCGTTATTATTATCTATACTGCCAGGGTTTAAGACTTTCTGTCACTTGACAAAAGGATTTTAAAAAACTGCTCTCCTATGCTAAATTATTTTATATATATTAGAAGAAAAATCTTTGCTTACATAGAAATTACTTGGTCCTGTATAATCCTAGATTGCATCTATTTTTTCCTATTTTAGCCTACTTTTCCCTCATCCTTCTCATTTCTTCTGCTTGAATTCTCTTCAAATTCAAATGCGGCTAAGGGCAGGCTAACCTGCCCTTTGTGAAGCACCATCTCATAACGGAATATGTTTTATAGTAGTATTTTCTGCTAATTTCAGCTGTTATTTGAGCAAAGGTGTAGTCCTCAACTTAAGGTTATGATTGTTTGGGTGGCAGTAAATAACACATACTGATTTTTTTGAAAGAAGGAGATAAATATAAGCTGGAAGCACAATAAAAGTCAAGAAACAAGTAACCCAAAAATACTTTTTTCTCTTTAAGACAGTGCTGAAGCTCTCTCCTCAGAATAAGTTTAACCTCCACATAATTAATATAAAATGTTTTGTGTTTCTTTTTTGGTTAGAAAGAATCAAGTTACAACAAAAATTCAGTAAAAAAAAAAGTGGTTTGTTTTAATCTGAGTTACTAGCACAACTTAAAGTCTTGAAGGAGACAAGAGATTACTTTGACGTGTTCACTCATGAAAAAATTACAAGATAGCTTGTCTTGTCCTTAGATTAGTTGAACCCAGTAGTGAAGCCACATAGTGCTTTCTAGAAGGCAAGCAGGAATATATTAGGATCCAATCATTCTTCACATTATACTTTATTCTTATTTGAAAATAATTTAGTGAAACGTTTTTTGCTAAAAAGAAAGCTGCTTGTGAGCTATAGAAAGAATGATGCAGCCCATAGCAACCCTGCTGGAGGAGAAAGAAGGATTTTTTAGGATTGGCATTTTGAGATGCCTATGCTTCCGTAATTATGCTCAGTTCATCCTGCAGCACCTGGGTCTCCCTTATTTAATGGCTTCGTGAGTTTTTTCTATTTTTGAGCTAGAAGAAGTGACTCTAGCAAATTGACTACCTGGTTTTCCAACTGATTTTTCTTCTGGTGTCTTTGACTTTCAAGGAGAATGAAGCATTACATTCTTAGACAGTTAAAGAATAAGCAAGAAACTTCAGTTTAAATAGCCTATCTTGACAATTTCCAACAATCCATGTTTATTGCTTTTGACCACAGGCATTTTTAGTATTCACAGCTTTTATTTATTTATTTATTTATAAATAAACTTCCATGAATCCAATCAGTACCCCAGAGGACCTTCTTACAAGAAGCAAAAGCCATGAGGAAAAACTCATTGCAAGGTATCATTTTCAGAATTCTTAATCACCATGGCTTGATGAAAAGGAACAATCCAAGAATATATTGATGCTCTTTTTTTCCTTTTAATTAATTTTTTAAGTTGGTCATGAAGAACCTTCACATGTACGGAAAGTACTGTAACAATTTAAATCAACTTCCTAGCAGGCAATATACCAGAAAAATATTCACTGGAGGGAGAGAAATATAAAGGGGAGAGGGAAACATTTTTTTAAAAGGGCATTTAAGTATCACTTTGCTGAAGAGTCTCCTGAATTGATTTCTTTGTGCCTTTTCTAGTCCAGTGGAGAAACAAGCAGGAAAAAACTGACAAAGCAGAGGAAAGAAAACCAAACCATTTTGCATTTTACTTTTATTTTTGGCTTTATAAAATATATAAACATAAGTCCAAACCTTAATATATCCTTCAAAGAAAAATTATTATTTTTGACTTCTCTATTAAAAAGAGTTGAGGACAGAGAACTCTCACAGAGTTTTCATCTTGTCATGAACCTTTGATCCAATTCCACTATAATCAGTAGCAGGCTTTCTCTTGACTTCAGTGAAAGCTGAAGTAAGCCTTGGTTAGGAACCTGACTAATTAAAGTATCATTGTACCTGGACTTTGCCCTCTAGCATTTTCACTCTATTAAAACAATCTTAAAAGTAAGGGTTTGCTCAGCTATACAGACAGAGTCATCGAAGCAATATTTTGGTACTGTGGGAAGTGATTTAATGGGCAACATTGGAAGGTGTTTTGGGAAAGGTTTTCACTTGAAAAATGCTAATTCATCTGTTGACTCACTTTCTTACATATTTAATGGTGTTTTTTTCCTAGTTTTTTTTTTTTTTCTCCTTTATCTCTTGCTACAATGCTCGCACAGCCTGATTCATGCAGCCATCTCCTACTCCTCTGTTCTTCCCTCTAATTCCTTCATTTTATCCTTTTACCTCATCCTCTGTCTTCCCCTGATCTCTCTCATGACAATTCTGTTTTGCGCTCTAAATCTTCTTGATTGTCAGTTCTTTTCTGGCTCTATTTCTTCATGATAAAAGCATGCATTCTTCCCCCTCAAAAGTCCTCCAGTGACCATTTTGCTTTTCCAATAATCATCTCATCTCCATTTGCTCTTCCACCATTAAAGTCAGTGGATACACAGTATTTTGCAGAGCATATCTTCTCACATTCTTCTTTATCTAGAAGATTTCCCTGAACTGTTCTTATTTACCAAGAGTATTCTTATTTTTTGTTGATGACATCATCATCTTGAATGGCACTCATTTCCATCTGGATATCATCATTAACTCAGAAATTTACTAGGTATTAAATCTTTCGGCTTTTTCCTTATAATGCCTCCAAGACAACTCCATTGATGGCTGCCCACAAAGCTAAACTCCTGTCTCAGCTACTACAACATCATACTACCTACCCTTGATAAATAAATAAATAAATAAATAACACATATTTATTCTGAGATTCATATAAAATCCTGATGTAAAATTTATTTATATTCTCTGTTATCAACGCCATAAATGCTTCCTTGTTTTTGCCTCCTTCCTCTGGCTTACTTTTCTATATCTCGCCTAAAAAAAGCATTGCTTTTAAGACCATCAATCACAATTTCTCACTCTGCTTATCATTCTCTATTCTCTACCGAAAAGTTACCTGTAACCCCTGATAAGATCAAACATCAGCCCCCATTGTTATTTTGCTAAACACTGAAATAAACATCTTCAGAATTCTTTATAATGCTTGTCCTCTAACTGAAGAGAAGTATGAGTCCAGGTATTGCATTGTTACTTCTCAAAACCCTCTTTTTATTTCGTCAAAAATTTCTAGAGGAAATTTGACAGTTTTTAGGCTGTTAATATTTCAAATTCACTGCCTGCCAGGGCAAATTGTATCCATAATTTTTGCCTTATTAATCTCATACTTCTTGTTTTATAACTAGAGTACAAGTTGTGTGGTACTCAAGTTTTTAATTATTTCATACCTGTGCAGCACTGCCTCTTTTGATGCTCGTTCAGAACTGTGACATTAAAGTAACATGAACAATCAACAGAACTGTTACATTAATGGACTTGATGATCTTAAAGGTCCTTTCCAACCAAAACAATTCTATGACTCTATGATTAAAGTAATATGAGCAGTCAACAGAAATCAAAGGTATTTTTTCTGCGGAAAAAAACATTATACTCACCAATAGCCTTGGTGGAGCTTTATGGTAGTCAACCTGTTAGGAAGTGAAAACCCTAGGGATTTTAGTTCCTATAATAAGAACCTAAGAACATCCCTAACAGGTCAGATCAAAAGGTCATCTAATCCAATATCCCCAACTGGGGAGAAGGCTAACAGGATTTCCTTCTGCATGCAGAAGCTGAAAGGTCCCAAAACTTTAGGCTTTATTTGCTTTATGTTTGTGATGAAAACTTTACACCTGTCCATTGTCTTGACACAAAACCAAAAATGTTCTGTTCCCTTTATACTTAGCATTTGCATCTGGGTTCTTTAATTTATTTATTTTTCTAGACCGTTTTCAGGAAGATCAGTACAATGTTTTTCTGTAAATCATGAAAGCTATGATTTTCTTTGGTGGGGTACTGTTTCTGTCTTCATTAATAAGGCTTCCTGTGAACTACCTTCTGGACTCTGCTGTCTACAGCTTCGTGACTACCTTGCACAAGTGGCATCACTCTGCTGCAGTATTCAATTGTATTCATTGACAGGAACTTTCCCCACACTCCAGCTCATTACTGCTTCACAGTTTTATGTTCTGAATTCTAGGTGTCAGTGAGGATTATTTTCAGTCGCTCCCCTGGCTAACTTCAGAAGGAGCAGCCCTCTCTGAAACTCACAATAACACCTGCTAGTAGGTGAGGTGAAGCCTTCTGATATAGTCCTTTCAGCCCAGGAGGTTTCCTTCCTTTACACTGTTTTTGTTATTATGAAAATTTCCTCTTTCAGAAGAGAAGACGTCCCATTATCATGCTAAAAGTCTGGTGCTGATATATATGGTCTTTTAAACTGTAATACTTCTCATGTGGACGAACATTATTCCTCTGTCAGGTGATATCAGCAAGACCTCTGAATAGAGAAAAACAAATTGTGGGAAGAATTTCAGCCAGTTTCCCAGAAGCTAGCTTTGTTTCTGTGACCCTAACTACAATTAGCAATAATGAATTCCAGGCCACAACTGGCATTTGTAGATGCGCCAACAGATTTTGATTCCAGCTAAAATACTATATCTTTCCTCTCCATTGTATTTCTAGCTCTATAGCATCGAGTGTGGATGATTTCACTGCACTTGTACAGATGTGCATACAAACCTCACACATACATGTACAAATCGCATAAGCTTGCAGCTACATTGTTATGATAAAATGCAATAACAAGTGTTTTATTTGTTTATTTCTTTGTTTGTTTGTTCTTCCTGTAAATGTATATTTCTGCATCACATTTGAGTCAGTTGAAGGACAGATTAATTCTGGCTTTCAGAAAGGTTGGGATTTTGTTATGTGCATGCAAATATGGATGATGAATTTTGCTTTCTTTTTAGCCTGTTTTACTTAAATTCTTCTATTAGTTTGGCTTTGTGCTAGTTATTGTTTAATTCATAAAGCTACATATTTTCATGATAAACAATCCAACTTACTGTTTCATATTTGAAGTTGTTAAATGTTAAAATATGAGTTTGAAGGATATTCCTCTTCCTGTGGAACATCTCTGGACTATAGTGCTAACTAGACAGGATGATTCAGTGAATTGCCAAAATTTGTCTAAATTATGTCAGTGAGCATTCAAATAGCTAAAAATTTAAACAAGGAAGAACTTAGTCTGAAGATATATGTAGATAATTTATATGGATATCGAGTTTACAGATGAATAAATTAGCCTGCATTTAGATCAAATAGGTATTCCATTGGTAAGAAAGACGGACAAGATTACCATATAACTTCTGTTCTTATTGCTGATGCAAAGGTCAAGTTGTCTTACAAAATTCAGTTGATCTGAAAATGTATTAGGGGGATCTGTCACTTTTGTGTAATATCAATAGCCTTTGAAAACATTCAGAAAGTGTTTTCACTGTTCCATGAGGTTTTTTAAATCTCATTTTGAAAGCTCTATAATTTGACCTACCATTAAATTTCAGTCATGTCACTGTGGTCAGGGATGTGAAACTTCAGAGAAAATTTGAACCCAAATGTAAAGCAATATTAAGACATAGATGTGGAGAATTGTTCTTACTGACTTCAGTCCTGCCTGACAGCTAGATCCTATGTCAATGGATATCATAAGGCTTATTTTCTCCATCAGTGGAAAGCTTATAAGAGCCATTACTTTCATGACATTTCAAACCTCTAAAGTTAAGAACACTTATAAATGGACATGTCCTTGTGAGACATCCTTTCGAAGTTAGAAAATAAATATTTCTTATTTCCAATTCAAATGACCATAAAACTATAAAACAACTCTGGCTTCAAGTCTAGTCTTATCATTAAACATTCATTCCATTCTCCAGAACTCGAAAGAAGTTCATAATCAAGACTTGGACATATTGACTCATTATGTATATAGTTAAGAAGTATATTGAAGTATAACTTCTATTTGCAAAAATTACTATAGTACTTGGGAGATCAAGAGTACAACTTTTCTGACTACATAGGGGACAAACTAATACATAGACACCTTAGGAAACACAAAAAATATTCTCTATTACTATTGGAAAAAAAGGAGACTGTCTCAAAAATGAAGCAACATTCAAAATTATCCAGAACAAGTCAAACTAACTGCATTATAAAAATATTTGTGTGCGCAATGATAACATCTTCTGTTTTGCATACGCATCTCATCTTACAGAAACAGAACTTTTTCAGTCCCAGAGTATGGTGGATTGACCCGTGCTAGCAACTGAGCACCCACCAGCCACTTGCTCACTCCCCACTCCCAGCAGGATGGGGGAGAGAATTGAAAGGGCAATCGCAAGAAAAACTCATAGGTTCACATAAAGACAGTTTAATAAGTGAATGGAAAAAAACCTCACAAAAAAACAGGAAGTGATGCAAAGGTTATCACACACTACCTCTCACCAGCAGACTGATGCCTAGCCAGTCTTTGAGCAATGGCTACCTTGGAAAAAACTCCCCTACAAGTTTTGTTACTGAGCATGATAGGCTAAGTGTCGGGTCCTGCACTTGGGTCACAACAACCCCACGCCACGCTACAGGCTTGGGGAAGAGTGGTTGGAAAGCTGCCTGGTGGAAAAGGATCTGGGGGTGTTGATCGATGGCCAGCTGAATATGAGCCAGCAGTGTGCTCAGGTGGCCAAGAAGGCCAACAGCATCCTGGCTTGTATCAGAAATAGTGTGGCCAGCAGGACTAGGGAAGTGACCATCCTCCTGTGCTCGGCACTGGTGAGGCCACACCTTGAATACTGTGTTCAGTTTTGGGCACCTCACTACAACAAAGACATTGAGGTGCTGGAGAGAGTCCAAAGAAGGGCAACGAAGCTGGTGAATGGTCTAGAGGACAAGTCTTATGAGGAGTGGCTGAGGGCACTGGGGTTGTTTAGTCTGGAGAAAAGGAGGCTCAGGGGAGACCTTGTCACTCTCTACAACTGCCTGAAGGGAGATTGTAGTGTGGCAGGTGTCAATCTCTTCTCCCAAGTAACAAATCATAGGACAAGAGGAAATGGCCTTAAGTTGTGACAGGGCAAGTTTTGATCGGATATCAGGTAAAATTTCTTCACTAAAACGGTTATCAAGCATTGCAACAGGCTGCACAGGGAAGTGGTGGAGTCGCCATCCCTGGAGGTATTTAAAAGACATGTAGATGTGGCACTTAGGGACATGGTTTAGTGGTGGACTTGGCAGTGCTAGGTTAGAGGTTGGACTTGATCCTAAAGGTCCTTTCCATCAAAATGATTCTATGATTCTATGATGTTATATGGTATGGTATATCCCTTTGGTCAGTTTGGGTCCACTGTCCCAGCTGTGTCGTTTCCTAAACTCTTGTCACCCCCCAGCCTGCTTGCTGAGGGGGGCAGAGTGGGAAACAGAGGCTGCCTTGGTCCTGTGCAAGCACCATTGATCAATAACTAAAACACACGTGTGTTATCAACACTGCTTCATTCACAGATCTAAAACACAGGACCATACAGTATGCTATGAAGAAAGTTAATTCCATACCAACTAGACCCAGTACACAGATCCCACATGAAAAACAAACAAATAAATAAAAAATTACAATTAATTGTTGAGGTATGGTTCTTTTGTTTATTTTCTTTTGCTTCTAAAATAATGGTGTTCTTAATCATGAATTCAAGTTTGGGGGAAAGAAATTATCAGCATAAATGTTTAGGAAACAAGTAACTTTTCGGTAGAGAATAGAGAATGATAAGCAGAGTGAGAAATTGTGATTGGTGGCCTTAAAAGCAATGCTTTTTTAGTCAAGATGATTTAGAAAAGTACGCCAGAGGAAGGAGGCAAAAACAAAGAAGCATTTATGGCGTTGATAACAGAGAATATAAATGAATTTTACATCAGGATTTTATATGAATCTCAGAATGATGTGTTATTTATTTATTTATTTATTTATCAAGGGTAGGTAGTATGATGTTGTAGTAGCTGAGACAGGAGTTTAGCTTTGTGGGCAGCCATCAATGGAGCTGTCTTGGAGGCATTGTAAGGAAAAAGCTGAAAGATTTAATACCTAGTAAATTTCTGAGTTAATAATGATATCCATATGAAACTGAGTGCCATTCAGGAAGATCTATAGCTCTTTACCTAGAGTTTAACAAAACAGACATTTTTCGTAAGCAGAGAAAAAATGCTCACGTCATCGATGAAGAGAGTACTGGGAGCCTTTCATTCACAACAAATTAAAAAAATACCAATAAAAATTACATTTGTAGTGAAACAGGAACCCAAAGTTTTGACCAGCTTTTGCTACACAAGTACAGCTAAGTGTCCTTTTGTCACCTCACTAAAAACCAAAGAGTTGTGTTCAGATGTAAGCAAGGGTCTTTGTTTATAGGCAGCCAAAGCAGGTTCACTGAAGAGGCACATATCATTCATTTAATTTTAGAGGCATTTGGAACCTGGGTGTCTCCATAACATCTTTCCATGTTCTGCAGCTCTATGTCTATGAGTATTTTAGGAAAATATACAATAAAACTGCTATTTCCTCTGGCTAATTTCTAAACAGCACACACTGCTGCTGTGGAATAATTTCCGTCACTACTAAACAGGGAGTCTTGTATGAACACATGGGAGGGAAGGCACTCTTGAAAATTTGGATTCCTCCAGTGTCTGTCACAGATGTACAAGGATACCTTCATGCAGAGGGATAATTGGCTATTTTTATCTTTCTCCTTTTTCTTTTTCCATGGTAAGGTCAGTCTAGATACCTTCATTAGGAGTAGTTGCCTGTTGCTCTCCTGTAGCAATGTGCATCCTTTCTCTCTCCTGCCCCCACCTCAAGTATTTATTCCTTCAAAGAATAACGAGACCAAAATTCCTTTTCTTTGTTGTCTGTATTTACAGAAGAAAGAATTGGAACATGTTCCACTGTTTGTCTCATTATCATTTCACTTGTGTCTGGATAAGTAATGGACTCTGCAGCCTTCATTCCTCCTTACCTGATTGAGACAGAGATGTCTTTTAAGGTGGCTTTGTATGAAGATATTAACAGAATTGGTTGATAATTTTTCAGATAAATAGTTTTTCATTAAAAAATGTAATTTGTGGGACTCTTTTCTCTCTGCAGAACAGAAACATTTGAAATTAAAAAGACAGACCAGAATATTATTCTGATTACCTCAAGACTCCAGGGAGTTGCCTGGGGTATTTTAAAACTTGCAGAACTCTTTTTTTTTATTATGTTTGCAGACTCACAATTAGTTTCCATAGCTCATTCCATCACCTTGCAGAGCTGTTACACCTGCCTTTGTTATCTAAGTAACACTGTAATTAATCTTATGTTTAAAAGATATCTACGTTAATTGAATTCTGAATTTCGATAATTTTCAATACAGCAGTAAACTTAGTATGCTTGGCTCCATGTCAAATGTTCTGAAAATGGTAGAGGTACATTTGTGAGGATTAGATATTTAAAATAGGAGTTTTTTTGCAGGTGTCCAGTTTATTTTTATAATTATGCACACTTTTAAAGCTATTGCTTCACTTTAACACTGCAGAAGATAGATGCATTCATTGCTCTCCCAAAGAAAGTCTCTGAATTCATTAATGCCATGTTCTTCTTATTTTTTAACATTTTACTGGAAAATTAATTGCTATTTATATCTGTAAATCCATATAATATATATTTTTGTCTTATCACCCACTTAATATCTCAAATAAAGTAAGTGGCATCTCATAATTATTTCATATCCTATTAATAATTGTTTTATTCATGTATTTTTGGCATTATTTTGGTTCTAACAAATGTTGGTATCGCAAAGGAGTTAATTTATAATATGCTATCAGTGCTTTCCTATTAAATTTATTTAATTTTACATAAAATATAATTTCTGGCAGGTGTTTCTTAACCCTAACAGCTGTGATGAACCCTTTTTGGCTTACTGAAAAAATTTGAAGTAACCCCAAACAATCACTATCCACCAATTAATGTGGTAACTAATATAGAGTAGACTATAACTATCTTTAGCATATTTTAGTGATGAGAAAACTGAGCCACAGGTTACTTGTGGCCATTTAAAGACTCAGGACACTTTTTAGGAAAATGGGGGTGTTCAGATAGGCTAACATTGGCAAATTCCAATTTCACTCATAGATTCCAAGCTACATAGCTGCTGATTCAATAGTTTGTTTAATACATTAGAGTGTTGAGGGACACCTACAAATAGAGACAAGTTGTAGCCAGCCTGTCAGTGGGTTGCTCTCAGCAGGTAGTGAACTCGGAAGTCTTCTGGCACCATTGCATTTATAGGCAGGAAGAGGGACTGGAAGAAATGCAAAACTGCATTAGGGACAGGAATACTGTCACTAATACTAAACTCTTCAGAAATTTTTAGCTGAGATTACGACATAAATTACCATCATCATTTTCTATGGTTCAGTACCATACATTTGTGATTCTACTTAGGTAATATGAACTCATAATTTCTTTATGACACAGATATAGTTTAATGTAATATGTAGTCAATACACTTCAAATATGTTAAACATCCTTTAGAAGGTACATACATACAAGAATTTCTGGAAATAATTTAAATCTATTTTCATTTATTGAGTGAATTAAACTTTGTTGGGTTTTTTTGAGGGTGGTTTGTTTTTGTTGTTTTGAATTTCTCTGTCTTTCTGTTCTGCTTAGCCAGAATTTGGGGTGCTACATTTTTTCCATCTTTTTCTTTTGCCTTAAACTTCTGTTTTGCACACAGAGCTGAAAGGGGTGAAGACAATACGCACTGTTTTGGCATCTCAAAGAAAAAGGGGTGTAGTTTTGAATTTTAGTCTTTTTTTTTTTTCTTTAGACTGTCTGACCCTGCATAAATTATCTCCATCAGTTAAGGTTTCTGTAGGAATAGATTCGTCTTTTTTGACATAAAGTGAGCAAACTGAGCCCAGAGAATAAGAGATATCCATACAGTAACATAAAGAATACATTTCCTTTTTATTAGGCCATGTGTATCTTCCCATATTGTTTATTAACACCATTTTACAAAGTTTCTTGCTGCTTACTGGTTGGATTCCTTTTGACCCACCCAAAGCCCTCATACATGAATCTCTGTAATAACATAAGGTATTTACAAGAATCTCTTTAATAACATAAAGTATATTTGGTACTTCTTATTGTAATCAAATTCTACCTTTCTATTCGTCTTTGAACCATTAAAACCTCATCCTACAAAGTGGTGAACAACCTCTCTTCCCATTGCAATGAACAGAGTATAAAATGATGCGTTCCTGACTTTTCAATCTGACATATAAGCTTGGGGAGGTATAACTGTTGCCACACATGCCCCAGATGTCTGGCCCCACCTGTGATTTCCTCTGTCAATTTTACTACTCAGCTTCAGTACAGTAATTCAGCAGCATTTTGAAAATTCAAGTTTGGGATGTTAAAATGGAAATGAATGTCAAAATTAAGTAAGAATTTACTTTGACAACATTTGTTAATTTTCGTATCTAGTTCAGCAAAACTCTTGGGTCCATCCTTCATCTTAAGTGACCAGGATATGCAGAGGGAAGTAGTGAAATGCTTTACAAAGAATCTTGGGGGCTGAACTAGATTTAGGATCTTAGTCATTATTTTATACCTGTTGTACAAAGGCATCAAAGAGATTTTTTCCTCTAACGAGATTGGTTTAGGAAGAAAATATAGGTAAGTAATACGTACAATGGCATGCCTAAAAAACTCCATCACATATGCCCATGCATTCATGTTCATGTACATATGAGACTGTTCTTTTAAAAATATTCCTATGTGTTTTTAATGCTGTTAGTGACTTGATATATAAAATCTAATTTGTTTCCAGTACTGTCTTCTTGTGAGAGAGAAAAACTTCTGGTTTTCTTTTGTTAAAAATGTCTAAAACCTTACTGAATAATAGCTGTTACAAAACTCCTTTGATTTTACGTTTTTCCTTTCACAGTGTGTGGCTCTGTACTCTATTTCATAGGGCAATGCTCTGTTGAAAGCTGTCACTCCAAGAAGCAGTGTGATAGTTGTCAGTGATATACAGAGAAGACTGAATAATATATAGGTATCTTACTTTTAATGTGTCCTTAACACATTGACTTTCCTGGCTGTAGGAGCTAATAAAAAGAGAATCAGCATAAGGTGAAGCATATCTCCTGCTGGGTGGCCAAACTGCATGAAATCTCATGCTTCATTAATGATGCTTCTCATATCAGCTGGTCAATGGATCATGAAAATGAATCAGAAGTACAACAGGGATTTTTTTTCTGGTTGTAACAGTCATAAACAATTATGAACTGCTGGCTTCTACTTTTTCGAGATGTAATGATTTCATTGCTTTACTTCAGCCATAAAGGAAACACAGTGTAATGTTTAAAGCTGAGGGAGTGGAGAAGGCACTAGCAATCTATTTAATCAACAGTTTTTTTATTTTGGTAAGGTACTTATCCTGCCTGAGCTTCATTTTCTAATGTAGAAATGACATTCTATATCATAATGCAGCAATAAAATTCTTCCAGTCATAGCCCACTGCAAAGATTTCACCTCTCCCCAAAATTAAGACAATGATTTATGACGTCTCTATGGTTTTCTAGTTTAAAGGAAAGGAAATAGAGGCCTTAAAGGATCCATGTTCTTAAAGGAGAGTGCTTGCCACCTGCTGAAAATCTGATTTTTCAGGTATCTCAAAGTCATCACCTCGAGGGTCTGGTCTCCCATTGGTTACTTTTGAAACTTTTGTTCTGCACCTTAGAATCTACTGACAGAATGCTTCATGTGATGAACGGATCTATTGTAGGTCTTTACTGAAGAGTGAGTTCCTCTGTATTGAGGACTCAGTTCCTGCGGTGTACATTCTAAGGCATAACTGCAGTCCAGAGGAAGGTTTTCTTGAGAGCTCTCATGTGTCAAAATCCTCCAACACTGGCAGAAGATGAAGGTTAATTTTCTCCTTTGCACTCTATGTGCCTGTGTGCAAGCATGTTTGACCATACGTCAGAACTTTATTTAATGACAAAAAACATTTCTCCACCTCCACTCCATTTGTCATTGGAAGGCCTGAGCTGCCAAACCACAACAGAATTGTTTGTCTTAAATATGCACAAAAGCTCTAGAAATTGGAAGGGAAAATCTTAAGATAAAGGCAAGATATTAATACAAACACAGAAGAATATAAGAGTTCCTTACAAGTCTCTAACTTTTCCTTTTATCTTTCCTTCAGCCCTTGCTTGATGTTCTTCTGAAACAAGGGGTCTATGCCCTTGTCAGTTATCTGTCCAGGTTTGAGTAAGTTGTCTTCCAATATTGACCTTCTCCCAGTGGCCCAAAATTTCTGATCAGTTTGGCTTCTCTAGACAAGAAATGTTTTTCGTTCCTTTGGAGCATCAGCTGCTTCTTTTCTATAATTAGTCAAGACAGCTATATATATGACCTTCCTCTTTCTGTTGCCTCAACTATTCAACTGCAGGAATGACACTGTGTTTACCTTCTGATGACACAGCCTGGGCTTTCAGAACGTAGGAAATTATACCAGATTAAAGCTTTCACACTAACAGTGAATATGTGTTCATTTCAATCGTGTGCAGCGCTGCGTGGGGAGGGGCTGAGAGCTGGACAGTACATCATCATGTGTGCTGGCCTCCTAGCAGTTTGTTCTGTGATTATCTATCATTTAAGTCTTGTCTCCCATGCAGATCAGTGGGAAAGAAAATCAGTTCTAACATTCAAAGGGATTAAGTCACCAAAAAGGTATTTTACAATGTTTGGGCAGAGGTGTTTTTTTCTTCTGGAAAAAGGAGAGAGGAATCAACTTAATTATGTTTTAAACATCAACTAATTGATTTTGTATTTTTTTTAATCTTTCTTCAGAGGTTCCTTTTGATGATCACACTTCAGTCCTACTTAATCTTCTAGGCTCTGGTGAATTGAATTTCTGGAGTAGGATTTGCAGTTTCAGATAGTACAAGATTCCCTTGTCTGAAACCAGCAAAGGAAATATGCCTGCCACAGAAGAAAGAATAGCTTTTACCCATATTTGCTTTGCTTAACTCTAGCTATGTATATCTAAAGATGATAAACACCACATAATCTAAGCTATTTTTCTTTTCTTCCCTCCTCTACATCCTTAACCCTAAAATAAAGGTTATATCTTCTCTATGGGAGTTATATGTTTATCAGTCTACATTGTATTTGGATTAACATAGATGTGGCTTTTTTCCTTTTGGTTTGGTTTGGAGTGATGTGAAGCCTGCTGTTTGTTTCAATTCATCCTTTTCCTCAGTTCATTGTGAAAGTCTGAATCTTGTAATCTACCTTCCACATTAAAGTAATAACTGTTCAGCTTAGCAATGAAACTCTTGAATGAACATTTAGCATTCTTGTCTGTCTTACATGAAATATAAAAGGCCACATAACTGTAGCCCAAGCATATCTATCACACTGTTAATTCTTATCAGCAGCTACAGATCTTTCTAAGGCTGAGTTCTGCACTCAGAATCACATACTGAAAATGAAAGCACCAGTTAATGTACTTTGTCTGGTTTTATTGTGAATGAAGAAAATAACAGCCAATATGCTTCAAAGAAACACATTGTCAAATATCAGCAGAATTTTTTGTGTCCAGCTGATAAGGAACAGAAAATCCACCTTTTAACTCTGAAACAATCTTCGAGACATCATCCCTCTGCTCTTTGTTACTACCCGAGAACACCATTAAAAAAAGAAACACTTAAAGAAGAAAACTTTGTAATGAAACAGCTCCAGTAATTTCACTAGCTAGAGGTAACATTTTCAAACACATCTAAATGATTTAGAAATGAAACCAACTTTCACTTTCATTAACAGACCTAAAGGTAAGGGAAGTTTGCAAATATGATTTAGACACCTAAGAGGCTATGAAACTCTCAAAGGCTCAAGGGATTAAAGCTTCTAAGTCTCTCAATAATCAAACCACTCATTGGAGTGATTATAAATAATTTACCTTTTTTTATTCTAGCATAGTTTAGATATATATTGAAAATATTGTTCTACATCGTTCATTATTTCTGATAATTGTGTTCTTACTTTTTCATGCATTTCCTATTAAATGAAAGGAAAAACATGATTTTAGTTTGTTTTCATGAGTGTTTCTTCCCATAAAAATAAAAAAGTGTTAATGGAAAAATCTTATTTTTAGAACACTGGGAGCATGAGTAAGTCAATTCTGACTGTTTTGACACTTTGCTGTTAGTGTCTTGGAGTTCTGTATGACCAATGCTTAATTTGGCAATTAAGTCTGTATTTAACCTATGAATATGATCTCTAAATAGTGTTATTGAGCAGTTGCATCACTCTAAGTGGTCTTTGAATGTTTCACACTTTTGCAAATCAGCCTATGTGAACAGTTGCTTAAATGTGGGTATTGAAATCCTGTTTGATGATTCCACGTCATAGCTGAGAGATATTAAGTTGAAGATTTTTTTCTAGAAAGGTAGTGAGAAATAAACCAAAGAATATTAACTAAATATTTACAATTAAACTTCATTGTGTTAGCCGTATTAAATGGTTGCTTTCCTATTTTTAAATAGAATAATTCTCCTCAGAAATTATTTTTAAACTGATTTTGGACAGAGGAAAATCAATTTGGACAGACTGAATCAATTATACTGCAATAATAGTCTAAGAAATGGTTATTTCCAAATATAGCACTCCCAGAGTACAATGTTCTAATGACATCTGTGCCAGTGTTACTCCCTATGACATAAAAACTTGAATATTTTGATAGTATTAGTATTTTGTGCTTTGACTCTTCTACCACTACTGCCATTCAGTCTGAATGGTGCTCCACATGACTCATTGTTGACATCTTCATTAAACAATGGCATTAATGAACAATAGACTTTAAATATTGACTCTTTCGTGCATCTCAGAAAATTAATTTATATTATAAGAGCTGCTCTTGGTGCTTTCTTGCAGCAGCTTGTCCTTGCTGAGTTGTTTTAAAGTGAAATGCTGATTTAAAACTTTCAAAAGCTTCTTCTTTCACTTTCTTGTCAAAATTTCTTAATATGTAATTTTAGTCACTCTGCAAAATCAACATGCTATGATGAAAATTTAGTGAACGAGACCACAAGTATTATGGACGTATTCTGAGCTAGTGTAAGTTAGCCTAGCTCCGCTCACTTCCATAGAGGTAGACCAGTTAAAAACTAACTTAAATTTCACACTAGCCTCAATTTGGAAAAGTGTAAAAGAACACTTTAAAACATTTTGTTGAATCAGAACAAACTATTGAATCATGAATTCTGTGTAAGGAAAAAACTTCAGGAATTATTATTTTTCAAACTGGACATGTAGAAGATGTTGAAGTAGCTACATTCATAAATAACAAGGTAACCACCCTACACAGCCCGTCTGTGGGTAGAGCACTTAATAAAGCTTTGTGATCGGTGCTTGGTTATGAACTATTGTTGCATCCCCCTTAAAAGAACTTACATTCCCAGAATGGAGTAATGAGTCTATAGTTGAAATTATAGTCCAAACTTTTGAGATTTACCCAACGGCTGTAAAAGCACTATGGTCAATGAGAAGTACACAATAATGTTATAGTTCCTCCAGAGATGCAAGCAGTAAGCTATAAATAATGCTATGCCAATAAAATATCATTGGGAAAAAATGTTAACAATATGTGACAGATGCACTTGAGCCCCCTTTAACCTAACCAGCAGCAGTTTGGTACAAGCTCCAAAGGAGGTAAAGGGCTGAGACATTGCTGGGCCAAGAACTCTTCTAGAAAACCTACAAAGAAGCAGAGTGACACAGTGAGCACTGATAAGTTGTGGGTACAAGGAGTCTCATGCATACCTTTCACATTGTATGCAATGTGACTACAAACCAACCACTTTATCCCATAAATACGACAACCTAAGTGAGCCTTCTTTGAGCTCACCTTGCTAGACAGCGTAGCTGCATGGTGCTGATCTTCCCCTTGAACTAGGATGCCTCTCAAGCCTGCTCCTTGAAGCAACAAGATCTTTTACCAATGACAGATCGCTGTATGAGCCCAATTTCAATTCTCCTTGGACAGCAGCTCTCCACTTTAGAAGGGTCTTCTCTCAATGTTAAGAGATATTAGTTGTTTAGCTTAAATAAGTAAGTTTTCAACAGAATAAATCACTTAGAGTTATAATGTTGTGTGATTTAGTATGCTGTTTGCTTAGCTTAGATTTGCTGAAGCCTTAGGCCACAAGCTGTAAATTTCCACTTAGGTTTACTGAAAGTGTACCTGCTTAGTCAAAACAGAGCCTCCAGAGCCAGCATAAATCAGAAGTTATGGAGGCTTCAAGGCTACAAACCATCAACAGCAGCTGCAACCAGACAAGATAAAGGCCTGTCTGAAGACGGTGGAGGAATCCAATGAGGAACAAGACCTCAAGCCCAAATATTACCACTGGACCAAACCATTGCGTGAGGGATGGGTGAATAGTCTGTAAGGGTATAATTGACCAGAGATTGCATTGTTCCCCCCTTTGGCCCTTCTCCAGAGACATGAGCTGACCATGCTACTGTACCACTCTATTAAATTATTTATTTTATAAAATCCGATACCTGAGAGTTTGCTTTGGGTTCGAACTTTGGAGCGAACTAACACCAGACAACCAGATGGAATGTAACTGAAGTGGGAATAAGCAATGCAAAACTTTGAAATCTTAGCTAAGTGATATATAGAATCGGGTGTACACATATAATCTTTTAGTTATAAACACACACAGAATCACAGAATCAGAGAATGTTAGGGATTGGAAGGGACCTCGAAAGATAATCTAGTCCAATCCCCCTGCCGGAGCAGGATTGCCTAGACCATATCACACAGGAACGCGTCCAGGCGTTCTCCAGAGAAGGAGACTCCACAACCTCTCTGGGCAGCCTGTTCCAGTGTTCATCACCCTCACCGTAAAGAAGTTTTTCCTCATATTTAAGTGGAACCTCCTGTGTTCCAGCTTGCACCCATTGCCCCTTGTCCTGTCAAGGGATGTCACTGAGAAGAGCCTGGCTCCATCTTCATGACACTTGCCCTTTACATATTTAGAAACATTAATGAGGTCACCCCTCAGTCTCCTCTTCTCTAAGCTAAAGAGACCCAGCTCCCTCAGCCTCTCCTCATAAGGGAGATGTTCCACTCAAACCCAAACAAACCCTTACCCTTTGTATCTCTTAGACATAAACTGTTGACCAAGTCTGGGACTAAGTTTGGATCCAGACGCACCTAGATTCCTCTCTGAGAAGGAGTTTGGAAAGCAAGGGAGTCCATTCTGAACCTCATGACTCAACAGGAGGGTCTCCCTTTCCTTTCTGCACCTCCAGTCCCTGTATTCATCATTGCAAAATTGATTCTGACCCAATTTTCCCTCTGTATGTTTCCTCCATTTAGTGAGTAATAGAGTGAACCTTGCCATCAAACTCTGTTAAGTTGCACTTTTGTCTAAACACTCCTCCGCAACGAATAGTTGGCAGGATCTCAGGGTGGTGTTCCATGACACAATACTAAAAATAATGGTAACTAACAGCAAATAACAATAATTGGAGCAATCTGATATACAGCCTAAGAGTACCCATAGTTTGTCTGGGACTGGTTCAGACAGATTTGTTTGAAAACAGTTTCTGTAAACACCATAGGAAAAAAAAAATCCCACATATATTTGGAATGTTTTAATCAAAGTTGACCCATGCAGTGTAACGTGCTTTAAAGTGCTGCATCACAGAGGAAAATTAATATAGTGTTCAACAGAGTGCAAGATATAATATAATGGTTAACTTGGCTGATTATCTTTTTTACAAGAATCCTTCACTTATATTCTGATCTTCATGTAAGTAAGCCAGGATAATTAACATCACATATTTGTTCTTACTTCATTAGTAACATTTACACGTGCACTGTTAAGATTTTAATGTTATATTTTTACTGTCATCTTTATTGCTTTTTTGTCATTCACATTTTAGGTAAGACAGACACTAATAAAACAGTTCTATTATTTATCTCGGTCATTGGCATAATACCATACTAATGAAAAAATAGATAAAAACTTGGACACTGGTAATTACTCCAATCACATTTACCACATTTACAATGCAATATAATTCAGTGCATCTTCATACTCTGTCCTTCATGTATTCACATCACAGTGAGAAATACACAGAGCTGTCACTAAGCATAAATCAAGCTGAACAAATGGGTTTTTAATTTTGACTGGAAAATACAGTCAACCCACTGTTCATGATCTCATGCAGAAGGACATTGCAAAGGCATGCAGTAGTTGAAAGTCTTTGAACTAGTGGAATCAAGCCAGTTAGGAGGAAGAGATTTGAAGATGAAGCAACATTATCACTACATAATGAGAATAGGCTGTATGAATCTGCAGTACAGTGAATATAAACTGATAAGACCAAAAACAGAACAAAAAAATCTCCAAGACCAAGTTAATGAAATAGCTTAAAAGCCCAGGATGAAACTTCGGGATGTTTAGGAAAACCTGGATAGCAGCTGGTTACATTTATTAATATGTGGAAGCTGAATAAGGACAAGTGGATCAAAATGCCAAAGGCTTGAATAATGGGGCTTGCATTTTTATGACAAATGATAAAAAAATACTGATGTGGGAAGAAAAAAAAAAAACTTTGTTTAAAATTTATTACTTGGCAGGTCCAAATCTTGGTTTATTTATAACTGCTGTTGACATTATTTGAGTAGAACAGAATTTCTCTGCAATTGTCAAATCTACATGTTATGTACAACTTTCTCAATGTGTAAGGTAATATAGAATTCCACATTCTTTACTGTTGTGTTCCTTTTATGTACTTTATGTTCTTGCAGGATTGCAGAATTCTAGTACAGGCAACAGATTGTAGTGTCATTTTGAACCACCTGCTTTATACTGTGCTTTTGTACGATGGATTAAATTCTGACCCCATTGAAATTAATGATAAATTGGACCCTGACTTCTGAAAGATACAGATTTTATCCATAATATTCTCAACAGTATACATACACAAGCTTAAATTTAATTCTCTCATTAGCAATGGATGAATCACCACCGTCTCAGTGATTTGCTTCAGATAAACATCACAAAAATTTGGCTGGTTTTCCAACTATCCATATTAATTGGCAAATGTGTAGGAAATCTCAGGAGAATTGACTCTCTCGGGAAATTTCTAGAAATTACTACATCTGTTTAAGTGAGAAGAGCTATCAGAATTTTGGCAGTTGCACGACAGTATTTGTCAGAATCCAGAAGAATGGATGCCATACAAATATTTATTTTAGAAGGAAAATATTGAGAATACATTTTAAAGGACAAAATCTTTATATCATTTAGATAGTCAGATATTCACAATGACTTTTCATGCCTCTGAACTTACTTCTATCCTCAAAAATCCTGGGAGAAGGATTTGTTTAAAACTCATAAAAATTACAGAAAACTATTTTTCCATAAATCCAATCTTTTCTTTTTTTTTCCTAGATGGTTCAAAAATTATATATTGAAGTCCATGGGCTGAAAATCAAATTCATTAAGAATTAAATAATCCTTTTGTCAAATACTGAATAACATTTCCATGCTGTTTTACTACAGGGAACGGCCCAGGAGATGGTGAATATCTGCAGCCTAGAACTCATGATGCAACCTTTTGCAGACAATTTGGAGGATGCTTATCTAGGACTAAACACTGCAAAGAAATATTCATAACTGCCAATTTTAGAACCACCTACAGACTATGAGTACAGCTAAACCCCTGAAAACAATGAGTTTAAATTGAAAATCTCTTCCTATAGGTAAAGATGGTTAAATACTAGCATAGATTGTCTAGAATATTTTGGAATCTCTGTCAGTGGTAGACCGAGAGCAGGCTGGACAAACTTTTGTCAGGAAGTGATATAATCCACAGCCATCCTATTTGGTGGCAGTGAGATGAACTAGACCACTTTTAGATCAATTTTAAGTTATCCTATTAAAAAAATTAATGATCATGCTGTATGAAATCTCTGGCTATGGGAAACCGGGTGGTTGTCACTGCACTTCAAGTAGAGGCTACTCAGTATTACACAAAAATTATAATTCTGCCTCAAAAGTTCCCTTCACATATGATTAAGAAGAATCAATATTAGCTTTTAATAGTGGTCAGATTCTGACATAGTAGAGATGAGTACCTGATTATAACCATTTATTTACAAATTTATATTTACACACTGGCCAGTTCTTTACAACATATCATCTTCCACTTATTGCAACAAAAAGTACCATATCTACTGACTTAAACATCCAGCCAAAAATTTAAAAACTGTCGATAAAAATGTCTGAAAAAATACAGCTTCTGCACGTTAAGTCCATCACAAAAAATCTTGCAGGCAAGACACATAAATGTAACAAATAGTATTGCTACAACAAAGATAAGTAATACTGAGCATTGTCTGACCTCTGACTCCCTGGCATGAAGGTGACACTGAAATATATAAACTAACAAAGGAAAAAGAAATATTATTCCACTACTCAGACCAAATCAGACAATAGAGGAAACAAGGACTGCTATCCATCAGATTTTTTCCTGTTTTTGCATTATCCTCTAGAAATGGTGACCCAGCTATACAGAAATTATTAACTAGATATGAAAAAAATAGAGCTACAGGCCACACTGGAGTATTTACTAGATAACCAGCATATTGCTGTGAGTGCAAGTATTTTTTAAAAAAAAGTTTAAAAAATGTTACATTTTTTGCTGCATGTTCTCTGCTAAAAGTCACAAGATAAGACTGAAAATAAACAAAAATTCTCCATACAATCTGTTCAGCACACAGAAAACAAATAAACTTCTTTCTTTAAACTTGTATTTCTCATGCAAACAGCCAAGTTCTAGGTTAATTTACATCAGCATAAATTTGTAATAACTCAATTGACTTCCCAGGAGATGCTCTAAACTCATATTGGTACAACTAAAATGAGAATCTGACCTAAGGGGTAAGACATCAGGTCATGTCAAAGGTATAAAAAAAATTCATCAAAGAATAATGTTACAGACTGGCACTCAGTTTGATACACAAAAGGCAGTCAAACTATGACAACATTGGCTTATAAAATTCAACCACTAGAAGGCAAAGACACCACCAATGTCAATGAAAATGAACATTTAGTGTCAGGCCCAAAATTGTACGAAGTGTTCAACAATGTAAAAGGAGATGTAAGTGGAACTTATATTCAGTTTCCATAAAACACAACCTAGCATTTTGTACCGGGGTTGGGTTGACCTTGACTGGTCGCCGGGTACCCACTAAGCCGCTCTTTCACTCCCCCTCCTCGAAAAGACGGAGGGGAGAAAATACAACAAAAAGCTTGTGGGATGAGATAAAGACAAGGAGACCACTCAACAGTTACCATCATGGGCAAAACAGACTCGCTTAGGGGAAATTTAATTTATTACCAATTAAAGAGAGTAGGGCAAAAATAAACAAGAACAAATCTACAGCCACCTTCCCCCCACCCTTCCCTTCTTCCCAGGCTAAACTTCACTCCTAACTTCTCTACCTCTTTCCCTCTCAAGAAGCGCAGGGGGACGGGGAATGGGGGTTGAACTCAGTTCATAACACTTTGTCTCTGACACTGATTCTTCCTCATGCTCTTTCCCTGTTCCAATGTTGGGTCCCTCCCACGGGAGACAGTCCTTCATAAACTGCTCCAGCATGGGTCCTTTCCATGGGGTACAGTCCTTCAGGAAAGGACTGCTCCAGTGTGGATCCCCCACAGGGTCACAGGTCCTGTCAGAAAACTTGTTGCATGGGCTCGTCTCCACGTGCTGCAGTTCCTGCCAGAAGCCTGCTTCAATGTGGACTCTTGAGGGGCTGCAGCTTCCTTCAGGGCATATCCACCTCTGGCATGGGGTCCTCCATAGGCTGCAGCGTGGATATCTGCTCCACTGTGGTCCTCTATGGGCTGCACAGGGACAATCTGCATCACCATGGTCTTCACCACGGGCTGCAGGGGAATGTCTGCTCCAGCACCTGGAGCATCTCCTCCCCTACTTCTTCACTGACCTTGGTGTCTTCATAGTTGATTCTCTCACATATTCTCATTCCTCTCTCATGGCTGCTGTTGCGCAGTGGTTTTTTCCCCTTAAATATACTATCACAGAGGTGCTGCCGATGTTGCTGATAGGCTCAGCTTTGGTCAGCAGAGGGTTCATCTTGGAGTCTTCTGGAACTGATTCTGTCTGACATGGGGGCAGCTTCTGGTGTCTTCTCACAGAAGCCACCCCTGCAGTCCCCCCACTATGAAAACCTTGCCACATAAACCTAATACAGCACCAAAATAGAATTTTTCTCTGGGAGAATTTTATACCTATTGAGCAATGTAATGATGAATCAAAACAGAAACACTCGCATTTTCTCAGAAGAGTAGTCTAGACATACATATTCTATATTATCAACTCTAGTGATTACTTTCTACATATTTTTTTTAGTAAGAATGGATATACTTTTCGTGAAGTTTGTTATAATTTTTATAATACACACTTCAAAATTAATCACCCTCCCCATAATCTAGACACAAAAAAATGTTGTAACTTCTGAAATAAGCCTTTCCTTATCTTAACTCCAATGGTGACCTGCTGTACTGAAGTCAACTGTATCTCCACAAGAAATATTGTCTTGCAGATGGAAAAGACACAAAAGCATTTGGAGAAGTATATGTCAGAGTAAGGAGTAAAGTGATGTGTGTCATCAATAATCTTAAAAATTTCAAAGCACTTGCAGTCATAGAAAGAAAAAACAAGAATGAAATAAAAGCTGCTAACCACTGAAAGCTGCCTTGAGGTCTGATCAGAGTACCTCAGCTTAAGAAGAGGAAAGTCATCTGAATACATAACCCATAAGTTAGAAAATGCTACCAGCCCCCAACTAACTATTCAAGTTACAAGAATAGAATTTCTTAGCGAGCGGCTGTAGTCAATCTTACAAAGTTTTGTATCATATACTACACAAAGAGGAGAAACTATGTGTAGTATATGATACAAAAGGGTATCATACAAAAGGGTCCACAGGACCCTAAACAAAATGGAAGGAATTGTGACCACAAAAAAATAGAGTAAGTGAATAATTCTGAGTGATATTTTTTAACGTACTGACAGCAGTAAGGCTTCCACCTCTAAAGTCACGCATTTAGCTGCTATCTGTTGCTTGTAGAGTATCCCACCGTGTTTCTAAATTTCTTCCTGACACTAAATTTCTGATTAGGATGTCTGTTGTCTAAAAATGCAGACAAGAAGAAGTTTGGGTACTGAGAGATTTAGTTGGGGGACAATTGTATCAATGAACAATATGTTCAGAGTTCAGAGGTGATTAATCGGTCATTGATCTAAATAAAGAGATTATATCTTTTCTTCTATTTGATGAAATATAGGTTTGGTAGAACAGTTCACTAGGCACTGGATGCTGTACAAGTACTTGCTCACCTTCTCTAAGATCAAGTTGTGCCATTTTACAGTTAGTGCAAAAATTTGCATTAGTATTCTAGTTGTTTTATTCTTTCTTTGTCCCATGATGATAAAATGATAAGATTTCAAGGAAAAGCTTTCTCTAGTGCCATTTTTCAATGTGAATGGTGTAGATCAATAGCATCACAAGAACTGGCATGCTAACACTGATTTTGACAGTGGTCTCTTTTGAATGTGTTGCCAAAGTTTTAAATTTGTTTAGTTTGATCTTTCAGTAATTGCTCAGTCATTGTATTTAGTGAAACTGGAATTAGGAACAAGATCTTTGGCAACAGACTGCCTTAAAATGGTAACAACATGACTTTGAAAGTGCCAAAAGTTATGTTGGATGAGATGTTTTGCCTTCCTGCTTCATGTCACTCAGTGCATTCACATTCTTAAGCCCAGCTCATATTTCAGGTTAAATCCTTACATCCTGAGATTATCCTTGTAAAAATTCTGATCATCTCTCAGATAGCCTTTTTGGGTCTCCCTGACTTGGGCCTGGAAGCCCTCCAGCAAGGAAGTACCAGCAGAACTAACACTTCCATTTGAACAAGATTACCACTTTAATTTTTGTGGTGTTGTTGAGGAGTCACAGAGGAATTCTGTCAGCTAACACTTCCAGTGAAAGTCTCACAAGCGAACTGTCTCCTTTTATCTGAGATTAATATATTGCTATTAAAAGATAAAGCTTTCACAATTCAACTCATGGTTGCTACATCCCAGCTGACTGAACATTCCTGACTGTTCCTATTTTGAATAGAAGAACAGGAGGTCACGACCCTGTAGATTCAGGGCTCTGAGACCTGGCTAGGGCCACATGGACAGTTGAACCATAATCCATGAAACTGGCACAGCTAATTTTTTCCTTCATTACCTGCTCTAGGGAAACTGGCCTTAGGAGGTGTGTCCTAGCTCAACATCACTTCCAGTGGTTATTAGCCATTCAGAAATCCCTGCAAGGCTCACTGCAGATCGTCACAAATTAAAAGCAGCCAGTTTCTCATGGATTTAAGGGCAAAAGCTGCTCTTGAATTCTTTCCTTCTTAATCCAAATCCAGCTAGTTCTAAATCAAACAAAATCTGGGCGGATCTGAACAGGTGTCTCTCATTTCAACGGAGGATTTTAAAAATATATATATGTTCTATGTAATTCTGGAAAACTTAAAATTAAATGTTTTGTTTCTATGTCTATCATTCCTTGTTTCTCAGAGAATAGTTTCATTTGCCCCATAGATGCCTCTTTTAGATAATATACATATTCATGTATACTCGATTTCAGTAAAGCGTTTGACACGGTCTCCCACAGCATCCTCGCAGCTAAACTGGGGAAGTGTGGTCTGGATGATCAGGTAGTGAGGTGGATTGTGAACTGGCTGAAGGAAAGAAGCCAGAGAGTGGTGGTCAATGGGACAGAGTCCAGTTGGAGGTCTGTGTCTAGCGGAGTCCTGCAAGGGTCGGTTCTGGGACCAGTTCTATTTAATATATTCATTAATGACTTGGATGAGGAATTAGAGTGCGCTGTCAGCAAGTTCGCTGATGACACAAAACTGGGAGGAGTGGCTGATGCGCCGGAAGGCTGCGCAGCCATTCAGAGGGACCTGGACAGGCTGGAGAGTTGGGCGGGGAGAAATTTAATGAAATATAACAAGGGCAAGTGTAGAGTCCTGCATCTGGGCAAGAACAACCCCATGTACCAGTACAAGTTGGGGGCAGAGCTATTGGAGAGCAGCGTAGGAGAAAGGGACCTGGGGGTCCTAGTGGACAACAGGATGACCATGAGCCAGCAGTGTGCCCTTGTGGCCAAGAAGGCCAATGGCATCCTGGGGTGTATTAGAAGGGGTGTGGTCAGCAGGTCGAGAGAGGTTCTCCTCCCCCTCTACTCTGCCCTGGTGAGGCCGCATCTGGAATATTGTGTCCAGTTCTGGGCCCCTCAGTTCAAGAAGGACAGGGAACTGCTAGAGAGAGTCCAGCGCAGAGCCACAAAGATGATTAAGGGAGTGGAACATCTCCCTTATGAGGAGAGGCTGAGGGAGCTGGGTCTCTTTAGCTTAGAGAAGAGGAGACTGAGGGGTGACCTCATTAATGTTTACAAATATGTAAAGGGCAAGTGTCAAGAGGATGGAGCCAGGCTCTTCTCAGTGACATCCCTTGACAGGACAAGGGGCAATGGGTGCAAGCTGGAACACAGGAGGTTCCACTTAAATATGAGGAAAAACTTCTTTACTGTAAGGGTGACTGAACACTGGAACGGGCTGCCCAGAGAGGTTGTGGAGTCTCCTTCTCTGGAGACATTCAAAACCCGCCTGGACGCGTTCCTGTGTGATATGGTCTAGGCAATCCTGCTCCGGCAGGGGGATTGGACTAGATGATCTTTTGAGGTCCCTTCCAATCCCTAACATTCTCTGATTCTGTGATTCTATGTGAATTGTATGTGAAAAATCCTGCAAGTTTAACAAAATCATTTAGTGCCAAATCCTCCACCGGTATGAATTAATAATTTGCAGAAATTAGAATTACATTTCTTGACATGGATTGTGAATCCAGAGAGCTATTTGGAAGAGAATTTTCCCCTTGTGTGTATTATCTTAACAAGTTGAGCATGTTTTTCCTTTGATACCACATGAGCAGTATCTGAAAGAGAAAATCCCATGGAAATTCTGCATGCTGTGTTGTGGTCTAAGGCTGAAGGCTATGATATTCAACCTTTAGCCTTTGCCTCTGTATAGTACAGCAGGAAGAATAATACAGACACCAAGCCTACTCCCACTGGTCCTCTGTCCCTCCAGCCCTGGAGGAATAAGCTGAAAAATGGATGAATTGATCTGGCAGAGATAGTATATGGCAGCGGTCACAGGAACATAGCTTGCAGCCTATTACATAATGGACACAAGTAGGGAGCTCGTTGTTACCACCGCAGCTCTTCATCCAGCTGTCTGCACTGGAGGAGTCCTCAAGAAAATGTCTGCTTGTCTGGCCAGTGAGAAAAGTTGGATATCAGTGAATCAAACATTTTGTTGACAAGCTGTATGGCCACGTACAAGTCATTTAGCATTTTTACTCATGTCTGCCTTATTTACTGTGTCTGTTTGGACTGGAAATGGTTTTGGTGAAGGACTTGGCATTCTTTCTTCCTATAGTGTAATATCTTGTAAACAATAATAAATATTTTTTAAAGATGCTTATATTCTAAATAATGATAATCATAGAAAAGACAGCTCAAAGTATTTTGATGGAGATAATTGGACACATATATCTGAGCACAAAAATGGGAGGTTAAAAGAATTTGTCTTCTAATTGAAGTTTTACCAGCTTACTGGCAGTTGTCTTTTTGGCAGCATGACCTACCTTTCTTTGAATTGCAGTACTGTAATATGTACAGTTTGCTGCTTTTTTCTCTGAAACATCTAGATCTAGGCAGAAGAGGCTGTTTCATTAATTCTGAATGGATTTGTTTCATAAGTTACTAGAATCTTCTCATATTAACTTGGGCTTCTGGTCTGCATACTTTAGAGGACAGCCAGGTTTAACGAGGAAATATCTTGTAAAATATTGGAGTCTTTCACAATATCGTCCACCTTTACAGCAGATATACTAACAAGATAACCACTAAGTTTTAGTTTCTGTCTTAACATTTTTATCACAGCTGTTCAAAATGTTGATGAAACAGAGTCATAAGTAGGTATAGCAGCTACCTACTACTACTGCTATTGCATTGACATCAAATCTTTCTGCAGTTAGTTAATAATAAAAACAAAACCATCAAGAGGAAACCATCAAATAACTAAAAATTCTGAAAGCCAGTAATGGTTACTCCAAGCACGCATATATAATAGTATATTTTATAAATATTGATAATAATTCTGCACTTTGAAGGACTGTTTGAAAAATATATATCTTAAAAAACATTAGCTTGTGACTTCTAAATTCCACTAGCAGGTTTATTTTGCTCAAAACATATGGAAAGGAAACAATATATTACAACAAAATTTTAAATATTTTTTGTTGTTGATAAATAAATATGAGGATTAATAGTAGCTGTGAGAAACAGTGTATCAGGAGCTTGCAGAAGACGTTGTGTTGAGGATTTAGTGACCTAGAACAGGCCATGTCTGCTCTATTGGGCCTCATACTCAGGGCTTGAGCAGCCTATATGTTAGCATGAGCAGCTACTGTAGAGGAATGTGCTGGAGCACCCAGTGCCTGCCAGTGCTGCACTGGTAGGTATTATGACAGAGTGTGATGGGTTGACCCTGGATGGATGCCAAGGGCCACTAAACCGCTCTATCGCTTCCCTTCTCAACTGGACAGGGGAGAGAAAATATAATGAAAGGCTCATGGGTCAAGATAAGGACAGGGAGTGATCACTCACCGATTACCATCACGGGCAAAAACGACTCGACTTGGGAAATTAGTTTAATTTATTACCAATCAGAGTAGGATAATGAGAAATAAACCCAAATCTTAAAAACACCTTCCCCCCCCCACCCCTCTCCCTTCTTCCTGGGCTTAACTTTACTCCCAGTTTTCTCTACCTCTTCCCCCACAGTGGCACAGGGGGGCAGGGAATGCGGTTATGGTCAGTTCATCACACGTTGTCTCTGCTGCTCCTTACTCCTCAGGGGAAGGACTCCTCACACTCTTCCCCTGCTCCAGCATGGGCTCCCTCCCACAGGAGACAGTCCTCCACAATCTTTTCCAATGTGAGTCTTTCCCATGGGCTACAGTTCTTCATGCACTGTGCCAGTGTGGGTCCCTTCCATGGGGTGCAGTCCTTCAGGAACAGACTGCTCCAGCATGAGTCTCCCACAGGGTCACAAGTCCTGACAGAAAACCTGCTCCAGCAGGGGCTCCTCTCCATGGGGTTACAGGTCCTGCCAGGAGCCTGCTCCAATGTGGACTTCCCTTGGGGTCACAGCCTCCTTTGGGTGTATCCACCTGCTTCAGTGTGGGGTCCTCCATGGCCTGCAGGTGGATATCTGCTCCACCATGGACCTCCATGGACAGTCTGCTCCACCATGGTTTCACCATGGTCTGCAGAGGAATCTCTGCTTTGGTGCCTGGAGCACCTTCTCCGCCTCCTTCTTCACTGACCTTGGTGGCTGAAGAGTTGCTTCTCTCACATATTCTCTCTCCTCTCTTCGGCTGCAATTGCCATTGTGCAGCAACTTTTTCCCCTTCTTAAATATGTTATCACAGAGGTGCTACCACTGGCACTGATTGGCTCAGCTTGGTCAGCAGGAGATCTGTCTCGGAGCCAGCTGTCATTGTCTCTATCTGACATGGGGGAAGTTTCTAGCAGCTTCTCACAGAAGACACCCCTGTAGCTCCTCCACTACCAAAATCTTGACTCACTAAACCAATATGCAGAGACAATACGCCATCCTGTCAGGAGAAGACACATGGGGTTTTTTGTTACACAGCAGAAAAGGCACTACAGTATGAGAAGGAGATTGATTCTCTCCATGGGTAGGATCTGAGTGGTGTGCCATGGGAAGATCCATCTGGGCTCTGTCTGATTCTGCATGAATACAGGGTGCCCAGCATTTGAAGGGAAGTAAGATTTACTCACCATCTATATTCCTGATTTTATTAAATTTTTCTAAAACAGCTATTTTATTACACTATTTTTTCCTATTGAGATCCATAAAGAACCCTGCAACACTCCCCCCGCCCCCAGCACTGAACACCTGGCAGGTCCCAAGTCAGCATCAGTAAGCACTCTTGATATTTTGACTGCAACCCTTACCATCAGAGGCTAGCTAATTCTTCACATTAAAAATATTAAATAGACAGAAAGAAGTCAAATATACATTTGGCAACAGAAGGATAAAAATAATCTGTACATCTTATTTAAATTTATTGTTTTTAAAAAATGAAATCTGTTATGGAGTCTAACAAAAGACCACTTCATTCATGGCTATCCAAAATAGTTGTTTATTGTTTTGCTTTGTTTGCAGAGTTTTACACAAATGTGGGTTTTTTTTCAGATTAAGGATTTTTTTTTAAAATAGAAGAAAACACTTCTTTCTGTTGTCCTATGCAGATTTAACTGCTCAGAAGTTACTAGAGTTGCAATTGCTTAAAATAGCTTCTTTTTATACCACTACTATATGTAACTACCTTTTTTCTGCTGTTGTTTTACTCTTCATCAACAGTGCTACAAGTTCTTACTATATTTGAGTCCAAGTATTCTGTTTGTATATCGATGTAGCCTAATGAAAGAAAGCCCTGACCTTAAGACCAACTGGCACAGACAGGTTAACATTCACCTGTCTCCTCCTAGAACAAACCAGCTACCTCCTCAATAGATACTTTTAGCTGTGGATCCCCAGTGGATCTTATATGGCATCCTTGTAACATTGACACATAATTATCACAGGGTTTTGTGGCTTTCCATTCTTTTATTTTTATTTTTCATTTCAAGTTGCCTGAAATAATTTAAGGACTATGTTTAGCCCATCAGAAGGGTGCTTTGTAGCATGAACCTGAAAGTATGTATTGTGAGTTTTCGGGTATGGCATGAGGTTGTGCAGAAGGATGGTACTGGGAAAGTGCCAGAAGACTCTATATCCCTCATGGAGGGATCCAAAAATTACACAGTCCTTTCATATTGACCTTTTGGAGCAAGACTATCCAAAATATAGTATGCTCCAAACTCTGCCCAGATTTTGTCTTACAGGAGACTAATTCATAGCTGACCGAGAAAGAAAACTAAAAAGGTAGCTAACTGGGGGCCAGTGTTCAAATTTAATTCCTGACTTTCTATAGTTCCATAGTGTAGATGTGCCTTTTAGGACTTCAGATCTGTGTGATCTTGGTTTTCAGATTATTAATATATAATACGTCTCCAGATCTTCTGAAACAGCTGCTACAGAAAATTTGAGGTCCTGAATATGCTTACTCTAATTAATTGTGTAGAGGATGAGTCAAGGTCACTATTATGGAAAAAGGTCATAAAATTTACTTTACTGGAAAAGTTTTCCAAAGGGTGTGCTTTTTTTATTTTAATAAAAGCACTCTTTATGTCTATTGAAAAATATTTCAGCTGTTCCCGTCCCACATAATTGATAATTTACAATAATTTTACACTGTTGATACTTATTATAATAACACTATCTGTTTATATGAATCACCTTGTATAGTTCTAAATTACAGGATTTTTACTGTCTTTCCTGTCATCTTTAATTATATATCTACATATATTAACATGTAATCCCTTCGATTTTTCCCCAGTGCCCCACAATATCTGTGTTACAAGAGTCTTAGAACCAGCACCAGGCCACATTAGCCAAAAAGCATACAGAAAGAATGTGCCTTCATTCTGCAGTTTGAAAGTACAAGAGAGCTTTGATACTTGAATCAGAAAAAAAGGAGAAGAATGTGCTTGATGGAAATCAAGAAGCAAGATGTGTGTAATTATCTTGGATAGCATTTGAGGATAAATTTTGTAAAACACCATCTTCTTTCCTATTAAAGATGTATTTCTATGCTCCAGTCCAACTTTCACACAGTGGTTGATTCAGTAGCTCTTTAGAATAAATGATTCATAGGTTTGTAACACATAAAGACTTCTCCAAGAAATTCAGTTTGTCTCTAAAAGTCTAGATATAAATCACTTAATTGTGACTGATAAAAATCCTAAAGGTCTGTGTGATTTAACAATTATATATTAGTAATATATTAAAATATATCTTATGTTCAGTACTTACTTTGACTGGGACCATGAAGAGAATTGATTATATAGAAAGTAATAGGCATAAGCACTTTTGATTACATGGGGATCTGGGCTGCCTAAAAAATTATGTTTTTTAAAACCCAACAATTTTGGTTTTTAAACAAAATGTAGCTTTTAACAATTGTTGTTAAAAAACAGTATTTTAACATATTTTTTGTTTGAAAACCAACAATTGTCATCATGCATTTAGAATATAAGTTTTTTATCTGTACCCTGTGAGTTAGGGATAGATGTCTGGGACAGATCTTGCCTTTATGTATTGGGATCACTATGTGTACTAATATTTCACACTAAATGAGACTTTGATCAAAATTTTTTATAGAAATTTTGTCCATTAAAAGAAAAACAGATTTCTGTGAACGGTTGATACGTTACTTGATTCAACATTCTGAAAGGTAAAAGCAAATTAAAATGAGATGTCTCTGCTTATTATTTTTAAATGAAAAAATATTTTAATTCAGAATAAGATTCAGGGAATGAACTAAATATAATGATCAAAAAGACTGAAATACCTATGAAACTATTTTAATGATTGAACAAATATATCGGTTTACAAAGATGCAGAAGATTTGCACTGTGAAAGACATTTTTTCTTGTAAAAAGAACACTGATGATACTTGGCTCAGCCTAGAATCCCTTATTAACATTAGTCAAGTCATCAAGGGTAATTGCAGATCTCATTGTCGTTTGCCTAAGCCTTCATTTCAGAAGGTGTTGGATACCATGGATTGGTAAAGCCTTTGTCTAGATAGTGTACATTTCTGTTGAAGACTGGACTGTAGGAAGGATTCTACTCTTCATGTCATGGAAATGATTTTGTTGGAGAGAAATCTGCATCAATTTACATCAATTAGTTTGTGGTTCCTTGAAATGAAGCACAAATTTCAAAATCAGCATCCACCTCATTTTTAGTGAGAAAGAGAAAACTGCAGTAACATTTCCATAGCTGCTATGTGGATTATTGTACGTCAACCTCACGTATCCTAGCAAACCTCAGTATTTGTCCAGGAAAGACCTTTTTTGAAACTTGCTTTACCATCAAATAAGGATTCACTTTTCCATAATTGTACTGGTAAAATACTTTGGAGAAACCAGGGTTACTGCAGGATTATGCTATATATGTGTTTTATTTTAACGTCAAGTCCAGCTCTTCAGTTACCATCACAGAATCACAGAATGGTTAGGGCTGGAAGGGACCTCTGGAGATCATCTAGTCCAACCCCCTGCCAAAGCACGTTCACTTAGAGCAAGTTGCACACAGTTGCATCCAGGCAGGTTTTGAATATCTGTGGAGAAGGAGACTCCACAACCTCTGTGGGCAGCCTGTTCCAGTGCTCTGTCACCCTCAAAGTAAAGTTTTTCCTCATACTCAGGTGGAACTTTCTGTGTTTCAGTTTGTGCCCATTGCCCCTTGTCCTGTCACTGGGTATCACTGAGAAGAGACTGTCCCCATCTTCTTGACACCCACCCTTAAGGTATTTGTAAGCATTGATAAGATCCCCTCTCAGTCTTCTCTTCTGCATGCTAAACAGACCCAGTTCTCTCAGCCTCTTGTCATAAGAGAGATGCTCCAGTTCTTTAATCATCACCTTTGTAACCCTCCACTGGACTCTCTCCAGTAGTTCCTTGTCTTTCTTGAACTGGGAGGCCCAGAACTGCACACAGCACTCCAGGTGTGGCCTCACTAGGGCAGTGTGGAGGTGGAGGACAACCTCCCTCAACCTGCTGGCCATACTCTTCCTAATGCATCCGAGGATACCATTGGCCTTCTTGGCCACAAGGGCACATTGGTGGCTCATGGTGAACTTGTTGTCCACCAGAACTCTCAGCTCCTTCTCTGCAGAGCTGCTTTCCAGCAGGTCAACCCCCAGCCTGTACTGGTGCATGGGGTTCTTCCTCCCTAGGTGAAGGACCCTACACTTGCCTTTGTTGAACTTCATTAGGTTCCTCTCTGTCCAGCCTTCTAGCCTGTCCAGGTCTCGCTGAATGGCAGCACAGCCTTCTAGTGTATCGGCCACTCCTCCCAGTTTTGTGGGAAGGACCCACATTGGAGAAGTTCACGGAGGACTGTCTCCTGTGGGAGGGATTCCATGCTGGAGCAGGGGAAGAGTGTGAGGAGGAAGGAATGGCAGAGACAACATGTGATGAACTGATCATAACCCCCATTCCCTGTCCCCTAGTGCCAGGCTCAGAGTGAGGAGCCCACAGCTACACAAGCAAAACCCCCTGCAGTGGCACACACAGAAGGGAGGGGGATAAATACTGCAGAAGAATGGATGGTTGCAAAGGCAAGGACCAGCAGGATGAAGAGACTTCTGTCAAAGCCTGAGGTGCCCTTGCAACTACGTCAGTCCTCTACAGACTGAAGAGGAAAGACCCGTTGCATCAGGAGAGATGCTGGAGCTGAGTAAAGCAGCCCCATGTACTCCCTGAATAACAACCAGTGGAACCAAGAAAAAGCGACGGGTGAACAGTCATAGGCGAATTTCTACTGAGAGGCACAGCGGTGCCCACTTGCCAACATGATGAGCTCTCTAGGGAGGTGTGCTGCTTACCAGGGGCTCACATCAAGGATGTCATTGAGAGATTACCAAGCCTTGTACAGCCCACTGATTATTACCCACTCCTGTTGTTTCACGTTGGCACCAATGACACAGCCAAGAGCAGTCTGAGGAGTATCAAGAAGGACTACAGAGTCCTGGAAGTGGCGGTAAAGGACTCTGGAGCACAGGTAGTTTTTTCATCAATCCTCCTGGTCAAAAGGGAGGGGTTTGAAAGGGCCAGTTGAATTGGGCAAATCAACAAATGGTTACAGGACTGGTGCCACAGCCAGGGACTCAGCTACTTAGACCATGGGGCTCGCTTTGAGAAACCTGGTCGAGTGGGGGCTGATGGGGTCCCTCTGTCAGAGAAGGGGAAGGCCATATTTGGTCATAGGCTTGCCAAGATGGTGAAGAAGGCTTTAAACTAAAGTTGCTGGTGGAGTGGAACCTCAATCCATCCCACTCCTACCAGTTTGATGCCAGGGCCAGCAATAGGTGCCCAGAGCCTGGCGAAGGATCACAGATCAGCAGGAGAGCACCTGAAGAGCAATGCAAAGGAATTTCAGCCATTCAAGTCAGTGTCAGCTTCATCGGGGGCCCTACTTAAATGCCTTTACGCAAACACATGTAGCCCTGTATTTAAGAGGGGCCCAAGAAAGCTGGTTAATATTCAAGGATCACCTTCTCCAAGCTCTGGAGAGATGCATCCCAGCCAAGAGGAAGTCAGGCAAAAACACCAGGAGGCCTGCAGGGATGACCAAGGAGTTCCTGGACAAACTCAGACACAAAAAGGAAGCCTGCAGAGGGTGGAATCAAGGGTAGGTAGCCTGGGAAGAACACAGAGAAATTGTTCGAGCAGCCAGGGATCAGGTTAAGAAAGCGAAAGCCCTCATAGTATTAAATATGACCCAAGACATCAAGGGAAAGAAGAAAAGCTTCTATAGGTATGTCAGTGATAAAAGGAAGACTAGGGAAATTGTGGGCCCTCTGCAGAAGGAAACAGGAGACCTGGTTCCCTGGGATATGGAGAAGGCTGAGGTACTCAATAACTTCTTTGCCTCAGTCTTCAAAGGCAAGTTCTCTAGCCACACTGTCCAAGTCACAGAGGCAAAGGCAGGAACTGGGAGAATGAAGAACTGTCCACTGCAGGAAAAGATGAGGTTCAAGACCATCTAAGGAACCTGAAGGTGCACAAGTCCATGGGACCTGATGAAGTGCGTCCATAGGTCCTGAGAGAACTGGTGGATGAAGTTGCTAAGCCACTGTTCATCATTTTTGAAAAGTCGTGGCAGTCTGGTGAAGTTCCCACTGACTGGAAAAGAGGAAACATAACCCCCATCTTCAAGAAGGGAAAAAAGGAAGACCCAGGGAACTACAGGCCAGTCGTTCTCACCTCTGTGCCTGGCAAGATCATGGAGCAGATCCTCCTGGAAACTGTGTTAAGACATGTGCAAAACAAGGAGGTTATTGGTGACAGCCAACATGGCTTCCATAAGGGCAAATCATGCCTGATGAATTTGGTGGCATTGTATGATGGAGTTACGGCATTGGTGGATAAGAGAAGAGCAACTGACGTCATCTACCTGGACTTGTGCAAAGCATTTGATACTGTCCCGCACGACATCCTTATCTCTAAATTGGAGAGACATGGACTTGATGGATGGACCACTCAGTGGATAACGAATTGGCTGGATAGTCACACTCAAAGAGTTGTGGTCAATGGCTCAATGTTCAAGTGGAGACCAGTGGCAAGTGGCGTTCCTCAGGGACTGGTATTGGGACTGGTCCTGTTTAACATCTTTGTCGGCGACATGGACAGTGGGATTGAGTTCGCGCTCAGCAAGTTTGCTGATGACACCAACCTGTGTGGTGCAGTCGATACACTGGAGGGAAGGGATGGCATCCAGAGGGACCTTGACAGGATTGAGAGGTGAGCCTGTGAGAACCACATGAAGTTCAACAAGGCCAAGTGCAAGGTCCTGCACGTGGCTCAGGGCAATCCCAATTAAAAATACAGGCTGGGCAGAGAATGGATTGAGAGCAGCCCTGAGGAGAAGGACTTGGGGATGATGGTTGATGAGAAGCTCAACATGAGCCAGCAATTTGCGTGTGCAGCCCAGAAAGCCAACCATACCCCGGTCTGCATCAAAATCAGCGTCACCAGCAGGTCGAGGGGAGGTGATTCTGCCCCTCTACTCTGCTCTCATGAGACCCTACCTGGAGTACTGTGTCCAGCTCTGTGGCTCCCAACATAAGAAGGACAGGGATCGGTTGAAGTGAGTCCAGAGGAGGGCCACAAAGATGATCAGAGGGTTGGAGCACCTCTCCGATGAAGACAGGCTGAGAGAGTTGGGGCTCTTCAGCCTGGAGAAGAGAAGGCTGTGGGGAGACCTTGTAGCAGCCTTCCAGTACTTAAAGGGGGCCTACAGGAGGGACTGGGGAGGGACTTTTTAGAAGGGCATGTAGTGATAGAACAACGGGTAGTGGTTTTAAACTGAAAGAGGGTAGATTTAGATTAGATATTAGAAAGAAATCCTTGACTGTGAGGGTAGTGAGACACTGGAAGAGATTGCCCAAAGAAGTTGTGGATGCCCCCTCCCTGGAAGTGTTGAAGGCCGGGTTGGATGGGTCTTTGAGCATGCTGTTCTAGCAGAAAATGTCCTTGCCCATGGCAGGAGCATTGGAACTAGATGATCTTTAAGGTCCCTTCCAACCCAAACCATTCTATGGTTCTATGAAATCAGGAATGAAATTGAGCCTGGGAAGAAGAGGGGGGGCGGGGGGGAAGGGGGTTGTTTTAAGATTTGGTTTTATTTCCAATTATCCTACTCTGATTCTATTGGTAATAAATTAAATTAATTTTCCCAAGTTGAGTCTATTTTGTCCATGACAGTAACTGGTGAGTGATCTCCCCATCCTGATCTTGACCCATGAGCCTTTTGTTCTATTTTTTCTTCCCCTGTTCTGCTGAGGAGTGATAGTGATTGGTGGGCACCTGGCATCCAGCCAAGGTCAGACCACCGCAACAATCCTAGTACTAGTTCAAGTCTGTGGCTAGAGAGCTGCAGGTCTGTGGCCAGTGTAAAAGGCAGACCTTGGAGAGGAAAACAAAGAAGTAAAATAGCCTAATATTGAAGATGTGAATATCTTGATTGGTATGCAAATAAATTCTGTGTTTAGAAGCAAGAAACAGAAAGATGCACACAGTTGGAGACTGAATGCTTAATTCAACGTACTAGTTTTAGACTGATGTAATGTCTTTTATATGAGTGGTATCATGCTGACATGATAGTGTAATAACGAAGGTTAAACTTCAAGCATGAAATTTGACTGTAACAAAAATGTCCTAGAAAATCTAGCATAAAACTTGCAGAAAGTTCTGTTTTCAAAAGTGTCCAAGTCATTAAGGAGCCCAATCCTACTTGCTTTCAAAGAAGTTCAGATTGTTTGGAAAATCACAATTAGTCTCAAACTATTTGGATATTTTGAAAACTGTATGATATATAATGCTTTGCAATTAATGCATGGTGTACTCAGATTATATTCTTCAATGGCTAAAGTATGTTTTTCTGTGGCCTGAGCTCAGCTGTGGAGTTGAATGTTACTTAATTTGAGGAAAATATTTAAAAAATATGACTGCAAATTTAAATTAACCTGAAAATGACTGAAAGTTGACCTGTCATATAAACCTGTTTGTTTGGAAGTTGAATTAATGTCTATCATCTTGTACATTTACATTAAAAACATCTTTTTAAATTACAATGAAGGAGTAGATAATCAGTGATTTCTAAACATCTATTCACTATTTTTGAGTGTCAAACAGCAACATTTATACATTATCTTCCCACATAAAGACATAAATGTCTATTTGTCTTTCTGTCTCTCTGTCCCTTCAACTGTCTGTATCCCTCATTCTCACAGTTCTCAGCATCCATCCTAAATCTGAACTGGTCTGAGGGCAGGAAGTCTGCAGGATAATCAATCAATCAGCTGAGTTCAAAAAGGATGACTCATGAAGTAAAAATTTGACTCGAACCTAATGCTGATACCTTTATACACCAAATTAATGATAATTTAATCCTAGAATTTCTGGAAAGATAGATCTGTTATTTTTACATCATAAATATAGTGTGTCCCATTGCTTCACATTTGTAAATAAATATATATATACTTCTACATTTTCTAAACATGGCTCATCTTTTTAATTACAGAATTAAAAACACTCCAAAATGTTCTATGATTATATTGCATCACTAATAGAAGGGCATAATAATTTTGAAGCCTTTGTAGATGAGCATTCCCTTAGCTGGATTTCAATTTCGGTAACTAAAACTGCTTACAATGGACTTTCATTTCAATATGGTATGTTTTCTCTGTATACAATATTGATGGGTACACTGATAAAATCTGTAGCTTAAACGTCCAGATGAAGATAGATGGAATTATCAGACAGGATCACTGGAATCTGTTGTGATGAAGAAAATTCCAGATACTATAGCACAAATCATGTTTGACAAGCTTTCAGGTTTGCTTTGCTTGTTTTTTGGCTACAGAAGCAAAACAATGATACAGGACCTTTGTTTCTGAGAAAGTTCATCCTCTTCTACCATTTCACAAGTGCAGACAAAGGTAAGAATCCAGTCTTACACCCCTTAGCTCATAAGTATCATCACTTACACTACTAGAAGAACTAACATGCACGGTGATAAAAACTTACGATCTTGTGTTTACATCATGAGTATAAGTTACTTCAGAAATTTGAACTGAATTCTCTACCTGTTCCTCGTAAGATCAGTTACTTTGGTACTGCTAGAGTAAATAGACATTCTGTAATAAACAAATAGAATATCTTCATTAATTTGATTTGGAATACTTAACATCATTGAAAGGTTTTGATTATCAAATTTCTAGTTGTGCAAGGACTAAAAGACTGGAAATCTAAATTAAAAAAAAGAGAAAGAGATAACTAAATATCCATTGTTATTAGAAATGAATAGCTATATTCACAAGTGATGACTAATAAGATATAAATCAGAATAATTTATGCTATCTCACATTTATGCAAATAGCTTGTTAGGGAATCTGGGTAAAAATTAAATTGTAAGCTGTTAGAAAAGGCTTCAATGAATAGTTCACACTAGTTTGGTCCTACCCTAAACTAAAATTTCTCTTCCTTCTTGATGTACAAATTACATCAACTTTTGCACATAGGTAGGGATATAAGACAATATGTGAGTATCTCAGTTTCTGACTTGCACTTCCTAAAGCCTCACTGCTAACCTGGTCTCTAAAAAAAATGAAGAAAATATAAACACCATGGAAGGGTTTGTAAAAGGCACCATAAGGTCAATAGAGAACAGATGCTCTCTGAGTATCAGCAAACAAGGCATGTAAAAATCATATGCTTGTTTTCACCTTCATGTTATCAGAAAAAATATTCAAGTTAGTTGACATGAAAGAAAGAAGGGAACTTGAACTGGAAAAGTAGACAGTGTAGTTCTTGCATATTGGTAGTTACCATTAAACTAACTTGTCAAGAAAGAGGGACATGATAAACTGACATAATTAACATTTGTTTTTAATTAGTTTCACTGTTTCTATTAAGAAAAATGAAGGCCTGGAGAGAGTTCAAGAAGAGATGAGCTATCCCACTGTAATTACCACAACTCCCAGCAGGGTCCTTCTCATCTGATTAACACCACAGCAGGACAGCTGTCCTAGCATGCATCTATCTGCCAGAGTCGTGTGGATAAAGCAAAGGTGCTGCTGATGAACACCAAGGTATCTTTAATGTTTAAAGTATTTGAAATTTGCAGCTATACTTCATAATTTATATGCATCCTATTTGAAGAGGTACATTTGGGGTAAAGGACTAAAGGAGAGGAAGAAAGACTGCAGAAATTTCTGGAGAAGAATTTTATTCCATGTAAAAAACCAGAAGAAATATACTAAGTGATAGAATTACAATGTCTAATTAAATTTTTTTGCACTACAGTGGTGTACTGGTTTTCATTGGGCTAGAGTTAATTTTATTCGTAGTAGCTTGCATGGTACTATGTTTTGAATTTGTGATGAAAACAGTGTTAATAACACACCGCTGTCTTAGCCATTGCTGAGCAGTGCTTACACAACATCAATGCCTTTTCTGCTCCTCACACCACCCTACCAGTGAGTAGGCTGTGGGTGCACAAGAAGCTAGGAGAGGACACAGTCAGGATAGTTGACCCCAACTGATCAAAAGGATATTACACACCATATGATGTCATGCTCAGTGATAAAACCTGGGGGGGGAAATTTTCTGGGGTTGCCATTGTTCAGGGACTGGCTGGGCATCGGTCAGCTGATGGTGAGCAATTGAGTTTTTTGCATTACTTGTTTTTCTTGGTTTAGTCTTTTTTTTTTTTTTTTTTAATCCTATTAAACTGTCTTTATCTCAGCCCACAAGTTTTCTTACTTTTGCCCTTCCGTTTCTCTCCCCTATTCCATTGCAGCAGAGTAAGCGAGCAGCTGTGAGGTGCTTAGCTGCCTGCTGGGGTTACAGAGCAACAAGTGGCTTTCTATTTCTGTATTTAAATATGAGGTAAATTTTGTTCATTTGTTACTTGGTATTGGATGGACATTAGACAATAACAACTTTATTAGTCACTTGTGTAGAGAACTTAGGACAACACTGTCTTGTCACTGAGTTAAGGAAGGCCAGGGGTAATGGTTCACTCAGTGGTTAATGGGTGAGTTTTACAAAGCTACTCAAACACTTTCAAGGTTTCTTCAGTAAAGGGTCATTCACTCTGGTTTTACTTTGCTTTTACTTTACTTTTGTCTTACTCTTACTTTGTCCTACTCTACTCTAACCTACTTTTGAGAAAGAGTTTCCTTTTCATCATCCCACTGGAGCTAAAGGAATTTCTTTTCTGTTGGCTTTGCAACCAATTTGACAAAGGAGAATGAAGCCGTTATCTCTCCTGGATCTTTCCTGCAATGTAGGGTCTACTTGTCAATCATTAGGCTCCACAATGAGCTATAGTCTCCAATGCGATGTCCTAGTATAACTGCAATGTACCTTTTAATAAATTCATTTCATGACCTGATGCCATTACAATTTTATTTACATAATTTCAAAAATAACTGATAACTTTGTTCTTTCAGAACTTTTCAACAGTCTATTGATTCCTCTACAAAGAATTAGTTACCTAAAAATTCATAAACAAGAAACTGTATTTGTTATTTTGTCAATAAAATTTAATATACTTCAATTTTGAAATTGCAATTAACTTTTTATAATTGGAACATACTATAAGTTTCAGTCCAACATAATTTGATAGAACATTATTTCATTAGAACTTTAATTAAAATGCGCTGGTGTAACCTCAAGGAGGCTCTTTGCAAATATCTCTCTACTAGGACAGAGTTTGAAACAGCTGAGGGGTGGAAAATGTTTGATATATTTTCAACATTGCAGTTTCAGTAGTTGTATCGAGGTAACCATGTGCCTACTTGGGCTGGGCTGATGGATTTTTTTTTTTAAAAGGAAAAGGGATTCTTCATTTGATAAAATTGGTTGGCTGGGATCTTTCCCCAAGCAAAATAACTGAAAAAAAAGTCATGCTGAATAGCCTGTTGAACTCTGTGTTAAATTGGTAAAGAAAGTAACTGAAGGATTGGTCTGTTGTGAGTATCTGCCAAATGGAAGTGGCAGGCTGAGGCACAGTATGTTCCTACTCAGAAAAGAGAGTAATCATGTATTCCATTTTCCTTCAATTTTTTAAAATGAATTTTTGCAGAATGCCTGTCACCACACTATCTTAACAATGGTAAATCAAGCTGATTTCATGCTGCAGCCCAGTCACAGTCTTTGCTCTGCATAGTCCTAAGCTATGTCTTGATAAGGAAACAAATATCGTCTGTGCAATTCATACAGGGAAATATTCAAATGTATGGATGGTTATCCTCTCTCTAAGCGTATTTCTAGCCTGATTCTGAAGCATCTTCCTAGTTACAGGTATCTGTTCATGGGGCTATTTTGTCCCTGAAAATAGAAATGCTGTTGCAATGGTGGAAATAGGTGCCACACCTGAGGGGCAATTGAAGATGGGAGCTATTTCTGTAGAACATCCTGATAAAATCTCACTTAAGAATTTAATTTGTTCATTATAAAGAGAGAAATAAGGAGACATTCTTGGTTCTCTGGGAGGCAATGGGAAATCTTTACAGGGTCTGGAAAAGACAAATATTCTTATATTCCTATGGACACCAGAAAACCATACAGAAGTTGAAACACATGGAGCTGTATCTGTCTGTCAAATTCCAGTCAAAAATTTGCTATCAAGAGTTAAGGACCCAGTCTCCCTGCTCAGTCTATGGAGACAATTAGTGTACATTTACACAGATGAGCTTGGTATCACCTCAGGTACCCTCCCCCAAAAGCCTAAGTTATGGGCTGGATCCTGGGGTTTTGGTCTTTTTTTTTTTTTTTTAGATATTTAAGAGTTTTTATTTCAAATGAAAAAGAAATATTTCATGCTAAAATAATTACAAACTTCTAGAAAATGAATATATACCCTGAAAACAGAAAACATGCTATCAGGATCAGAAATTAACAGCAGATTTTTTTTCACTTCACCAAAATACACCACCTACATTATAAATGTTCTTGCCACAAGTGTGTAGCAGATGAAAAACAAACTGATTGTAGAGTATGGCACTTCTGTTTCTCTAATTCATTCAGCCAGTGCTGCTCATCTTGCATATCTATTGAAAAATTATGCAGGTTTCTACTGACAGATTAGCTACAGAAGCATTTAGGGACAAAATGTACCTCCAGTTACCCTTATGCAATCTCCTGAAGTCAGTGAGCGTGGTTTAGCTTTATTAATGAAACGGTGAACAGAATCTGGTCCAGTATCATTATATTTGGCGTGAGGCAAAACTGCCGAAGATTTACAGCTGACGCTTGAAGCTCTATTCATGTTCAGCATCTGTTTCAACAGTTTGCATCTGAAATCTTTAGGTGACAGGTGAGTTAAAGCAGAGAAGCAAAATTCTCACCACATTGAAGAAAATGGCAAAATCCACATTGATAAAAACTGGGCAGAGGTTACATCTAACATTTAACTGTGTTGCTAAACTAACAATTTTACTTTATTAAGAGAAGCAAGAATCAAGTTGTGTAAGCCAGTTGTCCTATCAAGATGTTTCCAGTATTGGCTTTTATAGGTCAAAGCACAAACTGGGATGTTTGGACGCCTAAAATTGTTTATCATATGAAAGGTCAGTACGTCTTAAATGTTTGGTTAAATGCTTTATTTTATCTTTCAGAACAATTTCATTAAGTCTTAGAAGTCCTTTTATTTCTGTATATTCTGCTTGGGACTGCACTAATCAAGCTAAGATAACCAGATCAAAAATTTTAAAAAGTAAAGTAAAAGGATTAAGAAGGGTCTGAGACTATTTTCTCTGCCCCTTAAGGGCTTTGTGGGAGGATGGGATAATTTGCCTATCTTTCTGCATTTTCAAATCAGCAATGATGGAATGAACTGTAGATTGATGTTCATGTCTTTGAGCAGAACACTTTAATTCTTTCATCAGTTTGTACTAGCTAATTATGTGCGAGGAGTTTTATTCTTTGCTTTCAAAGACTTGTCAATGTGTGGGATGACAGTACTGAGGAATAGAAAAGTTCTTTTTAATTGCTCCCAGCACTGAATGCTCCTTTGGGCATAACTGGGATCTCTGATAATTTGATTCACATTGCCCCTGACTATGCACTCACAAGGAACTGAAAGATCCCAGTCAACCCTACAGGCTGGTTTGCACATTTGCACAAAACTTTCAAGATATTGGTTCTGATTTAAAAACAGAGGTAATGATAAATTGCCAGCAATTTCAAAGCTTTCATCATCTATGTTGTCGCACATGGCGATCAGTAGGCATCCAAGTACTGAAATACTTTCTGATATGTTCTCTACAGTGAATTTTTATGAAGAGCCTACATTCATGAGCACTTCATGTAAATAATACTTGGCCTAATTTGCTACGTTTGCAAATTATCCTTTCTGTGAGCCACCTTTGGGAATACGCAGTAAAGGAATAGAGTACTAAAGGACAGTGCTAATAAAGTCCAATCCTCTCCTTCTCTTTTCTGGTTGTACACTTTAATCCAGATCCCCCCGGTTTAGAAGAGTTACAAACCTTTAGATTAATTATAAATATTATTTTAGGATTGCATGAATGATAATAATAATAATTTCTGTATGCAATTTAGAGTTCTTTTATGCCATTGTTGCATGTAGTTCACTTCATTTATCATATGCTGTGAAAAAAAATGGTGACTCAGCCCATTATGACCTTCAGATCAGCAACAGAGTTCTTCCGATGTGTTATACCTACCACAGAAGTTTACTTCAACAGGATGAATTCAGGAGAAGGCTAAAGCTGCAGTACTTTTAAACTGCATGGAGAAGACTCCAGTTAATACAGTTGTATTAAACATCAAAACTGTCAGAAGATGTGCAAGTGCCCAACGTTTCATCTGGAAAGACATTCCTGTTATTTAAACTTCCGTTCTCTAGCTAAAGAGTATTTAATTCTACTGCGCAAAAGGAAATTGATAAAGCAAGTGGGACAGGAAATAATTGAAAGACCCTAGAGTCTGGTAGGTAAGGCAGTCTCCTGAAAGACCACATATGCAGATTTCAGTTCCTTTGAACAAGAAAGGGATTGTATTTATCAGTAAGCTATAGGATAAAAAAAAAAGGCCAAGGCTGCATCATCACTATCTATGTTTCATCTTGTTTAGTGTCCTACTGGTAGCTTCAAAGGGAGTAGAGAAATCAGTGATGAGACTCTTCCCCAGGGGAAGAGCTTTTAGAAATTTGTTTATGAAGAACACAGTCTGAATCATCTAGTCAGCAGGAAAGACTGAAGAAGGGCTTTAGATGGATTATGGATGCTGACAAGACCCTATTCCTGGTCTTAAGGATGTACGTCATGTACGGGAGAAGAGGAAGAAAGAATCGGATCGTAAGGATATCTCATATAACCCTCTCTTCAGAATCTTCCTCCAAGTCAGCATTTCTGATAAAAGTTTTTCAGCTGTTGATGGGAACTTCTGAATCTACTTATTCTAACCTGGAGCATCTTGGTGGTGACGTGCACCTGCAAACTGTTATTCTGTTGTGCTGCAAACTGTTAGCTGTGTATCAAACAGACTGACATGTTCTTATCTAAATCCATACCATTGCTTTCTTCCTGAACCTTACCAAAGCTAAAAGAAATTTTGATTGTTCCATACACAACTGTTTGCTGAAAATGTCATTTTTAAAGTTCATTACATAGACTACTTTGCATAAGAACAATATTTGCAGGAGGACAATTTCAGGGAAGGAAAGAAACTAAAGGTGGTGGTGGAGACATAAATTAGCAAATAGCAAAAGAGCTCTTTCAAAGAGAGATTTTTTTCTCTTGAATCTGAGGCTAAAAATACTCTCTGACACCCTCTTGTATGCTTGGTATAGGATAGATTCTCACAGCAGTTTGGAGAGCTGAGATGTAAAACAAATAGAAATGCTGTTTGCCCAAGAGCTAGTATTAAAGGTTATTTAAACTTGCTTTGATTCGTTCCCCTGGGACTTTGCTTTTTGTTTCCAACACCAGAGTCTGTATTTGTGTCATTTTAATTACAAGGCAAATACAGGCATTGTAGTACATGTAACTCAACAGACAAATCTGCAATCTGAAGATACATGAGCAACCTGGTCTAGTGGAAAGGTGTCCCTGCCCATGGCAGGGGGTTGGAACTAGATGATCTTTAAGGTCCCTTCCAACCCAAACCATTCTATGATTCTATATCTCCATGGTATATTGACAGTGATGTGTCAGGGCACTGGCCAGCAGCTCCCTGGGGCTGGGCACCAGCAGTACCAGGGGCTCCTCTGGATGGATCAGGACAGGACCTGGCAGCCAGGGCCTGTCCTGGGCATCGGGCACCTCCCTGGGGACAGCACCAAGGATGAGCACGTCAGCGGGTAGAGGCGCAGGCCCAGGCAGGCCACAACATGGCGGCAGCCACTGCTCAGGCTGGGCCCTGTGGCAGAGTCTTGGCCGGGATCAGCTACCAGGGCCAGGGCTGCCCTGGCCTTGAACCCCGGCAGCCAAACCCCCGGGAGGGGAATGCACTCTGCAAGACATGCAGGTGTCCTTGTGGGCTGGAATGAAGTGATGCTTCAAGTCACCTATGTAGACTCAATTATTGGAGAAGTAAAAGAAATTGTTACTTTAAAAGTGAAGTGTTTCTTTAAAGAAAGCCAGCAATAACAGCATCATTTGTTTTTAATGAAAGTTACACCTGCAAGATAGAGACCTAATCCCCTGCGTTTTTCCACTGCATTCTGTGTGTTTAAATTATGGATTGACTTACTCCATAGTCATTTTATCAGTGTATTCTGCTCACGTTAAATTCATAGTAAAACTTCCACTTGCAGGGATTGTGTCCTGTTTTGTTGATACAGTAGTCACTTCCCTAGATTTCTTTTGGAGCTGTGGAGGCTCCATCACTGCCAGTTTTTATCCTGTTACATAAAAAACTACTTTATTTTAGTTATCACAGCTCTTATCTTGACTGGAGAGTGGAGTAAGTGGCCTACCAAAGCCCCTGGTCTTCCACTTTCGCAGAATGCACCAGTTCTGAAGAGGAAGGAAGGAGATTCACATAGCCCTGCAAGCACCTAGCTGCCTGACACTTTTTGTCCATATGGTGATACAAAAAGGCAGGGAAGCTGTAGGTCTGGTAAATTCCTCAGCATGCATTTCTGTTTCTTTATTCCTACTTAGATCCTATGTTTGGAAAAGCAAATTAGCCATATATTGAATGGGGAAAACTATTAGTTGAAATCAGTGAAGTATATACAGTTTACATCAGCAGGGAAAGCTGCCTCAGAGTGTTTCAATATTTGACAGAAAAAGAAGCAGTTTGAACTGTAAGTGTTTTCATATGCTACTATGCTTACCTCCTCAGATATTTACATCTGGGGCAATTGAATTAATTGCCTGGAAAAGACCACTCTCAAAACACACACAGCACGTGCTTCTTCAGCTTAGTTTACATTAATTGCTTTCTTTGCTTCTTCGAGAGTCAGTAACACACAATATTTTACAATTAACCTGTCTTGTCACAATGGTTACTAAGTTAATCTTGTTTATCCAGGATGCCAGTGGCTGCTGATGTAATTGGTTTTGGAGCTAAGGAAGAGGGCGGGGACAGATCTGAGTCTGTCTGATTCAGATTCCACGCTGAAAAACCACATTGACTGGACAGGCAAAACTAGAGGTTTGTAGATCAGTGTTTCATCCCAATTAAGAGAGTGAAAAAGACCAGGTTCAGTGAAAAAGATCAGATGGCTATTGATTCAACTGCAGTCAGTCCATTTAGAGGTAGCTATGAAGTCAGCACAGATGCAATTAAACTAGCTATAATGTATTTTACCAACAGTACAGGGCTTACAGATACCTGTCTGAGATGCCAGTTGCAAAATGATCGCTAATCTGTAATTTACGTAATGCAAACAAAGTGTCTAGTTTCTGTGTCTTTGGTTTTGGGTTGTTTTTTTTTTCCCCCTGATGATGACGAGGTGCTGCAAATTTGAATCTTGCTATGCTCACTGACTAAACAGTATGATTCAGCATGAGTCAGTATGTGGGCATTCACTGCTGGGCTTCACATGCTCCTCCTGTTTCTACACCCCCAAAACAACAAAAAAATAAGGACAAATGACAACTGAAGCAGTAGAAAAAGAATTGTCTGAAATGTCATTTTTATTTCTAAAAATGAAATGAGATCTGTTATTATAGATCTTTGAGAGATCATCCAATACAGAGATCCATTTCAAGAAGGTATTTAACCATGTACTTTCCTTATGTGTGTTTTTCTCCTTGCTGACCTCAGTGAGATACAGCCATGCATTTGAAATGCAAATAAATCTGATTGTTTTGCTGAAGAAAGATATGCCCTTTAAATAGTGCCTGATTGAGTGCCTGTTTAAGGGTATCCAAAGGTGTATGTAATGAGGTTTACAGTTGTTTTCAGCTGTGCACTTCAATTATGATTATTCAATGGTTTCCTATAGTGGGGAAGTTAAAATAGATTTTGTGATAAGGAAGTGTAAAAGAGACCAGTTCTGACAGAGAAAGATGAATAAGCCTGTTAAAAGCCTGACATTTGAGATGTGTAGGCTCTTTAAAAGCCTGTGTGTAGGTATACCTGGCTCAGCTTTATCTGATCAGGTTGGACTTGATATTCTTTCCAATCAAAAAGATTCTGATTCTATATTTTGTAAAAATATATTGATAAGAAAAAAGCAAAACAAACAAAAGCTTTTCTAAAATAATTTCAGTATAGCAATACTGGAGACTTAATGGCATAGAAAAAAGTCTCATTTCCCAAATAAACGTTATCTGAAATGTGGACTTGAGATGTGGTTGTCATTTATAAAACTCACCATTTATAAGTTCATAAGAAGTACTCTCCTTCTACCAAATCTTCACTGTTAACCTAAAAGTTTTTACTGGGAGTATGGGGAGCATAGAGGGGGGTCGACATCAGTTGGTGGCCTGAAGGCATAAGGGTCAGTGGCCTTTGTTTTTTCCTAAAAAAATCCCCAAAACTAGTCACTTTCCATTCTTTGTGGTGTTGTTTCCAATTTTCCGATACACATGGAATTCATAATGGAATTTAAGTTAACGAAATATCCCAGTAGTGAAGAAACCTCATTTTAATGTAAAGTTTACAAGCCAATTCTGACCTTCCCTTCTGCATTTTTTAAACTCTTGTAAGGGTTTTTTTTAACACCAACGAAGCTGTAGATAACTGTTCAGGCTATCTGAACAGTGTTAAACATTAAACAAAAAATGGTAAGTTATCGAAAAGCTATCAAGAATCTGTTCACAGAATGGAAGTGATAGTAGACCAACTTTACGTGCTTTTGAAAATGCTATTTCAGATGTTTCTTCAAAATTTCACCCTAAGTTTCATCATCATTCTGAAGTTTATGTTCTCCCCTGACAAAGGTTTAGGGATTATACTCAAATATACCACTAAACTAAAAGTTTTAGTGAATACATCTTTCAAGGTCTTTGTTTACATAACAGTTTTTCTTTGAGCTTTCCAGATTATATCAGGTACAAGGGAAGAGACTGATCCATCAGAAGGGTGTCATAACAAATTAAAGAAACACTTGTATGGTTGAGAACCAAAGTCAGTTCTGGGAAGGTAATTATTTCAATAGATTGTCTGATGATGATTGCTCATGGCTTGTTCGTACTGAAAATGTAAGGGACAAACTGAGACATCAAAGGAATATTAGATTAATGAGATGTTTCAGATATTTCTTAGGGAATGTAGGAGAAGTGTGAGAAGAATTAAAGACAAAAAATATTGAAAATCATAGAATCATAGAATCATGTTGGTTGGAAAAGACCTTTAAGATCATCAGGTCCAACCATTAACCTAACACTACCAAGTCCACCACTAAACCATATGCCTAAGCACCACATCTACTAGTCTTTTCAATACCTCCAGGGATGGTGACTCCACCACCTCCCTGGGCAGCCTGTTCCAATGCTTGATAACCCTTTCAGTGAAGAAATTTTTCCTGATATCCAGTCTAAACCTCCCCTGGTGCAACTTGAAGCCATTTCCTCTCATCCTATCACTTGTCACCTGGAAGAAGAGATTAACACCCTCCTCGCTACAACCTTGTTTCAGAGAGCGATAAAGTCTCCCCTGAGCCTCCTTTTCTCCAGACTAAACAACCCCAGCTCCCTCAGCCACTCCTCATAAGACTTGTCCTCTAGACCATTCACCAGCTTCGTTGCCCTTCTTTGGACTCTCTCCAGCACCTCAATGTCTTTCCTGTAGTGAGGGGCCCAAAACTGAACACCGTATTCAAAGTGCGGCCTCACCAACACTGAGTACAGGGGTGTAGAGGTTTGGTTGAGTGAGAAGGGGCACGATCCTGTGTCAGTCACTGAGCAGTCTGAGCAACCCAGGCTTTGAGCAAGGGTTAAGCCCAGAGCTAGCAACCTTGCACTCCCCTTGCACGGCGCAGAACAAAGAACCCCGTGGTGCCTGCTTCGCGGGAAGCAAAACTACATCCGGGAGGGGAGGGGGCGGTCACGGCTCTGAATATGTAAACCTATGGACCAATCACAAGTGCGATCGGGGCGCGTGATTAACATATGCATAGTCTATATAACCACTGCTTTCTTTGTTAATAAACGAGAAGCTTCCATACTCACATTGAGATCGCGTAGTTTACTCCAGACAATTCCCCAGCACCTGCGAGCGCACCTCCCCCGGTTTTCCCCTTACTACACAGGGGGATGGTCACTTCTCTAGTCCTGTTGGCCACATTATTTCTGATACAGGCTAGGATGCTGGAGACCTTCTTGGCCACCTGGGCACACTGCTGGCTCATATTCAGCCGGTCATTGACTAACACCCCCAGGTCCTTTTTCACTAGGCAGCTTTCCAGCCTCTCTTTCCCAAGCCTGTTGTTTGTAGAAGACAGTCTCCAAGATGGCTCTTTTAATATGGAAAAAGAAAGAAGAAACAAGTCTCTACTCTTTATATTCTTCCTTGCTTGTCTTGTAAGTAAATGCCCAAAGACTTGCAGGCAAGAGACGTCTTTAAAGCTTTAAATCTACCTACACATGGGTAGACACAATTAGGTTATTAATTTAGTAATGGGAGGCTGAAAAATGAAGGATAGCTGTCTGATTTATGGATGATTATGTTTCAAAAGAGCATAAGGAAAGTAAGTAAAGAAGGAATTTTCTCACTTCGTGATAAGAGTGGTAAACACTGAATCAAGTTGGTAAAAGAGAGTCTGAAAACTCTTGTCTTGGAGGTTTTCAAAACTCACCTAGATAAAGCTCAGAGCAACTTAATCTAATGTTGAAGCTGACTCTACTTTGAGCAAAGGTTTAAACTAGATAATCTCCATAGATTCCTTTCAAGCAAAATTATACTGCGATTCTACCATTTTCAGTGTTCTTGAGCCTGTTGGAACTTGGTCAAACTTTCCATGCTAAATGATTGTTTATAGTTGTACTGGTTTTGGCTGGCATGGAGTTAATTTTCTTCACAGCAGCTTGTATGGTGCTATTTTGGATTTGTGACCAAAACAGTGTTGATAACACAGGGATGTTTTAGTTATTGCTGAGCAGTGCTTATACAGTGTCAAGGCCTTTTCTGCTTCTCACACCACCCCACCACCAAATAGGTTGGGCACTACTAGGACAGCTGACTCCAACTGATCAAAGGGATACTCCATACCATATGACGTCGTGCTCAGCAATAAAAGCTGGGGGAAAGAAATAGGAAAAGGGGACATTTGGAGTTATGACATCTGTCTTCCCAAGCGACCATTACACGTGATGAAGCCCTGTTTCCCTGGACATGTCTGAACATACGTCTGCCGATGGGAAGCAGTGAATGAATTTCTGAGTTTGCTTTGCTTGCATGCACAGCACTTGTTTGCCTTATTAAACTGTGATTATCTCAACCCACAAGTTTTCTCACTTTTACCCTTCAGATTCTCTCTCTCCCTTCCCACTGCGGGGGGGAGTGAGAGAGTGGCTGGGTGGGGCTCAGCTGCCTACTGGAGTTAACCCACAACGATACTGATACATTTTTTCATTAAAAAAAAAAAAAGCTTTGAAACACATACCATCCTTTATTTTCTTGTGTAAAGGAGATCCATGCATAACACTGACTTTTTATAGAGCTGTCATTCTGGAAAGACTAGAACTACTGAATTACTGATGAGTATCTCTGTTTACCACAAGATAGCTTTCATAATGGCAAAATCATCTTCCTGCAACAATAAAGCACTTACTAACCACTGCAGTTAATTAAAATAAAATGTAAGTATATCAATGTATTTCATTTCCAGAAATACTGCCCTTTTAGGAAAGAGCTATTTCAATTGTGAGATATATAACCAACAGGAGTCCACAGTATTGTAACAACTATTTTGCCTATATTAATTTTAATAAGGAGGTTGAGCAACTTTGATTCAAAATAGTTTAATTATTCTGGACACAGAACAAATGGTAGTTTAAGTTCTTTGCAGGTTGGTCTGGCACTGTTGGAAGCTATTGTAATTAGTAAATCTGCAAAAGTATTGTTAAAGTTATTTTCCTCAGTTTCTATATACTACAGTTTATTAGTAAGCCTATTATTTATGCACTCCCTTGGGCCATTTAACATTTGCTTCAGTTAATGAGAATCTTCATCTTAATTAACAATACTGAAATACCCTTTTCCTCTCCTCCCTCACAAAATGAATCAAGCCCTCAGAAATATACCCCAGAATAATATAAATTTGGAATTATTTAAAGCAAAGACTTTGCTTTGCATAATTTTGTATTATCATCAAAGCTTCTTGAAAGACACTTAGTGAAATTTTGTATATTGTGTATGTCTTAATTAAAAACATGAGCTAATATTAAAAGACACTGAATGATTCAAAGTAAAGTCCATGTGAAGGTCTTGTATGAATGATAATGAATTTTTGAGATTTATAGAAATTCAGAATGCTATTGCACAATATTAAGGTCAAAATTGCAGAAGAAACAGTTTCAGATCACCTCTGTGTAACTGTCAGAACTGTGCCTGTATTATGCATGATCATAACCCTTTAGTTCAGTTCAATTGAACCATGTCCTCTGAACAAGATTCTAGTGAAGTGGAAATAAGTGTTCAGCTTGCCAGTCAGAACCACATGGTAACCTTTTGCCCAAAAGCAGATCAACCAGAAATCTATTAAACATACAGAGTCATTTTTATTTAGAGAGAGCAAAATTACTTCTGCTGTGCTGTGGTAGAGAAGAGACAAGCCTTACAAAATGCCTCAAGTTCTCTGCTTTAACTGACGGAAAAAAAAGGAAAAGATTTCTCCAGTAAAATTTTCTAATTTTTACCTACTGAATAAATAATACCAGCCTTTGATTTTCCAGACTATGAGCATGACAATTATGTAAGTATGTAGAGCAAAAATGTTGATCTTGGGATACTGATATTTAAGTCAGTATCAGTTTTGAGGTATTTCACAAAGTCATAAATAAATGCTGTCACTTCCCTCCCTGCCCTCCCCCATACCTTCTTATCTCCTCCCTTCCTGCCTCTGAGTTATTCAATCTTTGCTCAAATACAAGAGAAGAACTGATGATAATGACAATACTTTTGTGTCGACCTTTGTTGAAATACTACAGTGAGAGAAAGCAAAGCAAGATCTGCACAGTGACATACACTGGTACTTATTGATATGTCCACTCCACTCCAAGTGTCCTTACACAGCACTTCCAAATATTTTGAGCTCAAAGAGACTGATTTCTTACCTTTTGCACTAGTTTCAGATAAGCTGTACCAGTTAGCATACTGGTGCAAGAATTCAGGCTTCTTATATCTGCTGATGATGCCTCTCTTTCTAGGCTGTTTATCTGGAGAAAGATTGTGACAGCGTGCTGGGGTACCTGTGAAATTATGTAGCCCCAAACAAGAAGCTGCAAGAATGCAGGCTAAAATCATGTCTTGTATTCTTTTGTAGAGTGAATTTTGCCTTCTATGCATAAAACTTCCATATTGTCAATGCATTCATTGTAAGTCTAAAATGCTGGAAATATGGTAGAGCTGATGATAGTGGTATGCTATTAATTGGTGAACATTTGACCTTGTAGGTAATTTTCTACCATCCAGTACTTCTATCTGGCACTATTTTAAATCATAGAATCGTAGAATCATAGAATGGTTTGGGTTGGAATATATCTTAAAATCATCTAGTTCCAACCCCCCTGCCATGGGCAGGGACACCTTTCCACTAGACCAGGTTGCTCAAAGACCCATCCAACCTGGCCTTGAACACTGTCAGGGAGGGGGTATCCCCAACTTCTCTGGGCAACCTGTTCCAGTGTCTCACTACTCTCACAGTAAAGAAGTTCTTCCTAAGATCTAATCTAAATCTACCCTCTTTCAGTTTAAAACCATTACCCCTCTTCCTAACGCTATGTGCCCTTGTAAAATGTCCCTCTCCCACTTTCCTGTAGGCCCCCTTTAAGTACTGGAAGGCTGCTATAAGGTCTTCCCAGAGCCTTCTCTTCTCCAGGCTGAAAAGCCCCAACTCTCTCAGCCTGTCTTCATAGTAGAGGTGCTCCAGCCCTCTCATCATCTTCATGGCCCTCCTCTGGACTTGAGGACATAATTTGAGTGTCCACTGGGGAAGAAGGGGACAGTTTGTTTGCATGTCTCCTGGCTGTGTTTTTCGTTGGCATCTAAACTGGAATAGAGAACTGGTGTGTGGGATGGATCCCATGTTAGACGAATGGGATGGGAGGATACACCTGAAGAGAAGAGATGGAGGAGAGACATGAGTTTTCTCAAACTTCTCTTGCTTTTACCCAGATGTCCTGTGGCACATGCCTAGTTCTGCAATGTGCATAGGGTCACACCTGGGGAGGTTAACCTTACATCAGGGACTGGGTAATAGAGGCATGTCTAAAGGTGACTCACAACGGGAAAGAGGCATAAGGTAAAGGGTAAGTTCAGTGTCTCCTGTTTGGTGTGCCAGACTTAACAGATCTGCTATGTAAGTAAGTATGTCTGAGTTGTGACCTTTTGTCCAGTAAATAAATTCCAAATAAGTACATTTTGCCTGACAGCTGACATATTGCAGCATTATAGCAAGCAATTTTACTACTGCATTTGTTGAGGATTTGGTGTGGGAGAAACATTCTGTTTCTAACTTAGAGAATTATTGTATGTAGCAGAAAAGCTGCATAGCTTTATTGTATAACCTAAAAGACAGGTAATGATAAATATAAGTATTCGTATTTGCTTTAACATAAGATAAAGTTTTTTAAAGGAAAATATAGAGATATGCAGGAGAGGAAAAACAAGAATCTGCTAAAGGATTCTTTCATGTAAATTCTAGCCATAAATACTGTTACACTGTAAACCAAATCAAATTGTTTAATTTGGCTGTAATTTTGAAGATTAAGGAGTTTGCAAGCAGTGATGTGAAGACATTAAAATACATCAAAAATCTTTTTGTGGACTTTTTAATAGCACATTAGCAGTCTTATCAGAGAGTGATGTCAAGAGTGTTTATTATTTATTTTGTACAATAATACTAACAAGGGTTTATATTGGATTTATCTGTATGATATAATCTGATATTAAGGAACAAAAGGTAACAGAACTCTTGCTCAGAAACTGAGCCTCTGTCCTGTATTCTGCAGATGCAATCTATCCACACTCTTGTGTATTCACAGAATCACAGAATCACAGAATCAACCAGGTTGGAAGAGACCTCTGGGATCATCGAGTCCAACCGTTGCCCTGACACCACCATGTCAACTAGACCATGGCACTAAGTGCCATGTCCAGCCTTTTCTTAAACACATCCAGAGATGGTGACTCCATCACCTCCCTGGGCAGCCTATTCCAATGTCTAATAACCCTTTCTGAAAAGAAATTCTTCCTAATGTCCAACCTGAACCTCCCCTGGCGAAGCTTGAGGCTGTGTCCTCTTGCCCTATCGCTGGTTGCCCGTGAGAAGAGGCTGACTCCCACTCCACTACAGCCTCCCTTCAGGTAGTTGTAGACTTCCATAAGGTCACCTCTGAGCCTCCTCTTCTCCAGGCTAAACAACCCCAGCTCCCTCAGCCGTTCCTCGTAGGCCAGACCCTCCAGACCCTTCACCAGCTTGGTCTCCCTCCTCTGGACTCGCTCCAACACCTCAACATCTTTCTTGAAGCGCGGGGCCCAGAACTGGACACAGTATTCAAGATGCGGCCTCACCAGTGCCGAGTACAGAGGGACGATCACTTCCCTAGACATATTCACAGGATATTCTTTGTTATTTCAAGTGTAATCTCAGAAAAAGGAAAGATCATGAGAAAGCCACATAAAATTATAGAAATAATCACGAGTTGTGCAAGTGTTGAAGTTTTTCCTTAGAATTATTTTGTAGTGTTAAAAAATGAGTAACTCAATACAATGCAAACTAAAAAGAGTGATATGTGGTGATAATACACAGTAGGTACTATGTGATAAGACCCATCAATAGTATGCTGCAATATTTTCTCACTTCTTTAAAGCTGCTTCGAGGGGAATAAAGGTTTTGGGGATAAAGTGTAAGAGATGGTGTGTAAGTTGGTACCTCCATGAACATTTGTAGTCATAACTTTTACAATGCAGATCCATAGAAGTCCATCTCTTCATTTTTGAAGACCAAAGCTTTTTCAATGCGTTTCCCCCCCTGTTGTGATGACTTTTGGGTACTCTGTGGCCATTTCCATAATAGACTCCTTAGAATGACTTTTCATTTTTATTTTATGATGTCTTAACTGCATTGCATTTTATCTTCCTTGAGGCATATGTGGAAAAGCTGGAGAGAGAAAAAGAAAAGGACTGACTGGTTCATCATCATAACCCTATTACTCACTCCCTTTCTTCTTAATAGTGACTGCCTGTATCAAAACATCAAGGAACATTAGTTTGTAACACTGAATTTTTAGTTGGTTGTTTTTTTTTTTTTCTCATGCCAATGTTCATTGACTTTGGCACAGGTTTTGTTGGTTGCTCTTCTGCTCCCAAAATCCTGTGCCATACTCCAAGTTGCTGGCCTGGAAGCCAGACAGTTGTGTTAGTAGTGCTGTGCCTGACTCTCTGAAAATTCGCCAAGTGCCTCAGTAATGGAGCTATATAGCCCCCGGGCTATGGTTGATTTTTTTCCTGACCTGCTTGGAATCTGCACAGAAGAGTTTAAGTCAACCTCCACACGCTCAGGCAGACATGTTGCTATGGAAATGCAAGGGCTATTTGGTTAACTGTTACCTTGTCTAGACTTGTAATACAACATCCAACTTGAAATCCAATGCTGATTTTTTGAACTTAAAATATGCTATTGGGTCTCAGGATTATTATTGTGGATTCCAATCAAAAAGCAATGCAGTAGGGGATTTCATAATGTAATCTTTTCATAAGAAAATTTTATTAATTTATGCTTTACTAAATACATATGATTAATCAAATACAAGAATAGGTTAGTTTGGTTACTGATTGAGCATTACTTAATTTACTAATGTAAAGCTGTCAAGAATGAATAGTTGCATATTGTGCAGGAACACTTACTTATTATAGGTCTAGGAGATAAGAAGGGAACACCTGGTCTTCAAGGTAACTGATAACTGGAGGATTGCCAGGAGACATGCAAGAAAACACAAGTAGGGTAAAGTTAAAGGTGGCAGGGGGAGATCGAGACCTCTGATTCAAAAGGAAGGAGTAGACCCATTGCCTCCCTTCCGAAAGAGCATGTGCAATGTTTTTCTGGGTAGCAATCACTTTAGATCAAAGTGAGGAAAAGGTACTCCAATCAGAGAAAGTGAGAATTTGAACAGCACCAATAAAAAAGTGTATTAAGAAAATATGATAATTTGTTCTCTATAAATTTGTGATGATTTTGTATTCAGGTTGAGCTAGGTTTTGTGGAATACCACTTAGCTCCCAGCTTTGTACAAATATGCAATAAAAGGAATACCTCGACCCTGTGTGTATTGGCTTGCATACCATGTAGAAGATCCCACTTTTGGGCAACAATAACTTCAATACAAACCAGAGAAACTGATGATAGCTGTGCATGCCAAAAACACCCTCACAGATATACAAATTCACAGTTCTTCATGCTGTTGACAGCTCATTTTTGAAAAATACTTTTTTTTAAAACCAAAATATGTAAGCGTGTTTTTCCTGCTTATGTGACAAGAAATTGTCACATCAAAGGATGTATTTTTATAATGTTGCACTTGGAGCTTTTTGGCTTTTGGGTACTTCAGTAATTTTGTTTCTTTCAAAATTATTGCATAAACACGTGAATGGAAATGTTTACAGGCTCAAAGCTTGTTTAAGGTTTTACAGTGTAATAGTGTTCAGTGTGGGGAAGCTATAGCTCTTTCCCAGGATCATGGGTCTCTTAAAGAAACAAGTCTTTAAAGCAGAGTGGACAAGCAAGAGAACGGAAGTAATTCAGGATGCTAACTCATGAACAAGGTAAAACTCAACTGTTGACTGGTCCCAGGAGGGAGAGGAGATGTTTTGGCGCAAAGCTGGAACCAAAGTACAGATAGGCTGGACAAGTTGCAAAAAAAAAGTGAATATATACAAATTGAAAGGCTAGAGGTATGCAAGTTAAAAACACAAATTCTCTTAATGTTGTTCTTCTCAGCTAGAAGGCAGCAAACCTCTTTACAAGGTTAAATTCATGACCTTCACAGGTCATGAAATGACACATTTGTTCAAAAGGTTGATCAGTCAAAAGGAAAAGAAAGATGTTCTTTGTGGTTGAGTTTATTTGATTTCAGCTTCCAGAAGTGAATGAATAGAACTTCATAGCACCATATTTTTGTTCTCATGAAGATATTTATGTACAGAGATCAAACTGAATCTTCTTTTTAATAAAATAATCACATCAAGATCTCAGAGTACTCTTTACCAGGGATTTTTCTCCATTAGCTGGTTACAATCCTTTTTTCTGTAATGTCTCTTTTTTTAAAAGAATCTTAATTTTAGAAAACTGTAGGTGGTGAAACTCTTCATACTGTCTAAATGTTGTTTCATCAGTGAGATTAGCAGAGATAAATCCCATCTCTTTGCATTCTTCTACTACTCCTTGCTATTTCTTTATATATGTAACAATATATTTTTTGCATTTCCTGTCACTGAGGGCTCATGTAGAGTTCTTCATCCATTAAGATCTCACATATTTCAAAGGATAATTTCTTTGTCTTTTGGGACAGTTCCCTTGCCTTTTACCAGCAAATAACCTAGACTTTGCTAAGTAATCCTACAAGTCTTACTCAAGGGAGAGGTCTTTGCATTTAGCTGTGCTGAAAAGAAACAGCAAGCAGCATGTAGGTGAAGACAGTAACCTTAAATATCTTGTGAAGTTTGCAAGTTTTCTACCTAACATAGCTTTCAAAGTGTATTCAAACTGCGTAACATTCCAAAAACTGTGATTAATTAATCAGTTTTTTATCAATTATTCTGCTCTTAGATATTTTCTTTAAAAATATTAATGCTATTAAGAAGAATAATATTCCATATTTTTAGAAGTAGTAAGATACTTGTTTCTCTTTCACTGTACCATTTGGATTGTGTCTTATAAAGGCCATGTTTTTATACATGGAAACCAGTGTTGATATATGTATGCAGACTCCTACGCATTTTTGCATTCTCTATATAGTTTCTAAAACTGTATGTGAAATGCTTTCAATTGGAAAAGTTTGCTGTACTCTAGACCTGAAGATTTTGACTTCATTTATGCTTGGAGAAGCTTCTCTTAATAACAGGTTGCAGCAAGGCACTAGAATAAGCAGATACCATAGACTTATTACTCACGGCTACCTAGATGATGTACAAGAAGCAGGTAGCCAGCACCATCTTGCTTAAGCCTCTTTAATTTACCCTGTGGTCTGCCTCTTCTGAGACCTCTGGAAATATACACTGTACATATACAAAAGTGACTTCAGAAACTACAGCATAAAACACCTCCACAAGTAACAGTGTGGTCTACCTTACATTATATAATCCTAATATGATATTTGTCTATATTTACAATAATCAGCAGCCCAATAAAGTAGTTTGAGCGTTTCAGTTCTCCAGAAGTGAAATCACTAGATCAATGAGAGCTTCACCCACAGTTTAATACCCATTACCCTGTAATCATACTTCGTGATCCTTGTAGTTATCTACATGATATTAGGATGAGAAAATGGACATCTAAGCTCTTGCTCAGGTGACAGAGCAAAGATGAAACTGCTTTATAATTTGAGTTCTTAGATGAACCTTTCTGTGTATATTCTGATCTACAGCCCTTAAACTGACTCTAGTTGTTATTTATGATTCTACATACTTGGGGAATTTCAAATCTATTTTTTTCTATTTTTGTATGTAGTTTTGATCTGTATTTTTATCTTCCAAAATTGTAACTTAATAGCAAATCTATAATCTTGTGTAATATTTAACACAAAGGTTTATTTATTTACATGTTATATATAATTATTCTATTTAATGTCATTTCCTGTAGTGAATATTATTTTTATAAGACACCTGCATCAAATTAGGGTATAGCAATACTTTATTTATGCTGTATCTGATCGAAGTCATTCGCATAAGGAACTTCCACTTATACAGTTACTAAAAAAGGACATCTAAATATTCAGAAGGCAAAATGATTAGGTATTTACTCCCACTAAAAAAAAAAAGGAGGGTTCTCATGGCTAGAAGAGAGATTTAAAAGAGAGGGAGAATTGCCTGTCTTTAAAACTTAAGATAAAACGATCTACTTCCTTCACAAGTACAGAGTCCTTTGATTTATCTCAGGTTATTTTAGAGTTATCTGTTTGTGGAAGGAGTAGTGTTACAATTATAGTATCCTAGATTTTAAGAGCAGGATATTCTCTTTATTTTTAGAAGTACTTATGACAACGAATCCACATTATTCTAAATTTAATTGATCAAGATTCTTTAGAATTCCATTAGGCAGAAAAGACTTCAATGTTGAAAACTTTTCTCAGATATAGAATAAATGGGGCTTTTCTGCTTTTTAGTTCTAGAGCTATGGATTGGCAATAATTGTACATTTTTGTTTTCTCAGTAGCACTGATTTATCTTAACAGATTGCAAACATATAGTGAAGTATGAGCAGGCTAATGTGAAACAGTGAAATCCCAAGATGGAACAATTTTTAGAGAGGTCTTCATATACTGTACAGAACTTCTTTCAAACTGAGAAAGACATAGTAGGAAGTTCTGAAATGCATTCAGAACAAAATCCCTTCATCTGTATCCCAGTCTTCACTCATTCTTAAAATTATTCTAATCTAAAATGTAAAAGTAAATTTTTGAAAACTCGGTCCATTAAAAAAAAATGTGATGGCTTTTGGTTTTGGTTTTGTTTTTTTTTTTATTTGGGCCCGGACTCCGGAAGAATTGAACTTTGTAGGAGAGGCCACTGGTAAATATAGGGAATTTCATAACCATCTTTAATTTTGCAATTTTGCAAATCAAAATAGGCTGCCTAGGCAAGCCTAAATCACTCAGATGATAATCAATTTTTTTAAATGTATATTTCAACTAAATTTGAATACCAAATCTTTAATATACTAATATAAAAGAATAAAATTCTAACACTATGGGTCTCGCCCTGAAATTGTTGAGAAAAAAGCACCAATTTCATTAACTCCTAATGAGCGTAGAAATTGTTTGATATTTCTTGAAGACACTCATCATCTTTCAAGACCAACAATATGTTAAATAAAGCATAATTAAACCCTTATATTGACACTAGGTATCCAGATCTTATAAAATGTGAAACGTGATGTGAACTTTTGGTGCTATGATACAAAGTAAAAGATAAGATTTAAGATCTGAGCTCATTTTAAAAAGAGCAAATTGTTCTTATTCATGACAATCTCTAAGAAGCATTTATCAAATGATGTGTCACTTTCCTTGGAGAGTTTTTACATCTGATCTCAGTTCTGCTAAAGAGATTCTAAATTTAATAATAATGATAAATGAAATGAAATACAGTTTCTCTTAAATAATTTAAGTTTGCTGCAATTATACAAATTCAATAAGTCTAATATATAATAGCACTGGATCAGGTAAGAGAATAGAATTATAGATGAAATGGTTTTCTTAGTTGAGAAAATTAGCAAAGACTATTTCCTATTCATATGGTGTAACTTTTCATTTAGACTCTGCTAAAATTCTATTCTTCTGAGAGACTAAGCATTAATAAAGATATATTTTATCGCTGAAGTAATTAATCATTTTGTTTCTATATTTAAAATCTGAAATAATGACTTATTTTTTTAAATATACTTCTAGAGTAAGTAGCTTACTGAACTTTATTATGGAAATACGGAAAATAGTAATTTTCCCAGTTGCATTTTATTTTTTCCTTTATTTTCAGTGTGGTTTATTGAACCAAATGTTTTATATAACACAATTCCCTTTGACTTTCAATATGCTGAAAGAGAAAGCAGACCAAAATAATTAGGATTCATTCCTGTAGTATAACAATATAAAGAGAGGGTAGCCTGACATTCAAAGAAAATGCATTGCATGGTCACAGAGAACACAAAAACTTATTTGCAATTTCTACAGCCATTACTCTTTTCTTTCTCACATATTTTATAATCAAACTTTCTTCATATATTTTGAATCTTATAAGTCTACCTCGCATTGATAGCAACAATGGCTGCACTTCTGAGAAATTAAAAAGAAATTATGGTTGTGAGGAGGAAATTCATACCATGTTTATGGTATATATGTTCTGTTAGCTGCTGCCTCTTAACTGACCATACAGATTACTAGTCTCCTAACTGTGTGCCTCTTGATCCCATATTAGCTAGATCCTTGAAGAATCTAGAAGTACTTTGACATCCTCTTTGTCTTCTTTTTTTATATATTCACACATTTCTGTGCCTTTTTTCTGTCACGGCCATCATTGTACTATCGATCTGAGGTCCTTATTAAAAAGTTATTTCAGTAATATTACAAAGGAAGCAACATATAGCAGAACTAGCAGTTGAATCCCAATGTCTTGAAGACTCACTGAGAATTATATCCAATTACAAATCCATCTTTCCTTCAGAATATTTTTATATAGAGTTTTATTTCATATCTGATCCAAATAATTTACATTTTTTTCTCACTGATGTTGATAGGTCAATGAGAGGGGAAAGTTTGGGCCTTTCAGAAGAGTTTGCTTTACTGATATTATAGCCTATGGCAAAACCAACTGTTCTGAAGTCCAGATGTTACCATTCTTTAGCAGAAGTAAGGTTTGCTATCAGTCAGGTTGTCTGCTTAAAATCTAATGGCAGCATATTTCCTGGTGTACTTGTATATCTTCATTTTGTACAGACCCCTCATTCTGAGGGTCATATCATCAAGAGATATGCAGTTATGGTAGTCTAGAAATTAAATGTACAGGAATTACAGTATGCAAGGTACTGAAGAAAAAATGGTCTCAGTTAAATCATAATTCTCCCAATGAAATTTAACATAAGAGGCAAGCCAAAGGTAGAATTGCTTCAGTGTCTAGTTTCTCAAATGAAAGCAGTTTCAATTCTATTTATCATAAAGAGAAAACTGAGTTGACAGAATTGGTTGGAAATGGAAAACTGCGTAAAGAAGAAGAAGAAGAAGAAGAAGAAGAAGAAGAAGAAGAAGAAGAAGAAGAAGAAGAAGAAGAGGAAGGAGAATAGCCCAATTGCCTTAGAATTAGAAATCACAGACTGTCTACACAGTGAGTGCATTTTCTAATCTAGTAATAAACTTCTATAGGGTGACATTTATTGCCTTATGCAACACCATATGTTGCATGCAAAGGGAGTTACTTTCCATCATCTCTCACACTGAAAGGAAAGTTCTGTCGAATCAACAGATCTCAGAGCTGTGAGAAACCTCCCTATCTATGTGGGAATGTGTTAGCTGCCCAAATGAAAAATTTGAGTAGAATTTTAAAAGCAATTTATAAAGTTTTAACATAATAAACTTAGAAGAATACACAGAGATGGGAGTTGTTCCTTTTCCAAGCAGGTCTGTATTTGACATCTTTGTCTGGAAGATGTATTACTCATACATCATCGAGTATTGTCACACTGATGATATATTAGTGTAATACATTATCAGAACAGCATCATTCCTATGATGTATTGCCAGCTAACACAGAGATAGCTGGTGAGAGCTAGTTACAAAGACTCAGCAGTTTTGTGCTGGTTTTGGCTGGGATAGAGTTAATTTTCTTCATAGTAGCTAGTATGGGGCTAGGTGTTTGATTTGTGATGAAAACAGTGATGATAATGCAGAGAAGTTTTCGTTATTGCTAAGCAGTGCTTACACATTGTCAGGGCCTTTTCTGCTTCTCACACTGCCTCACCAGCGAGTAAGCTGGGGGTGCACAATAAGTTGGGAGGGTACACAGCTGAGACAGCTGACCCCAACTGACCAAAGGAATATCCCAGACCACAAGACGTCATGCTCAGCATAAAAAACGGGGGGGAAGAAGAAGGAAGAGGGAGATGTTAGAACATCTCGGGGTACTACAGGCCAGTCAGTCTCACCTCTGTGCCTGGCAAAATCATGGAGCAAATCCTCCTGGAAACTATACTGAGGCACACGGAAATCAAGGAGGTGGTTGGTGACAGCCAACATGGCTTCCCTAAGGGCAAATCATGCTAGAAGCCCTTAGTTTCCAAGACTTTGTTTTTGTTTGTCTTTCTGCTCTCCTTTAGATAGTATATTCTTCCAGCATAGGATGTTTATATATGCAATGCTTACAGTACTGCAGCATGATCTTTCACTGCTTCTTGAAGGAACTTTTGCAGCAGAAAGCATAAAGTGTTAGTTTGGGCAAACTGAACAATACATGGCCTGAAATTATCATTTTATTATTACCTTGAGGGCCAAGATCAAACAAAAAGGCTAAAGTACAAAGAATATATATGTACAGAACATGGCTTTTTGCTGGAAATTTGTACTGCATATAGAAAAGCATGTTTTTCAGCATATACTTCACCATATATGCATATTGAAATGTATGCAAAACAGTAAAATCAATGAAAATATATGCAGTCGAAGGGATAGTGCATTTTGGAGTTGGCACTGCATTCTTTGTCAATGTCAGTTTTGTGATAACCTTTGATAGTGCATAGGGATTTCTTTAGTCACTTAGAGGTCAAGATAAACTGCTCCTCTTTTCCAGAAAGTACCTTCTGTTTGATTGCACTTCAGTGAAAACTGAGCAGTAAAAAGGCTGTGTCTTATATTCCATTCCTTAGGGGACCAGAGGTTCCATAAGGACATGATAAACTAAGTGCAGTAGTATTAAAGTTAACCTAGAAACTGTTGAGAAAATGATACAAAGCCTGGTATCTCAGTACCTGTCTTAATTTCTCATTGGTTGGCTAATAACTCTGTCAGTCATTTGTTGGATGAAAATTATGAAATAGTTTCATAATAAGAACCAAGAATGTCAGAAGAAGAGTCATTCTTATTTAATAGCATTTTCTATCGGCTCCTTTGGAAAATGAGTTGTGTGCATAAATATAATAAAAATAGTTTCACTCTTCAAGGAGACTGCATATTTCTCTTAATTTCTTGATAGCTGACCCCAGTGTAAATAGCCAAAAGTCTGTCCTTGTTGAAATGAACTATAGACATAACAGGAACATACGTATAACAACAGATATTTTGGGTCATACTTGCCATGAGTTCTCAACATAAGCCAGAAACAAGTAAGCCATGTTCTGGAAAGCATTCTTTGTCAGGGAAGTCCTTTAAGTACATCCAAAAAGTTTTTAAAAATCATGTCATATGGCAATTCAGATGTGTGATGCAGCTTTTGGGTAGTACATATGTATTAGTTTTAAAGTACTCCAAATGTAGTTATGCACAATAGCCTGAAACTCAGACTACACTGAAAAGCTAGTATAAAGCTAGCACAAATATGTCTACCTGAGCTGCAGCTGTAGCTTTGAATTGTTAGGAGTGCATGGCTACAAAATGATGACTGTTATTTCCCAAATATCATGTGAATTTAGGTACCTAAAGATGCAGACAGAAAGCTGGTAGTTTTTCAAAAGAGAAATGCACAATTCGTATTCAATTCAAAAGATGTTAGGAACTACTCGTGATTTTCTAACACATCTGTTTGTATTCCTACATACCTAAAAATCTTTGAAAAACCTCACCCTAACCCCATCTAAGAATTGGTAGAATGACTGTGAAAATGCATTTTTATTTTTTTACCCATCACCACTATGATCTCTTCTCATTTGGCAAGATTGTTCTCCATGTTTTTGATCAGAAACAACAGTGAGCTAAAAAAACAATTCATTTCTTTAGTGAATCATAATTTAAAGGCAGTCATGTAAATTAAGAAAGGACACAAATATTACTGAAAGGAAACAAAAGTCATACAGGTAAGCTAAAGTTCTGAGGAAATAGGAAGTTTGTTAGTCATTTGAAAGAGGACCATTAAAGTCACTACTTTCACAATGAAATAAATAATCACAAATGCTTGAGAGTAGAGTATGCATCATTACTGAACTCTTTGAATCGTATTTCTACTTTCTAAAAGGAACAGTGTCCTGGGTGTTCTTTTTCTGGTCATTAATTTTTTTTTCTTTTTTTTTTAGATCATTACTTTTTTGCTAAGGACAATGCATCCAAGGAGGCAGTATGCGTAAAAGATATGACATGGTTTTTTTCATTCCTGACTGAATTTAAATGAATTTTGAGGCCTGGAAGTTAAATAGCTTTTCTATAATTCATAGACCATACCTATAAAGGAAACAGTAAGGAACGATAAATACGGAATTTCTTCCTGCCACCATTTAGTTCCTTTATGAAAAAGGTTATCTTAATAACAATGAAGAATTTACTTCCACAGAATAAGAAACTGAAGTATTTCTCAAAGGAAAGGCCTGTATTTGATGTTTCTAAGTTTGTAATTCCTTTCCTCTGCAAATGCATCTGATCAAGGAGTAAGACATTTTGAACACAACATTGGAAAGTTAGAAGCTCACATTATATGTCCATAGTGAACTGTCATGAAATATGTTATCTGAAGAAAATAAATTCTGAAAGAATAAACCAAAGCTGAAGTATTCAGTTGACGGACATTTTAAAATTCATTGAAAATAACTATTAAAAACAGTGCCGCTGTGATATTTCAGCCATGTGGGACAAAGTTTTCTGTCCCAGAACGATCAAAATGAAGGATGTAAGGGAACAAATTTTTTATGATTAGACACTGATAAGGAGCAAAAAAATCATACCTGTGTAATATCACTGACTTCAGTAGAGTTAGACCAAACATAAACATATACTGTGATGTTATAGAGCATTTTATCCCTTGCTACAAGACAAAAAACGCCTAAGGACTGGAATCTTCAAGAAACTTGTGGAAAATGCTAAAAGTAAAAGAGCAGAAATACATCAAATTGTGTGGCAAAAAGGTAGGGACTCAAACCATAAGACCAACTTCCAACTTTAAACTGTAAGCTAGCAATGTTTAAATATGATATACAGGAATCTAAGTAATTGTCCACTTGATTACTTCCATTCACAATTCTTTCCGCCCCTGACCCCTAATCCCCATCCGCTGTTCCTCTGAAAGACAGTAAGTTATTCATCTGGTTTTTTGGCTAGTTACATGTAAATTGCCAAGATTGATGCCATGTAGTGTAAGGCATCAAAGGAAGCATTGCTGCTTATAGCAAATTATGAGCCTTTGAGGACCAATATAAAACAGTTGTGTGACTGCTGGATAGAGGCTGAGACTTCAGAAACTCTATTAATTCCTGGTGAGTAAAACAATATTGTGTTTGGTACAATTATCTGCAAGTAATGGATGTTTTGCTACCTTAAGCACATCTCCAAAAAGCCCCAAGGACTGATGTGTTGGAAAGATTTTGATTATGCACTCTGTCATTTAATATAAATTACGTTATATCATCAGGTGCTGAACAATAGCATAGGAATGTCTGGGAAAGCTGCGTGGGACTATGGAGAATACAGAGCTGAGAGGAGCCATACTCACATGTGAGAGGTGCCAAAGGAGTCTTTTTGTTAAAGGAAGGAGTTAACTGAATTATTCCTCTCCTTTAGATATTTTAGGCAGAATACTAGTCCTGGAGTTTTGATTTCTTTTCTTTGCATTGCTAGCATGAATATACGTATATTTAGTAATATCACTTGTCTTTTCTGTTTACAAATACCTTAAGGGGGGGTGTCAAGAGGATGGAGACAGTCTCTTCTCAGTGGCACCCAGTGACAGGACAAGAGGCATCGGGCACAAACAGAAACATGGAAAGTTCCATCTCAATATGAGGAAAAACTTCCGAACTTTGAGGGTGACAGAGCACTGGAACAGGCTGCCCAGAGAGGTTGTGGAGTCTCCTTCTCTGAAGAAATTCAAAAGCCACCTGGACGTGACCCTGTGCAATGTGTTCTAGGTGAACCTGCTTTAGCAGGGGGTTGGACTAGATGATCTCCAGAGGTCCCTTTCATCCCTAACCAGTCTGTGATTCTATGATTCATGTTCCATTCTCTAAAGAATCTCACCTGTACAAATACAGATTGTACACAAAAAGTAACAAAACTTCTGCCAGTACTTTTTTGGCCATACTACACCATTATTCTAAGAAAAGTAGGACTCATTTATTTCCTTTCTTTCTCTTTCTCTTTCAAAATGCAGGAGAGCTTTACTGCAAGAGTAATGGCAGCAATGCTGCAAAATAAAGCAGGTAAACTTCCAGGCAGGTCTCTTTGAAGTCAGAGTGAGTTTTACCCATCGCCATTGGTAGGATCAGGAATGCTACTCAAGAATGCTGCAGAGGCATGTTCTGTGGAGTATTTTAACCAGGAGAGTATTTATATATAAAATCTTTACCCACTGAGATGAAAATTACCCCATAATTTGGCTGCATCTCTTGCTGGCATTCAGGTGACATGAGATCAACTTTTATTTTAAATCTGATAAAAAGCATGTATTAGTCCTTCCTTATTGCAGACTTGCACAGACTTTGCAATTTTCCAAATGTTTTTTAATTTGGATGTATCTATCTCTTTGATTTGTATATTTTAAACAAGATGGTTTCAGTGGAGAGAAGATGCACTTGATGGAAGGAGTAAAATTATTATAACATTTAGTGTCGTAACAGAAGATCCAGGTACCTCAACACGGTCAGTGAAAGTGACAGTTAGTAGGAGGAGGGAAAAAAAGCAAGAGAAATGGCAATTTATTTCCATAGTGCAATACTTCTGATTAGATTCTAGGGACATCTAGAGAAGATTGTTTCAGTAAAAGAAAACATCAGAAAGAAAACAGAGGTTGATGGCTGGCATATAGAAACATGCAGACTATTTAAAACTTCCATTTGCACAAATGTGGAAGTGAATAAATCTGTCCCTTAAAAGACAGATTACTGAGAGTCTTTTCACTTTTCCCCAAAAGAAATTAAAACTTATATTTAATTTAATCAAAGCAAAAATGACAGAATGTCAGAATTCCTTTTATTTTATTTTATTTTATTTGACACCCAACATTTTCGTTTAACATGCAAAACACTTCACACAGGTCTACCATTTGGCCAGGCTGAACAGAAAAAGTAGTGTTTCATCACAGGTCAGCTGGTATAGTAGGAAACTCTATAAGCAAGATGCAACCATGTATTTTTGCATTATCTGCAAATGCAGCATCTCTAACTGGATTGATTTGCAATCAGCTCTCTCTTATTTAGCATACCCTCAACATCACTATTTGTTAATCTGGGTTTAAAACTTATCTCCCAAGCTTTTCAAGCAAGTACACTATTTAAGATAGTCAATGGAAATTATAGCACATAGACACGTCAATGCACACACCCACAGAAAATCTGAAGGAACCAAAAATCACATCTCTCCTCAAGAGTGATAGAGTTGTCCACATCTATTATCATCAATGACAGTACTGCCAAGCTCAGCATTAGCCTCCCTTTATATTTCGTTACTGATTATCACTCTAGGGAAGTTCTAATTGGACAGTTGTGTGAAACATTGTCTGGTTCCTTTCTGCCAATATAGGAACAAAATTAGCTCAAATCTAGAAGACACAACTCTGAACTTTGTTTCTTCAATAGCACAGGCATGTCCTAATGCAATTTTTCATTGCATAATTATGATTGTTAATTGACAGTAGTTTAATGATGTAATGATTTTGGCATAAAATGGAAAACAAATACAGGAATATAAACCTGTAATTACTTTTCTGTTCTGAACAGTAGAAATGACTGAAATGCATTTGTTCTTTTTACTTACTGAAACACAGGAATCAGAGATGGGAAGAGTTTGTCCCAGTGTGTTTCAGTGATATGGAGAAAGTGACTCTGGACAAAACATGGAAAAAACCCTATTACACAAATATTCACTGGTAATTTTAAACAATCTAGATTCAACCACGTTCCTTTATGGGTTCATGTTCCACTCAGTTTTGAAGGTGAAGTTCTCTTCTGTACAGAAACCCGAAACAAGATTTATATCTTATTTAAGATTTGCTTAATCACATATTGCAGGCTTAATTAGAGTCTGTGCTGACCTTCATCACGGAGAATGAGTTTATCTTTCATGGGCATTATTAATACCATGAATACGTATTTTGAAGCTGCATTGCTCATACATCAGCTAAAAATCTAATGCTGAACTGCTTAGCTGACTTACAATGGCTGTTCATTTTGAATTTTATACTTCAGTTGAATCTGAATTGAAACTTGTTTTGTTGCAGAAGTTATTAAATCCAAAAAGGCCATATGACACTTGTCACTAACCTACAACAGGTCACATCTTGAGCATTCTTACTGAACTGTTTGCAAATGCTTGAAGAGAGAATGTGACAATTTGAAATAATTACTGTTGAGACTGTTTCAATCTTTGAATGGAATTTATTGTTAAATATATAGCTTTTTCCTGTATGCAACCAAGCTAAGCAGTACAAATACTTTAAAGATGGTGCAGAAAATATGGTAAATAACACTACGTGTAAGAATTTTTATTAATGTCTAGAAAGAAAATAGTATGCTGGAGTTTTCATGGTACCTGCAATATGGCCACAAGAATTTTGTAAGTAGTAGTATATTAAGAAACCTTGAAATTCTCTGTGCCAGTTACCTAAGCATTTGCTTCTTGAACTAAAGTATAAAAGACTAGGACATAGATTCGCCTAATGGGTTTCTGTAAGGACAGGATTAATTTAATTTGACTGCAGCCAGCTAAAGAGTAGGTCTCTATTCTAAGGTACCAGTTGGGTTCCTTCTACAGTCAATGAGAGAGCAAGCCATGTATGAGAATGATTCATTCTCTTTAAAGGAGCAGAACAAAACAGGAAGTGTGAACTACCTTCTAGGATGTCTGTACTCAGTCCTCTGACTATAGAGGTATCTTAGATAATAACATGGATTAGAAGACAAATTCTCAAGAAAGTAAAAGTTAGATGAAATCTATTCAGACATAATTGCCCTGCTGGTTACTCCTGGAACTATTGTAAAGAGTACTTTTGTTTAAGTACTTAATAATGAATCTGAATGGTAACCATAGTAATAACTAAAATGGGTCTGTCAGGCAAAAGCATTTTCTTCAAGTGTTGCTTTGGCCTTTAACCTATCAAACAGTGTGTTTTTGCATACAATAAAAAACAGAGAATGAGAGTTAATTAACACACTGTTCTATTATAGTGCAGTAAATCAAAGAGAACATAGCAAAAAAGGAACTTGAAAAACCCAAGTCTTTAGTGAATTCAGTTTTTCAATATTTTCATATCTGTAGCATTCATTAATATTATAATTTACTCTTTTTTCACTTCTTTTTTTTAAGCAACATGAAAATAGATCATACTAGTTCTAAAGGACTCATTATGGCCTGTTGTGTAGATACTCAATTACAGACTTTTAAATATACAAATTATGTAAATGCCTATTTAGGGAGTATTTACAAAATACATTATTGACCCAGTAAGCCATAACAGCTCCAATCTGTCAGAGAAATACATATTCAGGCCCTACTTAAAATGCAAATTATTGGCCCAATAGACCATAACAGCTTCTTCAGAACTATTACATTCTATCATGGAAATTCATGGTCAGGGACTTGCTGGCTAATGACTTTTGTGTGAAAGTTGCCTTGGAAACTGTCCTTTAGTACACAAATTTCTCACATGATAAAACATAATGGCTATTTTTCAACAGTTACTGACTACAGAATAGTATTGGGTTCTATTAGGTAGCTAGTTAGTTGTCAGATCTCAAACAAAAATGCACAGATGCTATGCAAAGATATTCATTGTCTTCAGATACCCTTCTAATTTTGTTTGAAACAATAGATGCTAATACATAGCAGCTATTTTTCAGAAAAGACTATTCATTCCTCGTGTATATTTACAACACCAATTCTAGAATGAAACAACTTTGGTGATAAGGAATGTTCTGTGGAAAACTAAGACATAGATCAATAGTCCAAAAGAGTTATTATAAATCCTCATTGAGCAAAGCAGTCTGTGCATCCTTCAAGAGAAAGTAAGCACATGCATTATTGAAAGGATTGAAATTACATACATTTAAATGTTTTCCACCAAATATTAGTAAAACTGGGCCAAACTGTAGGGGACTACTTCTGTTATGTAGCAGCCAGCTTATCAAAGAGTCTCACTGAAGTCAAGTTGCAGAGAAAACATCAGTCTGCTTGGGGAAAAGTCTCAGAACCTGACTGAGATTGGCAGGAGTTTTTATTCCCAGAAAGATGTGCCAGTTGTACACCATGGCTCGGTTTTGAGAGTGTACATTTAAAAGAACATCCCCAGCCTGAACAGGGATCTATTATCGAATGAGCATTCTGAACTGCTGAACTCAAGGAGTTGAAATATCTTAGCAACTCTCAGTTTATGGACTTGGAAATTCTCATTAAGAGATGTTGAACAGGGATTTATACTTGTAGAGACCATTTCTAGTTTTTTACAGTTCTTACATGTGGAAAGTGTATTCTTTTCAATACTGGAAACAGAATTCTTCTGAGAGTGGATCCATTGTATTTATCGATTCTTTTATATCATTAGGCGTTTTCTCTTGTGTTTTAATCTTAACAGTGGACAAGTGTCAACGCGGTTGCAGAAAAAGGGCAAGCGAATGAGTGAGGAATATAATTCTGGCATGAGTTCTTAAAAACTTAATTGTGAGGGTTTTTTCAGTACAGTTTAAGATCATCAATGTCACAAAACAAAAACCTCTCAAATCTGAGACAACTTGCTTGATCATATAGTTATCAAACAATTTTAGCTTTTAAAACATATTATTTCTTCTTATTTCCTAAATTTTAGTACCTTTATTCTAAAGGAGTTAAGTAAAGTTTTCACTGCGTAATCATTATGTACCAACATGCTAAATAATTTTATTAACATTTTACCATTTGTATTTATAGAACTTGACATTGCATATGCCCACATTATGCAGCTTCAATAAACAATTTATTTTTTTTCTTCTAGAAATGCATGTGACATGCAACCAGAGATTTGCAGATTTTCATTTATTATAGATTGTTGCTCACAAATTGATAAAGTGCATAACTGATGGAAAAAAAACCAAATAGCAATGCTTTATGATTCGATAAAAGAGAGGATATCTTTGAATTCTCCTTTTTTCAAACTGTGATACAGTAAGTTAAATAATGCAAAAGCAATATATTTTTGTGTTTCAAACTTTGAAGGAATAAATTTGGTTTTTCTTTACAGTAAGGTGCTTTTACACAGGTTTAAGTGGAAGTAGATCTTAAAATGGTTATAGATGTAACAATTGAGGGCATTTTATCTATTTTCACTCGGAACATGCCAAAAGACAAGTGGTGTAAAGACACCACATTATAATTAGAAAGCAGGTTTATATTTGAAAAAAGTAAGTCCTACTCATGCAAATCATGTACTAACAGAAGAGATATAACCTGCCTTTTAAATATATTTTGGGCTTGGTCAGTGAGATAAGATGGAGTCTGCTTCTAAAACTGTATTCCTAGCCTCTTGTCTTCACTCACTTCTTCAAGATCTTCTACACAATACTGTGGTTTTTTTTCAGAGCTCTGGACAGACAGGAATGTATCCCATATCTGCAATCCTTCTCAGAACTGCAGTTGATTATGTACCCAAAGGCCAACTAGTTTAATTGGTGACATTAGCTCCAAGTGTATCAAACAGGACAACAGAGCTAAAGACAACTAATGTTTAACTTCACATGTGGGACTGAAAATGCCACCATAAAAGAACACTATGCTGGGAAGCAAAGTATTCCTGCAAACTTCCAGGTGAGTAGATGTAGACCACAAACCACTGCCCTTTAGTATCCTGTATCTCCACAGTGTCTGACTTAAGTTACAATCCTTACTCTGAATTCCCTGTCTCTTTGGATGGTGGCAGAAGCAAGAGACTCAAAGCAGAGAATGAGTTGCCTTTCACCCTGAAGACAGACAGGCAATGAAGCAGGCTGCCCAGAGAGGCTGTGTAGTCTCCATCCTTGGGGATGGAAAACCCAACTGAATAAAAGCCCTGAGCAACTTTGTCCAACCCCACAGCTGACTCTGCTTTGAGCAGGAAATTGGACAAGAGATGTCCTGAGGTCCCCTCGAACCTGAGTTACTCAGTGGATCTGTGCATGCAAATAATTCAATGAAATCATGTCATGTCAGACCCCAATTGGAGACTTCAGTATGATAAACACCTAAATACATATCTCTAAGTAATATTTCAGTTCCAAATATGTGTACTTTGACAACTAATGGGCAGGACTTTTCATAAAGATTGAAAACTTCCTTATTACTAGGGAAACAAGGAGAAAAACTTCCGTACAGTTATTCTTCAGTCTAGACTGGAACTAGTAACTGGATACAGAAATTAAAATAGTTGTTTAGTGAAAGAATCCACTTAAGGTCTCTATACTCACTAGTAGATCATTAGCTAGTGTCTGTATTCTAGGACCATTACATATATACATATCATAGTAGCTGTGTTAAACTAGTTTGTGTTTTAGAATAGGACATGGAACAGGACTTTATCCACTGCAGTATAATATGCTAGCTGTGGAGATGGCAATACGATTCACAAGCAGGCCATATTCTTACAAATTTTGTATTCGTTTGGTGACCCAAACTTATACCAAACCACGCTTTTTTTTGTTCTTATTTTGTGCATTTCTTTTTATGCTCCTTTTCATATTTCTCTGAATTTTTTTGAAGCGCCAAATCAAATGGTGTTACTTCTCACTGCTAATTCCCTTCATGCCATTACTCTCTCATCACTCCAGGTTGTTTCTCTTCCCTTTCTGTTTCCTTTTTCATGCCAGCATGATTCCCTTGTCACCAGCTTAAGGGGAAAAATACCTTTTAAGATATTTCATCCACCCTGTTGCTCAGTGGAGGTAAAATTAACCTATGTGTTAACAGCCTATGTAAGATTCTCCCTCCATCAAAGCTGTAGGGTGTGGTTATGTGAAATCCCACATCTCCTCCAGGGAAGACAAGCAACTTTGATCAGGACTTTTACATCAGCCTCTTAAGTTTTAGCTTGCAATCAGGCTAAGAGAAAGCAAACAGGTTAGAAAGTCTTACATAGGCAGTCCAAAGGCTTCTTATGTTTCTTCTGTTGAAAGAGAACTCTCCCTAACATGTTAAGATGTTATGTTAAGATGAAAAAACTCGTTTTCGACTGATACTTCTGTTCTACCTGACATGAACCAGAGACAGCAGACAGCTACTATATGCTGTTTTCTGTACACCCCTGCACTGCAACATTTAAATAAATTTTACCAGACCTGGTAGCCAGATAAAATATCCTTGGATGACTATAACAACTACTCCCTAAAAGGTGATTGGTGAGGTTGAATTTTATCTCCAAACTCTTGCAAACCTAGTTTAGGTTTTGGGACACAAACTGTACAAAAAAATATATTGTATGTAGATTTCTTAATCATCACACAGCACCCAATGGAGACAAATTAAAAAATATTAAAAATTTATTCCTTGGTGTTCTATGTTCTAAACAAGAAGGAGATATGTGCAAACTTAAAAAAAAGTTAAAAAAAGAAATCCAGGTATGAATTCTAAGTATAGTACTTCTTCCTGAATAGCTTCTCATCTGAAAGCACCTTCTTCCTAAGGATTAAGTAAAAAGATCAAGACAGACTTGCTCTAGGAAAAAAATCCAAACTGAGTTATATATAGTCAGAAATAAATCTCTATATAAATATTTGCCTTTTTAGTGTAATCACAGAATCACAGAATCAGAGAATGTTAGGGATTGGAAGGGACCTCGAAAGATCATCTAGTCCAATCCCCCTGCCGGGGCAGGATTGCCTAGACCATATCACACAGGAACGCGTCCAGGCGGGTTTTGAATGTCTCCAGAGAAGGAGACTCCACAACCTCTCTGGGCAGCCTGTTCCAGTGTTCAGTCACCCTTACAGTAAAGAAGTTTTTCCTCAAATTTAAGTGGAACCTCCTGTGCTCCAGCTTGCACCCATTGCCCCTTGTCCTGTCAAGGGATGTCACTGAGAAGAGCCTGGCTCCATCCTCTTGACACTTGCCCTTTACATATTTATAAACATTAATGAGGTCACCCCTCAGTCTCCTCTTCTCTAAGCTAAAGAGACCCAGCTCCCTCAGCCTCTCCTCATAAGGGAGATGTTCCACTCCCTTAATCATCTTCGTGGCTCTGCGCTGGACTCTCTCTAGCAGTTCCCTGTCCTTCTTGAACTGAGGGGCCCAGAACTGGACACAATACTCCAGATGCGGCCTCACCAGGGCAGAGTAGAGGGGGAGGAGAAGCTCTCTTGACCTGCTGACCACACCCCTTCTAATACACCCCAGGATGCCATTGGCCTTCTTGGCCACAAGGGCACACTGCTGGCTCATGGTCATCCTGTTGTCCACTAGGACCCCCAGGTCCCTTTCCCCTACGCTGGTCTCCAACAGCTCTGTCCCCAACTTGTACTGGTACATGGGGTTGTTCTTGCCCAGATGCAGGACTCTACACTTGCCCTTGTTATATTTCATTAAATTTCTCCCCGCCCAACTCTCCAGCCTGTCCAGGTCTCTCTGAATGGCTGCGCAGCCTTCCGGCACATCAGCCACTCCTCCCAGTTTTGTGTCATCAGCGAACTTGCTGACAGCGCACTCTAATCCCTCATCCAAGTCATTAATGAATATATTGAATAGAACTGGTCCCAGAACCGACCCTTGCAGGACTCCGCTAGACACAGACCTCCAACTGGACTCTGTCCCGCTGACCACTACTCTCTGGCTTCTTTCCTTCAGCCAGTTCACAATCCACCTCACTACCGGATCATCCAGACCACACTTCCTCAGTTTAGCTGCGAGGATGCTGTGGGAGACCGTGTCAAACGCTTTACTGAAATCGAGATAGACCACATCCACAGCTTTACCATCATCTATCCACCGGGTAACATCCTCATAAAAGATTATCAAGTTGGTTGAGCAAGACTTCCCGTTGGTGAAGCCATGCTGAGTGCCCCTAATGATCCCCCTATCCTTGATGTGCCTAGAGACAGCACCAAGAACAAGTTGTTCCATCACCTTTCCAGGGATGGAGGTGAGGCTGACTGGTCTATAGTTCCCCGGGTCCTCCTTCCTGCCCTTTTTGAAGACTGGAGTGACATTCGCTTTCCTCTAGTCCTCAGGCACCTCTCCTGTTGCCCATGACTTAGCAAAGATGATGGAGAGTGGCCTAGCAATGACTTCCGCCAGCTCCCTCAGCACCCGCGGGTGCATCCCATCAGGGCCCATGGATTTATGGACATCCAGGTTGCTTAATTGGTCCCTGACCCAGCCCTCATCAACCAAGACAGATTCCTCCTCTATCCTGACTTCTTCTGAGGCCGCAGGGGTCCAGGGCTCCTCAGGACAGCCTCCAACAGTATAGACAGAGGCAAAGAAGGCATTCAGTAACTCCGCCTTCTTTTTATCCTCTGTCTCCAGGACCCCCACCTCATTCATCAGTGGGCCTACATTGCCTCTAGTGTTGGCTTTACCTGCAATGTATTTGAAGAAGCCCTTTCTGTTGTCCTTGACCTCTCTTGCAAGGTTTAATTCCAAGGAGGTCTTAGCTTTCCTAGTTGCCTCCCTACATCCTCTGATAACAGACTTATATTCCTCCCAAGTGGCCAGCCCCTCCTTCCACGATCTGTACACCTTCTTCTTCCACTTGAGTTTGCCCAGCAGTTCCCTGTTCAACCATGCAGGTCTCCTGGTACCTTTCCTTGACTTCCTACCTGTTGGGATGCTCTGATCTTGAGCTCGGAAGAAGCAGTCCTTGAACGCTAACCAACTATCTTGGGCCCCCTTACCTTCTAGTACCCTGTCCCATGGGATTTCCCCTAGCAATTGCTTGAAAAGGCCAAAGTTGGCCCTCCTGAAGTTCAGGGTTGTGATTCTGCTAGCTATTCTGTTCCTGCCACATGAGATCCTGAACTCTACCATCTCATGGTCACTACAACCAAGGCTGCTCTCAACCTTCACCTCTTCAACCAGACCCTCCTTGTTAGTGAGGATAAGATCCAGCAGCGCTCCTCTCCTAGTTGGCTCATCCACCATTTGCATCAGAAAGTTATCATCAACGCACTGGAGGAACCTCCTGGACTGGGGATGGCTGGCTGAGTAGGCCTCCCAGCAAATATCAGGGTAGTTGAAATCCCCCACAACAACCAGGCCCTGTAATTGCGAGACTGCTCTCAGCTGCCTGTAGAAGGCCTCATCACCCTCCTCATCCTGATCCGGTGGCCTGTAATAGACACCCACAACAGTATCACCCCTGCCAGCCTGCCCCTTAATTCGCACCCACAAACTCTCAACTCGCTCCTGATCTGCCTCTGGACAGAACTCAATACATTCTAGCTGCTCACTCACATAAAGGGCAACCCCACCACCTCTCCTTAGCGGCCTGTCTTTCCTGAACAGGACATAGCCATCCATGACCACATTCCAGTCATGCGAGGCATCCCACCAAGTCTCTGTAATTGCCACTAGATCATAGCCCCCCGACCGAACACGGATTTCCAACTCCTCCTGCTTATTCCCCATGCTGCGTGCATTGGTGTACAGGCATTTCAGGGAGCGAGCTGGGCACACCGATTTCGTCCCAGAATCACCCCCTGATTTCACCCCAGGGGGATGGGGGGCCTCCTGGTCTACCTCAACACTAGAGCATTGCCCCAGTGGTGCAAGCCCAGCTACCACCCCATCCCCCTTCGAATCTAGTTTAAAGCTCTCCGAATGAGCCCTGCTAATTCCTGTCCCAGAACCCTTTTGCCCCTACGACATAAACCTTTCCCATGTATCACTGTCACGCCTGTTGTCTTATAAAACCAGCCATTATCAAAGAACCCAAAGCCCTGCCTGTAGCACCAGTCTTGTAGCCAGGTGTTAATAGAGAGAATCCTACTATTCCATCCCAAGTCATCACCTGAAAATGGAAGGAGGGAGGAGAAAACAACTTGTGCCCCAGACTCTTTCACCAACCGTCCTAGGGCCTTGTAGTCTTTCTTCATCCCCCTCAGACTACGGGATGCAGCTTCTTCCCCACCTGTCTGGAAGATCAGCAGGGGGTAGTAGTCTGTGGCCTTCACCAGGTTGGGGAGTTGCCTGGTGATATCCCTGATTCGGGCTCCAGGCAGGCTGCAGACCTCCCTGTGATGGGGGTCAGCTCTGCATATTGGGCCCTCAGATCCCTTTAGGAAGGAGTCTCCAACCACTAAAACTCTTCTCTTCTTCCTTGTGGAGGAGGTAGCTATACGCCTGTCAGGTTTTTCTGACTGTGGTGGGACCTCTGATATAGGTTGCCTGTCCACCACATCCCCGTTGGACCTGCTGTATTCCACTAGGGCTTCATATCTATTGCTCAGAGGCACCTGTGGAGGCAAGGTAGGCAAGGAGGGCACTCGCCTTTTGCCACGGCCATAGACTTGTCTCCACTCACTCTTCTCCTCTAGGTTATCGTTTTCCACCTGAGAGGGGCAGAGTACAGGGGTCCCTCGATCCTGGGAGCTCTCCGGCAGGTGCTCCCATTTTTGTTGCAGGGAGGGCAGAGCCTGGCTCCACCAGTCTATCTCCATTTCAGCCTCCCGAATGCTCCTAAGCCTTTCTACTTCGGCTTGAAGCCTTTCAACCTGGCTTTGCAGCTGTGCCGCTCGGCCAAGCAGATCATCTACTTGCTCACAGCGCACACAGCCCCCTGACACCACAGAGACAGTGTAGCATTCCCTGCAGCCCGCAACCTGCACCATCGCCTCCTTCCGTGGGAGCTCTGTCTGGGTTCCCACATCCATTTTGGTCTTCTTCCACCGGGTAGATACCATTGTTCTTTCACTGAACTGGGAAATACCTGTTGGTGACCCCCCTGGTTCACAGCTCCTTGGCACCTTCCTCGCCTTATGTAATCACAAAGTTTTGTACATATATCTCATGACCAAGGAAATGCTGCTCTTTTTAAAGATTTTTTTTAAGAAAAAATCAAAGAATCAACCAAAAAATCCTGAAAACGTCTACCTGACCAACAGAAAAAAAAGGAAAATACATCCTTAGTGATGCTTACAATCACATTGCCACATACTTATCACAATGGCACATAATTAATTGCATTTTCTTTTTTCTAATATGAACAAAAGAAATTCAAGAACAGATGTAACTACAGTTTGTCTTTTAAGAATCTGCTTTTGATACTTATTTTATATTCAATTAGCATAATATTTACTTTTGAAAATTATGGCCTCAAGTGCACTGAGAATCACAGAGATGAGGGGATTCTTTTAAGGTGAAATACACAAAAGTAGGCAAAAGTGTGAATATTCACAATAGAAAACATCATATTCATTATACTTTCAGATAGTCTTTTTTTCCTCTAGATGTAACATTTCCTAAGAAATGTTATTACTATGCTGTCATTATTATTAACTTCCAAGCACAGGAGCTGGTGAGACTGTATGTGTCTCAAGATAAAGCAGTTTAAGGCCTTATGTATTGTTTCTGTTATTATTAGTAGGGTCTTTTTGTTTTCAAAGGGAGTTGATCAGACCCTCTGACTGAAAAAAAATGGCATATCCTAGTATTAAGAAGCTGCAAACACTCATCCTGCCCCCAGATCCTGGACTTATGCAAATGTGTCTTCCAAAACCTGCATTTGTCAGAGTTCCCTTATGCAAGAAATTCTCCACTGTGTAATTGCAACCAGATTGAAGCCTTATAAGCATCAACAAGCCAGAAAGTCACTAGGGAATTTATATGTCTCCTTAAATATGCTTACATGTGAACAACAAGAATTCAGCCTTGAAGCGTGTAGCGCTACAAAGCACTCAGAGATTTTTAGGCTCAGCCTCTAACTTAAAAGCCAAGTTTGGGGAAAGATATAGCTCACGAGATACGGTGGATTAATGATATTGCCTAATCTATTTTAATATACCTATTTATTTTGATCACAGTTGCTAATCACATTTTATAAACTTTGGTGCTAACTAGAAAGCTGTGAAGCCAGAAAAATCATTTTTGGACTAGTGAAAGAGGTCTGGAAAAAAACAGGATTCATCTATTTAAATTCAACTCATCTACTCGTTTTTCTAAAGCCTCAGGGGACACAAAAGAAAGTCCTTTTGGATATCAAAAGCAAGTATTTATAAAAGACTCGTTTGAATGAGTTATCTCAAGGCTAAAGCTATAAGACTAAAGGAACATTGTCAACTTGAATTTTTTAATGGACTATTTTCTTTATAATCCTCTTTCTAACAGATCATTTTTTAAGTAGTCTGCCCTATTGGTATTTTAAATCCTTAAATATGTTATAAAGGATCTCCTACTTAACAGCTGATATTTACAGGACCTTTTCAGTGAGCATAAAATGGATAGACTAGAGGTTTCATCTGAGGTCTTTGGAAAGATCTCAAAAAATCTTTTAAGTCATACTCTAGCAAGTGATACAATGAAAATGATTATATTCAAATGTTTTCAAATGCACAGAGAAAAAAATGAAACATCTTTTAAAAAGCATTTCCCCCTGTTATAAAATATTTAAGTACTATGGGTAAAAAGAATTTCAGCAAATGGAAAAATTGCAGCCCAAAACTCATTCTTTTTTACAAGTAAAGGATTCTCATTTCTTTGTTTTAAGAACTGTTTCCATCAGGAGTGTTGAAATTGTAAAATTTGAGATACATTTTCTTTCTTCTTTTTAAGGAACTCTCCTTCCTAGATGAATCACACTTGCAGATTTTTGATCTGAAAAAAAGATCAGAAAGTGGTATCAGCTGTCACAGAACACAAAAGACCATGTGGCTGACACAGACCTTTATTGTTGTGGCATCCCTCCTTTTCAAAACTGCCCAGTTTACTGTGGCTTCTGGAAAACATGATAAAAATAAATACAAGAATTGTATTATCTTGCCCAAAACACCTACTTCAAGATGTATCTATTTATGTTTCTGGAGATTTTTAGATAGTGGTAATTTTACCTAGCTTCCTGCTCATCTTGTTGGAAGCAGAATCATGAAGCTCCTGTCTAGTATGCTTCAGTCTGCAATCCAGGTGGATACAGGACAACTTTAGTGAGCCAGCCGCTTGCCAAGGATCTGACATAGGAAGATAAAAAGGAAATGGTTTTCCTTTTCTGAGGAGTGTAAAGGAGTGAGGAGCTGGCAGCTCTTGAAGGATGTTATTCTTGGAGTGAAAGACCTATTGATCCCCTTGTGTAAGAAGTTAGGTAAGGAAGACTTTCCAACGAGAAGTCTAGGTGCAGAAACACAATGCCTGATCAGCCACCTATTTGGTGCTTCTGTCTCATGTCTGTTTATTACGTGGAGGATTCAGGATGTACCACTTTTTTTTAAATCAGTCACTGTCAAAATTTACAACATACACACACTGGTTGCAGCTAGCAAGCAACAGGCTTCTCCTTGAGAATTCAGATGCTCAGGTTTGGACATCTGCCCTCCCCCACACAATACACACACACAATTATCTGCCACCTGTTAGCATTCATGATTCAAACTATATTGAATCTATATCTATACTATATCTAAACACTATATCTAAACATACATTTAAAGTTTTAAATTACATTTAACATGATGGGAAAAAAAGTTACTTGTCAAACTTAATATTCCTAACCAATTCATTTTGTTATATCAGATATTAAAGGGAATTAGTTTAGCAGTAATTGAAAAAAAAAAAGTCCTTTGAGATGGTGGAAGGAATGTGTACTCAGGAAGCATAAAAAAAGAAGTGTGAGGAAAATCCAGAAAAACTCTACAATAGAGCTATCAATCATTAAAAACTCAATAGCCCAGAAAACAATACGGAAATAGGAAATCCAAGAATTGCTTAATTCTCATCTGAACTGACAGTAGGTATAAAAATCTATATCCAGCTGTGTGATGTATTGCAGTAAGCACTAGGATGGTTTTCAGAACAAAAACATTCTTAGCCCAGTATGTATGAGTCTGGTACTCTCTTCAGTTTTAATAAACAAATTGAAACAGATGCAACAAGTTGCTGACCAGAGTCATCTTCAAAAGCAGCTGGGCTCATCATGGCCAGGCTTTCTTTCTAGTTTAAGTGATGGACCTACAGAATTTTAGTTGTGACACCCATTGCTCAAAAAATATAGCAACAGGAGATATTGTCATAGGCTAATATTGCACTAGAGCAGGGTGTGCAGAAACACAGAGAGCAAGGGAGTCAACCGGTCTTCAGGAACATGGATGCAACAACTGATATTTGATACTTTATTAGAAGCATAGAACTATTTACACAGTTTTTTTTCCAAAAGCCTCTGGGACAGTAGCAACAGCATGTTTGCCACAGCTTACATGCTGGTCCAAATTTTTCTTGTCCTAATTTGCAGCCATTCACTAGCTGTATAAAACTTGACCCCTTGATAAGCTAAACACTATCCATCCTTTTAGCCAAAGCTGTTTTGAAAAATGTATCTCCCTAGAAGATAATATTCTGAAATATTAAAAGAAAGCTAGCTGGACCTGGTTTGTAATGGGAAGCCTTTAAAAGACACAGGGATATTTTCATAGAATCATAGAATCATTTAGGTTGGAAAAGACCTTTAAGATCACTGAGCCTGATCATAAACCTAATACTTCCAAGTCCACCACTAAACTACGTCCCTAAGCACCATGTCTTTTCAATCAATCACCTTTGGCTACACCGTTGTTACTAACACATGCATATAATCTGAAAATATAACTCAGAAGTGTTTTCTAGTCTTTCATTGTTTACCACACCTGGATTTCTACTGACAGTTTAGAAAAAGAAAAAAAAAATCTCTTTGATGGAAGAAAAGCATCCAGGTTTAAATCTGTTCTGATTTTATGAAATGTAGGTGTTTTGGTCAACTTTAAAATGATTGAATTTATATTTGTGTAAATACAGACGGTCATAACTGCTCTTTGAATTAGTTACGAAAGTACAGAAAATGTTAAAGTAAATAGAAAAGTAAGTATGGGTCAGCGTAGAAAGTTACTAATGCATATTACATTAAAGCTGTTTTGAAAGACTAGTTGGTAGGACATTACAATAAGACCTCAGCAGTTCTAAGACTTAGTATTCTGTATATTTTTTACCTATTGTTTTATTCAGTCATTTTACCTCTCTCTGTATATTTTTATCTCCCCTACTATATCTATTTAGACATTAAGCTAAACATTGAATTCTAATAAGGTAGTATGAGTGACTTTCATGGTAGCTATGATCAGTGTTCAAATGAGGTATGTAAGAGCCTTTATAATATAAAAATTACACTGAGAATGATCACTGAGAATAGTAAATATTTAAAACTTTCTCCTATGTCTCCGTAATATTTTTCTATTTATTATGTAAATAAGATGTTATCATCCAGCTCATAGCTTTGGTGCCAGTCTCTCTAGTCTGCCATGTGCAGTGGCTACAGGAAGGGAAAAGAGTTCCTCCCATCCAGATTGCAGAATACCTGTAAAAATTGTTCTTACAGGTAAAAGTAAGGCCCCAAGAGAGGAGTCTGTAAGTTTCTGTAGACAAAGAGAATCTCAAAGGAAAGATTAAGAACAAGTCTAAAAAAGCTGCCAACTTGATGCGCTTCCACTCGTTGCTTTAAGAACAAAAAACATAGACTGGTTCCTCAGAGGCGTAAGGAAGTAACTTTCACTAGGAGCTTGGCAGGCCTCAAAAATTTTTCGACAAAACTTGGCCTGATTTATTTCTGTTGTGAAAATAATTGAGGTGAATGCAGTATGAGGTTTCATTAAGTTCATGCAGACAGAGGGCCCACTCAGTTTTTCTATTTATATAATGACCCCAGCCATCTGGGGTGTTACTCTAAGTCACTTTGGTAGTATCATAATTTTTTTGCAGTTTGCAAATAGCACAGAGAAGAGAAAATACTGTTTTCTGGTATGTGTGTGTGTGGTGAGGAAGGTAGTGGCTCTGAAACACTGACACTTCTGAAAGGATCAGTCCTTCCTGAGATGTACCAATGTCAGCCTGCCTCGCCCACAGAGGCAGTGCAGTTGGCTTGTGCAGAAGATGTCAGAGCTGCTTGAGTCCTGTAGGTGTATCTTTTTTAAAAGTGCATGTTAAATAAGTTGAATCAAATAGTTGGCAAAATTTCAGACAGCTTTCAGGTAAACATTTCACACTTAAAAAGGAGATGCTTGTTTTCTTAAAAATTAATGGTCTGTAAACACCTTGAGTTCCATTCTGATTTTGCAGCAATTTTATGCCGAAGTAACTCCATTGATTACTGTTGATTTACACTGATATTACCCTACAAGTCCTCTAAAGTTTAGCTCAAATGGAAAAAAAAAAATATTTGCTTACTTTTATATGTGCTTGCTCACTCATTTCTCTCTCTCTCTCTCCCCCACCTGCCTCCCTGTCCCCAATACGTATAAGTATCAAGATACATTTATAACAGAAAGTCTGCAATTTTATGTAATGGTAAAGCCTTTGAAACTTCATCTCAGAGTTTTTGTTTTTCATAATGTAATATGCTTTGGACAAACATAAAGCTGCTTCTCCTTTTCTGACACCTGTGTTTTGTTTTATAGCTATCCATTGATATTTTACTATGTCATAATTTTATCTTAAAAAACATTAATAATTATTTCAATTGTTTGACCATTACCCTGCAACCTAGATGCTATTTGGAAAGTATTAGAGTATATTCATTTTCCAGTACTGTATGTAGCAGCAGTGGGGAATTGCACAAAATGAATCTTGTAGGATTCAAAATATATACGGAGAAGTGGGGGAGAGAACAGGGAAGCCTTCTTCCTCCTCACGCCGCAGCCCTGGTAATTTTATTCTTTAGTGTAAATACTGAATATTATGTAAACCCCATACAGATGCTAAATGTTTCAAAACAAGAAGTAATGTGCAAGCAAGTAGACTATGGATTTATCACTTTTGCATTATCTTTGATATACTGGGACTAACATGAGTGAGGGAGAAAATTGTGCCTTTAGAGTAGGTGTGTGAGAGACATTTCTGCGCAAGATTCTCTAAACCTTTGTGGGGCTTTCTGCCCCTTTCTGTGTTCTTGAGTTCACTGCTACCAACAATTATACTTATGCAACTGAGTGTATATATCCACATGGGCTTATATTTATGAACTTATATTTCATGCTGCCCACAGTCCAAACTGACCAAGTCACAGAATAATATTGGTCTGAGCTAACATACCAGTTTCTCAGTGCTTTGCCAGCTGCCAGTAGTTACCACCCCTACCAGTAGCTGACCAACTGTACGACGTTGTCTTAGCAAATGCTGCCTAGTTTTGGGATATGAATAGCAAGCTTCTTGCACCCTGGAGCGGTGTAGGTGGGTAGTCCCATAAACTGCATTTTAAATAAATGAAGAGGTGAGCCTATTGCTTTGATGATGATTGTCAAGGCTCTGAGGGCACTACCAGCCTTTACTGTCCCTGTCTAGCATCCCCTGAGGCCTTCCTCAATCCCTGCACACTGACGGAGGAGCCCCATTTCAGCTCAGCCTGGGCCTTCAGTCCCTGCTCCAGTGATGCAGCAGGAGTGCCTGGGCTCAGCCCCATCCCTTTTCCTCTCCCCTGTATAGACCTTGGACCCCAGCTCCAGCAATGTCTCCAGCCCTGTCCTGGTCTCCTGGTGCTTGATGGAGCCTGGCCCTGGTAGGTCACTTGCCATGCCTGAGGCTGTCAATAGACCCTGTTACATCACTGTCCTGATTTGGCCCAAACCAGGCCAATTTTCCTTTCAGTGATTTTTACTTTCAGCTAAGTCTCCTCTAAGTGACTGCACTTTCTGAAACTAACTGCATGTTTTGCAGCCAGTGTCTGCTTCCAGGACTGATAACGCTCGAAGTTTGTAGTTATCACTGAGGCACCGGTAGGGATGTTGTGCAGAAAGGTTCTTGCTGTACTTGTTCTTAGAGAAACCAAGGTCACTGCTGAATTCCTCACTGCTTACGAGTGAAGAGCCGAAGGCGGGTCGCAGCTGCAGGGGGGAGCGGACAGGACAGGTGGCCCAAAATTGACCAACGAAGGTATTCCATCCCATACACGTCATTCTCAGTATAAAGCGGGGGGATCACGAGGGTCTCGCTCTCTTTTCTGCTATGGCCGGTGTCCAAAGAGGACTCTGTCTGTTTTCCTGCTGCCCCCGATCCCGATCCGTGCATTCCTGAATCCAGCTCTCGACCGTCGCTAGGCCCAGGCTGGGCCTTCCCGGAGCCTGCCCTGCAGTGCCGGTGGTGACGTGGCTGACTTCAGGGGAGCTCAGTCTTGGTTTTGTATATATATTTGTATATATTTGATTATTTCTAGTATTATTATTATACTCTTTTTCATTATTATAGTTTATTAAAACTGTTTTAACTTTCCAACCCGGAAGTCTCTCTCCCTTTTCCCTTTCCCTTTCCCTCTGGGGGGAGGGGGGGGGATAACAGAGAGCATCTGCCACAGGTTTAATAGCCAGCCCAGCTTTAAACTGTGACAATCACCCAGCTCTGTCCACTGTGGTCAGACCCTGAGGGACAGTGCCTGTCAGTGGGGGCACTGGGTTCCCAGGGGTCACCCTGGGCTCCCAAGTCCCTGTCCCCTAGGGGCCAACCAGCCCTTGCTGCACCCTGACAGTAATCACAGATGCACCATGATTGTGAAGTTCACCTTCTCAAATAAAAGGCAAAATGTGTAAAGTAAGAACAAGAAATCAGAAATATGTATAAGCATTTTCCAGCAAGAAATGCATCTTCTTCCTCAATGTTAATGCACTTAAGTCCGGCTTCCATGTTGTTTTAATAACACTAATGATCTTAGACTTTAATTGCTGCACATGTGCAAATCTGAAGGATCAACACAATTGCTATAATGGTTCGTGGGCACATTAGATCTGATCATGTGGCATAAATCAGGATTCAAGATTTCCCCATTTAAAAATCAACAGTAACACACAGGAGACTGAATAGTGTTCCTAGCAGTTGCACGATGGCAGTAAAACTAGTAAGATTTTGTGGAAATCTCCCCATATTATGCAATGCTACTTACTGATTGAACTCTCATGGATATCAGAAGAAAGATTCCTACCAGGGTGGGCTGTTTGCTGCCAATAGCAATTTATTAAACTTGTATTTACTTCTCAGAGAATGAAATTCAACCCCTATTGCTGCTGTGCTTTACAGCTGTTGCATGCTGACTCCTGCAAAGCCAGAATTTTCTTGTGTTTTCTGTACACAGCTAATTTGATGACAGATGCAAGTACTACTTAATTCGCATACACAAACTGATACTTAATTCAACAGAGTTTAGCCAACTGAAAATGTGTTTTCATCTGAATGCCTGAAGCACTGCTCCACCTAAAGGCTCATCACTTAATGAAATTTCTTTTTCTTATACCTTCCCACTTTTGAACATTGAAAGATATTACAATCTTTCAACTTAGCTATAGTTATTTAATATTTGCCTCTATTGCTCTTTTTTTGTCAGTAACAACTACTGTCACTTTTAATTTGGAAAATAAGTAGCATATTAGTCTAGAAAAGGTTAGTCTGACAACTATGTGATACTCTAAGAAAACTTTTACACTTTTTCTACAGGCTTTAAAGAGGCTGACACCAGTGGGAAAATAAAAATTTGGATTTTTCCCCAGAGAAGCTGGACTGCTGCTCCCATTCCAGTGTAAAAAAAAAAAAAAATTATCTAGATAGTGCATTAGAATAAAAAACTCTTCTACAACCTTATCTTTATTCAGGATGAGCAATCAGACGACCCAAATTCTAGTTAAGACAGATACCAGGAAAGAAAAGAAGAAACGGTTGAAGTAAGGTACATAAATATTTGAACTGTTCATCAATTTATACGGTTTCTTATATGCATGGAGCTATCTTAAACAAATTATCTTATGTATATATATACAAAAGAATATGTTCTGCATATATAATGCGGTAATAAAGAGATGCAAACCAGAAGGAACAAAGGAACCACATATATATACACATATTAGTACTCTTAGCATTAGCATAGTCTTCTATCTACTAAACTTTATGCTTTTTAAGGCATCCAGCAAGCGTGAAACTTCAAAGTTCCCCCAGCTTCCTATTCTCTGGCCTCTCCCTGTAAATTACATGTGCCTAGGGACCTCTGTGTGGTTCCTTTGCTCCTTCTGGTTTGCATCTCTTTATCACATATAAATCCCACCATCAGAATATTACTGTTGTACTTCAATCTACATCTTTTTCTTCTTGCAGAGCTTTGGCATTCCAGAGACTTAGCAGGTTGCCTTCTTCCTCTCTATTACCAGCCCTACTCTGGCATTTCTTCTATAACAGAAAACACATGTTTCACTGGATATGTTTTAAAGTAACTAATACCTCCTCTATTCAAGGTATGAATGGGATGAAGCACACACACACACAGATTTATCTGACTCTCAGAGATGGCAATGTGTCTGTCACTGAACAGAGCTATGTTTTGAGCTACAAATTAAATGTATGCAATGGGGAAAAAAGTGAGATCTGAACCATTTTCCTCTTCGGAGTTGAATGCAGTGTTCTTAAATAACTTTAACACTTTCAAAATTATTGTCAGTTATCAAAATGAATACATTTTCTGTTTCCAGATATATGAACTCATTATTATCATTGCATACCATAGGCCAGTCCTATCTTGCAAGAAAAAAAAAAAGGTTTTTCTTCATAGTTATCCACAGTAAGAAAGCAAATTTCTGTCTGCTTACCCTTCCCCTAGCCACAAGCTTTGGTTTTAATCAATATACCATAAGATATTATTTAAACAGATTATAAACTCAAAGTCCTAGCAAAATACATTTCCTTTCAACTTGGAATTTCTTGTTTGGCTTGTAATGGCTGCAAGTCACTTCTTCTGTACAAAATAAGAACTCTGAAAAAAAAAATAATTTAAAAATTAATTACTAATTAGTTGTTCATGTCTTACAGCTTTGTGTCTCAAATTCTAAAGATTATTTTTATTTGCTTCTTTTGGTTGAAATGTTCAATATCTATCACTCTATAAAGACTCAAAAAGTATGTAATAGAAACTGACATACAAATGCTTAGAGGCATTTGATTCATTTTATAGTCAGCATAAATCTCTGAAAACTCCATGAAATCATAACAATAAGGGTGCCCACAGGGAATGTATTCCAAGAAAAGAAACAAATTCCTCACTGCAGCCTGGGAGATGTTTTCAGTGTTCCAACATTACTGATGGGTGTTGTAGCAATACCATGGCAGTATGGTGTAGTAAATCACACCGAACAATTGACACTGATATCTCCGTGGTATTCCTGTTCTCATATTCATGCTGACCTGCATGGTCTACCTCACACCTGTTGTGTTACCACCCATTCTGTTGTTTTCCCTTTCACAGCCGTTTACCAGAGCTGGACAGGCACCAAGATGTTTTTCTTTGTCACTCAATGCAGCAGTGCTTGGAGGTGGAACATTATCAGAATTTATGGTGAACTTTTGATATAATTATTTTGATATAGGTCAATTGAATATAGCTGCCACTGGTAGATGTTACCCTGAAATGAATAGTAACAAAGTTAGCAGGTGTCACTGCCAGAATCTGCACTTTGCAGCTGAAATATAATAAAACTTATTCATAGAGGAGTACAACTTCTGTTCAAATATTCCACTGAACACTCCGAATTTCATTTGAATTAGATGTATACACTCATCCAAGCAATCCAGCTGCTTGTGGTGCGATGCCAAGCTGCCCAGAACTTGGAAGTAGATATGCTTAGACTGTCTCTTTAGAATGAGCTCCCAAAAAAGACCAAAAAAGCTTTAAATTTGGAAAAGCCAGGTTTTATTAGAATAGAAACTGGAATCCCTTAGCATTTAAAATAATCTCAAAGGAACTGTGTCAGAAGCAAAAGAAATATGAACAGGTCTCATTATGTGTTTTCAAGGCGGGTCATCATTTGCTTTGCCTCTTGCATGAAATTCTGCCAGTTCCCCTCTGCTCCCGAGGATAGTTGCCTTTTTCATTCCCGAGGCCTTCCCCTCTGCGCCTTGATCATCTACTCAACAATCTCCCTTTGAGCTGCAGACTCGTGGATCCTCCCTGTGATTTTTCCCTTTTGTTTGCAAGCTCACCTGCAGCCCCACAGCTTAACTTTCTGAACAGACCAGTTTGCTGCTAAGGCAAGAAATTTCCCTTTCCACCCAAGGGTTCTACATGGCACAGTTGCCTACTATTTAATATAAAAAAGTCATAACTGTAAGCAAAGTGGCAAACTGGGAGCAAAAAAACTCCTGGAAAGAACTCCTGGAAACTTCTGGGTTTTGCTTTAGATTTTTTGGGTGCTCTGGTTTCGTGGGTTTTTTTGTTTGGTTGTTTTTTTTCATTTTATTGAGTGATGTTTGCAGAAGTATTTTGTAATCGATCCTTAATTATTGCTTATTGTTCCCTTTCTCTGTTACTTCATAACAGAATAAAAGCTTTGGTGCTGCCGGACTTCTGCCCACACTCATGGCATTCTGCAGGGCAGAAAAAAGAGAAACAGAGAAAGAAGAGATGTTTAATAAACCACTAGTTTCCAAAAATGTCAGATGACCTCAAAATTTTTGGCTATTAGTTCAAAGGACTTCATTAATTAAATGTATATCCAGTAAATTCTTATTTTCCCTCTTTTCCTCTATTTTCCTCGTGTGACATTTTTCATCTATTTTTTCAGAAGTTTCTATCTTAAAATCTTTAGACATCTCTTTTCACTTAGCCACTAACTTCTTAAACAGTGAGCTAGAAGAGCCTGTATTATAAATATTACTCAATTCCTCCCCTTTCCAGTATGCTTTTATCAAATAAGACTGACAGGCAGATTTTCTTTTTTAACTCTTTCAATAGACTACATTTATTCTCCACCATACTTTGATATTTTGTAGATGATGGAAAAAATCTTCTTTATATTATTTTATCCTCACAGAAATAAGAAGGCTTTTATTATTCTTCATCAATACACTTTTACCATCCATTTTTAAAGTGATCAGGCTTAGAAGCTTGCTTTGAAATACTTCTCAAATGTTGGCTGTGCCACACTTGTTATTCTGAGGTGTGACTTTATCTGAAAATGGAATACAATGAGATTTCTGTATTTCTTTAGTGCTGATTTCTAGTATGCTCTTAGGCACCACATATGACTGCCTTTTGCTAGGGGGCAAATCTAGACAAATGTCTATCAGCCATTTTATTTTCTAATAGTTTAGTTCTTTTTTTAGAGATAAAGTACAGAATTGTCCTCTGCTTTCTTCTGGTGGGAAAGACTGTGGTATTTGTAAAATACAGACTGTTTCTATACAAACTGAGAAAGAAACAGTGAGGTGGTTATAGAAAACATGTAAGTGTTAACTACTGTTTGAGAGAGGATGTCATTAGATGGACCTTTGATAGGACCGTGTAGAAATTCTTATGGTAGGCAGAGAACAGATCCCTTCAAAGAGATCAAAAACTTGTGTGTTAGCTAGCTTAGTGTGCTTCTTAATTTTATTTGCTAGGATACTTTATCTTTTGTTTTTATTTTTGGTTATTTTTGGTGGTTTTGCTTATTTATGACAGTGGACAATCTTACCTGCTATAACCAGCAAACTAAAATTTGGCTTGTTATTATGGTGATGGGACAATGTAGTAGCTAAAAACTATCATATTTATATCAAAATTCACCCTAGAAAACCCAAGCAATTTCGCATATTGTTTCTCACATGTACAATAATCTATGTCTCATAAATTTTTAATTTATGTTAGTAAACTGGATGTGTCTGCATGTATAAGGATGAAGATAGGTCTATTTGTTTTATGCAGGGAATTCAGTCCCCTACTATTGCAAGGGATATGGTTTGCCATTAGTAGTAAAAGGCCACAATATTTGTATTGACCAAATATTATACGGCTTCAGGATTTGTCTTGCCCTGTCTTGGCCTGCACAGGTTTTACCTTGTTACAACTGTGATAACAATTCTCAAATGACCAACTCATTATTGCCTGACTTGTTTTTATTTAACTCTGTAACTACCACATATGTCCTAAAGGTCTGACCAACCTCAGTAGCTGTTTTATAACAAGTACCAACCCTTTATGCTGAGTATGGGAAAGCTAGTGTCCTACTTTCAAACTGTAAGCTAGTAACCAAGGAGAAGGAAGCAGAAAGTGTTAAGAAAGTGTGTAAATAAAACAGAAGCAGAGCTTAGCACAAAGAAGGAAGGGACCCCCAGCACCAGCATGGAGCTACTGCTGGAGAAGAGCTCAGGACTTGGACAACCCACACAGATACCTGAAAGGGTGAGCAAACCTCCAAGGAAAATGGGCAGAGACTAGAAAGCATTTCTGTGTATCAGTTTTAACTTTATTATTAAGGATTTCGTTCCTTACTAATTTAGACTATGTTCATGGTGTTGTAGCTGGATTAATAATACCTGTTCAGTGCATTTTGATTGTAAAGACTTCATCTAGACAAAGTCTTAGGTCTGTGTACATTGTGCATCCCTTTTAGCCCATAAGGAGATTTTGAATGTAATACAAGCAACTCCCTCATATAACCCCTTTTCACAGAGAGTAAGTATTACCTTGAAGGTTAGATTTCCTGACCATGTTGCACTTATAGAAAGGCTGTTCTGAAACTTCTCTTCTGATTTCCAGCCTAACTTCAGCCTTGTACGGTGTGTAGTAGACATCTCATTCCAGTATTGCTCTGTCAGGTTCTGGATGTCTAGGCAAACTTCAAGCACTGCTGTTCTCCCAGAGTACATACTCACTTTCTTAGATGCAAATTACTCAATTTCCTCCTGAACCCACAGCCTTATTTACTGAAACTCTTCTTTTCTTGTCACCTCTTGATGGTTAGACCCCCGTATATTTATAAAATATTACTCTACCCTCTCTCAACCCTCAGTCTATTAGAGTATACAAGTGAAGATTAATTTCCCCCATGCCTCATCATTTAGGCTCGTTTTACTTCTTAACATCCTACTAGCCTTTCTATACAGGTGGCTCCCATTGGAAATTATTCCTCTTGAACCTGAGTAACTAGAATTGCACGTAATATTTTAATCATACAATTATGATTCAATTGTATATCTGCCCAAGAAACCATTGATATCTCCTTATTGCAGCTGGAAAACATTATTTTATTACACTATAGGAAAGCATCTTCCATTTTTAAAGGCAGTAGTCTTAAGTAACATTATCATCCTCACAGAAAATTAATGGAAAATATTCCTTTAATTCTGGTTGTCTTTAAGTCTGTATTTTCTTAATCAATTTTCCATTCGTCACATTGCTAGCATTAGCCTGCTATTCATCAAACTTCACATTTTGAAGTTTTACAATGCGTACAGGAAAAAACTTATCTACTGATTCTAATGAGCAGAATAAATTGTAACAAATCAACAATACTATGGAATAGTACAAGAGCAAAAAGTGTCCGCCTGATTTTGTGTTAGGGTTGACCAGTAGAAGGCGGCACAGTGCATAAAGGAAGCATGTTCTCATATTTTATTATACAGCCTGTCTCTGCTCTGAGAATAGTTTTTATTTCACAGGAATGAATTTGCTAATTCCTGTTTACACTGCAGCCTTTGACTTCTCCGATAAAACAAATTTTGTGGAGAGTAAAAGCACGATTTATGACTTCTAATACAGTGTAAGAAATAAGTGGTGCAGCTTTACTCCCAACTGGGATGCAATTAGATGAGTAGTCCCATTGATCTCAAAGAATGAGTTACTTCTCTGTAAAGGTAGTAGGAGTTGCCCTATAAAATCACGAGGTGTTTAATTTCAGAAAAAAGCTCCCAATTTAGATAGATAGAAAAAAAAATACTGATAAAACTAGTCAATGCTATTTTATCAATTGTTTAGAAAATATAGGAAAGATTAACGACTGACCTGGATATTTCATGAGAAAAAAAATGTAGTTGAACAACTAGATTTCTTATTCTTATAGGATTAAAAAAGCCCAAAACATCATGGCACAAAAGTGTTCCTAAAAGACTTCAAATTTGTAACACGGAAACTGAATTTGGGGAAAATGCTCTAAAATTAATGTACTAAAAACAAATCACTGTACAAGTACCATGCTAAACTGGAAAGCAGCATCAACTCTTTATAAAGACTAACGTATCAAGATAAGTGACTACAAAAAGGTGCGTTGTACTAGGTATAGACTATGGGCTTCGACTGTAACTGTTTTTCTCACTAGTTCAGCCTGTCTGAACTGCTATAACTCACCTGATCTCTACTACCCAGAAGGGGAAGTATTCATGTTTCAGCATGTCATGGGGTTTTGTATGTGTGCATAGACTGTAACAGAGAAATGGTATTGAGATACTGTAGTGATGGATGCTGTTGTAATATCTCAAGCAATTTTTTTCATTATTTCACTGATGTGCTGATATTCCAGAGAGATTACACAGAATTACTGAGTGGTACTTTTTCATGTGTTTGTATTCACACTCTGTGGTTAACACCAGCACTCCCAATCTGATACCCTTTCATCTGATATTGCCTTCCTCTGCATCTAATGGAAAAAATGACATGCCTATGTACCTCATGTAGCCCATTTAGATCTGTGAGCATAATCACTGTTTTACTTTACTGAAAAGGTCCACAAAGTAATCCTTTATGGATTTTTTTTGGGTTACACAAAATGAAGCCTCTTTGGAATATTCCGATAAATCAAATCCTGGCTTCCTCTGCCATTAGCTTCTGACAGATTCTCTTCAAGAAAAAAATTAAATGGGTTACTTATATTTAGAACGTTCAACTGTTACACTTTTATACATAAAACTGAGATAAATTTTGGATTAAAGTGAAATTTTGAATAGTTTTGTCTTTAATATATAGCTATGAAACTTATCAACATTAAAAATGCTTATTTTTTTTTTAAACTGAGACTGTTTTATTCTGAAAACAATTTTGTGAAATTTTTCATTTTACTTTAATCTGCTTTTTTCTTATTTTTTTAGAAAAATAAAATATTCCTGAAGAATATTTGCATTAGCTGAGATGTAATCAGTCCATACTCATGTGCCATAATAAAAGTTCTTTGTTTCTCTTTTTTTGCTGAGACCTTCTATTATTCCTGTTGTAACACATCTAGCCACAGCCATATTCCTCCTGAAGTGTCTCAGAGAATCATTAGATGGGCTAGAGCACAGATTTACAGCACATTAATACTGCCCATTTAAAATGGAGTAACTCATGTCACATGTACCACGAGTTAGAATATGGACTTGGATAGCCAGCAGAGAAAAGCCAGCAAACTACAAATACAATCTTTGGCTTGCCTTGTAGCCTAGAGAACACAATAGGTACTTTAGCCATATCCTTAGTAATAAAAGCTTGCTTTCTCACTGATTCTCTTTCTGTCACAGTCCTCCCACAGTGCACTGCTCTCTAAGAAAAGAACATTATTGCTTCCTGTGGGCTATCTGAAATAAAACCTCTCCACATTTAACTGTAGCTGTGTTCTTCACAGTATGCCTACCTATCCTGCTATAAACAGATTTTACTCTCCCACTCTGTTTCCACACTAGTACCCTGCTTTAACTGTGACTATTTGGTAAGAGGGCGTATATTTTTTTTTCTTGTAACAAATAATGGTGATGATTTAACAACTGTACCTAAGGATTTCTTTTTGGGGAAAAAAAAACAGATTGGAATGAGGGCTTTTTTGTTGTTCACTTTAAGGTCACTTCTTCCTTTTGGTATAATTTTTAGGAGGACAATTCTTTTTATTTTTTATGAAAATCCACACTCAAGTGCCCTTAAGTCATTTTTTAAATGCAAGTAACCCTTCCAAATGCATAGCAAAGGCTGATTCTAACTTCTGGAAAAATGTTCTGGATTAAAGTAAAATTTCTTTCATTAGATTCAATATTCATAATTTTTTTTTAAAAATCACTTAAAATTTAAACAGAAAAATAAGTTAGCATAAAATAAATTTAAAAAAAAGTCAAAGAAAATCTTTAATGAGAATCAGTTGAAATTCCCCTGGTTTCAATGTAAATTGTTCCATGGATTGGTGGAACAGGATTGAATCAAGCAATGAGCAGGGCCTAATTTTATAAACTGTCATCTAATGTTGCGAATATTTTTTATTTTTTCAGATTATAATCTTAGTTTGCCTAGCAACTTATGCTAGAGATTGCTTGGGCTAAAAGATTAAAAGGCACAATTCACTCCTTTTAGTGAGTCGTAACTAGAACCAAAACTTCAATGGACATCTGTAGGAGTTTTGCCTAAATAATTTCTAAGCAATATACTTCATTGAACTGAATGATAAATTTCCACCTAAATGTTAGTGAAATTATGATAGGGTATAAAATATGGTTAAAGAGACACTTGACTTTATGGAAGAAGTTATAGCCTGACTTTACAGCTCACAATATCTCTGATGTCACAATTGTCAATCTGCTTGGCACCTTGTTTACTTTGTTTAATTTTTTTTTTCCCCACAAATTTTCAGTATATGATCAAGGCAAAAGTTGATGTTTCAAGAAAATTGATAGGTTTCTGCTTGACATGTAGTGAATTAATTTGAATTAAGCGCACTGGAAAAGAATTTTGATAGATTCTCTGTGTGATATCTAAGGAAGACTCCTCTAGTAAAGTACCTGACAATTCTTCAGGAGCATAACCATTTAAACCACATATTCAGTTCAGGAACTGAAGAACTGAATCAGGTGCATCATGAATGACATACAGGAAGGGAGAGTGTAAGTAAATGAGAAAAGCTTATAGGCAGCGAGAGTGGATGGGTAGAGTTTTAGCAAATCAGTCTGCAAGACTCTCTCTTGTTCTTATTGGGGTAGAGCTATGTTTATGATATGTTTCTTGTGTAAATGGTGACATTGAAGCTGGGGAAACATGCCTCTGGTCAGATGTATAGGAGTGTAAATTCTGTAAGGTTGATCTGTTTGTCTTCAGCTGCGTGCTGTTCCTTGCAATACAATCATGGCTCAAGGGGAACTCTCTGGAGAGGGAGATATTTTTGCTTTGCTTGGGAACAACTGAGCAAATGCAAGAGGAGGAAATCTTCTAGACATTGAAGGATGTAGCAGAAAGAAAACAGCACTGAGAGAAACATAGAAAGAAGCAGGATGTCAGGCAGAAGAGAGGGATTACTGAGAAGATCAGGAAATAGCAACACATCTCAGCACTGATTGTTTGGAAGACAAACTGCCTTGGAAACAGGGACAACTGAGAAAGTTTTGCTCCAAATTACAGGGCTAAATGCAGTAGCAAGAATTTACCTGCAAGAGCACAGCAGACAGGAGAGACTTGTGTATGAGTCCATTCTGGTTTTGCTTGTCTAACATAGTCACTTTGAATTTTCTGTATGTAAGAAATTATAAATCCTGATTGTCATTATACTTCATTGTGGAAAGCAATCAGACCAGAATGTCTAGGCCCACAAGCCTCAAAGTTGAGGCCAGCTTGATATCTATCACATGAACACACACAGTTGGTTTAATTTTTCCTTTTGTTCATTTTCAAGTTTTCTGTTAGGTGCTCTACGTGTAGTACAGCCTAATCTGATGCAATGAAGTTTGTGTTCTAGCAATACATATTTAAAACATGGTTGAACAAAATTTATGTAATTAAAATAATGTCTGTTACATAAACATGCTGAAAATGTTTCAGAAGGGGACCACAAAGCATTTTTTAGACAAGGTGAACCAGTTTAGAAGTTATGCTAAGGAGTCTGGCCATTCAGGCCTATGCAGAAGTTTTCAGAATTTTTCTTGTTAACAAAAGTAATATTGTTACTATGGTAACAAAAACACAGACAAAAAAGGTATCTTGGCACCATTCCTGATTAAATATAGATGTATAAATCTCCTTGAAATGTTAAAAGGTATTCTGGAAAAATTTCTCCGAATCCAAGATTATCTCTTCATTTTTAGTTATATTCAAGTTTACGGGTTACCATTTATTTCAAATGTTCATTTAATTCTTTAAGTTCTTCTCTGAAAAAATCCCATGCACAGTGCTGTCTTAAATACTTCATTCCAAACAGTGAAAGATACCAAACAGAACCATTACATTTGCAATGAAAGAAAAATATTTTTTTAAAATCACTTACTATTCACATATTCATTACGGTTACCATGCATATATTCAGTGATATGCTCTCAAACAGAGATTATAATTTCTTCCAGTTCCAAGCATTCCAGATTCCACTGGGTGTTTTTTAATTTGTTTTTCTGTTGTGGGGTGAAGTTTTGTTTTTGTTTTCTTTTGGTGTTTTTTCCTGTTTTTTTTTTCCTCACTTTGTGGATGAAAGAAAATGAACATAGAGGAATGGTTACCTTTTAGAGCACCTACATTATTCTTTATGAGCTGGGAGGACTGAAGCAGACATATGTAGAACAAATGAAACTTTCTTAAATTCTCTGGTGAAACTGTTTGCACCCCATAGGAACTTGTTGAGTTTTTGCCACCTTCTTCAGATCTACTCCTTTCATATCGTTTTTATTTTTTGCTAGCGACTTCCTATCAGTCAGCAGTGTTTCCCTGATCTTTTTTAAACAGGGAAAAAGCCCTGGGTTTAATAATTCCTTAGCTCTGATAGTATATCACAAAGCATAGTTTATTGGAGGTAGGCTCCTTCGCATTCTTTGACTGCAGTCAAACTCAAAATTAATTCATTACCCCCCCAAAAAAAAAGCCCTACCAAAACTAAAACCCTTACCTCAGGACTGGTTGCATCATGAAGAGTCAAATTTTAACAGCAAGACTGAAAGTTGCATTGAGTTAGGTTAACAATATTAGTTGAAGTTCCTAGCCAAGTATGCAGCTTGATCAACTCAGCTAAGAAAAAAAACTCATAAAGAGACAATGGGAATGGAGGCAGAGCCTCAAAGACAGTTCAAGGATCTCAAGCATGTACTGACATCAGCACAAATGCTACAATTGATTAACCTGCTGAAGCAGATTAAATTTTCAACAGTTACTTCAAAAGAAGGACTGGAAGTTGTATTGTTTCAAAGGAATTTAATGGCTGCCATTGATACACAGCCCGAGCACAATGGCAGCAGCAAGACAAGGCACACAGAAACTGAAAAAGGCACACGTCCATTGTCTGATTAATTACGCATAGACCTTCTTAAAGTAGTACTACTTGTTTTCTCTTAGGTAGTCAGGGCTAAAAGCTTCCTGTCATGGGCCAATGAACAATAGTACCTCCCTATTTAAATAAAAATTGCCACCTCCATCTTACATATGTGTCAAGGGTGTAAATGTTGTGGTTCTTTGCTTAAAAGAAAAAGGGTGGAAAAAAAATCTTATTTGTCCGTGTCTCACATGATGTAACACTAGGGCAAACTGCAAGGATGTTAACAGATAGAACATGACTTACAGCAATATACAGAGATAACGGATTGTTCTCCCACATGTGTAATTGCAATGCACAAGTAAATGACACTTCCACATTTGCACTTTACACATATTCCACCTGGGCAACTTCTGGACGTGAACAGGTTAACACGGAAATCACTCTGTCAAACATTCTAGTCAATACCTGTATGTGCTCAGGCAATGGCATTAAAACAAAACTAGTTAATGGAGGGTACACCACAGTTGGAGATAAGCTTGTAGCACAGGAAAGAAAAGCACATCTTTAATCTGTTTGGTTAATAAACACGGAAATATTTTTTTGGCACTGAGATTTCAGTCTGTGCTGCATAAACCTGCCTGTTTCCTAGGTTTGGGAGATTGAGTTCATGATGTCCTATTTTCAATGTACAGTTGACCAAATTATCTCAACTAAAGATTGCTCAGGTGAATTTATCCATGTTGAGATCACGTCTCCTGGAGCATAGATATAATCTCTGTCAAAAATAATTGGGTCTAAATTAAGCTAACTCCCTCCACTTTGAGTTGGGTTCTGTTCTCATATGCAGGCTTATAGGTACCTGTCTGCTTCCCCTGTCTTTGTCTTCTGAGCTCAGACTCTTTTGGGACTTGCTGTGTCTTCACAGCAATTGTATGTGGTATCTCTCTGAGTGACGCTTCCATCCTCAAAGAAGGAGAAATAGCAGAAGGAAGTCAGAGCGAGAATTTCTCTGGAGATCATGTGAAAAGGTGGAGAAATCAGCTCTTCTCTGCCCATCTGTTCATCAACTAGGGTGCAAGCATATAGCTTTGTCATAATGCAGGCTTGCAGAGCTGGGATCCACAAGGCATTTTGAGAAAATTCAACTGAAAAATGTAGATGAAGAAATGTTCTTCTAAGAACAAATTAAAAAGCAATGCGGAAGCAGTGAGGAAGGATGGAATATTACTGAAGAAATACCAGCAGAAAAAATGTAATCTCTGCACTGATTAAATAGATAAAGTATGATTTCAAATTTTTTCGAGAAAAAGAGGATTTTTTTAAAAGTCCATTGATATTGATGACTGATCAAAGTTTAAAATGTTTTCTATTGCTGGGTAAGATACTACAGTCAAATAAGCTAGGGGATTATGGGACATGATTCAGGTGCCTGAAAAATATGGGCAACTGTAGTGGCACCAGATAATTGTACTTAAAAACCTTTAAACACTCCTGTGGAGCATGGATAAAATTTGCTTGAAGGCACCATTATAAATGAAGGGCCATATTGAGTACCATTGAGCTTCAGAATCATATTTTTTTTCAGTTTGTAAATCATTGTTATAAAGAACATACAGTTGCATATATTTTCTAATAATAGCTATGAGAGAGAGACAACAGATGATAAATAACTGTGATCTTGACAACAGGATTAGACAAGTCAAAACAGGCTTTAAAGAAATTTAATACTAGGACATGAAAATTTACTGTTTGTACTTGGAAAGATCTTCATGGAAGAGAAAAAGTGAGTATACTTTAAAATTCCCTATATTCTCAGAAACTATCTTAAAGATGAAACCACATCCACTAAGAGTATCAGCAGCACTTAGAGAAAATAAACTGAATGCAGAACATTGGAGGGTAAAGTGAACTAACATGAAAGTGGATGTCATTCATCTCGACTTTAGCAAGGGTTTTGACATGATCTCCTAAAATATTCTGGTATGAAAATCAGGATGTTATAGTCTGAGTGGGTGGTCTATGGCATGCGTAAATAACTGTTTAAATGGTCAGGCTCAGAGGGTTCTCATTAATGTGTTTTAGTCTATCAGGAGATCAGCAAGAAGTGGAGTACCAGAAGGTCTGTACTGGGACCTTTCCTGTTTAACACCTTTATCAGTGACCTGGAGGAGGCAATTTAGTGCGCTGTTGTCACATGATGACACCCATTTGGAGGAATAGGTGCACACTTAAGGGCAGGACTACCATTCAGAGGGACCTACACAGGCCGGAGGAAAAGGCCAACAGGATATGCAATTCAGCAAGGACAAACACCAAGTGCTGCCCCTGGACAGGAAGTGTAGAGGGGTTTTGGAGGAGAATGGTCATGTAATGAGCCAGAAGTATGAGAGTATGGAGTGAGGGCCTAGCTGCGTGACAAGATTCATGTAGCTAGTGTCAACAAGCCGACCTTGGAGAGATGAGGAAAAACAGTAGCTGAGCAAACAAGAATTGAGGGAGTAGCCAGTGGGAGCCAAACACGGAGGAGAAGAAACAAGAACTGATGGAGCCAATTAAGAAAAGACCAGTGGCAGATCAGTGACCAATCAACCCATCAAAGAAGAGTATGTTTAGTAATATTAACCAGTAGCAATGCACATGCTTACAGCCAGGGAAAGTACAAAATGTATAAAAGGGACAGCTTATGCTTAATAAAGCGTCTTCACTTTGATTCACATTGGATTGTGTGGAGGCGTGTCCCTTCTCCTCAGATGGTGACCCTGATGAGATGCTGATCGACGGCAAGTTCGGGGAATAGCCCAGAAGGAGGTACACCGGCTGGAGTACGGCTCAGCGGGACTGAAGACCGGGGCGGGCCGGAGGATGACTCGCAAGAAAAGAAAAGTATGTTGCAACGGGACACCCAGTGAGGTGAGCAGCCGGGGAAAAGGAGATGGGCCAAAATATTTCTAAAGAAGAAAGTGCGGTAGTAAGGCTTCTCCTACATATCCTCTCTAAGAGAGGGGTAAAATACGATGAGCATTTGCTCCGGAGAATATTGATGTAAATAATTGGTGTAAATAATTGTAAATAATGGTGTAAAAAGAATAATTTGCCAGCTACGGCGCAGACTGCTTTCAAAGTTAGTACGTGGCAAAGCGCTGGAACTTCTCTGTTTGAGGCTGCCTCAAGGAGGACAAGATCGCCACTGTGTCGTTTGACAACGTGGAGATTAGTTATAGACTCACTAGAGCAATTGAAGGAGGATAGAGAGGCAAAGGTGGCGGCTGAGGCAGCTACAGTTCCTTTCACAGTGACTTTGCCCTCCGCGCAGCCAGATCTACCCCCCCCCCCCCCCGCCCAGGGAACAGCAGCGGAACATTGATCCTTCTACCGTCCCGTTACCCGAATCTGAGACTGAGCCACCCTTAATAGACCTTTCTGAAGAGGTGGAAGCGGGACATAATTGCTGCAGAGCCCGAGGGTTGGGAAAGTCAGGCAGTAGCGTGGAGGAGTTACTCGTGCTGCAGCCAGTCCAGGTTACTGTGTCTGGCCCGGACCCGGCCAGGTTCTGGAGAAAATTAAGAGAGCACGCACTTGCAAACGGTGATTTCGGGGCTGCATCTGCTATGGGTGGCGGGGTATTGGCTTGACTGGTATATCGAGGGGATGGAAGCGGCCCACACGAATGGGAGCCATTCAACTGGGGAGTGATTTGCCTTAGACAAACAAACACAAAACGGGGCTGCTAAAGAAGCGTTGTTGTTACAGTTAGCAAAGGACAACGCAAACGAGGACTGCAGGAAAGTTATTGCAGGGATGGCAAATCGTAACCCCACTTTAACCGAGCTAATGGATGCTTGCGGGAAAGTAGGAACCACCACATTTCAGATGGAGCATTTAGCAAAAACTTTTGCGGCCGCAGTTAAGGTAGTTCATCGTTGTTATACATGTGGGCAAGAAGGTCACTTTAAGAAAAACTGCCTTAAGAAGTCGAAGCTGAATGGGAGAGATAACTCTGTTTTGATGTGTCATTGCTGTGGGAAGCTGGGGCATCTTGTGAAGCAGTGCAGCTCTAAGTATAATGCTCAAGGTCAGCTGATAACAACCAGCTGCAGAGTGCAGGGAAAATGGAGAAAGAACGCGGGGAGGAACCGTGTGCTGACACAAATGAATCTTCCAACCAGTTCCAGGCCTAAGCAGTCAACTCGCAGCCCGAACCGCAGGGAGCACCGGACTGGATGTTACCACAGCAACCGCAATCACAACAGAGAATAGCAGAGTGCATAAGGTTCCACTGAATGCTGTGGGACCCACTGGAAACGGGCTAGGTGTACTATTACTCGGACGTCCTAGTGTAACCTTGCAAGGTCTATTTGTTTTACCAGCAGTTATTGATGCAGACTATACGTTTTGGTTATTGATCTGAAAGATTGTTTTTTCACTATCCCTTTACATGAAATTGACAAATGCTACTTTGCTTTTTCAGTACCTAGTAGGAACAACATGGTGCCTTGTCAACGATATCAGTGGACAGTATTACTGCAAGGCATGAAAAACAATCCCACAATATGTCAATGGTATGCAACAGAAAAAGGTACATCGTGTGGATTTAGAGACATCAGTAAGTTTATATGTAGCCATTGCAAACTATCATCCCATGGGATTACTGGGCCAGTGGAAGGAGCACTGGCAGGATCCGCTACACGTTCTAGAGTGGCTGTTTTTATCTGTTCAATCACAAAAAAAAAAAAAAAAAAAAAAAAAGCACTGGGTATGAATGTAATTATATACTACTGTAAGACAAGGACCCAAGGAGCTCTTTTTATCTTTTGTTGAGAGGCTACAAGAAGCAGTTGCAAAGCAAGTTTTTGATGTTGGTTTATGAGATACTCTAGTTACGCAATTAGCTAGGGATAATGCTAATGCTGATTGTCAAAAGATCATTGAAGCTTTACCTGGAAAACCAGATTTGAATGCTATGATAAAGGCATGTGCAAAAGTGGGTACTGTGGAACATAAGGCTCAAGTTATGGCTGCGGCCGTACTTGGGGCTTACGTCATCACAATTGCAGTCTCTATTCCAATTGTTAGCAGGGGACACAAATTCAACAGCACCACAACAGACTACTGCAGAGGTACAGCAACTGATTACAGAAATAGAAAGCAGGCTACATTCCAAATTCGTACATCGTATTGATTTGAATCAGGAAATACAAATTATCACTTTGTTTAATAGGCAAATTCTGTATGCAATAATTGGTCAATGGAATTCAGAATAATCAGATTTGTTACATGTATTGGAGTTGGTTGTTTCTACCTTTAAGAACAAAGAAAACTGTCCCCATGATTGCAGAGCTATTGGCACAGATTATCATCAAAGGACGGATGCGATGTCGGGAGCTTGTGGCCAGAGATCCTGCATCACTAACCGTTCCCATTGCAGCTCAATATTTTGAGTGGTGTATGCCTAATAGCTTTGCTTTGCAAACAGCCATGGAGAATTTCTCGGGACAGGTTGTTTACCACTTGCCCTCCCATCCTGTTATAAAATTGAGTGCGGAACTTCCAATTGCCACAGGAGTGTGGTGCGCAGACACTCCTGTGGATGGAACTACCATTTTTATGGATGGATCTGGAAAAACAGGCAAGGTGGGCCTTGTCTGGTATTCTGACAGCAAGTGGGAATCTATGGTAGTACAACAAAAGGGTTCACCTCAGGTGGTAGAATTACGAGCTGTATTAGAAGTATTTCAGAATTTTCCCATTCCCTTTAATTTGGTTACTGATTCAGCATATGTAGCTGGCATTGTAAAGTAATTGGATAGATCTGTTATAGAGCATACACGTAATCAGTGTGGTTTTGAATTGCTGCGAGCTCTGTGGCAAGAAATTCAAATCCGAACTGCATTGTTTTATGTTTTATATGTAAGAAATCATACTAATTTGCCTGGGTTTATTGCAGAAGGCAATGCTTGAGTGGACTCTTTGGTTTCTGACCCCACAAATTCTACTACAATGACTGTACAGGTGCCGGACATTAAACAGCAGGCACGTATATCACATGAGTTTTTTCATCAAGGACATCAGACACTGTGACGACAATTTCATTTGTCACACAGTGATGCTCGGAATACTGTGGCTATGTGTCCTGACTGTCAGCAACTGCCGCAACCTACACAGATACAAGGAACCAATCCTCGAGGACTGCAGGCCTTGGACATTTGGCAAACAGATGTAACTCACATTGCTGAATTTGGCAGGTTAAAATATGTTCATGTAACAATTGACACTTTTTCTTCTTTGATTATAGCTACAGCGCAAACAGGCGAATCCAGCAAACACGTTCAACGACACATGCGTTCTGCTATTGCGGCCCTGGGCATTCCACAGACGATTAAAAAGGACAATGGCCCAGGCTATGTGGCACACGCCAGACAGGACTTTTTCCAACTTTGGGGTATAACACATGTAACAGGCGTCCCACATTCACCAAAGGGACAAGCTATTGTGGAGCACATGAATCAAACTCTGAAACACCTTTTACAAAAACAAAAAGGGGGAGAGCCAGGGCTATCTCCTCCTGACAGGTTGTGTAAAGCGCTTTATGTACTAAACTTTTTACGCTTGCCACAGGACTACTCTGTACCTCCAGCGGTAAAACATGGTGCAGGGTTAAAGGGAGGTATGGAGGCTTTTCAGAAAGAACAGGAACAAGCCAAAGTGATGGTAAAAAATGGGGTGACTGGTGTGTGGGAAGGTCCAATGAAATTAATAACGTTGGGTAGAGGGTATGCACGTGTTGTTACAGATACAGGAGCCAAATGGGTACCAGCTAAGTGGGTGAAGCCGTGGCTACAAAAACAACCCGAACTACATGAGCCAACTCAGGATCTGCCTCGGAACACTGACCTCTCGAGAGATCCAGTGCCCTGACTGTGGGAAGTGTGAAAAAACGTTTGCGTGGGAGGTATAGAAAAGGGAGCAAAAGGCGCAGTCATGATGAAGCAAGGGGTTGTTTTTTCTGTGTTAAGCCTGCTTTGGATCCTGGACCTGACAAAAGGTCATCAACCGATAGTCCTTCCACTGACACCGTGGAAGGGGAGTCACTACGTTTGGGTGACTCTGATGCGGAGCCTGAACCAGATGCAGTTTTGTGCCTCCTTAGCTCAGCCTGAACAACCCTTTCATACATTTCTAGTGGGGGTCCCCTTAAACAGATCTGAAAGCAAAAATTACCAAAGGGTTTATTCCTAATTTGTGGGGATAGGGCTTGGCCAAAGTTGCCCAGTAAGAAACTGGGAGGTCCGTGTACCATAGGTAAATTAAGTCTACTAATGCCTACATGAAAAGTCATACTAACCATACTAACCTACATAAGGCCAGGTAAAAAAGAAGTGTCACTAACATAGGGATAGAATGTAACGATGCTGCACAAGGACTAACACAATTGCGAAATTTAGCTTGCTGGGTTGCAAAAAGAGCTGATCAAACTTCTAGAATTTTAGGAACGTTAGCCAAAGATGTAGATAGTATCCGACATGCTACCTTACAAAATAGAGCTGCTATAGAATTTTTATTATTAGTGCGTGGTCATGGATGTCAGGATTTTGATGGGATGTGTTGCATGGATCTGAATGATCACTCCAAGTCAATTCATAAGCAGATCAAAGAGCTCATGGATACCACGCAGAAAATACGGGAACAGCATGGGTTCCTGGATAGCTGGTCGGATTGATTAAAATGCTATTGATGGGATTGTTCGTGATTTGTATTATCATGCTTGTATTACCGTGTTTATTCTCCAGCTTGCAAAGGCCCCTGCAGCGGATGATAAACACGGCCTTTCTGGCTCAAGAAAAGAAAGGGGGAATTGTAGAGGGGTTTTTGGAGGAGAATGGTCATGTAATGAGCCAGAAGTGTGAGAGTATGGAGTGAGGGCCTAGCTGCGTGACAAGATTCATGTAGCTAGTGTCAACAAGCCGACCTTGGAGAGATGAGGAAAAACAGTAGCTGAGCAAACAAGAATTGAGGGAGTAGCCAGTGGGAGCCAAACACGGAGGAGAAGAAACAAGAACTGATGGAGCCAATTAAGAAAAGACCAGTGGCAGATCAGTGACCAATCAACCCATCAAAGAAGAGTATGTTTAGTAATATTAACCAGTAGCAATGCACATGCTTACAGCCAGGGAAAGTACAAAATGTATAAAAGGGACAGCTTATGCTTAATAAAGCGTCTTCACTTTGATTCACATTGGATTGTGTGGAGGAGTGTTCCTTCTCCTCAAGGAAGCACTGGTGCAAGGGCACAGGCCAGTGCCTGCCTGGATGGAAGCAGCTCCACGGGAAGGGACCTGAGGGCCTTGGCAGACACAAGCTGAGCATGAGCCAGCAGTGTGCCCTGGCTGCAGAGATGTCTGACAGCACCGTGGGCAGTATTCACAAGGGTACAGCCAGGACATTGAGGGGAGGGATTATATCCCTCTGCTCAGCATTCATCAGATCCCATCTGGATAGTCTCTCCAAGTTTTAGGCTCCCCAGTACAGGAAAGATAGTGAACAAGTGCTGAAACAAGTTCAGCAGAGGGCCTCCAAGCTGTCTGAGGTCTGGATCACTTGCCCTTTGAGGAGAGGCTGAGGGACCAGGGCTTATTCATCTTGGAGAACAGATCACAGAATCACAGAACAGCCCAGGCTGGAAGGGACTTTGAAAGATAATCTGATCCAACATTTTGTGGGAACGGTAGCCTAGATGAGACTACCTATCACCCTGTCCAATCACATCTTGAAAACCTCCAGTGATGGAGAGTCTACCACATCCCTGAGGAGGTTGCTCCAGTGGTTGATAGTTCTCACTGTACAAAAATTCTTTCTTATACTGGGATGAAACTTCTCCCAGTACAACCTGTACCTGTTGCCCCTTGTGTTCTCCATGTGGCTCCAGGTGAAGCATGAGCCTCCATCCTCTTTGTAGCCACCTTTTAAGTACTAGAATACTGTGATGAGGTCCCTCCGGAGCCTTCTCTTCAGGGAGAAAAGACCGAATTCCTTCAGTCTTTCCTCATAGGGCAGGTTCTCCAGCCCTTTGATCATCTTTGTGGTCCTCCTTTGAACCCTCTCCAGTCTGTCTGCATCTTTCTTGAACTGGGGGAACCAGAACTGGACACAGTTCTGTCATGACAAGCACTGAGCAGCATAGAGAGTAGATTGCCTCAGGCGATTCTCATGGATTACTGACATTCTGGCTTATGTGAAAGAGTCAATAAACTGTTAAATCATGTATATAATACTTTTTATGATGGATATGTATCACAGTGGATCTAATACTTGCTATTACAGGATGTGTGTAGAGGATATTGTTATGTGAGGATTCTGCATTTGTTCTGCAATTTTTCTAAGTTGGGGAATTAATAAAAATATAAAATGAAGTACATGCTATCTCTCAGAAGAAGTTTAAAGATGTCTATCATCCTCCAAGATATAGTGCAATTCTGAAATTCTGGTTAGCTTTCCCAAGACATCTCATTTATAGTGATGACAAATAGTGGCAGTGACACAAAGGCAGAATTAATCTTAACTAGAAAAACACAGGATTGCTAAAATTGTGTGTATTTTATGTATTACTGTTATAACCTTGTCATAGACCCCATCCTTTTACTAAGTCAGCTAAACTCTTATTTTCAAATTTAAAACAAATTATTTTGTAAGTAAAAATCTATTTCTAAATTTGACATAATTCAAGTCACACAGTTTGTATTTATGATCCATTTGAGGCTGTATTTTAGGATTGATGGAGAATCTAGAAAGCTCCTTATTCTGGAAATAAATTTACTATTGTTCTTTCTAATAAGTATTTTATAAGCTTTGATAAAAATGCTGTTTATTATTTCAGGTATTGTCTTTATGTTTATATAAGCCTAGAGAATGATGAGGACCACTGCTATGAGCTGAAGTGGTACACACTAGTCAGGCATTTAATGGGTAACACAGATCCTCTGACTATACCCTAATCTGACAAGCTGCTTCCTGTAAACACAGGACCCTGCCTCCCCAAGGTAGTTTGTGGGGCTAAGGCAGGAGAATGGGATGCCGCCTCAGTCATGTCAGTGGGCATTATTCCACTGCTTTGAAAGGAAGCAGGGTCAAATCCTCCTTGTCCTGATGTCTGATCATTCATTTGTGCACACAATTACTGTATTGGTTCACATAATATGCCAGTTGAGAAATAGTGTGGGTAAACACATGGCTACTGGAATAATTATTGTCTAGAGTTCTCCTGTTGTTACTTTTTTTGCTTTGTAAGGACTGTTTATTACACACCTACTCACCTCATTAATGCCCTTCTTACTCCAGCAACTGCAGCTGCCCAGAGGTGTGCTGGCAGGGCACTTGGTGAGCCTCCAGACAGGCTCCGCAAGTTCAGGAGGGGAGCAGTCAAGGGCTTCTGCACCTCAAACTTGTTCTATGTCTAATTCTGCTGCTGGAAGTCTGTAAGCCTTCTACATGTGAAGGGTCACGAGTCTTAGTTGTGCTCAGATTCCTTTCCAATTCTTTATCTGATATGAGAGGGTTTCTCACTCCTTCCATCTCTCTCTCTGTCTCTCTCTGTTGGCAGGGGGGAAGAAGGGCAAGGTTAAGCTGCTCAGAGCAATAGAAAACCCATATTCTGTTTCAGCAGCTCAGCACAAAAAGGAGACAGTGACCAAGAAACATCTTAAAGTCATTTCTTACACTGTTGTTAGAACCAGAGTATTTTCAAGAATGCTGTACTCCCTTTTAAACACATTACGTTTGTAGATGCTGTTACTAATATTTTCACTTAATAACAGCATCAGTACGTGTTGTAGTCCTGTTCTCTGGGTTTAATTTACTCTTCGTCCCCAAAGCACACTTTCTATACTGTTGCTGATGGTGCTTGTCTGTCTTCCTCTGATTTCCCTCTGCTCTGTGGCAGTGCTAAAGGCTCTGCAGGTTCAAGTTTCAGTCACAGTTTCATTACCACAGGTCATCTTTCCATTAGTAGCTGTGGTTGTCTAACTATCAGAAGGCCTCAAGTATGTAAGGTTGCTTGTTCCAAGCTGCCCATTCCATGCTGTAACACCCGTGACCTCTCTTTTTCAGTTACAGTGCCATGGTGCCATCAGCTATTTTGACATTGCTTTATTCTAACAGAGTTCCTTGTATTTCTGCATTCTGTTGTCCAGTCAACTGGATTTATAAGAGTGGACATTAAAAAAAGGACCTTTTGCAGGTGCTTTTGATTCATACCATCCATTCATTAATTACACAAATGAAGTCTCGGATAGTGTGGGTGATTCAAGAGCAAAGTAAATCAAAAGAAGCTCTGTGACTCTTCTTTTGGCTTGGTTGGTATCTGGATGCTTGTGTGTCTGTTTTTCAGCTCATCTGTTTGTTGGATTGCTGGTAGCACAGACTGCTCGTTACACCCAAAAATCAATGCTTTTCAAACTTTCACAGTTTTTCTTCTTGTCTTTTCTGTTTTGTCTTCTGTTAGCCACAGAAATTCACTGCAAAACTCGTCTAGTAAATATTGTCTAGGCTTAATGTGATACATTTCCAGCTAATATGTTACTTAGTAAAGTTACTGGAAAGTTAAAAAAAAAAAAAACAACCCTCAAAAAACCCCAAACAAAGCACAAAACTGTAATTATCAGCTAATGGACACCTCTGTGTGAATAAATCAGTTTCAAAATGCTGCCTGGAATGACTAGATGCATCATGAATTATCACCTGGTTTTCACTGTTTTGCATCGGGTATTTCATTCAAATATAATAATCTCTGACCTTTTTTAGAATTATTTTTCTGCTTGCTTGTTTATATTTTAATAACAAAATTAATCTTTAATCTGTTTTTAGTGTACTGCCATACCATTACATCCTTATATATCTTTTCAGACTACCTAGATCCATTAAAAAGTTTCCTCTTCAGACTACTGTCTTCCTTGGTTCCAACTGCTTTTCTTTGCCCCCAGAGATTTTAGGAACTAAAAATGAAGAGAATGTGTCATTTCTTTACAGGATGCCTTGATTTGATTGATTGATTTATAAGAGCTATTGCATCATTATTCTCTGTTTCTCTCTTTTTTTCTATTTGTTTATTGTGTATGCTGATAAGCAAATTGTTATGTGCACCTGTTCTTCCAAGTCTTTTTCCCTTGAATCACATCCTGTGGCATTTCATTGAAAAAAGAAATGTCTATTATGGCTTTCCAAGTCAAGACTGATCTCAAGTATTGAATTTTTAGTAGCACGAAATCTGGAAGTTTATCAAGAATGTTCTCCATGGGGTTATAATCTGGTTTTTGTGTGCCCCTAATTATTGCACTGATAAAACGTCTGATTTCTACACAATGACAAATATTTCCCTTTCTGTTTGAGTATAATGTTCAGAGTGCTGTTGCCAGCAATGAGCCACACATTCTGTGATTTGGTAGTAGGCACTTTTCCGTTACAGGAGTGTTTGTGAAGTAGCTGTTTGTAGTATTACTTCATTTTATCCCTTGCATTTTTATTTGTTTTTCATCAATGTCAACAGATTTCATAACTTAGAAGGTCATCTCTTAATATTTATTTCATTACTAGCTACTTTTCCCCTTTAATCTCTTTCTCACTGATTAGAATTTCTGCTTATTTTGTTTTTTTCACAATCCTGACATGAATTCCAGTTCCTATAGAAAAGCTTGTGCTCTTAAACACTTGGTTTTTTTTAATTATGTTTGAATCTCGTGCCTTCTTTTTCTGAAGCATACCCAAAAGACTAAATATGATCATATGTTTTTAAGTGAAATGCAAGGTAAATATACTTTTACATACCAAAAGTTTTGTTCCTGCACAAGCCCCAAAACATCTCTATTTCACTGACTTGAACACCTCAGCATCAGTCTACCAAGTAATGCCTCAGATTCATAGACCAGGACTTCCAAGTCCTCAAAGAGCCTGCGTCTGTAGCTGTGTTCATTGTGTTTTTAACATGTATGTGACCCTCACAGACAGACACACACACACACTTTCACACCCCACACTGAGCTCAGCTCTGCACAGCACTGAATGCACCACAAAATCCAGTACGTTCGGAAAGAGGCAGATGTAGTTAAACGGTGCCTGTCTTCTACAGGGCAGCCTACTGACTACAGCTCTCACCTATGTGGGGGTGGGAAATAAATGTTCTAGTATATTCTCATCTCACTCAGATTTATGTCTCTGCTTCCTCAAAAGTAACAAGAACATATAAAAGACATTTAGAAATACCATTTCTGGAGTACTTGTCCACTGATTTCTATAGGAAAATAAAATTTCTCTTCTCTCTGAAACTATTTATTTCTTTTCCTTAGGCTTATGCTATCTTTAGAAAAAAAATTTAATGTTCTGGAAATGTTTACTCAATTTAAAAAAAAAAACCTCAAGTAGACAAAATCCTCATTTAGATTTTTTATATCTATAGTACAGATAATCACTATTCTGCTACACAATTACTCTTTAGAATACAGTTTTATGTTGCAATGTATATTTTTGGGATTATGACAAGTATACAGGGAAAAATGTGAGAAGCTAACTAGAAATATAATTATCAAAGTGAAAGGATTTGTTCCTAGCACGAAAATATGAATCATACTGTAGAATAACAGCAGTTAAATGCTGTCTGAAACACAAAATTACAGGTCCTCTTGTCAAGGCCTACAATAAAAGGACATAACATTAGAGTAATTCACAGTCAAATGACATTTGACTACTTATGAGCAATAGTTTTGTGGGAAAAGGTTGATATTTGTTTTATAATAGACACACTAACTGGATTTTTTTACTCCCTAAGTAAGTAAAATCTCACCTGGTGACCATGAAGTTCTGATGCAGATGGCTTTCTTTTAATGAATGTCTTTCAGAATATGGTGGTAGAGTATCATTATACAGTCAGATTGTAATAAATCACAAAATCACTGTATTTTACCAGTCTTAATATTAGCCTAATGCTTATTTCATACAAACTTACATTTTGTTTTAGTGAGATTGTTCAGAGAATGCGTGGAAACTACAAATGTACTTTGGTATTCTCTATTTACTGATACTTCTGTAGTGTGTATTTGTGGATAGAGAAATCATTGAGGTTCTGTACAAATTTTACATGAAAATTATGGAACGAATTTTCACATCTTTCCTGCAAGAAATTTGAAACTTCTCTATAGTTGATTTCAATCAAAAAATCAATATTTTTGCATCATAATGATGTAAATTTTATTTAATGTGTGATATTAGGAGTAATAATGAAAAAAAAACAAGATACTGGTCAGTAAATCTTGAAGACACCAGAAATTCTAAAAATAAAACCACCATGAGAAACAGCTAGATGCAGTCTCTGGGTTGGGTCATTACTTCAAGTGCCTTGCTGAGGTATATCAGCACTGGTTTGTATGTGTATTTCCATGGGCACAGCTACCATTCTGTGGGCAGTAAACGCAGGTCCATTGATTTTTGGCTTACTTTGGTACTGTTCTGTTTCTTCTAAACAGGAATATAAATATTAATTGAACTCATTGGCTCTTTAGCTGACTTAGTCCACCTGAGTCATAGGCAGATTTCGGGAGTTTTCATACAGCAGTCCCAATGCTCTCCTTTCACCTGCCACTCCCATGTCATGACTTTGTTTCCTTTGACTTGAACAAGAAGCAAAATGTGGACATGAGATTCTCAGTCACCTCCTCCCAGCTGTTCATGATTTTACAGATATCTGTAATGCCATCATCCTGCTGTCATCATTCTAAGCTAGAGATTCAGAGAGTAGTCAATCATTCCTCTTATAATGGTCCATTCAAAATAATCTTTCTTGTTGCCTTCTTCTGAACATTTTCTAGATTTTACATTATTTTTTGAGATGGGCAGGACCAGCTGCACATAGTACAGAGATACAGGCATATAATTCCAGCACAAATCCACTAACTTCTTTCAACTCTCTGAACCCCTCCACCAGCAGTAAGAAACCAGATATGTGGCAACTTACAAGGAAGGAGAAAGAGATTCTTTGTCTACCTCTCTAATGGTAAACAGGCTCAGTAATCATTCTGTGGCCCAGGGATCACTTAGTATGGTAGAGCCACTGGCTATGCCACTATTTCCCACTAGAAGAGGGTGCCTGGTCTTTGCTTGGATAGTGTTAATTACACCGGGCCAAATCTATGCTAGGTATTATGCTAACAAATTAACTCTTTGGATTATTGCATGTCATCTCTTGCACCTGTGTTCCAGCCTTGTGCAATTTACCAGTCCAGAAGCACCCTGAATGTTTGCTCTGGCTGAAGTATGTTCCATTGCTGTTATAGGAGCCAGAGCAGAGTAGCAGAAGTGCTGGCTTGTACAATTGTTCCTCTTTTTAAATAATTACTCTGCCTGCCTCTACTGCAACAAGCAAAATGACAATGGTGAGGTTTATGCAAATGTATTTAGGAAAAGCTTGTCTGATCCGTCTACTATTGCCCGTATTTGGGCTTTGGCTACACAGTAGAGAACAGTACAAAGCCCTGTAGTCTGCATTACTTGAAAATTTTTGTCCAGTATGCTTAGTAATATGGTATATGAATTGCTTTTTTTGGGTGTTACTTCATGTCTGAAGTCACTCAGCTCCAGTTTTTATTCCTTCCAGTCCACACTCCATGGTAATGGACATGCAGTTCTCCTACTCTGTATGTGCATGTGTGTGTATATGTGTGTACATATATATATTTATTTTCAAGATAATAAATGAAAATGGAATAGTTAGGTCTTTCACACTAACAGCAATACCACTAATTTTTAAAGGTGGCAATAATTTTGTGTCCTGCTGTTGATTTATTATTGATTCTATCAGTAAAAGTCGTCAACACATACACACACACAGAGTTTGAAAGGTGAGGTACCAATGCAAGCAAAAATGAAACTCTCAGAAAGGTGCTGTTTGGCATTCAGAGCTCTGCCTTAACTTGAACCCTGCCCATAGTTTCTTTTACATGATGTGGCACTTCCATTGTGGTGTTCCACAATAATCTACTGTTTGAAATCAAAGATCTAAGACAAATGGACTACAAAAAGAAGAAAACTCTGCTACTTCACTTCTGCGACTAGCTTTTTCATAGACAGCAAAGACCTAGTAGAGAAGGAAAGGATTCTGAAAATAAACCAACAGGTTTGGCTGTTTGGCCAACATACCCTTGCTGTAGGACATTACAAGTATAGAATGCCAGATTTTTTCCAGAGGATGCAGTCTAGCTGGGAAGTACAACCCTGATCCACAGTTAAGCAATCAGGATACACCGTGCAACATTCAGTTTTACGATCACCTTGAATGTGTGACTAGTATCAGCTCTTGATTTTAGGGCATTCTATGCTACTCACAATAGCCCAGAGAAAACCCATTATGTCCTTAATTAATCAGTGTACACTACAGTCTTTACTACAACCACCTTACTAGACTCCTTGCAGTACAGAATTCTGTCACTTTTCACGTGTATGTCATGAGTATGTCACTGAAAATAAAAATCTTCAGAATTCCTTCTATTCAGTAAATGCCCTGACTAAAATGATTTCTGCATAAGTGATCTGACTTGAAAATATTTATGTTTTGAGTATTCTATTTTTCCCAAATAAGGTGTTTTTCATTAAAGGTCATGTCAATTCTACATGCCACAAGTTACTGGCTTTTCAAATAGTTGAGAGAGCCACCAGTGCTGTGCTGTTGTACCTGAGAACCATAGTCAAGGGCTGCTGAAAACAGCTCTGAATCTAGAAGTCTTTCCTTGTGGCTAGCTATCAAAGATGACCTGCTAGTTCAGCACCAGAAACATTTTGTTTGTCTGATTTTATTTATAAAAGGTTTCATATAGTATAAGTATGAAGTTAAAGGGAAATACACGCTCTCCCCTGGAAAAGCATTTATTAATGATGGAGGGGATAACTGAAAACTGATGTACCGCCATCTTTGAGGTTTTACCAGAGACTTATCAGATTAGGTAAGCCTAACCTTAACAAAAATACAGGGAAATACAGACTGCCTCGATTTTAATTAGACTATTGAAACTATTAAATTCTAATTAGATCTTAAAATTTAACTGGAGATTATTAAAGCAGACTCCAGAAATTTTAGTGTCTATCTGCTTCATCTGTGTCAATGAGTTTCCATGCAGAGTGACATGGGATAATTTGAGTCATACAAAAAATAAAAAGATTTTGTAGCCATGAATTAGTCTTTAATAAAGATTTTTTTTTTAATGCCAAGCCACATTTGCATGGTTGCTGATAAGCCCAGGAGCAAATTCTTTTTTTTGTTAAAAATGCAGTTCTGTCAGGTTAATGTCTTGGCTCTTTGGGATATAAAACTCCCAGAATTTCAAAAGAAGGCAGCTGCTTCTACAGATCAAGCCTACATTGTGTGACCCTGGCTACATTTGCACAATTATATGAAGAATACCTTCTGCTTTTCAGGCTCAGCTGGCAAGATGCCATGACCAGATTGTACCTACAACAGCCTCTGAACTTCCTTCTCACAAGTTCAATACCTTGGTAGGACTGTTTCATACTTGCTTCTCAAAAGGATATAGCTCACTTAAAAGCAGAATTTTGAATGACTAGAAATTTTCTTTCTTATTAGTCAAATTACTTCACCCTCTTCATATGTTCTCTGTGTGCCTTCACATCATGTAAAAACTGTGGCAAAATCCTAATTCCAACTGAAGTGAAAAGAGGAAAAACTATTGACTTCATCAGAGGCAGACTTCGCCTCTTGTTTTTATGCCTTAGACCTCTCATAATTTAGCTGTACCAGTGCTGCCAGCCTTAACATACAGCAAGAAGTTTCTCTGTCAAAGAACCCTAAACACTTTCACCTCCAATGGCTCTTACAGATGCAAAACACACAAGTACGTTATCCTGCCTCAGAGCCTTCCTTGAGATTCTTCACCATGGCGATGCCTCCAAAACCATTTAGCACTGCTAGGCAGAAGGCAAGTTGAGACTATTCTTAGCTGATTGTGTGAAGTATATTTGTTTCACAGTCTTTTCTTTCACATCTATATATCCAGCTTTCCAAGTGCTTGAATCATCGATCTCTGGCATCTTGTCACAAAAAACAAATATTAGATATTTATGATAGTTTTGGTCCTTTTTGCTTCATATTTGCACTTTTTTCTCACACGATAAAGTTCTGAGGTCTGATGAGAACTCACAAATAATGCTTTAGGGCATTGTAATCATAGAACAATATATAACTCTATAGTAATAATAACAATAGAACATTTGAACTTTAGCCTCACAAATGGAAATCTAGCAAAAGCTGGGCAAAGCATCTGCATGCTTAGCTGAGCATTGGCACTGGACTTGCAAAGACAGTACAGTCTAATTGCTACTGTAATGGTGAAACAGGAAATTCAGTTATGCTAGGTTTTAAGACTTTTCTTGTAGACTGAAAATTATAATCTACTGTTTCAAAAGTCAATACATTTTGAATGTTGCTTAAGATAATTTACCTGCAAGATTATGTGGTTTATAACGACATAAAAGGAAACTTGATGCTAAAAGAAAATTTCCCTTTCACTTTTAATACCAGGTTTACACAACATTATCACTTTCTCTGAGCTCCCAACTGATTGTGATCTGAGGGAATCAAGATGGGCCACAGAAGCATTCAAAGTAGAAGGAGTTTTAGTAGATGCATAATTTTGTCCACTTAGCTGCAGAGTTAGAAAGGTCAGAGATTACTGTTTGAGATAAAGTAGATCATGCATTTCCATCTAATTAGTCCTTATACTTGACACAGTTCAAAGAATATAAAAGAAGTTTTTCACACAAACTGATGACACTGCCCGTTGGCAACAAAGTAATGACTGTCTTAGTAGGTTAAGCAGGTTAAGTCAACTTGTCCCTCTCAAGCTCACCTCAGATCCACTTTCTGACCATCAACAAAATCTATTCTGTGCATTCCAGCAAAGTGGTTCCATTTTCTCATGCACAGTCAAATCACATTTTTGATGTTAAAGCAATAAGAATAAGTGGGATGACAGCAGTTTCTAAATCTCTATTAAGCCAGAAGAGACCTTCTTCTGTCCTTACCTTGAGAAAACAAAATTATTTCCCTATATCATGTTTCTTTCCCTTCCATTCTTTTTTCAGAATTTAGGATACAAGTTCAGAATTACTCTTGGGAGGAGCTGGGGAGAGGAGGTAGTATCTCCACTGATGGGCTGAACAGGCTTGCTAAGGTGTAGACCATCCTTACTCTTCCCAGACAAAACTGCACACGTTTATACTAATGTAATTTCGTTTTTCTGCTAAACACTGGTAAGCAAATTTCTTCGTAACTTGTACCCCTTGCACAATACTGCTCTAGCTCTATGTTTCAGGAAGCTGCAGTTTGACTTGTTAGGGTTCTTGGAGGAAAACAAGATCAATAACTTGTCACAGCAAGAGCTACTTCACTGTCTGCAGGGTGCTGTAATACAGCATTATGGATGGTGAAAAAAAAAAAATGAAAAAAATCCAAACAATTCTGAGCTTATCTTTGTGCAGTTGGACAGGATGCTATTAAGGTAGTTATTTTTTTTTCTCCAATAATTTAATGCTGAGATTGTTAGATTTCAGTATCATTTTGTAACCACATTTTTATGTTTAGGGCTACTTTGTAAACAAGTTATGCAAAAATGCTGCTGCCTTTGATTTACTTCTGTGTGTTGTATAAGCATAAACAGGCAATACCTGAAGAATCTGCTATGACTACAAAGGAAGCAACTGAAAATTATGACAATATAAAGCTCCATTATTAATTTCTATATTATTACCTACAACTTTAACCTAACTTTTCCCCTTCTCTGTTTCACTGTAAGATGATGAATCTCTTATATTAGGCAACAATGAATACATAATTCTTACAAATATGAATAAATACAGCAGCATATTGACCTTACATTTGTATACTTTATTAAGGAATTGAGCAATTAATTCTGTTTCGTTTGGCAATTTATGTTCAAACTGCAAGACATGTCAAGTTTAATTGCAAATTCTACTGATACGGATTGAAAGCAATTTTCTTCCCCTCCTTAATTTAATAATCTGTACCATTACAAATTATTGTATCTTTTCCCATAGTTACACTAGTATTTGTATGGCATGAAGAACATAAGCAATATCCAATTATGTTGTATTTGCCTCTGAAGTACATCACCTTTCAATCCACATATCCTCAATCTGCACAGCTGTAGCTACACTATAAAAGTCCAGAAATTTCAGTAGCTCTGGCTTCAACCTGAACATTTATGGAAAGTCAGGGAGGAAATATTGGTTCCACAATGAGTGATCATCATGTGAAGAGCATTAGAATAACAGGTTTATTTATGTTGGAAGGGCCTCTGTAAGTCATCTAGCCCAACCCCACACTCGAACTAGGTCTAGCTAGAGCTGTTGCTCAGGGTTGTATCCACTTGGGTTTTGCACATATCCAAGGATGGAGATCCCACAGACTCTATGGACATCTTTTCCAGTGTTTAATCACCCTTTTAGAGAAAAAGTTTTCTTTCTTATATTTAAGTGGAATTTCTCATGTCCCAGTGTCTTCATTTAGTCCACACCCAGGGCTAAACAATAACAGTTTTTCTCTCACCCAATGTCCCTTCCCCAACCAAGGAAGGAAATTGGGAAAAAGAGGAAGGCTCATGAGCTAAAATTGAACAGATTTAATAAAATCAAGAAACCAATATCAACAATAACACAAAACACACAAAAGTATACTTAGATACAGAGCTGCAGCAGGTTTTTCCAGGAATATCAGTCCTGGGAAGGGAGGGAGGGAGGGAAGGAGAATCAATGCTAAAAGAAAGGAGAGCAAAAACAGCCCCACCTTTGCTTAGCAAGCCCTCCCTTTTATAGTGAGCTTGATGTTAATGATATTGAACACACCTGTGGGACAGCCTGGGTCAGCTGCCCTGCATTTAACTGCTAAGGGCCTTGATCACCACAGCTGGCCACAAACTGAAACAAAATCCCAGTGAAACCAGGACATCCAGCTTACAATCCTAGAATCACATCAGTCTAGTTTGGAAGGGAACCTCTGGAGAGCACCTGCTTCAACTCTCTGTTGAGAGGAGGACCTTAGATTAGATTAGCCAGGTTCTTGTCTATCTGAGTCTGGAATATTTTCAACAAGCAAAATTCTATCACTTCTCTGGGCAACCTATCCCACTGCTCAATTTTTCTCAGAGTAAAGATTTTTTTATTCTTATATATCGATGGAATTTTCCCTGAAACAAGTTGTCTTTTGCTTGTCATGTTATTATACATCTTCAAGAAGACTCTGGTTCAACTTTTCTATACCCTCCCTATAGGTACCTGCAGATAACAGCAAGATCCCCTCTAGACATCTCTTCTTCAGGCTGAACAAACCAGGTCTCTCAGGCTGTCCTCATGTCAAGTACTCCAGCCCCAAACAATCCCACTGGCCATCTGTTGGACTCACTCCAGTATGTCAATGTCTTTCTTATACTGGGAAGTACAGACCTGGGCACAATACTCTAGACGGGGTCTCACAAGTGCCAAACAGAGATGAGAATCTGGCTACATAAATGCAGATACAGCACAGTACGTGGCTAGCCTTTTTGCTGCAAGGGCACATTCCTGACTATGTATCTGTATCTACAGATATCCATAAAAATGTATCTATATATCTATGGACATATATTTGTATCTAGAACATGGATAATGGGTCAGAGTGCACTTTCAGCAAGTTCATGGAGGACACCAAATCACAGATTGTGAGAGGTAGGGAGAGAGATAGATAGATTATATCAATAAGATGTCTATATAAATCAATAGACCTAGGTAATATAGAGATACTTAAGTGTTGACCCTGTTATTGATTCCTGAGGAGAGCTACTAGTAACTAGCTGAAACCTGGACTTTGTATTGCTGATCATAACTCTTTGAGCCTGACAATTTAGCCAAATTTTCAACATCTTACCAAGTCCATATCTCATCTCATTTTGTGGAAAATCATATCAAAAGACTTGCAGAAGTCAAGGTAAATGACATCCACTGCCCTCCCCTTGCCCACAGACCCTGTCATATCTTCATGTGAAATAGTCAGGTTGGCCATATGTGATTTGTCCTTGTTAAATCCATGCTGTCTGTTCCCAGTCACCTTCTGCTCTTCATATACTTAGAAATAAATTCAAAGAGGATTTTGATCCATAAACTTCACAGGACTGATATGAGGCTGACCAGCCTACAGTTCCTCAGTCCTTCTCCTCACCTTCTTCAAGAGGGATGTGACTTTTTTTCTTTTTCTCACCAGAAATCTGCCCCAGTCACCATGGCTTTTCAAAACTGATAGTCAGCAGTCTCATAGTGACATCACTCAAGTAAGGAACAGAGTCCACAAAAGGAAAAGGATGCACTTCACCACAGATTATAATCTAATGTAAAAACTTGTTGCTAAAATGAGCCAGGATTTCTGCAAGAACAGCTTCAGATCCTGTAGAATTGACTCAGCCCTCTAGCTGTCAACTGTAGAATTACTCAAGCTTCCTTTAAGATCTCATGGAAAGGAAATACCAAATGTACCTCTTTTGTAAGTGGGAAAAATCCATTCCTCTGTCAGCTTCACTCATGAGATATGAAAACCTACATTATTCCTTCACAAGTATATAAAAAATGAAAAGATATGTTTTCACTCCACTGCCCATCCCCTGCTATGTTTTATATCCATGCACGAGTAAATGGAATTATGTCCAATCTTTTGACATAAACCCCAGAGGTAAGGGAGGGGGGAGACAGGGAGAAGTGAAAAATAAGTAGTCTCTTGTTCTTTCTTAGCACAAAATTGTTCCTGCAAAAATGGAAACTGCTTTCCTGAGAATTATCCTTTTAATTTCAAGTCAGTTGTCATTTGATCAGTAGTCTGTCTTGGTATTTCCGCATGCTATGCCTTCTGCTGATTGACTGCCACCTGTTGCTCCAAAATATCCATGTCATATAGAAGCACGTTTACAACTCAATCACTAAAAATGTACACTTTTAAGACTACATATGAACAGCCTGTAATTGGGAGCTATAAAGTGTTTTTGGACCTTTAAAGTGTATATGGGTGTTAGAATGTGTCAAAAGCTTAGCAGACATAACCAGAGTAATGTAGATCTGGTAGGAGAGTAGCATGTGTTACAATAAATGCCACTAACCCATATGTACTGACATTGGTTCTAACCTACTTAGCATCAGTGATACCAATCTGTATAACAACTTTGACAATAACTCTAACTGGACACGTCTTGTTTGCGTATGGGCAATCCCTCCATGTCCATTCTTACCAACCATCTGCACAGAAAATAATTACCTGGATGGTTTCTTAGGCCATAAGAAGTAACAGAGAGGTGAGGACAAAAAATCTTCTTCTGAGGTAAATAGAAAGAGAAATGAAAGCAGTTCCTATGTGGATGCAGAGAGTTACACTTTAGATACTGTCCTCTGGTATCCTGATGAATGAAAAAGCAAGAAAATAGCACATCATGATTTATCTGAGTATGAGATGTACGTTCAGTAAACAAACCTGGAATAAAACAGCCAGAAAGACAGGAAAGGAATAAAACAATACTTTCTTACATAAATACTATTGAAAACTATGCAGCAGAAAACATTAACATATTTGAAAGGTTATATGTGTTACTACTAGTAATACCAAACAGACAAAGAATGTTCCAACACAAGACAAAGACTGATTATTCTGTAACAGCAGGTTGATTCTTTGAGCTGCATGTATACATTTGGAAAACAGCCAGAAAAGACATTATCAAATTCTATGTTTTTATGCAGAAATGTTCAAGGTCATAGATTTTTACTTCCTCTTCTGTATGCCAGGAATAACAAATGAAGGCCAAGCTGAAAGATAGGAACAGAATCAAGAAACAATGTGAGAGACAGAGATACCAGCCCTGAAGACATCAGGAGGAATAATTCCCTGAGTGCACAGTTACCTGATAGCAATAGAATTGTAGCAAATGTACAGAGGATTTTCTGGATACTTTGTCTTTTATTCTTACACCAAGAAAAGGCAGATAGACAATTAACAACTATATTGCATGTGGCCTCAAGTGAATAAGAGAGAGTAACAAAAGAATTAGAGTCAGAAAGAAGAATCATAGAATCATAGACTAATAGAATGGTTTCAGTTGGAAGGGACCTTAAAGATCATTTAGTTCCAACCCCCCTGCCACAGACAAGGACACATTTCTACTAGACCAGGTTGCTCAAAGCCTCATCCAACCTGGCCTTAAACACTGCCAGGGAGGGGGCAGCCACAACTTCTCTGGGCAACCTCTTTCAGGGTTTCACTACCCTCACAGTAAAGAATTTCTTCCTAATATCTAATCTAAATCTACCCTCTTTCAGTTTAAAACCGCTACCCCTTGTCCTATCACTACATGCCCTTGTAAAAAGTCCCTCTCCTGCTTTCCTGTAGGCCCCCTTCTGGTACTGGAAGGCACTAGAAGGTCTCCCCAGAGCCTTCTCTTCTCTAGGCTGAATAGCCCCAACTCTCTCAGCCTGTCCTCACAGGAGAGGTGCTCCAGCCCTCTGATCATCTTCGTGGCCCTCCTCTGGACTTGCTCCAACAGCTCCATGTCCTTCTTATGTTGGGGGCACCAGAGCTGGATGCAGTACTCCAGGTGGGGGTCTCAGGAGAGCAGAGTAGAGGTGCAGAATCACCTCCCCTCGACCTTCTGGCCACGCTGCTTTTGATGCAGCCCAGGATAAGGTTGGCCTTCTGGTCTGCAAGCTCACATTGCCAGCTCATGTTGAGCTTCTCGTCAACCATCACCTGCAAGTCCTTCTCCTCAGGGCTGCTCTAAATCCATTCTCTGCCCAGCCTGTGTTTGTGCTTGGGATTGCCCTGACCCACATGCAGGACCTTGCACTTGTCCTTGTTGAACTTCATGCAGTTCGCACAGGCCCGCCTCTCAAGACTGTCAAGGTCCCTCTGGATGGCATCCCTTCCCTCCAGCGTGTCGACTGCACCACACAGCTTGGTGTCGTTGGCAAACTTGCTGTGGGCGCACTCAATCACACTGTCCATGTCGCCAACAAAATGTTAAACAGGACTGGTCCCAATACCAACCCCTGAGGAATGCCACTCGTCACTGGTGTCCACTTGGACATAGAACCATTGACCATAACTCTTTGAGTGCGACCATCCAGCCAATAAGGGCCATCCAGCCAAGAAGGTCTCTTTGATCAAGCTGTGATTTTGTCATTTGGTGCATTCCAAAGAAAGCACTTGGGGAATTTAATCTGATCCAGCACTTACCATATCTGAAGGGCAAGTCAGTGAATTATTAAATTGATCTGATACTATGCTTCAGTTTCTTTTGAGTCATTGGCTCGAATTGTCAGGATTACTGGAGTCTGTGGCAAGGGGTGCCAGTGGTATAAAGTGAGACTTAAGATTTATTTTTCAGCTGTTACTTATTATGGATATACAGATGATTTTCATTTGTTAGGGTTTAAGTTCAAGAGAACAAGTTCTGCTCCCTTTCCTGATTTAAATTCTGTTATTGCACCAGTTGAGTCCATAAAGTAAGCCACTCTGAATATACCAATACCATGAAAATCTGTGTTCCATTCACTGTCCTTGCTTATTGTAGAGTATACATACGACTGGCTACAACCTATTGAGACAAACTCGAAGTGGATGGAGCACAAGACAAAAAGGGCATTGCATACTTTTTTCTCTGTGTGAAAGCAAATCAAAGGAAAGGAAAAAAATATGCAAATTCAGTTAAGGTCCTCATTATTCTGAGAAGCTGCAGACAAGCAGGAACTGGTGACTCTAAAGAGAGGACTAAGATAATGTATTATATAAGTTCAAGAAATAAAGGTGGATAAAGGCATAGGTTAGCCTTACCAGACAGGAAGGAAAAAAGTCAAATATGTTACAGTGGAGGTTTGTTTTTGACATTATTTGTAATCAGAGGCAAAAAAGAGGAATTACATTCAGATGTGTTTTAATGAAGTTTAAAAAAAGTGCTGTTATCATGGAATCTAAACCCATTACAGTAATTTACTGCAAAGCATGGGTAACAATTGTCATACATCACATTATCTTCTTTCTTTTTACATGTGAAAAAAAAATTGCTTGTTGATAGTTATTTTAATTTATGTTGGGGACAATGTGGTGCTGGTGATGTTCTTTCATTAACAAAGATGGTGTCAAAGGAACATATCCTTAAAATACTAAATCACGATGTTTAAGTTTGTCTTACTTTCTGCATGTCATTCAGGTGTAGAGTTGGTACACAGAAAAATGCCCCTTGTACGAGTTAGCTTCTGTTTTCTGTAAGCAGTTCTATTGTGGCAAGGAATTGGAATTGTGGTTGCTTTTGACTGTCTTTTGGATTTCTAGAGTCTGAACTCATATTAATTCCTTGATTTGTAAGATTCACCTTCAGAGAGGCTTAAATCTGGACTCAAAGTTCAGAGGAACTGAAGAGGGCAAGCTATCACCTTAGCTCGAAAATATTCGTACTTTTAACATAGTTGCATTTATTTTAGTCCTTATACTCTAATAAATGGTGACTTTTAACTTCTACCCTTCTTACTATTTTAGTAGCAAACAGTATAGATCTGGAGTGAAATAATTCTGCATACAGTTTCCCATTCCACAACACTGTAAACACATTGCCATAGAATCTCTTTAGAAATATTCAATAAAAATGAGGAAACACTGTTAAAAATGTATATCAATACTATCACTGTAACACATTGTTGAACATTAATGCCTATAAAATATCTCTATTTCTTCAAGCATCTAATGAACATTGCAAAATGCATCTAAGAACTTCTGTATTCAGTTCTACACTTGCAAATTTGTCTGTAAAATGCTGGATGACTGACTGAAGCTAGTATTATTTGCTAAAAGAGTGCTGTGTTAGGTGGACAGAAAAAATTACCAAGAGCTTACGCTGTTTCAACAAAATAAAAGCAATGCTTGTGAGCTAGACTCCATGGTAGACTCAGATAAACTGTTCTTTTCAGACTCAAGTGAATGGAGGATTGTGTTTTTTTCAGCACGAGTTGTTCTCTCATTCCATTCCATAGCTATGTAGTTCCTGATGCTCTAATTGAGATTGAATCCAGCTAATCCACAATGTAATTTAGCAGTGAAGAAATCTTACAGGGCAGAGGATCTTAGGCTTAAGTTATTGATACTGATTCAGAGATATTCCTATGCTATTTCCTGCGTAAATATAATATTAGTTTTGCAGGATTGCAGATCCTGGCATCAGGATCCCCTGGCAATGTAAAATACGTGTTGTGGAGATGAAACAATATCATTCCCTGTTAAAGATAAGTTGTTATAACAAGGCAGAGTATGAAAAAGGACTTGGTAGGAAATAGAAAATATAATAAAACAGACTTATAAGCATACAATCATAGAATAGCTGAACTTGGAAAGCAGCCTTTGGGGATAATTTTTCTGATCACACCTGCTCAAAACAGGGTCAACTAGAACAGATTACCCAGGACTATCTCCAGTTGGGTTTTGAATATCTCCAAGGATGGAGACTCTACAACCACTCTGGGCAACCTGTTCTAGTGTTTGATCAACCTTAGAGGAAAAAGGGGGTGGAGGGGGGTTGTTTAAATGGAATTCCTTGTGTTTCAATTTCTTTCAATTGCCTCTTCTCCTTGCACTGGGCATCACTGAGAAGAGTCTGACTCTGTCTTCCTCAGCACCTCCATCAGGTATTTATACACATTGATAAGATCACCCTGAGCTTCCTTTTCTCCAGGATGAACAGTCCCAGCTCTCTCACCCTCTCTTTGTATGTCAGATGCTCCATTTCCTCAATCGTCTTCACGGACCTTTACTGGACCCACTTCAGTATGTCCATATCTCTCTCGTACTGGAGAACCCAGACCTGGACATAGCACTCTAGATGTGGCCTCACCATGATTGGCTAGAGGGGAAGAATCACCTCCCTCAACCTGACGGCAATGCTCTTCCTCATGCAACACAGGGTGCTATTGGCCTTCTTTACCGTGAGGGTACACTGCTTTCTTTTTTTTCCTCCCAGAAAGAAAAAAAAAATACCATGAACATATGGTCAATTTATTGTTCATTAGGGCTCCCACGTCCTTTTCTGAAAAGCTACTTTCCAGTTGGTCCATCCCCAGTGTGTACATGGGGTTATTTATTCCCAAGTGCAGGTCTTGGCATGTTGCCTTCTAGAACTTTGTGATGTTCCCATCTGCCCATTTCTCCAGCCAGCTGAGGTCATTCTGAACGGTATCATCCACAGCCTTGCTGAGGGTATCTCATCATGTAGGTCATTAACAAAGATGTAAAGCAATACTGGACCCAGTGTCACCCCTTTGGGTACTCTAGAAGTGATTGGCATCCAGCTAGACTTTTTGCCACTGAACACAACCCTTTCAGCCTCACATTTCACCTGGTTTTCAGTCTATCTAACTGTTCACTTATCTAGTCCATACTTCATCACTTTGTCAATGAGGACGTTATGGAAGACTGTTGAAAGCCATACTAAAGTTGAGATAAAAATATTTTCTGGTCTCCCCTTGTGTACCAAGCCAGTCATCTAATTATAGAAGGCTCTCAGGTTGGTCAAGCATGATTTACCCTTCATAAATCCATGTTGACTACTCCAGTCACCTTCCTGTCCTTCATACATCTGGAAAAGGGTATCAGGAGGACTTCCTCCATCACCTTCCCACGGATTGCAATGATCAGCCTTTAGCTCCCGGGATTCTTTGTCTTACTCCTTTTTGAAGATAGCTGTGACATGTTCTTTTTTGCAGTCCTCACTCTAGGACAGTGTCTCTATATTCCTTGTAGATCACCTGACCCTGCTTTCATATCTCATACACTTCTTCATATTTGAGATGTCAGCAGCTCATTGTTCAACCGTACAGGCCTCCTGCCACCTTTGCTTCATTTCCTGCAAGTCAAAATGGACCATTCTTGAGCTTGGAGGAGGTGATCCTTGAAAATCAACCAGCTCTCCTGGACTCCTTTTCTCTCCAGGACCATATCCCATAGAGTTCTTCTAAGCAGATCTCTGAAAAGGTCAAAATCTCTTCTGAAGTCCACAGTTGTGATCCTGCTTTTCGCCTTGTTCTTTCCTCTCAGGATCCTGGCTCCACTGTCCCATGTTCGCTGCAACCAAGGCTGCTCTCAGCCTTCACATCCCTGACCATTTCTTCTTTGTAAGTATGACATACAGCAGAGAATCTCCCCATATCAGCTCCTTAACCACCTATATTAGGAAGTTGTCATGAATGCACTCCAGAAACCTCCTGTATTAATTCTGCCTTGCTGTGTTGTCCTTCTAGCATATACTGGGGTGGTTAAAGTCCTCCATGAGGACCAGGGCTTGCAAACGTTAGACTTCTTCCAACTGTATGAAGAAGGTCTCATCTACTTCCTCTTCCCAATCAAGCAGTCTGTAGCAGACCCCCACAACAGTGTTGAACATGTTTCATATTAATTTTATTGACCAAATCCTGTATATTTCAGGTTCTATTAATAGTAAGTCCTTCCAGAGGGATACTTCATATTTGATACCACTAAAACTGGACACCATTCTTTTGCACCATATAATATAAGAAGATATTGTAATATCATCAATAACATACTTCTAACAGTCCAGTTGTTGACTCTTCATTTCTTCATGAGAAAATAAAATAAATAAAAATCTAGAGGTAATAATTGAAACACTCCAATGTTGATTGTAATTGCATGTTCTGTTCAGTAAAATTTTATTTAGGCTAATTTTCCAGAGCCTTACTTTTTATAATTGACACTCGTCTCTTACAGGCAGAATCTAATTAGATTCCACGTCACTCAATAAAATTGGAAACTTTATTCAAATGTAAATCACACTAATTTGGGAATGTACAACCTGAATAAGCAGATGTGCTGAATAGGATTTTTTTTTTTAAGGCAAGTAAACTATGTGATATGAAACAAAGTCATTTGTATGAAATAATTTCAGTGTGTTTTATAGCTGACTTCACGTAAATGAATGTGTTGCATTTTTTCTTCTGCATGCTTCAGAACGTAAGTTTTGTTTTCAGCTTTTTTACTGCTTCTGCAAAGAAAAAAATTCTGTACAGTGCATTGCTTTTTGTTGCATTGAAAATTTATATGGCTATGACTTGTGAAATGAGTAGAAGCAAATTACTGTTTACAACCTAGAACGTATATTAGAAGTTATAACAAACATCTAAATTGAATGAAGGAAGTTCAGGACAGACTTAGCTTCCATCTGTCACAAACACCCAGACCAGATTGCCTTCAAATAATTTAGCACTAGGTTTCCTGTGATCTTGCTGTGTACTGGATGAAGTAGTCTCCTTTACTTACTACATTTATGGCATGAATAGAAACAACCACACCACTGTACAGAAAATAACTTGTTTAATATAGTTGGAGATAGATGCTGAAGTCTCAATATCATGATGTGTCACGCAACATGATGTTTAAGACAGGTGATGGGGGAAAGTACAGCTACAGAGCAGGCATATGGACAAAGATCACAGATGAAGGGGAAACACTGGTTTCACCTCACTCTCCATTTTCTTACCTAACATCATGGCTGTAAGCAGTCTTTCAGGAACTGTAACTTGGATTGCCCAGTATACCACACACAAAAAATATGATTGCTCCTTTTCTGTCATGCTGCATCATCAATTTTTATATCTGATCTGCACTGTTTCCCACCAGATTCCTAGACATGATGAAGAAACAGATTGACTTCATGGTCTACATAGAATATCAGGATATAAAATAGTCTGTATCAATCCAAATAATGCACTTAAATAAAGCACAAAATGATGTTTTGCAAACTGGGTGCTCAAATATGCACTGTGCCCTGGAAAAATACATTTCATGATGTAACTACTTTCTTTTAGTTTTGTAGAATTTCACACTGTCTCATCATTTGCCTTCTCACACCACTGATATCTTTATTAGTTTTATTACCAATGTGTGAGGAAAAAAAAAATCTCTGACAAAACAATTAATCCAACTTAATTTTCAGAAGTGAAAAACTTTGGCTCACTGAAACTACAAAAAAAAAAAAGCTTGTTTGTTTGTTTATAATTGACTACCTTGAGATAAACATTTCAGTCAAATATTCAGCTGTGCACTTTCAATTGGGATTTTTTTTATAATAGGTGAATGAAAAAAAACAAAACCAGTGAAATCCGATATTAAGACTAAGATTCTTTTTCAAAGCTGCCTAAGGAACCTGGTCACAGTTCCTAGATTTAATCAAAACTGGACATTCAAATCTGCTAGAACTTTTGGAAGTCTTAATCCAAGCTCCCAGCTGATAAGCTTTTGCATCTTCAGTTTCCTTATTCTCCTGTTCCTTCTTTCTCATAAGCAGATATACTTAATTTTATTTGTCCGTTTGGTGGTTTTTGTTTTGGTCATTCTGAGATTCCTGTTGCTGACAGCATTTGGAAACTCGTGGGCCTGCTATAGTGTGTTCCAGTCAAAAGTACTGTTCGTTTATAATTTTTTATTCTTTTCTTATATACTACTTTACTACCAACATATAACAGTTCCTCCAGCACTGGGGCCTATTATTGGTTCTCTAGTGTATTTGTTACTGTAGATAGCTGTCAATCATGAAAGACAAAAATTAATGTTTTATAATCATTTAAGTACAAATCTAGATCATAAATGATGGATCCAATGTAGGAGTTTGTCAAGATTTAAAACTGGGCTGGTTATTAAACGGATGACAGATGCTCTCTATCAACCCTTTCCTTCTCCCAGAAGGGGGAAGGAAAAGAGAAAAGGGAGCAACACTTACCGGTTGGAAAGTTAAAACAGTTTTAACAAACAATAAAAAAGAAAAAGAGTATAATAGTAATAATGAAAATAATTAAATATATACAAATATATAGAAAACCAAGATAGAGCTCCCCCAATGATGGTCATGTCACCACTGGTGCTGCAGGGCAGGCTCTGGGAAGTCCCGGACTGGACTCTGCAATAGATGGGAACTAGATTCAGGAACACATGGATTGGGATTGAAGGCAAGAGAAAACGGACAGAGTCCTCTTTGGACACCAGCCATGGAAGGAGAGAGTGTGACCCTCATGGTCCCTCAGCTTTAAACTGAGTATGATGTGTATGGGACAGAATACTTTGTTGGTCAATTTTGGGTCACCTGTCCTGTCCGCTCCTCCCCACAACTGCAACCCTTTTACAGCTTTTCACTTGTGGACCATAACAGACTTAGCAGTGACTTTGATTTCTACAGGAATAAGTATAAGCCAGAGCTTTTCTGCATACCATTCGTACCGTTACCTTAGTAAATACTACAAACTTCAAGCCTTATCAATTCTGGAAGCAGACACTGCCTGAAAAACATGTAGTTAACTTCAAAAAGTGCAGCTGCTTAGAAGAAACTTAACTGAAAGGAAAAATCACTGAAAGGAAAATTCATTCTGTCCTAGTTCAAACCAGGACAGTGTTAATTAATGTGCCTTATGATTTCATGGTCTTCACTGGACTGCTCAGCTACAGTTGCTTTCATCATGGGTTCTAACACTTATTCTTCTTCCTAAAAATGTCAAAATTACACATGTTCAAGAATTAATGAGGATGTGAAAACATTAATTAAAAATAACTATGCTAGAAAAAGTACCCCCAAAAAGACATGGCCTTTTCTTCCAATTCCCCAAACCAGCAACATCCTTCATGGTTCTCATTCGACAGTTTATTACTTAAAGATAAAGCTAGATCACATAGTACTGTTGTCAAGGCTAGAAAAGCCTGAACAAGCTTTGAAATTAAATCTGAAGAACAGTCTTAAGATTGATGTCCATATTATTCATTAGCAAAATTACTATGTTTTACTCAGGTATTTTACAAGGTGATACAAGATTTTCCATGTGTTTATTCAACTGGAAAAGTATTAAGTTTACACATTATTTTTAATTTTTATACATTATTTATGCAATATTCTTTGCACATCATACATGTGAACTTAACAATTAAAGTAAAAGCAAAGTTCCCAGGAGCTTCATCTCCTTTACCTTTCCAAGAATACCAGGCACAAGGGTGCTCCAAAAGGAGGTGTGTTCCCTTGACATCTAGTACAGCTATGACAGAAAAGTGTAAAGAACCAGTGGAAAGTTCTGCATGCTTTTTATTGTTCATGTGTTGATTTATGATGTTGTCTCCTAAAACGGCATCACATCAAAAAGAGGGGAAAAGTTTGTAGTTGTGCAGGTACACAATACAGTTCTCAGGGCAACTATGTGCTTCAGGTAAATCACCACCTTTTTTTTTAATGTGGGAGTTTCAAACACTGGGGGTTCCAAATGTTCAAGCCTGAGGAAAAAAAAAAAAAGAAAGCATTTATGTAATAGTTTAAGAATTGCAGGAGAATTCAGGCTGAAAAGAACCTCAGGAAGTCTCTAGTGCAACCTCCTGCCCAAAGCAGGGTCATCTGTAAGGTCAGACCATGTTGCTCAGGGCTTTGCCCAGTCTGGTCTTGAAAATCCCCACAGATGGAGACTACACAGCCTCTCTGGGCAACATGCTTCACTACTTGACTGACTCAGGGTGAAAATGTTTTTCCTAATACACTGTCTCAAACTCGCTTGCTTCAGTTTATGCCCATTGTTTCTTCTCCTCACAGCACGCAGCACTGAAGACCCTGGCTCCATCTTCTTGCTAACCCCCTCACACTGGGGCCTGGGCAGGCTACTGTTAGGTCCCCCTGAGGCTGTCTCTTCCCCAGGCTGAACAATCCTCAGGTCCCTTCCTGCAGAGCTGCTGCTCCCAGACAGGCAGGCCACAGCCTGTGCCCTTGCACCAATGCTTCCTAGCCACAAGCAGCACTCAGCTTTTCCCTTGTCGCATTTAGTGAGGTTTCTGTCAGCTCATTCCTCTAGCCTGTCTAGGTCATTCTGAATTACAGCTCTGCTGTCAAGTGTGTTGACTGCACACCCACACCCCCACCCAGTTTGATATAATCTCCAAGCTTGATGAGAGAGTACTCTATCACATCCTCCAGACTCATGCAGTACTCCATTTTTACCAGCTTCCAGTATATGGCTCTCTGTGCCTACCTCTACAACTTGCTTTTCATCCATCTAGTTGTCAATCACTCCAGACCATAATGTCCCAATTTAGATACAAGAATATTGTGGGAGATGGTGTCAAAAGCCTTGCTAAAGTTGAGGTAAATTATATTCACCAGTCCATAAAACAAGTCATTTTATCACAGAAAGTAATCACGTTAGTCAGGCATGACTCACTCCTGGTACTTCTGTGCTGACTGTTCCCAGTCAGCTACTTCACCTTCCTGTGCCCAGAAATGTATTCCCATGAGGAGAAGAAACTGGACTCCACACAATCCAATGTGAATCAAAGTGAAGACGCTTTATTAAGCATAAGCTGTCCCTTTTATACATTTTGTACTTTCCCTGGCTGTAAGCATGTGCATTGCTACTGGTTAATATTACTAAACATACTCTTCTTTGATGGGTTGATTGGTCACTGATCTGCCACTGGTCTTTTCTTAATTGGCTCCATCAGTTCTTGTTTCTTCTCCTCCGTGTTCGGCTCCCACTGGCTACTCCCTCAATTCTTGTTTGCTCAACTGCTGTTTTTCCTCATCTCTTCTCTCCAAGGTCAGCTTGTTGACAATAACTACATGACTCTTGTCACGCTGCTAGGCCCTCACTCCATACTCTCATACTTCTGGCTCATTACATGACCATTCTCCTCCAGAAACCCCTCTACATTCCCAGAGGACTGACTCAATGATTTTACAAGGGACTGAAGCAAGACTGACAGGCCTGTAGTTACCCTTCTTGAACTTCTGGTCTTTGAACATCGGTGTACCACTTGCCTTCTTCCTGTTGCTGTGGACTTCCCCTGACCTCCGCAATGCTTCAAAGAAGATAGAGAGCAGCCACTCAAGGGCACTGGGCAACTCTCTCAGCACAAAGGCCTGGAAAACCTTGTAGGTGAAGACTAAGGCAAGGAAGATACTGGATACATCAGTGTTTTCTTTCTCTACTGTGTCTAGATCATCAAGCCAATTCAGCAACAGGCACACGTTTTCCTAGTTCAGCCTTTTATTACTAATGCAGCAGTAGAAGCTCCTCTTGTTACTCTTGACATCCCTTACAAAAATCAACTCTGTGTACAAATCTGCAGCTGCTTTCTTCAGGAAATGAAACATTCAAGGTAGCTGAAAAAAACTAAGGATATCCCTATACTATCCCAGTAACTGAGAAGTACAAAAAGTTTCTATCCTGTTTCCTGCTATAAATCCAGCAAATAATTTCTACGTATAAGACCCTAGAATACAGCTTTGAAATTTAAAACAGTCAGAATTTGAAAGTGGTATAAAACTTATGCACAAAACATTTTCTTTGTTTGAGAATGTGAATTTGTCAAAACTAAAAACTAAATATTTTCTGTTTCAGATCATTCAAAATCAGGTTCGAGTCCCAGATATTACAGAAGGAACATAAGCCTGGGATTATCATGCTCGGGATAAGTAAGTCAATCTATTTTCTAGGTTTGGTTTTGGGGATGGGGTTGTGGTTTTTGTTGTTTTTTTTCCATTGAAGCTTCTTTTTGTTGGAAGCATTTTGCAGCTCACTGTCATTATTTTAGAAAAAAAACAGAGACCTAAACTGGATAGATCAATTGAATTTCTGCTTTGGAGCAGACGCTACATGGTCTTCCACACCAATTGCTAATGATCTCATTCCTAAATTAAGTGTGCCTGTTAAAATACACTAGTCTAAATGAGTTGTTTGGTTTTGAGGATCCTAAGCAACTGTCCAGATTCCAAGGTTACTGATTATGCTTCAACACTTTGTCTTTACTTTACTTAAAACTTGGTTTTATTCAGAGAACAGGATATGTTTGAAATTGCAAGATTTTGCTCAATGAAAATCTATTCCTTACATAATCTCTGTTTTCTTAATTTTGAAAGCTGCTTTGTTGAAAGTCAGATGTTGGTGCCCACGAAGGTTATGGAGCAGATCATCTTGAGTGCCATCATGTGGCACGTACAGGACAACCAGGCGATCAGGCCCAGTCAGCACGGGTTTATGAAAGGCAGGTCCTGCTCGACTAACCTGATCTCCTTCTATGACAAGGTGACCCATTTAGTGGATGAGGGAAAGGTTGTGGATGTTGTTTACCTGGAATTTATTAAAGCCTTTGACACAGTCTCCAACAGCATTCTCCTGCTAAGACTGCTCATGTCTTAGACAGGTGTATGCTTCACTGGGTAAACAACTGGCTGGATGGCTGAGCCCAAAGAGTTGTGGTGAATGGAGTTAAATCCAGTTGGTGGCCAGTCACAAGTGGTGTTCCACAGGGCTCAGTGTTGGGACCAGTTCTCTTTAATATCTTTATCAATGATCTGGATGAGGGGATCAAGTGCACCTTCAGGAAGTTCACACACGACACCAAATTAGGCGGGAGTGTTGATCTGCTTGAAGGTAGAAAGGCTCTAGAGGGGATCTGGACAGGCTGGATCGATGGGCTGAGGCCAGCTGTATGAGATTCAACAAGGCTAAGCGTTGAGTCCTGCACTTGGGTGACAGCAACCCCATGCAACGCCACACACTTGGGGAAGAGTGGCCTGAAAGCTGCCTGGCGGGAAAGGACCTGGGGGCGTTGATCAATGGCCGGCTGAATATGAGCCAGCAGTGTGCCCAGATGGCCAAGAAGGCCAACAGCATCCTGACTTGTATCAGCAATAGTGTGGCCAGCAGGACTAGGGAAGTGATCGTCTTGGCACTGGTGAGGTCACACCTTGAATACTGTGTTCAGTTTTGGACCCCTCACTACAAGAAAGACATTGAGGTGCTGGAGAGAGTCCAAAGAAGGGCAACGAAGCTGGTGAAGGTTCTAGAGTACAAGTCTTATGAGGAGCAGCTGAGGGAACTGGGGTTGTTTAGTCTGGAGAAAGGGAGGCTCAGGGGAGACCTTATTGCTCTCTACAACTACCCGGAAGGAGGTTGTAGTGAGGTGGGTGTCGGTCTGTTCTCCCAAGTAACACATAATAGAACAAGAGAAAACGTCCTCAAGTTGCACCAGGGGAAGTTCAGATTGGATATCAGGAAAAATTTCTTCACTGAAAGGGTTATCAGGCAGTGGAACAGGCTGCCCAGGGAAATGGTGGAGTCACCATTGCTGGAGGTATTTAAAAGACATGTCGCTGTGGCACTTAGGGACATGGTTTAGTGGTGGACTTGGCAGTGCTAGGCTAACAGTTGGACTTCATGATCTTAAAGGTCCTTTCCAATCAAAACAGTTCTATGACTCTATGATCCTTTGTGCCCTTTTCAAAAAGGAGACCTCTATCTCATACAAAGAAACTTGATCAATCTTTTTCTAGAATCCTAAAGAAAAAGGATGGATTTCACCTCATCAGCAATTATAAGAACACAAATGTTTTGTTTCTAAATATAATTATCTACTTTGATAACCTCTTGATGACCTTTCTGCATGAGTAATTAAATGCTTTTTTGTACATCCTATCTGCAGGTCTGTAAAGGTAGAACAGTCCTTTCTTTGATGATGATTTAGCATTTTAAGATTTTTTTAAAGTATCAGTCAGGAATGCTAAAGTTGAAAGACTTTTTTACGCAAAGCAAGGATGCTTAGAACTTTCTAAAACAGAAATATGACTCATTATGATCTAATGGAGATAAAGAAATATATAAGAAGATGAGGTAAATAAGATCTTCAGTGATATTTCTACTACAAAGATAACACCACTGTGACAAAAAACATAGTCTTACCTGCATTACCAAGCTGAAAATTAATGAACTGCCAAAATTAGCTGATTAGTCAAGCCCATTAATCAACAGTAAAACTATTCTTTTAAAACATCCAGCTCTGGTGGTGTCTTCATCTTAGCAAAACTATGAGATTAAGTTAAAGTCAGAACTCTTATCTGACTGCAGGTTATGTCAGTATACAACTTTCTTAATTTTGATTTTAATAGCCAGTAAGGCCCCTGAAGAACCTCGTGACTAAGCTAGACTCCTTAAACTTAAAACAAAACAAACAAACAAAAAAAAATAAACCGTCATTGAGATTTTTTATTTCTTCAGCCTACATGTTTTCAGTAATTTGGAGAATAAAGTGCTTGTTGTTTGACATTTTTCTTCCACACATAAATATGTGCCTACAGGCTTCGAACGTCTTTTTCTGAAAACAGTCAACAAACAAAAGCAAGATTGAAAGAAAAACGAAAATGCAAAAAGGATTACCCATGTGTTAGCAGTTTCTAGTAGAACCTTACATGTTGTGTATTTTGAAAATGTTTGAAACTACATGCCCAAAGGAACCAAAATGTGTCGTTTTCATTTGGCTCCAGTGGATATTTCTACTGGTTAAAGAGGAGCCAAATTCTGCAAGTCTACTTGCTTTGACTATGTCTGTCTTCCCACCTGGACTGACAGAGTGATAGAGTGACAGAACACACTGTGGATAAAAAGAAACAGACTGGAAACACTTTGAACATGGGAAGAGTTTTGCTCCTGCTGAGCTTTACTCCCTTGAAGCTTAAGGGCTCTATTCATCAGTCACGCATTGGGTCTTTGCGAACAACAAAAGTTGAACTCCTGTGAAGCCAAAGTTTGGGCAAACAGCTTAAAGTTTTTCTGCATTACTCTTGTATAACTCGATCAGAGAATATGACTTTGACATGGTACAGGTTAATAGTATGGAAGAGGAAATGTTCACAGGGTTGCCTAGACAGACAATATAGTCTGTATCTTCTCAAATCATGCAAAGAGAGACTGATTGCATGAATACACATAATTTCATTAACACATTGTAGTGGACTATTAATAGTTGTCATTTCTGGTTCTGCTCTAATTAGCACAAATCCATGCATACCAGAGCACTGTGAAATATGAGAGATACTCTTTCATACTTTTATATATGGGTTGCTTGTGTCTGACAGAAAAATAACATTAACTTTTACTTTGCAATCCCTGATTCTCTATCCCTACTCAGTCATAAAATTCTTGCATCAAATTTAGCTGTGTTGTATATTTAAAAGGGAACATACAACATCCTTTTCTCCATTGCTTTTTCGATATACTCCTTGTTAACTTATTAATTCAATTCGTGGACAATTAATACCTGACCCAATTCATGTCCTGTCAGCTGGAGCATATAAAAATCTACAGTAAGATTGCTTGACTACTTCCAAAATACATCAAAACACAAATGAGAATAAAGAGTGCGTCTATTGTATGTTTTAATGTTTTGTTGTTGATATAAATCCACGTGTCTGGCAGGACTGGCGTCCTCTTTCATAGAATCCTAGAATAGTTTGGGTTGGAAGGGACCTTTAAAGATCATCCAGTCTAAGCCCCCTGCAATGAGCAGGGACATCATTCACTATATCAGGTTGCTCAAAGCCCCAACCTGACCCTGGGACATTTCCAATGATGGGGCATCTACAGCTTCTCTGGGCAACTTGTTCCAGTGTCTCACCAACCTCACTGTAAAAAAATTCCTCCTTATGTCTAATCTAAATCTACTCTCTTTCAGTTTAAAACCATTATCCTTTGTGCTGTCGCTATGGGCCTTGGTAAAAAGTCTCTCTCAGTCTTTCTAATGAGCCCCCTTTAGATATTGAAAGGCCACAGTCAGGTATCCCTGGAGTCTTCTCTTCTTCAGGATGAACAACCCCAACTCTCTCAATAGCTCCAATAGTTATTGTTTTCCCTCCAATAGCTATTGATTAGTCAATTTATTTGTTTCTCTATTAGCTATGCAAATACAATTTTGTCTTAAATCAGATTTTTTTAATTTCTGGAGTTGACCCCATCTACTAATTATCTAGGGGTCTCAACACAATGGTGGAGCTCTGTTACAGGTAACTAGTCCCATATTTTAATGTTTCAAAGAGAACAGAAATGAACAATATATTGTAGAAACATTGTAAAACAATATAGTGGTAAATAAAAGCTCAAAATGGCTACAAAGACATCCTTCTGGCCAGGATGCTCAACATGAACATGCAGCCTGCTAGGATAATATTTCTGCAGAACATCTAACTGAGAGTGTCTCCGATATCTGACCGTGCTCTCAGCATCTAATGCAACATTATTCTAAACCATCATACTGTATGCACATGTGTGTGTGTGTGAGCGTGTTTCAGCGCTAGCTCTGTGGTTGCACAAAAAGTTAAACATAGAAAGCAATGACTGTGCACCAGAAAGATAATTAGATGTACGATTCTCATCTCTATGGTAGTGACTTAAGGCAGCCTCTTCTGTACTTAGAATAGAATAGAATAGAATAGAATAGAATAGAATAGAATAGAATAGAATAGAATAGAATAGAATAGAATAGAATGTTTTGGGTTGGAAGGGACCTTAAACATCATCTAGTTCCAACCCCCCCTGCCACAGGCAGGGACACCTTTCCTCTAGACCAGGTTGCTCAAAGCCTCATCCAACCTGGCCTTAAACACTGCCAGGGAGGGGGCAGCCACAACTTCTCTGGGCAACCTGTTCCAGTGTCCCACCACCCTCACAGTAAAGAATTTCTTCTAATTTCATTTTATGGCATAGATTGTATCTATCTAGGTAAACTTCCACAGATTTTCAGATTGATAATCCTATAGAAATTTTACTTTTCTTGCTTCATTTTTACTAAAAATTATTTTATTTTCCTGACTACATTTGCATTTTTCATATCGAATTATTTTAACGTAGTGGTTTCTTTTCAGGGATATTTTCAAATAGAAAACCATTTCTAACTGATAAGAGGCAGGCAGAGGGAAAAAAAAGGTGACACCTGTTCTGGAGTATTTAATTCAAATGAACACAATTAGGAGGAACTCTACAGTGTGCAGTAGGAATACAAGGATAGGCAGTTGATTCTGAATTTAGTATCTTATATTTTATTCTACAGTAATATCACTGGCAAGGTATTTTCACACTAGCGAGGTTTGTGATCTCATACTTCTCCAGAAATTTTCAAGTTAAAAATTTTTAATTTTATTTTTTCCTTTGAGTTAACTTATCTCAGGTATTACTGGCTTTGTTGGTGCTCCTAACTGTAATAGTCTTCTCTAATCACTGTCACATGTAATGACTAGGGACACCTTTCACTCAGTGGACTGGAATGATATAGCTCACAGAGTATGAAAGATAGTATTTTAACATGTATTTTCTCTCTTCTGCTTTACAAATCTTTGAATTATTATGCAAACTGAATATTTTATTGATAACTAGGATCTGGAAATGAAAATTTGATTTACATTTAATCCCTACATAAAGAGGGATTAAATTAAAAAATACTATGGTCACCTTGTCTGTTTATTTAATGTGCAAAGATCTGAGTTTTCAGGCCTTATTACACCCAGGATGTGTTGCAAGATTAGACCACGTTAATGACTGAAAGAAGCAGCATTCCCTGAAGATACAGCCTGTTCAGACTATTCTTCTTTGGCAATTATTTAATGAAGAGTGTAAATATTTAGTTCTGAGAAAGAGAATATTAGTCAGACAAAAATTACTACAGTGTGATTTTCATTGTAGAGGAGACGTCAGTATTTTATTAGCAATGCCAGTGCTGGACAGCCACATTAATTGAACTGAAGAAAACCACAAGACTTTCATTTCTTATAAACAGCAGTGGTGCAGTCTTGTATAAATATAAAACACTTTCAGTGTTGGGCTGGGTGTTTGGGTTTTTTTTTAACATTTTTATGTATTGATTTGCTTTCTTTAATTAGTTTAATATTAATTAATGCAATATTTTGTAGCATTAATATATAAACTGCATGAATTCACAAGGCAAAAGACATTCTCAGTTCTTCCCATCAAATATGAAGAATCATTATAGATTTGATTTAGTATTGAGAGAAACAGGTAATATATAAAAACATTTATCATTTGCTTAATATGATTGTTTTTGCTGTAACTGCGTGTTCTAAAAGCCAAGTGGAAAAACCTTAACGAAATTTGGTGAAAACTGAATACTGGACACATTTGGCTCACAGTATAGTTATTTTGTTCAGGCTATGATCCTTTCTGGAGTTCTCAGCTGAGGTTGGTATTCCTTATATTAGATGTACTATTAGGTTCCCTGTAGAAAAGTGGGAAACATTGCATGTTTGTGAACCTATAGACTTAGAGCATGAGTTCCCTGTTATTGACTTGCCTAGAAACCCTATCAACCATAACTAATGTGGGAACCACACACATGGTAAGAGTGGATTTCCAGGCAGAATGACATTAACTAGGTAGCATATTCTTGGGCTCACTTACCTTAAGGCAAGCTAAAACACTCTGTCAGGCCACCCCAGCTTATCTGATCTCCTTTGTAAGCAATGTCTCAGAAATTAATTCAAGATGATGAAGAAACTCATGTTCTGTCCTGGAAGGCTCCTGAAGAGACTGATAATAAACACAGATCAGATCTGAAAAATGAGTGAACTTAAGGGGACTTGAAGGGGAAAATGGGAATCCAGTCCTGTATCTCGGCACTATTGGAGCCATCAGAGTCCATTTCAGCCACCACATGAGTGTATGATTTTATTGCTAGCTGGTTTGATCTCCAGTATTTTAGCCAACTTGAAAGTCATTATAGATGCATCTAGATATTTTCTTTTTTTTCTAATCTTAAAATAATATTTTTATATTGAACATGCAGAGTATAAATGTTATTGTGTGATTTTTGTACAGCAGGAGTTTCTTTACACTATAGAAATAGCAGTTAAACTAGTTAGGTCAAAACCTAGAAACAGATTACATATAAGTAAACCAGATTTCCAACACCTGAGCTTGCATATTTAGTACTAGCTCAGATTTTTTCACATCTCAATTTTAAGGATATGGCTGTAGGCCCTTTCACATGTACAAAGTGTCTTTAAATGGTTTGTAGGGTTTTGTTATTGGGGTGGGGCCTCTCTTATTTACCAACTGGTTTTCCATTAGCAAATGTTCAAGTATTTATTTTAAGCAAACAATACAGTTTGGGGCTTATTCTTGCTGGTTTTTTTTTCTGATCACAGAGGTATATTCAGCACATTTAACCTCACAACATCTCAGTGACTTAGGGAAATATTTATATCTTCTCATTTTTTTTTTTATTCAGTTGTACAAATGAGGAATTGAGATCTTGAGTAATGCAAATGACTAGATCCATAGTAGCATGTCTTTGTCACTCATAGCAGTTAGGCATCTGGCCATACATAAGCTGTATATATAAGCATTTTATGTATGTAGAATCTAAAATTACAATTTATAGTTGTGAATTATAAACCTACCTTAACTACGTAGTGCATGAAGACAAGTTTTTATATTGTGATGGAAATCACAAAAATCATTAGTCTGGACATAAAGCTACCTGAGGCCCTGGTTAGCATAAGCTACACCAGAGATAACCCACAGAGGGCATGGGTCCTTAAGCATCGTATCTTGGCATCAGGGAAGTGCCAATGATGGTTTGGGGTAGATAGCTTGGAAGTGTTTCCTGGAGGTAAGTATTCAAGTTGTCCCTTTTGGTAATGGAGGAATGGTAGGTAGGAAGGCAAACAAAATTTGAAAATACTATATTTCTGTAGCAGAATGTAAATACGTTCCTTGCTTCTGAGAAAATCATCTGTGTTCAGGTCCCTGCAAGCCTATACCTATTTATTTTTTTTTAGCCAATGACTTCATAATTTAAAAATCAAGAAGAAATCTTGAGATCACAAACAAAAAATCTCATTCTTCTTCCTCTGAGAAAGTAACAACTGGACAAACAATTTGTTCTACATTTTTCTTTTCTTTCATTGCTTCCAATAATTCCAGTTCTTCAATGTACAACAGACTGTCAAGAGAAAGCCTCCAGCCCTCACTATATTTTTGCCAAGTTATTACTCTTACTGACAATCAAGGAAGAAGATCAGACTCCCCTTAGGCTAAAGTGGAGCAAGCCCCTAGATATCAGCTTCTTAAATTAGACTATTATATAGGATCTGGAGGCTTATTCTATCTTGCAAGTACCTGTAGCTTCTGTGATTTCTGTGAAAAAAATTGCTTCTGCTGCTGTGAATTGCACATGTCTCCACTACTGCCTGGTTGCGGGAAATTTTGGTAGAGAAATGCCTACTCTGAGAGATTCTTAGGGATTTCGAATGGAGACAATTGGCCAATTTTTCAACTAGATGATGTTATCAGCCTTTCTAATTACTCAGAGAAGCCAAATGTTGCCTAGTGAAAACAGTGCCTGCTAAGACTAACTGGGAATTTTAATGACTGATAATATTTGTCTCAGACTCCTCATTTTATGACAGGAATCACAAGACTATTCTTCTTGTTTGGATGCATTAATTCACTTGGTATGTAGTCAGAAAACGTCTATGGGAGTTTTTTTGTGGGTTTTTTTTCTCATCCTTGGCTGAACAGTTAAATATTATGAACTTGAATAAGTGCATATAAATCTATTTCAATATCTAATTCTCTCTCAATGGAGAGAATAAAGTGAGGATGGAATAGGAAGATAAGTTGCAAAAAAAAATAAGAATCATAACAATGGTAAGTTTACTATGACCCTTGCCTTGCACTAGCATGGAAGGCAACCATTCTTTTACTCTGTCATTAAATATCTGTCTGGTACTTTTTCCTTCCTTTCTTTTTCCTAATATGACTTCAGTATCTCTAACATTTTCTCAAAAAAAGAACCATTTTTCACAAAAGCAAAACATCTACTGGGAAGGGAAAGACACCTTTTGCCCTAGATGGTGACTAAATATTAGCAGAAAAACACTTCCAGAGTTAGGGAGGAAGAAGCAAAAGAGAAGTTCAAAAAGCTCTAACCCTGGAGATGGAAGAGGATATATAGAAAGCAGAACAGCATTAACCCAAATTCCCAGGATGAGGAGGAGTTGAGAGGTGGGGGCTGCCTCGTTGAATCTCCCATTCTGCTCTCTCAGAAGAAACCAGTCTGGAGCAGGAAATTCTGAAAGAGAGATGGTATTCCTCTACTATTAATGTGTCTACTGCAAGAAGATGTATTAATAGGTTGAGAAACAGAGATCTCCACTGCTTTCCTTGAAGGAAAATGGGTACAGAAACTGGAGAGTTCTGTATGGAGAAAAAAAAAAATTACTAATTAAGTGATGTCTTATCCTGGAGACTTAACAGTATGTAATTAGCAAAGATATAGGGGAAGCGTATCTCTCTTCCATAGAGAATTTTCAAACCACTTTCTCCAGTTTTGTAGGTTATAAAAGCGGAAGGGATTTTCCATCTCAGAACTTCCCACCCCAAACTGCATGGGAAGAAGAAGGCAAGGAAGAGAACTCTATTTTGTGAGGGAAGCAGGAGGTGTAAATCACTAAATGCATATACGAGAACAGAGAGGATTTTAACTGTAGAGTTTTTGGAGAACAGGCTTCAAATTAATTTATTTGAACCTTGTGTTAAGCAAATATATCCTAAAGTTATTATGAAATAATGTCAAGTGAACACTTAATTATATTAGTACAGGGTTAGAAATAGTTCAAGGATGAGGGACTGTATGAATTGTGCATGTCAGAATTTATTCTATTGTGATGCCTTTTTTATTGTTATATGGTTGGGATTTGAATAAGAACATTAATAGTTAAAAATTATTCAGAAAAAGAAAATCACTCGAAAATAACATTTAGGCAAGCAGATAATGAAGAAAAGTTTTAAATCCTCAAACATAACTCTTAAATTATTATATAAGCATGTTATGTTGTTATTCACACATCACTCTATCACTGCCAGTTACAGATTGGATACACAAACAAAACAATCCTACAAAACAATGCATGTTCTAAACCTTTAGATAAAAGAGTTTACCATATATGATAGAAAAGATGAAACAGGCTTTTCACTTGTAGTGCAATTGACTTCCACTTGATCACTTTTGAACATCTGGAAAAGCACATCCTGCAGTAACTGTCAGTTTTGCATAAATAGAATATATTTTCATCTGAATGAAATTTAGATGCCTACAATAATAAAAAACAAAGACGGTCCCAGGCTGAAAGTGATTTTTTTTCTTTTCTGGAATATTGTGTCACAAATCATGTTTTGGACTTCTGGTTTTCATTAGCTGCATATTCCTGTGAATTGAATGAAGAGCTATTCACTGTAACATCTGTAGTCAGAGTTGAACTGTTTCCTCTGTTACTTTAATACTTCTCAAAAAAAAGAATTAAAAATTGCCTGTAGAAGTGTATGCAGCTGTAGGCAGACATGCCAGCTTGGAAATGAGTTCCAAACCTTCAGAATGGTTTGTGTCTGACAAATACAAGAGGGCTATTTTGGCTTCATTTATTTTATTTTATTTCATTTTCTCTACCGCACTTCATCCTTCTCTTTGTGGTCTATCTGAAAACAGGTATTTAAGTAAACCTCTATCAAGTATATTTCAAATAACAATTTCTGTAAGGAATATGTTAACATATTTATCAGTGCACATACTGGTTATTTTGCTTCACAGTTTCCTGAACCGAAGTTCTGTAAATTGACAAATGTCCACTGGAAAAAGGCTCACGTTTTCTGAAGCAATACCAGAATCTTCCAACAACTCCTCTGAGAGGGAATCCTGCCCTGCTTTTTCTCCTGCGTTGCTTCATAGCCCCTGTGCTTCAGCTGTAAATACCTAAGCCAAAGCCTGACAATACATGGTAATTTTAAGACATATAGCCTCACTTACTTCAGTGCAGATGCTCACAACATTTTAATTCATTGTGTTCACCCTTGTAGGTCCTCTAAATGAAAACGTGTCTGTCAAAAATAGCACCATGTAGCCAGGTTATACTCTAAGAATAACAAAGATTAATTAAACCCCTCACACTGTCCTTTCCAGAAACCAGCACTGCTGCTACCATGTCATAGTTTATCACTCTCTGAATAACATGCAGTTTATGCAACCTCACTTTCCAATCTCTGGATTCAGTGTCTTTGCTTGGATAATTGGCCTTTGATGTATAGAACTTGCTAGTATCAGCTAAAGAACTACTGGCATTCAGGCTCAAAGTGGTCATAATAGTTTTCAAGGGAGGATTGTTTTTATTTTTTTTTAGATGAGCTTTGTATCCATGGTATGCTCTTATTCTGCTTTCCAGTTTTGCCTAGAAGAGTTTTTAATACTCTTGATTTGAATTTCAAATAACATGATAGTCCTGAAATATATTAATCTTACATACATAAAGTTTTCTCCTTTAAATTTCCCATACGGTTTCATATAAAAGCCTCTAAGATTTCAGAGGTTTATTTGATAATGGGAATTTTGGGGTTCAGCAACAGAAAGAAATATCCGGATCCTTCAGAATTTCAAGGTCAGCAGCTACGATTTTAATCATTTTTTGACTAAAAGAAATTTAAAACATTGCTCTGTGAACAGTCACTGCCCTAGTCACTTTCTGTATTGGAAAGCGAATGACTGCATGTTGTTGTTTCAATCAAAGTATCAACTGTCTATACAATTTGCTAAAGCTGACTAAAAACCTCGAAATTATGATGGAAAAGATGGATACAAGGAAACTGTAGGTTCCCTCATTTATAAACACACAAAGTGACAAGAGTTCTACCCAGAACACAGGCCAGCCTTTAGTGATACTTTTACGAGTATGTTATTGCCAAAAAGTTTGACAAATTTCCCATTCTGCTCTTTAGATGTGCAGGACCTCAGATGGCTCTTCTGAGTAGATTAATACTACCATGGTGAGAATGTATTTATTTCCATGGATTTAGAAGCTCCAGTGGCTTGCCTTTGATGGAAGATGCCAATGACTCTCATCCAGCTTACTGGAAGAATTCAGGCTTGTTTCTGTGTCAGTAATGCCATTAGTGTTTCAAGATGAAAGACAAACTGATCTTTTGGTATTAACTGAGAAGGTGCAGAACTAAGCCACTTAGTGAGAAAGACATTTAAATTTGAAAGACATTAAATACATTTTACTTCAAAGCAGTCAACACTGCCTGTGTAAATACAACTTCTGCAAAGTTTGTCTCAAACTAATAGATCTCTAACCACAAAACATTGGATTCAGATTCAAATAACAGCAGGTTCTATGCTAAATACATATATACCAAAAAGAAGAGTCATTATTTAGTCTCCAAAACAGTGGACTGTCAGTGGAAAATTTTCTGTCAGTGAAAAGTAATTTACAATGCTCACAGCTGTTTTAATTAATGGATATTTTAGGGTGGGTTTTTTTTCCTTTTATTACTTTGGAATATTTTCACCTGAAAGCATAATAATTTTGTCTCTTTGTCAGCATGTGTCTTTAATTATCTTGTCTCTATTTCAGTATGTGCAAAATTATCTGGTTATGGTAAGATTTCCTCCCATTTAACTGAAAGTTGTGGGAGACAAAGTCACCAGTTTTAGTTCTGGTCTTAACTGTTGAAAAAAATTGTCGTTAAGATTTTGACAGTGATCATGGCAAAAAAAAAATATAGGCAAAACAATTTTGTTTTTCTGAAATTCACTTTAATATTTCAAATTGAAAGCACACATTGGAAAAATAGGCATTAGGTGTGTTTCATCTGCAAATAAGTACATTCATGGAGTGAGTAGAACTTTTTTTTCCACTCTGCTGTTCCAAACGACTTCTGTTTTATTCTCCTTTCCCTCTGTAGAAGACTGTATTTTCTCCTTAGTTTGCAAATTATTCAAAGCGATCACTGTCTTCTCTTCTATGTTTGTTCAGTGATCAGTGTGATGGGGCCCTGTTTTCAACTGGTCCAAAGAGTATGCTGTAAAAATAAAGTGGTTTGTTTTCCTTCTAGCAGTGGTTTGGAAGACTCCACCAGCTCTAATAGATTTATCCCTGCATTGAAATAGTTGTTTTGCCCCAACAGGATAAAAATATTAAGATCAAACATGATTAAAAGCTGCTATAACTGTATGTCATGTACCAAATTGCAGGTACCAATGGCAGAGATTTTCCTGCATTATTTACATTCTACTATGTCAACAATTACCCCACACAACTTCAGTGGCGTAACATTGACAATTTTAATTGCTTTTATCTCTGAAAGATCTGATAGCTATTTGTTAAAATCCTGGCACAACTTCACCTTTTTGGTACTTACTTCATTAGGGACAGAATATTACTTTGTATGTGTATGCCTTTGCATGTGTAAACTAGAGCCCTCGTTCTTGAAATTCAGTGATGTCTGGACATTAAAATTTCAACACTAGCACTAATATTGCTCCTTCCAGTAAGCCACTATTTTACTGGATGTAGGAACAAAAGCACTAATTTCATTTTAAATACCAAAAATAATGAATCTGAAATTTGTAATTTGGTGTATTGTTAAAATATTGTTGAACATATAATTGCAATTTCTTTGGGACTAAAAAGCTTGGTGTGGTCTTATATACTCAACTGCTATGAACTAATAGACTGTGAGTAACAAGGTTCAGTCAAACTTAATGGAATAAGAAAAATTGTGAAAGAGAAAATTCGTCCCACAGGTTCTCATGGTTCATCAAGCAAACTGGAATTAGAGAGGACTGTTAGTACTAGTGGCACATTTACCTGTGTTGCAGGGGGCCCCATCCAGGCCAGAGCATTGCCTTAGGGTCATAAGGTAAAACTATTGTAAAAATACAGTCTGGTTACTAACCTAAAAAAGGAAGTTATAGCAATGAACAGTCACAGGACCAAACAGAGCCAGAGGCTAAGTACATAATTCCATTTTTGCTGAATAGGAAATGCACAAATGCTAGCTTCAAATTCTTGCAAGTGCATGCTCAGTTGCACTCATTTGTCTCCAGACAAAGTTATCTTCCACCCTGCAGTAGAGAGAGATAGATAATTTGATAGTTATTCTAACCTGAGGCAAGGGTCTTGTAGGAGAGTAGTGGCTGACTTATTCTCTAGCACTGTGTTGGGAATGACATTAGTGACAGTGAATGGAAACATTTCTTAGCTGAAATAACTTGGAGTGACTCCTGTTCTTACTGAGTATATTAATGGAAGTTTCTTGAAACACACACTTGGGTGAGCACACAGTTTAGGCTATATCACTGCTGTTTCATTGTCAGAACATATCATATCCTTACTTATAATCCCTTTCTTTAAAGTGTACATTTTCAGTCATCCACTGCAATAGCGCTCACTTTTTTTTTTTTTATATACAGCTTTGTTTACTTTATGCACATATGCAAATGTATTTTGTGCTACTTAGGGCATTTTTTTTATAATGTGAAGTATTTGCAGATACATTGTGGCAACTCAAGTTTAGATTAATATCCATTTTTCAGTCTGATAGCTTACAATTCTAACATGAAGAAGTCAGTAGCATGACAAAGAGACATTTTACTTGATTTTGCTCATGTGTTTGGGGATTTTTGTTTGGTTTTGATTTGTTTGCTACTTACTGCTTTGATTGTAGAGCTGATTCATGCTTATTAAGAGGGGAAACAAAAGGCAAAAAAACACTTAAAGACTATTCTTGTCAATGATACATTATTTGATCCAAGTAAAAATGTATATGTCAGTGCTTCAACTGTCACTGACTCACTAAGAAATTTAATTTTCCTTTTATGTTAAGACTTGGTAATATTTTTTTTCAAATAAATAATGTGTAGCTACATCAACTTTCAGTTAAAACATAGTAATGGGATTCTGTGAACCTCCTTGCATTTAGAAAAGGTAATTTAGTATATTTTCTAGCTCAGTTTTTGTTGCTTTACAGCCTTATTAAAAAAGCTACAAGAGTAACATCCTTGCTGATATAACCATCACCACAATTATTTATGTGTGTGTCATTTCCAAATCTATTACTACAATATGCTTTTTGCAGGGCTAAATGTAAGATGACTTGTAAGCTTCAGTTGCTGCAAGGAAAATTCACACCAAGATCAAGCATCTCTCTGAAATGGATCCCTTAGCAGGATAGGCTCCCTAAATTGTCATTATAACCTCTCAGTAAGTAGTTCAGAGCTTAGTTTCCTACACTTCAGCTCATTTTCCATAGCCCCCCACCAGCTAATGAGCTTTAGATAGCCTCTTTAGTAGGAGATGCAGAGTTCAGTAGCTGGTGGCCTTTCTACTATTGCATCTAGGTGCATTTTGCTAATACAGTTACTGGGTTAAATGCACTGAAGTCAAATCTTTCAGGCTGTCCCACACTTATGGAATGGAACGGGAGAAGGACACACACAGTCATAAGGGAGGGGAGGTTGGAAAGGAGCTCTGGAAGTCTCCTGCTCAGAGCAGGGCTAACCTCAAATTTAAGCAAAGTTGCTCGGGCCCTTGACCAACTTTTAAACATATCCAAGGATGGAGATTCAAAAACATCTCTGGGCAAGTTGTTCCAATGCTTAACTCTCACTACAAAATATTTTCCTTCTGTTTAGTCAGAATTTCCCATGCTGCAACTTAAAACAGTTCTCTCTTGTGCTTTGACAGTGTACCTCCAAGACTTTATCTTCTCAATACACCTCCATAGGTAGTTGAAAGCAGCCACTCGATCTCTCCCAGGCCTCTTTTCTCCAGACTAAGCAAACCCACTTCCCACAGCCTCTCCTTCTATGTCAAGTGCTCCAGACCCAGACTACCCTGGTGGTCCTGCACTGGACTCCCTCCAGTTTATTAGCACCTTTCCTGCATGAGGGAGCCCAGAACAGAGATCAGTACTCCAGGCATGGCCTCAGGAGAGCTGAACATGGAACAAACTTTGCCCTTGACGTAATAGCTATACTTCTCACATATCAGTGTCAGGGCTGCAACATTAGACCACAATGTTGGAGAATGTAACCAGTAGGGCACTTTTGAGCTTAGACAGGGATGGCTCATATACTGGGGACTGTAAAGTCCATCCTCACCAGCATTTTACAAAACTTGCACAAGATATGTTTGTTGTTCTGTATTAAGTGATGCACAATGTAGTAAAAGAGGTTTAAGAGAACAATATCATGACATGCAAAAGGTTTCCATATGTTCATTTTTAGGGTGTCTTTTTTTCCAGTTAACTCTTAAAGATATTACAGATGCCTAGAGGCTTTCATGGACCTTTACCATGGCCCTTCATGGGGATTTCACTGTCTATACTCAAGTTCACATAAATGGACATGTGACAAATTGAGCTGAGCATTTATGTGAGTGTGTAGGAGAAATTTAGAAGGTAACAATAGATGACAAGGGACATTTTTTCTATTTTTCAACATATAACAAATAAATATTGTCTTATTAGTATTATCTCGATGATGAATAACCCATACTGTTCTCTTTTTTTTTGTAGAATATTGTTCTTTTCATCTTCTATGGATTATATGTGCATGCGTGTGCACACACACACAGACAGACATTAGTCTCTGTAAAATTTTCTATTGCTATCTCTATCAATCACCAGTAAAAATATATTAAAGCTACTACTGGCACAGATTCTTCCTGGGGCAGTGGATCTCAAATATGTTATCTTCTTGCCACTGTGCAGCATTCATTTCCAGTCAGTAGCTGACCGGCTAACTGTATAGACATGTTTTCGCAAGTGGAGTCATGGACTGGGAGAGAAACTATAGCATGAAACTGTAAATGGGTTGTATTTCAGTTTAGCTATGGATTGGAAGAGGGAAAGAGGAAGAGGCAGGGTGATGAAAGTGTGGAGTAAGTTGTGTGAAATTACATAGCTCTGAAATTTGACAGGCCTCCAAAGTTCTTGGTAGACAGCCACAAGGCAGAAAACCTTTGGGAGCTTGAGGGCAGCTATAAATGTACTCTAGACCAAGAAAGGGAATAGGGAAACTAAATTTCTCTATTAAATCAGCCAACAGAACCCAACTATTTGTTTAGACTCTTAATTAGAAGCACCTTTAAATGTTCCAAATATTCATGGAACACAGTATTTTATTTTAAAGTTTCTTAACTTTTTTTCTGACGTTTGTTGATTTGCTCACAGTTACAATGAATATCCTGAATGAATCTTCAAACAACTTGTGTAACTAGGAAGGTTTGTCTATGGCCAGCCACACTGGCATGGAATCAGTTCTACTATAAGCAGATCTCAGTAATCACTGTTATTTATTTATTTAGGGTTATACTCACCATATATGAGGATACTAATTTACTTTATTCTCATCCTTTTGGCTGCTGAAGTGCGTGAGAGTGATACAGCCTTTCTTAAATCACAGAATTTGTACTAGCTTGTTCCAAGACTGGAATAACTTAGTTGGAGTAAAAATTGTCCTTTTCTTTTAAATCTGTGTTATTTGTATCAGACTGTACATGTAATTAGAAGAAAAAAAATCAGCATCACACAGCAATAAAAATCTTGAAAAAGACATTTGTTCATTCTAGGATTCTTTTATTTCCCCAAAAAAATGCTTACAAAAAGTCTCAATAAGTCAGTAAGTCTCAAACTTACTGTGTCTGTAATTTTGCTTACTGAAAAAAAAAATTAATTGCATTCATCTGTTCATCCTTGAAATGTAGCACAAGCTTGTATTAGATTTGACATGTAATGTAGCATTACATCTGTTACATAACACAGCATGACTGGCAGTGCTTGGCATAAGAGGTCAAAATTGTTAAATCAACCAGAGTTTTCATTAAAAGGCTTATTTCAGCAGAACTGGATGGGGTGATCTCTTTTGAGTTCCTTTTCTGAAGGTTCTGCTATCCAGAGATAAGAACTAGACAGCAGAGACATGAGTTTCTTTGAATAACCAAAAAGTATTTTGACAGAGGTGGGTTTTGACACCTATGGGCATATGAGGAACAGCCAGCACTGCAATTTAGAGCAGTCTGAATTCTTAGATTGTGTACTGTCCATTTAAAATAAATTATTGGAGTGAACTTGCTGTATTCTACAATATACTGTTAAATGAAATCTTTCACTTGAACAGAATATTTATTTCTTCTTTCTTTTAGAGAGGTAACACAGGTGTTTTTAAGCCAAAGCTAACAGAAATCTGCCTCTGGTAAGACAGTATTACTCAAATGAGTAAAGATTTTTCGTCCATTCACTTACAGACTTCACTTCACTTGACAGTGGATTTAAAAACCCAGCTGCTGTTTTTTAACTACTGCCATCACATGGGGTGATTGCTGATATGTATGGTTTGTTTCCAGTTTGTGTGCTAATGTCCATTTTAAAAGGAGTGTGGGGGTAGTGAAAGCCTCTGAGGAGCACTTCTTCCCTGGGCAGCCACCAAGTCTTCCTTGGAGAGAAAAGCGTTCATATACTTCAAGAAGAAAAGGAGTGGGATAGAGAGCACAAACAAGAGAGACAGCAAGAGAGATCAAGGGGCTGAAAGTCTGCAGATGAGCAATGAGCAGCTGCATGGAGGAGCAGAGATCAGACCAGGCTTCACTGAGGGGAGAAAGAGAAACTTGGCTGAAGTCTGTGCAAAATTTCTTGCAGCTCAGGAAGCTGCTAAATTGACAGCCCACCAACGTGATTGCACAGACCCATCTGCAAAGGTAAGATGGTAATGGGTCACAGAACTGGACCTTTTTTATTTCTCTCTGGTCTAGCTGAGTAACTTTGATTTTTCCCTATATTAAAAAAAATAAGAATTCTACTTTATATTCTAATGAAACAGATTTTTAAAAAAGAATTTGAAAATCTCTTGATCTTCCTTGAGGAGCTCACCTTAAGGAACAGATGAAGCCATATCCACCTCACAGCTCTGGCTGACTCAGAGACCTGTCACAACAAACCAGTATTGCTTCCACTTTTGCACACATTAGCAGTTTTCTTCTTCTTGTAATAGTGAAAAGAAAAATCTATGTGATTCCAATAGTAAGATTGCTAGGTTAAATTCAGAAAAATATGCTTTCATTCTTGTGTCTCCTTTGATTATTCTGAAATGCATAGACTGAGCAAGTTAGCCTTATTAGGTCTAGATTATTTATATAGGTATTTCTGATACTGCTCTTGCAATTTCATCATGATAGTCTCAAGTTAAAACCACACACTTTTGTTTACATGAATCTTTGAATCTTTCAGGTGTAGTTTGTTTGATGGTAAAGGAGTGTTTTAATCTTTAAAGTGGTAGAGAAAATTTTGAAAATCTGGAAAAGATACAAAAAGCTTGATTTGTTTATAAACTATAAAGATTTGATGGACTGAATTTTCAGTTTCTGAATGAAGTTTTCAGAATTGCAGTATGTTGCATGTTGGAATTTTTTGTTGATACTATGAAATTTTAGGCTTCTGTGTTAAGTAGGCTTTTTGTTTCTAACAATTCAGGAGTGATATGAATAAAGAAAAGGTGTCTAGGAAAGAGTTTGTTTTCAGAGGGAATACTGGAGAAAGAATGACCCTTCAAATTGAACAGTACATGAAATTCACTGTGTTGCCAAACACTTCACTGATTCTTTTTGTCACATCTTGAAGTCAGATTCAATAGGTATTATAATTTCATAAGTGGAACAAAAAGAAAAGGTTTAGGCTTCCAGAGGTACATAGAACAATGAATATATTTTGAAAGAAAGGGATGATTTCTATCTTATTTCTTAGGAGGGGGAAAAAAAAGTTTAATCAACTGTTTTTGTCAGCATTCACACTGCTGAAAACTTTCTTAGGTAAAGTTTCTTCTTATACCAGAGTAAGATGACTAAACCTCTGAGAAGAGCAGAATTTGAGACGCTACATTTCGTATAAGCTACTACTTACAGGGTTTCACTTTCAGCACTGTGACATTATGAAGAACCTCACATTTCCCTTGGCTTGTATAAAGGTTTTGGCATCTAACTATCTGTTTCTGCTACTAAGAGGAACAGACAAATGGATCTTGCAGAAGGCAAACTATTGAAAGGTAGGTGTTTAGACCTCTTTTAAATTCCTCGTATTTCACATGAATTGCAAGGATATCGGGAAGAAGTTGTTGAACTGCAATCCTTACCCTTGTGGGCAAAGTTTAGAAGAGTTTCTTGCCAGTATAATTTAGTAGATTTGCAATAATGGTAATACTTTACTGAACTCTTCTTCAGTGCTCTTGCTGAGCTATTGCGTCTTGCTGCTGTCGCAAGTCCTTGCTTGTCAGTCAAATTGCCTACCATAGTCTGGCATCGCTATTTATAGTTGGAGGAGTATCTGGTACTTTGCATGAGGTATTACATTAGCACAAATTATTGCTAGCTAGTGGTGACATTCACCTTGGATATGTCACATCATGATGTCATTTGCTGTCCAAGGTACATGCAGTCTGTCAGATGAAGTCAGTTAGCATCTGGTGATCCCAGAAAGATGGAAATTTCCAAACCCTAATAAGCCAAACGAAGCCATAACTCCAATCAAAGTTTAAACTAGAGAAAAATCAGTTTTGTTTCCTGACATTCTGAAAAGCTCAATTAATTCTTCATCTTTTGTACCATATTTTAAATTGCATATAAAAGCACTAAACACCATTTTCAGTAACCAATAAATAAATGAACGTCTTAAAAGCACAACTTATGAGTGCATAAGCCAGTTAGTTAAAAGTGCATCAGTTTAGGAACATCTAATACAGCATTGATTCTGCAGAAACTGCCACTGTACATGCTTTTTATTCCCAAGGAAAGGTCCCGTTTCTTCGCTCATCTTTCACTAACTAGTAAACTACCCCACTGCATGTGCCATTGCTTATAGTACTTTTTTATTACATTCTCAGCTACGGTGTGAATTTCTCAAAGTATGCATAAACATTTCCCAAGGTAAAGAGAAGTAGCTTCTGATTTCTTCAGAGAGTAAGTATGTACTAAATGCCGGTTTGTAAGACACTTGTCTGAGTAATAACTTCTAAGAACATCAAATATTGAAAGCATGGCTACTAAGAGATGAAGCTGAGCAAATTAACAATTGGAGACCTTGCACTACTACAGCTATATTGCTTCCAGTGTCTGACCAATGCTGGTTATTTTTATGCTTTACTATATTAAATGGTGAAGTAACATACATATCTGAGTAACAGTATCATAGTAAAGCCCTGAGTTTGGATTGAGTTGTTTTCTACTTTGTGTATATAAGCTTTATGATATTCAAGAGTTTTCACTGGTTAAACTAATGCTCACATTAATAAAAGGCTAAGACATCTGCTCCATGTATCACTTTACATGAAATTCTAAGTCTGGAGCTACTGCCTGTGGCCACCTTTGGGCTGTGTTATGTAAACCAGTGAAGCCAATGGAGTTAAAGTAGTGTTGGGCTGGTTTGTAGCAGAAGAGTGCAGGATGACAAAAAGTCCATTTTATCTGCATACTTTTTCAGTAGTAGTGCATTATTATTTGTTAGTTTCCTTCTGAGTTTGCAAGAAGTACTGGGAAATTCTGTTTTAGATTTCTGCTCAAGAGACAAATACCATTTTTAGATAACAATACTTTTATGTTTCTGTAAAGTACGCTTAGGACTCATTTTAATTTGCTTCTTGGACTTTTTTTATACTTTGCTATGTTCCTTTAAAAAAAACATAAAACCAGAAAAGAAAGGGGAAAAAAAAAAAGAAACTAAGTGATCAAATGGAGGAATCTTTTTCAAAATGCTGCAGCTACAATTCTGTGAGGACTGGTAAGACCAATGGTCTTTGGTCCACAGCACTTATTTGTTCACTGAATGTAAATCAATCAGTAGTTGTAGTTCTGATCCATTTTTGTTTAGTGTGCATATTTTATTGTTAATTTTTCTGCAATATGCTTTTTAGATATATCAGAGGAAATAATTTCAGTGCTTGCCTGATACTTTTGTGAATACAGTTAGGAAAATTTTCTCTTTAGCATTAATTAAGATTGAAATGGAGAAATCCCTCTTTGTAATAAGATCTGTGGATCTTTTTACAAACAAATGCCATCATGAAGAATATTGATAAGGAGGTGTTCAACTTTTTAAACAAAATATTAATTCTCAAATACAAATTTCCCTTCGGCTTCTCCCTAGCAAAATGTCAAGTATTGTTCAAACCAAATTTCGAGAGCTTAAACATTTTGTATAACCTTTTATTTCCTGTTATGTTATATTATATTTTACTGCCTCTGTACATTTGAGTTGTTGACAGAGTCAAAGAAAATATCTTGATGTTCTACAAAAAAAAAAAACTTTCATGCTACTTCTAGCTTTATGTGACACAAGAATAAATGATATCACTAATTTGTCTCCTTTCTTGAGAGCTTTAAAAGACAGAAGAATGGACCTGGAGACCAACTTGCCCTTTTGTGACTTGAGGTGATTCTTCCATGTAAGAGCTGAGATACAGGCCAGGATGGTGAGTAATCTTATGATGTGGATTGTACCTATTAAGTAAAACGTATTTTCTACTGCAACTCTTAATTGGATACATTTTTTAAACTATAATATAATTATTCAAATTTATTTTATACAGATCGATATTGATTTCCTGGATGTACATTTCCTACTGAATCTGAAACTCATCCACCATAGAAATTATTTGGGTTTTCTGTATTTTTCTTTGTTTGTTCGTTTTCTCCCCCAAGCAACGCTATACAATTCTGTATTTTTATAATATAATGCACATGTCTTCCCACTGTTATAGATTTCTAAAGAGCCCCAAACATTTACAACCTTTTTGCAATGACAAGCTTTAAAGATGCTTGGTTGTCTCTTCAATTTTCTCCTGCTATTTTGTTTTACTATAGTAACTTTTCCCATGGCTACATATATCTAAGTAATTCTCCATTAGTACATTCAGCATGAAACTATTAATCCAAATCAAGGCTGACACAATACTTCAAACAACAGATGAATAAACAATTGGCAATTGGGACTTTTAGAAGGGATGAAAAGCTGAAATCCAACTTTACCAGAAGTACAAACTTGTTGAGCTAGAGAAATGTGTGAAGTACAATACAGTAATGAAACTGGATCCAAATGTTCCACCCAATGGCTAGAAGACATAAGTGTGCAAAAGCTTTCAAAGAGAAAGCATAAGAAGAAAGGGAAGGAGAGCCAGCAAGCTCTGTAGTGTTTAGTTTGCATCGGAGATGTGAAGCTGTTCTCTCTAGAATACTTTTACAGTGGTCTGAGGTGTTTACATACGGATGCATACCATTGGGCATTACTTTTCAGTTTTCATAGCTTCTAAAACTTAGCATTTTTCACTGTACTGGTAACAAGGATTTATAGACAGTGCCTTAGAAAGCATTTCAAGATTTCAGAGATGTGCTTTAGCTCTCATGCTATTATGATATGCTTCCAGATCCTCAGGTCTCACAGGAGCAAGTGGTTGAAGGATGATAACAATTTCACTGCCTTTACTTCCTCTGAAGATTTTTTGGCATCAAATGAGTGCTCATCTCATCCAGAAGCCCTAGTGGGGGTTGCTATCCCAAATAAGGTAGGAAAATACCCTCAGCTATGCATCATCTTTGAAAAAATATATTATTTTTTTGACTATAAACCTGTTTTTTCAGTTTCACAATGCATCTGCTATCCAAAGTTGTTAGCAATAACACTGAGACTCTGTGTCTGGCAGAGCTTTGAAATGAAAAAAGCTTTCGCTTTCATTCAATTCAGGAGGCCACAGACCTTAATAGTTTGTTGTTTTTTTTTTTAAATATGTTTTAACAGAACACAAAAGTAATTATCTTGAGCAAGATAATTCTTTGAACAGAGAAAAGTTAAACTTCATCACGAATAAATAAAATACAAATGTCCAAGTTATCCCTGAAGGTATTAGTATCCCTGACTTCCCCTGCTCAGTGCCCATGGCTCCCCCCACCCTGCCCAAGACCCAGGACCCCATGTCAGCCCCCAGGGCCATCAGCCCCTGCCCCAGCAACACTGCAGCAGGGCTGTTCTCCAGCTCCCCACAGCCCTGCCCAGCCCAGCCATGGGCCCCGCCGAGCTGGACCCACCTGTGGGCCCATGTCCTGGCCCATCCTCGCCCATCCCCATCCCCAGGGAGGTGCCTGATGCCCAGGGCTGGGACTGCCCTGGTGCCCCCCCAGCTGCCCTGCTCCTGGCTGGGGGTGGGACAGACCCTGGCTGCCAGGCCCTGCCAGCACCCACCTCAGGGAGCCCTCAGCGCTACCAGCGCCTGGCCCCAGGGAGCCACCCACCCCTGTGGTGCCCTGACAGATGAAAAGACAAGCATCTATGATTTATATATCACAATCTTAAAAGCAGAACACCATTACCAAATATATGGGAAAATTTGGCATGGTATATCAACAAAGGACCAGTTATAAGAAAGAATTGAAAAACTGATCAGAAATGCAGTGTCGTGACACCATGAACGTATGAGAAAGATTTCCCTCTTCTCTGGATATTTTTCCTTTTCTCCAGTTTTGCTGTTTAGTGCAGACACTATCGTTGGCTCCCTGAGTTACTATTAAGTCTGTAGCCCATCTAGGCTGCTAAGGAAATCTTTCCACCATCTCTAAGCTCAGCACTGGATCTGCTCTCTGTGTTGGATGAGCTTTCACCTCCTTCTCCCAAGTCTCTATCACAGTTCAGTTTCACAAGCCTTCCCAGGTGCGTACTTCAGCAGAGGATGCTCCATTCTGCTCCAGTAACGCCCCCCCCCTCCCCCAAATTCCCTCTTCCCTCAGCCCTTCCAAATCTGACTCATGGGTCTGCATCCCAGGCGCATACAATTTTTCCCTCTGAGGCTCAGCCATACCCTTTAAAAATCCTGAACAGACTGTGCAGTAGATTAATACAGTTCTATCATCTATTGCAATGTATTTGGCAAAAGGAACATTACTTACTACCAGGTAAGATAACCTGACCCACCTAGAAGGGGGATGTATTTTCATACTTCTAACAAACACTGTTTCCTTTGTCCCTAAATCATCAACCCACTTTTCCTGGCCCAGTAGGTCTGAGTGTCAAGAATCCCCAGAGGTACTTCCAAGAACATGATTTCCAAACAGCCTGGGATTTGACAAATTGAGTGGTGAAATACCCATCACTGCTGCAGATATACTGCGTGTTCTTGCATGTGATTCCCTTCTGTAACTGCCCTGACAGATGAAAACATTTATGTTCTCCTGTGTAGCTTTTACACCTCAAGGAATGTAGGATTTACCATCATACTTCCTATTTTTATCTCATTATTGAAACAGCTATGTTATTATGCTATTTACTGTCATGCCATTCTTAACTAAGATCTGGAGAGAAGGCTGCACCACCCTCCTCTCCACACCCCAGCGCAGAGCACCTGTGAAGTAGCTACGTTTGAGGAAAACTAAAACCAGGAAAATTATGTACATTAGGGATAGGTTGAGCTTCAGTAAGCCAAATTAGGGAAAAAAAAGATTCGCTTTTATATTTGTAACTGTGATTTATTTCTCAGTTTTCTGTCAGCTCCAACATCAGTAGTGACAGCTTTCCTGTAAGGCAAAGGCTTAGACAGCCAACTCTCTTCAGGTGGACAGCTTCAGCAAAATTCCTATATTTTGCATTTTCTTTCACTGTTTTCCTTCCTTATTTTTCAAGGAGTTGAACCTTCTCATCCAGGGTCTTGACTGAGTGTGTACTTAAAGGTTTTTATTACAGAATATATTGATCCTGAAACAAGCTATTGAAATTTGTATGTGGTGACCCTAGCTCAAAATCAGTATATGCAATAACATGACAAACAAGACAGGTTAGTTTTATAAATGGTTGAAATTCAGGTCCCCTATCAGAGGTAAAAGCAAATGTTTAGTGATGTGAAATATTTATTACTGACTGGTAATCATAGATTCCTTTTAAAGTTTTGAAGAGTGATGATTCTAATTAATTTGAAGTCCTACTCCCCAGCTATAAGGTAATGGTGATGAAGAAGCTGTTTTTGTGTGCAGGAGGAAAGTTGATTTTGAAATCCCTATGAGAACAGAAAATTGGTGCCCTAAGAGAATATGAGTCACTGCTGCCATAGGAGCCATACTGTATAATATCTTTATGCATATGATTATAGGAATCCATAATTCAAAAAATTGATATTAACTCATTTATTCCAAAATTGAGTTTAATGAAATAGCCATTCTAACACACAGAAAATCTCTCTTTAATGGTTCAAAGACACTGATAAAATAATAAAAGATTGGATGTAGTTTCATTCATGGTATGAACATGCCAAGCTAAATCTATTGGTAAATTCTATTATAATTGTCCAGCACACAGTAATGCAGATGGTGCTTAAAAGCAGACCAGCTAGCTGGCAGCTCCTTACTCTGTGCAGGACAGCATGGGACAAGTAGGAAGTGGAGTCAGAACTTCCTATTTCCATGATGAGTTCTTCAGGCAGTTCTACCTATTATTTCCCCTACCTAGGTTTGGGCCCATCCTTTCCCTGGATTTGCTCATGGAACAAAATATTCCTAAAAGATTTTGGCTATTAGGTTAGTCATATGTTTTCCAGAGGTTTATACACTGTGCATATTAAAAAAAAAAATCCCTGTCTAAGAGAGAGAAAAGATGAAAAGGATATTTGAAGATGTTATTTGAATTGTTTTTCAATTACTATTACTCAATCAGATGTACTAGAAACTGAAAATTACATTGACAAGATGAACTTGCACTATCAAAGTATAAAGCTGGAAGAGGAAGGGAAAAGTAATCAGAAAAAAACATGCACAAAATTGAAGTGACAATCTGATACCGTCAAAAGATCAATTATATTTGATATGGATCATTTGATGAAATACAGGCCAAATTCAGCCCTGGGGTAAACAGATGGAATGCACAGAGACTGGAAAAGTAACAACAGAATTTTTTATTTCCTTCTTATTTTGCAGCAAGAAATAGGATGTGCACTGCAGCTACAGCTTTCTATAAAAGGTACGAAAAATAAAAAAGACATTTTTCTCTGATAAAAGCTCAAGAAAACATGCAACTAACTGAAAATATGTAATGTTTTATTTAAACTCCTCATAATATCCAAGCAGAATGTGTTTTCTTACCTAACGTTTAATTGTATAGTTTATTTTTCTGCCTATTGCTATTACTAATAGGATATTTTGGTCTGTCTCAAAATGTTGTGTTTAGAGTTCCACATTTTGTTTCCCATCTGTCCATTAGAGATGCCTTGGAAAGAAGGCATGCTTATCTCATCAAACCTCTAGCAAGGTAATATATTGAAAAGAGTGCATATTCCTTAATACAAGAAAGAAACAAGAGTTTCCTGATGTCAAGAGCACAAAAATGTAGTAAAATGCATTAAAATAATATTGGCAAGTTCTTTCTTTCCTCTGCCCTTTTTCACTACCTGTGACTAGTCCTCTCTGTAGTTCAGGTGCACATGAAAAACGATCTGTCTACATGCAACCATTTGAAGGAGGAGTGGTGTAAACTCACATGCTTCTCAATTATCCGCATTTTGTAGTGGAAGAATTGTGAAGCACCTGCACTGTGGTCATAGATTAAGAGAAATCAGAGAGCAAAAAGATTTCCCTCCCAATAAGGATTATTCCCTGTCATCCATTTATTAGTGATATACCTGAATTAATGTTCAGTGTTCCAAAATAACTGATGAGTGTTGGTCTTTAATGAGGCCTCCACTGAGTAATCTCTGTTTTCAAGAACAGTAACACAGCTATCTGTCTTGAGTTTTAATCCGATCACCATCTATACACTTCATTTCTCAGTTTCGAGTCCCTATGGAACAACAGTTCATAGAACTGTCTCTACACATTGTTTCTGAATTCGAACAAATTTGCAAGAGAATGTTTTAAATATCAGATTCTCTGTCTATTCTAGCAAGGTTTATAGGAATAGTGTTTTATTTTAAGTGAATTTAAACTCTAAACCCCAGGAGGTCACTATATTTATTGGGATTCTTTTAGGATCGATTTCAGGGAAGAAAAAGTAATCTCAAACCTCACTCAATAAAATAATAAACTACAAAACTGTACAATGTTTCATTTGTCGTGGCAGGAACATGTTATATATATGACATAGAACTTAGGGAATCTGTTAACTATGTACAGCATTCTGTACACATAGACTTATTTTGTGCATAGTGAGTACAGTAATTTCTATTTAAACCTTAGGATCAATAAGAAAACCTGTTTCTCAGTTCTTGCAAGTTTATGCAAAAATCAAATTTTTTCCTTGAATTATTTGGGGAAGACTTCTATAGACAAACTTTTGCTATATATGAAATTGTGACAATTCTGTATGTCTTGCATATGACTTTGCCAGCTATAATCTGTAGGGTTCATATATTATGTTTTTTCCACATATTCTATTTAAAGTCCTATGTTCTATGATAGAGGTAAGGATTCAGCATGGAAGGTGTTTTAGATTACGTCTACCAGAACAATGTGTGTTCATGCTCAGGTAGCTAATATAAACTATCTCTGGCCTATCCCCATTAATTTCTTCAGAACTTCATAGCTCAAAACACAAGTACCCAGCAAAATAAGCCATCTCTTAGATGGCTTAAAATAAAACTATTTTAGATAAAGGCCTATTTTTGATGAATATCAGCCAATATTTACTTCTTGTGAAGTATCACCTTATTTCTCAGTATTCAGCCCCTCCTATTACTTCCCTTTCTCCAAGTTGTTCAGACCAAATTCAACCTAAATTCCTACAAAATATAAGGGCATTCAGAGAACAGTTCAGAAGGCCTCAATAAGGCCATGGAATAGCCTAAAGCAATCAAACAGGAAGCAGCAACACGGACTTAAGCAGAATTTAAGTTCTTGATTATAGTATTTCCTTCCTTTTCCTGGTTTTGCCAGCCAAGTTTCCTAATGTTGTTCTCTGAATTGAGGCTGCCACTGATTATTGCTTTCATGAACATGGAGGACAGTATGAATTTGTCAGAGGTAGATAGAAATGAAGAATCTTGTTATCTTCCCACCCAGGAAGACATGGTATTTGAGCAGAATGGCTTTTTCTGTCATCAGTCAGCTGAACTGATAGAACCACAGCGGCAGTGAGCTTACCAGCAATGCTTGTTTTGATAAAAACAATCTTTTGGATCTGTTTTTAAATGTAAGTAATAGATAGGAATCACTTCTTAGCTCAAACATCTATAGATATATATTTTCTATATTTTCTTAGTCTTAGCATACAGGAATTTGCTCACATAATTTTTCAGAAAATATAACCTGGACTTTGTGGAAAACTTTTATGATATAAATAATTTTATTTAATTTTAGCCATGTAAAATATAGGTTTATAAATCCAATGAAGTCATTGACATTCCCATTATTATTGAGAAAGAGAGAGAAAAATGGCTCCAAATGGTTATTATGGAAATGGCTTCCATAATTTTAAGGATTGTGCTGAAACTGATAGTTCTGTAATTCACTAGGTACTCCTCGTCACGTTCAGAGATGAGCATAATATCTGCTTTCTTTTAGACATCCGATACCCCATCATTCAGTCACCACAACATTGCAAAGATAATTAAGTGGTCTTGTAAAGACATCAGCCAGCTCTCTGAGCATTCTTAGATGCATCCCAGAGCCTTGTGTATGTCCAGTTTGGTTTAGTGCTCCCTAACTTGATCTTTCTCTACTCTGATACTAGACACAGAGACTTGTAAGGGCTGGGAGATGATCTCAGCAGTGAAAAACAAGGCAAAAAACACTTTGCGTATCTGTCTCTCCTACGTGCTTTATTTCACGAGGTCTGTCTGCCCATTTCATAGAAGGATGACGTATTTTCCTTGGTCTTCTGTTGCTGGTGTATTCATAGAAGACAATCTTGTTGTCCTTCCTATCCTAATTTCATCCCTGTGTTCCTTGACAGTGCTGCATTATTTGTCCTTGGAAGCTACTTCCCAATACCACCTTCTGTGCACTTCTTTTTGGCATTTAGTTTCACGTTAAGGAGATCACAGAATCACTGAATCAATCAGGTTGGAAGAGACCTCTGGGATCGAGTCCAACCATTGCCCTGACACCACCATGTCAACTAGGCCATGGCACTAAGTGCCATGTCCAGTCTTTTCTTAAACACATCCAGAGATGGTGACTCCACCACCTCCCTGGGCAGCCCATTTCATTGTCTAATGACCCTTTCTGAAAAGAAATTCTTCCCAATGTCCAACCTGAACCTCCCCTGGCGAAGCTTGCGGCTATGTCCTCTTGTCCTATCGCTAGTTGCCTGGGAGAAGAGGCCAATTCCCACTTCACTACAACCTCCCTTCAGGTAGTTGTAGACTGCAATAAGGTCACCTCTGAGCCTCCTCTTTGTCAGGCTAAACAACCCCAGCTCCCTCAGCCATTCCTCGTAGGTCAGACCCTCCAGACCCTTCACCAGCTTGATAGGACAAGAGGACACAGCCTCAAGCTTCGCCAGGGGAGGTTCAGCTTGGACATTGGGAAGAATTTCATTTCAGAAAGGGTTATTAGACATTGGAATGGGCTGCCCAGGGAGGTGGTGGAGTCACCATCTCTGGATGTGTTTAAGAAAAGACTGGACATGGCACTTAGTGCCATGGCCTAATTGACATGGTGGTGTAGGGGCAGCGGTTGGACTCGATGATCCGTGACGTCTCTTCCAACCTGGTTGATTCTGTGATTCTGTGATTCTGTGAACTGTCTCCTCCTGGATTACGGGGGGTTCACACAGCTCCCCGTCCCTAACTTCAGGCTCTGGGGGCCAAGTCTCCTTAGGACAACCGTTCCTGACATTAAAGACCGAGGCGAAGAAGGCATTGAGCACCTCTGCCTTTTCCTCATCCCCTGACACTACACTACCCTCCTCATTCAGCAAGTGGTGGAGGCTTCCATAGAGCAACGCTTCCATAGAGTTATGGCTTATGGCTTGAGTGAGTGGATATTTCTTTTTTGTTTCATAGGAGTAAGTCATACCAACATCATAGCAATTTTCTTCCAAAAGGATTCTATTGATCTATTTCTGATTAATAGAGAAGTGAAGAGTTAGAGAATGTTGGCTATTTTAATGTCGATGTTGTCATGAGAAAAGTTAAACCTTCATGAATTGGTGGATAATTTTATTCTTAATATGCTATGTTAGGCCTGACTTGCCATTATATCTACACTTTAGAAGTTTTAGTTAGTGACAAAAGGAGCTATTTTTAAACAAGCAATCTGTCAAAATTTCCTCGTCTTTCTAAGTTAGATGAATTTATGTATGCACTAATCTAGTAAATGTCCAAAGGGTCAGCGGCATTTCTATTTTTTCTCCAGTTAAACATCTAATGAAAGCAGCATCTAAAATCTTAGTCTTGAATTAGATAGCTTTTTTGCTTTAGAAGGGTGTTAACTGCAATTTATTTTACGTTTCGTCAATGAAGTGCAAATCATGCAAATCAAGTAGCATGTTGCTTGACAAGACTGTTTCCTTTTTTTGGAATTATCCTTAGGTCACATTTCATGGAAAATCTACTTCACTCTGAATCTACCAAGATTCCTGTGTAGGAGGTGTGGGGAAGCTTGAAAATGTTTCCATACATAAAAAGCAGAGCCATAGCGGTAGCATTCAGCCAGGCCGTACAAGCGTTGAGATGTTTTTCTTAACAAGCAATGGGCTGTAGAATTCTCCCAAAATCGCTTTTGTCCAGTTCTTAGGTAGATGCAGAGAATGCACCTACCTAAGCTCATATCCAGCCGCTCTAACAAACTTTATTTAGTTATCCACAATGTGTCTTCTATATAAGCATTTTGGCATTACGGATGACTGAGTTTAATACCATTCGTGTTTAGTACAAAGTTATTTGCAACAAAGAAAATGAGAATAAATGTGTGACACGGTTTAAAGCTGGGCTGGCGATTAAACCTGTGGCAGATGCCCTCTGTTATCCCCCCCCCTCCCCCCAGAGGGAAAGGGAAAGGGAAAAGGGAGAGAGACTTCTGGGTTGGAAAATTAAAACAGTTTTAATAAACTATAATAATGAAAAAAAAAAGTATAATAATAATAATAGAAATAATCAAATATATACAAATATATATACAAAACCAAGATTGAGCTCCCCTGAAGTCAGACACGTCACCACCGGCACTGCAGGGCAGGCTCCGGGAAGGCCCAGCCTGGGCCTAGCGATGGTCGAGAGCTGGATTCAGGAACGCACGGATCGGGATCGGGGGCAGCAGGAAAAACAGACGGAGTCCTCCCTGGACACCGGCCATAGCAGAAAGAGAGCGAGACCCTCGTGATCCCCCCACTTTATACCGAGAATGACGTGTATGGGATGGAATACCCTCGTTGGTCAATTTTGGGTCACCTGCCCTGTCCGCTCCCCTCTGCAGCTGCGACCCCCCTTCGGCTCTTCACTCGTAAGCAGTGAGGAATTCAGCAGTGACCTTGGTTTCTCTCAAGAATAAGTACAGCAAGAGCCTTTCTGCACAACATCCCTACCGGTGCCTCAGTGATAACTACAAACTTCGAGCGTTATCAGTCCTGGAAGCAGACACTGTCTGCAAAAACATGCAGTTAGTTTCAGAAAATGCAGTTACTTAGAGAAGACTTAGCTGAAAGTAAAAATCACTGAAAGGAAAATCGGCCTGGTTTAGGCCAAACCAGGACATTCCACCCCTTATTCCATACCATTCACGTCATACTCAGATCACCACTAACTTTTCATTTTAAAATATATACAGATAACATTAGTTTATGATTCATCTCTATACAAAAAAAAAAAAAAAAAAAAAAAAAATTCATCAAGTTCATTTAGTTCAGGATTGTGTGTTTCCATCTGGCTAGGAGTCTCCCAGGGTAGGAGAGATGATATGAGCTTTGTCACAGTTCATGCCCACGGGTTGCAGGTTAAAGATGTCAGTCTCGAGGAGGTTACTGGACGCCACTTGCAGCTAGCTCCGGTCTCATCACCACTGCTTCAACCTGAAAGACACTTATGAACACTGTTAGTATTATGCAGCAATTAACATCATGCAGTTCAGAATTAAGTATTCTCACCCAAGATCAGATCACCTTCAGGGACACATCGGACTTCACCATCCTGCAGCATCACCCACCAAGTACATCCAGGTCCTTGAGCAAAAGCAATCCCATGAATGGGTTTACCTTTGCCCGTAGCAGGAAGAACCCAGACAGTTTTTCCCAACAGATTCCTTTCATGCACCACAGGGACTTTATCCCCTTCTATTGTATGTAAAAGGTCTGACTGAGCAGGGCCAGCTCGGTTGATAGATCCTCTGGTGTTAACTAGCCAGGTAGCTTGTGCCAAATGCTTATCCCAGTTTTTAAAGGTTCCACCCCCCATTGCTTTTAGGGTAGTTTTTAACAGCCCATTATACCGTTCAATTTTCCCAGAGGCTGGTGCATGATAGGGGATGTGATATACCCATTCAATGCCATGCTCTTTGGCCCAGTTATCTATGAGACTGTTTTTGAAATGAGTACCATTGTCCGACTCAATACTCTCTGGTGTGCCATGTCGCCACAAGATTTGCTTTTCGAGGCCCAGGATAGTGTTCCGGGCAGTGGCATGGGGCACAGAGTATGTTTCCAGCCATCCGGTGGTCGCCTCCACCATGGTAAGTACATAACGTTTACCCTGGCGGGTCTGAGGGAGTGTGATGTAGTCAATTTGCCAGGCCTCCCCATATTTATATTTCAACCACCGTCCCCCATACCACAAAGGTTTTAACCGTTTGGCTTGCTTAATTGCGGCGCATGTTTCACAATCATGGATAACCTGTGCAATAGAGTCCATAGTTAAGTCCACCCCTCGGTCACGAGCCCATCTGTATGTTGCATCTCTCCCTTGATGACCTGAAGTATCATGAGCCCACCGAGCTAAAAATAGTTCACCTTTATGTTCCCAGTCCAAATCTATTTGGAACACTTTAGCAGCCTGATCTGCTTGTTGGTTGTTTCGATGTTCCTCAGTTGCCCGACTTTTAGGTACGTGAGCATCTACATGACGTACCTTCACGACTAGTTTCTCTAGCCGAGCAGCAATATCTTGCCACAGTTCAACAGCCCAAATAGGTTTACCTTTACGCTGCCAGTTGCTTCGCTTCCACTGCTTTAACCACCCCCACAAGGCATTTGCCACCATCCATGAGTCAGTATAAACATACAGCCTTGGCCACTTTTCTCGTTCAGCAATGTCTAAAGCCAGCTGGATGGCTTTTACCTCTGCAAATTGACTTGATTCACCTTGTCCTTCTGTGGCTTCTGTGACTCGTCGTATAGGACTCCATACAGCAGCTTTCCACTTCCGATGCTTTCCTACAAGACGGCAGGATCCATCGGTGAACAGGGCATACTGCTTCTCATCCTCTGGTAGTTCATTATATGGTGGGGCTTCTTCAGCACGTGTCACCTCCTTTTCTGGTGGCATTCCGAAGTCTTTGCCTTCTGGCCAGTCCATGATCACTTCTAAGATTCCTGGGCGATTAGGGTTTCCTATTCGAGCCCTCTGTGTAATTAATGCAATCCATTTACTCCATGTAGCATCAGTTGCATGATGAGTAGTAGGAACCTTACCCTTGAACATCCAGCCTAGTACTGGTAATCGGGGTGCCAGGAGAAGCTGTGCTTCAGTACCGATTACCTCTGAGGCAGCTCTAACTCCTTCATATGCTGCCAGTATCTCTTTTTCAGTTGGGGTATAATTGGCCTCAGAGCCCTTGTATCCTCGACTCCAAAATCCTAGGGGTCGACCTCGAGTCTCCCCTGGTACTTTCTGCCAGAGGCTCCAGGTAGGACCATTGTCCCCAGCTGAGGTGTAGAGCACATTTTTAACATCTTGTCCCATACGGACTGGTCCAAGGGCTACCGCATGCACAATCTCTTGTTTAATCTGTTCAAAAGCCTGTTGTTGTTCAGGGCCCCACTGAAAATCATTTTTCTTTCTGGTCACCTGATAAAGAGGGCGTACAATCTGGCTGTAATCTGGAATATGCATTCTCCAGAAACCCACAACGCCTAAGAAGGCTTGTGTTTCCTTTTTGTTAGTTGGTGGGGACATAGCTGTTATTTTGTTGATCACCTCTATCGGGATCTGGCGACGCCCATCTTGCCATTTAATCCCTAAAAACTGGATCTCCCGGGCAGGCCCCTTGACCTTGCCTCTTTTTATGGCAAAACCAGCTTGCAGAAGAATTTGAATTATTTTCTCCCCTTTTTCAAAAACTTCTGCTGCTGTATCACCCCACACAATGATGTCATCAATATATTGCAAATGTTCTGGAGCTCCACCCTCTTCTAGTGCAGTCTGGATCAGTCCGTGGCAAATAGTAGGACTGTGTTTCCACCCCTGGGGCAGTCGATTCCAGGTGTACTGGATACCTCTCCAGGTAAAAGCAAACTGTGGCCTGCACTTTGGTGTCAAGGGAATAGAGAAAAATGCATTAGCAATGTCTATAGTGGCGTACCACTTGGCTGCCTTTGACTCCAGTTCGTATTGAAGTTCTAGCATGTCTGGCACGGCAGCACTCAACGGTGGCGTAACTTCATTTAGGCCACGATAGTCCACAGTTAATCTCCATTCTCCATTAGACTTTTGCACTGGCCATATAGGACTATTAAAGGGTGAGCGAGTCTTGCTAATCACTCCTTGATTTTCTAATTGTCTAATCAGTTTATGAATGGGGATCAGGGAGTCTCGATTGGTGCGATATTGTCGTCGGTGCACCGTGGCAGTAGCAATTGGCACCTGTTGTTCTTCAACTTTCAGCAACCCCACAACAGAAGGATCCTCTGAGAGGCCAGGCAAGGTAGACAGCTGTTTAATGTCCTCAGTCTCTACAGCTGCTACACCAAAGGCCCATCTATATCCTTTTGGGTCCTTAAAATACCCTTTCTTAAGGTAGTCTATGCCAAGGATGCACGGAGCATCTGGACCAGTCACAATGGGGTGCTTTTTCCATTCATTTTCAGTTAGGCTCACTTCAGGCCTCCAATACAGATAACTCTTGAGATCCCCCTGTTATTCCCGAGATACTGACAGATTCTGTCCCTTTATGATTCGATGGCATGAGGGTGCACTGTGCACCAGTGTCTACCAGGGCTCGATACTTTTGTGGTTCTAATGTGCCAGGCCATCGAATCCACACAGTCCAATAAATCCGGTTATCCCTCTCCTCCTCCTGGCTAGAGGCAGGGCCCCTCTAATTAAAGATTGGATTCGTGCTGCTCACGGGGATTGGACCTTCATTTCCCCTATTCACTCTTGGAAAAAAAAGGATTTGAGGCCCATCTACCCTGACTGGGGTCCTGCTCATTGGTAACTGGAGCAGCCATCCTCCTAGAAAAATTCTCTCTGGTATTTCTGTTAGCTTGCAACTCACGTACTCGTGCCTGTAGGGTACTGGTAGGTTGTCCATGCCATCTGTTCATGTCCTCCCCATAATCACGCAGGGTAAACCACAGGATACCTCGTGACGTGTTCCGTTTCCTTTGAGCCGGTCCTGTAGGAGGGCGTTGCCTCCTAAAGGCTGCAACGCGGGCCTGTGTAGGTAGAGAGTCAAGTTTATTCTCGATCCTGGACAGTTTGTCTGACAGTTGTTTCAATGAGTCCTTGTTCTCCTTAGTCAGTTTTTCCACAGCCGAGACACGGGCCTGCAGTGGGGAAGAAATACTATCTTCATACTGTCGCATATAGTTAGCCATTTCGCCCACACTAGGTCGTGCCATAGCATCTTCTCCCCAGAATAATATTGACAATGTATGGGCATGTGTTGGTGGAGCACTCTTCACAACCTTCCGGAACATGGATCGGTTGCATTCCACTTCATCAGGATTTACAGGATCTACAATGTCCTGAGGGTGTTTATAAATGATCTCTTGCACAGCTAGTTCTCTAAGGTAGTTAATACCTTTTTCTATAGTGGTCCATTTGCTTAGGTGGCTCATAACATCATCTTTATAGGGATACCTGCTCTTTACAGCTGACAAGAGTCGCCTCCAGAGACTGATACTGTTCGACCTTCTTGGAAGCATCTTATCAATACCACCATCTCTGGACAGGGATCCCAACTGTCTGGCTTCTCTGCCATCCAATTCTATGCTATCTGCCCCATTATCCCAGCATCGGAGCAACCAGGTAATTATTGGCTCACCGTCATAACGACTAAAATCTTTTCTTATATTTCGCAGTTCTTTCAGGGATAAGGAGTGGTAGGTTATCTCTACTTCCGAGTCCGAGTCCTCCTGTGATTGTTCTGCTTTAGAAGGACCTTTCTTGTCCTTCTTGTGTAATGGGCCTTCTTTAAAAAGACGATCAAGGAAACCCCCCTCTGTGTCAGGCCCTGACTCTGACTGAGAAGGGCCCTCACCTGGGTCCCGTGCTGGCTCTGCCTTAGAAGCCTCTGAGTCATCATCCTTCACTTTACTAGCTGATTTCTTTCGGTGTTTTCTCCTGGTTACAGGGGCAGCATGATACCTCCCGCTGTTGCTGCACTGACATCTAATCACATAGCACACCAGTAATGCATTCAGGACACACGAAAATAACGACATGCCCTGTTCGAATTTTGCAGGAATCAGCTTGGCAAAAAAGGAGCAGATGCTATCAAAATCAGTTAAAAGACGCCCGGTGTGCGCAGCTACGGATTCGCGATTAAAGCTGCCCATCATTGTATCATAGAGATAAGAGATCGGAATAATGACTGCCCAGTTTATCATGACATAAATCAGTATCAAAACCCATACCAAAAAGACACATTTCGACCAGCACACCCTGTTAAACCACATGAAAGCACTAACACACAGCACATACGGCAAGTAAGGTATCATTACACATAACTCTAAAACAAGCTTTATAAAGAAAAGAGGTAACACAAGGCTCACAAATAACATTATCATCTTAGCTATCTGTTTTAATTTCCAACCCCTCGTAAATCTCAAAGGAAGAAATCTGATACTCTCTTGGCTGAGCTCTCCGGGTCTCCTCCCACTGGAGCTGGGATTCGACTTATCAGAGCAACCTGTTGGAGCTTCTCTCGAGCCCCACGTTGGGCGCCAATAAATCTGTCACGGTTTAAAGCTGGGCTGGCGATTAAACCTGTGGCAGATGCCCTCTGTTATCCCCCCCCCTCCCCCCAGAGGGAAAGGGAAAGGGAAAAGGGAGAGAGACTTCTGGGTTGGAAAATTAAAACAGTTTTAATAAACTATAATAATGAAAAAAAAAAGTATAATAATAATAATAGAAATAATCAAATATATACAAATATATATACAAAACCAAGATTGAGCTCCCCTGAAGTCAGACACGTCACCACCGGCACTGCAGGGCAGGCTCCGGGAAGGCCCAGCCTGGGCCTAGCGATGGTCGAGAGCTGGATTCAGGAACGCACGGATCGGGATCGGGGGCAGCAGGAAAACAGACGGAGTCCTCCCTGGACACCGGCCATAGCAGAAAGAGAGCGAGACCCTCGTGATCCCCCCACTTTATACCGAGAATGACGTGTATGGGATGGAATACCCTCGTTGGTCAATTTTGGGTCACCTGCCCTGTCCGCTCCCCTCTGCAGCTGCGACCCCCCTTCGGCTCTTCACTCGTAAGCAATAAGGAATTCAGCAGTGACCTTGGTTTCTCTCAAGAATAAGTACAGCAAGAGCCTTTCTGCACAACATCCCTACCGGTGCCTCAGTGATAACTACAAACTTCGAGCGTTATCAGTCCTGGAAGCAGACACTGTCTGCAAAAACATGCAGTTAGTTTCAGAAAATGCAGTTACTTAGAGGAGACTTAGCTGAAAGTAAAAAATCACTGAAAGGAAAATCGGCCTGGTTTAGGCCAAACCAGGACAATGTGAAGTTAGGATAACTTATTTTTATTGAAGAACTCTACTTTTTCCTTTATTTTCTGTGTTCTTCTCTTGCTGCCAACAGTTTCACTCAGCTTCCTTTTTTTTCCTGTTTTATTTTCACGTTTACTACTTTTCCACCACCTCGGTATTTCTTTCACATACTCTTGCTATCCTTTCTTTATCTGTATGTAATTTATAAACAGAATGCAGACTCTTCCCTTTACCTCTAGTATGTCCCTATGAGGACCATAGGGACCTCCTTGAAATGAAATACAAAGACTTGATATTAAAGGTGTTATTGAATAGCTCTGCACTTCAGATATAGGCAAAAAGAAGTGGCTTATATTCTGAGCTCTTCCGCTAGAATTCATTGATCTCAAGATAAAATGGATAAATGGGATGGGCCCTGGCTGCCAGGTCCTGCCCTACCCGATGCAGGGAGCCCGTGCCTGGCCCCAGGGAGGTGCTGGTCCCTGTGGCACCTTGACAGTACTGTTATCTGACCACACCTGAAGAGAGAATATGCTGTTGTTTCCATTTTGCAAGTGAGGTATGGAGTGATAGTTAAGGTCAAGTTTCTGAAGATATTTACAAATATTTAAATTCCAATTAAAATTGCTGAGCATCATGAAAGTTTCCTTCAAAGCATGTTCAAGAGTGGGCTTTTTTGGTTGGTTGGTTGGTTTGGTTCTGTTTCCATTTTTTCCTGTCATTTTTAAAATTGCAAGGCTTTTTCCTGCCAAAGTTATTTAAGGTGATCTCCATTGTGTTTGTAATGCTCTTGAATTGAGCAGGTTCTTCTCATTCAGCCATTGGCACCTCTTGACACAAAGGAGCAGTTTGCTCCTGCCTATGTCTTTAGCACTGTCTCTGCCTTTTGTGGCACACTTTGCTCCTATAAGCCACATGAGAATACACGAAATTGTGAAACTGTCAGCAGACCAATGTCATCTTTTTCTTCAGATATGCCAGTAGTTTTTCTCAGTAGCAATCATAACCTTACACCTTCTGCCTATCTAAATGTAAATAGTAACACACCTAAATGTAAAGGGTCCTGAGATGAAGGAGGCTACAAGGTATTGATAATACGTGTTTTCTATAGAATTTCAAAAAAGGACAGAAAATGATTGGAAATTGCTACAGGTAGAGTTCAGTAAATTAAAGAACTCTTGCTATTCAAAATTGATTTTTTTTTCTTTTTTGTGGTTTCTTTTGGCAGTTTCTTATGGTTCCTTCTGGGTAGTTCTCATCATACAAATGCTGCTTTTTTCCCCATCAGTTATTTCAGTGAAGTCATTGTATGGAGTTGTTTCAACTTGTTTATCCATATAGTTGTCTTAGGGATGGAACTGAATGTGTGCAACGTCGCCTGAATAGAGTATCAACATCTCACTTTTAGATAGAAAGGAAATGACAGAAAATACTTCTATTATGTATTTTAAACTCTTTTTTCTCTAATATCTGTGGTCATGTAAATACTGATGGGTTAAATGGTGGGATAAAATGCCACCAGCTTGAAACAGGGATGAGTGGGTAAATACGGCAGTGTTACTTCACTTCACATGGCAAAAAAGCATGCGAACATTAAAAAGGTGCATTAACATGTGCCCCTAGCTAAGTTACATTAAAAACCCTATTTAATGCTTCCTAAGGCAAGGTTCACCAGCCACTGAGTTAGCTTGATATCATCATGGATTTAACTTTCCCACTCCAGCTATAAAATAAGATGCAAGAGAGGGACTGGAAGAGAAAAATACCATCAAATTGAAATTGTAGTTTTGAGAAAAAGATGAGCTAATAACAAAAATTTTTCTCTAGGGCTGGAAAATGACTGGTTAGGAGTTCATGTGTATAAAGAGGTCACTCTTTTTAAGTTTTTCATTCCAGAGTATGAAGTAAATGAAAAAGAGCAGTAGAGCACAGCAAGATAAAAACATGGGCGATCAGGAAGCTGATTATAATGTCAATAATGGTCAATTCAGTAATTTTCACTGCCGAATGTCTTCAGTACATATAAAAAAGATGAGAAAAAAATAAGCATGGAACAATACACATTGTTTATTTTGCAAAGAGCATATAGTAATCAACATACTGTAATGTGCAAGTGTCAGCGAATATTTGCTGTATAGCTTTACCTCAGGAATGCTCTGCCCTGGTTCTGTCAAGTCAGACGATACTGCCAATATATAGACTGCAAAGAAAGAAGAAAAACAGGATTATATGTGCAAAATACATGGACAGAGATTTTTCTATTGATTAACTTTCTGTTACTGGCTTCTAAAGTAAAACAGATGAGCTGAAATATTTATAGTATGGTATTTTAATCAGATCAGTAATTAGGAATTTTCACAGCAGGGAAAGGGTGACTATTTAAATATTTTATGCAGATTTAAAACATCTTGGCTAGAGGCATTAGAAATTTGTTCTATACATATATTTGCAAAGACACAAACTGTTATATTTCCTATTGTGTTTTGTGGGGCTAATTATAACTCCTTGTTCTATGTGCCTGTTACTTAGTCTTTTGGCCTCGCTATGCTTCTAGTAAAGTACGTGAAAGGATGTATACAATAAGGAATAAAGGAATGCCACCACTGAAGTAGTTGGGATGAAAGCTACAGGCAAAAATAAAGTACAGACAAGGTTCTTTGAAAATACAGAACAGAATTTAATGAGGACAAGGATATCCTTGTCTGGATAACCAAGAAAAATTTCTTCTTCTAAAAGTTTATTTGTTTCTAATTAAACTTCCTAAAGTAAGAAAAATATTGCAAGCAACAGCATTCTTTATTTAAAAAAAAAAAAAAAGAAAAATTCATCTTTTTCAGATTGGGAATGTGTTTCCAGGGCTACAACTTGGCAAAGTTTTCTCCAAAATTTTTCACTTACCCATGTGGAAAGCTGTGCACGCTGTCCCCCATCCCAAAATAAAATATGGTAGTTTGTTTAATCACTGTTACCTGTCTGCCTTCTTCAGGTCATCATTCATGATGCTTGAACAATGCTATGTAATGTGATTTTATGTAAAAAACTGCAGTTGAACTTTGCTAGCTGTTTTGCATATATACACAACAAAGAAACACTTGGCGACCCAAGAAATTTCCAGTCTTAGGCTTTTGTCCTATACATGTTTAAGTCTGTACATAACAGTGTTGATTTTACTTTGGGCAAGTTCTACTTAAAATTAGACATATAGATAACGTTTTAGTTTTCAATCGAGAAGGGCCTATGTTCTTTTCTCAGAGCTTACTCTGTTCTTCATCCAACAGTATCTTTGGCCACCAATATGAACACAACTTGCGATGTACTAGCGGGTGCATGTTTAGAATCTGAGAGCAAAAGAGGTCAACACACTAATTTTATTTGTCACCATGTGACAATAGTACCACTGTGGGTATTTACTTCAGAAACCCTAATGTGTGTTAATTCTAGCCCTAATATGTGTTAGTCCAAGGTAATTTATTCATGTGTGTGTAATTCAAAAGTTGAGAGCTTTCACCTGTTGAAGAACAGCAGACAGTATAATTCACGGAAAACAGATATCTTTCTTTTGTCTGCTGGGAATCCTAATCCTTTTCCCTCTAAGTGTTTCAATAAAATACACAGGGGAACTAAGTGAGAAGTTCAAAAATCAAGGGGGAACTGGGGACTCCATGCTGGCATTGACAGACTGGCAGACTGCATAGATTTCCCTCTTAAACAGAATTCTTCTTCTGACTTACGTTTCACTTTTCCACCCTCCAAAGCATAGGTTAAATATATTTGTGAAACATTCTAGCTCTCTGACTATGTCTGGCTGGCTTGTTTTATGAAAACTGTCTACTTATGCCTGTAGTTGCGACAGCCCCACAAAAAGATAGGACTCATCTTGCTGGGCAAAAGAAGTTTTAAAGATGTTTTGATACCTCTAATTAGTAGGTTTCTAGAGAGGAGATTTCATTCTCTGTCATACTAAAATTTATTGGATTCATTGCCCTCATTAACTTAAGTTCTTGGTTAAATTTGTACAGTGATATTAGCAAAAAATAGCATCCAGCTTCTGACTCAATATATTCTATTAGATGTCTACAGGGCTTCTATTTTTCTGGGTTATTGCTAAATCACATCATGAAAAAGGAAAAAGAAAACTTACTAAAGTGACAAAGAAAGGCCATTGCATAAAAAATTTGCAATTTTCTATGCTAAAAAGGCAGCATTATGTGTTTTCTCCTTTGGAGGTCAAAGCATGAGATTTTGATCAGACCAAAATTACTTCTTGTTTAATTATATGTAACCAAATATAGTGAAGATCTATTTGTTCATGTTAACAGGAGTGGATGTTTTATAGACAAGTAAATTTCATGGAGCACTGAATCTATTTTCAGACTGAAAATTCCAGTCATCCATGAAATTTAAGAGAAAAGGGTTCCCTTTAAAGGGAAATTTGGCAATTACAGATCCTGTCCACCTCTTCCAATGTATATTTTCCTATACAAACTTTTTATCACTTTAATAAACCTTTTGATATTGTATTTGTTGATATTACCAGTATAATAACTAAGGGTGTGGTAGGAAGCCTGTTTAAATAATTCTGCTAGTAAGATCCTATATAAATTTTGCTCTGGAAAGAAATTTGCCATACTTTTCTGGGACTCAGCCATCAAGCAAGATTTTAACTGTGTAAAGTAAAAATACAGTAGGAGTTGCATAGATAGACTTTGAAAATGTTCTTTGCAAGGTCTCCTGGCTAATGTCGTACTTCTATTTTTTAACAACTACAAATGCTTGAAGAGGTTCTGAATGTTTTATTTAAAGAAATGAGGGACTGGTTCTGTAAATGTTTACAAAAAGGAGTGTTTAAAGTTAGTCACAGAGGTCTGTAGTTCAGACATCCATAAAACTCACTATATTTTTGAAGATGTTTTAAGCTCCCAGAATTTCTGTGATTTCAATAGGAACTACAGCTGATCTTCATAGCACTTTAATGTAAGTGTTGCATATCGAGCTATTTCCTTTTACACCGGTTTAGAAGGAAAGACCAAATTGCTGACCACATTTTCTCTTCACTAGAAAGACAGATTGAGTACGATCAAGACTCAGTCTTTAAGTAGAGCCAGGTTGTCACTGGCACACAATAAGGGCAAGGGAGCGACTTTATATGAATTTTTCTGTAACTTCTGATATTGTCTGGCTTTGGAGCACTTGGAATGGAGGAACTTTCCATTATCTTACAGGAGGGAATAAAATGGCTTTTGGATATTGATGTATTCATGTAAGTCCTACAACTCATTGTAACTCCAGCTGTCAGAAGTCCATCTGTTTTCCCTGCCATCATAGCTCCAGTAGGTCTGCCAAGAATATAATGCAGTCTGGCTCCATATATGATCCTCAGTCTTAGCTACCCAATGCAAAACAGTAATCAATAAATCTGGTCAAAAGTCGTTAACAAAACCCCTTTTTGTGAAAAAAAAAAAAAAATGCTTCCTAGTTGGATTTCAGCTATTTTGTGTACTCCCCACACTGAAACAGAAGACAATATGTCATCCTTCTTATGTCACTGTAACTTTTACATAATACTGCTAAAAAAGTATGCATACTCAACTGTATTCTGTAGTCCTGAAGTGCATTTATAGATATATTAGTGTTTCTGAGTGAATTCTTTTCTCATTTCAGTTGTGAACTTCACCCCATCTCAATTCAGGGTGAAAATAGATCGCAGAATGTCCACATTATCACAGGATGGAAGTAATGTTCTTACAAGCCCTATTAAATAAGAAGTGTGTTTTGCTTTCTCACTTTAACTTCCCACATTATGCAGTTTTGGCAGCCCCGAGCCTTCTCGGAGACTTTCAATTTCTTAAATGGAGGAATGACCACAGTTACGAGACTTCCCCCATGCACCACAGGGGATATAGTTTGAATTGCTTCTTCTGTCTCACTGATGTACAGAACTCCTTGAGTGTCGCTGTCATTATTTTCTGTCATTATAGAAGAGAGAGCTCCAGATTGTTGTATTTGGGGGTGTTGCAATTCTGTCTGTTAAAAAAAGTTGTACTAGCTAGGCTTTCGTTGTATTTCAGACCCATGTAGAAACCTTTTTGTACTGAGACAGTCATTCTAGTTGAGTCTACATATGTATGTAGTTTGCTACTCGTGGATGCCTATGACTACATTTACTCTGTAAAATGTAAGGTAGCCAAACTGAAACTGTGGACGCTAACAAATCCATATTCATTAATATTTGTCAAATATATTGCTACCTTTCAGAAGTAATAAAATTGACAAACAATAATTTTAAATTGTTGATACATCTAAGGCTAAAAAGAGCTCATACAGCATTCTGAAATTAAAATATCAGATATCATCTCAAAAGAATTGAACTTTTTGTAGGATGGAAGTGTAGCATATGAAAAAGACAGCAATAATATTAATAAAAGATAAAGATATTTCTGAAAATTCCATCTGAAACTTTGTGATATGAAGCTACTAGTTTATATGTTGCTGGCAAGCCCCACAAAACACTGACATGGATCTCTGATAATCATAGAAGATTGTCCTTTGTCTAAATTTTTGTGTTTTCAGGGAAGACTTTTCATGCTTTCATATCAAATTACTGGCCCTTTCAACTCAAACTTCAGATGTGTTCTGATTCCCTTTCTTATGAAAGTGAAGCACCAGCAGGATGAAAAACACTATGTGAAGGGTAATTGTCCATGGATGGTAGTTTCATTATCAAAATTTAGTGTTTTGTTATTTTCATGTGTCTTTTAGAAAGCATGACATATATCTGTAAGGAAAAAGCCCCTCAAGATCAAAATCTAGTGATATGTGAGGAACGATTTGCAATTATTTACCTGTGTATGTGTGTTTAAGTATTATTTATATGCATAGACATTTCACAGGAAATAAAAAAAAAAGTCAAATATCTTCCACAAAAGCTACAAATTTTAATATGTTGAAACAAAACCAAAGCATGCTCAAAATTTAGTTTTGTCTTTTTGCACCTTATTATTTCTATAGGTATTTCCAGTTTTCTCTTTGTGTCAAAGATGTAGGCATGCTCAATAATTTAAGGCCACACATTTAAAGATATTAAGGTATTTGCATACTTTAGAGAATGCTGTTAACAGACTGCGTGAAGTTTCAGACATAAAAATGTCTTGATGAAAAAAAACCAGTAATACTTTGCCACTTAACATGTTAAATGAAAAAATATGTGATATATTATCAGGTACTACGATAATAGATAAAACACCAGTGCTTCAGACAGATAGATCCTCTCTTGATGGTAAAGCCTTACTGAATTTGGCAATGCTCCACCGAAATAAATGAAATCGTATTGATTTATGGTAATTGAGAAGCTGGCTAACAAATAATTTTCTGTACAGTTTTATCTAGTTTAAGGTCATGCTTCCTGAGTGCAATTTCTTTCCCTTCGGATACTTTCTCCATGCTCTAATCAATTTTATCATAAATTATAATGGTTTAATTGTAATATGTAGAGGCCAAAATATTTCAAATATTAAAACTGGAAACTGAATCTAGTTTCTCATACTAATAGTATCACTAGATTTGGATATTAAATACAAGGGGGAATTCCTGCAAATACACTATTTCATTTTTTAAGAGAGTTCTTAAATGAGAGCCAGAAGTAACAAAGGAGATGAGGTTCCATTTTTAATCAGTTCTTTCAAAAAAATTAGCAATTCTTAAACTAAAGGTAGTAGTTCTCAGCATGGTTGATTTACATTAGTACAAGATGAGACAAAAATTTTTTTTTTTTTTCAAACTTGTTAGCTAAAGTTGTAACCCCACTTCAGTGCATCATAACTGTTTGAAATCACAGAAGTTCTTGATGGGTAAGCTCAGGGAAAACCCCAAGACCATCACACATAAACCCAGTGCTCTGTATGTATGTAAGAATGCTGGAGTTGGACAGCAGCTTGTCAGGTAAAATGCATTTGTGCCTGCTTATTAGAACTGCTGACACTGACTACTAGAGGCAGTAAACAAAATAAAAAAGCCCCATGGAGTCAGAACTTTGACTAGGATAAATCAAGTTCAACAAGGCAGTGTACTCTGTTCAAAGATCTGTCCTCAAGTTTTTCAATTAACCTATGTGTACTGGTCAGCCTATAACAAAACCTTTATATAGTACAGTAGCTGTGTTCATATAAAATCAATAATTCAGGTAAAAAAAAACCAGGAAATATGACACCTGATTGTTTCCTTGAAGAGGCCTTTGGCTTTTCCTTTTCAGTGTCTATATAACACTCCTAGATCAACCATCCTTGGGAGAAGAGCAATGTCATTTGCTTCCTCTGATTGTCTTTGAATATCCAAAAGCTAGGCAGGCCCCTGCCTGTTAAAAAGACAACTGAGGTTTGAGTTTAATTAAGCAATTAAACTCTATTGCTTTGTAGTATTTGAAGCTATGAACAGCTGCTGAAACTGATTAAACACTAAGGCAAAGCCTGAGGTGTTTGATCAGTCCAAAAAGTAATTTTATGCCAAGTAAGGAACAAAGTGATAAAGATTATTCCTATCATTATATAACAAACCATAATATAAGAATAGTAAGACGAGTTGCTTCCACTCTGAGATTTTGAGAACTGGTCCTTAAGTTCCTTTCCTGGACTGTAGAGAGATGTTAGTACACAAATGTCTGCATTTACTAACGTCACAAATTAAATGGAACATACTGACATTTTTTGTTCATCAGTCAAATCGAGGCTACTTTGAGATGAAAAATCCATTGCAGAAGGTGTAATACATATCCTATTTTGTCTTGAATATTGGGCAGGCTATTCTTGGGTAATATAAAAACTGAAAAATAGCGGTAGTTCTCTGAAAACATTACTAGATTAATTAATCTAAAGTAATTCAATGACCAAGCAGTGCACTGTTGTTTGTGAGAAAATACTGAAATAATCAGTCATGTAACTTGCATTGTTCTAGCTCTTTTCCAAACAAGGTACCCTGTGCAGACATTAAAAATGCAAGCTCACAGTATCCCTCCAAGGCATATATGCATTTACTGTGTTATTTAATAGTTTGAAAAAATGAGGCATACAAAGCGTAAATGATTTGACCAGGTTCATTGAAGTGTGCCACACCTCTAAGACCAGATCTGCCTATGCTTTTAGCTGAAGTGCTGTATTTTAAATATTGAACAATGCATCATTTCTGATTGAATCTGTGAAATGCTACATCTACGTCAAAACCACCAATTTGAATATATAATATATATTTTGTATATGAAATTGTACGTTTCATGAAATTATTTGTACATATGTTGAAGTCACAACTTAGGTATCTATTTTAGTCTAAAGATTTTTTCAGAGGCAATTTTCATGAGCAGATGGAAAGAATGGAAAATAGCTCCAGTTCATGTTCATGGTAGCAAGGAATACTTAATTTCTCCTGGCTGTGACTGGATGGATTTTTTTTTTCCTCTCAAAGACTTGAGAATTGACTTTCTTTGACAAAGTGAACGAATGAGTGAAATAGTCACAATGAGTAGTCCTTGGCTCACATACTTCAAATTTTGAGTTAGTTTTCATATCGTTATCTTTCTCATGTTTTAACAAGTTAGATATACTCACAAACTAGCTTGTATGCTGTGCAGACAGAAGTTAATGTGCTCCCAATCAAGAGCTTAGTTCTTTCTGATCAATTTAATGTAATTAAATACTAACATGCAACTTCTTTCATGTTGCCACCTTCAATTTCGTGCAGCTTTTTGATGTCAAAAACTACTAAACCCAGAAATCAGAGAGAAGTATTTCAAACATATTGTTGTTGCTTATTTTGCTGCAGGCCTAGCAAGACGTCACATGTTGTTTAATGATACCTAGAAACATATTGAAATTCTTTTTTTCCCTGAACATAGAAAGGCAAGTCTCTCTTTTGCAGCCACAGTTTGCTGTCCCTGTAGATGTTAATTAGTAAAACTTCTGAGCTCTGTTAGTCTAAAATGACTTAAATCTTTGTTCCATTTATGGTACTATTAGCCTGATAGTGGTTTTTATCCTTGCCAGGCTGATTGAATTTAATTAACAAGCTCATTGTTTGATATCGTAAATAGCCTCCTTTTTTTAACAACTCTTAAAGTTTCTTTCAAAATTCTTCAGGTAGGGTAGGTGCTGCTTAGAATTGTGAGTGTCACAGAACTAACCAGGAAAAAAAAAAGCTAAAAAACTGGAGGACCTTGCTAGATGTTGCTCACAGGGGAATGATATTAAGAAAAAGAAAGAAGAACAAATAGAACATAATAACTTCAGGAATTGTCAAAAAAGAACTTGAAGCATAGAAGACAATAATAGTTACACAATAAAGATTTTCCTCTCATAATTGTTATTCTCTACACACCAACAGGATAAGGAAACTATAAAAAAGAGTAATGCTGCAGACTTTAGATGATATGGATATTTTTTAAGTGGCATGTTGCTCTAAGAAAGCAGTTTTTTCATTTACATGAGTAGGCAGGGTGAAAACTTGAGTGCCAGTAAAGAAATACTGACAATTAGGCTCCAATTATGTTCTAGTGTAACCAAGATTAAAATTAAAGAACAAGAAGAAGCAGTGTCCCCTGGCCCCTTATTTTCTGAATATATAGTAAATGATCAATGTCCAGCAAATATAATTTAGTGAGGGATTGACAGAACTGTTCAAAGGAGTTGAAAACTCAGTCACCTTTAACTTACACAGGGTCAGGGCACCTGAATCCCTATGGCTTCTTTGACAATGCTAGCTCTTGTAAACGAGGATGCAGATAAGTTTTAGTGTGGGGTTTCTGCTTTTGTTTGGATTTTCTTCCAGTAAAAAGGGGGAAACAGTGGCAAAGATTTAGATAAAATCACTTATTGGAGAAACAGCCCAGTCACAAACAAAGGTACAACAGAAGTAAGAAAGCCTGGTCTTTGGACATGCTTTTGAGGAAATGTATGTGTGCAGATATGCATGTGTGTGTGTGTATGTATAACTGGAGTATGTTATTTTTTGTATAGCTGCAATGGTCAAGATATGTAGCGTTTTTCTCCCAGAAGCAAGTGATACAGATAGTACATTTTCCATTATATTCTTACAGCATGGATAGTTAGGGAATGTGTATGCCACCATTGGACATGAGCATATATGATGAACACCAAATGTGCAGTATCACTTCCTGTTTCTGTAGCATAAAGACAGCAAAGGTATTTACATGCATTAATATGATGATGATCACATTCAAACAGATTCCAAATGAGGTTAGAGATGTGGTATTTAGTTTTAAATTCTGAGACAGAAATACTGATGTGTTTTATAGTCCCTGAAAGCTTATTACAGAATGGTTTAGCTCACTGCTTGGTTAGAGTAACTAGAAAGGGAGTCCTTTCAAACATGACTTGTTCCATCTTCTTGTAATCACACAGAGACAATTAGTCAGTGCTTTGATTTAGTTTTAAAAAAATCCCTTTGAAGAATTATTATGACAATTCAGAATCTTTCAAGACTATCACAAACCCTATGTATCTACACATTTTATTTTGCAGCATGTGTCAGCAGCTTATCCATAGCCTGTTAGTGGAATATTTAAAGAACTTCTAAACCACAAACCTAGTACAATACTATTGAGATTAAGAAATAATTTTTCTTACAGTGGAAATCTGAACACAATACATATGATGTAATATAAAAAAAATCAATCAAGTTGATTTGTTTTTCAGACATTCTACACTGATTTCTTATTATTGGCAGATGTAATTTTGAAACAAAACTGAACAAGAGTATGAGTGCTATTTAACAGTGCTGTGTAGGGAGTTCCTTCACGTTTACTATGTTGCCACATATTTGTCTTTTATTGCAGTTATTAAAAAAACAACTAAACAAACACACTTATGTTAACTGTGCTTATTCAAAAAGCCAGCAAATTTTGTGATAGTATTTATTTATTTTTCACTAGAGGAACTCTGCTTAACACTAGTGTCCTCTGTAAAATCTGATTTTGGTCTCAAGTGTTTGTTTAAAACCAAGAATGCCATACTCCTGTGGATATACTTACAGCTGGATCTAGTTTGGACTTGCTGCTTTTTAGCTAAGGGAAAAAAAGAAAAAAGAAAGGGAGTTGAAGATTCTGCCTTTGTCAAATCTAAACCAGGATTTTGTCAGACAGGCTTGCATTCTGTAACAGAGGTGGAGAGTTTATTGAATCACTGAGATTTCATTAGATTAAAAAAACAAATACTAACCAGCTCCACATCTCAATCAGCCAAAGACCTTGTTTTTTTTTCTAGCTGCTTCTAGCCATTCCATTTATCTTGCATTCGGTTTGTTTCACTGCACCCACCTCTTCCCCTCATGACTTTCTCATCTCTCTTTTCTGCCTGCCATTTTTCTCTCCACACTTCTCGTTTGTACATTTCACTTCAACTCCACTATTAGTCCTTCCTCATTTCACCCAATGAGCCAGACTGGGGTGGTTTTTTTTTGTGCCAAAGGCAGTATGGTTAATCCTACAGCACCAGTGTAAAATAAACATAAAATGCTGCACAGTAAGTTTAAGCAGTAAGTAAACTTATAGAAAACATCCTGTTCAAAATTTGCAGCACAGTGGAGGAGCAGTGCAGTACTACAAAAAGCATAATGCTTTGTCATAGTGTGAAAATATACACTTAAAAACCCCATAGCCTTACAAATTAGCCCTTGGTTAGTTTTCTTTTTTTTGACAGAAACCAGAAGCAAGGATAGCCTGGTGTCTTCAAACTAGTCTTTTTTTCCCCCTAGACTTTTTGCTATATTTCACTTTGTACAATTTTTGAGAACACAAAGAGGAGCAGGAGGGCACATCCTCCTATATAAAACTGATAATTCTTCAGCAGGTCATCTTCAAGAGTGTTGGAGTGAAATGAAGCCCATGTTTCTTTTCCTTTCTATTGATCTAGCTACACTAATGGACTGTTGGCTCTGCACTTTGTTGTTTCACAGGGTTGAGTTGAACTTGCTTTCTATCTAAAGATAACTGCAGGTTGAGTAGCAGATGACAGTATTTTCCTTGACAATTTTCCATTTTCTTTTGCAGAATAACTTTTTCCAAAGTAAATACTTCCTATTTATTTATAATGATTTCTGGCTTTGGTTCATTTTTCAGGCTAGCAATCACAAAAAAAAACACCACAAAGAGCAGGCTACCAAATCCTGCTGTCACTGTGTGCACATGATGGGTACTTGGTTGATCTGATATTTGAAATTTTTTATTCTGGAATCATATACCCCTTTGAATTATACATCTTTATTAATGGAAATAAAAATAAACAGAAAATCACTATGAACAGAGAATGGTTCTTTTTAAGCAACCCTTCATTGGTATCATTTTGTGCACACTTTAATTCAATTATTAACCTACAGAGACTGTATAAAAGGCCAGCTAGTACAGCCAGTGAAGTGTTGGATTTTTTAATTAATAGACACTCAAACAGCCACTTTCTGTGTTTTGTTTCCCATGGAATTATATGCATGTAAATGTTACATTTAATTGCCTGGAGTGAAAGCGCAAACTTCTTAATTTTAATTAGGAAATATTTCCCCTTTTACAGTGCCCTGTGAATACTTCATGGCATATAATCTGAACTGAAACATCATTTGTTCTATGCTTGCTTCAAAAGTATTTCTTTGATTATGAATAAACATTTATACTACATTAACTCCAAGAGATTCCATGTGGGTTTGAGGATGATATCGCACTGGATTCTTTGCAAATGGAGATGAAATTTCCTGAGACGCAAACTACTGGAACAGAAGACAGGATAGAGAAATAATATACAAGCATATTAACTGCATTCTTACAGATCTCTGGCAAAACTGATTGGTTTGTCTTTTTTTTTTTTTTTATCTTAGGTAAAAGGAAATTAAAAGTAGAAAATTTAAGCTTGGAGGAAGTTCCAGTATTTATCTGTTTCAATTTCTTAAAACATGGATTTCCTGACAGAAAATTAATTGTAGTGGATAATTTCTAGCTAAAATGAATAGTTCAATTTGGTTCAGCTTATTAGTTGGGATAAAAACAAAACTATAGCAAAGAGAAAACAAGAGGAGCATGAAGTAAAGATAAATAAGCCTAAATTCTGATAGTGTGGGGGGGTGACCGCTGGGCATGATACATATTGTCAGCTGGAAGGAAACAAGACGGAGAGCAAAGAAGGATGTAGCAGCCCTGTAGCATATTGTGCAGAAGTGGAGGAGAAAAAGGCCTTGCATGGTGTCTCTATGGGACTGTGTCATGTGCAAAAGCATCTCATGGTGGCTCCACATGCTGTTGATTAAACTCTTGTTTAATAAGAACATTTGGGACCATAAAACGAGCAGTGCATAATCATCAGAAGGCTTCATCTACTGAGGCATGTGCCATAAGTTGGGGTTTTGTGGACCTTCCCATTAGAATTGATTTTCAAATTGTGAGTCACTGTTTGTATTTTTTGTACATGTACAGTCACCCAATATAGTGGAAACACTGCCATTTTACATGGTGAATTTTGCTTTTATCAAATACTTAAGTATATCTGAGTAGGTTTACATTCACTATTTCAGTCAACTAAGCTCGATGTTTCATGGAAAGCAAACATAAAAATGTTACAAATGTGACGTGTAGAGCCCTGGCTGTGGCTGGCGAGTGAGTGCCACAAACATCCATCCATGGGGAGGGGAGTCATATGGACCCTGTGGAGGTGGGGTCTCTCCTTGTGGGTAGGGACCACGGATCGGGACTGTCTGTAATCTGCACGTGCACGCCTCTGTGAGGGGGCTAGGCGACCACCTGAGACCCCCAAGTACCCCAGACCTATTTCTGGAACCTTCCCAGGCAAAACCAGCACATACGCCAGTCAAGGTGAATCTCCTCCCCACAAGCAGAGACAAAGTTCATAAAAGGCAGAACTTTAGGGAGCCACGTTTGCGCCCACCACCGGAGAAGCATAGTCTAGAGCAGAGACCAGTGCTGGATCTGAGGGTGGTGATATCTTTCCCATCCTCTCCCCTTTTCATATACCTTTCTTTCTGTCTTTCTCCTCTCTCTTTCTCTTTGTTTCTGATTTCATTCTGGGCACATAAGGGTAATATCATTACGAGTCTGCCATGGTACTATTGTTGTGAGTTTGTTGTGGTTATACTGTTGTGAGCTTGTTGTGGCCATATTATTACAAGTTTTGCCAAGCCACTATCTGCTATTTTTCCACCAATTTTTAAGCAAGTTTTAAGTATATTTGTGATCTGGTTGAATCTCTCGAATAATTGTCGTTACTCTGGATTACCGCACAGAGAATCAAAAGGTTAACCTCGCCCTCACCCACTGAGTGGGACGGGACAACATGAAACTTGCTTTCAAATTTAAATTAATGTTCTCGGGAAAAATGCATTAATCTCTTCAATAATCTCTAATTATGACAGCAGTATCATAGTATTTCTCTTCTATCGTATATTATTGCAGGTTTGTCTTTATGGTCACTCTATGTTAATAGTGACTTTTTATTGACATTTCTTGGTTTTTTCTTTATTGCCTTGGAAAGACTATTAGAAGAAAGTAACTGTAATTACATATACCTCCAATTTACCTGATAATTGTTTCTTAAGCCTCCAGATACACTGTTCCTTGGGTGATTGTTTCTTTAAAAAGAAAATGTTTTGAGATTCTTTCATAACCCGCTATGAATTGTGGGTTTTGGAGAAACACTTTTTACTGGATACCTTTGTTGTAGTGTATAAACCTGCAATGCTGAAAATCAGTAAGTAAGCTCCCAGCTTTGAAATTAAAGCATTTGTCCTTGCTGGACAGAACTAAGACAGAAATGATCTCTCATTTCATTGTCTCCCTTTATTTTATTGATTATGGACTGCTTGCTCATCTTGTTATGTCAGGTTGGAAACCGAGCTTTAAAAATTCAGTGGTAACTATATTTTCCTGAGATGAAACCACACATGGAAATCGCTTATTTCTTTGCTATTAAATTCTTACCTTATAACTTCCAGTTTCCTTTAGAAAATTACCTTCTTCCTCTCAAAGTGGCTGTATATATAATTGATCATTATATTGATGAGGTACTCACGTCTTGTATAACGTAAAAACAGTAAATGTAAAATATAAACACTGTATTGAGATTCTTAAAATTCATGGGGAAACAGGAGAGAGAAGGAGGGACACAGATCCAAACCAAGAGTTAGCAAGTGACATGGAAGAGATTCATACTGTTCCAACAGTGTTATACTTAGAGATATGTTTTCAGGATAGAAATTGAAATAGGCTTCTTAAATGATAGCAGAAATGAATTAACTAAAAATGTTTGAAGAGGTGGGTGTAGGCTGTCTCAGCTACATCAAGACAAGACTCAAGAAAGATACTTCAAATATATTTCACTCAGCAGTTTTGTAAAATAATAATAACAATAACAATAATAATAATAATATACAAGTTTAAAATCATCCTTCATGTCTTACACAGGCAGTGTGGGCTATGGCAGGAAGGTGTAATTATGCATTCTAAAACAGCTGCTTGTGACAGACAGTTTGCTTGCAACCCTGATAAGAGAAAATTACAGTTATCAAGCATTTGATCCAAAGGGCTTGTGCTGTTGTTGTGAGGCTTCACAATACAAAAGGGCACAGATTTTATAAAGTGTGCTAGGGGAAGAACTGCAGCCACCACATGGCATCCCAGCAAGAGGCAGATTTATTAACCTCATGCGCGTCTCCTGAAGAGATCTGAATGAAAAAGCCAGTTCTCATAGCATGGTTGCAGATCCTGGGTTAGGGCATCAGTGGATAAAAGGCAGCGAATTTTAGTATTCCCTCCAGGTAGTTTCTGAACTTACTGGAAGATAGGGCCAGTGCTACTTTGCCAACAGCATCAGGCATTTATGGGTTTTTTTGATCAGGAGGCCCCACTGACTAAAACTGTCAGTGTGAAGACATTTTCATACAATTGGCTCCCCATTCATAATAGCCTCTAGAAGGCTACTGCATCATGTTTATAGATGCATCAGCAGCTTTTGTTAGTCATGAAAATAATGGTGAGATTAAATGGTACCCAGAGCTACCCAGACATCCTTTGACATTTACATCTGTCAGAAAGAAAAGAACAATTGCCTAAAGTAAACAGTTCTCTTCTCACTCCCTGTGAACCAATAAATAAGGAAAGGGATTTGGCTTGCACTGCACCTAAAGGTCAGAACTACATCTGATTATTGGTTGGAGAATTAAGCCAAATACCTCCCACAGAACACCTGGCTACTGCCCACAGCTACTTGGATGCTAGGGATTTTTATGCCACGTGCATCTTTTGCCACTGCTGTCATGGCACAATTGAGGAAACTGGCAGTCTGGGGGTTTCTCAGTCCAGACCAGTCTGGAAAGAACAGCATTCTCACTACTCAGAAGGAAAAGGGCACTTATAGAACAGTTAGACTAATACACTTCAGACATCTATTATTCCTTTGTAAAGAGGTGATAGCTCTGTGAATCAATAGTAACCTTTAAATAATCTTGAAGTGTAGCCTTTGGTAAAGGACTATGTCACCGTGCTAAGGAAATGTAATCACCAATGCAAGACGTATGTACGTATGTATGTATTATAGCTGCTGATACAGATTAAAAAATAATAATAAAAAAAAAGATATACCTCTATCACTGTGAAGCTACTTGGGATTTAAGAAACAGAATCACTCCACCTTGTGAAGCTCTGAAGTGAAGAGTTAACTTGCAAAATAATTGGAGCTAAAAATATCCCTGCCAGACCCACCTGATCATTTGAATAACACACTCATACCATCACTGCTGTGCTCAGATTGTACTTCATTCAAGCTGCTGTCATCTATATCCTTCTCTTGACTGAGTTTTCCAGAGGGGATGAAAGGGATAGCAGCAGCCCTCGCCCCCTAACAGAAGAGATCACCTGCTTCAGTCAGCACCCCTTGCGCTCCTGCCTCCTGGGCCGGGAGCTGAGCAGACAAGAGGTGACAGAAAGGCAGGCAGGAGCGAAGAGAGGCGCCTGCATCCTGAACTTTCTAGGCAATTACCCCAGATCTGCTAGGTTTCTGGAGGGTGCTTGCTGCCCTGCATTTATAACATCCTCATTAAACCAGGTTTCTTTAAATGAGTTTATCTATCTGCCTCGAATACAGGTAAACTGCTAAGAAAAGACAGATGCTGCAACCTATGTTTTAGTGATGGAAACAAGACATGCAATGAATGACACACCAGTGATGACACCATTTTGTCTTGCACATATCCTGCAAAATGTGACTGATATCAGCTGCTCTGATCAATTCTTTGCCTTTTAGATATATTACTTACTAGTTGTTGTCAGGTGTCAGCACAGGCTGGCAGGTGCCTGTAGGTCTGTGCCCTCCCCTCCTTTCCTCTTTCCTCCCCTCTCTACCACACTCCTAACCTCTCCTCTGCCTCTCCTCCTCTCTGTTTCTGTTTATTCTCCTCCCTGGCTGGCACAGTCCCACCATGGCCAAAGAGCCAAGTGGGGCAGGGCTGGGGCCCAAGGGGGCTGAAGACTGAAGACCACCAATTTCCAGGTGAGGCACCGACATGGTGAATGCCAGGCAGGTCAGGCGGTCAGGGCGGCAGGTCAGGGCAATGAGGCTGGTGGCCGGGCCAGGGTCAGGGCTGCGAGGCAGCTCCCAAGCATGGCGGGAGGCCCCTCTCACCTGGTGGCTTCTGTCAGCCCCTGGCCGGATGGGCTGGGCTGGGGGAGTGCTGATGGCTGAACTCCAGCAAGGGACCTGACAGCTGCGATATTTCACTTGTACCTGCCCTGGCCAAGCATGCTAGTAGTGTGCTAGTTGATAAAAATCTGATGATCAGTTCAGTCAGAAGCTGCCAACAGTTTAAGCAATCAAATCTGGACTTCTGCTGATTGCCGATCAGTGTGTAGAGAGTGCCCAGTTAAAAGCCCAGGAAGTACTGCAGCGCTATTCCCACCTTAAAAGAGGAAAAGTTTGGGATGGAAAGCATCGTGCTGGGGGCATCATGCATGCTGTTGCCTCCTTTCATCTCTGGCAGCGGTTCGACCTCCTGGCCTGTCCTGCATCTCGGCTCCAAGAGAGAGCTGCCCACCCTGCCTGCCTCTCTGCTCAGCCTTCCTCCTGCAGGTCTGCCTCATGGCTCAGGCACCACCCTGCCCTAGGGAGCTTGTGATGAGCGAAACAGAATGACAGCTTTTGTTAAATGAGCATCTTTATCATGATTAGCAACAAAGCATTGGAGGTAAATATGAATTGTTTTAAACCCTCCCCCCAACCCAGGTGTCTTACCCCTCAGGCAACTGTGGGTCCACCAAGAGTGGAGCTCTTCTGCATCTCCGTCAGGCTGTGCCAAGGTAACCTCAACTACATCATACTACCTTATGGACAAAGAGATTTCCTCTGAGGGAGGAGGGAGGGAGAAAGTTAACTTGGTTGACCGAAGCAACTTAGTAGGCTGTTTGGGGGACCAGCCTACAGTTGCTAGAGTCAATTGATTGGGTATTGCTCTTTAAAGGAAAGGAGGGAGAGCGAATGAAAGGTGGCATTATCAAGGACTCATCACTTCTAGCTGAAGTAGATGGAATCATAGAGGGATTTATTGCTGTTTCTCTGAGTGATGAAATGCACAGATAGAGTAATCCATGGAGGAGGATCCAGCAGCAGCATTGGGAAGATTGGAGAATTTAACTTTGAATGACTTTCTAGTAGGCTCTTTGCTTATTGTCAGAAAAGCCATAAATTCTGAGTTTGTGTGAATGCTTCACAGTGGGAATGGGAAAGAATTAACAAGCCTAAAGATAAAATGTTAGTTCTGAGTGGATGTTTTAGTCTTATTTGAATGTGTTCCTTTTCCTGTCCTTCAAAGTTCCTATCCTAGTGGAAATTACTTCAGTCCTGTCACAGTGCAAGCCCTTTTGGCATATTTTTTTCTTAATAATCTTTCCTAGAGCTATGATTGTTTTATGCCCCAGTCTTAAGCTTCTTCTCCAACATGGTTGCCAGATTTCACCTAAATCAGTTTATTTTTGTACCAGTATTACTCTAGAAGCCTCATAGCTCTTCAGGTGCTGTCATTCTGAAGACAGATGTTAAATGAGGGCTCCACTTTTACCTTGAAAGAACTGGAGAGTCTTGTAAATCCTCTCATCCATTTTGGTGCTATGCTGAAAGATGAGAGAGAGGAAAACTACCCCGCTCTGATACTTCATTGAAATACATAATACACTATGCCAACAGCTGCCGTTAGAAGTCAGCAGTCACTGTGTCAGAAGATCTCTCAACAAACTTCTTCAGAACAACTCACTGCATTTTTGTAGGCTTGATTTGTTGATACTTAAACTTTTTCAGAACAGCTACTTAGAATTCTGTAAATAAATTTACATAAGGACAATTGCATAGCACTATAATTTAGAAGCAGAAAGAAGGTCAAGAGCCTCCTTCAGGAAAATACTTCCATGCTTTCTATTTGTTAGTGCTTCTTCTGTGGAAAAAAAAAGACAAGTTGCCTGTTTGCTTGTCTAAAGGTGGAGAATTATGAAGACAATTTTAGGAAAGAAAAAGCTAATTTACTGAGAACTAGAATTCTCTTTTAAAAAGTTTCTCCGCAGATCTGTAATATCAGTGCTAATGAGATTACTTCATTCTATAAGGCAACTCTTCTGGACTGTTTCTTGGAGCAGGGGACAGCAGGACAACCTGATCTCCTGAGGACAAAGGGCCAAATATGTCTCTCTCATATTTCTGAATTTACTACACACATATACACATATACAGTAGATTACTTCAGGGGCACAATGCTGATGGGTAGCTGTGGTCAAAATGTGGGGTAAAAAAAAAACTACTGTGAGTTTCTATCTATTTCCATTTCAAGCTGCCAGAGATGTTAGCTATTTTCTGGTTTTGTTCTTCATCTGTCAGAGCTACATATACTGTCACACTCTCTCTACCTCTCTTTCTCTATGTCTTTCTTTCTCTACCACTTCAGCTTTGAGAGGTAGCCTAGTTTACATCCTTACCACACATGGGAGCTGATTAAACTAAGGAGCTACACTTTATTCTGGATCTATTTTATCTATTTTTTGCAGCAATCACCGTGCTGGTCCTTACTTAAAAGTATCCTCTATAGTTTGACAAAAATTGAGACATTTGTGCTAAACTTCAGTGTAGACCACCCTGGTTTTGTTTTGAATGTCTTCACTATGATTATTCACACAGTCTGGACAGTTATGCAGAAAATAGTTGAAGTAAAATAAACACCCAATGCTTTTAACATCAGTGTACAATCTTTATGGCTCTATACAAGCGTGGCTATTAAATCTATATCACTTTCATACCAGTGTGTCATTTAGATATTCCATTAATCATAGTTAAATAGCTATTAAAACCCTTCATATGCTTTCTGAATTCTCCAGGGGGTATCTATGGTTTTCATTAGATATTTACGGTATATCCAATAAACAGTATTGTGTAAATTCAAGGAAATGTCACTACTTATTAGAACAATAACATAACAAAGAGCCTTAAGTGAATTACATGAGGTGACATGCCAGCAGTCTGTCAAGAGCTGAAAGAGCTAGAGATGAGTCAGAAGTATTAACCAGTTTTGGTCATGTACTCCTCTGTCAGCCACATAAACTCTCCCTTGCATCCCAAAAAGAAGCATCACTATGGTATGAAAGTACCAGACCACAGTGACTAAAGTACACTGTCATTTCAGTGTGCTTGTTAAAACAGTATTACCCGCCTTGAGCATCCTTCTCTTTTGAGTTATTAGCGCTACTTTAATAACAGATCATTAGTAAGATAAATGACTTAAATTTGCCCCTCATTTTTGTGCTTCCAGTAGGCTATGTCATCATGGTTGGGGGGGGCACATTAGGGTCTCAGAGACAACAGAAAAGTACTAGAGAATAACTTGATTTCCACTGAGAAATGGCAGTACAAGGACTAAGTGGCTCAGCGAACATGCAAGTATGAAGAATCTATGTGAGACAAGTGTCTCATGACAACAAGACCACCTTCTGATATCAGAAGATTTTGGTTGGGAAAGCATTTATTTTTAGGTCAAACACCTAAAGGTCTGTGTAAGTTAGAATACCCAGTGCATTTTATTAAAAACTAAAAAGGCTCATTTATCATGTGGAAAAATATTTCTCAATCATTCTAGTATTATCAGTGAGCCTGATAAGTTTATGGCTTTTTTCCATGGCTTTGTAAGCACATGGTCAACCACTTACAATCTTGTGTATTTGTTTATTGCCAACTACTTTTTCTGGCAGATAAATCTCTTCAGGAATATCTATATGCTGACACCTAGTGGCTTTAATTTAAATGTTATATTACTTCATGTCCTCTCCATTTCTTGAAAGTAGTGGTTTGAATTCTATTGGACATGCATTTTTTTCTTTCTTTTTTATTTTAAATGAATGCGCACCTGCTTGAGTCACAATACTGAACTGATTTATGTGTTACATTAAAATTTATTTATAACAATTGTGCCTACAATGAGCATAAAAACATTCAGATGTCTTTTTCAAAGCTAGTATTAGAAAAGATACTTGTGTGCCTCAGCCTTTTTTCAGTGCGTATTTGAGCCTAGCAGACTCCTATCCAGTCCAGAGGAAATCTTCAAAAGAGTAGCCTTAGTAAGATCAGATGACAGGTCATTGAATTGTACAATCTAATATTTTCACTTTTAGTAATTAATAAGGCGCAAACACAAAGTAGTAACTTTGTTCCTGTCTAAGGGAGACCATTTTCTACTACTTAATGTGAAAGTAGATGTCTCATTTGATTCAAGGAGTAGGGAAATGTGTTGGGTTGACATAGATCCCCAGAAAAAATGTTCACTTGAGCCTGTTGAAGTTTACAGCTTGGTTTAAATCTCTTTTTTCTGAAAACCGATTTTTTTTCCCCAATATGTACCACACTCAAAAAAGGTCTCAGGTATACAAGCTATCTCAGTTGTAATTAAGATTTGCTATATATAATAAAATGAGAAGAAAACACAAAGTAAACCAATGTTTTAAATATTTACATGCAAGCTTACTCAGAAAAGTAGTAGGTTCAAGCAGCTTTTATTGCGGAGGGAGACGGTATGCTGGAACTTTAACTGGTTTATTATGTTTGTGTTATTGTTGTTTTAAGGGCCAAAATAATTACTAGACAGATAGAATAAGTATAATAAAACATATTTTTTAGCTAAAAACACATTACCATTGAGAACTATTTAATATTTACAGGCTTTTTTTCCCTGTTGTCTTGTACTACAGAGAGGAGCAAGATGATTACAGTAAATGTAACTCCATAAGTTTGTTTTATTTAAATAATCCTTAAAATCCTATGTAGCTTATTTCCTATTTCATTAGGTTTTTTAGTGCAGTGTAAATATTCCGTTTTCTGTTTGAGCCTGAGTTTGAAAAAAAGCCCAGCATGAATTATTTTATGATAATGAGAGAGACACAGTGTGTTCATTTTATACAAGCACTTTTGGATACTTGACCAAGACTCAGATTGGTCAGCTGGTCTTCTAAAACTGACTTACACTGTATCAGTCGTGCCCTCCCAAGACTCAACTTTTTTTCCCTGTGTCCCAGTTTCATTGGGATTTTGTTTCAGTTTGTGGCCAGCCATGGTGATCAAGGCCATTAGCAGCTAAATCCATGGCAGCTGACCCAGGCTGGCCCACAGGTGTGTTCTATATCATTAACAATCAAGTTCACTATAAAAGGGAGGGCTTAGGGAGGAGAGATGGAGCTGTTTTTGCTCTTCTTCTGTCTCCATTTTTCTTATTGCCAATGACTGGTATTCCTGGAACCTGCTGCAACCCTGTAGCTAAGTATACTTTTTGAGTGTTTTTGTGTTATTGCTGATGCTGATTTCTGTATTTTATTAAATCTGTTCAATTTTAACCCATGAGTCTCCCTCTTTTTCCTAATTTCCTTCCTTGGTTAGGGAAGGGACACTGGGTAAGAGAAAAACTGCTATTGTTTAGCCCTGGGTGCGGGCTAAATGAAGACACACTGAACACTATAAATCTTTCATTTTAACACTGGGTGAATGTGCTTCCAAAATCTTAGTATCCAAATTAATGTTTGGGTTTGTACTTTTTTTTTTCTTTAAGAAACTGTTTTGTCTTGAGTCTGATTGGCTAGAGCTGCTGAGAGAGATGAATCTGTACTTCAGTTAATAAAGCTGCAGACCTTCACAACTTGTCTCTCATTTCCATGTTGAAATTGCACTGATATTGAACAACACTACATATTACCTTCAGCTACCATTTTGCTTCCTTTTAATGTCACACTATGAAAGCAGTACAAATGGCTAGTTCCTTATTTGCTCATCAGTCTCATATTTGGTCACAGAGGTAACACCAACTTATTACCTATGTCATTCCAGTGATGAGCTGGTAGAAATCCAGTTTAATAGCAGAAGATCCAAAAAAAAAGCAGAGCTTCCTTTTGGCTACAAAGAACACTTTTCCTGAACATGGTAAAATCAAATTCCTTTCAAGGTTACGTATTGCTGATCATCATTATACTAATGGAGAATCTTTTACATAGAATTAAAACCAGCTGTAATACATAGTAGCTTTCTCTGACTCACTGGCACTCCTCCATTTCTGAGCTGAAAATGCTGTATGAGAGTCATGCCTTTTTGTAATTTTTTGAAGACATCTGTGCTGGTTTTGGCTGGGATAGAGTTAGTTTTCTTCATAATGGCTTGTATGGGGCTAAGTTTTGGATTTATGCTGAGAATGTTGTTGATAATATAGAGACGTTTTAGTTATTGCTGAATAGTGCTTGCACAGAGTCAAGGCCTTTTCTACTTCTCACACCACCCCACCTGGTAGGCTGGGGGTGCACAAGAAGTTGGGAGGGAACACAGCTGGGACAGCTGACCTCAATTGAACAAAGGGATATCCCATACCATATGTTGTCATGCTCAGCATATAAAGCTGTGGGAAGAAGGAAGGGGGGATGTGCGGAGTGATGGTGTTTGTCTTCCCAAGTAACTGTTACGCATGATGGAGCCCTGCTTTCCTGGAGATGTCTGAACACCTGCCTGCTGATGGGAAATGGTGAATGAATTCTTTATTTTTCTTTGCTTGCGCATGCAGCTTTTGCTTTCCCTATTAAACTGTCTTTATCTCAATACATGAATTTTCTCACTTTTACCCTTCCTATTCTTTCCCCCATCCCACCAGGGGAGGGTGAGCGAGCAGCTGTGTGGTGCTTAGTTGCCAGCTGGGGTTAAATCACAACAGACCTTAAGTGTTTTGCAACCAAATAATAATAATAAAAAAATCTTATTTTAGAACAATTAATATTGTTTTGCAGACACAGTGCGGCTTAGATACTTCCTCACAAGAGAAGAAAACAATGTCCCTTAAGCATCTTCTAGATGGCACTTCTCAGAAAGACCTGAGAAGTCACTCATTTGAAATAATAGGTTAAATAATAGCTTATTTGTGACTTCAAGTCTAGTAGAAAATGTTGGAGGATATTTTGCTTTTTTTTTGATGAAAATAAAGCCTTACATGCTCAAAAATTTCTACAGAAAATGTTTGTTTCACCTCAGTCATTTTAAATCTCAATGAGAGAAGTGAAAATCAGAAAATACAGTAATCCATATTACACAGATGAAGTTTTTAAACCTCTTATTTTTTCTTTTCTGGAGTGACCACCATGGTCTTCATGAGAAAACAAATAAAATGGAGGACATTTCTCCTCCACAAATCTGGTCTTCATAGAATATGTTTTTGTGCTAAAGAAGGCAGAGTCTGTGATATTGATCCAGACTTCAGTTAATCCTTTTTGTTGCAGAGGCACTATCCTCTATAAGACTGCCATTTCTTCCTTTCAGACTTGTACCTGGTCTCCTCCTTTTTACCTCTCTTCATTTCTTACTATCTGTCACGGTTTAAAGCTGGGCTGGCGATTAAACCTGCAGCAGACGCTCTCTGTTAACCCTCCCCCCTCCACCTGAAGGGAAAGGGAAAAGGGAGAGAGACTTACGGGTTGGAAAGTTAAAACAGTTTTAATAAACCTATAATAATGAAAAAGAGTATAATAATAATATTGGAATAATCAAATATATACAAATATATATACAAAACCAAGATCGAGCTCCCCCGATGTCGGCAACGTCACCACCGGCACTGCAGGGCAGGCTCCGGGAAGGCCCAGGCTGGGCCTAGCGACGGTCGAGAGCTGGATTCAGGGATGCACGGATCGGGATCGGGGGCAGCAGGAAAACAGTCGGAGTCCTCCTTGGACACCGGCCATAGCAGAAAAAGCAAGAGCGAGCAAGAGTAGCGAGACCCTCGTGATCCCCCCGCTTTATACCGAGAATGACGTGTATGGGATGGAATACCCTCGTTGGTCAATTTTGGGTCACCTGCCCTGTCTGCTCCCCGTTGCAGCTGCGACCCCCCTTCGGCTTTTCACTTGTAAGCAGTGAGGAATTCAGCGGTGACCTTGGTTTCTCTAAAAAAAAAATACAGCAAGAGCCTTACTGCACAACATCCCTACCGGTGCCTCAGCGATAACTACAAACTTCGAGCGTTATCAGTCCTGGAAGCAGACACTGTCTGCAAAAACATGCAGTTAGTTTCAGAAAGTGCAGTTATTTAGAGGAGACTTAGCTGAAAGTAAAAATCACTGAAAGGAAAATCGGCCTGGTTTAGGCCAAACCAGGACATTCCACCCCTTATTCCATACCATTCACGTCATACTCAGATCACCACTAACTTTTCATTTTAAAATATATACAGATAACATTAGTTTATGATTCATCTCTATACAGAAAAAAAAAAGTTCATCAAGTTCATTTAGTTCAGGATTGTGGGTTTCCATCTGGCTAGGAGTCTCTCAGGGCAGGAGACATAGTATGAGTTTTGTCACGGTTCATGCCCACGGGTTGCAGGTTAAAGATGTCAGTCTCGAGGAGGTTACTGGACACCACTTGCAGCTAGCTCCGGTCTCATCACCACTGCTTCAACCTGAAAGACACTTATGAACACTGTTAGTATTATGCAGCAATTAACATCATACAGTTCAGAATTAAGTATTCTCACCCAAGATCAGATCACCTTCAGGGACACATCGGACTCCACCATCCTGCAGCATCACCCACCAAGTACATCCAGGTCCTTGAGCAAAAGCAATCCCATGAATGGGTTTACCTTTGCCCGTAGCAGGAAGAACCCAGACAGTTTTTCCCAATAGATTCCTTTCATGCACCACTGGGACTTTATCTCCTTCTACTGTATGTAAAAGGTCTGACTGAGCAGGGCCAGCTCGGTTGATGGATCCTCTGGTGTTAACTAGCCAGGTAGCTTGTGCCAAACGCTTATCCCAGTTTTTAAAGGTTCCACCCCCCATTGCTTTTAGGGTAGTTTTTAACAGCCCATTATACCGTTCAATTTTCCCAGATGCTGGTGCATGATAGGGGATGTGATATACCCATTCGATGCCATGCTCTTTGGCCCAGTTATCTATGAGACTGTTTTTGAAATGAGTACCATTGTCCGACTCAGTTCTCTCTGGTGTGCCATGTCGCCACAAGATTTGCTTTTCAAGGCCCAGAATAGTGTTCCGGGCAGTGGCATGGGGCACAGAGTATGTTTCCAGCCATCCGGTGGTTGCCTCCACCATGGTAAGCACATAGCGTTTACCCTGGCGGGTTTGAGGGAGTGTGATATAGTCAATTTGCCAGGCCTCCCCATATTTATATTTCAACCACCGCCCCCCATACCACAAAGGTTTTAACCGTTTGGCTTGCTTAATTGCGGCGCATGTTTCACAATCATGGATAACCTGTGCAATAGAGTCCATAGTTAAGTCCACCCCTCGGTCACGAGCCCATCTGTATGTTGCATCTCTTCCTTGATGACCTGAAGTGTCATGAGCCCACCGAGCTAAAAATAGTTCACCTTTATGTTCCCAGTCCAAATCTATTTGGAACACTTTAGCAGCCTGATCTGCTTGTTGGTTGTTTCGATGTTCCTCAGTTGCCCGACTTTTAGGTACGTGGGCATCTACATGACGTACCTTCACGACTAGTTTCTCTAGCCGAGTAGCAATATCTTGCCACAGTTCAGCAGCCCAAATAGGTTTACCTTTACGCTGCCAGTTGCTTCGCTTCCACTGCTTTAGCCACCCCCACAAGGCATTTGCCACCATCCATGAGTCAGTATAAACATACAGCCTTGGCCACTTTTCTCGTTCAGCAATGTCTAAAGCCAGCTGGATGGCTTTTACCTCTGCAAATTGACTTGATTCACCTTGTCCTTCTGTGGCTTCTGTGATTCGTCGTATAGGACTCCATACAGCAGCTTTCCACTTCCGATGCTTTCCTACAAGACGGCAGGATCCATCGGTGAACAGGGCATACTGCTTCTCATCCTCTGGTAGTTCATTATATGGTGGGGCTTCTTCAGCACGTGTCACCTCCTTTTCTGGTGGCATTCTGAAGTCTTTGCCTTCTGGCCAGTCCATGATCACTTCTAAGATTCCTGGGCGATTAGGGTTTCCTATTCGAGCCCTCTGTGTAATTAATGCAATCCATTTACTCCATGTAGCATCAGTTGCATGATGGGTAGTGGGAACCTTACCCTTGAACATCCAGCCTAGTACTGGTAATCGAGGTGCCAGGAGAAGTTGTGCTTCAGTACCAATTACCTCTGAGGCAGCTCTAACTCCTTCATATGCTGCCAGTATCTCTTTTTCAGTTGGGGTGTAATTGGCCTCGGAACCCTTGTATCCTCGACTCCAAAATCCTAGGGGTCGACCTCGAGTCTCCCCTAGTACTTTCTGCCAGAGGCTCCAGGTAGGACCATTGTCCCCAGCTGCGGTGTAGAGCACATTTTTAACATCTTGTCCCGTACGGACTGGTCCAAGGGCTACTGCATGCACAATCTCTTGTTTAATCTGTTCAAAGGCCTGTCGTTGTTCAGGACCCCACTGAAAATCATTCTTCTTTCTGGTCACTTGATAAAGAGGGCGTACAATCTGGCTGTAATCTGGAATATGCATTCTCCAGAAACCCACAACGCCTAAGAAGGCTTGTGTTTCCTTTTTGTTAGTTGGTGGGGACATAGCTGTTATTTTGTTGATCACCTCTATCGGGATCTGGCGACGCCCATCTTGCCATTTAATCCCTAAAAACTGGATCTCCCGGGCAGGTCCCTTGACCTTGCCTCTTTTTATGGCAAAACCAGCTTTCAGAAGAATTTGGATTATTTTCTCCCCTTTTTCAAAAACTTCTGCTGCTGTATCACCCCACACAATGATGTCATCAATGTATTGCAAATGTTCTGGAGCTCCACCCTTTTCTAGTGCAGTCTGGATCAGTCCATGGCAAATAGTAGGACTGTGTTTCCACCCCTGGGGCAGTCGATTCCAGGTGTACTGGATACCTCTCCAGGTAAAAGCAAACTGTGGCCTGCACTTTGGTGCCAAAGGAATAGAGAAAAATGCATTAGCAATGTCTATGGTGGCATACCACTTGGCTGCCTTTGACTCCAGTTCGTATTGAAGTTCTAGCATGTCTGGCACAGCAGCACTCAGAGGTGGCGTAACTTCATTTAGGCCACGATAGTCCACAGTTAATCTCCATTCTCCATCAGACTTTCGCACTGGCCATATAGGACTATTAAAGGGTGAGCGAGTCTTGCCAATCACTCCTTGATTTTCTAATTGTCTAATCAGTTTATGAATGGGGATCAGGGAGTCTTGATTGGTGCGATATTGTCGTCGATGCACCGTGGTAGTAGCAATTGGCACCTGTTGTTCTTCAACCTTCAGCAACCCCACAACAGAAGGATCCTCTGAGAGGCCAGGCAAGATAGACAGCTGTTTAATGTCCTCAGTCTCTACAGCTGCTACACCAAAGGCCCATCTATACCCTTTTGGGTCCTTAAAATACCCCCTCTTGAGGTAGTCTATGCCAAGGATGCACGGAGCATCTGGGCCAGTCACAATGGGGTGCTTTTTCCATTCATTTTTAGTTAGGCTCACTTCGGCTTCCAATACAGATAACACTTGAGATCCTCCTGTTACTCCTGAAATACTGATAGATTCTGCCCCTTTATGATCCGATGGCATTAGGGTGCACTGTGCACCAGTGTCTACCAAGGCTCGATACCTTTGTGGTTTTGATGTGCCAGGCCATCGAATCCACACAGTCCAATAAACTCTGTTGTCCCTTTCCTCCACCTGGCTGGAGGCAGGGCCCCCCTAATCAAGAAATGGATTTGTGCTGCTCACAGGGACTGGACCTTCATTTCTCCTATTCACACTTTGGAAAAAGGAATTTGAGGCCCATCTACCCTGACTGGGGTCCTGCTCACTGGTAACTGGAGCAGCCATCCTCCTAGAAAAATTCTCTCTGGTATTTCTTTTAGCTTGCAACTCACGTACTCGTGCCTGTAGGGTACTGGTAGGTTGTCCATGCCATCTGTTCATGTCTTCCCCATAACCACGCAGGGCAAACCACAGGATACCTCGTGATGTGTTCCGTTTCCTTTGAGCTGGTCCTGTAGGAGGGCGTTTTCTCTTAACGGCTGCAACGCGTGCCTGTGTAGGTAGAGAGTCAAGTTTATTCTCGATCCTGGACAGTTTGTCTGACAGTTGTTTAAATGAGTCCTTGTTTTCCTTTGTCAGTTTTTCCACAGCCAAGACACGGGCCTGCAGTGGGGAAGAAATACTATCTTCATACTGTCGCATACAGTTAGCCATTTCATCCACACTAGGTCGTGCCATAGCATTTTCTCCCTAGACTAATATTGACAATGTATGGGTATATGTCGGTGGAGCATTCTTCACAACCTTCCGGAACATGGATCGGTTGCATTCCACTTCATCAGGATCTACAGGATCTACAATTTCCCGTGGGTGTCTATAAATGATCTCTTGCACAGCTAGTTGTCTAAGGTAGTTAATACCTTTTTCTATAGTGGTCCATTTGCTCAGGTGGCTCATAACATCATCTTTATAGGGATACCTGCTCTTTACAGCTGACAAGAGTCGCCTCCAGAGACTGATAGTGTTTGACTTTCTTGCAAGCGCCTTATCAATACCACCATCTCTGGACAGGGATCCCAACTGTCTGGCTTCTCTGCCGTCTAATTGCATGCTATCCGCCCCATTATCCCAGCATCGGAGCAGCCAGGTAATAATTGGCTCACCATCATAACGGCTGAAATCTTTCCTTATATTTCTCAGGTCCTTCAGGGATAAGGAGTGGTAGGTTATCTCTACATCCGAGTCCTCCTCCTGTGATTGTTCTGCTTTAGAACGACCTTTCTTCTGTGATGGGTCTGCTTTAAAATGACGATCAAGGGAACCCCCATCTGTGTCGGGCCCTGACTCTGCCTGAGAAGGGCCCTCACCTGGGTCATGTGATGGCTCTGCCTTAGAAGGCTCTGAGTCATCATCCTCCTCTTCACGAGCTGATTTCTTTCGGTATTTCTTCCTGGTTACAGGAGCAATTGGTACAGATTCGTTAGATGCTGGGGTCTGAGTAGATGCAGTGGCTGTTTTGGGAGTGCTGAGACTCGTTAGAGTCTGAGTAGCTGCAGTGGCCATCTTGGGGGGTGTAGCAGCTGTGGTGCAGGCTGCTGAGGTTTCAGTGGATTTAGTGGCTGTAGCGGCAGCACATGCTGTAGGATCTGAGGTGGCTGCACAACACCTACAACTGTCCCTGCACCGATATTTAATCTTATCCCACATCAGAAACACATTCAGGACAACCGAAAATAAAAACATGCCACCTAGACAGCACCATCCTAATTTCACAAAATCTAGAGGAACCAGCTTGGCAGAAAAGGAGAAGGTACTATTTCCTGAAGTAAAACTGGAAGTGTAATCATTAACAGAATCAGCTAAAGGACGCCTGGAGCGTGCAGATGAAGTCGCTGCTACTGATTCGCGATTAAAACTGCCCATCATTGTGTTATAGAGATAAGAGATCGGAATAGTAACTGCCCAGTTTATCACAGCATAAATCAGTATCAAACCCCATACCAAAACAATACATTTCGGCCAGCGCCCACTGCTAAACCGCATGTAAACATTCATAAGAAGCAAACAATAACACAGTGCCCACGGCAGGTAAGGCATCATTGCAATACTCAACTGTGAAAGAAACTCTATAAAAAGACGAGATAACACAGTACTCAAAAATGACATCAGCATCTTCCCTATCTGTTTTAATTTCCAACCCCTCGTAAATCTCAAAGGAAGAAATCTGATACTCTCTCAGTTGAGCTCTCCGGGTCTCCTCCCGCCGGAGCTGGGATTCGACTTATCAGAGGAACCTGTTGGAGCTTCTCTCGAGCCCCACGTTGGGCGCCAATAAATCTGTCACGGTTTAAAGCTGGGCTGGCGATTAAACCTGCAGCAGACGCTCTCTGTTAACCCTCCCCCCTCCACCTGAAGGGAAAGGGAAAGGGAAAAGGGAGAGAGACTTACGGGTTGGAAAGTTAAAACAGTTTTAATAAACCTATAATAATGAAAAAGAGTATAATAATAATATTGGAATAATCAAATATATACAAATATATATACAAAACCAAGATCGAGCTCCCCCGATGTCGGCAACGTCACCACCGGCACTGCAGGGCAGGCTCCGGGAAGGCCCAGGCTGGGCCTAGCGACGGTCGAGAGCTGGATTCAGGGATGCACGGATCGGGATCGGGGGCAGCAGGAAAACAGTCGGAGTCCTCCTTGGACACCGGCCATAGCAGAAAAAGCAAGAGCGAGCAAGAGTAGCGAGACCCTCGTGATCCCCCCGCTTTATACCGAGAATGACGTGTATGGGATGGAATACCCTCGTTGGTCAATTTTGGGTCACCTGCCCTGTCTGCTCCCCGCTGCAGCTGCGACCCCCCTTCGGCTTTTCACTTGTAAGCAGTGAGGAATTCAGCGGTGACCTTGGTTTCTCTAAAAAAAAAATACAGCAAGAGCCTTACTGCACAACATCCCTACCGGTGCCTCAGCGATAACTACAAACTTCGAGCGTTATCAGTCCTGGAAGCAGACACTGTCTGCAAAAACATGCAGTTAGTTTCAGAAAGTGCAGTTATTTAGAGGAGACTTAGCTGAAAGTAAAAATCACTGAAAGGAAAATCGGCCTGGTTTAGGCCAAACCAGGACACTATCCTTGATTTCTAACTACAGCTTCTGAACCTAATACTTATGGCAGATTTTGTATGTCAGCTATTATCCCCACTTTGCCCTAACTTAGCATGAGATTTGGACACCTAATAACAAATTTAAATCCATTTTTACATAGAACAAAAATTGTTGTTTTGATATTCCTGGTGCCTTTTCCACCCCCATCAGCACTCTGCAAACCTTTCTCCTTTTGTGATCCAGGACAATCAACCAATTTTTCAGTCAGTTGGTAAATTTCCACTTGGTCTCTTTCCTTATTGCTTCACTCTCCTCCTGTGTCCAAAAGTCCATCTTTAGGAGTTTCTCTTTCCATTTTAACTCAAAAATTGTCACATTGTGTTATATCAGTAAAATATTAAAATTATATTTCAGATCATGGATCTGTTTTACAGATTCAGATTTAGTCAGAGGTTCTAAGGTAAAAAAGAGGTAGATCCCACAATTTCCAAATTATAAGTATTCACCACCTTTTGAGTCTGCACATTAAATAATAATTACCTGGATAAGTACTTGGCTGGAATGGGACACAAATGAGCTCTTTACTTTGCATTTTACCTTTTTTTTTCATTTTTGAACACCATATTTTCAAGTAGGCTCTAGTGATGGGATTAACTTAAAACAGTGCCAATGCCTCTTCTACCAGTATGTTCCTCAAATGATATTCAGAACGTTTTCCAGACTTGAACTTTTTCATAATTCAGTTTTACTATATCTTTCCCTCCTTAATGTGAGGGTAAATGTGTGTATGTGTGTACATATATAATTACCTTAGATAAATAGCCTCCCTTGTTCTATACTGCCCAGTTTGCAGCCAGGGCCACCATTACCCAGCTTTACAAAGCCAAAAGAAAGTGTTTCCTTGGCAACAGAAGCCCTGTAAAACCTCACAGAATACCTGTGTTTTCCACCCAAGTTTCATTCTGGTAGATGCTGGAAAACTGGTTTTCTACTTCATTATCTGACTCAAAATAGGTGAATTATGGGGAGGGAATATAGCTACATCTGAAGACCCACAGCAGACTAAAAAACTGACTATCTCTCAAAGTATTTGATCCTTTTCTAGTTAACAGGGATTAGCATTTTACCAACGAAGCGTATATTTTCATCAGACCTCTTGGTGAAATCTTTGGCAGTCAGTAACATTATTTAAACCTGAAAAAATCCAGCTAGGTATAGTTGCAACTTACACAGTGTGAAATGACAATGCATTACTGACACTGCAGCTCTGTTGTCACCTTTCTCATCAGCCAGAATTCATAATTCATAAAGCATAGTAATATAAAAGGGCAATGTGCCTGAGAGCTTGAGAAAATTACTGTCAACTTCTAAATTTTTAAAATTATACATTTTCTTGATTGGTTTGACTCTTTCAGAAATGGAGGTTTTTTTCCTTTTCTTCCTTCTCTCTTTTAAGCCTCCTACTAATCTGCAACTGTGTTATGTCTAATAAAATCAAGGTTTACCATACATAACACCTATATACTATACTGTCTCTGTGGTGCTATTTCTTGGCTCCTATTGTATCCCAGCCTCTGTTTTAATTATTGTCCTCTGTTGTAAAGTATTCCTATTAAGAAGTTTAGGTCTCAAAAGTAGTTCTATTAAGACAGCAAAGTGCATTGCTAAATACAGTTCTGAGGAATTACTGTTTCACATATGAGGTGTTACCTAAAGGTCTCAATATAGTTATTGATATTTGTTCTCAGAAGCATCTTGCTTCAGCAAAGTAATATGTTTCAAGCTTTTTATATATGCTGGATAAAAGCCAGAATAATTATGTTTTATAGATTTTCTTCAGGCGTCATTATTGTTTGTTATTTGTTCAGTCAGGTCCATTGTTTTGCTAAATGTACTTTACTTATTACTGTAAGAGAAAAAAATGAAATGTGTCATACACTTCATTCTAAGTTTGGCATACATAAGATGTTCCTTAAACAAAAAAGATGTTTTACTGACACAATCACTATATTTTACTTATTCTGACTTCAGTTCCAATGGTTATCTCACAGGTTTATATTTAGGCACCTTCAGTTCCCAAGCAGGCAATTCTCAGTAACTGATGATGTTATGGAAAGCACTAACTTTCCTGTTAGCAAGAATGTTACAACTGTTGATAGTTTTTGAGCTGTATGACTTGTTAACTGGGGAGGTCAGATCTTAGCTTTCAAAAATAGTTTGTGCCTTGGTCATAGACTTGAACCCAAAGCTTATTAATTTCCTGTGAACATGAATAATACCAAATTAGATTCCTGGACTTTGATATTATGTATATTATTCCCAAGATTTTTAGAGTAGAGTTAGCAAATAATGGCTAAACTGGTGGGTCTCTACAGGCTTATACAATCTGTTCAGAATCTGATTTTGACCATTCCAGGATAAGAGCAATTGAAACAACTTTTTGTTCATGACCATTATGTTGGCAGGTTGTGCTTATGTGCTGATGAAGTCAGTCTGAGCTTCAAACTGTTAGAGGTACTTGCAAAAGGTAACTGAAGGCTTTTTTTATATGTGTGATATTTCAACATTATCAGATGTCTTCTCCTCTAAAAATTTTCTCAAGCCTTATCCCTCTGTTGGTATGGATGTCTTACACAGCTTGAGGCAAATGTATCATAGCCCTTGTACCTGAGAGAATTCTTTTCATCAGAAATTAAATGTTTTAAAGAGTTCAAGTTATTACATTGATAACATTCAGTTAAACCATTTTAACTCTTGGAGATCATCATTAAGCCATGAGACTTCATACTGAAACAGCCAAAATTAAAACTTTTTGATCAGTATACAGGTTGAAAAATATTCAGTGAAGTTCTGTACAAAACATCCATACAGAAAATTGCAGTCAACTTACTTTCAGAGCAATTCTAGCCCAAGTTCAGACCTATTAGTCCATTTGTCCATTTTTGTTATTTTTAGATATCTGTCATCTTGTCCTCCAAGGCTCAAAGCAATAAAATATAAACATAGCAATCTCATCAAAAGAGCAGTGGTGTCCTTCCTTGGGACACAGCTCAGACTGGAATGTAGCTACAAGAATCTATCCGGATCCTTATGAAGTGCCAGATGTTTGATGGAGACGGTCATGTTCCACTTAGTGAAAGTGAAGTAAATTCTAAATTTCTCTTCCAAGATGAGTGAGCTGGTGGTCCTTTTTACAGGTTTCCTGGGTTGTCTGTGGAGACAAATGAGACTTACAAAATCAGGCTCTTAGGTCATGTAAAATGTTGAAAAGTTGCAACTTACTTTGGATTTTAGTTTCAGATAACCAGAAGTAAGTATTGAGAAGAAAATGAGATATAAAAGTGAGTGAAATTGATAATGGAGAACTTTAAAAAGGAAGCTGAGCTTCTATTGAAAGGGTCTTCAGAGACTAAATTAGTGCACAACTTTTATTAGAACAGGCTAGAATTAATTTTAGATGTGCAAAATTAGACTAAGAGTCACCTATGAATGTATGTCCATATTTCGAAGAGAAAAAGAGATTTACAGTATTCAATAGTACTCATATAACAAAACAATGCAAACTAAACAAATGAATGGCATTGCTGTCTTTCCCTGTTGTCTTTTTCTAGTGTTGATTTTCTTCTCAAGGATCATAAACATTTTGTGGAAAGGAGATGTAAAAGTGCTTTTCAAATGTCACTGGATCTTGATTCCTGTATTCATAATATAATTCTGTTTGTAAAACTAATAAATTGCACTTTTTAACCATTTGTTTTGGGGTATATCCTGAGTGACATGTTTATTCTACTACAATAATATAAAACGCTTCAGCACATACATTGAGACAATTAGGAGGGGAAGAGATGTGTGCTTCGTTGCATCCCATCATGAAACCAGGACAAATTTAGAGCTCCTAACCCAAGAAGCATTCCTGAGTCTCTCTTTGTAGACATAACCAGAGAAAGAATAGCTTCTCAAAGGAGCATCTAATTTGGATGCTTGCTGTGAATTGCCTTCTGTCAGACTCTATGTTCCTCTTCTCTGAGTACCTGCAAATCTTTGGAAACTATCCTCTTAATTTAGGTGCATGAGTTATTTTGCTTAAAGCTAGATGGGGAATACTGCACTGGGAACAGGGTTTGACCATGCAGATCTAAAATACAATTCTTCTAGAGTCTCTTGTACCCAGTATCCTGAAAGTCTTTGTCCTTATCTGAACTAGAGTGTATTAGATAAACTTGTCACAGATCAGCTGAACTGATTGTGATTGGAGTATGTTAAAACACACAAGGCTACAACAGTTCACAAGTATGGGATCTGGGGCTTGTATAACTTATTTTTTTTTTTAATATGACAGTGTAATTCATTAGTAAAAGTAAAGATAAAACAATGAAAATAATTTCCATTTGTGATTTTTGCAACATCTCTGCATAACTACATACAGGAAAATAAAAGCTTTGGCCAAGTTCAAAATTTCAAGTTACCAGAAATTAGAAAGGATTACATGCATAAAAATCAGAATAAACATGAACATGTATATTCTGTAAAAACACAGAAAGAGATTCAAAATACAACCTCCCTTGAATTTGTATCTTTCATAGATGATGCATTTCCTATTCTGCCTTACAGAAGTTGACATATCTTTTTGCGAGTTAAAAGTAGGAGCCTTGTTGTGATACTGTTTTCAAAGAATAAGACACTTGATGCTTTTCTTTCAAAGCAGATTTTTTTCAGTCAGCTTTGCTTATATTTTCAGCAGCACTTGACATATGTTCAGAGAAAATACTTGGTGACAGGAAAGTCTGACTCTGAGTATCAGAAAGAGACACAACTGTGTTCTCATTTACCAAAAAATGTAAAGGTTCTTACCTTGTAGTTTACGCTCTTCTGTCATGCAATAATTCTTTTCTGACAAGAACATAAGTCTCTGTAGATCCTTCCTTACCCTCTCCAGATGTCAAGATCTTAAATCCTTTCATTTTTTCCACTGTTTTCCCCCCTCTCTCCTTTTTTTAGCATCTGAATGCAATCACGGATGCAAAGCTGTATGACTCTCATAATTTAATAGATTCAAATCTGTCATCACTATGTCCAAGCATCCAGTTGCAGACTAAATTCTCTTTATTATCCATTTTTATTAGTCTCACAATCAAACTTTTTTATTTTCTATGATAGAAATTACATTATTTAAAGTCAATTAATATTTCATACTTTCATAACGTGTATATGCACCAACATCAAAGCAATGTAAAGGATGTTCTAGGAAGAACAGAAAGTGTCAAGCAATGCCAAAAGAAAATAAGCATGATGCCAAAACTTGTCAGGTACCTAATGCTCATAGGGACCACTGTGATTAACATTAAGATGAAACATTCAACAGGAAAAAAATGCACTCTGTTATTTCTTAGATAATTCAAGAATCAGAGCACCACCTCTTGCTGGTTACAACAGATTGCATAGTTGAAATACCACTTTCACTGATTATGCAATTAATGCTTTCTATGAAGAGTACTTTGAGACATATGAATTAGGAGCCAAAGTGTATTGTGAGATGGCTTTTAACAGGAAGAGCTGTGAATAAATAACAGGTGGCTGACTATGCTATATATGTTATCTATATAATGAGGTAGATGCTGATTTTTTATTTTTGATTCTTGAATGCAATGGCTATGCTGGGGCTAACTTTAAGTATGGAAGAAATTGATGGGCAACCTAGACTTCAGGACAACATCCAAAAAGACAGAAAAATTATTCCTAAGCAGCAGTCGATCAGTTACGAAAAGGACATCAAAAGATGAACCTGTGCTGTTAGAATAATCTACTTGTATCAGATGCAGCTTTGGTAGCCTTTTTGGTAAGCCACTCTATTCAGGAATGTGAGCAGTTGGAGTCTTAAAGAATATCCACCTCAAAATGCACTGTAAAGTTCTGGTAAGACTATTTAAAAACAAGAACAGGCTTCGGATTCAAGTTATTTCCGAAAACATCAATAAAATTTGAATGTAGGTCTTAAATTTTTCTGTTTCATACACATCTATTCATTATTTCTTAAAAAACCCTAGATTAGTCTAGTGTATGATGCTTTTTGTTCAAACCCTGATAGCCCATATCAAATTTGCTGTGAGTTATCACTTAGCCTTAACTCTAATTAAAATAATGCTTCAGAGAAACTTATCAAACAAATCTCTTCTTACAGAAATGATATGAACTAAAACATCAAAAAAATTATACATGTAAATAAGGTTTTCTAAGCTCATGCTTCAAGTATCAAACAGTTTTTGGAATGCTTTTTAGAAGTTGTAAGGCAATTGAGAACCCTGGGATAACAGCCACCACACTGAAACATGAGGAGCCTGGGAGTAAGTGATTTTCACAGCACCATTCTTTTGACACGGAGCTCAAACCTAAGCTACCCCGTTGGAGGGCTATCTGTTGTTTTTGAGAAATATGCATCATCATTAACATTTTCTTAAAGTTTCTGTATGAAACTCATCTCAAAACAAATTTACAGGAGGTCTTATGAATTGCATTAAAAATACAGAGGACATGGAAAAGTGTTTTTTTTTTCCCCTTTCAGGTCCTTTCATAACAATGCTGTAGCCTAACCCAAAGTGAGGATAGCCTTTATTGTAAGTACATATTCCCACAATACCTTTCTGTGAATGGCCAATTTAAGCAGCAGAAGGCAAAACAAGTCTGTGCTCCTAAGAAGATATGTAGTAAATCGGTGCTCCTTTGATTTGTTAGGTACCTTACCTATTTTGTTTTTCTCTTTTTTCTTTGTTCTGATTATTTGTAGGATTAACTTTTTTCTGGGGAGTGGTTTAAGATTAACATGATTGCTGCTAATCTAGAATGTGTTAGAATCCCTGAGTGAGAAGTACTGCATAAGTGAGTAGTAATACTGGTTGTTGTGATAGCTCATTGAAAAGGGTTAAGGTACAATGTCTTTGTTCTTACTGGTAAAAATCTCTATGTTATTATTATTCATAGCCGGAAGGTACAATCAATCTAATGTGAAAGACTTTAAATATTTCTTTTATTGCACTATAGGATTAGGTGGGGGTGTTTTTGAACTTTGTTTTTAGCTTACTTATCCTGTGGCCCTTTCTGAGTGGTAGAACTGTAAAAGATGACTGAGCTTTCCTGCACAGGGATTACATTTATTTACGTGTGTAAAGTTTGCTGCCCATTGATCTGTGTTCCTTGGGCCTTACAGCAACTGGGTCATACATGTCTATGGCATCAATGCAATTCCGACAATTCGAGTGGTTACCTAGACAAATACCTGTGATGCATTGTTTCTTATGAAAGCCTATGTGTTGATCTGTTAAGAAAAAACACAATTCTTCATGAACAGAAAGTTATTTGCTGTTAATTGTCTGCTTTGAGAACTCTTTGCAGTTCTTGAACTGTCTCTCATAATACATAATATAACATAGTACCGGTTATCTATAGCTTCTCAAGATTAATTGCCCTATTGACAATGAGCTCATTTTTTGTTTACTACAGAAATGAAACAACTCACCCGCAAACAATTGCTTCATAGAAATTACTTGCTTAGTTATCACTATAGCTTTTTCCTGGAATATTTCCACTTGTTGCAGTGGAGTTACTCCAGGAATTTGCCAAATACTGAAAGACTGAGATTTATGTGTGTGTGTATGTGCATGCCACAGAGTAAAAAAGAAAACATACTGTCTTTTAATTAGTAGGAAGTGTGTGTTTTTCTGGTTCTCTTCTTTTAACCCTTATTATTGTCACAAAATTTACTAATTGCCTGCCTTGAGAACTGTGTTAGAGAGGTTCCCTCAAATCCCCAAATATTCTTTGCATTCTTGTTTTCCTGAGAGAAAAATAAATCCAAAGATTCTCTGAAAGGAGAACTTCCTTACAGCCTTCAGAAGACTTCTTTGCTCCCTGGATATCAGGATACTCCGGAAGTTTTTGTTTCCACTTAAAACAATAGCTGACCCTCTGAGGGCTAAGGGGAAAAGCAAAATAATGAAATTTAGAAAACATGCGTTTCTGCATCTTGGCAAAGAACTTATGTAATCCAAATGTGATTTTAGGTCTGCTTATTATTAGCTCCAACATGCTTTTCTCTCTAAATACCAAAACCCAGCATAATTTAGGACTCTGATGTATTCTGAAGAATGTGAAATATTTTTTCCAAATGCCTACAGGTTTCAATTCTGCAGCTCTCCATCTGTTAGGAGAATGTTTGTGTTGCTGTTTTATTATTTTTATTTATTTTTCAAATATAACCCCAGCAGCCGTGCTCTCAGAAAGACCTAAACTGTCACCAAGTTCACTACGAAACATTAAAAACCCCACAAAAACTTTTATTAATTTTATTTCATTTATAATAGGTGTCTTGCTTTTTGCATTGGGATTTTATTTTCATAGGGCTTTGAAACCAGCTCAGTTCTTATTCTTAACCACATAAATGGAAGTGTTAACTAAGGAGGCAGGAAGAGAGAGACTGGGACTGTTTAGCTTGGAAAAGATCAGGCTCAGAGGGATCTCATCAGCGTCTACAAATACCTGAAGGGAAGGTGTGAACAAGAAGGAGCCAGGCTCTTTTCAGTGGTGCCCAGTGACAGGACCAGAGGCAATGGGCACAAACTGAAACACAGGATGTTTCCTCTGAACATCAGGAAACACTGTTTCACCCTGAGGGTGACTGAGCACTGGCACAGGTTGCCCAGAGAGGCTGTGGAATCTCCATCCTTGGAGATCCTCAAAAGCTGTCTAGACATGGTCCTGGGAAACCTGCTCTAGGTGGCCTTGCTTGAGCAGGGGAGTTGGATCAGATGACCTCCAGAGGTCCCTTCCAACCTCAACACTTCTGTGATTCTGAGAGTCTGTGAAATGTACCCACAGTGATCAGACAAATGGCATCAGTTCTGTTTCAGAAAATGTATAATTTCATAGGAAAAATGTATGATACATGTTCTCCCCTGATCTGTGGTCTATGTGATGGACAGCTCTTTAGAAAACTGTGAACCTGAAATCACAAAGCCAACCCACAGTCGACCTAAGACATCCAAGAGGAGTACATATCTAGCATATCACAGAATCACTCAGGTTGGAAAAGACCTCTGGGATCATCGAGTCCAACCGTTGCCCTGACACCACTGTGTCAACTAGACCATGGCACTAAGTGCCATGTACAGTCTTTTCTTAAACACATCCAGAGATGGTGACTCCACCACCTCCCTGGGCAGCCCGTTCCAATGTCTAATGACCCTTTCTGAGAAGAAATGCTTCCTAATGTCCAACCTGAACCTCCCCTGGCGAAGCTTGAGGCTATGTCCTCTTGTCCTATCGCTAGTTGCCCGGGAGAAAAGGCCGACTCCCACTTCACTACAACCTCCCTTCAGGTAGTTGTAGACTGCAATAAGGTCACCTCTGAGCCTCCTCTTTGTCAGGCTAAACAACCCCAGCTCCCTCAGCCATTCCTCGTAGGTCAGACCCTCCAGACCCTTCACCAGCTTGGTCTCCCTCCTCTGGACTCGCTCCAACACCTCAACATCTTTCTTGAAGTGTGGGACACAGAACTGAACACAGGATTCAAGTTGCGGCCTCACCAGTGCCGAGTACAGAGGGACGATCACTTCCCTAGACCGGCTGGCTACACTGTTCCTAATAGAGGCCAGGATGCCATTGGCCTTCTTGGCCACCTGGGCACACTGCTGGCTCATGTTTAGCCGACTGTCCATCAGCACCCCCAGGTCTCTTTCCACCGGGCTGCTTTCTAACCACTCTTCCCCCAGCCTGTAGAGCTGCATGGGGTTGTTGTGGCCGAAGTGTAAGACCCGGCACTTGTTCTTGTTGAACCTCATGCTGTTGGTCTTGGTCCATCTATCTAACCTGTCCAGATCCCCCTGTAGGGCCTTCCTACCCTCCAGCAGATCGACACTCCCACCCAGCTTGGTGTCATCTGCAAATTTACTGAGGGTGCACTCAATCCCTACGTCTAGATCATCTATAAAGATATTGAACAGCACCGGCCCCAGAACTGAGCCCTGGGGAACACCGCTAGTGACCAGCCGCCAGTTGGACTTTGCCCCATTCACCACCACTCTCTGGGCTCGGCCGTCCAGCCAGTTTTTAACCCATTGAAGAGTCCACCCATCCAAGCCCCGGGCAGCTAGTTTGTCTAGGAGGATGCTGTGCGAGACAGTGTCGAATGCCTTACTGAAGTCTAGATAGACTACATCCACAGCCCTGCCCTCATCTACTAAGCGGGTCACTTTGTCATAGAAGGAGATCAGGTTGGTCAAGCAGGACCTGCCTTTCATGAATCCATGTTGGCTGGCCCCGATGCCCTGATTGTCCTGCATGTGCCGTGTAATGGCACTCAGGATGATCTGTTCCATCACCTTGCCTGGCACCGAGGTCAGGCTGACAGGCCTGTAGTTCCCTGGATCATCCTTCCGACCCTTCCTGTAGATGGGCATTACATTTGCTAATTTCCAGTCAGCTGGAACTTCTCCAGCTAACCAGGACTGCCGGTAGATAATAGAGAGTGGTTTGGAAAGTTCATTTGCCAGTTCCTTCATTACTCTGGGGTGAATCCCATCCGGGCCCATAGCCTTGTGGGTGTCCAATTGGCACAGCAGGTCACTAACCGTCTCCTCCTGGATTACGGGAGGTTCACACAGCCCCCCGTCCCTAACTTCAGGCTCTGGGGGCCGAGTCTCCTGAGGACAACTGGTCTTGACATTAAAGACTGAGGCAAAGAAGGCATTGAGCACCTCTGCCTTTTCCTCCTCCCCTGACACTACACTATCCTCCTCATTCAGCAAGTGGTGGAGGCTCTCCTTGACCCTCCTTTTGCTGTTAATATATTTGTAGAAACTTTTTTTGTTATCTTTGACTGTATCAGTCAAATCAAGCTCTAATTGAGCTTTGGCCCTTCTAATCTTCTCCCTGCACAACCTGGCAACATCCCTGTAGACCTCCCAAGTTACCTGACCCTTCTTCCAGAGCAAATAGGCTCTCTTTTTTTCCTTAAGTTCTAGTCTAAGTTCCCTGTTTAACCAGGCCGGTCTTTTTCCCCGACGGCTTGTCTTCCTACACACCGGGACAGCCTGCTCCTGAATATTTAGCAATTCCTTTTTAAAGCACGTCCAGCCTTCCTGGACTCCTTTGCCCTTCAGGACCGACTCCCAAGGGACTCTGTCCACCAACCTCTTAAACAGGCTAAAGTCTGCCTGCCGGAAATCTAAGGCAGAAGTTCTGCTCTTGCCCCTCCTTACTTCCCCCACTATCGAAAACTCTAACATTTCATGGTCACTATTCCCAACACGGCCACCGACCCTCACATCTCCCACTAGTCCTTCTCTGTTCACAAACAGGTCAAGCAGGGCCCCTCCTCTAGTGGGCTCCTTTACCACTTGCATGAGGAAGTTGTACTCCGCACATTCTAGGAACCTCCTAGATTGCTTCCTCTCTGCCATGTTGTCTTTCCAGCAGACATCCGGCAAGTTGATTTCATAGCTTCTAGCTGAAATTGCAGTGCTAGGTATGTATTTTAAACTGCAGTTTACTTTTAAAATCTGTAAAATGGTTTATGTTACCTTTGACTGTAACAAACCCTACACTGTACAGGAACGAACAGGTTCAAACCCCAAGTGCAGCCTGAATTCTAGAAAAACATCCATTATCTGGCAGCAGGAAAAGGCTAGTATCTCAGAACAAGTGTAGTCAGGATCTGCTGAATCTAGAAGGGGTAAAGAAGTAACACTAACTTTCCCCCTTTTCAGGCTCCTTAACTTTATCCAGCTTCTGTTCCCCAGTGCTCACTGGTCATGGAAGAAATATGAACTCCTGAGCCCACTTGTTATACCTTGAAAGAAAGACCTATGGAGGAAAGAGAGCTGCCAGATACACCAGCTGAAAAATCTAGGCTGCACTGGTATTTAGAATTATTAATCAAAAGTAATGCCACCTGAAAAGTCTGCCTGTTACTTTTTTACTGGGTTCTGACTTTACTTGGCAAACTTCACAGTAAATAGTGGCTTAGGAAAATAGTCTTCCAAAACCTTCAGGCTTTCTAGGGTGCTGCATAACAGAAGTTGTGACACTGCCTAAAACTAAAACTATCATTTGAAGAGCTAACTGTATTGCTCCCTCCAATATATTCTAATTTCATCTTTAAGTGAATTTTAAATCAACTATGTGTTGATTTGCAATAGGCTAGGCAGGCTTGCGAGGTGATTATTGTGCCCACACTCATTTTGAAAAGAGTCATGTTGACCGTCTGGCTTTTTCATGTGTCTCAAACCCTTACCAAAAGGATAAAGGAAAGTAATATATTTTATGAGATGATTCAGACACAGGTTGTCTGCTTACTTGTACTTTGTTTTTTTAAAAAGACAAGTTTCTGGCTAATTACTGTACAAGTTTGGTAAGTAGGAAGAGCTACAGGGGCAGATAAGTTTTCTGCTTCATTAAAATTACAGCCAATATGTGGAGAATTTTTTTTCAGAATGTTCTAATGGCCAATGCAAATTTTTGGAGTGACCCAGTGTGAGAAGTAGCCAAGCACCTTAAGAGGATAAGGACTTTTTTTTTTTTTCTTTTCATGCCACTGAAATCAGTGAGACTCCGAGGAGTCTGGCACTCTTCAAGACGAAGAGTATACTTTGTCAAACTGAAGAGTTGAGGCAATCCTAATGGCATATCACAAGATATTTCTCGTGCTTAGCAAGTTGCAGATTAAAAGTACAAATGGTTATTGTCTGTGGTGAAGACTACACTGAGTGCACTTACAGTATCTCACACTTCATGAACCTTTTAACTTGAGAATGTTGTTATAGTGCTGGCAGTATTTGAAAATGAACAATGCCATCAGCACTTTATCTGTTCTTCTGTGTCAGAGTGTTAAAATTTTGTTACGGTCTATCACCTGGTGCTGCATGTGCTCTGAAAATATTTCCATGACACTTGAACAGGAAGGATGTCAGATCAAGGAATTCAGTATTGATTCTTGAGAAAAATGAAGCACCTTGTGTAGCAATTAACTGCATTTTCAGTGGTTCAGGTCTGAACAGTGACTCAATGTACTCAAATTTGGTAGCATTTATAAAACTTTCTTTTATTTGTTTTGCATGGGGTTGCTGGCACACACACTTGGGACACCAGCAATCTGGGAAATACCCCATGGGAGCAGCATGCTTGGAAAGAGATTGGAAAGAATATAAACGAATGTGCAATAAAGTAAATGTCCTTCTACCTTATTATGAATCATTCTTAAAATCAGAACTTTTTGCAGTCCTGAATTAAATCAGGTTTCTCAAAATATTGAGAAAAAAAATCTTCTTTGTGAGATCTTAAGTACTGATGAAACATCTTGCTTCAGCTGAACAGCCAGCCAGTAAGAACAGATATTCTGTAACTTTCTGGCAGATCCTCAGGATTACGTAGGACTAGACAGTGTATTATTAGCAATGACCAAAAGCACAGTGACTAGCAATTTCCTGACCTTCATTAGATTCCTTCTTCAGTCGTTTTGGAAGATTGTGATTAATTTCAAAACATTCAAATGAAAGCAGGATAGCAAACATTTTGAAGTTAATCAAAACCTGCTTTTCTGCAGTTCTGAAAGCCAGTAAGTGTTCAGTAGAGTTGCAAGTAAAGCTAGCAAATGTATGCATGCCCTCTTCCAGGTCTTGCAGTTTACCTCTCCTCTAATGCTGAGATTTTCTTTATCACTACACATACACACACATAAATGCCAGGACTGTATCATACCTAACTTCTCCAAACACAACAGGTGAAATCTGAAGAATCATCTATAATAATATCTTCTTTCCCTTCTTCTTTCACCCTGACTCCATGAAAGCTTCTGTGTCTGTTGTCTGTTCAGTTCTGAGTTGTTGAAAGCAGCCAGAGCCCAACCATTCTTCATTATCCTGTGTGTTTCAGCCCAGTATTATAATAGGGGTGCTCTTAAAAGCACAGACTGCAGAGGGAGAGGATTTGGAAACATAAGTTCCAATAATAGTTGTCGAAGCTTCTGTTTTTAAAATACACCAGCATCTTTTATTTCTTTACTATTGGCATTTCACTAATACTGTATGGAAGCTCCTTTATGACTAAATCTGAGTTGTTAAAGATGTCTAAGTTAGAGACACACAGAAACAATAGCTATATTATCAAGGGATTTCTGTAGTAAATGAACAGTTGGTGCCAAAAAGTTAAAGTGCAAATGAGTGGGAAGATTATCTTAAATCAGTGAGTTTAAGGGTTGACATCTCCAGCAGTATCTTAGGACAGACTTTGCTGTACAATAGAATAATTAAGAGGTAATAATGCTGCAGGTGCAAATGCCTGGCGTTTTGTATCTCCTACTTGCATGAATCCCATACAGTGGAATGCCTTAAGGACTGACAATGTTTTATTTAAGTAAAGCTTCCATCAACAGAAGCAGGATTAGACTTTTTTTTTTTAATCTGCCTCTACAGTGACAATTAAATAAAATGGTATACTTTATTTCACAAGGGAACTAATGTGGTAAAATCACAGAATCACAGAATGGTTAGGGTTGGAAGGGACCTCTGAAGATCATCTAGTCCAACCCCCTGCTAAAGCCCTGGCGTTTCCTTACCTCAGGAAAAGTCCCTGTGCACCAAGATCTGCTGCTCCATTGCAGGACATGCTGGCTACGGAGCAGCTCCCCTCAGCGACGTTGAATGAATTGCTGGAGGCTGCAGCGTGTGCAAATCACTGCTGGATTTGGAGTCCAAAGGCACTTGCCTCCCACTCCCAGCTGAGATAGCTGTTACACTTCTAAAGGTGATTGCTGTTGTAACTGCAGTTCTTTCAAGCTTTCAGTGGGGCAGGGACTTGGAATAAAATCTCTCGCATGCTGTGTATGCCTTAACCTTTTTGCTGAAGTGCAGTAGCTTTTTGGTCCCCATTTATGCAAAGTAGAACTACAGCAACAGAAAAGATTCAGTGTCACTCCATAACTTCAAACAACTGGAAATATACTTCATATGAAAATAACTAGGATTTGGGACATGTGGATTGACATGCCTGGTCTGCCTCATTCAGTGCAAAAACTTAAAATAGGATTTTCCAGAGTCCAGATAAATGTTGCTCTACTTGTTCAGCAAGCTGACTTTATTTCATTTTTTATTTTTAGCTCAGATGTGAATATTCAGAAAGATTTTTTGTTCTTATGCATTTGTGAAAATTCACAAGTTGATTTTTTTCTCAAAATTCTTTTACCCAAATTCTTCTATAAGAAGTTAAGCCAGAAGAAAAGTATATTTTATCATAAATATCCAGTTTAATAGTTCTGAATAGAAACTGAGAGTTGAACAAAATATTCACTATCAAGGCTCTCAGCTGTTAGAATGTAATAATGATCCTGGGAGGCAAGAAATGGGAGAAAAAATATTGTTTGTCCCATCGTTGTATATTTTAATTAATTTTTCAGTAAGTGTGCAATTCCTTCCTTAGTAAAGTTACTAGTTAGATATTTGCCTAACAGCTGGAAATTGTATAGATGACTAGCAGGATGTAAAAAGCAGTCTTCCTGATACTTAATAGAAAATCTTTGTTTCCTTATTTGGCAAGCCAATGTGAACAATAATTTTCTAATAAAAGGATTAGGAGGATTAACTTAGCGATAGAAGATCAAGTTCCAACTCAAAAACCTAGATAAAAATAGTTAAGTTAAGCTTGTAAATTTAGGAAAAGTAGCACTCTGCTTAGTTCTAGAAGAATAAGCCACATCACTGTATCTCCCTGGAGTCTGTCAATGGGGAGAGATAATGCAATCTGAAAACAGTCCAAAAAACATATAAGCTGGAAAGATGTTTTCTAAGAGTGAGCTTTTGGAGTCTAAGTACTTTTCTGTCTGAACTATTTTCTTTCCCTGAATTTCACTTCTCATCTCACACCTAGAGATGTGGTCTGAGCACTCAGCTGGAATCCAGAATATTTTGCTGAGAGCAGGCACCCAAAAAGACAAAGGGAATTGATGGAAAAAAAAAAGAAGTAAATTTCCACCCCTGCCTCTTTCTGCTTTGTCTTCAGCATAAACATTGCACCCTTTCAAATGTGTAGAGTGTGATTCATTTGACTGATGTAATTTCTGCATTGTATATCTCTATAGTATGAGCTAGTCACTGTAAAGTTTAGTTGTAGTCACAGGTATTCTCATCCACAGAATTTAGGACATGATTCTTCACGTCCTAAAGCAGGAAATTAAACAAATTGAACCTCAAAGTGTTTACTCTACTCCCCTGGCAAGGAAGGGAAGCGGGACTCTTAGCTCAGATACAGATACCTACAACACAGGCATTAAAATTCAGTTAAATGAATGACACTCTTCAAGACCATGAAGATGATCAAAATGCCTAGGAAACCTTGCAGTCAGTGAAACACCTGAAGAAGAGAAAAAAAAGCTCTTTTCTTAAGCCTAACCAGTGATTATTCCATACATGAGCAATTTACTCAAACAGGAGGAAATTTGCTAAAATATTCTCTGGGTTTTGACCATAAACTGGGTGATATTAAAACTGGCAGATAGTAAACAAGCAAGAATCCTAAAGTCTGGCTTTAATCCTTGTTTTGCAGTAGTAAATCTGGTTATAGACCTTTATTTTTTCCAAAATTATTTTCACTGGTTTTTACACCTGTGAGCTGAATTTGTGAGGCATAGTTCCCAATGTTACACAAACCTAAATGGTATTTGGTAGAAGAAGAAGAAGAAAGTCTTCTGTTAGTAATATGGTTTAATGTTCACCTCTAAGAATGTTACCGAATAGCTCTAAGCACTGGCAAGGCTACAGATGACCCTTCAACTCATGCCTCTATTCCTTGGTCACTGAAGACCAACAGTGATCAGAAGGTGTTTCTATCCAATGGCAATTTAATGACTGGACATGTAGATGTCAGGATATTTTGCCATAGCTGACTTCAACATCAACAAACTTCACAAAGAGTGACCTGCTTAGTCTAAAGATCAGGGAGACATCAGGTTCTATTGTTGCTTTTTCTTGAGCAGAGGAAGGGTTTGCTGCAATCAGTACATCATAAGAAGAATGCTATCCATTGCAAGAACGAATGCTAAGCACAGCTGAAAGACTTTGACAATCTCAGCAAATCCCACTAATAGACACTTTTTGCCACCATTTAAAGCATAGCGTTAACACTTATTTACAACATTACTTGTGTCTATCCTGCTACTTCTGTGACTCATTATTTTTTCCTGACCAACTATTTCATACTAGGGGCAGCTGAGTAAGTGCAGAAGAGATGGATTGTGAAATCCTACTTACCTTGCAACCCTTTGGCAGTGAAATGTCTTAGTGAATAGACTGAAAGTGTGAAACTATATGCAGATGTGTTATGATGAATGTATATGCTTGACTTTTCTGGCCTTGAAGGCCCTGTAAGACCTTCACAGTACTTTGCTTCACCAGGATGATTAAGGAAGAAAAAAACCCGAACACATACACACACATTTACCATAAAATTCTTAATGAGATATAAATAATCTCAGCTCAAGATACTATAAAGGACTACTTAGCATTTTGCTTATGATTTTACATAATTGATCTAAATATAGTTAATTGCGCAGCAGAATTATTTTTGTGGTGTGTAACATTTTCAGATGGTAGCTTGATCACTTTGTTTCATAATGATATCCCGCATATCTATTTTGGTGTATCTGTAGAACTTGAATTAAGCTACCTTTTCTATTCTTACATTTCAAAGCCTCTGGTATTTCTTCCAGGCCTGGCTGTATGATGATAGTGTGTGTGTTTATATATATATATATATATAACACATATACCCATATATAACATGATTAGCTCCGTAATTATGTCACACAGCTTTTCAGGGTTAGTAACGTCAGTATTCAGATGGGCTAATCTTTCAACTTTGCAAGCAGGCAGTCTTTTTTCTTTTCGAACTTCATACCTTTATGGCATTCCATTCAAAGCTGAAGTCACTGAAGCATATGAGCACATGCTTAAATATAACTGTGCATTTAGGTCTATTCTTACTCAGCCAGTCCTTTAAGGCTGTGCTTAAAGTTAACCAGTATGGTACTGAACTGAGCCCTTTTGAGGCAGATGGTAAGTTTGTACTTCCTAAGCATCCTTCTACTAGGGTAGGTAGAGACAGATTCACTTAAGAAGAAGAAACAGTCTGATTCAGAAAAGGGAGTGGAGGTATGTCACCATGACTTATTTTTAAGGCCAACCGAAACCATTGTGATTATTTTCCTCCTGCTTATTTTGAGTTTTAGCTGAACATTTATTGAATAATTATCAAGAGACATTTTACAACTGTTGTCACAGAACTGAATCAAAGGGCATATTCAGTAATGGACACTAGGCATTCTTTGGGAGATCATCCCTTGAATGGCTCTTACTTAGAGGACATAGTAAGGTATATGTTATCTCAGTTTAGTAAAGATGTATGTATCTTAAATTATTATCTTCAAATGTCAATATTAAGCTGCTTTAGTGTGGTTTCTTAAAAGTGTGAGGCATATGTAATAGCACTGTCTGTCATTTCTCATCGCCCTTTTTTAATTGCAGACTAACCACTTGAACCAACTAATTTCAAGTAAATTTAAAAGAAAGCTACGAGTCTCAAAGATGTGATTTTCATACATATTTCATTAAAATAGGCAGCTAGAGCAAAGACAGGCTCCATTAATGACCCACTGGCAGAAATCCTGCAGGACTCTGGTTCTTATCAGGCACCAGAACATCCATAGAGGTGTTGAATGTAACTAAGCCTGGTTGCTTCTGCACTTCTCCATTAATTTCTGCTAGTCATGAAATGTATTTCTTCACAGTACCAGTGCTGTTTCTGCTGCATGTCTGGGGTTCTTACAGGCTAAATGTTTAAAATTGGCTTCAAAATTACAGCCAGTGTGTTCGACCATATCATACAAAGTGACAAGCCCGTCACTCCCATTGACGGTTCCTTGCTGAACCATACCTTTCATTTATTCTTATATTATGATCTCTACTTCAAGGGGTCCACCTTTCTATCACAGGCATAGTAAGCATGAATTCATATCCCCTCTAGACACTCCCTCAATACAAAAAGCATAAATCATTTTTTGAGTGTCTGTAAGTGCACAGCTATTAGTCTAAAACCAGAAACCTATTAAAGCTTCATTAAGAAATTCAAGTCAAATATTCCACTGGAAGAGCAGTCTATAATAAAATAATATATATTCCCATCTTATGGCATCATTGCTGGCAAAGGTTATGTCTACTGTCTTATTCATGCCAGTTCTACTCCATTATGTGATTACAGAAATAATGTATTTTTTGTCAACAGGTCTGCACTGTGAAAAGGTAGAGATGCATCTGAGGCCAGCGACAAGAATAAAACAGAAATCTTTTTTTTTTTTTTTTGTCTCCCACGATCTACAGTGTATACTGCATATAAAGACATAAAGATAATGCATAGAAATTACCACAAAAGGAGCTAACTATGTTCTCAGAACTTTGACTGCTGAATGAGGGAGGGAAAGGGTGGTAGGGGGAGGAGGGGAGGGAAAAATATTTCCAGAAGCAGTTAAACTAAAATGTCTGATTTTTTACCCATAGGGAATGTCTGCCAAGCCATCCTACTCCTGATATTTTGATATTTCTTTTTATATACCCTATAGATTTTGCTAGGTACAAGTTACCATGTGCTGTGGCTTGTTTGGCTGTGTCCTTGTGCTGAATGGCCAACTGGCAGCTAATTCACAGAATGACTTTTCAAAGTGACTGGATTTAGGCACTGAATTCTATTTGCCTTCTCCAGCCTGCAAAATTAATTTAGGTCTCTCCATTTCACTCAGCTGCCAGTTTTCATAAACAAGATAGGGGACCTCATGTTTCTGAGATTCCTATTTTCCTGTCAAATCTTGTTGAGATTGACCAACGAGTTCAAAAGTAGCTGTCATCTGTGATAGATGAAGACAGGGCACAATCATCTAAATCTTGTTTCATATAGAAACTGTACTTTAAAACAGACCACGTTAGCTGAAACAAATATTTTGTGTTCCACTTTTGTAAACTGAATGTATTTGTCAGTGCTATGATGCAATAAATATGACTAATAATGAAAACTTTAAAGTTACACAGGGTTAAATTGTCCTTGCAAAGAACAGTGTGATGTGAAAGTGAAACAATATATTGGAATAATTACCGAGTATTCCAAACAGTAAATGAAGCCCTTTTAGCACTGGGGAACAATAAATAACTGCATCGGAATATGCTCCTTCTTATGGCAATAGGAAAATTCTCCTGTTTTAAATAGAGACAGAGAAAGTCTCAGATAGAGTAATTACTGCATAGTAACTTATTTATTAGTAATTATTATTGCTTACCACCAAATTAGATGGAATTCTGTGAGAATTCTCATCTACCATGAAGTTCATAAAAACATTTTTTTTTCACATGTTTATACTTAATATGGCATCACTTTGTGTCAAAATCAAGTACAACTTAACAAGGAAAACTTTACTAATAAATTGTTGCACACATTCTAAAAGATGGGGGGCGAAGCCTATATACTTGAAGTCTGTAACTAATGCAGCTATCCATTGGGCAAAATCAGAAACAGAGCTTCTAGGCAGGGCAGAGCTATTCTTCTTGCAGCCATGCTGGAAACTCAACATAGGAGCCTTAATAGAGATGCTGTCAGAAGCATTATATCTTCAGCTTCACACAGGGCATCTTAATCTTTATTCTGAGTGTACGTATCATACGGGTTGCAGGTGTGACCATATTTGTATTTGAGCAATAAGCCTCTTTAGAACAGTCACTTTCTGTCTGATAAATGTTTCAGACTTGTGATCTCATCTCCTGACTCTAGCTTGCCACCCTGATCCTGTCTGTTAGCTTTTGACACTTTGGTTTCATCCCACTCCTAGTTCCTGACCTTAATCATCAGGCGGGACCATCTAATCCTTGCCCTCCTTATGTCTGTTCTAACCATTAAACTTTTTGTGTTACCCAACATGGTATTGTGCAATTTCTCTCAGAAAAAAAAATATTTCTGCAGTGTAGTTTTATGATGGAAACCTATTTGCAGGCTAAAGGTGAAATCAGGGTTTTAAAAAGAATTCTGCTGTATTCTTAAATTATACAGTTGCACTGGCTAAAGTGTAACTGAAAAATGGAATTGAGTCCACAAAAATAAACTATTAAGAAATTCAAATCCCTACATCTATTAGTCTTATTTAGGGTAAAAGCCTTCTGGAATTTTGAAGACAGTTAGCAAGCAAAAGTTTCATTTTTATTCTGACTAGGTGCTAAATTTTTGTTTCTTGTACAGTTAAAAAAAATGTTTGATCAAGTGGTTTCTCCAAATGAAAAATATCTTTCAGTAGTACAGATATGAGCTAACTTTGCTCCAGTTTTATCATCTTCCTGAGAAAGGATTCATGCCTGGAAATATTAATAAAGTAAGGCTTATCATGAGTAGCTTTTGGGCCATTTGTCATTTCAGTCCCTAGCTTGGGGGGATCTGAGTGACAGACAGGAGGGAGGGGAGGAGTGTTTTATGCTGCCCATAAGTACTACTGCAGGCGACTACATTTATTAGTGGCATTAAGGTTTTGTATTAAAAGATAGCTTCACATATAGAAGTTGTGATGGATAGACATAATCTTTATTTTGGGGGATTTATTTATTTAGGGTCATAGAGATATATTTGTATTACATGCAAAAAGCATAACTGGCCACTTCATCCTATACAGGCAAGGAGGAAATTGCACATTCCCTTGGAACCAACGAGGTTCTCTCAGGGAGAGAAATGTTTTACTCACCAAGCAGGAGAGTAAAATACTCAGAGCAAAGAGCTGGTATTCTGACACCAAAGAAAAAAGATGCTGAGTGGAGCAGGGAGTAAATAGTGAAGCCAGAGGGGTCCAGAGTGAAAAAATCCTTGGATCCCAAGAGGACTACGCAAAGGTTGCTACAGCAGAGAAAGCCTGGAAGTAAGGGCATGGCCTGACAGTACACAATGGCTGGGGAGACAGTTGTGTATGAATCCTTCTTGTTCCTATTTTTTTTTTTTAATCTGTAGTCAAATTGAGTTTCCTTTCCTTAAAAAGTTATTTTATTTTTAACAATGCATGTTTTCTGAATTTTAAAGCTTTTCTAATTTTCCGGTGTGCTCACTATAAGGAAAAGGAATAGGCTAGTATCTTCCAAATACTGACTCAAGCATTTTCTTGAGCCGCTAGTATCTCATTACTTTGTGCTAACTGTTACTGGAAGAACAGCCAATATTCCCAGTGAAGCACTAAGACAGAACACCAAAAAGATGCTCTTAAGCCTCTTTCCTTTCGCCCCTTGCCCTTTGCAAGCAAGAATCATGGCACTTAACCTGAATGGTCAAGTTAAAAACGGCCAAACCACGGAAAGGGTATGCACTACGAGTCCTAGAATACCACAGGCCTAAGTAGCAAGGTGGTAATGGCAGTAACCACGCACGTCTCCTGCCTCTCTCTCTGAAGGTACATGGGGTGCCTGAACAGACTGCTTCACATATGAAGAGGGAAGGAGATTAGTGAAGAGTTTCTTGCTAGTGGAAGAATTGAACATTTTTTTATTATTATTTTTCTGTTTGCTTTCTTCCTTTCGGGTGGCTCTGTGACAGTAAATAAGAAAGATCTGCATAGAGACTATAGAAATTTGGCCTCTTAAATCATCTTTGAAAAATGAGATTTGGGAATCTAAATCTAATATCCGTTACAAAGCAGTGTGCAGCTATTCTTAAATCACTTTTGTTTCCAGATTTTCCAAGGTATTAAGGCATCTAAAAATGCTACGGGCAGGGGTGGCGTGGGGGCTCTTCAGTGTTTGATTTGTAATCATCTCATGGGGTTCAGTGTCTAATGTTTGTGTATTCTTTTCAATGCTAACTTCTATGGAATTTGGATTCCAGGTAACTGAGTCATCTGGTGCTTTGCAATGATCTATCCAGTTCAGGGGAGAGGGGGCAGGGTATGTGGAGGAGGAGTTAAGTGCTGTATGCAAGTAAAACTTGGAATTTAACATAATCATTATTTGGCATAATTAGATTTTCCGGTAACCATGAATTAGCTGACAGCAGGTCATGTTTAACTGAATATTTTAAAATGAGTATACTTCAGCATTTTATTGGCTAATGTCACTATATTTAAGTGCCTGTCAGTATTTTCATTATGAACCATATTTTGGAAAATGGAGTTTAATTAAACAGTATCTCTACTGTTCTAAATTTTGTCAGGCTGAGAGCTGGCATACAGGCTAGAAAGAAAATATTTCACAACATAATTATGGCCCCAAAGGAACTGAAGCAAGCAGATAGATAGGACATTCACCTAAGTTCTCAAAGTACATCTGTTAAGAGCAAAATCTAAAGAAGCCAAAGTGAATGAAGCAAGTTTTTTGGTGGGGTTTTTTTTTTCCATGCAATCTAATAAAAGTGTAGTATAATCAACTGGGAAGTGAACAGGGTTTAGAAAGAAAAAGCAAAATTAGGTTGTCTGAGGAGGAGGGAGAATGTATTAAAGCAGAGATCTTCCTCTGTTCCCCAGGAACAGCAGGTCTACTAAGTAACCTAAAACCTATGCAGTCAGCACTTTATAAGCATGTACAATCAAAGTGTACAATTCATAAAGAAATCACACAGGAGAAGTGGCGTATAAATTTTGTTGCAAATGTATCTTCAGGGATTTGTGTAGTCATTTAATAACCTCTGATATACTGATAACTTTTGCAACAGAAGAGGAGGCCAATTTTAACCTTTGGAGGTTATATTTAAGCTGTATCTTCAACCATTTGTTCCTGGAAAAGAAGCAGATTCCCAGTGTATGCAAGGTTGAAACAAAATCTGCTAAAATTATATAAGAAGATGCTATTCTGTAGTTGTGCTGTACAGCAGATTGATGTCCAGTCTTGGAAGCAAAGTAGAAAGTTCATTTATATTCATCCAGGAACAGGACTGAACTTCCAGTACTAATAAATGAGGCATGTCCACCTTCAGTTCCATATCCACCTTCAGTACCATTTCCAAAACATACAACACTTGCTCAAGTTATTCTACAGTGGCTCTAAAAGAACAGTACAGTACTGAAGACTACTGCATTACAGATGTTTCATCAGTGCAGACGCTAGAAGTCTGGTGAATTGGAAAAATACATAGAGAACTAAAGGTGAACAATTTCAGCATATGGTATGAAATCTGCCAAACAGGATGTTAAAATAGGTGGTATGAATATGTCCAAGAAAGATTTTTAGTAGGAAAATATTAGCTGAAAAAGGCCCTGACTGAATAGGTGTAGATGACAGCTGTATGTGGGGGGGGGTAGGTATTTTTGAGGGGGCTATTTTTGTGTTTCTTTTTTTTTTTAAGAGAGAAAGGCAGAGAAAGGGTGCAGGTTTGCAGAGAGTGGTTTGTGGTTGCGTTTTATATTTTAAAAAAAAGATCACAGTCAATAGTGACAATAAAATTGCTTTGAAGAAACATAGGACTGGATAAAAAAAAACCCTTCAGCAATAGTATGTATATTTCTGACACAGTATATGTTTGACTTGTCACTTCAAATTTGTTCTGAAAAAAAATTTCAGGGTAATTTTAACTTGTCATTTGTTCTGCCAGATTTTCTATTGCCTGTCTCTGTAGCTCTAGTGATGTGTCTGATTGGGCTGTCCATATTTCCCAGAAAGATTTTTTTACTGTTCCTCCTTTCTGTACTTGGTTTATGTGACAAGGTTTTCGTAGCAGGGGGGCTGCAGGGGTGGCTTCTGTGAGAAGATATCAGAAACTGCCCCCATGTCAGACACAGCCAGTTCCAGCAGGCTCCAAGACGGACCTGTCGCTGGCCAAAGCTGAGACAAGCAGTGACATTGGTAGCACCTTTGTGATACCATATTTAAGAAAGGGCAGGGGAAGAGTGTGAGGAGGAAGGAGCGGCAGAGACAAAGCATTATGAACTAACTGCAACCCCCATTCCCTATCACCCTGCACCACTCGGAGCAGAGGAGGTAGAAGAGTCAGGAGTGAGGCTGAGCCTGCGGAGAAGGGAGGGGTGGGGGGAAGATGTTTTTTTCTTATTTCTCATTAACCTACTCCGAACTGAGGGACAATAAATTAAATTAATTTCCCCAAGTCGACTCTGTTTTGCCCGTGATGGTAATTGCTGAGTGATCTCCCTGTCCTTATCTCGACTCATGAGCCTTTCACTACATTTTCTCCCCTGATCTGTTGAAGAGGTGAAGTGATAGAGCATCTTGGTAGGTACCTGGCGTCCAGTCAAGATCAACCCACCACATTTCCTTCCACAATCCCTTTGTCATATCATTGACCTCAAGTTGCAGTTTCCAGCTGTCCCCAGCTGTGTAAGGAGAACTCATTACCCCTTCCTTCTATGCCCAGCAGATACAGGCCTACCCATGGTTGCTGCTAATTTTTAGAAGATTCTTCTAGTCACTTCACAAGAAGTGGGCTTCCTTTGTCCATACTTTGCAAAAATCCTAGCCCAACAAAAGTTTTTTTCTTCCTTGATCTCAGTTACTTCTCCTTAAAGCATAATGATGCCACCACTCAAGGCTGCACCAGTCATCTCTGCAGACTCAAGGCTGCACCAGTCATCTCTGCAGGCCCAAGGATCATCAGTAGTCTTATAACTGGGGCAAATTAAGAGTGAAAAACTGGAAAGCATAGGCACTATGTACCCTGTGAAGTCTTTGGGAATTAATACTAGTGAAACAGGAAATCGTCAGTAATCAAGAGTCACCTGAATTGGGATCAATGGTGTTGGGCACACACAGGGGCTCTGGCTGGATTTCCCATTGCAGGTGGGAAGCCTGACAGATGTAAGGCTTGCTGGGGCTTTGTCCACCCCTACAGCTCATGGCCAGCCTGGCCTAAGCAGTCACCAACTGGCAGGCCTGTTGCCTGAAATATGGAGTCCTGGTCCTCAGCCGAATAGCAATGAGTAGTGGTAGCTGCAGGCATTGGTGGTCTCCTTATGATGACAGTCACCCCTTTTAGTGCACAGTGATTTTGTGCAGTCAGGCAACTGCAACAGCCAAATACAACATGAGCTTGACACAGACCTCCATGAAAACTCCTTTTCTCACCTTCCTGCTTTTAGTTTGTCTGTATGCGTTCTATGACCCACTGCCACCACTTCCCTCCTTTCAGAGACTCAGCCATTATGTAGGATGAGAGCCAACAGATTTGCTGCCTTGATTCACCTACTTCTGGCAGAAATCAGAAAATCAATAGCTGGCAGCCAGGTCCTCCTACTGTTCCTTCTCTGTGCCTTATCTTTCTGAACACATGCCACAATGATATTGTTCCCAGTGCAGGGAACTTGCATGAACCTACGTCCCCGGCCTCCACTTGACAAGAGCTTCTTTAGACTTGCTAACAAGGAAAAGATTCATTCTACTTCATCACATAGTCTGCAAATGTCATGCAGAAAAAGGACAAATGTTGTGGCATTATGTGGTAATTATGTGTTAGTGATATGTGTTAGTGATACGACATCCTGTTTGTGGTCTCATGCTTTTACTAGGGCAATAACTGACCTTGGAGGTGCTGGCTGGCTACCTAAAGGAGTTGCACATAAACATATCTGCAGTGGGTAATGGGATGCATGAATGAAGTTGTGTAGAAGGCAGATTGCAATCCAGCCATCGTATCAGACAATATAGTCACTGCTCTATGATGTGCTCGACTAATTTGATAAAAATGCATAAATGCAGTCCAAGTAGACTAAATTCCTGTTTTCCTGTGATCTAAAAATATGCAGATCTGATATTCCTCAATGTCTGACTGCGGCCAAAGCTGGTAGATTCTAGAAAGGAAGGTTTGACAAATGGTGAAGCCAAGAATAAATAAGTTCAGTGATACGGAGAACAAAATGGAAGAGAATTTTCTTGTGAAGAAATCAGGTCACTTTGTTGTGATTTTGTGACTTGTTTACAAGCTAATCTCTTTTTTTTTTATTTGTGACTCTAGCAGTCCGAGTTTATGACCAAATTGTATTGTTCACCGCTCACCCACTACTCAGTTGTTGTCATTCATAAATTTGAATGGGATGTCTTGTAAACACTTTTTTTTTTTGTAACTGAATGAAAGAAACCTAAGTAGGAAAAATAGGAGCAGAAAAGCATGGCTTAACTGCAAGAATTAATATATATTAAGGAATAACACCACTAGTTTCTCAGTAATTCAAAAAAACTAGCACTGGTATTCAGTAGAGGAAAAAAGAATTGCATTGTTCAACTTTAGCTTAATATAAATTCCTATACTTTTAAAAGGTCACTTCCTGAACCATATGATTGACACTTCCTGTATCCTAGAGGGCACATCTAAGAAGAATGTTAAGGTACTTGAATGTGTCCAGAGGAGGGCAACAAAGGTGGTGAAAGGGCTGGAAGGCATGTCTTATGAGGAGCAGCTGAGGACTCTGGGTTTCTCTAGTTTGGAGAAAAGGAGGCTGAGGGGCAACCTCATTGCTCTCTGCAGCTTCCTGAGGAGGGGAAATGGAGAGGGAGGTGCTGGTCTCTTTTCCCTGGTATCCAGTGACAGGATATGTGGGAATGGTTCAAAGCTGTGCCAGGGGAGGTTCAGACTTGACATTAGGAAGTATTCTTTATAGAGAGGATGGTCAAACACTGGAACTGGTTTCCTGGAGAGGTGGCCGATTCCCCAAGCCTGTTAGTGTTTAAGAGGCATTTGGACAACACCCTTAATAACATGCTTTAACTTTTGGTCAGCCCTGAATTGGTCAGGCAGTTGGACTAGATGATTGTTCCAGGTCCCTTCCAACTGAAATAGTCCTATGCTATGCTATGCTATGCCATGCTATGCTATGCTATGCTATTCTATTCTATCGACACATTTGTCTATCTGTTTCTTCAGTCACCTGCTGCCTTGTATTCTAGGATATGTAGATTTCTCTTTATTATTGCTTTTCTGTGGCTTGCTTAAGGCTAAATCAAAAGTCCTCAGTGACCATTCTACATGCTGAGTCTTCTTCATGTGCAGCCTTAGGAGTCTAAAAAAACTCCATTTGCTCTCGACTGCCCAAGGGGGAGAAAGGAATGTTCATCTTCACCCTGCCTGGACATGGAACATGGCTGATGTGGAACTTCTGCCAAGTTTCCAGTTTGCACTTTTTCCTACTTTAGTGTCTTTTTTTTAAAGAAAAAAGAGTTTTTGGTTTTGCATCTTTTTTTTTTTTTAATCCTGTATAGTTCAACTTGATGTCATTTTGAATCTTTGACATTTTTCTGCTTTAGGGCCATTAGGGTGACTAAGAGATTGGAGAATCTAACATACAATGAGAAACGAGGAAAGCTGGAGTCTAAGTCTAGCTCCATGTTCAGTAGTCCCTCCCATCTTTTCAAAGGTATTCAGTGAAACGACAAGAGGCAACGGGCAAAAATTACATTTAAAAGTAAGAAAAAACTTTTTTACTTCAAGGATTATTGAACACGAACAGGCTGCTGAGAGAGGTTGTGGAGTCTCCATACTTGGAAATACTCAAAACCCAGCTGGACACAGTCCTGGGCAACCTGCTATAGCTGATCCTGCTTGGGCAGAGGGTTGGACTAGACAATCTCCAAAGTCCCTTCCAACCTCAACCACTATGTGGTTCTAAGTAATCAGATATCATTATGTGAAGATATAAAGTTTATCTGTAGGTTAGGGTTAACGTTGTTGTTAAAGGGGATTTTAAAGATTATTATTTATTTTACCTTTTCAGTCTCCCAGGGCAGTGGGGCGGGGGAACCTCGCATCTGTTTACAGTAAAATTTTTCCATTTGCAATTAAATTAGAAAGAATGGCACTAGAAGCAAATTACTTTGAACAACCATCCTGGATTCATTTATGAAGGTGCCTGCCAGGTTGTGAAAGTTCAGTTACCAGAAGTTAAGTCTTCTAGAACCCAAGAATGTCTAGTAGCGTCATGTTTTCTTCTAATCAGGATGAATGCATTACATGCTTCCAGTTAGTTTATTCATCAGTCTTGAAGTGCTTGACAATATGCATTGGGGCTGACTTCTATTAGAAGAGAAAAAGAAAAAAAAAAATAATTAAAAAATCTGTATCAGATCTGTGGGCCTCTCTCAGGTAAAGTGGCATCCTATAAAAAAAAAATCTGATAGAGTAATAATTTATTTGTGCCCACAGGCTGACTTTATAGATTTTTCCAGAATAGTTTTTAAGTACCTAGCACATCACACTTCATCTATGGTAACAGAACTATTTCACTCAAAAGAAAATTTTGGCAGAGTTTTTTCATCTCACCTTGTCGTCTTAGTAAGTGGTCTAAAATCTGTAATGTGCATTGCCCAGCCCTGGTAGAATACAACTACACTTGCTTTCAGAAATGGAGAGAGGGTTTCTCAGTAGTACAAACCATTGTAATTCTTTAGATGTCGTTCTCTAGTTTAGCAATACCAATTGAACTAATTATCACTCTCTGTGGTATGGTATTTGAGATAACGCTGAGAGTTCACACTTGCTGAAGTCATTGTTTTACTGAAAATGCTTTGAAGCAGCATTAGACCAACCAGCTTTGGTGGGTTTGCCTTGGCCAACAGCCAAACTCCCATTCATCTGTTCAGTTACTGCCAACCCCCCATCACCTCCAAGGGATGGGGCGGAAAACAAGAAAGAACAGGAATGAGAAATCTTGTGGGTGGAGACAAAGACAGGGAGATCCCTTACCAATTTCCAGATTCGGCTTGGGGAAAATTAATTTACTGCCAATTAAAAGAGAGTTGCATGGTGAGAACAAAAGGCAAATATGAAAACATTTTCCCTCCTTCCTTCTTCCCAAGTTTAACTTCACTCCTCCATTCCTGACTCCTTCACCTCCTCCCCCCATGTGGCACAGGGGGATGGGGAATGGGGGGCTGCGGTCAGTCCATAACAGCTCCTCTCTGCTGCTCCTTTCTTCCCCCTCACACCTCTCCCTGCTCCAGCCTGGGGCCTTCCCACGGGCTGCAGGGAAACACCTGCCCCACCGGGGTCTCTCCCGGGGCCACAGGGGCATCTCTGCCGGGGCGCCCGGAGCCCCCCCTCCCCTCCTCCTGCTCTCCCCTCGGGGCTCGCAGGGCTGTTTCTCACCCCGTTCCCCTCAGCCCTGGCTGCCGGGCAGCGTTTTGCCCTTTCTGACACAGGCTTTCCCCGAGGTGCCCGCCCGGGGCTGAGGGGCTCAGCTGTGCCCTGCGCTGGGGCCGCTGGAGCCGGCTGGAACCGGCTGTGTCCGGCGCGGGGCAGCCCCGGCCGCTCCCCACGGGGGCCTGTGCTGAGGGGCCCATCTGCTGCTGCTGCCACCACCAGCCCCTGGGCACCTGCACCCCACACAGGACTCTATCCTGTAAGTATTTATTTGACTTTCTGCTCACATGGATGGTTGCATGTATATGGAGGCTTATATACCTGCACTGCACTAAACTTCTTTCAGTAGAGCTAAAAACATGCGCCTGTTCTGTGAAGCCTACAAGTTAATTCTAGATGAGGTGCAGATACAGAAGGGAGAGGGAAAACAATAGTTGGGGGTTATTTAAATAGCTTCATGATGTGTATATTTTGATTGTACTTTTGCTTGGAGGTTATTTTTCCTTTTGTTTTTCTTGTTGAGCATGAAGGTGGTTGGTGGGCTTGGGACAAGTTTAAAGAACAGTTTTAAACATAATCAGAATGATAGAGGAACATGAAAATAGTTTAATTTTACCTTTGTATGGCACAGACACATTGCAGTGTAGTAATAATAGCATGATGTCTTACGGGGCAGTAATCTGGAACTGTGTGGCTTTTGATACAGAATCACAGAATCACCAAATCAACCAGGTTGGAAGAGACCTCTGGGATCATCGAGTCCAACCATTGCCCTGACACCACTGTGTCAACTAGACCATGGCACTAAGTGCCATGTCCAGTCTTTTCTTAAACACATCCAGAGATGGTGACTCCACCACCTCCCTGGGCAGCCCTTTCCAATGTCTAATAACCCTTTCTGAGAAGAAATGCTTCCTAATGTCCAACCTGAACCTCCCCTGGCGAAGCTTGAGGCTATGTCCTCTTGTCATATCGCTAGTTGCCCGGGAGAAGAGGCCGACTCCCACTTCACTACAACCTCCCTTCAGGTAGTTGTAGACTGCAATAAGGTCACCTCGGAGCCTCCTCTTCTCCAGGCTAAACAACCCCAGCTCCCTCAGCCGTTCCTCGTAGGCCAGACCCTCCAGACCCTTCACCAGCTTGGTCTCCCTCCTCTGGACTCGCTCCAACACCTCAACATCCGTCTTGAAGTGTGGGGCCCAGAACTGAACACAGGATTCAAGTTGCGGCCTCACCAGTGCCGAGTACAGAGGGACGATCACTTCCCTAGACCGGCTGGCTACACTATTCCTAATAGAGGCCAGGATGCCATTGGCCTTCTTGGCCACCTGGGCACACTGCTGGCTCATGTTTAGCCGACTGTCCATCAGCACCCCCAGGTCTCTTTCCACCAGGCCGCTTTCTAACCACTCTTCCCCCAGCCTGTAGAGCTGCATGGGGTTGTTGTGGCCGAAGTGTAAGACCCGGCACTTGTTCTTGTTGAACCTCATGCCATTGGTCTCGGCCCATCTATCTAACCTGTCCAGATCCCTCTGTAGGGCCTTCCTACCCTCCAGCAGATCGACACTCCCACCCAGCTTGGTGTCATCTGCAAATTTGCTGAGGGTGCACTCAATCCCTACGTCTAGATCATCTATAAAGATATTGAACAGCACCAGCCCCAGAACGTGATGGGGAGAAGCTGCATACACTTGCAGGTGTTTTATCTCTTCTTGCAAGTTGTCCCTAAATGACTCCAGCATGAAATACTTGAATTATTGTTGAAGTAGGCTGGACTTGAGTATACTAGGAGTTCAAACAAGTAAAATTTAGCTGGGCCATGATTGGCTTTATTTGGAGGAAGATTACCTTAAAGCAAATAAAGTGGTTTTGCCCCTAAATGAAAGTATCCTCATGGGCCCCTTTCCATTACATGCCTCACCTACCACAATTCATCAGCTCATCTTCACCTTACTTAAGTTTTTGTAAACTGAGCTTAGACAGAGGGTCTTTTAAACAGTAAAAGATTTCGCATATACTCATACAATGCTTCAACTCTTATTTGCCGCTAAAATTTGGGCCTGTTTTTCAAAATGAACAGCTCCCTGTGCCCCCCACTCCACCACCTTCCCCCAGGAAAAACTAAACAGATAATCAGAAAGAATCAGGAATAATGATGGAAGCTCAAAGTATCTGAGGCCAAGAAAGACATCAGCAATCCTCTAAAATAGGAGAGAAGCCTCACGTATCCTATTATGATTCTGAAACTAATCATAACAGTTCAAACTTAATCCCATAGTTGTTGGTAGGGTGGGGGTTTTTGTTTAAAATGTGATGTTTGATTTCTTAACAACTTGCTGTCATTTTCAATTAAAGAAAATTTCACCTGCATAAAGCGTACTGAAATCTCTCTGACATTTATTTACTCTTTATGTTAGAAGAAAAGAAATCCATCAGGGGACTATAACAAAAGACAGTGTTGCAAGAGCTTTCTCTAAAATGAATAGGATGAGAGCTTTTACAGGATTGTACCTTGTTTGCTTTTTTTTTCTTTTTAAATTAGATTTTGGATCTCTTGTCAAGTAAAATAATGTAAGACTATTCTGAGAAGAGCACTAATTTTTTTTTTATTTGAATTCATGTGGGAAAATCTCTAAGAACTTTAAACTACACTATCCCAGGCCAGATCTTTAAATGAAGTGCTTATAAAAATGTAAAGTGCTGTAGTAATTTTAAACCAGTGCGTGGTGCAATGCCCAGAACCCCGATTGCTTCCAAATTTCACCTCCAATAAATTTAAATTGCTTTGTGAAATGCAGTGTTTTAAAATTATTGGAGTGCTTTAAATTCCATACTGAAGTGCCCATAAAATTTGAAGTCCTCCAATAATTTTAAATCACTCTGCATGATGTACTGAAATTTAAGCCTACTTGAAAACAAATGTCCAAGCATCCTATGCTTTAATTTGTAATTATAAGCAACATTGGAAAATGGCAGTTAAGGGTTTACATGAAACATGCCACTTCTCAGCGAGTTAACTGAAATAAAGATAATCAAATATAATTAGGAAGTAGTCAAAGAAAAAAGTTATGTTTCTTTTTAAGATAATAGGATAACAACATCATTGTTTTGAGAGAGAGCTACTACTGTAGCACAAATAAAGTGATATGTGGAGTGTGAGATTAGAAAAGTTTGTGAGTATACAAATTATTCACTCTTGTCACAACTATAAATAATATAGATGATTGTTATTCCATAAGCTGACAATATGGAAAGTACTGAGCGTGAACACATCTACAAATGTATCAAGGCGACACATCTAGATGCCACCTGGAATGTGTTATATATCAGTGAAGCCAAATTCTACTCTTAATACCATCAGTGTACATTCAGAGGAGCTTTCTTCACTTTAGGATTTGCTTTAAAAAACATTTAATAATCTTAGAAGATTATGTGTATCTTCCAAGACAGTACCTGTACAGGTTAGTTTCCTGTCATCTTATGTATCTTGAGCAGGTTTTAGTCATCTAAGGAGCCAAGAAATTAATAACAATAATAACAACAATACAGTGACTTAGTATTAATGTTTTGGCGTATTATATTTTACATGGGCAACACTTTCCAAAAGCATACAATGTTAGCTTAGCTTTCTTCAAGGGAATTTCAAAGGGAGGTTTTTCTTTGTGGAGCGAAAGAATGTTGATTATTTGCATTAATGTTCTTTCAGATATAAAAATCTTGTGGCTTTGTTCTGAATTTGTTCTTTTTTTTTTTTCAATCAGAATCAAGTAGCAAAATCCATTGAATGGAAGAAAAAATGATATAGAATAGAATTAAGGTACATTTTAATGCAAAACTGGAGGCAAAATGGCTGCAGTCATTTGAATCCATTGAGGATACTATTATTTTAAGACCCACAATGAGGTAGCTCAGTCTTTACATTCTAATCTGCTCCCATCTAGTATGTTTCTTTTTTCTTTTTGCACCAAGCAAAACACTCTAAACTAATATAATAAGTGTCAGTTGTCAGCTTAAACTCTGATAATTCATTAGCGGAATGAACTGTTTGTTTATAGGCATAGCTTCACCTAAAATTGACACTGAAAGTATGAGTGTTAGCTACATCAGCTAGGATGATGCTAGCTGAGGAAAAATTCACAATCCTTTTGCAACTGTAGAAGGAATTTTGCATAAGCAAAATGGAAACATCAGCAGAAAATGGAAAATTAGCATCATTTTAGTGGAATAAGTAAAATAACTTTATTATCCCAAGAAAGTCTATGGGCACTTTTGAGAATCGCACTTGAGCAAATGCGAGTGCCATGCCATAAATCACGATCACCATCCCTAGAGGTATTTAAAAGATGTGTAGACGTGGTGCTTAGGGACATGGTTTAGTGGTGGACTTGGCAGTGCTAGGTTAATGGTTGGACTTGATGATCTTAAAGGTCCTTTCCAAACAAAATGATTCTATGATTATAGGGCCAGTTATTTTTGTATAGAGAGGGCTAAGAAATCTCTCTTGCCCACGCCTTACTTTTAGGCTAGGTGTTCCTGATAGCGAGATGACAATTGTCTTTGCCATGTCTTAGATTTAAATGGCAGTAAGTCTTGTTCCATCTCAAATTATTTCATTTGTTGGCAACTTCAGTAACTATTTGTACCTAGGCTAAGAGACTGAATTTCTGGGATAAGACAAAGCCAGGCAGGTAACAAAGTACATCTCTTGGCAGTGTAAGAGCCATCTGTGACCACAGTTGCTTCTTTTTACTCCTTCATGCCTTCACAGGTGTGCTGCACAAAGTCTTGAACTAGATAGAAGAACTGCTCGCAGGTAAGTAAGAACAGTGATATTTTTTTTAAAGCTGTCACTGCTACTGAGAGAAATGTCAGCTAACTGTACCCTTTCTTTTGTTCCAGAGTAAATTTTCTACCACAAGAAAAATTCAGCTCCAAGAGGAAGGGCTACTGGCATTTGTTGTTTAACTGCCTAAGAACATTTTTATTTAATGAAACAGAGAAGCAAATTTGGCATATAATCACATTACCTGAGAGTGAATAAAGATAACTAAATACAACAAAACCCCTGGGATTTTTATTGCTGAGCATGATGCATGCCTCATATGCTCAAGGCATGGAATATCCTTTTGCTCAACCTGGGTCAGCTGTCCAGTTGCATCCCCTCCCAACCACTTGCCCACTGTCAGCCTACTTGCTGGGAGGCGGCGGAGTGGGAAAAAGAGAAAGCCTTGCTGCTGTGCAAGTACTGTTCAGCATTAGCCAAAACACTGCTGTGCTATCTACACTGTTTTAGTCACAAATCCAAAACACAGCACCATAAGGGCTGCTATTAAGAAAATTAACTCCATACCAGCCAGTACAGTGTTATAAAAATCTTTTCCTGCCTGTCGTGGTCAGACCCTCTGCCGCTATCTACCCCTTAAAGGAATGAGGTTCCCAGTCCGAGGTACAAAGTGAGGCTTATTAGGATAAGGCACTTATTAAGTAGGTAACAACTACACCACTCTGTGAGTGGGGAATATTCTGCTTCTATTGCAAACTCATTATAATCCACCTAGTAGGCATCACTCGGTTCCCAGGGAAGTATCCTTACGTGGCATCCCAAGTAAGGGGAGATCACCAAGGTACAGGCCAGCCATTCCTCAGGAGCGCTCGAATTGGGCTCTCGAGGGAGCGGTTTATGCACCCTTCCTCAGAGGGTTCTGCGGTCACTGCTCAGCGTGTCATATTGCTGTTGTCAGGCAAGCTTGAACCCCGCACAACGAAATGTCAGACCCCCGACCAAAGCGGTGCCACTCAGTCTGAATCATCTCCCTACACTACCTTCTTGCATTTCTTTTGAGTCTTTTCTGTCTGATTTGAGTCATAGTGGATGATGAATCAAATTGTGTTATTTGTCCCAAAATTAAGATTTTATATGGCTCAGTTATATTTACTCTTTAACAGTTTCTTTCTATGCTTCATAAATAAAAGCAGTGCTATGTAACTCACTCTTTTAAAGTTTGCTTTGTTGTGTTGGTAAATTATAAAACATTAAAAAAGTGAACAAAATTTTAGGGACATGTGGCATAAAGAAAAATACTGAAAAATGCTGTACCACATATCAGTCTTGTCTTCTTCCCTGAAATGCTGTTTTACGTTCTGTGTGTGACAGCAGAAGAGCAGAGATGAATGAAGAAAATACCTGGAAACATGGAAACACGTTCAAATGAAGAAAGATTTAAAACACACAGTATTGATGTAATGGGGACATGGAAATGAGAAAATGTAAATCCCCAGAGTATGGCTAAGAGCAGAGTTTTAAATGGGGTCTACTCATCACAATTATTTCAGCCTGATTCTCAGCTGGCATCTCAGCTGATAATTTTCCTGCTGGTGCAGCCATTGGGTAGGTAACAAGTGTTGAAGCCTAGGAAGGGAAAGCTGATCACTCTCGTTTCCTCAAAAGCATAGCTGTTGCTGGCTTCTTGTTTCACAATTCATGTTTCTGCTATTTGGTGATTTTCTTAGGATAAGGACCAGGGAAATTTCTAGTCTTTGGACATGTTGAAACAGACAATAAATTTGTTTATACAGGATTCTTCTTTACCAGCTTCCATGAGCAGGTCTGATGGAAGAAGGCTAAATGGCACTATCATGCTTCCTCTGTTCACGTAGAGGAGTTAAGGGCCTGGGGAATCACATACAGCTGCAGCTGCCTGATCCCAGAGCACATCCTTGTGCAGCTCTTACAAATTTCTGCCATCCTACACTGAAAGCTTCACACCAGATAGTGGAGGTGATATTTAGAGAGGAGACATTTATATGTGTTAAGAAGTGTTATTAAGAGGGTAGGAGGAGGAAAGGCATTTATGTCCCTGCATTCTCATAGTACAAAAGTGGGATTGCATTTAATCATCTTTAAAGTAGTTTGTTTTCCTGAACATGTTTTCCTGAACCACACAAGGAATGTTTACTGGATGCAGAAGGAAACATAGTGACAAAGGATGAGGAAAAGGCTAAGGTGCTTAATGCCTTCTTTGCCTCAGTCTTTAGTAGTAAGACCAGTTGTTCTCCAGGTACCCAGACCCCTGAAGTGGAAGACAGGGATGGGGAGCAGAATGAAGCTCCCATAATCCAAGGGGAAAAGGTTAGCCACCTGCTACGCCACTTAGACACGCAAAAGTCTATGGGGCTGGATGGGATCCACCCAAGGGTACTGAGCTGGCAGAAGTGCTCACCAAGACACTTTCCATCATTTATCAGCAGTCCTGGCTGTAGGGATCGGTTCCTTGTCCCGCTCTTTTTTTTTCTTTTTTTTTTCTTTTCGGCATTGTCTCAGAAACCGTCCTATGCCACGTGCTCAGACGCCATCTTGTGGAGGCCCGGACTGCCTGACCTTGGCGACATTTTATGACGCAAGAAGGTAGGCGCTGACTTGAGAGGGAGGTCTCCACCCTGCACCCCTCACCTCCTCCGGAGAGACACATCTGGCGACAGCCTGGCAACGGGCCAATCCTACGGCGCAGGAACCGGACATGTCCCGCCCTCGGACCTGTGATTGGTGCGAACTGTTGACTGGCGGCTCCAAGTCACATGACTCTGCCAAAAAACTCTATAAAAGAGGCCGGATCGCCCGACCACGCGGGCCCCCACCGCCATCTTCTGAGAATCAACAAAGATCCCGCGGGACGCCGCTGGATCCCAGGGTGGTGACTATCCTTTCCCTCTCAACTGTTCTCTTTTCCTCTCTTTCTTTTACTTCTCTCTCTCTCTCTCTCTCCCCCCCCCTTCCTTGCTCACTGAGTTGCCTCATTGTTGGACTTAATAAAGTCAGAGTTAAGTTTATTGATACCGTGCCTCGGTTGTGCTCTGTCCGAACTCAAGGATCACGAATCTATTTTATTTCAGGTCAGGATTTTGGGGGGGTGCTTTACCTGCAGGCAGGTTAAGCATACCGGGTGATTTATAATCTGGCGGGCCCCGCGTGGGCTGACTGCATTGAATCAGGCACGTCCCGCGTGGACTGGCTGCACTGGAGTTACTAATCAGGCGGGTCCCTCTCGGGGACTGACTGCATTTTATTTTCTAGATTTACTTCTTTTTATTAATCAGGTGGGCCCCACGTGGGCTGACTGCATTTTATTTTCTAGATTTACTCCTTTTTACTAATTAGGCGGGCCCCACGTGGGCTGACTGCATTTTATTTCTAGATTTACTTTTAAGGCAGACCTTAATCCGGAACCTGACACTGGCTAACCAGGAAGTTCCCAGTTGACTGGAAATTAGCAAATGTTTAGCCCATCTACAAGAAGGGAAATTAGCCCATCTACAAGAAGGGCAGGAAGGAGGATCCAGGGAACTACAGGCCTGTCAGTCTGACCTCGGTGCCAGGGAAGGTTATGGAGCAGATCATCCTGACTGTCATCATGGAGCGTGTACAGGACAACCAGGCGATCAGGCCCAGTCAGCATGGGTTTATGAAAGGCAGGTCCTGCTTGACTAACCTGATCTCCTTCTATGACAAGGTGACCCACTTACTGGATGAGGGAAAGGCTGTGGATATTGTTTACCTGGGCTTTAGTAAAGCCTTTGGCACCGTCTCCCACAGCATTCTCCTGGAGAAACTGGCTGTTCATGGCTTGGATGGGCATATGCTTCGCTGGGTAAAAATCTGGCTGGATGGCCGGGCCCAAAGAGTTGTGGTGAATGGAGTTACATCCACTGGCAGCCAGTCACAAGTGGTGTTCCCCAGGGCTCAGTACTGGGGCCAGTTCTCTTTAATATCTTTATCAATGATCTGGATGAGGGGATCGAGTGCAACCTCAGTAAGTTTGCAGATGACACCAAGTTGGGCGGGAGTGTTGATCTGCTTGAGGGTAGGAAGGCTGTGCAGAGGGATCTGGACAGGTTGGATCGATGGGCCAAGGCCAGCTGTGTGAGGTTCAACAAGGCTAAGTGTCGGGTCCTGCACTTGGGGCACAACAGCCCCATGAAACACTACAGGCTTGGGGAAGAGTGGCTGGAAAGCTGCCTGGTGGAAAAGCACCTGGGGGTGTTGATTGATGGCCAGCTGAATATGAGCCAGCAGTGTGCGCAGGTGGCCAAGAAGGCCAACAGCATCCTGACTCGTATTAGAAATAGCGTGGCCAGCAGGACCAGAGAAGTCATCGTCCTCCTGTACTTGGCACTGGTGAGGCCACACCTTGAATACTGTGTTCAGTTTTGGGCCCCTCACTGCAAGACATTGAGATGCTGGAGAGAGTCCAAAGAACGGCAACAAAGCTGGTGAAGGGTCTAGAGCACAAGTCTTATGAGGAACAGCTGAGGGCACTGGGGTTGTTTAGACTGGAGAAAAGGAGGCTCAGGGGAGACCTTATTGCTGTATACAAGTACCTGAAAGGAGGTTGTAGCAAGGTAGGTGTTAGTCTCTTCTCCTAGGTAACCAGTGAGAGAGGACGAGAGGAAACGGCTTCAAGTTGCAGAAGGGGAGGTTTAGATTGGATATCAGGAAAAATTTCTTCACTGAAAGGGTTATCAGGCAGTGGAACAGGCTGCCCAGGGAAGTGGTAGAGTCACCATCCCTGGACGTATTGAAAAGACTAGTAGATGTGGTGCTTAGGGATATGGTGTAGTGGTGGACTCGGTAGCGTTAGGTTAATGGTTGGACTTGATGATCTTAAAGGTCCTTTCCAACCAAAACGATTCTACGATTCTATGAATCTGAAAAACTCATTGCACAAAATGATGGACAAGTTGACATGTTGGAGGTCTTCATAAAAGGTTCAACAGGGAAGTGAATGTAAAAAAGCCATCCAAGTCATGGTGTGGCATCAACAATGAGTAAATTCCACAGGTTTTGGACAGGACAGAGCCATCTTTTCTCTGGACATAATAAGCCCACTAATCATTTTGGGGGAAGATTCTGATGATGTTTTGCATCTTCCTATGAGTCACCTGCTATCAGATACTCTTGGGGAAAAGTCTTAGACTGGATATGCTACTGATGGTCCTACTCTAGCATCATCATGAGTCTTTTGTGTCATTTTAGGAATATAATTTACTATTACTAGCATATGTACAGCATCTGAAACTACTCAGTATTTAGTGGTCACACTAAGCATATTTAATTCTCTTGTTCTCTTTTTTTTTCTATATACAAGAGATGCAGAGAGATTAGTGATATAAAGACCATCTTACTTTTCCCATTTCTTGCAACATTCCTCCTTATCCGTTCTCCCCAGCTGTATATTCAATCATCATTCATCTCTCTAGAAGTACTAATATCAGTCTAACTATACTAATACATATTTAATTTTGTTTGTTCTAAGTTAGTTTGCTTATAGAGTAATTCTAATCCTTGTCCAGCTTGCTTTTATGCTGACTCTTGTGTTTGCCATTTCCCTATTTTTTTTTATTAGCAACTTTAAAGGTTAAAGCTGTATGAGGTAGTAGCAAAAACCAGTGGAGAATCTCCTTAACTCCCAGAGTTGAACAACTTTTCTAAAATTCTCAGAAATACTCTTTTTTTCTGTCCCTCAGTTAAACTTCTATTTATCATCATGCTACACCCTGGCTCTAAATTGTCCAAGGTTTAATCAGCAGCCTGTCATGTGGAATCCTATGAAAAGTCATTTGAAAAAATATATGTCCTAATAAGTTACATCTCGTGCACATAATGTGAACAGAACGTTAACAACTTCTGTTACACAGCTTTTCAGAAGCTCTAGTTTTGCAGTTAACGTGGGATCCTGCCTTAAATCAAACACTGATTATTGTTCCACATCTTTTGACTGCTAGTGTAGACATCATTATTGTGTGCGTGCAAAAAGTTTTATGGCAGATTCTTGCTTTTAGGATCCTGTTTGTCTAGAAATTTTATAGCAGCATAGTGCAGACATATTTAGCATTCTAAATAGCAGTCATTGGATCTGTCAGTTATTCCTGGCTGTGTCTTCAAGATGCTTTACTTTTTAAAGGGACTTAATTTTCAAAAACTGAGCTTAGAAAACAACCTCCAGCACAGACATATGAAAGAGGTATTTCTAAGGGCTTTTATTCAAATACTGGGATTTGTTAAAAGTAAGGATAGGAATTAGCCTGTTTGGGTTTTTTTGTTTCTTTTTGTTGTTGTTTTGTTTTGTTTTTCTTTAAGGCTTTGTTGAGTACATTAACTGTTTTGACATTCTTTATGGTTAGCATGATGCAATACAAGGTGATGACCATAACAAGACAAATAGACTTTAAAGATGGTCAAAGTTTATTTCGTAACAAATTCTAGACACTTAGAATTATTCTTAAACCTGACATTTTGGTGGAATTATTCTTAAACCTGACATTTTGGTGGAATTATTCTTAAACTTGACATTTTGGTGAACTACACTCACAACATTATATCTTCTGTTATCCAAAAATATCTCAGTGGCTTGAGTCCTAGCAGCTATCTTCCTGCTTTTCTAAGCAGTATTTTTATAGTTACCACAGGTCATACCAGGCTAAAAGCAGTCATTTGGACTTTCTTTCCATCACTGAATAAGGATGTATGTTCTTACATCACTTTTATCTGTTTGTCAGTCTAAAGCTGTAGTTGAACTTTGAGTAACCTTAAAGTTGCAGATAACTCTAATTATAGGGTTTTTTTATTTTGTTCAATGGGTGAGAGTTTTATATTTAAATTGCATAAGTATGATTCATATGATAGCACCAAATAGCACCACTTGTTGCTAGGTGAAAATCTACACTGACAAGAGCAAGAACAAGAAGCATCATGCTGTTGATGTTTGGCCAAGAGTAAGCAATACTCCTGAGCAAATTGAGATGGAAAGAATAGCTGAAATGAGATTAAATGGAAAAGCAGATCATGAAAAACTAACTTTTAATTCTTTTTGTTGTTGTTTCTTTGGTGTGGGGGAGGTGTTGGGTGGGTTTTTCTGTTAAACAAGTGCAGTGATTTTTGTAGACAAAATAAATGTCTCTCCTATCTGGTCAAAAGCATTTGGTACAGTACTACAAGGTAAATTATCAGTCTTAGATAAGAGGAAATTAGTAAAAGGCTTCTGAAAAGGATAGCCCATTAACTAAAAGGAGAACAGGATCGACATTAATCTCAGTGTCAGGTTAGGTGGATAATGGGATCTTTCACAGTTAAGTAGTAAGCAATATTTTCAGAGGTGTTGTGACACAAATAGTAAATTTTGGACATTCTTAATAGGAAGAATGTTGAAATAACTTTAAAAAATACCTGCTTTCTGAAAACTAGAATAATCAAAATAGGGTTTAAAGCTAATAGCAGAAGATGCAATGTTATACACCAATCTAATCATGGAAATCTGCAGTAAGCTAGAAGTTCATCAGTGGAAACAGCTGGGGAAGAGAGACTTCTGTGCACTAGTTCATTGCAGAATGATGTGAACTGCCAATATATTGCAGCTGATAATATCATCTTTTCTCAATAGAGAGAAATATTAGTACAACTGAACGAGGGTTTAGTAAAATATAGCTTGATATTCTGTGCATAATTCTGACCGCTTACTTTCAAAGAATTAGAATTCAAACAAAAACAAGTACAGAGTGAATCAGGAATTTGGAGAGCTCATCACAGGGACAAAGACTAGAATAACTTTATTCCTCTCAAGCTTTTAATTTGCTGAGATAGAGGATGGGATTGCTCTTTGTACCCATATTCAAGGGAAAAATACCATGGGAGTTGAAAATCTACTTTAGTTAAATATGATATTTCCAACCAAAACGATTCTGTGATATTAGCACAAGAATATCCATACCTCAAAATAATCTTCTTTCTGTCTGAAGGTTAATTCTTTCTGCACTGATCTACGGAAACACCAAATATTTCCTTGTGCTAGGACAACTCAAAGCCTATTAGTATCAATAGTTAAACTATATAGTTTTGCTTATTGTCTTTTGTTCATAAGCACTACATTCGCTCACAATGTGTAATTAACATGGCTATGAACTGAAAGTGCAAAAATTAAAGAATGGCATATAAAACACATGTAAGGAAATGTTTGATTAAAAATATTTTTCTTTCTTACTAGTTATTTTTATGTTAATAAGGCAGTGCAAAACCTCTAATACAATTTCCTTTCACTGTAAAGTACCATTTTTTAATGCTCAAAACATTGTCAGAGTTTCTCAGTGTAGATGCAATTTTATTTAAAAGGGAATTTCAATAAAATAAATATATTCTGCTTTGAGTACATTGGAAGAATAGTTTCCAGCTGTCGTTCTTAAAATTTATGTTCAGCATAAATGATCAAATGAGCATTTTTTTGTCTTTTTTGCTTTTACAACCAGGCTCCTGTCTTTTTTTACCCATTTGTTGCATTCTCATGTCTTGAGAAGGTACTGAGAAAGCTAGAAAAGAAGTAAGAGAACATAGACATATTCAGGAGGGAATTAGGGATGGCAATCAGTAGAGAAACTGAAAATGACAGGCTTGAGGATGAAAATAGGATTAAAAAGAAAGGACAAAACTAAAGCGATCAGTGAAGCTCTCTGTATTTCAAATTGGACTAACCTGAACTTTTGGTGTCTTATAATCTAGTATTTCGTTTCTACCATAAAGCAGACATTTAGGTAGGTGACAACATAGGTACTGGGACATTTGTTGAGGACTTGGATATGTACATTTGTGTGTATGGGATATACCATTCTAACTTTGGCTTATATCTGTTGAATGCTTTGGACAGCTTTCTACAAAATTTAATAGAACAGAGTGGCAAAATTCCGCATTTCACTGACATACAGTTATGATTTTCTTTCTGTCATTTTGGAAGTTTGGGGATTTTGATATAATTGTTAAGGCTATGAGAAATTAATTGGTGGTGATTACAGTGAAATTTAGTTAAACTTATTTCAAAAAGCTTTGCTACATAAAAAGGTTGGGTTTTCAAACTAAGGTACTAAGGAAGGCATCCTGATCTACTAAATAATATTTTATTCCGTAGCCCATAGAATTTTCCCATAGGCCTGTTATACGATACTGGACTCCTCGGAACATGCATGTGTCTAACACAGCAGGGGAAACTATTGCTTGTTTCAGCCTTATGACATCAGTGGCAGAGGATGAAATCTCTGCGTCCTGCTGCTTGCTTAGAAAGCTACATATGGGTCATTGGAAGTTGTGAAGAGAATGTGCAAGTAGGTGCTAAAGGAAGGTTAAATGGCTTGCACTTGTGAGATGCTATGTTTCAGGCAGGTTGTTTTTGATAAGCTAGAATTGGTTGGAGATGTTCAAGTAGTTGGATGAGACTCCTAGAAGTTTATTACCCAGTTTAAAGAATACAAAGGTACTTCAGTGCTTTACAAAAGTACCTTACTATCCTTTTGTTTATGAAGAAAGAGATGGGGGAGGCACTTAAGCTGAGTGCAAGTAAAGTCAATAAATACCTGTAGTTCTACATTCATTTCTAGCTATGAGACTGCATACTGTGCCTTTGGTTGTAGATTGAATGGCTCAGTACTCAAAAACCTCAAGGTGTAGAAATGCTCACAGCATCTGTTTACCTCTGAGACTCGTAATAGAGCTATTTCCTGAATTACCTTTTGATTGCTCTGACAGATCACGTGAGCTATTCTGGAAAAGTGGGCTACTTTAAACTTTCCTGGAAAAAAGGTTTGACCACATTATTTGGTTTTCCTTGAAATAATCTTTCACTGCCTATTTAGAACTTTGCTTGTACTTGTGTGTGGTCAGAGTACTCCCAGACTCGAGTACAGACTGAGAGAGGAACAGCTGGAGAGCAGCCCTGCAGAAAGGGATCTGGGGTTGCTGGTCGACAGCAGGCTCAATATGAGTCAGCAGTGTGCCCTGGCAGCCAAAAGGGCAAACTGCATCCTGGGATGTATCAAACACAGCAGAACCAGCCAGTCAAAAGAGGTGATTATCCTGCTATATTCAGCATTGGTGAGGCCTCACCTTGAATACTCTGTGCAGTTCTGGGCCCCACAATTTAAGAAGGATGTGAAGGTCCTTGAATGGGTCCAGAGGAGGGCAACAAAGCTGGTGAAAGGGCTGGAAGGCATGTCTTATGAGGAGCAGCTGAGGACTCTGGGTTTCTCTAGTTTGGAGAGAAGGAGGCTGAGGGGTGACCTCATTGCTCTCTGCAGCTTCCTGAGAAGGCGAAATGGAGAGGGAGGTGCTGGTCTCTTCTCCCTGGTATCCAGTGAGAGGACACATGGGAATGGCTCAAAGCTGCATCAGGGGAGGTCCTAGATAATAGGAAACATTTCTTTACCTAAGGGTAGTCAAACACTGGAACAGGCGTCCTAGGGAGGTGGTCGGTGCCCCATGCCTGACAGTGCTTAAAGAGTCTTTTTGACAATGCCCTTAAGAACATGCTTTAGCTTTTAGTCAGCCCTGAAGTGGTCAGAGAGTGCCTGAAAGGCCACCTAAGAAAATCAGTCTTACTACCTTTCTGCTATTAGTAACAGGATTGTACCTTAGTTTTGATACTCAGCTGTGAGGTTTAACGAAGTGCTGGTGTATCAAATGTAAAAACTTATCTGATGAGTTAATAGATATTTCATCATTGATCTCAAATTTAAAACTCATTTTTATAATTTTAGAGACATAAGCTAGGTTAAGTAGGGGCTGGCTGTTTTTTCATTTACCATAAATTACCTTTTGTGCACGTACAGAAAATGGGGGAAGAAGAATTCAAGCACTCTTTTAATTGGCCGTTAGGTAACATTCTTGCATACTGGTGGAACTACATTTCTTATAATTGTCTGTTGTACTTGAAATTTCAGTCTTGAGCCTTATATAAAGAAATGCATATTTGTATTTTACTTGCATAATCTCTTCTTGAATGATTTGGCAGGAAAACTGAATGCCCTTCTGTCATTATTTCATACCTACTATCTCTCAATATTGATTTACGCTTCCATTAGCAATTAAAGAAAGATTTTGGACGGTAAAAACAGTCATTTGGAGGATAAGCTTTGCATTGCTAGAAAGATTTTTTTCATTTTGCAGATTATTTCAAAAGTAATAAATAACTCCTTCACAATGAAATGAAAAGAATGATTTCTCAGTGAAAACAACCCAGTACAAAATAACATCAATGTCATGAAACATTAAGGGGAAGAGGGCTTTGAAATTCTTTGACAAATACCTTTTTTTTTTTCCAATTCTTGAGGAGTTATTGCAAAGCAGCCCCTCCAAAAAAAAAAAAACCTTAAAAAAATTACTTGCTGTCATCACCACTTCATTTTCCACATATTACTAAAAGAAATTGCATTGCATACATGAGAAAGAAAGATGTGACTCTAATTCAATGACATAGATCTATGTCAAAGTTCCAGTGACATAAAGAAACCATTCTGTTTTCCCTGTCCTCTTTAATTATCTATCAGAGCACTTTCATTATAATTACAGTCTTACAGTCTTATTATGTACCATTCAGTGTACTTTGCAGTACATTCTACTGTTTTGGATTTATTACTGCACCAAAAATAACTGGAAAAGACATGTTGTCTTGCTTCTTTTCAGTATGACTGCCCATGTAACTATTGCATAGTATGCAATGGTCTTTAAGTGGGGCAGGTAACATAACTGATTGAACTCGATCCTAAAGGCAGCGAAGTTCATCTACTCATCACGGTGTGGCTTCTTTTTTCTTCCTTTTTCCCCTTCCTATCAGTACAAAGTGACCCTAAACTAGCAGAACACTCAACTTGACAGGGTTATTTGAGACAGTGCTGTGGTATTAGTTCTTACATCACTCAGCTTGTCGGCAGCCAGCGTCAGAGTTGTGACCAGAAGGTGATGGAGATCAAGAAAAGAGAGCAGGGAATGAGCAATCCTGTGCCATGGTGGCAGTCAACTTCTGTAATGCGCCCCTAAGGTGTTCAACACCTGGCACAGCTGGAAGCACCCTCAGTCTATTGTAAATTACACCAGGTGGCTAAACCAGCATGTGTCCCATTTATGATTATCTAGGGTATGGGAGTTAAAGCTCTCCGTGTCTGTTTTTACTGATTCATAGCTGGGAGCTGAGGCAAAAAATTCTCTCCTTTTTAAGTTTACATTATTGCTGTTGGAATTAATAGGCATATGCACACCCGAACAAAAAATAGAAATCCTCTAGAAGAAAATAATTATATATGTTTTAATTTGAGATAGGAAAATATAAATTTTGAAAAAGCAGTGAAGCAAAAAGTACAGGAAACAACTTCAAGACACAAAAATCCATACCTTGCATCAGTTTGGGATCAAACTGCATCCATGTTGCGGTAGCATATTTGAAATAACCCTGTGCCATATTTCTTTTCCAGAATTAAGCCAAAGGCTTTTAATATAGACGCAGTACAGAAAAATGTCTCATTCAGTTCTATCAAAATAGTGATCAAACTGACTGCCATTGCAATGCGGCACCAGTCATGCTGTTGCACAGTAACACTAGACAGGAGAAGATGATTGAGAGCTGGTGGTGTATGTGAACCACTGCAGTATTGGTTGGCGAAAGCTAGCTGTACCACATTTTAGGGAAAGAAATAGTAAGCAAGTTAAAGTTATGCCACCAAGCCGCCTGTGAAATAAACACAGAAGCTTTCTCAGTGTCTCTATCAGGAAAAGTAAAAGTATTAAAGCATTTAAGTATAAATTTTACTTTATAGTATATACTAAGCTATTAGAGGGCATGTAGAATGTAGTCAATACATGTATTTTTTAGAAGAAAAAATAAAAACTGAAAAAAAAAAGGAAATAAGAAATCTGGGACTATGCTGCAGAAATTCCTCCTTTATTTGGGCTGACTTGATAACAAGCTAATGCTAAACAGAGCTAAGATTTTCTACGAAGGACCTCTCAGCCTTTATTGGGACCATGAAAACATGAGTGCCCTTAAGAAAACTATTAAGCTAAACATGTGAGGGGAGTTAAAGCTGTTTTATATGGCTAGCCAATTATCCTTTCACAGCTATCATTTTCTGGCCATATATTAGAACTTGGTAACACCTTGAAATAGATCATGCATTATGTTTAGCAGGAACCTGTCTTCCATCCAAAAATACATACTTGACAGAAATAGACTCAAAAGCTGGATATGAGTCCTTTAGTGTTGCAACACTAGGAAGCAGCCACAGGTTTATTATTAAGCTGCTGAGAAAGACTGTGAGTTGCTACTAATAAATACGAAAGAGACCACAGCTTTCCCTAGCAGATCCTGAATAGCCAAAGAGAGATACTGATACTAGCTGAGAGGGTCAGTGCAAGATATATATTTATATCCGGTATGATTGTGTCTTGATATATCACAGAATCCTAGCCCTAGAAAGAACTCAGAACAGACCTTGTTCACCTTTCATTATAGAAACTGTGGAGAACTCATGTAACTGTCAAAGAGGAAAAATACCAGCAGACCTTATGAAACCTAGAAGAACATCCCTCAGCAGAGCTGTGGGAGGGTAAGGCTCAAAACAGGCAATGGGAAAGAGAAGGCAGGTAGAGGATTCCAGATATCTTTGCAGTGAAGTAGCTCCCCACCCACTGAGGACATTTGAGCCAGGCATTAATCTTTTCTCCTAATGCAGAGTAACGTGTGTGAAGAGAAGCACATTCTCCTGATATATGTCTTCTCAGTATTTAACACAATACCTTGTAAAGGAAAAATATTTCATAACAAATGCCTGGATAGTCTTAATTATCTTACATATCTGGAGGAACTATTAAATGCAGACCTCAGTTTAGTTCTTGCAAATAGGTTAGTCTTTCATAAACCAAAGAAAATGTGCTGAGCCAAACTCCAATGATGCTGCCAGAGTCAATGCAGTTTCCTTATCTAATGTACTTTTGGCATGGAAATTAACTTCTTTCTTTGTTAAACTACTGGAAAAATAAATGAAAGAGAAGTCATGTTTCTGTTTGCAAGGTGGGTATGTTTCCTGATGAGCTGAGCTGAAGCTAATCCTTAACTGAACTTTTTTTTTTAAAGGGGAGGGCTGACCTTGTCTAGCTGCCAGATGACCACCGAGCTGCTCTCTCACTCACCCTCCTCAACTGTAGAGGGGAGAAAAAAAGGTGAAAAAGCTCATGCGTCGATATAAAGACAGGGAGATCCCTTACCAACTAGCATCATGGGCAAAACAGATTTGACTTGGGGAAAATTCATTTACTGCCAACTAAATGAGAGTTGCATGGTGAGAAACAACAGCAAATATGAAAATACCTTCCTACCATTCACCCTTCTTTGTTCCCAGGCTCAGCTTCACTCTTTCACTCCCAACTCCTCTACCTCCTTTCCCCTTGAGCGGTGCAGGGGAATGGGGGGCTGCAGTCAGTCCATAGCAGCTCCTTTCTTCCCCCTCACACCTCTCCCTGCTCCAGCCTGGGGCCTTCCCATGGGCTGCAGGGGAACACCCGCCCCACCGGGGTCTCTCCCGGGGCCGTAGGGGCATCTCTGCCGGGGCGCCCAGAGCCCCCCCTCCCCTCCTCCTGCTCTCCCCTCGGGGCTCGCAGGGCTGTTTCTCTCCCCGTTCCCCTCAGCCCTGGCTGCCGGGCAGCGTTTTGCCCTTTCTGACACAGGCTTTCCCCGAGGCGCCCGCCCGGGGCTGAGGGGCTCAGCTGTGCCCCGCGCTGGGGCCGCTGGAGCCGGCTGGAACCGGCTGTGTCCGGCGCGGGGCAGCCCCGGCCGCCGCTTCCGACACCGGCAGCCGGTAGAGTTTCTTGAATGTGATTTTTAAGGCAGTGTGTATTCACATTGCCCTCTTCAGCTTTCCTTTTTCTTTGCAATTCTGTGCTCGTGAGACTTAACAGCAGGAAAAAAACGAAGTAAATGCGGACTCAGCCTTCTAATTTCTGTCGTCCTGAACTGTGTCATTACAAAGAATTCAAGTGGGGTCTTTCTCATAAAGTTCGTAAAACTCAAAATCAGCTGGTGCTATTTGCCGATGTTGAGGTTTCAGTGGCACCTGAATTAGTAACCTAATGAGTTAGGTGACTTTATTTATTATGACACCTTCCTATAAAAAAAAGATTAATGTATTTTCCTACGATGCTTCTGATAAATCCTGGTTTCTGCATTTCCCAAGAGCAAAAAAATCAAGGAAATTATCAGGATAACAGGGCTTATCTTCTTCAGTGTCAATTTTTTTTCATAAAAACTACTGTACTTTGACATCTTATAAATTGTTACAAGAAGCAGGAATTTTATACTGAAGTCTTAGTATTTAATTGCTATTGAAGAGGAAGTCTTCCTTAAAGCTAGCAGTTTGCAAAGCCATAGAATTTCCCGCTTATACTTCTGTGCAGCTATTACAAGGAAAAGGTGATGGATTTTGATGAAAAGGTGAAGAAAATAATGCCTGTAGTGGGCTTGAATAGGAATATTGTCATGTGTCACCTCTATAAAGCTGTTGCAAACAAATGTTTTTGATTGTTAATGATTTGACAGTTCTGAATAATAAAATAGGTTGATGCAGCCTCCTTGCAAATAAGTCAGAGCTGAAGGGTGTGATATTTGCTATCTGAGGCTTAATCACTCATTGATTTCTTTTTTTTTATAATAAACTTGGATTTAACATACGACTTTGATATCATGACAATATAAGCATTCTCAGTATACCCATTCCTCTTACAGGTATCTGTGTTAATAACTTAAGATCTAAGTGACGTGGATTGAGAGCTGGCTGAATGGCAGAGCTCAGAGGGTTGTGATCAGTCATGCTGAGTCTAGTTGGAGGCCTGTAGCTAGTGGTGTTCCCCAGGGGTCAGTACTGGGTCCAGTCCTGTTTAACTTATTCATCAGTGATCTGGATGAAGGGACTGAGTGTACCCTCAGCAAGTTTGCTGATGACACAAAATTGGGAGGAGTGGCTGATACACCAGAAGGCTGTGCTGCCATTCAGCGAGACCTAGACAGGCTAGAGGGCTGGGCAGAGAGGAACCTAATGAAGTTCAACAAAGGCAAGTCTAGGGTCCTGAACCTAGGGAGGAATAACCCCATGCGCCAGTACAGCTTGGGGGTTGACCTACTGGAAAGCAGCTCTGCAGAGAAGGAGCTGGGAGTTCTGGTGGACAACAAGTTCACCATGAGCCACCAATGTGCCCTTGTGGCCAAGAAGGCCAGTGGTATCCTGGGGTGCATTAGGAAGAGTGTGGTCAGCAGGTCGAGGGAAGTTATCCTCCCCCTCTACACTGCCCTAGTGAGACCACACCTGGAGTGCTGTGTGCGCTACTGGGTCCCCCAGTTCAAGAAAGATAAGGAATTACTGAAGAGAGTCCAATGGAGGGCTACAAGGATGATTAGAGGACTGAAGCATCTCTCTTATGAGGAAAGGCTGAGAGACCTGGGTCTGTTTAGCCTGGAGAAGACCAAGAGGGGATCTTATCAGTGCTTACAAATACCTTAAGGGTGGGTGTCCAGAGGATGGGGCCAGTCTCTTCTCAGTGGTGCCTAGTGACAGGACAAGGGGCAATGGGCACAAACTGAAACATGGGAAGTTCCGTCTCAATATGAGGAAAAACTTCTTCACTTTAAGACAGAGCACTGGAACAGGCTGCCCAGGGAGGTTGTGGAGTCTCCTTCTCTGGAGATATTCAAAACTCGCCTGGACACGACTCTGTGCAAAGTGCTCTCGGTGAATGTGCTTTAGCAGAGGGTTAGACTAGATGATCTCCAGAGGTCCCTTCCAACTCCAACCATTCTGTGATTCTGAAGGCTGCATCACCTTTTCAGTCAGATAATCTGTATTCACTTGAGTAGCTCCATTGCAGTCAATTGTTACTGACCATTTTCTGCCACTGTCTGTCTTACATGACAGCAGTTCAAAGTTTTTGGGTGTGATTCTCTAGTTCAATTTCCATTTTGGACCCTGAAACTGAGTACAGTTTTCATGGCTTGTTTTCCATGTGGAAGTACTGAGCAGGAATAGTGCTTAGGTCTTCCAGAGCTCACTGGAATTATGCTGACTTTTGGTGAAGAAACTTATTTTTGTCATTCTAAATAACAGCCTTTGAAACAAAAATCAGTCAGGAGGTATAATAAAGGGAAAAGAATCTTCGATTAAATATATAAATATGGCAAAGATATTAATACATTTTGTTGATCAACACATTACTGATACACCAAGAGAATGTTAATGTCATGATTTCTTAACATAATTATGATTAACAAAAACAGGGTAACGCAGAATATGTTACTGCAAACTGATTAGGCAGAAAATGAATAATCTGGGAATTCGGAAGATGTAACAATTAGCTCAAGAAACACAGAAATCACCGTGTTGGAAAACAGCACGGTGCCCCCTCTGGCATCTTTGTCCCCTTCCCACACTCCACCTCTGTTTTACAAAGGCTATACAATGGAAAAGCTATTTCCAGGGGATTGGCTTTTTGTACCAACGTAGCTGACCAAACTTTATTTACTGTCCTTGTGAATCAGACCAGAAGTCAGCCTTCATCATCACCCTGGATCTTTTTAGAGAATATAAATTGATGACAAGCATTGAGCTAACCCTTTCTCAGGAACCTCTCAAGTTCCAGCGTCATCAGTTTACAGACTTTCTAAGCTATAGGTTGCCTCAGAACCACAGATCTTATCCTTGAAAAATTGTCTGATATCCTTTTTAACACATTTCTATCATCTGGTCCCACCATATCCTTTGGCAATTAGTTCCACAAATCCTGTGCATGTGCAAAGAAAAGAAGAAAAACCCAATTTTAATTTGTTTCAGATTTTTTAACTTTTGATTTCTATTGGTGGGGTTTTTTTTAAACAATTCAAGATTTAAATTAGTATTTCCTATTTGTGTTTTCCGTGCCATCCCTGATTTCATGGATATTTATGAAGTCTTTAGTGATCTCTACTTCTGTCCTGACCAATCTCAGTCTCTTTTTCTCCAAATATATAGAGCAGGACTCTTCAGTGATCCCAATATAGAAGCTATTCCTTATATCCAACGACATATGTTCATTTTTTTCTATGCTTTTTTTTCCCCCTAGTTTTTGTATGTCTAACATAACTATTGGGTGAACTGTAATTAAATCATACAATGGTTATATGGTTATAGTGCTAATGCAGGATATGGACAACTAGAATAATTTCCTTGCTCTTCCCAATGCTTCCTACATTGTGACATGTTTGAAAATGTTTTCTCCGTGGTAGATCCACTGTTAGTGGAACTTCAATTTACTGTATTAATCAGCTGTGAATTTCACATCTACTTATAGCTAGCTTATTTCCTTTGTATCAACAAGCATTAAGGGATCAGTTGCTGTCTGGGATATACATTTCTAAGCATGGCTTGCATACTACTATTTCTTTAAAATATCTGTACAGCTAAAAGAGAATAGAGGAACCCCTATTTTGAACTATAGTTCAGAAAAGCTATAGTTAAGTGTTTGATTGCTAACAAATATGGTAACTGTCCATTGTACATAGGATGGAGATCTAGATGGGGTACCAGATTTGTGTGCTTAAGTAGATGCTCCACAATGCTCCAACAGTGTATTTAACGACAGAGCATTGTGAGAGGATATGTCCCTGGAAGGAAGCAGGCAGATATTGGGGAATTAGGTCTCACTGGAAAAGCAGACTTGACAGCTATAAGCAAAGAAACTTGTTTTTATGTATGTTGCTTTCCTAAAACTGTAATTCTTGAGTGGCATGAAGATAGAATTGATTGTGTTAACAACATGAAGGTATTGAATAGGACCTGGATTAAAAGCCACCAACTGTGCCTTTTTTATAGAAAAAGATAAAACTAGATGTGAAGCTTTGGATCTGTTTTTGGTTTTGCAGTCAAACCTGTGTTCTTTTCTTCTTTTTTTCTTTTTTTTTTTTTTTTTGTGTTTCCTTTTTAACACTTACTAGTCATACAGGAGAAAAAAGAGCAAAGATTCAGAATGTTGTTTTTCCCGTAGAGTTTTCGTAGCCTGACTTGTCAGGCAGAATCATTATGGCACACAACAAACTTGTCCCAGTGTCTGTCTGTTTATAAAACTATTTGTTTCTTACTGTAGCAAGGCAAAAAGGAAAAAAAAGCAAAAAAAAAGCATCATTTGGATAGCTCCATCCTTCCTCACTGAGAAATTGGACTTTTAATGGAATTAAAAGATAGAACTCACTCAAGTATTTCCGTATTTATTCATGTTGCTCAGGACTTACCTGAATCCAGATGCCAGTCTGATTTTAACTCCCTGCTCCAATCTAGACACCATATCTTTCAGGCTAGTGTTCTCTTAGGAATAAAGGGTAGGAGTACAAAGGACAGATAATGACAGTCCCCACTGGAAAACATACTCCTTCCAGTCCTTCAGTGCTTGTGTTCTAATGTCTCAAAAGTCCAACATGCACACAAGAAACCATCAATAAGGAAATACAGAGATAGGTTTTGGTAGAACTGAGCCCTAAAGGACCACTAGGTAACAGCAGTCAACACACCAGTCCCTTAAGTCCTATTGATTCTGATCTATGAATTTTTACAAAAAATAAAACTCTATAAAGTTATGAATACTAAAATAACTAAAATTAATCCTAAATAAATGTATTAGGGTTTCCTAAATGCTGTATAGTAACAATAGCGTACATATCTATAGCAGTTACCTAATTAATCTTGTTGGAATATAAGAATCCTCGATCCAGAACTCTTTTTATTTGAGATACTGCTTGTTATCCTATATAATTTTAAAGTAGCAGTCAGACTTAGTTATCTTTGCAGATATTGCACAACTAACAGAATCTGGCAAAGGTTCATGGACAAACTATACAGGTAAAAGTTTGGGGGTTCCCCCCTCAGTATACTTAGCTGCCTAGCACTTTGGCAGTTCTATTGTTTGTACAATAACATTTTTGCAAAACATATTTTAAAAGTATCAGTGTTCCAAAAAAAATATAAAACATTTAAGAGATCAATAGTTATCCTGCATTAAAATCTTAAAAATCTTAAATCATTTCAGATTTTAAAAGCTACTACAAAATTAGATGTTATAAATTGCATGCTATGCTTGTGGTAATGTTCCTAGGACTGATGAGCTGCATTCATAAAGCAAGAGACTCCTCTAAAATCAAGAAACATTGCTTGTTTGAGTCTATGCCCAAATTTTGTGTTTGGATGTGTTTTTCCCTGATCGGATTGCAGTACCTCACAGCAACTATGGATAAACAAGGAATATTGTCAAATCTGACTCGATATTCATTCTTTTAAAAATGTAGAATAATAGGGTTGTAGTGAGAGGATTGTTTAATGAGCATTACAATAACAAAAAAAAAAAATAACTCTCTCTTCTGGAACTCATTTAGAAATTAGTAGTAGTAAAGCAGTTTACTTCATACCATTCTGTGATTATTAAAAATATTTTAAACTTAACTTTTTTATTTCCTAAAATTGAGACTTAAGCAGCTGAAAGTTAGGCACTAGATTTTGAGAGGAGGACCTAAAAAAGCTCAGACATGGGCACAGGCAATGCTCTCTGAATCAAACTGCTAATTTGTGCTGGCTGGTGCTTCATAGTAAAGCTCAAGAAACCCTGCAAGAGACAATTAAGACATAACATTTCCAGACAAAATTTCTGCCCAACTCTTGTCAGTTAGAGGTTAGTCTGACCTGAAATACAGGGATTTATATCTTTTCCTTGGTTCCATTACTTTGTACATGGTTAGAGAGCTGAAAATGAAAGTTAAAATTCATTGGAGCTGCTGTGTGGGATCAGTTAGAATTCTTAATTATGTTGGCCCGGATCCACAAAAAGATCCCAGAATGTAGGTGCTCAAGGCTAAGTCTCATCCTCTGTTTAACATTTAGGTGCCTTAAGGTCACAGTTGCTGCAATCCAAGCTAGTAAAGTTCCCTCAGGAATATTTCTTCTGCCCTGATCTTTGGTGGTTTTCATTATTGGGTTGAGCATCTTGTCATCCTGTATCTCAGAGAGAGCTTACAGAGCTTGATTCTAAAACTCCAGTCAGATTTTTTGTGGCTCAAGCTACATAAAAGGACACATCATCATAAAATTTTTAGAAACAATCTCTTCTATACCTAGTCCCGCTATTAAAAGCAATGTCTGCAGGTATTGCAAGTGTATGATTACTTCTATGAGAGGTCTACTTTGAATCACAATAAAGAAATAAGAAAAAAATTGCTGTTCAGCAAATTGTTCCCTATAGAAAAGATACTTGTGTTTGGATAAGAAAAGATTTGAAATCAGGTGCTCCACTGGCTTCAACGGGCAGCGTTCCATTTCACTTCAGGAGAGCATTGCAGTTTTGGCTTAGATTAGGCAAAATCCAAGGTTTCGCAAATGTTTAAAAGTACATTTCTTACAAAAGTTATTTACCCTCTCATCATGCCCTTCAGTAGCCTAGTTGATAAGAAATTGAACACATTTTAGAGAAAGAGATTGTAACAGGTTGAAATGGTACTACCCTTCTAGATATTATGGTGATTGAACATTGCAAATTCTTACAGTAATAAAATAATCATAGAACAAGAAATTTTGTTCCATTTTTTTTTTATTATTAAAAGTTGCATAGAAGTCCAATAGGTTTTTGACCTGTGGCAGAATGGAGGAGAGTGGGTCCTGTTGGAAGGATGAATTGTAACTTGTACTATAGCCTTATCCTAAGACCTAACAGTATAAAGTTTTGCTTCCTTTAAGTAGTCCTGTATTTCTCCTAACAGAAAAGACAAAGGACAATAAAGACATCCTCATTGCAGTCATGAAGGAAAAGGCTTGAGTTTAAAGAGTAGCAGTTATTGAGCTGTATGTAGTTTTGAAGCATATGATAATTATGTATTTTAAAGTATTATATTAAATCATACAGGATTTCCCTTTTTTTTTTTTTAATTCAAACACACTTTATGAAACCCAGATGGTTTTTCATAAAAGTTCAAGTATAATCCTGGTATTAATTATCCACAAGTGTTTGCATCCTTTGTCACCCTGTTACTTAGTCTTTCAACAGATGTTGTTTCTGTGTCTTTAAAATCTATTTCAACTCTAGGGTAGCATAGCAATAACAGGAAAGAAAGCAGGTAGCAGTCTGAGGGGCAGATTAGAGCAGATGTATGTAGTGTTGTATGTGGCAGAATAACCTTCCCATCCCTGAGACTGTGCTTCCTGGGATCCCAGGCCAAGGTCTCATAAGACCAGCTGCACAACCTTGGCTCAGACCAAGAATAAACTAGAGACGAACAACAAAAGAAAAGAACAGTGAAACTTCAGATTGAGGCTAGTTTGTTGATATGGGCATACATAGCAGGTCAAGGATTGAAGATGACATAGAAACGTCTAAAATTAAAAGGAAAAACAGGGAGTTGGAAGGTGGTGACTAAGCAATGCCAAAGAGCTGTTTCAGGGAGTGGGGAAAGTTGCCCCTTCCTCACCTCATTGATGACTACTTGCATGTCTTACAAGGGTGGTACTTACAAGGGCATAGTCCTACTTATTGTACTATTGTACTATTCAGTGACTTTATAACTGGTTTATACTCCTATGCTATGTATATTTTACTATATACTTGTGCACATCAAAAAGTACCCAGACGGAGTCAATGAGGCAGCGAGTAGATTTCATGTCAAAATTTACAATTGCCTTGTCGATCACTAGAACTGGCAAGATTTTGCAATCAGAATGCCCATTTCCTCATCTGCTTTTTATTTAAATTGTCCTTGTGAATATCTGGTATGAACATTTTCCCAAACATATGCAGTTTATAATATGCAAAAAAACATAGCACTTTGGGTTTGCTCCTTCATTAAAGTAGTTAAAGACTTAACAACTACTCAATTTTTCACTTATAGTTTATTTTGTACCTGAAATCTTTACTGGCATTCAGTTGAGGAAGCAAAAATGTAAACATGCAACTGTTCTTTGAAAAAAACCAGTTTCATTATAGCTGTAACATCAAAATAAACACCTCTGTTTTGTGTAAAACTCTTTTAAATCTAAAAAAAAGTAAGACTTGGATGTTTAAAAACAAGCTATGTGCAATAGAATACTTCATGAAAATTCCAGCCCAAGACTCGCATCCGTCAGTTTATTGGAAATAAAGCCATTCTGGATATTGTAAACTTAAGAGGTTTGGAAGCTTGGGATATTGACTAGATAAAGCATTCCAATTTTTAGATACTTACCATGATGATATTACTTTTGTGGTCCGTCCTCTTATCATCTTATCTATTTGCTTTAAGGAGATGTGCTACAAATCAGAATAATTTATTTATTTAATATTTATTAGCTTGTGTTCTTGCTGAATGTTATATTAAAGGCACTAGCATGAATCTGAATAGCAAATTAGTGCCCCTTCAAATCTGATATGAATAGGATGCTGACAATTTTCTTCAAATAAACCATGAATTTTAAAACAAAACTCAAGATGGTTTAATAGAAGAGGATTGCTAACTTAATATTTTGATCATTCAGATAGCATATATATCAGATAGTTCACTTTCTTTATGTGTACAGCATTGACACTGAGAAAAAAAGGCTTTTTACATCAAAGCATTTTGCAGAAAGTGGGAAATATCATATTTAAATAAGGTGGTAGTGTTACTGAATCCCAGAATTAATCTGCCACTAAACTATTTTTCATTGGATTTATTATTGTTACATGTTTCAGATCTGCATTATGTGAAATTTCCTGTGAATTACACAGAATACATGATTTCAAAGAATGCCTTGATCTTGATATGCAAGAAAATTATAGGTGACAATTCACTTGAATTTTAAAAAGCAATCTTTCTCTGAAATTTTCTCATGAAACAAAGTATATGCAATTTTAATTCTTTGACAAAGAATACTGATCATAAAAAAGTAGATATTTTTACGAAGAGAGATTCCAGGGGAATAGATTGCTAAAGTGATTGAATAGAGGTTCAAGTTTGAAGGTTTCTTTAATTTTGTTTTAATGAGGATTTCAAAAAGGAAAAATAAAGCTCCATCTAAAGCACTATCTATATAATAGAGAAGATAAATATTACACATCATTTGTGTAATAGACCCTTGCAGACAGCTTTTTGAGACAGTATAGGACTCCATGAGCTCTTTTGTTTTTCTTGTAAAATGGAGCATTTATAAAATTAATCTCTTTGTTATGCTAAGATCATATGGAATCCCAATATATTTGTTAATAAAAATGGTCTTCATGATAAATATTTATCAGTGGCCATCTTTATTTAAAAAGATAGGGACCTAGGAGGATTTATAAAAGTTTTGGAATGCTCTCAAAATATATAGGCAATATATGCATTAGCCTATGTGTTATAGGCACTTTAGAGTCAGGAGCAAAGTTTCACCAGAGCTTGGTAAACTAGCACAGTTCACTTTTGAAAAAGAGAAGACTCAAAATCAGTAGGTCTAACCAAATACTATGAAGAGTTTATACATGTCTCTCCAGGCTGTTAGGGGTGAGAAGGATCTTTCTAGCGGGAAGTGGAATGGAGGACTTGCAAAAGACACACGCGTTCATTTGAAAATGAAGCAGTAGTATTTCACTGCTCTTTACATTTATTCATGGGTAGCTAACTACTCTGAGTGCCTAGAAGCAAGCGAATGGTAGGTAAAATGAGAATACTCAACCCTCTGCCATTTTAAATTCAATAACCATTTAATAGGTGGTACACAATGGAATAAAGGAAAAACTTTCTTTTGGGCCACGATTCAATCTTTCACGGCTGTTGGGTATGATTTAGAAATGGCCACTCTAAACAAGGTTACCAGGAAACTAACAGGAGGTTTCTTGTGTTGCCCCAAAACATCTAAGCCAGTTTTCTTTTTTAATATGCAGTGGCATTTCCCTATCAAAAGTATCTTGATTATGTACTCTTATACAGTTTTGAAATTAATTACTTCATACTGTCATTAGGATAATGCAGTGACTCACTCAGTGCTTACCAGATCTTTGGAGAATACATTTTTCCGATTGTAGTTTTTTACCAAGTTTATAAAGAAATATGCATGCTATCAAAGAGTCATGTCGTAGTTAAAACACAGTTCTGTTTCAAAAAAGAAGGCGGTGGACAGAAGCAGAATGCTTTTTATAACCGAGGAGCTTTGATAAAACTGTACGTAAATATAACACATATTACAGCATGTAGACACAAGTAGGAAATCAGTGAGTGTTTCATCAGGTATACTTTTTTTTAATGTATGTTTGTAAATTGTAATTTACAAAATCAAAACTCTAATGAAGTAGGGGGGGTTTATTCAGTTACTTTATTCATTAGCATTACTATGTACCAGAATTTTCTGATTGGAAATATATAAATTTAAAGGTCATTTTTTCAAGTTCAGCAAATTTTAAGTGTGTTAAATAAATGTTAGTAATCTCCCTATCTGTGTGTTACTGGAGAGTTTGCTTTTAGTCCGGAGAATTTGACATTTGCATGGTTTAAAACATATGGAAAGTTCCTGAATACTAGACAGTCTACTGATATTTCTGAGCCTTTCCAGTTTCCTCTAAGTAAGAGTTGACTGTGCACTTAGGCTGACATACAGTTCATTATTTCAGAATTAGAACTAGGGTCCATTGGTCATAGTAATAACCTTGATTTGTCAATGATGTGCTGGAACCTGAATTTTTCTTTTTACTTGTTTTTCAGAATTGAAGGAGTGAGAACACAAACTATTTTCTTATTTGTCTACTGTTGGACAGTAGTTTTTATTATTATTTGGATAGTAGTACTGTACATTACCCCTATTAAATAATTCCTTTTCTTCCACTGAAATGGACCATTGGCCTCTCCCAGTCATTTCCTCATTGCACCAAAAGGCTTGCCACATGCTTCAGAAGTGGCACAGCAATATTTTGCACTTCCTAATATTACAGTCACTGTAAACTTGTCTCAAGAGAAGAAATCATTCTGAAGAGCAGCTTCCTTTAAGTTGGCCTGTATATTTTGAGTACTTTCTACCTTTATACTTTTTGGTTGTAAAGCATGTGTCATACAAAACCAGAAATAATTAGATTTTTTTTATCCTCTGCTTTTGAACAATAAAAGTGGAGGGACAGTGAAATTTCCTCATAAATTATCAAGCTTTGCAGTTGAAAGTCTATATAAATGTGGAATTACACACCAGTATCCATTTCTGAGTGTGGTGAGCTATAAAGCAAGGAGACACTTTGATCACAGAAACACCAACAAATGAAATTATTCACACTCTGAATTCTAATTCAAAGTTATTTCCAAATTTAGAAACTCTGTAAAGAGCACAGTAGTAGCAAAAGGTACTTTTCTAGTTTTACAATCACCTTTAATACTGTATATAGCTATGAAGGTCTGACAACTGTTTCCTGGAAGCATATATATTTGTGTTTAATTTTTACTAGTCACTTTGATAGGGTAGTTGTGTGGCTCTTGACAGACAAAAACCTGATGTTATTTGGTTCCTTGTCTGTCTCTTCTTGAGGAATTCCTCTGGCAGAAATGCAAAAATAGTAATCTGCCTGGGCGAGATAGAAGAAGAAGGTATCGGGGGCAAGATAAGATGAAATAACGTATTACAGTTCTGATTAAGTGTATATTTATGAATATCAATTAAATTATTTAAGGCCTGCTTGGCAGGACTATGGGCACTATGGAAAGGTGGAAGGCAGGCTATGCATTCTGTATCTGCACAAGTTTAGGAAAAGCACATGCTATCATTTTTGCATGGTTTCTTCCAGAATATGGGAAAAAAAACCCAAAACAACAGAAGAGTTTGTGTGTGAAGTTTATATTTTGCCTCATCAGGACTTGGTGATTTTCATGTGAAAAAGGACGATAATAGATGTGAGTGTCAGGATGTGTGAAGGAGATGGCACACCTGAGAGAAGGATGAGGAAAGGGCAGGGACATAGCGGGACTATCTGCAGGGTAGGATGTCTGAGCCTCTACAACAGATGGGATTAGGCAATTGCTATGGCAGCCTAGCTGTGGTGGGAGGGAGGATGACTGTAGAAGAGCACCTGAGAGAAGGTAGCACTCTGTCTAATAACTGTCTTGAATTGGAGCCCAGGGTCATGGGTGGCTCATGCACACTGAGCTGCTACACAGATGCCCCCAGGCACACATTATTTCTCTGTGCTTTCAGAAATACCGTAGTCCTGCCATGCTTCTGCTCTTTGCTTTCTGACAGCTAGGTCACAGGGCCTTTCTTGTCTCTGAGAAAAAAACACTGTTTTCTGGATCAGATCAAGTCTAGCTAAAATAAGACAAGGTTAACTGAGCTAGAACTATTGCACACTCATTGCAGTGGGAAGGGACAAAAAAAGTAGTATATAAACTCTGATCCTGACTGCTTTATTTCTTCTTGTAGATTGTTCTGTAGAGCTCTTTCATGTGAGTGGCTCATCCAGTACTTGAAAATATCACCTTTTACACTTAGCTAGAGAGGAATTTCTTCAGGCTGTTGTGTATACAGGATTTATTGAGGAGTCTGTTTTCTGCAACTTACACTAATGCACAGTGGGAAGTAGAAAAAGATAAAAAGTTTAGCTATTTGTGTTGTGAAATACAAGAACAGGGAGAAGCTGTCACTTTTGTACTGTCTGATATATCTAAAGCTATGGTTTCTATTTAATCCTGGAGTATTTTTTTTCTGTTTTTCTCCTCTCCTTTTTTTTTCATGAAGGTAATTTCTAGGAATTGCTAGTCTAATTATTTCATTTTTACTCCCAGGAAGAACTATCATTTTTCTACTGTAAATCAATTTCCCCTGAGGTGGACTGGGAAGCACTTGAGAATAGAAGGGTTTTGGAGTCATAAACAATGCCTTTCTATCATCACTACAGAGTCAGGAAGAAAATAAGGAAATGATGTGTTAGTCTGTGCTTTCATCTGCAAAATCAAAGAGGTCACAAAATACCAGATTTGTTTTCATTGTAAAGGAAATTGGATTATAATCTGGTGATTCAGTTCTGATGAAGAAAGCTTCCTTTTCTTGACAACTCTATAGGCACTAGACTCTAGGTTTTTATGACAGTTTGTGTAGGGCTTGTACTTCTGTTTTAAAGGCTGTCAAACTACTTTTACTTTTACCTTCAGAAAAGTCCTCATTTCTGCAAACCAGAACAATTTACATTGAACTGTCTCTCAGATTTTCCAATTGCATGTCTCCTTTGGAGATTCCCATACAGCACTGTGTTTCCTTATAGAAATGGGAGTGGTAAATGCATCACTCCTGGGCGATGTGAGTCCATGTGCTGGTATGAATTCCACACCTAGGCTGAAAGCCACCATTATGCCTTGGGGGATAGTAAAATAGAAATATAAACAGAGATTAAAAGGACCAGTGCCTCAGTTCCTCCCTGAAATCTGCATCTCTTTTTGTCTCTGTAGTAAAGATTGTTCAAGACTCAGCACAGTAGTACACAGCATATGCCTGGGAAGCTGTTAATTTCTGTATGACATGCAGTAAACCTAACCATCAAACCTGGTTTGGCTTGAGGTCAGGAGATTTTAAGGTGCAGCTTGAAATTTGCTCCTGCTCTGACCTCACTTGAGCTCATCTCATGTTACAGTTTCTAGGATTGCTATTGCCAATTGGATTGCATTGATCACTCCATTTCCTGCCAATACAAATGTGATCTATATGCTGATAATGTGTGGGGAAGACAGGATCATGCTCACGCACATGCATAAAAATCTTAGTTGTCATGAAATATGAAATACATCTTTTATTCAAATTGCAAGCCAGAAATCTAAGTCAGAAGCTGGGTTAAAGCATTCAACGGCATAGGAACAGAAAAATCTCTGTTTTTCTTGAGGTTCTGCTTCAGTACTGCTCACTACACAGTTACAAGACATTAATAAAAGCCCTGTATGAAGGGAGCATTACCTGTTCCTTAGTGTGGCTCATAGGGGTTAAGCTTTATATTGCTGCAAAGGCCAATCTTTTGAGAAACTTGTATAGTCAGTGTCACACAAAATCTTTTCTCTGGGCTACAAGGGTATTTTGTATGTCAGTGGCCTAAATATATGACATTGTAAGACTTTGGCATGCTAATTGCTTATTACAGAGGAATTTAAAATCAGTGTTTAATGAATGAACACTGCCTGCTTAAATATCAGCTTACGGCACTGTAAATCAAGGTTACTGTGCTTAGGTCATGCAAGATTAGGAACTATAAAAGTGACCCCCTATCTCAGTGAAATAATCATTTTAACTTCAAACTGTTTTAGTTTAAATATGGGTTATGGACTAAAAGAATTAAGGGCTTTTCCTTCAAACCTGTATTTTCAACAGCTCACCTTCAGGCCTCATAGCCATTGTGGAGGAAGGGGGAAGTTATGAGTATATGAACGGATAAAGTCCTGAGCAGCCTGATGACCCCACAACTGACTTTAGTTTGAGCAGGAGGTTGGGCAAGAGACCTCGTGAGATCCCTTCCAGCCTGAATTATTCGGCCTTTCTGTAGTTCTGTAATATCAGACAAATTATAGAAACAATACTCAAATGAAAGCTGAAATCTTTCAGTGATATTCTTTCAACATATACTTCTAATTTACCTGAAAACATAATTTTTATCTGTAACATTTTTTCTCAGTCCTGGTAGCAGGCTAATGTGTATATTCGTATAGATAATACTTATGTCTTCTGACTTGATGACAAAGCATTTAGATATAGGAAAACCCGCAGTCATTCCAAAAGGAGATACCTCCTAGGAACCCATTACATCACTAATCTAAGCTGCGCAGAAACTTGTATCTTCTGGGAAGCTGCTTTTCCAAACGAAGTTGATTTCTTTTTTCCTGGTTTATATTACACTAACATTACAAATAAACAAAGAAGAAAAAAAAAAACATGTTTGGGGACTTGAAATTGCTTTGCTCTTTCTTGCCGTGCTGGCTTGTTCTGGTGATGACAAAGGAAAATAAGTAGATTCTATGCTGCCCACATCTAGAAATACTACGCACTTTGCACAGGCCCAAAATTAAGCCTAGAACTGAGTGAATATAGCAAGTAAAAGAAATAATAAACGGGAAATGTTATGCTGCAGTATTTCGTCCAGTTCTTAATCTCCAAAAATAAACACATTCAGCTTTCAATTTGTTTCGAGTGTTGCATCCATTTAGACAAATAATATTTAGCTTAAGAAGCAGAAACAGAAAGATAGTCACCACTGTGTGTGTGTTTGTGTGTGTAGAGGGGGGAGATGGTGTCCAGCTCTTCCTGCAGATTTTGGAAAAAGCAAACAGTTGCGCTTCTCCCTTTGTAGATATATCCCTAGATAGCAAATCCACAGTAGTATTCTGCCAGATGGACAAGGTGCGTCAATACTTTATTAGAAATTACAATCAAAATACAGGTAGACAAACCTGAGCTAATGTTGATCTAGATAAAAATAGATGACAATACCAGCAGAGTGACTAGTTGTCGGTAACCCCATGCCTGGGTAAAGGTAGTACAGTTTGTGTTTGAGGGCCCAGTCCTGCATCCCCAGTGCCGAGTTACCACACAGAGTTATAGCACCTCCTACCACAGTGTTCCAAGAGAACACTGCCCCAATCTGGTGTTACAGAGGCACCCACAAGATAGACAAGGCAGGCACTCAAATGAGATTTATTCTAACCAAAATTGTTTAGCACTCTGGCAAACATAAGTAAACCACAGGTTCGGATGCCAGGGGGGATTAATACTACTACAGCTGACTTAAGAATTCCTAAGCTTTCACAATCAATCCTTAGAATGGTGACCCAAAAAGCAGAGTCACTCACCTAATAAGGTGGGGGGGCTCTCAACTCGAGGAGTTTCCTTGCACGGTGTCCCAATCCAAGGGAAGAGTCCCTGACTGCAGATCCACTGCTCTGAGGAGGACCGACTCAACTCTGCCCTCCGGTGAGACTCCATTTATACCCTAGTCGAATCTGATCTGTGGTCAGCTCTTATTGGCTCAGGGCCCCATCTTCCAGTGACTGTGAACCTGGCAACAGTCACCGTAAAGGTGCAAAAAAGCAAGGAAAGGACACGAAAGAATCCGGTTTCAATGGTCGGAAAGCCTCTAGCTCAGGTCAGGGCATCTGCCACAGCTGGACAACCAGGTTCCTTTATGAATGAGTTTCCTAAACTACTTTTGTTCCACATTTGCATGTGTAAAATGGAAATAATAGAACAGCCTTTTTTCAACAGTTTGAATTGTCAGTTTATATAATACGACATTTGTCCTAAAACTGTCTTTTAGAGTGTGCAAGTAAAGTGTCCATCACCTGAGGCCTCTAATTCCTGATAGGGCCTTGCAAATTTTATAAAGTACAAAGAATAACTAGCTGCAGTTTACATATTATATATAAGGAAATTGTTCTGGCAAGAAAAATTGACTATAGTTTGCAGTAGCTACCAAGTGTCAATTAAATGCGGTCATGCATAGGAAGTCCCAGATAGACCTGGATATTCAGAATATAGCAAGGTCTAGAATCTTGTCCGCTGAGAGATTATGAGGAGTAATCATACAGGTATGAGATATTTTCGTGAGATCAATTTAAGTTTTTGCTTTGCTACAGGGATTCCTGTGTGAACCAGGGGAAGTCTGCTAATGTGAGGTCTATACAAAGGATTCTGTCAGCAGCTGGATACTAAAATGACCCTTTTTGTACTTCTGTTCTTCAGACCCAGGCTGAGTCTTTTCTGAGTGACTTCTGTAGACAGCAGTCAATTTCTGGGATTTGAAGACTCCTGGGTGTTCAGACCAACAGTAAAAAGAATAATGATTTAAATTAGAGAACAATAATTGCGTGTTAATTACAATGAACTTATCTAAAGAAAGAAAATTTCAATAGAGGCCCGGGAAAAAAAAGATCTCTGAGAAATTATACAGAGGTAGTATAAACATGCAAGGAAGGGGCAAACCTGTTACACAACATAAAAGATGACAGAAAATTACTAGAAAGGGAAGGAAATATCATAGGAAAGAATTTTCTATCACAACATGCAAATCTTCTCCGGCAAAGTGCAAAGTGGAAGACATACGTCAATAAAATCACCCTGAATATATATAAAAAGCAGATCAGATACAGGAACAATAAATATGCAATATAGCTTATTTAGATATGCTGCCAACAAAAAACCCTTCCCTTGTCCACCTTTAACTTAACCTTTAGCATAAATATATTATGCTTAGTGCTTTTTATTATTTTGTGTGCCTCAAAGAGTTCTAATGTACGTTATTGAAAATGCACAGAAAAGCTAAATAATAAAACTAATTTTTATAGTACCAAAATATCTGACTTGAAGTCTAAAAAGTTTTATTCAGAGAAAGCACAATCAAAGTGTCACTTTAGCAGAGTCCAGAGTATGATGCTTATCTAATTATTCATTGCTATTGTGAAACTTCTGCTCATAAAGGTAATGATCCTTTCCCTATGAGCTAGATCCGGAAGGAATAATTTCTTTTATCTATCTGGTTGGAGAATCTCGGACAAGAAGATGCGATGTTGATTCTGATTTTCTTTGTAGCTTGGAAAATAAATGATAATGCTAAATGCTTATAAACATTTTGATCAAAGCTTTTTACAAAGGAGATCCAAGCTGTTTGTTTCATTCCCTTTTTGTAAAATTGAAACATGGAAAGCCTAAGAGACTTACTTTTCACAAATACTTTGAAGCCTGGGGTTAGAGTTGGGAGCCAGGCCAACTGTATACTCTTCTCAGCTGGCCAGCATTGCCTCCCTGACATGTTGAGTACCAAAAATGTACTAATGGTCTCCAACTTAATGACAAAGAGATGCACTGAATTGAGGCAGTATATTTGAAAGGTTAGATATGTTCATAGTAAATTTCTGCTAATTGAAGTATCACTGCAAAATCTTCCTTTTCCACTTTTTACTGAGCTGTGCTTTTGCTGCAAATGCTCTATAGTCTTCTCTTGTTTTTCTTTATATCGGGACTATTATAAATTGTTTTTTCTCTAATGGAGGATTGAGTCAGGGGGAGACACAGATCACAACCTCTAAAGCCTTTCTATGAAGCATTTTATTCATTAAATTCTTTTTATTAATGCAATCAAGCTGTTATTATTAATGAAAGATACACTCACTTATTCACTCTCACCTCTGCTTGTAGTTACCCAGTTGGAGCCACAGTCAGGGACCAAGCCCAGCTGTTTCCTCTGGAGCAGGGGGACATACTGATGTCACTTGGCTTTTAGGCAGGAGTTTGGGCAGTCCTTCAGAGGGATGTTGGTTTCATCAGGTGTTTATGTAACACTGTAGTCTTTCTCTGCACAAAGCAGCCATTGCACTCTTGGATGTGGCCCAAGTTACACAACCTCTTGTTGATGCGAGTGTGTTCTAGCGGCCTTGTACACGTTCAGCAAACTCGTGGTGTCCTGACTTTATCAATTCTTGCAGATCCAGCAGGACTTCTGGTTTCCAGATCTTGTCTGTGAGCTTGTACACACTCCCTGCTCAGCATGTACTTTTCCCCTTTTCAGCCTTTTGTTTTCTGGTAACTATTTCTCCATCCAAACCTATTGAAACTCATGGAAGTTATTCATAAAAACTGACATAAAGGGGGCCTATCTGGCAGGATCAATCCTACCTGTTTCTAGTGTTTTTACCTGGTTTTTGTCTAAACTTCAAAAATAATTGACTTCTATCAAATTTCATAAGACTGTTCTTCAGTTCAGAAGAATAGTTCTGTCAGAGTACTTACTGGTAGATTCTCTAAGTTCTCTTCTAATTCAGTTGCCCAGATTGCTTTCCTGCTTCCCATTCCTGCATATGAGTCTAAACAATTCCTCCAAGATTTACATGTAAATATCCTTCAAATATTATTCACTTTCTTCCTAGATGTCTCTTACCCTTAACAGAGCCAATGAATTCACACTCTATTCTTTCAAATTTAATAATATTCCCTGCAATCTCACTTTTTTAGAATATCTCTTCACGTTGTAAGTAACTGCAAAATCATGAAGTATGAGCAGTGAACAGAAAATGGTAGGTGGAACCCCAAAAATCATTTAGTCACTATCCGATACCTTTCTGTCTCTTGACATAACTTACCTGCCTCTCTCTGCTTCCCTTTGACATTCAAACTTGTAACTTTCTCTCCTGTTTTGATATTGTGCATTTTTTTTCCCAGGTTTCCATAATCTCTCTCAACACATTGTTTCAATGCTTCATATATTAGTATTAAGTACTGTCAGATGTAGACAAAAGGAGGTTGGCCACTGCACAGGGAGTCACAACATGGAGGTCTGCTGTGTTACTAAACCCATCAGGGAACATCAAGATCAAGATTCCCTATATCCTAGAAACACATCGAATAAAACTTTGTATCGCTGAAATGCCCAATAAGTGATTAGGTTGATTTATATAAACTGATTGCAGTTTATCTTTAGTCTGTAGTGCACAACGTGTCATTAGTATTAGCATTTGTTAAAATTCAGCAGATTTGAACAGCTTTATGATAGTTAAAACAGAATCATTGTTGCTAAAGAGAAGTAAGCGGAGCATTTTTTATTAAATGCAGTAAAATATATTCACTGCTCAAACAATTATCCATTCAAGCAAATTTGGAATAATAATTTAGTTTAATGTGTTTGGAATATTTCTATCATCAAGGCTTTAGCAGCCATACATTGCAAAAATATGGTAGATATAAAATGTATTTATTGTTCTTACCCTTCAGATAATTAAAAAATATGATTCTTAGAAAAACACTCACTGTGAGGACAGTCATTGCAAGCTCTTAGGATATTTGTCAAACATCTCATACTCAAGCACCTCAATAGCTCTTGCTATTAGGAACCTTTTAAAAATAACAAGATACTGCAGTTGTTGCAGGCACTAGAACCTGGAAATCTATTAAGTGAGGAAGTTGCAGGGCGAGAAAGTGGATGTATGATAAACGTAATGGCTTTGAAGCAGTAACAGATTTTTATTTGCTCAGTTACATTGACAGACAGAAAGAAACCAATGTAAAACTGTCACGTTTAAGTTCCATATTGTTAGGAAACTTTTAATTTAGATTTCCTTTTTTTTCCTTTAAAAATTGCTTCGTGAAAACTAAATACTCTTGTAAGCAGCAAAACTGTTAACCTTGGAAAGCTGAAGTCTATTCCCATAGAGGACTAGTTCAGACACTAGCATTTGACATGTTAATTGACAAATAGTAGTGACATTATAGATTCATCTTTAATGTCATTCTCTGCTCAGTAAATTGTCATTGTTCCTTTGAAATCAATGTCAACTGAGTTTTCAAATTTTTTCAATCCTTGACAACTCTGTGAAAAGTACAAATTTGGTATTTTAACTTGAAAAAGACTCTGCACAGACATGATGCCTAAATCAGAAACCCTCTAAAAAGCATGGTTAACTTGGGGGATCTAGCATCTATTACAGAAGTGAACCATGGTAATGACTGTGAGGGTGTTTTTCCTGATTTAAAAGTTGAACTACAACCATTAAATATTTCTCTGTGGTAATTAAAAATTCAAATAAGCAAAATTTCCTACAGAGCTTCTCTAATAGGTAGCATCTGAAAATGTCTACCCATGTTCTGTTGGAAAAAAAATGACTAGCAACTTTTTTGGATTTAAGATTTGTTCTGATTTTATAGTAACAAACATTGGGCTTTTAAGGTTAAGTTTAATTACTAACTCATAATTCTTAATATGTACATATAATCTGGACTTGATTTTACAATGTGATCAGAAAAAAATAGCTTTTAGACTGTTTGATACTGTCATCTTCTGTTCTTTTTTCCTCCATATGTAATAGCTATGAATTTTTCAGTATGATGGATGATACAAAATCTTGTCTGTGGTGAAGTCAATAGTAGTCATTAAAAGCCAGCTTTTTACCTCCTTTATTTATCTGCTCCTAAGAAGAATCTTATGCTGAAATTAAATTAGCTTCCTGCAGTTTGAGCAAATGTCTCTGATTGCATCTACACATTCCTCCATGTTCAACCTTGTGCCAGATAGGATCTCATTGTGTGTGATTTGATGTTAACAGGTCCAGATTAGCTCTTACACTTGGGATTCCACATTCAGGCATCCTGTAGACAGAATGCAGCTTTGTGCTCAACTTATAGACATTAGCAAAGCAATTTTGCCTTAAAATTTTCCTGTACTTAGGTGGCCTAGATGGATACCTTCGCTTCACTACTGATTTAAGGAGACAAATCAGTTGCAAACAATTAATTTATGGTTTGGCAAGAAATTCCATCTAATCAGTTACTGTATTGCCCTATTCTGTCCTTGCACAAAATATAGCTGTTTTCCATGATCCTTGATTTTATTAGAGAGTTCTGTTTACTTAAAGCATTGAATACTTAATTATGTACCTTAGAAGAATACAGAAAAAATGAAGTAGTTTTTAAGCTTTCAGAAAAACTGTTACAAAACCATTTAACCATCTGACAGATCTGAACACAAACTTTGTAAAGTTAACATTTTGTTCAATACCCTGAATATGTATGGTTTATGCTTGTCATCTAAGATCTGTAACATACATAAACCAATATTATAACTAAACTCCACACAGAGGCTGCACATACAGCCTGCTCTAGTAAACTTAATTTTACTATATGCTCAAAAATAGCTTGATCAAAATAATAAGTTTACTAAAATCATGCTAGTATCATGGCTCTCTATTGAGGGATTGGCCCTATTATCTTTATCTGGTGTGAAAATTATTACTATAAAATTTCTGTGTGGATAGATGGCATGTTTTGAAAAATCTTCTATTTAGAAATTTAAAGTAGTAGACTAAGGAATTAGATTACTTAGAAACTTTATGTGAGATCACACCAAGCCAGCTCATTAAAATCTTTCCACTTTCTAGCAAAATAGTTTTGATAACTAATATTTTATTTTTAGTGTATGTACTGACCTGGCTAGGACAGAGTTAATTTTCTTCATAGCAGCTGATACGGTGCTGTGTTTTAGATTTTTGACCAAACCAGTACTGATAACACACTAATGTTCTAGCTTTTGCTAAACAGTGTTTGCACAGCATCAAGGCCTTCTCTCTTTCTCTCTCTGCCGCTCCAATGATTAGATTGGGAGGTGCACAGTAGATTGGGAGGGGACACAATCAGGAGGAAGACCCAAACTAACCAAAGAGATATTCCATGCCATTATAATGCCATCCTCAGTAATAAAAGGGGAAAAGAGGAGAGTTTAGGAGGGAGGACTAATGTCCAACCAGTCAGATATAAAGTCAACTGTGTATCTCACAGTAGATGTAAGCTAGCATGTTCTTCCCTTCACTCTTGATTTACCGTGATTTATCTCATCCTTATAGTTGGGTAACAATGAACAGACCTGATAAGTGCTACACTGTAACTTCATTAAGTCTTTGCATCATATAAACATAACTGAATTGTATGACAATTTGGCTGTTCAGTAGCACATTTAGGTTTTTAAGAAATTAGACTAAATAGCATATACTCTTTATGCACAAGGAGTTCAACACTATCTGTGATACATATACATATATAAAGAAAAAGTGCACTTTAATACCTTATTTTGCTTCCTGTAAGCTTCATATATGTTTTCAAAGCTTTTTTTTTTCTAATAAAACTCATTAATTTACAATTTTCAATATGTCCTCTTGTTTACCACAGAAAGCAACTGATCTAAGGAATAGAGAAATTTCATAACTAAATAGTTGTATATTGTGTAATTTTTCTCATAGACACCCCTCTTCCCAGCACAAATAGTGAACATTTCCAAATCTAATGCAAGGAAGCAGGGGTTAAAAAATACCTATCTCTCCTGTTCTCTTTCCCTTCTTTCTTCCCCCCGGCCCCTTAATTGAGATGTCAGTTTCTACTATGCAGTGTGCTTTCCATGATTTCATCAAATTACAAATCAGAATCTTCCCACCTCTTTCCTGTCGTTTATGCCTTGTTTGGCATACTTTTGTTCCTTCATAGAAAAAGATTTCTCCTCTCTCTCTCATAGCTAAGAAACAAAATGCTCAGAACACTTTTGTTCTTTTTTTAATAGAAACAGTAGTATTTCTTTTGGAGGCCAGAAGTCTGCTCTATTGATAATTACAGTCTCATCCTCTTTCAATTACAAAACCCTGTTCTGTTGTATTATGGGACAGCAGAAGTACTAGAAGACATGCTTGACATTTTAAAGTCAAGAGTATTGCCAAAACTTTCAGACAGGGATATTTATACATCAATTATCCTACTACATTAAAAAAAAAAATCTTGATTTTTAAGGTTAAAAGTTATCTAAGTTCTTAAAGCCTACTTTGATTTTTGGGCCCTTTTTTTTTTGTCCCAGTTAACATAATACAGAAATGTATATATACAGATAGATAAATATAGATTTATATGCTAAATATTAACAGGTATAAATAGCAGTTGGAGCCAGGATCAAAAATGTACCGATTTCATACAGATAATTGCATCAAAACTGGGAGAACATTCTAAATGTCAGAGAAGAACAGTAACCATAAACTACAACAATAACTGTAAGACAAGAAGAGTAACATGAAAGTATAAAATTAAAACAGAACTCATGACTTCTAATTCCAAAAGGAAATACAGGAAGTGAACTGAAATTCACATACTGATTGTTCATATCCACAATTAATTACTTCTTTAGCATTTCTGTGGTTTAACTGCAAAATTTAAATTGACTTCCATAAATAATTAATTTTGCCTTCATTGGCTTTACATTAAACAGAATATCTGAGATTTGAGAGTAGGCAAAAACTACTGAGAGGACAAGAATTGCGGGAAAAGTTAATGAAAAGATTAGTAATATTGTCAGAAAGAGGGATATAGACAACATATAGGAATAATTCTATAGTAAATGTATATAACAGAAAATAATATGGTGGCACTGGGTGTGAGGAACCAATAAGGCAGATAAACAGCAGAGACTAGAAGATTTAAAATACAAAAACATAGGAGAAATTAATACAGGAACTCTACAGTCGGAATGATGGTAGGTAACTCAGCTTTGCCTTTAGGTTGGTGATAACAATAACTCTGTCACTCATGATATAAATTCACTGATGTTTCATAAAAGCAGTAAGATAGAGACTAACCAAAAATAATTACTGTAAGTTAAGCTGGAAGTAACAAATATATGTGGTCAGAGGGAAGAAGATGAAAGATAAATACACAGCGTTCTGTATTCCACACGTAAACAGAGACTGTGATATTGTAAGTATGGTTCATTCATGTCAACTAGGTGTAGAAAATAATGCTCACATTTATTTGTATGGACAAATAAAGATGATTGCAATGTACTGAAATCTCATGTAAACATATACTGCAGCACTCTAGTACAGGAGTGTTAATGGCTTAGAGCCAAGGTGTAATAAACGGGGTCTTCCCATATGAACTGCAACCAATTTTTCTCCACTCAGTGAATAATGGAGAAACAAACGGCAACAGAAGAAAAATCAACTCTGTGTCATATGAATAAGGTTGAAAAATGCAACTTTTACTTTGATTCTGCATAAGCTGCACTGACATCAGATAAATATTTCATAACAAGGTAAGATTTAGTCCATGAAATACATATTCATGTAACCAAATGGGACACAGCTTGTCGAAATGAAATTCTTATTGTGCTGTAGACTTTAAAAATATAATAAAAGTCAAGAAAGTCTCATGCATCTTGCATGTTCTTGTCTGTGTTTAAGATTATTAGCTCTCTGGAGTATAAGTGGCCTTTATATCATAATATTTAAATATAGAAGATTAGAATAAACTCATTATTTATAATCCATTCTTTCTCAGGATACACTTGAGACACTTTGAACTAGGTTCTACAAGAGCTGATCAAGACCTTATATTTCACGTAAATTATGGGAAGAGATGGATCTTAGGTTGTAATTAAAAAAAAGAAAGAAAACCACAAAAAAAGCCACCCAAACTCAAACAATATTATGGTTTCCATTCCACTCTGTTCAGGAATTTAGCTAGAAAGAGGGTACCATCCATAGTAATGGGTTCAGTCATCTGAACTGCAGTAGCCACTAACTGTCCAAACACTAAGTGAGATTAATAGAAGCACACATACCTATGCCTATCCTATTTGTTTGAAGCTATGTTATGTTATGAGAAGAAATGTTATGGTAAGAACAGTTTCTTGCCTTCTGAGAGGTAAATAATATGGATTCATCCCATAATTCTTGGGCAACTTAAGTATGACATCACAAAGCTATTAGTTAGCATGTTTAACCCATTACCTATTTTGGTTTTAATATTAAAGGAACAAAAGGAGTCAAATAAGACAGCAGCTTCCATTTGAATGGCTCAAGATGAATATCAGATCTAAGAAGCAAAAGTAAAGTGCAAGAATTTACCAATTATAGATAATATCATAAACCAAGGAAGAATATGAAGATGCAAATCCTACCTCACAGATCCACTAGAGCTGTTTGAAGGATTCAGTGTGCCCTAGGGCAAGAGGATCTCACTGATGTAATGCATCTGAATTTTCAAGAAGGTTTTGATAGTGTCCTTCACCAAAGGATCATAAAGAAGTTGACTTGTTCATGGGATAAAAAAGGAAATTGCTTTGTATACTGCAAGCTGGTTAAACTGATAGGGAAATTGTTAGCATTAAACTATCACTCATAGAGGAGCATTCCAAAGAGTGCATTTTTTTGGGCAGAGGAAGATTGCAGTTTTTAAACAAATCTCAGGATTTGCACTTGAAGTGCTTTGGTTTGTGTCATAGAGTGATGTTGGAGCACATACAACTATTTATTTTGGATGAAACCAGAGTGGAGAATGTGTTTCAAGAGCACATCTAACATAATTTGGCCACATGGGCATTCAGACTAGACTAGAGCTAGTCCCAAGTACAAAACCACCTGAAATGTATAGCATTAGTATCACATCTTCAATATGAACCATTTTTCTCTACAGATGCACTCTTACTGCTCTGTCCTACCTGACAGTGTAGACAAAACAAGAAGGTCTGTGCTAGCACCAGTATTGTGCAATATATTATAAATGATCAGGAAAAAGAAGCAAATATTAAGAAGACAAGTTTGTTGATGCTTCCAGTATCAACAAATAATCCCAATAATTAAAACTTACTGATGTTGAAGAGCTGCAGAAAGATCTTCTGTTACCATGTGCCTGAATAGTAAAATGTCAAATGAAATTCAATTTTACTGCATGAAAAGTAATGCACATGGGGAAAAACAACAGGTTTAAAACACTGCCAATATTGAATGAGGACCAAGGAACAAACATTTTTGAGGTTACTAAGGCAACCTTATGGAGGTGGCTGTGAACATTACAGAAAAAGAGTCAAGGAAGAAAACTAAATCAATAAAAATGTTGAAAATGACTGATGATGGAAGAAAATAAAAACCAAAGGATAAATCAAGGCTAAACGAATCTAAAGTTACATAGATAAGGTAAAAAATAGCAGATCCACTGTGTATGTCAGGGATCATAAGACAGGAAAAGAAGTATAACAGGCAAATATGTTCAAAGTTTCAAGTTCTATTCTGATAGATTTTTAAACTGCAAATTGCTGTTACTAAATCAAAACAGGTGGGATGTAAACCATAGAAAGGAACTAGTGGATAGCTAGAAAAAGTCTTATGAGGATCTATATAAAGATAATGAACATGTTATTGACTAGTTAGGAGAACAGAACCACCAGCATTAAAATGTAAAATTTCACTTTTAGTTAGAAGGCTCAGGAAAAAAAAAACTACAAAAAGCCAACACATGATAGTAACTCAAGGTAGCTTTTTAAATGGAAATTCCTGCATTTAATGTGTTCAGATATTTAGGAATCTGGACCAGGCACTAACATTAAGAAGTGTTGCCTCGCAGTAGTTTCCAAGCTATTGAACAATTTCTTTGGCATTACATGTAAGGAAGGTGAAGCTGAAGTCACTTTAGAATTAAAGGAAAATGAGTCACGAGTTACCAACTAAGTGACCAGATTCAGAAAGCGGAGTGATACAAAAACTTCCATGTAAACCTCGATAATTTAATCAGAGAGGTATTAGAACTTGGTGTTCCAGGTAAGCTTTCTACCACATCTGGTTACCAACTATGACAACCATAATTGCCTATAAAAACACAAGTAACATAAGAGATATTTTTAGTCAGCAAGATGCAGTGTGAATGTATACAGTGTTACCTTCTCTCTTAAAATTCTCTGTTGGAGATGGCAATGAGTACAAAATGGAAAAATTTTAAAGGTAGCCATAAAGTAAAAATCAAGTTAATCAATAACCTTAGATATTCCAGTTACTTTGTCTCTCAAGAAACTCTAGCGGCCTTGGATGATAGTTTGTATGGAATAGGAAAAGAGTATGGAATTTTGATTAATGTATTAAAGATGAAAATGTTAGAGAATCACAGAATCAATCAGGTTGGAAGAGACTCTGGATCATCGAGTCCAACCATTTTCCCTGACACCACCATGTCAACTAGACCATGGCACTAAGTGCCATGTCCAGTCTTTTCTTAAACACATCCAGAGATGGTGACTCCACCACCTCCCTGGGCAGCTTGTTCCAATGTCTAATGACCCCTTCTGAGAAGAAATACTTGCTAATGTCCAACCTGAACCTCCCCTGGCGAATCTTGAGGCTATGTCATCTTGTCCTAGCGCTAGCTGCCTGGGAGAAGAGGCTGACTCCCACTCCACTACAGCCTCCCTTCAGGTAGTTGTAGACTGCAATAAGGTCACCTCGGAGCCTCCTCTTCTCCAGGCTAAACAACCCCAGCTCCCTCAGCCGTTCCTCAGAGGTCAGACCCTCCACACCCTTCACCAGCTTGGTCGCCCTCCTCTGGACTCGCTCCAACACCTCAACATCCGTCTTGAAGTGTGGGGCCCAGAACTGAACACAGGATTCAAGGTGTGGCCTCACCAGTGCCGAGTACAGAGGGACGATCACTTCCCTAGACCGGCTGGCTACACTATTCTTAATAGAGGCCAGGATGCCATTGGCCTTCTTGGCCACCTGGACACACTGCTGGCTTATGTTTAGCCGCCTGTCGATCAGCACTCCCAGGTCTCTTTCCACCGGGCCGCTTTCTAACCACTCCTCCCCCAGCCTGTAGCGCTGCATGGGGTTGTTGTGGCCGAAGTGTAAGACCCGGCACTTGTTTTTGTTGAACCTTATGCCATTGGTCTCGGCCCATCTATCTAACCTGTCCAGATCCCTCTGTAGGGCCTTCCTACCCTCCAGCAGATCAACACTCCCACGCAGCTTGGTGTCATCTGCAAATTTACTGAGGGTGCACTCAGTCCCTACATCTAGATCATCTATAAAGATATTGAACAGCACCGGCCCCAGAACTGAGCCCTGGGGAACACCGCTAGTGGCCAGCCGCCAGTTGGACGTTGCCCCATTCACCACCACTCTCTGGGCTCGGCCATCCAGCCAGTTTTTAACCCATTGAAGAGTCCACCCATCCAAGCCCCGGGCAGCTAGTTTGTCTAGGAGGATGCTGTGGGAGACAGTGTTGAATGCCTTACTGAAGTCTAGATAGACTACATCCACAGCCCTGCCCTCATCTACTAAGCGGGTCACTTTGTCATAGAAGGAGATCAGGTTGGTCAAGCAGGACCTGCCTTTCATGAATCCATGTTGGCTGGCCCCGATGCCCTGATTGTCCTGCATGTGCCGTGTAATGGCACTCAGGATGATCTGTTCCATCACCTTGCCTGGCACCGAGGTCAGGCTGACAGGCCTGTAGTTCCCTGGATCATCCTTCCGACCCTTCTTGTAGATGGGCATTACATTTGCTAATTTCCAGTCAGCTGGAACTTCTCCAGCTAACCAGGACTGCCGGTAGATAATAGAGAGTGGTTTGGAAAGTTCATTTGCCAGTTCCTTCATTACTCTGGGGTGAATCCCATCCGGGCCCATAGCCTTGTGGGTGTCCAATTGGCACAGCAGGTCACTAACCGTCTCCTCCTGGATTACGGGGGGTTCACACAGCCCCCCGTCCCTAACTTCAGGCTCTGGGGGCCGAGTCTCCTGAGGACAACCGGTCTTGACAATAAAGACTGAGGCAAAGAAGGCATTGAGCACCTCTGCCTTCTCCTCATCCCCTGACACTACACTTACTCAGCCCTTCTTGCAGAGCAAATAGGCTCTCTTTTTTTCCTTAAGTTCTAGCCTAAGTTCTCTGTTTAACCAGGCCGGTCTTTTTCCCCGACGGCTTGTCTTCCTACACACCAGGACATGTTGATCTGTAGAAGAAAAAGATCTGAAGACACTCTAAAAGGTAAAAACTTTGGGTTTTATCATTATTATTATTATTATCAACATAGTTCATATGAATGACCTGATTGAAGATGATATGGCATACCATGAGAAGACAAATAAATAATGCAATGGCTTTGAATGAATGTGACAAATAAAATTGAAAACAAAAAAAATCCGATTTCTCTGAGAAAATATGTGGAAGATGTACCTACTTCCATGGGCATGTATGACCAGGAGGAGACAAAGAATTGGAGAAGCTTTAGAAAAATTTTTTTATATAACAAATACTGAGGTATTTGAAAAGTAAAACCATTAACAATAAAATTGTAATGAATGGGCACCAGAGAAGATTGTGCTAATAGAGCCTTTATTCACAGCAGAGAGAGCCTTTTTTTTTTTAATATGCAGTTACAAAGAAAGTGAGCATCTATGAAATACAAGGATCCACAGTACAAATCCATACATCCTAAACTCTGTATGTACTTCTCATCAAACATATGCTGATGGTTCCACAGATTGTGGAAGGACTTTTTTGTGGTGACAGACAGCTTGTTTGTCAGTGACAGACAGCTTTTAAGACTTAGCTTCCTGTGTTCATTACATTTCTTTAGTGCCTTACATGGTGAATGTCTTGTTTTGTTTGTCTGCTTTTTGATGTTGATATATAAACTTTATTCTAATAAATGGTGTTTATGTTCAATCTCCCACATTGTGACACTAATACTAAACAACTGAAGATTTGCTCAGAGCAAGCCCTTATAATGGTTCATTAGCCTGGTGCTCTGCCATGCACTGTCTCTTAATTAGATATGGATCCACCATGCACCACAGAAAATGGCTTGGGACACTCTGACATACAGAACAGATACACAGATACAGCAGAATAGAACAGGGAAAGGAAAAAACAATGTTTCAGGGTGGAATCAGGAGGGACTAATGTGATAGAATTCATCAGCCTGAAAAAGTAATAGATGAGGGGGAAATAGAATAAGGCCTACACAGAGATGAATGGTGTTAAGATGATAGAGAATGATTATTCACAAGAAGTCCACTCAGTGAAATTATCAGTTAGCAAGCTTGAAAAAGAAATGTTTTTCCACACAACCTATAATTGTAGGTATAAATTACTTCAAAATAGATAAGACAAGTTATCAGTGCCTGTTAAATGCAGCATTCCAAATGCAGTCTCTGGTTCTGAAATCCCTGACGACCTATAGCTGTGAAAAATACACCAGTGCACTTGCCATGTTCCCATGTTCTTTCCCTCCTACCCTCCCCTGGATAAGGAAAAATGGAATAGATCGCCCATTGTCCTGACGCAGTGTGGTAATTTATGAGATCTTCTATATATCTTATATAATTATGTCAGAATATTAATATGATGCCCCATAATAGCTGATAGGAACATTTACACAGTAAGTTTGCTGCCAGCCATTTTGAAGTTTTTAACAGAAAACATGCAGTGAGTTGATTAATGTATATATGTAATTAACCGGCGTAGAAGCAGAATCGTATAATTAATTACTTTATTCCTTTGATTTAACATCTTTAAAAGTCAAATGCATTCTGAAAAAAAAGTTGACAGAATTCACACTAATAGTTTAGATATTATCCACTGTAACTACTGAAAATTTTAATCCAGATGACATTTGGATAAGTAAAATGAAACCTTATTGGATTTAGTGAGACTATTCTTGTGACAAAGCTTTACTACTATTAGCAGCTGAGGTGGTTTTCTTTTTATTCATTATACTGTTCCTATGAGTGCCTATTTGACTTTCATACTGTTGATGTAAATGAACCCTTTCATTGATGATGATGAGATAGTAGAGCAACAATATGTGTGTATAATTGTACTCTTTAAAAGTACCTTTTAAATTTAAACCCAAGCTGCAATTATTTTAGATATGCAAATGATCAAATTGAGGGTAACACTACAAGAGAAATTCATAACCGGTTTAAATCAGAATAGAAATGGCTATCTCTGCAATAGGATAATTGAAGATAATCATGATAGAATCCAAATTCATACCAAGTTGAGGAAAAGAAATAACACCCTGTAAGCTTTACGTCCTCCTGTCAGAGTCCAGTACTTTCTGTCCAGGTTCTTTCAGAGAAACCCTCCTCCACGTGAAGAGGGTTTAACCTATAATACCAAATTTACTTACCGTTACATGGGATTTTGATTTAACAGAGTGATACAAGCAATGTACTGAAATCACAATCTAAACATAACATAGCAATTGCAACATACAGTTGAATTGCAATACAAATATCATTCCCATTACAGGTCTTTCTACACGCTCACCATCATGATGCTGGGCATCCCTGATCACTAGAAAGAAATAATAGGTTGAAGCCAGCTCAAGTCCATTGCTCTCTTCAAAATTCATGTTGCTTGTTGTTCAATTTTTGTACCCTATGTTGAGCTAAGCCACTTTTACACTTTCCCTTGCTGGTCTGGCCAACTCAGGAAGACACTACTCTCTATTAGTTAGCTCTGGGAAGGCCACTTACACAACCAGTTGACACACTCAACTGATACAAACAGTTGATCCACTGATACAGTTGTTTATCTAAAACAAAGGCTGCCCCCTGCTCCAGCTTTCTTTGCAACAGTCAGTCACTCCCTACGTTCTTCCCTGATCTTGCAAGCACATTGCTCTTGCTCATCTCCTCTGAGCCACCTTACATTGCAGGGGTTTGTTGATCAATCACACCTCCTTCTGCTTTTTTGGAAAAGAGCCAATTCCTATATAAAAATTCTTGAATTTATCGCATCTCCTTTTTTTTTGCTTTGGGAGTAATTTGTTTTTTCTTACAAACAAAAATTCAGAGCAATTCTTGGGTGTATTTTAGTTCACATCAGAACTCATTTTCTGAAACAAATTGCCCAGCCACTCCCACATGCTGTGTTTCAGTTAGTTTCACAGAATAGTGAATTTGTTTGCTTCAAGATTAAACTAAAACTAGAAGCTGGAAGAGTGAATTTAATGCTTAACACCTGCTCATGGGCATTCAGTCCGTAAAATCAGACAGGTACTAAAACTCTGCAAAACACATATAATGTAGACATCAGGTCCTCAGCTTCAGGTGTTTCACTTTGCAAATTTGCTCTCATTCCGCTCTAAAGAGGCTTCCAGTGTCTTCCTGGGAGGACAGAAATCCTTTTCTGCATCAAAGGACCCTCAAGACGTTACATTTTGGCAAATCTAGCTCACAAAAAGTCTTTTGTAGAAGTAGTTGTTTCACTGATCTTTGTTTCAACATTTATGTTCAATAACGGCTGCATGAGAGGATCTAGAGATGATAATTTCCTAACTTTGCACATTGAAGACATATCTATTTTGATATGTTAGCTTTGATTATAACATACGTAGACATGCCTGAAATAGCTAAAAAACTGGCAGAAGCCTGTTTGGGAACCGTAAGCTTCCTCTGAAAAGTCCAGACCCATTTTCGAATTCTGTGTAGTTTTGACTTTCTTGCTGACAGTACCCATGATAAACAAAATGATACTTTACATAGCCTGCAGTATTGCTTTCCAGTTACAGTGTCACTTTCCAGTTGCAATGTCCTTTTATTCCTGTGTTCCCCATATGCAGATGAGATAGCTTCCTGGATGATAATACAAGTGGTACAGTTTATAAGATGCTTGTGTGTGAATAGCATATTGGGATGTTGTAATAAATAACAATCTGATCAAAATGAGGCATTGTCCCTAATGTCTTTCAGGTAAAAAACGAGTACTGTTTATTTTTGTTGAGAAAGAATGGAAAAAATCTTTCATAAATACTGAATTTTGGGGAGGGGGTTATTGTTGTTTGCTTTTTGGTTTAATGATAAATAAAGCTATGTCAGTCTTGGTCTTACTAAACTAAGAGTTGCAGCAGCTTAAAATATTTTTTGCATTATGAAACTATGATATTCAGAGACTGATTATGTTTATGTAATTATTGCAGTAAGATGCTTGAAATGACAGCATTCTCACTCTATTCTACAGTCTTTTCCCCCTAATTTCTTCTATTGGCTCTTTTTCTGTGTTAGGAGATCAGTATTAAACCAGGGGACTGCAGAGGATGATGAAAACCTTTGCATATCAAATGAAATTAGAAAATCAGTTTAATTAGGAAGAGAAGAATTACAGTCCACTGTAACTCATGTACAATCAGGCAAGGTCTTCATTTGGATTTAAAGGTGAGAGTTCTAATAAGGAGCTGCCTCCATAATGATCTTGATTCGTTCACTTTTGGCATAAAATACGTTAATAGCTTGTGCAAATATATACATGTATAGATGGGTGTTTTATATCCTGACTTTTAACCTGCAGTATTTATTTTCAGTTAAGTTTTGATTAAAAAAAAAATCTTTTCTGAATGTTTATTGTGAAGTTTGTCTTAGGGAAGGTAATGCGTCCTAGAGAAAATAATATTTTCAGTCAGCGATCTAGGTATGTAGGGCATCTCTTTTAAAAACTATCCCAAGCAGACTCTCCTTTCATAGTGGGACATTGTGCCCTGGGAGTGTTGTTGATATGTCTCTTCATCTCCTTGCAAAAATAATGTCTGTTTCTCTTGGACCAGACTTACGAGTCTCACGAGCTTTTGTCTGGTCCTTTGGAATGTTTTAACTTTTCTTTATTATGGTGAGAAGATATGAGGGAAGTGAGCTAGCTGCTGTAACAGCAAGAGAGAGTTCGGATTGCAGAATTTGTAAGAATAGTCAAAGATAAGACTCACTTCCAGGTAGATTTTTCTAATTTCAGCCCCTTGATAGAAAGATTTAAATGAAACCACTTAGAAATAGCATGATACTGGTACCTTAAAAGAAAAGCAAGGTATCAGAGGTGCCAAAACAAATATCTGGTAGGTTCTTACTGATTTACCTTCATCAGACTTCACCAATGGATGGAGGTGTTGATCTCTTTTGCAGCTGTGCATTTTCAGAAGTGTTATGCATTATCACAATTCCTATTTTTAAGAAAAACATGTCTTTTGTTGCCTTCAGTAGTTCATATTTCTAAGTACCCATCCTCCTCCTCTCCACACTTCCTGTTCTTTGGGAATATAGTTTCTAAGGTTAGGAGGTGCTTTTCCACGCATCCCTGGATCATATAGTAATGGCTCCATCATTTCATTGTGGATGAATATGGCTCTGATACAATTAATAAGAATACCTGTGTTACATCAATATCTTTAAAAATATCCCAAGTGTGTCTACCCAGCTTTTCAGCAATACCTTGTAAATCAAGTGATCGAATTAGCGATATCAGTATTTTTTACCATTGAAAAATGTTTTTCTCAGGAAAGCTGAATTAGAATATGAGTTCAGCTTGTCATAGTAATTATCAAGTATTGTATGTTCTGAGGTTCTGTCCAGGAGTCTTACAAATTTTAAGAAACTCTTCCTCTGAGAATTAGAGAAGATAATTTAGCTTATTTCATCCTCCACTCAGCTTTGAGTCATCATTTTTTTTCCATTTTTTTAAGATTAAGAACATTTAAATTACTAGTAATATTAATGAATCACATTTTTGTAGGCAAACTGAAGACTATGTTTCTTCCTATGAAGCTGGGAGTTGTCATGAGTATCATGCAATTGCATGAAATAAAAAGTAAACAAATAATATGAAGGCTAAGGCTCCTACTGATAGTAACACACATAGTTAATTTTAGCACAGTTTGATCAATTCAAGGGAAAAAAATAATCCCTCTAAGGAGAGTCTCTGTAAGATTTAAGCATCTCTTTGAGTACTTAAGCTAGAGTAAAGTGTACCCCTCATAAAACAGTTCCAAAATACTTCCTTTTAATAGGATCTGGAAATTCCTCTCACTAAGCAAACCCATTTTATAAACAAATACAATTATATGTATATTGAGAAGCAACAGGGAAAAAATAACAAACAGTTTCTAGTCAAACTTCGATTATAGCCTAGTTCAGGGTTTCAGGAGAAGTTCCTTATGGCATTGTCACTTTGACACGGAAGGAAAATCTGGACAATTTATTGTGAGAGACGGGGAGTAGGAAGGTGCATATTTCCATGACATGTACCAGCCATCTGAGTAGAGCTAACGTAAATATGAAATAACTAGATTCACTTTGTTGTGTCTAATCAGAACAATTTAGTGTCTACATTTCTAATATTTCAGTTTGTGAGTTTTAAAAAAAATAAAATAAAATAGCTCTTTCTTCCTGTAGTTTCAATATGAAATTCAGCATTTTTTGGCTAGATCCACAGATTTATAAACTGCTTAGAATTTAAACTTTGGATTCTCATTCAGAGTTGCTTTACAGAGAGCTTAATTTTGCATAGTACTGAACACTATTTGAAAATCAGAATATTTTTAATTGATCTCAGATGGGTGTTCCAAATGCTAGTTGAGGTCCTTAGAAAATTTTAGCCAAGATGGTGATATGATTTCCTTGTTAGATGGAATGTTTATTACTAACTTCTAGTATCATATTGCTTGTATAAATACATTTGATGAAAAATCTCTTTCTAAGGATTTAGTATTGTTAATTTAAAATACGTTGGATGTTTACATCTCTATAATTGAGTAATTATTTGTGAACTAATTATTTGCAAAATGATTTATTATCAGATCTGACAGAGCTGTTGTTGATACCACTGTTTCTCATTTGTTCATCTTTATTTAATGATGGACAAATAGTTTTGTTCAGTCAGTTTGAAATATTCTGGGCCAAACCGAACAGTAAGACTTAAGGCTAAAATCTGCCTGAAGGCAAAAGTTGTGAATTAAATGTGATTAACATAGGACTTAAATATTTATAGAAGAACGAGCTATATGACTTTGAGCTGGAGACAGTTGGACCCTAAGTGGAAGATACTATCCATAAACAACTGGTGTGAATGTTCCTCTCTTAAATGATATTTATTGACAGAACAAATGACCTGGAGCTTCCAGCTGAGCAAGTCTATCTTGGTGCACGTTTCGGCCCTATCATCTATAATTTGGATTGCAGAGAGAGGCACTACCATACCAAAAGATACAGAGTGACAATACCCTGCTGTCCAACCAAAGATTGACACAGGCACAACACAAGGATGGAGCAAGTCTGCCAAACCTTGTTAGGCTTTCAGGGTGTGCATGCATTAGTGTTTCAGCTGGGTTTTGGAGGGCTCTAGTGAAGTGAATATCCCATTGCTTGCCATTTGCTGTGCCGTGGTTCACATTGTGGCATAGTCTCACCGAATATGAACAGGATTCCTTACTAAGATGGAAAATGAACTCCAGGACTCTGCCAAATGCACTGCCACCTCAAATAGGCATTTAGGCCATGGAACCAGGCTAGGGGTAGTCCAAAGCATTAAAAAAAAATAGTTAAACCAACAAGCCTTGAAATACTCATAGCACATGGATCAGGTATTTTGCATCAGCAGTTTCTCTCTACAGATATATTGATCCATGCTGTTTGCTAATGTAGACACAGTTTAAGATTGCTAACAGATTAATCAGCAGTCAGAACAGATAAGTGTGCTTCTCCTCTTGTACTCATCTGAACAGCTACAATTTATGTGTCTTTAGAATAGGTGTAAGGGGAAACTCTACCACTTGTTTTTGTGTTCCTCCATCTGCCAGTCTTCATCATACCATTTTGTCCAGATTAAGTCTAAACTAGATGGATCCCATCCAGATCACTTTCTCTATGAGAAATTAGGAAGAGACAAATGCAGTTCTGTCAGGGACTGTTGAAAGTTAATGTAAGGGAAATGTCATTTGTATGTGTGCGAACTTCTAGTGCTACGGCAAAAATCCCTACGCCATGGTACTGTTCCAAAATGTGTTCAACACAAACTTTTTATTTTTAAAGAAATACATAATTTAAATAAGTTTTTTGATTGTACTGTCTCTCTAGAGAAGAAAACTTGAGACAGACCCTGGAGTCCCGCAAAATCATCCAAGGGTAGCTACAATTTAATCAGGGATCAATTCTTCTGGATGTTAGTGCCTCATTTAGATGAATGGAATAATTCATATTTGTAACTGATGTTTCAGGCTGCTGCAGGCTGAGACTCACTTTACTGTAACAGTGGTGCTCAGTTCACATTCTGTAATTTATTATCAGAACCAAGAGATGCAGGAAAATATGTGTGTGTGTGCGCTTTTTTATGTGCCTGTACCTGTATACGTGTGTGTCTATGCAGAGATACTGATGCAATCACAAGCCCTTTGCCCAGGTGTGAAAGGTAGGAGGGAAGAGAGGCTGGGAAGGAGTTTGTAACAAATGTGCCTTGATGCAGCTATTTCACTTTGATCCCTTGGATCCCTTTGCCTGTTAATATACAGTAGTTAGACATCACAATTGCTAGGGTGTAAACTTACAAAGTTTTGTGTTGTAAAATTATTTTACATCCATCCAAGCCTTTGTTAGGTTTCTTGAATGTAAAACTATGAAACTGCTATTAAACCAAAAAAGGAAAATAAAATGGAAGTATGTATGACTCCCTTGGCTTCAGTTTTTGAAAATCTATTTTCATTTGTAATGCAAAATCTACAGTTTCAGTGTTTTTTTTTATAAAAAAAATGAGTTTTAAGTAGTTTTAGTTTCAAGAATTTATTTCAATTCATAAATCAAAAACTGCTGTGGTTGTGCTGTCAGTTTGGAAAAATAAATGATAACTATGAAAACAAGAAAGAACAAAAAATATGCATGAGAACAAGGTTCCCCTAGTATATCAAAGTATGTGCCCATTTTATGTGACTGAATAAAACAATTAAATATATTGTTAGCATATAGTATAATGCAAACTCACTGACTTCTGGTGATTGTATCAAGGCAGTAGCTCATATGGTATAAAAGGTGCTACAAAACCCCTACTAGTAATTGATGAACCAAAGCCATTTCTGCCTTTGTGCCATAAATTGAGCTGTGTGCGCTGTGGGTAGAATATTGCTGTTACAGAGTGTGAAGTTACCATTTCATCACAGTCTTTCGCTACTCAGATTTCACTTATCTTTAAATAGAAGATCCAAACCTGAGATATAAAACTATTAACCATCATAAGATATTGCTAACACTGAAGACCATCCTCAAGCATTTCACTGAATTTTATACTGAGGTAAGGAAAAGGAACTGTTCAAGAGTTGTGTAGTTGATATTAAAAGGTTCTTCAAGATACATAAAAATTACACCTGAACTGAAACCATTTATTAAAGGAGATGAGTAAAACTACTGAGGGGGGCTGCTGTTTTCCCCTGGATATCACTACAGGCCTCCTTAAAATATGACACAAGTACTCATTTGTTTGCCTTTCAGGTCTGTGATAATTTGCCAGTGAAGTGAGATTCCAGAAAAAATGGAAAATAGGAATAAATGAAAAGAAAAATGAGATTTGCCTTCAAAAAAAACCAAAAGAATTTGAAGAAGAGTCTCAGAACATATGGTCTGGAGGCACAGCCAGAATTGCAATAAAGAGGAAGGTGCAGGAGACTCTGGAAAGAACAGACATTTATGAGCAAATCCCATAAATCTTTCACACCAATAATCTGAAAGCCACTCCAATAAAATGTGATACCTGTATAAGCCATGAGACAGTCAGGAAAAAGTAATAATTGAACAGAAAAATAACCTGCAGTAAAAATAAAAATAAGCAAATAGCACAGGTAAAGAAAAGAAAGATGCATATACTAAGCTCCCATATACATATAATGGAATGTCTGCATTTCAAACTACTGTTAAAAAGCATATAATATATACATGAAAATGTACAAACTCTACTACTGGAAAAGTAGCAATGGTAAAAATGTTATCTCACCAGATTTCCTAGAAGAAACATGTAAATACATGGACAAGTTAAGAAACTGAAGTTACTTCAGAAGAGCCTTAACATCAATCATCTAAAAATACTAAATTACAGCACAATGTACATAGGTAGAATGTTAGAGTGTAATAAATAAATACATGTAAAAATATACTAAATATGAAAATACTAATGTTATAATTAAAAAGGCAAACATTGGCATACATTTCACACAGAAAAGTTCAATAGACTAGACAATAGAAGTGTATCATGAGAAATACATACTTGGTACAACAATTGTAGTAAATTTGTTTTTCCGGTTGTAGCAGGACATAGGGATATATAATATAATTAATATAATATAATATAATATAATATAATATAATATAATATAGTATATATTTATTTATTTTCAGAATTTTACATCATGCCTTAAGTTCAAGCATCTAATTTTCAGGGTATTAAAATAGAAGAAAGTACAGCTAGCACTTTTAAATAATTTTTTTTCCTAAAGTATGATATGACAAAAATGAAATAAAAACAATGATTAAAATCTTCAGGCTCACTGGAACAAAAATAATATGTGAGTTGAGTTTGGTAAATTTTTACTTTTGAAATAGTTCCTACAAAATTATCTTGAAAAGTTTGAAAGATCTTACTTAAACATTTTCAGGATAATGACTGACTTTTCATTTTTAATTGTAGATAATAACAAAAAAGTAAACATGAAAATAAACCATTTTGAAACAGTCTTTACAATGGACTCAGCAAAATGTTTTTCAGTTTTTGAATCTATAGAAATTACCAAACTTCCTCTAACTCTTTTTAGGATGGTATTTAATTTTTTCATCCTCCAAATTCTATTTTCTATCGTATTTTCAAGTTGGCAATTCTAGGTAACAAACAGAATCTCTGATAATATCAGTTATTCTTATTGCTTCTGTCGAAGTGAACTCACTAGCCCAATGGTTCCTATTTTAACTATAATTTCACTGATGCTGATAAGCATCACAAGCAAGTTAGTAATTAAGGATTTCAAATATTAGGGTGTGATTTTGCACTTGGGGCACAACAACCCCATGCAACGCCACAGGCTGGGGCAAGAATGGCTGGAAAGCTGCCTGGCAGAAAAGGACCTGGAGGTGTTGATCAATAGCTGGCTGAATATGAGCCAGCAGTGTGCCCAGGTGGCCAAGAAGGCCAAGAGCATCCTGGCTCGTATCAGAAATAGTGTGGCCAGCAGGACTAGGGAAGTGATCATCCCCCTGCACTCGGCACTGGTGAGGCCGCACATTGAATACTGTGTTCAGTTTTGGGCCCCTCACTACAGGAAAGACATTGAGGTGCTGGAGCGAGTCCAAAGAAGGGCAACAAAGCTGATGAAGGGTCTGGAGCACAAGTCTTATGAGGAGCATCTGAGGGCACTGGGGTTGTTTAGCCTGGAGAAAAGGAGGCTGATGGGAGACCTTATGGCTCTCTACAACTACCTGAAAGGAGGTTGTTAGTGAGGCAGGTGTTGGTCTCTTCTCCCAAGTAACAAATGATAAGACAAGAGGAAATGGCCTCAAGTTAAGCCAGGAGAGGTTTAGATTGGATATCAGGAAATATTTCTTCACTGAAAGGGTTATCAAGCATTGAAACTGGCTGCCCAGGGAAGTGATAAAGTCACCATCGCTGGAGGTATTTAAATGATGTGTAGATGTGGTGCTTAAGGACATGGTTTAGTGGTGGACTTGGCAGTGCTAGGTTAACGGTTGGACTTGATCTTAAAGGTCTTTTCCAACCAAGATGATTCTGATTCTATGATTCTGTGATTTTGATATAGGAACTGAGAGATTACAAATGTTGAATTTGATGAAATACCAAAAAATTACTATGGTTCTACAGTAGAGTATCTTATATTGCTCAGAGAGATTCTATAGCAAAATACAAATCATCTATGCTTAGAAGAAATTATATCTTGTATAAAACTTTCTTGGGGGGATGGGAAATGAGGAGAGACCATTTCAAAATCTAGTTTGCCTTTAAATGGAACTTTTATCAAACTGGAGGAGAACACAGATGAACTGAATGAGCAGTGTAACTTCAGTGAGCAGTGACACTTCAATGAACAATGACATATCTCTCCCAGTTTGCTGGGCAAACTCAAGTGGAAGAAAAGGGTGTACAGATCATGGAAGGAGGGGCTGGCCACTTGGGAGGAATATAAGTCTGTTGTCAGAGGATGTAGGGAGGCAACTAGGAAAGCTAAGGCCTCCTTGGAATTAAACCTTGCAAGAGAGGTCAAGGACAACAGAAAGGGCTTCTTCAAATACATTGCAGGTAAAGCCAACACTAGAGGCAATGTAGGCCCACTGATGAATGAGGTGGGGGTCCTGGAGACAGAGGATAAAAAGAAGGCGGAGTTACTGAATGCCTTCTTTGCCTCTGTCTATACTGCTGGAGGCTGTCCTGAGGAGCCCCGGACCCCTGAGGCCCCAGAAGAAGTCAGGATAGAGGAGGAATCTGCCTTGGTAGATGAGGGCTGGGTCAGGGACCAATTAAGCAACCTGGACGTCCATAAATCCATGGGCCCTGATGGGATGCACGCGCGGGTGCTGAGGGAGCTGGCGGAAGTCATTGCTAGGCCACTCTCCATCATCTTTGCTAAGTCGTGGGCAACGGGAGAGGTGCCTGAGGACTGGAGGAAAGCGAATGTCACTCCAGTCTTCAAAAAGGGCAAGAAGGAGGACCCGGGTAACTATAGACCAGTCAGCCTCACCTCCATCCCCGGAAAGGTGATGGAACAACTTGTCATTGGTGCTGTCTCTAGGCACGTCAAGGATAGGGGGATCATTAGGGGCACTCAGCATGGCTTCACCAAGGGGAAGTCATGCTTAACCAACTTGATAGCCTTTTATGAGGACATAACCCGGTGGGCAGATGATGGTAAAGCTGTGGATGTGGTCTATCTCGATTTCAGTAAAGCGTTTGACACGGTCTCCCACAGCATCCTCGCAGCTAAACTGAGGAAGTGTGGTCTGGATGATCGGATAGTGAGGTGGATTGTGAACTGGCTGAAGGAAAGAAGCCAGAGAGTGGTGGTCAATGGGACAGAGTCCAGTTGGAGGCCTGTGTCTAGCGGAGTCCCTCAAGGGTCGGTACTGGGACCAGTTCTATTCAATATATTCAGTAATGACTTGGATGAGGGAATAGAGTGCACTGTCAGCAAGTTCGCTGATGACACAAAACTGGGAGGAGTGGCTGACACACCGGAAGGCTGCGCAGCCATTCAGAGAGACCTAGACAGGCTGGAGAGTTGGGCGGGGAGAAACTTTATGAAATATAACAAGGGCAAGTGTAGAGTCCTGCATCTGGGCAAGAACAACCCCATGTACCCGTACAAGTTGGGGGCAGACCTGTTGGAGACCAGCGTAGGGGAAAGGGACCTGGGGGTCCTAGTGGACAGCAGGATGACCATGAGCCAGCAGTGTGCCCTTGTGGCCAAGAAGGCCAATGGCATCCTGGGGTGTATTAGAAGGGGTGTGGTTAGCAGGTCAAGAGAGCTTCTCCTCCCCCTCTACTCTGCCCTGGTGAGGCCGCATCTGGAGTATTGTGTCCAGTTCTGGGCCCTTCGGTTCAAGAAGGACAGGGAACTGCTAGAGAGAGTCCAGCGCAGAGCCACGAAGATGATTAAGGGAGTGGAACATCTCCCTTATGAGGAGAGGCTGAGGGAGCTGGGTGTCTTTAGCTTAGAGAAGAGGAGACTGAGGGGTGACCTCGTTAATGTTTATAAATATGTAAAGGGCAAGTGTCATGAGGATGGAGCCAGGCTCTTCTCAGTGACATCCCTTGACAGGACAAGGGGCAACTGGTGCAAGCTGGAACACAGGAGGTTCCACATAAATATGAGGAAAAACTTCTTTGCGGTGAGGGTAACTGAACACTGGAACAGGCTGCCCAGAGAGGTTGTGGAGTCTCCTTCTCTGGAGACATTCAAAACCCGCCTGGACGCGTTCCTGTGTGATATGGTCTAGGTAATCCTGCTCCGGCAGGGGGACTGGACTAGATGATCTTTCGAGGTCCCTTCCAATTCCTAACATTCTGTGATTCTGTGATTCTGTGATATCTCACTGTCTCAATATCAAAATACACAAAGGATCATTCAAGCCCCTCTTCCTGTGACAGTTCCTTTCCCCCTTCCATCAGTGTCTAGGAGAAGCAGATGACTGCCATAGATACTACCTATAGCCACAGGCCAGGACAGAAGCTGTGAACTTCTGTGAGCTTTGCCGTAGGTGCTACACAAATTGAGTCCGAACTGTTTGAGAACACAGTCTTCCATCTGTATTTCTCTAGACAGTATGGAATTCATTCACTGCTACCTTTGATAAGTGAAGAAGCAGGTAAATAAAGAACCAACGAAAAGCATAAAAATAATCAAGACAGAGTAATTGTCTTGGTTTATGCGTAATTTTGGTTTGTTGACCAAAAAGATTACTTTTTTATATATAAGACATTCCAAAATGATAAATATCTCCTAGATATTGCAATGTGAACTGAAACTGAAAAGATGTTGTGCCCTTCTTGAACTGAAATGCCAGGGGTAAGGAAGAGAGAGAGCACTTTGCAGATGCTAGTGTGTCTTAATTACTATTTTACAGGCTTTTAATGGATTAGTTACCTTTCAGAGGTTCAAAACACAATCGTGATATTGAAATACTTCTGTAAGCAATCACCAGCCTCCCAGTTGGTTAAATGAACAAAGGACATACTCCCACGTTTCTCGACAACACTCAGTAAGAACTCAGAGAAAAATATTTTCACATTTATGTCCAATAACCATAAGCTCATCGAAATTTGCAGTGAGTAAAGGATGACTGATCAAAATACAACACTTGCTTTAGGTAACAAGATACTCTGCAGAAAGGTGTGACATTTACAAAGGCAATTAAGGGAGGTTTGCAAAGAACTTTGATATGACACAACTGATGGCTCTACTCTGTGAATACCTGGGTTAATCTAACTAGGACAGAGACCTAGAACCACAGTAGAATGGAACTGGAAAATATTTCAATGATGACATCATATTTTTTTTTCAAATTTTTTGTACTGGGTAATCAGTTCCTCGCAAAAAATCCTTGCATTCACCAAAGAGAGCCTCAGAATTGATCTCACAGCACATAAACATGAGCTCCTTATGTCTCATCCAGCATTTAAAAAAAACAGAAAGATCTAGATTTCTATATGGATTGGTCTTTTAAGGTAATTTTAATTAATATTGTGTCATAGAATCTTATCAAACCATGAAAATTTTGGAACATTATGTAAGCAAAGATTATTTAAGGCAGAATTAATTCAGGACTTTTATTCCATTGCTGAAATCCTGGTAACATTTCTCCATCAATTTGCTGTGATTTTTAGACATCTGCATTACCCTGACCTATACTAAGTAAGTGAAGGTAGTGGTGAAAATTCAAGGGTGGCTCATTAAAACTGTCAGAAAGGAAAGGGAAAGGGAAAGGGAAAGGGAAAGGGAAAGGGAAAGGGAAAGGGAAAGGGAAAGGGAAAGGGAAAGGGAAAGGGAAAGGGAAAGGGAAAGGGAAAAGGAAGGGAAGGGAAGGGAAGGGAAGGGAAGGGAAGGGAAGGGAAGGGAAGGAAAGGAAAGGAAAGGAAAGGAAAGGAAAGGAAAGGAAAGGAAAGGAAAGGAAAGGAAAGGAAAGGAAAGGAAAGGAAAGGAAAGGAAAGGAAAGGAAAGGAAAGGAGATTTAACTAATTATCTGAAATGAGCAAGTTCTTTAATGTTTTATTATGCCTTAAAAATTGGAAGCTTTGACTTTTGATAACATCATGTTTCTGCACAGGAAAAAACATATATAAACCACTTCACAAAATCATGCTGATTTTCTTCATAAAAGCTTCCTCTTTTAATAAAAAAAAAGGGCATCTCATCATATTTTGAAGACTACACCCCTTCCTTCGTGCTACAAAGGGTTTGTACCATCTGATTCTTCCTTACACTAGTAATATATATTGGTATGTTCTGAATCTCTGAGTACAAACCTGCAGACTTAAAAGTTCATTGCTTTGAATCAAGTAGTCTGGGGACAGATTTAAATCATTAATTAAGTGTAGATTTTTTTTCTTTAGAACATTAAAGTATAAGAAGGGTAACATGACTCTGGCTAATAAATGGAAATTTGAATTCTGGAAACCTCAGCTGAGATGAAGAATGTGACTCTGCTCCGTTCAAAAGCAGCAAAGCTCTGCAGCTGCTCCAAGGCTGGTCTCAAGATGAGTTAGGCAGCAAGTGCAGTAGGAACCAATAGAGCTTCAGCTAGCATTGAATTTGTCCCACCAGGTTCTATTATTCAAGTGTCAATGGCTCATTAGTCTTTATGTTCCTGCTTTTATAAAAGCAGAAATAGAGATCAATCCAGACGACAGTCACTGGAGGAAATATTAGCCATGGTACTGGTGCTTTACAAAGAACTATTTGTATGTATTTGGATAAACAACTGACTCTATTTCAAAGACAAGGGTACTCAAGTGACCTTTTAAAACAGGTTCACTGTCAACACATCTGTCTGGGACATATAGATGAGTGTAGGATTTCCTCTTATTGTTTTGTTATGAAAGAGAAAGTGAGAGAGGAAGGAAAGTGAAAACACACAAAATAAGGATCAAAGTATTTTTTTTTCATTGGGAAGCAATTCTGTTTACTTCCTGCTTCTGTGCAATCACATAAGTTTGTGAATAAAAATACTATTATTGATACTAGCACATTATTGTTTTACTGATGCATTTTAAATTTCCAAACAGATTCTTTCAGGTTACACCTGTCCATAGCTATGATGTACATAAGTCACAGAGACAAGGGACATCTCTAAAGGCCTGCTTCCTGGTCCTTAGAAAATAAAAGAAAAAGAAACACAAATCAGTCACAAGAAAACAAAGAGCTGGCAGCAAGGCCATAGGACTACACTTCACAAACCTTTAGGTAAGTGCTTGGAGAACACAAGTATCTGCATTGAATTTAATGGAATCTGATGCTTTCAACCTTAATATTATCAAAGTTTAATTGAACCTGCCAACTGAAAGTATTTTCATTAAGTGTTCCTACGAAATGAAGAATCTTTGAGTTGTATTATTGCTATCAAACACCATACATTTTAAACTGTCTTTTCCTTTATTCATCAACTTATTCTGTTAAAGACTTGAGATATTAGCAGCTTTTTTTTTTTCCCCCAGTCTTCAATGCTTTGTAATTTTCTATTTTGTGATGGAAAAAGCAACATCAAACTATTTTGGCAACTGCTATGTGCCTTTGCTAGTGTGTGGTTGGTACCCTTGGCTCCATGAGTCCTCATGCAGACACCAGGCAGTGGTCTAAACCTGGAGTCTCTAGGAGGAATCCTTGGTAGCTTCAGTTATGGGTCTTCCACAATCCCTGAAGACAGTGCAAAATACTTCATCTTCCTTTGAACTCAGTAAACCAGCCCATAATGGTTTAGGAAGAGGAGATGGATGAGAAGAAATTATGAGATTCACTCCCTGGCAGTATCCATGGGCTATGCTGCCAATATGGAACTCTGGACAAGTTTCCTGTAGGAGTCCAAAGCTCCTTAGTTTTTAAATACCCACAGTAAAGTCTCGATGTCAAAGAGTAGCTAAACAGGGACAGAAGATTTTTTTCTTGTGTAAAAAAATAGGTGAACTTTGTTAACAGACTGTTCCATCTATCTGTCTCAGTGGGAATTATCCTCATATTAGAGATTCTACCATTTTATGCTTGTGTCCTGCCAGATGGGCCTGAAACTCAACTTTATGAAAAATAGATTTGATATTGGAGAAAGCAAAAATACTGAAGATAGGAATCTTTGCACTTTCTGGATTCGCTCTTTCCTTGTCTTTTAAAATAGATCATTTATTTTGTCTAGTTTCTCTTAAAATTTAATAATGTTAAGTCTTCAATTACACTGTTTCATTTTGTTTTGCTGTGACTAGCTTTAAAATCTCTGGTGGAGAGAATCACATAGTGTAATTCCTGTGCTTTCCTCATGATTTAATCCTGAATTATAAATGAATCATATACCACAAGCACCAAACTACATGCTATAATTGTGGTATTGGCTTTGATGGGGATTCCAATAAGAGAAGAAATATAAATTATTTCCTCTTACATCTTTAGCTCCATATTCTTTGTATCTTTATTCTAATTAACTATAAACTCATTTGTATCTGTCTGTCCACCTGGATCTGGATCTGCACCAAGGCTCCTTTTTCCAGGCTTTGAATTATTGATTTCTTGTTCCTATAAATTACCTTTAAAAAGGACTCTAATTTCATCTTCTAATGAATTCTTATTAAAAAAAATAATTGCTACACATCTCTTCACCACTCAGCAGTGTGTCTCTTGACAAGAAGAGTAAATGCAACTCTGACATTTACTAGTGGTAGTCCAGATTTACTTCGTAGTAGGAAGAATTATTCTAAATGAATTTAATAGACTATACAGGCTCTTTTACACACTGGAGAATAAGCTTTAATTTAAAGCACAAACTCCCCTCTCCCTTGTCATGTCAATTCTGGTATATCTGTAAGATGAGCTAAATTTCATCACAACAAAAGCTGTTTGGTTGTTGGGGGAGGGGAGGTTCCTGCCCCCAAAGACTACATGAGATATCTCTGTTTGTTTTTTTACCCTTTAGTTTTTTGGCTCTGGAAGGCTCTTCCTCGATTAGTTACTGGTAAAAAATGGTGCTATCATTTTTGTACCTGATTTGTTTCCTGTGCATAGAGTCTTAACTGTTTGCATTTTTCTTTACATTTTTCTTGTTAGCACAAAAGAGACAAAACAGTGAGAATGCTGGAACAGGAAAATGGAAGACAGTTACCCTCAGGAGTATTGGTATCAACATTTTAATGGCAAATGCAAATTCTGCTCTCCTTTAGCACTGATGGAATCTCGCAAATCCAGTGCAGCAGCACATAGCACACTTCTGGTTTCAGTTTCTTTCTTCTTCTTCTTACTCACCTGATTAGGGCCAAAATTTAATCATTAAACTTCTGGATGTTTCATGACACTGAAATGTCTCTGGACTAAGAAAATTCTTCGTCTTTCTCTTCCCCTTTTCTAATAAATTGCACATATATATTAATGAGGGTCATGCATGGGCATGACTATATGGTTAAACTTATCAACTGGACAAGCAAAATAGCTTTGCTCGTCCCCCATTATGTTCTCTTAAGCATTAAATGTATGAGATAAAAAATAGAGATATTAGCTATAACAGCAGAAAACTAAAACTGTTGTTTCTTGGGTAACCTCCATAAAGACTTGGTTCATGTTGGTACAGTTTGGGAAATCATGACTAGCATTATCATAAGCTGTCGTCAAATTCTTTTTACCACGGTTGGGGATTTTTTTTCTAGACCTGGTCCCTGCAGCTAAGATATAAGCACATTTCTGTTTACATTCTTCATGTATGAATGTGTCAATGCACTCCCAAGTGTAACTTCTAACTGATGGTGCTAAAAACAAGGCTGTATTGTTCTTCTGTTTATAAATACACACAAATGGACTATGTTTAGTGCTTCTTCTGAGCATTTATTATCAGCAAATAAGTTATTTGCAGTTGTCAAGGTACAACTAAGTCTCCAGAGTGAAACTAAGAAGAAATAACTGCTTACCACTCTCCTGCTTATTCAAGGAATGTATTCCACAGGAAATAAAAGTAAATAGTGAGGCTGTTGCAGGATGTTATATCCTCAGCGGGGCTATATGTTGCATACACTGCTTTCTTCCCTTTCTTTAGCCTCTGTGACTTAGGTACCACATGAGTATCAGGTTGATGAGATGCCAAAAAAATGCCTATTTCATACAATGTTTTTACTTAACTGACTTCTAATTTCTGAAATGTAATGGCTGATAGTCATTAATTATGGAGAGAAAGCTATGTTCCTTTTTTAGTTAGGATGTGTTCTTTGATGTTGAGTTGACTGGAAGCGTTATCAAATGCCAAGATGCATATTTTCTTGTCAAGATGTAGCTCTCGCCTAAAAAAGAAACTTTAGAATAGAATCAATAGCACTTTATTTTTCATTTTTTGAATAAATTTTGATAAATATCTATCATACACTAGTGGAAAATGCATTTTCAGTTTTTATTTCATTGACAACACATTGCTCATACAAATATCACTGTATAGACTACTGTGGATTTACTCCTGCCTTATCTGAGTGTGTGTAATACAAGAATCAGCTCCGACAATTCTAGTATACAGGTATACTTTTTCCTTCAATTTTTCTTTCCATCTAAAGGGCAAGTAAGATTTAATTTCACGTGTGAGAACATTTGAAATAGCCAAACAGCAATGAATAGGCAACAGTGAAAGAATTACCTTTTAAATTATAGTAACGGGCTGGAAAAGTGACCTTGTAAAATGTCACCTACATGTTCCACATTATTTATTTCTCATCAGAGATTTTGTACGAGAAGGTTTCAGCTCATAAGACAAACAAGATTTGTGTTAGAGCAAGATCAATCTGCTCTACCTTGAAAACTCATGGAATACAGTACTATAGAAAGAACTATGGTGGTTGGGGTTTTGTTTTTAATCAAAAGCTGAGTAAATATAACAGTGATTATTATCTGTTGTAAGTAGTCTTATTTTTATATTTTAACATTTGGTATCTGACGTGCAAGGAGGATATATCACAGAAGATTTGTAAGTGTATTAAACTATCAATATATATATAAAGAATATATCTATATAAAGTGTATATATATATAAAGAAGATTTGTAAGTGTATTAAAGTGAAACAAGATATGTTCTACTGCATCTATACTAAACACTACTTTTAGAACAAATTAATGAATGACAATAGCAAGTATTTCAGTTAAGCTTGTGCCTTCAAGTATACTCAGTTATTTTTATATGCCAGGCTTATATTTTATTTCCATATAATGTCTATCTTTAAATGATTTCAGGGACTGTCACAAAACTTCATCACATTAAGAAAAATATCAGCATGGCATCTCCATCACAGCATGTCCATGACAGCCTTAGAGTGAATAATTCTTAACTGCTGACACAGTTTATATGGAGTTCATGGTAAACCAGTGGCATACCTGGTGAGTTCTCCATGGGCAGAAAAGTGCCTGACTGAGGATTACATTACTGTTTGGGAAACACAGCTGAGCATCCTAGGATATTCGTGTACTTTCAGCACTATATTCTGTTGCTACTTTTGTACAAATTTTTGAGGTAGATTAGTGTATTTTATAGTACTGTCAACATGCTAATATCTTCCATCATTGTATTTTGTCTTTCAGACTCAACTTTTCGAAGAATTTATATATTTTGATACCTAAAAGGCAATTGCTAATATCCAAGGCATGTATCAACAATACTTTTTTTTTCCCCTCCAGCTGTGGCTGGTTATGGAACAACCATTTCTGATCACTGGGATCTCAGCCTTGATAGCAATAACCAAGATTACCCACCTACCAACCTAGTATGTTTACAGGCATAGCTCTAAAGATGATAGTTTGAGACTCAAGAAGCAGTTGTAATATAGCCTTTTTTTTCTCAGAACAGCTAATCAGTGCAAGTAAAGCACCATTCTGACATACCTTTTCTGGCAGAGTTAGTTCAGACATCACGGGACAGAACATGGATCTAAATGCAGATAGTGTCTAAAGAATCTTTTTTTTTGCAAACTGGACTACTCTGTGTCACTCTCAACTATGAAGAATGAAAGTATATTTTATCAGACTGCTTCTATGCCACAGCCAGTGCAGAGAGCTGCATTTTGTGATCACAGGTTCCCTTGGGCAATTTGCTAACTTGCAACAAGCTTTAGAAATTTAAAGGTTGTTTTTTTGGCTGAGTATAAAGGCACAGATATTAAAGATCTGGGGTTTTTCTTGTCACACGGATGCTCCTTTTATGTCAAATAGTACTTGACTTCAAAATTACTACAGTGATCCTTCAAGAACCAAAGCACTGCCAAATAGTCTCAAGCATGCAGGACACTAAATCATGTTGCACAAGAGCAACATTAGGCAGTACAAATATTAGCTCTAAGTGGTCTTGTCAGGCTCCTTTTTTTTCTTTGGAAGTGATTCAATTTTATCTATACTTTCTACTTTGGCCTGAAACTCCTCTGTCTTATGATTATTTTGCAGTAAAGTGAAAGGTGTCCATATCATCAAGAGAGTTCAACAGGCCAAGAAAAAGGCAAGGAGCCCATTTACAATCTATGGCAGATTGCTGCACATTTCACAAAGAGTACCTGAATGGCAAGTACCCACCAATTGCTTACAATTGCAGCAAAAAAACGAGTTCCCTTTTAAAATGTAACACACAGGCAGTGCACTGAGAAATCAGTATATACACCAGTGGGGAAAATAGTATGTGAAGTTTTATTTTAGCCTTTGATTTAATGTGAGCTTTGGACCCATACCGATGAGCCATGTATCTTAATATATTCCTATTTATTGCCTTCTGTAAGATGGCAAAGCTCTTCACAAACAGTTATTGAATATAAAAGAGACAAATAGATATATTCTAAGTGTATATTCCAAATCTATCTATAGGGGAAGAACAAGCTGGGAGGTTTGACATAAATACAGCTTTCAAATGACTTTGGTTCCAATTTTAATCTTTCTCACTCATGCAACAAGAAACAATTCTGGTACATTCCCTTCACCTCTCTAAAGAAAAAGAGGAGACACACACACATGTATTTTAAGATTTTTTTTTTCCAGCTGTACAGTTGAATGCATATTGGGAAACATAATTAGGGCGAAAAAAAAAATCTTTCCACATAGGTGGAATTAAAATTCCTTTTGACTGGAAGTGTCCAAAAGCAGAAGGATCTGGTTATTATGGAACACGCATTAGCTAGAATTGTGAAAAACACACATTACAAATTTGGCCAGCCACAGAGCAGTGCTGGTTTGGGGTTACTTTTTGGTTTATTAGGGGTGAAAACAGTTCTTCTCCTGGAGGGAGATGCAGCTTAGGCAAGGCTGACAGATCATGGTCTGATGGTAGAACAGCAAGTTTTTCTAGCCCTGACTGTTTTGGTTGAAGCAGTGTGTCCCTGTTTAAGGCTGTGCAAGCTGTTAAGCAGACAACAGATGCTGTCTATTAACTCTTTCCTTCTCCAGAGGGGAAAAGGAAAAGAGAAAATGGAGAGACACTTATGGGTTGGAAAGTTAAAACAGTTTTAATAAACAATAACAAGGAAAAAAGTGTATAATAAATAATGAGCTATATACAAAACCACTACTGAGCTCCCCCTGATGACGATCACATCACTGCTGACGGGGCAGGGCAGGCGCTGGGCAGTCCCGGGGCACATGCGGCAACAGGCAGGAACCAGGTTCAGGAGTCAAGGCTGGAGCGTGGGCAGAGCCCTCCCAGGATGTCGGCCACAGGGGAAGAGAGTGCGACCCTCGTGGTCCCTCAGCTTTATACTGAGTATGACGTGGGTGGGATGGAATACCCCGTTGGTCAGGTTTGGGTCACCTGTCCTGTCCGCTCCTCCCTGCAGGTGCGACACTTTTGCAGTCCTTTCCTCTGTGGAACAGAGACCTGACAGGGACCCTAGTTTCCATGGCAACATGCATGTGTAGTCAACACTTAAAAGAAACGTAACTCAAAAGTCTGTCCTAGTCCAAACCAGGACACAGTATAAGAGTGACCAAGCGCACAGTTAATCTGGCAGGTCTGAGGAGACAGGACCATCTGTTGTGGTATTGGGTTTATACTGAGGGATGAACTGTGATGAGAACCTTGTGACAGTACTCTTTTTCACTTGGCTTAATTACAGCAAGGACAATATGTCAAACCACAGAATAAATAATATATAAACCAAAGCTGCTGAAGGTTTCCTCCCTTGTTAGGAAAATACAAGTCCTTTAAAACAGTGTCGTCATTTTACTTTTTGTCCTACATAGTATGGATGATCTCTGTGGCTTATCTAGCTGATTGCTGACCTCTTCCCTGTCGTACTTACACACACAAATCCATGTGTGTGCATGAGAAAATAAGCAGATAAGTGAAATTAAGGTGAAAAATTCATATTCCAGAAATTACTCATGTCTCCATTTAGCCTGCATCCATGGGCTTAGCTATAGACAGCTGTTCTATCACCCATTGACCCCTTCCTAGCCAAGAAGGGGAAATAGGAAGAGGAAAGGAGAGCCCTGTGTTGAAATGGAAACAGATTTAATAAAATAACAAGACTGACATTAATCCTAATGCTAAAAATAAGTGCACAGAGTTATACTCAGCCCAATGAATGCTGGGTGTGGAACACTGCATGAGTCACAACAAACAGAATAGTAGGCCTTGGGAGCAGAATGATGGGCAAGTCCCTCCAGGGATGGTAACCACTGGGGAGGAGGCCCATCCTCAGCAAACTTTATAGTGAGCATGATGTTTATGGTATAGAATACTTCCTTTGGCCAGCCTGGGTCAGCTGCCCTGGCTTTCACTCCTCCTAGCTTAAGCACCTGGCTAACTTGAAACTGCTAATGGCCTTGATCACCATGGAAACCTGCATGGCTGGCCACAAACTAAACCAAAATGTCTTACCAGCTTTGTTCCCGCCATATTGGGTGCTGCAGTCCTCTCAAAAATGCAGCTTTTCTGAATAGAAAATTGATTCTATGATTCCACCCCAGCGAAACCAGGACAACTGGATTTTTTTATTCATACATTCGTATAATCTGTGAAATAGATGTACTGACTTAAAGATATCAGGCTTTTTTTTTTTTAACTAATGGATGTAACAGAGATTTATCACTTATTTTAAAATTTGAAAGACAAGGCTTTGGAACAATGGACGTTTCTGTTTGTTCCTCCTTTGCTGGTTCTTTAAATCTATTCTTCAGAAGGGAGCATAAGCAGGAGGTGCACAGGGCTTGTTCTGGTGTTTTGTATTAGGCTGAATTTCACCACAGGAGATTTTTATCAGTGCAACAAGACTAAAGGAGAAAAAAAAAGATGTTATGGAGGAGAGGGGAAGAACCTCACCCAGCCACCCAGTCTACAGTCATGCTGTCATATGTCAGATAGAAAAGGTGATTGTAAACCTACCTTTTAGCATTTTGAAGTAAGTAGGAAAAGAATCACCAACATTTTTACAAAAAGGAGTTATCATCTTGATTGAAATCATCTAACTACAAGTTAGTAATGTTAAATTCCAGAAGTTTGTTTTGTTTTTAATCAATCCATGTTAGATGATGGCCTTATTATACTAGGTTAATTGGTTAGATTTCTACTATGTGCTGACCCAGGTCTTTTTTTTTTAATGAGGCTTCCAAATGGAGGTACCTTTTCACGCACAATCTATTGCTTCCTATTGCCAACAGGAGAGGGTCCTTTTTTCCCCTGTCCCCTGAGCCAAATCCTGCATCCTCCCTCACTCCTGATTTGGTGCTCATTAGACCTTTCTGGATCAATTCAGTTCAGTAAGCCAACAAAAGTGATCTTTTGTTTTCCTCCTGAGTTTATTACCAGAATTGGTGCAAGGTGCAAATGATGAGGAGTATGTGCTTGGAAAAAAGGTGAGATAAGGGAGCAGGAGAGCCCATTCTCAAAAGCAGTTTTATTAGCTCAACTTTTCTCATGAAACCACACCACAAACAGGGAAACAAACCCCCCCACACTTTTGTAAGTTTGGACACACTGCATCACATCACACAAAGAGCTAGTCCCATCATACTTAACAACAGTGTGTGTCCTATAAAACAGTAAGGGACATTTTGGACCAGTAACAATCAAAGGCCAGGCATACACTCAGGGATTTTATTCATACATATTATTAGTGGTTTTGTTGTTCATGACAATAGACACTGACTTTTCTTGAAGTGTGAATGGCAGAAAATTATCTAACTCCCCAAAAACTTCATGTGAAACACAGAACCATTAGCAACTTCTCTTCAAAGAGTCGGAAGGCACAAGGAAAAAGGTCTGAAGATTTGCCACATAAGCAGCACTTTTCCCACAGCGAGTATTCAACCTCCATGATTGCAACCTTAAAATCAGTAGGGTTAAGTGGTAAGCAGTGCTCTCTGATGTCAGAGCAACATGTTGGATCAATGAAAAAGTGTAAGTAAGTGGGCTATTAATTTTTTTAAAAATATATTTGCAGTCACAGCATTGTCAAACTTTTAGGAGAGAGAACGGAAACTGCTGAGGAGTAAAAAATACAAAATAACATGGGAGATTAACTGCCAAGCATTGGCTTGATATCATTAGGGGAGATAAAACTACAGGTTGGGATTTGCAGATTTACCTTATTGAAGAAGGTAAATTAAATAAAATGTTTTATTTAATCCGTCATATCCAGTTTTACAAACTGCACTATGTAATTCCAAAATTCCTCTTTCCTTTTCCTCCCATACTAGAACTGTAATCAGAAAATAGACAGAACAAGATAAATTTGTAGCACAACTCTGCTAAACCCTAGGAACTGTGACTTCTTTCCGTATCTTTTGGGCAGGAATCCAGACCAAACTGAGAAAGTAAGGTTATAGTTGGCAGTCTCTCATGTCAGCCCTCCAGGAAAGAAACCATCCCACGCTACTGTTGTCTTCCTACCCACATCATCAGTCTTGGTGTGGGAAGAGAGGAATAAGACCAGAGCAAATGGCCACCTATCCCAAAATGGAATTTGCCTGTCAGTTGAGCAGTTGTGCTGCTGTCTAGCAGGGGGTAAGAAAGGCTGCTGTGAGTGGAAAAGGAAGGAGAGTGTTTCCCTCAGATCTAGGTATAATAATGGGTAAAGAAAACTTTTTTCCCCATCCTGGTCCAAAGAATCATTTCCTCACTGTCTCAGGAGAACATTTTCCTGCTTATTCAATGCTGCTCCGGCACTTTGCAGTTGGCAATGTGTTGTCATGTTCCGATAAGAGGTAAAAATGAAAGAAAGGAACAGAGACTGGTGCAAGATGAGGGTGGGGGTGTGATTGCACCTAGATATGTGGTTCATCCCAAGCTCCACAAAGCTCTCTCTAGTGCTGGGAGGAGGTGAATGTGAATTACATTTTACTGTTTTTTTCTAAAAGACAGCAGGCAAAGAAAGAAGCAGAAGAATTTCTTGGTGTACATGTTGACTATGTATATTTTACTGAATTTTTGCATTATAATAACATCTTTAGGATTTAGCTGCAATGTGAAAGATAAGCATCTTATTGTTTTGAATACTCTAAGAACATACAGCAAGAGATAGATAGTGCTTTTTTCACAGAGCTATGAATTTAAATAGAGGGGATGTACAAAGGAAATGCAATTTCTATTTTAAAGGCAGGGCTTGAGACATGGTGAATTAATTAATTTGCTCATGGTCACTCAGAAAGTCAGTGGCAGGGCTTAGAAAGGAAATTGACTCTCCTTTCAGGTTCTAGTTCCCTCTTAATAAGAGTATTTATTTCTTTATTTAAAGCTGTAGTAAAATATAACTATCACTAGAAAGGTGTAATATAAAGAAAGGTTCAAGAAGTGACCTAGGTAGATTAATATTAATGGCTTTGCTGAAGAACTGAAGTGCCCAGAGTGTCAGAATACTTATTATTGTAGAAATATCTTAGACTATGAAGTCTTTCTTTTTAAATCTTAGCTATTATTAAAAAAATGAATACAGGGTACTTTGCTAAATGTAGAAGGACAGATGCATGCCAGGCCAAAATCTGCTTCCATTAACTACCAGCCACATGCCAGCGTCTCCTTGTTCATCAGGATGACATCACAGAGATGGGAAGTGAACAAGTTCAATCACTTGCACATCATTAGTTCAGTAATAGTTTCCTTTAAAGGTGCCTTTAAAAAGCACTTAATTTAATGTCATATCAAGCGCTATCCATCGATGTGTCCTTGATCACATGAAAAACTAGGTTTCTTGCATACAGTGCACCAAACAAAAGGCAGTCCAGATTTCACATTTAAAAATGAGTAGTGTGACAGCCGTAATCATTATCTCTTCCACATTGATCTGTGTGCTGGCAAAGACTTCCTATTAAGTCCTGAAGAGAGGCTGGCAGCTTCTATGGCTATGAAGCTCCCTGAGAGTGAGGCATTGAAGTAAGCTAAAAACTTTTTTTAAAAAATTAAATGATCTCTTCAAACCCTATAGGGTTTTGTTGCTTGCTCAGGACAGAAAGTGTATTATGCCAGAGATTCATGCATGTCCTCCTACTGCACAGAGAGACAGTGACAGCATAGAAATAGAGGCTATAAAGAATTCAAAACATTACTGATCCAATTATTATTATTTTTATCTTCAGACCAGATTTGAACTATATATCTGCACAGTACATCACTAATGAAATGCAGCCTCCTCTGGGATGGAAGCTCTTAGTTAGCTGATGGGCACAGCACGCTGCCAGAAAGAAAGGGGAGAGAAAATGTAGTTTCAGTACATCATGGAAAGCCCCTGCTGCTGAGGAAAGTGCAATGGCATCTTTAGGAGCCAAGCCACTCTCAAAGTAGGGTAAATTGGGAGTAACTATCAGAAATTCAATGGAATAATGATAGTGGTAAGAGAAAATAATGAGGGAACTATGACCATCAAGAGCAGACAAGGCCTCCTCTTCTGCCCACTGACATTTCCTACTCTCAGTTCTCATTTCCTAACAACAACAAAAAAAGAGTTCTTTCCATACTGCAAGGTTATTGTATGTCTAGATCAAGCACTGGAGCACAATTCAAAGATGCTTAATCCAAGTAAGGATTGAAATTGCTAAATTCTCACACAATACAATGCAAACTTGCTAGTTTTGATCTGGAAGAAACATAATCATGCTGAATCAGTGCTGCGAACAAGTTAATAAGCACTGAGCCTGGGAGAGGTTTATTAGTTTGATTGCAGTGCATGCTTACCTACTGTACTGCACCTGGACTCAAGTTGGCTCAGATTTACCTGTTTTATGTATCTTCCCTTTCCTCTTGGTTTAAGCATTGCAATGGGGAGACTAAGCTTGTACCTGCCTGCATTAATCTGTTTATGACTAAATGTGTCTTTAAACAGTACTCTCTGTATTCACTGTCAAAGCTAGTGCCAACTACTGCTGTGAAATGAAGTGAGAATACCAAGAATTTCTAATTTAATTAAGAAACTAGTGGACTCTGAACCTGGTGGGAAAAAGTACCCATGTTCAGTTGGGGAAAAAACATCAAAACTTGGAAATCTAACTTCTTGATAAGCCTACATTTATTTTAGAACCAAATAAATATAATGGCACAAACCCCCTAATTTTCAGACAGATTTTTTGTTGTTGATAATGAAAGGAAATGGCCAGTTCAGCTATTCTAATGTACAACTTTTGTTTTGATTTTTCCATTGTTGAATACATGTAGCCATAAGAGAGAAACTGCAGCAAACAGTAAATTAATGAATGTTTCTCATAGGTGATGCTAACTACCAGCTCTCTTAAGTCTTTTGAGGGACAACATTTTGTTCAAATTCTAGTGAAATGATATATTCTCTTTGAATGCAAGGGCAAGCTGGGGAATTTTTTTTTTGGGGGGGGGGGAATTAAAGAATGTACAAAGTTTCTGTTTCTGAAACTTTTCTGAAAAGCTATACAGTTTATTAAGAAAAACTGTGAAATGTTTTCATGATAATCTGGTAGGATTGCATAGCTTCAAAATATAAAAATCTTCATTATATTCCCTATTATGGATGAGATATTTTCACTAGTAACTAGGTCTTAGTTATTAGATGCTGCGATGGCTTCAGTACTCTTCTGACAATTAAAATGAACATTTCTTCTCTGTTGATTTTGTTAGGGGGTGCCCAATCCAGGTGAGGCTGCAACAGCTCCCTGAATGCTGATCCAATCAGTAGCAAGACTGAAGATGTATTGCCCATGGGAACATATACAAACTCACCTATACAAACACAGACATACATGGCTGTTCACTTTGGTCTTCATAGACAGACACACTCAGCACTCACACAAACACAAACAGCACCAGGGGCCTCATCCTGTTCCCCTCTCTGGCTGATCAGGATGAAGGACCATTATTGGGAAATGCACATACATGCCTATATACATAGGTACAATGTGAATCCCTCCAGCAGCTGAGCTTAGACACTCAGCCTTCCCATGAGCTACCCCTGGATCCAAATCTCCCCAGTTGCTGCCACACAGATATAGAAGCCCCTGGGGCCGCAGTCCCACTCACAGGCACACACAGACACACATGTACACACCAGATTTCCCCAGTAGCTGGTCCTGGATCAGTTGCCTCAACCCTAGAGAGAGAGGGAGCGAGAGGTGCACACACATGCATGCACACACAGAGGTCTCACACCTAGAGATCCCCAGACCCTGTGGTCTCTCCGGGAGGAACAACGGACCGGGACTCCTCAAGTCCCCCAATATCCAGCTCCTCCTGTGCTCTTGCCCTTAGAGACACACTTGACCCCCATACAGAATCTCAGAATCACAGAATGGCTGGAAGGGACCTCTGGAGGTCCTCTGGTCCAACTCTCCTGCTCAAGCAGGGCCATCTACAGCTGGTTGCCCAGGACCATGTCCAGATGACTTTTGAATATCTCCAAGGATGGAGACTCTACAGCCTCTGTGGGCAACCCATGCCAGTGCTCAGTCACCCTCACAGTGAAAAAGTGCTTCCTGATGTTCAGATGACAACTGCTGTGTTTCAGTTTGTGCCAGGTACCTCTGGTCCTGTTACTGGGCGCCACTGAAAAGAGCCTGGCTCCATCCTTTTTTCCATCCTCCCTTCAGGTATTTATATACATTGATAAGTTTCTCATGAGCCTTCTCTAGGCTGAGCCTTTCTAGCGCTTTCAGCCTTTCCTCATAGGAGAGACACTTCAGACCCTTCGTCATCTTTGTGGCTCTTCACTGAATTCTCTCCAGTATGTCCATGTCTGTCTCGTACTGGGGAGCCCTAAACTGGACACAGTGCTACAGGTGTGGCCTCACCAGTGTTGAGTAGAGGGAAACGATCCCCTCTCTCAACCTGCTGGCAATACTTTGCCTAATGAAAAGCCCAAGATGCCTTTTACCTTCTTTGCTGCAAGGGCACATTGCTGGCTCATGATAAACTTAAAGTTCACCAATGGCCTCCCAGGCCACCTCTTTACCTACCGACCAGCTGATCCAGCTGGATCTTTGTCAGCAGTCACATGCACATGCGCACACCTGCACTCACTCCCAGTGCTGGCACCACAGATGCACAGGCCTCTTGGCCCCTGGTCCCATGTCAGTTGCTGACATGGAAACCTCCATACACCCTCATACACACAGATAGAGAGTCCCTCACCCAGGAAAAGAGTTAGAAGAGCAGTTTATAAGAGGGTAGGGCAGACTGCATTGATCAGGTGCAGGGCATGGCCAGTCAACTTTACTGACCTGACAGATGTTTACATGTGACTGGCCCGTTTCATCCCTCTATTTTCCCATACTTGTTCATCCACAAATCACTTTGAAAACTCTTTTTCCCCTCCTTGGCTCCTCCTATAAACATCCCGTAATAAATTGTGTAATCTCCAAATGATCTTCCTCTTCATCCCATAATGTGTCCTTCACCCCTCGGCAGCAATTCCCCCTCCTTTGTCAGAATGGTCCGTGATTGACTCATGGTGATGAGTTCCCATACACTGTGACTGAGGCTCTCCCGTAACTGCCCTGGGAGAGGCCTGGAAATGCTGTCTGAGTTCTTAATTTGGGTTCCTGTCTGCATTTGTGCCTCTGTACTCCTCTGGTCTTGTGGGGATGGGCCTTTGATGGGCTGCTGGCTCCCGGGACCAGACAGGGAAGGGTGTTATTTGGGCTCCCTTCGCTGCTGTTGTATCCCTTTGCTCCTCTGTGGGTATGCAGAAGAGCTGTTTATCGCATAATCTGACAGATTTGAACCCTGACTTTCCATCTGCAGATAGCATGCCTTAAACAAAGTGTATTAGCAGTTCTGGAATGGATTTCTTTTACCTGTTTCTGAAAATGTCTTTCTGTTATATAAAATTTTCCTAGTATTAATTGAATGAGACAGAGAGACTAAACTGCATAGTAAGTGACTGCTCACCTCAGAGCCCTGAGTTCTAGTTCCTCCTCCAGTTAATGTTTGGGATGCTTTTTGAGGGAGGACAGGCTGGCATTCAAGACTGTGACTCAAAGAATAGGCATGGGACTAGTGCCGGCGACTCTGCTTCTTGCTCCTCTCTCTTGTGCAAGGTGTATGGTGTGGTTTCCAGTCATCTTCGTCTTCTGGTTCAGCCACTGGACATGACAGAACTGGGGTAAGAAAAAGACTGGTTAAGAAATCTACTGGGGTTTAACAATTCAGTATCCCTATTGTAATATATTTGACTGCATGTATGCTTAGCCACAGAAATCTAGACACCACTTCACTGAAGATTTGTAGCCTCAGGGAATGCTGAGGCATTTTAAAGTACAGGTGGACTTTTTTCTTTTTTTTTCTTTTTTCTTTTTTTTTTTTAAGGAAGGGCTGCTGTTTTGTTTTGGTTTTTTTTTAACAATTCCAGCTATTTTTTGAAGATTTTTTCAGTAATTTGGATTTTTTCAAATTACTGGACTTCATGAGCGAAATTTATCTCTTGTTATTTCTGGCAGGATTAAAAGAAACAGCAAGAACATCAGCAGAACTCTTAAGAATAATAGCAAATGAAAAGGAAAAAAAGCGATTTCTTTCCCTTAAAAAAGAAAATCTAAATAATTCAAAATAGATGGAAAGATGACATTTTACAATGTAATACACAAACTTTGACTACTTGTCCATCATTCTATTGTAAAAGGAAGCAGTGGGAGATACATAACACCTCAAAGTCTCAGTCTCAGTGAAGGGTTTTGCTTTACTGAATTCAATACAGTTTTGCAGTATTACAGACATTAAGTTTCTAATCAGGAGTAGTTATGAATTTTCATGTGAGGTTTTTCTCTGGACAAAATTGATTTATGAAAACTGAAAGCAGAAAAGGATCAATTGACAAAAGAAATTTTACCTGAGCACAGCATCTTGAGAATTTTTAGCTAATTATTGTAGAATTAAAACAATTAATACTGAAATGAAATGTTTGGAAGATCTAAAAGTTGTTTGAATGATCTGAGGTATTAATTTTTCTAGATTGCCTAGATTTTGACTTTTTACACTTATGGAACAATTTGAAGCTCAAAAGAATTCCCAAACATGGAAAAGACACCTTATGCTCAGCTATTGATTAATGGCAATCCTGGAGGGAAAATAAGATGTTAAAAAGCAAAGCATGGGAGAGTTAGAATATAATTTTTTTTCAGTTCTTATGAATTCATAAATAGAGACATATATCAAATTCAAGTCAGCCAAAGTCAACAGAAAGACTCTAATTAACATTAACATGGTTTGAATCAGATCCTAGGTCCTTAGAAGATGATATTGATAAAATAGGCCTAAGATGGCAATATGTTATCTTGTGAAGCTTCATGTTATTTATGAGGACAAGAAACATGTTTTTTCAGATTTTGATTAAGTTTCATCTTTACTTTCTGAGCTTCCCAAAACAATGATAAATTAAAAGATGATACTTATTTAAAATACCAGTGAATCCAATCTTCATAATGATTAATGAAAAGCATCTCTTCTTGGAGACCAAATCTTGGATATTTTAACCTGATGAAGTTTAGAATTGGTTTTGGATGTGCATAGATTTCTCAGCAGAATTATGTTGTTTATTATACTTGTAGCACCACAAATGAGTCTTTTTCATCTAGATATGGGGAAAATACAATGGGGAGTTCTCTTTTCAGATGTAATATGTTTCCAGTTTTCACTTGTCATTTATATATATTTATTTTTAAAGTAGATAGGATTTAAAGTATGATAACTTTTATTAAATTATCCTGAGACAATAATGATTTGCTTCAAAAAAGAACCCAATCCCTTTGTCCCTCACTTCTCTACAAATTCCTAATTATCCTGTTACATTGCTCCAGTATTTCAAAGAGTGTGAACCACATGAAGTTCAACAAGGCCAAGTGCAAGGTCCTGCATGTGGGTCAGGGCAATCCCAAGCACAAATACAGGCTGGGCAGCGAATGCATTGAGAGCAGCCCTGAGGAGAAGGACTTGGGGGTGATGGTTGATGAGAAGTTCAACATGAGCCAGCAATGTGAGCTTGCAGCCCAGAAGGCCAACTGTATCCTGGGCTGCATCAAAAGCAACGTGGCCAGCAGGTCAAGGAAGGTGATTCTTCCTCTCTGCTCTGCCCTCATGAGACCCCACCTGGAGTACTGCATACAGCTCTGGTGCCCCCAACATAAGAAGGACATGGAGCTGTTGGAGTGAGTCCAGAGGAGGGCCACAAAGATGATCAGAGGGCTGGAGCACCTCTCCTATGAAGACAGGCTGGGAGAGTTGGGGCTTTTCAGCCTGGAGAAGAGAAGGTTCTGGGGAGACCTTCTAGCAGCCTTCCAGTACCTGAAGGGAGCCTACAGGAAGGCTGGAGAGGGACTTTTTACAAGGGCATGTAGTGATAAGACGAAGGATAACAGTTATAAACTGAAAGAGGGTAGATTTAAATTAGATATTAGGAAGAAATTCATTCCTGTGAGGGTGGTGAGACATTGGAACAGGCTGCCCGGAGAAGTTGTGGATGCCCTCTCCCTGGCAGTGTTCAAGGCCAGGTTGGATGGGTCTTTGAGCAACCTGGTCCAGTGGAAAGGTGTCCCTGCCCATGGCAGTGGGGTTGGAACTAAACGATCTTTAAGGTCCCTTCCAACCCAAACCATTCTATGATTCTGTAATTGCGTATATCTAGCGCACTGAATGTAATCCTTTAGTAATGATTATTTTTGAGTATATGTTTAGGAGGGGCCCTGCTGGATATGTTACAGTGGCACATTCATCCTGACTCAGTTTTGAACATCCTCCTTCTTTGTTGCAAGTAGAGCTTAGCCACGAGATGCATCAGTTCTACTGGCAGAAAAATTGTTCCTTCAAAGTTGAAATAAATTGTGATTGAGCCTGTCCACTAGTATAGTCCTGAACACATGTGGAAGAAATCTCATGAGTATAAATGTACATCTGTTAGAATTGCCCACCCATTTTCATGAAAATTATGGGCAGAAAAAATTGCCTGCTGGTAATTTCCAGCTCCTTTGTCAATGTTTTACTCTGAGATGGTCCTTAATTCCAAAAGAAGGTTTATTAGTGTTTATTTCAATCCAAGAAACTTCTGTTCATTTGTAGACAGAGATCTGAAGGTTTTAAATACTCTCCAAACTCCCTGCCAGTAGATAACTGTGGGTGGAAAAGGCAGATCGAATCAAAAAGTAAACAATGTTTCAGCCCACTGAGAGAGGTGCTTGGAGCTTGATAATAAAGACAGCAGGATTATATCCTCCCTTTTCTTCAGGGATGGAGTATTGCACAGTTTCCTGGTTATTAATTCTCTAAATCTTTTGCTTTCATGTTCAGTCTTGCCACATCCTTTGCTAGCTTCTCCACTGTTCTTTTGAGTGGGAAGTTTGATTCCCAACAGCAACAAGATTGGGTTTTATACTGATGAAGAAAAGTATGAAATTCTGTTCACAAAAATGCAGAATTCTGGGTCTTTGTCTTGTGAGCAAGTTCAGGATCACCTCCTGTAGCATGTGTTTATATTCTCTGGGATGAGCCCTGCAGAAGAATGAAAATAGAACTGCCCAGAGAAAGGATATTGAAGTGAAGAGTCTTTACAGTCTCGATGTTCAATAGAAAATCTCTATGAGGCAGCAGTGACATTTGATTTTCATGGAGAATTGGTTGGTCTTGATGATCCCTGAGGGCTCTTCCAACCTGGTTGATTCTGTGATTCTGTGAGAAATTTTCTTCTTATCCAAAGAGAAATCATTTCAAAACTGCACAGTTCATAAAGGATTTCAATAGAATTAATTTTGGCCCACTAAATTAAAAATTTATGGTATTTTTCACATCTGAGGGTGATTTTTAAGAAAACATTAAAATATAAATATTAGTCTTATCCTGAAGTTATTGTATTTGTTCTAGAAAGGTCACCTGAATAAGTTTCGGTATCCAATCAGTAACTTTGTTAATATGCCAGTAGATATGAAAGTGAATGTTAGCTATAATAGTAATTTGCTTATTCATGCAAAATTATTTGATTTTGTTTCCAGACAATTTCATATGTTTTCTCACCATTTCATGTTGTGTTGTCATTCTGCTATAGATGGAAGATGGTCCTCATGACTATGATTGAACTCATTTATATGGAATGCAATCGAAGAGATTTTTCTTTGTTCCAACCTACTTCTAGGCTCAGGATCTGGTGAAATATGCAGTGTGATTTACAGCAACCTTTTCCTATACTAGGGGATATGTAATCTGTATTTCCAGATAGCCTGAAGGGCTGTCACGCAGAGAACAATTGCCCTGAGACTGCACACAGATTCAAGAACACAGCACCACAGTACTCTGCAATAAAATTTCATTTGCCGCTGATAACGAATATAAACAATAGAAAAATCAAGCTTTCAAGAAATTATCAAAGTGCTAAATCTCATCAGAATATCAGAGCTCATTTCTGATTTGTTTTTCTGCTTGAAATGTTTCAGCTTCTAGATTTATCAATACATTAAATATATGTGTAATGTTATTAACATTCATTTTATGTTGTATTGATAGTCATACAAAATGAAGAGTATTTTATTTCTGTTTCCTGAGAAACCAAGATTTTTTTTTTTGCACAAATTAGACAAAATATTTTTTCAATAAAAAAATTCTTAATAATGTTTTTTTCTACTTTAATCTCATCAGTAGTGCTAGCTTCAATAGTGATAATAAAATCAATTGCTAAATAAGCATATATATGCACATGGGCTATTATACTTTTACTGTCTTCTGTTCAAAGACATCTGCTTTTATTGAGTAACAATATTTCAAAAATACAACATGGAAAGGTAAAACACTTTATCCAGTAACTGTACATTTATTTATTATTATTCCAGGCAATGTGTATTACAGGTGTGAATTTGTGTAGGCTGAGTTTTGCTTCAAATGAAAATAACTTGCTGCAAAACTTGTAACTTTTCACTTTTTGATTATTCAGAGTGTGAAAATTCTCGTTTTATAGAAGTTTTTCAGTCAGGAAACTGCTCAGAATAAAACAGTAAAGGTTATTGTGTGATGTCTTGGGAAAAAGAAAAAAAAAACATTTGTTTCTTATGACAAAATGTATGTAAGAAGGGATACTTTGAAACTACATTAATATCTGTAAGGTAATAGATGATCTTTGACCAAATGGTGCTGTAAGAAGAAATATATTACTTGTGTGTGTGTGTGTGTGTATGTGTGTGTGTATATATATAAAAAAGCATTAAAAGATAAGCAGAAGATAGGAGAGTTGAACTTACAGTATTTCCTTTAAATTATCCTCAAAAAACAGGAAATCGTGTATTAAAATATTTCTGACTTTCCAAATCTGTGGTACCTAGTTATCAGTACAGGCAAATATTCATCAGATTCTGAGAGAATTATCATATGTCTACAATTCCTTTAGTGCCTTTTTCCTCTACTTGGACGACTTTGGAGTAATATCATTAGTAGGGAAACAAAGTGCATACTGATAAAACTACTAAAAAAATACCAGTTTATGAAATGATGTTCCACATCTTCCATTCGTCATTCCTTTTTTTTTCCTACTTTATATTCTGTGCAGCCTAGTCTTACAGAATAAGATGGAAAATCAGATATAACATTATTCTTATTTCATGTTCACCAGCTAGATCAGAATGCCTTTCACTGATAGATATGAAGGATGACCTACTCTAGGTACGTAAGTAAAAAACAATTCAGGCATGCTATATATGAATATATATATATATTTTTTTATAAAAACAAACACATTTTCTGTGAAGTCAAGTGTAAACTTTAAACATCTCCCATTCTCAAAAATGGCAGGCACAGGCCATAAATGGTTAGGTCAGCATATTATAGCATCACAGCGACATAACATTTGCATTATAATCCACACTGGGTAAAGTGATTCAGATTGTGATTGATAGGAATATTGGAATCATTTATTTAAAGAGAAAATTGCAATATTTATATCTACATCTGAGTTTGTAGTCTAACCAACATCATGGCTGGTCACTTCTGAATTTTTTGCTTTCCTCCACTCTGATCATAATATTTAAAATAAAGATGTCAAGATAGTTTCATGATACAAAACCAAGGGTGTTTGTATGCTTGAAAACAAAACTGAATGTTTTGTGGAGATTTTATATTTCTATGCTACCAAAGTAAAGGTTTCTTTTTTTCTTTGTGAGAAATTTTTGGAGCAATAATATTTATTTTATATCAGGAATACAAACAGAGCTATAAACAGTCTTCAGACTGAAAATAATAGCAGTGTTTTCATTTCACATAACTTAACATCCTGTGTATTACTTTTAAGTGTGGAAGTGTTGTCCTTCCATGTGGGCTTCCTATTTTAAGGTGAAGGTACTTAAAAATTACATGCACTTGTGGAAAGTAATGAAGGTCCATGCAAAAAAAAAAACCCAACTCTGAAGACAAGGGAAAAAATTACATCAAAAAGTCTGCATATGCCTATATCCAGGAACAAGCCTTTGTCTTTTCTGGTAGATTTCTACTTGGTTATTAAATAAAATTGCTTGTAAGTTTTACAGTACTTTAAAAGATTTTCTTTGTGATACAAGTACTTTGATATGGCTAGTACAAGGTCTAAACATTCTTGTAGGTTGTACTGCCCTCCCCTAAACTCATTTTACATCACATGGGATAAAGAAATACTGACTTACTGGTTTTTGTTATTTCTTTGCTAGAGGCGGCCATTATTTTGAAGATTATTTCTAAAACTGTGCCAGTCTATGTTGAATTTTAATGCTATTGTAGGTAGTCTGAATCCAGCTTTCCTGGATGCATAAAGAAGGAATTACAGACTCATAAACCACTAGCAGGATGATTTTGTGTATATGCCAGAGTGTCTGGAGTAACGCATACAGCAGAACAGCAAGGAGCTCTTTTGCCTGTACTGTACAGGTGCTGTGGGAAGCTGTAAGCAGGTAAGAGAGGGACCCAGCCAGCTCCACTGGGCAGAGCTGGCAGCATAGCAATAACTTAAGCCATAAAGGCTAGGGCCAGTTGCTTTCCACCCTCATTTTTCCAAGTTTAGTACCAAATAGAAGTCAAAGATGATGCTGGTTGAAGAACTGAGTTCTAACAGTCGATGGCATTGAATGTAGATGGCTGCATACTGTAACAGCTTAATTTCTATTGTGTATATCTGGAACAGGTTGCCCAGAGAGGTGGTAGATGCGCTATCCCTGGAAAACATTCAAGGCCAGCTTTGACAGGGCTCTGTGCAACCGATCTTGTTGGAGATGTCCCTGCTCTTTGGGGATGGGGGGGCAGGGTGTGTTGGACTAGATGACCTTTTAAAGGTCCTTTCCAACCCAAACTATTCTATGATTCTACGCCCATTGTTCTTGTATGTCCTGACTCTTACTATCAACATTCTTTAAGTACAACACTGGGTCATATTGTCCTATTATTTGCACACATGCACAAAATCGGAATTTATCGCATAAAGGTAAATAAAGGTATATCACTGAAGATCATCTCCTTAGAGCAAGCAACTGCAGTGAATTGCATCTTTTCTCCCTGTTTGGTGGTTTTGCACTTCCTCAGCAACACAGAATATGCTGGACCCTAGCCAGCCAGAGCAGGAATCTGAAGTGAAACTGGTGAAATAGTTCCCCATCCTATCCTGCTATTTTTCTCACAGTCATACCACTGTCCAAAGAGCAGTTCTGCAGAGAAAACATAGGATGATACTGAGTTGCAACAGTCCTCAGATGGCATGAAGCTCACAGAAAAACACTGGGTAACGTTTGCTTTACAGTTTAATGGTGAGTAATTTTTAGCAGGTTTCTTTATCTTTTAGAAGCAGAAGAAATGACCTTTTTAAAGCGTGAAGTCTGACTGTGGAAATCACATGACTGTCAGACTGAGGTTAAGTGTCTTTGTTATTTCTTAAGTCTTTAGGCGGGATGTGGGTCATGAATGCCACTTAATTCTTTTCATCTAAGTTTTTGTTTATGGACTATAATTCATAGTGTCTACAGAACTGTGTAATTAGAGACTCAGTAAAGAGCCCTTTGAAAAAATGGTCCTTAGCCTTTCACTTTCATGAGCACCAAAATTCAATTAAAACTATTTTTTAAAGTGAGTAAAAGCTACAGTGGCGAATCTATTAAAATGTGTTTAATCATTAACTACTTTGATTTAACATCTGTCTAAAACATAACATCAAAAATTGAATAATTTATCATGTAATTGCATAAAAGCTCAAGTAATGTAAAGCATTAATTAAAAATTTATATGAAATTCAGAAGAAGAAAGTTGAGGAGGAAGTATTTGGTTACCCACTCAGTAGGATGGCTATAGTTACTTTGAAATGGTAATTTACTGTATTACTAATCACAAATGCTTAACTGTGAAAAATGTTTGTAAAACACCTTCGGATTATCTGATGATTTTCAGAAAGTACATTAGCTATAGATTACTTCAGATTCTATAGTTAGATGTACAGATATGCCAGTTCCCCAAGGAATTATTCTTTTTCACTTTTATAACCTATTAGCCTCATTGTATGTACAAACTGCTATGCAAACATGAGAAGAGAATAAGACTTTCAGAACTTTCTGAACCTTGTTTCATAAATGTACAGGCTTCAGGAGCAGGTTTCAGGTTTTCTTCTCAGGCTCATATTCAGTCAGCCATAGAAGAATACCATAGCCATAAAATCAACTCTAATGTTAAATACATTATGGGGAGGAACAATAAACAGTTATTATATCAACCATATTATCTCTCCAAATAATAAACTTTTACAACTTATACAAACTAGAGAAGTTTTAAGTTCAGGTTTCTTCTTTCATAGTCAGCTAACAGTATTTGAAAATAGTTAGTTATTTAAAATTGACATTTGTGCCAAACTGCCTTTAGAATTAGAAAAATTGGCTCAGAAAGCAGAGTATCCAGATGGATACAAACATAAGCACAGATTTGAATTTAAACAGGTTTGTCTGTCACAAAAAAATGGGCCTGCTTTGCAAAGTTCTCTCTTTAACACTCCCGCCAAAGCCTATTCTCATGAATCATTCACTGAGATCTACCTATGTAAATGAGTACTTATGAAATCAAGCCCTGAGTTTTGCCTCTATTTAAAGAAATGTAAAGTACAAGTCATCATAGTTTGGGGTACTTTCTGAAAGAATATTTAGAAAATAATTATCTTCCTTCTTATACAGAGCATAGTTATTATTTAGACTATCAATCATTGATAAATTTCCTGAAATACAGAATTACCTGAGAAAATAATAAATTTGCGATTTTTTTTTTCTCTTCTCTTTTCCTCTTTTTTCTTTTTTTTTTTTTTAATGGATTCTTTCTTCTGTTTCTGCTGACTGCTGTTTGAGTCTTTTCCTGCCTGCTGAGACGATGGGATATATTTCATCTACTTTAAGAGTGTGCTATTGTCAATCCATCCCCTTGTGAGAATGAGAGTAGTGTTCCCAGTGTTCTCAGTTTGACACTGCTAGAGAAGAAAACTATCAGAATTATCACGAACAAAAAAGTAAAATAGAAGATACGTTCAAGAAAAATAATATGGAATTGACATGATAGTAACAATCAGGAATATTAATGACACTTTTAGGTTTGGATAGCTCACAAAAGACTTGAAAACATCAAGTGTCAACTGTTTTGAAAATACGCTTGGAAATACGTACATTTGTAACCTCAAAATATTTTAAAAACCAGAGAGTGCCCAGACTTCAGAAAAGTGACCACAGTTTAGAAAATATATGTGTAAAACTTTCAAAAAGCTGAGAGAGCTGTTCCTCAGTAACAGGTTGAATAGAACGCATTTTTTTCCTTCTCGAATCTTGCCTTACAAATAGAAAGTACCTAAGACGCCCAGAAAGCTACTCAGCCAGCTTTACCCTTATGCTCTGCCCTATTTGTTTCCTGTTTGTTTTTCTTTTACCTTTAAAAAAGTACTACATCTTTGTAAAAACAGATGTGGTGCTTCTGTGAGCTGTATGAATCACAGTTATGAAGGCTTATAGTGTTTTTTTACCATCCTTATTACTAATACTGCCCTACAAAGATGGTACAGCAACTCATCTGAAAGGAGCATGAAGTTAGTTCGCCTTTCATTCATTGTTTAAGCTCTCAAAGAAAAAAAATGAAATGGAAAAAGCATCCTTATTTTGACAAGGATGTAAAACAGTTCTAATATACATATATTTATGTGTGGCTGTGCACTCAAGTGCACAACCACAGTCCTGTACATGTACATAGACATATTCATAACTAGGTTATAAATATATGTATTGAAGTGACATTTCCATTTGGTAAGCAAAAGGCTTTATGACTTGAAATTAAATTACTTTATGTCATTTAATTTGATGAGACCTTCCCCTTGAGAGGGTCAAATAACTCAAAGACGCTGTTTACAGTCAGGCACATGGCTAACTCTTGGCTATGGGTCTTCTCTTGAGCAGATCACTTTGATTCAGCTGAGCAGTCTTTGATTCAGCTGCAATGCTTGCAAAAAGATTATGATCTTTCACTGGCAGCAGAGTATCACAGAGCACTGTACACGGTCCCAGTGTGTGATGTTTATCCTGAGATTTCATGTTGTGTGATAGAAATTTCAGTACCTAAATAATTTATTCTGAAAGAGACAAGTAGGACAGGCAGTGATTAAAAGGACAGTCATAAACTCAGTAAAAAATAATCGAAACCTATCAGAGCATTAGTTTGGGGGTTTTGAGAGGAGAAAAGATATATATTACCTAAACCAAATGCACAATTAGCTATTTCCACTCATTAGGACTAAGTAGTTTGCTGGATCGCCTTCCTGCTTCATGTTGTGTTAGTCCAAGATTAAAAATTTTGCATGACTATGTCTTTAATTTAATGCTAAAAGCAAAAATAACCTTGTTCCATTCTGTCGTGGCTGTGCTATGGAAAAGTGACTTCATTCTTTCTGTGAATCTTTCCTGCTTGCCTTTTGTCTTCTACAAGCCAGTAAACATAGCTCTTCACCCCACATGCCTTCAGGTACAACAGCAGCAGCAGCAACAGCAGCAACAATGAAAAAAAAAAAAAAAAGACATCTGACAGAAAGGTTTTTCCCTTCCATAACAAAAAGAAGAAAAGAAGTAAACCTTTCTATGGAAGCATTTAGTTTGTTTCATTAACATGAATTTTTTCTCATAAATGTTTGTCCTGAAAACAGCTTATCCATCTGTAGCCTGCTTTGCAAAGAAAAATGCTTTATCATAACCTAGGTTTACTTTAATCCTCTTTCCTTCCTTTATTTACAATTCCTTTCTCTACAAATAGGCCAGCAACTATTGTAAAGATAACAAGCCCCTTAAGACCTTTCGACTAAAGCATAACATGGCCTTGGACATTCTGTTTCAGACCACTTGCTGTTGCTTAGCAGCTTGATAGAAAGATACGCAGGTCTCCCTCTTTCCCCCACAATCTTTTCCTACAGTGTTGATTAGTTTACCTCTTCCAACATTAAAGACCTGAGGTTATAGGACCTGACCTATAATTCAAATGGGCCATTAAATACCACCTCATGACTGCAGTCATTTCCTTCCCAGGTTCTGAGATCTTCCCTGAAATTAAGTTTTTGTCTATGCCATTATGTGATTTTAGACAATTTTAAAGAAAAAAAACCCTCAGATTTTACATTTAGCTTAACATCACTGCAGGGGTGTGTGGTGGCTTGAACTTGGTCAGCTGCCAGACATCTACGCAGCTCCTCTCCACTCCCCCTCCTCAACTGGTCAGGGGGAAAAAATAAGATTAAAAGGCTTGTGGGTCAATATAAAGACAGAGAGGTCACTTACCAATAACTGTCACAGGCAAAACAGACTTGATTTGGAGAAAATTATTTTAATTCCTTGCCAATCAAAATAGGCTTGGATAGTGAGAAACAAATAAAAATTAAAACAACACCTCCCCTCCCACCCCCCTTCTTCCCAGGCTCAATTTCTCTCCTTCATTCCTAACTCCTCTACCTGCACCCCGGGCAAGCAGTACAAACTAAACAAAACTAAACATGACAATACTTGTGGTTTGGGTCTTTAACAATATCTTCCGATATGAAATATTGTTTGAATGAGAACAAAATAAGTCTTCTATTCTATTTAAAGTCAACTGGTGGTAGTGTTTGTTTTATAGCTGTGATGACTCCTGATCTGACCAGAGCTTTGGGGTAAACCTGCTTTTTCCTTTACCCATTTGAGAATTTCAAAACATCAAGGAACTTTTGACTTCTGGAGACTAACTTTTTTATTAGAACAGAAATTGCAACCAGAAACTTCTCAAAATTGGAAAAAGAATCCTCAGAATGAGACAAGATATAAGTAGAAATACAATAAGCCACCTTGTTCTCACACTATGTCTTTTCAGAATGGGTCTTTTTTTTTCAAAGTTCTCTCAGTCGGCAGCTGAGTGAACCCTACTGGTTCCAGCAAACTCTTCATCCTCAGGTATCCTCATGTACCCCCGAAAGCACTTCTTTCTGTTGCCTTTGAAGCCTGAAACTGTGTCTGCTTTTTGCTCTTCTCAGTAGGCTTTCTAATTTTCTCTTTTTCTACTTGTCCCACCCCACATTACAGAAGGATTTCCCTCCAAACATATCTAGTTTAGCTGCAAGGAAAGGCAGAGTTTCCCTCCCTCCAAAGGCTTCCACCAGAGCTCATGTACAGCATCCAGAACAATGCGAACAGCCAGATGTGCTCCCTTGCAGTGCAAACAGCGATTGTGAATAAATGCACTGAGCAGTCCAACACAGATCCATAAAATCACTGTTCCAACAAAGGCATTTCAAATAATACAAGTGTTTGAACATACTAAGCTGTTTATTCATTCCCTTAAATGAATAATGGTTTAACTGTAAACAACACTCTAATTTGGAGAACAGATTGAGTCCATTCTCACAGTTTGGTTAAGAAAAGTGCAATCTAAATGTCACTCAAGGAACCATCAGCGGCAACAGTGGAAATGTCTTCTTCTGGCATGCTGGGATTTTCAAAGCACATTACAAAACCAGGGGTGTATTTATCAATTTCAGCTTCTTCAAATTCCATTTTCAGGCAACTGGAGAGGATCAATAGGTCACATACTAAAGTTAATCCAGAAACTGCTATTTTAAATGCAACAACCTTAATAAAATGAAAACATTTTAGTCTTGGAGATAAAACTCTGCAACTACATGTGTCAGGCACATTGGATATAGCTGAAATGATACCTATTTCTCAGACATCTGTAATGGCAAAAGACTGATTATGTGAAATATGCCAGATGATACTAGCAGACAAACCATGATGAAGAGGAATTTTTTAAAAATTTATTTATTTATTTATTTATTTTTGACTGGGTTGTTTGGGGTCTTTGGCCAGTATAACCAGGGGGTTGGGGAAAGGCAGGGTTTGCTTTCTGATTCTCATCAGCTAATCATTTTGACTTTGAGCAAGATCCACGAACCAAGCATTGAAGTAAGGAACATTATATGATAACATTTTGTCCCCTCTCCTGTAGTCAAATCATGAAATTTTAGGGAAGTTTAAATTAAATACAGCAAAATATATCTCGTCAATTGCAAATCAAGAAGACACATCTGTCATTACATCTGTAGCTGATCACAGGAAGATATTAATCATGAACCACTGTCAAAACAAAAGTGGTACATAATCATCTTGCCTGTATTTTTTCATAACTGTTGTCTAACTTCAACCTTTGCCTGAAAAAAAGTGAAGAGTCCCAACTATTTAGATATGAGAATATAAGCACAGAGACAAAGCACCCTTCAATCTTCTTTACAGTCAACTTCATGTATTTATCCCTTCAGAGCATGCTCTCGAATCTTTTCCATTGTCTGTGTTCGACATTTCTCCAGGATTTTCTTAAAACAGCCACAGAACTGGACACACTCTATCCTACCAATGCTATGTAGAAATACAAGATTACTTTTTTCTCTTTTGCTAGGAAGTTTCTTTTGCATATGTCAGACTTCTTGGGTGGAAAGACTGTGGTGAAGGAAAGAAAAACAAAAAGTTAATGAAGTCTAAAGGTATATTTTTTATGCCTGATGCTCATATAGGCTACACATTCTCATTTCTTGCTATTCTCTATGGCAACCTTGTGCAGATTCAGTAGTCACAGAGGAAAGACTTGTAGAGTACTTGAAAACAAACCCAAATCCACACTCAAAACCCTAAAGCCAAAGTATATTTCACCTGAATGCATTTCCTGTGTTGAGAATAAGCAAAGGATTTTCATTAATAAATTAACCTTGGAGAGCTCAGTTTTGTCCTCAGGTTTTCCATACATACTTTGCATTCTGCTTCTCATCTCATTGTAGAATCCCTATTTTTCACACTGAATTCAAAATAATATCTTCCCGAGATAAATTAATCTGTAAAATAATCAGTGGATAATTTTAAGACCTCAATGGGACTGTTCACAAGCTGAAAATTAGGTAGGTGCTTACATTGCTTGTTGAATTAGAGCTCAGATCTCTACAGGTAGAATTTTTGCATACCAGTTCACTGAAGCAGCAAGATTAAGAGTTCTAGTGCTCATAGTAGAGACATTATCCTTTTATTCAGGTGGCAAGTAAAAGCTTTATCTATTATGTTTACCAGTCCAATGCCAACTCTCAGAGAAGCTCAGCCAGTGTTCAGAGAAACCAGGGAAAACTTTAAATCATAAAGCAATTAGACATCTGCACTGTGAAATGGATATGATCAAATAACTACAAGGAGAAAACAAGCAAGATTTATAGGCACACACTTGTAAATTCATTCCCAGAACTTCACTCAAAAAACTACTATCTGTAGTTATCTTTAACAAGAAATTAATATGCATCAAAAGAAAAGGTGATATAGCTACCTGGCTGAAAAGATCATCAGTGTGGTCTAAAATAGAATTAAACAAAACTAAAATACAACAAAATTAGTAGCTCTCATTTTTTTTAGAATGAGAATGGTAAGGAAAGAAAAATACTCAGGAACATAACACTATTTTTTTGTTTTAACGCTATTCAGTCTTTACATTACGACAAAACCATATTCAAATTTAAATAGTGAAAAAATTGATATTTTAGCAATGTATCACACCTTTATATTTCATGTATTTCTAAGTAATAGTGACTTTACGTTGTGAAAATTCTGTTCCTTGTAACTGGTTGATATGCAGGATTGACATTTTATTTTGGGCCAAATAGAATTAAGTCAGATGTCCCAAAATTTACCATGAAAAGTCAATTCTGAGTGGAAAGAGTTATGGGAGTAATTTATTTTTATGTTCTTGGGATTCTTGTGGACCTCAGAATCTAAAATTGTGACGGGCTGCCTTGTGAAGGCTATGGGGCCCTGGGAAGGAGGCAGAAATCAATCTTTAATTAGAATAGTTGCTCATTTGCTGGCTTTGTGGCAAGGAGTCTGAGTAGCCTTACAAAACCTAGGTTACTAGGTCTCTTAGCTAAGACATAGCTGGCATCACTAGAATGTGTCAGGGATCTGGGGTGTGATGCCTTTAGATCCTGGCTTCAATGCTCTGAAACATCTTAAAATCCATGATATTACCCAAGAGACTTTTCAGGTTCAGTCACTGGCACTTAATGACAAAGATCTGTTTAGTTAGAAAATTGTAACTGGTTTTAGCTATCAAGAGAGAACCAAATGTGATTTATCTTGACTTATTTCCATAGGAAATATTGAAAAAGATGAATGTGGTGTTGTAGAATACTTCAGTTACAACAGAATATTCTTTGCAAACAGCAAACTTCTCTGTCCAGATTTTTTTAATAAGCCTACTAGCAGTACTGCTGACAGACCATGTCCATTAGCTCAGACTACAGGGATTCATCAAACTGAGGATATAATTTCTGCACAAGTTTTACACATGCATACTATGACTGACTTCTGTAGAGTTCTTTCTAATTTACATCAGTGTTAGCAGTATCAGACACCCATTTCAGGAGCTTTGGAAGATGAGAACAAATGTGTCTGACAGTCACACAAACCAATACATGAGATGTACCAACAGTTTAATGTTGCCTCAAGCTGTTTAAAGCATCACCCGCAAAGCTGTGTAGCTTTGTGAAATGGCCCATTATAGAAGGTGAACCATGCGCAAAAGTACAATCTGCCTTATATGAAAGGTTAAAAAAGGTAGTCTCTCTCAACTGATTTCACTGAGACAATGAAATTAGAGACAGTGTAGGAAATTACTGTCATGAAAGAATCAATTGAACTCATTTATGCTGGACCTATTCTCCTTATTTAAATAACCCAAACTTGGAGCAAATGAAGAAATAATCAGAGGATTTAGTAAGCCAGTGTGTGGACTAGCAGTCCAAAATTTCCACTGAACATTCCAGACAGTTCTGTACCTGAACCAGCCTCAGAGAGGAATCTCTTTTCAGCCAGTTACAGAGCCAACCAGCACCTAAAATCAGGAACCAGTCAAAACACTGTTCTAAAGTAAAACTGGATGGATAACACAAATTTTCCAAGGGCTTGTCAATATTGACTTTTTAAGTAAAACTGCTAAGGAACACACTTGCATCCTTTGAGTAATAGTTTGCCCCAGTTAGCCAACTGCCCTCCTCCTCTCTCTCCCCACAAAAGCCCATACAAGCCTCTCGTGTGATTTGAGCTGGTCCCTCTGAACAATCTTTTACTGCACCCTGTTTGGAGGCCTGTTACCATGTTCAGAGCTAGTTTACATATCTTTCCACTAAACCCTGTATGTGTATTCTACAGATTTCCTTTAAAAAAAGTGGTCTGTATACAACCTACCTTACCATGCTAATAGATTCTAACGCTTAGTAATTGTTTATGAGAAATTAAATCTCCCTTTTCTTCTTCCCTCTTCTTTTTCTCTCCATCAGCATCAAGAGTTCCTGTAATTAACTATCTATCTCTAAAGTGGTTTAGGGTTTAACAGCCCCCAACAGCCCCAAGAGTATGAGTGTATATACACCTTTTTAATCCTCCATCTATTTCTGTTCCTATTAGATTTTGACAAGTGAGGTTCTATCGTCATTAGTGAAAAAACACCTGCAGATATTCGGAACCATTTTCATTGTGAAAATGCAGTTTTATATAAACTAAAAATGAGAAAAAATTTCGAGTAAAAGAATGAGGTTTTTTTTCCAAATATTTTGTGATGCTTTTCTAAACACTGCATTACAAAGTGAAATATATTCAAAATATATCTTTGTGGGAAGTTCCAAGTGTGTTCAGTTTCTCTATAGATCTGAAAAAGTAAACTTTCTAAATCTCTTAAAAATAGAATCATCATATGCTGTTTGCTTTTATCGTAACTGCTGAACTCTCTGCTGTTCCCTTATTACAGAAGCACAATAGTTTCTTTGGTACTTGACCTCCCAGCTGCCATTTCCCTTCTTTTCTCCTTCCCCTTTCTCTGCTCTGCACTTTATCTCAGTCTCTTAAGACCTCCCCCTTAATTTCCCCATTCTCTCTGGCATTAAAAATAACCACTGAAGCTCACTGTGCCAGTCTCTTTCTTATTGCTTCTGCTCTTTCCTCATTTCTTTCGTACATAGCTACTTTACTATCTTTACTGATTTTTTTTTCATTCATTGCCACTTAAGTATAAGTTCACTTCATTCCATCTCATTAGACCTCCAAAAGGTCAACATAAAATATTGGAATGGGTATACATATCTGCTTTTGGTAATTCTAATGAGCCTGTCACCATGGTATTTAGATACAGATTGGTGTACAGTATTACATTAAGCAATGGATATTCTTCCCCTTAAATGATTCTCAAAAGATTAACTGATCTCCACTTGGGAAAAGCCTCAGTTGCTCCTTACACTTTATTCACATGAAAGACGGCTAATCTAGCTTTAAATTCTCAATAAATCATGATCTATATTCAAAACAAAGTAAACTGTCAAAGAGGTTTTAAAGCAACAGTGTAAGAGTTTGAGAGTTTCACATTAATGAAGATTCACTCCTTTTTTTGGTGGGGAGGAGGCGAGAAGTTAAATTAGAAATCACTATAGCTTTCTATCAGGAAAAAAGACAGGGAAATTGATGCAATTAAAATCTCATTAATTTTGGTTAATAAACCCACCTCTTTTGTCTATTCCAATGTGATGGCAAATCCTAAAAACTATTGAGCAATTAGCAAAGTAATATGATTGATGTCAGCATAAGCTGGTTAATACATTGAGAAATAACATCTGCGTCAGGAGGTGAAAGACTCAAGGTTTTTGAAGCACAGCTGAAACAAAGCATGTTAAAAAAGCTTTTAAATGATTCCAGCTCAATGATACGAGATGTTTTAAATATACAAACAGTAAGAATAATGCAACTCAGTTGCAGAATAAATAATGACCATAAAACAGTTCCTAATGTGTAGGTTAAAGCGTGCGGTAGGAGCTAATCCACGCTTATTAATAATTAACAACAATTAATTAAAAGTATACCTGACTGGATTTAGGAGTCTAATTATCCAGTTACCTGATTTGATGAAACATCTAGGTAATTAGATAGGTAACTGTCCCATTTTCCATTATGATTAATTATGGGTGTAAAAATGTTATTAAATGCTAATTTAGTTTATCTCATCAGAATGTAGGTTATGTCCCTCATATATCTGTACTTATGTTGTTATAGTTCATTCACTTGGTTTATAATGTGGATAACTTATTCAACAGTATTTGAAAAATGAATCAAATGGTGATTAAAGTGTTTGAAATGCTAATCAAAGTGGTGAGTCTGCCCTCTGTCTTCCACATACTTGCACACAACTTAATGATGCATTCAGTTCCTTTGATTTCAATAGGGTCATTCACGGTAGAAAAGGTAGAGTTGTAAATATTTACAAAACTGAAATCTAGATATGGAAGCCAAGTAAAATTTGCATTCTGACAGGAAAGAAATGCAGAGAAGAAATCTGCTAGCAAGGAATTACAAGAGTAAGAAGTTACATCTACGTTCACTGTTTTCAAAAAGTGTTGGGATTCATCCTCCAAAATAAGATACTTTTGCTATGTTGAGGCTTATGTGGTCAAAAGGAATGTTCATGTGTGAAAATCTCTGAAAAAATTTATTTAAAAATACTTAGGAAAAAATTATGGAAAATTATTTAATGACCCATTCACCAGCTATCATATAGACAGAAAGTATTTAATGCTGCCGTATTTCTTTTCTTTGTCTTGCTTAAGGGAGTAAAATTACACCTCCAGAAAAGAAGAGTGTAGATTAGAGGAAATAAAAAAATACTAAAAGTTGAGGAGCTCATCACAAAAAAATAAACCTACCTACTTGCTAAAAAAGCATCTTCTTCTTCTTTAAATATATTACAAAAGTCATAAATTCTTTTTGTAATATACAAAATTGCCTGTAAATGTTTTATATTAATATATCTCAGCCTACTGATGACTTGCAATACTTATGCTGAAAGGTATTCAAATATTTTGTATCCTGAAGATTACATGTGTTTAAAGTATTTTGGTTGCATATATGTACTTTGACGAAGATGACTTTCAGAATATATTCTTCATTGATCCTTCAAAGGTTCTTGTGTGGCCTTTTTTTTTTTTTTAACCATTTGTCTTCATATTTACTGTTCACATTTCATCTGTTTTAAACAGACTAAACTAAAGTTTCTGTTTGCCAACTCAAAAATTATATCTGCACAATCACCTCTTTAGTAAACCTTCCTAGCAAGTAAATGTGAGATCACTAGAGCGTAAAGTGAAAGAAAACAAATGAGGACTGCAAGCATATATTCACTAAATATTTGAAAAAAAAAAATTTGCAAATTGTTTTTGGCTGCCTTCACCACCTAGTTGTGAACCACCTAGTTATGACACTAACAATCTCTTCTTGCTCTGCAACTTCCCTGGCTAATTCTTTGTTAAGTATTTTTTTTTTATGGTCCGACTCTGGAGAGTCAGGAGCCCAGGAACACCTACCTCTGTATTGTCTTCAGATCTATCTGTCAGTTAACTTCCACTAAAACCGCATTACCTAGGGTTCTCAGTTCCCTGTAAAGAAAGAGAATTCCACTAGTAAGACATTGGTTGATGTGGTTTGCTATAGGAAACAGAGAACACTTCATGTGAAGCTAGTCTAAATTAGTTGCAGGATTAACTAATCTGGACTTGTAGAGTTTTTGTTGAATATGAAAATAGCTCCATTTTAAGGTAATGTCTACTTTGTTGCTTGAAAGAATGACCTGGAGTGAAAGAGAGTTTTATGTGATGTTACTGGCCTGTGGAAACAGGCTTAGACCTCTGAATCTGTGATAGACTTTTATCCTCTGTCCCTCTGTTAGAACAAGTAGTAACTCATCATTATGAGTTAGGTAACTCATCACTGAGTTGTTACCTGTGGTAATAGTTAAATCATTGGGTAATCATTCCTTTCTGGTAGATGGTTGTGCAAATTTCAGTGGGAAGAACACATAGAGATACATATACTTCTGTGAAAAGTTATCCCTTGAACAGTATTAATAGGTGTTAAAGTCGTCAGATCAATTCCCATCCACAAATTACAAGCAGCATGAAGTTCAAGTTATAGTAGCTGATAACTCATTATTAGATTGTGTTGGTTTTGTGGTTTTTTTTTTAATGACTGATATCCCAAATTGATATAGCATGTGTATACAAGATTGAGCTCTAGAAACCCTTAATTCTAATCAAAGCTTAGATTCTGTCCAGATAGAATTGCTTTAAGTGGTAAAGGTGGGAAAAATAAAGAAACCGTAACCTTTTTTATTTTTATGATGATGAATGATAATTTATGATAATTAAGATTGGAAGTTTGTGTTCATTTGTTTTCTGGATTGTTTTATTCTCTTCTTGTTGTTTTCAAAGCTAAAAATCAAAATCCCCATCTAGCTTAAAAGGTACTTTAATGACCAGAAAGCCCAGGAAATAGTACAAGAAAAGTTAGAAAAAGTTCTTTGAAATCTACTGATGATAGGGGGTTTTTTTTGGTATGCTTTTTTTTTCTCCTTCTACCTGCCAGTTGACAGAAGTTATTTGCTTATTAGTTAGGCTTAAAGCTTCTTGGCTGTACATATTTACATAAGCCACATAATTAATGTTTTGATGAAACTGTCTCTTAAATCCATCATCTCTTCCTCCTTCAATAAGGTGTGTATATTTTCTGAGATATCTAGTTATGGTGATATACACAAGGTTAACTCCAGCCTACTGAATTTAATCTCACTGAGATCTATGTTGTCACTAAAGACTCCTCCAGAATATGACTGTGAGTATAAGATAAGTTTCAACTACAAATCACTCTTTGCTTTCCCTACAGGTGAACCAGGTTGGAAGGGGATGGAGCAAGATAGCTCAGATGAACAGCTCTTAAATTTCAGGCACTCAAAAGATTATTGTTAGTCTTCTTTACTTTAGGTATTGAAATTATTTGCAAGATTACATAGATCTCTGAGATAATGTTATGTTTTTAATAGTTAAAACAATTCACTAATACAAATGGCTTATTCATTCATGAAACTGTGCCCTCAGCTTTCAAAAAATATTTTCTGATCAGGGCTTTATCTTTTTTTCCCAAGTGAAATTTTAATGCAGCAGTATTCTAAATATTTGGATTAAATTATGGGTGCATAAAAGTTAATGAGAGGTTTGACACTGAATTCCCAGTGGATCAGGAATTTGTTCTAAAGGACCCATAATAGTTAATACATACTTACTGTGAACTGCATGTGCTGTTTTGTGGTGAGTTGACGTTGGCTGGCTGCCAAACACCCACACCCGCCCAGCCGCTCTCTCATTCTCTCTCCTCAACAAGATAGGGGGAGAAAAGGGGATAAAAAAAGCTCACGGGTCGAGATAAAGACAGGTAGATCCCTTACCAATAACCATCACAGGCAAAACAGACTTGAGGAAAGTTAATTTAATTTATTGGTAATTAAACAAAGAAATTAAAACAACGTCGTCTCTCTCCCCTTCCTCCCACCTTCTTTTTTTTTCTTCAGGCTCAACTTCACCCCTTCATTCCCAACTCCTCCTTTCCAAGCTTCCAAGCGGCGCAAGGGTATGGGGAATAGGGGGCTACTGTAAATCCATAACAGCTGCTCTTTGCCGCTCCTTCCTCCCCACGCTTTTCCTCTTCCCACGGGCTGCGGTCCTTCAGGATAAACCCGCCCCACCGGGGTCTCTCCCGGGGCCGTAGGGGCATCTCTGCCGGGGCGCCCGGAGCCCCCCCCTCCCCTCCTCCTGCTCTCCCCTCGGGGCTCGCAGGGCTGTTTCTCTCCCCGTTCCCCTCAGCCCTGGCTGCCGGGCAGCGTTTTGCCCTTTCTGACACAGGCTTTCCCCGAGGCGCCCGCCCGGGGCTGAGGGGCTCAGCTGTGCCCTGCGCTGGGGCCGCTGGAGCCGGCTGGAACCGGCTGTGTCCGGCGCGGGGCAGCCCCGGCCGCTCCCCACGGGGGCCTGTGCTGAGGGGCCCATCTGCTGTGGCTGCCGCTGCTGCCACCACCAGCCGCTGGGCACCTGCACCCAGTTAATGTTTAGGCACAGTTATATATTGTATTTTTTCCACTGTAAGCTTTGTTTAATCTTTACAGGCTCTTTCATAGAAGTGGTAGGCACTTTCAAATTACAGTGAAAGCCTAGTCCACTAGAAATATTTTGTTCATGCTAATCTGTGCCTTAAATTTCTAGGGCTGTATATTTTAAACCTGGATCTTATTTGACTTCAGTATGGTTGCAGGCTCACAAAAAGGAAGTAGCAAAGATTTATAGACCAGTCAGATTAACTACAACATCCCAGAAGACACTCTCTACTATATTCTTAAGCAATCAAGGTACAAATACCTAGAGAATAAAAAGAGAGGAGAGAAAAAGAAATCCAAATCCTTTGTCAGGGCAGTTTGCCTACTGGATGATAGGGAGGCAATAAACAGGACTCAATTTACTTCAGTTGAAAAGGATTTTGCCGTTCTCCTGTTAAAGTGCTGTCATATACAAACCGGGAAACATAGGAAATATGTTTTTGTTTAAACTGCAGTTCTCAATCTCCAGGAGAAACACAAACAGTTATAAAAATTATTGTAAATGTTACTTAAATTATTAAAAATAAAATGAAATTATTATCAAAAAAGTAAAAGGTAAACCAAAACAAAAATAACAAAATATGAGTTATGCTGACTACTTGTTGGCAGCAGTTTAGTTTTTTAATGTGCCAACAAGCAATTCTTAGTGTCTGTTTTGCTCCTCAACTCTGGGGAGACTGGATCTCCTGCCAAAGATTAAAGTGAGTTAGCTTTTCCCCATTCCCTGATGCTATGGGAAAGATCACCAGGCAATAGATAGCCATAAAAGGGGTTTTCATCTTTAAGAAGTCTGGGAAACACTGATCTACAAGACACCTGGTGTCTCATTCCTTATGAGAACTGAAGGGCCTGGGAATAGAAGGTGGTCCCTGGGGTCTCTGCTTGGCCTGGTTGTCTTCAGTTCATTAATGTCTTGCATAACGCAAAACACACTGACTGTGCTGGAAACACCAGTGTGGGAAGCACTGTGCATATAGTGGAGGACTGTGTGGTAATTCATACAGATTTCTTAATTTCTTGCACGATGGAAGGTGCAAAGATGCTGAACTAAGAAAAATTAATTCACTTGCATAAATGCAAGGTCACAATCTAAGAAGCATACCAGAAGAAGACTTGGGGGTTGAATTGAATCACAAACTGAATGTAAGACAATGGTAATCATGTATATAAAAAAAAGAAAATTTTCAACCAGTATGTATTAATGTATGAGTTATATGTGAGAAACCAGGTTATTTATTCTACTCTACTTATCAAGGAATTATAAAATCTCATTTGAGGTTCTGTATGCAGCTGAGGAACCAGGCTTTCAGAAAGCTAAAACAAGTGAGAATGATAGGCATCTTAGAAAACATTGTATGTTAAGAAAGTTTAGTCCCTGAGTTTACTCAGTTTAGGATCAGATGTTAGTAGTCTTTTTTTTTTTAAATGAGAAAGTCAGAGGGGCAGATATGATGGCAGTCTTACATTTTTTCTTTCAATTGGGAATGCAGTGAAGGAAAATATATTTTCTTGCAAAAATCTAGACTTGATATTGAAAAACTGTTTCTATTCTAAGGACAACAGAATACCACGAAAAGCTACCTAGCATCTGGTTTTGGCATCTCCTTCTGTCACAGTTTAAGGCTGGACTGGCTATTAAACCAGTGGCAGACGTTCTCTGTTAACCTTCCTCTCCCACCCAGAAGGGGAAGGGAAAGGGAAAAGGGAGAGAGACTCATGGGTTGGAAAGTTAAATGAACTTTTTTTTACAGTTTTAATGAACTATAATAATGAAAAAGAGTATAATAATAATGGAAATAATTAAATATATACAAATATATACAAAACCAAGATTGAGCTCCCCCGATGTCGGTCACATCACCACTGGCACTGCAGGGCAGGCTCCGGGAAGGCCCAGGCTGGGCCCAGCGACGGTCAAGAAATGGATTCAGGGGTGCACGGATCGGGATCGGGGGCAGCAGAAAGAGACTTAGCTGAAAGTAAAAATCACTGAAAGGAAAATTGATCTGGTTTAGGCCAAACCAGGACACCTTCAAACGTGTCACTTTCAATAAGATATTAAAAAAAAAAAGCCTCTCACATAAACACCTACTTATACTCTTTCCTGTCTTAGCTCAGGTGTTCTGGACTAGAAGTTTTCTTGAACTCCTTTCCACATCTCAATGGTGAAAGATGAATGTGAGTTGAATAAAGACAGTTTTTTTGAAATTGTCTGGTCAAGGAGGGAAGTAAATTAAAATAAGAACATCTTCTCCCCACCCAGAAAAAAACCTAAAACAGGAAAACCCAGAAAGAATATGTAGATTATGTCTTTGTTAAATTCAGCTTACAGAAAAACAGATTCAATCCCCCAGATCCTTAAACTCATCCTAAAATTTTGACTGTTGTTTCAGAAGTTAAGTCTTGAAGAGTCGCTGCTCATCCAGGATTTAACAAAGTATTCCTGTAACTTTAGTGTAGATAAATGATTCTTTTTTCCCCTCTTAGAATTGTCAATTTCATTTGAAAGAAATATCAGACAGCCTGAAGGTAGGCAGACCTTTCACTTGATGGCTTTTCAATCTAATCACTGTCCATGAGGCCACTTGTGGTCTTATTACACCTTTTATCTTACTGTTATTATTGTATCTTGTTACCTCTAAAGACTTCATGAGGCTTAAGTTACTGCTGAACAAATACTTAAATCCTGCTATGCCATAGGCCATTTAAATATGATTAAATTACTAGCTCCTTTCTGTTGTTATAACAATGGGAATTCATTAGTGCAATAAGTACTCTTCTTGCAGTATGTGAACTAAGCTCCAGTCCAAAAGGCAAACAGTTCTTTGAAAGAAAGATTTGCAATGATCCCACAACAATGTTTAAACCAGTGTTGTCTTTGTTTCATTTGGAACAGTTATTTTGTTTGAATGGAGCACTGGTTATCTTATCAGTTAAGGTATGCCCACGTACCATCATTGGTTAGCTATGAAGCCAAATGATAGAAGGCAAATTATGAGATTATATTGCCCAGAGATGACAAGAGACATTAGCAGTAGGACAATGACAATGTGGAGCTAAGAATATGCAGAATACAGAGCTGAATACAATAAAAAGACTCCATCCATACGCAAAAATAGAAACAGCAAAGGGAGAAAGTTTCTCCATTGTCTCTAGCTGAGCTTAGATTTCTCGAGACATAGAGAACAGTGAGAAGTAAGAAGCATTTTTCTTTGCTTGATTTTTATCTTCTTGTTAATGACCTCAGCTTCACACAAAATGTTGCAAGGCACTACCAGTAGTAACAGAAAGCCCTATGCTATAGTCTCTATCCTTTGAGTACCGTTCACTTAGGCCAAAAATGATAATTAATTTGAGAATACTAAGATTATTATTGTTTCAGTAGTAATCTGTGAAAGATATCACTGTAAAAATCAAAAATTCTATTTTAATTTCGTTAGTGTTCCTATTGCTGTCTCTACTACCCTGTACCTCTTCTAAGGATTAAAATCTCCCTTCAAAAGAGACATCAGGTTACAAGTAGAAGGATTTTAAAACTTATATATAATTTTATTAAAAAAAAATCTCAAGGGTTTTCTTTTTTCTTTTTTTTTTTTTTTTTTTTCCCCTTGAGGATCGAGAGGTGAAAGGCTAACCCTCTGAATTCCCTATTCTGGGCCTTCCCAAAGGTGAGATAAGTGAGGCTTTTGCTATCAGTTCAGACATTGTAGTCTTCTTTCTTTACTTTCCTTAATGTGTACACCTACCTGCTGCAACTACACAGCAGCTGCAGGAGTTTGTGGTATTGTGCCAATATCTTTGTGCTCTTCCCCAGCAGCTGCCTGCTCCATTTTCAAAGTATATGGATTGCTCGATGTCCGTGGATATAACTGCACCCCCTGTGGTCATGCCTACACTAGCTTGGGTGCTGACAGCACTGGGGTAGCAGTGAAAAGAATTGTGGCAGCCAGATTACTTTTAAGCAGCTCCAACAGTCTTGTATAGGCACTAGCAAACTCAGGTTGCTGCAGTTTAATTGCTTTTGGCCCTTCAAATAACTGAATGAAGTCTAGACTGATGCTATCTATACATGCATCCATCTCTACTCTGATGTCACATACTGCCTTGTCTAAATATTCATGATAGCAGTATACACTATACATTTTTAACTTGATGAGAAATTTTACTTTGAGAAATATGGGGGCATTGCTCGCTAGAGAAAAGCTATATTTTCTCTCATGAACTGCAGAAATACTTTTAAGGACTTTAAATGTAAACATTAGAGGAAGAGGTAGGGCGCAGAAGTATGACTGGTTTACCAGGATCAGCTGGGAAGTTTTTAGCAGAACAGCATCTCCAGAATCGAAGAAGAAAGACCTAAGCATTAGGTTATCCACATTCTTTTTGATTGCTTGTTTCAGTAAATAATTTCTTATAAGGATAATATCAGAATCCTGTAGATCTGTGATGGTTTTTTTTTCTCTTACTACTTTCACTTGTGGCATAACATCTATTGATTCCACTCTGGATAAGGAAAAATGTTTGTGAGAAGAGCTTTGGGATTCATTCTCATATTTTTAGAGGTAAAGCAGCAAAATGATTTAATAAAGATTTGCCAGATAAACTTGATTGCTTCTTTGATAGTATTATAAAATTAGTGGATGAAAGAAAAGCATAATATGCATTTCCAATTAATTAAGGAAAACATTTGATACTGCATTCTATAAACACCTTCTTTCAAAACTAATTTAAATTGTCTTGAATATGAATGTTATCATGTGGAATAACTACTGGTGGAAGATGGTAAATAAAGGCAAGCGATGAGATGCAAAATAGTGACTTAGGAGGAAATGACTGCTAGTTTACTGCCAGAGAAGGAGGTCAGGTTATATTCTGTTCCTCCACTAATGACTTAGAGAGAGAAAGAATGGCACATTAATTAATTTGCAGAGGGTACTGACTTGGGAGGCACTATAAGGGCTAAAGTGCTGTGAGGTGTATTTCTACACTTCAATGCAGAAGATGAACTTGAATCCTAAATAAAAGCTGAAAAATATCAACAAACAGATTTTATGTGAAATTTTCCAAAATCCACTTTTTCTGAGGTGAGCTGCAGTTCAGCAAAATTCTTATGTGTATTCTAAGCTCTCATTGACTTCAGTAAGTGTTAATCATAAGCTCACATGTTGTGTCAAATAATGAAGCAGTTAAGCACAGGTCTAAGATTAAGCTTATGCTTAAGTTCTTTGCTGATGTAAATTCTATAAAGCACAGATGAAACCTAAAAATAAAAGTATAAGAATATTAGAAAGATGTAAATGTGATCCTGCTTTAATAAGCTTTCTACTGTATGGTCTAGGCTACTACCTGGAAATAGGATTAAGGATAGTGAGGAAAGAAACCATAATTTCATTTACCATGATATGAATCACAAGTAAACCTTTGTGTTCTCAGACATGCTCCTGATGCATCTCCCCTCTTCCCTCCTTTTCTTAAAATATAAAACATTAAGAGAAATTAAATAACTGCCTGAGAAAGTAAATTTGTTAGTGCAAGGGATGAAGTTTAAGCAGAACTCATACTCTATTGAAATCAATGGTAAAACTCCCACAAAATCTAAAGATTAGATTTCTACCAGAACATGGGGATGGCATGCTCCTATGCAGACCTCCACCTCACACTGTAACCTTTGCCACTTCAGAAGCAAGATAATATAGGAGTTTCATTTTGATCTGTCATGAAAAAGAAGTTACATGACCTAAAAGAACTTCCCCTTATGGGCTGGAGATGGCTTGGGGAGTCAAGAAGGGGTCAAAATCATTTGAGAGACTATGAGCACTTCTAAGGTATGCCTCCACCTTCAAAGTATCTGAATTAACAAAAAAAAAAAAAAGAAAACCACCAAAGAAACAACGGGGAAGCCTGCCAAGACTATGTTTGGGGCCATGTAGCTTTTTTCTTCAGCTTCCACCCAGAAGGGTCTCAGCAAGGACTGAATGGTGTTGTCCTAGAATCAGAATAAAGACAACTGGGGAGCACATTTGAAGTGCAAACAATTCACAGAAGAACAGCTCTGTGCAGCAGTGCTTGCCTGCTGTGGATCGGCACATGAAGCTGATGTTCATGTCGTGCTCCTGTATGTGGAACAAGATGAACACTGTGAATCCCTTCCCTACCTGACACTGCTTACATGCAGCCACAAATCACTTGATTAAAATCAGTTTTGCAGGAGGGATGCCTCTAGATTCATTTTTTTATTTGCAGCAAAGCTGGATACAAGGGAGAATACAAACCTGTGAATTAATTATTTTGTGGCTGGAAACGCAGGAAGGCTTCCAACAAATTACATTTTCAAAATACTTCCAAGCTTGTCACCTAAGTAGGCCAGGGTGCACTTGGAGTCCAATTGAAAAATGGAGGTAGATATCATCACTGAGTATATAAATCAGCAGGAACATGAATGTTAGCCAAAAGAGCTGAGCAGCTACAGAACTAGACTTTGTGTGCGCAACATTCTCAGCCAGCTTCAATTTCACACATGCGATGTCCTTGGGATAGGTATTTAGCACCTGACAATTGACTGCATCCTCAACCATGGCCAGACCTGATTTATTATTAAAGGCAAATGAAAAGGCAGAGATTTTATAGAGAGCAGAACAATCCTTTAACTAATGTTATACTGTTTTTGCAAAGAGAAGATTGCATGGTCAGAATCAGACTTGAAAAATGGTGTGAATGCAATACTAGGATATTTGCCTTGGATTCCCAGCAGAGGAAGATTTGTGCTAATGGTGCTAATTGAATCTTAGGGGAACAGTGATGTAACAAAACAGAGGTTTATAAAGGACAGAGAAAATACACATATCATTCAGGAATTTCTTTCTGGTTTTAGGGGCTTTAGAGAACAGTTAAGGCACTCCACACCAGTCAGAGCTGTGCAATTTCCAGTACCAAACTGAGTTAGAGAGAGAAGTGCAGAAGCAGAGGATAATGGAAGTGGGGAGGATCTGCTAAAGGCTTCATAGTATCTAATTCATTCATCCTCTTCACTGATAAATTCACAATGTCTGCAGTGAGAGAAGTCCTTTTACAGCATCAGTCAGTAAAGTTCAGTGAGCAATGATAGCACTTGTTCATTCATCAGATTACTCAGATTGTAAAGTAGAATATGAAAATGCTGTTGGAAACTGGCAAGGAGCACACATGGACAAAGTTAAGCCTATGAAAATTTATTTCTAGACTAGTTTTGTCTCAGGACAAGACATCAATACCTTGAATATTCATTTAAGTTCTTAAAACGTGGAAGAATTTACTTATCTGCAGGTGAGGGCAGAGAAAACTCTCTTAAGAAACTGATTTTTGTGATGCTTTGGCTACCGAGTGACAAGATCTTCCAGGACTAGGAAGGGATTCAGCAGCAAAGGCTCAGTTAGGATTTGAGACTTTACACATACAAAGTTTATTCTCTTTCTGAGTGTCAATTTAAGGATAATTAAAGGAAGAAAGTGTAAATTTATAGGCAATCTAGTCTGGCTATTTGCTCACATGAATAGAAGTTACTTAAAAAAAAAATGTTATGATGTCCAAGAGTATGTATCGTTCAGGTTTCATTAGTGTACTGGGAAGAGAATTCAGTGTGTTATATATGCTTGAATATTCTGGCTTGTCTTGTTTTCAGAATCATATGGATGAGTTGTAGAAACTGATATGTGAATCTGTGAACGAGGTGCTACACTTTTGGTTTGGTGGTGTATACCCAGCTTTCTCTGCACATTCACTGCAGTCTCAATAGTGTATTAGTAGGTTCATACAAAGAGACTCGGTATGAAGAACAATACCTATGAGTGATTCATGAGGACTGATGCTTAAGTCTATGTGCTCTCAGAAGCAGGCAAAGCTACATTTCATTGGCAAAAGGAGCAAGTAAGACGCAAGTAGGATGAATGCATAATTGTACACCTTACTAAGTTTTTGGAGGACTTTATTTAATCATTAGGAAACAAATTTAGAGCAGATCTAGGGCATCTTCCCAGCAGGAGCTGACTGAAAGATAGTAAAATCCTGGAGCAGAGGATATTGCAGGCAGCTACCAATTCTTTATTGCTCATGGAAAACAAAAAATTATGAATCCTCAGTAACCAAAAGTACTGATAGCTAACAAAAAATATTGGCACTGATGTGTAAGCCTTCCCTGTGGTGTAAAATTCTCCCACAAAGGAGCAGTTTTGTGTTTTATCTGATGCTTGGAATGAACTGTTATGGAATTGGTACCTATAGCAAACAATGGAAAGGCTGAGGGAAGAAGCAAGTGAGTGTTTTACTGGTGCTTTCTGGTGGCAAGTATCCAGGACAAGTGGTTTCTTTTGTAGGATGTTGTCACGGTTTAAGGCTGGGCCAGCTATTAAACCAGTGGCAGATGCTCTCTATTAACCCTCCTCCACCCCCTGCCATAAGGGAAAGGGAAAGGGAAAACAGAGAGAGACTTATGGGTTGGAAAGTTAAAATAGTTTTAATGAACTATAATGATGAAAAAGAGTATAATAACAATAATAATGAAAATAATTAAATATATACAAATAAATACAAAACCAAGATCGAGCTCCCCCGATGTCGGTCATGTCACCACCGGCACTGCAGGGCAGGCTCCAGGAAGGCCCAGGCTGGGCCTAGTGATGGACGGGAACTGGATTCAGGGATGCACAGATTGAGATTGGGGGCAGCAGGAAAACAGACAGTGTCCTCTTCAGACACCGGCCATAAAAGAAGGGGGTGAGACCCTCGTGATCCCCCTGCTTTATACTGAGAATGACGTGTATGGGATGGAATACCCTCGTTGGTCAATTTTGGGTCACCTGCCCTGTCCGCTCCTCCCTGCAGGTGCGACCCCCCTTCGGCTCTTCACTCGTAAGCAGTGAGGAATTTAGCAGTGACCTTGGTTTCTCTAAGAATAAGTACAGCAAGAGACTTTCTGCATAACATCCCTACCGGTGCCTCAGTGATAACTATAAACTTTGAGCGTTATCAGTCCTGGAAGCAGACACTGTCTGCAAAACATGCAGTTAGTTTCAGAAAGTGCAGTTACTTAGAAGCTTAGCTGAAAGTAAAAATCACTGAAAGGAAAATTGGTCTGTTTTAGGCCAAACCAGGACAGATGTCCAGTTCCCAGGTGGGCTAAAGGAATTTTGAGAGGTATTTGCAAAGGAATCTACGGCGGGGGAGGTCAAGGTTTCTGATAACAGGTACAGCAACCGTAAAATGTTAGTAGCAGTCAGATATGCACTACATCAACAAATGGCTGGTGACCCAGTAACAGCTGGAAATGGTTATGAAAACAGAACAACTTGTTCCATCGTTCCTCGATAGATCCCAAATGGGACAAAGAAACAAAGTTCCAGCCTCAGTAAGCTGCCACCTTCACATCTTGCCCGCCCTACAGCTGTTCTCTGCCTGTAGTAACAGAGTGCAGCACTTCCATACTCCATGCTGAGCACCATGAGGGTCTTTGTAAGATTAACACTTTAGAAATCTAGGAAACAATAATGAATGAAGAAATGTCATGGTCACAGTTGCAGCAAACTAACATTGAGTACGCAATTTGGAGCTAAATTCTCACAGGTGTCTTACTACAGACAATATTTTCTGTACAGCTGCAGTGTGACTATATTCAGAATGCTGCATTAAATGTAGGGCACCTCGATGCCAGAAAAATATTGAAGAGATTTCAGAGAAGAGGATTAAAAATAATTAGGGAGGTGGAGGGATCATTTAGGAGGAAAGATTAGAAGAGTTAAATATGCATAGATTGGATGGCTGACAAAAGTTCACTAATATGTGAAGGGTAAGAAAACACTGGAAGATGGAGATTATTTAGGATGTTAAATGGAATAAAAGCATATGGTATGTCCCAGCCTAAGTTCCATTATCCCTAGATACACCATATTTTACTAGACTACATAATTGCCCTGACAGTGATGTCTATTAGGCTGTCACAGGACTGGCTTGTGCAACAAGGTTAGCTTATAAATTGCAGTACTTTTCAGAGATGTGACAATACATTTTCTTACAGAGCAGAACTGCAACAACAAACACTAACCACGAGGCTTGTCAGGCTCTGCAGCAGCAGCAGCAGCAGCAGCTTTTGCCCTGCCACTTCCTTCTCTTTCAACTTCTTTTGGACATCTTTTTGTTTTGCTGTCTGCTCTTGACAAACTGTTGGCTCCCTTGGTTCTCTGCCTTTCCAGCTGGCAAACCTGGAGCAATTATGCTCCGTCTTCCTGGACCATTTGCTATCCCCACCAACTGGTGGCTATTTCTCACAAGAATAAGTAAGTATTTGGATAGCAAAGAAAAACCACAGAGACTGTAGCTACAAACAACCAGATGCAGAAAGGACACCAGGACAGGATGTGTGCTTGAGTGCTTTGTATCTTAATGAAGTTTTCTTTCAGGGTCATCAGACAGAAACTCTGTTTCTGTAAATGTCTTGGCATATCTTTATGGATACACTGTCCATAAGCAATTTTTATGGGTTTTATCTTTTTATGTTGTTTGTAAGTTGGAAAAAATAGATAACAGAAATAAACCCAGACCTTTTGGAGACAAAACTATAAAATTAACGGACCTGTATAATGCATTCAAAATAGCAAGACAATATGGCCCATCTTTTATACCTGTTACGCTGAAAAATTACAACCCTAACAATCTTCCTAGAGGAGATGTAACAAAAAGTTTGAGATAAATATTCGATAGTTTAAACATATACAATATTGGTAAACTACTGGGGAAGGGCACAAATATGAATGTTATACCTTCAGGTATTGTAATTCTTTTGGTTACACTTGGACTTAAATCCACCTAACAAGTAGGGAGCTCCCCCCCAAAAAAAAGATCTGTATACATGTTTCATTACATGTATATGTGTTGAAAATATACAGATCTGAACCTTTATATCTTTTTGGAGACTGGAATAGTTTGAGAGGCTATAAAGTAAGTAAGAGGAGATTTCAAGTTTGTTGCTCAAAAAACCTCACCAAAACCACAGCTCCTTCCCCCAGATCTCCAGTTGCTTTCATGATGGAGTGGTAACACATTACCCAAAATACATAGGCATCATGCATCTGTTGATGTGAATCTTCTGATTTAGCCTTTGCCTGGTCTGTGTTCTAGAAATGATGCATAAGCATGCGATGGTTCTGGGACCATTTTAGCTATTTTATGCCAGAATTACACATATGAAGGAAAAAAGTCCTGTCTCCCTAATCCTGGTCTGATGGGGTCAGGAAGAGCATGGAACTGTTCCATGTGGCAGCAGTTTCAAACTACCCTTTCCTGAAATATTTCTGGAGCTTTGATGTTACTCTACTAGTGGCACTAGCATATCAATTAGCAGTGTCCTGGCCCACATTATTCATCTCAGCATCTGACTTTTGTGATGGACTTTGCTCATGTCAGCAGATTGTATTTGATGAACTGTCTAGTTTATATCCATTGCTATTCTCAAATAAGTTTTCTTTCCTCCCTCATTTGTTCTCTGTCAAGAGCTAGTAGAAAGTTTTATGCCTTAAAATCATTGATACACTTGTGCAGGGATTGCTTTGTGTTATGAAGTGATGGGCTGTTGCCGATGCCACCAGACCTGCAGTGGTCACTGATATGATGATACCACGATGCCTCAGTCATCAATCCTTGTGTTCCCCTTGCTTGCCTGACAAAGCACCTGCTCCATCCTCTGTGGCCCTCGTGACCATGGGAGCAGGTCTGGCACTTGTGGTGTGGTCAGAAAAACAGGTCTGTTTCTTTGTCCTGCTACAGTGGAAGTGGTTGTGCCTAAGGCTGTCAGCAGGTACCTCCAGGCAGGACCAGGACATGGCTTGCAATGCTTGTTATTCTTTTCTCATTTCCTGACCTTAATTTTCACCACCCTCGTACCTCTGTTTCTCCACCCCAGTCTCCGCCTAGCTAAGCAACCTGCTCTATTTACTCTTTTTTCCATCATTCCCTGTTTTGTTGCAACTGTACACGAACTTGGTATTTATGATACTGTTGCCTAGGTAATCTCAGCCCTATTTGGAACTGGCCTTTCAAGACTCTGCTCCCCAAAATGCTTCTAGTGCTCCCCTCCAACTATTTGTGAGGTTCAGTCACTTCTCCCATAACTTCCCCTTAACCAGCTGTGACACCCAGCCATCCCTCACGGCACCATCCGTAACTTTTGTCAGCTTCTCACACTGTTTTCTGTCACATCCAGTAGTTTCTCATGTCTTGTAGTCTTCCATGTCCTTGTCAGTTAACTGAAACTCTCTTAAACTAGTCATTCATCTGCATCCGTAACACCTTGAACTACATGTTATTAGAGAGTTTAGGTAGTTAAACTTGTATGGACTTAGAGGTGCTGGAGGAACTGCATTTATAATATATGAACAGATTGTTTATTAGATAGGTAGTTGATGATGTTTCCTATGGTTGCCCAGTGACCAAATTATGTTTCAAAAGATTCATTACATATCAGAGGACAGCTTCTAATGAACAGGTAAGTCATAAGATGACACCCTTATTAAACTTTTCACAACTAAGTGTTAAAGGAAAGCCCCTAAGACTTTACAACCTTGTTGGTATCTCTTTTTTAATAGAGTGCAATGGGGAGCCTATTGGGAAGTACAGGTTACTGAGTGCCATAGGTTTAGGCATTTGCAAGGACACATGGGAGCAAAGCACCTCCGAGTTGCAGGAGGTGGCTGGAAGCATGTCCAGGTGGTGGAAAGATGCCTGTCTTAGGAAGCGTCAGTGATAGCTGGCTGGAAAGCAATAGAGAAATGGGAAGAGGGCCTGAAATTCAAGGGTCTCTCTGAACATGTGGCAATTATACACAACCTTAAAAAAGACTGATTGGATTGCTGCAATCAGATGTGACAGTTAACCTCTACCAATTCTTATTATCCTTTAGAAAACAGAACTGTCTTTTACTACTGTCATTTATATTTTGACAAAAGTGATTCACTGTTATGAAAACAGCATGAATACTTAAAATAGACTGTAAGAAATGGTGATTTTTGAAACCATGCTAGAGGTACAGTGCCCAGAAACATTTTGTTTTCTCTGTTATGAGGCACCACGGTGGTGTCTTTTCCATTTAGTACAATGCATATCACTTGTTCGCTTCGGTTGAATGTGAAAGAACTCAAGTCTTTATTATCCTTAGCAGTGGGCTGGCAGAAACGTGTCTCAATGAATTTGTTTATAAATCTAAACTGTAATATAATATCTAATGAAGATGTTGGACTTTACAAGAGCAACTACTGCACAAAGCATTCCGAGTCCTTGCAAATTATGATCCCTAGGAAAGTGTAATTCTGATTAATTCTCTCCCCCACATTGATCAGGATCTAAGAAGAGATGAAAAAAAACTGGATGTGCAATAACTAACTAATGTAAAAAACAGCAAAAGCCAATGTTTAGGTTTAGGAATAAAACTGATCTAGAGCTATCTGATCAAAGAATTTTCAGAACAAAAAAAGGTGGCTTGCCCAAAATTTAAAATTTATGTGGAACAACTTTTGATTTTTTTAGCAATAGGAGTCAAAACAAAAAACTGCATTTCAAATTCTTATAACTAAATTATTATTTTAATTATGAAAATGCATTAATTTTGATTGTGTTTAATAAAGTGTCATGGTTTAACCCCAGCCAGCAACTAAGCACTACACAGCTGCTCACTCACTCCCCCCCACAGTGGATGGGGGAGAGAATCAGGAGTATAAAAGAGAGAAAAATCATGGGTTGAGATAAAAACAGCTTCATAATTTAAAAATAATAATAATAATAATAATATTGTAAGGAAAAGAAAAAAAACAACAAAGAGAAAAATAAAACCCAAGAAAAGACAAATGACGCAAATGAAAACTTGCTCAGCACCAACCAACCGATTCCCAGCCGGTCCCTGATCAGCGCCGCCACCGCCAACCTCTCCCCTAGTTTTATTGCTGAGCATGACGTCACATGGTCTGGAATATCCCTTTGGTCAGTTGGGGTCAGCTGTCCCAGCTATGTCTCCTCCCAACATTTTGTGCACCCCCAGCATACTCTCTGGTGGGGTGGTGTGCGAAGCAGAAAAGGCCTTGACTCTGTGTAAGCACCGCTCAGCAGTAACGAAAACATCCCTGTATTATCAACACTGTTTTCATCACAAATCCAAAACATAGTATCATACTAGCCGCTGTGAAGAAATTTAACTCTATCCCAGCCAAAACCGGCACAAAGCATTAAACTGCATTTCACCCTCTACCCATTCTTTCCAATACACAGAGCTACATGGAAAAACACTTCTTCAGATGCTAATATCTTATCTTCCATCTGACTGAGCTGCATAGAATCTCACAGGAGTAACAGGACTCCTGGTTATTTCTCGGAAATAAGGTTTGTTTATAAATCCTGTCCTTTAATAGAAAATCAGGGCTGGAGACTCGTAGATAACCATTCCTTAGGTCAAAGGCTCATGACAAGAAAATAGGTTGATTGAAATGACACTCCTGCTCTTGCAATTAAAAAAAAAAAAAGGAAAAAAAAGAAAATTAAATGAGAATATGATAAGAGGATGCAATCATTTACTGATATACTGGTTACATTTAGCTATTTAGAAGAATTTAGAAATTTCTTGAGGTTCATTTCAGAAATACAGATAGCATACAGGAAGACAAGTGTATGTTTTCTGTAAATAGATGATTTACAATCTTTGGAAGACAGACATAGAACTTGGTGACTTTTGCATTAATTAAAAAATAGTTCCAGAAGGACATAAATTAGGTCACATGTGTCCTTGGTTTGGTCTTAAAAAAAAAAACAAACAGAAAGTTTTGCAAATTGCAGAGCATTCTAATTAGAATTATTGTAACAGAGTACTTTATTTTAGAATTTTTAAGTGTTTCAGTTTTAAAAAAAAGATTTTTCCATTTTGAGAAAGAATGTATTCTTATTTAAGATCAGCATTTTTTAAAACGATAAAGAGGGGCTAGTTAGTCACACATTTCAGATTGAAAAAAATATTTTGGTATGACCTTAAAGGTCACTTTTGATAACAATGGTTTTATTTGGTCCAAACTAATTTATTTTCTGCAGCTTATTTAAATTACCCATCAGACTTAAAAATCCACTATTCTCTAAATTTGCACTTCAACACTGGCAGTGAAGATAACATCTGATAGGGTTTGGAATATAGCTACAGTATAATTTTAAATGGGTTTAGAGGACATTTTAAATATTTGATTGCAGATTTATGCAATTTTCATGCTCTGAAGCCATGACAGATATTCCTGTTTTTACATATTCTTTCTTTTATGCATCAGATGTACCCATCATATCTTGTCATCAGTACTTTTTTCAGTTTCTTAGAATCTTTATTAATAATCACATTCAGATGCAGAAGTATACAGCAGAGAGTGCAGAAACTGACAGACTGCTCACCGTACTTCTCTAGATGGATAGCACATGCTGTTTGTCATCAACCAAAATAGCTGTGTTCCTTGACACGCGATGAACCATGAGGAAGATGTAGAGCTCCTTCTGTATTTCATAGTCAGAAATACCCTCTTCAACATGAACAGCCTTTCATTTTTTGTCTTTGAATAACAATTTTCCAAACAGGATAACAATTAATAACTGACTTGAATACTGCTACCTGTGGGTAGAATCCAAACACACAAAATTAAAAGAAAATTTTAAAAGCGTAAACTTGCTTGAGATAAACTTCTGATAGTATTCATGTACATGAAAGAGTATTTATATTTTTCTTTTTAACTTACTTTTATTTCTTCTTGCAAGAGCTGATGAGTTCTATTTTAATTGCACAGAATTACATTATCAGAATTTTAAGAACTATAAAACAAAGCTTTTAAGTACCAGGAAAGCAGAGTTGCATTGAAATATATAGAACTCAAGAAACACAACAGAGTACTTTTTTAATTACTTGCAGAGGCTATACATTAATAATTAATTCTAGAGAAAAAGGTAAGACCATAATTGTTTAAGTATTTAAGTTGAAAGCCTATTTAGAGATTTCCCTAAAACAGTATACGTCCAAGTTTCCCATGTATTTACCAGTGTGTCGTCCCATCTTAGCAAAAGTCTGGAGCTCTTGACTTTCCACTCAATTTTTATCACAGTCTTTATACTAAAGAAAATTCAATAGTCCTAACCACATTGAAGTCGAGGCTTTGAAGGAGGAAAGGGATAGATACTACAGGAGCAAGACCACACTTACCAACTAGATAAGAATGATACAGATGGAATTATGGCTTAATTTTTACATTTGGATTGGGAAAACAATATTAAAATAACTAAAATATTAAGGTAAATAGTGCCAATCTTTGCTGGACAATCTGAACATGAAAGATATTATGAACATTGCTGGCTTTTTGGAAGGTGACAGGGAATAGCTAGATACCTGTATGACAGTTGCCCTTATTAAATCAAAATTCTTTATAGATCTGATATTATTTGGATGACATACACAGCTGTGATATGACTGTGTTATTGCCAAATATCAGCAAACCAGGGATGGGTAAAAACTATTCTTTACTCAAGCACATCAATAGAAAGTCTACCAGACAAAATAAAAACATGACAGCTGATTTCCTTGTATATTAAACATTTTTCTAACCTCAGATTTTGGCTGGCTTGACATTCTTCAAAAAGAGGAAGAGAGAAGTTGTCCTCCATCAGGCACAGCACTTGAAGCAATCTATGAAAACATAGAGAACTGTCTTGAAATCCACAGGTCCCCATAGAGTGTACCTGAGACTGCTTAATGTCATTCCTCTCAGGTTCTTCTCAGCACACAGTTCTGAAGAACCTGTGAATTTGCTGAAATAAGATTTTTCAAGAGAAAAGGTGAAACTGTCAAGTTTGTATTAACAGCTAGTTATCAAGGTGGAATCAAATTGATGTAGCTCATATTATAGATGGGTCCAAATACAGGGTTTTAGCAGAGGATTAATTAAGGTCTAGATTTAGCAAAATATTTAAACAGATGATGAAGTGCATTGCTTTAATTAAGACATGAGTGTTTTGCTGTATATGAACATCCTATTGCAAGTGCTTAGGTAAAATAGAATAACCTCTCTCTCTGAGCTTCATGATGATGGGTCTTCAATGCTTATACCTGGGTAGGCAAATTTAACGTTAACCTGTGTATATCTGTTCAGCTATGTCCATTCTGCCGACATTATGGATATAGCTCATGTTTACACAACTCCACACTTAATCCACAGAACGAATGACATTCAGTTTGGCTGCAGTGGGACAGGAGTTTAAACACTGTTTCATAGAATCATAGAATTGTTTATGTTGGAAAAGATCTTTAAGATCACCAAGTCTAATTGGTAACCTAGCACTGCCAAGTCCACCATTAAACCATGTCCCTAGGCACCACATCTACATGTCTTTTAAATACCTTCAGGGATGGTGACTCAAACACTTCCTTGGGCAGCCTGTTCCAGTGCTTGACAACCCCTGGGAGAAGAGACTGACACCCACCACACTACAACTACTTCCTTTCAGGTAGCTGTAGAGAGCAATAAGGTCTCCCCTGAGCCTCCTTTTCTCCAGGCTAAACAACCCCAGTTCCCTCAACCACTCCTCATAAGACTTGTGCTCTAGATCTTCCACCAGCTTCATTGCCCTCCTTTGGACTTGCCCAGCACCCCAATGTCTTTCTTGTAGTGAAGGGTGCTGCGAGCCACACTATTTCTGATACAAGCCAGGATGCTTTTGGCCTTCTTGGCCACCTGGGCACACTGCTGGCTCATATTCAGCCAGCTATCAACCAATACCCCCAGGTCCTTTTCCACCAGGCAGCTTTCCAGCCACTCTTCCCCAGGCCTGTAGCATTGCATGGGGTTGTTATGACCCAAGTTCAGGATCCAGCACTTAGCCTTGTTGAACCTCATATAGTTGGCCTCAGCCCAATAATCCAGCCTTTCCAGATCCCTCTGCAGAGCCTTCCTTCACTCAAGCTGATCAACACTCCCACTTGGTGTTGTCTGCAAACTTACCAAGGCTGCACTTGATTCCCTTGTCCAGATCATCAATAAAGATATTAAAGAGAACTGGCCCCAGTACTGAGCCCTGGGGAACACCACTTGTGACCAGCCATGAAATGGATTTAACTTAATTCATCATACTTTGGGCCTGGCCATCCAGCCAGTTTTTTACCCAGCAAAGAGTATGCTCGTCCAAGCCATGAGCAGTCAGTTTCTCCAGGAGAATGCTGTGGGAAATGATGTCAAAGGCTTTACTAAAGTCTAGGTAGAGAACACCCACAGCCTTTCATCCAGTAAGTGGGTCATCCTGACATGAAAGGAGATCAGATTAGTCAAGCAGGACCTGCCTTTCATGAACCCATGCAGACTGAGCCTGATCACCTTGTTGTGACATGGGGATGGCCTGCTCCTTCAACTTTAAGATTTCTTTCTTGAAGAGTGTCCAGCCTTGCTGGACTCCTTTGCACTTCAGGACTGCCTCCCAAGGGATTCTGTCAACCAGGCTCCTAAACAGGCCAAAGTCTGCCCTCTGGAAGTCCAAGGTAGCAGTTCTGCTGAACCCCCTCCTTACTTCTCCAAGAATGGAAAACTCTATCATTTCATGATCACTATGCCCCAGATGGCCTCCATCCATCACATCACCCACAAGTCCTTCTCTGTCCACCAACAACAGGTCTGGCAGGGTGCCTTCCCTAGTTGGCTCCCTCACCACCTGTGTCAGGAAGTTATCTTCCACACACTCCAGGAACCTCCTAGACTGTTTCTTCTCCCCTGTATTGTATTTCCAGCAGACATCTGGTAAGTTCAAGTCCTCCCTGCGAAGAAGGGCTAGTGATTGTGAGACTTCTCCCAGCTGTTTATATAATATTTTGTCTGCCTCTTCATCCTGGTTGGGTGGTCTATAACAGACTGCAACCATGATATCTGCCTTGTTGGCCTTCCGCCTGTTCCTTACCCATAAACACTCAACCCTATCGTCACCATCCTTAAGCTCTAGACAGTCAAAATACTCCCTAACATACAGGGCTACTCCAGCACCTCTCCTTCCTTGCCTATCCCTTCTGAAGTATTTATACCCATCCATTGCAACACTCCAGTTGTGTGAGTCATCCCACCATGCTTCTGTGATGGCAACTATATAACAGTTTTCCTGCCACACAAAGCTTCTCCTGTTTGTTTATGGTATCACAGACAAATCCCTGAACCTTACAGAACATCTGTCTCTAATTGTTAGGGAAATTCACCCTCTGCCTTATAGATAAGGCCTGGAGGGATTGCAGCAGTGAAGTGGTGATTCTTTTCCTCCTCATTTGTTCCCATCTGTCCATGACTCAAACAGACCAGACATCGAGTGGTCAGTTTAGACAATTACACTTAACATTATAAGGTGCTAATATTCAACTGGTGGCTGAAGCTCAGTGGTTTCCATGAAAATACTAAGGCAGTTTTGAACTGAATTCCCCAAAGGGAAGGTGCTGTATCCCTATATGCACATTCTTTCGTCAGATAGCAGTGACAAAAGCTGAAATTTTAATTAAGAATTTAAATGAGAAAAAAATCTACCCAAGTGTCTGTTGTATATCTTTATTAGTCCAAAGGCATTTTTAGAAGTATTGTTTTCCAAGAATGCTTAGGTAAAAATCAGTAATATATATTTCTCATTGTTTTTAGAAAATACATGGCCTTTTTTTTCCCATGTGTGAGAATCCAATGTTAAACCTGAAATATGTATTGCATTATTTTCTTTCCCCCTGCTGTTTTGGAAAAATTAATGATATGCAGGGTCATTATTCTTCATGGTAAATTGTTTAGTTTGTGTTCTTAAACATATTTTACCCCATAAAAATGATAATTTTTTTTATGAAAATGAAATAAAGCTATTGTATTTGTGTATTCTGAATCATTAACTCTCTCTTATATTACTGTTTATAAATATATTTTTACTGTTCTTTTTTCTTCTACATGTCTCAAATCATCCAAGTAGTATCTGCACTTAAGTAACTCAAATTCTTTTAATTATGACGTAACTTTAGAAATGTGCATTTAAAGAAACTATGAGTAAAACTTTTAGGGATAATAAAACAAATTTATTTAAAACTGAAATATGCTCCTGCAGCTTCACTTAAAACTAAAGGGTTACTATTACTAAGCACATGAAATGTGTGACTAACACTTTATAAATTGGTAAGTTTTATTTGACACATTTCCATGTTTCCTGGCTTTCTGGAACAAGAAGCTGCATTAATAGACTGCTGTGAGAAACTACATTTGGCATTTTCAGCCCTAGAAACTTGTAGTTTCAGGATACTTGTAGAAAAGTGTTCTTTAGAGAATTTGCAACCAATTTCATTCACTCATACGGCTATTTTTACAAACTCTAGCGTCATTATTTTAAATGAAAACTACTATTATTAAGAACTGTTATTTTAAAGTGTAAATACTTGCAAGAAATGTAGACTACCCATAAAGGGTAGTCTATATTATACCCATATAAAGGTTTATACCCATATACCAAAATCAACACACTGTGTGATATCATCAAATGCATTTCATGTCTTTATAAAACTGATCAGCCAAAATCAAACCCAGACTAATAACAATAATAATAACAATAACAACAGACCAAAAAAACTTTTTCAGCAATACAGTTTAAAACTCAGTATGGTTAAAATAATCTTGTAATCTCTCATTTTTCCTATTTTATAAATAAATTCTGTTATGATATCAAGCATTTATTGTAAGGGAAACAACAATTGAACACCATTGTTATCATGGCATAATATGGTTGAGTAATAAAAGCATGCTTGGACCATGCCTCCAAAACATCAGCTTGCTTACTCTTAAGAGACCTTTTTCATGACCAAAAAAAAAAAAAAAAATGAGGCTGCAAAATTCAGTTAACTTGACGAATTATATTGGTCTATGTGAAGAATCTTTTCCCTGGCTGCCTAAGATACTCTCTCAGAGTACATTTTCCACCCTAGAAATGATTAAATAGACAAAAAAAAAAAAAATCTAAGTTTCTCTGTGTGACAGAAAGGAAGAAAAAAAAGTCCATAAAGAATCTGATCAAATTGTGTGATGATTTCAGACTATAACAAAAAGGCGGCCTTGACACAACAAAAATAATTCAGATTAACAAGTACATTTGCAAAGAACCTTCACCTGTCTTCCAAGCAGAAATATCTCTATCAAATTCTGAAAGGAGTATCTATATAGGCATACCGACATTATTAATTGGGTCAGTAGATACAAATGTATTTACTTGGAGTAAAGGAAGAAGAAGAAAATTGTGAGGCGAATGGTCCGATGCCAAGGCAGCATTTAATTTCCATCCAAATAGACTATTTTACTTCAATTCTGTGAGTAACACAATATAACGAACATGGTATACAGAGAGAGGAATATGGCATGAGTGTTTATTGAAATGATGTAATGTGTAGAAGATATGCATTTATCTGAACATTGTATCAAAAGAGGTAAGTTTGATGGCTAGAGTAGGCTAGGCTGGGTGGATGTGGATGGATTCATACCTCCCGCAGCAGCTGGCACTCAGGGGTAGCTGTTCCTTAAACCTGTACTTTAAATCAGTTTAGGTGGAGTCAGTTGTAATGGCCAGGTGGATCTGATACCACGCACCCAGTGAAAGTGGAGGTAACAGCCCCATTCTGCCCTCACTTGCTCTCTTCTCACCTGTGCTTCTGCACAGGCTCTGGTACTCATAATCTAAAGTCAAGCTAGTCAGTTCATGAAACCAGCAAAAATTAACCCAGCAAACAAAAGTGATTATTTTTTTGGTTAGTATACTGACAGGATTCAGTACAGGGTCATCCATACACCAGAGGTATTGCAAAGGAGGTGGCAGACCTTTGTGCTTTAGGATTAGGATTAAGTTATTTCCACAGTGAATATGGGTCCTGGTCACTCTGTCTCTGTCAGGAAATGATGTTAGGAAGATGTGAAAATGACAGGTAGTTTCTTTTCAAATTTAGTCAAACCATTTGATTTGTTCCAATAGTCATGACAACCAGATCATCATCTTATATCTTTGAGGATGGAATAGGATTTTAGACTTATTTTAGGAGGTAAAATCTATGACAAAAGGAAAAAAAAAACATAATTAATTTGCTGAAATACTTTTTAAAAAATAATTTTGACAGAAGAAAATAATGTCTTGGCAATTTTCACAAGGTCAGGATGTCCAGGATTCAAAATAATTCAAGATTTTGAGCATTTACTTAGTAAAAGATTTGAGACAAATCCTCTCTCTCTGAGAGTATTTGAATGTGTTTATATATGCAGATATATAGATATCAATATATATAGGTAGAGAGACAGAGATTTAGTTATGTCTTTTTAAGAGGATACTTTAAACATCCAACTCCTAGATGTGCAGAGTTAGTGTGAGAGAAATCTCTCTCATTTATGCCATATTTTGCTGTTTAAAAATATTTTTATACACCTGAATATTTTTCCAGTCTAAATGAATCTGCTTTCATGCTTTACTCTTGGTTTTTATTGTTATATCTGGGAGCTGTGAGGTTGTTTTTTGGCCAGAGAGAAAAATGCAGTCTCTCTCTTCTGCTTATTCCTTAACCTGCTCTGATCTCTATCAGGTTGCATGGGGTACTCTGTCTTACATAGATGAAGACATTACTGAAAATGAATCTCATAAGGTAGCCATCATTAAGGGGTATGAGGAAAAAATTTGAAAAACCCCAAATCCCTATAAGTCTATCTTCATGGAACCCCAATCCCTGTAAGTCTATTACATCTAGATAGACCACTTAACCCATTAAACTTTCTGTCTCATCTTTTCTAAGCCTACCACGGACTACGTTCTAAATATTTTTGCCTAATTTAATTTTTTTAAAAAGTGGGCTTTGAAATATCTTCTATTGTCCTGCTGGGTACTTGTGAGCTAATTATTCAGGCCTTGTGTATCAAATTGCTTACCTTTTGTAAATACTGGCTAACTTCATGGTGAATTGTTTTTTTCTTTTTTTGTAGAATTTTATCATTGATTTATTGCAATTATGGTACAGAAATACTTAGAATAAATGTATTACTTGAATACTCTTTTATTTTAATCCACCTTTCTAACATACCATCTCCATCTAGTTCAATGGTTTTCCTAAGATTTTTATAGTCTGCGAGGTAATTCCAGAAATACACTTAGAATGGCAAACATCCTGACATCCTAGGAGTCCTTACCAGCTTTGTGAACTCCGTATGTCATCTTTGATATCTATGGTTGGTAGCATCTATTTTTTGCTTTCTATCTCTCTCTTTAAAGATAACTTTTAATTGCTATTTACATTTTACCACTCAGTTTGAGTAGATTGTGTCACAGTCTTGTCGAATTGTTGTTTGTTTGTATTACAGAACTTGTTTTCCATTCTCTATTCTATCTAATTTGGGGGTTTTTAAGTTAATGCTTCTTAGAGATTTTCTCAGGTTCAGGAAAAAACATTTCTATGACTGACTATATATATGCTTAATATACATATTACTGAATGGAACTGTCCTTTATTCACTGACACCAATCATGATCAAATAGCAGCCCTGAATCCCTCTAAGTAAACATAAATTTTAAATCCAGTGGCAAATTATGCTGTCATGGTGACCTCAGAATAACAGGTCTGGGCAGTTTTTATGTTTTCAGATTTTTTTTATTGTTCAAAGAACGCATTACAGCTACTGCTGATAATACTTTCACTTACATTTTATTTTTTTCTTGGGGAAAGTAGAGTGTAGTCTCATTTTCCCAGACATTTATATCCTGATATTACTTTATTCACTTGAACTGAATTCTCACTTGCTCTTTTGATTATAAAATAGAAGTTAATTTCTATGTGTCTGCTTCAAAACATATTTTCTTGGGTTGTTCCTGCAAACCAGCGGAACCCACAAAGGTAACTCAGAGGTAAAAGGGACAATCGGTTTTATTCACTGACTCCTGTTTTGACTGCTGTGTGAACCACAGATGGCATAACAGAGACTAGCACTGAACAATTACTATGTATTCTCTTTCAAGATAACTTTGCAGAACGTTTCTGAAAATCCTTTGGATAAGGAGCTGTGCATCAACATCAGTGTTTATTTCTGTCTTTTTTTTTTTGTGATGTAGATACTGAGATTTGCTTGAGAAAACAAAAAGTGACCTGTGCTCTTAATGAAATTTGAGATTCTGCATTGCTTCCTGAAAGACTGCTACTGATCTTCTCCACAGGCGCAGATAAAATCAGAGTTACTGAATGGTTTCTTCTCAGTGATAAAGAAAGGACCTGTAGTTTCTATTCCCAAGGGGTATCATTAGGGACCTTAAGAATTCAGGGAAAAGCAAAACAACACCGGTGTTATGGGCTCCATTATATGCTTTGACAGGATAATATTTGTGTCACACCATTCCTTTCTGATACCTGACAGTCTGGGTTTAATAAAGGAAAATACCCGTTTCTTAAAAGTCAGATGTAGAAATAGAAGCTTGCTTCTGAAGGGCCAGCATTTACTTCATGCAGCCAGTAGCTCTGAAGTTGTACTTTAATTACAATCAGGTTACTAAATCTACAAAGCAGAATCTTTCTTGCCTCTTTATATGTGAAATAGCCTACATACATGGCAGTTGACTGAAATAAAGGCAATTTCAGTTGCTGGTGTTGTCAGCAAGGCTTGTAAACAGACACTAAGCAGCAGCTCAGAACAGGATGTGTGCAGCACTGCTGAGGTGTGTGAGATACAAGAATGCAAGCGCCTGAATTCTAGTTTAATCTGCCCATAGTGATAATACCCCATCTTTATGAACCTGCCAGAGGCTATTTAACAGTTAAGATCTTGGATAGACATCTAATGTGAAAGATAGTTTCTGAAACAGGTCTGGGCTGCTTAACACCATGTTGGAGCATAACAATAGTTCAGAGGAAAGACAGTCCCTTCATTCCTTGTATTAGATCCAAGGACAAACTCTTGACTCTTCTAGAAGCCAAAAACAGTTTTGCTATTGATTTCAGTTGGAGCAGGACTTCAATCCAGCAAAAAATAGCATAAATTAATCACGTTCTGTGTATGATCACAATATAAGGCGTATGACTGCACTGCAACTGTTCCTGGCATGCTAGGACACAGTGTCTGAAAAAACAGCGTGATGTTTAAAAAGAACTTTTATTCTTAACAACCTGTTTTCACGGGATTAAAGCAGCTAAGCAAACAATAACGTATTGAATCTAATATATTATCTCCTGTAAATTTTGTTTTGATGTTTTATCCAGCATTGCTTCTCTTTGGATTCATGAGAACTGTTTTGTGTTTATAGAGTTGCAGTGGGGAGCAAGGTGTTGTGGATTTAATTGGATGGTTTTATAAAGCTGGGGAAAGTACAGCAATTAGAAATAACAAACCCATGACAGTTCATAATTAAAAAGAAAACATGAATAAATGACCATTCTTACCTGAAGAATATTGGTTACCTCTCTGAGTACCTGAGCTTTATGACTCAGCATGCTGTTGATTTTTTTTAAAAAAAAAAAAGAAAAAAAAGAAAAAAATATTAAAACCCCCTTCAATTTCCCTGTAATGCCAAACCCCATATAGCTTTAGACAACAAGTGTTAATGAAAGGAAAGCCAAGAGTATGGAAAGCCTTTCCGTATAAATTTAACAGTCAATTTCAGCAAACTTTTCATAGCAGTAAATCCTTTATCTGCAAGAAAGGTTAAGGCTGATCTGACACTTCATATTCTATACTTATCACTCACAAATTAAAATCCTGAAGAAATTTTTTTAAAAAATCCCTTATGGCATGTATTATTATTACAGAGATACAAATATAGTAAATATAAGTGGTTTTCTACTCTGCCCTATGAAGGAAAGCAGATAGGCAGTTCTCTAACAGAGAACTATTCTATCGTTGAATGTTCAGAGCTGCTTTCTACTTCGTAATATCAGCAAACACTGACACAATTCCATAAACCACTAAGCTAAAAATAATGTCCATGTGCACTACATAAAAATGTCTTATCAATTTTATTTTAATCATAGATGCATTAGTTTCTTTTCCTAATCACTGTCAATAGTGATGGTACCAAATATAAATACAGTAATGATTTTTAAAAGAAACTGCGTGTTACCACCAAGACAGCTGTGCTTATTGATCAACTTCCCATCAACCTACCCCAAAAACACCCTATACAAGCAAGTTAAATTACAATCAGGCTATCTGAAAACAGTCACTATAAATAATCCCTTTCAATTAATCTCTTTTTAAACTATAACACAACATGTCCCAACGAAAAACATTTTGATGAGTGTACCAGTATTTCTCATTTCTCAACCTTTGACACTTTAATAGGCTTACTTTGCTATGAATAAATCACGGGACTTTTTTCTTCAGAAGGGATATCAAACAAAAATAGAACTGATTACGCCTGTACAAAAATCTCAGCCCCCAGAAATGGTCAAAATAAGTACATTTGGAGGGGATGGATATAGATAATGGAAATTTTGACTTCTGAACATATGTTAACATCAGGAGTAATTTGATTAAGGATACCATTTTATTTTAACCTCTTGAAAATGTCTGGAGTTATTTTAAAGACTATTACTTGTATATTGTTTCAAGGGGGTTTCCGCTGTCTGCAGTGGAGCACAGCTATACCTCAGGTAAGTGTAAAGGTAGGTAGCAGAGGTACCTCAAGCAGCCCAGCTGATGCAGAATGACACCTGGTGTAAGCTGATTTATTTTTCTTCCCAGAATAATGACCCCTAATCATAGAAAAGTCACTTACTTCAGTGCTGACTATGGTAATTTACTGCCATAAGGAAAAAAATTAAGTATTATTCCAAGTGCCATGTTGTTTACTTTCTGTTATGTCCTCGTATCTTCCAGCTGCTTACTGTAAAGTACTTCTCCATTGTGAAGTAAAAACAAAATATATAATCATCCTGGACAATTTGGAAACTTTGCTACTTATCCAGGCTATTTGTCTTTTGTTTTGATGAGTTATTTATGTGATCTATTACGTTTATGAAGCTTTTATTAGTGTTTGAGACCCTTTTCTCAAAAAAATAGTTACAATTATGAAGTTGTTTCTTGAAACAATGTTGGTCTAAGACTGTACATTGAAATTCAGCTAGCCTCAGAGCTAAATCAAGTAACTTCTTGTTTCTTCTGTACAAGCAAACTTTTGCTGGTGTCAAGTAGGTAGATTGTCTGTTCAGAAAAAGGCTCAGTCACAACATCTGTTCTCTCATATTCCTCTCATTCAGTTTTATTAGGATTTTCTCAGAGATTGAATATGGGGAATTGTCAGACATTATTCAGACAGTTAAAGAAGAGAGTTGAGGATTGCAACTGGCTAGTTGTCCTTTCAACAGGAGTGCTTAAGGTTGGCAGCAATATTCTTCAGCAGTTTGCCTAGTCTTCTGAACTGGCTTAACCCGTACAGGTGTCACTAGCATGTCTCATACATGGAACCCTTTCATTATCAATTTTTCTCAGCAATTTCTTTTGGTCTCTCAGCCACTCCTTTTCATTGTGGATGCTAGATGTTGGAAGTAATATGTTTGAAATCACACCACATCATGAAAACAGCCAAAGCAGCCAGCTGTGACTTGCTGTTACTGAATATTCCTTTTGAAATGCCCAATGAAAAAAAAAAATGATGTCTTTTAACTGTTCAATTTTTTAATGACCTCTTGACTTTCAGTTCCAAAGAGAAGTAAAAATTCTACAGAACTACAGAGTAGTCTGCGGTAACAAAAAAGGTACATTTATTTTTCTTTATGAAAGTCAAAGACTATTCTTTATCACTGTTTGACAAATAATGTTGTGAGCATGTGAGGTTCTTTGGGTCACGTTTGCAGTTTATGTGCTCCTATCCTGTGTTTTCCACCCACTGCTTGCTGGGTTGTGCTCCAAGACTTTGCGAATTGCCAATGTTTCTCGCAGTTTCAATGACTTTGTATAGGATCATAACAAGACTGTTTCCTCAGCTATGCTAAATCCATTTTAAGGATGGGACGAAGCTTTTCTTAAGAGTTTATCTGTAACTTTTATATTTCAGTGAAGCTGTAACAGTATCTCATGTATAAATACACTTGTAATTTGTTCTCATTTAAAGTTAGCAGCAAAATGGCACGAAGATATTTTTCTCTGATGTCAGTATAGTAAAACGATACTGGATTACAGCAATTAATCCAAGAGCTCCTCACACAAATATTCTATAACAGATCTGGATAAATTCTGGGTCAGGTTTCCTAGATGTTTTGGGATCTTCAACATCTCAAGTTTTTACAGCCAAGTTACTTGAAATGATTTATGCATGTGTTGGTCTGGAGGATGGGCTAGAGGATGTATGAAGTTTCTTCCAATTCTATGACACATACACAAACACATTTTAGTATCAAAGACAAATCCTCCTTGACACCATTACTGACTGTTAGTACTTTTGGGTTTGCTTTTGCCTTTGTTTTGTAATTAGCATGAAATTAAACATCTTCAAATACCAAAGAAAACTGTCACATGACTGTACATCTGCAAAGTGTCATTTCTCAATGTTGCGTGTCCCTGGCCCAAGCTGTAAATCTTGGACCAATAATCTGTGAACTTCAGTTCATTATCACTTCACTGGAAGGAGCAGTTCAGCGAGAGCAAAACTCTTGGTAACTGCTGAAATGCCTGCGGATTTCAAAACATCATAGGACTCTGGTTAAGCTGCTGAACAATTTCATCAGCCATGCGAGGGAAATATAAGTCCAAATAGTAATTTTGAGGCTCCTTCCTTAGGACTCTTTTATTATCCTCAAAGTAGGAACAGAACAGAAACAAATGAACTGAGAAACACTAAGCAATATATTTCCTGGAGGTATCCTTGCAACCATTCAGGAAAGTCACCCTCTTTGTTTTCCTACTTTGACCTGAATTCCATTTTCCTATATTCTCAGGCAGATGGGAATGTATAACTCTTGTCAGGTTGCTGAGCTACTGCTTTATGATATATTAACATAGAAGCTAAAAGCAGTGTGGATTCTTTAGAGCTCATCATGATCTGCCAAATTCAGAGCATAAAATAGAATGCAAGTCTGTTCCTTCTGCAAAAATGTACTGGTGAAACTGCAGCATCTTGAAGAAACTGGGAATAGAAACCATCAGAGATGGATAAAAATTATTCACTTTCATCTCTGAAGCATTAATACTGTTTTTAAAGGTTTGGTTTCTGTTTTGGGTGGCGGGTTTTTGTTTAGTTCTTTTTTAAATTAGCATATGAATTCAATTTGCCACTGTGAAAGGTCTGTGGAAGGTCTTGAAGAAAGTCACATCAGATACTCTTTCCTTATCCTTTTTCTGCTGAATGGTTTGAATCTCAGCATGTGTCAAAATACAGCCTTGCAAGGCTTGCAAACTCAGCAAGATTGAGATAGAACACATTATCCCTGACTTGCAAATGCTCACTATTATTGTTTTTTTACTGTTGTTATTCATGTTATTATTGTTATTACTGTTCTTTTCCTCTCCTATAGTTTCTTATTTCCCATACCTCCTGCTGAGGAGGTGATGGATCATCTACCTCTGAAAACAACAGTGCTATCCAAAACAGCTTAGCCTATGGAAGGCTGCAAGTGTTCTATCAGGTGCCTCGTACCATACAGTCATGATCCACAGTTCCCAAAATGCTGTTTTCACTAACTTCTCCCATTATGTATTTCAGAAATAATTAAACCTTGAAATACATTTTTATAAGACCTGAGTTCAATCTCGTTACTTGCTCAGAGGAGAAAAAGCTGTTTCTCTTGTCTTTGTGAGGAAAGGCAATTTTAACTTTGTCACTACAAAACAGGGATTCAGCTAAAAGATGAAGCAAAATTGCTAGTAACTGTAGTAACTCAGGTGAGTAACTACAGTAATTCAGTTGGTTGCATTTGTTCCCATTTTAACCTTTTTAAATTAAAAAAAAAAAAAGATTAAATGTACTGACAGACATTATGCTTTTTTTGTTTGCTATTATTATCATCAAATGTCAGATGGGAGAAAGCATTGTGACTTTTGTTACCAGGGTGACACACTTAAAGACAGCTACAATCTGGAACAAGTTTGGAAATCTTTCAAGGAAGTTATTAGGTTAGTTTTTCACAACCAGGGAGACAGACTGGATAGTACCATACCATCCAAAATTCTGTAACTGCATGTAATAGAAGTCTAGATTAGAAGGGTCTGCAGACTACAGACTAAATTGACCTTTTGCAATGAACCTATGACATGTAGTAAAAGATCAAAACTCATAACTCTAATGCACTGCAGGAAGGAGAGACAAAATACCATGGCCGTTGGCAATATCTTGAGTTCTTGCAATGATAGGACATTTGCCAAATAAAACTCCTAGATGATTTCAGAAAGTGGAATAAGTCCTGTGCTGCAGAGTATAAAAATGTATAATGAATTCTACCTCATAGGGGTTAGATATTAAATTAAATTTATTTATTATCAGTGTATGTTTCTGTATATTATTACAAGATCTATCTAGTTGTGTACTTATGGTATTCTTTATCTTTTACCTCAATGTCTTGTTAACTTTCATTTGGCTAGGCTAAACAAACAAGGTCTTTCCTTATCTCTTTATGGGGTAGCTAAGTCATTCCCCTAGTTAACCTCAGGAACAATCTCCCTTCAAAATAACTGTTTAATGAACACCTTGTATGTATTTTCATATCCTTACCAATAATACATAATTCACTGAATCCTTGGATAACATTGATCTGCATCACACTGGTGACCAGCTGATCAATACCTCCCTGCCCCTCTCAAAGCTAAGAAAGATCCCTTTCTCTTTATTATAGTTCTTTTGCAGCTAATATTATATATCATACAATTGTCCAACAGCATAAGCTTTTGAGAGTTCTTGAACTAGATTCTGCTAGCTATTGCCAAGCTATGTGATATTGTATTGCAAATAAATGTAAGTCAGTAAAATATGTGACATTTATGGGTACAGCAAGGGATTACCACAAACAACCAGAAGATTTTTTCCTTATGAAATCCATGAATTTAAAGCTATTCTTGAATTACTTTAAATGATCTGTAATTATTAGCACTAATAGAACATGGTTCTGAAAGGACATCACAAAGGCAGGCAAGAATCATAACTTGTATTTGATAGTGAAGGAAAATGAGACAGAGAGAAAAAAAATTGTTTGTCCAGCTTTATAAAGCACATTAGTGCTGAAATTGGGCACATAATACAAGAACCTGGAAAATTCTTCCTCCATCTAAAAATGTCCTTAAGGATGGACTCTCAACTTGTAATGTAATGTAACTGATACTCCAGTCTTAGGATTATTGTTGAATTAGGCAATTTCAGTTTCAAGGTCTGCACACCCTTCTATGATGCCTGAGAAATCAATTCCTCTCTGCCTCTGTTTCCCATCTGAAAATAATGACTGGAATAATTTCTGGTTGTGGTTCCAGGATAACGTACAGGAAACATTTGAGACTGGGTCTCTAACGTACTTTGCACTGCAGAAACATGAGACATATGACTGGTTAACACAGTGCCCCATGGAAACCATTGTAACTGTGTTTCAAACTGTCATTCAGTTCTGTAGCCAAGGCTCTCTGGAGAGCTTTCACATCTTGTACTATGTAGCTCCAACACTCTTTTTAGGTTTTCAGATTTTATAAAACTGTACTTTTTTATTAAAAACTTAACTTTTCTATAGAAAGCAGTCTTTCTGACTGCTTTCCATCAAAAAATGAGTTTTGATGGAAAATCTGTAGGACTGCAGTTGTCAATTCAAAATCCTTTTAAGAATTGTCCTTCTTTCAGTCTTAATGCCAAAATTAGCTCCATTTCAAAAAAGCAGACCTTGTATGTAGCATAACAGAATTCAGTTAATTTTGCATAAATTCATAGGCTTTCTTACAAATTCCTACCTTGAGAGAGAGGGTACTAATTAACTCCTTCTTGCCAGCCTCTGAATGGGAAGCTGTAATTAATTCCTCTGAAATTTTCATTATTCCTATAGCAATTTCATTATTCCCTATAGCAATGTCAATAGCAATGCTATGTACAGGTACTTCAAGGATTTAAAACAAAAGGGTGAAGTATGTTTGAGGCCAAGTCTTGTCATTCTAATCCTCCACTTGAGAATATTTATTTAATTAATTAATTATGTCAAACTAAGACATCAACTTGGCCAGTGTTTAACTAGAAGAATAAATTCACATTTACTGATTTCACATATTATTTTCCAGAGGAATGAAAGACAGCAAATGTTAAAGTAAAGGAAAAATATATTTGACAGCCCGTTAGTCTTTGATGTGTATTTTTGTTTTCCCAAGAGAATCAGCATAAAATTACTTAAGCAGGTGTTTCTGTAAATCTCATGATGTAGGAAGACAGTATATTGAATACCCTTCACATTTCTATTTGTTAGGTGACTTACTGATGCAAAACAATTGACTTCATATTGTCACTCAATCATAGTGACTGCTCAGGTAATGATGAAGAATGTTGTTACTACTCTCTGTGTTTCATGGAAACACTTGTAGCAAACTCATAGTCAAGTTTCAGCTAGTTCTATGGCATTTTTTCAGTTAAAATGAAGCTTTAATCTCATTTGTGAAGTTTAAAATAAACATTGATCATAAGCAAAGTATTAAGGGAACCATTAGGAAAAAATTAGAATTTCTGATTGTTTACAGTAGTTTAGGGACTGATGCAAAACCTACTGGAACTAATAAAATTACTCCCATCGATATGATGGTCTCTAGAACAGACACTGACGACAATTAAATTTAATCTCTCCTTAAATTCTCCAGATGTTAAATGATTTACAAGACACATGATTTATTAATGACTTCATTTTAACATTTCAAATGTAGGTAGTTTAAATCTACAAAGTTAAGAGAAAAATCCTGGTTCCAGTGATGTTCATGTCATCTCCCTGCCAATCCCCATATTTTACAATAGACTGCTTTTATCTCAAAAGGTATAATGGAGGTCATATGCATTAAGTAATGCTCCTTTATTTATTAGAAGTACGGACATGAAAGCTAGTAGGATTAATTTGCAAATTAAAGAAGCAAAAAGAAGTTAAATTATGATTTCATTTTTTAACACTAATTAGCTGTTATTCACGTAACACTTGTAATAGTGAGAAACGATAACTTTTACAATTGTTATATTAATGCATATAAATTTTGTTCAGGTGAATTCAGATGCAGAACTGTGTAAACTTTAGCTATGCTTAAAATAATACACTTTGTGATTTACAGAATACAGAGTGTTTGAAGAAACACCGGTATTGAGGCTAAGAAATGCTATCATTTTTATTTGGGAGGAGGGTTCAGAGCTATAGTCTATCACCTTGAGTGCCTCTGAGTGCACACACAACAGTGTGGCCACAACAGAGTGTCTGGAGGCTGTCACCTTCTGACCCCTTCTTCCTGCAGCATACTTGCACATGGCTTTAACTGAACTCTACCATAACCCATATACAATAATGTTCATTAGCAAGTGGACGTTTTTTTTTTCTTTATCCTTAGAAAGTGATTTCTATTGTTCCATAAAAAAATGAAGGAACACAGAATGGCCATGATTCAGTCTGGAGTCAACTCACTCTGGAATCTGACTGTAGTGTTGTGGAGTGACTACCGGGGGCAACATATTGAAACCAATTATTGGAGGCACACTTATTGAGAGTAAGTAAGTAAAGTTATATCCACATCCTATAGAACTAAGAAAGCATCCAGGATGGAACGTGATTGGCATGTAAGGAATCTGCTCTGTGATGGTTCCCCAGGCAACCTGGCCTGCATTCTCAGATGTTCAGCACCATGGGAGCTCGGTGTGCTAACTCTGAGAGAACGGAGGGTGGAACGGTGTGAGGATAACTGTGGCCAGGCTCTGTACTAATGAGGCAGGTACGGGAACTCAATGGTACCTTGTAGCAGATGAATTACATAGCTACTGTCAAACAAGAGATAATACCCCGTTCCACCCAGAATGCTAGTCACTGAGCCAGCGGTTGTGGTGAAATTGTATCCGTGGATGAACTTTGCTCATTATAATCTCATTATAATGCCAAAACACACCTCCATCCCAAAAGCTACCCGCCTCCCTCTCCCCCTGAGCATGCTGTCTGAATTTTTCTTAGCCTATACCTTTAAATCGAAGCGAGATAACTTTGCACCAATCAAAAATAAAGGTATGTATGACTAGAGTCACTCAAGCTCCACCTAAACGTAGGAAAATAGTATAAAATACCATTAAGAAAGAGGCAAGGTGGGGAAGATACCATCACTGAGAAGCCAGGGAGACATGACTACGGACTTCTGGGATCAGTCGACAGGCTGAACCTCTCCTCCCCACCCACAGGGACACCTTTTGGTAAGACTCGTACGCTTGGTTGTACCAGGTGCTTCCCCAGAAAACTTAGAAATCAAGCTTGTATTTGTAATCATATTAATAGTGCTATATAGTCATCCTGCAACATATATATGCTCATAGGTACCTAAGCGTGCTTTGCAGACAGTGTGTTCATCACCAGCAATCTAAAAGAATCTGTATCTCTTGCTTGAATAAATTACCTTAACTGTGGAACTGGTCATGAGGCTTTTATTTCGGTGGACGCGCCCAGATTTATGGCATAATCTGGAACCGTGTTAGTTCATCAACCGCGACTGGGCCCTGCACTGAGTGCATCTGAACCTGTGCTAGTTCAACATATCAGCTGTTGAACGTAGATGGACTGATAGTGCCGATTTTGGCCTATTTCAGCCAAAATTTAAGGTATCACATCGGGCATCACTCAGAGGCTAAGCTCAGCTGCACCCAGCCCCTCTAATATGTGAGGACAAGCTGGAATGCAAGGGGTTTCAGCTTCTGCTGAATTAGACCTCCTACACACAACACACCTTAAACACAAGTGTTTCACATATTAAACCCAATTGGTCATGGATAGACTTTGAGGTCTTTTGTGGAAATCGCATATTATTAGTTGCATTTTTGCTAAAGCAATTTAAAAACAAACTGAGATTAATTTTGCACAAGAAAAAGGTATTTTTTAACCACTGTTAAAATTTACTTTCTTTATAGGGTTACTTTTAAAAAGTCAAAACACGATATTATTGAAATATTTCTTTCTTTTCTTCTTGTTTAGGTTATTTACATTAGTAGAACATGTGGTAGAAAGAGAAGAACAGATTACTGTTCATTTACATTTGTTTCTTGTAAATTAAAAGAAGAAAACAGCCTATATTTTACTCTTGATAGTGACATCATTTCAGAGCAAAACCTAAACTGATTTAGTAATAGCAGCAAGTGATTTCAAGAGGTAAATCAGGACTCCGAAATACAAAATATCATGAGATCATGAGTCTCAGAAGGACCTAGAAACGTCCTGGTTCATTTAACTAGAGGAAAAGTGATTCTCAGTGTCTAATAGAAGTGCAACTCATAAACATAGTTTGAAAGCCCAAATGTTTTCTCAATGTGTAGAATTTTAACATCATAACTTCCATTAAAATACTGTCCTGCTGGCAATTTCTGAAATAAGGACTGTATTTGTGAAAGGCACAGGTTACACAGATGGGGAATCAGTATATTAGGCTCAAATGAGAGTCTTTCTGTTTGTACAGTTTAGTCCTTTGAAATACAGTTTTGGTGACTGTGAAAAGTTTACTAGTTTTCATATCAAGAAACGGAGGATTGGAGAATTAAAGTGAGCCTGAATAGACCCATGTTGCCACACCCTCTGGGTCTGCCAGGGCTAAGGAAGAGATTTCAAAGGAAAAACTGAGATCAAGTGGGAGTATGATCTATGAGGATTATAGATCTCTAGGAGGGAACTTAATGAAGAATAGTGTCAGACTTAGGCATGAAAATCCATAAGAAGGACGTGAATTAGATTATCTGTTTAATCCTTAACTATTACCTAAGGAGCCTGCTGGTATTTGATCAGTGGCTACCGTGATAAACTTGAGACAACTGAACGCTCCTAAAGGAAGGAAGTAGGTCTATAGATTCAGTTATAACTAGCTGTTTATTTCCCTCCTCCCTTCCATTTTTTTCTTGTGTTTCTATAGAGAATTAAATTTGGGGGAAATGGCAGGCATCATTTGATGCACTATGAAGAATGTAATATGGGAACTGATTTAAGGAGGCGGAAGACATACTAAAAGGAATGAGGCTGCTTTTTTTTTTTTTCTGTTAGCATCCCTGGATGCCTATACAGATAAAAGAAGTTAAGAAAAGGTTAGTTAGAAAAAACTCAAGATTTCCCACAATTAATTATAATAGACAGTTGTCTAAAATATGCAGTCAACCAGTGAAATAAATGGTCTGGAGCACTTCCCTGAGGAGATGATGACATTTCTGTAATGTCCACAGTTTGTGGAGAATCGCGCTTCTACCCCTTTTGGTCCAATATATCTCAGCAGTATAGACCGAACAAAGGCTTCAGGGTATATTTTACTGCATTTGAAGGGAGGTTGCTGTTGAACACCAGTATGCTGAGCAGTGACCTCTTCCATTGTTTTTATTTCAGCTGCCACTGCTTTTGCATAAAAAAGGTATCTCAAAAGTACTTCCCTGTGGGTCGTGGCCCAGAGGCTGGAACAATGGCAATGGCACTGGTAGCACTGGTGAAATCCAGGACTGGAGCTGCAATGCCCTCAAGGTAAGAGTTCTCGTACAAATTTGGGAGATGATAAAATAAAACCTGGTTTGGAATTTGGGATGTGACTGGATACTGTGCAGAGATGAGCTGATTGACACTGTATCAGCAGGGAATTTCAATTGTCTTTGGGGCAGCCCATGGAAATTATTCTTGATGGATAAGTTCACTCTCTTGCATACTTAATATCCTAGCCTGAGAATAACTCAGGGAAGTCTTGAGGCAGATGTGGAAGGGCAATCCCAGGTTCACAGGGTTCATGCCATAGCCAAGGAAATTACTGTGGAGGAAAGAGAGAGAAGAGAAAGAAGATAATGAAGAAAAACATTCTGGATAACAAGAGATAAGCTAACTCAGTCTTCTAAAAAGAAGAGGTTCAAAGATAGAAACATCCTATGAAGAAAAGCTAACATTTGAAACAAACACCACAATAGAGCTTTTCTCTTAGATTTTTCTAATTTTAGCATTTTTCTAATTTCAGCATTTTGCTTATGCTTTTAAGAGTATTAAAACAAATATCTAATGATATACTGTTTCAGATCAGTATTTTAAAGAAATTTTCATACAACATTTGGTAAAAATTCCGGGCCATTTTATAAAAAAAATTCTGAATTTTCTTGAGGAAAGATATTTCATTTCATAGCCAAATCTTTTAAGAATATGAAATAAATAGAAGGACAATATTAGCTGTCTCTCCTTTAAAGCATTAAAATGAAATCCATTTATAAATAACTTAGCCATACAGTATAACATCTGTAAGAAGGTTCCTCTAACCCTCCTCCTAAACATGCACATACAAGCAGAAAAGGGAAATTGTTACAGAAAATATTACTTCTAGTTGTGGTACAGAAATCACCAGATATGAATGAAAAAAGATCACCACACTCAGTCATTAGGCCAGATTCAGAAATCCAGACTCTTGACACCTTGTTTATCAATAGCTTTTGGGGGATTTTGTTTTGTTTTGTTTTGTTACTGGGGTTTTTTTAAATGAAGTTCCGTATTTATCATACTCCATACAGGTAAATACATAAATTTTATTCAACATCTATAATCCTCCTAAAAGGAATAGCATATCTGTGACTGCTATGAAAGGTATTTCTACTAAGTCTTTGTATTGACATTACCATACATGGACTTCAGCATAACAGAGAAAAGAAACTTCCTGTAATGTCACTGTTATGATTTATATTAACATTGTTTATCTCAATTGAATATATTTTCTGCTACTTCATTTAACAACTAATTAGTGTTTCAAATGGCACAACCAAGCCTAAGTAGTGTGAATAATAATTATATAAAGAGGAAGACGGTTCATGTTTTTAGTAAAATATAACCTCCTATTTATAAACTCAGGAACAAATGTAGCTTGTCAAAAGAGAATTGATCTTCAAAGACAATTGACCGTTTTTTATACCAGTACACAAGTACTTCCTTAAGCAGAGAATAAGAATTGTAAGAAAACTCTCTTACTCCTACAGGGTCTCTTTCACATTGCACATATTACTCCTGCAATTTTCTGCTTTTTTATGTCTTCAAGATTACTGTTTCTTCTGTACGTAACAGAAGTTGACAGTAATGGGTAATACATGTAAATTCTATTGAGCTCTACCTGTAAGAATGCAGTGGCTGACTTTTTACTGGCTTTATCTGGAATTGGACAGATGAGCTAATGTTGGCAAAATGTAGCAAGACAAAGATATTATTTTTGGTACTCAAAGACAAGGAGTAGCTCAACTGCTACCTAGCATACAGAGTCCAGTGAGATGAACCAGAAGAAAGAAGAATCAACCGAAGATTCTGTAAGATTCCTATAAAAAAAAGGCAGCTGAACTCATTATTATGTACTTGTTTGCATGTCCTGCTAGTCCTCAGTCTTTCAGGCTGTCATGTTACTGAAACTCTCCCCATGGTTTGACCTTTCTGTCAGGACTATGCATACATTGCTGTTGATCTGGATGTGTGCAGTAGATCTGGCGCTTCCCTGCAGTGCCAGCTTTGCAATGTGTCAGCAGATCAGCTGTGCTGTGCCTACCTACAGCTGGTAGGTTGCTAGGCATGCGGCTGCATTTGAGAAGAGCCAGGAGCAGGCTCACAGATGAATGAATTGGCTTGGTGATCTGCAAATGGATCATTGCTCTAGGATAGGAAACACTAACACAAGTAAAAATTACAAATGAAAATATGAAGTTGCTGCATTTTCTTAGCCATTTAAACACATCATATATGAACTATATTGTATTACTCCCATTGTATTAATCTGAAAACAAATGTTACAATACACTGGTTCATCTGGAAGAAACCTGAAATCTTCAGTGCATAAAATATACTGCGCTTCACTAAAAAGGATGTTAAAAGTAGTTTTAAGTAACATGTCTTTCAACAAGTCCATCAATTAATTTTGTACCTTTGGAGTAACATTTTCAAATATTTTATAATTTTCTTCTTCCCTGATAAGTTATATAAAGGAAACTAACTTTTTCTTAAATATGGTTCTTCAAATAAGCTGAAGCACCTGTCTTCAGAAGAGCTCAACCTGAGTATTCTCATTTGAAAGAAGACTAGTAACTTTACCTTAATGACACTGGGGATACATACAGCAGTAGAAGCTAAAAGTACTTCAGTTGATCTTTTTAAAACATGATGACATCCTTCTGAATATTGTGTTTCATTCTCCCTGTTTAAAATGAAAAATACATACCTTCATCACAAATGTGTTGTGAGATCGAGTGTTTGGTGAGCTACCTACAAATATAGAACACTATAAATGATAAGTATCATTGTTTTTGTTATAAACATATGCTTAGATTTCTTTACAAAGCATTTACTTTATTACACAGAAAATTAGTTATATTTTATTACATAGGAGATTTTAGCAGTGAGAACATACCTCATCTTCTCAAATTACACTTAGAAACCAATATTCTCCATTTATTCATCCCCATGCTAACATACTCAGCTAATGTCTCTTCAAACAACTGCAGATGAACATTTGACCACGCTTTAGTTCAGGTCTGATGTTAAGTCTCAAAATACCAAACCAAAATACTGAATCACTGACAATTTCAGACCACATAAACAGTTACTGATAAGATAGAGAAAGATCCTTTCTCAAGAAACAAAGCAGTCCACATATTCATTTATCCATAAACTTCAAAACAGACTTAACAGACCTCTGGATAACAGGTAAACCTGTCTCTGTACCCATACTCACTCTGTTCTCTCCGCAAGTCTGGAAACAGACAGAGGCATGTTCATTTGATTCCAACTCTTTGAATAGTCCCAAGAGTAGTACATGTCATAAGATAGCGTAAGAAATAATATATCATAACCATTAGAGAAATGTGGGTGTGAGAAAAAGATGAGATGGGCTTTTCTGCTTAGTTCCAAAGCAGCGAACAGACAGCATTTTAACCTTATTTAGGTCAAGATAAAATAAGATTATATGGAGTAACCTTTCACAAATTAAAGTAATTTTTATAATAGCAACTAACACAATGAAAGAAGGGTCTGGACCTGAAACCTCTTCCACTAAATCTGTTCATATAGAGGACTCGTTTGGAAAGACTTCAAGCTTCCATTAAAACGTCATCTCTGACTTTATGAAAGAATTTCTGTTCTAATGGGGTTAATTCCCATTTAGTTTTGAATATCTACTCCTTCTTACTACATTTACTTATGATCTTACTTAGCATCCATATCATACTCAGCAGCTACATACATTTTGTATCATTGTATGATATTATTTTTCTTTTTTGTGGCATTGTTCTCTTTCTTATTCATTGTATTGCATCAGCAGTCCTAATGCTTTTCAGCTGCTGAGTCTCTCTCGTCTGCCTCCCATCCCAGAGAGCTACTGCCTAGGTTGGGATACTGCCCGCTGCAGGCTGTATCTCCTCTTACAGTTTATACTTTCAGGCTTGGGGTCCCCAAGGACACCTCTTGGATTAAATATTCAAAGTAATTTTTTCCCCTGTTGAAGGCCTCGTGTCCACAGGAGAGGTTTCTTCAGCTCTGGTGGTTTCAGTTAAGATTTGGGACTCAGAAGTATTTGGTAATAAATATGCTTTGGGAAGAGTCACATTTTGATAAACTCCTCAGGCTTCATTTTGGACTAGCTCCTCTGTGTCTACCTTTTATATCCCCTCTTTGCCTGCTCCCTGGCTTGTTGCAGTAAGGTTTTATCTGAAAGAGCAGGTTGAAATGCTCGTGCACTTGTAAGAAAGAGGAATATCATACTTATAAACTCTGAAGCAGGCTCTGCTCAGTTTTCATTGTGGTAGAAGGAAAATCAGCCTCAGTGTGTTTACATAATGTAATCAATGAAGTGAAAACAGCAGTCATCATAAAGCGTTTTGTATGTTTCTTTGCTTTGAAATATTAAGGTTTGCCTATGCAGACAAGTTAGTGAAAATTAATGAATATAAATTAGAGCATAAATTTACAGTCCTTTCAATATTTAATACTTACTGCCTGTCTGTCTGAAAAATTCTGCTACCTACTACAAGTGTCGTTTTCATGAGGCCATTTACTCTTGCAAAGTATGGCATAATACCCCATGGGTATGGAGCACTGAGTGTTTGCAGGTGAAGTTAATAAGAAGTGATGACTGTGCTATAAATTTACACCCTAGATTGCTGCAAATGATCTTTTCTATGTAGGAAAATCCTCAGAGAGACAGTATGATTGTCCATTATCATCCATGGTTTCAAAATATGTTAAAGGCTGTCATTCAAGAATTATATATGCCAAGTTTAAATTAATTAGATACAAGGCAAAGAAAATGACCGCTTTGACAAAGAGAGCATGATGTCTGACCTTTCTAAGTGGAAATGAAATTGTTTAATGGAATGTTTCAGTAAAGGGTGGTGGTTTTTTTTTCCTTTCAAGTCACTGGAGTTATAGAGCAGTTTCAGCAGGCTACATGGTATGTGGATGGAATGTCATTTCCTGATATTTTCAAAATCTAACTTTATTCCTGTATTTCTGAAAACATCAGAGACGGATGGGGTGTGTGTGAATTATTTATTTATTTTTTGTGGGTTTTTTTTTCTTTTAAGTAATTTGGTTACTTAATTTTACATTCAGTTCAGAAGGATAAGCATGTAAAAGAGAAAGAGCATCTGAATGATTTTAATTATAGGTAGAGAAATGGTTTAAGATAAAAATAGTTATTACCTTGTTGAATCTGAAGGGGTTTTTTTCCTGGATTTTTCTTTTGACACCACTTTACTCTGTGTCAGACAGACAGATGCTTGTCCTTTGTCAGCAGATAAATGGAACAGAGACAAAAATGCTCCAGCTGTTCTGTCTGTTCCAACTTTTGTATATTAGTGGTAGTCACAAAAATTATTTTTATCCTCTTTCCCAATCCAATTTGACTTACAAAGTTGTGATACACGTTGTTGGGTTCCGGATTAAGGTCTACCTTAAAAGTAAATCTAGAAATAAAATGCAGACAGCCCGCGAGAGCCCGCCTAATTAGTAAAAAAGGAGTAAATCTAGAAATAAAATGCAGACAGCCCACGTGGGCCCGCCTAATTAGTAAAAAAGGAGTAAATCTAGAAATAAAATGCAGACAGCCCACATGGGCCCGCCTAATTAGTAAAAAGGAGTAAATCTAGAAATACAATGCAGACAGCCCACGTGGGCCCGCCTAATTAGTAACTCCAGTGCAGCCCACGTGCGGCGTGCCTAGTTCAATGCAGACAGCCCACGCGGGGCCCGCCAAATTATAAATCACCCGGTATGCTTTAGCTGCCTGCAGGTAAAGCACCCCCCCAAAATCCTGACCCGAAATAAAATAGATTCGTGATCCTTGAGTTCGGACAAAGCACAACCGAGGCACAGTATCAATAAACTTAACTCTGACTTTATTAAGTCCAACAATGAGGCAATTTAGTGAGCAAGGGGGAGAGAGAGAGAGAGAGAAGTAAAAGAAAGAGAGGAAAAGAGAACAGTTGAGAGGGAAAGGATAGTCACCACCCTGGGATCCAGCGGCGTCCCGCGGAATCCTTTGTTCCTTCTCGGAAGATGGCGGTGGGGGCCCGCGTGGTCGGGCGATCCGGCCTCTTTTATAGAGTTTTTCGGCAGAGTCATGTGACTTGGAGCCGCCAGTCAACAGTTCGCACCAATCACAGGTCCGAGGGTGGGACAGGTCCAGTTCCTGCACCGTAGGATTGGCCCATTGCCAGGCTGTCACTGGATGTGTCTCCGGATGTGTCTTTCCGGAGGCGGGTGGAGGGCGTGGAGGGCGGAGACCTCCCTCTCAAGTTGGCGCCTAACTTATTGCATCATAAAACGTTGCCAAGGTCAGGCAGTCCGGGCCTCCACAAGATGGCGTCTGAGCACGTGGCATAGGACGATTCCTGAGACAATGCCGAAAGGAAAAAAAAAAGGGGGACACGGAACAGATCCCCACACACGTACATCATAATACCATGCATTGCATTCTCCTTTCATCACACAACAGGCTTTTGCAAATATCTTGAAAATATCTCTAGGTAGACAGATGAACCTAACTAAAGCTTCACTGGTTTCCTTGAATACTTCTCTGTACAGTGTCAGTAGGAGGCTAGAGCCTGAGGCAGAGTCATATGCACACATACTTGGGAAACTTTCCTGTAACATTGAATTTGATTCACCACCAACTTGGGCAATGTGTGGTGTGGGGAAAAGGGAAAGAAAAGGCAAAATAATGGCCTTTTGGCCTACATATTGTTTTGAGTTTTTAATGTGATTCAGTATTAATAATTATTTAAACTACAGGTTTTTAACTTTAGAAAAAGTTTTAATTCAAAAAGCTCTTTTGCTTTCAGAGACTGAAAATCTTTATCAGTGTCCTCTGAATGAGAGCTTAAGTTGTATCAATACTTCCGTGTTTCATAATGAAGCTACAGAGCAGAATGGTCATGCATAGCACATAGTCCTTCTGCTTTAACCTTATCCCAATTATTTTCTCTTTTTAAGCAATCAATAATTTTCTTTTTCCTTCTGTAGTTGTCTCAATACTATTTTAATGTGACATTAGTCAGCTGGTGCACATAATCCATTTTTTTCTCCTTCTGTAGTGGGGACTGCTTACTTAACTCTTGGTTCTACTTTTTTCACTATATGCAGTTTTGTTTTGTCAGTAAGTTTAAGCTTTTCAAAGCTGAATTGTCTGCTCAGGTGATTGATGAAGATTATAAATAAAGGCCTAAATACTCAAAGAAATTCCACCTATGATATAACTCCTAATAAGATTATAGTTCTTTCATCCACCTGCATAAACTGCTATATCTGCTCTGGTGCAAAAGTATGTTTTTGAAGCTTATCTGTAACATATTTCCCTGCACAAGGGAGAAACTGATCACAGAAATAACATTTTCTATTGTAATATGTTCCATCTGTGCAAAATGGGCTTCTGCAGATCAACTGCTCTATGTGCAGGTGAATCTCCATTGAAGTGCAGTAGTCTTCAGCAGCTCCCAGGAGTGAAATCTAACTTTTCTTCACCCACTCTGTGCTGCAGAGGCTGAATGACAAACAGCATATAAACAGAACTTGAAGAAACATCTTAAAGCTACTGATCACTGCCTGACTGTTGCTGAGTGAATAAAGTGTGTGGTCAGGTATTCATCTGGTATTGACAGGTAGAATTACAATGAGAAGTCTTTAGGGAAAACAGTATTTCTCGATGGTAATTTGCTCACAAGTAAACTCTTTTCAGCATGCAAGTGTCCCTTTACAAGTCTGCTCTGGAAGACGGTTTTGCTGCCAAAATTATCGTATTGTTGCTGTTGCCAAAAACTCCCTCTCCTTAAAAAAAGAGGTGGGCAGAGAACAGGATGCAAGCTGTGCTCACTGTTCTGTCTGTAGCAACACACTTCTAACCAGACCTTTTCCTTCTGCTTATCTTCTGTTACATGATGCAATGGAAGGGGAAACCCTAGTGCCAGGAAAAAGTCTTTGGAGGTCCAGAAACAAGGACTTTCTGTAAGTTATCAGTACAATAACGTGATTTGCAACCTGCTTGTTGTTGGGTCTGCCGTCACTTAAAATCAGATCTTGGGAGCAGGTCATGGGCTCAATGGACAGTGTTGATTGCTGCAAATGTAGTTGCCATTTGATTACACTTCTAGAGTGAAGAGGAAGAAGAGGGATAAGTATGATTCAAATATCTCTCAGGTATGTAAATAAAACATAGTAGTATAGAGATACCTCCATTAAATTAAAATGAACTTGTTTTGATGGTGAAAACAACATCCTTTATGAAGCCCTGGGTGTGCTGCTTTATCCAGTTTATAGTACTACTTGCTTAAAATTAGCTCAGTTATCTCTGAGCTATGCTGTAGGGTCAAAACTTTTTCTGGAGTGACTTTTCAGCAGCACAACAGCTCAGTGTTGTACCAATCATTAAAAACTAGCCTGCAGAAATACAGACTAAATACATGAAATTACACATAATTATATCACTGCCATTTACTTCCCCTAAGTACACTGTTTGATCTTCATTCAAACCACCAGCAAGTTGAAAATTTTGGGATTTCTAAGCTAAACTGAAAAGGAAAATAAGTTGTGATATTTTACGTTAGCAAAAAGATAAAGGACTGTGAGGTAATGCTAGGTATTAGGCTAGGAGGTGATCATGCTCCTACATATCCTACTTCAGATATGAAGCCAAAGCCTTTTGGTCCACTCAAGGCATTTCAATTTAATTAAAAAAAAAAAAAAGCAGGAAAAATTATTAATTTGAGTATATTGTCTAAAGAGTAGTACCACTGTATAGCTGTCACATTGAGAAAATTATTATTATAAATCTTGATTATTGGTATATTTTTGTTAAATCAATTTGTCCCTGTTTCTTGCTAGACACGTAGCTCGGTAGCAAAGAAATACAATTTTATTGACCATGGTAATATAACAATAAATGCTAATGCAATTTTGGCTGAAGTAATTTGTATCATCAAGAAGAATGACTTCCTAAAATTTTAATTAAGGTAATTAGAGCTTTTAAGTGTGGATTAAAGTACATAAAATAATTATAAATAATTAAGTGTTAATTGGGCCCTGTATCATCTTAACCTAATCTAATAAATAGCAGTCTTTGAAATTAAACTCAATGAAAATTTCTTTCCATAATTCTTAAAAAAAAATTCTACTCTTCAGAAAATAGTTGTAACTTCATGTGATACACTTCTGCACTTCCTTATTCAAGCACACAAAAACAAGATTTTTAGCCTAATCTTTCTAAGAGTTGAGATATTTATCTGAACTTCACATACCTTGTGAACTCCTGCTCTTCCAATATGCTTTGCAGCAGAAGTTTTTTAAACTTTTTGCAGCCCACAGTGATAAAACTCTCAACACTCCTCTGAGATAACAGAACTTCATGTATTATTACCTTTGTTGCAGACATCAGCTGTTACCTGATTTTTTGTGGGTTTATTTTAAGGAAAAAAGTTTGGTGAATTTGAAATATGTGGGTTGGGTGTAGAAATTGCATGTGATATTGATAAACCCTACCAGGAAATGGCCTTGATAAAAACATCATTTGCATGAAAGACAGATTAGTGCCTATATCTGAAGTATTATATGAGAATCAATATCTTGCAGAATTGTTTTGAGATTTCTTACATAAAAACTCCTATTTTCTTCTAGGTTGGAAAGCCTATTTATTTGAAAGTAAAGAAGTGTTTTGTTACGAAATAACTAAAAATTAGAAACAATCAATACTTTCTTCTCCACCTAGTGGGAATTTCCACAATTCAGCTATGAGATCTTCTATACGAACGAATGTTGCCCAGAGTGTATTCTGGGACTGGATTATCAGAGCACAGGGTAGATCACTGAATTTGGAAAATGAATGAGGAAGAGACACATTTGTTTCTTCACTCAGCACTTCTAAAATTCATGAACTTCCCCTCCTTCTTCTGTTTTGGATTTTGTTAAGGAGTTTGTGAATCAGTTGGGAGTCAGCAAAACATTAGCATTAATGAGTTCATTTTCACACAAATTGGCTCATTATCATGCTGACTTCCAGTGTTTTGTGACAGTCATGAACTCAGTCCTCCTGCAAGGAGTGTTCATTTGCTCGCCTCACTCAAAATGGGGTGGGGAGGAGGAGGTAAATAAAAAAATAGACATATAAATGTACCAGTTCATTGATGCAGCAAACCCTGTGGTTTCTCCATAGTTAGTTTTAGAGAACTCTGAGCACATTATTTGTTTGTTTCATTTGTCAGAATGCACTAATTATTCCTGGCAGTTGGTGAAAACTGATACCCAGAATCTGACTTCGCAAATTACATAAAGGAGATCTAATTTCAATTTTGTAGCAAAATTTCTGACCCTAATTATTATAATTTCATACAAGTACACTCAAATGAAAATACATTGTGGGAAAAATATTTTTGTAGTACCCAAACATCCTTCCAACATTTCTCTCATTATCTGGTGCATATTTGTTATTTTACACGATGCCATAATATATTTGTTCCATAGCTATCAGGTTAGTGATACCGCTGATCATTCAGACTTTCTCAGAACAAATACCAAATGTCAAGCTGTTGGTAATCTTTTTCAAATGCGACATTATGTTAATTTCCCTTTAGACCATGGGTTTGGTCCTTAATCCATTTGTAACTCACTATGATTATACCCAGCAGGTTTATGGACTATATTACGGTTCTACTACTGCAGTCTTCTTTTGTCTCATAAAACCTGACACAATAAAGTAGGTACGTTTTATTCCATCATTCCAATCAGATCCTTAATGCAGATACAGGTTAGTCAGCCTGTTTCATGACGTCCTTTCTTTGTGTCAGTTCTGGAATGGTGTGAATTCATCCCATGACCTGAGATTACAGTTGTCTCTTTATGTCCTTTACCTTCACTATAGGTCAGGCCTGTGGGTATAAGTAGTTCTCTTTTTCCAGGGATAAAACTATCGCAAGACTTCTTCTGGCTAATAAGATTTGCATTAATTACCACCAGCTATGATCATGGCAGAACAACTGTGCATTAATAACTTTGAAAAATCTGTGTGTCCATAATACATGTCACATGCTAATGTAACATTCTTTGACATTTCTGTCCTTCCAAAGTCTTCTATCTGTAACAACATGATAAATCCTTATTCTCTAGTACTTATATCTCCAATATGTATTTTTCTCAGAATGAAGATCCTTTTTCACATAGGATGTCAAACTGAATAGAACACAATGGTCTTTTGTGTTTGTTAAATCACTGATATTTATCTGTTCGTTTTAGGCTCCAAATACTTATCAAGTACACATGAAAATACAAGAAGTGATGCTGTGCTTATCATTTATTGCCATATTTATTTTTGGTGAGCCGTAACATTCCTGTTCCTACAATGTTATGGGAGCTCCCAAACTATGTATTTTCAGTTTGCTGCTGATTACTCCAATAACTGATATATGTGCATGCATAATACATGAGAAAACCTAAATGTCTTTCAAACACTATCCTGTCAATTAAAAAGAGTGAACTCATATTTCCAAGAAAAAAAGATCCAATGTTAAATTTTTAATTAATGATACAAGCTTAGGAATGAATATTTAGGTCAAGTGTTACTGAAAATATTTTGGAATATCTGTTCAAAAAGATTGTCTGACACTCAGATATTACCCAGTTCAGATTTTAAATACCTATATTACAGTAATGCATGCTATGAAAGGTTGTGCCATCAAACAGTTAACTTTCTGCATGTTTCCAAATTTGCAGATGACTCCAAGCTGGGTGGGAGTGTCGATCTGCTGGAGGGTAGGAAGGCCCTACAGAGGGATTTGGACAGGTTAGATAGATGGGCCGAGACCAACGGCATGAGGTTCAACAAGAACAAGTGCTGGGTCTTACACTTCGGCCACAACAACCCCATGCAGCTCTACAGGCTGGGGGAGGAGTGGTTAGAAAGCGGCCCAGTGGAAAGAGACCTGGGGGTGCTGATCGACAGCTGGCTAAACATGAGCCAGCAGTGTGCCTAGGTGGCCAAGAAGGCCAATGGCATCCTGGACTCTATTAGGAATAGTATAGCCAGCCGGTCTAGGGAAGTGATCGTCCCTCTGTACTCGGCACTGGTGAGGCCGCATCTTGAGTACTGTGTTCAGTTCTGGGCCCCGCACTTCAAGAAAGATGTTGAGGTGTTGGAGCGAGTCCAGAGGAGGGTAACCAAGCTGGTGAAGGGTGTGGAGGGTCTGACCTACGAGGAACAGCTGAGGGAGCTGAGGTTGTTTAGCCTGGAGAAGAGGAGGCTCAGAGGTGACCTTATTGCAGTCTACAACTACCTGAAGGGAGGTTGTAGTGAAGTGGGAGTTGGCCTCTTCTCCTGGGCAACTAGCGATAGGACAAGAGGACACAGCCTCAAGCTTCGCCAGGGGAGGTTCAGGTTGGACATTAGGAAGAATTTCTTCTCAGAAAGGGTCATTAGACATTGGAATGGGCTGCCCAGGGAGGTGGTGGAGTCACCATCTCTGGATGTGTTTAAGAAAAGACTGTACATGGCACTTAGTGCCATGGTCTAGTTGACATGGTGGTGTCAGGGCAACGGTTGGACTCGATGATCCGTGACGTCTCTTCCAACCTGGTTGATTCTGTGATTCTGTGATTTTATTGTTTCAGAAATCCATCAGTTTTTCTACTTTATTGAGTTGTTGAGGATATCTTTTCAGTAACAGACCCTGTCTGAAATCTTGGCTCTGATTTGTAATAATCTCCTCTTATTTTTATACAAACTGCTTTGTCCAAGGACATGCTTTGGTTCTTGTTGTGCATTAACCTGAACAAATCTTTTTTTTTGTCCTTTCAGTTCTTTCCCATTACAGGCTGTAGTTCTCTGATACCTTAAAATTTTCCACTAGTTCTGTAAATTTGGATAATGTCCTTGAAGACAGAGTCAGTCTCCCAATATTATGGACCTAGAGCTCTCTACTACATGAGTGTGGGTGGTTTGGATGTGTTGACCTTTTTGTCAGCAAGTGATGTTTCCATTTCATTGAGTTTCACTGCAGGCTAAAATATGTTTCTTATTAAAAGTAGAACCCACCACTTCCCTGTAATTGTTCTATGATGAATCCCTATGGTCTTTAGCAGGCATGGACTCTTGCACATTCACCTATAATTTGGGACTTCCATAGCTCAACTAGAATCATAAAGCACATCTGTTAAACATGTTAGACCATGAAGAGAGATTTTCTACAATCTGACTGATAAACAATCCCGCAAAATTTGCATTCTTATCTCAGCATCTAACTCAGCAAACTTACAAGGGCATCTGATTGTTGACTTAATTGATAGAGAACCTTAGAACTTTCAGTAATTCTGGGATTTGGTTCTGTATCAAATTTAATTTAAATTCCCAATTTGAGACTCATTATTTTAACTTTTGAAGTTGAATATCACGTTTTGACAATCAGTTTCAAACAGTCTTATAGTTTAAGAAACACCTTTTTTTCTGTTCCAAGGATACTTATTCCTTGCTGGACTCTGAACTCCCATCATTACTAAGAGTAAATCTTACTAGCATTTTATAATATCTGTCCAGAAGGCATCCTTGTTTCTCTGGATAAATGACTAATTCAGAAGAATATTTTGTAAAATATAATTGTTAAATATGTTCTCTGTATACGAAATGTATTATATGCTGGATAGGCTGTAACAAGATAGATCAGGTAAGCATGTACATCTGCACATATATAAATTGTTCCATTCTATATATAACTGAACATTATCATAGTTCTCAGTTTATTAGTTTATTAGTGAAGAAAGAAAAGGAAATGTTAGACTTAATAATTGATTTAACATGTCCAAAGCACAAAATTATAAATTCTTCCTCTAAATATGATCATGTGGTTTAAGCAGGTGAAGTTTTATGTTTGCAAAGATTTGCAATTTGGAGGCTAAGAGCATTGTATTGATTTATTAGATAGAGATCTCCAAAGAAGCCTCTTCCAAAAATGTGACCTCAGATGATCATGTATCAGGCCATTCACGAAAGGCAATAGCAGTAACACACAAATCCATCCTGGAATTTTCTTTGGGCAGAAAAATCAATAATTTTAAATGAGACTCTTATTGTAAGAGGATGTTGAAAAATGTGAAAGATGTTACTGAAAATAAAATAGCTTTTATCTGGTAACGAACTGTTATAAGTTATCTTTCTGACATCATTGCCAGAAACTCTTGTAAAAGGATATAACAAATGTCAGTGTATAAATTTGCCAAATAATTAATATGTATCTGCCTTGTGAGTGAAATAAATGTTGTGCAATAGCTTAATTCAAGCTTAAAATTAGATTTTGCAATCATTAATTATGGCTATATTTAACATACTACAAAATATCAAGAAACAATGTTCAGTAAGTGCACTTCATGTAACAGTAACTGGGTCAGTCCAATTCCTATAGAAAGCTGATGTTCTGTTTATATGCAAATTACAAAGCAGTGTATATCCATTTACAGCGGACCAAACATTACAGAGAAATCCATTTGGAGTCGTCTGTAGATGTGCCAAGCCAAGATGTGTTGGCTCGCGCATGCCACCCATGCACACTGCACCGTGGGATACTACAGTCATAGGACATTCCATACCAACCCTCATCAGCAGAGAAGGTGCGCTTTGTAGCACACACTGCAGCCATAGCCACTTCGACAGGAGACAGGGTTATTGCATTCAGCAGACCCCTTATGGCCAGCACTTCCAATGTTACAGCCTGTAACTGGAGCGTGGTGTGTCCACATCTTGTTTTGAAATGCACAGCTGAACTGAGATCTGGTAAACACTCTGTACAGTCTTGCAATTTCAGCATAGCCTAAACTTGAACATGTTTGGACCTCAGTTGCACGAAGACTCTTACATATTCTCAGGCACATGATATACAGACAGGTAACTCCACTGAAAGGGAAGTTTAGATTCTGTGTGTTTTGTAGCATTTTTAGACTTCTTACTTGGAACCATCTATACAACAGTTTCAGTCTATAGCATCCATACAAAAAATAAGTACTCTAAATATGGATATGGCGGTGGACTAAACTTAGAAAATAAACATGTACATAAAAAGTTTTAAGGAAAAGAAAAAAACAGTGGTGATGCATTTTACAGTGCTACTGTTTGATCGTCACCTTTCCATCTCACCTGTAATACATCTCTAAAGACACAGTCTCCTGATTACTGTTTCACTAATTTTTGTGGATTGTGTAACGTATGGTTTGCTTTTACAATTAGACTGCTTCGGTGCAAATATGCCGCTTCCTGAAGACTTGCAGGTATATGGACTTACAGAGGAGTGTAGTGGAAAGAATGAAGCTTCATTTGTGGTGTTAATGGACAGAGTTTTCTGAAGAATTGAGCCCCTATATATTCAGAAAAATAAGTTACCAGTTTTTCTTAAGGAGTCTTCATAGATAAACATGTATATTTAAATTAAAATAAACCTATACAGATTCTGAACCTTTCAGAAAAGAGGTCTGACTCGACTCCTGACTTCTGTCAAACAGGAGTTCTCTGGTCTTGTAAAGCCCAGGCTCCTGGCACTGCTGTTATGCTTTATGAGCAACAACAGGAGGCACATTCAGCATGCACTGCTCTTCAGAAAGTCATAATACAAACTGAGCCAATTGAGCTCTGCAGTGTCATAACACAAATTGAGTCAAAGAGACCCAAGCCTTGAAGAAAAAGTTCCATAACAAATAAACTACTCATCTCACAGGACAAAGCAACAGTGAGAAAGTGGAAATAAGAATCTTATAAATGTAGAACGGGAAAGCAGTGAAACAGTGGGAGACCAATTAATTTTTGAAGGCAACTGATGACATTTTAGATATAATTAGAAAGAAAATTATGAGAAGGGCAGAAGAAAATTGAAAAAGAGGAAACAAAAAGGGCAAATATATTAGATTAAAAGAGAAATCAAGGAGGAGAAAAAAATGTAGTGAAAAAAAATGCTTTGAAAACTTGCTAAGGCGTTTTTCCTCCCAAATTATGTAGGATAAGGAGACAAAACACATTAACTCCAGAATCAGCTTATATAGATTTAAAAGTGGAAAAAAGAAAAAACAAAGACCCCCACAGATAATGCCATACATGCTTTTCAAAAAAAAGCAAGTGAAGTCCTGACAAGAAACAAAAAATGCTGAAGTAATTTTTATTAACTTTATAGCTACATGGTTGCGTGAAGCAAGCATAAGCCATGAACTGTGAAACCACTTAGAAAAAGCATTTGGAGTGGCCAGAAGCAGTGCAGAGGAAGAGAGAGAGAGAGAGTGCACATGTGTGCACATGTGTGGGGGGCAGAGGGGCAAATCAGAAAACGTCAGAGTGCTTGCACCTTATCACAAAACTTTTTTCATGCACAAGTCATCCTTTTCCCCAACACACAGAAAGAGGTATCAGTCAAGGACTTTGGATCTCAATTGGCTCCTTTTCTCAAAGCTATTTTCTCTGTAGATCTGAAGTGCTGGCCTGTAACCCATTCTATAATTATGACAATGTGGCAATACATGAGTCCTTCAATAATGCACAAGCCTATCCCATTTCTACTGAGGTAAGTTAAAGGATGTTGATGGAAGTGCTCTGAGGGTGGGAGATACTGTGGATTAGTCTCCACTCTCAGGCTTACTACAGCTCTGCCCTTCGTTTTTTTTTTTTATCAGTGGAAGTTGAATGCTCCATGAATGCTTCAGGGAGTTTCCAAGCTTCTAGTAGGTAGTTTTTCATTGATCCTTCCAATGGTGAATGAGCAACAAATTTGTAATAATGATATGAAAAACTCCAGAATACAGCTGTGTCTTATTCAAGGGTTAGGGTGTGATGTTGATCTCTGCACTCGTGTCAGAGTAGCCCTGATTTTATGACACAAGCTTGTGAATGTTCATCCCACTTATCCCACTTCCTCCTCTCTCCCCCTCCTTCTAGTCTTATCCAAATAATTCTTCTTTGATTTTTTTCCCATTTGGAAATGTCACCTAACATTAATTCTTGCCCTAGTTCTTGCCCTGTTATGTGCTGTGCTTGTGTTGCCTCCTTATTAGCCTCATTTCTTCATCTGAGAAGCAGTGTCCTTTTAGGCATGTATTGAATCTTTAGTGAAACCAGTCTGAAATGGAATTGAATACTTCCCCACTGAATATAAAATATATTCTAAGGAAAATTTGAATGACAGCATTATGGGGTGTCCTGGTTTGGACTACGACAGACTTTTCAGTTAAGCTTCTTTTAAGTTACTTTACTTTTCTGAAGTTGACTATACACACCTGTTGCCATGGGAACTAGGGTCCCTGTAAGGTCTCTTTGTCCCACAGGGCAAGGGACGTAGAGTGCCGCACTTGTGCGGAGGGGTGGACAGGACAGGTGACCCAAACCTGACCAATGGGGTATTCCATCCTACCGACGTGATATACTGAGTTAAAAGCTGGGGGACCACGAGGGTCGTGCTCTCTTCTCCTATGGCTAGCATCCTGGGAGGGCTCTGCCCACACCTCTGCTGTAGCTCCTGAACCTGGTTCCTGCCTGCTACCATGTGTGCTTTGGGACTGCCCAGAGCCTGCCCTGCAGCATCAGTGGTGATGTGATCATTGTCGGGGGGAGCTCAATAGTGGTTTTGTATACAGTTCATTATTTGTTACACTCCTTCCTTTCCTTGTTATTGTTTATTAAAACTGTTTTAACTTTCCAACACGAATGTCTCTCTCCCTTTTCTCTTTTCCTTTCCCCTCTGGGGAAGCAGAAGGTTAACAGAGAGTGTCTGCCATCCATTTAACCACCTGCCTAGCCTTAAACAGTGACATGGGGGAACAGGTCCAAACACAGAACTTAAAGGAAATTCAATGAAAAGTTCAGCCACTGAGTGGTTTGCAGGAATATCACAATGGTAACATCTTTTGTGAATATTTGTAAATGCTCTCTCTCACCAGGCCTCCTCCCCCCATCTTCCAGACCTGTGACTGACTTAAGAGATGACTCTCTGACATTAGCAGAGAGGCTTATTTAGCTAGAAGTAGTTGGTTTAGCTTTCATAATAGAATTTCTTTTCACAGGCCCTAGCAGTGGATAAACTACCTACAGTCCATTCACAGAGAGAATGAGATTCAGAGAGAGAGAGAAGGCGAGGGGGAAGAATAAATGACATTCTTCAGTCCCTAGCTCACAGTGAGACAGAGAATGAAGCTCTTTGCTAAGGATCCAAGGCAGTATTTATTGGTAACAGATGGACAATTAAATCCCATAATTTGGAGGATTCTTTTTCTGTAAAAAAGTCAGGGAGATAGTACTGTTTGTGTTTTAGTTTTTTCCCTCCCCACTTTAATTAACACCTGACCAGACAATTTTTTTCTCTAATATATGAAATTTTGACAATCTATGGAGCTAGGGGATACCTGAATAGATGACACAAACTTATGATTGCCAGTTTTTTAGCTTTCTTCTGAAGCATCAAGTACAGTTTTTAAACTGAAACCAGTATCTGGGCTTATCTTAAACAACTTACCTCCACTGGAAGAGCAGCAAACAACACTGGTATCTCTCTCCCTCTTTCCACCATCCTTTCTGTCTGGAGATGGTAAAGATGACTTCTGTAAAGTCCACAGTGGTGAGTTTGGTTCATTAAAAAGTTTTGGGGATTCAGATAAACTAGTTGTGTTGTTCTTGTCAGATGCTAGGTCTGTGTAGACACTAGGTCTGTAACGTGTATTAAAAGTAACTTCAGAGAATAAATGTGATAACTTACAGCAAGACACTTTCAGTGAGCCAGAAACAGGCTCAGTGGACAAGCTCCTTCTGCAAGATGAAGTGGTCAAGCATGTGGTTTGCACAGTGGTGGAGGCAGGTTCAAACATATGATTGATCTTTCAGAGTGTTTTGGGAGTTAAGCCCTGCTGTCAAAGTGCAGCGGAAAGGAGGAGGGCCATGTGGCTTTGCAGTAAGCCCTGTCATGTGCCTTGTTAGAGAGACATTGTCTATTCCAGTGTGATGCATCTTGCTCCTGGGTGCATTTTCTACCCTCCCTCATGAGACAGCACCCAGGGAGTTGTAGGTCATCAGAAGCCCAGCACATCACCAGGGAGCTCTGGGAGACAGCTGGAAGGGACAAGCAGAGAACAGTGTCCAACAAAGGAGAACTGTACCCTGCAGAGAGCCATGGGCAGAGTGCAGACTGCAGCCGTCCAAAGGTGAGAGTAGGATGAGACATGTGGGGTTGGAACTTTGTGACCTCACCCTCTGCCCCGTAGAAGGACACCCAAAGAAAGTTCAGGAATGCAACAGGATGGAGGGAAGATGACCCTGATCACTGCCAGTGAGTGCGTGCTAATCCAGGTCAGCCCATCTGCAGGGACGACTAAGCATGACTGACATCTCCTCTGAGCTGACAGTTTGTAAACCTCAACATTAAATCTGTCCTAGAAGTTTCTTCTCAATAGTTGAAGCATTTTTCTATGATGATATCAACAACTTCACTAGCATACTGACTGTTTCTTTTATAAGCTAAGAAGCAGGTACTCATTTTAAGAACTCCACTATAGTGGGGTTTGATAGCTGAAGGGACCTTGAAGAGACCTGACTTGCAAAATCTTCTGAGCATTAAACCTGTGAAATAAAGCACATTCTTTATATTCTTCCTCTCCTCTCCTCAGGACTGCAAGAAACTGAGGTTCTAGATTTGCTATGCTAGATTTTGTGTCCCTAAACTACATAGTCGGGACTAAAATATTAATACTTATGTCTAAATCATTGCACACCTAAAACAAATTATATGTTTTTTTAATCATAGAAGACAGAAATTCTGGACGAATAAAAAGGTTGAATGCTTTTGATTCACATTTCACAAGCTCATTTTAGATATAGCTGAAATTGAGTAATCTTTTTGTTAATTTTTTCTCAATAAATTTTTAGGGAGAAAATAATTGTTTTGTTTTTAACATAGGGTAAATTCTACTTTTATATGTGCTTCTGAAATTCTTCTGACCCAGTGTACTATTTTAACTAGTATTCTACATTGTATGCCACATGTAGAAAGAACATGAACTGATTTGGGTTGTGATAAGATGCAAACTCTTCTCTGTGTGAGATGGCCCTTCATTGGCCAGAGCTTTGAAGCAGGTCTTCTTGTGTCTCTTCCCTGAAATGAGCACATCAATACACCACAAGAAATTTTTTTAACTCTGGAACTAGATTTTAATAAATCTCAAGCTGCAGAAAAACCCAGATGACTAGATATCATAGAATCATAGAATGTTAGGGGTTGGAAGGGACCTCAAAAGATCATCGAGTCCAACCCCCCTGCCAGAGCAGGACCAATCTAGGGCAGGTTACACAGGAACGGATCCAGATGGGTCCTGAAAGTCTCCAGAGGAGACTCCACAACCTCTCTGGGGAGCTTGCTCCAGTGCTCTGTAAACCTTACAGTAAAGAAGTTCTTCCTCATGTTGAGGTTGAACTTCCTGTGCTCTAGCTTGCATCTATTACCCCTTGTCCTATCGCAGGGCACAAGTGAAAAGAGGTTGCCCCTTTCCTATTGACACCCAGCCCTCATATATTTATACACATTAATCAGATCCCCTCTCAGTCTTCTCTTCTCCAGACTAAAAAGCCCCAGATCTCTCAATCTTTCCTCATAAGGCAGGTGTTCCAGTCCCTTAATCATCCTCATAGCCCTCCGTTGGACTCTCTCCAGTAGATCTCTGTCCCTCTTGAACTGGGGAGCCCAGAACTGAACGCAATACTCCAGGTGAGGTCTCACCAGGGTAGAGTAGAGGGGGAGGAGGACCTCCCTCGATCTGCTGGACACACTCTTCTTAATGCACCCCAGGATACCATTGGCCTTCTTGGCCACAAGGGCACATTGCTGTCCCATGGATAACTTGTTGTCCACCAGGACTCCAAGGTCCTTCTCCACGGAGCTGCTCTCTAGCAGATCGCCTCCTAACCTGTACTGGTGCATTTTATTACTCCTTCCCAGGTGCAGGACTCTGCACTTATCCTTGTTGAACCTCATTAGGTTTTTCTTTGCCCAGCTCTCCAGTCTGTCCAAATGGCCAGACTGAATGGCCGCACAGCCTTCAGGTCTATCAGCCAAACCTCCCAGCTTCATATCATCAGCAACTTGCTGAGAAGACACTCTGTCCCTTCATCAAGGTCGTTGATGAAGAGGTTGAACAGGACTGGACCCAGCACTGATCCTTGGGGGACTCCACTAGTTACAGGTCTCCAGCTGGACTTGGCACCATTGATTACCACTCTTTGGGCTCCATTGTGTAGCCAGTTCTTAATCCATCTCACTGTCTGTTCTTCTACCTCATACTTCCTGAGTTTGCTCACGAGGATGTCATGGGAAACTGTGTCAAACGCCTTGCTAAGGTCAAGGTAGACTACATCCACTGGTCTCCCTGCATCTACCCATTCAGTCACGACATCATAGAATGCTATCAGGTTAGTCAAGCATGATTTCCCCTTGGTAAATCCATGCTGACTACTCCTGATAACCTTCTTCTCTTCCATGTGCTTAGAGATGACTTCCAGAATGAGCCACTCCATCATTTTTCCAGGGATGGAGGTGAGGCTGACTGGTCTGTAGTTTGCTGGATCTTCCTTCTTGCCTTTTTTGAAGACTGGAGTGACATCGGCTTTCCTCCAGTCCTCAGGCACCTCTCCCGTTTGCCACGATCTTGCGAAAATGATGGAGAGTGGTAGAGCAACAACATCAGCCAGTTCTCTCAACACTCTTGGGTGCATCTCATCGGGGCCCATGGACTTGTGTGTATTCAATTTCCGTAACTGATCACTAACCCAGTCTTCACTGACTAGTGGAGAGTCTTCCCTCCTCCAGGCTTCCTCTCCTACATCCAGGGTCTGAAGATCACAAGGGCTGGTCTTAGGATTAAAGACCGAAGCAAAGAAGCTATTCAGCAACTCTGCCTTCTCTGCATCCTTGGTTATCAGGGCTGCCACCTCATTCAGCAGAGGGCCCACACTTTCGCTGTTCTTCCTTTTGCTACTGATATATTTGAAGAAGCCCTTTTTGTTCTCTTTTACTTCCTTTGCCAGTGTTAGTTCTAAGAGGGCTTTGGCCTTTCTTGTTGCCTTCCTACATGCCCTGACAACTTCCCTATAGTTCTCCCAAGTGACAAGACCCTTCTTCCACGAACTGTAAATTTCTTTCTTCCGTGAGATTTCCTTCAGAAGCTCCTTGCTCACCCATGCAAGTCTCATAGCACATCTACCCGATTTTTTACTCAAGGGAACGCACCTATCTTGGGCTTGGAGAAAGTGGTATTTAAAAATTGACCAACTTTCTTGGGCTCCTTTGCCCTCCAGAGTCTTAGCCCATGGGATTCCTGCAAGTAGATCTTTGAAGGGTACAAAGTTGGCCCTGTGTAAGTCCAGGGTTGTAGTCCTACTTATTGCCCTACTTCTACCTTGTAAAATACTAAACTCCACCATGTCGTGATCACTGTCGCCAAGGCTGTTCCCAACCTTAATGTCCCCAACCAGTCCTTCTTTATTCATTAATACAAGGTCCAGCAGTGCACCACTTCTCGTTGGTTCCTCCACTACCTGCATTAAGAAGTTATCTATGCACTGCAAGAGCCTTTTTGACTGAACATGTCTAGCTGTGTGGGCTTCCCAACAAATATCAGGGTGATTGAAGTCACCCATGAGTACCAAGCAGTGTGTTCTAGAGGCTACCTCCAGTGGTCTGTAGAAGGCCTCATCAACATCTTCTTCTTGGTTTGGTAGTCTATGGTAGACCCCCACAACAGTTTCACTCCCCTTTGCATGTCCCTCAATTCTTACCCACAAGCTTTCAACCTGTTCTACCTCCCCCCTGGATAGAACTCAATACATTTCAGTTGCTCTTGCACTTAAAGAGCAACACCACCGCCTCGCCTTGTTGGTCTGTCTTTCCTAAATAGTACATAGCCATCCATGACAACATTCCAGTCATGGGAGCTGTACCACCATGTTTCAGTGATCACGACTATAACATAGTCATGCAATCTAAGGCAGATCTCCAGCTCCTGCTGTTTATTTCCCATACTCCGTGCACTGGTGTATAAGCACTTCAGAGAGGGAGTTAAGCCACCAGTTTTCACTCTTGCTATCTGACCATTCCTGGCCACTTCCTTGGTTACTAATTTATTAGTGAGCCCTGTGTTATTATTGTCCCATGTACCACCATTATCCACCTCGAGCAGGACAGTAGTCTGAAGGCTGTCCTTAGGCTCATCTCCAGTGAGCCTGGTTATATCTCCTCTCCCTTCGAGCCTAGTTTAAAGCCCTTTCAACAAGGCCCGCCAACTCCTGTGCGAGGATCCTTTTTCCCCTTGGAGACAGATGTACTCCATCTGTCGCCAGCAGACCAGGTGCCATATAAACTTCCCCATGATCAAAGAACCCAAAATTCCAACGGTGGCACCAGTCTCTGAGCCATGTGTTAATCAGGTGTGTTTTCCACCCTCTTTCAGTGTTTTTCCCTACCACTTGAGGTATCGATGAAAACACCACCTGTGCACCCGAACCTTCAACTAGTTGCCCCAGTGCCTTGAAGTCCTTTTTAATTGCCTTTAGACTTCTTTCTACAACATCATCATTACCAACCTGGATAACTAACTAAGGGTAATAATCAGAGGGCTGCACCAGAGCAGTGAGCTTCCTTTTAACATCTCTAACCCAAGCCCCAGGGAGGCAGGAGACTTCCCTGTGGGATGGATCAGGTCGACAAATGGGCCCCTCTGTTCCCCTCAGAAGAGAGTTGCCTACTACAATTACCCTACTTTTCTTCTTAGTTGAAGAAGTCATAAGATGTGGGGATGAGTGACAAGCCGTGGGCAACTCACTGGATGGATCCTTATCTCCATCTTCATTCACCTGGCCGTCAAGTCCCAAAGCCCCATACCTATTTTACAATGGCAACTGGGAAGGTGAGGGGGGCCGAGAAGGTTTTCTCTTGCCTCTCCGAGGAGGGACCTCTCTCCATTCCCCCTTGTCCCTTATGTCCCCGCCTTTGGCCTGGTGACAGGAGGGGAGGGGGTTCTCCACTTCTTGTAGTCTCTTCCTGCTGCATTTTCTTCAGAGCGTGGCTCCACCAATCTATCTCACTTTCACACTCTCTGAACCTTCTCAATCTTTCTACCTCCTCTCTCAGTTCAACCACCTGCCTGAGCAGGTCATTACTTGATCACACCACACACAAGCGGTGTGTCTGACTTCCTCTAATTCAAGCGCCAGGCTCAGGCACTCACCGCAGCTGGAGACCTGCACAGCTGCGTGTTTGTGCAGGATCTTGGTCTGAGTTCCCACATTCTTCCTCATTGTGTCTCTTGGCTGTGTTTTGACCGCATTCTTCTCTCTGGCCGGAAGGGAACCAACCACTGTTTGCTGCTTCCCACACGCCCTGCTCACGGGTCCCTGCAGGCTGCTGTTCCTCCTCTCCCCTCGCCTGTGCTGGCCGATCTCTTACAGTGATCCAACTCACCTTGTGCACTGGCAGACTCAGTGCCCTACCCAACGAGCTGCAAACAGCAGCTCAGCTGTAACTGCCCAACGAGCTGCAAATGGCTGTGGCCTCCCCTTCCCCGGGCACACACAACCACCATTTGCTTGCCCTGTGCCCTGTGACTAGTCACTGCCATCCCGGAGGCTTCTTAACACCTGATCCACGGTGGGTGGTGCTGGCTCTGCCCGGGCTATCACAGCAGCCCGCCCACCAACAGACAGCCCCCAGCAAAGGCAAAGGGCTTTTCCCGGCTTCAAAAAAGCCCCAAAAAGAGCTTTTCGTCAGCCCTTTTTGCTGCAGATCCCTTCCCCAGTGCAGTCTTACCTGCCCTGAAGCTGGTCTCTGTGGCAAATGATGAAGGCATGTGACACTTTCCTCCTTTATGATCCCAGCAACAGCCTTTTTAAATAACTGTATAAAAATGTTAAAGACAAAGATGAACAACTGCATACCCTTTACAGCATGCCCTCCTTTCCCTTTTCTCCCATGGGAAGTTTCGCCCTTACTTTTTAAATGTGATTTGCTTCTCTGCTTGATTCTACAGAGTATTTCCAAAACAAATTTCTTTATTGCTTCTTCTGATGTAGACAGTAAAGCATTTGACATTGCATCTGGAAATTGTATATACAGTAGCAAGAACACATGTGAATTCACCCGAATGTGCAGACTTGTACTAATAATATTAATCTGTGTTATGTCATGAACACCAAATATACCATAATTGAATTATGGGCAAACCTCTACACTGTTTGATTCCTAATATAATTCAGTTCCAAGGAGAATGGATGCACAGAATGATGCAAAAAAAAAGTACTATCAATTTATTGTAAATAGTTTGTCTGCAACTATTTCTATTAATGACTAGATCTTTTATTCAGAAAGACACCTTGCTTTCTGGAGTCCCCAGTGTTTTTCAGACAATCTAGGCATTTTCTGAATTTCTCACTGTTCATATGAGGCAGTGTTTCCTGGAAGAGCTCAAGTCTTATTGTCTTATATTTGTGTGACAATTCACCCTCCCCAAGCTTTGTATAAAGCTCCAGTTAATCCTGCTGATATTTTCCTGGATTACTGTGTTTCATACTGGTGCTAGAAAATAGTTTGCAATCAGGGCTTTCAAATAGAGATGTGGAAACAGCACGAGAGAAATCCCTGGGGAGCAGTGATCCTCAGAAAGGGTTTGCTTCTTCTGTTACCTGGAGTCTGTGCAGATTCTCTGTCCCCTTTTTCAGTTGCTGAATTCATAGTGACAGCTATGAATGCAAAATCAGGTGGGCTATTCACAGATGTGACTTGCTTTGACTATCTTGACTGTACACCAGTTGAGAAAATACACACTATCAAAGCAAATATTTCTCTGTTGGATAAATCTCTATATCCAAAAAGGGTGTTATGAAGCTGATCTTTGTCAAAAGATTCTTCCAGCGAGAGACTGAAAGGCAAATGCAATGTGGCACCCCTCTGGTCAACAGTGAGCATCCCAGGGAAATTCTGATTTCCCACAGATCTTCCAAATTCCCAGTTTTATTCTCTGCTTCATAAGAGCAAAAGGTTTAGGTAAGTGCTTGTGGCAGGATCACATCCTACTAGATATCCTTAAAGGAAGGGCATTATAGAAATTCTTAACTATTTTTCTAGAGAGGTAAAGCTGCAGGGTACAAATCCACACATATTTCAGATGTCAGGTTCTGCACTTAGTATTTTGTTCATGTTCAAACTGTACTTGCATAACATACTGTTATATCCAAGCATGATAAACTATAATATTGTTGTTGTAAAATCATAGCAGGGGAAGCCAGAGGGGGAGGTAGCAGCAGGAATCTGTTTAAGAACAGCTCATCCTTCTTGGAAACAACAGTTTGGGATACTTTCTAATACAGTGGAGATTTTCAGTTTTGTTTAAGAGTACATACTTATTTAACCCACTTCTATGTAAACTAACAGGCCTTGAAACTGTATCATCTAAAGCAAGTAATTTCACTGTAGGCATCTGGGACAGAAAATCAGTGACAAGATTTCTTTAGAAAGAGGGATGGGATTTCTGCCTTAGTAGAGAAGCAATTCTTGAGTTTTAGTAATAACAAAAAAGAGAAATATTTAAAAAAACCCACATGCTGTTTTGAAATGTAAACAGGGAAAAATCAGTCTTTCATTAGGAATTACAAAATACAACAAAAATTATTAATCATTCCATCACTATAAATTGAAAATCTTACATTTATAATGAGAAGAAGATATTGCATTGCCCATTCTCTCTTGACTTAGTCCAAAACTTTAAGTAGGCATGACATTAGGGCAATTTTTTTCATCAGTGGTTTTCATTTTGCTGAATGAAACCTTGATGACAATTTTTCTTAATTTTTTTCATCCAGTTCAGATTTTCTTGGGTTGGCCTATTGCTGTGTCTTCTGAAGATAAGATTTATTTTATCTGCTTGAGCTCTCCAGTGATTCAATGAAAACTGCAGAGATTTGTGCTGTTATTGTAAGTGCATGAACTATCAAAAAGCTTTCAGTCACAAAGGCAAACATAAGAATCTGTGTAGAAAAGTTGCAAAGAATAATCTTCATATTTGAGCTACTTCACTGCAAGCTTTGGAAAACTGTTAGTCTTTCTTTATTGAATATTGTTTACTTGTTTTGAAGAAGTTGTTGATTTCTAGACCTTCATGATCTGGGTTTGTATTGGGATTCCTCACATCTCTGAGTGTGAAATGAGGCCTTAATGAACTGGGGCCTGAATGCCTAGCTGTTCCTTTGATTACAGCTGATGGTGCCACAGTTCCTCCAGCTGTAATATCTCATTTGATGATACTTCTTACACTTTGTTTTAAGAACTTCTGAAAAGTCCATGAAAAATCACTTTATTCAAATATTTCTTGCTGCAGGTCTAAAAGCTGAAAATTTCTTTTATTTTCTCTCATGATAATACTTATTGGTACCTGTAACCACTAGTATTAACTAAAATTGGTGGATGTAGGGAGAAAAAAATACTGCTGTAGCTGTCCTTTCTGTTTAAACCTGATGTTACCAAAACTGCAGAAATGCCTTCAGATATAAAGCAAATAGAGGATATGGAATTCAGCTCACCTGAATTCATCAGTTTGTGCTAGATGTCTAAATTTAAGCTGTTTTTTTAGAATCCTGGAAACAGAGACGGGTACCTCCAGAGAAGTCCTAACATCTAGCTGAGAATAAAAAGAATGACTCTTTGGCTGTATCAGCTTTTCTTTTATTGACTACATAGGAAGAGTAAGTGGCCATCTTAGACAATATCTAACTTTTAAATGATAAAGTTAGATGAACTTAATCCTACCCTGGCAGACAATATTGAAATCAATAGGTTGGTTGGGTTTTGGTTGGTTTTTTTTCCCCCCATATTTCATTAATATAAATGAATATTGACCTTTTTTTTTTAACTTGAGAAATGTGATATTTTCTGAACACTAGTTATTTTTTAACCAGTATTTTAAGAACGGACACATGGAATAGAAAACAAAAGCCTGGTTTGTATATAGCAGTGATTTACATTGGTATAAAGGCAAATGGCTACAGAATTCTCACTACCACCTCTATAATACAAAATTTTGCATTCTCAGCTAAAGCTAAGTGAATACTAATAATGACAATGCTAGGTAGAAATGCACCTGGCAAAGATGTAATAAATACACAGTTAGGAAGAGGATGTATAATTTATTTAATAATATTTTCTAAGCCAAGTGCAACCTTTGAAGAAGTGATGAATATTCCACAATCCACAATAACATCTAACTAAAATCTGTAGCTTGGTTACACAGCTATCATTTTGACTGAAACAAAATAAATTATTTATTTTAGATTGAATTTTACTTCAAGTTTCTCTGAAAGCAGCACAGAGCAACATCAATAACAAATCAAGTTATAGTTTAAAATGTATGTACTTTCTCCATACCTACAAACTGAATGCCTCAGTAATTTTAAAGGTGCCCCACCCCCCCAATGTTTTTATTATTCTTGACTGTGAAGGAATTTTGCAGTAGATCTACATATGGAAAGCTATTTACATATATTGCTGGACTCAGCCACATCTACGAGGGTGAGTAAACTGCAGTACTGGATTTCCAGCTCTATCTTTAATAATGCTCCAGCACTCAGTTCTGTTAGGGACAGCTGTGAGCTTGGCACAAGTAGTGAGGATGAAAACTGCATTTCACAAAAAGCTGTAGCAAATATTCTGTAAATTTCACCAGTGAAAGACTTCACCTGTGGTTTTCAATACACTGTGACTCATATTTTCAGTGGAAAAAAACAGCCATACCTTAGTGAAATTTTTTCTTAGCTGGGAAACTACTCTAATCAGACCATGTAATGCCTAGCTTTTCTAAAGGACAGTGCTTGTAAACTCTGAAATCACTTTTTTTTGTTTTTAATGACTTGTAAATTATATTGGCTTATATCTGGAAAGAGTTCCTGGAAGAGTTATCTGAAATCCTGATGAGCACTACTCTTCTGAGTGGGAAAACTGAAAGTGTTCTGCTCTGCTCCCCCATACACACGATCAGTAACTGAAGACACTAGGTTTGAGATTTTAGCTTACTGGGAATACAGAAATTAATTCTAAGGCAGTCACCTGCTAGAAACATTTGTATATAGATTCCAGTTCTGAGTTCAAGACTATTTAATGCAGTACATTAAATATATATTCAATGCTTATTGATATGAGAAAGCCAAATTCACAAAACAGAATTCACAATGTGGAGCTTCAATTTTTTTCGTATTTCCAACGGCAACAGTGGTGAAAACTGACATAATATGCAAAAGTTGAGTGGAATAAAAAAGAAAGTTTGTTTCAGTGAAGAAGACAAAAAACTGGATCAAAAATACATGCTTCACAACAACTTATTACAGTCTATCAAATATATAAAGCAAGTGAGAATAAGAAATTTTTGTAAAAATATCTGAAAAATAATCATGTTCTTATTTGCTTGGAACAGAATTAAACCATCATAGTAAAATAAGCCATTTTCAAGTGGAATAATTTGCATTGAGTAAATGTGTAATTTCATAACAGAGGAAACTGCGCAGGCAAGACTGACTGCACACAGGATGCTGACAAATGCACAGTTTAAAAAATTTGTATGGAAAATAATGAAAATAGAGTAAACTTTCTGTCACTTTTAATAGTGATATGTAGAGGGGAAAAAACTCAGAGATAAACTGGGTTTGGTTGTTGATGTTTTCCTTTCCACTTCAACAGGAACTGCAGAATAATTTTCTCACTGAATTTATCTCACCTGTGTCAAATTTAAGCAAATCCAGATTATTATCTATCATCTTCCACATTTTCCAATATCCTATCCAGTTAATGTGATAAAGTTTTCAAGTAATAACCAAAATATCTGACCTCAAGTGATGTGTTTACTGCTTCTTATTCCATGAGCTGCAGTAAGCACAATTAAACAGAAATGTGAAATAACAGTGAGCTGCACTTACTGGGGTGAAGGGCTAGATGATAAGAAAAAAACTGGGAGGTTTCTTCACCTTCAACTCTCTGCAATATGTTTCTTACTCTCTGTGAGACAATTGTTGTTTCTCTTACTGGAGAATACCACGGAACCATCTACCATTAAACTGGATTCTCTCCCAAATCAGAAAAGATCCAAACTGGAACACTGAAGTCACAGACAACCTATGTATTTATTTAGTTTATGAGAATTTCAGAATTGGCTATCAGAAAATCATTTTTGTTATCTAGTTGATTAGATGTGTAAGCACATATTCACATATTCACAGCAGGAAAGGTAGATATTTTTCAAGAACAGTGCTCCTTTATTACTCCTTCTGTAACAGAAAAGGGATTTTATTGCTTTTCACACATACAACTTTTTTAATATATGTTTCTCATGTGAATTTTAAGCTTGGGAAGAACTTAGTAAATGTTACAAAATTTTGAAATCTTCCATTTCAAGAGAGAGAAATGCTTCTTTGGTAATGCTTCTATACAAAACACAGCTTTTGAACTAGTTTTATATTGCCCCTAGTTCCAAATCAGCAGACTTTGGACTTTCATATTTGTTCTATGATAGATATTCTGACACAGGAATTAACTTATGTCTCATTTGAAGTGGTTCACAGCCATGTGTTGCCGCTTGTCTGCAGCAAGCTCCGTTCGGTTGCTGGTTGGCCTGAGGCTATCCGCACCCCAGGGCCATTGAGCACTGACACCAATGTGAGGATGCAACAAATGGCGTTTATTTAACTGCGCAACAGCCTTATATAGTCGTCTTGTCCCGTACGAACTCGCACGATACTTGCACATCCTGCTCCTTTCGCCACGCCTACCTTCCATTACAGCCCGAGATTTTCTGGTCACCGTACCCTAATCTACCTACATTTCCCCCTCCCCATGCTTCAAGTCATGCGAAGTAAAGCGTATCGCTGATTCTGGAGCCTTGCATCAAAGCGTAAGCGTAGCTGGCGGATACAACATCCCGAGCCCAGGTTCTCCAGTAAGATTCCCCTGCAACTCCTGAGATGCAAAGCAAAAGCAAGCTAATCATGAGCGCATTGTTCAAAGCTTTTGTTTCACTCAGCAACGGCTGCCGTTCCTCATCTTTCTTGGCACCCCGCCGCTTTACCAGACTCTCTGTACTGTCATGACTCCTCAGGTCTGAAGGTCGAGGCTGGTGCTGTTTCGGCTTCCCCCACAGGTACTCCTGCAAAACATAAAGCTCACACAGCGTACATATTACTTCGGGTTAGGATTTTATTTTAAATCAGGGCGCAAACAGCGTGTAGGGACCCACTGTATAACATCATCCCGTTTGATGGTGGCATACCCCCTCCCGTGATGTAGCAGCTCCCAACCTGTTTCCCACTCCGCTGTCCCAGGGAACCGAACCTTGACTGGGGGGCCCGCTTCTGGCACCCCTGGACCTCCATGTCGCTCAATTGGGGCACGCTCTTGGTCTCCCCGGGCAAAATGATTTAAAGAATAAAGAGGGCGATGTAAAATGTGAGATTGGTAGTTGACAGGAATTACGTCTGGGAATCCTTCCCCCTCCCCAAGAATCTTAATTCTGTGTTTTTGTTTCTTACTGAAACCTGGTTCCCTGTGTCTTGCAGAGCTCAGTCAGAGAACCCCAGCCTTGGTTACCCATAAATCCTGCTCTCTGTTGTTGAGCCACAAAGGTTGTATTGACCATTCGTTGCACAGTTTTCTGCAAACATGCAAACCAACAGGGTAACACAAGTAGGATAATGCCTATTATAAACATTCCCATAAGCAGACTCTATCTACAAAACATGCAGTTTACTTCAGAACATACTGTTATTCTCTGTTATTCTAGCTGAAAGGAAAATTACTGACAGGAAAGCTGATTCTGTGTAAAGGTAACACAGAGCAGGCCTTTTAGAGCCTACTCTGAGGCCTACTCTTGCTAAACCGTTGCTAAACCATCCGGTATCAATTTCCCCCTTTGGAAGTAGTTAGATTTATTATCGCACTACTTCCATATACTTTTCTCAATGATTGTCTTAACACAACCCACGCAGATCCCTATGATAACTATAATCACAACTACATAAACTATTCCCTCTAATAATGTGGCTAACCATCCTTTTAGAGACAATCCACCTAATTCTTGCAGGATTTTGTTGAGCCAATTATTTCCTGCTGCATCCCTGATTGCCCTGCTGTCTTCTGCTACTCTCTGTCGGATCTCCGGATCTAAATCCCACCTCCACATATGGTTTAATACACTTGATCGGAAACCACCGTACTCCTGTGCCTGTAGAGACAGAAGCATAACCTCGACCCATTAGTAATAGTTCCCCTGGTCCTAACCACTCGTTAGCACCTGGTTCCCTATACCACACTTTGCCTTTGTTTTTCACATAGCTTGCTCCCTGTCGAACTGCCTCCCAATGTATTACAATTGGGGGTCGCTCCTTATCTCCTGCTAAAGTTAAATGGTTAAGTACATAAACAGCTTTTGCAAGTCTCTCAGAAGGTTCAGTTTCCTCTCCCCCTTTTTGTTTTTGCAGAAGCTGTTTCAATGTACTATGAGCACGTTCCACAATCGCCTGACCCGTAGGCGAATGAGGAATCCCAGTGACATGTGTAATACCCCATAGTTGACAAAATTGATGAAAAACCTATGAACAGTATGCTGGTCCATTATCAGTTTTAACTTGTTGTGGAACCCCAAGACTTGTAAAGCAAGCAAGTAAATGTCGTTTGACATGACGACCTGTTTCCCCAGTTTGTGCTGTTGCCCATATTACACGTGAAAAACGTATCAACAGATACATGAACATATATGAGCCTTCCAAATTCTGCAATGTGAGTAACGTCCATTTGCCACAGTTGCAACGCACTCAGTCCTCGAGGATTTACCCCTATTCCAATTCCCATGCCAATTTTCTGACAACTAGGACAAGCACTAACTAATTCACGTGCTTGTGCCATGGTGAGGTGAAATTGTTTCGCTAACATTTTCGCTGATTGATGAAAGAATTGATGGGATAGGTGTACTTGTTCAAATAAATTTGGTGATATTTGCGTATAGGACACAAGTGTGTCTGCTTTATTATTTCCAATGCTCAAACCTTGATCAAATTGATGACTACGAATGTGGGTGACAAAATAAGGTACCTCTCTGAGGTTTATTGCTTGATGCAACTGTAGCAAAATGGTGTAAAGTCGCATATTTTTCACTGGTCGTATAAAAGCTTTTTCAATTCGATTTACAATGCCTGCTGCATAAAGAGAGTCTGTTACAATATTGACAGGTAAATCCTTCCATTTCACAAAAACCTGATATATAGCAAAAAATTCAAGTGTCTGCAATGAGTCCTCAGTTTGTCCTGAGAATTTACAATGTTTCCATTGTCCATCCTCTTGCCAGGTAATAACTGCTGAATGTGATCGCTTTCCTGCATCAGTAAAAACAGTTAGTCCAGTCACAGGTATCTCTGATCTGATAGGTTTTTCTTCCCAAATCTGTTTTCAAATAAAATGTAGCTTTTTATCTCTTGGCAAATGTGTTAACAATTGTCCAGTAAAGTCCTGTAAGGCCATTTGAAAAAGAGTTGACTGATTTGTTAACCACTGTAGATATTCCTTTCTGATAGGTAAATAGATAGCATCTGAGTCTAGTCCGGTAATGTCTGTAATCCTTTTATGTACTTTGATAAGCAATTGTGCTATTGCTTCCACTCTGGTACAAAGTGTTGTTTTAGGATGAAAAACCAAAGAGTCCACTCGAGCATTGTCTTCTGCAATAAACCCAGGCAAATTAGTATGATTTCTTACATGTAAAACATAAAACAATGCAGTTCGGATTTGAATTTCTTGCCACAGAGCTCGCAGCAATTCAAAAACACACTGATTACATATATGCTCTATAACAGATCTATCCAATTGCTTTATAATGCCAGCTATATATGCTGAATCAGTAATCAAATTAAAGGGAATGGGAAAATTCTGAAATATTTTTAATACAGCTCGTAATTCTATCACCTGAGGTGAACCCTTTTGTTGTACTACCATAGATTCCCACTTGCCATCAGAATACCAGACAAGGCCCGCCTTGCCTGTGTTCCCAGAGCCATCCGTAAAAATGGTAGTTCCATCCACAGGAGTGTCTGCGCACCACACTCCTGTGGCAATTGGAAGTTCCGCACTCAATTTTATAACAGGATGGGAGGGCAAGTGGTAAACAACCTGTCCCGAGAAATTCTCCATAGCTGTTTGCAAAGCAAAGCTATTAGGCATACACCACTCAAAATATTGAGCTGCAATGGGAACAGTTAGTGATGCAGGATCTCTGGCCACAAGCTCCCGACATCGCATCCGTCCTTTGATGAATAATCTGTGCCAATAGCTCTGTAACGAATCTGATCATTCTGAAGTCCATTGACCAATTATTGCATACAGAATTTGCCTATCAAACAAAGTGATAATTTGTATTTCCTGATTCAAATCAATACGATGTACAAATTTGGAATGTAGCCTGCTTTCTATTTCTGTAATCAGTTGCTGTACCTCTGAAGTAGTGTGTTGTGGTGCTGTTAAAGTTGTGTCCCCTGCTAACAATTGGAATAGAGACTGCAATTGTGACCACGTAAGCCCCAAGTACGGCCGCAGCCATAACTTGAGCCTTATGTTCCACAGTACCCACTTTTGCACATGCCTTTATCATAGCATTCAAATCTGTTTTTTCAGGTAAAGCTTCAATGATCTTTTGACAATCAGCATTAGCATTATCCCTGTTTGCCACAGGTCCAAGGCTTGGCAGCCGCACAGGTTAACCCCGTGTGGAAACACCAGTCCTGCGCTCCCTGAGGTTTGGGCTGCGAGTTAACTTCATAGGCCTGGAACTGGTTGGGAAGATTCATTTGTGTCAGCATACAGTTCCCCCCCCCCGCGTTCTTTCTCCAGTTTCCCTGTATTCTGCAGCTGGTTGTTATCAGCTGACCTTGAGCATTATACTGAGACCTGCACGGCTTCACAAAATGCCCTAGCTTCCCACAGCAATGACACATCAAAACAGAGTTATCTCTCCCACTCAGCTTCAACTTCTTAAGGCAGTTTTTCTTAAAGTGACCTTCCTGTTTGCATGTATAGCAACGATGAACTACCTTAATTGCCGCCGCAAAAGTTTTTGCTAAATGCTCCATCTGAAATGTGGTGGTTCCTACTTTCTCACAAGCATCCATTAGCTCAGTTAAGGTGGCATTACTATTTGCCATCCCTGCAACAACGCCTCTGCAGTCCTCACCTGTGTTGTCTTTCGCTAACTATAGTGGTAATGCTTCTTCTACAATTTTCCAATCTAACAGTTGCCAAATATTTCTTCCCTCAGGACCCGCACCCACAATCACCGGATATGCTTGTGGAATTATAACTCCTTCTAATAACGCATCTCGAATGACCCCTTTCCATTTCACTCCTCCCTCACCTCCCCCCCTTCCCCTGTATACGCGGGCGGACGCTGACCCTCTCCCTCACCTCCCACATTACCAGATGGATGCAAACCTCCCCCCCCGCCCTGATCTAAAGGTGGAGTAGGGAGTTGTAAAGGAGGTTGAGGTGGCCCTAATACTTGTCCCGAACAAAGAGGGGGGTTTTGGGGGAGACATAGTCACGTGTCCCGAGGCGTTGGCTGAACGAAGCTGCTGCAATTCCGTCTTTAATTCTTCCAGTCGTCTACCAAGCTCTGTCATGCCAAGTTCGTGTCCATTTCGTGATGGTAACAGTCCTTTAAGTCCTTGTGACTCTGGTACTGCTGACTCCGTAAATGGCGAATCCGGTAAAGGTGGGTACAAAACATGTTTACCCTCCTTCTTGTCCTCCTGCTCAGCCTCATCCGTAGAGAGATCAATGAGAGAGAGGGGGTTTCGGAGGGGGTTTCTGCCAGGTCTCCTATTCAGCGTCTGAATCAATTAGTTCAAATCGAGTTTGTGTTTTAGGGCGCACTACCGGTTCTGATGGATCTGTATCTATTTTTCTCGCTCCCCGCTCCTCAGCTTTTTTTGGAGCCGTCCGTACCGACGGCGATAAAGGAGCTGCCACTGGTACAGCCACCGGGGCCGTGGGAGGTGTTGGTCCAGCAAACAGTGAGGGGGTAGTAGGCGCCTGTGGTCCTAAAGCCATAAAAGCTGTATGTGTGACTTCTCTCTCTGCTTTTATTCCTTTTAACGCTTCACTAACCAGCCTCCATGTAGCAGACAATTTAAAGGCTTCCTTATCACCACTTGACACCGCATTCCAGAGAGAGTCACCAATCTTCTCCCATAAAGGCACTTCAAAGACATCATTAAAGGTTGTAAAATGTCCTTTATCTTTTGCCCAAAACAGTAACTGCTTTAACGCATCTTCGTCATATTTAATTCCTCTCTCAGAGAGTATATGTTGGAGGAGTTTCACCACTGCCACTTCTGTCTTGGTCAGGGTAGACCCCATGTAAACATGTCCGAGCCGCATCCCATGTCGCCCGGTCCCCCCGCGCAGCCCGTAGCAGCCACAAGATAACTCCCCATGTTTTTAATTCTTTGGCAGAACCCGCTGCCATAGCTCGCTCAGCGAGCTGCATCGAGCACCGCTCCCAGGTATTCGGCTGTAAACAATCAGCCGGTCCTGCCACCGCCCCCCCCTTTAACGAGACGGTCCACACACTGGGCTATGTCTTTCGATTTCACAGAAATCTTAAATTCCCCGCCCAGTAACGAAATCACCTTTATCAAGGTTTCCATGGTTCGCGAACCCACTCTGACCACCTGCAGTCCGCCAGCCCAGCAATCACGTCGGGGTCACCACTTGTTGCCGCTTGTCTGCAGCAAGCTCCGTTCGGTTGCTGGCTGGCCTGAGGCTATCCGCACCCCAGGGCCATTGAGCACTGACACCAATGTGAGGATGCAACAAATGGCGTTTATTTAACTGCGCAACAGCCTTATATAGTCGTCTTGTCCCGTACGAACTCGCACGATACTTGCACATCCTGCTCCTTTCGCCACGCCTACCTTCCATTACAGCCCGAGATTTTCTGGTCGCCGTTCCCTAATCTACCTACACCATGTAACTACCATTACAGTATAAAATGAGGGACAGAACATGCTATGTTTGGCAGTGTTAACTGGGAAGCTGCAATGTAATCAGCCTCCCTTTCTGCACACACTCCATTGTAGCATCTTTGATAATTACTGGTACTACTCTTTACATGGTAAGAAAATGAAAAACAGCCTGTCATGTAATGTCTACTTGGCTAATGAATAAAATGGAAATTGCAGGAATAAGTTATCTGTCTGAAATTTCTGCTTCTTTATTGACAACATACAGCAGATACTTCAAAGGGCAACAGGGAACCTGTGTACACACTTTGTGTTGCCTAAGCTTTGCTTTGAGGTTTAACTTGATTCTTTTATGGGCTAGAATATGCTAATCAGAGGGATGGAGTAAGGAAAGAAAAAAATAAGTGGGCATTGAATGGAAAGATCTGATGTACTAGATGTTGTGCCAGCAAGAATCAGTAATAGAGTACAGTATCTAAAAAAGGGGAAATGAGTACAATGCAACTGAATTTCTGAAGAGAAAATATCACTTTAAAAACAAAATGGGTATTGGCAGTTAAAATCAAAGTTCCTGTCTGTCATGAAATCTGTGCTATGCAACATACATTCTTATAGTATAAGGATTTGACAATGAATGAACTGTATTTTTGCCAGCTTACTTGCAGACCTGTGAGTTGCTGATAATGACTATCTGAAATTGAGGTATTGCAGATGGCTGCACGCAGACAAAATACAGGTGACTTTGTACTGAAAAGTATATAATCTAAATAGCACCCTTTCAATAAAGAGAATATAGTTACGCTTTTCCATCATAAGTTGCACAAAAATTGTTCAACCTGGAATATTTCTTGTGGAGCTTTTCCATTTCAGGATTATGTGCTACTAGAATGGACAGGTATGTGATATAATACAATGAAAGCAGATGCAGAACTCTGTACACTTTCTTGATATCCTAGTAAGAAATACTTGCTGCTTGTTGAGATACAGATTTGCATGTCTCCCTAGCATGTGGTAAGCACAGATTGCTGACACCTATCTGTTGCCTAGTCACCCAGGTATTTCTCTTAATATTTTTGCCTAGGCTTTTCTTTACTCATTCAAATGATCAAAAGAATCAGTTGAAGGGGAAGAAACTCAGTTAAAATCAGTCTAGCTTTGGAGAAGCAGACTCAATTCTGTGAGAGACTCTGGGCATAACAAGATTGGGTAAATGTAGTAGTAAATTTCACAAAAGGCCTACCTTCTTTCTCTAATACCAGGGAAAAGCTTAGACAGCAGCTGTTGCTACAGTATTACATTTGCTTAAGATAAGGTAAGTGACCTCTAGACACGTTACAGCCATGTTGCATACCACTAGAAAGTAAAAATCCAAAATCTTGTACTTTTTTACATCAGAATTATCTGTCTAAATTTAAACTTCAAAAGATAACAAGAAAGCATTGATTGCCAATATTTTCAATCTGATTTGCCTGTGAACTTTTGGTGAAAGACAGGTCTCAGCCCTTACTCCATATGCACATTCCTACCCCAACGTTGGCAGTTAATCTAGGGTTTATGAACCTATCGAGTGAACTGGATTAACAAGATCTAATCAAAATCTTCTTTTGTTCCATGGGTTAGTTTTCCATTGCATGATTTGAAATGATCTTCATTGAACCAACTTATTTTTTCTGTCATATAAATATTTAATGGAATGCAAGACAGAACATCCATCCTGGTTAAACAACATGAGATCATTTCTGTGTTCTTATACAGTTTTAATTGAATCTAATTAAATTAAAAGGACCCTCTCTCAGGACTAGAGGACTCTGTCCCACATGTTTATAAAAATCTTTTAAATTCTTTGTTTCACACTCTTCTAAGTGCACTTTTAAGCCACTTGATTGTGCCATATACCTTTCTCTTTCTAGTGGTAGATTAGATTCTCACCTGGCAGTGACTGACTCCACCCCATACTGCCTTCCAGTATCTGAATCTCTGAGACAACCTCTGCTATCCCCCATCATGCCTTTTGACACATCTGGTAGGTGTGAGCTCAGTTAGTCTCTTAGTACAGTTTGCTATACAGCTGCTATCAGGATCGCAAGCCAAATCCCTCTCAAACCCTTTGTTAGCTTTCCATTGACCACAGTGGAGTTTGATAAAAGAACTGCCACAGAATTTTCTTTGCAGAGTATTTTCTCTGTCTACTGAGGATTCTGGGTACACCTGAAATTGTAAGGTTCATCTTAATTTGCCATAAAATCCCAGAGCATGACAAAAAACTGTTGAGTATCACAGAAATATTTTGCAACTTAACTTTCAACAGATTTTATGCCCTTCATCCTCTTTTTGCTTCCAGATTGAAAGAGCTAAAAATTTTGTTTAAATGACTTTTTCCTGTTTCCATTGCTTTTCTGATACTTTCACTTTTGCAAGAAAAATCAAACCAAATCTAAACAGAAAAAGCTGAAGTAAAACAGAAGTCATTTTGTTTCACTAAAATAAACCTATTTATTTTGTCAATTTGAAAATAAAAAAAACAAAACATTTTCAGTTCCTTGTCTTTTTTTTCCTGTTAGAATTGATAGTAAACTGAGATTTTAATGAGTTACACATCTCATGGCTTAAGTCATTTCTTGTGAAGCTTTTATGTTCTTTAGGAGACATTAGTTCCCTACTCTATGTTAATCCTTCTCCTGTCACTTCTGTGAAACAAAATCTCTCATCTTCAATTTTCCTAGGACAGTATGCTAATCTGTCTATCATCAGCCCTACATACCACATGCTGTACACTTGCAAATGCATTTCTGAGCTAGCTACAGCTGTAGTGAAGACATATGCATTCAGTCAATGGAGGAAAGACTTCCTTCTCAAAATAGTCTTTTTTCTTCACTTGGAGCCTTCTTTGACCTATTTTACTTTGCTTTGAAGTTCTTTCATTGTTAACAGAGAAGTAAGTATAAAAAGTATATGCATTTCCTTCATTTTACATAAACGTTTAGAAGTATGAATGTGTTTGGATGTTCAGCTACTTTGATGACTGGCTGCTTTAAAAATACTAAAATGAACCAGCAGACTTTGTTGGCAGAGTTCCAGTAATATCTTCATGCAGCTTGGCCATAAGTTAAGCAAAAATACCCACTTGATAGCAGACTTCGGTTTACGGTCCAATGCCTCTCCTCAGGTGTTTTGGAGAAACAAAAATCTGAATAACTGCAAGTCAAGAGATTGGACATGAGCAGAACAAGGGAGCTTGCAAATTATATGAGATGCAGGTAACAGAAGATGCAGGTAATAGAAATCTGGGAGCAAATCACAGAAAACAGGATCATCAGATTTGTTTGCATTAGAGTCAAGAGACTGCAAGAGTACCTAAAAAACTGGTGGAAGAGAGGATAGAACATCTAATTGTAGTTTTTCAAAACTCAAAGGAAGAGTGGAGTGACCTGTTTGGGGTTTTTTTGTTTGTTTTGGCAGGTGGAGGGGGTGGCAGGGAAAAGGAGGAGGAAAGACTCAGTGAGGGTCTCGTCCCTTTTCCCTCAACTGCCACTCTGATATTAATGTCTTTTTTCTCTGTCCACCTCTTTTGACTTTCACCTGAAGATACATATTTTCCTGAGAAATTCACAGAATTTTTCAGATCTTGCTGGCAAGCTAAACGTCCAATTCTATTGTAAAGCTTAGATGTAAGGCTATATTATTCTCTCTGCTTTGACAAAGACGAATTTTAGTGAGATGCGGTGAGGAAAAAAGCTTTTCTTTTTCTAATCAGCTTAGCTATGGAGTATTTTTTAAGGCAACAAAGTGCCAACATGAGAAGCAAGAGCTGAGTTGGGTGGTTAATTTAAATTTTAAAATAGGTAGAAATCTCCAGGACATAATCACTGAATTTTGTGTATATGGAAAGGTCTAAACTACTGCCCTCTTCCTGCCTCTGCATCTCACCACTGTATCTATGCCATTTCCCTTTGCAGAAATGGGTCTCTGAAATGATCTTTCCAAGGAGTTTATGTCAAGTTCATTCCTTGTTTAATATTCTCATCAGTGGCAGTTCTTCAGCTGAAATACAGTTTGGACTGGGTGCTCTAGTTCAGTAAGCATCTTTGTGGCACAGTTTGCAAAGTGATTTACTGCCTGGGATGATTGCTATAATGTGTGCGTTGTTCACTAATGACTCGGTTGTGTTTTATCCTTGCTAAGTCTTATGAAGGAGTAAAGCTCTATCCCCTTATATCCACCTGAAGGCAGAACTGAGATGCATGTTGGAGAGCTGCTAGAGTTACATGAGTGGAAGGGAGCTCTTCCCAATGCTATTTTAGGAGGAAAGACTCAGTGAGGGTCTTGTCCCTTTTTCAAAGCAGAGCTGGCAGAACACAGATGGATGGGTCTGGCACACACCAGAAAGTTTGAATCAGACATTTATCCACAGCATTTTATAAACCTTTGGATGGCAAATAGCATGGTCTTACAAAAACAGATCCACTGCTGTTCTCCTTGAAGTCAATAGGGATTTTCCTATGGACTTCAACAAAGCCAAGCTTACATAAATGTTATTTTATGCTTTGGTGTTACTTGAAGGGAAAAAAAGTGTTCTTTCTTAAGTGCTTTGTGCTGTCTCCAATGAGAAAAAGTATCACGCTGAAAAGGATTCCAGATCTTAAGGCATAAACGAGAAGCAAGCAAGAATGAACAAAAGAAAAGGGAACTGCAATTTTCAGTATCCTTGTCTTTTCTAAGAAGCAAAATTGTCTTCATACAGTGCTGTCCTTGCTCACTGCAGATAGCTCTCGTTAGTTTTTGTAGCTGGATATCTTAGAACTTCTTCATGGTGTATTTTATTTCACGTACTTTGTTAGCAAAGCAAGAAATTTTGTTCAAGCTTAGAATACTAGAGATAAATATATTTTGTAATTAATTTACATACTAACAGTCTGAAAAGGAGTGACATTTACAGATCTAATGTGTATAATACTTTGCTTTGGGTGGTAAACCATCACTTCTCTTCTGAGTCTTTTGTCTTATTTTTCCCTTGAAAATGGTTGCTGGAATGTCAGAAGCAAAGAATTTTTTATTATTCTTAGTGTCTTGCAAAAACTCTTTTTCTTTGAAAAGCTTTGTATTCTATGCAGTAAAGAGTATAATTCTTTTAAGTTTTCAGATGTGGTTTCCCTACCTTGCAGAATATCTTTATATGTTATTCTGTGCCTTTATCTTTTTCCTCTCTGCTTTCAGCTATCATGACTTTAGAGTTATCAGAACCCTGCAACTCCTCCTCATATTTTCTTGAGAATAATATCTATCTTAATAACATAGTATAAATATGTGTCTGTAGCACAAGAAACACCACTAATTTGTAATACAGCTATTAACAGCATCATAAAAAGGCACTTGGAAGAATGAACTTTCTTCATTTTTTCAGAATGATTTATTAGTAATTCTGTAGTATGTGGAACTGGGCTTCATATTCTTTAACTAGAAAGCATTATTTTAATAAGATTAAAAAATGGTTACCTCAAAGGCTGTCATTTGAACTTTCCTGCTGCATGTCCAGTATGAGTTACCTTCTTTTAGGTCCCAAAGTAATGTTCAAACTTCATATATGTAATTCCAATATTTACTCTCAACTCAAAAATTCTTTGAATTGAGCATTAATTAATAGAGTGTCTTTTCCCAGAGTTGGGGAGAGAGCACCAAAAGATTTCAGTCATGTCTATTCAACTTCCTCTCCTCCACATTGGGAGAATGGGACTGGGAGGATGTGTTGACAATAATAGCTGACAATCAGGGGACTGACAAGTCTATACTGACCTTAATGGTTCTCTCTGGATACTACTGGCTGTAAGGCACTATTAAGTGGTGTAAGAAGCCCTACAGGCACAGGACTAGAATAGCTTTTCTACAAGCGAACATTAGGTGATTGCATGTCTTCTTTGTGACCGTTCACACTGTCAGTCACTTAGTTGCTGCTTCTTTTCATCTGTTCCAATTCTCTTTCCCAATGACTGAAGTGGCAAGCCTAATGGACATTCACTGGCTGTAGTTCAACACAGGTAACATAGAAATGAGTCCTAAAAGTGGTTTACTATTATCAAAGGATGTATGAGCACATACCAAGTAAATAGTTCATGCGTTAGTAATTATATGGAAAAGAATATATGAATATCATGGATTTCATTAAACACCAAAGCAATTTCTCCTTTCTACTTCTTGAGTGCAAACCAGAATCTGAACAGGTGTATTATGTTATGTTTACTACGCATAAGTGTTTAAATAATTTATAATCCATTTTGTAATATTAGTGAGGTCTTCTGTTGGGAGTTGCTTAAATAAAGGTACATTGTGACATTCTTCCTCCTCCCCCCTTTTATAATAAAAGCAGTAATCAAGCCTGAGGCAACTTAGCAGCAATGAAAGCTTACCTTACTGAGACAAATCTAAATGCACATGAAAATTAGGTGTGGCCTTCAGGTTATGACTGTTTAACATAACAGCCCATTATAGTGCTTAAGAGTGGCCTATTTACAACACTCATTATTTGTCTTTTCTAACCTGACATCGTGTTTATGTAACTTACTCTTTCTCTGCTGAATGGTTCCATGGATTCTCATGCTGATTCCATTTTCTTGCCTACAATAACTGATCTTTTAGTTGCTCCAGATCAATTTTCAGTAAATTTTCATAGTACCGTGCATCCATTTCCCCAGAGATACTGGATATCATTAACAGGTTTGCTGATGGCCGAATTCTGAATAGTAGGTATAGCAAGTGTCCAAATGAAGTGACAGTCTAATGCACTACCACACTGCATGCCAGCATGTCCACGCAGGTAAGTATTTAATCTTATAATCACTGTTTGCATATATATTTACTGAAATAATGTATGCTTTTTATACTGTATGTAACCTGTAAATGACCTACATGCATCTCTTCATTGTAGTACACTCTATGCTAACCTTAAAAGCTTTGACTGACTTGCCTAAACAAACTGTAAGAGCTCTGAGGGTCAGTTTTCCCTCCCTGTCATAGAGGATTCAAAGTGCTTCCCCCACTACACACATATATCTTACTAATGAGTCCAGAATTACCTCAGAAGAGATTCACTGTCAAGGTCACTAAACTTTATTTATGCTGCCACTTGTGTCTAGGAACATTACTGAAATTCTTAAAAAACAAATTCCTTCTCAGTACTCAACAGGGACATCAGCAGTAGCAACTGATGTAACCATCTGTCTATCTCAGGGGCACTTTTTTGGGGCCCCTTTTGCCGTGCTCTGAAAGACTCTGAAGACTGCCATATAAAACTTCAAAGTATAAAGCTGTCATTTATCGGGTATCACACACCAACGATACCTAGTATTAACAAGCCACTAGGCTAAGCGCTAACGTACTTATCACCGTAAGACACCCAATGTCTTTGCTAGCAGGCAGGAGTTAATCCAATAGGAAAGGGTTGGCATCTGGTGCTCCCTGAAATGGGGCTTCAGAGTTGTGGTGTTGTCTTATACTACTGTTTTTTCCTGTATAATTTTGTGCCATTCCATATTGTTTTGGGTTGTGTTTTTTTTTCTCTTGAATCCTTCTCTTGACACCTATTCCTTACTCAACAGGCTTACTTCTGTCTACCATATATTGCATGCTGCTACTCAACTGTACTTTCTCACAATTTCTCTAATCGCAAAACAGTTGTTTCAGAAGCCTTAGCCTTGGTTACACAGTTGTGCTGTACTAAAGTTAGGCCTTGGGTCACAGACAGCTGAACCGCAAGGTAGGCAATGAGGTTACATTAACCCCAACTATTAGGGACTCATCTGACTAGGTATATGAGTCACCCTTCTCCAGGGTGACCCATCTCTGGTAGCAGCACCTATGTGTTGCGGTTTTTCCCTAGAGTAGGGCACTACTGACTAATTTCTTTCCAACTAACTTTTGGGCAGGTTTTTTCTGTTTAGACACCTATATCCATGGCACAATGCATGATTGAATTCTCTGAAGCAACTCAAAATAATTTTTAAATATTTCTGAGAATAATTATCCCCCTTTATTTGTTTTCTTCCTGCCTACACAATTTGTAATAACATCAGACCCTCTTAAAAGAAATATGTCTTCTGGGCTTAAATTTGCTATTCTGTTACGGGAAAATACAATTTATGGAAACACTGATTTTGATGAATTTCCCAACAAGAAAGTTTTTGAAACCTAGCTGGGCTTTCTGGTCACTTGCAGAAATAAGGAAAATTATTAAAAGGTCCAGAAAATTGGATCACTTCAAAACAAAAATGTACCTGACACTATTTCGATGTTGAAGAATGACATATTTTGCCACCTCAAATTTTCTCACAGAATTAAATTGTCATTCTGCAGCCAGCTCTAGCCCGTAATACTTCACTTGAATAAAAAATTGTTTAATACTGCAAAGATAGATGTTTTCCTCTGGAAAATCTCTATAAACCTTTCTGTAAATTCCCTGCATTTCCTTCCATCTTTCTTCCTTTAAAAGTTCATTTGAAAGACTATCTGTCTCAGATAATTTATTCCTTCTCTTTTTATAGTGTTTGGGCACCTCCAAATCTAGCATATTTATCCACACAGCCCCTCCACAGAGAGGAAAAGGGAGTTTGAAAGCAGGTGCACAAAACATCTACAAAGAAACTGCAATGGCTCGGTCCTGTTTGTTACACTTTCACAACTACCTGTTATGCAAACCATTGTTAATCTGGGCAATGAATCTTCTCCCACTATAACACTAATGCTGGCCGACATTTTGCAATGGTAGTAATTATTAATAATTAAAAATTAATTAAGCCCAAAATATTTAAAATCAAACCTCAGTGTTCTGAAATGTTTGTGTACATTCACTTTTAGACTGAATGCGGTGCGTTTTCTTAAGGAAAAGACACATCTGTTTCTAAATGTGAAGATATAAAAATAAAGTTATTCCACATCCCACCTCCCTAGTGGGTAAGGGGAACTACAACGAACTACCAGTCATTCACCCTGTACCTCGTGCACAAAGCAATGACATTTCCCATTTTGTGGCATATGGTCACATATCTGTATGTGAAACTGCACAGAAAAATCTGTATCTATCATCACACCCAGTAAAATTGCTTTTAATAAATAAAACTTGCCATCTTGCTCCAAGGTGTGCTGTATGCTAGTGAGCTCAGCTTATATGTGAAGGGTTCATAAGAATGACAACTTATCTATTTTATTATGGCTCTTATTTCTATTTAAAAACTTTTGCTTCAACTGCAGTCCCACCATTTCTTCTTTCTGCCCTTTGTGCAAGCTGAACTTCAGAACTGAATTTGATAGTTCATGTAGTTAAGTAGTGAGTGGCTGATTGTAATGTAGGTCAAGGATGATTAACTTCTTCACTTGTTTTTTGACTTTAATCACTTTTCCAAGATTAATTACAAGAGGTGGTTATTAGCTAGTTTATTAAAAAAACCAAATCTCTGCAGAGAATGAATAGCCTTATATTTAAACAGCAGAATTGCAGATCAAGGAACTCCAAGTCTGTTGCCAGCTCTACCACAGTCTTATGCTAACATGAAGTAGTTAACAAAACAAAAGACACTGTATATACAAGCTTAGTGCGACTTCTGTTTTTTCTGGAAGGAATGGTTGACTTACAGTAGTAAACCCTTTCTTCTGCCCTTTGTCTTGCATAGGGATTTACTAACTTAATGGAGTGAATTCCATCCTCAGCAGCAGTGAATACTACTGGCTGCACAGATAACTCCTGCCTTCAGAAGGGCTAACCTATCCGTCATTCTTAATGCTTTCTGATGCATAGTGTACATTTCTGCTCCCTAAACTCCGACTCTGATCTCATGCTTTCATCCACTCCTATTTCCTTCCCTGCACATTTCCTAAATAGTAACTATGTGTAGTTCCAGTACCTGCCCACTCACTTTTGGTCTGGTGGTCTCTAGGAAGTTTTAATAGATCTGTGGAAGATCTGTGTCTCTGGGTGGTACTGGCAGGATCACACAACCAAGTCCTCTTTTGTACTGTTTGTGGCAGGCCATTTGGGAATTTTAGATGAATTCTGCTTTGGCCACAGACTTCTTCAGGAAAGGGACTTCTACTATATGTTCAGCATCAAGTCAAAAATTAAACAGTGAACTTAGCTGTTGCCTCAAGTTAACACTGTGCTATAAAACCATGTTCACACAAGTATACTTTGAATCCACAATGTTTTATACAATTTATAGTAGTGAAGGCCCTGCTCTATGTGGAAAATTTAGCATAAATTTTAAATATTGTACAGTTTTTCTCTTGGAAGGACTTAATTTTCAAAAGGCAGAAAGGAACAATTGGCCCACATCAGGTGCCATAAGATGGCTGGTTATCCAGAACTTTTAAGAAATTTTAGCAATAGAAGATAAGATAAAATGAGAACTTAAGTAACTCTTCAAGAAATAGAAAACACTATAAATCACCTAAACAATACATTGCCAAATTAATCTGTATTGGTTAAGTTCCTGCTCTCCACTCCCCTCCCCACCGCCAGTTTGTTGCTTTTAGATGTGCCATGCTCCAAAAAAAATGTGGACAAAACATTGTCCTGTTTTTGATTCAGTCCTTCCGAAGGAGTCAATAGACATAAGAAATATAGCCATTTCTTTGTTACTATCAAGGCTGTTTTGTTTACTAGTGTTATCATATATGTTTAATGAACTTTTAGAACTCTTATCACAACACTTTTCAGTTCAGAATAAGGGCAAGTTTGGTTCCTGTTGCAGAGCATATGGTAGGAATAAATGATTTTGTTTGAAACTATTTCCTTATAGAATGTGTCAGGGCTCAGAAGTAATTCAGTTGGGCAACATATATGCCTTCTATTTTATAGCAGAGTGTTATCTGAGACTAAGACAGATGCAGTAGATAATGCTGCAATATTCAAACAAGTACTCAACAGCTGAAATCAGGTAATGCTACCACTGCATAGAAAAGGAAGAAAATCTAGAAGACTTGCAGACAAAATCAAATGCTTCCTCAGTAAGAGAACTGCCTTGCCTCTTCTCTATTTAAATGAGCCAAAAAACATTCAACAAGCCAACCCTCTTATAATATAAAAACAGAGCAGGTGGCAAAGTATAAGTTGGTTTAGTTTCAATTAGCAAATGGTTACCAGGTGTCTTAAGCCAATTAAAAGGGAAAGAGTAGGGTGGCATGCTACTTATTCTGTAAGTTAAAAAAGAGATGCTTCAAGTTTCTGTTTAATGCATATGAAAATTCAAATAAGGGGGTTGTTTTGTTTTTGTTTTAATTGTAGTAGAAACTCTTCTTTCTGTTTGAAATACATTATGGAAGGAAGGCCTGGCCTTCATGAGATGAGTGAGCTGTAGTCAGGAACCAAAAAACGATGAGAAGTTTCCTGCTAATGATATGTGAGAAAGGGTTAGTACAGACTTGCCCTGGGGATTAACTTTTTATTTGGAGTATAATGTGGTGAAACTGACACAGTGGATCTGGTATTTATGAGGTGGGTGAGTGGTGGCTGTGATCCTGAAGAAGGAATGAGAAATTTCAAGAGTGAATTAAAAAGGCTTTCTTGAAGGTAGCGGTACTTAAGAAAGTATGCAATAAAGAAGCTTTGGTTTTGTAGGTATGTCTTCTAGTACTGAATTGGTTTTGGCTGGTGTTCTGCTAGGCTGTGAACTGATTTTTTAATTTTTTTTTTCCTTGTTCAAATGATCCTAGGCTGAGAAAAATAAACACAACTTTCTCGGTGTGGAATCTTTTTGAAGTTGAGGAAGAAATCTGAAGTTCATGGTTGTAAACTTTTAACTGCTATTGTACTCCTAAAAACACAAGCAGGTTTCATGGGTTTGTGTTTTTTAGTTGTATACTTGCATGAGGAGCTAAATTTGCAAATGTCTGTGACTATAAAATACTTGTGCAAATACTCAGTCTTACTAGTTGATTACTTGTAGGTCTTCATAGAGAAGTTCTCTGTAGCGCATGCTATATTTAATTTGCCCTTTTTTTCTATATTCATTTACTCTGATGTCTAAACATTATCTAAACAAATTCCCAACTGGCTGTGTCTGCTGTGCTATCACTGTGTTTAGAAACACATGGTTTTAAACAGGAATGTAAGAATTAATCTCTACTAAATGGCTTTATGGCTCTGAATAAATAGCTTGGATCTAGATCTAGAAAAAGACTTATGTAACTATATACTCCCCAGCTGGCCTCATAGAGGCTAAAGACAATAGTGCTTAACTGGTTGAGTTTGGATATATTTACTAGCACTTGGACGCTGTTGGTTGTGAGCTACCTTTGTACACCTGGCAATCATAGAGACAATATGCTGAAGCCCTTATGTCCTGCTGCAGCAGGGTAGCTCCCACAGCTCTGTGCTCAACTCAATATGTAGCAGTCTGTCTCTAATGCTGACAGATGCATCCCTAAGGGAACTTGTTTTTAGGAAAACATGCATTTATACATTATTTATTGGAAAATAAGGGAATACCTTAAGTCCTTTGACTAAAATTCCTGCCATATCCACACATACTGGATGAAAAATTATTTAAAAGAGAGCAATGACTAATTTTAACTAGGCTACATGATAATAATAAACATAATAAAATAATACACCTTTTAAAAAATGTAGTTCTGTGAATACATTCCTGACACTGTGAAAATATGGTCAGCCATGCTGCAGAGCTGATGAGGTTGGTAGAGGTGGATGAGCAGTTCTCTGAGTTATCACTAGCCACAACTGATGCTTCTTCTCTGCCTTGCCTACTCTGCTGTTTTTTCTACATGTGAAACAGCATGCTTCCATTTGAAACAGAAGAAACATTTAGCTGTATTGGAGGATTAAACTATGTGGGAGATAGATAACCACTTTGAAGGGGTTATTGTTGTTCCTTTACAGCCCCATATTTTTTTAATCACAAATTTAACTTCAGTTCATGTTGTGATATATTTTCGTTACAAACTGATCTACTCTCTTTAGAACAAACTTCAACCACTCTTGCTGCACATTCTTATAACATATTCTTATTTACTGCAAGCTCATTTTCCCTTTGCTGTTCTTCAGCAAGTTGGTTTCATTCATCTTGCTTTAACTCTACGTGAATCCATGTTCTAGAGTATGTCTCCAATTCATCAAATGCAACAGTTTGTCCAAGAATTACTACTTGAGGTTTGTTTTTCAGAGCTTTAAAAGTTTCATTCCTTCCAAACACCATTTTGTTGTATTATTAGTTCTCAAGTCCCACGCTGCAAGAATGTATTCAAGCGCACCTTGCATTTTGAAGCTCTTGCAAAAATTCATGCATTGATGATTTGTCAATCACTTTAAGTAAACACATCAATGATTGTTGTAAATAAATAATCCAAAAATTAGCAATTACTCCTTGGTCTTAGCAGTTGCAAAAGTGAGGTAGTATTTGGCAAAAACACAAGTAGAATGTTTGGATGCAAATCACAAAGATAAGATAGATGCCTTGGTGCATTAACTAGAATCAGCAAAGCTTTAAATATCAGGCTATTCACATAGCAATGCTGTGTAGTATTGTAGCTAAAGCAGTCTATTAAGCAGTCTTTTGTAACTTGGAAATTAAGCTGGGTCTTTGTGTTCAATTGCTAGTGAACAGACAAGTGCGTAAGCTTAAACCTTTATCCACCCTTCAATTTTATAAATGGTAAACTAATACCATTAGGACTATACTCAAAAGTTACCAGTAGCATTGCTGCACAATATTCAAGGCCATAAAGACCGTTCAGCTTTAGTTTTGAAGTTTACATTTCTCAGTGACAAAGGTTTTGCATGGTACATGTATCCAAAAGTCCTCTCAATCATATTCAATATCTGTTGTCATCTGCAGCATCTAATCCTATCTTTCAAATAATCAGCAAAAGCAGATAGACTGTTGCAACTGGCACTTTTTGACTGCACTGTAAAAGCAGCTATGAAAAGACAGTCTCTCCTAAAGTTTCTCTAATCATCCTTTACTGACTTCAAAATCCTCGGTCATCCAAGTGCTACTATATTGTTAATGTAGTTAAGACTAAACTTTCAATGCTTCTGCCAAATCAAAGTAGAACTTAATAGCACAAAGTTCTACATTTCCTCTGCTGTCCATGGTGAAAGTTTTTGTTGCTTTAACAACAAAAGGTTACACATGTGGTTGAGTACTTTCATGGCTGGATCACTGTTTTGCACTGAAATCTTTCTCCAGGGATTCAGTGTTTACCGTATTGATCTTATGCTAGATTTGGTCACATTATGACGAATGGCAGGAGTAGATGATGTTTCACTGTTCACAAGACTCTGCAGCATTTCCAGCTTTGTTTCTAATAATGGTTATGGCTTTTGTTAGTATTATCTGTTGGGGTTGACACACACCTCTCTTCTTGTCATATTTCTGGTTTTAGGAGTGCTTTACACTGAGATACTGCAAAGCAGTGACTATCTCCTGGAATATATACAGTCAACTTGAACACCAAGTGTTTAAGTTTGTATTTTACCTGCAGTGCTGTTCATATTCTACCTGACGTACATGTCCACTGCCTTTTGTGATGCCTTATTTTTTTACTCTTACTTTGTTTGGAATATTTTTTCCTAAACAGCTCATGTGCGAATCCTTGTCAAGACTTGCTGTTCTTTTCTCTGTGTTAAAAATATTGCACATGTGGTAAATCAGCAATAGGAACTGTTTTTCGAAAGGGACTTATGTACTTAAGCAGCTTTAGGCCTAGCTGGATTAGTCCAAAAGTCAAGTGGACTAAACATATAACCATCTACACTGCTGCAGCTGAATTCATGCTGACACAGTTCTGTGGTATCAATCACTGCCTTGGGGAAAGGTAATTGAGAAGGTGTGGGAAGACACTTTAAATTTCAAAATTACTTGTTTGCTGAGTCTGCAGTAGCAAAATGCTGTGAGAGGTAAATTGAAAACTGAAGATCTTTAGAGGGGGTGAGGGCGGGAAAGGAGCTGGTAGTTGTTAATGTTATCTATGACTTAATCTATTATTTCATTAGTAGTGTTGATCTGTTTTTGTGTCCTGAACTGTGAGAGATGATGCTGGAGTGATTCCTCTCTTACCATAACTGGCCAACTCTACTCCAACTGGCGGCTGGTCACTAGCGGTGTTCCCCAGGGCTCAGTTCTGGGGCCGGTGCTGTTCAATATTTTTATAGATGATCTAGACATAGGGATTGAGTGAACCCTCAGTAAATTTGCAGATGACACCAAGCTGGGTGGGAGTGTCGATCTGCTGGAGGGTAGGAAGGCCCTACAGGGGGATCTGGATAGGTTAGATAGATGGGCCGAGACCAACGGCATGAGGTTCAACAAGAACAAGTGCCGGGTCTTACACTTCGGCCACAACAGCCCCATGCAGCGCTACAGGCTGGGGAAGAGTAGTTAGAAAGCGGCCCGGCGGAAAGAGACCTGGGGGTGCTGATGGACAGCCGGCTAAACATGAGCCAGCAGTGTGCCCAGGTGGCCAAGAAGGCCAATGGCATCCTGGCCTCTATTAGGAATAGTGTAGCCAGACAGTCGAGGGAAGTGATCATCCCTCTGTTCTCAGCACTGGTGAGGCCGCACCTTGAATCCTGTGTCCAGTTCTGTGCCTCGCACTTCAAGAAAGATGTTGAGGTGTTGGAGCGAGTCCAGAGGAGGGCGACCAAGCTGGTGAAGGCTCTGGAGGGTATGACCTATGAGGAATGGCTGAGGGAGCTGGGGTTGTTTAGCCTGGAGAAGAGGAGGCTCAGAGGTGACCTTATTGCAGTCTACAACTACCTGAAGGGAGGCTGTAGTGGAGTGAGAGTCGGCCTCTTCTCCCAGGCAACTAGCGATAGGACAAGCGGACATAGCCTCAAGCTTCGCCAGGGGAGGTTCAGGTTAGACATTAGGAAGCATTTCTTCTGAGAAAGGGTCATTAGACATTGGAACGGGCTGCCCAGGGAGGTGGTGGAGTCACCATCTCTGGATGTGTTTAAGAAAAGACTGTACATGGCACTTAGTGCCATGGTCTAGTTGACAGGGTGGTGTCAGGGCAATGGTTGGACTCGATGATCCCAGATGTCTCTTCCAACCTGATTGATTCTGTGATAACTGGAGGGCTACAACTGGAGATGCACTTTCTTATTTGTGCTACCTCCTGCTAACATTCATGGATGTTGGATGTATGCTCTTTATTATTCTTTAAATCTCTACCTAGTGCTCAAGGTTACCCTCTTTTAGGGACCAGTAACACCATTTCATGGTTTTGCTTACTCTGGGGGTGGGTAGGGGGATGAGGTGGAGAGAGGGTGGCTTCTACTTCCATCCTGGCTTTATATTTTTTTGTTCATACTACATCATTATCACACATAAATATAAATACAGTGCAAAATTTAATTTCATAAAAATTATGGTTGGTCACAGAGGTTAGAGGGTTGCTTCTGAAGTTCTCAGCTATATTTTAAGCATGTCTAAACGTACTTGCTCCTTTATGCAACAGCTTGCTGGAATACTGGAGTCACTTCAGTGTGTACAAGTTAAGAACACATTACCTGAAGAACCAGACCTGCCAGATCTGATGAGGGCTTAAATATAGCAACATTTTTGCACAAATGAGTAGAAAAAAAAATCCTGGAAAACATAGCATAATGACAACCTAGTGATATGCAAGTCCTTTTGTTGCTCTGGTTCTTAGCACTCTTGTGCTTCTGCTTCCTATCTTTAAATAAAGATGATGATGATAATCTTGGTGTGAGTTATATTATAACGGGAATAAATGCATTACACAAAATGAGTAAATCCATCTAGACTGCGAAGATATTTTTGTGAGGGCTGTGTGGGAAATGGGGATAAGAGAGTTGATTCTTAAGAGCAGTTGAGATGACTTCTCTATCTACAGTTACATAATACAGTTAAATGAGAAAATGCAGGATCTGCTAACATTGTAGCTTTTGAGGACAACACTACAGTTTTCTGTTGAAAACACGTTCTTCAGCTTCCTTTATTCAAGGAATTTCTGTCCCTCTTCCCCCACGCCCAAGGCAAATATGAGTTTTTTTCTAATAAAATGTTTAATATAAGCGGTTTAAATAGGACACATCTTAGTCTTGCACACTTTATCTTTGTGTCAAATTTTGGAAAATACTGTGAGGATTCTCAGTGAGATATACATTAATAGTTAGTTTTTCATCTCACTTTGAAGACTATTTTGCTCATAACTGTACAAACACTTCAGCCAGTGTTTGTATGATGTCTGCTGATCCTGTTACTTAATAGTGATCACAGTAAAAAGGAAAGCTTACAGTGTTCTGAAATTCACATTATGTTTGTACTACGATATCCATGTGCATGGCTCTTGCTGACTCGTGTCACCAAAGGGGCTTCTGTGTTAATAGTGATGTGACTAAAAAGGTCCTGATCTGGCAGAAACAGCAGAGAATGGAGCAAGACAGCTTCTTACAAAACTTAATTCTTCAGGAGGGCTCCAGATATGTAAAAGAGCTTTAGAATCAGTACTGCTAGTACATTTGTAAGTGTTCTTAGAGTATATGTTTTTAACGATTGATGAGATAATTGTTAGGTGACAGGCTAGCTGATGTATTAGCTTAGCTTTGCTTTGCCAGAAGGCTTAAATTCTGGCAGGAAACCCTGTTGTTTTGTTTTGTTTTTTTTTTTCCTGAGGTCGTACAGGCTGTTGGAGTGTTGGGAGGTGGTAAGGAGCATCTGATGAGATAGCCACTGCTTCTTTTCTCAGATTCATTCTCAACAGCTAGCAGAAGTTGCTTAGGAGGAAGTGGGATGGGAAAGGATAACTTCTCTGAGGACTGGATGATGCTAAGGAGTTAGATAGGGAAGGGGAGGAAGTTAAATGTAATGTTTTAAGTGTATAAAGATGGGATCTTACCAAAGTTCATTAATGTTAATAGAAGGTGTTAGGGGAGGAGGTTTGCGATGTGTGGTTTGTGTGGGGGTATTTTGTTTTGTTTTAAACTTCAATGAGCTTTTAAAGAAATCCAGAACTAGTTTGAAACTTTAAAACAAATAGGATTGGGTACAGGTGGAAATCAGTTATCTGACTTCAGATAAACAGACAAGTTGCAGACTTTCAGCTGTGAATCCGGATAAATGACATAGTAAAGGATAACAAGCTCTAGTTAGAGCAGCCTGTTTTACCCCAAGTAACTTTCTGGATAGCAACCATACCAAAGGGAGGAAAAGTTGGAGGATAGTAACTAGCAGTGTGTCCCAAGGGGTAAATACTAGGTCCAGTCCTGTTCACTGTCTTCATTAATGATCAGGAAAATGGGACAGAGTGTACCCTCAGCCAGAGTTAGCAGTCTTAGCCAGAGTTGTGACTAGATCAATGAAAATTTTCTAATTCTTGTCTCATCCTATCTTTTTTGATTGCTTCCTAAATAAAGGTTTCATTATGCAGACAACTTTATTCTGAAGACAACAAAAGTTAGTGTTGTCTGTCTCCAAAATAGAACATGGAAATCCCTAGTTTCTAATTTTTAGAATTAAGAAACCTTGCAATGTTACACCATGGAGCCTAACCTCTGATGGATTCTTAATAACTTGATGGACCATTTTAGAGGTGCTGATGGCCCAAGACACTTAAATAATCCCACTTCAAAGTAAGCTGCTTTCATAACAGCATGCTGAATTCCAATTAACTAAATTGAAAGAGAGATAGGATTCCTAAGAGCAAACCAGATTCAATGTAACTTTGTGTCATAAGACTGCATTTTATATCCATTCATGTTTTTCTGGCAATATGCTATGAGTTTATGTAATTATAATCTGTCTTGACACTGTTTTCAAAAATACTTCTTTCAAAACGTTGCTTCCTATCTATGGAAAAGAAGCAGTCTCTGATCATTATACTCAAAGCAGATAATGTTCTAGACTAGTTAAGCTTACCTGGAATTTGTATGAAAATTGAACTTAAATTATATTGCATAAATAAATATTCATAGAATCATAAAATGGTTTGGTTTGGAAGGGATCTTAAAGATCATCTACTTCCAAACCCCCTGACATGGGCAGGGACACCTTTCCACGAGGCTGCTCAAAACCCCATCCAATCTGGCCTTGAACACTTCCAGGGAAGTGTTGATATTGGCAGAAATATTCTTCTGATATTGATTTCAGTATAGTCTGGATATATAGTTTATGACTTGATTTTCAAAGTTTTTAAAGAGTTGCATGAAATCCTCCAAAATATGCAGACCTCACGCAGAGAATAAAGGGCCTTTTGTTAGCTAAATTCTGCAAGTTCACTGCAGATAGATGAGCACGGGTTTACAAATTTCTAACAAGCCTTTGCATGAACTTTGACTTTCATGTGAAAATCCTTAGGAAACTGATGTTAAGCCCATTGAAATATTAACTTCCATGTTGTTTTCTAGTTTGACTTTGACATACCTTCAGCAACATACCCTGTACTTGAATCAATCCTGATAAGTTCAGCTGCAGTCAGATTTGACAAGACATTATATGCCTGTATCTCGTTTATATTGCCATTTGTCAGTTGTATGCCTCTTTTAACCACAGAAAATGGGGGGAAGTCTCTAGGGGTCTTCACACTTTCCATGGCTTTTTTTTTTTCCCCCTCTCCTTCTTGATTTTGAAACAGCTTAATCTATGTCAATTTTATAAAATCTTCTCAAATTGAATTGTTCAATGTACATACTGGTGACATTTTCTTGTGTACTGAAGTTTGCATGTCAGTCCTCATCAAAGGCCACATTCTTAGACACATAGAATCATTGAATTGTTTTGGTTGGAATAAGATAGAGTCCAACCATTAACCTAACACTACCAAGTCCACCACTAAACCATATCCCTAAGCACAACATCTGCATGTCTTTTAAATACCTCCAGGAATGGTGACTCAACTGCTTCCCTGGACAGCCTGTTCCAATGCTTGATAACCCTTCCAGTGAAGAAATTTTTCCTAATATCCAGTTTAAACCTCCCCTGGCTTAACTTGAGGCCATTTCCTCTCGTCCTATCACTTGTTACCTGGGGACAAGAGACTAACACCGCCATCACTACATCCTCCTTTCAGGTAGTTGTAGAGAGCAATAAGGTCTCCCCTCAGCCTCCTTTTCTCTAGGCTAAACAACCCCAGTTCCCTCAGCCGCCCCTCATAAGGTTTGTTCTCTAGACCCTTCACCAGCTTCATTGCCCTTCTTTGGACTTGCTCCAGCATCTCAATGTCTGTCTTGTAGTGAGAGGCCCAAAACTGAACACATATCTTGTGCTTCTGAGAACTTAATGTACAAGAGGCTCTATCTTAAACTCAGGAAATCTTGGGGTGTTAACCATTTTAATTCCAACTGGAATGGAACTAGAAAAGCAACCGCATATGTACAATGTAGTAGAAGGGCTGACTTTTTAATTGCTGATGTAAAGCGGAAAGGTGTCCTCACTCTCTGTTCCATATATAGTTTGCAAGGAATGCATAAAATTAATTCCAAGATAATGTTCACATTTTACTGTTATCAACAAGCCATTACATTGCAAACATTTTTAATGACCTCTTCATGTACTTATTAAGAGGTACGTTTTGCTGTGAAGCTTAGCTGAAATATTCATGGAAACATTTTCACTGAAGATACTTCTAGTTGTCATTTTTTAATTATAGAAAACAATGAGCTATAGAAGCTGTAACTTTTTCTTGGGGTTGGGGGACAGAAGGAGGGAATAACCCAGCCCTTAAAATAAATAAATGAAAAATAGTGCTTTCAATAAAAGAAGGATAAATAAGAACAGGTTTGCACCTTAAAAATTTAATTACAAAAACCCCTTTTTCCTGCAGTCACTGTACTCTTAAGAATTAGTCTTCTGGACACTTTTAGAACCCCCTAATGATATTGGTACAATATCATGACATTGTACCAAAAAAAACCAAAAGACTGGAAAAATTTATTCCAATTTCCTTCCTCCTATCTAACTCAGTGTTTAACCTCGTTCACCAACAGAATGTCCCTTTATGTTCTTTGGCTGTTTTATACAAGCTGAAGCATTCAGCAGCAAAGATGGGTGAAGGCACCCAGCAGTGTGAGGATGGGCTTGTTTTGGGCTGCATATGTATGCCTGTAGATTTCCTGAGTTGTGTATGGCGTAGTTTAGATGAAATCACAACTTGCACTCATGAGCCAGAAGAAGAACAAAGACTGAGAAGTATTCAGAAAGAGAGGCAGTGCAAGAACCAATGGTGAGCCTTGTTCATGTTTAAGAGACATGTGGAAAACACAGGAAATGGGATATCTGAGCACGCTTTGCATATTATGCATGAAGAAGGACATGCTTGGTAAGACAGGATTGAGAAGATGAGGCAGTGCATTGAACTTGAGGTCAAATTTGTGGAGGTGGGATCACTTAGTAGGATGGTCAGGGCATTGCTTTAGAGAGATCTACAGTGTGCACTATGAAGGTGGGCAGTTACCATAAGAAAGCTTCAAAATACTGTTTTGAGGAGCAGAAGCTTTGGACATTCCTTGCTTAGCACTTCAGATTGGTGGTTAGGTTTAAAATGGCGGGGGGGGAAGTATCCATCACTGTCTTCAATCCTAGTTAATACAAAAGCAAGAACACCTTAACTATTTTCTGCTATCAATCTCCCACATTACATTCATTGTAAGGCCTCTTTAAAACAAATAAAAAAAAACAGTTTGCAGCCTGATGAAAGTTATTGTATTATGATATAGTTGTTTTCATTATGGTTTTTCAAGACTTGCTATTAGAGCTGATTCTTACTAATGAATCACTGTTCCTCAGGTACTCTGGAGGGTGAAAAAAAGTCATATCATGTTGAGGAAAAAAATAAGAATACTTATTTTTTCTAGAGTAGAAATTGGTGAACAAGCAGACTGATTTAGAGATGCTGAGATATATTCTTTCCACTTGAATACATACAGATTAGTCTGAAGATTGAATACAGGTTAGTTTGAAGCTAATGTCTCCCTCCTGAGGTATAGTGATCTCTCATGGGAATTGTAATTAGAGTTCCTAGTGATCCATTTCCTTTTGTAGGCTGGGTATCTGACAAGAGAAATCCTAGTTTTGTCCAGATCCAATCTGCATTTCCTTAACTGACCACAGAGTTGTTTATAGCTGTGGGGTTTCCAGTGCCAAGCATGTCTCATCCCATTCCTGTACAAGAGGTATACCTACACCTCAACATATCTCCACTTGTCAAGGCCTCTGCTGTCATACCAGGCCTCTTTTCTCTACACTATGTTATGTTAGTTGTAGAATGGGATATTTGCAAAGAACAAATGTTTGTTACGACTATCTATATAAAGCTGTTATTGTACAGTATAAAGACAAACAGAAGCGAAGCAAGGCAAATCAGCAATACACACCTGATTAATCAAAAAAAAAAAAAAAATGTCACAGCTAAGCCAAGTGAAAGAATGCTGCAGGCAGGTCAAGAAAAGGTCAAACATAGCAGCTGTGACAAAGTTCAGACCTGAGGCCTTGCAAACTCAGTACGCATCTTGTGGTCAGTTGCTGGCAATGATAATACCATATTACAGGGCTACCCAACTGCAAGATCTAACATCTGAATGAACAGCCTACCCTTATTCCCTTCACTGTGCTCCAGACACACGCAGTTCAGAAGTTGGACTCTTCCCAGTGACAAAGAAATGTCCTAAATGGTGGAGCCTCCCTGGCACAGCTGTTCAAGTTACAGGTGTGGCCTCCTTTGTATGTTTCTGCACTGATCAAAAGACAAGGTACCAACCAGAGCACCTAGGCATCTTAAACTTATTTCTCTTTCTTGAGCTTTCCTGGAAAATAGCTGGGCAACAGCTGCTTTATTTTTTTTTCAGTCCTCAGCTTAAGTCTAAAATGTAAATGGCAACCATGGTAAGGTGCAGGAGCACAGACAGATCAGACCTATCTTTAGGAAACGTGGACACCAGATCTGGCTCTGACTTAGCTCTCTCTGGATTCAATACACCTGCATTATCTTAGTGTGATGTTAAATACAGGTTTGTACTTGTTTTGGCTTTGGTGGTTTGCTTTATGTAAAAGGACCTTTGTAGAGAAACTTGCTGTTATTTGGCCAAATTTTCATTATCTTTAAAAGCAGGAAGTGAGCATAACTCTACCAGTCTGTACAGTAAGGCTTACATCAATGTGCAAACTCCTCATTGTTTTAGAAGTTTATATTAGCTGAGAGAAGGGAATAGAATTTTAGTTCTTTTTAATAAGCAGAAATGTCACAGCCACAACTTAATGGCAGAACGCCCTCTTTTGCAGATAGAAGTCTATCAGTCTTTATCATACTGAGCTATTTGGATAAGCATAGGTAGCTAAAACTGGGGACAATGTTAATTTTATATCAAATTGGAGGAAAAAAATTTTTTTTTTTTTAAAAAAAGCCAAAACACAAAAACACCTTGCTGCTAAAAAAGTTTTCCAAATGTATATTGACATATACTTTTTCTCATCTCAATCATTCTTCTGTGAAATATCTGATGATAAACAATTTTAGAACAATACACTCATTAGCACATAATGTGTTAAATAAGTAATTCTAATGGCAGTTACAGAGATTAGACTTTCATGCATGTTTAATTAAAAATGTAAGGATTTAAAAATGTAAATTAGAGATTAGTGAATACTCATGCAGTAATATCTTAGCTAATCTAAGAAATCTATTAAAATCAGATCAACATACAAGGAAAAAAAGGGACAAACACAAGGAAAAAAAACCCAAACTATTCTTTGCCATAAAATGAGTTAGCAATCCAGACAGGTTCATTTCAAACTTCATTAGATAGCTATAATACTATTAGATTACTTGAAGTGATATTTATACTTTACAGGGCTTCTTAGTAGCCTTATACAACTTTTCTAAAGGTGATTTATACCTACAGAAAAAGATTTTACATTTAAATATTCTTAAAGTGTACTAGGGAGTTAATGGTTAGTAACTCATTTCACTCAAGCATTCTGCATATAAATGCACTTTGTAACAGTTTGTTAGTTAAAAACTCCTTCTATACAGCTTTTTTTAAAAGTAGATTCCTCTTAGGAAACAGACTCTACCGGTGAAAATGGTGCTCATGTAGGGATACTCTCTTTGAGTTTAGACAGCCATAATAAAATGGCTGAAGTATTCAGTACTTCCTCCTTAGAAAAGAGGTGGACAAAATTGTCTATACTTTTACTGTATCAATCATTAACTCAATAACTGGGTTTCAAACTTGCTAGGTGTGTTTGTGCTTTTGTTCATCCTTGCTTCTTTGAAACAACAGGAACTTTGCTATTGCCTGCAGTGCAGAGACCCCTTAAGTCACATAACTTTGCGAATACAACAAACGTTAAGAGCTGTCCAAGAGAGTGTATCTAAATACTACCATATCTAATATAGCAGAACTCTCAGCATGGAATTTTCTACTTGTGTCTCCTCCTTTGTGATGAACCTGGTTTGTGGTTTTTTTTGAGTAGACAACTAGGTCTTCACACATGGCTTCTTCCCACCTGCATAGTAGCCCAGTCTAAAGCAATCTTTCTTGCCGTGTTCCTGGATACTTACGCTATTGTTTTTGTTGCAGATATCAGAAATTGTACATTATAAGGGAATTCAGAAGGCCATGCTGTGTTATGAAAAACACTAATATGAAGACATATTGCATTATTTTAGCTGGTTCTTATCTGTATCATGATCAAATCTTACCTGCTTTTTAAGCTTGCTGGAAGGTAATCTTCTGCAACTACAAATTAGTATAAATACAAGTGAACTGAGGCTAATGTATTCAGAGAGCAACCCAGACAGATTTAATGCTACCCATGAGGACAGCTTCAAGCCTAGTTGCACAAAGGAAAAAAATAACTTTTCTTAAACATCGAGGGTTTAACATAACTCAAGTCAATGTCTTACCCTTTGTTAACAGGCTATCATAACATGGCATCAGAGGGTTCTTATGAGATAGCAGTACTGTTTTTTGATGGATATTCACTATGATATTTAGTATTGCTTATCAGTGTTCATCTAGCATGATTCTGTTGGATCTCACACTGTGGGCACATACTCTGGGCTGGAACCCTAAATATTTGCAGTCTTTGTTTTGCTGACCTCTACCCTTGCTCATTCAATTCTGCTCCTGCGGGAGGAAAAAAAATAAATCTGTTAACGTCTTCTACATCATTCATATTCTGACCTTAGATTTTGTTTCCAGAATTTCAAATGCTTAGGGTGGAGGTGGGGTGGGAGTAGGGGAGGTATGTGGAATCCTACTTTGTATGACCGCCATGCAGTCGCTAAAACAAACCCATATTTTTTCACTGCTGCAATGTCACACTGAAGGTTTAAAGTATTATAACTGCTTGTAGTCCAGTAGTGTATTGTCATTATCGTAATTTGTATAGCTCTGTTAAAACTGTTAATATATACAATTATAACTAAATATATAAATATAGTACAATATATGCTAAGTAAAAACTATCAATGTTGTAGTCATAATAGTATTTTGAAAATACTTTTTTTAATGCAAGTTCAAGGCAGTTTAATTAGAGTTCAAATGTAGAATACAAGTAGTCAGCCTTGAATTTCCTCCTGTTCTGTTACTGTGTGTAGCTCATGTAAGAAACATAGTGAAGTAAGGTGTTGCAATGCAAAATAAGGTTCTCATTCACCAGTGGTTCTATATCCGATACAAACACCTAATGGAAAGACCCTAATTCCACTACTCAAGATAATGCTTCTTTCCACACATTCTAATAATATTTCTGATGGAAGTTTTATGTGACCAGGTCTTTACACTTTAAAATGAACTCGCTTGGACCACTTGCTAACTATCAAGTGTTTTCAGTCACAGATCTCTAAAGGTTAAAGCAGCCTGGAGAGACTGATTACTCCCAAATACAGGCTTGGGCTTGCTCAGAAAGTGATCTGTCTCCTTTTCAAACTTCCCTATCTTTGTGGGTGACACTTGTTATAACTGCTTCTGGATAAAAGATATGAGTGCAAATGCTTTTGTTTTTTTCCTGCTTCAGAAGAAAAATAAAAAAATGAAATAGGTCTCTAAAGGTCATTGTCATCTTTCTGGTCCTTTACAAGATTCTAATTTCATTAGAAGTGGAGATAGCTTTGAATTCAGGATCCCATCAGCTAGGAATCCATTATGGTTAATGATGTAAAAATTCGGGCTGGAGGTGGTCAGGTGAAAACGGCAGCAACCTACTGCCTTAATCTGTCCCTCAGATTTTACAGGTATCCCATGTATGCTTCTGTCTGTACCCACACAACTTAATGCTTTGTAACTTTGGTGTCCTGACTTTCTGCAGTGAAGGTGTTACACGGTTGCTCTTTTTTCTTTTCTGGGTTTGATGGGCTTGGGCAAGCGTTTCTGTGGCCCCTGGGCAGAGATGGACACTCTGCTGGCTCTTCCCTTCAGAGCGTGGAAATGTTGCAAATAAGCAACTTACTGGAAAAGACCTTTTAATGTTCAATGCAGTAGTTAAATAACAGAGATTACAGGAAGCTTTTTTCCTAGGTAAAGCAGTTACTAGAGCATTACAGAAATTACGCAGGTGCTATAGCCTTCTTGGGACCTTAAACATCAGGCTACCTGTGTGAGAGCTTTCTCAGGGGATAGAAATGCAGTTCTTAAGGTTTGGGTTTTTTTTATCATTATTCTTTACATTTATATTAAGGAACTACTTGATGTTTGGGTAAATTTGAAACTGTCAGGATCCCTACCACCTTGCTAATGGCCTTTGCTAGGGCATTGCTTTGGCAAATGTTTTGTGACTGTAGGGGTTGTGGACTGAGGGTTATTCAAGTGAAAATTTGTATTTTGACTAATTGCAAAATCGGCTCTGGGCTTTCTAACAGTTCTCAATCTCTTTCTCCATTGACTTTTCTATCAGTTTTGTTTGACTTCTGAACAAAGTCTTTATTCCTAATTTGATGACAAGATGTAATTCAGTGAAGAAAGTCCAAATGAGGTTTTCTGTCATGAGATGCTAATGAAGTAGTGTGGGGCCATAGCTGGGTCAGAGCTTTACAGAACACCTGTATAGACCTCTTTATAATAAACTCCCCAAAGGAGACTGAAGGGCTTTCAAGATTAATGTAACTCAGCTTAAAAGTACTCTTAATACTTTTTAAATGGAGGCAACTAAGTGATTGGGTCAGACAGGACAGAAATTCAGAAGTCAAATAATCATATTTATCTGCTCACTTTGCCTTTACAAGTGAGTCACTATTTTCAGGCTTGGCTTCAGGCTATGCATTAACTTCTTGATCTGCAGCAAAGTGAAGAATTTCCTTTTAGTCCCTAGAAAATGATCAGTTGTCTCTGAGACATGGCTGTGGATTTTCTAAGTGTTCCTACCTCTCCAGCTCCTTGTAGGTAACACACCCTGCCGTCTAAATATCTGTCCCTGTGTATAGCTCATAAGTTCCCCAGGAACAGCGCTCCCGTCTTTCCAAGGGCTCAGTTGTGAGTCATCTCCCTTCTTACAGGAATGCAATACAAATTGAGGTAAGATAAAACAGGCAATACCCATAGCACCAACCTGAATGTTACCAGCCAATTGATTTACTGTGTTAAAGGCATCTATTTACAACATCAAATAAATACATTCCAGTTCCTGTTGTCCTCAGTGTGGTAGAGGCAACTACAGGTATTTACGGAATGTTTTACAAAGGGCTGTTCTTAATGTCAAATACTTGTCATTCACCTTAGCAACTGCACTAGCCTTGAAGAGAATGGAAGAAGAAGAATGAGTTAATACGACAGGTATACAAGCATTAAGATATAAAGTGCATTCCTTATTACATACAGGTTCTGTCATCTGGGCAAGTTATGTGAATGATTGTTAGAATCTGTGATCTTCAAGGCTGTCTGTTTTTTTTCTTGCTTTTTTCTTGCTTACAGAAAAATGAAGTTTGATTTAAGCTAAAATGTTATTTTTAGAATAATGAAAGAGTTACCTTTTATCAAACTGTTAATACTGCATGACTTGTAAGAAAATGCTGTTCACAGCTGACTATTTTCTAGGCTTGAGCAGTGGAACAAAACCAGCCTGTCGGTCTTCAAAGTGAAAAAAAAATAAATTATTATAAAGAACCATCTATTAGATTGAATTGTACTATATACGATCTCAGTAAACTGCTTTCAAACTCTGGTACTTAGTTTTACAGGATACAAGGACTACAAGATTAAAGTTACATAGTCAGTGCACTTAACATTTTCCAGCACCAGAAGGAGATTCAGGTCTTGTTTTCCTTGAAGTGTGGGTGACCGTGTTTGACTTGTCATTTCCTGACTCTGTGTTCTTCAGTAAGAAATTATTGGCAATGATATGAATTGCTATTCTACTGAAAGAGTACATGAAAACAGAATTCCAGAAGTTCTCGGAGCACAATTTAAGCTTCCATGGTAAGTTTTAGTGGAGTTGCATGATGTCAGTTTTCATAGAGCTTTATCTTGTGACAAACTGGTAGGTCTTAGAAACACAACTAAACTGAGACTTCTTGCAGAGATAAAGACTGGTTCTGTAAGTAAAGACTGCAACATTGGGGTAAAATAGTTCTTGGCTTTTCTCCTGTAAAGCTTTAAACAAGAAGAAACACATCTTTGTCTTGTGAGTGTCAAATTAGAGTTCTTCAGGGTTTTGCAATGACTTTTACAGTCTTCATTCGTGTTATCAATCCTATAGTATGTTTAACAAATTAACATTTTGAAACAGAAGTGAGAAGAGTAACATGGCTTGCCTGGATTACAGTGGAGAATGCTTTCCATAAAGAGGTTACTGACAGACAGACATGAACTACAGGACAAGGGAGGGCTGTATGAGACACACAGCTGAGTATATTAGAGTATGCTCTGTTCTGATACTAGACATTCTCAAGAGCATATGCATAAGATCCCACTGAAATATTCATCACCTCCGGTGACTCTAAATAGAATTTGATGCTTGAAAATACATTCTGAGAGACATAGTAGCCCGCTACATAAGCGTTGTATTGGTTGTATTGAAGAGAACACTTCTTTTCAGTAAAATAAACCAGAAGCAGGCTTCAGAGATGAAGTAGCTTATTTAACTGACTTGGAGTAGGTAAAGTCAGCATGAAGGAATATACTGGTAGAATGCTCAAAGTATTTGCTTGGCAGCTTATGGTAATACCAACTCATTTGGAAGAATTTTTTCCTGTTTTAAGGGTTCCTTATTTTTGTTACTTATGTCACTTCTAGAAGAGTGTTAAACCATTAAACCGTAAATCTCCGTAGAGCTGCAACCTCTTCTGCTCCCATTTAGAAACTAACAGTAGTAAGAGCTGTGAAAATATGGGAAATGCAAATGGCATTCCCAATGTTGGAGGAAAAAAGTGGAGTGTTTCACTTAGGCTAACTTACATTAGTAAGGACTCGGGAGACTCTATTAGTAATGCTGTGTTAATTTAATGTTGAAGTAGTAATGGGAATAATTAAGTGACTGTTGTCCTTTTTGGATATTCAAGCCACACTAACTGGCAAAGCAACCTTGAGTTTGTTATAAATAAGATTAGGTAAACTGTTCTGCAGCTTTTGTGAGACATGATGCTCTTTTCCCCAAACTTCTCTACTGCTACTCTTGCACATTTGACTCTCTGAACCTACAGTGACAGATCCTGATGCTAACGGCTCAGCAAAATGTTTTTTTTCTGTCTACCAATGGGATGTAGTGAATGAATTCCTTATTTTGCTTTTCTTGTGCATACAGCTTTTGCTTTACCTATTAAACAGTCCTTTATTTTAACCCATGAGTCTTCGCACTTTTACCCTTCTGATTCTCTTCCCCATCCCACTTCAGGGGAGTAAGCAAGTGGCTGTGTGGTGCTTAGCTGCCTATCAGGGTTAAACCACAACATGGATAAACTCCTGAGGTTGTAGGGGAAAAGGACAAAAGACAGCATTTCTTCATTTAAGAACTTTCCTTTCAGAACTGGTTCACTTGAACTGAGAGCTATTTTTTTTTTTTTTTTTTCAGATTAAGGTCTTCTCATTTCAAGTCAGGTCTCCTCTTGACCTCTAATTGCAGATGGGCTCAAGCAACTTTCTCTAGTAATAAAAAGCTTTGCATAGCTGTATGTATGTTTTAAAAAAAAAAATCTATGAATGAGCTGAAGTTATCTTCTGCACTTCTGTGGTCTCAGACTCTTACCTTTGTGTGGAAAAAATTGATGTTCCTTTCTTGGTTATCTTATTGAACACTAGGCTTTGCAGATTGTTGCTGCTAGTCACTACTGTGGATTTATTAACTGCTAAAGTGCCATCTGCATCTGGCTCCGTGGGATGTCTGAGTTCCCACAGACGTGAGACAATGAGTTGTTGGACTCAAGCCAGACTGCAGTGACTCTTGTGAGTAAAAATCATCATACTCTTTTAAAGACAAACTTGCATTCATCCAGCGTGCCTTCAGAGTAGTTCAAAGTTCAGGCTATATGGTAAACCTGTAGTTCAGTGTGGAGAGGTGCTTGAGTTGTTGCTTCACAGCTTCCTATTTGAAGCACAGTGTGTGCAGACCTGTCTGCAAGAATATGTAGGTATTTTGTAAAAAGACATAGTCCATGTAAGTCCATAGTTTTGCAAAATATTAATCCCCATAAATGTACCTGTTGTCAATATCCACAACAGCTGAATCTTAGATTCTGATCTCTTGACCAGTCTATGTAACTTCAAAACATATTTTATCCTTCCTGAACGCATGTTCAAACTGTGTGGATAGGAGTAATAATTTTTGAAGTTTATGCAAGTGCTGCAACTAAAACTTATTTACTTTACTATGCAAGGAACTGTAATGATGTCTTTGCTTTAAGCCATTAATTAAACAAGTTACAGAACTTGTTTTGTGTGTTACTTCAGCTCTGTGTACTGTCCCAAATCCATTCTTTGCCCCACTGCCCAGCTGTGCACCTGCTCACTTCCAGTTACTTCTCAGAAAACCTCTGATCTTTCTCAGACTCTTGAATAAGTATGTGAAGAAGTTAACTAACATCTCCGCCTTCATTATCACCCCTGTTCACCCTTATGTTCCGCTCAACTATTTACAGCAAGAGCTAGTTTCCTCACACATTTTTCCTGTTTGCATTCATGGTACTTGTACCCGGTGCAGATGCCCAGCCGCCAGCAGCACCAGCAGCAGTGGGGGCTGCCGGGGCGGCCCCTGTGAGGAGCGGCCGGGGCTGCCCCGCGCCGGAGACAGCTGGTTCCAGCCGGCTCCAGCGGCCCCAGCGCAGGGCACAGCTGAGCCCCTCAGCCCCGGGCGGGCGCCTCGGGGAAAGCCTGTGTCAGAAAGGGCAAAACGCTGCCCGGCAGCCAGGGCTGAGGGGAACGGGGTGAGAAACAGCCCTGCGAGCCCCGAGGGGAGAGCAGGAGGAGGGGAGGGGGGGCTCCGGGCGCCCCGGCAGAGATGCCCCTGCGGCCCCGGGAGAGACCCCGGTGGGGCGGGTGTTTCCCTGCAGCCCGTGGGAAGGCCCCAGGCTGGAGCAGGGAGAGGTGTGAGGGGGAAGGAGCGGCAGAGAGGAGCTGTTATGGGCTAACCGCAGTCCCCCATTCCCCTGTGCTGCTCAGGGGGAAGGAGGTAGAGGAGTCAGGAGTGAAGCTGAGCCTGGGAAGAAGAGATTATGGTGGGGGAAGGTGTTTTAGTTTTGTCTTTATTTCTTAACCCAACTCTACTTTAACTGGCAAGAAGTTATATTTTCCCCAGGTCAAGTCTGTTTTGCCTGTGATGGTAAATGGTAAGGGATCTCCTTTATCTTGATCCACAAGCTTTTCCATCTTATTCTTTTCCCTTGTCCTGCTGAAGAGGAGGAATATGAGGGCAGCTCAGCGGGCATCTGGCAGCCACCCAAGGTCAAACCCACCACAGTACTCACTGTTTAAAATGGTTTTCTGCTACCTCAAACTTCCTATTATATATCCACTTCCATTGCAAAAAGGATGAAGGAAACATTAGAATATTTATCAATTTTACTTTCCATTCAGATTCATTGAATTAAAAACTGCCTAAAGGACTGTAAGCCAAGCACCATATAGTGATTAAAAATAGCAACATATTATTCTGAAGGGCAGCTTCTAAAACTAATGCGGGGGCCAGTGTAAACTGTAATCTAAGACAACTTCATTAGTTCTTTCAGTAAAGAACAACCACATGTAAAAATGTAGCTTTGTAATAATCTTTGAGTCCAAAAGACAGCACAAATGAATCTACAGGTGACAGGAAAAAAAAAGACTGGATGAGACTGATTATTTCGGTGCTTGTAAGAGGTAAAATTTGCAGTAATGGAAAATGTTTTAAGTTTTATAGGTGCATACTCTAGGATGTTTCAAAAAAATGGCATTTAGATAGACAACAGCTTTTGTATGCTCTGCCTATAACTTCTGGCCTCTCTTTCTTCATTGAAGTGTTACAAAGGAATTCTGAAAATGCCTTTTTCTGCCCATAAGGGAATAGATGATACAGGAAACATCCCCTACCCAAAGTTTGATGGAGGCTCCTAAAAGCTATTACAAAAGACAGCACATTATGGGTTGAGAGATTCCTTTTGACCTCAAATTGCATACAGTGCTGTGGCCTATAAAGCAGCTGTAATTGAGACACAGCTTTCAGGGTTCTCTAAATTGTTGGGAACATACAAAATCATTAGTGGCACAACTATGGTTCAGCCATTTAACTCTTTGGGTGCCTTTCTGTATCCAGATTATGAATTCTGTTTTTAGGTTGCAGTATATACTCTCTAGTTAAGCAATGACACATCTTGAGTGGATATTCTAGCCTCTTAGGGTCATACTAAATATAGTGATTACCAGTATACAGTTTAGTATAGGCTCTGGTACTAATGAGGGTACTAGAGAAGTGCTTAATCAGCTGAAAGTAGATTAAAATCTTGACTTGCCAGTAATTACTAACTTTTTGCGTGATGAGATAATGAAAAGAGCTGTGAAAGCAGAATATGTTGAAGTTTAACTTAAAAATAAATACATGAACTGCAATAATAGACTTGATGGTTTTATGTGCAGGAGGTCCCAGATTAGACAAGATTTCAGTATTTGCTTGGTTTGGTATTCATTTAGCAGAAGTACCACCAAATCTTTCAAATGGTAAAATGAAGATACCAGACTTTCAGTGTGAGGCATAGTATCGCTGACTCCAGCTCCAGCTAATGTGTCACCAGGCCAGTAGTCAGCTGTGCAATGATTGATCTTCTTGGAAAGACTGCTCTTGTGGAATAGGCAAAAAGAAGTCCCTTCCTATTTTGCATGCTTCAGGGCTATAATAGCCAACAATAACCACTCAAGAAGTTGTTGAAAGGCAGGGAGCTGAGAGCAACTCCACCCCTTTACTTTTTCCAGGCAACTGAGGTTTTTCGTTTCTCCAGAGATGAGACTGGGATGAACATTGCCTGGCCTGTCTTCCAATACAGTTACGGGAGAAACTAAAAATAACTCCCAGTGGCAAAGGTGAGGGCTGGTAGGTCAGAATTAGTAGGGAGAAGTGCTGTTGTATTGGGTTTGCATGACAAGGTTTTGGTAATGGGGGGACTACAAGTGTAGCTTCTGTGAGAAACTGCTAGAAGTTTCCCCCATATCCAATTGACCCAATGCCAGCCGGCTCCAAGACAGACCTGCTGCTGACCAAGGCTGAGCCAATCAGTGACAGTGGTAGCACCTCTGTGATAACATATTTAAGAAGAGGAAAAAACGGGTGCACAAGAGCAGCTGGAAGAGAGGAGTGAGAATATGAGAGAAACAACTCTACAGACACCAAGATCAGTGCAGAAGGAGATGGAGGGGGTGCTCCAGGTGCTGGAGCAGAGATTCCCCTGCAGCCTGTGGTGAAGACCGTAGTGAGGCAGGCTGTCCCTCTGCAGCTCATGGAGGTCCACGGTGGAGCAGATATCCACGTGCAGCCCATGAAAGACCCCACACTGGAGCAGGTGGGTGCGTCTGAGGGAGGCTGTGACCCCGTGGAGAGCCTGCACTGGGGCAGGCTCCTGGCAGGACCTATGACCCCGTGGGGGACTCACACTAGAGCAGTTCATGAAGAACTGCAGCCCTGTGGGAAGGATTCATGCTGGAGAAGTTTGCAGAGCACTGTCTTCTGTGAGTGCGACACCATGCTGGATCAGGGGAAGAGTGTGAGGAGAAAGGAGCGGCAGAGACAACATGTGATGAACTGACTGCAACCCCCATTCCCTGTACCCCTGCACCACTCTGGGGGAGGAGGTAGAGAAATTACGAGTGACGTTGAGCCTGGAAAGAAGAGAGGGGTGAGGGGAAGGTGTTTTAAGATTTAGTTTTATTTCTCATTACCCTACTCTGATTTGATTGGCAATAAATTAAATTAATTTCCCCATGTCAAGCGTGTTTTGCCTGTGATAGTTGCTGAGTGATCTCTCCTTGTCCTTATCTCAACCCGTGAGCCTTTTGTTATATTTTCTCTCCCTTGTCCAGCTGAGGAGAGGGAATGATAGAGCACCTTGGTGGACATCTGGCATCCAGCCAGGGCCAACCCATCACAGCTGTGAAGTTTTCATGGAGGTTAATTTGGTGCTGAGAGGGAAGAATGATATGCTTTCTGTACTTTTGCCTCTCTCCCAGGATCAATAGCTTACCTCTTGCTGACGGAAAATATACCTTCTTGCTAGCCATTCTCCTTTAGCATCAGCAGCCCATACCATATAGGCAGATTCTATTCATATTGTGAGTTTTTCAAGGGAGCGCTCCAGATCTGTCCCTGTTACATTGTAGTTACCTGAGGGAAGAAGCTGAGTTACCAATATTCATCCGTGCCAAAAGGAGTGGTAGGAAGGTGACTGAGGCATAAACTGGGGCAAACATGAGAAAGTACTTGTCCCAACCTCAACAGCTGCAGTTGTCCTCTCCGTCTGGGCTGTGGAGACAGGATCAGCCACCTGTAGGAAAGCTGATAATTTTTTGGAACTCTTTTCAACCAGAAGATGAATTCTTTTTAATGTAGGGATGTATCTTACAGTTTTTAAAAAATGTCACAGCTCTTGAGACTGGAAGTAGTTCAAAAGAATTTATCTTCTGATGACTTTTTACCTCATACAGATTGAAAGCATATATAACAATGTCCTAATTCCTTCATCTTGCTTACTTACTAAGAGTCTTCAAACTCAGCATGCAATGGAACCTGCTGATCTGAAACACTGAAAAGGGAAATTATTCTTGGTGTTTGCAGTAACTGTTTAAATAAAGATCTTCTTCACCAGGGATAATTTGTTTTTAATTTCCTAATTAATATTGCCTTGGCCGTTTTAGAACTCTTACCTTTCAAATCAGGCCTGAGAAGAGTTTTATATAAACATGAACAGCTTTTAAGTGAAAAGGGGTATAAAATACTTCTTGAAAAAGTATGTGTTTAATTTGCAGGGTTTTTATCTGTAACTAGCATATTTCCTTTGGCGTAGCTGTCATAGTGTTGTCAGAGCATTGGAAAGGTACAAGATGACCAAAAAAAAAAAAAAGTTTTACTACCAGCTTAAACTAATGTAAAAGACCCTTCATTATGCAAAGAGTTGTTCTCCAGCTTAAAGGGCCGCTTCACTCAGTTGTTGGACTCTGCCATTCCTGGCACTTCTTCAAAATGTGTCAGATCCACTACAAAATCTCTGGTGGGGCTAATGCCCTACATGTGCAGTTCCACTTCTGCATATTACATTTTTAATGGTACCTAATTAAGAGACTTCTATGAGAATTAGCTATGGATTGGAAGTATCTTGATGAAACAAGCTTCGTTTAAAAAGTTAACTCTGAATATAGTTGTCCATCAAATACATTCCCAGAAAGTAATCTTTAAACCAAAAACAATCTTCAAAGCTTTTTTTAGACTTGGAAACTTTATTCAGCTAAAGATATGAAAACTTTGTCAAACTTAATCTCTCTTTTTTTTCAGTCATATAGCTGCCGTGGACCAGTTTTTTTGCACAACATAAATTGGAACAATTCTATTGACTGTATGGAGTACACCAACAAAAAATGCCTAAAAGCTAGTGATGTTAGTGTAAAGCTATGGATGTGATCACCCTGACAAACGTATTTCTTTGACCCACTTAGTGGATGAGGGAAAGGCTGTGGATGCTGTTTACCTGGACTTTAGTAAAGCCTTTGACACCATTTCCTGCAGCATTCACCTGGAGAAACTGGCTGCTCATGACTTGGATGGGTGTGCTCTCTGCTGGGTAAAAACACTGGCTGGATGGCCAGGCCCAAAGACTTGTGGTGAATGGAATTAAATCCAGTTGGTGGCTGGTCACAAGTGGTGTTCCCCAGGGCTCAATATTGGGGCCAATTCTCTTTAATATCTTTATCAATGATCTGGATGAGGAGATTGAGATGACACCAAGTTAGACAGGAGTGTTGATCAGCTTGAGTGAAGGAAGGCTCTGCAGAGGGATCTGTAAAGGCTGGATTATTGGACTGAGGCCAACTATATGAGGTTCAACAAGGCTAAGTGCTGGGTCCTGACCTTGGGTCATAACAACCCCATGCAATGCTACAGGCTTGGGGAAGAGTGGCTGGAAAGCTCCTTGGTGGAAAAAGACCAGGGGGTGTTGGTTGATAGCCGGCTGAATATGAGCCAGGGGTGTGCCCAGATGGCCAAGGCAGCCAAAAGTATCGTGGCTTGTATCACAAATAGTGTGGCCAGCAGCACCCTTCACTACAAGAAAGACACTGGGGCGCTGGAGTGTATCCAATGGACAACGGAGCTGGTGAAGGGTCTAGAGCACAAGTCTTATGAGGAGTGGCTGAGGGAACTGGGGTTGTTTAGCCTAGAGAAAAGGAGGCTCAGGGGAGACCTTATTGCTCTCTACAACTACCTGAAAGGAGGTTGAAATGGAGATGATTTTACTTTTTCTAGGATTTGGGTTTTTTAGTATTTTAATGGATGTTTCATATGAAGAATACCCTCAACTGAGACAAGTACAGTGTCACCTTTGACTTGTAAGGAAATATTTTAGGTAAAAGGGTTTTCTGTTTTACTGCCTTCATTCTAAACCTAAGCTAGAATGTTAGATCAAGACTAGAACATGATATTAGTTTTTTTTGTTTGATTTCTTTTGGTTAAGTCTTGGAGATGGGTCATTTAAAGTGAAAAGTAACAGGATAATAAGGATCAAAATAGTATAGCTTGCTGAAGTCCCTTAATGTATGCATCTCTTATATGTATCAGGTTCTTAAAACCTCTTGTAAACTGTTCTTTCATGTTACTTTAAGTTGCTGCTTCTGTATGAAATTCATTATCAGCCCCTTTAAAATAAGAGCAATCAAAAAAGCAGTAAATCTGTGAGACTTCCGAACTGGAATCCATGTGAATTATCAGCAGTCTTGTGATCCTGAATTCCAAAATGCTACTGTATATTTTTTTGTTGGGGCTCACTGCCTTCTCATTGTTATGAAGTGGCCGAAAAAGTAGATTGGTCTGAAAATTTTTCAGAGGTCACAGGAAGGGTATTTGCAGAAATGTTTCTTACATTCCAAATATCATCTCTTTTCCTTTTCTCCTCTCCAGCTTTTCCCTTGTTATAATAGGATAATTTGTGATATGCATCTGGTACCTTTTTCTTTTCTTGAGAAGTTATTATAGTGCTTTCATTTCTAACCTTCAATTTATATTCCATCGTGTCCTACTGAAATTATTTCCTATTGCACACATTTCCCAGTTCAGATAGTTTTATTATTGTGCCCTTTTCAATTCACTAAGGACACCTTTACATTGTGACAAACATAGTTCTTCAAAACATAGATGACCTAAATCTTAAGGAGAAATGTAGTATCATTTCCCAAGAAGATTTCTATTTCATTCTGTGATCATTCTTAAGTATCACAGATATGAAATTGTTATGAAATGAATTTCTCATGAAAGTGACCTCTCACCCAGCAGAGATTAAACATTTGCTTTGTGTGTATCATCCCTTCTGAGTGAGAATTATACCACAGTGCACTGTGAAAATATATAGGGACATATTATTTTACATTATACCAGGTTGGAAAAAGAATGCTAAAACATACTTTAAAATAGATGAAATAATTTCTGCTTGTGCTAGTATTTGTGAAAGTAACCTGTTCTCTAAAAATAATACAGGGAATACTTGGAAATCATTTGACTTACAAATATTCAAGATTGCTAAGACTTTGCAATACCAGTGCAGACAATAAAATTAATAATACACTTAATTTTGTTTCTTTGGTTGTCCATTGTAATGGAGTTCAGTGCTGTGATCATGGCATCTTATTTTTCCTGTGCATTTCTGGTTTGGTCCACAGAACAGAGTCCTTTCTCAAGTTGATCGGTGTTCAAGTATGAACCTAAACTGCTTTCTGAATACCACTTGCACCCTGTTTGAGAATGGAGTTAATTTTCTTTTTTTTTTTTTAAGTTTCTTGTAATAACAGTGTCTGGTTCCAAACTAACTTGTTTGCAGTACCATTCCAAAGGGAGAGTCTTGCTATCACTGTGGCATAAGTTGGGATACAAGAAGAAGTTTAGGTCAGAAATACCTGTAATTGTAGGCATTTTAATTCGGTCATCATTTTTTAGTGTTATGGTGATTACATCAGTTCAAAACAGATTCCCTTGAACTAAGATGAAACATGGAATGTTTGAAGTATAATGGATAAAAGTGCTGAAGATTAAATCTCTCAACAAGAAGAGGAAGGAACACAAAGAACAGGCTCTGTTCTTGCTGCCCTTTGAACAGAGCCACTGAGACCAGTTTCAGGTGGCCTCAGTCGCTTTCTTTTTGTCTGAGGGAACAGAAGTTGATTACAAGTTGATTAAGTTACTTGACCTATCTTGCAGGTAATCTGATTGATCTACTGCAATACTTTCTTCTTTCAAGAACGAATTGGCTCTTGTGCACTAATGTTAAAGTTATACTCTGGTTTGCCTTTCCTTGCTCCCAATCTAAACTTGTTTCCTTTCAGACTTCATTCCACGGTTCTTTATTCTTGCTTTATTGCCTGCTCTTGTTCTAGCCTGACCATGTAATGATAAAAGTTAACGGATAGTGGGTATTATTTATATTCACAATGATTGTGAGAGTTCTAGCATGTCTTTCCACTTCTGCCAGAAGATTTTAAGTCAAAAAAAGGTTGCTAGAATTTATCCTGATCTTCAGGTAGTTTGTGTAATTTTCTCATACACCTTTGTTTCTTCCTACTTCTCCCACCAGCTAAGAGTTCTGCTGCGGTCATGTAATGATCAAAGTGAAATGCTTTATCAGTGTTGCAATGGGGTATCACAGTGTCTGAAAGAGCACAAGAATTAAGGCAACTATACAGACAAAAAGACTTTCAGTGACCACAGTTTTAAACAAATTTTTTATCAAGTCTTCATTTAAGTGATATAGGAGAAGGCAATACACTTAAACTGTGGAATGAAAAGTTTTAAACAAGTAATAGAGGACTAAGTCACTGTCACAGTTGTACCAGGTCAATACTTTTCAATTAGTGAGCCATGAAATGAAAACCTCTGTGCTCTCAAACGCAAATTCACAAAAATGGAAGGGAACACAAAGAAAATATTTAGTCATAAATGAAAAATGTTAAATCAATACCACAGAGGTGGTCCATGCGTATTTTTCTTTAAAGGAAAAATTCTGTTACCATGCTATCTTTCAATGTTTCTTTGCTTTCTTGAACCTCTGCTTTCTCAGAAACAGAAGCTCACTCCTGACCGATAGTGGAGGTCCTGAAAAGTCTCATTTGCGTGAATGGCATCTTGGAAATTCTACACTCATGGAATATTTACTCCAATAGATGTTTTGGCTGTCGCTGTTGTTTTTTCATTGTGTTTTGCATAGCCGCCATGATTGCATCACAGCTATGTGTGTAAATAAGAGTTTGAAGTAGATTTATCTTTTTCAAATGAACTTCAAAGAGATTTTTGCACCTCTGCCACTGTGTCTTTTCAGGTATAAATAGTACTTTATAATGTAGTAAATATAGTAAATAATGAAATCGTATTCTGCTGTTATGATGAAAACTATTAACAAATCTGACTCTCTTACTGGTCAGAGCATTTTTCTTCTAATCCTTCCATCACCTGGGAAAGCACTCACAATGGATGGATTGCATTTAGACCATCTTACTCCTGAACCACATTGTCCCAGGGTGATTCCCCTTCCTTCCCACCCTGTCAACGATGTAACAGAAGAAAACTAAAGTCAATGTAATTGTACTGGTTTTAAAACTGAAAACCTCTGCTCTCAAATACACAATAGAATTTCATCTAGATCCCCTAAGCTTGAAAATCTAGAGTGAGAGCTAAATTCTTCAGAATACTTAGTGACAGCAAGACCATCCTTGAAAACAACTTAACATGACAGAAAAGACTATTTAAAGTTATACCATTTCTCAGTACTTCCAGTATTGTGAACAATAGTTTGTTCCTTGATAGTCTGTCCTTCAGAGGAGTGAGTAATGCTGATTGTCTAAATAATTTTAAATATCTTTATAAAGGTGACAAAATTTTTCTTCTTTTGGTTATACGTATAGCAATATCTCCTACTCCATTCCTTCTACTCTTAGAAAGCAAATAAGATCAGAGTTGAGGGTTTTCCTGGCAGAGTTCTTTCCATTCAATGCACAGATCACAAACACATTCAGACTTACTTTTCCGTGTAGGAAAATATTATCTCTTTTTAGATGTATTCAATTCCCTTATTTTGCTTCTGTTCTTGGCAATATGTCATTCTAGGACTATCATGCATAGTCACTCCTTCTTTGTCTACAGTCAGTGCCTAGATTTGCCAGTCTCCTTTTGCATTGATCAGCCTTGAAAGTTGGCAGAATATTCAGATTGGGGGTGAGGGGCAGGGGAGAAAAAGGGGACTTACATGTCAGTATAGGTTTCCATTTTTTTTTTTAAAAAAAAAGACTTTACATTTTCCTCTGGTATTTTATAGAAAACAAGAAAATGTTCAAATTGAAATTTTGGGTCATGCAATGCCTTGCAATAGCTGTTTGAGCCATTGAAAGCACTGTTTTGTGGACATTGAGAACTGAAAATGCAGGTGGCTTACTCTTCCAAGAGTGAAGAATCAAAGACTTTTAGTTGAAAGGATGTAAGGATCTTGGGTAGCATTGGAAAACATTGGTGGTATTCTGAGGACGTTTTCAAGTTTTCCCTTAAAGGAAAGGAGGAACACAAGGGACTAAGCTGAGTTCTTAAATTTTTTTGTCTGGCTATGAGGATCTCTGTTTCTTAATTGTCTGTCTTCATTGTGAGTTTGGATGACAGACTGGCTTAAGAAATAAAGTTCCCCAACATCCCAAATGCTATCCCAGCATCACTGCTGTTTATCTATACCTTAACTCTTTCCCTGTGCTGGTCCTAGTGGAAGTCAGCCCTAAAAGTCAGAGGCATTACTAAATCTAAATCTCTTATCAACAGGCACATGCTTATTTGGGGAGTGGAAGTGGGTGAACTTCTTAGCCGTACAGGAAGCCATTATTTTGGTATGGGAGGAGAAGCTCATACAGTTTACCTGAAGTTACTTTAAAATTAAGAAGAGGCAGGGTAAACAGGGTGTATAATGAGTTAAAGGATGTTGGAAAAGATCTAGGGCAGCTTTGCATGTGATTTTAAATGTATTATTAACCATGCTGCTTGGAGCCTGCTGGGCACCTATGACTGAAGACTAGGAATTAGAGGCTTGCAAGCTGTATTTTGAGAGAGGGACTCCAGCTAGAGAGGTTCTCTACCTCCTTGGGGTCTGGGTACACCCCCACACCACCCAATCCTAGCACAGTACAAGCTGTGAGTAGCAGTGGGCTGCTGTGGTGCCTGGTGGGGACACAAACTACCCTGTGCCAGTGGAAACCAGTTCCAGCTGACTGGTGATGATGAAATGCCAGGGGGTGGGGAAGAAACCTCACCAGGCACCAAAATTGTACCCAGTCCACCCAAGTGTGCACATATACCCTGGCCCCATGCCCAAGCCCTCAGCAGTTGTTGGGGCAAGAGGAGGAGGAAGGGTTAGGTGAGGTGCAGTGTTGTCTGCCTCCCCCTTCTGCCCTCCTTGTCTCCTCGCCAGAGCAAGTTTAATGGTTTGCGTGCGCACCCTGAGTTGAAAATTGGGGAGGTCAGGAGTGGGGATGGTGGAGGCTGGGTGCTCATGTAATAGTGTACTGCAGAGCCCTGGGACGCCTGTTTCTGTGCCTGACTTCTTGCCAAAGGTTCATATAGGTTGGCAGTAAATTAACTAAAGGAAATTTTGAGAGTGCCCTGCCTGCAACACCTGCCTGTAACTGTGCTCTATTATGGAGAAATGAGGGACCACTTGCAAAAGTAGTCCATGCTGTGTGGGAACCTTTGGGAAATCCAGAAAAGAGCCTTCTGGATTTCTTCTCTTGCTTGCTTTTCCGTACTGTTTCAATTCCGGGGTATCAAAACCTGTGTTCTCAATGTCCAAAAACAAAATTATGAAAAATTAGTATAAGAACTCCTTGTGAGGCCTCTTTATTACTGAGCTTAACATGCTTTTAAGTATCCTTAGCCACGTGGCTAAAGCAAAGAGAGGAGAAGAAAAGTGTGTCAAGAATTGTTTGTTGCTTTGGGTTGAGATTAATTTGTTTAATATAAAAATGATTGTTTTGTTTTCAAGGCTGGTGGTGACATTGAACTTAAAGCAAGAAGACTGGCTAATGGAAGAGGCGATGGAAGTGGAAGTGACAGCAGCTGCAGTGGAATGAAAAACCTGAAAATTTAAAGTGCTGAAAATCATGTGGGTGAGAAGACTGGGTAATTTCTCTTTTAGAATACTATGAAAACTGGTGCATGCTCAGCTTGGCTGTGAAAACTTAGTAATACCTGTAATTTGATACTTTACACAAAGATAGAAATTGAGCAATAGTTTTGAAAGAATATTGCTTACAAATTGACTAGTCTTCAAAAATGGGCAAAGCTGTAGAACACATCTGAAAGTATTGAGCAAATAGAGAATGGATCCTAATGCTATGAAGGTTTTATAGAAATAGCTAATGTTATCCTGATATTTATCTTTGAGGGAGAAAAGGTATTTGAGACAAGCTCCAGTGTATGAATGGTTAGTATGTAAACACTAGCATTTTGGTTGCTGTTAGACACCTGTCCTAATTCTGCTGTTGTAATAACCGATATAGATTGCATCAACCTAAAGCAATATTGAGGGATTTAACAAGGAGATGGTATTTGAGTTGGTAATCAGGAATTTGAGGAACTCTTTCTCAAGGACAATTTGGAGCTTAGAGAGCATAATTATGAAAGTACTTATTTTGATTCTACTCACTTTGAGAGGTTATTTATCTGTTTTTAATTACTTTGTGCTAGTATGGCTGAATTGAGTTCTATATTTGCTAGAACTATGTGATCTGAAGGAAGATCATGGTATTGTGCTGCTTTTTCCCCCAAGTACAGGATTCTGTTTCAATAAAACTGGGAAGAAAAGTTGTTTATGTTAGAAAAAAAGACTCTTTTTCTTATTGATGTATTGATTTAACATTCTAATCACCTTTCGATAGTTGGAAATGCATATATTAAGCTAAAAATGTCCATTAAAAATAAGTGGAATTTAACAAATTTGAAGATGGATTATGTGTACCTGAAGCTTCTTGATTTTCTTCCTATTTGCTTTTCTTTGTTTTTCTTGTTCTGTTCTCTACGATCACTAGTGGCAGTCACTCTACTGATATATCCACTGTGAGGGGGGAAATTTGTACTGATCACCAGAATGTGAGACTATTGATTTCTCAGTTTAGATGTTTGTCAAGAAAAAATCCTCACATTGTAATGCGTTGAGTGAAAGAGATAGAGAAATAAAGTTTAGATTTATAAACATGCATGATTAATGCTGTCTTGCATTTGCTCATTAAATATATGCAAAACATGCAGATTTTATTACCACATAAAATTCCATATAGCCTAAAGGTGATGAGTGCCATTGTTGCCATGTATTTGATTGAGGTGTGAGATGCAGATGTTATTAGAGTATAATTTGGTGCATCCATACTATCCCAAAATGTACTTAGATTGCAAATAAACTCAAACAGTAATGTAATTATATTTATTCAAAGGAAGAAGCCCACGTTTTCTGAATGCTTTTCATTTGGTAATATACATGCAACTCTATATTACAAAATTCAGAACTATACAATACTGGACAAAATGAATGCTATACCAAGAATTTAAAGTATTCATTAGAAGTAAAATCAGAATTGTTTTCCTCTGAGGTACTTCCTATTTTTGTGAATTTCATTAAGTAGGGATTCTTGACACAATTGCTGAACTGGAATTTAAAAACGGACCAAATTCATTAGCTGTATAGACAGATACGATTTCCTGAGAAAAAAAATTATCTTCCCTCATGTTTTGGGCAAACTACAGGGCTGTTAAAATGACCATGGGAACAGGTGAAAGAGAAATGGAGCTGATAACTGACACTTATGATAAGCAGGTCTGTAAGATTCTGCATCTGCTAGTCTGTGATTTGCTGAAGGAGGCTTTTAAAAAAACAATAAGCAAAACCACCTAGCTCTTACACGTTTACTTTTTCTGGACAAAGCATCAATAGTTTTACATCTTTTTGACTCTGCATTTAAACATTGCTTTACTGTGTAGTTAGCTAGGTAGGGGTGTTAAGAACTCTGTACCTTTCCACCAAGTTAGCTGAATCCCCTGACCATCTTTGCCATTCTCTGGACTCTTTTCAATTAGTGAATATTTCCTTTGTACTTTTGGCATGGAACTGAACACTTATTTAGATACAGCTTCATAAGTGCTGAACAGAGGAGGTTCATATCTCTGCTCTTGCTGCCCTTTACATGATTAGTGTTCAGTGCTGGTAGGATGAGTTTGAGTTGCACTTGGCTATAAACCTGTCTGTTTCTGCAGAGTTGCTGGCTAGCTGATTTATACTGATGCATAGAGGTAGACTGTTCCTGGGTAGAGGACTTTGCCTTTATTGATGAAGTTCTTGTTCACTCATTTTTCCAGTGTGAGTTTCCTGTGAACTGCAGCTTTGCCCTCCAACGTATCAGTTGCTCTCCCCATTTTGGTGTCACCTGCAAACTTGATGAAGGTGTAAGGAGGTAATTCATCCTGTCATCTGGGTTGTAGATGGTGTTGATGAAGAGCACTGGTCCCTTGTTGGGACACGCATTGAAGCTTGAGGAACATCGCTCATACCTGACTGCTAGACAGATATTGAAATGTTGACTACCACTCTCTGAACCTGATTATCTGAGTTTTCTCCCCATCTTGTAGTCTGCCTCTCCAATCCATATCTCCTCAGTTTGGCTACAAGCACACTAAGAGATAATTTCAAAATCATTTTTTAAAGTCAAAGTAAGCAATACAAAATAACTAACTGCTTTCCCCTTATCCACAGTTAGTCGTTTTATAACAGAAAGTTAGGTTAGCCAGATACAGGATCTGTGCTTAGTAAATCTGTGCTGGCTGCTTCGATGTCCGTCATATGCCTAGAAATGGCTTTGCTGACACCTTCTGTGATCTTTTTAGGGGTGAAGGTGTGGCTACCTTGCCTATAGTTTCCCACATTCTTCTCCATGCTCTTTTTTGGAGATAAGATTAGTCTTTTTCTAGTTGCTTTTTCTAGTTCTGAGAGCTTCTCCTGATCACCACAGTCTTTCCAAGCTGGTGGAACAACCTCGTGATTACTTTAGCCAAGTTACTCTGCACCACTGGATGTTTGATTAGCTGCTTCAGACCTGTACATGTTCACTTTATTCAAGTAGTCCCTGACCCATTTTTCTTCTGATCACACCTTTCCTTCCAAAACTGCTACCAAGCACACAGACTTAGGTTATCTGGTAGCAGAGCTTGCCACTGAAGACCTCCAGGCAAAGGAAGGGGCCAAGTACATCAGTCTTTCCTTCATTACTAGGTTACCCACTCCACAGAGTACTGAGCCAAAGCTTTTCTTGGCTTTCCTTTTGCTGTAAGGTGCACTGGTACCTTCCCATTGTCCCTCACTTATCTTTCCAGTAAAGTGATAGCCTTTCAAATGCTCCTAGAGCTGCTCTTTGTAATAAATATATCACTGCCACCACTTATTGTAGCCTTTCTTCTTGCATTTGAGCTTAGTTGGGGTTCTTCATCCAGCCTGGACACTTTGCTGTGGCTGCTCTTTTTCTTGCACTTAGATCATTTGATTCAAAACTTGACTCACTTTCTTTGGTCATCTTTGTGCTTCAAGGAGCAATTACCCTTGAAGGTCAATCAGACCTGATGAGGTCCTCTACGCAATATTCTATTAATCCTGCCAGCAGTTCCCTGAATGGACTGAAATTTGTTCTTCCGAAGTCTGGGTTCTTTCTCCTGCTTGCTTCCCTGTCTTTCCTCAAAATTTTAAATTCTTCTATCTGCAGGTTACCATAGCATAGGTTGTCAGTGACTATCACATCCTTAACCTGTTCTTTGTATGTAGTAGACTCTGTCCCATACTTTCTTGGGAAAAAGAAAAAAATCCCCAATGTACCTTTTGAAGCTTTTTGGATTGCTTGTGCTAGGCAGTATTGGTTTCTCAGTAGATATCAGAGTGGTTAAAGTCTTCTGTGAGAACCAAGACATGTGACTGGAACATCTTCCAAATGTCTGAATAATGCTTTGTCCATGTACTTTTTGGGTAGCTGCCACAGCCATTTATTAACATCTCCCTCTTTGACTTCTTACTGATCCTATTTCAGCCTATCATTCCACAGGAGAGCTCCATGTATTCGTTTTGTTTCTTTATGTAGAAAGCAATCATTTTTCTTCCCTTTTTCCTAAAAATCATGTATCCATTTGTCTCACAACTCCATTCATAAAAACTATCACATCTTGCCTTTTTCATTTGTTGCTCCATTTTTGTCAGGTATCACATCTGTTACTTGCCAGCAGTCTGCTCTTTGAAGATCATTTTGTGTTTGTAGCAGCCAAAGCTCTTTGCCAGCTGCAAAGCCATGTGCTGGCTGACAGGATATATCTGTTCCTGCTGTAGCCTTTCTGCTTGATTTGATTGAGACTATCCCGTAGGCCCCTGTCCTCTTCACCTGAGTCCTCAAAGCCATAAAATCGCCTTTGATCTCAGCCTCCCTGAGCAGTATTGTTCATGCCTATGTGGTTGTGACAATGGGCAAAAAGGAGCAGCAATTTGAGAGCTAGATGAGTTCTAGCAGTCTGCAAGATTGAGGATCCAGGCCCTGTACAAACACTAAACCTCCTTGAAACAGCAAGTTTGATTGGATGATGGTCTTGTGTGCGAGGCTGCACTTTTTCCTGCATATTGACAAGTTCTTACAGCCTTTTTTTAAAAATATGTACACATTCTAATCAAGCTAAACCAATTATTTCACTGATCTTGGTGAAAATAAACCAATTTACAAAATCTAACTTCTTCTCTCCACCCCCCACGCCCCCGAATAGAAACTTTGTTTTCTCCCACTGTTCCCCTTAAGGAACTGAATGGCCCCTTTCACATAACTGGAGACTTCTCTGATTGGAAATAATTTCATGAAAGTTACTTTTGAGGAAAGATGAGTTGCTTCTTAATGTACACAGTTCATATGCCAGTCTTGCAGATAAAATGAGATCTTCAGTGTTTCAGAGATTGTTGCTTCAATTCAAGGCTCCTAAGATGCAACATCTGTTCTTCCTTAGAATCATTTACCTTATTGCAGCTTGTATAACAGTATAAAGTGCATAACTTATTTCCTGACACTTCAGTAAGTGTGCAGGTTGGCCTAGAAGTTTGGATTAAAAGGTAACTGAATTTCAGGCCTAATGAATGTGAAGGGCCAGTTTTTGTGATTTGTATTGGCCCAGACTTCTGTTTGATGTTGGTGGAAGCTTAGGGAGATAAAGGACTGAAATTTTAGACCTGGTACTGCTTAGCCATCTGCATTTGAATATTTTCCTTTAAATAGGAGGCCTTTCAATATGTTTAGGTAGCAGAATAACTGGACTGTACTTCTCTGCCTATGGAGATTTGAATTCCCTGGATTTAGGGAAATGTCTGGCTCTTTAGCAGCTGAAGTAAAAACTTGGTTTCCTGTAATTAGGAACCAACTTCGGAATTTTAGCTCTTGATCCTAAGTGGATGGCTTAAAAGGTGATACAAGGAAAGAAAGTAGGAAGTCTTTAAAACTAAATTTTTAATGGGAAAGAATAGAATATTCAAGGACTCCGTCCTCATTCTGCAGTCACTGAACTTTGCTCAGGCTTTTGTGAGCTGGCTTAGAAATTGATTAAAAATCAGAAAATAAGATATCAAACTAACTATTTCAAGAACTCCATTTATTATTAACCTGTTTTTTTCATTAGGAAAAATAAGGAGTAACTATGCTATACTCTGAAATTGTACTTCTGTGTCTGGGACTGGGATTTGTCTCACTGTCTTTAAGGAGAAAACATCCACTTCTTCATTTCGTCAGCTGCATAGAATCATTCTGGTGGTCTCCAAACACTGATTTATATTCCAACTACGCAGTATTCCCACTACAAGCTTTGAAAGAAAACTACTGTTGTAACAACTTCTTTTCCTGTTCTTATGCTCAGCTACCTCTGTGAGCTGAACCAGATGCCCTGTAGAGAAGCCAGATCATTTCTGCAATCATGTTACAAGAACCAGCCAGGCTTCCCCATTGTTCAGTTACAAATACTGTGAGAAAAAATATCTATAAAAAGAAACCTGAAATCCACAGATTTACAAATGGGAAGTGAGTGACAGGACTGATGTATGTGGAAAAGATAACTGTCATGTGAGTTCTGTTAGCTGTAGGAGTTGAGGGATGAGCCTACTGCTCATGAGATTGCCAGGAATTCATTCTGTCTACCCCAAAAAATCAGTCATCAGCACTTTCTTATAGCATGCAATGGCTGTGTTTTCTTTTTATTGCAAGATGATTAAGGACTTCAGACTAGCAAGTTGCTTACTTAATATTTGTAATGTTTTCCCTTCTACTTGACTTAGCTTTTCGCAGAAATATGGCAAGGTTAATCGTGTTTTTTGGAGCACTGTTATCTGTTGCAAGCTCTGTCCCAGAAGCCGTAGATCATCCTTGCAGTCAGTCACAAAAGTGAGATCTAAAAGACCTGATACCTATTAGTGCACAGATAATAATTGATCTTTAGTGAATAGGTATCAGACTAACTAATGACTAAAAACTGTGTTTGTTTTTATGATCTAGGTAGTTTATGGAGCTTGTTCTTTGCCCTGAGAAACTACAGATTACTTCATATGTAATTCTACTGTTTAATTTTTTGGGATAACATCTCAGTTTTGCTAGTTCACGAAGCTTTCCTATTATGTATGCAAAGTTAGAACTTGATTAGATATTGGGGTTTATAGAAGACCTCACTGTCAGGAAGTCCACTACATACAGTATAGCTAGTGGGACTCTGCATTTCACAATATAGTCTTAAGATGCTATATGTCAGTTAAGTGACAGCAAAATATTAAATTTTTTTTTTTTTAAAGTAATCATTATGGTGAAAGTTAGAAGGAAGCAGGCTTCTGTGTTCCATGTATGGTTGGAAGTAATTATCAGGTATCCAAGAATTGTGGAAAAAATGTGCCTTTAGCAGGAAAAAATGCCTTTATCATAGAATCATAGAATCATAGAATGGTTTGGGTTGGAAGGGACCTTAAAGATCATCTAGGCCCAACCCCCCTGCCACAAGCAGGGACACCTTCCCACTAGACCAGGTTGCTCAAAGCCCCATCCAGCCTGGCCTTGAACACTGCCAGGGAGTGGGCATCCACAGCTTCTCTGGGCAACCTGTACCAGTGTCTCACCACCCTCACAGTAAAGAATTTCTTCCTAATATCTAATCTAAATCTACCCTCTTTCAGTTTAAAACCATTACTCTTTGTGCTATCACTACATGCCCTTGTAAAAAGTCCCTCTCCTGCTTTCCTGTAGGCCCCCTTCAGGTACTGGAAGGCTGCTATAAGGTCTTCCTGGAGACTTCTCTTCTCCAGGCTGAACAGCCCCAACTCTCTCAGCTAGTCTTCACAGGAGAGATTCTCCAGCCCTCTGATCATCTTCGTGGCCCTCCTCTGGACTCACTCCAACAGCTCCATGCCCTTCCTATATTGGGGCCCCCAGAGCTGAACACAGTACTCCAGGTGGGGTCTCATGAGAGCAGAGGGGCAAAATCACTTCCCTCAACCTGCTGGCTACGCTGCTTTTGATGCAGCCCAGGATACGGTTGGCCTTGTGGGCTGCAAGCACACATTGCCGGCTCATGTTGAGCTTTTTGTCAACCATCACCCCTAAGTCCTTCTCCTCAGGGATGCTCTCAATCCGTTCTCCATTATGTGCTAATTTATTAGATTGGAATATTTCCAGAAGCTTTTCCAGAAGCTTCTCCTCTATAATGAGGAAGTTTTGATACTTCATTTATGAGGTTCGGTTATTTTGATATGTAGTTGTTGGCAACCTATGGAATTTTAATAAAATATGTCTAAGATTATGTGATCATAATGTTAGAAATAGAAATTATTGATATGAGTGAATTGATTATTCAGTGGTGAAAGGCACTTAATGTGTTGTAAAGTACATGAATATTTAAATTAGGTAATGTAGCTTATAAGAGGTAGATTTAAGAAATAGGTTTTTGTACTTTTTCCCCCAGAATGATACCCTTCCATCTTTTTTTGCTATTTCCAGGAGTTTTGTGCAAGGTTTGTTACAGAGAATCCTGTCTTGATTTTTAACATTTTCATTATAATATCTCTTAGCCAGTGATTTGACATTCATTACTAATGATTTGACTGGTCAGTGTCACGCTTACTGAAAGTAACAGTAATGAAGTACTTAACCTTATCTAATATGGCTTTCCCATTGTGGGGGAAGAATGGCAGTCAAAACATATGAATCCTGAAGACATCAGTTATCTTGAAATATTACATTTTATGCCACAGGTTTTATTTATTGTGGTATTTTCCAGGCTGTGTTTTGTGAATGTTGAAGTATTCTGGGCAGAATCCTGGATCCACTGAATTCATTAGCTGATCTTATACATGTACCAATTGGGTGCTAAGATTTTACTGTGTGGGTTAAATATACTACCATATCTGAGAATTCAGTCCTTCCTACAAGATCTACTCTTTGTTCTTAAGCTCTGAGTGGTGAGTTTAAGATGGCTTGAGATCAAACCATGATTTTTAGAGTGTCATAAACTTTGTGAAGATCAAAGATTTAAGTGGACAGAATCGCTACTTAATTTTTGGAAAACTGGCTTCAGTTTTTTGAAATAGAGACTTCAGTTAGCTTATCCTCTTTTTGTGAGTTGAATGGAGAGCGGAACTCCAGTCTTAACATAGAGAGTGGAGATCCAGGAATTAAGAACAGCAGCAGGAGAGTAAAATAGGAAGGAGAGAAGTGTCTTGTTTTTTGGCAAAAGTTTTCTAGCTTGTGTGCTATCTGAAAAACTGGAAAGCATTAGTGTCATCACATTACAGAGTAAGAGTTGATATAGAGATTTCTATTTTTCTGCTGAAAACCGTGGTTATGCCAAGGAGGTGATGTGAGTTAGTGAAGGGCTAAATTGTCTAGACATGTTGTAGCTGGAGGCAGGATGGCTGATTGGAACGACCATCGGGGAAGCAGACAAAGAGGAGAAACCATTAGATTCCACTATGTCAATCACGACTGATGGGGAAAATCTTGGTTAGGTGTACTGGGAAGCTTTTGCATTTCTTAAGAGTGTAAGAAAAACTTTTCAGCTTGAATGCTAGAAAAAAAATGTTTCTTCGGGAATTATGTTGGGAAGTTAAGATATCTGATGCAAATGTATCATTTCTCTTCATGCTCTAAACAGACGAAAAACTCCAGGAATTTTCAATTTATACGAAATGCAGACACATCTTTTGGCACTCTTAATCATGCTGATACATGAGAATGAATTGTCATGAAACTTACATAAACATCAATATGAGACTATATTGAATTATGAAAGCAAAGTCCAAAATATGTCTCCAAAGTGCAGCTAGTATTCATCTATGTTAAAGTAGATAAGATAAATATTCTTTCCTCCTTCTGATGGAGAAAAAGAAATAAGAATGTTTCCAAAACTGCATCTAAGATTTCATCTTCCTTGACCTGCCCCCTCATCGTTTTTATTTAGCTCTAGGCAGAGGAGGAAGAGGGTTTGAATTCTTATGTTATAGAACTTGGGTGTGTGTGTGGTTTGGGTTTTGTTTGTTTGCTTTTTGAATAACAGAATTGAAGAATCAATGAGGAAATATAATTGAAATTGAAATTGTTAATGAGAAGTCGCCATCTTAGGAACACGAGCAGGAGCAGCTGTGAGACTAAATGAGTATGAGAGCTTGGATGCAGACAGAATAAAAAGTTTCCTCATTCTTGCAGCATAATGGAGTGAAATATATTTAGTCAAAATGAAGTCCAGTTGTATTGTAATCTTGGCTTCATATACAGATAATAAAAGGTCTGTCCTTTGTTCAATTTGCAAGCTACTCAAGGCCAGAGAAGTAATTGAAGTGTGTGCACAAAAATAGGAAGCTGGGCAATGAAAAGAAAACAGACATACTGCTGCGGGATATGTAATCTCATATGAAAAGGATTATGTATTTCTAAACAGACAAAAAATGATAGTATTTATAGGACTGAATCCATGTTGGGGTAAAATAATGTTGTTAAAAGAAAATCCCTCTTGAAGTGATGTTTGTGATTTTTTTTTTGTATTAGATCCCCAAAAGCAACCTTAGTTAGAGACAACTCTGTAGCATGAGACAGCCTCTGATAATTGCAATTCCTATTTTATGAGTTTTCATAAGACTTTCTATTATATCTGAAAGAATGTGCTGCCAACCTATAGTATCTAGATACGTTTCAAGTTGCAGGAGAAATAAATATGCAAAAGGAACCTGTAGATTGCTTTTCATGAGAAAACAGTGTATTTAATTAAATTCTTAAGCTATCATTCGTATATCTGTTTTATACAAGTACTGCAGAATTTTTGATAGTATTTGCATTGCCTTCACAGAAGGAACTTGTCTCTTTTAAACTGCAGATTGGGAAGTCTGCTTCTGTTCAGTGGAGCGTTGTTAGCAGCTTTCATTAAATTAGTTTCATTTTGTGGCTTCTAAAGAACTCAGAATTCAAGGAAGTTAGTCTGTTTTGGGAGTTCATGCTAAGTGTTTCAAGACACTATTGTCAAGCTCTGGGGATCGATCCAGCTGGCATTATGCCTTCGAAGTCTCACTTAGAAGGACCAGGGGGTATAAAAACAACTTATGGACTTTGACTTGCAGAATAAAAATCACTTAGCTTTAGAAGAGATTTAATACTGAATAACACTGTCTAGTTGTAAATCAAATGGGACAATCAGTGTTAAGAATCAATGAGATATGAATGTGGGGAAGAGGGAAAGAAAAGGGAAGGTCAAACAATTAATTTGCGCTCAGTCTTAGAAAGAAGAGCACAATTTAATAAAGGATTTCTAGAAGGATAAAAGCTAATAATTAATAAGTAGTATGATTAAAGGTTAATCACCAAAAATGCAAACAAACAATACGTGGAGGAATGCTGTATCTTAATGAGTACAAGCAGAGCAGCCTTACTCTGCTACTTGTAGGGTTCTCAAAGCAGAACTGGCCTTTTGTCCTGGGTGTGAAACTCATTAAAATGGGTCATAGGGGGAGGGAGGGGAGTTGATCCCAGAACGCCTTGAAGACTGTTTAATTGCCTAAAGGGATATGGGACTGATGGGATGCAGAAGGAAGGCCATTTCGGGTTTGTGTAATAAGTATTGTAGAATGTTTTAAGGGGATTGTACAGCTGTGAGAAACTTAATTAGATGTTTAGAGAAGGACCAGTGGTGGAGACAGGGAGGAATCAAGGTGAATTGGGGTAACAAGCATGGAAAAATTGAGAGAAAAGAGGAGGCAGGGCAGGGAGGAGAAAGGAGTTCAGTGTAAACCGACTTCTGGTCCATAAGTTTGGCTAAGCACTTCATCTGATCACCAGAGTCTGTCATATTTGCAGGTTAAATGCTATTTCTGTTTTCCTCAGTGAGAGTCCTGTCTGTTTATGTGTTGAGGTATAAGTGCCAATCTGGAAAAAGTGTGAATGTTTCCCTAAGGAACTACAGTGCTGCATGCATGTGTACTTCACCAGCTAATTTCAAGCCAGGTGATCCTTTCACCTTCTGTGGCAGATCGACAGCTTTGAGAAAACCGTAAGTCTGGGCCGACTATTGTGGGGCGAAGGAAGTGTGTACATAACAAGAGGAGGTCTGAGTACCAGCAAGAGGAGTGTGTCTGCAAAACCTGAAGGCTTCTACAGCCAGGTACTAGCAAGCGGGGAGACCAGAGGGTATGGCGTTAGCTACTGGATAAATTTAGTTTCTAAGGCCACTTACATATATATGTATATAGAGAGAGTCAACTAGCAGCATCCATCCTGATCTGGAGAGGAAAAGCATGGTCAAGCATCTGTGCCATTCATTTTTGAGTGCTGTGTTTTCAGTTCATGTTGATCTGTGGCTGGTTGTGTGCATGCACATGCCTGCTTGGGGGGGATATATGTTCAGCTGCACAAGTTGATGTTATTGCTACAACCTTTCCACTCACAAAACAGACAGTAATGGCACTTAGTAGTAGTAAAGAGTAACTGGAAATATAGGTGGAGGGAAAACAAAACAACAAGTATGGATTACCACAGTTATTAAATTTAGATTAATTAATAGATAGTGAATATATGTGTGTTGAATGACAGTAAACCTCCTGATGCTGGCTTGTTTTCAGAGTGTGATACAACACTATCTGCTGTAGAAGGGCTTCACTTAAGTTATAACGTTCACAAAAGAGACAGGAAGCTTACATTGGTGCTCTTTTTCTTCTGCTATTGCTTTCTTATTTCTCATGCTTCTAGGAAATTCTCAGAGATTTCAGTCAATTTAGAAAAGGGACTTTATCAGTGTAAAACTTTATTCTCCAGGTGAATTTGGCCAGGTGGATTGTGTGTGAGTTCAGTGATTTTGAAATTTTTTATTTCCTTGTTTAGTTACAGCTTTTGCTTCAGGAAAGGTTATGTGCTCATCCTGACTTATGCGAGAACAGAATCACTCTTATGTTCTAGCTCCTTTCAAAGTGCTAGAGCACTTCTGCATTCATAGTAGTTTTGTGCCATGGCAAGGATGCAAGTGGAATGGTAAATCTGTTCTCAAACCATTTCTACACCTCAAACTTGTATTTGTGGTTAGTGAAAGAAACAGATGTTGAAATTCCTGGGGCATGAAACTAAGCTAGTATATACATATTATCTTCAGATGTCTAAAAAACCAATATAACATTAACCTAATTTTCCACAATTTTTCTGTTTTTATACTTTTAGTTATATCATCTTCACTCAAAGTCTGTATCAAGTGAACTTCAGTCCAGGGAAGGTATCCATACTATAAAGTAAAATTTTGTTTTCAGTGAACGTTCATACTAACAGATGACCAAAGAAGTTAATAGCTGAAGAAACTGTTTAATGTGGCTAACTGAAGTTAAAGCAATGCCTCACTTGAGGTTAGTTTTCTTTCTATGTGAACGAAGCTCACATGAGAGACAATTGGGTGGTATCAACAGTAAGTAGATTAGAAAAAGAAAGCAGGCCTTTATTTCCCTAGTCTGTAACCTTTAAAGTTACTGACTTACTGTGAGCTAGTGTACTGTTGAGCAGGAACTCTGAAGAACAAGGCGTTTAAGCCCCAGAACTGAATGGCCGCTGCCACTATTTCTTCTCAAACAAATAGCAAATACTTTTTTGAAGTGTTCTGAACTCTACTTACAGTCCTGCACAAAAAGCAATGTAGAGATCCTTTCAGATTTGCTACAGAAGACAGATGGTGTGAAAGAAGTCTGTCATACATTATATTCAGCTGCCAAATCTCTTCTTATAAAAGGATTGAATAAATATCCAGTGCAGATGATATTTTATGAAACAGATAATCTCTCCAAAATATAATTTTTTTAGAGCTTTCCCTTTCCTGTGAGCACATAAATGTAAACAAAGTAAGAAAAAAGATTTTTGCTCTATTTTATGGAGAGTTACAGTATGAGTTCTTTTTTTCTGCATTTTAAATTTTTTCTTTAAATTGAGGGGAAAACATGATGCAGATTTACATGCAACATTGGATCCTTCAATTTCCATATAGTCCCTTTCATTACTGACCACTTATTTCTTGATTGTATCTCAGAGAACATTGCTTGTTTTTTTTCTTTTTCCTTACTAGATTCTTATTAGCTTCAATAGTTTTTAATGGGTGTTAAGCAGCTCATCAGGACAAGCAGATTTCTCCAACTGGAGAACCATGATGCTGCCACAGTTCATGGAATGTAGTGTTTTGTTCAGGCTTAAGTTGGTTTTGGTTTGGTTTTTCTTGTGGGTTTTTTTTGTTTGTTTTTTTTTTTGGTTGTTGTTGTTGTTTAGGGCGTTTTTTTGGAATAAAAGGAAAATAATTTTGGCACGTATTGTTAATTATAATTAGTCACCTCATCTCTTTTGTTTTATTGGTTCAGAATTGTCATTCTGATTGCTGTGATCAAGGTCTATACTGTGGTGAGAATGATAGATCTATATACCCCCAGCAAAACTCTTTCTTTGGAAGAGAGCCTGAACTCTCAGCAGTTATCTAGTGTGTCACACTTCCATTGCTTCCACCATATCTGTCTCTTGAATGATAATTAGGAGGTTTACTCAAATAGTATAATCAAAACTATCAAAACTTCCAGGTTGTGGTTTTTGTTTGTTTGTTTGTTTATTTTTGGTTTTTGTTTTACTTAGTATGTGGGCTTTGCTCAATTTACAAACAGTATCAGAATTTTTTGTTTATTTTTAATTTAATGCTAAAACATAGGGACTAAGTGAATCCCGGGCTCTGTACTGCTGGTCTCAGGAAGAAAAACTCAGATCTTGAGAGGTTTTCTAACTTGAGTCTGTGGCTAGAGAGAGTGTTCAATGCAGTCATAATATGCTTGACAAATCTTTAAGATCTGACAATTAAAATGCCCTTTACCAACTGTGTTTAGCACAGTGAGCATCCTGTCTTGTTGAGTAAGCTATGGTTTTATGGTGAAAAGACAAGTTTCGGTACTATTTAAGCACTAAATCAGCTTCAAAAATCAACCAGTCTTGTTTTTTCTTTTTCCCTCCCCCCCCAGATTTCCTGCTATGGAATTATCTGAAGCCAAAGGACGGCTCTTTCAGTACTGTCTTAGTACTTCTACTCTTCTCTGAAGTGAAGACTGCCAGTCTTTGAGATTGAGTTTAATACTTGCCGCTATTACCAGTTTGCAGTGATTTTTCTGTTCTTACTCCTATCCAGATCACCAGTCTTATTCCAGCGTACTATAGAATGGTGGACTTTTGTGCGTGTCTATTGGCTAACTTCAGCTTTAGGTCCAGCGGTCTATATGTCTGAGCTTTGTGAAGGCAAAACTCCTAATGTTGCAGATAGCATTTTAGTCTTGTAGATACAAAAGGAAAAAGTATTTTTGTGTCAGGTTCTGAGTCAGTAAGGTGAAAGACTTAATCATGCTGGACAAGAAGCAGGAATACTCCTTCAATTTTAAATGACAAACTTTGGTGAAATTTGGGGACTGCTCTTTAATAATTATTCCACATCCACAAGTAATCTGAAAGTCACTCGGAGGCTCAAATGTCTAAAAATTAAGATTCCTCTTGTCCAGAAGTTCACTGTAACATTTTGAAAAATAAGAAAATCTTAAATACAGTGCTTTCTCATGTCTTGATGGAATATGTATCACTGATACAACTTGTTTATTAAATCTACCTCATGAATCACTGTGTGTCACTGGCAGTCCCAACAGGGCATAATTGGCACTAAGGAAATAAACAAATACTTACAGCTAATAATAGCACTGCCAAAATCTGATCCTGCTTAACTGAGGATATGCAATGTGAGCACAGCTGGTTGCCGTAGATAGTACAGCATACATTCCAGAAAGCTACAGAAGCAAAAGGTGTGAAAAGCTTTTTACAGTTCTGGCTTGCATATTGTACAGAGAATAACTGCAGGATGTGATTGGTGAAAAGGAACAACCTGGTCTTAAAAGAGCAGTCATTTTCCCATACGAGTCAGAAAGCTATACTACGGCATATGATGCATTATCAGTTTTTCAAAACTCTTTTAGTGAAATATTCTTAATGTTCTTATTCTGTGGGGTTTTTTTGTACTTCTCGTATGGTGTGTGCATTCAAATGTACTCTCTTGAGAGCTGGATGACAAAACACATCTCTTTAATTCTGGACTAAATTATAAAGCTCTTGAAGTTAAAAATCACATTTTCGCACCTAGAGAAGCCACTTCTTAGACTGTCCCGTTAACTGAAGCCGCCTATAATTTTTCACTGCAAGTTTCTGCTTTGGACAGGTAGACTGTGTTGCTCCATGTTTGTCTCTTGAGTGTCCTCTCTCACAGTTTCAGAGTTCTGTACACTTTATTTTCATTTTCCAGATTTAAGAACCAGGTTTTGGTATTTTCAATGAGCTCCATTAGTACTTCCACTGAAGCCAATGGAGCTTCTCATTAAGTAAAAGAGCTCTTCTCTAATGAAGGAGATTAGAATTTTACTCTGTGGGAGCAAAACCAAACAGTAGTACCCTCAAATATGGTAGGGTTTTTTTTGTGTGTCTTTGTGGGTTATTTTTGGGTTTGTTGTTCTTTTTTTTTTTTTTTTTTGAAAATTACAATGAAGCTTATGTTTATGTAAAAGGGAATAAAGACTATTAAAAAACACTTATTTAAAATGTTTTTTTTTAAATAGTCTGAGTCACTTTTTAATATTTTATTGACTAAACCTACTTTGAGTGAGGGAGGACTGGGAAGCAGATATTTCCTAACTTCTTTTGAAGGATGGAGTAGGGAGGATGTACAGAGCTATTTAAATTATTCAAACTTCTCAATAAGATGCCAACAATAGTTCAGTCATAACTTCTTGATCAATAAGTGGAAAGGAGGGAGAAAGTCTCCATCTTTCATTTAATATTTTACATTTCATCTGCATAGTTATTGGTAAAATAAAGTGGAAATAATAAGGGCATAGAAACCTTCATCTAATCAAAGTATGTTGCTGTCATTTTTTATTAGGATCACAACTTCCAAAGTGCTAGTGAAATCTGTAAAATGTCAGAACAATTCGTAAGCTTTAGTTATTTAGTGAGTTTTTTTAGCATTAAGAAAATAATGTTTATAGATGGATTCAAGGAAAGTATGAATAAAGCAAGCATTATTTACGCGGACATATATGAGAGCGCAAGGAAACGTGCAGTGTCTTATTACTTAATAGAGCACATACATTCTTCAGTCAACATACAGAGGAAAAATAACTTTTAGAGCCTTTACTCACAATTGTGGTAAAGCCATGCCTTTTGAAAGGCTTTCGTATGGCTAGTTTGAACTATTCAAGAACCTGTGTGATGTTGACTAGTTAGAATAATGCAAACCTCGTTCGTATTCCTCAAGGCCTCACTTGGAATTTTCCTTTTAGCCTGACATCACTTACTCTATTCCTTTGCTTTTAGTGTTTTCTAGAGAAATAAAAATATGCCTGTGTTTTGTAGCTCTGCAGAAATGCAATGTTGCATGGGGGTTTTTTTTAAGCTTAGCAAGACTGCTGTAGATTTGAATGAGTGCAGTATTTTTACCGAAAGAGAAAATAGATGACAGTAATTTGAAGTCTTGGGACTTACCACCACTTCATACATGTGGTGCTTTGAGATTTGTCCCACTGAACTCCTAAATTAGATGCCTCAGTAGAGAGGATCCTCCAGAGAATGGTTTGCCTGTCTGTTGTGGGTTGACCCTAGTCAGCAGCTAAGACCCGACCCAGTCACTTGCTTCCTTCCTGTCAGCAGAATGGGGGAGAGAATTGGAAGGGCAAGAGCAAGAAAATTCAGGGGTTGACATAACAATAGTTTAATAGATGAAGTAAAGCTGTGCATACAAGCAAAGCAAAATAAGGAGTTTATTCACTACTTCCTATGAGCAGGCAGATGTCCAGCCACTCCTTGGCAGGGCTCAGTATGCGTAACATTTACTGGGGAAGACAAATGTTGTAACCGCATATGTTCCTGCATCCTCCTCCTTTCCCTGAGACTTAATTGTTGAGCATGATGTCATGTGGTATGGAAGTCATATGGTATTGGTGAGTTTGGGTCAGCTGTACTGGTTGTGTTTCCTGCCAACTTCTTCAGCACTGCCAGCCTACCTGCTGGGGAGGCATAGCGAGGTGGGGGGAGGAGGAAATAATCCTTGATACTGTGCATGCACTGCTCAGCAGTAGCCAAAACACTGGTGTGTTATCAATGCTGGTTTTGTCAGAAATCCAAAACACCACTATACAAGCTGCTATGAAGAAAGCTAACTCCATCCCAGCCAGACCCAGTACACTGGCCTGAGATCAGAATGCACTGCCACTGCTAATTCATTCCTTATTTCTTGATGAGCTAATGCAGAGGGAGAGTGAGATAGAGAGACACTTCCTAACAGTGATTCCTGAAACCTGAATTGCTCTCTGAAATTGAGTGTTTCCCACCTTTAAAACCTGAGACCCCAGGATTCCTAAGTTGAGCATGCTGGGCCATGCACTTGATTAGATAGGGATAAGCCTAGGCTGTTGTGCTTTTGTCATAGAAACAGTGGTTAAAAAAGCATCAGCATGGTAATGTCTAGCATGTTTGAACTAGGCTAATGAGGTCGTCATGCCAAATTGACTTGAGGCTTAAAAAAACAAACAGGAAAAAACAATTTCTAAGGCATTAACTGGTTTTCTAGTACTTCTAGAAGGATATTGTGGAGTTAAGTATTTTGCCTGTAGAGAAGAAGATAAGCCTTAAAACAAGTTATACGTATAACCACTCAACTACCATCTTGTTACAGTGGAGGAGATATCTCAGGACAATGTCAAAGTGAAACAACCAAAAAGTCTCCTGAGACTGTAACTGAAGGTGATTATTTGTTTTAGCTTATTTTTTGTTTGCTTCCTTTTATTATGCTATTAACTACTTGTTATAAATAGGATGATCTTAACCACATTTATATAGAAGATTGTATAAAAGCATATTTTAAGTGCTACTCATGGATTTGAGTCTGCCTTCTGAATAATTTAATCTCTTAATGCTGAAGAAAGAAATATTGATGAATATACCTGAATTCCTCTTCTTAAATTCATTCTTTTCTTCTTTATCATCTAACTTTCACCTTAGCTGAATCAATGAGTCAGTTCTGCTGATGGTAGACTTCTTCCAAATATGAAAGAAATTACTCATACAGTTTCTACTATTCCTTTTTTTTTGTTTTGAGGATGAGAATGCTGTGGGCCAAAATTGTTTGGAAAAAATAACCCCAAAATCCCACAAGCACAAGCTCCTGCATGAATTTTCCATTGCATTACTGCTGACACTGCTTCATGACTCACTTTGACTAAATACTCTATTGAAGTCTGATTCAGTCCTGTTTCTAAATAATATGCTACACAGTAAAGCAATACTACTTAATTGTTAAAACAATTCTTTTAATTGGTATCTCGTTTATTGTTTTGATTTTATGACATAGTTGTCTGTAAAAAAACACTTTGAGTTTGTCATAAGTCAGATTAATTCAGACACATTTCTATATCTTTTTAAGTGAGCTTTGTCTAGAGTTTTCAGGTCAGAGAGAAGTTTTGAATCCTGGTTTAGACTGCAACAGAGCCAATTTTCCTTTCAGTGATTTTTACTTTCAGCTAAGCTTCTTCTAAGTAACTGCACTTTCTGAAACTAACTGCGTGTTTTGCAGACAGTGTCTGCTTCTAGGATTGATAATGTTTGAAGTTTATACATATTACTGAGGTACCAGTAGGAGTGGTATGCAGAAAGGCTCTTGCTTCTACTTATTCTTACAGAAACCGAGGTCACTGCTAAATTCCTCACTGGTTACGAGTGAAGAGCCATAGAAAGGCCACACCTCCAGGGAGGAACAGACAGGACAGGTGACCCAAAATTGACCATTGAGGTATTCCATCCCATACATGTCATTCTCAGTATGAAGCTGTGGGATCACGAGGGTCTCACTCTCTTCTTCTATGGCCGGCATCCAAAGAGGACTCTGTCTGTTTTTCTCCTGCCCTTGGTCCCAATTTGTGCGTTCCTGAATCCAGTTTCCATCTGTCGCTGAGTCCAGCCTGGGCCTTCCTGGAGCCTGCCCTGCAGTGCCAGTAGTGATGTGATCATCATCAGGGGAGCTCAGTCTTGGTTTTGTACACATTTGTATATATTTAATTATTTCCTTTATTATTATTATACTCTTTTTCATCATTATAGTTTATTAAAACTGTTTTAACTTTCCAACCCATAAGTCTCTCTCCCTTTTCTCTTTTCCTCCCCCTTCTGTGGCAGGAGGGAGGGTTAATAGAGAGCGTCTGCCATCGGTTTAGTAGTCAGCCCAGCTTTATACTGTGACAGTTTGTCATAAGTCAGATTAATTTCAGAGACCTTTCTGTGTCTTTTTAAGTGAGCTTTATCCAGGGTTTTCAGGTCAGAGAGAAGTTTTAAAACCTTTTTTATTTTGAACATGCTATCTAGACTTATTTGAAGTACATAAGTGCATGTGTAAATATGCATGATCCCACCATAGTTAAGTGAAGCATGTACTTAGACAGAAACTTCACCCACATTCTGCAAAGTTCAGCAGTGTCTGAGAGGTAGGGCCTTCTCTGACATGTCATTGACATCATTATTTGGTGTCAAAAAAATTCTCTGCCTGTTAACTTTGTATCACTGCTGTTTTGTATGTACAATAACTTTTTTGAATCCATGTTTTCACATTTGATAAGCAGAAAAAGTGTTCTTATTCAGTGGAGTCAATAATATACTCTTCCTGTATGTGCACTGTGCTGTTGCGTAAATCAGTGTATTTAAGGGAGATCCATTATGATCTTACACGCCATTGAGCCATGGAGAAAATATTCATGTCCCATTTGAAGGTAGCACTTTTTTTTCCTGAACTTGTCATTGGTGTTTTAGCAGATCTTTATTACAGATTTTGGAACACGGAATTTGACAAAGGCAATTCTTTTCATCTTATATTCCACTGCTGTAAGTGTATTGAATCTGGAGTCTATCACCAGTGCCTTAGTCTTATTTTGAACTTCCACAGACAGCCTGAATATGCAAAAAATGCACTTCAGATTTGTGAATCTTGTTCAAGGAAAACAAACCTAATAGTCACAAGTTTCCCGAAGGCACGGTAGGTGTACCTGCACCATTAGCTTAATGTCCACAAAGAAATTAAGATTTAAACAAGATATTTTCATAAATGTATAACATACTTTTATAAGTGCATCCACACTGCAGCCTGTGGAGAACCCCATGCTGGAGACGGTGGATATTTCCTGAAGGAACTGTGGCCTGTGGAGAGCCCACACTGGAGCAAGTTTAACCTGAAAGGCTGCAGCCCATGGGAAGACCCCACACTGGAGCAGGGGAAAAGTGTGAGGAGAAAGGAGAGGCAGAGAGGAGCTGTTATGGACTGACCGCAGCCCCCTATTCCCCATCACCCTGCACCACTCGGGGAGAAGGTACGGGAGTCAGGAATGAAGGAGTGAAGTTGAGTCTGGGAAAAAGGGGGAGGTGGGGATGGTGTTTTAGTTTTTGTATTTGTTTCTCACCATCCAAACCTATTTTATTTGGCAATAAATTAATTTTCCCCAGGTCAAGTCTGTTTTACCTGTGACGGTAATTGGTAAGGGATCTACCTGTCTTTATTTTGACCATAAGCCTTTTCGTCTTATTCCTTTCCTCCACACCCTCCACCACACCCCCTGCTCTGGCGTTCTGTTGAGACTGAGGGCTGAGAGAAATTTATCTGGTCTTCATTTAAAGCATGTAGGACTTAAATCCTGACCTACATCTTCTAATGTGTTACGATAAACAGTAGTTCAAAAGCTGGTTCCTTGTCAATAGGGCTTGATGTCAAACTTATGGCATGGACAACTCTGTAGACTCAGCAGCTGTCTTAAGTTAACAGACCCAGTGAGTATTTTTGAGTCAATGCTGTAGTTCATGATTAATTGGAATGCTGCTTGTTGCTGCTTGTGAGCCTTGTAGTTTTCTACTGCCCCCTTCAACCTCATCTTTTCTGCAGTTGAAGACTGATGTTATGTTTTACATGCACAAATGCTGGTACACATATACAGACGTGTTCTATGCCTTCTGTCCTCTAGGCTAAACAAAACCCATACTCCTACTTAGTATCCAGACCTGACAATCTATGTGATCCTTCTCTTCAGTTAATCAACATTTCTATTGTACTGGGGGCCCACAAATGAACACTGCTGCAGATATAGTTTTGTAAGTCCTGAACAGAGGAAAGTAATGTTTCCCTCAACCTGCTATCCACAGTCTTCCTCATGGTGCCCTTTGTATGGTTAATCTTTGTTACTGGATGAGGGAGTTAAAGTCATGTTTGACAGGCCATTGAAATAAGAAGTTGTTTTCTAGAAAGCTGCTGACTAGGGGATTTGTCCCCAGTTTATACTAATGCATGGAGTTATTCTGATTCTAGGTGCAGATCTTTGCCTTTGAGCTTCATGATGTTCTTCTTGGTCCATTTCTCCAACTTGAGTTCCTTCTGAAGAGCAGCTCTACCCTCCAGTCTATTGGCTGCCCCCATGATTTGATACCATCTACAAACCTAGTGAGGGCTTGTATCATCCCTTTGGCCAGGTCACTGATAAAGGAATTAAACTGTATCTGTCCCATTATTGACCCTGAGGAAAACGTTATTGTCATTTTGACTGAGTCACTGGCTGTTGGTCCAGCAAGCCTTTCCTCTGCTTTGTAGCCCATTCATCCACTCTTTATTTCCGTGATGTGTCTATGAAGCTGCTGTGGAACACTGCTTTGAAAGCCTTGCTGAAGTTAAGGTAAGCAACATTCACTGTTCTCTTCCGATGCACAACATCAGACCTGTCATTATAGACAGCAAAAAAGGCAGGCAGGCACAGAGTTTGTGTTTGGTAAGTCTCTGCTGGCTGTTTCCCATTGTCTCCTTATCCTTTGTGTGCCTGGAAGTGGCTTGCCAGGAGGCTTTGCTTCATTTTCCTCCTCGGGACTGAGGTGCATCTCACTGACCTGTAGGTTACTGGTGATTCTTCCTTCTCCTTTCTGAAGATGTGCAAGGTACTTGTTTCCAGTCATTGAGGAGTTTCTTCTTGTAAATGGGGCAGTCTTTCAGACATGACATCAGCCAGCTGTGTTGGCATCCTCAGGTGTAGCCTGGGCAGTAAGCACATGACAAGAGTTCTCTGCTGTGGGCTTAACCTGCCTCCCTGAAGCTCACCACTAGGTGTGGAGGTGACCATGACAACTGAGGCAAGGAAGGCTCTGAGTGCCCACCTCCACCTTTGTGTCCTTCGCCATTGGGCTATCCACCCTGTTCTGCTGCAGGCCTGTTTTTTCTCTAGTCTCCTTGGTGGCTCACATGCCTGAGGTAGCCCTTTCTGTTGCCAGATGTGTCATTTGCCATTTTCAAGTTGAGCCAAGCTGTGGCCTTGTTAATTCCACCTTTGCAAGTCAGAGCAGTGGTGCTGTGTTTCCTCCTTGGGCACCACCTCCAGGGCTTCTGTTTTGTGCTTGAGCGCTGTTGCTAATTCCTGTGCAACCTGTGAATTTGTGCTGTGGTTTCCTGTTTTCTTGCACCCTGGGGTAGGTCAGTTGGTGTGTTTTGAAGGGGTTGTTCTTGAAGGTTGACCAGCTCCTCAGGGACCTCTTTTTCCTTTGGGACAGCCCTGTGCAGAATCCATCCTTCCAGTCCCTGAGCAGGCTGAAGCGTGCTTTCTTGAAGCCCAGAGTATGTCTTTTTCTGCTGCCCGCCCTTGTTACTCTCTGCATCTTAACCTGTACCAACTTCTGGTCCCTGCAGCCGGGTGATGAGTAGCTCCTGGCTGTGGAACGCTTCCTGTCTGCCAAGTGGGTGCAGAACAGAGCATGTGGATAGCACAGTGGGTAGCAGTGGCTAACTGGCGCCAAGTTCTTGTTGACTCCAAGTCAACAAATTAGGTCACTATAAGCATCAGTTATTCAGTGTTTCTGATTTATTGGACAGTATGTTCCTTTGTAAATGGCCCAAGCTGTCATTGCTTGTAAAAACATACAACAGCAACCCTGTGTGTGTGGAAATTATAACACTTGTGTATTTCAGATAAAGAAGTAACATGAACTATTTTTGTTTGTTTGACTGTTATGCGAGTACCAGAGCAATGATGAGAACTCTTCCCCCCCTCCTCCGCTTCAGTTGTGGATGCTATCATTCCCAGACTCTTCTGGGCAAGGTGACTATGGCACTGTAGTTAAAATAAACACAGTGGTGGGGAGAAATCTTGTTGCTTTCACATATCTTGACATTATGTAGAGGGATTACATGTGCCATCCCTCCAGGTATCTTGCCTTGTATTTCATAGTGTTCTCAGATGAAAATTGCTACCGCCCTTACAAAGAGAGAAAACAGGAGCTAGAGAAATCTAAAATCTTGTTTAATAGCTATGCTGTTCATTGAGAGACACCCTGGAGCTAAAAAAAGGAACAGTTGAACATATTTAGCAAAATAAAAACTCAGACTAAAAATAAAATAAAACTGGCTTACATTATGTCATAGAATCATAGAATGGTTTGGGTTGGAAGGGACCTTAAAGATCATCTAGGTCCAACCCCCCTGCCACAGGCAGGGACACCTTTCCACTAGACCAGGTGGCTCAAAGCCCCATCCAGCCTGACCTTGAACACTGCCAGGGAGTGGGCATCCACAGCTTCTCTGGGCAACCTGTACCAGTGTCTCACCACCCTCACAGTAAAGAATTTCTTCCTAATATCTAATCTAAATCTACCCTCTTTCAGCTCAAAACCATTACTCTTTATGCTATCACTACAAGCCCTTGTAAAAAGTCCTTCTCCCGCTTTCCTGTAGGCCTCCTTCAGGTACTGGAAGGCTAGTGATACAATTCAGTTAAGACTTTTTTTGATGATACAGCCTTTAATATGATCTGTTTAATGTATTCTAGTCTTTTAGTACTCTCTACTAGATTTCTGTCAAGTGAAACTCAAGCTGCTTCCTGCTTCTCCTTGTGTTAGTCCTTGTGTATATCTTAAAACAACGAAACATATGAAGTGCAGCATCACTTTTCTGATACCAAACTTGCATTTTTTTTCTTGGGAATTTCTGCGCTATTGATTATTTATCTTTAAAGCAGCTTTTGGACTGTGAGAGAATGACAGTCTTCACATTTTCTGAAAAGAGAGTATAAAATGTGTGGTTTCATTGTAAGAAGGGAGCTTTGTGGCACATGGGAGAGATAAGATTGGTGATAGCAAACATACTCTGATGGCAGTTTTGTAGTATGGTCACACTTGGCTTTAAACAGAGTTGTAAAGTAGGTCACGTTTCTAGCTAATGTCAGTCTCAAACCTTGCTTTTTCTTGTTCCTATATTGCTGACTATGGGTTGTCAGGTACAAATGAGAATACTTTGCTTACATAATGAGTAACTTATGGTTCTGTACGGTGTCATCCCTGCAACACCATTGTTGCTGTGGAGAGTTAGTGTTACCTCTGTTTCCTTTCATTGCCCATTATTGTGGTATCTTGTAACTCTACTGTTCCTCTGGGGTAGATGAAGATACTGTCCTCTTCCTGCAGCCGAGGGCTTGACACTGTTAGGGTTAATTTGGCAGAAGTTAAACCCCCTTGCATTCCAGCTTGTCCTCAGATATTAGAGGGGCTGGGTGCAGCTGAGCTTAGCCTCTGAGTGGTGCCTGATTCGATACCTTAAATTTTGGCTGAAATAGGCCAAAATCAGCACTATCAGTCCGTCTGCGTTCAACAGCTGATATGTTGAACTAACACAGGTCCGGATGCACTTGTAGTGCAGGGCCCAGTCGCGGCTGATGAACTAACACAGTTCCAGTTTATGCCATAAATCTGGGCACATCCACCGAAATAAAAGCCTCATGACCAGTCCCACAGTTAAGGTAATTTATTCAAGCAAGAGATACAGATTCTTTTAAATTGCTGGTGATGAACACACTGTCTGCAAAGCATGGTTAGGTACCTATGAGCATGTATATGTTGCAGGATGACTATATAGCGCTACTAATACGATTACAAATACAAGCTTGATTTCTAAGTTTCCCAGGTAAGGACCTGGTACAACCATGTGTACGAGTTTTACCCAAAGGTGTCCGTGTGGGTGGGGAAGAGAGGTTCAGCCTGTTGGCTGATCCCAGAAGTCTGCAGTGATGTCTCCCTGACTTCTCAGTGATGGTATCTTCCCTAACTTGCCTCTTTCTTAATGATTTTTTTATACTATTTTTCTATGTTTAGGTGGAGCTTGAGTGACTCTAGTCATACATACCTTTATTTTTGATTGGTGCAAAATTCTCTCGCTTTGATTTTAAAGGTATAGGCTAAGAAAAATTCAGAGAGCATACTCAGGGGAAGAGGGAGGCGAGTAACTTTTGGGATGGAGCTGTGTTTTGGTATTGTAATGAGATTATAATGAGCAAAGTTTATCCACAGGACACGATTTCACTACAATCGCTGTCTCAGTGACCAACATTCTGGGTGGAATGGGGTATTATCTCTCATTTGACGGTAGCTGTGTAATTTGTCTGCTATGAGGTGCCATCGAGTTCCTGTACCTGCCTCGTTAGCACAGAGCCTGGCCACGGTTATCACTACACCGTTCCACCCTCTGTTCTCTCAGAGTTAGCACACCAAGCTCGCGCAGCACCGAACATCTGAGAATTCAGGCCAGGTTGCCTGGGGAGCCATCACAGAGCAAATTCCTTACATGCCAACCACGTTCCATCCTAGATGCTTTCTTAGTTCTATGGGGATATAACTTTACTTACTTACTCTCAGTAAGCGTGCCTCCAATAATTGGTTTCAATATGTTGCCCCCGGTAGTCACTCCACAGACACACGAATGAGTGACCTTAAGACCAGGTAGAGTGTCAGGAACTTAATTCTATTTAAAATCCAAGCCCAGCATTTTATCTGACAACTCTAAAGAGCAGTCCTGCTGGGTAGCACCAAATATCCATCTATCATGGATCTCCTTCGCCCTGCTCAGTGTCTGCAACAGGATCCTGATTCAAACAACTCTGTGAAGTAGATTTACCTAGATCTGCAGTGGGCTCCCAAAGAAGACTGAAAAGCTTTTAAACTTCAGACAATTTTTGTTCAAATAGAAACTGGATTATTTCTTTTTGCTTGTTTGTTTGCTAGAGAAAACTCAAACTGGGGAAGACAAACTTTAAAAAGAAGTCTTTTAAAGTGCAGGCCTGTCTCTGTCACCGTGCATGCAGATACTTTTTTTAGTTTCCCTTTCATTCTATGAAGCTATCTTCATCTAAGTCTTTGGCGTCTGTGGTGTGCACCTTGCTGCAGTCCTGCAGTCTGAGTGGGCTTAGTCTCCCAGCTCCCTGATGTCAGTCTTCAGCAGAAGTTGTACCAGCATTTGGCCATAGGAAGCAGTGCATCTTGCACCTATCAGCTAATGTGTTTGGAAAGTCATGTTTTTGATGGAAAATATAAATTAATTGCTGAATTTTCATAAACAGTCATTTTGTAATATTTTGACTAAAATTTTTGGTCAAAACTCAAAAGTGTTTAGGCCTATAAAAAGAGCACTTGAGGAAAAATATCCAGAAAGTTCCACTTTCTATTTGGACAAAGTGGCCAGGTCTGAAGCTCTGTATAGTTTAGGTTGGTCACAGGAAAGATACATGTTATAGAATAGAATAGAGCAGTACTCATCTCTTTGGCTTCCTGTATTTAGCTGCCCTTTGGGAGATGAAGATAGCACAGCACTATGCAGGATTGATCTGCTTTTCCTTATAAAAGCAGGGTGTTTTAAAAGGGACATTAGTTACAGCTATTGTGAATAGTAACTTGTTTCCCCTTTCTGTTGATGGTACCAGCAAATCTGGGGGAGTTGAGACTAGTTACAAAGAATTCAGGCAGCTGAACTGTAGTTAAAGGAAAATATGGTTGTGTCCTGTAAATCTCATTCTATGTCACTAATTTAATATCCTCACAAACCTTAGATGTTTGTGAGGTTTTTTTGGGTCAGGGAGGGAGGGTGGGGGAGCATGATCTACAGGGAGAAAACCAAACAAACAGAAAAAGCAAACCAAAATCTGTAGCTCTCAGCTGTAGGAAACAGTGTTTTTGATTTCTCAAATAGTAGGAAACAAAATATTAAACACTGAAGATTAGTACAAGAATCCTCAGGAAGAAAAATGGCCTGTGTAATTTGACATTTGCTCTAGTGCCAGAGGAAGATGTTTAATAAATTGGCAGATGTGGTGAGCACCATTACCTAAACATTTTACACGTGCAAAAAGTCAGGAGGGATGATCCAAAATTCATGAAACATCTGTTTCAGTAATAGCAAGACTGAGGCACAGAGCTGGTTTTAAAAGCTATGTGATCCATAGTGATAATTAAATAAAAATTATTATTGGTAATGATGAGGTTGTAGAGAGAAGTCTAAAGGCAATCATAAAGGACTTCAAGGCACTGGGGCAACTAGTTGAAGGTTCGGGTGCACAGGTGGTGTTTTCATCGATACCTCAAGTGGTAGGGAAAAACACTGAAAGAGGGTGGAAAACACACCTGATTAACACATGGCTCAGAGACTGGCGCCACCGTTGGAATTTTGGGTTCTTTGATCATGGGGAAGTTTATATGGCACCTAGTCTGCTGGTGACAGATGGAGTACATATGTCTCCAAGGGGAAAAAAGGATCCTCGCACAGGAGTTGGCGGACCTCGTTGAAAGGGCTTTAAACTAGGCTCGAAGGGGGAAGGGGATGTAACCAGGCTCACTGGAGATGAGCCTAAGGACAGCCTTCAGACTACTGTCCTGCTCGAGGTGGATAATGGTGGTACATGGGACAATAATAACACAGGGCTCACTAATAAATTAGTAACCAAGGAAGTGGCCAGGAATGGTCAGATAGCAAGAGTGAAAACTGGTGGCTTAACTCCCTCTCTGAAGTGCTTATACACCAGTGCACGGAGTATGGGAAATAAACAGGAGGAGTTGGAGATCTGCCTTAGATTACATGACTATGATATAGTTGCGATCACTGAAACATGGTGGTACAGCTCCCATGACTGGAATGTTGTCATGGATGGCTATGTACTATTTAGGAAAGACAGACCAACAAGGTGAGGCGGTGGTGTTGCTCTTTATGTGCGAGAGCAACTGAAATGTATTGAGTTCTATCAAGGGGAGGAGGTAGAACAGGTTGAAAGCTTGTGGGTAAGAATTGAGGGACATGCAAAGGGGAGTGAAACTGCTGGGCAAAGAGAAACCTAATGAGGTTCAACAAGAATAAGTGCAGAGTCCTGCACCTTGGAAGGAGTAATAAAATGCACCAGTACAGGTTAGGAGGCGATCTGCTAGAGAGCAGCTCCGTGGAGAAGGACCTTGGAGTCCTGGTGGACAACAAGTTATCCATGGGACAGCAATGTGCCCTTGTGGCCAAGAAGGCCAATGGTATTCTGGGGTGCATTAAGAAGAGTGTGTCCAGCAGATCGAGGGAGGTCCTCCTCCCCCTCTACTCTACCCTGGTGAGACCTCACCTGGAGTATTACGTTCAGTTCTGGGCTCCCTATTTCAAGAGGGACAGAGATCTGCTGGAGAGAGTCCAACGGAGGGCTATGAGGATGATTAAGGGACTGGAACACCTGCCTTATGAGGAAAGGTTGAGAGACCTGGGGCTTTTTAGTCTGGAGAAGAGAAGACTGAGAGGAGATCTAATTAATGTGTATAAATATATGAGGGCTGGGTGTCAATAGGAAAGGGGCAACCTCTTTTCACTTGTGCCCTGCGATAGGACAAGGGGCAATGGATGCAAGCTAGAGCACAGGAAGTTCAACCTCACTCGTAAGCAGTGAGGAATTTAGCAATGACCTTGGTTTCTCTAAGAATAAGTACAGCAAGAGCCTTTCTGCACAACATCCCTACCGGTGCCTCAGCGATAACTACAAGCTTTGAGCGTTATCAGTCCTGGAAGCAGACACTGTCTGCAAAACATGCAGTTAGTTTCAGAAAGTGCAGTTACTTAGAAGAGACTGAGCTGAAAGTAAAAATCACTGAAAGGAAAATCGGCCTGGTTTAGGCCAAACCAGGACAGTGATGAACTGATTTTTTTCCTCATTCATGTTCCAAATGTGTGTATCAGTATCATGAGTATCCATATCTCATCCCTATTTCACACTTAATGACTTTTAGAACAGCTTTTACAAGAGAAGCTCTGAAAGAACATCTAGTTGGAGACTTCAGTGTGTATTTTTTTTTGCTTTCCTTGCAGGAAATCTGTGTATCTGTAAAATCATAGGTGATTCATGGGAAGCTATTTCTCCTGATGAGGATTTGCACAATATTTTTGATACTCGAAAACTCTTCTGAGCTGCTGGTATCTTGGTTTTAATAAAGCCTTACAAGGAGTCTATTGGTCCTGTCTGTCCTTAGATTTTAGTGGACCGGTTCACAGACCTTTATCCATCTGGGAATGGATTAACAATTATAAACATTCTCAGTACATATTAGGATAATGGGCCTATCTGCAACCAGGCATGATCTACCCTAACTTATGCTGCTTGCTGTTAAATTAGTTCCTCAAGAGTCTGTGGTTTAAGTTGTGATTTCATTTGGATGGATTGAAATTGAGTTTCTCCTGTGGGTTTCAGTTTCATGTAAAAATTCCAGAGGTATAGTCAATAGATATTCAGTCATTTGTCTGTCCTGCACTTGACATAGCTGGAGTCCAGCCCAAACTAATACATTCCATATACTGCATAAGGTGACCTCACTGAATTTTAATGGAGACAAAGTTTACCAATCTATTAATGGATATTTACTTTTGGAGAAGACAACAGATGTCATATTTTATAGAACATAATGCAGGCCATGCTCAGCAACAGTAGCTCTTTGCAAGCCCTTGCATGATAGACATGACTGTCTTTTTGGGTATTGAGTTTCATTCCGCTTTTCCTAATTAAGCCGCTTCTAGTTGTGGTTTTTCCTGTCTAATAAAGTTAATTTAATTTTAGGAGACAAATACGCTGATTCCTGTATTTCTGTGCCAGACCAGAGACTTGTGATTTTGGCAGCAATATTAATCAAAAAGTAATGCAACTTTCACTTGCATTAAAGTCTCCATATGCTGTTTTGGCAATATGAAAGGATCTTCAAACATATTCATTTTCTTGGGGCTTCAGTCTATTGTTAGCGTACTGGAGCATGACCTTAGCAAAAACACAAAGCTTTTCCTCTGTGGCTTGTTGCTGGGATCAGATTGCTAATTCTATAACAGAGCAGCAATTTGTAGGAGAACTCCTAAGGCCGGAAGAGCAGTACCCTAAAAACTGTCCCTCTCTGCAGGCAACACTGTATTTCATTTTTATGCTTCCCTGTGCTCAACTAACAAAGCTTTTTCAACCTCTCAGCCTTCACTGCATCAATCCACTGTAATTTACGTCCATCAAGAATATGGGTAACTATTGTTAGGAGAGTCCTAGATCTTCAGCAGTGGTGACGGAGCTTGTAGGAGTGAAAGAAAGCCTGCTTGCTAAAATAAGGAATTCATTTACTACTTCTAATTGGTAGGCAGATGTTTAGCCATCTCCAGGAAAGCAGGGCTCCATCATAAGTAACAGTTATGGGAAGACAAACATAATAACTCTGAATGAATATTGTCCCCCCCTCCTCCTTCCCTGCAGCTTTTATTGCTGAGCATGACATCATATGGTATGGAGTATCTCTTTAGTTGGTTGGGGTCAGCTGTCCCAGCTGTGTCCCTTCCCAACCTCTTGTGTCCCCCCAGCCTACTTGCTGGTGGGATAACATGAAAAACAGAAAAGGCCTGGATGCTGTGTAAGCACTGTTCAGCAATAACTAAAACTTCCCTATGTTGTCACATTGGTTTGGTCACAAATCCAAAACAGAGCACTGTGCAAGGTACTATGAAAAAAAATAAACTCTACCCTAGCCAAAACCAGTAGAGACATCATGAATGTAGGTATATTTTTGACTCAGCAGAGTGAGGGGGCGTATTTTTTAACAAATGGACTTCAACTCTAATCATCTGAAGAGGAAACAAGACTTGCTTGTATTTTTGTTTTATGTACATATTGCTGGTGTTTAAGTGGGTGTCGGTAAGGCACTGTCTTTGTGGCTATGTCAGTATTTTGAGTGTGGTTGAACATGTCTCTTTGGAATAGATGTACAGTCCTGCTGCTGGCTGCAAAGAGGACAAGATCAGCCATACCCATGGGACAGGGACAGGTAGAGGCCCCCCAGGCCTGAGATTGTATCACACTGAACTTCAGCAGCTGGGGTGGAGGAACCCTCTGGGTCCTGGAGTCCACTGGATTCAGTGATTTTTTTTTTTTTTTTTTGCAACACCCTTAAGTGGCTCATTGCATATTTTTTTTTTTCCTGCTTATAATCTCTACATTCAATACTCTAAATACTAAATTCTGTTTTCAGGGGAAACAATACTACTAATACAAGCTGTGCCTCTGTTGGGGGATGGCATATTGTGGCCTGGGGGAACAAATTGTTCAATCCATTCTGCTCAGTGTGCTAAAGCAATATTAACATCAATGGTTACCAAAGAGAGAAGGAACCTCTTCCTGAACTTGCATTTACTCTTTAACTACTCTCAGTAGACCTTTGATCTAGAAAAGCCTTTTTTGTTGATCCAGTAAACTGGTGATCCAGTCTTCCTTAAGTATTTATTATTTTTCAGAGAAACTTTCTGCTGTCCCTTTGACATCAGCTATTGCAAAACTGGAAGTTTTATTGCATATTATAAAAGAAAACCATTGCTTGCCGTACCAGATTTAATAATCATGTGTGAAACAAATTCAAATTTCCCAAACAAAACTTGCTGTACAAAGTAAGCAACTGTAAATTTAATTCAGACCTGTTGAATTCAGAACAGTGAAAAGTAGTTTTGAAGCCGTTCCAGGAAGCCTTGAATAAGGTGCTATCAGTGCTGAAAGTCATTGCAGGAATAGAAAATCCATCCGTTAACCACTCTAGATTGTTCTACCGAGTGGCTCTCACTTCTGGAAAAGGTCCATTCAGCTGACCTGGAGGAAAATCCTTTTCACATATTAAAATTTTGTTCTTGCTGTCTTTCTAAGCATGTGAACAATCCTCCCTTTCTGAAGCAGCTACACCAAGGCAATGGTACTTGATTTGCAAGTTTATATTTTGTTTGGCAGTACCTATACAAACTGCAGTAATGGTCATGTAACAATATAAATAATGTAACCATTCCCATCTTAGAGTTAGTATCTTAGAAAGCTTCATTAGAAAGGTAACTGGTAATAAAACAAGTTACGTAAGTAGAAAACAAAACTCTGCAAGTAAAAAGGATATGATTGTTGATATGAAAGAGTTCTTACTAAAGGAAAGAAAGTAGTCTTCTAAGGAAATAGCCATTCCAAACACCTGCAGGGGTTTGCTTTGGTTATTCTTTGCAGTTTCTCTGATTTCAACCGTGCTTCTAGACAGCTTACAAACTGAGCTCTTGAGGTTTCTTTTCCTTCTTATGTTGACATGCCTTGAGGGCTTATAGTAATGGTGATGTTTCATAGTACAAGACGGAATATGCTTTCAGAAATGAGTTAATTCAAGTTAGCAAACAGTGTTTGGTTCAGATTTTGATAATCGTTCTCTCTTGCTCTTGTGACTTTCTGCCCTTTCTAAAAAGTGTGATCTTTATCTGTTCATGTAGTGGAATTATGTAATTTTTCTACTGTGGGTTCTGGACTAACTAATGCTATTTTCTGATCTTTTCAGCATACATCTGCAGTATGTTGAAGCACTGTTGCCTCTGGAAATTAAGGCATGACTTTTTGTGAGGTGGATTAAGTAGAAAAATGTTAAATTAATGAGAACTAGCATGTTAGCAATGTAATCCATAAGATCTGACTGTAGGAAATGGACTTTAGATTTTAAAGAGAAAGAATCTTTCATTTCTGTATTCAAGGTAGACTTGAAATAACTATTATTAGTTAAAATGTCGTCTTAATAGCCAGAGGTGGTAATAACTGTAATCACTTTTTTGCTGTCCTTAGCTTCTTCAGAAAATCTGTATAAACATCTAGGTAATAGTTTATTTGTGCTACTGATATTTTTTTTTTCACTCTGATGTTCTTTATATCTCAGTTTAATCACATTAACATATAGTGCTATTTTAATGCTCAGGTTTATGGGACTAAAACTCATACCCTTTGTGCATCATGTACTTAGTAACTGGTTTGTAATTTAATGGAAGCCAAACCTCCTCTATTCTCTGTTCCTGTGGTGGAGACCTTTTTTGTTGAAGCCTATTTTGTGTTAGAGAGTAGCTTCCTTAATCTGTGCTGAAGAGGTATGTAACATTCGTAAAAGCAGCATTGGAAATATTGTAAATATCCCAAATCATTGCTTATTCTGTAATCTCATAACAGCAACAACAACAAAAACCACCCAAAACATACATTGAGTATCTGTATAAAATCATACTTTCAGTCTATGTCTGAATAGCATAGAATAAAGGTTTCCTCATAGGTGACACATTGATTTTTTTAAAAAACACACACCAGTGATATTCTGATGTAGCACTGAAATTTATTTGTCCTTGCAATTATTTTTACCATATAATTTCAAGAGCTTAACTCCAAAATTTGATTTATTTGAATTTTGAGAGAACTGGAGCTAAATAGGAGGTCCTGAAGTATAAGGAACTGAGGCTTTTCCAAAAACAACAGATAAAGGAGCAAGAATGAGTTGAGAGATCACCAGTGGAAAATATTCCTGCTTTCAGTCACATTCCTGTAGTTTGAGTTCATAGGTTTGAATGTAAGCATGAGCATCTCAGACATCAAAGTTGTCAAAGAAGTGTCTTTTCTAAATTAGTGGTGTGTGAAGGACTTATCTTTTGTCATATTTCTGCTTATTGTAGCCCTTAAAAGGATATCCTGTATCTGTGTAGTTTACAGCAAGAAAGTTAGTATCATGGAGTTGATTAACTTAAGAAAGGCTTGATGCAGGAGGAGAATTGCAGGGGAGGTAGAAAACAGGAAATGAGAAAGAAAAGGGGAGCAAAGTGAGGGAGATGGAAAACTGCTTGGAAAGGGAGAAGCAGAAGAAGAAACAGAGGAAGAGAATGAAGAAAAGAGAGAGAATAGCCTTTAGGAAACTAGTTCTGTTAAACAGTGAGCTTTTCATATTAACAAACATCAACAACTAAATGTGTTTTGGTTTGCTCCACCACTGGCTTTAAAAGTTTTCTAGGTTAGAGAAATTTCTGGATCTCTTCTTTTTTACTTAATTAGTACTACTTCCTACCAAAAGCCTCCCTGCTTTATTTGCCTAGCTACGAATGTGAATGTCTCTGCTGAGCTTTAAGGTTGAATTAATTTAAGCTAAGATTTCTTCTTAATGTACTTCTTCAGTAAGGCTTTAACTCAAGGTTATAGCTAAATTAAATTCCGTTGAAGGACTTTGCTCACCTAACTTTCTACTTGAAAGCATTGTTGGCAAGATTGTCTGTGCAGCACCCCAAATACTTCTCTATGGCTCTGTCAGAGTGGATTCCCTGTTAGGAACTGGACCATAAGCTTTTCTGCATAAGAGCACAGAAGGCTAAGAGACTCTTAATGGCAAAAACTAGTTATCTGTTTTAATGGTGATATAAAGAGACCCTAACTACTATAGGCCTTTAGGGAACTAGTCTTATCATTAGAATAGAGAGAGTGAGTAATATTGATGCAGGCCAAGTGGACAGTGAGGAGGCACTCAGGGGAGGGATGGGTATCTGAACGACAAAATTATAAAAAAGGATTGCTTAAAAAATATCATTGAAACAGCTTTTCATCAGAAAGTGCCATGTTGCCAAAATTAACATATTTTTGTGGAGCTATATGGATATATATGGAGATATATTTATAGATGTATGTACATATATATGTACATATATTATGCATATATAAATATCCAGACAACTTAAATGTATTTATATATCTTTTCTGATATTGTCAAGTCAATACTAGTATTTTATCTGTGTGTAGTGCACAATGGTAACTTTAATATAAATATACATTAAACTGTGAGTTGCATATCATATGAAGGCAATGCTTTGAAACTATCAAAATATGACAGTAGAATATAGTAATTTTGAGACTTTGCAGTGGAACTTTTTGAGGAATTGTATGGAGAAAATCATTCAACATCTTTTTTAGGTTGATTTGGAGTAGACAATTTTCAAATGTCAAAAGTCTTTTGCAAAATGAGCCCCTGTTTCCAACCACAGTTAAATGAGTTTTGAGTGCTCTGATTTTATTGTCTCTGTTTGGTCTGATGGTTTATTCCCAGATGATTTAGAGGGGCCCAGGTGTATGATTGTGTTCTGTTCTGAAAGACATCTGGAAATATTTCTGAAAGAAGCGATTTGCAGTTGAACCAGGAAAGGGAAGAAAACTAAATTTTGCCATTAGTAATAGATTGCTTCTTTATGCATTGTTGATTAATCTTTATTTCTTTTGTTTGTTTTAGTGCATTGAAAGTTGGTGTAAATTTTTCTGGTTTGCTTTTTAAAAAGGTTTAGCTGGCAGATTAGGTTTTAAAAGGTGACACATTTAGCACAATACTAACAAATTGGGTGCTTTAGCATGTTAATGATAGATTGAAGTATTTTCTGTGCCTTAAAAATGTGTTATAAAGTGGATGGAAACATTGCGAAGATATGCTTTTGCTGTCATGCTCATTGTGGTGTTCAGAATTTGGGTTAAAGAGATTTTAATGTTAATTGCCTCTCAGTAACATGAAAACGAACACAGTAAACCAGAAAAGCAATGCTAAGACAACAGGTTGACTCCATAATTTGTTTCTGTAGCTTTTAATTGTAAATCAGTGTTCATCACAGACTGCTATAAAGAAACTAACATTTTAATAAATTCATTTTCTACTGGTTTGTTTAAATAGTCTTCCATCCTTGTTCTGCTCCTTTCATAGGACTCTGAATTATGGTCTAGGCAATCCTGCCCCGGCAGGGGGATTGGACTAGATGATCTTTCGAGGTCCCTTCCAATCCCTAACATTCTGTGATTCTGTGATTCTGTGATTCTGTGAATTAATGAAGAGTATTTTCCTCTTGGGTCTGTTCTTGATTTAGGATCTAGTTCAAGAACATCTTGAGTGTTTATTTTTAGTGGTATTACTTGCAGGACAAGAACACTTAACCATGTAAAACTACAGAAAATTACTTTATACATAAGTGCCAAATATTGTATTAAAAGTCTTGTGTACTAATTCCAAGGATTCTAGTCATTTAATGAAATTATCAACTCCAAACCACTTTGAATTATGTAGATTAGGATGCTGCATTACCTGTGTACAGTGAGTCTTTAAGGGAAAAGGGGGGGTAAAAAAGGAAGCACTGAGATTAGTCGGTGGTTTCTCAAAAATATTTTTTTTCCTACTATAATTAGTATGAATAAAAATGTCAGAGCTTTCTGTAAACTTAATTTATAATGTTTTTGCAGAAGGAAAAAATGATGGAAATATGGAAAGTTAATCTTAGAGTGTTTACCCTTTCCCTTTAAATCTTGTTTCTTTTTGCTACAGCAGTTGAGTTTTATTTGGAAATGGGTCATACTCATGCATCCCCCAAAGTCCTTGTACTAAGGTTTTCAAGTACACTCAATATTTTTTGAGGAGACAAAAATTTTTCCAGTACAGAAAAGTAAATTTCCCAGTCTATGGATAATTGACTAGTGTGTGACTTCCAGTGTGAGAGCTTTTTAGGATGACAGGTCTGAATTTAAGAGTAGTTGCTTTGAGGTTTAACTTTTTTTTTTTTTTCTACTTTGTTCCTGATTTCTGTAACAGTTGCAGGTTCTGTGGAGTGCAGCAGCATTCTTCTCATGTTCACTTCTGCAACACTTTTTGCTAACTTCATCGTTGTGCTTTATGGGTCCTCTGTTTCTTACAGAATAGAGTTATATTTGGGGTATGGTAAATGAAGTAATAAGACGAATCAGTCTTTCACATGCTATTCATAGCTCTCCATCCTCCCCTCTCACTCTCTCGCCCTGCCTTCTGCGGATTGTTTGAGGTATTAAGTTTCTGGATTAATCTCTTCTTGATGCCTCTGTACATATGTGAACAGTCTTGGTCCCCTGGTTATCCAGATTAGCAATGACTAGGTGTGCTATGGATCTCTTGGCTGCACATCTAGGCTTCCTCTGCATGTTCTGCAAACAGAAGCAAGCATGTGAGGGAGGAGGTTGGTGAACATGGGAGTTGGCTCCAATATGAATCAGGAGCATGCCTGCGGCCAGGGGCTGAGTTGGAGGCTGTTTGTAGAATTGTGACTGATTCTGGATATAGACCCATGGTCCCTTAATGAGCCACCCACCATGAAATAGTGTAGGATATCATAGGATGAATAAGCAAAGTGTACCACAGTACAATATAACAAGCAACACACCTAGTATTGCTGCTGGCAGGGAAAAAACCCAACCAACCAACCAAAAAGCAACCAAAACCCCTACTCTTGTTCTTTCAGCTTTGGCAGTGCCCATTTGGCATGTGATAGTGTGCTCATTTCTAAATTGTTATCTGTGAACAGTCAGATGAGTTGGCAATGTACAGATTAGTGTAAATGATTATGGAATTAAGGCCAGGGGAGAGAAGCTGGCAACTTTGGGGTTGGCAATGCTTCTTGAATGCCAATGAAGAATTTACCAGGTCTCTAGATAAAGTGGATGGGACGGTAAAAGTATTTATTTTTGTATTAAATTTTGCTTTTGATTTTGATGTGTGCAGTTACCACTTTTTTTTGCCTAGAAAAAGAGAGTGGCAGCATTATTACAGCTCCCTAGTTGGACATCCTTTCCTTGGAGCTTTCTCCCTCCCCCCTTTCTTGGACATGTCTTGGGACAGCTCTTTAGAGTTTGTTTTCTTCAAAGTGACTAAGAATAGACTTTCCTTATGGGTAGTCATGATTAGCTCTGCTTGTTTCTGGCAAAGAATGAATTGTTGATTTACAGACTAAACTCAGTCCTGTAACACTTAACTATCTTCTAAACCACAAATGATTTGTGCTTTGTGAAATCCTTTCTGTGCTCCGATGAAGGCGTTTGAATATCATTTGTCTGAGCGACCCATACACCAGTCTGAAGCTCAAAACTGTTGCACTTCTAGGCATTCACTGCATATCGCATGTGCTTTTTGAGACTTTGTGTAAGTAATGGTTAAAATGAAGGCTACTATCCACGTTATACAAAGGATATTGTTCACATCAAGTTACCATTAGAAAGACTAAATGGATTAATAATTTTAGTGGTTTATACATTGAATAATCTAAGTTTTGTATTAAGTAGTTAAAGGTTAGGGTCAAGTTTGTAAATAGTTCTGTCTTAAAAGGCATGACTAAAAAGGTAGGAGTGTCAAGCAAACCATTCTGTTCTACTTTTTGGGTTGTAAAATTATTTGGTTGCCTTTCACAAAACTAATGAGAAGAAAATTACCTTCTTCATAATTTCATATTGTCAGATCTTAATTAAAATATTTCTGCTTGGACGATCCAAACACTCAAAGCCAGTGTTTGGATTGCCAAGGAGTGTCTAGAACTTTGCCTTGGAACATCGTTCCACTTGGCATAACAAAGTGGAGGCCCAGCCACAAATTGTGGCTGGAGATTTTAGATGATAGAAATTATGATTAAATGTTTTCTGATTAAAGAAATGTGTTGCAAAAAATGTTTCTTTCAGCAGTTTTCCAACTTGGTGAATAATTCTTGGGCCTCTTCTGAGGTGATCTATCTTTTATTCTAGGAAGTTTTGAATAATAGTAAAATATTTACACTTAGGATAAGAGATGGGCTTTGTATTACCGAGAAAATTACCTGCACATAGAGATTTAGCCGCTGTGATTGTGCACTTTAACTGAGCTCTGTACGCTGACAGTTGTGCTTTTGCACAGCCTCCCCAAAACTGGAAGATTATCCACCAGATTTAACAGGACTTCAGCAGATGCATGAAAAAACTTCAAAGTATGTGTTTACTTGTGTAATAGTGCAAGGTATGGAAAACTCAAACCTGTCTACCACAAAACTAGGTATCTGTCTGTTTATTACTATGGTCCATCTGCTACAGTGCTGTGTTAACACAACTATTCTGTCTTTAGACCAAAACTAGTGTATGTTTTGGACCCAAATGAGTTCCTTTGGCTTTTTGGACACTTCTTGCTCTGTTACCAGTGACAGGCATGCCCTGAGTTTATAATAAGGCAATCAAACACTTTTAGCCCCCTTTCCAGTGTAGTGTTTTCAGTGTTCAGAAGCAGTAATGCTGTTTTTCTTCTTTATCAAAAATTGTAGTCTCTCTCACCAGTGGTTGTTGTCACCAGCTGTTGACAAACACCAGCTGTTCCTTTTTTTTCACCAGCTGTTGCCTATAGGGATCTGCATCCTTCTTCAGAAACGTTCTTTCAATAAACTCTGAAATTACATGTCTTTTAATAATGCAACTTAATCTTCCACTTATTTGCTTCTTTAAAATATACTATTTGTAAAGAGGTACAGAATGAGAACAGAGGCATAACAAATTGTCTCTGTATCTATAAATACACCAGTGTGAATAACGGTAACTCACCCTTATGCTAGATTGTCCAAACAATGTGCAGAGATGGCTGTTTCAATACTAAATTATTGGTGTATAAAAAGATATATATACATATATGTATATATGTATATGTGTGTATATATATTTAGACCAAACCTTCCTCCTCCCATGGAAAAAAAAAAGCTCCTCTGCATAGCAAAGCTGTTAAGGATGGGAGAAAATTAAACTGTTATACTGAAAGCAAGTACCATACTATTTGAAACAGCCAAGTAAAAACTTTTAGGTTTGCAATTACGTGAAGTTTTTTTTTAATCCTTTTCTGTGCTAATGGATACTGAAAGCTGATACTTAACTGAGGATTTTTGTTCAAGGAAAAGCTATTTTATTGGAAGTGGAATTCTTTGAGAAAGCTATTGTACATGTTGGGGTTTTTTTATTTTATTTTAACAGATACTTTTAGAGCAATTTTAAGAAAATCTGAAACCTACTAAAAGCTGCTGATGATGTTCTGCAGTTTTGCAGTCTGTGCTTTCTGGAGTTATACTGGTATTCTTCTCTAGAAGGAAGCAACACAGAGCTTTTGGAGAGATCAGAAGCTTTAAAACACTTTCCTGGTACATAAAAATGTGGCATTTCTGAACTGAAGTACTGAGGAATTTTGTTGACCCTCAGATACTAGCCGAGAACAACAGTGGAAGTAATTGGCTTCATAAAAGACTAGGCATTTATCAAACTAGTTGAGAAGAATCTCTTAATCTGATCATTTGGTACAGTAAATAAAAGATGTGATACAAAAACAATGTAGCAAATTAGTGTGGAAATGGTGTGAAATATGTGCAATTGATTATATGACTGCTGAATGAAAAAATAAATGTAAAGGGAAAAATAGATACTTTAAGTGGGGAAGAAAACCTAAGAGGTTAGTGGAGAATTAACATGCTAGAACAGATAGCTTATTTTATCTGATCTCTAAATCTATTCTCATGAGAAGTTTTGGGGCTCCTTTTATACAGATGTCTCTGAATGGGGACAAGTAAACACTTTTTTTCCTAACAAAATGTCTCAATATAATTGGATATGACTGTACCATGTTATAGGTATGATGTTTATTGATTGCTTTGCAGTCTGGCTGTTCCTTCTGAACTTTCACCTGTGGAAAATCCTAGTAGTTTGTCTCATGTCTCAGATTTAGTTAGGGTAATTGGAAGTTAGGTGGCTAGGAACGGTATGCTTAGGTATGCAAAAATGTTAACATTAATGATAGGTCAACAGTTTCTTTTCTGTCAAAGTTTCACCTTTGGTCCGCATTTGGGATAAAATAACTAATTTTTTTTTTCTTCAAAACTCACTTTATGATCTGGAGCTGGCATAGTTTTATAGCACATGAATGCTTTATTGATGTTATCTTTGAGCAAGCTATGCGGTTTCATTTGACAGACTGAGAACTCTGTATCTGGTTTTGGTTTTTGTTTTATTTTTCTTTCTAGTGGGGATGTGAGAAGAAGAATCCAGAACAAATTACAAAAAATGGGTAAGTAATAGGAGACTGCATATGTACTTCTCCTCTGAGACTGTGAGATTTCCTCACAGAATTACCTTGTGTATCTGAAAGGCTGTCAGGTTCCGGATTAAGATCTGCCTTAAAGGTAAATCTAGAAATAAAATGCAGTCAGTCCCCGAGAGGGACCCGCCTGATTGGTAAAAAGTAAATCTAGAAAATAAATGCAGTCAGTCCATGTGGGACCCGCCTGATTAGTAAAAAGAAGTAAATCTAGAAAATAAATGCAGTCAGTCCACGTGGGACCCGCCTGATTAGTAAAAAGAAGTAAATCTAGAAAATAAATGCAGTCAGTCCCCGAGAGGGACCCGCCTGATTAGTAACTCCAGTGCAACCAGTCCACGTGGGACACGCCTGGTTCAATGCAGTCAGCCCACGCGGGACCCGTCTAATTATAAATCACCCAGTATGCTTAACCTGCCTGCAGGTAAAGCACCCCCAAAATCCTGACCAGAAATAAAGTAGATTCGTGATCCTTGAGTTCAGACAAAGCACAACCGAGGCACGGTATCAATAAACTTAACTCTGACTTTATTAAGTCCAACAATGAGGCAACTTAGTGAGCAAGGAAGGGAGAGAGAGAGAGAGAGAAGTAAAAGAAAGAGAGGAAAAGAGAACAGTTGAGAGGGAAAGGATAGTCACCACCCTGGGATCCAGTGGTGTCCCGCGGGTCCTTTGTTGATTCTCGGCAGACGGTGGTGGGGGTCCCGCGTGGTCGGGCAATCCGGCCTCTTTCATAGAGTTTTTCGGCAGAGTCATGTGACATGGAGCCGCCAGTCAACAGTTCGCACCAATCACAGGTCCGAGGGCGGGACAGGTCCAGTTCCTGCGCCGTAGGATTGGCCCATTGCCAGGCTGTCGCCGGATGTGTCTCTCCGGATGGGGGTGGAGGGGTGCAAGGCGGAGACCTCCCTCATGTTGGCGCCTACCTTCTTGTGTCATAAAATGTCGCCAAGGTCAGGCAGTCCGGTACCCCACAAGATGGCGTCTGAGCACGTGGCATAGGAGAGTTTCTGAGACAATGCCAAAAGGAAAAAAAAAAGGGGGGACAAGGAACCGATCCCCACAAAGGCATGTAGGATAGTATCAAAGAAGTGGGTTTCTGTGAATTGAATAAGTGTTTGATGTTTCCACGATTGTCATAACTTCAGTTTTCACTGTTTCTGAGACCACTTTCTTCTCCCTTTCCCTGATATAAGGCACTTGTGTGAACATGTTCAGAGTCTACCAAGGGCAGCAGCATGTGGTCTGTGATGTCACTGTAACAGATATTGATAAGGATAGAAGGCTGTGCTGCCATTCAGCCAGACCTGGATAGGCTAGAGAGTTGGGCAGAGAGGACCCTAATGAAGTTCCACAAAGGCAAGTGTAGGGTCCTGCACCTAGGGAGGAACAACCCCATGTACCAGTACAGGCTGGGGGTTGACCTGCTAGAAAGCAGCTCTGCAGAGAAGGACCTGGGAGTTCTGGTGGACAAGCAGCTCACCATGAGCCACCAATGTGCCCTTGTGACCAAGAAGGCCAATGGTATATTGAGGTGCATTAGGAAGAGTGTGGTCAGCAGGTCGAGCGAAGTTATCCTCCCCCTCTACACTGCTCTAGTGAGGCCACACCTGGAGTACTGTGTGCAGTTCTGGGCCCCCAAGTTCAAGAAACATAAGGAACTACTGGAGAGAGTCCAGCGGAGGGCTACAAAGATGATCAGAGGACTGAAGCATCTCTCTTATGAGGAGAGGCTGAGAGAGCTGTGTCTGTTTAGCCTGGACAAGAAAAGACTGAGGGGAGATCATATCAATACTTTCAAATACCTTAGGGGTGGATGTCAAGAGGATGGGGCCAGACTCTTCTCAGTGGTGCCCAGTGGCAGGACAAGGGGCAATGGGCACAAACTGAAACATGGGAAGTTCCATCTCAATATGAGGAAAAACTTCTTTACTTTGAGCATGACAGAGCACTGGAACAGGCTGCCCAGGAAGATTGTGGAGTCTCCTTCTCTGGATATATTCAAAACCTGCCTGGACATGACCTTGTGCAACCTGCTCTAGGGGAACCTGCTTTGGCAGGGGGTTGGACTAGATGATCTCCAGAGGTCCCTTCCAACCCTAACCATTCTGTGATTCTGTAGAACTGTGGTAATGTACCAGCTTGTCCCATCTTCCTATCTATGATGGAAGTTATTTAGGTGATGTTGAGATAAGCATTTTCCCTCCCTAATTTATCCTCTAAGCATGCAAATCTCAACTGTGTAACTCTATGAAGAAGACCTCAGTGAATTAAAATCTATTTATGAGGGTGAAAGGCTGAGATAACATGGTGCTATCTGGCTAACTTCAAGGGGTTTTACATGAATGTGTGGAAAAACTTTGAAAGCAAAACACTGGGTCAGTAATGACTGAATTTAGCTAGCACTGTTTTAGCAATCGTCCATTTTCATTTCAATGGCTGGTTATAACAATTTTTTCTATTAAAGTTAAGGAAAAACAGCAGTAAAACTCCATATGCAAAACTCATTAAAATTAAAACAAAAACAAACTTCTGTAATAATATGTCCATGTTAATTTGTTTATATCAGCAGAAAGACTTAGCATAGAATGAGATTTCTTGGTATGCAGCTCTTGATTTAATTTTTTTAATGCTGTTGCCTAGCTTTCTGTTCTTCCAAGTTTGAACTGCCTGTCCCACTGCAAAAAATTTGGAGAAGCACCAAACGAACAACAAGAAAAAAAGAACCAGTTGGCTTCCATATCTTGGATTATCAGATTAACTTGCTTTAAACTTTATTTGTGAGTGTTTCATTCTTAACATTCAATTTGTTCTTTCAGCAGAAGTTTCTATTACCTAGGGAAGGTAATTGGAGTCCATATTGCATTGTAACCAATAATTTGTTGGGGAGCATGGCCTCTGGTCTCCCTATGGGTTTGACAGTTGAGCACCTCTTTCTTGACGTTGTCTCTTTGTCAACATTTAATCTTAGATCTCCAAAAGATCATCTACTGAGTAGCAGAGTGGTCTGGAAAGAAAAGAAGCTGTTGCACTTGAGTCTGCTTGAGAAAGTGAGGCATGTATGTTCAGTTTCTGGCTCTGCTGAAGATTTTCTGTGTGAAGCTGGGACTGGGTGTTATGTCTCTCTTCTCCATCTATAAAAAAAAAAAGTTCTGTGCCTTTTTAGTACTCTGTAAATTAATATTTATGGAGTGCCTAAATGGCTATGCTGGGAAAGGGAGGTATGTGAAGAAGTTCTAACAAATGACTGCAGCAAGTGCCTATAGGGCTTGTTGTTGTTTTTTTGTTTCTTTTGGAGTGGAACTCAATGTTTAAACCAAAAAGCATACTCTTGAGAAATGGTGCATTATCACATAGCTTCGAAGTTTCCTATACTTTGCAACTGCAGCAGTTCTGACCCCGAGCTGAAGTGCTTGTAAACGCTTTTATTTCAGAGAAGTTGAATATTTAAGCCAGGCAAATTTGTCTTCAGAAGTTTGGCACTTCTCTGTCTACCTTTCCTGAAGGACTTTAGCTGATATTTTCAAAGTATGCTTGCTGGGTCAAGGAGACTACAAAACCCAATGGCAGTCTCTCTTAAAACTTACCGGGCAGAGAAAGTGGGATACTTCTTTACTCTCCTTTCACAAGCTGAAAATTCAAAGTTTCAGTCCGTAGTTCGAAGACTGTATTTCATACAATGACTGGTTTTGTGCATGAGTTTCATGTAAAATATATCAGAAACCAGGCTCTTTGCAGTGATGCATGGAAGGAAAAATGCAATGGGCATGAGTTGATACAAGAGATTCAAATTGTCTATAAAGACATTTTCACCTTGAGCATGGTCAAGGAGTGGGAAAGGCTGTTCAGTCTCCATCCTTCAAGGTTAACAAGACCAGACTGGATAAAGTTCTGAGCAATCCAGTCTGACCTCAGAGCTGACCCTACTTTAGGTGGGAGGTTGAACTAGAGACCTCCTGAGGCCCTCCGGCCTGAATCTGTGATCCATTAAATTCTATAGCATTAAGTTCTTTATTGTTTAGTCTTTTTTGTTTTGGAATAGGTGGAATGTGAATAATTTGAGGGGAGGTAGGGTGGTTTGTTTTATTTTGGGGTTGTTTTTTTCACTACCTTGCCAGAAGGAAGGTGGTGTTTCAATGGGGCACAGTTAACATTACAGTGACCTCTTTGGCCCATATCCTCTGATGTTTCTAATGGTAATATCACAGCATCCTTGAGGCTTACTTTTGTACTGCTTTATGTTTACATTTTCACAAGCATTCTTCCTTGTTGTGATGAAAGTTTGTAGTGAGACTTCTGGGCATTGCTTCATTAGAGGAAGATAGGCAGGGGGCCCAGGGGCCCAGAAACTTTTTATAGAGACACTGCTAAATCCTGACAGAATGAAAAGGACAAAAGCCTATTTTTAACAAGCATATGTATGGAATAGTTTCTGTGTTTCTATATACATCCACCTTCTCCCTTCTTCCAGTTTCCTCCCCAGTGCAGAGAGAACTTAGAGCTCACAAAGTATTTAATAGTAGCTAGTAGTACAGGCTTGGTTTAGACTGACTTCTGCAGCATGGGACTGTAAATAAAGCAGTACAATCAGCTTTAGACTATCTCCCCATGTTATAGCAGGCCAGATGTCTGTGTCTGGCTTGCGTTAAGCATGTATAGCTGAGCACGGATTTGACCTCTATCCACGTGAAGCAAGTTTAAAATAGAGAACGGTTCTAGGGGGACGGAATTCATGGCCTGTCCTGGTTTGGCCTAAACCAGGCCGATTTTCCTTTCAGTGATTTTTACTTTCAGCTAAGTCTCCTCTAAGTAACTGCACTTTCTGAAACTAACTGCATGTTTTTGCAGACAGTGTCTGCTTCCAGGACTGATAACGCTCGAAGTTTGTAGTTATCACTGAGGCACCGGTAGGGATGTTGTGCAGAAAGGCTCTTGCTGTACTTATTCTTGAGAGAAACCAAGGTCACTGCTGAATTCCTCACTGCTTACGAGTGAAGAGCCGAAGGGGAGTCGCAGCTGCAGGGGGGAGCGGACAGGGCAGGTGACCCAAAATTGACCAACGAGGGTATTCCATCCCATACACGTCATTCTCGGTATAAAGCGGGGGGATCACGAGGGTCTCGCTCTCTTTCTGCTATGGCCGGTGTCCAGGGAGGACTCCGTCTGTTTTTCCTGCTGCCCCCGATCCCGATCCGTGCGTTCCTGAATCCAGCTCTCGACCATCGCTAGGCCCAGGCTGGGCCTTCCCGGAGCCTGCCCTTCAGTGCCGGTGGTGACGTGGCTGACTTCAGGGGAGCTCGATCTTGGTTTTGTATATATATTTGTATATATTTGATTATTTCTATTATTATTATTATACTTTTTTTTTCATTATTATAGTTTATTAAAACTGTTTTAATTTTCCAACCCAGAAGTCTCTCTCCCTTTTCCCTTTCCCTTTCCCTCTGGGGGGAGGGGGGGGATAACAGAGAGCATCTGCCACAGGTTTATTCGCCAGCCCAGCTTTAAACCGTGACAGATTTATTGGCGCCCAACGTGGGGCTCGAGAGAAGCTCTGACAGGTTGCTCTGATAAGTCGAATCCCAGCTCCAGTGGGAGGAGATCCGGAGAGCTCAGCTGAGAGAGTATCAGATTTCTTCCTTTGAGATTTACGAGGGGTTGGAAATTAAAACAGATAGCTAAGATGGTAATGTCATTTGTGAGCCTTGTGTTACCTCTTCTCTTTATAAAGCTTGTTTTACAGTTATGTGTAATGATACCTTACTTGCCGTATGCGCTGTGTGTTAGTTCTTACATGTGGTTTAACAGGGCGTGCTGGTCAAAATGTGTCGTTTCGGTATGGGTTGTGATACTGATTTATGTCGTGATAAACTGGGCAGTCATTATTCCAATCTCTTATCTCTATGATACAATGATGGGCAGCTTTAATCGCGAATCCGTAGCTGCGCACACCGGGCGTCTTTTAACTGATTTTGATAGTATCTGCTCCTTTTTTGCCAAGTTGATTCCTGCAAAATTCGAACAGGGCATGTTGTTATTTTTGGGTGTCCTGAATGTGTTACTGGTGTGCTATGTGATTAGATGTCGGTGCAGCAACAGCGGGAGGTATCATGCTGCCCCTGTAACCAGGAGAAAACACCGAAAGAAATCAGCTAGTAAAGTGAAGGATGATGATTCAGAGGCTTCTAAGGCAGAGCCAGCACGGGACCCAGGTGAGGGCCCTTCTCAGTCAGAGTCAGGGCCTGACACAGAGGGGGGTTTCCTTGATCATCTTTTTAAAGAAGGCCCATTACACAAGAAGGACAAGAAAGGTCCTTCTAAAGCAGAACAATCACAGGAGGACTCGGACTCGGAAGTAGAGATAACCTACCACTCCTTATCCCTGAAAGAACTGCGAAATATAAGAAAAGATTTTAGTCGTTATGACGGTGAGCCAATAATTACCTGGTTGCTCCGATGCTGGGATAATGGGGCAGATAGCATAGAATTGGATGGTAGAGAAGCCAGACAGTTGGGATCCCTGTCCAGAGATGGTGGTATTGATAAGATGCTTCCAAGAAGGTCGAACAGTATCAGTCTCTGGAGGCGACTCTTGTCAGCTGTAAAGAGCAGGTATCCCTATAAAGATGATGTTATGAGCCACCTAAGCAAATGGACCTCTATAGAAAAAGGTATTAACTACCTTAGAGAACTAGCTGTGCAAGAGATCATTTATAAACACCCTCAGGACATTGTAGATCCTGTAAATCCTGATGAAGTGGAATGCAACCGATCCATGTTCCGGAAGGTTGTGAAGAGTGCTCCACCAACACATGCCCATACATTGTCAATATTAGTCTGGGGACAAGATGCTATGGCACGACCTAGTGTGGGCGAAATGGCTAACTATATGCGACAGTATGAAGATAGTATTTCTTCCCCACTGCAGGCCCGTGTCTCGGCTGTGGAAAAACTGACTAAGGAGAACAAGGACTCATTTAAACAACTGTCAGACAAACTGTCCAGGATCGAGAATAAACTTGACTCTCTACCTACACAGGCCCGCGTTGCAGCCTTTAGGAGGCAACGCCCTCCTACTGGACCGGCTCAAAGGAAACGGAACACGTCACGAGGTATCCTGTGGTTTACCCTGCGTGATTATGGGGAGGACATGAACAGATGGCATGGACAACCTACCAGTACCCTACAGGCACGAGTACGTGAGTTGCAAGCTAACAGAAATACCAGAGAGAATTTTCCTAGGAGGATGGCTGCTCCAGTTACCAATGAGCAGGACCCCAGTCAGGGTAGATGGGCCTCAAATCCCTTTTTTCCAAGAGTGAATAGGGGAAATGAAGGTCCAATCCCCGTGAGCAGCACGAATCCAGTCTTTAATTAGAGGGGCCCTGCCTCCAGCCAGGAGGAGGAGAGGGATAACCGGATTTATTGGACTGTGTGGATTCGATGGCCTGGCACATTAGAACCACAAAAGTATCGAGCCCTGGTAGACACTGGTGCACAGTGCACCCTCATGCCATCGAATCATAAAGGGACAGAATCTGTCAGTATTTTGGGAATAACAGGGGGATCTCAAGAGTTATCTGTATTGGAGGCCGAAGTGAGCCTAACTGAAAATGAATGGAAAAAGCACCCCATTGTGACTGGTCCAGATGCTCCATGCATCCTTGGCATAGACTACCTTAAGGAAGGGTATTTTAAGGACCCAAAAGGGTATAGATGGGCCTTTGGTGTAGCAGCTGTAGAGACTGAGGACATTAAACAGCTGTCTACCTTGCCTGGCCTCTCAGAGGATCCTTCTGTTGTGGGGTTGCTGAAGGTTGAAGAACAACAGGTGCCAATTGCTACTGCCACGGTGCACCGACGACAATATCGCACCAATCGAGACTCCCTGATCCCCATTCATAAACTGATTAGACAATTAGAAAATCAAGGAGTGATTAGCAAGACTCGCTCACCCTTTAATAGTCCTATATGGCCAGTGCAAAAGTCTAATGGAGAATGGAGATTAACTGTGGACTATCGTGGCCTAAATGAAGTTACGCCACCGTTGAGTGCTGCCGTGCCAGACATGCTAGAACTTCAATACGAACTGGAGTCAAAGGCAGCCAAGTGGTACGCCACTATAGACATTGCTAATGCATTTTTCTCTATTCCCTTGGCACCAAAGTGCAGGCCACAGTTTGCTTTTACCTGGAGAGGTATCCAGTACACCTGGAATCGACTGCCCCAGGGGTGGAAACACAGTCCTACTATTTGCCACGGACTGATCCAGACTGCACTAGAAGAGGGCGGAGCTCCAGAACATTTGCAATATATTGATGACATCATTGTATGGGGTGATAAAGCAGCAGAAGTTTTTGACAAAGGGGAGAAAATAATTCAAATTCTTCTGCAAGCTGGTTTTGCCATAAAAAGAGGCAAGGTCAAGGGGCCTGCCCGGGAGATCCAGTTTTTAGGGATTAAATGGCAAGATGGGCGTCGCCAGATCCCGATAGAGGTGATCAACAAAATAACAGCTATGTCCCCACCAACTAACAAAAAGGAAACACAAGCCTTCTTAGGCGTTGTGGGTTTCTGGAGAATGCATATTCCAGATTACAGCCAGATTGTACGCCCTCTTTATCAGGTGACCAGAAAGAAAAATGATTTTCAGTGGGGCCCTGAACAACAACAGGCTTTTGAACAGATTAAACAAGAAATTGTGCATGCAGTAGCCCTTGGACCAGTCCGTATGGGACAAGATGTTAAAAATGTGCTCTACACCTCAGCTGGGGACAATGGTCCTACCTGGAGCCTCTGGCAGAAAGTGCCAGGGGAGACTCGAGGTCGACCCCTAGGATTTTGGAGTCGAGGGTACAAGGGCTCTGAGGCCAATTACACCCCAACTGAAAAAGAGATACTGGCAGCATATGAAGGAGTTAGAGCTGCCTCAGAGGTAATCGGTACTGAAGCACAGCTTCTCCTGGCACCCCGATTACCAGTACTAGGCTGGATGTTCAAGGGTAAGGTTCCTACTACTCATCATGCAACTGATGCTACATGGAGCAAATGGATTGCATTAATTACACAGAGGGCTCGAATAGGAAACCCTAATCGCCCAGGAATTTTAGAAGTGATCATGGACTGGCCAGAAGGCAAAGACTTCGGAATGCCACCAGAAAAGGAGGTGACACGTGCTGAAGAAGCCCCACCGTATAATGAACTACCAGAGGATGAAAAGCAGTATGCCCTGTTCACTGATGGATCCTGCCGTCTTGTAGGAAAGCATCGGAAGTGGAAAGCTGCTGTATGGAGTCCTATACGACGAGTCACAGAAGCCACAGAAGGACAAGGTGAATCAAGTCAATTTGCAGAGGTAAAAGCCATCCAGCTGGCTTTAGACATTGCTGAACGAGAAAAGTGGCCAAGGCTGTATGTTTATACTGACTCATGGATGGTGGCAAATGCCTTGTGGGGGTGGTTAAAGCAGTGGAAGCGAAGCAACTGGCAGCGTAAAGGTAAACCTATTTGGGCTGTTGAACTGTGGCAAGATATTGCTGCTCGGCTAGAGAAACTAGTCGTGAAGGTACGTCATGTAGATGCTCACGTACCTAAAAGTCGGGCAACTGAGGAACATCGAAACAACCAACAAGCAGATCAGGCTGCTAAAGTGTTCCAAATAGATTTGGACTGGGAACATAAAGGTGAACTATTTTTAGCTCGGTGGGCTCATGACACTTCAGGTCATCAAGGGAGAGATGCAACATACAGATGGGCTCGTGACCGAGGGGTGGACTTAACTATGGACTCTATTGCACAGGTTATCCATGATTGTGAAACATGCTCCGCAATTAAGCAAGCCAAACGGTTAAAACCTTTGTGGTATGGGGGGCGGTGGTTGAAATATAAATATGGGGAGGCCTGGCAAATTGACTACATCACACTCCCTCAGACCCGCCAGGGTAAACGTTATGTACTTACCATGGTGGAGGCGACCACCGGATGGCTGGAAACATACCCTGTGCCCCATGCCACTGCCCGGAACACTATCCTGGGCCTCGAAAAGCAAATCTTGTGGCGACATGGCACACCAGAGAGAATTGAGTCGGACAATGGTACTCATTTCAAAAACAGTCTCATAGATAACTGGGCCAAAGAGCATGGCATCGAATGGGTATATCACATCCCCTATCATGCACCAGCCTCTGGGAAAATTGAACGGTATAATGGGCTGTTAAAAACTACCCTAAAAGCAATGGGGGGTGGAACCTTTAAAAACTGGGATAAGCATTTGGCACAAGCTACCTGGCTAGTTAACACCAGAGGATCTATCAACCGAGCTGGCCCTGCTCAGTCAGACCTTTTACATACAGTAGAAGGAGATAAAGTCCCTGTGGTGCATGAAAGGAATCTGTTGGGAAAAACTGTCTGGGTTCTTCCTGCTACGGGCAAAGGTAAACCCATTCATGGGATTGCTTTTGCTCAAGGACCTGGATGTACTTGGTGGGTGATGCTGCAGGATGGTGGAGTCCGATGTGTCCCTGAAGATGATCTGATCTTGGGTGAGAATACTTAATTCTGAACTGCATGATGTTAATTGCTGCATAATACTAACAGTGTTCATAAGTGTCTTTCAGGTTGAAGCAGTGGTGATGAGACCGGAGCTAGCTGCAAGTGGCGTCCAGTAGCCTCCTCGAGACTGACATCTTTAACCTGCAACCCGTGGGCAAGAACTGTGACAAAGCTCATATCATCTCTCCTACCCTGGGAGACTCCTAGCCAGATGGAAACCCACAATCCTAAACTAAATGAACTTGATGAACTTTTTTTTTGTATAGAGATGAATCATAAACTAATGTTATCTGTATATATTTTAAAATGAAAAGTTAGTGGTGATCTGAGTATGACGTGAATGGTATGGAATAAGGGGTGGAATGTCCTGGTTTGGCCTAAACCAGGCCGATTTTCCTTTCAGTGATTTTTACTTTCAGCTAAGTCTCCTCTAAGTAACTGCACTTTCTGAAACTAACTGCATGTTTTTGCAGACAGTGTCTGCTTCCAGGACTGATAACGCTCGAAGTTTGTAGTTATCACTGAGGCACCGGTAGGGATGTTGTGCAGAAAGGCTCTTGCTGTACTTATTCTTGAGAGAAACCAAGGTCACTGCTGAATTCCTCACTGCTTACGAGTGAAGAGCCGAAGGGGGGTCACAGCTGCAGGGGGGAGCGGACAGGGCAGGTGACCCAAAATTGACCAACGAGGGTATTCCATCCCATACACGTCATTCTCAGTATAAAGCGGGGGGATCACGAGGGTCTCGCTCTCTTTCTGCTATGGCCGGTGTCCAGGGAGGACTCCGTCTGTTTTTCCTGCTGCCCCCGATCCCGATCTGTGCGTTCCTGAATCCAGCTCTCGACCATCGCTAGGCCCAGGCTGGGCCTTCCCGAAGCCTGCCCTGCAGTGCCGGTGGTGACGTGGCTGACTTCAGGGGAACTCAATCTTGGTTTTGTATATATATTTGTATATATTTGATTATTTCTATTATTATTATTATACTTTTTTTTTCATTATTATAGTTTATTAAAACTGTTTTAATTTTCCAACCCAGAAGTCTCTCTCCCTTTTCCCTTTCCCTTTCCCTCTGGGGGGAGGCGGGGGGATAACAGAGGGCATCTGCCGCAGGTTTAATCGCCAGCCCAGAAACTGGCCCAGAAACTTTTTATAGAGACACTGCTAAATCCTGACAGAATGAAAAGGACAAAAGCCTATTTTTAACAAGCATATGTATGGAATAGTTTCTGTGTTTCTATATACATCCACCTTCTCCCTTCTTCCAGTTTCCTCCCCAGTGCAGAGAGAACTTAGAGCTCACAAAGTATTTAATAGTAGCTAGTAGTACAGGCTTGGTTTAGACTGACTTCTGCAGCATGGGACTGTAAATAAAGCAGTACAATCAGCTTTAGACTATCTCCCCATGTTATAGCAGGCCAGATGTCTGTGTCTGGCTTGCGTTAAGCATGTATAGCTGAGCACGGATTTGACCTCTATCCACGTGAAGCAAGTTTAAAATAGAGAACGGTTCTAGGGGGACGGAATTCATGGCCAAAATGTGATGTGGTCATAGCTACATTATTTTTTTCCCCTTTCTCTCTTCCTAAGGCTAACTTTGTATAGTTGTTGCCCAATTGGTATGTATTTTTCATCAAAATTGTCAGACCAAGATAAAGCCTAGGCTCCTCTAAAGTCCATCTTCCTGACTGGTAAGGAAACAGTGAAGTTAGACTTTACCTATTGGCTGAACTAAGGAACAAATACAGCTCTGACAATTCTTAACAGGGTTACTTGTTTCCAAATCACAGATAACTCTGAATCTAGGAATGAAGCAGGGCTCAGTTCAAGCTGCTTCCTGCTTACATGTTTTTTAAGGATGGTGTAAATCACTTAGCTACCTATGCACAGCAGCTATGGCTACACAGAGGGTCTCACACTGATCTCATGATTATGCTAGTTGCATGTGACTTTGGCACTACTGAAAGAGTTTCTGTGGATTTTAGAGCAGTTTAGAAAACTCTGCTTCTTCCAGCTTCATGTTATTGCTGTACTAGGTTTTTTTGAACTGTGTGTTACAGGTAGCTCGGGCAAGCAAAGCTTCCTTCATCATTCCTTAAACAAGGATTTGCATTCTGCTCTTTGAGGAGAGGAGAAATGAATTTAACTGTCTGGTTCTTGGCTACCTTTCTTTCAGTGATGGTATTTTTGTATGAGTAATTGACTATTTTATTCTTAAGTAAAAATGTCGAGTTTTCTACCAAAAATGGTAGAGATTGAGAATTGAAGTGTGCAAATAGCTCTTGTTCCACAAGTTTCAACCATCTGGTTGCTGTAAAGAAAACAGGAAAGGAAAGCGCCTCAGGGGGTGAGAAATTAAAATAAAAATGTTTTAGAAATAAAATATTAATAAGTAAAATTTAACTTTTATCTTTTCCTCAGTGTTAAGACATCTGGACTTGGAAGGCCTTTATTGTCTGCCTGCATTTGAACTAAACATCATTTGTTTGTGTAGTGTGCAGTAAATAGCAAAGTGCGGCATAGTTGAAAATTCACAGCGATAATTTTATCCTCTGTGCTGTTGGCAGGTTGTATTCATTTTCTGCCTCTTTCACAACTTGCTGCAGTGATTATGCAAAGTCGTTACAGTCAAAACATGAAACAAGGGAAAACATCCCTTTTTAATCTCTATACATTGGGTACTAATTTCATCTCACTGCAGCATTAAAATCTATACTGACAACAAAGGAATTCATTCTAAGTTTAACAAAATGCTGAGAGAAAGACCTTAGTATTTGATGTCTGCATCACACTGTTTTCTGTAGTTTTTATCATGAAGTTTATATCTGTGAAAGCCTCATAGCAATAGAAGCCAAATAACGAATAATTTGACTGAGTCTTGAGGCTTACTTAAAATTAAGCAATGTATGCATGTAAGTAATATTTATTAGTATATGCCAACATTTGCTAAACTTCATGCTGAAAGACTTCGGTCTAAAGCACTTAATGCATGCAAAAATCAGCCAGTATCCTAAGGTGTTGTAAATCACTTCACAAGCTAGATGGTTTTGCAGCAACTGAGGACCACACATAGCTTTCATATGTAGAAAATTAATTTCTGTGTGTAGAGTAGTATATCTTTGTCAATTTCCTAGGCATTCTGAGGAAACTAAAACCAAAATATCCTTCTGTTTCTGGTGTTAACAAACTAATTTGAAGCATCTTTATTTCCTATCAGTCTATTAGCACATTTCATGTTCGTACAACTTTCTCTATCAGGTTCCAGTTAAACATGTTGTTTGACAGCACCATTTTCAGCATATGCATTTTCTGTTTAAGCATGTACTGGTAAATCTGCCTGACATATCCTAAATACTTGCCAATTAAATCGATTTCTGTATAGTTCTGCACATACGAAATATCCCAAATGTAGAAAATTATTAATGTTAAACAGAAATCATATATATAAACCGTTAGTTTCATTTATAAGGACCCCTCCATGAATATAAGATTATGTAATATGTATAATAATTGGTCATAAGCAGTCACTTCATATTCTAAATAAAGATGTGTCACGGTTTAAGGCTGGGCCGGCTATTAAACCGGTGGCAGACGCTCTCTATTAACCCTCCTCCCCAACCCCAGAAGGGAAAGGGAGAGAGACTTATGGGTTGGAAAGTTAAAACAGTTTTAATGACCTATAATAGTGAAAAAGAGTATAATCATAATAATGGAAATAATTAAATATATACAAATATATACAAACCCAAGATCGAGCTCCCCCAATGTCGGTCACATCACCACCGGCACTGCAGGGCAGGCTCTGAGAAGGCCCAGGCTGGGCCCAGCGACAGACAGGAACTGGATTCAGGGATGCACAGATTGGGATCGGGGGCAGCAGGAAAACAGACAGAGTCCTCTTTGGACACCAGCCGTAGCAGAAGGGGAAGGGACCCTTGTGATCCCCCCACTTCATACTGAGAATGACATGTATGGGATGGAATACCTCGCTGGTCAATTTTGGGTCACCCCTCCCCGGATGTGTGACCCTTCTACAGCTCTTCACTCATAATCAGTGAGGAATTTAGCAGTGACCTTGGTTTCTCTAAGAATAAGTACAGCAAGAGCCTTTCTGCATAACATCCCTACTCGTGCCTCAGTGATAACTATAAACGTTCAGCGTTATCAGTCCTAGAAGCAGACACTGTCTGCAAAACATGCAGTTAGTTTCAGAAAGTGCAGTTACTTAGAGGAGACTTAGCTGAAAGTAAAAATCACTGAAAGGAAAATTGGTTCTGTTTCAGTCCAAGCCAGGACAATATGCCTCTAGTGTTATCTTCTATTACTACTTTTCTCCTTCCTACAATGAAGAAAAAAAATGACCAGGACACAAAGGATAGTACATTATTTCAAGACATTACATATAGCAAAGCAGTTTTCTTCAGTAGTGGTATGTATATGTCTGAAAGTAAGCTAGAATGGCAGATAAAGAAACAGTTATTTTCTGGGTATACATATTTCCTCCATCTGGTGCATTATTTTCCAAACTCACTTCATTTCACTTTCAAATGTTAGTTAACAGCTGGTCTAAAGGTTTTCATATTTGCTTTGCACATGTTCATAATTCAGATGATTTTTAATATTCTCTGTAACATTTAGCTTGTGATTTTATTTCAGTTAGCTCATCTTGATTTTCCAAAATGAATAAAATTAATTTTTTAAATAACTTAGTTCTTTTCAAGATAGATGTGTGATGGAATGGAACTTAAGTCAGGAACTAGTCAAAAATCTCCCTGATCTGTACAGACTGAGGTTGGAATAAAAGTAGAACTAACAGATATGTCTTAGGAAGAGTTCTACAATCTGACACTGGTACTTTGAACAACGCACTGATAAACTATGCAAGGTAGAATGTAATCATAGGATCCAAGAATAAACTAGGTTTGAAGGAACATTTGGTGGTCCAGCCTCCTCCTCCTCTAAGCAAGACCAACTGTGAACTTGGATCCAACTTAGATAGTGGCACTGTCCAGTCAGATTTTTGGATATCACCAAGAATGAGAATTCCACAATATCTCTGGACACCTGACCAAGTGTTTGACCACTCCTTCAGTGGAGCTGTTTTTTTTTTTCCCTCCTTGTATGTAATTGGAATTTCCCTTGCTACAATTTATAATGGTTGTCTTTTTCTTTTGCTGTGCACTTTTAGAAGAGCTAAGCTCTGTGTTCTCTGTAATCTTCTGCACACCGAACCCCACACTCATTAGCCAGTAGGTGTCTGCAGCTGGTTTTCCCCTTTAGCTTCTGTGCCTGAAGCTGGACAAACCAAGTTGCCTTAGCCTGTGGTTGTATCAGATACTCCAGCCCCCAGTCACCTTGATATGTCTTCCAAACTCTCTACTTTCAGCTGGCATGTCTCTTGAAAGAGGGGAAAGGAGCTTTAATTTCTAAAACGCTAAGTAAATGAAAAGTATCACTTCCCGTGACCTGATGGCTACAGTCTGGCAAATGAAGCCCGGTGTGCAGTTACCCTTCATCACTGGAAAGACACCGTCCACAGCTGCTTTACCACAAGCCCTAAGTCTTTTTTTGTAGTCTGAAGTGTTGCAAAGGATTACTCTTTCCCACAGGCAGGATGTTATATTTGTGTCTGGAAATTTGTAGGATTTCTCTTGGTCCGTTCTCCCAGTGTATCCACATCCTCCTGAAGAGCAGCTCTCCCCTCCAGTCTACCAACTGCTCACCTAATTTAATACCGTCTACAGACCTAATGAGGGCTTTATCATCCCTTTGGCCAGGTCACTGATGCAGGAATCATATAGTATATGCCTCAGTATTAACCCTGAGGAAAAACTTGATTGGCTGTTGGTCCAGCAAGCCTTTGCTATGCTGTGTAGCCCATCCATCCAGTCTGTGTTTCCGTGATGTGGCTATAAGCTTGCTGTGGAACACTGCTTTGAAAGCCTTGCTGAAGTTTAGGTAAGCAACATTCACTGCTCTCTTCTAATCTACTAGAGCTATTAAGAAAAAGTATCTTTGTATCTTCTTGTGAATTACATTTTCTGTTTAATTATTAGTTTTTGGAACTTTATTCAAGTTGTTCACAATTATACTTAGGCAACCTAAGTTGTGTCTGATTCCTAATTAATCAAGTGAAATTGTCAGAAGTGTGAAATTGCTAACTGACATAAGTTGATACACGCTAGAAGAAAATGATACAGGCCAGAAATTCATTGGATTAAAAAAATGTGAATATATTCTAATACATAAAATATATATATGCTTTTTTATCATAATAGTTAAATGAAACTTTTATAATTGTCTGAAACTGAATGAAATGGAATCAAAGTCCTAAATACTGCACTGCCAGTTAATGCATGACTAGGCCTAAGGCATTCTGTCAGATATACTTGTATGTACAGTCTGGAAGATAAAATATATAGTTAGCATATGAAAATTTGCAAACTCTTTTTTCTTTTACCTTAGTTCTCAGGCATGCAAGAGAGGATTTTTTAAAATACAGGAAATAACACTTTGTATGAAGTATGTCTCAATGCCAAACGCTGATGACCCTTAAAATCCCTTTAGAGGAATGCAAGATTGTTGTTTCTGTATTTTAGTTCTTCAAAGTTTTCCTTTCAAACACAATGATTTTACATAATATTTACCGTTTCACACAGTAAGGTCACATAGCAATCAAAGATATATAAGCTTTTGAGAAATGTTTCAAAATTTGTAGAAGTAACTAGCCGATATATAATAATGACACTTTACATATGATGATAATACAGTATTCAAGAATCTGATCGTTATAGTATTTGAATATGTATATATCACATTATTGTGATCTTTAACACTGTGCAGTGATATGCATAATAAATGGATGGGTGTCAAGTTCATTTTCTCTCTAAAAAGTTTTTTTTTCCTGTGTCTGCATTAAACCAGCAGGTCTTTATTTGCATATTATTTCTGAGCCCTTTCTGTTTGTCTGTAATTTAACAGTATTGATGCTTTCTATTTTTGGCATTTTGTTCTTCTGCTCACCAACCCATCTCACTTAAGAGCACTGTACCCTCCCTCCATTGATGCGGCTCTAAAGTTCCTTAATGTGCAGCACAGTTCCATCTCTGATGCAGTACTTCGTGTACTAACTAAATTATGTATATTACATTCCTCATCTGCAAAGAAGTAAATGAACTCTAGTTCAGTAAGCAACTCAGTACTGTAGATGTTCCAGTTTTTAACAGAATTTCAGATGTGGAAGCTTATCTAATAGACAGAAGAAATTTTGAATGTGTAAGAGATCAGGAGTCTGCCTATTTGCTCAGCCCCTAGTACTACCAATATTTCTGGAAATTTCCTGTTTAGGTTGTAAGGAATAGGTATTCTTCTGTGCCTGTGGGATTTATTCCACTTGTTAGGAAATCTTCGGCTTTCTGTTAACATCATGTACATGCATATCTTGTTTTCTTGTTCCATAGCTTTCTGTGCTGCTGCTCTCTTAATGCCCTGACAACAGAGGAGTGTTGAGAAAACACTTTGTGATTATATTAGCGTGGTTTTACAGAAAAAAAACACCCTTTGTTCCTGGTGAGCACTGATTTCTACAGTGCTTTATTTTTGTATTATGGCGATGCTTTCTGGCAACCATCAAGAACGGTGGTGTTCTACCAGTAGGCAGTGGGAAATACATTTGAGAGATACTAAATACTTGGTCTAGCCTCACACAGAAAATCTCTGGACTTGGCTCTTACTCTTAGTGTTCATTCCTTTTCCCTCCCGCTTTGAAAACAAACTACCTTTTGCAGCAGTGATAGCAGTAGTGTCAGAAGGGTACAATCTTTGAAAGATGATAGCAGCCTCAAAGCAATGTTGTTTCTCAATGCCCTTGAGTCTCATGTAGTCCTGTGGACTTGGTATTTCTAGTCTGATCAAGTGATTGTCGACAAGTGATCGTCTCCACTTTGATTTTCTCTTGTGGGTAATACTTCACCCCCCCAGACTCTGAGACTGATGTTAAGTATAGTAACAAGAGTACTGAGCACCCCTCACCCATAAACGCTAAGGCAAGAGGAAAATCAGTACTAAAGCCTGTTTGTGTTCTTCCTTCATCACTAGGTCTCCTACCTTGATTAGAAGCAAAAAGGTTTTCCTTGGTCTTGCTTTGTTGCCAGTGTTCTCATAGGAGCGTTTCTTGTTTCCATCACATTCCACACCTATTTTGCTCCCACTGAGCTTTACTTTCCTGATTAAGTTTGTTTGGTATTGCAGTGTAATTATAGAGTGTTTGCATGATGCAAGATTTTATTTCTCTACAGTCAGATTTATTCTTTCAAGTTCCTACATCATAAATGAGTGTTTATACCTGGGAAGAAGATAGTTTATTATATGTTGTAACTTCTTACAGCCAGAGTTTAGACTCTTCTGTTCTGGAGTTTGCACTGTAATTTTACTTCATAAAATGACTTCCATGCTGAACTCTTCTCTTATACTACTAATGTTGAAGAAAAAAGGATGTGATAAGAATCAGGATTAGAAGTATAAGAGCAAGCAGAAAAATGTACCAGTTGGTTCAGAACTAGAGATCAGGAGTGAAGACAGGAAAATCTCTCTTATATTGGAATAATCATTGTATTGCTGAATGGCAATATCTACTTAAGACCCCTTTCAATATGTTGCAGTCTGCAGTTCCCAGACCTGTAGACACATTCACTGACAGAAATCCAGCAAATAATCTGTCTCCATCTGGTAAATTTATTTTTTTTTTTAGAATTTGAGACAGTGCAGTTGATACGGAAATACATGCAGCTTCATAGTGAACTTGGGGATGTAAACAAACAGTTCATAAACTTGTAATCTCAAAACACTTTCACACACTTTTAAGGCAAGTGCTGTGAGAAGCTAAAACTGTAGGCAACTGCAAGTTTCAAGCAGACAGGGTAGAAAAATGAACAGCATGAATTCCCTCTGGATGTAAGTTCTGAGCATTTTAATCTCAACTCTGCTTCTTCTTATGCCATTATTTTTGTCTAGTGCAGGGATTTCTCTCCAGTTACTTTCTTAAATGAGAGGATCTGACTAGGTATTTTTTCAAAATACCCCTTTGGTTACTTCAAGAGAGTCATCTTTTCTTCTTTTTTTATCAATATCCTTGACATTACAGAGAACTGATGTCAGATGCTTTCATTTTGGTTCTATTTGAACTAGCTCCACTTTGTAGTCACTGACATAATTTTTACTGTTTTTTTAAGTTATTAAAATATATTGAAGGCATGATAATTTCATAGAACTCAAAATGCAACATTTCTGCTTTTGCCTTTTTTATACTTTTATCTCCCATATCATAATTCTTCCACTCTCCACCATCTTGTTTCTGGCATATTTTTTACCTTTACTAATCCAGCTTGTAACTTATGTCAGCAAATTTAACAATCTAAAAGTTTAACTGCATCTAACATTCTAAATTTGAAAGCAAGTGATGAAATTTGGGTGGATTACGTAGGCCCAAATAATGTACTGGGGTAGATGCCAGATACTAATGTCAAGTCTTTGTTCCTTAGGTAGAATTCAGAAAGGTTGTCACTGCAAGATATGATGTAACTGGTGTGTCCCAGTGGAGATAGTGCCAGCTATTTGTTATTGCCCTTCTTATTTCTGCTAATGAAATTGACCTGCTATTAAAGTCAGGCTGAACAGGGTAGAAACTTAGTTATATCAACAGCAAGGTTCAATCTGACAAAGTTAATAGAATTTCTTTCTGCAGATTTTACAGAATGCAGCATCCCAGATTCTTTCTGCACGGCGGTTCAGGAAAAAAAGCATTAGAGCAAAATACGATGTAGTTTCACTACAGTTTGTAGAAAAACTGCCTTCTTCCAACAATATTTAGAGAACTAAAATAGACTTGCTTTAATCCATTGTAATATAAAAGGATGTTTGTTGTGCTGTGCAAAGAACATTCTTGTGCTCTTATAGAGCAAATTATGGCTCTACTCTGTATCAAATTTGTATTTCATGTTTTTTCAGTGAAATGCTGTTTAAGGTGATTAAGGATGTATAATCTTTCTCAATATGATGTATAAACTCATTCTGCTTTCACTTCGTATCTCCCCTTTATGCTTGCACACTAGTAAGCAGAACATTAACCTCTATTTTAATTCTACAGTGTTAACACGTAGCTCTGTGTAGGGAAGATGGTAAAGAAAATCAAATCATATGCCTCAGGGATTCAGACAGTGGCCTGCATGGGGGTCAAAAAGACTCCCCAGCCGCAAACAAGGACATACACCAGGTGAATCTTGAAGGTGCCTTGTCGTTTTTTCTGAAGCACCGGCTGTAGCTGGAAATAGGATACCAGATCAATTGGCAGCAATCAGATACATTCAGAAGGTTTCAAACTGAAATTTAATCACTGCCTGATCACATCAGAGAAAAACAATTGTTGTCTTCCCCTCTCTTTCCCCTGCAATGAGAGGTTGATTTACTAATCATCTAATCAAGTGCAGGACAAGGTGTTTGAAATGCCAATAAGACATTTGTATTTCTGAAGATGTGGTGAGAGTTAAGAATATAATGTGGGAAATGTCAAAACCGACTTCTACATTAAGTAAAAAATGGGTAATCTTTGGAGAGTTATGAATCTGAATGGGATTTCTGAGACCTTCTAAGACACAGAATATAAAAATAATGAATGAAAAGCGTCTCATGAGTAGGAGTGGAAATGTAATCCACAACCTAAATATATGTACAGACATTAAATCCGTAGCCTTGTGGATCAGTTACATGTCTGTAGGAAGAAGATGCTAGTGGAAGGTGACTCTGGTATTAGAAAAACTACAGTAAACCTGATTTTTTATCTTTTTTCTTTCTCTTCAAACCTTGACTGTCCTCTGTTTTAGATTTTTCTTCAAATATTTAAATTGTGCTACTAGTTTAACTGGGTAGAGTTAAAAGTGTTCTGAAGGTATTTGACAGTCCTTAAATCTGGATTATGGAACCACTGTGTTCAGGACTCTACACACTGTTCCTAGTGTATCCAAGCATCAGCATGTTTTTCCACTTTGGCTTCACAGGCTGATTTGACAATTCAGTCTTGTTACGGATTTGTGAAGAAAAATTTCCCATTGACCACTGTGATATTTGGTTTACAGCAGGATGCTGTGTTTTGAAAAATACCCAGAAATCTTTATTTTCTAGAATATTGGAGGTTTATACAGAGTTTCAAAGGGCATGAACACAAATGTTTAATAACTGTAACTTTTATAGCCTTAACTTTCTTAAAATTTTAAGAAGCTTTTAACCTCGTGTTCACATACTAGTTTTGGAATAGAGTCTCTTCTTTATTCAGTACACAGGCTGTGCAGTTTTAAATTAGTGAACACAGAATATCCTTATTGCTCAAGAAAAGGCCACGGATGATCTTCACACAACTCAGTTCTGATATAGAAACAGTTATTAATTCCCTTTTCTGCATAGTTTTTCCCCCTTATCTTGTTGATCTGAGACTGAAGGTTTATTTTAGTTCACAACGCTCTTGTGAAGTGTCCTGGTTTAGCCTAAACCAGGCCAATTTTCCTTTCAGTGATTTTTACTTTCAGCTAAGTCTCTTCTAAGCAACTGCACTTTCTGAAACTAACTGCATGTTTTGCAGACAGTGTCTGCTTCCAGGACTGATAACGCTCGAAGTTTGTAGTTATCACCGAGGCACTGGTAGGGATGTTATGCAGAAAGGCTCTTGCTGTACTTATTCTTAAAGAAACCAAGGTCACTGCTAAATTCCTCACTGCTTACGAGTGAAGAGCCGAAGGGGGGTCGCACCTACAGGGAGGAGCGGACAGGGCAGGTGACCCAAAATTGACCAACGAAGGTATTCCATCCCATACACGTCATTCTCAGTATAAAGCGGGGGGATCACGAGGGTCTTGCCCCTTCCCTTCTTCTGCCCCTTTCCCTTGCTGCTTCGGCTGTGTTTGGGTGTTTCTGCTGCTTCGGGCTGCTTCTGCGGCTTGAGCCTTTGGCCAGTGTCCAAGGAGGACTCTGTCCTTTTTCCTGCTGCCCCCGATCCCGATCTGTGCATCCCGGAATCCAGTTCTTGACCATCACTGGGCCCAGCCTGGGCCTTCCCGGAGCCTGCCCTGCAGTGCCGGTGGTGACGTGGCCGACATCGGGGGAGCTTGATCTTGGTTTTGTATATATATTTGTATATATTTTATTATTTCTATTATTACTATTACACTCTTTTTCATTATTATAGTTTATTAAAACTGTTTTAACTTTCCAACCCATAAGTCTCTCTCCCTTTTCCCTTTCCCTTTCCCTTTGGGTGGGGGGGAGGGTTAATAGAAAGTGTCTGCCTCAGGTTTAATAGCCGGCCCAGCTTTAAACCGTGACATGAAGTGAGGTGGTTCTTGTTTCTCCGTTCATCCTTTTTTAAAACAAGGATAACAAATATCCTTTAAATTTAGGCATCAGGTTGGAGACAGAATACTTTTTTTCTCTCTCTCTGAGTACTTAGCATTATATAGTACTTAATATTTTTGAAGCACAGCTTCAATTGAAAAATTTCAATTTTGAACTTTGAAAATTTTGGACACTGAACTTCAAAAGGGGCACAGATAATTAAGAATGCTAGTGGTGTCTAAACGGTAATGGTTGTACGAGTTTGAATGTAAGCACAATTTGCTATAAAGTAAATAAAGATGTGATGTTATAGGAAGCCAGCTACTTCCAAGATATTGTCATCTTATAATAAATGTTATTTATAATGAAATTTAAGGAATACTCTTGTGAAATAGTGAAAGCACTGTCATGGGTATGTTGTTCCCAGAAGTCAATAGCTGTGTTGGTCACATTTATAAAATCCATACGTAATATTTTATTACGTATGGATATTTAATATATTTAATTCTATTTAATATTTAATGTAAATTACCATATCTGCTTATTTTTTTTTATATTTAGTATTCTAGTTCTATTTTAAATAGTAATACTTTAAATGCAAAAAATATCACTATTTGAACCACATATCTTAGTAAACTTATGCTAAATTAAAGGGGAGTGCTTGGGGTTTTTTATTAGCTTTTTTATGGATGAAAATATTACTGTGAATGAGAGAAAGATGGGACTCTCCAAAGCTATGGAAATATAACTGTCTGGCTTAATATACATTTTGCAAACATCAGTATTCCTAACTTTTTACTTGAAATTATAGGTACCTTAGATTATAGGGTTTTGTTGGTTTAGGGTTTTTTTCCCAAGTAGCCCCACAAATTTCATTAGTAACATTTTGATGGTGTGAACACATGTTAACTAGCAGGAAACTGGTGTGAATTATTGGTCCATTGGGAATCTGGCAGCTCATTCTCTTACTTAATAAAATTAGGGACTTGTCTGACAGCCAGAGATGGACTGCACCAGATCACCAGACTGTGACAAGAAAGATGAGAAATACACCCTTTACCGAAGGTTCTGGGGAGGTAAAAGAATTAAAGATAGTCTTTGCATTTTTAGACTGCGAGTTCTATTAGTGAGTAATAATAGAAATTATAATGGCTACTTACTGCCTGGACGTCTGCCTCATTTACATCGGTATCACTTTGCTGGCTGCAGTGTCCCATTTACGTGAATGTGTAAATAGAAACTCTTAAAAATAACAGTATAACTGGCAAGCCTCATATAGATAGGTTATTAATATTTTCCTCCTCTTATCTTAGATTGGTATAGAATGTCATTGAAAATTGTTTTTGCTGTTACAGATGTTTGAATGAGGCCATAAAAAAATATCAGTATTGTGATCATGTGCCGAGTATAATGCAACTGTGATGACATCCCATCTTGAAAATAACTTTTTATTTTCCATCTAGCTTTTGCTGTGCCAGCTAGCTCCTGTTTACACTACTGAGGATGCGCTAAGAGCCAATTTCACATTTTGTATATTTTTCTGTTGGTGTTGATGTATGGTTAATAGGTTCATTGAAATTTACTATGAAGATTTGTATACTGAAAGCCATTTTTAAGACTAGCAGAGATTGTCTTAGTAAGTAGCATCCTTGGAGTGAGGTCATGGTGACTCCCCCTGCCTTTTGCTATTTAAGGGGGCAAGAGCGCTGCAAGGGGTACCCAAACTATTCATGGGATGGATTACTGTGCAGTCCATATGAGACTTAATCCCATCTCCCCTGCAAATCAACTGGGACCTAGAGAGAGAAGGCTTCACATTACTCACCACACTTAATTCACCTGGCTGCGTAGCAAAATCTGCTGAGGAAATGAACTAGATTTAACAGCTATTGGATCAGGAAACTGAGCTGTCACATTACATGAGATAGCTACCTGTAGTCAACAGCAAGGGATTACAGGAAAAGTACAGGCTGTATATAGGGTTTGCGGGGGTAATGGTGTTTCATCCAGTAGGTTGGACTTTCCTAGTCATGTGCAAGAGTGAAAGACTTGAAGTTCATTATAATGGTTTCCATTTATCAAACTGAAAAGCTAACTAAAAAGTTTGTTTTACTGAACTGAGAAGAACACCAAGGGCAATTTCACCTGCTTTTCTACTTGCCCAGCATGCAGAAGGATATGGAGTTTTTTCGGAAGGAATATTTAATCCTGGACTATGATCCAAACTGCTTTTGACTATGATGAAGACCTAAGGAGTTACTTCCTAGTTCCTTTGCTTCCCTTTTTTGTCTAGAGCTTAGATTTTAACTTGGATCTTTATGTGCATAGGTGGCAACTCGCTAAGAAGAATTCCACTGAGAAGGACACTATGCTGTGTTTGTTGGAGCTGGAAACAGTTCCTACCAAATTTGTTTTATAAAACATAATTTTTAAATGGATTGGGTCCCTGGTGATATAAATCAGCATAAAATCAATTTAAATGAATAGAACTTGTTGGTCATTTGTACTTGATCTTGTCCAGTGGGTCAAGTTTTCAGAACAGTGTTTTCTTTTTTTTGTGACCTTGCTCTAGCAGTTGATAAAGTGTGTGTGCGCACACATGAATGTATGTACATATTTACTGGTAGTTGACTGAGGGAAATGGTGGATTGCTGTCTGTGAATAGTCTCTTTGGCTTGCATGAGACACTGCTGTCACAGCAGTTGCCCAGATGAGATGCTACAAGTTACAGATTTGTAAGTATATAAATCTGTGCTTTGCTGTCTTCAGTGTTTATTTTGCAGAATGTCAAAGTTGCACATAGAGTATGGGTAATTAGATTTGTGACTACTGAATTTAGGTGAGAAAATATTGTTCTTGAGGAAAATTATAATTACATGTAAGTGGAACTGACTATTTTTACAAGCATTAAATGTTGGGGTGGGAGGAATGAAGGAAGAAGACCTTGTTCAGTATGTGTTTGATTCCTGTAATACATCTGTTTGTGGCTTTTTTAATCTTAAAGTACTCTCACATCATCTGCATTATATTTGTACTGTAAAATTTTGGTTTAGGCTTCTGTGTAATTTGGATTTTAGCATTCCATATCTTGTGTAAATCCATTATTATAAATGGATTGAAGAAACATTAATTTTCAGAGCATTGAGCATTTTCTTGGTGTTATTTCAGATTAATGAAGTAGATAAAACTTCAGCATTTTTTCCAGTAATCATATGAAGGCTTCCTCCTTTCCAAGCAAATGCTAAAATGGACATCACCAACAAAAAATAAATCCGATGCTATCAATCACCGTTTTTCTTAAAGGAAAAAGAATAAAACCTTTTTCTAAAACCAACATACTTTCCTATCTTCTAAGTAGTATTTGCTAATTATATAGATGTATTAATATACTGTACGTATGAATACTTTTTTGTAAAATAAATTTTGTCTCATGGTCTAGCCTTGCATACTATGTTGTTTTACATTATATTCTCTTTGCTAAGTCGTGGGCAACGGGAGAGGTGCCTGAGGACTGGAGGAAAGCGAATGTCACTCCAGTCTTCAAAAAGGGCAAGAAGGAGGACTCGGGTAACTATAGACCGGTCAGCCTCACCTCCATCCCCGGAAAGGTGATGGAACAACTTGTTCTTGGTGCTGTCTCTAGGCACATCAAGGATAGGGGGATCATTAGGGGCACTCAGCATGGCTTCACCAAGGGGAAGTCATGCTCAACCAACTTGATAGCCTTTTATGAGGATGTTACCCGGTGGACAGATGATGGTAAAGCTGTGGATGTGGTCTATCTCGATTTCAGTAAAGCGTTTGACACGGTCTCCCACAGCATCCTCGCAGCTAAACTGAGGAAGTGTGGTCTGGATGATCGGGTAGTGAGGTGGATTGTAAACTGGCTGAAGGAAAGAAACCAGAGAGTGGTGGTCAATGGGAGAGAGTCCAGTTGGAGGTCTGTGTCTAGCGGAGTCCCGCAAGGGTCGGTACTGGGACCAGCTCTATTCAATATATTCATTAATGACTTGGATGAGGGATTAGAGTGCGCTGTCAGCAAGTTCGCTGATGACACAAAACTGGGAGGAGTGGCTGACACAAAGGAAGGCTGCGCAGCCATTCAGAGGGACCTGGACAGGCTGGAGAGTTGGGCGGGGAGAAATTTAATGAAATATAACAAGGGCAAGTGTAGAGTCCTGCATCTGGGCAAGAACAACCCCATGTACCAGTACAAGTTGGGGGCAGACCTGTTGGAGAGCAGCGTAGGGGAAAGGGACCTGGGGGTCCTAGTGGACAACAGGATGACCATGAGCCAGCAGTGTGCCCTTATGGCCAAGAAGGCCAATGGCATCCTGGGGTGTATTAGAAGGGGTGTGGTTAGCAGGTCGAGAGAGCTTCTCCTCCCCCTCTACTCTGCCCTGGTGAGGCCGCATCTGGAATATTGTGTCCGGTTCTGGGCCCCTCAGTTCAAGAAGGACAGGGAACTGCTAGAGAGAGTCCAGCGCAGAGCCACGAAGATGATTAAGGGAGTGGAACATCTCCCTTATGAGGAGAGGCTGAGGGAGCTGGGTCTCTTTAGCTTGGAGAAGAGGAGACTGAGGGGTGACCTCATTAATGTTTATAAATATGTCAAGGGCAAGTGTCATGAGGATGGAGCCAGGCTCTTCTCAGTGACATCCCTTGACAGGACAAGGGGCAATGGGTGCAAGCTGGAACACAGGAGGTTCCACATAAATATGAGGAAAAACTTCTTTACGGTGAGGGTGACCGAACACTGGAACAGGCTGCCCAGAGAGGTCGTGGAGTCTCCTTCTCTGGAGACATTCAAAACCCGCCTGGACGCGTTCCTGTGTGATATGGTCTAGGCAATCCTGCCCCGGCAGGGGGATTGGACTAGATGATCTTTCGAGGTCCCTTCCAATCCCTAACATTCTGTGATTCTGTGATTCTGTTTTTTCACAAATACCTGAAATACTGACAAGGTACAGTAGTTTCTGAGGTAGTTATTTTGTTCCTGACATTCATACATAATGTTAGCTGCCACCTTCTTTTTAAAAGTTTGGAATGAACGGAATAATTTCTGCTGTTTAAACTTCAAGGAACAAGAATTTGATCAATATGATGCTGAAAACTGACATTGATACAGCAAATGGTTAGACTGCTGCTTTCATTACAAATGGATTTTGGGTAAGAAGATTCTGGAGAATAAGACTCGGCAGACGTGATACTAGCAGGCCTACACAAACTTCATCTGGCATTTCTGTTGTCAGTGTGAAGTCTGCTTAAGTGCACAATTTCATGGTTGGCCAGTTACTGTCCTTGGCTGAATTTATTTTCAGTGCTGGTGAAAAAGATTATTGGTTTGCCAGTTGCCGCTCAGAGGTTATAACTCTTGACAGAAAATACATATTCTATCAGAATCTCAATTTTTTAATCCAGTGTCTGTGTTTATTGATGGAGCTTAAATAATGTTACTGGATCAACAAGCAGCTAATTGCACTTCTATGAGACAATTAATTACATGACAGTGAATTGCTAAGTTTCTCTTACTTTGTTTTTCCTTAAGTAAACAGCAAAGAACGAATTCTTTTTCCATTACATTTCTTCATGTATATAATATATACATAAGAAAATTCACTAATGATTCTTAAATAGCTCATATAGATGAAAAATTGAGATCCATTTATTTAAAAGTAGTTTTTAATTCTTATGTGTCCATTGACCTAATGTGACATTAGTGTCTGCTAATAGCCTTGCTGGCTCCATGAGAAGTTCCTGTGGCTGTCATCTGAGATTTTGCTGCCCTTTAATCTAAGGTTTTAGTCTTGTGAATGTAGCAGAGGATTGTGAGCCCTCTTGTTAAATGTTTGTTCTAGACAATTTTTGCTTGCCATGGAAAGTAGTTTATGGAAAATCTGATTCTTTAGCTTTTATTGTGAAGATGTAGTAGACATGATCTTCAGGAAACTAATTAATGACAGTACTGATCTAAGATGTTGCCACTGTCCTGAAGATAGATTCCCATTCTAGTGTTGTCATCTGACAAACTTTCAGTTTAGGTAAAGAAAAGGAGAGGAAAAAATACAGGGAATTGAGGGAGGAGATAAAAAGAGAAACCTTGTCTAATATAGACCTCCCTCTCCTTCCCTATGCCCCCTCTGTCCCTCTCTTTGTCCTCCTCTCCAGCAGGTAGCTGCTGAACTGGTCTGAGGGGAAAAGAGCTCTCAGAAATAGCATGGGGGGAAAAGTATCACAGGCCTTGAAGCCCCATAATATGCTTGGCTCAGGCACTGACAAAATTGCAGATTTTGTGACATGCTAACAATGATGCAAAACCTGAGGAAAGATCCACTGTCTCGGGCATTTTAAGTCTTGCCCTAAAGAGCTGCAACTGGATTTGGATTCAGCCTGCTCCAGAGCATCACAGAACTTTGTTTATATTCTATTGTTAATATGTTCTTTATGACTCTTATATGAGCTGTTTTTCATTCTAATTTTTATTCTTACATTACCCTTGGGGAAGGATAGTCTGCTTTCTTGTCATAGTCACACTCACATTTCAAACCCTTTATGGAAGGATATCAGCGTGACTAACAGCATGTGTGTTTCCAATAGCATATATCAGGATTTGAAACATTGGTAAGGGCTTGGCTAGTCCTAAATGCTTAGAGAAATCTTATTCAATTTCCGCTCAGAAGGAATTGTGATTAAGTATAGTATCTTACATTAAAGTAGAGCTTAATTCAGCTTGAAAGAATCTGAAACCATTGTGTAGTTTCAGCTCCTAAGCTATTTATATTAAAGTTCATAATACTTTTGATGATTAGCCAAAGGATCGTGTGGACACTTATTCAAGTGCAAAGTGTCAAGTTTCAGAACTCTCTGAATCTATACCGTAATCTTACCAGACCAGTCCATCTCTAAATGTTTTAGTAGTCTGTTTTAAGTATTTACAGAATGTAAGACATTTATATCTAGTTCTCATCAGAACAGTTTTCCAACCATTTTTTTCTGGTTTACTTGGAATTTGGGTAGCCCCATTTTTAATTAAAAGAATAAATACAGCCTCCACATCTTGAAAACTATATAATGAGGTTCATTGGCTGCTGTGATTGCATTCTGTTCTGTATTGTTTAATATTAGAGTTGCTCAGGGAGTTTTCCATCAAGTGTTAAGTATTATTTTTACTCACTTGTACAGCCAAGTTAGACTGAGTCATAGTTTAACCTCATGGAGTTGCGGAGAAAATAACCAGGCAGAATAAGCTGTGATGAAACTTCAGCAGTTATTTTCTGTTTGGTCTAGTTTAAATTTCACCAGTTTCCTTTCCACACATGGAGACTTCCATATTTGAGACTTCTTAAGTGTGAAGCCATTTAAGATATTGACTCTTGTATCTTACACATTCGTATAACTCATGACTTTACCAGTTGCTCAGATTGTGTGAAGTTCAGAAAGTGTGGTGGTCCAGGATATGTTTCTGACTGTTTGTGATGAGGAAGAAGCAGAGAACAGCATGGGGAGGCCCCAAGAAACATGAAGAGGAAAGAGAGACTTCCATATCTTTGTGCTAGTGGAATTCTAGTCCACAGGTCTCTCCCCTCTCTTTGTTATACCTCTGATCTCACAAGTATGCTTTTACTTGGTGTATCTTCTGACCAGATATTCCTCTCATAACTGTTGTCACCTTTTGACAGACTTGCAATTGCCGACTGTTATCCAGCATTAATGCTTCAGTTGTGGTAAGCAAGCACCTGGACACTGCTTCATCTGTTCGATCAGAACTGACGGTTTTAAATTTTTGTTCACTTCTTTGAGAAACATTTATTGTAACTGGCATATTCTTCATACTAATCTATAGCATGAAAGATAGATAGTAAAGATAGGACTGAAGCTACTTAGTTCCGCTTGCAGTACTTAGAGTTGTCTTCCCTCGTCTCCCCCCATAAAGGAAAATTAGAATATGCTGAGAACTGAGATTCCTGTTAGAGCTGCCAAACTAAGGCAAGCAACAAGACTACCGTTTCTCCTGATTGCCAGTCCACACGGAAATTCACACAGTTCTGCAGATCCATAACTGTGCCTTCTACAGCAAAGTGTGCCAAATAGGAATAGTCAAGGGAGTATGAGCCATTGAACCTTCAAAAGCTCAGGTAAATCAAGGAAGCTTAGCATAATGCAGAGGAAGCCTTACCAAAACTCTGCTACCTTTGAAGATTGTCTGTCATTTATCTGGAAGGATTTGATATAAAATAGAAGCTTTATTTTCTGGATTTTTTTCCCTGGGTCATTCATCAAAGTCCAAGTTGAGTTAAGTGACTGTATTTTTTCTTTTTTTTGCAGGTTGATGTTAAACCTATCACACTTTTTTTTTTTGCTGTAATTCCATTTCTATGCCAGGGACAGCTAGAAGAAAAACCTATAAAGAGTGGAAGCTTTCATCTGAGGTGAACCTCTGTTTCTTCTGTTAAAACTTGAATAGGAGAGAATTAATTTACTTTTTTCCTCCACATTTTAGTAGTCAGATTGGATGATGAGTAGCTTTTATAGCTTACACTTGAATTAATGGAACCTTTGAAATGGAAATTTGAAAGCAAACTGTATATTATTTAGGAAATACAAATTCTGTTTTAAAAGCAAGATTTCTTAAAGATTAGAATACCTCCGGGTTTAATGGAATTCAGGAAATAATAGCAATGTATCAAAACATATGCCAGGGAAAATAAGCATTCTAACTGTACTACAAATGAGCTATTAACATTTGTCTTGGATGGCTGTGGTATACAGGAAGGCTCACTGCATTGTTCAATTCATGCAGCTTTATTTAGGTTGCTTACTCTAGCAGGTGATTGGGTTTTTGAGAACTTTTTATATAAGGAATATAAATTTAATCTCTTCTATGTCTAAAGAGTGTTTAAGGTTCCAAATCAAGCCTTTATGCTACAAAACATACCTGCATAATCTTAACTTTTTAGATGTTTAATTATAGGGGTATGTGCGAGAGAGAGATTCAAAATATATATATGTGTGTGTATGCATATATATATATATATACACACAAACACACTTCCCTTACAGAATTCTCCCAATCACCCTTCTCAGGATTCTTAGTGTTCTTGATTCTGGTGTGAATGACTGTAATGTTAATAGTGCTTTAATATAGTCACTTGGACATAATTACTTCTTTTCAAGTAATTAGGTCTGTAAGTAAAATAGGCTTGTGCTGTGGACATTTCAGCCTCTGGTAACTTAAAAAGAGAAATAAAATAAAGTCACATATCTGTGTGGCAGCCTTTGTCAAATTTTGTGGTAATTCAAACCAATTTGATCACCTGTTTCAGGAGTTAAATGTGCTACTTATTCTTTGCCTGGTGATGCACCTGCAATGTGTGCACACATGCATCATTTCCTCACAAATCTAGGCTAAATAAATACATTGAAAGAAATGAAATGACACCTGTAAGATCAGGTTTGGGGCTTCTAGATCCCAAACATAGACTTCTGCCCCTTGATTAGCTGTTGCCTCTATACCATGAGGTGAGTATACCCTATAGCTTGTCCAGCAGTCCTGTAGCCTGGGTGAATGGATGGATGTGTGTGCATCAGTATACACGCACACACTTTTCCTGGTCAATTCCCAGCTATGGGGCATGAACTCTGCATGATGTAACCCTCAGCGCTGATCCCCCTGAATGTCCAGGCTGAAGAACCTATTGAAGCACCCTATAATTCCCTCATTGATAATGTCCCTAACTTTCCTTCCCAAAGCTATCTGAGCCCATGGGCGTTCACAGAATCACAGAATCACAGAATCACAGAATGTTAGGGATTGGAAGGGACCTCGAAAGATCATCTAGTCCAATCCCCCTGCCGGGGCAGGATTGCCTAGACCATATCACACAGGAACGCGTCCAGGCGGGTTTTGAATGTCTCCAGAGAAGGAGACTCCACAACCTCTCTGGGCAGCCTGTTCCAGTGTTCAGTCACCCTTACAGTAAAGAAGTTTTTCCTCAAATTTAAGTGGAACCTCCTGTGCTCCAGCTTGCACCCATTGCCCCTTGTCCTGTCAAGGGATGTCACTGAGAAGAGCCTGGCTCCATCCTCTTGACACTTGCCCTTTACATATTTATAAACATTAATGAGGTCACCCCTCAGTCTCCTCTTCTCTAAGCTAAAGAGACCCAGCTCCCTCAGCCTCTCCTCATAAGGGAGATGTTCCACTCCCTTAATCATCTTCGTGGCTCTGCGCTGGACTCTCTCTAGCAGTTCCCTGTCCTTCTTGAACTGAGGGGCCCAGAACTGGACACAATACTCCAGATGCGGCCTCACCAGGGCAGAGTAGAGGGGGAGGAGAACCTCTCTCGATCTGCTGACCACACCCCTTCTAATACACCCCAGGATGCCATTGGCCTTCTTGGCCACAAGGGCACACTGCTGGCTCATGGTCATCCTGTTGTCCACTAGGACCCCCAGGTCCCTTTCCCCTACGCTGGTCTCCAACAGCTCTGTCCCCAACTTGTACTGGTACATGGGGTTGTTCTTGCCCAGATGCAGGACTCTACACTTGCCCTTGTTATATTTCATTAAATTTCTCCCCGCCCAACTCTCCAGCCTGTCCAGGTCCCTCTGAATGGCTGCGCAGCCTTCCGGCATCTCAGCCACTCCTCCCAGTTTTGTGTCATCAGCGAACTTGCTGACAGCGCACTCTAATCCCTCATCCAAGTCATTAATGAATATATTGAATAGAACTGGTCCCAGAACCGACCCTTGCGGAACTCCGCTAGACACAGACCTCCAACTGGACTGTGTCCCGCTGACCACCACTCTCTGGCTTCTTTCCTTCAGCCAGTTTACAATCCACCTCACTACCCGATCATCCAGACCACACTTCCTCAGTTTAGCTGCGAGGATGCTGTGGGAGACCGTGTCAAACGCTTTACTGAAATCGAGATAGACCACATCCACAGCTTTACCATCATCTATCCACCGGGTAACATCCTCATAAAAGGCTATCAAGTTGGTTGAGCAAGACTTCCCGTTGGTGAAGCCATGCTGAGTGTCCCTAATGATCCCCCTATCCTTGATGTGCCTAGAGACAGCACCAAGGACAAGTTGTTCCATCACCTTTCCGGGGATGGAGGTGAGGCTGACCGGTCTATAGTTACCCGAGTCCTCCTTCCTGCCCTTTTTGAAGACTGGAGTGACATTCGCTTTCCTCCAGTCCTCAGGCACCTCTCCCGTTGCCCACGACTTAGCAAAGATGATGGAGAGTGGCCTAGCAATGACTTCCGCCAGCTCCCTCAGCACCCGCGGGTGCATCCCATCAGGGCCCATGGATTTATGGACATCCAGGTTGCTTAATTGGTCCCTGACCCAGCCCTCATCTACCAAGACAGATTCCTCCTCTATCCTGACTTCTTCTGAGGCCACAGGGGTCCAGGGCTCCTCAGGACAGCCTCCAACAGTATAGACAGAGGCAAAGAAGGCATTCAGTAACTCCGCCTTCTTTTTATCCTCTGTCTCCAGGACCCCCACCTCATTCATCAGTGGGCCTACATTGCCTCTAGTGTGGGTTTTAGCTGCAATGTATTTGAAGAAGCCCTTTCTGTTGTCCTTGACCTCTCTTGCAAGGTTTAATTCCAAGGAGGCCTTAGCTTTCCTAGTTGCCTCCCTACATCCTCTGACAACAGACTTATATTCCTCCCAAGTGGCCAGCCCCTCCTTCCACGATCTGTACACCTTCTTCTTCCACTTGAGTTTGCCCAGCAGTTCCCTGTTCAACCATGCAGGTCTCCTGGTACCCTTCCTTGACTTCCTGCCTGCTGGGATGCTCTGATCTTGAGCTCGGAAGAAGCAGTCCTTGAACGCTAACCAACTATCTTGGGCCCCCTTACCTTCTAGTACCCTGTCCCATGGGATTTCCCCTAGCAATTGCTTGAAAAGGCCAAAGTTGGCCCTCCTGAAGTTCAGGGTTGTGATTCTGCTAGCTATTCTGTTCCTGCCACATGAGATCCTGAACTCTACCATCTCATGGTCACTACAACCAAGGCTGCCCTCAACCTTCACCTCTTCAACCAGACCCTCCTTGTTAGTGAGGATAAGATCCAGCAGCGCTCCTCTCCTAGTTGGCTCATCCACCATTTGCATCAGAAAGTTATCATCAATGCACTGGAGGAACCTCCTGGACCTCCGTTGGATTCTCCTCTTACTGTGCAGTGGAAAAGGAGCCAGTTCCAAGCACATACCCTGATTGCACCATGATTTCTTTTTTTTAATAGGGGTGAGAGCCAGTTGTTCACCAGCCTCAGTCATTTTCTCCTGATTATGTTCTAATCGCAGCGGAAAGAATGGCAGGGTATGTGTTCCTGCCAGTTGAAGGACCAGTACCTCATGTGTTCCAGTAGACTTAACAGCTGAGTTAACACTGTCATTCATTCTTCTTTTATCCTTAGTCCCTGCTCTTCACTTACACTGCCAGTTTAAATCTTGTCCCTTCTGCTTTTAAGTTGAGTTGTTTTTTATTCCATGTAGCTTGTGTGTCACTGCTGCAATCATGAGACTTCGAACAGAAGGGGAAAAAGTATAGGTTTGGACGAGAATGTGATATAGCATAGCGTAGGGTCTTTTTCCCCAGGTGAAAATAAGGTAGACCTCCTTTATTTAGCCCTCAGTAGAACATTTTACATGATTCTATCTTAAATTAATAGTTACAGGAAGCAATGGAGGTTATTAAGAAGGAGGATAAAGAATTGGCTAATGCAACTATTCACACTGAAAGAAGAAATATCAAGCAAAGGGAAATCATTAGTGTTTCTCAAGGGTTAGCATTGGGAGTAATTTTCTTAAATGTTTTCATTAATGACCTTTACATTAATAGTAGGGAAACATTTTCAGTATAATCTGCTGACAAAATGAAGTTAGAGGACACAAAGGCAGACTGATATATTACAGAGAGAATGTTTTGCTGTTAGATTCTGGATATGTGTCATTAGTTTTTTGTTTTCCTTTCATTGCTTTTATTCCTGTTGTCATTTAGTTTTTTTCCCTTGAGAGTTCCTAATCTGGAAATGAGTGACTAAAGGAAGGTCTTAGTATGCTGGTGCAGCCATAAACTGCCATTGTGATGCATCTGCAAAAAGGGCAAAATGCAATCCCTTTGATGTATTAGAAGAACTGTTTTACTTTTTTTTTTTAAAAAAAAAGGAACAACTAGTGCTATTAAGATCTTGATGAAACAAATTTTGAAACATTATGTTCAAGAAGAAAAAGAGGCTAAAAGCTGAAGCAGCTGAAGCAGCTGCAAGTGCAGAAGAACACTGTCGGGAGAATGGTGAGTCAGCAAATGACCTTGAACTGAAAATGCTTGACTTGTTTCTTCTAACAAACTAAAGGCTAAGAAGCAATGTGAGTGAAATTCACAAATATGTCAGGCAGAAATACTGTGAAGAAAAGAACTATTTAGCTAAAGGGCCATCCTGACACCAAATAAGTGGGTATTAGTTTACTCTGAATGGATGTAATTCAGAAACTGGAAGATTCCTAGTTGTTTGAGCAAAGAAATTCTGGAATAGCCCTCCACCAAATACAATTGTTAGGAGGGAAGCCATTGTTCTTTTCTTTTTTTTTTTTTTTTTAAGGTGGAGGTCTCACCCTTTCAGAATAACCCTTTCAGAAAGGGTTATTAGACATTGGAATGGGCTGCCCAGGGAGGTGGTGGAGTCACCATCTCTGGATGTGTTTAAGAAAAGACTGGACATGGCACTTAGTGCCATGGTCTAGTTGACAGGGTGGTGTCAGGGCAACGGTTGGACTCGATGATCCCTGAGGTCTCTTCCAACTTGGTTGATTCTGTGATTCTGTGATTCTGTCTCAGATTATGAAAGGGATTTATATGACAGAGTGTGTTCCATAGCAAAGGACTCCGCTTAGGAGCCTAGGAGGTCTGTTTTAACTCAGTGGTCTTCTGATGGTGGTCTTGCTCTTAGTTTCAGTAGAGTAAGTAGACCAAAGAACAGCTGTTTAGGAAGTTTTAGGCAGAATGTAGAAAGGGATATTAATTGGAATGTTTAAGCATTTTAAATACCTGGGAACAGCATTAGACAATAACAATTCAATTTATGAAATAAATTCCTACATGTATGGAGTTGACAGTTTCAGAAATACACAAGCCACTTCTGCAGAGAGGGTATGGCATCTTCAATTACTTACACTGCTTTTGAAAACATTTTCATCATTACATTCTTGCTTAATTTATAAACTGCAAAAAGTTAAAACTTTTCCAGCTTTGGAGCTTCATTGCTAACAATTGCATGTGTGTTCTCTAATTGTGCACGTACTGCTAGCTGCTTATCCCTGGCAGGCAGTATTGTGTTTTCAGAATAACAGCTCTTGTTGCTGTTCACCATACATTGGGAATATCAGGCTTTGTGTCACTGTGCATTGGATTATCTCTGTCTTACGGAGTCTTTGAGGGACTGTTCATTTATTAGGATTTAAGAATTCTGTACAGCATGGAGAAAGTAATTCTAGGCTATGGTGTAGCTGGAATGTATCAGGTATGCAGCAGTGGTATTTTGAACCTAGGTCGTTGATAACATGTTTTTTCACCAAAGGAGGGGAGAGTGCAATGCTGTTGGTTGAAAGGAGAAACAATAAAGAATGTCAGATACAACTTTGAAGTCAGTCCCAAAGTTTGTTTGAAGTCAAAGGGTAGAGGTGGTATATGCCTGGATATTGAAAGGGATGTAAATAAGTGTTGATTGCTTATTTTGTTGGCATTTCCTTCCTGAGGGACTCAAGGAACCACCTAAATATAGAAATGAAGCTTCCAGAGCCAGTTGTGAGACTCCTCTCAGTGACTTTGTTGACTCTTTCCTTCCATTATTATTGTTGGTCTTTTCATCTCTCACTGGACAGACTTTCTTCTGTGCTCCTCACTACTTGCCTTGTGTCTCACTTTTGCTGCTTTTTGCTTCTGTATCATTATTTTTCTGTTCCCTTTGCCCATCTTTATAGACAGCATAGGATGAGCTGAAGTTGAGAAGCACTGTAGAAAGTATGAGTAGGGAGTTTACTTCAAGGTCTTTGTGCCACAGACAGATCTTCACAGATGTGTTGTCATTGATGGGTGTAGAGTACCAGCAAAGACCCGCTACACTGACCTAAGATGGTACTAGAAACAAGGTAGCTTAGTCAGAAATCCATTGGTTAACATGTTCTGAGCATCTACAACATCTTGGGTTACTTTAGTGGCAGCACTGGGACAGTTTCCTAATGAAACTGGATCCTTCAGCATGTGGAGGTAACATTTTGGTCAGTCTTGAGTTTCATAATACGTATTTTTTCAGTGATATTGTAGGCAATTTATTGTGCAGATGGAGCAAGAGAGGAAGAAGTCATGGAGGCTTAATGATGGTTTGCCAAAGGGAAAGCTCTTTTAGGAGGTAGATTTCCCTTCCCCTGCCCCCGCCATTTCCCCATATTTTTTCTGTTATGCTCTATTCTTGAACCAAGTAAAATTTCACTGCTGTGATACAGAAATTAAAACGTACCCCTGTTCTGTGCTTATGTTTTCAACTTTAAATATCATAATGATTTCCAAAAATAGAAATGGAACAAGACAGAGTAAGTATGAAAAAGGGAAGTACGGGAAAAGCTTGTACTTTTCAAGTTTGAAACAACTGGACTGGATAAAGAGGCAGATGGTGCACCAGCAGTTAAAGTAGGCGTTATGTTTTACCTCTCAGTTGCCAGTTGCTAGAAAGGAACTACTGTTCATCAGTACATTCAGTCTTACCATATGCTACTAATTGTCCAGCATCAACTTTGCATCTTTCTCCTGGTCTTCAGGAGTTTGCAAAAGTCATTCAAAGAGTCTTTTATGTTAATTTTTAATATTATTTCGTCTTTTACTTAAAGGAAGCTACAGCTTCTTTGTCCTGCCCAAGGTCAGGGAAAGCTGCTCAGTGCAAAGCCCACATTCTAATGCATACATTCCGAATCATTACAATTTAATTCTAACAGTTTATGTTTGAGTGATTAATCTTTTTGGTGAAAATTGATATCACTTGTGATTACATGCTGTGGAATCCAAGTGTATATACTGTCATCTGTTAACTGTGATTTCCCTTATTTTGTACATGGAGGAGGAAAGAGAGTAGATGGAAAAACATCCCTATCTGTAGCACTGTCATCATTTCTCACAGTGCAGCAGTGTTAACTGGGGAGACAAAGAATTAAGAGCTTTATTTTCCATATGCTTATTTCATCCTGGCCCAGTCAAGAATCTTACTGCGGCTAGGTTAGATGCTCAGGAGCTTCTGCTGAAGCTCAGCCTTGGATAGCTACAGGCACTGCATCTTAAAGATTCCAGTGTGCCTCAGGGGAGAAGGGAGCTGCTTCATTCTTTTCTTTTTCTCACCTACTGGTACCTTCCATCTCTGCCCTTTTCTTCCTCTCCTACTTGTACCTTCCATGTCCCTGGTGGCAAACTATATAGAATTTGTTTCCATAAGCATGACCACTCCTTTAATGAGATGCTCATTAAAGCCTCATGCCCAAGCATGAGGCTCCTGAAGTTTCTCTGAGTATACCCACTTTATAACAAAGCTAAGAATGAAGGATGAAGGCACACCCAAGAGTCCACTGGATGTTTCTTTGGCCATGTCTGAGGATTGCGGGATGGCCTATCATTTATCTCTTTCCTCCTGGAATCATTCAGCCCCCTCTTAGGAAAAAACAATTTCTGTTGATCTGTTCCTACAAAAGAATGCATTTCTGGAGCTTACGTGAATATAGCTTAATGGTGGAATGTTTCTCTAACATTTTGTTTAAAAATTGTGTGTGTATATGTATACAAACAGAAATTTGCAGATTGCACTGCCAGCATTATATAAGCACCTGTTTCGGACTTGGTGACATTCAGATGTGGCTGCTAAACGTATTTTTTTTTTTTTAATAAAGGTATTAAGGGACCAAACCACTAGTTGATACAGCTCCAACTGTATCCAACTACTGTATGCTTAAGTTTGAACCAAATTTATGATCAAGTTGTGTCACTTATGTTCCCCGTTTGTTTCAGAGTTCTCAGACTAAATCAGATTTTAAGACATCTGTTGCTTGCTGTGCTATCAATGTGGTTTTGACTTCTGTTAAGTGTTACATGGTGTAGAATTTCCTTTATTAAGTGAATAAGTAGATACCAGCAACTGTAAAGATCTAAAATGGTTTTGCAGTGTTGGAGATGCTAGTTAGCTAGTAAAATAACTATTTCAATTAAAAATTGTATGAGAATACAAAGGTGTATCTCTTAAGACACTTTTTTTAAGCTTTGGTATAATTGAGTAGAAATGGATATGTCATATTTTTTATTTGAAAAAGCATCTTTGTTGCTAGGATCTCATAACCACACATTTAGTCATTGTTTATAAATGAACATTGCTTTTTCGTTATCTATTCAATGTTCTATTTGAGATTCAAACAAAATATTTCAACTAATGTGACAAAATGCCAGTGGATCGAACCTTCAAAACAAACTTCACCAAAATGCATAAGGAACTAAATGGTCATAGCAACTTGCTAATGTTTTCATTAAATGAATACTGTTGTGTAGGTCAAAAAAAGTTAGTCAATTGCATGATTGGCACCAACAAAAATATGAAAGATATTTATTTATACAGGTAATGTGAACCAACTTTCAGTTCTTTCAGTTGTATACAAAGTTATTTCTGTTCTTTTAAATTTCTGTTCAATAAACCAGTTAATGGTAGGATGTTTTTACAGAACAGGCAAAGATGAGGCACAAATAAATTCCAGCGTGCATACAAGAAGGAGAAGCAGCAGAACAGGTGGGTCAGGCAGCGGCGTACAGCTTCAGCAACGAATGTTGCAGCTGCAGCTTCTGCTGGAGGAGTTTTGCAAATGAAATTGTGATGTGTATGGCACAAGCAGAGACAAGTCAAAACCTTAGAGTACATGTTCAGGATTTATTGAACAATGTGAAACTTTAAGGTGTGTCTTAGAATCTCATATTCAAGCCTAATTCAGATTTAAACTGGATATTTTGGATGTTGATAGCTGTAGAGCCGTATTGTTACAGTAATCTGTATCTTTGAATTGTCTTAAATACCAGTATTTTCATAAGAATGTGTCCTCCTCTGCCCTTGCTGGGCAGTGAACCACTGCACACCTAGTGTGTGGAGTGTTGTGTGTTGGCGTAATAAAGCTTGTTTCCTGAATTCAGGCCTAAAAGTATCCATAAGGACAGAGCACTTCTTATTTTGCATTTTAGCTGGGTGTTTTTTCAAATTCAAATTACTAACATCTCCCAGGAACAGACTGGCAGCTCGGTAGGTCTTGCCAATTGTTTCAACCAGAATTGTTTAGGATAAAGGTTGATACTGCGAATTATTTTTCATTTATCTAAAGGGTAAATAGTATTTTCTCTACCACATTGTTCACTCCATTTATAAAATAAAACTTATTTTAACTTTACTTTTAGAATTATATAGCATAGCAATTATTCTTAGATATGAGGTGTTTAAAACGGACTATGGTGAAGCATAAACAAAAATCAGGACAAAGATTTAATGTTTATTTTATTTTGTTTGTCCTTTCTGTTTTATGAATAATAATCACTTATAAAATGTGAGGAAAAGTCAGGAAATAAAAAACTCTTTGCATAATATGGTTGCTTTGTCCTGAGTTATGCATGAGCTATTCTCTTTTGTCTGTTTCTAATATGAATAAATATTTTACTCAAAGATTTAGTATCTCATTTTATTCAAATTCAAAGAAGTTAAAAATTCAGTGTCTGTGTAGGTATATATATTTTAAAATTTTAAGTTCCTGTCATTTAAAACTGCTAAATTAAGTCACTGAAAACTTGGCATTGTGCAAAGGACATGAAAGATTCAGAGATGCAAGTCAGTGGCAAACTACTGAAAAAATGTATGGTGTGTCTGTGACATACCAACTTTGGAGTATTTTTAAATATGAATAAATAATGTCTAAGCTTTCAATATTATTTGGTATAAGAGTTCTCATGTAAATGGGACACTAGGGGTTTGCTTTTATATAATGTCTAAAAATGTTGCAGGGTGCTTATTATTTAAACTTTCTACCAGTGCTTTCTCATAGCAATTGTTAAGGAAAAAAAGAAAAAGAAATTTATCTTTCTTTTTACGATTATATCACAGACATCAGGCTCTCTGGAATGTGTCAAACTTTGTAAAGTCAGTTGATTCTCTGTGTTGATTTTGTGACTTTTACAGTCATTTACTGTGGTGTCAAATGATTTAGGAATTCTGCCATTCTGATTAGTGGCATTTCACATCTGTTTTGTTCTTGCAGTGTGCAGGGGAAGGAGCACACCCACGAGTGCTTAGGTTTCACAGGATATAATTTGAGGTACCTGGTCTTTGACGTAGAATCCAGAATACTGTGTTAAGCCCTTGGACTCAGAGTGAAATGTGGGATAAAATTAAGACACCTCGAAATGTGATGTATAACAGCTGGAACGCTCATGCAGCAGTCTCTTTAGTCTTCATACTGCCTTTGGAAGACAGGAGAGGGAAATGACTTGTCTGTAGTGGTGGTTGCTGCTACCTTTAATAGAGATGGTTAGTATGCAGGCCTAGAAAACTGGGAATGCAGTTTAGTAGCCTTTTTGTCTGTAGAAAACGAAAAATTATGTCTGCCTATGTGGCATCATAGAAGAGATTGATCTGTACGTCCTGTAGAAGGTCTTGCTGCAGTGTAGAAAGGCTCAGACAGACAACACACAAAAAAGCACTCCCAGGTTATGCTATGTACTTGTTTTGTTGTCCTTGCTTCCTCAGAGTTCCTTTATTTTATACTGATTATTGGTTATGCTGCAAAGATAATCCCAGGTTATGATTTAATTTCTCTAAAAATCTATTTCCAGCTCTCTAAGAAGTTTCATGTTATCCCTTTTAAAAAAATTCCTACAAGGTCTCCAAAATGTGCTGTCTTTCCCCACAAAGTATAACATAGTATATAATACTGTTGTTATAACGTTTTTATCTCACAAATATCTATTACTAATTTCTGGAAAAAAAATATGTCTTTTCTACTTACGACTAGCTCATTGCTTCCTGTGGCCTTTTCTGTGCTTTCTAACCTAGGATTCTAGGTGGTTTCTGAAGCCCTGAATCATCAAAGCGCCTCAGTAAAAACACTTTCCCCATGTTATGGGGGCAGGGGTGCACGTGTTCTGGATTTTTTTCCCCCTGTATTCATGCTTAATTATGTACTTAACTTTAAATGGATGTCTAATTCCATTCAGCTCAGTCAAACTTATGTTCAGAGTTAAACATATACTTGTGTGTGTTTCTGGGCTAGGGTACAAGGTGGTACTCAAAGTGTTAATATATAATGCTACTTCCAACTGTACAATCTGTCATTTAAATGCCGAAATACAGTGCAAGACCTGCAGAAGTGCATATGGGAGCATCATGAATAGCAAATGAATCTATTTTGATCCTTGATGGATGTTTCAATGAATAACAAATGAGTTCACAGTGATTGGATACAGAAAGTGTTAGTGATGGGTTTTTTTTCCTGGCATAATAAAGGACTCATCTTAAAGTGACGGTATGTGGCAGGCTGTGTTTAGTTGCCTCAGTACTGAGTGTTGGGCTAGCACTTTTTCTGTAACTGTGCTTTGCGCTATTTTATAAAGAAACAACCATCCATGTTCTTTAAAGCTCTGCTTTCATTAATGTTTTTTATCTGATATGAAGGAATTAACCTATATTTGTAATATACATTAAATATGCATGCATTGAACTACTTTCCAAAGGACTCCATTCCATCAAACCTTATTTAAATCTTAAATTATACATTCATACCTTTTGTTTTGCAATACTAAGGAGTAATTATCTTACTATCAACTCTTCAGTAAAACAAAACCGAGACTGCTTGTTTTAGTTTTCAGAAGAGAGAGGAAGGGTAAAGAGGCATAATTTTGTTCTTGGACCTCAAAGTGTTTCACTAATATAGCAGAAATATAGCTCAGAGTAGTGTCTCAAGATCCTACAATCCAACAGTGAGGTATTTCAGTGCAGCACAGAAGTCTGTGGTTGATATGTAGTGATTCTTATCAGAAACTGTGGCATTAATTTTTTTGTTCTCTCCTTATTGCCAGATAGAATGACTTGGCTAAGTAGTGCATGTGCTTGCCCACAGATTTGCACATACAAATCCTTGCTTACAGGTTTTTCTAGGTATATATGCAAGCTGGTTAGTATACCAGTTTGAAATATTGATGCTTTTTTAATACTTTTGCAAATAATTCATTTTAATTTTGTTTGTTTAACTTTCTAAGTCTTATTCCTCACAAGCAGTTTGCTGTTGTATTTTCATAATCACTCTAAATCAAGAGCTGTTTGGCTTGTTTGCTATTTTTTGAAGGTATGTAATAAGTAATAGCTTTCAGCTAGCAAGTTCCGTGCTATTTTTTTCACGGTGGGTACAAACTTATGTAGTTATTTTATTTACTTGGTTATTTCATTGTTGAAGAGAAAAAACTAATAATATACCTGAAGCTGAACATACGACCAAGTTCTCTAAAATTATCAGCAGCAATGGAGAATGTTATCCTGTTTTCTTCTACCTGTATTCTTTATATATTCACATAGTAGTTGGAAATTAAATGTTATCTGGTTGCATTAACCAGTGATTCAATATTAATTCATTATCTTTGACACACAGATCTAATATTAGTTTCAAAATGATCGTTTGTTTTGTAAGTCAAAGGTTTTAGAGAACTGGGTTGGTCGTTTTGCTGTCCAGGTGCAAAATTCAGCTGCAGCAACATCCTTTAATTGCCAAGCAACCAAGAGGAAGACATCTGCTAGTTATGAATATGTTCTGAATTGGTAATCATAACAAAATAATGCTATGCCTGTTCAGCTGAGGACTAAGTCGGAAGGCTAAAGGCTGTTGCATGTCACTCGTGTTCACTGTTGACTTACGACTGCCTGTAAATTCAAGTTACCCGTTCTGTCTCAATAAGACACAATATATAAAATCATTAAAAAGATATAAATTTAAAAGTTGGCAGGTGTAACAAAAACATATGGATATATTTTATGCACTCTTTTTATGAGATCATGAATTGTCATGCACAACAATGACCTTTTTCTAGAACTTGATAACAAATGTAATACAGTGCGTGTTGCATATACATTAAACACTCATGACCTTTCTAGGGGAGTCAGTTCTACATTATTAGGTCTACTGAATTTTGTTTTTGCAAATATAGGGACTGATTATCCTCTTGTTATCTTTACGGTAGTTAGCTGTATTTCTGCTGTAGTCAATGTAATTACACCATATTAAAATTTGTTTGAAAGCAGAGTCAGTCCTAGTGAGTATTGGAGCAGGTAGCATCAAGATGCATGTACTGAACTTTGACCTTTCCTCTGTCATGAGAAGACAGATGATATATCCTCCAGTATCCTGAGGCCCCCTCATTCTCCCACATGTTCTGTACCCACAGCCTGACCATGCTATACTGCATGGGTGTAGCATATGCTGTGTAGCTGGGGTTTTGTATGTTTCTTCTTTGTACAGAGAATATGTACAGACTCAGTGTAGCTTTGATCACAGTCTGGGAGTATAATTTATGTACCTGTATTCTATGCAAATAATAAGTCTAATTTAAATTTAGTCTTCATTACCTTTCCTTGTTTGGACTCTGAATTGTCTTCAGCAGGAAAAAGGATGTGAGAAAAACCACCAAGACATTTGAAAGAAGTACTTGTGTAAAATGCCTTTAAACTTGGTGAGTTTTGGCCACTTACTCTGCATTGGCATCACAGCTGTGGAGAAGCTCAGTTAATACACACAGGAAAACCAGTCCTCCTCCTTTGACCATTTCCACTTTTATTGCCATTAATTCACCCAACCATAAGCTCACAAGAGATCTGTTTGCTGTTTTCCACTCAGGGAGAAGATCTGACATTTACTGCCCCTTTGTGGTGTCTGATGTGTCACATGCTTCTGCTTGCTTCTACGATTTAACCACCAGGATTTGCTATGTCCCTACTTCTGTGCTAACACACAGGTTTCATATTTTGCTGCTTGGAGTCCAGAATTTGTACAGGAGAGCTACTGTACGTCAACTCAGAGGAATGTCAACAGACTTGACTATGGCACAGTCTGAAGGAACCTAGGCCTTTTGGGAGCAATGTTACTGTTCTTCCATGTTGGGATCAAAAAAATCCTTGTAGATACCAGTTTGCATTGTTGACATCTTCAGCTTTCCTTCTTCTCTAACATACTCGAGTATCAAATGAAATAAGAAACTTCCAGATATTCTAGTTTACTGTTCCCTTTTCCTGGTTTCTTTCATTAGCAGGATGGTATGCTTTATACCTGACGTAGCCAAAAGCAGTAAAGATAAGAACTTGTTTCCAGTTCATAACACCAGTATTAAGTGGCTGTCTATATGACATTATAAACATTTAGTATACGTTCAGTAAGCCTATGTGAAATTTGAGGGCATTTACTTCCCTAAGGTGATCAGATCAAGGACATTTCTAGTACCCAGAGAGTCATAAAGAACAGGGAAAGCTATAAGCAAAACACACAGAGACACAAACCTCATTGGCATCTCTCCATTATCCCTTGTCTAAGACAAAAAATCTCCAGTCACTAATTGATAAGCCATTAAGAAACTCCAGGTATAGCCTTGGAGAGGGCCAACCTGGCCTTTGTAAATGGTATGTTATGCTGATAGTGGGTAAGAGAGGCCAGGATCATGGCTGTTAGAGGGGGAGAGGGCCCACAATACTGTTTGAGGGATCTGTGAATGTGGGTATGCCTGTGAATCTAGAGAGTGAATGCATGTGTTTTCTCTAGTGAGCTTCAGTCTCAATAGCCAGGGAGGAGGAAGAGGACTTGGCTGTCTGTACTTAGGCTTTATGTGAATTCTGGTGGTGGTACATGTGGGTGTTGTTAAACGGCAGTGCCCTGTGCATCCATCTGCGCTAGTGTCCTCTGTGTATGTGTGTCTGGGATACACGTGCAGCCTCGCTCCTGGTTGAACTGTGCAAAGCAGAAAACATCAGCCACATCATTTGGCCTGGGAGAGAGCGAGTTCTAGATGTACATTACTGGGCTCTGGTGGCCGGGCAGGAGGGATCTATCTCTCTAATGCAGTGGTAATTCAAGCTCCTGTCCCCATTTACAGCTCAATCAGAAATATTTACATTCCTGTGGATGATGTTGTATTATAATGGCAGGAAAACGGAAATACATTTGATGAGTGAAATGAAAAAAGTAAAAGATAATGAGATACAGTAAAACATAGTTGCATTGAAATTTCTGTGGAAAAGACAAAATTATCTGATTTAAGTTGGTGATTGACACATTTGATAAAATAAGCAGCAGCTCTGCTACGTCCTAATGTGTGCAAGATAAGGAATAGCCAGATGCTCCTGAAATTCAACATCTTTTAAATTCATTTTAGTGCTTTAGTGTTTATAGTAGAGGGTTTGTGTACAGTATTGAATAGAAGAATAGTACTCATGTAATTTAACTGACAGCTGAGTGATTGTTTCTTTAACCATTTTTGAACAGCTTCCAAGTTTTGAGAGAAAGAATTGTATATTTCTGAAGGATTATATAAATGTACAAGCTGTTGATACTCAGTTAATTAATACCTTGGAGATGTGGCCTTAACATCTGATAAGTTAAATTCATGACATTAGGTTCTGTAGTATGAAAGGGAATGTACTGTACTACATCAGCCTCTGACAATGGATAATTATCAATAGTGCAGATATTTGATGTAGCTATTCAAGAAATGTAGCCTTTGTGCATGTTCAAGAGTTCTACATTTCTTGCATGGGTGCACATCTATTTCTGTGTACGCACATGTTCATGTGATTCGAGCTAATAGCTCTTTGTATATAGCTGCTGAAGTTTGGTTTGGGTATTTGAAAATCATTAAGTATTTTTCAGCTACAGATTTTATCTATTTTATTCCAATTGCCTGAATCAGAGTGACTGATTTAACTGGCCAGTATGAAACTTACTGTAATTTTTGAGTGAATATGTAACTCAAAACTAGGTTTGGATAAATATTTGCATGTTTAAGCTTAAATTTCACTGATCAGAGAATTTATTTCAGTGGGTTTCTAATATTCAGATGTTCACAGGAAGCAAATCTCAGAGCTGGGAACCATGGTCAAGTGAAAAATAGTTTTTCAGATTAAATGGGTGTTTGTGAGTGCTTTGGAGTTCGGTTTTTTTCTCGTGCCCCAGTTTTTAGCGCTGCCCACTGCTTGTTGAGGCGTGCTGCTTTAACCCAGTTTGCTTCTCCCATTACCACATAGCTACATTGTTGCTTTATCACACAGAGTGAATTATTTACATTGAATGCATTTCACAGTTTTTCCGAAAGAATCCTGCCAGGCAAAAGGTTTTGTGGCTCAGAGCAGTTGAAGGGCTGCATCAGGTCTACAGCCGCTTCCTTCACAAGCCCCTAGTGTCTAGCACAGGGGCTGAAGTTGGATAAACACTAGTTTTAAGAGCCTGTGGGGGAATATCTCTGTAGCTCAGCAATCTGGTGCTTCCAGACTGCTCCTAGCTTCCTATGGGGCCCACAGGCATTTTGTATAAAGCCCACAGGCTCCTGTAAGTTAGAGCAACTTTCTGTTCACAAAAGGCTTCTCTGGGATGAATGTACATGAGTATCTATACATATATCTCTGGACAAGATAGTACACAACTTTGTAAGCTTGTGAAATGACTTTTGTTTAAATACACTCTCAAGGTTATTTGCCCTGTAGTGAGTTTACTGCATCCAGCAGCCACACCCCCACGGCCTCTTGCTCCCTCCCCTCTCCTGTAGGATGAGGAGAAAGTAGGATAGAAAGAAGTCTCATGGATCAAGGGAAAGACAGTTTAATGGGTGAGGCAAGAGCTGCACACACAAGCAAAGGAAAGGAGGAATTCACTCGCTGCTTCCCATCAGCAAGCAGATGTCCAGCTACCACCTGGGAGGTAGGGCCTCAACATGCATAAAGGTTGCTTGGGAAGACAAATGCCATAACCACCAGCATCTTCCCTTCTTCCTCTTTTCCTTGATCTTTTATTGTTGAGCATGACATCATATGATATGGAGTATGACATCAGTCAATCTGGGTCACTTGTCCCATCTGTGTACCCTCACAACCTCTTGCCCACCCCCAGCCTACTCGCTGAAGGGGCAGAGCAGGAAACAGAAAGAGCCTTGACGCTGTGCAAGCACTATTCAGCAATAGCCAAAACACTGGTGTGTTAGCGAGGCTGATTTAGTCACAGGTCCAAAGCACAGCACCATATGGGCTGCTATGAAGAAAGTTAACTCCATCCCAGCCAGACCCAGTACAACTCAAGCAATCAGATTTTTATCATTGGAGGCTACTGCCCCTTTGTGATAAGCAATTATACTTCATGCACGGCCTTTGAAATACAAACAGTTCTGGCAGGTAGATACAGCAGATAGATAAACTGCTTTAGTGGAAAAGGTAATATTCCAACCCATGTCTTGGGAGTATCATCAGATGTGTAGCATTTGGATAAGAAAAGGCCCTTGTTAAAAACAAGCAAATTCTCTTTCCGCACTTTCCACAGAACTAAGATCAGAAAAGCATTGTATAATGCTGACTTTTATTAGTCATTACACACAATTTTAAGAGGTTTTTTAATAACAATAGAAGTACAAAGTATTTTATTTTCTGCTTCTGTCCACCTAGGAGCTGTACACGTCATTCAGCAGCTCATACTTACTTTATAAAGCCCATAGCTGTGTTAGTGAAGACGTTAAACTATGTTCTGCATTTCCTTCACTGAGTCACAGGAGTAACATGGGTAAAATGCAAAGAACACTTAAAATGCACTTACCATACAGGCACTGGCACTAATATTTTGTGGAGATTGTTCTTTTGTGTGTGTAAGTTCAACCCGAACTCTAACTTTTCCTTTGGGCAATATTTGGGTGAAGTTAACTCTGAAACCTTCTTTCATACAAATGAAATAAAGCTTCCTATATCCAATTTTGCAACTGGTCATGGGAAAGCCACAAAAATGAGACTGTTATTGACCTGTAGGGAGATGACAAGAATGAATGACTACAGTGTGAATTTACTTTCTGTCATCAGGTTACTCATGTGAAACATTGCCATTTTGAAGCTTGTAGAATTTTTCTTGACACTGAGAGAGACTTAAAAGTTTCATTTCATCTTGTTGGCTGGAAAGATTTTTTAGTGGCTTGGTTCAGCTGAGTAGTTTCAGTTTTATATGGAGAGTCTAGAGCATAGTGTGATACATTTTTGGCTCCTTAAAAAAACCCCACTTACAATATAATTGTAAGCATGCATAATAAAGGAAGTTAAAAAAGTTTGATTATTTTTCCAAATTTCCTGGAAAGAGGTTTCTGATGTAAAGGTGATACCTTGACTCCAGCAGCATTTAAAAATGTGATCTCGGATATGAAACATGTTGATAGTGATTACTGTGATTACATGTAAAGTGTAATTTGATGGAAATATAAAATATAGATCCCCTGTGCATGTCAAATGTAGATATAATAGCACCTACTGTGTCTAAATAAAATCCTAGAACTCAAGAAATGTGTTGATTGTTTTCAAATACACTTAATAGCCTCTGACAGTTCATGAAATGAATCTGTCATATGCTTAGTGTCACCTGTTTACACAATTCAGAGAAGTTCAGGAAAAGGAGACAACCTTGAAGAGTTTGTAATAATAATAAAAATAATAATGAAATGCTCAGAAATTACACATGGAAAACTAGATATGGAGATAGTCTAAAAATAAATACAGTCCAACCAGAAAACTATTATTTCACTGGAAGTGATTTTTCAGAGGTAGGATAAATAACAGAGACAGACACAACTTGGCTTCTCTTTTTCCTGTCTAAGACCAAAGTGGTCCTGACTAAAAGATCAAAGGTATAGAGAGATTAAGAAAAGTGGAGGTACAAAGAAGGGTTAACAGTGAAACTGAAAGAGAGAGGAAAAAAAACATACAACAAGGAGATAATGGGTTTTACTCTAGTTATATCATGCAGAAAGGTTATGTGTGTATAGTTGAGCAGCTGCTGCAACAGGATTTGTGTCTAAACTTCAGCAACAAATAAATGTTCCTTCCAAAAAGTATTTTACATTAGATTTGCATCAAAAACAGGAGATGGTATTTGGCTAGTCTGCTTCTCGCGCATTTTGCTGTAAAAGTACATACAAAAATATTACATGAAAGGCATTCCGTTTTTTCCCATTTGGTTGTACGATAGTTGTTTATTAGTCCAATATGGACATGAATGCCTAACTTTTTGATTTCTGATTTTTTAAAAAATCTTGAGGCATCATTTTAAGATATATCCGGATCATTGTAACAGTTAATTTATAATCCCAAAGCAGTAGTTTTTGCAAAGTTTCTGGATTTTTGCAGAAGTTTTTCATATTTAAGAGAAGTTATTATTACTAGCCAGGCTGGCTATCGTGCAGGAAGTCTGGCAATTTACCTGCTCTGTTATGTGTAGTTGCCTGGTTCCTGTTGTAATCCAGAGTAATACAGAGTGTTAACTTTTTCCACAGAAGGCGTTGGCTACACAAAGACTAAGGAGAGGAAGTGGTTTTCCATTTTATGTTAATTTTGTGAGCTGCAGGTGGTGGGGAATTTCTACTTAGAATAGAAAGTTAATTAAGTAGTCTCCCAAAAAACTTGATCTTAATGTTTGAAATACTTTTGCAGGCATGCCTTTTTATTTTTGCATGGGCAGATAAGTCCCATCAGCCTATATTCAATGCAAAACATGTAAGCCAAATGCTGTGAGTAATTAAAGTTAACCTGCAAGTGTTATTCTAATTCTTAATCATGAGCAGCTCTTCTACCCTCTCATAAAGCTCATTTGCTGGATGCTGTGTGTGGAATTGGTATTGACCTAGCCTACCTGGAGACTGCTGAACTTTTAACCTTCTTAAAAATAAATCTTGAGAGATTCTTATCCTCTTATCTTGTTTCTTTATTTAACTTACTATTAAGCAGAAGATAGAAATAGCGATAATGATTAAAAAAGTAGACTCAGATGGGAGTTTAAATCTATGCATAATTCACTATCAGTGACTCATTTCAATGTTCTTTAAGACCTTCCTCAGTGTAAAAAATATTTTCAGGAATCAGCAATTGCTGCTGAGTTTGAAACAAAGAGCATGCTGCAAATGAGCAAGAGGTGCAACAAACAGTGGAACCAAATTTCAGAGGAAACTGTTAAGTTAGTGGAAGAACAGTATGAAAACATGCATGGGTATCGCCAAAAGGAAGTGTCAAAGTTGTGAAAAGCACTTCAGTACCAGAACAGAAAGTGATTTAAACTACTGTATGGACTTTTTATATAATTTAAAAGATATCAAATAATACAGTTTAATAAAACAATAATGAGTTCTTTCAGGAATGTTGTCATAATCCAAATATTAAATCTGTTCAGACTTTGATATCTTTTTGACCAACTTTGTGTGGCCATGCTATTGAAAATTAAGGTATTGCTAGGTGCCTTTTGAACTATCATGCAAAATTTGAGATGTCATTTTACTACAATCCCTCTGCATTGTTTATTGAATTCTTACAGTTAAATCCCTCTGGAGAACTATCCTTTTTCACATAATGTGAGTAAATAGGCACTGGTTATTTAAAAAAAAAAAATCTAGTAAAAAAAAAGAAAGAAATTTTATCATTGCACAGACCGTTGTCTTAGGAGTCTTGTTTGAGGGTTATTTTGTTGTTGTTAACTTCTTGAGAGCTGGAATCTGCCAATGTGTAGAACAGTTAAAATAAATTAAAAACTTGAGGGGTGGTTGTTTTGAGCTCAATGATGTTTCCAAATACAGTACCAATTTACTTTTCTGGGTTTCCTAATATAAGTAAAGAAAATTTTTGCTTTAGTCAGAAAAACTTAATGGTGTTTCTTGGTTTTCCCTGACATAGAGCTAGGACTGCAGTAAAATCAGTATGACTGATCAGAAAAGAAAAAAGTATTCATGTGTCCTTTTTAACTGAAAAAAGCATCTTCAGCTCATGTGCACAAAGCATTCCCATGGATTTCTTTACCGTCATGCTCTCAAATGTTTAAATGAGAGTATGTAAAACAAAAACAAAAGCCAAAGGGAAATTAAGCATTGCAGCTGGAGATAGAGGCCAAGATCCTATGTCCAGCTGGGCCCAACTGACTCCAGCAAGAAACACACCCTATATCTAAGGCTTTACATAAACTTAAAGAAAATATCAAATGTCTTTGAGGTGTTTTCTTAATCTATTTTTGTATGTATGTGCAAGATAAAGATTAACCATCTCCCTCCTATCAAATGATATTAAATACATAGTGGCATTGTTGGCCTGTTCTTGACCCCCAATTATTGGGAATTATCCTACAAATACTGAACTATTCTTCACTAATGCCACTGGGCAAACACAGAGTATGATTCTGAAGTAATTCATCTCCTAAAGTTCACCTTAATTTAATGTATTTGTATAGATAGTTAGAATACTGGCTCTGTTCATTAACATTTCAAATCTCATTTAAATGTAAATTGTAATATTCTTCTTTTGTGCAAGAGTGGGTAGTTAGTGTCATTCATGAGTAATAAGTAATTTGTTCCTCATTAGCCATAAGAATAGATAAAGATATAGATCAAATGTGGATAGCAGATGTAGTTAAAAATGGTTACCTGTCTGGAAGGGGAATTTAAAACAAACATTCATTGTTTTTCTGTAATTTTACATTTTTAATTTGGTCCTAATTCATAATTCAGAACATTTTCTATTAATTGGCTTTTGCATTATTCATAAGGAGGGTGTGAAAGTACAAAAATATTTTCTCTGAATGACTTATGAGATACAGTGAGAAATTTTAAAGTATTATTTTCATATTTGTTCAGATTAAGCCCATTTATAATGCCGAGCTCTACTTCCAGATATTCTTCAAAGAACTAGAAGAAATATTCAGAAATAATGAAGACTGGCTATGTAATATGCTTATTTAAAAAAAATAATCTAATCGTCTTATTTTGACTGAAAGATGGTTTGAACTGATTTGGAAGAACAGTTCTAACTTATTTCTGAAACTATAGCAAAGTGAATTAGTGATAATAATAAAGAAAAAGTTCCCAAGTTTTCTTTTTGTTGCTTAGATTAGAAATCAGTCTGTGATTGGAACCTGCCACTTGGGCAGTGGAAAAAAAAAAAAAGTATCTTGTAATCCTTCCCATTTGTGAAAACTGGAGAAGGAATAGGAATTTTTAAGCCATTGCTGTCACACTGAGCATCAGTAATCAATTGTTTTCTCTAAATAATCTACATTACTTCTGTACCATTTTCACTGAGGTTTTTAGCAGAAAGTTAGCAATTATTTTAAGTCAATTGTGTCAAAAAACAATTTGAAGCATGCTTGTGAGTGAAGGAGGAATTAGGGAGGAGACTGATGGAATTTGTAACTCATTACTAAATTAATGAGTAACCACCCAAACAGTGTTAGTACAAAGCCAACAAGCAAAGAAAAAGGGGAGCTGGAAAAAGGGAAGACTGCTTGGTTAACATCACCGCTTGATTAACAATGTTGTGGTCAAAGATGAAGGAATCAAATGAGAGCTGCGAGTAGTCATGGTGAGTTAAACTAGGAAAGTGTGTGTGTCTATACAGGTAGAAAAAACAATTTTAAAAGCCCTTTATTGTAAAGAAGTTCTACTTCTTTATATTTTATGTATGTACATCCTTGGCTAGACTTATACAGGAAGTATGAATTACACATACCTATGTATGGCTGCAAAATATCTTGTGATTTCAGGAAAAAATGATGATTCTGAACCATTGCCTGTCAGAAGCACATCAAATTGCATTTAAAAGTCATTCAGAAGGGATTTTTGCCTCTCCTATTGGCAGGAGATTTTTTATTGTTATTGCAAATCCATTTGATAAAAACTTCTTTATAAAACTTATGACAAAAATCTGTTGATGATCTAATCTCTGTTTGTTCCAGAGTGAGTGCTATATAAATATTTTAATTCTTTCCTTGTTGCCTTTGAGCAACCTGATCCTAGTGGAAGGTGTCCCTGCCCATGGCAGGGGGATTGGAACTAGATCTTTAAGCTCCCTTCCAACCCAAACCATTCTATGATTCTATGATCCTTAACCCAGTTATTATTGCTCTCAGCTCTTAGTCTGGTGAATACTGGACAGAACAACTACTGTCAGACCATTAAATAATTCTTATACTAAAGATGATCAAGAGATACTGCATGCAATTTTCTAGATGAGAAGTCTATTATAAGTGCCTTTCACAATGCATTTATAGTACTTTCTGCTGGAAATAACTTTTAATATACTTCTAATATATATCTCAGGATAGCATTTTTCTTCAAAGCAAAAAAAGATAATAGAAGACCCTTGTAAGATTACCACACATACAGTGGTCTTTTTAATCCTCTTATTTCCAGATAGGGAACTTCTAGCTTGTAACTGAAGGTCCTCCTGTTAGTCCCTAAATCGAAGACTCCGCGATTGACATTAAGTCCCAATTTTTTCTTCCAGTTATCATAACCAACTCATTCTTCCTGCTTGATATTCCAGAGTTCCTCTCAATTGACAATGCTTCACAACCTTCACAGAACATATCGAAAACAGGACTAGAAAGAACCTGAAGAGAATTTGGGTCAATCCTCTATACGATTCATTTTTCAAAACCTTCAAATATGGAGATCCACCATATTGCCAGGCAACCTGTCATATTGGTCTGCAAATTTTGTTTTAATATCTAACTTGATTCTTCTTTGTTATAGTTTCAGTTCATTAGTTTCTATCCATCATAGACATGGAGAAAAGATTGGTCCTTCTTTCCTCAATGCAACAGTCTTTTGTGTATCTGAGCATTGTAGTAATAGCCGCTCTGATCTTTCTTTCTTTTGGCTAAACAAGCCTAATTCGTTCTTCTTTTCCAAAGTGCATATTAACCTCCACCAAACTCTATCCAGTCAGTCCACAAAGCTGAATTCCAGCTGGTGCCTTATCAGCACTGAGGAAAGTAGAGTACTTGCGTGGTTTACAGGTAGGATTTCTGTTTATACACCTTAGTATGAAGTTTACCTTTCTTGTAGCATCATGACATAGTTGAGTAACATTTAGTTTTATGATCCACTATGAACTCTAAGATCTTTTCTGAAGAACTGCTATTCTCATCCTGTATTTGGGCAGAGGATTATATCTACTTAGGTGTTGTACCTTGCCTTACTTTATCTACGTTATTATATACTCTTTGCTTTCCTCTCAGACCATTTGGCAGGGGAAAAAAACGGGTTTAGGTGATTATGAATTCTGATCTTGATCTTCAGCACGCTTGCAAACCATCACAATATTTTTCATCAACTGCAAATTTAATGTGTACAGTGTTTATGTCACCAGCCAAACCATTAATTGAAACACTACACATAACCAGACTCAAGATAGATCCCTTGAGGAATTACACTCAGTCCCTGCAAGAGGGAGTTACAGGCCATAAAACATAATTGTTCTATCTATATTACATTTCCTTAATTTGCATATGTGAGATGGTGTCAAAATCCCTACTTAGGATATATGCAGTCTCCCAGTTTTTCTTTTTAAGCAGATCTTTTACTCTATCACACAAAAGGTTGAATACCATTTGGCTTTAATGCATCTGTCTTTGGTTTTAGTTGCTTCTTACCTTTCAAAGAGTTATTGATAATTTGATATTTGTCCCAGAAACTTTGCTAAATTTAAAAGGAGGATGCCTTTTCTATAATTTTGTATTTCTTTTACCTTTTCAAATGTAGGCATTATAATTGCCCTTTTCCAATCTTCTATAACCCTACTTGTTCCAATGAAGTAGGAGAAGCATGAAAAATTTCTGAATTCTCTAACTAGTATTTTAAGATTCGGTCAGTGGTTTCTTTTTAATAAATGCATTGAAATAGTGTAATTAACTCATATTCTTGCAATTTTAGTTTTTCACTAAATAGTAATCTTGAAGAAACTGGAAATCTTTATTTCATAAGTGACCTTCTTCAATATTTCTGTGGGTTGGTAATATCAGCTATCTGTAATAAATAAAGCTTCATCCTTCAGAACCCAGTGTAGCACTTACATGTTTACAAAGATTTCCTTAGAGCTTCTTGAGCTCGTACAATCACCATATTCTTGGTATTTGGAAGGCTTTTCCAGATTTGGCCTTGATGGGATCTGTCTGTCACTTGGTCTTTATGTTAATCTTGTTCATCCTTGAGAGGCAATACTTTTCTCCCTTATCTGTCACTCAGGCTTTTCAGATTGGTTTAACTACTTGTAGTTAACTTTTATTGGGAGTTTCCATCCTGTTTTTTGCCTTTTGAACCTCAGTAAAAATATTTTTATTTGATTGTTCATTGTCTGACCAAAAAAATAGAAGTTAGCACTTCGAGCGTTGTAATGAGCATCCATGTAAAAATAGAGGCTTTTTCACTTGAGAAACCTGGAAACACTAATACTCCTTGAACAAAATTTTTTTTTAGAAAAGACACCTCATATTTTATTACTGTGACAAATAAGTGTAAGAAATATCCTTTTACCAGACACTAAAAATATTTAAAGACCCGTGAGACTTAGATGGTTAATTCCTTTGCCTTCGTCTACTCTGTGATGACACAATGAAATCCTCTTATACGTTTTGTAGGAAATGTGTTTTTCCTCATTGTTCTGGATTAAAACCTCAATTTTTTTTTTTTTAATGTGTAAGAAATATCAAGTGCTGATCTTTCATTAGATTGCCTTTCTTTGTTCAACATTTCAATGAAAAGTATATGATTTAGTCCAGAAGGCATTTACTGTGGCATATAAACTTTTCTGCTTTCAGTTACCCATTGTATAAGGACAGTGGTGGTGTGGCAGTTATTGTCCTGTTTTCACTAGTTCTTCATTGCTTCCTTTTTCAGAAAATTACTTTTCAGAGACAGTAACTACTAACCAAACATGATACTTAGACTTCCAAGTGTACCAGGTAAGAATCTAAGGTATTTAGACAAGCTTAATTTCTTATTAGGAAAGAAATAGTTGACATTCACACTTAATGAGTAACTTAGTAAAGAAGATTCTAATGAGCTATATTTTCAGCAGGTACAAATGAGAGTAGTTCCCTTGTCTTCAGTGGAGCCATGTGAACAAATACCAGCTGAGAATTTGGGCCAAGAACAGTAATTTATCAGATGTAGATTCCATTTCACAAAGAGAACAAAAGCAAGACCAAGCTTCCTTTTCACACGTAATTCATCTTCACGCACTATAGCTGATATAAAAGTTTGCTGTGACTGCATGAACTAGCAGGAACTATAGAATGGGTTTCATTTTGCATTTTCTTTTTTCTTTTTTCAGTTTGCATTTAGTGTGTTAGGAAGTAATAATATATAGTTAAGAAAAAGTGGCAGAAGGCCTACATAGATGAACAAGGAGCTTCCGACAAAATTCAAACATCAGATGAAAGAGTAGAAGAGATAGAAGAAGAATATGGGCACAAAGGAGGAATAATAGACACTGTCTGAATGTGCAGAGAGGAGGCTAGGAAAGCCAAAGCTCATTTGCAGTTAAATATGGCAAGGGACATGAAGGACAACAAACAAGAAGAGTTTTTACAAGTATATCAGTGACAAAAAACAAAGACTAGGGAAAACGTGGGCGCACTGCTAAATGAGACAGGGGAGTTGACGACAAAGGACATGGAAGAGCCCAAGGTACTCCAAACATATCAAGAGGGAGCCTGGGAGTAGTCAGCTTGGATTTACAAATGAGAAATCATGTCTGACCAACCTAATGGCCTTCTACACCAAAATTACTTGTTTGGTGGACAAGGAGAGAACAGTGGATGTCATTTACCTTGATTTCAGTAAAGCAGTCTCTCATAATATCCTCATAGACAAACTGATGAAGTACAAGTTAGATATATAGACGGTGAGGTAAAATGAAAACTGACTGAAGGTTGTGACCTATGTTGTGAAGTCCAGCTAGCAGCCAGTCACGCACTAGTGGTGTACCCCAGGGGTCAGAAGTGAGGCCACTGCTGTTTAACATCTTCAATAAGAACATGGACAGTAAGATAGAGTGCACCCTCAGCAAGCTCACAGATAATTTGAAGCTTGGAAGAGTATTTGATAGACTAGCTGGTTGTCCTGCCATCCAGATGGAGCTCAACAGGCTGGAGAAATGGGCCAAGAGGAACCTCATGGTGTTTAACAAAGGGAGACTAACAAAGACTAACACCACGCAGCAGTGTGAGCTGGGGACCAACCAGCAGGAAAGTAGCTTTGCAGAAAAGGACCTGAGGGTCCTAGTGTCACCAAGTTAACTGTAAGGCAACAATGTGCCCTTGCAGCAGAAGGTGGCTAATGGCACACTGTGCTGCCGTAGGAAGAGCAGTGCCAGCATGTCAAGGGAGGTAATCCTTCCCCTCAGCACTGGTGAGACACATCTGGAGTGCTATGTACAGTTCTGGGTCTCGTAATACACAGAGCAGTATGGATTTATTAGAGTAAATTTAGTGGAGGGACACAAAGATCATAAAAGGACTTGAGTATCTGTCATATGAAGAGAGGCTGAGAGCTGGGACTGTCTATCCTATGGAAGAGAAGGCTTGGCGGGATCTTATCTTTTTTTTTAAATATGCATTGGGGAAGAGTAAAGATAAGTAAAGAGATGGCCTCTTCTCAGTGGTGCACAATTGAAGGACAAGAGGCAATGGGCACAAACTGAAATACAGGAAATTCCTTTTAAGCATAAGAAAACACTTTTTTACTATGAAGATGTTCAATCACTGGCACAGGTTGCCCAGAGAGGTGGTGGAGTCTCCATCCTTGGAGATACTCAAAAGCTGCCTGGAAACAGTCCTAAGCAACCTGTTCTAGCTACCCTTGCCTTGAGGTGGAGGATTGGATTAGGCAATTCCAGAGGAACCTGCCAACCTCAACAATACTATGATGCTATAAATTTACTGATAAACTCAGCAGGGTACATGATGGTAGGTGGTTAGTGCTAGCCTCTGGTATCATCCTTGTTCCACAGGACAGATTTTTTCCCTATGAAATAACTTATATTTTTTTTCTCTCCCCAAAAGCAAATGTCTACATTCCAGAAATGCAGGTGTGAGTTTATTTTTTTAATGTAAGTGGAAGGTTGCCTTATTAAGACCATTTTATTTGCTGTGTTCAAATGTGTTTAGAAGAGACTTCAGAGTACCCTTCACATGGGCCAGTAACAACCTAATGGCCAATCTGGAATAACTTATCTTTTTTTATATATTTCTCCTAGGCAGTGCTGAAATACAGCTTCACATTTTTAAAAATCGTTAACAGTAAAAGGAGAAGAGAGAATACTGGAGAAAGTCGCGGACATACTTTTCATAACTATTTTACCTTTTATTTCCCCTTTGTGGTCTTCGGAGTATGTGGGTTTCATCAGCTGATTCTGCCTGAATATTGATGCTCCTTTGGATTGAAAATTATTCCAAATTTACTTAATATCTTATGACTGTGGTTATCCAACTACACTTACCTAATTTTGAAGGTGTCAGAGCAAAATATATTGCCCCGGATATGACAGCTCAAGAGAGGCAAAGCTGTTGCACAGCCCTGTGCCCCAGGTCCAACCAGTAGTGAGGCTAAAACTGTATTCCTAGCAGGCGCACACAGGCAGAGTACATGTATACCGCACATATACACATACATACAGGGCTATGGCTAGCTCCACAGATCAGACACACCTTCACACCAATGCAGGCAACAGTCTCATCCTGTTCCTGTCTCTGCCTGAGCAAGGTTGAGGTCTGCTACTGAGAATATATGTACAACTCTCATCCTAGCAGTAGCTCAGCTCAGACATTCAGTCTCGCCAGTTGCTGGCACCTGAACATACGAGCCCTGGGAGTTGCAACCCCTCCATTTACTGGTGCACACTGACTCAAACACACATATGCACACACATGCTCACACACACCCAAAGCTGTCTGGGGCTCAACTCATCCCACTAGCCAAGCCCACTGTGGTCTCACCCCTAGAACAACATAGACACCTACAGATCTCACTGGTAGCTGGCTAGGACTCTCCTGGTGCCCCCTGATAGCCATCTCTTCTCATGTTCTTGCCCTTAGAGATACACACCCCTCCTTGTCCCCCAGGCCGCATCACCTACCTGCCAGCTGGTCCAGTTTGATTGTTGTTAGTGCTCACACACTTGCACTTGCTGCAGTTGGTGGCACCATGGGCACGTGGGGTTCTGACACCTTGTCCCACTCCTGCAGTTGGCACTTGATCTCACTCACTCTGGTCTCCAGTCTCTGGCATGCAGGCCTGTCAGCCTGTGGTGTCAGTCCAGCTGGTGGCACCCAGACCTTCACAGAATCACAGAATGTTAGGGATTGGAAGGGACCTCGAAAGATCATCTAGTCCAATCCCCCTGCCGGGGCAGGATTGCCTAGACCATATCACACAGGAACGCGTCCAGGCGGGTTTTGAATGTCTCCAGAGAAGGAGACTCCACAACCTCTCTGGGCAGCCCGTTCCAGTGTTCGGTCACCCTCACCGTAAAGAAGTTTTTCCTCATATTTATGTGGAACCTCCTGTGTTCCAGCTTGCACCCATTGCCCCTTGTCCTGTCAAGGGATGTCACTGAGAAGAGCCTGGCTCCATCCTCATGACACTTGCCCTTGACATATTTATAAACATTAATGAGGTCACCCCTCAGTCTCCTCTTCTCCAAGCTAAAGAGACCCAGCTCCCTCAGCCTCTCCTCATAAGGGAGATGTTCCACTCCCTTAATCATCTTTGTAGCTCTGCGCTGGACTCTCTCTAGCAGTTCCCTGTCCTTCTTGAACTGAGGGGCCCAGAACTGGACACAATATTCCAGATGCGGCCTCACCAGGGCAGAGTAGAGGGGGAGGAGAAGCTCTCTCGACCTGCTAACCACACCCCTTCTAATACACCCCAGGATGCCATTGGCCTTCTTGGCCACAAGGGCACACTGCTGGCTCATGGTCATCCTGTTGTCCACTAGGACCCCCAGGTCCCTTTCCCCTACGCTGCTCTCCAACAGGTCTGCCCCCAACTTGTACTGGTACATGGGGTTGTTCTTGCCCAGATGCAGGACTCTACACTTGCCCTTGTTATATTTCATTAAATTTCTCCCCGCCCAACTCTCCAGCCTGTCCAGGTCCCTCTGAATGGCTGCGCAGCCTTCCTTTGTGTCAGCCACTCCTCCCAGTTTTGTGTCATCAGCGAACTTGCTGACAGCGCACTCTAATCCCTCATCCAAGTCATTAATGAATATATTGAATAGAACTGGTCCCAGTACCGACCCTTGCGGGACTCCGCTAGACACAGGCCTCCAACTGGACTCTCTCCCATTGACCACCACTCTCTGGCTTCTTTCCTTCAGCCAGTTCACAATCCACCTCACTACCCGATCATCCAGACCACACTTCCTCAGTTTAGCTGCGAGGATGCTGTGGGAGACCGTGTCAAACGCTTTACTGAAATCGAGATAGACCACATCCACAGCTTTACCATCATCTATCCACCGGGTAACATCCTCATAAAAGGCTATCAAGTTGGTTGAGCATGACTTCCCCTTGGTGAAGCCATGCTGAGTGTCCCTAATGATCCCCCTATCCTTGATGTGCCTAGAGACAGCACCAAGGACAAGTTGTTCCATCACCTTTCCGGGGATGGAGGTGAGGCTGACCGGTCTATAGTTCCCCGGGTCCTCCTTCCTGCCCTTTTTGAAGACTGGAGTGACATTTGCTTTCCTCCAGTCCTCAGGCACCTCTCCCGTTGCCCACGACTTAGCAAAGATGATGGAGAGTGGCCTAGCAATGACTTCCGCCAGCTCCCTCAGCACCCGCGGGTGCATCCCATCAGGGCCCATGGATTTATGGACGTCCAGGTTGCTTAATTGGTCCCTGACCCAGCCCTCATCAACCAAGACAGATTCCTCCTCTATCCTGACTTCTTCTGAGGTCTCAGTGGTCCGGGGCTCCTCAGGACAGCCTCCAGCAGTATAGACAGAGGCAAAGAAGGCATTTAGTAACTCCGCCTTCTTTTTATCCTCTGTCTCCAGGGCCCCCACCTCATTCATCAGTGGGCCTACATTGCCTCTAGTGTTGGCTTTACCTGCAATGTATTTGAAGAAGCCCTTTCTGTTGTCCTTGACCTCTCTTGTAAGGTTTAATTCCTTCACTTGTTCCTTTTGCTGGCAGTCCCACCTCATTTTTTGGCAGTAAATCTTACGCATTCTGGTCTCTCTAGTTGCTAACACCACAGATGTGTGAGCCCTCCAATCTGTGGTCTGAGTCCAGTAACTGTACCCTAGTACACACATGCACACAGATATAGTCCCTCACCCAGGAAAAGAATTAGAAAGAAATTCAATAAGAAAATTGCACTGATCAGATGCAGGACGTGGACAGACAAATGTACTGACCATCAAATTATTTATTTACAAAGAACCAGCCCTTTTTATCCCTTAACACACAATTTTCCCCACATTTGTTCCTCCTGAAATTGCCTTTCCCTTTCCTGCCTTTGGTTCCACCTCCAAGCACCCCATAATAAGTCTTATCAATCCCAAAATGTGACCCATACTCATAGGCAGCAAGCCCCCTTCAGTGGGGAAGATGCTTCATACTTGACTTGTCATGATGGATTTCACACCTGGATGATGGGGCTGAGGCTCTCCTGCAATAGCCCTGAGAGGGGCCTGGACAGGTTAAACCTTTTTCTGAGCCCTTAGTTTGGCTTCCTGCCTGCCACCATGCATCTGTGCTCCTCTTGTCTTGTGGAGATGGGTCTTTGATGGACTGATGACTCCTCTGACGGGCTTGAGAGCAGCCAGGATGGGATATTATTTGGGCTTTCCCCACATTGCCCTTGTCTCTCTGGGCTCCTTTGTAGGTGTGCAGATAGGCTTTTATTATATAATCTAAGAGGAAAGACTACAATTTCTTGATCATTGTATTTCCACAAAGACAGAGTTTGTTTTTCCATAGAAAGTTTCTAAAAATACCAGCAGTGATTTCTATAGGTATAGTCTATATTTTTTATGAGTGTGCATTCAGAGTAATATAGGGGAAGTAAATAGTTATTTAAAAACGTTAATTGTCTACCTGAGTTTCTGTTCATAATAAGCATGACATGTTATTCTTGGGTGATATACTTTAGCGTTCTTTATGTTAATATCTTCAACTGCCTTTCAGCCACTTCTGGATAAGTAGCCAGAAGAAAACTCTGACTTTTGGTACTGTCTCAGCTAAATGAGATACTTGGACAGTTGTTGTGGACAGGTAACATCTGGATCTTGTATGTAATTTCTTGCCTACTATATGACAGAATAGCAATGCAATCTATTTTTACTGTTGAATTAATTATATTTTCTTTTAGTTTGAGCTGCCTTGACCTTTTTGAAGGAAGATTCTGAGTTAAATTCATTTTGAGAGTTGTTTTATCCCTGTATATCTCAGTCAGACTGTCTGTTACCTAAACACCTGACAACCTCATAGTCTCTCTGCTTTTGCCTGTTGACTGTTTCTCCCTGAATAGATTAATGTAGTTGTAGCCTATTGGACTCTAGTAAGATTAAGAAACGTTTCCTTGGCTTTTTCATAGATCTCAGTGATGTCTGAAGTGATGATGATACTAGCAGTGAGGAGTCTTTGAACTCGTGTTCCATGTGTTGATTACCCAGCTGTTAGGCCTAGCCTAGGAGATGTTACAATTCTTGGTATTGTAAAAGGACTTAGGTAAGTTAGAGAGGACAGCAGAAATATTTATGGAGATTGAACCTGTGAACACTTCACACATTTGCAGCAAGTAATATTTTCCCTTTTCAGGTACTTTGAAAAGGTCAGGTATCTTCTGTGTTAAAGGCACACTTACTGACAGGTAGGTGTATTGTGTGTCAAAATAAAAAGAAGATTCTTATTTTTTATTCCCTTCCTGCTATAAGGTGCTTCTTCAGGAAAAGCTTAGTTCAATACTGAGTGAGAGAGACGTTTTCAGAGAAGAATTTCAGCTAAAGAGTAAAGCCTTCACCTTTTGTGCTAAGAGGATGAACAGTCACATCTGGTAAATGAGTAGTAATATAAGTTGTGCAAAACTCTTGTCTGGTGACTCTCTTCAGTGATAGTTGTATTCTTACATTTGCTGAGACTCTAATTAAACTATTTAATTTGAAGTGACTACAGTTTAAAAACTCTGCAAGTGAAGAAGTTGTTTCATACCTTAACTGCTAGGTATTCATTTTCACTTAACTTTACTCTCTTATACTATTTCTTTTTTTGTTTTGCAGCTTTCTTTAGAACATGTTTTCGGTGTTCAAAATATCCTTAAAAGCCTGTTAACAGACCTAATATCTTGGTTGGAAATGTTAACAAACTGGAGGAGCTCTTTATTTGTGTAGTGAACATTAAAAATATCTAATGCATGGTAAACGATTGTGACAGACAGCTAAAAGGATATGCAGATATTGAAAAAAAAAAAACAAAACCTGCTTGGGGGCCTGGACCAGAAAAAAACCCAAGGATTTTCAGTTGAGCTTATTACCATGTGAAGGAATAACCACATTTCAGCATTCAGTTACTTACAGTTATTGCTTTTAAGATGAATTGGAGAAAGTTTCCTTTTCCATTATGATGTATAATAAGGCTTATTTTTTCCCTAGAACACAAATGTTTTTTAATGTTTTTGCTATTAAAAAAAAATTATTACTACTAGGTCTTCATTTCCTCCTTTTTGCCTGAAGATACTGGCAAGGTCTTTGAAGGACAGAAACATTGAGGATACTGCCTGAGCCTCAGCCTCTAGAGAAAGGATGTAGATTCGTGTTTGCCATGTATTTAACTTTAGAGTTTATGCAACATGCAGGTTTCTTTTGAAATAATTGGCATGCCCCCTGCTGAGTTCTAAGATCCTTTGAATTCAACAGGAAGGTACGTAGCTCATCTGACTTCAGTATATATTAATTTTGCCCAGTGTTACCTGCAGGAAGCATAGAATCTAATTGTGGTTTCTGTTTGTGAGGTTTCTGTTTGTGAGGTAATTGCATTGATGAACATGTTGGGAACCGCAGCTATACTGAAGCATAAGTAAGAAGCAAAGTGAAAAGGGAGAGTTTGGTGAAACTGGTTAATTTATCTACATCTGTGAACCTAGAACAACTGGCACAATGCTTACCACAAAAAAATTCACGATACTGCTTTATGCTGTGCAAGTCATGGTGACATTTTAACAGTTTACAGTAGCTTCAGAATTGCCTTGCATAATATTAGTATTAGCTTTGAGATGTGTCACTGAAATCAGTGGAAACTTGATTGTATCTGAAATAAAGCATATGTGAACAGGCCTTCAAATTCATTGCAACTGTGATGGAGCTGGAATTATGTTTTCCAATATATACAATCATATTGCAAAATGATGTAACATTTGCTAAACAGTGATATGAGTAGAAGCATATGCTTTGTAATACTGGGTAAGAGGAGTGCTTAGCAAATGCAATCAGCAGCAACGAGAGGAAAACAATTTTTGGAAGTGCTTAAAACAGCAGTGCAATTCCTTAAAGTTATAAATACTACATTTCTCAGTCCAATGGGATTTTTCTTTTGAGAATATAAAGTTGATCATATGAGAAAATACTTCAGACAACAGCAGCCCTGAGGCATGAAGTAGTTTAACAACAATACCAAAGTAATTCTATGCAGAAAAGCAGTCTGAGACATAAAATAAGCCTGCTTTTTTGACTGCCTTTCACTTTGTTGAAATCATCTCAATTTTTGCAGAGTGATTGTGAAGACAATGTAATGAACTACCAAATCAAAAAAAGTTAAATGTAAATTGTTACAAAAAATGAATGGTGAAAGAGAATCCCTATCCCAAGTGTATGTGGAAGCTATCATAATCTGCCAGTCTTGAAAGCAGAACCCTGGCCTCCTCAGAGATCAATCTGATGTGCAGAGGGAGGGGAAGAAAGGGCTAGCCCCACCAAAACCAGTGAGTGATCCGTTTGTCCCTGCATGCTGGTTTTAATAAACAAGCTTCTGTCTCTTCTATTAGGAAAACTTTTGTCTTCTGTTTAACTTCTGTGACTAACTGGTTTGCTTTTGCTGGCAGAGTCTAGCACTTAGCAAGCTCAATACAGAAGCAGCTGTGGTTCGACCTCTACTGTTTCTGATGCAATGCTTTTTGAAGGTGTCAGAGAAGTGGGGGAACTTTTGGAAAAATTTTGAGGGCAACATGTCTTGTTCATAAATCTATTGCATTGCTGTAGAAAGCATGAATATATGTAGAATGGATTTTAGTGGAACTAAAAAGACAGGCTAGGAGGGCCAGGTGGGAGATGAAAAAAAACAACAATCTGTAACTCTACATGATATGTTTGGGGGAATTTTTCAAATTGAGACAATCTGCCATAAGTTTATGGTGCTTGTTTGATGAGCTGGGTAATCTGAGCAACGATGAAGTGAATGATGTGTTACAACTGAATAGATATATTTATCACTTAGGGAATTAGAGACCTCTGGGATGGGAGCGTGTGCAGACTGACAAATCAGGCCATTTTTAAGCTTTAAAACTGAACTGTACTAACTTCTCTCATGAACAACACACTTCCTTCTCATGGCAGTTCTTACACAATATTGATCATCATTACCACACATAAAGATGTAGTCTTTAAAATATATATTCTAGATTAGCTTTGAGTATAAGATACCATGGAGATGATGCTATGATGGCTGTGGTTCTTGATAGTCCTCAGTTGCAGAGATTTGGGTCATCAGGCTTAAGAGCTCTTTGATGAGAGAAGTCAGAAATGAAGGGCTTGCCTATTTCTTCTGTCATAGATAGATGTTTTTATGCTGTTGCTGTCCTTCCCAGAAGGGGAGTCTGCTTATCTGCTTGTTTGGTTTGCTTTTGTCTTGGCAATCATTCTTCCAGCATCTTCAGCAGGATGTCCTGCCTATTTGCACTCCCTTTGCTTATCTTATCGTTGTCTGGCAACTTCTATTACTCAAATGCCTCCTACCTGCAACTGCATCCACCTGCCTTTGCCCCTTCTGCTCACATACTCATCTAAAATTTTGTCTGGCTCTGTAATCACAGGTTTACAAAATACTTACACGTTATTGTTAGCTACATAATTTTAGTATGCTTGTATTTGAGTTTAAGGCAAGTTTATATTAATTAAGTCCTGATTAGTACATTTATAATTTATAGATGCTACAGGATTTGGCAATGTATGATTGGAATGAAGCTTTTCTGTTTGCAGGAATAAAAGTTCTCTTTAATTCAAGAATATTTGGACACTTACAGTTGTTGTAACAATATTAGATATTGAACTTTCTGTCATCCTTTAAGCAGGTTTTAAGACAGTACAGGAATTCAGTATTAAAAAAAAAGTGCAATGTTTTGAAATATCAAGAGTACTTTTTTAAAAATTTATTTTTGAGGTAGAAGGCAGAGGATTTCTATTAGCTGTAAAATAGCCCAGTTTTGTTCTAGTCTGCTTACATTTCTGAAGATAATCTTCTTAATGCTAGATGTGTCTGTGTGTTTTCTCTAATGCAAACATTATGTCATAGCATTTTCCTAGTTGTGCTGAGAATTGCCACATACCCAGTTAACTGTGTTGCACTTAAGATGCCCAGAAGTGGTTAATAAATAAATAAATAAATAATTATATGCATCTGGAACGTCTTCAATAATATCTGCATGGGATATCAACCCTTCCATCATCTAAAATAGTTCCTGAAATTTGTGTTCTGGTGGGTTTCATTGTTTAATTGTTTCTCCTAACAGAAATAACGACCAAAGTTTTGGAGAGCAGGGTCTTGATTTTGTTTGTCTTTGTTCTGAGAGGTATGTGTCTGTGGATATCCTCACACACATGCACTAGATGGTTTGAAGGCTGGAATTGTATGATAAATTGCAGAATCATCCAAGACAATTACTTCAACATCTCCCAAGTAAGCAGCCCTTCCTTCTCTGTCATTGTGTTTCAGTTACAAATTCTTTGTTGGCACAAACAGCTCAAAGCAAAAATTCTCTTATGAGGGTGTTTTTGCATGGGTACAAAGCAGTTGCTGTTCTTTCTTCTTCACATTGAACTCTGAGCTTTATCACCTTTTTGTTCTAGGTTGTTTTAATACACTGAAATTGTTTGTTCTTGCTGTGATAAAGGACTCCTTTTGTTGTAGTAATGTGGCTGCCTGGCAGATTGTTTTAGTTGTTCCAGCCTTCAGGAATATTAAGAAGGGATAGCAAGATAGAAGGTTAGAAAAAACTCTGTTTGGGGAATTAAAAGTTATTATTTCCTCAGCATAAATTGCCAGATGCATAAAATTACTTTTTTGAGATTAAATGGGAAAATAAATATTGTTAGTTAGTAGTATACATCTTTACACAGAAGAAAATATTAATATTAAAGATATTTACTGTCAACTGATGCTCTCTGAAAAGTACTGAGCTATCTCCTCAGTGCTGTCCATGGCTGCAACTACATCATCTTCCGTGGCCCTGTGAGTGCTATGTAGGATTTCACATTGTGGTACAGAAAGGACGTTATGCCAAGCAACTGCTCCCACTACTTTTATCTCAGGGCCTTCACTGCTCCTCATGAAGCTTTCACATGGAGATGCAAAATTGAGGGCAATTAGTAGGGGCACTGAGAATAAGGCTGTATTACTATTTCTGACTTGTACCTGTTCAGTAGAGAATGAGTATTTCAAACAAGTAAAAAATTCTCTTAACAAACACAGTAAATATTGTTTTGATAACTTAATGTTAGAGAATCATATTCTACTTTTTATTTGTCAATAATCTGAATAATAAGAGAAATAATAAGAGAAAAAAAAAATAATCAAAACTTTTTCTGCTCAGAGAGGGTTTGAATATTTCTTGATTCTTGACTTAGCTACAGCTGGCACATCCAGAAGCTCAATAACTATTCAGTAAAGAATGATAATAGTTTTTTAAGGTCATGTAGGAACATCGAACTGGGGACAGATAGTTTGTGGAGATACATCGATACTTTAATGAATAGCTTGCTACAAGGCCAAAGAGGTGGTAGTGGGGAAGATATGAACTATGTGATCTGGTTCTTTTCTGTCCATGGGAGCTTCTGGCAACATCTGCTTCATGACGTATAGCACAAGGAAGGTTAATTACTAGAAAATAGTTCTAACACTATTTGAAGTGAAAAGAGCATCTGTATGTGTTCACAAAACAGGTATACTCGTGTCCTAAAATACTGAACACATTCTTCTGTAAACATTGTGGGCAATTACAAGTCTAAATTTAAAAATTAGCTTAACCCTATGCCTAACTTACAATTTAAATATGAAACTAGGATGCCAAACCACTTATTATATCAGTCTACCTTAGAAACACTTCTGTTTGGACATAAACTTGAATTCACAGCATCAAAAAAAGGAAGTCAAGTGCTTTAAGTAATAAACAAAGAAAATACTGTCTTCCAGCAGAAAATTTTCACCTTCATGAAAAGCTCTAATGTGTGTAATAGTAATGCTGCCGTCTTTGCAAAATACCGAATTTGTTACAGAATTTGAAGATGTTCAGGGGACTCTCAGTGGTAATAATAAAACCTGCTTGTCCTAGGCTTGCTAGATCTTAAGGACAGCAAAGCAAGTACAGGACTGTTATACTGGCACAAGCTCAGCAGCCCAGTGGCACTTTGCCAGAACTCTTTAATTTAATTTAAACACTTCATAAATATGAGATTAAACAACACAGAAAAGAATATAGGTTGCAAAGGACAACACGATAAATGTAGCATCCCAATGGAAAAAAAATAAAAACAAAAAAAACAGCTGCAGTGGTATTAGTAGGTGATTATGTAGCCAAGCTGTAATTGCAGTGGCTGAAGATTCAGAAGATGTTCTCAGATTAAAGACCTCTTAATAATGCTGTGATGTCCAAGAACAAAATCAGGTGGAAAATGGTGTAGTCTCTACAGCTGTGTATAAAAGGCATGACCTAAATAAAATCAACTCTAGAAGAAACCAGATGCTCACCACTTGCTCTTCAGATCTAAAACCAGATTCTTTTAAGCATGTTTACATGGTAGCAAATCTCTTCTCATGTGGAAAATTGACTTTTGTAACATCCTTCTGTAGTTCATCAGATGACTTCATGGACACTCTTCTTGCATTTAGTCAAACTCAGATCTTATTATCACAGAATCACAGAATCACAGAATCACAGAATCACAGAATCACAGAATCACAGAATCACAGAATCACAGAATCACAGAATCACAGAATCACAGAATCACAGAATCACAGAATCACAGAATGTTAGGGATTGGAAGGGACCTCGAAAGATCATCTAGTCCAATCCCCCTGCCGGGGCAGGATTGCCTAGACCATATCACACAGGAACGCGTCCAGGCAGGTTTTGAATGTCTCCAGAGAAGGAGACTCCACAACCTCTCTGGGCAGCCTGTTCCAGTGTTCAGTCACCCTTACAGTAAAGAAGTTTTTCCTCAAATTTAAGTGGAACCTCCTGTGTTCCAGCTTGCACCCATTGCCCCTTGTCCTGTCAAGGGATGTCGCTGAGAAGAGCCTGGCTCCATCCTCTTGACACTTGCCCTTTACATATTTATAAACATTAATGAGGTCACCCCTCAGTCTCCTCTTCTCTAAGCTAAAGAGACCCAGCTCCCTCAGCCTCTCCTCATAAGGGAGATGTTCCACTCCCTTAATCATCTTCGTGGCTCTGCGCTGGACTCTCTCTAGCAGTTCCCTGTCCTTCTTGAACTGAGGGGCCCAGAACTGGACACAATACTCCAGATGCGGCCTCACCAGGGCAGAGTAGAGGGGGAGGAGAAGCTCTCTTGACCTGCTAACCACACCCCTTCTAATACACCCCAGGATGCCATTGGCCTTCTTGGCCACAAGGGCACACTGCTGGCTCATGGTCATCCTGTTGTCCACTAGGACCCCCAGGTCCCTTTCCCCTACGCTGGTCTCCAACAGCTCTGTCCCCAACTTGTACTGGTACATGGGGTTGTTCTTGCCCAGATGCAGGACTCTACACTTGCCCTTGTTATATTTCATTAAATTTCTCCCCGCCCAACTCTCCAGCCTGTCCAGGTCTCTCTGAATGGCTGCGCAGCCTTCCGGCATCTCAGCCACTCCTCCCAGTTTTGTGTCATCAGCGAACTTGCTGACAGCGCACTCTAATCCCTCATCCAAGTCATTAATGAATATATTGAATAGAACTGGTCCCAGAACCGACCCTTGCGGAACTCCACTAGACACAGACCTCCAACTGGACTCTGTCCCGCTGACCACTACTCTCTGGCTTCTTTCCTTCAGCCAGTTTACAATCCACCTCACTACCCGATCATCCAGACCACACTTCCCCAGTTTAGCTGCGAGGATGCTGTGGGAGACCGTGTCAAACGCTTTACTGAAATCAAGATAGACCACATCCACAGCTTTACCATCATCTATCCACCGGGTAACATCCTCATAAAAGGCTATCAAGTTGGTTGAGCAAGACTTCCCGTTGGTGAAGCCATGCTGAGTGCCCCTAATGATCCCCCTATCCTTGATGTGCCTAGAGACAGCACCAAGAACAAGTTGTTCCATCACCTTTCCAGGGATGGAGGTGAGGCTGACCGGTCTATAGTTACCCGGGTCCTCCTTCTTGCCCTTTTTGAAGACTGGAGTGACATTCGCTTTCCTCCAGTCCTCAGGCACCTCTCCTGTTGCCCATGACTTAGCAAAGATGATGGAGAGTGGCCTAGCAATGACTTCCGCCAGCTCCCTCAGCACCCGCGGATGCATCCCATCAGGGCCCATGGATTTATGGACATCCAGGTTGCTTAATTGGTCCCTGACCCAGCCCTCATCTACCAAGGCAGATTCCTCCTCTATCCTGACTTCTTCTGAGGCCGCAGGGGTCCAGGGCTCCTCAGGACAGCCTCCAACAGTATAGACAGAGGCAAAGAAGGCATTCAGTAACTCCACCTTCTTTTTATCCTCTGTCTCCAGGACCCCCACCTCATTCATCAGTGGGCCTACATTGCCTCTAGTGTTGGCTTTACCTGCAATGTATTTGAAGAAGCCCTTTCTGTTGTCCTTGACCTCTCTTGCAAGGTTTAATTCCAAGGAGGCCTTAGCTTTCCTAGTTGCCTCCCTACATCCTCTGACAACAGACTTATATTCCTCCCAAGTGGCCAGCCCCTCCTTCCACGATCTGTACACCTTCTTCTTCCACTTGAGTTTGCCCAGCAGTTCCCTGTTCAACCATGCAGGTCTCCTGGTACCCTTCCTTGACTTCCTACCTGTTGGGATGCTCTGATCTTGAGCTCGGAAGAAGCAGTCCTTGAACGCTAACCAACTATCTTGGGCCCCCTTACCTTCTAGTACCCTGTCCCATGGGATTTCCCCTAGCAATTGCTTGAAAAGGCCAAAGTTGGCCCTCCTGAAGTTCAGGGTTGTGATTCTGCTAGCTATTCTGTTCCTGCCACATGAGATCCTGAACTCTACCATCTCATGGTCACTACAACCAAGGCTGCCCTCAACCTTCACCTCTTCAACCAGACCCTCCTTGTTAGTGAGGATCAGATCCAGCAGCGCTCCTCTCCTAGTTGGCTCATCCACCATTTGCATCAGAAAGTTATCATCAATGCACTGGAGGAACCTCCTGGACTGGGGATGGCTGGCTGAGTAGGCCTCCCAGCAAATATCAGGGTAGTTGAAATCCCCCACAACAACCAGGCCCTGTAATTGCGAGACTGCTCTCAGCTGCCTGTAGAAGGCCTCATCACCCTCCTCATCCTGATCCGGTGGCCTGTAATAGACACCCACAACAGTATCACCCCTGCCAGCCTGCCCCTTAATTCGCACCCACAAACTCTCAACTCGCTCCTGATCTGCCTCTGGACAGAACTCAATACATTCTAGCTGGTCACTCACATAAAGAGCAACTCCACCACCTCTCCTTAGTGGCCTGTCTTTCCTGAACAGGACATAGCCATCCATGACCACATTCCAGTCATGCGAGGCGTCCCACCAAGTCTCTGTAATTGCCACTAAATCATAGCCCCCCGACCGAACACGGATTTCTAACTCCTCCTGCTTATTCCCCATGCTGCGTGCATTGGTGTACAGGCATTTCAGGGAGCGAGCTGGGCACACCGATTTCGTCCCAGATTCACCCCCTGATTTCACCCCAGGGGGATGGGGGGCCTCCTGGTCTACCTCAACACTAGAGCATTGCCCCAGTGGTGCAAGCCCAGCTACCACCCCATCCCCCTTCGAATCTAGTTTAAAGCTCTCCGAATGAGCCCTGCTAATTCCTGTCCCAGAACCCTTTTGCCCCTACGACATAAACCTTTCCCATGTATCACTGTCACGCCTGGTGTCTTATAAAACCAGCCATTATCAAAGAACCCAAAGCCCTGCCTGTAGCACCAGTCTCGTAGCCAGGCATTAATAGAGAGAATCCTACTATTCCATCCCACGTCATCACCTGAAAATGGAAGGAGGGAGGAGAAAACAACTTGTGCCCCAGACTCTTTCACCAACCGTCCTAGGGCCTTGTAGTCTTTCTTCATCCCCCTCAGACTACGGGATGCAGCTTCTTCCCCACCTGTCTGGAAGATCAGCAGGGGGTAGTAGTCTGTGGCCTTCACCAGGTTGGGGAGTTACCTGGTGATATCCCTGATTCGGGCTCCAGGCAGGCTGCAGACCTCCCTGTGATGGGGGTCAGCTCTGCATATTGGGCCCTCAGATCCCTTTAGGAAGGAGTCTCCAACCACTAAAACTCTTCTCTTCTTCCTTGTGGAGGAGGTAGCTATACGCCCGTCAGGTTTTTCTGACTGTGGTGGGACCTCTGATATAGGTTGCCTCTCCACCACATCCCCGTTGGACCGGCTGTATTCCACTAGGGCTTCATATCTATTGCTCAGAAGCACCTGTGGAGGCAAGGTAGGCAAGGAGGGCACTCGCCTTTTGCCACGGCCATAGACTTGTCTCCACTCACTCTTCTCCTCTAGGTTATCGTTTTCCACCTGAGAGGGGCAGAGTACAGGGGTCCCTCGATCCTGGGAGCTCTCCGGCAGGTGCTCCCATTTTTGTTGCAGGGAGGGCAGAGCCTGGCTCCACCAGTCTATCTCCATTTCAGCCTCCCGAATGCTCCTAAGCCTTTCTACTTCGGCTTGAAGCCTTTCAACCTGGCTTTGCAGCTGTGCCGCTCGGCCAAGCAGATCATCTACTTGCTCACAGCGCACACAGCCCCCTGACACCACAGAGACGGTGTAGCATTCCCTGCAGCCCGCAACCTGCACCATTGCCTCCTTCCGTGGGAGCTCTGTCTGGGTTCCCACATCCATTTTGGTCTTCTTCCACCGGGTAGATACCATTGTTCTTTCACTGAACTGGGAAATACCTGTTGGTGGCACCCCTGGTTCACAGCTCCTTGGCACCTTCCTCGCCTTGTGCACTGGGAGGGAGTCAGTGCCCTCCCCAACGAGTTGCAAACGACTGCAGCCTCTCCTGCCCTGGAGGAGTCTCTCCTGCCCTGGGACACACCCAGTCACTGCTGACTCACCCAGGCACTGCTGAGTCTCTCCCGTCTGGCCAGGGACTAGTCCCTGCCCTCCAGGAGGCTCTTTATCAACGGTAACAGGGGGTGGAGCATTTAAATCGCCCGCGGTGCCTCCGGCTACGCCCCCTCCTCTCCTGATTCGTTGCCGGGAACCTCCAGGTCCGGGGTCAGAGGGAAGCAGCTCGGGGCTGATGCTCGCAGGGGGTTCAGGGGGGGCCCAGAGTACGAAAAACCGCCCAGTTAAGCCCGATGTCGCCCTCGCCCCCGCACTAACCTCAAGTCGCTGCCGCCGCTTTTCGCTGCTGCCGCCGCTGTCCCTGCAGTAAGATGATTGTTCTTCTCAGACTTCCTTAGGAAACTATGGGGACTGTTGTTGAAGTTGTCAACCATTAAAGGCCTGAAACATCTTCTACTGCAGTGAACAGATGGTGTAGTATATTATTATATTCCTTGGGAGCTGTCTTCACAAACTGGCTGGCATTAGCTTAGGATAACTTGCATTTTTTTTTGTACTGCCTACCTAGAACTACATGTAGTGCCTGAGCAGGCTAATTTGGGAAGAACCAACAAATCTCATGTGGAACACATGGGTATCACACTGCTCTGTGAAGGCCTAAGTGATGAGTAGAGTTAAATTCTTGAACAACTGCTGGGCAGGAAAACATTTACTGGTAGTGAGTGGAGTGAGTGGAATATCCTTTCTTGGTATGCTGGATATATTGGAAGAGTTTTGTGTTTGTTTATGTTCTGCTTGCATTTTATAATTCTACAGAATTGTGAGAAAGATGTAAGGATATACAAATAGGAAGGAAGCATGAACAAAATAATAAAGAAAAATATCCCTTTTGTTTGAAGAACGGTGGGGCACAGCATAAGCATATTTCACACATCAGCAGTGGAGCTGAGAAAGGATTTAAAGAAAAAAAAATGTGACAAATCAAAAAAGAGTTACATTGCATTTGTTGCGTTAGTTAGAAGAGAGGTACTGTTTCATAACATTTGATTGCTTAAGAAGTCTAAAAATATTCTGTTGTCTAAGGTCAAATACAGTATATTACCATTATTATCATTACATAGTCCATTATTGTACCATTATTAGCAATTGTTATGCTGTCTATGTAGAAGTTTTTCCCCATTTTTTTGAGAGATCGGGGTATCTAATTATTGGAAAGTATAACTGTCACCATAACTTCCCTTTTTTTTATCAGGATAGTATGTTTTGTTTGTACCATTGATCGAACTTGCTTTTTAAGGTCAAAATAAGCACCCTTTTTTCAGAAAATTTCTTAAATTTCTTAATTAAACTCAATTTAAGTTTTTTTTTTTTTTCTTTTTAGTTTTTTCCCCTTTTTATTTTTCCCCCACCCCTTAGTCTGGAACTGCATCTTCTTTCTTATATGTTTATAATACAGTGGGCCAGAGTTTTCTTTTGGATTCTACTGAATTCATCAGTTGTTACATGAACAGAAAAAAAAAAAAAAAAGACCTCACAGAGTTTTAGGGTGATGAGATACAGGAACTGGAATGCTTTTTTTTTTAAAAAAAAGCAAAACAAACAAAAAAAACACAACAAAACAAAACAACAACAAAACCCACAACATTTTGTGTCTATTAACATATTTTTTTATTTTTCATATTTCAGTTTATGTAGTAACAGAAGAAAAATTATAATCCTGTTATGTAGGTCAGATGATTTATTACTGCATGAGAATGTTTGTATAGTTTTGTATAAGAAGCAATATCAGATAAAATTGACAGATTGCTATCCCTAGTACACGCTTAATGTTTTTACTTGAATATTTCTATGTATCCTTGAAAAAACGAGCAGTGGTTTAGTTCCCTGTACATATTTGACTCTTCCTGTGTTTTCACTGTCATGAAGTATGAGTATGATGATTGATCTTTGCCTTCAGTAACTTCCCAAACATCATCTGGCCCTGTTTACACCAACATTCTTTCCCTTTCCATTTTTGTTTTGCCAGTATGTCCTGTTTTATGTTCTTGTAGAGTTACAAAGCAGCTTGAAGTAGATATACCACTTCTAATTATTTGGTTGAAAATGTGATTGCATTTTGTAGTCCCTCTTCTGAGAATGCTGTAAATATCCTGGATCCTCTAAACATCCAGCAACCACCATTGCCAAGGACCTGGTTGTGCATTGTTTTGAAAATACAAAGTACTTACTCCCCTGTAGTATGTTAGGATAAACTAATGAAACAGTTCTCTTCCTTTGTGCTTCCCCATACTATCAGCTCCAACACTACCTGCCAACAGTATCCTCACATCTCAGACTTTCCGAGATGCTATCCAGATACAGTTGTTCTCTTGCTTTTCCTTTTCCCCATCCACTGAACTTTCTGAAAAAAAATGCTTCTTCACATACATGCTACAATATGTTTAATAAAAATAAGTGATTGATGATTATAGAAGTTACAGGAAAAAGTCAGTAAGAGGTGATTTCTTCTCACAAAGCAGAGTTCTGCTATACCTTTACTAGGAGGTCTTTGTCTAAAATATGGCTTACAGTATGGAATGATGAAGGTAAAGAAGAAAGAACATACACAGAAGAGAATTTTAAATACAGAAACATGATAATATTGAGGTATGTTACTAAAGAGTTATTGTTGTGTTGGCACCTAAAGCATCCAACTAAAGCAGCGGAGGCTTTTGTTTGTTCAACACTGTTAAACCGTAGAAGAAAACTTCCTGTTGAATTGTGGATTGCCTGAATAAGAGCTGTAAAACTGCATTAGGAAAGAGATGCAAACAGTAACTCAGTCAAGATCATATTTCAAGCACTGAAAGAACAGGAAGTAAAAGACAGATTAAAGAGACAGAAATATTGTCTGAGACAATAAACCAGTGTGACTCTTGCCATTTCTCAGAAGATGATCCATTCCGGTACTCTCACCTCTTAATATTATTAGTTTAATGTAAATACTGGAGAAGCTATAAAGTGAAAGGAAAAAGAAAATATTCTGTGAATTCTACAGTTTCCAGAGAATTTATTCTCTGAATTGGTCATGAGATTTTAAAAAAAAAGTTTCACTATAAAAATTCTTTTTCTTACATCTCTGCTTTTTTATTTTAGAGTTCTTTTTTTCTCATCCATCTGCTTATATAAAAACTGTTTTTTTTAAAGATTGTTTGTCTCCTTGTTTTTCAACCAAGCAAGTTAATTAAAGAAAGATTAACTGTTTTCATGGATTCTTCTCTAGTAGATCTTACTTTCTTTTGATGTTTTTCTCATATGACTTGATGCTCAAGCTGTAACATATGCCTGTGAATCCTTTCAGGGCTAATTTGAATGGAAAAATAGAAAACAACTTCTAGCTTGAGGGTTGAATTACTGCAAGTGGAGTAACTTTGTTTTGATTGTATTCAACATGATTTTGTGTTTTTGCAGCTTGTCCAAGATTCAGTTACATTGGATAAGGCTAGTAATGTATTTGAAACAGTATGTTTTTCTTGTTCAAAATGTTAAGAAAAAATCACAGCATAATTAGTACTAAACTCACAGCATAATTAGTGCTAAAGATTCTGTGTGTTAATGCTATTTTTCTCCTAATCAAATGGCATAAACAGGTTTCTAGTTAACAGGGTATTGCGAGCAACTATTTGCTACGTACTCTTCTGGTCTAATCTGGTAAACCTCAGTGGATAACTAGGCTGTCTGTGTATCTTTCCTTCTTTCAGACAAATTTCAGATGTATTTAGCTGATGCTGCTCCTGCCATTTATATCAGGCTCTGTGGTCAGAACTGTGTAGAAAAACTTGTTTGCCCAAGTTTGGAAGCATAACAGGACTCATGCAAACAGCACGCATCAAAAGTGTGTTTCCGGCTGTACTTTGGAAAATATGCATCTTACAGTATTTGCAGGCAGGTTCCCAAGCCTGTGTTACCCCTGCATGATAGGGGACTAAGTGCAAGAATCCACCGCTTCTAACAAAATAGTAGTTACAGCAGTGGTTGGTCTGCTTTCCCACGAACACTGCAAGGCTGGAAAACGCTCCTAATCTAATTTCAAGTCCTCTATAGCTATGTCTGCACAACACTATATGGAGTAGCAGGGACTTTGTCCAGCATGCTAGCCTCATAGTCTCAGAGAATCAGAGGTCAAGGACTTAAGTTTTAAATGAGAATCTGAGAGCAAGGTAAACTATTTCCACAGATAAAGCCAGTTGGTTTGAAATTGACACGTTCTTTTACACTTAAAGCCAATTTACAGCATTTCGACAATGCTAAAGACCATTTAAAACTTACAAAATGTTTTTCAGTATAATTCATATAAATGTCAGGCCTACTATGTCTTAGGCATATAAAAAAGAGCATCCTATTTGTCTTTTTTCTATTGTTTCCACTCTGTGTTGCATTGGAACAGGTTGGTGAGCATTCAGAAACAGGTAGGTGCTCCATACTAGTTAAATTCTCAGTGAAAGTAACTAGTATTTGGGGAGGCCCTAGAAGTGAAAATATGGCTTTGAGATAGCATAGTCTGTTCTGGTATCATTCATTGGTGAATAAGTACAGTCTAAGATGTCTTTCTGAACAGTTTCTTTAAACTTTATAAAATGTGTTCCTTTATACAAAAGATCAATAGATGTTATTTCAAAGCCAGGGGGCTCTTTTTCTTTTCTTTGATGCGGGGTAAGAACTGAAAATGATGTGGAATTATGTTTTACCCATAGTTGACATTTATTTCCCATTCTGTAAATACTGAATTAGAAATTTTTTATAATTTGGAACAGAAACAAATCTTTCCAAAACTTCTCAGGGATGTAAATGCTGAAAACAACTTAGGATCTGTCAATATTTCTTTTAACTTTCATTGTTTCATTTCAGTTTTTATTATAATAGTATGTAAAATTATGTATGTATTATATATATGTATAAAAATAAAAATAAAAATAAAAAAAGCTGAGAATTAAGCTTTTTCTTAGGAAGGCTCACTTCAGGGTTTGTTGCAGGAATGGAGGTTCTTAGATCTAGATTATACAGTTATATTATTTTAAGTACCCTGGGAAAAGACAATGGACAGAAGCTGCTAGTATATTTGGAAGCTGATGCTCTTCCATGGGAAGTTTTGATTTCATTGAAATAGTGTATTTCCTTGAAACATCATTCCATAAAAAAATTGTTTAGCATTATTATAAATTATATCAGTGTGTATTTGATGCACTTATGTTTCATTAAGATGATACTAGAAGCAACGCATGACCTCTTATCATGTTTACTGAGACTGTAAATCACTGAATTGCCAATCATGTGTTCAAGGTTAACAGCACTGTATATGGAAAGAAAAAAAAGTCTCCTCTCCAAATTACAGCAATTATATCAGTTTATTCTGTGCTCAGAATAAATTTGACCCATGGATAAGGTTACAGGTTAGGATTTTAAGAAGAACCTAAGGGAACACAGCATTAAAACCTGCTGTCATTCAGTGAGAGCTGGAATACATTTAAAATTCCTGTCTCGGTGTAGATTTTTTTGTTGCCACATTTGAGGTATCCAAATTAGAATTCAGTCTGAGATAGTTCTGTTATTAGCTTGGAGGTACATTTTTGCACAGAAACACGAAATAAGGCTGGTGTATGCCCTGAGAAGAGGAGGAGGATTTTTGGAAACAATATTTTTCAATATTTAGCTGTTTACGTAGCACCAGCATTGTATGTAGGCTGGCATTTAAACAGATTTAATTTTATTAGACGTTTAATAATTTTATAAGAAAGTAGTATTTCTGTTAGCATTATTATTGGTTTATCAGTCTTTCTCATTCTTTCCTATTATTTCTTTCAGTAAACTTTGCAAAAGAAAAAAATCACTGTGTTGCATTTGTCTCTGTATTAGTATGGGACTATTCATTAGCTGTTTCAGTGGAACGCTTGACAAATTTTGATGCACCCAGTAATTCCATCCCAGTGGAAGGTTATTTTTTTGTGTGCATGCAGTCAAAGTCTTAACTTAGGAAAACAGCTCAGAAGTTATATTATACTATGTTGCAACATGAAATAAATATAATCCCCTTATAAAATACTTGAAAAGGGAAAAATATGTGAGTTCATAAAAGGGGAATACATTGGAAAAAATTTTGCCCTCATTGTAGTCAGCAACAGAACTACTAGGCAAGGGAATTTTATGATTATTGTTTTAATACAGGTTTAAATTACTCTAGTTGGATTTGATCTTTATGTGGATTTGATCTTTATGTGGGAGTTTGTGTTCATTTGGGATTAAGTTTCTGTAGAGCTTATTCAGGTCAAATACCCGTTGTAGTTATCTTGTACCTGTGAACCTGCTGAGGCCCAGATGTAGGGCACAGTATGTAATAAAGACTTCAGATTAGAGACACAAAAAGCATTCATGCAAGCAGCAAGTTGCTGTGAGATTAATTCCTTTAAATAGATGATTGTTGTTTTACCCTCGGTTTCATGATCACTTCCTTGCAACACAGATGATTTTAAAAACTAAGAACTGTGAAGATATCACAACCTGTACAGAACAGAGAGAGTTTGGGTCTGAAATGCTGGCTATATAGGAGCTATATAGTGCAAGCATTGTGGTCTAAGTGCTGTTCAAGTCACACTAGTTCATCTTTTCAAAGCAAGATCCTCCGGTTCTTGAGTGGTCTTAACATGATTCTCTGGTTCTTAACATGATTCATAAATAACCTAGGCTAGCTATTTATTTCTGTGGAATGGAGATGCACTGGACATGTCATAAAGTTCTTACTAGAACATGAACTGTTTATTTTACAGAGCAAAGATACTTAAAATGACACATTCTGACTTATATTTGGTACAGTTACTGTAAGTACTATTTCTGCTTGTTATTCTTAAAACTTACCCCTTAATCTCCTTTCCCAACCATCAGCAAGCTTCCTTTTTTTTGTCCTTTATTGGTTTGCGAAGACTCATTCATAGTTTGTGCTTCTTCTGTTTGCCCTGGTTTCTCTGGCACTTGCATAATTTGTTCATGACCCTGATTTTACTTTTAGCACCTAGTAACAGTTTGCAACATTACTCATATTCACATGATACTCCTGTAAATACTGATGAATAGTCATCTTATGTTCTATAGGCAGTGAGAAGGGAAGTGTATATATGTATACATTTGACTAACATGCTATTAGCTGGTGTAGTATCAATTGTAATAAATAAAAAAGTGTGAGCACAATTCATAATACATCATTTATCTGAGCAAACCAATTGATGATGAATAATAACTTGCAGTATGCTACTACTTGTCTGTACTTTGTGGAGCAGGTTCTGCTAGTCAGGTCAACACCTTCACCCTTATGGCTCTCATCTCTGGTCCAGAACAGTATTTGAGGTGGTGCCTGTCTTCGAGCATCCCAGTTCCACTAAGTTATGTACTTAAAATCAGACACACAGTGCATAGTTGGATGTGCAAATGAATCCTTCCCTTTCTGAAGTTCCCTTTTATTCAAATGAGGGCTTTTTCTCAGGCATTATGCTCACAAAGTAATGCATTGCATAAAAAGAATTGAGGGTATGTCTTTGGTACGTTCAACATATATCATTAAAATATGTTTTTGCTGAAATTTAAGACTCTATCTTTAAAATTTCAGTTGGCAGCAGCAGAACATTGTGTAAAATCATTTGCCTTTATGTAGATATCAAAATTGCCTAAATATTTCCTATCTTATGTTACAGCCCTTTCAGAACTCACATTGCAGAATGTACAAATGTGTAGCTTTATAATGGTTTAAAAATGTCAGCTGTTGTGAACTTCATATGTCAAGAATATATAGTATGCTCAGTTTTTATGTAAAGTTTTGCAACAGTAGTTGGCTTTTCAAATGAGATTTCCTGTGTTCACTTTGCAAGACAATTGTCTTTGATGAGTATACAGCTATAAGTTTTCCTCTTGAAATAACTTACTTTTAATGCAGGGGCTACATCAGGTGCAATCCCTTCGGTTTCACCATTCTTTTGGAAAGCAGAATCAGACTTTACATTTTTACAAACTGTAATCATGTTTATTTAATTGTCTGCTTTCTTAAGTGATTTCTGAGTATTCCCCAAGCAATAAGCACTGCAAATTTATTGTCTTTGCCTCATAATTTTTTATCTTTTCTGTATTACACAACTGACATGTAGCATTCTGCAGTACCTGATAATGATTAACTTCAAAAGAAGTCATAATAATATGGATAGTTTATTGTATCTGAAAGTGGAAAAAAAGACTATAGAAGAACAAAGGCAAGTTGATGCTTCTGGCTTGAAATAAGCAGGCATCTAACTTTTACTAGACATTGACAGAGTGCTTCCATTACTATAGATTTTATTTTTTTTTAAGAAATAACCGGACATTTTTTTGAGAAAACTTGAGAAAAATGTATATATAGTGCAGGTCATTTGTGATGCTTTGGTTTGGGTTGTGTAGAGTTATTAATTTTGTTTTAAATGCAATTTTCAGCTCCAGGTACAGGCTTCTTCTACATACAGTGTATACTGTGATGTATTCTGCAGCAACAAATTGTTCATTTTGGTTAAATGACTATTTAGGGCAAGAATGGGCAGGATACTAAGAACATACTTGGACTTAGAAATTTCACGGTTGTGAGTTGCATCCTTTAGGTTAGCCAGAATTCCAGAATTTTCTTCACTCTTGTCTGTGAAAACAAGTTTCTGTAACCTAATGTAGCTTCGATGTTAAAGAATGAGAGAATAAAAAACACTGAAAATAGTTGTCTTCTAAGGGTTGGGGTGATAATTTGGTGATGTTGGCTGGTTGTAGAAGGAGCTAGAGAGGGTTTGGAAACATTTGGAAAAGGTCTTTTAGCTAACATCTAGATGTCCATGAGGAGAGGTCAGAAGAAGTTTCAGCTGTGTACTTAGGCTAGAATTAATTTCACTTAGCTTGAAACGCCAAGGTGAGGTTGAAAGTTTCTCCAAGAATCTTCCACAACCAATTCACAGAGCTGGGTGCCTTCATGGGCTGATTTACCTCGTTTGCACTCCAGTTTACCAGGGGAGGAATACTTTTTCCTCAGATTGTATGAGGAGGTCAGGATGACTCACTGATTAACTTAGTTACCTCCATTCAAAGATAGATAAGACTAATCAAGGCCTCTATCATGTGGCCTCTTCTAACTGCAATAAGGGTTAAAGGTGTCTTGTGTCCCTCAGCCATTTTTACCCATAATGAATTACTGGAGCAGGAGAGGGGATCTTTTTATCTTTTTTACATCTGGGGAGGTCAGGAAATAATGGATAAAAAACAGGTAGTAACACAGGTTTCTGAGTGCGTTTTGTAAAGTTTTTTTGCTATTTTAGAAAATAACTGGTGTTTTCTTCCTGGAGTCTGATTTTCATTGATGTTATGCAGTAATGATTTCAGTAGCTTCAATCTGCTCCTTAGTCAAATAACATTAAAAAGATGAATAAATCTGAGAGGCTTTTTCAGAAGCAACACACAACCTGCAGTTGTATTGTTGGCATTACAATCATTGCAGCTACAGATCCAGAATAAACAGAAGTAAATCTGTGCAATCACTGAAGCCAATATTGTCGTCTCATGTACACAGTTAAATCCAAGTGTCTGGCAAAACGTGTTGTGAAGCCTAAAGCAATCTCATGCGGAGGAATCTGCTTTCAAGTAGTTTTTCTTACTCATGGTAATTGTATACTTATTTTGATCGGCCTCTCACTTCATCATTCTAAAATACATTTTTAGAACTGTGATATTTATTCTTATTTAAAATTAAGATTATTTTCAAGATCAGTTTAACTTTTAGAATCATAGAATAGTTTGCATTGGAAAGGACCTTTAAAGGTCATCTAGTCCAGTTCCCCCTGCAATGAAAAGGCACATCTTCAACTAGATCAGGTTGCTCAAAGCCCCATCCAACCTGACCTTGAATATTTCCAGGAATGGGGCATCTACTGGCTCTCTGGGCAACTTGTTCTGGTGTTTCACCACCCTCATCATAAAAACCTTCTTCCGTATATCTACTCTGAATCTACTCTCTTTTAGTTTAAAACCATTGCCCCTTATCCTGTTACAACAGTGCCTTGCTAAAGGTCTGCCCTATCTTTCTTATAAGCCCCCTTATAAGAGACCTGTAGTAGACACCAACCACGAGGTTCGTTTGTTGCCTCAGTCTCTAATTCTATCCATAAGCTTTCAACCTGCTCTTGGATGTTCTTCAGACACAGCTCTTCACACTATGCATTTCTTGATGTAGAGGGCAACGCCTCCACCCCTCCTTCCTTGCCTGTCCCTTCTGAACAGCCTGTAGCCATTGATAACTGCACTCCAACCATGAGATTCATCCCACCAATTTTCAATAATGACAACTAGGTCATTGCTTTCTAGCAGCATGGTGGCTTCCAGCTCCTCCTCTTTGATGCCCATGCTGCGTGCGTTGATGTAGAGGCACTTCAGCTGGGATGCTGGCCATGTCAACTTCTTAGAGGAACACACCTTAATTCCTTTGAGGTATTTCACTGACATTTCCCTGTTGGTTCCTATTACCTCAGGAGCCCCTGGCTCATCTCCGTAAGAATTCAAGTGTGCTGCAGTGTACCCGGCATGTCTCAGAGCAACAGGCTGAGCGCCATCACTAGCATCCCGTCCCTCTAACCTTGGCGTGTCATCTCACAGCTTGTCACGGGCAGGCCTGATATTATCCCCCTCCCCCTTCAAGTCTAGTTTAAAGCTCTGTCAATAAGCCCCGCTAGCTCGTGAGCAAAGACTCTCTTCCCCCTTTGAGAAAGGTGAATCCCAACTGATGCCGGCAAGAGCCTGGTGCCATATAGTCCACCTCCATTATTGAAAAATCCAAAATGTGGTAGTGACACAGCAGCCACGAAGCCATGTATTAATAGACTGGGTCTGTCTGTTTCTTCCACCGTCACTGCCTGCAACTGGAAGGAGAGAGGAAGAAACAGCTTGTGCTCCAGATTCCCTTACCAACTGTCCCAAGGCCCTGAAGTCTCTTTTGATTGCACTTGGACTACATGTTGCAGCTTCGTCACCACTCACATGGAAGAGCAGTAATGAGTAATAGTCTGAGGGCCGTACCAAGCTAGGAAGTTTCCTAGTGATGTCCTTAACGCAGGCCCCAGGGATGCAGAAGACATCCCTAAGAGGAGAGTCTGTCTGGCATATTGGACCCTCTGTTCCCCTCAGAAGGGAGTCACCTACAAATATAACCCATCTTTTCTTCCTTGTGGAGGTGGTCATGGCACGAGAGGCAGACCTTTCTGACCCTGGAAACACCTCTAGTGTAGATGGGCCATCATCCACATCATCTATTGACTGGCCTTCCACATCCAGAACCTCATACCTGTCGCACAGGGCACCTGGGAAAACAAGGTGGGCAAGGAGGTTGTTCACCTTCTGCCCCGAGTGTGGACTTGCCTTCATTCACTCCTTTCCTTCCTGAAGACTCCCATCTTCAGCCTGGCAGGGGGAGGATACAGGATCGCCCTGATCTTGTTTTTTTTTCTGGTGGCTGTTCCTGTTTCTGTCTCAGGGAGCGCAGAACATGGTTACACCAGTCTATCTCTTTTTCAGACTCACTGATGTTCCTTAACCTTTCTATGTTCTCTTGTAGCTCTGCCACCAGGCTGAGCAGATCGTCCACCTGGTCACACCTCACTCAGCTGTTCTCACTACTGACATCCATTACCATGGTTGGAGAAAGGCTCTGGCACACCCTGCAGCCTGACACCTGGATGGCTGCATGTTTTCATGGGAGCTCTGTTTGGGTTGCCACATCCATTCTGGTGAGCGCAAAGGACATAGCTTTCTGCCAGGTGGATACAATACTAAGCTCCTTCAGAGAGGGTGATGACCACCAATTGAACTCACCTCTTGAGCTAGTAGGGTGACTACACCTTTCCTGCGCATCCTGCCGCACAAACTACTATGCAAACTGACACATCATGCCCTGGCTGACGCACCACACTCCGTTTGTCTGCTCTGGTTGCAGTGCTCCTGGTCACTTGCGCCCCCTAGGCTGCCTTTTGTAGGCGTGGGTCTGGCCACAGTTGCTCTGGCAATGCCCAGGCCTTGTCAGCTCCTAGCGGGTCTCACTGCTCCCCTGCCGTTTCCCTGCTCAGGAAAATCCCTGTGCGCTGAGATCTACTGCTCCGTTGTGGATTGGGCTGGCTGCGGAGCAGCTCCCCTTGGTGAATTAATTTTAGGTCATTTAGGCCTGGATACTTTACTGTGGTATGGAAAATTCCTAATTCTGCTGGGTTGCTATGGCTTAGACTCCTAAATGGCTAAATCAGTTTATAAAGTTCAGTCCATAGAGATAATATAACTCCAAATGATGCAGTTCTCTGTTACAAATCTGCAACAGAAATGATGCTCTTCCCACAAGTCTGTTCTTTTTTTCTTTTGTTAACTGACAAAATAACCAAATGAGAAAATGTCAGGAGACTTAATTCCAAAGTTTGAACTTTTTGTGGTGCTTCTAGTTGAAATACAACTGATGATTTGTCCCACTGGCCTGAGGCGTTAGCTAATGAATCATGACTAGCATTTGTACAGCAGCACTGGCTTTTCTCTCTTAGTGTGACTAGCTCAGTTGATATTAATAGCTTTCTCAAACACACCAAAATATGCGTTTTCTGTAAAATGGTGATGAAAGACAGCAAATGAACCTATATAATGGTCAACATTTGTCATTCTATGCTTTCGACCATTTTGGGTATTGGTACAAATACTAGCTTATAGATGTTCCTTTTGCTGTACTTTGGGAGCTGTGTTAATGGCTCAGCCCTGTTTCTACCAAGATCATTTCATCTCCCATCTGCAAAGATGCATCTGAGGACTCCAGAGGCAGTGACGGTCTTCCATGGGAGTTCCTCCACGGTGTAACAGGCTGTAGTGTCTCTGCTTTGATTCCTTCCAATTATTTCCTTTTGTATCATCTTCATTATTAGAGCTTGTTCCAGTTTAATGACTGGTCAAGAACTACTGACTTCCTCACCTCTTTTGAAGCACCACATTCATATAGATGCTCAACTTAATCACAGAATCACAGAATCAACCAGGTTGGAAGAGACCTCTGGGATCATCAAGTCCAACCATTGCCCTGACACCACCATGTCAACTAGACCATGGCACTAAGTGCCATGTCCAGTCTTTTTTTAAACACATCCAGAGATGGTGACTCCACCACCTCCCTGGGCAGCCCATTCCAACGTCTAATAATCATTGTTCTGTTTGTACTCCTGTTACGTGACTGGCCCACATTTAAATGCTAAAAAAAGCCGTTTTTTCCGAGGATTTTCAGTTCTAACATATATGTATGTCTGGGAAATTAAGGTAGATGAAGAACAAGCACCACATAGTCAAGAAGCGATGAACCAGTAGACACTGAGGATAGTTCCTGTCACTACCAGTGTCACAGTTTAAAGCTGGGCCAGCTATTAAACTGGTGGCAGATGTTCTCTGTTAACCCCCCCTTCCCCCCCGAAGGGAAAGGGGAAAGGGAAAAGGGAGAGAGACTTATGGGTTGGAAAGTTAAAACAGTTTTAATAAACTATAATAATGAAAGCGAGTATAATAATAATAATTGAAATAATTAAAAGTATACAAATATGTACAAAACCAAGATCGAGCTCCCCCGATGTCACGTCACCACCAGCACTGCCGGGCAGGCTCTGGGAAGGCCCAGGCTGGGCCCAGCGATGGTCAAGAGCTGGATTCAGGAATGCACGGATCGGGATCGGGGGCAGCAGGAAAATGGACAGAGTCCTCTTCGGACACCGGCCATACCAGAAGGGCGAGAAGGGAGAAGAAGGGCAGAAGGCCCTCATGATCCCCCTGCTTTATACTGAGATGACGTGTATGGGATGGAATACCTTCGTTGGTGAGTTTTGGGTCACCTGTCCTCTCCACTTCTCCCTGCAGGTGTGACCCTCCTGTGGTTCTTCACTCGTAAGCAGTGAGAAATTTAGCAGTGACCTTGGTTTCTCTAAGAATAAGTACAGCAAGAGCCTTTCTGAATAACATCCCTACCGGTGCCTCAGTGATAACTACAAACTTCGAGCGTTATCAGTCCTAGAAGCAGACACTGTCTGCAAAACATGCAGTTAGTTTCAGAAAGTGCAGTTGCTTAGAAGAGACTTAGCTGAAAGTAAAAATCACTGAAAGGAAAATTGGTCTGCTTTAGGCCAAACCAGGACAACCAGAAAGACTTTTAGACCCTGTGCTGGTTTTGGCTGGGACAGAGTTAATTTTCTTCATAGTAGCTAGTATGGGGCTGTGTTTTGGATTTGTGCTGGAAACAGTGTTGATAATACAGGGATGTTTTCATTATTGCTGAGCAGTGCTTACACAGAGTCAAGGTCTTTTCTGCTTCTCACACCACCCCACCAGCGAGTAGGCTGTGGGTGCACAAGAAGTTGGGAGGGGACACGTCTGGGACAGCTGACCCCAACTGACCAAAAGGATATCCCAGACCATATGACGTCATGCTCAGTTTATAAAGCTGGGGGAAGAAGAAGTGTGAGGGGGACATTTGGAGGGATGGCGTTTGTCTTCCCAAGTAACCGTTACGCATGATGGAGCCCTGCTTTCCTGGAGATGGCTGAACACCTGCCTGCGGATGAAAAAATTCCTTGTTTTGCTTTGCTTGCGTGCATGGTTTTTGCTTTACTTATTAAAATGTCTTTATCTACTCCATAGCTTTTAATGTCCTACTGTTAAAAAAAACGTATACTGTATCCTCTATTTAGGACTCCTCAGTGTGTGAAGTTATGAGTAATCTGGTTAAAATTAGGAGAAGGTGGCCAGAGAAGACATCTCTCTCTAATTTTGGGGAAATTCAGAGTATCCAATGCTTAAAGCCTTTGGAGTAGTTTGAAAAATAGGTAAGTGATTGCCGGGGCAATGCTGTTAGCATCTTGAATTTTCAGATTTCATATTTTATTTTAAAACCTTAGCCATATCTCTTCCTTTATGTATTTTCAGGGGCGGCACAGTATCCGTCTGAGCAGTGCTAAGAAATAATAATTACAAACAAAAGAACACTAAATTGTAAAGGCCTCTGAGTTACCTTATAGGAGTCTGTCAGTATATATGTATGTATACTGTCTTATCATTTTTGCAGTGGTTGATCTTTTCCTACATGCACTCTCTGAGGGTGCTCTCAACATGTATGAACGCTGGCGGTTACTTATCTAATTCAGTCAGTCAGAAAGAAGCTTCAGTCTGTTAGCATTGTAACTGTTAGTATAGCTCTGTCCTGAACTACTGCATCTCTCTGGTGGACTCATTAGGTTGGACTTAAGACAGAGCTCATGTGTTTACTCAGCTTCTAGGCCAGTAGTGCAGCTCTTCCAGATATTGCCAGTGTGGAGAGTTTTGATGTCCCTTGGACTGGCATCCAGCTTTGAGTTGCTGAGTGGTTCAGAGTTTGGCAAACTGTTCCTGGGAGTGGATCTACATTAGCAATTCAGCTTTACTAGGGAGTGTCCTGATGAAGTTAATTTCCTGGATTTCCCCACTTACTGGGCTTCAGTTTGCATCACAGAACCATTTGGGAGTGCTTGAACTGTGCTTGCTTTTTATGTGAATCTAAAGCAAAAGAGGCACTTGAGTGAGGTTGGTGACCTGCAGCTGCTGCTGAGTACTCCTTCCCTGCAGCCAGTCTGGAGCTAGTCTGAAGTACCCTTTCCACTCTTCTTCATCCTCCCACCCCCATATGTATGTATTATTGATTTTAGATACTTTGCACTAATTGTTTCTCCGACACCCCTAGCTCTGTTGCACTACACCACTTCATAATGTAGACACAGTCAAAATTGCAGTCTTCTGAGTTGTTTTATGGCTTTATTGCCACAAACATGAGGCTATTGAAGAGGCTTAGTTAAAGTGGAGAAGAACAGAATTTGAGGGAAGACATTGTTGTTCATTTAATTGTAGTTTCCAATTTTGTGCCTGGACTTCTTGGCAAGATCTGCTCTTGCTGTGATAAGGAGCCAAATGAATATAGAAATGAATGCCCTAGCTTTAGGATGTAAATTATAAAGGTTCTGTTGTTTCTTAGCAATGATTCAGCCACAAGCTTAAATGGGATTTGCATAATTTCTGAAATACAGAGGATACCTGAGAGTTAAAAGAGTAAGTAGAAAGGACTAGTGGCTGCATACAGGTAAACAGACAGAGTCACTGAGGTAAGTTTTCTAGCTTAGTTTATCATAGAATCATAGAATGGTTTGGGTTGGAAGGGACCTTAAAGATCCTCTAGGTCCAACCCCCCTGCCATGGGCAGAGACACCTTTCCACTAGATCAGGTTGCTCAAAGACCCATCCAACCTGGCTTTGAACACTTCCAGGGAGGGGGCATCCACACCTTCTCTGGGCAAGCTGTTCCAGTGTCTCACCACCCTCGCAGTAAAGAATTTCTTCCTAATATCTAATCTAAATCTACCCTCTTTCATTTTAAAACCATTACCCCTTGTCCTATCACTACATGCCCTTGTAAAAAGTCCCTCCCCAGCTTTCTTGTAGGCCCCCTTCAGGTACTGGGAGCTGCTGTAAGGTGTCCCCAGAGCCTTCTCTTCTCCAGGCTGAACAGCCCCACCTCAGCCTGTTCTTCGTAGGAGATGTACTCCAGCCCTCTGATCATCTTTGTGGCCCTCCTCTGGACTTGTTCCAACAGCCCCATGTCCTTCTTATGTTGGGGACCCCAGAGCTGGACACAGTACTCTACGTGGGATCTCACAAAAACAGAGTAGAGGGGGAGAATCACCTCCCTCGACCTGCTGGCCACACTCCCAAACAAGAGGAAGTCATGAAAAAATGGCAAGAGGCCAGCATGGATGAAGAAGAAGATACTGGAAAATCCAGACACAAAAAGGAAGCCTACAGAGGGTAGAAGCAAGGACAGGTAGCTTGGGAGAAATACAGAAAAATTGTCTGAGCAGCCAGGGATCACGTTAGGAAAGCCAAAACCCCGAAAGAATTAAATCTGGCCAGGGACGTCAAGGGCAACAAGAAAAGCTTCTGTAGGTACAACGGAGATAAAAGGAAGACTAGGGAAAATGTGGGACCTCTCTGGAAGGAAACAGGAGACCTGGTTCCCAGGAGTTGGAGAAGGCTGAAGTACTCAATGACTTTTTTGCCTCAGTCTTCACCAGCAAACGCTCTAGCCACACCGTCCAAGTCGCAGAAAGCAAAGGCAGAGACTGGGAGAATGAAAAACCGGCCACTATAAGCAATCCCAAGCACAAATACAGGCTGGGTGGAGAAAGGATTGAGAGCAGCCCTGAGGAGAAGGACTTGGGGGTGATGGTTGACGAGAAGCTCAACATGGGCCGACAATGTGTGCTCACAGCCCAGAAGGCCAACCGTATCCTGGGCTGCACCAAAAGAAGCATGGCCAGCAGGTCAAGGGAGGTTGTTCTGCCCTTCTACTCTGCTCTCGTGAGACCCCACCTGGAGTACGGCGTCCAGCTCTGGAGTCCTCAGCACAGGAAAGACATGGATCTGTTGGAACGAGTCCAGAGGAGGGCCACAAAGGTGATCAGAGGGCTGTAGCACCTCTCCTATGTGGAAAGGTTGAGAGAGTTGGGGCTGTTCAGCCTGGAGAAGAGAAGGTTCTGGGGAGACCTTATTGCGGCCTTTCAGTGCTTAAAGGGGGCTTATAGGAAAGATAGGGACAGACCTTTTAGCAAGGCCTGCTGCAACAGGACAAGGGGTAATGGTTTTAAACTGAAAGAGAGTAGATTCAGAGTAGATATAAGGAAGAAGTTTCTACGATGAAGGTGGTAAGACACTGGAACAGGTTGCCCAGAGAGCCAGTAGATGCCCCATTCCTGGAAACGTTCAAGGTCAGGTTGGATGGGGCTTTGAGCAACCTGATCTAGTCGAAGATGTGCCTGTTCATTGCAGGGGGAACTGGACTAGATGACCTTTAAAGGTCCCTTCCAACCCAAGCTATTCTATGATTCCATGATTTCTGGAGAAGATTCGAAAGACACTGATTTGCCAGCAACTCGTGATAAGATCTTGAGCAGAAAGAGCAAAACACTTTCATGATTCAAATCATTGTGTACCCTACTATTAACATAAGGAGTATGCTTGTCAGACTGGTTAGTTTGAGAGAGAATTGTAGTGAATGCCAGGAAATACTGTTACCTTCTGTTTCTTTCTTAGTGTAACCAGCACAATATAGGTGGTTTACACAGCTTCCTGCAAGCTCAGAATGAAGGTGGAAGGCACAATACTATTTGGTTTGGGGACCCTTACGAAACTTTTTTCCGAGTATTCTGTATCCTCCTAGATAAAAATACTATATTGGTACTATCTTTTTGATAAAGTTCCATAAGTTTATTATTACTGTTTCTTCTAGTTTTACTTTAGCATTATTGACTGCAAATCACTGCAGTTTTCTAGAACTGTGTCAAATGCTTTTAAGAATCAAAAATGAAATGCAACAGCTTAGAAATGCCTTGTAGCTCCATTTCTACTCTAGTGAAGAAAAAATTGAGAACATTTTATCCCAGCACCAAATAGAAAATAAATAAATAATTAAAGCAACATGGAAACACCATCACAGCTGTTAGAGCTGCTGGGTGGAATGCACAAGTTAGGCAATCCATCTGACACAATTTAAAATACTGGACCTCAAGCAAGATATTGTGAAAATTCACACCTGTTCTCTAGAGAAAGGTAAGGTAAATAAGAGAACACCTTGCTGAGAAAGAAATATAAGCCAAGAAAATTGGTGATACTTCCTTCCTCTAACAGATTTTAAGGAGAATCAGTGGTATGGGAGGACACTCAGAAACTCTTGTTAATAAAAATACAAATACTTAAGGAAATAGATATTTACGTATATACGTGCATGGGTGTCTCTAAATAAGTCTGTATATAATTTCATCTGGTACCTATGAACTGTATTCTTAGGTTATAAAGTCCAGTGGAGAACTTTTACCTGACATACATGGTCGTAGTGGTGTTATCTATGCCCAAACCTTTTTGTTATTTTTTTTTAAAAACCCTACAATTTACTTTATCTACTTTGTTGAATGACTGAAGAGAGACCTTTGGATCTTCAAGACAATTATATTCAAACCTGTAGCTTTAGTTTTTCTATTTTCTTTTTATATGTCCTACTTTTTTCAAGTCAGCTTAATCATTATTTTATATTGTCTTAATATATTGCCATTTTACTAATCACCCAGCAGCACAACCAAAATAATAGGTCATGAGATTTCTGCTTCTAAATCAAGTAAGTGGAAAATAAGCTGATGTAAATCGTAGGAAATGCTAGCTTAGAAATAAATAAATAAAAGGAAACTTGTATGACATCAACTGACTATATATTAGAGAAAAAAAATCATTGATTGGATGAAAAATATGGTATTTAGAAAAGAAACAAAACATATAGATACTTTCCAAATGAATAAAAAAAAATTCAGCTTTTTTGCTATTTAAGGAAGAGGAAGAAACCAAGGCATTCATCAAATTGAAATTGTCTGTTCATTGGTTCGTCCGTTTTTTTATCATCTTTGCTTGGTTTAATGAAGGAAAACACTTTAATTTTAACACAGTTGGATCCTATCCCTTGTTTTTCACTCTAATTACTTTCTGTGTAGAAGCCAGTCAGGAGACTCAAATGGTTTTGTAGAGATACTAGTGAAGGCAGACAGATGGTGACATCTGCTCCAAACTGACACTAGAATTTCAGCACTGAAGCTGTTTTTAAACAATGTATATATTTCGTTTGATATGCAAATTATACGTACCTTTATATATATATACACATACACACACATATATGCAATGAGAATGTTTTTATTATGCGATCTAAGATCTGGAGTTTGGATATTAATACTTGATGACATTTTATGCATGACAAGTACAGAAATAAGCCAGTCTTACTAGTAATCTTGAAGATGTAGTTAGCAGCTAGTTTTTAGTGAGCAGTAATGCTCAATTTGCAGAGTAAAGACATAGAATAATATGGAAATATAAAGTCTCTCTTAACAAGAGGTTTAATTGCCTTTCTAGCCCATTAACACTACTCAAGAATGGAAGGTTGAGCCTTTGGAAACATCTGCACTCAGAACTGAATTCAAACTGCAGGACAAGGAGTAGGCTTTCAAAGGCACTGTGTGGTTTCTTGCCCAGTTTACATTTCGTTTCTCAGATATCCCTTCTGCTTTTGAAATTCCCTGCTCAAATAACTTTTAATTGAGAAAAAGTTACACTACTTAAGTTCTATGCATGGTAGTGCTTTGTACTTCTTATTTTTCTTCCTGTAAAGAATACTTTCTCAACCATCTTACATTTCATTCGCTGTGTAGTAGTATCCAAGTACCTCACAGTTTTTGAGGTATTAATTCTCACAACACTAAGGTGAAAGGGGACGGTACAGAAAGCCAGATGATCTCTGAGGTTTGCACAAAAGTCAGTGGAAAAGAATGAGCTTGAACCTTGATTCGCTGACATTCCATTCAGAGTGTTAAATGAACTTTCTTTCCATATTTTATAGAGTTTTATTTTGATGATAAATTATTCCCTAGTCCAGCCTCTATGTTGTTTACAAATAATTTTATCTTTTTTTTTTTCCCATTGGCAAAAACAATGTAATTTCTTAGAAACAGCTCCTCTAAAATCATGCGTCGGTGGATTATGTGTAAGGTGTCCAGATGGCAACAGGTTTATATATTGTTTCCAGATCCTCCGGAAAAATTTAAGAATACAGAAAAAAAAAACATATAAAGATTTTCTCATTGATGTAAGGAACAGCCAGGACATTTGTTTCAGTGGATATCATACAAAATACATAATGCATTATGTATTGCTTTGAGGACAAAATTGTGAGGTCTAAACCAGGTCATTTATCATTGGCTGAGATATAGATAATCTACAAAGTTAAGTCATACATAGAGGTGAAATTGTGACCATTTTAAGCATTTAGCTGTGTAGAAAATGCTAGCTTTTCTGGGAGATAGGGAGGAGTGTGGGAAAGGATTAGTTTGTCAAGAAAAAAATGTGTGTGTGGATTACAGAAGGGTGTACTACTGTCTTTGGATTTTAATAACACAATTCTTAATTGAGAAATAAATTCAAACTGGCATGAATAAGTACACTGTTCAGTGGATTGAAAACTCTCTAAAAGAGCATAGCCATAAATGACACTGTCTCTAGTTGTTTAAATACGAGGTTTAGCATGGCACTCCTGCAAGAATCAGCAGTGTGGGTCAGCTGTACCTTAAAAAAAGCAAACAAAACACAGCTGAAAGCTGGTGATATTATCATGGGCTGGAGTCCACATTATGAGTGCACAAGAAAGCTGAAGGGAATAATGTTTGAAAAGGTAGAGAAGAGATTTCTTCCTTACCTTGGGACAGAGTTACACAATGCCAGAGTGAAATAACTGGTCAAGAAAATAAACCAAAACCATATGGAAAGCCAGCTGTCTTCTGTTCTCCAAGCAAGCTTTCAGAAACCTAGCTAAAGATACTGTTATGAAATTTGAAGTAATTTTACCATGTACAAGACCTTGGTAAAAAACAGGAAAGGACTGAGTTTGAATGACTGTAATGTGAGAATCAATATATTTACTCCCACTAAGTTTTGCCCAATCTGAGAGCTGACTTCCATGGAACTTGGCAGGAGTGAGGCAGGGCAAGGAGCAAGGCATCCTCAGTGCATGTTCCTAGGATGCGCTTAACGTGAATTACGCCTAGGTCTTTGCTTTCTAAAAATTACTGATCTAGAGGCTATTTGTGAAAGATTAGAATAAAACAGTGGAAATATCTCTAAATTACACTAAAAATCAGCCTTGTGTTTCAAGCAGTGTGAACATCTGCTGCAGACACTCTATAGATATGGAGTATGTGGAAGAAGAGTCATGGTTTAAAGAAGTAGTTCTGTTCATCCTGTATTTTGTGCACAGAAGAAAGTTTTTGCTTATCCCCTCTTACTGCAAAAGACTGCTGTGAGTACAGCAACCATCTGATAACACTTATATTCATAGGAAAAGGTAATGCAGTTTTCACCCGTTCCTCCCATTTCAATCATACACTCGTTCTTCCAGTAAATTAAAAAAAAAAAAAAAAAGGCAAGCCCTGCTGGCTATAAGCTCTGTAAGGAGACTGGCTTTATCCTGAAAAGAAAGCCTTGCTCCTGATGTATTTGCAGAAGTTTCCAGATTATTTGAATAGGAGAAAAAAAAAAAAAAATCACAGAATGTGCTGTCTTATATGGAAGATTTCAGTCCTACAGATGTCAAAAGAACTGCTTCTCTAATTTTACCTTCATTATGAAATGCCTTAAAGCACTAGATGTGCAGTATTTTCACTGTTGCGTCACCCACAGCCATTGCTTCTGTGCTGTGGATCTCTTAAGAAAAGGCTGTGGCAACCTGTAAATAATAGATACAGTTGTTTAGTGCTGAACTGAGGAGAAGTCTTCCTGAATATTGAAAGCAAAGAGATTCAAACACATTGTTTACCTTGGTTTTTATAGAGGTTTTTATATGTCATTTTAAAAAATTCAGGGCCACCTTATTAATCTGTCATGTGTAGTATTTTACAAAGCTTTGCATGCATCTTTCTCAGAAAACAGGGAACATGACTAATTAGACTTTTCTGGAAAAAAATAGTTAAATCAGTATTCATCGGAACTGGCTTTTGGGTGCACATCTCTCTTCTTGGGCTGCTCACAGTGCAAGGAGTAAATTGACAAAGCAGGGGAAATAGTGAGAAAAGGACAAGATGATGATTTGTGCTTGCAGGACTAGACAATGGGATGCTGGAACAACAGATGAGCGAAGGAAATGGTATGGAAGTGAATGAAGTCTCTGCAAAGAGCTCGCTGGCTCTGGCGCAACAAGCTGCGAGCACAAGTGCCAGGTATTCCCAGTCCGACCAATTTCTCCTCTGCCTCCAGGCTCTGTCCTCAAAGACAGGCAGGGGAATGAGGGAACTAATGAAGAAACTAAATAAAGACAGACAACAATGTGAGCCAAAAAGAATGGCAACAGTACAGAGAGAAGAGGTAAAAACAATAGCTTCAACAGAGTGGATATTTCGTCCTATGATTGATTGTCTTGACATATTACAAGACTCCTGTAGTAATAGTGAAAAAAAGACAAATATTGGCATTGAACAATGAGCTAAATTAAACATTTTCTCCTCTTGATCAGTAACAAAGGTTGTGTTCCCCTTGTTAGGCTTTGGGTCACTTTCATTTGAAGTACACTGAAACTGATACCAAATAATCTGTTCAACTTAGATGTTTTGCTTCTGGTTAAAAAAAAGTGACACAAAACTTCAGGAAGTGAAGACAGTATCTATAGAAATGCAAAGAATTAAATTATTTGTTGTTTGCTTCATATTTTTAATCCTCATTCCACTTTCATAAGATGTTGGATATAACAAATCAATGTTAATGTCTTTTTATAGAATGGATATTTTCCGTCAACATATATAACACAATAAATCGCCAAAAAAGTCTTTTATCTATTCTGACACATTTTTTTCCTTTAATGTATAGCTTTGCCAGAGGAGGACAGAAGAAAGATAGTACTTTATAAAAGAAGATGTTCATATTACTCATGTAAACTAGTAATGCTAGTGTTGCTGGCAGGGTCCTTAAATCAGAGTATCATTCTGCTCTTTTCAAGACCATATTTTCAAGCTGAAATAGTCATTGCCGAGATAAGTAATAATTACTACTGATACACTGGGAGGAAATTAGTATTTGAAATAAAGAATATGAAAAACTCATATGTGAAATGGGAACTGGAGTCTTTTGTTATCTTAGTGATGTGCAGGGTGCAGTAGGGTTCTGCACAGAAATAAATAAAATCATGGGGTCAGAGCCTGGGTAGGAGATAGTGTGACAGGCAGACCTGTGTGCTGTGAGGGAGAGATCTAGTTTGCCAGACTGTGATTTCCGTGGTTACTGAAGCAATGCTGCAGTCAGTGGCCCTGCAGGTGTCCGCTGGAAGGTGTGTAAAGAAGCAGTGGCAGAGACTCACAGGAATCCCCTCTGCCTGACGGAGAGATTTGTTTGATCTCTAAAGGCAGTCTACCTGTCAGAGAGGAGTTTCTCCCTAAAGCCCTTCCTCCTGTCTCCCACGTGTCATCCCACCCACGTCCTTCCTGGCATGGGGCTGGAGAGCACACATGCACATACACACATCCAGAACCACCATCAAACCAGGACCTATCCCATGCTGAACCATCATGGACTCTGTACTCCTTTGGAAAGGCTGTTTACTGAAGCACTTGCTGAATGCCAGTTACAAATTACAGCCTTTCTTCTTGATGTCCCTGAAATATTTAGGAAAAAAGAAAGTAGAATGAAAGGAGGGGTTATCCTGAAAGTTTAATTTGGGGACTGGAAGGAGAGTAATAGCATTAATTTCCAGAAAAGAAACAGAGGCAGGATAAACCATTTGAGAGAGATCGATACCTGTACACCTTAATATAAATTGTTTGGAACGCTAAGTTCTCAATATGTTTTAACCCTGAGCTGGCGTAGGAATCTCACTGTTAGTAAAGTAAATCCCCTGTACTAGACAGACCACATTCTTAAATAAACCTTCCTTTTTGACCAGCCCAGAGTCCCTGGTTATCTTCCACAGCTTTTGAAGAACGTAGAAACAACCTCTGGAAAAAAAAAAAAGTGCTGAACTCATTTGTGAAGAAATGTTCTCATCTGCACAGAAGAAACAAACTGTCAGCCTGAGGTGGAAAATACATTAGGAAGGACCTGTACAAATGCATGTACATGCCTTTTCCAGAAATAGTAAAATACATTCCTGTTGCCTAATAAACAAGATAGAGCTCTGTAAGTCAAGGAAGGCTTCAAAGTTTCCCAAACATAATCTTTTGGTTCTAGACAAGTTTAAGCACAGATCAGTGACGTCTGCCACGGGAAGATACTGGTGTACAACGTTGTGATCCTTGCCGAGTTGTATGATTTGCACTGTTGTGTTCATGTTTTGATCAAAACTTCTGTGTTTGAGCAAGGCTGCAGCAGTATGATTCTGTCCAGCTCCTTGAGCTGTTGTATGAGCGCAATGCCTGTCTGCAAGTGTATGTGCTACTTCCACTCACTTTAGTTTTACGCCTTCATTTACTGGTGCTAATACCAACAATTTTCAAAAATAGATGGTCCCAGGTGATCATAAGTAGTCCTTTTAACTGAGAGACACTTTTAGTTTCTTTGCTTAGCATGTTTGATCCTGCAAAACCCTTGGCAAACCTCAATTAGAAGTTCTGTCTTCTGATGCTTTCAGCTTCAAGGGGACCTGACTGCAGTCTGTCATCATAACAGGCTATGAAAATACGATAGCATGTTTACCCAGACAATTACCATTTTGGTCACCAGTTCCTTGTGTCGCAGAGACTTTCTGTCCTTGGCTTATTGGGATTGCAGAGTTTCCTTCTTACAGGGTCTGTGTTACAATGAACTCAAGGACTAATTGGTTTTTCAGAACTGTTACAGCATGAATGAGTGCATGTTCTGACCCTCATTAAATTGCTGATCTCATTTGTTAATTTTAAAAATTAGAGAAAATAGGGTTATGTTGAGCCACCTTTACCAAGGGAAGTTAAACAAATATGAAAAGGTCATTTATAAAATTAAAGTAAAAACAGGAGAAGTAGAAAAAGTCCACCATGCAGCAAAGTTGCGGTCAAGGAAACAGTGTTATGACTCAGAGCTAAATTAATGCTTTACTTTAATTGCGTCAGTTATGTTGAACAAAGGAGCAAAAAGCGATAGCTAAAAAACACTTATATGGACAAGTTAAGGTTAAACAGTGCAATTCCTGTGCTTAAACTGAAATGGTGTAAACTATTCCTCAGAAAGATAAATAAATGGCACGTGAAACCATGCATATAACAAAGAATTAAGATCTTAAAAGCTCACACAACTCAGGGGCAGTACTCCCAGACCGCAGAAAGACAAAACCAGATATTTTGTTTAAGAAGAAAAATACTTTGCATATGCCTTTAATAGTACACAGGACTTTAGAATAGTATACAGGACTTTAAAATGATGCCTGAAAGGAAGAATAATTAACGGACTGTAAGTAAATGAGATGGAAAGTAAGATAAGTTTACTTAAACAGGTCCAGTGTAACCTGAGCTATTACTGATAATTAGTGTTCCAGAATTAGACAGAATACCTAATCTTTTGGGACTGCTGTACAGTGTTTTAGGGCCTCATGGGAAGTTACTAGCAAAGAGAAAGAATTTAGGAGTTGGTATAATAAGATTTTGAAACAAGCAAAGACATACTTCTTTGGAGTAATTACTCGTAGTGACAGAAGAAATCATAGGCTATAGGATGGCTGCCTGTAGAAGGGGATTTTTTTGTTTGTTTAAGAGATATCTTAAAAAGTTTTGTTTTTTTCTTTGGTTGAATTAAGTATTTAAATTTACAATATTGGCAGGAAAAAAAGGGTAGATGTCTGCTAACAAAATTTGCTGATGGCAGAACCTGAGAAGCATTGCAAACATAAAGGTAGAACTGGAATATCATAGAGAGGTGTAGGACCTTGAGAAATGAAAATAAAAATGGGAAAGATGTAATAATACAAAGTGCAGAGTCATGCATGTAGGGACTAATGAGAAGAACATCTGTTATACTATAGCACTTTACAAGGTAGAAATGGAGAGGGAATTGCAATGCTTGGCAGTCAATTTTTTAATATTTTTGAGTTATCATTGTGATGTGACATGCAAATGGTGAATATAGTTCTAGGCATATTGGAGAAGCATTTCTGTAGAGAAAGGAGAGTTTTGATGCTGTTGTGCAAAGCACTGATCAGACCTCTGGAAGATTGTTTAAAATTCTGGCCACTTCCCTTCATGAGGGATCAATTTCAAACTAGAATTGATGAAGAAAATGTCCACTAGAATACAAGGAGAATGGAAAACCCATCCCTTGGGACAACACTAAAAGATCTTGTCTTGTTTGTCATAGAAAAACAAAAACTGAAAGTGGAGATGATTTATTTCTGTGCACTGAGGAAGGGATAAATATTAGAAATGAAAGAGCTTTTGAAGCTTAAAGGGCAGAACTGACTTAAAAGCAAATGAATATAAACAGGCCATGAGTAAAGTTACTCTGTAAATGTAAAGGCCCCTCAGAGGCTTGAAAGTGTGTAAATACGCCTGGAAAATCAGATCTGAAGAGAAATCACCAATGGCTCACCCACAAAATGGAAGGAGCTATCCAGTGCAGTTTGAGTTAAGATTATATTATTTGATTATATGTGATTGCACAGGAGCGTAGTCAGTGACTCAAGAAGTCTTTTATTTCTGTGTTCCTCATTACCCAGGTGATATAAATTGGTGTGAAGCCCCTTGAGCTTTTCTGTGCTAATTAACTGTGCTCCAATACTATGCATCTTTCAGCAAATCAGCACAGCATTTTAGGTAATTAAGTTCAGCAAATCGCACCGCAGTGAGTACTGGCATCTGGGAATCTTTCCTTGTCACATTTCTCCTTTTCTCTAAATTTTTTAAGTATTTTCGAAAAGCCATCTTTCTTCAATATATGTGAGTATCTGAAGAAGAACATAAGCACATATTCAGCGTGGTTGGCCTCTGTGTATAATGTAGAAACAATTATAGGTAGATGATAAATGTTAAAAATATTGTTCTAAAAAGTTTCACTGTGTATATAGAATCATAGAATCATAGAATCATTTTGATTGGAAAGGACCTTTAAGATCATTGAGTCCAACCATTGACCTTACACTACTAAGTCCACCACTAAACCATATCCCTAAGCACCACATCTATACATCTTTTAAATACCTCCAGGGATGGGGACTCAACCACTTCCCTGGGCAGCCTGTTCCAATGCTTGATAACCCTTTTGGTGAAGAAATTTTTCCTGATATCCAATCTAAACCTTCCCTGGTGCAACTTGAGGCCATTTCCTCTCATCTTTTCACTTGTTACCTGGGAGAACAGACTAACACCCTCCTCGCTACAACCTCCTTTCAGGTAGTTGTAGAGAGCGATAGGGTCTCCCCTGAGCCTCCTTTTCTCCAGACTAAACAACCCCAGTTCCCTCAGCCGCTCCTCGTAAGACTTATGCTCATAGTCATGATCCTCATAGTGTAACTACTTTTGGTCTCATATTTATAACAGACTGCACAGATCTCTTTTTGTGATGATTTGTTACATTTGCTTCACAATGGTACTTCTAATCATGTTACAGGGTTGTTTTTATTCCAGTTGTACTTGCCAAGAAAACCATTTTAAAATAATGTCACTTTTTATTTTCAGGAATACCAAATTTCCTTACAAGAAGAGAGAAAGATGTGTGCAGACATATAAAGTACAAAAGGGAGCTACTTAAACCATGCAAAGGAGTTTTTAATTGTACTTCTTTTGGAAATCCTGCCATAACACACAGGGGTGCGCCTGATCATTGCATTTCACAAGAGGAAATAGATCAGAGAATACTGTAATTCTGCCTCTTAGAATAGGATGATAAATGTTGCCAGTTGATGGAAGCTTATGTGTCTGAGGTTTTAGAGCCCAGAGCTGAAGCTGCTGTTCCCTCCTGGCATTAGAAACTGGAAACATAACAAATAATTTTTTCGCACATACATGGTTTGGGTCATGAAATTCTCTTTTTCTCTCCATATCAGGCAAACAGGAAAGTAGGAGGCAGGGCCGAGTTTCTGTGTCCTGCAGCGAATAACACACTCTGATCCAGGAGACTTGCTAGGTAGACAGTGCTTCATCCCATATTAATTTTTTTCCTGGTTTGGGACAGTGACTGATCTCTTCTATTTCAGGCTCACTCTAAGTAGTTAGTTCTGTATGCTGCTACGAAGTAAATGGTGAACATTAAATTAAATCCTGGGTTGAGTACGTACTTCATTGCACAGCATAAGGAAGGATGCAGAAGTGAACACAGTGAGCCTACAAGGAGAAGCACCAAATGGAAAACGCTGCATGATTTCCTGGCATGCATACTGCCGGTGATGTGCTGTGTAACTATTGATAAAGTACCAATTTGACACATGCAAAACTAAAATCAGATTATAAGCGTACAACTCTGAGATGTGAGCTTGCTCAGAGAAGAAAAAAAGCCTGCTGTCTTTCTAGAATACTCTGATTCAATTGTTAACAGTGAAAATGCACATATTAAGAACATTATGATTCCCTTAAAATGCCTGGCTCAGTGAAAGCAGGGCCTGAGCAAAACAATGTAACTGCAGTTTTTAAAAAACTCTACTTTCAGAAATGGAGAAGAATTACAAGTTTTTATTGGGAAAGGCATACTGACAGCTGTAAGAAGCCAAATCTTGCTGGTTTTACTAATGTTAATAGTTTTATTAAAATCAGTGTAACTGATTGTGTGAGTATGGCAAGCAAGTTTTGGCCCCATAGCCCTGCTTTGTAAACAGCATCACAGAGATCAATATAATACTGACTAGCCAATGACATATTAAAGCCTTAGTAAAATTAACTGTGTTTGGAAGACTTCCTTTAAAATGTAAAAAAAAAAGGATCAAATGAAATGTGAGACGTGGGGAGTGGAAAGAAAATCAATAAACCAGCAAACTGTAAAGGATGTGGAAATAACTTCTTTATGTTTTCCTGGTTTTGTAGTTTATAGTTAGCACCAGTACATAAACATAACAGCTTTGTGCAAGGGAAGAAAAGTAAATCCAAATCTAGAGAGTGTTGTGATGGGCTACCTTCTCCTCAATGAATCCTCCTTTCTTCTATAAAACATTAGTTTTTTTTTTTAGCTACTACTAAGTGAAGGTTGATTAGCAAGTGTTTGGGGGTTTTATTAACTGCTTATTTTCATGGTTTTGACATTATCTCTATATTTCTTATTTCATTACCACCAATTTTCCAAAAATAGAGTTCACTGATCCTCATGAGTTTCAATTCAATATTGTACTGAAAATTATTCAAATATGTCAGATTGTTCAAGCTTCCTATAAGTACTTTATGGTGCCTCAGATTTTTATGTTCTGGAACATGCTTTAAACAGTCATTCTGCAATCTTCATAATACTGAGGTAGAATAGGGAAATTCAGGTCTGTCTTAAAGGCATTAACTAATTAGGGATGCATTTTTAGTTGTGACTACATAAACCTATATAAACCTATGCTGGGTGTCTGTACAATGAAATGACATGGGAGAGTGGTACTTAAGAGGATTTCAGAGACTGTTCCAGTATATGGCTACTGATAGACAGATGACTATGAAAAGCTGTGTTGTGGCCAGGAAGATTGGCCCCTTCCTCATAATTTCAGAATAGAAAAGGGTGATTGGGAAATGAGCAAGCAAGGTGAGTGTATATCACTAGGTGCAGGGCAATAAATGTCTCCTCTCATCCATAATTTTCTTGATTTTTATCAGTATACAAGAGAAATACTGTATATATCATAAGTGTGCACAGAACTCCAAGAAAGAAGTGAAGAGGAAGGAAAATGTTTGCTTGGGGGAAGTGGGAGCTGGATGAAAAGCAAATCCAGCATTCAGCTTCCTCAATTGTAAATTGGGATGGAATGGTCTAGATCTCTCCCAGCTTCCTTCCAGCCCCTTTGTAGGAGGAAATCTACCCGTGTTTGAGGACACGTTCATAAAAAGTCTTTGGGAGCTGGCATGCAAGAGCAGTGCAAAATTATTAATGTGAATGGACTGATGCAGAAAAGTTGTTGAGGAGAAAATAAGCAATAATGCCAGGCCTGTTTACTGAACTGCCATTAACAATGAGGATGCTGGAGAGTGATGGCGTGGCTATCTCTAGGTATAAAATATGTGTGTGATTTTAAAGCATAGTCAGTAGGGTTGTCGCAAGGAGAACATGCTGGCAACAGCTCGTCCTGGTTTGCTTATTTCTAATCACAAAGAAAAGTGTTTCAGCCACAGCTACAGCGCAGATCTTTGCGTATCCAGGTCTCTTAAGTTTTTTGTGTGAAACCTCCAGAGTGAGGCTCTGATGAGGCCTGGAAGGATCATAACCTGGCACAGCAAGATTAGGTAGTCAGTGAATTTGTAGAGGGACTTTACATTTATGTTCTGAACCTGTTAACAGAGATTTAAGAATAAGGTAACTGGATGAAAAAATTAATTATGTCAAAATGGAGTGCCTGAGTGAGCTAATTAACTAGTCATATCAGAGATTTTATTCTTAACAGGAACAGGTAGGGGACTTCTTTTAAGTCTAAAGAATGTGCAAAGTATAGATCAGAAGTAGGAACTTCTGAAGTAAATTTAGCTTACTTCACTAAACATAAAGCAGCTGGCAGCAGATCAAAGTCTTCTCATATTTGTGCAGTTTGATAGTTATTGATTTTTATTTTTCTCAATGTTTTAATTCCATAGAATGGACATAAAGAATTGTATAAGGACAAGTAGAAAGAGATCCTCATTTAGTGAGCTGACTGAAATCAATGAAGCCATGTCTCCGGACATCATCTGAATCCCTGGCCCACAGGATCCTTCATCTGAAGTGGCATAAAACACAGGTTATAAATCCTATGGTGTTTTTTTCTGATCTCTGAGTAAAATATATGCAGGTGATTCTGATGTAAATATTCACATTATATTAAAAATCTGTGGTTTTACATTCTGGAGTTCAAATTATGAACACAAGACTCAGTTGCATAGAGAGTGGTGAAACTTAAATCAAAGAGAAACAGACATAAGGAAAGAGCATGTAATCGCAAATATGAGCACACATTTTTTATTGACTGTTGTTCCAGAAGAAGAGGCAAAAATAACTAAAATAAAAAAGAAACAGGGACTCATTTTATACAACAGTAGTGCTAGAAGTGTTGGGATTAGTGGAAAAAGGATGTCCGATTTTACAAATAAGCTTCATTTTTGTAGATGTGTTAAGCTGGGAAGTAATTGGAATCTATGGAGTACAAATAACTGAGAAAATTTTTCAGTTGAAGTCCTGACCCTGGAGAATGAGAATTTTGCTATAGCTTAATTGGGGCTGACATTTTATACAGTGCTTCATCACTAACAATTCAGGGATCTGATCCACAAGTGATTGCACCACTTGGAGTTTTTCCATTGCTTTCACTGATCTTTGTATCGGACCCATGCTGCAGATGCATCATTCTTTTGTCTGAGGGATAATTTCACACGTAATTGTCAGAGCTATCAGAATAGCCTTAGGCAAGGTTAGGAAAGAACATCTATGTCTGGACAGAGAGCTTGAGATGTGAGCAGTACAATGATTTTAAGAACCACCACTATGATTTTTCTTGGTCTTAAAATTTGAATAAATGTATTCATTTATTGCTAAATTGTAACAGCCAACTTGCCTAGAAAAAGTTAAACTTTTTCCTGTGCATTGACCCAGCTCAAGAACTTTTGCATTAGCTGTATCCTGCATAAATCCTATTAGGCTAAACGTGGAGTATTCCTACTTTCCTTTCATATAGGGAGCAGCATGTGTTATCTATATGTAAGCATCAGTTTTGTAAGAGTCACTGAGCTAAGCTCGTTTACTTAAACATGTTGAACATGAAGTATCAGAATAATCCCTTGACCTCTGAGAGGCTTTTCACCTGTAAACAGTTATGTAGAGCTCAGACATTTGGTGGGATTAGGGTAAGGGTGTTCATTAATTCTCAAGACAGAGGCCAGATACTCAGTTTGACTAAATGAAGAGTATTGCTAGTAAATCTCAGACTTAAAACATTTGTTCATCCTGGAAAAAATGAACTACTTCTCTGTGAGCCTGATTGTTGGATTTAGCAATTTGATTCTTTTTAGGACTAGAAAGCAAATGCTGCTACTAACCAAGAAAAAGTAATGTAACAGCTATTACTGTATACCCAGTCATTATCGCTCTCCTAGTACACTGTGAACACCTGCATTTTTCTGCTGTGGCTTCAAATATATAAAAGATGCCACAATAAGCTGTTAGGTTTTATGCAAGAAAGTGACTTTTGAAATTCATTAACTCTTATTCTTTTGGTGGAGCTTTTAATGCAGTCACCTTACAATATTTAGCATCAAAATATAATCCTGCTAGTGTCCTCTAAATAGATTAGTTCACAAAGATAACATACAAAAAAGTCTTTTAGTTGCTGTTGGGGAAAAAAAAATTAGTTTAATTTCTGGTGTCTCCAAATGCTGCCCATCTCTCTGTAATTGTATAGCATTATCACTATTCACTATTCTGTCTATTCTTGCACAGAGAATTGAAACATCATTTGAGTTTCCTCTGAGGATGGATTAACAAGATCTGCTATGACATGACTTGATTAATTAATGAGACTAGAGTATTCTTTGGTCCTTATGTGCTGTTCTTGAACTTCTTAGATAGGAAAATTCTAACCTTCAATATTTTAGAAGCCAACTGGGTAAAGCAAACTCTTGTATGACCTTCACTAATAATAAAACTGAAAATCCATTATAGAATATACCTGAATAGTTGTACACATTCAAGGTGATTTTTTTTCATATTTGAAGAATGAAAGTGCACATGGTTAAAGTACAGACTACAGAAAAATACTTCGCAGACTGTTTAAAATATAATTAGATACCTCTCTACTTTTCTTTCAGCAGTCTTCTACAAAGAGAAATAGCTCTTGTAAGTGCTTCGTTGCAAAAAGTCATCTCACCCTGTGTACACACACCTAAGGAAACAGAGAAGGTTCTCAAAGGGAGAATACAAGATGACAGCTAGCATATCCCATCCATTGACCCTGTTTTAGAAACGTGATGTCCATGATTGACTACCAGGCTATGTAAGGAAGTGTCAAGAGCCACATCTGTGATGTACATGTGAGAGAGAGACAAATTTTAATGCCGCCAGGTCTCCCAATCTCACCAAAAGACTGAGACTAGTCTAAGACAACCAAATTCTTTCAATTTTACAGATGACATGCTAACACTAGAGATGTTCAGATCCAAGCAGAAAAATAAGGTCCTCTCAAAAAAACCCTGACTGAATCTGAACTCTGAAAAATGACTCCTACTAATAGGATTTTTCTTACAGTATTGTATTATGGGTAATGTGAAACTAAATCGCCTGAGAGCTGTAGGAATTGTTTCAAAAAATCAAAATCACTGGTAACGTGGGAAATCTGTCAACATTTTTCTTTTCCATAGCTGTTGACAATTCTGGCTAGGTAGAAGGGATTTTAACTGCAAAGGGAACTGAAGAAGTTTCAGAGCAAGAAAGATTGGACTGCAAACAAGTGGAAGCAGGCTAGTTAAATATTCGACGACCACAGATCAAAATCCTACAGGGCAAAACTTTCTGGAGATTGTGTTGTAAGCAAAGAGCCTTTTTCTCACTTTTTTCAGCTATAGCAGAGAACATTTGTAATAGAAATGATGTTCAGAGCACTTTAAGCACTGACCTGTTGAGTGGAAGAGGTGGAAACACCATCGTTGTATTCACTGGCTATATTTTGAGTAGAGTTTGCTTGATTAGATCCATTCTGTCAAAGCCTCCCAGACTGGGCAGTCTGGAACCAATATGCAGGAGAACTCCTTGCTTAGAATGCTGGACAGGGCAGAGGCAACCAACAGGCAGCAAGCTGCTCTGAAGTACTGCAGAATTATAGCACTTGGGCTACATCTGGCTGTTATATTAGCTTATGCATAAGCTTAAACTCTGTGTCCACATAGCTTGTGAGTTGAATTTGGAACCATCCAACTTGGTACTAGGAAGGGGAGACTGAGTCATAGGAAGGTGGTGGGCATATGCTTAAGCTCTGCCCCTACAAGCAGTAGAAAGAGAATTGATTTGCATCAGATGGCATGCCAGACTTAAGGCTAACTTTAGGCACACCTGACAGAAGTAATAGAGATCTGGGTTTAGAGACCTGATGATGCTGTAAATTGAATTGTTTGTGGAGGTCAGTTGGTTTTGTTATTAAGTCAGCATTTTGGTGGAGACTCTCCGAATCTATAGTTTGCATGTTGATGCTAAGGATGGCAGATAGTTTTTCACCTTCTCTTCCCTCCCTGGCCCCACCAAAGGAATCCTTTGTGAAACTAAGCTCGTGGGCCTTACCTACTATCTGTACTCTTCTCAATAAATTGATCGCAGTATGAGAGTGTAAATGTTAAAGATTTCTTGTGCAGTGAAAAGCAGAGTTGAAAATTAGATTTGTTATCTAATCAAACGGATCAAAATGATTGTTCCTCTTGCATACAAAGAAAGGCAATAACTATGCAATGTACATTTCCTCCTTGGAGATCTTTTGAAAAAAATTCATAAGATTAACATCGTGGATGTCAGCTGGTTTTACCTTCACAGATGCCAGACAGCATTAGCTAAAAGAACCAGATGTAAGTTCTTTAGCTAATATCATTAGACCACTTCCCTCCCACATGCCGGCATGAGATTCATTTTAATGAAATTAGACCTGAACACATCCAACAAACCTAAGTCAGTAGTAGAGCTAGGAAATAAGTTATTGTAGGTGACAGAGAACAGCTATAAAATACAAACTACGTCTAGCAAGATGGGAAAAATGAATTATTAGCCACTGATGACCACCAGTACTACTGATCTCAGAAGGATAATGTCACTGGCAGATATAACATCAGTGGATGAGTGGGCATTGCCTGAACCTCTTGAAATGAGTCAGGTCCTTTTTAATATCATGGAAAATCTGAAGTTGCCTTTGCCCATCTTAACTTTGGAGTATGAGAGTCATGCACTGCTACTACCTTGTCTTGATATCCCCACTTAGATAAATAGTCCCGTATCAGAGACACAAACAGTCCTGCAGAAAATGGTGTTTCCCATAGGCTGGACAAATATTGTTAGAGTTATTCAATGTTATTCCTAAAAAAATTCTTTCAGTTCACCAACTTGTAAACATTTACATGCAGTTTTCCTTCTTTGATATGGGTTTGGGTGAATTTGAGGTAAATATTCATTAAAAAGTTTCAACCTTATAGAAAATAGGCATGAAAGAGCAGCAGCATTATAAGGAATATTTTCTTGTATTTTTATGTATTGCTCATTTAAAGAGCAAATCCTGCCCTTTTCTTTGAAATGTTTTAAGGATCAAATGTTCTGCACTAGAGAAGTATTTTTACATCAGAGATGAGCATGTTGTTACCCCATGAAAACTTACCCTGACTTAAAAAATATTACAGTTTAGACATAATTACTGGTTTAACTTTTAACTATAAAGTTCCTCAAGGGTTGTGCCTAACCTGCATGTGCTTAAGCCTCGTACTCAAAAAAGATTTCCATTGAAACTATAGCTGTACCGATCTGTGGCTTGTCTGTCTGGTTCTAGTTTTGAACATCTGCATTGAAATCAGTGAACCTCCATCACTTTTAGCCTCAGAGGAACTTGCTACTGGACATAAGCAACATGGAGGAAGCAGGCTGGCCCATCTCAGGGTGTCTGGGTGGTAAAACAGATAATCCAGGGAAAAGAAGGTCAAGCAGATTGAGGTAAGAAAGCTACAGGAGAGTAATGGTGGTGATCAGAAACTTGGAGAAGGGGAGACAGAGAAACATGGTAGGAAAAATACAGAGAGAGAGCTTGGACAAGCACAGACAGACTGAAATCAACTGCTAAAGCTGAGATGATAATTGGAGGTTGGGAAGGGGAATAAAGAATTTCCAAGGTAGAGCGGAGATTAGACGTAAAGAATGATGAGTCAAGGAGGGGGCAAAAAACCTTTTTTTTTTTTCCTAACTGAAGAACACCATTTTTTAGAGTGAGAATAGAACAACTATGAATCCCATAGCTCCTCTGGTCTCAGGAAAAAATAAAATGTAAAGCCCTGTGGGAAATAAATATATAAATGACCTATTTTCTCCTATTGCTAAGAGGGGATGTCTTGTACTCAATATTGAAAAATGCCATATTAAGCACAGTTTCATATTATCTGCTTCTATACAAATGTAAGTGCATGATAACGTACTATTTGTATCTGTCTCATTTAGAGCATGGTATACAGTCTGATCACAGGAGAGGAACTGATATTAGCCTCACTTCAGTCTTCTATATAATTGCTTTATATAGAGTGTCCATTGGTCTCAAAAATGAACCTCAGATTAGGTACACAAAAGATAAAGACTATACTGTCACAACTGTGAAAAGTGTAGTGTCAGGATTCTTGACAGATAAGCCAGGGTGATTTTTCTCACCTGAGGAGATGAGCAGTAAAATGTTACTGTACCAAGCTGTCCACCCAAAATGTCCCTCCCTCAGAGAACAGTCAGCACAATAAAACATCTGCTACTGCCTCAACCATTGCCATTCACAGTGCAGTGATTTCATTTAAATTGCTGAGGAAGGTAGGCTTGCATTACCATTGTCATCAGTGTGCCTGGGCTTCTGAGATATTGACAGACATTCAGTTCTGCCGAGTCTGTTTTAGGGATGGTAACATACAGAAAAGCAAAACGACAAGAAGCTGAGTAGGGTAGGAAGGAAGGCAGAAGCCATAATGGTTTACTCAGTGACCACAGTTCAGCAAGACTTCCATTTTGCCTGTTGTTAGAGAAGATCTCTGTAGCACAGGAAGAGAAAGAAGACAGCTAGTCAGCGCACCCTTAATGTGAGACCACCTTGCAGTCTTCTGCCTTCTCCACTGTATACATTGTAGCTTCAGTTCAGGAGCTGAAATGCTCTGGACAAGTGTCCTTCAGGACATAATCTCATTCTACTTAGTTATGGGTCCATGTCCAGAGTATGTGTTTTATGATGCAGCCTGTTATTATACAGTAGCATAAAATCATGGAGAAGGATGAGACCTTGGAAGGATACCTAACCATCCTCCTACGCCAAGCAGAGGTCTGTTCTTGCAGGCGTACAAAGACAGAGAAACTACAAACCCTGCAATACTCCTTCCAGTGCTTTATTATTTAGAAGTGAAGAAGAAATCTGAAGAGTGTTTTCTCTAATGCCTGATCTGATACTTCTCACAGTTTACTTACTGTCCTATCTGTCCACAACACCGTCAATCTGATCTCTGATCAATTTTGTTTTCTCTTTTGGCCTTCCTTCACTTGATCAAAGTGCAGAAATTGCACAAGCTAGTTTAAATTGGCTTAATGCGCCTATTTTTAAGTGCTTACCCTCAAAACTGTAAAAGAAAGATTTCAGTAGTTACCAGTAATGTAAATAATACTTGCAGGATTAAGCTCTGAAACTGGATGAAATTCACCTCAGTGCTAGTGCACAGCACAAAACATATGCAACCTTTAACGCCCATTTTAACATTTTAGGTAGTGCATGTGTGTTTCTTGGAAGAACAGCTCTGATCATGTAATTAAAACCAAATTAGGATTGAAGCAGTTAACTGATTTATTAGCAAAATGTAATTAGTTGGCAATCAGTGAACTACATTCAAGACTGGTATCAGTAACATAACAGATAAACCATGATACTAGATATTAACAAAACGTTAGTAAAGACCTACGTATTTCTAAGCATCTTTCTGAACATTAAGATTAGTTATAACTAATCTCAAATCATTCTAATCATGCACATGCACACAATTAAATGTATGTTCCCAGTCTGCCTCCAGGCAGTGTGTGTTACCAGCACACCCCCTTTTTGGGGGCATAGCGCAGATTCCCCAACTGCACACCCCTCCTGTGGGAGATCTGGATGCTCCAGCTCCGTGTATACCCCTGCTGCTTCCTACTAGCTGGTGATGCACGTGCTGATGAGGGAGCACCTCACAAGTGCCCACACACACCCCATGAGGTGTTGGTTCCCTGCTTGCTGTGCCCTGCACGTGCTGCCCTAGCTGGGTGCAGGCTGCTCCCAGTGCCCCAGGGAGGCTGCGCCATCAGCCCCAGGCAGAGATTGTGATGCCTGTGGCGTGGCTGTCAGCAGTGTCAAAACAGGGGCTGACTGCTGCTGCTGCCAGTCCAAAGTTTCTTCCCAATGTTACAATTTCCATGCTGCTTATATATACATATCTTTTCAAGCTGACTCCATCTTTGTTTCAGAAGTCTCTTTGTAATTCCCAGGTTAGTTTGATCTGTCTGGTGGTTGTATTCCTCTTTCACATGCTTAGGTTTAGGTATATGCCTGCTCAGATGGCTTTGTGTTCGATTCACCCATACCATTTACACTCACATTCCTATTTTAACAAGTAGTGTTATCCAGGCCATTTGCCAAGGGTGGACCAGGTGAGCACTCCCACATGTGTTTCTGAATTTCAGACTTATTGATCACTAAATATGTATTAGTGGAGTAAGGCTCATCTTCTAAATTTGGAAGACATTGATTTTTTGATTTTGATTTTATTTTTTTTTCCCGCCGCGCAAAGTGGTGCAAAACCAAAGCGTCTGTCCTTAATATCCAGCTAGGATGCTTCAAATAAATTTCCCAGACCCAGCTACTAAGAAGAGTCAAATAAAATAATTTAGGATTGCCAAGAAATTAAATAACAGAATAGTTTGTAGATTTTTTTAATAAAAAGACAAAGTCTGGGCAAGATCATTTTAAACTCTTAATATATTCTGATATTGAAATGATGTGTGTGCTGCTGACCACTGCATGGTTCACTCAAACTGTAAGAGGATCACCTTAAACAGAGCCTGAAGTGAAACACAGTGCTGGTTGTTGAAGCAAAATATGAGATTCACAGCCTGTATCAGTACTAGTCACTGTTAAAGGAGACTTGATTTATTTAGCTCTCAGATCTTTCTCTTTTCAGTCTCAGAATATATATCATCATCACTAGATAATAAGGCCAGCCTTATCCATAAAGGAGGATAGGGAAAAACTAAAAATGATGACAACGAAACATGCAAAGACATTTCAGCAGTTACCATTACCAAATCAGTAAGAAAAGAAGAAAAAGGAAAAGCAATAATCAGTCTTTTCATCATTTGTCAGTACCTGGAGAATCATCATGTGTAGGCTGCTCATTGTGATCGAAAGTGTGAATGCTAAGGAGTGAAATTTTCTCATATTCTCAGATACTGGAAGGTCACATTGCCCTATAGGCTATAGAGGGCTAAAGTGCTTTGGATGTGTAGTTTAATAATGGAATTTGGTCTGTGACCTTAGTGTTGCAAATGACCTGCATGTGTCTGTAAGAACAATACATCTACAGTTAAAATGCAATACAACAGCAAAATCTATAAGTCTTTGAAAAAAAGATCTGAAAAGAACAGTGCTGTTTTGGCTGCATCATTTAGTCCTGAGACAAATCTCTTCCTCTTCTTTTTCTTCCTGCATGTCCTGGTTTTGCAGGGATAAAATTTATAGAATCAATTTTCTGTTATGTTTTGTTTCAGTTTGTGACCAGCTGCGTTATGGTGATCAAGGCCATTAGCAGTGAAAGCCAGGACAGCTGACCCAGACTGACCCTCAGCTGTATTCTGTAACGTTAAAGTCATGTTCACTATAAATGGGAAAGCTTGCTGGGGCTATTTGCTGTGCTCTCCTCCTCCTCTATTATGAAGGGTTGTGACCCCTGGAGGAACTTGCCACCACTCCATGGGCTGAGTATAACTTTGTGTCTTTTGTATTAGTATTGATATTGGTTTTCTTATTTCATTAAATCTGTTTATATTTCAGCCCATGAGTCTCTCTCTTTTTCTCAATTCCCTTTCTCAGTTGGGGAGGGGTCTTGGACGATAGAACAACTGGTTATTGTTTAGCCCTGGGTGCAGGCTAAACAGAGACACTTCAAGAACTCCTTGTAGGGTCCCTCATCTTCAGAGCATGAATGGTAAGGAGGAAGCTAAGAACTATGTATTACCATTACACTGTCTTGAAGAGTTTACAGTATTGAGGACATTAGAGTGTAAAATGAATGACCTTTTCTTGGATCTCCTCAAAGGCTCATTAAGTCAAGTAATACAAGAAGAACTAACCTTCTGGGGATTTGGTCTTCACTGGGTATGCACAGCCAGGGGATCTGAAGCTACATCACAGATGGGAGATGAAACTGGGAGGGCTGAGTGCTCCACGCACAGATGTGGGGATTTACATTCAGCTTGAAAGACCAGATTTGCAGAAATCTACCATTTGTTCAGCAATGGATCTCACTGTTCTTTGCTCTTTCCCCAAGAGATTTAGTCAAATCTTTTCCAGAGGAGTATTTTCCATTGAGAAGCCCTCTTCCACCAGAATTTCCTGGAGGAGAAAGGCACTTGTTGTCCTTCAGTTTGGAATTAGCCTACACAAATCACATGCTTGCTTCAGTAGATGGGTGAGTTTCCTGACACATTACTAAGTAAAGGTCTTATGCTCTGTATGATCACTTAATGATTTTCTAAGCAATATTATTTCATTAATGTAAATTAACATCCATTTTTCTTAAGGAAATTTGCCTGAGTACCTAAATCTCAGATATAAAGAGACAATCTTATAAGATACTGGATATTCTTGGATCCAACTGGGAATGCTCAGTGCTGATGAATATCAGGCTAGAAGTTGCAGGCTTTGAAGCTTATTTACATATCATATTATCTAACTTTGAGGTCAATATTTAGATAACTTGCAACATTAGGATCAATATAGTTAAATTTTAACATCCAGACTTAGTATTTTTAATATTAAATTCTTATATTCTAAGCAAAAAAAAAGATGTAAGATACATATATTCATATAAATATGTAAAAATTATGTTGAATAGGAATTAAAGGTCTATTAGCATTAGTAATTTATGATTGGCCTGTTTCTTTCCATTATCTTCATTTAAAAAATAGAAACAGTCGTATTAAATACAGCACTGAAGTCCAGAAAATGTACTAAAACCCCTCAGGATGCTTTTGATTGACTATGCAGTCGCTGTGCAGAATCTGAGATTGTTGTTGTTTTGTTTCTTTTTTTTAAAGATAAATTCTTCACCAAAATGACACACTGATAGCTTCTCCATCTATCCTAGAGATAGCAAGTAACTATTTTTCTTATGTTTGGAAATATTAAAATACAGATGGAGACCCTCCCCCTATTTACAGAAAAAGATGAAAGCAATCACTTCACAAGTTTCCAGTGTGAGGACTCTGGTAATACACGACAAAACTCAGTTACCTCATGCACTTGTGTGCATGTGCATGTTTCTGTGTTTTGTGAGTGAGGGGGAAGGCTTTAAACACCAAAGTTTAAGTTGTTGATTTTGTTATCTCCCAGAGGAATAAGAGCTCCTGCCCGACTGCTGTGTGGCCTGGAAGCCTGCTGCAACATCAGGAGTTAAGGCTGTCACCTCTTGCAGGGGTGAGTTTGAGCCATTTCTTCCAGTTCTTCAAATAAACCAGAGCCAGGAATGAAGCTGGCAAAAAGGCACTAAGATGCTGAAAAGTTAATCATCACAGTTAAAGGAAGAGTAGCACTGTTTTCTACAGTGTGGATTTCAGACACAGTAAAAGCTGAGATAGAACCCACCGAAGTGAGCTGAGGTTCTGTCATTGTCCTCCGTGGCCTTTGCCTCACTATCCTCACTATTTCGGCATTATGAGCAGTTTTCGCTTTAATAGCTTTTGTGTAATTTACATATAGAAATCTATCCCTTAAGCAGTTTTCTTTCATGCTATAGAATAAAGGTGGTTGGTGGCATGGTCATGGGGTGGATAACAACTTGAGTGTATTATACTATAAATAAATAATAGCTGCAATATTTAAGACAGAAAAAATGAGAATTATTGCTTAGCCCTGAGAGGTTAGCATTCATTACGTACAGCACTTCAGAATGACTGAATTGTATGGCTAGTAAAGTAGGAAGGGTAAATTACTTCTCAGAAAATTGTTTTATTTAAATGTATATCACTTCCATTTAAAATACTTTCTTACAAGCTGTCAGCTCTTGGTAAGGAAAAACTCATGCAAGAGAGAAATAGCTGGATAAATGTTATGCAAATGACAACAAAGAACTGTATTTTAACTGTGATTTTTTTGTGAACAGATACTTAGTGATAGTGAAGGAATAGTTATCTTTTGCAGAGGTAACATAAAATTTATCTTGGCATTGTTCTCCATATCTTGAATTGCTGTGAGCGAGCTTGTCCTATGATGTATGTGAGAGTACCCTGAGAGAAGACAGTAGTATCTACTGGTTCTCATGCCAATTTCAGAATACTAGTTTCTGTGCACTGCTGTAAACCTAATTAGCCAGAGAATCTTGAAACAACCATTTCACCTCTCTGTGCATATTTCTTCTCCCACCATTTTTTGTTTTCTGTGACTGGATTATAAGAGCTTTTCTAGACCATTTATTTAACTATGACGTGGAAAGTGCCTGCAATAAGCACTCAGCACTCAGCTCAGGTAGTGTCTCTGGGCATAAAAAAGGAAAATTAAATCCTGACTGCAAGTAACTGTATTTCACCAAGTTCATAAGTGCTTGGTGAAACTGGGCCCTTTTCTCTGACTGCCTCCTCCGCTGACAGCAGAATAGGTGACTGAGGAAACTTAGCGATTTTTAAAGAAAAACTTTGCTCCTGTTCTCCTCGAATTAGTTGATTTTCAGTGACACTAAAGCATGTTAATGCTCCAAGTCTCTGAAGGAATGTGAAACTATAATGTAAGAAGAAATAACCAGTGTATTTACTCAGTTAAGCATGTACAACCTCATCTGCTGTTCTGGGATTGAAAAAGAAGTAAATTGAGAGATTGGAAAGGAAGAAGGACATGGCTAATCTGAGTGATGCCCAGTTGAAAGAAGAGTATTTGCAATAGGACCAACAAGGTAGATGTCCAATTCTAGACATGATCATTCTAATCACTCAGCATATGTTGTTTGTATATGCAGTCATCTATAAACCTGTCATCTCTCTAGGAATCCCAAGATATACTCACTATGCTATAAAAAATCCCATGAGCCACATTAGTAGGATAGCCTGGAAAAATCTGGAAGCAATAGTATCACATTTCAAGATTTGTATTGTATGTATCTGAACGTTATTAGCAATATTTTAACATGAGACAAAACTAGAAAAAAATCCTATATAAAACATATATTTATAATATTAACAAACTTAATTTTATCCCCAAAATTGCAAAGAAAATAGAGAATTTTATTGCCACAAGAACAGGAAAAAAACATCCAGAATTCCTTCCACTTGCTCTTTCTACCCACACTGCACAACTGTCTTTCAACAGAGAAATGATCAGGTCTTTATGAGTTAGAAAAGGACTTTTATGAGAAAGAATACAGGTTTATGATCTATTTTGTGTGCTCTTGTCTGACTAACATCATCATAACTACCTTTTTTTTTTTTTGGCAGTCTCATTACTATTGAATTTTATAATTGAAGTATCCTGAGTACTTTTGGTCAACAGGGAGCAACCATCATTAAGACAGAGATGCGAGCCTTCATTTAGTCTTACTGGTGCAAGCACAAAAGTAGGATTTGACTGTGATTAGTAACAGTCTTAGAATTTGATTGTCTAGGTATTTCTTGGTGAATATTCAACTGCAATATTTAATGGATAGAATAAAATTTTGTGGCAATACAAAGTTATCCTTATCCTGGAACACTCCTGGAAATTCAGACGTGAGACTATTTTACATATATATTGTGCCTTGCAAAGTAAGCAGTAACTATCTTTGCAAATGTATCATCCTAAACCTTGTGGAATACTGCTAGTTAATAAAGAGAGGGAAGGCTATCTTTGAGTCATCATTGCATTACCTCCCTCCCTTTCTTTTGGAAAAGCCAGAAGGCAGCTGCTGCTTAATTTGAGCTCTCTTGGGAAACCATGATGCTCATGTAAGGTACATGTGACCGTGCCTTCTTTTTCCAGATTTGATTGTCCAGTCTTTTAGTGTTCTTTGTAAAGCTCATTGCAAAGGAGAAACCTTTTTCTTGTCTTCTTTTGTTGCATTATGTCTACTCTAAGAGTCCTTGGAATAGTAATCTAAGTTCTATTCTAAATTGAAAACAAATATTTAGCCATGCTGCTGCCGGGGAGTAGATGGTTGACTCAAAAAATCAATCTGACAAACCTGAGATATATGTCAAATTCCACTGCTTAAGGCAGTAATCAGGAAATGCTGAGGAGAAGCATGAATCTCAGATTCAAGTAAACAAGGAGGGGAAAGGATTGTAGTTTAGAGAAGTTATTTTTCAGACAGGTACAGGTGTTGGGGTATCCTAAGTAGGCTGCAGAGCTGGACTCCCTCTATTGCTTGCTCTTACCTCATTAATTATTTTTTGCACAATGGTCCATGCATTGTGGACATGTGTGACAGATCAACTTCAGTTTCCTGAAGCACAATATTTGAGGAAAACCAGGTGTCTAGCCATGTGAGTAGGTAAATTAGGGAAATTGTTCTGCTAGCATTAACCACTGAAATTCCAGCTCAGGTAAATATAAGTACCTGACTACCTTTTTCAATCAGAGACACTCAGTGTAAGGGGACCCAGTCTCCCATCCCACAGTCTTCAGTCAAGAAAAAGCTTACCAAACCTATTTGCTCAGCTAGGATCTTCCTAGCTGATAACTGTAGAAAGTGAGAAATTATAGTATGAATCCTCACAGCTGTAGATCCCCCCTTACGCAACAGTATTTCCTAAAGCTGTGATTGCCCAAAGGTGTTTGTACACAACTTTACATAAAGAAACAAAGCAATGGAGTCATTCACAGTGCATAAAGCTGACCGTGCATGAAGTCTGTGCAGAATGGAGGCCAGAGTGAATTGCTGTGGTGAAGTTCCATCAGTCTCTGTGGCTGGTATAAAACAAAACTAATAAAAAACCTTGAAAATAATTTTCAAAACTTTTTATGTACCCTATGGTTGGTGGCTTATTTTATTTTTTTCAGAGGTATCATCTTTTTTTTTCTTTTTTCTGTCTGTCTCTAATGTGGAAATCAAAGTTTTATGCAAAATCTCAAAACATTATCAAGGTACTTCCCAAGAGCACCAGTGCTAGAAACAACTTTCCTTGCAGCTCTTACAAGATGTTGTCAGCAAATACTGGACAACTTTTGGCTCACTGATCATGCAGTTCTAGTCTTCCCTCAGGTTATGCTACTGAGGGTAGAAAATCATTAATGCTAGTTTTGATAGCAATTTTAAACACAAGATTTACAGTAACAAAAATAAGTTGCAAATCTACATAATCTTTTCAGTATTTTTTTTATTTCAAAAAAGCAAAGATTCTTGTTTAAAAGTCTGTTGCAGAACAGCCATCTTCCATACTCTTTCTTCATTGCTCTTTATTTCAAACGTGCTGATGTATTTCACACCTTTTCATTAAAAAAACCCTTGTCCTGTATCCTTACAGAAACATTGGATAATTCTCAAACAGGGATACAAGCTATTCAACCTATTATTTTTAACACTGCATTTCAGACATGGCCATTAATATCCTGTGAATAAAATAAATGAAGTCCCATATTCTGTAGATCAGTTCTTAATTCTGTTTTTAAAATTAAATAGTTTTGTGTGTGGTCACACTCTCCTTTTAGACAAATACTGACTATTGACTGAGACACAGTGTATCAGTACTAATGAGAAAACATAATAGTAACTATAGACTAAGAACATTGTTAAATAAGAAGAATGTTTCAAAGTATTTTTAAAGAACCATTATTTTTTTACCTATATAATCCATATAAGTGGAGAGAAATTATAAAACTGATAAATTCTTGCAGTATTTCCAGGGACAAAAAGGAACTGTGTAGATGGTGATACATCTTCTGATAATGCTGGCAACCTCATTAGTGTACTGTGATATCCATTATATAGAACATCATAAAGATGAAAGCTATTAAATGAGAAAATGGTCTTGAGTTCTGTCGCGGTAAAGGAACTATGATTTATTACTGAACTTGATATAAGTAAAATGAAGAGTAAGTTGTACTTAAAATGCATAGTGGGGAAGTTCTAAGCCTTGCTTAAGCATAAGCCAGCAGTCTGCCAGGTGCTTCAATGATAAAGTGACTGTACTATCCAAAAGGTAGTTTCAGCCTTAGCAGATTTACTGACTCTGACAGACTTCTATTGAACAGGATGAAAATGCAAATAATGGAGGAAGGAAAGTGCTGGAAAATGGAACTGCACAAATGACATCAGCAATTGCCTGACAGTGTGATATGCAAAGGTTCACCCTTTAAAGAGCCTTAAAAATTGTGAATGCAGTACAAAAGCTGTAAAATCAGAAACTTATAAAGGTAATTTAGCCTGACAGTATTTCCTCTAATCAAGAAACAATGTTTTCATCCTTATTTCTTTCTTTATTATCCTACTCTCTGGACATTGGAATGATGTATAGTGATTAAATATTACCAGCTTGTTACTGTCTGTCTTTCATTTTGCTTTTGCCATCAGTATCAGGCATCTTTTCTGCTGACTGCCCCTCCTATTGCTCTCTGAGTGACCAGTAGAAAGCATCTGGTACTCAGATTCTCATGTTCTGCTGTGATCTACTGTGTGCCTCTTTTCTGTCATGTCAAATACTTGGAAAATGTGCCTGTCAAATCTCACCACTTGTGGAGTGACTATCGGGGGCAACATATTGAAACCAATTATTGGAGGCACACTTACTGAGAGTAAGTAAGTAAAGTTATATCCACATCCTATAGAACTAAAAAAGCATCCAGGATGGAACGTAGTTGGCATGTAAGGAACCTGCTCTGTGATGGTTCCCCAGGTAACCTGACCTGCATTCTCTGATGTTCAGCGCCACGGGAGCTTGGTGTGCTAACTCTGAGAGAACAGAGGGTGGAACGGTGTGGAGACAACCATGGTCAGGCTCTGTACTAACGAGGCAGGTATGGGAACTCGATGGTACCTCGTAGCAGATGAATTACATAGATATTGTCAAATGAGAGATAATACCCCATTCCACACAGAATGTTGGTCACTGAGCGATTGTGGCGAAATGGTGTCCTGTGGGTGAACTTTGCTCATTATAATCTCATTATAATCCCAAAACACACCTCCATCCCAAAAGCTACCCGCCTCCCTCTCCCCCTGAGCATGCTCTCTGAAATTTTCTTAGCCTATACCTTTAAATCGAAGTGAGAGAATTTTGCACCAATCAAAAATAAAGGTATATATGACTAGAGTCACTCAAGCTTCATCTAAACATTGGAAAATAGTATCAAAAATCCTTAAGAAAAAGGCAAGGTGGGGAAGATACCATCACTGAGAAGGTAGGAAGACATCACTATGGACTTCTGGGGTCAGTCGACAGGCTGAACCTCTCTTCCCCACACATAGGGACGCCTTAGGGTAAGACTTGTACACTTGGTTATACCAGGTGCTTCCCTGGGAAACTTAGAAATCAAGCTTGTATTTGTAATTGTATTAATAGCGCTATATAGTCATCCTGCAACATATATATGCTCATAGGTACCTAAGCGTGCTTTGCAGACAGTGTGTTCATCACCGGCAATCTAAGTCTGTACCTGTTGCTTGAATAAATTACCTTAACTGTGGAACTGGTCGCGAGGATTTAATTTCGGTGGATGTGCACAGATTTATGGCATAATCTGGAACCATGTTAGTTCATCGACCGCGACTGGGCCCTGCACTATCAGTGCATCCGGACCTGTGTTAGTTCAACATAAAAGCTGTTGAACACAGCCGGACTGATAGTGCCGATTTTGGCCTGTTTCAGCCAAAATTTAAGGTGTCAACTTGGGCATCACTCAGAGGCTAAGCTCAGCCGCACCCAGCCCCTCTAATATCTGAGGACAAGCTGGAACACAAGGGAGTTTAGCTTCTGCCAAATTAGCCCTCCTACACACAACACACCTTAAATGCAACACCACTAGTTGCATACTCTGTGTTTAGGTTTCAGCTGACCTTCTGTCCCTGGGTATACAGACTTTATCTAGCTTGTGATACTAGCTTTAAAATATTCTGGGATCATTGTTCAATGCTCATTTAAACAAAATTCAGTCTTTCACAAACCCGTTTCTTCCCATCATGCTTTAATAGCAGAATGATCATTTGCATCACTTCCTTCTTGTGATCTGATAAATCCTGAAATACTTTTTTTTTCTGCAGCCCACACTATTCCACTTCTGAATACTGTTGAATTGTCTGGAGACTTTGATGCAAAGATGCAAAGACTTTTTATACATTTTGGTAGACATTTGTGTGCTACCTGGGAGACTGTGTCTTGCTTGCTGTATGTGACGTCCTTTTTGACTGTTCAGTTGTCTTATTCTCACCTTGCAGTGCCACAAGTCGTAGCAGAAGTGTACAGTCATCAGCAGCACTCTTTAAAAAGTGTAATTAGAGGTTTTCTAATGGATCATTATCAGAGTGCTTATCCATCCCCTTTAATTGTGGAACCATTCCATTCCAAAAAATCCACAGCCAGAAGCTCCTCTAACAGCTGAGTGTTTTCTCCTCTTAGCTGTCAAGGGTCTAAGCAGCATGGGCTTCTAGCCACACTTCAGTACTCTATTAAAGCACTCTAACATTCTTATTAAAGCAGCTTTTCTGTAGTGTGGCCTTGGTTAACAGTTCTCTTCACTCTGTCAAATGCCTTCTTTGTGGGTTTTTGATCATTTTCCATGCTGTTTCAGTGTGCACACTTTCTCTCAAAGACTCACAGACCTCAACAGGGTAGGAGCAAAGCTGAAGAGAGAATGCACTGTTCTTAGAAATCCTTGGGCAGCCTGTACATTCTTTGGCCTGGCCTTGCTCTTAGGGGGCACAATATTCACAAATTTATTGCTAAATATGACAGAACTGCAGTCATGCACAAGGTATATGCGTGTGCATACAGACTGATTTGATCTCATCCAGGTTCCATACTGGTAAATGCAGTTTTCAAAACCAGTCTCTGCTATGCTCAAACTCTTCAAGATTTGCTGCTGTTCTCTAATACTTCTATTGTATTTTCATACTCCAACTTGCTATAAATGTTGTTTGAATACAGAAAATTGAAATAAGAGCAGTTTTCTGGTCTTTGGGTGGACAGGAAAATTTAAAAAAAAAGAGTGAAGCAAAGTTAGAGGAATTTGATCTACAGAATTATTTTTGCTTCCAAACAAGAATTTTCTCTACACTGAGGAAAGACAGAGTGTACTACTATATGGAAACTTTTTCTTCTGTTAAGATAATTATGTAAAGTGTATATAAGAGATTAGTTTCACATTTATCTTAATTATTTCTTCATATTTGATGCTTTTCTTTTGCAACAATGATTCTAACATTTTGTAATTGTGAACTTATCTGTTTTCCTATAATAAGTTTTTTTTGTTTGCTTCATTTTCTTTAGCATAATGTGAACACAACACAATGCTCCATTTATGGAAGCAACAGATCTCATGGAAGCAGTGGCTAGGGAGTATGATACAAGAAGTCTATAGAACAAACCAGGTGGTGCTGAGGACTCACTGTCTCTACGTTTCATGTTGCTTTCCTGTCCTCTAGCTCTACTCCAGTACCATGGGATAAAAGCCCACTAACAGGTTGATTGCATTAGGATACCTCCTGCACCTTGTTGTGTTGTTTAATTTCATCCAGAAGGATGAAAGAATGATACATCCAACAGTTTGTGCAGTCTGAGACTTCTCTATAAAATGGTTTAAAACACAGTAGGTATTATGAACGGATTGATTTCAAAAGCACACTTCAAATCCTAACTGAAACACTAATGTAAATGCATCCGTTTTGAAAAAAAAAAACAAAACCAAAAAACTGGAATTACATGTTTGACTATGAGACTGAAAAGCCAGGTAGGAGTTTGTTATGAAGTTGCTGTTGTCAGTGTGGAGTATTATCAAAAGCCACATAAAAGGGAATCAGTCCCCAAGGTGTATATTATGCAACACCACTCTAGGAGGGGGCAGACAGTGGCAAAGCAATCTTGCAGCCGTGTCACTGGGTAATCATTTTCAACATGCTTTGTCTAGGTAAGAAAATAACAAGTAAGACAACCTACTTGGTATAGAATTAACAGGACAAAAAAGGGTTCTTGTACTAATAGACACATAGAATAACTCTTCTCTGAATCTTACTATGCCCAGATCACACTATGTATTTTTGCATGCTAATTTCCCTGTGTTCTTGAACAGTCCTGCACTCATCCTGTGATTCAAACCAAAGCATGAACATTTCCCTAACCATTTTGTAGTGTTTATATAAGTGTCAGAAAAAAGCAAAAGGAGTTGGGTTGTGGGGGAGATTACAAAAATGAGTGGTTCATGTGATACTGAACTTTAAAATAGATAGGTTAGAACTGGGTTGGCATTGTACGGACTAAATCACTAAATAAACCACTAGTAGCTTTGCTTTTGAATTTTGGTAGTTAGATTTTGCCCAAGAAATTTGAAATTTCCTTTTGATCACAAAAGTAAAATATAACTCGGGAAAACAAAAAATATTCTTAATAAATTAAAACATTTTGGTTAAAGGAAACCCCTCCAAGAATTCAGTCAGTCCAAATACAGGCCATGTTTCTTTTTTTTTTCTTTGAAAATTATAAATCTCCATCTGTGTATAACTGACTTACACTCTGCAGTTCAAGCAAACAGGTTTTTTTCTCATCAGATTCCATCTTCCTGCTCCAAAAGTTACAGCATTTCAGTTTTACTTTAAGTGCTTTGTCAATATTTGGAGGAACAGCAGGATAAATCTCTTAGAATTTTATACTTTAAGCACAGAACCATTTGAGTTTTCAGGCATATTTCTAACATGCAGTAAGGAAAGATAATATTCCTCTGGTTCTTAAATAATCCATGTACATTTCTTTTCAGACTGGAGCCTTTTATTAGCTGAATAGAACATGATCATGTCTTCAGGCAACTTGTATTATATATTCAATGACTGTAGTTTAAGCTAAAACATCAAGATTAAGCTCTCCAAAACAGCCTAAGGGATTTAATCTCATTATATTCAGGATGAAGAATTTCACTGGGATCTGGGTCCCTAACTCCCTTAAGTGTGTTTAAAATACTAGCCAAAATTCCCATTTTATGAAAATCAATTGAAAAAAAAGAAGTTACCTTAATGGCTCTAAGTTTATTGCCTACGTGGTTTCTAGGTCACATCCAGTAAATTGAAACTTGAATTATCTACTTTTCCTTTAATGTCAGCTAACTATTCAATTGGCCTTTTTAGCCACTGCTAGGAAAATTCGTGCAAGTCAGGCATCCAACAGGTTTACCTGACATGGAGTTAAACTTCAACTCCAACTTAGCTACTTTTTGTCTTTTATTGATACTCGTAAAAACACTAGAATATAGTTAGGAGAGTCTTCATATCCTGGTTTGAATTTAATAGAGGTGACATGTTTAAAATTAAATTGATTTTTAAATGTTAAATGTGCAAATGTCCCCAGAATGATGATCACATCTAAACACTGTATATTCTAATAAGTGAGTAAATGCAAAGAAAAGTGCTAGTCCTTAGGTTTTTGCTAATGGTACTGCCTAATCTCCTTACAGTAGAGAATTTTTTAGTATATTTTGTTATCAGCTAGCCATGAGATTATGGTCTGTATTCTGAAAAGGCTCCTAGGCTGACACATGTTTAATGTTACTCTCTGAAGGTGAATGGGGACTAGCTTCTGAGGTAAACAAGAGAGTACAACAAAACTAATCTGCAGCCCCTGTACCTGTGGAGGGTAAACTGTTGAGCAGTGAACAAATGCATCACATTGCTTTCATCTGAGGCACCAGTTAGTTCTCTTATGGTAATGGCATTTGCTAAATCTTCTAGTTTTTCAGTCCCTTAACATCTCTAAGTTTTTACCAACATGTCATTAAAAATACTCTTGTAAGCAGGAGCTATTCTGTGGTGACAATTCCTAAACTATGCAGACAGATGAGTTTGAAGACCTATTAATTACTTTTATTAGAAGACAGATTCTGGGCCAAGAAATGTAACATCAGCAAAAATTTAAAATGCAGAGGAAAACAACTCAAGTAAATATTCGGTGAAATCTTACTCATGTAAGAACATCTGGAGAATGATAAATGTTGACAATATTGTGGGAAGACAGACACTTGCTATTAGATGTAGTTTAGGAATAATCAGTTAGGGCATATCTCAATGCAAAGATAAAATTTAGGTCACCAGATATACTGTCATTATGTGTGATTTTTTCCACTGCTGCAATCAGTGCTGAAGATGTTCATACATAAGTAAGCATAGAAGCCTGAACTTTCAGATATACCAGATAGTCCTCTTATGATCTGACAGAATAAAACATATTAAAAGTAAATGTAATTTGTCATCAAAGGCTCAGATACTAAAGTACAGTGTACTGATATTGAAAATTTGTGTAGCTTGTATTGCTAAAGGTGATTATCAGAAAATTACACTTCATTTAGTCTGTGTACTGAAAAAAAGCTTTAGGAGACATTCCATTTCACACTATATCCTTTTAGCAGCAAGTGAACTGAGTACAGCTAACCTAACATCTGCCAAATGATAAATTTTCCAATTTATATGAATAAAAAAAAGTGATAAAGTTGTAATAAATCCGATTATTTCTCCGACTTACAAGGCATTTAGTGCTTGCTGAGGTCTAATTCAAATGTTTACATTCCTTTCGCTTTTCTTTTTAAGTGAAGTAATGCTGTTTATTTTAACTATAGAACATTGGTATTTATCCAAAATAATAAAAAAAAACACACAGACTTGATCAAACATACAAAATTAGGTGCTCCACCTTTTTTTTTCCTAATTAGAGAGACTTGCCAGTGATGCTGTTGACATGTCACTTAGGACTTGATCCTGGACAGTATTGCTCCATGTTTTCATATGGAGAAGGAACAATTGTGGTATTATACATGTAAGCACGGTTTTTATGAGAACAGTGAAAAGGGTACAGCTTTTATCCTCATGAAATTGTGATCTTCATATGATGAAATTTCTGTTTTAATAATCCATCACACTGTTAACACTGAGAACATTTAGAATGCTCCATGGTGTTCAATAGGGAATGTTATGGTTCAGCATAAGTGTCTTAAAGGCCAGTTAACTATATGTCTCTCCATTCCTAGGAAGACATACACTGTGCTGACAGTACAACCCATTATATCAATTGTTATGGGTCACCTTCTTGCTGACCTCCATTGCCTTATAGTTTCTGAAGCATCGTATGCTTTTTTCTGCTTTGCTCTTTTCATTGAGATTATGTGGTGTACTGGCTTCCCTCCATTTTAGGTAATGGAAACACTAACATGAACATGATGATCTTTAAGCACTTTTAATGTAACTTCATATAGCACATTTTTCATATACTGCAGTCTTATAACTACCTTGCATTTTTTTCTCAGTAGTATAATGGTAAAGCTAATGCTTCGGCCCAACAATATGCAGATGAAAGAGATCCCTTCTGTTCATTGCCTTTCTTAGTGCTACTCATCCTCATGAATAGGTGTAATTTCTGTTGTGAATCTTTTCCAGTCACCTGCTACACTTCTAAAGAATTTAACTTGTTCCATAATTCTTAGCATTTGCACTTCTTCAACTTACCTCTTTTTCTTCTTTCATTTCTAGGTCCCTTTTTACTTAAGTAACTTCATTAGTAGTCACTGGAGGTTATAACAGATGCACGTCAGAACTTCGTATCAACTCTCTCCCCTTCTCTGAAACTAGACATCCCTCCACAGGAACCAGTACAAGCAGTGGCACAGGCAGGTAAGATAAGCTCTGAGTGTTCACTTGGGATACAGGGTCTTGAAGTACATTACAGAGTGCACCCCTGCAGTGTAAGCTCAGCTACTGAGAATTCAAATCTGGAGCTTATGAGGATATTAAATGTTCAGTATTCATGTTACTGAAAGAAATGTCTCATGTGGTATGAGGAGAACAAGATGATTAATGTCAGGTTACCCAGCACTTTTCTGCAAAGTTTTGATCTCATAGTGCCTGTAGGAAACAGCATCCCTTCCACCTTGTCCAGGGAAATTATTAAAAAGGTGAGGAAAGAGCTTGAATGGAATCCAAAAATGTTTGGTTAGCAAGAAGCCACTAAGGGAAATCGCTGAAGACAAAAGCATATTTTAAGTTTTACCTATCATCTGTTGGATTTACATATCTCCCACAAAACAGCACACCCTTCTGGCAAGTACTGTTCTTCATGGGGGCTATATCGATTAAAATCTGCTGAGTTTTAGTAATTGTCTTGTGAAAATGTGAGAAATGTGAGCAGGCTATGTGACATCACATGCTTTTATGCTAAATCTCAGTTGGTAGAGCACTTTTCCAAATGTGAAAGACTGGATCACGAGCCACGTCTTCTATGGACATCTCTATGGATATCTTTTCCTCCTACATAATGGTTGAGTTGAATAGTTGAATACTTATGGTTATGGAATACAATAAGGGTGAGCAAATTCTGGTTGAAATCTTCAGCTTTGCATAAAATAATTAAATATTCATTGAATCAGAAAGAGAAAAAGAATTACTTTATTGCCTACTGATTAGGGAAGAATAATAAGAATTGCACTCTAGACCTTTGCTTCAATAAGACCCTAATATAAAATTCTTTAATATGAAATCCATAAGCATCCATTGGAAAAGGAACTGTAACTCAGGTCTCTCCTTCTATTACGGGGCTAGAGTAATTCTCATTACATCAATCTGTTTCCAATACGATAAATATTTAATTATATATGAATACTGAAAATTTCAAGAAGGTAGAACTAGAAAGTCTATTCCCCATCTTCAAAATACTCTATAGTTTGTTGGTGAGCACATATACATTAGAGATTCATGTGACTCATGCAGAAAAAATATTTGAGCTTGTTTACCCACCTCCTGGGCACTGAACTCCTGGATTAAACTGTAGCTCAACAGATCTTGCTCAGTTTTTTTCGTTCTGATCCTGTAGTTGCTTCAGTGTATATGCAAAGGAAAGTAACATGAAGTCCATCTAACTACAGAACTAGTTAATAGTTGTCAGTGAGGTGTGAAGTATGTAGCCACTCCAAATTTACACATTTGGTTTGTTAGTTGAAACATAAGGAACTGCAATTTACAAATGTGAATGAGAGAGATACTAAACTCAAAAGTTAGTCAGGCTACCTTCAAACAATAGAATAAAGAGTATAAATATGTATTCATCTTTTATCTTCCTTTATCTTCCTCTCTTTCACCTTCCCTGCCCATACCCTGGCTGAATCAGGACCATACATCTTAAAAGAAATTTAGTGTTATTGTCATTGGTTAAGCAATTAATTGTTACTCAATGAGCATTAACTGTATTTTTTATGCTGATCGTGATGCACTTTATGCAGATAATTAAAGAAGAGCTTCAATTTTCATTATACCCTTAAGTATCTTCTCTTCTCAATCCAGATTAAAAAGAGCTATTTGCATGCACATTTGATTGATTTGGAGGTTTGGCATACAAACAAATTGATATTGTTAAAGTTATTGACTGACTTACTGTGTATTTCCGTATTTATTGACCCATTGAAATATTGTCAGCACTATAATAAGCCTTTTAGCTAAATGCTAAACTTGAATCAATAAGTTTATTACTGTACTATTAATAGAATGACTAAACACTACAGATCTCAAGGGGCTTTCACTGAATTTATGAATTAGTAGTATAAGGTTTTAAATGACAAATCACTGTTTGAATGTTAAAGTAAGCAACAAAATCTTATGTAAATAGATGTGTAAGATTAAACGAAAATAAAGAAGGCAGTTTGTGTTTGAATTTAACATATAGAATTATTTTTATACCAACACTTTACAATTCTCTCATAAACAATTGCACAAATCTTGCATGAGAGTAGTTTAAAGAACTGCTCATCCATGTGGCAAGATCTTGGTGAGAAAAATAATAGGACATCTGTACATCTCAGCTGTACAGAAAGGTGTTAGCACTGGATTTGTTCTGATGTATGCTAGTGGACGATTTGGGCTCTTGGTTTTTAAAACATTTCTATTTCTGTTTTAATAGGGTAAAATAGTGATGATAGAAAGAAAAGCTTGGATGAACTGTGGGTAGTAGGATTTACAAATTTATCAAAGGAATTTGAATGTTCAGTACTCATTAGTCTCTCTGACTGACATGACCAACATTGTAAGGATCCTGTACTTCTTGGTATTTTGGGGAGATTTTTTTCTGATAAGAAATATGAAAGTTACTGAGCGGCATCAAGGTGACAAAAGTGAGATGATTCAAACCAAAAGAATCTGAAATAAGATAATAAAATGTATAAGGTAATAGAGACATATATCTCACTGAGGCAATTTTGTACACTTTCCAAACTGATCTGTACAATTCCCTGAAAGTGATCCATCCACTTGTCATTCTGCAAAAGCTATATTTATTTCAAGAACAGAAAGTTGTAAACCATGGGGGGATTTTTCTTTGAACTATTTTACTTAATTATCTTTACAGTAAAATTAATTGAATAAATCATTCCTCTGAATTAATACTGTAAGATGTAGTTGTGGAGGTCTCTCTGTGGAATATCTTCATGTTCTATCTCCTCAGCAATGTGTGGATTCAATGAAGGCAGAATTTAATTTATAAATCTGGAAAATAATTCTGAGTATTTAAAAAGCCACAAAGCAAAAAAGTAGCAAATAAAGTATGCTTATGAATCCTGGAGAAAGAAAAAAAGAATGTACTGAAAGAATGAAAGGTGCAAATACCAAAATTATCAGTAGGTATAATTTTTTCTCTTAGACGACATCAAGAGCAAAAATCATTACCTCAGACAAATGCAATATTGTTTTAGGGAACTAAAGGATAAATGTATAAAGACACTTAGGCTTTCTTGCTCTTAGTCTTGGAAGGCACAAATTCATGGATGAAATTCTGTGCTGCTTCACTCCATTTCTTTTTCCCTAGAGAGTAGTAAAAATCCTTTTGACATTAGAAGATCATTTCATATAGGTTCTATGTCTATATGAAAACAGTGAGAGAGTCTTCTTTTGTATGAGTTAGATATTGGTTAAAAGCTTATCTATGCTGTGAGTTTAGTTCTATTAGATATCTGTCATATGTGTCATTTGTAACAAAGGGTATAACTAGGTAGAAAAACTGACCAACCAATCTAGGACCCACAGAGGTGGATGGACAGTAGATTCTTCATAATGAAAAGCATGGTTTCTTTTGTAGCAATTGCTTGAGAAAAAATAATATCGAATATTTTTTCTAGTGAAAATAATATAGAAAACGGAGTAGGTTAAAGATATGCCTTCAAATTAGATTAAAAACAACTGAGCATCACCTTAAAACATTGGGGAGAAAATTGTATTTGATATGAATGCCATTCTGCATGATTTTCCATATTATATAACTGTATTGATCCTGATTAAAAAAATGAAAATGTATAAAGAGGGAAAGTTATTAAAGGCTAGATTCATAATGTTTACTTGTAATTTCTTCATCTGTCCCTTACAGCTCTTTTCTGCTGTAGAAGATGGTAGCTCTACACATACTCCAGGACATGAGCCTGTGATTTTAAGGCATGTTTAGCAGGTATAAATTGTGCATCAAATGGCAATCTTTAAGAAGTTGAATAAATCGTGACACAGCTTCTATCAAAACTAATAGCAGTGCATTACTGTAAATTCAATAGTACATACGAAGAATCTAATAAAATGGGTATTTGTAATGCATCTGTATGGATGATAGTATATGCTTTTGATTGTAAGGGCTGCTAATCCATTTTATATGTGTTTTCTGTTGATTGACTAATGGGACTTTGAGACAACTTTTTCAAGAAGACAATAATACTTCTTCATGAACAACCATATGTTAATTTTAACTGTCTTTAAAACATTTTGCTCTGTGGAGTAATGCAGAAAAATATAAGAACAACTGAATTGTTTATCAAGCTACAGGTTATCTGTAGTGGCTGGATCAAAGGCATATAGGTGCGATTCTTGTTTCATTTACTTTGCTAAGAGTTTTTGCTATTCCATTTGCTATTAATAAAAGGGAAGTCACACGCCAAATGTTCCTGCCATTATTTTCTTCCTACTGATTTCAAGATAAAATTTGAAAGATGGTCTTGAAAAAGAGAGAAAATTCTGCAATATTCCTTAGAGACAGAGAAAAAACTCTCAAATATTAATTAAATATTCTAATTAAGTAATTTTACCATGCTTAGATTTGTTTTTGTGTTTAATTTCCAGGAAAATATCAGCAAGCAAGGTTTCCAAAAGCATGCATGTGCCTTTGAAAGTCAAAGGCCAGATGCTCAATAGATAATATAAACCATTGCAAGATATTCATTTAAGTGCAACTGTAAGAGCTTTTATTTATCTGAAGATTTTCCCAGAATTTTACTCTCTGAGAGAAAAATGTCTTGTGGGGACACTCAATCAGGGAAAAGAAGCAATTTACTTTGACTTATTGGGTCAATCTATAAACCAAAATTTTTAAGAAGACATTTGTTGAATATATTTGAATAAACAAATCATTAGGGATAACAATGGTTTGCTCACAAATTATACAAGCAGAAAAAGAGATTTAATTATCTAATAAATAATTTGCTGGAAATTATTCCTTCTTCTATATTACCATCTAAGATTTCCTTTAAAATTGTTTTTTATTAACTCATTTCCACATAATCACTAATCCCATGATAGTACACATTATACTGATTTTTTAAGTGGTCTTAAAAATACTTGAGATATATACCTTGCATGTGTTACATTTTATCTTTAAAATATTTTTCATCTAAATAAAGAGGATGATGCAGTGGTTCTTTATTGTGAATAGATTCTATTCAAATATATGCATTTATCATTTAATGCCTAGTTTTAGTACCTACTGAATGCACTTGAGTGTTGTGTGTTCCTTTTTTCCCAAAAATTTTCATAGGTGCACATTTTAACCCCAAGCCAGTCAGTGGAGTATAGTATCAGTGTCACAGTCTAAGAATAAAATACTTCACATTAAAACAAAGGATATAGAATCAGGGAAAGAACTTTGGCTGTAGTCACAGATCTTTCACAGTAAACGGCAAATCAGAGTGTAAAATTTTGTGTTGGCCACTTATTGAGTAGACAGATGGTACAAAATATTCACATGAGTATTTATACACCTCCTGTCATCAAATTCCACCAGGCCAAATAGGTTGGATGCTGGCAAAATGATGCCCATACTCATTTTTATTGATAAAAATAAGCATTGTTCAAAAAAATACAAAATTAATTTGAAATTTTTTTTTGTAATGAGCTAGAGATTTTTAGGCTGCTTCTTCCACTTTCAGAACTATATTTGGATTTTTTTTCTTTTCTTCCAGGTTAGGTCATCAAAATGACTTTTCTCATTATCTTCATGATTTTTTATTAATAAGAAGGATACTTGAGGTTAGCTCATCTTGGTGGAGATGGGAATATAAACTAATATAAAGGGTTAATAAGTTGGCTGCACCAACCTGTTTCCCTGTGTAATAAGTCTTTCCCTTTTGTGACGTATAGAGTGATATATTGCCCTCTTAATTCAAGCTCTGGAAAGGTTTACTGACCTAACTTACCTGCTGCAGAACATAATAGAAGAAAGTTTAAAAAAATATTTATATTGTCTGAGTCATCTGGAAAGCTTAATTAAAGGAAAGCCATCAAGCCCACTTCACTCTTCAAAAAGTGATTAAACACACTTTCCACTCTCATAATTATGCTATTCAGACCTTTTAACTGATTAAAGCCCTTTCAAAAATAAATTATAGACAAGTCTTACTAAGCTTTCAAAAAAAAAAAAAGAAAGAAAAAATTTAAAAAAAAAGCCTTCTGAAAACTAAGAAAAATTAGATTAATGTATTTCCAAATAGATGTGCATTGTAGTATTTTTTTCCAGCATTCAGTGGGGTCTGAAGCCAATGAAAAGCATCTTAGTGACCACAGCGGACTTTGAATTAGTCCCTAACATAATTGTGAAAGGAAGCATAAGATTTTAAACTTAAAAATAAAAAAAGGGTACGGAACATTAAACAACAGGATGGCTTATGGCTGCCAAAAAACCCAAGATGCATTGTGAAAAGTACCTTATTGTGACATCTGTGCTGACTCGTGTTTAAACAGTCTGCAACAGCCCCTGTAAGTCAATAAAGGAAGGAAACTGACTGAGCTCCTGTTACAAAGTTTGTAATGAGAATGAGACTTTAACTACCAGACAATCAGGCTCTCATCCAATTCTCATAAAAATCAATATGAAATGTATCTGTTACCTTATAATTTCCTTTGTTGAATGATGAGGTCTACAGAGCTACAACAATAAGGTTTTGCTAATGATGTTGGAGATGAGACCATCAGTTAATGTCTGTGAAGACGGACGCCACAATTCTGTGGCAACAGCTGAGACACATAGTTTCAGAAATCTCTAGACAGGCTTACAAGGATGGAAAAGCAATACATTAAATAGAACATTTATACTTCACAGGAACTAATTTGGTGAATAGCAAACTCTGAATGACAATTATTTATCATTTTTTGTACTAATTAATTGCAGTTTGCCACAGGTTGGCTCTGTGGACGACAGAGAAAATGGTTATAGATAAGGACAGTTTTTTTCCGCTCAAATTTGTTTTGGGATCATGGATTAATGTTCCTGGATGCATGTTCTCTGAAGGAGAAAGATGATACTACAGTATGCCCAGGTGAAAAGAAACGACTTTCACAAACACTAAGATCTTGCAGTGAAGAGCACTTGTCTACAATATAAAACAACGTTACGTGGTAACGTTGGCGATCATTATTACAAATAAGAGAAAATGTGAACCTACATGGCTGTCTAACTCATAGATATCTCTGAATGTGGCTCAAGAGATTCCTCTTCATGAAATCTCTGGAAATCTAAGGAAAAAAGCCCTGATTATGAAGATGAGATTATATTTTCTCTACTTTAAAAAGTTTCTGGATCTCTTTTACATTCTAATGACTTGTAGAACAGTGCTCTGGCCTGCTCAAGATCTGTCAGAGAATATAACAAAACCAAAACACTTGCTCATTTGAACTAAGCAATGTAGTATTTGGAGGTGCTCCAGTTGAGACTGAGTTTTGCTTTCCTTTTTATTTGTGCTGAAAAGCTAATTAGATGGATAGAAGAAAGGATTACTTCCTGTTCTCTGTGTTCAGCATTAATTTTAGATTGAAGGTAGAGTTATTTCTAGGTACCATTTTTTCAGAGAGTATTAAGGTACTCCACCAAATCCGATCAAGGCTAAAGATGGGAAGAATCTTTTTGGTTACCTTTTTAACAAGGCATCTTGTTTTATAGAGCTCCTTGATACACTATGACTGAATTTCATGCAAACAGTTCTGGAAGCCAAGTTTTTAATAGGAGTTGAAATATTGAATGTAGTTCTTATTTTAGAAAATCTAGTTTTGTGTGAAAAACAAGCTGACTTTCTTTCCAATGTATGACAAACAATTTAATTTTATGTTCTTAATCATTAGGTAACCTCATTCTTGTTCTTGTTTATCAGGGTGTCTCTACTTAATTGCATATCAAAATTGATAAGTGAGCAGAGTAAAATAAAATCTTTATTTAATAATATTTAACCAATTTGAGTTATTTTGTATAGTCATGTTTAGATCTGATTCCCTAGGTTGTTTCAACCTTATATGAGCACCTCATCTTTCGGGCTTGTATCAGTGATGGCAGGCTCCCTGAGTGAAAAGCTGAATCTTGAATCCAGAGTAGTTCTTCCACCACTTGAATGACCTCACAATTCTTCTGAAGCATTGAAATTTAACTGAAGTTAAGAAAGAGGAAGAAGAAATACATTAAAAAAAAAAATATAAATCCTTCTTCCAGAGCAAAAAGAAGTATGTAAGTGGGTAAATACTAAAGCTTACTTTGGTATTTCTCAAGTGCTCTTTTTCTGTAGTCAGAAAACTCATAGAGGATTGTGTTTCCACCCCAGGACTGATGATCTACTGATAAGTTGTCAGTTTTGTTATACAGGACCTCTATTAACCGGATCACATATGCTATGATTTTGACTTTGTATTACATTGAAGTAAAGAGATTGTGAAAAAATGTGGATCACATTTGGCAGATGCTTTCTGGATTCTCATGAATTTTAATGGCAGTGTTGTAAAACAAAAAGGCAAGGACCCATTACGCTTTCACAAAAAAACAAAGTGGAAACAAAATTTGAGAGGCTTTGGGACAAAAGTGAATTACAGGCATTTTTCAAAGTCTTGAGGTCACACAGTCCCCTTTCTAATGGTATTTGTTATGTTTTAACTATTTATAATTAATGTGGTTTTTTAATTGCTCTTTGAATTATTTGAGGTCAACTACTCATCTGCTGTCTTTTGATTTATTTTTATAGGTTGAAGGGATAATATTTGCAATACTGTCGCACATTTGAATTGCTTGTGTAAGCACATGAAAGCTCTCAAGGTGCTAGATGACAGTTCCTGAATATTTGTTTGTCTTAGCTTGTACGTCTCCTTGCTTCAGGAGTCTTCACGTCTGTAGAAGTGGGCTGAGAAAACATATCTGCCTGGATTGAGCCACCAGTTATGAGAGTGTGTTGTTCGTACGCATGTGCACGTTTGTTTATACACCTAGTTGGAATTGGTGCATACACTTAGTGGGAAATTTTACTTTTGCAATATAAAAATCTTTCCCTCATAGAAACAATGAGTCCCTCAACTAAGAGATGAGCACATTATCATTGTCTTAAATTACTGATACTAAAATAAGCATTGTCTAGTACACACTGTGTAACAAAGGGCAGGTACAGAGTGAAAGCTGGACAAAAGGAGGAGTGTGGAGTAGGCAGAAAAAAGGAATGAGATATGAGACTCTTTAACGTCTTTGGTTCTTCCACATCTGGGCTACAGTCCCTTTGCTCCTCCCTCGCTCACCGTTAAGTGCTACAGGGATCAGTGAGGCGTAGAAACCTGTCACAGATACTGGATACAATAATGTGGTTGGGGAGTCATAATTGCAGTTGTTGTCTTCAGTGGAAATTGGCAACAGTAAAGGTATTTTTCCAGGCTTGCTTTTCTCTGACTCATTGAGACTAGTACTGTTAACTAGCAGAAGCACAATTTCAAAGTAGATGAGAGGGAAAAGTCTAGTGGTCTAGAAATATGGTCTAGTGGTTATAGCATACTTTTGAAAGTGCAGAGAGGAGAGTTTCAGTTCTCCTATGTAAGTATCCCCATTTTCTAAAAGGGCAGGGGATGTTAGAGAGAGGAGGAAGGTGAAATGTATTTGAAAGGTATTATATATTTCATGAATGCTATCAGATAGTAGACATGACATTTGGGTTTCTAGTGCTCTCAACATTAGCAAGATTCTCTTGCTATCAGAATCTTACTTAAGAAACTTAAAAATATACCTCTCTGATTCAAAATGCTGTCAACAATTAGAGGCCCTAGTCATTTATCCCTGCCAAAGCAACTCTTCCTGACAGATTTTTTTTGCCTGTGTAAAGATGACATTTCACTTGAAATCCAGGCAAACGTGTGATTTTTTTTAACCGTGTTCCTGAGTGTCAAGAGTTTCATTAATGTCTTGAAATCCTGTTCTACAGACAGAAAGTTAAACTTCTAGAAGAAAAAATCAACAGTACACCTGTTCACAAATTGGTTTTGCTGCATTATGCTTGATAAAGCATATTGCTCAGCAGTATATCTTGAAAAGTATTACCCATTTGTCTTCAAGCTGTTTAAAAAACATCAGCTTTCTGTTGCCGCTTGTCTGCGGCAAGCTCCGTTCGGTTGCTGGCTGGCCTGAGGCTATTCGCACCCCAGGGCCATTGAGCACTGACACCAATGTGAGGATGCAACAAATGGCATTTATTTAACTGCGTAACAGCCTTATATAGTCGTCTTGTCCCGTACGAACTCGCGTGATACTTGCACTTCTTGCTCCTTTCGCCACACCTACCTTTCCGTTACAACGCGAGATTTTCCGGTCGCCGTACCCTAATCTACCTACATTTCCCCCTCCCCATGCTTCAAGTCATGCGAAGTAAAGCGTATTGCTGATTCTGATGCCTTGCGTCAAAGCGTAAGCGTAACTAGCGGCGAAAACATCCTAAAATAGGAAAACCAAAACATGTTAGGAGAATAACTCTAACAACAACAGCAACAACTATTATGAGTTTGTCCCAAGAAAACCAAGACATTAGCCATCCCCAGACACTAGCTCCGATATCAGCTAGCCATTGCCATTTAACTGGATCCTTCTTAGCTATTTCTACCAAGCTATCCGCTGCCTTCTGGAGGATTACATTACGTTCCTGGAACTGTTAAAGCTAACATAAAGACTCCCGCAGCACCTTTCCAGACAGGGAAAGACAAGAACTCCCCTGCATAACAGTTCTCACCAGTTATTACCTCGCCATCATCCAGTTCCACTCTCAATGTCCGTAAGTCCCTCTTCCTTCATCGAGACAATCAACCGCCTCGTCTCTCAGGTTTCAGGAAGATGCCCATGGGTTCTAGAGTGCCAAATATGCACCACTCATATGGCTCTCTTGGGTAGATACATTTGTGAACAGTACCATTACATAATAATAATACTAACGGGTGCTGCAGACAAAAAGGGAGTATCCCTTATATCTATTTCATCCACAACGAGGGAACTATTTACAGTAATGTTCCGCCCTGGCTGGAAACGTTCCCCCCAGAGCTTTGGTCCTCGACTGTACTGTGTCTGATTATGTACCCGAGCCCAGGTTCTCCAGTAAGATTCCCCTGCAACTCCTGAGATGCAAAGTAAAAGCAAGCTAATCATGAGCGCATTGTTCAAAGCTTTTGTTTCACTCAGCAACAGTCGCCGTTCCTCATCTTTCTTGGCGCCCCGCCGCTTCACCAGACCCTCTGTGCTGTCAGGACACCTCCTTTCCGAAGGTAGAGGCTGATGTTGCTTCGGCTTCCCCCACAGGTACTCCTGCAAAACATAAAGCTCACACAGCGTACATATTACTTCGGGTTAGGATTTTGTTTTAAATCAGGGCGCAAACAGCGTGTAGGGACCCACTGTATAACATCATCCCGTTTGATGGTGGCATACCCCCTCCCGTGATGTAGCAGCTCCCAACCTGTTTCCCACTCCGCTGTCCCAGGGAACCGAACCTTTACTGGGGGGCCCACTTCTGGCACCCCTGGACCCCAATGTCGCTCAATTGGGGCACGCTCTTGGTCTCCCTGGGCAAAATGATTTAAAGAATAAAGAGGGTGATGTAAAATGTGAGATTGGTAGTTGTCAGGAATTACGTCTGGGAATCCTTCCCCCTCCCCAAGAATCTTAATTCTGTGTTTTAGCGTCTGATTAGCATGCTCTACAATGGCCTGCCCGGTAGAATTATATGGAATGCCGTGTTTGAGCGTGATACCCCACCGCTGACACCACTGACGTGTGGTATGAGCAATAAAACAGGGGCCATTATCAGTTTTGATCTCGACAGCTAGGCCTAGCCAAGCGATTGCAAGATTCCAATGTAGCTGAATGGAGCGTGCTGTTTGTTTCCGATGCGGGGTGACCACAATCATCATACTGTAAGTGTCCACTGTGACTGCCAGCCATGGCTGAGGTCTGAGTTGAGGACATAGGGTGAAGTCTGATTGCCATATGCCGTTAGGCTTCAGTCCACAGGGGTTGACCACAGCACTCCATAACGGTGAATGCTGACAGTACGGGCAGGTCACAACGACCTCTCGAGCCTGCGTGAGAGGGATGCCACAGCATTTTGCGAGCGCTCGTGCTCCAATGTGCAGAAAGCTGTGGAGATCTTTGGCTTCAGATAGTGTCCATATCTTATTCGCTGCTTTGTCCGCCATCGCGTTGCCTTCCGTAAAGGGGCCTGGATAGCGTTGATGTCTGTTAACGTGGATGATTGAACATGTTTGTTGGCGCTGCTGTAGTGCATCCTCTAGCATACAGGCTATGGCTGAACCAGTGTACCCTGCAGTAGTCATTTTTTGTGCCAATTTCCAAACGAAAATGGAGTCTGTAACGATGTTAATGTGTTGATTGGGTTCCATCTGCACTGCCAATGACACTGCCTTAGCTTCTAGGTGTTGCACGCTTGAATTGCTGTCCGTGTATGTGACCTTCCTCCATTGTTTTTCTGAGACCCATACCACAGCGGCTGTACTAGTACGCGAAGATGCATCGGTGAAATAGGTGGTCCCAGGCTTTGGAGTTGAAAGCACTCAAATCCTGATCGTGGGTTGGCAGGTCTGGAGATGCTGGAGCAACGGGTGTGACTGGCCAGGGATTATCCTTCCATGATACGTGTGCAGAGCTAGCATAATTTCGTCATCAGTTACAACTAAGGTATCCCACACCTTTCTTTTGAACGGCACATGAATCTCCTCTGGATCACGTCCAAAGTGTCGAACAGCAGCCGTTCTAACCTTTTGGAGTAGCAACGCGGTGGCTCTAATGTATGTCATATACGCGGTCGTCATTTGGTTAGAGAAAAGCCACAATAAGACTTGAGGACATCGTCCTAGCTGCTGTGTGAGGGCTCCTCCATTTTTTCCACTTGGGGTGTTTCTGGGGCCGCCAGCAGGATGTCGTCCATGTAATGAATAATCACTGCTTCAGGGAAGTGTGCACGCACAGGTGAGAGCACTTGGGCCACCACATATTGGCAAATGGTTGGTGAGTTCTTCATGCCTTGAGGAAGGACCTTCCATTGATAGCGTGTAGCTGGCTCCTCCAAATTCGTAGTTGGGACAGAGAATGCAAACCTGTGCCGGTCCTTAGGATGTAATGGGATGGAGAAGAAACAATCTTAAATATCCATTACCACAATTGGCCATCCCGAAGGGATTGCTGAGGAAAGGGGCAGGCCAGGTTGCAGTGCCCCCATGTCACACATCTGTTGGTTCACTGCTCTTAGGTCATGCAAAAGACGAAATTTACCAGACTTCTTTTTTATAACAAATATGGGTGTGTTCCAAGGGCTAAAGCTCTCCTCAAGGTGGCCTTGCTCTAACTCTCGTTGTATTATTTGCTGTGCGGCTGTAAGCTTTTCCTTGTTTAATGGCCACTGCTCCACCCAGACAGGATCATTGGTTTTCCATTGCAGCGGTATCAGTGAAACTGCTGGGGCAGTGGCCCTTAGGATAAATTTGTTACCTCTTTTTCTTGATGCTGGAAGCTGGGAGCAACATTGGTGATTTGCATCCCCAGGGCAGCAAGCACATCGCAGCCTATCAGGGACTCTGACAGATCTGTTACATAAGGTTGTGAGATGGCTTGTAGTCTGTGCCCATCAGGTTCATACAGGGTGAATTGAATGAGTTCCTTACTTTTATACGTGGAGGTGGTGCCTCCTACCCCGGCTATGTAGCCGGCGCCTTCCAACTGCCACTGCGGCGGCCATATATGGGAGGATACCACAGAAACATCTGCTCCGGAATCAAGCAACATATTCAAAGCTATAGATCCTGCCTCGGGGTGTTCGATTATTTCCATGCAAACTCGGGTGATCGGTCGTTGTTTAAAATCTAGTGCCAGGGCCACTGATGGCCCCCTATTTGGTCCTGCTTGCCCGGAGGGCTGTATGAAGGGATTCCGGGGGCAAAAACTGGGTTCTGCGGGAAGGCTGGCCCCAGGGCCTGGCCTCCCTGCCTCCCGTTTCCCTGGGTTTTTCTACAATCTCGGGCCATATGTCCTGTTCTTCCACATGCCCAACATGGCCCTGGTGCATTTCTGGTCTCATATCCTCTTTTAGTAGGACAGTGCATCTTTATGTGACCTTTTCCTCCACAGTTGTAACATCTGCCTCTAGACTGGTTATCACGGGGAAAGGCAGCTGCAACTTGCAACAGTGTCTGGACAGTTGTGTCAGAAACTTGGGACTGACGTTCCAATACAAACCTAATTATTTGTGCCACATTGGATCCTTTAGGTAAATGCTGTAATATATCTTTCACGGAGTCATTACTCTGTTGCTTTATGCACTCTATCATTACGGCAGTGTGAGCCTCCTCTGGCAAATCAGAGTCCTCTATTGCCCTTTGTAGCCGATCACAAAACACCTCAAATTGCTCCGCATTTGCCTGCTTGATTTTTGTCCAGGGAGGCTCCGATTTCACCACCCTAGCCACTTCCTCATAAGCAATTCTTGAGGCCTCTGTTGTAGCAGTTATTTCTCTAGGCCGCAAGCCTCCTGCCTGCTGTTGTGGTGTTAACATGTTCGCAGCTTTCCCCACAAGCCTGTCATAAGTGGTTCCTGCAAGTGGATGGTCTTCACTGGCGGCTGCAGCGGCAGCTAATCGGTAACACCTTGTCTGCCAGGCCTCCTTCCAGATTACCCATGAGCTTGGGGTCAGTACAGATTGTGCTAGCTGTCGTATATCTGTGGGCAACAGGCCCTGAGCATGTACGCTATCTAACAGTATCCGTGTGGAGGGATGTTTCAGCCCATGATCTTTTATGGCTTGCAACAGCGACTGCACTATCTTGGGTTCCAAGGGGACCCATTCTGCAACGCCCCCTGCCTGCACACGGACGGGAAAAACAGCAGGCATGTGTTGTAGATGGATCCCTTCCAAAGCACAGTTTTCTGCAATGATCCTCCAATTAGTCAACGGGATCTTTGGAGCCTCCCCGGTCTCTTTTCTGTCCCCTGCTTTCTCTACTCGCTGCAACACCTGTTTTTGGTGCAAAACCTCCCTCTTTATTTCCTCTAACGCCTCCACGAGTTGGTCAACTACCTCCAGGTGTGGTCGCGGCGGTTGTGGCGGTTCCCTCCCCCCCCCCGGCCTTGCACGTCCGCTGTACCGAGGCGGGGCTCCACGCTTGTTGCAAGCAGGTGGTGAGCTCCTCCACCTCCTGCCCCTTCTTTTGTTCCGGGAGGGGCAGGGTTTCTAAGTTCTGTTGCCTTTTATGGTCAGAAGGTGGGTAGGGGCAAGTCTTAGGCCACGCCCCTGAGGCTTGCGACCGACCCTCCCCCGCTTCCTCCGGCACCATCTTTATGTATGTCCCAGGGAGCCAGTCTAACGGGTCGGTCACTACCACTGGTTCCGCGGGGGGGTTACCCGCTGGTGGAGTATACTGAGGGGGCTGAACCGCGGGGTCCCGATCATGCATCTCACCCCAGGGATACAACGGCATCAGCTTATTCACCGGCCACGCCTGTACCCCGTCCTCCGGGGGGGCCAGCGGCTGAGCATTCATCTCACCCCAGGCATACATTGGACCTGAGGGCTTGGGACGCTGATCCCCCTCCCCGTGCCCACCCCCTGGCCCGGATTCCTCCCCCTCCTTCTCCGGAGGTAAGGGCTCCGTTTGCGTGTCGCGATCACTCATGTCCCGCGAACGTGTATCCAGCCCTGGTTCCCCATATAAGCACGCCCGAGCCGCATTTCATGCCGCCCGGTCCTCCCGCGCAGCCCATAGCAGCCGCAAGATAACTCCCCATGTTTTTAATTCTTTGGCAGAACCCGCTGCCATAGCTCGCTCAGTGAGTTTCATAGAGCACCGCTCCCAGGCATTCGGCTGTAAACAATCGGCCGGTTCTGCCACCGCCCCTTCTTTAATGAGGCGATCCACACACTGGACTACGTCTTTCGATTTCACAGAAATCTTAAACTCCTCGCCCAGTAACGAAATCACCTTTATCAAGGTTTCCATGGTTCGCGAACCCACTCCGACCGCCTGCGGTCCGCCAGCCCAGCAATCACGTCGGGGTCACCACTTGTTGCCGCTTGTCTGCGGCAAGCTCCGTTCGGTTGCTGGCTGGCCTGAGGCTATTCGCACCCCAGGGCCATTGAGCACTGACACCAATGTGAGGATGCAACAAATGGCGTTTATTTAACTGCGTAACAGCCTTATATAGTTGTCTTGTCCCGTACGAACTCGCGTGATACTTGCACTTCTTGCTCCTTTCGCCACACCTACCTTTCCGTTACAACGCGAGATTTTCCGGTCGCCGTACCCTAATCTGCCTACAGCTTTCTTTCCTCTTCTCTTTCTGTCCTTTGCTGTACTTTTCCAAATATCTTTGCAGTTTTTTTAGCTGTCTCAGTGCACACCAATGCAACATCAATTTGATGTTATTATCAAAGCCTTGGAAATAAAAGCTACAGCAAGGTGTTCACTGGAGATTTGATCTCTGACAAATAAGCTTGTGTCAGTGTATCTAAAAAAACCTGACTCCATACCCCTGTTTTCTTCCCAATAGGGTCTTGCCAGGGATGCAATTAAAAAAAAGAAAATCAATCTGTTCTTTGCCGTCTGATTTCTGAAGAATGGCACTGAACTGCCAGGGCGTGAAGATGTGGTATTGCAAATACAGAGAAGCCCTCGTGAATTTCACTTTCCTCACTGATCTCTAAATGAGTCTGGTTTTTAAAGCATTAGAATGAGAGGGAAAAAAGGCTGAGAGAAAGGGCAGTGGAATTTTTAACCTGACTTCTGATAATTCAAAGCATGTTGTGTATTGTTTCAAAAGTACACCATAAAAAAAAATACTTACACCCACCAGGGATGATTTATTTTCTGATTTTCAGAAGGGCTGAACATCCATCACTAGGTAGACAGCCTTAGGAATTGCAGAATATATGAAAATCAAACCTTTAAGTATTTTTTTTTCTCTTCTGAATGTGAGTTTTGGGACACAAGAGATAAAAATGTTGGTATGAAATTGATTTTGAGGTCCATGTGTTAGGCCAATTGTAAGATTCCCAAACCTGTGAAAGTTACTTTTAGGTCCCAGTGCCGCAAACATTCTCTACCCACATCATATAACTTTTACGTTTTCAGTATTCCTACTGAGGTCACCGATACTACTTGCCTTGGGAAACTTACACAAATGTTTAAGTTTCTGTAGGATGATGACTTTTGATTGCATAAGAGTAAATTCTACACTTATCTACTAGTTTCACCGCAGAAAATCAAAACCATCAAAAAGCTATACTAACTGTATAGCTGAATTTTGTAATGGACATATTGCAATTTAAAAATGACCATTTTTCAGTTCTTACACCAAAAAAGCCTCACAACTATTTTTAACAGCACAGCTAATGACCCATAACTCACTGTTGGGGCTGCTCCTAGCTTCAACTCCCTGAGCATCTCTGGGTTCAGAATCAAGACTTTGTAGGCTGGGCCCATTGCCTACAAGTTTAAAGGAAAGTAACATTCTTTCTAAGCATACTTATTGCTTTTCAAGGGGGTAATAATTTTGCTAAGTTGGTGTTGTAAGAATCTGAAATAAAACATACAATATGTCCATGTTGTTTCTTTCAATCCCATTTTGTTTAACTAGCCCCCTTTTTTTTTAGATTGCAGTACATTTGCACAGTGCTCCTTGAGCGTTTTGAATGTGTTGGCACAGCTACTTCAGAGTGAAATGACTGTAAAGGACTGAAGTCCTCCCTGAGTGTTGCGCTTGCCAAATGAGAAGTGCCATAGGTCTAAATAACTTCTGTGTCCTCCCAAACCTTGAGAAAGCTCATGAGCTGTATAGTTTAAGAAGCTCTTCTGTAGTGTGCCCTCGGAACTGTATAATAGCCAGATATTGCACACTGGGTCCGTGCCATACACCTCCTTTATCACCATGCCCCCGCAGCAGAATTTGGCAGAGTACTCTGGCAGTGGCAGACCCAGCACCTAAGTACTAGCACAGTGCTTGATAACACACATGCTTATGCTTCAGCAGTGGGTGGTAGTGTGGGGTGGGAAGGGGGAGCATAAGGTCCTGTCAGGCTCCTCTCCCTTCATCTGCCCTGTGAGAGTGAGAGAGGACTGCTGGGGTAAAGGCATGGCTGGTTGTCACCGTTATTCCTGCATGCCCTCAGCTAGAGGTTCCTATCTCACCTGAGCAATGATTTGAGATTCTCTTCCTCCTTCCCAAACCCACCAGATGAAGATAAACACCATATAAGCTCCCTTATGCCAGCTGGAGAGAGAGCTCATATGGTGTTTATCTTCTATACACACTGCAAACACATGTTTGTTTGGGGTTTTTTTTAATGTTTACAATGTACCTTTAAGTAAGCATTTCGACAACTCAAATTCTTATGACAAAAAGTGTTTACCAGGCAGGTAGAATGATACAAAATCTCCCTAAATTCAACAAAGGTTAAGTCCAGCTTTATTTATTTTATTTTATGAGTTAGATACAGTGCAACAGCAGGGCTAAGTAAAGAGACAAACAAGTAGATATGATAGGACAAAGTTGGCTTGATGTGTCTTCTTTTTTCCACTGAAACTGCAATATCTCTGAAGTTTGTAAACTTGCCAGACATTGCCACTAACATCTGAATGCTTATTGAAGGTGACATCTGGATATTTGCTGGTAACTTTCCAAATGAAATCTTCAAATCTGAAATGTCCTCAGTGTATTTAGGATTGTTTATTTTTTTAAAAGTGTCATACTTTTTATATATATATATAAACATATATATATGGTTTATGCATATGTAAGTATACATACATACAAATATATGTTTATATGTTTTATATATCCAAACATATGTAAGAACTTATTTAAGAAAGAGGGATAATTCTGAGTGTTCAGGTTTACTAAGATTTATGCATTGCTGTCCAAAACATGAGACAATGTCCTAGATGTGTTCAGATGTGCACTCTGACTCCTGGTCTACCGCAGGAGTTTGTTCTCTACTTTGAAAGTGATAAAGGCAGTCATATGCTGACAATGATTAAAACCAGCAAGAAAATGACCAGGTCAGAGCTTTCAGATGATAGTCAAAAAACTGACGTCATGTGATTACACATACCTTTAGTCACACACCAAACAAAATTCTATATACTATAAAAACAAACTTAAATCATCCTTTGCCTTAGAGAGTAAAATTTATACAGATAAGGACTGTATTTTGTTCTGTTTGTACATACACAAAATATACATAAAGAATGAGGCCAACCCTATCAGTAATAAAAGGCTCTACCTATTATTCTAATGTAGATATAATATTATTATTTACTTTTATTGAGGATTTAATTATTTTAATTTATATAGAGGACTTTCCATCACAATGAGAAACTCCAGATATGCAAATATAGGAAATAATCTTGAAATTTCCCCTCTCTCTCTCTTTATACACTGAAGCTTGACTCTACTTTCCCAAAGAATCACAGCCTCAGTCAAATCTTCTGATAATGGTTCATGTAACTCAAGATTCTGTAGCACAATCTCTGGGAAAGTTATGACTTAGACTCAAAAATGCAGGTGACCAAGGGACCTCTCAGAGCCTATAGCTGGACCTTATATCTGGACTAGTGAATGTCAGACCTCATCTGTTTCCTGAATCTAAGCGCAAAAGCAGTCACATCCGGTCTCACAGATACTCAGGGTCGCACAAGTGTAGCTTCTCTGGGAAGGAAGCCTGCCCTCAAGAGCTGGAAGTGACCATGATAAACTCTGAACAGATTGGTGGCCCCAAGACATTCTATAGAGTATTTCTCCAGTCTCTGTCCTCCTAGTTGGGACATCAGCATAGGGGAAAGAGGCAATTACTCCTATAGCTGTGACAGCTGTGTAGTTGGGATCCTTTTATACATGCTTTTGCACCATAACATGGAGCTGGAAGCTATCTGAATAAAGAAAGTCTACAACAGTGTTTTATAGAGGCAGCTTGTATAGTGTGCAATTAATCCCCTCTAGAAATATAAGTATTGGACAAATTTATTCAAGGAAGATTAGCAGTTTGTTGGCAGGACTTTTAATTAAATAATAATACTAAATAACTTGCAGTCATATTTTCTCCTGCGTCTGTAATGTATGTTTCTCTCTGTGTCAGAGACTGTGCCCTGTGCTTGTAGAGTGCCTATACAATGAGATGCCATTCCAGTGAGTTCTCTAGTCATATATCTTCCATTTCTGCAACCGTGTGAGCTCAAAGTTGACTTTTTATCCTCACAGACTTCCTAAAGTAGATGAAGAAAAGTAGTAATCAGTTAGATTGGAGTTGTCAATTCAAAGTTTCATGACCGGTGCTATTATTCATTATTCCTCACTTCCTCCATAGCTGTTATTGTAAAACTTTAAAATAAATATTTAATCTCAAGTTCTGTAAATATAAATACAATGCATGCATAAATTAATGTTTGTTAAATTAGGCCCATAATAATTGCCCTACTAGATCTGACACACAGCTAATATTCTGTCTGATAGTAGCCGGTAGCAGGAGGATACAAGAAACCCTTAAGTAAACAGCTGTGGAATAATCTGTGCACATTAAATCAGTTCTTCGTACCTAGCAGTCAGTAACTGACTTAAATCCAGTAGCATGACATGTAAAATTAATTCTGTTATTTGGGATATGATCATGCATAATGAGATGTTCTAAGTCTAGTGTCAATTGTTTTATGGTTTAATGACAGTTTTAAATTGCTTTAACTGTTTCATTTTCAACATTCCAATTTATTGAACTCCATTTCAAGGTTGATTCAGGAGATGCTTTTTTATTGCATTGCTGACTGGCTCCTGTTAGGCATTAAATCTGAGTCACAGTTCAGGAAAGGTAGATAAATGCTTACCTTCCTGTGAATATTTACTAAGCTGAACTTAGTCTGTGTGTCTTAAGCAGGGTCCCAATTTCTTTCCCCTCATCATGTTCACCTTCATCGTGAACAAGAAGTGGTGGAATAATCCAGTATCCCTTTTGGTGTTGCTAGAACAGGTACAAAGAGATGGAATGCGTGACTCGCTTGAGACTGATCTAGCAATCATGATGGTGTATCTTGCTAACTATACCGCAAAGAAGCAGCGAATAAGAAAACCAGAAATATTTGTTGTGACTTTTGCTAGCTTGTGTAAGTTACTCAAGAAAATGAATGAAAATCTTTGGTATACATCAATACTGTTGTTAAATGTTGCTTTTTGTGGGGCTCATATTGTAACATCAGGCTTGCTTGAAGCAAGTCTGTAAGACCAGATTCAATATGGAGGTACCAGAGAAGCCTACAGTAAATAAAAATCTGAATGGAAGGTTAATCAGAAGTTTATAGAACTCAGCACAGGTCAGTGCTCTGAGGAACCATTTGAAGAGGTAAAGCTTTCTCCAGTAATATTCATGCATAAAGGGGCTGCTAGGAAAACAGGGATTTCAGAAGACTCCTTCAGAGCAGCAAGTGAGAACTGGAATGCCAAAAGCAAAAAGATGATACTTTGACCCAATCAATCAGATATGTAGGTAACATGAGAAGAAGATCCCAAATCAAAAGAGGTGAGCTAAGAGTGAGTTAAATTTGGCTCAACATGTCACAGCAGCAAGAATTCACCAAACGAGGCACAGTTTAGAGGGGCACTAGAGGTAAGAAAGTCAGGAAATTAATGGTATGGTAGAAGACCCTGTGCCTGAAGCTCAGAGAACTACCAAAAACACTTTCCACTTTAACTTCCAAGAGTATGATTTACATTATGTATGGTTAGTGGAGATGCACTTAGACATATTTTGAGTTGAAAAAATAAATCCTGTGTGATATTGTATGAAGGCTGTACATCTTTTCAGCAGGTTTTATTAGCTCAGACATGGTGTGATAAGTGCTGTGGTAATGCTGCTCTTTCTTTTGTTGTTCATCCACTTCTGACTGCAGAATGAAGTAGAAACACACTTTGGAAGGTATTTGAGCTCATGTGTTTGTGAGCTACAGATTGTCCTGAAGTGGTATGAAGTGAGCAAAATGTTAGGAAGATGTTAGCAGTCTAACATCAAGGAGTAAAGTGATTATATTCACACTGACACAGCAGTCAGCATGAAGCAATGGTTCTTGGTGCCTTTCTATCTGTCTTAAGAGACTGATCTAGTTTAATGGCCAGAAATGTCAGGGGAAAAATGCACAGTAAGGAGATTTGGGAAAAAAAAAAAAATAAAAAAGAAAAAAAGAGAATTGAATTAATGGCACTGATTTACTTCACACAGAAAACAAGGACATGGAGGACTGGTGAATGTTTACAATTGAACACTACTGTGGGCAAAAAAGATTAAAAAAAAGAAAAAGGATGCAATCGCAGAACTGAAGAACTGTAGAGACATTAAAGGAGGTGGCAATAAATTGAAAAACATGGATGGTTTTCTCCCAGAAATTTCACTATGTGGGACAAAGTTTGCTTTGAGAAAATCACAGAGAAGTTGCAGCTGGTACAAATGGCCTAGAGCAAATTGAAGCTGCCATGAAAGAGTAAGCAATCTCTCCAATAGCAGGCTGCTCAAGTTGGTCATGTCCACTATTCCATGTGGCAGAGGCATGAAGGCCAGCATCAAAAGTTAAATACTAAATCACCAATGATAAGGAAGCTGTAGTTACTTAGTTATCTACCTATCAAGTGAAGGACTGCCAGGTTTGTAAGCATAATAGAGGATGGCAGATGTAGAGGGAGGCCATGATGAGGTGGCATAACAGAATGGTATGGCATTGATCTAAAGTGCTATTATTTTGAATGTAAGTATTAATTCTTCTAATTCCTTTCCTTTCGGTGCCTTAGGTTGAGCTGTCTTCTCAAACATATAGGTGTTTAAAGGGGGAGGGAACACTGATCATTCAGTCTGGTCTGTCTAGCATAGGTTAGAGAATTCCTCTTTCCAGTGGAAGATGAGAACAAATATCTTTTGGTTTTGTATGAAAAAATGTGCCTTCTAATACCAAAGCGAAGAATTTAACAATAGTGTGCATCAAAGAACTGGCAGTTCTCCTCAGTAAAAATGCTAAATACTGTTTATATTCATCTGGGCTTATTTCTTTGGTTACAGACAGAGAATAAAGAGTTATCACTGAAGGTTAAAAGACAAACTAGGAAAAAAGGAGATTATCTTGTCTTTAGAATTTCCTGAATTTTCAAACTGTTTTAAAGTTACAAGATCTAATTAGTATCATTCATACTTCATATAATCCTTTGTAGCTTCTTCAAAAGATGCCTCACTTGTTGTAGGATTTCCATGCCTTTGAGAAACTTCTGGCTGTTCTGGGAAAGAAAAAAACTGTTTATATGAAAAAGGGAATATAAAAACGAGGGAAGAGTATAATGAACCAGCTTGAAGTCTGATGATGATGACAAAATCAGAAATAAAGATGAACTAATAAAGTGAAATAGGAAGAGAGTTGGAGAAGCAATCAAAAACAAATGAATATTATCTGTTTGTAGCTCTATGTGCAGAAAATGCCCCAAAATAAGAACTGTGATATGACTGTTTATAAAATTCTACTTTAGATCTATTATCTTCCTGACCTATTCCAAAAGCTTTTTATTTCTTTTCTAAATGGTTTAAAGGTACTATTTTCAAACATAGGAAAATATGCCAACATGCATACTTCTGGTGACTTATGAAATTAATTTAATTTTTTTTACTGCAGTGCTGTTTCAGAACAGATCCTACTACCCTGCCACTGTAAAATCATTTTGCTTCATCTCATTAGACTGGAGAGTAGTCTGCTTTCATTTAGTTTAATGGCTGATGCTGATAGCATCATGTTTAAAAATATAGTGCTGAAGTCTTTATTATGTGGTTGTGTATAAAGGAATACTTTTAATGATATCTCTGATTTTGGAAAGGAACTACAACAGTAAGGATTCTACATGCAGAATAAAATAGCTTATTGTGTCCACAAATAAGGTTTCCTAGAAGTTTATAACTTAAGCATCTATCACCCTGCTGAAAAACGGCATCTTAAGAGAATTCAGAATTGTTCCAAGCTTCCCAGCCTGTATGTGGAGATTCAGCTCTTCATAAAGAAATCTGTTAGATGATCTGCAACATATTCAGCAGATAAACATAAAGAGTTTTCTCTCGTCATTGATCTTCTTGACTGGCAGATGATGTGTAAACAGAATGATTCTAGTCTGATGGCTATTATATATTTACACAAGGATGATCAAGAAGAAAGCTCCCTTTAATTAGATGGTGGGACCCTGGGGGGTCTCCTCCACACTTGATTTCCCCCAGAGCAAGTAATTTAAATCCTACGAATCCTTGAAGCTCAGTATGCCTGTTGGGCTTTGACAAGTGCCTCAGTGTCCCACAGAGGCTAAAGCAAATGCAGGTTGAATGTATTTTTTTCCCCAAAATGTGAGTGCTGTGCAGTTTTGTATCTACATTTCTAATTTCTTTTTCTGAATTTAAGGACCCGTAGATAAGACGTGCATAGTAAATAGATAAAGTGAGGTAAATTCCATGCAAAATAGCACTTTGATAGTAATTATAATAACTTCTTGACATTTTTTTTAGCATGTATTCAAATAGCTGCATACGAAAAATTTAGGCATTCAAGATCTCTGGGCCACAGAATTTTCTCATTTGTACTTTTGTAAATCATTATATCAGTTCTACCATTGTAAACTTACAGGAGTTACTCAGGACTTATAACGGTATAATAGCTGTCCCATTATTATTAACATTAAAGGATGCACTTTTTTTTTTCCCAACAGATACAATATATTCAGTAAAATCAATAACTTGGTTCTGAGAATCTAATAATGGAAAGACAGAAATAGTAAGACTCTCCAGCATACACATTGTATGTGGATATTCATTTTAGAAAGCATTTCAGAAGTTACTTAGCATAGGTGATAGAAAGGTGAACTGCATGTTGTACAATCTGTACTGCTGAAGATCTCTAATAGATCAGATAAAAGTTTCTCAGGATCAACACAGGTGAAGTTAGGACACGAATTTGAAGTAGATTGCCTCTTGCTATCTTTTCTAACTCTATTTTTCCATGCCATATGTGACTAAGCATTACATTATTCATAGACCTTGACTATGAAGGGGAGAGAAAATCCATGAAGAATCATATGTGAACACAGATGAAGTCTCAGACTTTCAGATTTGAGTCCCTATGCTTGGAACAGCACAGGGACTATTGGTGCCATTCGTCTTAAACACTCAAACATGGTCACAGTTTCCCTTAAATTGTCACAGGACTGTCTACCCAAAAGCTTAGTTATTAGCCTATAGTTCTCAAAATACAATCCCCTCGGAATCTCAAAGAATGTCTTGACTTGGAAATAATCCCAAACAGCATGAGAGACGGAAGCACCTGGAGGTGGTAAGGATAGAATGGAACAGGGAATTGAAAATTGGAGAGTCTAAATCTACTTCTTTCAAACATACTGGAACACATAATCAATGAACAGTAAGCAGAGATGTAAATTAAGCCAAATTTTGTATGGGTTTGTTTCTCAAAGTTGATCTGTTATCTAATTCTTCACTGTCAGTGAGGGGTAAACTCGTATTGAAATCTTTCCATAAAAGGGGGCACTTCTAGGTCTTACTTCTCTACTCATTTGTCTGTTTTCATCAAGCTTGTAGGGATTTACTTATCATTCAGAAAATTAATTTGAATTTGGCTGAAATCTGTAGGATGTAACAGGCAGTCACACACACAGCCTGATCATATGATTGCTCCCTGATGAATTGGGTATGAAAGCAAAGAACAAAGTAGGAATTATAGAGGGTATGGCTATATTATTAAATGAAATATGCCAGAGGCCATTTCCTGAGATGAACTGACATATAATGGCCCATGTCCATGCTAATAAAATTACCAAAAGAAGGTGCTCATAGGTAATATATATCCACAAGCAAAGTGCCTACAAGTGTGTGATAATTCCCTAAACATGTCTAGGCGTTGTTTGGAATAATGTAGGCCAAAACAATGGCAGGAACTACTTTAATAGCATAAGTGACTGAGTTCCTGTGTATAGAACTAGCCTTGTCATAATTTAATTTGTTAGTGTAGATGTAGGCAGAGTTTCCCTGATACACAGGTCCAACCTTTTTCTAAGTCGAAGGCAAAAATTTCTTTGAAAAATTTTACTTACTACAAAGCTCTTCTACTGTGTCAACTTATTTCGCTGTAAAATTTGTAGGATGTACATAAACCCACAGTTCTTCCTTCTGTCTCTTTAATTTTCTCAGCTTGCTGGTGATGGAGTCAGTGATGCCTCCTGTGTGAAACTACATAATGCAATCTGATTGTCAGCACCTTCTCCAATGCACTTTGTTGATGTTCTGCATTAGAAATATCTCCTTATATATAAGCAAACGTTAGTTCAGCTGAAATTTATCTCATTCACTGGAATTGCCAGGGCATGGAACATGTCTTTGATAGGTGTCAAATTTTGACCCTTGTATATACGTGTTGGCTTCTGTGATGTTTAAGCCGTAAGGAATTTTGATTGAACCAACCCTTTGGAGATCAGGAACTATTCCACTTATTTTATAAAATGATGGCACTTGTTTGTGTAGCAAAACTTTAACTATCATTGTACTGGCTTTTGCTATTTGGTTTTGTCATTCTTCAGGGTTTGGTTTGTCAACATGATGATCCTGACACAACAAGGGTGCCACCATTTTTAAAAAAAGCATATAAAATGAATCTTTGAGAAAAGTTGTTGTCTAGGATTAAGAAAATAAAGGAAAAATGAACTCAAAGTTGCCTAAGCAAAAATGAGAGGGAATAAATAATACAGCTTAATCAGCATTTATACCAATTTATACAAACTGAGAATATTTCATTAAAAGATAGATTGAATAGAAAGGATTTTTATTTTTTTAACATGAGCAAGCAATGATTGTCACATTGCCTTTTCATTAGCTTTCTCTAAAAACATTTGTGAATGGTAGTAATCACCTGAAACCATTTCAGAAGCTCTTGATAGAAATATTTTGGCACTAGTTTAGATATAGAAATTAATAACTTGAAGCACAGTGGGCCATGTTCCCAGCTGGTAGAAATTACCACTGCTCCAATGACCCACAAGCACAGTTTCCAGAAGGTGTTAGTAGTCCAGTAGCACTACGGTTCTCAAAAAATCATTAAGATTCATTAATGTTACTTTGGGATTAGCATGTATGAGTTTGATGCATTTATTTTCTTAATTATGGTGACATTCTATGCTTTATCCTTTCTCTAATAGGAAAAGGAGGGAAAATAACCTTGATTAAAAAGGAACACAATCACATACTGTATACTCTTCTTGAAATGTAAGTCACTTTTTGCTGCTCAAAAATGTATTAGAGAGTAATTTTTCTTCCTAATAACTAGAGAGAAACCAAATTCAATGGGAACCTATAGGAGCTATTTCCCTGAGGCTACCTAACACTGATGACTTTTTCTTTTTTTTTAACATTTTCTTTTTCTCAAAGGAAACAGGCCAGATGCTATCTGGACCACTTATTTTATGCAATCATGCATTTCACAGCCCAGTCTTATGATTTTCATTAAAACAGCCTACATCTCTGTAAAATGAGGGAAAGTCAGATTTGAGGATTGGTTAGTGGAAGCTTTGAGAAGCAGTAAACATGAACCATGGAGACGGTTGGTCATGGTTCTGTAATTGGCTGTTTCTCTTTATGTAGGCTTTATGACATGCGTGGGGCCCATAGGAACAGTGACACGTCTCATAGCAGGGTCCATACATTCTCTGAAATGTGCTGTTGTTATCCGCTGCCTCGATGGAGAACCTAGAGGGATCCCGGGCCACTGACGACAGATTTCATTAAACATTTGAGCACTGTTTCCTCCCTGTTCCCACCTGGTACTCTTCTTAAGTGGGACCTGTTTTAAAAAAAATCATCAGAGGATATGATAGTGTAGTGATGATTTGCATATGTTACTTTGAAAAGTGCTGCGCTGAAGAGCTTCTGTCGCTCTTGAATGCTTTGGGTGAAGCCTCAGCTCTTCTGGAGCTAGCAGAGTTTCCCTGTAGGTGTCAGTGGAGTCAGGATTTCATTCTCTGTTTTATGTATCATCTATATTGTGCAGTGCTATTCCTTTAAATCTTTTCTGCTGCTTTATAGTGTGAGATGTGTGGATATGCATGGATTGTCCAAAGTATGAGAACAAAACACTGATGGCCTCTTTTGGTTTGATATGAACTTATATAAATGTTTATATATTTTTTTTCTATTAAGGAATCATCACATAATTAAATGAAATTTTTAAAATTTGTCTGCATTGGGTACTAGACTAGATACATAGACTCTGGATTTTCTCTGAGCCTTAGTAATGCAATTATGAAATTCATTTGTCTTTGTACTGAAATATTCTAAAGCTTAATCAAAGGTAGGCCTCTCTTTACAACAGCCCTGTCCCTTGAGATAGGATACATAAGAAGCATTGTAAATGATATTTCATTTGACTAGGACAGGGCATTCATCCTCCTGAATTATATTCTGTTGGAAAGAAGATGATGAATTAAGTGGAATATATGCATACTTGCTGCCTCTGTTATTAATGCATAGCTGGGATAGTCCATCATCTCCACTTTTTTACAGGACATGAGAATGTGCAGAGACCCCCACAGCATATTTCTGATTTGCAAAGACAACTCAATAAGATTTTCTGCCTTTTCTCCCTTCTGAACCTGTTACTGAGATAGTACTATTCCTTCCATTAGTGTGCAATGCACAGGAAAAATATTGTCTAAAACATTGCAGCTGTTTATTGAATGAGATAAGCACATACATGCATAAGTGTGTTTCTATATGAAATTCAATATATTATGCTGATTTTAGGTAACGAGTGTTTCCAGGTGATTTACAACTCCTATCCAGAGTGGTTAGAGCTAGTTGTAACAAAAGATAACAGCTTTGTTAAACACTGCTTGGAGAGTCAGGCCGCCTGATAAGTTCTGTAAGATGATTTTAGAATTATTAAGTGTCTTAGACTGGACTGAGGCAAACCATCATTATAGTCATAAACCTATATTTTTAAGTTTAAAAAGTGTGGTTATGTGATTTAAGGCTCATCCTGCCACACACAAGGAGCATAGAGGCACAGTGACAACTGGGGGATCCCAAATAACCCCATTAGAGACAGGAGCCCCAGCTCCTGTTAGGGTTGTCCCAGGAGAGCCTCAGCCCCAGTATCCAGGTGTCACACTGGAAGGAATCATAGGCAGGAAAGGTCCTGGAGAGACCAGAGCGTGTGCATATTGTGTAGGTATGTATGTCAGTGCATGATCGCTAGCCAGCATCAATCTGGCATACCCAGTGTGTAGGCTAAGTGGTTTGGGAGCCAGTTATTGGAGTGGCCATAAATCTGGGCTGAATAGCAGGGAGACTGATGTGGTCTGAGAGTCAGCTGTTGGAGGGAACAACCGCTAGACAGGCTGAATGCTTAGGGTCAGCTACTGTCCTTAGCAGGTAGGACATATACACATAAATAATGTGGATACTCCTACATTACATGTGTATATGTTTCTCACTAATGGACCTTCACCCTGAATCACCATAGAGGGCGACAACATTAGTCCATTTGTGCCATCTGTGCTTGTATGAGTGTTTTTGTCTGTCTTAATTTGTGTGGCCAGCTGTGCATGTGTGTGTATATTGGATACAGCGTGACTGTGCTTATTGGGACTTGTGCTCAGCCTCACTACTGACTGAACCTGGGGACATGGATCTGCAGCTGCCTCATCTCTTTCTGCCTACTGGATTCAGAAACTCCTCAAAAAAATATCTTGATATTAGCTGGATGTGTCACTTAAATGCATTTGACATCCGTAATATGTTGGGTGAGGAACTGGCTGACAGGTCGGGTTCAAAGAGTTATAGTAAATGGGATTACATCAGGCTGGTGGCCAGTGGGGTTCCCAAGGGCTCAATTGTAGGGCCAGTGATCTTTAATGTTTTTATAAATGATCTGGACACAGCAATCAAATGTACTTTAAGTAAATTTGCTGATGATACTAAATTAGGAGGAGCTGTGGACTTCCTCGAATATAGAGAGGACTTACAGGGAGCTCTGGATAGACTGGAGAGCTGGGCAATCACCAACCATAGAAAATTTAACAAAAGCAAGTGCAGGATTCTTCACCTGGGGTGGGGTAATGCTGGTTATGCATATAAACTGAGGGATAAGAGGCTGAAGGGCAGCCCTGTGGAAAGTGATATGGGGGTTTGTGTTGCTGGGAAGTTGAATATGAGTCAACAGTGTGCCCTGGCAGCCAAAAGGGTCAACCATGTCCTGGGGTGCATCAAGCACAACATAACTAGCCTGTCAAGGGAGGTGATTGTCCCACTCTACACTGCACTGGTGTGGCCCTACCTCAAGTACTGTGTGCAGTTTTGGGTGCCTCAATATAAGAAGGACATCAAAGTATTAGAGTGTGTCCAGAGAATGGCGACCAAGATGATGAAAAGTCTCAAGGGCAAAACTTATGAGAAGCAGCTGAGGTCACATGGTTTGTTCAGCTTAGAGAAGAGAAGGCTGGAGGGTGACCTCATGGCAGTCTACAACTTCCTCAAGGGGGGGCGGCGAAGGGGGAGGTGCTGATCTCTCTCTGGTGACCAGAGATAGGACATGAGTAAATGGAATGAAGCTGTGTCAGGGGAAGTTCAGATGGGACATTAGGAAAAGGTTCTCCACTGAGAGGGTGGTCAGTCGCTGGAACAGGCTCCCCTGGTAAGTGGTCAGGGCACCAAGCCTGTCAGAGTTCATGGAGCATCTGGACGATGCTCTTAGTCATATGGATTAATTTTAGGTAGTCCTGTGAGGAATAGCGTGTTGGACTTGATGATATTTATGGGTCTCTTCCAACTTGAGATATTCTATGATTCTAATAAACAAACACACAGAAGTTAAAGAATCATTTCGAGCCCCACACCAGACACTTTTACTGGGCACTCAATACTTTTTCTCCCTTCATCTTCTGCACCCTCATCACACGTTTCCCACAAGGTCTCCTAACATCAATCCATAACAGGGCATGAGCCTTCTCTATGAAGAAGACTAGAGAAGAGTAAGGAAAAGCTGAAGTTCATCAGAAATTTTCAGCTACAGGATGGACTGCATGACATATTGCAGACAAATGGGAGCTCACTCTGCTGGCATTTATCTCTGGACAAGATGAAAGTGGTTGGTTGCATAGCACAACCTAACTTGCCTCTTTGCTTTATTTGTTATTTTCTATTAAAGAGAAATAATCTGATATCCTCACAGATCATGGAATTAAGAACCATCTGCACACAAAAAGAGTGAAGGAAACATTTCATTTCAACTTATTTGCATGTCAGTAGATGAAGCCTTGTGTCAGGATACTAGGACAGGATTTAGGCAACCTCGTTTCAGTTCCCCGTTCTTGCAGAAACTTCTCACAAGATCATGGGTGTGGTCACCATGGAGTGGTTTTAATCTTTCTTCTGGCTCTTAGAAATCTAGGTTTCAAAGTTTTGAGGAAAGGCCATCTTTCTCAGTGGTCAAGATAATTTATTTTTCTGCTTGAGCAAAAACATAATTTCATATCAGCAGCTGCCTAATGAATGGCAAAGTAATCTTGATATGGTGTTGATATTCATTACCATCTAAAGCAATTCCTACACTAGGGCTAGTTTGTGATAGCAGATTTCAGCTATTCTCTATTTCAGCAGTGCTGTGCTTTGCACTGGTCTAAATAATCTTCTTTCTTACCTTCCTCAAGCATCTGTACCACCAGTCATGCTACAGTTTTGCCAGTGTACTTACTGTGTCTATGTGTGAGAAGCATCTGCTCACCCAGGCGTGTTGAATGGGGATCATATTTCTGCACACCCCCAATTGTTGAAAATGGGCTGGCAGGAGGCTGTAACCTGCCCTGAATCTCTTCAGCCATCTGGTGCTTGCTGGCTTTGTAATCCCAGATCACGCTAAGATTTATAACAAAAACATTGGCTTTACAGATAAAAACAATTGACAGCAGTGTCTTTTTGCACAGGAATGCAAAAATCAGAGAGCATAGTTTCTTTCTGCTGACAGCTTCCTCCAGCCCCATCTGGCATTCTCTGTGCTGTGATTGAACCCATGTACCATTAGAGGCAGTGACACATGCTAACAGTTGCTATAGCTTGTGGTCCAAATAAAACTAGCAAAATCTTTCCTGAATAGTAACTTTGTTCTGCTTGAACATCTTCTACTTATCTGCTGAAAGTTTCCTCCCTTTCTGTGTTTTAAATACATTTCTTTTTTTTTCTTTTTTTCAACAATTGCATGATGAGTTTAATTACAGCAGACAGGTAAGTAGGAGTTTCAGTAGGATTTCATTTTGTAGAATTTTTAAGTGAGTTACTTTGGACATTGTTTCATTATATTATGGAAGGTTCTGTTTCCAGGAACTAGCAACTAAAGTGATTATCCTTTGAGGTGAAAAAAACCCTCACCTTCTCTCTTCTTTTTTTTCATCTATTTAAATTAGAGTTTTACAGATTTTTAACAAAAAATCTGATATCTTCATATATATTTCTTCAGCTTAATCATTACTGAGTACATGACCCCGATAACAGATCAGTTTAATTTCTGCAATTTTTATTCTATCCTAGGTAAAAAGCCAGATGTAACACAAATTCTTTGCAGGATAATCTATTATCCTGCAAACTCTTCCTGATATCCGTGAAAAAGGATTTTTATATTGCTGTTTATATGCCACTTCCTGATGAGCCTCAGATACACTGAAGATGCTAATGTGTGACTCCTGCTTAGGATTAGTCCATTTGTTTCATATGAGAAAAGACTGAAATTGCCTGACCTATTTTTATTAACTTTCTTTCTCACTTAACTGTAAGCAACTTTTCTCCTTTTCTTTTTTCTCTTTCCCCTTCCTATTCCTCCACATCTAGCTATCAATTTACAACTGTTGCAGGGCCACCATTTCTCAGAATATGTAACGATGGGTGGTGTTTAATCAAAAAGCAAATAATAAAGGGAACAAAGCCTTCAAAATCAAGCTTTCCTGATAAAAGCCAGGTGAAAAAAAATCTGTCATGGCACACTATAAAATGTAGGTGTTCTACAGAGTGGATGTTCAATCAGCGTAACAGCGATTCTCTTGCAGAGAGGATGATTTCTCCTGCAGCAGTGATGCTAACCCAGAGCCTGGCAGACCTGAACTCACATATCTGTTTTGACCTTCCCTTCTGTGACTGCTGGCAAGTCATTTGTCCATTCTGTTCCTTTGCTCTCTATGAATGTGTTTTGATTTTTTTTGGTTTTGGTGTTTTTGGGTTTTTTTAAATGGAAAAGAAGTTGGAAAGCTATACCTTGGCCCCACAGTGACAGCTTTTGCTGTTACTCTGCACTACACTGAACACAATCATTGTGGGGGGGATACTACTTTTCTTTGACCTGACATTTCATTTCATCAGCTATGATGGACTTGATACCTACAAACCTTGTGTTTTCCACAAGCCTTTGATGACAGATAATTACAGTAACTTAGAAAACTTAGTCAAATCAAAACATTCTTCAGTCAGCTAAAGAAAGACATCACAGGGAAAAAAAGGGTTAAACAAGAAATGGGTCTCTCACACTGCAATTTTTCCTGTCAATGCACCTTTGCTCAATTATCTTTGTTTCTGGGTTGAAGAAGAGACTTTGCTTCATACAGTTGTTTTAACATGGCCTCTGTGTGCATCTGTCAGTGCTTCAGAAAAGGAAAGAGTAAATTTTGGAGTTTTGCAGTAGACTTGTTTAGGAAGAATTAATACAGTGAAGTCATTGTGTTAATCTTTTTTTTGCAGGGTTTGTAAGTACACATTCACTACCAATACAAGAGAAATATATTGGGCTTCATTTCTGGAGGTGAAATCTCAGGTGAATTTAATGACTTCAGTAGGTTTTTTTTTGCAGTGTAAAGAGCTAGAAGACCAATTAGCATCAGTATGACAAAGATAAGTCATGTTGATGTGTTATAAGGTATGTGATGAGACAACACTTTATAAAGAGAGGCTTTATTTCTATGCCTACTTTAACCTCTACATTTGTATTTGTATTTAATGCAATTATATATTGCTCAGAATCAACCACTCCCTATTTAAGGGTCTAACTGCCTGCAATAGAAAGATGTTCAAGACAGATTGTTGGTATCTGTTGCCAAACTTGCAATGGTTTTGAACATAAGTTGTAAAAGTTCAAGTGCTAGAAGTGTTAGTGTGATGTTCACTACTAATACTGCAGGATACACAGGATGAATCACCTTACTCTGACTGAAAGCACTACAGTGATAACAATAGCCTCAGTAAAGTAAGAATGTGTTTTAACTTATTGTCACTTGACTAAGCTGATATCATAGGCTTTCTCCTCTGCATTTGTTAGAGGAAAGTTATTTGATTTTTTTTCCACAGATAGCCTGTGTGGAGAAATGTATATGTAGAGAAATACCTCATAGTGTCCTTCACTATGTTTTGTTCAGCGCTCAAGATGCATGCAATATTACTGCCTGTGAATGTGAAGAGGTGAAAATGCATAAACTTCACTGATTTCTATCTTTACCTTATGAAAATGTGGCATCTGAAATCCATTGCCTATTTTTCTATACATATATATAGAAAGTGTATGTGTTAAATATATACCATATTTCTATAGTGAAAGACATAGTTGAATCTTTTGTTTGCATGTTATCCTTTCTGTTGGCTGTATTATTAGTAACATAGATTACAGTTTATTCCTTAGACTTCCAGAAATGAGGGAGACTTGGGAAGTACACAAATACTCGAGTGTGTCACAAGAACAAAACTAGCCATTGAGGTTCATTCATGTAATATTTTCTACTATATATGGCAAATTGGGGAGTTAGTGATTATTTTTTTTAATCTTTGACAACTTGCTACAGCCCTATCAGGTTTTAACAGATGTTGGATCTTAAAATAAGCTCAAATAAAACTAGAATTCTACTGTGCTTAAAACAATAGTGTTTCTATTAATTTTTGCCACATGGTGATTATCCCAAGGGGAAGAAATGAAAACATGGTATATAATCTTTTTTATCTACCACACCTGACAGAATCAAAAATGAGCAGTTGGTTTGCAGCAGCTGAAACATGAAAACCTGTTCTTTTCAATTCCTTTGCAGCTTGTTTTATATCAAAAGTGACATACCATACCAAGTGTGAGAAACAAGTTACTAGGGTTACGGAAGAATGACCATAGAGGAATGCCCTTTGACGGAAAAATTGTAATTATGCTGCAGAGAATCCCAGATATTAAGAATGGTAGTTGAGAGATGGAAGCTGAAGTGTAAGGTATATATCACTTGACAGATAACACTTCCAACAGTACAGTTCATGTATGTGATCTTAAATTCTGATGGCTTCCACACAAAGCTTCATTTAGAGTTTTGCTTATCAATGCAGCTGAACGCACAGCATTGATAAAGCCAAATAAAACCAAATGGCACTTTGGAGTGCCACAGAGGAGGTGAACACATACACCTAGAAAACCCTATCACAGATTGAAAACTTATCTTTCCAAGAAATCCAACTTGAACCGATAGTAATATTTAGAACCAAAATGCTCACACAATTTAAAATCTGTGAGCCAAATCCTATTTTGGCAAAGATTCATTCAAGCAATCTTTAGCACAGGTAGTGAAAAAGCTAGAAAATGTCACCTTTTAATTTGATCTTTGTGAAATGTTTAACAGTTTCAGAAAACTAACACAAGCTAAAGCGTCATAAGACACAATTGAACTTGGATTTTTTTCCCATCCACAGATGCAGAAAACTTGATAGCACAGAAGTACCTGAGGCACAGGTATATAATCCAAGAATTTTCTAATAGGAGATTTCAGTAAATCCTACAGCACCCAGGTTAGGCAGAATGGGAATGATGGCCTGAGGATATTTTTTACTTTTTGGGGTTGATAATTCAGAAATTTAAAGTGATTTGGATTAAAATAAAAATGGTGTCAAATGTTTGTGCTTAATTACCCCACATAACAGAATGGACTCAAATGTGATTGGTTGTCTTTAGCAAGGTTATAAATAGTCTTACATGAGACAAATAAATGACAAATCTTTAAATATAGACAAACTAAAATTAAAACTATTAGTGCTTATAATAAATATCTGTGTTAGGACAAAAAAATAACCACATAGCAATACTGTCACAGTCACAACAATATGAAATTTCAAAAACTGTCAAAACAAATGCAAGCACAAAGCTTTCCAAAAATCTTTATGTTCTGGCAAAACTTTGAAGTGATATATTTCTTATGATTTTGTGTGAGGCAATCTCATTGTTCTTTAGCCTATATTTTGTTGAGAACTTCAGGAAAAAATGACTATATTTTTACACAGAATCAAAATTTCAATATCTAAGAGGTTTTTGTTGTTTTGGGGGGGTTTGGTGAGTTTTGTTTAGTTTTTCCCCACTCAGTACTTTAAATACTACACTTATGAGAGCCTGAACTTTAATTTAAAAAAATATAAGAATTCTCCGACTCTAATTTGTAAAGGGAAATTTTTTAGAAAAATATCAGCAGGAAGTACTTTAGACTTAAGGCATTATGAATAGAGCAATACTCTTATTTTTATCTAGTCTTTCATATCATGTTTTCTGCCTTATGATTCAGAGTACTGCAAAATCAAAATTAGAAAGTTAACGTTTTGAACGCAGTAGAAAACAGAAGTGAATGTATATCAAAATACCTTTTATTTGATGGATTTTTATTTTTCAAGAACATACTTTGTGGTATAGTGGAAAGAGACAGAAAATGAGCTAATCATTCCTAATTCGGAACCTGTACCTTTGTTACTGTCTTCAGTTGTAGGATCACTGAATTCACAACTCAAAAAAGTAAGTAAGTTTAATGTACACAGAGCAGATTTCAGCTGCGGAATGAGCATACCCACACAGAAGCTAGCCAAATGTATGCCTTTCATATTGTATGAAAATTATATACGCATGTAAGATATGATATAATGCATATTTTACATGTATTTACCTAATTATCTGCATCTGGTGCAACTGGGATTCATTCCAGGACAAGGAAACAAAGCAGAATGGCACTGCTGGATGATCCACCCAGTGAGCAGAAAAAGGTAAACATCTGTTCTTCTTTCCTGGTCCTCTTTATAGTCATTGATCTGACTGATTAACAGATCCTACCACCTCCCTTTAAAGCAAAAGCATGGTAAAAATGGGTTTGATTCCCCCATAAAGGTCCATCCTCTTGTGTTGTAATAGGATCCTGTATATCTTATTACTAGGCTCCTCATAAGGATCAAATTTTAATATGTTTTTAAAATTTACATGTAACCTTCAGGAGACCTGGGGATGTGCCATGTAAGCCTGCCTGCCTGCTGCAATGCGCAGCCACAAGATTTACTTCAAGACTGACCCAGTGTAAGCATAAGACCTGTTCATGAATAAAAGAAATTTGAGCAAGGTAAGACAAAAGAAGAGGACAGAGCTCTAAAAAGTGAGTGCTACTGTATAGTCTTATTGGAATTGAAGTTATGACCTTGCCTTTATCACCAGCAAAACTACACATCTGGGGCTCAGGATAGTAAAAAACATTCCAGGCCAGAGGTCATAATCGGCATGACCTCCTTTTATTCAAGGAGGAAAAAGTCATCTTATGAAGGAGATGAAACTTACTGATACACACAAATTTTCCTAGGAATTTGTTAAATGTTTTAGCAGTTTCTACTCAGACGAGAGGCATGGCTGTGTTTTTTTTTTTTCGAACCTTACCCTTCTAACTAAACAAACTAAACATATGAAGTTGAAACAAAAGACCATATTACAAAACAACAAAAGTTCCAAATAAAAAACCAGAAATGTTTACCAAGAAACTACTTCAGTAAAGAAAGTACATGCCTGCCTTTGCCTGGGAAGATGATCCATACATGAAATATATCCCTTAGCATATGCCTGCAAGAAACAGTCGCTGTGGATAGTAGGTAAAAACCTAATCAGAAAAGAATAAGATAGAGTACTCAAAATTTGCCTCATATGTTTAAATGTAATATTTTTTATTTTGTTGTACTTTTTAAGAAACAAGTTAGCTTTCAATAGGCATATAATTTAATTTAATAACATGTAGTCAGGCAGGATTGTTATGACATTTCCAGCAAAAAACTGCTACATAAGAGGTTTTTAAGGCCCAAAGAGACCTTTAGCTAATCTAGCCTGACCTCCTCAGTATCATAGGCCATTAAAATTGTTATCGGTTTATGTTAGGGCAAAAGCATGGTCAGTTCAAAAGACAATAAAAAGTTCTACATTAATGAACTACGAAGAAGGTCAGTCACATAAATTGGAGAAGAATGGCTGTAAATATTAAAAATTTAAAAATGAATATCCTGTCTAAAAATAAGAAGGCTGAATATAGGCTAAGTCAGTGTCTATTCATAGTAACATACATCCTGATTTTAAACACCTCAAGGACAATGAATTTCAATTTCACTTACTTCTTCAGCCTTTTTATACATCCCATAAATTTTTTCCATAAGGCTCTGAAATCTGCAAGTTTGTCTTATACTTTTTGTGTTTAGTGCTCATGTTACATGCAGAAAAACATTAATCTTACATGAACAGTACTGTTCAAACTAAGGAATGATAGTTTATGTCTATAAAATAAAAAGTTTTATCATTAAGTAGAATAATTGTTACATATGTTACATATGGAATCTCTTTAACATGGCATGTATGAAGTTCAATTTTTTACTTCATCTTCCCTCCCCAAATTTTTTCAATTACATTAATAACATTTGACTTTCCCATTTTGAATGATGTTAGTATATCTGGTTTACAGAGAAACATGAATTTAACCGCTTCAGTTTGTAACTTCCTCAGTGACCTATTAATGGGTCCATCTAAACTGTTGAAGAAGTGGCTGGACAACAAGAAAAAAAGTCTTTTAAATATATAATGGATTTGACATATGTTAAGGGAACTACAGCATATATATAGACATTCAGGTAGTCACCAAAATGCATGTGAATGAACTCACATTTTCTTATAGATAAATCACAGCAGATCTGATAGCTCAGAACATCTGTATATATAGTCTGTAGAGTCAGTAATATCAGCTCAATGTCCAAAGAAGCATAAACTAGTTCCTTCCTTCTCTCGTAAAGAAGAATCACGAACAAGCTATCAAAATTATGAAGCTTGAAATAATTCATGCTGAATTTTTTTTTTTGTTCAGAAGCTTTATATTCAGTTGTTTTTTCATTGGCAAACTGAGAATATTTTGAAAATTGCTGAATCAGGACCAAAACTCTGTTATGAACGATTCCTGATAGTAATATTCACAGTACTGGTACTTTTCCTAACTATTTGTTAGTGCGTAGCTTACTTTTCCTGCAACAGCTTATCTGTCGCTGACTCTGTCACTGTTTAAGGCTGGGTGGGCAGTTAAATGGATGGCAAACACTTTCTATCAACCTTCTCCTTCCCCAGAGGGGAAAGAAAAAGAGAAAAGGGAGAGAGACTTATTGGTTGGAAAGTTAAAAAAAGTTTTAATGAACAATAACAATGAAAAGAAAGAATATAATAAATAATGAACTATATACAAAACCACTACCTAGCTCCCCCTGATGACAACCACGTCCCCGCTGACACTGCAGGGCAGGCTCTGGGCAGTCCCGGAGCACACGTGGCAGCAGGCGGGAACCGGGTTCAGGAGCAAAGGCAGGAGCACAGACAGAGCCCTCCCAGGATGTCGGCCATAGGGGAAGAGAGTGCAACCCTCGTGGTCCCCCAGCTTTAAACTGAGTATCATGTGGGTGGGATGGAATACCCTGTTGGTCAGGTTTGGGTCACCTGTCCTGTCTGCTCCTCCCCACAGGTGCGACACTTTACTGTCCTTTCCTCTGTGGGACAAAGAGACTCAACAGGGACCCTAGTTCCCACAGCAATAAGCACGTACAGTCAACTTCAGGAAGTAAAGTCACTTAAAAGAAACTTAACTGAAAAGTCTGCTCTAGTCCAAACCAGGACAGACTCTCAGTTAGAAAATACATGGCCTCACAGGCCAAAGGGCTTTTGTCATAGTTCATACAGTATGAATGAGTGTGAACAAAGCCACTCTCGGTTTAATCACTATAAGTTTGTATTTTAGCTCCCAAGGGAAAAAACTATCCTGAGTACAAATCATACAAACAGCCTCCCTAATATTCATGGTTCTTGGAGGTTCTCTGTGGTTGAAGTGGTATGGGAGTATAAAGCAATGAAGCACATCATTTTATACTCATCAAAACATGTTACGTCCCTTATTGGTCACTGCTGTCAGAGCTCTGTGGTAGAGATGCTCAAAGTGCTGTGCTGCTGAGATTGTGATTAACGGCAGTTATCAACTTCGATTCTCAAAGTGACATAAAACTGATGGTAATCAGTGTTTATCTAACCACTGATGTATGACACATAAAAAGCGGGGAAAATGTTAATGCATGCTGAGCGTCATTAGTAGCTTAAACTTTAAAAAGCATTTGTGGTATATTATATTTTGTGATGGGTTAATGATAGTGCTTTATGCTCCTTTAGCAAGTCATTTGAATATTTTACCCCCATGTAAATGAGTGGCATTTCATAGCTTAACCTATTACTATGTCAGAGGTCGAAAGGCTACAGTGAATGACAAAAAGCCGGAGCTGCTGACCATAGGAAGCACTGAGGACACCGTCACAGAACTTCTCTTTCTTCACCCCCACCTCTGTCATTTATCTCACTGCAGTCGATAACCTAGAAGCATTTATTCCTGGTCCAATTTCACTTCTACTCAGGTGTTTGAGCTTGATTTCAATTCATGCTTGCAGGCGAATCTATCTGGTTTTAATTTTAATCAAATATAAGAAGGAATTACGAATAAAATAAATGGCTTAGCAAGCAAGGCAAAGGGATTTTTTTTTTTTCCCTATTGATTTGCAAGATTAATTAAGAGCTTTGTAAAATAAAATGAGGCCCAACATAAATACAACAAAAATATCATCTGTAACTTTTTGAATAACTGATTGGAAGATGAATTCACAAACCCAGATAAATAATTCTCTGCAAAGTCTATCATCATTCAACTAAAATGATCAAATATGCTAAATAACAGATGTGCTCTTGCTTTCCTCTGTTGAAGTAACAAAATTTGCATTCGTTTTGCTAGAAACAGAAATGTCACAAGCTGCACAGCCAAAAATGTGGTTATACTAGTCCAAAGGCCAGCAAAATAGTTAATTCAAGACAGAAACTGAAGCACAACGAAAGCATCGGCTAGTACAACTGATAGCCCAGGAAGCAGGCCAAATGTCTCTGTCCTTGACTATATATAAAAAGAAATCTATACATGATATATGTAAAGATAAAATTCCTGCATATTTAATTGCAAGATCCTGATCCAAGACAATGTTGCCAGGAAACAATTCTCAGAATAAATGGAGATTTCCATATCTGAGGGATCAGTCCTATTGCTGCCATGGAAACAAAAAGAAGAAATCCCATGTGAGGTTTTAAAATGCATGTTGGTGACAGCAGGGATAAAGGAAAAGTTAGAACAAACCAAAGTATTGAGTACAAAGGACTTGAGTATTATATGCAAAACGTCATTGAGCCCCTGCTCTTTTCACTTTTTCCTCAATTTAGTAAGACTTAATTAGTAAATTATTAGAACATTTCTGAATTTAAACACAATAGATATAATGCCCCAGCTGCTTTGCTTCATGTATTTGGTATTTCGCAGGACTGCATATCCATGCTGAGTAAGGGTGAGATTTTCAGAGACATATGACATAACAAAAACAACAGGGGTAACAGCTATCACTGTCAGGTAACACTTTTAACACTGTTAGTTGTTAGGCAGCTAACTATGCTATGTATCCATGAACTCCTGTCCCTAAGCAATCATTTTTCCTTTATTTTTCAACAAAGCTGCCTCTGGAGTGGGGTGGTCCCATGTTACAGTTGCAGCAGCTGGATCCAGGTTCAGAACCCCTTTACAGATGTCCCCTCTAGCAGCAGTCTGTCTCTTCCTATTTAAGAGCATTGTTTCCTCTTTTTTTCTGCACCAGCAAGCATCCTTTTTCAATGACACCTGCTTTCCTTCTCCCTTCTTTAAGTGGCAGGCCAAAGGGAGGACCTGTTACGTATTGTAACCATTAGCAGCAGACCTTGACTGCTCAGAGTCCGTGACAGTCTGTTAGAAGTTCAGTGGGTACCTTTTAGACACACACAGCCATACCGGCTGCCTTTAAGTGGCATAATTGGGTCAGAAAGGAGCAAAACCAAAGCATCCTCCCCGTGGAAAAGTCATCACTTCTACAGCTGATGGAACCAACTCCCTGGCTCCTGCACAGGGAATATTTCAGAAGCAGAGTATGGGAGAGGGATGGGGTACTGCTGTTTGGGCAGGTCATAAGTTTCTGTATGTTAGCACATCAGTGGCATGTTACCTCCCCCTGAGGTGAATATTAACTGGTCAACAGAACTGGAAGATGATTCATAGCTCCCTGATAGCTAATCAGTGCTTCTTGTGTCAAGCAAGATCACAGGTGCAGGGGAGAAACTATTGCTTTTGTGCATTCCCAAGGCAACACATCATCAGAACAAGCAGTAGAGGAAGTCAGGGCACTTCAAACGCCTTAGTGTTTATGAGGCCACATTTTCTTCCCTGACTGCGCTCTTGTTCACTGATGGAAGGAACAGTGACTGCACATAGTGATAGCAAATCTTTCCCTGTAGCAAAATGAAGATTCAGCCGCAGAAAACAAGTTGGTCCAGGGCGAGATGTATAGATGTTAGAAAAGCTTCCAAAGAGCATTTCCATCTTGAAACCTGTTGTGGTAAACTGCATAGGCCCATGTAACTCAATAATCTTGAGCAGCATGATATCCTTTGTGTGCAGGTATGATTTACATTATCCTGGATAAGACTCTGGCTCAACAGTCTACTGTGTAATTCCATAATCTAAACATGAATTGGTTGCATATATCTAAACTTCTATTATTTTTTGCTTGGCTTTTGATTCAGTTAAGCCGTGTGGACTCTACATGCAGCATGTAGACCCATAATAATGGTGACACAATCATTTGGAAAATGACAGTACAGAATTTTGTTCAGTGAGATTTGTGGGCATTTTTTGCTTATCTCATACCTGTTAATATTTGCAGTATATAAAAGTTAGTTTTATTCCATTTGGAACCTCTGTCAATCCAGAAAAATCACAAAAATATAAATCTGAGAATAGCTTCAATAGTAACATTGTCCATCCCCTGTACCTGCTAAGACCAAATATATCTGTGGCATTTCAGATATGTTCATCTAATGTAGTCATGACATTTTCAGGAAATCCATACCAGTGTTTTACTGCTATGAAGATTGTTTTTTTTTTATCTAACCTGAATGACCTTTTGTCATGAATCGGTAAGGTTCCCCTGGAGGGCGTGGTCACCAGATACGATTGATCAGATCGCAGCCCTCCTCGGTCAGCCCTGCCCAGCCGGCACGGGTCAGAGCCCCCTAAAAACTCCATGGTCAGCCCCCACCCACCTGTGGGCTGGAGCCCCCTAAAAACTCCACAGTCAGCCCCACCCGTATGGGTTAGAGCCCCCTAAAAATAATTTCCCCCTCTTCCCTCCCAGTGCACTCAGGAGCAGGGATTCCCCTCCCCTATGAAAGGGTTCTTAATTGATCCTTGAGACAAAGATAAAGCACAAACGAGGCACGGTATTGATTCACACTTGGCTAAGTTTACATGGAGAATGATATTCTATAAGTGGATAATGATATTTTGTGAAAGAGGAGGAAAGACATGGAAAAGAAACCAAGAGACAGAAGGAAGAATAAGCTGAGATTACTGACAGTATAGCAAGGATAGGATAGTCACCACCCAGGATCCAGCAGCGTCCCACAGGTCCTCTGTTTGTCTTCAGTGTGCAGTCTTCTGGTGGTGGTCCAGCACCGTACCTCGGGGGTGGTCTTCTTTTATATCATGTAAGTGCGTCTTGTTGTCTCAGCGACGGTGGACGTCAATGCCTGTTCTTTGTGTGATTACAGTTCAGCACATGTGAATACATCCCATGCGCTGTTCACGCACCTTAGGTCTCGCTTATCACTCAGCCCTCGCTACAGTAAACAGGATGTTCTTGGTAGGCTGCTCGCTCAACCCGGATGAGGGTCGGTAACTGATAAGCAGAAGAATGGTGTGCTGCATCCATCATCTTGTTTGTCAAGCTAGCGCTCGCAAGCAAACTTGGAGACAATCGCTTTTCATTTCAGTCTCTCACACTTTTGCTGCAGTTTAATCCCAAGTCTTCTCATTCTATTCATCACAGACATGGAACCACATGTTTATAGAGGGCCGTTCAGGAAGGTCAGAGAGGACACCCTTCTTTACAGGAGGTTGTCGTGTATCTGAAAAAATGTTGTGATGACTTTTCTTCCCCCTCTTCAGTCTATCCTTTTCTAGATCAAGTAGTTGTTGTGGGTTTTTTTCCCTTTCTACCTACATCACACTTTTTCAGCATGTATTCATTCTTATTCCTCTTCTCAGTACTCTCTTTAAGTCATCTACTTCTTTCCCAGCCTGGGATTCCCAAGGCTGAACTCAGTACTTTCCCCAGTGACCAAAATCTTACAAACTTGTGTAGTAAAACAGATGGATCATTTTCTGTTTTTCAGAGGCAATATATTCCTTGTTTGTGTATTTGAGTATGACTTCTGCCTTTTTTGTTACAGCATCACCTTCTTGATGCCTGCTCAGCTTTGTGACACTGTAACGTCTGGTTCCTCTTCAGAAGTATGACCAGTTGTCCCATATCCTGCATATTTGCAGATGATTATTTCCACCTACATTCTCTGGATGTTCCCTGAAGATGTCTGCTTTTGGTTTACTGTTATGCTTTTACCCCTGTCGAAGGGTCTCTCCCCTGCCCCTCATCTTTACCTTCCTAATTAGCTCCTTCACACTGATTGGTGACAACACCCAGATTGGTTTCTCTGGTTTTTATACCAAAAAGTCACCACTGATGAGTAATACGAACTTGCTAGATAGCATTTGGCCTCCTTTATTTTGTTTTTCAGCAGATGCCTCTGTAGTTGAATCTCATTTAACAAGAGGAGAATGAGTCAGGCAGATTTAAGCTTTTTCAGCTGAGACTGTTGTCAGGGAAATATCAGCTTTATGCTTTAGTATGCAGGCTAGAAAAATCCCTGTCTAGTAAATTTGATAAATAAAAGTCACTCATCTCACTACAGCGGTCTGCTGCCCTGAAGGAAGCAATACTTTAGATTAATGAATTAATATTTTGAATGTGCATCATATTTATAAAGTCACAAGATGCATAAAATGTATCTTACGCCATATTCATCTAACACAAATGGTATAGTTCATTAAACAATGACATAAAAGACCGCCATCTGTTGATTCAGAACTTTGGTTCTAGTCTGATATTTTCATTATGAGAATTTTCAAGTGAAAGGAGTTAGTTTTTTCCCTGAAAATTCTTACAATTGCCTTTCTATGGAGCAAATGCAAAAATTACACTCATTATAACATTTTAAAAATAAAATACTGTTAGAAAAAGTAAAATTTCATGCAACAAATTAATTCATATTATTCCATATCAAAAAGAATGATGTTTTTCACGTATCACTAGTAAAATCTAAGTATTCTGCAGGACCTCTGGACCGCACAAGATGAAGTAACACTATTTAATCTCTTTTACATTTAAAACATTACATCTTTTACATTGCAAAACCTTAGCTTAATAAAACAAATTAAATTAAAATGAATTCTGTTTAAAAATATTTCAGGGTAAAAAAAGTTAATGGTCAAAGTGGGGCAAAATAAATGAGCAGAATCAAAATTGTTTGTTGAAAAATTAGTCTTGCTACATATAATGAAATAAAATTAAATGTAAAGCAAAGAAACCCAGAAGAATAGTTGAAAAAGAATGGCAGAGTGTGACTTCAAGGGATTCTGTTTTGTTTTGCTTTCTTTTTGCCCTTTTATAAAGATTAGTGACTGAATCTTAAACCTGTTCTTTAATTTTGGTGTTGGATACAATTTTTCTTAAAGATCAGGCTACTATTTAATAGTTACTATTAAACTAGTACTTGTGGATTTTAATGTTCGTTTGTGCGTAATGTCTAAAATCGGCACTTTTTGACAAATCAGTTATTCCATGCACATGTATGATTTGAACTGTAATCTGTTCTGAAACTACATTTTTAGCAACCAGTTTCAAAGAAAGAGATAATTATGGATTGTGAACTTTCCAAATGAGGCTTAATGCTGTTAAAGAGGTTTACTTGATTAGTCTTTAAAGATATATTAGTGAGGTAAATTCTTTTCAGATTTATCTAAATGAAAGTGTATAAGTGTTAGCAAGAACAGAACTTGGTTCACTACATTTTCGAATATACTGAGCCTATTTGCTTATCATTCTTACTGAGAATGAACATCTAAACCTGTCCACATAAATTATGTCAAATATTTTATAAATGTAATTTTCTTTAATCTAATATTCGTACACATACATAAATGTGTCCGTATGAGTGCACATTCCAACATATACAACATAATAACAGAATAATATCTAATCTTTTAAATTTGTCTGTTGGAGTATCTATAGTAATTCTTATTTCTTATACTGGATATTTGTGGATTATATGTAAAAATCAATCACATAAATAAGAAGCATTGCAAGAATTAATTTACATTTTTTTATAATATATTTTTATTTTAAAATTTTATTATCATGATGCAGTTTCAGTATCATATAGTTGCTGTGGCTGAGAAAACACTTTCCTTAAAGCTCATGCTTTCATGTGTTTCACATTTTAATAAAATATCCTTTGCCATGAAGTATCCCATGCTTCTTGTTAATCCAAAAGTGTACTTTAAAATTTAAGTTGTTAGTGTTCCCATCTGGTTATCCTCAGTTTTGAAAAAGAATATGTCCTGTACACACAAGTGTTCTTCTCAAGTGGAAAGCAATGTTCCTGAAACAGAATCAAAAGGCTCCATGTTTAATGTGTCCCGGTGCTTCCAGAACAAATTCCCCTTAACAAGCAAAAGGATGTGTTGGTTCCTTCTGTTCTCTGCTTCTGCTCATCTCTTATATCTTTTCTTGCTACCACGTTTACTTCCCTGTCCTGTCTTCTTAGGATAATTTTCATTTTCAACTTTTGAGTATAAGATATAAAACCTTAATATTTTTTTAAATGCTGTTCAATAAATGTTGAGCCTGAAATGTAGGTCTTTCAAGTCTGAATCTCTTTTGAGGTAGATTTTTTGACTGCTAGTGGCTGGAGACATAATTTTTAGGCATGTGTGTCTGGGTTTGTTCATGTACCCCTTGAGATATGTGTTAAGCCAGCATTATTCCAAAGAGGAAAGATAAAGCAACATATACGTTAACAAAACCTCTGTATTTTCATGGGGTTTAATTTCATTCTGTTGCATATTTCATCAAAACATTAACAACTTTTTTTAACTTATGGCTATTTTTTATTTGTTCTAAACCAAAACCGAACCTTGAATTGAACTCTGCAGGATGAGAGGGAGAGAAAAGTTATGAATAACAAACCGTGCAGGCCTCTAAATATTACCTAAGATTGCTTTCCAGTGTCATGATTTTATGACTCAATATCTTCCAGCCTGGCAGACCTAGGAAGGATTGCCATCTTTCATTGCAAGGGAAGACTCTCCTCTTTCTAACATGATAAAGCATCCATTCGAAGTCAGATGGTTTATGAAATATTGAAACTTAAACCTGTCACTAATCCAGGACTTAATATTGACTGTCCTGCATATCAGGCCAGTGTAATTCTCTCTCTCTCATTCCTTCACGCCTTGCTCTGAACACCAGCTCTACGGAAGAAGGAAAGAGAGGGACATTTGTATTTGGAGAAAAAGGAAAAGCTACCTTATATTGGGCTTCCAAATGTCTCTTGAAAAATTTTAAAATTTCATTTTAAATAGTGTCTCTGTATTTTTATTATCAGGGATTAATAGCATATAGCCTCCTTTATAATAATCTTCAAAAACAATGCAGGAATTTTGGAGTCGTCTTTTCCCTACAGGATAGAGTTATATTTAAAAAAAGGAAGGATAAAAGAAGAAACTTAAAAGTCAGGAGTTCAGCTGAGAGACAGTTTGTGTATTTAACAGGTTTATGCAAATCTCAAGAGGATCAGTTAGAGGCTTAATTTTTTTTTAATTGTTACATTTAAATGATGAGGAAATTAAAATGTGCTGAAAGTAGCTCTGATAATTTATGCATTGCAGGCTCTAAAAGCTTTTCTCTAAAAAGAAAAAAAAGCTTTCCATTCACGTTAGAAAAATAACTTAACTCTATTCTCCTACAGTGATACTGCTGATATAGTAATCAAAAGGCTTAATCTCTCCAGAGGGCTCTTTAGGGAACTTCATAAAATGCTTCCTGTCCATCCTGTTAACACTGGACTCATGTTCACATCATGAACTTAACCAAATAATCATTCTTTACCAGTAGTTTTAGCCATTCACTGGGTAAATACACCAGGGATTAAAAGAAGGTGAGTCTAAACTACACTTAAAGATGTGGTTAGACGTGAGAACTCCAAGGTAAAACTGAATTGCCTGGAGAAGCAGCACAAAGGAAGTACAGTCTTTTTATCAAGGTATTGATGTAAGTGTGCCTGAAAAGATCTGAATACAGTAAAAGTTCAGGATGCTGGTATTCAGATTTTCTTTGGCAAGTTTTTCACGTCTCTGTACCTCAAGGCTTTGTCTAAAAATGGGGCTAATAATATTTCTTTTCTAGGCCATATCTCAACAATTAGATTACCCAAGAAAGGACAATCTCAATAATTTTGACAGTTCGAGCACAGTGAGGGTTTTGTACTCTGTTCTAGTTTCAAGAAAATAATGTGATAAAAGTTTGACACTGTCCCGCATGACATCCTTGTCTATAAATTGGAAAGACATGGAGTTGATGGATGGACCACTGGGTGGATAAGGAATTGGCTGAATGGTCACACTCAAAGAGTTATGGTCAACGGCCCGATGTCCAAGTGGAGACCAGTGACGAGTGGCGTTCCTCAGGGCTTGGTATTGGGACTGGTCCTGTTCAACATCTTTGTCAGTGACATGGACAGAGGGATTGAGTGGGCCTTCAGCAAGTTGGCCAACGACACCAAGCTGTGTGGTGCGGTCGACACACTGGAGGGAAGGGATGCCATCCAGAGAGACCCTGACAGGCTTGAGAGCTGGGCCTGTGCGAACCACATGAAGTTCAACAAGGCCAAGTGCAAGGTCCTGCATGTGGGTCGGGGCAATCCCAAGCACAAATACAGGCTGGGTGGAGAATGGATTGAGAGCAGCCCTGAGGAGAAGGACTTGGGGGTGATGGTTGATAAGAAGCTCAACATGAGCCGACAGTGTGTGTTCGCAGCCCAGAAAGCCAACCGTATCCTGGCCTGCACCAAAAGAAGCGTGGCCAGCAGGTCAAGGGAGGTTGTTCTGCCCTTCTACTCTGCTCTCGTGAGACCCCACCTGGAGTACGGTGTCCAGCTCTGGAGTCCTCAGCACAGGAAAGACATGGAGCTGTTGGAATGAGTCCAGAGGAAGGCCACAAAGATGATCAGAGGGCTGGAGCGCCTCTCCTATGAAGACAGGCTGAGAGAGTTGGGGCTGTTCAGCCTGGAGAAGAAAAGGCTCCAGGGAAACTTTCTAGCAGCCTTCCAGTATCTGAAGAGGGCCTACAGAAAAGCGGGAGAGGGACTTTTTACAAGGGCATGTAATGATAGGACGAGAGGTAATGGTTTTAAACAGAAAGAGGGTTTAGATTAGATTTTAGGAAGATTTAGATTTAGATTAGATATTAGGAAGAAATTCTTTACAGTGAGGGTAGTGAGACACTGGAACAGGTTGCCCAGAGAAGCTGTGGATGCCCCCTTCCTGGAAGTGTTCAAGGCCAGGTTGGATGAGGCTTTGAGCAACCTGGTCTAGTGGAAAGGTGTCCCTGCCAATGGCAGTGAGGTTGGAACTAGATGATCTTTAAGTTCCTTTCCAACCCAAACCATTCTATGATTCTATGATTCTATGAAATTAATAAAGATTAAGCACCTAGCTGGCTAAACATATATTTATCAAGTAGTCTTTTGATAATCTGTCGTATTTAACTATATTTAAAAAGACATCCCTGACCTCACATTAGACTATGAGTCAGTCATTATATATCTACACACTAGGTACAGAATGAAAAAAATATAGAAGATATGTCTAGACCTGAAGATACAGGTTTGCCTTCAATTCAAGCATAATTGACTTTTATTACAAGAGCAGGAAGACATGGAGGACATGGAGGAGAAAGGTTCATAGCCATACTGATGGGCAAAAGGGCTGTTGGAAGCCAAGCACAGAGTATATTTGGGAAAGGATAGCTTGGGGAGCATATGGGGATACGGGAAGTAGCTGAGATGGAATGGGGAATGGCAAAACGTTGAACAGCACAGGCAGCAGCAGTAGAGTGAACTTGAACCTCTTCTCTGCAACATCCCAGCCTTGGTTTACTCAGCTCTGGTAGGAAGAGATTCCCCCAAAGACTGACTGCAATCTGATTTTTCCTTTTGCCCTTCCCCACCTGCTCTCAGCATACTGCTCAATAACTCTTCTGCCTTTCCTTCCACAGACAAAATCTTTTCCATTGTCACTTCAGATAAATTAGAGAAAATTTTATGTCAGCCATACCTTTCATTTTCTCATCTCTTCAGCTCCAGCTCGCCTCAAGTATACTTAATATTGCTAGTGGGAGAAGAAATTTATGGAGGTGGTTGGTTTGCAAGCAATGGCTCTGATGATTTGCATTGCTGTACCTTAGGTAGGTTTAGCTTTGTTGGGGCTTTTTTGTTTGTTTATTATTTGTCATGACATGGGCATTTGAGCATATCAGCCAGGTGGGTTTCCTAGCATACGTATATAGAGAGATGTTTAAATAAATGGTGCCTAGGTGTTCCTTGGATTATGCTTTAGCACTGGGATTATGCTTTAGAACAAATGCCTGTTGTGTGGCAAAGACATGATAAAGATTTAGCATGCAGCACAAGACTAGTTAAAGGAAGGCATGATTGGCATATTCTGCTCGATTAAGCCATTGCTTACATTTTTTAATTCACTGAAGCAGAAGCAGAAACAAACAAAAAATCTACCCCAATACAGAAACAACCCCCAAAACCAAAAGCAAAATACAGCCCTCTCTCTTGTAGTGTTTTTACTAAAGCACATGAGGAGACAGCTATTCTGTGAGGGTGGATGTGTATGTTGGAATCCATAACTGCTAACACCTCACAAGTGTAGGAGAACATGTTCATACAAGACTGTGTTAATACAAAACTGAGGGTTTATGTTTGCGTGCATAGAGGGACAATCTGCAGTTCCCTTAGCTGTTGATTTAGCAAATCCATATCTTTTTAATTCAATGTAGCCTTCCTCTGCTAGTTAAAGCTCCAGGAAGCTGTCCACTAGGCACATAAAAGGAAATTTACTTTCATCAGCTAATAATGTCTAGCAAATCTAAGCAACTGGTGCACTAATGTATTAATACACAATACTTTACTTTTTTTGTAGAATTAATTTATTCTCCATATCGCAATAGCTGTGTCCTACTTCAGAAGTGTTGGGGAACTTCTGCTCTCCATTGGAGGGCTCTCCAACCCTGTGACTGTGCACTCATACAAATAACCATGACATGTCTCACCCCTCACCTTCTGAAAATATTACATTCCTTTCTGTTTCCTTGTTTTTCAGCACACCTATTCCCTTTCTTTCCACTCATTTAACCTTTAACTAGCTCCAAGATACACTGTTTAATTATGTTCATGGTAGTGGGTGACCTGAGGCTTTTCTCTGGTTAACAGGACTGACCTTTACTTGATTTGCCTCCACATCACTGTTTTTGACTACTAGCATTGCAGTGGAAGTGAAGCAACTTGTTTTATTAAAGCAGGGAAGAAAGAAATAATAAAAATAGTAATAATAATGAAAAATATCAGCCTGGTAAAATGGTTTCCTGCTGCTTTCCCAGCCTTCATCAGTTGTACTCACTCTTAATTACTCCCTGCAGATTGACTGGCTGAACAGCAATAGTGTGAGAAACAGCCCACAGAATGGAGTGAGGTTAGTGTTTCATGTTTATCAACCACCAGACATGTTATGGCTAGAGAGCCCTTTCAGCTCTGACAAGGTGATGCTGCTTAGTAATACCCAATCTGCTCCAAGTCTGGTGAGTACATTGACAAACGACATTTACAAAGACTAAAGAAAGAACTGTAAAAAGGAAAAGGTTATAGCAAACGGGAGGAAAAAAGAGTACTAGCATGGTTTCCCCAAGTCATTTTACTTTTGTACATAAACAAAGTGCTTGGTAAAAGGAAGAAAAAAAATACAAACTCTGTCAGATCAGAGCTCTCTATGAAATTTCATTGTATCAGATTTCACAGGCTGGATGTTACAGTTGAGACAATGAAAAAAGAAAGAGGTTCCTGTGTGGTTTGCATTTCGTTTTTTGCACAGCAGTTCTGTCATAATGGCTTTTCAGTGTGACCAGCTTAATCTCTCAATTTAGACGTTTATGAGTATTTTTGCACAGTACATATAATTATTAATCCCTAATGTCATTATCTGAATTTCTGTGACTTGGATTATGTTTCGTGAGTTTACAATACCTTGCCTGCATTCATGACAGGAATTATTTGCATATACCTATGTAAAATGTTTAGCTGGCCTACATGCCTAACTGAAGCCAGAGGGTCTCTGAAGAAAAAAAAAACAAACAGGTGTCTTAAAAGCCCCTGAAAACTCTGGGGATATACACTGTACTTTCTTTCTTAGTTTGGAAAGCTTCATTGAAAGAGCAGTTGAGTTAGTGTGAAAGCATTTACACAAAACAGGAAATAGGGAGATACTCACAGACATAAAATTGCATGCAACTTCAGAAGGCATCCTTTGAAGCAGGTCTTTTTTAAATACTGGGAATGCTACCATGCTGTTTAGAAGGAAACAGTAAGGCTGAATACCAAGGAATAGTGTTTTACATTAAATGTTTAGTACAGCAGAACATATGGTACAGTGGAGATTTTAAAGTGGTAGAAATGTAATTATATTAATAAAATCATGTCTCTGTGCTAATTCTACAAGGAGGTTCAGGTTAGAAGAATAACCTTCTATTTAATATATTCATGATGTGTGTTGACACTTGAACAAGAAATAGTAACCAGGTAAGAGGCAAAACATATGGTTCAAGGATTCCCATCAGAAGCTGAAGGATCATTGTCTCCTCTAGGCAATACCCCTAGAAATCTGAACCAGAGTGAGGGACCTGTCAACAGAAGTGCCGAGACACTGGCACAAGATTGAATGATATCTAATCTTGGTTCATAAATAGTAACTGCAAGAGTTATCTTTTGTTGAAAGCTGTTGTCTACTCTTGCAGTAGTTCTGATTCAATTTTATTTGATTCATTTTTCTCTGTCTCCTACAAATACTGCTTAAGAGAACAGCTTTAATGCCATTAACATCAATCACTTGTGATGCAAAAGGGAAACCTAAAGTACTATTGTGAGTCTTGAAACAATTCAAGAGTCACAAGATTTTCTAAGATAATTACTTTGAGACCTTTAATGTTCTATAGGTTTTTGTTTTGTTCTATTTTTTACTTTTAAGGAAAAATTCTGGATCCAAAAATGTATGAAATGTCTTAAAGGTCAAGTCCCATCTTAAACATGCATGTAAAAAGATTCCAACTCTTCTTCCTTTAGGCAATCCACCTGCAATGCTTACTATCCTTCATGTTTTGGATATCATCCCTCCCCATCCTCTTACACACTCACCTGCAGCATCAACAGTAAGTCTCTCTAACTCTTAGACACCTAGTATTTAGTTTGTATTCTCCTCTATCCCCTGCCCCAGGTCAAAGAGGAAGAGTCATTTTGCTTGTGGTCATGAATAGTGTTAGCATAATTGAAAATAAAAGCAGGTAATGGCATTTCTATTAATTAATGGGAGATGGTAGCCATGATGAGTAAAGTTTGACAGCTTTGTATCACCCTTTCATAAAACAGGCAATGAAATACTCCATAACACTTAGGTTTATGATAATGAGAATGGGCAGCACTGCACAGGTGTAGTCTCAGATAAATAGGGAAAGCACTCTGACAAGAAAAAGGAAAAGGAAGGAACCATAATACAAGTGTTTTGGCTACAACAGTTGGGAAGCCTAAAATAAAAAAAAAAAATAAAATCCAGGGGTCAGAAGAAAGATCAGATGTTAGGTTACAGCAACCCCTTCCAACACTTCTGACAGCATAAAAAAGAAGTGAAAATCTTGGCTTCACTGGAGTCCTTGAGAAAATCAAAGACTGTTCAAGTGCCCTAGGCTGAGTCAAGTTTTCCAGAACAGTCTAAGTAGAGGGCAGGTTGGGACCAGAGGGAACAAGGGAACAAGTTTTATTAATTTTTTAGCTATGCAGCTGTCAGGGCATGAATTAATATTACTTACATTTAGGTGTTATTTTAGCACATTTTTATTTGCAAATTACAAATTTGTTTTTCTTAGTTGATGATCCTAATTCTTGGAACAACTTGTGACAGTCCTTAAACACATGACTGCTGGGAAAAGAGAAGCCTTTAAATAATCCCTAAGCAATTTAATTTGACGTTATTGATCTACATCTTCTAATTGATTTGAACAGCATTACAGGAGCGGCATTCCGTATTTTGCCATTTGAATTACTGTCTTGTTACTGTGCTGAAGTCTAGACACTGTCTCAGTTTCCAAAGGGCACGGGTGTCTCTGATGATGTCTTCCCACAGTACTGATCGGTTCAGGGTAAGATATTTTTGCCTGTTCATTACTGCTTCTTTGATAACTTCATCTGCACAGTCACCAACTAAAATTTACCTACTGTTATAGTGTCTTACATTTACTGCTATGTTTTTGTGCTGCTGTATCTTTGGAGGTGGTTCAGATACATGATAAAAACAGGCTGCCAGTAGAAGTAGTTCTTGCTTGCTGGCTAGCCCAAATTCAGGGAAGCCTCTCCACACCAGCAGTGGGGTGGGTGCCCACCCTGAGGACCCCCAGCCCCATCTGTTTGTCCTGGAGCATTTTACAACCTTGTGACTGGACTCAAAACCTGCCTCACCTGCCCAGCCACGAGGAGTCATTTTGGCCTTCAGATCAGTCCTGCTCACAACTAGCACCCAGGAGCACCCAGGAAGGAAAAAAAAACAAACCACCACACAAGTGTTGTTTTTACAGAGATGTAAGTCTTTTTTGGGTGTGCTGAATCATGTCAGGGTTGTCTTGGCACTGTGGTATCACATGTGAAATCACATCTTGGGGCCAAAGCGTAACAGACCTGCTGGTTTTTGAGCAATTCAATATTACCCTTCATTCCCTTTTCATAAAGTCCCTGTGGACTACAGAGCTGTGTAACAGTGTTTGGTGGTAAAAACATTACCATTACCTCCTGCAACATTAATTCTTCCACAAAATACCACTATAGAGTGATGACAAGCAGAATTCCTTCATATACAAATTTAGAGTTACATACTTTGATAAATCTGACAAAATAGGCTGACTTAGCGCTAAAGGTGACTTTGTCTTTTAAAAAAAAGTTTTAACTGCGTGAACAATATTTTTAAAAATAAGACTGTGAAACACAAAAGATTCATAATGCCTTTTTTTTCCTCTTTTTCTTTTGAAAATCCAAACCATTGTACAGGATTCTAGAAATCAAAATGAGCAAACCACCATAAAAAAAAAGTATCACAACATCCTATTTTGAACAAAAAACTTTTTTTTCAGAATGTCTTGTCTTCATTATATTTTTTTTCTCTTTTTCCACCTTTTCCTTTAAGATTTTTCTTTCTAGATATTAAGGTGATGTTTTTTATTTGGTTTTACTGCTTACTGAAGTAAAAAAGAAAAATATTTCCAGTCTTACTTTGAGATCAGGAGCACTTTTCTAGTTAAGATGGTTATAAATTCCAAATTGCTACGATATGTTTATATAACTAAATCTGTAATTATTATTGCTTATACTGGTATAGATGAAATGATGGAATAAGCAGTAAGGATTTTAGAAAAACTTTTTTTAAGTGTTAGTGTGCATGTATTGCTTGCAACTTTTTTTCTATTTTTTTTCCATTCTTATAAAAATTTTTATAATTTTCTGATGAATATTTGTTAATATAATCCTTCTTTTTTTCCAGACACTACATTTCTTTTCATTTTCTTTCTCTCTGGACCTCATCCAAAGTTCCTTTAAATTAATGGAAAAATTGCCCTTGCTTTCAATGAGCTTTGCAGTATCTGAATCACTTATTATTGACCTGTCATTATCTTCCTACCGTTCCTCATTGTCATCTTTTTATATCTCTTTTTTGTTTTTCCAAGTTTATGTCTTCCTCAGTTCTTCTGAGTAAGAAAGCTTTCACACTTAAGAACCATAAGTATTATGCATATTATGAAGGACATGTCTCAAACAGCAGTCTCTATACTTAAGGAAGCCATCAAAACCTCAAAATTGAACTGAGCCACATGTCTAACAATACTCTTATTATCATTAGGTTTTCCAGTGATACTAGGAAGAAAATATAGGAGTAGTATGTAACGGTCAAGGAGGTTTTCAAATCTACTCATCCTCTGGAGTGTTTAAACGGTTATTTTTATATTGATTCATTTTCATGCAAAAACACTGTTGGATACGTTTGCCAGAATGCAGTGGCTGTTATTTTACAATGAGAACAGAGATTCCTTGGTTTAGGAATTCGGTTTTACTTGCCTTGAATCATTATCATCCTTCCTGTTCCCATTCCCTTCCCCTTCCCTCTTCCTCCTTATCCCTTTTGTGTTCCTTCTTTTTCTCTTTTCTTTCCCTTTCGTGTTCCTTCTTTTTCTCTTTTCTTTCCCTTTCCCTTATGTCTTCCTTACCCTATTTATGTATTTAAATAACAATTTTCTGATAACACATTTGAAAAACTATCTTCATGAAGGCAAAGAAAGAGAAATAAAACCCAACAAAACAAATACTGAAGACAGCATGAGAAAGCATGGTAAGAGTAACATCTGCCACAATGCTACAAGCAGGAAGAGTTAGTGCCTCATTTACTGTCAAAATGGAGCATATGGACAGCATGGTGTGTTGTCATCAGAACATGATGTTAATTAAAGCAAACATAAACTATTTGTAAAATGGTAATGTTTTTAGAGTCAGCAAATCTACAGTCTAGTAAATTTTTTTTTTTTTCTTACATGTTGAGGATCAAGGACTTTCCAGTCACAAGTTTAGGGATTTTGTGCAGTCTTTAGTCACATAGGTTAATTAGCAGCTTCACATTTTCCATGAATGAACATTTTCAGTTCTTTATATTCCATATTTATCTGAAAAGCCTTTCATGCACAGTGGGCCTTACCCTGTAAGCTGCTCATTACATAAGTACTTAGTAAAAGGGTGGTTCTTAATAACATGAGTAGTTCTGTATATTTTAATAGGACTTTTTCTCATGGGTTGGAGTTCTTCAGGATCACATTCCAATGAAAGAAATCAATAAATCAGATATAAATAGTATTTATGAGAGGAACTTGGCCACATTAAGAAAAAAAATAAATTAGTACTACTTAGCTATAAAATTTATATACCAAATATGACTAATATATTCATATGAAGCTTACTGGGGCTAGCAGAAGGAAATTCAAGATCAATTGTTGTTCATTCCAAACACCACCAACAAAGCCCCCAGCAAACCCCCAACCCCAATAGCCTCTGAGGTAGTGTTTGTAATACTGAGGAAGAGAAATATAGATATATTTCAATAAATGAAATCAGAATTTCATTAAATTCAATAGGAATACTAGAGGTTCATTTAAGACAAAAAATTTCTGCTGGAGAGAAATGGCAGAAAGACTTTATTAGTACATTATAGCCTGTGACCCACATATTTTTTAATGGACTATTGAAGTACAAACAGCTCCTGTGGGTCCTCACTGTCCATAACCTTATTTTAACAGATGCTGAGCTCAACATAAAACTGAGTGTAACAATAATTTTTTTATCATTCCAAGTTTTCAGGATTACCTTCCTTTTCCTCTCATAAAGGTTTTCTTTATAATTCATTGTAGCACCTAGCTGTTTCAATATACCAACTATACCATCACATTTAGCTTGACAAGCTCTTCTCATCATTGCCACCACATTCTGGAAATGTATTTCTGGAATATGTGTAGAAAATCCCATTGGTGTCATTCATGGCTCTGACATTAAGTGGTATTAGGTTCTGCAACCAGTTTTGACACTATTGCTCAGGAAATGGAGTACCTCCTTTTTCAATTCCAGAACAGCTGTTTGCCTTTTTTATTTGCCTTTAAGATGGAGAAGAATATTTCAGAAATAGATTACTGTGTATCTTTGGATGAGCCTTAAATCTGGCTTCCTGAGAACTTTGATATGTTCTGTAAAAGGTATATTATGTGCCCTATTTACACTTGTAACTTTAACTTACACTATATAAATTAGAAGATAGACTAAAAGACTGAGTGCAAACTGCAGAATGTTTTTTTCTCTGTTTTTTTTCTCTCTTTTTTTTCCTCTTTCTTTCCAAAGCTGAGCTATTCTTTAAAGTGTCTTTTTTCATCTTTATCTTGGGGCAGTAGTGCTTATTAGAATATTAGGTAAAACTTCTTATAAGCATGCCTTGTCATTTAAACATTTCTTCTTTCCTTTCCGTGTTGGAAATCTCACTGTTATCATTTTCTGTTGAGTAATTATTACAGATACATTAGTAAAGACCAATCCTGAATTTTCCATTTAGTAAGACGCCTGGTCAAACACGAAAGGAAGGATATTTTTGTTCTCCTTCCCCCTACCCCTCAAATATGGGAAATTATCCCATGGAAGTAGCATATGAAAGAATGACTAGAGAGTAGTTTTTATAGTTTATCACATAAAATTCATTTAATAAACAATTCATAATTTTTTAAGATCATAATCTTTTAGGTGATCATTTGGTTCTATAACAAGCCATTTCTTTTAGCAACCATCTCTCACTTTCTCCCATCATCTGCTTTTCCTTATAGCCTTATTCTTTTCCAAATGTCATGTAGTTTATGTCTATTTTCTGAAAATAATTACTCACTAACCCTCCTGACATGGATCAGAGAAACACAGCCCTTTGTTGTTGCCCCTGTGGTCTCCCAGAGCCCTGTGTGGCTGAGACTTCATTCTCAGTGAAGGGCAGGTCTTTGTTTCTCTCGGCTTTTTGAGCAATCCTTACTCTGAGACATGGAAACTCTTGGTCTATCCCTCTAATCTTAAATGCCATCAAAAAGACATCTCAGAAAGAAGCAGCCACCTTCTTCATCCAATTGCACAATCGCTAAATAAGCATTTGTATGTCTTAAAACCAAGCCCCACCTCTGATTTTGTTGTGTGTTCCTAAAAGATTTAAACAAAGATGGCATGAAGTTGTTTTTCTGAGGAAAACTTGCTGTCTCCATCTAACAGTCTTATTTATTACCTCCAAACTTGTATGGCATGAGGGAATATAATGACAGACAAATGATCTAAATAATTAATGTTAAACCTCCTACGTTATATGACTCAACATCTGGTACATTTACAAGAGGAAAACATTAGAATTTTTATGAGAAGAGTCTCTGTTTATTCACAGTAACTAATGTTTAGGATCTAAACATACTGACGAGTTCGTTAAGTTTAGCTATTACCCAGTCTCCTTCAGGGCTTGCACGGCAAAGGAAACACGACTGCATGCCTTTATTTCACTGCAAAGGAAACTTGACCACATGTCTTTATTTGTCAGATATGCATGTTCTCATTGACATATACCATATGGAAATATATGTATATTTTAGGGCCCAAAGCTGTTGAATCAGTCTCACTATAAAATAAAATCATATTCTCTATGTTAAATAAGTGAATAAGAGAAAATATAATGGGAGACCATCAGAAAACACCTTCAACTTCATTCTGCACAGGTTATGATTTTTTTGAAAGTGCTGTGATAAACAGTGCAACGAAGTATTTAGAACTCCACAAAATGAACAGATTTAAAATGCTTAGTCCGGTGCTGATGGAAATATTTGTAAACCTTTTCAACAAATATGAAAATCTACCTGTGAAAGGAAATTAAAGCAAGGCCTAAAAGTAAAAATTAAAAAGAAGTCACTGGCATATATTATTTTTTGTGAAGAACTATAATTTCTAACATATTATTGTTTATTAGTGATTTGTTATAAACCATAAAGTCAACGGGTTATTATATACCACTTTATAACTGAATTTGCCTTTGTCTTGCTATTCTCTGTCCAATACTCTAAAGATAATCTTAAAATACATATAACACATACCTAAAGATAACTCTAATTTAAAAAAAAAATCACAGATTTATTAAAATCAAAGTGTTTTTTTTTTCTTTAAATATAAAAACAAAAAGGACAAGCAGGTGAGCTATTACAGACTCAAATGAAGAACCAAAGTAGGAATCAGAAGAGCAGAGTAGGGCTAAGCTTTATCATTAGATGACTGTCCACCCCTGACAAAACACTGACATTCACAGCAACTGATTTCCAAGCACCTTTTCCCTCTCTTGCTCACATACATCCCTCCAGATCCAATGTATGTTTCTGTTTTGATATGAGCTTAATGAGGGAGGAAACACCTACCAAAATGTATACATGCATTTACAAAATATAGAAAATAACTGTTCCTTTCAGAGCGCAGCTTTGGCTTCACATTCCTCTGATGCTCACACTAGCAATCACACACCCTCCCTTAACAAAATATCTCTTGTAGCCCATGTACATTACTAACCATATGAGAGACATTCAGAGCATTACTGAGCTGTTAAGGGCATAATACACAAATGTATTTGATAGAGATGAATCCAAGTCTAAATCATAAATCCTCCCCTGTGTATCTTAAAAATGTAGGCACATTTGTATTGACACAATTACAGATTTAAAAAGATAGCTTAAGACCAGTTTATATAGATTATGCGGAATTTACATACAAAGCTTCCTGAAATTTTCTGGACTTTAAGATAATAAAGTATAATTTAATGATTTGAATGTGTTTCTCTGCTGGGTGGTTAGTCCTGAGATATTGCAGGTTAAATAAGTCTGTAATGATACATAAGCTTTTCTTCATCATTTATTATTTAGCCATGTCGTTTTTCTTAATTCCACTAATCTGCTCACTGCTTTCACACTCAGTTACGAAAAGAGACTAAAATGCTAAGATGAATATGTTAATTTTTTAAAACTGTTGAGAAAGGAAAACTCAGTGTATATCATGCATAAAAAGTATTTGCAGCATTTAGAACCTAGCCCATTTTCTGGTATTGCCACCAAGTTAAATAGATTTTTACCAATTTGCATTCTATTAAAAAAATACACCCCCCCCAAAAAAAAAATTCTGAATATACTCTTAAAGAAAAATCTCATATTTTCCATGGAATCTGGAAAAATCAAAGATGACTAACAGGAAATGGGTGCAGCAAGTGCTCCAGCTCTCATATATATAGATGAAACATCGTCATGGATTGAAACAGAAGGAACACTTTTCTTTCTGCAGTCTTTCTTTACTCAGCAATAACTTTATAGCCAAGTGAGCAGAAAATTATACATTTTATATGGAAAATACAGTATTTCCTTTCCTTGTCTTCCTTCCCAATTGGCTATTAAATGAGAATCTGTAATAAACCTGCTCAGCATTCTTAATCTGTGGCAGAGGAGTTGTGAGAAATTGTACTACTGTACGATATTAACAGGAAATCTAAGGTTTTGTGGTTTTATAAATTTTTCCCCTGACCTTGAGAGACACCTGTGTTACAAACTTGTTATTTTGTTAAGGGTGAGTATTTACAGTTAACCTACATTTCTACTTCACTTTGTCAAGTTACAGTGGGTTGCTATTCTGACTGGAAGTAATCAAAGAATTAAAGAGTTGGTTTTTTTATTTCAGTGACCAGAAATGGACCACTAGCTATCTACTGCCAGGTTGAACAAGCCATTTCATTTACATGATGACATATGAGAGCTATAAGCTTTCATTTAAAAGGAAATTACAGAGTACCATCATTTTTTCTGTGCAAAAGTTGTTCTTATTTAAATAGTTTAAAATTTATAGAATAATGTAATTTTTCTTTCTGAACTCCAAATATATACAAAGACAAAGCAAACAGCCCCACAAAAATATAAATCCACCACAACAAGTAATACAAAGACATCTAGAATATTAAATGAGGCCATGTTATTGCAAATGTAGAAACAGGTCAAGTTAAATGTACAGAGATCTAGTGGAATAAATAGGTATATGCTGGTTTATATAATCTGATATTTCTAGCCATCAATCTTTGTTATCTTTTGCAGATTCCCTTTCTACATCAAAGAAAAACATACAGTGCTTCTGAAGGAGACTAAATAAGGAACAGGGACCAAAAGAAAATAATTGTCATAAACCATTTGAACTTGGAATCACAGGAACAGTGTGAAAATAATACATATTGGGGAAATGTTCTAGAAAGGATGCACAGGACATTAGTACCTGTGACAAAGTATTTTTCAGATTGCCAGTGTTTTAGAGAGCAGGTTTATCTAAAAAGAAATTATGAAAAACAGTATTCCCAAAGTAGTCAAGTATATGCTGACGGCACAAAAAGAATTGCTTCAGAAACATACATACTTTTACATGTCTTTTACCACAGGAAAAACATTAAAGTTAGGAAAGGGTAAAGTGGATTACTATCCTGCTTTTGTACCAATATAATTACTAATAAATTAATATTGACAGTTTAAGAAATAGAAATATTTCAAGTATAAAAAAATCCTCTTCATTCTTCTGTCATAAGCTTTCTCAATTTCAGAGGCTGAGCATTAAGCAAGTGTGGCTTCATGTGCCCCTGGATCTTGTGGGATATGTAGGAATGCAAATCTGTTTTGCAATGTGCATTCCTCTTCTTGCAGAACCCTTGTTCTGTAACAACACTGACAGCTGGTGACTTATCTTGCCATGATCTTTGCAGAAAGCTTGTTGTAGGTAGGTACCTCAACAGAGACTGGGAAAATGCCCATGAGCACAGTATGTTTGGGCGAATTTTCTAATGGTTTCCCCAACCATTCTTTAAAAGCAAAAAGTTCCTCATGGCCCTAAGGGCCACTCAGGTGAGAAGGCGGCACAAGGCTTTGTCTTTTTAGATGACATGGGCCCTAATTCTGCCTTTAATTATATTTGTATATGTTTTTTGACCTCAAAAGAGTTTCTTACACAAGGATCAAGGATGCTATTTGATAATAACAGAAACAGAATGAAGACTTAAGTCTTCATTAAGTCTTCCAGGCACTTAACGTGCCTGGCAAACTTTATCGATAAGTAACTTCAATTAAAAAAAAAAAAGAAGCTAAATCAAAGATTTCATTTCAGAAACACTGGTGTGTACAATCACGTGGCCTACTGTGCTGGTTTTAAACGTAAGGAATAAAAAATATTTTCATTTGTAGCAAAAGCCCAATTGATCTGAAGATCAGCCACACATCGAGATGCATTGAAGCATCACAGTGCAATGACATTTTTACAAAGTCACTCTTCAGATAATAGCTTCTTAAAGCATGAGATTATGCCATGATCAAGGGCCTTCACTCCAGTGAAAGTTCAGAAGTGCATGAATGTCAAAGAGAAAATAGTGGGATATTGAGGGAAGATGGGAGAAATGTGGAGAACAGAGAAGCAGCAATCAGAAGAGGGAAAAAGAGGCTGAGAGATTTAAAAGGTGATTGGAGCAACCTGGTAAAAGAAGGATCAATATTAGCTGAGGGAGAAAAAATGGAGGAAAGAGCACTGAGTTATTCAGAATTATTCTTCTGAAGAGAAACAGAACTGGGAAATTATCTACTAAACCAAAAATATTAGCATTGAATCTTCATCCTAAGAGATCAAACCAGCTGTGAGGCAACTATTATATACACATATTCCTTTCACAGAACACTAAATAAAACATAAAAGGTTTGAATACATTCTGTACATTTGGTGACTGTTGAAAGGGGTTGGACAGAAAACAAAGTACTTTATTTCCTTCAAAGGGTGTGCCATCTATTCTTATGAATTTCAGCAAGTCACATCGGCCTACAACAAGGTCTAAGCATATTATTCAGAAAAAGGGACTTTTCTCTTATTGTTTTCCAAGGTTACAACCCGGAAATGTTTTCCAATGTCTCCTCGAGGTTCATTCGCACATTTTCAAGGTACATGTTCCCAGTGAACTCTGATTACTGATGCCTATGGGGTTTTATCTTTAAGCAGATAGTGCAAACTCTTGTCCCTGCTGCAACCTCAGTTTCTTCTCATCCTCTTGTTATGTGGAGATCAGTAGTTATAAACTTACCCACAGTGTGTTGGTCAACAAGAAAGCCACATGGACATTAATGTTTATTAGCAAGCTTTTTAGCAGAGTAATAGCTAAAGTGGTCTAAGCTTTAAAACTCTCCAGTGCCAGCTGGAGAATCAGAAAATGTGTATGAGGCTTTAATTAACTGTAAAATCTGAAGTGAACTGCATTGCACGATACCTGGGGATTTCAGTGAAGAATGTACATATGTTCTCTCTGCTAATTGAAGATGAGCTGCATTTTAAGGGATTACATCCCCTGAGGTCACAGAGCCAGAAAGAGTGGAAGATAGGAGAAGAATTTTAAAGGCCTAAAGTAAACTTTCTGTTAATGGTCTGCCCTTTGCAGGCAAAGTGTATTAACAGTTTATCTTTAAGCTGATTTACTGCCTGTTGTGTAAATTTTATATGGAAATGGGAATGTGGCACAAAAAGGAAGTTTATTTTTTTTCTTCCTAGCCATAAAAAATAAAAATTGAAAGGCTTCTTATAGTTCTGTGACAAAGCTCATGCTTTTTTTTCATTAAGCACTGAGAACTTTTTTTTTGTTTGCTTTTAGGAAGTTACAGAAGTAGATTAAATGGAAAAGAAATTAATCGTGGCTGAAAACTCATCTAAAATGTAGTGGACAATTACAACACTAGTGGCAAGGTGGTACTGAATCGTCTCTTTCAAAGATGGACAAGAGCTAGCAGATTGCATGGGGATTTCACTTTGCAGCAGGGACAAATTAGAGTACATTGTCCCAAAAGAGGTCTTAAAGCCCTCAATTTTTAGTAAGAGATTCCAGCTCTCTCCTCCTTTCTCCTGCTCTTCAATCCCCAGTGCTTAGCCATTGGCTTTCTGGCAATCAGTTGGAATATTTTCCTCTCCTAGCCTCTTTGCCACACATTGGGAGATGCCTACAAGAGCAAGCAAACTGAGTCTTCTTCCCGGATTAAGTAAGGCTTTTTGGCTGCTCATTCCTCCACTTGCTGCTGCCTCTCTAGGATGAGCAGGATGAGTAATGAAAAAGTGAGATTAGCAGCTGCCTCCAATCCTTCCCTCAGGTTAAGACAGACAGTGAAATCACTGAGCAATCTGGCATCCTTCAGATCATACTATAAAGTGACTTATATTAAAAACGGAGGAGCAGCTGAAGCATTATGTAAAAATGCTTCATATTTCATTCGGTTTAGATTTGATGTAATATTATGCCACCTCTTGAAAAGTGTTGACAGGATGAGAGGGGCACATTAAAAGGGCAGTGGAAATTGTTTTTAGGTGTAACACAGGAAGTTGACGTCTTCAGAGTATCCATCATGGTTGAATTCCACTGAGAAACAAAGCAAGTATTGTGGATAGGAGAGCACTAGTATATTAAATTTACAGGAAAAGAAAATGTATGAGGGAGCTAAGAAAATATAGGGAAATGGAGATTAAGTTGAATTGAATCTGATTTCTTGATTAAATATATTAAAGCAGGGATATGAGGGAGAAAGAACTGGATGAAACAGCCTAGAGAAACATTTCTCCAAGTGGGAGGGTGGGTTTTTTTTTCTGTTTGTCTTTATCTATCGCTTCTTCCCAAAACTGGTGTGTGACTGAGATGAGTAACCACTGAATCTGGATGTGTGCCTCATTGATCTGAGTCTGCTATATGGAACCGGGCTATGGATACGTAACATTTAGCAAGCTGCATGCAGTTCTAGTGCATAGTTTACACGAGCTGAATGTGCATTTATCATAGTAAGTGGTTGTGGTAAGCAGGGCATTGCTCAGTGTGCAGCACTTTTTTTGAAACACCACAGTCAGATCACCTGTGTATTTGGAACCCAACTTTCTTGTAGTTTCTAGATGGAAACAAAAAAGAATGCAGACTAATAAATGAGTAAAATAAATGAGTAAATTTCTTTATTCACAACTCACTGTGAAAATCAAATAGTTAATAATTACTGTATCTTCATTTATGTCAGCAAAGTAGTTGCAATTTCTCTTACAATTTAAACAGAGTTTTGGAAATGACATAGAAAATATTGCCAACACAATCTAAAATAATATATGGTTGCCGGAAAAGCAATGAGCCTTTTAAGAAGTAGTCACTTCCCGTATTACCTGTTATTTCATATGGTGCTATGTTTAAAAAAAAAAGATTAAGGAAAGTGAAGAAACTGAATCTCTGTATGTTCAGCATATAAAATACTGAACACAATCTGAAGGAGAAACTGCTTACATTTCCTTTGTACGAAGTGTGTGAAACACAGAAGATGAACACCTAAATCAGCTCATTTAATATTCAGCACAAGAACCTCTGTAGAGGTTAATGAGGAGACTTCAGCAATGCTATACAAGCACAGGATCTGGTACCTAACCTGTAGACTCATAACAGAATTATTTTGGGTCATATTTCTTGCATCCTTAACTTCGAGTGAGAAAGAGAGACACTCATAATGCACTACAGATTACTGCTTTTATAAACACTGAAGAGTCACAACTATTCCAGTCCTCCTTTTTTCTAGACTTTTTTATGGACAGTAAACCTTTGATGTCATTCCTGTTTGTTCAGAACAGAAATGCTGCTTATTAGTGCTATTGCTATTTACCTTTTACCTGGATAATGGTGGTTTGACAGAAAAATCCTGTGATAAGTAAACCTAACTGTTAGAATTATAAGATCTTTTTGTTGTACATTTAAATATAACTGACACCTGCTGACTGGCTGGCCGTGCAATTGCCTCTTTCATTTAAGTATTACCTCTGGAGTAGGTCTCCTCTACCTTTTGTTCTCTTCTACCTTTGAACTATTCACTGGGGCCTGTCTGCCCTTCTTAGTTACAGAATAAATGTCTTGTGCTTTTCAGACATGTGGTGATTTTGGTATGCAGGCTGCACGGACAGGAAACCTAGACACTGCTGTACTAGATGTGGAGTTTGGCAGTTGCTGAACTTGGGAGCATTTTTCATTCTTTGCATCTCATTTGGGGGAGGCAGGATATCCTTGAGCATCAATGATTCTGTCAGAAAACAGGGGCATATTTAAATATCACATGCATACTGTAAATAGTTGTGTTCTCCTCATGAATCTTGCATAAAAACTGCATATCATCTGGCATAATATGCCAAACAGAAAAAAGTTTGCTTAAGTTTTATTAAAAAAAAGAATTTGGATTAAGTCTTAACATGCTAAACATTATTATACAATTAAAAATGTCTTTGTTTGTGTAAGTATTTAGATTATGGTAATACTACAATTATAATAAGCAGTTAAACTTTCCAGACACTGCAAAGGTACAATCCCAACTGACTTCAAAATCCTAAAATAAAGTTAAAAAGAAATTCTTACAATGAGTTTTAAAGAAAAGAACACCCAAGAGTAGACACTATAATTCATAAAATCAAGACAAACCTTTTTTTGACAATTAGTAATGTTTCGTAATTAGGAAAGGAAAATAAAACTAAACTTTCAGATATAAAATGAGGTTTTGTTTTATAGCAGTTTTATATTATACAAGAATCAAGTTACTGAATGGAAACTTAACTGACTGTGGCAGTTTTCTTATTTGGAAAAGAATTTTTAAATTTGGCCTCTTTTTTAACAATTCTTTAATAAATTTTGCAAAAAGATCAACAACTGTGATACGGGATGCTTAGCACAATTTCTGTATATTAAAAAAATGGTTAGTTTATTTTTTTTCTTATTTTTCTCTTTTGATTCTGTATGTATTCTAGTTTAATGGATCCATATACATGTTCTCAGATACAAGAAACTAAATCTTTGAAGTATTCACTCCAGAGTAGCATATTCAGCCATTGATTAAAGATTAAAGTTAAGATTGCCTATATAATCTTTCAGCTGCCCATCTCTGAAGCATGTTCCCGATTGAAGCTCTCCATGAAAAGTGACCTCCTAGATTTTCCTGTTGCACGCACAAACTACATGACTGTATCTGAGCTCTGATTAGCCCCAGTGCAAGTGGTTGCACAGTACTCAGAAGGGTGGTGTTTGCTATCATACCTTCCCAACTAACTACATCTTTTTGTTGTAAAGAGTCTCGGTGGAACTGATGAAGGTGCATAAATTCTTAGCAGGCTAAGGGCCCAGGTAACCTATAGCAATAGATTAAAATTAGTTTGCTGAAGCTGATGAGATCACTAGGTGTCTCCCCATTTCTCTGTCAGCACAGGCATAGCTGATCTACTGTATTTATTTCAGGGCTGGGTGGTAATAACACTTTCTGCTGTCCAACTGTGGTTGACACCCAATACCTGTTAGCATGGTAAGGCTCTCTCTAAATTGAAAAAACAGAAAATGGCCAAGAGACTGAATGCACTTTGTTGGTTCCACTCCTGAGTTATGCTAGAGTAACATTAAGACATTCCTTCCCAGATACGGAAATGGATCCTACTTTACTAAGTGCAGAAGTGTTTTTAAGTTCCTGTGCTTTGGCGTTGTATGACTTGCCCAGCTATGCTTTTTTGCAGTTAAGGCTATAGTAAAGGTGTCACCATATAAGGCTTGGCTGGCTATTAGGCAACAGATGCTCTCTATTAATCCTTTCTTTTCCCAAAAGGGAAAAGTAAAAGAGAAAAGGTAGAGAGACTTATGAGCTGGAAAATTAAAACAGCTTTAATAAAAAAATAACAATGGAAAAGAGTATAATCATATTAATGGAAATAATAATATTACTGAAAATAATGAAAAATATACAAAACAAATGCTGAGCTCCCCCGATGGTGATCACAGAGTTGTTCATTGCACCACTGACACTACAGGGCAGGCACTGGTAAATCCTGAACTGGACTCAGCAGCAGACAGGAACTGGATTCAGGAATGCACTGATTGCAACTGGAGGCAGGAGAACAGGTAGAGTCCTCCTCTGATGCCAGCCATAGAGGAAGAGAGTGTGACCCTCGTGATCCCTCAGCTTTAAACTGAGTATGATGTGTATGGGATGGAATATTTCACTGGTCAGTTTTGAGTCACCTGTCCTGTCCGCTCCTCCCCACAGGTGCGACCCTTTTATGCCCTTTCACTTGTGCAACATAAGAGATTTAGCAGTGACCTTGGTTTCTATAGGAATAAGTATAAGCAAGAGCCTTTCTGCATACCATTCTTACCGTTGCCTTAGTAAAGACTGTAAACATCAAGCGTTATCAATTCTAGAAGTAGACACTGTCTTAAAAACATGTAATCAACTTGAGAAAGTGTAGTTACTTAGAAGAAATTTAACTGAAAGGAAAAATTACTGAAAGGAGAATTGGTTCTGTCCTAGTCCAACCCAGGACAAAAGACCAAATTATTTCTCTGTTATGACAGAGAAGGTCCTACCTGACCCTCAAGGCAGAATGGTGGGCACTCCTCTGAGAGCAAAGGCTGAAGTTCTGTCTGGGGTGTCTGCACCATCTATACCAGTCGTGGCTGATGTGGTCCATCTGTCAGAGAAAGGGAAGACCATCTTCCGTCATAGGCTTGCCAAGATGTTGAAGAAGGTTTTAAATTAAAGTTGCTGGAGTAGAGGAACCTCAATCTATCCCAGTCCTGCCAGTTTGATGCCAGTGCCAGCAATAGATGCCCAGAGCCTGAAGAAGGATCACAGGTCAGCAGGAGAGCACCTGAAGAGCAGCACAAAGGAATTTCAGTCAGTAAGTCAGCTTCATCAGGGGCTCAACTTAAATGATTCTATGCAAACCCATGTAGCATGGGGAATAAACAAGAAGAGCTAGAGAAATGCTCATGCCTGCAGGGCGATGATGTTATTGGCATCACAGAGACATGGTGGGACGGCTCCTATGACTGGAGTGTTGGAATGGAAGGATACAGGCTCTTTAGGAAGGACAGGGAGGAGAGGAGGGGGTGTCACCCTCTATGTCAATGACCAGCTGGAGTGCATGGAGCTCTGCCTGGGGATGGAGGAGTATATGACCTAGAGCTTATGGGTCACGACTAAAGGGAGGGCAGGGACTGGAGACATTATAGTGGGCGTCTGCTACAGGCCACCCAACCAGGAAGACTGAGCAGATGAGGCCCTCCACAGACAGATAGGTGTAGCCTCACATTCAGAAGCTCTGGTCTTCATGGGGGACTTCAACCACCCCAATATCTGTTGGAAGGACAACACAGCAGGGCACAAGCAATTCAGAAGTTTTCTGGAATGCTGTGATGATAACTTCCTTCTCCAAGTGACAGAAGAGCCAGCGAGGAGAGGTGCCATGTTGGACCTTGTTCTCGGCAGCAAAGAGGGGCTTGTGGGGGATATGAAGCTTAAGGGCAGCCTTGGCTGTAGTGATCATGCAATGGTAGAGTTTAAGATCCTTAGGGCAGCGAGGAGGGTGCACAGAAGCTCACTACCCTGGACTTCAGGAAAGCAGACTTTGGCCTCTTCAGGGACCTGCTTGGGAAAGTCCCTTGGGATAAAGCTCTGGAGGGAACAGGGGCCCAAGAAAGCTGGTTAATATTCAAGGACCACCTCCTCCAAGATCAGGAGTGATGCATCCCAAACAAGAGGAAGTCAGGCAAAAACAACAGGAGGCCTGCATGCCTGAACAAGGAGCTCCTGGATAAACTCAGGCACAAGAAGGAAGCCTACAGAGGGTAGAAGCAAGGACAGGTAGCTTGGCAGGAATACAGAGAAAATGTCCGAGCAGCCAGGGATCAGGTTAGGAAGGCTAAAGCCCTGATAGAATTAAATCTGGCCAGGGATGTCAAGGGCAACAAGAAAAGCTTCTATAGGTATGTCAGTAATAAAAGGAAGACTAGGGAAAAGGTGGGCCCTCTCCAGAAGGAAATGGGAGACCTGGTTATCCAGGATAAGGAGAAGTCTGAAGTACGCAACAACTTTTTTGCCTTAGTCTTCACCGGCAAGTGCTCTAGCCACACCGCCTAAGTCACAGAAGGCAAAGGCAGGGACTAGGAGAATGAAGAACCGTGCACTGTAGGAGAAGATCAGGTTTGAGACCGTCTAAGGAACCTGAAGGTGCACAAATCCGTGGGACCTGATGGGATGAATCCACGGGTCCTGACGGAACTGGCGGATGAAGTTGCCAGGACACTATCCATCATTTTTGAGAAATCATGGCAGTCTGGTGAAGTCCCCACTGACTGGAAAAGGGGAAACACAGCCTCCATTTTTGAAAAGGGAAAAAAGAAAGATCCAGGGATTTACAGGCCAGTCAGTCTCACCTTTATGCCTGGCAAGATCATGGAGCAGATCCTCCTGTAAACTGTGCTAAGACACATGGAAATCAAAGAGGTGATTGGTGAGAGACAACATGGCTTCACTAAGGGCAAATCGTACCTGACAATTTTGGTGGCCTTCTACAACGGGGTTGCAGCATTGGTGGATAAGGGAAGAGCAACTGATGTCATCTATCTGGACTTGTGCAAAGCATTTGACACTGTCCCACACATCATCCTTGTCTCTAAATTGGAGAGACATGGACTTGATGGATGGCCCACTCGGTGGATAAGGAATTAGATGGATGGTCGCACTCAAAAGAGTTGCGGTCAACGGCTCGATGCCCAAGTGGAGACCAGTGATGAGTGGCGTTCCTCAGGGATCACTACTGGGAGTGGTCCTGTTTAACATCTTTGTTGGTGACATGGACAGTAGGATTGAGTATCCCTTACCAAGTTCGCCGACGACACCAAGCTGTGTGGTGCAGTTGATACGATGGAGGGAAAGGATGCCATCCAGAGGGACCTTGACAGGCTTCAGAAGTGGGCCCATGTGAACTGCATGAAGTTCAACAAGGCCAAGTACGAGGTCCTGCACGTGGGTTGGAGCAATCCCAAGCACAAATACAGGCTGGGTAGAGTATGGATTGAGAGTAGCCCTGAGGAGAATGACTTGGGGGTGACGGTTGATGAGAAGCTCAACATGAGCCAGCAACATGTGCTTGCAGCCCAGAAGGCCAGCTGTATCCTGGGTTGCATCAAAAGCAGTATGGCCAGCAGGTCGAGGGAGGTGATTCTGCCCCTCTATTCCACTCTCGTGAGACCCCACCTAGAGTACGGCATCCAGATCTGGGGCCCTCAACATAAGAAGGACATGGACCTGTTGGAACGAGTCCAGAGGAGGGCCACGAAGATGATGAGAGGGCTGGAGCACCTCTCCTATGAAGACAGGCTGAGAGAGTTGGGGCTGTTCAGCCTGGAGAAGAGAAGGCTCTAGGGAGACCTTCTAGCAGCCTTCCAGTACCTGAAGGGGGCCTACAGGAAAGTGGGAGAGGGACTTTTTACAAGGGCATGTAGTGATAGGACGAGGGGTAACAGTTTTAAACTGCAAGAGGGTTGATTTAGATTAGATATTAGGAAGAAATTCTTTACTGTGAGGATGGTGAGACCTTGGAAGAGGTTGCCCAGAGAAATTGTGGATGCCCCCTTCCTGGAAGTGTTCAAGGCTAGATTGGATGGGGCTTTGAGCAACCTGGTCTAGTGGAAGGTGTCCCTGCCAGTGGCAGGGGGTTGGAACTAGATGATCTTTAGGGTCCCTTCCAACCCAAGCCATTCTATGATCCTATGATTCTGTGACAGAGCAGAATTTCTCCCTTTCAGCCACTTCCACCTTCTGTAAAGAACCTGTAATTCCAGAACTGTCGATTCTCACATTACTGCTATAAATATCATAAAGTTTTGAGTAATTTAAAATAACTCCTGTATTTTGTTGTTGTTTTTCATAATCAATATTCTTATAAAATGTGCTTGCTGACTTTCTGCATTTATTTCAGTCTTGGCTAATGTTGGTGTTGTGTACTTCCAAAAGAGGATGGAGGGAGAAGACAGACTAAAGAAAATATGGTAGATATAAAAAATATTCCAGAAGAATGCTAGGACCATATTATAATGCAATGTGTAGGAAACTGAGGGAAATGAAATAAGAATACATGAAGAAAATTATAACAGCAGTGGGAAACAAAGCAGTGTAAAAGAAAAAATCCTATGCCTTAAGCTACATAAATACTCTGAAACTCATTTTAAGAAAATCTTTTTTTTTTAAAGAAAACTTTTGGGTTTTGCTGTATTTCTACCCTTTTTACTTTATTTTTGTGTGATGCATTCTTTCTTTGCAGCCCTAGCGATTAGCAATAAAATAAAATAAAATAAAATAAAATAAAAATAAAAAAAAAGTGAACACTGAGTTTTTGAAGTAGACATTTGGTTCTAATGCCTGAAGATTTAAAGGAGGCACACACATTTCAGAGTCATCTCTAAAGTCATTAAAGTTAGCAATCCTGGAGTTGCAAGGGGAGAGACATATGTGCTGGAGAAAATAAGAGGAAGGATCAGGACTGAGGATTTTAAAGGGGAAAGGGAGTTGTGGACATTAATTTAGAAGAAAAAAATAGGTTAGGAACAGCAATATTTGAAAGGTGAACTAACAGTCCTGACATGAACAGGCAAGAGAGATGTTATTGGGAGGGGAACATAGATTCGTACTGCATAGGACACTGAAGGTGGCTATCCTAGGTTGTTACAGCAGTAAGGAGAGCCCTCCTGTTAACTTACAACTTGTTCTCCTTAGTCTCTTGATTGCCCCAGAATCTTGACTGCCTTCTCTTTCTATTTTCTGCTGTCCTTTGGTAGCTAGGATACAAATAAAGTTTCTCCTCATGTCTTCTGTACTCTTTTTTTTGCCCAGGGAAGTCTCAAGAGCTGTCCTCTCTTTCTGAAAAGGACCTCTCTGCTCTTCCTTCAGTCCCACCCCATCTTCCTGCTGAGATGAGTGATTTTTCTGTAAGTGCACCTCTTTACTTCTTTTTATCTTCTTTGCACCTTTCACCAGTTTTCTTTGTAACACTTAAGAAAGAAAAAGAAGGGGCTGAGTGAAGAAGCTAGAGGAAATGATCGTATGATACTTTAACTCTTCTTTGAAAGACTGTGATTTGAATCTCATCAGTTTTGGAAAGCAGAGAGCCATCTACTGCAAGTTTTTTTATGGCAATATTCTTGTCCAAGTGTCTGCATAAAATCATGGAGAAACATCTGTGGTTCGCTGAGAAAGAAAAGTGAGAGGAAATTGATTTCCGGACTAATATATATAACATTCTGCCACATTCTGTGCTGCTGTTGAAGGTATACAGTGGCTATATCAAACCAAGACAGCTGCTAAATGCTTTTAGCTTTTTTAAATGTATTTTTTGTGTATCTGGTTTTAATTCTGCAATCTTCTACTATTCTTACTCATTGAGCAGTAACAAACACAAGTAAAGTGTGGTTTTTTTAGAAAGGAGATGTTATACTTTGGAATAAACCTTTGGCAGCTCCAATACTGAGCTTTCTCTGCTACTGCCCACAGCAACGACATAATGCTACTTTCACATAGGACTGGTATTTCTGAGATATGCCATCAGCTGTAACTTACAGTCTTGCGCAGACATATCTTTGGAAAACAAGGCATTTTTTTTCTGCTCATCCTGGCTTGATGTATTTCAATGACTCCCTATATCCTAGAGATAGTGACAGCACACTTTGTTTCCTCTGTTTGTTCAGCTCTTAAGTGTAATCTACTCTCCACTAAGCACACAGAGGAAGTTTTCACACAGTTGGGTTTCTCTCGCTGAAAATGTGTTGAGATAAATTTGAGGGAGAGCAAAGCTTCTTCATTGTCAGTACAAAGCAGTTGATATTCTTCAAAATACTACAGTGTAAGCTGATGACATGATAAATTTTCATTTACTCTCAAAACAAAGAAGAAAACAGGAATACTCTAATGAAAACAGTAGTGTGTGTTATCTACTATCACTGTGAGGCCATTACACTGAACAAGCAGAAAACATACCCTTGATTCTAGAGGTTGATTGAGACATTTTTCAGCTGCTTTATTTGCATGAAAAACGTATCCTGGTATTTCAAAGTGACTGAAAAAGAGTTAAGACAAGTTCACAAGTCCAGTTTTCCCTATTGATGTGATGGAAATCGTTTAATAAAATCTCATGGGATTTTTTTGGGAAAAAGCTTCTGGATATATATGCAATGATAATAGATAAAGCAACAATAGATGAAATGGTCATGAAGATAAAGTAAGTGGGTTTGTATTTGTGATGTATGGATGATGATATGCACGTGTCTGAAGCGTTGATTAGACTTCATAATGTAGCTGGTACATCAGCACCCAGAATTTAAATATTTGATTATATAAATCTGAAAATGAACAAGACTAAAAAATCATCTCTGTGATGAGGTCATTAAAATGAAATGCATAGGTTTATTTGTAACAACGAAACCAAGCCCAGAGCACCAGTATTTGCACTCTAGGAAGCTGCTTCTCCATCGTCCTTGTGGCTTGGCTACTGGCCTCTCCCTCCCATCTCCTCTTTCACAGGTCCTGTGTGAGGTGCAGACCTCTAGCTCCTTTTTCTGTCTCACGTCTTCTGTTCTTGACATACTACAGTCCCTACAAGTTCCTCTCCTTGAGTAAACCTGCTTGCTCCCCAGGAGAAGTGCAATTTCCTCCAAAGCAGAGGTGTTTCCATGTTAGTCATACAGTCAGTGATGAGGTTGACAGGGATTTCTGGAGATTGTCTAATCCAGCAGGCTGCTTGGGACTGTGTCCAGTGGGGTTTTGAATGTCTCCAAGGATGAAGACTCTACAGCCTCACTGGGTAACCCATGTTTGACCTATCGCCCACTGAAAACCTTTTTCTCATGTTTAAAGGAATTTCCTGTATTTCAGTTTGTACCCGTTGTTTCTTGTGCTGTCTCTGGATAGCACTGAGAAGAGTCTGGCTCCTCATTCTTTACTCCTGTCCATCAGGTATTTTTACACATAGATAAAATCCCCGTGCCACAAAACCCACTCCTCTAAAAGAAGGATAACACCACTGGGAACAGCTGAGAATCAAATAGAGAGGCTGTCACAGGCTGCTTTTATTTTTTTTTCCAGTTCTATTAAAACACCCAGATGAAATATCTTATCTGACAATTTTAAATATGAAAAAATAATTCCCCCACTAGCAGCTGTGTGTCTGTTCACTCAGATAGAACCTTCCCCTAAAGCTTTTTACTTTCTGATAAATATCAGTTACAAAGTACAAGTGGAGTGTAACCTCCAGTTAGGATTTCTAGAAAGAGTCCTTCGTTTTCAAAGGACTCATACCTACTGCTTATTTATCAAGGGAGATTATACATCAGACCCTGGTAGCAACTACCATAATAACCCGTATTAATACTATACGAATAGTGTAAAATCAATAATACCAGTTAGCCATTCCTTCAGTCATAATGTCCTTGGATAATCAAAGATCATAGAATTCTTTTTTTTTTTTTTTTTGTAGGCTGCTTCTTCCTACATTTCAGACAAATCCAAAGATCTTTGTTGGTGTGTATATTACATATTCGGGCATGTATGCTAATCTTTAGCTATCTAATTGTGAATGTTGTGCTACTTCTCCTAAAAATGTGAGTAGGCATAAGCTGCAGCAATCTAACCACTGAAACTGAGCAACAGTCTCATGAAACGAAAAGCTTGTTATTCCATTTGTTATCTGACATGTCAACAAACAAAATCAGCTCATACTTCATTTCTCCATTTTACATGTGTGCAACTCGTATGAAAAAATATTCAACATGAGCATTTCGGTGGTGAAGACATAAACATTTATGCCGATATCACCAAGATTTGTGTTTATGGAGGACATGATGAGGGATAATATAAAAAATCCTGAAAGCAAAAGATTGGATTGGTAACTCAAGCCTATGGGAGCCTTTCCTGTTCGAACGTAGAGACATTAATCTCTGATCATAACTATCTTTATTTTACTTCAGTCTGATGAAATGTTTTCTGGACAAAAAATCTGTGGATGTTGAAGATAGTGGGACTGCTTCAATTTTCAGAACTAGAGAAGGGTTCCCCAAATATGTAGAGGGAAACTCAGCTATGCAAATTCAGTTGGAAGTAACTGATTTTGCAAAAGCTAATATTAAAGAGAGATATGATGATATGTTATCAATTCCTGAAGCCTCCATAACTATTACACATGTAATAGAAATGTGAGTTTAAGATGGTTCCAGGTGCATGGTTCTGCTTTCAGCCGTGATCGCTGATTACTCATCATCATCTGTTGCAAGCCAGATGTCAGCTCACAGGGAGAGCATTGAAGTCAGTTTGGCTGAGCACACAGAGTTATTTCTGAACTGAATGTCAATTGGTTTCCAAAGCAGTGAAAGTAATAAAAGTGATGATGTCAGTAACAGCAATCAAGCTGCACAGAGAAGCATTATTTCACTGCCCTAAATCATATTAAACCATGGCTTTGATTAACAATGAGACAATTTCTTCTCCACAGGTTCAGGCTTCTACTTGCATATTAGGACAAAACTGTGTTATTGATAGATCAGAAAGAGAGGAACTGGTTTCAGGAAACCCATTTTAATGACTTCATTTGTCTACTTTTATTGAAAAGAGAAAAATGCATTATTGGGTTAAAATCAATGTTTCCTTTATTTTTTTTCCAATGCTCTTTATAGTAGAGGCAGGGAGAGCACTAAAATATATCTGTTTGGGAATACCTCAGCAGACGTAAGTGTACATGTGCAATGGTGCATATGCTCTGTAAATTCTGATTCATTTGGACACACATGCATGTAGATCCTATTCATGAATGACAACTCTAGTGCTTTGTTTAGGAAACACTGATCATACTGCAAATCTACAGAGCAACTGTATGTTGCTTCCATGATAGATAATTACCTCCATTAGATTCATATCTGTCATTTTTAGTGAAGTTGCAGGTTGTCTGGAGTTGCTATGCACTTCTCAGCTGTATATTTGTAAATACCAAATACAGCTAGAAAGTTCTCAAAATCCGCCTGGACAAAGGAATGCGTTCAGGAAACTTCAACAGCCCTTCCAGTTATGAGTAACCATGAGCAACATTGAAAGAAATATAAAAGCGGCAGGTCACAGGCTAAGAAAGAGAAAACTGAGTTTGAATGAAAACAGTGCTGAAAACTTGTATCTATATGGGACTATTTAAGGATAAATTTCAGATTGAAAGCCATACAAAATTAATGTCTCCATAAAAAAAATAAACAACTTGACCAATATTTGAAAACAATTTTTAAGCTTCCTAGTTTTGAGGTCAACCTCATGATCCTGCAGATAGTCCAAGTAATGCTTTTTTCAGCCTGTAGGTTTCTCATGTGAATTATAAGTTTCTATGCCACTGAAAAAGGAATGTTTATTACTCTTACATGCTCATGGAGATGAGCTTTGCTCGTTAGCTTTCTAAAATAATGTATCAATGTATTAATTTCTCTTAGTGCTGTTCTCTTCCACCACCAATTCAAGAGTCAAAATGGAAAAAAAAAAGAAAAAGATTTTGAAATAAAATAGGAGCTACTGTAGAGAAATTAGCACTAACCCTCTCCTGGTGCACTGAATATCCATCAGCGCTGACAGTCTATCAGCCAGACTTTGAAATAACATAATACACAAAAAGTATCAGCATTAATAAACATGCTTTAAAAAAACACCTACCATTATTCATTTAGATTAAACAACCATCTGTCTGTCTTCTTAATCGCTTGACCTAATTGCAAGGTGGTCATTTAGCATATGTTTCAAAGTGATATTCAGGTAGATGAGGTTATGAAGAAAAACATCTGTTTCATATCACAAATAATAATTGAAGTTAAACAATTAAAGCAGTGATGTGCCTCTGGGATTTGTATGGAGTGCCTTGTTAAAATTCCACAAACTAAATCAAGGTATGATTATACTTAATTTTCATGCCTCTGGTGAAGGCATGAAAGCTTATTTACTTTCTGGCTACTGCTAAATCATTCCTGTAGGATCTCTACAGACAGCTTAGTCAAAGTGAATGTTTTTCACTAGTCTATTACCATAAGCAAAAGAAGGAATGGTTTTCTTTAGGGACTAGTAGGGAAAAAAAAATTCTGCATAGATATCTAAATGCCCTTATGGCAAAAAGTACTTGAGAAGTTCCTTGCTTACCTCTAGTAATATCACCTATACTGTTCATCCTACAGTGTGATTGAGTAAGTGTGCAATGAGAAATGGCAAATCTTTTTAGTACAGATTTGTTGCCTTGCCTGGTTATCTTCCTTCTCAATTCAGTGATTGTAAGAAGGTATTCTTTTAGAAGAAGAAATGCATAGCCCTCACTGTCCCTCATTTGTCTAGCCCTGTGGAGCATGTGGTTATAGGGCAGTGGCATTCCTGGGCACAAAGCTATCGTAAAGAAACTTATTAAATATAATTGTTCTGGCAATTTAAAAAACTTCATTTGTTTTTTTTCAGACCAGAAGGGAGATCTTTCATTTTCATATCAAACAGTTGTAAACCTTTTTTAATAAAAGTAAATTGAAATTAAAGGCTGAAAAATAAAGTCAACTAATTTCTATTTTATTTTGATTCTCATTTTGTCTAAATGCTCAACAGAGCAAGATTTAGCGATTTTTATGTAGCATCTGGATGTCACCAAAAGTGCATTTTTTAAAATAGAAATGAAGTTTAAAGGGACACATTTTACCTAAATCTAATAATTAAAAAAATAAAAAGAAGACATAGTAGCAATTGCCATTTGGAATGAGTGCTGCCTTTCATTGCTCTGTATCTTTTTACAACCAGCAGGACTTCTGAGAAAGGTACAAGAAAATTCACAATAGTCAGCTACAGATGAACATATGCTTAGCTGAGTTTCTTCTCTAAAAATCAGAAGGCAGGGTATGTTGAATCATAGGAATTTAGGAAATTAATATTTTAGTCAGTATGATTTAACTATGGAACTTTTCATAAACACATATCACATGTTTCAGTGATATACCGATACTGGTATACCACTAAATTTTGTTGGTCTAATGAAATTTTGTGGCAGAAAGTTCTGCAACACACACACAGTTTTTTTAAACCAGTTCTGAAGGATGAATGTATCTACTTAACTCAAAGTTTTATTATTACTATGCTAAGACAGCAGGATTCCATTTATATTCTTGGAATTGTCTAATTTTTGCCTAAGTCTTCCTTGTCCCGTTTCAAGCCAAATTATTCACAGTCATCTTATTTCCTTTTTGTTTGACAGTTCTTACCATGTCTCTGATGCAAACATGTTTATTTCTATTATTTGAATATATATCTTTTAAGGTCCATAACAGAGCATAGTATTCCAAGTGAGAATATGCTATTGTTTTCCATGATCTCCATTATGTAAAATATATTCAGGCTTATTTATTTGTTTATTCTTCATTTTAGGTTTTGCCTCTTATTCATTAATCCTTCTGTGTTCATTTCTACCACTGCACAGTGAGAAAATGCTTTTGCTGAGCAATCCAGAGATGCACACTGATCATTCTTTTGATATATTTCAAATTCAATATGTGAAAGTAATTCTTTTCTCTACTGGGCACTTTCTTGCATTTATGAACAGAAAAATTCACATGCCAGGATTTTGCACACTTCTCCAGCTCTACTGGATCCAGTAATATCTTCTGGTTTCTATTAAATGGGATGCATACCAGATAATTTTCATTAGAGAAACCAATTTCATGATAATTTCCTGATGATGGCATTGAATTATAGCATACATGTTTTTTCGTGTTATGTCTGCATTTATGTGGACTCTTTTGTATCAATGGAAGAATTCCACTCAGCTACATCATTATAGGACTGTGAGTAAGCTCAAGGACTCAGTATCTTTTCTATAGCTGATGGCTTCTTATTCTGTATTTTACTAGGTGATTTTGAAACCAGAGTTCTTTCTTTTTATTATTTGCAGAAATAAACATGAGGTAGAGAACAAAGAATGGTTTTGGAATGGTAAAAAGGAATTCTTCCAGCTTATTATCCATCTTGCCAGGGATAAAATGTCATATTTGTTTTCAGCTTTCCCACTGAGCTTGAGAATGTTTAACAAGCTAAGCACATAACTTTGGATACCTTTGCCCAAGGAAGAAAACTTCAGGTGCCAACCATATAATTTTTCTGTAGGTTTTTTTTTTTAAACATACTAAAATGGCCAGTGAGTGAGCTGAGTGATTAATGTAAAAAGTAGATACTATTGAAATTGCTACTGGAGGCCAGAAAACTGTGTCATAATTCAGAAATCAAAATGTTTCTAGAACTAAAGGCACACGACATAATTTGTATGCTTTCTAAATGTTAGTGTGCTAAGAAAAACTTTTTATTGAACACTGGCTATTTTACTGCTTAGGTGGTAGGCATATCACAAAACTAACCTATACTGAGAAGATAACATTTCTTAAGAAAATTCATGGTTCCAGGCTACTCAGGATAAGAAGTGTGCTATCTTCAGTCTTGAAAATTTTTACATTACCATGAAATAAATCATTTTATCTATTGGGAATAAAAGGAAGATTCTATCTTATCTAGGTTTCCCTTTCACCTGACATATTTCAGACTTGTCATATTTTTCTTAACGAAAGGTACCCATCACTCCTCTGTGAGTTGGAAAAAAAGAAGAAGATGGAGAGTCGTTTGTGTCTGGACAGTATATGTCCGAGTACAATGGTATGTGTCTTCTCATTCTATGCTGCATGTGTGAGACACTGGACAATTGCTGCCACGGTTACAGTACTACTCACTGGCTCCATTTTTCTGAATATTGTCTGCCTGTGTTTTGTAGTAGTAAGTGGACTGTTACTGTTACGGTGCTTGTGCAAGACAGCGAATGGCACATAGTAATTACTATGTAAAGTGCTATGTAAAGAATACTTCAAGTATGGCTACTGCTTAAAAGAAAATGTCTTAGTCTTTTAATGCAGAGGGAGCTCTTTTTTCCATCTTTGGAGACATCCCACTAGATAAAGCATGCATTTTCACTGTCCAGAATAACTGCATAGAAAGCAGGTCTCTGTGAATGTTCTACAGCAAAAATCAATATAACACAGAATTTGGGTACACTGTGGTTTGAACATGAAAAGACATCCACTCTTTTGAACTTATGCAATTTTTACTGAAAGTGATTGTGTCTGAGTAGGCATGGAGCAGACTTGACCTAGACACAACAAAATCAAACCAAAACCTTTTGTGGCTATCAACAAACCTTGGAACAATGTCAAAGACAAATAAGTACTTGCTTTTTCTGATTTGGATGGGTAGACAGAGTTTTCTGACAACACGTAGCCTTGCTAATGCAGCTAACAGCCCTGGGACCCGTGAGTGAAGCATGCATGGACTGACTACAGTCCTACATACCAATAGAAGCCCTGTATAATATTTCCTAATATTAATTCTCAGACTATTGCCACACAGCTGAGGGCTATGGTAGCCCCACATCTTAGAAACCACACAATTAAAGGCAAAGACTTAACATGTTAGAAAGCATAAAACTGAAGAATAGAACTTCTGTATCAATAACTGTTGAAAATATATATAAATCTATAATGGTACTGTACAACTGAAAAGGTGTATTTGTTGCTCAAGGTGTTGTACAGAAGGTATTTAATTTAATCTAGATGTAATTCTCTTACTTAGTTCCCCCTGTGGATGCTTTCCTTCTATTTTTGTTGTTCTCATGTCTGGAACAAACTAAATTTTCATGTCTATTTCATCTTTCCTTTGGACTGAGAAAAGGAATCACTTTCTTTCAGAGGCAGACTATTATATTTTAAAACATACATTTTCTTCACTGAGTGCTTTATGCAGAAAAGCTGAGCCTGCGGGATAAGAACCAGATGGAAAAAAAACTTTGGTAAGCTGTCTGCCTTAACATGCAGTAGATATGCAGACAATTTTTGATGAATTTGCACAGCTATAAGGAACAACATATATTATGATGTAAATGCCATCAATATGACATATGCTTAAAGTTCTGTGTATAAATAAATAAAACATATTGAAAAGCCTGCTGCTTACCCCAGCTGTTTATTTCTTACAGTGTATAAATGCCAGTGAAAAAGCAAAAATATCCCTTGCTTTTGCAGTGTTTTCATATTGAGTTTGACTCATAAAGCAATTAGTAATCTTAAATCAAGACTCCTAGATGCATTCAGGTCATGTCCCATGAGTGAGTTTCTGCATTTGTGCTGAAAAAGCTGCAGAACCTTTTACATCAAACTGACAGAAAATTACATCTTCTTTCAAGATTGCATCCTGACTGAAAGAAGATACATTTTGCCAGGATCTTTTAAGGAACTCTTGATAATTCATAGGTGAATCGATGTAGTTATTCAATACCTTATTGGGGCCAGTGGAAAAAGCTTCAGGTGACATCCATGAGATCTCCATTGGTTCTCAAAGTGAGTTTTCTTTGCAAGTGATTCAGTGAGCAAAAAAAAAGGAGTAATTGAAGTAGAAAGTAGGGAATTGCTATCATTTGCTAGGAAATACTTAACAACTGATGAATCACAGAATCACAGAATCACAGAATGTTAGGGATTGGAAGGGACCTTGAAAGATCATCTAGTCCAATCCCCCTGCCGGAGCAGGATTGCCTAGACCATATCACACAGGAACGCGTCCAGGCGGGTTTTGAATGACTCCAGAGAAGGAGACTCCACAACCTCTCTGGGAAGCCTGTTCCAGTGTTCGGTCACCCTCACCGTAAAGAAGTTTTTCCTCATATTTATGTGGAACCTCCTGTGTTCCAGCTTGCACCCATTGCCCCTTGTCCTGTCAAGGGATGTCACTGAGAAGAGCCTGGCTCCATCCTCATGACACTTGCCCTTTACATATTTAGAAACATTAATGAGGTCACCCCTCAGTCTCCTCTTCTCTAAGCTAAAGAGACCCAGCTCCCTCAGCCTCTCCTCATAAGGGAGATGTTCCACTCCCTTACTCATCTTCGTGGCTCTGCGCTGGACTCTCTCTAGCAGTTCCCTGTCCTTCTTGAACTGAGGGGCCCAGAACTGGACACAATATTCCAGATGCGGCCTCACCAGGGCAGAGTAGAGGGGGAGGAGAAGCTCTCTTGACCTGCTAACCACACCCCTTCTAATACACCCCAGGATGCCATTGGCCTTCTTGGCCACAAGGGCACACTGCTGGCTCATGGTCATCCTGCTGTCCACTAGGACCCCCAGGTCCCTTTCCCCTACGCTGCTCTCCAACAGGTCTGTCCCCAACTTGTACTGGTACATGGGGTTGTTCTTGCCCAGATGCAGGACTCTACACTTGCCCTTATTATATTTCATTAAATTTCTCCCCGCCCAACTCTCCAGCCTGTCTAGGTCTCTCTGAATGGCTGCGCATCCTTCCGTTGTGTCAGCCACTCCTCCCAGTTTTGTGTCATCAGCGAACTTGCTGACAGTGCACTCTATTCCCTCATCCAAGTCATTAATGAATATATTGAGTAGTACTGGTCCCAGTACCGACCCTTGAGGGACTCCGCTAGACACAGGCCTCCAACTGGACTCTGTCCCATTGACCACCACTCTCTGGCTTCTTTCCTTCAGCCAGTTCACAATCCACCTCACTACCCGATCATCCAGACCACACTTCCTCAGTTTAGCTGCGAGGATGCTGTGGGAGACCGTGTCAAACGCTTTACTGAAATCGAGATAGACCACATCCACAGCTTTACCATCATCTATCCACCGGGTTACGTCCTCATAAAAGGCTCTCAAGTTGGTTAAGCATGACTTCCCCTTGGTGAAGCCATGCTGAGTGTCCCTAATGATCCCCCTATCCTTGATGTGCCTAGAGACAGCACCAAGGACAAGTTGTTCCAACACCTTTCCGGGGATGGAGGTGAGGCTGATGGGTCTATAGTTCCCCGGGTCCTCCTTCTTGCCCTTTTTGAAGACTGGAGTGACATTCGCTTTCCTCCAGTCCTCAGGCACCTCTCCCGTTGCCCACGACTTAGCAAAGATGATGGAGAGTGGCCTAGCAATGACTTGCGCCAGCTCCCTCAGCACCCGCGGGTGCATCCCATCAGGGCCCATGGATTTATGGACGTCCAGGTTGCTTAATTGGTCCCTGACCCAGCCCTCATCAACCAAGACAGATTCCTCCTCTATCCTGACTTCTTCTGAGGCCTCAGGGGTCCAGGGCTCCTCAGGACAGCCTCCAGCACTATAGACAGAGGCAAAGAAGGCATTCAGTAACTCCGCCTTCTTTTTATCCTCTGTATGAAGCATACCTATTACGAGAGTCATCTGCAGTTGTTTTAAAAACTGGTGCAGCTGAGGACTAGCATCCCCAGAGTCTGTGGTGCAACACCTGGAGACTGGTACAGGTAGTAGCTTGCCTTGCCGTTCAGCTTGCATTATACTGTCAATGACCAGAGGGAAAGAAATTACCTGATCTGTGATCAACGGACTGTGGCCAAGCATTCACTGTGACTGTGTGTTTTCGTAAGTGTAACTGGTTGCTTGAAGAGAAAGCTGCTAAAATCATAAAACAGTAGAGAATCTATGTATCTAGAAAAACATTTTCTCTGCCACAGATCACAAGCTTGATATGTTACATGTTATACAGTCCTGTGTATTTCGAAGAAAATCTTTATTTTCATAATGATACAAATAACCAGATTTATTTTGGAAAACTGAGGGCTGAGGTCTGACTTTATTCCCCAAGCAAAATTCCTCTTGCACTGAAGCAGGGTCGTTCTAGACAAAACCATGCAGGGCCTAGATTTTGTGATTTTTGGTAACGTATCTAAATCACACAAATAGCAAAAATGCTGAATTAACAGCACTTTATAATATTTTCCAAAGTATTCAACATTTGATTTCCTCTATTCCCATGCCAGAGATGACAGTATGTGTCCTATTGATATAAATAGGAGCAGACCTATATTAGCAATAGAATATCTTTGAAAAATCCCAAAAATTCTTAATCGTCAATCTATGTTTCTGAGTTCTACTCTCTGAATGACCAGAATGAGCACATTTAGATCCCATTTCTATGAAAATTTGTAAGTTAATGGTTTTGCTAGGTTTTGGAACATTTTTATCTATGGAAACTCTTCATCATACAAATCCCCTGGGAAATTGCCTCTAAAGTTAAACTGGCAAATCACAGAACACGCATATGCCCAAGACAGTATGTTCTGTAGTGGCTGCTGCTAAAATTCCAGTGATGGAGTGGTGGTCCTTATTGCCTTTTAATATCTTCATCATCCAGCACAGCTGAAGAGTAAGTCATGGCTTACCTCTTCTCAGTTATATATGCATTCACCTAGAATTGGTAAGCACCACTGTTTAAATTTCCAAAAATTTTAACATTAACTGAAGCTAATACTTTCATTATTACAAGGTTTCTTGAATGAGTTAATGTCCTTTTCCATATTTCACATATTTCAAAAAACATTAAATGAAGCAGCTAAACCCCTCACTTTATAAATGTGCTCCAGTTTTCTTTGCTCTTTTCAATATTAGGATTGGATTCTTGTCAGCTTTTGGGGGTTATTCATAGGCTTGCTATCACTTGACTTCAAAACAGAGCCATAACTCTGTGTACATAATGCAAAGAAATAATTAATTTTCATTAAAAATGTCATTTGCATTTACATCCCTAGCACATACATTAATCTAGGCAATAGGCCAGTTAATGTGTGGAAGATACATTTGGTGCTTTTTTAATGAGATACAGTGTTGGGAGGGATGATTTTGGTTTTTACTTTGTTATTAAAGTCAGAATTTGCATAGTGAAAAGAAGCGAGACTTATCTTGTTAAGACTCCTATGTTGAAAGGGGTTTCTTTTCCCCATCAACAACTTATTTTTCTGTCACTGCTTCCTTCCAGTAAACTGCATATTTAATATTTAAGAAGTAGATTAAAAAATTCTAATTCTTCTATTTTGAAATGGAGCGACTGTAATCTGTAACCACAACAAGATTAGGAAAAGCCTTATTCTAGTTTCTTAATCTTTCAAGGAATATGAGCTCCATATAAATGTCCTGGAGACAATGGTGAGTTCTTTATACCGAAACTGGGGGTTGCACAAGTTTCTCTGAAGGAGAGAGAGCCTGCTCCCCAAAATCTGGGAGTTAATGCCTAAGTTCTTCATGGCTGATTGTCTTCAGAAAATGGTTTGAAGTGGCTGAACATTTTTTTCCTGAAAAATATTACATTAGGAGTTCTTCATTCCAACTAGAAACGTGTGCCTAGCACTACCTTGATCACTTTGCTTATTTCTTTAGTTTCCTCTTTCTTCTTTGATCATCTTTACTTTTTCAGTGATATACTCATTAGTACCATACTGCTGAGATGGTTAGGGGATTGGAGCATGTGGTAGGTGAGGAGAGGAAAAGGGAAATGGCTTTGTTTAGTGCAGAGGAGAGGTGACTAGGCAGGGGAGGATTGAATTGCTATTTTCAACTACCTAATGAGATGCTATAAAGAAGAAAGCAACAGACTTCAGACATTAGTTGCAAAAGGCAAATTCCAACAAGATAAACAAAAAAATAAACACCAGGAGAGTGCTTAAGGACTGGGACAGGAGCCCAGAAAGGCCATGAAACCTCAGTCCTTGAATTTTTTTGTAATTCAACTGGGCAAAACCTTCAGCAACCTGAGCTAACTTTGAAGTTAGCCCTGCTTTGAACAGGGGATGAACTAGGTAGTCCAGAGGTACCTTCCGACCTAGCTTAGGCAATGATTTCTTATAGTCATAGTCACTTTTGCAGAGTTCATCATGAAATGGATTTCTGAGCACTGCCATCACACAAGTAAATAATAATACTGCTACTCCCCTGTGGTAAATATATATATATATATATGTATATTTTATATATACATATTAAAAAAATCAAAGAAACCTTGAAAAGATTTCATAATTTCTTCACAGAGAAAATGAAATTCTATTTATTTTGTGTTAAACTGACAACAGAGAGACTAATTTGGAGGATGGCATTTCAATCTTTCTGCAAATAAAGGACAAAAGAGAGTCTGGATCTCAGTTAGGGTGACTGCTACATGACTTTTTTATGTAGGGTCTGACACAAAACAGGGGTTTTGAGCCAGCTTGCCATTCAGACTCATGAACCCTTATTCTGGCACAAGGGAGAAAGAAAGTGTAAGAGGCAGAGATTGCCCCTTTGAGCGGCAGTGCAAATTTATGCAAGATTAAAGTGGTCAGTAGACATGGCCTATTTCTAGGCTACTGGTGATATTTCGTATTGGAGTCTCAGAGCAGCTTGCATTATTTTCTCTAAAATGATGATTGAAAAGAATTTATTTCTCACAAAAACAATCTATGTAAATTTGATGCCAATTGTATTCAACTATCAAGATGATAACTCTTCCTATTCGATGTTTCTACCACTTGAGACCACATGTGAGCTGTATCAAATGCAGGACCAAAGCTGGTATGGATTCATATTAAGAGACTACAATTCCAGCCCTTTCCTTCCTCCCTTCTTGATATTATAGGTACCAATTTATATTCATCTCAGCCTAGAACTAAGCTCTGACAGTTCTAAAATCCGTGGTGGAATCTGTCAGCATGTCTCTTGAAAGGGTGAAAAGAAACTGAGTACTTTGATATCTCAGACGAGACTCATCAAGTTCTCTCAGCTACTTATAAACATTTGCATGTTTCTTGTATCTGTTTTACAAGCAGCTACCTTGTATTTTGTATATAGAAAATGTCAATTGATGACAATGTTCTAATTATTTTCTACAAAGTGAGAAATGTTTAGAGATACAGAAATCCCAAACTAGGTATTTCAAGCGAGAATAATAAAATGCTAGCCTTATTTAGAGAAGAATCATCAACACAGGATGTTTTCTTTTAGAAACCTTTGACAAATGCCTTGTAACCATAGAAATTATTTCAGAGACAGCAGGAGAAGCTAAAATAGATTAAATTAATGTGCTAGGCTCACTTTCTCACAGCATGTTTCACTGTAATTGATTACACTATAGCCAAACTTAAATTACTAATACCAGTGCAGATAGAAGAAAATGAATATTTAATAAAAACTCTTTGTGCAGTTGTAATAAATTAACCTATTTGAATAAGCTATAATTTGTGATAAGCATTTAAAGAATTTTTTCTATGTGGAACACTTTGCTGTGGAACCCATAAGTGTTAAAAAATAAGACAAAATAATTTAACAAAAGAGAAAAAATAATTAATTATGCAAACTTGTATTCATTATTTACTTATAAGTATTCAATAATATATTTGATTTGAAAAATAGATGTCACCTGACTAATACTTTAAGTTTGGTCTTGCAGCTGCACAGGCTCTTTGAATAGATTGGTTTTAGAAGAAACAAATCCCCAAACCAATATCCATCTGGTTTCAACTGCAAAATGGGGGAGAAATATTCAATAAAAATCTGTAATTATGATTAATGCCTATAGCTGAGCAAAAATCTGTGATTCTAGGGAATACAGAGGCTTATATTTGCAGGTAGCCTTAATAGAATATATCCATATGTGTCCCATGTTATAATTAGAGTTAGAATAATCAATAAAAGAAATAATTTTGACAGGGTAGATCTAGTGTCCAATCACGAAAGGAAAATTGGAACACAATGCAGGAAAACCTGAGTAGCTGACAAATGTAAAAAAGCATTCCAGCAGCAGGGATATTACTAGAAACATGGTATAAACAACACAGGAAAGAAAGCAGCTTCCTACTAGCAAGAATTCAGGTTGATTCTTTTACTTCTCAGAAGCCTATTTGTTATATTCTACTTTACTTTGAAAACATACTTAAATTTATATGATTTTCCTGTTCTTACTCTTTGAGGAAGACAATGGACTTATAAACTCCCATTTACTTCAATGAAGTTGTGATTCAGCTTGGTAAGTACTTTCTGCACCAAGAGCCTTAGAAAAATCTGCTAGTTTTTATCTCCACAGTCAGACACACAGCCTTTGCTTCAGCTTAATTGTTGAGTCCTTATTTCATTACATTCATCTAAGTTTTTCAGCTTTTAAGAGATACTGCTCTCTGCTTGATTTGTCAGTGTGATACCAAGTGAGACTTAAAATGAGAGGAGTAAGCAGATGAACAGCACGTGCTCTATCAGGTTCCTTGAACTTCTCACCTTTTTTGTTTGTGTAACACCCCTCTCCCCCTTCCTGCACATGTCAGGGTGGCACTACACAAGAGTCTCACTTTTTTGAAAGATGTAAAAGGAATTCACTTACAACTTTGCTACTTTCACACAATTAAGTATAACCAGTAAGAGTTTCTACTAAGAGCTGTTCACTGAGAAATGTTGAAACAACATCCAGATAATTAAGTTAATCACACCTATAAAATCTGCCACCATTTCATGAAATTAGCTGCTTTGGTTATTCCAGTTTTAGCTGTTTCATCATTAATACCACCTCATCATTGATCAACAACAGAACTCTGGTTTATAACCCACATCATCACCTTTTTAATACTTAATTAATTACTCTTTTTTTTTTTTGCTAGAAATATCTTCTTAGCACAGCTCAAAGTTTTGAAGCTTTTTGCTATTTTGTTGAAAAGTAAAAAACAAAATGGAGCTTATTTTTGTTTTTTAAATATTTGTTAATGTACTTATTTGATTTGTTTTACTCATTTATGAAAAATAAGGAAAGAATTATATCATGTATCATATATAACCTGTAAAACTGTAAAAAATATCATCTTCATGATGGAGACATTTTATGGCATACAGAATTCTCCACCCAGACACACTTCAGTAAAGTTAGGCTATCTCTAGATCAGCACATCAAGAATAGGACATTCCACATAAATATGAGGAAAAACTTCTTTACAGTGAGGGTAACTGAACACTGGAACAGGCTGCCCAGAGAGGTTGTGGAGTCTCCTTCTCTGGAGACATTCAAAACCTGCCTGGACGCGTTCCTGTGTGACATGTTCTAGGTAATCTTGCTCCGGCAGGGGGATTGGACTAGATGATCTTTCGAGGTCCCTTCCAATCCTTAACATTCTGTGATTCTGTGATTCTGTAATAGCTTTTCCCTACCTAACCTGGGTTTGCACATTGGTTTGCCCAGTACTAAGACAGGGGCACTGTGTCCTACGCAGTGTGCCAAGGAACCATGCTTAAAGAAATTGCATGCTTGATCTGAGAGTATATCAGTTAGTGCAGGCAATCAGAATAAAAACAATCATAAAGAGTGAAGAGAAACAATATCTTTGTTATGAACTGCTTCAAACATAGGGTTGAAGAATTTACTGCAGTGTGCATGAGAGGTGTTTTTTAAATAATGCGTGGTTTAGGGGCACTAAAAAGGAATTATGATTCAGAAAAGTTAGTATTTTAATTGAAGATTTTCTACTGAACTTCAGTAAGGTCTGTAATATACTCACATAACAGCAAAAAAGAATTTATTCAAATAAATAAAGAAAATATCCCCTTCATGGAGATGGAAAACATGTCAATAAAGTTGAAGAAAATAGTAGCAATTTTGTGATGAGAAAACAATGTGCTGTTGAAGTCACCACAGCCATAGAATTGCACGAGAAAAATATAAATTATTTCAGAAATTAGATGGATAAATCTTGTCCTGAGATGCTGAAGAAAAGTATTATTTGACTACAGAGATGCTGCTTTTGTTTGATTCAACAGAATACAAGTCAGGGAGGCTATTCACGTCCCTAACCTTGCAATTTAAATATTTTATGATATAAAGGCCTAAGATGGCAACAAGAAGAAAGTCCCGTCTCTTCGGATGGACAAATGAGTTGTTAGTGGAAAATATTTGAATTCAGCTTGAGATTTTCTGTGCTGGTAGTAGTACTAACAAAAAAAACGAACAATCAATATCATAACCACTCAAAAGTCACAGTATACAAAGAGGATATAAAATGTCAAAGAAAAGAAAAACTAGATTATGAAATGTAGCCATGAAATACAACATTCCTAACATTATGAGACTTTAAATGAAGAGAAAGAGTGGAAGAGGAGACAATAAGTCTTAAGATCCTGCTGAGGGTGCCCGTACATTAGTCATTTTCAAAAAGGATATGCTCCGCTTATAGAAGTTAATGATATGACTGGGGAAAGCAAAGCAGAGTTATTGGCATATACAGCATAAGAGCATGGAAGAATCACTGGATGTCCTGCCTTTCTGGTGCCAATGCAGCCGAGTATCCATTTGGACTCTTTACATTATCAGTAAAAATCTCACTGAATAGTTCTTAGAGTACTTCTGGAAAAAAAAATTCAGCTACATAGAAAGAGAAAGCAGCAGATAACAATACATCTCATGGACTCACCTGAGAGCAGCCACCATACTAACCTAAGGACATGACCTTCTATATCAAGTCAAAAAGCATGGGAAATCAGAAAGTAGAAGCTGGCAAGATTTTAGAAACAGCAACACAAATGCCTAAATGTGTAGAGTATCTGGTACCTTCTATTTCTAAATGGCAAACACTGGGAAAAGTATACAATCCAGCACAGTGAAAAATCATTAGATTCCTCTCTGTGTATTGCTTATGTAAGTTAAGAAATAAAAGGGTTGAAATTTATGAAAAAAAAGATCCTTTTTTCCCCCCTGTTTTTATGTTTCAACAAATACAATTCTAGTAAAATTTAACAATGAGTTAGTCATTGGTCATCACAAAAATTGGCTAAATACAAACAATGGAAGAGATACAGGCAAAGGAAGGTATTGTCATTATTGCTACTCACATTCACTGTAACTCAGGATTATTTCATTTTTTATAAGCTGATATTGTTCTAAAATCTGTTTGTAAGTAGTGTTGTTGGAAAAAAAGTTCTTTCAACTTTATAATTTTATTATTTCAGATATGGACAACACTGTGCCCATGGTCTATAAGAATGTTGGTCACTTAGAATTTCAAGAGTTGCTTGAGGCCACAGAGAATAATTGCAGGGTTAACCATGCAAGAGACCAGATAATCACTTTGTAAAACTTTGTAAAACTTTGAGCTGACAGCGGCAGCGGCGGCGGCGGCGGCGGCGACTTGAGGTTAGTGCGGGGGCGAGGGCAACATCGGGCTTAACCGGGCGGTTTTCGTACTCTGGGCCCCCCACCGAGCCCCACCCCAAGCATCAGCCCCGAGCTGCTTCCCCCCCACCCCGGACCCGGAGGTTCCCGGCAACGAATCAGGAGAGGAGGGGGCGTAGCCAGAGGCACCGCGGGCGATTTAAACGCACCACCCCCTGTTGATTGGGTGATAAAGAGCCTCCTGGAGGACAGGGACTAGTCCCTGCCCAGAGGGGAGAGGGAGACTCAGCAGTGACTGGGTGTGTCCCAGGGCAGGAGAGGCCGCAGCAGTTTGCAGCTCGTTGGGGAGGGCGCTGACTCCCTCCCAGTGCACAAGGCGAGGAAGGTGCCAAGGAGCTGTGAACCAGGGGGGTCACCAACAGGTATTTCCCAGCTCAGTGAAAGAACAATGGTATCCACCCGGCAGAAGAAGATAAAAATGGATGTGGGAACCCAGACAGAGGTCCCATGGAAGGAGGCAATGGTGCAGGTCGCAGGCTGCAGGGAATGCTACAGCGTCTCTGTGATGTCAGGGGGCTGTGTGCGCTGTGAGCAGGTAGATGATCTGCTCGGCCGAGCAGCACAGCTGCAAAGCCAGGTTGAAAGGCTTCAAGCCGAAGTAGAAAGGCTTAGGAGCATTCGGGAGGCTGAAATGGAGATAGACTGGTGGAGCCAGGCTCTGCCCTCCCTGCAACAAAAATGGGAGCACCTGCCGGAGAGCTCCCAGGATCGAGGGGCCCCTGTACTCTGCCCCTCTCAGGTGGAAAACAATAACCTAGAGGAGAGGAGTGAGTGGAGGCAAGTCTATGGCCGTGGCAAAAGGCGAGTGCCCTCCTTGCCTACCTTGCCTCCACAGGTGCCTCTGAGCAATAGATATGAAGCCCTAGTGGAATGCAGCCGGTCCAATGGGGATGTGGTGGAGAGGCAACCTATATCAGAGGTCCCACCACAGTCAGAAAAACCTGACGGGCGTATAGCTACCTCCTCCACAAGGAAGAAGAGAAGAGTTTTAGTGGTTGGAGACTCCTTCCTAAAGGGATCTGAGGGCCCAATATGCAGAGCTGACCGCCATCACAGGGAGGTCTGCAGTCTGCCTGGAGCCCGAATCAGGGATATCACCAGGCAACTCCCCAACCTGGTGAAGGCCACAGACTACTACCGCCTGCTGATCTTCCAGACAGGTGGGGAAGAAGCTGCATCCCGTAGTCTGAGGGGGATGAAGAAAGACTACAAGGCCCTAGGACGGTTGGTGACAGAGTCTGGGGCACAAGTTGTTTTCTCCTCCCTCCTTCCATTTTCAGGTGATGACGTGGGATGGAATAGTAGGATTCTCTCTATTAATGCCTGGCTACGAGACTGGTGCTACAGGCAGGGCTTTGGGTTCTTTGATAATGGCTGGTTTTATAAGACACCAGGCGTGACCGTAATACATGGGAAAGGTTTATGTCGTAGGGGCAAAAGGGTTCTGGGACAGGAATTAGCAGGGCTCATTCGGAGAGCTTTAAACTAGATTTGAAGGGGGATGGGGTAGCAGCTGGGCTTGCACCACTGGGGCAACGCTCTAGTGTTGAGGTAGACCAGGAGGTCTCCCATCCCCCTGGGGTGAAATCGGTGTGCTCAGCTCGCTCCCTGAAATGCCTGTACACCAATGCACGCAGCATGGGGAATAAACAGGAGGAGTTGGAAATCCGTGTTCAGTTGGGGGGCTATGATTTAGTGGCAATTACAGAGACTTGGTGGGACGCCTCGCATGACTGGAATGTGGTCATGGATGGCTATGTCTTGTTCAGGAACGACAGGCCACTAAGGAGAGGTGGTGGAGTTGCTCTTTATGTGAGTGAGCAGCTAGAATGTATTGAGTTCTGTCCAGGGGCGGATCAGGAGCGAGTTGAGAGTTTGTGGGTGCGAATTAAGGGGCAGGCTGGCAGGGGTGATACTGTTGTGGGTGTCTATTACAGGCCACTAGATCAGGATGAGGAGGGTGATGAGGCCTTCTACAGGCAGCTGAGAGCAGTCTCGCAATTACAGGGCCTGGTTGTTGTGGGGGATTTCAACTACCCTGATATTTGCTGGGAGGCCAACTCAGCCAGCCATCCTCAGTCCAGGAGGTTCCTCCAGTGCATTGATGATAACTTTCTGATGCAAATGGTGGATGAGCCAACTAGGAGAGGAGCGCTGCTGGATCTGATCCTCACTAACAAGGAGGGTCTGGTTGAAGCGGTGAAGGTTGAGGGCAGCCTTGGTTGTAGTGACCATGAGATGGTAGAGTTCAGGATCTCATGTGGCAGGAACAGAATAGCTAGCAGAATCGCAACCCTGGACTTCAGGAGGGCCAACTTTGGCCTTTTCAAGCAATTTCTAGGAGAAATCCCATGGGACAGGGTACTAGAAGGTAAGGGGGCCCAAGATAGTTGGTTAGCATTCAAGGACTGCTTCTTCCGAGCTCAAGATCAGAGCATCCCAGCAGGTAGGAAGTCAAGGAAGGGTACCAGGAGACCTGCATGGTTAAACAGGGAACTGCTGGGCAAACTCAAGTGGAAGAAAAGGGTGTACAGATCATGGAGGAGGGGCTGGCCACTTGGGGGGAATATAAGTCTGTTGTCAGAGGATGTAGGGAGGCAACTAGGAAAGCTAAGGCCTCCTTGGAATTAAACCTTGCAAGAGAGGTCAAGGACAACAGAAAGGGCTTCTTCAAATACATTGCAGGTAAAGCCAACACTAGAGGCAATGTAGGCCCACTGATGAATGAGGTGGGGGCCCTGGAGACAGAGGATAAAAAGAAGGCGGAGTTACTGAATGCCTTCTTTGCCTCTGTCTATACTGCTGGAGGCTGTCCTGAGGAGCCCTGGACCCCTGAGGCCTCAGAAGAAGTCAGGATAGAGGAGGAATCTGTCTTGGTTGATGAGGGCTGGGTCAGGGACCAATTAAGCAATCTGGACATCCATAAATCCATGGGCCCTGATGGGATGCACCCGCGGGTGCTGAGGGAGCTGGCGCAAGTCATTGCTAGGCCACTCTCCATCATCTTTGCTAAGTCGTGGGCAACGGGAGAGGTGCCTGAGGACTGGAGGAAAGCGAATGTCACTCCAGTCTTCAAAAAGGGCAAGAAGGAGGACCCGGGTAACTATAGACTTGTCAGCCTCACCTCCATCCCCGGAAAGGTGATGGAACAACTTGTCCTTGGTGCTGTCTCTAGGCACATCAAGGATAGGGGGATCATTAGGGACACTCAGCATGGCTTCACCAAGGGGAAGTCATGCTTAACCAACTTGAGAGCCTTTTATGAGGACGTAACCCGGTGGATAGATGATGGTAAAGCTGTGGATGTGGTCTATCTCGATTTCAGTAAAGCGTTTGACACGGTCTCCCACAGCATCCTCGCAGCTAAACTGAGGAAGTGTGGTCTGGATGATCGGGTAGTGAGGTGGATTGTGAACTGGCTGAAGGAAAGAAGCCAGAGAGTGGTGGTCAATGGGACAGAGTCCAGTTGGAGGCCTGTGTCTAGCGGAGTCCCTCAAGGGTCGGTACTGGGACCAGTACTACTCAATATATTCATTAATGACTTGGATGAGGGAATAGAGTGCACTGTCAGCAAGTTCGCTGATGACACAAAACTGGGAGGAGTGGCTGACACAACGGAAGGCTGCGCAGCCATTCAGAGAGACCTGGACAGGCTGGAGAGTTGGGCGGGGAGAAATTTAATGAAATATAACAAGGGCAAGTGTAGAGTCCTGCATCTGGGCAAGAACAACCCCATGTACCAGTACAAGTTGGGGACAGACCTGTTGGAGAGCAGCGTAGGGGAAAGGGACCTGGGGGTCCTAGTGGACAGCAGGATGACCATGAGCCAGCAGTGTGCCCTTGTGGCCAAGAAGGCCAATGGCATCCTGGGGTGTATTAGAAGGGGTGTGGTTAGCAGGTCAAGAGAGCTTCTCCTCCCCCTCTACTCTGCCCTGGTGAGGCCGCATCTGGAATATTGTGTCCAGTTCTGGACCCCTCAGTTCAAGAAGGACAGGGAACTGCTAGAGAGAGTCCAGCGCAGAGCCACAAAGATGATTAAGGGAGTGGAACATCTCCCTTATGAGGAGAGGCTGAGGGAGCTGGGTCTCTTTAGCTTAGAGAAGAGGAGACTGAGGGGTGACCTCATTAATGTTTCTAAATATGTAAAGGGCAAGTGGCATGAGGATGGAGCCAGGCTCTTCTCAGTGACATCCCTTGACAGGACAAGGGGCAACAGGTGCAAGCGGGAACACAGGAGGTTCCACATAAATATGAGGAAAAACTTCTTTACGGTGAGGGTGACTGAACACTGGAACAGGCTGCCCAGAGAGGTTGTGGAGTCTCCTTCTCTGGAGACATTCAAAACCCGCCTGAACGCGTTCCTGTGTGATATGGTCTAGGCAATCCTGCTCCGGCAGGGGGATTGGACTAGATGATCTGTCGAGGTCCCTTCCAATCCCTAACATTCTGTGATTCTGTGAAAGCAGAGAGTATGTACTAACTGTCTTTCATAATGATTCTGCTCATTTCCATATATCCTTTTTGTAACAGTATGTTTCTTTACTCGTACCATTTGTCCTTGATGCAAAAGCCCAGATTTGTGTATCTATGAGGTAAAACAAAGTTTCAAGTGAAATGTTCTTCAAAGATGTGAAGTACTGACAAAAAACCACTGTAATTTAGAGTTGTGAAAGGGCTTATAAGTTTTCCAGTGAGTTGAATGGCAGCACTCTGTAGAATGACTCCTTTTGATTTAGCTAGGTCTGTTGTATTTATTTAAAAGGATGGGTTTTTTAAAAAAAATTAAATTAAAAATCCTCTGGGATGTGGAGTTGCATGCAGAGAAGAACCCCTGTAGTACAGATTTAATTGACTCCTATTATCCAAATGAGCTGGATAATTTAGAAATTTGTATCTGCATGAAATTGCAAAGGAGGTTGATTATAAGGCAGAAACTGAGGAAAATAGAGATTATTTATGCTGAGAAAATCATATTATATTTTATTAAATAAAACCCAAACTAACAGGGGACAGACTTGTTCTTTGTCCTCTCTGAACAATGCTGTTTTAGTAATTCGTATCTATGTGTCCTTCAAAGGGAGATTTTTTTCTATTTGCTTCTCAATGTTAAGCATTAAATATCCAAACGAGATATTAAAAAGAGGGGGAAAAAACAGGAAAAGTCTAGGTAACAAAATAAAGCTAGGGTCCTGAAGTGGACATGTATGATTAAGTGAGAAGTATTTAAACTATAAATGAACAGAGATTCATTAACTTCAGTCTCAAGGGACAGGCCAGCCCATTTCTTGAGGCAGAATCGACAATTTAATTCCTAATGCTTCATCTTTTGCTTGCATAAAGATGGTGGTTTTCATTTGCACCTTGCTCCTCTCTTTTATATTAACAGAAAGAATTGAAAAGCAGTGTAATAAAGGCTGGCCTGGCAACCTGAGCGGGAGGAAATTGCCACTCTTCCTGTAACAATCGGAACAGAGAAGAGTTGTATGATTTCTCATTTCACATTTATTTGCAGGGATGGTGACAATATTTTTTTTTTTTGCGTGTTATTTCTGCCACCTGATAAGATTGCAGGTGTTATAGTTTCTCATTACTAGTGATTGCAGTCAGGTCCTCGTGGTGTTTATATGTGTATTGAGAAGGCATGGTTCACAACCTTATTCTGTCAGTCACTGACCTGAAGGTTCAAGAAGCGTTAAGAAAACACAGCGCTCTGTTATTAGATGGTGAGCACGTTATTGTTTTAGGCAACCTTTTGTAGCATCGAAGATGCGGAAAAAAAGACTGTCAAACTTTCTGGTGTTAGAAGGTTTAGAATGTTAATACTTATGCACAGGTTTAAATTGAAAAGTTCATAATATTTCTCAAAGGAAATTCAAGAAAAAAATGGTACAAATTTCAGTGGATTGATACCAAGGGTTTTTTTGCCCTGCTTAGGCAGTATGTTGAGTTTCAGTGAAGATGATTTATTTAAGATTAAGCAAAGCCAATCAAAACAATAGAGATTAGTTTTCCATAAATGAAAAGTGGGCAAATTTCCAAAAAGATTAGATCCAGTCCTCTTAGAGATAAAGGCTGTAAACATCAAGCTGTCTGCTTCAGTTAACCAGGCTGATACATCCTTGTTTACCAGAGAACAAAAGTAAAAATAATAAACTTGCAGAATGCATTTCTCTTTACAAAAATTACTGAAAGCTAGCATACTGGATAAAATGACTGAAGTCAATGACAAAAAATGTTTCTGTTTTCATCACTGGGGCCAGGATTTCACTCCTAAGTTCATGAGCTGCAATATTACGGACTCACAGAATCACTGGGGTTGAAAGGGACCTCTGGAGATTGTCTAGTCCAACAGCAGGGCATCCTGCTCAAGCAGGGTCAGCAATGGCAGGTTGTCCAGTATCTTATCATTGAGTTTGAATATCTCCAAGGATGAAGACTCCACAACCTCTCTGGACAACCTTTTCTAGTGTTTGGTTTCGCTCATAGTGAAAAAAAAAAAATAAAATTAAGTTTAGGTGTGGAATTTCATGTGTTCTGACTTGTGCCCATTGCCTCGTCTGTTCACTGGGTACCACTGAGAAAAGACCTTTTAATGTCTTTGGGTGATACATATTTTTAAAGTCATCATGTGCCATTAGCTCTCTGCCATTTAGCTGTGTGTAAACTTTTGATAATTTGTAATCAGCTGCAGTTTCATCTGGGCAGAGTTAAGTTAAGTTAGATCCTCTCGCTGTATCTAGTTGAAGAGCCAGGGAGGTAGAGAGGAGGAGGGAAGAAAGGCTTGTGAGGTCTCTGTTATGGGGTTGGAACATAGCTGAACTGTGCAACAGCTGGAGGTGGAGCTCTGAAGTATTACTGTGTTTCTTGATTTAATACTTAATACTAGTATTCTGATCTAATATCCTTTAAATATTTTGAGAGTACTTTTGAAACATTTGTGACAAATAGTCTGACTGTCTTTACAGTTTTTAAATATGTTTTCATGTATGCTGTAAATGATCAAGTAACTCACTTTCTTTAAAACAGATAGAAAACAGTACAAGGCTTGTAATGGAAAATTGCTTCCTCTTAAACCATGCACTGAATATTTTTTCATCAAGGACAGTTTCCATAATTAAAAAAAAATAAGGTGAAACTTCAGTAGTTTGACACATCTGGGTGACAATCTGCAACTAAGTTTGAGTGGCAAATACCCTATCACTAGAAAAAATTAATCCAAGTCTGCACTTTGAAGAGTAGATCTGTGTTCCTTTTGATGAAGGGGAAATGAATAAAAAGAAAGGCAAAAAGCACTACTAGGCGTTCCTGTTATAGTGGCGATCTGTGGAAGGTACGGGCTGTTTTCTGTAAACTGCAAACAGAAACCAGAAAGCACACAGTATAAATGCTGCCTTTTGTACCTAACTGTCTCCAGCCTCTCATGAAAGCAAGGTTATCTAAAAGAAAATTATTGATTAATTACAGTCTGTATTTCCACAAATATGTAAACATCTTATTTCGAAAGTGTGCTTACAAATAAGAAAATTAAAATGGGTACTTTCAAGAAGGAAAGGCAGAATTTTCATTTGAAAGGTATTTATTTAATGCTCAAAAAATTTAAAATACTGTGAACAGTCTTTCCTTTTCAAAGAAATCCTTTTTACTCATCAGCTGTAATACTAGAAGTATGCAGGCTGGATTGATTTTGCTTCCTAAAGCTTTCTACTGTATGTAAATAAACATAGCTTCAAGTTCTCATACGTCAGGATTTCTGCCTCCATACAATGTTGAAAGGAATGAGATGTTATGTATATATATTTATTTGTATACATTTAATCTTAGTTTAAAGCGTATACATAGGCGTTGTCTTACAGTAAATTACAACTCAAATTGAAAATATAGTTGCCATATTCCTTCTACTGAGCAGTAACTCTGAATACAAAAAAATATCACAATTCCTGTACTATATTTCAGTCTGCTCTAATTCACCATGAGATGTAAACAGAATGAATCAACCCTGATGTTACAAAAATGTAGCTGTTTTAAAGCTCCAAGACATTAAAAATGCATGTTTCTGTTAATTTTATTTTTTAAAGAAAATAATGTTTTGGTTTTGTTTTCCTTCCTGATATGCATAATCATTACACATTTTCTGACTTCTCAGTTGAGATAATCAATTATTCTATAAATCCTGGGACTTTACTCTTCTGGTACAGATGGTCAGAACCCCATTATACAGAGTAGAACTGACCAAAACAGCAGAATTACCTTTCCAGGGAAAAATTGCCAACTGGGAGGTTAGTTGTACTCCAGATTGGAGTGGAAAGATTAAATTTTAAAATATCTTACGAAAAAGACAACAAAAATATTAAAATAATTATTTTACTTGTATAAAATATAGGTACTTATAGAAAAATATGAATATCATTTAATACATTTATTATAATAAGAAGTGAGTTTGATACCGGAAATTAAATTATACCACCTTATTAAACACATTAAAAGAACAATGACATGATTTTTTAAAAAAACTTTATTGAATGGCAAATATAATACAAATTGAGCCATTAGTGAAAAACTGTCTCAACTTTCTCATGCAATCTTATTTTTCAAATGGGAAACTAGTTCATCCATACAATGGGGTCGGGGCGGGGGGAGTTTAAAGAAAATTTAGCCTTCTTTTCTGGGTATGTATTTGGCTTCTGATCCAGCATTTCCTCAGAGTCCAGTCCCAGTGGGTGTTCTGGTCTTCCCTGTAAGTAAGAATTGACACTGTAGATTACCCCAGCAGGTTATGAAGAGCAATCTGTTCAGATCTGCTTCATTTCAACAACTTACTGAAGACTTTTTCCACAAGTGAACAATAAAGATAGGACGCTTTTTTCCCTCATGTGTTCCCTCTTGGAGCCTCCAAGGTCTGAACTAGGTGAATTCCCTTCCCCCAAACATGACAGCAGTTTATATCACAGTTTCACCTCTCCTTTGTAGATATCCTCTTCAGGGAAAGAAGAAAAGAGAGCTTAGCAGCATTAAAAAAAAAAAAAAAAAGAAGCAAGATGATGAAGCCTCCTTTTATTTCTGAACCAAGGGGAATTGTTTTTGTAGGAAGAGCATAAATATGTCTCTCAGCTATTTCACAGAGACCACCAAAGATAGTGTATCAGAATGAGAGGAGGGGCAAAATAAATCCTACTAGACTTTCTCTTTGCTGAAAGAAAGAAGAAACCTACACTTTTATCTACATTAGGGGTATGTTTTCAAAGGGATGTTCAGGGATTTAGTTGAAAAACTTCCATTAACATCACTGGGAGTTGAGAGGATTTTTCTTTGTGCTCTGCTTTGAAAACAGACCTCTTTGTGCTATAGGCACAGACACTGTTATATAAATAGTCTCTCTCTCTTTCTCACTCACTCTTTTTTATTATAATAATCATTGCTAAACAAACAGGCTTTTGACTATGATCGGTAAGGAAAATTTAGCTGGTCCCTTCATGCAGTGTAAAATAATATACAGCATTAATTAGGGTCAGAGTCCCCAGCTTTTATAATAGCAACTATTAAAAAGGTGCTATGAAGGAGTTTTTCTTGAATTTTATATACTGAAAAAATTCACTGTAAAATAAAAGATAGTAATTAAGAAATGGAACAGTGCAAACAGCAGAAATTAAAATATTTTAAGCATCCTTTCTACACAGATGAAAGCTCCTTTTATAGTGCAAATACCTCTTAATTAAAAATCAACATTTAATAATCATGTTATATGAAGCTGCTCTTACTGATATTGGCCTAGGGATCATCAACACTAGCTTGAAAATGGATTTTTTTTCTCAGCCCTGCTAGCAAAAACAGAATGTACTCTCAAGCATGTAGACGGAAGGTTAAAATTTTGTTTGTCCCTCAGATGAATGTACAACATACATTTCTTTGTTCCTGAAAATTATGTAGAAGGTCCACAGAAAGGAGATTTTAAAGGCAATAAAGACCTCACTGATGATATTTCTTCAAAGTGATCCTAGTCACTTAGATCACCGTGACTTGACCAGCAGTAAAAAGCTGGGATAATTCCATTTTCCTTGTGAGTGAAGGGTGAGGTGAGGAAAGAGGCAAGGAATCAGATCACCATTGGTATCTGCCAGGGGCTGCTTTGCTCATGGTGACATGGAGTCTCATAAGCTGCAAGAGCTTGTGACAACACTTCATGCAGCATATAAAATACCTGCCATGCTGGAAATCTGGATGCCAGAATGTGCTGGGCTATTTGAGTAACTGACAAGGGCCTACAATAGCAAGAAGACACAACAGTCCAGCTAAGACATTAAAAAGCAGAATTGTCATATATAGGTATTCCTTTTATTATACAGCGAGCTCTTACACAATTTCTAATCACTGTTAATGGATGCATTTATTCCCCTCCCTGTCAAGGGAAGAACTGTTAAGACATCAGGGATAAAGCATGCAAAGATGCAGATAGAATTCCTTTAGTTAGAACATCACCAGGCAAAATTACATCATGATTGCTCAGGAGAAGCATTTTAGAATCATTACATTGATTTGCAATCACATGCTTTTATTTTCTGTTTCCTGAGTCACTGAGTACAGGTGGGATATATAGATCATAACATCAAGATTTTCTCTGCACTTAGGTAGCTACGGTTTTTTGGGTTTGTTTGTTGGATAGATTGATTGTTTTTAAAGGACACTAAGATGTTTTACCAAATTACCTGCTTCCAGAACAGGTTTTAGATGTAAGGATGTATAAAAATGACAAAAAAAAAAAAAAAAAAAAAAAAAAAAGACAGTGTCCAGAGCTAAAAACTGTAAGTTTGTGTATGCAACGTACTGAGAGCAAGTACAACAGCAGAAATGGCTAACAAGATTGTAATAAAAAAATTAGCTAAATGGGAAATTTGAATTGCAGCTGTACTTTGGGCAAAAACATCTGAGTGTTTCTGAGTTCCTTTCTTTAATGGCATGAGGGATATTTTCAAAAATGTAACCAATTTAGAATGCAAAAATAAAAGCAAAAATGTTTTAAAGGACAACTTTCATGTAAATATTCTTTCATACATCTCTCACTGAAAGACATCTGTGTAGTAAAACATGATACAGTGAGGTTTGTTGCATTTTCCAGCACACCCAACCTCTTTTTCTGGATTAACTGATTCTTCATGACAAAAATAGCCAAGGAAAAACATAATAAGCACTAAAGAGAGTGAATACTTCAAAAGCTAGAGACAAAATGAACTTAAATTATCCCATAAACGTTCCATCACTGGCATGTAATAGGTGTAAATTGCCTTCTATCACCAACCAAGGGTTTAATTTCAAAATGTATTATGGCCATCCAGAGATGCAATTGTAAGGCTGAAACATATAGTCACATGCTGGAGTTGGGTTTTTTACATAACAGAATGCAGTGACCAGTTTCAATTAACACTTAGTACACGCACTTCATCTTAATCCCATAAAACAAAAAAACAAACAAACAAGAATAGAAATACAAATGTTGAGTCTTAAGAATAAGACTTGTCAGCATTTTTAAATAAATAAAACTAATGAAAATTTTTCATTTGAAGTGTGTGTGGGGAATGGTTCATAACATTTTCTGATTGGAATATCAGAAAACTCTTGCCTACTCTTTCCCACTCTTTCTAACTAATAAATTCTCGCCACTTCAGGCTTTAAGGACTTAGACTTCACTTCAAAGAAAAGACAGTGAATATGCCCTTGAAAACCTTAAACCAAATTCAGTTGAAAGAGGAAGGCAGGAAGGCAGAAAGGCAAGATCAAAAGAAGGGGGAGTTCAGGAAATTTGGGAACTTTTCATAGTACTCAGAGGAAGCACTAAGGTTTGCAATCAAACAAATCCAACAAATCCAGAGTAAATATCTTTTACAGATTAACTTGTCCTCCAGAAGGCTTAATAGATTTGATTCTGTTTAGCTCAAAACCCTGTTCAAGCTCACAGCATCTTCATTCTAGATAGGAAATCCAGTCCCTAATGGGATCATTGAATTTTGAATGCAGCAAACTAATAAAAATCAAAGTTTTGAAAATATTAGCTTCCACTTCTCTAGCTCTTTACACCTATTGTACACCTAAGGCTCAAAAGTCCTCTAGGTACTAGTTTCTGTCTGAAAAATCCTTCCTCCAGCCCTTTGGTATTTGGGAGAAGTAAGTCTGCTGTGATATTTCCACAAATGTGCAGTGTACTGTATGTGACAACCAAAGGGTTTGCAGAGAGAGAGAAGAGGGTTGTGTTACAGGTATGGAGAGGCTTCCTAAGTCAACCCTATTTCTTTTCTGTGACCATTGAGGAACTGAATTTTCTCTAGTTCAAGAGAACAAAGGTGATTTGAGAATTGTCATTTATTTGGTAAGATATTTGTGACATTTATGTATAAAAGAGACACCTCATTTTATTTTGTTTCTATAGGGAAAAGTAATCCATCTCATCATACCTACTTTGTTAAAGAACTAAACCATACCAAATGAATTCAAAAAAAGTTACAAGCAATTTTTTGAAGACCTATATTCTGCTGATAATTCTGACATCACATAATACAAATTATTCTAATGAATCCTTGCTACATTAGAAGTGCCAGTAGAAACACTGTACTAGAACAGGGTGGTGATTTTTAGTTCACTATCCTGGTTTTGATGGCAAAGCCCCTGTTGCATTAAGAGTATAGAAATTTGGCAGAGAATAAACCTCCTTACATTCCAGCTAGTCCTCAGAGATCAGAGGGGCTGGGTGCAGCTAGGCTTTATCTCAGGTTATAACCAATTTGACACTGTAAGTCTGATCACATTCAATGAGAACATTCATGGTTACGGATTCAGACAGTGTGGTTTATTGAAGCAAGAGAAATAAAGATTCAGAGTTGCCATTGATAAATGCATTTACTGCATTAGCGCTAAATATCTTAGTTCTACCGGGGTATCATCCAATGTAATCAGAGGCACAAATCTTACTAAAGAGGTGTCCCTGCATTAGGAGGAGAGGGGAGCAAGCCTGTTAACAAAGTGGAGGCATTGCAAAGAACATTCTAGAAAACAGAAGTAGATAGCCGCCTCACTCTAAATCAAAGGGTAGAGAAATTTTAATCTAGAACATTAAGCTTTAGAGTCCCTTGTTGGCATTGACACAGAATGTACAGATCTCCACATGATAATAAAGGGAAAAATTGAATTGTGGTTCCACAGCTCTAACATTACCTATAAGGAAAGGAAACAAATATTTTTGTGCTCTGATATTTTCTTGTGTACCCTCATGTTTGATTTCACTAATTTGAGTGCAGCATTTCTCCATTTCTGTATGAAAATCATCTGCATTATAAAAAGTTTATATTTTTACAGTTCAGTGACATGCAGATGAGCATGCAAGGGTGCAATTGGTGCTGTTAAATATGGAAAATCAAACTTGACATTTACAGATATCTGAGCTGGCCAAGAGACAATGGACTACAATGCTTTTAAAAGAAATTTGCCACCGCATGCTTAAAAGATTTTGAGGGATCATCTGCAGAGAGTATGGGTAAGCTTTTAAAATCCTTTGGTTCAAAACAGCCCTTGACCATGCTAGGAGCCCCACAGAGAGCTGGTTGCACAGATTCCCCTGCTTCCTCAAGGGTTGCATTCTCAGACATATGTTTCTTCCCTTTTACGGTAACAAAGGTTTATATACCCCACTTTGACTAAGATTTCTTCTTAACTACCAGCAAAGAACACTAAATTCCCTACCCACTTCTAACTTGAGTATTTATCCCCTTATTCTAGCATGTTCCCATGGGTCATTCCTGAACCACACAGAGAATGAAGGTATATTAGCTGCTGCCGCTAGGATAGCACTAGGATGTAGTGGAATAGTATCTCTAGCATATGTGCATTTTTCATCTAAAGGTACGTATATGCTGGAGATGTCAACATCTCTCCGAGGAAGGAACAGTCAGAACCAAATGACTGCGGACTATTGAGGAAATTTAAGTTATCCATGAAATAGAAGATCCAACAAGACCATAAGAGCAAAGTCCGTAATAACATATGCTAACCTGTCACAAAATTGTACTAAATTTAGTGCAGAGACAATACCATCATAGACAGTTCTTAGCTAATAATTACAGTGTCATGGCCTGAAATGTCTGGTTTATCCCACTTTATACATCTCCAGGATGAGTGGTTTGATGGAAAAACCATAAATATTTCAGTGTTTCTTGTCTTTCAGTCCGTATTTCCTTTGTAGAGTTGCCAGCTTGCATCCTAGTTAGAAAGAAAGACTTACAAATGAAAGTTTCTATTGTATAAAAAGTGTCTTATCTTGAGAGGAAAACTATTGATTAGGTTGGAAACGTATGGAGGGGTATTTACATCATATTTAACAATACATGTGATAGACAATTACAAAATATCAGTGGTGGACTTACTGTAGATGTGCAAATGACTAAAGGTCAGCCTCTTTGGTTAGATTTTCCCCCAGGCAAAAAATTGAAAATGTCACATTTACACTCTAATATCTGTATTAGTCATTCAAGCAATTGTAAGGAGTGAACCCCCATTTGTTCCTTATTGCGTATTTTCACATCCCTTTCTCAAAAAGAAGACAGCATTATTGAAATATTTGGCATAAGAGAAAAGAAAAATAAAAAAAATATATCATTGGAACAAGAAAACACATCCAGGAAATACTCTGTTCCTCTGTTGCAGGGGTTTTTGTTGGTTGATTGGTTGTTGTTGAGGGATTTTTTTTAGTGTATTACTATTAACACCAACTAAACTATATTCTAAAAGAAGTAAGCATAAAATACTAAAAAAAATAAAGAACTGCAAACTGTTATTTCAAATCAACAGCTAGAGTATAAAAGTTTCATGTATAACTTTAAATTGCTTCCTCTTTCACTCTTTTGCAGCTGGTGTGTGTTAGTATTCTGCAGGTTGGTAACTTTAACATCACACAATACATCCAGCTAATGAGACTGCAAGAACATTGTGCTCCTCCATCATTTTCTTATCAGTGACAGTCAGTCCATTAAAAGCTGTAACCCTGAGAAGTGAACTCCAGCCTTAAACTTGCGCATTCTGGAAATGGTCTTCCCTGGACTGTTAATAGATAAGATGGATGCAACATTTTGTGACAGTTCAAGACACTCGGCCTCCAAGAACTGTTCTGAAACCAACAACAGACCTATTATCTCCTTTTAGAAAAGGTTTTTTATCCAGGACAATTAAGTGCATTGTGTGCTGTTGCTGGGAGCTCTACGCTCATCTTCCAGGGTTGCATCTACCCTCACGGATACAACCACCTTGTCTTCTAAGCTTTAATGAGTTTCTTCCAAGTGAATTCAAAGGTTTTAAAAATTTTTTTCAGTCATGTAATAATTTACAGATAGTTGGAGCTACTGAATGAGAAGATCTTCATTCATAAACTCAGAAAAATAGAAAGGTCATATTTAATACTGAAGGTTGTTGTACTGTCTTCACTAGAAAAAACATCAGGTAATTGAAAGTATGGGTCAGATTCTGCTCACCATGAGCTTACTGTGTGATAGTCTGAATTTACATCAGTGTACAGAAGCAGAACTTGGCACTATAGTAAAGAAGTCTCAAGCAAAGATTTGCTGTTGATAATAATTGCAATCTGTAAATGTTTGCTGCACCTGAGAACATATCGATCCTGTAAAGAAGAACCAGATGAAAAATTATTCTCTCTTCTGGTCCGAAAGCAGTTCCAGGAGGAACAGCTGGTTATACTGAGGGGCAGGGCTGGCACTCTCACTGTTGGGACTGGGATTTGCCTTGAGTTCAGTGAATCCTTGCCTACCCAGGGAGCGTAGGCTCCTAACCTAGGAGGAGCTAAGTAAGATGCCTGGAGTAGCTAAGATTAGATTCACTTAGTACCCTGTTTCTGGTTGCAGATATCTTATATCCCTGCTAAGTGAATTTGCAGGTGAAGCAGTTCTCGATTGTTTGGTCCTGTGGGTGAGTGATACTTGTCAGGTCCTGAAAAGGCATCATCCCCAGGGAACGGGGAACTGGTCACTGGACAGTCTCTGTCAGAGTGTCTTTTATACACTGAAGCATATAGAACAACCTGATTTTGGTACACTGTTGCAATATGCAGTTAGTTTGCTAGTGCTTTTTTAGATAGATTTTTAATCACTCAAGAGAAAATGAGATCACGGATGCAAATGGGTCTGTGTGTGTTTAGTGTGAGAAAGACCAAAAGGAGTTCACAGGCATTAGAAATTTCTGGATTTCATCCAACATTATTATGTGTTTAAATAATAATAAGTTTAGTAAGAGGTTCTCTATGACCACTGGGAAGGGAAATTAATTGAGAGCCTTGCTTTTATGTGGCATTATCAACAGTAAAAACAGTCATTCCTCCCACTCAAACTATTCCTAGGACAAAGGAGAATTACTATGCTACAGTTAAATAAAGCTTCTGCTTTGATAATCTGAAGAACCAGGTCTCCTTTTATATTACATCTATAGGAAAAGTATGTAAAGTACCTTTGTTTACAATTAGCTAGGTATGGTTTGCTCATTTAAAGTGACTACATTAGTGTTATGCAATAAAAAATATCTTAAATATATGTGCTGCATCATTTAAACAACAACCCATTAAAATTCAATCCAAAAGAACAACATAAGTTAACTTTCTCACTAAATGTACCTGGATTTGACCTATATTGTCTGTCAGAGGCATACGAGGTAGAATCTCAAACAAAACAGTGGCAGGTAACCTTCAATGTAGATAATGAAATGTAATGCATCTAGGGAAAAGAATCTAAGCCATATCTAAGTAAAGCTAAAGTCAGATCTGGCAATTACAATTCAGGAAAGAGATATTAGAGCTGTCATTAGCAATTCTTTGAAATCATTAGTTCAGCATGATGTGGCAATCAAAAAAAAGCTAAAAAAATATTGGATAAAATCAGTAAGGGTATTCGGAAAAAAACTGAATGTTTGGGGGTTTTTTTTGCTTTTGATTAAAATCTTGTTTTGCCCATCTCTTGAATAGTGTGTACAGTTCTAGTCCAAGATGGGTGTAGAGGTGTTTGAGATGTTCCAGGGAAGGACAACCAAAATTATCAAGGAGATGAAGCAGCTGCTTTACAAAGAGAGACTAAAAGGCTAAGATGGTTTGGAAAGGAGACAGCTGAGAGGAATGGAATTAAGATTTACAAAATCATAAATTGAGAAATAGATTGAAAATCAACAGTAAAACTAGAGGGCAATGGAAACTAATAGGAGAAAGGTTTAAAACATAAAAGTAAGTACTTTATGTATCTAAAAGCAATCTTCTGGAACTGCTGCAAGAGCAAATTTTGGAGGTAGACAGCATCAGCAAGTGCAGCAAGTATTTAAACAACTTCATGGAGAATAGGCCCATAAATAGGTTGTAAGAGGACAAGGCATATATGTGCCCTCTAACATTTCTCATCCAAAACTGAGGATAGAGTTAAGTTTGATGGGAACAGGCTGCACAGAGCCTCCAAGCTTGTAGGCTCGCTATAGTGACATATTTTTTGACACTGTTGGAGACGATGTTGAGCTAAATGGACCTCTTATCCATTCTGCTGAGATATCTTCTGGGAGCTCTTCTGGCATAACACAGATGGGAGAGAATGGCTTCCTACATGGCGTGTAAGTTACTGACCTTCCTTGGCAATTAGATTGAAAAGTGAACATTTAACTTGAAAGTGACAATTCTTCTGCTGAAAAGCTCTAGTAATAACTCCTTTTTCCCCCTCAATCTGCTAAAGATATTTTTGCATTCTCCACAATATCAGGAAGTTTAAAGAGGTTTAATCAACCAACATATAGTATGTCTCTACGTGCATCATATTGGCAACCATAAAAATATTGTTCAGTAACAAGCAGTCAAGAAAAGCTCCTTCAACTTCAAATGTTATCTAACAAGTCGAAGAACTTTCTTAAGAGGATTTTAGAAATCCTTCTAACTGAAATAAACATATGCAGCTGACATTGAAGAGATATGAGTTTGAGAAAGGTCTTTGCTGGCTATAGTTTTTCATCTTTGAGTCAATTTGCATCTACTGTACTGCTGATGAGTGAAACGGCAACTCCTCTGGAAATGCCCATATGAGCAGGGTAATAGCTTTTTCACTTTTTAAGAAAGAGAAAAGAAGTTAATTAATACATTTTTGTAAACCATTTCTACCTTTCAAAAGCTGTGCATTTTAATGCCAACTTTCAAAGTGCAAAACAACACAATCATTGATGAAAGCATTAAATACCTTGTAAATACATAGACTGTGTAGCTTGTAATGTAAGACAATTAATTTCTATTACTTTCTGGTTCTTAGACGTATTCACAAATAATTCTCAATGCTGTAAATGAAGGAGATTCAACTGTGACACCTCACAAGAATATAAAGTATCTTTGCACAAGCAAGTAGTCAAGATTCGCTATAACCTAAGTTATTCTAGAGAAAAGTCAGAGAATGGGTTGTTTTCTGTGTTCCTGTGGTGTTTTGTTTCATGGTGCCTTCAGATGAATGAATGCATTAGCACAAACGAGCATCTCTCAGGGTGTCTTCAAGAACATAATCAAGGAAAATAACACTTCATATTCAAAGACTTTCCTTTAGCTGTCCACAAACCCAAATAAAACATTTCATTTAGAGCAAGTTTTGTCATGTGCTTGTGGGGACAGTATATCAGGTCCTAGGATTATCAGCCAGTGGGAGCAAACACCTGAGCGGAAAAGATGATAAAGGTGGACTTGAAGAGAAAAAGCTAGAAGCAGAAAGTTCTGGGAAAGCTTAAGGTAGGGTTTACTATTTTTTTTTTCTTAATATAAGCAAGCACTGTTTAAATGCCATTGTAGCCTGACTAATGTAGTGCATGTGTTCTACGTTGATAATGTGGTATCACCCACTTCAGGGGGTCCTGCTGAGATTCAGGTTGCTTCAGAGAAGAGCTATGAAATTGAGAAATAAACACAGAATATTCTTCTACTGTCTTGAACCTTTCACACTGTGGTGAGCACCTGTTTGTATGAGCAGTTCGAATACAGCTAGGGAAGTGCTTGGACAGAGTACTGAGTGAAGATTGCGTGGAACCATTAACTGGTGCCAGGACAAGCTTCACTTTGACACAGACTCCTCTTTGTGGGATTGCACCAAACAGACTATTTTCATGGACTCAGCTTAGATAATTAGGTTGGAAATCTGAACTCATCAGAGAGGCTCTCTACTACCTCTACAAGTTTAAAACTACAACCAAGTTTAATGCTAACGTTGTGGAGGTAGACAGAGAAGAAAGTAGTTCTTAGGATATGTTTATTGTCAAAGAAAAGTGGTGTTTTTAAACTTCATTTGTGTCCTCTTTATTTTGCCAACACTGTAGTGAAATAGAATAATTTTATATTTCAAACTCAAACATTGAATACAAATAAAAACTTTTTCATTGCTCATTGAAGTGAGTTAACCAAACATGCTTTGCATAGCTACCACAGAAAAATGTCAAGGTAATAGTTTTCAGTCGCAATGAACATGAGCTGACACTCTGCTGCCTAACCCTTGTAACTAAAACACCTACAAATTAAAAGTGTGCTAAGGATGTAAATAATATTAACTTGCCTTTAATCTGATTGTAATCAAACTAAAATGTAACAACAGTATGCTCGTATTTTGTATCATGGCCTAGCCAGACAAAATGTATAAGCATTTTACTAAGTATAGGAGCAGTATGACCACCAAAGGCGCAACCAAAGAGTGGTGGCATGTAAAGGGCATCCAATTAACACAAAAGTGCAAGACAGAGAAAAGGTAAGTACAAAGGAGTGCAAACAGGATGCCCTGCATACACAAAAGGATGACTGGCAAAACAAAGGAAAATAGATAAACAGGATTGAGACAGATTAGACTCCCCTTTTGGGGAGAGGGAAACAGCATAAAAACATTAGGCGTAAGTGCAGAAAATCAGAGAAGAAAGAAGACAAAACCACTTAGGTTTTGACCTCTCATCAAAGAACTCTACAGCCCGATCACTTGGACATCAGTGACTAAAAACACTAAGAAGCACGGCCGTTGTTACCAACTATACATCATCAGCTCCATGTTATTGTATGCTCACAGATATTTCAGAACATAGGTATAAAAGACTAACAGTTTTGTATATATAGTAATCGTGATTAATCATTTGTAAGTACAACCGTAGCAAGAAGTGTGCCACTAATTCATTCGGTGAAGTTTGAAAACTGGCCTGATTTGTCAGTCTTCTAAATAATCCCACCACAATAATCTCTGATTACCTAACTGATATCTATTTATCCACCCACCTGTGTATTCAATTGCCATACGCTGAATTTTTTGCGACATTTCCTCCTTGTCTTATAAATAAATTATCATTTGTTACCTGTATTATTTTCATAGTTGGGAAAGGGAACATCAGTATCTACAGTAACACACATCAGTACAAGAACCATGTTGCCTTGCAGTTGCCTTGCAGTTTAGACTTTCTGTTGTTATCAAACAAATAGGTTTAATATAGGGTGTAACTCTTACCTTCTTTTCCTTCCTAGAACTATATGTTGTTTCAGAAATACTTTAAATACAATGAGGTTTGCCAGACTACAACTCAGCAAGAATGGTTGCAGTATTGCTTTCATTTTATTACCATTGGCAACGTTAGGGTAATTAGCTAATTAATATGGAAATAATATTAGCAAAAACATCAGATGACGATTAATTAGTCATATTAAATGTCTCATATTTCATGAGTTATTTTATGGCCCAAGAGAAAAGGAAAATTAAATGAAGGCTTAAAAGACTAGTTAGTAAGTAGTTCTGTTCCTTTCTTTTAAAGCAACACATTAAATGATGTTCCTCCTATATGAAGAGTAGGAAAGAGTTACAAATATACATTTGTTATTATTTAGGGATGCGTACTAATAGAATAAAGTTTACATTTATGCAAACCTGTTCTGCAACTAAGTATCTAACTGTGCCAAGTTATACATCTCTCCACAAAAGAGAGTCAAAATAATTGACATTGAAGCTGATTATCTACCACTGAGGAAAACATTTTAATGGAAAAAAAGATTATCGTGTCACTACTGATATTGAAAGGTATTTAAAGAGAATCAGTATCACTGGGTGAACATACATTACAGAGCTTTATGAAATGTCTTTGGAAATTAAAATAAAAATGGAACATCAGAGCTCTTTGATTTATCTCTGTGTGTTTTATGGTAATAAAATATGCAAGACCAAGGTCTGGATGCTGAAGTCTCTTATTCAGTGAATAGGGATAGCACAAGCAATGACAGCTCCCTGTGAGTACTTTACCTATAATAACTACTTGCATGAACTACAGAGAGGGGATATGGTGCAAAATGGATTATATGATTACCATTAAAAACCTCAACATTTTATGTTTTATTTGATACAGTGATCTGGCTCATTTTGAATGACAACATTTTACCAGTTTTTTGTAAGACTAGTGCAAACATCCTGTGGTGATTATTGTTTTGCATGAGCTAAAATGCAGATCTTCCAGGGACAAACTCAGCAAATCACTTCAGCATTAAATAACATTTAATAGGATATAAGCACATGAATGAGTCCTTTGGTGCATGCACACCACTGACCCTGATCTGTTTAGCTCTCACTTTATGTGAATTCTTGATCCCTGACTTTTGCAATGATCTCTGTCATCGAGTTCATTGCAAGATCGTAGCCTAGATCTGCAAAAATTGAATCAGGGTATTTGGGCCATCAGCTTTGTTATGTATCATCAAAAAAATAATATTCAAGACTCTCGAAGCCTTGAGAGCACCGTGAAATAGATTTCATGAAAGTAACGCAAGAATAAGTCAAATGAATTGCTAGTTTTATATTTAATTCAATAAATGTCGTGGAAGTTCTTGTGGATTGGGGCAGGGGAGTATCAATTTCTGGAATCAAAATTCTAGTGTATGTACAAAGAGGCTAGAGGGAATCACTTGCAGAATTTAGATTAAGATTTTTATCAGTCCTAAATGTCATACTTCTAGATCTAAAGTCTAACATATCAGTTCATTATGACTAGAAATGTCTGAGGTCCAGGAACGGTGATGACAGACTGAAGGCGGGATTCCTGGATAATGCTTTCTTTCTAATGAGACAGACATGTTACAGCTTTGTCTGTTGAGCCTAAAAGTTGACAGGTCTGGAAGTAACAAGTAAATAGAAAGATTTTGGAATGACTAGAGTATTAAAATAATGAATTAAAGAGTCTAAGCATGCTGGCAGCAAGACAAAATGTGTGGGAATGTCTGTATTTGCATTCCAGTTCTTTGCTTCTGCAAAAATATGTAAAAAACTTATTTATCCATAAAGTTTTCCATAAATGTCATCATGATGCAGAATAATTTTTTTGTATTTTACATATAACGTGATATAGTTTCTACCTGTAATTAAGCTTTCCTAGCAGCCATTGAGTTGCCAGAGACATTCTGATATAAAATTCCATAATCAATACTTCATTTTCAGTCCAAAGAAAGAAATAGGGTGACTTCACACAATTAGCAACAACAACGGCAAATTCCTCTAGATATCTATCAGCAAGGTCTTGCTGTCCTTCTAAAGGGAAGAAAGAATGGAGAACATGTCTCTCCACTGCACTGTTTAAGGCTTCTCCACTTGAAAGGCAAGTTTCTTCATGGGGTTGAACAAGGTGCCTTGTAGATGCCTACAGCTGCACTTAGTTTTCTTACTGAGCAGGACTGCCTACTATCCTCTACTGTTAATAAAATCATAAGAAATTAAAGGAGCTCTGTACTTCTGAAGGAACAAACCTGCAGTGTTAATAAAATGTTAAGTCACAAACTAGCTGTCATAACTATCTCTCAGGAAGTAAACCAGGAGTCAATTTATTCTTACTAGCCTAAAATTCTCTTCCCCACCTCAAAAAGTGTTTTAGGTGAAAAGTTTGTTCGGAAATCTCAAAAGCAAATTAATTCCTCTAATAAGAGAAGGACTCTGGTAAGGCAAATGTTAACCTTTTTCACAGCACATATGTACATATTACATGATTCTTAAAATTCTCTTCAGATACCAGCAGTATCTCTGGAGAGTTTATTACACTTGATTATTCCACTTAAGTATTCATAAATATTTATGCACCAATTGATGTTCTCGATGTAATCTTTCAGTGGCTGGTACAAATATGTCACTAAAAGGAACAGTGATGGAATCTGCAATTAGCAATTAGTGATTCAAACATATCATGTGAAAAGTTGAAAATCTCACTTGTGTAAAATAAGCTTCTGCATTAAACATATGGATTAGTTTAGTTTCCAAATGCAAGTCACCATCAAAGAGCTAAGCCTGTTCTCTAAAGACTGTTATGAAGCTACCATAATATGCAAAGGCATAAACGTTCACCTGAATTAGCTTACAAAAGCTTCGTTTATTCAATAATATGCAAGTCTTCCATGACTGTTCCATTCCTCTTAATTTTTTTCATCCTTTCTTCAGTTACATTTACAGTTATGTTGACCAGTATGACACTAACAGCCTTGTATAGTATCCTTACCAAGCACTTCTATGTTCTTGGAGTATATTACCTCATACAAGCACCTGCCGATACAGTCTTTTTGCTTTATTTAGAATTTTATATGAGCTTGTTAATTTTGTCATGGAGGTAGTAACCAGATATTATCATTCTGCTTTCTTTGAGAGGAACCTCACATGCAATATGAAAGTAGGTACAAAGTATTAAAACATCGTTTCCTTTTATGTGTCATTTATGATCAAATACAACAGTGATTTATGAAGCACTAATAAGGCAGGCCATATGTTATCACATTTTGTCTGGAAGGAAAAGGATGTGTAATCATATTTTTTAACTGATAGCCTAAAATGCATGACTGGATTATTTTTTCCCAAAAAAAAATTCATAGTACCTAAGGCACCTTTCACTTCGATGGAAGCTTTGGGTTAATGTCAGATCTAAATACAAAAGAGATGATAGTGCATGCCTACCTCCTGAAGATCTCCATGTGGCATTTCTTCCTCTACTGAGTTAGACTGGGCTTGTACCCCTCTTCCACATAACTGACCTACGGATTGCTCTTTGCTGTCACATCCTGAGATACTCAAAAACCACACTTACTTCATGGTTGATCTCATTACCCCTGACAACTGCTCATGACTTTTTTTAATTTGGAAGCTCAGCCATGAGAATGCTGCCAAGGAAAAGCTTCCTCTGTGGCTTAGTTGCATGAAGTTCATCATCCTGCATATGCCCTTGCTTTATGCAGTTAATGTCCCAACTGTCTGTGACTTGTCCCTGACTGGATCTTAAGGAAATGGACTTGTCTTGCTATTATACTGCCACAAATGTACAGATCCACTTCAGTGCCAGCTTTACGCACAGGCAAAAGAAGTAATTAATTAGAGCAGGCTGGCTGCCAGACACCGCAAAATGGGAGCTGCAAATATGTTAATGACAGAGCCCTGGGAGAAAAAAGGCGTGCTGCTACTGCTGTGTCTCTTATTCCTCAGGGAACTGCTATGTGTCAGCTGCTGTCCACGGGGAGGCCTGGTGCCCCTGGCAACTCTCACTGTGGGCTCACTTTTCTCACCTACAGCAATGAAAGCCTTAAGCTTTTCCAGGGCTGTCACCAGCCCTGGCTGGTGACATTGCTCACTCTGTAGCTTACAGAGTCAAGAAATTCAAAGAAACAGACAGTAGGGCAAAAATATTCTGACCAAATTTTTTTTTTGTCCCCAAGAAAACAGATGTTGCAACTAAAAGTGGTTTCTGGAGACTTTAGGAAAAGTCTGGATTCATAATGGGTTAGCAGATGGTTGTAATAAGCCTAAGTCTTTTGTTTGGGCAATTGCACTCTTACCAAGCTTGGTAGTCGGTAGGACTCATTTTAGTGATTGTTTTCCTTTGTAGTATATAGACGTCTTCTCTTACCTCCTGTAATTTTTATTGCAAAAAAAAAAGCATGTCTTTGAAAAGTAATATGTTTGGGAGGTGGAAACTAATTATTTAGGACATGGAAAACATATATTTGTTGTGAAATAGAAATGTTCTTCCAAGACAAAATATAATTGGGCCAAACATTAAAATACCTGTTACTTCAATGCTCAAAAACTATCCCTTCATTTTACAGGTGACAAGCAAAAGGGAAAACCACCCTACTTGAACTTACGTTCTTTCCAGTGTATAGGGAAACCTTACTGACGTACTCAGATTCAGATAAGCAGTTTTTCCAGCTTTTTTATATTTCCTTAGACCATGAGAAATAAATTGAATATGAGAATCTCATCCCAGGAATTGTTCAGGAGGAGGGTTATTGCTTCTGTTGACATGTTTTTGGATTAGATATGTTAATATACTTCCATTACACTCATACCATTTCTAGCTCTCTAACTCACTCAGAGCTATAGGCAATTAAGCAATTGCAACAGCTGTCACTTGAGGTGGCAATGAACTCTGAATCAGGGAAGATTATTTGTATGTGTTAACAGCTTCTGTTCTATGTGAACTAAAATTTGATGTCACAAAACAAGAGTGGGCTTTTTATATATTGTTACTATCTCTTTCATTTGTATAATGTAAGTTATAATCAATGCAATATTTTATTGCAGGTTTGAAGCATAATTGTCTCATCTATGAAATTAGACAGTGAAGATAGATCCTATATACATCTTTCCTGAAAACTTCAGCAAGGGAGAAATAATGCAGATATGAGATCATCAGACACAGTAAGCATATTCACATTAACCAACTTTTGAATACTCTTCCGTCAAAAGTGCAAGTATAAAATGACACTGACTAGAGAAAGTCAGTGAGACTCCAAGCGATTTAACATGAGATAGATGTTTTGGCCAAGAAAAGACAGTACCTAAATGAAAGGAAAAGGAACAATGTCCTGGTTTGGCCTAAACCAGGCCGATTTTCCTTTCAGTGATTTTTTACTTTCAGCTAAGTCTCCTCTAAGTAACTGTACTTTCTGAAACTAACTACATGTTTTGCAGACAGTGTCTGCTTCCAGGACTGATAACGCTCGAAGTTTGTAGTTATCACTGAGGCACCGGTAGGGATGTTGTGCAGAAAGGCTCTTGCTGTACTTAGTCTTAGAGAAACCAAGGTCACTGCTGAATTCCTCACTGCTTATGAGTGAAGAGCCGAAGGGGGGTCGCAGCTGCAGGGGGGAGCAGACAGGGCAGGTGACCCAAAATTGACCAACGAGGGTATTCCATCCCATACACGTCATTCTCGGTATAAAGCGGGGGGATCACGAGGGTCTCGCTCTCGGGCTCTTTCTGCTATGGCCGGTGTCCAAGGAGGACTCCGTCTGTTTTCCTGCTGCCCCCGATTCCGATCCGTGCATCCCGGAATCCAGCTCTCGACCGTCGCTAGGCCCAGCCTGGGCCTTCCCGGAGCCTGCCCTGCAGTGCCGGTGGTGACGTTGCCGACATCGGGGGAGCTCGATCTTGGTTTTGTATATATATTTGTATATATTTGATTATTCCAATATTATTATTATACTCTTTTTCATTATTATAGTTTATTAAAACTGTTTTAACTTTCCAACCCGTAAGTCTCTCTCCCTTTTCCCTTTCCCTTTCCCTTTGGGTGGGGGGGGAGGGTTAACAGAGAGCGTCTGCCGCAGGTTTAGTGGCCTGCCCAGCTTTAAACCGTGACAGATTTATTGGCGCCCAATGTGGGGCTCGAGAGAAGCTCCAACAGGTTCCTCTGATAAGTCGAATCCCAGCTCCGGCGGGAGGAGACCCAGAGAGCTCAGCTGAGAGAGTATCAGATTTCTTCCTTTGAGATTTACGAGGGGTTGGAAATTAAAACAGATAGCGAAGATGATAATGTCATTTTTGAATGCTGTGTTATCTCATCTCTTTATAAAGCCTTTTACAGAGTTAAGTATAATGATACCTTACTTGCCGTATGCGCTGTTTGTTACTGTTTATGTGCAGTTTATCACTACTGGGCACTGGTCAATGTGCATTGTTTTGTTATGGCGTTTCATACTGATTTATGTCGTGATAAACTGGGCTGTTACTATTCTGACCGCGGTAGCAGCGATTTTATCTGCGGACTCCGGGCGTCCTTTAACTGATTCTGTTAATGATTACACTTCCGATTTTACTTCGGGAAATAGTACCTTCTCCTTTTCTGCCAAGCTGATTCCTCTAGATTTTGTGAAATTCAGATGGTGCTGTCTAGGTGGCATGTTTTTATTTTCGGTTGTCCTGAATGTGTTTCTGATGTGGGATAAGATTAAATATCGGTGCAGGGACAGTTGTAGGTGTTGTGCAGCCACCTCATATCCTACAGCGTGTGCTGCCGCTACAGCCACTAAATCCACTGAAACCTCGGCAGCCTGCACCACAACTGCTACACCCCCCAAGATGGCCACTGCAGCTACTCAGACTCTAACGAGTCTCAGCACTCCCATGACAGCCACTGCATCTACTCAGACCCCAGCATCTAACGAATCTGTACCAATTGCTCCTGTAACCAGGAAGAAATACCAAAAGAAATCAGCTCGTGAGGAGGAGGATGATGACTCAGAGCCTTCTAAGGCAGACCCAGCACAGGACCCAGGTGAGGGCCCTTCTCAGTCAGAGTCAGGGCCCGACACAGATGGGGGTTCCCTTGATCGTCATTTTAAAGCAGACCCATCACAGAAGAAAGGTCGTTCTAAAGCAGAACTATCACAAGAGGAGGACTCGGACGTAGAGATAACCTACCACTCCTTATCCCTGAAGGACCTGAGAAATATAAGGAAAGATTTCAGTCGTTATGATGGTGAGCCAATTATTACCTGGCTGCTCCGATGCTGGGATAATGGGGCAGATAGCATGCAATTAGATGGCAGAGAAGCCAGACAGTTGGGATCCCTGTCCAGAGATGGTGGTATTGATAAGGCGCTTGCAAGAAAGTCAAACACTATCAGTCTCTGGAGGCGACTCTTGTCAGCTGTAAAGAGCAGGTATCCCTATAAAGATGATGTTATGAGCCACCTGAGCAAATGGACCACTATAGAAAAAGGTATTAACTACCTTAGACAACTAGCTGTGCAAGAGATCATTTATAGACACCCACGGGAAATTGTAGATCCTGTAGATCCTGATGAAGTGGAATGCAACCGATCCATGTTCCGGAAGGTTGTGAAGAATGCTCCACCGACATATACCCATACATTGTCAATATTAGTCTGGGGAGAAGATGCTATGGCACGTTCTACTGTGGGTGAAATGGCTAACTGTATGCGACAGTATGAAGATAGTATTTCTTCCCCACTGCAGACCCGCATCTCAGCTGTGGAAAAACTAACTAAGGAAAACAAGGACTCATTTAAACAACTGTCAGACAAACTGTCCAGGATTGAGAATAAACTTGACTCTCTACCTACACAGGCACGCGTTGCAGCTGTTAGGAGAAAACGGCCTCCTACAGGACCAGCTCAAACGAAACGGAACACATCACGAGGTATCCTATGGTTTGCCCTGCGTGGTTATGGGGAAGACATGAGCAGATGGCATGGACAACCTACCAGTACCCTACAGGCACGAGTACGTGAGTTGCAAGCTAACAGAAATACCAGAGAGAATTTTTCTAGGAGGATGGCTGCTCCAGTTACCAGTGAGTAGGACCCCAGTCAGGGTAGATGGGCCTCAAATTCCTTTTTCCAAAGTGTGAATAGGAGAAATGAAGGTCTAGTCCCTGTGAGCAGCACGAATCCATTTCTTAATTAGGGGGGCCCTGCCTCCAGCCAGGTGGAGGAGAGGGACAACCAAGTTTATTGGACTGTGTGGATTCGATGGCCTGGCACATTAGAACCACAAAAGTATCGAGCCCTGGTAGACACTGGTGCACAGTGCACCCTCATGCCATCGAATCATAAAGGGACAGAATCTGTCAGTATTTCGGGAATAACAGGGGGATCTCAAGAGTTATCTGTATTGGAGGCCGAAGTGAGCCTAACTAAAAATGAATGGAAAAAGCACCCCATTGTGACTGGCCCAGATGCTCCATGCATCCTTGGCATAGACTACCTCAAGAGAGGGTATTTTAAGGACCCAAAAGGGTATAGATGGGCCTTTGGTGTAGCAGCTGTAGAGACTGAGGACATTAAACAGCTGTCTACCTTGCCTGGCCTCTCAGAGGATCCTTCTGTTGTGGGGTTGCTGAAGGTTGAAGAACAACAGGTGCCAATTGCTACTGCCACAGTGCACCGACGACAATATCGCACCAATCGAGACTCCCTGATCCCCATTCATAAACTGATTAGACAATTAGAAAATCAAGGAGTGATTAGTAAGACTCGCTCACCCTTTAATAGTCCTATATGGCCAGTGCGAAAGTCTGATGGAGAATGGAGATTAACTGTGGACTATCGTGGCCTAAATGAAGTTACGCCACCGTTCAGTACTGCTGTGCCAGACATGCTAGAACTTCAATACGAACTGGAGTCAAAGGCAGCCAAGTGGTATGCCACCATAGACATAGCTAATGCATTTTTCTCTATTCCTTTGGCACCAAAGTGCAGGCCACAGTTTGCTTTTACATGGAGAGGTATCCAGTACACCTGGAATCGACTGCCCCAGGGGTGGAAACACAGTCCTACTATTTGCCATGGACTGATCCAGACTGCACTAGAAAAGGGTGGAGCTCCAGAACATTTGCAATACGTTGATGACATCATTGTGTGGGGTGATACAGCAGCAGAAGTTTTTCACAAAGGGGAGAAAATAATCCAAATTCTTCTGAAAGCTGGTTTTGCCATAAAAAGAGGCAAGGTCAAGGGACCTGCCCGGGAGATCCAGTTTTTAGGGATTAAATGGCAAGATGGGCGTCGCCAGATCCTGATAGAGGTGATCAACAAAATAACAGCTATGTCCCCACCAACTAACAGAAAGGAAACACAAGCCTTCTTAGGTGTTGTGGGTTTCTGGAGAATGCATATTCCAGATTACAGCCAGATTGTACACCCTCTTTATCAAGTGACCAGAAAGAAGAATGATTTTCAGTGGGGTCCTGAACAATGACAGGCTTTTGAACAGATTAAACAAGAGATTGTGCATGCAGTAGCCCTTGGACCAGTCCGTACGGGACAAGATGTTAAAAATGTGCTCTACACCGCAGCTGGGGACAATGGTCCTACCTGGAGCCTCTGGCAGAAAGTACCAGGGGAGACTCGAGGTCGACCCCTAGGATTTTGGAGTCGAGGATACAAGGGTTCTGAGGCCAATTACACTCCAACTGAAAAAGAGATACTGGCAGCATATGAAGGAGTTAGAGCTGCTTCAGAGGTAATTGGTACTGAAGCACAACTTCTCGTGGCACCTCGATTACCAGTACTAGGCTGGATGTTCAAGGGTAAGGTTCCTACTACTCATCATGCAACTGATGCTACATGGAGTAAATGGATTGCATTAATTACACAGAGGGCTCGAATAGGAAACCCTAATCGCCCAGGAATCTTACAAGTGATCATGGACTGGCCAGAAGGCAAAGACTTCAGAATGCCACCAGAAAAGGAGGTGACACGTGCTGAAGAACCCCACCATGTAATGAACTACCAGAGGATGAGAAGCAGTATGCCCTGTTCACCGATGGATCCTGCCGTCTTGTAGGAAAGCATCGGAAGTGGAAAGCTGCTGTATGGAGTCCTATACGACGAGTCACAGAAGCCACAGAAGGACAAGGTGAATCAAGTCAATTTGCAGAGGTAAAAGCCATCCAGCTGGCTTTAGACATTGCTGAACGAGAAAAGTGGCCAAGGCTGTATCTTTATACTGACTCATGGATGGTGGCAAATGCCTTGTGGGGGTGGTTAAAGCAGTGGAAGCGAAGCAACTGGCAGCGCAAAGGGAAACCTATTTGGGCTGCTGAACTGTGGCAAGATATTGCTGCTCGGCTAGAGAAACTAGTCGTGAAGGTACGTCATGTAGATGCTCACGTACCTAAAAGTCAGGCAACAGAGGAACATCGAAACAACCAACAAGCAGATCAGGCTGCTAAAGTGTTCCAAATAGATTTGGACTGGGAACATAAAGGTGAACTATTTTTAGCTTGGTGGGCTCATGACACTTCAGGTCATCAAGGAAGAGATGCAACATACAGATGGGCTCGTGACCGAGGGGTGGACTTAACCATGGACTCTATTGCACAGGTTATCCATGATTGTGAAACATGCGCCGCAATTAAGCAAGCCAAACAGTTAAAAACTTTGTGGTATGGGGGATGGTGGTTGAAATATAAATATGGGGAGGCCTGGCAAATTGACTACATCACACTCCCTCAAACCCACCAGGGTAAACGTTATGTGCTTACCATGGTGGAGGCAACCACCGGATGGCTGGAAACATACTCTGTGCCCCATGCCACTGCCCGGAACACTATTCTGGGCCTTGAAAAGCAAATCTTGTGGCGACATGGCACGCCAGAGAGAATTGAGTCGGACAATGGGACTCATTTTAAAAACAGTCTCATAGATAACTGGGCCAAAGAGCATGGTATCGAGTGGGTATATCATATCCCCTATCATGCACCAGCATCTGGGAAAATTGAACGGTATAATGGGCTGTTAAAAACTACCCTAAAAGCAATGGGGGGTGGAACCTTTAAAAACTGGGATAAGCATTTGGCACAAGCTACCTGGCTAGTTAACACCAGAGGATTTATCAACCGAGCTGGCCCTGCTCAGTCAGACCTTTTACATACAGTAGAAGGAGATAAAGTCCCTGTGGTGCATGAAAGGAACCTGTTGGGAAAAACTGTTTGGGTTCTTCCTGCTACAGGCAAAGGTAAACCCATTCATGGGATTGCTTTTGCTCAAGGACCTGGATGTACTTGGTGGGTGATGCTGCAGGATGGTGGAGTCCGATGTGTCCCTGAAGGTGATCTAATCCTGGGTGAGAATACTTAATTCTGAACTGTATGATGCTAATTGCTGCATAATACTAATAGTGTTCATAAGTGTCTTTCAGGTTGAAGCAGTGGTGATGGGAATGGAGCTAGCTGCAAGTGGCGTCCAGTAACCTCCTCGAGACTGACATCTTTAACCTGCAACCCGTGGGCACAAACTGTGACAAAGCTCATACCATCTCTCCTACCCTGGGAGACTCCTAGCCAGATGGAAACCCACAATCCTGAACTAAATGAACTTGATGAACTTTTTTTTTCTGTATAGAGATGAATCATAAACTAATGTTATCTGTATATATTTTAAAATGAAAAGGTAGTGGTGATCTGAGTATGACATGAATGGTATGGAATAAGGGGTGGAATGTCCTGGTTTGGCCTAAACCAGGCCGATTTTCCTTTCAGTGATTTTTTACTTTCAGCTAAGTCTCCTCTAAGTAACTGCATTTTCTGAAACTAACTGCATGTTTTTGCAGACAGTGTCTGCTTCCAGGACTGATAACGCTCGAAGTTTGTAGTTATCACTGAGGCACCGGTAGGGATGTTGTGCAGAAAGGCTCTTGCTGTACTTAGTCTTAGAGAAACCAAGGTCACTGCTGAATTCCTCACTGCTTATGAGTGAAGAGCCGAAGGGGGGTCGCAGCTGCAGGGGGGAGCAGACAGGGCAGGTGACCCAAAATTGACCAACGAGGGTATTCCATCCCATACACGTCATTCTCAGTATAAAGTGGGGGGATCACGAGGGTCTCGCGCTCGGGCTCTTTCTGCTATGGCCGGTGTCCAAGGAGGACTCCAACTGTTTTCCTGCTGCCCCCGATCCCGATCTGTGCATCCCTGAATCCAGCTCTCGACCGTCGCTAGGCCCAGCCTGGGCCTTCCCGGAGCCTGCCCTGCAGTGCCGGTGGTGACGTTGCCGACATCGGGGGAGCTCGATCTTGGTTTTGTATATATATTTGTATATATTTGATTATTCCAATATTATTATTATACTCTTTTTCATTATTATAGGTTTATTAAAACTGTTTTAACTTTCCAACCCGTAAGTCTCTCTCCCTTTTCCCTTTCCCTTTCCCTTTGGGTGGGGGGGGAGGGTTAACAGAGAGCGTCTGCCGCAGGTTTAGTGGCCGGCCCAGCTTTAAACCGTGACAAACAAGAATCCAGTTAAAGAAAATAATTAATGTGCAGGTGGAGACATGCAAATCTGCATCATGAAGAAAAAGGTAAATGAGTTCCTCAATTTACACAGTAAACAGATTGTTGGTGAAGAAGTTCTTTCTCATCAAAAGGCACATTTGTGCACCAGCAGTGAAGAAGTCAAAATAAAAACAGAGACGAGAGTGACATAACCCAGATTATGAACATTCTGAAGTCTGTGAATAAATGGTTTTGTTCATCAGAAACAACCTCTTTGCTAGTTTGTAAATCTTAAGAATTACTGACATCACAGAAGGATTAGTGTTGTTTAGAAGACATATGAAAGTCAGTGAATTAAAAAAATATCCAAGAATATATGCCATAAACTACATGGAAGGTTACAGGCATGTTACACATTCTCTTGTTGAAAAAAAAGGGAATTTATTGCTTATGCAAGAAAGCTTTCTTAAAGAAATAAAGACGGAGTTGAAATGATCCAAACCAAAAATAGCAGATATAGAAGCAATTTTAATTAAAGCAAGTTTATGGTTGAAAGATGACATTTAAGCACAAAGTGTGAATGAGGCATGGCCTCTTTCCCTCTAAAAATTGAATAAAGATTCCATATATATAAGTGCTCCAGCTAGATCCTTCTTTTAAACACTGTCATGAGAACAAGAGGAAGTGCCCAGTTTATCAATCTAGGTAAAACAAATATTAATATTCCTCACCCAGGATTCTGTAACCACATGAGTAAAAACATCATAGAATGAAAAATATTTTTTTTGAACATGCAAAATACAAACACTCAAGAGCATCCTGAACACTCTGAACATTCAAACATCTGAAACATTGCTCATGTCATTGAATTATCACAGGGACAGATACAACCTTTTCATTCCACAACAAATATTCAACCTTTTCTATACAGAAACAACTCCAGTTTGGAATAAGATTGACATATCTAAGGAAAGAATGCTGCCTCAGGTAAAGAAAGTTGCTTTTCTGTCTCCTTTTACTCGATCTGCATCCAGAAAGACATTAGCTAATAGTGCAAAAAGTAAGTACAGAATAATCAATGCAGCCAGATTGTTTCTGTACTATTAAAATGCTCAGAAAGGATTGAACCTTCTCCATTTCTAGTACAGGAAAAAAACATTGTCAGTGTAATGCACAGATTAAAGAAAAAAATATTGACATACTGATTCCCTATGTCTGTTTGTTTGCTTCCATACCAAAATAATCCCAGACTTGGTTTATAAAATAATCCCACTGCTGGTTTGTGGTGCTGCTTTAGTGAGCTTTGATAAGAAATTCTATCACCTGTTGCAATACTAATTTCCCTAAAATAAACCTGTCCTTCATCAGCTGTTATGAACCAGTCACTGTAGAACATGTAAGTGCTGAAGCTGTATAAAAAACCCTTCTTAAATAAAAATAGAGTGAATTTTTTCCTTGCCTACAGGATAATTACATTGCTGATGTTGCCCACTTGGAAGGTGCACTTAAATGTATCAGCAGTGCTTGAGATAACATCTGCTAAGTGCTTTTTGATTAAGTCTTTTATAATTACTCAGTTTCACAAAGCATGTATCTATTTGAAGGGCACCTCAGTTATCAAAGAGAAGATATTAATGGAAGCCTTTTACTATTTTGTATTTCTTACACAGATTTGACATTTTGCTTTAGGTTTATGAGAAGTGAGAAAAGGGTGTGGATGCTCTGCATGAATCCCACCCATGCCATGATTCCCTGAATTTTGATATATAATCAAAACTATGTCTCCTATGTACTACATGACTATGCAGAGATGATGGATGTATTTGTCAGCTACTCAGCTTGGAAGCTTATGGCTCAGACTGGAGAATCGCAGTACATCAGACAATAGAAGAACCAGCAAACAAAACCACTCAGACTACAGGTCTTAAACAGAATTTTTTAATAGGTACTGTTTAATTTCTAAGCAATGAAGCACTTCTATGAGACTGCTGAGAAACCTGACATAACTGAATTACACCTTAATAATTTCTGCAAACTTCTAGGAGTCTGGCATCTGAAAAGATGAAGGACACTTTCAAATCTTGCATGAAATATTTGAGAAAACTGAATAATCCAGTGAGTATTACCAGAAAGACTTTGCCAGTCTATCAATTGGTCAGCTAATCCCACCAGATGTTGTTGATAACTTAATGAAGTCACTGTAGGGATAAACACATTATGATTTTAAAGAGTCATCTCAAATGTGAGATGATTCTCATCCTCCTTGCAGAAACTGTATAACCAGATGTCTTTAAACTGTTTCCAGACATCGACTCAAAAATGGAGTTGTGAATATCTTAGGAAAGAAAGTTATATTCAAAGCAGACAGAAGTGTATTTAGAAACACATTTGCTCTTGCTCAAAGCCAATGGTGGGACATTTGAGAAATACCATAATATCTTTTTCTCTAGTCATCAGCAAATATCATGTGAAACACTGAAAACCAAACAAGACCTTTCTGAGTAAAGGGATAGTATGGATTGTGAACCCTATAGCAACCATCCCCAGGCTCTTTGTTATACCAGCAGCCCAAATGTTAACAAAACACTTGCAGAACTTTTGCAAGATGCTTGGTGACTATCGGGACAAGAAGATGCTGTAGGTCAAATAATGAATATAGACCTCAGCATGCACTGAGAGATATTAATAAAAGATGCTGGGATATGCAACAAACAGCCAGCACAAGCGTTGTTTTTGAGGGAAAAAAGCTGCAAGTAAAAAGGTCCAGCAATAGTGAAATCATTTGTGCACGTCCATCAACAAATCATGATTCACAAAATTATTTGTTGGTGGAAAAAAAAAAACACAAAAAGAATACAGAGATAAATTACATGGCAAAGATCTGTCACATGTGGCTTGCAGACTAACAAAAGACTAATCTTGGAAAACTGAATTTCTGAAATCTTTTAGGCAGAGGAGAACTCATGTTATTTTGCATGTCACGACACATACGCTTAACAGTAAATCAGTCATAATTAGTGCTTTAAACTTTGAGTGTAGTAATGATATTGGAACACAGACCCAAACAAGATTTTTACATTAACAAAAGAAACGACTTCCTTAGGATTTATGTATGCAGAGAATTGACTGGATTGCACATTTTTCCACTTTGACACTGTGAACACTTTTGCAGGAAAAAGAAACTTGAAAATGCAGTTCAAAATAGACCTTTCCAAGCTTGGGCAACTTTTTGGGGAAGAATTAGGAAATCATTACTCATCTTTTTATTCCTAGAACTGTAGCAATGGATAAAACCATAAATGTCATTGATAGATTTTCTGTGCAAAAACTGACACTATTAACTCTAGACGATTTCTGGCATGTAAAGAGTTCATTTCCGCATGTGGATTATCAAGGGGAATCTTGGAGATGAATGCCATGTGAGTCCATCATACTGAGTATAAGAAGAAGTCACAGCTGAAGCCAGAAGAAATGCAAATGTTCAATGGATAACTGCATCATCCACACCCAAAGTTACTCTGGAACTTCTATCTCTGTCCATTACTAATGAATAATTATACATTAGTAATGTAGTTAAGTGAGAGACATATCAAGTTGGAAATGTGTGCCAGCCAAAATAAGAATAAAGAGGAGGAGGTTGTAGGACACTGAATAAGTGAAGATTTGGAGAAGAAAGGGAAGGAAGAGGAAAAGGGTAATTATGTCTGAAGTATCCAGTCTTTAGAAAATGCCTTTTACAACAACTAGTATGTTTGCTTTCCTTGTTGATGGTACATTTAAGCAAATAACATATATTTTTAATTTTAAGTGTTACTTTTTGAGCAATAAATATGTAAAGCCTTCCATAATATAAAAATGTATCAAATGGGAGGGTAAGAAAATAATATCTGTCGCTATACAACGATTGAACCAAAGATATTGTTTCAAGCAGAGTCTGTTGGCAGATGTCTTTGTAGAACTTCATCAATTTACCATCTCAAGTAGTGAAATTTCTGTTATCGAGTTATTGATTTAGCTTTACAAAACACTATACAGTGCTAACACTATGTAGTCTAGGTGTTTATTGTAATACACTTTCCCTGGTCACTTTGCCTACACGTGAATTCAGACAGGAAAATCTGATAATGGCATTCATTAATATTGGTTGCAAGGCTTTTAAGACATTAAGATAACTCATATTCTTATTAGGCTGTCCATTAGGAAAATAAACTTTTTCCTCTAAGTCCTGACTTCTTCTTTAAGTCTTTCTATAGAAAGTATTTCCTCCATTGACAAATATGAGCTCAAACAATTTGAAGAAACTTCTGTAGACCAATCTTAAGCTGAAGAGCTAGCTTAGCATATTTTTATATAAACCCTATTACCCAGTCAAACAGTGGTCCTTTCTATGTAATCTCATCCAAGAGTATAAAAACAGTTATGCCCTGTTATCAAGAATACTCAAAGACAGATAATATGCACACATCCTGGGTATGTGCCTTTTGTTAATGAAACCTTGATGAACAACATCAAACAAATTGCAGCTGCTTGCTGCAGCTGCCCTTTACTGTAAGGCATTGAAAAGAATTTACCAGATGCCACCCATTAGGGATATATGTACTTTAGAGACCTCTGATGACAATTTGCTTGGAAATTTTTGGCTTCAGATGAGGAAAAGAGAGAGGAGGAAAGAATGACTCCCAAAGAAAGAAATATTGTCTTGACTTACATGAACACAAAACTATTACTTTGGCAAGTCAGGATTTCTAATTATAATGACTGTTCCAGTAGGATTTCCTATATTTTAATATACTATCTATTTTGAATGAATGATTGGCTTAAGACAGAAAATGACACATGCTGTGAAGATATGTATATTATCTACCTGTCTGAATGACTATGCTTGATATTTCTTTAAAGATACTTCTTAAGAATGTACAGAGTACTGAAAGTTTCACAGAATCACAGAATCACAGAATGTTAGGGAGTGGAAGGGACCTCGAAAGATCATCTAGTCCAATCCCCCTGCCGGAGCAGGATTACCAGGATCATGTCACACAGGAACGTGTCCAGGCAGGTTTTGAATGTCTCCAGAGAAGGAGACTCCACAACCTCTCTGGGAAGCCTGTTCCAGTGTTCAGTTACCCTCACCGTAAAGAAGTTTTTCCTCATATTTATGTGGAACCTCCTGTGTTCCAGCTTGCACCCATTGCCCCTTGTCCTGTCAAGGGATGTCACTGAGAAGAGCCTGGCTCCATCCTCATGACACTTGCCCTTTACATATTTAGAAACATTAATGAGGTCACCCCTCAGTCTCCTCTTCTCCAAGCTAAAGAGACCCAGCTCCCTCAGCCTCTCCTCATAAGGGAGATATTCCACCCCCTTAATCATCTTTGTGGCTCTGCGTTGGACTCTCTCTAGCAGTTCCCTGTCCTTCTTGAACTGAGGGGCCCAGAACTGGACACAATATTCCAGATGTGGCCTCACCAGGGCAGAGTAGAGGGGGAGGAGAATGTCTCTTGACCTGCTAACCACACCCCTTCTAATACAGCCCAGGATGCCATTGGCCTTCTTGGCCACAAGGGCACACTGCTGGCTCATGGTCATCCTGCTGTCCACTAGGACCCCCAGGTCCCTTTCCCCTACGCTGCTCTCCAACAGGTCTGTCCCCAACTTCAGTCAAAGAGGAACATTTAAGAACAAGAATATCTCCTTGTGAAGCTGTGAATGCAAATGACACTACTTCTTTTTTGAAAAAAATTGTCTCCAGAGTTTTGATTTCCGAGTAAAATCCAGTCCTTTCCAGAATAAAATGCCTTTAGAAAGTTTGAATATTTTTAGGGGGAAAAAATATCATCTTCCTCTGTACCCATGGAAAGAGCCCCAGATTATGATTCATTGCTTGGTACACAATGCTGATGCATGAAATACCTGGCACTTGAGCGAAAATGTGTTTGCATTTAGCACCTATTCAGCCAAAGAGGGTCTGAGCTCCATACAGAGATGTAGTGTTTTTACATGAAATACCTCAGTCTCCAGCAGATCTCCATTTCAGTGTGCAGCTGTAGTCATGTAGGCCATTTCCACTGCTAAATCTGCATGACTGGTTTGTACCTCTGATTTTGCATGGTGCAATATACATTGAGGGTAATGGTCCAAATCTGACACAAGCTCCTTCCTGTTAGTCTTTCCTGAGTGCTGAAACAAAATATCACAATATTTTTTGTAAAGAACTGAGTACAAGAAGGCCGGATTAGGCTATTTCCTAGGTGTATATATAGGTGACTCACTACTTTGGTGAAAGCTGTTATTTATATAAAAATATTCCTATTTTGAAATCTGTTGTCATAATTATACCACCTTATGAATTATTATGTATCTGTAACTGTGGGAACTGGAAGTGCATCCTGGTTGCTGGGACCAGATGCACCCTCTGCCCCATCCTGATTTGGAGTGGGAGGAATTCTTCACTGCTATTATGCATTGTCTGGCCAAGTACCTGACCTGGCTATGGAAGTGACCAGGAGGATGTGGAGCATACTGCAGAGCAATCCCTGCCCTCAGGGTAGCTATATCCAATATGAATTAGAGCAAGAAAATCTAATGGCACACAGCTAGCCGTGGGCAATGTGTAATCCCTTTGATGGAATCCCAGTATGACCCATCCATGCTGAATAATATCCCAGGTGTGAGCCAGTGGTTTCAGGGATGCTTTAACAGAGGTACAATTTCTAGTGTTTTACGGAAACAGTCATACTTCTAATATATTAAGCAAATACGCCATTACTTTCTGAACTAAAATAAAGGCGATCTTCTCTGGAATACTGATGAAGCATTTGATATATGTCAAACTGTAAGTGCTTAGGATGCAGGATAACAGACTGCAAAGTCCAGCACTAGCCATTTAAAATTTAATTTTCATATTAATATGAATCAGATTTTCAAAGATTTACAATTAAGATGTTTGTCAGCATTTCATTGCAAATGCTCCTTGTTGCTTTGAGCATAATAAATATTTGTCAATGGTGTGGTCACAGTAACAAACTTAAAAATGCTTAAAAATAATGACCCTCTTGAATATTTACAGAAGAATGAAGTGAGTTGACTGTAACTTTCATCTTATTGTTTAATTGGTTTTATTAAATCTTTATTAAATGTGTGTGTGGTAGTTTTATCTACAGCGAAGCATTTTGTTAATAAATACATTAATGTTTTTTCACCAAAACTAAACTCCATATTACAGTGTTCCTTATGATTATTGTATTACCCACTGTCATCAGTTTTTATGATCTTTGGACTAGAATTCAAGTACTCTAGAACCAATCCAGGATGGAGAGTGTGTTAAAATGCTTTGTCGGATAGAAATCAGAGTGGTTAGCAACTTGAGGTTGTATCTGGACTTACTTTTCAATGTATGTTTACTCCAAGGGTGAAGACGTGTAGTCATTCAGATCAACATTCTTTTAAACAGCATTACAGCTCCCGTATGGATTAAATGCACTACTTTTGAGTGGAAATCTAGTTGTTGTAAAGTGGGAGCTAGTGTATGATGTGAACAAGGCTGAACAACACCTTCAAACCTAAGAGTAGGAAGCATCCTTGAGTGCTTTTAAAAATTCCTGGTTCCATGGCATGGTGGGTAAACCTTGACTGGCTGCCAGACACCCACAGGCATGGGTGGCACAGGGTGATGGGGAATGGGGGGCTGTGGTCAGTCCATAACAGCTCCTCTCTGCTGCTCCTTCCCCCTCACACCTCTCCCTGCTCCAGCCTGGGGCCTTCCCACGGGCTGCAGGGAAACACCCGCCCCACCGGGGTCTCTCCCGGGGCCGCAGGGGCATCTCTGCCGGGGCGCCCGGAGCCCCCCCTCCCCTCCCCCTGCTCTCCCCTCGGGGCTCGCAGGGCTGTTTCTCACCCCGTTCCCCTCAGCCCTGGCTGCCGGGCAGCGTTTTGCCCTTTCTGACACAGGCTTTCCCCGAGGCGCCCGCCCGTGGCTGAGGGGCTCAGCTGTGCCCTGCGCTGGGGCCGCTGGAGCCGGCTGGAACCGGCTGTGTCCGGCGCGGGGCAGCCCCGGCCGCTCCTCACAGGGGCCGCCCCGGCAGCCCCCACTGCTGCTGCCAGCACCTGCGCACCTGCACCGGGTACACATAGGTATCTTTCTACTGACATCAACACACTAAAAACTTCTTTACAAATTATTAAATATAGAGATAGCCATCTATATTTCAATGTCTTTGCTGTGAATTTGGGTGGGAAGGTGAAATAAGACGTTAATTTCATAATTTTACAATTTCAGAAAGGATTTTTCTGAACAAAGTTAAGTGTCATCCATTATGTAAAGCCCTCAAAATACGTTCTTCCTCCCTCTGGTTTGTGGAAGTGGAAACAGTTGTACACTATTTAAGTCAATGAGGACATCTGACTCCTGGGGCCCTGCCAACAAATGAGTTATGTGGTAAATTATTACCCAAAATGATAAAGAAGAAAAACACCAAATGTCATAATCTCAGGACTTCCTAAGGGACTATGCTCTGATTTTCACCTGGTTGAACTATCCCTGGAAGCTGTTGGCATTTTTCTATCTATTCTTGACAATCAGGGGCAGCAAATGGAAGTTAACAGACCATTGCCTACAGATAAAAAGTCTTCACACTAACGGCATTCTGGTTCTACTTTCAATACAGAGACAATTAAAATCAAGAGAGTCCACAAACTTAATCCCTTTTAAAAATTTAAGTATACACATTTTCCTTTTTTTTTCTTTTCTTTTTTTTTTTGTAGTGAAGCAATCCCGTAATTGCACAGCATATCACTGAGAATATGTAACAGAACATGATCATCAATGAAAAAAAAACAAAATGCCTTGGCTTTCGATGGTTCTTGCTATTTTAATGATAATGATATTTGCTGTTCTCTTTGATATGCCACACACATTTAGAATTTCAGTTACAATATAAAATACAAATATTTCTTTCATCTTATTAGCTAAAAGCTGAAGTATAGAATCCTTAGATTTTTACAGCTTTTTTTTAAAGTCTCATGATTTTGGAATAACATGATGATTTTTTCTTTGGATAGTCAAGATTCCTGTTAGCTGGACTATTGTATAGTCCAGCTATTATATACTATTCCTATAGTATTGTACCTCCCTTTCTGAACTAGCAAATTCTGTGACAAGAGATTCTCTGCCAGCATTACAGTGCATATTCCTTTGAGTATGTTCTTATAAGTGAAGTACTTTTATCTTCATATGACTTTCTCAGTCTGCTCCGTATAAAAACACATCTTTCTACAAAAGGGTTTAATTCCAAGTGGATTATAATGTTGGATTAGTCCCAGACAAGTGGCAGGGCAGAACACACTATTTCCTGCAGTCACTTCAGTTGTAAAATCAGGCCTTACTTCTAGAAAAAGGAGCAAGATTTTTCAGCAAAATAATATCAATAAAGTCTTTCTGAAGACATTCTCTTGGCATTGCCAGATTTAGCAACAGTTTCAAGGGCAGGCATTTCAAGGGCATATATCTGAATTTTAAAATATGCTTGAATACGTACAGATATGTAAAAATACTGAACTACACATTCATAGAAAGGGAGTAAATATATTCACAAGCAGCATGTTTGTGAGACATTTTTTACTCCTAAAACTCACAGAACAGCAACAATTTTGTGATTTACTGAAAGCTACAATTAAAAATGTTTTCAGAGGGTTTCAGATTTTTTTCATCAGATTTTATGGGATATGTAAAATAAGCATGAAGTTCACCACTGCAGTGAGAAAGTCCACACCATTACTGACATTCTGTCAAGTACAGGAAAAATAAGAGTCTTGTGAAATGCTTATATATGCAATTTATTCAGGATCCAAATAAACCAGAGGAAAAAGAAGGTACAGAAACTCATACTACTTGTGATTTTTTCAACTGTGGTGTTTGCTGTGAAGAGAGACAGCAGTGATGAGAAGAATTTGTAACAAAGGGAACAATTGCCAGCTTGCAAGATGGTGTGCAGACACAGGCACACGCTTGTCTCTAACACAGCAAACAGGGACCCGCAGTGTATGCTGCTCGTTCTGCCCAGGTGGTTGTGGCAGTGTCCTCATGAGCTGTGCCCCAGCAAAGCCATCTGCCTTCCTCTGGGCACAGCGTGTTTAAAAGTCCCAGGGAAACAAAGCTGGCTCTCTGTATTGCTGAGCTCTGACTCCTTGCTCTGGCAGTGACAAGAGCAGGGAGGCTGACAAGCTTGCTTCCACGACACTCAGGAGAGAAAGGGAAAGTGAAGTGCGCTCCATTGCCCAGTTTTGAGGCAGTTCAAAGAAATCTGGAAGTCCCTGGGCACTCCTGGACCACAGAGGAGAACCCCTCCCATTCACTGCAAGGTAGAGGTTGAAATACTGATCATTCCCCACACTGAAAACAGTTGCTACCACAACCTATTGAATATGTTCACATCATTCACGCTTCATTTTGGCACTCTAGACAGGGGTAAAATTCACTTTCGTGAAGTTTGATTCAGTGTGAGAGTCACATTTTAAAACAGAAGTGAAATATCCGGACCTTTAACAATCAGCCTTTAATATATCAGGCATACTGCAGATATCATTCTTGAGTGCTGCTTTTTCTTAAGTACAAGATATAGTCTTATATATGTCCTCAGATTTAAATTCAAGACACGTTCCTTCTAAAGTAACTTAGTGTTTCTATGAGATGACGAATGGATTGAAGTAACCCATCTCAACAGAGAAAGTTATCATCTTAATAATCTGATATTTTATGTTCTTTGTTATAATTACTTTTGCCTCAGATTAATGAATTCCATTTACAGTAGCAAGCTAGCAAATGAAAACCATTCAGCACAAGTATGAAATATAATGGAAAGATGAGACTATCTGGTATGCAAGGCATAAATTGGAGTATTGAAGAGTCATTATTTACAAAAAAAAAAAAAGACTTTTTTCATGGTGTAAATTTTGTTAAAAAGAAATCTCTTTCCCTCAGAAGAAATCAAATGCATTTACATGCTTGAGACAATTACCAAAGCCACAAGACTGAAAAACTAAGCTTTCAATTTTCTTCTCAAATCACTCTCTTTCTTCCCACTTATTTTTCTGTATTGTGTGTTATGTCCTTCCTATCTCTTTGTTCCATCTGAAGTCCAACCATTAAAAGAAAACAGGAAAAAAAACCCAGTATTTTTTAAACAAACTTCTGTTTCTATATAAATCCTTACTTGTTTAGAAATGCATGGCCTCATCTCCTGAGGAATGCACATCTCTTTCAAACAGGGTCCCCTTGTAACAGCTGTTCTGCAGCCTAACGAGGCTGAGTGCTGCTTAAAAAAGCCATTACACTAACAAGTGAAATGGAATGGATCCATAAGCTGGAAAGGAGCAGTACCAAGGAGCTGGGACACAGGACTCCAGGTCACAGTGCTGAAAGCAAAGGCATCAACACGAGAATCAAACGCCACAGGTAGAAGTTGCCAAGGAAGTCAGACATCTCCAGACTGAACAGCAGTAAGTAACTCCATAGCAACCAGTGTCTGAGGCAGGCAGGTTTCCAGTGAAGAGGAACCAGACAGCACCCTTGTTGTGATGCAGCAGGCTCTGAAGTGGAGTGGCAAATAACACAGAGAAATGAGCCTACTGTTGGAAATATCAGAAGTCTGGTGATTTTACCCGTTAGTTTGTCCAGAATGAAACCAGCAGTAACCAGACTAGTAAAAATATGCCCTATGTGTAAATCCAAGGTTCTGAAATATCCTTCCAGACAGCAGCATCTGATATGAAATTTAATGAGGAATACCCTAATGGTATCTGGAGCCCCAATTCCTATGTTATTGCAAAGGCTAACCCCCCCAAACCAAAACCCAACAACACCCCACCCCACCCGCCCCCCCTGCAAAGAATCAAAACTATTCCAGGGAAAGACTATAGAAATTAACTTCATAATATGAAGCAGAGTGGCAAAGATCAAAGGACAAAGTTTTATGTATGTAGTTGACAAAACTCTATAGAAACCGAAACTTCACACTGGCATGGAATTTTACTGTGGCAACAGATGTAAAATACGACCTGTCAGGCTGTAAGGGGACCAAATCAGACAACATACACATAGTAAATAATGACAGAAAGCAGTGTGGAGTTACCCTGTGGACATTAAAATGCTATATTTTCCCAGTAACGTGTGCTCTCGGAACTACAAAAAAATGCATACTCTGGTCCAAATAGCTGAATATGCAGAAGACAAGACAATATTCACTGTAACAAAGTGAGAAAAGGCACATAAGACTCTGTATCCCAGAGCTTAGCACACACAGGTGAAAGAGTAGGAGTCTCCAGCACCCAGGGCTGCTTTTATGTTTGATCCATAACTGTTTAATAGGAAATACATATGGTCCTGGGAGCAGTAATCATAAGAACAAGCAACGAGACTGTGTCTGCTTTTCTGATATTTGTGCCGCTGAAAGCAGTGATGTATAGGGGGTAAACCAGGGACGTGTACTGTTCATTTTCCCCTTTTCTTTAATGTGCCTCAGCTTGTCATCTGGGAGTATCTCCATTATTTCTGGGATACTGCAAACACTGTCTTTGTCAGCTTTTGTTTTTGCTGTGAAATACAGGTACAGAGGAAGATATCACTTCAGCATGCTGATGCTCTCCCTGTGCAAGTCAAATAGACCCTTGTATTTCATTCTCATACTTATTTTCTGAACTGTCTTAGCAGTGCATGCATGGAAAAACAAAAGTAGAAAAAAGGAAACAAAAAAGGAAATAAAAAATAAAAAGCCAGATTTTTTATAACCAGATGTTTAACTCACTGTTGCTTTTTCTGCATGGACCTTTTACACCATTATACGCAATCTGACATCTGACACTTCCTTGCTTCTTTACAGCAGAAAATGATGTCAGATTTACGCAGTACAGTAAAGTCTACAGTAAACTACTATTTCTCTGGCATTTAAAGGAGAAGATATAGCATATGGAAACCTGTGAAGAGAGTAATTAACCATGTGTTATTCCAAACTCATAGCAGATCATGGGTGATTTGGAGTGGGAGGTGGTGAGTCATGGTCATACTCTGACAAAGTAACCAAAGAGCAGATAATTAATCCTGTTCTTTAAAGTCCTAATATGCAAATTTCATCAACAGTAATAGGAGAAGTTTGACTACACAGAAATCTCAGTTTCTTATAAGCTGTTCTTCAAAGCATATCTTTTCTCCCAGCTTGCTTGCAAAGGGAAAGAGGGAAGGAATTAAAGTCAAGAGACTATAGCTGTTCAGATTGTGAGTCTTGTTAGGTTTTTGTCATGTTTGCTTTGGTAGGGCTGTCAGTGGTTAATCAATCAAGCTTGCTTAGGGCTACTAAATGTATTTAAATTTGTCAAGGGCATTGTAGCTTAGGACGAGCTCTCTTTTTTGTAGCTGTTGTAAACTCACTATTATCAACTTGCAGAATTTTGCAAGTCTCACACTGTTTCATCACGATCTTAAATCCCCAGCTTTTTGTTCCATGTGACTACATGAGAATCTCAGAATTCATTTTAAAAGTACCATGAGTTTCAGTTCATGTAGGACATGGAGCAAAGCTCTTTCTCTCTGTTTTGAAAAGAACCCCCACATTCTGTTATTTTTAAGGTCATGGTTACTAAGGAAAACTCATCATGTTATAACTTTTAATTAAGTTTTGACTAAATTTTCAGTTTAAAAATGTATATAAACTAAGAATCTATTCAAGCATCAGCTATTATATTTTTGATATGAACATATGTTTCTGCTGTTGAAATTCAGTTAAAAAGACCGATCAGAAGGAAAAAAGTTTGCATAATATTTTTGTGAAAATCATTGCCACAGGAACTCATTGAGGCAAACACTACAGTTACCTTCTAAAGAGGAGGGGATAACTAATAGCATTGCTAAGAATCCATGCCTATGCAAGCTAAGATGATAATAAGGTAATCAGATTTCATGCCTGAGGGTGTTAGCTAATCGCCTGAAGAGGTTTGGCACTGCACAATTGGCTGATGCATCTTGTTTATTTTTATGCTTGCTCTGAGACATCAGTTATTCACTGCCACTGTCAGCTGCTTACTGGACAAGATGAACTAAATGGTTTGTTCCAGCGCAATGAGCTCTACGTCCTGTAATAAATGTTATCATAAATATAGCAAGCCATCCGTTTCAAGACATCAATAAAATGTACATTATTGTGTCATAACATTTAGTGGGCATGTGTACTGCTGCCCTCTACTGACTTACAACCATAGGCAAGTGGAATGATACTCAAGCTTTGTGTTGTCTGACACATGTCAGAAACAGAAAAGCATGTCAAGCTTTTCTGTCTGACTCCACCAAAAAAAAACTTTTACCTTCACTGTTGGTGCTACCTGCATGCTACTGAATGGGACTCTGTGCTTTAGTAGACATCAAGAGAAGGGCAGGAAAAGCTTTTCTTTTCCCCAGGAGAAAAGGTAAAGAAAAGCCACACAAGGTACTCCCATGTTTTAGGCATAAAGATGGAAAGACTTTTCTCTGACCATCACATTGCCTAGCCTTAAAAGCACCTGGTGGAAAAAATTCTGCTTCTTGTCAGCCACTTCCTTTACATGCCAGAGAAATGGGACCCCTGACCTGTGGCACAGAGGGAAATAAGTTGTTCCCTGCTCTTTGAAGCAGTCATCTCGTCTCAGCTGAAAACAGTACTGATCAAGAATAAGGTAAAGGGGAAAACAGAAATGTGAAGGACTTGAGAATGAGAATTACGAAGTTAAATGTCCAGAATTTAAAAAATTAAAAAGGTTTTAATTAAATAACTTTCTTGCTAGAAAGGGAAATACAAGATAAATCTATGTAAATGATGGGTGAAGAAAAAGGGAAAATAGAAGTGATGGCTCCATCTCCAGATTCTGGGGTATCCTGAAATACTGATGTTCTCATCACACCCAGAAGAGGATCTACTGGAACAACATATTTCCTTTCTTGTTCATGCATTTGTTCTAGTTCATGTCTCTTTGAGAGAAGCTGAACATACAAGTGAATTTCTCCTCCCAGCATGGAACTGGGTTGAAGTAGGGCACTCCCTGAACCCAGGACAGTAAAAAAAAACCACCACTGATTGTGCTTTTCCCAGAGACAACACTCAGTAGCACCTAAAACAGCCTATAGAGTCATATATTGTAAAGCCAAGAAAGACTCTTATGGTCTCCCTAAACTATAACACTTAACCCTTTTTAGCAGCCCCATGTAATCTTTCAACCTCGTAGTAAAATTTGTAGTTGGTCATTGTGTATGAAAACTGGGTTTGACTTAACCTCTTTAGACTATATATTGATGCAGTTTCTTATATGATATCTTTATGATATAAATTAACATATGGTTTGTCTTTCCCTTTGTCCTGCTAGCAGATAGATCACACAGACTTCACACATTGTAAGACGCATTTAGAAATGGCACAGAAAAAATAAATGACAGTGTATTTTGTTATAGTCCTTCACACTTAACTTTTAACTTGTCAGTTATATTTCAATAGGGGGAAGGTACTGCACTCTTTTAACAATGTCCATAAACATTTTATTGATTTAATTATATTCCAAGTCATTAAACAAAATGGCTCTCAATTATCATTAGATAATGAGCAAAACACTATGCAAACAGGAACCCAACCGGCTACAGAAACTGGAATGGTTTCTTTAACCTACCATGTGTTATTCATTAGGTCTCACACAAAGAAAAATGATGTTATTGATTTCATAACATGATTGATTTGAAAGCCAGGGGGACCAAACAAGCTTCTGGAGTGCTGTGTATTCTCAACCTTTTTATTCTATTGATAGCTACAGAAAAGCTTGTTCGCATTGGGCTTCTCTCATCTGGCAAAATATTAATTTTGAATTCAATCTATACATAGTTCATTTTTTTCAGCTATTACTTGCACAATATATAATACATATTTTCCTGCAATTTAGGACAATTTAGGTGAGTTACAAAGGCATAACTGAAGAAACCATTTGAAAATTTCCCCTCCTTTTCAATAGCCCTCCATTATACTAGGCTGTCAGGTAAATTGTAGAAGTGAATATCCCAGAAAAGCACATTGAGCCAAACAAAATAATTTTGGCTGGTATCTACCATTTTGTCAACTGTTTGATGACCAAACACAGCTGTCTTTAAAGAAGTTATATTTAAAGTATTGACAGTCTTGTTAGTCACCCCTCAGAGTGGACCTGTGTTGTGCATAGAGTCATAATGCAAGTATAAATTTCCTGGTTTAAGACATATTTGAAGCAGTACTGAAGTTGTTAAACATAGTGTTCTTTTCCACTGACATAAGAATGTGCAGGAAAAATGTAATTAATAAATTATATTGCTTGAGTTTACAAATTATTACACCCCAGTCTGTCAATGTTCACTTTACCATTTAATTACTATTCTTTTACCCTAAGAAGATCCATACACATCAAGTCACAAAAGGTTACTCACCTAGTTTTAACACTGGACTCTACATCAAACATCTAGGATATTATGAACATGATAAAGTATTCTCTAATGGACATTAGAGTAAGTCATGCCTTCAGTTGAAGTCAGAAAGCCATAAGGTCAAAAGGAGGAAACGCTTCAGTGCTCTATCAGCTCAGGCCTTTAGATATATCTCAGTAACACAGTGCATTCATTCTTGGACAGCTAGCCAACGCTGAGGACCATACTGCCATTGATACCTGAACTAACTAGCTTTAAGCTAACTTGCATATATTTGCACATAGTTTTTTTAATGCAGTGTAGAGACATGCATACATACACACAACATTACCAAGCAAAAACTTGTTTTCTACTTTAGCAAGCAAACACATCCTGCTTCAGCTGTAACAGCCTACCTGTCACCAGCTGTTGTATGCAGAATGGCTTATTTAACAACACAACAGAAAACAGCTGCTCTTGACTGCTCTTCTGCTGCAGGTGCCATTTCTGATTGAAATTACTGGAAACTAAAAGTCCCTGTGTGCTCAGCTTCATCCCTTTGGAAATACTACAGTGACCCAACTACAGCACTGCAGACCCATTCGTGCCTTCCTGTGGGACAAAGTGTTAGATTCAATGCACCTAAATAGCCATACACGTCTGCAAAGTGCTTTAACTCTTGTATACTTGGCTAACAATTAAGAAAAAAGCAACCGATTAAAAAAAAGCAACAAGAAAAGGTACAAGCCTACACAAGACTCTCTTGGGGATATGGGCTCCATGACAGAGACAGTAGAAACAGCTGATCCACCACTCATATTCAGCTGATTTCAGCTAAGAGTAGTGTTGAAAACACAAGAGGACATGTGTCAACAGTGATAGCCATGAGTATCCATACACAATTCTTGCTATAACTGAATATAGCATCAGTGTTTTGTCATGCATTTGTTGCAGTTGTCATAGCACTTTTGTGCTTCTGAGTGCAATTAAAGTTAATAGTGATCTGTTAAGGCTCTGAATTCCCACAGCTTGGACTAACTGAGAAGCCTCAGCCAGGCTGCTCTTCTGTAAGCTACCCTGACACTTTCCCCAGTTGCAGTTGCAACCTACCCCATTTCAAAAAAGGCACCTCTCAGCAGTGAATTTGTAGCATTGAATTTTACTCCCCTTGGAGTCTGTCAGAACTAAAATGCCATACAATTAATTCTGTTTTTACTAAACTAGTCATTAAATGTGACCTTCTAAAACACCCTAATTTCAACTCTTGCCAACCCATCCTTTAGACACAGAAATCTGCACCATAGCAGCCATCTTGATTTTTTTTTTCCTAGAAATGCTAAAAAGCTTCAGAACCCCATATCTTTTACCTTAAAATATTCACTTTTTCAATCAAAGCCTGAAAGGATAATCATGGACTAGGGAGACAGAATTCACAAGATAAGGAGGCAGACCAATCAAGCTGGAGTACAGGAGTTTGCATACTTTACCCCTCACACACTTCACAAAAACTTATCTAGATCTGGATCCAAATTCTCCAGCTCAATCTCTTTTTTCTCTTCCTTGACTTCAAAAGCCTCTTTTACTTAAAAATTTCTGCTGTGATAACAATGCTCCACCTAGTGGAAATAAAACTATTCGAACTATTGTAAGACTACAGTATAAACTCAGAGAACTCATTTCTCAGTGGCGAAGTAGTCAATTTTCTAAGTTATAAGAAAGAAGTGCTAGGGTGACTATTACAGTATAGTGCCAATTTAAGAACACAAAATACTGTTATTTTAACATATAATAGTGAACAAAAAGAGCAAACATCTTGGGGATCTGACATATTTAAGAATCTATTACTAATTTGCTTATGATGACTCCTTGATACAGATATAGTTAAAATAGTTACCTTTACAAAAACATTTCTTATTCATTGATTTTTAAAAAGTAAGTAGAGAAGATCTGTCAGATCATGTATAAAAATGATATACTGCAGGTCAGTAAATTTCACCTCATTTTAGTAACTTTTGTTTTATTAAAGCATTTTTGGTTTTGTGGTAGTGCCTGGAGACTTCAGCAGGGGATTGACATCCCGTCGTTCTTTATGTTGGGAACAAACTTAATGAAGAACTAATCTTTCCTTTAAAAGTTCATAATGTGGTGGGTTTTTTCTCATCACACGGTGCATTCACAACTCAAACAGCAAGGTGAGTATTTTTCATTCCAGAGGGAATTTCAGGTGAAGAGATGTAAGGAACAGCCAGAAGCCTTTCAAAGGCTCTGAGGGTGAAGTGTGAGACAAAGTAGTAAGGAATCATTCATAGTACTATCCATGGGAAAAAATCTGCAGTACATAGTGGCCTTTTACCCATGAGAACTTGCACATACTCTAGTGCAAATCTTTTGATAAATTAAAAAGAACAACCACAAAAACCCCCACCTTTCTTATTGCATTACTGCAATGTCTTGGAATTATAATACTATAAGTAGCCAATATGGGGAGTACACCGAATAGATTACACAGCTGAATACATTGCAGAAAGATTCTTAGTCATTGAGAAGGGTAAGACAGACAGCTCCCATTGAAAGTTCGTGAGAATTTGTGGTGCCTTCCTCTTCTGAAAACCTCTCTTCTCTTCATGTTCCTAGAGTCTTACTGATATACAAGGAAACACTAAAAGAAAACCAAAACAAAAGCTAAACTAAACATCTGTAGGTCATGAGGAATGGCTGAGGGAGGTGGGGTTGTTTAGCCTGGAGAAGAGGAGGCTCCGAGGTGACCTTATTGCAGTCTACAACTACCTGAAGGGAGGTTGTAGTGAAGTGGGAGTTGGCCTTTTCTCCCAGGCAACTAGTGATAAGACAAGAGGACATAGCCTCAAGCTTCGCCAGGGGAGGTTCAGGTTGGACATTGGGAAGAACTTCTTCTCAGAAAGGGTTATTAGACATTGGAATGGGCTGCCCAGGGAGGTGGTGGAGTCACCATCTCTGGATGTGTTTAAGAAAAGACTGGACATGGCACTTAGTGCCATGGTCTAGTTGACAGGGTGGTGTCAGGGCAATGGTTGGACTCGATGATCCCAGAGGTCTCTTCCAACCTGATTGATTCTGTGATTCTGTCATTGTATATATGTATGTATGCATGTACCCATACATCAACACACTCCGTAGTGCAAATCCTGGACACAGTGGTGTCTGGGGTTTGTTCTCATGCAGTGATTTGTTTCCAAACAATGTTTACTCAACCAATAAATGACAAGACTTCAAGACAAGTGAGACAAAGAAACAGAAGTCTGCAGGAATATTCAAAACCTCTCCAGAATAACATGCTTATTTTTAATTTTCATTCAGGATCTGTTTTCTCTTCTTTCCCTTCCATGCTACAGTGTCCATTCTCTGTCCCTCCCAATATCTTCTTTTTCAAGACCTTGAATCATCACAATTCACTGGTTTAGTGGAGGCAATATTTATAGAAATATACATGACACATGTTTTCGAGGCAGCAATTTCATTCTCATTAATGATATTTCTAGTCTAGGTTCAGATTACATCAAGGTAACTGTCTTCAATATCAGTCATTTAACTTGAAGATGACACAAGCCTGCATGGGACTACATAGCAAAGAACTAAGTTTTGAGTCTGCATACAGAAACATGCAGGAAAAATTACCATGAAGGTAGGTAACCATGAATTTACCACGAATTTAAAGAGCACTTTCTCTGCACTAAGTCCTCATGGATATATGCTTAATATGCAGGAGGGGTGAGGTAGCCTAGAGCTTTCTGAAATGTCCCCATCGAGAGACACCACTGTTGTTACACAGCATGTCAACTATGTGGTTAATAGTTACTTTTTCTGAGGCCCCTGGTATGGATTTCTACTTGTTCCAAAGAGTAATCTTGGTAAAAAATCTACCCAGTGCCAATGCAAAGATAGACAATTTCTTTATATGAATGTGGTATTATTTGAGCCCACAAGGTAGAAAGTAAAGTTCAAGAAAAATGTATTAATTTAATTTGGTGGGATAAATACATTTCGGTAAGATTAAAAAATTATGGTAAAAATTGCACAAGCCACTTTCAGCAATTTGTCCTGTTAGAAATATGGCAAATATAAACTTGTTGATTTCCTTCATAGTTTAATCTAAACTGTCCTCTCTCACAGAGTCTGAAGATTTAAAGGTCATATGCTTAACCTTCAGGAAAAGATGAACAACAGAGATGAAAGCATATGATTTTGCTTTGTCAGAAACTAAGTTTAGATAAATAATGAAATACCTGCCTGTTTTCTCAGAGCTACTGATTTCCTCTGTACTGACCACTCTGTATAATTAAACTTTTTTATCACCTTTTATCCTCTCAGAAAATGTCTCTTTTTCAATGAGAAGCAAGGAAACTGGATTATTAAATAGGCTATTTGACACAGTAACATTTCCTAGACTAAAAACATTGGTGTAAGATTTGCAATTTTAATGCATTCTCTCAGTAAATGAAAAGTAATTCCTCAACTAATTCCTTAATATCCTCAGGTATCTACATTGACTCCTTCAAAGAAGCAGTTATTCAGACTCTTTATCAAAGACTTTTAAAAACTTGCCACTTCATTTTTTTGAATATTAGCTTATTTTTGGGGTTTTAGTTGGCCTTTTTTTTATTTATTATTTCTATCCCATTTTTTGCCTGTAGCATAACTGAACAGTATTTTCAAAAATATTTAGATGACGATTGAGCAAGATAAAGACAACGGAGCATATGTGATACCTAAATCACCTGGGTGCTAGTAAATGCCTTTCCTATCATGATATCACAACCACTGATGAGAATAGTAGATACACCTATTGTAAGACCTCAGTATTACACATATATTTTGTTGTTTAATGGCTGTTTAAGTTAACACTATTTATCTTCAAACCAATAAAGCGAGAACCCCAACATGCAGACTGATACTATGACTGCTCTCCTTAAAGATATCACTAAAGGCAAAGTTTCGTCTTATTTTAACCATCTTCTAAGCTCCCTGTGGCCAGGTAACGATTGAGATCTCATCAGCCAGCCACATTACAATTGCACAGAGGACAAGAGAAGAGGAACCTCATTGCTGCTGGGAACTTCTATGCTGAATGGATCTTAACTCTAAACATACTGGTCGTCTCTTGTCTCGTGGTGACTCCCAAGAACCAGAGGGACCTGCTGCTTTTGCTCTTTCCAATAGCCCCTTTGGTGCAGCCCAGTTGCATGGATTCCTTACTAGTTACTGTTGGGGTTTTCCTCTAATAATGTTGCTGGAAGTCCTCTCAGTGATCTCCCCTGCCACAGATATCCTACTCTGGCCAAGTTTTCTGCGAACTGACTTTTGTCTGCCCAGAAGGGTTATGTTTCCCACATATGCACCCCAGATTTCAGTGTCTATAGGCAGAGACTGCATCAGCAAGGAGTGGAGAGTGGAGTGGGGCTCAAGAAAAAATGCAGATGCCCTTTATCTTAGGAAAACTGTGAACATTACTTGTGCAAGTTTCTTTCTGGCCTTCCTCTGTACCAACTCTCAGCAGGTAGGAAGAGCAGCAGTGAACCTCAGGTCTCCAGCTCACATGGCACTACTCTATGCATTACACTAATATTACATTCATCAGGTCTTCAGTCCCTGTCATACTGATTAAGATGCTGGCCATTAGAATTAGCACCTCTTCGGGCTTTCTGTTTCAATCAAAAAAAAATGTTTTCATCCTGAACTCTATTTTATGCCTACAATTTCTGGCCAAAATATAATCCCCTAGAAAGGGAAAGCTGCTGATGATTTTATATTGGTTTACTGGTTTTCCTTCTAACCTAGCCCAGAAGCCATGGTGAATCAGAGGCAACTAAAAGATATATGCCTTTGCTTCCTCTTGATTCCTCTGCATTCAACAGTAGGGGCAGATAAGTACTATATGAAACACTGAAAAGGCGGAACGAAAGACACCAGATGTCCCTACTTCCCTAGAGTTTTCTTGGCAGCAGATGTTATTCCTGGTACATGTGAAAATACATTTTCCTACAGTTTAGAGAGATTTAAAACCTCTGTTTTGCTTGTATTTCCTGGAAATGCGTGTCTGGAAACCTGAAGATGGCAAAAATCCTGCTTTCAAAATTTCTTGAAAGCTAATGTATGAAAGGCATTATTACTATGACCTGTTTACAAAGGCAGAAAAGACTACAAAGAAAAATGGACACTGGTGGACTCGACCCACAGAGAGCACCACAGATGAAGAAAGCTGAAGGAAAAAAGCATGCCAAGTAATTTTACCTCCATGTCACATTTGACAGTCTTGAAGTGTAATTGCTCGGACACTGGCTATTTCAAAATTATTTGCTCTGAACATTCACTGCATCTCTTGGGTGAAGTAAGTGTCATTTTGTCCCTGATTAATTTTATGGATTGAGAGGATTTAACTGATTATATAGATACATATTTATTTGTCTGCTGACATGGGTAATGATTTTAATTATGCCTCTTTATGCTAACTACTTTTGACTAATTGGGCATCAGTTCAGTAGGATCTGTGAAGTGCTTCATTTCCTGTTGTATTTCAACCAAGTATTTTAGCTTCCCCTTTCTTTAAATTTGAGTGGATAAAATTAAGACATTTAGCAAACAGGAAAGTTCAATAAACTGAGGAAAATGGAAACAATTTAAGAAGAGTAACTATCTGAAATGGAAACGTAGACATTGCAATGATTTGCAAACCAAAGCAAAGATAAAACCATAGGTCTAATTAGAAAAAGAAAAAAATGTGAAATAAACACACTAAAAGCAACATGCATTTTGTGAAAAACCAAAATGGCAAGAAGAGATTGGAGATATCAGCAGTGGTGATCAGTTTTTCTCCCTGCAATTCTGTCTTGCCGTATTTTCCTCTTCAGTATATTCTTCCCTCTGTGATATAAAAATTGAGAGATAGAGAAGGACTTGGTTATTGTAGCCACACAGTATGTCTTCTGTTCCCTGCTCCTGCAGTTTACTGAGGATTAGAAGATTGTTACTTGTGTCTGTATAATGCTTTATGCAGGGCCATGACTCTGCTCTAAGAATAAGGCCTAACTCTCTGTATACTTGCTTCAGTTCAGCCACATGCTGAAGAAATGCTACACAGCATAATCTTTTCCCAAAGTGCAGTTCCTTTCTCACAGCTCTTCCTGGTCTTTGCTAATGCCTCTTCCCAGCTGCTGTGACAGTTCCTAGAATTTAGTACTTTTTTCTGTAGGTCGATCCAGATGCTGTCCAACAGAAACTCAACCCTCAACCACTAAGGCACACTTGCCATCTTCCCACCTGCTCTTTGTCAGCAGTCTGTATTAACATTTTTTATTTCTCAAGCTGCATGTTAAGATGAAGACACCATTGTCTTTTATCTGCCTAAACGCTGTTAGATCACATTCTTTATAATTCACTCATATTTCAGGTAGAAAACTCGTCAAACCTCAGACCTTATTCATCATGAAATGAGACACAGGGATTCATTAGGAATTCATTAGGCAGGTTGTGTGGTTAGATTTTCCTGTTGATGTACCTGTGAAAGTTGAGAGATACTTAATATTCATGCAGTTTCATTTGTACAGTTTATCTTCTTTCTATAAATAAAGTGTAGATATGCTTTGTAAGATTTTATACATATGGTATATATGCATTTAGACTGCTAAGCAGAATTTATGGCAAAACTGTTTACCAAATACAGTAGCATGATAAGAATTTTTACACTAGCAAAAGATGCCTTTCCAACTATGGACATAGTTATTGTTACTAACTTTGTCTGTATGCTCTGAGACTGTAATTATTATCATACATTATTTATTTTCTTGTTACTCTTATTAACTTTGAATGGATAACTTTACCACTATTTACTCCATTTTATTAGGCCATTATATTTTTATTACTTTGCTACTCTTTATTGTTATTGCCATCATGCAAATAGCTTGCATTGCAAATGTCTTCATTATCAGTGAAAATAGCAAGGAAACAGAGAGCTCTTCAGTCACCATTTCTAAAAAAATCATAAACTGCCCTTGCTAACTCAGAAGACTCTATATACGCTGAACGAAAAATACCCAAAGCAAATACCAAACTTTCACCAACCTTGCAAGAATAATCCAGCAACCTGTGGATACTCTGCCTGCAACGTCAAAGAGAAAATTAATAGTAATCTGATTCCATCCCTTGAGACTGTGGTCTAATAAGAGAAAGTAATCACCCATCAAACTGTTATGCACTACTTATCTTTATTATATCCCCTTCTCCTCTTCTCTGTATCATTATAGCACCTGCGTCAGCTAAGAAACAAATTGAGCACTATATAAATCTTCTATTTTTATCAATCATGCCTCAAGACATTATTTTTTATTCTGTGAAGCATGTATCTAATTCTTATTTTTTTTTTTCAAAAACTGAAATTAATGTTGGACTGAGAATCTACCAGATTGTAAATACTCAGAAATTTCTGAATAGCCATAGCTAAACAGCTATGGTTTCATGAAAGGCTTAATATTCATGTTATGTGGATGAGGCTAGTCAAAGAAGTTTTAACTGTCTTGATCTGGAAGGACTTTCTAATCTTTGAACGGATAACTGTTGATGCAGGGTTTTACCCCACACTGAGTGAATTCCACATAAAACTTACTGTTCTTGGCTTTGATACAGCCATTTACTTGTTATGTCTGTAAATTCAAATTACACATGTAGCTTCTTTTAAAGGTCCAGAAAGACTATTTCTACTATGAATGATACATTTAAACATTTTTTGTGACTATTCACTTAATTAAGAAAAGACCTCGCTGTATCTGTGCATGTAGTATGAGTATAAAAGCAGCAATAATTTATGGAAAAAACTGGTTTAAGTGAGGAGTAGAGAACCTGAGAGCCTTCTAAGACTAAATGACCGGTTTGGTCGATGAGGGGAGAGCAGTCGATGTTGATTATCTTGACTGTAGTAAGGCTTTAAACACTGTCTCCTATAACATCCTCACTAACAAAATAATGGATTACAGACCACATAAAAGAACATTTATGTGCAGTAAAAACTGACAAAACTGCTGGTGTCAAAGGGTTGTGATCAGCAGCATGAAGTCACACTGACAGCCAGTCACTAACAGCACACCCCAATGATTGACATCAGGGTCAATTTGGTTTATCATCTTCCTTAATGATCTAGATGATGGGACCCAATGCACCCTCAGCATGTTTACAGGTGATACAAAACTGGAAGGAACAGTCAATAAATCAGATGGGTGTGCCACCATCCAGAGGGACCTCCGCAGGCTGGAGAAATGGGCTGACAGAAACATCATGAAGTTCAACAAGGGGAAGTGCAAAGTCCTGCTTCTGGGGAGGATTAAGCACAGGCATCATTTTATGCTGGGGGTCACACAGCTGGAAAGCACCTTTGCAGAAAAGGACCTGGAAACTCACCGAGTTGAACATGAGCCAACAATGTGCCCTTGCAGCAAAGAAGGATAATAGCATCATGGGCAGCATTAGGAAAGAATGTTGCCAGCAGGTGGAGGAAGGTGATCCTTCCCCTCTGCTCAGCACTGCTGAGACACACCTGGAATGCTGCTTCCAGTTCTGGACTCCCCAGTAGAACACAATTGGACATACCGAAGCAGGTCCAGTGAAAGGCTGCAAAAATCATCAAGGGACTGGAGCATCTGACATATTAGGAGACAGTGACAGAGCTGTTAAGTCTGGAGAAGAGACAGCTCAGGGGGATCTTATCAATGTGCATAAATGCCTGATAGGGAGAATAGAGAAGACAGTACCACATTCTTCTCAGGTGTGCCCAGTGACAGGACAAGAAGGAATGGGCACAAATTGAAATATAAGCAATTCCATTTAAACATAAGAAGAATCTTTTTTTACTGTGAGAGTAGTCAAACACTGGAACAAGATACCTAAAGGTGTTGTGGAGTGTCTGTCCTTGGAGATATTCAAAACCCAACTGGACAATGCTGGTCAACTCGCTGTAGCTGAATCTCTGGTGAGCAAAGGTGATTGAACTAGATAATCTCCAGAACTCCCTTCCAACCTTATTCATTCTGTGATATTACAGGAAGTAAATTTGAATTCACGAGTGAGAGTATTTGCTTAACATTTATGGCCTCCAGTAGAGAACAGATCGAGTATCCCATGTCCCAGCAGGTGTTCAAATTGTACCTGTGGTTGTAGATACTGAAGTGATCAGATGTTGGCCTTTGCCTTATGTTAGAGATTAAATATCATAAAATTCGGACCATTACATAAACTGAAATGTGCCTAGGATCCACAAGCCTTTTAAGCTTCAAATAAACATATTACATATAGAGCCCAGTGACTATGCTTCTTAATGTGTATCTGGCTAAAACATAATTATAGGAAAGGCATCCAGTTTTAATTTTAGCACATCAAGAGATCTATCTCTTGCCTTATATCTGGTGTCTATAAATCCTCCTGATTGCTACTTATTTTAATATCTAAGTGAAGTAGTCAAGTTTCTGTCTCATGCTATTGGTCATTTTCACATTTTCTTTTGTGAATTTAGAGTAAACTTTCATGAACAAAACCACACATGACAAAAGGAGAAAATAAATACAATCCTACATAATTGATCCATTGTTACACACCAGCACTTCAGCACACACTGAATTAAGTCATGGACTTGTCTAATTTCAACATATTTTTAGTATTTTAAGTCCCTAGCAGATTTTTTGCCCGTTATCAATTCCTTAAATGTTAGATTGTTTGACATCTACAAATGATCAGGGATTTAGAACCAACATGCACATCTTGTTAACTCCTATGCACAACATCCATGTTTGAAACATACTCTAAAGTGGGTTTTGTCATTTTATTTCTACTTATGCAACTCAAAAACAGCTGGGAGAACTATCTTCATATCTTCCATATTATTGCTTCTCTGGAACAGTCCAAGTATTTAATGTAATATTTGATATTTTTTAATAGCAAAAGGAAAAAGGACAGACTTCATAATACATAAAGCAACTTCAAGCAAAGCAAGAGTGTTCCTTATATATCTTGTCTAAGTAAACGCTAATGGGATCACACAGTGAAGTAGGTTTCTCTCTTCTGTTTGATCATCTGTTGTACAGTTCACTAACTATAAACCTTCCTTCTTAAGCTACTTCAAAGACCATTTCCAGTGTGCAAATTTCAGTGATGTCCCATATTTTTAAAGACAGCAGCCACAAAAAAATCTTCTCCATTTTTTTTTAAAGCCAAACCATTCTTCAGTGCAGCATAGATTGTGTTGAATACTGGACCAGCAAAAAGAAAGCATTTTATACATGGTCTGGTGTCTTGAAACTGATGAAGAGGACAATCATACCAGTAAACGGAGAGTGGGAGAAGGGAGTGGGTAGAGAGAACATTCTAGTGTGCATATATTACTGTTGCCAGAGGTTTTTTTGGTTCTTTCCAAGATTTTAATATTTAGTTATTTACTCTGTCTCCAAGGCCTGTCAAGCAGGACTCATCATAGTGAAGCTATCCAATTGAAATGTTGTGTGTATTAGAGTCCAAATAAAAATGTTTGAAACAGTTCAAAAGTATTCCAGAAATATTTTCTGACAAAAAAAAATATTGTAAGACAATACATAGTATTTTTATGTGGTAGTGTGTTTAGTTCACCCATTTTGAAAAAGATGGAACTCACTTGTGGCTTTTCAATTTACAAGGAATATAATTACCTCAAAGGAATGTTAATGAAAATTTCATACTCTACTACCACCTCTGCATCCATCTATCCTGAATATATATTATTCACTTACTATGGATCTTTTCCAAATATGTCCCACTAAATTAATTAGCCTAGTATATCATATATGCAATACAGTACTCAATATTGTAAGGCGGCCATTACCCACAGAAATAAAACATACAACAGTATCCCGTGTTGTTTTCAGGCAGGTTATTTTATTCTGAGTATCTTCAAACCTAATAGTTCAGTAAAGATTATTTTTTACGTTTTGACTGGGGTTCACTTTTATACTTTTTTAGATCTCAGAAGTACATTAAAGTACTTTTAAAGTATTAAAACTTATTCATTGTCTCATTAAAATTAAAATGTTTTAATGGCCATACAATTGTTTCTCAGAATTAGAATATAGGATTTAACTTCCACTTTTTCACATGTTCACCCTGTGACACTCATGTAGGCACTTATATGTTCCTGTATAAAATATACATATTATATTATGTATGTATATAGAGAAAGTGTGGGATTTTAAAGCTTTAAGGAATGATTACAACATCACCGTAAGGCAGCAACTGGAATGACTCATTATGTATATTAAAATATAAAAAATGCAAAGAGCTGGAAGGATTTTTTGAAGGTTATGAAATACTACTTTCAAATAGACAGTGTTTAGACTTGAATTTCCTTTATCTTCATACAGAGTTGAAAGCATAGAGTCATGATTTATTTATTTGTATTAATGCCTAGGGTCCCCAGACATGGATGAAGTCCATACTATGTCAGGTATTAATCAAACACAGAGCTGGTTGTCACCCCCCACCTGAACTTTATTGGAATGGAATGGAATGGAATGGAATGGAATGGAATAGAATAGAATAGAATAGAATAGAATAGAATAGAATAGAATAGAATAGAATAGAATAGAATAGAATATTTCCATTGAAAGGAACCTACAACAATCATCTAGTCCAAGTGCCTGACCAGTTCAGGGCTGACCAAAAGTTAAAGCACGTTATCAGCAGCATCGTCCAAATGCCTCTTAAAACACTGACAGGCTTGGGGCATTCATCACCTCTCCAGGAAGCCTGTTCTAGTGTTTGACCACCCTCTTGGTAAAGAAATGATTCCTAATGTCCAGTCTAAACCTCCCCTGGTGCAGCTTTGAACCATTCCCACACGTCCTATCACTGGGGAAGTCACCATGCCTGGAGGTATTTAAAAGATGTGTAGATGTGGTGCTTAGGGACATGGTTTAGAGGTGGACTTGTCAGTGCTAGGTTAATGGTTGGACTCGATGATCTTAAAGGTCCTTTTCAACCAAAATGATTCTATGATTCTATGGATACCAGGAAGAAGAAATCAGCCCCTCCCTCTCCACTTCCCCTCCTCAGGAAGCTGTAGAGAGCAGTGAGGTCACCCCTCAGCCTCCTTTTCTCCAAACTAGACAAGCCTAAAGTCCTTAGCCACTCCTCATGGGACTTTCCTTGAGCCCTTTCACCAGCTTTGTTGCCCTCATCTGGACACATTCAAGGACCTTCATATCCTTCTTAAATTGTGAGGCCCAGAACTGCACACAATATTCAAGGTGAGAGACCATGCCAACACTGAATACAATGGGATAATCAGCTCTTTTGACTGGCTGGTTATGCTGTGTTTGATGCACCCCAGGATGAGGTTTGCTGTCTTGGCTGCCAGGGCACACTGCTGACTCATATTGAGCCTGCTGTCGACCACCCACCCCATATCCTTTTCTGCAGGGTTGTTCTCTAGCCACCCCTCTCCCAGTTTATACTTGGGCCAAGCATTACTCCATCCTAGGTACAGAATCTGGCATTTCAACTTGTTAAATTTCATCCAATTAATCATAGCCCAATGCTCCAATCTTTCTAGATCCCTCTGCAAGGTACCTTGTCCCTCAGAAGAGTCAATAGCACCTCCCAGTTTGATATCATCAGCAAACTTGTTAATGGTGCATTCAACTCCTGAATCCAGATCTTTGATAAAAATATTGAACAGAACTGGCCCTAGAATTGAGCCCTAGGAACACCGCTGGTGACTGGTCGCCAAACAGATGTAGCCCCATTCACTATAACTCTTTGAACCCTGCCGTTCAGCCAGTTCTTCACCCAGCACACCATGAACCCACTCACCCCACATTTGGACAACTTCTCCAGAAGGATGTTGTGAGAGACAGTATGAAAGCCTTACTAAAATCCAGAAAAACTACATCCACCGCCTTCCCTTCATCCACTAGGTGTGTGACCCTGTCGCAGAAGGATATCAAATTTGTTAAACAGGACTTTCTCTTTGTGAGCCCATGTTAACTGTGTCTGATGAATGATGATTACATTGTTCTTTAAATGCCTTGCAAAAGTATCCAGTATAATCTTCTCCATAATTTTTTTAGGAACTGAGGTTAGACTAACAAGGCTGTAGTTCTCTGGGTCTTCTCTCATGCCCTTTTCATAGACTGGAATAACATTGGCTAGCTTCGAGTCAACAGGGACCTCCCCAGACTCCCAATACCTTTAGTAGATGATTGAGAGGGATCCTGCCATAACATCTGCTAGCTCCTTCATGTGCCATTTTGCTCGCTGCTTGCTCAAGCTAGAATGGATCTGGCATGCTTTCAAAATTCATCCAATAGTGAGTATCAGAATGAACTGTTTTACTTCTGTTGGAACTGCACTCAGTATTAGTTTCACTAACTTAAAGTTTCAGACATGAGATGCTGCAGCTGGAAGGCTCAAAAGTCATAAGTGTCATTTCTATCTCATGCTCCATCTCAGCCAATTGTTTTTGCTGGCCATGAACTCATTAAGAACTGAATTACCAGAGTGGGAAAACAATCCTGACTGACTTCAATAGTGATGATACAGCAGCAGTCACCTGTAAAATACTGACACCTGCACATAGTATTAAAATTTTAACCACTGGAGACCGTGTTTACTGAAGAGAAGCACATTAACATAACATTTGACATTCATGCCACAATGATGACAGTCAAAGACATCAGAAAGACAAAGAGGTTGTATTTGATATCTTTCTCCATATGTGGTCAAATATGAAAACATTAGCCATTTATTTCATCTTTTGATTAGGCACAGAGGTGAGTAATATTGCAATCATTTGAGCTTTAATTTCTAATCTATTTTCTACATGGCCACGCAGAGCCAGAAAGATCAGAGAATAACTGGACTTAGCTGTGTTCCTAACAGGTGTCAAGGGCTATAAAATAACATCTTTGAGAGGTGTCCTTAGATGTGCACTTTCCTGAGAGAAAAAAAGGAAATCCAAGAGGCATGCTCAATACTCCCCCTGACTGTTATAGCTCAGCTTCCAGTGATACACAGGAGTCAGCTGCTTTCCATTCAAGGATCCTGTGATTTGTACAATCTGCTGAATGCTTTACTCCCAAATTAAGGACAATGCAATCTGCAGTGTACTATGTGGCAAACATTTTTTTTCCTTCTTTTGGAGATACACAATATGGCCAGGTTACCCTGTTTAACTTCAGTTTAAACTTGTTTTCTCTATATGAATCCATAAAGATAAGGAATCATCTAGCTGAAAAGGATCTTTCTTTCTCTAACATTAGTAAATACAGTGAAATGTCAGCTTCAGTGCTACTGAGTTTTTAAAAAGCAGCTAAGGCCCTGGCTGTCAAATTTTGGTGGCTGAAATTTAAATAAACCAGACTGGCCCTGGGAATGATGTTTTATGCTGGTTAGAAAACTGCAAGACTGAAAGCTTTAAAGCCTGTCAAGGCTAAACGTTAGGGAAAAGTCAGATTTTTAAAGTACAATAGGTTCAATAGATTTTTTCATCTAAAGCTTTTATTTGCATCTATTATTTATGGGTATTAAATGACTTATTAATATTGAAGACTAACACAAACCACAGTATATAGTTCACTTTTTCTGCTAATTTAAGATTTAATTTTTTGAAAGGAAGAAAGCAACACTAATGTTAATGGTTACAGTGCAAAGAGCTTTGAGATGCAGATACAGTAAATTAGTAGGAGTGCTTTGCTTCCATAAAGACAGTCGCCAACAGATTGTTCAATTATTTGGCCACATAAATTGAAATCAGGTAGGTTCAATATTTACTGGCTACAGCTGGAGAAAACATGTCATCATTGAGTATGTCTGTACTTTCACCCTGAGAATGATCTCAAGATTATATTTGTTATCATTCAGACATCAAACCTAGAAGCACAGGCACATGGAGCACACAGTCTTCTGATGCCCCAATATACACTTTAGGGTATCATTGTTAATATGTTAAGTGTCTTACAATATTTCCATTCAGGCTTGACACAGATTATTCTCTGGTATGCTTGCAGAAACTGCCTCAATGAATTCAGTAGGGTGTAAGGCAGGTAAATGTAGGAAGACTCCATATTTCCAGTGTACTGGTTTTAGCTGTGACAGAGTTAATTTTCTTCGTAGTAGCTGGTATGATGCTATGTTTTGGATTTGTGACCAAACAGTGTTGATAACACAGGGATATTTTATTTATTGCTGAGCAGTGCTTACACAATGTCAAGTCCTTTTCTGTTTCTCATGCTGCCCTGACAGCGAGTACGCTGGGGGTGCACAAGAAGCTGGGAGGGGACACAGCCGGGACAGCTGACCCCAGCTGACCAAAGGGATATTCCATACCATATGATGTGCTCAGTAATAAAAGCTGTGGGGAAGAAGGAGGAAGTGGGGGGGATGTTCAGAGTTACAGTGTTTGTCTTCCCAAGCAACTGTTACAAGTGATGGAGCCCTGCTTTCCTGGAAATGGCTGAACATCTACCTGCTGATGGGAAGTAGTGAATGAATTCCTTGTTTTGTTTTGCTTGTGTGTGCAGCTTTTGCTTTATCTATTAAACTGTCTTCATCTCAACCCATGAGTTTTCTCCCTTTTACCCTTCTGATTCTCACACCCATCTCACTGCAGGGGGAGAGTGAGTAAGAGGCTGTGTGGTGCTTAGCTGCTTACTAGGGTTAAACCACAACACCAGGTGCACTAATAACTCCTTGTTAACTGAATATTCTTCAAGTGTTTCTCGAGCTGAGTATACTAGTTGTACAGAATAGATGCATCACAGTGAAAGGTGAACATTAGAAAATGAAAGAAAGTGATGACCCAGGCAGAGGTAATTCATAAGGAAGATGGAAAAGGGGAAAGAAAAAAAGATAAAAAAGAGGAAATACTTCTGTAGAACAGAAGGTAAATGAAAGTAAGGCATTGAATTGTTAAGCATCAAAATGGAAGTGAGAACTTCAACTCAAGGGGAAGAAACTGTAACTAAGAGAGAAGTAGGTCTGATAGCAAAGTGAGGATGGAACTCTAAGAGACTTGCTAAAATTCTGGTTGATGTCTAAGAAAGGCCTGAAAGTATAAAAATGCCTCAAGCTGTGGATCCAATTACATTTTCATTTTTAAGCCTCCTTACAAATTCACCATTTGAATTATGGCAAGTAGGCATTTCTTCTTGAACTCCTTATTTTTTTCAGTTAAAGAAGAAAACTGAAAAACTTCAGAAATATTTCTTAGAAAAGAATGCCAAATGGTTCAGCTATCTGTGGAAAATATTGTTGTTTTCTACAGATACTGATTTTTGAGAGTTATATCTCCATATGTGTTATATATATTTGGGGGAGGTTTGATACAGAGCACTCCAGAAATATGGCCTATAGGAAAACTGCACAGCTTGCAAATGTCTCAGGAGGAACCATTCTGTCTCAGGAAGGCAAAATCCTTTTAGATTATGTGTATATTGGTTTAGTATCTGTTCTGCATTTAGTTTAAACATCACAGAATAAAACGGTTTAAGTCGATGGCACTCACACTTTTACAAATAGAATATAAGCTTGCTGTGTGCTCAAGTTTCCCTGCTTAGAGAGATTCATATGAAAGTGCAAGTCACAAGATGCATGGAGGCAGATACGGTGGACTTACTCCAAGCGCAGGACTCAAGGCAATGAGAAAGTATAGTCTTTACATTTGCAGGTAATTCATCATTACTAGAATATTTGTATTTGCATTCTTTTGCCTGAACCTGGCTTTATCACATAACTTTTAGATCCATACATGAGACGCTGACAGTTGTTTTTTTTCCAACAGGAAGTTGTACAGAAGACTTCATGCATGCCACCCCAAGTAAATGAAAACTCTGACCTCTCCACATTTCACTTTTTTTGTATGTTTGCTGTTGTTGGCTCCAAGAGGTGTGGATGGAAAAAGAGGAGGAGGTGGGTGTCCAAAGGAGAACCTCAGTAGCATGTTTTGCTCACCTTTCTTCTTTCCTTCCTCATCTACTGGCAACTGTTACTTTGAAAGCAGAAGATTTTCATAAATTAGATCATTCCTCTGCATCTTGTTTCAATGTAGTCACATTTTGTGTGCTGAAAGTTGGGGGTTTTCTTCTAATCCTTTATTTTTCCTCTGTATTTATAAAAGTGTTTAATGAGCTGACTTTTTTGGGAAATACTCACTGTCTTTTGGGGGAAATACACATTGATAAGAAAATGTCTCATGGTCCCAAGCCTCTATTTCTTGGTGCAATGGGAAGATAATCAGTGTAGATTTGTTCTTAACTCAGAGACATGCACACCCTTTAGACAGAATTTTTATTGTATCTAACTTAAATGCTTATTACAGGCAATTTTTACTATTTTTAAATATCTGGGTTAATAAATTACTAGTATCTACAGCTTGCCATTTTCAATCTTGATTCCTATGCATATTTATCATAGATGTTATTCCTAATCATCAAAGCAGCAGTCTTTACTCCCAAATCTCTTCCTTCTTCATACTTGCAATGTTTATGTTTAATATTGATACCTATTCCATATATTGGTCTGCTGTCCAAATTCATTCATTAACAGAAGTGAGAACTGGTGTGATCAGATTAACTGTATTAATCAAGACGACTGGAAAAGGAAAACATCATTCCTTTTTTTAATAGCAAGAGAAAAGGAGGAGCCAAAGAAATATTAATTCCTAACTAAATCTGGTACAAGTGATTTAGACAGTTCAGTTTTAAAAACCAGAAAAATACTGGAACAAATATTCATGCTATTTTAAGCATCTAAAATGTAACTAGGAAATAAATAATTTCCCATAAAGATACTACAGATCCAACTTATATTAAACCAACTTAGTTTTTTCTCTGTGGCAGGATTCCAGGTCTCATGGATAACGCTGTGAATAATGCAATAACTTCCAGGATCTGGCTCAAGAAAGAAGAAATGCATCAGTCTTCAGGCTGCTTTATATGGTTCATTGGTCAAATTTGTCCTCAATATTTCTAGGAACCTTTTAAATGGTGCTAAACCAGAATTTTGCTCACTTCCTGCCTATTCAGTATCTTTAGCTTTATGAAAAAGAGTCCTGACACAATGGTGATATGTTTATCACTTCATTAAGGTAATATGTTTGTGGACCATGCTCATTCTTAACTTCTGTAAAGATTTAGTAAATCATTCTATTCACAAAGGTACAAGGTAATGCTGATTTATGTCATCCTTACCTTAATGTCAAAACAACAACAGAATTTGCCTATTAAAATTGCAGCTAGGATTGTTTGAAGAAAGTATGAGCAATAAAGTGTTCTTAATTTTCAATAGCTGATTTTTAGATACTTAGTCCTCAGCACATCCTGAAAATAAAAGTTCTATGGCTAACTTAATCTGGTGAAGGAAAACACAGAAAATTATTACTTTCTTCTGAAAATTTCATTGCTCTTTTATACCATTTTTTGTAAGTAAGACTTTTATTCAAGTGTACATACATCTATAAACTCGGTTCTTTATCTTGCTTACTTTTTTCTCTGTTGGTTTTTACATGTGCAAGGAAAATGCTAGCAATTTTATGCGTGTATGACTATCATTAAAACACTCTTGTGTACAGTAAAAGCAAATGCACAAGTGACTGAGAAAACACAACTGCAAAGACCACAAGATGAAGGCCCTTAGTAGTCAAAAACTTATTTGCACAGTACTTGAAGTCTGAGCGAAGAATGTTTCCCTTTCTGTTCACTTGAGTTATAAGCAATTGAAAACAGAAATCTATAAAGGAAATGGCGGCAAACCTGCAGTTGTTGTACTGGCATTACTAAAACACAGTAAAAGTTAGATGAAATAAAAGATACTAAATTATTCTTTTAAATGAGTGCAAATACCATTATTTTAAACAACAAACCAAATAGATTAAATAAATAACAGAAACCTGACAGCTTACATTATGCTGTGAAATTCAGCATGCTTATTCCGTTAACATAATCATTTTTTCATTCAAAGTAATTCCACACTCTACAAAGCCTTTTTAATAATTACTGCTGTTTCTCATCATAAATTCCCACATGAGTTACAGCTGCAGATTACACTTAATATTCCTGGTTCTGTAGATGTCATTTGACTACTCCCCCTCCTTTTCCCAGTTCTTTCAAACTATTGATTTGCCGTGATTGCTGCCTTGAAATGGTCATATGTATGGACTCCCTCATGTAGCACTCACACAAATGCCATTTTCACTGTTCTTTGTAAAAAAACCCTTCAATCAGTGGTTACACTTTCAACTCAGTAATGACCTCTTTTCCCAGGTGAAAACATAATTTCCTTTCTAAAGTATGGAGTTTCATGATGAGATGACTGTGAGGATTTTGGTTTTCAAGATCTCACCAGGACTTCTAGGATATATGCAGACAAAATTCCATAGTATATACAGACAGGAATTTCAAAGGACCCCATACGAATTAGGCATGAACTCCAAACCTCAATGAGTATCTTTTTTCAGCACCTTTGAAATATCCAGCTACAATTTAAGAAAAATGCTAAAATAAATTCCAGCAGTTAACCACAAAATGATGAATTTGAAGTCTTTTCCAAATACATAAATATAAAAATACAAAATCTCCCCTTTGACAGGACTGGTGTTTCAAACTTGATGTCTTTCAGTTGACTTAGCTGGACCATGCATGATGAGAATGTAATATTATAATTATCATTTGTATAGGATTTTTTTTTTTCATTTCTTAAAAAAAACACCAGATTAATTATATGTGTGCTTTCCTTCAGAAACAATTAAAATGCTGGATTTGAAATGGTTTCCATTTTCCAAGCAACCACATTGTAATAAATATTCAGAAAGTGATTTAAAGTATTTTCAGTAGAATAAAGTTTTGGATAGTCTTTTTGCTTTTAAATGCACAATGTATTACAAGTTCTGTAAGCAGGTTTTTCATACAGTTTATACTTACTGTCCTCTCACCATTAATCCATCTCTAACTTGTATCACAGTAGTACCTTCAATGATATTTATTAAATACCTTTAGAATTAGAACTAAAATTCACTAGAAACAAGCCCTGTTTCTTTCTTTTCCATGAACTTATTTCACTACTGTGTCAATTTTCTGGAAACATAGCTGAAAGGAAGCTCATTAGAAGCAAATTTCAATTTGAGGAGGACTTTAATGTTTTGTGTTTTGTGACTTTCTGGGAATAAAATTGATTAATTTATGGATTTTCATATGAAAGACTTATTTCCCAGGGAGCAAGACCATAGTTTCCAGAAGACAACAATGACGAAATCCCAATGCAAGCAGGGTCTTCAGCCACTGTTGTCTCTTCCAAAGAGAAAAAAGGAAGAAATTTTACAAATTGGATTAAGTCTGCTAAAAACTTATCGTTTATTTCAATTATAAGATACACAATTGATGTCATAAGAGGTGCTATGAGGCATTAGATATATAGACAGTAATAGGTCGTCCCCTTTTTCCCTTTTTGTCTCTAGATTTACTCTCCTGTACCATCCTCCTTCTCCTCAGAAGAATCACCAAGCCTTCTCCAGATTCATTCCTTTCTCTCCAACATAGTACCTACCTCAGGCAGCTTGCAGGAAAATATCTAACTTCTTACATTCCTGTTCAGTCTTGTCAGGCTCAAATAAGTCAATGCATTTACTTTTTCAGCAGCTAGGCAAGTTTGCAATGTAAGAAGAGGTGGAGAAGTGTCCTCTGTTAGTTAGAAAGACATTTCTGAACTTATATGTGAAAATGCTTCTGTTTTCACCACTGAAGAAATGTCTTTAAACTTTAGGAAAGATGTTCACTTTCTGGGAGTTTCTTTGCAACTGCAGGTATTTTTAGTCTCTTTGTCAGCATCGGTTATCATATAGCTTTACTTCTTCCTGCACTTATTTTAATTTTCTTCATCTGGATGACTGCTTTGTAAATATTCCAAACTTCTACAGAGAACAGAATGTTGCAGCTTTTTTTCAAATTATGTGTTGCATGACTCCTTCAAGAACCACACGGATTTTTGCTCACCTCGAGGCAGTAACTTACTTAAAACACTAGATTGCTGAAATATATCTGTTCTCTTTATGTAGTGTTATAACAACTGAAGTCAGCTGAGGCACTCAAGACTCTCTAGAATTAGAATCTAAATAATCTAAAATTAGACTCTAGAGATATTTTTTTATATTTGAATCTAAAATAAAGATTTTACATTTACCATTTTGATATAATTAATTTCTCCTAACAAACAGTGTGAGAGGTGCTCAGGCGTATTATGCTGCAAGGTGTGATTTTCTTGATTGATCCCTTTTCTCTGCCTTTTGCCTGGATACGTGTCAAGAGCAATGAGAGGGACTAAAATAATATTTTAATTTTATGGGTCATGTTGTACCTCTGCTGTGAACATTAAAGAAACTTCATTGTTTGCAGCCACAGCAGCTTCCTCATATGGCCTACTTTAATACTTTCAAATGGTGTAAATGTTTATTCAGATTTTACAATTAGGAACATAGCAAACTACTATATGATGTGTAGGCATTCAAAAGAGACAAAGTATTTTTATTGTCTTGCACATATCATTTATACATATCCTGTATGCAGACATCTATTTGGACTAGACTTTAAAACAATACCCTAAATAAGCTGTCAGCAAACAGTTAATATTTTATTTGTCTATTTTCACACAACACAGCATGACAGTAGAAAAAGAAGGCATTGAAGCTGTATAAGAAAAATATTAATCCATACATACCACAAATTCAGTTTAAGTAAAATGTCATATCCAGAGCTAAAACAAACATTCTATTTTCAATTATTTTGATGGCTCGGTTATTGATTCCTGATTTTTTTAGGTGTGCAGACAAATATATACATGGATAGAAAGAGCAATTTGCTATATGGTGACTTGTTCTTACTGTATATAAACATCCATAAGTAGAACTCTCTGAAAAAGATGAACTGGTTTGAAGCTTGTGTCTCACTTAATTAAAAAAAAACACAAAACAAACAACTATTTCAAGCTACTTAGATGAAAACTGGTATTTGGTTAGCCTACTCAAATATACAGTAACAGAATAATAAGAAAGTAATTTGAAATTGTAAAAAGTTGGTACACGGTTAACTTTGGTGCTTTTAGATAATTAACTAACATTTTTTAGCTCTAAGTATTGTACATTTCCTACTGGTGACATGCTAATTAAGATGAAATGATAGAATTTGCTGATAGTGATTAAATAAAGTAAATAATCAAATTGTTCTTGACAAAATGTTGGTAGATATAATGAAGAAACACATTATGTGATATTATTGGTACAATTTTTTATTTTACCTTTGTTGTTCTGATTGGTTTAACAGTGCATCAAGACATCTACTTACTGACTTTAGGCACAGAAATCTATTTCAAGGCCAAAAATGTGCTTGTTATTTGAGTTTAAGATGCATTAATTTGCAAGTCAGAAGGATAGAGCAGATGTAAAACTGGAGCAAACTTTTCTATAAAAACAAAAATTCACATCTTTTTAAAAAGTGGCATAGATAATTTATTGTAAAAAAAAATCTATGCTATATATATATTTGTATATTGCACTGTAAAAAAAAAAAAAAAAAGCAATAAATTCAGCCCAAGTGTATTATGTTTTAATACATTCAGAATGTAGAAATATGAATCTCAGAAGTTTTTGCAACCTTCTCAGTGGTGTTCAGTCAGGAGCAATATTTATTTTTGTCCTAAGGGGGGACAGTTTTATATCAAATAATGCTGCAAGACATTATAATTCTTACTAATGTAATTTGGAACATCTGATATAAATCATCTCAGTTTCCCTGGTGTGTAAATGCAAAACACTTATTTCCTCTGAGTATTAAATGATAATACATACCTCCTGTTTGGAGATGAGCAGATCATCTGCAGGAAAAAAGCATTTTCATGTTCCATACAGAATAAAAACGCAATCTTTGTTTTATGTGAATTTGTAAAATATTTTGTAAAACTCCTTTTATTTCCTGCATGTTAACAGCTGGAAGCACGTGTGAAAATTCACCCTTTTTTGCTGATTTACTCAGAAATTGAGACAAACACTGATAAGAAACTGAATGCCACTGGAATGGTTCAAGATGTTGTCCTGTTGTATCTTCTTTGTCTGTAGTCCTGCCAGCTCCCCTCTCCTATTTATTTTCACTATTGGGTTCATGATCCTCATTTCTAACTAGCTGTTATCTGGCATCTTTTGTGGTAGCCACGGCTGGATTGGTACACACACAAGAGACAGTGCTGGACAAAGACGCCTTACCCACTGTATATACTGATGCACTAAAGCAGCAAGGTGTCACCTGAACACAATCAGTGCAAAAAAGAAGATCAGAAATCTCATCTGTCCTGAGTACATCAGCCATCCAGTAATCGGTTGCCAAATCTAGTGTCTCCTGAGTAAATAGGAAATGTGAAAGAATAATTTGGTAAGTATCCTATGAAGATAAATCTCATACATTAGTTGTTGTTCTACTGTAATTATACAACAACGGGATCAAAATGAAATTTTGCTCCTAGTCAAAACATTTAAAAACATGGCGGTGTTGCCTTTACGACATGGTAAAATGCCTTTTCCAGCTTAAGCTGCCCCTGTGAATTCAGTTAGAGAGTCATAGAATTATACATTTGAAAGAATTGATCTGAATGTAAAATACTCTGCTTTATAACATTCAGCATCACTGCAAAAACACAGCACATATCTTGCTCTAAAAGTTATGGATTAGTTTTTTTATTTTTTTCAGGCAGCTGAATGTATTCTGGCTGGTTTTTTTAAGAAATAATTAACTGTTCAATGAACAAGCCAAGTGGGGCTTTATACTAAAAATCTGAGTTTAATCTTAGGAGTTTAGTAGAAACAGTATCTTTATAGAAAATGCAAAACAGGCAGAGGACTGTCAACCCCAGGAGCCTTTTCTGAGCCTTAAGGTATTTAATAGCAGCTCTTGTTTCCTTAGTGGGTACTGGGAGATCTAACTCTTTGCTTTTCTCATGATCTAGTGCCAATTTAGGGAATGCCTCTGGGTGAACTCCATTTCAGACTATAACAAAACGAAAACCTCTAAGTGTTATTGTCTTCTTTTTAAAACCTCATTCTCTCTTTCCCTTCAGAATTCATCATGGTCATGTCATTTTTACTCTTCTTGGCATTTGAACAGTTCCTAATAGGTGTCTGGGTATATATTCCATTTTTAATAACCTGTAACATTCAAAGCAAAAATAAACTAATCATCCTCATTTATGTTCAGCATTTTCTGTGCGTATTTGGGGCAGAACTCTTTATTTAGGTCATGTTGATACTTGAACTGTTTTTGCAGCTGTGCAAATCCAAGTCAAGTATGGACAGTTTTGCTGATATGAAAAGGGACTCTGACACGGTGAGCTGACCTGGATTTTGAATTGATGGAAAAACCTCTATTTTCTGATGCAAAAGTCAAGGAAGAGCCAGCTGTTCTGATTGCTTCATAAAAACAAAAATATATTGTGTACGACAGAGTAGAGATTGTCAGAATCACTTCTGGTCTCTTCGATACTGCAAAGGCTTATTCTAGCTTCATGATTTCCCTGAAGATCGTGGCTAAGAAGGTTTGCAATCTTAAAATGGGCTTCAAAGTCACTATGGATTTGTGGAAGGGATGTTTTGCTCCTCCAGGCTGTGTTGGTTTGAGATTACAAAATGGGTCAGAGAGGAATTTTGGTTTGCAAATGAATACACACCAGAGCAAAACCTTCTGCTACTGAAAGATCAAACTGCTGCCCATGCAACAAGATTAGGAGTAAGCACCAATTTAAATGCTGCGAATGATCATGTGACATTTAAGGAGAGGCAGCGTTTTTATCTAGAAAGCTAGGTATTCAGCCTGAAATCAAGTTGTCTTCCTTCCCTCATTCCAACAGCAAACTCCATTTACCCTTCCCACATTTCTGTGCAGACTTAGATGCAATAACAGAAGCACTTCAGTAATCTTAATGTAAAGTGTATTTATCATTTCAAGGATTAACATAGTGCCTAAAGAAATGTTAACTGCTCTGGCAAATTTGACTGCGGGAGTCCTACCTATCTCGTGATCTACAACGCGGAAAAAGAAAGCAGGATTTCTCAACAATGTATTTTAAAGATACCCAAAAGTAACACTTGACTGAGTGCAACTTCCTGGCAAATTCTTCTGTATGCCTATTTAAAGAGTCAGCTTTAGGAATGACTCCTGCAGTCAGATTGGCCAAAGAAGTTAACATTGTTTTAAGCACTATGATAATCCCTGGAAATTATGAAAACTCTTCAAAGTATGTGCTTCAGAGTTGTGGTAAATCACAATTTAGGCTGGTGCTCCTCCGGCAGTAGTTCACTAATCTGAAATGACTACAGGGCACACTGAGAGGGACTTCGTGTTTCACATATCTGCCAGAGGCTGGTCATGGGAAGCTACTGCAGGGTGGAAAGTTCCTTCCTAGGAAGGGGAGGTGCAGTCCTCCGTCACTCCACTGGAATGAGAGTGCTCTGCTCATGCATGGGCCCGAGCTAAGGAGTAGTGCTTTCACTCTCAAAAACTCAGTAACAAGTGGTATCCCTCAAGGGTCCATACTGGGATCAGTGCTATTTAATATATTAATCAATGACATAGTGGGGTTGGCCTCTAGTGACAGGGCAAGGGGCAATGATTTTAAACTGAAAGAGGGTAGATTTAGATTAGATACAAGGAAGAAATATTTTACGATGAGGGTGGTGAGACACTGGAACAGGATGCCCAGAGAAGTTGTGGATGCACCATCATTGGAAGTGCTCAAGGTCAAGTTGGATGGGGCTCTGAGCAAGCTGATCTAGTGAAAGATGTCCCTGTCCATGGCAGGGGGGGTTGATTAGATGATCTTTAAAGGTCCCTTCCAATCCAAGCCATTCTATAATTGTATGATTCTATGAAAACACCATGTGCGTTCAGCACCTGCACCCAACCCAACCACAGTGACAGTAATTGAAACAACTATTTAATGTTTTCACTCCTCCACACTTCTGCACATACCTGTGCTACACTCCAAGCATTTCCTTGATGGCTTGCCATTCATCTCATGCTTCCTCCAATAAAGTACATCATATTAGCAGCAGGAGTTGTTAAATTCAAGAACTGATTATAATACAATATTTTGCCTTTTAGGGGGGCAGTGGATACGAATGAGCCTGGTGTCAGATGTTGTTTTCTAAGCTGAGTTAAAACCTGCTCATTAAAAACTCTCTTGAGTAAAATTATAACTCTTTACATTTTTGCTGGACCCTATTGAGAAAATTATGCTTGACACCTATTTCTCAAGGGTTTTTAATTTATTTAGAAAGAAAATGAGTCTCCTGGAAAAAAGGTAACAGAGCATTTCATGAATTTAAAAACAATGGGTGGGTTTATTTCTTTTGCATCCCATGAAGCTCATTTAAATGTAGTGGCACCTCTGAGAGTACTATGAAATAATAAAGTAGGTTTTGTAATGCAGCTTGTTTCTCTGCTTTTAGATTATAAAGAAATATATGCATTTATGCATAGAAATATGTGCTGAAGCAGACTACCACTGATGGATAGTCTTAATATTAATGTATTTAAATATGACTAAAATTATCTTTCATAATACCAAAGTATAAGCTATTCATTATGAGGTGAAATTCTGTAATATTCTGTTGGTTCCTTACAGCTACTTAATAAGTGTAATTAAGAGCATTTGTCACGTTCATCTCTTTCTGGACATTCTTGACTTCCCTTCCTGCCATTTGTGATGCCTCTTAATGGTAAGTAAAGCAGTTTGTGATCTATTTAAAATCTGGCTTTGTGGTGGAAGTTGAGATTCCTCATTTTTACACATCCTTGATATTAGGTGATTCTTGTTATTAAGTTTAGTTGTGGGTTGTCACGGTTTAAAGCTGGGCCAGCTATTAAACCTGTGGCAGATGCCCTCTGTTATCCCCCCCCCCTCCCCCCAGAGGGAAAGGGAAAGGGAAAAGGGAGAGAGACTTCCGGGTTGGAAAATTAAAACAGTTTTAATAAACTATAATAATGAAAAAGAGTATAATGATAATAATAGAAATAATCAAATATATACAAATATATATATAAAAAACCAAGACTGAGCTCCCCTGAAGTCAGCCACGTCACCACCGGCACTGCAGGGCAGGCTCTGGGAAGGCCCAGGCTGGGCCTAGCGATGGTTGAGAGCTGGAGTCAGGGATGCACGGATCGGGATTGGGGGCAGCAGGAAAACAGTCGGAGTCCTCCTTGGACACCGGCCATAGCAGAAAGAGAGCGAGACCCTCGTGATCCCCCCGCTTTATACTGAGAATGACGTGTATGGGATGGAATACCCTCGTTGGTCAATTTTGGGTCACCTGCCCTGTCTGCTCCCCGCTGCAGCTGCGACCCCCCTTCGGCTCTTCACTTGTAAGCAGTGAGGAATTCAGCAGTGACCTTGGTTTCTCTAAGAATAAGTACAGCAAGAGCCTTACTGCACAACATCCCTACCGGTGCCTCAGCGATAACTACAAACTTCGGGCGTTATCAGTCCTGGAGGCAGACACTGTCTGCAAACATGCAGTTAGTTTCAGAAAGTGCAGTTACTCAGAGGAGACTTAGCTGAAAGCAAAAATCACTGAAAGGAAAATCGGCCTGGTTTAGGCCAAACCAGGACATGGGTTTCATTCTTGGATACAAAATATTACTTCGTTCTTTGCTAGTAAGTCATCCATGCGTGTCTAGGCACTTGTACAACTTCCAGTGAATAAGAGATCTGTGCGTGCATAAGCATACTTGTGCTAGCCTTTCAACATCTACACATTTCTAGCAAATACTGAAGTAACTGTAGCCATAATATATAGCTGCCTTTAAAGACACAATTAACATTTTCTGTATAAATTATGTTAACATTTTTGTGTGTGTGTTTTATAGAAAGAGCACAATAATGCAATTCATTATCCCCTTCACACTTCTTAAGAAAAGATATCTAAAACTACATTGCGGACTCAAAATACCAGCATTTTAGGTTAATAAAGAGCAAACAATCAATTACTTTAACACTATTATCTTCAGATTACTTTGCTATATATACTTAACTATGAGTTAATTATTGATTAATCCCAGTTTTTAAATTCTATTATTTTTAAGTCCTATGTTTATTTGATTAGCTTGTAATATACAACTTGCACACTGAACTAGTTATGTTTTCTTTATACTTTTTGATAATTTGCTTATGATAATTTAGTGATGTCTTATGATAAGATAATTTTTAAAGGACATTAGAGTACTTTGAAGACTGGCATAATTATGCTTTTATTTATACTTCCATGAAATTCAATGACATTAGTAAAATTTATAACTCTTTTGTAGAAAGAGAGGTAGAAAATAATGCTACTGAGCTGATACACATTACAGATGTTAGAATTATATTTAAGACATTTAATATATCCCTGACCAATTCAGATGAGGCTGCATTCTCTCATAAAATTGTGATTTGGAAATAAAATTCCAGGAGGTATGCATCCATATCACATTGTATACTAAGAAGATATACTGTAACAGGTTATCTTATACACTTAGACTACTTTGAAAATTAAAAATAAAATAACTATGTCAATCAAACTTTTAAGAAAATAATTAGGAAAAAATATTCACTAACCTGAGAAAATCTTATTATAAAATTCTTCAGAATACCTTTCTATCTCTCTTATGAGTAATAGACAAATAATATTAGAAATATCCTTTATCATGAAAGACATAAGTTGTCATCATCCACAAAGTGAAAAAATGAGGCTATATTAAGAAACTAAGCAAGAAAACTTGTTAAATTCAAGTACAAGTATTGTTTTATATAGTTAGGAATTTTATAATGTTAGCTAGCATACCTTCTACAACAAACTGAATATATGCTTATATCTGATCTCTCATACCTGTCATTTTTGCCTTGCTGTCACATTCAGTACTGTCATTTAAAAATACTAGGATGAGGGATGAATTGGGAGAAATTTTTTCTTTAATGATATACTCAAAATTACCTAGAGAGCCAACACAGAAATAGAGACATTCTTCTATAACATTAACCTAAAACTATTAGCATATAGCCTTTTGGGTCATATTTTGCAGTGATTATTTATGCCACCTATGTAGATACTACAAATGGGAAGAGGGAAAGATGTTGATGGCAATCAAAATAATTAGGATTTGAAACCACTGAAGAAATAAGAAGAGGAAGAGAGGGACTCCAGCAAAAAAAAAGCAATGGTTGGCAGAATTAAAAAGAAAGAATGCTTTTGATCAGTTTAGGTCCATTTTTAGATACACGTTAAATATTTAATACAAATGTTGTCATGAAATAACTTTCTGTGTATTTTTGTAGTGTTTTTGTTTAAGTCCGGCTTTTGAAGGAAGCAGAGCAGGGAATAGACTCTGGATTTTTAAAATTTTGAGCAGTGTCAAAACAAGATTACTGATATGCAACTCTTTTAAGGACTTAAAATTCTATGTTAGATTGAAGACACTTCAAAAAAATTGTTAATAGTTAAATTATAATGTACTGTTTCAGCTTTGGAAATTTGGAAACATGGACATACTAACAAAATACTGTTGAAGACTTTGTATCCCTAAAAACCATACATAAGGCTCATGATGCCTCATCTTGAGAACTTATTTTTCTGTGTTACAGCAATTCACAGACAAATACAAAAAGATGAAAAACGGAGACTATGTGCTTTCTTCATGTTTGGTAACCACAGAATCACAGAATGGTTAGGGTTGGAAGGGACCTCTGGAGATCATCTAGTCCAACCCCCTGCCAAAGCTGGTTCCCCTAGCACATGTTGCACAGCGTCGTGTCCAGGCAGGTTTTGAATATCTCCAGAGAAGGAGACTCTACAGCCTCCCTGGGCAGCCTGTTCCAGTGCTCTATCACCCTCAAAGTAAAGAAGTTTTTCCTCATATTGAGATGGAACTTCCCATGTTTCAGTTTGTGCCCGTTGCTCTTTGTCCTGTCACTGGCTACCACTGAGAAGAGTGTGGCCCCATCCTCTCGACATCCACCCCTAAGGTATTTGTAAGCAGGGATAAGATCCTCCCCTCAGTCTTCTCTTCTCCAGACTAAACAGACTCAGCTCCCTCAGCCTCTCCTCATAAGAGAGATGTTCCAGTCCTCTGATCTTCTTTGTAGCCCTCCACTGGACTCTCACCAGTAGTTCCTTATCTTGAACTGAGGGCCCAGAATTGCACACAGTACTCCAGGTGTGGCCTCACTAGGGCAGTGTAGAGGGAGAGGATAACTTCCCTTAACGTGCTGGCCACGCTTTTCCTAATGCACCCCAGGATACCACTGGTCTTCTTGGTCACAAGGGCACATTGGTGGCTCATGGTGAACTTGTTGTCCACCAGAACTCCCAGGTCTTTCTCTGCAGAGCTGCTTTCCAGCAGGTCAACCCCCAGCCTGTACTGGTACATGGGCTTATTCCTCCCCAGGTGCAGGGTGTAACTGTTACAAGCCTGCGAATGTTCACAGCTCAATTGGAATTTTGAAATACTGGAGATAACTCAGAAGTCCAAAAGAATAATTAAAGTTTTGGGAAACTTTTCTGTAACAAATACCTCAGGGAGCTCAATAGTCTTAATTTATCAAAGAAAAAGTTGATTGGATTGTGAGTATCTCTATAATAAAATGTTTCTCAAATCTAGCAGGCAGTGACATATAGGAAGATAATGGAAGCTACAACTAGACCAAATCGGGCTACAAATAAAGACAAATTTTAAGGAGTGTGAATCATTGGAACATCTTGTCAAATAGTTGTTAGATGATTCATCAGTGAACACCCTAAAATCAAGACTATTTGAGTTTTATTTTGTCCAGAAGACAGATACTCCAGTTTGGTTGCAGAGGTTTTATGACACGAACTATTATAAATCAGCTTACAACAATGGATTTTATAATCTATGTGTCTACTTCCATTCCCAAGATAGCAAGATGTTATCGCAAGTATGAAATAGCGATGCATCTATTTCAACAGCAAATGTTGGCAGAGCATCAAAATAGTTCACCAAGGATCAAAGAGTAAAATGAAAACACCTGTACAGGTTTTTTAATGCAAAGAGTAAGATACAAACATCTGTGGAGATTTTCTGATGTTCGAACCTGTCTATTCCCATATCTTGCACTACCTATGACAAAGTTATTTTTCAAATTTTGATAAAAAGCAACTAGCAAATCTTTTAATAGCCATTGTTCATATTTTTACCACTGCACCAATATAAAAGAAAAAGAGACAGCAAAAAAACCTGGTGAAAAGTGGTGTTTGTCTTCATTTACCGACATCAACATCTTGTTGGCTTACGTTATGTATATTTTTGCTGTTGTTGTTTTTCTAACAACAGCATCATTGAAATTAATGGGAAAGATATAAAAATATTTGAACAAAAAATAATTTCCTGAGTCATCTTTAAAGCTGTTTTGGTAGAACTTAAACCATTTCCTTTGTCTTTCACCCCTAGTTCCAAAATAGAAACGTAACAACTTATTCAGGTGAAACACTGATGTCTGTATTTCAAAGCATTTTGAAGGCAAAGAACTAGCATGATTCTGGTAAAAAGCAAAATTTTGGAATGACTGGCAAAATACCTATAGGGAGTAAAAAATGAATCCTCTACATAGGTTTTCATAACAAGCATTTATAACACATGGTTCAGCTTCAAGCCAATCTCTTATAATTGTTTTTCCTTAGTATCCTGAGATCACAATTTTTAACTCTCTCTCTGAGATCTGGAGACCAAACATTTGTCAGCTGCCCAATTTGTTGTGAAAATGTTAGCTCTCAAGTGAAATTTTAATGTTTCAAAATGTCTCTTTCATATTAGACTGTTTTGCCAGTGTTATAAAATGTGTATTCCTATGAGAGGACACAAAAGAATCTCAGTGCTTAAAGTCAAATATGTTTTACAATTGAAGGAGAAAAGAATCAGAGAAGCAGACTTCTGTCTGAAAGTGCAAAGCAGCTGATCATTAGGTTATTAGTTTTTCCATGGCAACAAAAAAAAAGCCTCTCTTTTGGCTGATATTATTTCTCTTGACAATTAAGTTTGCCATAATAATTCTCAGTGTTACATTACTATTGCAAGAAATGGTTAACACTTCCTGATATCACCATACTATATGTTCAGACATACAGAATTTAGAACAATACTGGGAATAAAAATGGCAACAGTTAATGTTTTCAAAAAGATTTCATTTTTTTATGTTGATCATGTTGAGATGATTTATGTCCAGCTCAGTAGTGGCCAAAAAGCTTTTGTCAGAATTATTTTTGAATTCTTAATTCCTAGTGGATATATAATCACATAGAAATCTCCTCAGAGGGGCATCTTTGTGGAATGAACACAGCACAAGCTACCATATAGAGCAAGAAAACAAAGCTGTTTCTGTTACTTGGAGCTTTTGTCTAGTACTGCTAGGAGTTTAAAATTTGTACTCTGGCAAATCTCTCAGTATGATTCTGGGCAAATTGCGTAGGTCCAGACTCAGGTTCTCAAATATGATCTCAGGCAGAAATTAAGTGCATAAATTCAAAAGTATAATTACAAATAACCTAACAAGTCTAAGCACATCAGGTGTTGATATTAATGTTGCCTCGGAACACGCTTCTGCTTTTGAGCATGCAGAAAAGTCCTTCATCTTGCAGCCATGGCACACGGCAGGCACATTGTCATGGCCAGAAAGAGATGTGCCTCTCTTTCAGGGCTCACTCCACAGGCATTCTCACACCATCCCTTTGGCTAAGCAGCAACACTGGCCAAAAACCGTTAAACCCAAGTATCCAAGTCACTACTACTGCTCTCCTATTTTCTTGCCCAACCTTTAGTTCTTTTCTGCAGAGTTGAAGAGCTTTAATGGGAAGGAAGTAGCAGAGTCTTATTTCTCTCTTTATAATGGCTCATTTTCTGGTGATTACAGCACTTCTCTGAGAGCAGAAAGAAGTGCATCTGTAGTCCATCAGGCAGGATCCTTGACCCCCAGTCTTCCACGTGTCTCCTGCCCACCTAACCATTAGGTGGATTTATTAGCTTGTGCTGTCTCCATCTCCTCTTTTAGGATTTCTTTCCTCACCACTGTCTTTTTGCTAACCCTAAACTGCTCTCCTCTTACTAGGTAGGATCTAAAATGATCAGCCAGCTATGTAACATGCAACTCTTCCCAACTATCTGATGGTGAATGTAGGTGCCAGACAGTGTTTTGGGCTCCATTCTTTGTACCTGGCTAATGCAGCTAAGTAGGTGATGTAATTTTCAGTGAACCCTAATCTAAGTTCCTTTTTTTAACCTGTCGGAACCTTGTTTCTCTTTCTCCAAATCTGAGGTAGTAAGACAGCATGAATTTGTGATGATAAATATATTCAAATTTTCAGTATTCAAACCTCATGATACCGAGCGAGTACAGACGACAATATAGACTGGAATGAGCAGAAAAATGAGCAGGTTAGTTACACTTTTGCCTCAAGTAATAGCCATAGTTGAGGTATCAAAGCGACCAATTGTTTTTGCTAGGATGAAGGATAATTTTTAGATCTAATGTTCAGTATTTTTCACAAAATAGAAAAAAGGTCTTAACAAGCAAATCTTTAATTAAAATATATACACAAAAAATTGGCTGAAGATTGTATTTGCTGTTCATAAGTGCAACTTCTTAAAAGAAGCAGAAAAGATTGGAGGTTGCATTTGCTTTTGATATGTGGATTTCCTCAGCAGAATCAAATAATTATTATAAGAATAAGAATAACACAGACTCATTACTTGAAATATTAATTATTACTCACTATCTGAATTAGGACAATTTATTAATTTGTCTAGTTTTATAATGAGAATAAGCCTTTGAAGATTTTTCTGCTTTATTCTAGACTTAATTTTACCTGTTTATAGAAGGGTTATAGGGACATTTGCTTAAAAGTTGTCCAAGTAAAACCATATTGATACTTGTATTCAACCTGCATTGAACTATCTACTTGCTTGTTGCATAAATTACCTCTTCTTTTTTGGTTTCTTTTTGCATTTTGGCTTATGTTTTGAAAGTCCCATATACCTTCAGTGAATCATTCTCCCTTTCCTTATTGTCACATTGTAATAATTTATAGGCTGTAGTCATGAACCCTTGAGTCTTTTCATTTCATGTCTGTATTATGAAAATTTATCTTCCTTCAGTCATTTCTAGAAACATTGAGTCATTTTGGTTGAGCGTAATTCCTATTCATTCAGTTTTTACATTTTCTTCCTAAATGTACCATATGACTCTGTCTATCTGGCAGTATTTATTTCATTGTGAATGACTAAAATTCATCTTCTTCCACAAATCTGTTGTTTGATTTGTGCATTCCTAAATTAAAGGTTTAAATAGTAAAGCATATAGTATATTTCTGAACCACTACTTCCAAAAAAGCAGATATAAGTGCTTGACAAATGATAAAAAGTGGAGTAGCATTTCCTGATTGCACAATATCCCATTACTAGCATTGTGCTTTTTCTGTCAGGTTTTTCTGACATGGCATTGTGAACGCTATAATAAAACGAAATTGCACAAGCAGTTTTCTGTGATACAACTGTGTGCCATGTCTGTCTAAGGCAAGGAATTTTCTGCACCAGTATTGTTTATTAGCAGAGACCAGTTCAACAGAGCATTTCAGCAAACAGGGTATCACTCTTTCCTGTCACACCAAAACTGTATCAGGGAGCAAGAAGCATATCTGTGGAGTTGCCTTAGATAAAATACTTCAGTTTATGCTGATTTGGTGTCTTATAATTAAATGTTTTGCCGACTTTAAGAGCAAAAACTTTTCAGTTTTTGATATCTGAACACACAATACATGGCCCTAAATGCTATGTCTTAAAGCAGAAAAAAACAAGATAGAAATTATGACCTCAGTAGGCTGGAAGAAGTGCATTGTTGGGGAAGATGTATGACTAAAATAAGTTTTCTGAAAAAAAAAAAAAAAGCAGCAGCAAGAGGGAATTGAAAGAGAAGGTAAAGAAACATCAAGAAAAGAGAAAGAAAAGGAAATTCTGTGATAGCGCTGAGGACCCGCCTGTGGTGGACTTGTGCGCAGGGGCTCCAGCTGGCCACACTGCAAGTGGCTGCCTGGCACCCTGTGCAATTGCACAGGAACCAAATGCAACAGCAGCCACTGGGCTCTGCTGGGAAGGCTCGCCAGGGTCACTTCTAGGAGAAAATGGTTTGATATAGAGGTGAAGGGTAGTTGGTAAAACTGGCCAGCTCAAATTCTAAAAGCAGAACTGAGGTACCAGCATAAAATTCAGCACCACTTCCATTTGTTTACTTAGTTAATTCACTTACTGACTTGTTTTGGCTGGTTCAGTTTACCTGGGAATGGTTTACAGCACAACTACTGAACCTCCAAGAGCCTATGATACCAGCTAGATAGTTCATTCCCCAAGTAAGGCACCAACAGGCTCCTCTTCAACCCCATGAGAAGTCTTGCAGGAGACCTCTGTCATATTGCCAGTGCAGGCTCTGTCCTGGACTGCCCTGTACTGACAGACCAATATTTTAATAAATTATGCATCATGATGGAGAAGAATTTCCTATTTTGCACAATATTGCCACAGTTATGATCAAAGAAATATTCTGTGTTCAAATCCTTTCTGAATTTGCTGGTGCACTGCTTTCCCTTAACTCTGGACCCCAGGCCAGCTTTAGGAGACAGTGCAGACCTCATTATTTTCTGACCTTTCAGAGGAAAAGGACATGTTGAGATTTTTGCCCATGGGAAGACTGAGTGTATTTTTTTATCTGTCAGTTTTCTGCCTGGTTAATTCTGGCTATACGGATGAAGGTAGGCTGGTGGAATCATTGGTAGTTGTGGGGTTTTTGTTTTTCTTTTTTTTTTTTCTGTAGTTGTCAAAATCAAACAAAGCAATGGGTAGGTATTATTTCCTTCTCTATGCAAATAAAAAGAATAATCAGTTCATGGTGCTACTCACTGCATGCTTTGTAATTATAAGCACCACCTAATGCTTTATTTGATTCACAGAGTGTAACATAGTGGTGAAATAGCCATACAGAGTAATTATTGTTAGAGACCACTTCACAAAATAGTCTTTCTCAAAGTCTAAAAACAACTGTACTACAATCTAAAAAGTATTTCTCAAATTTTATGTTGAATTTTAACCTCAGATGACATCCAATATTAATCTTCCATTTTTTGAATGAAAATATGTTTAGTTTTAAAATTAAAAAAAAAAACAGAAACATGCATAATTATGGTGTACGTGAGGGTTTCTTACTCTTCTCAGTATCTATGAGACTTAATTCCAAATCATTCAAATGTAGTCTATGACTGAACAAAATGTTACTTTAACAACTTGTAAGATCCTTGTCTGAAATAAAGGGTTAGAAAAGGAGCTTTTTGGCTGATACTAAACCCATATTAATCCCAAATATTAAACATTTTCTCAGTTCAGTGGAGATTTTTCAAACACCATAAATTTGGAATACAAGACATCTGAATGAAATCATGGGGACTACTTCTAAACTAAAAACTAAGTTTTCTAAAAATGCATGATGCATCTTTATATTTGCTTAATTAATATTTAAGCCTATAAGGGGACACTGCAGTCATATTTTCGTGTTTTTATTTAAAAAAAAACCCAACAAAACAACACCAAAAGAAAACAGGGGAAAAAAAAAGTAAATGTCATGTGTAATCACTACACTTTTAGAACTGGAACTTGAAACCCACATAACTAAGTTATCATTTAGCTTGCTGTATAATTACAATAGGGGACAACCCTGTGTGGAATCTTTAGTGCTGTATTTTTTTATTCTACAAATAGTTGTCTTCTATGCTTCAGAATGCATCTCTCTTTTTTTATTATCTTCTCCACTTAATTTCTGTAAGATTAATGCAGTTCCCATACCAGGGATATTTTGTACCATCCTGATGAACTTGATGGATCCTGAAGTAGAGACGTTCTGTGAAACTAATACATTAGAGCACAGATGTGCAAAAATACAAAAATACCTAAAGAAGGACCAGATCCAAGGTCTACAGAACTGTGTCCTAGTTCTGAAGTTTCAGTTTGTAATGGGTTGAGAACATGATACAAACACAAACCAAGTACCAAGTGATACTTCCCCCAGTGTGTACACAGAAGTTCTGGTATTGCTCTATATTTGCACTTACTGTGAATGAGCTTATATACTTTTTGTGGTTATTCATAGCAGTGCATTCAATCCGTGCACAAGGATAGGCAGGATATTTGCCTACATCTATACTTTTGTGAGGATTGCAGTAATTTGCATATTATGTGTAATTAATCTTAACTTGTTGACATGTCTCCCCATGGAACATGTCTATGAACCGCTGACATTAGGCAGTTGGCCTTTTGCTGAAAGCATTGCCACACCGAGTGCCTCTTCTGAAACATAATCTGTGTTCTTCATTAATGTCATCCATTCTTTTGGATTTGCACAGATGTGCATAATGATGTGTTTTTACTTACAACACATCTGCCATTTTGCTGGAGGTGCATCTGTTCTTTGTGTTTTCCCCTGGGTCATGGTTTTGGTTTTGGTTTGCAGCTGACTAGCTTTTGTTTTCTGCATTTTAAGGTTACCTGCTTCATACCTTGTCTCCCTAAAAATGCAGATACTAGCTTGACTTATGCCATTTATATATTCTTTTAATGCTTAGTGTCCAGATTTATTAGTGCTCATGGACTTTTGATGAGCTGATCTTAAACAATACTTTGTATTATTTCATCCATGAAAGTAATCCACGGGCTTTAACCATCATCCTAGTCCAATTCTGGACTGTATGCCAAAACCTGCAGGACTAGGAGATGAGTATTCTAAACTTATAGCTGGAGAATGACTTTGGTTCTGTTTCCTGTGTCCCGAAGGGCTTTGACATTGTTCTGAGTTTGGCTGGGGTGGAGTTAATTTTCTTCTTAGCAGCCCATATTGTGTTTGTTTTAGATTTGCGACCAAAACAGAGGTTTGGCTACTGCTGAACAGTGCTTGCACAGCATCAAGGCTTTCTCTGTTTCCCACTCTACCCCTCAATGAGTAGGCTGAGGGTGGGCAAAAGGTTGGGAGGGGACACAGCCAGGACAGCTGACCCAAACTGACCAAATAATAGATATTCCATATATTATGCTCAGCAATAAACCTGGGGGAGAATTTTTCAAAGACAGTCATTGCTTAGAGACTGTCTGGGCATCAGTTTGCTGGTGGTGAGTGATTACTTTGGCATCACTTGTTTGAATTTTTTCTTTACTTTTTTTCCATTCAGTTATTAAGCTGTGTTTATCATGACCCATGAGTTTTCTCACTTTTGCCCTCCACCCACTGAGGAGGGGGTGTGAGCGAACTCGCTGTGGGGGTTAACCCATGACCTGTGAAGAGGTCCATGACCATCTGTATTTTTCCAGTGTGTTTTCCCACTCTTTGATCTCTTTTCAAGGACCTTGTTGAAAGGAAGAGAGACATCAAACCTCTCCTATTCTTTAAATGCTTAAAACTTTAACATCAGTAAAATACTGTCTAGAAAAACATTGAATGCAGAGACATCTTTATATGTCACATATTTTTGTCCATCACACCTGTGAAAGCAATTAAGTAAACTTTTCAGGAAGGCTAAACCCTTGGTCCTAGCTCTGTTATGATCTGTAATTTATCTGATGTCTTTCTTGGATGTAAAGTCTCTATGTTTACAGGTCTTTTCTCCTGGAGAAGAGGCTTGGGGGAACCTCACCACAGTATTCCAGTACTTAAAAGGTGACTACAAAAAGGTCGGAGGCTCTCTCTTCACAAGGAGTCACATGGAGAAAACAAGGGGCAACAGGTACAAGTTGCAGCAGGAGAAGCTTTATCTTGACATAAGAAAGAAATTTTTTACAGTAAGAACAATCATTCACTGGAACAACCTGCAGGGATAAGATAGAGTCTTCATCGCTGGAGCTGTTCAAGATGTAATTGGTCGGGGTGCTAGGTAATCTCATCCAGGCTCCCTTTCCCATGAAAGGTTGGACTAGCTGATCTTTCGAGGTCCTGGGCTGTTCCATGATTCTATGATTCTAAATATGCTCTCCGAATGAAACATATTCATTATGTGATGCAGAAACAAGACACTAAAACTTGTAGTTCATTTTTCAACTATTTAGAAATAATAATCCCAGAAATTTGTCATATATTGAAAATATTGTTTGAGGATAAGGTCATCATTCATTTAACAGACAATGTTTCACAATGGTTTTTCTGAATTACTCTTCTGAATAGTCATGTCCTTAAATTCATGTCACTGTCAAGCAGAGGCATATTCATGTTTCTCTCCTTGGGCAAAATTCTACCAGGTACTGAGTATCCTTAGATGGTGCCTAGAATTGTCAGTTCTTATCAAGGAGGTTGAGGGTTCTCTTCATTTCACAGGATTAGACCTTGTCTGAATTAGTAGTATTCCTTCTTAGTTGTCACTCCCTCTCTTTCCTTAAAATACTTATTTTCTTTTATGGAATCAGATTGAGGCATAGCAGTGAATTGCACAAGCCATACAAACTGAAAACTATATTCAGTAGCAGAGTTAGAGATTTACAAGGGCATTGTTTTTTTCTTACATCTACCCCGGGTCAACATTTCACAATAACTGCAGAATAAAATTTTACCTGACAAACCTTAACTTGATTTTTTTTATCAGTAGAAGTTTATGATTAATATAAATCATTTTAAAGTTATTCACAGAAAAATACTCAGTTGCTGTATAACAGACGTTTTCTTAATCTCAGCACATTTAGACTGCTCACGGTTGACATAGAAATTTAACTGATATTATAGAAGTTTAGTACTTTGGAGATAGTACACAATAGTACTTTTCTATGCCAGGTGCATAAAAATAATATGTTGCTCCATTATTTTGGGGAAAATAGGCTTTTTTCTGAACAACAAGCAGAACTGGATAAAACAGGATTTGTTGTAGCTATGCTAAAACTCCCTTTACTAGAAACATTTGAATGTTAATAAAACTGAAAGAAGCAAGTTGCTACTTGATGAGTAACATAATTTGTAACTTAAAAGGTATTTGATCTTAAGTGTTCAGGGGGTTTGTGGCCCAAATTCTGCAAACTTCTACTCATGTAAATCTTGTTTTTAAAAATAAAAAAAAAAGGAATAATCTATTCATGTATTTGTTGGCCAGGCATGTGTTTGCTTGCATTTTGATAGCAAAGCTCTGAATGATACCCATACAACTGATACTTAAGTACATATTCGTTGATACTGAGCTCTATTTTTAAGGTAAAAATCTAGAGGATAGAGGAAGTATTAGATATGCCATTATGTAAATAACAGGCTTCTGTGAAAAGTGCTATGGGGTGTCAGGATTTCTATGAAAGTGCTTTATATAAACATACAAGGCTGATCCTTTCAGCATGATTTCAACTTCATATCTGTTTCTGTAGCTGTCTCTTTCACTGAGTGTTAATGCCAGGAAATAACATACTGAAATTTACATCACGGGCATAAACGTTACCTTTTTTAAACCCTCTATTGTAATGAAAATATGTAACATCTGCCAATGATTTTGCTTTTCTCTTTATGAATCAAATGCAAGGGAGTGGGTTCAATGTACATAGGTCTTTACTCTCTAAGGTTCTGTATACCCTTGCCATAATTCAGCAAAGAACTTTCCTAGCACTGGAACTTCTCCATTGTGTTGAAGCTAGGGAGAAGGGTATGTCCTCCATTGGATCCAGCTCAGGGTGCATCTAGGACTTTAGAAGGGTGTGCTGCAAAGACCGAGTCATTTGACATTCAGGAAGACCCTCTTCTGAAGAGCATAACCCAAAGATCAACACCTCCATCACCACCCTGATCTTATGAATGCAGCAGAGTTGCAGGGCTCGAGGAGTGTACTCATAGGGCTAAGGGACTCTCCCAAGAGCTTATGAAGAAGCATGCACTTCAAAGCCACAAGAAAGTGAAAAATGGTGGAATCACTTCATTGGCTCCATAAGAAGCCCTCCTCTTGAAAATCTGTCCCTCAAAATCTGGGCTGAAGTGACAGGAATTTCAGAACTACTGAAGACAACTCTTAAGATCACTGGTGTATGTAGCTTTCAGAGACAGAAGAGGCTTATTGAGAGTTAGGATGCAAAGAGAGAGAAGGAAAAACCGAGCAGAGATTTAGCATACTGGAGATAGCTACTGGGTTAGCTGCTGGTATGAATCTATTCTTCCCCTCTACTGAATCTATATTCCTCTTTTCAGAGAATAAGTCATAAGAAAAATCAGCTAGCGTATGAGCAGTTTGCTTGTTTAGAAACCAAAATTAACATATCTTTAATGTGAGAGGACTGTGAAATCTTTGTGACCCATGAAACCTCTGAAGTTTGCTGGACTGAGATCAAGTTTGTTGGAAAAGAGTAACCTGCAAGGAAACAGTTGGCACTGGTAAGATTTGTTTTAACCTGTTTTATTCAATCCTGCTCACACAGCTTCTCTGAGATTTCCTTATGTAAAAAGATTCTCTGCTCTAATGTATTATTTTGTGTTCCAGTAAAACCTAACCTTAGAGATTAGACACTTTTGACTTTGTGTACTCCCTTACAAAAACAGAGGTGGAGCAGTTCAAAAACTCCAGCTATCACAGGTACATAATGAGGTAAAGCTCAAGCTACAGTAATAAAATTGTACTGACTAGAGAGAAGAAACAAAAAAAAGCCTTTATTAATTTATACCAATGAAAAGCTCATATAATCATTGGTTAATATGCACACATTTAGAATGTGAAACAAAGTTCCTGATAAAAACGTGTTTTCGTGATTGTAATACCTATATTCCATCAAATGTCCTTGGAACCTGTGTACACTGTCAACAGCATGTGTCAGACATTTTTTTCTTTGGTGTCTCCAAGGATTTGAAAGTGGAAATTAATTAAAGCTTACACAAAACATTTTCCCCTTGAGCTACTCAATATGCTAAAGTGGCATGATGGGGTAGCATCCATTTTTCTAAAGCTGTTCATTAAATAATGCAATTTGCTTTAAACACACATAATTTTTTTTTTCATAACTACCCATAATTTCTCTCCTTGACTATGTAACCTTACCCCATTAAGAGACTCTGGCTTGTGTAATTAAATTATCTCTCTGCCTCCGGTAAGAAGACAACATGAGAACAAGAATGTATGCTGATGTCAGGGTCCATGAACATAGAATGTTAAACTGTCTAGAGATTAATCTCTAGGAAAACGGCCAACTTTAAATATCTCAGAGATTTCTATACTATTATTACCCAAAGGATTACAAAGGCTGAGGAAAAGGGTGAGGTGCTTAATGCTTTCTTTACCTCAGTCTTTAGTAGTAAGACCAGTTGTTCTCTGAGTACCTAGCCCTGTGAGCTGGAAGACAGGGATGGGGAGCAAAGTGAAGGCCCCATAATCCAAGGGGAAACGGTTGGCGACCTGCTACACCACTTAGACAAAAACAGGTCTATGGGGCTGGATGGGATCCACCCAATGGTACTGAGAGAGCTGGCAGAAGTGCTCACCAAGACACTTTCCATCATTTATCAGCAGTTCTGGCTAACCAGGGAGGTCCCAGTTGACTGGATGTTAGCAAATGTGATGCCCATCTACAAGAAGGGCCAGACGGAAGATCCAGGGGAACTATAGGCATGTCAGCCTGACCTCGGTGCCGGGGAAGTTATGGAGCAGATCATCTTGAGTGCCATCATGCGGCACGTATAGGACAACCAGGCGATCAGGCCCAGTCAGCATGGGTTTATGAAAGGCAGGTCCTGCCTGACTAACCTGATCTCCTCCTATGACAAGATGATCCACTTACTGGACAAGGGAAAGGCTGTGGAGGTTGTCTACCTAGACTTTAGTAAAGCCTTTGACACCATTTCCCACAGCGTTCTCCTGGAGAAACTGGCTGCTCGTGGCTTGGATGGGCGTATGCTTCACTGGGTAAAACTGGCTGGATGGCCAGGCCCAAAGAGTTGTGGTGAATGGAGTTAAACCCAGTTGGCGACAGGTCACAAGTGGTGTTCCCCAGGGCTCAGTGTTGGGGCCAGTTCTCTTTAATATCTTTATCAATGATCTGGATGAGGGGATCTAGTGCACCCTCAGTAAGTACACTGACGACACCAAGTTGGGTGGGAGTGTTGATCTGCCTGAGGGTAAGAAGGCTCTGCAGAGGGATCTGAACAGGTTGGATCAATGGGCTGAGGCCAACTGTATGAGACTCAACAAGGTTAAGTGTCGGTCCTGCACTTGAATCACAACAACCCCATGCACTGCTACAGGCTTGGGAAGATGGCTGGAAAGCTGCCTGGTGGAAAAAGACCTGGAGCTGTTGGTTGATAGCCAGCTGAGTATGAGCCAGCAGTGTGCCCAGGTAGCCAAGAAGGCCAACAGCATCCTGGCTTGTATCAGAAATAGTGTGGCCAGCAGGACTAAGGAAGTGATGGTCCCCCTGTACTCAGCACTGGTGGGGCTGCACCTCGAATACTTTGTTCAGTTTTGGGCCCCTCACTTCAAGAAAGACATTGAGGTGCTGGAGAGAGTCCAAAGAAGGGCAACGAAGCTGATGAAAGTTCTAGAGCAGAAGTCTTACGAGGAGCAGCTGAGGGAACTGGAGTTTAGTCTGGAGAAAAGGAGGCTGAGCGGAGACCTTATCGCTCTCTACAACTACCTGAAAAGAGGTTGTAGCGAGGTGGGTGTCAGTCTCTTCTCCCAAGTAACAAGTGATAGGACAGGAGGAAATGGCCTCAAGTTGTGCCAGGGGAGGTTTAGATTGGATATCAGGAAAAGTTTCTTCACTGCAAGTGTTGTCAAACATTGGAACAGGCTGCCCAGGGACCTGGTGGAGTCATGATCCCTGGAGGTATTTAAAAGACGTGCTTAGGGACATGGTTTAGTGATGAATTTGGCAGTGCTGGGTTAACAGTTGGACTTGGCGATTTTAAAGGTCCTTTCCAATCAAAACAATTCTATGGGTCTATGATTCTAAAGGTAAACAAGCAGTTATTTAGAAAGTTAAAATTTCCTGAGTTACGCATTTTGCTATAAGGTTAACTTAAAGAAAAAGTAGTGTCACAAAAAAAGTGCAGATTAATCAATGTTAAAATGTAATACATTTTCAAAACTGAAGCCTTGATCAGGCATTTTTATGGCTATTATCATGATAGGCCATTATTCCTTTATGGTATAGTATTTCATTTTATTCATAGCATTATATAAACATGTTAATGTCAAAATATATGCTGAGCTAATAGAAACATAGATTCATAGAATGGTTTGGGTTAGAAGGGAACTTAAAGATAACCTAGTTCCAACCCCCCTGACATGGGCAGGGACACCTTTCCACTAGACCAAGTTGCTCAAAGCCCCATCAAGCCTGGCCTTGAACACTGCCAGGGAGGGGACATCCACAACTTCTCTGGGCAACCTCTTCCCAGTCTTCTTCAGTGTCTCACCATCCTCACAGTAAAGAACTCGGTATAGATTATTAGGAAATGTCTGCTCTGAGCTATGCACTGATTGAGAAGCCAGCTGATGAGAGACCCCTGGCTTGAGGCAAACCTTTACCCTCTCATCCATCTGGGATTCAGGACTCCTGAATCTCTTCTGAAGTGCAGCCTCTGCTAGCTCACGAGATACAGTGGGTCACCATTGGATCTGGTCGCATGATGATTAGTGCACTTGAGAAACAGAAACTCTTGAACTTCAAGTCAAGAAACTTTAGAACTTCAGAAGTTTTAGATTTTCATGAGAGGGAGCTGCGATGGGTGAGGTGGTGGGGAGGGGGAGAAATGGTTGTATCCAGACTTCAGTTTTCCAGTATACCACTCTCTGGCACCTTACTAGAATAGCAAGGGAAAAGGCCTGTTCTCCTGCTGAAGTTTGCTGTTGTGCATATAAGGATGCACAGTTTATATAGCTCAGGAGGGCAAGAAAGAAAGGATGTGATTCTGTAAGCTACTGATTAGGAGGATCCCAGGGTTCTTTTCCTTCAGTCACATTTTATCTATTTTTTTCTTAAATAGAATATGTTTAATCAATTCTCAGACTCCAGGATGAACCCTCACAGGGGAGGTCCTTCCCTCACATATCTAGAATGAGGCCTTCTCTTACATTTTATCTTTGTCTCCCTCTGTCTTTGGCCTAATAAGTTCTTGTGTGCTTTGATTTTTGTTGTCCTATAGGAGTGTTTTTGGATGTTTTCAGGGGGGTTTGGTTTAAGTTTTTTTTTGCCTTTGTTTTTTTTTGTTTGTTTGTTTTGTTTGATTATTTTTTCTTTTGTTTCCCTTCATTTTGGGGGGAAAAAATCTAGCTTTGTGACACCTTTAAGAAGAAATGTTTTCCTTTTAGATTTGCCATCAAATTTTAGTTAAGATAGATAATGTTGAGATCCATCTGGGAAAAAAGAAAACCAAACGTGATATTTTCTGCTATGTTCTGTCTTCAAGAGGACTTGAATCTGTAACAGCTTTAGAATATATAAATAATCTATAACAGGTTTAGAATATATAAATCAAACAAGGCATCCGGTGACCAGTTCACTGAAACAGATATTTTTTCCTCTCTTCAGTTGTGTGGAATTTTTCTGACAATAAAGTCTTAACCACTCTGGAAAGAATGCTTAATACATAGAATTATGAAATGCAAAGTCTATGCAGCTATCTCAGAGAAAGGCATGTCATTTCATAAATATTAAAAACTAAATGCAGTACCCAATTAAACTAAACTGAACATACACATAGACGTAATCCTTGAAAGAGAGTTAAAAATGCGTATTGCAGAAAAAATATGCTGTATTAATACATCTACTCTTGTAATCTTGACTTTACTGGCAATGTAGAGTTTGCCTGAAAATCCTATCTCTTTGGCATTTTTATTACCATTGTGCAAATCGAAAAGAGAGTAATGAACCATTTTCTGCCTTACTTTCTGTGTAGAGTATGGTTCAGTTTTCCATTTGGCTGTAGTCTACCCTTTGTTTTTTTAATCCACAATTTCAAAAAAATAATTCACAGAACAGTAATCATTCCTGAGTGATAGCGTGTATTCACTGGCTTCTAACTGCAAAATTCCCTCTTTTTTTATGCTCCAAAAGTAGTAATTTAGGAAGGGGTGGATGAGAGAGTTGTAGGAGGCATAAAAGCCTTAATAGAGAATTGTTGTTGTATGGTTCCATGCTGCATTTCAACTCAGAGCCATACTTTTCCTTTCATAATACAATATATTATACAATAATATAGTAATAATAGTAATAATAATATGCAGAAATAAGCATAGCATCACAGAATAATTTGTGTTGGAAAAGGGATTCTGCAGGGTCTCTAGTCCAAAACCCCCTCCTTAAATCAAATCCATTTAGGGCAGGTTGCTCAGCCCCATTGTCCAGTTGGTTTGTTCAAGTATCTCCAAGGATACAGACTCCACAGCATCTCTGGACAACCTGTTCCATGTCTGATGATCTTCTTAGTGTAAGTTTTTTCCTTATATCTAATCATAATTTTGTCATGTTCCAGCTTGTATCCACGCTTCTTGACCTATCACTGTTCATCTTAAGAAGAGTCTGGCTCCATCTTCTCTGTACTCTCCATTAGGTTTTTGTAGGCAAGAGCAGGGATCTGACTTTACTTTCTTTCAGTCTCTCCTTCACATGCCTTGTGCTCCTGCCCTCAGCCATTTTCATGGCCCAGATCCGCTCAGTATTTACCACTTCTTACTGGGAGCCCAGACTTAGACCTGTCCTCCAGTTGTGTCCTCATCAGAGTTAGGCAGATGGGAAGGATTACCTCCCCTGACCTGTTGGCAACACTCTGCCAAATGCAACCAGTCACACTGTCACCGTTTAAGGCTGGGTGGGCAGTTAAACGGATGACAGATGCTCTCTGTTAACCTTCTCCTTCCCCAGAGGGGAAAAGGAAAAAAAGGGAGAGAGACTTATGGGTTGGAAAGTTAAAACGTTTTAATAAACAATAACAAGGAAAAGGAAAGAGTATAATAAAATAATGGACTATATACAAAACTTCTACTGAGCTCCCCCTGATGACAGTCATGTCACCACTGACCACTGCAGGGCAGGGTGCTGGGCAGGTCCCAAAGCACACGTGGTAGCAGGCGGGAAACTGGGTTCAGGAGTGAATGCAGGAGCGCGGGCAGAGTCCTCCCAGGATGTCGGCCATAGGGGAAGAGAGTGCGACCCTCGTAGTCCCCCAGCTTTAAACTGAGTAAATCACGTGGTTGGGATGGAATACCCTGTTGGTCAGATTTCGGTCACTGGTTCTGTCCGCTCTTCCCCACAGGTTCAGGTCCCTTCCCTTGTGGGACAAAAGAGACCCAACAGGGACCCTAGTTCCCATGGCAACAGGCGTGTGTAGTCAACTTCAGAAAGTAGTCAGTTAAAAGAAACTTAAATAAAAAGTCTGTCCTAGTCCAAACCAGAACACATGCCTAATGGCCTTCTCTAATGCAGAGGAACGTTGCTGTCTAACGGTCAACTCAGTGTCTGCATGGATCTCCAGCTCCTTCCAAGTCACTTTCCAGCTGACTGACTAACAGCATATACTGGTGCATGGGGTTATTCCTCCCGGTTGCAGAACTTGGCATTTCCCTTTGTTGAATGTTATGAGACTCAGGTCTTGGTTTAAGAGTTTTGGTTTAGTAAAGAATATAGTACTAGAATTATCCAACATGCTGTTATTGGTGTCTGCAATAATTTTTGTCAATGGTAACCACTTCCTACTTACAGACTTAACTGGACATCTGAGATTTGAATGTCTATTTCTCTTTCTTAGTCATTTGTATCCACCTCTATTCAAAATACATGTGCTCTAAGTTTTCTTTTGTTCCCTGTATGAAATGAAATATCAGAAAACCATAAAAAGATAAGGAGAATTTCTAATTTACATGTAGAGAGATGGTAGGAGACAGAGAACTCATACTTTAAATAATTTCTATATTTTCAGCAATGAAAACCAAAAAACCTTATTAAGGAGATCAGATTAATTAACAAAGACCATAGAAAATATTCAGGCAATTAAAACCTTTTTTAGGCTAATACATATTGAAAAGATTTTCTTAGAGTTACCATTTCTTGACATTTGTCTTTTTTTTTCTTTTTTTTATTTTTTTTTAATGAACATTGCACAGAGGTCATCTTGTCCAACGCTCCTGTTCAGGCAGGGCCACCTAAAGCAGGTTGCTCAGGACCATGTCCAAAGTCTGATACATATTGTTATAATGCTGATCTTGTGCTGTTGAAGTTTAAGCCTCCTCGTTTTCTTCTATGGCCAACAGACTGTATATTGAGTTTTTGCCTGCAGTTAATACTGCACGGGATAGATATCTGTTAACATTTCATATGGTAAATTATAGAATCTCTTCAGTCCTACGCGCTGTAAAAGAATATGTTTGCTTTCACATGAATTTTATTTTTAAACTGAGTTTAATTTGTTCATGATTGAAAGATTACTCATCACTGGAAATATCTTTTTATGTATGCTAATAAAATTATGGCAAAAATGTTTAGCAAAGTTGCTACCCATCATGCATCAGTTAAATTCAGACACTGAATGAAGGAGATTTTTCTTTGTCTCCATTGCTCTGAGTGGCCATTAAAAAATACATAGCACCAGTATATAACTGACAATACCCCAGGTAGCAGGAATGGTGTACTTACAAACTTTATCAAGGTTAAAGTTTCCCAGAGATGCACAATAAATAATGTATCTGCACTCAATGAACGCTGGCAAAGACTGGCAGGTGGAAAGTTTCTACTGCTAGTTCTGAGGCACTTAATGATTTTTCAGTTAATGCAAGCAGGAGAGGACAACTAAGATACTAAAAGAAAAAAAAAGTGTGGCACTGCATACCTTACAAAAAGAGAGCAAGAAAAGAGAAATTTTCAAAAAAATACAAAGGGAAAAAATATAAAAGAGGTTCTGACTGATACAAATCCCCCCAAAAAACGCAATTTTGCAAGTTTGCTATGTGGAGGGTGGCTTGGTGAAGACAGCGGAGAAATGAAAACCTGAAAAGAGGGATGTGACAGAGATGTAGACTAAGGAAACATGGATTACATCACTTGCAAAACCTGCAAGTGTTTGCAGACGTGCAGAGCATACAGAAGGAATGAAAGCTGTACCTGTTTTTCCAGAGGGAGAACCGGACAATGTTGCAATAGAAGTGAATGAAAAATTTACCAAAATTAAATAGAACATTAATTAAAAATAGAACATAAATTGGTGAGGTAAAATAATAATGTTATTCTTGAAGGAAAAGCAGAAGAAAATAGAAAGTAAATCCATGAAACTTTGGGCTTGCAAGGGTGATCTTATTCCTGCTGAGCAAGGATAGGAGTTAACTGAATGCGTAATATGAAAAGGCATTATTTATTATTCCAGTGAAACAAAATTTTATTTTGTAAAATTAAAGAATTCCAAACAAATTGTGCTCTTTGAAAATCAGGAGCTCAAGGCAATTGAGGAAAAATTTTAGTTTTCTTTCCATTCTTCAGGTCTTCAGGAGTTAGGAGTATAACAAACCCCAAAATTATATACTTGTTAAACTTTTTAGGCAGATGCTAAAGTGAAGATGCTGGAGGGCATGCTTCAACAGTTACAGTTCAAACAGAAGAGCCAACAGAGTGGATACACTCCTTAGATACTGCTACTGTTATCCAACAATGCTGTGGAAGACATGGGAGAAAAATAGGTTTCTTGAGTCCAGTTCTAGTGCTATATGTACCAAAATTCCCTGAAACAGAGAACTCATATACTAATATACTGAATCCATGAAACTGCTTGAAGAGCAAGAACGTCCCTTTTGTCTTTCATAAATAGTATCTTTAATTTTATTGCAGATGCTCTGCTAGCTGTCAGTGTTGTACTTAACCATGTCAAAGTCACAGCATATTATGGTTTTTGCGTTTTGTATTTGTGTGTCTAGACATGCTACGTTGCACTGCATTTTATATTAAAGTGATTCGTCATGACAAGACTCCTCATGAAACAATTAAGCATACAGCTGTGTGTCATAAATATGAAGTGACAAGTCAGAGAAGTGGCATGTCACATCAAAAGCATATACATACATTTGCCAAATAATCAGTCTGGCTAAGAGAAGACAGATCCTTTCAAACATTTTTGTATCATCTATTGCCCCACAGGCACTGAAAATTTACTATGAGAAATGACCTGTGATCTATCTCAATCACCATCATTCCTGCCCACCAAAAAGCATGGTGATTATGATGAAGAACTATGAATAAGAAATTATAACAGAAAGTTATTCAGAATGACCCCACTTAAACATATCCTGATGTCTCAACATGCATTTTGCCATAGGTAGCGTTTAGAAGTTTAGGGGAAAAGCAATGAAAAAGAAAACCTTTTTTTTTTTTTTAATTGGAGCAAATATAACATGAAGCCAGCTGTGAAGCTAGTTCAGATAGGTACATATCACCATATGTACCCATTATCATGTAGATATGAATGATCAGCTAGCTGTGTAAAACGACCCTTCATGGAGACCAGTGAATGAATCCTGCACACAGCCATAGAAGTAAATCTAGCACATAATTGCATTTACAGTTTAGAAAAAATACTTTCATGAATGAAAAATCAAAATAATTACATACTTGAGTTTGAGAGCAAGTAACATTATCAAATATACTCACTTTTGTTCTTATTAGATTTTGTTCTCCATTTCTGTTATTTTGTTCACTTTGACCATTTTTATTAGTTTGATTTACCTACTCACTATCCTTATGTTTAAACACATGGAAATAAACAAGTCTGTTACTAAAAATTAAATCTGTCAGAAACATAATTTACTTGTTTACATATAAGTTTATCCAATTATTTAATGACTAAACCTTCTGACAAGAAAATAACAAGTACCACAGTAGGCCTTAGTGTTTGAAAATACTGTCCTTTTGAGTCTGCCAACTAACCAGAGAAGTCCAAAGTCATCATAGAGGCCTTGAAAAACAGCTGAATTTTGCAGCAGAGAAGTGCCATAGAGAAGGATTTTGTTAGTAAGAACATGTTCATTGGGTAACGAGCACATTCACTATCAAGCAAATTACAGCAATCAAATTACCATCACAACAATATGCACACTCTGATTTTTTAAAAATTCGATTTTAAAATGGTTCATGTTTTGGATCAGGTTGAAAACCAGCAGACTATTTAAAAATGTGTGGTACCTCTTTATAATTCCTAATTTTGTTCTGGATTTTTTGGTATGCATGTTTTTATTTATTTATTTATTTATTTATTTTAATTTCTTTTGTTTTAGGGTTTTGTGCAGAAAATAAGTTATCCCTCGCTCCTGGCTGCCCTGAAATATTTCTTCACTCTGCACACTTTGAAGTCTGTGGGGCTGGATCTTGCAGGCTTCATTTAGTCATCAGCCCTGAAAGTTTACAGTAGCTATTAGTGCACTTCAAACACAGAACAAAAATATAACAGATTTTATTTGCTCTTAAAAATACTGTTATTCCCCATAACAGTAAAATCTTTCTTTGGTAGAAGGCAATTTATATCTCCTTATGCCATCAGTAATAGTTTACAGCTATAACAATTTTGCTTTCACAGAGTAAAAAGCCCTGTTGGATGAACAGGATTTTGTAATGAAATAATATGCCAACAAGCAAGAATTACACTTCAGGAAAAAAAAAACAAACACAACAAAAGAAAACGAACAACCCTCTCCCACCCCCTAAAAAAAACCCTTCATCTCAAATAAAAAAAACCACCCTGAACTAACTAGGTATATTATTATAGGCAGACTTTAGACGCAGATGGAAAAGCTGTTTCAGAGAAACAGAAATTGGCAGTATGGACTCTAAAAGCTTCAAATAAAATAACTGGTTCTGGAAAGCCAAATATTTCTTACAAAGATCAATTCTGTCTGAAAAAACCTTAACTTCCCACCTTAGTAAGACTAGAAGACTTGGAAATACTGTAGACTTGAGCCTTGAAATATCAAATTAAGATTTCTAAACTGTATTTTCTTACTCTGATTATAACCTCTGATCTGATTACTTTGAACTGCTAAGGTAATATTATATAAAGAACAGAGCTTATCAAATGTTTTAGGAACATGAGAAATCCTCTCCAAAAGCACCAGACACCTCTGACAGCAAGGGTTATTAACAAAGTAAAAAGACATCTAATATTAATGATAAAAATACATTCACTTCTATGAGCATTAAGACGTATACAAGGACTACACTGCCAATATGCTACTGACTTCCAGCAGACAATACAATAACAAGGGAAATGTATTATATCTAATTTATCTGGACTTCAGAAAAGTATCTGATATGGTTCCTCATGGGAAATTATTAGTTAAATTGGGGGTTAGCAAAAGAATTCTAAAATATGGAATTAGCTAGGGGGAGTCAGGTTATGGTGAAAGGGTAACTGTCTCTGGCCGGGAGGAGGTGACCAGGACAATTCCTTCAGTTTTGGCCTTGAAATTTATCATTTTTAATATTTTTATTAATGGCCATGGCATAGAAAAAGAATCAGACTAATGAAATATGCTGACAACATAAGGCTGGCATGCCCCCTTCAGTGGGAAAGAGGATGAGAAAACCACACAGAAAGAACTAGATGACCTTGAAGACAGAAGTAATATAGATGGGATGAAATTCAATAGTATAATGTGGAAGATTTTGCACACATGGACTAAAAAAACCACTGCTGTTAAAGTCTCAGAGCTCATCAATTGCAAGTGGCAGAGAGTGAAGAAAACCCATGAACAATCCTTGGCAATAGCATAATTATAAATCTGAAATATGGTGCAATTGTAATTGTATACAGATACATATATGTATGTATGTATTTTACTTATACATAAAACACCTATATATATATATGTAAAACTAGGAGTGAATCAAGTAGTATGTTTCAAGCATAACTGGAAACTATTGACACCGCTGTGAAAGATACTGGTAAAAATTAATATGAACTAGTGCATACCTGCAATTTCCAAATTGTTTTGAACTGACACACTGTCTTTAACCCTTAAAATACCTGCTGTATTATCAGTATAACCACATACACTGCTGAGTTCTTGTGTTACTGTTTAAATTAGAACTGCTTACCATTGTTCTGTGTATCACCTGCAGACCTCAGAATACAGGCTCATGTAATTTTGGTATATAGTGATGATCACTTATTAGCAAAAAAATAATTCAAACTCATAAGGATACAGAGAAAAGCTAGCAAGATCATCAAGGAATAAGGAAGCCATCATATGAAAATTAATAAGCAACACAAAGACTAAAGAGACTGAACCTAATAAAAAGATTGCGGCAATAAAACTTCCAGGGAAAGAGAACTATTTAAGCTAAAGAACTGGTACAGATCAAATGGGAATAAATTGGCCATGAGGAATTTAGACTGATAACTGGAACATGATTTCAAGCCACAAGAGGAATAAATTCCAGTAACATTGTTCTGTCAGGAGAAATGGAAACAAAAAAATGACAAAGCACTTTAAAGCTATATTTTCACAAATGTATGGTGGGAATTATATGAGGGGGAAATCTGGGAAGCAAGAAACTGAACCTGAGCCAAGGCACTCTTCATTTTAGGTTGGAGTTCAGACCTCAAGGCTGAAGTACTTATCCCTCTTAACCTAAAGTCTGAATACTAGGATCCAGGTCTCCTGACTTTGCATTTTCAAACTTGCTTCTTAGCAGCATGAGACTTCAATGGGTCTTTTTGGATTCAGGCTCTAATCAATGAAAATAGGCTTTGCAAATGAGTCTATCTATCTAAGGCATTCTTGTTCTGATGGTGTGCTGAGCTGATGCTGCTGGGAGTCAGCAGTTTCCCTCCCACCTTCCTTCACTTTTAGACAACACCAAACACACTCCCATCCTTTACTTATCTGACACTTGACCAGTTGTCAAATAATTATTTAAGCAGGAGAAAAGCAACCCCCATGTTTAAATTAACTATTAGCCAGGAATTAGAAAGATAGTGCCTGCTCATATTTGTGTAGGGACTATGACTATTAACATGTAGTAACTGGCAAGAAATATTATTTACCACTACGGAAGCAGTAGTTTCACTAAATGGAGCATGGCTGGAAATGCTGGCTAAAGGAGCAGTCAACCTGGCTAGTCCTTTTTGCTCTTACAACACATTGCTTCTTCTACACAGGTGTGCCCATATTCTGAAAATCTGCCTTCAATCATCTGTTTGCTAAGACAGTCAGTTGCCAACCATTGGTCAACATCTGGAAAATACATCAAATTTTGAGAGGACATTAATGGCGTTTATCACATTTATCAGGTATTGCAAAAGAGCAGCAACTCACAGGGGCTTTGCCACACGCCTTTTGTTTCTTTGTATGTAGAAAACATTACAAACGGAGCCTTGGGTACTGACTTAGGTCATGCATACAATGTGAACGTTGTTCCAGGAAGCCTGTTCCAGCTCAGACATCTTGTCTCCTTAGGTATATATTGCATAGTTAATGTCACAGTAAAAGCGTGTTTGAAGTTGCAATGACAAACGTTTAAAAACTAAAACACACAAATGTGATTTGGGCTCTCTTTTTATTTGTGCAAGGTGACGGTGTATTTAACAACAGTTTCACATATCTTTTCTGCATCTTTGTGTTTCATTCCGGGCTCAGGTTACTCTGTGCTCTGAAGATGAAACCAAGATATTTGCTCAGGCCTTAAATATCCAGATTAATTCTATATCTCCTTTTGAAAAAATGCTTAGCTGTGGTCGAGACAGACATGAAAACCTCTAATTTTCTGGATGTGTAATTCTTCTCTTCAGTATAATTTAATAGCTGATCCTTAAAATAATTAAATGATGCAGGAACTCAAGTCAGGTAGAGTGAGGTGAAAAGAGCTACTTGCATGCTTAGAGGCACATATGCTGGTAAGACTTGCTGAGCTCAGGTTCTAAAGTAATTTACTCTGTTCAATGAGGCTGAAAGTCACATATGAAATAAGATTCAGGTTGTATAACAAAAAAAGATTTCAGGATCATATTTTTCCTTTGTTTTTATTTTATTATATTTCAACACCTAATTATATCTTACATAATTTGCCTGGTGTTTAATCAGCAAACTGAATTACAGGTTTGTAAGTGATCAGATTTCTTATAAGATTAAGTCACAAGCTGTATCAGTTGAACACACATATCTGAAAAGAAATGTTTGTTGTTTTTTTTAAATAGAAAAGGTGTATATAAATTAAGTTATACTATAGAATTAAGTTACACCATAATATTCCTTATGCTTTTAATTTTAAACATTTCATAAAAAGAACAAATTTACAATATGACCTAATTCATTTAGAAGTTATTTCTTGAAAAAATGTCTATAGCAGCAACAGATGGCAAGAAGAAAAAGAACAACAAAATCCTGTTTTGAATATCATCCAATTTGACAAAGAACCAGATGCTATAATAAGCAGTGTCAACATCCAAAATGTACTTTAAAATGAAACTCACTTATATCCATTAAATAAGGAAAGCTTTAAGTAAAATTCTTTACCAATAAAAGTTCATGGGATGTTCTCATTTATACACATGCTACCTAATTTCTGTATTATCTGATGACTGTCAACATTTGTCATGCTAGTAAGGATAGATAGGTGGAAGAGTGACCATAGCTGCGTTTCCGAACAAAAAGAAGATGTGTATACTGTATGCAATATAGACAAACATAACTAACACTGTAACCAAATTTCATCTCATGACTCCCTTTCTCTATAAGCTAATTAGAAAATGGGCTTCAGCTGCTTTTGAAAAATGTTAGCATTGCTTTTCTTCACACCAAAAGACCATTCAAAACATAGGCATTCAAAACATAAATTTAAAATTTTGCTGTTGATATTTCTAATGTATTATATTGTATTACCTGATACAATTCTTTTTATTAGGATAAGCTAGTACACAGCACATAGTTTTGGTTTTACACACGAGCCTGCTTGTCTGAATAAAGCAGTTTGCTCTCTTCCTGTTAGGTTTCTTTTTGACATTCTTGGGCTCTGTCAGGATATTGAGAATTTTGGCTAGAGGGAAATCACATTCATTTTAAAATCAAGAATTACGTTATGCCCTTTAAAGTACAACCCTGTACTGGGAGTTCTTTCCCAGAGGAAGCTCAGGAACCATAAAAGGCCTCTAATCAAAAAGCAAAGAGGAAAAGCTCTGCCTAAGCCTGGGAGAAAGATGTCATTGTTCTGTATAGCAACCTGTCAATGGGCAGCGGCAGAGATTGCTGACAAATACACAAAGGTAGTCAAACTCCAAACACGCTAGGTTGCCCTTTACAGAAAGGATCACAAATTCACACTGCAGGTCAGTGACAGAGCTGGAAATACAAGATGTGTCTTTTGATTCTCAGCCTTAGGGACTATACAGCATTGACTCTTTTATCCCTCCTTGCCTGTTTTGCAGAAGATGGTAGTACCAGGATTGCATAGGGAAAGAAGGATGCTCTGTTTCTCTCACACATGTACTGCAGAACATGGCTTACCCTTAATTTTTCTACAAATTGACAACAGCAGTCATCCAAGGATAAGCCTGCTTTCAGATCTTGTTAGCAGTCCTGGGAGTCAAATTCAAAACCTAAAGGTTTCACATCAATATGTGAAACAAAACTAGTTTGGACCTCCATCAAATCTCAGAGAGAAACAAATCACGCAGAACTACCCATTTTTCAGGGATTATACTGAATATGAAAAGAAAGAAAATTTAAAAAAAAAAACGAACTCAGTTTCCTGAACACTTATTTTTGCTTGCTGGAATAGCCATTCAAACTATATCAAATTTAAATATTTCACCAAATCCAGGTACAGGTAACCAAAGTATTTGGTACATGAGTTGAAGTTAAAGGGAAAGAAAAGATTACTGCAGAACACAGAAATCAGTGGTGAAAACTCAGTGTTAGAGGAAAAACATAAATTTCTCTCTGCTTCATCCTTTTTAGTTGCAAACACAGCATCACCCTCTAAGCCAACTCCCAAACCCTCTTAGAGAAGTTAGTGACTTTTCCTGACAAGCACAAGTGAGACAGCACCAGTGGGATTCTTTCAAAGATGTGAAATCTCTCTTTAGTATTGGTACTTGGGGGATTCATTATCAACTTCATGCCTTGCCTCTAACTACAGGTTTCCTTCAAGGGAGAGAATCTTCAATCTGTTGTTGAAACTATGGTAAGTCCCTCAGTGACTGATTCTACATAGGTGCCATGCACTCTGAGCCACTACTTGAAATATCATTTTAACCAACTCTACCAGAGATGTTTTGGTTCTCAAATTAATAACCTCAGCAATTATAATCTCAGGCATAAAACTGGTTGCAGAATCTGAACTGTTAACATCCTTACCTGATTTACAAGAATACCTAAAAGCTTCCATCTCATTGGTTTAGTATTTTATGAAAACACAAGAAGAAATAATCTTTACCCTAAGCAATGCTTGATGGAAGGGCAGGATAAAAAGTCAGATTGTTATAACAAGCAACAGACTGGACAGTAAACAGTTAAAAATAGGGTTGCTGTGATTGCTCTAACACAGGCAGGCTCATCACAGGTAATATTTTGAAAAGGCGAAAAGAGCACTTAGGGGTACATATAGTGTACATTTTCCTTGAATCACGATAGAAAGATTTTCTTCAGTGTACCCATCCAACCTACAGTTAGGAATTGCTAACTGTATGACCCGAAAGGCCAAGAAAAAACTCCTGAAGGAATCTCACTGGAGACCTTGGGGAACTGTGCACTGAAGATGGCAGTAGATCCAAATTCAATTAAATAACTCAATGCTTATAGTTAAGCACTGTAATCTCCAAACTCTGCACATTGTCCCCAGGGTGGACTACACAATCATGGTGCCAAGCCTCTCTGCACAGCATACACAGCTCCTACAAAGGGGCAGATGCCTGCATGGGATCCAGAGGAGCCACTGTGTTGAGCAAAGCATCATCCAGGAGTTATCCATAAGGAAATGAAAAGTCTGAAATTCTGCACTTATGATCCTTCCTCCAGATTCACAGGTCTATGTATCTTCCTTCAGAGACACAAGTAGAGCTTCTCTTGAAACCCATGCACCTCTTTCCTCCTTTCATGTGGTAGTATAACAGGCAAAACACCTAATGAGGAAATAAGAGACCTGGGTATAATTGCTGTAGTATTCTGAAAGTACTTCAAATCCATATTTACTAACCAGATACTTCCCTAACTTAGGATGTAGTCTATACTGACTGTTATATTTCTCTCCCTTTCTTGAAGGCTGTGAGAACACCAAAAAAAAAAAAAAAAAAAAAAGAATTTTAGATAAATGGAAGACAGAAAAAGAATCTGACTTTGTTACTGATTAAGAAGTTTCCTTCCAAATGAAATTAAGTCTTTAAGCATGTAACCGGTCTTTTAAGCAAAAGGGAGACTGAGTCATAACCACAATTTTGGTGGCATAAAAATATTAATCAAAAGTATGTTCTGTGACAGGCTGTCTCCTGAGTGGTTGTTGAAGGACACATTCTAGACTGGTGCACTAGGATAAAGAAATACAAGGTTTTTCCATTATGAGGAACCTGGTATTAAGCTGTGTAGCCTGGGACGTTACAAGGGATGAGCAGAGATGCAACTCAACGTGCTTGGAGAACCTGCAAGAAAAACTAAGCAGGTTTTGGAGCACTGACACCCTAAGGCTTGGACTTCAGTTGAGGAGGAGTTTTGAATGAACACTTGATAATGAACTTTTTAGCAGCTAAACTCAGTAAGCCCCACTCTGGGCACCTAAGTCTTTTATTGATTTGATCTTTTCTATAGTACCTGGGTAGATTGTGATGCTATTTGTTCTTACTTTTCAGTCATTCAGCAGGTAAGTTTCACAGGTTGTCATATGTTCCACATATTTCCACAATATGTTTCACATATTTGTCATATGTTCCAAATTATTCTTTTTGTGCTTATCAAATGAAAACACATGTTGTGCTTTTCCACAATAAAAAAGCTATTCATTTATTTTACAGTATGCTTGCTCCTTCAATTGCCTTATAAATCCTTTGTTTGAAGATGGCACTTGAGAATACATATAAAAGCTGTTATCCTAAGAATTATGAAAGCAAATGCTTCATTCCAAGATTTGTTATGAAAAAAAGAAAAGACAGCCATTTTCATATTCTTAGCATTTTATAAATTATGCTAAATAGCTAGTGCCTGTTATTGCCACATACTTTGAAAATGCTCATTTATAGGGAAGCTAACCTTAAATAAATTGTAAAAAAATCAAACTATGCTAGTAAGTGTTGATCAAATTTAATACACGTATTATACCTATATAAAATTATTCAGATGAAACAACCATCAAACCTTTCTGGACATAAGTATAAAAAACTGACGAAGTGTGTTAAAACGCTATCAAAAGAACAGTTTAATTTGGAATTGTATTTACAGAAATGTGCATACATCACTTTCTTAACACTTTTATGCCTTTCAGTTTGTTCCTTTAGTTTATCTTCTTCTTTCACCTCCATCTTTATATGGGTTGTTTTGACACAGAATTACATGATACATGCACGACAGGAAAAAGTAGACTAATATATGTGAAGGTCAAGCATTATATGCCAAAATAAACCCTGTTTCTTTATTACATTAAAATGATAGCAGAAACCAGTTTATTTTAGAACCCTGTTAAATTTTAGCATACAAATCAGATCTTATGTGATCTGATCCAGACTGAAAAATTTATGTAGAATTACTCCAATATCTTGGGAAACAGGCGGTCAATATAATGTTGACATCCAGTGAAAACTAAATGATGGTGTCTTGCTGGACAGTTTGTGCCTGTAGGACACATCAGAAAACCTCATAAATGATGACAGGAATAAGAAAAAGCTGTTGGGTTGGCAAAATACAAACATAGGCAAAATTCAGAAAAAAAAGGAGTGAGGAGTGAGTGCACAGGCATCTATTGCAGGAGTTAAAGTTGCAGGCTGTTCAAGGACCAGAGCCCACAAAGAAACACTCAGTGTGTCCAAACTACAGGAGCTGGTGACTGCTTTCTGGCCCCTGATTTAGCATCAGAAACCAGATTAGTTCTAGTATCTGCACCCTTTAACTTCCCGTTGTACTACTAGCTTGGGAGGGGGAGGGCAGGGGGGAAGGTGTAAAGAGCGTCTGTATGAAAACATTTCGATAGACCTGATTATTAAAATTAATTTTCTTATTTTCTGAACGGCCATTTTACAAGCAGAATGTGAGCATCAGTCATTATCAAAGATCCTGTGGTAAACTTACCCACCTAAATTGTCAGAGGAAATCTGTAGGGTAGTATCTTTTTGCTTAGATAATGCCCTTTACTTCAAGGTACTTCTCCTGCATGTACTTGGCTTCATGATGAGCAGGAACCCCTTTTACAGTCTCTTCAACTTTGTACACAATCTAGTGCAGTTCTGAGAATTAATTATATCCATACAAAGAATCATCCATTTTGATTGCAATGTTAAAAAACATAAGTACAACCTTTAACCAGCTGTTTTCACAAAATTAAATGACTATTTATTATATCCTTTATAATTAATGAAGACTAAATTACTTACTATGATGAATGCCAATAAATACCCTCTAATACACAAAAACTTTTCCCACCATTTACATTTTAATGAGATTTGAAATGTTAATGAATGAAGGGAGTCTACTAATTACCTCAGTGAGTGTCTCAAAGAAAAGTGAACTTTGTTAGATGAATTAATATTAGTTCATCATTAGGATGTTCTAATATCCATAAATAATTAATGTTTTAGCTAATATGCTGAAAATAAATAAGTATTTGTTTCACAATTTAACAAATATTTTTAATGATAAACAATGTACTCATCAGTAATACATGCGACCTTTCAAAGTGTTCCACATGTAAACCAAATAACAAAACACACATCTTTTTTTAGTATAGTAAAGATTTTTAAGGTTTCTTTTTAAAAAAAACCTTTTATATGCATTTGCTTCTCTTTTGATTGCTTGACAGACAGTGAAATGAGTCTCAGTTTAAGCTCTATATTTTTTATTAATATGTTTGATGTAAAAATGAAGGTTAGTAAAGATTAATATTAGCCTAACTATCTTTATGGCATCCAGTAAGGAAGTTAATGTCCAGTAGTTACCTGTTTTCATTAGTATATATTCTGTGACAAGTGCACTTTCTGAAGCACAACTGTGCAGCTCAGTGTAGAGTACCGGTGGGGTCATGTATGAGGCCCAGGATTTAATCCGTCCATCCCAGCCAACGGGAGACAAACAAAAGAGGGCTCAATTTGCACATCAGAACAGCTCACTACCAAATTGACTTGGAAAGGGAAAAATGAGGAAAAAAAAAGTATTTTTGTTTGGTTCCGGATATTTTTTTTTTAAATAAGCATCAGTAGTTCCCTATTTTAAAAGTGTGTTTTACCAAAAACAAAAAAAAAAATGTTTTGATGTTGAAAAGAGTGTTGACAGAAAATTTTAAAAGATGGTGAGTTAGAATTTCTAAGACTGCACAAAATACTGGGTTAAATTGTAGGGGACAGATGCCACAGACCTCACTTGTTCATGTCTCAGTAAGGACATGGTAAAAACTACACAGATTCCAGGAGGAATGTTTCCTAACATTTAAAACCTAAAGGTCACTTTATGAATACATAAAAATGCTAATTCACACGTACATTCAGGAAAGAATACACACAATTTACTGCAATGCCAAAATAAAATTTATAACCATTGTTTTAACCATTTATCTTGGCATAATGGTATATTTATAGCCAAGCTGTTTAAAATATAAATTGTCCTCCCTTCTCCCCCAAATGAATAAATAAATGAAACATTCAACCTTATATTGCAACAATAGTTTGTTACAACATCCTGCACACATACTTCCCATAACTTCTTGCTTAACGAGGTTGCTGATCCTGAAAATACAGAAACACATGTAGCTCCGAGGAATACATTGACAGGCGTATTTGTCATGTTCAGCCTCCGATTCACAGAAGTGAATCCAGTGGGCTGGCAAGTCTTAACATGCTCTGGAGCACTCAATCCCAGCGGCAGTTAACAAACAGTTCCTTCTAAAACCGTTGTATAGAAAGGTCAAAGTACACCTTTTTTGCTTGTTACGTTAACCTCATAACTTAGTTTGCTTCTGGGTCAGGGAACAAGGAATATATATCATCGTACCTGGCTATTTTTCACACGTCAGCCTGTTATAGATACCTATGCATAATGGTATGCGTCCTGTACCTGGTTTGATTATGATACTTCTGGAGTCATATAGGGCACTTTCAAACTCTGCCTCTATGCCCCCAAAACAGGTAAATAAATCACAAATCTGACATTAAAAGGTGCGTTCTCTAATGGGTAGTGTCTCCAGTTGAGTTTATAACATGCTATGTTTGCTGGAAGTAAATTTCTGTTTATGGTAGTATATATTCAGTTAAGTGCTCATGTCCTACACTTTATGGACTTTGTGGATTCCTACTGTCAGCTTTACAACCAGTTTCACCGTTCCACACTACTCTTGATAGTACATGTTATAAAATCACACCTATAAATTTGTATAGGTGGAACTGATAGCTCAAATTAGAGGCAAAGGATGTGCAGACTCCTACAATACAGTGCTGTATTGTAAACTACAAATATTAGAGAAGAAATAATGCAGTTGGCTTGTCATAGGACTTCCCTTTAAAGAATGGGAGGAAAACATAGTGACAAAGGATGAGGAAAAGGCTGAGGTGCTTAATGGCTTCTTTGCCTCAGTCTTTAGTAATAACACCAATTTAAGATAAGATCAACAGTTAACCTAGCACTGCCAAGTCCACCACTAAACCATGTCCCTAAGCACCACATCTACACGTCTTTTAAATACCTCCAGGAATGGTGACTCCACCACTTCCCTGGGCAGCCTGTTACAATGTTTGATAACAATTTTGGTTAGCGACCTGCTACACCACTTAGACACAAACAGGTCTATGGGGCTGGATGGGATCCAGTACCCAAGCGTACTGAGAGAGCTGGCAGAAGTGCTCACCAAGACACTTTCCATCATTTATCAGCAGTTCTGGCTAACCAGTGAGTACCCAGTTGACTGGATGTTAGCAAATGTGACACCCATCTACAAGAAGGGCCAGACGGAAGATCCAGGGGAAATATAGGCATGTCAGCCTGACCTTGCTGCCGGGGAAGTTATGGAGCAGATCATCTTGAGTGCCATCATGCGGCACGTATAGGATAACCAGGCGATCAGGCCCAGTCAGCATGGGTTTATGAAAGGCAGGTCCTGCTTGACTAACCTGATCTCCTCCTATGACAAGATGATCCACTTACTGGACAAGGGAAAGGCTGTGGAGGTTGTCTACCTAGACTTTAGTAAAGCCTTTGACACCATTTCCCACAGCGTTCTCCTGGAGAAACTGGCTGCTCGTGGCTTGGATGGGCGTACGCTTCGCTGGGCAAAACTGGCTGGATGGCCAGGCCCAAAGAGTTGTGGTGAATGGAGTTAAATTCAGTTGGCGGCCGGTCACAAGTGGTGTTCCCCAGGGCTCAGTATTGGGGCAGTTCTCTTTAATATCTTTATCAATTATCTGGACAAGGGCGTTGAGTGCACCATCAGCAGTTTGCAGATGACACCAAGTATAGACAGGAGTGTTGATCTGCTGGAAGGTAGGAAGGCTCTGCAGAGGGATCTGGACAGACTGGATCGATGGGCCAAGGCCAATTGTATGAAGTTCAACAAGGCTAAGTGCTGGGTTCTGCACTTGGGGCACAAAAACCCCGTGCAACACTACAGGCTTGGGGAACAGTGGTTGGAAAGCTGCCTGGAGGAAAAGGACCTGGGGGTGCTGGTTGATAGCCGGCTGAATATGAGCCAGCAGTGTGCCCAGGTGGCCAAGAAGGCCAACAGCATCCTGGCTTGTATCAGAAATAGTGTGGCCGGCAGGACTAGGGAAGTGATCGTCCCCTTATACTTGGCACTGGTGAGGCCGCACCTCGAGTACTGTGTTCAGTTTTGGGCCCCTCACTACAAGACATTGAGGTGCTGGAGAGAGTCCAAAGAAGGGCAACGAAGCTGGTGACACGGCTAGAGCAGAAGCCTTATGAGGAGTGGCTGAGGGAACTGGGATTGTTTAGCCTGGAGAAAAGGGGAGACCTTGTTCTCTGCAACTACCTGAAAGGAGGTTGTAGCGAGGTGGGTGTCAGTCTCTTCTCCCAAGTAACAAGTGAAAGGACGAGAGGAAAGGGACTCAAGTTGTGCCAGGGTAGGTTTAGATTGGATATCAGGAAAAATTTCTTCACCGAAAGGGTTGTCGAACATTGGAATAGGCTGCCCAGGGAGGTGGTTGAGTCACCATCCCTGGAGGTATTTAAAAGACATGTAGATGCAGTGCTTAGGGATATGGTTTAGTGGTGGACTTGGCAGTGCTAGGTTAAGGGTTGGATTTGATGCATCTTGAAGGTCCCTTCCAACCAAAATCATTCAATGATTCTAGTATCTTCCAGGACACTACGATTTGTTCATATGAAGGACTTCTACTTCTTACACTGGGGAAAGTACCATAACAGAAGTCATTTTGCGGTTACTTCTTATACATCCTAGAATTGTTTTCACTTTTTTAGTCTTAGTTATAATTCAACTCATGCCAACTTAAATAAACTCACCTCTTCTCTGATATGATTTAAATATGTAAATACAGACAGAACAAAAGCACTAAAAAGAATTATCCACAGGTGTATATCTGTACTTCAGAAAACCCACACACCTTAAAATTTCTTAGACAGTCCATACTTTCAGAGAATAAGTACAAATGTCAACAGGACATAGAAATCAGTGATAAGGAACTTTTGGAAGTAGAACAACGAGGCTATAAAGGATTTATACCTCAGGACTATTGGGGAGAAAGAAGCTCTGAAATTAATATCTGTCTTTATTATCTGAAAATACGTATAGCATCCAAAGCTGCTGAATTTCGAAAAGGTTGTTCAGTTTTTGAAACAGTCATCTGTAAGTCTCACATGTGAAAAAATGTGTTGCCTCGAATTTTTACAAAGAATAAAAAGAAAACATTTTCAGGACAGGCTTGACTGTTTTATTCTGGTTTATAATATTTCTTAGTTAGGATGATATTTCAAGCTCCAGCCCCACTATTTGGTCTGTAGCTTGCCAATCAACAAGGGATAAAAATGAGCAGCAGCGCCACTAAATAAAGTTTAGAGTTCCAGATCCAATGATAGGATCACCTCCTCAAACCAAGCAACTTGGTTTGTACTTTTACAGGTAGCTGTTCTGGAAGGTTCACTTTCTCTTTTCTTTTCTTTTTTTTGAAACTCCTGAAGTCTTATACTTGACATTATTTTCTGCACACAATCAAAATGTGCAGACAAAATCACCCCTAGCTGGCAGTATGTATCCCTCAAACACTGACAACTCAGACACCTAAATTATTAAGAATTTTGATATTCATATCCTCTAAATGTCACTGTGTGTCAAATACAGTAGAAAAATTATATCCAATGAGAAGAGTCTCAATCAAATAGAACGATTAATATTTAAAAAGAAATGCCAAACAATATTTAGAAATTATTCAAGATATAAAATAACTGTTTTCAATTTATAAGGTATATAAATGGGATATAATGTCAATTTATAAAGTTGAGTCCGTAGTCAAAACTCCATTTCATTCCCTGGTTTTGAAATAAATCACTTTAAAATAGCCCCAACATTTAAAGTTTCATCAGACCTTTATTGAAAGACCAGCTCAACTAAACAAACAATACTTGCTGTTATTATGGAATCCCTGTAACTGTGAGCAACATTTAGCAAGTTTGCATAATCAATACCTCTCCTCTGAGCAGACAGACTTATAAAAGCTTTGCCCTCTACCAAAAGTCTGAAACACTAAGATAAAACCCTGTGAAGGCGGATGCATCAGTGAAAATATTTACCACTCAATAAATTGGATCATGCTGCTTTCTGTTGACGAAGCAGGTTACATGCTGTATGTAGCCTAAGTGAAATTGCTCTCAGTTTTAACACGTTTTTCAGCAATGTCAAATGAAAAATCTATTCTATGCCTCTGTCAATATTAACAGTCCAGCAAAATTACACATTTCATGTTAAATAATATGCTTTTCAATCTCCCTTTCCTATCATCTATTCCTAAGTGCTATTCCAAAGGCATTAATTTACAGTTCTATGAAACAAAATGTTACATATTTTTTGAACCTTAGGATCTAGCTCACTTGGTTCATATTGACGGTCAAACTTTTAAGTATTTAATTATTATCACTTTATGAGGTGACTTTTTTTTCAGCTTTCATGACTCTAAAATGGTTTCTTTCTACCTGCTGTAGTTAGCATGAAACAGTCAGTATGATTCAGAGTTTTATTAAATACAATAAATCTTTCAAACTTTTATGAAACAGTTGCAGGATTTTGAATTATTGACACTGCCAGAAGTATAAGTGACTTTATCTTTAATGCAGAGTGGGGCAGAAGCCTGATAACCTGGTTCGGGGTGCCAGGCATGGCCAACGGGACCTTTCACGTCCCTTGAAACTATGAAGCCTCCTGTGCCATATAAGAATAATTGTCAATATTAAAGCTGTATGAAGATTGTCTGACTGGGAAAAGGGAACATAAATCTTTCAAAAATGTACCTCTTTCAGAGCCTATTTGCTTGCATACATTTCCAAGCATTTACACTAGGTTTGGGCAAGGGTTTTATTTGTCGGATTGTTTGCTGGTGGAATGGTTTTCAGTACCTGAAAACCAAACTACTTTGCAAGAACTTACTTCTCTTCCATTAAATTCTCATTTAGAAAGGTTTCTCAAAGTCAAAATAAAATTTCAGGACAAAAACACAGAGTCAATTCCTATAAAAAAAAAATAGCATAGCAGTTATCTGCAGTATGAGTGATACAGATTGAAATTCATTGAAAGGTAAAGTACTGACAGTCATCCACAACCATGACTAATTATAATGTATCTACCCCTTTAGAAGTCTTATTCTGAAATATAACATCCTTCTAAATGTTTTGATACAGACTCCTTGCTTTTAGGCAGTTAACAGTTTGAATGAATCAAGCACAAATCCTTCTTTCCTAAGAAGCTGTTTTCTCCAGTATTTTATTGTAGTTCTTTTGTACTGAAGACATTATAAGCTCAGACTCCTCATTAACAACCAAATTATGACATCAATCATTAGCTTATAAAATAAGTTTATTTATATGATTTAATTACAAAAAATATTTTTCAGTGAGAAAAAAAAAAGTTTTACTGTTCTGAGAATTGTGATGCAAACGCAGTTTGTTCTTTTCAAAGGACTAGCCAGCTCTGTCTAATGCACAGTTTCTGTCAGGAAAAGAGGCATGGGAAAGAAAAGCAGAAGAGAAGAGAACGGAAAACTTTCTATGAGATTATGCTTCATAGTGGAAGAGTTCATAAAATTGATATTTAACCATTGTAGAGGAGAATTCAAGAAATACATGAGGAAACTGTCTTTCCTACGCAGTCATGCAGACATCTCCCTACCCCTGTCCCACTCCCATCAGATTATCCTGCCCTGTTTGTTTCTAATTCCCATTTTACAGATGAGGAAGAGAGGCACCAAACAAAATAAGGTTCACATGAAGAAAGGAACTAATGAACCTCAGCTCCTGTAACTTATGCACTTGCCTGCCATATATGATCCATAAACCTAAATCTTTCTTCCATTCACAATATATGGTGACTACTTCAGATTACAGTTCAGCACAGCCACTAGTATTAAGTAAGGTCCCATCTAAATGACACAGGAGCAAAAGTAGGAAACAATCCTATAATTTTGTATACTACTTCTCTGCTGTTTGAGCACTCTGAGTGCTCTGAAAACTGTCCACACAGGACTTTGTGCTATGAACTTTTCTGTGAGGGTGTCATCTGAACTGTGTTCTAAAGAACATAGGACGGGGGCATGCTTTCATCTCAAGATCCAAAGAATAAAATAGACTGGAATAGACTATTTCAGTTGGAAGGGATCTACAATGATCATCTAGTCCAACTGCGTGACCAGTTCAGGGTTGACCAAAAGTTAAAGCATGTTATTAAGGGCGTTGTCCAAATGCCTCTTAAAACACTGACAGGCTTGGGGCATCGACCATCTCTCCAGGAAGCCTGTTCCAGTGTTTGATCATCCTCGCGGTAAGAAATGTTTCCTAATATCCAGTCTAAACCTCCCCTGGCACAGCTTTGAACCATTCACCCACACCATATCACTGGATACCAGGAAGAAGAGATCAGCCCCTCCCTCTCCACTTCCCCTCCTTAGGAAACTGTAGAGAGCAATGAGGTCACGCCTCAGCCTCCAAACTAGACAAGCCCAAAGGTCTTAGCCTCTCTTCATGGGACATTCCTTCCAGTCCTTTCACCAGCTTTGTTGCCCTCATCTGGATGCATTCAAGGACCTTCACATCCTTCTTAAATTGTGGGGCCCAGAACTGCACACAATATTCAAGGTGAGAGACCATGCCAACACTGAATACAATGGGATAATCAGCTCTTTTGACTGGCTGGTTATGCTGTGTTTGATGCACCCCAGGATGAGGTTTGCTGTCTTGGCTGCCAGGGCACACTGTTGACTCATTGAGCCTGCTGTCAACCAGCAACCCCAGATTCCTTTCTGCAGGGTTGTTCTCTAGCCACCCCTCTCCCAGTTTATACCTGTGCCTGGCGATACTCCATCCTAGGTGCAGAATCTGGCATTTCAACTTGTTAAATTTCATCCAATTAATCATAGCCCAATGCTCCAATCTTTCTAGATCCCTCTGCAAGGTACCTTGTCCCTCAGAAGAGTCAATAGCACCTCCCAGTCTGATATCATCAGCAAACTTGTTAATGGTGCATTCAACTCCTGAATCCAGATCTTTGATAAAAATGTTGAACAGAACTGGCCCTAGAATTGAGCCCTGAGGAACACTGCTGGTGACTGGTCGCCAAACAGATGTAGCCCCATTCACTATAACTCTTTGAACCCTGCCGTTCAGCCAGTTCTTTACCCAGCACACCATGAACCCGCTCATCCCACATTTGGACAACTTCTCCAGAAGGATGTTGTGAGGGACAGTATCAAAAGCCTTACTAAAATCCAGGAAAACTACATCCATCGCCTTCCCTTCATCCATTGGGTGGATGACCTTATCATAGAAGGGTATCAATTTAGTTAAACAGGACTCTCCCTTTGTGAACTCATAATTTTCTCCGTGATTTTTCCAGGAACTGAGGTTAGACTAACAAGGCTGTAGTTCCCTAGGTCTTCCCTCATGCCCTTTTTGTAGGTTGGAATAACATTGGCTAGCTTCGAGTCAACAGGGACCTCCCCAGACTCCCAAGACCTTTAGCAGATGATCAAGAGGGGTCCTGCCATAACATCTGCTAGCTCCTTCGGTACTCTGGGATGAATCTCATCAGGCCCCATGGACTTGTGAACATTCAGCTGATACAGCTGGGCCCTTCTAATTTCAGTGTCCACAAATGGAAAGTCACTGTTCCCACACTCGTGATCCTCTGACTCAGGGGACCAGGCAGCCCAAGGTCTATCAGTATTATTAAAGACAGAGGCAAAAAAAAAAGCATTGAATGCCTCCACTTTTTCTTCATCTCTATTAGTCAGATGACCGTCTTCAATAAGTGTCGGTCCGATGTTTTCTTTAGACCTCCTGTTGCTGTTAACGTACTTTAAAAAGCCCTTCTTGTTATCTGAAACAGTACTAGCCACTTTCAGCTCTAATTGAGCTTTGGCCTTTCATGTCTTCTCCCTGAATACATGAACCACAACTCCAAAGCCCTCCTTTTGCATGACAGATTGATGGAGCTCAAATCCCTGAGCTCAAATAGGGGAAAATTTGAACAGAGCTGAGTTATTTGGGAGAGAATTTAAGCCCATGTCGCTCATCTCCAGGAAGTATGCCTCATACTAAGCATAGCTATTCTTCTCTGGTTGACGGGGCACTTGTCCTTCCCAGATGATTTGCTCAATTTGTAAGTTTCACAGAGCAGACCTCTCACATGAGAGGGGGAAGCCATGAGTTCCTTTTCAACATATTCTGATCACTGTTCCATTGTTCTTCATATTGACATGGTACATCTTATAGTATAATGCTTTTTATAGTTTATACGTAAACAGTTGTTCAGTATCTTTCCTCCCAGCAGGCAACTGCCTGATCGTCAGGCACTTGTATATAATGTTGTATTCGTATTGCAATACACAATACTGTATTTGTATTGTAAAATCAAATTAAATAACTAAATGCTTTTATCGTTTGTTTTGATGTTCATCAGCCCCTCAAATAGGCTAGCCTTTTGTGTCATAGAGTAATACTAGTCTTATCAGAAATTTATTTCTTGAATTCTTTGGAGAACAGGAAAATGCAAGATATAAGAAAAAATCTGATAATGAAAATTACTTACTACTAGACAGGAATCTCTTAGGATCAAGCAGATTCCAATTATGCATTTAAAAAAAAGATTTGCTTTACATGCAGGAGTTAGTTTCTTTTTTCATTTCTTATGAAAAAAGAAGTACATCATGCAAACAACAGGCCACATGTTGAATTTCTGAAGAAAGATCAATACAATTAGGTTCCATTGCTCTTGAATACATAACCGGCAGTGCAGAAGTAAGAGGAAAGTGAGGTAGCTAAGGAAGATTAGGCAGGGTTCGGATTTTTCTTTTCTTAAATCAATACCTTATAATTTCTTCATTAGCACACAGAAATATGATCTCTTTCCCATGACATAAAACCTGCACAAACAGCTTTTTTCCATGATGTAATGAATCCCTTGTTGATATAAAATGATCAAAAGACTAAGATGAAAGCTTTAAACTCCATCATAAAACATTGATAATTGTACTATAATATTCAATACTGTGACCCAAATGAAGTAGTTTTCTCTTCTGAATTCAACCTTAAATCTTTATAAAAGCTGTATATAATCTTTTGTAAGTCTTATTGTATCAACAGTTCTGTAACTACCAATTATCTGCATAACATTTTGTATTATAACTGTCAATAAAACTTGCGATTCAGGCTGCAATGAAGTATTCCATTTAAATGAAGTAGCAAATATAATTAGTTAAATCAATGAGAATTGTTTTAAGCTATCCATAAATGCTTAAGAAGGCTGAATTAGTGTTGTCCAGGGCTTTTCCACATTTGTGATCTGACTCTAATTTTCTTGAGAAAGACTCTTGGATATGAAAACAGCTCCCCTTCTTTCTACACCTGAAGCAGGTCTTTATGAAATGTAGCATCTTGCTTTGTGATATATAAAACTGTTTAATGTTTGTTTTTAAACTCTGTTTTTGTCACTGAGGATACCTTTATGTTTAGACTTCAGGGTATTTTCAAAGCTGTGTGTAGCTGAGAAATTATACATCTGAATCCCATCATTTTCAAACAGGATTTGAATGCATATATTTGCCCTAAGATTTAATTTTACTTCTTTGCAAGTGTAGATCAATTACACAACTTGAAAACCTGCTCTTTGGGGAAATAACTGTCAGTTTCTCTTTTTCTTAGTGTCATAATTATACCAGAAATTTTGCTCTACCACTTTTTACCTGACTTTCATTTGCGTAGTAAAAAATATTTTTATATATATTCATAAACACTTAATTTTTAAATTAATGAGTACAGAATTACAGAATTGAGCTGAAAAGGATCTCAGGAAGTCATTGGTGCATCTCTTTGCTTCAATATGGAAAGAAGTATAATTATGTGCAGTATGTTTCTTGTCAGTTCTGAAAGATTTTCTACAATGGAGACTCCACAGACTCTGAAACTGGCCTACTCTAATATAACATTATGTTTATTGTTTCAACATGTAAATTAAACAGCTAATTCAATCTATTAATTAGCTATTGTCCTAACATCACTAACACAGAGAACTGACAACTACTTTCCTCTTTCAAGTAGCATTTTACATATTTGAATACTCTTAAATCTTCAGTCTTCTTTTGAAGAACCAATCCCAAATTATAGTGTTTTCCTTCACTAGAAAAATTATCCAGACCTCTGATTATACTAATTTTTCTCCTCTGCACTATTTGCAGTATTGATGTATAGCTTTCTTGATGGGTCCAAATGCTCCCCAAAACAGGTTCCTATACTCCAGCTAAGGTTTCATATATGATGAACAAAGCAGAAGAATTACATAGCATTTCTTGTGAGCTGTACTTCATTTACATATCCCAGCATGATGTACAATGTTCTCCTTTACAGCAGCGTGACACTACTGATTGATGTGTGGCTTATGATCTGCTGAGGATTATCCTCAGATCCTTTGATACTGAGTTGCTATCTAATCAACTCATGTAGAACTGCTATGTCTGTATTCGTGCACCTTGTATTACAACACAGTAGTAGAAGCCTGGAGTCATCTTTATTGAATCGAATCATACATTTTAAAATCTTTTTTTCCCTGTTGTTAAAATTACTTTGGATTATAATACAGACTTCCAATATGCATTTTATACCAGGACAGCATAATAAGCATACTTTCTATTCCATTACCCAGGATATCAATGGAATATAAACTAGAATTCAAGTAGGATCCACTGAAGAGAGCTTTACTCAAAAGTAAAGCTCCTTCCACTGACATCTCTCTCTCAATACCATATTGTGATCAGTTTCACTATAACACTATGGTGGTCTCATCTACATTGTATCTCTGAAGCTTAATTATGAAAATATGTGAAACTGTCAGAAGTCTGACTCAGGTCACAATAGATAGCATCTTTTGATTCTCTACTATACATAAAACATTAAATCCAAATTAGCTGTTACTTCATTATTTTAAAATCTTACAAATCATTTGATTGTCTGTGATAAAATTTTAGGGGAGAAGACAGAATAGAACAGAGCAAAGAACTGAAATAATTTAGCAATAATTTCCAAACCTTCTTCCCATTCCTCTTAAAAACATTATTATGTTTTTCATTTTCCAGTCTTCTAACACCTCATTCATTTTTCATGCACCCTCAAAAGTAATAGCCAACAATTCTGACATTACTTTAATTGGTTCTTAAAGCAGTTTAAAGTACATATCATCAAGGCCAAAAGACTTGAGCAGATTCATCTTTTCCAAGTATGCTCCAGCTTATTCTATGTCTGTTTGGCATTAAGAACTCGTCATTGACACGAGCTATGCCTGTAGTTGAGCATTTCAGGGAATGTTGATAGCAAGACAAGGCAATTTTCCCATGTTGATTGACCATTGCGATCCCTGGCTTTCTTTTGCCTTAAACGTACTTGCAGAATGATTTCTTAACACTCTTGCATGTCACTTCCTGACTGTATTTTCTTGAGCTATATCTGTTCTTGTGTTGTTCCTATCTATGTGAGCTACTTTTCTTATCTTTCCAAGTCACTGATCATCCACTTCTCTCTGAAACAAGTGGAAATAGAACTTCTTTATACTTCTATTTCTTCTTCTGTAGCATATACATGAATATACTTTCCAACATTGATAAAATAAACGAGTCTATCATCTCATTTATTATTTCAGCTGAAAATATACTGATGAGTTTTGAACTGAGTAACACCTATCCATCTAAATTCAAAAATTTTATTGTTCACGTTAAATCCATCATTTACTGGATTTGAATATACCAGTGACGGAGAGTTGTTTTATGTATGTCAGGTATAAGAGACAAGAAATGTAAGCTTAATAATTATTGGTTTATTTTCTACATAGAAATATTGTATTATTCAGTTATGGTTTTACCAGTTAACATACCATAATGTGATAAAACACAGACACATTTTGATTCCTTTGATTTCGTGGACTTCTAGTACTTTGAACTACAGCAGTCTTGCCTAGTCGGAGTGACAGGTTGATATTGCTTAACTCTCCACAGATATATTGCAATTAATTACTTCCTTTCAGCCATTTTTTTTGTGAAACGTATATGTACACACAATACAGCTGCCACACTTTTTTATATTCTGTTGCATTTTTCACAAGCTTCCAAATTGTGTCTTGAGGTGGAATACTGACAATGTTTTACTAGTGATCCCTTCTATTTTGTCAATAACCACAGAATCGTTACTTTTAAAAGCCATGGTCTGCTACTGTTAACTCTCCAGTAGAATCTGACAAACTGCACTACCCCATGTAATTTGAAAACTGGAATAAAACTAGATGTAGTAATTATATAAGCTTCTGACCAGCATTCTGATATCTTTGGGCAAGTGCCATCAACAGCATCTAGGCTATAAGTTATCTGGAAAGATGGCACAGGATCTATTTGTCTATAATTTGAATGAGGGCTCCATCATCTTCAGATCAGGCTTCAAGACAGGCTATTATTGCTACAGATCTTTAAACTCTACTTACAGAAAACTGTGTGTTAACTAATGAATGGAAAATTCCAGAGTTTGAAAATACCATCTTTAAAGCATGCCAGCAATGTACAAACATCAGGAAAAGACCATTAAACACTACCACCTAAAATTATTAGGGAAGATATTTTAAAGCAATCTTGGTAAACAAGATTCTCATATTTTATTATATGTCAGTTGTAGCTAAGTATTTAAATTGTTTAGCTTCTTTTGAAAATTCTCCACCAGGAAAAAAAAAATTACAAAGGCATACTGAGGTGGAATTTCTAAACATTTCCTTGAACATCCCTTATCCTACGATACCAACAATAAATTTATCTTATCTATCTTTTGTGCCTTCTAGTGCCTCTATGGTTCCAAACTCACCAACAGAGTACATGCAAGTCCTGTGCATAAATGGTGGATAGTTCGTTCCAATCACTTCTCCCTTCTGTAAATCTATTTGATAACTCTTAGGAAGATTTCTTCTTTTCAGAAAACCTAGAAAGAAGAGCATGGTAACCAGACATCCTCTTCAACAGGATAATTAAAAAAATATTACTTTCAATGTCTTTTGATAAATGTTGTTTCATTTTAATTGTATGTTACAGTCTTTTTTTAAAGCTCTATACACTAAGACAGAGGTAGATAGTGGGTCTGCCATAGAGACTGGTCCTCCAAACCCCAAGATACATACCGTTGTCATTCATAATTAAACTCTTTGACATCTCTAATAGAATCAATACTCTACCACGAGTAATGAAGTTAACTAACCAGTAAGCAAAGATCAGTTACTCACTTAGTTATATCAGAAAGAGTTTTACCATTATCTATAGTGGAATAAGGACATCAGTCTAGATGAACATTGAAAAAACTAACGTTGTAAATTCAGCTGTATGTATCACTTTATCTCTACATTTGACTGTCCTCTTATTCTAGGTTTTGTTCACAGTGACTATTACAGTACAACCCCAGTCTTCACGTGTGATTCCTTGGTGACATTATGTTGAAAATAATTTGTCATAAATAATCAGCAACAACGATAATTTTTGTAAGAATTATCAGCTCCTCTACCACAAATTACATTCCGTTTTGCAAAGACTGAAGATATTAATATAAGCTGCATGGGCAACTACTACTTTTTAAAGAAGCTGAACAATGCAAATTTAGAAAAAAAAAAATCTCATTATTAATCCTTAGCAGAGCATTCTGATATTAAAGTTCTGCTAAAGCATGAGGAAAGACCAACATTTTTGTGTTAGACCAAGTGTTAACGAGCATGAATTCCTAAAACTTCTATCAAGAACTTCAGGGTTCTCTTAGCCCTCCATTCATCACACATGCTCTGGGAATATCTAAACTGTATTTTCCTGTTTGCATGACATCTGTGTGCTCTGTCTAACTGCATGTAAGTAAAATCACATTCTCCTGCAAGCTGGAGGAGTTGAAAGTGTTCAACAAAAGCAAAACAAGATAAGAATATGGAAAGAAGAGATCTGAGTGGCCAAGCTGAATATGTGTTACAATAAAGGTGAATTCCATATTCAAATCACTGTCAAAGTATATTTTCTGTATCTTGTCTCAAGAGAAATATATGTCATTGGTAGAAAAACACTGCTTTCTATCTTCTGATTAATGTAATGTCATTCAGTAACTACAGATACCACATTCATCTCCAAACAGAAGTGTGGTTTATAATATTTAAAAGTAGAGGAGCCATGAGCAGGCTACACTTACACAAGGATGGGCAACAAAAAATTCTCACTTTTCTGTTTTTTTCTTTGTTTTTTTAAGATAATGAAGTGATAATGAAAAGCTGTAAATAAATGTAAAGATTTAAACTTAATTATTTTTAAGCTATTCTGACTTACTCAAAATGTTTCAATTTCCTCATGACGCTTGAAACCTCTTGGGACAGCACCTCATAGTAGAATAGATAACATTTTTTGTTTTGTTTGAAACCTCTTGGGACAGCACCTCATAGCAGAATATATAACATTTTTACTTTTGTTTGTTTGGGTTTTTTTTGATTTCTCCCAATTGGAAATATATCAAAATACCTCTTCAAATGTATATATTTCACTGGGTTTGGTTTTGTAAAGAGAAGAGGTCTGGGTATTTCTTACGTAGTGTGATCTACAGAAATATGTAAAGTTATTTTGAAAACATTTACTTCATTTTTTAAATTCTGTCAAAAGTATTTTGTCAGTTATTCTACTTTCCTGCGTAGAATCATAAGGCCTTCTGTTGTTTTGCTCTTTATGGAGAAGAAAGGAGAAAGGACAGGTTGGTAAATGATGCTTCTTTCATTGTTTACCTCAGTCTCTGACACTGACTGTGCTTTATAGTGTGATGGGAAGATCACTCAAGTTAGTTGGCCCTTGCTGTTAACTTTCCTGCAAACTGTATTTCTGAGCGACCCAGGCTTGTTCTATGACACAGACTACTACGGAAATTATGAAATTTCATTTTCCTCAACTTTTTCAAGCACTTACCAATTAATCTGAAAGATGCTAAAGTCTCCACTGTATGGCACTTAATTATGATATTAGCATCATTTACAAACTGCTCAATTGCCAGGACTGATCAAAGGCTAGAACCTCAATATTCACATTCTCTCTGGCTTTTTATGCCTCCTACACTAAGATTCTCTCAATAATTCATTTTATGTTCTTTTAGAGACATAACACCCTCAAATACTTCCCTCATCTTCCCTCGCCAGTATTTGAAAATTTTTAGCTTGTTGCTATGGAATGGTAAAAAGAACAGAAGTTAAAGCATTCCTGGGCCTGCAGCCATGCATGTTTGGGTGTTTGCATTCCTAGTTTGACCAGAAAAAATACTGATTCAACCACCACCTACAGGTTATTTTATAAAGCAAACGTATACTCCAAGATATAAAAGTAGGCTGCATTATCATATTGACAGAAAAACAATGAGTTGCCAATAAAAAAAAAATCAAGCATGGTTCTTGTAAAACCCAATAAACTCTGACTTTTTGAAATATTTGTTTCTGTGTGGAAGCAGGACCACTCAGGACATGTTCTCTTAGAAACAGGTGACAACACAGAAGAATCATATTAACTAGTATGAAGCAAATACTATTCAGTATTAAAAGCTTAGACACACACGCACACACACAAAAACATCATCATGAAGTTACAATAGAAGGAGAACATTCCACAAAGCCAACAATAAATCAGAACTTGAGATTTTGAGACTCACTTACTGTGGTGCAACACTCACAATAGCATTGACTGAAGAAAAAGGAAAGTTCTCTATGACCTTAGTCCATGTTGGGTGTTGGCCATTCAAAAATTGTCGTCTTTGAAGTATAATAGAAAAAGTGTTATATGCTTGAAAGCATTTAAATGGAGTACACTGGAACCAAAAAAAATAATTTTACATATCATAAGAAATACAGAGTGATGGGTGAAAAAAAGCCAAAAAGAACCACATATATTTTAATGTGGGAAACATTTAACAAAGCAGTTAGCTAAAACAGTGGTTAGTTAAAAACATCTGTGGAAGTTCTGATCTTTACACTTGTTTTTCTTTTACATCACTATACTGTCAATGTATAGGAACTAATTGAAAATTTAGGGAGATTAGTCTTTGACTTCAGTTAAGGTCAACTCCAGCTCTGTAATTCCACTGCTTCCCACCACCTGCTAACGCACATGCTGGCATGACTGCCCACACACACCCCCTGATGTGTGGGTCCTCTCTTGCTGCACCCCACACTCACCACCCTAGCTGGGTGCAGGCTGCTCCCGGCACCCCACAGGGAGGCTGCACTGTCAGCCCCAGGCAGAGATTGCGATGTCTGTGGTGTGGCTGCCAGCAGTGTCAAACCAGGAGCTGACTCTTGCTCTGTTAACCTCTTATCTCTCCCCCCATTACAAATTTTCCTGCTTCTTTTATACTGCTTTTCAAGCTGACTCCTTCTTTTCCAGAAGCTCTTTGGCAGTTCCCTGGATAGTGTTTTAGCTACCAGACAGTCATCTTAAGCAAACTTTGTTATCAACAAAGTTATCAACAACACTGTTATCAGTTTTAAAGCAAATGGCTCCTCAAGCAGTTTTGCATGTCCCACACACACCCACTAATCACACCCATATCACAGAAAGGGGAGGGGGAAAAAAAAGGCTGCAGAGGTTACCCACGTGAACCTGCTCTGTGCTACCAGAACTTAATTCAACCTTAAATAAATACCAGCACCACCATCAAGTGGACTTTCAATAAAAGCTCCCCTGAGGAGCAGCTCCAGTGCTGTCACAATCCGCAGCGGAGCGCTCAAGCGAGGTGCACAGGGGCATTTCCTGAACCAGGGAAACCTCAGGGGAGTGGAGAGAGCCACCAGGATCCTGCAGCTCGTGCGACAGTGGCTAACGAGACCTGGGCAGAGCCAGGAACAACGGTGGCCAAGCCCCTACACAAATGTATAAAAGGAACGGCTCAGGAGCACTAGCAAATGGGGCACATCAGTTCACGCAGGAAGGGCGCTGCAACTCTACCGGCTCGATCAGGGAGCAATGGCATCCACCCAGCAGAAGGCCATGTGCACTTTAATCTCTGCACCCACCACGACTGACGCAGACAGAGCTCCGGTGGGAACATGCTGCCAGCCAGGTGTCAGGCTGCAGGCTGTGCCCTGCTCTTACACCAGTGCCGGACGGCGGCAGTGAGCACACGTGTGGGAGCTGCGCCCAGGTAGGGGAACTCCTCGGCTTAGTGGCAGAGCTCTGGGAGGAGGCGACTACGTCGAGGCGTATCAGGGAGCCTGAGAAGGAGATTGACTCCTGGATCCTCACCCTCACCCTGGGACAGACCTGTCAGGCAGACAGGGCACATGATACAGAGGATCCTCTATCCTGTCTCCATGGGGTAGAACAGAGTAACTTAAGGCATAGAGGGGAATGGCGACAAGTTCCTGCCTGGCGCAGCAGATGCATCTCCTCCGTGACTACCCCACCTTCCCAGGTGCACTTGCATAATAGGTACGAGGCTCTGCAAGTGGAATCGAACAATGACAAGGACGATGGTCCATCTAGGCTGGAGGTGTTGCCAAGGTTAAGCTGGCCTGCGCCCTGTGTCAAAACCACTCCCATAAAGAATAAAAGACGGGTCATTGTCATAGAGACTCTCTCCTGAGGGGAACAGAAGGCCCAATATGCAGACCTGACCCACTTCACAGGGCAGTCTGCTCCCTCCCTAGGGCCTGGGTTAAAGATGTGATGAGAAAACTTCCTACCCTGGTACAGCCCTTGGATTATTATCCATTATTGATTTTTCATGTAGACAGCGGTGAAGTTGCAATAAGAAGTCCAAGGGCGATCAAGAGAGATTTGAGGGCCTTGGGATGACTGGGTAAGGGGTCAGGAGCACAAGCAGTGTTCTCCTCTATCCTTCCATTTGCAGGGAATGATGAGGGAAGAAACAGGCAGAGCTAGCAGATCAATACTTGGCTCCATGACTAGTGTCACTGGCAGAGTTTTGGGTTTTGATCATGGGTCAGTCTACACAACACCAGGCCTGCTGGCGACAGACAGGGTGCACCTGTCTCAAAGCAGGAAAAGGATCTTTGCACAGGAGTTAGCAGGGCTCATTGAAAGAGCTGTAGACTAGATTTGAAGGGGGAAAGGGATAAAACCAGGCTTGGTAGGGATAAGCCTGGGGACAGCATGCCAATATTTGTGGAACAGTGTTCTAGTGAGGTCCTTCAGTCTGCTCCACAATGTGCTGAGTACACTGGAGCACATTTGAAATGTCCCTACACTAATGCACACAGCACCTTAGCTATTTCAGTGGAGGTAGGGGATGGAGCTCCATGCAGCACCCAAGATATAAGGGTTGTTGATGCATTAGAAACCATGGAAGCACCTGAGAATGGTCACATAGGAATTAGGGCTTCTCCCCAGAAAAAGGTGGCAGGATCAATAGCCCAACTAAAGTGCAGCTACAGCAATGCACGCAGCATGGGCAACAAAGAGGAGGAGCTGGAAGCCATTGTACAGCTGGAAAACTATGATATAGTTGCAGTCACTGAAACATGGTGGGATGACTCACACAACTAGAGTGCTGCGATGGATAGGTATAAACTTTTCAGAAGGGATAGGCAAGGAAGGAGAGGTGGTGGGGTAGCCCTGTATGTTAGGGAGTGTTTTGACTGTCTAGAGCTTGACGATGGTGATGAAAGCATCAAGTGTTTATGGGTAAGAATCAGGGGAAAGGACAACAAGGCAGATACTACGGTGGGAGTGTGCTATGAAGAGGCAGATGAAATATTCTATAAGCAGCTGGGAGAAGCCTCACAATCGCTGGTCCTTATTTTCATGGGGGACTTCAACTTACCGGATGTCTGCTCGAAATACAATACAACAGAGAGGAAACAGTCTAGGAGGTTCCTGGAGTGTGTGGAAGATAACTTCCTGACACAGCTGGTGAGTGAGCCAAATAGAGGAGGCACCCTGCTGGTCCTGTTGTTTACGAACAGAGAAGGACTTGTGGGTGATGTGATGGTTGGAGGACGTCTTGGGCATAGTGATCATGAAAGGATAGAGTTTTCAATTCTTGGAGAAGTAAGGAAGGGGGTCAGCAGAACTGCTATCTTGGACTTCCAGAGGGCAGACTTTGGCGTGTTTAGGAGCCTGGTTGAAAGAGTCCCTTGGGAGGCAGTCCTGAAGGGCAAAGGGGTCCAGAAAGGCTGGACACTCTTCAAGAAAGAAACCTTAAAGGCGCAGGAGAAGGCTGTCCCCATGTGCTGAAAGATGACCCGGCAGGGAAGAAGACCGGCCTGGCTGAACAGAGAGCTTTGGCTAGAACTCAAGAAAAAAGGAGAGTTTATGACCTTTGGAAGAAAGGGGCAGGAAACTCAGGAGGACTACAAAGATGTCATGAGGCTATGCAGGGAGAAAATTAGAAGGGCCAAAGCCCAACTAGAACTTAATCTGGCTACTGCGGTAATACAATAAAAAATGTTTCTATAAATACATTAGCAACAAAAGGAAGGCTAAGGAGAATCTCCATCCTTTACTGGATGTGGGGGGAAACACAGTGACAAAGGATGAGGAAGAGTCTGAGGTGCTTAATGCCTTCTTTGCCTCAGTCTGTAGTAGTAAGATCAGTTGTTCCCGGGGTACCCAGCCCGCTAAGCTGGAAGATAGAGATGGGGAGCAGAATGAAGCCCACATAATCCAAGGGGAAATGGTTAGTAGCCTGCTACACCACTTAGACACACACAAGTCTATGAGGCCAGACGGGATCCAGCCAAGGGTACTGAGAGAGCTGGTAGAAGTGCTCACCAAGACACTTTACATCATTTATCAGCAGTTCTGGCTAACCAGTGAGTACCCAGTTGACTGGATGTTAGCAAATATGATGCCCATCTACAAGAAGGGCCAGAAGGAGGATCTGGTGAACTACAGGCCTGTCAGGGTGACCTTGGTGCCTGGGAAGGTTATGGAGCAGATCATCTTGAGTGCATCTCGTGGCACATATATGACAACCAGGCAATCAGGCCCAGTCAGTATGAGTTTATGAAAGGCAGGTCCTGCTTGACGAACCTGATCTCTTCCTATGACAAGATGACCCACTTACTGGATGAGAGAAAGGCTGTGGAGGTTGTCTACCCAGACTTTAGTAAAGCCTTTGACACCATTTCCCACAGCATTCTCCTGGAGAAACTGGCTGCTTGTGGCTTGGATGGGTGTGCTCTCTGCTGGGTAAAACTGGCTGGATGGCCAGGCCCAAAGAAATTCAGTTGGCGGCCGGTCACAAGTGGTGTTCCCCAGGGCTCAGTATTGAGGCCAGTTCTCTTTAATATCTTTATCAATTATCTGGATGAGGGGATCTAGTACACCCTTAGTTAGTTCGCAGATGACACCAAGTATAAGCAGGAGTGTTGATCTGCTTGAGGGTAGGAAGGCTCTGCAGAGGGATCTTGACAGGCTGGATCGATGGGCCAAGACCAACCGTATGAAGTTCAACAAGGCTGAGTGTTGGGTCCTGCACTTGGGTCACAACAACCCCATGCAACGCTACAGGCTTGGGGAAGAGTGGCTGGAAAGCTGCCTGGTGGAAAAAGACCTGGGGGTGTCAGTCGATAGCCGGCTGAATATGAGCCAGCAGTATGCCCAGATGGCCAAGAAGGCCAAGAGCATCCTGGCTTGTATCAGAAATAGTGTGGCCAGCAGAACTAGGGGAGTGATCGTCCCCCTGTACTCGGCACTGGTGAGGCCGCACCTCGAGTACTGTGTTCTGGTTTGGACCCCTCACTACAAGAAAGATATTGAGGTGCTGGAGAGAGTCAAAGAAGGGCAACGAAGCTGGCGAAGGGTCTAGAGCACAAGTCTTATGAGGAGTGGCTGAGGGAACTGGGGTTTAGTCTGGAGAAAAGGAGGCTCAGGGGAGACCTTATTGCCTCTGCAACTACCTGAAAGGAGGTTGTAGCGAGGTGGGTGTCAGTCTCTTCTCCCAGGTAACAAATCAGAGGATGAGAGGAAATAGCCTCAAGTTGTGCCAGGGGAGGTTTAGATCGGATATCAGGAAAAATTTCTTCACCGAAAGGGTTGTCAAGCATTGGAACAGGCTGCCCAGGGAGGTGGTTGAGTCACCATCCCTGGAGGTATTTAAAAGACATGTAGATGTGGTGCTTAGGGACATGGTTTAGTGGTGGAGTTGGCAGTGCCAGGTTAATGGTTGGACTTGATGATCTTAAGGGTCTTTTCCAACCTAAATGATTCTATGATTCTATGATTCATTTATTTTTACCTTTTATCCAATGAGGAAAATTCAGCACAGATGGAACATATATATATATCTTATAATGTTGCCCTTTTCCAGCGGATGCATTACCACAAAAGTAAGATGGCTCTACTTTGCTTTTCTCATCTTAAAATACACACTTTATCAAGCTTAAAAATAAAATCCCTTTCACTTCCCACTCAAAGTGATTTGACCAAATGCTCTTTTAATGGGTAAGTGTAATTTGTTGACTGCATACTTATACGTTGACGGTTACTTCTCCCTTTTAAGAGGACAATGATATGTTAGAATATCTGCAGAATACTGAAAACTGGTGGTCCAAAGCTAAAAAACAAAAAAAGGATTACAATACCACCTACTTTTTACCAAATTGAAATAGCAGGAACTTTGAAGAGCAAACAAGCATGATAGAGACAGCAATATCCTAACCTTTCTTTAACTATTTATTCATGAAAGACACTTCACTGTCAAATTTATAATTCTGTGTTGATACTACTTTTGGAATTTGCATTAAATGACATTTTGATTATAGTATTCAATTGAATGTGCCCTTAAAACTTTGCCATTTATTTTGTATGCAAAAATTTTCCAGCTAAATGTCCCCATTTCCATTTTCTCTGGATTCCACTGAGACTATATAGGAAAGAATAGCTAAGTTTCTCTTCCCCCCCCAAAAAATCTTGTCAGGTAAAAGAAATTCAAATTATTACAAGCATATTATGCACCATCTGTTTGATTCTTAGCTCTAAATAAGCGTGTTGAACAAATGAGATGTTTTTCTTTTGATAAAATTACAATTTTTTTTTTGTTTTAAATCTAACTTTGTCCCTAATAATCCAGGAAAACTCCTAGGTTGACATACTTAGACAAAGCAAGTGTGTGCGCTTATTATGTAAATTCTTTGACCATGCCTTTGAGCCGTAACCTTTTGAAACCATTGGGAGTTTCAACCCAAACAATTAGACACATTCAGTGAGGAAAAGAAAATTACTAATGATATTAAAACAGCAACAGGGATATGACTTCAGGAAGTTCTTAAATCAGAAAGTGCTTGCATCTGCACAACTGGGACCTGGGAAACTATTACTATGCAATTGCCCTGTCTCCTCTTTCCTTAGGCATCTACCAGTGCCCACTGTCAGTGATAAAAAAGTTAGAATGGTCATCTATGTGAGCAGAATTAAGCATGTGTTTATATTACGCCTTACTAGATATTAGTTTTTTCTTTAAGCCAGATGGAGCACATTTTGCTTCCACTAAAATTGCTCCTTGCAATTAGAAAACAAGATCAGATCATAATATCTGAGTTTACATTTTGTAAGATGTTTCGCATCTGCAATGAACTGGCATCTACCGGTTTGCATTCTTCAGTCAGCCATGCATTTTCCTAAAGATTTAGTGTAGCAAACAAAAGCAAAATGCAAAATAGACCTATGTTTGCCAAAGTAATGGTGAGCCCAAGGGGCACAGATGAGGAAAATTAAGATTTAAAAGCATATCCAAGATGCACATTAACTTTTAACATTTTTTTCCCCACTTGAATATAAAAGCAGTGTTTCAAAAGCACATGGTGAATACTGTATTTAAAAAGCAAATCAAATTGCTTGGCAACAAAGTGTTATGTTGAGCACAGAATATTAAAGTGTTCACTGCTGTAAAGTTTTGAGAGTTTTCCAGGTGCTGGGATCCAAAGGAGCACAGAATGTAAACATATACTTGTATTTGAAAAATGAACAAATCTACTGTCTTAATCATCTGCCTAAACTCTTGGCTAGACCCAGGTTAGACTGTCCACTGTCTTTCAAAATCAAGTTCAGCACATGATTAGGACATGATCCTCTAATGAGGTGTGCCTACACCTCGGTGCCTTCTCATAGCTCAGAAAGGGAGACATTAATTTACCTTGGGTGCATCATGCAAAGTTAGCTGTACAAAATAGTGAATCAATCCTGAAAAAAGGTACTACTACCAATAGTACAGTAGTAAAATCAACTGCATCAACTGCAGTTGTTCAAGATTTTATCACACCTTTTATTGCCAATATTTTAAGTAGACCTAATTTGGAGTGTTTTATTTGCTTAAAAGAAAAGAAAACATGGAAAGTCCTGATTGACATGATAATAGGTTTGCTATTAAAATGTGCACTGTAAATCGACTAAATTACTTCAGAGCTGAACATTTCTGCAGGAAGATGAAAGCTAAGCACATTTAGCTTAAAGATGTCATTTTTCAAAGCTCTAATTAAGGCTGATAATATTTTTTTCAAGAGTTCTACATTAATATTGCTAAAGAACTTCCTGTTATAAATTTGTTGTACTAGAAAGAAGCTGTAGAATTCAAAATAGAATTATTATACAATTTTTGTATAGGCCTAAACATCTTTATCGACATTACCCTCTAAGAACATTAGCTCAATTGTGTCTGTTTACATAGTCATAACCATCAAGAGCACTGAAAAAAACCCGAGGTAGTTAAGTCATAAGCCATTGGGTAGAAAGAGGTCGTTGTGTGTGCTAAGGGATGTAGCCCAGTACATGTGATTTTTCCACCTTGAGTAAAAGGTTACAGGCTTTCTATTAACCTGACAGTTCAGGGTCTCAGGACTTGTCAAGACTGTGCCTTTTCACAGCACCCCTTTCAGGTAGCTGAAATAAGCACAGATGTTTCCCTGAAGCAGTACTGGCCTTCTGATGGATTTTTCAGCGTTCCCTCGCACAACATCTTTCTCCTCCTTTGCATTCGCACATAAAATCCTTCTACAAAAAACACTACGCCACAAAATTGCATATCACCTCCTCATTTACAATACTGTTTCATTGCCACTCAGGGCTAGGCCCCAAATTACTTCCCCGCCCTAGGACTAGACAACTTAAAATGTATCTTGTCATGCTCTTAAAAAATTCATACCACCACAAAGTTGTCAATAACTACTAAAATTAACACATGGGAATTAGTGCATAGAAAAACAGTACTACAGCCAGCTGAGTCTTAGATTAAGAAAGCCCCTACCTACATTTCTGACCTGACAATACTGCTGAGAGGATGCCAGTGAAAAAATCTGGCAGTCACTTGTACTTGCAGCTAGATCAGGGTGTACTGTTAAATAGCATATGACCAACATCCACCTACCTTCAAGCCTTCCACAGTTCCCCATAGATCACGTAAGTATTGACGCTAGGAGTGACCATTTTATTTCCTGCTTTCTCTACAGAACATTACAGAAAAGCAAAGAGCAGCAGTGCAGGTCTTGCTACTCCCTGCCATCTCTCCCAGTGAAAGCCTGACAAGGGGCAGTATGCGTCCTTCTGGCCAAAGCTGTGCAGATCCATCATGACTGCTACCAGTCTGCAGAGGAACTGGCTCATGAGGAGACCAAGAAGGAGAAATAACCCAGCAGCTGCAACCCAGTGAAGCAGTTCTTTGAATGACCTCTCTGCTTGGAGGATAAGTATAGGCAGAAGCTCCTACAGGGGTAGGACCAATGGCACAAGCAATACCTGGCCATCCTAACATGACACCAGCAGTTTGACCACTGGCCACAAGAGCAAATTAATGGCTTGCTAATGCATCATATCCCCCACTTCACCAACAATACCCACGTGAGGATTGTTGTGTAGTGAAGCATCAACAGCTGAATTCACAGGTTCTCACAGCCCTGAAATAGGCAGTGGAGTCAAGTTTTTGCACTGGAGGAAACTTTCAAGGGCCCCAGCCCTGAAAATGGTTTCGGTTTTGTGTTCAGGAAGTTATGTAGGACGGAAAAGCTCATCAGGGGTCAAGATAAATACAGGGAGATCACTTAGCAGTTACCTTTGCAGGCAAAACAGACTTGACTTGGAGAAACTAATTTATTGCCAGTTAAAATAGAGTTGAATAGTGAGAAAAAAAGACAGTAACTGAAACATCTTCTCCCCACCCTCCCCTTCTTCCCAAGCTCCACTTCTTCATCTCTGACTCCTTCACCTCCCCTCCAAGCAGCACAGGGGGATGGGGAATGGGGGGCTGCGGTCAGCCCATAACAGCTCCTCTCTGCTGCTCCTTCCCCCTCACACCTCTCCCTGCTCCAGCCTGGGGCCTTCCCACAGGCTGCAGGGAAACACCCGCCCCACCGGGGTCTCTCCCGGGGCCGCAGGGGCATCTCTGCCGGGGCGCCCGGAGCCCCCCCTCCCCTCCTCCTGCTCTCCCCTCGGGCTCGCAGGGCTGTTTCTCACCCCGTTCCCCTCAGCCCTGGCTGCCGGGCAGCGTTTTGCCCTTTCTGACACAGGCTTTCCCCGAGGCGCCCGCCCGTGACTGAGGGGCTCAGCTGGGCCCTGCGCTGGGGCCGTTGGAGCCGGCTGGAACCGGCTGTGTCCGGCGCGGGGCAGCCCCGGCCGCTCCTCACAGGGGCCGCCCCGGCAGCCCCCCCAGCAGCACCTACGCCCAGTACAGGTTGCAGTCTTTATGGAATGTGGCACAGTGGAGGCGAGTAGAGTAGATCCTGACAAAGGTAGTAATCACTAGAAAGAGAGAAGGCTACATAATGTTTTGTAGCCAGCATTTCATCACCTAATAAGTCACTTCAGCTCTAGAGACATTTAGGTTAATAACTATTGCTGAATCCTCTGACTTCTCATGAACTTCAACACATCCAGTCTGTAGGACCACAAGCATCAGTGAGATCTAATGTGATTAACACTGCACCTAGAGCAGAATATCTGGTAACTGCCAGTAATAATATAACCATGTTTATTGGTAAGCGATTGAAAATGAAAAGATTTAATTCCATCTTCTTACAGAATTATGACTAAACAAGTCTAATTCATCATGTATTACCAGAGAATACACCAATTAATAATAATTAAACTATATAATGGACTTGAAGCAGTATTTTAAATAGGAGCTTTCATAGTTAAAGCACTCAGGTACAATAAGCTTAGTACAGATGACTCCTACATATATAAAAATATAAGAAGAGTTAGTACTGAAAGATATATTTCTTTTTTATTTTAAAAGCCAAAACAGGAAACCAGCTTTCCTCTTATGTATATAATTAGAGTCCCCATTATAGACACACTGGATTTTATTCTGATGACTGACAACCATGAAATTCTACGTGACACTCTGAGAAATCTGTCATTTATTTTCCTGCCATCCAGCTGCATTTAACTAACTGTCCTTCAATTTCTCAATATGAATACATTTAGACATTAGCTAATGTATCATTCTTGACATCTATTCACCTTCAGCAGTGCATTAAAAAAAGACAATAAATTTAAAGCAAAGTCAAGGGGCAGTCTTATCTGATGCACAATAAAATACTCTAATGCCAACAGCATGAAGTACATGTAAGGGTAATAGTTAGACAATGCTTCTACGTATTTACTCCCTTTCAAGTTGTAATGTTAAGTTATAGCAAGGTTTATCCTTATTTTAAGGACAATGCTGCAGTCCATACATCATTACACACTCCAAAGCTTCTGAAAGCATATCCAATGTACCAAGGCCCTTGGAGCAGACTCTTCTCTTAGTTCAGCCAGCAAAACTATCTTTATTGTCACCACCTGCTTTAGATATGATTAACTTCACAGTCTGGTACTAAGTGCTTAAATTTCCTCCATTTTATAAGTTTTTCTGCTTATTCTACCTTAAAATGCTAAGCGCATTACACATTCTCAAAAGCTGAGGTGAGAATATCTGTTGAGAATATTAAGCATGCATGAACAAGGTTGATAAGTCATAGAAATAAAATCATTGTATGGAAATGTTTGCTTTATGCAAGTATTATGCTTTATCAGATATGTGCCTTAAAGTAGCATTTCAGAAAGCAAAAGTCAATTACAAGTAAAACACAGATAAATTTAACAGAGACTTCTGTTGCAAAGCTTGTATTATTCTTAAGCATTACATAAAAAGTAAGCTTGAGCTGCTGCTGTGGCCTATTCAAACCATCCTGATCTCTATTCCCTTTGGGCTTCTGGTCCCAGGTGTTGTGCTCTTCTTTGCTATTGGTAAATCATTTCTCTTCTTTTCTTCGTAATAAGTTGAAGTATGAATCCAGTTATGGATTACCCTTTGATGAATCTTTCTGTGCCATTGAGGTTCTTTGTGTGGTCTTTGGAGCATACTGACTGCCTCCCAAACTGGGAGATAGACAGGCTGTTTCTGTCAAAATATGGAGGCAGTTAGTTACCTTAGATCATTAATGAGTCATGAAAATATGCCCTCATTTTCCATACTTTTTTGCACGTGAATTAACCAGATAAAATCACAGCGTGCTGATGTTGCTTTACTATGGTTTTGCAGTAAATTACAAACATTTTCAAAGCAATTGACCCAAAATGGATTCTTGCACAGAATGAGGGACAAATTTTCAGTAACATGTCAGAGATTTTCCTGGTGTAAGATGGCAGACAACGTTGCCTAAAAACCTATTTAACTCTAATGTAGGCACAGCTTTCACACAACAGCATCCCCTATTACAAAAGCACTTTGGTTCAATTTCCATTCTTCCCAATCTCTAGTCTATTTTACCATTACAGACACTTGCAATCAGGCTCATTTGGGTAAGGAAGTTTGTTATAAAAATCAATGGGTAACATTTTCTTTTTCTGTATGTCCAGTCATAAGTGTCATTTGTGTTCAACACAGATAAGCATATTATCTGGAAGATACTCTTATTCCTAAAAGATTTTTTTTTAAAGATGAAAATGTACAACCTTTCATACATGGTACCTCTTATAATAATTTTACAACACACACAATCATTTTACACATACACAGAAAAACATATCAGGTCTAGTGTAAATGAAGCAGCCATATACCACTTAAATATACTGACTTATATGAAATGTGAAACCAATCTAAATTTGAATTATTTCCTCAGAAACATGTGAATATCTGCATGTCAAGCCCTAACACTGGCAAGAAAGAAAACAAACCTTAAGACAGTATGAAAATCAGTCTGAGATTATAACAGGGTTTTCTAAATATTTATTTATTCCTGTTTTCATAAAAAATAACTAATTTCCAAGAACCTATAAAATCAGTACTTCTTTTTAATGTTTTCTGTTGAGTATATGCTTAAAGGAAAATAAATTGCTTAGGGAAGAAGAATTTTATATTTTCAAATATATCACTAATTGTTGAAGCCAGTTTGAAAGACATCCAAGCCATAATTCAAAGCACTGTCAAGGAAAGCGTAAAGAGTAGGAAAGGCAGCTTATTAACCCTAAGACTCCCTTGCTTATAGGCTATTTTACACATGCTGGTTTGACTTTTCACTTGCCCTGGGCTTTGGTGCAAAGGGAGACATGAATACTGTTAGAGAAAATTACAGCTTTGTACTCCATCGTCTTAATACTGATATCTGGACAGGTATTGCAAACTTTTTGTATCATCTGCTCTACGTAGCAAGCAGTGCAGCAGCAAATGAGCAACAGTTAGTATGTGCAAAGAGAAACTAGCTAGATTATTCGTAGTACAGAATTTATCATGAGAATGTGTTTTGGAGAGATTATATTGTATAATGAAGCCAATTTACTCAGTTTTGTACCTTCCAGTCTGACTCAGCTCTCAGTACAGGTTGCTTGCTGACTTGACGATTTGACAGCTTCTCAAAAAAAAGGAAGAAACAACATTCCTGAAATAAAATATACCCCTGGTGCACTTCGTGGTTTTGTTTTCTATTTGAAAAAAAAAAAGTCCTAGACGTGGGGGGAAAAAAGGTACCTCTAAGATGGCTTTGCAATACTGACATTAGAGGTGAGGCTAATCAAAACTTAACAAGGTATTGTGCCATGCCAAAAATGACAAGCCATTTAGCATATTGTCTTACTAACTAGTATGAGTTCTAGTACTACTTACTATCTAGTAGTAGTTCAATTAGATTAAGTATTTAGTGTAACTGGTGGTATGGGGCACATTAATCAAAAGACGAGCAGTTAGATGTTCTTTGCTTTGTAAATTATAATAAATAAATGGCATTCCTACTTGTTATTTATCTACCTTCAAACTTTAATGAATATTTCTAGTGTTAATTGCTAATTTTCTATATTTAGAGGGAACAGGCACATATGGAGATAATAGCCCAATATGATATTTATGAGGTGCCAGTTCCCTTATAAATATAGAAATTGAGTAATTAGCACTAGAAATATTCATTGAAATTTCAATGCACACTTTGGGATTTGAAATTAAATTGAGCTAAAGTTGATGATCTTTGTCATAAATTAATATATGGGGATTTGGAATTTAACTCACCAGAGGTATGCCTTCAACTACTGAATAATTTAGGTAAAAGAAACATTGGACATAGCAAGCACATTTGGTGAAAGGAAAAGCACCACAGGTCAATTACAGGTATTCAACAGTGTAGGATTGTTGTTATCGCAGTTTTAAACACATTTGTTATTTCCAATTATATCAGTCTATTTCACTCTTTCACTATCTCTTGTAGAGGATAGGTGATTTAAAACAGCGGTGGGACTTACATGTTTCCCAGGTCAAGTCAGTACCTACAGACGTATGAATCTATGATAACATAGTTATAAATTTCACTATATACACTAAATGTTTCATTGACATAGGTTGATTTTGAGCTATTCTTTAAAACCACTAATAATCTTTTAAATAATAATAATACCAAAATAAAGTTGCTTATGAAGATTTAAAGTTGGTTTTAGTAACTTCTGCCTTCTGAAAGCATCACATGCAACTAAACCTAAACTTTAAAAAATTCAATAATAATAAGCTAATTCAGATTCAAATAGCTGAAAATGAGGAAACACAAAATGCTTGTACAATAGTGATTGATTTTGGTACAAAGCATAGACAATGGCAAGCCATCTAGATGCTTCTTTTGGGTGTTGACATACCAAAGCAGATGCAGTGAAGGACCATGAAGATGTTAAAAGGATTTGAGCATCTGATGATACATGAGGAAAGACTAAGAGAGCTGGGACTGTTTAGCCTCAAGAAGAAAAGGTTCAGGGGCATCTCATGAATGCATTTATTTCAGTTGTGGAGGGGTAAAGAAAACAGACAAACTCTTCTCAGTGATGTCTAGTGAAAGAGCAAGAGGCACTGGGCACAAACTGGAATATAGAAAATTCCGTCTGAACACAAGAAAACATTTTTGCTATGAGACTGGTCAAATACTGGAACAGGTGTCCAGAGAGGTGTGGAGACTCCATCCTTGGAGATGTTAAAAACACAACAGAGCACAGTCCTAAGCAACCTACTCCCTAGGTGGCCTTCCTTTGAGCAGGGGTTTGGACTGAATGATCTCCAGAGGTGCCTTCCAAACTCAGCAACCATTCTGTGACTCTGTGAAGTCTAAAGGGAAGAACTTGTATTAAGCTTTCCAGTTTACATAAGATGCCTCTATGAAATGTGAAATTGCTATAGATAGGAAAATGCAATCAAGAAACACCTTCAGCTACCACACGCATGGTTTTCTGTAGGAGGAGGATGTCTTTCTGATGTTTTAAGCAGGCTAGTAGTGTATCACATACTCATGAGAGAAAATTACTTGGGTAGATTTCTTATTTTTGTGCTCCAGGTACTAGCATAGCTTCTCTAAATGGATGTGACCATTTCTATTTTTTTTTCATAACATCCATTATTCCAATGCAGTTAACTGCTTTTGTCTATTGAAGTAATTTATTTTAAAGGCAAAGATAGAAGACTTGTTGGAGACTGTGATTGTATTATAAAAAATAATTGCAACAATCAATGTAAGAATATACTGATTTTTTTAAATGTGAAAATATTTACTTTGTAAAGAAATTAAAGTTAAGAACATAAATTAATCACTTATTGAGTTGCTTCCTTAACTATGCGAAGTGCAATAAATCATAATGTAATTATTTATGCTAAGTAGCTTGGATTTTATAAGAAGCTCATTAAGTGACTCTTTATCTAAGTTAAATGCTTAGGAGCTTCACTTTCATTTAATGTTATCTACATTCACATGAACAAATTCATACATAAATTCCTATTAATCAGTTTAAAATAGATTTTAATAAAAACACAAAACAATCTGGATCAGCAAATGCTTTTAATATATACAGTAGTCTTTTAACTGATTAATATTACTGTCCCTAAATGATAATAGATTAATAAGCTTTAAAACTAAATGCTTCTGACTACTGAAAAAGTAAAACTAAAAGAATGGAAGCTTTGAAGGCTCCTTGTCATTGAAACTGGACCGGGATATCAAGGTGATTTTCTAATTGAAGTGAAATTAACAGCCTGTAATTCAAGCATGATACTTTGGTATCTAAGTAGTGGGCTCAAAAAATCATGTGATTCTGTAGGAGAATCATATTTTTCTAACATAACTTGGAAAAGTTCATTACCAGAAAATCATGTCATACCTTAATTGCAGAGATTTGGACTGCAATTCGAAGCAGCAGCACATGTTCACACAATGAATATCTAAAACCTGACACATTTATATGCCTTCCGTTTCATGGTTACCTTCCATATTTACAGTCCTTTCATATTAATTGAGCATGCAACAACAATATTCAAAAGCAGACGTGAAGTCCACCTCTTTAATGAATTAATACTACAGCATTATGTACTACTTCCTGATTTCACAGTTACGTGAAAAGAGCTCATCTGTATGTACACATCTATATGAACAGAGATACATCAAACCATTTAAAACTGCAATGAAATTCCTCATCTACGAACTGCAACAAAGGCTAATACAATTAGAAGAATTCACTTAATTCTATGACTAATTCTGCTGTAGTATGCTGTTAAACAGATAAATGGCTCCCACAGACACCTGCTAGGTTCCTAAAGAAGTAGAAAATTATTTCACATTTCTCCTATGTTTTTAGCAGACTTTTAAAAAGCATGAAGAGCCCAAGGAGATCTTGTGCAAAACAGATACATTTACAGAACATTGTTTTCCAAACAATGGAAAAAGTAGCAGATGCCAGAACTATATTGTCACAGATAATCCTTTAATTCCTTATATTTGTGTATATGCAATAGAGACTCCCAAATCATCTTTTGAATTTAATCTGTCTGTTGTTTCCCCTCTGTAAAGTAAAAACAAATTAATCCAACCAAAGCATTTGACAGTCAACTGTTAAATACATCAGAAAACTGCATGAGGAAATTAATACTCCATTATTGAGAGCTGAGTCTGAACAATGTAGACTAATGCAGGAGTAAAACCATGCCCTAAGCAAGGAGAAAACAAACAGTAGGTGCTTCTTCTATGTACGCTGTCTATCCTGCACAGTCAGAAACAATAGAAACTCTTATTTTGACGTTATATTTGTGCTTCACATGCAAGTTTTACTCAGATTATTAATCTGGAAAAATCACATCCCAATTTAGACGCCTGACTTTTAAACATTAATATTATTTTAATTTCTTTTTAATAAGATATTTAATTTAAAAAATCTTGGCAGAAATATTTCTGACATGTTTCCAATTATATTGACTCTAAGTAAGAATTGATCATCAGGAAACTAAGAACTTTTAGGTACTCAGAACTTAATCCCGTGACGAAACAGGGTAGGTGATCATGATGAAAGAGATTCACAGTTTACATGAGTTGCACAGCACATGGGAACTGGAAACATTTTCCAGTAACTATTACGCTATTTCTGATATCAAGGAAATGCAGAAGCACTGGAGTAAGCCCTTCTCATGCTTTCTTCAATGCCACTTTGCTCCAGCCAGTCCTTGGCTGTAGCCCTTACCTCCCATTTACATCTCATTTTTTCCCTTCCAGCATCTCCTACCCATGGCTATTCCACCACTCACTCACTTCTCCAGGCTGTAGTTTCATGACCACGGTAAGTAGAGGGAAGCCATGCAGCATCAAAAGCAGCAATCTTAACACATCATTCCTTCTCCTTAGCTCTCATTTCCACTCCCACTGTGTCTTGTGCTGGGTTAAAATGAAGCACGTTTTTGGCAAGTTAATGGACTGGAGAGAAGGAAGAGTGTGTGAAGACTAGCAGCCAATGATGGAAGAAGGGTAAAATGACTTTTTCAGCAACAGCACCAATTTATGGCCATTTTAAAATGACTCCTTACCTTCATAAAGTCCTAGTATTTCTCCCATCAGTGCAGATCTCTGTCCCAGATCCATTTTCCTGAGCTATCTCACTCCCTGGCTCCTTAGACTCCTCTGTTGTTTCAAGCTCTGTCGCTTACAGCACTTTTTGAGGACAGCAGGGAGAAAGCAAAGCTGCCTCTGGCCTAATTCCTGTAACAACACCTTGTCACCTTCACTTCTGTGATGCAATTAGCAGACATCACCAGCCATCAGCCTGTTTTCTATAAATCCTGCTTGCATCATCAGTCCAAGCTTCTGGCCAACATAGATTGAAACCTCAAAATATTTGATTACCAGCTTTAACTGCTTGTGTGCAGCAGATTTTCATAGGGTTACATATTACATAAATTTTATTGCCTTTTCATTTGGAAAAGAAGGAAGAAAGAAAAAAGTTAAAAGTTGACACCAAGATGGCTACATTTTATGTCTCTGTTTCTAGGTGTAAATGGTTTTTTATAAGATATGTGCAGGATTAGTTTATGGGCAGAGCCTTTCCTATTCTTCACTTTTCTCTTTATGAGAAATCAAAAGTCACCCTGGCCGGGCCACGTTATACAAACAGCTCTGTGCCAAACAGTTAAATATGGCAAACATACACAAGAAAAATAAGATTCACAGTGTAATTTTGGGCAATTTTAGACATTACTGACAGCTATTCCTTAAAAAAAACATATTTGCATAATAAAGACAGAACTGTGGAATAAAATACTTTCTGTCAACACACTGTACTTTTTTTAGATAAAAGTGCCAATCTCAAAGTCCCATGTAAAACCAAACTGAGTGTAATGACAAAATTAACTCTAAGGATTTGTCATGTCTCTGAGAGCACTGTTAGCCCTGATTGTCTCTGTGCAGCCCCATGGGGCTCCCCCCACCCTGTCCACAACACAGGACCCCATGTCAGCCCCCTGGGGCTGCCAGTCCCTGCCCCAGTGATGCCACAGCAGGGCCAGTCTCCAGCTCCTCATAGCACTGCCCTGCCTAGTCATGGGCTCCACTGAGCCTGCCCCACCCACAGGCCCACATCCTTGCCTGGCCTCAGTTCATTCCCATCACCAGGGAGGTGCCCAGTGCCCGGGGCTGGGGCTGCCCCAGTGCCCTGGGCTGCCCTGCTCCTGGCTGGGGCAACGGGATGGGCCCCAGCTGCCAGGCCCTGCCCTGACCCACCCAGTGGAGACCCTGACACTCACTACCAGCCCCAAGGAGCTGCTGGCTACCCTGGTGCTCTGACAGGATTTTAGTGTCTGGCCATATGCGAATTAATTCACCATCATTTCCATTTTGCTATTAATTAAACAAAAATATTTTTCATTATACTACCAGCACTGGTGAAGCCATACCTGGAGTCCTGTGTCCAGGTCTGGGCTCCCCAGTTCAAGAGAGACATGGACATACTGGAGAGAGTTCAGTGAAAGGACATAAACATGATGAAGGGACTGGCTCATCTCCCCTATGAGGAAAGGCTGGGGGAGCTGGGACTGTTCAGCTGGGAGAAGAGAGGGCTCAGAGGGGATCTCATCAATGTGTACGAATACCTGAAAGGAGGCTGCAAAGAAGACGAAGCCAGGCTTTTCTTAGTGGTGCTCAGAGACAAGACCAGAGGCAGTGGGCACAAACTGAAACACAGGAGGTTCCTCCTGAACATCAGGAAATGATTTTTTACTGAGACGGTGACTCAGCACTGGCACAGGCTCCCCAGAGAGATTGTGGAGTGTTCCTCCCTGGAGATATTCAAAAGTCGTCTGGACATGATCCTGGGCAACCAGCTTTAGGTGGCCCTGCTTGAATAGGGGAATTGGACAAGATGACCTCCAGAGGTCCCTTCCAACCTCAACCATGCTGTGATTCTGTGATACAAAAGAATTATACTACCAAAACTGATCTTAGTGCATGGCCCGTTTGGTCATATTTCTCCAGCAGGCTGTATGCTGGAGAAAGCTCAGATGAAAGGAACTTCCTCCATCCCCTCTATTGACAAACAAGAGTTAAAACTCCTTGTACTGACTGTCAGGACCATATAACAAGACCACATAACCTTAAATTCTGTCTGGCAGATGGTCAGACTTCCAGCATGCTCTATGAAAAGCCTTATTCACTAAAAAGAAAAAAAGGAGCATGATCTCAATCCACACACTGTACACAGGCTGAGCCCACCAAGGAGGGCAGGAAATCTCTGCCACCATGCACATCTCCAGTTCTGGTCACTACTGAAAAGTATTTCAAAATCTAATTAAACTGCTGTCAGTGGGTCTTTCCTGGTGAACGGAGAAACACATGAAAAAATAATTAGGTCATGTTGTCTAGATGTAAAAGGCAAGCTGAAAAATTCAAGTGGTGAAAGCTCTGTAATAAGTATCATGAGATACCTGCACAACACTGCTCAGGCCTTGCTGATGGCCTGAAGCAGATGGAGCTCAGGAGAATTCCTCTCCTGTTAATAAAAATTTGCATTGAATAAAAATTCAAGGTCTATTCCACTCACCAGAAAACAAAAGGGCAGCAGCTTCTGATATATTTTGCACAAGGAGGCAGCTTTAATCCTTATGCTTAACAAATTAAAAGCAGTCAGTATATAGGAAGGCTTAATGTAATTCTCAATTTCTTGTTTGAGCTAAGCAAAAAACAAATCATTGCTACACACAAGACTGGCTGTAGTAGAAATTGATTCTCACCTAAAGGTGAGAATCTCACCTAAATACATGGGAAAGGTTTATGTCGTAGGGGCAAAAGGGTTCTGGGACAGGAATTAGCAGGGCTCATTCGGAGAGCTTTAAACTAGATTTGAAGGGGGATGGGGTAGTAGCTGGGCTTGCACCACTGGGGCAACGCTCTAGTGTTGAGGTAGACCAGGAGGCCTCCCATCCCCCTGGGGTGAAATCGGTGTGCTCAGCTTGCTCCCTGAAATGCCTGTACACCAATGCGCGCAGCATGGGGAATAAACAGGAGGAGTTGGAAATCCGTGTTCGGTCGGGGGGCTATGATTTAGTGGCAATTACAGAGACTTGGTGGGACGCCTTGCATGACTGGAATGTGGTCATGGATGGCTATGTCTTGTTCAGGAACGACAGGCCACTAAGGAGAGGTGGTGGAGTTGTTCTTTATGTGAGTGAGCAACTAGAATGTATTGAGTTCTGTCCAGGGGCGGATCAGGAGCGAGTTGAGAGTTTGTGGGTGCGAATTAAGGGGCAGGCTGGCAGGGGTGATACTGTTGTGGGTGTCTGTTACAGGCCACCGGATCAGGATGAGGAGGGTGATGAGGCCTTCTACAGGCAGCTGAGAGCAGTCTCGCAATTACAGGGCCTGGTTGTTGTGGGGGATTTCAACTACCCTGATATTTGCTGGGAGGCCTACTCAGCCAGCCATCCTCAGTCCAGGAGGTTCCTCCAGTGCATTGATGATAACTTTCTGATGCAAATGGTGGATGAGCGAACTAGGAGAGGAGCGCTGCTGGATCTTATCCTTACTAACAAGGAGGGTCTGGTTGAAGCGGTGAAGGTTGAGGGCAGCCTTGGTTGTAGCGACCATGAGATGGTAGAGTTCAGGATCTCATGTGGCAGGAACAGAATAGCTAGCAGAATCACAACCCTGGACTTCAGGAGGGCCAACTTTGGCCTTTTCAAGCAATTGCTAGGGGAAATCCCATGGGACAGGGTACTAGAAGGTAAGGGGGCCCAAGATAGTTGGTTAGCATTCAAGGACTGCTTCTTCCGAGCTCAAGATCAGAGCATCCCAGCAGGTAGGAAGTCAAGGAAGGGTACCAGGAGACCTGCATGGTTAAACAGGGAACTGCTGGGCAAACTCAAGTGGAAGAAGAGGGTGTACAGATCATGGAAGGAGGGGCTGGCCACTTGGGAGGAATATAAGTCTGTTGTCAGAGGATGTAGGGAGGCAACTAGGAAAGCTAAGGCCTCCTTGGAATTAAACCTTGCAAGAGAGGTCATGGACAACAGAAAGGGCTTCTTCAAATACATTGCAGGTAAAGCCAACACTAGAGGCAATGTAGGCCCACAGATGAATGAGGTGGGGGCCCTGGAGACAGAGGATAAAAAGAAGGCGGAGTTACTGAATGCCTTCTTTGCCTCTGTCTATACTGCTGGAGGCTGTCCTGAGGAGCCCTGGACCCCTGAGGCCTCAGAAGAAGTCAGGATAGAGGAGGAATCTGTCTTGGTAGATGAGGGCTGGGTCAGGGACCAATTAAGCAATCTGGATGTCCATAAATCCATGGGCCCTGATGGGATGCACCCGCGGGTGCTGAGGGAGCTGGCGCAAGTCATTGCTAGGCCACTCTCCATCATCTTTGCTAAGTCGTGGGCAACGGGAGAGGTGCCTGAGGACTGGAGGAAAGCGAATGTCACTCCAGTCTTCAAAAAGGGCAAGAAGGAGGACCCGGGTAACTATAGACTTGTCAGCCTCACCTCCATCCCCGGAAAGGTGTTGGAACAACTTGTCCTTGGTGCTGTCTCTAGGCACATCAAGGATAGGGGGATCATTAGGGGCACTCAGCATGGCTTCACCAAGGGGAAGTCATGCTTAATCAACTTGATAGCCTTTTATGAGGACATAACCCGGTGGATAGATGATGGTAAAGCTGTGGATGTGGTCTGTCTCGATTTCAGTAAAGCGTTTGACACGGTCTCCCACAGCATCCTCGCAGCTAAACTGAGGAAGTGTGGTCTGGATGATCGGGTAGTGAGGTGGATTGTGAACTGGCTGAAGGAAAGAAGCCAGAGAGTGGTGGTCAATGGGACAGAGTCCAGTTGGAGGCCTGTGTCTAGCGGAGTCCCTCAAGGGTCGGTACTGGGACCAGTACTATTCAATATATTCATTAATGACTTGGATGAGGGAATAGAGTGCACTGTCAGCAAGTTCGCTGATGACACAAAACTGGGAGGAGTGGCTGACACAAAGGAAGGCTGCGCAGCCATTCAGAGAGACCTGGACAGGCTGGAGAGTTGGGCGGGGAGAAATTTAATGAAATATAACAAGGGCAAGTGTAGAGTCCTGCATCTGGGCAAGAACAACCCCATGTACCAGTACAAGTTGGGGGCAGACCTGTTGGAGAGCAGCGTAGGAGAAAGGGACCTGGGGGTCCTAGTGGACAGCAGGATGACCATGAGCCAGCAGTGTGCCCTTGTGGCCAAGAAGGCCAATGGCATCCTGGGGTGTATTAGAAGGGGTGTGGTTAGCAGGTCAAGAGACGTTCTCCTCCCCCTCTACTCTGCCCTGGTGAGGCCGCATCTGGAATATTGTGTCCAGTTCTGGGCCCCTCAGTTCAAGGACAGGGAACTGCTAGAGAGAGTCCAGCGCAGAGCCACGAAGATGATTAAGGGAGTGGAACATCTCCCTTATGAGGAGAGGCTGAGGGAGCTGGGTCTCTTTAGCTTAGAGAAGAGGAGACTGAGGGGTGACCTCATTAATGTTTCTAAATATGTAAAGGGCAAGTGTCATGAGGATGGAGCCAGGCTCTTCTCAGTGACATCCCTTGACAGGACAAGGGGCAATGGGTGCAAGCTGGAACACAGGAGGTTCCACATAAATATGAGGAAAAACTTCTTTACGGTGAGGGTGACCGAACACTGGAACAGGCTGCCCAGAGAGGCTGTGGAGTCTCCTTCTCTGGAGACATTCAAAACCCGCCTGGACGCGTTCCTGTGTGATATGGTCTAGGTAATCCTGCTCCGGCAGGGGGATTGGACTAGATGATCTTTCGAGGTCCCTTCCACTCCCTAACATTCTGTGATTCTGTGATTCTGCAAAGTACTAAGGCTCTCTAAGAGACTCTCAGAGGGATTCACCTAACCTCAATCAAGACAAAATTAATGAAGAAGCAGACATCTCCTGGCATATCTTGGCATATCACCTCAACAGGAATCGCTCTTTCTCAACATTTTCATTGAAATCAATTTAATTAACTCATCCCCATTAATAATGAATGATCTACAAGCTTGAAAATAACCATAGATAATTGGTTTTCACTAGAATTTTCCAGTAAGCTGCCACAGAAATGGATATTTTCACTCCAGGGCAGCTTTATGATATTAAAACAATATGAGCTGGGGCATACATAGTCTGCTGGAGTTCATAAACATCTTAGGTATTCAAAAACAAAGTAGAAAAATATGTGTTTGTTCTTCCAGGCATGAAAATAGAAACTGATATTATAGTGCATCTATTGGGTCATTAAATCATAACTTTGTTTACCTTGTCACAGGTTGTTTTTTCTTACAGTCTGAGGGATTATGAAACTGTGTTAGATCTACTACAAATTACCAGAAACTAAGCAGCTCTCATGATAACCAGATCAAAAATGCAATTCTCTTGCTTGACCAAAGCTTAATCCTAGTGGCCCTATAAGATGTTAAAAGAAATAAATATTTTAAAGAGCATTTATGAATAAATCTGAAAGGAAGGTTAACAATCAAATTTATACTACTCTTGAACTAAAAGCTATAATATTTATGACTAATTTTTCATAAGAGATATGTCAACAACCTCATTCTTTATCAAAACAACAAACAATTTCAATAACACTTTAAATGTGAAAAGAAATATTTTAATTACTAATTTACTGCTAATTCATCTCCCTCTAAGCTTCACATTACTGGTGTCAAGACAATTTACTCTTTATTGCTAAAGCCTACTCTGAGTATTGCCAGGCATTGATTTAATTTTTCCTCTTTCAGGAATTCTCCTGGAAGTTGACTAAGTAATTAAGACTGTCTTTGCATCTGACTGCCATTACTTGTTGTGATAGATTGTGATCAGCCTCTGTCACACTAGGAACTTCATTTTGTCCTAAACTATCCATTTTTAACTCCATGCTGAAAACATATTTAAATATAGACAATACAGATTTATATTGCACTCTTACTGTTGATAACCCCTTCTACACTATTCACTGGGAAAATGCCAACTGATGTAGTGCTTAAGCAGTTTCTCTTGACTACGAACCCAGTCACATGGCACCATGGATGTTTTGCCACCGTCAAAGCCCAAAAAAATAACAGTGGCTTAAACCATCCAGGGCAGGGAGAAGTTTGGGACACAGCTCTCGAAAGGAAAGACTGTTGCCATCATATATATGCAGCACGTTGCTGATTTATTGATGTGAATTGCATATCAGGAGCTCACGGATTTTATCCAAAGAAGTCAAGTTCTCCAACGAAATACTTTCAAAGGTTTCTGAAAATATTAATTATATAATATAGCAAATGACCACACAATAGAAACACAAAATAAAATACAATATTACAGATTTAAGAAAAATAAAGGATTCTTAATACGAAGTTCTGAAAACCACAAATTGATGATTTCTTTCCTAAGTCTTACCCAAGTTTTAGATGTTAACATGCAAAACATTAAGAGTATCGCCACTCCTCAGGTGGAAACCTTGATAAGGAACATTATGTCAGTCATTCTTTTATTATCAAATCACTCAGATAAGACTGCTTTAATATTAAATGGAAAATGGATGTCTCTAACTTGTTGCATGTCTTTGGGAAGATTAGGTCCAATTTTAAGTCTAAATTTGTAACCAGGCTGTTTTCTAAAGTAGTCTGATTTTTTGTCTGTGATTAGGTCAAGCTATTTCAGTCAAAAGGACGCTCCTTTTACAGTTTCTCAGTTATCGCTTCCTTTTGTTCTTATTTCCTGAATATCTTTTTGGGCAGCCTTTCAAGTAAAAGGTTTTATTTATCATCTTCAAAGTACAAAATATATGCTCCCACAAAGCATCCAAAACCAAGTAAGTAGTCTACAAAAGTAAGTAGTCTACAAAAGTCTTTTAGCTGTTTGGCATCTTATTATCTGCTTTTTGGGATTAGAAATCACATTTTAGATCTGTGTTTATACAGCATCTTGTGCAATAGAGCTTTGGTTCATGGCTGGGGTTGCTGGGTGGTGCAGCAGAAGTCTATACCATACAGGGAAGTGAATATGAGACTTCTGTCTGAAATGAAATGCTGAGAAGATTGAGTGAGAGATAGGAAGGGTAAGTCAGTTGACTAACTCTCAAGAGATTAAAGAGAAATAGGTAAAAGTGATGAAAAGGTTCTTTTGCTAAGTTTTTGTCCATAGAATCATAGAATCATAGAATGTCCTGAGTTGGAAGGGACCCACAAGGATCATCGAGTCCAACTACTGTCCTAGCATAGGACAGCCCCAGAATTCACACCATGTGTCTGAGGGCATTGTTCAAATGCTTCTTGAATGCTGTCAGGCTTGGCGCCATGACTGCTTCCCTGGGGAGCCGGTTCCAGTGCTCCACCACCCTCTGGGTGAAGAACCTTTTCCTAATATCCAACCTAAACCTCCCCTGGCATATCTTCCTGCCATTCCCTCGAGTTCTGTCACTGGTCACCAGGGTGAAGAGGTCAATGCCTGCTCCTCCACGTCCCCTTGTGAGGAAGTTGTAGAGCGCAATGAGGTCTCCCCTCAGTCTTCTCCAAGCTGAACAGACCTAGTGACTTCAGCCGCTCCTTGTACGGCCTCCCCTCTAAACCCTTCACCATCCTTGTGGCTCTCTTCTGGACACTCTCTAGTACCTTCATATCCTTTTTATACTGTGGCGCCCAAAACTGCACAGAGTACTCAAGGTGAGGCCGCACCAGTGCAGAGTAGAGCGGGACAATCACCTCCCTCGACCGGCTAGTAATACTATGCTTGATGCACCCCAGGACACAGTTGGCCCTCTTGGCTGCCAGGGCACACTGTTGGCTCATGTTCAACCTGCCGTCGACCAGAACCCCCAGCTCCCTTTCCGCGGGACTGCTCTCCAGCCTCTCGTTCCCCAGTCTAGATGTGCATCTGGGTTGCCATGTCCCAGGTGCAAAATCCGTCACTTTCCCTTGTTAAACTTCATGCAGTTGGTGATCGCCCACCGTTCTAATTTATCTAGGCTCCTTGCTTCCCTGCCAAGTTACTTCAGGATTAAAGAAGAAGTCTGGAGTACCCAAAAGTTGTTGGTGTGATGGTGGGGCAAGTGGTGATAAATTACTGGAGAGAGAGGGAAGGTCAGAGGTTTTTGTGTTCTGGGAGGTTACAGAAACTGCTGAGTGCCTTATCCCAAGAAAAGGTATTGCTTTACACTGAATCTGACAGCATAACCTAAGTCCCAGAAAGAGACAGAACGATTAGTTGCCAATCCGAGGAAGCTAACTTAGAAACACTTGAAATTACAATGCTTTTTTTAGTGTGGAGAAAAATGAGGAATACTTGAATAAAATTGGTCAGATGTACAGCTTAAACTCAAAAAGGTTTTCACATAGAAATAAAAGAAATACAAATCTATTTTAAAATTTAGTTAATATTGGCCTGAGATCTGAGACAGACGTTCCCACTGTTCTTGAACCAGACAGAAAAATGCCAGCCTCTTCACTACTGCTTATTAGCATCCTCTGTGAGGCAAAAAGCTTGTTCAGTGCGTTGCATGTTAGTTTACTTTTTGAGAAAACTGGAAAAGTGCACACAGAAATACACCAACATGAGCACTTATCCAGCCCAGAAGAGGTCTAATTGAAATAAATGAGTGAATACAGACATCAGAAGGCATTAATACTGTCGCTGTCATGGTTCAGGTGTTTGGTAGACTATTTTGGTACAAAATTTTAAAAAAACTAACAACAAAACCTTTATGAATCACATTTAGATTGTCTGGTTTTTTATTCCCCTTTTTTGCCTCTTTCTTGCAAACTACAGCAATAATAGAATTGTCATTAATTAAAAATATCTGCTCTTTTTACTTTCATCCTCTCTTTCTCAGTCAATTTTTTGTTCTCATTTATGTCCAGTGTTTGACTCTGTGGAAAATCAGAGTGGATTTGCCTCGATTTTATTAAAGCCAGTTTGACCAAGAAAGCTGTATTTTAAGAACTTGAAACTTTTGCTTATTACTTGCTTTAAAAACATCCTTCAAAAGGGGAAGGAAAGGAGAATGCTTTGTTCATAATTCATACTGCTGTCAAGTAGTAGAATTATTAGTATCTTAAAATTTTATGACATTTGCAAAAGGACATTATAAAAATACTTGGAAAATCTGACTTTATTGCATTTCACAAACTCAGCTTACATTTGGACTTCAGTAATAATTAGCATTTTTACTGGCATTGAGCTACTGGAAGTATATATCAGATAAAGTAAATTTGAAAGTTCAGCAGCAGTCAAAATTCTAATTTAAACTTTAGGAAAGTATTAAAGCTGGAATCATGTGCAAACCAGTGGAGCAGTACGCCTAAAGCATCAGCCTGTTAACTAAATTAAACCAGTTACCCGTTGTGTTGAAAAGCCATAACATGTGCAGGTGCAATTGCCCCAGGAGAGTATTTGCATACCAGAAGGTCCAGACTTATCCTGTTCTGAGTTTTTAATGCAACAGTAATCCAGGCAAGACTGCAGGTATACTCTCCCAATGAAAAATTACTAATTTTGCAATGAACACTTCCTTTCCTCCCCCCCTTTATTTTTCCCTTCTTTATTACTTGTCATAATATTGGATAAATTCTTATTTCCATCTTTTTAGGGGTATACAGATCATTTTAGTTGTTGGGGAGATTTCCTCAACTTACTTCAAAGACTTCTGCTGGTTATTTATCAGGAGAAAACTACATCTTTGGAGCTTTTTGATGATTTTTTTAAGATCCTGTAAGACAAATTTTGCTAGGAACTTATATGCCTAGAGACACAAATAAACATCAGGGAGATTTTCAGACACTTTTACCTCCCATTCATTTTGGTAGAAGTTAGGTAACTAGGTTCTGTTCATAGGATTTCTCTGCAAGTCTACCCATTGTCCCAAAATCTCTAAAGGGAGCAGGATTCATCAGCAGTTTTAATGAGAACTAAAGAGCTTAGCAATTTGCAGAAGATACAGATATATTACTCACCTCTCAGATCTGGATTGGCAGCACCTTGGCCTAAGTTTAAAATAAAAGTCTGCTGACAAAACAGTGGCTTGAATCTTCACCTTGAAGCTGAGGAATACTTAAGCTAAACCTGCTGGTACTTGGTGAGCTAGTTTTCTCTATTCACAATACTAATTAATTAGTTTACCTAATAGCATTTTACTAAGGGAGAAAAGAAGATAGACAAACAAATAGAAAAACAATATTATCCAATTCCTACTTCCTGAAGAAAAGCAATATTATCCAATTCCTAATTCCTAATACTTCTTTTGTTTATATCCAAGGTAATTTCTTGGTCAGGTAGTTGTTTCCCTCTTCCTCTAGCTACACCTCACATAACAGTTAGGGATTTTTAAATCACTAGCAGCAAGGCTAGTGTCCTGGTTTCACTGGGGTAGAATCATAGAATAAATTTTCTGTTCAGAAAAGATGCATTTTTGAGAAAACTGCAGCACCTGATACAGTGGGAGAAATTTGATAAGACACTTCAGTTTAGTTCATGGCCAGTCATGGTATGTGGATTTCCATGATGATCAAGTTCTTTAGCAGTTTGGAGTTAGGCAGGTGCTTAAGCTAGGAGGAGCAGAAGTCAGGGCAGCTGACCCAGGCTGGCCAACAGAAGTATTCCATACCATAAACCGTCGCACTCACTGTAAATTGAGAAGCTCTTCTTCTCAATGGTCTCCATCCCTGGAGGGTTTCACCCATCATTCTGCTTCCAAGGCCTGCTCTCCCGTTCATTGTGACCATCGTGCTTTTGCTGGGGTGCTCACAGTGTTTGACATCGGGCATTCACTGCTGGGAGTGTGCAGCTCGTGATCACTATATGGGCTGAGTATAACCGTGTACTTTATATTAGCATTAGTATTAATATTAGTTTTCTTGTTTTATTAAATTTGTTTCCATATCAACCCATGGGTCTCCTTTGCTTTTCCCATTTCCCTTTCTTGGCTGGAAAGGGGCTACTGGATGATAAAACAGCTGTCTATTGTTTAGCCCCAGATGCGGGCTAAACGGAGACAGCTTGATTTCAAGCTGTTGCTCAGCCTGCAGTGCGAGTTGTGCATGCTCCACTTCTGAGACTCCTTCAGCATGCTCTGCTCCACACCCAATCTGCAGCCTTCCCCCTCCTTAGGGCTGGGCTCCAGCTGTCTGAACAAAGTGATTCAAAGATAGAAAGTTGTATGTGTAACTTTGGCAACAGTTCATGTTAATTCAGTTCTCTGCGTGGTACTTCAGAGCTGACATGATCTTCTATATATTAGAGAATTTTTAGCAGATCTGTTAGCTTCGACAGCCAAATACTTCTGTTTTCCTCTGTACATTAATTTCTTAAATTCCTCAGTTCTTTAAATCTCTTCCTCAAATGTGTTAAGTTTCTTCTGTTCTTTAATTTCTTCTTCCCAATGCCAAAAATATTGCCATTGGTTAACATGACCATTTACTCCAAGGAAGTTTAAAGTATAGTTAGTTGTCCAAGAGTCATATTCTTACCATTTTTTCTCTGCTTCATTATAAGCTTCTCAACAAAATATAGCAACATATATAACATAAGAATACTGTAAGCCTTTCCAATGGTCCTTTCATTTATCTTTATTTTAAACAGATGTCAATAGAACACATCTTCTTTTTGGAAATTGAAAGGACTACAGTTTAATTCTTTTCATAAACAATGATAGCCACCTAGAAACAACACCACTATGTAGAACTTACCTGTGTTATACAGCTAGACTATTCAATAAATACAATTTGATACGTAAATAAATCTGTTATTTATGTGAGATGTGGTAAATGAAAAATGTCTTTATCATCTAACAACAATGAAAAATGTCATTTTTTGCAAAGCCAACATTAATTAGTCTTAAATCAAACCTACATTTCACAAGACACAATAAACTTCCTCAGAAAAACATTGCTTGAGACTTTTCTTGTATGTCTTTGCTTCCAAAGGACAGCCTAGAGAGGTCTCACTGGAGCCATAGGAATCCCCGGTTCAGAACTTGGGATCTAGGACTCTGGGTTTCAAGGCTACTAACCTGTATCCCTCTCCTCTGTGAAAGGAGTCCAAAATACCAAGTTTCTTGCACAAGAGTTGTGCAACATTATGTGATGTTGCTGTGCTGTAGCTATGGGATTTAGAAGTGTGGGAATTGTAAATCCCACCATGAATTAGCTAGAAACTAGGCAATTTCCTGTCAGAAATCCATGTGTTAGATATGTCAGAGCCATCTCCTTGTTTTCTTTACAAGTCCATGAAAACAGAAGACTGTTCAGCAAGATGTTTTGACTTAAATTAGTTAGATTTTTTTCATTTAAAAATGCTTTTTGAGAAAATTACAGCAGGTGATGTCTAGAATAGTTTCTGTACTTCCCTTACATATTGATAATGTGAAATAAACTCCTCAAATTATGTGTTTTTTAAGATGAGGCTTTGAGCAACCTGGTCTAGTGGAAAGGTGTCCCTGCCTGTGGCAGGGGGGTTGGAACTAGATGATCTTTAAGGTCCCTTCCAACCAAAACCATTCTATGATTCTATGATTCTGTGATGTTTGATAAGTTTGTGAAAGGGAGTATACGCTGTGGTCTCTTACCTCCTTTTATTCTTAATATCTTTTCGTCAGAGGCTCAAATCTATCCTGTTAAACTTTGGGCATTCACAAAATTACTGTCGAGGTTGGAAGGCACCACAGAAGATCATCTAGTCCAATCTCCATGCTCAAAATGGGGCCAACTAGAAAAGGTTGTTCAGGACCATGTCTAGTCAGGTTTTGAACATCTCTGAGGACAGAAACACCACAACCTCTCTGGGCAACCTGTTCCAGTGTTTGAACACCCTCACCATAAAAAAAAGTTTTTTATTATGTTTAAATGGAATTTATTGTATTTCAATTTTTTCCCATTGCCTCTTCTCCTGTCACTGGGCACCACTGAGAAGAATCTGGCTCCATTTTCCCTACTCCCCCCATCAGGTATTTGTACACATTGGTAAGATCCTCCTGAGCCTTCTCTTCTCCAGGCTGAACAGTCCCAGCTGTCTCCACCTTCCCTCATTTGTCAGATGCTCCAGACCCTTAATCATCTTTGTATCCCTTTGCTGGACTCACTCCAGAGGTCCATATCTGTCTTGTACTTAAGAGTCCAGGCCTGGACCCAGCACTCCAGATGTGTCTCACCAGGGTTAAGCAGATGAGGACGATCATGCCCCTCTGCTTGCTGGCAACATTCTTCCTAATGCAGCCCAGTGTTCTGTTGGCTTTCTTTGCTGTGAAAGTCCGAAACACTTCAGCTAGGGCTCCTTCAGTGCTGTTTCATTGGTTATGAGTCCTGTCTTCTCCACATCACACTGTATACTTTGCTTGTCAACCTAGTTCACCACTTTCTCACTTGACTGTGTGTCATCCTCTTCCTCCTGTACTGTTCCTTATTTGAAGTTCTCCTCATGAGGTTGGCCCACCAGTTAGCAGAAATACTTCTTCCCTGCCTAGACAGGCAGATCCTGTCTCTTCCTAACAGTCCTCGGTCCTCAAAGAAAGAGGGTTCCACAGTCATAAAAAACAATCCTCTGCTGTTGACATCAGCTGTGCAAAGAGTTGCTGACCCACAGCATCCATCCATTTTTCTCTATCACTGCCACGATCAAGAAGAAAACCATCAGGGGCCCCATGCCCTTCACCCTCACCCCCAATGTCCTGTAGTCATGTTTGATGTGTTCCAGGTCTCCCCTGGCAGTTTCATTGGTACCCACATGGAAGAGTAGCAGAGCATAGTAGTCTGAGGGCCAGACAAGCCTCAGCAGTCTTTTCACAGCATCCCAGATTCAAGGCCCTGGCAAGCAGCAAAACTCCCTAGACAACAAGTCAGGTCAGCAGATGGGGGCCTCCATCCCCTGCAGCAGAGAGTCTCCCACTTGTGTCACTTGCCTTCCTCCTGCAAAGTCTGCTGACTTCTCACTTCAGCTCTATTACTCGGTGACACATAATCCTGTACAACACACACCTCCTGCAGCTGAAACCATCTCTTGCTGCCCCAGGCACCACTGCAGCCCTAGACCTGCAGAGTTCACTCAGGAGCTCAGTTTGAAACAAGGCCCCTGATGTTACAGGGAAAGTTGCTCCAGTTGGTGCTGGGGACTGTGCCATGGCACATCACCCCATTGTGGAGTCCAGCAATGCTGTTTCCAGCAGAGCTACTGGCCCCTTCTGCACACCCCTTTGCACAAAATGCCACAGACTATTGCGTCCAGTGGGTGTGCTCCGCAAGCTGAACTCTAGGCAATTTTAAATAAGATGCCCAAGTTAGGAGCCTAATTATCTTAGCCTATATCTACAAGCCATTCAAGAAATACAGAACCCCAACTGGCAATTCGTCCAACCTAAACTTCTGGTGGTCCTTCCATTCCCAAATGGATGCGGTCCCCTGGACTGTAGAAGAATTCTAGAGGAATTAGTCTGCTAACTTTGGGTCTTCATTTGGTTACTAAAATGCATGAGCACAAATCCTGTGTGTCTTGAAAGCATCCTTTTAATTGTTCAAAATGGAGGTCTGCTAGCCAAAACCATCTTTTCCACCCTCTCACTGATGTGACGGGATGTTGTATTAGCAGACTTGACTTGTACATCTGAAATTGGAATTATTTGCACACACATAACATTTTGTGCCCATGGATAGACATACATAGCTCCACTCCAGTACATTAATTTCTCTGAGAGAATATTTTATATAGATAATTTTTATATATGTGTCATAAATAAAGAGTAAATTAAATCTATCTGCCTGATCTGAGGTAGGCTTCTGTAAACTCCCATAAATTTTGTCTGTGTTTTTAAATTAATCCCATAATTTGCTATTACTTTGAAACGTTAGAGCAGCTTGACAATTGGCCACTCTATGATAGGGCTGTTACTGTTCTCTGCAGCTCCCATTCTCATTTTTCTGAACTAAATATCCAACGTAGCAGTTTTGAAATAATCATCTCTTTTAAACTCATTTGTACACTGATAATCTGGCATGTGATAAACCGATTACTTGTAAACCAAGAATATATAAAAAGCCAGCAAGATGAAGACAGTTTCTTAAAATGTACCTAGATAATATTTCTCCTTCTATGTAAAAATGAGAAATGAATGTTGAAGATAGATAGAAATGCTAATATAAAACTAAGATAAAAGTTGATTAATTGTAGTGCTTTTAGAAGTGTACAACAAACTCGCTAAACAGTTTCACCCCAGAAAGACCCAGTTTCACTATTTGCATTCAAGTACCATAACTAATTTTAGACTCGCATATAATGGTATTGTACAGAAATAGGGAGCATCTTCACTTTTATTCACTGAAATACTTGTCACCCTCGCGCCCACCACCACCACCAAAACTCCTAAATCTGTCACTCTGAGGATGGTTTACCTAACAAGGTTAATCTACATAAAATTAATTTCATCGGATTTCGTTTAATATGAATGGGTTGCTTATTTCTATCCCTGTTTTCAGGTTCTGGAACACATTGCCTTTGATATGTGGATCCTGGAAGCAACTTCAGAAGCTACAGCAAACTCGGATACAAGTTAAAACAGCCTAAAGCTAGGATAGCGAGTAATCTGGAAAGATACATTCTGTGCTATGATAACATCTACTATACAAGTCTAGATATTGTAAGGAATATTTGAATATTTACCCCTACTGATGGGAAATGGAACAGCTAAAGAAGAATGATTATATTAGAATTCAAGAAATGGCATTGTATGGCACATTTTATGAAATTAATTACAAACCCTAATGTGACGTATTGGTTTCGAGGCTTAACTTGAGTTATTTGTATCTTTAATTATTATCCTTTGACGTAAAACCATGATGCAACATGTTTCTACAAAGTGTTAGTTTTTAAACAAATTCTGCTATTAAGATATTATTTCTCAAGTTTTTAGTATTTCTGAGTATTCATAGACTTGAAGTTTGTGTACTGAGAAAAATATTTAAAAAAATCAGATTTGAGAGACCAGAAAATTGAGAGGCATCATAACTAAACTACAGCCCTTGAAGCCTGACCACCAAACGAGGAGTATGTCTCCTTGAACCTGTAAATCTCACTTCATCTAGTATCCTTATAAATACATGCACTTCTCCAGATCAAGGATCAGAGAAGACTTACAAGGTCTGCCTGTTCTGCAGCTGTGGAAACCTATCTTTTATGTAGCCTTTCAACTGAGCTATGAAGAAACTCAGCAGTTGCAGTGCTCTGGGGTCCTTGGGCTTCTTTGTCGTTTTCTGGAAGTTCACAGAAGTTCATGTTTTCATGATATGCTATAGGTCCCAAAAAGTTAATGAAAAACTTTTTTGGTGAATTGCATGTTAGAGAGAGAGTGAATCTTCATTTGAGTACTGTGTCACAAACACCTTCTTTTAACTGCTTTTTACCTTAAAGATTCAAGTTTTTAAATCCAAAACTCACGGACAATCTCAGCTTCTGGCATGAAAAGTCCTAAGGCATAAGATAGTTTTACAAGCATAAGATTACAAGCGTAAGAGATGCTGATAAGAGCCTGAAACAACATTGTTGCCACCACTAGATATTTCATTCTAATCTTTTTAATTTAGTTTATTTTTAAATCTCAGATTCTTGCAAATATATTAAACTTTACTTAAAAATATCTCTCTCAAGATTACTCAGAAAAATCTGAAATTATGAGGCCTAAAGCTCAAAAATAGTTTTAAAAATCCATTTAAAAATTATGGTGTTTGATCTAAAAATAATTTTTAATTCTTTAATCTTTTAATACCATCAATTCTTACCTCACAATACTGGAATATTAACACTCACAATAATAAAAACTGTTGCGATTTTTTTTGCACTTGAAAATTACATTTTCATTTAGTCCTCATAGTGAACTTCTTTTTATTTCGCTTCTAAAGTTAAAAGTTATAGCTGACATATATTTGGTTGATTTATTTTACGTATCTTTACAAAGTGGGTACCACAGGAATATATTTTAATATATTAACTATTTAAAAACTAAACAGTTATTAAAAACAAAATAGGTATCAATAACTACTAACTATTTAATAATTAAATGCACTTGGAGAAAAAAAAAAAGCCCTGAATAGCAAAGACAGAACATTTACCAGACTACATCTCATTCAATGGCACTTAAATTAAGTTTTCCTTATCTTGTTTTCTATTTTTAAGTACAAACTGAAGATTAGCAGCTCAATTATTTCTAGGATGCTGCTGTCCCCGAAATCCTTATGCCCCTGGCTTCATAGCAGCCCATGGAACAGGATTGCTTTGACCTAAAGTGATGTGGGAAACAATCTTATCTTTTTCCTATCTATCTCTCAAAAAAAATCCAGAAGCTTTCCTATTACAAGCCTAGGAAAAAAAATAGACCTTTTGAAGTTTCTGAAGAACCAACAAATAAGATATCATTGTCTGTGATTTGGAACATGGATCTGATCCCTCCACATATGTAGCAAGGCTCTCACCACCTGTGAGGGTGCTTTTAGCAATGGGGAAGAAAACTCATCCACACGAAGCAGATAAGCAGGCACTTCTTTATTGCAGCGCTGGGGACACGGGGGATAGCTCCACCATACGTGTCCAACCAAACACTAAAATCCATCAGTTTTTATACATTGAGTCCCTATTACATAAGTTCTTTTACATAAAAAATGCATAGTATGCTCGCTCTTAAATTTAAACTTTACAACAATTGGTTTTGTTAATTATAACCTTATCAATATTCTTATTCTAAAACAGTCATTGGTTAGTTCTACACAGGATCACTACTCTACTGATTGGAAACTATCCCTGATATTCAAATCAGGATGGGAAGGGTAAGGGCATTTCCAAGCAGCATAACTGGTGTCCATGACGGTCTCCTTAGTTTCTTAAACAAAACATAGAAAACTCCAGTAACTTCCTGGTGAGGTTTCTCTGGTTACGTATTTCAAACCTAACAGTTACCTATTTCAAACTTAATAGTGCCTATGGTTACCTATTTCAAATCTGACTCTTCTATATGATCAAATCTTGATTACTTTATCAGAGTATTTGCAACAGTTCTATGATTAGGATCACTATAAGCAGCTATAGACCTGCATGTGAGCATCTGTTAATGGATGCTATTAAAAGCATAGCACAAAAGCAGACCAGCCATTGAACTGATTTGAATTTTTTAAGCTATGATTTTCATCAAACTTGAAACTTCTTGATACTGTCAGATGCTCAGTGAAAATGATTTCCATTTAGATTTTCTGTGAACACCGAAAAAAGTGAAGCAGCTGAAAATGAAGAGCTGGTTGGCCCTGGAGAAAAATATTAGGCACTGGAATGCACAAGGCCAAGAATCTAAGTTAGTTTCTTTGGAATGACCACCTGGATTTAGCAAAAGGTGATAGCACCAAAAATGTTTCTGAGTATTTCTGAGCTCACTGACACTGACTTTTTGCTGAAAAGATGTTGTGCAGCAAATTTCACACTGAAGATTAAAACCTAGAGAAAAGTCAGGAATTTAAAAAACAACATGGAGGGGTTATCTTTATCTTCCTTCCTTTGCCTGCAGCAGCACAGATGATGATTGACAAAATAGAGCAGATTTCAGTTAAAAGAGGATAAAATTCCAGTTACATATACCCAAGCAGTGTATCAGAATCAGATTGTCATGACATTTTTACCATACTATCTTTTTATAGTACAAAAAGTGACACTGTTGTAACAAAAAGACGACTAAACTGTACTTCATAGGCAAGTGGCTTATGCACTCCATCGGTTTTCTGGAAAAGTTCTTTCTTTTCAGTACACTAGGTAATTTAAATGACCGACTCAATTTCTAATGCACTGAGGAAGAGCAGAACCTGGAGAGGATGCATATGCTCCAAAGGAGCATTTAATAAATCTATTTAACTAAGATTAACAATGAAAAATATCTTACAAGCCAATAAAATTTAATCAAAAATATACTTTGATTAAAGAATAAAAGCACTAGCACTGTCAAATTATAAAAGAAATTAGAAAATGTAAAAGGTGTAATCAAAGATCCCATATATCTGCTTTTCAAGAGTAGAAATGACGCCAGTAAAATTTCAACTATACTACACAGAAACAAGTAACACTTACACATTGCAACATTCCCGATCTTTTCTACAAAAGATTTGCAATACACATATTCATTAACTTCTTCTTAGATTCCTATTGTATCTATATTATCTCATCTTAATGCAGACACAGTGAAGACAGGCTGCAAGTGTATTGCATATACCAAGAAGCTCCCTTCGTATTAAATAGGGAAGCATGAAAAATAGGTACCCTGAAAGGTCACCTACTCCATTGCCCCATAACATGGCAAAACACTTACACATCTGCCATGCACATGAAGAAAAAGTGCCCATGGTAGACTAACGGTATTAAAAATAAACAAGGAGACAACATACCAAGAATTAATAAAGAAAATTTAGTATTATCTCATAATAATCACTTATTTACAAAAATAGGAGTGCCAAATTTCTATTTTTCAAAAATTAATAGTCATAATCCACCAAAATTCTAAAAAATAATTCCCCAAATAACTCAGTGAGAATTATGTATGTGAAGGGGATATAGAACAGGTGTGTGAATACCTCTGGGTACTGTATAATGTTAGACAAGAACTGTAACCTGAGGTCAAGACCATATATCAAGCAAAAGAAAAAAAAATAGTCATAGCTGTCATCACAATGACTGGCAGGGTTTCTGACTTTCAGTAGTTTGGCTGCCTCGATCATACCCTGTCAGTATTGTTTAGGGTTGTTGTTTTTTTTTTTATTCTCTGCTTGCTTATTTTAAGGCAGTTGTCAGAGAGCAAAGCTAGCACAAAAGTGTTCTTATTCTCTCCTTAGACTATAACTCCACTGAATTCAGAGAGGATTGTTCCCAATTTACACCAGAGAGAGAGAAAGAAAGAACAAGCTAAAAAGGAACAGGCTTGATTGACTGCTGTGAAAATTGTTAAACATTTAGGCCTGACATAGAATAAAATTACTGAAGCTCAATCTCATGTCATTGAATTGTCAGAAACGTGCCACTAGTTTCACTGAAACTTATTTACTGATGTGCCACCAGATACAAGTTTGATGCAGCTGTTAGTGAATGAAAAGTGTCACTTATTTTTAATACGGTAACTGCAAATACAGTGCACATCCATAGGAAAAGGAATAACACGGATTGCTTTTGGATAATCCTGGCAAACAGACTTTTCATTAGCACTGCAGTGGGAAGCAACATTTAAAGCAATGGGTCTGACATTCTTCAAGAGAATAATTTCCTTTAAAACACTTAGGCAGCAGGAGTTTCCTTATCAGTGTCAAAGTGAGGGTAGGTACAGTTTAAAGTGACAGGTTTAATCATTTCTAAACACAGCCTTAACTTCCTTAGCTAAATGTTCCTCTCAGAACTGAACAGAACATTTATGCACTCCCTATGCCTAGGTTTTGTGACTGTTATTCTCTCAAGTAGCCAAATCATCAGAAATTCTCTGAAAAATTGGAGAGGATGGAGTAAAAAATTGAAACAAAATTAGCTTGCCACAGCTTTAAGTTATCTATAGTAATACCTGTACTCTCTCATCAATTTTAAAAAAATGTATGGTGGTGAGGTTACTCCAGCATTTTGAATGATGTGCATTTTCAGAATATAATAGCATATGTTTCCATTTATCAGGTTTCATTACTTGCAACTTATTGTAAGGAGAGTTAGATCTGCAGCTGTTGCCCAGACCAGGAATCTTCTTGAAGACAAAAAGCATCTTGTAAGAGAAGCTGCTAGTCTAAGAAAGGATGAGGAGTTAGACCACGGTTGCTTGGGGTGGGGGGGCAAATGAAGGTAAAATGGTGAAAGGAATCAACCAGGACTCATGGTGGAGGGGAAAATATGGGATATCTGCTCTGAAACTGCTGTATAAAACAACAATTATGTGACTTGTTAGAGGAGAGGGTGGGCTAGGAAGCACTAATGAAGATGGAGATCATTTGGGAAAGTGTGACAGTGACACTGGAGTTCTGGTTTTGCCTGTGGCCCATGCTGTTAAAGGAGAAAGGACAAATTTACCTCTGGGATAGCAGACACTATTGGGACACAGGAGACTGTTCTGCAAAACCCAAGATGTTCAATCCCTCTTCCTTCTTCCAAACACCTCTCAAACAACCTGAGCAAATGCAATTGCCCATAAGCAACATAAAGTTTGAGAAGAACCCTATGAAGCATCACAGACTGGAAAATGACATCACAGATGCCTGCTGTAAGAGCTAGTCAAAAGCAGTCAAAGATGGATCTTCTTCAGGATGCTGATGTATTGAACGTAAACTAAAGATTAAATGGTTGTTCCTAAACGTGATTTTTCTTGCAAGGATTACTTTCTAGGGATGCAGCTACTACTATTTTCCAAACCACACTTTTGACTGATGTAACAGTGACATTTCCAAAAGCAGAAGGTCAATTACTTGACATCTATATATATATTTGCAATATAAAATTCAAAAATTATTACATTAAACATTACAATGGAAAGCTTTTTGTATGCAGTATTTGTGTGAAACAACCAAAGAGATTGTTTGCCCAAGGTCTAATCTCAGGTAAGATGTTCTATAGCAGCAGAGAGCTGATTTTATAGCCTAGTACAGTATGTGAATAGTCAGTTGAGATGACAGCTGAAGCATAAAAACTTCTGGTTGAAAGCTTGTGCAATAACATCTGACTTTTTTTTTTAATTTTTTTAATTTTTTTTTTAATTGGAGCAATGTGTACCTTATACCTGAAATGACAACCTTCCTGTATCTTTTTGCCTCATCAACATCTCATTTTACATCCTGGCTGGAAGTGCTTTTTTCCTTCCTAACTTATACTTCTTAATTTCTGTCTCCTTTTGCTATATTTTTCAACTGAACTTAGTAATTGTATCATTTGGGATTTGGTTTGTACACAAAATTCTATGTAGAACATTTTATTTAATCAATTCCTAGCATTATGAAAGAAGCCCCAAACTCACTTTTAAAATAAAGTACAAGAAGGTAAACATTCTGGGTATGAAAAACCCCTAATTTAGGAAAGTCCTGAAAGCTTCTTACTATAGCTTGTTGATCAGCTGATAACAGCCTTTATCCTACTGGTCTAAAACTGTCACAAACTTTAGGCCAGACTTGATGTGCATGAACAGCCAAAAAAAATACTCTGACTAAAAATAGCTGCAAGTTTTGAAGAGCAGAAAAAGCTAGCCTAACTTGCCACTTGGGGACTTGTCTTTTAGTAAAGCTAACTGGAACTAAAATCCTCCTCAGTCTTTCTAACTATGTGAGAATCTGCTGCTGTCGTAAAATTCCTGTGTCTCTGAAGTCTCATTAACCAATTATAAATGCCAATACTTTGTGCCTTCTCTTATTTTTCTTTGGATTCTCAGCTCAGCATTGTACAAACTTGATTCAAGCTGCTGTATAATCGTGTTATAAATTCATTGCCTTTTCATTTAACGCCTTCAGTTTAATTCTCTCCTGGATGGATCTGTCAATTCAATCACACTGACTAGCCACACAAGGGCTTTATTTCTGGATTTTTAATGTGCCAGTCACGGATAGACATGAGATGCAACTGCAGTATCTCAAGTGAGCTTCTACAGTACAAACGTTCACACAACTGCAAGAGACAAACTTCATTTCATCTGGTGAGGCTTTGGTTGACATTAAGATTAAGAGCTTAACAAATGCAATGGTCTGCTCTGTTACCATTCAAGAGTTTCTTGCTTCACTATGCTATGAAAGAGAAATGAAGGACTGTGTGACTGTCTAACATTTTCTCATCTCTTGAGTGTTGTATATGACTAAAAGGCGGGTGGGGTGAGGAGATTTGGGATCAGTCATACAAAATATCCAAATCTGTACCCATAAGTACCTTGTCCTCTGGCCACTAAAGCATCTTCCTTTCAGACTGCGGCTAAAAAACATTCATTTAATCTGAACCTAATAGAAAACAGACAAAATGCTAAGTAAATTTAGCAGTAAATGAGTGCATTTGAGTATTCTGGAAAATGTTCTGTTCCTTTGTCACAGTAAATCCTTGTGTCACCATTTTTTTCTTTCTTTCTTGTTCTAGGATTTAACATCCTTATAGCTGATTTTATTTGTTTTTCACCTTTTGGGAGAACTTCCATTTTTACTTTCTACCATTGAATACCCCATTTCATCTGAAAAAATAAAATCTCTGCCATTTTTTCCTTCCTCTTTGGGGAAACAGACAAAGCAGTGTGTTTTTAAGTTGCTGATAAAGCTAAGAATATCCTATAATGCCTCCAGCGAAACGCAATAATTTAAAGGACTGGATACAATGCCTTTGGTAGAAGATGAAAACTGTATCTCCATAGGGTAAAAAAAATATTTCTGGTCTTATATGCCCGTGATTATGATGGTTATTATTAAACTGTCACAACACATCAATGGGTAAACAAGTAGCTATGCCTAGATCATATTAAGTATTGTGACAGCTGTAGATACTGCAGTAATGACTCTCCTGCGGGCAACAGAACAGATAAGAAAATTATCGAAGCTCCATGGATTTGCTACACATTTCCAGGTGATTCTGCAACAAGTTAGACAATCTTTTGCTTGCCTTAGAGATAATGCAATGCCTAAACGGCAGTCTGAGCTGTATGCTATTGAGCTTTCATCAGTAATATACTTGATTTTAATACTATTTTATAAAAAAAAAGCAAACCAAGTGGTCAGAATGAAAGTGGTTCTTCAAAGGTGATCTGTAAAGGGAGAAAAACATCTGTCTGTGTGTCTACTTTGTTTTTGATGTATAGTTTGATGGTTTTTTAATGGTGGGAGGTGGTTGCTTTGTTTACGAATAGGTTGTGTGCCTCTAAAAACATCAGGATATCAAATGCAGTTTGAAATCCTGTGTACACCAGTAGAGAGAGAAAGTACAAAGATGTGTCCCTATGCAATTAGTATTCATTCACAAGCCTTCTCAGTTCTATGTCTTTCTGCTTGCTAGCTCAGCAAACGCCGTGCAAGGAGGAAATAATGGTATGTGCCCTATATTCAAATTACTAGGGGTGATAATTTCTGAGAATGCAATCAGAAGTCACGCCCTGGAGAGCCCCAAGTAGATGAGGAGAAGACAACTTTTTTATGCTTGTCAACCAATACTGCAAAAAAGAAAAGGTCAACAATATTTGAGCCTTAGAATCTTAATTAGCTAATTACTGTTCCCACTTGTTTCAAGAAAAGATCCATAAAAGAGACAAAACACAAAAAATTAAATAAAGTGATGTGAAGCAGTGGAACAAATTCCGTTTTTGAGGGGATATTTTTAGTTTTTTAAGTGCGCTTTTGATGTGTCTTGCAAATCTACTTCTGAACTCAGTGGGATTCATTTAAATAATTTAACAGAAACTTTAAGATTTCAGTATCACTGTTTTTAAAGCTTTATATTAAACAAAATAAACACCTGAATGCATCCTTTTTTATTAAAAAACATCGGGAAGTGATTTCCCAAGTGCTATGATTTGACACACAGCTGCTGTTGAAGTGCCCTTTACCATTTTCTGCAAATTACCTAGAGGACTAGGCTGTGGATTTTATAGTCATAGTTAGTTAAAGATGCATAGAAGGATATTAGTATCTACAGCTGTTCATAGAGACATTTTGACTGAGAGAAAAAGAGAACTTTTTGATTTTTCTGCATTCAATGTCAATATATGGCACATCATGAAGGAGTATTTATTAATGAATGCTGATTCTTGAGATCATTCTTATAACAAGTTTAAGACTTTTGCACAATTTCATATTGCATATTATGAAAAAGGATTACAAGTAACTATTCTTGAACAAAGGAGGATCAGAAGTTGTAAGAGCAGACAGAAATGTCTGCAAGGTACTATTTTGTGGAAATAATGTGATTTCCACAGTATTGAAAGGTTTTGTGGAAGAAAGGGGTAAAAAGGAAATTTTTTTATTGAAAGTATCTAAATGTTGTATCTTGACTTACCTGTATTTGTATTAAATATAATATTTCCATTAATATGAAATATGCATATATTAAAGTACTTACTTGATCTTTGAGCTACATAAACATGTTTTCAGCAGCATAGTACAAAAAGCAACTCAAAGCATTTAAATTATCATGAACCAGAATACTTCGGAATTTCAATACAAAAAAATATTCAGTACAAAATTTAGAACCGTTGTTTAAAAACAAAAACAACACTTAAAATAATGGGAATGTCTTACACTTTTTAGATTATCAAGTAAAGCATGGTTGCAGCAGCTACATATACTTCATATCTCCATAGACGTAAAGAGGAAGGTATTTCACATTTTACATTAGTTTCTCAATGCTACTTGACTTGGAGAAGCTACCGCTTCTGCAACAAAAGGCCTGTTTCCACATGCCTTGCAGTAAGTAACATAAGTACCTCCGCCAGCGTTAATTGAACACTTAACATTTGCTCTTCTATGCACGAATGAGTATGCACCTGAATATGCAGTTTATTCTCTAATTTAAATGCTATTCTTTCATTGACATTCCTCAGATATTATTCTACTAGTTCATACAAATTGTCAACCTTTGCTATATGGAGACATCTCTCTCCTCTCCTCTTCTCAAACTCTACCTACAATAGGTGCACCAAGCTTGCTTCTGCAGTGCTCAACCCATTATGCTCATCCCCTTTCCTCCAGGTTTCCTCTCACGCAGCAGCAGTTCCTGCCACTCAATTCATTTGCCTCTGCTGCTACAGCTAAGTTTAATTGAATAAATGAACTTCATTATCTATGTAAATCTTTTTATTTTTTTTTCCCCCCTCAGTTAAGAAGTAAGTAATACCATTAAATCACCTGTACTATATTCATCATTCTTACAGGAGTAATGATGTACAGGGAAGAGAAGGAGTGAAAACACTGAGGCCGTGGCAAGCCTCTGAACAATTGGCCATAACCTGTGTAAGAAACACAAACCAGCAGCAGTTTTTTGCTACTGCTGCCATTTAGTAATTAATCTCTACTGCTCTCATTTTGTTACTTGATAGATTTGAACATACCAGTGCAATGACATGGGGAAATCGGAAACTCCAGGTTAGCATGTTTTACCCCTGCATCTTTTCAACTCCATCACAATGCCCCAGCAGAACACATGTAAATCAATACAGGAGTGACACTTTACTGCTCAAGGATATGAGCAATTGTGACACTCACTCCTAGGACTCCAAAGCCTCTGCAAGACCAACCACAGACTCTCAGCACTCAAGAGAATTTCAGTGCTGCTACTGCTTAGAAATCCAGTGATGGGTAGGACCATCAAGCATATGGATTTAGTTTAGATAAGCTGATATTAACTAAATACTACGTCTTCTCAGGTCCCAGTTCAAATGTAACCTACACTGGCCTTGTAAGGTTCCTTTCTAACATTTCCCCACAGGGTGAGATTATTTCCATCGTACACGGTGTTTTGAAGCAGGATCAAATCATCTGTATTTGACACAAGCCAGGATATGTCTTTCTATTGACCATGTAGGAGCTAGGCTAGATGACCTCAGCTGAGGATGTCTCTGTTTATGTAAAAATTTCTTGGCCAGTCCACCAATCTTGTTGATCGTTTCTCTAACTGAAGCCACTTCAACCCTTCCTGAGTGCTACCATCCCTTTGGGCAGGCCTTACTCCCAGGGCAGAAGGACTCCTAGCACACTGCTGGTGCTGCTGGTGCTGCTGGTGCTGCACAGGAAGGAGAGACACTTCACCCAGCACTGAACCCCTACCAGGAAATCACCTGGTCCTGTGCTCTGGGTGATGGGAATGGGGACCAAAGGTGGTACATGGGACTGGGGCATTTCTCTGCTACCACACGGAGAATGACTCAAGAGTCATTAATACAGGGGCAACGAGGAGCCAGTGGTGGTATCAGGGTGAGGAGGATGCCAGAGAGGCCACGGTCCATGCAGGGCTGGGTGCTCCCCAACAGTAGTGCTGTGCTAGGCCCATCCCTAGGCGGCTAACCCTGCATCACACAGGCCCTGCATCACACAGGCCCTGCATGACACCAGCCCAGGACCTCCTCTGACATTCTCCCTCTGGGCACTGTGGACAAGTCCTTGCAGTCAAGGGGGTGGTCACCAACCCCGGGGACCAGGGAACCCCTGCTTCAAGGGGCCTACAGGAGTATAGGCCTCAGTGTGGGCACCAGCACCAGCACCCCAGAAGGGGCTGGGGGCTCCCATACTCTCCTGAGGCACGTGTGTGACTGCTCCTGGGCCAGTTCCTCTGTTCCTCCCTGCTCCTGTGGGGATGTTGCTTCACTCCAAGCTCCATGGGTTGCTGCTCTGCACACACTGCAGCACCTCCAGGTGTGCTTGTGTGCCTGTGGTGGGAGCCAGGGCTCGACATTTCCTCTCCTGAAATCCTCTCATCTGTGTCTCCTCCTGCCACCGATGTCTTCAAACTCATAAGATCTCCCATCTCAAGGATGAAAATGCACAGAAATGTTAATCTGGATCCTACCCAACTGTGCCAGACTGGTTGCAATCAGTATTTGTCCTGACACATGGCTATATGAGGACATCTGTTGAAAATTTTACCTAACCAGTAGAAAGATTTTGCCCCAGCATGGCTTAGGTCTCTGCCTAAGATGCCTACGGGAAGCAAACAGATTTCTGTCTGCGAAGAAAGTGATCAGGCCCAGGACTGGCCATTGCTAACCTGTGCTTGGGATTGCTTCATGCTGATGGATTATAGAGGAGAAAAGTGACTGGCAGCTGAACAGGATGCAGTGTGGGGCGCTTAGAAAAGGAGCTGTCAGAGGTGCTGCAAGGTTGTGGGCTGCAAGGAGTGCTGTGCCAAAAGCTGGCTGCCTCACGAGGCGTTGAACAAGAAAAGAAGAGCTCCAAAACTCAGATTAGCCTGAAGTGGTGACATTCATCAGAATATACAATAAAGGTCTTTCAGTAGTGCTTTTCCAGCATGTTTAAAACTGTCAGAAAGTGTATGGAAAAGCTGGACTGTATTTCTTGACTGTATCAGTCAAGTGAGGGAGGAATGTGAAACAATCTTGCAGCTGTGTAGATGGCAGTGCTCTTATACAAAAGCAGTGACACCTCATCTCAAAATTAAGAACACACACTTTCATGCCTGAGGGTTTAGATGGAAAAGCAGCACTCTATATACATCTTTGCCTTCTGAAGAGGTGAAAGGAAGCTCATGAAGCTGACACAGCTGACACAACAGAAGTGTGTTATTCATTGTTTTCTTTTCTAGGCCAGAAAGAAGGCAACATTCATACTATCAGAAAGATACAGAGCAAAATAATTCTGTATCATTATGGTTGAGATACTCACCTATGTATAGGTGCTCATTTTCTATTAAAGCATTACCAGGCTAAAGCAACAATAGTCCTGGGAAACCAGGACTCATCTACTAGGTGTCCTAGTCACTGAACTGCAAGATAGACCATTCATCTCCTGAGTCACGTGATTCTCCACTACAGAAGTTATGTACCGTCTTCATTTGGAAAAATAAAGGCACACTAATGGCATTTTCAGGCAGCTCTATCTGAAAAGCTTGTGCTAGGTATGCTTTGAATTAATTCATTTGATGCTCTCAGGAGACTTAGGCTTCATTCCACTTGGTTCCTGGATTTCGGCGTCAGAAAAGGCATCTCATTGCTCACATCAAGGCAGTTAAGGGCAAGCAAAGAAAATTGTTAGCTTCCAGAGAATATACAAAAGGTGACAATAAGATGCCTACAAATTTTGGATACTTGCAATGATTTTTTTAAAAGATTTTTTTTTAGATGGCTTTTTGGATGTACGTGCTTAAAGCCAATGTATGTTCTGTTGAACATAGGTTTCAACCTATGTTGAAACCATAGGTTGACTGTGGCTTCTCCTTTCTGAAGGCATCTATAATTCTGTACATTAAACATCTTCTTCACTGATTGTGCATTACATATACATGGAAAAATATATTTAGGAGATGTGACTTCATAGACCTAAGTTATTATAAAGCAAGCCTACAAATACAATTATATAGTGCCTGCTACAAGTGATTATAATACCATACAGGAAATAAGTGTAATTTACCAAGAAAATAAAATCAAGGATTTATTAAGAGTCACTTTTTTAATAAATATGGAAACTAAAAGTCTAGATTATACTTTTGGCTTTACTATGTGACTGACTGTACAGCTGGTGTAGAATAGCACCTTGCATAATGCAGAAAGCATAACATTACTTACATTCCCATCAGTAAATGACAGATTTTGATGTATGCAATATTGCCTAAATATTACATGATTAGAATAAATATTAATATATCACAATTGGGTAACTGTTAACATATTTTTATGGGTAATAAATCAATGTAATTAAGTATTTACAACTTTTATCTTATATCATACCATGATGAAACACTGGATTTTAGTCCTGATCTATTTATACTTCATATGTGCAGGTCTCAACCAGAAGATACTAGTTGCTAACACTGCCATCCAGCTACACTTCAATCAGATCACTTGTTTCCTCCCCTGCTGCCCTGTTCAAGGGGATCAAGTCCCAGTATTATCTGAATAGAGATAGATGCTACTATATGTTCACCCTGCTAAATTGACTCTACTCTTACTGCTAAGTAATGGATTATTCTGACTTCTGATTTAAAGGATCCTCAAGTGTAGGCTTGAAGGTTTACTAGTATATGCAGGAGATGTATCACGGATCATGCTGAGGTTTCTGACTATGTTTTACATGAAAGTGAAGTTTAGGAAATGGTAGATCATCTTTACATAGGCTTGATTTACATCATAGACTGTTATGTTGTCCTGTATGCACTCTTTCTACTTTATTCACAGGTGGAATTAGTCCCCATTGCTCATGAAGACCCCATAATACAACCACATGTGATCCTGTCACAGTCAGGCCAAGAGTGATTTAATTGGATCTTTTGTAATATTTAATAACTTAGGGCTGAAACTATAACCTCAACTGAACTTCTAAATTTGGTTTTAAATGTTTTTAAATTTGTCTGTAAAAGTTGTGATTGTTTCAGTTCTGCATCAGAAACTGCCATTGAAATATATGGCATACTTTTAAGTAACATAAGTCAGTTCACTTGACTAAGCTATTCAGGTTTTCTGGATGACACTGTGTAGTTACTCTTAAATTGTATAGCTGAGCTGGGAAAATCTAATTTACTTTAAAATGCCCAAAACATAAAGATAAAAGTCAAATTAACAAAAAGGTACTTTTAACCTTCTCTCAGAAATGCTACTGATACTGAATTAAAAGTCCTTTAGCTTGGATTTTGTTTTTCATCTTTCTTCATATTAGTTTCTGCCTTCTATGGTTCTCAGCATGATTCAGAGTAAGAACAGTTGCTCATTAAGTTGTAATGTATTGCTGTCTTCACTCATACACTACTGCTATTAGCTTTGAAGTGCAGAATCAAACATGGAAACTCAAACTGCTTGTTAGTCATAACAAGTATAAACTATATCAAATCAAGACGTTAGCGTACAGAAGGTAAAAGAATTACATTACCACATTAACTTCAGCTTGGTACAGACTAGGACTATAAAATGAAACAGAAGTTGACTCAAATTTTCTTATTTATAGGTAGTTACTATTTGTAACTATTCTAGATAAACATTTCTGCAATGTCCTGTTCATTCATGAGACATGCTGAAGGCATAAGAATTCATCTGTATGAGGTGATCAGTAGTTGACTCTGAAGATGACTTTGTTATACACCTATATGTCATTATGTATTTTATTTGGCTAATACATAATACACATTCCTACTTTTTACTTAGCATTTTATAAAACAGTTAATATAAAATTCACATAAAACAAGAAGTAGCTATCACTGTCTAGAATGACAACATACAGCAAGTAATTTGTACTCCTATAGTAATTGGATGTGAAATATAATGAGTCCAGAATTTGTCTTAAGCCTGTTTTTAAGGTGACATAACTAAGCATGTGATAAGTCAAAAACGTAGCTGCTGTAAAGTTACAAGTTTTGACAACTTTCTGAAATGCTGTCTCCGAACCCCTATATCACCCCTACATCAGATTAAAGACCCTGGAATGTTCCTCTGATCTTGGACTTATAACAAGTACCTTATAGTACAGTGGGTTATAGCAGGATGATAGATTGCTGCATTTGTCCTGCATATTAAATTTGCTGATTATCTATGATCCAATATATTTCAGCTTCTGACCATCTGTTAGAAAAAGCTTGGAAGCTTCATTATTAGGTAATTGTTTCATAATTATTCTGAGAAGATGTCTAATGTAAATTTTCTCATTTAAATTATGTTATAATTTATTGAAGAAGTTTTTAATCTACTTGCTTTTTGCCTAATTGTTTTCAGCCAACATCTGCCACGTATGAAAAGCTAAAAAATATATATAAAGCCTCATATGCATCAGAGTTCTTCCCAGTATTCAGTAAGCACAGTGAATGTCCAGTAACAGTTGGTGTCCACACAGAAAAAGACACTAACCATATTGAATACCCTCTTCCAGCTGTTGATGAAGAGATATAGCCTAGGGAGCTGTTTACAAACGTATTGGGCTATTTTACCATCTGGTATTTACTGACTCTGGGTGCAGTCCTGCTTGTAGTCATGTGATTCATCCAAATTAAGTCTACAGGAACTAATTCCAGAGGCATAGCTGGGATCAATGTTAGTCAAATGGTGAGAATTTGAGGCTCTTTAAAGAAACCTATAGGTATGAAATTTTCAAACTTAACAGAAAGAGTCAAGTTTCTTTCAGCATTATCTTTTCTGAAGTTAAACACTTTTTTCCCTCCCTGTGAGACATTTGATCTTCTTGCTCCAAAGGAAAAATTCTTATTGCTTAAAGCTTTCAGTCTTTGGCTAAACATTCACTCTGCAAATGGAACCATTCACTATTTATTTAAAATGAGTTAAAAAATTTCTTCTAATAAAATCTTCCTGTCAAAAGGGTCAGAAGATAAGAAGAGAACTGCTGAAGAACGTGAAGAAAGTATGCACATTTAACCTAACTTGACTACATATATGACATTTTAGAAACCACCTTCAGTATTCTAAAACAGGCAGTGGCTTCAACTACTTAGAAAAAAATTAAACATAAAAAAAATAAATTAGAAGGACAAGAATTATGTAAGGGTATGTGAAAACCATTTTTTTTCTAAGTAGAATGGGTACCTGAGTACTTCAACATTTTTATATGCCGGAGATATTTCACTTTTAGTGTGTTATACAAGATGTAGCAAGAAGCACATGGAGGAAACAGATGAATGCTGGGGTAAAATAAGAAAGGCTAATATATTCCTGTAAGCAATATGAGATGGATATAAGTAGTTGGCTTTGGAGTGCAAACGATAGTTATAAATAAAATATGGTATGTTGTGGAAGTTAAAAAAGAAGTGAATTCAAAGCAACGCTTCTTGTTTTTCTGAAATCATCCAAGATAGTGAGCTGGCATGGTCCATATGTGTGTTGGAAGTGTTGGACAGATAGTTCGTTACAAAGGTGATAGAAAGTTGATGAATACTGAAAGGGAGACTCAAAACTAGAAGTTTTATAATGTGGCAGATAGAAAAGGAATACCATTTTTTGTTGTAGAATGGGGAAATAGGAATATTTGTAAGGAATTAGTGACAGTATTGTTTCTGAACATCATTTGGCTAATGCTAATATTTTTGCTAGTCATACTGTTATGTTCAGAGACTCTTAAGAACAGAAGGAATGAATACTATACTACTCTGATTTTCTGTATAAAATAGATTAGGCTCTACGAATCTATAACACCACTGTGAAAACCAAAAATGACTGGGAGAAAAATTCTGAGAATTTCACAGGACAACTTGGAGCTGGGAACCATGGGAACCATGCTATCTTGTGAGTGCATACATAGTTTAAGATATTGTCCCCTCTATTTTCACCCTGAATCAAGCTTTGTATGGCAGGTTTAGTTCTTTTGTGCTACTACTTACTAAATTCCAAGAGACATCAGCTGTCAAAAATCTTTCCTCTATTAGAAGTGCTTATGGGCTGTAATCAAGATATAGATCTTGGTCATTTCTCTGTATTAAACTAAAGAGGAAACTAAAGAGGCTGAATCTCTTAAACAGTTTGCCTAAAGGTATTTTCCCCACAACTACAGTTCCTCTAATGTTGCTTTTAATTCTGAAGCCTGAACATTGAGTCCACTCCATAACTCAGTGTTCCAACAAAGGTATCCATATTTTCTCAGGGAGAAATCCTTGCTGTGATCCTGCATCTAGTCTTTCTCTGCTTCCAGCGTTGCACTAGCTACTTGAATGAGAGCAAACAGCTTAGAAGATAACAGATGCAATAAATTGTGCCTCGTAGACTCTCTCAAGCTACACCCATTGAACTTTTGCAGGTTTGTTTTTCAGCCTTTTTGGTAAAGATTTCCCTAACAAACAAATTAAATGTTAAGCTTTCAACAGCAGTACTTCTGGGTGTCTTGAGTTCTCTGGAAATATAAGTATGCAGCCTTTATTAGATTTGAAATATATGTTGAATCAATTTCTAAAGTAAAGTTTAATCTCCTTAAACACAAAAAAGTAATACAAATCATCTTCGTTCTCATACAAATCATCTTTATTCTTATAAGGGCTTGTAACAAAAATAATTGCATATGGGGTAGGAATTTCTCTTTACTACTCGTAAGTTACCAACTGTTTCTGTCACCTTAAGGGACAAATTGTGCCCATTCCTTCAGTTGCTACTAGGGTAGAACTGAACTTATAAATATGTATGGACATGTGCCACGTATGGTCATGAGCATCATAACTTCTGAGTATACAGTATTTTGTTATTTGCTATACAAATGCATTAGTTTGGACAGAACCACAAGTAAATCCCCACTATATGTCTATAAGCACCTTCAAAACAAAATTCCTTTTGGAGAACAAAATACATTTGTTTGAAACTAAAGACAGGAAAGAGGTGGTTCTAAACTAGTAAATTTCCTACAGATGAAATGATAATTTTCATTTAGTTGTCTGGCAGTCTTGCAGGTTCCTAGTGAGGCGCTTTTATGCCAATAGAAAGGTTAGAATTAGAATTAAATTAGAATTAGGACTATATAATTAGTTAGGACAAAAACGAGAGTATTAGATTTCATGAGGAAACTTTCTTCATGGGTCATTAATATAACTTCAAGGCGAGGTTCATACTGGAACTGACAATGGCCTTTCTAATTGTAGAGTTTCTATATGTGCCCAATTAAAACCTCTTTTCTACCACACTATCATCTGACACATCTATTATTAATAAAACATGGAGGGAATATTGCCAGTTTACCAGTGTGATAACAGTCACACAAATCCTGTCATAGTAGAAACTGGGAAGAAAAGATGTGCTAATAATTAAAGTATTGTTTTTAGGATCATATACACAGTCGGTGCAAATTCAGCTGACAAATTTGGCAAATATGCCTTGGTCTCCAGCTCTCTTTAATAATCAATATCATGTTATTTGTCCTTGTAACTTGGAAGTCTCATGAGGTCCCAGTAATGTTTTAAGGTTAAAGCAAAACTATGTGCTAAAACTTCATTTTTATTTCAGACCAATTGGAGGACTATAGCTTTTTGGCCATCAAAACAGACCTCTCTTTCATATGAGGAAAAAGTTGGGAAGTACAAAGTATTGTACTGTTGTTTAAAGATGAAAGACTGAACATCAGAAGGACTAAAAGCCAAATTTTGTGAGGACCATAAGCATGTGCTTAAGAAAAATATTTTGAACAGAGCCCAAATGACTTTCTGACACTTGTGACAAGCCTGTAAACAGAACCCTGGCTTGTTCCAGTCCAGCATCTTTTATACAGAAACACTTTCCTATGCCCATGAAGCAAGCACTACAGTCATCTAATAATTGTTTAAATCACTGAATCTATATTAAGCCAGCTTTTGAAGTCTTGTGTATTTAGTACTCTAACTAAATATATAGGACATACTAAATTTAGACACTAAATAGCACCTGTTTGTTCCATCATGCACCACTCATTCCTGCTTTCTCACTTCAGAGCACTTCAGTCATCCCAAGCATAGTCTGACAAAAACTCCTTCATGCAAACGTACATATTCTGTCTCTCATTTTAAGATATCTCCACCTTTTCATCCGTGGATTTAAAAATAACCAGCATTTATATTTGTGAGTCACACTGAAAACCAATGCAGCAGCTTCCCCTGCTGGCTATTGAGAAAACGAACTAACAGACATTCCTCACCTTGCCTGGCATCAGCCCTGCTGTCGCTACACAAACGCACAGAATTAAGTCAGAGCGAGCTAAGTGAGGCTGGTCACATGTCAGCATTTTATTCACAGGGTAACAGTTCGTCAGTGAGTGCTGAGATGCTTAGTACTTGTCAGAAGAAAAGAAACAAATATGCCAGTTGGAATGCTGTTTAGAACTGCTCTGAGGAATTCTGTACAGTTGCAGCCATTTTAATACATTGGCTACACTTGCAGGAACATTTTAGTCTGCCAGTACATGCAAGTGTATTTTAGCTGTGTATGTGACTAGTTATAACAGACCTGCTTCCTTCTTTTAGGGCCAAAGACATTGTGCTAAAGCAACTAAAAATGTCTGTATGCATTTTTTATGCTTTGTTTCATCAACAAAATCAATCTAACTCCTTTTCAGAGTAATTTTTCGTATCAAATTATGTACTTCCTACCAAAATCAATGGGAATCATACAACACTCTCTACTGTAGAACTTGGAAAGTGTCATTGTACCCGTACATGGATAAGCTTTGACATTGCTGTCTGCAGGACAATACCCTCTCAACTATTCTGTCTTCTGTAATAAAGCACATAGCAAATCACCTGCAGGGCAAAAGATAATGGACCCAATGGCGCAAATTGTGATGGTCAAGACTTTCTAATTTAGCTTAATGGAAAACCGCAGGACCTTAGCAGCCCACAGGAAAGGCACTGCATAATATCGCACCCAAGGTCAGGCCAAACATTTCAGATAGACTGGGGATTCAGTTGCTATGAAATTTTTGAAGCTTTCTGTAATCATATAATCAGCTGTTTATTTCTAGTCACTAGGCTAGTAATTGATCATGATTATTCTACAGGGTCATGCAGTGTCCACTTTAATCAGATGATTACCAGAAAGCTTTTACTATTAAATTTTATGTTTATTGGTATATCTTTATGACCCCATTCATTTAAAGCTGCAGAAGATGAGGAGGGAAATGACAGAGCCAGTTATCTGAGTTTCCTGCTGATAAAGTAAAACTATGGAGAAAATTGAATTTTTCTATTTTTTTAAAATATCATTTTTCCTTTACAATGCTGAACTCCTCTGATGCCTTGTTGCTGGGAATACTATTTCAAAGCCACTTTGAAAGCAGGAAGGTCCTTGTATTCCCCTCCATCAGCCAAAAGCAATGAAGCATTACAATTCTCTGCCCATTCTATTAATAGACTTGCAACTGAAGCAGAAGAAATTCAAGGACTTTTCTTTCCTGACACGTTTTACAATATCTCTCAGCAGCATAGCACAAATTAAGGTGCAAAGCTTACATGTCTTTTTTGATGAACTAAAGCATTTGTTTAAGAAGCTGAAAATTAATTACATATATTTCCTAATTCCTTTGGTAATGTCTAAGAGTAACATGGTCTCAACCATTGCAGCACTTCCATGGTGCACTAAGTATCTCATTCAGCATTCAGTGCCAGAAAAAGTAATGGAACAGTTATTTTCCACAAAGCTAATGTGGTCATGTTCACACCTAAGTGAAGGGATTTTCTTCTGCAAGAACAAGTAGAGTCAAATGTTAAGGTATGGATATGATCACAGAACATAGCCTGAGAAAACAGAAACAGTGGTGGCTTGCCAACAAAAAATCTAGTAAAACACATTTCCTGGTTTTGTTAGATATCTTTTCTTACATATTCTAAGGTCTATATTTCCTGTCCATGTATTAGATACATTTATCTATGCTTGTGATACTGATTACAACTTTTTATATTAGAAGTATTTCCTGTGATATGCAGAAGCTCCATCCAGGACCTCACTGTAATCTTGTATACAGCCCAAAATACCCCTGACACATTGTGGTCTGTTTTGCTTTTTGCCACATCTATTTTTCCCACGACTGAAGTCAGTATCTGCATTTGTTCACAGAAATTGAGCAAATAAGTATGCTTTATATGGCAGACAGTTTTAGGAGTTTTTTCTATTTTTCCTTCTAGTTAGACATGCATTAGTTACAGATAGATTTTGGGGCAATATTTCAGATGATTCCAGAGATTCTTACTGGTTTCCAGTATCCCAAAGGTTTGAAAAGCTGTGTTGTTTTGTTATTAATGCTATAGATAAAATGTCAGATGAATATCCAATTCTGAAACTGGACTAAGTAAACACATTTTTATTTAGGCTTGGGTGATCCGTGTTTCTGTGAAGATACTGATTTTAGCAATCATCTGAATGAAATTTGTAGGAATGAATACAGTTGCTGGAGGAAATAACTTCGAGAAGGTACCAAGAGACCAGTTTATAAACATGCTTAAATCCCAGCTTATATTTCAATATCTCTGCAAATATTTCTGCTTAACAATAAGCCATTTTAATTACACAACAAAGCAGTCTCCCCACAGTGCTACTTAACATATGACAAGCTGACATTTCATTGAATTCAAATCAGGACTTTCTCTCTTGGTGGTATCCTTTTATACATTAATTTGTTTTCTTTAAGCATCTAGGATACAGTAAACATTTAAGATAAATGAAGTTCTGCAAGGTCTCTAGAAAGTGTCTGAATTTACAGCAACATCATTACAGTGATGGCATAGACAGGTTTATACATTGTTTTTTTTCACTTTGGAAAATGATCCCTCCACTTTTGTTCAGAAAAGAAAGAACAAAGTATGTTAATACATATTTTCTTGTCTTAAACAGTATGTATGTAGTTAAACATACATACTTTAACTTGTGTCTCTGTTATCAGTTAAGCAAATTTACCTTTGTCAGTAAATTAAATATATTACACAGTACACTAACAGTTCACTTGCACTTAAGGACCCTTGTCAGCTAGAGTCAGTCTTTAAATAAAAATCTGGCCTTGGATACACAGTTCTCTCTTCTTGACAATACATTAGGAACTTGACAATGACACTATATGGATGTAACTGTAGACAAAATTTAACTCCAAAGAGATAGGATGAGTTTAGGGAAGTTAACTCCTATTAAAATTAATGAACGTTGTGTGGCTAAATCCCCAGTTGAGGTTTGAAGAGTTCAATCACAATTCAAGTACCTGATGGGAAAGCAGCAATCTTGCCCTCCATTAAATCAGCAAAAGGTCATGGCCTCTGTATGTTATTAGTATTCGGACAAATAGGCCTACTGAAACCTACCTCTTCACATACCAAGCATTCCCTCTTTCAGCTCCACATTCCTATTTCAGTATGCTTTCAGCAAGCACAGCTGCCAAGACTCCTGCTCCTGTCCAAATAGTTAGAGATGTAACAGCGGGACAGCAGTGAATGTCAAATCTCTGGAATAGTTGGGACAGAACAAATGAGATGTGCAAAGTAAGGCTGAGCAAGATTGTTAACATCTTCTAACGTCTGAGCCACAGATGAGAATATAAAATGAATAAAGAAAAGAAATTAATTAAAAAAAAAAAAAAAAAAGAACCAAGAAAAAAGTACAGCTAAGTAGGAAAGAAAAAAAAAAAGCTGAAAAATTATTTCAGTGAACAGTATTCAGGCTGGCTGACACTTTCTTACTTGTAACATGAGGCAACTGGTCTGACAGAGAGAGGAAAACAAATAGTAAATAAAGGCAGAAAACTCCAGAACCCAGCCCAGAGCAGAAAATAGCCACCTCTGGAAGGGGAAAGTAAGACAGAAAATGTCTTTGAGAACCATAAGCCCACACTAATCATCACCTGAACCTGGTGAATGCCAAGAGAGTTCTGGTGACCAATGCGGATCACAGGCAAATGCTATTGGACTTCAGATTAAATCACAGAATCGCAGAACTGTTGAGGTTGGAAAGGACCTCTGGAGGTCGTCTTGTCCAATGCCCTGTTCAAGCAGGACCACCTACAGGGCTATGTCCAGACAGCAAACGACAGTAAATTATAAGATAAATAGCAAAGAGAAAGGAAAGTTGGAGTAAAAGTTGCATTTCTTTAGGTCCTCCCTCATTTTATGCATTTTGGACCTCATCAGATATAAACAATTTTCTTTACAAGACTTTGAGTTGCACAAGTATTTACAAGTCCACTGAATTTTAAGGGACTCAGAATTTAAAACTCTCCATCCCTTAGAACTAAGCCAAGTTACCCACATCACAAACAAGTTCTCTCTCCTGTCTTGCCCTGCTCTCACCTCACTTTTCTTTCAGTAGCAATTCCGTTATGTCTCTATCCTGGAAAATTAGTAGAAGTGACTATACAAAGACAAGTATTGTGTTAAATATAAAATCTTTCCTATACAAACTCAGGACAGATATTTTCCCCCCTTGTTCTTTCATGCCTATAAAAGAGCTCAAAGAGCTCAAATGTAATAATTTCTTTGGGGTATTGATTTTTTTTAAAAAAGAATGTTTGTCAGCCTAATTACTATCCCTAAATGAAGAACTACATTAAAAATTAACAATTACAAAGGTCAGTCTAATATCAGAGAAATATTTATTTGCTAGTCCTGACAGAGGAACAAATGATTCTTTCTTTTTTTTTAAATTTTTGTTTCTCTCACTCTTTTCCTCCACCTAGTAGGCATAAACAGTTCTGCTCAAAGATTCACTCATACTTACATGGGATGTCAGATTCTGGACACAACAGTATGTCTGTCTTTCTATATATCTATCTCCTTTTTTTACCCCTGGGAAAGCTTTCTCATATCACACTCATAGGCATTGTGCTTTTTGCACAGAAATCAGATTGCCTGGGCAGCATTATTTACTCTCTTACTTTTAATGTGAAACAGCTGTACATTTGTGAAGGAGAACATGCCATAGAACATAGGTCCTCCTTTTTGCCTTTATTTGATCTTGCACAAGTAAGTATAAGGAATAATTATTTCCTCTTCACCAGGACCTTCGGTAAGAATTTAGGACTCAAAATACAAACAAGGCCAAACTAACTGAGTCTGATTCAGTATTTGCACATAGAATTTTCAGAAAAAGGCAAACAGTATACTGTATGAACAATAAATATACTCTGACCATTTGCATTCTCCAGGTATTGTGCTTTTGTTAGGTGCCTTTTAGCCTGAGCAGTGGACATTTGGAAACAATTCTGCACCAACATGTATCTGCCCAATTATACTGGCCAAAGTTATATCAGTGCACTGTTCAGTGCTAATAAAACTAATGAAATGTATAAAGAATTCAGATTTCATAATTTTTCAAAGAAATAGGGGTGTAAAATTTATTGTGCCACTAACATTTGGACTGGTTTTGCTTATCTAACCTGCGAAAAGGTAATTCTGCAAAAGCTACAGCAGACGCGCTTGTACAGCATGTCAAGGGAAACAGTGCAAAATGCTTTATTCATTAGATCCTATTAGAACCCATGCCCTATTAAAGCATTGATGTCTCAAAAGTGTTTACAGTAGCTGTTACTGAAAAATAACCCTTCCCTCCTATCAGAAGCACTAAGAATTGAGAAATGTAAATAAAAGCTTCTCCTCTCTCTGAGGGGAGTATGACAGCATGTATTTAACCACCCTCCAAAGTTTCCTGAAATAGTGTAAAAAGAGAAAGTATTTTGCACTAATACAGCAAACTGCTTTAAGGAATTTGATACTATTAGACATTTTTCAATGCCATGGTAGTTAAAGCTGTACACCAAATTCAGCAGAACTGTAGTTGATGAAGAACCAAAGAGAAACAGCAGAGGAAAGCAAAATATCTCTAACTTACACTGGTTTTGCTTGTCTGATATTAGCATAGGCTTGCAGGCAGGCCTGATGATCACATTTTTGGCAGCTCCACTGAGGACCACGGCAAGTTACACAGCCTGGGCGTACCCATCAAATGGCAATGGGTAGCACAAAGCATAAAACTATCATTGTATTCCTTTTGCACGAACCAGAGAAGCTTGGAAGACCAGTCACTTAGAGTTGCATTTGGCACTGGTAGAAAATTGAAAAAAATGTTTCTAGTGCTTCATCAAGAACACCCTGTGTGGGGTTCCTGGTGGCTTTTTACAACCTGTCTCCAGGTCTAGGCAAATCCAAAGGCAGCTCATCAATAAAACTTGTTCTCTTACTTTCATTTTTATTCAGTTATGAAGCAAACTTTTTCCAGAAAGCCCTTCCAGACCGTTATATTAAGGTGTCTTTTTTTTGTTGGTTTTTTTTTTAAAAAAGTCTTTCTTCTTACAGCGATGTTAAAAACCTCCAGATCATGATTTGTGGTCCCTTATTCTCAGGGATCTGTATCATAGTCTTCTACAAAGGGTTTTGTGTGTTTTCCACCATTTTATTTTCAGTCATGAATGTGTGAGTCAGTGCCACTATACATATCAGTCCTATTGGTTGCACTTCTTTCCTTTCTTCACCCGTTCTTCACATACTACAGTGAAGTAGTATGAGACCACTCTTCAGTTCCACATTTCTCCAACCTTTTCCTTTGCATTTCTCCATATCCCAACTTGGGGATGCATGCAGTTCCTTATTTGCCACATTTACATTGCTTGTTTTCCTCCTCGCTCTATTCTTCTTTCTCGTAGAGAGAGAATAACTTAAGTGTCAACCCGTTAACTTGTACTGGCAGAAGGCAACTCTAAGAAATGTATAAACAGATATTGTCATAACAGAGATCATTAGTGGGTGCCTTCAGCCAGTTATTTCACCTACAGACAAAATTCTCAAAAACATGGCTCTGCTAAACAAATGAGAGAGAATACATATTTTTCCATTTTACTCCTTGCTGTTGTGATTTCTTTCACATGAGTAGGTTGTTATGAAATAATACCATAAGGATTTTTGTGTTTGATGTTTTATTTTAATTTTGGTATTAATCCCGCTTCCGATACAAGTTTTTCTGATATATACAGACAAAACATATCACAGCCTCTTGAAAACATACATGACTATACTAGAGAATATATGATAGGTCTCTCAGCAGTTTCTCTTAGTGGAGACAAAATACTTGCTTCCAGTTTTCCTGCCAGCTCAGCTATATCATCTTCCTGAAACAGCACAAACAGTTAAACCCACAGAAGCACTCTGCATTCAGTAAAGCTGCACTGGCACGAAGAGTTTCGAAGGCATAGTTGCATTAAGTAGAGCATATGCTTTCTTTCCCCACAGCTTTGCCACCTTGGCAGAATTTAACAATAGAATTCAGTTCTACTGGTGGTAGTAGACAAGCACCAACACTCCCTGCTATAGTTATAGCTATAGCTTGCCCACACATCACCGGTAGCAGCTCTTCTAGCAAAGGCAGCAGAGGGGTAAGTGTATCTTAGCAACTGCTAAGCCTACTGTTTTAGTTCAGACTCACAATCATCTATGGCGTAAGTTTAGACGCTGAAAAGACAACTTGAAATGGCTCAGGCACAACCTTTTGCCCCTTTTGTGACATAAGTAATAATTTTCAGAAGTGAGACAGGCCAGACAATGGGGAACCATAATTTCCCTAACTCTTGTAGCAAGATTTACTGAAGCATGGTCTATATTTCTGGCAGCCTCAGTAAGAACAGGTAAACTCTAAATATTTGTACCACAATATTCTGAAACATCTAAACAAGTAGGGCTGCTGAGTTGTAGCTCCATCTTTTCACTCACCTCACTAATAAGTATCAAAGGATGTGTTCATATTTCACAAAGAGAAAGAGGTCTTGAGAGATTTCAGAAATGAGCTTAAAAAAATACAGTGCTTGTGAAAATACAGTTTATGTATCAGTTGAAATAAAGGTTATTAATCACTGCTGTGACTCCTATATAATCATTATGTTTCACCTCAGATACAGTTTTAAAAGGTCTTTATAGTCCTCACTCTCTCTATTTGGAATAAATTTCACAGTAAAGGTGTGGAACACACATCCATGGAACTACAGAAGTATAAATAGAAATTTCAGTTCCATAAAGCTTACAGTGGAGTAAAGAATTAAGATACCATAAAATAATGACTTACGACAAATATAAAGAAAAGTACATAAGCATAAGCAATCATGAAAGATCTACCTCTTGGACTAGCCCAGGAACTAGTTTCCCAATTAAAGAACAGAATCATTCATTAAGAGAGGGAAGACAAGCAATTGTTGACAGTCATCAGGGAAATCAAATTAGACCAACTCATTATTTAAATGTTTTGATTTAAAGGCAGAGCTGTTAATGAGCTACCAAGAGCTATAATTGTCTGTGTCCGATTTCAGCAACAAAATGAAAATCCTGCAATAGATTAGAAAGAAAAAAAAACAACCCAGAACATGCAAAAACTTTACAGATCAGAATATTGGCATTTTCTCAGCTGTTGGAGGGTTGGCTTTTTGAGGGAGAAGGATTATTTTGTTGGTTTGCTATTGTTGTTTTACCATCTGTACAACAAAAGAAAATGATTTTCAGAAATTAGGAGGCGGTTCCCAAGAAGTAAGATACTAAGGTCAGCCCTGCTATGTCTAGCCATATATGATGGTGAGGGCAACTTTGTACAGCCTTTTAGGGAACTAGTGGAATATTTTCTTGCATAGCTCACCTGTAGATTGAATGGAATGGCAGAGAGAACAGGGACAATTTCAAGATTACAAGGGTGCACAGTGTCCCAAAAGTGACATCTAGTTACCAGCTCAAATATCTTGCTGCATGCAAGGATGAGGAGTAAAATGTATCTCTGACGGGGATATAGTAGTGATATGCTCATTAAGCTGCCTGTACTTCTTGTAAATTCATTGTCCCTTATTTTAAGCAACGAAAATGGTACAATCTAATTGTCAGAAAGACAGGATTTTGTGAGCTAATTGCAAGTAGTGCAGCTGGAGATCTATTGAAAGAGCAAATAATTGAACTAGAGCAAATAAAACAGAAGCCCAAGAGATTAAATTAACAGTTTCAAAGGTACACCTCATCATGGCACTGGTAATAGCTAATATAACTATGTCATTATAACACTGTAAATTTAGATGCCTGTGACACCAATTATTAGGTGCTGATATTACTACATCGCTGCACCCTCTGTAGCAATACTAGTGCTGTGCCTTGCTCTGCACAGTCCAGTGCATTTCAAGTTAGTCTTTAGTTTACTTCGTCATGCTCCAGTATCCATAATCTGTGTCCAAAACAGCAGCAATAATACCGATACCTGCTTTGCTCTCTGCTTGGGAGGGGAAAAAGTTGGAAGCAGACTGCGTGTTAACCCCACAGAGCCTGTGGTGCCTCTCAGGAATGTCAGAACAAGATCCTGTGGGTCTCAGATGAGCAACAGACAAAGAGAAGTTTGTCTGAAAGTAGCGGCACTTGAAATCACAATGAAGTCTAAGCATGCTCAGCGTTGGTTTTGCTATAGCCTCTTCCAGGGAACAATGTTTGACCCTAGGAGAGGCTCTGCCCCCTTAACCATTGCAAGATGAGTATTAATAAGGGCAGAAAAAGACTCTTGCCCTCAACAGCAGTATTATGATATCCGTCAGATGCGTTGTCAAAAAGGTTTAATAGCATCGCAGTACAGGTGATACTGTAATAATTTACTTTTTGTTAGTAGTAACTCAAAAGACTCAAAGGATCTGAACTCTCACCTGAGGGAACCATATCCCAAAGCTAACAGACTAATATACCATTAAATCTTTTGGCCTTTTCTCCAGCAAACCTTTCTCCTCAGGGATGAACTGCTTGATACAGACATTCAAAAGTATGTTCTGTAAGATTAGGGAGGAAGAAAGAATTTCACACGAAAAATTTGCTTAAAGTAATTAGACCTACATTGTCCATAAACCAAATTAAGTTAGACAGCAGGCTTGTAGATCAGCTACAGAGCTGTAGTGACATCTTAACAGATATAGACACAACTTCTTTAACTACACTTTTGGAGCAAGAGGAAGACAAATGAAGGCAAAAGAACAGTCTCAAACACACTCCACAACTAGTCAGCCTGATTATTAAATCTCAGCATATTAGGAAAGATGGTTGAACAGCTGAGTTGTTCTCAGGCAAACTAACTTACAAAGCATTCATTCACTATGAGCCTGTCCACTCATTGCTCTTGATATTAAACCACCTGGCTGGGATGACATTTTTTTTCATAAAGTTAAAAGAAATTTCCCTTATGCACTTTGGTTATGAAATAGTAATTTATTACCAGACTGTTGTCCATCTGTCACAATTATTATCCAGTCCTCATCTGAGACATGTAATTGCATTGTGTGTTAGTGCAAGACCACGTGGGACCCATGCTGAAGAAAATGGCTTTCCTCTCCCTTAAATTATTAGGTTTATGATAATAAAAATTGTATAATATGCATTATTATGGTATTGAAAATATTGTTTCATCAAGTAATAACATTTGTGTTATATTTATGAAAATGAACATTTTCTCTTTATTCTTTCTAATTGGGCAAACAATTTTTTCACGGCTTCTAATATAAAAAAATGCAGAGTCCTTTACTGGATTCTGTTTTCAAGCAAAATCCATAGGAAAGTTAAATACTCAGATCTTGATCCTGCTGAAAAACTAGGAGCTTTATTATTGACTTTAATACAATCAACAGAGTCTAGAAATTAATACGAAAAGCAAGTGTGGGATTCTTATGCTTGCTCTTAAATCTTTACGCCAGGTGAAAGGGCTGATGCTTAGCAAAACACCTAAAATACAGTAAAGTAAAAGCATTGCCAAAAAGAACCTCATAGGCATCCTCCTGCAAATTTTATACGCATCCAAAAGATAGTCCCTAATACAGGATATTTTTTAGTCTTCCCTTGTGCAGTCCTGCTCTCTTGGAATTACTTCTTTTTCTTGCAAATTCTTTGCATGCTCTAGTTCTTGCAGTACTGTTGGGAATGTCTCACTATAGATCCCCTCTGGACATATGAGTGGATAGTCCCATGAGTAGTGTTGGAGTCTCCCCAATCCCTGAAACAGGTTTTGCTTGCTAATGGGAAGGATTACAGATAGCAAAGCTTCTCTTAAGTTACAAATTCTAGACAGGCCTTTTCAGAAAACTTCACACTAGTTCAAACTGGATTTTTCATCAGCAAATTGACATGAACGTGATAAATAGAGTTGGTCAGACAAGGCAAAACACATTTTCACTGAAGCTGAAACAATCTGACACATTAGTTTTGATAAACTTTTTGTCACATGGAAGCAGAGAAGAAAAGATTAATCATTGCACCCTTAAGCATGGGTGCAATAACCTGGTTTGAGGAGTCCTACACAGATCTAGCATTGTGTTCCCTCTATGACTGATTAACAGTCATCTGAAATTAGAAACACTGCTCAATAGGAAATTAACTACTGCATCAGATTCCTCTATGCATTGTTGTAACTGGAAAACTGTGCCCCAGGAAGTCTGCTCTGACAAAGTCTTACTATATACTTCTTTTTTTAGCATTATTGTTTTTTATTAACTTTGTATGAAACCTGACACAATTGGCCCTCCATGCCATCTGAAGTCCTGAAACACTTTTATGTGTAAATGTTTAATAATAGCACTTCACCCATAAGATCAGTTTAGTTCTCAGTTATTTGTGAAACTATGGCGATACATTCAAACATCTCTAGCATACCAGCTGAGCAACTGAACCACTGGTTTGCTTCATCCATTTTCCTCAAAGTTCCAAAGCGCATGATTTCTTCTGAAAATCAGAAATTGACAAGTGTGCGCAAACCACAGACTTCTTTTTTTTAATACATATAGCCTTCAGCATAAAATCACTGAAAAGCAGTGAGAACTTAAAGCTCATGTTGTTTCTTTTTACCAGAACTAGGGCTCACACTATCTCCTTTGAGCTGCCTAAAAATTAGGAAACTTGTCATTGCTCTAAACTTCTCTAATGTCAATGAAAGAAGTTTCTTACATCCAAAATATAATTCCACCCATTCTAAGACAATGATGATACATCCAACCTTTTTTATTCACCATACTTACCTGTGTTGCTATTACCTGTATTGGAAGCCTAAACAATTAATGTAAACTAGATACCGAACTTTTATACACCTGAAAATCGATAAGATGAGCTCTATCATCTTATTCCAATTGTACTGCCTAATTTTAAAGGAAATTTCCTTCATGCGATGTTAATCTAATTTCCAGTTGTGTATTACTAACTCACTCACTGCAAATGTATCTCCATGAACACAGCGGTTCAAATCATGACTGCTTCTGAATCAAAGTTTCTGATAATTCCCATTTACTAGGTTTTGGTTCACTCTAGCGATAGCTTTAAGCTAGAAAGTGTTTCAGGAGTGCATTTAATGCCACTTAATGGAACCAGTCTAGGCCTAGTTCTAAGCTTGAAAGAATAAAATAAAAGAAAGCATTTGAAATGTATATAGCATGCATGTTAGATCCTCAGCATCAGATTTTGCCCTCTATAGTAGACAGCTACAACATGGACATCAGTTTCTCAGCATCAGCATTTGTGCTACAAATTTACTTCTGCTTGTCCAAACTGTTTGCTACTGTAGTCAAAGCCAGAGACTTGCAGGACACAAAAGCTCTTCTCATTTCCAGATCATATTTGTGCCCTGCTTGCATCCTGGTATTTATAAAGAAGAAATCTTAGCATATAAGTTAAAAGGATGATATAATGTGGTCTGAGCTGGTCACAGAATATGTGGAGTATCCCCTGAACAACCAAAAACTCAGGTGATGTTGTAGCACACATCTGCTATTCAGTTTGGATACAGACATAGTCATTTGCGCGTTCAGTTTTTCACACCATCACTTCTGCAAATAAGTGATATAAAACATACATCGAAAAACAATGTGTGTGATTTACAGAAACAAAAATAGACGGATTCATATGAAGTACTCACTTGCATACAAAACAGGATTTCCATAGGGTTGTTCCCAGAAAACCAAATGCATGCAAATTGCGAACACCGTTTCAATGTATGCTCATGCCCATAGCATATATTTCCCACTTGCCTCATTCTAGAACAGAGTGTAGCATTTTCAGTTTCTGATACACTTTGATGCTCTTGCTCACAGGGTGTCTAATTCAGTGAGATGATGAGCACCACCTGACAGAGCAGTCACAGCTACTACTGATTCCTCTCAGAATGGCTGTGGCTCAGCTACTTGGAGGAGAAGCTCACATGCTGTACAGCCCGGGTGCACCATGCCAAGTTTCAACAGGAGTGGCAGAGACTTGCTGTGTAACTTTCTAATGCCACCACTTGCCTCACACTGAGAGGAACCTGCACGCAAAGTTAACTCAGGCTGAACACAAACATTAGAAGTGATATTGCTAAATTACCTTCCAACATTGGTCATGTCTCTCAGTCTAGTTTCAGGCCATGGAACCAAAAAGTAGCATTTCTTGCATTATAGCTTATCATCTATATACTTTTGCCAATAACCATTATTCCAATCATAACTAAGTTTCTCCCACTTCCAGTTTTAAATTGGAGTAGGAAAACAAGGCAGCTTCTATGCACTTTACCAAATATAACATGAGGAAAATCTGAACTTTTAAAATGTGAACTTTTTTAAAAAAATTTGTTTAAAACATATACAAATTGCCCCTTTTCCTATGAATCAAATACAACACAGTAGACTTTATGCATGAATGATACAATGAAATTATTAAGCAGCTCTGATTCACTTTTTTTAATCAAGGAAAAAAAGTACACCAGAACTGCTTTGAAGCATTCTACCTCATCTATTATTTTACAGGTTAAACGTTTATTACATTTACAAATTATTTACTGCAGAATTTTTCCCTAAGGTGTTTGCAAATTTGATGTCACTATGAAAGATTAATGTGTGTTTAAGAAAACTAGAGTAGCCTAATTTAATTACTTAGGACAATTCTTAAATATACTTTACTGACTGGCTCAGCAATTAGATGCATTGCCTTAAGAAAGATAAACCAATACGTGGCATTGTGAATCTCATTGACAAGAAGACATTTTATTTTCATTCTCTGTCATTTGCTTTTAAAAGCTTCAGGTGTACATTATAGTTAGTTTGAGCAAGACTTTTGGCAGGGAGGAGTAGGGGGTGAAACACAGATGTATATCTGATGTGAAGAATTACTGAATATGAGAGCACAGAATATTGAGACTCTGGGGGAGCTGGGCAGAAATGATGGTGAATTGATTTGCGCATGGCCAGACAACTGAAATCCCATCAGAGCACTGTGGGGGCCAGCAGCTCCCTGGGGCCATGAGCATCAGGGGCTCCACGGGGTTGGGCATGGCATGGGTCATGGTCCCACCACACCAGCCAGGAGCAGGGCAGCCATGGTGGCACCAGGGCAGCCCCAGTCTCAGGCATCAGGACACCCTCCCTGGCAACAGGGATGGGCTGAGGCTGGGCCACGACATGGGCCTGCAGGATGGCCCGAGCTTGAGGGTGCCCATGGCCAGCAAGGCGGGGCTGTGGGGAGCTGGAGACTGGCCCTGCTGTGGCATCACTAGGGCAGGGTCTGATGGCCCAGTGGGGCTGACATGGGGTCCTGGGTCATGGGCAGGGTGGGGAGCTGGCAGGCACTGGGCAGGGACAGTCAGGGCTGGTGATACTCTCAGGGTCCAGACATAAAATTCAGAGACAAACTTTAATAATACAGTGAAAAGCCTATTGATCTTAACATGATGACAGCTAAAAACTAATTATCAAATATCTTTCACTTAGTTCTAATATAGAACAAAACTGTAGCTGTGGCCATAAACATTTCGCATAAACACCAAAACCACTTGTGCTGTTTCTCATTCTGCCAAAAAAGGGTTCCTCCAGTAGTTACCAGAAGACAAAATGCAACTCAGTTCCTGATACTGACTATATTCCTTTTGAATTGTCCCAAACTATTGTGGCTGTAGGGACTGAGCTAAATATATTCCAGTAGTATTGTCTTGAGCAACCACCCTCTGCTTACTTGCCTGCCTGCCTACTAACCCATAGAAAAATCCTTGGATACTGCAGCCAGCGTTTAGCCTATACATTGTGCTGCTGCCTTGGCTACATAACACAGTCTTGGTTACACCTGTAAGAATTCAGGTGCAAAACAGTGAAATTTTTCTCATCTAACTTCCCACACATACAATGTAGATGGAAATGGTCAGCCTCACTGTCCCTTTATAGACAGTAGAAAGATGTTGGTCGAGAGGATTTGTTACATATTCATTAAATATTCTGATCATTAAGCAGTCTGTGTTTTGGGGCCAAAATCTGCACCATAAAAAGGACTAGATAAATATTCTATTAAAATAACATTTTTTTCCACTGCAAATGGACATTTTGTTGCATTTGGTCAAGATGCTGAATTGCTGCTTTATCACCTACTCAAAGAGCACAAATCGTTAGATCTATTCATCCATCAATTGAATGTACATTAATACAATGCTAATAGTTTTCCTCTGTGTGAAGTAGTGTTCAACTTTCAATAGAAACAAATCAAGCTCCATTTAGTATTTCCATTAGATTTTGTTTGCCACATCTATTTATTTATATCTGGAAATTTATGTATTTATGTTCAAATATTTTTCAAGTGTTGTGTAGAGAACTTTCTGTTTCCATCTGAACACAATCGTGAATGTACTATTGATTTCAGTTGCACAAAACCTTGCCTATTGTTTATTCAGGAGGTACTAGTTTTTTCAACAGGACATCATATGCTGTTCAGAGAAGCGTAAACATTCTGTTTTAATTTAATCAAAAGTTGAGGAGTTTGTCAAAAACATATGGTGCAGACAATTTTAAACCCTACAGTATTAGAATACAAAGAATTACCAAAGTGACTATTAATGGAAACAATCTTTTCCCCAAGGCATCAGATATATTTGTTAGGCAAAAAGGGCTGAGGATCAGAAAGTGATGTTAGCCAAGTATTACTGTCCTCCTAGGACACAGAAAACAACTTGAGAAGAGTTACAATATAGATTAGCTGTTTTGATCTTTTTTTTAAAAAGCATAGAGTAAATCATGTAATTCATGTGCATGTGAAAATTTGATCCATGCATTCAGATTTCTTTGCTGGTTCCTCTCCATTTCCACATCTAATTTATTGAATGTTTCTGTTATGAAAATTTTAATATACTGAGTACATCAAAGCTCAATCTCATCAGCTACTCTTGCAAGTATTCACCATCAGAAGACATAGCTGTACTCTATTGGTCTGACATATGTCTGTCTTGACAGCAGATATTAAGTGAAAAATGCAGGGAGGTCATTTAATTTGCAAAAACTCACAACATACCCAATTTTATCTATATATTTTCAAGATACTAATCAGAACTCCCTTCTTTGGCAAACCCTTCTACTCCAGCCAAACTGTAGAAAGAGTGCTCTGAGAAGAACAAAGCCCTACCAAACTTCTACCAGACATATCTTCCTTCAGCTTTCAATCTACTGATTCAAGGAGAATACACCAACGTACTTCCAGAGCAGTATTAACTGCTGTAACTTCTAAAGCAAAACTAAGTTCTGTGTCACTTTCTAAGGGTAAGGAAGGAGGGACTACTAAAACTACAGAAAAATGCTCTGTGGTATGGATACACAAATGATATTAAGTTAGGGCTGGGCAATTAAAAAAAATGCTTGAGGATTTCCTTTGAATAATTTATCTAGATTTTTTTGGTCTAGAAATACTAATAAAATTGTAAGAGATCCAATTCCTCCTGTAAGATTTCCAAGATATTTCTCCAAAAAAATCTTTTATTTCTGACTTCTCTAGTAATAAGAAAAGACAAAAGTTCCTCTATTTGTCTGATTTTCTTCCTCAACAGAAGTGTGGGGTTTGTAATAAACGGGCAATGGGCAATTCTTAGTTTCACAAGAACCTACAAGAATATTAACACTGAAGATGCATGCTCACAAAATGAATCAGCAATTTCTTTAAAAGATATGGAGCCACTTTTCATTCAAAGAGTAGATATTTTGGTATATTCAGATAATTAACAGCTCCAGCCTGGGTCACTGATTTATGCTGTCAGTACTTGCTTTCCATTAGGAACAGTGACAAAAGCTCAGTCTCAAAGAGCTATGAGTCAGAACAGTCATCTAATAAAAATATAGGAACTGGGTATCTGGAGCAGCAGTCCACCCCTCATCATGCTGCAGGACTCAGTTTAGAGGGCAACAGTGGTAAGTGCAGAGAAGAAATAAAAGATTCACTTGAGATTAACCAGCATTTCTTTGGCAAGGGACAGATGACTGAGAAACACCTTGCAACTTTTGATGATTCAAAATTGTCAGAGTGATGAAACAGATGTCAGTCAGACCTAAAAAATATGGAAATTTTGTAGTGGGTTTTAGCATACTATGTTAGCTGCAAGGAACAAATTGGCATTCAAAGAGAGTGAAGTTTTGTCAGAGCTGTACTTGCTATGTGATTTCCGAGTTCCTGAGTAGTTGGCACAAATCTTAGGAAAAATATATTGGAGATCTTGACTTTGGCAGAAAATCATACCTATTTGCTCTGCTTCAAGAGGCTAAGAAACAGATTATGAAATGGTTCAGAGAGAGCCATTAATGGAGGTTGGGGTGATGCATCCAGAGATGTAGACTAGAACACAGAGTTTGTACCTGTACACTCCAGTACCCCAAGGGTGTATGAAAAAACACTTTAAAACCTAACATATCTATACAAGTTATTTAAGGATGTGTATTTCTCTGCAGTCATCTTGTCCTAAAATAAATGCTATTTTGTGTTACTGTGCAGAGAATAAAAACACAGGTACTCAAAACTGTTTACTATTAAGTTTGAAAGAAAACTGCAGCCTGAAACCATGATTTGGAAGGGTAAGATGAATTAGCTTGAGTTCTGAGCAGGTTATTTCCAAACCGTGAAATAAATACTTCTATCCTAAGAACATAGAATAATACTGCACTTCATTGGAAAGTGTCATTGCAGCTTGTGATGTTTGATTCAGAAAAGTGCTTTATTTAGGAAAAAATCTTGCCTCTACCTTGTAAGAGCTTTACAAAAGTCACTTTTGGTTACATATTGCTTGTATGACAGAAAGCCTAATTTCGGTTCTTACTGTCTTATTTTTTTGTAGTATCTTCCCCTCAACTTTTTGTTGTTCTTCTTAACAAGGTTTAGGTTGGCTATATTTAGTAATACCTTGAACTAGGAGTAGGCCACATTATTTATTAGGAAAGTATATAAAAGTAGTTCCTAAATATATGTTGTAAAAATTATGAACAAAAATGAAAATGTTATGATATTTTGGAGGCATACTTTCTTACTTAGCATTTTACAAGAAGAGAAATACTTGTATCATAGTAACTCTATCCATTCTATGATTCTACGATTACTGGACCAGCCAGAAACAAGTACGCACAAAGCTAACAGTACTTACTGTCAAGACACCACATCTTCAGCACAGGTATTATTACGTAGTATCTTGATCTGGCTGATTTTCAAACTCACAGGAGATTAAAAATTACTTGTTTATATTTACATTCAGGAGGCTAAGGAGGGGACAGGCTCAAAAAGAAGACCTGTACCTAACGTCATCGTCCATTCACGAAGACTGCAGGCCTGCAGTGCTGAGTTGATGCTCAGGTACCAGCTCAAAGGCAATGTCTTTCTTAAACAGCCAGTGGAAGACAGTATCTAGTAAACGCCTCTGTGAAGCCTTGTAGCTGAGGTGACTTTTCAATCTATGAATTGAATGGAGAACAGAAAACAGATCTGAAACTGTACTGGGTGACGGTGCGCAGGTGCCGGTAGCAGCAGCGGCAGTGGGGGCTGCCGGGGCGGCCCCCGTGGGGAGCGGCCGGGGCTGCCCCGCGCCGGACACAGCCGGTTCCAGCCGGCTCCAGCGGCCCCAGCGCAGGGCACAGCTGAGCCCCTCAGCCACGGGCGGGCGCCTCGGGGAAAACCTGTGTCAGAAAGGGCAAAACGCTGCCCAGCAGCCAGGGCTGAGGGGAACGGGGTGAGAAACAGCCCTGCGAGCCCCGAGGGGAGAGCAGGAGGAGGGGAGGGGGGGCTCCGGGCGCCCCGGCAGAGATGCCCCCTGAGGCCCCGGGAGAGACCTTGAGGAGCAGATGGACATGACCTGAAGGAACTATGGCCAGTAGAGAGCCCATGCTGGAGCAAGTTATACTGAAGGACTGCAGCTGGGACGACCCCACACAGGAGCAGAGAAAAACATGAGGGGGAAGGAGCAGCAGAGCGGAGCTGTTACGGACTGACCGCAGCCCCCCATTCCCCATCCCCCTGCGCTGCTCAGAGGGGAGGAGGTAGAGGAGTCAGGAATGGAGGAGTGAAGTTGAACCTGGGAAAAGGGAGAATGGGGATAAGGCGTTTTAGAGATTGTCTTTTTTTCTCACTATCCAGCTCTATTTTAATTAGCACTAAAGTAATGTTTCCCCAAGCCAGGTCTGTTTTGTCAGTGATAGTAACTGATCAGTGATCTCCCTGTCTTTATCTCTACCCACGACCTTTTCATCTTATTTTCTCCCCCTGTCATTTGAGGAGGGGGAGTGAAAGAATGGCTGGTTGGGTGTCTGGCAGCCAACGCACCACAGAAACTAAACCAAAGTAACCAAATTGTAGTCAAATGACAATATTTCCTTAAACTCTGTACCAGTTTCAGAATCTAGTGTGTAAAATCTAGCCAACAGCATATTTTGTATTAAAAGAGGCTTTATCCTTTTGTTCTGTACAACTCAGGAGTAACTCTTCTCTAGCATTAAGCACCATTTCAGATTGCATTCACAAATGCTTAGTCTCAGTTTTGCAGGTAGTGGTAAATATAAGCAGGTAATCTGGTATGGCTCATAAGCATCGGACTTGCCAGCATTTGATGGAAATCATCACAATATTCCAGGTGTGAGAGAGGAAACTATTAGCCTAAACCTTTATTTCAAAAAGCATAACAAAGCAGGAGCCTGACATGCTATGCTGGAATTACATTAAGCCCTTCAGTGCAGGTTTAAAGAAATTTTTTGAACAGAATTGTAGTTACTTTTATCTATTGTACAAGCATTAACATCTACTATGCATTGGGTTGCACTACCAGGAGCAGTGCAAATGTGTTTTTTATCTCAGTAGTTTCTTACATTACCTCATGTGTAATTTTTATGATCTGGTTTGTTCTGCTGATTCAAAGCAGCATCAGGCACCCCCAGGTTTTACACAGGTCCAACAGAAGGTCCTAGAAAAAGGCTCAGTATTGTTAGCAGCTGCAGTGAAGCCCACACAGCAGTTCATTAATTTTAGTTGAGGTATAGCCTGGGGTTTCACAGGCATGCTTTGTTAGTTTAATGAACTGGGGTAAATATCTTAAATATCCTGGTGGGGCTTGGTAATCTCTTATTTCTGTTTTGTGCATATTTCTGAGATAGTCTGATTGATTGAAGCCAATGCAAACAGTCAAACTTCTAGGGACGAGCCCTTACTTTCTAAAAAAATCCCTCAGATTAAGTCCAGTAAAAGCATCTCATTACAAATGGTGTATCTGGTGAAGATTGTCCTGGTGTGTTGTAATTCTATTTTGCAGGTTAAAGTGCCACTTATGTGAGTACTTTCAAAAGGTGATTGTTAGACTATTAACAGGTGGTGATTTCTCCTGGAGACGTCTCAGTTTGCTGTCATGTTCTCTGAAGTGAATTTTTACATGCCCCTCATGTTATCTACCACCAGTGACTCTGCATCCTATTATTTCTTCTAATATGCTTGTAGCCTTTTTTTCCTGACATATTCCTTGTGCAGGTGATACACTGAGGAGCAGCCTTTCAAAACTCTAGTGGGGAGCAGTGTACTGGAAGTATTTACCTGCAGTTACTGCAGTCCGTTTGGCAAGTATCTTGAGGGAGTGTCTAATACACTGCATGAATTTAAGCTGAGACTGTCCAAGTAATGCTATCCTGGGGTATCGATGCGGCGCTATTTCAAAAGTACTGTTCTATTACTTTTTTTTCTGGGCTAACACGCATTTTGACTGATGTTTCTCTTTTCTACTGTATTTATTGAGGACACTCTTTTCACTAGTCATCAGTCAATTTATTAGTCAATTTATTAAACTGCCCCATGTTCTACATGTCAAGCATCATAGTTAACAGCAGTGTTCATACTCCTGGCATGATTTTCTGCTGATAGCTTGCTTTTACAATGTTTCACAGGTTTTCTATGTCTTCAGAAACATCTGGATATCTCTTTTTTATCTCATTTGCTGTAAAATGTTCTGTCCCCAACTGACATTAATTTATTATTTTTTTCCCCCAAAATTAAAGATTTTAAGGATTCCAGACTCACTATTAGTTTCAGGTAGAAATTTAGATTTCTTGTTGTCCCTACACTTAACATGGTGTTTCCTCTCTCTGTCAGAATAGTTGGCCCTTCTACTTTTCCCGTCTCACTTATGAAGGTAGTATTGCTTCAATGCCATGAGTAGGAATTATCTTGTTTATTCACACTGTAGCATGAATTTCTGTATTAATAGTTCTTATGGGCTCATATCTGTTGATTAGAGGTCTGTTTGTTACTTACATAGTGAAAATGAAAACTGTGTTGTTAAACTCACCCTTTAAAGCATTTTTGAGGTTCTAGCACTGTCTTTTTCTCTGGGGGAGGAGGGAGGGAGGAGAAGGTACAGTGCATGTCTCCAGACTTGTAACCATTGGTTTTAGTATGCCTCTCTAACTGTTTTAACATTTGGGGGGTAGACAGGTATCGTTGTTGTTTTACCCTAACATTAAATTGTTTTCTGTTAGTACTTTTCTTTGTGTCTTTCAGATGTGATCTCTTTAAATTCCTGTCCTGCAAAAGCAGTTTCTTAATATCAGCGGTAACTGTTCACCCTTCATCATTTGCCTCAGTGGGTTTCAGGTTTCTCTCAAAATTTTTCTTCTTTTTTATTTTAGTGAACAGCTTATTCCTCAGAAAAAATATACCTCAAATGCCTTGAACAGCAAAACTATACTTTTCCCTTCTGCTTAAATAAGTTTGCCACTTTTACTTATATCCTAATCTTTTGTCACTGTGTATATTAGAAAATGAGTGACTTTGTAGGCTGCAGGTCATTTATCTAGCTCGGGTCCTGCAAAGTTTCAGCCCCATTAGCTTCCACCTGTTCAAGTTTTCTCAGATTTGCACATTGATTTCAAAGTGCATGAAGCCATCTCTCTTTTTTAAAATTCTGACCCCATAGTTTGAGTTAACTTAAGCTGCTAAAAGAACTGAATATCCTATTATTAATTATTTTAAAACACATTATCAGCAAGCTCAACTGCAAGAGCAAGAATTCTTGAGTCACTTCTTTTTATATTGAAAAAAAGAGCGCCATATAAAACAGTGGAAAAAAACTGCAGTTGGTGCTGCAGAGTTTTACAGTACAAAATAGGCATACCTATATAAGGACACATGATGTATTTAATATTTGCTAATCAGTTTGGACAAACTCTTCAACTGATATCAGTCACCATTACACTGCTGAAGTCACACTTACAATGTCAACTAACGTCAGCTACAGGTCTTGCCTCTTCATAAAGGTAATTAGAATTTACACAGGAAAATACTTTATAATATAGTTTATTTTTTTGCTAAAAAAACTTTTAAAGACTGATTTTGAGTAAACAATTTTATATGGCCCAATTCTTCTGAAACTCTGATGGCTCTAATTCAGTTATTACTTTCTTATTACCAATATGAACACATTTGTATTTAAAGTTTACATTAGTTGGACTATAAAAAACACGATTAATGGGGCATCCTCACAAAATTTGATTCGGTGTAAGGATTTTGCTCAGTCAGAAGAAATTCTGAAAGCTAGCCACAAATTTATTTTTCTACAGGATATATTAATTAGAATGTTCCTAACTTCTTAATCAGTTGGGTATTACTTTGCTTATTCCAGTGTAGCACAGAATAATTTTAAATTGTTTCATTTATTATTTTCTTGATTCAAACAAATAATGAAACACTAAAATGCACATAAGGAAATATCCAATATACAGACTTTTTTTTTAGTATTAAAAACACCACATATATATGATCTGCTCTAAGAGTTGCCATTGTGTACAAAGGAAACCAAGTTAGAATTTTAGGGTTAGAAGTTGTTTACAGTCAACTCTCATTCCATCTGTATCCACAATGAAGAGATACTGATATTTTTTCCAGGACAAGGCATTCCAGGGCAAGTCCTCTCTGATATCCTTTACTATTTTAGAGGGAAGACTCAGTTCTACTTTAAATACAATGGAAGGACTACATGACTATGCATTCTAGCAAGGTTCTGGGGAAGAGATTTGGTCCTTGAGGCATGTCAATAGAGCCTGTAGGCTAGAACTGAATACAAATACGTATCATTATAATGGTTCTTTTTTTAATTAGGTCTCTATTTCATTTCACTGCTTTTGTTATTTTTATTTCAAATTTTGTATTTCTCTATTGAATTGTTCTGTAAATAAAACAATATATAATCCAAAACCCTTTGACTTTCAGCTATACTTGAATCTAACCACTAGATACAAATGCAATTCTTTCTTCTTTTCTTTCAGTTCCTATATTCCGTTTCTCCCTCTTGTCAAAGGAATGGATGTGGTTCCCTCTAGTTTGGATGTGCCCAAAGTCTAATAAGAATCAGACACAGGAGAAATCCAGGATGGCAACCTACGATTAGTCTATGTACTTTTTAGTAGCGCCTGAGTGCAAGTTGTCTTTCTGGACATCTTTACTATTTCCCCAAATGTAATAACATGAGAAGTTCTTCAGAGTGTTCAGTTTAGCTGTGGATTACTCAATGTATCAGATATTCTTCCTCCTCAGAAATAACCTGTTATCTCTTTCACTTTGTCTAATTCACAGAACACTAAAAAACCCCTCAGGTAAAGCCTCAAACAGTTTTCTGAACAGCACCAAGTTCTAATATAGCTCTTACCTGGCCAGCGCTCTGTTTTCAGCCAGTCATCCTTCAACTGACAAGCTCCTTCATTTGCTTTCTAAGCATCCAGGAATAGCTAACTGAGGGACTCCCCTCCTGGCTCCTTCCCTGTTTGCCCCGAACTAAAGATCTGATTCTTCATGCTGAATAGTTCTTCGTACCCTGCACTGTCCGTTAATTATCTTTTGATTGACTCCCAGCTCTGCCAGCCACTCTCTGCATTCACTCTTTCAGAACTTAACTTGAGCTCGTATCAAACTCTTCTTCACTAACAACTGTCACTGTCTCACTGCAGATAGCTTCTCAAAGCTCTTGACTTCTTAGACTAGATCATGTGTACACGTCTGAAATGAATTTCATTCCCGTTTGAGATCTTGCCAAGAGGATGCAGCACATTTCTGTGAATTACTGTGGCCACAAGCTATTATTTCAAATGCAAACAGTCATTTGCTTTACTATAGCCTTTAATTAGTATGCAATTAACCTGGATCTGTCATCACTACATAGCTATTATTATTAATTATTCTATGCTAGCCAGGGCATCTGGGTTTCTCTTATGTTTCCTCAAATAGCACTAACAGTAAATTTCCGAGCACTTCAAAAAGCCAGACTGTGCCCAGACTGTTAATGTTCTCTGACCTTTGGGGAAGCCTAATTAGAATAGTTGAGAATTTCAAATGGAAAGAAAGAGGGTAGCAATTTATAATTAAGCGTAACTTTTGCTCCAGAAAGAGTTCAAAGGAAGTTACAGATTTCCTTGGCTGTTTACCATGCACTTAACCAAAATGTTCCGTACATTGAATAGAAACCTGTTAAGAATATAATATGTAATAAAGAAATGGGAATCACAACCATGAAAAGGCATTCTAACAGCAGATTCTGTATTGTATCAGTAATCACCAGCCCCTTTTCACATTAGGTACTTTGGTTTCAGAGGCAAAGTGTTAAGCAAGAGGGAACCAAAAAAGCTTTGGTTCCCTCTTGGATCCAGATCTTGTCTGGGGGAAGGAGGAGTTAGTAAAGTTGTTGTTTGGTTCCGTATTTTAATGATCCTAGTAAGATCGAAGCAGGACATAATTACACAGAATAACAAATCTGTATCTTAATCCAGACGTGGACCTTTGGTCTGAAATTATCATTATGGAAAGTACAAACACTATCTCTACTTCCCTAGATATGTTTAATAGGAAATAATGACTGAGAGGCAACAGAGCGGGGGGGGGGGGGGGGGTGGGGGGGGGTGGTGTTCTAATGCTGTCCCTATCGTTCTCATCCTCAGGGAAGGATCTGTAGCTCAGACCTTTGGTTTTGAGTTTAAGAGTTCCTGGTCAGAAAAATCAGGTTGAGGCTGTGAGATTATGGCAACACCATGAACATAGCAGTGTGCAGTGATACCTTGACTTAGCTTTAGCTCCTGAGCTGAAAGCATTACAGCCATGTTAGGCTCACGCTCTGCCCACGCTTTCTATTCCTTCTCAGAGGCAGGCACAATTAACCCAGCTTTAACCTCGTTCCTTAGAATTCCTTAGCCCTCCAGCAGGCACTGCACCACATTGTGGATTTGTGCCCTCTCTCCAGTAGGCAGCTTATCTATCCCTGACACAGCATCTCCAGAGTGAGAAGACATTCTTGGCTGACAATAGTTACCATTTCCTGCATGCTATTCATTTTTTTGCTTGTTGGTCATGTCAGTTAACAGTCTGCAGAGGTCCCTTCATTAGTAATGTTTTTTCTCCTTTGTGTAGTCTCCAGCATAGGGCTAAGAAGAATGAAAGAAGAGTATCAGTGCAAGTTCAGCAATGTAACAGTGTCTTCCTTCCCCACACTTCAAAGGAAGTATTCATCCAAGCTCTTCTCCTAGATGAAGAGAGTAAGTGAGAATAGCAGGAGCAGGTCTTCCAAGTGAACTAGGACTGGACTGGTTTTAAAGCAAACATCTCAGTGAAACAATGTATAATGATACTCAAGTTTTAATGAAACAAAACCCATGAGAAGCGGTAACTTTTGAAGCTTCAAAACAGCTATTACTTCCATAGCAGCATTGATGCTATGCAGATGGGGTATGTATCTAACCTCTTAATTACACCTAGAAGCAATGGTTTAGACATTCAGTTGTTTTATTAAAAAATTGCAGACACTACATTAGCTTATTGTATTATAATTTTTAGCTTGAAGATGTGCACTATTTTTTAATAAATAGCATGAAATGAAGCAAGAATCATGTTCTGTACTTAAGACACGTGTTCCTGGAAAGCAATGTCAGTTCATGCTACTCTCTTTGTTGGGCGAGGAGATGGGTAGCTTAAGATGTGCCACTGTACTTCACACAGTGCTGTGAGCATGTGTTTCATTTTACCATTTTTATCAACATGAGAACATAGGAAAGGGAGAAAAATAATAACAAACAGTTCATGTGGTGCCCTCTTAAACTATCAGAACTGCGTGCTAAGTAAATGCAAGTTAAAGCCCTGAGATATTTTCATTTGCAAGCTCAGAAAACCAGGTACTTTGTATGGAAGAAACGTGTGAAAAACCTGATACATTATGATAACCTGTATGTATCCTGGTCTCTTTTTTGTTCACATTGTTGTACTGGCCTATTTTCTAATGAATTATTGCTGCTTTTTAAATAAGTCCATAAGGTATGTTTGAGAAGAAAAGAAAAAAAAAAAAAAGCTGGCTGACACATTTTTTTTCCCTTTTTTCTGGATGACTGTATGCTAAGAGAAACTTTTTTTAATTATTTTTTTTTCTGGGCCACTTCTTTTAATTTGTCTTAATATTTAAACAAAGCTTTCATTCAAAACATGGAAAAAGAATGAGGAAGGGGTTCAAGAATGTGCTTTCAAAGAGTCAGTCTTAGCATGAATCTTCAGCAAAAAAAAAATATTTAAAGGTTTCCAAAAAAGTGTATTTTTTACTTCTGGAAATACCTTTCTCCCAGACTCTGTACAGTTTTTTCCAATTATATTCCAAGGTCATGTTCAGTCTTCAAGATTTGATTTCACATTTTTATGGACATGTTTCTGATAGCAAACCCCTGAAGAGTTTCAGGAGTTTCAGGGGTTCATTTCATGTCAGTGTTGAAATTAGAGGATGGTGTGTTATTTTGCTCTTGTGGTTTCTGATAAACCTAGCAACAAAGCATTTAACCCCATCTAAATCTCTAGAGTGTTGTAGACTCCTCAGAGACAGAACCATAACCCAAGATATTCACTTTTTGCAGAAAAGGATAATAAAAAACAAACAAAAAAACATAATTCAGCTTTGACAGGTAATATCACACTGTATGATCTTTGGAAGAAGCCTTGCAAATCTGTTTACCTGCTAAGTCTCTTTTTTTTCTTCTCTGAAAGGGGATTTCCTTCCTGATTTGTCTCATCGCCTAATGTTCATTAATGACTTAATGGTCAGAAACAAGATCATTCTGCTTTCATGGAAAATGCTGAAAAGAATGTGGAAGAGGAGACATCCAGAAAAAAGTGCACTATCATGTACAAAATCATTTGCTTGTTCTGGAGCATAAAATGTGCTCTTACCTATAAAGACAGCCATAGGTTCACCTTCAAAAAGCCCCATATGGCAAGAGGCTTGAGCTGCCTCTTGGGATGTATTTCTTGTTTTGATTTTATCAGCTCTCCACTTAAGTGTTCTTAGCAGTGTAGTTCCATGCAAAATTTGCTGTCGAGTCCATAAAACAGCAATGTTTTTACCTTAAATTTGACGTATATTCAACCCATTCCATTTCTATCCCTTTTAGAGCGTGGATTGCAGACCTAGGAATTACTTCCTGATCTCTTTTCTTCCTTCACAGCATCTTTTTGACAAACAGAGGTGGAAGGGAATGGTAGGTGACTCTCATCGAGTCAGTCCACATTAGAAAGGAAGTTTCTGTGGCTTCCTGCCCCATAGCTGTGCTACCACTCCTTGGAAAAGGATTTACTTTCTTACAATTCCTGTCTTTGAAAAAGTTGATTGTACTTACTTACTTATTTGTTGAAGAGGTGCTTTATTTTTAGATGTGTAGTCAAAATAGCTAACAGCATCTAACTACACAGGCATATAAGAGCCGGTATAAATCTAGAATAACTGTACATGCTTAGTCATTCATTGCTGTATTTCTCATTTATTCATAATTGTAATGAAGCTTCATCTCTGACCACAACATGGAAAGGATCCAATTCTTAGCCTGATATTGATAACAATCACAAGTTGGAAAAATATCCCCTGAAGCCTAACCCAGATACAGCTCCATCGCCCACCTTGGACCTAAAATTTAAAGCCATCTACAAAAAATCTAATTTTGAAGATATTATTAGGCAGTGATTTATGAGCTACAGAATCAGTAGTATCATAAAAGTTATATTGAAAGAATGGAAAACAAAATTATATTTTCTAATTCTGGTTTAGGCTTTAATAAAGTAGTTTATATATCTCTGTTCCCCTCACCGGCTATAATATTTCTAGTTCAACTCTTTCAGCTATGTGAGGATAATGCATTTTTCTTGATTCAAGCCACTATAATATTAGTAACACAGTTGGAAATATTCTTCCATAAATATGCATATAGTCCCTTCCTCACATGTGTTAGAATAACATCGAAGAAAATTGTAGCAAGATTCTGATGTTCTGTTAATTGAAGCTAGAAATGTTATCAAAATTTATTTAAAATATATTTGACTGACAGTAATATACTCTAAATGACTGCTGATTTTTTTTGACAGACACAGCTAATTACTGCTAATTAGTTCAGAATTAATTATAAAATGACATGTTTATATTGATTAGTATGCATCAAAGTGTAACTGGTCATTCTGAGGGCTTAATTTATAGTTCCACAAAAAGGAAAACACACAGGCAAATCTAGTCTTGAAAAAGAAAAATCCATGAACAGCAGTATTTCTGCATCTAATGATACACTCCACATTGCTTGTTGAAATAGGGCAGTATTTGCAACACCTAGAAGGAAGGAGAACAGCAGTAGTGGCAGTTGTTTTGCTGTAAGACTGACCAGTTTTATTGGCTTTGCTGGCGTTAGCCTTCATAATCAAGATTTTAATGTTTTCTTTGGGAAATGAGTAACAAACTTCCATAAGATCTTTTTTAAAAAAAACCCTCTGTTTATCTTGATAAAATATTTTTCTTTTCTTTTTTTTTTTTTAGAACCATACAAAGCTTTCCTTTAGACTAGTGCAAAGCTATCAGTAAGGATAAAATAAATGAATATCTGAGTGTGTGTAGCTGCATATACATAAATTAGAAAGGTACGTGAGGCAGTATATTCAGCTATATTGGACAGCTAGAATACATGAGAAAAAAAAATCCCCTTATATTCCTACGTTCTTTTGCTTGTGTTTGCACGAGAAGTCATGCCAAGGATTGAGCTAAAACCCAGCATGCTTCCTGTCTACGATCTTCATGTCCCATTTCCAGGTACAGGACTGTGATACACCCACCATGCTGTAAGAATTGTTCAAGCTTCAGTTGCCTTGGAGTATTACTGGCTTTGCAGCAGACAGCTGAGGAAAAGCCTTGCGACCAGCATATCTGCCCACGGCTGTGTACAAAGGATTGAATAACTGTTCATCAGTTACAACTGTGTATTTGATTTAGCATATTTACCCCTCCAAGCATATTCTCGTGCTCATCTCAAGCTTCTAAATGAACATAGACTAATATTCAAGCAGCACATTCTTGAACCCAGTTCAATCTACCCAGAAGGCTGTTTTTGGCCTTCATTCAAAACATTAGAAATGTATCCTTTGACTTAGTGGCATATTAGGAAAATGGAGCATGGAATGCTGTTTGACATATCACAGTGACATGCAATTTCTTTCAAAAGGTGAGAAAGTCTGACTGAGAGCCCTTTTGCTGGCAGTTGGGAATTTGATCAATTTAAAACAAAATGGTTTTTTTCCTATAGGGGTTGGGGTTTTTTTTTGAGCTGCTTGCTAAAAATTAAAACCCTCTCACAGAGTGAAATAGTTTAAAAGAAAAAACTGCTAGAAAGAAATCCATCCCCTGCAAGTTTCTTGGCTAAAGGCAGGGATTCTTGGACAAAATTCTCTACCTTTGTTATTCAGAAGAGCAAATTCAATGTTCTAACATAGTCATGATTTTACACTGGGAGGAAGGTGCTGCTTCTTATCAAAAGCACATGTTATATAGTGTGATCACACATTTACGTAGCTTTACAGAAGCTTTGTTCAACCTTCATCTAATGAGCGTCTCTAGCCTTAAAATATACTGTTGTCTGGAGTGCTCTATAGAGTCCTATCAGTTGCACTGCTGCTAGACTGTACAGGTGTACTTGATCTGGGTTGTCTTATAACTGGAAGAATTATAAAAGAGTACCATGCTGACTTTCTTTTCAACTAGGCACATCTAGCTGTTATTAATTAAAGAAAATTATCTTGCTTCCTAAGTGGATACAATAACATTACAATAAAAAAAACAAACCCAAAACAACAACAAAAAAGTAAAACACCTTTTCCAATTCTTGTGTATGTTTTATAAACATTTTTTTCCAGCTACAAGCAGTTTATGTGGTTGAATGAATAGTGCCTAATCATCATGGACATTTAGCATCTTACTTTGGCATGAGTTAATGCCCAAGTTCTTCACATATCAAAACCATACTATTGACAGAAAGTGGGAGACAGTAGATCTTTACCTCACCTCCTTATGAGATCCTCAGAAAGCACAGCATAGGCATATCCTGGGATTTAGGGTTTTCTTAACTAGATTTAACTGTATTAGAAATAATTAGTATAGAATGAGGCAAACTAGCCTTTGATAGAGAAAATTAAAAGAAAAATAAAGTTTTACAGCACCTAAAAGCATATGTATGACATTGTGTCATTTTTTTTTTTACACCAGTTTTGCTTTTCAGGTTTCATTTGAGATGCAAGGATGAGCCTGGAACAAATACATGAATGAAACTGTATCTTTAATTCAAGTAAAAACACATTCTTTCTGCATTTCAGCCACTGCAGTGCCAGCCGGAAAGTGAAAGTGATAGGAAAATGACTTTAAACAAAAATCAAATTGACTAACCTATTTTCATGGAACATGGTAGCTTTTTACCTTTCTGCATTACCAGTCAAAACCAATTTCATTTGTGAATCATTTTTGAAAAAGTAATGCTGTATTACAGAACAGTTTATTCCATGTGCATGTAAAGTTTGTAGCATCTCCAAAAAAGGGAATAATCAAGCATGTAAGATTAACTTCTCCTCAGAGTACTTTTATTTCTCAAACTGTTTATTCCTATACACACTTTTATTTTTTGTGCATATATTTCTCTCTCCTGCTGTAAACATTGTCCCACAGTTGGATACACAAAATTAAATCATTTAATGGATTTGTGGTTCAGTTGCTTGAGGTCCCTGGCTCTCTCTGCACTCCTGGCAGCCATATTATTTGGTCTGTTACTGTCATTCACTGTCATTTCCACTTGGCTGGCGCCTGCGACAGGTCAGATTACTGGATGTGCTCAAAATATGATATGACAGACAGGACTGTGATTCTGATACTGATGAGTAGTGCTCTGCTTGCTAAAGGTATCTGAGAAGATTGTGGTAAACGCAGTTTCCTCAGGCTGTTTGGGGAATTAGTGGAAGAAATGATGCTAAATAGAGGGGCCATCTGTCTACAGTTACTAATAAGGCTATGCTTTCTGAAATCTGTTTTCACTACGTGGGTATTGTTAAAGCCAGGAGACGGTTTACTGACACAGAATTATTTTAATATAATTAGCATTTTTAAACCTAGACCAAGTTGTGCACCTGTTCATCTATCTGTTACACGTTCACTTTTTCAATTTCAGGTTTTGGGGTGTTAGATTTAATTGTGCAGCCCTTCTCTACTTCCCTTCCCAGAACTGCCCCATTTTCTCACACAATGGCTACATTATTTAGAGAAGATGCAACTTTTTTTTTTATAACAGCTTAATGAAATAGCTCAAAATATTTAATATATGTGCTATTAAAGAACTTGACATCTCTTATAGAAGATGTTGGAACATTTCAGGGCTAGCAGCTCTCTGATTCAGAAACACATACCGCAGCAACTTCAGCAACTGTAGTCAGTGCATTGCTGTGACTCTAAACGTATTTATAAAAATAAAATAAAAAGATGTTGATAGGCTAATAACAAGAGAATAAACATTTAGTTCTGGATGAAACTAGAACTGTAAATAAAAATGGTGACATATCAAGGGATCAGTACTGATCAGCTTTTTTTCTTCAGTAGAACTTCAGAAAAAAATTATAATAAAATAGAATATCTATTTCTGTAAAACAGATCTCTGAGCCTCTAAGGGACTTTGTAGCTCATTTCATCCAAAGTCTGAAGCCAAATTTATCGGCAATACATAAAATGTGAATTGGGATGAAGTAGGCCAATCTGGTTTTGCTATTAGAATAAAGATAATAAATACAGAATCACAGAATCACAGAATCAACCAGGTTGGAAGAGACCTCAGGGATCATCGAGTCCAACTGTTGCCCTGACACCACCCTGTCAACTAGACCATGGCACTAAGTGCCATGTCCAGTCTTTTCCTAAACACATCCAGAGATGGTGACTCCACCACCTCCCTGGGCAGCCCATTCCAATGTCTAATAACCCTTTCTGAGAAGAAATTCTTCCTAATGTCCAACCTGAACCTCCCCTGGTGAAGCTTGAGGCTGTGCCCTCTTGTCCTATCACTAGTTGCCCGGGAGAAGAGGCCGACTCCCACTTCACTACAACCTCCCTTCAGGTAGTTGTAGACTGCAATAAGGTCACCTCTGAGCCTCCTCTTCTCCAGGCTAAACAACCCCAGCTCCCTCAGCCGTTCCTCGTAGGTCAGACCCTCCAGACCCTTCACCAGCTTGGTCACCCTCCTCTGGACTTGCTCCAACACCTCAACATCTTTCTTGAAGTGCGGGGCCCAGAACTGAACACAGGATTCAAGGTGCGGCCTCACCAGTGCCGAGTACAGAGGGACGATCACTTCCCTAGACCGGCTGGCTACACTATTCCTAATAGAGGCCAGGATGCCATTGGCCTTCTTGGCCATCTGGGCACACTGCTGGCTCATGTTTAGTTGGCTGTCAATCAGCACCCCCAGGTCTCTTTCCGCGGGGCCGCTTTCTAACCACTCTTCTCCCAGCCTTTAGCGCTGCATGGGGTTGTTGTGGCTGAAGTGTAAGACCCGGCACTTGTTCTTGTTGAAGCTCATGCTGTTGGTCTCGGCCCATCTATCTAACCTGTCCAGATCCCTCTGTAGGGCCTTCCTATGCTCCAGCAGATCGACACTCCCACCCAGCTTGGTGTCATCTGCAAATTAGCTGAGGGTGCACTCAATCCCTACGTCTAGATCACGTATAAAGATATTGAACAGCACCGGCCCCAGAACTGAGCCCTGGGGAACACCGCTAGTGACCGGTTGCCAGTTGGACTTTGCCCCATTCACCACCACTCTCTGGGCTCGGCCATCCAGACAGTTTTTAACCCATCAAAGAGTCCACCCATCCAAGCCCCGGGCAGCTAGTTTGTCTAGGAGGATGCTGTGGGAGACAGTGTCGAATGCCTTACTGAAGTCTAGATAGACTACATCCACAGCCCTGCCCTCATCTACTAAGCGGGTCACTTGGTCATAGAAGGAGACCAGGTTGGTCGAGCAGGACCTGCCTTTCATGAATCCATGTTGGCTGGCCCCGATGCCCCGATTGTCCTGCATGTGCCGTGTAATGGCACTCAGGATGATCTGTTCCATCACCTTGCCTGGCACCGAGGTCAGGCTGACAAGCCTATAGTTCCCTGGATCATCCTTCCGACCCTTCTTGTAGATGTGCGTTACATTTGCTAATTTCCAGTCAGCTGGAACTTCTCCAGCTAACCAGGACTGCTGGTAGATAATAGAGAGTGGTTTGGCAAGTTCATCTGCCAGTTCCTTCATTACTCTGGGGTGAATCCCATCCGGGCCCATAGCCTTGTGGGTGTCCAACTGGCACAGCAGGTCACTAACCGTCTCCTCCTCCTCCATATTAACATACTCTAGCATGTCAGTATTTCAAGGGGACTAATGTGGGTGACATGGAACAGACAATGGTGAAAATCATTACATATATGTAGTAGGAGGTCTTTCACAAGTGGACAAACCTGACTCCTACAAGTTCCATGTTGTCCCGTCCTAGCAGTTTTTGTTGCAATCCAGAACAACTGCTTAGTATGTCATAAGAAAGAAAGTATATTATCCTCAGTTTTGTAAGGAGGATGATGTCTGTATACCCCTTCCTTTTTTAAGAAATGAATGTGGATACTTCTGATTATAAAGGTTGCAACTTGTGCTGTTTTCATGTCAAGAAAGAATGTGGTTAAAAATAAATTTGCCTTTCTTTTACATCCATATATGATTATAGTGCTATTATGATTTCTAAACCCATTTTTATGATCTTCTTGTACAATTATAATGTATAAGTTGATATCGAAATGTCATTCCATCAAGTAGCTAACTTTCTTCTGCTAAAAGAATTGTTTGGGAAAGTCTGAAATGCACTGCAGAGGATATGCAGAGACTTTTTCCATTATAAACAGCAAATTCTTTCTGAGAGATGTTTCAGGGAAACGTCAGCTTATTTGATTTCAACACTTAAAAGTGTTGCAGAAAAATGGGTAGCTTGTGGCAGTGAAGCCTAACTGAAGTCTAGCAAAAGGCCTGCCTCGTCTCTGATGCACTTTTTTTCTATCTGATGGTTTGGGCTCAGAAAGGTAATGAAAGAGCCATGAAACAAAAAGAATTTGATGTGGCTGATAACTAACAAGAAAAAAAGAGAATAATATATGAGTGCTAAAATAGTTATGAAGAAAACAATTTTGAAGGCATTTGTAAAGAGTAATTTGAAAAGAACAATAATAAAAGTGTTATTTTTCTTTACTTTTTATGACCCAATACGAAGGAACATTTTTCTATTCAGAAAGTTTCTAAATATTTCTTATACGTGATGTTTCTCCTCTTGTGCCCACTACTCTACATGTCTTTTTCTTGTCACAGAAGCCAAGAGCTTCTTTTCTCCATTCAGACCACGTCTTTCCTAACCTCGGAGGCTCATCCTGGGCTCTGGAGAATATGAATGTCCTAGATGATGCATCTGCCTTAGAGAAGAGGTGCCAATGAATATCTCTGAGACTCTATCAATATATACTTTCTTTCAGCTGTGACCTGGGAGTGTGAAGAGAATTAAAGGAGCTGAGCTGGTTCCACTGACACGCTTCTTCCACATCCCACTGACCTCCCCTTGCCCATAAAGTCAAAATTCAGAATGGGCAACTGACAGACCCTAATGGAGAACCTATGGTATGTGCAGTTCTCTCAGGTATGTACTGCAGACCCTGAGCTGTCATGTAATTTTACCTCAAAAGGCCCACCACAGTCTATTTGCTCTCCTTAAAAATAGAGGGCTTGGAGAAAGGGAGTATTGTATCTTTACATGGCATCTTCACCCCTCACAGACCTTTCTACATCTAGCAGGAGAAGCCCAATAGCATTTGGGAAGATTTTGGATGAAGACAGGAGGGAAAAGGATTCTTCACAGATGAAAGCAGAGATCATTCTTTTAGGTATTAGGCATGAATGCATTTTTTCAAAGCAAATAGATTTGGGTAGATGCTGTTATTATTAGTGTCATGTCATCTGCCTACATGAAGCTTTTCACCCACATTTCATGTAATATAACATGATGAGTTGCAACAGAAATTCAAATGACAATCATATTTGCTCCCTTCTGGTATGGTACATCATAGAATTCTGACACAATGTGTTAGCACATTACTAAACAGCAAATTGATACTTGCAAGAAGACAGTAATTTCATTATTAGTAATCTCTTTGCTAAGGCAGAAAATTCACTTTCCACTTCTCTACCTTGTATTAAAGATGAAACAGAATTGTATTTTTACAATTGTACTGAGAGAAAATTAATAAGAGCCTTCTCTGCTGACAAAATCAAGCCTTATGTTTTTTCTCTTTCAAATCTTGCAAGAATATTTTAACAATGACTTCAAAGAGGGTAAAAAAAGTTATTATAATTAGACAATTTATGCTACATGAATGCTCAGAACTTTTTAAAAAAAAAGATCTAAGTGATTTATTCAGTTACTTTCTGTATAACAGAAGCAAGCCTTTACTATACTGCATAATTTATAACTTAGTAGGAAAACACGTTACAGGCTTGCTAAAATTGTGATTTCCTCTTGCAAATGAAGTTTACATTAAGAATCCCACTGCAAGCCTCACTCTGTCCTTCTCTGTACATGCCTTCTGGGCCTTCATCCAAAATGGCACTTGTTTAAATTAAAATAAAAGAATACTCTTTTTTTCTGGAGTTTATGTCCCTGCTTAAGTGCTTTGAAAGACCATGTCCGACAGAAGGGTTTAGTAATCTTAGCATTAGCACTGCAAGTTTTAGGAGGCCTTACAATCATCCAGTTCACTTGACAAAAACCTGCTGGATTCTGCTGGAAATTTTACTTGGTGAGAGGCAGATTTCCATTCACGGACACCATCATCAGCATGTGCAAGTCAGTGCATTAGATAATTCGTAAGAAAAAGTGTTTACTTCATCCCCCTTAATGATAGCTGGAAGATGGGGTGCTGGTGGGGAGAGGTGCTCTTCACCTGCCTGCATTAGGAAATAAAACAGATCCCAGCACTGGAACTTGACTGTGTGCATTGGGAAGCTGCTACAACTGTGCCTGGGAATGCTGTAGTCTGACAAGCTAGCACTCTCTCAAACTGGCACCACTCTGGAGTCAGCATGGCTGAGTGACTGTCCTTACCAGACGCTTTGCATCCAGCCATCTGTTTTCCATGCTGAGATAGCTAATGGCATGTGTGCATAGTGTTTTGTGCCAGTTGTCCTCAATGCTAAGGAATGGTCCCAGGCACATCTAACTTACTTGGATAGTTGTAGCTTCCAGTCCTCATACATACCATGGCTAGATTTAGCGTGATGCTAAAAAGCAGAAATTCTTTCCCTAAAGTTATTTCCGCATTCACAGGAAGCTGCTTGTAAGACTCTAGGACTCAGCAAGTATTGTTACATATGTTGAATATATATGACACAGAAAAGTATAAACAGACCAGAACAACAGTTCAGTTGTTAACCAACCACATTTGACATGTAGTGTTCTTTAGTTTTGTTTATGCATTTGCTATTTTCTAACATTTCTTATAATTTTCTGCAGACTGTGAAAAGAAAGTATGCAAACTTTAGAATTTAAAACATTTTGTATTTTTTTAATTGACTCACAAATTCAGTGCAAGAACTGTAATAGCCTGTGTTACCTCAAGTCCTTGGTTAATTTGTATAGAACTTCATTGTAACACATAATTATTTAGTGAATAATATGACCTTCCCATCATTTAGCCCTAGACTTGCTCTTGCTAACCGTCCAGAGACACTTTATATCAGATTTGCTGGCAGGAGATAAATGGTATCAAGCTGTCTGCTTTCTGACTATGCAGAGATCGGTACACGTGGAAACAGTTTACACGGATTTGGAGCATCATAAGCGGACAGAGATGAGTTTAGCTTAAGTAAAACTCATGTTGTGTGATTTTTTTTCCCAGCAGATTATGAAGAAATGGATGGAGAGGACAAATTTGTCAACATCTCTACCCATCAACTTCCAAGTTCCCTTTAATTATAATAAGCTGTGGTGACAAGGCACAGAGCTTGCACAGTGCTGTAGTAATGATGTTTCCAGCCTCTTTTTGGACAACACACCTAAATCTTTCTGACAATCTTAAGCTTTTGTTTTTCCCCTTTTTCTCTGTCACAGTTTGTTATTCAGCTGTCTTCCCCATCTTCCAGGCTTGTAACTTTACAGCAATCTTAGATTTTTTTCTTTCCTTTTGCTTCAAAGTAGCCAGTATCTTCCTTCCTTGTACCATTTCCACTTTACAACCTTTAATAAACATGTAATGCCCTTTAATTCCATCAAGAGCAAGTTATCGGATGAGAAAACAACCATTTTTGGCAGTTCTTCTACTCAATTTTCCTTTGGTTGTGTAAGTAGTACTCACGGTTCCTTGAGGCCGTTAAACGTGCCAAACATCACAACATTTGTTTGAGTTTTTAATACCCAATTAAATTTTACTTTCTCACAATTAATATTTTATAGAATCTCTAGTTCATTTCTCTTAATGTGGCAGCTGGCAGAACATGGAACAAATCCTACAGCCTTTTGTTCTGTCACTCTAGCAAATTTTCTTTCCATATCTAGGAAAAAGAATTTCCTTAGTTCTGCTTTTACACATTTGTCTTAGTAGACAGTATCTTGTACAGAAACAGCTGCAAAATTGTTCTTGGCCAGTGATACTTATGAATGCATGTTCATTACTTTGGAAAAGAAAAATAAAACTGTTTGTAGTACAATGGCCAGTACAAGAATGCAGTTTTGCCAGAAAGCTGTTTTTGTTTTATTTCAAACATGGAATATGTTTCGAAAATTATCATTTGGATTCACCATCAAATAGATCTTCCTGATGCTGCACCTCAGAATTCCTTGAAGTAGAAGAGAAGCCCTGTGACGAGTCCACTCATATGCATGTCATGTCTGGTACCTTACCACACATCGACAGGAAATACTGGCAATGTGTCGTTCTTTCAATGTATTCATACATCATATGAAAATGGAGCAGGAGATACCACCATTCTATTAGCTTCTTATTGTTACTTTAAATCCTAGACTTACAAACAATTTGTGCAAGTGAACATCTTTATATTTGTAAAAATACCTCTTGAATTCAATGAACCTAGTCATTCTTGAAGAGCTTAATATGAGGTTAGCATAGCAAATCACACAGTCCAAATTCTCGGCTGAAGTGTAATAGATGAAGCAGCTCACAATCTGTCCCATTTGCTATCCCAAATTTTAAGCTTTGCAAAGTAGATTGGGCCATCAGAAATCCTTCCCTCTTTCCTCATTGAGCGGAGGCATAATCAGTGGTGCTGGTAATGATTCACACTATCAATCAGCTATGTCTTATGACTAATAGCATAGAACATAAAAATTAATCTGTCACCCATTCGTTGATCTATTTTCCCCTGTGAGCTGGTGCTTAGTGTTATTCTAGTAAAACTGGAAATTGTGAACAAAGGCACCAAAACATCAAGCCAAATATAATTCTGTAAAAATCCGTCTAATTCATAGCAGTTCAAAACAGTGGTCAAAACAGCAGTTCAAACCAGTGGTTCAAAATAGAAGACTTGTCATCAGCGTAAGATTTTCTTTTATTTTCTCAGGTTTGCCAGGGTTACAATCAGAAAAAAAAAAAACAAATAAAACAACAACAATTTTTTCCATGTATTTATTATGTCAGGAATCTTTTTCTTCTTTTTTTTTCCAAAGAACCAAGAACTAAAGCAGAAACAGGAAAAAAAAATCCTAATGTTCCATAGGACAGTTGCATTGTACATTTCCAGTATTCAAGTAGTATTTACCCCGAAGTAAAGGGATAAAGTTGCCTTGTGCAAGTTTCTGATCCTCCTCTGTAACAGTTAGTTCCACTTGCAGCCATCATTACCTTCAGTTACTGCAATACCACATTTTGCAATAAGGTTATTAATGAAAATATTAAATCAGCCTCTAGAATGATCCTTAAAGAATTTTACCAATAATGTCCTTCAGCTGATATTTCTTTTTTGATACATTGTTTTTTGCCAAATCATTATTTATAAATCTTATATTAAACACCACCTTTTCCACCTTAAATAATTTACGTATAGCACCATAACAGGTACTTTATTGAAATATATTAGACCTGCTTTATTTTCCTTTGAAAACTTGCTCTTAGTGCAATCAGAGTAATCTAGAAGTTTTCAGTTGTGGAATACCTATATTGCACTTTATCCTACTTTCCTTTTAGTTTCTGATCTTTATTCATTCCATCAGAATGTATTCCACAATCTTGTATAATGCTGTGATTATATTTATAAGCTTAAATTCTCATCTATTTTTATTTCCTTCTTTTTAAGTATCTGTAAAGTATCTGTAGATATTTTTGTTTCTGGTCATATGAAGTCATCAATAATTGGCCAAGACTAACTTGGGGAGCAAAACAAGGCACCATAACCATGTACATCTTTCTTACACTTTGGCATGTCAGAATTCAAATACATCCTCTATCGGTGAATACTTCACTTTCAGCTAGGGATATTTTCATGCTCAGAAGTAAGAATGGGAGACAAATCCAACAAGTTCTAGTAAGTATATATATGTCTGCTATCATAAAACTAATATACAGCAAGCCAGAAAGCCACATAAAAACTTAAAAAATAAATATTGCCACATTTTCATATTCACAGTGCAATGTGTTTCGTGCTGTCTTGTGCTCACTTTTTGGAACTTTGTAATTTGTTTTTTAGACTAGTCTCATGTTCCTTTCTTTCTCCACTACTCTTTTTTTGAGCAGCTGAGGAGTATTTTAATTTTCACAGTAATTTCTGAGAGACAAATTTCCAAACTTCACCTCTCATATAACTTGATTTGGAACAATGAATTGAGCCACCTTACAAAAATAGGGATGATATCTTCTTTAAGGAGTTCAACAAGCATCAGTGGCCACAAAAATGGGCAGGAGAGTTCTAGTCACTCACACTTGTCCATGGATATTTTGGCAGAGGAGGAAAGGGAAGAAGGGGATGCTTTGATGATCCCAGAGGTCTCTTCCAACCTGATTGATTCTGTGATTCTGTGATAATAAGAGCCTCTCACAAAGAACTAGAAGATATGACTTTTGAGTTGTAAATTTCTTTGGTATACTTTCAAAATCAGTTGTTCATATTTCATACACTTGGTATATCATAGAAATGTAACCTGTAAGGCACTTTCTAGTCCTTCAACTATTTTCCTACTTAGAAACATTTCATCTGCTCTTTCAAACTTCCAGTGAACAGAATTCTTGATTCCTCATAAGCCAGTGATAATCCTAATATTGGAACATATTTTTTATGGTGTGTGTTTATCAATCTGACAGCAATCATTTCAATAGTTGTATAAATTTATGCTTGCATAAATGCACACACAGTTCCATATATTCAGTGTGTAAGATATTGTATGTAAAAATGTGCATGTTTAAAAAATATGTGAGAGCATGAATTTTCTTCCTTTTTTTTTTTCCTACCATTTCCACTGTAAAATACTTCCAGCATTTATATTCTGCAGCTCAGATTTAGGACCAATGATATTTAGCAAGACACAGCAGGTTTGCTAAAAGTTTGCAGATTTACCAGCATGTTGTAAGCTTGTAATTCAAACCTGAATTCTCAAAGAAAAAAGAAGCTGACTTCTTTTCCTGTTATTGTATTTCTGCTTCAGTATTAAAACAGAATTATCATGTTACACAAAACACTAGCCTGAATCCTCTTAATTAACTTGCCAAAATTGTGCTAAATAATCAATTTATTGCCAGCATTTAAGTTACATTTAAGCCCAGCTGCTTTTTTGTACTGAAAAATAACAGACTCAAATGTTCACAAAAGGACATAATTTATCTTAATGATGGCACACTTGATGCATTACTGTGCAGCACACAGGGGGCAGCAGTCCCACTGCTCGTTGATATATAACTTCAGAGTCACAGGGAACGCAGACCTTGAAAGCTAGAGAACAGACAGATAACAGGACAGGAAATATTTCACAGGTCAGTGTCAATAAAGTGGTCTGAATTGCATATCTCCAGGTAGAATCATAATAAAAAGCACATAAAGCTTTCCTTTTTTCCTGAGCACGCAAAAGTGGAAACTAAAGAAACATCAGCTAGATGGATTAAGTGAATAACTGTCTTTTAATTACATTTTTTACCAAAGGTAGAGATGCTATTTAGGAAAAAAATGGGAAACTACAGCACATAGCAGGAGGAAGAGAAGAATAAGATACACCCAGTTGACATAAATGAACATAAATGAAATTAAGTCTCCTGAACAGCAGGAAATACAATTTATGCCAGAAACTGTCAGACTGAACTCATCCATCTCTCAAACAAGGCTATCAATCACTGTCTCATCCTTGTCTTCAGCATGGTTTTTCTTACCTCCAGCTGGCTGTACTTCAGCAGTGGAGTCACATTAGCTGAAATTCACTGCTCTCTGCTCATCTTTTATTCTTCAGAATTTCATCTGTTTCTGCCAACCCTAGAAAGGTATTATTCTGCCTTCATAATTGAGCAATAAGCAGATCGTGGGCAAGAATGGGGCCTGCAGTGCTTAGTGAACACAAGCGTGGACGGACACTCATGATTCTGGATTTTATTCCTACCTGTGCCATGGACATTGAAAATCTGTCCTTCTGTGCTTAACTTTCCTTCTTCTGGAAGATCTCCACTTACATGCAGAAGCCTTCTTTATTATTTATGAATTTCTCTCTCATGATCTATATATTTCACATGTATTCATACATGTCATGCTTATAATAGTCAAAGGCTTAATCTTCCATGCCACATATTTCAGGTTTCTGTAATCTGGGAAGAGGCAAAGGATACTTCTTTAGAGAAAAAATGAAGTGTTTCATTACTGTGTGTATGCCTACAATATAGAATTGTATGACTGTCCTCTGTTCAGGATCTTAAATTATTAGACTATAATACAGGAGTTAGCATCAGGAAGCATCAACAGCTTTCTGCTCCGTAAGGGAAGGCAAACTGGGAGCCAAGGGTGACAGCAAGGTAGGCAGGGCAGTGGCCTTACAGACAAGGGCACAGCACCAAAGTACCCAGACAAGAGTGGAGCAGAGCAGTAGCCATGGTCAGCTAACTGGCCAGGGTTTGCTAGGCAAATTCACAGTGATGATGTACGTCTGAAGTCAAGCCAGGGGACTGCAGGTCAGTGTCCTGGTACAGATCAGCAAGGTACGTGGTAAGCATAGGTATGGATGCAGTGCAGCTCAGGCAAGGACCAAGGCTGAGCGGCTCAGGATAAACACAACTCCTGAATGGGAGGGGGCCAGACCCTGCCAGGGCTTCTCAAACAGCCCTGTATCAAACAGCATCAAGGCCACACAGCTTCTCCATTACAGCTGGCCTTGAGCCCTCACTGCCAAGTCCCCAGGATGATGGCAGAATTCACTCAGAGCTTGGACATTTACTGGGTAAGTAATGTAGTTGTAGCTTACCTGAATTTGTCTCTGGGATATATTTCATTGCATAGGTATGTGATAAATTTTATTGAACAGTGTATACTGAAATAACTGGAACAACTTGCATAGTGAGTTTTAGATAAGAGTTACGCAAGTTCCTACTAAAGAATGGCAGAGTCTGACTTCTTTTTTTCTGTTTCAAATACTCCTACAGCTGTTTATATTTCATGAAGTTCTTTGTAACAAAAGTGGCAAACACCAAGACCGTCAAGATATTTCTTTGTCAGCTCTGCTTTTGAGAAAAATATCTATCAATTCATAATTAATAATGACTCAACCCCAGAAGTCATTAGTAAATCAATTCAGGAAGATTACTTTTGACCTTAATAGTAATTCCATGCATGAATGGTCTAAATGATCAGTCTGGCAAGATACCATGTTTGCTTACCATTTAGAAATTCCTATATGACTAACAGCTATGATCTATGAAATAGCTCCAGAAGCTTTCTGCCACTATCTCTAATACTTCAGTTGTTCTGATTAGACCAAATGAATTTATGGATTCTAAATTTCTATGCATTTTGCTATGACTTAGACCTTTCAAAGCTAATGATTTTAAATTCAGAGCATGGATAATATTGATACATCATTTTTCAAATTGGGATATTTTCTTAAAACTACACTTCATCAGAGATCCAGGACAGCAGGACACTGATAACAGCAATGCTGTAAAAAAGACATATTGCTTACAGAAAGCATTTTCACTGTGCTTTGTTAGGTAAAAATATTTGAGCCGAGGTAGGTATATTGTGAAATTGTCTGTTTTGTACGCGTAATAACTACTTCCGAATACAATTTTGTCAGCACTACGCAATGTCAGTAACCCCTGACATCCCCAACCCAGTGGAACTACCCACTAGAGCTACATTGTTTTTTAGATAAAAGGTATTACATAAATGTAAACTGGCGTTGTTAAGGTCATGTTAGATAGCAGAATTAGATTTATTCTCAGTATATGCATTTCCTCATGCCAAGTGATTTCACAAATGCTGCCAGACTAAGTCTTAGTTTTACAGCCTTTGCCTATTAAATTTACTTCCTTGTATGCAGCAGACAAGCAAGAAATGTTCATTCATGATTGTGAGGAAGCTTTAATTTTATTCAGGTACAGTAGCCTAACTTAACCAATGCATGTATATTTGTTTAGATGCAAATCACTGTGGTTTTTAAGTTGCAAGTAAACCACATGATTTTCAAAGGTATCAACCAATGTTGTTATACAATAAAGTATCTTGAAAGATGTTCATGGCTCCTGCAAAATACAACTAACTCATATTTTTCTGTACTTTACGCTTTTTTCTGTACTTAATGTTTTATCCAAAGTCTTAATTTGGTCATGATGAAATGATAAATTGTTAATGTTACTATTCCTCTTTTGATTTTTTCTCACCCAAGAATGGATAGAGTTTCTTGTTTCCCCCTTAAACACCACATTTTTTTTCTGTTGTTATTGTTTGCATGATAAAACGAAGATGTAGACCTACTACAGGACTGCATCAGGAATCTCCCTGACAACTGAGAAGACACTGTTATTATACCAGTCAAATACAAAGAACAAAAAATTTTAATGGTAAATGTCCAAAGAGATCACCTATAGTGAAGATCTTAATTCTTATGCAATTTAAAACCTCACTAAGACTGAGCTGTCCATATTACGATTTAAGTGACTGGATTGTTATATTTCTTAAGAGGAATGTAAAGTTAAAGTAAGCATATAAAGTAATGACCCCTGAAAAAACAGAGATATTGTAACTCACTCTTAAATAAAAGAATATTTAAGTTTCTCAAATTTCTTCTGTCATTAATATATGAGAACATGTGGCTTGTATTTAAGCCAAGATAACAGATTGTTTTTCTGAACTTACTCAGTCAAAGAAAGGGCTTTACAATGACACATTTTCACACTATGATCCCTCTTGTCCATAAAAGTTGATGAAGCCTAATCCCAAAATTAACAAAGTCAGTGTGAGTCCTTCCACAGTGTTATTCACAGATCATTCTCAGTTAAAAGTGCATTATTTGTCCTTTGTGCTTCTTACTTGGCCATGTACTTAGGCTTACATCTAAAGGTAAGCATGAGTGGTTTCACAAAACATACCTAAATATAAGCATGAACAGTCCCACAAAAGTCAGTGGCATGTCCTTATTGAACTGGAGTCTCAGGGAATCCATGAATCTCAAATTTATTATCTGCTTTTTGGCAAAACAGTTTCATGAGATAGTTCCTATGATGGTATACTGCAAATACCATTTCCATGCAAAGTAGCATGAATATTTAAAATACATTATCATAAGATTCTATTTGGAAGTTCTCAAATAATACACCTGTATACCATACATCTGTTACTTTTACATGAATCTAAGTTTGATCCACAACATCCAGTTCTTTTTCTAAGTATAACAGCTTCAAAATGAACTTTTAGAATATCATACATATTAAATGAATGGGACCACCAGAATTTTACACAGAATTATGCCGAAAGTCAACAGAGATCCTTCAACTGTCCTACAGAAATTTACAGTCTAGAAAAAAAGAAAGCTATTGAAGACAGTATAAAAGAAATTAATATAGTACATCAATCTCTTTTTGATTGGTTGTTGGGTTGGTTTTTTTTTTTGTTACGGCACTTACTAAGTGCTTACCCATACCGGTATTTATTGTAGTTTATAGAATTTAACAGCATTGATAGAAAGGAGTATACCATGGGTATTTATTTATCTGAGTACAGTGAAATACAGAAAAGTTAAGTAGAAAAAGCTCTGTAATTTGAAAACATCACCCTATCTTAAGTCAGAGTTCTTACACTTGATTTTAATGAACTGGCTTTTCCTTCCCTACATATATCTATGTAGGTTAATATTCAGCTGATTAGCTTCTTTAAAAATTTAGTTTTGCAGGAGGACTCCAAGGTATGCTTTTAGAAAGTGTTAGTAAGGTTATCCTAATTAATTTTATCACAAATTCAAAAGCAACAATCACAGTGTCAGTGTTAGGGTCTTGATTTTTGACCCTGGTGGAAAATTCCAGTGAAATCCAGCAGAAAGTTGTGCTATGTTTTTAAACTTTCCGATAATAGGTAGTTCAGCCTACCACTGCTGTTATTAAACAAGACTGAAGAATACAATAAAAATAAAAAAGTAGACATAACACATTTTCTAATATGCTAATGACTCAAAAGTTATACACCATTCTAATCATGAAGCAATAAAGCGGTAACTCTCAGTAAAGTCTGCGGTTCTGGGCTAAATGCAGAACCCTGGGCAAGATAAAAAAAGGTCAGCTATCATATAGCTATTCTTGAAGTAACAGATATTAGTAATCTGTTGTTTGTTCTGGGAAATTCTTCTAGGAACCTCTCTGCTCACTCCTGAACTTCTGCCTAGTTTTTCCTAGATTGACATGCTTTTCTTTTTAGAACCCGAACATGTGTCGACATCACGTGATGGCTTGGGTTTTTTCCCTCACTTCTTTTTACAGAAAAAAGAATGGAGAAGATGGCTTACTTATGGCAAGATTTTTACAGGAATGTGTGTCTTCTATGCATTAGAGAAGGTAAGATGCCCAGCTTGCACTTGGAATAGGAGTCAAATTTGGTCATATTTTCCAAGACAGGTCTTAGTTGTCAGCTTAATTTGCGTGAATGATGCAGCTGATATTTTCTTCTAAAGAAATGAGACTCTACATATTCTATGCCAATATAGACTATTCCATGGCAACTCTGTGGTACAGGACTTTGGGACTTTATAACACTCAGGTTACTAATTGGGTGTTTTGTAATAGTTAGCCAAGTGAATTGAAAATTATCTTTTTTATACAGGTTTAGGCTATTCCTGGAGGTGTTGCCCTCCTTATTTTGAAATGTTATTAAAAAAATTCAGAATTCTCCTTTAAAAGTGGAGGCGATCCAAAATCCTTGCTTTTATTATTCATCTTCTCAGGTGGAATTCTAGCAGCTGTTCAGTCTTTCTAGGCTACATTTCCTCGTACTTTACTTCACCTCAACAGCCTTTATTTATAACCTGAACTCTCACCTGTTAACAGAGGTTCTTTTTCTTATCTTTTATATTCCTTGAGACTTACAACCCTGCCCGAGATTAAAGAAAATAAAAAGAGGAGACTAGAAATGCCATAATATATTTTTATGTTCTGTCCATTCACATTTGCTGCTGCTGCTTTTATGGCTTCACAATCTTCCCATCTATCTTTCAGGTTTCCTTGTCTGAGTCTGAAAGTATATTTACTACATGAGCTTGGGAGTCTTGTAGCACTTTGCTCACCATCATTGCCTACCATGGTGCCTCTGGTCAGACAAAGTTTGCATTCTCCAGGTCTATTCCTTTAGAGAGACATGCCATTGCTGTGCTCTCATTGTTTTTCTTCTCTTTCCAAGTACCACTGATTTTGCTATGCACTCAGTCGGATTTTTTTTTTAAATCCCAAGACATTAGGTGTCTAACACAACATTTACTAAAATGCTGACACAGTTTGTCCTATTAGTGTCTAAAGAGGTTATAAAAGCATTCATAATTCTCCCTAAAGAGAACAGGACTTACTATAATGTCTCAACAAGACAAATAACAGGTAACAGCCCATCATGCTTCTTTCTGCTTATAGATAAATCAGGCTTCTGATTTCATCTTTATACTCAGTGATTAAGTTACAACAAAGTAGTCCTCAAACAGTGAACTGTAGTGCTATTGAATAGCTCCCCATAGATGTGACATAGCCTTCTTATATACTCCATCATGTAATCTTTGGCAAAAATCAAAGCTGTGTCATTCTTGGAATTATGCTTCATGATCACCATGTTAAGTCACTTGTTACATTTGGGTGTCATGAGAACAACTTGTGTAATGCAATAACACAGCTGACTGATTGATAGATCTTTGGTGTTCACCGGCCCTTCAGTTTGAATGGGGTGTTGTTTAAGGGGGGTTGTTTTTTTTAAGTTTAGAGGATTTTTCCTACCTATAAATTTCAATAGTTCCTACCTGCAGCACTAAATAACTTACAAAATGTTTTAGAAAGCTTAATCAGAGTAACAATAATTTTAAAAAATCCTCTTCGTGAAGTTTTTTAAACTTCAAGTTGAAATCTTCCAAGTCAATAGCAAGTGACTTTGAAGCCTCAGGAAACACTTTTTCCCCTTCTTCATTCACATCTGTGTATAACTGAAGTGCACTCTTATGGTTCCCTTTTACTCATTTTAGAAGGTTACTTGTAACTTTTAATTAGTCCCTACTAAGCCTTCTTGTTACAGATAGAAAGGCTTGAAAAGATTGAAAGGAGGTGCTCTTCTTCCCACAAAGGGCAGCTGTGACAGATAAATGCTGCCAAACACCGTGCACAGACACCATGCACAGTCCTGTGACAGTGCTGCTCATTGCTGCTAGCCTGGCTGCTGGGTTGTTTCCTAGCACTAGTCACTCTTTGTTAAGCCAAAGCACCGATATAGTCTGTCATTGTATAACATAAAACAGGTAAGCAAAGTTAAAATTTTCAATATAGAGATGACAGCTTGTTTAGCTGAGTTGTTGGCAAAGTTGTAACATTTTACTGAAGAGTTTAGGGTTTTAATTACTCTTTTTCAAGCAACAGTCTATAAAGAAACATGATACAAGAGAAAAACCATATAGTATCTATAACCCTGTGTCAGAGCTTTACAAAAGATTAACATCTTTGCATCTTTAGAAAACAGATGTTCCACTCTGCCCAGACATTCAGTACCTACAGAAAAGTGGAGTCAACTATGAAATTTTTAACATAAATTAATTTTCTACAGTACAGATATTAACTGGAGCTCTATAAGTGAAAGTATTCACAGCCCTTTGAGAATAGGTAGGGGAATACCTTCATAAAGCTGTTCTCCATTTCATTAATCCCATCGTAAGCCATTAGTTAAGCCTGCACTACACAATCACAGTAAACCTCTAAATCCTGGGAATCTTGCAAACTTTTGAATACAAAACAGAGCTTAATAAAGTCTTCCTTCATGATAATTCCTAAAAGACAATATAAAATAAATAATGAAAAGATGATTCCCTCCAATTAATTTCAAATAGTTCTCCCATCTGCAAACCAAACTCTTTTTTTTCACTATCATGCTAATATTTTGCTTTTGGGATGTTCTGTTTTTAAGGACTGAGCTACTGATATCCGGAAATGTTTTCCTTGCTTCAATGTAATTTATTTTTTTTTTAATAGTATGTATTTTTAAGTAAATTGCATTTTTTAGTATTTAGTTGAATTAGGTGTTCACAAAAATTATTAGATATTCAACATTTGAATTTTCTGCTCAGTTGTGACTGCCACCCACGTCAGATATTATCGGTCCTTCTGTTTCATTCAGAAAAGGCTTGAAGAAACCTTTACAGTTTGAAAATACATGGAAGAGACAATACTGAATGAACTATGAGTTCCACAACAATCTGAATATATGTTTTAGAAAAATCTAAACTCCTCAAATTTAATAAAGGCACTGGGTTAACATCACATTATACCAGTAAAACCTCAAACAATAACGGAAAGCCTCAAAAATCTCACTTTCTATAAATGATTAGTCATTAATAACAAAAATTATAAATGATAGAGATTTAATATTTTTCTTCTCTTTTTTCAATATTAGCATATAACTACTTTTAATTGAAGCAATTTCTCATTGTTTCAAATATGAACAAGGAAAGCATTCCCTTAATCAGGCTAATGTGAGAGAGGAATATGAATTCAGCAAGATCATGTATAACTAAAAATTATTTTAAGTTTCAAAAAATTCAGTTTGCAGTTTTGATATCTACTCTATATTGTCTTTGTACGTGCAACATTTTAAGGAAAACAAAGGTGCATTAATTTTTGCGATTGATTTAATTGTCTTTTAATGACGACAAAATAGTTTCATGTTTTGGACAACATCAGTATCATTATTTGTTGCTGTATCAAGAGTTCTGTGAGGTATATCATTCCTCTGTTTCCTCACTCTGTCAGGATGACATCATCCTATACACAGGATTACTTTAATGTGTACTATTGAGCCCATGTTTAAATTTTCCTGGGCATGGAGTTTGCTGTGCACACGTGTCATTGCATAGCTACGTTCTCAAAAGATATGAATGCCAATAGGACTAATTTTCTTTATTGTTCAAGATTTAACCACAAATGCAACGAATCAAGTTGCATTTTCAAGTAGCTATTGTGCAAATGTGCTGCTGTATTGTTTTGCTTCCAATGAAAACATTTCTGCGCCAAAGCCTACTCATATGTATAAAAGTACATATTGAAATTTAACTAGAAAACTTTCTCTAAACTCTACGTTTTTTTCATCCATTAAAACGCATCTGGGTAACCTATAGTAAAAAAAACACAGAAAGGAAACCCAACAAGGTTGCAAATGAAGCATGGAATTTTTTGACGATGTCACAATTAACATTTTTCATCATTATTTATATGTGCATCTTTGTCCTTCCTCCTTTTCTGAGTCACAGTTCAACATCTTCTGTGAAGTACTTGTTTTTGCAACATATTCACATTTGGCTTATCACCACTAGCTTTTTTGGCCTGCATCTGCTGTGTCCAGCCGTCAGAGACTGCCTGTGCACCTCCTTTTCTCTAGCAAGGTGAGACTGCACCTCTTCAGTCTCTTCATCATTCATATTTAAGATCCTCTCTTCCCTTAGTCAAGCACCACTCAAGGAAAGACCAAGAACGAAGAAAATCCTTCTGTTTCCTACTTCAGCACCATGGTGGCCATTTCCATACCCCATTCAACTTTTACAATTTCCTGAGGAGAGTAGCTGCTATGCAAATTTTGTTTTGTTCCCATTTTTAGGGATGGGGCATACTCAGATACCCTGTACAGGGTATCTATTGGACCTGCACACAGTACAGAAGACATTACTGGGCATATACAAACTGAAGTTTTCAGAGGTAGCAACTTAAGTACAAGGTTCATAGAATAGCAAAATTCACCCCATACTCCTAAACAGGACAGCTTGCTCGTTTTCATGTCCATGCCACAAAGCTGCATGCATTTCTTTAAAATGGAACAGAATATTCTTGGTCTTCTTTCAGATGAAAAACGATGTGATTTCCTTAAACTAATGAGAAGAAACCTTTTGATCATTTTGCTGAAACATTCCAAAAAGCTAGCCTGGGGAAGAAAATCAGCTTTCAAATTCCTCCCAAACAATTAAATTTTGGCAGACTTGTAAACAGCTTATAAACAACTGAAACACTTTTCTAATAAAGCAGCCTTGTTTTGTCTTGCTTATAGGCAATCGTTATAATTTTAATTAGATATATATGTGTATGATTTATATATCATGTATACTGTATGTATATGGTTTTTAAAACAAGACTAAGTAATCCTGTAATATATAAAGAACACTAGAGGTTTTCTTTGATCTTTCTTTGTAGTTGATTTCCTTCAAACCCCGTATTATCGTAATAATTTTAGTCTTACCAATTACATAACACTTTAAATCTTCAAAACAACATAAAGAAAACTGTAATGTTTTTTTCTATATACTAAGAGCCAAGTCTGCAGTCTTCTATTCTTTGATCAAGGACAATAGATAGAAAAGCACTTAAAAAGTTACCTGCAATATCACCACTGAAGCTGTGAGACAGATTTTGCCAAAAGTTCTGGGTGTGTTAACCAATTCTGAAAAAAGAACAGCTGTTCCTAGTCCATTTAGAAGGATAGACTGCTTGAAGCTATCAAGGTATATGTTATTCACCATAGAGGGGGAAAAAAAAGGAACTTCAACTATTTCGCTATTTTCAAACCTTATTACTATGTGAATGAATATGCATTCAGTTTCTATACCATATTCTAATGTGTGAAAATATCTGAATAAAATAAAGAGTATATCATCATATAGAACAGGAGGCAATTTCTTGAGAAATAAGAAATGCAAGTTTAATGACATGGAAAGATCACAGATTAAAATGCCATGGGCAAAAAATATGAAACAGCTTTTTAAAATATAGTTAATTTGCCCCATATCCTTTACTATCTAAGAAGAGAAAATAAAAACACACTTTACCAAAATGCATCATATTTGTTTTATGCTGTGTATCTGCCATCATTTATCCATTTCACATTTTGGAAAGGGATCCAGGCTAATTGAATGAGAAAATGTTCCTGTTCGTTCACCAAAGCTTTTAGTGCCTTCAATAAACAGTCACTCTCCTAGAAATATATTGATCTGTGTTGTGAAGCTCATTGTAGATCCTTTGCAAAAGTTCATGTCAAGTCATTTTATATGTTTATTATTTACTCCTAATAACATTGACAAACCCATTAGGTGCTGACAGTTGTACAGTTTTTCAGATGAGAAATCTTGGCCCTTTCTCATTGCAGAAAAAGGTTACAAGACCCCTTTAATGAGATTCATTTGATTTCTAATTAGTAACAAATGCAAAATTCAAGTACATTTGACAAAAAAGAAATAAAGTCATTAACTCAGTCATCAGTGTGTTAAAAAAAGCTAGCTGAAGACTTGAAATATCAAACTATGTGGCAACAGAATGCAAGGTAGACTTAAGTTTTTGGAAGAACTCCATTAAAAAGAAGTAATTTTAATACAACACTGAGTAGGAGGCAAGGAAAAAGAATAATTCTTTTTAGTTATTTAAGAGTTGGTAGTTCCTACAAAATGCAGGCTGATTTTACAAGGCATCCCAAGGTATCCCATTGAAAATCTTAATACTGTTTTTGGAAATAATTTGTGGATTAAAGTGCTGATTCCTAAGAGAAAGAAACAGAGAACGTGACCTCAGACAAAAACCATCAGTTACTGTCTCTTGTTTTTGCAAACTCAAAAACACTCATGCTTGAGGCTTAGTTCTGAGGCTTTGATTTTATCATCTGCTCTGTTTTGTTTTTTTCTAAGCAGCAAATATTTTTTGCTATGTCTGAGGGACTGAAGGAAAAAAACACTCCTTTCCCAGCTCATTTGCTTTAGAATGGAATCACAGAAAATATTACACATTTTGAAACTTTTCATAAGGACAAGAGTGACTCCCACAAAAATGGCCAAGCAGCTTTATTTACGGCATTAGTCCCAGTGAAGGCAACAGAAAAAACCACCTGAATATTATGATTCAATGCTACAGTCACACAATAAATGTGTGAACTAGCAACAAAGTAAACAAAGATATTTACATATGTGATTACCCTTTGAAAATAAACTTAAATAAGAGGTAGAATTAGATTTAAAAGGCATTTTGATGTCCATGTTTCTTTTTGGGGAAGAGAAATAAATAAAAGAAAAATATCAAATATGTGTTGGGTTTTGATTTGACAATCCCTCTGGGTCCAGGCTTGCTCGTTTTACCAGGAAGAGAGATTTTCAAGATTCTCTTTGGTATATCTCCATGCTGATACCTGGTAGGTATGATTTGAGGCTCTGCATCACAGAAGCACTAGTACAAAAAGCTTACTTCTAGAAAAGAGATTCTTAATCTACAGTATAAATGTATTGAAAATGTGTAATATGGGTGTGATTTTCTTTTTTTTGTTTTGCTAGTGACATCAATAGGAAATAGGAAAAAACAGAAATTTTTTTGCTCTATATTCTCTAAGTTTTAAATTAGATGTTGAAAACAGAACCTGCAAATACAGTTTTATATATAAAACCGCACTGAAAGACATATAATGTTGTCCTGCTACTTGTATAATTGCCATTTAATCTTGCCATTTAATCCCTAAAAACTGGATCTCCCGGGCAGGTCCCTTGACCTTGCCTCTTTTTATGGCAAAACCAGCTTGCAGAAGAATTTGGATTATTTTCTCCCCTTTGTCAAAAACTTCTGCTGCTGTATCACCCCACACAATGATGTCATCAATGTATTGCAAATGTTCTGGAGCTCCACCCTTTTCTAGTGCAGTCTGGATCAGTCCATGGCAAATAGTAGGACTGTGTTTCCACCCCTGGGGCAGTCGATTCCAGGTGTACTGGATACCTCTCCAGGTAAAAGCAAACTGTGGCCTGCACTTTGGTGCCAAAGGAATAGAGAAAAAGGCATTAGCAATGTCTATGGTGGCATACCACTTGGCTGCCTTTGACTCCAGTTCGTATTGAAGTTCTAGCATGTCTGGCACAGCAGCACTCAGCGGTGGCGTAACTTCATTTAGGCCACGATAGTCCACAGTTAATCTCCATTCTCCATCAGACTTTCGCACTGGCCATATAGGACTATTAAAGGGTGAGCGAGTCTTACTAATCACTCCTTGATTTTCTAATTGTCTAATCAGTTTATGAATGGGGATCAGGGAGTCTCGATTGGTGCGATATTGTCGTCGATGCACCGTGGTAGTAGCAATTGGCACCTGTTGTTCTTCAACCTTCAGCAACCCCACAACAGAAGGATCCTCTGAGAGGCCAGGCAAGGTAGACAGCTGTTTAATGTCCTCAGTCTCTACAGCTGCTACACCAAAGGCCCATCTATACCCTTTTGGGTCCTTAAAATACCCTCTCTTGAGGTAGTCTATGCCAAGGATGCACGGAGCATCTGGGCCAGTCACAATGGGGTGCTTTTTCCATTCATTTTTAGTTAGGCTCACTTCGGCTTCCAATACAGATAACACTTGAGATCCTCCTGTTACTCCTGAAATACTGATAGATTCTGCCCCTTTATGATCCGATGGCATTAGGGTGCACTGTGCACCAGTGTCTACCAAGGCTCGATACCTTTGTGGTTTTGATGTGCCAGGCCATCGAATCCACACAGTCCAATAAACTCTGTTGTCCCTTTCCTCCACCTGGCTGGAGGCAGGGCCCCCCTAATCAAGAAATGGATTCGTGCTGCTCACAGGGACTGGACCTTCATTTCTCCTATTCACACTTTGGAAAAAGGAATTTGAGGCCCATCTACCCTGACTGGGGTCCTGCTCACTGGTAACTGGAGCAGCCATCCTCCTAGAAAAATTCTCTCTGGTATTTCTTTTAGCTTGCAACTCACGTACTCGTGCCTGTAGGGTACTGGTAGGTTGTCCATGCCATCTGTTCATGTCTTCCCCATAACCACGCAGGGCAAACCACAGGATACCTCGTGATGTGTTCCGTTTCCTTTGAGCTGGTCCTGTAGGAGGGCGTTTTCTCTTAACAGCTGCAACGCGTGCCTGTGTAGATAGAGAGTCAAGTTTATTCTCAATCCTGGACAGTTTGTCTGACAGTTGTTTAAATGAGTCCTTGTTTTCCTTTGTCAGTTTTTCCACAGCCGAGACACGGGCCTGCAGTGGGGAAGAAATACTATCTTCATACTGTCGCATACAGTTAGCCATTTCATCCACACTAGGTCGTGCCATAGCATTTTCTCCCCAGACTAATATTGACAATGTATGGGTATATGTCGGTGGAGCATTCTTCACAACCTTCCGGAACATGGATCGGTTGCATTCCACTTCATCAGGATCTACAGGATCTACAATTTCCCGTGGGTGTCTATAAATGATCTCTTGCACAGCTAGTTGTCTAAGGTAGTTAATACCTTTTTCTATAGTGGTCCATTTGCTCAGGTGGCTCATAACATCATCTTTATAGGGATACCTGCTCTTTACAGCTGACAAGAGTCGCCTCCAGAGACTGATAGTGTTTGACTTTCTTGCAAGCGCCTTATCAATACCACCATCTCTGGACAGGGATCCCAACTGTCTGGCTTCTCTGCCATCTAATTGCATGCTATCCGCCCCATTATCCCAGCATCGGAGCAGCCAGGTAATAATTGGCTCACCATCATAACGGCTGAAATCTTTCCTTATATTTCTCAGGTCCTTCAGGATAAGGAGTGGTAGGTTATCTCTACATCCGAGTCCTCCTCCTGTGATAGTTCTGCTTTAGAACGACCTTTCTTCTGTGATGGGTCTGCTTTAAAATGACGATCAAGGGAACTCCCATCTGTGTCGGGCCCTGACTCTGCCTGAGAAGGGCCCTCACCTGGGTCATGTGATGGCTCTGCCTTAGAAGGCTCTGAGTCATCATCTTCCTCTTCACGAGCTGATTTCTTTCGGTATTTCTTCCTGGTTACAGGAGCAATTGGTACAGATTCGTTAGATGCTGGGGTCTGAGTAGATGCAGTGGCTGTTTTGGGAGTGCTGAGACTCGTTAGAGTCTGAGTAACTGCAGTGGCCATCTTGGGGGGTGTAGCAGCTGCGGTACAGGCTGCCGAGGTTTCAGTGGATTTAGTGGCTGTAGCGGCAGCACACGCTGTAGGATCTGAGGTGGCTGCACAACATCTACAACTGTCCCTGCACCGATATTTAATCTTATCCCACATCAGAAACACATTCAGGACAACCGAAAATAAAAACATGCCACCTAGACAGCACCATCCTAATTTCACAAAATCTAGAGGAATCAGCTTGGCAGAAAAGGAGAAGGTACTATTTCCCGAAGTAAAATTGGAAGTGTAATCATTAACATAATCAGCTAAAGGACGCCTGGAGCGTGCAGATGAAGTCGCTGCTACTGATTCGCGATTAAAACTGCCCATCATTGTGTTATAGAGATAAGAGATCGGAATAGTAACTGCCCAGTTTATCACAGCATAAATCAGTATCAAACCCCATACCAAAACAATACATTTCGACCAGCACCCACTGCTAAACCGCATGTAAACATTCATAAGAAGCAAACAATAACACAGTGCCCACGGCAGGTAAGGCATCATTGCAATACTCAACTGTGAAGAACTCTATAAAAAGACGAGATAACACAGTACTCAAAAATGACATCAGCATCTTCCCTATCTGTTTTAATTTCCAACCCCTCGTAAATCTCAAAGGAAGAAATCTGATACTCTCTCAGCTGAGCTCTCCGGGTCTCCTCCCGCCGGAGCCGGGATTCGACTTATCAGAGGAACCTGTTGGAGCTTCTCTCGAGCCCCACGTTGGGCGCCAATAAATCTGTCACGGTTTAAAGCTGGGCTGGCGATTAAACCTGCAGCAGACGCTCTCTGTTAACCCTCCCCCCCCCACCCCGAAGGGAAAGGGAAAGGGAAAAGGGAGAGAGACTTACGGGTTGAAAGTTAAAACAGTTTTAATAAACCTATAATAATGAAAAAGAGTATAATAATAATATTGGAATAATCAAATATATACAAATATATATACAAAACCAAGATCGAGCTCCCCCGATGTCGGCAACGTCACCACCGGCACTGCAGGGCAGGCTCCGGGAAGGCCCAGGCTGGGCCTAGCGACGGTCGAGAGCTGGATTCAGGGATGCACGGATCGGGATCGGGGGCAGCAGGAAAACAGTCGGAGTCCTCCTTGGACACCAGCCATAGCAGAAAAAGCAAGAGCGAGCAAGAGGAGCGAGACCCTCGTGATCCCCCCTCTTTATACCGAGAATGACGTGTATGGGATGGAATACCCTCGTTGGTCAATTTTTGGGTCACCTGCCCTGTCTGCTCCCCCCTGCAGCTGCGACCCCCCCCTTCGGCTTTTCACTTGTAAGCAGTGAGGAATTCAGCGGTGACCTTGGTTTCTCTAAGAAAAAAGTACAGCAAGAGCCTTACTGCACAACATCCCTACCGGTGCCTCAGCGATAACTACAAACTTCGAGCGTTATCAGTCCTGGAAGCAGACACTGTCTGCAAAAACATGCAGTTAGTTTCAGAAAGTGCAGTTATTTAGAGAAGACTTAGCTGAAAGTAAAAATCACTGAAAGGAAAATCGGCCTGGTTTAGGCCAAACCAGGACAATAATTTACTGGTAGTTAGCATACAGTAATTATTGGAGTTAATTTAAATTCTTATCTTAGTCACTTATTTTAAAATGTGAACATAAAAGCTCTTTTACTTGTTGTACCATATTATAATTCTCTCATGAATATACGGAAAGTTATGGAATACAAAAATTGCTATCTTATTATCCTTACGTATTCATACACTAAATAGTATCAAGGCAATAATATATCTCACTAAGGTCCACAGTGCACGCACAGGACTTCATCACCCCTTAGGGAACCGTAAAGACCCAAGAATAACAATGCAAATCAGTCTTCCATGTACACAATGCACAGTGAGACAGCAATATTACAGGAATAGTTTTGTCTGCACAAAGAAATGGTTTTAGATAATGAAAGTGTCACCATATGATATTGCAGGGGACTCCTTTACACACTCCACCAGGTGGAATTCAGAAGAACTTAATGATCCATAGAAGCTCTCAGTAGATTTCAAAATGCAAATTGACTTCTTATGTTTCTTTAAGGCAGCCAGAAAAAAAATAACATAATACATTTGCTGTCTCGTGAGATGCTTATTTTTATACTCAACTGGAGGGAAAGTACATAGTCATGCATATAAGCAAATGTCTCTTAATTCTACAGAAGGCATAGCACCTGCATAATTATACATTATGCTTCATAATTCTTATTTTATGATTATCTTGAGATTCACAAAAAAATAACAAGAATATTTCAAGAGAATTTCATGGAAGCCAGAGAATAAATTAGGTTGGTTATCCATATCAGGAAAAATTTACCCCAGAAGAACTGTGGTATGTTTTATTGCAGCCAATATAATGGGATTTAAGTGGTTCACATAGATTTGCCTTTTATTTTTAACCCAATTGAAAAAGTTCTATTTAAGACACAGGATGTATTTGTCTAGAAAGCTGCCCAGGTCGCTTAGAAAATCAGTGACATAGTAACTGCTTGCTGGGAAAAAAAAGACGTTCAAAGTTGGTCTCATGAAGAACTGGGACAATTGTTATTTGATCAGGAAGGAGAAGAAATAATTTAAATGGATGCTGCAAACTGTACTGCAACTGCTATCAGGTCCTTTCCTTCTTTCTCATTGATATCTAATCTTGTTTGCTTCTGATTATTCTGGTTTCAAAATTAAGTACGATCCATTTCTAGCCTAAACTTCTTCCATAGGGTGCAGCTAGGAAATCTCTATCCCATTATCATTTATCCTGGGTCATTTCTTCTCAGAAGGTAGAGGGAAATACACATATGTGAAGTTGGAAGTTTTGGTTTGAAGAAATAGGTATTGGGGCTTTTCTTGGTCTGTTTTCACACTTGGGTCCTGCTCCAAAACTCCTTCACAGAATTTCTTTACAACTCTCAAAATAAAAAATATCATTTACAACTCTCAAAATAAAAAATACCATTTTCAGTCGGCTCTTCTGTAAAGTGTGGCTTAAATCTCCCAAATAATGCTTAATTTTAGCCATGAGAGAGGTCCCAAATGAAATCGTATATTTAGAGGATTATGCATATCCAGCAGAACTGTCATGTGTCTTGGCTGTAGAAAAAGTAGAAGATGAGAGTCTGGATAAAAATAGACCATTGTGCAAATGCCAAACATCACTACTTCTGTTTCTAGTACCACCCTAAAACAATGTTTGAGGTTTCAGCCCAGTTTCTGGCTAACTACTGCTACTTTCATTCTTTCGGTTCTGCATAATCGCGCCATTTGGACTGACAGAGTGCAAAAAAATTTTTGAGGTAGAATGATATTGACATCCAGGGCAGATATAGGTCACAATGTATATTCTGTTTTTAACAGAAATAAGGAATAACAGATGAGGAAGAAATTCTCTCTTCTCACTTCACTCAGTGTTGTTTCTCTCAGGGACTTCAAATGTGTTTGTTTTTTCCTATCTTCTAATATTCCAAACACCGTATCTATTTCAGAAGTCACTTAAACTGGTAACAAAATAACATAGTACATCTTTTGGATATTTCTACTAATGCCGACTAATACTCTGGTAGGTATTTTGCCTGAAAATTGCCTATAAGTGCAATATCTAGTAGCTAAGGGTAAAGGAGTCTAATGCAGCTTCTAAACATCTTAATTTATAACCTCTTCTTGAACGAGGAATGTTACCTAATAACTCTCATTACAGTGTACATATGTATCTTTGTATTTTATGTTAAAACATTTCATATATATATAAAAAACATTGTGTATATATATTCATAGGTATGTTTCATGGTAGCTAACCTTCAAGATTTGGGGTGCCTAAATCTTTGTAACCCACTTTTTTCATTGCTTTAATTTTTCACATAATCCACAGATAAAAGCAACTACATAAAGGGCTACCGTTAGTAGGAATGCAATGAGCTGCCATGTGAATATTGCTTTGAGAATTCAGCATCTAAATTTATGTTTTGATTAATTCAGCCCTATAGAAGACTTGAAGAACAGGAACAATCACAATGTTGGAAGTAAAAGAACAAGAAGTGAAGCAACTTTCATCTTTTTGGCTTATTAACTCTGAAATGAGGAGGTATCATGACTGGCCATAAAGGTGCCTCAGAGAATCTAAGCTACAAGGAAGCAACTATAATAAGTTTCCTTTTTGCTTCTTTCTTTTATTTTATCTTTTGCTTCAGGGAAACATGCCAGGAAGATTATATTCAAAACTGTAAATGCATCTAAATTACAAATAAAGCTTAAGAATATTTGTAACTTTTCTCAATTATTTGAAACATAAACATAATTTTAACTAAGTGCTCTATTATCCTATTGCCTTACTTTGATACATATACACTACATTTTCAAGCACCTACTACCACATATAGGCAGGTCTGATAATAATTCTATACACAATCAATATGTAACTGACAGCATCACTACAGTTGTCAGCCAAGATTTATTCGCAAAGAATTAATCAAAATCATTCCCATCTTCATACCACAGTCATAAGAAAACACCTTGGCCTTGAAATTTTCAGAGGATTTGGGGGCCAAAGGAAGAGCTAATTTAATGATCAAGGCTGCTCCTGGAAAATGTTTCATCTATTAAAACTGAGGACTCCAGACTGAGCTTCTCCACTAACTATTGTTGCAGTTGCAGCCATTTAGAATGTGCAAAAAGGCAGATTCTTGACAGAAGTAGTCCCAAATCAGCTAGAGGTTTGAAGGTTAAAACCAACGAACACTCAGAAATATTAGAAAAGGCAGATTCTCAAATCTTGTTATCCTTAAGTTCTAATACTTTCAATTTTGAAAAAGGTACGCAAAATTTAACAAAAACTTAAACAAAATCATAATTTTTAATGTTGTTTTACAAAGTGCATAGGGAAAATGTTGACTCAAACAAACACCTACTTCATATTAATTTTTTAAAAGCTGTTTTAACTCAGAAATGTTTGACAAGAACATTTTGACTATCCTTTACACTACTTTAGGTATTAATCAAAACTGTACATTGCAAACCCAAGGAATCCTTAGGAACCTCAGTCATCTAGCTAATATGAATGCTTTAATATTCTCCGGACACTAATTAAGGTAATCAATGGCTAAGACAGGAGTGAGTTAAAAAACTGAATGGCATTGGCATAGCCAGACTCTCAACTCCCCAGTAAAATCTCCAACAGCTTCATGTATGGATTCCAAAGCAGGAGAGACCAAGAAAGCACTGTAAAAATGATCAGAAAGACATCACCTTAGGAGAAATACTTCATCTTATGGGAAAACTCAGGAAGAAAGCCTTCAGAGGTGATCTCTCTGGTTCAATGGAAGTATAAGAACATTGACTGGGGTCAATGTCAAAAGTGAGACACTCTAGCTACAACTGAGACAGCTGGGCAAAAAAGCATCTACAACTTTAGGACTAGACAGCTGTGATTATAAATTTTATCCTTGATTTTTAAAGAAGCCTCTTAAAAGATTGATTTCATAGTTTTCTCTAAGATATTCAATCTAACTGGAGCTGGTAAAGCACTGTTTCATAGTTTGACTCAATCTGGGAGATTTTCTTATGAGAGAATAATAGATTGTTACATTCATTCTGCTGGTTTCACATGCTATCTTAGAATATTTATTATTCTTATGAAAGCTGCAGCACCTGGAATGAAAAGAATGTGTAAGACTTCATTTAAAAAGAAAACTAATATTTAAAGATATTCTGGATTTCTGGACCCAAGGAAAAGAAATTAATTAATAAAGCCTATTCAGAAACAAACCTAACATAGTGTCCATCAGGCCTAAATGCCAGACACATTCTTAGTAAAGTGATAGTGATTTGTTGGGTTTTGTTTGGGTTTTTTCAGCATTTTTTCAATTGGTCATCTCTAGAACCAATGCAGAAGCAGAAAAATCTGAGGGTTAAGAAGCAGTTGTTGCTTTTTCTGGATATTAATATTATTTAAAAGTAGCATAGGTGATTATGTGACAGAAGTAACAGAAGAAATATGCATTCATGTGCTTCGTTTAGAAGAAAATATGCTTCATTTAAATACATGTTTTAGTGACTTCTGGAGAAGAAGAGAACAGGTAGCCAAGAAGAATCTTTACTTCTGTCTTCAAAAAAGACCCTCCACTCTCCTGATCCCTTTATATCTTCAGTCTTGGCTTATACTGCTTGTTTTTAAATCAAACACTATCTGCTTTCACATCAGAAAATAGCTAGACATTTGAACTAAAATCTTGTAAAAAAAAAGAAATCTGTCATCCTCCTTATTGGCTTTAAAATTCCCGAGATGCCCAGAACATTACTTCTGCTAATGCTCAGAACTGCTGCAGTGCTGAGGTAATAGCGTATCACCATGCCATATCTTGACAGGCCCAAACACAAAAGACCACCTCAAAGTGTGATTGGACCAATCTACACCTGGAGAGGGGAGGGCTGAATTCTTCCACAGAGCAGTTTTGACTACAGAAGCCATACAATTCCCTACTCTGATATAGGGACTTGTAGTCTCTAACCCTGATTCAAGATTTAACGTAGATTTCATGCTGGGATAATAAACCTCAAAAGTAAGTAGTTTTTTTTCGTTATTACTTATTTTATAGGTGGATTGCTCATCTTATTTGGGGGAACAGGGATGGTCTTTCTGTTCTGCATTACAAAGCAGCAAGCTCTATGCGCCAAGGTCTCTGACAGCTACATGTACATGCTAACACATGACAGAGGATTGATGACAACCCTCTATCAGAATGTGAGGAAAGAACGAAGCATATTATGCATGAAATCATCACCTAGTAAACTGCTTATGTAAATAGGAGTCTTAAGAATAGTTATGTTTAAATTATTTTTGTTACTAATAAGGAAGTGTTAAGGAAATGCTATAGAAAGATACAATCAATATTGTAGCTATTTGACTTAATTTCCAAATACAGTATTAGCAGTATAATTCAAAGTAGCTAAGAAATCTAATCAAAATCTTATACTCTTTAAAGAGGACCTTCATCTTGTGTCCAGCTTACCAGAGGTAAAAATTCTTTCTTTTTCCTAAGTGCTATGTGCTTCTGTTTCCAGCCTTAAAAGGTAATTATTGCTGGCAGTGAGTAATTAAACCAACTAATGAGATATTATTTTAAATTGCAATCCTACTTTCTTTGAACTGTTTTTGCACTAAAACTTAACTACTATATCTGCATTATTCTGATCCCTTTATAGCTTCACAAGCTTGTTTTTCTGTGGGTTGCTTGCAGTTAAATATCACCTGCAGTCATACTAAGAAATAATTAAGTATTTTTAATTGCAGGTTTCCAAAAACCAAACCGAAACAAAACAAATAAAATGTAGATCCATTCCACAAAATGAATGTTTTTTAATGCTATTGCATCACTAAAATACAGCCAGCTATAGTGTGCAGATTCCTGTCAGGTAAGAAATGGCCTACTGCAGTTAACTTCAGCAGTCAGGTTAATTGCATTTCTTTCGTCTAAGCACACCGTTGAGTGCGCTGTAAAGTCATTTAAATGGATTGCTGACCCATTTCTGCATTTTCCTTTTCAGATGTTGGTAATAAAATGATATTGTCTGAAGTACATGCACCATTGGGGTTAGATTTTCTGTTGTGTGGTTTGCTACTTTGTTTTCAAAATGTCTAGAACATGTTATGTATATAACATTGAACAAAGTAACAAAGATTTATGCAAAGACAAATGTGAACAATAAATATGTCATACGGTTTCTAAGCAACTACACTTCTGCTGGTTTATGAGTTAATAATAGGAATAAATGGTTCCTTTAACATCCAGGTCTCCTTCCTATCTATCCCTTATATCTTGTGATACTTTTTGCAAATAGGACATTTATTAACATCATCTGCTTTGCATACCCTCTCCCCTTCAACCCATGTTAAGAGAAATTGTTGAAAGCATCCCACCCCATTCAGCAATATGGCATGAATAGCTACTCTCCTGCCATCACCACCATTGAGAATCTAGTGTTGGCGGATCCCGAGCAAAGCATTTACAAAGACACTTTTATGCCTACGGCTACGCAGTTTGCTCTCTGGTCTCACCTTAACCTCTGTCATGTCATGCTATAATTCCCTACTCTGAGCTGGTAGGAGACAGCTGAACTCCACAGCACACGAAACAGTGTTTCTGAGCAGTGTTCCTGCCTTTTCATTTTCCCTTTCATTCAGCAGAGCCTTAGGAGCCCATTCTCCTACTCTGGAGTACAATCGGCCCCTAATCTTTCACGTAGACCTGTTCTTTCTCTGATTTGAAAGCAGAGGCCTCAGGGACCCCTGAAGGCTTGTGCCGTATTTCCAGTTTCAACTGACACGTCCAGCTCTCTTTTCTTTCTAGCCTGAATTTTTCTCTGCATCTTCCAAGCCACTTACTCTGTCGATTTCTGCCAACACTCTGATATTAAGGGTCAGGAAGGAACAGGAATTAGAGAGGAAAGGGCTCATGTCTACTTGGCACGAAAATCTGTACCTCTATCACTGACCTCAAAAGACTCTGAAACAGAGAGCGTTCCTTTCAGTTGCCCTGACTTTCTTTGCTGCACCTAATCCCTACACTGTCCACTGCATCCTGTTACTGCTGCGTCCAATAGCACCAGAACAAGGAAGACTTTTGGCAGCATCTTCCCCTGGCCTCCGCTGGGGGGGTGCTCAGCTAGCACAGCCTCCCTCTGTGTTTGCAGGGGATTTCCTCAAGGTGCTAGTCTGCCCCGCAGGAATCCATTGAAACATGGCGTGTCCATCAATGTAGCAAGAGTTGTCTACAGAGAAAGCAAAGAATGGGAAGAGGAAAAGACAGAGAGAAGAGTGACAGTTTTCTCTACAGAAAGGAAGAACAGCTTTCTGGGAAGGAAGAGGTGGCTTTGAGGGTCAGGAGCAATTCCCATTTCTTTAGGGGGGATTTAGATGTCCAAAAAGGAACATTAAAGGCAGTAATGATCAGATGTGAATTAATGCAAAGAGAAGCACGTTCATGAAGTCGAGCCCTAAAGAAAATCTGCATTTTTAATGCCTTTTTAAATCTGTACCAGTTTTGTGCTCCTGGGTGAAAACACACTGTGCTTGCAAGGGCTTGAACATGTTCACAAGAAACTTGGGGGAGGGGGGCAAAGTTAAGAGATCATTTCTCATTGTTTACTAAAATCATTCATAAATCATCCCATTATCAAATGGGATGCCTCCCCGCTTCTCTGGGCTTCCAGCCTGTAAATATGCAATAAATTGCTTAAAAGCCAGAAACAGGTTAGGACCCATCTACGGTGATAGGCACAGACAGTCTGAAAGTCACTGTGTTGATCTGAATTGGACTGAATCTGCTCTGTTTCACAAGACTCAAAGGCATGCTACATCCAAGGTAATACCCCCTGCCTCTCTCCAGTTTTCCAGTGCAAATATGGGTTCTTAATAAGGGTCTCAAGATCTGTCCTGTGACTTCTATCTTTCTGAGTAAAATAGAATGAAAGCTTGGCTGATACATGCAGAAATCCTAAGGTACTCAGGACTTAATGCAATTAGACCTTGAATTGTATATAGTGCTATTCCAAAAGTACCACATTTCATAGATACTTGTGTAATATTAACACAAAAACACAAAAGCCACATAAATCATATTATTTTTCACTACTTTTTCTTTTTAAATCATTTACAAAGCAACCACCACAAAATCAAACCTAACCTTTACTTTTCACTTATCACAGCCACAGTCCTGACTGAATTCTTGTCACTCCTAATGAACTCTGTTATTGCTTAAGAGGTGTTTAATACCTACCAATATCTAGGTCTGACTGACATGGACACTTGATACAAGGTCTTCCGCCTTATGCCTACCCCAGGTGGAATTCTGTTAACACAGGCTGAGGTTCAGACATCTTTTCAAGCATCAGAAGCTGAATCCAAAATATTGTGGAGGGAATGATTGAATATGTCCCTAGAGCATAAATAAGAAGGTGCAATAATCACCTTCCCTTGGTTTGCAAAGCCCGTCTTTCCAAAAACATATATTTCTCCTCCAAGTGAGCTTTCTACCATAACACCACTGTTAAAGCTTTCTGGAAAAAAAGGCTATATATAACAAACAGAGTAAATGTCTTCCTTTGCCAAAACTAAAGTCTAGTTCAAATACCATTCTACAGTAGAAATAAGGACATATTAGCTTATTCGCAAGTTGTTTCAAGTTTTCCTCAGAAATATTAATTTCAAATTATAATCATATTTCATAAAAAAATTATTGACGTAGCTTCTTTTTTTTCCTCAATATCTCCTCACCAGAAATTAAGGCTAATTAATTTCATGCAATTATGAAAACATTTCTCTAACTTATATTCAACTTGGTATTCATTATGTCTTTCTGAAATCTCTAAAAATACGATGCTCTCTGGTACTAAAAGCTGCAGAAATGAATAAGAATTACTGCTTGTCCTTTGAATGTACAAATCTAGATATAAAACAAAAAACAAAACACAGAGGAAACTATATTAATGTCTATTTGTCTAGTATTTTCTAATCAAATACACTTGTTTTTATATTATTAGCTGCCTTACTAAGGGATGAACAGCAGGTAACAAGCGTTTTAAAAACAGCTTAAGCTTTTTAATCATGCCACTGTTTTAGTTGGCTTTGACACAATCTTTGCTGTAATTTTTATATTTAGTACCACATCTTAACAGCTACCTTAAATTTACTCTGATAAAATGAAACATTTTAGAGGTACAAAGCTCCATCTGCTGGATATTCAGTTGTATATTCTAACTTTTTATGTTATTTTTATAAGCTTATTACTTACATCTTTATTATCTCTCTCCCTCTAATGGAAATCTCATTCTTTTACATTATTGAAAGTAAATAATCTGTCAATAATATTATTTACCCAACAAAATATAGCAAAATATATTAACAGTATTTACTGATAGAAAACTTAATATGGAACATCTGAGTTACTTTACTTTCCACTTGACTTTTATTTCCAGGCAATTTTATTTCACAGAAACAATTTAATAAAGTCCGGAAATTCTTTTGGACCACAAGCTAAGTTAATGCTTAAAAGTGTGATTGCAAGTCCTGATACGCAATCCCTAGCTTCTATAAAAGATCCAACTGAAAAAAAATCCATAAAGAACATTCATACAGTTTTTCGACAACATGACCCATTTTTCAACATCATAAGCGTGACACATGGTCTAGATGTTTCCCCTTTCATGATTAAGTATGTTCCAACCATTTTTCAGAAAGTTATTTTATTTAAATGAAAGTTGATATTAATCTTTTCAGCTAGAGTTGTGTTATGAACAGCAGCTGCCAGAGGCCCATGATGGAAGAACAGTGCAAGTGCCAGTACCAAATGACAGCTTTGACAGAGAATACGGGTAATACTCTTTCTTTCTGCTCTACTTCACTTTTCTTTTATCCGTGCTGCAATATCTCAAGTACATATATTCAGATCACTGCAAAATGTATTTACAAATCATGCCCTACATCATCTATCATAGAGATGATCAGCATTAGAAACATTTTTAAAATTAAAATTGAAGCTTAAAGGAAAGCCAATGTTTGCAGAGATTTACTTAAGTCTGACAGATGTGAATTATGTTTCTAAATTTTAACTCAGCTCCACTTAGCATTTCAGGTAGTTGATAAAGTAACTAATACTCTTTCTGCACCTTGTCTTCCTTTGTTATATGTTTTTATATTTTGGGGTTTTTTTTTGTTATGATAACAAATGGAAATCATAGTCTTTGAAAATGTTAATGTGCTATTGAGCTGTACATTATTCTAATATTGATTGCCAAGATCAAGCAGCAAGGCTGCCTTTCATCCTCCACCTGGCACCATTTTATAAGCATGTTTGCAAAGAAACATGTACAGGGTGTTTTAGGAACAACTGGCATCTTTAATTCATTGAGTTTACACTATTTTTTTATGAAGTACAGATGTATAGTTTTCTGGACTTTCCAACACAGAAACCTTTAGTTTTAAAAACAGTAAAATATTTCACACTGGATCCAGATTAAAAAACTATCCCTCTTTTCCACAGAAAAATGAAAATATCTTGCACTAAAAAACAAAAGGAGCTGGGGGGAGAGGGGATTTCTCTTTGCAGTTTCCACAGTCCCATGGCAAGGGATTTACAAAATTTAAAGTGTGGAAGCACTTCATTATCTTCACTGTTCTTTCTTGTTCAGTGCACTTCATCAAACACCTTGGATGAGCTTAGCAGAGAGAGAAGGCATTGGCACACTTTGCTGGCTTTGTCTGTTGGTTGTACTATACACACGATGGTCTTAAAGTCAAGAAAGTGTTACTGAGTGGGGGGATGCACATTTGTTGCTTTGTCCTCTACATGTATTTCATTGCTGAAAAAGACAGAAAGAAAGTAAGCCATCCCCCTCCACACACATGCACTATTACATAGCCCCAAAATCCTGTGGTATATGAGGTAATTTTCCCAAAACAATGCTTATAAGAGACTGCTACTATTTCTAAAGCTTTTCCTGGGAAGAAGGCATGATTTCTATCCATTAGCAGTTTTAAATAAGTCTTCTAAGAAAGATCTGGCATATGTTGATAAACTTTATTGTCCATGAATTGTCTCTTATTTTTCTAAATCTCTACCCCTATATGTAGCAGACATAAGAAATACAGAACTTGTCTGTATTCCAGTAAGTACTGTTATTAATATCATGGGTCTATATGCCCCAACTCAGTTTCCTTTGAAGCTCTTATTAAACTATATGTGCATTTTTCCTGAACACACAATTGCACAGATCAGTCATTTAGACAACACATGGTGATTTGCAACCAATATAAAATATCAGCCAAAGCACAATCTTCCTTTCTTAGAATACTTTTTCTCAGTTCATCTCAACACAGCCATTCAAACATTCAGATACAACTCATAGGTACTTGTTATAACTAGAATTCCTTCTGAAACAGAAGTTAAAAGGGTTCCCTAAATAAAGGAGTAATTCATATGGATATATGTCATGTAAGGGAAAAATCACATAGAATGTAAAGCATGGAAATACGAAGGGGAAGACAAAGCAAATACTGGAAAATAGGCAGATCAAGAGAGAAGAAAGGGTAACAAGGAGATAATAAGAATGCAATAAAAAGTTTGCAAGTAAAAAGAAGGTTGTTATCTGAATATGCCTTACTTTTTGGAAAACCTAAAAAAAATCTTTTAAAGCAGCTAAAAGTAATTAGGGAGAAATAGTATTTTTTACCCTTTCCTCTTCTTTTTACCCAGTTGGGAACAAATACCTGGAAAAGGAGAGAGAAGCCTGGAGTAGTGCAAATGGAGAAGAAACTCAAAAGACCAGGAAAGACACTTCAGTCAGAGCCAGAGATGGCAACAGCTATCAGAAGAGGACTGAAACTAGAACTGAATATAATGGAAAAACTTTGAACCATTCCAGGGTTAGTTTATCAAATTATGAGCAGCTTCCTTTTTGATGATTTGACAAAATCTCTTTGCACTGTACTACAAGCCTTTCTCATATTCAGTCTTCTTATGACAATGTAATTATCACATTTTTAAAGTATGGCAAGATCTACAATAAGAAACTGTCTTGTATTTTTTTGTCCAAATTATAACCTAAGTTGGTTTAAAAAAAAAGTTTTTAAAGTCTCTGCAATTTTGTCTGTGTGGAGGTATTGATGATATCTATACACGCTGCAAGAAAATCAGAGATATTCTTCATAAAACAGCAACACCAGTAACTTGAAAGTATTAGTGAAATCAAATTTTAGTGTGATCACATGCAAAGTCTGAGCCCCACACATCTAGATCTAAAATATGAAATGCCTCTAACTGAGCTAAAGACAGGACATTTATAAGGGTGTACTTTTAACACTCTAAGTTTCACTTTTTTGATTGTACATATCAACCTAGATATTAAAAATATCTAGTCCTTATCTAATTGAATATATTTTGATAGTATCAGAGAATATCCTAAAGAGAGAGACTGAAAAGAGGCCCCCCTTCTGTTTGGAGGCGTGTAAAAGCAGTAGTCAATTACAAAATCTTAGTCATACATCACACACACTAATCCTCAAATAAAATGTCACATTTCTAATTAGTAGCTGATACAAGTTCAACATGTTATACTATTGCCAAGATAATTAATGTTCTTTCCGCAGCATTAGAACTCTTCCCTTATTTTTTTTCTCTGATAAAAACACAGAATATGTACAATTAAAATCTTTTGATGCAGATCTTACTTTTAATGATGTTTGTCAACTTCCAGTTGAGAAAATTGGTCATTTTTGCCTTGGCTCAACATCAAATCCATTTTGCATTTATGCCATTTTAAAGGCAATGTTTTTCTTTTGTGGCCCACTGCCTCATTTGGACTGTAGTATCCGCAGACTTGCTCCAGTGCTTCTAGCAGGATGAGGTCTCTCACGGGAATACTGGTCCCTTATTTAAAGAAATTGTACAAATTAATGTGTCATAAAATCAAACAAATCCACACAATTTCTTGGATATTTCTAATCCCTCAGAAGCATTTTGTTGGTGCTGGCTTTTGTTTAGTTAGTTGTTTTTTGGGGGTTGTTTTTTCTGCCTGGATTGAAGAAAAAGCTTTAAATTAAAATATTGGCAGTCCTCCCTAGAAAGAAGCTATAAGTTGTGCTCAGTTCTACGTTTTACATCAGACTTTGAACAGGTTTTTACTCATGCTTAAGTTGCATGAGCGTTTACTCTGCCAGCATTTCCAGTGAAATAAATTCTATTGAGTTCACCCCTATAAAGTTAATGAGAAGTTGAAATAAATTAATTGGCAGTTCAGATGACAGTCTGCAAAGATGTCGTATAAGATGCTAAGTGTTGTGCTTTAACCCCAGCCGGCAACTAAGCCCCACACAGCGGCTTGCTCACTCCCCTCCAGTGGGATGAGGGAGAGAATCTGAAGAGTAAAAGTGAGAAAACTCATGGATTGAGGTAAAGACAGTTTAATAGGTAAAGCAAAAGCCACGCACACAAGCAAAGCAAATCAAGGAATTCATTCACTACTTCCCATCGGCAGGCAGGTGTTCAGCCATCTCCAGGAAAGCAGGGCTCCACCATGTGTAACGGATACTTGAGAAGACAAGGGCATCAGTCCAAATGTCCTCCCTCTTCCTTCTTCTTCCCCCAGTTTTATTGCTGAGCATGACATCATATGGTCTGGGATATCCCTTTGGTCAGTTGGGGTCAGCTGTCCCGGCTGTGCCCCCTCACAACTTCTTGTGTACCCCCAGCCTACTCGCTGGTGGGGTGGTGTGAGAAGCAGAAAAGGCCTTGACTCTGTGTAAGCACTGCTCAGCAATAATGAAAACCTTCCTCTATTATGAACACTGTTTTCAACACCAAGCCAAACATAGCTCCATACTAGCTACTATGAAGAAATTTAACTCTATCCCAGACAAAACCAGCACACTAAGCAATGGACAGACTAGTGTATTGGGCAATCTTTTTTGACACTTTGTTTCAGCTGATGAAGAGATTTGGATTTAAATTCAAAAAGCTATCTTGATACTGAACTGGGGATATATAACGAAAAAGAAGGCCTCCTGACCAATACAATAAACTCAACGACAGGCTTTCCCAGGTCAAAGTCACAGCTATGCCTTCGTATTATTTATGAGACTACTTACAAGTTATGTAAGGCATGTGTTCATGGGAATTGTATTATTAAAATGGATTTTAAGTGAATGCAAAAGATTGTGTGGATCTTGTGCTTTAGGAATAAGAGTGGCTTATTTGGGTTTAGGTAAATCTGTCCCCAAATGATTTCCGCTAAGCTGAAATAAGTGAGTTATTTTATTATGACTGTTCACAGAGTTTTTATAATGGTTATTGGTTAAGCTATCTCAGTTTAAATTTATACCTTAAATCATAGCGGCACAGCTTTGTCAGGAGAAAAAAAAAAAACAAAACCTGACAGACCTAAATCTCTCTGTGCTACAGTTTTCTACCTGTGAAATTTGGTGAATTAGTTCTTGATTTCTTCCAGCCTTTGTCAGTCTTACATGTTGAGACTGCAGGCTTCTAAGGGGAAGAATCATCTTTTGTATGTTAGTACCATGCTTAGCACAGTAAGGCACTAATTTCAGAAAGGGCCTCCAGGTGCTTCTGTAATACAAATCAGTATCACTAATGTGCAATTGTTGCAGTATAACCATCCGTAAAAGCAGTGAAGTGCCTTAATTTTCTTACCTGCTTTCAACATGTCTCTGAAAGTGAAATGGAATCATATAATTCTAAAGACCATGTTAATACTCATGATAAGCAAAGAAGAAAATTCTAGGGGGATTAAATCCTCCTTTTTACAGAATGAGCACGATAAAAGATGCTATTTCTACAGGAACAGGGAGGTAGACTAATGCTGAAAATCCTCAAATCCTTCTGAATCCTGAGTTAATTAAAACGCTTAATGAAACTTTCTTGATCACAGTATCAAAGCTTTAGCTAAACTAATAAGAAAATGTATCAGTTACTCATAGTTACAGCACGTGCTTTTAGATTCCACTGGAAAGCATAATCCTAATGCTGAGGCTTACCTGCACCAAACCAGAGGAGCATCTTGCAGTTTTCTATGCAAGTTATGTATTTTAAAACATAAGTATCTCTCTCCCCACTACTAATGCAGCTGTTCTTATTCCAGACAATTCCTTTTAGATTTTCATATTTTTATTATTCCATATTTTGGCAACTAAGTTTAATTACAGATAGAAAGGAAGAAACACCTTAGATCTATTTTTGAAAATTCTGCTTACTAGTCATATTCTAAATATATTATTTCATAATTCTACTGTCTGAAATTATTCCAGTCATGACCGCTTCATTGATGTGGTTAGCGTTCAAAAATAAAGAAAAAAATGTCTTCAGGATTTTTACTGATAAGATTGTGATGCTGACCTAAGATCCAGCCACAGAAATATGATTCCAGCTTCAGATGCAACTAGAAAATACCTTGGACCTCCTTTTGAATAGATGTGTACAAAATGTCTTTGTGTGACATGATGTTATAATATCCTTCACATGACTTGTTTGTAACTAAACATGGCTTCTCAAAACTTGAAACTGATTTCTAGGGAAGTTCTGTTTTATTTGTTTGTTTTAATTCCAGTGGAGATTTTATTTAATTTTTACAATTTCAGTACAATTCAACTCAACTTTCAAAGTCGGCTTCAAAATGCTCATATTCCAAAATAATTTCCAGAATTTGTATTCGTATTTTTCTAAAATGTTTCAACTTTTACAAATCTAATTACTGCTAATTTTTTTTTTAGTATTTCAACCTGAATACCATTCTTTGATGAACCTCTGATCCACTCTAAACTATTATGTTAGTGTCATAACGTAATATGCTTGACAAGCTTAAGCAAAGACTTCCTATAATCCATTCAAAATCATACCTGCAACTCTGACTAAACTGGTATTTTAAATACATGGCAAAAAAAAAATTTCAGAATTTGGGTGAAACATGCTGCATTTAGGTACAATGTTACGTAAGCTGATAACTTGAACATATATACTACACTTTATTTATACTCTGTACAAACAATAAAAAAAGTCTTTCTGGGTAGTACTTGTCAGATTCACACATTAACCCCCAGAATGACCTTCATTAACAACTATCACATCAGAAGGGGGAAAATCTTCCAGTTTTTGCACTATGTTTATAGTATAACACCTCAATCTATTTCACGGACATAAAGTGACAGAGTGGCTCTACTCATTATGCTTGTTTGACAGGATGACAGAATCCAAGCCAATTTCTATTTTGTGACTTAACTATGATGAAATTTATTTTCTTCACAGAGTTCATTGGACAGCTGATTATATTTATTTCAGCAACAGATTGTTCCACATATAGATGGAAATGTGCTTTGACCACAAAATGAAGTATGAGATCTGACAGAAGACACTTCAGCCAGAAGTGACTGGCTTTCATTTGTCACTGTTGAGATGGTTGATTTTCAAAACTAGCACATTTTATGATAGTTTTGTAAATTTTCATCTGGATGTTGTCTTGACCTTGGCTAGCAAAGATTCACTGACAACTCATCACATGTTGGAGAGCAAGTCTGGCTAGGACCCAGGGGAGATACAATCAACCACTCATAGCCCTGGGAAGATGGGGGTGGATGACATACTGAGAATAAGCCAATTAGCAGCTTTTTCTATGGCCTAAGTAAACTACTGATACATATTTGACTGTTAACTATACCCTTCACAGTTATAGGCTTTCCCTCTTTCATCACAGTCCTACAAAGAAAAAGTTTCAGAGATTCTTTCGTGGAGTTGGCAGATAATTATCTGTATAGAGTAAAAACCTTTCAACCTCTGATCCCTACATCAATCTCCCTGTAACAGTATGAACCTCAGTGACCTATTAAATAGCCAGCAGGGTTGGGAGGGTTTGCAAAGCTTACAGAGAACTCTATTATTGCACTTAAATTGCTTACCGGTAGCCTGAAATAAGCTTGTATATGCCTACCTGGGCTGTGATTAGTGATGATTTCCAAAGAGAAAGAACCTAAAGTCACCATTAAGGATGGAGTTAGAAGGCTAATGCTATGTTACTAACAGAGAAAGCAAACATCACCAAGCACTTTGAAGAAAGACATTCTATCACACAGCATTAGAGATGTTTTCCGTAATTCAAGACTTTATTTTTTTAATGTTATATTTTTAATTTAAATCATTCACTCTACTTAACTCCTCACAGCAATTTCATGTACTTCTAATAGTTCCCTGTATGCTTGTTACCAGCTGAACTAGATTACAATACAAGTTGATTTCTGAATTTTCCTCAAGTATTGCCAGTCAAGTAACAATATTTGTTAACTCTGATATTAGAATCCAGCAAAACAGATAAGCATTTAACATATTTCCATGCAGTGATACTGTCTGGGCAGAAGGCTGCAGTAGAAGATCAGGCTGAAATGCCCCAGGAGATATATAGTTTTTGTTTATGGATTTTTTTTTCCTTACTTCATCTTTGCCAGCTGGATTAACAACTACTCAAAAATATTTACAAATTTCAACAAACTTTGGTAGCACAGAAGCTGTTCTCACAGTCTCCCATCATTAATTGCAGCTAGGCTGATGATCTGCATCTTAAAGAGGTTTTATCAAGATGCAGTATAAAGAAAAACATTTCCATTCATTAGATATTCTGTCTGACTTGGTGCTTGGCAAAAATTAGTCATGCATACTGACTATGTTAAACAGTATTCATACATGCAAAATGTGTAGAACAAAAGTATAGCATAACCTTAAAATGAAAACTCATCATAGTTAATGATTAGCATACTATAAATTTAGTCCATAACAGGATTTACCAAGTTATGTGCATGTATAAATGAATGAGAATCAAAATTGTATAGAATATTGGCCTTTGTTTTTAAGATCAATTAGCCAATTTCTTCATAGTTTGGTAACAATTATCTCAGAGTAATGAGCTGCAGAACATGGTTAACTTTTACTAGAAGTCTTTGGAAAAAGTAATTTAGAAAAATAGTCACAGCAGGTGATATTTTGGTAATAATCTGGTGTTTGAGAAAGTGAGCATTTTCCCAAAACAACATCCAGATCATGTTTATTGTGTTTCCTCTGTTCATTTGATCAAACTCACACAATTGCCACAGACCAGAATAGTTGCACTTCGTTTCTATCTGTATGGAATTGCAACTCCTACAACAACAGTTTAAAGCTGTCTTTCATTGCAATGATACTGAACTAATTGCAACATTACTGCTAATAATGCCAATCCTTTCTTCTTCAGTTTCACCTTTCATCAGATTATCTCAAACAGATTCTAAACCACTAACTGTGGGGGGCAGTCATTGTTATGCACTTTATATAGGAAATCATGCAGATGAGGGGGAAAACTACATACTTTAATGGGCACACAGTGGATAAGTAGCAGGAACAGTTGTGCTGCTCTGTTCCCTGGAAATTTCCTCAGTGCTAGGTGCTATACAGACATATAGGCATCATCTTTTTTTCGTTACTTATGCTTGTGACTAAAAAAGTAAATGAAAGTTAAACAATATCAAAAAACCTTTATTGAATACAAAGCAGACCAAAGAGTTGAATGCACAAGGGGAATAGAACCAAAACAAAGACAAGCAGCTAAATTAATGTAGCAGTACATGTATTTAGCTCTATTTTTGGAAGTCCAGAAAGATAAAATGCATCATTATGCAGCCTGGTGTAGAGATCCGCAGCTGGCCTCTAGCTAGCTGGTAGGTTCGCTGATACTTGTTACCCCCTTATGGTAGGTATAGGTCAGGACAACATATGGGTAACATAACTGTTTAGGCGGAACTGTACTTTGGTTCCTGAACCAGCTCTTCTGTCATTAGCGTAAGTATTCCTTGTGCTGCACTGGAAAGGCAAGGTCTTTGGGTTTTTTGGGTTTTAGGCCCTATTCCTTAAGTCAATGTTGACATGTTTTTAGTGGTGATGTGTATTTAGTGGTGATGTGGCCTCATCATCAGTATTGTGTGCAGTTCTGTGCCCCACAATTTGAGAAGGATGTTAAAGTACTTGAATGCTTCCAGAGGAGGGCAACAAAGCTGGTGAAAGGGCTGGAAGGAATGTCCTATGAGGAGTGGCTGAGAGCTCTGAATTTGTCTAGTATGGAGAAAAGGAGGCTGAAATTTGACCTCATTGCTCTCTACAGCGTCCTGAAGAGGGGAAGTGGAGAGGTAGGTGCTGACCTTTTCTTCCTGGTATCCTGTGACATGGTTCAAAATTGCATCAGGGGAGGTTCAGACTTGACATTAGGAAACATTTCTTTACTGAGAGGGTGGTCAAACACTGGAACAGGCTTCTTAGAGAGGAGGTCGATGCCCCATGTCTGTCAGTGTTTAAGAGGCTTTTGGACAATGACTTTAAGAACAGACTTTAACTTTTGGTCAGTCCTGAATTGGTCAGGCAGTTGGACTAGATGATCGTTGTAGCTCCTTTCCAATTGAAATTATTCTATTCTATTCTATTATGTTACATATTACGTATTACATATTACCTATTGGGAGGTTTCACGTAGCAAACAAAGCATTGGAAAACATACTTAAATACTTTTACAGTGATCAGTAAAAAAATTAGTATAGTATTTTCCCTGCAAATATTTTCTTTTAGAAAATAAAGAATGTTAAAAGGCAAGTGCTTTACGAGAAATTCTGGTGGGTTTCTAAAGCACGCTAATCTGACTTTCTATCCTTTTCATGGTCTGAAAATTTGCCTGGTCTAAGTTACAGGCTTGTGTCCAATTCACCTCAGTGACTATGCAGGTGGATGGATGAGAGATTCTAGAAAGAAGTGGAGGTTTTGAAATTTCTCCTTCTTAGGAAATTACCCTATATCCTTTGTTGTTCTAACTTTTAGAAAAAAAAAATTCCTTTTTTCTTGATGAGAAAATTCCAGTTCCTACATAACTCTTCAAGAGAAGAAAAAAAAGGTATCAGATGTTCAAAGTATCACAAATGCTTTTTAATTACAAAAGAATTCAAAAACCTGGGGTGGGGGTTGCTTGCTTATTTCCTTGCTTGTATCTCCTGTATTTGCACTATTTGAGAAGAAAAACTGAGACAGACTAAGGAATTATTAGGAAAGAAATGGAGCATAAACCAGCATAAACTAGCAATATGTGGCCACATCAGGCATACTGAATGCAGTTCTGACCTCCCTGTCTTAAGAAGGATATAGCTGGACTGGAGCAGGAACAGAGAAGAGCAATAGTAATGGCTTATGTACAATTACAAAGTCAAGAACTCTGACTGGAAAAGGGGCAACGAAGGAGGCATATTATTGTTATTAATATAATTATAGCTGACTTAAGAAAGGTGAATATGAAATTATCATTCACAGTATTTTCCAGAGCAAGAACTAGTGAGTATTAGATAAAACTAAAGGTACCTAGTCCAAAACAGAAATGTGCACTTAAATTTGTAATTCATTTCTATGGGATATTGAAGGTTGATTAGACTACCTTTTGGAAGAAAACTGCACTGCACAAATACAAAGACACCTTCTATGGCTCAAAACCACAAATACCTTAAGCTACAAACAGCCCAAAACTGTGAAAGTATTAAGGAGACGCAACTCTACGTACTGCCTACTGCTGCATACTGTAAAGGCAACCAAAATAGGGTTTTGGTCCAGTTCAGCCATTTTTGTGCTTGTATTCATCATATGCACACGAGAAATATCAATAGACATGTGGCTAGGGCAGCAGTTTTAAGAACCAGGGTCTCCTGAGTGTATTCCTTACTGCACCTCAGATTTCCTCTGAGACTGAACAGCCTACTTGTCTGCTATCTATATCTGTTCTCCAGCTATTAAATGGAGAATTTTTCTGTATCATAGGGCTTTAAAATCAAATACATTTATAGTTGTGAATTACTGTCATGATACAGATCAGTACAGGTCTACGAAACTTCCAACCGAGGAGGGAAAAAATCTTCGTAAAATATTAAATTCTCCATATTCCTTTAATATGTAAACATTGGGCAGAGAAAACATTCAACAAAACAACAGCACATGCTTTCATTGACCATCTAGGTTTAGATCCTGTCTAGATGTCACTGAAATAAATGGCAAAGCATTTTGTGACTATTTACTGCAGATTCTTCTTTAAAAAGGATGAAAAAAACTGAAAAAAAAGTATTTTCTCTGACATTCCTGCTTCTACCTCTTGTGTTTTCAATGCAATACTGTTAGAACTAGCACACATGGGAAGAAGTACAATTAGCAGAACAGCTGCTTACACTCACTCCAGCATATAAGCTGTCATTTATTTCAGAATTTAAATAAGTCTAGTGGTACAAAAAAAACAAGTTCTTGCTGTGGTTTCTTTCATCCTCCCTCTCTTCCTGTTTCTGTTTGTTGTATCTATGATTCTGGCTTGTCTTTCCCTAATTAGGTTGTGAGTTCACTGAGAAACCTTTCTACAATACCCACAAAATGGTGGTCCAACACTGATCTGGCATATGGGGAATATAAAGGATAAATATGGTAAAGGCTGGCTATTCTCACCAGTCAAAATACAACTTTAACACCTGTAAAACATTTCCTTCCCTAGAAATAGTGTCCCTCAATCCCACACTCACATTCCAGAAGCAGAGAGCTGCCAGACTGAAGTCTTGGTTGACTTTTCTACTTACTTATTACATTTACTATCAGAGTATGCTTCAAGGCCATCTCAAGGGCACATTTTCTTCATAGAGTACTGCTTCCTGTTTTCATAGCTTCTGTTCTAAATGGGTGGCAGAGTCAAATCTAAACCAGCAGCAGCTACTGAAGGCAGTTGGCCTCTAAATGTTTGTTTCTTGACAATGAAGTGGGATGCCTGCCCAGAATAAAGAGTGTGAGGAACTGTGTAGGCTTTGATGGAACACTTTGGCCCAGGATGTCACACAGAGATGCAAAGACAACCTTGTCATTGAAAAACACCTGAACTGTCAAACAAGGTTCAGGATTTTGAATACAGGTCTCAGCTGGCCAGGTTCTTGTTAGAGGTACAGTGAAAGATGGGAAAAACAGTTAAAGCTTGAAATACAAAATATTTTGGTCCTTATTTTGACAACATCTTTTGCTTTCTTTCCTCCACTACTTCAGAGAAATTGCAGAGGGAAAAACAGTTTGGTGGTGTATTAGAGCTAAAGATGAAAACAACTGTCCTTTTTGAGGCAAAGAAGTAAGGTGAGATGAGCTGGATTTGTGCTGAAAAATCATCCCGCTACTTTAAAGATAAATGCACAGGAAAGGGCAGAAAACAAAACAAAGAGAGAAGTAAAATGCCTTTTGTGTCTGTAATGCTTAATACTGTTTGTAACCTTGCTGCTTTTGGGAGGAAGCCACCAACCTCACTTCAACAGGCATAAGCAAAATTGTGTCAGGTTATTTATGACAGCACATAGAGTTGTTTTTCTGGTCACAGTTCACAATAGTTTTGACTGAATATATCGGATCCTATTAAACAAAAACCAAAGAAATATGAAAGAAAGGAAATAGGGTAAGGTTGTGAAAAGGTGGCAAGAAGACAGGAGTTAGACAGGAAAGGTTACATGTTCAGCATATAGTCTTAAGCTTTAGCCAGCGGCAGTTCAATATATCAGCCAGACCTTTCCTTGTGGGTTGTTTTATATCTTCCTGGAACAGTATAGAGAAGGTGACATTTCTCATGTGAGGTCCCCCAGAGTGGTGGATGTGACAGCTGTGATTTGAAAGCTTATTTACTATTGTCCATAAGGTTTTTATTTGGACAAGTTTCAAATTAGGGACATCCAAATTGACAGAGAATTTTTTGCTTTATTAGTTAAGTCTATATCCAGGACAAGCCTTTGTCTACTATTTCCATCTTCACACTTCTTTTGTTTATTAAAATTGTGAGTTTAGGTATTTTTTCTCATTTATTTTCAACTTTTTAAATTGTGCTTGTTTTCAATGTAACGTGTTAGAAATCAAGTTAGACTTCTGTTACTCTGGAGAGCTTGTAACATAGGCATATGCACAATATGGCAAGGAGTAAAAAGGGTGGAATAAAAAAAGGAAGAAAGAAACTCAAAGTTGATAGAAGAAGAGTAGAATGCTAGGGACTGATAACTGCCTATTTATATATCCACTTCACATTCTAGAAAAATCTGAGCTTAAAACAATGAACTGCTGCTGTGGTGTAAAACCCCTCCCGTGATCCTTTTCAAGTACCAGAAGGCTGGAAGATGGCTAATGCGACACCTGTTTGTTAAGCTCCTTTTTCCAAGGAGTTCTGTGGAACTACTGACCATTGACTCTGATGCCTGCACCAGGAAAATTGTTAGAAACTATATTAAGGAGCAGAATTTAGTGGATAGATGTGATACACTGAGAAAGAGTCAACATGTTTTTTGTAAGACACATCAAAGACATCAAAGACCTGATGGAGTTCCTTGAAAAAGTCAGTACATGAATAAGGGAAATCAACTTTTTATAGTCTGCTTGGTTTTCTAAAGAGTTTTCAACATGATTTATCATCAATAATTCCCGAAGAAGCTAAATGGCCAAGGAATAACAAGCCTTTCACAAGATTAACAGCAGTTGAAAGATAAAAGCCATAGAATGAATTACAATTTTCCATGACACAGGGAAGTCACCAGTGGAATCACCACGATGTGTGCTCTGTATTATGTCTGTAATTGATCTGGAAATATCAGAGACGTCGTAGCAAAGGTTGTTAGCAATACAAATCAATCACGATAGAGAAGACAAAAGCTGACTGCAAATAACTGCAAGAATTACACTCCTGGTACTAACCGGGCAAAAATAGGAAGCCAAAATTGAGTGTAGATAAATATAAAGTGAGGCACACTGAAAAAACAATCTCAGTTTTATCTGTGCAATGATGTGCTCAGAGCTTCTGAACTATCAGGCAAGAGAGAATTCTTGGAGTTATAATATGCAGTCAAAATGACAAGAAAACCTAAGTTCAGTAGAGGTAAAAATATGAAATGTTATAAGCTATTATAAAAAGAATAGGAAAAAAGAAGAGAAAATATCATTGTATCACTGTGTAGCTCCATGGTACATCAAATCTTGAATATTATGTGTATTTCCAGTCTTTTTCTCTTAGAGGGTAAAGGTCAGCAATGATGAGAAAAGCTATGAACAGTTCATATAAAGAAAAACTGAAGAGATGAGGTTTCCTGAGCCTACAAGATACATGACTGAGTGGAAAATGATAAAGCAATACCAAATTACAAGGGGAGATGTTTATGAATGTGGTGTTCACTGTGTTTTCCAACCTAGATATGAGGAGTCACCACACATAATAACAGCCACACAGTCCAAAACAAAGGGAAGACAATATATAGTTAAGACGTGAAACTTCATGCCAGACCACGTAGTAGAAGCTGACTGTTAGTAAAGGTTCAAAACAGGACTAGACAAACTAACAGACATAAAACTCATACAGTACTATTGAATGCAGAGGTACAACATCTGGAAGGATCTGAGACACACTTCACTAGAATATGAAATATTTTTCAAAAGAAATACATTTGCATCATCTTAAATCCTTTGTTATGAACCTGCTAATGACCACTGTTGCAAGCAGGATACTGAAGCAGATGGAGCTCTGCTCTGCCTCAGTATGACCTATTGCTTTCTGAACCTTTCCTTTGCCTGCACTATCAACAGAAGATTAATAAGTGTTCAGCAAGACTCCAAGAGTGGTGCTACACTCTAAATAAGATTGTTTCAGAGACTTACATTGCAGCTTGCCCTTGTTACTGTAAGTGTAACTTCATATAATTTGATAAGAAGGTACCCTCTCTTACCTATGTTGATAAAGGCCACTCAATGATGAATGAAAGGCAAACAGAAGACAACAATGAGTCCTGTGAAGCAGTTTCAAAAGTTATCCAGCACATCCAGTCATCAATGATTTTGCAGTCCTTCACTTTTTGCTGGCCATAATATGATTATGAATAGTAATATATGGACGTTTTTATTATTCCAAGTAGTATACCTATAAAAATATCCCAAAGAGTCCTCTCTAGTTTCACTTACACTTTGTAGCAATTTGATTCAGTTCTCATAATGTTCTGAATTTGTTCATGATGTCCAGCATCCCACCTGCTTATATAGTTTTCCTTCCCTGCCAAGCCAAGAGATATAACTGAAAGAAACTTCCTAATTTTCCCACACTTTCCCCGCTTTAAACTGTGTCTTGGAATCCACTCAAGAGCCCCACCTGAGATACATGAATATAACTTCCTGATCCTGCTGACTCAACAAATAGAAAGGATTTTTGAATCATACAGCCCAGACCATAGTGAAACTCCTATGCTATCTGTAGTTGCAGCACTGCAATTAAAGGTCTTTTTAGAAGTGTAGCTTATGTAAAGATATCCCTTAGATGGCAAACATTGTATTATAGTTATTAGGGAAGTTTCTATAGAAAAGATTTTATATGCTTACAAAAGGATTTATAATGTCTTCAACTTACATGGACAATATTTCTCTTTATCACATCGTAAGTATTGGTTCAATGCACATGGTTGATTATGTAGAGCTAACTATCTTTTATTGTCACTTGTGGTATAGTAAGTGTGCTGAAAAATCAACTTACTAAGCTGTAAGCATGGTACTGTAGCTATATTTATAAAGACTCATTCTAGAAAAAAATTTGCTACTAATTTTGTAGTGTTCTGCTATTTGTATTTCTTGTTTGCTTTTTAAAGTGTCCTGGTTTGGCCCAAACCAGGCCAATTAGTCTTGGAGAAACCAAGGTCACTGCTAAATTCCTCACTGCTTATGAGTGAAGAGCCGAAGGGGGCTCGCACCTGCAGGGAGGAGCAGACAGGGCAGGTGACCCAAGATTGACCATGGTATTGTATTCCATCCCATACATGTCATTCTCACTTTCCTATTTATCACTAACCCACTGCCTCCTGGAGGTGGGGCCCAGGAGGGAGGGGCCCTCCTGCCTCCCACTGATTGGTACCAGCTTTGCCAGTTTCCAGTTAAAAGCTTGCAGGTGTGATGGCAGGGAGCTACTGCCTTTTTCCCTCTGCCTGTGCTGGGGGAGCTACTGCATTTTCCCCTCTGCCTGTGCTGGGGGGAGGTACTGCCTTTTCTCCTCTGCCTGTACTGGGGGGAGCAACTCTGCCTGAGGAGGATTTCCAAGCTCTTGATCTTGGTTTTGTACATATTTGTATATATTTGGTTATTTCTATTATTATTGTTATTATATTTTTTTTCATTATTATAGTTTATTAAAACTGTTTTAACTTTCCAACCCATAAGTCTCTCTCCCTTTTCCCTTTCCCTTTCCCTTGGGGGGCGGAGAGGGTTAACAGAGAGCATCTGCCACCTGGTTAATAGCTGGCCCAGCTTTAAACCGTGACAGATTAATTAGCGCCCAACGTGGGGCTCGAGAGAAGCTCCAGCAGGTTGCTCTGATAAGTTGAATCCTGGCTCTGGTGGGAGGAGACCTAGAGAGCTCAGCTGAGAGAATATCAGATTTCTTCCTTTGAGATTTACGAGGGGTTGGAAAGTTAAAACAGATAGTGAAGATGGTGATGTCACTTTTCAATGCTGTGTTATCTCATCTTTTTATGGAGATTCTTTCACAATTGAGTATTGCAATGATGCCTTACCTGCCGTGGGCACTGTGTTATTGCTTGCTTCTTATGAATGTTTACATGCAGTTTAGCAGTGGGTGCTGGTCGAAATGTATTGTTTTGGTATGGGGTTTGATACTGATTTATGCTGTGATAAACTGGGCAGTTAATATTCCGATCTCTTATCTCTATGACACAATGATGGGCAGCTTTAATCGCGAATCAGTAGCAGCGACTTCATCTGCATGCTCCAGGCGTCCTTTAGCTGATTCTGTTAATGATTACACTTCCAGTTTTACGTTGGGAAATAGTACCTTCTCCTTTTCTGCCAAGCTCATTCCACTAGATTTTGCGAAATTAGGATGGTGCTGTCTAGGTGGCATGTTTTTATTTTTTGGTTGTCCTGAATGTGTTTCTGATGTGGGATAAGATTAAATATCGGTGCAGGGACAGTTGTAGGTGTTATGCAGCCACCTCAGATCCTACAGTGTGTACTGCCGCTACAGCCACTAAACCCACTGAAACCTCGGCAGCCTGTACCACAGCTGCTACACCCCCCAAGATGGCCACTGCAGCTACTCAGACTCTCAGCACTCCCAAGACAGCCACTGCATCTACTCAGACCCCAGCATCTATCGAATCTGTACCAATTGCTCCTGTAACCAGGAAGAAATACCAAAAGAAATCAGCTCGTGAAGAGGAGGATGATGACTCGGAGCCTTCTAAGACAGAGCCATGATATGACCCAGGTGAGGGCCCTTCTCAGGCAGAGTTAGGGCCTGACACAGATGGGGGTTCCCTTGATCGTCATTTTAAAGCAGACCCATCACAGAAGAAAGGTGGTTCTAAAGCAGAACTATCACAAGAGGACTCGGATGTAGAGATAACCTACCACTCCTTATCCCTGAAGGACCTGAGAAATATAAGGAAAGACTTCACCCGTTATGACAGTGAACCTATTATTACCTGGCTGCTCCGATGCTGGGATAATGGGGCAGACAGCATGCAATTAGATGGCAGAGAAGCCAGACAGTTGGGATCCCTGTCCAGAGATGGTGGTATTGATAAGGCGCTCGCAAGAAAGTCAAACACTGTCAGTCTCTGGAGGCGACTCTTGTCAGCTGTAAAGAGCAGGTATCCCTATAAAGATGATGTTATGAGTCACCTAAGCAAATGGACCACTATAGAAAAAGGTATTAACTACCTTAGAGAACTGGCTGTGCAAGAGATCATTATAGACACCCACGGGACATTGTAGATCCTGTAGATCCTGATGAAGTGGAATGCAACCGATCCATGTTCCGGAAGGTTGTGAAGAATGCTCCACCGACATACACCCATACATTGTCAATATTAGTATGGGGAGAAGATGATATGGCACGTTCTACTGTGGGCGAAATGGGTAACTGTATGCGACAGTATGAAGATAGTATTTCTTCCCCACTGCAGGCACGCATCTCGGCTGTGGAAAAACTGACTAAGGAGAACAAGGACTCATTTAAACAACTGTCAGACAAACTGTCCAAGATTGAGAATAAACTTGACTCTCTACCTACACAGGTGCGCGTTGCAGCCGTTAGGAGAAAACGGCCTCCTACAGGACCAGCTCAAAGGAAACGGAACACATCACGAGGTATCCTGTGGTTTGCCCTGCGTGGTTATGGGGAAGACATGAGCAGATGGCATGGACAACCTACCAGTACCCTACAGGCACGAGTATGTGAGTTGCAAGCTAAAAGAAATACCAGAGAGAATTTTTCTAGGAGGATGGCTGCTCCAGTTACCAGTGAGCAGGACCCCAGTCAGGGTAGATGGGCCTCAAATCACTTTTTCCCAAGTGTGAATAGGAGAAATGAAGGTCCAGTCCCTGTGAGCAGCACGAATCCATTTCTTAATTAGGGGGGCCCTGCCTCCAGCCAGGTGGAGGAGAGGGACAACCAAGTTTATTGGACTGTGTGGATTCGATGGCCTGGCACATCAAAACCACAAAGGTATCGAGCCTTGGTAGACACTGGTGCACAGTGCACCCTCATGCCATCGGATCATAAAGGGGCAGAATCTATCAGTATTTCAGGAGTAACAGGAGGATCTCAAGTGTTATCTGTATTGGAGGCCGAAGTGAGCCTAACTAAAAATGAATGGAAAAAGCACCCCATTGTGACTGGTCCAGATGCTCCATGCATCCTTGGCATAGACTACCTCAAGAGAGGGTATTTTAAGGACCCAAAAGGGTATAGATGGGTCTTTGGTATAGCAGCTGTAGAGACTGAGGACATTAAACAGCTGTCTACCTTGCCTGGCCTCTCAGAGGATCCTTCTGTTGTGGGGTTACTGAAGGTTGAAGAACAACAGGTGCCAATTGCTACTGCCACGGTGCACCGACGACAATATCGCACCAATCGAGACTCCCTGATCCCCATTCATAAACTGATTAGGCCAATTAGAAAATCAAGGAGTGATTGGCAAGACTCGCTCACCCTTTAACAGTCCTATATGGCCAGTGCGAAAGTCTGATGGAGAATGGAGATTAACTGTGGACTATCGTGGCCTAAATGAAGTTACGCCACCGCTGAGTGCTGCTGTGCCAGACATGCTAGAACTTCAATACGAACTGGAGTCAAAGGCAGCCAAGTGGTACGCCACCATAGACATTGCTAATGCATTTTTTCTCTATTCCCTTGGCACCAAAGTGCAGGCCGCAGTTTGCTTTTACCTGGAGAGGTATCCAGTACACCTGGAATCGACTGCCCCAGGGGTGGAAACACAGTCCTACTATTTGCCATGGACCGATCCAGACTGCACTAGAAAGGGTGGAGCTCCAGAACATTTGCAATACATTGATGACATCATTGTGTGGGGTGATACAGCAGCAGAAGTTTTTGACAAAGGGGAGAAAATAATTCAAATTCTTCTGCAAGCTGGTTTTGCCATAAAAAGAGGCAAGGTCAAGGGACCTGCCCGGGAGATCCGGTTTTTAGGGATTAAATGGCAAGATGGGCGTCGCCAGATCCCGATAGAGGTGATCAACAAAATAACAGCTATGTCCCCACCTACTAACAAAAAGGAAACACAAGCCTTCTTAGGCGTTGTGGGTTTCTGGAGAATGCATATTCCAGATTACAGCCAGATTGTACGCCCTCTTTATCAAGTGACCAGAAAGAAGAATGATTTTCAGTGGGGCCCTGAACAACAACAGGCCTTTGAACAGATTAAACAAGAAATTGTGCATGCAGTAGCCCTTGGACCAGTCCGTACGGGACAAGATGTTAAAAATGTGCTCTACACCGCAGCTGGAGACAATGGTCCTACCTGGAGCCTCTGGCAGAAAGTACCAGGGGAGACTCGAGGTCGACCCCTAGGATTTTGGAGTCGAGGATACAAGGGCTCCGAGGCCAATTACACTCCTACTGAAAAAGAGATACTGGCAGCATATGAAGGAGTTAGAGCTGCTTCAGAGGTAATTGGTACTGAAGCACAACTTCTCCTGGCACCTCGATTACCAGTACTAGGCTGGATGTTCAAGGGTAAGGTTCCCACTACCCATCATGCAACTGATGCTACATGGAGTAAATGGATTGCATTAATTACGCAGAGGGCTCGAATAGGAAACCCTAATCGCCCAGGAATCTTAGAAGTGATCATGGACTGGCCAGAAGGCAAAGACTTTGGAACGCCACCAGAAAAGGAGGTGACACATGCTGAAGAAGCCCCACCATATAATGAACTACCAGAGGATGAGAAGCAGTATGCCCTGTTCACCGATGGATCCTGACGTCTTGTAGGAAAGCATCGGAAGTGGAAAGCTGCTGTATGGAGTCCCATACGACGAGTCACAGAAGCCACAGAAGGACAAGGTGAATCAAGTCAATTTGCAGAAGTAAAAGCCATCCAGCTGGCTTTAGACATTGCTGAACGAGAAAAGTGGCCAAGGCTGTATCTTTATACTGACTCATGGATGGTGGCAAATGCCTTGTGGGGGTGGTTAAAGCAGTGGAAGCGAAGCAACTGGCAGCGTAAAGGTAAACCTATTTGGGCTGCTGAATTGTGGCAAGATATTGCTGCTCGGCTAGAGAAACTAGTCGTGAAGGTACGTCATGTAGATGCCCACGTACCTAAAAGTCGGGCAACTGAGGAACATCGAAACAACCAACAAGCGGATCAAGCTGCTAAAGTGTTCCAAATAATAGATTTGGACTGGGAACATAAAGGTGAACTATTTTTAGCTCGGTGGGCTCATGACACTTCAGGTCATCAAGGAAGAGATGCAACATACAGATGGGCTCGTGACCGAGGGGTGGACTTAACCATGGACTCTATTGCACAGGTTATCCATGATTGTGAAACATGCGCCGCAATTAAGCAAGCCAAACGGTTAAAACCTTTGTGGTATGGGGGGCGGTGGTTGAAATATAAATATGGGGAGGCCTGGCAAATTGACTATATCACACTCCCTCAAACCCGCCAGGGTAAACGCTATGTGCTTACCATGGTGGAGGCGACCACCGGATGGTTGGAAACATACTCTGTGCCCCATGCCACTGCCCGGAACACTATTCTGGGCCTCGAAAAGCAAATCTTGTGGCGACACGGCACGCCAGAGAGAATTGAGTCGGACAATGGGACTCATTTCAAAAACAGTCTCATAGACAACTGGGTCAAAGAGCATGGCATTGAATGGGTATATCACATCCCCTATCATGCACCAGCCTCTGGGAAAATTGAACGGTATAATGGGCTGTTAAAAACTACCCTGAAAGCAATGGGGGGTGGAACCTTTAAAAACTGGGATAAACATCTGGCACAAGCTACCTGGTTAGTTAACACCAGGGGATCTATCAATCGAGCTGGCCCTGCTCAGTCAGACCTTCTACATACAGTAGAAGGAGATAAAGTCCCTGTGGTGCATGAAAGGAATCTATTGGGAAAACTGTCTGGATTCTTCCTGTAACGGGCAAAGGTAAACCCATTCGTGGGATTGCTTGTGCTCAGGGACCTGGATGTACTTGGTGGGTGATGTTGCAAGATGGTGAAGTCTGATGTGTCCCTGAAGGTGATCTGATTCTGGGTGAGACTACTTAATTCTGAACTGTATGTTGTTGCTGCATAAGTGTCTTTCAGGTTAAGACAGTGGTGATGAGACCGGAGCTTCATCAAGTGGCGTCCAGTAACCTCCTCGAGTCTGACAACTTTAACCTGCAACCCGTGGGCACGAACCATGGCAAAAGAGAGACTGCTAGCCAGAGAGACTGCTGAGAGACTGCTAGCCAGATGGAAACCCACAATCCTGAACCAAATGAACTTAATGAACTTTTTGTATAGAGGTGAATCATAAACTAGGGATATGTGTATATATATTTGAAAATGAAAAGGTAGTGGTGATCCGAGTATGACGTGAATGGTACGGAATAAGGGGTGGAATGTCCTGGTTTGGCCCAAACCAGGCTAATTAGTCTTGGAGAAACCAAGGTCACTGCTAAATTCCTCACTGCTTATGAGTGAAGAGCCGAAGGGGGCTTGCACCTGCAGGGAGGAGCAGACAGGGCAGGTGACCCAAGATTGACCATGGTATTGTATTCCATCCCATACATGTCATTCTCACTTTCCTATTTATCACTAACCCACTGCCTCCTGGAGGTGGGGCCCAGGAGGGAGGGGCCCTCCTGCCTCCCACTGATTGGTACCAGCTTTGCCAGTTTCCAGTTAAAAGCTTGCAGGTGTGATGGCAGGGAGCTACTGCCTTTTTCCCTCTGCCTGTGCTGGGGGAGCTACTGCATTTTCCCCTCTGCCTGTGCTGGGGGGAGGTACTGCCTTTTCTCCTCTGCCTGTACTGGGGGGAGCAACTCTGCCTGAGGAGGATTTCCAAGCTCTTGATCTTGGTTTTGTACATATTTGTATATATTTGGTTATTTCTATTATTATTGTTATTATATTCTTTTCATTATTATAGTTTATTAAAACTGTTTTAACTTTCCAACCCATAAGTCTCTCTCCCTTTTCCCTTTCCCTTGAGGGGGGGAGAGGGTTAACAGAGAGCATCTGCCACCTGGTTAATAGCTGGCCCAGCTTTAAACCGTGACATAAAGCAAAATCATTTATCATTGATTGGGAGATTGGTAGGAAAAAATTATATACTAAATAATTTATTTTTTCAATCTATTCACTGTGCAGAGTTATAAATGTGTTTTGTAAGCAATCATCAATACAGCAATCATTCTGGAGACAAATAGTCAAGATTTTTAAAGTGAAGGCACACAGAGTTATTAAGTGAATTTATCCTTGCTCTAAAATGTCCACAAAAAGATAACATGTTGAGAAATGTATAAAGAAATTTGTAGAGCATATGCGTAATATCTTATAAAAATATCTGAGACAATGGTTAACGTATTGTTAGAAAGAAATATGTGCTACTGTTCTACTGTTAATAAAAATAATTCTGCCTTTTATAGTTGTAATGCCAGAGTACAAATAAAATTTGTATAGAAAACATCAGGTACATAGTGCACTTTATCTGTAGAGAGCTACAAATCATTTTAATATTTTAACTGTCACAAAATCTCTGAATATTTTAAATAAAAAACTAAAATGCTTGTTTCTAGTCCATACATATTCATTTTTAACTCGGATACCCAGAATCAATATAAGTAGGCTAACTGGCTTTCAGGAAACTCCAGAACCATTTGAGCATAATTTTATTACTTTGAAAATACTGCAAAACTCAAGAATGGCTTTGCCCATAGCTTAGGCTGTCAATGTCTAAATGACTCCATAAAGTAAATCTTCCCTGCAGGTAGACTTACATATAGCATTTAATTCTAGCAATTCCTTAGTCATTTTTATAGCAATTTACCCTTGGAGTATTAGGATGGATTTTTTTAGTTAACTATATACAACCAATAGGCAATACTGAACAACACTGAAATATGAGACTTTTGTTTGCAGCACTGTTTCACCACTGATTTCCCAAGTCAGGTTTTGAAACTGCACCTGTGTTTTGCTGATATGTCATTGTCCTGGTTTGGCCTAAACCAGGCCGATTTTCCTTTCAGTGATTTTTACTTTCAGCTAAGTCTCCTTTAAGTAACTGCATTTTCTGAAACTAACTGCATGTTTTTGCAGACAGTGTCTGCTTCCAGGACTGATAACGCTCGAAGTTTGTAGTTATCACTGAGGCACTGGTAGGGATGTTGTGCAGAAAGGCTCTTGCTGTACTTATTCTTGAGAGAAACCAAGGTCACTGCTGAATTCCTCATTGCTTACGAGTGAAGAGCCGAAGGGGGGTCGCAGCTGCAGTGGGGAGCAGACAGGGCAGGTGACCCAAAATTGACCAACGAGGGTATTCCATCCCATACACGTCATTCTCGGTATAAAGTGGGGGGATCACGAGGGTCTCGCTCTCTTTCTGCTATGGCCGGTGTCCAGGGAGGACTCCGTCTGTTTTCCTGCTGCCCCCGATCCCGATCCGTGCGTTCCTGAATCCAGCTCTCGACCATCGCTAGGCCCAGGCTGGGCCTTCCCGGAGCCTGCCCTGCAGTGCCGGTGGTGACGTGGCTGACTTCAGGGGAGCTCAATCTTGGTTTTGTATATATATTTGTATATATTTGATTATTTTTATTATTATTATTATACTTTTTTTTTTTTTCATTATTATAGTTTATTAAAACTGTTTTAATTTTCCAACCCAGAAGTCTCTCTCCCTTTTCCCTTTCCCTTTCCCTCTGGGGGGAGGCGGGGCGATAACAGAGGGCATCTGCCGCAGGTTTAATCGCCAGCCCAGCTTTAAACCGTGACAGATTTATTGGCGCCCAACGTGGGGCTCGAGAGAAGCTCCGACAGGTTGCTCTGATAAGTCGAATCCCAGCTCCAGTGGGAGGAGACCCGGAGAGCTCAGCCAAGAGAGTATCAGATTTCTTCCTTTGAGATTTACGAGGGGTTGGAAATTAAAACAGATAGCTAAGATGGTAATGCAATTTGTGAGCCTTGTGTTACCTCTTCTCTTTATAAAGCTTGTTTTACAGTTATGTGTAATGATACCTTACTTGCCGTATGCGCTGTGTGTTAGTGCTTACGTGTGGTTTAACAGGGCGTGCTGGTCAAAATGTGTCGTTTCGGTATGGGTTGTGATACTGATTTATGTCGTGATAAACTGGGCAGTCATTATTCCGATCTCTTATCTCTATGATACAATGATGGGCAGCTTTAATCGCGAATCCGTAGCTGCGCACACCGGGCGTCTTTTAACTGATTTTGATAGTATCTGCTCCTTTTTTGCCAAGCTGATTCCTGCAAAATTCGAACAGGGCATGTTGTTATTTTTGGGTGTCCTGTATGTGTTACTGGTGTGCTATGTGATTAGATGTCGGTGCAGCAACAGCGGGAGGTATCATGCTGCCCCTGTAACCAGGAGAAAACACCGAAAGAAATCAGCTAGTAAAGTGAAGGATGATGACTCAGAGGCTTCTAAGGCAGAGCCAGCACGGGACCCAGGTGAGGGCCCTTCTCAGTCAGAGTCAGGGCCTGACACAGAGGGGGGTTTCCTTGATCGTCTTTTTAAAGAAGGCCCATTACACAAGAAGGACAAGAAAGGTCCTTCTAAAGCAGAACAATCACAGGAGGACTCGGACTCGGAAGTAGAGATAACCTACCACTCCTTATCCCTGAAAGAACTGCGAAATATAAGAAAAGATTTTAGTCGTTATGACGGTGAGCCAATAATTACCTGGTTGCTCCGATGCTGGGATAATGGGGCAGATAGCATAGAATTGGATGGTAGAGAAGCCAGACAGTTGGGATCCCTGTCCAGAGATGGTGGTATTGATAAGATGCTTCCAAGAAGGTCGAACAGTATCAGTCTCTGGAGGCGACTCTTGTCAGCTGTAAACAGCAGGTATCCCTATAAAGATGATGTTATGAGCCACCTAAGCAAATGGACCACTATAGAAAAAGGTATTAACTACCTTAGAGAACTAGCTGTGCAAGAGATCATTTATAAACACCCTCAGGACATTGTAGATCCTGTAAATCCTGATGAAGTGGAATGCAACCGATCCATGTTCCGGAAGGTTGTGAAGAGTGCTCCACCAACACATGCCCATACATTGTCAATATTAGTCTGGGGAGAAGATGCTATGGCACGACCTAGTGTGGGCGAAATGGCTAACTATATGCGACAGTATGAAGATAGTATTTCTTCCCCACTGCAGGCCCGTGTCTCGGCTGTGGAAAAACTGACTAAGGAAAACAAAGACTCATTTAAACAACTGTCAGACAAACTGTCCAGGATCGAGAATAAACTTGACTCTCTACCTACACAGGCCCGCGTTGCAGCCTTTAGGAGGCAACGCCCTCCTACTGGACCGGCTCAAAGGAAACGGAACACGTCACGAGGTATCCTGTGGTTTACCCTGCGTGATTATGGGGAGGACATGAACAGATGGCATGGACAACCTACCAGTACCCTACAGGCACGAGTACGTGAGTTGCAAGCTAACAGAAATACCAGAGAGAATTTTCCTAGGAGGATGGCTGCTCCAGTTACCAATGAGCAGGACCCCAGTCAGGGTAGATGGGCCTCAAATCCTTTTTTTCCAAGAGTGAATAGAGGAAATGAAGGTCCAATCCCCGTGAGCAGCACGAATCCAATCTTTAATTAGAGGGGCCCTGCCTCTAGCCAGGAGGAGGAGAGGGATAACCGGATTTATTGGACTGTGTGGATTCGATGGCCTGGCACATTAGAACCACAAAAGTATCGAGCCCTGGTAGACACTGGTGCACAGTGCACCCTCATGCCATCGAATCATAAAGGGACAAAATCTGTCAGTATCTCGGGAATAACAGGGGGATCTCAAGAGTTATCTGTATTGGAGGCCGAAGTGAGCCTAACTGAAAATGAATGGAAAAAGGCACCCCATTGTGACTGGTCCAGATGCTCCGTGCATCCTCTTGGCATAGACTACCTTAAGAAAGGGTATTTTAAGGACCCAAAAGGATATAGATGGGCCTTTGGTGTAGCAGCTGTAGAGACTGAGGACATTAAACAGCTGTCTACCTTGCCTGGCCTCTCAGAGGATCCTTCTGTTGTGGGGTTGCTGAAAGTTGAAGAACAACAGGTGCCAATTGCTACTGCCACGGTGCACCGACGACAATATCGCACCAATCGAGACTCCCTGATCCCCATTCATAAACTGATTAGACAATTAGAAAATCAAGGAGTGATTAGCAAGACTCGCTCACCCTTTAATAGTCCTATATGGCCAGTGCAAAAGTCTAATGGAGAATGGAGATTAACTGTGGACTATCGTGGCCTAAATGAAGTTACACCACCTCTGAGTGCTGCTGTGCCAGACATGCTAGAACTTCAATACGAACTGGAGTCAAAGGCAGCCAAGTGGTACGCCACCATAGACATTGCTAATGCATTTTTCTCTATTCCCTTGGCACCAAAGTGCAGGCCACAGTTTGCTTTTACCTGGAGAGGTATCCAGTACACCTGGAATCGACTGCCCCAGGGGTGGAAACACAGTCCTACTATTTGCCACGGACTGATCCAGACTGCACTAGAAGAGGGTGGAGCTCCAGAACATTTGCAATATATTGATGACATCATTGTATGGGGTGATACAGCAGCAGAAGTTTTTGACAAAGGGGAGAAAATAATTCAAATTCTTCTGCAAGCTGGTTTTGCCATAAAAAGAGGCAAGGTCAAGGGGCCTGCCCGGGAGATCCAGTTTTTAGGGATTAAATGGCAAGATGGGCGTCGCCAGATCCCGATAGAGGTGATCAACAAAATAACAGCTATGTCCCCACCAACTAACAAAAAGGAAACACAAGCCTTCTTAGGCGTTGTGGGTTTCTGGAGAATGCATATTCCAGATTACAGCCAGATTGTACGCCCTCTTTATCAGGTGACCAGAAAGAAAAATGATTTTCAGTGGGGCCCTGAACAACAACAGGCTTTTGAACAGATTAAACAAGAAATTGTGCATGCAGTAGCCCTTGGACCAGTCCGTATGGGACAAGATGTTAAAAATGTGCTCTACACCTCAGCTGGGGACAATGGTCCTACCTGGAGCCTCTGGCAGAAAGTGCCAGGGGAGACTCGAGGTCGACCCCTAGGATTTTGGAGTCGAGGATACAAGGGCTCTGAGGCCAATTACACCCCAACTGAAAAAGAGATACTGGCAGCATATGAAGGAGTTAGAGCTGCCTCAGAGGTAATCGGTACTGAAGCACAGCTTCTCCTGGCACCCCGATTACCAGTACTAGGCTGGATGTTCAAGGGTAAGGTTCCTACTACTCATCATGCAACTGATGCTACATGGAGTAAATGGATTGCATTAATTACACAGAGGGCTCGAATAGGAAACCCTAATCGCCCAGGAATCTTAGAAGTGATCATGGACTGGCCAGAAGGCAAAGACTTCGGAATGCCACCAGAAAAGGAGGTGACATGTGCTGAAGAAGCCCCACCATATAATGAACTACCAGAGGATGAGAAGCAGTATGCCCTGTTCACCGATGGATCCTGACGTCTTGTAGGAAAGCATCGGAAGTGGAAAGCTGCTGTATGGAGTCCCATACGACGAGTCACAGAAGCCACAGAAGGACAAGGTGAATCAAGTCAATTTGCAGAAGTAAAAGCCATCCAGCTGGCTTTAGACATTGCTGAATGAGAAAAGTGGCCAAGGCTGTATCTTTATACTGACTCATGGATGGTGGCAAATGCCTTGTGGGGGTGGTTAAAGCAGTGGAAGCGAAGCAACTGGCAGCGCAAAGGGAAACCTATTTGGGCTGCTGAACTGTGGCAAGATATTGCTGCTCGGCTAGAGAAACTAGTCGTGAAGGTACGTCATGTAGATGCTCACGTACCTAAAAGTCGGGCAACTGAGGAACATCGAAACAACCAACAAGCAGATCAGGCTGCTAAAGTGTTCCAAATAGATTTGGACTGGGAACATAAAGGTGAACTATTTTTAGCTCGGTGGGCTCATGACACTTCAGGTCATCAAGGAAGAGATGCAACATACAGATGGGCTCGTGACCGAGGGGTGGACTTAACTATGGACTCTATTGCACAGGTTATCCATGATTGTGAAACATGCGCCGCAATTAAGCAAGCCAAACGGTTAAAACCTTTGTGGTATGGGGGGCGGTGGTTGAAATATAAATATGGGGAGGCCTGGCAAATTGACTACATCACACTCCCTCAGACCCACCAGGGTAAACGTTATGTACTTACCATGGTGGAGGCGACCACCGGATGGCTGGAAACATACTCTGTGCCCCATGCCACTGCCCGGAACACTATCCTGGGCCTCGAAAAGCAAATCTTGTGGCGACACGGCACACCAGAGAGAATTGAGTCGGATAACGGTACTCATTTCAAAAACAGTCTCATAGATAACTGGGCCAAAGAGCATGGCATCGAATGGGTATATCACATCCCCTATCATGCACCAGCCTCTGGGAAAGTTGAACGGTATAATGGGCTGTTAAAAACTACCCTAAAAGCAATGGGGGGTGGAACCTTTAAAAACTGGGATAAGCATTTGGCACAAGCTACCTGGCTAGTTAACACCAGAGGATCTATCAACCGAGCTGGCCCTGCTCAGTCAGACCTTTTACATACAGTAGAAGGGGATAAAGTCCCTGTGGTGCATGAAAGGAATCTGTTGGGAAAAACTGTCTGGGTTCTTCCTGCTACGGGCAAAGGTAAACCCATTCATGGGATTGCTTTTGCTCAAGGACCTGGATGTACTTGGTGGGTGATGCTGCAGGATGGTGGAGTCCGATGTGTCCCTGAAGGTGATCTGATCTTGGGTGAGAATACTTAATTCTGAACTGCATGATGTTAATTGCTGCATAATACTAACAGTGTTCATAAGTGTCTTTCAGGTTGAAGCAGTGGTGATGAGACCGGAGCTAGCTGCAAGTGGCGTCCAGTAACCTCCTCGAGACTGACATCTTTAACCTGCAACCCGTGGGCATGAACCGTGACAAAACTCATATCATCTCTCCTACCCTGAGAGACTCCTAGCCAGATGGAAACCCACAATCCTGAACTAAATGAACTTGATGAACTTTTTTTTTTTTCTATAGAGATGAATCATAAACTAATGTTATCTGTATATATTTTAAAATGAAAAGTTAGTGGTGATCTGAGTATGACGTGAATGGTATGGAATAAGGGGTGGAATGTCCTGGTTTGGCCTAAACCAGGCCGATTTTCCTTTCAGTGATTTTTACTTTCAGCTAAGTCTCCTTTAAGTAACTGCATTTTCTGAAACTAACTGCATGTTTTTGCAGACAGTGTCTGCTTCCAGGACTGATAACGCTCGAAGTTTGTAGTTATCACTGAGGCACCGGTAGGGATGTTGTGCAGAAAGGCTCTTGCTGTACTTATTCTTGAGAGAAACCAAGGTCACTGCTGAATTCCTCATTGCTTACGAGTGAAGAGCCGAAGGGGGGTCGCAGCTGCAGTGGGGAGCAGACAGGGCAGGTGACCCAAAATTGACCAACGAGGGTATTCCATCCCATACACGTCATTCTCGGTATAAAGTGGGGGGATCACGAGGGTCTCGCTCTCTTTCTGCTATGGCCGGTGTCCAGGGAGGACTCCGTCTGTTTTCCTGCTGCCCCCGATCCCGATCCGTGCGTTCCTGAATCCAGCTCTCGACCGTCGCTAGGCCCAGGCTGGGCCTTCCCGGAGCCTGCCCTGCAGTGCCGGTGGTGACGTGGCTGACTTCAGGGGAGCTCAATCTTGGTTTTGTATATATATTTGTATATATTTGATTATTTTTATTATTATTATTATACTTTTTTTTTTTTCATTATTATAGTTTATTAAAACTGTTTTAATTTTCCAACCCAGAAGTCTCTCTCCCTTTTCCCTTTCCCTTTCCCTCTGGGGGGAGGCGGGGGGATAACAGAGGGCATCTGCCGCAGGTTTAATCGCCAGCCCAGCTTTAAACCGTGACAGTCATTCTTTCACGTGGAATTGGAAAAAAACCTCAAGAGGTGCAGACTGAAATTCTCAAGTTTTAGTAACTTGTTCTGAGAAAGAAAAGATGTATTTAAAAAGCAGATGAAAAAACAATACTTGTAATTTTTATGAAGGAAGCCTTCCAGCTAAATTAGGGAAAGACCAAGCTATTAGCTATTGCAATGTGCAAAAGTCAGGATGGAGTGTGACAGATTTATCTCTTGGACAGACACACACACAAGACACACAGGGAAGGCAATGCCAAGTTTCAAAACTTTTCTCTTTTGCAGGAAAGAAAAAGGAAGTTCTTACATTCTTCTTACTGAAGGGAACACTGACCAAATTTGATATAATAACAAGCCTGATAAAAGCTCCAAAAAAAAGAAAAGCCCCCAAAATCTGGTGATATTAATATCTGAGCTCAGAAAAAAAACACTTTTACTGCTTCTTTCTCTTGTTAACAAACAACTAATTGGACACTTGAAAGCATGTGTTGCAAGCAAGAACTACTTGGTCCATAATCCAAATCCAGAAAAATCCTATAGTAGCTCAAATGACTAAACTGGGGGAAACCTTTTTATGGACAGGGTCTGCACAGCTTGCTGCATGCTGATTGGATGCCCATTAGATGTTGCACACCTTGGGGTCCCCAGCAGGTGAAGGGATATAAAATTATGTCTACTATTCTCTCTTCCTTTACAGTGTTAGCTCTAACAAACACCATTTGAAAGGATACTACAGATTCTGAGTGCCTTTCATACTAGGATAATAATAAACCAGCACCTCCTAGTGCAATATAGTGATGAAAACTTCTGAACATCAGAGAATCCCTTTGTTTCAGAGGTAGTTTATTTTTCAGCTCTGTAATATGTTTGCAAACTAATACTCTTTGACAACTCAATGGTCCTATTTTTGTCACCTTTAATCCTTAAATAATACACGGAGCAACCATCAGTACAATTTTTTCCAAAGCAAATACATTAACAAAAAACCCTCAAACAAACAAAAAAACCCTTTTCTTTATCAATTATTGAGTAACTTATTTTTAACTTGTTCTTCAAAGGAAAGGAACTAAAAGGCAACTTAAAGACATTACATAATGAATAAGAATGATGACTGATATTTCTAAGCTTTGATGATAAATATATAATAGCTCATTACAATTTTCTGCATACTGTCTGGGTGTTTAATGTAAAATGGCAGTTGTGATTATATCCTGCTGCTGACAACTGTGACTAGTTTAGCGTTACAGACTAACATATACAGCATTTGAAAGAATCCTGGGGAGAAACAGCTGCCTTGGAAAGACTGCTGTCCACAGGGTCCTTGATTCTGCCTTCTCCAGGTGGCTGATTTCACTTGCACTAACAAGAAAAAACCTTTTATTTCCTCTCTGTGGGATAGAATTTCCAGGTCAAGCACAGAGATGGTTGCTAGGGCCTTGCTGGGCTTTCCTTAGGTGGAGAAACTAACCAACTGAAGATCCAGTCCCACGGGAAAGTTACTTCATTAGCTGGAATTCAGGAACTTTTACCAGCAGGAAAAGAAGGAAGGTGACTTTGTTTACCCTGAAGCTGAAGTGCTTTGCATGTGCAAATAAAGGATGTGGCCACGAATAAAGTACCATCTGTTAGTAAATTAACATTTACTGTATATCCCAAACCTAGTCAATGCTGTGTGCATCTATTGTTGCGGACTCCTACAAACACAAACATACATAAATAAACGGTCAGAAACTTCAGAAACTGTAAGTCTTGCCTACCAGTAATCCTGGGCAAAACCAAGGTGATTCAATGGAGTGCATATCTTCCTTATGAGCACTCTCTTACAATTTTCTTGTTTCCAATGTAAGTCTACCATACAGCTCAAGCTATGGACATAGGGAGAAAACCATGCACACACACAAAAAAACCTCAACTCAAAACAAAACCAACCCCAGAAATTATCATAGAATCGTAGAATCATAAAACGATTTGGGTTGGAAGGGACCTTAAAGATCATCTAGTTCCAACCCCCCCTGCCATGGGCAGGAACTCCTTTCCACTAGACCAGGTTGCTCAAAGACCCATCCAATCTGGCCTTGAACAGTTCCAGGGAAGGGGCATCCACAACTTCTCTGGGCAACCTGTTCTAGTGTCTCACCATCGTCACAGTAAAGAACTTCTTCCTAATATCTAATCTAAATCTACCCTCTTTCAGTTTAAAACTATTACCCCTCATGCTATCACTCCATGCCCTTGTAAAAAGTCCCTCTCCAGGTTTCCTGTGGGCCTCCTTCAGGTACTAGAAGGCTGCTATAAGGTCTCCCTGGAGCCTTCTCTTCATCAAGCTGAACAAGCCCAACTCTCTCAGCCTGTCTTCATAGGAGAGGTGCTCCAGCCCTCTGATCATCTTCATGGCCCTCCTCTGGACTCGTTCCAACACGTCCCTATCCTTCCTATGTTGGGGGCCCCAGAGCTGGACACAGTACTCCAGATGGGGTCTCATGAGAGCAGAGTAGAGGGGGAGAATCACCTCCCTCAACCTGGTGGCCACTCTGCTTTTGATGCAGCCCAGGATATGGTTGGCTTTCTGGGCTGCAAGCACATGTTGCTGGCTCATGTTGAGCTTCTTATCAACCATCACCTTCACGTCCTTCTCCTCAGGGCTGCTCTCAATCCATTCTCTGCCCAGCCTGTATTTGTGCTTGGGATTGCCCTGACCCACGTGCAGGACCTTGTACTTGGCCTTGTTGAACTTCAAGCGGTTCGCACAGGCCCACAGACCTCTCAAGACTGTCAAGCGTCCCTCCGGATGGCATCCCTTCCCTCCAGCGTGTTGACCGCACCACACAGCTTGGTGTCATTGGCGAACTTGCAGAGGGCGCACTCAATCCCACTGTCCATGTCACCGACAAAGATGTTAAACAGGACTGGTCCCACTACTGATCCCTGAGGAACGCCACTCGTCACTGGTCTCCCCTTGGACATCGAGCTGTTGACCGCAACTCTTTGAGTGTGACCATCCAGCTAATTCCTTATCCACCGAGTGGTCCATCCATTAAGTCCATGTCTCTCCAATTTAGAGGCAGGGATGTCATGTGGGACAGTGCCAAATGCTTTGCACAAGGCCAGGTAGATGACATCAGTTTCTCTTCCCTTTTCCACCGATGTTGTAACCCCATCATAGAAGGTCACCTAATTTGTCAGGTAGGATTTGCCCTTAGCGAAGCCACATTGGCTGTCGCCAATCATCTCCTTATATTCCATGTGCCTTAGCACAGTTTATAGGAGGATCTGCTCCATGATCTTGCCAGGCACAGAGGTAAGACTGACTGGCCTGTAGTTCCCTGGGTCTTCCTTTTTTCACTTCTTGAAAATTGAGGTTATGTTTCCCCTTTTCCAGTCAGTGAGAACTTCACCAGACTACCAGGACTTTTCAAAAATGATGGATAGTGGCTTGGCAACTTTATCTGCCATTTGCCTCAGGACCCACAGATGCATCCCATCAGGTCCCACGGACGTGTGCACCTTCAGGTTCCTTAGATGGTCTCGAACCTGATCTTCTCCTACAGTGGGTGGTTTTTCATCCTTCCAGTCCATGCCTCTGCCTTTTGCGACTGTGGCTAGAGCATTTGCCGGTGAAGACTGAGGCAAAAAAGTCAGAGTACCTCAGTCTTCTCCATATCCCAGGTAACCAGGTCTCCCATTTCCTTCTGGAGAGGGCCCACATTTTCCCCAGACTTCCTTTTATCACTGACATACCTATAGAAGCTTTTCTTGTTGCCCTTGACATCTCTAGCCAGATTTAATTCTATCAGGGCTTTAGGTTTCCTAACCTGATCCCTGGCTGCTCAGACAATTTCTCTGTATTCCTCCCAGGCTACCTGTCCTTGCTTCCACCCTCTGCAGGCTTCCTTTTTGTGTCTGAGTTTGTCCAGGAGCTCCTTGTTCATTCATGCAGGCCTCCTGTTGTTTTTGCCTGACTTCCTCTTGGTTGGGATGCATCACTCCTGATCTTGGAGGAGGTGGTTCTTGAATATTAACCAGATTTCTTGGGCCCCTCTTCCCTCCAGGGCTTTATTCCAAGGTACTCTACCAAGCAGGTTCCTGAGAAAGCCAAAGTCTGCTCTCCTGAAGTTCAGGGTAGTGAGCTTGCTGTGTGCCCTCCTTGCTGCCCTAAGGATCTTGAACTCCACCATTTCATGGTCACTGCAGCCAAGGCTGCCCTTCAGCTTCACATTCCCCACCAGTCCCTCCTTGTTGCTGAGAACAAGGTCCAGCATGGCATCTCTCCTCACTGGCTCCTCTATCACTTGGAGAAGGAAGTTGTCATTCACTCATTCCAGGAACCTCCTGGATTGCTTATGCCCTGCTGTGCTGTCCCTCCAACAGATATTGGGGTGGTTGAAGTCCCCCATGAGGACCAGGGCTTGTGGATGTGAGGCTACTCCTATCTGTCTGTGGAGATCCTCATCCGCTTGGTCTTCCTGGTTGGGTGGCCTGTAGCAGATGCCCACTATAATGTCTCTAGTCCCTGCCCTCCCTTTAGTCGTGACCCATAAGCTCTCTGTTGGCTCCTCCTCCATCCCCAGGCAGAGCTCCATGCACTCCAGCTGGTCATTGACATTGAGGGCAACACCCCCTCCTCGTCTCCCCTGCCTGTCCTTCCTAAAGAGCCTGTATCCTTCCATTCTGACACTCCAGTCATTGGAGCTATCCCACCATGTCTCTGTGATGTCAAATTGTGTATGTCTGCCACTATAGTACCAAGCAGGCTGTCTTTGAAAAGCAGGCATTTGACAACATAACAAATTTAACTCTGAGTCACTCACTGTCACATTTACCATTATGAGGATGGGTTTGTAACACATTTAGCTGTATAAAATTCGAGACAGCCTGAGAAGTTTTCAGCTAAAGCTAGTCACTTGCCTCAGTCCTAATTTTATGAAGAAGAAAACCTCTCGGTAAGGAGAATTTCCCCATCTCTGAACAAACCTGCAGTTTGGTGCTTCTGGTATTGCTGAGCAGATCTGAATGCATTATTCTTACACTGACACATCCTGCCGTGTTTGAAAGGAGAGAACTGGCAACACTTTGTCCTACTTACTTTGTTCTGCTTCATTTGCTTTTTGATGTGAAATTCCTCTGACCATGGCTACTTAGTGCCAGTCAGTGTAATCGTATATTTAAAGGAACTGCCAACTACTCTGCAAACAAAGCCTTTCCTAAGACAGGAACTTTCTTCTTCTGTTCAAGCTTGATTTTATTTCATTAATGTGTTTGCTTGTGTTCTGCCTATGTATCTACCTGCACACAAAGCCTTTCCTAAGACAGGAACTTTCTTCTTCTGTTCAAGCTTGATTTTATTTCATTAATGTGTTTGCTTTGTGTTGCTGCCTATGTATCTACCTGCACACTTACCAAAAAGAGCTCATTTTTATCCCTAAAATGCATGCTCTCAAGGCATGCACTCACTCATCCTGACTGGCATATCAATGGGGGAAAGCAGAGACATGAGCTCACATAACTCATTCTTTTATTGAACTTGGTTGAAGAAATCTAGTAAGTAAGACAGCTGCATAGGTTGCTGTCTTTATCATTATACATCTCTAGAAGGGTGGATTTTTTTTTTTTTATTTGGCACAGAAAAGAATGAAAAGAAAACAATACTTTCTATCGGTCATAACATTTCAGAAGCTGTTTCCTGCAATCCACAACCAGTAGCTAGTAACACTTCTGTTCTAAATAAGAAGTCAGGATACTGAAGAGGGCACTAGACTGCTTAGCAGGAAGTAGGTTTAAATTTAATCTAAACCCAAATAAAAAGACGATTTTTTCAGTAAGTATTTAATCTAGATCTCTGTGACCTTTGGCAGTGACAAAACAGCTAGGGGACATCTTCTGCCCTTTAGATACTTGACATTAAGATGCAAAGGAAATAAAAAGTAAGGCACAAAAGTAATGAGGGAAATTTTTGGTTTGGAGACTGGTAAGTTTAACTCAAACCAAAATGTTAAGACGCCTTATTTCTTATCATGGTGAAAAAACTATGAGAAAAATACTTTGAGTCAAACACAACATTTTGTTTCTTTTTGACCTATTGAAGAAAAGAACATAATGGTGTAACCTGAGAAGAAAGCTGCTGATGTCCTCCTCTTCCCAGATCCTCTGTCACTTGTAGTGGCTGACTAATGTGAGGATTGCTCTATGTCAGGAGCCAGTAAACAGCTGATTATCCTATCCTAAGCATGTTTTTTAGTTCACAGATTGACCCAAAACACAGGCATTTCACAAAGAAGTAAGCACAATGCAGGTGCTGTATCACAGCAACCTAAGTCAACAAAACTACTGTATTTTGCAACCAAACCTTCTCCTGTACCCTTGTTTGAGAGGTCCCCTCTCTTCACTTGTCTCCGTGGAAATATCACAGTCTTACCACTTGCTCCCATCACTCTACCTTACTCTGCTCTAGACCTCCTCAAAACTTTCCAGGAACCATTTCTGCTCGTTGACAAAGAATCTGTACTTTTCCTGCCAGTGAGTGAATTAAGTTAGTTCTTTAAAAAGCCTAATAAGCAACAGACTTAGCTCAAAGAAAAGGTTGGGGTCACCCAACCTGAGTAGGGAAGGAGGCAGAAAGAGGGAAACCAGGTGATAGTTTCTCTTTGCTGGCTGTTGTATTCCTTCATCTGCCCACAGAATCATAGCTTGAGTTAACAAAAGGCAGGGGAGTTTTACCTCCTGCTGAAGCAAAATGTTAGCTGAAAAGGTACAGAGCATGATATTTGGTCTAGCAGAGATTAATTTTTCATTTTCAAATAATGAAGTAATGCTTATTTTAATTATGAACAATGACCATGCTATGTCCCAAATAAGAAAAATAAAAATAAAGTATCACAGAGAAATATTAAATCTATCTGGCCTCTCAGGAAGAGTTCAGATATAAAATTGCATACAGAAGTTCACCTCTTCCACTGAAAAATCCATTCTATGTAAGGCTCTTCTTTAGATCAAGACAAAATGTATTACAAACTGCCAAAATCTCAGGGACACCCTTCATCCCACATGTTCTTACCCCTTTCTTGCATTCATGTTCGTGACTACTCACTTAGCTGTTTCAGTGACCGATCTAGCTGAAAAGTTACCACGCAAAAGAAAGAAAAGATTGTCCAGGGAAAAAAACAAAAACAAATCCAAACTTCTTCCTCCAAGCCTAACTATTAGTTACTAATCAGGTAATTCGCTAATAAGGGTTAATAAAGGCAAGAGAGATATTGACTCCACATCTATGGAGAAGCAATTTTATACCCCCATTGTACCTTACTCCAACTTGTATTTTAAACCGATCAATTGGCCTGCTGATAAATACAGTTCCTGTCTGACTGGAATGATTGCAGGGAACGATAACATCCATGTAAAAAACCATGATATATAAACAATTCCAAAGAATTACATCTCTCAGGGTAATACAAGTCACACTGGATCTTCCCTCCAAGCGTGCTGGCAACAGTACATTTTCATTTGTACATGTTTTTCAGACATGTCTTACAGTGTTTACAAATAGCTCTAGTTAGGAAACTAGTTTACAAATAAGTAAAACTATTGCACAAAAGAATGAATCTCAGTAATGAAATATTATATTTATATAATCCATTTCTCATTTAAAGAAACAATGGATTTTGTAACAGTTAAAAGCTAGACAGATGCAGGGGAATAGATATTATAATCACTCATTCATTTTGAGTAAATATTTGAGTTACAATATTGAAAAATATATTGCATTTTGTCTGGTTGGCATTTTAATTGTAATTGATTGATTTTATTTCCACAGATTGCTCATTGCATTTACTTCTACAAAGTCCCACATGGGTGCATCAGTATGTTTTTACTTGCATTTACTTTATTGTTTCCTTCCCTCGCAACATGGAGATACATAAGAGGAGGAGAAAGGAGAGAAAGGATATAAAGGCTGGCTGGTGATGAAAAATGCAGAGAACTAAGAACAGAGCAGGAATAGGAAAAAAGGATAGACAGAATGTGGTATAATAATAATAATAATAATAATAATAATAATAATAATAAAATAAACACACATTGAAAGAAGACACAGAACAAAGTTATCGGGAAAAAAGATAGATGGGCCTAAGAAAAAACATTCCTATTTCATGACAGATTTCTAGCACTCAAACAGTTGTTTTTGTTCTGTAGTGGTATGAGTGTGTAAAAAAGGTGGGGATTTTTTTCTGTCCTGTCCCCATCCCACCAAAAGCACAAGAACAACCTAAGTGAGAAAAGAGCAACTGACCTGCGCATTATGGCACTTGCCTGGCAGAAAGATTTTGATGTTCAAGTCTTGCCTCTATCCAGTTAGAATGGAACAATCTTTGCAAATACTGTACTAGGTTATAGGACAAACCTCTTTGCAAGTGCTTTCCCTTTTTTGCTTTGGAGCAGTAATTATTAAAAAGCTTTACCTGAAGCCCAAACTCAAAAGAGCTGGAAGTTTAATAAAACTATCACAGAACTCCTGTCAGAGTTTTAGATTTCACCATGCTGTGCTAGTTTTCCTTACTGCCCACCTTCCCTCTTTTCTTCCTGCCTGTCCCTCCCCTTTCCTTTCTCTCTCTGAGAAATATTTACTATTCATACTTCATTAAAACTGGCAAGTTGCTAATAGTGACGCATTTTGATGAAACTACAATGTTTCAAGGGAAAAAAAAGAATTACTTGGAAATGTTTTGACTAACCTCTTCTGAGGTCATGGTTTCACAAGATGGAGTGAACCAGACTAACAGCCCAGAGCTGCTGAAAAAAGGAAGGCTCCACAAATCCAGGGCCATCATGGCAATTCTGGTATGTGAAGGCCTCCTGACAGCCACAGATCCTGGAGTCCCAGATGCTGCTTGGTGACACTGGTCTTCTTCTTGTGAGGTTCACAAATATGGTCAGCAGTGAGCGGGAATGTCAGTTTTGGTTACCTGGTTGCAGGCAGTAATGGGAGTACATTGTGGCGGAAGCAACACGTTTTCAAAAGTGACTTTGTGTATTGTCAACTGGTATTGCTGGTTTATGAAATCTGGAAGTTTTGGTTGTGGTACTGATAGGATTCAAACATTGGAATAAAGGCTCAGCTCCCACTAACTGGAATGTCTGCCTTTTTCTTCCAGCTCAATCACTATTTTCAGAGCCTGTAACAAACCTTATGCAGAGAACAATCCCCTGAGATGATCTGGATCCTGAAAATGAGATATCTTATGAAATGTGCATACTTTATAATCCTCTGTTTGCAAGAAATAAGGACAGAAGGGACTAACTATCTTGTCTTTCAGAAGTGGTAGGATACAAATATTTATACACAGATACAGTCTCTGAAAAACTCACCTGAATGCAACTGAAATATTAAGCATAACCAATTTTCTGCTTTCCTAATGTCTGGAACAAATTTGATTATTCCATGCATAATTCCAAACAGATCTTCACATGGTGATATACTCTGCATATTAGGTACCAACCTAATATTCTAGCCACCTTCACGGAACTCCTTACTTCACCGTGCCTAATGCTACCAAATATTAGAAGTATGCAAATGAGTGCATAACTAATGCTGAACATGAAATGTAGTACCTTTCTGAAAGCTTAATTTAAGTATGTTGCTATCTCACTATGTTCCATCTTCATTGAAAGCTGACTGATTATCTTGAAAAATGTCAGACATTACTGAGACTGCTTTCAACATGACATTTTTCTTGACACTGAAAATTTGTAAGATTTGGACTAGGAAAGGAAAGAACTGGGAGAAGAGCTATGCAGTAGAAGTTCAGATGCTTTCCCTGGTGACACCAGTTGAATGTTCCTTAAAAAAAAAAAAAGAGAGTAGGACAGGAAAATTTTAGAAAATTTGTTTCAGAAAGCTATCATGGAATAATCTGAAAGCAGATGTCCATGTAGAGTCACTAAGTTTTTTTGCCAACGATGGACTGAAAGAAACCTTCATCAGGGAGTTATATGGTGTGAATTTGGATTAATTCCAATGTAAATATAAAAAAGAAGCACTGCCTCACTTTGATTATACAACTCAGTTTTCACGATGCTATTAATTTATCTTATGTTTATAGATGTATTTTATTTTTATTATAAATATATGTCTGTATACATACACAGATCTATTAAAAAGCCTAGAATACACAAGCAAACCTTTAAGGAAGGGAAGGGAGGGGAGGGGGGAGGGAGATCTATAACATGGATTATTTGTTAATATTCCTTTTTAAATCATTTGTTTGCACAGAAATCACACCCTAGTTTGGGCTGTTCCACACATAAACTCTTCAGAGACAAAGTGTTATACCTGCAGTTGAGTATTAATGCGTGTTCTAATTTTATTTCCTATTCTAATTTCATTTGGTTTTAAAACCAAAGTAAACTAGAATTCGCACTTTCACAATAAACTGAATATAAAATAACATTATTAAGACTGATTAGCATACTAATAAGACTATCAGTGTAATAAAATAAACATGAGACAGTTAAAGAGGATTATTTTCAGTTCATAATGTTGCTAAATAGGCAAGGATTCATTCCTGGGCACTTAATGATTTTCTTTTCCTGTATGGTCTATTATTGCAAAATTTCTGAGACAGATGAAAAATTATGCAGGTTAGTTCCACAGCACGTCTCAGAGGAAATGATCTCTCATTATTTTACTGAAATGATTTCTTGCCTATCAGCCAATTCTTTGCTTATGTATATAGTGTCCCACTATCTCACTTTACCTTTAATTGTACTCATGGGAGAGCATTAGTGTCACTAAGTTTAATAAGGGACCTCTGATACTCTCTAGTTGCCTTTCCTTCTGCCAATGCTTCCTCTGTTTTTCAGTCAGGCAGAATAAAATCAGTTTAATTGAGATTAGTATTTTAAACATATAGCAAAATCAAATTAGCCTAACATAGAGGTGCAGGCATGCAGTAAGTTGTTTAGTGCACGGGTTAGACACAGTCTAAGTAGCAAGTGATAATGTTGTTTTCTGAATTATCCCTTTGCTATACAGAATTTTATGGGCTCTTCCCTGCAGGGCTATTTTCAGTTTGGAGATGAAATGAACACGAACTGAGGTATCATCTTACAGTAAACCATTGTCTTACAAACTCCAGTCTTGTTTATTTAAACAAATGAAGAAGAAATACATGGATGAAAGACCATGGATCTTCCAACAATCAGAACTGCAGTAGCTAACTCTTACATACCTTGCCATTATAATGGAAGCAGTAAACCTGAATTTAATACCATGACTTACTTGACAAGGAAGAACAGTTACATATCAGAGAATTAGATTCACTAAAATATTTTTAGGTCACTGACAGCAGAAAGTAGGATACAAAGAGGTGTATTTTAAATCTTTCTTTTCTCCAGGAGCAGAAAAGAAACTTTTTCCTTAACTGCAAAAAGGTATTTCTGCATCTGTAAGATCACACCTCCAATCTTTCTCCTGAAGCTAGGCCTTAAACACCTACAAAACAGTGTAATGATTGATGAAACCTCTTTTCAAAATAACAGTTCTAGTTTCAGACTCCTGGGACACCTGAGGTCGACATTTTTATTCTGGTTGAGGGGCAGAGGCTGTCAGAGATCTGAGCTAATCTTCCTCATTCTTGTGGATTTGTCTTCCTGGATTAGAGCCAATTTAGAAAGGGCACAGGTAGTGAGCATGAATAAAGCTGCTTTTAATAAATTTAGAAGACTCACTGAGAGCTACACTGCCTTCTCTCAGAAGCTGCTTTTTAAGCTAAGGCTCTCACCCTTGCCACCTGCCTGCACTACAGTTTTGGCTGCATCACAGCCAGTCTTTTGCCTGACTGTGTACCTTGTTGATCCAGACCTTGACTTGCAGACTGAGGACCTTATCACTATGGACTTGCCAGCTGATCACTGGACTGTGGTTGACCTTGGTTACTATTTCCAGACCTGGTCCAGACTTGCTGACTCAAATTTCTGGCTTGACCCTGGCCCTACCTTACCACTGTGGACCTTTCTGATGATCAGGACTCTCATTTGAGGCTAGCTACCATCACTGCTCCTGGCCTGCTTGCCTCACTTGGGTGCTGGAGGGTGGGACTCTTTCTGGTGGGCCACTGCCTCTGCTGCCGATCTTACCATGCTTGGCTCATGGCTCCCCTTCTCTTAGGGAGATACCTGCCCTTGGTGTTGCCAACAGAGGCTATACTCTTTTTGAGATTATACACATTTCAAAAAAAAAACCACCACCCCTGCTAAAACCCCCAAAAACCAGCTTATGCTCCTTGGAACAAGTTTGTTTCAGTGTATTTTTCAAGAGGATTTAAATTGAGATGCTCCTTTTTCAGGTGAAAATCCCAAGCCATAGAAACAATACATCGATCTTATTTTTAGCTTTGCTTTAGCCCAGTACTGTGTTAGTATTTCCTTTAAAATAGTTTCTCTTTGACCCAAAGCTGATAAACAGTTTTAAGGTTCTAAATGTTGCTCTTAAGAAGCTACTGAGGCACTAGGGCTAATCTTACATACTGGGTGACTACCCTTCCAGGTGAAAGATATGGAAAACCGTGATAAAAGGAGAAGAAAACTTGAAGTCTTTAAAGGAAGCAGCATCTTTCTTTCATATATACATTTTCAGTGATGTGTGCATTTGAACTGCCCATGCAATTCCATAAATTCAAGACTGATGGAATGAAATATCTTCTGAAATTCCTCTCTCAGATGGAAAAGTGATTGAGAACTCTTATTAAGCAATCTTCTACACAAAATGGTAACTCGTCTGTAGTGTACATCTGGAAACTGGAATTTGGAAATTTGGAACTGGAAATTAAATTGAGTATAAAACTGGAATAAAATATTCTCATTTTCACTAACTTCTAGATGGAATGGTATCTGCTAAGGTCAATATTAGCATTAGCTGTTGCAAGTATTGAACAATTAATCTACATTCAAAACAGCAGTTTCATTGATGCCTTGAAAATAGTCAGCAAACAATGTATTATTTCTCTTTCATCTATGTAATAATGAATTTCTCTCGGAAACATAGCAGTTCTGTGGTTCAAGGCATCGCTGACCTTTGAGATAAAAACTGGACATTTCAACTAATTTTTAATTCCTTTCTCAACAAGAAACTACTAAATATTAAGATGTGGGGAGCTATCATTTAACCTTTAAGAAAGAAAACACCTACAGCCTTTGCTGAGACAATCAGATGATCCACATGAATTATTACATGTAATAGCATGATATACTTCTGATACTCTGCAGCGGTCACCTTGCTATTTCATGTAACTTCATAGTCTTTACTGACAAAAAAACATCAAAACATTCTGCCTATCGATTATGATAGAATTAGTTTCTGATTTTTTCCCATTTACATGCTTACTCACTTCAGACAGTCATGAGAAACAGAAAACCTGTAAAAACTACAGTAAACTTCAGTGCTTACTGTTACCCTTAGTAACCCAACAAAAATTATTTTTCTACTCAAACAAGTCAAAAGCCTTTTTAGGGTGTGTACTCTGGCCTAATGATGGAATGTTTCTATCAATCACAGACACTGTCACAGTCATGATCCTCCTTGAAGTTGTAACTTGACAAAACTAAGAATTGCACAGGCAATACTTCAGTTCAGTATTAGACCATGATAGGCTGTGAACTGTGAAGTCTTGGCAAATTTCAACAACAGTTCCCAGACACTGGGTTGTATTTATCCATAAATCAGCCTCTTGCAAAATTTATTGATTAAAGTGATCTTTAGAATTCAAAGGACATCTTTATATGTGTGTGTATATATATATATATATATAAAAACTCTAGCATGAGGCCGTTCATATAGGTAGAATAGGAGAGATACTTTGCAAGTATATATTAAAATAATTTTATAGCAGTTCAGTGACAATTTAAATCAACTCTATCTAAAGTCTACAAGGAAATTTAGGGATTTTTTTTTTAAAAGTGCTGCATAAATGTAAACTATATTTGTCTGGGCTGAAGTATGCAGGACTTCTGGTCTGAAAAAACAGTATGTCTGAGCTCTTTCCTGAAGGCATTTGACTTTACCCATCTAGTTCATTTTAGCTACCTAGGAGTCCTCTGGGGGAGTAGAGAGCTAAAGCACATACAACTCTCTGTATTCCAAGCAGGTTCATAAGTCAGAAGTACCAGTCCAGGAACTGAGCAGTCATCACTCTTGACTTTTCTGAAAAGCTTTTCATTTGAGTTCTCTGTTGATGGTCTCACCTTATCTTTGTCCCTGAGATACAAAGAAACCCTTTTATCTTTCCAAATCTATACCATGGTTTGTGGAACTCTTTCTATAGTTTCCTCAACAACATATGACATATACCAGCAGTACAAAAAGGCCTTATCAGAGTCTGTTCTTAAAACTTCGAAATCTATCTGGTAAGTATATCCGCAGACAATTTCAAGGCCTGCAAGAAAGAGCTGGCTTCGTACCAAGTCCTAAGGCCTAGAGTGCACACTGAATTCTTCCAATAAATTACTAGTGTCCATACATGACAAATATATACAATTTATACAATCATTCTTAAATATTTCAAAATATTTTAATTCCTCACAGGACCTTTCCTTAGCAGAATAATAAGAGCAAAAGCAGAGGACTGAGATAATATCATGCTTTAACAGGCAAAATTGCAAAGAGTTACATGTCTGTTCTCAGTTCAGGTGTGCAATTCATAGAATCATAGAATGGGTTGGGTTGGAAAGGACCTTAAATATTCAGTATATTCTCTCAGCATTGCAGAAAATATTTTTTCTTCCTTGTGTTTCATTTTTTTTGTTAAAGAACAGGGTTTCTTTGGGTGAACTCTACATGCAAAGTTTAATCAAATCTTACATTAATAAGGACTGCTCTGGAAAGACTGGATCCATTCAGTGTCTTTCCTTTATTTGTGAAGCAAATGAATTGAATAAGAAACACTGCCTTACACAAAAAGTCAGGAAATCACCCTAACCCTGAGCAGTGCCAAGTATTACCAGTTGTCTCTTAGCTCAGTAAAAATTGAGGTTACTTGGCTTCTTTAAAAGGCAGCAGTATTTTAAGAATGGTCTCTGTGCAGGTGTTACAGTTTAACAAAAGGACCCTTAACACAATTCTTAGGATTTTAAAGGAAAAAGAGAAGCCAGACTGGAAAAAGCAAGAAGTAGTATCGTATTGGTTCAGACTTTTTTCTTCCATGAAGTAAAATCATAAATATTTGTTAGTTAACCAAAATATTTTGTTTGCCTTGAAATGGAATATTTTGCTTGCTAACCTTAATAAGCTTTTTTTCATTTTACATAAGTTTTTAACATACTTTGCTTGAAGCATCATGACTCTAAGCACATCTGTACCCCTGTATTCTAAAGTAAAACTTACAAAAAGTCAAGAAGAAAAAATTTCAGGCTTTTTGCTTTTTTCTGAGACTGCTGACTCTAAGTGAGTGTATGTATTTTTGTACTCCCCCTTAACTTTGTTTTTCAGTTAACTTACTGTTTACTTAGGAAAAAATATAATCCTACTTGTTATAAAAAAAAAAAAGGTTGTTTTCTCAGCTTGATCAGCTCCTTTCTTCTTTTCCTACAGCTATGCAAAATATGTGTTTTGGCAGCACAGAGGACAGAATGGGGACAAGAACTTGTGGCTGAGGATCAGTGGGTTTACATAGTTGAAGAAGTGTTCAGGGAAGAAGTTCTGTCTGATTCAGTCAAACTCCTCCTCCCCTACGTCAAAGTATTTAATTTCCTTTCCATGTGCCAGTTGTGTTTTGGGACTTTTCACCTGCTTTCTGCCATGGCACATCCCTGTTCCTCACTGGCTGCAACTTCTGTTTTTCACCATCCATACATACAAACATTTTCTCATTTATGGTATGTTCAGGCACACCGCCTGGTTTCTCAGCACACACACAGTGAAGTATTCAGTCATTTTGTCCATGTTCATTCTAATTCTCCATGTTCTTCCAGGAAATGCAATGAACCTGATGGTTTGGATTCATCCTGCACCACACTGAACGGCCTATTGCTTGAGAACCTTACTACAGCTCCATCAATCACATTTAAATTTTTTCTAGTGCTATAATTCTTTTCCACAGGAAAACAATTACTATTCTCTAAGGAACTGTGAACTGATAAAATTCTCTACATTCTAAAAGATGTTTTATCACTTTAGTTGTATTAATAGCATCAATAAATGCAATTTGTACAATTCTAGTGTACAAATAAAGGCCTAAGGATCAAACTCAACATGTTTTATGGGTTTTTTTAGAGTTTTAATCATTCAATACCATTTTCTTCACCAGTAACGTTCAAGGCGAATTGTATTAAAATACTTTATACAAATATCCCAAGCAACACAGTAAAGACTTTGCCACTTTAGTGCTAAAGAAATGTATGCTCATTGACCTAAAGAGGTTCTGAAAATGTCTGAAGTATTTAAAAAGCCCACAATAATGACAATTATGATCAAGTCCACCATTGAATTATGGTGATCTGGATCTGGTTGGCAGAAACTTGTGTTTTAAAACAAATTTTGATAATTTTTTCCCCCAAGATGTTTTATGCTTTTCATTTAACAGCACTTGTTTCATGCATCACACTAATTCAAGTTATAAGTGAAAAAAATGGCACAGTCACTTATGGCAACAGATGTAAACCATAAAAATCAGGAATTTGAGGGAAAATATTAGATTCTGCAATGGTAATACAGATTTTTTTTTTTTCATGACACACTTCTGAGTGTTTTGGGGCACAGGAAGTCCATCACTTCTCTTAAGAAATTATTTTGCTGTCTAACTGCTTTCAATCTCAGAAAAATGTGTGTCAGAAAAATGTGTCTATCGTCCAGCCAGTGCTTTACTTTTTATAGTAATTTCTCTTAGTTATCACATTTTATATAATGCTGTTCCATTCTTTTTTTTTTTTCCCCACACATCTATTCTTATGCCCTTTCCTGCCTTCAGGCATTGCTTAGCCAAGTAACACATTATAAGATAATGCCTGAAGCTCCCTTATTAAATAATCTGTTGCTATTCCATTTAGATTCTTATCTGTCAATATCTCACTTGAAAAAAACAAACAAACAAACAGAATATTCTAGGTATGTTCATATCAAAGTCACATAAATGGGATTATTACCATGTTTTCATGCACATGAAGGCAAAAAATAAAAACTTCAGATTTCTTTCCACATGTATGAAACCTCCTTTAACAAAATGTCTACTGCTACCTTGAACTTCATTATCATTTCTAGAGTCATCCTCCTGACCCTCACCTGTGTGGAAAATGTTTCATATTATTTATCATAAAACTACCAGTATTCATTTTTTCCAAGCTGCATGTCATTGTTATTTTCTTGCTCATTCTCAACTTATCTTCAGAATATTCCTCTACTCTTACCAGCATTTAGATCAGTTGACGAGGTAGTAGCTAAAAATGTTGTTTACTACCTCTTCCAGGTCATTAATGAAGATATAAAATAAGAAAAGATTCAACAGGTGTCACTATAGTGTCCTCAGGAAGTCTGCATTTTCCTTGTTACGCTCCGGTTTATATGAATTGTCACATTTCACTTACGCATATTTCACTTCAGTTTTCCTTCTATAATGTAGGTCAGCACCTGTTACATTCAATGCCTTGATTTAAATCTGGGGCTTATTGCCTCAATATACTAACCACTGCCGATCACCTTAGTTTCAAAAGTTAGCATTTCCCATGCTGTTATCAGAATGCCTAGTTTCAAACTTGAGATCAAAATGTAAGACAACATTGGTTGGTTTTCAACCTGCTATGTAGGTGCTCATATTCCCATTTCACATTAAATTAATTTCAAGATGATTACTTAGATGAAAACTGAAAAGCTGAAGATGGACTTCCAACTTACAAAGCAACTTTAGAGTAATAAGCAAGATGAAAAACACATCTAAACTATATTGCATTGCCTGACTGATATGGAAATGAAAAGTTAACACTTTCTCCTGGTATCTTGAAAACATTTCTAACCGGCTATTTCAGGTGCATTTTTGCTTCAGCTGCCACATAATGATCACCAATGATTGCTGTAGGGTAAAGAATGATATTCAGAATGAGGTGTACAAAAAATACTCATTAGTCATAAGCATGTTGTTTCAACTAGAGATGTTGACAATCACAAAAAATCCATCGTGTGTAAATAGGATGGAGTGGCTATGGGCTGGTTTTATAGACTTTAAAATAGGCTGCCGTAGCATCGATGCTTACTATGTGTAACCTCTGGGGTACTCACAGTAGGAACAGTAGCCAATTTTTGCTTCCCAATCATGGCATTCATTACCCAGCAATGCTGTCAGGGAGCTATAGAAATAAAACCATTTAAAATTGCCTCTAGCATTATGAAGATGAGTTTTATAACAAAACATTTTCAAAATTTATAAAAGTATTAATTTTCTTGAAAAAAATGCATTTGTTTTATTTTTTTTTCCTTGTTGATATTTAGAACTAAAAGGTAAGGTTTGAAAGTGACTGTCCCATAAGATTCATGTTTGTCGTGCGTGGATTGCAGCACACCAGAGAATATTGTTAAAGGAATTTTTTTCAACAATCTTTGTCAGCCCTAAGATAATCAAAACTACTTGAAGTCACTCCCATAAAAAAAAAATTTAGCTGAGCTGTCTTTCATGAACAAATAATAGGTATGGTAAAAGTGCAGGTATCTATGGGTAAGCCATAGATTTTTTGTATAGAAATGCAAAGGGAGAAAAGTACCTCTGTATTGTTACTCAGGTTTCCCCTTGTCATTGCGCAAGAGAAAACATCATGTATTGTGATTCTTCAATTATGGAGAAAGAGATTATAAAAATCTGGGGAAGAACAAGGACATAGGTCACAGCAAAAGTTTAGGCATTAATAATGCCCTAGCTCCATGAATGTCCTGTGCACACTATTGTGATTGTTCAGTACTTTGTGAAGCTGTAAGGAGTCTTCACAACATAGAAGTTCATTTGCTTTCAAATATCACATTCCCCTGCACTTCTGTTTCTTCTGAAGTGCTTGGGTATAGCTGGCTTTACTACTAAGGCAAGCTACATTAAGATTTTTTCATGGTTTATTGATATGAAATCTCATTTTAAAAAAGTTTTATTTTCCTGTTGTTCTAACAGGAAACTGAAAATACTCCTTAGAACTTTCATTTTCTGTGATGCCCACCAGTAGCCGCATTAAAAATGTTAGGTTAGGCTTAAAGAGATGAGAGAAGTTCAGTGGGAACAGTGACTAAGCATGATGTTAGGAATTACAGCTTGGGCTAAGCTGATTTTTCACTCAAAAGGTAAACGCACTGTTTTCATTGCCTTCGCTTCCTCCCTGATCACAGATGCACGTTGCTCTTCCCTCTCTTGCACTGACCTGCTTCAGCTTCCTGAAATGACAGAAAAGAAACCTGGCAACATAGAGCAGTTCTCCATCAGATGAGTGAACTGAGCAGTTCTCCATCAGATGAGTGAACTGAACAGTTCAGTGAAGATTCTGGCAAACATCAGTCCAAAAGGGGAAGACAGACTCATGTGGTTCCAAGCTCAGGCTGAAGGAGGTGGCAGAAATGGCACTGTCACCTTCTGCAGGGGAGAACTGTTAAACCAGCTGAGCCATAACCTGTAGATTTTAGCCATGCTACAGGAGGAACAGCAAGCAGGCTGCTTTTCCATAAACATCTTCAGCAGTTACATTTACAATGTGATGTTACCTCCATACTTTCTCAAATCACATGGAAGCTGACCAAAAACATTTTTCTTTTTAATCTTTCATCATTCCTGTGTGGTCTGTATCGATCTGTACTTCAGCCACCTATATTTAGATGGCAACATGTCTACATGAATTATCTTTGCTGATATAACCCCTGAGATTCTGCAGTCCAGGACTACAACCTCTGTATGTTCTGACAACAGAAATAATTTTAAAAACTAGAAATAAAAATTTGTGATCTATAATGTATACGTTTAGCTATTGATAGAGCAGGTTATAAAGTTGTCAATGGAACATTTACCCATAGTGTCAATTTGCCAAAGTCAGTAACTTTCAAAGGGAAGTGTTAAATTCTGGTGAGTTCTCTCACCTCAGAAAACTACTATATAGCTCTGCATAAACACTTATTTTGTAATATATGTCTCAGTCACCAAGGCAAGCAGCTCCGGAGCTGGCATGATCCGCAGCGGAGCGCTCCAGCACAGGGCACAGGGGCATTTCTTGAACTGAAGAAACCTCACGGGAGTGGAGAGAGCTACCAGGAGCCCGAAGCTCCTGCGACAGTGGCTGATGAGACCTGGGCAGGGCCAGAAGCAATGGCAGCCAAGCCCCCCTCCACCTATAAAAGAAACCCCTCGAGAGTGCCAGTGACCAGGGCCTGGCGTGGCAGACAGGGCATGACACGGCAGTTCACACAGAAGGGCGCACAGGAAGGACACTGAAGCTCTACCAGCTCAATGAGGGAGCAGTGGTAACCACCCAGCAGAAGGCCATGTACTGTCTAAACTGTGCACCTGCCACAACTGACGCAGCTTCGCAGAGCTCCAGTGGTACCACACTGCCAGCCAGGTGTCAGGCTGCAGGCTGTGCCCTGCTCTTACACCAGTGCTGGACAGCAGCAGTGAGCCCACGTGTGGGAGCTGCGCCCTGGTAGGGGAACTCCTCGGCTTAGTGGCAGAGCTCTGGGAGTAGGTTGAGGAGTACCAGAGAGCCTGAGAAGGAGATTGGCTACTGGATCCTCACCCTACCATCCCTGGGACAGACCTGTCAGGCAGACGGGACACATGATACGGAGGATCCCCTGTCCTCTCTCCACTCAGCAGAACATGGTGACTTAAGGGATAGGGGGAATGGTGACAAGTTCCTGCCCGGCGCAGCAGGCAAATCTCCTCTGTGACTACACCACCGTCCCAGGTGCACTTGCATAATAGGTACGAGGCTCTGCAAATGGAACCGAACAACGACAAGGATGATGGTCCACCTAGGTTGGAGGTGTTGCCACGGTTAAGTCAGCCTGCGCTCTGTGTCAAAGCCACTTCCATAAATAAAAATAGATGGGTCATTGTCACAGGAGACTCTTCTGAGGGGAACAGAAGGCCCAATATGCCGAACAGACTCGCTTCTTAGGGAAGTCTGCTCCTTCCCTGGGGCCTGGGTTAAAGATGTGACAAGAAAACTTCCTACCCTGGTACAGCCCTTGGATTATTATCCATTATTGATTTTTCATGTAGACAGCAGTGAAGTTGCAATAAGAAGCCCAAGGGCGATCAAGAGAGACTTCAGGGCCTTTGGATGACTGGGTAAGGGGTCAGGAGCACAAGCAGTGTTCTCCTCTATCCTTCCATTTGCAGGGAATGATGAGGGAAGAAACAGGCAGAGCTAGCAGATCAATACTTGGCTCCGTGACTAGTGTCACTGGCAGAGTTTTGGGTTTTGATCATGGGTCAGTCTACACAACACCAGGCCTGCTGGCGACGACAGGGCGCACCTGTCTCAAAGCAGGAAAAGGATCTTTGCACAGGAGTTAGCAGGGCTCATTGAAAGAGCTTTAAACTAGATTTGAAGGGGGAAAGGGATAAAACCAGGCTTGGTAGGGATAAGCCTGGGGGCAGCACACCAGTGTTCGAGGGACAATGTACTAGTGAGGTCCTTCAGTCTGCTCCACAATGTGCTGAGTACACTGGAGCACATTTGAAATGTCTCTATACTAATGCGCACAGCATGAGGAATAAACAAGGGGAGCGAGAAGCTTTGGTCCAGTCCCAGAGCTGTGACATCATTGGTGTAAGTGAAACCTGGTGGGATGAGTCCTGTGACTGGTGTGTCATGGTGGATGGTTATAGGCTCTTCAGGAGGGATAGGTAGGACAGGCGCGGCAGGGGGTTGGCGCTGTGTGTAAGGGAGGGGTTGGATTGTATGGCGCTTGCAGTTGGAGAGGACACGGTTGAAAGCCTCTGGGTAATGATGAAGGGGAAAGCAAATCAAGTGGAACTTGTGGGAGTCCACTATAGACCACCCAGACAGGATGACAACACTGATGAATTACTCTAAAAGGAATTAAGGAATATCTCAAACAGCTTCCCTTGTCCTTATGGGCAATTTTAACTTCCCACATGTCAACTGGGAATATCATAAAGTGGACAAAAACAGGCCCATGAAATTTCTGAAGCACATTGAAGACAACTTCTTGGTGCAGGTACTAAGGGAGCTGTCTAGGAAAGGTGCCCTCCTAGATTTGTTGTTTGTAAACAGAGAGGGACTCGTGGGTGAAGTGGTGATAGGTGTCTGTCTTGGTCACTGCGACCATAAAGTAGTTGAGTTTCAAATTGTTGGTGATAGAAGAAAAACTGCCAGCAAAACTTCAACCCTGGATACGGGGAGAGCAGCTCGGGCTGCTGAAGGAGCTAGTCACTAAGGTCCCCTGGGAATCTCCTTGTGAAGGTATTGGGGTCCATGAATGCTGGTCGCTTTTTAACAGCCATCTCTTAAAAAAGCAGGCAATTCCAAAGTGTTGGAAGTCAAGCAAGTAGTGCAGAAGACTGGCTTGGCTGCGCAGGGATCTTCTTCTAGAACTTAGGTGGAAAAGGAAAATGTATGGACATTGGAAGCAATGACAGGTGACATGGGAGGACTACTGAGACACTGTTCACCACTGTAGGGAGAAAATTCACGTGGCCAAAGCTCGATTAGAGTTCAAGCTGCCCAGTGCTGTGAAGCACAACAAAAAGGGCTTTTTTAACTATGTTAACAGCAAAAGGAGGATCAGAGATAACACTGGTCAGTTACTTGATGAGATCAGTCACCTCACAAATAGGGACATAGACAAAGCAGAGACATTTAATGCCTTCTTCACCTCTGTCTTTAACATCGACAATGGGCCCTGGAACCCCCGGAGCCCTGTGTTAGAAGACCGTGACTGGAGGGATGATGAACTCCCAGCCGACTCTGAACTTGTTCACTACTTGCTGCTCCAGCTGGATGCACGTAAGTCTATGGGGTCCGATGGGATTCATCCCAGGGTACTGAAAGAGCTGGCTGGTGTTATGGCAGGAGCTCTCTCCATTATTTTTCAATGACCTTGGGAGTCTGGGGAGGTCCCAGACAACTGGAGGCTGGCAAATGTTGTCCTAATTTTCAAGAAAGGAAAGAAGGAAGACCCTTGTAATTACAGGCCTGTCAGTCTCACTTCAGTGCCTGGCAAAATTATGGAGAAGGTTATTCTGGGAGTTACTGAAAACCACTTGAGAGACTATGCAGTCATTGGTCAGAGCCAGCACAGGTTCACAAGGGGAAAGTCCTGCTTAGCCCACTTAATTTCCTTTTATGACATGGTCACCCATCTAGTTGACCAAGGGAAGCCAGTAGATGTGGTGGTTTTGGATTTTAGCAAAGCTTTTGATACTGTCTCTCACAGTATCCTTCTGGACAAAAAGTCCAGCATAGAGCTAGGCAAGACCATAAGACCTTGGGTGAGCAGTTGGCTGATGGGTCGGGCTTAAAGAGTAATAGTAAATGGAGTTACATCAGGCTGGTGGCCAGTCATCAGTGGGGTTCCCCAGGGCTCAGTTTTAGGGCCAGTGATCTTTAATGCTTTTATAAGCGATCTGGACACAGGAATCGAATGTATGTTAAGTAAGTTTGCCAGGGATACTAAACTAGGAGAGACTGTGGGCTCCCTCGAGGGTAGAATGGCCTTACAGGAAGATATGGATAGAATAGAGAGCTGGGCAATCACCAACCATATGAAATTTAACAAGAGCAAGATTCTTCACTTGGGATGGAGTGGTTGTATGTACAAACTGGTGAACGAGAGGCTGGAGGGCAGCCCCGCAGAAAAAGATCTGGGGGTTTGTGTTGATGGCAAGTTGAACATGAGTCAACAGTGTGCCCTGGCACCCAAAAGGGCCAACCATGTCCTGGGGGACATCAAGCACAGCATAGCTAGCTGGTCAAGGGAGGTGATTGTCCCACTCTACACTGCACTGGTGTGCTCTGACCTCGAGTACTGTGTGCAGTTTTGGGTGCCTCAAATTAAGAAGGACATCAACTATTGGGAGTGTGTCCAGAGGAGGGTGACCAAGATGGTGAAAGGTCTCGAGGGCAAGACTTATGAGGAGCAGCTGAGGTCACTTGGTTTGACAAGCCTGGAGAAGGGGAGGCTAAAGGAAGACCTCATTGCAGTCTACAACTTCCTCAAAGGGGGCAGCAGAGGGGAAGTTGCTGGTCTCCTCTTTCTGGTGACCAGCGATAGGACACGAGGAAATGGAATGAAGCTGCATCAGAGGAAGTTCAGATTGGACATTAGGAAAAGGTTCTTCACTGAGAGGGTGGTCAGTCACTGGAACAGGCTCCCCAGGGAAGTACTTTCGGCACCAAGCCTGCCAGAGTTCAAGGAGCATCTGGATGATGCTCTTAGTGATATGGTTTAGTTTTAGGTAGTCCTGTGAGGAGCAGGGACTCAATGATCCTTAATTGTCCCTTCCAACTTGAGATACTCTATGATTCTATGTTTCTAAGGGTTTTTTTGGGGAAAAAAAAGTTTGATTTCATGGCTTAGCTGTCACTGAACTAAAAATGTTTTCAAAAGATCAAAGTCTAAAAATTTCTTTGATATGAACCTTGATTTTCTGAAGAAATATTTAAAAATGTACATCCTTTTGGGTTTTTTCTTCCAATTCCAGAACCAAATTCACTGCTGCAGTATACCTGAAAGATGTACTAGAAGCCTGTCCCAAACACAGTATGCAGCCAAATCTGTTAATATCATTTCCAGTTCCAATCTATAGCTAGTAATGAGCTGCATGTACTCGTTCTACACACAGATCTGTATAAATAATGAGTGATGATTTTCATGACTGAAAAAAAAAATTCTATCTATTCCCACAGAACAGCTTCATTCTGAGATTTACATGCCATCTCACTTGGGAGGGGCAGGTGTGAAAACCTCTCAATACTTAGCAGTTAACTTAGTTTTGTCAGAAACAGCAGAGCAGGAGATAGCACCTGGCCTGCCAAATAATACTAACATTTAAAGAGGAGAGGGTGGATCACAATGGGGGAGTGAGAGCATTGGCACCACCTCAGGAATCAATAACCTATGTGGAAAGCTAGAATTGAACTGCATATAATCCAAGAAAAAGACTGGATATAGAAGCTAACATCCCTCTCTAATCCAGAATTCTCTCCTGCAGAGGATGAGCACAGCACTGAGTCTCTGACCATGTTGGAAAACAAGCTTGTTATCTGCATAGAAAAGGAAAGAGAGATGATTTGGATTTGGTCTTAGTATAAGTAGATTAAGCATGCCTTTCTTTCGGTTCCACTACTTTAATCTTTATAAAGCCTTTGTAACTTTTTTTGACTACTTTGGAGTGGGTAATTTTCTCCAGAATATCATAATAGTACGTGGATACCTTTCCACCCATCCAGAAAGGTAAATTTGAGAACTGGTAATGCAGGAGTGGGAGACAACTTATTTTTTTCTCTGGCTATCTTTACCTATGAAAGCTCCGTGCTTTATTGGAATATAGTTGGGAGCACACGTGAATAGCAGAATTTAGAATTACACAGATGAAAGTTTGTTAAAAGGTAGGAAAAGTGTTAGCATATATCTTCTTGTATAGCAATAAAGGTCTGTCACCAGCTCAAATCTTGAGCAGTATGTCATTTCTGATTGTATATAGTACGGTTACTTCACACACTAGAAAGTTGCATGCAATTCTTTCCTCACATTCATTCCATGGATTCATTTTGCGTGCCAAACCAGCACTCCAGAGAATTGTGAACATTTTCTTCTCTCTCTGGCCTAATTAATTTTTCATTCTCTTCTGCCTAGTTACACAGCCTCAGCAGGGCTGAACAGTTTGTAAGGTAACTGTCTTTCCTGGGAAATAACAGAATATGTTTGAAGTTCCTTAGGCAGGCAGGAAATTAAACCTGGATCTACTCTCTGGCCGAGTCTCCGACCAATACACTGTTAAAAAAAAAAGGGAGGAAAAAATTCCCTTGTCATATTTGAAGAAGGATGAACCCAGGTGTGTTTTTTGGAAGAAATTAAAATAGCAGACAACTCCTAGGCTATGCATCTCACATGGCAGATACATCCCCATGGTGTCTAGTGAGGCATGAGATGAAAAATTTAAGACGAATCCTGATAAATCTTCAGAATTTCTGTATTAACTAACTACAGACAGCTGAACAATGATTACTTAGGGGAATGTTCAGATACCAGCTGGCTCTTGCTTCTTATGAAATCCATGCTGAGATATCTTTCTCTATGTTAACACACACTTCTGTTTTCCGTCCTGGATGCTGGTACCTAAGACTCAGATGTTGCTGTAGCCCAGGGATCCTTCACCTCTACAAGCTTTCTTTCCCATCTATAAAAAAAAAAAAAAGAACTGAAAAAGAAGACGATAGTACTTCCCCACTACACTGATGTGCTGTCATTTTAAATACATCAAAAATTTTAGAAATGCTTGAATATGTAGGGGGAAGAGACACATAACTGCATATGAAGCATAGATCTTATTTATTTAGTGAAAGAAAGGGACTTTTATCAAAGGACTTATTTATGTTGCAGATGAACAAATTTGCAGGTGAACACCCACAAAAACATCAGTGTTTTCTTATTGCTGCTTTCAGAGGAAGAGTTCTGTGCATCAACTTTATAAGTGCTAAGCACGTTGTGCTAGAATATGAAATCCATTTCATGCCATACTTGAACTCACATACACCCTGAATATGTAATTTATTCATGGTTAGTTTAAGAAACTAAATATAATTAGGATGCTTCTGTAACTAAGAGTTTGCTATTATGAACACTAGCATTTTTCTATTTTTCTGTGAACAGCTTTCTATGAGAATTATTAATCTTAGTAGCAGAGATACATCATTAGTAAGATACTGAGTTATTGCACAATAAATCTGACAACATGAGCTGTCGACACATTAAAAAAAGATGCCATTAACCACAAACACAATATTTAATGGAAGACAGCATAACGATAAAAATATATTCAAATGCTGCATAATTAAGTAATATAATCACTAATTTTAGCAGATGGCTGCTTTAAATGGGAGACAAAGTATATTGGGGACAGGAAGGGAAACAGAGGAGAGCGAGAAGATCGTTAAGTACAGAAATTAAGACAAGTTAGCTTTGAAATGTTTCCCATTGCCATAGTACTGAAATTCCAGCCAAATGGTGTTCTATAATCTCTAAATTAAATGTTTGCTCTTGTTTCTACATTAGCACTTTCCATATGTATTAGCACCTTTTAGATGAGAATCTTTGAATGCCATAGCAATGACTTAATGAACTAACATTTGGGAAAGTATCATTGCCCTCTAACACCTAGAATAAGAATTATGTTGTTACATGCTAGTAACTGTACGTTGCTAAGTAGTAAATTTCCTTCAAATTAAAGTATATTGCCTTTGCTTCTGCTGTGGAAGGATATAAATTCTCCTCATTCTGTAACTTTAAATTTTTCATTTGCTAAAGAGACCACTGTATAATTAAAGTTAAATACAAGATATTTCTCCACAAATATTTTTGTCAATGATCACCTCCTCCTTATAGCCCTGATTCCCACTGGGTAGTTAGCCCCAATTTCTCATTTGGGCTATTAAAAACCTAAATGCTTACATTGTATTTACAGGTTCAGCATTTTACAGTGTCTTACTTCCAATTTCAAATAGACATCATCTGATAAATCTGTGGGTTTCTTGCAGCAATGTCCATTCCAGCCTAAACGTGTTTTTAAATCTGAATAAAAAGAAACACGCTATAATTCTTTCCACAGATATTAACAGAAAGTATCGTGCCATGAAGCCACCTATTTGGGCTATTTCAAAACAAAATAATTTGGAAGGGAGTTCTAAATTCTCAGACAGTGTTCTGATGACCCATCTTATACCAAAAACTTCCATTTTGTCTCAGGACACAAGAAAAGAAACATTCCCTCTGGTAGCAAAATAAGAGTATGATTGTACTGTGGGTACATTTCTTCCTTTCACAGAGAAAAACCACTAGCATAGACTTCACCATGAGCTAGTTACTCAATATTCATGGTCTAGGGAAGATCAGTAAAGCACCAGTTAAAATCTATTTTACCCAGTTTTAGTGTTATTTTTTATATATGCTTGTTGGATACACTTGAACTACAGAATAATGTGTACTACAGAGAATTTTTTTCCTATGATTGATAAATAAGATTTAGGAGAATAGAATTTTGATAGAAATTTTTTTATTTCTCATAATATACTCTGGCTCAGCAGAAGTTCCAAAAAAGGAGGGCATATGTTTTTGATAGTGTGTGGCAGAACATGCGTAAAGACAAAATACATATGAATTGGCCAGAATTGCTCACATAGCTTTCTTAAATTTCTGAGCAATATCACAGCTTGTATATCCTTGAGTGCACAAACACTCTTGAAAGTTTTGAGTCTTTTTCACTATGCTAAAGCCTGGCCCATCAGTGGAAGCCCACTAAAAGTATATTGGACTACATAGACTTGCTTTTACTTCAACAGTCTAGTTGGTACACAGCACTTTCAGTGTCTCAGTAAATAGTGTCTCTATTTTAGGATGACAGGACTTCGTGCAGGCAGGCTGTTAAGCAGAGGACAGATGCTCTCTATTAACCCTTTCTTTCCCCAGAGGGGAAAAGTGACAGAGACTTACGTGTTGGAAAGTTAAAACAGTTTTAATAAACAGTAACAATGAAAAGAGTATAATAAATAATGAACTATATACAAAACCAGTACTGAGCTCCCCCAGATGATGATCATGTCACCACTGACGCTGTAGGGCCGGTGCTGGGGAGTCCCGAACCAGACACAGCAACAGGCAGGAAACAGATTCAGGAGCAAAGGCAGGAGCACGGGCAGAGTCCTCCCAGGATGTTGGCCATAGGGAAAGAGAACGCAGCCCTCATGGTCCCTCAGCTTTAAAATGAGTATCACGTGGGTGGGATGGAATACCCCACTGGTCAGGTTTGGGTCACCTGTCCTGTCCACTCCTCCCCACAGGTGCGACACTTTTACGGTCCTTTCCTTTGTGGAACAAAGAGACCTAACAGGGACCCTGGTTTCCATGGCAACATGCGTGTGTGGTCAACTTCAGAAAGTACTCACTAAAAAGAAACCTAACTGAAAAGTCTGTCCTAGTCCAAACTAGGACAGCAGTTTTTTCCCCCTCATTTACGATTCAGTAGTTTTGTTGTTTGGTTGTTTTTTTTAAAGCACCTCACTGTTTCCACAGTTAAGCAAATATTGATCCTAAAAACTTATGTCAAATGATTTGGGGAGCTCTAAGAGGCAAAAAAATGAGAAAGCAAAGGAGTTGAATGGAAGCACAGATTGACTAATAAGTAGCTAAAATTTCTTTAGAAGTAGTTCCTCCCAGACTTCTTTACCGTTGTTCCTTGACATGGCCCCATGACAGCCACACACTTGTTACGTCACTACTAGAACAAGCCTTTTGAAATGAATTATTTAGTTCAGCACAGATTTATTATTACTAACAGCTCAATAACCTCATTGGCCTCACAGTGAAGAACAGGGAAAAAAAAGAAAAACAAATCTTGTCAATCAAAAAAGTAAGAATGTTAATGAAAAGTGGATATGTATATAAAAATTTTCAAACTAGTGAACAGGTGCCCTATACTTCTATGGTAAAAAAATGAAGTAGAAACAAATACTGTTTCTTTAGAGAACACTACTATTGTCAGACCATAGTGACTCTTAGAACAAACTATTACATAGTACAGGTAAACTAGAAAAGACATTTTTAAGTTTTCAACAGAGGGTATTAATATCTCCTGCTACATCTCTTGGAGGATGGCATGACCAGCAGAAACGCAAGACAGACCTAGGCAAACCTCATTTGAAGCTGAGTAAAGTTAAGGGAAAGAATCCCATCAATAACAACAGTATTTGGATATGGCCCAGCATTTCTAGGAAGAAGGTAAAAAAACAGAGTTCTCGCGAGCTCTCCACCTACTCCAATACCATTAGAAAATACCTTTTTTTAATTTTAAAATTGCATCTTAGCATCTGGCCTTTCCATCTTCACTAATATTTACATACGCCTTCGAATACTTCACATTCATTACCCATGTCTGCTATATTATGTCACTTCTATATACAACATTTCCATTTGAACACCAAGAAGTACGCTTATTGCATTGAGCGTGAAAGACAACTGCCAGATACATATTAATTTTTAAAGCTCTTTCTTTCCATGTACATTATGGAATGGTAATATATAGTAATAGTTTACTTGTATTATAATGTCTTGTTATCAGTAATTCCCTCATTTCATCTGGTTATCAGATACCAACTCAGAATGTAAATTTTTGCCATTGCTAATCAAGGTATAAGGTAACGTGTGCAGAATTTAGACAGTTGTCTTATGAAATACACAGAACTATTCCTAAATTTTTCAGGAGAACCTTATACCTTACAGGATTCTGAAAGCAGTGGGGAGGGGAAGGACAACCCACACAAAACTAAGCATTCAAACTGTGAGGAATTTTAATAGCAGCCCTTATGCTCCCAACTTCAGGTTTTGGCATGAAAGTTTAACAAAGCTGACAGTTCTGAAATTCCTTTCTCTAGTTAGTCTCGCACTTGACATCTCAATGCCTCTGGAATAATGTCTTTCCAGAAAATTACTCAAGCTAATTTAAACCTGGGATTTGCTTCCATCTCTCCAGCCATCCTTTTGAAACAGTTGGGGTCCCAAGAGCAAGGAGGATGTTGAAAATACCTTAGACACTGGATTAACATTGATATACAAAACAAAGGGAAGCTTTTACAATTTGAAGAGTGGTAATGGCTGTAAGATAAGGAGGCTCCAGGATGGTCTCACTTCAGATGGCTGGGCCTTGGGATGGGCGATGCATAAGATAAGGGAATTGCAACAGCTACATCGAAGGACATGGCCTACGTGATCCCCGCACTGAGTTTGCGCAGAAGTCAGCGAACACAGTGAGGAAGACTACCGCCCTTCATCTGAAGACCCCTGACGACCACCAGAGAAAACGACTGTGCATGCGAATGGACATTTGTGTATCTTATGGCTATGTAAATGAGTTCTCAGAAATCCTGTGACTATGTATAACTTTATGGTATATATTCTCTGAAAATTTGCCAAACCGGTGGAGCACTCATGGTGGGTAATCCCCAGTGCTGCCCAGCGCTGCAATAAAGAATGCCTGCTTAATAACACATTCTGGTGTTATTGAGTTTTCTTTCGGACTCCTTACTCAGCCGCACCTAGCTTCCCACTTCGGTGAGGAAAGTTAGAAAGCAAGGGGGTTTGGAGATCTCCGATTTTTGTATCACTTTCTTGACAAGTTCAAGCTTTTCATAGCACCTTCCTTAAGAGTCTGACATATAACAACAGCCTTGCATTTGAAATCTGCTGTAATGCACAATAATCAGGATGAACTGTAATCAGGATCTATAACCACTAACAGGAACATAAATGCATCTAAAGTGTGCAGAACATTTTGGGGTGACTATAGAAGCATTTTAGGGACAGCACAACATAATTTCCTGAGCTGTTACCACTGAGTACCAGACTCTTGCCCAGACACACTCGTTTGCCTTCAGAAAAGCACTCCGTAAGCACCTTTCATGTGCAAAACAGCCTGATGTCTGGGAACTTTACTTCAGCACCGCTAGCAACACGAACTTCCCAGCGCTGATTAACAGTGTTGAGGAAAAAAAAAGAACACAGCCAATTAGAGAAAAACTTACCATTTCCTCTCCCCAGTCTGAACTTCCCTTGTTTTCACAGCAGGAAACACTGTTAAAATTGCTCCCAGGAGGCAACTAGCAGTCCGGATGGGCAGGGTGGCCCACGCCACCACTACTGCTCTCCCTCGCACTACAGCTCCTGCCGGCCCCCTTCTCCAACAGACCCTGCACCGGTGGGGTGTTGACTCCTGAATGCTACTCCCCGACGATCTCCGGCTCCTCCCTGGAAATGCTCGCCCCCTTCTCTGATCAGATGGAGTCTGTGGCACCTGGCAGGGTGTCTCTGGCAGTGGTGCCATCGCCTCAGGGCTGGCTGGGACCGATTTCCACTGGTACAGAGAGGTTTGCTCTACACGCATGTCCCCCACCGCCTGGCACAATTTTAGTCCCTGCCTGTGACATCCATCCCTCACGAATTCAACCCCTCACCGCTGTGAAACATGTTTTTAAGGCTACAGTGCTTATAACATTCTGAACATACGATGACTACAGTGCCTATATTACAACTCCTGACAGTGTAATCAAAGTAGAAGCAGATGATCTCCTTTTATCTCCTTTTAGCACATAACAAATACAAAGAGGATTTTTTTCTCCAGGGAATATATACTTTAACTGCACTATAAGTAGATTTTTCACATCCTTCACACCAATATTTTGAGTTAAAGACTATGGTGAAATTCTATTATTTCTAGTATGTGCAAGCACAACCAGAAGCATACTCAAGCAGGCCTTGACTTACAGAGGTTACACTTCAAGACTATATTCAAATTCCACATTGCAATTAAGTGATTGTAAACAAAGCTCCTTTCTTGGAAAGGCAGGCAACCAGGACAGTGAAGGGCTCTGCCTCAGCATTGCAGGGTGGCTGTGTGGGATGGAGGAGGGTGGGAGGAGCTGATGGGAAAGGAGGCTAACACAAAATATCATCTTCCTTCAGGTGGGCCGGGTCTGAAGCACAGGAATATATACACGTGTTCCAGCTTGGAAATAACAGGTAAATAAAAGGGATCTGTTAAAGACAAGCAAATGCAGCTTCAATGAGGGAATGAAGGGATCTTTTGGTTTCCATCTACATCTGGCTGAAAGTAAAATGCTATTAGACCTCTGTAACTGAGATGTGTGAGAAGTTTTACAAGGTGAATGTAAAATGCCTTTATGTATTTTAAAAACGAATATAAGAATTTCTGGCAAGGGGACTAAAATAAACATAGGATAATGAGATAGCTACTCTGATGACAGAAGATGAACTGATTATCCATAAAGCAAAAATTAGAGATGACTAAGAAGAAAGCAATAATGACTTGTTACATTCACATAAATCTACACTTAGCTGTCATTTGATGGTAGAAGTAGCTAAGTAAAACTGGAGACTAAATTTATGTCAGACAGCTGAGGACAATCTGTGTGAGTTATTCAAGAGCAATCTACTATAAGCAAAAGCTATGCTTACAAAAATGACATTGAAACTAAATCTGTTTCTGTTTAAAAGAAATAATAAGGGGAAAAAAAATCACATTTTCTTACTGTCCTGCTGATCATTTGGGATAGAAAATATTGCCTAGCTCTTGCACGTGGACAGAGGCAGCAGAAGACAAGAATAACCAATATGTAGCAAATTTTGCGAGTAAGGTGCTTCTGGTCATAGCTGCATTGGAAGGTTTCTACTCTGAGACCTATAGCTTCCCTGTCAGAAGGAAGTTCATACATCCTGTGGCATCTGCATTCCAGTAAGCATGTTTATTATAACCTACTTCCCCCCATCGTACTATAGCAATATTACAGGAAGGTAAGGGAACAGAGTGAAGACAAGTAATTCTTCCAGGTAAACCTCTTCTCTGATTAGGTAAACCCAAGTCCTACTAAAATGTCCTATGCTTAACATTTCAATATCAACTCCCAAATCTTACAGGCCTAGGATAATTTTTACAGGTTCATCCTGCCCCTCCATCTTTTCCAAATTAAATAGTAGTTCAGAGTGAGAACTAGACAGAAAACATTTTGAAGTATCCAGCCAAATTAAGTTCCAGGAAAAACTAAACTAGCAAAGGCATGCATCCGAGATGAAATCTGCACTGCATTGCTATATTCTAGGCTATGAGTTTGTATTGACTGAGTTCAGGATGAGGACATTCTGACCTCTTTGCTTATAAAATAAAATGCTCACGAAACTGACTTTCTGCTTTCTCTGCCAAGGCCTGTAACTATAATCACAGCGAATTCACCAAGGGAGAAAAAGAAGGTGATGCATCTTAGACTGACACTAAGTTCTCCAGGCTAAGAGAGACGGATTATTTAAAAATAGACATTGAAAGCTGGTTGGCCTCACTGCTTCCTTTTGACTTCCAGGTGCACTGAACATTTTCCCAGTGGTGGGCTTTTAATAAGGTATAAGCATTCTGAGTGCATTTTAATAGCAGGTAAATGAAGCAAATTAAATGAAATTTTAAGAGATCAAGCTAATGAAACATTAAAAAGAGCCAATTTTTAGATGCCATGGCTTTCTGAAACAGTATCTTTTGATCTGCAGCAGGCACTTTCTTTCACGAATAGGTTTTCTACTGGGTGCAGGTGCCCAGGTGTTGGTGGTTGGGGGCTGCCAGGGTGGCCCCTGTGAGGAGCGGCCGGGGCTGCCCCGCGCCGGACACAGCTGGTTCCAGCCGGCTCCAGCGGCCCCAGCGCAGGGCACAGCTGAGCCCCTCAGCCACGGGCGGGCGCCTCGGGGAAAGCCGGTGTCAGAAAGGGCGAAACGCTGCCCGGCAGCCAGGGCTGAGGGAAACAGGGTGAGAAACAGCCCTGCGAGCCCCAAGGGGAGAGCAGGAGGAGGGGAGGGGGGGCCCCGGGCGCCCCGGGCGCCCCGGCAGAGATGCCCCTACGGCCCCGGGAGAGACCCCGGTGGGGCGGGTGTTTCCCTGCAGCCCGTGGGAAGGCCCCAGGCTGGAGCAGGGAGAGGTGTGAGAGGGAAGGAGCGGCAGAGAGGAGCTGTTGTGGACTGACTGCAGCCCCCCTATTTCTCATCAACTTGTGCCGCTTGGAGGGAAGCAGGTAGAGGAGTCGGGAGTGAAGGATTGAAGGTGAACCTGGGGAGAAGAGGGGTGTGGGGGGGAATGTGTTATTTTCTCATTTCTCTTTTTTTTTTTTTCTCACCATCCAACTCTGGTTTTAATTGGTAATAAATTAAAATAAGTTTCCCCAAGTCCAGTCTGTTTTCACTATGACAGTAACTGATAAGGGGTCTCCGTGTCTTTATGTTGACCCACGAGCTTTTTTACCTTATTTTGTCCTCCTGTCCTGTTGAGGAAGGGGAGTGAGAAAGTGACTGGGTGGGCATCTGACAGCTGGCTAACGTCAACCCACCACAGGTTCAAATAAACAAGACCCTTACAGTTTACAGTCTTAAATGTGATATCTGTGTAAACTGACTTTTCATCGTAAGTGCTGATCTGTTTTAAGATTCATACATGATCTTCACATTTCTGATTTGACAGTGAAGAGCCTTGGGGACCTAACCATTAGAAGTCAAAAGAGTAAAAGTTTAGAGGGGAGGGAAGTGGGTGAGGAAATGTATCTAGAGTTGAGAAATAAACCTCAAGGTACCACTCTGTTAAAGAACAAAATTGATTTACGTGTGCACCATTTAAAGTATTTTGTTTGAAACTTTACCTGATTTCTTTATATTGAATTTTGGGAAAAATTATTAAGAAGTTCAGGCAAGCTTACATAAACGAGTGCAAAAATCTTCTTTACTGAACAAATTGCAGCAATCAACTTTGATAGCACTTGACATACAAAAGGAAACAAGGCTGTGGTACCTAGTCCATTCTGGACCAGCAGCAGAATGGTAGTTTTAACACCCGTAGGAGGACACCAGACCTTTTATCTTATGTCTTTCCAGTCAAAGGTCATGTAACTTGTCATGATCATTAACTCCTTAAATACACCGAGAACAGAATTTATTTATTGAACTCTGATTTCTGAACTCAATTTTCCTGAAAACTGGGACTGCTTATTAAACAGATGTACCTAACAAGGAGAGGAAGCACTGGGTCTCCCTCACCTTCCAGCAGTGATTCCTTGCCTGGAATTCTGTAGAATTGAAGATTTTAAGAGTGAGATTCCTCTGTCCAAATTAATCAGCAATATATAGTATCCCTAAAAATGCCTGTTTCTCTCCATTGACCATAAAAAGAGCCTTGAATAACATTCTCAGATGTAGTGGCCTATGCTGTTTCACTATACTTTTCTTTCTTTTTTTCTTGTTTACATTGTTTGCTTGGGCTTTTTTTCCCCCTCTTTTTCTTTTTTTCTAAACCTGTTCCGTTCTTAAATCCATTCTTCTTAGTCTTTTCTTTGCTGTTCCTGTCTGACATAAGCAAGTTTATCGTATAACTAACTCCTCTATTTTTTTTGGCCTATAATGCAAGGACTGAATGAATTCTAAAATGCGTGGCAGTGGGCACAGGCATTTTACTCACAGTATTAGAAACAGGATTTGATCTTTTTATCATACCACATTTGCTTCACAGTAGTACCATAGGAAAGAGGAGGGAGATGTTTTAATTAGTGGAGACAAAACATCAGACCTCATTCACTTAATTGATCTCTTTGTTTTGTTTCCATTATTGCAGTATAAACAACATACACACGGAAGTCTGTCTTCACACAAAAATTAATTCCAGGTGCTATGCCACAGTAAGAATAATAAATGAAATTATCCAATGCACAACAAAGCTGGTATAGCATCCTTGCTAATCTCTCAAGTTAAGAGGAGTTATTTTTCCCCCCACACATTGAAACATGAAATATGTGACCTTTAAAAGCAATGACAGATGCTTTAGAAGGGGGAAAATAGTAGGCGTAGTGTGTAGAGTTTGTTTTGTTGATAGAATTGCTTTTTATATTGTGCAATCTGTCACAATCATGTTAAGATGGTTGAAAGAAATCAGTGCAATGTTTTTGTTGGAAAATGCTGTTTTGTCAGTATTTGGCAGCATGTAAAACAGGAAAATTAAAAATGCTAACTGGCATGGGTATTTTTTTAATTCTTGTATCATTCTAATAAAACTATTACTTAGTTTTAATATTAAATGCTTCTGTTAATATTTTGACGTTGCTGAAATTAAGCACTTCTTGTTATTTCCCTAACAAATGACTTTTGAATTTTAGGTCTGTATTAAATTTAACCACATTTTAGATAAGATCTTTATTTCTTTCATTTCAGCAGTTAAACATTGGAAAAATCCAGCAAGATGACTGCCTGCTCTCACTTCGCATTCGTCTGTCTAAAGCAATTTTCAAGAGTTCTAAATTTCATCTCCTGGGCCTACAAGTTCACAACTTGAATGGTGTCTCACAGAAGCCAGGTAACTGAAGAGGGGAGAGAGATAATTTAAAGTTCCCCACCAAGATTAAATAACTGGGTCTGTATACAACAGAGACACCAAGGTGTAATGTGTGTCTTTCCATTGTGCAAAATTATTACAAATGACAATAATGGGTTTCTCATCTGCCCGAAGTTAAATCATAATTGGCTTAATCTGTGATAAAGGAGATTTAGTTTGTCTATTAAGAAAACAACATTACAAGACTGGCAAGCTTAAGAAGGTGTCACCTACAAACAAGTCACCAGGGATTTACAACCTGGTAAGTAAAAATACGGTTAAATATGCCTGACACTGCTTCAGCATGGGAAGGGGAAATAGATCTTAAAAACTTCTCAAACTACTTTGTGCATTACTTTAGCAAAAATATTTTTGAATGTGGGAAACCCTTCTACTTTCATCTTTCCACACTCTGAGCTACTTCTAGTCTGACCCCACTACCACCATCCCTATTGTTTCTTGGTGGCAGCAAGAGAAACAGAGGTCAGGCATGTTTGCCTATTAAAGACAATACCTGAAGGGAACACTGGGCAAGTACCCGTCTTGATGAATATGAATCTTTTCATAATTTGTTTTACAAGGAGAGATTTTTAATTTAGTTCCTAGCCTGTACTTTACAATTCATCTTCCTGGGATGTTGAGTTATAATCTGAACTAGAAGTTCTGCTCTCTGACGCTTCTCTATGAATTCTTCACTGTCTGTTTCAAGAAACAAGTTAAAAGAGCTGCAAGCCTGTGAAAGTGCTTCTGAAGTTCAGTTGAAGTGAGTAGAGTGTGCTGCTAGCTCAATTCACAAAGTTTTCATGATCTCACTTTCACATAATTTCACGAAAGGAGGAAAACGTACAGTTTCCTGTCTTAGCTGGATACGAAATCAGCTGTTATTCTTTCACTTGCTCAGGACTTTTGTCAGTCATTACTACAGGGAGTTTACAAATGTATAATTACTTACAGATGTGCATACACTAGTATATATGTTTTTTTCATCTACTTATAAGTTTCGCTGACTTTTGCTGTAGCAAGAAGTTTTAATTCTTCTTTCTCATCAGCCTGCCTTTAGTTTCACTGGAGATCTACCTAGAGTTAAAGAGTCAATTTTCAACTAATATGAACTACTGTATTACTTTTAAAAAAATGAGTCAATTTTCATTTACAATATGACCTTAAAATATCCTGAGAATCTGTCACGTCTGTTTGAGAAAGCCTTGTCTCTCTCTTAATGGTTTCTGAGGAAGTAATGCCTCTTTTCCTGAAATTGTTTAATTGATTCAATAAATATTCATTTAATTCCAATAAAAGACAGAGGTATGAATCTGAAGAGGAGACAAGTGGCTTGCAAGTTTAACATCTACAGTTGTCTTTGATATAGTGACTACTTTTAAAATAATTTTTAAAGGAAAGCTAAAACGGTGTGTTAAAACATACTTTAAAAACCTCAAGAATTACCTTAAAATTACTTAATATCCTTTAATAAAAGGATCTGCAGCTGTTGAAGGTGATTACATCAGCAGATCACATCACCATGACATGAAAACTCCGCTTATTCAAGGGTTTTTTTGTATGTCTGGTGGGTTGATCCCAGGTGGCAGGTAGGCCCCCACCCAATTGCTTGCTCACACCCTCTCAGCAGGATGGAAGAGAGAATGGGAAGGGTAAAAGGAAGAAAAAACTCTTGGGTCAAGATAAAAACAGTTTAATGATTGAAGGAAAAAGAAAAATAAACAAGTGGTGCTAGAGCAGTCACTCACCACCAGCAGACCAATGCCCAGCCCGTCCCCAAACAATGGCTCCTTTGGAAAAACTCCTGCCTCAGTTTTGTTGCTGAGCATGATATTGTATGGTATAGAATATCTCTTTGCTTAGTTTGGGTCAGCTGTCCTGGCTGTGTCCTGTCCCAAAACCTTGCCCGCCACCAGCCTACTAGAGTGGGAAATGGAGTCGACCTTGATGCTGTGCAAGCACTGCTCAGCAATAGCTAAAACATCAGTGTGTTAGCAACACTGTTTTGGTCACCGACCTAAAACCCAGCACCATGTGGACTGCTCTGAAGAAAATTAACTCCATCCCAGCCAGACTCAGTAGAGTATGACTGATCTTCATGAAATACTAACACTGAAAACTGCTCACAAATCTGTTTCCCAGCCCTGTAAAATATTGTGCAAGATTTTTAAAGTTGCCATTTGAGGAGATAACATAGTTAAATTGTGTGCTACCCAAACAGTCCACTTCACACTGCTCTTAATTTCCTTTGTTGTTCTATGAACACTACCTTTATGCAAATAAATCTGTACCACCCAGGTTGACATAAAGTGATCAAGAGTAATATTTGAATAAAATCTCAATAAAAAAAAACAAGTAGGCAACTAGGCAAGTGTCCTGCTTGAAATGTAGCCAGAAAGATGTACCAAGTAAGTGAGAAATGTTCGCAGTTTGTATACAAATACAGTCGAATGGAAAAGATAGAGCGGTAAGGGCTACAGCCTAGGTCCTTTTCCTGTGCCTTCCTTTCCATTAACAATATATCCTTCTTTGTAAAAATAGCAAAAGAAATGCTCCAAAACATGAATTTTAGAGAAAAGATGACTGTGTGAAAGTTTTGATGTCACTAGAATGCAAGTGCTTGTCAATCATCTAGCAATTTCTAATTTATTATTATAAATATACATACTGTAATGCTGTATTGTTTTACCACATTATGCAGCCCTCAGTCACTTTTATCTACCCTTACTTGCTTATACTTTTATCCTTATTTTCAGTTTTCAGGATTTCTTGGGTATCCTGGTCCCCTTTGCTAGTATAAGAATGGACAAACAAAAATTGCAATGCTCTAAATCACCAGGTATTATTGTTTTTCTTTTAAAGAAGACAGATAATTGGAACCACTTCTAAAGAACTAAAGTTAGGTGAACACAACACACACCTTTAATAAAAGTTTTTCCAATAGTAAATTTGTCTCTTACTTGAAAAGGGCTTAGAATATTTGTAGAAAGAATTTTAATAAAAACATTTATAGGGTGTTAATCTGAGGCAGACATCTATGAGGGAAAGTACAGAAGGTCTTCTTTTGTGATACTGTTTTTGTCCTCTGATAAGTGGTCCTTAGCATCATTACTTTTTGGTCATGACTCAAATGAATTTTTACAGTCTGAAAACAAATGCCTTATAAATTGGCTTGGGAGATACGATTATACCTGTACCAAACTGTTGTCTTATTCTTCAAAATGACAGCTGTATGGCTTTTCTATTTTTACATGAAAATAGTCTTTGAATTTGTGACCTGCCACCTGCACTGTATTTGTAACAAGCAACTAGAGAATTAAATGTGTTGTAGAAAGCACAAATCACAATAGCTAGTGCTAATACTACACATTTAAAAGCACAGAATCTATAGGAAGTAAAAGCATAAAAGGGGGGGGATTAGAAAAGCTGCATTATGAAGTGTGTGCACATCAGGCTAATAAACATGGGTTTTCATTCAAAGACGTTATTTTTCCTGACATGTTGCTGTTCCCTTAGGAAAAAAGACAAAAAGTATTGGAAAATCTTTAGTAAGTTTGTTCATCTTGCTTACTAAAGGAAGCAATACAAAACATAGATGCACTGGTGTTTTTTTCCTAACAGCATGCATGAAAACAGCTGCTTTAATTCACTGAGGGAATAGATAGAGCAGTTAACAACCATTGTGCATTGATCAGTGTCATGGTTTAAAGCTGGGCCGGCTATTAACCCGGTGGCAGATGCTCTCTGTTAACCCTCTCCTCCCCCCCACCCTAAGGGAAAGGGAAAAGGGAGAGAGACTTACGGGTTGGAAAGTTAAAACAGTTTTAATAAACTATAGTAATGAAAAAGAGTATAATAAGAATAATAGAAATAATCAAATATATACAAATATATACAAAACCAAGATCGAGAGCTTGGAAATCCTCCTCAGGCAGAGGGAAAAATGCAGTAGCTCCCCCTGCCATCACACCTGCAGGCTTTTAACTGGAGAATTGGCAAAGCTGGTACCAATCAGTGGGAGACAGGAGGGCCCCTCCCTCCTGAGCCCCACCTCCAGGAGGCAGTGGGTTAGTGATAAATAGGAAAGTGAGAATGACGTGTATGGGATGGAATACCTCATTGGTCAATCTTGGGTCACCTGCCCTGTCTGCTTCTCCCTGCAGGTGCGACCCCCCCTTCAGCTCTTCACTGGTAAGCAGTGAGGAATTTAGCAGTGACCTTGGTTTCTCTAAGACTAATTGGCCTGGTTTGGGCCAAACCAGGACAATCAGTTTTACCCCCTTCCAAGTCCCATTCACTGAGCTATATAATCTCAGGGAAGTGAATAATATTTCTGTGTTTTGTACATAGGGAGTTTTAAGATGTCTTATTTTAATACCGTGAATGAAATTAAAATGAAACCCAAAGTATGTCCTTGTTTTTCAGCAAGAAGTAGTCATAATAGCAGAAAGCAGTAGTTAAAAGTAACTGTCTGCATTGGAGCTGTTTCATATAAGTTCTAATCAGCACTGTGTTTTTTGAGTACATTTGACGCAGAAGTAGTAGCCAAGGTACTACGGGTACTTGAGCTCTTAAGGCTCAGACCTGCCACCACCACCTGGGACCTCCACTGATATACCCTCTGACCATTGCTGCAGAGGCTTTCTTCAAGGTCAGGCCTGGGCCTTCAGTCTCAGCTTGAGCTGTATTGTATAGCTGCTTCTGGCCCTGCGTCCTGGAGGCAGCTCAGACCTCTGTTATAGGTAGCCTGAACTCCAGCTTTGTCTCCCAGATGGACCTTGGCCCTACACTGTCTCCGCCCTGTCCTCTCCTGATCCTTATTTCCTCATTCATCTTCCTAGATTGACCTCAAACCTGAGGCATGAGTTCACCCTGTCCTATGGTCACCTGATGGCTGATGGATCCCATCACCAGCCTGGCCCTCCTTGGATACTGTAGGACTGTGTTTAGTGGGTGAGGGTACTGCCCTACCTGCATTGGGATCACCCTTGGCTTCTGGCTTGTCTTCCCTCATGTGCTCCCTCATGGAGCAGTTGGCAGTTGTGACCAGCTCCCCTACTCCTAGCTGCTGGTGCACCATGTTGTGGGGTGGACAGCCATTGGCCGCATACGCACTTAACCTTTAAAGGGAGCCTGGGTGCCTTGGCCCATCAGAATGACACATGTTGCCCAACAGGGAAGTGTGAGACCACATGGCACCCTGCTTATAAAACGTGCAGCAGCAAGTCCCAGTCAGATGTGGGCTGGAGCTGTGGGATGGCAGGAACATGATCTCCCGGTGGTCAGGGATGCCCTTGTTGGCTGCTTGTTCTGAGGACTGTGTTTTGTATGTGTACTTTGAGCTCAAGTTATGGCTTTTGTGTAAAGACAACCTGATCTGTAGAGGGGTTTGGATACTAGTTAAAATTACCTGATCTGCGGGTGGCCTCTGATGCTAATTTTGTAAAATGACCCAATCTGCAGAGGGTCTAGGTTAAAATAAAGTTTTGATTATAATAACTGCTTTATTGTGTTATTGTTCTAACAAAGATCCCTAAGCAATCTGCCTGTCCCCATAGTGTTGGGTGACAGCAGAGTGTGTGTAGGTGAAGGTCCCAAAAGAGGCTGGTCACGACAAATAAGGCCCAGTGGGGCATTCAGTGCCCTCACAAGGAGTCTGAGATCTTATTCTAGTACTGTGGCGTTACAGTGCCTGTGAATGTGAAATGGGTATGTATGAACGGGCTGTTTCATTCTCTGAAGTAATACATTTGCTGATTTGGACATGTACCTGAACATAAATGTTGGAACTGATAATGCATAATAAAGGACTAATTTGAGTCTTCTAGTCTTTGAGGTAGTTAAACTAAACTTCAGAGCACAACTTGGTTTCATGGTGGCAGCGTTGTAAAAACTACCATTATTACTCTACAATATAATAAGATGTGATGTTACACACTATTTTTCAGCCCCCATCAAGTCATAATTTGAAGACTTTGATTTAAAATGTCCTTCTACAACTCTTAGACCCTAAAAAAGTCAGGAATATTATTTTTGTTATGATAATTTCTCAAGAATTCTGGCAGTTGTTCCCCTATAGATTCACAGTTTAATCTGTCAATCAAGTGATAAGCTAAGTACTCTATAAATCACTGAGCTGTCATTTTATCTTGTTTTCAGTGGAACACCTTGACAGTTTCTATCGTGAAGAAATTTCCTTTCAAATTTAGAATAAGACAAAATACTTTTTAATGTAGGTTAATTGCTACACTTGAAGTTAAAAACTAGAGTAATTTGTTATTCTGTTAAATCATTGTTAGTTATTAGTATTATCATATCTGTTTTGCAGAATTAGGAACTTCTGCTGCTGCTCAGAGGATGATTGTTGTCTTATGCTTGGGAATAGTGAACACTTGCAAAGATCAAAGCATCTCAACATTGGCATGCTACTGAAAAGTAATAGTAGTGGCTTAAACGAAATAAAGTAGATAACAAAGCTAAGATATTCATGGAAAGTTCTGCCCCTATCTTTCGTAGCTCCACATCTCAATTCTGGACAAGCCAGAGCTTTCTGAACCTGATGTAGAAAGGAGTTCAACTCTCATAACACTTTCCAAGTCTGAATACAGTATGTCTAAGTTTGAGCTACCCAAGAGCAAACAAAGAATATGGAGAAGAGGCTCTACCTGCCTATACTGAATGTTGGGTTACTTAAAATGGGGTTTGATCCTATTCAATTTGTCCTAGTGTCTGCAGAATTTGATCTATCCACCCCCTTAGGTTGCATGCTGACAACCTTCTTAAAGTTACCATTCTTCCTTTACTATTTGACAATCTTGTCCAAAGCCTATAGTACCTCAGCCTTCGTAAGTCACTCAGCTCACTGGTCCCTTACTCATCACTGCATGTTAGCTGTCCTGCTGGTTCATTTCCCCTTCTGAAAGGTCTTGTTTTGTATTTCCGCCAGCAGGCTATAGAACTTGAATGACAAAGGGACTTTTGACATATTGACCTTTTTGTCTCTACTGGTCACTGTGTTGCTGCTGTGCTTCAAGGTGCATTTCCTGCTTGTTTCATAAATGCTTTTACTGCTCCACTTGATTCTATAAATATTCCAAAAGCACAGACTGGTTATGCTGTTGTCGCTCATTTTTATAGAATTTCTTCCATCTGTTTCTGCTGTACTAAATGTTCCTGGTATCTGTCCCCACCTCTGAATTTCCTTCTTGTGTTTGTGTATTGTCAAAAGATGAGTGCAGACTAGCTTCCTACCACAGTATTGCTTTCTTACATATTACCTCAGTTTCCTCTCACTCTTAGTGAAAAAAACTAACATTCTCCTTCAAGGGAGGTAAACTGCCTGTGTATTTGATGCAACTGTTCTTCATTACTCCTACTTCAGAGGCTCTATAATGCTCTTCCCAGAATCTCATTTTATCTCCCTTTCTTTCACTGTCCCTGAATTTTCTTGTTCATCCATTTGTGGTTGATCTGGTACCTGAATGTAGTAGACTGATCTATGCACTGGGAATCCAGCGGAACAGGGTATTATGTTGTAACACTTCCAGCAATTTCCTTTTGAAAACTCAAACTTCCCCATTTATTAATGTATTCCTTTTCTTGACTTATGGTAAGGCTGAAATGGTAGGTTTTCTACCACCACTTCTATCTCTTGCTATTTTCACACTGAGTATTTCTTTCAGGTTTTTGAGAGCATTCATAATAAAACTCTGCTCAAGCACCACTGAAGAGCATCACTTATTGACACCTGTATGAATTAACACCAGTAGCTACCACTAACCGGAAGGTGATAACAATTTCTCAGCTACCAACAATGAAAGCAGATACATCTCTGAAAAAGCTTTTACTTCAGTAACATGTCTGCCTTTTTGAAAATTCCTACAGCTTAAATAGATTTTGGAGCATGTTTGGAATATCATAAAATGAGTGGTACTTCAAATGAGCTGGGGAACGGCGCAACACCTACCTATAGAACTTTTTGAAGACTTTTCTCTCATTAGGAAACTTTTTTTTTCCTAACCATGTCTGTGACAATTACTGAGAAGTAGCTGTCAGAAGTAATTGCATGGCTTCTGGCCTCACTAGGTGAGAGCAGCTTTTTCATGCCATGACCTCATTGCTTGTCAGAATATCTTGTTGACAGCAGCAGATTCCTCATGCTAAAGGCTACTCAGTGGTCAATCTCTGAATGTTTTCTTCTTTGCCAGGCAGGATGGCTTAGGCCTGGTCACTTTGAACTTATCAGATACTAGCTTTCAATTGGTCTTTAAAAGTGGTTTCCATGTTTGCCTTGGCAAGTTTTTTTTTAATAATTGACTTCATTTTGCATCCTGAGATAGACATGTCAGTGACAAGAGTTTTCAGAAAATCTTCTAAATTTTGAGTGTTATATAAGGTACTAAATATCAGTAAATTATTGTCACCCATTTTTGCTTTGCTGTGTCTCTATCTTTCTTTGAGCCTCTGATGTTTTATCATTATGGCCACATCTAAACTTCATGCTTGTATGTCAGATTTTTTGTTCAGTGGGAATCTGGGTGCAGTTTAGGTATAGCCAATATTTTCTTTCTGTAAAGATGAGAACTTCTAAGTGACACATTGATCTAGACTGGAGGAAGTTGCGTTCTCCTATTAAAAGCTGCTTTTTTACAATCTGAAAACTTTCACCAAGTTTTAGTTGTTAGCCATGGATTTTATTCTTGCAAAACCTCACTTAAACGATCGCTTTTTATTTCTGATTTCATTTTTGGCATAGCAAATTTTCCACTCAAAGTGTAAGGTTCTTGTTTTAATCTATACCTCTTATAATTCAGTCAGGAAAATAAATCTGCAAGTTTCAATTACACTGATACTACCTGTTAGTCTGTGTGACCTATTGAACCATTGTATCCATCTAAAAGAATAGGACAAAAGACACTTTTTTCTTTAATTATGCAGAAAAGTTTCAAGGCTTTCAAGTCTGCCTTACATTGGAGGATAGGACTGGAAGTTCTGAAGAAACTTTCTTCTCCACTACTGCCTCTCTTGGAGTAGGGTACCTGTTTGCTGACCAAGCTAATAACAAATGTTTGTTAACTGCTCAATTTTGTCTGAGAGAGAAGCTTCAGATGGATCTCCTGGGACACTTCCACCTAGGCCTGCAAACAAGACCCTCATTCCTCAGAGAGATCCTGTTGTGTATACTAAGAGAGAGAATGAGTGCCAAAATTGCTTTCTGCTGAAGTGTTCAATGTAAATGGAATTAGCATCTAGATAGCACTTGCGTCTTACTGTCAGTTTATCAAGTTTGTCAGCTGCAAGGCAAAAATTGTTTTAAAACCACCTGGATCACTGCTACTGCTCACTTCTGTCTTTTTGTTTTATAAATATGTTGAGACAGATTGGAACAGGACAGATAAGGTTAAAATTGCACAATAGAGATCATGTTACATTATTCAGTGAGGGTTTTTATACAGGAAACAGGCAAGGAGAGGACCCAAAAATATGGTAAGGTTTTTCCTCATCACCTTTTCTCAGTAACCAACCACCTTACAGCTTTTCCTTTTTTTTTTTTCTTGGACATCTAAATTTAGTTTGAGTTTGATGTAGGATTTCAGTAGATGGCTATGAGGTGAATTACTTAATCATAGATGGTTTTTTTTCCTCCTCATATTCTGTTTCCTTCCCTTGCTTACAGTGGTTTTTTAGCTCTGCATTTGACTGCTTGACACATCTTTTGTCTGCTTTATAAGAAAACAGAGAGAAGTGGTGTATCACGGCTACTGACATGACTTGTGAGTGACAGCTACTTGGCTTCTTTGCATTCTGTTATTTGAGACTTGTCTGTTCTGTCTGAATAATTCGTTTAGCCCTTATACTTGAACAAGGTGATTCATTGAGATACTGTGTTCTATTAATTGATACTGGCAATGGAGAAACTCAGAAAAAGATAGCGATGACGTTTTCCTTAGGCAAATGATACTCATCTTCTGGTTTTTATATATGTAATATTAAATTCATGGCTGCTAACAAGTATACTCTACAGTCTTAGATTTTGAATGCTTTTTCTTTGTGTCAATTTTTGGAAGAGGTATAAAAGCAAGTCATTTCAGGCCACAAAAACAGAACCAGTAACATAGAGACAGCAGTCATATAGAAGTGTTTATTGTTCAAGAACTAAGCAAGAGATGCACTTCTGGGACGAAAATGTTTAATGGGTTGAAAACTACACATATAATACAGATATTAAATGTATTAAAAGTGCTTGTCCATTTTCTCACAATGCATGAATTTCAAATTTGTTCATGTTTCCTCTGGCAACCCTTTGTTACTGGAGGGCCATTCTCACTTTGTTTCTCCTTAAGAATACCATGCATGATTGGACCACAGCCTGGCCGGAATCTGGAAATGCATGGGTGCCAGCCTTTCCTAAATTGAAAATTCCACAAAACATGCAAACATCTTCTAAACTGAAAAACTGGAGGTTTGTTTTTTTTTTTTTAACTAGAACAGGCTAATAAATTCATATAAGATGTTTGAAAACAGATTCCTTCACTGTGCATTGTGTGTTTTTATAAGTTCTTTTCCTGAATCTTGTGCTCAGTTCAGTGAATGTTGGTGGCTTCCCAATTTGAAACATACTTTGCCAAATACCTTGAAAAATCTTTAGGAAATTCTTCCTCTCTGATATCGTTAAGTTCAGGTGACTTGGTGGACGATCCCATACTTGTGGGAAGCCATGAGTTATGCATTTGAAAGCACCTAGCCATAATATTTATTGCAAAGAAAGCTAACAAACTTTAAATTTTCTTATAATCTGAGTTCAGGACAGAATGCTTAGTTTGCTTATATTATTTTACTGAGAACAGAAACAGAAGAGATGGACACTGTGACATTCAAGGGTGTTCTTTTGTCATTCTCCTTTTAAGACTGGACACTAGCCAAATTGGCAAGACAGCTTTCATGATGAGTAAAAGCTGAAGTAAAAGAAAAACTTCAGAGACTAGACTACTAATGGTGGGACAACCAAATAAAAAGCAAAGGGGTGTGATGGTCAAGGGCTGAAAAAATTAATAACAAGGGTTCTGGAGGAGAGCACCAAGCAGAGCATGCCTGACAGCACCCACTGCTTTCAGAAGGGGAGCAGGCAGCTTGTGGAGCTCCACAGAACAGTGAGAGAGGCAGCTTGGGCAGATTCAAACCATAGCTGAAACAATCACTGGACAAATCAGATTTTTTAATTTGTCAGTCCCAAGTTAATCTGAACACCTTCCTACAGTATGAGAAGCAGCAAAATGGGTGAGTACAGGGTGAGTTTTGCTGAACAGTAACCAGGGTTCATAGGGAAAAGAAGGACCTCAACAAAGACGTTTTGAAATTAAAGCACTGTCTGAAGTTGAAAAGAAGGGGGCTTAGCCTAAGCATGGGAAAGCTGGTCCCTGCCAGCTGTAAACAAGGCAGCACATAAAGTAAAGCTATGTTCTAAACCGTGAGGAGGAATGGAGAGAAAAACCTTTATCTCCCATACTTTCAAACCATGAATTTGAGGAACTTTGCCTAGATGAAGGAAGAACAAACAAACCTGACTGCAGGAAATCAGTCAGACATCCTGAAGATTTACAAATTAGAAAAACAAATGCAGTGTTTGAGGGGCACAGAATCTGAGAAAACCCTTGTGTATCCTCGAATGACAGACCCAAAGATGATTAGGGAGCTAATCAAAATATTTTACCTCTAGAAAGACTCCCCACACCAGAAAGCAGCTTGTGTGTCAGCAGTCCATCTGAATTATATAACTGACAAAAGCAGTACTCAACAGGACTCAATTTGCTGGATACCACGGAAGATATGATATACTTACGTAAGAGTGCTGGGAGGCAAGAAAGAAAAAGGTGAGCAATTTTAATGAAGGGCACCCAAGCAGAAAAAAAAAGTACCAGATTATTTTGTAGAGACAAATCAGTCCTAGCAGTGTGAGTTAAATGTGTCTTAGTTCTCACTGGGATTGAATGCTGGAGATGTCACAGTAGAAACTGCTCCCTACTTCAGTCTGCAACTGGAGAGACAGTCAGAGATGATGGAGGTGGAAGAACTTCAAGCTGCTTCTGCATTTCAGGAGTATGAAACTTAACAAGGTTCAGAGAAGATGAAAACTTAGCACTGTTCAGACAAAATAGGCAAAAGAAGGAAGATAATCACTGTGTGGGGATTGTGGCATACTTTGTGCAGAAATCTTAATTTTATGTGTTATACGGAGTAAGCAAACATCTTTTTTTAGAGAAATGTTTTGGGGACTTTGCCTCTGTTGCATCACTACATAGCTCTGCGAGTTATTTTCTTGCAAAGAGAAGATAGAAGATGGATGGTATAACTGCTTGACGTATTTGCACACAGTTTACCTGTGTATTGTGTGCCATGTTTTATTAAAAGGTAAAGGCTGAACAATGGGAAGAAAAGCTGCCTCTTGGTTTGTCCAAAGGTGCCCACCTGGGGTGGAGTGAAACTCTCTGGAGAGACTGTCCCTTGGAGCCACTGAGCATGCTGGGGTGGGGGTCATCACTTCTGGTGAACTCCTGAGAGGAGCACTAGTAAGAAGCAAAGTCTACCAGGTTTTGGGGATAGTGGGACAGTGAGACCTTACCTAAAAAGCCAAAGGGGTCACTTTGTGATGTCCGTTGCAAGCCAGGAAGTCCTAGAAAGCTTTTGTACTACCAGTAAGACTGGAGGAAAAGGACAGCTGTGTTTCAACGGAAGGGAAGCGAAAGGCTTCTTTTCAACACTTTTTGTTGTAATCTGTGACATACTAGAGCTAAATTTCATTTATGGGATTGATCTGTTCTTGTTTGAAAGTTGATAAAACTAACGGTAGGGATTTTGTACCTCTTTGTTTTACAAAGCAAAGAAAGCAGTTTCTCTAAAAGGCAGACCTGGGGTTCATAATGCACGTCACTCAAGACACAAATATACTACCCTTTGTCCCAGAGATGGGCTGGAGAACTGAGAACTTTTGTAGCTTCTGGGAACAAAAATATCCCTGTTCTGAGCTGTCAGAGTCCAATACTCCCTAGTTCTTTTAGGTACTCCATGCATGGAGGGTGTAATGTTTACTGTCAAATTTACTTATTTGAAGATATTTGATGTACAGGATTTTTGATTTAGCAGAGCAATAAAAAATATACTGAAAACACAATACAAATGACAAATGTAAGTTACGCTTAGCAAAATATAGCAATTGCAATATACTGTTCAATCACAATGCCAATGTGATTCCCATTATTGGCCTCTATAATATGCTCACCATCCCACTACTGGGCATCCACAGTAGCCCGGAAGGAATAGGTGGGTTATGGGCCAGCTCAAGCCCATTGTTCTCTTTGAAATACTTTTGCTAGTTGTCTAGCTTCTATACCCTATGTTGGGCTGAATCATGTATTCACCCCACCCCTCCATGATAGTCTGGCTAACTTAAGGAGACATTCACACTCTTCTAATGAACTCAAGGAACCATCAGTTGATCCACTCAATTGTTGATAGGTGTTTACCTAAAACAAAGGCCACCCTCTGGTCCCCTTTGTGTTGAGATAAAGGCAGCTTATTTGCAAAAGCTGTTGTCAGTCATGCCCTGTTATTCCCTGAGCTTCATGGGCATGTCGCCCTTTCCCACCCCCTCTGAGCCTTCTTCTGTTTGTAGGGTTTTATTGGTCAGTCACATGAGTTAAGGTGCAAAACTGACATAGGACATACTTGTGAACTGTAAAGCAACAAAATGCTTTGGGTCAGCAGAAATTCTTAATTTTGAGAATTTTTGCAATGGTTCATTTTAATGCTGACCTTTTTTTGATTGCTTGTAATGTAAATTCTGTGAAATTTTGTGCTGGTTTGCACTGGGATACAGTTAATTTTCTTCATAGTAGCTAGTCTGGGGCTATGTTTCAGATTTGTGCTGGAAACAGTGTTGATAGTAATACAGGGATGTTTTCATTATTGCTGAGCAGTGCTTACACAGAGTCAAGGCCTTTTCTGCTTCTCACACGGTTGTCTGAAAAGCAGATTCATGCCCGTCGTGCAATAAACCAATCTCACACACTCAGGAGAGATATTGTAGTTATTCTGCTCAGGGTGCTTGGTGGAATCATCCACAAATAAAGCACACCTACTGCAAATCCCAGTACCTTTTTTATACACAAAGAATTACATGAAATCATCCCTCCATTTGTATAACATACTTTTCATTGGTTAATAGATCTGATTACAATTAACATAAATGCTTAGTCATTCTTATACTATCTATGCATGCTCAGAAGAAGGTTCTTCATCTGGGTAAGGGTCTTTTTGACCTGTGGGCGTGATTTTTAGTATTATAATGAGCATAGTTTACTTCAGGACATCTTAAAACTCATATTTCGGCCAAGGTTGATTTACATTAAACAATAGTTAGTAGTTTGCTTTAAACAGACCACTGACTAAAGTCCTTATGTTCCGGGCTACTCCTTCTTCTCCTTCTGGCTAGCAACCCAAGATGTAGATAAGGACAATATCTTCTTTCTCTCCAGATAGGAAGTAGTAAATGAATGCTTTGTTTTGCTTTGCTTGCGTGTGGCTTTTGCGTTACCTATTAAACTGTCTTTATCTCAACTCATGAGTTTTTTCGCTTTTACTCCCCCACCCCACCAGGGCTGAGTGAGCAACTGGCTGTGAGGGGCTTAGTTACCAGCTGGGATTAAACCTCAACAAACTTAAATGAAAAAGGTCACACTGAAATTATTTGATTTTTTTTTTTTGCTTTAAGAAATGTCAAAACAAGTCACTTGGATTATTGCCAGATATGTGCCTCTGATGCTATATTTTAAGCCAGAAGTGTAGTAATTTCTAAAAAAATTATTTTGCTTTTGTCCAATCAGAAGTTTATTTGTAGTTTTCCCATCCTCCAGACAGATGGAAAAACTCCTAGCCAGCTGAATTCAGAGTTAAAACATTTAGAGAAAATGTGCTACTGGTACACACAAGAAAGAGTCATCTTAGTCTAGTTAATTAAAATTAATCAAATGCTATTTTTTACTGTTCAAGAAATAAACAGTAGTGATAATTCTTTGAGGTTATATTTCATGTGTTATGTTACCAATATAAACATAGTATTTTTTTTTAAAGTTGAAAAACTTGATGCAATTGACTGATCAATAACACAGTAGACTAATTGAAACCGGCTTTCTGGCACCTACCCTGATTCGAAGAAAGTAACTAGGGTCTTAAATCTTATGCTCTTACACATGACTAAATCATTTTTTCCACTGTTAAAGAGTTTGTATGATGGGGAAAAGTAGATCTTCATCTAACATTAAACATAAGCAGATCTCGCTTGCTTCAATTTGTAAAATGGCATACAAATAACATTAACACTGTCACTGTGACTGTCTCATTTCCTGGGAGCCCTTCCATTGTATGTAGCCATTCCTGTGAAAGCTGGAAGATTTGTCTGGATTGAAAAGCAGCAGAGATCATTGTGATGAGAGCAGTTATAGACTGTCTGTACAGAAAGTCATCAAATGCCCCAAACAAAACACAGATCTTGATGTAGATAACACTGATCCAGAATACACCTACTCTCTGTTCGGTAAGAAAAAAGGAGTTGTAGAACATTTTGCAGACAAATAGTACTTTTCTGTGCTAGGAAATGACTTCATCAAAATCAAACTTTTCGTCAGCCTCATAAGCAATTACATAAAATGTCAAACTCTTGATAACATCAAGGGAGTTGGCTGCTGTTACAATGTGTGATAAGTAGCATACATGATAGATGGCAGTTTAATTAATATAATGGAAATCTTTCCTTGATTAATCTGTAGTATATAAATCACATTAATCAAGAAGGAGTCTTTCTACTAAGTTTAATTTTACAGGCGTTATACTGTCAGAAGAGTTTATTAATAGGTATGTGCATCCTTGATTATCGCAAATGCTCTCAAGACCAAACTAGAAAGGTAATAGATTCTTTCTCCTTCATTTTAGATTTCTTGACCTTCTGGCTGTACTGGGAGAAACATCAACTTTAACAAGACTTTGAGAGTAAAGGACATGGTCTTACTGAAAGAATGGGTTAAAATTTACTTGTGGTGTCAACTGGTTCTTAAGTAGCACTCTATTGCGTTGAGCTGCTGTGTAATATCTTAGCTGACTAAATGATTGTTGTGGGGATATGTAGAATTTTTCTGTAAATGCTTTTACTCTAAAACAGTAGATAGAATTTCTGTAGTAATTTGTATTGTGTATTATGACCAAGAATAATATTTTTCTTGCTTTGGAAAGTATCATTTTTCTAGCTATTTTTTATACATATAACCCGATATCACTGTTTCTCACTAAAAGGGATATGTAGTCTTATGTATCCTCTGTTTGTGCAAATATTTAAGTAAGAATTATTTTCAATTCCAGTTTTCATCACTGGACATGGTGTTAATTACAGTATTGTAGAAAAATCTGTGCATAAAATGGATGTCTCCTTTTGCCTGTTCTACTTGTAGGAGTAATGGTTGAATATTTGCTGCTGTGGCTCTTAGAAGACTGGTGTCAACTTAGTTGCTCAAATGCTAAATTAGTTCTAAATCTCTACTGTCTCTACTGGTTATAGTTTTCATTACTGTCTGAAACGATGCAATACAGACATTTGGACCATTTTCCAAGGATTGCATCTGGCACAGCTGTCTTCTCCATGGCATAGGCACTGTAGGTCATATTCAGGTGATCTAAATGCCACGGACATGCCTGGGCCTCATGTGCTAGTCCCTACATTTTGTTCATCTCAGTTGAGGGCACGGGAACTCAGCTAACACATCATGAATGCATCAGCTTAATTAGTGAAACTGCACTCTTCTTTTCTACCAGTAGTCACAGAATGTTTTGTGTCAGGGTAAACTTATATTCACTACTTTACTATATGAAAACTTTCCAAACTGGAATATGAAGCTTTAATAGTCCTTTATCTTAGAAAAAGGAATCAGTAAAAGTTCAAAATCAAAATTGAAGGGAGACAACCTTTTGAAAGTTGAGTCTAGCTTTCCCAAATATTTTAGTTATTGAACTTTACCAGGCTGAATAGTTTTAAAACTTTAAAATTTAGTCTTGAACACTGAATGTGAATTTTGCATTTCCCTCTTACAATTTACAGCTCTTCCATGTTGGCTTGTTTGTCACTGTCATCCAGTTAAAGAAGCCATATGTGACTTTCATAACTAACAAAAATCAGTCAGATGGATAGGAACTAATCGTAATGCTCACCAGAGATCTGCATACCAAATCTATTTATTCAGGTACGACAACTTGTCATAGTCCAAGAAGACATGTGTTTTATTTTCCTGAAGGATTTTCTTTTCAGTGCACTTGCCTCAAAATTGAGACAGTTTATGACATTATGGTTTGAAGCCTTGGAAGCAACTTCTAGTTTCTCAAAATCAATCAGTAGGAACGGTTCATTAAAAAAAAATCTAAAAAAAAAGATCTGAGAAGTCTTTTTTGTTGGAAAAAAGCAACAAAACCCAAACAACCCCCAAAACAAACAAAAACCAACCATGTAATCTCTGTTCTGCAGTGTTCCACAGTAGTGAAGAAACTAAAGACAGAGGCACAGTGCAGATGTTTTACTGTGTTTTAGCATTTTGAAAGATCTTTTATTCTGTCAAATCTTATTTTGGAAAATGCAAAATTCTTAAAAGGCTGGATCCCAGTGCACACAAGATAGTGTTTAAGTCTTCTTTTATCCGCTTGCTGGTGGTGCTTTAGAAGCAAGTTTGGTATGGGTAAAAGCATTGCAGCTTTTTAGGTGAATACTAGAGAAGCTTAAAGCAAGAGAGCCTTAAGCACGCCTGCGGGGAAATTCATTTTAGCACAGAGAATGAGAGCTTCCACAGTGATATATTACAGCTCACAGTGTGGTTATATCATAGGGGACCAAATCAGGAGTGGTTTCGTTGAAGTCAGCAAGCAAAATAATAAGTGACATTTGAAGAGGGTCCTTAATTTGGTCTCAGGATTTGGTTTGATGCATGTATATGCATGCTTATTTTTAAACTAGCATCTTGCTTCTTTTCTGGAGCTCACCAGGTAAACAGTTTTTTTGCGGACCTTAAAAATGTTGCAGCCAGGCAGTGTAACCTCTCAAATGTAATGGACGTTTCAGGTGAATACAAGCAACAACTCCTGTGTGCTCTCACAGTGCAATGGTGATCTGTTGAATAAGGACACGGAAATAAGTTATTCACATATGCTGTTGCCCAGAGGCAAGCAGAAGAAATGAAAGTCGGGGACCAACTCTTCAAATGTTACCTCCACTGATTGCCAGTTGTGTCCATTTCATACCTTCTTTTTGAGCACCACTTCAACAGAAGGCAGGTGAGTATTACTCTCTGCCAATGTAAAATATATTGAGAGGCTACAGAAGCTTGTTTCAAGTGGAGCTGAAAATATAATTGTTGTAATAAAATAAACTGAAGTTTCATCCTATCAGGCATAATGCCTTTCAAAAGGAATGTAACAAATGTGTAGCTTGGATTCCCACCCTTCCTCTCTCTCAGTAAATACTTCCACATGCCACTGAAATGCTCTTACTTTGATCCCTTCCCTCATAGATGAAAGGAGCCTTAATCTCATATCATATAGGACAAAGTTCCAGGATTTAAATATAGACATACATGTTCCTTAGGACCTGCACTTAAGAAAACGTTTTCTGTTCTTCTGTTTATATTTATACTAACTGACTTGATAGGCAATGTTAAGGCATTCAAGACAGTCTTATAAGAACAAATTTATCAAGAGTAAAATGGCATTTACACAATTGATAGAGGTATCTCACATTTTTAGCCATTGACTGCATCTTTCAACCTTTTGATCAGACTATTTCATTCGAAAATCATAGCTCTTGATCTTGGATGGTAATAAAAAAAGAACCCTCAAAACAGAGCCTTCACAGAATCACAGAATGTTAGGGATTGGAAGGGACCTCGAAAGATCATCTAGTCCAATCCCCCTGCTGGAGCAGGATTACCTAGATCATATCACACAGGAACGCGTCCAGGCGGGTTTTGAATGTCTCCAGAGAAGGAGACTCCACCACCTCTCTGGGCAGCCCGTTCCAGTGTTCGGTTACCCTCACCATAAAGAAGTTTTTCCTCATATTTATGTGGAACCTCCTGTGTTCCAGCTTGCATCCAGCCTTCCCTAAGGTGTAATTATCTGTTTGGCTGACACTAGTTATTTCAAGCTGTTATTACAGCCTGTTTCCTTTACATTTAAGAATATATATATATATTGAATAGAATCACCTTAGGGATACTCTTTAGGGAATTGTTTTAGTAAGAACTAATTAAATTTTTTCACTATAAAAGTGAAACAGAAAGTTCATGCCATGATATTTTACTCTTGAACATGCTTATGCCAGTAATTGCTTCCTCGATGTCACTGTTCCGCTGGTTGCTGTGTCCCCATGGCCACTATGAGGACAGGTGGTAGGTATGTACTTGAATCAATACTGTCATTGTAAAGTAAAGTGGCTTATTCTCTCAGTCTGCTTCTAGCTGCTCCAGTCTTTCTCAGAAGTCACTGTCTCTCTCAGCCCTGACAGCAGTGGATTCGCCATGCAGGCTGCTTAATTAGGACAGTGTTAAATTATCATTTAGAGGAGATCAGGACAGTGGTCTCATCATCCAGCAGCTTCTTTCTAAATAAAGCCATCCTTCTTCTTTCCAAGATTTTAATTATACATTGTTTCTCATGTTCTCTTACTGGTTTTCATCCTCTTTAATACATATAACCATTAAAAAAAGAGTGTAACGACTATTATCATCAATTCGCCAAGTTCTCACACTCCAATCATAAAGAAAATATCATGTTCAGTTTCTGCTTTATTCATCTTTAAAGACCCTTTAAGTATTTTCCAGTCTGTACAAAGGTATTTCGTACAAATTTTCATCAGTCCTTTGGTGGACCACATATATTTCTGCTCACTACTCTTTTCATTTTCAGTCATTGTTTCTTGATACAGTATCTTTGTACAGTCACATTCTAGAGCTTTTGTTGTGCAGCTACAGTAATTTACATATCATATATTGGACTTCAGTACCTCTTCTTTATAGCATTTTCTTTTTTTGCACTAGCTATAGTGCAAAACAGAAATTTTGGAGAATTCTGTGTTATAATAATGAAAATAATATTTTACCATAATAATAATTTTTAAACGGCAACATGGATACAGCTCATACGCGGGTATTGGATGCTACTAATTGAAATACTAATACAGTACATTTTTTTGTTTTGTTAATATATGCCTTAAGAAAATAGTATTAAGGATTAATGTAACTGATTAATAGTCTGCAGGGGTTTATAGGAGGAGGCTTACTTGATTAGTATTGAGTTATGCCTGGCCTGAAGACGTATCCAACATAAGCAGAAAGCGTCCTTTCCAATGCAGTCATACATAGTTATCTCAGATAAGGGTGGTATTTGTTAGAGAATGCCTGAAATTCATTGTTACAGCCTGCATATTGAAGATCTCTAAATCACAACAATGCTGTCTTTTTCAGGCATATTTCCTAAGACTCAAAATAATGTTCTGTGTTCACATGATTATCATTTAACAGTGAATAATAAGGTATCCTTAAGCAGATACACTGATTGGCTACATTTCCATGTCAGTGGGAGGGGTCTAAACCTACTGTGTTTATACATCTCAGCTGAAGCTGGTATCTTTGTTTGGTGTCCATTAAAATTGTTCATAGTAAACAAAATCAGACCAAAAAACAAATTTCATTCAAAAAGTGATAGTATTTTTGCTATTATCAACATACTGTAGGAAGGTGTATCAGTATTTCAGAAAATGCCTGGACCTGATCGAATGCCCCAAGCTACAGCAAACAGCCTGCTGCTTATCAGAAGAATATTGTTTTTCTGAGCGTTTAAATAAATATTACTTGAAAGAGCAAAAACCCCATTAATTTCCAATAATCTGAGACAAAGTTTCTAGTTTGTAAACAAATATATTTTGTACCTAATGTGACACTTACACTTTCATTGTTCTTATTGGTATTCAACACACTTGCCAAACCTAAAACAGGGAAAAAACATCTTCCTTAAGATCATATTCTTAATATTTACGTTTTCCAGATGGCATTTCCTTTCAACAAACATGCCTTCTGATAATAGTTTTTCCTATAATCTCATTCGTGTATCTGTTTCTGTAAAAGAAGCTGGGCTTTTACTTTTTTTTTTTAGTAGTAGATACTTTTTATTCCCCTGATGCTTTCTCAAATTCTGGTGTTGGACACATATCTCCCTTTAACAGAAGATCTAACATAAGTTAAAAGACATGAAGTACATATGTAAACAAACCAGAGTTTGTCGTTGAATACACCTATTTTCTAGGCTGCTGGTGCAATAATATACCTTATTCTGATTTTCTGCTTTGTCGCTCCTGAATCATACTGTGGCTTATTCTGTGGGTAATTGAAAATGATATAAAAACTTCCTTTCATTCCTATCTTCCTTCCTTCTCCAGTGAACACATTCAAATAACTCATTATCTAGAAGTTACTATGCTCACTTAAGGAATAGAAGTGATGTTCTGGAAAACTATCACAGAAATGAAAAGGATTGTTTTATCCATTGCGTACAAATTTACAAAATGCATAGTCTACTAATAGTGAATGGCTATAGGAAGGAGACCACAAGTTCAAATACACATAAGAACTTTCTGGGTGGGGGGGAAGGATTAATGCAATTTACTAGATTAAAAGTTGGGCTAAATGAAATATTAAAAAATTTTGTCTCTTTATTGACACCTTATATATAGCAGTAGAGAGTTAAATGTAACAGTGTGTTTGATGTGAATATTTCAGTTTCTTAAGTTTTGTGTACAATTCTCAGCTGCTTCTTCTGTAACGTCCCTGGTACATGGGAAACTCTGATAGCTAATGAAGTAGGCTATACATACTCTAAATATATCCTTCAGCTCAAGAATTTGATTAGCCCAAAACGAGAAAGTGAGAAGCTGTGTATCAGTCTGCGAGTGGTTGTTACAGCTGTGGTTTTTATTGAGATAGCCTAGATTCAGTTTTCTGAGTTTTGCTGCCCCACACTGGGATTGCAAGAAACTACTTCACAAAAATTTAACTGAAAGGCAAAAAGCAGTGAGAAAAGCAAAGTGAAGGTATATGAAAGCCGTGCATTTTGTAAGATTTTCATGTGATATCTATAATTCAACCATATTTCCTCTATCCTTAATTGTAGCACAGCCATGCTAACGGTTTTTGCACTTCTTATGAATGTGTTTTTTTAACTGTTTAGCAGACCTTACTGAGTTCCTAGCTTCTCTTCTCTCTTTGCCATTCCCATTTTCTCTTATACAATGAACACTCAATTGTATTTGTCTCAATTAGTTTTCAACTATTGTATTTTTTAAATTATTTAGTTCATTTTAGCCCTAATTTGCACAGGCTTGGACTCAGTCTTGTAGTTCTATATTCATTCTAAATCGTTTGTTTAAGTAGTTTAAATAAGTTCAGCACTATTAGTTGCATTTTCTATTTTGTAACACTCTGTGATTATCCAAGAATTTTTACGTAGGATTGATGGCTTGAAGAACACTGGGCTTTTCTTGTAAATTGGGAAGGAAAGGATTGAGTGAAACTAATGCCAGCTTCTATACAACACAACTCATTCCTTCTCTGTCAAATCATACTTGCTCTCTATTTTGATCTTTCCTGCCTTTCTTGTGTCCAGGGTACGGCATATATACTCAAAAGATTACTTTTGTTAATGGGTTGGTGCTACTATAAAACTAACTGTAGTCCTGAAAGTATAGATTTTGAATTTGTCAAAGTATTGTCAGTATTTTCTGAGTGAGGTACTACTAGCTAGGCATTCCTCAAGACATAAGAGCTTAGGTGCCTAACAGATGTATCATTTTGTTCATTTTACAGGTTCACATTAGACATTGTGCTGTCAACAGAGTTGTCCAAACCTTAAGAACTTCCCAGCAGGATTCTAGCCCAAAAACGATGCTTGCACCACTGGTAAAGTTACACCTCAGTCTGTGCTCCACTGATGATCATGGTAAGTCTCAGTTCTAGGCTCACTTCTGACATGACCTGAATTGTAGCTCAGTCCTTGAATTATGATGATGATGGTCAAATCTCTTGACTGGATGAAAGGGCAAAATTGGGAGCCGGAGTTCCAGAAGACTTCTCTCTTTGGTCAAAACAAGTATAGTAGAGGCAATAATAGTATAGCACTGAGCCACACGGCTGGATGTTTTCCTGAACAGCTCTCACAGGCTCTATTCATTGTCATTGTTCAGAATTCACAGTTATGGCCCAAAACACTCTGCTCAACTGTTCAATATGAACAGTTGGTTTCATCTGATTAAGTCACAGGTTGGGCTAATGATGAAGGCTAATTGACTGAAGCAAAATCTGAACAGGACTGATGGACTGGTGCTAATGGAGTAAAGAAATTAAATACTTAAAAGTTAAGGGAAGGATTGCATCTTTTGCTATAAGTGAAGTCTTGAGATCATTATTTTCTGTCAAGTTTGGATTTATCTAATGGGATTCTTCCTCAGTTCTCAGTGGTTGCTACCAGGAGACACAGTGATCAAGATACTCACCTGTGCTTAACTAGAAGACTGTAAGATTCTTTCCACTTACAATTTGGTAATGTTATTGATATATTTATCTTTGGGATTGGAACATCAATGTCCTTTATGCAGAGTTTAAATTTAAATCAATGTGCAGATGAGGAGTAGTGTAAATGTGGTGGTTCCCTTATTATGCGAATGTCTCACTCTGGATACCTATCAGTCCTCTGTCCTCAGAGGATACCTAATCACTCTCTACAGCTTCCTGAAAGGAAGTTGTAGCAAGGTGGGTGTTGGTCTCTTCTCCCAAATAACAAGCGATAGGACGATAGGACAAGAGGAAATGGCCTCAAGTTGCTCCAGGGGAGGTTTAGATTGGATATTAGGAAAAATTACTTCATCGAAAGAGTTACAAAACATTGGAAGAAGCTGTCCAGGGAAGTGGTTGAGTCGCCATCCCTGGAGGTATTTAAAAGATGTGTAGATGTGGTGCTTAGGGACATGGTTTAGTGGTGGACTTGACAGTGCTGGGTTAACGGTTGGAGTTAAACGTCTTTTCTGACCAAAACGATTCTATGATTCTACTAAGCAGTGAAATAGGATAGGTAAGGACCTGCTTATTTGTGAGACTGTCTTTTAGGTTATCTTAATTTTAGTATTAAACTATTGATTAAAATGAGAGGAAGAATTTATCTGTTTGTCCGTACATTTTTAGGTAAGCTTTCTCTTTGCCATCTTTGGTTTAGAAATTTTCTGAAGATACGGCTTTTATGAATGTATGGATATACTGAAGACAGATATTTTTTACCTACTGACATTGTAGAGACAGCAGTGATTTCAATTGTTAACTTAAGTCCCTGCAACAAGACACCTTGATAATCATGCTTTTAATGTCTAGATCAATGAAATAGATATATGCTAGATATATGCTTCTATTTCATTACTTAAGTAATATATTCAGTTTTATCTGAGTCAAAAACCTTTTTCCTTGTCCTGTTCATCTCACTGGTTGACATGATTCTAATGACAAGTAATGAACAGACATATTTATACCAAGCTACAGCCTTACTGACACCATATAACTACCACTCTTTGCAAGAGTGCGCCCAGAAGCAAGAGTGAAGGCAACCCCACAATACAGACTTTTCATACATTTTGATGATTTTACATGGGACAAAAGAATAGGATTTGCTTGTCATTAGCACAGCATAAAACATGTAAACAGAACTCTGTTCTCTTAAATTCAGTTGATATCTCACACTACTAAAAAAACAACCATGAAGAGGGAAAAAAAAGGAATAATTTCCAAAAGAAACTTCTTATTCTTTAGTGTGGCAGTTACTATCTGCACTAAAAGACTGTTCCAGTCAAGATCTCAGTCTGGTCTCTGGGGACGTACATGTTTAATTCCAGGTACCTGACTATTGCATTGACTGCAGTAGTTAACATTTCCTGTTTTGATAGTCTCAAGAATATAAAATCAGAGATTAACAGTGAAATGGAAATTATTTTTTAAATAAAAGCTTTAACTGTCTTCAAAATTGGGCTAGCATAGGCTTTGAGATTTACTAATGGCTCTATACTGTATGAGTCCTGAGTGTTAAAATAATGCAAAATTAGAAATATCTCAAATTCATTGTTTATAGTGGCTTATCAGTGCTTTGCCAGTAGTTATGATTGAAATAATAGATCTTAATGTGTTTTTTTTTTTATTTTGGCATGTTACTATTAAAATGAGGGTTCTAAAATTAATTTTAAAATGAGGGAAGATCTTAATAAATATAAGTATTAAAAACTCCAGTAAGGAAAAGAGTTTAGGTAGAACTTAATCAAAACCTTTATTGTTTATGAAATCCTGCTTAACATCTTTGGATTTGCTCTGCCATCTGTTCCATTGCTGTTCTCCAGTACATCAGGAATACCTTTTCTTGCCAGATGCAGGTGTCTGACCATTGTTACTGAGCATTTTGAACTTTCCCCTCCATAGATGGGGCTTGGTTTTCATCCATAGACTTGCTGGTCAGTTTCTCATCTTGGGTTGTGAAATGACAGCTTCTTGGAGGAGAAGGTGCTTGTCCTTCTTGGGCATTCCTGGAGATGTCTACCTCTGCAGCACATCCTCCATGGAGTCTGCCTGAAATCTAATGCCAAGAAGCCCTGTCGGATTTTGCTTCTTCTCTTGCTTTCTTTCATCCTTCTCCTGTTTCAAACGTATCAGAACAAGCATGTCTCCAGTCGTCATTTTCACTAGTTTCTGTGACAAATGTGACACTCCACTTTCTTAGATGGTCTTCTACGAATATATTTTAAAATAAAAAAAAAATATATTTTAAAATAAAACTTTTAAAAGGGATGTCTTTATTATCAGGGACGGATCAGGGACTTGCACAATCTTAAGGAATTTTTTTCTTACCTAACAAATTGCCTAGGCTTTTACTTTGATTTTTTTTGTGCTCTGGAGAAATGAAAATGATTGTTTCGATGCAGCACAAATGAGTTTATCAGATAAGTTCACTCCTCAGTCTGACAAATTCTGTGATGTTTTTTTAACTAACATTGCATTTAATAAGCCTGTGTATTAACTTTTCATACATTTGTTAAGAATTTAATTCTCTCTACTAACTGAACAGGGGAGGGAGCAAAAGTACTGTTCTGATTTTCTTCATCATTAATTCACAATCACAGAATCACAGAATGGTTAAGGGTTGGAAGGGACGTCTGGAGATCATCTAGTCCACCCCCCTGCCAAAGCAGGTTGACCTAGAGCATGTTGCACAGGGTTGCATCCAGGCGGGTTTTGAGTATCTCCAGAGAAGGAGGCTCCACAACCTCCCTGGGCAGCCTGTTCCAGTGCTCTGTCACCCTCAAAGAAGTTTTTCCTCATGTTGAGATGGAACTTCCCATGTTTCAGTTTGTGCCCATTGCCCCTTGTCCTGTAACTAGGCACCACTGAGAAGAGTCTGGCCCCATCCTCTTGACACCCACCCCTAAGGTATTTGTAAGTGTTGATAAGATCCCCTCTCAGTCTTCTCTTCTCCAAGCTGAACAGATGACCTAATACATGGGGAAAGTCAACTCAGGATTGCTATTTAGACCCACTTTGAAAAGAAACCAAATTGTTCTTCTTCTTCCTCTTCCCCTTTTACAACCCCACTTCTCACCCCAATCTCTATTTTTGCTTAGAACTTAGGCATCATCTTTCCCAGCAAGATAAGATAGTTTCAGTTTAAAGAATTTATGACTTATTTGGATTTATACCTCATTTTTTATCACAGGAATAAGCTTACCAATTTGACTATATTGTATCAGTGGTCCAAATCTTTGTCTTCATGATGCACAGTGAAGTTTTGAATGCTCAGCCTTTCCGATGAAAGTCAAACTTTTACAGATTGATAAACATCTACACTTTCCAATCACTTGCAGAAAGTGTTATATTTGGTATTTGGAGTATAACAGTCTAGCCAGGGAAGAACTATTTCTTGATTGCTGCTCAGAAGTCAGTTGTTCAGCTAATGATGAACTTGACTGGGCTATAAGAAGGAAAAAAGGCAAGCTAATTGTGCCTGTCCATACTGTACGTGTCAGGGAGGATAGTTTCATAGGAATTTTTGCCTCCTCACAAATTGGAATCCCAATTAGAATTAGTGTTAGACATCCCATAAATAATCTGGGGAACAAAGCCAAGAGCTTGTAATGTCTGATACAATGACATAAGCATGTCGATATATAAGCATTTTATGTAAGTGTGAGTAACATGATCTTGAAAGGGGCAAACAAAAACTTATGTAGTTGCACTTGAACGCAAGTTAAATGCAGCAAACAAGTGAAAATTCAGAAGATAAAGAACAAGATAAACACAATTGAAATGTGAAGGATACTTTGAATACAAAAGAAGAAGGGTTGGCAAAATAAACAAGATAAGCAGCATTGGAAGCAGGCTTGGGAGGTGGGTAGATAAGTAGCATAAAAACATTGTGCATGAGGATCGAGAAGTAAGAGGACAAGCCTGCTTCAGTTCAGACTTCTCTTGCTCAAGAGCTCTCAAGTTTGACCACCTCAACCTCTGCAGCTAAGGCCACCAAAGACAGTATCCATCATTGCTAACTATATAGTATCATCTCTGTGGTCTTTGTATCCTCACAGCTAATTTATATTCTAGGTGTTAAAGGCAAACAGTTTTGTATAGAGTGGGAGTATGTGTTGATAATGTATAAGAAGTAAACATTAGCATGAAGTGTGTTGATAATGAATTAATATAGTAAATTTCTGTTTTAAAATTTAAAACCGGTGTGATTTGTCAGTCTTATAAAAGCTCCCATCACACAGATCTGTAATTCCCTTCCTGATAAACACATACATGCACAAAAAAATATTGTTGCAGAAGATCTGTAAACAAAGCATGAGGTGTCACTAAGCTAAACCTTTTGAATCTTGTGACTTTTCAGTGCATTTTTTTCTGAAAGTCTTCTAACAATTGAGCTAGAGAATAGATGACTGGTCACTAAATGAAAGCTAACTTACGAAGTTTATAAACTGGGAAAATGCTCGCATCTTTTGCTTCTGGGAATTATGCTGGCCATTTAAGTATCTTTTCTGACCTGACAAAATACTGAAGATCATAATTTTTCAGTGTTTATACTGTCTCAAAAATCACGGTGTAATGTTCCATAGAAAGACAATTCTCAGACATCAAGCTGTCACTATCATAGCATTTTTCAGCTATATATAGTTGCCTATTACTAACAAGTAGAGACAATGCAAAATGTACAGTCTACAGTGTTTCCACAAACTTTCTTGGGAGACAGCGATAGATAAAAACTCAGCTACAAGGTTGTCGTTACATTTTTTTTCTCCTCTATAACAGGCAGTTTCTGGGAGAAGCCACCTCCATTCTCTCATTTGTGTTAAATAAAAGTCTGTCTTTCTCACTTCTGTGTATCACTTTGAAACCGCTTCTGAAATCATTTGGAGGTACTGGTTTGAAACTGTGAAGAGGAAACACTAGATGAGTGTCTGTTCTGCACTGTGGCAGTGGTGGTGATGAGAGTGAGCGAGCAAGCGGGCTAGTGCAGGACTCTTTCTGGATCTTGACAAGGAAAGCCCAACAACAAATGGCTTCATAAGATAACTGCTTTATTAAGATGGAATGAGAAGAGAAATATAGATAACAATAAAAGTCTGGCAACTCTTCAGATGCTGGGTACCCCACATTCATGCAGCATCAGTTGGAGCCTGGATGGGTTTTTCCCTTGGTGCTGTGACGAGCAGATACTGTCCGTGGAGAGAAGTTCTCCCTTTTGGTCATTTGAGCTGTCATGTAATATCCTCTCAAGAAAACAACTCTGTTTCTAAAGGATGCTCTCATGAGAACTTCCTGCTGCACAGTTAGATAAAGGCAAGGCCAGGCAGGTCGTGTAATCGCAGGTACCAAGTGGGAGCTGCCTGCAGGCTCCTCCGTGACAACGAGCTGGCTGGATTTGTCCTGCAGCCAAGAGACTGTGCAGCACGGCCCAGCCTGATGCCACGCTGGACCTGGATGTGCAGCACAGCTCCGGCCTGCGCCTGCTCGGGTTAACTGTTGTGTGGATCCCAGACTGCTAGAAGTGCTCAGGCAGGGTCAATGTGCTGTTAGAGTGGAATAATACAAAAGGTTGATTTCCATTACTATACATTGAAATTTATCAAAGGGCCAAATTAAGAAGAAAAGACATGAGTATCTTAAGTACAATTTAAGCAGAAAATACAAAATACTTCAGTGCATATGTTTTCTCTATAAGTCTGAAATCGCTTTGGAGAGAAAACAGGTATTAAAATATCTTGGCCTTGATGGGGACAGTTCTGGGCATGATTAGTAGAAGGAGTTAAGGTACTTAAGTTTTTACTATTTTGTAACAGGAGGTGTCAAGCCATCTAAGGGACCCAGTCCTGTAAGTGTACTAACAAGATTCATAGCACTGGCTTCAGCACGAAGCACAAAAGATTTATAAATTCAGAAACAAGGAGAGGAGGAAACTAATTAAAGAATACTAGCACTTTTATTTTTCCTTTTTATTAGTTTTTAAGTCATGCATCTCTAACAAAAAACTATGTGAAAACAGTGAATTCACTGTTTTCAGGGTATATATCTAAGGCAGGCATCCAAGTCTGATGGAGAGAAGATTTTTCAGTCTATATTTTCTTCAACTTTATCCATTGGGTGGCACAGGCATCCTCCCTGCTTAATATTCTGTGAATGTTAAAAATCAGTCAGAGATATTCAAAGATGTACCTATGATTGTGTTTCTCTGACAGGTAAGAACTTTCTGCCTGTATTTCAAGTTACAGGATGCAAGCCAGCTCTTTAAAGAAAACTGTAACTATGTTAGTTGTAGCTATGCTGTGCTGGAGCTGAAAATCCCTGGGGGGAGGATAAAATGATAATACAGCTTTTGGAGTGAAGCTGTTTGTGCCTGGCTAGTGTGGAGGTGGACGGAACGGTCTTGGGTTTGTTTGTGAATTATTCTGTGATTTTGCAGTTACTGAAGTATGCTGGTCTTTCGAACAGCTTGTTTCCATAGTCTTTCCCTATCTCTTCTCTGCTCTGTCTTCTCTGCTCCTGGTCATACTGTCCTGCCCCTTCACTGTGCTACTCTGGAGCTTTCTGTATCTCTCAGCTGGCTGTCCACTTTGTGCTAAATTAGTCTTTGAGCACACTAGTTTGTTGAAGCATGTTACAGGAGATCCAAAACAAAGTAAAAGGAAACAACAAGGTAGCAGCTGGATGGGAACAGTGCATGACCTCCTTCTCTCAGTGTGGCAGTGAGTTTAGTCATCAAACTTGTATTTAAGAATGTTGATTCTAGAGCCAGGGACCTTAATCTAACATGATTGCCATTAGTGTCTTGCCCAAAATATTTACCATAATTGCAAGAAGCTTACGCTTTACTAGGAAAAAAAATGAAAAAAAAAAAAGAAAAAGAAATAAACAAATAGAAGAAAGAAGTCAGGAGACCTGGCTTTTGAGGATGGCTTCCCAAAGAGTTGGAAGACATCTACTGTCCTGGGTGAGGGGATGGACAATCAGAGACACTGATTCTTTTGAAGTCAGTGTATTTATTTACACGATGTACAAGATGTATTAAACTATCCATACCAGGTGTAGATAGTACCTACACATTTTCCCTCCTTTTCTAAGGTGGGGTGTATCTATAGAGGAATGAAAGCAGTCCCATTAATATAGGATTACCTCAAACCCTTTATCAAGCCCTAGCAGCCAAGTTGGTGTAAAAGTCCATTGCAGCTGAAAGAGGCTTTTTCTTTTACATTATTTTCTTTCTTCCCCTCTGCATCCTGTGCTGATGAGCCTTTCCTTTTTTTTTTAGATCAAGAACTTACAAAACATTTTGTGCATTTAGAGTATTTAACTCATTTAATTGGCAGTAGCCCCTTTCTTTTCTTTTTTTTGCAGTTCACTTAACTTTCTGTCATCTTAATGAATTAAATTTCCTTACAGGAGGCTTTGATAAGGGCACAAGAATAAACACAAAGTAAGTGGTGGATTCATACCATGAGATATGAAGAGTGGAAATGGAGCAGAAGGGTAGCTTACCACTGTCTGTAGGGACAGATCTTCCTGTGTTGGTTCACTGGATTTGGTGAAACTATATTCTTTAAAGAGATGAGAGAGTCCTGCTAATAAATGTCTTGAAAACAATTATTCAGTAAACAGAAGTGGACAGTGCAGAATAAGATTCACCAGTTAAGTACACTTTGAATGTTAGAACCTCCCAAGTTGAGTGCAGCTCCTACAGTGTTCTGGAAGCATAAACCTGGAGGGCATTTCAAGGTATCTGCAGGTCTTATCTTCTGTACTGAAACAAGCTTAAATAAAACTACCATAACTGTTACGCACCTTATTCTTTAAGTAACATGATCATGTTTGTGAGGAGCCTGCACAGAGAGACATTTCTTACAAGTACTAATGCTTTTCAGTTAATACCAAGATTTTCAGTGTAAATGCTGGTACTTAGGCATTTAAATTGGTGTCCTGTTTTCGAAAGTTTTGAATACTTATCATATCCCTGTTTCTATTAAAAATGCCTCCCTTCCCTCAAATACAACTATATAAAATAATCTTTTACCTTCTTTCTGGATTTTACTTCATTACTGGCTCTAGAACTTCTCATCCTAGCAATGCTAGACTTGGGCAGAGAAGGTGTCATTTACTATCTGTTCTATAAAACCAGCAATGACTGAAACTTTCTCCTTGTCTCCAGAGCCTGACAGATTGATCCATTCAAATCGACACGAAGATCAGCACATTTTTCACCCTTACTCTATTAATCTATGCTTCACTTGTCTCAACGTCTTGAAAGCTGTACTGAGTTCTCAGAATGTCTCAATCAGGTAGTGCTGAAATCGTGGACAGCCACCATCACTGAGAATTCATATAGTGTGGTTTATTGTCAGACCTTGAAAATGAAATTCTTTTGCAGATGTTAAAGGTCCCATAGCGTTTAATGGGACCTCTCACTGAGTTGTCCCACAGTCCTTGGCCATAACTCTGTCATGTCTCTGTATACTTTTCAATACATCAACTTTTCAAGACATCAGTGTTCAGCCACCTGTTTAGAGGTGGCTGAACGTCACTGATGATGTATTGGTTTATGCATAGCTAGCAAGGACTTACAGCCCCTTTTAGTAAGGAGTTTTATAAACATGAAATTTTACTAGTGACTGTTGCTTTCAATTTGCATACAGATAAGCCTAACTGTTTTCAATGGATCTGTAAATGTAGCCATTTTATTACATACCTTTTAATTAAAAGAAAAGGAGAGGTGGGGAAATCTTGGTAAACTAGTTTACAGGATACAGAAATAAGCAATTATTTTGTAATTACATGGTACTTGGTAGATGCAAGAAGGTCCTTTTTATGATTTCTCCAATACAATTTTCATGTAATTTTCAGAAAGTAAATAACCATGTCATTAAAATAATTACATCGCAATTGTCAAAGTAAACATTTCAAACTTTTTTTTTTCTGATTACTCTAAGACCTCTTCTGAAAGGACTAATGCAAAAAGAATAATAACAATAATAATATAAAAGACCCACTATCAAAACCTGAAGTAAATTACACAGGAAAAATGGGCGACTTAAAAAATAGAGGTGACAAAACCAAATTGGTTCATGTCTGTATACTCGTATACCATAGAGTCAGAATATATTTGTGAAGTGCATTATAATATAAAAATTTTTATTACCAGATTTTTATTACCCTTACAGTGTTCCCATTGCTACTTTGTTCCTCAGGTTCCCTTGTGACTCTTAAGACAAATTTCCTCTTCCCTTTTCTGACAGGAGGCTGCCCTGTTTCACTTTCTGCCAGTGGAAGTATCTCGCGTTGTCACAGTCTATACTACAGAGCTTTCTGCTGCGTGACATTCTCAAGGTTTGAATCTGTCACTTGAGTCTCAGTAGAGTATACTACTAATTTTAAAACTTGCAGCTTTCTTTTTAGGCAAAGAAATGCTCAAGTAGCTCTTTTAAAGGTAGATTGTCACTGCACACAGTGGTAGATGTAATATTAGTAATTGCCTTTTAGGAATTAGTCTAGTAAACCAGGGAAAAATCTATACTCTTGTCTGCCCTCACTGAAGGCTTTAAATCTGCAGAAGACTATCTTCATCTTCTTTTTCTGAAGATTTAGTAACTAGGTTTAATTAATCTTGGAATGAGAAACTAAAATGAACTCTGAGTCCTCTCAATTCAAACTCCTGTGCCTGGTTTTATGAGGAATAGTGGCATACTAGCAGGAAAGCTGAGACACTATGCTGTTTAGGCAATTGTGGAGCATGCAAGCTCATCTGTCGAAGAAAATGTTCTTTAGACTATTTCTTAAGAAATTGAGACTTAGAAAAAATCATATAATCATATAATTCCTCCCTATAAATTTTGAATCTCTTGAGCTAATTTGAAAGGAATTTAATGGAAGAATAGTCCCATTTAACTGAGTTCCTGCAGGCTTTCTAAAAATAGCAGATAGAATACAAAGGAAATAAATCAGTACCATCAATGCAAGTCTAACAGATAACCAGCCACAGAGATGGCTAAAACCCATCAGCATAGAAATACTTGTCTGATACTGGTATGGAATTTAGACCCAGAGTTGGCTGCTGCTTGCCCAGCCAGTAGGTGGGCATTTTGAGCGACAGAGAAGTCCATGAGGGTCTGGAAGTCATAGGGCAACTGAAAGAAGAACCTGGGAATATTGCACATATATGAATATGAATCCAAATCTCCCCAGGCTTTATTTAGTTCTGCACTCCATGGAGAGTGCAATATGCCATACAAATTTGCAGGGAAGTTACTGGATTTCAATAATAATTACTGTGTTTGGAGGGACCGGAGGGTGTGTTTCAGTAAAAGCACATGCTATTCTGATGCTATGATCTTTCATTGACTCTAAAGTGAACTGGATTTCTCACTCTCTGTTATGCTTTGCATAGACGCTTCAGAGACATTTCAGCTGAAAGACAGTCTCCCTTTTTCATATTTTAAAAAAAAGAGTATCCAAAGTGTCTTACTGCTGCTGGATGCCAAATCTAAAGACACACTCATTATCCAGTCAAATTCTACCTTTTTTTTTTTTTTTTAAACAGAGAAGCTTTTGGCCATATTTGTCAAAAAGAGAGACAAGGTAGTAATCATTTTTGAACTGACACCTAAAAGAACTGGTTGGAAATGAGTCCGTTCTGTATACTTTCTTTCCCTGAAATGTTTTTCAAACACAGTTAAGTTAGAGGAATAACTATTCTTTGACATGGAACAAATGATTGAACTACAAATTTCTCTTGCCAGGAGAGGTAATACTATGTTCATGCTGAATATAATAATATTGACAAATTTTTGTTTGCTTTTATTTCCTGTTGTTCAGAAGCCGAGGAAGAAATAGCATTGTGCCACCAGATAGAAGATAGGAGATTTAAATTGTTTTTGCAGTTCTCTCTAGATTTGCTATATATTTCTAGCCAATTTCCTTAATCACTCTGGAAAACAACTAAGCGTGAATTTGTCCACACTTCATGCCTGATTGGCAGTCTAGTGTGACTACAGTACGAATTGGAATCTTGTTTACTAAATCATGGCTCTGCCACATTTTCTGTGGAAGTAGCCAGCCTGAAATGAAGTATAACTTCCCTTAATCAGAAAGGATTCTAGATTTAAGGAATTTACTAACACATAAAAGTACAAATAACAATGAGGACTTTCCCTGCATGTGTTTTCAAAGTGTATTTTTGAGGGAAGCAGAGAAATGTTTCTGCTGTTGTAGAAATTAGTCATAGTTCTGTTAGCCAGTTAGATTTCTCTATAAACACTGATGCTGATATTTTCCTATGGAAACTGATAAACATCATTAAGAAGTTAATTTATTTTAGATGGGGGAGGAAGAAAATAAATTTGTTTCTCCTAACTGACATTAAGCACTACCTTACTACGACACGCCTAGAGTCAATATGAGCTTTTGATTGGTTTCTTTATTTAATATATATGAATATATCAGATAACAGAGGGTTGTACAACATAGGTTGCATTTAAAATATTTTTAAAATATTATATTCTCTACTTACCTTGCTGCATATAATTATTTTGCTGTGATTCACTGTAAATGAATTAAAATGCTTGGGTGCCTGATATATTGATGAATAGCTAACCTACCATGATCTTACAAAAATAGTCATTAAACATTGCATTGAATTACATCTGAGTAACCTGGCAAATCCTAAATTATTCATGCTTTCTATCAGGGTCTGAAAAATACTGTTACTAATCCTGCTGTCTGCAAGAACAGAAACCAGGATCAGATGAAGAGGAGGGCTGGGCAGAAGCATAGCTAGAGATGCTGGTTTCTTCCATTTAGTGAAGGGGGTAAGACAGGGAAGCAGAATGTTGGGGGTGTATCTCCTGAAAAGCAGAAGGTGGTGATATTCTTTAACAGCTGTTTTCAGGATAATGAGAATATGGCACATGTACTGTAGCAGTTTATTTAGGTGAGATAGTATGGGTCAATTAAAAAAAAAGCACACAATGCTAACATAACCAAGCTCTTTGCCACAGCAAAAATAGAGATTTATCTGTTCACATTAATAAAGAACTGCTATGAAATAACTTCTTAACTAACTCATGTACTGCCATATTAACATAATGCTACATCACATTGATTTTGTGTGAATACAGGCCAAATACTTACTATGTAATTGTTCAGTGGATTATAGAAACATAGTCCAAAATGACTAGTCAGAAGGCTGGAAGTTTCTCCTACAGAAACTAGTTAGCAGTAGTATTAATGTTATTTAAAAAATTAAAACTCGTAGCTCTGTAATGAATAAAATGTAATTTCACCTTTTAAAATCAGATTAAAAAAACAAAGTACAGTAGAAAAGTAATGAGAATTTGTAAGAGGGAACTAATCTTCCCAAAGTAATTCTGAGAAATAAATTGCACTAAAGACTTTGAGTTAATTTCTTGTACTCTGCCTGTAATCACAAGAACATGACAATATTTCATGTTTTACCCAAGTCTACTATCATTTGCTGATTATCTGGACAAAAAGTGTCCTATTTTAGGCCAGCAGTTACTGGGCAGGAATATGCAAGGAACTTGGAAAGGAAGAGCACTGAAGGAAAGATGAGGGAGTGGAAGAAATTATATATGGTTGATTGATAGGAGAACGGAACAGTTTAGTACTGTGTAGGGAATGGTTCAGAGATAATTGGAAGACTAAAAAGCAAGAGAATGTGTGGAGAACAACATTTCATTTACTTACAGGAAAGAGTGTCGAGGTGCAACAAGATGGTGGTGGTAGAGAAGCAAGAAAGAGGGAAGCCTCTTCTGTTTGTGTGTTGTATTCACTGAAAGTGACATTTAAAGCATAAACTGATGAACTGCAAATTGAAGATGAATATTGCATGAGTTGGGAAAACATTTTCAGAGAACGGAATACATTTTGAAACCGATTGCATACTATTGAATTAGTCACAATAAAGGTGGTATAGTGGTGGTTGGCAGAGAGTCATTTATTAAAAAAAAAAAAAAAAATAAAAGATCAGAGATCAGTGGATCCCCACAGTATGTGGTTTACTTTTTGAGCTAACCGTGTAGAAAATCTCACCTACCTATAAAGACTGTTTAAATTAGTTTTTAATGTGTATACAACAAATTACATGCTCTTAGGGGCCAGGGACTTTGATTTAAATGATAGGTGTAAAAATCTGTTGCTCAGCTACCACTTTTATACAAAATGAATCTGTAATTCTAGGCACTTACCATCTCTTGTCTGAGATGCATATAACAAGCAGTGAAGTAAAGAAGACTTAAAAACTCATTTGGAGTTTATAGTTACTTAAAGTATTGTCTAATCTGCTTTAATCTGTTCCTAATCTTGTTAATATTTCTGGAAAAACAAATAAGTTTGGGAGGATGTAGTTCCCTGAAATTAGTTTTTTTCCTATTTCCAGTAAAAAAAAATATTGAATATTTGTATGATAAATGAATCATTTAAAAACAGAGATGTCATTTCTGTGGATAGAAAAAAAAATAGTAATGAAATACTGAATATATTCTAGATTTTCTCATTCTGTCATTTAAAATTTTATATTCTTGAAGGATTTTCACTGTTCCTTCTTTCCTCCCTTTCTTCCTTTCTTCATTCCTCCCTCTCTCTCTCCCTCCTTTCCTTTTTTCCAGTTTTTGAACTATAAGAATTGCTTGGACCACACATTTTCTTTTTCCTCTATACCTTTGCTTCAGGATGTGATGCTTATGGAAACACACCAATTACCATGAAACACTTGACAGAGTCACTAGAATTGACAGCACTGATGCTAGGTAGTATATTGGAAATGACAGTCATTGACGTAGTACTGAAGTGTTTCTGTACATTACAATAAAATGTTATTTTGGGAGATATTGTCAAGTGCTTCCACCACAACATTTGTGCTTTTTTATTTTTATTGTGTTTGAATAGCCTCTCCAGTGCCTGTGAGTACTGCATTAGGGCATTCTGTTAGAAAATAAGTGTAGTGACTGAAATTGGAAAGGAAACTCTCAATAGAGCAGTGCTGTTTCTTTAACCACGGGGAGTGACATAAAAAAGGCTGAATACGAAACTCGATACATTTTTATGATCTGTCTTTTCTAGGAGCTGAAAGATCAAAGCTGTCAGAATGATTAACTTAAATAAGATGTGAGCATTTAAATAAAAGAACATATACTTTGTTACTGAATATTAATGTTAATGTGTCTGACTGGTCAAGAAAGGAATAGTTGAACAAAATAAAGGGTTTCAAATGTTTACCAACAACATGGTTACTGAAAAATAAATTCTCTAATATTCATGTCAGTTTTCTTAACTTCTGCTCTGACTCTGGACTGTAGTGATCAGGTGCTGTTCCATGCTGAGGTAAATGGTACATCAGAGCAACACTACACAGTTTTTTCAATAAATTTTGATGCAGAGTGATCTGCAAAGAATGTTCAGGATTGAGAATGTTCCTTTAGGGCAAAAGGCTTGGAATCATTGACTTTGAATGAATATAATCTGCAAAAGATTGTGCATCATTAGCACCCAGTTGTGCTGCTGACTTCAGAGAGACCATGCTTGCTTTTCTACCACATGATTTAGCAGTGCTTGACTGACCTTGCTCTAACATGCTGATGTTATGAGGATTTTTTTTCTTTTGTATTTTTTTTTAATGTACAGTGATTTTATAGTTCTATGGGTTTTACCTAAACAGGGCCTTAAAAGGAAGGATGAACTAAATGCCACCTCTTTCCAGCTAGTTGCATTACTACTTGCCAGGGTAGTAATTAGGATTATGTATTAGATTTCTCCCTATTTTAAAATCAATAGCCTAGCATAGTGAGAGCTTTGCTTTTTGTAACATTTAGTTGTGAGTTTTTTTTAAACAGGAGGTTTTGTCATTGACAATGTAGCAGAAGAATGGGCTACTTATCTTTATTTTTTTCCTTCCTCCTAATTTTTTATTAATAACTAAAAAAAAAAAAAAGTAGATTGTGTAGCTGTTGCACTTAACATCCACTTACTTCTGTCGAGTTATGAAGGGTGCTTTGGTGCACCTAATGGGCATGACAATTTTGTGAAGTCAATAAATTCTGAAATATAAAGCCACTTGAGTTAACATTTATAAATGTAAATGTGATGTTTTAACAACAGTACATAAAACTGACGGATCACACACTGTATCAAGTGATGCAGTGCTTCTTCAATCCGTTGCCATAAAGGCAAATTATTGCTGCAGGAGCATAGTAGTACTTAATTGTTTCAGGTGGCATCGTAAGTCTGACATGTCAAAACAACAGTGGTAATGTATCAGATTGAGAGAAGAATACAATGTCAAGAGAAAGCTGAGATTCAGAAAGGGAGGAGAAAATACTATTTTTGAAACTTAACAATGGCAGACAATACAATGCAGAGTTAAAATTAAAGAAAAGTCAAGCAAGGTGTATTAGGTCTGGCTGAGATGGAGTTAATTTCCCCCATAGCAGCCCTCATAGCACTGTGCTTTGTATTGGTAGCTAGAAAGGTGTTGATAACACACCAGTGTCTTGGTTACTGCTGAGCGGTGCTCGAATAACATCAAGGCTGTCTCTCCAACATTCCCCCCTCACCAGTAGGCTGCGGGTGGGCAAGATCTTGGGAGGGGACACAGCCAGGACAGCTGACCCAAACTGACAAAAGGGATATTCCATACCGTATGATGCCTGCTCAACAATAAAAGCTAAGAGAAAGGAGGAGAAGCAGGCTGGGGGCATTCGTTATGATGATGTTTGTCTTCCAGAGCAACCGCTACATGTACTGAAGCCCTGCTTCCTGGGAAGTGGCTGGACATTGCCTGCTGATGGGAAGTAGAGAATAAATCTTTTGTTTTCCTTTGCTTCCCTGTGCGGCCTTTGCTTTTGCTTTATTAAACTGCCTTTATCTTGATCCACGAGTTTTTTCCATCTTATTTTCTCCCTGCTCTGTCCTGCTGACGAGAGGAGTGACAGAGCGTCTTGGTGGGCACCTCGCCTCCAGACAAGGTCAACCCACCACACAAGGCTGTGAAGCTGCAATTTGGAAAGAAATCTGAACTATAAGAGCATCTGGAGTTAAATTTATATAAAGTTCTTCATCATAGCCTAACATGTTTAATTGATCACAACGTGAAAAATGTGCATGTGTGTATGCTGAAGCTTTTCATGCTTTGTCTCTGCTCATGTAAGCTTCTTACAAGTTTGAGAAAAATAGGTTGAGGTTTTTTGTTTGTAGGAAGGTATTTGCTTGACAGAATATACAAGTATGTTTGTTAGCACATTGGCTCACTCTCATTTAGAAGTAGTGTAATTGCAGATTTTAAATATTTTTTTTTTAATTTAAATATATCCTGGAAATAAACTTGACTAAGTTAAGGTCTCTCTTTTTAAACAATTTTAAAGTCATGTCCTTGACATACAGTATGCTTGGAGGGCATGCTGAACAGTACATGCATGTGCATTTGTGCATTGTGAGTGTGTGAAAAATCTGTTTGGGTTTATTTTGCAAAAGTCTGCAGGATTTGTGAAGTAGTTCTCCCACACTGCTAAGCAAGGTTAAAGCCTCAGATGGACTACTCTGTTGGTTTTAGACACTGCACTTTGTGGAAGATATGGATCAACTGTAAAGAGTCCCAGGGAGATCAAAGAGAATAATCCGAGGTTTAAAAAATATGGCATCATTACAAAACGTGAAATAACTGGGGATAGATAGAGAAGCCCAGGCATCAAGGTGGAAGAGAGGGCAAGGTTACGAATGGAGAGCTGAGTTTAGTGACAGTTTTTGGATGCATTTAAAACTGCTGCCAGCAGGCAGAAAAAGGAAACGAAACAGGTTATCTGTACCCATGTACAAGAACTAGTGAAATTAACACCACCAAGGAAGATTCGCATTAGACATAAACAGAATTTTCTAATGTCAGATACACTGACATTTACTGCTTTGGGAGGTTTTAGAATATTCATTACTGTAAGCTGTTTTCTCTGAGACAGACCAATATTGGTCAGAGATAAAGTAGAATAGTAGGTCATCTTTTGGCGAGGGGAAGGAAGGCTAAGGTAGACTATATGAGCTTATAGATGATCTCACCATTAAAATTCTTGTTGTAAGAGTAATGCTGAAGTCAGGAAAAAATGCTTTGTGACTGCTTGAAGCGTGTATTTTCTAGATTACTTATAGCTGAGAAGAAAACAATCAAATAAAATTGTGTATTTGTGAATGTTTTTCAAGTTAATTTTTAAAAAGTAATTATCAAAACATTGAGGATCATGGTTTGTAAAAGAAATGCCTGTTGTCCATACCTACGCTCTCCAGGCTTCCTTGTTAAAACAGGTTATGACTGGATGATTTCTCATAAAAGGTCAGTCATATAATTGTGTTGATGTAGTGGGTGGAAAAAGTATATGCTTTCCTTTCAATATGTTTTGAATTGAATTGCAGCACATAGGCTTGGGATTACGATCCACTAATATCTGGTTGTTTTGGTGCTGTGTTTTGTTTTTTTTCGTTGTTTTTCTTTTTCATTTTTGGAGGAAGCCAATGGGTAATGAGTGCATAGGAAAGTTTACTGAAGCTAATGTAGTTTTTTGGTACCTGAATTTATGCTAAGACTATTTTATGTATCGACTTGCCCAGAAAGTTGGGCAGATTTGGAACCTTAGTTTTTATTTTTCTATAATACTATTATATGTAAAATACAGATAAAAATGATATTGATTAAAACTTAACATAATATCTTGAAGAATGCTAGTGTGGCTCTTGTTTCTGTTCTTCATTAAAGAAAAAATACAAGGATGAGTGTATTGGGTTTGCGTGGCAACGTTTTGGTATCGGGGAGGCTACAGGGATGGCTCCTGTGAGAAGCTGCTAGAAGCTTCCCCTATGTCCGATAGAGCCAATGCCAGCCAGCTGCAAGATGGAACCACTGCTGGCCAAGGCCAAGCCCATCAGCAATGGTGGTAGTGCCTCTGTGATAAATTATTTAAGAAGGGGAAAAAAGCCTGCTGTGGAACAGCAGCCAGAGACAGGAGTGAGAATATATGAGAGAAATAACTGCAGACTTCAAGGTCAGTGAAGAAGGAGGGGGTGGAGGTGCTCCAGGCACCAGAGCAGAGATTCCCCTGTAGTCCGTGGTGAAGACCATGGTGAAGCAGGTTGTCTCCCTGCAGCCCATGAAGATTCACAGTGGAGCAGATATCCACCTGCAGTCCATGGAGGACACCATTCCGGAGCAGGTGGATGTGCCCAAAGGAGTCTGTGACCTCGTGGGAAGCCCGCGCTGGAGTAGGCTCCTGGCAGGACCTGTGGACCTGTGGAGAGAAGAGCCCATGCTGGAGCAGGTTGGCTGGTAGGACTTGTGACGCCATGGGGGACCCATTCTGAAGCAGTCTGTTCCTGAAGGATTGCACGCTGTGGAAGGGACCCACGCTGGAGCAGTTCATGAAGAACTGTAGCCTGTGGGAAGGACTCATGGTGGAAAAGTTCGTGGAGGACTGTCTCCCATAGGAGGGACCCCATGCTGGAGCAGGGGAACAGTGTGAGGAGTCCTGCCCCTGAGGAGGAAGGAGCAGCAGAGACAACATGTGATAAACTGACCACAACCCCCATGCCCCGTCCCCCTGCGCTGCTGGGGGGAGGAGGTAGAGAATTCAGGAGTAGAGCTAAGCCCCGAAAGAAGGGAAGCATGGCAGGAAAGGTGTTTTGAGATTTAGATTTTATTATTATCCTACTCTGATTTGATTGGTAATAAATTAAACTAATTTTCCCCACGTCAAGTCTGATTTGCCCATGATGGCAATTGCTGAGTGATCTCCTTGGTTTTGTCTTGACCCACGAGCCTTTCGTTATATTTTCTCTCCCCTGTCCAGCTGAGGAGGGGAGTGATGGAGGGGCTTTGGTGGGCATCTGGCATCCAGCCAAGGTCAGCCCACCACAGTGAGCTAAGGGATGCGCTTGGGGCATAGTAATATCCTTTTGACTCTCAATTCTAAGTTCTTTGGGTTTTTTTTGTAAAAGAGCAAGTTGAATATGTGGGAATTAGGAGTTAAGATGTGAAAGTGACAAATCTAATTACAAGCTGATTCAGAAAATCTCAGTGAAGGAAAATGACACTGCTATTTACATAATGTATTGGTTTTAGGGTTCTTTTTTATCCTTTATATACTTCATTATGGACAAGGGGAATAAGCTGAAGTTCTTTGAAACTAAGTCCCATTTATATGTTTTTCATGCAAAATTTGTATAAATGAACAGACTCATTCTATGACCTGAGTCTACTCTCCTGTGACTCATTCCACAAAAGCAAATGCACAAGGCTCCTCACTGCTTTGACATACATTACTGGCAAAAGAGGCCCATAAATATGTGTGATATTTGTTAATGATTGCAGGTAAACTGTTGGGTAAATTTGTGTTTGTTTGCTATAGGTATGACAGCACTTTCAGTGACCTCACTGAGCATACGTTAAATGAAGACTTAATTCAAATAACTCACTTTGGCTATGAGCATCAGTTGTGATCTGGATGCTTATGCACTTGGTAAGACCCTAATAAAATCTTAGTGAGCTGCTTAAAACTCTTTTTTATGTCTTACCTAATATCTAGAAAGATTTTGGGTTTTAGGGAGGAAGGCAGTGAGCTTCATCTGCTTTTCCTTATTCTGACAAACTATCATTTTTTTTCCTTTTTTTTTGTACCTTAACAGCCCAGCCAATTGGCTTTATCCACAGCAACCCAGAAGTACCTGAGCATAGCTTTTGCAAAAAATTTCAACAGTGAAGTCCTACCAACTCACAAGAGAAAAAGACAATTAGAAAACAGATTTCCTTCTCCTTCCCAAGGCTCAAGTTCAGTCCAACACCCTTCCTAGTCTGTTTCCCTTTTTTTTTGCCATGCATTATACTAATTTTTTCCCAATCCCTTCAGTGAGGTGACAGGCAGTGCAGGAGGCTGAGGTCATGGGGTGTAATACTTTGTCTGCCACTCGCTGCTTCTTGTCTTTCTCTGCCACCTCTTGCTGCTGCTGCATTTTCCTCTGCTCTGGCATGGGTCCTCTGTGGGCTGCAGTCCCTCAGGGGTGTCCCAGCCCTGGCAAGGGCCACCTTCAGGCTGCACTCCTTCCCAGGGTCCCTGCCCTGGTGTGAGTCACCTCTGGGCTGCACCTCCTCTATCGTGGAATGCCTCCTTCCACGAGCTCGTCTCCAGCCATGTCCTCAACAAAGTCCCGTCATGCACCTTCTCTGTTTTTCCTTCCACATCTCCTCTAACCCTCCCAAATGTTGCTCTCTCTCAAACATGCCTGCACGGAGGTGCCACATGCCCGGCTGCAGCTTTGGCAGGAGGCAGGCGGTTCACAGCAGTGCCAGAGCTGGCTGGAACTGTCTGTGATCAGATGGGGGCAGTTTCCAGCCCCACTGCTACACTGCCAGCTGTGCCCAGCACATTCCTCCTCAAGCTGCTGAGAAACATATTTAAGGATTGTTTGAACATACATCCATTATAAGCCTTACTTTTAACATCATCACAATCTTAATACACACGTTATAAACTCTGCCCTTCCTCCCAGACAGTGGGGATTTGGCGCTGTAACCGTGTGTACATATGCTCAGAGAAAACACCACCCCTCACCCCTGGGATCCAGGCTACAGGCATTCATGTCATACCAATCTCTCAGCGTGTATTCATTACAAAATTTAGACCTTGTCCCTGCAAAATGTGTAACTGAGAACATAATTATGAAGTATTTCTCCAAACTTCTTTCCCTCTCTGTCAGGACCCTGAGGGCACTAATAGACCTTAACAGTCCTGACCAGCCTCAGCTGGGGCCTCCCACCCACATGCCCTGCCCAGGGGCCCAGGAGTCCTATTTAAGGTCAGCTGTGGTGTAATTCTGATTCTAGCTCACTCACAACCATGTTTATGCCCAGTCAGAAACTCTGCTGATTGTGACCCTGACCTCAGACCTGTCTTGTTACATGGACTTGCTGAGTGATCACTGGGCTGCGTCTGACCCCAGTTACACTTACCAGACCTGATCCCGAATGTGACCCTTGGCTTGACTTCCCACTGTACTGCCATGACCTTGCTTGGTCATCTGGGCTTTTGGTTGAACCTGGCTACCATGTCTGGCTCTGCCTTGCTTACCTCACTCAGGTACTGTGGGATGGGGCCCTGCCCTGCTGGCTGTGTTATCACCTTCTGCTCCCAGCTTCATTTGTACTTTCTGACTGTGTCATATTGTTCCATAGATATTGCACTGTCTGACTGTATTATGGCTTTCTGAGACAACTTCAAGTTGCATTTGCTGCTCCAGTAGGAAGTATGTTTCCTTCCAGAATGTCCAGCAGTTTTCCTGGGCCCACATGGCTAAAAATAGCTTTCCTTTATGTTCCCATCCCAAGTCTATGCTGGTAAGTCAGGCTAGCTGGTCAGCCTTTTTAATGGGCTTCTCTTCTTGAGTTCCATTTGCGTTTGGGATATACACATTAACATGACTTATTGAAGTAGGTGTCTTCTGAGCAGCTGTTGTATTATTTTCCATTGTTCTGCTGCCCAAAAAGCTTTTCCTCTCTGCTGCCTCTGTCACGGTTTAAAGCTGGGCTGGCGATTAAACCTGCGGCAGGATCCATCGGTGAACAGGGCATACTGCTTCTCATCCTCTGGTAGTTCAGCCTGTTACCATGATTCCAGTGTTTGAGCCATTTTCCTACTGTATTCACCACCACCCAGATGTCACTACAGACATAGTCAGGGCAACTGATGCTCTTGAGCATGTTTAAAGGTTATTTTCAAGATCATTACTTCTGCGAACTGGCTGAAGTGTCCAGGCCCTTTGCAGGTGCCAGCTTCCCCTCTGGAAGGGTTCTAAGCAGTAGCTTGTCACCTCCTGTTTCCTGCTTTGATTTTACAGGATCTGTCAGTAGACAAACTTCATTTGTTTTCACCATTTAATTTATCATATGCTGGGGCTTCAATAGCCCAAGGAGGTTGATCTTCCTCGTATTGTTGATCTCTTGGCCACTGATTAATAGGATCACCTGCTCTGGCACTTCAACCAATACATGTTTCTGTCCATCTTGCCATTACATATTTAAAGCCTGTATTTTTTGAGTGGGCCCTCTTACTTTGGAGCATTTAATAACAAATCTAACACTGAAATAAGTACTGATTACCTACTGCATTTTATTTAGTACTTTGGTTCTGATCCTCTAACCAATACATCACCAGTATAGTAGAAAGGTTCTATGGAAACCTGTTGCTTTGAAGTTTGTTGGATGATGCCATTGCAGGTAGAAGGGCTATATTCTTGGCCCTAGAGCAGACACTTCCAGGTGTATTATCTTCATCCATACTGCTAGTTTTGTGCTGTTCTTCCAGCATGCTACCTCCACTAAGGTAGGTATAGATCTCTCCTTGATCAACGGGGAGTCCCCACAAGTTACCTGTGATACCAGAGGGGTGTTAGTAGCTGTGCCCAGGCGTCAGAGCTTTTGGGCCCCAATATTAGTGATCACCACCTTTGGGGTCTCTCTTCACTGTCCTGAAAACACATAGCAGCTGCACAAGCAGCTCCAGTCTATTACTCCCTTTTTCTCCTTTCCTTCCATGGGTGTATTTCATCCTTGCAGAACTGGATGTCCTGTTGACTTGTTCCTCCAGCCTGTCTCATTCCCTCTGCATGGTATTTCTTCCTGTAAGTATGTGCGTTTTCCTCCAAATGGGTATCATCTGCAAATGTGACAACAGTAGACTCCATTGCCTCCTCCCAGGGCAGACCTCTGTGTTACTCCACTTCTTGCTGATCTCCAGGTAGAGTATAAGCCATTAACTACTATCCTCAGAGCCTGATTTGTCCAACCATATTTTTACTGATCAGGTTGTCCACCTGTTCAGGTTGTAATGTCCCAACTTGCGTCTACTGCCCCTAAATCACCTGCTACATTTAGCAACGAACCCCTATTTTCCCTGTTCAGCCTTTGAACACTGATGTAGTGGTAGAAGCTCTTCTTGTTGCCCCTGATGTCTTCAATTCCCTCTTTGGTAGTGAGGAATAAAATTCTAATGGTTTGGAAATTTGGTTCAATGAGTGGCACATGGCATGAAAGAATGTTATAGTTAGTCATTGAGAAAAGCTATTCAACAATAACAATATGACAGTTCCTAAAACTGGGTTCATAATGAGAACTACATCTGTTGTCATCACTTAAGTGCTACAAGCCATAAATGTTCCTTTCTTAAAACTTCAAGGGAGTAATTACAATTTTTTTTATGAGCCCATTAGTATTACATGGGTGAGAAAAAACAGGTTTTCTATGGTTCACATAGTCAGAAAACTGTTGTGAGTATATTTTTTACTAAAAACTTTTCTAGAGACAAAAGTGACTGAGAAAAGGTATTTTCTGTAGACTCACATTTTTTGATATCATGTTCTAAAGCTGAGTGAAAACTTACCAGCAACACAGGAATAGATAGAAAATTCAAGTTATGACAAATAAGACTTCTTGTCAAAATTTGACATTTCAACTGAGTTTTCAGTCATGTTTTTGTTCTTCAACATTGTTGGGTTGGTATTACCTCCTCTTCCCCCTTCTTTCTTCTCCCATGGACTTTTTTCCACGCTCCTGCACAAAATCAGAGATGTAGGATTTCAGAGCTCCAAACAGTAGCCCAGCTGAAGAGAATTTACATCAGGTACTTATTAAATCAGTAACTAGAACCCCTTGTATCTCTATTCACACTTTTTATATACTGGTTGAAACTACAGGCTATTGTGCTCAGTCTCTGGCTTAATATGTGTTTAACAATGCCAAGTGAAACAAATTCATCAGTGGAAACTGGAGAAACTGCATTGATTTCACATAATCATAACCCAGTGGTTGAGCATACTTCTGTGGAAGATGAGGTAGAGTTTCAAATTCTCATCAAAGAAAGAAATGGAATTCCAGCCTTCCATAATCTGTGCCAAGTATATTACAAGGCTTGATGGTGGCAGAGGGCTCACTATCTTTTCTGGAATTACAACTAGGAGGATGAATGGGGAAAATTCTTACTGATTTCAAAGAATATTTTTAGTTATAAATACTGTGTCTGGAGTCCAAATGTTGAATTTGAGGGGTTGTAGTTCTAGTGGCTAAGTATTATATAAGAACATTAATAGGTGAACATGAACGTCTTTTTTTATAAGACAGCTTCTAAGACTTATTTCCTATAATATAAAGTTAAAGAAACTTTTCAAAACCAGTTGTTTTTTCTGACCCACAAATATACATTCTTCTGCTGCCTTCATCTGCCATCTTGTGGTATGTTGGCTTAATCTCAAGTGTATAGAAATGCACGTACGTTGTTTATTCTGTTTTATAAAATTTTCCTCCCTCACATTAGTAATTACCAGAGTGATAAATGCCAATTTTAGTTTTGTGAGCTAGTGTGTACAGTAAATGAATTTTCATGCACTATTTTCTTTTTCGTATTGGGAAAATAAAGACTGAAAAATCAACCAATTGCAAAGTAGTTCTTGTTGAACATATTTCTGTTTTACTAGAAATCGTATATATTAAAAAGACTTTTGGACTTTATATTATGCTCATATGTCTAAATAAATTAACACTTTTCAATTCAATAAAAACCCAATAATTTTTATTGAAGTTTTCGAAAACAGTTACTGGTAAAACCAGTAGAAAGGCATTGTGAACACATGTAAGCTTAAAAGTAGATCATTCTCTCTCCCTGAGTTGTTTGTAAGATCCAGGTGCATTTATAGAAGAGAATTTAGTTAATAACATCATTGCAGTGGCTCTGAGATATTGATGTAGTTGTTAATATCTGTCAAACTTATTATCCTATTCTTAGTACCAGGAATTTTCACAGGAAAGGACAGGGCAACTTCTGCCGGAGAACCAGGATGGAATAAGCTGTCACATGGAATGAGAAATTGTTTTTCTAACTCCATTAATATTTAGCCTCTGATAAATTAGAGATATGTTTATAAACTCCATTAGTATTTAGCCTCTGATAAGTTAGAGATGTTTATGTAAAATATATATTAAATATGCAGATGTATTCAAGAATCTGGTGGTGGGTTTTTTATTTTGATAAAGAATAATACAAGACAGTTTAAAATAGAAAGATGAAGGGAAAGATGTAAAAGCCTTTTTAAAACTTGCCTAATTAAGAGAGCCTTGATCCTGCAGTTGGTTTCAGGCGGAGTTCTGTTAATTTAATTAAAATTATGTGATGTTTATATCTTTTGCTAATTTGAATTTATCTAAACTACTCACCTAGCTGAACTTACAAGAGCTAACTTTACAGTTAAGAACAGCAGCTTTCTTTTCCTGGATCTGCCACGTGTATTGGTATATAGGACACATAAACTACATTGAAAAAATACTTGTGAAAATATGTAATCATTACATGTTTTTTATTCAGTCGCTTAGGCTAACCTTGAAAATAGTACTTAAAAGCATGTCACTGTGAGTTCTGTCTTATCTTTTCTCTATTTGGAAAGATACAAAAAGTTCTAACGTTTATTAACCAGTTTGGCTAAGTATAAAACATGATTACAACGCAACTTTTCAAATATTAGCACTGTCATTTAAAAATATATCTACGTACTAGCTGTGAACATACAGTGGAATTTATTTGAAAGGGTTTTTGAGTCCATTCTAGTCTGTATTCATACTGTTCAGTCTCCTGCTTTCTTGACAAAGAGATATATACAACAAGATTATCTCTGGTTGGTCTCTGAAAAGCAGTTTGGCTGACAGAGCTTGAAATCTAAGCATGTTCTTTCCCAAAATGTGGTCAAGCCAACAATGTAAGGCAACATGAGTTGAGCTTTAAAAACCCCGTACTTTATAAATATAGTCTAAAGCATGCAAAATCTCAATTATTAATTTTCAATAAGGAGATATTTTATTTCCAGAAGAGAGATTAAAAGGAATATTTTTTCCAACTCCTTTAACTATTCAAGTTAGCAGTGCATTTCTGTGAGTATTTAACAAAAGTCAATTCTGGCACTAGTAACAATAACATTTAGTATTGTGGTGTCATGTCACAGACTGAGAAATCCAAACTTTACTAGTCTGGATACTCAGTTTAGCTTGAGACCCGGGAGTTTAGCCTTGTTAAACAAATATCTTTTTGTAAATATTAGTAAAACTCAAAATTATTGGCCTTTGAATATTATGACAATTTTTTTCCAAAATACAAAACGGATTCATGAGACTTCTTACTGTTTTGATGTTTACAGGTCATCACTCCTGGGCTCTCCCCGCCAGTAACCACCTCCATTCTCATATGGATGTGAAGTCAATGGCAAGACTCCATTTGACTCCAGAAGGGCAAGGATTTCTTGTCTGGGCTCTATCCTCTGTGGAACAGGAACAAATTATTCACATGACTGGTTAAACATGATTGGCTGGCAATTAGTAATTTAAGGTCATGTTACCCACTTATGTTACAATGAGAAGATGAAGCTATCCCAGGTACTAGTCAGGCCCAGGTGTATGAACTGTTTCACGTCTCATACGCAAGATGGTGCAAATTGTCATAGCAATGATATTCAGGTATCCCTGACTAAAAGTACAAGAAAGATCAGATGGTTATGGCTCTGATGAATTCACTCTGATGTCTTGAAAGAATGTTTCTAGAAAAGATACCATTTTACTATGAAATAGACAAGGTATTGCTACTTGTAGGGTTTGTGATAGCTCTGTAAAAACATAAGAAGTCAACATAATTGAGATGGGCACAAAAAGTTACTAACGTAGAACTCTTTATTATACTCCTTTTTTTTTTTTACGTAAATTAATATTAAACACCTATGTAAAGCATGTATTTGGGCAATTTTCCATATAATTAGAACAGCTTAAGTTATTCTTGAATATATTTCTAGTATTCAGATGATTCGGAGATCCTACTTTTACTGCTGTAAATAAGTGATTTGCAATAATAAGTTAGGACTAACTGTATATTGTCGAAGAAGTCTTATTATTCAGTTGTTCATTGACTTGGGCATGGAGAGATAAGGGAAATATGATTTAGTCACAATAGTGACTCTGTTCCAGTGACATCAAATTTTTTCTTGATATGCTTCAGAAAGGACATTGAATCTTCTAGGTGAATAGAACTGTAAAATTGCAAGGATTTGTAGGGATGGGGGGATTTATTTAGTTTTGTCTTCTGTGTCTCCCTCTAGTATTACAAAACTTCAAAAGGCAACCACCTTAAAGGAGATTATATAAAGTAGCTTTATAGAAAAATCTTTTAAAATTGACAGAGCTTTTTTTAAAGTTGCTGAAGTTGGATATAATCTGTCAAATGCAGTCATAGGCAAGATTTTCCTTGAACATATCTTGAATATTTTAAATACCTTAAATGATGCAATATTTTACTACTTCTATGGTTTGCACAGAGAAACAAGGGTAAAGAGGCTTTCTAGGAAAATTAAATCTTGTCTATAAGTCTCTTTTACAATTTCAGTTTCAGTTTACTGAAGATACAAATGTATTCGAGGAGTTTCAGTGTAGTGTTAAAAATGTTTCAAAGCCTGTGCCCAGAAGGGAAAGTAGATTACAGTCATTCTGATATGGCATCTAATACAGCAAAAGACAAAGGAGAAGAAAAATCTGCAAGCAATCATTAAAACACTGCAGCAAAAAGCCCAAACTATACTAGTACTGCACTCAAGTTAATCTAAAAAAAATTATAATATGTGGTGAGAATTCATCTACTATTTTGTGCTACGATTGATGATAACGTCAGCATTTTACTAAGATAAGTAAAGAATGCTGCACTGGATTGAAACTGAAGTAGAAGCTAAACCAGACCAGACTTACCTGATTTATATTTGGCCGGGGGTGGGGGAGGTGTGGTGCGGGGCAGGAAACCCAACCCACAAAAATAACTGTTCGAACCTTTTTCTTTATTTTCATTTTGTTGGAAGTTCCATTTGAACTCTGACTTGAAATGTTGAAGAACTTGTTCTCTCAATTATCTGATAGCCAATATTTGCAGCATAGTTTCTGTTAACAAAGTTCAAAGATTTAGTATTAGTTCACAAGAAAATGTGTCTGCAACAATACTTTCTATTTCACTTGTATGTCCTCTAATGACTCTGTTATCTGGTACCTCAACCCAACGTGAGTTATCTGTTGAAGTTTCCATAGGATCCTGGAACTTCTGGCTTTAAATTGAATTTAATTTTTCTGCAGAAAAATACTAAATGAAAAGTACAATATCTGTAAAATTTGAGATCCTAGGGAATTACTGCAGTTCAGGTATCAACATCTCTCTAGGATGGAGAAGCATTCTAAAGCCAGGATAATTTGTGAGAAGTTGTGCAACTTCCAAGTTAGAAAAGAATGTATTTACTTGCTGTAATCCTGAAACAAAAAGTGTAACTAAAATCAAGACTTTATTTCTTCTTATGTTGTGCTATTCAAAGAAAGCCGTGGATTCCTGTAATAGCTATTTTTCTTTCCCTATGAAAATACTATCAAATTTCACATTTTTTTTAAAGGAAACTGCTACAAAAAGGTTTGTGTTGTGATGGTATATTTCTGCATCAGATGTGCAGTATCACTATGATGACTTAATTAGGTCAGTCAAAACAATGTTATCGAGGTTCTGAAAGATCCTGTGGAGTGATTTCTGACTTCCTGTTGCCTCTCCAAACTTGTGGAAAGATTGGAGCTTCATTATGAATCTCTTGACAATAAGTAACAATCATTACACTGGCAGCTTTCCAAGGCAACATGGAGAACTAGGACTTGTCACACTTCCAGGGTGTTGGAAGGTGCCAACTTAACTGTGATTCACTGCTGGTTGCTTTTACTATCACAGAATCCTTTAAGGTTTCAAGCCTTTGGGGAAATCTCACAGATTATGCTTGGCAAGATGTACAGTGTCAACTAATGCATCATGTAACAGGGTAGATGATAATTTGGTAAAAGCCAAGTTGTTTGGGTTTTTTTAATGCTTTGTTCTGAACCATTATTGTTCTACATTTTTTAAAAGTAATTAAGGGACTGGTTCTAATGAAACACCTTTAACAGTTTGTGTTCTGATTAAGAAACAATATGAGAATTCTAAATACTGATTATTTCCCCTCCTTTTCCCTCTAAGAAATTGCTAATAGTATTCATTGAATTAGCTATCTGAAAAACTGGGGCTCTACTGGGACCAGCATAACTTAAGAAAAATCATTGGGTAAAATAGCAGGACACTGAGGGGGTTTTATAGGTTGCTACAAGTTTTGTGTTTAGCAGAAATGGTTTCTTACCTCTTGTATCTGTTTATTGGATCATATTTGGCATACTGACAAAGATTTTGGTTCGAGGTGTATAGTATAAACCAGATGCCATATGGTTGCCTAAATTACTTTGGATTGATAGTTGCATAGCTGAGAACATAATTTACTGCTGTATGAATATTTTAGAAGTTGAAAAAAAATGTAGTGCATAGTTATAACAATAAATTCCGGTGAACTATTTGGCAAAGTTTGATTACAGAAGCTGACAGTAACTTCCTAAACATTTTTAATCTATGCCTTAATATGAAACATTATTAAATGGAACCTTCATTTAAAGCTATCGGGTTCCATAATCTGTGAGAAAGATTTAAGATTAAAAGGATAATTTTTATTCTATACTAGTCACTATAGAACATAGCTGGTCACTGTGGAATACTTCTCCATGAAGAAGGATGTAACAAAGCAAACTGTAAGTTGTTAGTTCTAAATATTTTGATTAATAATTGATTAATCAGAAGACAGCTGAAGTAACTAGCAATTTTTAAACCTGTTTAGCATTTTGGAAAGATAGATAAATTTTGTTGTTCTGTTGCCTGCTACTGACTTCTCAGTTGCTAACATTAAACAGTTCTTAGACATTGAAAGAGCTTTGAGAGACAAACCTTACAGAAGATCTGATATTATTTCAATCTGTCTTCCTAAATGTCACATGCTCATCTTGAAAACCCCCAAATCTGATTTCTTGCCACAAGAGACAGGTGATTTAGCATCACCAACTGTTATAATAAATATCTAAAGGGAGACATGAATGTGTCTGGGCATGACTGGGGCACCCCTATTTTTGTAGGTTCTCCTTTTATGACAAAGTGACCCGCTTAGTAGATGAGGGCAGGGCTGTGGATGTAGTCTATCTAGACTTCAGTAAGGCATTGGACACTGTCTCCCACAGCATCCTCCTAGACAAACTGGCTGCCCGGGGCTTGGATGGGTGGACTCTTCAATGGGTTAAAAACGGGCTGGATGGCCGAGCCCAGAGAGTGGTGGTGAGTGGGGCAAAGTCCAACTGGCAGCCGGTCACTAGCGCTGTTCCCCAGGGCTCAGTTCTGGGGCCGGTGCTGTTCAATATCTTTATACATGATCTAGACGTAGGGATTGAGTGCACCCTCAGGAAATTTGCAGATGACACCAAGCTGGGTGGGAGTGTCGATCTGCTGGAGAGTAGGAAGGCCCTACAGAGGGACCTGGACAGGTTAGATAGATGGGCCGAGACCAGCGCATGAGGTTCAACAAGAACAAGTGCTGGGTCTTACACTTCGGCCACAACAACCCCATGCAGTGCTACAGGCTGGGGGAAGAGTGGTTAGAAAGCGGCTCGGCGGAAAGAGACCTGGGGGTGCTGATCGACAGCCGGCTCAACATGAGCCAGCAGTGTGCCCAGGTGGCCAAGGCGGCCAACAGCTTCCTGGCCTCTATTAGGAATAGTGTAGCCAGCCAGTCTAGGGAAGTGATCGTCCCCCTGTACTCGGCACTGGTGAGGCCACACCTTGAATAGTGTCCAGTTCTGGGCCCTGCACTTCAAGAAAGATGTTGAGGTGTTGGAGCGAGTCCAGAGGAGGGTGACCAAGCTGGTGAAGGGTCTGGAGGGTCTGACCTATGAGGAATGGCTGATGGAGCTGGGGTCGTTTAGCCTGGAGAAGAGGAGGCTCCGAGGTGACCTTATTGCAGTCTACAACTACCCGAAGGGAGGTTGTAGTGAACTGGGAGTCAGCCTCTTCTCCCAGGCAACTAGTGATAGGACAAGAGGACATAGCTTCAAGCTTCGCCAGGGGAGGTTCAGGTTGGACATTAGGAAGAATTTCTTTACAGAAAGGGTCTTAGCCATTGGAACGGGCTGCCCAGGGAGGTGGTGGAGTCACCATCTCTGGATGTGTTTAAGAAAAGACTGGACATGGCACTTTGTGCCATGGTCTAGTTGACAGGGTGGTGTCAGGGCAATGGTTGGACTCGATGATCCCAGAGGTCTCTTCCAACATGATTGATTCTGTGATTCTGTAAAAAAAAAATTATAGATGCTGCATATGTTTTCTGGCATTAAGGCTTTCTCCCACGCTCTGTTATTTCCCACAGTAAAAATTCCTACATAAGCATTGGTGTGATAATCATATGTTCATGACAAAGTGACTGGGCTATGGTTGGAAGGCCTCCTGCACTTCAAGGAATATGACCAAAGCTGATAAAACTTTAGGCTTGGCCTGAAAAATTTCAAAGAGTGTTTGATACATAAAATAACTCTAAGAAGATCAGATAAAATGCAGAAAAGGAAGTAACCTGAGGAAATAGGTTAGTTGTCTGGATGACTGATTATTACCTCTACCTTAAGGGACAAGACTAATGCCCTGAACAGAAACCTGTTCAGCTGGGAAAGTCAAATAACTATGCTCTGAATTTGGAGTTCTCATTCCTTTTAGAAGGAAAAAGCAACTCTGTATTCCTCAGGTCAAATGTGGATTTTTGTTTAAGCCATCACGTGCGGAAATGGGAAAGACTGAGAAATACAGGCTGTCTGCCAGCAAAGGAAGACTGTGAACTAGACAGTAAGAAGAAAATGCAGCTTAGTTACAATCTTCAGATAAATGTAAAAATTAACATGTTGTTATCCATCAAAGTGAACAAGAGAATATTATGCTGTGTTTGTTAAGGTGATTTTTCATTATGGATTGATACAGAAAAGTTATGATTGGTTCAGAAGAAGCTGAAGTAAATGTCAATAATCTTGAGTTATAAAAAAACTGTTGCTTTTTATCAAGGTGTAAAATGTACAGCAGCATAACTTGGCCTTTCACCTATTTCTTCACTGCTGTACATGGGCTAAAATCTCTTCTGCTAAAAATCCTCCTCTTTTGTCTTAAAATATAATGTTGTGTTGAAAGAATTAGTATCTTTTTCAAACTAAGGAGAAAATGGTCATGACTGAGGGAATTGATGGATTAGTGTCACAGTTTTAAAGCTGGACTGGCTATTAAACCTGCGGCAGATGCTCTCTGTTATCCCCCTCCCTCCCCCCAGAGGGAAAGGGAAAGGGAAAAGGGAGAGAGACTTCTGGGTTGGAAAATTAAAACAGTTTTAATAAACTATAATAATGAAAAAGAGTATAATAACAATAATAGAAATAATCAAATATATACAAATATATATATAAAACCAAGATTGAGCTCCCCTGAAGTCAGCCACGTCACCACCGGCACTGCAGGGCAGGCTCCGGGAAGGCCCAGGCTGGGCCTAGCGACGGTCGAGAGCTGGATTCAGGAACGCACGGATCGGGATCGGGGGCAGCAGGAAAACAGATGGAGTCCTCCTTGGACACCGGCCATAGCAGAAAGAGAGCGAGACCCTCGTGATCCCCCCGCTTTATACTGAGAATGACGTGTATGGGATGGAATACCCTCGTTGGTCAATTTTGGGTCACCTGCCCTGTCCGCTCCCCCCTGCAGCTGCGACCCCCCTTCGGCTCTTCACTAGTAAGCAGTGAGGAATTCAGCAGTGACCTTGGTTTCTCTCAAGAACAAGTACAGCAAGAGCCTTTCTGCACAACATCCCTACCGTTGCCTCAGTGATAACTACAAACTTCGAGCGTTATCAGTCCTGGAAGCAGACACTGTCTGCAAAACATGCAGTTAGTTTCAGAAAGTGCAGTTACTTAGAGGAGACTTAGCTGAAAGTAAAAATCACTGAAAGGAAAATCGGCCTGGTTTAGGCCAAACCAGGACAATTAGCATGTCATGTTTCCATGTTTTATTACTAATTTGAACTTGATCAGCAATTCCATGCTTTCATTTAAATTGCGAAAGAATCATATAGATCTGTATTTGGAATCTGCTTTTGCACTTAAACTATCTTTAAGTTAGTGATAATAGGGACATCTAGTGAGATGAAATGAAACTAATTTTATTAAACTGGTATCCGTCCTAAACTGTGAAGTAGATACTTGGGTCATTATCAGCAGACAAACGTCTACCTGAGTCATGCTATCAAACTTTAATCTTAACCTTTTATGTTACTGTGCTGGTTTTGGCTGGGATAGAGTTAATTTTCTTCATAGTAGCTAGTATGGGGCTGTGTTTTGTCTTGGTGCTGAAAATAATGTTGATAATACAGAGGTGTTTTCGTTATTGCTGAGGTGTGCTTGCACAGAGTCAAGGTCTTTTCTCCTTCTCACACCACCCCACCAGCAAGTAGGCTGGGGATGCACAAGAAGCTGGGAGGGGACACAGTTGGGACAGCTGACCCCTACTGACCAAAGGGATATCCCATACCATATGATGTCGTGCTCAGCATATAAATCTGAGGGAAGAAGGAAGCAGGGGATGTTCAGAGTGATGGCGTTTGTCTTCCCAAGTAGCTGTGACGCATGATGGAGCCCTGCTTTCTTGGAGATGGCTGAACACCTGCCTGCTGATGGGAAGTAGTGAATGAATTCCTTGTTTTGCTTTGCTTGTGTGCACGGCTTTTGCTTTAATTATTAAACTGTCTTTATCTCAGCCCACGAGTTTTCTCACTTTCTCATTCTCTTCCCCACCCCACTGGGTGGTGGTAGGGGAAGTGGCCAAGTGGCTGGGTGGTGCTTAGTTGCTGACTGGGGTTAAACCAGGACAATTACTTTTATTGTCATCCTAACCTTGTGTTTGTTCTAACCAATGGGCTCTTAGTACGAGGATACTTAAACAGAGATAAGCAAGTTGTTAAGGCACCAACCCTTCAGGGATCTGTTTTAAGTCTCCTTACATTAGTCCATCTGTTTCTCCCAGCTGTAAACTTAGTGTTGGCATGGGCAACTTGTCCACTTTGTACCTGAATACCTAACAGTTGAGCTAGGGTTTAAGCCCATAGGACCTTTTGCTGAGCTAGAGGTTAGGCCCATAGGAAGAGTTTGCTTTACTCAGGAAGAAGCTTTAGCTCTGGTTTGATAGTTTCATGGGCTGCAGTTGTTATATAAGTAGAGATCGCGTGGCGTAATGTAGTTCTCTATTCTGCAGCCAGGATTGCGCTACAAATTCAGGTTAGACGTGTGGTTCAACTAGAGAACGTTGTTGCTGAAACATAGATGGACTCTAAATGAAGTAGATGGAAAAAAAAGAAGAAAAAGAAGCTGAAGATTTTCACCAGCATGACTCATTTGTTTATATTAGCAGAAAATGCTGGTAGGTGTCCTTGACTTTTGGGTAATATGAGCCTTTATACAGAAGATGACTATAAAGATATAGGGTTTGAATTGAAGGGGCCATCTAGACTAGCTTTTGGGTTGATGTTGAAACTTTCCTCCAGGATATGCTCACTTTTACACTTTAGTCCATGACTGGACTAAAGCTAAGCCCATAATTCATTTCAAGCTTAGTTTTTGTAGAGACTGGTTGAAAATTCTAGAGCCTGGACTGAGATGTCTGTTATGTCAGGCAGTCTGTTATGATTGCATCATGATGGGCCTGCCTCACAGCTGTCCTCACACTGAGGCTGCCGTAGATGTTCTTGCTAAGACTTAAGTCTAGAGTAAATCTGAGGCTGTGGCTGAGGTCAAGAGGAAGGATAGGGGAGGTAACAGAAATTGCCAGTGTAGTGTTGACTAGTATTCTGAATCTTTAGATATACAATACAAAAAAGTAACATTCAGTAACCTAAGGAAAAGATCTTTAATAACTGTATTTGTTGCTTAAATCAAGGTAAAGTTTTTCACTATTATACTGTTCATTTCATTTATAGAATAAAATTAATATGACAGCAGATCTTTCAAGATCTAACAAAGACTGCTTGTCCATTATGGGAACTCAAACAGAGTAAGGACTTTGGGGTTTGTAGATTATCTATATTTTTATAAATTATGAGTATCTTTGTCTACAAATCTCTCTTGCCTCTTGAAGTGGGTTGATATTTCAAAACATGGGTTAAGTGACTGAATTTTCTGAAGCAAGTTCTAAAATTAATTTTTGTCATCTGAACAGATAAAGACTGAGGAAGGAATAAAATCAATGCTTGACAGATTATGACTGTTTTGCAACAAAATGGATCTTGTTGACAAGAGTGAGGTTTGATAAAAAACATTCTTTAAATATGGTATAGATAGTCAACACAATGAATTACAGCTACAGAAGTTTGTCAGTTTAGTGGTGAACAGTTCCATATCTGTGCAGAGCTGATCACCATTCATCAAAATAATATTTCTGCAGCCTCACTGAAGATGCTGTACTAAAAGATCAGTCAGCATTCCCACCCTAACATCACTTTCCAAGAGCTTGGTGGATCACTATAAAAGTTTCTGGCTGGGCTTTATGTCAGTAAATAATCTCAGACTAGTGGCCTAAAGAAATTGTCTGCAACTTCATCGCAGACATCATCATCATTTGCTGGCATTTTCTGCGTCCGAAACCAGGCTTGAATTTGTCGGCCTCTCTGATTTTTCTGAAGTTAATATAGACACTGATAGTGGTGAGTGTGGTCTAGATGATGGTGACTTTCTCAATACTTTGCAAAAGGAGACTTCCTAAAGGGAACAGTCAGAATTTGACTTAACCTTCTTGAGAAACCTAACTTTTAAACTAAATTGGTATGACTTGTAAGGTGTTTTCCTCAAATTCATTCTGAATTAATTCAAATGACAGTTGTTACACTTACATCATGTTCAGTTCTAGAATTTCGTATTGTAGACCTTCTAATGCAGGTCATCTCAACCAGGCTTAAGGTTAGCTTTGGTCCAAAAATATTTCTACTTAAATTATTACATTAGATTCATTGAAACTTAGTAATAAATAGAGTCACCTGGCTTTTGGGAAGTTTTATTCATGCAGCTTTACAGTATCTCCAATAATATTAATTTTTAATGGAAATAATATTTGTAATTTTTATAACATTTTCCATCTCAAAGGAGCTAAACTACTTCATATACTTTATCTTATAAATGGTATGTCTTATCCACTAATGAAATTGTCTGACAATATAATACTAATAAAGACATGAGGTTTTTTTTCCCCCTTTTCAGTTTTTATGCTGCCAGTCATACTTCTTAGCAGGGGAATTAGATTTTCTGGAGGCACATGTATGTCTCTGTGTAGCATGACACCGATATTAACAGAAATATGTGAAAGGATAGTTGTGCTAATCAATCAGTAGGATATTGATTACCATAGAATAATATAAGAACACAAAGCACAGCAAGAATAATACAAATATTTGGTCATTATTACAGAAAAAGTTGGGGGAAGTAGTGTGATTTTTTTTTTGGGGGGTGGGGGAGGGTTGGGAGACTTCTGGAAGTGATAGATACAGGAATGACTGTTGAAAATGGAAGAATCCTCTAGACAATTGAGATGCTGTATGGCAAGGAGAGTGAAGGAACCAGTACAAACATTTAAGAATGCTTTTGCACTGATAGAGAAACTAGGAAGGATGTCATCTGTTTTAATCTTTTGTTTGGGTTTTTATTTTGCTAAAATAGCTGTAGGGGCTGAGAAAAAAAAAATACAAATTTTAACTTTGATCTTTCTCCTCCATCATGTTTCCCTTTTTTTTATTTTGTCTCCATTAAGAGCTATTTCCTCCCAATTGTTGTCTCCATTAAGAATTATTTCCATTGTTTCCCGTTCTCTCTTGGCCAATATTTTTGAAAGTTAACTAATGAATTTGAATGTTCTTGTTTTGGCACACCAAATTGAAGATTTCTGTATTTTGATTGATATGAGCATGGTGACTACATTCTACTCTTGCTTCTTTCCAACCTGTAATCAATCCGTACTTGCAGATGAAGAATTAGAAACCACAGGGTATGTCCCTATGAAACTAAAGTTGCAGAAGATCCAAAATATCCATGATGTCTGAGTTTTAAATGTTTATGCAAACAAGTCCAGATTTGGAGGAAAGACTCAAGAACTACTTTTAGGGAACATTTTAGGATGTTTTCTGTGATTTGACAACAGAAGATACACTGCACTAGACCTAACTTTTTCCCTTCTCAAGTAATACTGTTTTTAACACTTGCTTAGGTGAAATCCAGTGATAATCTCATTGCTTTTCAATTATGAAGAACATTTAAATATTTAATTTTAAGGAGTGATTAGTATTTTTCATTATTTTTAATGGTGACTTGCAACTCAGGTAGTTTAAACCATACAAACAAGTTTTATTTGCCTATTCTCATATCCCTGTAGTGAGTACTGTGGATATTTTGACATGTGGCAATAATGTATCATCATATTTAAGGTATATGTTTTTTCCTTGTATGTTTTCTGCTGTAGTAAGAAACTGGCAGGAATCAAAAGCATCACAAAACTCTCTTTCTGCATTATGTGCACTTTTTGAAGAAGAAATAAATCCTAGTCATCTTGATAATCAGTATGATAAAATATAACATAGTAGTATGTCAGTACTAGCTAAAAGCATTAACAGTTTAAAAAGATGTCAGCTACTCTTCCTCATACTTTTGAATTATAAACTTATGCCCTCATTCCTTATTCCCTTTTCTTCTCAGACTATTTCTGGAAAGGGAGAGGTTCATGTATAATGATGATTGTTAGAATGTATTGTGAATGCTATATATCTCACATCTATAGCTTATGGGATACCTAGGATAAATCAGTGATCTTTGCCAATACATGTCAGACAAACATACATATGTACATATGTATTCAGAGTCGTATCTAAAAATACTAGAGGAAGCAAGCAAGGAAACGAAAACCTAAGGAATCCAGCTCATATATTAACCTTACCCATAGTGAGCCGTAACCACAGAAATCAGGAACATTGCTCAATATTGTCATGACAGCTAATGCAAAGGTAAGTTCTTATTTGTGTGCTCACATGGATTTTGAAGGTGGCTACTGACTCCTCCCTCAGCAAATTTACCTGTTTCTTCAACACTAACTGATCAAAAGATGTCCTTAAATTAGTAAGGTATCACTTAGTTCTTTTCGTATGAAACATGATGTTATTGGAAATACAGACAGCCTTTGTACGAATTTGCAATGTTGACATTTCTCTGAGGCAAGAAATTTGCTGATTACTAGTGTAGGCATAGTATAAAACCAGTATAATTAAATGTTATTTTTGTGTATGGTAAAGACATATCTGCTTTAAGTAGCAGCAGTGGCCATTCCAGATGCACAACAAAATTTACAGCAATGTATATGCACTGAGTTTTTGTGGAGAGTTACAAATAAAACTGTATAGGATATATTTTCTGAAAGCTATTTAAGCTTATTCTATTGCCAAAGATAGTCATTTAGTCATTGCTTTGCATAAAACATTTGGGGGGGGGGGATGGGAAGGAGGTTGCATGATTTTCAAATGAGCACATGATAAACACAGGACAACGAACTAGAATACTTAGCATAAGATGAAATGTTTATTTGGGCTATGGTAGCTCTCACATGACTAGCTTTTAATATTTTCAGATTTGTTTATGTATATTATAGTTTTGCTTTTAATGCTTTCATATCATAAACAGATGTACACCATATATAATCCTTTGCCAATAAAAAATTCTGGAAACTGTTTCTAATATTGAAGACCACAAGAGATTTCTCCTTTCTCTTCTCTGCCCCCCACAAATAGCTAATATAGAAAGAAACAATTTTTCATGTAGTTTTTCCAAATGCAGCTGTAGCTTTCCTCCTGACTGTAATGTCTTTGGGGCAGGTTATTAATATATGTATGATGAAAGGTGAAACATGTCCTTTCTCTTTATGGTCTTGGTATCATAAATTACTACTTAATTACAGAATAAAAAGCACTATACATTTAGAAACCGCTGAAGGTTTTTTGTTAGTGGTTGGTTGGGTTTTTTTGAGCTCTTCCAGAAGAGGTGAATTATACACAGCCTTCTAGTCAGTGATTGTGAATGAAGAAGGTTTGTGAGGGAGACTAGTTGTAGGGTGTGAAGGACATAGTGACCTCTGTACCAAATGCCCTTGTCAAGTCTCCTTTGAACAGTGTGTGCTGGATTTCAAAAAGGATGCCCATGTGGTAGAAGAGTGAGATAACTACTGCTGTACTATGGAAAAACATTGAGAACTAAACATGTGCCTTGACTGCTTTTTCCCCTATTGCCAATTAATTGTAGCTTCCTCTTATTAGAGCAGCTCTCATGCAATACTGAGACAGTGTTGTGGCCCTTATTGTTATGAATTACATTAAACTTAGCAAGACTGACTTAATTTCTAAAGTTTTGAAAGCTTGTTCTGATAAATGTTTCGTTCTTAGAATTCAACGAAGAAAAATATAAATTATTAAAAACTTAAGGGACTTTTTCCTCAGAGTCCATAACTGAGAATGTGGTGATTTTAGAACATATTCTTCTGGCAATCAGTGTCACAACACAATTTGCTTCAATCACATTTATGGATCAAGCAATTAGGTGGTGTGTTAACTTCTCTGGATCCATGAGACAGAGCAGATAGACCTGAGCTGTTTTCATTTATCTGTTAGTTTCTCTAATTTAGGCAGAGCTCATCAAATGCATATGACCTGTTGTTTAAAAAGCTGTACTATCCCACTATTGCATAGAGGCCACACATCGTTGGGACCATAGGAAACATGCCATTTAGAAGTTGCAGTGATAGTTATCAGCCTCAGTGTAGCAGTTCCTTGGAAGTTTCCTGTGTTTCCAGAAAGAAGTGTCGTGCAAAAGCTAATATAACGAAAGGCAGAGAAGAGGTGCATGTAGCAATTTTTTCATGTATATTCATTAACAAGCTTAATACTTTAGTGAAAAATATAATGCTCTGAACAATTACCATAATTCCTAAACAAAATATTACAGTAGTAGGTTTCCCTGTGAATTGTTTTTTGTCTTATTACCAAGGTTTTTTTTTAAAGTATGACTACTTCTGTTCCACATTATTCTGGTTTTGGCTGCAATAGAGGTAATTTTCTTCATAGTAGCTAGTATCAGGCTATTTTGGATTTGTGCTGGAAACAGTGTTGATAATACAGGGATATTTTCACTGTTGCTGAGCAGTGCTTACACAGAGTCAAGGTCTTTTCTGCTGCTCACACCACCCCACCAGCGAGTAGGCTGGGGGTGCACGAGAAGTTGGGAGGGGACACAGTTGGGACAGCTGACCCCAACTGACCAAAGGGATACCCCATACCATATGATGTCATGCTCAGTATATAAATCTGAGGGAAGAAGAAAGCGGGGGATGTTCAGAGTGATGGCGTGTAACTGTTATGCGTGATGGAGCCCTGCTTTCTTGGAGATGGCTGAACACCTGCCTGCTGATGGGAAGTAGTGAATGAATTCCTTGTTTTGCTTTGCTTGTGTGCGTGGCTTTTGCTTTAATTATTAAACTGTCTTTATCTCAACCCATGCGTTTTCTCACTTTTACTCTTCAGATTCTCTCCCCCATCCCACCAGGAAGAGTGAGTGAGAGGGTGTGTAGTGCTCAGTTGCCAGCTGGGGTTAAACCAGAACACACATGTGTACACCTTTCTTCCCAGACTTTACTCCAAAAGTATTAATGTTTTTATGTAACACTTCTAGTATGACTGAGCTGTTACTGCCACTTTTGCACTTAAAAATCACCTGAGGTGTGGTGAATGGTGTACTTGTTTTCTATTTACTATTGAGTAATTAGCATTCAAGTCCATCTTATTCAATTAAAATACTACTGTGAATATTCTCCTGTGGTTTTTCTTAGCTCCTGGGTGTTACCATTTTTAATTCAAAATTCAAGATTTAAAGAAAATAAATAGGTGAAGAAAATGGATACAGTGAAATAAACAGAAAGAAGTTAGCTGTTTAAGCCATAAGATGCTAGGACTTTTAATACTTTTCTGTAGTTTCCAAAAGACTTAACATGCTGCAACATTGATACTACTGAGCAATTTAATTGTGTCATTGGACTGTGCAGGTAATTTGTAACTAAGTGTGACCATTAAGCACTCAGTGTGAATTAAAGAGACAGTATTTGGAACGAGGATGACGTCAGTCTAATAGGTTTAGTTCTGATAGCCTGCTTGTCTTTCTGCACACATAATCGTCTGTGTACTGCCTGTCAAAGTGGCAGGGCTAATGTCATTAGTTTCTTCATCTTGCGCATGTCAGGTAGAAAGGTAATTTTAGTTGTGAGAAGAAACAGCCAAGTGTGTCTTTTTTTTTTACTGCCCTTGACTTTTGAGATCACCTTGTGCTCTTTAACAGCATTAAGTGCCAAGTGGGAGGGCACAGGCTGGACAAAGGACATGGTTGGTTTTCTGCAGCGTGTGGGTCATGACCCTGGCTAATGATGTGAGGAAGTTGTCTATGCAGTTATGTAACGCTAGGTTGGCTGATCAAGATAGCAAGCAGTGCACAAAGCTGAGACTAGACTATGAAACCAAACAACTCTTTGCTAGTCATGTAAAAGCTAGGTAGCAACTAGGGAGACTTGACTTACCATCCTAACTCTGTGAACTACATTAGGAAACCTAGGAAAAGATTTTATCTTTCTTTTTTAAATATGTATAGGCAGCAGGGGACATACATGTGGTTCAGGCATAGATTCATCAACTGAGGCATTCAACATAGGAGATTAGTCACCCTAGGTTTTCCTCTGGTCAATGAAGTGATCTGTGTACTGCCAGACTGAGAGCTATGGTGGGTGAATTGCTCTCTTCAGGTATTCTCTTGACTGGTTCTGAAGTCTTAGGCAGGTTGGTTAGATGCCTTAAACTAATCCAGACTCTTAAGTACAAGCTCAAGCTTTCGTTTTAAATAAATCATGTTCATTTTTTGCTATGGCTAAAACAGCTGTTTGCAAGGCAGAGGTAAACAAGATAAACTATGTTTAAAGTCTTCAGTAGTAATAGTTATAAAATATTTTAATAAATTATGAAGACAAAAATCAGATGGATGACAAATGAACAAACTTATTTTCGGACTTGCCAGGAAGCTGTGTGGAAAGTTATACAAGTTAGAACAACTGAGATCATCTTGTTTCTGCAACCTTCAAGGGGATCCATAAAGAACCACATATATGCAGTCAAAAATATTTCTATAAAGTTGTTTTTTTAAGAAATGGAAATAAAAAAAAAATCTACCTATTGCTTTTAGAAGGACAAGATAGCCAGATTACCAATTGTTTTAAATATTCTAAAATGGACTATGATAAAGAGTTCAATTCTTACCAGTCTTGGGTAGTCTAGAGAGCAGAAACCATGAACTCCAGATTTTCCTCAGAACTTCCAGGAGGAAGTGAGCTTTGACTGGAACAGCAAAGGTAGATGTGAATAGCAAAGAAAAGTCAACCACCAGGTTGTTCTGAGGCAAGGCGAAAAAGAGAGGAAGGAGGCTGGCCAAGGATGTCAAAGTTTGAGGCATGAGCAAAGGACAGCATGAGTTTGTCAGAATTGCAGTTCCAATTTAACACCAAAAAAAAAACACATAAGCTGGTGACTCTAAGAGATAAAAGCAGACATCTGACTGACTATTTTTAGTAGTATTTTTTAATAGGTTATAACAAGTGCTATGCGTCTATGGGAATTTAGCGTAGCCAGATTTAGGTAACTGTGTGTTGCCTCTACAGATGCTCTGAAGCAGTAGGGCACATTTTTTTTTTGCATAGGAGTTAATCAGATGCAGAAATACATGCATGTCCCTCTTATGAAAGTTTTTTTTCAGAAAAAATCTATGAATTATTTTGTATTGCAGAGTTTATAGGAATGCATCATCATGGTTCAAATCTTGCAATCTTGCAAATGTATGTCATTGGTATGAATCCACACTAATGGTAATGTATTATTAGATTTGTAACATCAATTTTTTTACATCCTTCAATACTACTTTTTTAACTCGTGCTTTTATTTATAATGTAAATTTAATTTAGCTTTAAAAAAAGTATTAATTTATTGCAAAAGTCCTCAAAATATCCATAAAACCTTTCAGAACTGTTTCTCCCTTTCACAACTATCACCACATTCACTTTTGAAGGTCAAAGATACTTTCAGTACTTTTACAGGCCAGATGGTAATGCTTTCACATTTGTACCTCAGACTTTCACACTGTGCCTCATTCCCATTGAAATTAGAAGGAACAGGGCATCTTGGCATGAGTTCATAGTGTGTTCGTAAGGCACATATTAGAGAACAGAGATTGTTCTCTCTTCACATTAGTAATATCATTCCTATTTGTTTTGGTGTCTGTGCCAAAATACTGTGTTTCCTTTAGAGTAGATTCCAAGCAGCTGTCTTTTGCCTTTTCAAACGGGAATAAGAGGAGCATGGAGAGAGAGCTTGGTATAACTCTTTAGCTTTATGTCACATTCAAAACTTAGTTTCAAAGATATTTTATTACTCAAATGTTTAGGCTGATACATCTTTGGACTAAGTCCAAATAATTAAATTGTGTCCTAACTTTTGGCATTTCTGAGACTTTTTCATATTCTTATTCTTATGGTAGAATTTGTATTTCAAAGTTTCACTAAAATGAGAAAATACTAGCATTTGAATGGATTTTATTTATTTACTTATTTATTTTGCAACTTTTTAGCTGCGTTTGCTGTGAGGCATAGCTGTAATACCAATGGTAATTTTAATATTTTCCTGCTTTCAGTCCTTGAAGTATAACAAAGCCAGGAGTGCAAAATTTACTGTGGTGAAAGCATCTCAGAAATACACAAATTAAATGCTTTAAAATTAACATCTGTGGAAATGCAGTTAATAATTGATCACTAATATTTCCAGTCTCATTTGACTGCATTTTGGTATATATTTTAAACAGACATTCAGTTTTATTATTCTAGATGAGAATTCAATGAAGCTACAAGACTTTGAAATATCTTGTTTTAATAAGTCACGTTTTACCATTTACCATTAGCATTCCATATTTTGTGGGACATTTTTATCAAGTTCTTTAAAAATCAGTTTGATTCTTCCACTTTTCAACTGCTGAGACTCTTCATAAATCAATAGTTGCACTGGTATTTTGTGGAAATCAGCATGATTCCAGGTATGATTCAGACCCAGCATTGATCTTTATTGGCCTCAGGTGCCTTCCCCTGGCTGCAGGTTCCAGGTGCCCTCTCCCTGAACCGAAGGCATCCTGCAATTCCATGTGATTCTCACCATGCTCAGCAACTCAGAGAAGGAGATCTTGTTCAGCTGATAAAAGTCAAACTAGGCAGCATCCTTCTTTGCTTACCACCCTCCCTGTTCTTGCCAAAATGTACATTAACTTAACAAACAAAACACAGTGAGTTCTGCCCACTCTGCAGGAACTTTTTAGAGATTCCTAACTTTGACTGAGTTGGCTCAAAGCAACAGCAGAGGACGAATGAGAGTGCAGATCCCCATACTTTCCTGGATAGGAAATCAAGACTGAACTACTTATCTTTAAAGAAAAAGCCTGAACCAGGTCCAAGTCAAACCACTGCCTAACATTGTTTCCTGTTACACACTGAATGTCATTTTAAAAAGCTCTGAATTCTACTTTACCTGGGACTTGACTTATTTGTATTAGAGTATCCATTTGATCATTCATACAGGCATTTACTTGTGGTTTGGTTTTGTCTTGTTTTATTTACTAGGTCTTTAGAAAGTAATGATAGGGTACCTTTTAATAAATATGGTTCTTATCAGCATCTTGTAAAAGTTCTACCTGCAGGTTGATAAGCTGTGATACAGAATTGTTAATGTTAGTGGAGGTCTACCTTATGCTGGTATTTGGTATTGTCTGTGCTAGGGTGGACTTATAGGACTCGTGCAAGCTAAATAAATTTCTAGGAGTCTGCAAATACTGTATAAGTTAGGGAAAGCATTTTCAGATATTCTTGCCATTTTTTAACATTTTAAAAAATATTTGTTGAAAACTTGTGTGACCATGTGTTCAAGCCTTATTTTAACTCAATCTTGAGTTTTCACTAAGATTTAGGAGTATAGTGGATTAACAGATGTATTTTACTATTAATGCTAGGTTATCCAACAATCCCAAAAGAGTTAACCGTTACGGCCATGAATCTTGTGAAAAGCCTATGCCTTTCTGTGCCTAAATCTAAAAGTGTTGTCTGACACTGAGAAAGTTTTGATTTAAAATTCCTTGCTGAATCTATTAGAAAGTAACCCAAGTTGGATCCATCTATAGCCATATGTATTTTTATTCTAATTGTTCTGAAAGGTTTTTTTTTAACCTCCAGATAAAATGTAGCTATAACAGGTTGCATATTCAGGGACTGAGAAGCTATGTTTTTAATACTTTGAGTTTGATGCCAATGTAGTAACAGACAACATTCTAATGGTTTGTTACTCTGATTATCTGTCTATCTAACGTAACAACTTGCATATAAAACTTATGAAATTACTGATGCTTTTAATGTAATGTGCTTAAAAATATATGAAAGTATATTAGCATTTCTCTAAATGCTTCATTCTGTGGGTAATGAAATTACATTTCAAAACTACAAAATACTCCACAAAACAGAATTTTTACTTTCCCAGTGAGTCCTCAGTTAAAGGTCAAAATTGATTGAATACATATGAAGGCCTAGTTTTTATGTTAATCATTTCTCTAATAGAAGTGCTCATTATGATGGCAGTAATGGTTTATGTACAAGCTTGTGTGTGCCTACGTGTGCAAATACATTCATTGCAAACATTTCTATTTTATTTTTATTCTTACACAGCTGTTACTACATAAATTTCTGCTACGGTAATGAAAGATAAGTCGCTGCCAAGTCAGCCTGGATCTGAAATGGTAAATTAGGCCCCTAAGGAATCACAGAATAACCACTTTAATTTTCAGAATTTCTATGGAAAGATATATAGCAGCGTTCCTAGATCATATCCCAATGCTTTGTAATGCCACAGTGATCAACTAGAGATAGCCATCCCATGGAATATAAAATAATTTAAATTTGTTTGACTTCCAAAGTATTTAAAACTACAATAGAGATAGAAATTACAAAAGAAATGTTTGTGGTTATGTTTGGGATCATGCTGGTTAGCCACCTGCTAACCAATCTACACCTCTTTAGTTGAAATATTTTCTTCTCCAGTAAAGTATATGTTAAGCCTGAGGGCTTATCTGTATTTACCTTTGTTAGGTTATAACTTTGCTATACGCTGCACTCAGCTGTGGGAAAGAGAAATTGTTCTGCAGTGTAGTCCGTCTGCCCTTGTGGTAACTCAGTGACTATGTAAGAGCCATCTAGGGAGTAGCAACTACTCATATTTATTTTATAATAATATTTTATTCACACTCTTGTCTTTGTTAAATGTGAACATTTAAAAAATGTTAACAAAGGTTTTTAACTTTTTCATCTTAAACGTTTAGTGTTCTTTTTATAGAATTTGAGGTTAACATAACCAGCCTCAGAAGTTTCATATTTGCATAAGGCCAAGTGGTTTAGCATATCCTTTTTGTATATCCTTCAAATTAAAAATATATCATCAATTCTGTCAACATAAAAGACTTAATGGCTGCCTATGAGATATGCAATTATCTAATCACAAATGTCTTGTGCAAAGAATAGGTGCAAAAAAAGTTTGTAAGCTATTGTAATATTATGTTGCTGATTTTTTTTTTAGCATCACATAAACTTAGCTCTTTAATGCTTGGATTAATAAATCTGTTTCTGAGATATTTTTACATTTTTTTCTCCCCAGTATTAGGTGAGTAGGTAGTTCATAGAGAAATGCTTAAGATTTTTCACCACAGCAAGGGTATAGTGGATGCTTAATAAATATTTAAAAGCTCCATCTGCCAGAGTAAACTGGCACAGGCAGAGCTTCCATGTCCTTTGGAGGTATTTAGCCCAACATATTCCACAGTAAGTCACTGTTCTAGGAAGGCATATCCTGGCTCTATATGGGAATAAACTGAGTTTTGTAAGGCAATCAGTTACGAATTACATGCTGCTTTGGCAATAAGGTCTTCATAGAGAACACCTTTCTTCGTAGTATGAATAAAGCAGCAAAGATGAAACAAATTAATTCTTTTTTCTCTGGTTCTCTTGGTGTAAGAAAATGTTGCCTGTGTAGTTAGCAGAGCAAATTATGGTGATGGGGTTAATTCCATCCAGGAATGAAATCTAAGGTTTCTGGAGAACGTTAAGCATATGAAGTAAATAACATGGCACAACAGCTTCTTGAGAAATATCTTACTGTGATATATCTAGCTCTAAAAAATGATGGCTATATTTGTCACTTTGCATTCTTGTTCAAGCAGTATCTTTTATTCTTCAGTTTGTTCCTTGGGGGATTGCTGAGCAGTGGGAAATCTTGAGTGTATTGGAAGGATTAGACTATCAAAGGGTGAAGTTATCATTCATATGAATGTCATTCTTCATAGGATATATAAAATGTGAAATATATCAGGTGGCCCAGAGTGGAAAGAATCTGCAGAGATGCTTTTTCCATCAGCAGAGGATAGTTGTTTTCTTTCCAGAATGCCAATGAGTGCATGAGCAGTTGCTGCTCTAGCAGGTCTTCTTCAAAGCACCTTTAAAAACAGGGGGATGATGGGAAGAGCTTTTCTTTGTGGACTTTTAAATGCCATGATAAAAATGTGCTTGTCCAGTTTCACATTATTCCACTTCATATTCGGATCAGATTTAGAAATAGTTAAGCTAAACTGCCAATACTCTTATATTAAAATCATAGTTCTATAATCAGCTGAACTAAATCTGAAGACCAGACTGACCTAGAGAGACAAAAAAAAAAAATTACCTCCGAGTTGTAAAAGTTTAGTTTAAGATTTGATAGCATTGAGATTTTTTTTTACTTGCATTTACTGCACTCTGAGATGGCCTGGAGTTGGATGAAAAACTTATTGACTGCATGATTCTCTATCTTTTAAAGTACTACATTCAATCAGGATTTTTTGTCTGTCCTATCAATTTAAGGAGAAGTGATAAATGGGATGGATGGTGCATCCCTTCATCCAGTTAATGATCTGAGGAAAGAAATATGTGAATGATTTTGAAATATGTTGGAAACACTCATTTCTCTCTGGGTTTTCATGACTGAAAGCATGGAGTGAAATCTGAGTAAGGAATACAACACATAGTGCAAAATAATTTCTTGTTAAACATAGGCATCATAAGGTTGACTTGTGTAGGAGTAAGCAGTGGTTTGAGAGTCACGTTCAATCTTACAAGTTACATAAGTCTTTTAAAGGAAACTCCAGAGCTTACTCCAGCTGGCTTATTTTGGAACCTTATTGTAGTTTATGAAAGTAGTTTGGTAATGCTCTGAATGCTGCACAGGAATCACTACAAGATCATCTGCCAAAATATCTTATATTGTGCATATTTTTTCAAAGCAATTATAGCTAACTCCTCCCCAAGCAATTCTGACAGATATATTGAGAAAGCATAAGCTTAATTCTTATTCTTTCTGCACTAATTCTTTGTGAAAAGTTTTCGAATATCTTAAAACTCTGAGTCAGAAATCCTTGAACTGCAGTTGAAGATCAAGGTTAGAGGAAATCTTAACATTTTAGTGGGATGTTTCCCTCATCCCACAGTGCTCCTCTCTCCCACATTGAGCAGCAGAATAAAGATATTTTAATGCCACTGTCAGTTCTGCCTTGCCAAGAGATCCCTGCATGGTCAGCATCCTTGAGGTACCTGTTAGGCACTGTTCAGAATACTTTTTGAGATTTCATTACAGCAATTTAACATCGTTAAGAATGTGCAACTTAGATTATGCTAAAGTATTTATGGTCTATTCAAGGTTTGGGTTTTTTTAACTTGATGTTCTCTAAGTATTCAATTTATCTGAAAGAAATAAGGACATTATGTCTTTTATGAAAATATTAATTGGAAATTATTATTTTCATTTCAAAGTTGTGATTATTTCCCCCAGTTAAGATGCAATAACTTCTATAGCGCTAAGGTTTTTTTCAGTTTCAGGCCCTTGCATGTATTTTCTGCTTTGGAATTAAGGCCCTGCAGAGTGAAAGTTGCCCAGGAGATCAAGATGTTTGCAAAAGTTGCCATCTAAAGATAGTAGGGGACAGTGAATGCTTTTTTTTGGTATATTACTCATAGAAGTTCATCCTTGTGATTGATTTGGCTCTTTTGCAAAATACTGAGGAAGTTTAAATACTTTGCACCTCCTAAATAAATAAAAAGGTTCAGAGATTCAATATTTTCCCTAACATTTGGTCATTTGAGACATCTATGGAACAGGTGGTAGAAAAATCTATATCTGTCTTAACGTAGAGGGAAAAATCAAATTAAATTGGATTTAAAAGGTGTATCCAATAAACTAGTGGAGAATGATGTCATAAACTGGAGGCACCGGGGAATCAGTTCAGGGCCCACAACTCCTAAAAGCCTCAACGATAAACAATGGGGATATTTCACTGACAGCATGTATGAAGACCAGAGTGAACAATTCAATCATAATGTGTATTTAGAAGGCATTTGGACAGTCTCCCACTTATGCCAGATGGATTCAAGAGATTATTGAAAGGAAAGCACAGACATTTACTTGATATGCCACAAAATTTTTTAAAATCACCTGAACACTTCTCAGTGGGCCTGGAACTAAAGAATTTCTAGCTATTGATTTTGATTTTATTGAAATTATTGAAATATTTTATCATTATTAAATTGATTGAACAGATACAGCCATAGTATGATTAATTTATATCTATATAAATCTACTTACCCTAGGAATTTTTTTTTCCTTTCTGATGTCAACAGTAGGAAATGTCTATGCTAGTGACTTCATCCAAGTTAGGGTGTCAAAAGGTATGATTTCTGTTGCGCTGGCAGATGTGTGGGTAAAGTTGCACTGGGCAGACTTACTGTTTTGTCACTATAGGTATTGAATGGGTTCAGAGGCTGAAGTACAAGTGGTATTTTTCCACTTTCCTGGAACAAAGTTTAGTGTATACAATATATTTGGAACAATAACATGAATGTTTCTGATGCAATATACCGGTAAACTGCTGTTCATGTATGTGAGGTACTTAGTAGGACTGTTACACAGATATGGCTGTATTTGCATTAGAGTGATCATACTGTACTATTAGTGTAGGATGGCCAGCTCAGCTGCTTAGTATGTGATCCTAATAATTTTACAGCTGTGGCTATAAACTCGCAAGCTGATTATAACCTGGTCTCCACTGCCATCTCTATTCAGGAAATACCTAACTATTGTTCAAATCTGAGTACAGAAGTAATATCTAGAAATGTTTTTGTTTTGATGAGATGTTTTAAATTTTTCCTTATAGATCAAAAGACACGGATTTGTGACCTGATATAACATTTTAAAATTATCAAGATCAGACTGTTTTTAAAATTAATTGTAATTATTTTTTGTTTGGGACATAAAATCCTTTGCACTTCTATAGGTTTCAGACATCAAAAATTCAGTGCATGTGTTATATGACAGTCTGTCAACGGTAATATTTCACAATATATGTGAATTAAGAAATCCTTTTTAGTAGTTGGATGAGCCAGCTAACTTTGTTCTTTTAATATACTTTCTGAAGCTCACATCAAGGGATCATACATCTGAGGAATTTATTAATGTTGCATGCAGAAGTGAAAGCTATTCTCACTCTTTAATTAACCAAGTATGAATACAAAGGTTTAGACATTAGATTTGTGGTGTTTTTGTTTTCCATACACGGTTTATAAAATTTAAATGCAACTCTGCTCCAGGACAGAGTCTGTCTCAGTATCTCATCTTCATGAATGGCAACTGGAAATGCCAAGGAAAACCACAGAAGAAACAATTAATGCAAGGACTACATGTGTCTGGCAATCAGTAGTTTACCAGGTGATTCCTGAGTTTATACATTCCATGTGAGCTATTATTCTCAATATTCATTTTTGATCTGTTTTGTGTCTTTACCTAATCCCTTTCTGATATTCTTTATCTTGGTAGGTTTCATAAGTAACACATGCAAGGATATCAACTCAGTTAATAATCTCTTTTCTCTTTGAAAATTGTCCATTTATTCCAGTCCTTTGCTTTCTATCTTTTAAATCAGTATTCATTTAGAAGCTGAATTTCTTTTATATCTTACAAGACTTTAATTTTTTTGTCTTGGTGACATATCTCATCAAAATCTTTCAGAAGAGCAAGCATGTTATATCAACTTCATAACCCAGACAAAAATGCTTGTTGGAACACTGGAAGAAATACGCAGTGAAGTGTCACATCCCTATGTTACCTCCCCCTAGTATGGTAGAACTCTCTTGGTTACCTAGGATGTCTATACTAACTGTTGTAACTCCTATCAGATAGGTTGGTGTGGAAATTAGATTTTCGTACCCTCACTTGCCAGGTTCATCTCTGAAACTATGTTTAAAAACCAATGTGGTATTTGCCATCTTTCATTCCTCTCACACCAAGTTTGCTTGACATGTAGGAATTGATATTTAACCAGGAGTTACGACAGAACACAGATATCAAATTTCTGCAGAACTGTCTGATGCTATTGATTGCTGTTGTTTAATTTATTAAGTTTTGTTTTGTAATGGTTTTAGTTGTTTTAAAATATCTGAGCCTTTTCTCTGACAGTGGATCCCTATCCAGGTTTGGTGTGAGAAGTGTCTTACCAACACTAGGAATACCAATGCAACTAAATAGTTTAGCTTTTCTGCAATAGCCTTAATCTCACTGATTGGTCCTTTTACCTTTTGATCATCTGTCAGCTCCCCTGTCTTTCTGTTTTATAGGTTCCAATATAGAAGGCTTTTATTATTAAAGGAAGAAAAACTGGTAAGCTGCTCCTTAGTGCTTTGGCCTATCCTGTTGTTATATTATACGTAAATAGTTAGAGATTGTTTCCTATATTTCCTTGAATATATCTTTCTGATATCTAGTAGTGTTGTCTTCAACTTTTTTTTTTTTTTCTGGCCAATGGAAGAAGAGGAAGAAGTGGAAGGAATTGGTAAAGGGGAAGCATGAGTCAGTACCTGTGTCTAGGTATTACGTCTTCGAATGATCATGTCATCTGCAGTCATTTTATATATTTAACTGCTCATTTTTTTATTTATTTCTGAGTTACTTTTTTGTATACTTTTTAACTGCTAAGAACTGAGTGACTGAGTGCTTTGTGAACTTTATTGTTTCACATAGCAAGCAAGCAAGTCTCCATTTAGTTCCTGATGACACCTTTCATGTTTGTGTTCTTAATAACTAGATTCCCAAGAGTGTCTGTGTCTCTTCTTATTGGCTGGTACCCTTGTCTTCAGGGGAGTATGCCTGGAGCAAGAGGCTGTAGGATATATTTATATTCTGATATCAAAACCTGTTTTATCTTGTTAGATCTCATGTTAACCTGTGTCAGACTGGAATTAAGCTTAGTGTCAATGTTGAACATTTCAAAATTCACATCAATAATATTTAATATATAGGACATATTGTACCATTTTGGCTTCAAAGGTCGTGCAGTTCACTGTGTCTCTTACAGAGAAAGGTGAATGAACTTTGTAGAAAGGACAGAGGGATATTTTACTGACAATGTTTGAATATAATTTGATTTCTAAAGGTATAGATACAGATTAAATGTTCTCAGGCAAATAAATGACCATCTGCTAGATATGACTATGCTTGAGCTGTTAGCCTGTGATAAACTCAAAACAGTGGGTTTATTGAACCAATATCAGTTGGTCACAGCTGGTCTGGCCTAGAATGCACATAAACTCAAAGGGATAGACAGGGTGAAAACTACAGTAACATTGCAATGTTTGATTATATACTCATAGCTGCATAGCTAGAGATTTTCTAAAGCCCCGAAGCAGCATATACAACTGCTATGTTTATGGTTCCTTTTTTTAACAACTTTCATTGGCAATGGGTTCCACAATTTAATCACAATATGAAAAACATACTTTTATCAGCGGATGATTTGTCATCTTTTCATATAGTTGAATATTTATTTGTCTTAGGCAGAGGCAACACAAACTCTTGATCTAAATTCTTTTACCATTCTCTATTCCATCTACATTTACTAAGTCACCTGTTTGATCCTTTCTTTAGCATAAACAATCCTTGTATTTTTCAATAATTTTTTTCTCAGAACCTTGACCATTTCTATCCCTTTTCACTGAATGTTTTACTAAGTTTTGCTTCCTTTTAGAGCTGTATAAACACTGTATGATTCAATCTCAAGAAACTACTGAAAATTAAATAAGGGAAAGATATCCTCATCTGATGGGGAAGCCACAACAAAAATGAGGAAAGAAACACATGAGTAGAGAAAGGTTCAGGTACAGAAATATCTAACCCTGTTTGATATCTGACAGATATCCCTTACTTTTGTGGGATTTAGTCTAGATGGATTAGGAACCTCACATCCTGAAATTAAAGGCCTAATATAAGATGGCCTGAATCTCTTTCCAGAGAGAATAGTAAGTTTTTTTTAAGGTACTCAAATCAGCAGTTGAATACCTTTAAAATTCTAGCTTTGATTTGCTTAAGATTAACTAGGACACCTGAAGCCAATTAGGAAATCAAATCCAGGTTGTCTTTGTTCAAAGCTAGCATTGCAAAAACTATTTCATTTTTCTATAAAATATGTAAATTCGAGGATTCCTATTCTGGCTTTCACTTTTGCTGTATTATTTAATTATGTAGAGGGAAATATAAACAACAGGGACTTCTCAGAAATAATCCTTTTATTCACACAGTTACAGAGAGATAATGCTCACAGTTTCCTTGTACTAGTGCCCTATTAATTGAAAAGATTTAAAAATCTGTTTATTACAGATTTTTTTTCCTTTTCTCCCTTTGTGCACACAACTTCTTTTCCTCTCATGTAATATTTTTCATTTTGGGACACCCACTTCTGTGAAATCCATGCAAATCACTTTTTAAAATAAAGAATGGTTTCCACATAAGAAGGAAAATAAACCAAAAACATTTGTAGTCATCTTAATATTCATGAAAGCTTAATTTGCTTTTCTCCCAAAATCTATTTTTGGGCCTAATTAAAGTTGCAATGTCCCCCCTAAGCTATTAAATTCCTTACAGCCTCTTTTTAGTCCTGATGTGCCATTTCATTGACATTTTGGAATTAGTTCAGAGATCACAACTGCCAAAGCCCTTTGATCACCCAGAGCTGGCCCTCCTGCTACTGTTGCTGTTCAGAGCATTCACAGCTACAGCTGCTCAAAATGAGATCAGCCAGCTTACTCTCTGGGCTCTCTGCAAGCCTGCTCCTGTAGCTGCTGTGCTTCCACCTGCTGTGCCCTGAGTAAAGCACTGGTATTGCATGAATACACAAGGACCAAAAGAGTACCAAATGAGGTGTGGTAGCTCTTGCTTTCAGCCCAGTGCAGCTCCAGTAACCAATTCAGCACCCAGTCGGCATTTTCACGTAATTGTCAGTGTCTGAGTTTCCTTTCCATCTGGGAGCCAGGCACAGGGGGAATCTGTTCTGTTGTTACTGATTTACTGTTATATATTTAGTAAAAAGATACTGCTTTTTGTCCATTCTACTGCTCCTTTTTCCTGTCTAACATAATAAGAACTTTTTACAATGACTGTAACTTATTAATAGCTTACATATGATAAATATATGATTAATTGGTGTCCTAAGCCTGTTTTGCACTTGAGTTATATTTATTTATGGAGTGGTATTTGTTACTGATGGTAATAAATAAATTAGTAGATGCTTGTTAAATGATGTTCATGCATACGTATATGAAACTTATTATCTCCTGAATTTAACAAAACAATTAGTTATTGAACAATCTAACAACCATATGTAAATTATCTAAAAATATACCCTTAATATAAAACCAAACCTTACATTGAAGGTTTTATACTAAATTTACAATTTTTATACTAAATATACGATTAGATTTTTATGGTTTAATTTATATTTCCTACACTCCTGACACTGTCTTTTTTATTTTTTTTCCAAATGAATCCTCCTAAATTTCAACCTCTGTAACAGTTTTAAAAGAAACAAACAGCAGAGCAGAGTTTGGAGTAAAATTGTACCAAATATAGTACATCGTGTAGGTATAGTTGAAACATCTGTAGTACTAATGCTTCAGCTGCTTGACAAGCAATTACTCCAATCCCTGGATGTAACTTGTTATCATCCAGTACTGATACTGAGCCCACAACAGTTCATTTGTTTTATGTTTGTGCTAGTTAATTTGTTTGTTTTGATATGAATTTACGCTATGGGCTTTGAAAAATAGTAGGGTTGCAGCAGTGTAAATGTGCAATTTATGGAAGACTCTCTAACCACTATCTCAGCAACTTCATATTCCTATATGTGCTACTTCTACTCTTCTCTTACAAATATTTATATTAACAGATCATCTAATCATTTCAACTCACATTTCAGTAACTAGTTGTTTCTTGTTTAGGTATTTTAACTCATTCTCTCTGCTTCATTTCTCAAAACAGTTTAAGAATGCATCAAGTACAGACCCTGCAATTGTTTCTAGCATGTAGTAATAGAATGTTTCCATCCATGAGATATATTTCATATGCCTGATGGTTCCATATGTTCTTATATTTTTTTTGTCACAGCTATTTTCCTGTTTTACCTTTGTTCTCCTAACCTGCCTTTTTTTTTTTTTCCCTACTGGCTCCTTTTACACTCTAAATGTGCTCCAAAGCTGAGTAGTCCATCTTTAACTCCTTTATGAGGACATGAGCAACAATGATTACTTTGTTAGACTTTTGTTTGTTTATTTGTCTGTACATGCTTTACGTCAGAACAATACCAAACCAACTGGCAGGGCTCAATGTTGGTCAGTTAGAAGGTTGTTTGGCATAATTTATTTCAAAGAGTAAAGAAATTTTCTAAATTTATGATTAGGATCAAGTTTTCAAAGGGAGGATATCTAAGGGATGGCCCCTTAGTTCTCTTAAGTCTGCATTAAAGAGCCATTATTTTAACAAAATCTGAAGAATAAAATGGGGAATAAAGAAGTCGAAGATGTGAGGAATAACTTGGACAGCTAATACAAATATGTTTGATAGATATATACGACATAAGTGACTGGAATTTCCCGTTGACACTTAATAAGCCACCTTCTTTGTATCAAGTCTTTGTATCTCACCTTTTGATATGCCCTTCAAAAGAAAAGCATAGATTCTTATATCTGATGTAGATAAGGACTTCAGGGTTGCATTTTAATTTGCATGATGCTATATTCACTTTATATTTCCATTATTAGGACTTTGAGGTACTTTGTTTACTACACTACATATCTAAATAACATCAAAATTTGATTAGAAAACTTCACTGTATTTCTTTGGTGCAGTGCCTGCGAGGAAACTGAGGCATCTTAAGCAAGCAACTAGAGCAAGGAACATTTAGTTCCAACCCAAACCATTCTATGATTCCATAGTAAGCAACCAAAATTCCAGAAGATGGAGTATATATCAAAAAATATTTCTGTATGCAGAACTCTTCTGCTGTTTGGGTTGCTATTTGACTGGTTGGGTGGGTTTTGGTGTTTTGTTTTGGGAGCAGTGACAAAGTAAGAGAAGAAAAGTTTGTAAAACCAGAGAATGAAAGCTGAAAAGCGTGCAGGAGGTGTGTTTCTCACCATGTAGATTTCCTACCTACTAATATTTGCAGCTGTCAGCTTCTAGTAGCAGCTGGTGAAGGAGAAGGTTGTGTTGCAAGGGGGGGCACTGCTGCACCCATGGCCTTGTAGCACGGGCAACAAATGCAAGGGAGTGTTCATATGCAGAGGTTTCTTCCATAAAACTACATCTTTGCTTTATGAAATGGACGGGTGGCTTAAAAGTTCCATCACCTGTGAGAGGAGTAAAACCTCGATTTCTTGCAACAAAAATTAGAAGAAATTGAATGGAACGAAAGGACTATGCTGGGAAATAGTTCATTATTAATGGGAAGAGAAAGGAAGAGAAAAATACTGAAGAGACTGAATGAAGGAAACTTTTTAGCAGTGAAATAGGGACACGTTAGCTTTGACTCAAAAGGGCATCCATAAGAATATAATTATGTAAATGTCAAGAAGGCTAGAAGTGGTTTTAATGTTGTACATTAAGATATATATTAATAATATGATGGTATTAGGAACAGAAAAGCCTATAGTAAATATCATGAAAAATGTTCTGACAGGAAGATACATTAGCCTGTGGAATAGTTTTCCATAGGGAAGCCATCACTTAAGGGCTTTTTCTTCCATCAGTAAGTACCCCAATTCTATGAAGGTTCATATTCAGCTCTTCATGTCCAAATGGCAAATTAAACGAGAGAGATGATTTAAGCAGGTCCCTAAGTCCCTCAGTAATTTTAAGGAAATTCGGTTACATCCTCTTATCAAAATATCCCTTGCTGGGGTTAAGAATAGACCCCTCTATATATATTTTATCAAGTTATGTTTAAAAAATAATTTTATTTAATTAAAAAGTGCAGGTCTTTCTCCAAGTTTTGATCTCAGTATTTTTGTGGTGTTTCTGTCACATACTTTGTCCTTCTGCAAAATTCTGGGGCTTTAGGCTCTATCTGGGATAAAGAATTGAGGTGCACAAAATGTTTTAAGTTTGAAGTGCTGTGTAAAGTGCATGTTACATGGACTTTCAGAGTTTGGGGTTCAAAAGAAAAGCTACTCGTTTCATTGCAGATGCACAGCTGCGTTTCCAGGTTGACAGTATCAGTGGTCTGTGTGAGGCAGAAGGCAAACTGAGCCTTAAGTCTGATACCATGTCTGAGCAACTCACCCTGAATTTTTCATTCTTTGTGGGGGATTTTCCTTTTTTTTTTTTTTTTGGCCTACATTTTTTGATGAGTGATTTTTCTCATTGTTTCAGTTTTGAAATAAAGCATGAGGAATGTTTTCTTATTTTTATATTTTGATGTCACTTTCATTATCACTGTGGTTTAGGTTTGGAGCAAGATAATTTTTAAGATCTATTATTCCTTTCACTGCAGCTATGAGAGAAACAGTATTCTAGTGCACTGGCCTTGGTCTGGAAAATGATGATTTAATTCATTTCTCTGTCATAAATTATCTATGGGATTAGGCAGCTTGAGATACACAGGGATTTTTCAGTAATATGCACAAGGACTGAAAGGTGGAAGACAGCACTTTGACAAAGACGTTAAGCACAGAGAGGAATAGAACACGTTATACCTTTTTGGATGTTCATTCCATGTTCTATGAAATCTTGAGTAACTTACTCATATCTCACTTTATTATGTAATAAAATATTTAATGACTGTTTTCGTTCACCTAACTGGTACTGTAGAACAATCTGGCATGCCACTGTACAACTAAAACATAGAAAAATATATATCGATTTATGTTTTTTCTTTAATTGGACAATTGCAAAATTGCACGTTTTGCTGAAAAAGAATGTTGTATTTCATACTGTTGGTGAATTTTGTGATTTTGTAACAACAACATTTTGTTACCCCGAGAGACAGATGATTGGTTTTCATATTGATGCCATGTATTTTAACTACTTTTTGTTCACTTGTAAAAAATATGTCTCATCTTTTAGACTGTTTTGAGTGCACTAGGTTTTCTGCTAAAAAGATGTTACCTATAGCAATGACTGTGGATATTAGGTTCTAAACTATTGATTAAACAGCACAACAAATTCTCACATTAAAGCATTATATATATGACTCCTTTAATTGCCATGTTCAGCTTATTTTGTTTCGGCAATGCAGAAGGTACTTTATACATTCCTATGTGTCCATATACAGTTTTCACTGCAGAGTATATACTACCAGTTAAAGGAATTTATAAATATTAAGTCAAATAAACAAGTTTAACTTCTCTGAGTAACTAAATTGCATTGAACTATAGGCATTGTGAGAGTTTTAGCTGAACTGTTTCTCATCAATAAGTCTGCAATCGTTTGCTAAGAAGCTTTGTCTCTGAAATCCTCTTGGGGTTTACTAAATGAATTTAAAGCAATACAGATACCTTCCAAATCCCATAGCAGAACTCACAAGTAAGCCAAATAAGCTGGAAAAAAATCCGTAAGTAGGGAAAGGCAATTCTTGTTGAATTAATGAAAACTGAAAAAACCTGAATTCTCTGTTTGCTTTTAGCCTGACTTCATAACAGTGTCTGACCAACTAACTTAGACAAGACAATAAAAAGTGGGTTGGCCAACTGTACAGTGTTGGCCAACTACAATAAATTAAGCAATACCACTACTTTTAAAACATTTTAAAGTAGCAAACTGTTAAATGAAGTGCTTCAACCTGGAAGCAAACCATAAGGTCCAACAAAACCCAGGTATAAAAAAGAATATTTTTAAGATGCATAAATACTTGTGATTCTTTTACTGAAATCTAGAGCACCACTTTTCTTACTGCACTGTATATAACCTATAAAGGAAAGATGAGAACTAAACTTGAGAAATTAATGCTCTGAAATGTAGGGGTGGGACCCAGAATCCAAAGCCATATTTGAGTCAGGGATGTACAATTGGGCTTTTTTTTATTTAGCAGTACATAAAAGTGTATTGAAAAAGTTTCATTGTTGACCTCTGGGCACCAAAGACACTTAAAAACCTTGAGAATGTCAGTATATTCATGCATCATCTGGGAAATAAATATTGTTTAAAAATAAATGGTATCTTAAAATCTATGGTGAAAAAGATAAAGAAATAGACTGATACTGATATAATTGGATAAATTATAGTGAATTCTCTGTCCATCTAGTGACTGCATCTAATTGTCTACCTGGTTGTACATATCTTGGTTACCCTGACCAGGTATTGTAAAGAGCTAGGGAAAGGGAATCCAGAGTTTAAAGTAACAGAATCATTAGAAACGGAAACAAATAGGTGCAATAAGAACGGAGAGCATACTCTGTGTTTGATGAGTTATCCCATCAGTATCAGAAACTTTAGTTACGTGTATTCTAGCAAATTAATGCAGTAGTACACAAGTAAGTTATATTCTCCCACTTGTTTTTTGTTCATACATTAAGGAGTAGGAAGAATAACTTCGGTTAATGAAGTTGCATTTGAAAGGATGGATTCATTTAATTCTAAATGTTGTAAGCTTTAACCTTTCTTCTAGGAATATTGCTGAGAATTTTTCACCTGGCCCACTTCTTGTTTGCGTCTGGTTCTTTGCAATGTTTTTTCAATGCTTAACAGAATTGGTAAGTTTTTGCTGAAAACACACCAAAAAATGCAATTATCATGTTGGCTATATGTATAGTGGACCTCATTTCTACAGCATAGGAGTTCGTCTCTCAAATGTGAGTCAGAAATAAATGAAACTCAAAAGGTTATATTCATTGCTCATTTTAACCATCTCCTCTTTTTTAAAAAAAAAAATTAATCTTAAATCTAAGTTGTTGATGCTGAATTCTAATCAAAGATGAACTTATAAAAGACCAAATAGTATTCAGACATGTTACCAAATATACCTCCTATTTCTATAAGTTTCAAATGTTCTCCCTTTATACCTCCTTTGCCTTGATGATATTTCCCAACAAGACAGGCTTTTACAGAATGATCAGCATTTTTCTGGACATATTTAATATTTATTGGATAAAATCAACTACCTTCCCAAAGCCAATGTTTAAGTTTTAGCCACTAAAATAGAAGCATTCCTGAAAAGTAAATCTTCCTGTTCTTGTAAGACAGATAATAAAACAAGAGGATAAAGTATTTGTGCTTGCTGTTGGTTTAGAGTTAGTTTGCAAGGTAAGTCTTTGTCCAAAAGCAAGATTGTACCATAATTTAAAATGAGCTCTTTAAGAAATTACTTTTGTTGCTAATCCTGGACTAAGTTTCTATGTTTATGTAGTTATTTAAACAGTTTTGACCTTCACAAATTGGATTATGAGTGATTTCTTGTTTTATTTTTCTTGCAAATTAAAATGTATTACTCTTTAATTTCCACAGTGTCCAAAATCATTATTCTCAGTTTATTTCTCTATTAATATGAGTCACATACTGTTTGCCTTTTGGAGTGTCCCTGCTAAATATTTTGTTTTTTATGTTCAAAGATATATTTAAAATCCCCTGAAAAACTTGTCTTTTTGCTGTAGATCAGAATTTTTCAATGGGTCTACTAATAAACCATGTAATTGACTACAAGGTTTTTGTTGGTGTTTTGTTTGTTTGGGTTTTTTTTTTGGTGCGGGGATGTTCCCCACAACCGAGTTCTTATAGTAATTTTTTCTCTTTGTATACTCTCTAAAATTAGTTTAGAAAAAGATTGTAGTTTTCTTGGATTGCTGATGTAGATGGATTTGTTCAGTCCTCTGACATTGAAGAGCCTTAAGGAAAGACTCACATTCTTTTTTTTATTTATTTTTGGATATCAGATGACATTGTTAAGAATAGTATTTCAGTATCATTTCAAACTATATAAAAATAATGAAACTGAGCTTTAGAATTCTTAATTATAGGAACCTTATAAATTTGGCATTTTATTTAAGGTAATATTAATCACTGTTTTCCTGTCCTGTGATTAGCTGGCTAACAACCATAGAGAAACAACTTGTTCTGTAAATTGTTTGGCAATTACATTTTAACTTATCAGAAGACTAAAACAATTGTCATTTTAAAACATTTCAACAGCACTTTTTGCAGATAACATTATATGTCTTCTTCAATTAGTATTCAATGTAAAGAACAAGCAAAATCCTAGATGCATCCTTTATTTATATGTATTTTTTTCTAATTGTAGTGAACAAAAGTCTTGTGTAACATAAACACGGGCTTGATTTAATGTGAATTAGCAGTGCTCTGAAAGGTGGAAAGAGACTGATAGGAAGAGCTGACAAGTATGAAAGTAAGATGGAAGAGCTGGAGAGAGACTTAATTTCCTAGCAAATAATTATCCCCAAACTGTGTAAACTTGCTTAAACAAATACTTTAAAAAAAACACACCAACAAACAAAAAAACAGATTTATCATCTTAGCATAAGTGACAGTAACTAAAGTCCATATATTTACGCAGGTCAGCAGCCTCCATGGGAAGACATCTCTTGCTCTCATCAGCACCAACAGCAGTAAACATCATCTCTATTTTTACCAACTTGTTTACTTTATGAATCACAGAATCACAGAATCACAGAATGTTAGGGATTGGAAGGGACCTCGAAAGATCATCTAGTCCAATCCCCCTGCCGGGGCAGGATTGCCTAGACCATATCACACAGGAAAGCGTCCAGGCGGGTTTTGAATGTCTCCAGAGAAGGAGACTCCACAACCTCTCTGGGCAGCCTGTTCCAGTGTTCAGTCACCCTTACAGTAAAGAAGTTTTTCCTCAAATTTAAGTGGAACCTCCTGTGCTCCAGCTTGCACCCATTGCCCCTTGTCCTGTCAAGGGATGTCACTGAGAAGAGCCTGGCTCCATCCTCTTGACACTTGCCCTTTACATATTTATAAACATTAATGAGGTCACCCCTCAGTCTCCTCTTCTCTAAGCTAAAGAGACCCAGCTCCCTCAGCCTCTCCTCATAAGGGAGATGTTCCACTCCCTTAATCATCTTCGTGGCTCTGCGCTGGACTCTCTCTAGCAGTTCCCTGTCCTTCTTGAACTGAGGGGCCCAGAACTGGACACAATATTCCAGATGCGGCCTCACCAGGGCAGAGTAGAGGGGGAGGAGAAGCTCTCTCGACCTGCTAACCACACCCCTTCTAATACACCCCAGGATGCCATTGGCCTTCTTGGCCACAAGGGCACACTGCTGGCTCATGGTCATCCTGTTGTCCACTAGGACCCCCAGGTCCCTTTCCCCTACGCTGCTCTCCAACAGGTCTGCCCCCAACTTGTACTGGTACATGGGGTTGTTCTTGCCCAGATGCAGGACTCTACACTTGCCCTTGTTATATTTCATTAAATTTCTCCCCGCCCAACTCTCCAGCCTGTCCAGGTCTCTCTGAATGGCTGCGCAGCCTTCCGGTGCATCAGCCACTCCTCCCAGTTTTGTGTCATCAGCGAACTTGCTGACAGCGCACTCTAATCCCTCATCCAAGTCATTAATGAATATATTGAATAGAACTGGTCCCAGAACCGACCCTTGCGGAACTCCGCTAGACACAGACCTCCAACTGGACTCTGTCCTGCTGACCACTACTCTCTGGCTTCTTTCCTTCAGCCAGTTCACAATCCACCTCACTACCCGATCATCCAGACCACACTTCCTCAGTTTAGCTGCGAGGATGCTGTGGGAGACCGTGTCAAACGCTTTACTGAAATCGAGATAGACCACATCCACAGCTTTACCATCATCTATCCACCGGGTAACATCCTCATAAAAGGCTATCAAGTTGGTTGAGCAAGACTTCCCGTTGGTGAAGCCATGTTGACTGCCCCTAATGATCCCCCTATCCTTGATGTGCCTAGAGACAGCACCAAGAACAAGTTGCTCCATCACCTTTCCGGGGATGGAGGTGAGGCTGACCGGTCTATAGTTACCCAGGTCCTCCTTCTTGCCCTTTTTGAAGACTGGAGTGACATTCGCTTTCCTCCAGTCCTCAGGCACCTCTCCCGTTGCCCATGACTTAGCAAAGATGATGGAGAGTGGCCTAGCAATGACTTGCGCCAGCTCCCTCAGCACCCGCGGATGCATCCCATCAGGGCCCATGGATTTATGGACATCCAGGTTGCTTAATTGGTCCCTGACCCAGCCCTCATCAACCAAGACAGATTCCTCCTCTATCCTGACTTCTTCTGAGGCCGCAGGGGTCCAGGGCTCCTCAGGACAGCTTCCAACAGTATAGACAGAGGCAAAGAAGGCATTCAGTAACTCCGCCTTCTTTTTATCCTCTGTCTCCAGGACCCCCACCTCATTCATCAGTGGGCCTACATTGCCTCTAGTGTTGGCTTTACCTGCAATGTATTTGAAGAAGCCCTTTCTGTTGTCCTTGACCTCTCTTGCAAGGTTTAATTCCAAGGAGGCCTTAGCTTTCCTAGTTGCCTCCCTACATCCTCTGACAACAGACTTATATTCCTCCCAAGTGGCCAGCCCCTCCTTCCACGATCTGTACACCTTCTTCTTCCACTTGAGTTTGCCCAGCAGTTCCCTGTTCAACCATGCAGGTCTCCTGGTACCCTTCCTTGACTTCCTACCTGTTGGTATGCTCTGATCTTGAGCTCGGAAGAAGCAGTCCTTGAATGCTAACCAACTATCTTGGGCCCCCTTACCTTCTAGTACCCTGTCCCATGGGATTTCCCCTAGCAATTGCCTGAAAAGGCCAAAGTTGGCCCTCCTGAAGTTCAGGGTTGCGATTCTGCTAGCTATTCTGTTCCTGCCACATGAGATCCTGAACTCTACCATCTCATGGTCGCTACAACCAAGGCTGCCCTCAACCTTCACCTCTTCCACCAGACCCTCCTTGTTAGTGAGGATCAGATCCAGCAGCGCTCCTCTCCTAGTTGGCTCATCCACCATTTGCATCAGAAAGTTATCATCAATGCACTGGAGGAACCTCCTGGACTGGGGATGGCTGGCTGAGTAGGCCTCCCAGCAAATATCAGGGTAGTTGAAATCCCCCACAACAACCAGGCCCTGTAATTGCGAGACTGCTCTCAGCTGCCTGTAGAAGGCCTCATCCCCCTCCTCATCCTGATCCGGTGGCCTGTAATAGACACCCACAACAGTATCACCCCTGCCAGCCTGCCCCTTAATTCGCACCCACAAACTCTCAACTCGCTCCTGATCTGCCTCTGGACAGAACTCAATACATTCTAACTGCTCACTCACATAAAGAGCAACTCCACCACCTCTCCTTAGCGGCCTGTCTTTCCTGAACAGGACATAGCCATCCATGACCACATTCCAGTCATGCGAGGCGTCCCACCAAGTCTCTGTAATTGCCACTAGATCATAGCCCCCCGACCGAACACGGATTTCTAACTCCTCCTGCTTATTCCCCATGCTGCGTGCATTGGTGTACAGGCATTTCAGGGAGCGAGCTGGGCACACCGATTTCATCCCAGATTCACCCCCTGATTTCACCCCAGGGGGATGGGGGGCCTCCTGGTCTACCTCAACACTAGAGCATTGCCCCAGTGGTGCAAGCCCAGCTACCATCCCATCCCCCTTCGAATCTAGTTTAAAGCTCTCCGAATGAGCCCTGCTAATTCCTGTCCCAGAACCCTTTTGCCCCTACAACATAAACCTTTCCCATGTATTACAGTCACACCTGGTGTCTTATAAAACCAGCCATTATCAAAGAACCCAAAGCCCTTCCTGTAGCACCAGTCTCGTAGCCAGGCATTAATAGAGAGAATCCTACTATTCCATCCCACGTCATCACCTGAAAATGGAAGGAGGGAGGAGAAAACAACTTGTGCCCCAGACTCTTTCACCAACCGTCCTAGGGCCTTGTAGTCTTTCTTCATCCCCCTCAGACTACGGGATGCAGCTTCTTCCCCACCTGTGTGGAAGATCAGCAGGGGGTAGTAGTCTGTGGCCTTCACCAGGTTGGGGAGTTGCCTGGTGATATCCCTGATTCGGGCTCCAGGCAGGCTGCAGACCTCCCTGTGATGGGGGTCAGCTCTGCATATTGGGCCCTCAGATCCCTTTAGGAAGGAGTCTCCAACCACTAAAACTCTTCTCTTCTTCCTTGTGGAGGAGGTAGCTAAACGCCCGTCAGGTTTTTCTGACTGTGGTGGGACCTCTGATATAGGTTGCCTTTCCACCACATCCCCATTGGACTGTCTGTATTCCATTAGGGCTTCATATCTATTGCTCAGAGGCACCTGTGGAGGCAAGGTAGGCAAGGAGGGCACTCGCCTTTTGCCACGGCCATAGACTTGTCTCCACTCACTCCTCCCCTCTAGGTTACTGTTTTCCACCTGAGAGGGGCAGAGTACAGTGGTCCCTCGATCCTAGGAGCTCTCCGGCAGGTGCTCCCATTTTTGTTGCAGGGAGGGCAGAGCCTGGCTCCACCAGTCTATCTCCATTTCAGCCTCCCGAATGCTCCTAAGCCTTTCTACTTCGGCTTGAAGCCTTTCAACCTGGTTTTGCAGCTGTGCCGCTCGGCCAAGCAGATCATCTACTTGCTCACAGCGCACACAGCCCCCTGACACCACAGAGACGCTGTAGCATTCCCTGCAGCCCGCAACCTGCACCATCGCCTCCTTCCGTGGGAGTTCTGTCTGGGTTCCCACATCCATTTTGGTCTTCTTCTGCCGGGTAGATACCATTGTTCTTTCACTGAACTGGGAAATACCTGTTGGTGGCACCCCTGGTTCACAGCTCCTTGGCACCTTCCTCGCCTTGTGCACTGGGAGGGAGTCAGTGCCCTCCCCAACGAGTTGCAAACAACTGCAGCCTCTCCTGCCCTGGGACACACCCAGTCACTGCTGACTCACCCAGGCACTGCTGAGTCTCCCTCACCCTCTGCCGCCTGGGCAGGGACTAGTCCCTGTCCTCCAGGAGGCTCTTATCAACGGTAACAGGGGGTGGTGCCTCCGGCTACGCCCCCTCCTCTCCTGATTCGTTGCCGGGAACCTCCGGGTCCGGGGTCAGAGGGAAGCAGCTCGGGGCTGATGCTCGCGGGGGGCTCAGGGGGGGCCCAGAGTACGAAAAACCGCCTGGTTAAGCCCGATGTCGCCCTCGCCCCCGCACTAACCTCAAGTCGCTGCCGCTGCTTTTCGCTGCTGCCGCTGCTGTCCAAATGAACCCAAATACATTAAAGGAATATATAGAATAAAGGTTTAGACTTGCTTACAATGCCACTGTATAATAATGTCTACTTTTCTGGAGACTCTAACTCCAAGTTTATGATTCTGAGCAGGAAAAAGATTCGCTCTGGTCTATTGCTTACAATATTGGTTGTACAGCAATGCATATGGAAGACACCTGTGTTTTTCTTCTTCATAACAAAAGTTTGTTTCTATCAGATCTAATGCCAACCAGTTAGACAAACTAGTAACAAACGTACTTTGCACTTATTTTGAGGTGTTTACCTTGCATATTCAGGCCTTGTCAAATAGATTTCCTCTTTTTTTTTTTTTTTTTAATTTAGGTGTTTACATGTACAACCATATACATTTTTTACAGAGAAAGAAATAGTATGTATAGAAAAATGCACAATTGTATATATATATATATATTTCCATACATACGTTATAAACCGATTGCTGTTTGACAAACAACAAAAAAAATACACTAAGAGATGGTTTGTAGATTCTGACTCCTAGCACTGAATGGTGAATAAGTATTGCCAAGAGTTTAAGAATGCCATAACTTTGTCCAGAACAGCAAATTAAATTAAAATTGACCAGTTCCAGGATCAGTTACAGAAATTCAGGCCTGAATTGTATTTGACTACAGGATATAAACATATTGTTTAATCATTATATTTGAGGTTTTTCAACAGATAGATAGTAAATCTTAGTGTTGGGAGGAAGTTCCTAACATCCCTGACTGTACAGATCACCAATTGCTGCCTACTGGAGAAATGTCTCACCACAAGAGATATCTCACAAGAAGTGTCTCACCACTGCAAATTTCTTCCTGAGACACTGAACCCTGAGCCACAGCCAAACAGGAAAACAGGTTCTGGAATTCTTTTTATTGTGCAATTTAGAAACAGAAAAAGGGATATTGAAGCAGCTCCTACTTGATAACGAATATGTCAAATTCTAGTGAATTGCAGGATTTTTATTTGATAACATTAAGTACAAAGAACTTGCAGTCCAATAGAATAATGATTACAAGAAGGAAGACAGGAAATTATGGAACCTGAAGGCAACAGAATTTCTTCCAAAAAATCTCCATCGAGACATAAGTTGAAATGCAGGGGAATTCCCCTTTGATTTAATGTCAGAAGAACTTGTTGTGTGACATACATTTGCACCTGTTGACAAATGAAACAGATTAAATTATCTATTTTATTAAGGTTTCAGAAAGAAGAAAGATCTAGAATAAACTTTATATAAATTTGTCTTAATTTTTAATCATAACCATGCGAAAATTATGCAATATAACACTTGAGTCTTTTTTTGTTTTGTCTACAAAACAAGCAATTTTTGTAAAGGCCTTGGGGGTAAGCTGGTTAGGTAGAAAACATGGTACATGTAGAAAGACTTCACATCTGTTACTTGAAATCAGTAGATTTATTCTGTTAGCTAGAATAACGAGAAGGTAAGTTAGAACATTGCTTGCAATGTTCATTGTACCTCAGAAAAGCTGTATAAGACATCTGTACTCTTCTTTTGTGCGAGAAAAGATTTTTGTTTTAGTATCTAAGCTAGAAATGACAAATTTTTTTTAACATGAGTCACCTTGTTAGAACAGCAGTGAATCACATTCATGTTTATTTTCAGTTACTCTGTTAGTTCCCTTCTTTCACATTTCTGGCTTTAACATTAAATGATATTTTTTGTTTAGCATAAACTGATTTCTGCTAAAAGAAAAAGAAAATAAAATACTGGAAGTGAGAGATGTTTTGAGTTTTAACTCTGTGCATATTTGGGAGATACTAGAGACATAATTGGGACACAAATCATCAAACTGTGTTCTGCTGCTAAGCAGTGCAGCTGCTTGCTTATTTCTACCTCTTAGTGAAATATTGACCCTCGTTTTGCTGCAATGCTGTAGATAGTTCCAAAATCCTTGTGAAATCCACCTTTCTTCAACCTAATTAGTCATTACTAGTAGATTAATTTGACTGGCTTTGGTTTTCAGTTACAGGCTCTTGTTTTTTTGTGATTGTATGTCCAGGAGAGCCTGGGGTATAATTATTAAACCACCTCATCAGTCTCACCTGTGAAGATGATGATTGCTGGTGCCAATTGCTCACACTTTTTGTCCTTTTCTTGTTTTCAGCATGGTGATTTCACTTTTCCTTCTTTTTCCACCCCACCACCCTCCCCCAGTTACTCTTAATATTCAGTAGTGTGACTGAAAGGAGAATGAAATCTGCATTGAAAGTAGAATAATGAGCATGTATCTGATACAATCAAAGCAATGTCGACACATTTTCATCACGTTCTGCTATAAATCAAAAAAACACTATGTGTTTCATCCCAAAGATAATTAAAGTCCGGTCATGTAATTTAGCAGATCTGTTGAAAAAATACAGTTGTTGAAGATTAAAGATAACCATATCTTTGAATAGTCCTGGTTGTGATGCATTGGGAAGAGTACATGGGGTATGGTCCTTCAGAGAAGTACATATAAAAGTTACTGCTAGAAGGCAAAATAATAAATCCCCTTTCCCGGAAGGTTACAAAGTGTGATTCCTTTAGGTGAGTCTGTTATCCGCTGGGGTATCACACTGCAGTAGAGAGAGCTTTGTAAGTGTATGGATAGTGGTCCATTCAAAATAAATTCGAAACAATATTTTTCAGGCAAAAAACTTAGTCAAGTAGTACATAAATGCTACATATATTTTAGCAACAAAACAAAAAAGCTTTACCCCAACACTTTGTAAAAGGTTAAATAGTTTGATTTTGGCTGTTGTCAGTGACATAAAAGTAATTAAAAAATATTTTCTATCAAAATGAGGCATCATTTGATCTTAAACACATTTTGGGGTGGGGTCATTCAGAGAAGACAACTATAGTGCTTTCTGGTCAACTGACTGAAAGGTTTTCCGCTCTGAGAGCCTGTGATAGTGGAAAATTTGCCCAGCTTTAATCGGAAATGTCTCCGAAAATTATCAGCATCAAAAATGAAATGAAATTTTTCAATGTAAATGTTATAGGCTGCTTAGTTTATACATCCAGTGTGTTTGAAGACACAAGCACTTTCACACGTGTACCCGCACATGTGCACATTACAGACTTATCTTTGTATAAATATAGGAGTTATAGCTCATTGTCTTTTCTACTGTATTTACAGTTAAGAATGATGTCCACACAAATAATAAACTTCATAAATTATTTTCACAAGTTGAAATTTATGCAGTTTACTCAAGTCAGGTGAAAGCTAAGAAAGTTAAACCCATCAAGATAGAATACCAAGTTAACAAAGCTTGATGATTTCCAAGTAAAATGATTAGGATCTCTCAGCTGATACTTTTCTCTTTGCACCTAAGAGGAAAAGGCTGCTGTTATGTCACAGATAAGTAGTTTGCTTGTTCATTTGTTTTTCTCTTTAGAAACAAATTCCTCAACAATGTTCTTAAAATCGTATTGTGTTCCTTCTATAGTATTTCAAATGGTATCCTTACTTTTCTGGGTTTCATTTTGTTCTGTCATCTCTGAATGATGGGTTTTTTTTTCCCTCAGTCAGGGAAGTTTTGGTAAAATCCTTCATACAAATCTTCCTATGAAGATTCATGTCAGGCCAAATTTGGACCTGACTGAAATCAATATGTATGCTATTAGTTTCCTAATTTGAATACAGAATTAAGGTTCAAGTTAAGAGAAATATTTTCTTTTCCTCCATGGTTTGATAAACATTTATATCATGTGTTGAATTGTATACACCCATGTTATTAATGTAAATTTTATTAAGCCTAAAGAACTTTATTCTGTTCTTTCCAAAGACAGACACAAAAGCAAAATAACAACCGGACCTTGCAATAAAAATATTATAAAACTAAAAAGATTACCTTGGGCTGTGGCTCTAACATCTTTTGTTATGACTAAAGGAAATTCTTCCTGCCACATCAGTCCAGTCAGATTAGTCGGTGGCATATAAAGAATTGGTTTTAGCTGATACATGTGTTTTGCTAACTAGGTAGAGGAGTTGCCAGATAAGACATGAGACTAAAGAGAAATTCCTTCTATGACTGAGATTTTGGGCAGATAGGTTAGAAAAAAGTGGCTAGAACAACATGTTAGTTCATGCTTTGGTGGGCACATGTTCTCCTGTTATAAGTACTGATTTTTAGTAAATATGGATATAGATTCTGATGTGATCTAGTAGTACATTAGAAAGTTTTGGCTTTAGTCAATGTGTGTTGCAGTAGTAAAACAAAACCAATAGATTTATAATTGTTTGCTATAGGAGAGTATATTTTTGAAAGATATATGAAATACCTGAAATGTTATTCATTGTTACTTCCAATATATATTATTTTTCTAACATAGAATTAAGATTGTGCCATATACATTCAAGGGCAACTGGGCAAAAAAAGATTTTACTTCTCAAGTAAAGAATACCTTCCAATCCCTTCATTTTGACAGGCAAGATATTCTAGAATAAATTGATAAAGTACTTGAGAATCATTTAGATCATTCTCAACTAAATTTAAAGTTCAAGTGATTAATCAATAATGTAGTAATAGAATTTTAGATGTAAGCTAGACCGGTATGGATTTTGCAGCATTGATGTCATTATGAGTAAGAGTGAACATTCGCCTTAGCCTATGCATTAATGCATTTTTCTTTTTAATATATGTATATCCCAGTAAGTCTTGTTACTTATGCAGTCTTATCCATAGGAAGACAAATGCTCTAAACCAGTGAATGATTGGTGAGGGTGAGTTAATCTCTACGGCATGATTTATAATCCCATCTAGAACAGTCAGATACAATATCCCTAGGTCCTGAGCAAGGGAGAAATGCAGTGATATTTCACTTTTAACTCTTTTCATTTCTTGAGTTGGTACAGAGTCTTCTTACAGACTCATGTAAATTTTTCTTTGTATGACTTGAAGTTCCAAGCAGTGTAACTCTGCTACAGTGGAACAGGTTTTCAACAGCAACAACAAGGTCACTAGACAAGTCTTCCACCAACAGCTGAGAAGAATAGTCTTTGCTCTATCTGTTTGCTGAGTATTTTATGCTCTCATCTCACAATTAGTTTGCACGTCAGATTGTTCTATTTGTAGCTAGAAAATTGTGTCATTATTCTTAAATTGAAATATTCAAGGCTAAACAGTTTAGTTTGTGGGGCTACTTGTCCTTTTTCAATGGAGGTCCCTGTGGTAGGTTGACCTTAGCTGGCCAGATGCCCACTCAGGTGTTCTCTCCTCCTCCTCCTCAACAGAACAGGGGAAGGAAATAAAATGGAAAAACTCATGGGTTGAGATAAAGACAGGGAGATCCCTTACCAATTACTGTCATGGGCAAAACACACTTGACTCAGGTAAAAATAATTTAATTTATTACCAACTAAAATAGAGTAGGATGGTGAGACTGTCAGAGTCAAATACTCTGACCAGGTTCTTTTAGATTTTCCACTTGTGGAGGGTGTAATGTTTAATATCGAATATACTTATTTGAAGATATTTGATGTTACACAGGATTTCTGATTTAGCAGAGTGATACAAAATATACTGTAAACACGATACATGTGTAAGTTACACTTAGCAAAATATAGCAATTGCAATACACAGTTCAAACACAATACCAATGTATTTCCCATTACTGGTCTCTGATACACTCACTGTCACAACGCTGGGCTAAAGTACTTAAAAACTATGTGACAATGTACAATGTTCACTGTGCTCAGTTATATTATGCACCATGGAATAGTGTAAGCAGGTAATGACTTTATTTATTTTCGTTTTACTATTAGGTGATTCTTTGCAATTACAGAGCCACGAACTGTATTTGATTTCACTCAGACAACTGTGCATTTAAATGCATCATTCACTGTGTTGGACCTTACTCTGCATGCTCACATACCCCACTTGTGCCAAGTACCTAGTATTTTTAAACCACATATGTGCAGGTGCAGGGATCTGTGTGAGAGATACCGAAACTATGTTCTACTTAAAGAAGTACCCACTCAACTGTTTGGTAGAAGCTGTGTGATTTGACAGTTACATAAATATGATTTGTTGATCTGTGTTTTACTTCTTGTGCCTGATTCCCTTATCCATTTATTTTCCTCTCAAGCAGTCAGTCTGTCTACACCAGAAATGAGATGCTCTCAAATAGGGAACATTGCTTATCTGATGTTGTAACTTTATATAGACGTAGGAATGTATTGAATACAAACTGCACTCATAGTTACAATTAATAACAACAATAAAGCCTTAAGGGAGAATAACTTCTTTCCAGTGTGCTCAACATCTTTCCTAACAAGGCAATAGGTGGGCATAGTGCTTCTGAGCACATTATCAGCAAACTGTGACTCCTGCTTGGTTTTAAACAACTGCATCACTGCAGAGGGGTGAAATGGCTTTCAGCTGTCTCTTAATGCAGCTGTGCATGGCAGCTGTGTTCAGGCAGAGAGGCCTGGGCTGCTCTTGCTCAAGTCTGCTCAGGAGCTGGAAAAACAAGGTCATATGAGCTCAGCTCTGTCACTGTACTAAACGTGGTTAAAGTCACCACAGTTGGGGTGAGGAAGGTATGTATTGCAATTGTACAATTTCTAATGCATTTTGTGACTTAAAAAATGCTCTTTGGACCAGCTACAGCCTTCTTATTAAATACACATATGTGCTAACACAGGCACAGTGTACCCTGCCTCCAAACACTGGTGTGATTTAAAGGATGAGTGTTTAATTCAGGTCAGTATTAGTTCAAGCACCATTTTCCATTGCTTGACAAGCACGTTTGTTGTGAGTTGTTTGTTATTAGGTATCTTCTGTAAGATAATGCAGTGCCTATTTATGGACTCGTTTGATTCTGGATCCCTAAAAAATTGCATAAACCTTAGGGGGAGTAGCATCAGATGTGCAGCAGTGTATTTATCTCCACTTGAGATAGAGACAAAAATCTGGGAAGTTCCCATATTAAGTATGTATATGTAATTGTTTGCCTTCCATAACCATAATTCACTCCAGGCATCTATGTAAATTCAATGCCAAAATAGATATTTGGTCATAGGTAAGTAAAATTAAACTCATATTCTTTCCTTCTTCCTATCTGTCACATTTATATAGTTGTATGAATTTTATGTTCAACTGTGTTATTGAATGCTGCCAGGTAATGAGGTAATGCATGTAGGTAGAAAGCTTGACTGGGTAGCCTTCTGTGTGTCATTAGTTTACACATATCATTTTATCTCTTCATGTGGATGACTTATATTACAGTTGTGGACAACAGATTCTTTTACATAACTAACCGAAACTTGATAAAATGGGACACTGAAGTATGTGTTTTGTTATTATTGTTTTCTTTATTATTGTTGTTCTCAAGGTTAGTATTTTCCCGTTGGATGTGTCAGATTAAGGCTGTGGTACATTACAAAAGATATCATTTAACAACTTCGTTTTTAAGGCTTCTCAATGTTGGTACTTTTAATGGATAAAAATAAAGAAAAAAACCAGTAAACCCCTGTCAGACTTACATAATTGTGATGTCTCATATGAGTGAAGGGTATGCTGTTGACGTCTACAAGGTGTTGATGAGATAGGAACATAAAAGCATTTTTAAAAGTTTTTTTTTTAAAAATTAACTGCAAAAACAAGGCAGTTTACAGAAATAGGATACTGTTAATAAATTACTAAAATATAGATTATATGCAATTTTCAGATCTCTGAAAACACAAAACATTTAAGTACTTAACAGTGCACAATTCCTACTGTTTCCACAGGAAGTAGAATTATTACAAGGTGTATCAAGGTTCAGGCTTACAGTGATATATAGTCTAAAAATTCTACAGAATGAGAGGTGTTAATGATGCAAAAGCCTTTAATAATTTGTAATGTTTAAGTTGTGATAAACTTTTCATAGACTCTCTATATACAATACACAGACAATAAAAGAGTGATCTGAAGGTAGGGTTGCAGAGACTATGAAGGTCCACCTTGTACTTTCTTAGATTTTCAGTAATCCTGTCACAAAAAAAAAAAGTATTTCTTTAGGAAGTATTATAAGAGCAGGTTGGTATTTCATCTCACAAATAAAACATTGTATGAGATTTGATTCTGATCTGACAGTAGTAGCTTACATCAGTAAAAAGAACTGCTTTTAGTCTCTGTCTCACAGAAGTAAAATTAATTCCCTCAGCCTATGCCTGATGCTTGTAGTGAGCAGTGTAATCAGAATGATTTTGATAGCTTGAGCTTCCACTATGAATTGTTGCCTAAGTGCAATCCTAGTCACTAATCACTGAACCATTCACTGTGCAGGTTGCATATGGCTTTGTTAGCAATTACATTTATTTTAAATGGAGAGAATTACTTGGAAACACTGCTCACTGAAGATTCAAACAGACCAGAGCAATTAAGCATCAGTTGCCAAAGGCCTTCAGTTAGAATTATCGGATGGTACTTTCACTATAAATGTTCATCTACCTGATCTCTGGAGACTCCTGACTGATTTCTAGTAAACATTCACATTTCCTCACTAATACCAGCATGTGCATTTAATAACTGAAAAAAAAAAAAGAAAAAAAAAAAGAAAAGAAGAAGAAAAGGGGCTAAGTTCTACTAAGCTTTGTTCTGATGGCAAAAGACAGAGAGTGTTCAGGGATTGTTTCTTCCACACACTCTTGTAGTAGATACCCCATGTGATCTTCTAATATTTCCATCCAATGGAGTCCCTAAGCAAGGTCAAGTAGCTGTAATGTCTGCCATTATTAATTGTGACTCCCTCAATATAAGTACAAGACAACTTTAATTACATTAAGTTACTTCTCCTCTAAATTTACTGAATCAGTCCTAATACATTTATAAACAGACATAATGGACTTGGAGATCCCTTGATTAGGTGTCCCTTGGTGGCCCCCTCATAAAACAGCTATTTTCTAAAACCATGAGAAAAAATATAAAAACAGGCAAAACTTACTGGTGTGGGAATGAGGTAACAGGAGAATATTTAAGCAATTATTATTTTTATCAATAACACTCAATACAGCTTCCAGTGTAATCCTTGTTAACTCCCAGTTTAAGTATTTTGGTCCAAAAAATATTGATTATCAACATTTGGTATGTCAGTATGGACATTGCACTTTTGCACAATCATTGCAAAAGTTTTTCTGGTTTTACTTCCAGTAATTCTGTAAGTGGTTTAGAGCCACAGGCTAAAGATGGGAGGTGTCATCTTTGGCTAGAAAGCATGAGGGACTAACGCTATCGTATTTGTAGAATATACCAGATTCATTGCAACAGATTTTAACTTTTGTTTCTCATTTCCATTCTGGTTGGTGGTTTCAGTGTAATTCTAACAAATTAAAGTTAAAGAAGTTTAATTTATCTTATTTTAACAATTGCTTTAGAATGATGAAGGGGAAAGCATGACTATAATTGCATTTTAAAAATGTAGATTAGCCATAAATCCTGAAATATAAATATATGTGGTCAGTACATTGAAGAATTTGTTTTTATTTGCACCTGTGGGATGAAGAAAAGCTTGAGATATGTACTTACAGGGGAAAAAAGTATAAATTAGGAAGGCATCTATTTAGAAATTATTGGCCAAAAATACATTAGCAATGCATTGAATAGCATTCAGAGAGATTATACATTCAGTAATTGAAACAGAAATTATGCATGCTTATTATTTATGAAATTTTAAGTATTGCTTTTCATCAGAAAAAGTAAATGGCATTTAAAACAATTAATTATTCAGACTGGTGAAAATGGAAAAGCTGGCAAAGCACTTTACCATCCCTGAAGTGAAACTAAATAAATAGAGAAGACTCTAATTTCTTATGCTGCTTAAACTTAATGTAGCAGCTTAAGTTATTGAGTTGAAAAATTAGATGAAATTCTGAAGTGTGAAAAGTACACTGCTAATGTGTGTTCTTGTTTATGGTACAGAATTCTTAAAAAGGATTCTTAAAACGTATTTGTATTGGCTTACCAAGACATTTTACCCCTTTGTCTTCCCTTAGAAGAAGGGGCTTTGTTTTAACAAATAGTGTTATAAAATAAGGGGTGGAGGGAATATCATTGGCTTTGAAGCAAATTTATCTTTATCTCTTTTCCTCCTCCCCTTCTTCCACTCCTGAAAGAGAGATACTAGAGAAGATGTGAAATTAGAAGAACAAATAGCGTTTGACAGCTTCTGGTAACACATACCTTTACAGATGTTAATACCACCATAGTGAGGAGGTTTAGGCCCAGTGTGAACATCTCTAGGAATATATCATGATTGTTATTATTTAAAGTGAATTTCTAAAGATTTTAGGATTATTTGCTCGGTGGTGTTGAATAGTTTTAGGATTTTTTTGCCTTGAATATATACTATTGTATTCTTTTTTTTTTTTCCCTTCCCTCAGGGCATGTAAAATATCTGTAGAGTTCAGGAAAGTCAGGGAAATGATCTTAGTAAGTCATCAGAGGATTTAATGTAATATCGCATAGACAGTGACATGAGGATAGTCCAAGAGTTAATCAGATTTTCCAGATTTATAAATGGGGAAATTAGGAGGATAATGAACTGATAAATCAGTAATAAACCTATTCTAAAGAGTAAGACATTTTTGGCTCTCTTCATTAAGATTTGTATCTCCTAAAGGAAAAGTGATTTCTTAATGCTAAGCCTTCTAGAAGTCACTGTGACCTATTTCTGTGAATAAAATTAAAAAGATAAACTTTCCTTTGAAATTCATAGGTAGGACAGAGAAGTCACAAAGGGAATGTAAACTTATTTTCTGCAGATAGCTCTCATGCTGTTTCACAAAAAGCAACTGGACTAGAGCTGCCATTGATTCAAATATCAGAAATCCCACTGTAACTGGTGTTCTTGCACTTTCTGTGATTCAATAAAAGATTAATTCTAACTAAAAGGTTTAATTCTGTAGTTTGAAATAAGAAGCTCAGCAACGTGTATGCTAATACAAGCTCATTGCCTAATTATTCTGGGCTCAAAATATATATTCATATTTGCACCCTATTACTTTCCTCATAGAAACTGTCAAAGGTGTATGGAAACTTTATTAAAAAGCATAACCAAAATTTCTCAGTTTTTCTGTATGGGGAGAGTGTGTTTTGCCATCATCTAATTTAGGATGCAATCTGGATCCCTGTGCAGTAAGTGAAAAATTCTTTGGGACTTCAGTGGTCAGGATTCTTTTGAAAATATTAGCCTTCATATTTGCAAGTCTAGCTTAAGGTTTTTTTTTTTTCTTTTTGGAAGTTTAACAGTTGAGCACTCCTAACTATATGTAATATATGTGTGATAATCAGTTTTATTTGTTGAGCAGCTCTGCCAATAATAACGGAACTGTGGAAGTAATGATCCAGGAAATCACCTGCAGTGCAGTCTTCCTTATCTTACTGTAATCACCTACTGATCTAAGTACTCAAGGTACTGGTAATTTAAAACTGACTGGAAAAAAAATGTCTCAAAATTTATACAGTCTCAGAGAATTTTTGTCAAAAAGTGGAAAAAAGGTAGATGTCAAATTTCCCTCGGGTTTAAAAAAAGGTCAGTTGGCTGTATTCAAAACAACAAAAAAACCCTAGAATATAATAATATAATACAGTGTATAATGAATTAAAATAAATTATGGAATGATAATACACTTGTTAACTGTTTTTTCTGGTTGATATTCAGACCAGTTAGGCGCCTGAGCTCTAGCTTGCCGATGTAAACCAACGTTAACTGCATGTAACTGGGTTGTATTCAATATCAAAATCTAAATAGAAAATCTACTGGAATCCAAAGATGTGTGCAGTTTTATAACACAGTAGTAATATATGTTAAGTACGTTTTTTCAGTGGAGTAAAAAAAAAAAAAGAAAAGGTAAGACTTCTTAAAACGACCAAGACAGATTTTTGCAGCTAAAGAAAAGGCTTCTGAAACAGCTTTTATTGTGACCCTGGATTAATGTATGTAATTCAGATCGGGAGTAAAAGAGCAAAACACTTTCTCTGTGGCTATAGAATGATGTTGTTTAGATTTGAATGCAAAAGCGATATCCTTTGTTTTCCAGTTTTTTAAAAAGAGTTAGTTAAGTTTAAAAAATAAAAAGGAAAAGGTGAGACAAAACTTGATCATTCATCACTACTTGATTTTTCCCTTCCCCCCATCAGTATTGTGTATTTTCTAGTTTAATTTTTCCTGACAACAAAAATAAATGTTCTACTTCTTTCTGAAAATTTTATTACCATATTGTTCTCTGTGTGCTGTTCAATAAGATGGTTATTTTATCCATCAAAACATTTGTGTTTTCTTTTTTTTTGTAATACTGTCCTCTGTCCCCCTTGTTTGTAAGTTTATTTTCCCTCCCCCGTAACTCCTCAAGTGAAGATATTCTGTAACTCTGCTACTTTCTGTAAAAAAATCTCTGCTATTGGAAAAAAAATCGCTTATCACTTATCAAAGCCTTAGCAGAGATTTATGAGATACATGACTAAATGATGCAGCCAGAATTATAGACAAATGCACTTGGAAAACACAATTACATCTATTAAGACTATGTCTGAATGTTGATGAGGTTTCTTAATAAATTTGTCTGGAATTATTTCAAAGATTCTTGTTTTCTAGGCCCCCTCCCCCTCTGTTCTTTAACCCTTGAATACTTGAACCCAAGTGATCCCACAGGCAACTTGCAACAAAATAGAAGTAAAGAACAGTGAGAGACATGTGGGAGACATGCAGTAGTGTTGCTGCGGATGCTTGTGCAACCTCATATAATGCTAAAAGCAGGGGTGGGGGAAGTGATTTGGTGTCTACTTTCCTTTCAGTTCTGCCCCTCCTTTTATCTATGAACCTGACCCCATTTAATGAGTGAGTTTACAGCAACTCAGTTAAAATAGCAAAGCATGAAGCAGTCCAACACAGAGGAAAAGGAGCTGTATAATAGCAATTGTGTGTCATACACCTAGCTCCACTCCCCAAACTATATGCACCATGCAGAATTGATGATTTGTATGATAAGAAAGAGGTCTCCTTTTGATGAGCCAGGTTACAGCTTTTCCAGATGGTACATTTACCTGAGAAAATTATATAAATTACATATGACTTTATATCTAGGAAGTCAGTGTTACTGCTGTTGGAAGAGTAGCTTTCCTCCTAGAGAGCAGGAGGTTTAACTCACAGTATCAACACAAAAAGATGAGAAGCACACAGTAAACACCTCGAGACATCAGATTACACATCATTATTTCCATGTAAGTAGATTATAATAGTCCACATCTGGCTATTAATTCATCTTACTTCCATACTGTCTGCAATATGAGTGTGTATTTTGTCATTCTGTGATAACTGAGGCAAATTCACACTTGTTTGACTTTTTCCTCATTAAGAAGTTTAAAAAATCCCACCCCATCTATCTTTTGGGGGGATTTGAGTGCAGACTTGTTGGAAAGGCCTAAATCTCCCAGCGAAGTGTTGTGCAACAGATAAGCAGAGTTTCTGGAAGGTGGGGACAATACCATCCATATTCCTCTCTTGCCAAGAACAGATGTATGTGTCTGTGTATTCTCAGCCACTCTCAACCTACTCTTCATTTCTACATTTCATTTCTTTCATTGCCTAATGCAACTTTCAGGCCAGGAACTAGCAGAAGGAGATCATGCAGTTTGTGCCTGGATGTCTGTCAGAACAAGATAGGACAGTGTAACCAACATAAGAGGCTTGTGTTTATCTATCTTTCTGGGTGGGAGAACATGAGCTGTGTGTGAAAGCATTCAGACATAGTGGAAACAGAGAACTGAGGTGGTTTTGTTTTGTTAGTAAAAGAGATGGAAGACAGCAGTGGAATCCTATCACTAAGATTTTATTATGCAATGTGGTTGTACTGACCACCTAAAAATGATAATTCCACAATGGTTGTCTACATACAGTTCTCTTACATTTTCACTAGGAGTCAGTGATTTGGTTCCTTAAAGAGGAAAAAATGTGGTAACAAAGGCTTGTCCTCAGGTGCAGGTGACATTGTGAATGTCAAATGACTTAAAATTCCGTGGGTCTCATTTCCTCATCTGACAAAGGGATAGTGTTCACCTTCTTAACAACAGTGTTGTAGTTTACTTTGTTGATTACATAAAGCTTTTACGTATCCTCTAATAGAAGCTGTTCCTGAAATGAGTACAGCTAGATTTATGGATGCAGGGAAAGCATAGGGGTTTAGGAACTCAAATTACTTCTGGGCATTACTGGACCTTAGTTTTGGTATGGCTCAAATTTTTTGTGTTGGTCTACCTGTACTTCAACCAAGGCTGAGATAAATTTCCAGATCTTAGAGGTAAGAGAGGCCATTAACTGCTGAACTGTGTAAACATCAACGTGTCTCATTCTCTGGAGTCTGAGCCACATCAAAAGATTTTAAAAGGCACTTTTCTTTTTGGTGTTCTTTGCAAAATTACATCCATGGGTGAACTATTAAATCTCTCTGTTTCTTTCAAATTAGAGTGTCTGGAAAGGAGGTTGCAGTGCCAGCTTATATTTTCATTTTATCTTGGAAGATATGAACTAGAATTTATCAAAGTTTTCCCACTATCTGAACAGACAAGGTCATCCGATCTGCAAATAATCAAAGAGCAGGTGTTGCTTTTTCCGCAGTCCACTTAAGAGCATAAAACAGTGGTACTGCAGGAAAGATGTTAATCTTCTACCATGTATCAAACAAATTAAGGTTTTTAAACCTAAAGTACTTTGTTGCTTATCCCAAATAGAATTACTTTCTCTTCACAGACCTTAGTAAGAATCTCATGGTATTGTTTTTAATTGAATAAATCCATAAGGGTTCTAGTAGATATCGTCCGCCATGTACCTCACTTTTTTCAGCCAGGGAATTCACAAGAATTCTGTATTCCTAATGTTACTACACATGGGGCTGGGAAGGCTGTTGGGAATGTGAAAGAGCTCAGCTAATAAAAATGCATGCCAGCCTCATGGATAGCATTTGTTAGGCTGAGGTTCATCAAAATCTCTACAGTGCAGGAGTTCAGTACTCCACAAGCAACAGATGGATTTGAATCAGAGAGAGAGAGAGAGAAAGAGAAATGCTAAATACTCATACTTCTCCAGAGTGGCAACTGTCATTGAAAATGCCTGCTTGCCTCCAAAGGCTAGGCTGAAATCAGCTAGCTTGAGTTCTTATCCAGGACATGATTAATCAAAACTGTATTACTCCTGGCTGCAGCAACATTCTGCAACATATTGGCATTGCAGTCATATTTATTAAAAAGAGAATTGTACCCCTAGGTTTTTATGTTTCCATTGCATACAGTTAATGCACTTCCTTAAGAAACATTTTATTGTGATGACAAACTGAAAATAACTGAAAGGAAAAAATAACTGAAGGGAAAATTTGAAAAATATAATGAAAATGATCCTAACTCAGGGGAAATCTAAAATACATGTACTGTATAATCTCATTGTATTTGTTGTTTCAAATTATATGAATTCTGTATTGTCTGACTTCAGATATGTTTACGTGCTTAAATCACTCATTTTTCACTGTTCACCTGAGGGGAATTAGAAGTTGCAATTGTGGAAGCAGGAAGCAAAATATGCACACTGCCTGCCCCCCCCCCCCCCCAAAAAAAAAGAGAAAAATTAAAAAAAAAAATCCAAACTCAAATCTAAAGTAAAGGCTCTGGAAATATAAATGTGTCAAGCATATAGATTACTCCATCTGGAGCTGATTATTTTTGTAGTAGATCTTCAAAAAGTGTACTGTTTAACAACATAAACCTGTTTTTTAAAAATAATACTAATTGTTACCAGTCTATTTGATGTTTAGCAGTGAAACTAATTTGAAGTTACTTGTGAAATGCTCTGGAACAAGATCAAAATTAATTCATTTCATGATGTTCTTATTAAGAAATCATATTTTAATGCCAATGATGGTATTCACTACGACATAAATATTTGTGTATTGCAGGAAGAAATAGATTTTTTTACTGCATACCTAATTATGTGCATTTACCAAAAAATGAAACAAAACCACAAACACCTCAAATATGTGTTAATAAAATATCAAGCTTAAGAGCTATAATCAGAAGCCAAGAAGAAAATATTCATTAACCTTAAATACTAGAACCTGTACTTCATGGTTGGGGGAACCTTCCTGGTGTGCTCACGTGCTTTCAGACAGCACAGAACAGTCTTCTGGAATTTACAACATAAAACTTATCAATAAATAGTAATTAATTGATTAGAAGTTTGAACGGTGGTGTATTTCCAGCCCCTGACAGAGCTTACTTGCTGAAAGGATTATGTAAGTACTCCACAGCAAAGCTGATGAGTTATTGCAAACCAAATCCATCTTCTCTTTAAGGCAATGCACATTAAGTTGCCCAAAAGCATAATTGGAAGAGTTTGTGCCCTTCTTTTTGTGTGCCAGATTGGGCTGGTGCAAGTAGCTGAAGCAAGAAGTGGAGAAAAGGCATCAGTAATTTCTTGACAGGATCTCTTAAAAGGTGGGAGCTCAGTCCCAGTATAGAGCACTCTGAAGAGAAAATTCACCTCAGGATCCTGGCAGACCAGGCAAGTTTAAGCTGAACTGCATAGTGCCGTTTCCAGCAAGGAACTAATAGGAAAAAGGTTCTTGAGTGTAGTACCTTAACTTACTATGGATGTATTTCTATTACTTTCTTTTGAGAAAAACGACACCAACAGCTTCAGTATTTTACATCTGTATTTTTCAAGCTTCAGAACATGCTGAGATTAAAATGTTTTTCTTTTTTTTTCTTTTTAACTTTTTTTTTTTTTAAAGCAAATATGCTTTAAAAGACCAAAACATTCATGTCTTGGAAGTGGGGTAGAAAACACTATGAGAAATGAAGTTAACATTTAAAATGCTGTGTAGAAAAGAGTTGAAACAGCATCAGATTTTGCAAATTTGAAGACAGCATTTACCACTAGCAACTAGAGTAGCTGACTATAAATGAAACTACATAACAGGGTTTGCCTCTGATAGCAGAGGGCTGGACTTGATGTTGGAAATCACATGCTTCCTAACTGGAAGATGGAGATTTTCCTTTCTAATATTACTAAGATTGCTTTCTATGGAGGGCTTGAAAATTAAGAAAAAAATAGGGGCAGAAAATAAAGAGAAATATGTATGAATGAGTGAACAGGATGGGTGTGTGAAGGGTAGTGTATATTCTAATGAAAACAAACCTTGAAATTAATCTTACTGATTCCTCTTCACTTTATTCCCCAGTTATTATTGACAAGCATTAAAACAATGGTCTCAATTATCACATATTTGAGTTATTTGCAGTATCCATCTTTGTTATCTATAAATCTTCCATTAAATGATGGCATTTTTTCCAAGGATGATGCAAAGAGCAAGCTGTCCTTAGTGAGCTGCCTTGCAATTCAAAAATTTTCTAGGATATTTATTAAAACTTGACTACATAAGAAAGCACATCCCAGGGAAGCTGAGTTGCTTAATCCAATGAACTCTTCCACAGTACCCATATTAAGATGTGTAACAAAATTATTGAAGTTACTTCATCCTCTCATGTGTAGTGTAGTGGTAACAAAATAAACAAGTTCTTTACAGAGGGCCTACATTTTCTGTGTGGCAAAATGTAAAAATTAAAACCTACTGCTTCACTGTAGAAACTGAGTTCTTTTTACTTTAGTGCAACAAACATAATAAATATAATAGTTTAAAATAAACTAACAATATCAATATCAACAGAATGATTTCTGGAAGTACTGCTTTTCTTCTTGTTCCTTTTGTGTTATGTTAAACATCACAAAAATATAGAATTTTATTTCCCTAGTAATTTCTTTGGCAACTTTCTTTCTAGTTAGCTATAAGTACATAAATATTTATATTTATTTATAAGCCTGTCTTTCACATCTAGCTATTAATATTTTATTGATATACCATTTGCCTTTATTACTTTATTAAGAATTATACAAATTCAACATACTGCTGTGCAAAAGGATTCCAGTCCTTCATAGAACAATGCAGGAGAACTTCAGAGGGGGTTTTTGCTTGTGATTTTGTTAGGTCAGAATGTAATTTTACATGTGCTTTCTGTATGGGATTTACAGAAGAGCACTGTGTTCGCTTAAAGGTGCTTAAGAACATAATATACTTTTGCTAACTTTTTGATATATCCTTCCATATGCTTGGGAAGGATAAAACAGCATATGGAATTATTTGTAATATACTTTCATGTCATGGGGAAGGGGACAAAAATTAGAGCATGGAGGGAAATTAGGTGATTCTTGGGGAAACGTATTGGTGCAGGATTTCACTCTGCTGAATTCATATAATTTTACTTGCAAAGTGGCAGGGTCAGTAGTCTGTACATCTAAATTCTGCCTAAACCAGTGATGTTACCCTGATTAAACAGAAAGTGCTTGAAAACAAATAAAGCAGAATTTTTCACTGATGTTTTATGCAAATTGAATTATTATAAAGTACATTACCTGAGAAGAAAGAGATTTAGTGCAAGGAGAAATGATTGTTAAAATGGAAAAGGATAAACTTAAGTTCCACTCAAACTCTACTTGGAAGCAAAATAGTTGGAACTCACATTATAGGACATTCCAGCATAGCTTTCCTGAGCAAATCTTTTCAGAGGTACATCTATGAGATGCCTTTTGTGGTGCACTGCATTTAAATTGTTCTTGCAATTTATGGTTGGATTTGACATTTGACATTGAAACTTACTTATATTCAGCAGTGTCTCAATAATGCTGGTAGCGAGGGTACTTACCAGGTGACTAACAAAGCTCTAGAAGCTCTGACAGACAGGTGTCTATGCAAGCCTTAGCGTGGTGAGGCTGGTTGTCTTTTTTTTGGTTTGGAAAATATGCAACATTACTTCTCAGGGTAGTTTACATGGGTCTCAGTCTCACATAAAGGATGGAATGCAGCAGTGGGGGCATGTAGACTGTGTTCAGTAGAAGGCTATGGCAGTATTTGGGGTCTAAAGCAACCGCTTCTTGTGCATATCTACAGTACTGTATAAATTTTACATAGCTTCAAAGTAATGCCTCAGGCCTAGAAATAAATTTTTTAAAAAGCCAGGATTTCAGCATCGGATTTTTACATCTGAAGGTTTAAACTGGTGCCAAAACATCCAAGGTTTTTGTCATCTGGTAGAATTTACCTCATTCACATATATACTAAACCGGCTTTTTAATTAAACCTTTCTTTTATCCCACAGGCTACTTTCAGAGATAACATGATACAGTTTGATGATATACGCTTACAGAAAGCTGTTTAATGTTAGTCTAGCCTCCAATGAACCTAAGTTTTTCAGCTTGCAGTGTGCATTCATGGAGTATATTTCCTATTACTATTTGTCCCTTGACACAAGGCGATAAAGAGGAAATCAGAAGAGGGAATTTTAGCAACATTAAAACTAGTGCCACTTGCACTGACTCATCATATTTGACAGTAATGGGTATTTCTGTATAAGTATACACTCCAATTCATGCTGCTAGATGTTATCTCAAACTATCTCCGTGGTGTCTCAAAGGCTTCATCTGCAGATATCTGAGGAGAATATTTTTTTTTAATTTAAGGGGACAGAATAGAGGAGGAATTCTCATATGTAGGTGTAGAGAACCTATGCACCATTTTAACAAGCAAACTCAAACAGAACTCTAATGTACAAACCCAAGAGGTAATCTACATTCAAGGATGTTACAGGGAAATTTCTGCAGAGTTTTGAGATGGGTCATGTGCACCTCTTTTATTGCTGGAATTTCAGCCTTAGAGCACAAAGCCCTTACAGGCTAAAAAAATTTTACTTCCCGGTGAAAAAATCGTCATATCAAGCATGTCAAAATCAGAGTACATGGCAGTCATGGAGATTTATAAGATTTTTAGTTAGTTAATGTAATTGCAGCTTTATAGTAATTCCCCAGATGTGTCCTGGTGTGGCCTAAACCAGGCCAATTTTCCTTTCAGTGATTTTTACTTTCAGCTAAGTCTCCTCTGAGTAACTGCACTTTCTGAAACTAACTGCATGTTTGCAGACAGTGTCTGCTTCCAGGACTGATAACGCTCGAAGTTTGTAGTTATCACTGAGGCACCAGTAGGGATGTTGTGCAGTAAGGCTCTTGCTGTACTTATTCTTAGAGAAACCAAGGTCACTGCTGAATTCCTCACTGCTTACAAGTGAAGAGCCGAAGGGGGGTCGCAGCTGCAGCGGGGAGCAGACAGGGCAGGTGACCCAAAATTGACCAACGATGGTATTCCATCCCACACACGTCATTCTCGGTATAAAGCGGGGGGATCATGAGGGTCTCGCTCTCTTTCTGCTATGGCCGGTGTCCAAGGAGGACTCCGTCTGTTTTCCTGCTGCCCCCGATCCCGATCCGTGCATCCCTGACTCCAGCTCTCGACCGTCGCTAGGCCCAGCCTGGGCGTTCCCGGAGCCTGCCCTGCAGTGCCGGTGGTGACGTGGCTGACTTCAGGGGAGCTCAATCTTGGTTTTGTATATATATATTTGTATATATTTGATTATTTCTATTATTATTATTATACTCTTTTTCATTATTATAGTTTATTAAAACTGTTTTAACTTTCCAACCCGGAAGTCTCTCTCCCTTTTCCCTTTCCCTTTCCCTTTGGGGGGAGGGGGGGGGATAACAGAGGGCATCTGCCACAGGTTTAATAGCTGGCCCAGCTTTAAAACTGTGACAAGATGTTAACCAGGACCTACAAATAAAGTCCTTCATTTAGCACCCAAATAAAATTCAGAAAAGAAGAAAAAAGAGGCCTGAATAATTAATTATGCATGCAAAGTTAGTTTCAGCAAAAGTAGCTTGTCAGACAGTGCTAATGTAAGTGATGCTTGACCTAGAGATGTTCTAATCTATCTCAGTAAAACTGAAACCAATTTTCATGCACTTTTTTTTCCTTTGCCTTTCTTTTTCAACTCAGCAGATCAGCAGAAACAATTGGAAAAAAAAAAACACCACAATTTTGTACATGAAATGGAACCATGGAGTGTATTTTCAGTTTTACCATTCAGCAAGTCAGAGAAGTTAGTTTTTCAGCCAACTGAAACATTGATTTTCATTTAAATCTTAATCTCAGTAGTGTTTTGCTATGTCATTGGCATTTCTGTTCCACATCAGGGGATTAATGGCTACAGAATAAAAAAGGGAGTTAAGATATATTTTTGTGTCAGAAGATGTTAAATAATGCAAAGCACCAGATTAGAATACAGATATTTTTGATAATTGATATATTGTCCTCACCATCTTGCTAAGTAATAATTCTTTTGATGAAGTATTCATCAGCATGCAGAACTGTATTCAACACACAGTACTGACTCCTCTTACTAGTTAAACGTAATGAATCGCACCTAGCTGCTTATCCCTGTTATTTAAATGTTCTGGATAAGAAATGAAAAGTACTCTTTTTTAGCTTAAATTTCATGAAAAGAAAAGCAAGAGGAAATTTTACTGTATCTGCATAGTTAGACTTTTTGTGAGTTTGGGGAGACAGAATTATTCAAATATTTTTCAACTAATCTATGGAAAGTAATTCATAGTAATGAGTACTGTTTACTGAATATTATGAAGAGTCTGATTTGAATGTGTTTTCTGTATAACTGATATTAATATGTGCCTTTCCTCAAACTGTCTTCCTTTCTAAAGGAACTATTTAGGGAGAGGTGGACTAAAGGGATATAGAAAAGTGAAGAATTATATTCTAAGGAAGGCAAAAAAGACAGTATACTTTAAAAAAAAGAAAAAGGTTTCCCAGACAACAGCAACCGGAGGGACACAGAGAATTTGCATTGCTCATTTTTTGCACAAAGGTTACTTTTTTTGGCATAGCATGTAGCTGTGAATGTCATTAGTTGAACCCTTAAGGAATTATTGTGCAACAAAAGCATCCATTGATCTTCCCAAGAGTAATAATATCTCACTGGTTGAGACCATCCTATGTATGGGCTGGACAATGTGCTTTTAAAACCTGTTTACAAACAGAAAAAAAATCATTCTTTAGATTGATGCATAGTGAGGATATGATTTTCTAGCTGGGCTCATGCCTAGTGAGCAGGTGTAGAAGTGTAGCCTTTATGAAAAATTTACTGTATGTAAAAGTCCAAATGGTAAAACAGATGAAAAGCATACTTTAAGGAATCTTGGTAGTGAGTTATTTTTTCTGTCCTTCTCCATACAGTATTTCCTTCAAAATGTAAACAACCTTTTTATTTCTACCTTTGTACTCTTTCTCTTATAAGCCAATACAAGAATGTACAATACATACAATTGTCTTTTATAAATACAGCTAGTCTCTACCTGAATAGAGATTTACACTTCCATAGAAACTTACTCATTTTGTTGTAGTTACATGAAGATGCAGTTACAGAATCTGCCAGAATATGTAGTAAAGATTTCTAAATAATGCTAGGATATGAAAAAAGAAAAGAAACATCCCCCCCATCATCCCCCCCCAAACAAAACCACACACAAAAAAATTCAAAACAATCTACTGAGAAAATTGATTAAATAAAATATTAAGAAAGATGGACATATGTAGTTTGGTGATGCATGAAATTACATTGCACCATTGGTTTATATAAAGAATATGTATTTATTTAAGAGTATAGTATTAAAAATAAGTAGGATGTTGAACGAGTGTGTTTGTAATATATGTTAACATTTTTAGCATATTGAGATAGATAATTTTATATGAAATTAAATAGGACTTTGATTTTTTAATCAGAATTTTTCAGAGTTTGGAGGACAGAGGTTTTTACAAACATACTGTATAAGTATAAGCTGTAAATTCCTGATGGTAGTAATGAAAAGAAATTTGACCACATGGAGAGAATTGTCTTTGTGTGTTGCCTGGGAATTAATTTCAGGTCACATTTAGAGTTTTTGGCATTTATATGTTCACAAATATTACTCTTTATGCTCACAGATGTAGTTCTATATGACTGTCTGAAGTATCAATGTAGGTATCTGCAAGGGCTCATAGCAGTTGGATAAAATGTAAAAATTTGGTAGAAAATAAAAGCCTCATTTTCAGAAATAAATCTATGTGCAGCATATTTCTCTGCTCTGGCTGAGCATATGGGAGCTTATGAGTGGGATTTTTATCCACTTGCTATTAAAAGAACAAACAAACAAACCAGACTGTAAAAGGTAATAGACTGTGCCCTGTAGCTGCTGCAGCTCTTTTGATCAATGTACTTAAGCAAGCTTCCCAGTTCCAACTTGTGCCACTTCCATAGTTGCCTGCTTTTTTACTCTCTTAGTCTAAGAAGTCTCAAGTTGTCTTTTGCCCTGGCTAGCTTGGGCTGAAATGCTTATTTTAAGGATTGTTTTTATCTCTTCCCGGCAAAGCCAGTGAAAGGGTTGTGGTGTTTACAAAACTGAAAAATGTTGGCAACACAGTGCACCACAAAGAGCGAGGAAATAACTGAAACAAGGGTCGTAATTTCATTCTTTCACTTCTGTTGCTGTAATTGGGATTTTGTTTTGCTTTGTTTTAATTAAAAATTTATTTCTGTGATAAAAAGTGTAGCGAAACCCTTCTTGTGGAATCTGGAAGCAAGGCAAGGTCATAAATTGGCTTCATCTCTTCAAACACAGCTACTCTTCCATGATTCATAGGCTGCTGATGCAGAAGATTGGTCACTTATTTCTCCTGCACCCTTTTTTAGACTTGAACTACTGTCCACCTGTGTTTTATTTTTTCTCAGAGTTTTCAAACTTTGTGGCCTTGATCTTTTTCATCTTTATTAAGACTTCCAATCTAGTGGGTATTTGGTTTAATTAAACCATTGTAGCAGAGCTGTGTGGTGATATTATAGTTACTATGAGTTGAAGACTAATTACTTTAACTTAATACCTAAAGATCTAATGATGTGATATTGTTTTCATTTGCATTCCTTTTGATAAACTTTGTTGCTTAGGATTGCTATGTCCCCAAATTCACTACAGAGTTTAAAAGGGTAACAGCCAATTTCACTTTTCCATTTAAGTTAAACGCAGAAACCTCCACTTATATCAGCAGGGCTTAATACTGAGACTGCCTGGTTCTAACCCCTCTCATCATTTTATTCAGCTGTTGACACTGTGGAAGCAAAACAAAATAAAGCAACAGGAGCCAGATACCCAGCTGACAATAAGCTATTCAAACAGTACCAATTGAAAGTCTGTTGCAAAGGTTATAGAAGTTATCAGATTTGTAAATTGATATTTCCAGCTGTTTGGAGCTTAGTACTTTCAGTAAGGTAAAATCTTACTAGAAATAGTCATTTCTAATCATGTCCAATCTTAAGTAGGAAAGAAGAATCTTATGAGATGTTTTTATTGAATATCTAATTGGAGAAGGAGCACAGTCAGATGTCTGGGAGAGGAGAAATGCTCTTTTCTCTTAATTATAGTATGCCAGTAACCAGACAGTTTAGGACTAGGTAATATTTTACAAACAAAAAAAAAAAATATTAAGATTATTTGTTTCAAAGAGAAAACACAAATCACTGTGTGTTTCTACAGAGGCTTAGTTATTACCTCTAGCAATGTTTACAGGGGGTGGGATGATAACAAGTGATGTTTGGCATCCAGCTGATTTCATTCACCTTCTGCAGCCTAAGTAGGTGTAACTGAGGCCAAAGAGTCTTGACATACCACTGCTTGGTATTGTGATAGAGGTTATTACTTGTTCGAATTGCAAAGTTGCCTAGCTTTTCTAGCCTGGACATTACAGTCCCACTGTGTTAAACTGTGTGCAAGCTGTCTGAGAGATCATCCTTGCCAAGACCTGCGGCCTTCGAAAGTCAGACACAGACAAACACAAGGAAATAAAAAGAGAGTATTTGTCCATATGATCACCTGGAGCCACAGCTACCACCTGTTTAGCCATTGCTAAGGTTTTTATAAGCTTTACATCAAGAGAAGTTTTCATGGAGGGATTTGAAGGAGGACTGAAAAGTGGCTTTATGGAAAGGTCTTTTGAGGGTGGGAGCACAGGTAAAGGTAGAAAATCACATATTAAAAGATGTAATGAATGGATAATAAGGGCTGAAATCATTGGCTGATTAGAAATGGAAATCACTGCTATGAGGCAATATCTAAGCACTTGGTTCTCAGAGGGAGCAGCATTTTTTAGTACAATGCTGTTATTCATCTGTCCTATACTTTTACAGTCATCATCAACCTCTGGGGATAAGGTGGGGTGTTAGATTATTCCTTCTCCCCCTCTTTCTATTTGACATCTATTACTTTTTTCCCCTTCTCTCTTTTGATAATCTGTCACTAAAGCTTTTTGGGCAATATTCATTTGGGACTCTGAAGAGGATTAATCTCTGGTATGAATAATATTGGCAATATTTCATATATTGTGGGGTGATGGCTGGTACCTGTCTATTTGTTCCCAGTTAAAGAATTGTTTTTCCTTTAAAAAAGGAGTGTCTGGGTCAGGTGAAACCCTGGTGGCAGGGAGAGACTGCTCAGTCCTTTGGGAACAACTGAGCCTCTCTGGGTGGAGACTAGGTTTCAGCCTGAGGGGGTGCTGGTAAGGGGTGGGAAGAGTTACAGTTATGAACTCTAGTACTGTAACTTGGTCAGAATCATAGAATGGTTTGGATTGCAAGGGGCCTTTAAAGGTCATCTAGTTCCAACTCTTCTGCAGTGAGCATGGACATCTTGAACTAGATTAAGTTGCTCAGAGCCCCGTCCAACCTGGCCTTGAACACTTCCAGGGAGGGGGCATCCACAACCTCTCTGGGCATCCTGTTCCAGTGTTTCACCACCTTCATCATAAAAAATTTCTTCCTTATATATAGTCTGAATCTATCCTTTTTTTAGTTTAAAACCATTACCCCTTGTCCTATCGCTACAGGCCCTACTAAAATGTCTGTCACCATCTTTCTCATAAGCCCCCTTTAAGTATGGAAAAGACACCATAAAGTCTCCATGGAGCCTCCTCTTCTCCAGCTAAACAACCCCAACTCTCTTAGCCTGTCCTCATAGGAGAGGTGTTCCTTCTCTCTGATCATTTTTGTGGCCCTCCTCTGGACCTGCTCCAATAGGTCCATGTCTTTCCTGTGCTGAGGGCTCTAGAGCTGGATGCAGTACTCCAGGTGGGGTCTCACCAGAGTGGAGTAGAGGGACAGAGTCACCCTTCCCTTGGCCTGCTGGCCACGCTTCTGTTGATTCAGCCCAGGATACGGTTGGCCTTCTGGGCTGCAAGCACACATGTCCAGCTTTTCATCTACCAGTACCCCCAAGTCCTTTTCTGCAGGGCTGCTTTCAATCTCTTCATCCCCCAGCCTGTATTGATACCAGGGGTTGCCCTGATCCAGGTGCAGGACCTTGCACTTGGCCTTGTTGAACCTCATGTGGTTCACATGGGCCTACTTCTTGAGCTTGTCCAGGTCCGTCTGAATGGCATCCCATCCCTCAGGCATGTCAACCACAACACTCAGCTTGGTGTCATCTGCAAATTTGTTGAGGGTGCACTCAATCCCACTATGTCATTGATGAAGATATTAAACAGTACTGGTCCCACCACAAACCCCTGAGGGACACCACTCATCACTGATCTCCATCCTGACATTGAGCCGTTGACCATTGCTCTCTGGATGTGACCATCCGGCTAATTTCTTATCCATTGAATAGTCCATCCATCAAATCCCTATCTCTCCAATTTAGAGAGAAGGATGTTGTGGGGGACTGTGTGAAAGGCCTTACAGAAGTCCAGATAGATGACATCAGTAGTTTTTTAGACTCGATGATCTTAAAGGTCTTTTCCAACCTAAATGATTCCATGATTCCCTTGTCCACTGATGCAGTCACTCCATCACAGAAGGCCACTAGTTGGTCAGGCAAGACTTGCCCTTAGCGAAGCCATGCTGGCTGTCTCGAATCACCTTTCTCTCCTCCATGTGCCTTAGCATAGCTTCTAGGAGGATCTGTTCCATGATCTTCCCCGGCACAGAGGTGAGGCTGACAGGTCTGTAGTTCCCACAGTCCTCCTTTCTACCCTTTTTAAAAATAAATGCAATGTTTCCCTTTTTCCAGTCACCGTGGACTTCACATGACTGCCATGGCGTTTCAAATATCATGGAGAGTGGCTTCACAGCTGCATCAGCCAATTCCCTCAGCACTCTGGGATGCATCTCATCAGGTCCCATAGACTTATGTAGGTTCAGATTCCTCAGGTGGTCTCAAACTTTCTCTTCTCCCATAGCGGGAGGGACTTTTCTCCCCGAGTCCCTGACTTGAGGTCCATCTACTCGAGAGGTGTGGGAAGAGATGTTGCCAGTGAAGACTGAGGCAAAGAAGTTGTTGAGTACCTCAGCCTTCTCCTCATCCGTTGTTACCAGTTTGCCATTTGTGTTCATCAGGGGAGGTACACTTTCTTTGACCTTCCTCTTATGGCTGACATACCTGTGGAAGCCCTTATTATTCTTTGTGTCCCTTGCCAAGTTCAGCTCCAGCCATGCCTTGGCCTTCTGTGCCCCATCCCTACACAACCGGGCAGGGTCCCTATACTATTCCCAGGATACCTGTCCCCGCTTCCACTGCCTGTGCATTTCCTTCTTGCCCTTTAGTTTGACCAGCAGGCCTTGACTCATCCATGCCAATCTCTTGCCTTCCTTTCCTGATTTCTTATACCTGGAGATTGAGAGCTCTTGCGCTCTGTGGAAAGCATCCTTGAAGATCTGCCAGCTCTGCTCTGCTCCCTCGTCCCTGAGGGCAGTTTCCCAGGGGGTCACATTGACTAATTCCTTGAACATCTAGAAGTTTGCTTTCCTGAAATTCAGGGTCCTGACTTTACTCTTTGCCTGTCCCATATCCCCCAGAACTGTGAACTCCACCAGTTCATTATCACTGCATCCCAGACTGTCTCCAATCTTGACATCTCTGATTAGCTCATTTGCATTGGTGACCAACAGGTCCAGTAACGCATCCCCTCTGGTAGGGCTGTCTATTACCTGGCCTAAGAAGTTATCCTTGATGCACTCCAGGAGTCTCCTGGATTGCCTAGAGAGTCTCTCAGAGAGTGCAGAGAAAAAAAGTTACAAGAAAGCAGCAGGAACTGGGCAGACTTTGCCAAAGGCAAATGCACTGTGTTCTGCTGCAATGCCTTGAATCCTTTTGTTACTGTGCATTTCAGTGACTTGTCCAAGGTAGTGGACGAATGTTTATAGCAAGGTTAGAAGACAGACTGATGAACATTTATATTATGTAATGGAAGGTTGGTAGAAACCTTCAAGGTAGCAGAGATCAGAGGCAGCGTGTCCACATGGTGCAATAGACTTAGTAGCAATATTAATGTGGGTCCAGTGCCATGTGTTGCAGGTAGACTGGATAGGCTTTAGCTAGCTGACTGGTAAGCAGCTAGCTCTGGTGTCTCTGCATGTATTTTTCACTATTTCTTCTTCAACAGCATGTGTGGATGCAAGTAAGCCAAGCTTCTTTAAGTGCTTGTCTTTCTGGTCCTGGATTGTAAATTAATTCCCTAACAATCACTGTAACCCCAGAATTTCCAAATATTTGGACTGTAGCCTGCTGCTGCCTCTAGATCCTTTTTAACCAAGTTCTCTTTCATAGCAGTCTGTTTTTAAAAGCTGGAAGGATTGCATGGTTCTGTGCCAAGAGCTAACACAGTACTTGTTAATGAGTCAGAACACAGTATTATATAGGAATGCAATAGAATATAGAAATAATTTTTCTTAAAATTCATTCAAGCGAGAATGTAATTAGAGGGTCATAAGAATCCTGTGAAGAGGAATACTCTAATATAACCTTAACTATTCCTGATTATGATGTGCCACGTTATTAAGCCTGACCTACTAAGCCTGCCTCCTGAATACAGCACACTTCCTCAATGCTTGTGATTTCTGTAATCAGAAATGGAAGAGGCTTGATTAGGCATGCTAGCCATTTTGAGACACAAATGTCTCCCAATATTTAAAAATAAATAAAATTAAAAAAAAAACAGGTGCAGTCTTGCAAGTCAGATTCGTTCCTCTCTACTGAAGAAGCTCATCCCTCTGAGTCTGTCCAATGGACTAGTTTGTCATGTACAATCCAGAAACTGAGGTTTAGATTTTACTTACATGCCTACAGGTATCGTCTTTATTAAACCAATCAGCCTCTGGAACATACCATTTGTACTGTAGGTTTACCTTTGATTAGAACAGAGCATCACACGAATTCCAAAATTAAGCTAAAAATTCCTGCCATGTTCAGCACTGTGAGGGAAAATTTGAAACTTCCTTCAGAGGAAGAAATAACTGAAGGAAGAAGACTTCCTTCAGTTTCAGAAATAACATCACATAACAGGACCAGTTGCATTTTGATTTTATCCAGAACTTAAGTTCATTCCTAACACCTAATTTTTTTTCTGTACAGTAGGCCATTTTGGCATATATACATGTAGCATTTTGTTATTGCATTTTGCATACTTTCAAACTAAAATTGGAAAAAAAGTCCAAAAGCTTCTAAGCATGGACAAAATTGCAACAAGGCAGTCTGGAGCATCCTAGCACCCCCATTCTTATTTGGTTTCACATAAAAATGTACAGTTAATAAGTGTGCTTGCGCACTCCAGTTTACAAAGAATAAAATAGAATTAGGTGATTCAGAGGTTGGTATGAGATTTAGAGATGCCTACAGAGTTTTTTCAACAGAGATAGTGAAACGATTTCTCCTTGGCAGATAAAAAGAGACACTATTTATATATATGTATTTACATCCATGGAGGAATTTAGGATTTTTCTTTACTCTAAGCACTTTCAAAATAGGAATACAATCTTACTTCAGCTCATAAACCAATCAACATCAGAAAGATTAGCAGGGATGTTTCATTCTGTAATGGCCAGCTACACTATGTCCACTGTTCCATTGATACCAATATTCCTACGCGAAACAGAAGTAGCAAGGAAGATCCCCCCCACCACCGGCTTCAATGCAAGTAAAGCGCTGGACAAGTAAAATGACATTAGCTGCTCTTAGACTCAAGGGGCCACTGGTGTGATGCAGTATTCATCACAGATTGGAGCAGCAAACTGACCAGAAGGGCAACCTCCATAGAGTCTGGAGTCAAGACCAAAACACCCTGTACTTACAACTTAGCCCTCAATTTCTATTCAGGCTCTCTGGTCATAATAGATGACACAACACAGCTTGTTTTACATTTTTGCATTCTATTCATGTTGTTCTGATTTCTGCATCAGGATATTATGGCAGCATTGAAAGTCTCGGCAGGTAGAAAAAAACTCTCAAATTCCAATAAGAGTTACCTAATATCAACAGCATGTGTTTTTATAAGCCTAAATTAGAGATGTACCATATTGCTAAGAACATTTCATACACTCCAGTTTTCTTCACAAGCATAACTTTTTCTTTGATCTGAGCAATAAGAGGGAGATGGCAATAAACGACTTGCGCTGGAACTAATATTCTGTTTCTGTTTAAAAAAAAAATCTTTTAAAAAAGAAATCTGCAATTTCCTCCATTTGACTTGGTATCCTAAGGAACTTCTATATCTTTTGTTCATTTTTCCTCTTACCTGAGTTCTCCACCTGGATAATTTAAAATTGGAAGCTTTCCAATTTTGCCTCTCCACACTACTGGAATCAGACTTGAAGTTGTCTGGATCTAAAACAATGACTCAGACACCATGTTAAATGGATGTAACATAACCAGTCCAACTGTATTTAGAAAGTTATTAGACTGCTTCCTCTCCAATATTAACATATGCACACACAAATTATTTTTTATTTAATGGCCAGCAAAATGAGAAGTTTATAAATCAAGTTTATTACACACTTCTGTAGCCTCAAGCTGATGAGCACAAATTAAATTTTACATTAACCTGCTTGAGTAGTTAGCACACAATTAAGATCTTGAATAATTAGGCTGGTGGTAATAACAATACATGAGAATTTGATCTAAATCTTGGGATTTAACAGCAGTCTGTGAATGAGTTTGTATGCATCTATCACCACTGGAAATCAGCTTAATATAATAAAACCAGATTGGGAGGAAAAATGAGTGAGGCATTGGATAAACTATACATTTTTCCTTTCTTATTTGTTCATGCAGTTTCTCATCTAGTGCTATTTCAGTTGGAAACTATCTATCATCTGCTTTGTTTCACAAAACAAAACAACAAAACAAACAGCCCTACAAATGTTGAATACCTTAAACAGTCTTGTAGATTGTGAACACACCTAGACCTAAAGAGACTAAATAAGGAAATTATTACAGCTGTGACTGTTTTATGACCCAGCATTAAAATATTCAGATGAATGACTAGAGACAGAAATACAGAAATGTTTGTTGGAAAAACTGAACATCTCTTGAAGTCAGTATGTTTCTTTCTTTTTCAAGTTTTCTTTTTAACTGAAAGCAATGGATTTAGAGATCTTACAAGTAAGAACAGTGTATTATAATTCTAAGAAGTAGACGAATCGTTGGTAATAAAGGTACAAATAAAAATGTTCATTTAAAAATATCCATACACCTTGATCTTCAATATGCTACCATTATTCTTTGTTCTTAGGTTAGCTCACAAATATAGTATTAAAAAAAAAAAGGCCCTAAATATAACCTTGTTCTGGAATTTTTACTTTCCAACTACAGCACAATTGTGCGTCTCTGATTGACACATTGATTTAATCCCAGCAAGGGTCCTGTAATTAATGTGACCTTTTGATAAGGTGGGAGATATGGGGTGAGACAAGTGCTCTCATGAGAGCTATTAGCAACTTCTAAGCAATTGCTAATGTTGGAGAGTTACCTTTTTTAATACAGTTTGGAAGATAATTGACAAACCATGATAATGAGTAGGTATAGGGAAGGAAGGAGAGCACAAAAGAGGAGCAAGAACTCTTAATTACTGAAGAAGAGGCAAGATTTCACCACTGGATAAACTGTGCATTTTGGGCTGTGGCCTCAGGAATACAATTAATTCCAATAAAATGTAAGAAAGAAATCATAGGTCTACATGAGCCAGAAAAAAGAAAAAAAATGTAAAAAACTTAATCTATGTTAAGAAGCCTTAACTCTGCCTTTACACAGCATAACAGGTGGTTTTATTTCTTCCTGTCAGATGGTATTTGTACCAAGGGAGTTTTCTCATTTCCCTTCCCATCTGGTTCTGCACACAGTGATATAACATAATACCAAGATGACAAAGTCCTACTAATGTTATTTAAAGATTAGTTCTATAACAGAGTAACTAACCTGTTATTTCATAATCAAGATCCAGTAACCCATTCAGGACAACAAAACAAGTATTTAAGTTATGATCATTTTTGAAACACAAGATAAGGTTAAGCTGACCTATCAGTAAACAAAAATGGAATGAAAATCTGTGACTTCGTATTCAAAAGGATTACAAGGTAAAAAGAAACCTGAATATTTAATGTATGCACATATACGTATTTAAAAAAGTGGGTTTTTTTTACAGTTATCAGAAATATGTACATCTAGAACATGAATTATCTCATTATAGATACAGATAGCCATTTGTGCAGAACACAAAATGGCAGAAAAGCCTGTAGGAGCATAAGAGAAATGCAAACAAATAAAGAAAAACGTGAGGAGACTTCTGGATCTAAATGAAACGATATGCTATGACTATAGCCAGGACAAATTTGGTCATCTAAAAAGAAAACAAAAACCACTCCACGCTCCACTGTGTATGGATTTTTGAATATTCAGACTTCCTGTGCACTTATTTTTTCTCATTTACAAGTTACAGTCTAGCTCCCAAAGCAAATCATTTGACAAAGCTTGTCTTTTTGGTTTAACACATCATCATAACATTTTGTGGACTGAAGGAACAGCAGAATTTTTCAGCAGTTCTCCAGCACTAAATTTGACAGCAGCGGTGAGTAGCCAGTAGCAAGTGGCAGTAGATTATACACCAAAACTTAACCTGGGGAAAGATTCTTGTGAGCAGCGAGCCTTTATGGAGTTGCATGCAAAGCTTAGCCAAAGCAGGATGCAGTGAGGGAAATGTAATGGCAGATAATACTTATATCATTAGACAGAAGAAAGTATGTGGTAACTTCAGTACCTGTGAAGAAAGGTTGTTGCTGATGAATGAATAGTTTTTGGAACTCTGAATTTCTTGAATAATTTAGAACAATAGTAATCTATATCACCTCAGAATCTCTGATTAATACTTTCATGTTGGAATGATTTGGCAGACTGCACTGTATTTGTGTCATTTTAGAAAACTGAAATTGAAGTAATTCTCATAATTTAAAAGTTGTTGTACAAAAAACACTAATATTTCTCTGTAAGGCATCATTTTACTCTTCAATATTTTAGCTAGGTGTTTAGACCTCGTGCATTTGTTTGTGCCTACATACACGCACATGCACACACGCTTTAACACTTTTTTGGTTTTATGTAAATACATTTGAACAACACAGCTCTCATGAGGGAAATAACAAGGACAGAAGTGACAAATGGGAAGAGACAAACATAACTATTGTGCAATTATTGATCTCTAAAAATCTCAAAATGAGCTTTTCACATTCTTCTTAGAAGAAATTTTAATAATCTTGTTGCCAGCCACACTCATCACCTGTCTTTCCCCACTCTTATCTCCTTTTCTTAATCTCTCATTTAGAGGGAGTGAGTCTGCAGCCATCAATACTAACAGAAACTGGTTGTTGCTACAGTTCCAGCCCTCTGAAAACAGGTAAGGTATTTAGCAATTGATTATGGAGGAGTCAGCATTGCACCCAGAATACTAAGTTAAAGAAATGTAATAACATGCAATAGCTTGAGAACTGCCAAAAAATATATCATCAGGGATGTGATCATTAACTTTTGTGCAAAATCCTAGACATGACTGAACCTATGTTCCCACGCTGGGCAGATACAAGGGTGCATAACAAAACTATCTCATTGTCTGAAAGCAGGCAATTAACATCAGTGCTTCCAAGTAACTTTTTCCGCTTTGACCAGAACATGAAAATGGTCACGTGCCACTGCATATCACTGTTCCTTTTGACTGCTAGTCAGCACTGCATGCTGGAGTGCTGCACCCAACTGCAGCACCAGAGGTGAGATCAGCGCATGCTAAAATGGCAAGTACAGACACGAATGTGGTGCATCAGCCGTTGTGCCATGCAGGTATGCCCTTTGCAAGCAAACGGGAATGTCTGCTTGTGGCAGGAAAAGAACCTGTGAAACAGAGCCATGATTCCCTGCACTTTCAGGGTCCCACCAGAGTTTCTCTTCTGCCTCTTCATCAGTAGTGCCTTTCCATGAGATGATTTAGGGAATTTGATTGTAAGGCAAGTGAAATAAAGGTCATCAGTCCTTAGTTATCACTACACGCAAGCATGAACATATTATTTGCCTTGTATGTTAGTTTTTCAACAGAAAAATAGTACATACTTCCCAGCAGAGCCTGGGAAAATGCAGAGGGCTAGGGGAAGGCGTTCTTTTCATATTTGTCTTTATTTCTCACTATCTGACTCCATTTTACATGGCAATAAATTAAATTAATTTTCCCCAGGTCAAGTCTGTTTTCCCGTGGCAGTAATTGATAAGGGATTTCCCTGTCTTTATCTCAAACCACGAGCTTTTCCATCTTATTTTGCCCCCGGTGCTGTTGAGGAGAGGGCATGAGAGAGCAGCTGGGTGGGCATCTGGCAGCCAGCTAAGGTAAACCCACCACAGACATTAACTAAAAACTACATAAAAAATGTCCCCAAATGTGTAGGAATAGGTGTTTAAACATCAGTATTTTCAGATGCTTTGCTCACTTTTTTTTAGCTTGAATACTTGATTACTGCATTTGCTCCTTTGTGGAACACTTCTTTGGTGCACATTTCATTGATAACAACATCCTTCTTGGATGTTTCTTTTCCTTCATTTTTCTCTGGGATGAGCACGATGCAGGTAACTCTTCCTTCTCCCAAGACATCCTTAAGTTCCCCCACCCGCTATGCAAGAGTGCTAAGAAACAGGGGCTGGTGAATGTCTCTGCTCAGCTCAGCAGGCTGATGCAATGTGCACAGCATGCAGCTGGAGCCACAACAGGTGAACAGTTAGCATGAGTGTCAGAGGCCTTGATGTATGTGCACCAGCTAAAAGTCATCACTCATGGATATTGCAAAGGGTCCAAACCACCAAAATATAAATCAATGTACAACAGCAATAAACAACTGCTTATGTATCACCAGTGGCTACTGAAGTCTTGCATGAAAGAACAAATCACAGAGAAGTTACATGTTGCGATAGAAACCACTATGTGTAACCAAGTTGTGGCTATTTGTAGTCACATGTACATGCTCTGCGTTAAGAAAGGTGCTTTTTTTTCCTCTTCTTTAAACATTACATTGCTTTCAAGATGAGCTTTTGTAGGTAATAAAGTCTGCATCACTTGATATTTATCATTCTGCATTGAATATATGTATGCATTAAATATATGTAAGAAAGTGTTGTTCTGTCATCCTACAACATGAAATAAACTTGTCTATATGGAGCCTACACAAGCATTGTGTCTACAGTATAAAAAAAAAAAAGAAAAAAAAAAGGTAAAGATTGTAAAACAAAGTTTTAAAAGAAATAGTCAAATAGTCTAACTGTGTCACTGGTGCTCATTAGTACTGCTGAGAACTGCCATGCCAGCACAGCCATTTTGCTGTTGGCATTCATATGCTGCTGTACTGTGCCATGCTGACGCTTTAGCCGACTAGGAGCTAGCTGGGGACTGTTTGTGCTGTGCTCTGCTGCACAGTGTAGACATACCCGCAGGGTCCAATGCTGCTTATTCATGTTTCCTAATAAGTGCTAACCCACTAATAACAACTCTCACAATTGTTACAAGCAGTGAGCGAGCAGTGCACATCCATTCTGCATATGTTTCCTCACAATTTACCCCATGGCATTCCTAGCTGTATCAAGATCTACTCAAAACAGAATAACAGAACATATTGGAAAAGAGGGAAAGCTAAAGGGTGGAAAGATTATGTTTTAACTTTTTTTTTTCTTCTGCCTTAGCTGTTTACTTGCAAAACTATATTGCATTATATTGGGTGAGGATTTTCACCAATAAAAATATCCCACTGAATACTGAGCAAAATGGAAATACATGACAACAAAACAGAGAAGGTTAAAAAAACAAAAGAAACCAACCCCTGACCCTTAACTCAGTTCATGCTTCTAAAATCCACAGCAGTTATATTATCATGCTAACACCTTTGTCATTAGTAGTAATGAGAAAACTGACTGTTCTATTTAAAGATCACCAGACATGCACTACAAATGTATGAGAATGAGTCCTAAGGGATTAATGATTTTAGTTCCTGATCTGCAACACAATTAAAAGGTACTCTCTCTAGCAAGGGGATACTCATCCTTTTCAAAAAAGGACAAGAAAGAAAAAAAAAGTAACTTCAAAATATTCAGTATTCAGCCACAAACATTAAGCATTAAAACTTTTATGGAAAAGACCAAAGATTTCTGTCATGGATGGTGTAATCCAAATGCAAGGGATGTGGGGCATGGGAAGAGAGATCATCAGAGTTCTGTTCCTCCCGCCCACCCAAGAATATCAACATCTCCCTAAAAAGCATATATTTACTCTTAAAAGACCCTGCACAGAAGCAGTTTTAGAATCTAAGATTGAGAGAAAAGCATGCAGAGACAAGAAGAAATAGAAAAATGCCATTCGATAATTGCTTGTCACTTACAGAATACATTCAAATACTAAAGGAATGAGGAATGCATTAGGCCCCTAGAATTGTATGAGACATCACCGAAAGTTTCTTGCATGTGCTTTTTTTCCATTCATCATGAGTAACACATCCATTCCTATGTCTGAAAAGCCAACACAAGCCTGTTTTATTTTATTATTGCAAAATCAGAAAGGGAAAAAAAAGGAGAGGCCGTAGAAGGAAGTCACAGGTTTTAAAAGTTTAAGATAGCTGAAAAAAAAAGATTTGACAGAATATGATTGGGGCGGGGAGGGGTGCAGGGGGGGTGTAAAAAAAAAAGAAGGTATAAAATCTAGCTCTACTTACTTTTAAAGGTTACGGCTATGTTATGAGCACCTGAGCAGCCTGTCTCAGGTCTGTGAAACACTATACAGATCTTCAGACACTAGAGCATTAGGAAATTTCCTGGGGAGTATTGCTACCTCACAGCACATAAAGACCTCTAGAAGGAAAATGTAGGATTTGAAAGGAGAAGATAGAAAAGGGGAGGATGATTGAATCTTTTACTTTGTAGGCAGGGAACATTCAGAGCTTCCTGACTTATCTACACGCAGGAGCCTTTCACACCAGCATCAAGAGGAAAATCTTAAACCATTACTCATTTGCAGCAAAACTTATCTGGGGCTCATTTTGAAGTCTTTTCAAAGTATCTCACTCCAACAAACTTCACATTTCGGACATTAAAGGTCTGTCTTTTCTCCTCCCCTTGCAATTACATATTTGAAAAGGCTGTCACCACTTAGGTATATTGCTCTCCCTCCCACCCCTTTCTGCTTGCTCAAATTCTCAAAAACAGTCTGACTCCATTTATTCCAATGAACATATAAATGCATCACTGAGAAACAAGTGCTATGATGTCAAGTGGAACCTGATATCTTGAATAGGGAGGAGAAGATGTCTTAGTGTCTTTCAGAGAGAGATGGCATTGCTCCTCCCAGATCTGATCCCATCATGGGTTATGGCAGATGGTGCAAAAGTTCAAAGTTAAAGTGGTTAATAACACAAAATTTACTCTGGAACACAGTCCCACGCAAACTCCACTTTCTGAGAACCTCCTTAAACACATTCCTGACAAGTCTACAAAGACACTATGACATATTCGGGATAACTGCTAGCAGTAAGGACTGGAGCTACAAAAGGGCTTGGTTACTGGGAAATGGAGTATATATAGGCAGGAAAACATTCTACCACACAGTGTCTCCAGCAGTCTCTAGTAATATTTAGACATTTTTAACAATGTTGCTAGCTCATTTTCACTTCTTTCATTTACTCATTTTTTTTCCATTATTTCATTTAAATAAATAGAGTAAGCAGAAGACAAAACCTGGGTACTGTAATACATAAATTGTTTTATCATTAATCTCACTCTCCTTCCCTCCCAGGAAGTGCTGTGTAAGAAAGTGCGACTGTAGCTGGTACTGCTATTTAGCTGTATGCTATTACATCTTCCAAAATACATGTTGTAATAGTTATAACTCAGATTACAGGGCATATCCAGTACTGTATGAAACAAGAAGTAATTCCCATGAATAATTTCTAATAGAATTAATAATTTTTGACAGCAGAGATCACATTAAGTGCACATGTGTACCTTGATTTCAATTAGACAAGAGTAACGTGTTTGCTGAGATGTCTAAGAAATGCTCTCATGAGTGTATCCTGTCGTAGACAGCCACTAGAGTCGTCAGGCGTGATATGCCCTTGGTGAATCCGTGATGGCTGTTGATATATTACACTGCATCTGGAGTTATCTGTATTTAGAGTTTCCCCCAAGAGGTCTCCTTTCTTGCTTGAAAACTCTGCTCAGAAGTATTCGAAGATATAATGAGATTTCTGCATAAACTGCATAGCTGTACAGTGCATGGTAAAGTGGAGGCATCCAGCATATATTGAACTTATTACTCAGAAGCAAAATAACATGTGAAGTGCTGCAAAGCATAAAGCCTATAGAAGGTATACTGTGTTGTTATGGCTCATGATTTATCACAGAAAGTGAGGTGTTTCCCAGATGCACTTGATTTATTCAACATGCACAGAGGATATGTTTATGCACAAGTTATTAATTCAGCATCAGGCTCACTGTTTCTGTTAGGTAAATCTTAGGTGGAAATATGACAACTTTGTTCAGATCTGAAAAAAGTTTAGTAATTTGTTAATGTCTATGAAATGGTCATATACAGTTATGAAAAGCTGAATATTAATAGAAAAGCTTTTGAATGAACAATGTAGTGTTCATTCTGAGGCCAAAATGTTATTTTTTTTAATTAAATCATCATTTAAGAATTTGTTCATGAACAAGAAAGATGTCCTTTGACATGCTGAAATATTATGCTAGATAAGATGTCAGAACTATTCTGATTTTATTTTATTTCTGTTTTTTTTAATTTCTATCATTACCATAACATAGGCACATAAAGAAGAGATTCAACTTATCTACATTCCAATTTGAAACCTATACTGACTACTCAGTCTTGCAAAGTACAAAGTATTCTGGTTTCTGTTCCCCAAGGTCCTCTAGCATCTCTTTGAGTCTGAGCACAGTACACATGAACTTCTGCTTTTAAATAGCATTACTTGCATGTTTAAAAAGATAGATTTAAGTGCCTGGTTGAACATGAGCTTTACACTCAGCATCCTGTTGGTAAAACATAATCTAAGGCTTCTAAAGCCAGGTTATAGTTGAGTGTGATTTGTAGAGGATGATAGGTTGTCTTCTGCTGCAGTACAATGAGTAGCCTCCATTAATACCCCTGACTGATTCCAGAAACAAAGCCAAAGTCATTGTGTAGAGACAGGGACAAAAATGCAAAGCTGCAAATACATTTACTAAAGGACGTATTCACTTGCTAAAGCCCTGAACAAATTGTTCTCGTATGCAAATGGTTGCAAATCTACTTGAAACATATATGCCTTACGAAAATGTTATTAACCCTTATTATCAGAGGCATTATAATCACACATCAATTGAAAACTGGGCTATACTGTAACACTTTTATATTATTGCTCAATTACAAGTTCAACAGAAAGATAGCTACTCCCTCCTAACACATTTTTGAAGCAATCTTTTCTTTGTCTACTTATCATTGAGATGATCAATGAAACATTAGTGCATGTTCCAGTGTACTGATTATTCCGTGCTGGTTTAGATTTTAAGGTATGATGCTGGTATGTCATTCCACACAAAATCTTATAGATAATTAATTTCAGTAGTATTTAAAACATTTTTCATTTGTGTTCCTCTAGATAAATTTATTTACTTTTTAAATTTTTATAGTAATTATTTATAAAATATAAACTTCTTGGCAATAGCTTATTAACAGCCATGCTTTTTTCTACAATTAAGGAACAAAGGACAGCCTAAAAAAACCCCCTCTTACTCATAATTTTTCCCTTTGCAGAACTGATTGATTGACTAGCTTTATTCATTAACTGGAAAACTCATTTACATATGAACAGTACATTCCTTTCTTAGGAAATTATAATCATTATTAAAGAATACCTCATTAACTACATTGATTTTTTGACAATAACTAATCATGAATCAACTAAAATATAGAAAAATAATACCTTAATGTTTTATAGCAAGTATTAATTTCACCCATCTCCCCTGACTGGTAATTCTCTTTCAAATGCAAGTCTTTAAACATTTTGGTTAGTCAAAGCTAAGTTCTCTATGTAGATTGTTTGAAAATACTACAAGTTTAAGAAAAGGCTTCTGGTTTACATTGATGGTTCCCTTTCCTATATCACTTTGAGCTGTCATCTGGCTAAAGGAGGCAGAGGCAAAAGGTACAGATCCCTAAATTTTCTGCTCTTGGAAATTCATAAGATGCTGCTTTTTCTTGTTTGTTTGACAAAAGGCTGTATTAGGCTAGTGAAGGTGCTGCTGGTCACTGGGAAAAGTGTTGTAAATATTATTTCTAGACTTAACAGCTTTGGACCTTATGAACAAGTTATAATTTTCTATGTTGTTGATAATAACTTTTCAGTCAAAGAATGCAGAAAGGCAATTTTTAGCCTTAACTGTTTTTAGATATTTCTAGGGCTGCCTTCTATGCATATTTATAAAGATAACTTTAAATAAATACATTTAGGTCTTTCTTCCAAATGAAGGAGCAAACAGAACTTTTTCAGAATGCTTGCAGAAAGTATGAGCTCTTAATTTTTATGCCAGACTGTTTTCTGAGGCAAAAGACAGGGATCATTAAAGTAGTTTGAGGTTCTGCCAAGGTATTTCTAATACAAGTAAAAAGAAAAAAAGACTATCATAAAATAGAAGTGCCCATCAAAGCTTCATGAGAATATTTGACAGACAATTTAGCTGTCTAGCAGTAGAGTATTTATTGCAGGCAGATAGGACATGTGTCTTTAAAAATTTTTGATTTCTCTTGTGTGAAGTTAGACACTATAATTAAATGTAACTGTATTATTGTATTGTAATAAAATTATATGGAATGAGATATAGAGGTAACTTAAAAAATTCCTCTATATAGTATTTAAAAATATTTCAGTATCCCTGCAATAAAGTTAGCTTGAATCAGTAGCTTTAACGTAGGTATATTAATCATATTTAATAAAATAAGAATTGAACTAAGTTTACACATCTAATATCAAAGGGTTGTGGCATTTTTTGTTGGATTTTTTTTTATTAATCTTTTTTTCAAAAAGCTGGAAAATTATTTGTCATAGCCTTTCAGCTTTATATCTCTATATCTTCCATGTTCTGGTCAGGAGCCATATGAAAACCTACTGTTACGGTATTCTTGACCCAGCTCTGAAACAAATAAGTTTCTGTGAAGAATGATTTACTTGCAGTTTTGTAATTCTTGACTGTTAAACATTCAAGTTTTGAAGGCAGGAAAAATTTTCTTACTAAAATATCAGAACTATCAGAGGAAACCACTCTGGTAGTATTTTTCTGATGTATCCCATTTAAAACTGTTGATTTTTAAAGTAAACAATTAAGCCATTAATTTATTAATAGTTAACCAAAACAGAAGTTTAGGTAATTTAACCTAAGAACATCTGCATATGCTTGGAAGATTTTATACACCTCTTAAAATGATGTTCATGTACCATGACAGAAAAAAAATGACTGGTTTTGTGGATTACCATGTTATTTCTACTGTATGTCCCTTTTAAAGATTATTTTTGTTCCAAAAGAAAACTTTCAAGACCTGTGTCACTCTTGGGGTCGAAGGCTGGCTGTAGTGACTTGCTCAAGAAGGTAGTTTGGCTTCCTGTTCATTAGGAAATAAACTTCCTTCAAACGTTATCAAGAACATGCCTGAAATTCCTCCTCTCCTGGATTATGACCCTCCTCTGTTCTGGATCAGTAGGTGAATCCAGAATTCTGGGTGAAATTGTCACAGAGGTGAGCAGCGATGGGAGGCTGAGGGTGTCTTTGCTACACAGGAAAGGAGAGACATGGAAACTCTTCTACTGTTGGACAAGGAATTAGGCTTCCAGGTAGGATGCTGCAGCTACAGAAATGAAAAATGCAACCTGACTCTGGAAGCTACTAATGCAGAGGACAGCTGTCTTCAGGATCTCACCTTACAGTAAGCAATGCATATATTTACTACAGTGTGCATTTATAGAGGTCAGTCTGAGGCTGCCTTTAAAAACAGACCGACCTATGATGTGGCTGTTAGATAGGGTTAAATTACATGAATTAATGCAACTTTTATCCAGTGTTGCAATGGCTTCCTACATCTGTATCTTTTTTCAGTGTAATAGCATCAGTTTTTCTGTCTACAGCAAAAAAAAAATAGAAAAAACCCCAGATTTTTCCCCGTTATATTTTATAGCTTGTATATGGTGGAAAATGTTCCATTTGTAAATCAGAGGGAAATACAGTGGTGTTAACAAAGCAAACATTGAAATAAATTATTTTTCTGTAAAATCTATAAACACCATATACCACAGCTCACAATTAGTGTCTGGTTACAATTTATTGTATTTACCATTAACTACATCACAACTTCATATTGTATTTACAAATGTGTTTTGCGTAATTTGATTTGTGGCTGATGCAATGTAATACATTTTATAAACAAAGCAAGGATACACAACTGTGCTACATAAAAGTTCTTTAAAATGTAGTTCATGCCAGGGTCAAAAGAAGGTTTAATTCTCTTGGTTCTGGAAATGATTTTTCACCCAAGATGAGTAATACAAAAAAAATTAAATCCCTTTTATATTGTCTGCAGGCAACTTTATTATTTAACTTTATTATTTTTGTAACTGCATGGATTTTAAGCCAGCATGATAGATCTGTAATTGTTTTAATTTCTTTATATCTGCCATGTTTAGTTTTTCCCCTCCCCTCTCTCCACAGCAAGCATTGTCTTTATTTTGGTTTTCGCTCCAAGCATGCTGTTGGTACATAACAAACAATAAATACTAATCACAGTTGTCAGCCACATTCTATAATCCTTAGGGCTTGATGTAAAACCTGCCAGAGCTGAGAGGTATCTTTCACACATAGCATGATAGAGCTCTGCAGTCAGAGTTAGGATGCTGTGATTCCTACCATGGTCCTAGGATTGACCTACTGCATGAATTTGTGCAGATCTCTTTAACTTTCTGTATTGCAGACAGGCAACACATAGAACATGTACAATTTTGCTTATTCAGATGACAAGCTCCCCAACGCAGATGCTGTCATTTGGACTGTTTGTCATGTCTATATCTCAGCTGTGAGAGAGGTATTTGGTGACTATGTGTCTTAGCAGATGTTATTGTGACATAGTGGAGAAATATCTTGTGTTCAGTGACTATTCCTGGATCTACTGGAACTGAGTCAGAGAGACCTTGTGATGGCAAAGCCTTATGCAATTAGCAATCAATAGCATATGCACTCATACCAGCTGTGTTATATGCTCAGTTCTAGAAGATTCAGGGATGGTCACAGTTGTATTCCCACATGATGAATCTAGGCAAGCTGTAATATCTTTCTACATCAATAATAAAGCTAAATGTATATTTTTACAATATGAAAATTTTAATATATTTCCTATAGGTAGTTTTCCCTTGTTTTGGTATTTTACAATAGTCATGTTTGGTTTTACTGTTCTGTCATTTTAAGCATGTTTTAACCAAAAATGCAATATATTAGAAATATTTTATTAAACTATGTACCTTTTTTCTTTCCATACACACTGGACTGATACCTGTTCTCTTGAGAAACCTCCTACTCATTTTTTTTTCCACTGTCCTCTTATTAAAAATCTCTGGGCAGATTTTGGAAAGTCTGGCTGTGAGTTCAAATCTTACAATGTCATTCCTCAGCTAGAGATTAGAAAAGAATACAGAACAATCCAATACAAGCCTCTTTCTGCCTCACATTTGCAACCTGTTTTTCCTGTTTCTTTCTGGGTCTAGGAAAAAGAATGCTCTTCATTCTAAAAGTCAAATATCATCAGGAAGTGGGTATCAGAAAGCAGCCAACGTTACTAAATAACTCTTCATCTAATGCAAATCGGTAACTTTGTTCCTTAAAAATATGTATTTATGATGATGATGGTGTAACACATCTTCAACTAAGGGGGCCAGCATGCTGACAGAAAATCTACAGTGATTAGTTATAGTATAAATATACATTCAGCTTTATTATTGGTGTAGAGTGATATTGCAACTTGCCTAGGGTTAATGTTTGGGAATACAATTGTTAGCATTAGTTAAAGTTGTGCTCCAAACACTGTGTTGACTCAACACTTGAAATGGCAGTGAGTGGAAAGCAGAATGATTATTGTCGCATTTGAAAGATGCATCACGTGATTTTGTTAAAACATGAAGTGTATGTAGCAAAACCAACTTGACTTTTATTTGTCAGGAGGCGTGGTACAGTTGTGGAAATTCAAGGAAGTGTGTAGTGAGTTTTCTGTAATTTGGAGGCTTTAATTCAATTGTTAGCCTCTCTCAGAAGAATACCCTAACTGAAATAGATTTCTCATCTTAGTACAGAAATCATAGGTAAAGACAGTTTACTGTCCCTGTATCACGTAGGGATCAGTACTGGATCCCAAAATACCAGTTCAAAACTTTTGTCTCCTCCAGGTCATGGACAGTTTTCCAGAGTGCTGGAGGCTTCTAGGGGAACTGCCCCCAGATGCCTCCTGCATTGCCTGGACCCAGGGCTTCCAGCTGTCAGGGCTGGAGCTGAGGTAGCAGCCCTATACTTGAGCAGCTGCAGTACAGGGAAAGTTGACTTACAAACTGAAAGGACACCCAGGCTTCTGGCAGAACTGCCAGGTGGCCTCACAGTATGTGGGCACAAGATTTCAGCTCTGCAACTCAGGGATAGTCTGTTCTGCCAGTGCAACATCTCTTCAGTTGCTGCAATCACTTTGCTTTTAATGAAAGTTTGGCTCCTGTCAACAGCCAGCATAGAAGCCCTGAGGACACAGCTGAACAGTTTTCTAGGTAACACTCATAAAACTGAAATCAGCCTGTGATCTGAAATAGTGCAGGGTCCTTTCCAAACCTATGCTCCCATTGTGGGCCATATTGCAATATATATAGTTAACCCAGAAATATCTATTTCACTTACCTTGTCTCAAAAAGCTTCCAAACTGCCTAGATTAATGTAGGGATAGAATGAAAGATCAAACACTTAGAAACTGGATATTTTGCATAGAAGAAGTTGAGAGTAGCCAATATACTAGTTTGTTTGGAAATCTGTTAGGCAAATTTCTCTTCTGAATCTCAGGGAGGTGTCCTAACCAGCTTGGTTATGGAGTTGAATTTAGTTCCCAGAGACATTTGAAGAGGGAGAGAGATGTTATTTTATGAAAAAATATTGATTTTCAAGAATCCAACTCGTGTTATTCAAAAGGAGGAAAATGTTTCAACATTCCGACATGTTCTTAACGCCTTTTCTGTAGAAGGTGTGTAATACAATGCAAAATGGCAGAAGCACAAGGCAGAAGCAGCTTGAGGAACAGTCTGCTTAGTTTCTTCTTACATCTGAATTACTAAATTAGACTGCCTCCAATTGGGAGCAATCCAAGTAGCTAGTTGAGTCAAAACATCACACCTAAAATAAAAAGAGCTGTAATTCTGAAACATGAAGTCCCATGGTATATGCAATGCATCATAAAAAAAAAAATTCCACAATCATCTTACTTTACGTATTGTGAGGAAATCAGAAGAAAAAATATTACTGTGTCAGCAATCATAAAAAAATTTTATTTTCTTTGAAAAATTTCAGCACTTCTTCTCAAAATCTTTTTAGGATTTCCATTTTGAAAAATGTTCATATTTCACATTTATACACTGTTTTGAAATTATTTCATAATACCTTTTCTGTGGAACAACTACTCTACTTTTCCCTCCACCTCTTGATCTTGGTATGTTTTGCCTAACAAAGATTTCCATAATTTGCACATAAGCTTGGAGTTTTTGTGTGTGAGGAAATTTTGCATATTAAATGCACCAAAGGAGGGTGTGCTGTAATTTTCAAGAGTTCTGAACTGTTAGTTTTAGATGGCTTATTTATCAGTTGGGAGACCAAATATATTGAAGCTGTTTTGTTTCACTGTGGCAAAATAGCTTTAACAGTTAAATACTTGTTCCTTTTAAAAACAAATAATCTGTTGGCATTGAAAGAGAGTGGCATTTGAAAGAGAATTTGGGAGCAAAACAATTCAACAGGAAAATCAATAGTTTTAATTTCAGTGAAAGACTGGAGAGTCAATTCTCTTAACATGTGTACATGATAGTTTGTAGGCTTATTCAGGTATTAACAGAGTCTAATGCTGCTACTTTTTATGTTGTTATAGGTCATGTCATATAGCAATATCACGGGAATATTTGTTAACAGAATGAGGACACGAGCAATAGCAGAAAAGACAAGATTAGGTAATCTTTGGCATGCTTGATACTTATTTTTGATAAGTTAACTTCTGCGCTTTTTCCAGTTGTATGATAGCTGGGTCACCAGGGAATACTGAATTAGTGCTATGACACATTTTGTTCCCTTGGTTTCATCTACCACGCAGATATTCCACTTGTTAAAATAGAAACAATAACCACTCCTCACTACCCCCAAAATCAAAAGTCATAATGTACTTAAGGGTGTTGTGCAAAAAACAGAGAATACTTATTTGAAAGGGCAAGGAGAAGTGGATTGGGGTGGGGGAGAAGCAAAATTAAGTGTTCCGGGGGATTTTTCACTTTGAATTTTATATTTGAAAAATATTTATCCATCCATACTAAAATTAATCAAAACAGTGCTTGAAGTTTGACAAAATTTTCACACCTTCTCTTTGAAATTCTTTTTTCTCTGACCCTCTTTGACAGGTTATTACTAGTTGTTACACTGAAAGAGGAAAATCTTGCATCTTTCTTTGTAGGCTATCATGCAAGAAATGATTTTCTACTTCTAGTTGATATCAGAACATCTTTACATTTCTAAAGATATCCATACTTCAGTTCTCAGAAATGCTGTTTCCACACACTAGAATGCAACCAGTTTTATATACAGGTTTTCTTGAGGAAAAATCTATTATAAACAATCATTACATGTACAGGCTAGGCTTACTGAATTCAGTCCTGCCATTTGGAATGTTTTCAAGAGAAATATATATATAATTATAATTATATATATATATATGTTTTTTATATATATATAAAAAGCAGTGAATAACAACGTAGTCTGTATAATTCCAGGAATCAATATGAATGGCTTATTTTATATATTTTCATAAATCATAGATGCTTTGTTATTTTGGGTTTTTTTGGTATGTTGGTTGGTTTTGGATTGTTTTTTTCTTTTTTGAGCAGAACTTTAGATGAAGCCTAAAAAAACATGTTCAGAGTCTTGGTAACCATGGTGAATCACATGATTCAGCATTATGAAAGTCATTGAGACTTATTCTTAACATAAACTGTATGTCTGTACTTAAGTATATACAGACTGATGTGATATGTAGGTATAAACTATATATCTATGCTCAAGCTTTATACCTGGTGAAATACATTAAATAAGGATATTAATTCTCTCCACTACTCCTTCCCTATTTTCTGTGAGTTGGAGGCTTCTTGATGTACCTGAAGTAGTGAAAGTGTTAAAAAATGAAAGGAAAATTGAGAAAATGCAAAATATTTTATGTTTTTTTACACTTTTTTTTAGAGATAAGTGCAGATAGAAGCAAGTTTGCTTACACAAATCCACAACATTATTTACAGGAATGAAAATGTAAATATATTATTTGCTTCAGAGAATAGGTGTAGAAAGGTACTTGAGCATTACACTATAAACCCCAGAGAAGCTTATATAAGGAGAAGCAGCTCTCCAATAATGTGTCTGACAAAACCTACTGAAGGAATATAAAGTATGAGTTTCTTGAAGCCTGTAATTTACGCAACTCCTAACAAATTACATAAGTACCTTAGATTAATCTACTGCAGTTTACAACTGAATGCTTTAAAAGGTACAAGAATATTCAGCTTTCAAAACTGTTTAACATCAAAAAAGTGACAAATCTATGCAGATTTTCCCTACGGAATAGCACAAGTTTTTGCAAATGTTTTGCTTTTGAGAAGAGCCCCAGTCATCTCTCTGAACATTCAACTACAAACATGGAGCCAAAGGCTTTTCCAAGTTCCCTTGGAATTTTACCATAGATAGGGTAGTAGCAGTGTCTTGTGCTTTTAGGAACACTGAGAAATGAGATTTTTTTGTTTTAGACAATGAGAAAATACAGGCTTCCTTCTCACTTTTTTTTACTGTGGTCAAAGATAGCTTTCAGTTGGATAATGATGTAACTTACAGCAAAAAATAAAACTCAGCTTTTTGGGAACATTAATATTAACCAGACAGTAATGTTACAGAGTTCTCATCTTGTCTTTCCTTTTCCCAGTTTCCAGTTTCTTTGCTGGGAAATGCAATTTACTGTCTTATTACTGTATTCAGGTGAATTTTGGGGCCCACATATCTGGGATAGACTTAAAGCTTTCAGCAACCAGTAGTGATGCTCTGTGTTCTAAAGTATTTCAGCAGAAAATGTTAATGCAAAGCAGCATCCGTAATTGTTCCATGAAAGATACTGCTGTATTTACTCATCTTGCTATTTATCTATCCTCCCCACCCCATTTTGAAGAACAAAGCAACAGTCCCCTCTTTCACTTAAAATTCCATGCAGTTGCTGTCAAAATAGGGTTGTGCTGGGAGGATATGACAAATTCAATTGTTTAATTGAAAAATATGAACACAATTAGTTTTAGATTCTAAGTGAGGTAATTTTGTTGGAATACTTAAATTTGCTTAAATTTGTTAAGTTGAACATTGGGATAGTTCCACAGCTTGCACTGATTTTATAATGTTGAGACTTACTGAACATAAGCTTCCAAATATAAAGAGATTGTTCATAGGTCTCCTAGCTAAGGTTCAATGTAAAAGTCCATTGTGCAATATCCTTCTTACATCCTACTCTTATATAGTCCTGTACATAAAGGATGAGAGATTTCAGTTTTCCTTGTTGGATGTTTTCTGTGTGCTTTTATTCACAGTCAAGAGGACAGTTTCATTTCTATGTAAGAACCGTTTTCTATTTGAAGTCACTCCAAACCTCTTCCCTGATAAAGCTCTGAATTTTTTCATACAAATTATTTTCAGATAAATTCTCCTTAATTCCGAAATTTGTTTGCTTATCCAATTCTGCCATGGGTTATGTCTTCAAGAATAATGGTGTTTTCTTAAATAAGTTTGTTATAGTGAGCTCTGACTTTGTTGGAGCTTAAAAGCAGTCAGGATCCCTCACACACTATACTGATTTTTTTGAGGACATATTGTAAAGCTGAACTCCCTGGTCACTTGAGGGGACAGAACCCTTCTATGAGTTTATAATTAATGCTTCTGTGAACAAAAATACAAGGAGTGCAAAAAAACCCCAAATCTGCATTTTTCATTCATGCCAGCTTAGTGTTGTACATGATTTTATCAAAAGAAGAATGAGAAATACATGCAGAAGTCTATGATGGTTATTGATTTTAGTGAGAAGGTAACCAGGAATAGAAAACTGAGAAGGAACTTTAAAGATTTTGCTTCAGATTTTAAGAAGATAATATAAGGAGATACACAATCCTTATTGAGTACATGACTGTGTTGACTTGAAGTAGCAATTTCCTCCTCATCCTCATTCCATCCATCTCACCTGTGTCTGTCTGGGGGAAAAAAAATCAGAACTGGAGTCCTGCTTGCATGGGGGCTGGTGGAGAGCTTCAGTTTGTGCAGACTAAACGATTCTGCACTTCCTTCCACAGCAGCAACACCACTAGATCATGAAATAATCTACAGCTCTTTTTGAATGGCTGGCAAATTTGCATATTGGAATATGCGTTATGCAATATGGATATGTAGAAAATGGAATATGGTGAGTAATGGCTTCCATTAAGAGTACAGATTTTGTATTTCCTCTACTATACTTCTATTTTATATGAAATTAAATTTTCTTGACTAAATGAGGCATAACCATACCTGAACATTTTCCTTTGTGAGGGACAGCAGTGGTTTGCCCCAAAGCTATGTTTTCCTGCCACTTAGTAGTTTTTCTTCCAGAGAGAATCCTTGAGTAAAGGTTACCATCATTTCCATTTCATTGTGAATTCAAGTGAATTATAGTTGTATTCACTATTCCATATAATAGTGACTATCTTCAGATATTAATGCAGAAGATTTTTTGTTTTGTGGGTTTTGTTGTTTTTTGCTCTTCTGAATTGTATTGTTTTTTCATTAGAAATACTTTTTAAACGTTATAAAGGTGTTATTGCTTTACTGTCAGTTGCTTATATTCTGAATTACCACTGCCTAACTCTACTTCACATATTTTGTTAATCTAGTACAGCGACACTGAAAGATGTTTTTTTTTCTCTTCTCTTCTCTTCTCTTCTCTTCTCTTCTCTTCTCTTCTCTTCTCTTCTCTTCTCATCTTCTCTTCATCTTCTCTATCTTCTCTTCTCTATCTTCTCTTCATCTTCTCTTCATCTTCTCTTTTTTTCTTCAAGTATATTTTCTAGAATCAACTTCTCAAACATATTAGTTGTACTTTTATGATACAGCTTACCATTTTAAGAACACTTCAGTTGATCTGCAGTATCAAAGAGCGTACAATTAAATTAAGTTGGCATCAAGAAATATGTTGTGCTCCTGCAAAAGGAAACACTCTCACAATTTATGGAGAAATCTTAATGTCAATGATCACTTTGCTTACGTATTTATCCTAATTATAAAGCATTTTCTTTTTTTTTAAGTGAATCTTACATAATATTCAAAGTGTCTATTTTACATATCAAATTGAAAGCTTCTCTTCAATGTGGTTCTCAAACCATAATATACAAAAACATTCTACTTATGGAATTGTAGAATGTTTCAAGATATATATTTTGAATTTCATTTTGTTTCCTTTAAATATTTGACCTTATTATATATTAAGACATATTCTCTTGCCTCAGGGATGTATGTCTTAACTACTGGGTGCAACTTCTAATGTTCTGTCTTTATTGTTCTTTCTCTTTCTACTGTGGTTTACCAGGAGACCAAAGTTTAGGACATTAGTATAGGAAGAGTTTAGAGTGTTGGCTTAATCAGGCTGTGATAATTGACAGGGTAGATAAAATAGTAAATAGAATTATTGTAAAAATATGGATAAGATGAAATAAATGAGTAAACAGCATTTAAGAGAAAAATGGGACGAAAACTTTTTCATTTGCCTAAATAGAAAATTTTAATTTTAAATGTAAAATATAAACCACTATTTACTAAATGATGTTCCATCTCACTAGAATTATACCATACACATTAGAATCTGTATTAAGAGTATGCGTTTCTTAATTTTGCTGTGTTGTACAAATTTCAGATTACATTTTCTGAATCCCTCAAGAAAGCACTGATTCTGAAGTTCAAAAGATCACACTAGTCTGAACCATTTCTTCTATTAATATGAAAGCCTGGATAATTACATAGCTCAAAGAAGTAGGCCTTGAAAAAAGTCAGTAACAAAACTCTTCTGTAATCCACAAACTTTGCAGTACTTAATGGGAATGAAGTTCATCCAGCTTTTTTAGAACAAAGACATTTTTCATTTAAAGAGGAGCTTTCATCCTAACAACAGCTGTTTGAAAATGAACCCTATAAAGGTATAGCCTTTGGATCACAGAAAGAAACATTAGGGATGCCCATACATTTCAGAGATCAGAAATTTAGGGGGCAAGTCAAAGGATTTGAAGATCTAGCGTCTGTAATGTTATATCTTCAGCAGCCCTTCTGGGGGGGAAAGCTTTTATGCCCAGTTTGTCACTGTCTAGGCTGGTCTAATATTGGATCCTTTCTGACCTCTCTAGTCCCAGGGTCTCAAAAGAGTATAGGATGTAATACATCCATAAAAACACTACAGATTTTTTTTTTATCAGCTTTGAATGTAGTGTTCAGTGTCACAGCACTGGAAATTTTATTTTGTCAAAATACCTCTGGGTTATCTGAAGCATAAATTCGTAGAGAATAGGTGTGAACAGGGCCCTAGGAAGTCATTTAACTAATTCTATTCCCCCAACATTTCACAAAAGGAATAGAAGTCCACTCTTTTTTTTTCTTTTCTTTCCCAAAATAGTTACTAGCCAAACTATTGTAGACCTTTACATATTTTTAGTTTCTAAATGATTTGACATACATTATTATGAAAGATGAAAATAATGGCTGTATCAAGTAAAAATCTGCAGGAATTCTGTCTTTGATCCAATATTATTGAGTAATTTTTTTAAGGAACTGAATGATGGAATATATGGCATGTTTATTAAATTCAAGGCAACAGAAAGATGGTTGGTACCATCAAGTATGTTGAAGCCTGGGTTAAAATTCAAAATAAACTTGCACTTTGTTTTTTTTTAAGGTCTCTTCTCTAATTTGTCAGTTCCATAAGAACATTTTTAAGAAAAAGATGGAAGAGCTACGAAGAATCACAAGATGAATATGACCTAAAAACGTCATGCCAATGTTTGCTTTATATGCAAAAGGAAATACTTCCATCTATGAAAGAAATGCAGTAATCCTTTCATTTGACTCAACACTGGTCAGGCTAAGTGTGTTCTAGTAAATTAAATATGCCAAAGACTCTGTCATGAAAAACAACTGGCGGAGAATGGGTCATATCACACCATTATACCACTTTGTACTTTTCAGAAAAGGATGATTGGATCTAGAATGCCTCCTGAAAATTGTTCCTTTTGTGTCCTTGAGAACTGTTTTGGAAAATGCTAATTTGTATGGACCAATATATGACAAAGAACCATTCTACAGTTTAGCTGTGTAAGAAATTAAGTGTCACAGCCTGAAAGTGTTCTGTGGAAGTATTTATTTTACTAATGCAAACGTAGGTGTGGGCTGCTATTTACAGCCATAAGCATCTCAAGAAAGGTGTGTAACGCTGAAGAGCCTTGGACAGAACCAAAAATACAATTAAATATCTCATAAAATGGCTTATAAGGAGAAATTTGAATAAATTGCAATTATTTATCCTAAAGAAGAGTTGATTGTCCTTCCACCTCTCTCCCTTCCTCTTCCCTCCCATTGCCTAAGTTTTTTCAAATAAGTAAAAATATTGCACTGTTTTGATCCAAAAAATTGGAAGAATTTCTGTTGTGAACATGATGAATAGGACAAGAGGTATTGAGTCTAAATTTTAGCAAGGAATCTTTGGATGAGATATGCAGAAAGCATTCTATTATTAAAGAACAGGGTGTTAAAATAGATTGCTGAAGGAGATTATAGAGACTCAATCCTTGGAAGTCTTAGAGTATCCTTGGAATAGTCATAGAAATATTCCTTTAAGAATGGCATTGGTATAGGTTTTGGGAATGAAGGAGGGAGATTAAATGAACTTTCTTGCCTTCGTTTTCTATGATTGTCTTGAAACAGTACATTGCTGAATGTATTTATGAAAAATCATCAAATCCCTTTACATTTGGTTATACTCTAAAGGAAAATCAGTCTCCTCTATTTTTGGTGTTCTTTTATTTGTGATTAAAATTTATTTTAGAAGCAGCCATATCTGATTTTGCATGTGCAGCACAAGCAATGCTTCTCTGGTTTGTGATCATCCCAGTTACCTGTTAACTGACTGTGTATTCAGACATAATGCGGCAAATTCTTATTTAGTTTCACACACCATAGGTGTTTCTTCATCTTGTTTTCATGTGTTGCTGTCAAGGAATATTTACCTGGGCTGAGTTTATTAGCTGTCTCCTAGTATACAGCTGCTCTTTATTTAATATCAAAGCACTTGCATTGAAGGCAAGCTGCTATTCCAAAATACCCAAATATGTGTGTAGGTTAGGTCTGCTATCTTCCTGTTTGTTTTCTTTCAAGTCTGGCTGTGAAAAAAAAAATAGGTTGACTTCATATCTTCCAGTGTGCTCTTAATGAAATCGTTAAATTATAAAAATAAGTCCCAGTACTGATCTCTGTGGTACTCTACTTGATGTTGTACTTTTCTCCATATGGAGGTCAAAATCACAATTATAACAGAGTTTAAACTCATTTCTTTTGAAATGGGAAACAGTTAGGTTGAAAAACTGCTGACTTAAAAGCTTGTTCACAATATATTCACCTTCTTCACTGCAATGCTGCTCTAAAATTCTGCGTCTGCTGAAAAGCCATTAATTTCAATAAGAGGTGACATGGATTCTGTGAATTTCTGCTTATCAAATGCTGTGGGAATTGGACTGTAGTCTTTGGTTTAAACTGTGACCAAGAACCTCAGATACTTCTCAGCTTTTCCTCCAACAGTTACCATTTTAACAAATAATTATCAATTAACAATTCCTTAGTCATATTTTTGTCCCCAAACCTAGTGTATCAGCTGTGTATTCACATGTGTACTAATATGTTGTCACAGTTTAAAGCTGGGCCGGCTATTAAACCTGTGGCAGATGCTCTCTGTTAACCCTCCCCCCCTCCCCCCTCCCCGCAAAAGGGAAAGGGAAAAGGGAAAAGGGAGGGAGACTTCCGGGTTGGAAAGTTAAAACAGTTTTAATAAACTATAATAATGGAAAAGAGAATAATAATAATAATAGAAATAATCAAATATATATAAATATATATACAAAACCAAGATTGAGCTCCCCTGAAGTCAGCCACATCACCACCGGCACTGCAGGGCAGGCTCCGGGAAGGCCCAGGCTGGGCCTAGCGATGGTCGAGAGCTGGATTCAGGGATGCACGGATCGGGATGGGGGGAAGCAGGAAAACAGACAGAGTCCTCTTTGGACACCGGCCATAGCAGAAAGAGAGCGAGACCCACGTGATCCCCCGCTTTATACTGAGAATGACATGTATGGGATGGAATACCCTCGTTGGTCAATTTTTGGTCACCTGCCCTGTCCGCTCCCCCCTGCAGCTGCGACCCGCCTTCGGCTCTTCACTCGTAAGCAGTGAGGAATTTAGCAGTGACCTTGGTTTCTCTAAGACTAAGTACAGCAAGAGCCTTTCTGCACAACATCCCTACCGGTGCCTCAGCGATAACAAGTTTCGAGTGTTATCAGTCCTGGAAGCAGACACTGTCTGCAAAACATTAGTTAGTTTCAGAAAGTGCAGTTACCTAGAGGGGACCTAGCTGAAAGTAAAAATCACTGAAAGGAAAATTGGCCTGGTTTAGGCCAAACCAGGACATATGTATTCTTTAATTTTCCTATGTACAGAAATGCAAATTTTGCAGGTCTCCTGCATTATTGTTTATTGCTTTGTTTCAAGGCTTCTTTTCTAAGGGTAGAAATTCAATGTAGACAGTGGAAGACACAAACTCTATTATTTTTAACTTTGTTTTTGAAGTCTCATTTGTATATTTTATATATTTGTAAATATATATATTTTAGAAATGTATATATATTTATGTCTACTAAGTTTAGTGTATATAAGTCTCCACACTTCTGTTTTATAAGAGAAAGTATTGTATTTGCATTCATCAATAATATTTTTTTAAGTAATTTCCGAGTTTCAATCCCTTTTGAAGTTTGATATAAGTTCAATTTCTAGGCTTGTCAATCATCTTGAAACTTTTAGCTTCTGCTCGTCATGAATTACTTACAGGTGAATTTTACTTTCCAGCAAACTTAATTCCCTTTTTGTTAAGTCAAGCAAAATTTCTTGGAGAAAATAAAGCTGAAATTATATCACAGGTTCGATTATTAGTTCCCCTGTTTTTCCATTATTTTTAAAAGGACATGTTTGTCCCCTCTATAGTTTGCTATGACATAAACATTCTAATGATTTAAGGCTGTAGTTTATTATACGTATATTGAAAGAAATGAGTTAAAACCCAGAATTCATACTAATAAAAAATTAATATGTATAGCCATTGCACATTCAAATAGCCATATTAATAAAGTGGAAAAAATAGAACACACAAGCTGGTTTTACTTTAATAAACACACAGAAACCCCTTGTATTATGTTTTATAATGCCATTATTCATGTTAATAAGGTGATGTTTTGGTTTTCATTTTGTATATTACTGGAGCTGGAATTTAAAGGCATAAGTATGATATGGTTATCTGTAATAGTTCAAAACAACTCTTTTGGAAAATATGGCAGAGCAGACAGGACTTTTGATGCCTGGGAAGGAAAAAAAATACAAGATATCACTTTTTAACCAATGAAATCTTTTCAATTGTAGAGAAGGAAATTTTGAAGAACTCTTTACAGCTTGAGGAATTTTGTGTTTAACCTCAGGGGATCAACTCTAGCATATTCAAATAATACTGTTATACATAATTTTCTGTGTGTGTTTATTGAAATACAATGAGCTGTATATGCTTATGTATAGCAGTAAGCTTTTGAACAGATTGAAGGCCAACAAGGTCATAAATAAGTTTATTTTGTAACTTTGTTATTCACTTTTAACTGATTTCTCTGAACATGAGATTTTTTACTGTTTAAGTAGTTATCTGCCAGAAGAAAAAAAATCAGCTGTGTAGGCAGAAAACCAATGAACAGCCTTTTATTTATGTGTGTTTCTATGTGTAAACAATACTGTAAAACAAAATTTTATGTATTATGTTTTAAAGACACAACATTCTGCGTGCAATGAAAACACCAACAAAACATGAAAGAAGGTTGAAGGGGAGCACCCGAGACACAGTTAATTACCTGGGAAGTGATATTTAGCACTGTGATTTTCTGTGGCCTGTTCATTTGGTTAAACAGTGCTGCTGAATCCCCTCTACCCACTCAAGTGGAATGCATGCTGGCTGTTGTAAGCATGAATCATAATTAAGCCGGTGTGTTTCTGAAAGTGAATCAATCAGCACACAATGCAAAATCACTATGTAGAAGAAGGAAAACAAGCAAGTTAGACTTGTGAGCCAGAGTAAAATGCATCCTTTTTGAAGATGATTGTAAATGTTGTCAGAAAAAAATACAGGGTGGAGGGGGATTCTAAGAATTCTTGGTATAATTTTATGTCCAATTCAGAATGCAATAATGCTATCTTTTTAATTAGCAGTCCTGATAATACTACCTATATGCACAAGGATTTCTGAAGACCATGGAAAAGCATTGAGAGCCATCAGCACAGAAAAGAGTCTTCTCCAAAGGGAGCCAAATAAGAAAGATAAGTGTATTAAAATAAATCAGAAAACTTCAGGAGGGGTTTTGAATTTGTTACTGTCCATGTAATCTTAATCCAGCCCCTGAGTGCCTCTATCCTGCAATCTCAGTGAAGTGGAGCCCTGTTTGTAAGAGCATAGGGGAAATGGAGTGAGCAAATGTATGTGTAGGTAGGAAGGTGGTGATAAAACAATGGATCTGCACAGTTTAAGACGGTACCATCCTTCATGAGTGCCAGGAGGTCAAGTTAATGATCAGTGGTAAAACAGCACCTGCTTACTTGCCTGCAATCTAAATAACAAACTGTGTTCTATAACTATAGAAATATTGTTCTATTTTTACAATGAAAATATGCCTCTGAAGCACTCCTTGTTGGCATTTCCCAGGAAAAGCTTTTTTTCTATCCTGAAGCATTTTTTCTTACCAAATTTTGAGGTCCTGCCATGAACTGTGGAAGTCTGAATTTTGAGTTAATATGCAAAAGAATTGAAATAATGACCCTATTACCTTTTTTCCTAAATTACATGATGTCACATGTGATTTTTAACTAAATAAAAGTGAAAGCGCATATCCATCAAATAACTTACTGTAATTATGGCAGTATTAATCCTGTGGAAAGGGTAGTCATTAGGAGAACAACTATATACCATGGAAATCCAAGCTGTTCTCCAAATTATTATACAGTTGTATTAAAAGAAAAAAATTGCAAAAAGCAAACTTGGATTCGATCTTCTTGTGCTTTGAAATGCAGTTTGCTTTTATGTTGGCAGGTGTTACCAGGCACTAGCCCAAGGTTCATGCCATCATCTCGGCTTTTTAGAGCTACATGTCAAAGGTCTTAATAGATGTTTCACAAGTTTTCAAATATTATTTAGTCATTTTTTAATGAAGAAACTTATTATCCATTTTTCCACATGGAATTAATCCTAGGTTTTTTTGGTAGTGACAAATTTATTTTCTTATTTTTAATAGAGTTGTATTTAGTTATTACTCACTGATACTGTTGCTAGATATAAATTGGCAAACATCTCTTCAGGAGACCTGTATGCATTTCTTCCATTTATACACATTGATAACAACTTGATTTTGCTGAATATTGTATTCAGCTTTGTAAAAACATAAAATATTCAAGATATGAACATCAGAAGCTTTCTTCTCAAGTAGGAGAGATTTTGAGAAAGAGTTGAATTATGCCTTTCATTTTCCTCATGTTCCCTGCCACTCATTCCACCCCACACACACACTTCAGATGACACCTTATCTATAAATAATGGGTTGCTGTTGTGATATCTCCTAATGCTATCCTCACAGATGCAAAACTGTGCCAAGATTTAAATAATTCTCACTTCCTGGAAATGATTAACATAAGTCAACTGATTTACTTCCATCTGTCAGGTGGCAAAAGATTAACCAACATTGCTAAAGCATGTAATTTGTGGTGGTTCACTGTCATGAGAGACAAACAAGTCTCCTAATTGGAAATTGACAGCTCTGGCACTCATTTGAGCTAAGCTTTTGCTTGCATTGGCTCTTGAGTCACTTTGTTCAATCTATAGCTAGTCATTAAAACACCATGAAAGTTCTCTCTGTAGGTACATAAAGCCAGATCCTTGCCTGTGGCAGACTTAATTAAGGTAACAGCTGGATATTCAATCTTCATGTAAAAAGAGGAAAATGCAAGTCATGTTAATGCTTCTCAAAGCATGAGCAGGGAATGATCTTGTCATGATGGTATTATCATATAAATAGTAAAAAAGAAAATTTAAATGTTAGAGGGGGGAAAAAGACTCATTTGTGTCAGACCAACTCAAACAATGACTAAACTATAACAACATATGTAAACTGATCACACTATATGGGCAAATAGATTCATTTCAAAACTAAACATCTGCAGGCTTGAAGTGTTAGGATGTGGTTCTGAATTTAAATGAGCTAAAGATTTTTGTAATGTAATTTCATTCTAGGAAATATTTATTTATGGAGATTCTTCTCTGCAAACAGAAGTGCAAAGAACAAAATTACAAAAATTATGTCCCTGACATATTGGCTTCTAGTGACAAATTTCTGAGACAGCTGAATGAGCTGAGAGACATAACAGCTCACTTCATTCTGTAAGAACTGAAGGCCAGGTGGGTTATCCTACAGTGGTGCTAGACATCTGTATTCAGGCAACTGAATTTCACACAATCTTATTTCCTTTTCTGTTTAAAAGAAAAAAAAAGATGTTTCTTCTTGACAATATAGTTCTTGTCAGCCTAATATGAATATGTTCAATTACTTTAGGGTTTCTAAAAAGACAGTTGGGTACTAACGTTCAGGCAAGTGAATCCCACTAATGTTACCTCAAAATAGAATGTCACCTTCAGCAGGTGTTGAAAATGCTCTTAAATTAATTGGAGTGTCCATTCTTTTGTTGGTAGTGGTTTTTGTTGTTGTTGTTTTAAGAATAAAAGCTCATATAAGTTGCCATACAGGTAAGATTAATAGTGTACTTCTATTTGCCAGGCTCTTGTCTCAAACTGCACAGCACCTGAAGCCACAGAAGGAGCAGCAAGAAAGTTTACATAAGACAGTGCTGGAACTTGGACGTTGGCTCTTACCTTAAAACATGAATGACACCTAATGTATTTTTATAGTAAATTTTATTATCAGTGGAAATTGCCTTTAATTTTCATGAGCAACACCAGCCCTTCAGAAGAACAATAAATCCACAAAACGGTTTAGTTTTGCAAGGACTATAAAGACTGTCATTACCAAAAGAGTTGTTGAAAAATCTTATGCGTGACCTTCTTTATTAAAGGAAAATTTGTTTGCTTCCTTCTGTTAACAAGGCTATAGTTCATTTTTATTAAAGCACAGCATATACCAAATGAGTGCTGCTCTGCGAACGGAGAGAGGCTTAAGGAAGGAAGACAAACTACTTCAGAAGAAATGCACCTCTTTTTTTGTTCTGATTGCAGAAGGAGCGTCTAACATATTTGATATACCTTTAACTGAACCTTATTCATTGTTTTGGTAACAACTTTAGAATATATTAAGTATCTGGAATTCTTGGGTAAAATTCCTTAAATTATATTTGCCAAATAGATTTTGTTCCAAATATTTAATATTATGTGAAACAGCAGATGGTTGACAGAAACTATTGTTAAGTTATTTATTTTAGAAGAACATCCAGAAATTTCCTCTTATTTTTTAAACCATTTATACCCTATGAACAATTTCAGCTTGTATTTTTTACTTTTTGGTCTTTTCAGTGTGTCCTGCATTTGCACACAAACATTTGGAAAAATACATTACAAAAAAAGAGGCCCTATTTGTGTGTGTGTGTGTAATTGTTTCTTTACCTGCAGCATACTTGAGAAGCCTAAAATGACAGTGAGTAGTAACAGCCTTGCAGATCCCTTCCTGATGTATGAGTTTTTTCATTAAACAGAATAACATGAATATAACATGAGACAATCTTGTTTCTCATTATGTTAGTTGGGACTGTTAAAGTTTCAACATTGTGTCTGGCTTCATCCATGTTAAATGAAGGCTAGAAACCATTCAGCTACCCAATTCTCCAGTGATTCAACCACCTCACTTATTAAATGTGTTTTTGTCCTGATCTTTTTAAAGATTTCTAAATTATAGGGTCATTTGCATTGCTTCTCATGAGTAGATGTTTTTTTAGCTGTCCAGGGTCAATAGTTGCATGTATTTTGTATTTATAAAGACAGTGATTAAAATAAATCAATGATTGATTCTGGCAAGCAAAAGCACAGTGGGGAAGAAGCTTTCACTAGTATAAGATAATAATAGTTTATATGCTCAGTATTTCTGTTTGTGTGTAATGAAGACTTGGTAAAAATGTTGCTTTATCAGTGTTCTTTAAGAAAAAATTGAAACTTCAAAAATAAGTAAATAGCAATTAGTTATATTGATGATGGATGAAGCTAAAAGCATTGAAAGCTCTACTTTAACATTCACTGAAAAATCAGATACCTATTGGTGTTTTGACATTATGTTTTCTTACCTAATCCATATGCTTTGAGCACGATAACACTGAAAAAGGAAAAAGAAAATATGATGGAGATGATTCTGATTTAGACTAATAGAAAGGAAAGAGAAAACTGATGCCAATAGATGGAAGCAAGAAAAAAACCTTTAAATAGCTTGGAACCTACTGGCCTGACACTCCTGCATTACAACATTGTGTTTGACACCTGAAATGATTGCCAGACACCAAAACTGACTGCCAAACACTAGTCCATCTGGTGTATGTGACCAGGGAATACTGCTGAGCAGGTCCTTGGGAATATGCATTTACAATTTACTTGTTCTTAAAGGCTGATGAAGATGAGTTTTGTCACAGGTTCTCAGGGTCATTAGGATTTTCAGGGAAATGAAAAGACTCTACTGACTTTGTACACAGCCCTTTTTGACAAGGTTTAATGAATATTCTGACAGTGTGATATATGTCACATCCTTCTGTTGTGTTGAATGTTACAGATTTCTTTGGTTCCAGGTTGTGGCGTGTTTATTAGTAATGATGTGTTATGCGCAGTTTAGTGTACAAAGATAATATCAATCAGAGCAGAGAAGGAAAAATTATTAAATGCAGTATGACTGATATGAGACTTTAGAAGAAACTCCAGAAAGGAGAGTTGGGTTTCACAATACAAAATACAACATATCTTAATAAAAACAGAATAGATTTACTACTAGTAATTAAAAGAACAGTAATTTTCAACAAAATCTGCAGTGATTAATTTTGTCCATGGAAGAAATTTTTATTCTGGGTGCCTTATGTGTGTACAAGTTGTAGTATTATTTCTTTCCCTTCCTTCTTTGCAGCCTCAGGGTTGGAACTATATTTTTGTTGTTCTTTTTTGGTCAGAAAGGTAACTACCTTTTTCTTGAATTTCAGGTGACAAATTCAGTGTCTACTGTACCAGTACACAATGCTGATTAATTGATCATTCAAATAATTTGCTTTGCACATGATAGCTCACCAACTTTTCAGAAACCATCCAGGAATGTTCATGTAGCTGTAAGTTTATGAGATACTATGAAGTAAAGTAACTTTCTGGTATTTTTAGACCTAATCCCAGTGAAACAGTAGAATGGCTTTCACAAATTTTAATATGCCTGGAACAGGATGATGGAAGATAGCTGGGATGAAGGCTACCTTTAGTTATTTGCAGATAACTTCCAGTAATCTCAAGTGAAGTTGCACATGTGAACAAAGACAATACTCTTTCTCTTGTGGCTTAAGTTCTTCAATGACATGGGCTTTTTAAGTAGTCCATTCAACTACCAAGTGATCAGTTAACTGGGATCGGTAGTAAACCTGGACTACAGGAGGTATACTTAATTGTTATAATTTACTTTTACAATAAAATAACACAAAGTGAACAAGTGTAGCTATAACGTACTCTGATTAAAAGAGCTGAATGAGTAATATTGTACATATTAGAGTAATATACATGCAATAGTAATACTCCATATATAATAAACTTACATATAATATACTAATGGTATATGTACCACACTAATAAACTTCATATGATGAGAGTTCTAAACTAGGAAATGCAACTTAAAAGTAAAATACTGGATTTAAAAACAAAGCCAAAGACTCTTTAAATTAAATTCTCTTCAAATAAAATTCTATCTTCTGGTTAGACAGACAAGTGAAAATCAGAGCATTTTTTTCATTCTTTATCCAGTGGCCTTATGAGCAGTGATTTGGTTTTAATAGTGATTGATTGCTAATTACTCTAGTCTTTGATCAAAAATGGTGATTCATAAAGCAGAAGATAAGTAGAAGATACAAAATTAGGGCAGTTTTTTTCATGAAAGCTACGATGGTTATTATCCCTTCTTCCAAGTTTGCTGTATTTGTCTCTAAACTTCTTAAAAGACATGATTGGTTTGGGAGTGTTCTTATTGTCTTTGTCAGGTAATGAACTTCTGTTTCGTTCCCACTGTGTATCTTTGCCCTCTAAGGATTTCTGGACACATGAGAGAGAAGGGAAAAGCATTTTCCATGTAACTTGCTAACACAACACCTCCATCCAACAGTTCCTGGAGGATCACAGGACAGCTAGATCCAGAGATTAGCTGCATTTCCTCAGTGTATGCATTAAGAGCAGCAGAAGTGACTCAACAAAAAAGTTTACTGTCACAGAGTATGTTCAGCTTGGGGAAGGGAGAATCAATCATTGATTTGATCAGTATATTGAGATTGTGAAAATGTGTTAATAGCTACAAATATGTGGGTTTTCGGCTGTATGGTATCTGGGAGTCTAGCAACAGCAGAATTTTTCACTGGGACACAACTGCTGGACCAATAAGTCATCTGATTGTGCTCTGTTTTACATTGTTTTCCTTTTCCTTTCTCCCTAACCCCTTTTCACCTTCTGATCATGAAGAGCAATTTGAACAAGCTGCCTTTTTTTTTTTTAATAGTGTGAATCCTTGTAACACCACTGGCTGATCAAAGGCATTTTGAAGCTTGGTTCTGGCCAGCATCTTTTGCTGAGATAATTGTGCGGAATACATTTGTTTCAAATTACAGAAAAGATTCCTCCCTACAAGTCTTGCAGTCATTGCTGGCATTTCTTACTGAGTTTCAGTACTGCTTGTTTTCTAGCCAAATGTCAGTTTCTGTCTCTGAATATTCTCCAGCTCTGCATTTGCTTCTGTGACATTGTGCTTTTTCCACTATTCAGATTATTATCCTAGGAAGGGTAATGTGTATGGCTGAATGGAGGCATGATATTTGAATGATTTCAAAAAGTATAGCAAGACTCTTCTGTCCTGATTACTGTATTCATAGTGGATTGGATGACTTGGAAAACAATCTCTTTGGAGACCTTTCCATGTCCCCTATTTTCTGCTTCCACTCTGGAAGGCGTTAAACATACAGACTGGTATCCTAATTTTACACAAACAGCTTTGATGTGATGTGGTCTCCTTAGAAGGAATTTGTTCATAGTGACTGAAAATTAGCACTCTGAATTTAAAATTAAACCTAGTTGTCTAAGGTTCTTAACTTAAAACATTAGATTTTATCTGTTTAAAACATAATAAGCTTTTGCAGTTAAGAAAATATTACTTTACAAGCACTGAACCATGATTATCATCAAAACTGTTTCCAAACTTTTGAATGCTGACCTGTTTTCAAGAAAGTAAGATATGGTACACCTTCAAGCATTATCCCTGCCATCTTATTGCAAAAACATGTTGTATGATATCACTTACCCATACCTCCAATTGAGAAATGTTGCTTTAAAGTTTTCTGATGTATTAATAAGGGGATTTCAAGAATATACTGGTATGTTTTTATGCTCATTTGCAATCTTTTGTTGTTCATTCTGGGTACGCTGATTTTAAGGGGAGTAAGTAAGTTAAAATCTTGGTCTGAGAAAAAAGGAGTGAGCAGCAGGGGAATGAAAAGGGGATGATGGCTTATGTTTGTTTAGTGGTCAAACTGAGAATTAGGTAGATTATCAGAACCGAAGAATGGAATCTAATGCTCATTTGCTTTTTACCAAAATCTCAGTTGGAATAGGCTTTAAAGTAGTATTATTGGTACTGCACAGCACACTGCAGAAGAGAAGTATTGACAAGCTACATCTTTGAGCATTTGCCATAATGTAACAGAGAGAGATCATTTAGGTGGGTTTTGTTTTGGTTTTTAATTATTATTAAATTTTTCCACCTACTTTTAAACACCTTTTTTTTCCTCCTCTTTTTACTGTAATTGCTTTAAGATTTTGACCTACTGCAACAATCCCAGCAGAGAAGCAAAAAAATCAGCTGGGACTGGTTACCCTGATTTGATCTACAGCTATTGCTCTGACTTAATTTTCTGTTGTGTATAGACTGTAGGTTTCAATAACATAGTACTTGCATATTCTGCTGTGTCAAAATTGGCAATAGGAAATTATTCTCCTACCTATTGTTAATGTATTGTTAGGAGGATAATTTTTTCTGTTATCCATTAATATTGTAAAGTTTCACTCAAATCTGCAACAACTTGCATCAAATATTAATCCGTTTGCAGGAATGGACCCCAAAAATATTTATGTCACCACAGGACAAGCTATGTGCAGAGACACAGATGTATTTGATAATTTTTCTAAAGATAAGCTGCAAGAGTGTCTCCTAATGGATGCCAAACATATGTGGGCTACCAGTTTGATAAACACACTGCGAATAATATCTAGTGGCTGTCTACACTTTAATAAATGGGCTATTTTTATATTTGCCACATTTGTAAAGATTTTTGTAATACTCCATAAACAAAAACATTGTTTATATAATACAAGCAGATTTTTTCAGATTACAAAAGCAAGAAATGAAGAATTGTTCTGTGGGTTTATTTTTTATATTTTACATTGGTATATAGCAATATTCAGTGTCATTTTTAGCTGCTTTTCTTGTCTCCTGTCAGTTTAACTGATACCTTTAATCTGATTGAAATGTCTGCTTTGTGCTGCCTCCATTTCTGATCTGTAATAAAATTGATATGCCCCTATGTTGCTCTTGAGTAAGGAAAAACATCAACATTTTTGAACACTATAAGGCAATAATTTTTTCTCCATGGAAGACACAGTGATTGATGACGTTTCTATGCATACTTAGAGCAGTTTCTGTATTATGGAAGGGAAATATGTTTCTTCCCTGATTAACTGTTTCATTTTCTAACTAGGATGCTAACATCAGTGTGTCCCTTGTGTGTTCGTTCTCTTTGCGCTGTTTGATCTAGGTCATACTTTCTGTACCTTTCTGCATGGCACAGTAAAAATTAGACAAGGTTAGAATTAGTGATAGGCTAAAATACCTAGAAATAATTTTAATAGTTATTGAGCTTAAATCTATGAATACCCTGCAAGGATTTACATTTCGAATCTGATTTCAGGCTCAGTTCTACAGCTCATTAACTAATTTGTAACCCTTAGTACTTTAATGTAATATTTCTATTCTGGGCTTGCTAACACTACCTCATTAGATAATATTTACATATATGGATGATCATGAGCTATTGGGTTTTTTTTTCATTTATTCCCAATCCCAAGCAACAAAAAGAATGGAAATGAAGATAAATTTGTGTACACGTTATTTAAAAGGTCACAATTTTGAAACAAAATCTATATATAATCTTTCATTAAAGTGTCTCTTTGTTTACCTATCATTAAAAAGTTCATATTTATTTCAGAATTCAAAACCTTCATAAACCAGCTTTGACTGCCTACATTATATGCAAACAAAACTAACAAACAAATTCTGCTACAGGAAAACAGCCCTTTGGAAGCTTCTGACATCAAAGACAAAAGGGTGAGTTAACAAAGAAATCCAATCATTGTGTTGAACAATTACTAAATTTAGGACAGAAATCCACAGCAGTACTTATGTGCTCAATTCCCAATTATTTCAGTGAAGGGGGGCTGGAGGAGGATGAAAGCACTAAGCACCAAGTCTTTTATGATAGCTGTCTCCATAGAGAGAAATGCGAGCTTTTCTGTTTTAAACATCTAGGTCCAACACCCACCAGGAGAGGCAGAATGAAGGGGTTGCTTAGCTTGAAGAAGAGACAGAGGGAGGATATTATAAAATACATTCAAAATTGATTAAGAAAAAGAAAAGAATAATTGTGCCTATAGTTGATTGGAAAAGAAGTAACAGGCTGCAACAAGAAAGCTTTAAGTTAGGCACAAGGAACATAACAGCTTCCTTACAGTAATGATTGTAAGGCATTGATCGAGTAAGGTTTTTAAGATTAAGCCATGATGCTTCTGATCATCAGTATGATAACAGGTACAGTTGACGCTGCCTTAAAACAGGTTTGTGGTCTAGATTACTCTTGAAGTTTCTTGTAGCCATGGTAGTTTAGCCACTATTGAAACATCAAAACCCACCACTACAAAGATCTTAGTTAACCTGGATGATAGCAAATGTTGCCTGTCTTAACATCACAGGGAGGTTCAGGGTGGAAGGGACCTCTGGAGATCCTCTAGTGTAGGCTTCCATTGAAAGGAGGACTTTACATTAGGTTATCCAGGGACCTGTCAAGCCAAGTCTTGAATATTTCCAGCAGGGGAGATTGCATCAGTCCTCTGGGCTATCCATCCCAATGTTTAATTGTTCTCATGGTGAAGATGTTTTTTTCTTATATGCAAACAGAATTTCCCCTAGATCAACTTGTGCTCATTGCCTCTTTTCCTGTCACTGTCCATTCTTGTGCAAAGGGAATCTCCATCTTGTCTATAAATACTTTTCACATTTTGGAAGTGGAGTGATAAGATTGCCGCTGTTGCCAAAGGCTGCATTTCTATTGAAGAGATAAAAACAACCAAAGTTTTGGCATGTATCTATCTGACTTTCCCCTGAGATCTCTTGCTCGTTTGGCCTTATTCTCAAAACGAAATCAAACAAACAAAGTGTCACGGTTTAAAGCTGGGCTGGCTATTAAACCTGCGGCAGATGCCCTCTGTTATCCCCCCGCCTCCCCCCAGAGGGAAAGGGAAAGGGAAAAGGGAGAGAGACTTCTGGGTTGGAAAATTAAAACAGTTTTAATAAACTATAATAATGAAAAAAAAAGTATAATAATAATAATAGAAATAATCAAATATATACAAATATATATACAAAACCAAGATTGAGCTCCCCTGAAGTCAGCCACGTCACCACCGGCACTGCAGGGCAGGCTCCGGGAAGGCCCAGGCTGGGCCTAGCGATGGTCGAGAGCTGGATTCAGGAACGCACGGATCGGGATCGGGGGCAGCAGGAAAACAGACGGAGTCCTCCCTGGACACCAGCCATAGCAGAAAGAGAGCGAGACCCTCGTGATCCCCCCGCTTTATACTGAGAATGACGTGTATGGGATGGAATACCCTCGTTGGTCAATTTTGGGTCACCTGCCCTGTCCGCTCCCCCCTGCAGCTGCGACCCCCCTTCGGCTCTTCACTTGTAAGCAGTGAGGAATTCAGCAGTGACCTTGGTTTCTCTCAAGAACAAGTACAGCAAGAGCCTTTCTGCACAACATCCCTACCGTTGCCTCAGTGATAACTGCAAACTTCGAGCATTATCAGTCCTGGAAGCAGACACTGTCTGCAAAAACATGCAGTTAGTTTCAGAAAGTGCAGTTACTTAGAGGAGACTTAGCTGAAAGCAAAAATCACCGAAAGGAAAATCGGCCTGGTTTAGGCCAAACCAGGATACAAAGAAACCCAGAAAACTAAAACCACTTTGGAGCATATGGGGCATGCATACAGGTGTGCCTGTTCCTATCCTACCCAAAGGCCAGCAGACATCTGCAAAACTGGGACATCTGCTTTCAAGTGTCTCAGTATGGTCAGAGTCTTGACTCAAGACTTCTCAGTAGAACACCTCTGATTCATTGAATATCCTTTCGATTAACTACTTCCTAGCATGCTACTATTACTAATGAGAGAAAGGTAGTATAGTCTACAGTCAGGACTCCCAGACAGCTTTCACTGGAGCTGACAGAGAGTAAGCTTCTAAGAGATTCAGCTACTTTTAATAATTAAATAACAGTTTTCAAATGTGGCATTCTTATATTAGAAGGACAGTATTGTGCTTTGATACTCATTTTTGTTATGTTCTATATTTGCTTTTATGAATACAAGAAAACAAGGGAGCAGAGAAAGAAATCCTTAACCCTGATTACTATTCACAGGAATATAGGAGAGCTATCTTAAAGTACCTTTAAGATTTCTTAAAACATGATTTTAGTTCTAAACTGATTTTACAATCGTGTAGTCATAATTTCAATTGAATAACTTGCATCTTACACCATTATCAGAGGGACTCATGTAAAAACTTTTTTGGGGTAGTATTCACTTATGTCATGGTTTTTGTAAGAATTTAAAAAATATTTAAATAACAGGCAATGTTTATCAGATCATTTAAAACAGCCGAAACTAATTGGCTGTTCCTGATATTTTTTGCTCTAATATACCATTTCAGTAGTTAAGAACTGTTTCTCTCAACTCTAACGTTACCGTATCTTGTTGATACATAAACCAATTCTACAAAATGAATGTGTTTAAGAATAATTCCTAGCCTTCAGTACTGAGGAATCAGTGAACACAAGTGACCTGAAATCTGTTTTCATAAACTGTTGTAATTGTTTTCAGCTTCTTGAAGGCTTTTCTAAACTGTAATTAGGCGTGAAGAACTAGCTAAAATCTGTTCTGTAGATGGAAAGCCAAACTTCCCTCCATCTCACTGTAACTCTAGCTGAACTGCCACAACCCTTGACATTTGAAATCCATTGAATATTTTATCATGCCATTCCTATGGATATGTTTTGTTTAGACATAATCCAAAGCAGCAGATCCAGAAATAGAAGAGGTTTTTTTTTTTTTATTTTAAAGTTGACTTGCTGTGTCACACCTCATTTGTCATGCCATTCTGTGTCTCGTAAACAACCAAATACAATGATATGCTCCATAAAATATGAGTTATGCCTTCAAGACTCTGTACAGGTTGTTTCCATTTCTAATGGTAATACATGTACGTGTCCTTCTTTATATTCAGCTGGTGGATCTTTGCTTATCATTTCTGGAAATCGGTGAATTGCAATTAATATTTGTGACATGTATTCTATCTCTTGCAGAAATATATAGTAACTTGTCAATCTAAACTCTTGGATTTTATTGCTTTATTCGTTGGTTGGTTGGTTGGCTTGTTTGTTTGGGGGGGTTTGATGACCAAATTGTAAGTCATTTTAAAACTACCATGATTTTTGGAAGGTGGGTACTTAGCATTTCTAAAAGGCAAACTACTTGTGTCACAAACACTTTACTCAAACTTGCTAGCTACTTATGATAATCTGGAGCACTTATATATGATATACAACTTTGTCAGGAAAGCCATCATGCAACACACTGGTCAGCTGAATAAAATCTTTTAACTTTGCAAACAAACAGGTGATCTACAACACAAAGCCTTCTGTTCATGCAGTCTACTTTCAGTTGAATCAGAAATTAGTATAATATCATGGTTTCAGAAATGCTGTCAGTTGCTTACTTTTTATGCTGACAGTATGCAGAATTGGAGCCTCTGAAGGAAGGACCTTATTGCTTTGAAAAAGTAAAAATACTTTCTCTAGGTACCAGAGCAGATAAAACAAGTTGTCACCATTTAAAGCTGAGCTGGCTATTAAACCGATGGCAGACACTCTCTATTAACTCCTTTCCACCCCTAGAAGGGGAAGGAAAAGAGAAAAAGGAGAGAGACTTACAGATTGGAAAGTTAAAACCACTTTAATAAACTATAACAATGAAAAAAGAGTATAATTATAATAATGGAAATAATTAAATGCATACAAATATATACAAAACCAAGATTGAGCTCCTCAATGATGATCACATCACCACTGGCACTGCAGGGCAGGCTCTGGAAAGTCCTGGACTGGACTCAGCAATAGATGGGAACTGAATTCAGGAGTGCATGGATTGGGATCGAGGGCAGGAGTAAAACGGACAGAGTCCTCTTGGGACGCTGGCCGTAGAAGAGGAGAGCGAGACACTCGTGATCCCTCAGCTTTATACTGAGAATGACGTGTATGGGATGGAATACTTCACTGGTCAATTTTGGGTCACCTGTCCTGTCCACTGCTCCCTGGAGGTGTGACCCTTCTATGGCTCTTCACTTGTAATTAGTGAGGAATTTAGAAGTGACCTTGATTTCTACAGGAATAAGTCTAAGCAAGAGCCTTTCTGCATACCATTCCCACTGTTACCTCAGTAATAACTATAAGCATCAAGTGCTATCAGTCCTAGAAGCAGACACTGTCTGCAAAACGTGCAGTTAGTTTGAGAAAGTGCAGTTAATTAGAAGAAACTTAGCTGAAAGGAAAAATGCTTCTGTTTTAGTCCAAACCAGGACATAAGTAAACAGTCTGAACCTAATTCAAAGTTCATTGATGTCAATGAATATCTTTCCCTTGACTTCTCTAAGTTCTGAACAAATTCCTAAGGGAACAGGGCAATAAATATATTAGTATTAATGCTAATCTAACTTAAATACAATAGATTACATTATTGTCTGACATTCAAGACATAATTACATAAATCTGCTGCATGTATTTGCTGTCATTTTCGTAGATGTTTCATTCACTTAGAAAACAAACAATCCCACAATGTTCTGTTTGCTTTAGTATGCAAGAGATTTGAGTGCTTAAGAAGTGTATTTACATTCAGTGTTGCCTGTAAAGATGCCATTTGTGTGCAAACTCAGTGAGAGGTATGATAAAGCCAACTTCAGTTCTCAGATGATAAGAAAATGTAATTTCTAAATCAGTTTCATAAGCCAATTTAAAAAAACTGAGAAAGAAAGAAGGTGAGGATACTAGACTGCAGATTCCTGGAGGCAAAGTAATTTATGGACTGAGCAAAGGCATGGGAAAGATAATTCCAATCAGAGAGTTATAATGAGATAAGCCAGGAGGATATGATCAAAACCAGTTTTAGCTTTAGGAAATTAAAAGGAAAAAAACATAAAATTAGGAAGGCGTTATAAGTATATAATTTAAAGCCCTTATCATGAAAAAAAAAGATCTACAAATAGAGTTAGCAATATTTGGAGCATAAGGAAAAACAGTGTTGCCTGTACCTTTATTTCAGCAGTCTATTTTACTCTTCAGTTTGGTTTTTTTTTTTGTTTAAAACTGCCTTTTTGTTTAAAAGGCAGTTACAGCTAATCTAGAAAACACAATTCTCAATCACTCCAGGTTGCTAAGGGTCCAGCGTGCATTTTTATTTGACTGTTTCCTTTTCTGATCTGTGCATATGACAATTTGGCTCTATAATGAAAAATAGATACTTTTTAAGAGGCAAGTGGTAAGGGAGGGAGTAGGAGAGATACTGGATTCTCTTCTCCGACACAAACAGAAAATTCAGATAAATAATAAATACAATTTTTGTGGTGTTTGAGAATTTTCTACTCATAAGGTATGTTTTCTACGGATAAGAGACATTGTGATTCTCATTATGCATTTCTTGAGGTGAACAACAGATTGAAGATCCTGCCTAGTGTCTCTGAGTATATCTTATTCAAGGCAAATTATAAACTTGTAAAAGGGGATTCCTTGTAACTGCAATTTGCTAGATTTTAGACCACTTTCCTTATTTCAAAAACTAAGTCTGAAGTCAAGACGTAAATGTGTGTAATATGAAAGGCCAGAAAAATCTTCTTTCTCATAACACTCATGTTTGCTCCTTAGCATTTCTAACTATGGAGCTGCAGTAAAACAGTCTGGATAAAGGTACAGCTTTAGAAATCCTTCAAACAAACAAACAAATCTAAAGACATGTAAATAGACCTGAGAGGTCCAATTTCTGCAAAACCATATCACAGTATCAATACTTTACCTAACCTCACCATCCCTCCCTGGGGTATTAGAACCATCTGAAGGCAGTGAGGTGCCTTGTTTCTCCTTTCAGACAGATGCTGGAGCTCATGCGCTAGAACTAGGCTGTGTGCAGGAGGCATCTTTTCAATGTTTGAATGCCATGAGCAACTTAAACACCTGCTCTGCTTTTCCTGAAGAGAAGGGAATGTGCTGATGGGAGAGGAGTCTTCTGTGTCCAGATTCTTTCTACAGGCCACCAGTTGTGCCCCACCGAACACTGTGGACTTCCTAAAACAAGTATAGATTATGTAGTGAATATTCCTTTCTCTGATCTTTAAGGGAACATACACATTGAATTCTCCAATTCTGCACTACAGGTTTGCAGAGTTTTGTTCTCTTCCAGTTTTAATGTGATTGACACTTTTTCTTTTGTTTGCTATTTATAGGGAAGTCTTTTTTTTTCTATTTTTTCTGGCTTTTGGAAGTACATGCACCTTGAGAAAACTTTTCTATGTTTTTTTGTGTTTAGGGTTCTTGGGTTTTTTTTGTATCTTTTTGCAGGGTGTTGTCTAGGCAAATCTCCATCTTCCTAGAAATTGTCCTGGTAGATCTTGTAACAGAGTGTACTCCTCTCAAATTCAGTAATAGCATGTTTTGGCAGCCTTTTTATTGCATTTCTGGTCAAAAAGTTATACTGTAGGTCCTGCTAATAACTTTGGCAATGGATCATTTCTTTGAACATTCCATTTATAATTCCAAAAACTACAGCACGAATTTATCCTCTACTTTTGTAATTTGAAAGACTTCAGGATTAACATTGCAAATTATAAATTAAAATTGGCTTTTTTTTCCTTTTTCCCTGCTTTAACTTTTAATAAAGAAGACATTTGTATAAAAGGTGTATATGAAGTTGGATTTATAGAGTGAACTTCATTAAACTTTATTCCAAATAACCTGTGTGCAATATTTAAAAAAAAATAAGGATATGAATAAAATACTATGAATGAAATAATCATTTAGCTATAGCTAAAGAGTGATTATAAACACAGGATTCTGGGCAAAAAAAAATTTATATTAAATTTGATAAGACATAATCACCTTATCAGTATGACAGACTTTATACTAGTATATATAAAATTAGCTGGGCAAAATTCATGACCTACGCATGGATATAATTACAAGTTAAATCTACAACTAACTTTGCTAAATGAAGATCACCAGTAGCTGCTCATATTAGTTGCTATCTTTATGTCTTGTATTAATCTGCAGAACAGAAGTGGGCCTTAAAAGTGCTCAACTACAGTGATCACAACTTCATCTCAAGCAGCAGTTACAAAAGGCATGTGCCCTTTGAGTAGGCAAACAGTGTTAAATTGTTGATCGGGAGAAGCAAGTCTCAGTGAGCCTCCCCAACACAAATGCATACACATTTATTTGTCTCTACAGTGACAAACATTTGCTACCCCAACCTTAGGTCTGCAGATTGCAAACAGTAAAGTTTTTGAAAAATTCAACATAGCTGCCAAAATGATGGAAGAAGATTAGATCTCAGACAGCTAGAATATTAGTATAAGGCTCCTCTTATTGCTCTTAAAGATATCCCTCATCTGTCACAGCAGACCAGCCCATTTTGTCAAAAATTTCTCTAATGTCTACAAAAACCTGTGAAATAACTTAAACTGCCAGAAAACGTGGCCAAAGTTTGTCTTCCTGGCTGACGCCATTTCCCACAGCATTCTCCTGGAGAAACTGGCTGCTCATGGCTTGGACAGGCGTACGCTTTGCTGCATAAAACACTGGCTGGATGGCCGGGCCCAAAGAGTTGTGGTGAATGGAGTTAAATCCAGTTGGCAGCCAGTCACAAGTGGTGTTCCCCAGGGCTCAGTACTGGGGCTAGTTCTCTTTAATATCTTTATCAATGATCTGGATGAGGGGAACAAGTGCACCCTGGTAAGTTTGCAGATGACACCAAGTTGGGCGGGAGTGTTGATCTGCATGAGTGTAGGAAGGCTCTGCAGAAGGATCTGGACAGGCTGGATCAATGGGCCAAGGCCAACTGTGTGAGATTCAACAAGTCTAAGTGTCAGGTCCTGCACTTGGGGCACAACAACCCCGTGCACCGCTACAGGCTTGGGGAAGAGTGGCTGGAAAGCTGCCTGGCAGAAATGGACCTGGGGGTGTCAGTCGACATCTGGCTGAACAAGAGCCATCAGTGTGCCCAGGTGGCCAAGAAGGCCAACAGCATCCTGGCTTGTATCAGAAATAGTGTGGCCAGCACGACTAGGGAAGTGATTGTACCCCTGTACTCAGCACTGGTGAGGCCGTACCTTGAGTACTGTGTCCAGTTCTGGGCCCCTCACTTCAAGAAAGACATTGAGGTGCTGGAGCGAGTCCAGAGGAGGGCAACGAAGCTGGTGAAGAGTCTGGAGGGTATGTCCTATGAGGAGCAGCTGGGGGAACTGGGATTGTTTAGCCTGGGGAAAAGGAGGCTGAGGGGAGACCTTATTGCTCTCTGCAACTACCTGAAAAGAGGTTGTACCGGGGTGGGGGTTGGCCTCTTCTCCCAGGCAGCTAGCAACAGGACTAGAGGACATAGTCTCAAGCTGCACCAGGGGAGGTTCAAGTTAGACATTAGGAAAAATTTCTTCACAGAAAGGCATTAGAATGGAATACCCAGGGAGGTGGTTGAATCACCATCCCTGGAGGTGTTTAAGAAAAGACTAGATGTGGCACTCAGTGCCATGGTCTAGTTGACACAGTGGTGTTAGGTCAAAGGTTGGACTCGATGATCCCGGAGGTCTCTTCCAGCCTAGCTGATTCTGTGATTCTGTGTGATTCTGTGATTCAGTGTGATTCTGTGACAAGAGGAAATGGCCTCAAGTTGTGCCAGGGAGGTTTAGATGGGATATCAGGAAAAATTTCTTCACTGAAAGGGCTGTCAGACATTGGAATAGGCTTCCCAGGGAAGTGTTTGAGTCACCATCCCTGGAGGTATTTAAAAGATGTGTAGATGTGGTGCTTAGGGACATAGTTTAGTAGTGGACTTGGCCGTGCTAGGTTCAGTCGAACTTGATGATCTTAAAGGTCTTTTCCAACCAAAATGATTCTATGATTCTGTGTTTATTATTCTACTGTTTCTCTATGTGTTGCTGTCATTCCATATGCTCACATTGTCTCTTGCCTTATATTTAAATGGCAAATTTTCTGGGACATGGACTTTCCTTTTGAACTCTGTACACATAGTTTCTGATACAAAGGGGTCTGTGACTGAAACTTGCAAGCAGTAATGGAAATGTGTCTCAGAGGTCTATGGAAAGAACAGTTGAAATAGAGCATTTATGTGTAGGATAACCTTTTCAAGTATTTTCAGAAGAACTAAAGATAAGCAATTTAAGTCACTAAACAGAGATTAGAGTTGTCACATATGTACCTCTGACTAAGAAAATCACTCTGATTCAACCCTAGCTCAGAGCTTGAACATAATATCTATGAAAATCACAGAACTTAACTTTTCTTGTGTTTATGAAAGCATATGAAAAATGGTACCTTAGGACTAGCTTCCGCTTCAGTCTCAAAAGTTTACAAAATATAAGGATACTGGGGTGAGAGCTGGAGTGCATAAAGTGATCTCTGTAGACTTATAAATCTATGCCATGCTTTGTGGAGGGAATAAAAAAGGTATAATTCGTGTGCACAAAGATGACTGATGTTAAATCAGTCGTCAAGTTTTTATTTAATTATGGGCATAGAATCTCCTGTGTATTAAAAAGCCTATTTCAACTCTTGTTTACATGTACAGTGCAACTGAATTTGGTGGACTTGTATTATGATTTATAACAGTAAAATATGATAATACTTTAAGAGAGTGTTATTGGCCCAATTCTTGCAGCCTTTATTATATGAATATAGCACGACGCTTCCATGTGTAGTAAACATTTCCATAAATAGAAGAAAAAATACTGCCTATGCTGTTCCAATTAACAAATTAAGCTTACCTGTTTAGTTATAGCAAAGCCATCTAGTGAAACACTTGGCATTACATACTTCAGTCTTGTTAACAATCATCTTATGTGTTACATTTGCTAAAATCTGGCAATATGTGTCATTACTATACAAGTTGAAGACCTGAGATATCTCATCTGAGTCTTGTAATGGGAAGCATTTCTTAAGAGCTAAGTATACGAGTATGAAATGAACAGGGTATCAATTTATAAGTGGAACCAGAAAAAAAAGAGAATAATTTTTGCAGACTGCTTTATTATAACACCTGACATCTAGCACTTCTGGTAAAGGATAAAAGGAACATCGGAAAGAAAACATGAATGCAAGAGCCCAGTGTTAAAGGCTGTATGTAGACTTGTGCAGTGGATGCAGTAAAAAAATGAAATCTTGTTTTAGAAATATACACCTGACATTTTTACAGATCTGTTTCTAACTCCTTGTGCAAAAATCTGACAATAGTGTGAGAAACACTTATGGTAAAATCATACTGAAACTTCACTATCAGTGTGAAACATCTGAAAAGGAATAGCAATATGGATTAAGGGAAAAAGAGCAGTTTCATCAGAATTTTAGGAAGGTGGAGTTGAAAGCCTTTGGAGAGGATAACAGTGATTAAATGGTATAGCCTTTATGATGTAAATTACCTGATGTGAATGCACTTTTTGTCATTTGGGATTTTTTTTTTTAATATATAGAAATGTTATTTCAGCACAGGCTATCTGAGAAGAACAAAATTCCTGCTATATTTTAGGTTTTTAGTTTGTGGTAGCTAACTTGATTGGGGACGTACAAGAGAACGTAAGGCAAAAATTTTTGAGATAAGTCTGAGAGTATGTTGTCATTGAAAATACCATTGGAGGAATGTTCAATGTCTTTCTAAAATGACAGACGCACAAATGTAGTTTGTTTCAAAATATTCTTTTTCACCAGTTCCAGGTTTGCTCTTATGTAGTTCCCTCTCTGTCTATGCTCTAGAGACATTTCTTGCAACATGAAAAAAACCCTGCATTCTTACCATCCATTCCAAAATGGTTAACTAAAATAGTTTACCATATTTATGAAAGATACTGTCTTGCAATTTAAAAAAATGGTACTTCCCTGCTGACAGGACCACTAACTGGGTCCATACATTATATGTGCTTATTTATCATTTTGCAATGCAGTCATCGTCTTGGGCACATTAACAAATTTGTTGTTGTTTTGTGATATGATTTTTCTGAAGACTTTCTGGGCTCTGGTAATGCTCTTTGTATTTTCCTTCCTTTACTCCAAGCTATGTATTTTTGGGAAGATAATCTATGTTCTCTAATATAGAGATCACTAGGAAAGTTCAGTGTTTGAAGATTTCCTTTTGTCCAGAAGCAAGCCAAACAGTTAAAATATTCACAAAATAGAAATAGTAATAAAAGATTCAATTAAGATATGTTAAAAGGTCAGGACCAGAAAGTTAATTCTTTACAAGGTTGCTGCACATTTTATTGATGAGAAAATATCTAATAATCCTATTTAATAAAAATCATGAACATTAACTATTTTATTCACATAAATATTTGACCTGAAAGTGAAGTCAAAATTCAGTGGAGTTAAAAACATAAAAGAAATATTTCCTTTACATCTTGAAACACTGAAAAATTGCAGTGTTTCCATAAATGACTTTATTTTTTATAGCACTGTCCATTTTGATGAAAAGTTGAGCATTTTGATCATCTTTCAGTCATCCCTAGTTGTAGGCTTATTCTGTAAACAAGTGGTGCACACAGATGTTGCTAGCAGACAGGGTGGTTTGCGCAGCAGTTTGTGGGCTCTGCTTCCAGATCTTCTGGGAACTTCTGGGAGTCTCAGGTTGTGTGCTGGTGCTGCTGGTGTGTACTGGTGCAGCTTCTGGTGCTGCTACATAGCTCCTAGAGGCTTTTGCTTCTATTAGCAAAGTTGCAGTTTGTCAGCTATTGCTGATCAATTGTTACTTTAACTTTCTGTCTTCAGCTGACTTCTGAAGAGGCAGTGATAAACCCCATCCAGCTGGTGCTAGGGAGAAACTTGTACTGCCTCCCAGCCCGGAGGGCAGATCCCAGGAGCAGCTAACAGATACAATAGTTTGTGCAAGAGCTTGCATGGAAAAGGGTCAGAAACTGCTGCATTCAGCATACAAGTACTGATGGACCATGTAAGAGTGCTATCGTCAGCACTTACTGGAGCAGCACACAGGAGGTCTGGGTCCAGAGTGGGTCTGGAGAGAGGATGCAACTCTCACGGCCTATGTGGCTGGAGGGATCACCCATGCAGATGGAGGAGGTGTCATGGAATCATAGAATAATTTGGGTTGGAAAAGACCTTTAAGATCATCAAGTTCAACTGTTAACCTAGCACTGCCAAATCCACCCCTAAACCATGTCCCTAAGTGCCACAGCTACACAACTTTTAAATCCCTCCAGGGATGGTGACTCAACCATTTCCTTGAGCAGCCTGTTCCAATGCCTGACAAGCCTTTCAGTGAAGAAATTTTTTCTGATATCCCATCTAAATCTCCCCTGGCACAACTTAAGGCTGTTTCCTCTTGTCCTAACACTTGTTACGTGGGAGAAGAGATCAACACCCTCCTCGCTACAACCTACCAGTTGTAGAGAGTGGTAAGGTCTCCCCTCAGCCTGCTTTTCTCCAGAATAAACAATCCCATTTCCCTCAGCTGCTCCTCATAAGACTTGGGCTCTACACCCTTCACCAGCTTCATTGCCCTTCTTTGGACATGCTCCAGCACCTCAATGTCTTTCTTATAGTGAGGGGCCCAAAACTGAACACAGTATTTGAGGTGCAGCCTCACCAGTGCTGAGTACAAGGGGGACAATCACTTCCCTTGTCCTGCTGGCCACACTATTTCTGATACAAGCCAGGATGCTGTTGGCCTTCTTGGCCACCTGGGCACACTGATGGCTCTTGTTCAGCCAGATGTCGACTGACACCCCCAGGTCCATTTCTGCCAGGCAGCTTTCCAGCCACTCTTCCCCAAGCCTGTAGCGGTGCACGGGGTTGTTGTGCCCCAAGTGCAGGACCTGACACTTAGACTTGTTGAATCTCACACAGTTGGCCTTGGCCCATTGATCCAGCCTGTCCAGATCCCTCTGCAGAGCCTTCCTACCCTCAGGCAGATCAACACTCCCACCCAACTTAGTGTCGTCTTCGAACTTACTGAGTGTGCACTCAATCCCCTCATCCAGATCATTGATAAAGATATTAGAGAGAACCGGCCCCAATACTGAGCCCTGGGGAACACCACCTGTGACTGGCCACCAACTGGATTTAACTCCATTCACCACAACTCTTTGGGCCCAGCCATCCAGCCAGTGTTTTATGCAGCAAAGCGTACGCCTGTCCAAGCCATGAGCAGCCAGTTTCTTCAGGAGAACGCTGTGGGAAATCATGTCAAAGGCTTTACTAAAGTCTAGGTAGGCAACATCCACAGCCTTTCCCTCATGCAGTAAGTGGATCATGTCATCATAGAAGGAGATTAGGTTAGTGTCCTTGCCTGTAGGCACACATAAATGTGTGTGGGCTGAGAGACTACCACCAGGTTAAGGATCCGCAGGAGGAGATGAACTCATTGAGCAGCTCCAGGAAAGGTGAAAAGTAGATTAAATGCGACTTCACAGAGAACCTGCAGAGACTGAACCCTCAACTGCAAGGGGAGGGTCAGCTAGAGACTGTGGTCTGTTGTGGGCCAATGGAGAGTGTCTGGCACAGCAGGCTGCGATGGACAGGTAGCAGATCAGTAGAGAAAACAGGCAGGGAAGAAGAGGAGGCAGCTGCCCTCTGTGCAAAGGAACAGCTCAGACGCATAGGGCTTTTTTATGGGATGGGTGATGGTCTGGTGAGCACTTGTGGGTCAGGATCTAAGAAGAGGGATCAATGAGGGCAACAGCATGGGGGGAGATTGTTACAGACTACTGGTCAGGATGAAGGAGTGTGAAAAACTTTCTTTAAATGACTCAAGGAAATCTTGGGATCACAGATGCTGGTGCTCATGCAAGACTCGAGCCTCCCTGATATCTGCTAGAGGGGAAACATGATGGGATGTGAGCAGTCAAGGAGATTTCTGGAGGGTGACAATGATAGCTTCTTGATACAGATACTGGTTGGCCCAACCAGGGGTGACACACAGCTGGATCTAGAGTTCACTGGCAAAGAGGTGCTGATTGGGGATGTGGCAATTAATGGCAGCCTGGGCTGTAGTAACCATGAAACTTTGGATCTGAAGATGTTGAGGGAAAAAGGAGAGCCTGAGTCCAGACCCTTGGTGACGGGTGAGCAGACTGCAGCTTTTTTAGGCGACTGGTAGGTGGAATCACTTGGGGAGCAGCTCTAAAGGGAAAAAGAGATGAGGGAAGCTGACAGGGCTTTAAGGGTAGCATCCTACAGGCACAACAATGGTCCATACCAGTACTCAGGAAGACAAGTAGACATAGCAAATACTATCTTTAGTTAATCAAGGAACTCTTGGCAGAGATCCAATGCAAATAAAAACCCCACCAAAAAAAAAACCACACACCCCACCCTACCCCAAACCAGCATACATTAAGTGGAAGCAGGGACAGATTACAAATGAGGTATTCATAACTTTGCCCAAGAATGTAAGGTTGCTGTCAGGAAAACCAAATCTTACATGGCATTGGGACTTGCTAGAAACATCAGTGGCAACAAGAAGAGCTTCCACTGCTACATTAGTGGTAAAAGGCTGAATAAGGAAAATAAGAGACTGTGGCTGAACGGCATGGTTGATTTAGGGACAGTGGGCACAGATAGGGCTGAGTTACTCAGAGCTTTCTCCAGTCTTCACTGGTGTGGTCTATCAGGCCTCTATGCTTAGTGAAAGGTTTGAAGGACGAGAGGAAGTACCAGCAGTGAGCAAGGATCAAGTCAGAGACTGTATGTGAGAACTTCAGCCATATGTGTTCCTGAGACCTGGCAGGCTGAGTCTGAGAGTGCTGAAAGATCTGGCAGATATCTTTGCAATGCTGCTTTCAGTCATCTTTCAATAGTCATGAAGATCAAGGAGATCCTCAGTGACTGGAGGAAGGAGAATGTTGCACCTCCTCTCAAAAAAAAGAGGAAAAAGATAAAAAGAAAAAAGTTAAAGAACAGTCTGGGGAACTACAGTTCATCTTCACTTTAATTGGGACAGTCAGCATGGATTTAGTAAATGTCCTTGTACCCAGTTTAGGATGTTATAGTCTGGATAAGTGGAAAAAGACAGAAGCATAAATAGATAGATAGATAGATAGATAGATAGATTAAAATACTTGGTTGCCTAGTTGGGCTCAGGGGGTCATACTCTGCCTGGAGATCAGTAATAAATGGAGTAACACAGGGATCTGTGCTGGCACTTGACCAGTTTAATGTCTTCAACAATGAAGGACACTAAGATGACCAAGGGTTTGCAACATCTGACATATGAGGAGAGGCTGAGAGAGCTGGGACCATTCAGCCTGGAGAAAAGAAGGTCAGGGAGATCTTATCAATGTGTATAAACACCTGATGGGGCAACTAAAGAAGACAGAGCCACACTCTTCGCAGTGGTGCCTATTGACAGGACAAGAGGCAATAGCCACAAATTGAAATGCAGGATATTATATTTAAACATAAAAAACTTCTTTATGGTGAGGGTGGTCAACACAGCAATGGGTTGCCTGGAGAAGTCATGGAATTTGAATATCCATCCTTGGAGATATTCAAAACCCAACTGGATGTGGTCCTGGGCAAACTGCTCTAGCTGACCGTGCTTTGAGCAGGGAGCTTGGATTAGATGATCTCCAACCTCAGTGACTGTGTCATCTGGAGAAGGATGTTCCAGCTGGATATAAGGAAAAGCTTTTTCTCCCTGAGGACAACCAACAGTGAAGAAGGCTGCATGAAAATTTTGTGCATCACCATTTCTTAACATGCTCAAGAGCAGACTTGCTAAAGCCCCAAGAAATTGGTCTTATGATCTCACAGCTGATGTGCTTTGAGTAGGAATTTGGTTTAGAGGCCTCCTGAGGTCCCTTCCAACCTGAACTATCCTGTGAACTTTGCAGTTACTATACATCATCAGCTGAATGGCCTGTTGAAAGCAGAGAGATGGAAGTTGGTGGCTACATACGGACAAGGTTTTAAGCAGTCTCTGCATCAGCACTATTTCCTTTTCCTAGGCTATGAGATTGAGTCCTCATCTGTCTCTCTTTGCTTATATGGCTTTAGTTTAGCCACCTGTGAAATCAGGATATTTTAGTGCTTACTTCCTTGTTTTCTGCTACTAATTTTGTTGTCCACTGAAGACAGTAGAGGATTTGAAAACAGAGAACATTCATGAGAGAAAAACCACAACTTCTCAGCTGCCATCTGCACAGGTCAGGTATCTGAAACTATTATTCAACACTATATTAAATCTACCTCTAAGCCTCAGAGTTCTGAGTTAAAAAAATCTGAGGCCACGTGCTCTGAATGCTGATTCCATATGAAATGATCCATGTGGCTTAAGCACATTTAGAAACATTCATGGATTGCTTTTTCACTGACATGCTCTTTCTGGTACTGTCAGTCTTCTTGCAGCACCAGGACAGCATCACATAAGCTCTTTATTTCATCTTCAGATTGTTCCAACACAAATGGCACAAATGCCAGCAAACCATCAGTATCAATTTTGTGCTGAAGATCTAGCAGCAGTAATCATGGCACCATGACACGATTATATAGCAGTAAAGAAGGATAAGCAGATTTTTTTTTTGGCGGGGGGATACAGGGTTCTATAGAAATTCTGTAAGAGAAGATACTGTGTAGATTTCTGACATACCAGTAATGTATAATAAAATCATGTAAAGAATAGTCAGAGATAATCTTAGTAAGTAATCGTTTACTCTATTTATACTTATACATGGACATGAAGAATGAAATAGTGTCTGAAAAGTAGGAAGTGATTTGTACCTTTTTGTACCAGAAACTTAACCTAGAATTTTGTGTCTGTTTCACTATATTCATCTAGGAATTAAATTTGTCAGCCTTGACTCCAGATTAGTATGTTTTTTTTCTCTTTTAGAAGTCTTTTAGGAAAATCCTCCTTTATTTTTAGATGTAAGACTACTAGTAATACAATGAACACAGTTACAGCTTAAGGATTTTTTTCTTTAATTCTGTCAAATGGGAATTTTAAAATTTATCTTCATGTAAGAGATTGAGTTGAGAATCTCCTTTTGACCTCTCTTAGGTCTTGTCCATTATCAGTTTCTATAGAGATTTTTATTTTCAAATCATCTTTTGCTTGCAGCCATAAATAACTCAGCAGAGAACAGTGCTGAAACTGATTTTTTTCAAGTAGAGATTCAACGCTAATACAAAGTATTAATGCTGACCTCATATGCTTACATCAACAGATTGGCACCTCTGACTGTCATACATTCCAGGCAGATGTGAAATTATTCTACTTAGATATTGCTAAGGTTTCTATTAAGGCTGAGAAAGTGAATTTGGAAGTTTGAGACTCTATTGCGTTTTCAAATGGAATGGAAAAGCTTGTGATATCTTGGTGTATATTATTATTGAATCAGTTTACCACAAAAGAGTAGGGAAGAATACATCGACATTTTTCTTGAAGTTGTTTCCATTCTTCTAGGGCTTGAGTTTGTGAGAGCTTGAGGCTGCCTTCACCAAGCTAAATGTTTCTAGTGTGTTCTAAACTGTAAGTGCTTAAGTTACAGTATGCCTTTTTCAGTACTTGTCTCTCATGATGATCTATTTCCGTCTAAATGCTACAACTCTAACCCTGCATCATTCATTCCATGATAAGGGGAAAGGGTAATAGGAGTAGTCATAAGGCAGCAAGGAAGAGATGCAGCAAGTAGCAACCAGATGCCCAATGGCTACTTCAGAAGTGCAGCTTCATATCTCTTCCAAGTTCAAATGGAAGCTTTTGTGAAGACAAAAAAAAGGAACAGAAACATCCATACAAAAATACAATGACAGTTTGTACATTCAGCACCCTGAAGAGATGGAGAGATTTTTTTAGCTATTAGTGCAATTGTTCAAAAATATATTTGTGATGATTAATAAGACAGCTTGAAAATTCAGTTTTGCAGCAGTAACAGTAAAAAAAAATCACATAGGAATAGGAAAGCTGCAAAAATATTTACATTTTAAAATGTCAAGCTGAAAGACTTCGATGACACTTTGAAGTAACATCTTGTAATGTTACCAGAATTTTTAGGGGTAAAACTGGTTTTAAAAAATACTAAGGAAAAGATGAAAGCATTTAATAGTTAAAAAAAAATTAAATGAGAAACAGAATGGCACCAATTCTTTGGCTAACCTACTTCTCTTTTACTTCAAGATGGTAAAGAAATGTTCATGTTTGATAACTAAGTCAGGACTTTTTTTAGTATCCCAGCAGTGTTATGTGGTCTACTAAGACTCTTAAAAACCAAAGACTAAGGATTGGGCTCAAGTGTACAAAGAACTAAATCCTTTAATTTGTTTGGTTTTAAGATAGTTTAAGACATGTTTTGGAGTCGGGGAACTGTTTAAACTGCTTTTTTTCTCTGTTCTTACCAGACTTAGACTCTGATTCCTACACCCCCTGCTATACTGAGTTTCTTCTGTTGTGTAAGCCGTGTCCTTTTTTTTCCCCAGTGCTGTACCAGTGTTACTCTACCATCAGCATCGACTGCCATAAGTTGTAGTGCGAGCCCTGATATAAAGCCAGCTCAGTCCCGATGGAAACCTCAGAGATGAATGACCAAAAGCAAGACTGCATAGAACATGTGCAGCTATATTTTTATTTTTTCATTTCTCAGAATCTTTTATTTTCAACACGTCAGCCAAATTTTCATGGAAGTCACAATGTGAATTTTCTGTGTCATGTTTAAAGTTCTGGAATGTAAGGCCCTCTTTGTTGAAAGGGGCAACTTTTCAATACAGTGTTGGGTTTTTTTTTTTAACATGAACAAAAATGTGTATTTTGCACCAACTTTCTTTGCTGAGAAATTACATTAAGTTGAGGTTTTACTGCGCTGTGTTTTCTGAATACTTAAGTACAGAAAAAGTTAATGACTTTTCCTGTAAGGTAGCACATATATGACAATTTTCAATGCTTCTGAATTCTTAGATTAAACAAATTAATACACCTAACACTTTAAGGAAAATTTAATATGAACTTTCAGTGACACAAAATTATATGACCACTCACATCAGTTCAAGGAGGTGAATTTTTACTGCATTTTTCAATACTCTTAAAATATCAGTGAAAAGCAGCAGAAGCTGTGTGCATTTTTTCCTCCATCACATATTCTGAAATACACTCTTATGTAGTAACAATTTACACTGGCTTTGTAGAGGTAGAAAAAACTTCAAAGAAGCAAGGTAACAGGGCTATTGGCAAAGAACTTTTGTGTGTATGTGTAATATTTGATGTAAATTATTCATGTAAAGGCTAATTTTTGTTTTCAGAGTAATTTCAAATGCATATTATAATTGCCTTGCATATTTGATTAAAGCCAGCAATTGAATGGTACACTATAGAAAAATAATGACATTATAGAACAATACATTAAATTTCACCAATTTTACTGAGTGTGCCAATGCTATATTTTTCAGGAGAATAGAAGTAGAACACAAAGTATTATCTGTTGCAGATAAAACTACAAAAACAGAGAGTCTGAGGTAAACCTCCTGACAATAATGCCAGACGGGTAAGATGGATCCTCTCCAAGAAGTACTACAGAAGTTAGTGAGCTGTAAATTAGATATTGGTTAGCATATTCAGTGCTCATTGCCAAAAGAAAAACTTAAGTGAAGGACAGCAGTATTCCTCATTATTTAGTAAGCAAACAAAAGGAACAAACAAACTATTTAACATATGCACTAAATATTGTGCAGAGACATTTGGATTGTATTTAGATATGTAATTGAATAAAGATTTCAAATATAAACAAAGATTCTCCTTTATTGCTCATTAGATTAAATTAGATGTGGCCAAACTATTCACTGAAACAACTTAAATGACACTTTCATTCCTTTTTTTCTTTAAGGAGAATATATTTTAATTAAATTCTCTGTCAATTGAAGTAGCAAGAATATGGTGAACAAATACCATCATTTGAGTAGTTTATTACAGACATTTGGTTTTGAGTGTTTGCATTACTTGTTTCTCATTGGAAAAGTATTGTATGCTACCTATCTTACTGAATATGAAGTCTCTTTTTTTTTATTACGTGATGTAGTAATGACTGATGAGGAGGTCTCAATATGTTACTTTGGTTCGGTCATGAGAGAGTGTGAAATACATTGTGTTGCGAGCAGCTTTTAATTTAAAATGTCAACCTTTCTACTTTAGGTGATTAATCTCAAGTGAGATGTGATAACCAAGTAGGTTGTATTGCAAATGCCATCAAAAATAGACTATTTAAGCAAATCCATTTGACTTTGAATCTACAGTAGGTCAAAAAAGATGCTTATGGTCAGTTTCTGTGTTTTACTGGGAGTGTTCTTCAGATGCAGCAGCACTGATTATTGCAAATGCAGTGCATGTAGGCTGAGGTCGATAATTTGCCATAGGGGTGTATTTAACATAATCTTTCCTGTCTTGCTCTTGATAAGAAAGAGCATTTTATTCATTGGTGTGCATATCCCCTAGATTAGAAAATACAGATTTTGCCTCCTGTCAGACAGAAAGAAGAAATACTAGTTTGGAAATTTAATCCACTTTATCTCAGTTCTATCAAAAACTGGCATCATTTCACAGAAAGGGATCACTCATACTTTTGATGTCCTATAGAAAGTCCAACAAACCAATTGCACCAAACTATCACGCTCTTTACATTTTGGTTTATATTCTGAAGCTGCCTGCAAGAAGGTCCCAAATGTAGAAAACTGATGCACTGCCATCAACTGGTAAGTACAGAGGTGCAGTGCCATTGGAAGCTGTACAAAAGGACAGTGAGGTTGATGCTTAGTTAAGGTTTTTCAGTGAGCTGCCATATAGTTTCAATGTTTTTGTTATGTAGAAGTTTAGCTAACATGACCCTAGACTAGAATTAACTGAGTTCCATTCACGTCTCTGCCAGCAACCTGCTCTGCTGATCTGCTAAAGATCACTTAGTCTTGTTGTGTTCCTTCTCTTTGTTTACCTTTTTATACTATAGACTTTTCTCTTAATGTCTGTTGTACAGTTCCTAAGGTAATAGAATCTTGATCTTCATAGGGCTTCTTATACACTACTGTAAAGAGCATATAGTGATTGACAGAGCATTAAAATGTTAATATGCCTTGTGAAGATGTCCTAAGAATTCTCCAACCCAATACCAGGCATACAGTTGTCTGCCTTACACTGAAGTTAGTAGGAAAATTATGTTTTACCTGGAGTATTATTTTAATGACTAAGTATAATTTTAGAAGGCTGGCACAAAATTCTTCTGCTTGATTATGGTAATTAACATTACACATGATTTAGTAAGTTAAACAGCTTTTTCACTGTAGCATTCAGAGGAAGTGAATACCATAGTTAATTTTAAGAAGACACTCAAGCTATAAATTTCTGGTGCTGTTTTATGCCACTGAGCGAAGGAAGAAAAGGAAAAATAAAACAACAGAGTTGTGAGTAATTTGTTTATTAACAGCTGCATATGAAAAACATGTCCTTTCTCGCAAAGTGCTCGAGGAAATCTAAAAGTTGTCAGGAAATGAAATAGTCAGTACTCTCATTTACATCCACTGCTAAAACATCTATTTACTAGTTTAGGAAAAAAACTAAGTTTGTTCAGTTTTGTCTAAAATGCTGCCTGTTTTTATGTATCCATTAAGTGCAGTATGGAGAAGGGAGCAAAGAAAAAATTACAAACAGTCTTTTTAATCACCAGAATGTTCTCCCTTCAGCTTGAACCTACAAAAGTGCCTTTTCTGTTCTAAAACTCCAGTTTCCATTTACAAACTTGCTTCAACAAATGCACAGCATGGATTGAATTCTCTTCTTTCGGCAAACATATCTGTTATATCTGTGAAACTGCACAAACACAGCGTTAAGAGAGTTTGGCTTAGCTTTTACCTAGAAACTCATAATAGATGTGCTTCCCAGGGTGCTTTCCTTCTCTCACCCCTGAATGACTGGCCTTCCAATTTTCTATATCAAGGGACCTTTTGGAGCATGACTACTGCACAAATTAGTATTTATGTATTTTTAATGAAATCTACATTTTTATACAGATACATTAGTCAGGTACATTTGAAATTGTGACTCTGAAAGTTTTCATACTTAGTTCTGTCTTAAAAATGATAATTTAAAAAGGTTACATGCACTTTTGGCAAATGAAGTTATGACAATATATAAGATAGTTATTGGTGTCTAGTTGGGAGGTAAAAGCCTTAGCACATTGTAGAGTACAAGATAAAGAACAGAAATCCCTTCATTAGAAGTAGAGGACTCAAAATAGAGGGCATTCATAAAGTATCTAAATTTGAAATGGCACATTTTCATAAATGGTCTGTCAAGAAGCATCACCCATCCTTCCTGATCTTGAGGTCTGGGATCTTAGACTCCTGCCTGGTGCCCTAGATCTTGCCATTAGGAGATTAGGGAGTGTGAAGGAGGCCCTTTTTAATGTATGTTTCACCAAGATTGCTCTCCTTCTCAATACTATTCTGCTAGTCATTGAATGAGACTGCAGGTGGAAGAAGTAGGAATCATATTATGCTATATGGCATTTATTTATTCATTTTTCTTATGCAAAACAAACACATCAATAATATGTTAAACATTGTCCCTATTTTCTGTATCTGGAGCAGAACTAATATACATCTTCAGTTCATGTATTATTGTGCAAGCTTGAGCAGGAATAATAAGGATTAATTTGAAAGTGAGGCTGAATATTTGATAATGTGCAGCCCTTATAATAAAAGTATGTTTTAAACAGAGCAGGTTAAACACCAATTTATGAACATCTGTCCCATTATATTTTTAAGTTAACAAAATTAAGGTGAAGGCATTCGGTTTGGTCCCATCTTACGCATATTCCACAAACAACATATATTAGATCTCTACAACACAGCAAATACTCAATTTAATGCTATGTTTGTCCCTTTTTTTTTAGTTGGAAGCATAAAAATATGGAGTAGAAGCTGGTTTGATGTGTAATCTTCTTTAAATAACTGGCAGGGAATTATTCATAATCATATATATATAGTAGTTATGAAGAGGTAATTTTTTTCTTATGTTTGTTCACTTTTGGAGTGCAGCTTAAAGCATTTGTGCTCAGACAGGCTCCCAGCTGAATATTTGATGGCTGTGCTAGCTAATACAGCCAGCAGTTCAAAGTGACGGTCTTTGGATTACTTTATTTGGGGAGCAAGAGAAGGGGGAATGTGTTCTGTTTAATTGCATGTTTTGAATTCACAGGATTTTACATGTTCTTTGGTGAGAAATGTCAAACAGAAGTAGTTATTTGCTTAATTATGCTCCAAGGACCAACATTTGTTCTCTTGGACAGCTTTATAGAAAGGTTCCGCCTTCTGGCTCCTGGAGTTCCCAGTATCCAGAGAGAATATGAACATTGCTATATCATTTGCTAACTCAGAGACCGCCAGTTATGTCTCATTGCTCTGTAAAGCTAGCTCTCTACTGTGAGAGACTAACAGTGTACACAAAGATCATAGTACAGACTTTAAAACAACGCAGTTTAATTTTTATTTATTTATTTATTTTGTGTGGGGTTTGCTGTTTGTGTTTTTTTATGATTTGATTGTCAGGTCTGAAAATCTTCTTTTTTCCATGGCAATGATACCAAGCCCCACATCTAGTACCTAAATCTAGGTTTTATTTTAAAAACTCAAACCTCCAAAAAAGGCGTATTCATAAATGCATTCACTGCATGAGGTTGTGTTCAGTAGCACTGAGGGATTAACTGAAGGTGCTTCACAAGCGTGAGAAGACAATCACAATTCAGCTTGGAGAATGGGATGACTATATCTGATCAAAGGGAGAGACACATGCATACCTTCAGGGATGCCTGAAACCTCATTTGAGTTCTATATCACTGTGTAGCTCATGTTGGGTGGTGAGAGAGAAAGACAATGTGCCCCTTTACCAGACCTTTACAGGGAAAAATATGCCAGCTGTTTGCAGCAAACCAGAAGAAGAAACACACATGGACGTTCCTATACCACACTTCAAACTAATATGTAGGTTTGTAACTTTGCTTCATCCATCAGTGAAATAATGACTGCATATAGCAACACTGATATATGTTCCCTTCTGTCCTGGGATGGAGTGTAACCTCACAAAAAAAGACAATTGTATCAATAACTTCCTAAATGCAGTGTTTTGGAATTTGTTTGGTTTTGGTTTTTTTCTTGTTCTGGCAGAGTAGGCTGTATATTACAGCCAGTAGCTCCCTTCAAAGACAGAATGACTGTATGTGCCCAGTGGGTCTGAGTTACCACAAAAGCAGCATATTATAGCTGTATTTCCTGTCTTTCATGGATTGTGATTTTTAAGGATTTTTAAAATGGCAAATTTAATTCCTTTGAGTTTGCAGGGGGGGAGGTTGTTGGATTTTTTTTTTTTAAGAGGAGAGTAATATTTTTGGATCACAGCATTTTCTATGTTTGGTTAAGTTTACTTCTAGCACTTGGGAAGTATGATTTGTAAAAATTGGTGGTAGGGTAGAGAGCTCTCATTATCATGATTTTGAGCTGAGCTCCTAGTATGCTTTGGTAAAGGTAAAAGATGTTGAGAAATTCTAAATGATAATGCTTAGAAATATTTTGATTCAAAGTTGCTGAGAATTTGTAGGAAAAGATAGCAGATATTGTCTATCATCTGTTTCAAAGAATCCTGAAAATGTGTCTGTATTTAACATTGCTGTAACCATCCATGAAAGAGAACTATATTCTTATCCTGAAGTTTTCTCCTTTTTTTATTCCCCATAAGTCCTGTGAAGATATTGCCAGAAACAGTATTTCACCTCTTTTTCTTCCATCAAGCTGTTCATGTTCTAGAAGTCTTCAGTGCACTGTTTCAAAATCTGTAAGTAAAAGGCACCATGCAGCCTATAAGAAACTGGAATTTATGGTCACAGGAAGTAAAAAAAAAAGAAAATTAAGGATGACAAAGATACCTGTCAATTGGGAAATTAAGAGTGGGATAGCTGAAAGACCAGCACTGCACCACTCAGTGACATAACACTTAAGATGATTAGGATGGGGCCAGTGGGTGAGAGTGATTTATGTTCTGCAACACCTGCAGACCTTCCAGTCCCACCTCTCAAGGCTCAGTCCCCCAGCCCTGTTTAGATGAGCACCAGGGATCTGGGGGAACTGGACACTCACTCTGACTGCTCAATGTGCCCATATCCTGGCTGGTGGTCTAGCCGTTACACATATGCCTCTATCTTATTATCATCCATAAAGAAAAAAAGATGGGTCATTGTGATAGAAGACTCCATTCTGAAGGGAACAGAAGGTCCGTTTCTCCTGAAGAAACTAGATGCTCATGGCTTGGATGGGCGTACGCTTTGCTGCGTAAAACACTGGCTGGATGTCTGGGCCCAAAGAGTTGTGGTACATGGAGTTAAATCCAGTTGGCAGCCAGTCACAAGTGGTGTTCCCCAGGGCTCAGTATTGGGGCCAGTTCTCTCTAATATCTTTATCAATGATCTGGATGAGGGGATCGAGTGCACACTCAGTAAGTTTGCAGATGACACTAAGTTGGGCAGGAATGTTGATCTGCTGGAGTGTAGGAAGGCTCTGTAGAGGGATCTTGACAGGCTGGATCGATGGGCTGAGGCCAACTGTGTGAGATTCAACAAGCCTAGGTGTCAGGTCCCGCACTTGGGGCACAACAACCCCATGCACCACTACAGGATTGGGGAAGAGTGGCTAGAAAGCTGCCTGGCGGAAAAAGACCTGGGGGTGTTGATTGATAGCCAGCTGAATATGAGCTAGCAGTGTGCCCAGGTGGCCAAGAAGGTCAACAGCATCCTGGCTTGTATCAGAAATAGTGTGGCCAGCAGGACAAGGGAAGTGATTGTCCCCCTTGTACTCAGCACTGGTGAGGCTGCACCTCAAATACTGTGTTCTGTTTTGTGCTCCTCACTATAAGAAAGACATTGAGGTGCTGGAGCATGTCCAAAGAAGGGCAATGAAGCTGGTGAAGGGTGTAGAGCCCAAGTCTTATGAGGAGCAGCTGAAGGAACTGGGATTGTTTATTCTGGAGAAAAGCAGGCTGAGGGGAGACCTTACCACTCTCTACAACTACCTGAAAGGAGGTTGTAGAGAGGCGGTTGTTGGTCTCTTCTCCCAAGTAACAAGTGTTAGGACAAGAGGAAACAGCCTCAAGTCGTGCCAGGGGAGATTTAGACGGGATATCAGGAAAAATTTCTTCACCGAAGGGGTTATTAACCATTGGAACAGGCTGCCCAGGGAGGTGGTTGAGTCACCATCCCTGGAGGTATTTAAAAAACGTGTAGATATGGTGCTTAGGGACATGGTTTAGAAGGGACTTGGCAGTGCTAGGTTAATGGTTGATCTTGATGATCTTAAAGGTCCTTTCCAACCAAAACGATTTTATGATTCTATGATCTCAAGCTCATCCCTGAATTGTTGCTGCAGATTCATGAAGGGAATGAGTTCCTCCTGCACATCTGAGGGACTCCTGTTTTCACTATTTTTTGCTTTCTATATTAGATTGTTGGCACAAGCCACCAATATCATTGCCTTTCTCCATATCTAAGCAAATAGGGAGACTGCCTGTATTTCTTTGATTTTTCCATATCTAGGGTTGTCACTGGAGTTTTTAATCACCCTTTGGTCTCTTTTCCCAACTTTGTTATAAGGGTTTGAAGGTGACAACACTCTCTTAGTAAAGTTCATTTGCTTCCTTGTTTTCCAGTGCATATAGGATTAATTTAGTCAGAAATGGACAGATGTAGTTTAGGTTTCACTTGTCAGAGCAGTGCTTTTTTGTGGGCTTCAACTTGTGACAAGAGCAATGAATGATGGTGCCAGTTACTTTCTAAGGAAGTTTTTCTTTGGTCAGTGAAATCTGGCCAAATGTTACTGCACCACATCAATCTTGTTCTTTACTTTCTGATGTCTTCTGCTGCTTTGTATTTGTGTCTGAAAGAAGTCTGTCAAAAAGACACTTGCTTGAGTATCTAGTACGAGGTAACAGGGATATCAGAACAATCACAAACTCAGTATTGTTTTCTCTGCTTCTGCCTTGCCCAGTTATCTTGGTCCATCCTTGGGTCCAGCTTTCAACTGAATGGTGTGAAAGAGGAGCCAAGGAGAAGAAGTTGGAACAAATTGGGGAGCTTAATAAAAGCATGTAGGAAGAGAAAAGAGCTGCTATCCCTGTAAAATAAAAAAGGATTTTGTCTAAGAGTTGTGGTAGCAAGATAAACTTAGATTTCTGACCCCAAATTACCAGGCTTCTTGAATCTCATCTTGTACACAGGAGTGAGGGATGATGATGTGCACCCCATTTTCTGAGCAACAGAGTTAGCTCTGAGTAGTATGTTTGATATTGCTTGGCCAGAAGAGAGGCTAAGATGCTTAGGACCATGGTTTGAATCCTTTATAATGAGTACAGATGACTTTTGTGTTGTGAAAGGGAGGGAAAAAGGAAGGTGTGATAATCTTTAAGAACTGCTTACTCAGATGATCCCACATTTGGTTCGCTTACCTGGACTATCACCAGGTATACTGTGTTTCAAGAGCACTTTCAGGCTCTAACAGAGCTACTTGGGTGCATCTCAGATTGGTGAGGCACATTTGCCCTCAGCAGTGTGCCTGCCCTTATGCTGGAGCAGGGGGTGTAAAGAAGCACCATTGCTGGTCTGCAATTGCCTGAGTGGAGGCAAGCACTGTCTGATCACACACTTCTGCCTGCTACTCCTGCTTTTTCAGGGGAGGAAGAGAAACTTGTGGAGGGGAGGGGAGCCTGAATGAGAAGCTGTGACGTCTGTGACTGCCTCTGATAATTTCCCTCTTTCTGCTCTTCTCAGTGACTGTATTCGGAAATATGAACAGGAAAGTTTTTCTGGTTTAAGAAATATGAGAAAGTTTGTTTCATATGTGCTTCTGCTATACTCAGCTGGGCTTCTATCATGTATGCAAAGCCAGCGTAAACTTGAGAGCTGATAGTATGAAATTATTAGTGTAATTAAGTACAATTTCTAAAGTATTCTAAATATATCCCATCACATAGTCATCTCTTTCCTATGCTTCTTTGTTGTTAGCAGAAATATCCCATGTTATCTAGACTGCATGTATCAAAACATGTGGAGTTAAAACTACGCTTTTAATATGCTACTTGCCAAGCCAGTTTTACATTCTCTGTCACTGTGGCTTCTTTTATACTCCACAAGGGTAAGCTACGTGCCTTATGGACAATAGCACAGTGAAATGCACATAACCTTTTTTCAACCGCTAGTCAACATTTAGTTAACCACTAAATGATGTAGGTAAATATAGCCAAGCTGTTGCGTGAAGCTTTTCAAAACAAATGTATTTCTAGTTCATTGTATCGATAAAAACTACAGTATTCATAACTTAGCCTATTAAAATTCTACACCATACAGCTTTGTATGAATGAAATTGTAACCACTACATTTCAAAGTATCAGAACTACTTACACAAAAAGATAAGGATATGAGCTGACAGATGTGTCCATGAATGTTTAGCAATTTGTGTTGACTGTCTGAATCTTATTGTTTAATGACTTAAGTCCTTATTCCAGTGGGATATGCACATCATGTGTGCATAATTTGAACACAGATATGGTAGAACACCACTGTATATGTTACAAACACCCCAAATACTATCTCAACAGAATTTATTCTTGTTATCTGAAAATTCCATTAGAATCTGAGGGTGCAAGTTCAGTGGAGCAAAGGTAGCTTTTGGTGTCTATGTGGAAGTTTTCCAATGGCTAAAGTTGTACTTGTTTATCAGTATACTGTTTAGAAATATTGCAAAATGTCATATAAGCCTGATAACTCAGTCTTTCAATCTTTTATTCGGAAACGTCACTCAAATTAGTCAACTTTCTGTGCCAAAGTGTCTAGTGACATTTTTCAGAGGCTATTTTGGAGCACAGATATTTCCCTCATTTCAGAGAAGCTAACCTCATCAGCAGAAAGTCAGTGAAGATTTATCTGTACTGTCTGGATTCCCAAATGTGTTGGAAGTCTTTGACTCTGCTCATGCCAATGGCATCTACTGGAGATAATGAAAGAATCTATGGGAATAGATTGAGCATGAAGATGATGCATACACCACTGCCACAATATTATGACAAATTTCTGATTTATGTACTCTTGTTCAAATGATAATGCTTATAGTAGTATTTTTTTCCTGGAACTCAGTTACCTCTTGATTCTCTGTTCACAAATTAAGGTTGTTAAGAAGTTGACAGAAACGTATTTTATGGGTCAAGTCATGGAAAAATAAAAATAAAATGTAGAGCCCTTATTTACAAATGCGAATGATCTAAACAAAGCACAGATGAAATTTATTTAGTAATGGTGACTCAGACCTTATCTTTGGTATCTCAGATCCTGGCACTGCTCTGTGGACAGCTACTCCTCATTGCGTGTTCTCAAAATGACAACTTGAAATACCTTAATGGAGCTGAAAAACCCCATCAGGTATGGCTTGATACAAAACATCTCGGTGATGCTGTTTTACTATACCTGTATGCAGCTTGGTGGGTGTAGAGGACCGACTAAGAAGGGGTTAACAGTATGTCCCAAACAGCCTTCTTGCCCCAGGCAGGTGGGGTGGGGTAGAGGACCAACTAAGAAGATGTTAACTGTAAGTCCGAACAGCCACCTTGCCTTGGGCAGGGGAGTCAGACAGACCCTGTGAGGTGGGGCCTTGCCCTGCGGGCGGGGACCACGGATTGGGATGGTCTGTTGTCTGCGCCAGACCACCTACTCCCCCAGGGTGGAGACAAATTTTGTGAAAGGCAGGCCAGCCAGGGACCCCAGACCCATTTCAGGAGCTCTCTAGAAGTTCCAATGGCACATGCTCAGACGGGACTGCTCCCCAGAGGCTGGGCAAGGGATTATAAAAAAGGGCAGAATCAGAAGCTGCCAAGTTTTTTGGTGCACCACCCCCCCCACCACCGCCCCCCTTGAATATCTCTGGCTACTTTTGGACTATACCTGCTGGCCATGTGTTGAATTCGTCACTGGACCCAAGTGTTACCGGAATATAGTAACCAAGAAAACTCTCCAAACCAAATGATAGTTTAGAAAGCCGACGTTGCTTTATTGCAGCGCTGGGTGCATGGGGGATCTCTCCTCCTAGCATGCACACCTAAGAACAAAATCTTGCTCCTTATATACATAATCCCGAGAAAAGCCCACGCCTTCCAAAAAAAAACTTATGCATAACACGTTATGTAATGCATTACGTAATGTCTTTACGCATGCGTACTAAATTGGGGAAGGGGTCTTTGGTGGTCTCTGGGGGTCGCTGGTGGTCCCAATCCCCCTTTAATCGTGCTTGTGCGCAAGTGTGGTTGAGGCCTTCTTGTTTACAAGTACATGTTTTCCCAAGAAGAAGATATCGTTTTGGACTTATCTCTCCTCTGAAACAAGAGTTTATGAATCAAGTTAATTTAGACATCACAAAGTTGTTCTTTACAGTTTTGTTTTGTCTTCTGGCCTTATATAATTAGCAGAGACCTTTGTTTTTCTGGGACTAAGTGTAAACAGCATGAATCATTATTTACTAGAATCTTGTTATCAATCCCATAAACAAACTCTATCTACAAAACATGCAGTTTGCTTCAGAATCTATTATTATTCTCTATTATTCTAGCTAAAAGGAAAATTATTGACAGGAAAGTTTGTTCTGTATAAAGGTAACACAGAGCAGGCCTTTAGAGCCTACTCTGAGGCCTACTCTTGCTAAACTGTTGCTAACTCTGAGGCCTACTCTTGCTAAACCGTTGCTAAATTGAACCGTCTGGTATCACAAGGGTGGTGAGATCTTTCCTATCTCTGCTTTCCTTCTCAATCCTTTCTCTCTTTCCATATTCCTTTTTCCCCCTGCTTTCCTAATTCCTAAGGGTGATACTGCCAGCAGCACTCAGGGGTTATGAGAACTTTTGATTGTTGAGGTATAACTGTAGTTTTGTTATGATTGTCTTCATCGTGTTTTGTAGTGAAGGTATGTTTTGGGGATGTCTTTTGCCAAATCCCTGTTTGTTGTGATCTTGATGCATTGTCCAATAAGTTGATGTTTTGGTTAAGCCTCTAGAGTGGCTGAGTCACTCCGGATTGCCACACAGGGGATCTGTAAGCGAACTCCCTGAGCCCACTGAGTGTGTCGGGACCTGACAGTGGGCAAGTGATATGAAAGCTTTTGGTTTTGTTTTTTAAAACATTATTCTGTTGGGAATCTGGTTAACACCATCACATTTTGACCTGGCTAGGTTATCCCCTCTTTTATAGTTAAAGGCTACTGGCAGGGTACAGTCCTAACAGATAGAGGAGATCAAAGAACATGTCTCAAAAGCATCATTTTTTCTGTGTCAATAGATTCACACATATGGACATATCTTCTGCAGCTGTGAAAGACCGGAATCTCGGACTTGTCACTGTAGAAATGAATTGGTAGGTTTTGCTGGCTGCAGAATGCCTCCTGTTGTAGAATTGGAGCAAGCTAAGGGTGAATGAGAGTAGCATATATAGGCTCTCACATTCAAAACTAAGCAGAAAGAGCTAATGAGAAGGGCAGAAATAGCTAACGAGAAGGGCATAAACCAGTCTCTGTGCCCCAGTATTTTACCCTGCTGGTAGATCAGAGCCTGTAAAATACCAGCTTTTTTGTATACAGGCACCCAGTGCAGGGAACCTATTTTTCACATACTTCTTTAAATTACTTAATCATCACAATCCACTTCAGAATTAAAAAGAATAAGAAGGTAATGGCTGAAAGCTAAATAACCATTCCTATAGTTTTTAAGCACATCATTTGAATCATCAGCTCTAGACATTTAAACTGAGACACATTAAACTGGTTAATGTGCAGAATGATAACTAAACATCTGACCACCTGGTTGATTAGCATTTAGAAAGAAATTGTACAGTTGAGAAATAGAAACCAATTACAGACCTTAAGAAAGACTATGAAAGTCACGTATTTTGTAAATATGAATCTGAGGAGTTTAATAAAAATACATTTTTGCCAGCTGTTTCCAGATTTGTTAAACCGAAGTAAATGGGTTTTAAAAGCCATCTAGCAGATGGAAGGAAAATGTTCACATTTCCTAAAGTGTTAATGAAATTTAGTTATAGCAAAATTGGAAGAAACAAAGAATAGATACACAGATTTTAATGGTTATGTGAAACCAACAGCTGTCACAGTAAGGTACTGAAATGTAAAAAATAAAAAAAATAAAAAAAAAAAGAAAGCACATTACCTCTACCGTCGTCTTAACAAAAAAGTGGCAAAAGGAAAAATTTAAAACGTAAAAAATTTTGATTTTTCTTCTTCAGATCTGCATTAATGAGTGCCATTTTTTATTAGGCAGTGGTTATAAAGCAGTGCAACTAACTCATAAATACAGTACTACTGAGACTGGTAATGAAACAGGAAAACTATGACATAGTTGCTGTCACGGAAACATGGTGGGATGACTCACGCAACTGGAGTGCTACAATGGATGGTTGTAAACTCTTCAGAAGGGGTAGGCAAGGTAAGAGGGGCGGTGGGGTGGCCCTGTATGTTAGGGAGTGTTTTCATTGCCTAGAGCTTGAGGACGGTGACGATAGAGTCGAGTTTTTATGGGTAAGGATCAGGGGGAAGGCCAACAAGGCAGATATCATGGTGGGAGTCTGCTGTAGACCACCTAGTCAGGATGAAGAGGTAGATGAAATATTCTATAAGCAGCTGGGAGAAGTCACACGATCAGTAGCCCTTGTTCTCATGGAGGATTTCAACTTACTGGATGTCTGTTGGACATACAATACAGCAGAGAGGAAACAGTCGTGGAGGTTTCTGGGGTGTGTGGAAGATAACTTCCTGACACAGCTGGTGAGTGAACCAACTAGGGAAGGAGCCCCGCTGGACCTGTTGTTTGTGAACAGGGAAGGACTTGTGGGTGATGTGATGGCTGAAGGCCGTCTTGGGCATAGTGATCATGAAAGAATAGAGTTTTCGATTCTTGGAGAAGTAAGGAAGGGGGTCAGCAGAACTTCTGCCTTGGACTTCCGGAGGGCAGACATTGGCCTGTTTAGGAACCTGGTTGACAGAGTCCCTTTTGAGGCAATCTTGAAGGGCAAAGGAGTCCAGCAAGGCTGGACACTCTTCAAGAAAGAAATTTTAAAGGTGCAGGAACAGACCATCCCCATGTGCCAAAAGATGAGCTGACAGGGAAGAAGAACGGCCTGGCTGAACAGAGAGCTTTGGCTGGAACTCAGGAAAAAAAGGAGAGTTTATGACCTTTGGAAGAAGGGGCAGGGCACTCAGGAGGACTATAAGGATGTTGTGAGGCTATGCAGGGAAAAAATTAGAAGGGCCAAAGCCCAACTAGAAATTAATCTGGCTACTGCCGTAAAGGGCAATAAAAATGTTTCTATAAATACATTAGCCACAAGAGGAGAGCCAAAGAGAATCTCCATCCTTTACTGGATGTGGAAGGTAACACGGTGACAAAGGATGAGGAAAAGGCTGAGGTGCTTAATGCCTTCTTTGCCTCAGTCTTTAGTAGTAAGACGAGTTGTTCTCCGGGTACCCAGCCTCGTGATCTGGAAGACAGGGACAGGGAGCAGAGCAAAGCCCCCATAATCCAAGGGGAAATGGTTAGAGACCTGCTACACCACTTAGACATGCATAAGTCTAAGGGACCAGATGGGATCTGCACCAGGGTACTGAGACAGCTGGCGAAAGTGCTCACCAAGCCACTTTCCATCATTTATCAGCAGTCCTGGCTAAACAGGGAGGTCCCATGGGACTGGAAATTAGAGAATGTAATGCCCATCTACAAGAAGGGTCGGAAGGAGGATCTGGGGAACTACAGGCCTACCGGCACTTTCCCGGTGCCAGGGAAAATTATGGAGCAGATCATCTTGAGTGCTATCATGAGGCACGTACAGGACAACCAGGCGATCAGGCCCAGTCAGCATGGGTTTATGAATGGCAGGTCCTGCTTGACTAACCTGATCTCCTTCTATGACAAGATGACCAACTTACTGGATGAGGGAAAGGCTGTGGAGGTTGTGTACCTGGACTTTAGTAAAGCCTTTGACAGAGTCTGCCACAGCATTCTCCTGGAGAAACTGGCTGCTCATGGCTTGGATGGGCTTACACTTCGCTGGGTAAAAAACTGGCTGGGTGGCCAGACCCAAAGAGTTGTGGTGAATGGACTTAAATCCAGTTCACAGCCAGTCACAAGCAGTGTTCCCCAGGGCTCAGTGTTGGGGCCCGTTCTCTTTAACATCTTTATCAATGATCTGGATGAGGGGATCGAGTGCACACTCAGTAAGTTTGCAGATGACACCAAGTTAGGCAGCACTGTTGATCAGCTTGAGGGAAGGAAGGCTCTGTAGAGGGATCTGGAAAGGCTGGATTATTGGGCTGAGGCCAACTAGATGAGATTCAACAAGGCTAAGTTTCGGGTCCTGCACTTGCGTCACAACAACCCCATGCACTGCTACAGCCTTGGGGAAGAGTGGCTAGAAAGCTGCCTGGCGGAAAAGGACCTGGGGGTGTTGATCCATAGCCAGCTGAATAAGAGCCACCAGTGTGCCCAGGTGGCCACCAACAGCATCCTGGCTTGTATCAGAAATAGCGTGGCCAGCAGGACTAAGGAAGGGATTGTCCCCTTGTACTCAGCACTGGTGAGGCCACACCTTGAATGCTGTGTTCAGCTTTGGGCCCCTCACTACAAGAAAGACATTAAGGTGCTGGGGCATGTCCAAAGAAGGGCAACGAAGCTGGTAAAGGGTCTAGAGCCCAAGTCTTATGAGGAGAGGCTGAGGGAACTGAGGTTGTTTATTCTGAAGAAAAGGAGCCTGAGGGGAGATTTTATTGCTGTGTACAAGTATCTGAAAGGTGGTTGTAGCGAGGCAGGTGTCAGTCTCTTCTCCCAGGTAACAAATGATAGGACAAGAGGAAATGGACTCAAGTTGTGCCAGGGGAGGTTTAGACTGGATATTGCGAAAAATTTCCTGACGGAAAGGATTATCAAGCATTGGAAAAGGCTGCCCAGGGAAGTGGTGGAGTCCCCATCCCTGGAGGTATTGAAAAGACAAGTAGATGTGGTGCTTAGGGACATGGTTAGGGATATTGTTTGGTAGTTGACTGGGTATTGTTATGTTAATGGTTGGACTCGATGATCTTAAAGGTCCTTTCCAACCAAGACAATTCTGTGATTCTGTGATTCAAACAATAGATATAAACATGAGCCAGCAGTGTGCCCAGGTGGCCGAGAAGGCCAATGTCATCCTGGCCTCTATTAAGAATAGTGTAGCCAGCCAGTCTAGGGAAGTGATCGTCCCTCTCTACTCGGCACTGGTGAGGCTGCATCTTGAGTACTGTGTTCAGTTCTGTGCCCCGCACTTCAAGAAAGATGTTGAGGTGTTGGAGTGAGTCCAGAGGAGGGCGACCAAGCTGGTGAAGGGTCTGGAGGGTCTGACCTATGAGGAACGGCTGAGGGAGCTGGGGTTGTTTAGCCTGGAGAAGAGGAGGCTCCGAGGTGACCTTATTGCACCTACAACTACCTGAAGGGAGGTTGTAGTGAAGTAGGAGTTGGCCTCTTCTCCCGGGCAACTAGCGATAGGACAAGAGGACACAGCCTCAAGCTTCACCAGGGGAGGTTCAGGTTGGACATCAGGAAGATTTTCTTTTCAGAAAGGGTTATTAGACATTGGAATGGGCTGCCCAGGGAGGTGGTGGAGTCACCGTCTCTGGATGTGTTTAAGAAAAGACTGGACATGGCACTTAGTGCCATGGTCTAGTTGACAGGGTGGTGTCAGGGCAACGGTTGGACTCGATGATCCCTGAGGTCTCTTCCAACCTGATTGATTCTGTGATTCTGTGAAATCCATTCAAATTGACAAAGAAGGGCAACAGCCTGAAACATTTTAAGTGTTCATTTGAAAAGTTTTGTCACAAAGAACTTTATTTCCCTACAGGGATCTTCATGCATTTCTTAGATGTTTTTTGTACTTACCTGTAAGAGTCAGACAACAAGGCAAAGAGAAAACAGCACTTTCGAAGCATATTAGCAGAACTTAAGTAGCAGTTGAGCTGCTTATTAAAGGACTAAAGACTTTGTTCCCCTCATTATTGACAGAAATAAACATCAGAAAGATAAAATTGTTTTATTGTTTTATTGTGCTAGGCAGGAGAAAAGTGGAATAGTTAAAGACTTCTATATTGGCCTGAGGGCATGCAAACAGTCTCCACTTTTTGTTACCTAGTAGAAAAAAAAAATAGCTGTAGCATTAAATTCAAGTGAAATGAAGCCCATATATCCTATAGGATAATAAGAGGTGTTGAAATAGTTTTATTTAAATATTTTTAATAAACAAAAAAGTAGAAGCCTTTGATATTTTATCATTTCATCTTGTTTGCTTTGGTTGATCACCAGTTGTGCAACACATGACAACGAATTTCTTATCTTTGTTTTCTGATCCCCTGCTTTATGGGTCTTTTGCCTTCCTTTCTGACTTTCTACTTCAAAACCTCTGATCTTCAGCTTATGCTAGTCCTTTTGTCTTCTTGCGCATGTTTCTTGTGATATCACCAAACGCACCCAGCAAAGAGCAATTAGCGTCTCCCAAGAACACTCATTATTATCTTACCTATATTTGCAGGGAAAAGTGCAAGGATAAAATATAAATAGACAGATGTAAAAGTACTGGTAAAAAATAAAAAATTGTACGTCGCTAATTACAATACACAGACATCTAGCAAGTCTCCTTTGCACTTTTCTCTCATTGCATCTCATGTTAAATACTGACTGTAAATTCTCCGAGTTGGGATATTGCTCCCATATAATTTGTAACGTGCCATACATGTTTTTGAATCATGAGAAAAACTTAATAATTACTAAAAAAAAAGGGATAGTTTTCTTTCTTTTTTTTTGCTAAAACTACTTTTTCCCATATAAAAATATTTCACAGAAAAATATTAATTATAACTAAAATTATAATTTGAATCTTCAAAATGCATTTTTGTGTGATTCTGTGATTCTGTTTCAATAATTGCTGAAATTTTCCATTTTAATGAAAAATATTTTAGTTTTACTTTATTGTTTTAATTTCTTTTTAATTCTACAGTCTCCTTGCATAAATAAAATTGAATGGAACTGCAGTCTCTAAATTGTTGTTTTACAAATATTGATTTAATTCTAATGCAATTGTTTAAAGTTTCAGATTCTTTGAAATCATAATGGAAAGAGCTCTTGAAATAGTGGAATTTCCTTTTGAATGAGAACTCTGGTTTCTGATATCTTTTGTTAATATATTTACCTGGCTTAGAGTGTTCAAGGAAAGTTAAACATTATTTGAGAAGTAAGTGCTGGGAATTTTCAACAAAATGTGTTACATGATGGCAAACAAACTTGATTGTGAGGAAACTGTCTTTAGGATAGTTTCTTAGATAACAAAAGACATATCAGCATTATCACTAGCATACTGGACAGTGTATTCATTTGAAATGTAGGTTTAATGTCTAGAAACTTGAACTCATCTATCTGTCACTCCAAAGATGTGCTGTAAGCACCGGTGGGTAAGCTGCTGGTATATATTTCTCTTTTCTGCTGAAGAAACTTTGTAAGATGTTAGTTACATCACAAAGAGACAAGCCAAGTAGCTTTTGAAATCACAGATACTTCTGCCGGATGGATATTAAAAGACTTTTTGTCCAGCTCCAGTTCTAAAGTACCTGTGATCTGTTATTACCATTATAAATAAACTTGTAACATTAAGGGGCTCCTTAAACTTGTATCATTCTTTTTGTGTTAGTTTTGAATTTTGAGATGTCATGAGGCTTATTATTTAGCTTTTTAAGTTTTTATTTTAATTCATTAACGCTAAGAAAAAGTAGCAATGGCTTAGTATATAGACATAAAATAGTGCTTCATTCATCTGAATATTATGTTTTTTCCCATAAGTTTATGAGAATTCCCCTGACAGGATTGCTAACTACAATATCCCTGCATTAGAAGAGGTCCTGAAGCATTAACAAAAAAGTGTCATTCTTCTTGTGTTTGTGTTGGTAGCCACAGTCCTGAAAGACTCAACTATTTTAGCACAATGTGCAATCCATGCTCAGACCAATATCCACACAAGTTTTGAAAACAGAGTTATTTTATGACAGGACTTGAAACAACTTTAGTGGAATCACTGATTCATGTTGCCCAGCGAGAGTTTACCTTTATTATCAACTCAGATTTGAAAGAAACGTTCTATACATCTACTTCTATGACCTTTTTAATTCTGCCTTACTTTTAAAGTGTCCACAATGGTAAGATAATAAAGGGTGTAATACCTTGTCCAGGCTTCCTACTCTTCTACAATTATATTTGGAATACTTTCAGCGAACTTGCATAAATTGTTGGATTTCCTTCAGCCTTAAGATAGAGTTATGTAAGAATTTTGGTGCTAATGACACTTTGACACCCCCATCCTCTCCTCCCCTTCCCTGCTTCTTTCTTAAGTAACACTTTTTTAAAACACAAAACGTCAGCTTCACATTCAGATTTTCCCTTCAGCCATGCTAGAATTAGATTAGAACAAGTCTTAATCTAGTTCTGGTGCAAATTAATGATAAAGTTAAGGAGCTCCCGAGTCTTGCACTACACATAGATACTGTGAAGGTATAATGCAAATATTAGCTTTCAAGAACATTTCTTTGATAATAAAGGCTTCAGAATATTTTATCCATTTCAATCTAGGTCCAGGAAAGTTAATGAAATCAGTTCGTTCCGATGCATTCAGTGCAGTATAATGAGAGGTATGTACTGTGAGCATAATGTATATTACTCTGGGGCAAGATTACTGCATTTATGACTCTCATGAACCAATTTCATGTTGAGTGCTTGTCAGTCAGCCAGGAAAGAACTTTCCTTCACAGAAGGCCTCAGAGCTGGACACTGCCTGTGGGAAGGAGCTGAGCAATATGTTGATTACAGCATTTTGCAGCTATTTATATACTTCAACTAAATCAAAACCAAAAACTATTATGTAAAGATTTAGGCCTCTGTGAGTCAGGGAAGAGTGAAAGAAGCTCACTTATAAGTGTGCATAAAGTACTTTGTAATGAAATCTGTAATATATTTCTGTATCAGGACATGATGAATAAAGTGTATAGGGACATGTGGTGGGTTGGATGGGAAGTATTGTACCTAATGCTGTAGCAGTATATCCAGCCTCAGTTTGGATGGAGCTGGGAGTAAGTAGTTGTGTAGCCACTATGGTATCACTTCACCAGTGCTGATGCTTCTCTCAAAAAAACAAAATCACAAATGAGTCCTGACAGGCTCTTCATTCTGGCCAGACACAAACAACTTTGTTTTCTTCTTCTAGTCTTTTAGTTTAGCTGCAAAAATATAACTTCCATTATTCACATAGTCCTGATGGCTACCCACGGTAAAAGCATTTTTAAAAGAGGACCCACAAAACTGTACTTAGTGCGCCTTTCAAGCTGAATACTCTCAAAAATGGAATCAATGGAGGCATGTAAAAAAAGAAGTGGAAAAAGCGTATTTTGTCTTCTATAGGAGTATATAAGCACGTACTTTGGTAAGCCCAGGGTCCTTTATAGTTGTCTCTCTATTGTTTCCTAGTAGCCACTATTTTCACATTTAGCAGGTACTCATTTTGCCAGTATGTTTATATGAATGGTATCATATAGAATTCATAGTATCATAGAATCATAGAATGTCCTGAGTTGGAAGGGACCCACAAGGAACATTGAGTCCAACTCCTGTCCCAGCAAAGGACAGCCCCAGAATTCACACCATATGTCTGAGGGTATTGTCCAAATGCTTCTTGAATGCTGTCAGGCTTGGCGCCATGACTGCTTCCCTGGGGAGCCTGTTCCAGTGCTCCACCACCCTCTGGGTGAAGAACCTTTTCCTAATATCCAACCTAAACCTCCCCTGGCATATCTTCCTGCCATTCCCTCGAGTTCTGTCACTGGTTGACAGGGTGAAGAGGTCAGCGCCTACTCCTCCACTTGCTCTTGTGAGGAAGTTGTAGACTGCAATGAGGTCTCCCCTCAGTCTTCTCTTCTCCAAGCTGAACAGACCCAATGACTTCAGCCGCTCCTCATACGGCCTCCCCTCTAAACCCTTCACCATCTTTGTGGCTCTCTTCTGGACACTCTCCAGTATCTTCATATCCTTTTTATGCTGTGGTGCCCAAAACTGCACACAGTACTCAAGGTAAGGCCGCACCAGTGCAGAGTAGAGTGGGACAATCACCTCCCTCGACCAGCTAGCAATACTATGCTTGATGCACCCCAGGACACGGCTGGCCCTCTTGGCTGACAGTGCACACTGTTGGCTCATGTTCAACTTGCCATCGACCAGAACTCTCAGCTGCCTTTCCACGGGACTGCTCTCCAGCCTCTCGTTCCCCAGTCTATATGTGCATCTAGGGTTGCCATGTCCCAGGTGCAAAATCCGGCACTTTCCCTTGTTAAACTTCATGCGGTTGGTGATCACCCACCTTTCTAATTTATCCAGGTCTCTCTGCAGGGCCTCTCTGCCCTCAGAGTGTCAACAGCTCCTCCCAATTTTGTGTCATCAGAGAACTTGGATAATAGTCCTTCAAATCCTGTGTCCAAATCGTTAATGAAGATATTGAAGAGCGCTGGCCCCAAGATGGATCCCTGAGGAACCCCATTAGTGACCAGTCGCCAGCCCGATGTAACCCCATTTACTATAACTCTTTGAGCCCTACCTGTCAGCCAATTGTTCACCCATTGCATTATGTATTTATCCAGCTGTATGCAGGATGTTTTGCCCAGGAGGATACTGTGAGAGACAGTATCGAAAGCTTTACTGAAATCCAAAAAGATTACATTGACTGGCTTCCCTTGGTCAACTAGGTGGGTAACCTTGTTATAGAAAGAAATCAAATTTGTCAAACAAGACTTTCCCCTCATGAACCTGTGCTGGCTGGGACCAATGACTGCATTGTCTTTGAGATGTATTTCAATAACTCCCATTGGTTATTGGTATAGAGAAATGGTATATAGAAATTGTTATATAGAATATAGATATATAGAAATATAGAAATATTGGTATATAGAAATGGTAGCAACAGGTGTTGTTTTGTGCAGGCAAGCAAAAGTTTTTGATAGGAATAGCTTTAAGAGCTGTACTGCCTCTCTTGATGCATAATATAGTACCTTAAAAATCCCATGTTTCGGTATAAAGATGTGCATGCATTTGTATAACTCTTCTAGAAACTTCTCCAAAATTTTTCCAACTCCATTACAGGGACCCAACACGCTTCACCTGATGGCAGTGAATGTGTTTCACGTAGAGCCTCTTGGCAGGAGAGCAAAATAGACTAAAACTAGCTGCCAAGCTCATCAAAGGAAATAAAAATAAAAAAATCAGTTTAAAAAAAATACATAAAGAGAAAGCAGGTCCACTCTGTGGGTATATGAAGTCATGAAGCAGGTTGAAATGAATACAGTACCAAAGCTGAGGTTAAGAACGATTACATGAATGAGGAATGAAATATTTCCAAGATAAAGCTAGTATTTCTTAAACCAGTATGTGTTTTGAAATTAAAGGAAATGCTGGAAAAATGTTCATATGACTTTCTAGGAGGAAATATGCTCCTTCTGTTCCAGCGAAAATCCAGTTTATGCTGTGGCTTTCTTTCCTAGTCTTCAGATGTGTGTCACTAGCAGGTCTACAGTTGATCAGGAATCATTTCTTCATTACAAAATAATCTTTGACTCTCTGTTGATGTAGATGTTGTCTTTGAAATACAGGAAATGTCTTTGTTCCTTCTGATGCATTCCACTTGTATAAGTTGACTTGCCTTTTGCCCAATTTTTAGAAGATTCTGTGGCTTATCTGATGTTCAACATTATCGTCTTAATCAGTGCACATGGATATTCTTTGGCCATGTTAAAAATTTACTGCACACATCTAAAGAAAAGAAAAGTAATAAAAATATGGTAAGTACTCATACTATCAATTGCCATTAAGTTCCAGAAAGCTTACGTGTTACCTGTATCAAAGTTTTAATTGTTGCAAGACCTATTATAAAAAAGATCCTGACAACTATCTTATCTTCCTGAATTTTTTGGAATGTGATGATTAAATTATTGTAAAAACTACTTTCAGGTGGGTTTTTAATAGGCTTAACCTGTAGATTAAACTAATGCTTAACTGGCAAGTAAGTGTTTCTTGTATCTTTTGCTTTCTTTTTCTGAGAGAACTATGAAGATGTCACATCTATGATGAGTATTTTATATTAATTCCAGTCCTACTGCAGGTTGGATGTCTGTGCAGAATCGGTTAACTTGGATTTAACTTGTTTTGTGCAAAAGGAGACCCAAGAAGAGCCAGCATAACTAACTTGTTTTTTACTTTTGTGTTTATGTACTATTACCTTGTATTCACAAAAAATGAAAGGTAAAAGGTGGAAACTCCAACTGAACTTAGGGAAGAAAAGAGAATAATGCACAGATTTTACTGCATTTATTGGAATTCTTTGGTGTTTATAGTTTATTCCATTCACACTGTTCCCATCTGCAGCACCAGCTTGCTTTTCTCCCCTTAGGACTGCAGAGTGTTTTAATAATAGGCCTTCAAGACCCCCATAGCAACAAGAAGTCTGATAAAATAAAGAGAAAAAGGGGCTGAAGTGATCTCTAGAGAAGGGAAACATATTTTCCACTTTTCATTTCCATTTCACAACAGAATGATGGGCTGAACTAATAAAAGCCCATTGGCATTCCAAGAAACCCAAACAGAGTTTGCCTGTTGGGTAGTAATTATATGTTCCAAGTATTCACATACATAATTAAAGTGTTCTATTTCTTTAAATAAACATAATCACACAGAAGCCAAAACAGTCAAATGATCTCCTCATTCTTATTTGGACTAGAAAATAATAAGAAAAGTTTTCCAGTAAAATTTTCTTTCCTTGCCTGTTCTCATTTCTAAGCTCAGTTGACTTACAGAAATTAATTCAGTTGACATCAGTAGTCTTAAGATATTATTCACTTCTGAAACACATTGTTATAATTTGGCCAGAGCTGAAAACCACATCAGCGACCCATATCCTAACCCTAACCAACTCTTCTAAATTTTGCTATAATCTGTTTAAGTTTTGCTTGCCATTAAGTGCATACATGTCAAATTGACAGACGTGCAGTTGTGGACCCATAAGAAATGTCCTGCCTAACCCCCTGCCTCCCATCTGCCAGCGGTCCCAGGATTTCCAAATGCTTTCCCTTTCCTGAGCGAGGTTTCTTTGCCAGCCAGCCTTGTGTTGCTCTTTTAGGTCACCGGCACGGTGCATTGCCTTTTCCGTGACAACATGTGGGACGCACAGAAGAGGCTGAGTGCCTCTGACGGAACTGATCCTGATGTTAAGCTACACTGCAACAGCCGCCAGACAGCAGCATCACACCAAACAGGGAGGGCAGGAGAGAAATAGCTCTGTAAACATTCCTGGCATACATGAGAGCAAGTTTCCTAATACCACAAAATTAGCCAATAAATTTTTCATACTTGTACCATTAATAATGTCATGTCAGGAAGGAGATATAAGGTCATTGTTTGATCCAGTGAGGATATGTGGAGAGATAATGTTTTGTAGGCTTGTGGCTACAAGTACACTGACAAGACTACGGATGTCTCAGGCACTGATATTGATTAGTTATACTGGAATAGCATCTCTGACTGCTGATCATACAGGTTCAATGCCATGTCATACGCCATTTGCATATTTGAATACCCCTCTTTCCTCCTTCTTACTGGCCTGTTACCTCAGATAACTTTTAATGCAGGTAGAAAACTGTAACAAAGAGGAGAGAAGAAAGGATTTTCTTTTCCCCCCACATCAGTAATTGAGTGTTCTGAGCATGTTGGCAATCTAATTATTGTCATTGGTTTTCTTGTACATCATGGCAAAGGTAGGTTTACCAGTGTGTACAGGAAGCCCTTTCTGGTGCAGCATAAGATAAATACTGTTGGGTTTGAAAAGTGTCTGCTCAGAATATAACCACTTGGAAGCTCCAGCTTGGATACTAAATGGGTGATAATAGTTGCCAAGACACACGTGTTTATGGCTCTGGATTCGTATGTGCAGGGCTAATCTTATTTGTCAAAGCTCCAGAAAAGGACAATACCTTAACTGAGACATAGTATCACCATGACCTGTAAAGAACTCTGCCATGGTGGAGAGTCAGGAGAGAGAGATCATATCTCTCTAAGAATTTTATGCGGAAAGATTTTCTGTTTCTGCTTAGCATCTCTGCAGGGGTATGACTTCACACATGTTAATAAGATGGGGCTGGCTTAGAATTTGAAAAGCCCCTCAGATGAACTTGAGGCAGCATAAGAAAATCCCATTAGTGATATAGAAGATAAAATAATTTGATGTCAGGATTCCTGAGTGAATCCAGAGAGCTTTATGCTAGCTTTTGGTTTGTGAAGAAATCTTATAATTAAAAACTATTCAAAAGCAGCACTGGGCCATGTTTTTAGCTAAGGAATTATCATCAGTCAGACTTTTAAAAAGACTGTAATTGTTACTCAGTGTATTTTGAGAAGCATTTAATATGACTGTATTTCAGCGAAGGTGTTGTTTGTGAGCTGTTTATTAATGATATTGTGTTTTCAGAACGGTTTCAAAGTTCTAATTAATCATCTGGGATTGGTCACCAAGACAATATAGTACTGTCTTTCCTTGGCTCTATCCTTTAAACAGGAAAGAGTAAAATGAAAAATTCAAGACAGTCAATCAGAAAGTGCGCTGTATGTCTTTATGCAGATCTGCAGTTATTATCCCCAAGGGCTTTGGTTTGTGTTCTGAAAATGCTATCAGGACAGCAGAATTCCTATACATATTTTTTTTGTTAATAGAAGCAGTATTTAAAGATACTTTTGAAAATAAACTGTATTTCAGGTTTTTTATTTGATTTGAAAAAATAGTTAAATAAACTGTTCATGCTTCTCATGAAATTCTCTTTTAATGGCCTCTAGATCCACACCATTTCTGAAAATTTACAACTAATATTAACCCAAATGAGAAGACATGTAATAAATATCCTTCTCTCTTTGCGTGCTTCAGAGGCCGTGTCTTTATCACTACCCATTTTGATCAGGGGAGTGTCAGTAGATACACTTTCAGGAGATCAAAAGTCAATTCAGATTTGTCTTTTGTTTTTTCTTTCACAGTTGAAAATACAGATAACATGGATGGAAAAAGGAGGAAGAAAGTTGGTTGCTGTCTTCAAAAGACTGCTCATCTTTTCTGTGTGTGTGTGATTAGTGGTTGTGGGAAACCAAACTTGCACATTTTGTTTTTAAAAACCCATGTCTGTTGGCATTGCATGACAATTACATTAAACATTACTTGCCTGAGAGAGTATAAAGAACTGCCCCACAAGTACCTCAGTTCCGTTTTCCATCAACTCATAATGCGAGACATCTTTTGCCACAACTCCTTGTAGCTTCAACATTTTATTTGTAATTATTTTTTTTTAAAGTGTCAGGAGCAATTCCAACCAAAAACTCTGGCTAGAACACTTCTAAGTTCATGATGAAAGTAGTGATGTTATGACAAGTACTTTACCAGTAGCATGAAAGAATATCTTTTGGCACATTCAACATTGAATCTTACATGTGAATTCTTGTCTTAAAGACATTGTCTCAAGAGAATATTCCCAGGAAAGTGAACTCAGGGAGGGAGGAAGAGATCTTCAGGTGACCTTTTGAGATAATCTCTGTTCCACAGATGAACTTCAAGAATCAGTAACATTAAGTTCATTATCATAATTTATTGAGGTCACATGATTGAAAGGAGACATAAAACTGAAATTCTGAAACACTACTCTGGGTGCCTCCGTGAAAGGAGAGTGTTAATATTAGACCTTGGGCAATTTCCAAGTCAAGTAATTACATTTTACCTCTCTAGGAGTTGTAGGAAATTTTATTAGATACATTATTCCAATTTTTATAACTCAGCTGTTATGTTGTTTCCCTGCGGAACATAAAGGCAGTTAATTGTAGAGCTTTGAAAAACAAAGAATTTTGTTCAGGGAAAGAAACACTATTCTTCTGAAGAGATGAAATTGGTTATTATGAATACTTATGTTCAACTTGAAATAAGTTAGTGGACAAAGTTGAAACTTCAAGATTAAGCCTTGCCAAAATTAATAATTTCAGAGTTGATGCCATGTGAAACCTGTAAGAATATCCACTGCTCTTACTGAACAAGACCAGAGGCTAAAGAGCAACAAAGTATAGCTAAAACCAACAGTCATTACAGGAGAACTATTAGCGTATTGTGATTCTTTATTAATAGGGGTTGTTGCTATTTTCATGTATCTTCTGTTTTTCGGTTTTTATTCCAAAGTAGAAATGCTAATTATTCATGATAATTACAATCCTATTTTGCAGCCCCAGGTAATGCCAAGGGAAATAAAATAATTATCTAACCTATTGGCTGATTACCTGGAGTGTCATTATTGTGCATAAGTACACATAGTTTGGGGTGGAGGGAGCCCTATATCTTCCTAGACTTAAACAAACGGAGGAATTTAATAAGAATTACTATGTTCTTAATTTGCTTCTCTACACAGCAGCTGCTTGTGAACGCTGAAGTGGAAACTATCCTTCAGGAATAAATGGCCCATTCACTCCCTTGAATAGACTAGTGGTTAGAGCATGAAGCTGAAAGTTAAGAGACTTTGCTGCTGTTTCCCATTGTGCCATTTACTTGCTCATTGACACTGCATGAAAGATAGACTTCTGGTTCAGTTTTCTCGTTGTGAAAATGGGGCTAATGAAATTTGCTCTCTTTTCAGATATGCTGTGAAACTTAAAAATAGTGAAATTTGCTGTGTATAAGCCTCAGTACAAATGCAAAGCATGATTTTAAGATGATTTGGGTTTATAACTGGCTACCTATATCATTACTCTATCATTACTCTGATTACTCTCAGTGCTTTTGAGAATATATGAAGATGCTAATAATCTGCTGAGCTGTTATGACAGTGATTGTTGCTTCATTCTAAAGAGCATCCTATTCTTACTTAGCTCTGCAGTATATAGTGGGGACAAACACCTCAAGCTGGTTAAACTGGAGCATTCAAATTGATATCCAGGAGGAGCATACAAAACCAGACAGCTGTTGCTAAAATATCTGCTGTTGCAGTTGGCGCTGCTTCTGCTGTTGCTGCTCCCAATCTGTGGCCCCCAAGGTCTGAGTGACACTGATCAGGGTTTGCCTAAGCCAGGAAGATGAAGCCAATTTCTGTAATGAGAAAATTGAAGTGCTAGCCCAGAAGATTAGTACTCCCCTGCTGCTTACTGTAGGATGATGGGACCTTAGTGAAGGAAAGCCCAGTACAACAACACAGTGTCAGTAAACGCAGCAGCTTCTGACTGCAGACAAAACCAATATTTTGGCGTCTTGACTAAATGACACCAGAGTACTTTCAACATCTAATTAGATTGCAGTTTAAATGCCCGTACATGTGATGTTACTAATCCAGCATCAGAAAATATAAGCAAAAGTGACCAGATGTTCCACTTTGACAGATTAAACTTTTTTTTTTTTCCCTAATAAAATGTCCTGCTGTCTTGGTGATTTTGCTGGCTGAAATGTGACATGCTCCAATAACTGTTTATGTAAGAGCAGAGACCATGATCTACAGTTCTACTGTCCCAAGAGTGTTGTATGTCCATTAGGCTAAAGAGTCATATTATTTCTTGTTCTAGCTTTGTTTCCCTGTTTCCCTCCAAACATCCAATTATTCCACAGAATGTGGAACAGCTTCAATAACAAAAGTTAAATTACTTCATACCATCCTTTTTCCCAAACCGCACAGTCTATACTATTGATTCAGGAACTTTCTTGAAAAGCAGGATACAGGAATTTAAATCCCCATTCCAGGAAATGGAAACTGTGACTTCTAGCACCTCACATCCTGGTGGAGTACTGTAATCACTGAACAATTAAATACAGGAGCGCAGCTGCTTTTACTGCATTCTGTTTCAAGTATATTTTGAAAGCAAAAAGAAAAAAAAAGGGTCTTCCTCACTTTTATAAGGGAAGACCTAGTTGTCTAATTTTCCAGGAGGATTCAGGGTGATTCCAGTACTCATAGAAGGAGGCACTACTCTGCAGCCCTAGTAAGTGTGCTTGAGTTAAACAAGGGACAGGATTCATTTATTCCAGGTCACAAACCTGTCTGAAGTGTTTCCTGTCCCCTGCTTTACTCACCTCTTTTTTCAGCATTTGGGATGCTGTGAATCCCCACTCTGAACCACTAATTCTTTTGTGACACTCTGACAGAACCTCTTCATTTTGCTGAAAACTCTTGAGCATGGTGTCATGCCCAGATGCCCAAAAGCTTACCAGTGTGGTGCCTGAGTTCTAAGGCATAGATACATCTTCGTTAAGGCAACTACATTAAGAGTGCAACTGCTGTAATCTGTCTTTAGCCGATGGTTTGAGCCATGCTCTGGGAGCTCCTGTCTCTTTTTGCTTACATTAACAGCAGCCCCCAGCTACAGAACCCCTCAGTTAGCAACCCAAAATTAAGTGGGGCTGAATGTGGACATTTGCTACTGTATAAGCTCTCTTAGGAAGTTTGTAGTGCAACGTGATGCAGTCTCTGGCATCCCAACAGTTTTCTGTTTTCTGCCAACTGATTCCATGCACAAACTTTTCACAGCTCCTGAAGAGGAGTAGGACTGTACATCAAAATGTGGAAATATGTTACAGGGTAACAGCATGGCTGTTACAAGGATTCAGAAATGCCCTCATGCTCTTGAGTGCCAGGCTTTACTTGTACGTACAGCATGCATCTGTGATTTTTTGACACCATACTATGTATTTCATGGTGGGAGGCTCATGCTGTTGCAGCAATGTTTATTTAATGTGTAAATACTTTGTAGATGTCTTCTCCTCTTCCCTTTCTGCTCTGTTCAAGCTCTGCTGATAATTCAATGGCTTCTTACAATGTTATTCAATCCATCAAAATCCTATTTTCTCCTGTATTTGATGTTGCTAAATGCAGAAATAAAGAAAATCAGCTATACAAAGATGAGGAGTTAGTATAAAAGAAGGGCTATGCTAAATACTGTCTAGCAGTTGTCTAAGTTCTGGTGACATAATGTGGTCCATTTCACATTACCAAGGATTATATACCCTTTATTAAGTAAAAGATTAAAACCAACTCTAGCAAGTATGTAGTCTGAGAGAGGAAGACACATGGGTGGAGAGTACTCAAGTATTTTAAAGAACATGAAAATATAATTTGATAGAAAAGCTACATAATTCAAAGTATCAACTGGTGAGCACTGATTCTTTATCAATAGAAAATTATCAAAGCCCACTTTCTACAGACATTAACTTGCAGTTTTATCTTTTAGTCACAATCTCAGCAATAAAGTGGTTTGTTTTGTAAATCACCTCTGGGATGACACTAAGTCGGAGGTCTAAGGTGTGTACAATACTTCCAAAATGTACAAAGCAAAGAAAGCTGACTCAGCTTCCAGCATTTTGCATGCTTGGGGACGTGACCATCCAGTGAATGTTTGTCTTGATATTGTAACACTCTTAACTTTGTATTGAGTAGCTAAAAAGATGGTCCCATGGAGAAGATTCTTTCAACATGAAAAAAAAGTCAAACAACTGCCCACACTTCATACTTCTAGAAATATATTTCAGACTCTATAAAAGCTGAATCTCTGGTGGTATAAAAAGAGAAAAGAAAGAAAAAAGAAGAAAGCCTGAGGTAGTGCATGAAGATAGCATTTTATGTGTTTTTTCTTACTCCACGCACCTCTAATTTTACATTCATCTAATGAAGGGACAGAGGCTTTCCATCATTCTGCCTGCTTACACAATGCATGTGTTAACACTGCCCCTTTAACCTTTTCCTTCAGTAAGAATGTTAGTAGCCTGTCATTTTCCATTTCAAGTAAGTATCATAGTAATTTGTCATTTTTTACATGTTTATTATACCCTTTGCATTTTATTTTCTTTTTAACAGTAAAGTCCTCAATCTAGTTAAACACAGAGGACTGATCCCTGTCCTGTCATTTCATAGCATTTTAAAAACCATGAATGGACTCTCTTCAATGCAGCATGTGTCCTTGTTGGTATATGCATATTTTCATGTTTCGTTTAAAATGGCTAACAAAAGTAAAGGGGCTAAATATTTTTATCCTTAAAAAAAAAAAAAGAAGAAAAGCCCACATTATTTCAATTGTCAAATAGGTATTTATTTATTTATTTATTTCTCAATTAAGTGAAATATAATTTTCACACAGTGCAGTAGGGAAAATGCAGTGAAACTACTCAAGAATGCAGTCATCCTCATTTCGTATAGGGAGAGGAAGCTGCAAAATGATATGCCCAGGGCTGTTTGGCCAGAGTTCCAGAGTTCAGGTCTTGGAGTACATGCTTTTTTTCCTAAAACACTGCTGCTTTACTTTTTATTAAAGCAAAAATTCCTCAGAAATTACGTTTCTGGACAGAATAGGTGCCAGAAGGTAGTAATCTACAGTTTGTTCTAAGACTTAACTGAAGGTTTCTTCATCACATAGAAACACTGTAGAATGAAAGCAGAGTCCAGAAGCATGACATTATTGGTGCAGGCTTTCTTCTGATGAATGTAACCTGAGATCATAACCTCAAAGGGTAACACTGCATCTAGCAGTTTATGGAAGGCACTTTTATTGTATTCAGCCTTTTGAAAATATCACATATGACACAATGCTTGGAGTGTATGCAGAAGCCTCAGAAGGTTTGACTTTGTGTGGAAAATTTCAGGTTTGCAGTATCTATCCATCGGCCCAAGTTATATAACAGTTTTGCTTTAACATCACTATTATTGCTTTTGCACCATGAAGTGACCAGCTTTGCCTTCTTTAGATGTTTTGATATCTTTATTTTTTTTTCCTTACTGTTGAAAACAGGGCATTAACATCTGCAAAGCAGAGATTAGAGTCATACATCACATTGATATATTTATTTTTTTTGAGTGCTGCTATGGCTTCAAAAATCTCTCCCTTGTGACACACTGCATGAAGAAACTAACAAGTCTGCAGGCAGCAAACAACCTTGAAGCATTTCCACTGCTGTTCAGAAGTAATTAATGATAATGTCTTCTACTCTCACCCTGTACTTTCCACAGATACACATTTTTTTCTCTTGTGCTATGGAGACATGAAGTACTTGTTCTACAGAGATAATAATCCAGAAGGACGTTTTCATTGACAAGGATTTACCTAAGCTGTACACTCCTTATTGATCAAGACTGACACCTTCATCAAATAAATAGAGCAATAACAGTTTTGCTATAGTCATTGAAATGCTCATGTGTTCTGAACCATCTCGAACAGATCTGTTTTGTAGTGATTATCTAGAACTGGAATTCAGCTTGATCTGCTGGTGTCTTATTCTAAACATTGGGAATTGTTTTTCTTCTTGTATTTTAAATATTTTACCAATATGATTTACTGATATTTATCTGAAGACAATTGTTTTTTACTGAACATTAGAACTTATTTGATTCTTTGAAAAGGAGTTGTCTATCTTTTAGTGCTTCATACTTTTGATGTATTATTAAAAGATTACACAACAACAGTTTATGGTTTAGCAGAATATGCTCTTTTTTATGCTATGCTAAATGTGTGACAACAAAAACAATTTTCAATGAGAATTCCATATGTAGATGCAAAAATATGTAGGTGTCATTTCAGAAAGCTAGTGCAAAAACAGACTGTACAGAAATAATTTGAAAAAGATTTAATTAGTCATATAGAACATGAGTCAAAGCTAGCAATGCTACAAAGTATAGACAATGTTTGTGTATCCTTTAAGAAAAATATAATTAAATGCTGACTATGCTAAACAAAAAAGTCCCAAGGCTAAATTCCAATATTTGTGGGTAAGTCACAGCAGTTTCTACATATGAATTGGACACTAAAAAGGGAGAAAAATGTTAGCTTCACATTCCTGGAATCTAAATTATTTGGACTGGTTCATGATTTTACTGCTCTCCTTGAAGAATTAGCTTTGCTTATTCACTGATTGATTTTATAAGAAAAGTGGCTGTCTACTCATATGCCATGAAAGCTGAATTTTGAATCATATTTTGATAATATTCTGTAAAGTTGGGATGGACAAATGACAGTCTGTGCTTTGCATAATTCTGGACAGCTACTGCCCTGTACTATTTCCCAGATCCCATTCCCATCTGGTGGTAGCTTTATTTTGCATTTGGGAATGTTGTTGTTGAGCAAGCATTCAGAAGACATGACCAAATTTAATCCATTTAGTTAGGGTGAATTCAAACCAGTTAGTTTGTATATTAAAAAAGTGAAGTCACAAGTCTCAAATCCAGTATTGTGTGTACACACCCATTTGTGACACTCAGAACCTAATGGATTAATTTCTTGATAGAATTGTTTCACCTCTTGGTAACCCAAGTAGCTAGATGAAAGCAAGCTTAAGGAATACTTAGAAAAATCTATCTGTGGTGCAGATGTACTCTGCATGGTGGTGACATTGCTTACAAAATTATTAGATACCTTAATCTCATTCCCTGCTGATGACTTTCACAAGTAGTGCTCAAGAACTCTTTGCCAAATATACTGTAGACACTAGAAGTTTTTGTTGACCCAAAGGGAAACTGGAGGAGCTAACAGAAAAGAAATCCAGTAAGAGCTGTAAAATAGCAAAAATTACTTAGGAAGTCCCTGAGACAAGGTTGGAGCATGAAAGCATGCTAGGAGGAAGTACCACATAAGCTCATGTTCTTGTCTTGCCTAGGGACCCATTCACAGCCACATCGGGGTGAAAGTGTCCTGGTCTCATCCTGTAAAACTGCTCTGTGGTTCCTGTGTTCTTACACCAAGAATCATGGAATGTTAGGGGTTGGAAGGGACCTCTGGAGATCATCGAGTCCAGCCCCCCTGCCAGAGCAGGACTAGTCTAGGGCAGGTTACACAGAAATGCATCCAGACGGGTCTTGAAAGTCTCCAGAGGAGACTCCACAGCCTCTCTGGGGAGCCTGTTCCAGTGCTCTATAATCCTTACAGTAAAGAAGTTCTTCCTCGTGTTGAGGTTGAACCAAGAATTGATATTTCCTCAATAAAGTACACAAGAAGCTAATGACCAAATCTGCATTCATGTATCTTTCGGGGTTGGGGGCAAGAGAAGAATGTCAGTTTGGTTCTGTTTCTTAGAACTGCACAGTTCTGAATATTTTATGGTTACTTCACTATTTTGATTGGGATTTATATTCCCATGGGTTAAGCCCTAAACCAGAAAGACAGGTATCTCTTGTGTTGTATTAAAATAGTGGTTATATAACTCTTGAGTTTTCCAGAAATTGGAAGCCTTGAAGTGCCATTAAACTGAAGAATAAGAGTGACATGTAATATGGATCTGATAAAACACTTGTGATTTCTTTTCAAAGGGCTTATGCACAAGAACTTTGAGGAGGTTTTTCATACTTCTTAGATGTTGACAACGGATGAGGTAATCAGCATACTCAGCTATTGGCCAAGTCCAAAGTGAGTACGATCACACTAAACACCACTGATTTGCTAACGACATTTTTCAGATGAGTGAGAAGTGGAAAAATGTCAAACAAAAAGTCATAATAGAGAGGGGTGTTAGAGTGTATGGTCACAAGAAGGGCTGGAAAGGGGAAGAGCCTAGGATCACTAGCAGCACTGACTAAAACAAAAGGGTTTCTGGATCATGGGGGAAAGCAGAGACATGGCTGTGTGCTCTAAGTATTTGTTTTTATCCTGCAGGGCTGTTATACACAATGTATGCTACGTCTCTAAGTAACGTGTGTGAAACAAAAATTCCTTTAGAAGAACTAGATATTACATTTTTAGCTGTCAAAAATGCACTGTGTGCCAAACAAATTCACTGTATCCACAAATTCAGAAATTCCCAAAGGGCTTGTGAAAGATAGGAGGCAATGAATAGCTAATTTGAGACTCAAGACAGGAAAGCAAATATCAAGGCCTAATACTTGACCGGCTGTCCTACCTCAGATATGGGCCTAGAAGACCAGGGTCTGAGACAGTAGCAAAATACAAGCCCTAATCATAGCAATCTAGGAATGTAAGGGCTGGAGCCAGGGAGAGAATCGTAGTGCATTTGCAGAAAAGGAATCTGAGCTAGGGGTGGATTAGTCAATTATATCACCTTATTTGATAGAATCATTTTTTGTCTGTTTTCAGAAAAATGGGAGGTAGGTTAAATTTTCTCCGTAACAAAGTTCTAGCACCTGAAATCACATCTAATAATAATGAATTGCTAATATTTTTTATCTATCGTCTGCTGTGCTAGTCTCTCCAGGAAAATATGTATTAAACAAATCAAATAATGGTTGCAATTATAAGAAAGAAAAGTATTTTTTCTCCTGTCTTGATTTTGTCTTAAAAATTAAGTTGGATATTGCCATTTACGTGGGGACTTGAAACATTGCTGTCTCCAAAATAAGAAGGTGAGAGATCAATGCTTGTTTCCTTCTAAACAACCCAGTAAGGCAAACAGTGGTTAAGTGAAGGGGATGCATTCGTTCCCCACCAGCCTTCTACATAGGTAGAATTGCTCTGAATGGTTTTCATAGTTCATAATACCCGCACAAACTTCCTAGATCATATACTATAAGAACTAAAAAATATCTTAAGAAACAACTAGCTTACACTACTAGAATCTAGCTGCCTGTCCTGTCCAGTTTGCATGTATACTATCTCCCAAGTGAAAATTAACTTTTTCCTCTATTTAGAGAGGAAGCACTGCATAGTACTTTGTGGGTCTCTTTGAAAAGATAAAGTGCAATGTAAGTGCAAAGAATCATTATCAAGGGAAAGTGGATTAGGTACTTAATAAGATAGGTGTATGTTTTTGGTGATGATCCAGACCATGTCAATTCACAGAATAAATCACTTTGTATACTTTAATAATTTGGAATGAATGGCAGCTAGAAATGTCTAATGGATATTTGGAGCTGAAGGTCAAGTCATATATTATTGTAAAAGCATGTTCCTCAAGATTTGCAATGAGATTTGATATATGGCTTTGATTCTGTTTTAATATACCTGTTTCTTTAATGACTACCTGCACTAATTTGCTTTATGAAAGGAAGAAATATACTCCAAGCAGTTTTGATGTGCTAATACATAATCCTGCTAAACTGCCTTCAGCCTTGGTCTATATTAAATGTGTGACTTTTTTGCTCAGTGATGCCAAGAAATTCTTGGATGTAAAACTGGCAACCTCCCATGCAGAGAAAGGTGAAAAAGTACTTATCAATGGATGATGCTATAAAAACCATACTTTTTTTGCCAGGTCTATAATTAAATTACCTTTTATTGCCTTTTTTTGGATTTATTTCTCTTCTTTAAAGCTTTATCTTGCCTCATAAGCAAGATTTAAGATCTAAATGTTGCTGTCCTTCAACTGTTCTCCAGCTAAACACTCCCTACAATCACTACCCTTTTAAAGTTTGGAAAAATAAATGGTGCTTAAATAGAATACAGAATTGCCATGAAATAAAATGAATGACACCAGGATTTTCAAAGTATCATTGTCTAGAAGTTAAAATCTCCTCAAAAATCAGATTTCAGGACAGATACAAAGGCTGTTGATCTCTAAAGTATTACTTACATGCATGTGTGCAAGTGACACACAAGGCTAGCTCAAAAATCTGCCTCAAGCTTAGTCTTCAGAGCATCCATACACATCAATACTTTAATCTTTTTAATTGCCTAGGTATTTGTAATTCTTATGGAGTACACGTTAAGGTTGCTTGATCGGAGAAACAGTGTCTGACACAGCAATTTGTCTGTGATCCACTTGTTATGACTCTTTCCCAGCTGCATTTTCTTTGAAGCTCATTCTGTTGTATGTTCACACCACATTTTATACAATCCAGCAACATTCAGATTAACAGAGGACATAGTTGCCATTATTGCTTTCATTTAAAAATATGGGGTGGTATCAGTCATGCTTTTTATCAACAGCCACTAAACAATTACAGCAATTTTCCATTGAGCAAGAGACTTCATTCAAAAGCCTTTCTCATCTTATGAAGCTTCTGCTCTCTACATCCAACCTGCTGAGGCCTGCCACATGAGCAAACTAGAATCCACATTGGGTGAAAATATGGAGAACCAGCAATATTCATAGATTTGAAGAGAGAAAAAGCAGTAAATAAGAGAACATTTGCCAAAAGATCAGGGGGACACTTCCTATTAAAATGTTAAAATCTTTTAAACAGAACTGTTGTACAGTAGCTGAAAATGTCTGATGGTGATGGATTTTTAAAGCAAATATTACCAATGGGAGGATGGATTTAAATACTTCATAATGTAATAAGGAAAACATTTTAAATTGTATTGAAGAACTGAGTAATAACTGAGAAGCAAAGGGAAATTCCTGAAATAGGCTTAGCGTGTTTTCTACTGGCTTGACACAGAGGTTCATTTTGCTTCTTTTACTTCAGCAGCTCCCTGCACACTACGAGGGATCTACTATGACTGAAGTTTTAAAAAAGTGAAGGTGGCACCTAGTGTAGGCCATCCAATGAGGAACTTCAATATCTGTTTGAATCTGCTCTAATCACCAGCTGCCATGTGGGAGGATGGTAACATAGGCAGTATTGTCAGCCTTGTGTAATGTAAGACAAGAATAAATTCAGAAATATACCAAATTCCTAGAAGGAAAATGACTGAGGACAAATGCAACAATGGGGTACATTCTGGTGGCTCAGGATGACCTGTCACAGGCTAACCGAAATGGTTTGAATTCAAGTATTAGAAGCAGAAACATGTAACATGCAAATATGCCCATTACAAGATGATAAGTTTCATTTTTTTTCTCTGCTTTCCATAAACTAGTGGACAGATTTAGGGTTTGAACTGAACACTGAATTTATCTTTTTTGTACACTTTGTATTACCATACTTTCTAGGGAGCAGAAAGAGTGGTGTTCATGACTTATCACAGGTGTGGTGCTAAGATATTTACTAAGATATTGCCATGTTGCCTTAATTGCTGCACTGTGCCAGCATTTGAGGGTCATTAAACAATAAGACTGCTGAAGTAAAAATCTGTACAGGAAATACTAATGCCTTAATTTAATTCAAAAAATATTACTTAGTTTGGACCATTAGAGTAATTGGTTGCAAGCAGTATTTTGTGCAATGCAAGTAAAATCTTTGTGTGGACTAATTAATACTTTTTGGGATAGTCAGGTAGATTTAGATCAGATATTAGGAAGAAATTCTTTACTGTGAGGGTGGTGAGACACTGGAACAGGTTGCCCAGAGAAGTTGTGGATGCTCCCTCCCTGGAAGTGTTCAAGGCCAGGCTGGATGGGGCCTTGAGTGACCCGGTCTAGTGGAAGGTGTCCCTGCCCATGGCAGGGGGGGTTAGAACTAGATGATCTTTAAGGTCCCTTCCAACTGCAACCATCCTGTGATTCTATGGTTCTATGATTTTAGTGGGTTGAGCAGTATAGTAAAGAAGTGAAATGCCTCTAAAAATTAAAGCCATTTCATCTTTTGATATATAATACACAGAGACTCAGTGAGCATGAACCTTTATGATAAAATACTGTAACACAGCAAAGAATAGCGAAACACTGTGACACCTGGATTATTAGCTTTAAACCAGAAATTATTCTGTTGTAAAATTAGGAACATATTATGGGACATATGAGGGATCACAAACCCCCAAAATTTCCAAATACAAATATAAAACCATTCAGGCTGTTGTGTTCCTAGCCTCACTAAATCAGTGAAAATGAGTTTTATGAACAATCCACCAGATGGGAAAATGTTCAAATACCACAAAATTTCGATCAGATTTATTTGAAAAGCAAATTGTAACCATATGCGTATGAGAGGAAGTAAAACGGATTTTCAGATATGCAGTGAATGCTGTCAAGCTTGCAGCTGTATGAATTTAATGCTATATTGCTGTTTCTACAGTAGACTTCCTTGATTTCACTTACCTATTTGCCAGCTAGTATGATTAATATTTGTGGGGTTCCCACGGGACAATGGTGGGAAGGAGGTACTGAACGAGCTATGTCCAGGCATGTCCAGGGGGTGGTAATGGGGTGGTGACGAACTAGCCAATCATAATACAGAACAAGAACCTTGGCTATGAGACCAACAAGATATGGGGGAAGTTGAAAAATAAGAAAGAATGCTGCACCTGCAAGATATAACTTTTTAGCATAAGCCAATCAGAACTAATATAGAGGCGTGTGAACAAAGCATGCTAACCAATCATAATAGAAATGACATGTACACAGAGCGTGTACAAAAATAGAATAGTATAAATGTACCCTCAGATACATAAATAAACGAGATCTGCTTAATGATCATATTGGTCTGCGTGCATTTACTCCGTGCCCTCTCAACAAGTGGTGCCCGAACAGGGACTTTCCCCTGGACCAGGGACCTTTGGCCGGAGACTGCGGAGAAGCAGCGGACAATGGCACGAAAGGAAAGGGTGAGAGGAAGCCAGCTGTAGAGTGCTGCCCCGGCACTAGATTTTCACACCGGCAGGAACGGATGCGGTAAGCCTGAATTTTGCTAGCAAAGGAAAACCTGGGTAGGGCTTCCCAGGCATCTGGGGGAGGAATGGGGTCTACCCTGACCAAGACAGAAGTGGCAGTGGTGAAACTCCTCCAACATATACTCTCTGAGAGAGGAATTAAATATGACGAAGCTGCGTTAAAGCAGTTACTGTTTTGGGCAAAAGATAAAGGACATTTTACAACCTTTAATGATGTCTTTGAAGTGCCTTTATGGGAGAAGATTGGTGACTCTCTCTGGAATGCGGTGTCAAGTGGTGATAAGGAAGCCTTTAAATTGTCTGCTACGTGGAGGCTGGTTGGCGAAGCGTTAAAAGGAATAAAAGCAGAGAGAGAAGTCACACATACAGCTTTTATAGCTTTAGGACCGCAGACGTCTACTACCCCCTCACTGTTTGCTGGACCAACACCTCCCACGGCCCCGGTGGCTGTACCAGTGGCAGCTCCTTTATCGCCGTGGGTACAGACGGCTCCGGAAAAAGCCGAAGAGTGGGGAGTGAGTAAAATAGATACAGATCCATCAGAACCGGTAGTGCGCCCTAAAACACGCACTCGATTTGGACTAATTGATTCAGACGCTGAACAGGACACTTGGCCAAACCCCCCTCCGAAACCCCCTCCTCTCATTGATCTCTCTACGGATGAGGCTGAGCAGGAGAACAAGAAGGAGGGTAAACCTGCTTTGTATCCACCTTTACCGGATTCGCCGTTTCCTGAGTCTGTTGAACAAAGTTTACATTCCGGTGCTAAATGACCACCGTTAAAGTCGCCATTTATGGAGTCAGCAGTACCAGAGTCACAAGGACTTAAAGGACCGTTACCATCATGAAATGGACACAAAATTGACATGACAGAGCTTGGTAGAGGACTGGAAGAATTAAAGACGGAATTGCAGCAGCACCGTTCAGCCAACGCCTCGAGACAATTGACTATGTCTCCCCCAAACCCCCCTCTGTGTTCGGGACAAGTATTAGGGCCACCTCAACCTCCTTTGCAATTCCCTACTCCACCTTTAGATCAGGGCTGGGGGGGAGGTCTGCGTCCATCTGGTAATGTGGGAGGTGAGGGAGAGAGTCAGCATCTGCCCGCATATACAGGGGAAGCGGGGGGAGGAGTGAAATGGAAAGGGATCATTCGAGATGTGTTATTAGAAGGAGTTATAATTCCACAAGCGTATCCGGTGATTGTGGGTGCGGGTCCTAAGGGAAGAAATATTTGGCAACCATTAGATTGGAAAATTGTAAAAGAAGCGTTGTTACAGTTAGCGAGGGACAACACAGATGAGGACTTCAGGAGAGTTGTTGCAGGGATGGCGAATCGTGGCCCCACCTTAACTGAACTAATGGATGCTTGCGGGAAAATAGGAATCACCACATTTCAGATGGAACATTTAGCAAAAACTTTTGCGGCGGCAGTTAAGGTAGTTCATCATCGTTATACATGTGGGCAAGAAGGTCACTTTAAGAAAAACTGCCTTAAGAAGTTGAAGCTGAGTGGGAGAGATAACTCTGTTTTGATGTGTCATTGCTGTGTGAAGCTGTGCAGGTCTAAGTATAATGCTCAAGGTCAGCTGATAACAACCAGCTGCAGAGTGCAGGGAAACTGGAGAAAGAATGCAGGGAGGAACTGTGTGCTGACACAAATGAATCTTCCCAACCAGTTCCAGGCCTAAGCAGTCAACTCACAGCCTGAACCACAGGGAGCGCAGGACTGGTGTTTCCACGTGGGGTTAACCTGCGCGGCTGCCAAGCCTTGGATCTGTGGCAAACGGCTGTTGTGGAACGAGTGCAAATGTGGAACATAAGGCTCAAGTTATGGCTGCGACCATACTTGGGGCTTATGTCGTCACAATTGCAGCCTCTATTCCAAATGTTAGCAGGGGACACAAATTTAACAGCACCACGACAGACTACTGCAGAGGTACAGCAACTGATTACAGAAATAGAAAGCAGGCTACATTCCAAATTTGTATATCGTATTGATTTGAATCAGGAAATACAAATTATCACTTTGTTTGATAGGCAAATTCCATATGCAATAATTGGTCAATGGATTTCAGAATGATAAGATTCGTTACATGTATTGGAATGGTTGTTTCTACCTTTAAGAACAAAGAAAACTGTCCCCATGATTGCAGAGCTATTGGCACAGATTATCATCAAAGTTGGATGTGATGTCGGGAGCTTGTGGCCAGAGATGCTGCATCACTAACTGTTCCTATTGCAGCTCAATATTTTGAGTGGTGTATGGCTAATAGCTTTGCTTTACAAACAGCTATGGAGAATTTCTCGGGACAGGTTGTTGAGTGCGGAACTTCCAATTGCCACGGGAGTGTGGTGTACAGACACTCCCGTGGATGGAATTACCATATTTATGGATGGATCTGGGAAAACAGGCAAGGCGGGCCTTGTCTGGTATTCTGACGGCAAGTGGGAATCTATGGTAGTACAACAAAAGGGTTCACCTCAGGTGGTAGAATTACGAGCTGTATTAGAAGTATTTCAGAATTTTCCCATTCCCTTTAATTTGGTTACTGATTCAGCATATGTAGCTGGCATTGTAAAGCAATTGGATAGATCTGTTATAGAGCATACATGTATTCAGTGTGTTTTTGCATTGCTGCGAGCTTTGTGACAAGAAATTCAAATCCGAACTGCATTGTTTTATGTTCTACATGTAAGAAGTCATACTAATTTGCCTGGGTTTATTGCAGAAGGCAATGCTCGAGTGGACTCTTTGGCAGGTGCCGGACATTAAACAGCAGGCACGTATGTCACGAGTTTTTTCATCAAGGACATCGGGCACTGCGACAACAATTTCATTTGTCACACAGTGATACTTGGAATATTGTGGCTAAAGTGGAAGCAATAGCACAATTGCTTGTCAAAGTGCGTAAAAGAATTACAGACATTACCGGACTAGACTCAAATTATATCTATTTACCTATCAAGAAGGAATATCTACAGTGGTTAACAAATCAGTCAACTATTTTTCAAATGGCCTTACAGAACTTTACTGGACAATTGTTAATGCATTTGCCAAAAGATAAAAAGTTACAGTTTATTTACAAACAGGACTGGGAAGAACAACCTATCAGATCAGAGATACCTGTGACTGGACTAACTGTTTTTACTGATGCAGGAAAGCGATCACATTCAGCAGTTATTACCTGACAAGAGGATGGACAATGGAAACATTGCAAATTCTCAGGACAAACTGAGGACTCATTGCAGACACTTGAACTTTTTGCAATATATCAGGTCTTTATAAAATGGAAGGACTTACTTGTAAATATTGTAACAGATTCTCTTTATGCAGCAGGCATTGTAAATCGAATTGAAAGAGCTTTTATACGACCAATAAGAAATATGCGACTTTACACCATTTTGCTACAGTTGCATCAAGCAATAAACCTCAGGGAGGTACCTTATTTTGTCACCCACATTCGTAGTCATCAATTTGATCAAGGTTTGAGCATTGGAAATAATAAAGCAGACACACTTGTGTCCTATACACAAATATCACCAAATTTATTCGAACAAGCGCGCCTATCCCATCAATTCTTTCATCAATCAGCGAAAATGCTAGTAAAACCATTTCACCTCATCATGGCACAAGCACGCGAATTGGTCAGCGCTTGTCCTAGTTGTCAGAAAATTGGTATGGGAATTGGGATAGGGGTAAATCCTCGAGGGTCGAGTGCGTTGCAACTGTGGCAAATGGATGTTACTCACATTGCAGAATTTGGAAGGCTCAAATATGTTCATGTATCTGTTGATACATTTTCACGTGTAATATGGGCAACAGCACAAACTGGGGAAACAGGTCGTCATGTCAAACGACATTTACTTGCTTGCTTTGCGAGTCTTGGGGTTCCACAACAAGTTAAGACTGATAATGGACCAGCATACTGTTCACAGATTTTCTTCAATTTTGTCAACTATGGGGTATCACACGTCATTGGGATTCCTCATTCGCCTACGGGTCAGGCGATTGTGGAACGTGCTCATAGTACATTGAAACAGCTTCTGCAAAAACAAAAAGGGGGAGAGGTGACTGAACCTTCTGAGAGACTTGCAAAAGCTGTTTATGTACTTAACCATTTAACTTTAGCAGGGGATAAGGAGTGACCCCCAATTGTAATACATTGGGAGGCAGTCCGACAGGGAGCAAGCTATGTGAAAAACAAAGGCAAAGTGTGGTATAGGGAACCAGGTACTAACGAGTGGTTGGGACCAGGGGAACTATTACTAATGGGTCGAGGTTATGCTTCTGTCTCTACAGGCACAGGAGTACGGTGGTTTCCGATCAAATATATTAAACCATACGCGGAGGTGGAATCTAGATCCGGAGATCCGACAGAGAGTAACAAAAAACAACAGGACAATCAGGGATACAGCAGAAAATAGTTAGCTCAACAAAATCCTACAAGAATTAGGTGGATTGTCTCTAAAAGGATAGTTAGCCGCATTGTTAGAGGGAATAGTTTATGTAGTTGTGATTATAGTTATCATAGGGATCTTCGTGGGTTGTGTTGAGACAATCATTGAGAAGAGTATATGGAAGTAGTGAGATAATAAATCTAACTACTTCCAAAGGGGGAAATTGATACCGGATGGTTTAGCAACAGTTTAGCAAGAGTAGGCCTCAGAGTAGGCTCTAAAAGGCCTGCTCTGTGTTACCTTTACACAGAATCAGCTTTCCTGTCAGTAATTTTCCTTTCAGCTAGAATAACAGAGAATAACAGTATGTTCTGAAGCAAACTGCATGTTTTGTAGATAGAGTCTGCTTATGGGAATGTTTATAATAGGCATTATCCTACTTGTGTTACCCTGTTTGTTTGCATGTTTGCAGAAAACTGTGCAACGAATGGTCAATACAGCCTTTTTGGCACAACAACAGAGAGCAGGATTTATGGGTAACCAAGGCTGGGATTCTCTGACCAGGCTCTGCGAGACACAGGGAACCAGGTTTGAGTAAGAAACAAAAACAAAAAGGACGAGATAGGACATAGCTCGTTCAAAAACAAAAAGGGGGATTTGTGGGGTTCCCACGGGACAATGGTGGGAAGGAGGTACTGAACAAGCTATGTCCAGGCATGTCCAGGCGGTGGTAATGGGGTGGTAATGAACTAGCCAATCATAATACAGAACAAGGGCCTTGGCTATGAGACCAACAAGATATGGGGGAAGTTGAAAAATAAGAAAGAATGCTGCACCTGCAAGATATAACTTTTTAGCATAAGCCAATCAGAACTAATATAGAGGCGTGTGAACAAAGCATACTAACCAATCATAATAGAAATGACACGCACACAGAGCATGTACAAAACCAGAATAGTATAAATGTACCCTCAATAGAATAGTATAAATGTACCCTCAGATACACGAATAAATGAGATCTGCTTAACGATCATATTGGTCTGCGTGCATTTACTCCGTGCCCTCTCAACAAATATTGATTCAGTTTTACAAGCAATTAAATCGGGAAACATAATCTTTCTACTGGCTTTTCACCAGACAGTACCACATATCTGATTTTTTGACAGGAGGAGTCACTGAGACATATTAATATTGCAGCATCCAGGATCTTTGTGCACAAACATACCACACAGATATCATGGCATCTTTACCGCTCTGGGATTTCTCATTTATAAATCTTCTCAGATTACAGTAATTTACATGTATTCTACTGCACTGACTTCAGTTCATCTACTGGAGTCAGAAGAGTGTATATAAATAGTTACAGATGTTTGGTAACATGTGTAACTTTCTATTTAACTTTCTAAATGTTTTCTTTGTTGAATTAGAAACAAAATCTGAAATGAATCTGAAATAGAGATGAAAGGGATTTGAATATGTGGTTCACTCCTATTGAAACCAACTATGTCTAAGTGATTACTTACATTTTCATTTCATAGACATTTTTGTCTTTATATCAAGTCATCAGACAGAATGTAATTATTATTTTTAGTCTTTTGTAATTTTTTTAATTGTAAATTTTCAGAAGTCACTGCTGGTTTTAAGTTAGGTGATTAAACAGTTCTTTTCATAATGTATTTTTAAATGGTAGAAGTTCAGGCTATTCAAAAAATCAAGTGATTTAAAAATATGTCCAATTGGGACCAAAATTGCCAGCAACTGAGAAAAGCTGGATATCAAAAAACGTTTGTGCACATGAAGGGAGTGCCATTTGAGGGCTCACACAGCTTTGTCTCCTCTTTTTGACCGAGAGAAGAAAGTTTGTATTAGGTCCAGTGAGTATACAGTAAAAAAATCATTCTCCTGATATATTAGACTACTAGATTTGTGTGTTTTATTAGATCCTCATCAAATTGCTGCTATTTTGGTGACAGCTATTGCCAATGTTGTGCTTTTTTTTCATTTTCAGTTAGCAAGAAGTTTATTACATTTTTAGAAGTTTCCTACATCCCTGACACTGTCAAATCAAGGTTGTGTTGTTGAGCTATGCTGGACTGGGTTTTTAAACACCAGAAAATTGTATCTGGCGGCTTGTTAAAACCACAATTCCTTGTAGGAAGTGTCTTCTACATTGGATCTACATCGGTTATGTGCCAATTTGTGGGTGAGATTTCAATGCTGACCTCATGCAGGATCTTGTGTCCTTCAGCAGCAACCTCAAACTTCAGGTAAGGCTATGTTGTAGCTGTTAGCAGCTCCTTTGTGTTATGCAAGGCAGGCAGTAACTGAACATATTTCGTATTGAGTTCTCATCCATCATCCATCAGCAGACATTCAAGATATAGTGCAACAACTAAATTCCTCCTCCAGTTTACTAGTAGGGAAGTGGGTTTGATTAGGGATTTGAAACAGATATAAAGAAAGAAGAAACATAAAAAAGACCAAGTAGATATTTATGGGTTTTCTTTTTTTACTTCTTTCTCCCTTCCTTCCTACTTTTTTTTTCCTATTTCTATTTCTTCTATCACTCTCTTTAGATTTAAGTTCCTTGGAAAATGACTGTTGTTAAATACTGTGCAGTGTCTAACAGAAGGTGACATTTCATTTGGTTGGAATATTTTGGAACAGTCAAAATAAACTTTAAATACCACCAGGCTAGATGGAAGAGATCCTCGTGTCTTATCCATTGGGTTTTGAACTGAAATTTTCAAATGGTGACTGGATGTTGTCGTTATTACTTTTTGTGATGAAAGATGCATAGAGTTTAATCAACCCCAGAACCAAATGAACAAATGAAAGAAAAAAGTGTCAGCTATGTCATTGGTATCTCTATGATGTGCAAAAAAAAATTCAGATAATCTAGGAAAATGTGTGACAATAAATTTTATTTTGCCTTTAAAAGGTTCAGGTGTGAACCAGAGATTTTGAAATGAATGAGTGTACTATGTGCCAAGATAATAGTAAGCTAAATTTTTTATGTTCAGTCAGAAGATCTAATTATTCAAATGTATCCCTCTCATGGTTGAGAAACCTCTTCTCAGCTCTCTCCCCCCTGATTAATTTCCTCATCTTCACACAAGAGGGATGCTGGGACAGGTTTTTTCCATCCTCTCTTCTAGTTACGGAAAGAAGGACTGTTCCTAGCCCACTGTCTTCTCTCTGTAGACCAGTGATCTACACCAGGGTACAGAAACACTCGCTTGAAATCTAAAACTGGAAGATTTCTTTGTCTTTCTTGGCCCATGCTGGCAGCCTTGCCAAGCAGCTGTACAGCAAGAATTGACCAGTTCTGCACATTTTCATTGATTCAAAGCACTCTCTGTGCAGCCCCTGCTGCAATTACCATTCTGTTGATGAGAATAACCTTACTGGACATTCGCTTTTAAGGAGAATTGACTCCATGGCACAACAAAAACTCTGCTGTAAAACTAGAAGAGGTTGAAGGTGATTAACTTCCTTGTAGGCTCCCAGCTGGTTTCAGATGTATGCTGCTGAGTTATCACAGAGTACCTGAGGTTCTTGGGAAAGCTTTGCTTTATTTGGTGTCAGTTTCTCACTGACTGTTCATAACTAAGAGGTGTTACAGCACTGCATGGCTCAGACTTTTCTAAAAGAGTCAACTTCTCAAAAGTACATTTCATTTTACAAGAAACACATAAACCCTGGGTGCAATAACCTACACTTCAGGTTTTCAGAGCAGAGATATCTGATTTACTTTGTCATGACTAATTCTTACAATTTTATCTCAAGGATAAGCATATTTTCACAGGTTTTTATGAATTTTAAAACTCCTAAATAATATTTATAAGAGGGAGTATTTTTTAGAATTAACTTTAAATTAGAATATGTTGATTAGAGAGAAAAAGTTGAAAGGTCTACCTTGAACTTTCAAAGTCTGAGGAGGAAAAATACCTTTCCCTCTCCACAGTTTTTATATCTTTTCTTTAAGATGTATTTTAAAGATCTTGGGAATATAATCTCTATTTTCTTTTTTAAAAAGAGGGGTTTTTTACCTCAGAAGGCATAAATAAGAATGCATCTTTGTCTGTGGAGTTCATTGAATGTTTCAATGATGTGATGTGCATTAATTTATCCTACAAAACCAACCATGCTGTTAGTGTACGCCCATGGACACAATGCAGAGGGATGATAGCTAAAGCTTTAAAGGCAGATTCTCCCAAACTGGGAAGATCAGCATGGGGAGGGGCAGTTTGCTTAAGATTAGAGTGGGCAGGAAGAACTTAAATGGTTCTCTGATATGTTTTCTTTCCCCGCCAGCTTTAAGTTAGATTTCCATACTGACTGTTACCTCCTTGGTTTCTAGAGTCCCTACAAGATTTTCTTTAGCCTTAAGAAGGTTACAAATACTAAGATCATTGTAAAATATGAGCCTCTGACTGTGGCGTCAGTGTCTCCTATGCAGTTTCTTCAGTTTGATTCTATTTTGCATTAGGCAATTGTGACATAGCACAAAAAGACAATTTGTTACAGTGTACATGAAACAGAAGAAGGGTTAAGCGTGAGAACCCAGCAGTCCAGATTATGCTCTGACTGCTTTTTCTATCACTGTTAAATAAAGAACGACATACGGTCATTCTCCAGGTAGAAATGAATACAGACTGCAACATGGACTTATCGGTACTGAATTGTATGTGAAACCTTGATCGGACTTTTTTGGAAGCACACAAGCATATGATGCTCTGGTCATACTGCCAGAAGAGAGAGATATTGAGGCACATTTTTTTTTCACTTTTTCCTGTGAGGTCAATCCTCCTGAGATTACTCTTCCATCTGGTCGTACGTCTGCCTCATTCCCTGGCTCTGCACTAAGTCAGCTGTTGGCAACTCTAACATGACAAAACCCCTCTTAAATCATCAAAGTCCTAAACTTGCCTTCTGGTACACATAAAAAAGCAGAGATTAGTGGCAGCACCAGCTTCTGTTTTCCAAAGAGGAATGCAGGATGACAACAAAGCTCATTCATGTCTGCCTTTAAAGGTTCAGATATTCTTTGCCTTATTAAATAATCACCATTGCAAGCCTCTGAAATCCTGAGCTGAAAGACCGATTAGATATTACCCCGACAGTGCTGTTTGCTCTAATTTAGATTTATGACTATGTCAGTTTAAGGAATGAATCTCTCATATCAGACAGAAGTATTCGTTTCATTTTTCCTATGGAATACAATATTTCATTCACTGGCAAAATTCCCAGACCTTCAGTATGATGGGGACAAATTATGTACGTTTACATGGCACTTTTGTGAATTCTTAATTAAGGAATGGTAATCAAGATCTGAAAAGAAGCATTTTATGCAGTGAGAAAAAGAATAAATCCATTAGCCTCTATAAATTGCAACATTTAGCAGGAATGATAGATTTATGTTTGCTTTTAGTTTTCTTCTATTCTGTTAAAAAGCCCTTTAACCTTTGAGTATTGATTAGGAGCAAAGAGTGAATATATTCTGCTTGCTTTAGAAGTAAACTTTTCATTTTGACAATTTTAGTGCAACATATCTAAGCTTGTTAAAAAGAAAGAAACAAACAAACCCCCAAAACAATATAATATAGCATTTCTTTTCAGTGTCAGAGTGGCATAGTTCCAGTCTGTGCAAAGGTTAAATGTCTTGTGGCCTTTTACAATTCCAGTTTTACTGCACAGAGAATTAATTTGCCAAACTTTTCTTGTAGCTCTCATGAGTGTCATTTCTGACGCTTAAGAGAGAGAAGAAAAATATTTCACCTTACTACAGAGCACCACTTAATTCTCCTAAAATTCCTGTTATATTTACCACTATCGAAAGAAAAAAGTTCTTAGTTGCAGCTCAGTGAAAGCATCTGGTCTTAAGTAGGGAAAAAATTAAATATCTACTAAGCAGTTGTAATTTTAATGCATCTTAGCTGGTGCATATCTTGACCGAAATTTTGGCAGTAGACGTGTGTGCATTCACTTGTATGTATGCACTTATAATATAAAGGAGATAATAGGAGAATATGAAGACCAAGAACAACAGAAGTTGTTCGTTATCAGGATACTGCTAACAAGATGAAACTACCCAGTCACTATATGCTGAAAAAAAGCAAGAAAAAGCTATTACCTTTTAAAGGGCCTTATCACTGTTGTCTTGTGGCCCCTTTACATGGTCAGCCCCAGCTGCCGCATGACTGAATCTGAGTCTTCACACATTAAGCAAAATCCGGGCTGAGAGGTGCCAGGCAGGTGCATGAACACATGGATGTCTGCAATGTGTTTAGGTGTGAGTAAAAAATACGTAAGTGGAAAGTTGTTATGCGGTGTACCAAGCTGCAACACATACCTCGTTACCAGTTACTACCATTTCATTGTGTGGCTGCTGCATGTCACTGTTGGGAGAGAGTCACAAGGGAAGATATGAATGAGGTTATAAAATTTCTGCTGGGGATTGATCCCTTGATCCCCAAGGCAAAAGCCAAACCTGGAATCAATATCCCTCAGCCATGACATGAGCATCAAGCCTTAGATTACTTCCAAAGACTCCTCGCAGCCCCTTCCCACCATAGCTCCAGGCTCTCCATCTCAGCCCTAGCCATAAAGCCTGGCTGAGCTACAGGCCAGGGACCCCACTCTCTCCAGAGATTACATATTCCTCAGAGAAGAACCTGAATATCAGTCTTGGCAACATGCTTCCCAGACCCTGTATGATGACAGCTATGAAAATTTTATTACTCTCAGCCTTTACTCAAACGCTTGGTGGACTCATAGGCGAGGCACCCCAGCCCTTCACCACTATCCTCAGTGCAGAGTTTTTATACCCCTTGATTTCCCTTGACAGTCCATTTCCAGCTCTACTCCAGGTTTTGCCCTGGGCTTTCCTTGTCTCTCAAATCTAATTCTGTTCAAATCGATGGACAAAGGACTATTTAGGTGTTAAATTTTGAAAAAGAGACCAAATGGCCACTACATCATAGATGATTTTATAACTGTTATCTTCCCCTTTCCATCCTCATCCGAAGTTACAGCACACCTTTTTTTCTGCAAGACTGAGATTATTCAATGAAAAACCCACTGTGGGCTACTCTGCAGGCCACAAATACACCACAAATCTACATTTTGTTTAAGTATGTCTTTGCAAAAATACATATACATGGAAACTTGCTACCTGTAAAAATTTTCTACAAGTTTAAAGCTGTTGCACTGCACCCTATTGCTAACATAGGTCATCGTATGTCATTATTAAGATGGAACAAAGAGAAAGATTTTTTCACAATGTAAATGGTGGAGATGAAGCCCACTGTCCCTAAGGTACATGCAAGCTTTGTTGCTTGATATTTCAGAGTACAAACACGCTGGACTGTTGCTTAGTAGGAAAAAGTGAGCAGTCTGATAAGATGTGTAGAGCAAATATTTACAGCACTGTATGTAAAAACTTCCTTTGCCTTTTAAAGTTCCCTTTATACTTTGGAATTCTAGTTATTATCCTAAAATTAATGGAGTGAAGGTGAGTGACCAGCAAAGTATATGGAGAGAAATATGTGCAATTCAATACTATTCATGCAAATTACAGGGAAATTAATGAACATCAAAAAACTATTAAGGTGCTGTAAGGGCAGACAAATGAAGAAATACTAAGAAAAAATACATTTAAAGCTTTGTAAAATGGTGTTTTAAACTGAAATATCATAACTGCTTATGTATTAGGAGGGTGTACGTATCAAATGAAAGCATGGATTTGTTTTAAGAATCACAAAAAAGAGCATAATTAGGTGCTAGCAAAGAAGTGATGTAACTGAAGAGCCAAGTGATAGAACAGAAGTAAAATTAGGCTAAACATTCAAAGAAATCTATAAAGAAAGCACAGTGTTCTAAAAGAGGTAGTGAAACCTTTTCCTTAAGTTTGAAATTAGAGGAAAGACTGCAAGTTAAATTGTAGGGAACTGTCTCCTGTTGCAGCAAGACTGAGGTTATTGTTCTTCTAGAGTTTTTGAACTAAAAACTCTTAGGAAGTCCAAAGGAAGATGAAAACCAGGAATAAAAGAGGAAAGGTAAAAAGAATGAAGAGGCCCAGGCAATGTTCATCTGCAAACCTATATGTGTTCAACAAGGTGGCATGTAGCAGAAAAAGCACAGAAAAGAAAATAAGCTGTCCTGTTGGCTTTCAGCTATACTGATGAAATAGATGATTCACACTATATTAACACAGAAGTTTAATTTATTGGGGGAGTGTGGGGTGTGCAGGGTAAATGCATGCTGGACTTGCTGTTAGATCTGCACTGTGACATTTCAGCTTGCGCTGGGCTTGGTCATGGGGAGAGGTTCATACAATGCCACATCCACTGTCAGAGCTGCTCTCACTTGGAAAACATAAAGCCTATTCCCTCCCCTTCCTACCTATCCCTTGAATCTATGTTACAAAAATACATACCTTCTCAAAGCTGGTACACAAACACAAGACCAATGGCTCACTTTTTAGGCATACAAAAACCAACTCATTGTTGTGCCCTTTTCCTCCCCTCCCCAAATATTATAAAAATCATGTTTCTTTTGTTTTGATTTTCAGATAAAGGGGACAAGAGTGAATACTATTTAGCAACTGTCTAGACAAAACTTTGCAAAGGTAGACAAGCTAAGTAGTCACGTCACTGAAAATACTGCTACACTATACCAGAACACAGCAGGGTGGTATTTATGAACTTAGTGTCTTGTGCAATAAGTACCAGAAAAAAACCCAACACTACATACACAATATGACTGTTTCAATATTTGTTTTTCTAGTATTTGAAAGTATGTTAAATGTTTGAAAGGAGGGTGAGGAACCAGATGAAATGTTTTCCTTTTGGGAATGTTGGCTTATGTGTGCCAAACTTTCAGAGGCATTAGTTTTTCTTTGTTTTAGGTCACAGAGCTCAGCTGTGGCTGCTGCTTCTGCAAACAGAAGTGGGGCAAAGCTGAAAAGTGCAAATAAAAGCCACAAGCTACCTTACGTTGGAGGCTCTGAGCACAACTTAGGCTCATAGATGATGAGTTACATCTCACAGCTTATAAATCGCTGTTCTCTGTGCATGGACCACGAGTCCAGTGATTCAGGCGTTTTGTGAGATTCTGTAGGTAAGAACCATCCCAGTTTTGCTGAGTTGCCCATGTCTGTTGGGGTTCTTTCAAGCAGTGAACTAGGTCGTGGATCCTGTAGGACCACTCCATAAGATAACACTGGTCAGAAACAAAGATATGTGGTAGACAGTGGAAAACAGGCTAACCCTTTAAAAACCTAAAATATACACACACAAAGAATTTACTGCAGTAATTTGGATATCAAACTGTGTGGAAACAAATGGGCTAAGTGATCTGCTGATTCTCTTGCATCTTTAAGATCTTGGGATTAATTTCTAGAATGTATTCAATTATTCTTCACTGATGTGAACTCCAATTTTAGAAGTGATTAATCATTGAGAAACAAAGTCATACTGACTTTCAATTAAACTTAGAAAATAATTTAGATACTCTTGAAAAATTTACAAAAGTTATTTGATGATTTAACATCAGATATTCAGTATTGTTTTTCTTTATTATTTATTGTTTTTCTTGATGCTTTAATGTTTGTGAGTTTTAGCATACCTTGTAACTTTGTTCTTATTGTAAAATGTCAATAGCATATTTATTCAAGATGTAAACCTAAACATGCTGAATTTTAAGAGGTCTGGCTTTTTATGAAATATGAAAAAAAAAATACTAGAAAGATGTCACTCAGTTCTTCTGAACTAAATTATCCTCTTTGATTTCCAAGAAATAAAGTTTATGTAAACCCTTTTCTGCTGCTGTTACTGTATATCTCACTATAACATTAAACCTATTACTCAGGCTAGTATGGAAGAATCAGCACAAAATATCAGTCTTGGTGTTAGATGATCCTATTGATTATGAAACCTGTTGTTGATGGAGTATGTAAAGATTATCTTCATCCTGTGGTATTTACAGTTTCCTATCTAGTACTTTATCAAATGATATGATGTCCTGGTTTGGCCTAAACCAGGCCGATTTTCCTTTCAGTGATTTTTACTTTCAGCTAAGTCTCCTCTAAGTAACTGCACTTTCTGAAACTAACTGCATGTTTGCAGACAGTGTCTGCTTCCAGGACTGATAACGCTCGAAGTTTGTAGTTATCGCTGAGGTACCAGTAGGGATGTTGTGCAGTAAGGCTCTTGCTGTACTTATTCTTAGAGAAACCAAGGTCACTGCTGAATTCCTCACTGCTTACGAGTGAAGAGCCGAAGGGGGGTCACAGCTGCAGTGGGGAGCAGACAGGGCAGGTGACCCAAAATTGACCAACGAGGGTATTCCATCCCACACACGTCATTCTCGGTATAAAGGGGGGGGATCACAAGGGTCTCACTCTCTTTCTGCTACGGCCGGTGTCCAAGGAGGACTCCGTCTGTTTTCCTGCTGCCCCTGATCCCGATCCGTGCATCCCTGAATCCAGCTCTCGACCGTCGCTAGGCCCAGCCTGGGCCTTCCCGGAGCCTGCCCTGCAGTGCCGGTGGTGACGTGGCTGACTTCAGGGGAGCTCAGTCTTGGTTTTGTATATATATTTGTATATATTTGATTATTTCTATTATTGTTATTATACTCTTTTTCATGATTATAGTTTATTAAAACTGTTTTAACTTTCCAACCTTGAAGCCTCTCTCCCTTTTCCCTTTCCCTTTCCCTTTGGGGGCGGAGGGGAGGGTTAACAGAGAGCATCTGCCATAGGTTTAATAGCCGGCCCAGCTTTAAACCATGACAGATTTATTGGCGCCCAACGTGGGGCTTGAGAGAAGCTCCAACAGGTTGCTCTGATAAGTCGAATCCCAGCTCCAGTGGGAGGAGACCCGGAGAGCTCAGCCAAGAGAGTATCAGATTTCTTCCTTTGAGATTTACGAGGGGTTGGAAATTAAAACAGATAGCTAAGATGATAATGTCATTTATGAACCTTGTGTTACCTCTTTTCTTTATAAAGCTTGTTTTACAGTTAAGTGTAATCATACCTTACTTGCCGTATGAGCTGTGTGTTAGTGCTTACATGTGGTTTAACAGGGCGTGCTGGTCGAAATGTGTCGTTTCGGTACGGGTTGTGATACTGATTTATGTCGTGATAAACTGGGCAGTTATTATTCCGATCTCTTATCTCTATGATACAATGATGGGCAGCTTTAATCGCGAATCGGTAGCTGCGCACACGGGGGGTCTTTTAACTGATTTTGATAGTATCTGCTCCTTTTTTGCCAAGCTGATCCCTACAAAATTCGAACAGGGCATGTTGTTATTTTTGGGTGTCCTGAATGTGTTACTGGTGTGCTATGTGATTAGATGTCAGTGCAGCAACAGCGGTAGGTAACATGCTGCCCCTGTAACCAGGAGAAAACACCGAAAGAAATCAGCTAGTAAAGTGAAGGATGATGACTCAGAGGCTTCTAAGGCAGAGCCAGCACAGGACCCAGGTGAGGGCCCTTCTCAGTCAGAGTCAGGGCCTGACACAGAGGGGGGTTTCCTTGATCGTCTTTTTAAAGCAGACCCATTACACAAGAAGGACAAGAAAGGTCCTTCTAAAGCAGAACAATCACAGGAGGACTCGGACTCGGAAGTAGAGATAACCTACCACTCCTTATCCCTGAAAGAACTGCGAAATATAAGAAAAGATTTTAGTCGTTATGATGGTGAGCCAATTATTACCTGGTTGCTCCGATGCTGGGATAATGGGGCAGATAGCACAGAATTGGATGGTAGAGAAGCCAGACAGTTGGGATCCCTGTCCAGAGATGGTGGTATTGATAAGATGCTTCCAAGAAGGTCAAACACTATCAGTCTCTGGAGGCGACTCTTGTCAGCTGTAAAGAGCAGGTATCCCTATAAAGATGATGTTATGAGCCACCTAAGCAAATGGACCACCATAGAAAAAGGTATTAACTACCTTAGAGAACTAGCGGTGCAAGAGATCATTTATAAACACCCTCAGGACATTGTAGATCCTGTAAATCCTGATGAAGTGGAATGCAACCGATCCATGTTCCGGAAGGTTGTGAAGAGTGCTCCACCAACACATACCCATACATTGTCAATATTAGTCTGGGGAGAAGATCCTATGGCACGACCTAGTGTGGGCGAAATGGCTAACTATATGCGACAGTATGAAGATAGTATTTCTTCCCCACTGCAGGCCCGTGTCTTGGCTGTGGAAAAACTGACTAAGGAAAACAAGGACTCGTTTAAACAACTGTCAGACAAACTGTCCAGGATCAAGAATAAACTTGAATCTCTACCTACACAGGCCCGTGTTGCAGCCTTTAGGAGGAAACGCCCTCCTACTGGACCGGCTCAAAGGAAACGGAACACATCACAAGGTATCCTGTGGTTTACCCTGCGTGATTATGGGGAGGACATGAACAGATGGCATGGACAACCTACCAGTACCCTACAGGCGCGAGTACGTGAGTTGCAACCTAATAGAAATACCAGTGAGAATTTTCCTAGGAGGATGGCTGCTCCAGTTACCAATGAGCAGGACCCCAGTCAGGGTAGATGGGCCTCAAATCCCTTTTTTCCAAGAGTGAATAGGGGAAATGAAGGTCCAATCCCCGTGAGCTGCACGAATCCAATCTTTAATTAGAGGGGCCCTGCCTCCAGCCAGGAGGAGGAGAGGGATAACCGGATTTATTGGACTGTGTGGATTCGATGGCCTGGCACATTAGAACCACAAAAGTATCGAGCCCTGGTAGACACTGGTGCACAGTGCACCCTCATGCCATCGAATCATAAAGGGACAGAATCTGTCAGTATTTCGGGAATAACAGGGGGATCTCAAGAGTTATCTGTATTGGAGGCCGAAGTGAGCCTAACTAAAAATGAATGGAAAAAGCACCCCATTGTGACTGGCCCAGATGCTCCATGCATCCTTGGCATAGACTACCTTAAGAAAGGGTATTTTAAGGACCCAAAAGGATATAGATGGGCCTTTGGTGTAGCAGCTGTAGAGACTGAGGACATTAAACAGCTGTCTACCTTGCCTGGCCTCTCAGAGGATCCTTCTGTTGTGGGGTTGCTGAAGGTTGAAGAACAACAGGTACCAATTGCTACTGCCACGGTGCACCGACGACAGTATCGCACCAATCGAGACTCCCTGATCCCCATTCATAAACTGATTAGACAATTAGAAAATCAAGGAGTGATTAGCAAGACTCGCTCACACTTTAATAGTCCTATATGGCCAGTGCAAAAGTCTAATGGAGAATGGAGATTAACTGTGGACTATCGTGGCCTAAATGAAGTTACAGCACCTCTGAGTGCTGCTGTGCCAGACATGCTAGAACTTCAATACGAACTGGAGTCAAAGGCAGCCAAGTGGTACGCCACTATAGACATTGCTAATGCATTTTTCTCTATTCCCTTGGCACCAAAGTGAAGGCCACAGTTTGCTTTTACCTGGAGAGGTATCCAGTACACCTGGAATCGACTGCCCCAGGGGTGGAAACACAGTCCTACTATTTGCCACGGACTGATCCAGACTGCACTAGAAGAGGGTGGAGCTCCAGAACATTTGCAATATATTGATGACATCATTGTATGGGGTGATACAGCAGCAGAAGTTTTTGACAAAGGGGAGAAAATAATTCAAATTCTTCTGCAAGCTGGTTTTGCCATAAAAAGAGGCAAGGTCAAGGGGCCTGCCCGGGAGATCCAGTTTTTAGGGATTAAATGGCAAGATGGGCGTCACCAGATCCCAATAGAGGTGATCAACAAAATAACAGCTATGTCCGCACCAACTAACAAAAAGGAAACACAAGCCTTCTTAGGCGTTGTGGGTTTCTGGAGAATGCATATTCCAGATTACAGCCAGATTGTACGCCCTCTTTATCAGGTGACCAGAAAGAAAAATGATTTTCAGTGGGGCCCTGAACAACAACAGGCTTTTGAACAGATTAAACAAGAAATTGTGCATGCAGTAGCCCTTGGACCAGTCCGTATGGGACAAGATGTTAAAAATGTGCTCTACACCTCAGCTGGGGACAATGGTCCTACCTGGAGCCTCTGGCAGAAAGTGCCAGGGGAGACTCGAGGTCGACCCCTAGGATTTTGGAGTCGAGGATGCAAGGGTTCCGAGGCCAATTACACCCCAACTGAAAAAGAGATACTGGCAGCATATGAAGGAGTTAGAGCTGCCTCAGAGGTAATCGGTACTGAAGCACAGCTTCTCCTGGCACCCCGATTACCAGTACTAGGCTGGATGTTCAAGGGTAAGGTTCCTACTGCTCATCATGCAACTGATGCTACATGGAGTAAATGGATTGCATTAATTACACAGAGGGCTCGAATAGGAAACCCTAATCGCCCAGGAATCTTAGAAGTGATCATGGACTGGCCAGAAGACAAAGACTTCGGAATGCCACCAGAAAAGGAGGTGACACGTGCTGAAGAAGCCCCACCGTATAATGAACTACCAGAGGATGAGAAGCAGTATGTCCTGTTCACCGATGGATCCTGCCGTCTTGTAGGAAAGCATCGGAAGTGGAAAGCTGCTGTATGGAGTCCTATACGACGAGTCACAGAAGCCACAGAAGGACAAGGTGAATCAAGTCAATTCGCAGAGGTAAAAGCCATCCAGCTGGCTCTAGACATTGCTGAACGAGAAAAGTGGCCAAGGCTGTATCTTTATACTGACTCATGGATGGTGGCAAATGCCTTGTGGGGGTGGTTAAAGCAGTGGAAGCGAAGCAACTGGCAGCGCAAAGGGAAACCTATTTGGGCTGCTGAACTGTGGCAAGATATTGCTGCTCGGCTAGAGAAACTAGTCATGAAGGTACGTCATGTAGACTCTCACGTACCTAAAAGTCGGGCAACTGAGGAACATCGAAACAACCAACAAGCAGATCAGGCTGCTAAAGTGTTCCAAATAGATTTGGACTGGGAACATAAAGGTGAACTATTTTTAGCTCGGTGGGCTCATGACACTTCAGGTCATCAGGGAAGAGATGCAACATACAGATGGGCTCGTGACCGAGGGGTGGACTTAACTATGGACTCTATTGCACAGGTTATCCATGATTGTGAAACATGCGCCGCAATTAAGCAAGCCAAACGGTTAAAACCTTTGTGGTATGGGGGGCGGTGGTTGAAATATAAATATGGGGAGGCCTGGCAAATTGACTACATCACACTCCCTCAAACCTGCCAGGGTAAACGTTATGTGCTTACCATGGTGGAGGCGACCACCGGATGGCTGGAAACATACCCTGTGCCCCATGCCACTGCCCGGAACACTATCCTGGGCCTCGAAAAGCAAATCTTGTGGCGACACGGCACACCAGAGAGAATTGAGTCGGACAATGGTACTCATTTCAAAAACAGTCTCATAGATAACTGGGCCAAAGAGCATGGCATCGAATGGGTATATCACATCCCCTATCATGCACCAGCCTCTGGGAAAATTGAACGGTATAATGGGCTGTTAAAAACTACCTTAAAAGCAATGGGGGGTGGAACCTTTAAAAACTGGGATAAGCATTTGGCACAAGCTACCTGGCTAGTTAATACCAGAGGATCTATCAACCGAGCTGGCCCTGCTCAGTCAGACCTTCTACATACAGTAGAAGGAGATAAAGTCCCTGTGGTGCATGAAAGGAATCTGTTGGGAAAAACTGTCTGGGTTCTTCCTGCTACGGGCAAAGGTAAACCCATTCATGGGACTGCTTTTGCTCAAGGACCTGGATGTACTTGGTGGGTGATGCTGCAGGATGGTGGAGTCCGATGTGTCCCTGAAGATGATCTGATCTTGGGTGAGACTACTTAATTCTGAACTGCATGATGTTAATTGCTGCATAATACTAACAGTGTTCATAAGTGTCTTTCAGGTTGAAGCAGTGGTGATGAGATTGGAGCTAGCTGCAAGTGGCGTCCAGTAACCTCCTCGAGACTGACATCTTTAACCTGCAACCCGTGGGCACGAACTGTGACAAAGCTCATACCATCTCTCCTACCCTGGGAGACTCCTAGCCAGATGGAAACCCACAATCCTGAACTAAATGAACTTGATGAACTTTTTTTTTCTGTATAGAGATGAATCATAAACTAATGTTATCTGTATATATTTTAAAATTAAAAGTTAGTGGTGATCTGAGTATGACGTGAATGGTATGGAATAAGGGGTGGAATGTCCTGGTTTGGCCTAAACCAGGCCAATTTTCCTTTCAGTGATTTTTACTTTCAGCTAAGTCTCCTCTAAGTAACTGCACTTTCTGAAACTAACTGCATGTTTGCAGACAGTGTCTGCTTCCAGGACTGATAACGCTCAAAGTTCGTAGCTATTGCTGAGGCACCGGTAGGGATGTTGTGCAGAAAGGCTCTTGCTGTACTTTTTCTTAGAGAAACCAAGGTCACTGCTAAATTCCTCACTGCTTATGAGTGAAGAGCCGAAGGGGGGTCACAGCTGCAGTGGGGAGCAGACAGGGCAGGTGACCCAAAATTGACCAACGAGGGTATTCCATCCCACACACGTCATTCTTGGTATAAAGCGGGGGGATCACGAGGGTCTCGCTCTCTTTCTGCTACGGCCGGTGTCCAAGGAGGACTCCGTCTGTTTTCCTGCTGCCCCCGATCCCGATCCGTGTATCCCTGAATCCAGCTCTTGACCGTCGCTAGGCCCAGCCTGGACCTTCCCGGAGCCTGCCCTGCAGTGCCGGTGGTGACGTGGCTGACTTCAGGGGAGCTCAGTCTTGGTTTTGTATATATATTTGTATATATTTGATTATTTCTATTATTGTTATTATACTCTTTTTCATGATTATAGTTTATTAAAACTGTTTTAACTTTCCAACCTTGAAGCCTCTCTCCCTTTTCCCTTTCCCTTTCCCTTTGGGGGCGGGGGGGAGGGTTAACAGAGAGCATCTGCCATAGGTTTAATAGCCGGCCCAGCTTTAAACCGTGACATATGAAAACATATTTTTAATTTTTCTGTTTTATTAAGGTTGTGCTTCATAGAAGGACTAAGTTCTCTTTCCTTTGAACCCTGCAAAATTTTGTCATTGACATCAAGGAGGCCTGACTAACCATGTGCATGGAAAAATCTTACGTAATTGAAGAGCAGTAAACATAAATGAGGCCATATAAACTACATTTAAAATTTATAGGCTTAAAGAGTTAGAGATCTTTGTTATGAATGTTTTGAACATGCTGTCAGTAAAATGTTCTAATTAATTCCTACCCAAAAGCTGTCAACACTCTTTCTACAATCCTCTTAGATTCCTTTTTTTTTTAACCAGAAAAATTAAAATGCTGAAGTTCATCATCAATCTATTTGATGCACGATTTTAATTATCATTTATTTGCTTAACACTCATTTTTCCATCTTTCTTTGCAGCAGACAATTTGCCAGCTAGAAATGTGAAATCTCAGACGATGGCATACTACAAGTGTCTTCAAAGGTATCTGGTAAAACTTGGCACATTTTAGTGTTTTTAATTTTCCAGGACTCAGAACTTTGTATCCCTGCAGCAGTTGTTAGGAATGGGAAGGCTCGTTTCATTGATTGCACTGTGAGGAGGTTGTTCAGGTTCAGATGGAGCAGAAAGGTTAGCGGAATTTCAGTTAAATGCTTCAGTGGTCTGTGACAAATCTCCAGTCATGTTCTTATCACAGCTGATGAATTTAATTTTTAAAAGTTGTTAAAACTGAGTACATCCTCATACTTTCCAAGGCTGTAGAAGCAACTGAATATACACCAAATGATAATTTAGATAATAGCAATTTCCTTGCTTTTATATGGAAATTACCATCATGTAGAATCAGTCAGTGAAGAATTCTCACATTGTCCAGCCAAAATTTTACGGTCAAGATATTTTTCTTTGTTTTTAATGGATGAAACTCTGCCAATAAACATTTCTGTGTATATTCTGGGCTGTGGTAGCCAAGTCAGATACTTTAAGTGGGTATCATAAAATGAGAAATTAACATATGGAAATAAGGCACCAGCTGTGAAACTATGGACAAGAATGCCTGGTCATTTTTATTTCAAATATTTGCACATTAGTTTTAAATTATCTTTTGCCCATATATTAGCATTATTATTTTTACTGGATTTCAGGAAAAAGCTTTTCATTTGCTAGTATCAGTTTTGCTCTTTTTACCTCTATGCAGCTCTTTTGATTTACAACATCTGGTTCCAATGAGAAAAACTTTTAGAATGCTTCTTTTGGTTTTGTCAGAAATTACGACATGAAAATGAACCTGTTACTAGTCAAAAGTAACTATATTAAAAAATCTGAACCTGATATCTGCAAAAAGCATTTCTGTAGCATTCTTTACTACATATACCCCTCTGAGTAAAAAAAAAAAGCAAACAGGAAGGGCCAAATTTATTTTATTTTATTTTAACAAATATTAAACCCATATTATAGACTATAGCTGCTGACTGCCTGAAGTCATTGCCTGTTCTACTGCCTTCTGTCAGATTTGGGACACGTCACATCTCCACTCTGAAAACTGGGCAAGATATAGGCTTTCTGATTTGCTAGTATTTAACATATCTTCGGGAAAGGATTATTTTAAAATTATTTCAAGTTGTAGGCAAACAAAATACATCAAGCATTTACATTATTTGTCTTTTAAAGTTGAAATAGTTTGATGAAATATGAAATAGTTTTGTTGCTACATTTTAATTAAAAGATACATCAATACAGTGACTTACTGACTAAACAAACAAAAATGATTAATTCTAGTACATGGAACAGAGCCATTTTGGTTCTGAGGTTCATTTTTATATGACTGAGTGTCACGGTTTAAAGCTGGGCCAGCTATTAAACCTGTGGCAGCTGCTCTCTGTTAACCATCCCCCCCCCCAAAGGGAAAGGGAAAAGGGAGAGAGACTTACGGGTTGGAAAGTTAAAACAGTTTTAATAAACTATAATAATGAAAAAGAGTATAATAATAATATTGGAATAATCAAATATATACAAATATATACAAAACCAAGATCGAGCTCCCCCGATGTTGGCCACATCACCACCAGCACTGCCGGGCAGGCTCCGGGAAGGCCCAGGCTGGGCCCAGTGACGGTCGAGAACTGGATTCAGGGATGCACAGATCGGGATCGGGGGCAGCAGGAAAACAGACAGAGTCCTCCTTGGACACTGGCCAAAGGCTCAAGCTACAGAAGCAGCCTGAAGCCTCAGAAGCAGCCCGAAGCCTCAGAAGCAGCCCAAGCAAGCAGAGGCCCCCAAAATACAGCAGGGCCAAGACCCTCGTGATCCCCCTGCTGTATACTGAGAATGACGTGTGTGGGATGGAATACCTTAGCTGATCAATTTTGGGTCACCTGCCCTGTCCGCTCCTCCCTGCAGGTGTGACCCCCCTTCGGCTCTTCACTCGTAAGCAGTGAGGAATTTAGCAATGACCTTGATTTCTCTAAGAATAAGTACAGCAAGAGCATTTCTGCACAACATCCCTACCGGTGCCTCAGTGATAACTACAAACTTCGAGCGTTATCAGTCCTGGAAGCAGACACTGTCTGCAAAACATGCAGTTAGTTTCAGAAAGTGCAGTTACTTAGAAGAGACTTAGCTGAAAGTGAAAATCACTGAAAGGAAAATTGGCCTGGTTTAGGCCAAACCAGGACACTGAGGTATGAAAATGAACAAATCATTGGATGCAAACAAGTTTATAAAATCCGTAATTGTTTGAAAACACTATACATGGTGGGTTTTCTTGCATTTATTAAATATTTTCACCCAGATCTTGTTCTGGCTGTAACTTTCATCCCCAAGGGACTGAATTTTCAAATTCTTTAAATATCCAACCAGAATATGTGTTATAAAGTGGATTTGAATTTAGTAGTGAGGAGAGAGTTTAAGTACAATGTAAATCACAAAAGTATTTCACTATTCCCATAGCACCTCTGAAAGGAAATCAACAGTACTTTGTGTTGTGAGCTTTGTGAAGCGTTTTGTGTTTGTTTAAATGCCAGCAGTAAGTAGGTCATTACGGGAGGATTCTATCAGTTTTAAGATCATCTCAAAGCTTTATGTACAATTACAAAAGGTAGAAAATCTATAGAGCTTCTGTATGATTAATCAGGACCAATTAAAGAGCATTTATCTTTAACGTCCTACCAACAAAGTGCAAGCTTCTAGCTATGCAAAGACTTGAGCACACCTCTGAAATCAATGTGACCAAACATGAAGGGAGGTTCAGAGCTGACATTTCCTGTCTGTAAGCTCCTTTAACATTAATGTAACTATGACAAGATTATAGAAAGTAGTGATCTCCCTGGACTGTTTAACAATATGTTCTAAGTTCTCACCTGATGAGGAATTAAAATGGCAATTGAAGATTTGCTATCCAAAGTATTCTTGTCTTTTTTAGCCTCTCACTACTTTCAATGATACCCATCCTTGGTTATGTACTAAGAGGTGTGACTAAAACTTAACACCAGTCTTTGTCTGTGTAGCCCTGCATATTAGAATATAATGCAAACAAAACTCTGTTGACTGATCTAAGGAGAAGTGTCTGCTTGTCTGTAATGCTTACTTCTATGTAATATTAGTCATGGCTAAAATGTTAAAAATTCTTTCATTTCTAATAACATTGACAACACTGTGTTTTTTTAACCTCAGAAAACGTTAATTTTGAAAGAATATTTTTAGTGTTGCCATAGAAGACAATATATGATGGGAATGTTATTTACTGCATTTTATACAACATTGTGTTCTATGAGGTGTGATGAGCTATCATGAAGACTTTGCACTGGATTCTGGCATTGCATTATTGATGGCAAATCAATAAAAAAAACACCAAAATATTCAGTTGACTAAGCAACTGATATTTTACAAAAGTTCAAACATATATTTGTTACAACTGCCATTAGTCTTCCATGAGATTAAAAAATTTAGAGACTGAGACCAAACTAGAACAAAATAGAACTTCATCACACTTCATAAATAGACATAAATCAAATTTTTAAAGAGCAACATGGGAAGTGTTCTGTGATTATGTAGCACCACAAAATGCAAGATCTGGAGAGTTAATGGGAACGTGGAAAAAATAGGAAAAAAATATTGGATGCAAACTAAAAAGAAAATCTTCAGTAATGCAAAAAATGTGCCTTTGCCTTTGATGATGTGACTCTTGGACCAGGTAAGATGAAAAGGAAGAAGGAGCTGATGCCGTTAACTGACTACAATTCCATGATGTGCTAAAAAGAACTTTGAGTGAGATGGGTGGCACTTTATAGGAAAAATTTTTACTGAAAAATGCAAATTTAGTCTAATCAAAGCACATCCTAAGCAGCTTAATTTAACGTAAAACAGATATTCCTGAATGGGAGGGATAATATCAGAGCAGCCTGGTTTGTTAGACACTTGCCTGAGAGGAGGGGAATCTGGATTCCTCTTCCTGATTCAAGGATTATTTAGGAAAGCAGTGATTAGATGTCAAAGCACTCCAGTTCTTTCTTTTCATTGAAAGTTCCAGGAAATTATTCATTTGATCCAAAAGTTTGACTTAAGTCAGCTGTAATTTTTTAGTTGTTTGCTTTTTTAGTTTTTGCCAAACATTTTGTAAATAATCTTAACAATAAACTTTATTTCTTTGCAAATTTCTTCAGTTCTTTTCTTTATATACACTAATGATGATTAAAGGACAAAGCTGGCCTGGAAATTTTCAGTAATGTCTCTAAACAAACTTTAATTTTGCATTTAAACTGTGGATTTCCTAGCTGAAGCAATATTTTCTGTACTAAAAAATGAGTTTAGAAAAGTAGCAGAAAATATTTGAGAAACATATTCAAAAGAAAAACAAAAACATACAGACTGAGACAAGAGATGGGAAAGATAGTACTTAACACTATAAACTCAATCTGTCATGACGGTAATTCGTTGGTTATGGTGTTTTTTTCCCTAGGAAAATCTTCTCCGAACAAAAAAGTAAGTTAATTTCTAATTATTCAAATTCATGTAGGTTTCCAGGAAGCTGAGTTGGAACAGTCAAAATATTTAGTAAGAATTTTAATATAGAGGGAATGTGAAATATGTGATTTGAACAGATTTTCTTTCACAAATAATGTCTGATATATAATCAGAAGACAACCTTTTGAAAATGAAAATAAGCTAAATCTTTTAAAATTAAACAAAACCTCCCCAAACATTTTCTTACTTATTCTTAAGGAACAGACAAAATATGTGGGGGTAAGCTAATACATATTACAGAAGTAATGTAGGCTTACCAATTCACTATCATTTTATTCTTAAAATTCTGCTTAGAATTTGACAATACCATCAAGTACTGAATCACAAAGGGGTAAAAAACGTGAATTCTGTAGCCTTATTTTCCTAAAATATGCAGACAACTTTTTGCATGCTTGAACACAAGTGAAAACATGTGTCTGCTTTTCTTTGTGGCAGCAAAGTAACTCAGGCTATAAAAAGGATTAGTAACATCTTATTTTTCTGTATTTCCTGTGAATCTCATAGGTTTCTCCACAAGTATTCAGCAATGCAGAGATGTGATCAAAATGATCTTTGTCTGCTGAGAGCATTTAATGTAAATTTGGTAGATAATTAATGTCTGTATTCATTTGAATTATTTTTTTTGAATTATAACACTAAAGCTGGAAAGACGTTTTTAAAAAAGCCATAAGAACCCAGCTTAAAGTACAATGAAATTTTCTACAGCAGGAGATAAGAAATAATTTTTCTATTCAATAGTATCAAGTTGTTAAAGGTGTAATTTTGCTGTTTTCTTAAATTGGGTCCTGAACATGGCTATTAAATCATGTCTTCCTCATATGTAAAGACAAATTGCACTTGCCACCCCACTTCCTCCGTTTCCACATTTCTAAGATTGCAGAAGTAATAATAATAATATAAACTCTGAATAAGGAAATTCACTTTTGTGTAAAAAATATACAGCTTTTGCAACACTTATAACCCCATCAGTAATATTTTAGAAGATATTTACATTACCCAATGAAGCAGACTGGCATGCAAAGGGGTTTCTGAAAGTTTCTGTATTGGTTAGGTATATTGAATATCCTACCTGCTATCTAACTTGCATCAGTAGTTACCTAAATATCTTTGAAAGTCTGTCCCAATTCCTTTACAGACCTGAATTCTCTGCATGACTTTAAATGAAAACTAATGCATTTCTCTGGTGGTAGCTGTTCCCAGAGAAGTTATTTTCATTTAAATGAATAAAATGGAAAACATATTCATTAGTAATAAAACAACAGTTAGTATCTTTCCAGATTTCAAAGTTCAGATGTCAGCAAAGCGTATGTTTAAATTGAGTTGACTTTAACAAAGTTCCTTCTCTCTTAAAGCTCTTCTGCATATATGTGAGTGGCATTTACGTTATCAGTGAATAGATTGCTACCCACTGCAGATACTGCAGCCATCTCAACAAGTATTTTCCTGGCTAAAGCTTTTGACATACATAACATGTATGTCATGCAAAGGTGTTTAGGGCTCTGGTCTACAGGCAGGGGTTGCAAAGTCATCTTAGAAAAAAAATGTACAAAGAAATTCTCTATCTTGCTAGGGATTACTTGCACTGTTAGCTTATATTTACCATTAAATCAGCTTCTGTAATGCTTGTTCCAATGACTCAATGTATCATTTGGACAGAGCTCCCAGTAGCATGCTAAATATACCCAGCTCTTCAATAGGACTTTCTTCTGAAATTTATTGTTCATCCAGCCAGTGCTGTAACAAATTGCCAGCAGTGAGAACAGCATGTGTTACTAGAAGGTTAGCTAGTCTTCTAATTCAGCCTCTGCACTATGGATAATACTGGCAAAGTGTGTTAAGGTCAAACGCCTTTCTTAAAACCATATTTAAAAATGTTTGCTATGATGCAGGTCTTTAAGGCATAGCTATAGATTTGTGCACTTAGAGCTAGGCAGCATGTTAGCAACACAGGAACCAAAGCGGCAAGATAAGTACTACAGCATAAAATGGCTGTTAAAACAAGAATGGGAAGTCTTTTCTGTTCTCTGTGTTTAGTATAAATCTGGTGTGACATTCATATTTGTGCTTTGAAAGAGTTTGACTAAATCCCTTAACATTTAAATGTGTGTGATTTATTTATAAAGAAATGGAGGGTACTATTGTTGTTAATCGCCCTTTCTGTTTTCACTGGAGGCAGATTCATTTGTAAATAGGACCATTATGGCTTATTTCTGTAGCTGGCACTGCAGAAAGGTAGTCTCATAAAGATCCAGGACACTATGCAAAGGCAGAAATACTAAAGTCAGTGGTCATCACAAGTGTCTGAATCTCTTCACATACAGAAATGGTTGGGCACTTGTGGCTGGTGGTGTTTTCTTTTTCTTACATATAATGTCTGTCTTATCCAGGAGATGCTTACTGATCACCCTTTGCTACATCTCGGTTTTCTTTTGTTAAATTTCATGTCTGTCTCTGCCAATAAGGTAAATTAAGTTCTTACTTTTTTTTGTTTCTTGAAGAAAACTTCAGGATTTGATCTGTCCTTCCTGATCCAACATTAACTAAAATCAAAGTAAAAGCTCCTTGTATTTTAAGAAGAAACAAATCAAGCCCACAGTGTTCAAAACTCATGTTTCATTCATATGTAAAAATAGGAAAAAAAGACAATAGTAACGTATGAAATAGTATGTATTATGTCACTTAAGGATTTTTGTTACTGTTAAAATTCTGAATTTCTTACAATTCCTTCAAAGATAATTTTAACGTTCATTATACGTCCTACAAAAGGAATATTGAACGGTGTGTTTCCAGCCACTAGATCATGAGCAACTATCACAAAATAGCTTGCTTCTGTCAGAGACTGTAAGACTCAAGTTCTCATTTGTGAAGTCCTGTATACATCTATAACACCAAGGATTTAAATGCTGCAACATCTGTGGGAAAGATATGAATTACTGGAAAATGTCCTTCTAAGCACATGTGAGAGAATAAAAACCACATTGTTCTCTTTTTCATGTGGAATAACTGTGTAGCTCAGTTGAACACTAAATAGGCATATGTGTGCAACAGTTAACAATACAACACAGTTATGCTGTCAGAGGCAAGTTCAGCCCTCTCAGAGGGCCTGAATGTAGCTGATTCTTTGTATAAACTTTTCATGGTTTACAGGCATAATGTGCACAAACAAGTATTTGCCGCGTCCAGTACACTGTTGATACGAGTGGTGCTAGAGTAAAAACTCCTCATTTGAAAGGATAAATACTGTTGTATCTATTTTGTTCTTTATAGTCAGGAAAGAGTCTGGTCTGCCCCTAGTCCAAGCTGATGGATAAGGTACATGGTTGTGACTGACAAAGAAGCTTGCTGAGTGCTACTGGGCTGCCACCAGCCCTGTGCAATCACCTTTTAGGGTGACCAGAAATTTGTGGGTTGATCTAGTCTACATCAGCTGAGAAGTCATTGCAGAATTCAGCCAATATAATAAAGTTGTAAGAAAACTTAACTTCTAGATGCCCAAATTCAATCTCCCGTTATTATTTTGTGTGTATGTGATATTTCATATTTTTAAATATTTGTAAAGTCCCATAGAAGTAGAAAGAATCAAGTTTAGACTGGCATATGTGGATAAACAGTGTAACAGAATTGATTCTTATACCTATGCACATGTCATTAGGTAGCAGGACAGTGGCCTTTGCAAAGTATGATGAGATTGACTAAACAATTACATATTTTTATTGTAACATAACCAGCTCAAATAGAATTGCAGCCAGAATCAGGTACTAAGTGCATTCTGTACCCCATTCTCCAAAATGTTGCTTTTGACAACTGTACTGCTTCTTTAGATAACTGTACTGCTTCTTTAGATAACTGTACTACTTCTTTAGATAATGATGATTTAGCTATTGGTCTTTGACTTTTGCTGTTATTGTAACCATATGAAAATCATAAGGACTTCATTTATTTTATAGCAGTACAGAATAGACGGAAGACTTCACAACTTTCTGACATGTAATTGTGAATTTGTAAGGAATGCATTCATCAGGAGACCACCATTTTCTTATTTTCTTCTGTGAAGCTTGCAGGATCACAGCCATCATACAATTTTTTGTGAGATTTTCCTGACTTTTAAGTTCTTCACAGGTTCAGATTCTGTAAAGCTGTGAATCATCTTTTCACCACTTTCTAGAAGTTTAGGATTTTATTTGTAACTCTCCTTTTCAAGTTGCAATTTGTCCCTGCCTACTCTGTGTTATAAAAGCTGACATTATCAGAGCCTAAGGTTGTATGATTGCAGGCAGCAGCTGTTTTATACTGAAGTCTGAAAGCAAAGATGCCTTTAGATCTTATATTGCCTCATATGTGACCAGGGATAAGGTATTTTTAGGGGGGATTTGCATTAATAAAAATTAAAGCTTTAGGATTTCACTTCAAAGGGAAATGTCAATGAAAGCATATCCTCTCTTAGTTGCATTGGTAGCAGAATATTAACATCACTAATGTAAAAGTTTATATAGCTAGAGGCTGCAGCCTCTCTCTCAGTAGAAAGAAAGTAATTCTTAGACCACGTCAGAAGACTGCAGTATTTAAAATACGAAGATAAAGAAATGAGGTGTGTCTTTTTTTTCAGGAGTAGTAAGCATGCAGAGCACATTCCTTTTCAAATTGAAATATCTATTATTAAAAAAGTTAATTTTTAATGTATGAATTCTAGACAGGCATTGACATAGAAATAAATATATTAGTCATTATGTGCTAGCTTTTGCACCTTTACTGGTGCTAAATATTATTTTATGCTACAAATACAGTCACTGATTTCAGCAAAACAACTCCGCAGTGTAAGTTGCTGCTTGAGGGACAGAAAAATCTGTGTGAAATATAACTTATCAAATACAATTGCACAGTAAAAGGGATTATTTAATTGATAGTAGTCCATAGAAACATCCAATTTGCAAATAGTGAAGAGATTTTGAATGCTGAAAGTCCTTTTTAGTTGAAAGGAGGAAAAATGGATTGCAAGTTTTTTGGAACGAAGCACAGGGAGAAGATGTGTGCATTTTTTTTCTTACTGTCTCAAATAATTAAGACATTTTAATTCTTTTATTGTAAGTAATGTAAGCAAATATAAATTCACTTACTCAATGGGAAGTTCAGTAACATAAATCCTCAGCCAGGCATTGCTCAAACATCTAAAGCATTCATCAGTCTTCCCAAATCTTGAAAATTATTATTAAAAAGTCTGGTGTTTTAAGAGTATCATCTTGAGATCTTGTATGGGAGCTGGAGCATTTCATCTTTCCTCTTACCTTAAACAGGAATGCTAGCAATTTAGCCTTGAATACAGTCTCAGATTATTAGCTATTACCTTTGTCTAGTTTAGTACTCAATGAATATTCCAGGTGCATTAGTGTACTTGTGAGTGAGGTTAACATTGTCAGCACAATAGGAGAATATTGTTTAATTGTTTGGTCTTGTTGAAGTTGTGAAAAAAATACATGGTCTAGGAATCCAAAAAGGAACTTTTTCTGAAGTAGTATAAAACTGTTGCTCACTCTCTCTAGATTCCTACTTCTCTAGTTTCATCATCAGTCTGCATCAAGCAGGCAGAATAAAGATATCAATTTCTCTTGAACTTCCATAAATCCCATAAGAAGAAACTGCAAGTTGGCAGGCTAACCCTCTGACCTGTAGAAAGCACCGTTTTCCAAAAGACTTTATACGTGAAGCTTTCTAGCTTTTCAAGTGGCTTTAAAGAATCACTCCTACAGTTATATTTAAATGAACCAGAAGATGCTGTTGCTTGATTGTATCTCTTTCTTTTACAATATCTAATGGCAAGGCCCAAAAAAAGAATAAAGCCTAAAGAGGATTTTTAGAAGAATTCAGATGCTTGTGTCCAAAGTTAGGATTAAAAGGCCTTGCCCAACAACCATTGAGAAAGATCTACATTTTATTTCCTCTTTATCACCAAAGTTTCCCAGGCTTCTATGGTCTTTTAGACTCCTGTTAGCTTCCAGAATTATTCTTGTGTTGAGTAGCAGAAGTATTACCTAAAGTATGTCACTGTTTAAATATTCCTGTAAACAAGTGCAGAAAGATGACAATGATATATTTGTGATTTCCCTTGCCTTCTTCTATGCAGTGATTTAATCACTCAGCTATTAGGAAAATCTGATTCAGTTCCCTTTCTCCCCTGAGAAGATTTGGTCGAGTAATTACAGAATATGTGCAATATACAAACTGGAGTGAGGAGAGTGACTGACACCCAAGACTCATCACTTCTAGGAAAGATTCCTAACCAGCACGACAGAGATTCAGAGCCCCTTTAGGCACTAGATTTTATTTATTTATTTATTTATTTAATTATTTATTTGTTTGTTTATTTTTGATTTGGCATAACTTCAGCAGGAGAGATCCTGACTTATGAGTAGATTGCTAATATTTTTAACTTATAAAACAATAAAATTTCTCTGACTGATATATTACACCTATTTTATTGTGAATAAAATCTCATTCTTTTTTCATTTCAGAGAGTGTATGTGGGGGATTTGAGTCTTTTGCTTCTGTGTGTATATCTTTCAATGCTCACTCTAGGTGTAATAACTAGGTGTAACAGCTCTAGGTATAACTATGATGGCATAACAACTGCTTCTCAATAAACCCACTCTTCTCAGCGTGGTTCAGCTCTAAGCCATGATCAATGGAGACTGAAGTTTAGGCCTCCCATGTACCTCTCTTTTAATGGTATCAAGTTGAAGGAATAAATTCACAAACACTGGAGAGTTTGAATGTGCTTGTTCCACAAGTAAAATACAGTAAATTTCATGTATCCAATTGTGGATGTAGAATGAGTTTATTGATCCGACAGCCTGCATTCCACTTAATCCCAAATTTATAGGGCAATGCTTTTTAGAGTTATACATAGAGAGGATTTGATGTTACACGTTTGAACTACTGTACTGTTGTTACTGATGGAGAAATTGTAATTGGGAAAAATCTGAGCTGCAATTTTCTCAATTACACATGCAGGAATTATTAACATATTTCAGGCCAATACACAAAGTCTGAAGTAGAGCTCATTATAAAAAAAAGTCAGTGAAGGCTTTATTTTTGCTACCCCATTAAAGAAAATTGTGATTTATCAAAACTGAACTTTCCAATTCCATTTACAGTTTTTTCATACTCCCTTTTCCATTGCCTTGAATGCTTTGATGCTATATATTCATGTTGTTTGACAAGCACTTCTCTTTATTAAATTTTTCAAAAACAAACCTTTTCATTTTCTTTGTGATTCAGAAACAAATATAATTTAAAGATTAGGATTCTTTCAAAATTTGCCATTCCATTCAAATTTGCTTTCAATTTGTAAATAATCTAAAGTAATGCGCCAAAGAAATAGCATATATTGAAAATCTCACCGAACATCATTATCAGCCAGAACATTTCAAGTCTGTCTTTTGAGATCATTCTTGATGTCTACAAATGTATCACTTATGTCTTAATTATGCATCAAACGGCTTGGATGCCAATTTTCAGATTACAGGTAAATTGCAAATATCTTTGACAATTCGGTGCATATGAATGGATACATGATAATGTTTCTGTTCCTCAGCTACATGACGTTATTTTTAACTAACAGGTAATAATAGAATGCTAATATGAATTCATGACACTTTAAAAATTACTGATATTTTCATGAATGCTAGCAGCTGTTGAAATATTCCTAATTACAAATATCACTTATCAAGAGTAGCATATTGAAGTCAAGTGGTTTGTATGCAAGCACATTTGCAAAGCTGTTATGTTCTTTTTTTTTTCTCTTCACTCTTGAGCTAGGTTTACTTTTTCTTAATACATATAATACTGGACTTGAAATAGTTTAAACTGAAGCTAATATGCAGTAATTTAATAAAATATATCTTTATTCAAGAGATTCAGAAGAGCAAGGAAGCTGTAGAATTAAACTTTTGCCTTACTGAATTAGATATATTGTCTGTCACAGCAGGTATGTCATGTATTATATGGGAGATACTGGATCAAATAAATTACCTACTACATCAAATAAATCATCTGGTAAAACATACTATATTAATATTAAATCAAATATGTTTAAGAATTCTGCAGCCTATAGGTAGTTAGAAAGGTATTCTTTTCTAAGTCTTTATTTAAATTCAGTTCACTAAACATGCAAGGTGTGCACTATCAGGTAAAAGGCAGAAATATTCCTTTGACTGCTTTCTTTTTCTTTCCTATATTAGACTGCTTTATCAACTCCAATACTGAAATAGCAGGATGGTGGTATACTTAGTACTAGCAAGATTTCTTACACTTTTTAATTGTGGATGAAGAGGCTTTGTTAATGAGGAATGTTATAACACAAATATTTATATGATGACTATGATATGGATCATTGCCATGCCTGTTTATTATAACTCTTAATAAAAGGCAGCTTCCTACTACATATGTGTGGAAGTCTGCTTTTTACTGTCACTGACTATTTTCTTACTTTAAGCTTCATAATATCTGCTTAGAATTTATGCTGTTACACAACACAATGGCCAAATTTTAACAGTCCCAGTCTTTTGCTGTGATGTGTTTCAAAATTTGTTTTCATTTGCTTGTTCATTTAAAAAAAGGACTTTTGTATTTTTTGTCTTTCTTTTGTTTAACCTTTGGATAAGCTACCATCTTTTCTGGACTTTGATCTTCAAGAAACTCACGTATTATGTATATGGAAGCCATTTAGTCATTATATAGCTATTTAGCAATAGCTTTTACTGGGCATTCTGGTCTAATTATGACACAGTCCACAGTGCTGTGTCTACTTATATTAACGGAGCATTTGCACCTGGTTCATCCTCTGCTATATAAAATGAGTTTTTAATGGCTCTCAGAACAAGTGTGCCATTGAAATCTGAGCATATAGTAGTCCTGAGAAGACTGGACTGGGATTGAGAGAAAAGTCCACTTGGCTGGTTTCCCCACCTTTTTTTCATCCATTAGCAGCCAGCTTTCTTCCCATTTCATAGAATCATAGAATTATAAAATAGCTTGGGTTGGAAGGGACCTTAAAGATCATCTAGTTCCAACCCTCCTGCCATGGGCAGGGACACCTTTTCCCTAGACTAGGTTGCTCAAAGCCCCATCCAACCTGGCCTTGAACAATTCCAGGGAGGGGGCATCCACAAGTTCTCTGGGCAACTTCTCCCAGTTTTGTGTCATCAGCAAACTTAATGAGGATACACTCTGTCCCTTCATCCAGGTCATTGACGCATAAGTTAAACAGGTCTGGACCGAGTACTGACCCCTGGGGAACACCACTAGCTACAGGCCTCCAACTAGACTCAGCACAACTGATCACAACCCTCTGATCTCTGCCATTCAGCTGGTTCTTAATCCACCTCACTGTCCACTCATCTAACCCACACTTCCTGAGCTTACCTATGAGGCTGTTATGGTAGACAGTGCCAAAAGCCTTGCTGAAGTCAAGGTATACAACACCCACTGCTCTCCTCTCATCTATCCAGCCAGCCATGTCATCACAGAAGGCCGTCAGATTGGTCAAGCATGATTTCCCCTTGGTGAATCCATGTTGACTACTCCTGATAAGCCCAGGGTAGTGAGCTTGCTGTGCGCCCTCCTCCTCCTTCAAGGATCTTGAACTCTACCATTTCATGGTCACTGCAGCCAAGGCTGCCCTTGAGCTTCACATTCCCCACCAGCCCCTCTTTGTTGCTGAGAACAAGGTCCAGCATGGCACATCTCCTCGTTGACTCCTCTATCACTTGGAGAAGGAAGTTATCATCAACACATTCCAGGAACCTCCTGGATTGCTTATGCCCTGCTGTTTTGTCCCTCCAACAATATCGGGGTGGTTGAAGTCCCCCATGAAGACCAGGGCTTGTGAATGTGAGGCTACACCTACCTGTATGTAGACGGCCTCATCTGCTCGATCTTCCTGGTTGGGTGGCCTGTAGCAGACCCCACTCTAATGTCACCTGTCCTTGCCCTCCCTTTAATCCTGACCCATAAGCTCTCAGTTGGCTCCTCATCCATCTCCAGGCGGAGCTCCATGCACTCCAGCTGGTCATTGACATAGAGGGCAACTCCTGGCTGTGGCACCAGTCCTGTAACCATTTGTTTATTCGCCCAGTTCGCCTGGACCTTCACTTTGACTGGGAGGATTGATGAAAAAACTACCTGTACTCCAAAGTCCTTTACCACTGCTCCCAGGGCTCTGTAATCCTTCTTGGTACTCCAAATTTAACTTCAGTACGCCAATTTCAACTTAGGTATGGATGTTAGCTTAGTCAATGGAGTTCCAGTGGGGCTTTGTTCTATCAAGTTTATCATCCCACATAAGTCAGGTGTAACATCTCCAGCGATTTCAAGATTTAACTTTGTACAAACTGATTTCTTGATAAACATAATATGACCATGTGAGGAGAAATGACAGAACTGTGCAAATGAAATTTAAAATGTGGATTTTAAAAATAATCCAATGCTGCAGTTTATATTATTTTGCTACAGAGAGCACAAGGCAATACAGAGGTATATTTGGAACAAAATGACTGCTGAAAGAAAGGGAAAAAAGTGTTTCTCAAGAAGATGTTTGTAAAATTATGTTTTCTTTTCATTTCTGCTTGTCCTTTACTTGACTTCAAATACATTACAGTTAGTGATGTACAAAATCTTCATCCTGAAAATCTACCTAGGTAAACGGTAGGCAGTTTCTGTCATTAAGGGATGACAAGATATCTGCCATGTTATACAGCACACCTAATATGATTCAATTTGGTAATCGAGAAAAAGAATTGCATAGTTAGATATGTACCCTATTGTTTCTGATTATAATTTTTAAATATCCCAGAGTTTAGAATAAAACAGTTTAGCATCTGTTATTTATTTATTTGTGCTTTACCACCACATCCTCATATCCTAACTGTCATGGTGCTGGCACAGAACCATTTGGTTAAAGGGAGTTGACGTGTACATACGAAAACAGAAACAGTATTCTAATATGTAACATTTTTAGATGTTTATCACATTTATAGATTTTTGTCTTGCTAAAAAGTTACATAAAAGTATCTTAAGATAAATTTAAATAAACTCCGTGACTTTTTTCAGTGAATATCCTTTGATGGAAATGAAAATTTTATAATTCAGACTGTGATATTGTAATTTTTTCTACAATCATAGGAAGTTTTGAAGATACAGTGGGGTAACTTACTCATGGCATTTCTCGGTGAGGTGAATCCTTTTCTTCTCCTACATGAATCAGAGGCAAAAGAGAACCTCTGTATTGGTACTGAAGTCAGTGAGACCCCTCTGGCACAAGAAGAGCCCAGAAAAGCCTCACTGTCAAGCTGCCAGACGTAAGCAGAAAAATTAGCAGCCTGACTCACACATGATCTTTCTGTGGTATGTCAAGGAGGATCACTTAACTGGGATCTGTACAGACATCTCAAGTTTGGAGGAAGGGGAAGAGCCCCTTTAAAAGCGCAGTTGAACATAAATTATGGGAGCAAGCTTTGTAGTAGTTGCTGCTCTTAGTGAAGTACCAGGTGCCAGAAGCAAGTAGGGCCTCCAACAGCACTTCCAGCATCTATACGTATAGGACTGCTGCTGCCCAATTTAGGGAGGAAGATCTGGCTTCTGAATGACATCTTCAGGTTATTTAATACTAGCATATGATAGGACAGGTAACTGAAGGGTTTTCAAGGTCAGTTCTGCATTAACCAGGATGCCTTTATCAGCTATATTCAACATATGGCACTGCTTTGTCTTTCAGATGATTGATAGACTCTGTTTTCCTTTCAAACATGAGGCACCTACCCTTGTACAGCATTAGTAAGTAGTTACAACACAACACACTTATCTATACAGCAGCAGTGTTTGTTTTGTCCCTTTCTAGGCTGTCTCTCACAAAGCATCCAAGCAACATAATGAAAACCAAAATACAAACCATTTCATGTCAGACAACAGAACTAACTAGCTTAACATACAGCAGGCAGAACTTGAACAGCAAATGTAAGGCAGTGTCTGACAGATATTATGGCATGTCAACCTCACAAAAACAGGATCAATGTTTTGCTCATGTGAATGGCAAGTTAAATAAAGAATAGCAAAAGCAAAATACATATTTTACAATAACCTTGAGCAGTTTCTTCTCTTGTGGGCAATTTTATTTACTTGTTTGTTTAGAGCTGGTTGGTTCATTTTAGACTAAAATATATTTACAAGTTTTGAGAGACACTGTGAAAAACAAAACATGTATTATTTTATTACCTCCCCTGTAAAATGTAAAACCATACTCCATGAGAAACTGTTCAGCTGAATTATTCTTATGGAGATATATTGCTAATAGCATGTAAGGATATTTCTTCTGTGTCTTAAATAAATTCAAGTGGCAGCAACTTGATTTTTCATTCCCTTCCTCAGTCACTGACACAGACAAATCAGTATCACTTGAATATATTTTCATTTGGATAATGTGGTGGGGAGAGAATGGCTTGATCTCTTAAGACCAATGGATTCAAAGATAATATTGTTTTACTGAAGTAGAAGAACAACATGAAGAGCAATGACTAATCTGAGAATAGAATTTGACAAAAACTTCATGTAAGTCAAATCGTAAGTATGGTTGGTACACACACCATCTCTTTTAGCTCACTGTTAAGCAGGTATTGGCAGGAAACAAACTGGAATCTTTATAAACTGTGAGACAAGAGATTTGTAGCAGGTCAGGGTTTCACTAATTTCAAATGTAATCAATGCCAGGTATAATTAACATATTTCTCGTATTCTTTTAAGGGCACCTCCCTAAAATTATTTTGCAATATTTTGATATTTCAAAATAATAGTGAATATGGCTAACGGCTAACATTCATGGCATGATATGAAAATAAAATCTTATGCTTTTGCATAGAAAATGGGAAATTCATATAATCAAAGAGCATCTGTTTCTGAACTTTCCTGTGCCAGACCACTGATAAAATCAGTAAGTACTTCCTGTCCAAAATTTGAATAATTTCTCTTCAATTTTCCTCCTCAAGTGCAGTTTCATAAGCAGTGGCATACAACAATATCCACATGTACTGACTTCTGTAATCCTGAAAATTATTTGTTGATTGCAGAATGATTAGTCATCATTTCCTTTGTTGTACAGACATTATGGTGATGGCCACAAGGTAAAGCCTGGACTAAAATAGATACAAGAAATAGGCACTACGTGGCAAGCAGATATTTAGCCTCACACACTTGCCAGTTTGCCACAAAGTTTGTGATGCAGTTCTGCTTTTTAGGGCCTGATGCACACTCTCTTTTTTCCCATTTCCTGCAAAAAAAAAAGGGTTTCCACAGACTTCACAATATTTCAAAATTGTTGACTGATGAATAGGAAAAGGAAAATTAGCCAAATAGGAAAAAAAAATGATGCAAAGGTTCTCCTGGATTATAACTTAGAGTCCAACCTACAGAAACTCATTTTGTATCTGGATGAAAGAAGGTCTTCCAGGAATTTATTATCTTCTCTCTAAATTAAGCAGAAGAGAAATTCGACCCTTAGCTTTCAATATTCCAGATGGATGTACTCCCTGCAGTGCTAAAAGTAGAAGGAGGTAAATAACATTGCCACAACCATAGTTTACACATTTGATTCTAATCAAGAGACCCCAAATAATTACTTTGAGGTCAGATTTTTCAAGTGACCCAAAATAAACATTCTCATTTTTATTCTGTGGGGTTTTTTTGTTTGTTTGCTTGTTTTTTAAATTTAACTATCTGAGTTGCAACACCAGCTTTTGGGTGGCTAAATGTTTGTGAGGTGAATACCATCCTAACTAACACATATTTCCCAAAGGTAAATTTGAGAACTACTTCATTAGGTTTTTAAAAGCTTGACTACTTCAGAAACTCCCAGTTTTGAAAAGCAGTTCATATGAAGAAAGGATTTCAATTTTAAGAATTTGATATTTGAAAAAAAACAAAGCAATTTGATATGTCAAAGACAGACATGGATCAGATCTGCAGTGATTATGCTGTAGCTACTTCATTTTCAGTAGCATTATAGAAATTTATATCTCCTGGGTAATTAATCTATAATTTTTCCAACAAATACTCTCTTTCAGTCACGGATAATAGGTGGTGTAATTGCTCTATGATATTAACATAAAAGATGTTGAAAACTTTCTGTATCTTTTGCATCATGAACACTCTTTTAGTAAAGACTTAAAATAAATATTCCTAAATCTGTCAGATCATGTTAGGCACTCCAGTGTACTGGATTTATTATGTGGGTAAATTAATTTACATGCATTTTAATTTGTTTCACTGATATCAATTTTTATAAATATTGGTCTGAAGGATTTAGCATGACACAATGGCTTTATCTGTTATCTTCTTATTATATTCATAGAACTAAATGAAACATCTTTGATGATGAAATATACTCCAGGATTGTGGCACTCGGTATTTTTACTTTAATCAACCCCAGCAGACATATCTTACTATACTAGATCAAATAAATTGCACTTTTGATTTAGTTTGAATCTAGTGAGGCTGAACAAACTACTCTTTTTTTTCCCCCTCACTGTATGGCTGATAATGAGCAAATGGATAACCAGATGGCATAATTTTTGTAAAATTTCCAAGACACATACTGTAGCATATAAAAAGACACATTCATAAAGTGTCCTCTCTTCTGGCACGTATCTCAATTCATTCAAGTAAAAATTGGCACAGAAGCTACTGTTTTTCCACATAACTGTTGACTCTTAAAATGTATAAATGGCAAATCTCAGAATGAGAAAGGGCACCTTTTAACTATAAATGCAACTACTTTTGTCACATTTTTTCTCTGTTTTTCCTAATTGCTTTATAGCAGAAGATTCTTGAGAAGACATAACAAAAATTAAACGCTTCAAGAGGCATAAGTTTACAAATGGACTTTGTTAACTTCAGTCAAAATAAATTAATTCTAAACCAAACACATATTTCCGGAGGAAATTAAGGCTTCCACAGTAAGCCAGTACAAGGCATCTGAATGATTTAAATTCTTCATAAGGGAAGCCTTCAGCAAAGCCTTGTCTACACAGGTGAATCTCTGATTTTGATTATACATCTATCATATACCTCTTGTAGTATAGGAAGAATTTTTTTCTTGGTGTTGGCAAAGGTTGGTTTTTTTTGTGCAGATACCCATGGTCTTCTGTTGTGTTTGTTGCTAAAAAAGATTAATTTATTGGCATCTTTGCCATTTGCACGGCAGATCAGATCTCCTGAACAGGATAGTCTGTCACTGTCCAGATGATGATGGGAGTCTCCCTTGCAAGAGTCTTTGGAACTGTATCTTCAGCTGGATCTGGTGAGAAACCCTGAACTGCCATTCTAGGAATTTTTCATCATTCAGCTGACCCATGGTCTGACATGACCACTTCAGCATATATATGATTTGTTTGCTATTGGTTATCTATGTACAAAAGACTCACTGCCATGTGATAATTTCTGCACCTGTAGGTACAGTTTCCTTGGACTGTTTACAAGTACCTTACCTATGTACATTTTGGTAAAACCTGCATGAAGAGCTGCCTGGGGGTGTCTCCTGGATGGCCAGATTCTCCATCCAGGCTGGTAGTTGAAGCATATATTGAAACACACAGGTTATACCTAACAGTTGGTTTAGACAGAGTACGAGCTGCCTGGAGGAATCTCTGGGACTGAAATTTCCACCTGGAGAGCTCCTCTAAAAATTTGTCAAATGCTTTTCTGTAGCATTCTGGCTGAAGGCAGCTAGCAGTTCAGTCAGTCACCCAAGGTATTAATGACTAAGTATGCTGCACAGGTACACAGGCACAACATATGTTGTCTCATACAATGACCAATAACAACTCAAGGTACCCAGAAGTCCAAGACAGGCCATGTCTAAGGAGTGTGGGTATATGTGTGCGTCTGTACATGTACTGTGACTGTGAAATTTAAATGAGAAGTGAGTAACAGAGAATATTTTATAACCACCTTTCAGACATTTGCAATTTCTACTTAGTTTATATTGGCACTACCAAATGGAGGAGGAGAGGTGAAGTGAAAATACTCCTTTTCCTTGAATTCTCCATTCTTGAACTTCAATCTTCAGCTGATGGTCTCTTCCATATCTAGGTTCCCACATCAGCTGAGCTCCTGTTATCAGATGGTGGTACAAATATCAAGACCTAGAGTTAGAAGAGAGGTATCTCTTTACTTTCTCTGCTTCAGCATCATCTGAGCAGCAGGCTGACACCAGAACCAAGGAACAGCAGGGAGAAAAGGAACTTTTTTATAAGCCAGAGGATTCAATGAGCAGCTGAAAGTCCTATCTCACTGTGACCCACACTGCAAGATTATATCTTCAGGAGAAGCAGTCAGGTAAGCACACTGAATCTGTAATGCAGTCTCTGGCAATAAAATATTGTATGTATGCTGAATTACTAGGTAGAAAGGCTAGAGTAGCTCACTATGAGTATGTTTCAGTGGGGTGCAGAAAGAGGCCTGCTTTTCTGTCCACATTCAAAAGCAGCTGGACAGAAGTCAGTGCCACTGTATGAGCTAGTGTTTCCTGCTCCTTACCTGGGGGATGTGCCTGCAAACACAACTATGTTTCTACACTGGAGCTTCACTGATACAGGCAGGAATCTGGAGGAGGTTATGTCAATCTGCACTTGTCCCTGTACACAAACATTCAGTACACTTATCAGGTGGGATTTAGTTCCTCAATAACACACTTAGATGTAGGAAACTAAGCACCCATGACAGTCACTGGAGATCTAATCAATAGTACCAAGGGAGTTTGGGGAGGTATTCAGCTCACCTGAAAGTAGTCATCTATGTCTGGCCAGCTGCCTTGTTTTCTAGACTCCATAGGCTGCATTGGTTTTATCTCCATTGACTTAGACATCTGCCTCAAAATAGACACCTACTTTTAGGTGGACAGAGCTGGAACAAAATAACACTCATGTTCCTTCATTTTCCAGCAATTTTCTTCAACATTTTTTGAAGACAAAATCATCAGTTTAAGTGTTCAACAATCAATAGTCATCTCTTGTACTATCTAATCATAATAGAGAGTTTTTGAAGCTATATCTACAAAAAAAATTCTGCATTGATTTAGGTGGCTTTCTAATCAAAATCCCCTAGAAGAAATTTAGATATTTGACTAAACACAGAAGAGGACAATTCTGTATCGTTTTCTTCACAAAACATTTTTTTTCAAGTAGAGAAAAACGCTATTCTAAAAATATTTTACCTTCTATTTCAATTGCTGCTGCAATGTGATGCCTTTTCTTTTTCCCAGCAGAGGGTGGGAAAAGAAAATGCTAAGAATTCCTCATAGTCATTTTTCATTTCAACTACAAGCTTTCCATGAATGAAAAAATCTTTTTCTGTATAGAAAGGTCACCACAATCCAGGAGCTATGAACTGTAAAGTCCCGGGTGTATGTAAAGGCTAAAAACATATTTTAAGCTTGCTTGAACTGTCGATAATTATTCTTTAGTTTTTGAACCAATACTATACAGGTCTGATACTCCAAGTCTCTGTGAAAACTACTTTATGATCCAGCATTCTGCTAAATGACAGAGTGGCTTGGTCACATCTATAGAAATAGGAAATCCAGCAGGATGACCAAGGTTTCTTGGAAGTAATGCTCCAAAGACAACCACAGTCTCGGTGTGTGAAAACATATGAAACTTTCTCAACGTAACAAATCTGGTTGGAGCAAGATTTAAGATAATTTAACTTAAACTAGCCTAAGTCTCTACTTACCTCTGTAATATATACTGTTACATTGTTTTGTAGATTTTCTCTGACCTGCCCCATTGTTAATGAGCAATAAAGGGGAAGTTCCCTCCACCAAAGCTAGCTGATTCAGAATGTAATTACCAAACCTATTGGTAGCATATACTGGGAAAAAGAGGATACAACAAGATTCCCCCTTTTTTTTGCCAGTGCCTACAGAAACCTGTTTTCAGATCTGTCAAATTTCAGCATTATGCACAATTCACACTTTTGTATTTCTTTCATACTGCCCAACTTCAGGGTTTGCAGGTAATACTTTTCCAGTTCAGTTACAATCTCTCTCCCATTCCTGACACAGCAGATTGACCTACTGAGAAATTCAATATAATGCAAGGAGCAGGAGCACTGTGTAGAATCTAGGACAGAAGGTAGTCTCCAGAGAGAACCTGTGCTCATGCCATGTCATGATTCATGTTTTCTACCACGTGCCCTGGCCTGTGGGAACCTCCGTATCATGCAGTCTAACCTGTGAATCCCTCTTGTCACATGATCCAATGTGGAGCATCTCTCGCACTTGATCAGAAGGTAAAACAACTGACTGATTTATTATACCCTTTTCTTTTTTAACTTAGCTTGAATTCAGTTTTCTGTACCATCCTCCAATACAAAAGGTACAAAAATTTTCTGCACCCATGGTAACATATTGTCATTTCACTGCACTTGGTTGATCTCTCAGATGCTGAAAACTTTGTTCTACCAGAAAGTAAAACTGCAATGTAATCTTTGAATGTGACTTTCACTTATCTGCTCCTGGTATTGCCAGAACCCAGATTCCCTCTGTGGTAAAACCAGAAGCATTTTAAAAGACTAGTAATTATAGTATTGTAAATATTTTGATTTCATATCTGATGTTCACACTCTTTCCTTAGTAGTTTAATTTACTTTCTGGCTCAGTAAATTGAGGTCATCAAAAGCAGATGGGTTTCCTCATAAACCAGATACCTTTAGGATGCAATCTAACATTGCTTACCTTTCTGTTTGAAAAACTATGTAAACTGAAATTCTCCAGCTTCTTATGGTAGCACATTCTTTCCCCTCTCTGAATCCATTTTGGCTCCTCCTTGAATTCTCTCCATTTTTAAGATAGCTTTTAGTTCTGAATATCAAATGCATCTAGACTCATCTTTCAGTGAGATATAGATGTAATGACAATATGTTACTTCTAGTTGATTGCTATCACATGTGTTTCCAAAGATTCATGTCAGCATGGATATCCGTGACAGCATCCTCAACGACCCATCTTTTATGACAAAGCTTCCACTGTGGATGTTCATTAGCTTGATTCTCTTGAATCCCACAATATCAGACTTCTGGGAGGAATCTGCATATGCCTCAGGACAGTTTTTGGCCTCTGTGGCTGAAGATATAGCCTACAAAAAAAATATGTCTCTGTTACTCTGTCAAGAAAAATCACACCTTGTGGCCTAAGCAATCTAGTGGCCTTGCCTTAGTTTTATCCCCCCTACTTTCTTCCCTTACACTAGGAAGCTGGTCACCCTGGAGATATACAACAAAGAAAGAGAATAGCCATGCTCTTTTAAAGTCCCTGTGCACCCAAAATGTCACTTTGGCTTAGCTCAGATATATATAGTAATAAATGCCATGTATATTTTCTTGCTTCACTGCTCTTCCTGCTCAGCAGGATCCTCTTGGCTCAGGTGGATTTCCCCAGGAGCCCAAGGCCCTGGGTCTCCATACAGGGATGTTTTGCTGGGAGATCTCCCTCTCATGCCTCTGCAAACAGCTTCCTCCTATTGTTCTGCATCAATGTCCCCTTCGCCTTTAGCAAAAAGCCCTTTGTTTACCATAAAACTTCTGTTGTGTTTTATCTTATGATTCATAACTTGGAGGAGTGAAACCAGTCACCAGGTGAACTGTTGCCTACCTCCCCAAAACACCCCCAGAAGGAGTTTTCTTCCTTGAGCTATACAGCAAATGTTAAGTCACAAACATTTTTTCTGGCACTAAAGTCTGGCTTAAGATAACCCTATCATGCTGGGTTAATCATCTTTGCTCTAATAGATTCTTTTAAATCATCACTGTTGCAGTTCACCCCTTATGATAATTGAACTAGTTGCTGAACAGTAAAACTGCACTTTTTTTTTTTTAATTTAAAACAATGCAGTAGGGTGGGTGATTTCAAAATTATTTTTAATTTGTTATAGTTAGAGAAAAACAGGTGACAGTATACACTTATTTGATGTCATGTCTTGGCTAGAAAAGGCTAGGTAGTTATCACAGATTTTTGGTTGTCTACTGTGCCAACACAAATATGCCAGTATAACACATGCACTAGTATCCATTGTTTGTCTATTCCACACTGAAAAGAGACCTTTTTGGAACACAAGGAAAAAATTAATTAAGCTATATTAAACCTATAAACAAGTCACAAGATTTAGCAAAAGTAATGTAGAAATCTCCCACTGTCCAGTTAATGTTTCCTGACTGCCTGAACCTACCCAACCAAGGAATGTTATATTTTTGTGTCTCCTAATTGTATCCTGTAGCACAAATGCTAAAATAATTTTGAATGTTAAAATAATTCTGAATGAGCAAAGGTTTCAAAGGATTCATGCCAGTCTGTTTGCGTGATGAGGAGTTAACTAATTTCTAATAATGACTTGGATATCAGTATGGCATGGCTGAATTTATTTTCCCCATTTCTGAGGACAGCATTCATGTCTGTCCTCCATCTGCTGTTCACTATGTGTAACTAATTTCATGCTAAAGACAAGAATTACTCAACTGGAACATCCGTAGTTTACAATAGTGGGACTAGCAAAGTTTTGGATGATCATACATTCAGTTTTGATTTTTAATTTGATTGTTAATTGAAAACATTGTGTATTCTTTGCAGACCTGTGCTATTGTTATCCTTTACTTTCAAATTTTATGACGTTTCTCTGCTAAGACCTGAAGTATTTTCACAAAAAGGAAAACCAACAAGGTAGTTTGAGTTGAGCAAAATTATATTATCTCCCCTGTTGTTTACACAGACCTAAATGGGCTTTGGTTAAATATCCTAGTACTGAGCAATCATTTGTATTTGATTTAGTTTGCATTTGATTTGGTTTGCATTCAGAATATAAAGGTGTTTTAGGTGTCCTGTATTTGGATAAATTATACCAGATTGTCTCAGTTTTACTTGTTCCTACACAATAAAAGTTTTACCTACCTTATCTGCTCATAATGATCCCTTTGGCTACGTACACCCATGCAGGGAATGATCATATCTGGAGCGTGAAGATTTTATCTTGGCCAGGAAAGGGTTCTACCTTCTCAATGTAACAACATAGTGCGGAGATCAAATCAGACCTTTAAACATTCATCAACAATTTTCACTTGATAGAACTCTGTTTATGCTTGTTTAAGTAAATTTATAGCATAAGTACTGCTATCAGGTGCAGGGGATCCGTTCTCCATACAAGCTCAGCTATTATATACAAATATATATCTACTGTACTACTTTTCTTGGTACAATGAACAGTTATTTTTCAACACATTTCTTTTTAAGAATGTATTTCTTAGACAACCTTCATAATTCCAAGGTGCTAGGCAGATTTTACCTAGCCCAGCATACACTAAAATATCCATTAGCATATGTTGGCTGAGATTTTTAAAACTGCTAGTTAAATCAAAGAAAGAAATTCAATCTGGATTTTTTTCCATACAGTAGTAAAAATATTTTCAGTGATATTTTTAAAAATAATTATCAAGTGTGTTAAACCTAAGCAATACTTACACCACAGCTTGAAATTCATTAACAGTGTTTACATATTTATGCTCATGACATTTAATTTTAATATTAAATACTAATCTGACTTTGACCTTCTTGATTTCTAGGAGATAAATATATGAGTCAGTAATCTCATTTCTTTAGGCTTCTTCTCTTCATCTCAGTGTAAATTTTATATTACACACAGTCTCATTTGGATAGATGTTAAAAGAACAACTATGAAAATAAATTTGTAGATACTGGTAGCAAAAATGTTAGATTCTTATACAACAAACTGCTGAACATTTTACTTGAGGATGTTGTTCAAGTGCAAGTACTGTGTGCAGGAGTAAGTTAACTTCTGACTGAAAGGACAAAGATACTGCTTCCGCCATAAGCAAGTTGTGCATTCAGGACAAGGTTTTTCATATCATCCCTGCAGAATCTTATTCTAGTGCATCAGAGTCCAATACTGGGCTGTGTCAGTAGTAACACCTCCATTCTTACTACAAAAGAGACAAAAAAAATTTTTTTGAAATCACTTATAGACCAGCCAGAGACAGTTTCTTATACCATGAAGAGTATTTCTTGGTTTTGTGATACCATGGGGCAATTTTAAGGCTCGAAGTTTCTTTGTAAGTGTTCTTTCCCATACTCATTCCTTCTCTCTCCCTCTCTCATGTAACCTGTTTTTGGGGGGGTTAAGTTTCTGACTAAATTCCATGAAGTAGAGCTTTTGCTTTTTAAAGATGTTTCATAAAGCCATATGTAAACCTTCAGTGTAACTTTGCAAATCATTATGCTGTAACTAAACAGTGCTCCTTTTACAAGACAGTATGTGCTGCCCTGGTTAAATTCCAATGGTGGTAGCTGAGGCCAGGTCTACACATCCTTTCCTGGTTATTTGATTGTTATTCAGGGATGTCAGAAGGGGTACTCCTGCAATAAAATCTATTACGAATACTGTTAGGAGCAGAGGAACCTGTCATAGTCAATGTTGGATAAAGTGAAGTGCTACTCCATAAAACGCCACGTGCCCAATCTCTAGTACAGAGTAGTGTAGGTCTGACAGAAGAGACTACAGTGTATGTTTCAAGACATACACTGGCTCAGCAGCTGGTTATTAAATTTTTTAAAATGTTGCCTACACTAGTCCTAGAATTAACGTCGTAAATTGTATTACCAAAGTATTCTGAGAGCATATTTTTCTGAGAGTTCTCTAGATATTTGCAGCAGTATAAACTTCCCCAGACAGTTTACTATACAGCCCCACAGATGTGTAACAGCCAAAACAGAGATAGAATTGAGAGGGTCGAGGTTGGATGAGAGTTACAGTTGCTTAGGTCCATTCAAGCAGTAGCATCACCAGTTGTCCAGCTGCAGCCTTATTGTGGTACCCATACAATGTGACTACCTCCCATGTGCCACCTCTCTAGCAAACCAAGCTACAATGGTAAAATCGTGGTTGTGGAAATAGAACTATAAGTTTTTGCTTGAAAAATCAAATAATCGCCTGTCTTGCAGTCTCCTGGAGGAGCCTGTGGCATTTCTCTATTTTTAATTCTGAAGTCTGTTTTTTATCAGTCCCTAGTCAGTAAAGCACTTGTTCATATTCTGTTCCTTTTGAACAAGGCTAAATAAAGGTCTGCTTTTAGCCTGTAGAGGCAAAGCCATTTTAGCTTTAATCTAGCTAGCCTAGGTGTCAGGAGCAGCCAAGATGTGGCGCACAGACTCTTGCATGAAATGTTTAAAACCATTGATTACTCAGACACACTGGCAAAACCAACATTTTTGTTAGTACTGTTACTTAAGCAGATCATGTCCTTGATATAGCTTTCATAGGGCAATCTTTAAAATTTAAATCAGCAGGACTTGAGCAGATAGTGATTGTCAAGCACATACTGAACTGTTTTGCTAGGGAGTGGATTCAGGACACAGAGCTGAACTGTGTCAGAAAAAGCTGCATAACTCGAATTAACTGCTGAGGAAAGCAGCTGCTACAGACACCATTTGTCATTATGTTCCAGCATTAGTATATTACAACAACGTTTCAACTTAAAAATAATAAAAAATCCCCACACAACCCCCCACTGACATACATTACAAATATTAAGGGACTATCCTATAGGGTCTATAAATGCTAAATTCCATTCAACTTGAACTATCATTACATTTCTGCAGTAGTCTAGGGATGGCAGTCTCACTCAGGCAGGATTGAAAAACCGGAATTTTTTCCAGTCAGCTCTGATCACTGAAAAAGTGAAGGCCAAATATACTCTATTTATAACATTCAGAGAGCTACAGAATGCTTTCTCTGGTAGCCTTTTTGTTATTGTTGTTGCGTGGTTTGTTTTGGGGTTTTTCCTGTGTTTAATTTTCATGGTTTTTTTTTTTTTTAATGGTTATTACAATAAACATACATTCCTTTTGGACATGGGCAACAACTCACTATTTTTGCAAATGCATTATGGAACCTGGCTTTCCTGAAAGACTCCATCAAAAGGGCCTCTATTGTTTTAGACTGAAGATATCTCACCCCATGACTGTCTCTTCCTTAGCTACAGAAAATGACTCTTATGTGTTCCCTCTGTCTCTTTCAAAGAAATAATGCATAAGGGAAAACCTTACAACAAAGGGGAAATTTGGAAGAGTGAACAAGGAAAGAAAGGCTGCAAGACAAGGTGCAAGAACAGATGTTAATGAATTTGTCCAATTCCATGCCATTATCATGTTTTTTCTTCAATCAAGTACAATGACCTCCAATATTTTGATTAAGTAGTATTCATCATAGTAACTTCTTTTATTCCAGTGTTAAACTAAACTTACCTTAAATCAGTTAAGCAAAATCTGACGAAATGAATTCTTAAGTATTGTCTAGAGAAAGAAATGGCTATATTTTGTGGATAATACCTGTAGTTTTACACATTTTATCAATGAGCAACTCAAGATTAAAAAAAAAAAAAGAGCAGCTGAATTCAGGTGTTAGTTCTAAATAGAATTCAGGCAGGGTATGATCAGAAATCAGTTTTAACAAGTAATTTCTTTAATACATTATATTTCCATAATGAAACTGTTTCCTGATAAACTGGAGCCTGATTGTGGTAGGTTGACCTTGGTTGGCTGCCACATACCCACCCAGTCGCTCTCTCACTCCCCCTTTTCAACAGGACAGGGGAGAAAATAAGATGGAAAAGCTTGTAGGTCAAGATAAAGACAGGGACATCACTTACCAATTACCATCATGGGCAAAACACACCCGACTTGGGGAAAATTTATTTACTTAATTGACTAGTATAAAAAAAGTAATATGTTGAGAAAAAAAGACAAAAACTAAAACACCTTCCCCCTCGCCTCCTTTTCCCAGGCTGAACTTCACTCCTCCATTCCTGACTCCTCTACCTCCTTCCCCCTGAGCAGCTCAGGGGAAGGAGGGGCTGCGGTCAGCCCATAACAGCTCCTTTCTTCCTTCTCACACCTCTCCCTGCTCCAGCCTGGGACCTTCCCACGGGCTGCAGGGAAACACCCGCCCCACCGGGGTCTCTCCCGGGGCCGCAGGGGCATCTCTGCCGGGGCGCCCGGAGCGCCCCCTCCCCTCCTCCTGCTCTCCCCTCGGGGCTCGCAGGGCTGTTTCTCACCCCGTTCCCCTCAGCCCTGGCTGCCGGGCAGCGTTTTGCTCTTTCTGACACAGGCTTTCCCCGAGGCGCCCGCCCGTGGCTGAGGGGCTCAGCTGTGCCCTGCGCTGGGGCCGCTGGAGCCGGCTGGAACCGGCTGTGTCCGGCGCGGGGCAGCCCCGGCCGCTCCTCACAGGGGCCCTCCCGGCAGCCCCCACTGCGGCGGCGGCTGCTGCCAAGGCCTGGGCACCTGCACCCAGTACACTAGCAAAATTAGTGTATTTATAAACATATTTTACAGGTTTCCTTTAAATGTAGCAACACTTAAATGATGCCCAAACTAAAGTACAAACACAAAATACAAAAACTGCACAGAGCATATTCACCTAGCTAGCTACATTCAAAACCACATCTGTGAATACAGAAATAATAATAATCATCTTTAGAATAGTGGTTTTATGTTGTGTCCTGCTCTCCAAACATGCTGAATTATGTTGACAAGACCTCATCTTCCTCTGCTATGCTGTGTCTTGTCACGTGAGGGTTCATATACAAGGTAATGTTACAGAAAATTCCCTCAACATGATAAAGTACACCAAAACAAGTATTTCAAATTACATATCTGCAGATAAGTGTAGGTCTCTTCCCACAAAGGTCTAATACTTACTGGCTCACTGACTTGTGGGAAGCTGATAGTTTGGACTTGCCTCAGATACTTTCTGTTTTCTTTAGCTAGGTTGATTCTAAATCACTCCTCACACATTCATGGTTTTAAGAGTCTGCAGAGATGTTATTAAGTCTTTTCTATTCTCTATAGTAGTCCATGGGGTTTTGTTACCTCTTATTCAGAGTTTGTTGATTGCTAGGTTGGAAGAGTCAAAAGTCTTGACTGCTGATGAATAGGCTTCCTTAGCAGCCTATACACACAATAGGTAAAAATCACACTGGAACTTCGGGTATCCCCGTTACAGCAATGATCATTGTCACAAGAATAAAATAAACTCTCTACCGATTCAGACCACTGGAACTCCATCATAATGTACTTGTACAGAAAGGAGTAATCCCTTGCAACTGCCTTCAACAGGTAGTTAATTATCTTTGTGCCAAAGCTTTCATAAAACTGGCATATCCCGAGTTTCATTATGATGAAAATCATTTTGACTATTCATGAATTTTGCTAGTAAAACTCTACTTTTCTGGGAAGAACCCAGGACTACGTATCTACTTCATTTGAAGGGCAGTTAGGCTGATTTTCAATAATGCAGCAAAAATGTGCTAGTTTGCAGGCTGCTACAGAATGTTTTGTCTAAAAAAAAGACCTTTGATGTTAAAACTTAAAAATACTTAAAAATACTTTAAAAGATACTTGATTATAGTAGTTTTGATATTTATTGTGATTAAAACCAGAAATTATGGAATTACAGGAGGGCTAAGGAGAATATCCATCCTTTGTTGTATGTGAGAGAAAACATAGTGACAAAGGCTAAGGAAAAGGCTGAGACATGTAATGCCTTCTTTGCCTCAGCCTTTAGCAGTAAGACCAGTTGTTCTCTGGGTACGCAGCCCCCTCAGCTGGAAGACAGGGACGGGGAGCAGAATGAAAACCCCATAATCCAAGAATAAATAAATGCTTAGTGACCTGCTATGCCACATACAAGTCTATGGGGCTGGATGAGATCCACCCAAGGGTACTGAGGGAGCTGGCAGAAGTGCTCACCAAGCCACTTCGCATCATTTATCAACAGTCCTGGATAATCAGGGAGGTCCCAGTAAACATGAAGTAAGCAAATGTGACGCCCATCTACAAGAAGGGCCAGAAGGAGGATCCAGGGACTACAGGCCTGTCATCCTGACCTTAGTGCCAAGAAAGGTTATGGAGCAGATCATCTTGAGTGCCATCACGCATCACGTATAGGACAACAAGGCGATCAGGCCCAGTCAACATGGGTTTATGAAAGGCAGGTCCTACTTGACTAACCTGATCTCCTCCTATGACAGGATGATCTGCTTACTGGATGAGGAAAAGGTGGTGGATGTTGTTTATCTAGTAAAGACCGTTTTCTGCAGCATTGTCCTGGAGAAACTGACTGTCCATGGCTTGGATGGGCATATGCTTCACCAGGTAAAAACCTGGCTGGCTGGCCAGGCCCAAAGAGTGGTGGTGAATGGAATTAAATCCAGTTGGCAGCCGGTCACAAGTGATGTTCCCCAGGGCTCAGTATCTTTATCAATGATCTGCATGAGGGGATCGAGTGCACCCTCAGTAAGTTCACACATGACACCAAGTTGGGTGGGAGTGTTGATCTGCTTGAGGGTAGGAAGGCTTTGCAGAGGGATCTGGACAGGCTGGATCGATGGGCCGCAGCCAATTGCATGAGGCTCAACACGGCTAAGTGTCGGTCCTGCACTTGAATCACAACAACCCCATGCACCGCTACAGGCTTGGGGAAGAGTGACTAGAAAGCTGCCTGGCAGAAAAGGACCTGGAGGTTTTGATCAATAGCCTGCTGAATATGAACCAGCAGTGTGCCCAGGTGACCAAGAAGGCCAACAGCATCCTGACTTGTATCAGAAATAGTGTGGCCAGCAGGACTAGGGAAGTGACCACCCCCCTGTACTTGGCACTGGTGAGGCCACACCTTTAATACTGTGTTCTGGTTTGGACCCCTCACTACAAGAAAGACATTGAGGTGCTGGAGTGAGTCTAAAGAAGGGCAACGAAGCTGCTGAAGGGTTGAGAGCACAAGTCTTATGAGGAGTAGCTGAGGGAACTGGGGTTCTTTATTCTGGAGAAATGGAGGCTGAGGGGAGACCTTATCGCTCTCTACAACTACCTGAAAGGAGGTTGTAGCGAGGTGGGTGTCGGTCTCTTCTCCCAAGTAACAAATGATGGGACAATAGGAAACAGCCTCAAGTTGTGCCAGAGGAGGTTTAGATTGGATATTAGGAAAAATTTCTTCACCAAAAGGGTTATAAAACATTGGAACAGGCTGCCAAGGGACTTGGTGGAGTCATCATCCCTGAAGGTATTTAAAAGACATCTATATGTGTTGCTTAGGGACATGGTTTAGTGGTGGACTTGGCAGTGCTAGGTTAACAGTTTGACTTGATGATCTTAAAGGTCCTTTCCAACCAAAACAATTCTATGATTCTATGATTCTACTTTTATCTTGACTCAGAAATTTTTCTTGCTTTTACCATTCCGACTCTCTCCCCTGTCCTAATGGAGGTGAGTGAGTAAGCGACTGGGTGGAGACTTACCTGCTGGCCAGCATCAACCCAACACAAAAGCATAGAGCCCTGCTGTGGAATGGGCAACGTGTAAGTTGGGAGCTTATGTATCGTGATCAGAGGGGAGGCCAAAAGGGGGTAATTGCAGTGGGCATTTGCTATAGACCGCTAGTCAAGAAGAACAGGGGACAATGCCACATTTAAATGGCCTCACGATAACAGGCCCTGGATCTCATGAAGGACTTGAACTACCTGACATTTGCTGAAAGGACAACTTGGAGATGCTCAGATTTCTGGAGTCTGTCAGGCTCAATTTTTCATGCAGGTGTTGGATGGCCAAACTAGAGGAGGTGCTTTGTTGCATCTGCTGTTCAAGCATAAGGAAAATGGTCATAGAGTTGAAGATCGATGAGAGCCTTGGTTGCTGTGACCATGAGATGGTGCAATTTTAAATTCTGAGGGAAACAGGAAAGGTAAATAGCAGAATAAAGACCCTTCAGGGGAGCAGACTTGGGATTGCCCAGGAAACTGGCCAGCAGATTCCCTTGAGAGGCTATCTCCTCCCAGGGGACCCCATTCTTAAGAGTATAATGGCCCATGACAGCTTGTTGAATCTTCAAGGACAACCTCCTCAAAGCATAAAGGTGATCTACCCTCACCTGCAGAAAATTGTAGAAAGACAGATTGGAAGGAGCTTGGAGTTATGTCAAGGCTAAGAGAGTAAAGGGCACATTAAAAATACCTTTATTTGAAATGTGTGAACAACTAGTAGCTTGAATAATGTTACACTGGCATACGCTAACGCTCAGGAGAAGAAAAAAGATGCAGATAGTGATAAATTTAATGACCAAGCAGGAAGACATGAAGTAGGAGAAATATAATTTCGCAACTTACTATGGGAAATGAATGAATTCACCTATATTAGAAGTGAGCATGCTATATTGTAAATAAATGATTAATTGAATTTAAATAAAATTTCAAGAATGATTATTTTGTAGAAGTGATGAATTAAGACATCCTGAGAAGGGTACTAAGAACCTGTGAGCTAAACTGGAGAATGATAGGGAGAAAAGGTTGCAGAAGCACTTCAGAAGATTAATAATATAAAGTACCTGACCCAGAAAAAATGCCAAAACACATCTAAATCATGGGCATTACAGGAATCAAACAGTTTGCAAGGCTACTTAGTAATACTCATTAGTCAAATATTCGATGATTAGCATAAAAGGTTTATTGTTTTTATTTTAAATATAAAGGAAATATTAAAATGTTTATCAGTTATGGTAGAGTTACACTAACTCAGCTTCATCCAGAATGTGAATGACAAAATGACCATAAATGTTAAAAATAAAAGAGTCTACTATAGGAAATTCATGACGAATATTAAACTGCATCTGAACTGGCCTTGATTCCATTTATATTTGCAAGTGTTACCTTTGTGGTAAATGAGAATAGATGAAAGGAAACACCTTGAAATGCTGTATTCTCTCATGATTCCATTATCTGCACAGAATAGTCATTCTTCAGACTTTGGGCTGTTTAAGAGGTTGGTGGACAGAGTCCCTTGGGAGTTGGTCCTGAAGGGCAAAGGAGTCCAGGAAGGCTGGACATGCTTTAAAAAGGAACCGCTAAACATTCAGGAGCAGGCTGTCCCGGTGTGTAGGAAGACAAGCCATCGGGGAAAAAGACCAGCCTGGTTAAACAGAGAACTTAGGCTAGAACTTAAAGAAAAAAAGAGAGCCTATTTGCTCTGGAAGAAGGGTCGGATAACTTGGGAGGTCTACAGGGATGTTGCCAGGTCATGTAGGGAGAAGATTAGAAGGGCCAAAGCTCAATTAGAGATTGATTTGCCTGCTATGGTCAAAGATAACAAAAAAAGTTTCTACAAATACATTAACAGCAAAAGGAGGGTCAAGGAGAGCCTCCACCACTTGCTGAATGAGGAGGGTAGTGTAGTGTCAGGGGATGAGGAAAAGGCAGAGGTGCTCAATGCCTTCTTTGCCTTGGTCTTTAATGTCAGGACCGGTTGTCCTCAAGAGACTTGGCGCCCAGAGCCTGAAGTTAGGGACGGGGGGCTGTGTGAACCCCCTGTAATCTAGGAGGAGATGGTTAGCGACCTGCTGTGCCAATTGGACACCCACAAGGCTGTGGGCCCGAATGGGATTCACCCCAGAGTAATGAAGGAACTGGCAAATGAACTTGCCAAACCACTCTCGATATCTACCGGCAGTCCTGGTTAACTGGAGAAGTTCCAACTGACTGGAAATTAGCAAATGTAATGCCCATCTACAAGAAGGGTCGGAAGGACGATCCAGGGAACTATAGTCCTGTCAGCCTGACCTCGGTGCCAGGCAAGGTGATGGAACAGATCATCCTGAGTGCCATTACACGGCACATGCAGGACAATTGGGGCATCGGGGCCAGCCAACATGGATTCATGAAAGGCAGGTCCTGCTTGACCAACCTGATCTCCTTCTATGACCAAGTGACCCACTTAATAGATGAGGGCAGGGCTGTGGATGTAGTCTATCTAGACTTCAGTAAGGCATTCGACACTGTCTCCCACAGCATCCTCCTGGACAAACTGGCTGCCCGGGGCTTTGAAGGGTGGACTCTTCAATGGGCTAAAAACTGGCTGGATGGCCGAGCCCAGAGAGTGGTGGTGAATGGGGCAAAGTCCAAGTGGCGGCCGGTCACTAGCGGTGTTCCCCAGGGCTCAGTTCTGTGGCCTGTGCTGTTTAATATCTTTATAGATGATCTAGATGTAGGGATTGAATGCACCCTCAGCAAATTTGCAGATGACACCAAGCTGGGTGGGAGTGTCGATCTGCTGGAGGGTAGGAAGGCCCTACAGAGGGATCTGGACAGGTTAGATAGATGGACCAAGACCAGTGGCATGAGGTTCAACAAGAACAAGTGCCGGGTCTTACACTTCGGCCACAACAACCCCATGCAGCGCGACAGGCTGGGGGAAGAGTTGTTAGGAAGCGGCCCAGCGGAAAGAGACCTGGGAGTGCTGATCGACAGCCGGCTAAACATGAGCCAGCAGTGTGCCCAGGTGGCCAAGGCGGCCAACAGCTTCCTGGCCTCTATTAGGAATAGTGTAGCCAGCCAGTCTAGGGAAGTGATCGTCCCTCTGTACTCGGCACTGGTGAGGCCGCACCTTGAATACTGTGTCCAGTTCTGGGCCCCGCACTTCAAGAAAGATGTTGAGGTGTTAGAGCGAGTCCAGAGGAGGGCGACCAAGCTGGTGAAGGGTCTGGAGGGTATGACCTCTGAGGAACGGCTGATGGAACTGGGGTTGTTTAGCCTGGAGAAGAGGAGGCTCAGAGGTGACCTTATTGCAGTCTACAACTACCTGAAGGGAGGTTGTAGTGGAGTGGGAGTCTTCTCCCAGGCAACTAGCGATAGGAGAAGAGGACATAGCCTCAAGCTTCGCCAGGGGAGGTTCAGGTTGGACATTAGGAAGAATTTCTTTTCAGAAAGGGTCATTAGATATTGGAACGGGCTTCCCAGGGAGGTGGTGGAGTCACCATCTCTGGATGTGTTTAAGAAAAGACTGGACATGGCACTTAGTGCCATGGTGTAGTTGGCATGGTGGTGTTAGGGCAATGGTTGGACTCGATGATCCCAGAGGTCTCTTCCAACCTGATTGATTCTCTGATTCTTCAAGCCAGCTGTGACAGTGGCAAGAGCAGGCTGTACTTCAAGTGTTTGACCAAGGACATGAGCAGTGAAGAAAAGTCAGCATACTTTGCTTCAAAACAGAAATTAAAACTTTAGCACAGCTGAATAATTGGAGGTTGGAGAAATGAAACAAGGAGACATATAGCTTCAATTTCAAGAGGAGGGGAGAGGAGGGGAGGGGAGGGGAGAGGAGGGGAGGGGAGAGGAGAGGAGAGGAGAGGAGAGGAGAGGAGAGGAGAGGAGAGGAGAGGAGAGGAGAGGAGAGGAGAGGAGAGGAGAGGAGAGGAGAGGAGAGAGGAGGGGCTGCCTGGCCAAATGTATGAGGATTTTGGTTGTGCTCTAAAGACTGTGGTATTATTTGTAGAACTATCCCTTGAAACGAAGGATAGAAAAATGATCTACCAGGACACCAAAGCTCATGTGATACATAAATGGAAAATTTAGGAACTTCGAAGAATTTAGCCTGCATAATGTGGGGCTTAAAGCAGCAGTTTATGGTTTGAGTAGGATATAGGAAAAAAAGAAAAAAACCTTGGAAATAAGGCTTTGCTTTGTTATGCTTTTACTGAGCAAGCACTGGTTCATGGTTGTTGTTGTTTGTTTCCTAATGGAAATGTAATGCTTTTAATGTGGGCCCTCAGTTTACTGACTAAATATCATAAATATCAATTTACCTTTTGACAAAGAACAAGTATAAGAAAGGGAAAGAAAGACTGACAAGGGCAGAAGCAGACACAGCTGAAGGAGTGACAGTCTTGACAAAAGTAACGTGCTTTTCTTCATCTTTTATGGTTATAGTGTGGATTTAAGCATAACTCAAGTGTCATAAGTGTATGGTATGAACAAGCTAGAGCTACTTTCGACACCATTGAATGTTTAAGCAATAAAAAGTGTCTGCAATCATCTTTGAATATGTCATTAACACTGCAGAATGATGAGGCATTAAAAGGATACATGGCAGTAAGCGTCCATTAAATGGTGTCAATCATAAGTATTTGAAGACTCACTGTACACTTTCTTGAAGAGTCTTTCTTGTGCTGATAGAAATGTTCAGCTACATTTTTCCTCATATGTGAGAAAAGTGTCACAAGAAGCACTTAAGATTAGTGTAATTTAGATAATACCTTCTATTTAAATGATCAGTGTTAGCAGTTGAAACAAAAATAATCTACCAACATCCTGAAGCTGTCTGTAAAAGTAACATATAAATTAATATGAATAATAACAAAAGTATATAATTTCCTCAAAAATGCAAAGTGAAAGAAAAGCACTTTCATCTCCCATTCTAGTACTGAGTATTCAAGCCAGCTAGATAATTATGTACCTTCCAAATTAACCCAAAGACAAATATATTTTGGCCTAAGTGTAAGTCTGGTCTTTCAGCTAAACAGCAAATGAAAAAACTATCATAAGTTATCTTGTATTTCCCAATTTACTCATTACAGTTCTTCATTCCTCAAACATAAAGGCCTGCTCCTTCAAAAATTTATGTGTATGCCTAATTTAATCCAATAAAAATTCCTATGTCCCTAAATGCATGCTTATTTCCTGGCACAGAAATTATTAGTTCACAATTGGTACTGCATGTGGAAAGGGTCATTCAAACGTTAATTTTTCTAGTACAGTATAGTCAAGCAACAACTTATCTTACAAGTGGAAGGAGAGAGCTTGCATTTTCTCACTCCCTTTGAAATTACTTTTATTCACTTTGCAAATGCAGCTGCAATGACTCAGAAGAAGGAAACTTTTAAACACCTCTTAAAAAATAACAATATCAAGCCCTTATAAAGTGTTCTTCAAACTGAATGATTCTGAAATGTTTGACATACTCTATACAAGTTCAGATAATGACCCTTATTGAACACTTTGTAAGAAAATTAAGGAGCTTATCTGTACCTGCTTGAACAAAGAGGAGGAAGCTTCTGTTGGCTTTTAAAACCATTTTTCTGTTTAGGAGAGAGAGAAAACAAGTTTCAGTTTATGTCTTCCATGGAGCACGGAGGACGTGGGGGCCATATTGTCTCTATTTCTGATTCCTGTTTTTGCTTTGATCTCCAGGGACACCACTACTGTGTACCGCCGCTATTCACACCAACTTGCAGGCTAATAGGCTAGTTCATGATAATATATTCAATGCATCTGTTTCTCAGCCTGAATACCACTACTGCTATTTCTTTGCATGTAAAGCATTTAGAACATAGATCTATAGTATTGTATAATATTATTTTATACAGGACCTATACAATATTACATCTATACAAAGTTCTTCTGTGGCTTTATCGGACCAGCTAGATAAGCAGCATTTACAATAAGGTGAATAACCAAGGAGCTTGACTACAAAATGATATGTAAATAAGTGCTCAAAAGGTCATAGGTGGCTAAGGCCCAGTTTAAGGACCTCAACTGAAAACTATAATTTCAACTCAATAGCATAAGAAAATTTAAAATAGGCATACTTATAAAGCTTATTCTGATTCAGAAAATATATCTACTTTAGCACAGTGCACAGATTATTTCTGTAAACAGATGATACTGGAATTAACTTTCTAATTTCAACCATTATTGAAGATATAAGATTTCAGAAACATGCTACGTAATCTTGATTTATTTGAGGGAAAAGAAAAACTTCAGTACTTTCCTGTATTTAACCTATTATTTTATTAATGTACATGTTATTGATATTATTATAGAATCATTAGTTGTAGAGTTACATGAACTTTATGTTTAAAGTAATGATAAAGTTTTATGATATCTTCCTCAAAACAATATCTTTTGTATACATGGGAACTATTCTAAGAATTACAGTATGCAGAAAATAAATACATCATACTTGAGTGTCCTATGGACAGTGGCTGACCTGTACTGGGTTAGTTTTTAATAAGAATGCTGAGTGCCTCCATAAGGCAGGTGAAGACAGAGTGTTCAACCCTGTTTGTAGTCATTGTGTATCAGTTTGGGTGGATCTCACCTGAGGCTTGTTTTTTTTATTTGACTCCTGCGAAAAGAAAGCTTTATAGATAAGACTAAACTGGTGAATAAAGCGTATTTTCAAACAGTTAGGGAGCTAAGAAAATTCAGTTTTCAGCAGCATGTAGGGGAAAGAAGCAGTTATTTAAAAATCTGAGACCAGAAACTTGGTGAAGTTGAGTGAGGCATGATTGCCCCCCGCCCTTCCTTGTTAGTTCAGGAGGTCACCTGAGCTGCCAGGTCAGGGGCGGCAGATGCAGCACAAGCATGGCAGAAATGCACTTGTCATAAGCAGGGAGCAACAGGATCAAGAGGCTGAACCTGGAAATGTAGGCTCTGAGCTGAGTTATGGAAACCCAGATCGAGGGTTAAGTTATTTGTGTTAAAAAATAAGATGATGCAATGTTGATAAAGTCTGTTTTGAAAATTATGTGTGTCTGGGTTATATTTGTGGTCTGAAATTGCCAGGTGTCTGAAGAGCCATCCAAGGGCCTGGGGGACACTGATACTGTAGATATTCATTGGCCTGTTAGGGTAATTAGTCTGAGCATCACAGAGACAAATGCATTTTATCAAGTGATCCTTGCTTTGAATCTGTTAGTTCTGACTTAAAATGTGATTTTGGGGTAAAAAAAAAAAATAATTCCTGCCTAAATTACATCAAAGAAGCTACTATGTCCTCAAGTAAATTCCATTAATTTCTTAACTTCTCTGTTATTTTCTTTATGAAGTCCAGGCTAAAAAAATAGCTGAGGGTAGATTTAAAGCAGCAACAAACAGTTACAAACTCTAAAACTACTGCTAGACATCAATTCAGAAATAATTTTTCAATTTGTACTTCTTAATGCGTTGCATAGGCTGTGCTTGAATGGTCCTTTTATGACTTCAAATTTTTTATTTTTTAAACTGATTTTACCTGTGATTATACATACCTTCACATCCCTAAACTCTAGTTTCATACAACTACTTTATAGTTTTATTAATTTTGACCAGTTCTAACCACTAAGCTTTCCTTCTGTATGTATTTTCCAACATTTTATGTGCTTTTTACTGCTGACTACAGTATCTAATAACATGACTGGAACACACCTATTTAAAGCTATGTAATATTCAGGAATGAATAACGAAAGCTGAGATGGTAGGATAGCATTGTTGGTTAACGAAGCTATAAATTGTAAATCAAATCAGACAGCATGGACCAAATAATAGAAACTTATTTTGATCAAAGTTACTTTGGGGAAAGGTGATAGAAGTAGTTTTATTTTGGTCGTCTCATAGGAGCTCTTCACAAGCCTCAAGAGTTTAAGATAAATATAGACTTCTGTATTTTACTGGAGAGATTAATGCTACTAGAAATTGCAACATTATTGGTAATTGCTTCCCCACTACATATTGGTGACAAAAAAAGTGCTAGAAATAGTGGTGTCTGGATAGTCTTGGTCATCATAACTAAAGAAGTTCTTTGTGATAACATTAATAAAACAATGAGTGCTGGTAATGTATCAGACGTGGGAAAGTTAGAAAACAGCCATACAAGTAGATCACATAGAAAAATAAGAAAACATCAGTAGCAACTCATAGAATCTAGAACCATAGAATCATAGAATGGTTTCAGTTGGAAGGGACCTTAAAGATCATCTATATCCAAGCCCCCCTGCCATGGGCAGGAATGCCTTTCCACTAGACCACGTTGCTCAAAGCCTCATCCAGCCTCGCCTTGAACACTGCCAGGGAGGGGGCATCCACAACTTCTCTGGGCAACCTCTTCCAGGGTCTCACTACCCTCACAGTTAGTCAAGAATTTCTTCCTAATATCTAATCTAAATCTATCCTCTTTCAGTTTAAACCCATTCCCCCTCATCTTATCACTACTTGCCCTTGTAAAAAGCCCCTCTTCCGCTTTCCTGTAGGCCTCCTTCAGGTACTGGAAGGCTGCTAGAAGGTCTCCCCAGAGCCTTCTCTTCTCCAGGCTGAAGAACCCCAACTCTCTTAGCCTGCCTTCATAGGAGAGGTGCTCCAACCCTCTGATCATCTTTGTGGCCCTCCTCTGGACCTGCTTGAGCAGGTCCATGCCTTTCTTACGTTGGGGGGCCCCAGAGCTGAATGCAGTACTCCAGGTGAGCTCTCACAAGAGCTGAGTAGAGGGAGAGAATCACCTCCCTCGACCTGCTGGCCATGCTGCTTTTGATGCAGGCCAGGATACGGTTGGCCTTCTGGGCTGCAAGCGCACATTTCCGGCTCATGTTGAGCATCTCATTAACCATCACCCCCAAGTCCTTCTCCTCAGGGCTGCTCTCAATCCATTCTCCGCCCAGCCTGTATTTGTGCTTGGGATTGCCCCAACACGCATGCAGCACCTTGCACTTAGCCTTGTTGAACTTCATGCGGTTTGCACAGGCCCAACTCTCAAGCCTGTCAAGGTCCCTCTGGATGGCATCCCTTCCCTCCAGCATGTCGACTACACCACACAGCTTGGTGTTGCCGGCAAACACACTGAGGGTGCACTCAATATCACTGTCCATGTCTCTGACAAAGATGTTAAACAGGACCGGTCCCAATACCGACCCCTGAGGAATGCCACTCGTCACTGATCTCCACTTGGACACTGAGCCATTGACCTCAGCTCTTTAAGTGAGACCATCCAGCCAATTCCTTATCCACCGAGTGGTCCATCCATCAAGTCCACATCTTTCCAATTTAGAGGCAGGTATGTCGTGCGGGACAGTGTCAAATGCTTTGCACAAGTCCAGGTAGATTACATCAGTCACTCTTCCCTTAACCACCGAAGCTGTAAGCCCATCATAGAAGACCACCGAACTTGTCAGGCACGATTTGCCCTTAGTGAAGCCACATTGGCTTTCACCAATCACCTCCTTACATTCCATGTGCCTCAGCAAATTTTCCAGGAGTATCTGCTCCATGATCTTGCCAGGCACAGAGGTGAGACTGACTGGCCTGTAGTTCCCTGGGTCTTCCTTTTTTCCCTTCTTGAAAATGGGGGTTACGTTTCCCCTTTTCCAGGAAGTCAGTGGGGACTTCACCAGACTGCCATGACTTCTCAAAAATGATGGATAGTGTCCTGGCAACTTCATCCGCCAGTTCCCTCAGGACCCGTGGATGCACCTCATCAGGTCCCATGGACTTTTGCACCTTCAGGTTCCTTAGATGGTCTTGAACCTGATCTTCTCCTACAGTGGGCAGTTCTTCAGTCTCCCGGTCTCTGCCTTTGCCTTATGTGACTTGGGCAGTGTGGCTTCAACACTTGCTGGTGAAAAATGAGGCAAAAAAAAGGCATTGTGTACCTCAGCCTTCTCCACATCCCAGATAACCAGGTCTCCTGTTTCCATCCAGAGAGGGCCCACGTTTTTCCCAGTCTTCCTTTATCACTAACCTACCTATAGAAGCTTTTCCTGTTGCCTTTGATGTCCCTGGCCATTTTTCATTCTATCAGGGCCAGATTTCATTCTATCAGGGCTTTAGCTTTCCTAACCTGATCCCTGGCTGCTCAGACAATTTCTCTGTATTCCTTCCAAGTTACCTGTCCTTGCTTCTACCCTCTGTAGGCTTCCTTTTTGTGTTCAAGTTTGTCCAGGAGCTCCTTGTTCATGCATGCAGGCCTCCTGGCACTTTTACCTGACTTCCTCTTGGTTGGGATGCATCGCTCCTAAGCTTGGAAGAGGTGATCCTTGAATATTATTAACCAGGTTTTTTGGGCCCCTCTTCCCTCCAGGGCTTTATCCCAAGGTACTCTACCAAGCAGGTCCCTGAAGAGGCCAAAGTCTGCTTTCCTGAAGTCCAGGGTAGTGAGCTTTCTGTGTACCCTCCTTGCTGCCCTAAGGATCTTAAACTCCACCATTTCATGGTCACTGCCGCCAAGGCTGCCCTTCAGCTTCACATCCCCCACCAACCCCTCCTTGTTGCTTAGAACAAGGTCCAGCATGGCACCTCTCCTCATTGGCTCCTCTATCACTTGGAGAAGGAAGTTATCATCAATGCATTCCAGGAACCTTCTGGGTTGCTTATGCCCTGCTGTGCTCTCCCTCCAACAGATATTGGGGTGGTTGAAGTCCCCCATGAAGACCAGGGCTTGTGAACGTGAGGCTACTCCTATCTGTCTATAGAGGGCCTCATCCACTACGTCTTCCTGGTTGGGTGGCCTGTAGTGGACCCCCACTATAATGTCAGCAGTTAAATCAAGTTCTTGATTTAAAAAAAGCTATATTTTAATAAAGTAAGGTAGGTATTTATGCTATGCCTACAAATACCCCATCTTACAGATTAAAGTTTACCTTGATAACATTGTGTGTATGTATAGCTGTTGTGAAATCAGCTCGACTGAGATACTAACAACTTAACTGTAAAAGATGCCTGAATTTCTCCAAATCTGCTAAAATTCAGAGGAATTTTTATTTCAGGGAAGGGAGGGAAACATCTAACACAGCTGGTGGGTGAACCAACTAGGGAAGGCATACCACTTGACCTCTTGTTTGCAAAGGATAAAGACTTGTGGGTGATGTGATGGTTGGAAGCCATCTTGGGCACAGCAATCATGAAAGGATAAGAGTTTTTGATTCTTGGAGAAGTAAGGAAGGGAATCAGCAGAACTGCTGCCTTAGACTTCCAAAGGGAAGACGTTGGCCTGTTTAGGAACCTGGTTGACACAGTCCCTTGGGAGGCAGATCTGAAGGGCAGAGGAGTCCAGGAATGCTGGACACTCTTCAAGAAGGAAATGTTAAAAGTGCAGGAGCAGGCCGTCCCTTGTGCCGAAAGATGAGCGGGCAGGGAAGAAGAGTTTATCACTTTGCAAGAAGGGACAAAAAATTCAGGAGGACTACAAAGATGTCATGAGGCTATGCAGAGAAAAAATTAGAAGGGCCAAAGCCCAACTAGAACTTAGTCTGGCTACTGCCATAAAAAGCAATAAAAATTATTTCTACGAATACATTAGTAACAAAAGGAGGGCTAAGGAGAATCTCCATCCTTTATTGCATACGGGAGGAAAATGACAAAGGCTGAGGAAAAGGCTGAGGCATGTAATGCCTTCTTTGCCTCAGTCTTTAGCAGTAATACCAGTTGTTCTCTGGGTACGCAGCCCCCTGAGCTGAAGGACAGGGAAAGGGAGCAGAATGAAACCCCCATAATCCAAGAATAAATGGTTAGTAACCTGCTGCACCACTTCGACATGTACAAGTCTATGGGCCCAGATGGGATCCGCCTAAGTGTACTGAGAGAGCTGACCGAAGTTCTCATCAAGTCACTTTGCATCATTTATCAGCAGTCCTGGCTAACTGGGGAGGTCCCAGGTGACTGGAGGTTAGCAAATGTAATGCTTATCTACAAGAAGGGCCGGAAGGAGGATCCAGGGACTACAGGCCTGTCAGCCTGACCTAAGTGCCAAGAAAGGTTATGGAGCAGATCATCTTGAGTGCCATCGCTCGGCACAAATAGGACAACCAGGCGATCAGGCCCAGCCTGCATGGGTTTATGAAAGGCAGGTCCTGCTTGACTAACCTGATCTCCTTCTGTGACAGGATGACCTGCTTACTGGATGAGGAAAAGTCTGTGGATGTTGTTTACCTAGACTTTAGTAAAGCCTTTGACACCATTTCCCACAGCATTCTGCTGGACAAAGTGGCTACTCATGGCTTGGACGGGCATACTCAGCCGAGTGAAGAACTGTCACGGATGGAGTGAGAGATGCACTTCACCTGTAAGAGAAAGCAACAATATACTTTAGTGATATAAAGCAGTGAGTTAATGAATTTCAATAATATATGCTACAGTGGTTGAACAAGATTCAATGGGAAGGTACGCTTGATTATTTATTGCATAGAACAGGGTTGGAACGAGTCCAGAGGAGGGCCATGAAGATGATCAAAGGGCTGGAGCACCCCTCCTATGAAGGCAGGCTAAGAGAGTTGGGGTTCTTCAGCCTGGAGAAGAGAAGGCTCTGGGGAGACCTTCTAGCAGCCTTCCAGTACCTGAAGGAGGCCTACAGGAAAGCGGGAGAGGGGCTTTTTACAAGGGCAAGTAGTGATAGAATGAGGGGGAACGAGTTTAAACTGAAAGAGGGTAGATTTAGATTAGATATTTGGAAGAAATTCTTTACTGTGAGGGTAGTGAGACCCTGGAAGAGGTTGCCCAGAGAAGTTGTGGATGCCCCCTCCCTGGCAGTGTTCAAGGCGAGGTTGGATGAGGCTTTGAGCAACCTGGTCTAGTGGAAAGGTGTCCCTGCCTGTGGAAAGGTTTCCCTGCCTGTGGCAGGGGGGTTGGAACTAGATGATCTTTAAGGTCCCTTTCAACTGAAACCATTCTATGATTCTATGATTCTATGAAAACTGTCAGGGAGACCCTCCCGTTGAGTCACCAGGTTCAGAAAGGACCCTTTTGCTTTCTAAACTCCTTCTCAGAGAGGAGTCTAGCTGCAGCTGGATCCAGTCCTAGTCCCAGACTTGGCCAATGGTTTATGTCTAAAGGGTTATATATGCACACTCAAACCTTTATATCACTTAGCTAAGATTTCAAGGTTTAGCTTGCTACTAATCACTTACTGAGAATTTGTTGCAGCAAGGAATCTCTCTACATCAAGGTGTAACCTTGAGAGGCCTCCTACTCAAAGGGATATCCTGGCATGCAGCCTGCTCCTGTTTCAGTAGAGCTCAATGGGCCTTGGGCTGTCCACTATCATATTTGCATACCAGTGAGACATCTGGGTTGCTGTTCCAGACAGTCCGTGGCTACCATGTTGCTATCCATCCCCCAAAGTCCAGCATAAGTTGGATTCAACCACTGCAACCCCCACTAGGGATTATGGCTTAAGTGAGGGGTGGGTCAGAGCACATTGCCACAAGAACTGGATGGATCTGGGCCCAAAGAGTTGTGGTAAATGGAGTTAAACCCAGTTCACAGCCCGTCACAAGCGGTGTTCCCCAGGGCTCAGTATTGGGGCCAGTTCTCTTTAATATCTTTATCAATGATCTGGATGAGAGGATCGACTGCACCCTCAGTAAGTTCACATATGACACCAAGTTGGACGGGAGTGTTGATCTACTGAAGGGTAGGAAGGCTCTGCAGAGGGATCTGAACAGGCTGGATAGATGGGCCACGGCCAATTGCATGAGGCTCAACACGGCTAAGTGTCGGTCCTGCACTTGAATCACAACAACCCCATGCACCGCTACAGGATTGGGGAAGAGTTGCTGGAAAGCTGACTGGCAGAAAAGGACCTGGGGGTGTTGATCGATGGCCGGCTGAATATAAGCCAGCAGTGTGCCCAGGTGGCCAAGAAGGCCAACAGCATCCTGACTTGTATCAGAAATAGTGTGGCCAGCAGGACTAGGGAAGTGATCGTCCCCCTGTACTCGGCACTGGTGAGGCCACACCTTGAGTACTGTGTTCTGGTTTGGACCCCTCACTACAAGAAAGACATTGAGGTGCTGGAGTGAGTCAAAGAAGGGCAACGAAGCTGGTGAAGGGTCTAGAGCCCAAGTCTTATGAGGAGTAGCTGAGGGAACTGGGGTTGTTTAGCCTGGAGAAAAGGAGGCTGAGGGGAGACCTTATCGCTCCCTACAACTACATGAAAGGAGGTTGTAGAGAGGTGGGTGTTAGTCTCTTCTCTCAAGTAACAAATGATAGGATGAGAGGAAATGGCCTCAAGTTGCACCAGGGGAGGTTTAGATTGGGTATCAGGAAAAATTTCTTCACCAAAAGGGTTATAAAACATTGGAACAGGCTGCCCAGGGACTTGGTGGAGTCACCATCCCTGGAGGTATTTAAAGGACATGTAGCTGTGGCACTTAGGGATATGGTTTAGTGGTGGACTTGGCAGTGTTAGGTTAACGGTCGGACTTGATGATCTTAAAGGTCTTTTCCAAGCTAAATGATTCCATTCTATTCTATCTTTTAGGGAATAGTGGTAATTTGTTATGTTATTATGACTTAAATCATTTTGGAACAAAGAGAGGCTTGAAGAAAAAAAAATATGTATCGATATTCAGCAATCATATTGTTTGAATGGAAAGAAAATTACTGAGACAGCTACAAGACTTTCAGAATGACCTTGACTATGCAATTAGAATAAATTTTAAAGGAAATAATTATTATAGGAATAGAGTCAAATGAAAAAACCTTGACGTGCACGTGATACGCATTAGCAAAATAGTATTAGATTGACCTTACAGCTTTCTTAAAGATGGACTGTTTCACAGTCATCTTATCTGTTAGAGCTTCCATAAAGTATTCAACATGATGATGAATAAGGAAGTTATTTTTAAACAAGAAGAGGGATAGAAGAAGTTTATAAAGTAGACAGACAAAAAATGAAGTTTGCAACAGTTTTTACTGAATGTAAGCACCAACTCAGAGTGGTGTTGCTAATGGAGCAATCTTGAAGAGGTAAGTAATAGAAAAGAAATTAAATTCAACTGTTGAAATGCAATGTCATGTACTTAACAACTAGGGAAAAATGTTTCTATTAAAAGATAGCTCTTCTCAGTTAATGTGAAGAGCAGGAACTGGATGTATTAATTGACCGTAGAATGGTTATATGAAAATGCTGTGAAAAGATATGATTCAAGAAGACCTAAGTCTAGTTGTTCCTTTAGAACAAGAAGAAATAGTTCTACTTAAGAAGTCACTAAGCTGATTTGATCTATAACGTGTGTGATTCTTGTCATATGCATGTTTCTATAGGTTACACTTGAAAAATCAATGTGGGACACACTGATCTGCATAGGCTAATCCTAGTACCCCACAAACAGAATAGACACACCATCCAGCAGGTTTTGAAGGAGCAGGCTTTAGTCTAACAAAATTTGAACAGAATGGTTCTGACTGTTCTTAATTTTCCTACTTCATGCTTATCATTTCATCTTATTTACCAGTATACAATGTTGAGCAAGAGATCAAAAACTGGCTATGAATTAAATAAGGATGAGTAATAAAAGATGGTTTCTAACAAAAAGAACTGTGACGGTTTTGAGCAAAATAGCAATAGCAGGATCAAGAGGCCTAAATACTTTTAAAATGGTACTTGATAAGTTTATGAAAGGGATTATATGATATGGTTGTCTGTGATGGCAGGTGCTGCATCCAGGCGGTTCATCACAGAAAAAAAGGAAACAGGATTAGGAAGAAATTATTTCAATAATCTTATCTGCACTTCTCAGATATGTCTCCTATGGTTAGGACGTGTGGAGCAATGAAGCAGTCTGCTCAGTCTAGCGGCAAGAAGAAATAAGGTGTAGTCAGCTTAATTCCTTTTCTTATTATCCATAGCTCTGCTGATTTGATAATTTGTTTGGATTTTGTCTGCCTTCAAGAACAAGGTTGACAAAACAGTTATTTGGAGAGCATTAAGAAAAATATCAATAGATTAGCAAATACAGAGAGCTGAGGGGTCAGTATAACCGGAGCTTGAATAGTAAGGTGCTGATGATGATTGCCTACAGGTAGAAAAAAGGACAAAATGTGAGACAAATTAAAATCTAAGAAGCAGTAACTCTTCAGAGGTCTCATGTACCCTTAGGTTCTAAACTGAATTTTCTGTGACTTGAAGGAGGAATAAATAATCTCTGTTGTCCCATGCTATCAAAATTTTGTGTTTGAGTACTGCTACTGTTGATGTATCCCCTTTGCTCTAGTGTTTAAAAGATGCTTCTGGGCTGCAATACAAATCAGCAATATTCTTTAGAAATGTCAATAGCTGGCATATTAGCACTTCAAATCTATATCCCTTATAAATGGGGAGCACTTGACATTCATTCTGTACCACACAGCAATACTTAGATGGTGATACTATAGAAGAGAGTGAAGAGAGAACAAATATAAACTGATTTTTAGAAAGTGCAGAAGGACTTCTGGAGTTGATAGTTTCCAAAACTAATGAGAAAATAGTGTCAGAATGAAGTTCTGGACCCACTGAAATCTGGAGGAGCTTTGCTGCTGAATTCAAAGGGATTGAGGTTTCATAATTAACATGTATAATTAAGAAAGTACTTGTTCTAGAGTATGTACTTCAGGAATATTAATTTTCCTGCAGCTTTGGTCTTTAAAGTAGGAATGAGTCATAAAGGATAACATTTTTTTCTTAACTATTTAGACCGTAAATTCTTTGGATTAAAGATCTTTTATTGTGTTTGTACTCTGAAACAACAGATTCTATCTTTTATTAGTTGCTTTAGTGTTATTGTATGCTGTGAACTCTTGACTCAGAATGTTAATGATACCAGTAATTAAAGAATTGTTGTATAGTTAGTATCATATGGATATTGATCAAGGCAATGTGGGTACAACCTAGTAATAATAACTGCTGGTAATATAATCAAGCACAATTTCTTGCCTCAAACTAAGCACATTGCTTAAAACAACAGAACATTCCCCTGCCTCTGTCCATTGCAACAATGAATATCTTTTTGGCATGTTAATATCTAACATCCATTCCACATCTTCTAACTATATCAAAGCCACTCAGTGAGACAACATTCTTAAAGAAAACCACATCAAAATGCCAATAAACTGTGGAATGAAAAAACCCACAAGAAAACTACCTCACAGTTCTCATTAAAAAAACTTTTTTCAGTACTGGAATTGTGCAAAGAACTTTATAAATACAACACATCTGCTACTACCATCACCACTGGATAAATTAGGGTATGTCCACAGTACAATCAAAGCTTTAATCTATATGGAAATAGCTAAACTACATTTATGCTAGCTAGATTACATATTTATTAGTTTGCCCATGTCAGTACCCTGATAGCACTGGAAGCTGTTCTGTCAGGTTTGGTAGATCTATTTCATCAAGCAGCATCTCAGGTAAGATATGCTTCCAAATAGTGCTGTGTTGCTCTCAGAAGCTGTGCCCTCTGTGCTTACCTCATGGAGTGACTAAGTGACTATGCCTTCTGTCACTCAGGCTCAGGGACATGGAAGGAGGGAGACATTGCTTAATGACTTCATGCTCCTGTCCCGAACTCCAGTCTCTGGTTCTGTGCAGTGTGGCTGCATGCACTTGATATCAGTGTATCTTAGCTACACTATTTTTAGTCAGTGGCTTCAGTGGCTTTGTGGTCTATCCTGAGCTGAGACAGAGATATTTTCATTGGTATCCAAGCTACATAACGGCAATTTTCACAAATTAAAAACCAGCAAGTTAAAAAACAATTATTAGATAATCTCAACACAGTGGTCTTACACGACCATTTAAGACCAATGGTCTTAAAACAGTCTTACTGCTTAAATTAACCTTTCATGTCAACTTTTATCTTACTCTTATTTCTTCAGTAGCTTTTATAATCAGTTTTGATTTGCCTGTCTTACATATTTTCACCTATTTGACATCCTTAGCAAGATATTTGAATGAACTGCATTTTAATGAACCATGCTGGAAAATCCATTTGTCATCAGTTCTGCCATTTTTGCTCACATCTATAATCAGCTAATATAATTAAAAAACTAGCCCAAGAATGAAGTGCTGCTTAATGTAATGGTTACTCTGACGGTCTCTAAGGGATGAAGCTGAAACTAACACAGTGATTCCACAACAAGGCCATCAGGGAACTTGCCTCTTCATCTGATTCAAACAAATAGACTTGGCTGTAGGACAAACTGAAATGGATGGATTCATCAATGGTTTCATCAGTGCTCTGATGAAAATAAAGAGCTTACTGTTGACTTTTTGTTAAAGGATTTGGGTAAAGGCATCGTTGTTAAACCATCACAATCAATTTGGTAGACCATCTTCACGACTTTGGTTACAGTTCCTGTTCTCAGATGTTACCCTTTAGTCCAAAAGAAGAAAGCATTAATATTCAGTGCCCCTAAATGTATTTTTAAGTTTCTCTAAACTCTGTTCATCACCTTGTGGATACAGCTCATCCAAAATATGAAATGCAGATTGACAGAAGGAAACAAGGAGCAGCATATGGAGAGAGTCTCAGACAGTCCAAGGGAAAAAAACCAAAAATGTCAATGGAGTGGAACTCTGTAGGTCATGAAAGTAGATCAAGAATAATTATCTATGAAATGCTGCAAGGAATATAGTGGACTCCTGAGGGTGGAATTTCATGTCAGTGAGATGAAATTTTGAGGATTAATTCATGTGACTGTTAGGGGAGCTATGTGCCAATTTTCTCACAACATGCATATGAGCTACTGTTGATCACTTCAGAGTACAACTTCAGCTAAATGTTGCTAGTACTTTGAAGAAGAGAGGACTGTTAATTCAGAAACTGAGCATCCTTCTAATAAAGCATGCCTGATAATCAAACTTATTAAGAGATTATATTTTGAAGTATTAGTTTAGGGTTAATGACTCAGACAAATGAAATATGCATATTTAAAAGGGCCTAATTTACTAAATTAACATTAAGTACAAATCACGTATTCATAATTTTGTTTTAATGGTGTGATTTATTCTTCTGAGTTCCACTAATATAAGTGTACTAGTGGACCTGGGCATAGATTGTAGGTCCTCAGGAATATTGCATGTCTGGCATGGTATGTTGTTTCAAACCACCTGCAATCTTAGCTTTTCTGGAGGGCTGAAGCCAGTATCTCAAATTATCAAAACAGACTGCCAGGGTACTTTACCATAGTTCTTGCCTGAGTGTTGTTTCTACCATTTTCAGCACCCTTCAAGGGGAAGGGGTGACAAGGTCTTCTGTAATTTCCTCTGTAGCATAACATTTTTCATGGATTCCAGATAAAGGAACTGGCTGCCACCTGTCCCAGAAGTGGCATATGACTTGGTTACTTGTTAAACTAGTTAGTGGCTAGCTAGAAATACAGGCAGCCAGCATCTCAAAATCAGATTAAGGTAACTTCTGTCGTAGGTGGTGGTGGTGTGTCTTGGTCTATAGCTAAGTAGGGTAAGAAAGTATTCATGTGACAAGTGTTCTGTGTCTAGTTCAGTCCTGGAAGTAAGAAGGGGCTTAATGAGGATCTACAGACATCACAGGCGTGAATGTATGGTATCTGTATACTGGACTGAGATAAGCAACCTCAACCATCCTGTGACTCTGTGGAGTTGCAAAGATCAGATATAGATTGAAGTTTCAGAACTGCAGGTGTTGGTGACTTGGGGTACATGCACCAAAAGATGGTTGGAATAATTAATTTTATTCTTCTATTGTATACTCTTTATCTTATAATCTCATGGCTTCAACATCTAAACTGATTCAACAACAGTTCTGTTTATAGTTATTTGAAAAGAGTGCCAATGGAGGGAAGGATAAAATATTTTAGGTAGGTACTACCATTTTGACTGTAGCACTGTTCTTAAAGATCTCAGTCAAAATCTGGTGCTAAGGTAATCCTAGGAATATCTGTAATCATGAAAACGATATTACAATCCTCAGGAAGCATTAGGTGAAGGCTTGTTTCCTCTTTCCCCAGCTCTGTGTGATACAGACAGAACAAAGGAAATATTACAGTGTTTGGGGTTTTTTATGCTTCTGTTTTCTCATGGAATTTAATTTTTTAGATACCAACCACTACTTACTGAAGCTGCTTAAGATGCTTAAGTTGCAAGATACTTAAGATGTACTTGAATTGTAGCTATAACACTGTGTTGGGTGTATGTGTCAAGGGGCTAGTGGTGGGGGGCTGCCGGGGCGGCCCCTGTGAGGAACCGGACACAGCCGGTTCCAGCCGGCTCCCGCGGCCCCAGCACAGGGCACAGCTGAGCCCCTCAGCCACGGGCGGGCGCCTCGGGGAAAGCCGGTGTCAGAAAGGGCGAAACGCTGCCCGGCAGCCATGGCTGAGGGGAATGGGGTGAGAAACAGCCCTGCAAGCCCCGAGGGGAGAGCAGGAGGAGGGGAGGGGGGGGTCCGGGCGCCCCGGCAGAGATGCCCCTGCGGCCCCGGGAGAGACCCCGGTGGGGCGGGTGTTTCCCTGCAGCCCGTGGGAAGGTCCCAGGCTGGAGCAGGGAGAGGTGTAAGGAGGAAGGAGAGGCAGAGAGGAGCTGTTATGGGCTGACCGCAGCCCCCCATTTCCCATCTTTCTGCCCCCACTTCCTCAGGGGGAAGAGGTAGAGGAGTCAGGGATGGAGGAGTGAAGTTGAACTTGTGAAAAAAAGGGGGCATTGGGAGGAAGGTGTTTTATTTTTTGTCTTTTTTCTCACCATCCGACTCTATGTTACTTGGCAATAAATTAAATTAATTTTCCCCATGTTGAGTCTGTTTTGCCTGTGACAGTAATTGGTAAGTGTACTTGTCTTTATCATGACCCATGAGCTTTTCCATATTGTTTTCTTCCCCTGTCTTGTTGAGAAGTGGGAGTGAGAGAGCAGCTGGGTGGGCGGCTGGCAGCCAGCCAAGGTCAACTCAGCACAGGGAGGTATTTTATCAGGCCTTGTTGCATTATGTGAGGTGAAGGCTGATGGAAAACTTTTTAGCTGTGAAGTTTTTGTGTTCATAAACTACCTAAATTTGTTGGTACATTTTTCCACAGCAGTCCCTTTCTCTTCCCTCTTTCCCTTCTTCTCAGATTAGCACTGTCTAAACTGGGGTATAACAGACACAACTGAAAGCCTCCAAATATATGTTTGATGTTACACTAATATCATGGAGTAAGGTACAGTTTCTCCATGAAAAAGAAATAGCTATAGGAGGTACTGCACTTGTTTTTGTATGCTGACAGTCAGGCTGGAACATGGTCTTCTTCAATTAGATGTACAGTCTACACGTATGAATGGGTATTTCATATAGAGTCTGTTGCTTAAAGTTGTTGCAATCTTCTAGCCATGACCTTGAAAAGAGACAGATGGGCTTGCCTTGGCCAAAGAAGACATAAATTTGAGGACCTTGAATATTTTACCTCTCTACAGAATGCTAGGCATCTTTCAAACCATACTTTAAAGAGATCAGAACTGAGTTTGTGAATCGGTGTCATTTTAGCTGATCTAAAGGTGAATCGGTAAGCTAAGCCAAATCAAACTTAATTGACCTTAGCTTTTGTACTGCCTTTCCTGAGAGGCAAGTTCTGTGATCCAGCAACTAATTTGCTACAGAGCTGAAAGGAACTTTACTGTGTAGGTACTTAAGCACTCTATAAGGACAGGGTAATAAACCTTGCTGCTGGAATTAATTGAAGGTGGGCATCTGGATATGAACACATCTCCGAAGAAGGTTTCTGATTTTATCTGTCAGGAATTACCCAGCTCGTCTCAGAGCAGAATAACAATTTCTTCTTGGCTGGTGAATAAAAACCCTATAAAATGACTAATGGTCTATTTAATTGTCTTACCGAAAAGAGCATGGTTGTGACTAATGTGCAAAATAAACCAACTTTGGAAACCTCACACAGTACTTACTATCCTTAAAGTAATGAAGCATGATGATGTGATCTATAGTTGATCCTAACTACTCTCTGTCATTCATGTCAAAGTTTTCTTTTCAAGAAATTAAATGTTCTTGCAAGAATGTTTAGAACATGAATGAGATTGATTCTTTCAATAAAAATCACTGATTTTGCCCTGAATCATTAAGTTATTTGTTTGAGTCTTAAATACTACAATTTCCCAGTGTGTCAGCAGTGAGGGAAAAGTAGTTGCAGAATGACATATTTAATTCCAACATTAGAAAGCCCAAGGTAAATAATAATTCTTTGTGTTTCAAGGGTGCACAAAATTGCAGAGTTCAAATGTTTCAAGTTTCCTTTGCTTGTACATGTATCTGTTAAAATCAGTCTCAGCTAATGGAGAAAAATATAGCATAGCTGTCAGTTCAAATCCAGCCTATTGATTGGACACTGTTTAATGCACAACAGTAAGCACATTGCTGGTAGTATATGTGAGGGTGCAGAATCAGGCTACAGGGCAAAACAAACTTGAAGTTATTGCTGCCAGCTCTCTGTCTGGCATCCTACGAGTGTGTGAATTAAGAAGCAGTTTTCAGGGACTACATTACCGAAATTAACACTAATTGATGGTTTTATCAGCAGCCTTATTAGTAAGACTAAGTTCTTTTAGGCCTTAATGTCACAAAACTTTAAAAGGTATGTTTCAGTTCCACCCAAGACAATTTATAATTGAGTAAGGTGTTAGCATTCAGTTGGCTACTCACTGCTTTTCTCTATACCTGCTAAATTCAGGAACAGGAACTGCAGTACAAGGAAGACATATGATGCTGAAATCCATGCTCTGTGTGCTCTATGAGAAAAGGTCATGTGCAGGGTTTTACAGCTCTTCAGGACTCTGAATTCAAATGAAACACTTGAAGAGGAAAGAACAAAAAAAATCCAGTATCAGAAACAAGGTCAGTAAACGTAAGTTATTACAATGTTAAAAAACATACGATGTCATCTACAAAAAAAAGGTCTTCATGTCCCAGAATTGCACATGGTTGTTAAAAAGAAAAAGCACCAAAGAAAATAAATCATAAATGTTCTTGTGATACATTTTTAGATATTGGAAAACATCAAGTGATAACATAATTTTTAATTAAACATCTCAGTGAGCCATTTTTTGCATATATATTTAAATTGTTTGAGCTGTTTTGATTAGCTGTTATTTTCTCTAATAATCAGCAAATAGAAGAATAGACAAAAATTACTTCTAATCAAATTGTTGTATTCTCTTTTATCGGGTATGATATTCTGAATACACTTCCCAACATATTCTTCAGGTATCAAAGTACTTAAGCAATTTGGATGCTATCCTCTCATCCCTATGGAACTTGATTAAAGTTCACAGCTATGGCAGCTGATGGCCATATCCGTTGTGTGCAACAATAGCAGATTGATAGCCCTGGTGACAATCTGTCACTTTTCATAGGTTTAAAGCTGACTGAAAACCATTTTTAAAAAAGCAGCAAATAGAAATAAGTTTTATTTTAAACAAAATTCAAATATTTGCAGGTTCCTGTTGCTATGCAGTGTCATCAATGTCACTGCTAACTGCAGAATATCAATCACCCTCCCTTACAAAGTGCCATATGCTGTAGTAGTTCAGAATATTTTGCTCATGGTTTGTGGTATCTGAAAAAAAGACTAAATTATAGAGGAGGACATATCATTACTTTCATGGAAGGGCTCCAGAAATCCAGTTCAGCTTAGGTAATGATATATCATTTCTTGCTTTCTGCTTTGGATTCTTTAAACTTCTGACATTGATTACAGCAATTTGATTTCTTTTCTGTTTATCTCTGCCTCTTCTATGAAATATAGAAGCTTCCATTCGAACAGGTGGTATACACATTTCAGTCTCTTTCCCTCCCACCTCCACCTAGCTGCAGCCATTGTCCCCATCAGATTTACAGGTTAAACCTTTAAACTTTCATGTAACATTTTTCCAGTACTGACAGCTTTGTGTATATGCCCACAGAATATTAATGTCCAGCCACAGCAGTCAAAGATCCAGTGGAACCATCACACAATGATTTCTTTGTTGATACTGCTATCAAAATGTATGCTTTGGCAGTAGCCATCGTAAGTCTCATTCAGACAGCATGATTGCTGATCTCCCATCAAACTATGAGAAGATGGTCACTCTTCAGAAAGCTTGTATCAAGGAAATGAGGACAGGGGAGATCCCAAGCCCCATAAACAGAGTTGAGGAGGAGACAGGGAAGAATTTAGAGACACTTTGCTCTGTAATGTAGGGCACATTTCTGGATTAATGGTCATAGGAAAGGATTTGCAGTAGGGATATCGCATATCTGTCCTATTTCCTTTTGCCAGATATATTTCCTCAAGACTTTCAACTGCATTACAGTTGCACAGAAATCTTGACCAATGTATTCATCATCATTGATCAAACTGACTTTGAGGGTGTCCTTCAGGTGCTTCTGACAGTGATTTGAAACAAGTGCCACCTCCTGGCTGTCTTGTGTTTTTTATGGCTCCTAGTGAACATCAATAATATGAATTTCATTTTAATTCTTCTGTAAGGGATCTTATTTATAGAGCAATTTCTCGTGCAGTATCTTGTCTCTATGAAATCATTGCCAACTCAGGCAGCCGTTAAAGTTAACTGCTCAGGCCTTCCTTCAAGGTACAATATGGATATTACTTTCTAAAAGTAATTTAGACTATAAAGTGCTAAGAACATGTTAACTCCTTGCAAGCTGTCCATCCCATACTGGAATGCTGGTTGATTTTCTGAACTGATCTAACTTAATTCAACAGTTCAACAGCTTTTCCATTCTCCTCCCTCTTCAATTAACTCTGATCGTTATAACAGTGTCAAGTACTATTTAGCATTAATGTTTTTGTGACTTAAACTATGATATTATGTTTTGCCGGTATATTACTCTTTATGTGTGCTTGGGCAATGATCACCTATTTATTAACTGATTCAAGTTCCAAAGTAAGATCGTAGTAAATAAAGATGAAGACCATAAAACTCAGTTTTTGAAAATTCAGGAGCAATCCAAATAAATAATAATGTAGTAAGTAGGTTACAGTACTTGATGTTTCAGTAAAGAAAATGAAGAACTCTACTAACACACAGTTTCTAGATTAATCTATTTTAGTATTTCATGGTAGGAGAAGTTTTTTCCAAAACCTACAAGTCAGTGTTATGTTCATGAACAAAGTTATGGGCCCTATAGCTCTTCTATCCTGTTAGTGGAATATTTTGCATTTGCCAACCTTTTTCTGGAATAGAGAAAATCAGAATTTGGAATAGAACCAAAATTATTTATGCAGGCAGGTAAATTAAATTGGGGAAATTGTGCTGATGATTACATGTGAATGTATATTTGCCTCTGATTGCAGCATGCTTTGAGGGGTGGGGATAGGAGGAAAGTAAGGAAAGTAGGCCTTGGAGTTTTTCTTGGCAAATGTCATATGAAAGACAGGAATGCGTTTAAAGGATGTTACCTCACGGGTAAACAAATATTCTCAGGAACAAATGAAGAGTATGTCACATGTTTGGGAACAAGGTCCAAGTTTAACACTGCATATAATCTGTTCACAGACAATGCTGGAGGACTGTTGTTTGAGTTTCAACAGGAAAAAATGACGCCTACATAAGATCTTGAAACTTCTGCACACTGCCTTCCTAGTGTGTCTACTTCAAAACTAAACATGTGAAGGATTCTTTTTTTCTCATTTTCCTTGTGTTTCCTTATATCTTTATGTATACTTTGCAAAATAGTCAGTGGGTAATGGATACCGATCCTGAGTTTTCAAGATTCTTGAGTAGTGGCTTATAATTTGCCTTGTATCTCTAACAGACCTGCAGGTAAATTCATTCCATTTTAAGTCCCCTATGTGCTGCCAGCGTGGTATTAAGGGAGATATGTAAACAGTTTCTTTAAAAACTAACATGCTGGAGGGAAACTTCTGACCAGCTGTATAAAACAGTTTTCAAAAAATGAAAGCCTTTCAAAGCCAGCAGGTTTTTTAAGTCACGAATTGTTCTAATAACACAATGTCAAATTCGGTCCCCAGCAAAAACTCACAGAAATCTGTAGTATTCTGTTATTTCTTTCCTTTTACTGTTGGATAGGAAAGCAAAAAAAAATTCACCATTTTTTCCTCTGTTTTATTCTTCCAGTATAATTAATTCAATCAATTAAGTAGAGGAGATGTAAAGGATTTTAGACACACTGTATTCAGTACCTAGTATCAACAAGATGAACTTAAGAAATATCTGACACTTTCCATGGCAAATCTGTTTCTACGGAATATGCCAGTCGCCTTTTCATTGCTTATTGCCATTGTTCTGGGTAAAAGAAAAGATTATAGATGTATTTATATTTTTTTCCTATTGTCAAATAGCTTATTTTGCAGTGATGAGCCTCTAGGTCAGCTTGCTGCCACTCTGACATTTTGTGACTTTCTTCCTCTCTGCTGCCTGAAAAATGAGATTTAGGTAGTTTCTACTGTGCACGTAAACAAGTGATTTACATTAATTTACATATAATTTCTGTATTTGTAAACATTATTTAAAAGTATAGAAATGAACCCTTTAAGATTGATTTTACATCATTTACAGAAAAAAACAAGCTAAAAAGAACACTGATTATTGCAAGTATGCCAGGTGCAGTAGGGCAGAGCCAAGACATTATAATGGAGTTTTCTGAAGAACATGAAAATGCTACCACAGTATGGTCCCAGTTCTCATTTTCACTTGAAAAGGACCAGATTTTGCCACCTTCATCTTGGAAAGAACATTACTCTGCACTGAAGTTGTTGAAACTGCCCATAGTGCAAATAATTGCTTAATATGAACTCCCAAATTAGAAAAAGATGTTTGTGTTACCATACAGATTATAATGTTTAATCACCAGTCATAGAGATGTGGATACAAGAAGAACTTTATGTGATTTGGGCATTTAATTTAACAAGGTGTCAAAGTCAGGTAATGAATAGACCCACATAAATTCTTTTTGTTGGGGATGTAGTACATGATTTCTGGTTAAGACACTTTCAGAGTACCTTGGGCAGGCTGAAACCACAGTGTAGCATCTTTCCTCCCCCTGCCATCAAAACAATCTGATGTGCAGTTTTCCTGCAGGGAATTTAGTGGGAGTTTTGCCATTTGCTGTGTTCTTTGGTGAGTTAAGGTTTTCATCAAAGGAAAACTTACTGTCTCCTTAGACGACAGATCATTGTGTTTAGTTGTCAGGTTATGCAGAAACATATATTTGCCCGAAAACATACTTAAAATACTTCTTCTGAAATTACCTGTTTAACTAGTGAATAGAATAATAACAGTTTGTGTAAGGTTCTATAATCTGAGAGACTTTTGTATTAGAAAAGAACTATTGATTAAAAAGTACTGAATGGGTAATGATTTAATTCACAGAAGAAACAGAATGATAAACTTGAAAAGGTGTAATAAAAAAAAAATGGTGGAAAATAGAGCTGAAAAACCTTCTAGATTATTAAGTTGTGATTTGTTTCCTTTCAAGAACATCACTTTATTATAAATTTGTGAGGAGAGTGCATCTCCAAAAAATCCTATTTTTAATGTATTCTCTAATTTTCTAATTATTAGTAGTCTGTTTTGTGGGAAAAATATAAATACATAGACCTTGTCTGTAGCTCTCATTAAATATTTTGCTATCATGCTGGAGAATTTGCTGATAAACATGTTAGAGATTGTATTGGGTTGTGTGGCAAGGTTTTGGTAGCGGGGGCCTGCAGGAGTGGCTTCTGTGAGAGGGTGGCAGAAGCTTCCTCTATGTCCCATAGAGCCAATGCCAGCTGGCTCCAAGACAGACCCGCCAATCAGCCCATCAGTGACGGTGGTAGCACCTCTGTGATAACAGAAGGGGAAAAACACTGCTGCAGAACAGCAGCCGGAAGAGAGGAGTGAGAAACAACTGTGCGGACACCAAGGTCAGTGAAGAACGAGGGGGAGGAGGTGCTCCAGGTACCAGAACAGACATTCCCTTGCAGTCCATGGAGGACCCCACGCTGGAGCAGGTGTATGCACCTGAAGGAGGCTGTGACCCTGTAGAGAGGAGCCCACACTGGAGCAGGTCTTCTGGCAGGACTTGTGATTTCATGGGGGACCCATGCTGGAGCAGTCTGTTTCTGAAGGACTGCACTCTGTGGAAAGGATCCACTTTGGAGAAGTTCATGGAGGACTGTCTCCTATGGGTGGGATCCCACGCTGGAGAAGGGGAAGAGTGTGACGAGGAAGAGGGGCAGAGACAACATCTGGGCAACCTCCATTCCCCATCCCCCTGCTTTGCTCTGGGGAAGGAGGTAGAGAATTTGGGAGTGAAGTTGAGCCTGGGAAGAAGGGAGGGGTGGGGGGAAGGTGTTTTAAGATTTGTTTTTATTTCTCATTATCCTACTCTGATTTTTGATTGGCAATAAATTAAATTAATTTCCCCAAGTCAAGTCTGTTTTACCTGTGATGGTAATTACTGAGTGATCTCCTTGTCCTTATCTTGACTCATGAGCCTTTTGTAATATTTCGTCTCCCCTGCCCTGCTGAGAAGACGAGTGATAGTGCCGCTTGGTGGGCACCTGAAGGCCATCCAAGGTCAACCCACCACTGACATGTTTTCCATTTTTTTCTAAAGCAAAACGAATTACCGTAGAGTCAGAGTCAGGTCTGAACTTTGGCCGTTTTGAAATAATCAAGGTGAAAAGTAAGACCCAGAAAAACATGACACAAAAGTTTGAAGAGAAATACACTACTGATTCTAGGAAAATTTCGGTGTTTAATTAATAATTAGATACAAATACACACCATCTTCTGAATCAAATTATGTTGTACTGTGTATTTTAAGATAGAGTTGAATTGCAACTGCAGCCAATTGGAGAAAGAGGTTTTTTTTAATAAATTGACAATTTTTAGGATACTGTAACATTCTACATCTCAAAATGGTTGTTGGAAAATGTACAGGTCTTTGCAGCCTAGTGGTGCTTCCTTTGTGTTTTCCTTACCTCATTTCTCCCACATATTTCTCAAGAAAAGTATTCTACACACCATGAGTATAAGTCAAATATCACTATTACCTTCTAATGGAAATTTTTATGCCTATTGCAAGAATATGACATTCTCAGAACAAAAGCATATCTTTCTGATATGACATCATTACAGTGATGTGGTCATTGCATGTAACAGTGGAGTAACTTAGGATGATCCATCCTAAAGCTTTCCCTTTGAAAAGGAAATGAAAAAGGATGGTGTGTTGCACCTCTTCCTCTTCTCCTTGCAAATGTCACGTCCGTTATGACCTCCACCAAAAGATGGCAATCCAAGTCCACAAAAGATTTTGTTTTCCATAGGGATGGTAGCATCTTGGATGTGTACATGCTTTTTCTTCAATCACTTCATTATTTTGATCTCTTTTTGGCCAGGCTTTTTTTGGTGAATCGTTGATGAAAATTATCATCAGTGAATCTGTTATCAAAAGATGGCAGTAGTGAATTTGTTCTGCTTTCACTTCAGCACCATTTGTTACTAGCATAGAAATTTTTATAAATATGAAAAGGAGACTCCTTACATTCTTGTCCAAGTCAGGGCAAGACTCTGCTCTAAACGGATTTCATCAGTCTCTCTCTCCCTCTCTTAGAGTCACATCTGCCTTTTCCTTTAATCATCTCTAATGGAGTCTCTGGAGGAGATGCTCTGGGTGGAGGAGGAGGGAGTTGTTTAGGCAGACACATAAATATTGATTTGCCTCAGCTAGAACAGGAGGTGTGTGCTGAACAAGAATGTCAGTCTGGTTCCTCTTAATTAACCTACCCTAGATTACTCATCTTCTTCCTCTCTTAGGAGATTTGTCCCATTAGTAACCATTTCTTATACGCGTCACTAATTACCATGATGCTATCTGTATCCTTTTTCTCCTCCTCTCATGTAGGCTTGACTATTTTTTCTAGCTATTGATGGCTACAGTAAATATTTTCTTTCAAATATTTTTTCTTCATATCACTATCACTGGCCAGCAAACGTCAGTTTTAATCTCATTTTTCATAACAATTGAACAAATATTGAACAAATATTGAATGGTGTTTCAGTCATGTTCTATGCCTCTAGTCTTCAAACTTCATTCTCATTCCTCCTTCTGTTTTTATCTTTACCTAGTTCTTATTAAATCAGGTATCTGGGAACATTCTAGCCAACTGTATTGTAATTGACACCTTAAAGGTATGAGTTGAGTTTATCTCCACTGCAATAAATGCCTAAAAACAGGTACTACCATAAATCTTCACAAAACTCATTGCCATGTTGCTGTTCTCAACTATTTGTGTCTTGTCTTGTCTATTTCCCACTAACTCTCTGAAGAAGCCATACAACAACATGGTATAAAGTTTTTCTGTGGCATGAATTATTACATTGAGAAGTTAGGTTCAAATACTTTTTTCCAAAATGTAGTAGCATGTAGGTTTTTTCCTCACCAAGTGAATGTTTTATTTATGCATACAAAAATCCTACATATGTGGAACTATATAATATATTGAACTTACATTCATTTTTGCATTACTGAATCCCACTTTGTGGAACAAAATAATATGCAGAGATTTCACATATTGCCTGAAATATAAATAATGAACACTACTGGCTGTATTTTAATTCAAAAGGAGAAAAGCTGTAATTTTTTGATAAAACTGTTTTGTAATATATATTTAATGAAAATCTTCCTTTACTATGTTTTAGAATCATAGAATGGTTTGGGTTGGAAGGGACCTTAAAGATCGTCTAGTTCCAAACCCCTTGTCATGGGCAGGCACACCTTTCCACTAGACCAGGCTGCTCAAACCCACAGCCAACCTGGCCTTGAACACTTCCAGGGAGGGGGCATCCACAAGTTCTCTGGGCAACCTGTTCCAGTGTCTCACCACCCTCACAGTCAAGAATTTCTTCCTAATATCTAATCTAAATCTACCCTCTTTCAGTTTAAAACCATTACCCCTCATCCTATGACTACATGCCCTTGTAAAAAGTCCCTCTCCAGATTTCTTAGTGAACATTTAAAATAAGTGAACTCTGGGGTTTTTTACTAGATTATCTTCCTATTTTAAATTTGGGGTTTTTTTTTTCTTTTACTAAGTTCATTTTTTAACGGTTAGTCTGAAGTGTTTAATATGTGCTCCAATTTTGAGTTAGGTAAATGAAAGCCACAATATTGACCTGCCTTAATGTGTTTCAATTCACAGTGAATACACAGACCCTTATATCTGTGCATATCATATCTTTAACTGGCTAGTCCAAATCCTACTTAGCAAATTATTATGATAAAAATGATTGACTTTTTTTCTGTTTAGTACATGCTTAAATATGAAGCCTAGAATATATTTCAGAGCATGTGGACTAAAGACTCTAAGACTGTGTGATTGAGGCTTTGTATGGCTTACCAACAGCCCTGAGTTAGCCTTGGTAAGTTCCTTCTCAACAGAAGAGAATTGTCACCAGTTCGTTAGGATTCTTGTAAAATACTTAGCAGTGACCATCCTTCATTTCCATTGCCTATTGCTGCACTGGGTAAACTCAGACTCTTCATTAAGTATGTCCTAAGTTTTATACCTCAGCAATATTTTCCCTTTCACATTGCAACTGCTGTTCTGCACGTACAAACCCATCCTTCTATGAGCATCAATTGTTTGATGAGGTCAGTGTGAGCAAAACAGTTTCATGATCACAGCTTTACCTCTTTGGGGCTTGTTGTACAACCCATTTACACATGCAGCTTGTTTTTGGTAACAGGGAAAGCTCTGTGCTGAGGGATGTCACCAGTTCCATCCTTTCATCTCTTTGCTCTTTTACCAGTACCCTTACTTTGTGCCTTCACTTAGATAGGCAACAGCCTTCTTTCTGTGTGATGAGATACTACACCCTCCTCAATTAGTAACTCCAAGCTCCATTTCTCTGTTTATCTCTAAGTCCCATTATCTGCCCTGATTCAGTTCACCCTTACTATCCTAACCGTTTTCTCTGTATTAAATTTAAATCTAAGGGAGTTTACAGCATCTCAGTGGCAAGAGGATTTTTTTGTAAGTAATTTTGTATACCTATTGTAGTACCTAAACATACAGAAACATAAATTAGAAGTCCAAATTGTCCTTGAGACTTGGTATTCCTCCACAGAGAAAATTTATGATGAGTAAGAAGTGAGTGGATATGCAGATTTCCCCTGTATATGGAGGTGATTTACTCTGGGACAAAGAAGGACTGACCTGCATTGTAGAGAAAGCGTATAATTCCCAAAAAGGAATTATGAAGCTCTTTGAGGAATGTCACTTTGGTACCACTGTCAAAGAGGTCCAGAAGAGAAGTATTAGGAGACTGACATGGCAACAGAGAGATAAGTTATTTTCATTTATTCAGGGATAATTTATTTTCTTTACAAGAAGGAATGAAGACTCATGTCATTACTAGACTAAGAGGCTCCATCCACCAGCTGAGCATGTTGGAACTTGAAATGAGTAAATAAAGAAGCTGGCAATATTGAAGGAAGCAGCAAAGGAGAAGGAGGAAAGACTGCTTAACCTTTAAAGTTAGCCTCAGGGCTTTTTTTGGTTTTGTTTAAATGCACCAGTTTCGTATCTCTAAAATCTCCACCAACATGAACCGCAGAAGGTGTAGATAACGGTAAATTTTGGTCCATTTCTCAGTTCCAGTCAGTTTAATAGATGTTCAGCATTCAGTGAAAAACTATGACAGCACAATGTTCACAAGTTCATCCACGGTCAGTCTTCACTTGGTCTTTCCCCTCTAACCTCCACTAAAATAATTTCAAATTTCTCTCAAAATTTAAAATGTAATTTTAAGAAATCTGAGTTGAGTTACAAATATCCGATCAAAATAGTCCCTCCATTGAGCTTTGTTTCTAAGATGTAGTTGGGAAAAGACCAAAAAAGAGAGGGAGGAAGAAAACGTACCTTTAGCTTGTCTACTAGTTTGCAGGGTTGATACACCAGGTTTAGATACCTCTTCTCATAGGTACAACAAACAATGACAATAACAATCGTGATTACATCTGCAGATTTTGAAATTCCACATAAAGTTTTTTGAGAAAGCTGCAAGGTAGCAATATTCTTTATAATTCCACTCTAAGAATGGGAAGAGAATAAAAATGAAAATTCTTGACACTCTGGAGAAAAATCTTCTCTTCTGATTACTGGCTGCAGCACTTCTAGTTCAAGGTTTTTCCTCTCTTTATTTATACAATAAATTTAGGTCATTTAAAGTTGCTGCTCTGACAATTTTTGAGTAAGAAGCATAGGTTTGGATAAAAGAACTAAAGCTAAAAAGTCAGATCACAAAGGTAATGGGGCACTGGTGTAGTGGGAAACTTATGTTGTTCTTCCCTGGGTATAGAGTCATAAATGGCAGAGCTGTCAGATAAATTACTAGCAAAATCCAGCAAACAAACACCTAGATAAAATAATCTGACCAAAATAAACAGTGCTAGCAGAAACTTTATGTGAAAGTTATAGTAGGTGAACTGAAAATGACGATAAGGAAGGTCAGAAGATCTCTCTGTCACAATGTCAGCATTTGAATAATCCTTTATTAGTACTGTAATTAGAAAATTTATAGCATGACTGGCTTTCAATATTTTCTTTCATGCTCCTTCTTTATAGTTTCCCTTCACCTTTTTATTTGGGAGTATGGAATTTGCAGAACAAAAGAAGCATAAGTTATACACTTAGATCATAAAACCCAGAAAATATTCTAAAATGTTATAAAATTAGATACTTTCTAAATGATAAAAATGGAAATCACCCTTTTTGAATAACCTCTATAGTTCACTGGTATACTACAAATGGGAACATGAAGGGATTCATTTATTATAACTCTTTCTTTTTTTTAAGCAGTGCAATGAACATTTTTCTCTTCACTTTGATTGTGTTCAGTATTAATTAAAATGTTTTGCATAGTTTCTCTTAGTAGTGACACTTAGAAAATTGGACAAAAGGCATTGTGTCTAATAGTGAATAATATCTTTGCAACCATTAAGGTGAGACAAAAGCAATATCAGCTATAAATCATCATAATTAAATAAATTAACATGGAGAGATAATGTTGTGTTGAAACAACTGCTGCTTCCTAACCCGGGAGCTTATTCTGAGCCTGAAGCGAGTTCAGTTTCATAGCTATACTGGAATCCATACTACTGTTGGTAGAAGCACAGAATATGAATTTAAATCTGATCTTAGAGTTCTTCCTCTTTTAGGGTCACAGTATTGACATCCCATAAAAAGGTACCTTTCTCTGGGATTACTGCCCATAGTGCTATTGAAATTATATGTGAAATAATACAATTTTTAATGTGAATTGCAGCTCCTTCCAGAAGCAGAACCAGTGTACCAGTGCTGTAACAGCAGCTGAACCAGAACAGAAATAGCAAACAATCCATTACATGGCTGTTGTATGAGCAGCTTGTTTGCCTGTCTTCTCATTCTCATGGAAATAGAGATGACTTAGAACTCAGTTATAAACTTGCCAGCACGTTAGACTTGTTGGATGTGCGGTTTTTGACTGGACAGGAGTAGGACAGATATATGTTCCGCACAAAACCGTATTTGATTTCTTTTTCCTTTCAGAACTGAAGCTTTTAAAATGCTCATAAAGGGAAAGAATTATAATACAAATATAATGTGTGTGCGTGTGTCTGTGTGCATACATATATGTATGTGTAGTAAAGTGAGAAACGTAATTCTCCTTTTGTGCCATTTGTGTGTCAAGCATGTGTGCCTGGTATTTGAGAACAAAGACAATTATACATAACAAAATTTAAATTGTTCAGGTATCTCCAACTCCGAATATGGAGTCTATAGCCAATCTTTACCTTTATTTGTTCCATAACAAAACAAAACTGTGGGTATAATATAATACATTTGTACATATTAACTTTAGCAGGCTCTTTGTGCATAGCAGGTAATACAAAAAACTCAGTCTTAAGGACTTGTATGCATTCACATCAAAAGAAATTTAATTTGTGACTGGGTATTTTTACAGCATGTGTTTCTATTCCAGATTAAAAAGGTGAAACATTTATTAGAGTGTACAAGATTATGACAAATTGATTCTACTCCACTTTGTAACAAAACTTCCAAATGCTGTAATTCCTTGTGAGGGAGAATTAATCACACTGTATTGCTTTTTCCCAGGAGCCAGGGTTTCTGGTAATCTTTGGAAACCCAGACAGCTGAGAAACTGCAAAGCAGGAAGGGAGGGAGGCAATCGAGGCTTCAGGCTTCCAATGCAGTCAGCCTTGTGAGTAGCTCACAGTGGAGCCATCAACCGAGGACCTCACACAGGCACATTGACAGGCAGCCGTGCCGATATCCAGTGCAGATATCCAGTGCCGATCCCTGATCTATCAGGGTCTGTTTTCCAGCAGAGGGCTACTAAGAGATATGTGACCCCACAAAAGGCTTTCATTTTCACAAATTAGAAAATTTAGGAAAATAACTGTTTTGCATAACATTCCTTTCTTCTTACTTTCTTGTCTCTCCAGTGTCTTGTCATACATATACATATTCTCACGCCTCCAGATAATTTCTGCTAAATCCAGAAATTGAAGTTAAACTTTGAGATAACAATGTGACTTTGGGGGTAACTATAAATATCATAAATTCTGTCTTTAACTGCACCCCATAAAAATCTACTGAAATAACTCAGAGATTTGATTTCAAAATGTGCAACAGGCCAGGATTTGGACTAGCATGGTTGAAATATGCTTGAAATCTCAAGGGAAATGAAGTCAGTAAGGATTTCCTAGCATATTAGTAATATGAATATTGCTTTTAGTCCTTAATATTGTTATAGGTTTTTATTAATAGTCATTGAAGCTAGAGAAAATGGTGATTCCTGTAGTTTCAATTGTAACACAAAATCCAGTCTTGCGCTGAAAGCCTTCTGTCTGCTCTGCTTTCTTGCATACTGGGAAAAAGTAGCCTATTAAAACTTGTACAAAGAGAAAGCAAAACTCAACTCTCGTCTTCAAGGAACAGGAGAGAGGTTAGGAAGAAGTTAGCTTTCTCATGGCAAGCATAGAGGAAAGAGTGGGTATGACCTGTGCTGCTGGAGGCTACCTGTGCTGTAGGTGGGAGGGTGCTGCTCTTACCTCCGTGTACTAAAGTTCTTGGGTCAAAATTTGAGTTGCAGATGTCTTGGACTTCTGGAGAGAAGGTCATTGAACAACCCGTATGAGAAAAAATGGACTAACCTGACATTTTGCAGAACTGCTATCCTCAAATTACTGTTCCACATTTGCCACTGGTGTCATTGTCACAATGATCCTACAGAATTGCAAAGAAGCAGCAAAATCCATGTGGCCATGAATAAGAAAAAAGAGCAGTTCATGAAGTTATTTCTTGTATAATGTGGTCTACCTTCCCAATATGTTGTAGATTTTTTTATGCAGAATTTCCACAAAGCAAGTTATGTTGTTAAGATGTTTTATTGAGCTCTAGTGGCAAATAATTTCTGCTTGAAATGATTTTACCTGAGTTCTTGCTTTGCAAAGACTATTCTATGGAAAGGCCAATAAGCAGAACATCGATCTCAGAAGTATGTCAAAGGCAGATGTTTAAATTAATGTACAATTCATTTTACTGCATATCTAATTTCTTACAAATCATGAAAAATTCTTTCTCTATGTAGGCATTTATACAGACTATTAGAGCTAGTTCTAAATCATTAACCCCTCCAAGCTGCAGTTATTCATACTGTATAATGCAGCTTCCTTCTACATTTCCCTTTCATGGTGGGTTCATAAATATTCATTTTACTTTTTAAAAATTTAGTAAAATAAAACAGAAGTCATTAGTACACACAAAACCTGAGCTCATGAATTTACATATGCAGGGAAATTTGTCTCTTAGTGTTACTACCTCTTACAATGGTCTTTTTCAGAGTTCTTTGCATGTAAGCTGAACGAAATAAGGAAATTCTCAATTGCCTTTTATAAGCCAATCAATGCCCTTTTGCAGAGCATAAGCCGATCTGCAGGCAACTCAGGTATTTTCCTATGTATGCAACTTACTCTATTACAGAGAAACTTGAACTTGCATTTTACCTGAAAGGCTGCTATACCTTCTCTTATTGCCACCAGCTGTCAAGCATTATGCAGTACAGAGTTGAAGATGAGATATGACATACTGCATATATTTTGTGCATGTATATTTACATGTAGTAGGTATTTGTCATATGACCAGCCATGTTAATCTAATTATTTTTTTATTGTAGAAGAACCTAATTGTTTTGATTTCCTTCAGAAAAGGGATCACCTAAGTAAGTCCTACATACTCTCTCCTCCCTGAAATGTAACTAGTACGCTCTGCCGTTGCAAACCAATTTATTGATTCCACAGCTCTTTAATAAGCATCTCCTGCACCTCCTCTCATGAGAGCCATGCCTCCATTTTGAGAAATTCATAAGGGGAAAAGCTTTGTAGCCAGTATGCTTGCAGCCTTAAGCACAACCCCAAGGATAAAGCACATTGTAACACTCTAGCTGGGAAAAACCTGTCACTGATTTGCTTCAGATCTTTGTGATGAAGAGCATGTTAGAGAATGATCCTCAAGCTCACATCCTCACTGTTTTTCTTGTTTATTTCTGTACCAAGTTAGAAAAAAAGAAACTTATTCAGAAATCCTACTGTGATCCTGGGGAGTGTCAGACACATAATCCTGCCGTTCATGTCAGTGAAACACCAGAAGTTCAGCTCCAGCTGTATGTCATGACTTTTCTGAGCTGTTAGCATGTACAGGGAGACTGAAATGGCTTCATTGTATACAGGACGCCATTATAGGTCAATGCAAAATCACTACAAGTTAATACAATAGCATATTGTTACTGCAATGTATGCAAGAAAATGTTTTTTTTCTGTTTTACCTAGATAATTAACAATATGAAATATTCACAGACCTGGAGTGCTTTAAGAAACTTGCCAGTGTAACTCTAGACTTTGTGTTGTTATTATTAAGATTTTGCACCCTGTAGTTTTTATGGCATGTTTCTATAAAGAAGGAAGATGAGGAGCTGTTTTGTGCCGCAGACGGCGAGGTTTTAGTACTTTGTCTCTTTCACCAAAATGGAGAGGCCTGAGAAAGCAAACAGAAAAGGCTCATTTTGTTCAAAGGACAAAAAGATGAGAACGATCTCATTATTATATCTTACCTCTAAACAGTGAGAAATCTTGGCTCAGTGTGAGCTCTGCCCTGGAGTTTTTCTTTATGACTTTAAACACCTTGCATCTACGTCCCTCTTTCTTTCCTCCAATGAAAGGCAAATTATAGTTACAGCCTACTTCTTTTTAATGAATTTGGATTTAAAGTTCTTTAGGGCACTGACTGGAACACAAATCTTTTTAGGAATTCCTTGTTTTCTTTCTCAGTAACACTATTGATAAACAAGACCTAGTTTTTTCTCTCATTTGATAAGTTTTCATATGCTCTTTCCAGATCTGCTGAAGCTAGTTCCTATTTTCATTATTTCCTTCTACCCCTCTTTTATCTGCACTGGTTAAAACTTCAGAATGAAGGCTTATAGCCCTCTGAAATCTCTTCATAGTAAACAGATTTTTCTAAGTGCATAACAGGCCTCACCAACCAGAGCCCGTCCCACTATCTCAGCCAGGAGCATAACAGCCAGAGGGCACCAAGGTGGCCCCAGCCATGGGCATTGGGCACCTCCCAGGAGACAGTCCAAGACCAGCCTGGGACATCAGCCCGTGGGGGAGTGTCAGACATAGTCTAGTGTTAGGAGCATGTCACAGAGACAACCCAATATCTCGCTGAAGGGAGAAGAGAAGCTTCACCCTTCATTAGGATGAGGAGCATTTAATCAAGTAGAGTAAAGTACACTTATCCTCATTAATTTTAAGCCAGAGGTGGCTGTGGGATCACCCTTTTTGGTTATCACCAAACTGTGAGTTAGGCTAAGCTATAAATAACATGAAACAGCACCCTTAGGATGCAGTTCCTCACTACAGGTCGAAGGGATTTAGAGCTGCGTGCTCCCACTGCCCACCTTCAGCAGCAGCCTTCATGAACTGCAACTTTAACTCACTCTTTTACAGGAAAGTTATGTGTGAGCAGGAAGCAAGTTACTTGCCTTCTCTAGCTCATTTAACCGTATTTAACCATAGAACAAGGTCTCAGCCTACTATGAAAGGGTATGATTTTGCTTTCATTACTTGACAAACATCATATTTTGAAGTTGTGTGATTCTTAAGGAAAACTGGAAAGCAATACAACATTCCCTATACAAGGGTGCAGCACATTCGTACAACTTTCAGGACAGAAGAACATCATAATAAGGAGACTTGCTTCCCTGTGTGTTCTCTAGAGTGTTCAAAGGGTGAAAGAGCATGGCCTCTTGTTATCTACATAAAGCAAGGAAAGACTTTTGCCTCTCTGTGTGATTCTGGCTCTTCACCTGGCTTTTGATTCTTAAACTGAGTTACATTTGAATGCTTTAGGAAAAATATAGAAGTGATTTTGTGGTTAAGGGTTTTTTTAGGGGGAAGGGAGAGTTAATGCAATCTCTTTACACCATACTAAGTTACTCACTGAAATAGAACTGTAGATCTCAGATATTATTTTTATTTATTTTCTCTGTGATAGTATATATGGCATCTTGGAAATTTCTCTTAATGGATAGACTGAAAGAAAAAAGTTTAGGTAGACAACATATATGTTTTACTGCAGCATAGTAAGAATGCTCATGAGAACCATGTGAAACTGAATTTAAGCTTGAGAACAGGGATATACACACAGCAATAGCATTATAGGATCTGTTATTCAAGTAAGCCTTTTTAACAACAATAAAGATTGCCAAAGTCACCAAGTCCAAATGCTGCCTGAGCAAACCTGAAACCTATCATCAGCTGAATCAAACCGCATTGGGAATTGTATCTAAAGGTAAATAACATGTACAGCTTAAATAAGCTGTAATTGACTAATTAAATAATTTGAAAAACATTTCAAAGGCTAAGGCTACATTATTTAATTTTACCTACTGAATATAAATTCTCCCTGCAGTATCAAATAATGTCATATTCTAATTAAATTCTTGGCCTGAACTAATAGAAATCCTTAAAAATTATGATGATAAAAACAGTTAGCTAATTAGAACTAGCAAATATCATTCAAAAAATTTAATAAACTAAAAATGCCCCTGGTTAATATTAATGATGACATCTGTCTTTTGATAAAGCAGGCCTAAAATGTCCTGCTCAAAATAAATAAATAAATAAGGTTCCATTATCAGCTTTCTTGAGTAGCATAATAGAGTAATTGGCTCCACGCAGATGATGATTGCTGCATTACAAACCTAGCTGTGAATGCATGTGGAGAGACAGCTGAATGGTTATCATTCAAATGCTCAATGGACATTCACAGAAACAGACATTGTCATTTTGTATGTGGAGAAGGATGTGAGGATCCTGGTGACTGAGGAAAAATAATAAAAATAAAAGATCATCAGAAGTGGATTTGAGTCACTGATTAATTTGTTGCTTTGCAATAAGGAAGTGTTTCTGTGATTTTCTACCTTCCCCTTTTTAAAATTAGACTCTTTTTCATTCTCTGTATGGAGAGAGGGGTCCTCACAAAACAGAGATGGTACAAACATAAGCCCAAAACACTATATTGAATCTTTACCTGGAGTCTTGAAAAGCAGATGGTATGTGGGCTGTTTTATACCAGGCACAAGCCAAGGCAAGTCATGCAACTCAGAGACAAATAATCTTTTTAGCTAAGTACAGTTAGGGGTCAACATGGTGCCCACTGAAATAGATGAAAACCTTCCTAATATCAGTGTATATAAGTGAGAATATTACTAATCGTCAAAGCCAAGGGTGTTTGATCTGGTTCTTTCTCCAGCTGAATCAATTACTCTGTACACAAAAGAGCCAAGTTCAGTCTTATCTTTTGCTGATCACCTGCTCCAAGGAGGGTGTTAAGCCAGTATGTAGCCAGATCTGGCTCAGGATGTCTCTGCACTAAAAGCAAAAATCAATTGTCACTACCGCAAATGTGAAGGGTGCAGACTGAGTTGTCCTGATATCAGAAAACTGGAGAAACAAAAGGGCGTAAAAGTGAGTCAGGGATAATTTTGAAGAAATGAATTTGTCTTAACCCAACAGTAGCACCTACTGCTTCTGGCTGATCCCAAATTCTCCTCCTCCCTCTAACAAAAGTTTTTTCTGCTTTTTCCCCCATGCTCCCTGGTTTCTGTCTGTGTGGTAAAAGTAAGCCCAGCTTTATAGACCTCTGATAGATACAAACCAGACAGCAGGACCATAGCTATCTTGTCGCTTGGTTCAGTCTAGTGTTTGAGACCCTTAAGTGGGAAAGCTAATAACCTCCTTCCCTCCCTCCCGGCTGTTTCGTCTGATGTGACAGTTACTCTGCCAGAGCTGAACTGAAGGCAGTTCTGCTTGTGTTTTCAGACCCTGCCCTAGGCAGTCCACCTAAAACTTGTGCCTGTGTGCTTGAGTAAGTATTTAGTCCAAACTACATGTTGGTTGGTACCATATCTTGGTTGCTTACCTTGAAAGCAGGAAAGGGTTGTTACTACTATCTTTGGTGGAGACTGAACAGCTTTGATGAACTCACAGATACAGATTTTATTTCTGGTCTGTGTATAATTTAGAATTAATGAGCATTTTACATATATTTTCTGTTATACCTTAATTTGACTGGCACTTGTCCCTCAGTTTCCATCCTGTATTATTTCAGCATACTTCAGTGTGAGAAGATAAAATAAAATTTGCTCTGAGCAGGAAGTGTCTCATGTTTTTCTGTTTCTCTGTTTATTGTGTCTATGTATGCAGTTTTCCATTCAGAAGATGTTAGTTTAAATATCTGTAGCCCTGCATTTACAGTCTGAGAATGTCAGAAGGTACCAGGTCACAGAAAAATAAAATATTCTAGGAATGGATCAGTTCAAATAAAACTCCCTTTTCACAGAGAAAGGAAAGAAAATGAAAGAAATTATTTAGATTACTTTTAAGGGGTTTTGTTTTAGTTTGGTTTTTAGTTTGAAGGGGCAATATACAAAAATTAAAAAAAAAAAATTAAAAGTGATTATAGGCCAATAATGGAAAATTTTGATGGACCTAGCTTAGAATGTTCTTGGAAGCTAAGATTGTTTTAAAATGGAAAATTCTTTTTTGACTGGTTATAGTTTTTTTCATTTTATACACTATCACTTTACAGTGTTAGTTGTGAATCCAACTTTGCTCTTAGCCACATGTGTTTAAAACTGTCATCTTCTACTGTACTGTTTCTGAATCTATGTGATAGGACTGTTGAATGTAGCAAAAAATTTCTATCATCTACTGAATAAAATATAACCTTAGGTTGAAAGTGATTTGTGTTCAGTGTGCAGTGATGAGAAATAAAATACATTTACTTTAAAAAAATTCACATAACTCCACATACACAAAAGAAATACATGTGTTTTGAGCAAGAAGTAGTTTTCTATGGAAGACATCTTTTACAAGGTAATAAATAATCGTAAGTGATTATATAAAGCAATATTTTACAAACCATAAAATTCCAAGACAAAATATCACCGAGGAACTTGATGATGATAATTTTTTTCAGAGCTGGCAAGACAAAATTTTTGCACAAAGATGTAAACATTACTGTTTCAGAGCAATGTGTGGACTTAGTATTTCACCACTTTAAAGATGACTTTCTTAAAAGGATATGGATTTTTTCATATTTAGTAAAATTATTTAACAGTTTATGCACATCAGTTTCAAGTAACTTCAGCAAAATAATCCTACATTGGAAGCTAAATTCTGAAATATACATTCATCCTTTTCCACAGCTTATTTATTGCAGTTTATGTGAGTTGAGCAAGAATGCAAGTTGGGCAAAAACTTAAATGCTTCTGGTGTTGGTTCCACAATAAAAACAAGACTGATAGAACATTCTTTTTCCATTTTTAACAGACTGCAAGCAGATTGGCAAAAAAGGGAATAAACACAATTACTTGTTTAATAAACACCACAGAAGCCTATTAGCAGGAATAAACATGAAGAATCAACAGGAGTTAGGAGGCTTTAAGGCCACAGGCAGCCAGTGACGGTCATGCATTTATGCCAATTTGGTGGACCTGGTGTTGCGCCAAAGGAATTTTTAATTCAGTTGCCCCTACAAGTCATCCCTGATAGTTTTGCAAAGCTGCTCATTTGCCTTGCTCACTGCCAAGTCTGGCTTTTCAATTTAGCACAAATCCTTTAAAAAAGTTCATATGAAAATTATGAGTTCTACAAATATTTTTTCTCAGCTCTTAATTAGTCTTCTGTTTCCCTCAACAAAACCAGCTTCTGGAATGTGAATATAATATAAATAACTGAACTAATAAGTATGATAATACTGATTTTTTTTAAGGCCAGAAAACACCATCTTATCTAATATCATTGTATGAGGGGCTGCTGCATGAACTTCCTTGCTTAGTTAACAGGCACTAATCTGGACGTGATGGATGGGTGATACTTAAAATGTCACTATTATTATTCACCAGTTCACTGAATAACTGGAATAACAGTGGTGTTAAGAGAGGATGAATGCACAAGGGATAAATGCAGAGGGATAGATCTTTACAGAGATAGAATGGTGACATGATTGATGTAACTCCCCTCCGGAGGTTGGGCTCAGCCTTTAGAAGTTTGAGACACTTGTCTAGAGTGTAAAATACATCACCAGTAAAGTTCATCAGGGCCATGACTGAGTTCTGCCATCTAACAGCACTGATATTTGTTGTTAGGTCCAAGGGCATTTTACAGTTCCCTGCTTTAACATTTACCCAGTGAACCTCCAGCTGAACATCTATATTACTAAACTTTATGATGTGTCCAGATGAAACAAAGAATCACACACGCATTTGTTTGGGCAGGTGAAATCCCACTGAAGCATATTTTGTCTGTAAGACAACACTCCCTTTTGCTCTGGAGAATTTTGAAGACACATCAGTCAAGAAACTTGCCAAAACATTATTCTTTTGAAAGGCACTCTGAGCCAGCCAAGTAACTCTGTGCGTGTGTGTGTATTTTTAAAAAAACGCCTCCAAAACTAAACAATGTTATGGTTGATCCACATTACCACAGATGTTTGTCTAGTCTTCAAAGTGAGAAAGGTCTGCTTATAAACCTGTTTCTTACGTGATGAATCATTCTTGTCAACGAAAAGTATTTGTCAACAATATTTTATGTGTAGCTATGATGTTGTCAGTTTTGCCCTCCAAAGTTACAGTGGTTACTCCCATGGTATTTAAGATGGTAGAACATGGCACACAGAGTCATTTCATTACTACAGCTTTTATTTCTGGAGGATTGGGAAATACTTTCTTTTTTTCAGGAGCCTCAATCTGGAGGACTGCTTAGAAACATAATGTTCCAGTGCATGTTGGATGTCTCCAGGAAATTATTATGGACAAAATCCGTGGCAGTTCTTTACACTTCTCGATGCTTGTCAATAGCTATTTTCATTGCTCAGTATTTATTTAACAGATTTATTTGGTTTGTACACCTTACACTTACCGATTCATGACAAGTGTCACTGGCGTTGAGACAATATGCTGGAGACTAAAGATAAAGGGTTTTAAAGAGAGTAGCTGGGGGGTTTTATGTTTCCATCCCCTCTGCTTTCTCTTTTTTCTTTCCTTTCTTTTCAGCTTTCTTTTTGTTTTCTGCCCAGAGGAATTCAAATAATGGTACAAGGTTATAGTTAATAATAATATTCTTAATAGAAAGTAAATTTTAAAGCAAAGTTAATTTTAAATTGTTAAAATAATAAAGAGTATATCAGAATCTATAAAGTAGCTACATTTAATTAGGGTGCAGTTAGGTTTTTACACCATTAAAGATGTTAATGCCAAAACATCATTTGATAACATTTAAAGAAACAAAAAAAAATGTTTAAACCATAGTTTATAGGAGAGGTTCACTTAATTTGAAGAGGTTTTTACCCATTCTTCCTTGGAGGAGTATGGAGGACATACATGGAAACATTTTATTGTTGTGTAATAACCCCATTCAACTTTTTGGCATGAAACAACACAAATCTGAACAAAAGGAAAGGAGGATTTTGATTAACTTAGTGAGCTCAAGGTAGATCAAGACACCGACTTATTTGGTCAGAGAGGCTGCACAAATTTCTCACTAGACTAATATCTAGAGGTAGGTAGATATTTTACAATGTTAATAATTATTCCAAGCAATAAATAGAGAAGGCCCAATCTGAGCAGCAGTACTTTAATAATTGTGTTGGCTGACTTGTGAGGATGCCATTACTGTCTCTCTATGGACTTAAAAGGCAGGTTTGTATGGAAAAGGAGAGAATAAGTATACTGGAAAACCAGAGGTCTTTGGGAAGTGGACTATATGGCAAAAGAGAAAGAGAGAAACAGAGAGCTTTCTCTAGGGCTAAGTTTAATGGAAACAGTATGAAAAATGCTGGCAGTGCTTGCTTGAAAATATTCGCAGAGCAATTAGGATTTCATTTAGCTGGGAAATAGTTGGGTGGATTCTGTTGACAAACTGAGAATGCCAGTTCATCAAAAGCAGAGAGGATGCTTTTAAAAAGGCAGAAGATCAAGGGTAGAAGCTATGAGTCCTGACATTGCAAGTACTCAAGTCTGCAGAAGAATTCTGATTTGAACACATCTGTGTTTTAGGAAATTTTTCTTTACATGAGTCATACTCCAGAAAACAAGGGAATTGTTTCCTCTGCATACCTTTAGAGACAATGGTTCAGAATGAATTTAGAAAGCCACTAGTTAGGAGATATGTTTTAATGGCATTGTAGGGAAAGCTAGACAGAATTTTAAAGCTTTTGCTTGATTTCTTAATAACTTATAAACTGGATTTATTTGTGTCTTCTCTTGATTCAGTGTGCCTTCTCCTAAACCTACAGAAATGTATATATGTGTACATAATTGGTAATTATTACAGTCTTTCTCCTGTACACAAGAAGTTAATTTACAGGGAAGCATTACATTTTTGTTTTTTACTTGTTCTTCCAAGTGTTGCATCACACTTGCTTGACCCAATGTTGTCTCTGCATCCATAATCTGGATTGCTCTTTAAAAAAACATCTGAGGAGATAAAACCATTGAAAAATATTACAGAAAGGTAGAATGCTTTCCTTAGCATGAGTGTTTCAGTGCTTTAATAGACCAGAAAATACCAGTAGCCTCCTGATAAGGTATAGGATAGAATTTATTTATTTTTTTATTTTGTTACTTTATTCAAATCCTTCAACAGTTTTGGCCAAAATACATAGCTGACAATGATAGTGTGCTCTGTTCAAAGGGAAGATTCTCTTTCTAATTCTATACAAACATGTGACATTTTCCTCAACTGATTGTTTCTAGGAAAAAAATGTTGTAGACTTTGTTACAATTCAGTTCCTTTGCAAAATCTTTTTTTTTTTTGCAATTAATTGAAATGTAATCTGCTTGCAATTATGATTGTTCCAGTAGCGATGGTCTTGTTTTTGAGAGAATGTACCAACACTCCAGAGACCCTAGTTCTGTGACTGACATCCTGTGTGACTTTGGAAAAATAATTTTGGTCAGTGTTTTCAAAAGTATCTACATCTCTTCCCTGAAGTCAATGGAAATTCAGACTCCTAAAGGATTTAGATACTTTTGTACCTAATTACTGTGGTAATTTTGTCCATAATATTTTCTTTATTCTGAGAATCAAATAAAACTGAACTATTAAAAATATAAAGTTTCTTTCAGAAATTACAAGATGTTTAAGTGGACTGAAATAAATGCTACAGTAGTCCTGATATATAAAGGTAATTTTAACAACATTTGGACCCTTTAGCGAATAACTAGAAGTGAGAGAACTATTGTCATTATTTTCTAACTTTGGAAAAGTTCTTGTTTTATTGTAGCACCCCATTCGCTTTTTGGAGTTATCAGGTAATTTGCATGATTGATAGTAATGTGGATTGCTACATATGGTAGTACTAATGGTAGTAAACTTTACAAGACAGGGATAGATAAAAATAACTTTGTTTTGGATCCTAGGAAATAAACTCAAATACAAACATGGGGCATTCTGTATGAAGAGGATCAAAGGGAGGTGAAAAGCTCTCTGACATGCCTGCCCAAGGGAGCTGCAAGTTTGCTAGATCTTGCTTTTTTCACTACCCCCTTGTGCCTATTCTCAGCAGATGAATTCCTGCTACTGAATTAAGTGCATGCCTCCTGTGGCACTAAGGGATGCACCCTGCTAACCTCTTTCCCAGAGGGATTTTACTTTGAAGGCAGGTTGGCAGGCAGAAGAGCTACTCTTCCTTGCCCTCACAGAACAGCAAAGTGACATAGTGCCTTGACTCTCCATACCACAATCTTTTACCTGACAGAAATTCAGGTATCATGGAAAACAGCCATGTGGTTGAGATCATGAAACATGCATGGTCATAATACAAATGTTTACAAATATGAACTGTAACTTCTTGATTCTATAGCATTGTTTGGTTCTGTTCTTAAAAAAGTGGAAAAATGAATGAAATATTGAGTTCCTTATTCTGGAATAAGAAGTAATATATGCAGCATGGCAATGCATCAAGAGGAGCATGCATTGCAAATTTCTGGGTTAAAAAGAAGATTTTAATTCTTGGACAAGCACAGATCAGTGTTGCAGGTGATAATAAAGTGTAATGTAGTGTTAGAGGTAGCACGGGTCCATATACATTAGTTTCTAGCAGCTACTGTGATAGGAGGAAAATTGCTGCAAAACGGATGTATGTAATTCCAGGATGAGACAGCACAAATCTGTCTGTGCTTCTATAATTGTTTTAATCAGTGACGTAATTCAGGACCATATGTAGTCAAAGTTTGCCTGTTTATTATACACAGGCAGGTGAGTTTACTCGTTATTCATCAAGGTAGTTCTGATTTTATGGTTTTACTTTCTGAATAAGTTAAAGTATTCTAAATATTTTAAAACCCTTTTCGCTCAGTGTGCTGCAGCATAAATTTTTTTTTAGTCATTGTTGTTAATAAAAAATGTTTATTAGGGAAATAGAGAAAAAGAGGAAATACTTTTTTTTCATCTTCATGGTGCCTAGTGCAGCAGGGCCTTGATCCTTTACTCATATTATAGGATTAATCACAGTAAAATTAACCAATACCCAAAACCACTATAGATTTCAGAAATATTTTAGGTCACAGTCCAGTGTAGGTGGTCTACAATTCTTACCACCTGATGGAAGTCAAATGCACAACTTGAAGTGTATGTATGATTTTTAAAACTGGAACAGCTGTAATGAAGATAATACTCCTAGAAGTGTGCCCTGATCATGTGGCCGTCTTGTGTGTCCGAAGAGCAGAGCTGTCAGGCCAATGTCACAGGGAGTATTTAGCCTTTTATTGTCAGTAGGAGGACATGAGGAAAGACAGGGTCACAGCTGAACTTTGCCTCCAAGCCAGGCAGCTCAGTGAATGTGTCCTGCATACATTCATAGGCTACCAGGTTGACTGTATGGGGCTTTATATTAAGTAGAGGCACCCTCTCTTAAAAAGTGAGAACTTTTCTAATTGGAATACAACCCTCCCCACTTCTTTGCACTACACTGAAATTCTGTAGCTTCAACAGGTTGAACACACAGATCTGTTCTGTTATGTTCTTGTGACATAGCAGCTAAAATTACTAATTATCAGAGTTCAGAGATTTAGGGCTAAAAATAGAAATAATAATGGATACAGAATTTGTATTTTTTTTTTGATGTAGTCTATTGATTTCACTGCCTAAATCTTGTTATCTAAAGCAAAACATTGTGATTTTAAATTTCTACTCACCATCCTCCAACTATGACTTTTTTTTTTCTATAAATTGTAGCAAGGAGGGGGAGACAGACTAGTCTCTGGGATCTGTTGTCAATCGCTTATGTTCATACGTCAGTCAAAAAAATCAGGTAACCCCATGTAATGATAAAAAAGTAGCTGCAGTAATACTTCAGGGAAACTGGCCACACTCAGCTACTTTTTCACCTCAGGAGCATGGAAGTTGAGTATCTGTTGAACAGCTGTGACCTAATGGGTACAAGAACATTAATTACATACAAACACATAGAACTTTAAGATCATTGAGTCCAACTGTTAACCTAACACTGCCAAGTCCACCACTAAACCATGTCCCTAAGCACCACTTCTATGTGTCTTTTGAATACCACCCTGGGCAGCCTGTTCCAATGTTTGACAACTCTTTTGGTGAAGAAATTTTTCCTAATATCCAATCTAAACTTCCCCTGGCACGACTTGAGACCGTTTGCTCTCATTCTGTCATTTGTTACTTGGGAGAAGAGACTAACACCCACCTCGCTACAACCTCCTTTCAGGTAGTTGTAGGGAGTGATAAGGTCTCCTCTGAGCATCCTTTCCTCCAGACTAAATAACCCCAGTTCCCTCAACTGCTCCTCATAAGACTTGTGCTCTCAACCCTTCAGCAGCTTTGTTGCTCTTCATTGGATTCGCTCCAGCACCTCAATGTCTTTCTTGTAGTGAGGGGTCCAAAACTGAACACAGTACTCGAGGTGCGGCCTCACCAGTGCCAAGTACAGGGGGACGATCACTTCCCTAGTCCTGCTGGCCACCTTATTTCTGATACAAGTCAGGATGCTGTTGGCCTTCTTGGTCACCTGGGCACACTGCTGGCTCATATTCACTAGGCTATTGATCAAAACCTCCAGGTCCTTTTCCACCAGGCAGCTTTCTAGTCACTCTTCCCCAAGCCTGTAGTGATGCATGGAGTTGTTATGACCCAAGTGCAGGGCCTGACACTTAGCCTTGTTGAACATATAACAATTAGCCTTAGCCCATCATTCCAGCCTGTCCAGGTCCCTCTTTGGAGCCTTCCTACCCTCAAGCAGATCAACACTCCAGCCCAACTTGGTGTCATGTGTGAACTTACTGAGGGTGCACTCGATCCCCTCATCCAGATCATTGATAAAGATGTTAAAGAGAACTGGCCCCAATACTGAGCCCTGAGGAACACCACTTGTGACTGGCTGTGAACTCGATTTAACTCCATTCACCACAACTCTTTGGGCCTGGCCATCCAGACAGTTTTTTACTCAGCGAAGCATACACCCATCCAAGCCATAAGCAGCCACTTTCTCCAGCAGAATGCTGTGGGAAATGGTGTCAAAGGCTTTACTAAAGTCTAGGTAAAAAAAATCCACAGACTTTTCCTCATCCAGTAAGCAGGTCATCCTGTCAGAGAAAGAGATGAGGTTAGTCAAGCAGGACCTGCCTTTCATAAACCCACGCAGACTGGGCCTCATTGCCTCGTTGTCCTGTACGTGATGCGTGATGGCACTCAGGATGATCTGCTCTATAACCTTCTCGGCACCGAGGTCAGGCTGACAGGCGTGTAATCCCTTGATCCTCCTTCTGGCCCTTCTTGTAGATGGGCACCACATTTGCTAACCTCCAGTCAACTGGGACCTCCCTGATTAGCCAGGACTGCTAATAAATGACGGAAAATGGCTTGGTGAGCACTTTCGCCAGTTCTCTCGATACCCTTGGGAAATTGGCCTGTGACAGCTGGCAATGAAGTCTCCAAAACACACATGTTTCTCCCATTATCCCTAAAAGTATTTATTCAGTATTTTTATATATTTATGTCAAATATTCTGCTCTGCTTTAGCCAAAAACCAGGCATAATATGGAATCTGTTAGAAAAAGATATAAAAATTACACTAGATGGTCAATATTGTTTCCTATATATGTTCTCTAAAAGTATTTATTAAGCAGGTGTCTGGATAACTCTCTAAAAAAAGAAAAGACTTCTAGCATTACTGTGTGAAGTGTTTATATTTATAGCTATGTCACAGATATAAACTTTGTGCCTCTTAATTATATTTATACTTTATATATGCTAAGTTGCCAGTCCAATGTTACTAGAACATTTAAGCTCTGCTATAATAAATACCATTTTTGAGAAAACAGCAAGGAACTGACTTTCTTATTTCTCAGTCAAAAGTTAGTAGCTTTCATTTAATAGAGCAGTTTGGAATGAGAAACATATAGCTGTTTTTCTTTTCTTTGAAAGCAGAAGCTTATATTCCTCTCTTTCTTAAACTCTCTTTCAATAAAAAATTAATATAGGATTTTCAATGAAGAAATCCTTTTTGTGGTTTTGTTGCTTTACAACCCTTTACTTTGGTTGAGGGAACTACTTAGGTATGGTTATGGGAATTGTAAGGTTACAGTGCCATGGTATTTTTACAGACTTCATGTGCTGCACTTTTTGCTTGAGAGAACTTCAAGTTAACATGCATACAATAGTAAAATTGGAAACACATCAGAAACCAGCAGAACTGAAGGAGACCCTAATATCCCAGAGAGCAACAGACTGTCTTAGTATAGGGAAAATGAGATTGTACTGTTAAAGGCATCAGAAAAGGAATATCAAATGTGTTTTCTTGTCTTGGCAAGTGCTCATCAGGTGATAAAATTGTCTCAGAGAAGTAAGTTTACAGATATGTGTAGGTAACCTTCAGTTTTAGCAGATTTTCTTTAGTTCCCACAGAAAACACGATATTCTTAAACCTCTCTTTTCTACACTGTAATTTCTGCTCTGGGCATCTTAGGTTGAATGGTTTCTTGTCACTGCCAGGCCCATCAAAAATAATTTTGTATGTCTCATATGTAACACCAGCTGAGGCTTGAGCGAAAAGCTTTGTGAAAACAGAATGTGAGGTGGGTATCACTGACATGATGTTTTAGATCTTATGCTAAAACTGATGGAAAGTGAATACCTGCTCAGAAGGAAATTCAGAGTCTGTTATTTTTCTTTTCCTCCTTTAGTACGTGTATTATTTGAGTTAGTTCAAAGCTACTAAGCTTCCAGTGTCTTCATCTCAGTTTTTCTAGAAGCTTCTTGATGTTATATGTTTATGTTAAATTCCTGCATACTGTGATGTGGAATAATCTTAACCTTTTTTACTTTGTTTTTTCTTTAATTTTTAATGAAAGCTTTTAAGCCTCATGTCTACAGAGCAAAGTTTGACCTCTATGTGCACTGAATGCTGTGAATGAGAAGCCATCAGGGAAAAGAAAAAAAAAAGTAGAAGAAAACCCAAAACTATATTGCTGTATTAGAATCACATGGCTTGTAAGATAATAAAAAGACTTTTGAGGCAACTGCCACTAAAGGTGTTTGAATATCAGAGTCTGATTTCTTGCAATTTCAGTTTGAATTTATACATGTGAGATTCAGCATTTAAGAGACAAACATGGATCCTGCATGTACCCTGCTGTCGTTTTATAATGCCCCTGTAATGGAAGTGGTCAGCTTTATGCATGCTGTGCCTAATCATGTGGGTTCGTAAGTATTCTGCGCAACACGTTATTTCTGATTGGGCACAGAAATTGCATTTACATGTTGATTGCAGATGGTAGTATTGTTGTTCCTAATATGTCTATTGTTTTTGTTGATGGTTGTATCAGATTCTTTTTCAAGCAGGGATATTTTCCCCACAATATTGTTTTATTTACAGATTTTATGATGCGTCTGTTTTATGGATCTCCTCTTTCATGTGGTCTCTGCATTGCCTTTGTTATTTTACAGCGAAAATACTGTAATATAATGAAATAATAGTAATAAATAACAAAAATTATTACCTATAAGAGAAAGAAGGAATGACTACAGCTTTTTAATTCTGAATGCAGCAGGTTTGTTTATAGATTTTATCGATAGGTCTAAGATGTTACTTCTTCTGAGAATCTGGATACCAGAGTCTTCCTCTACCTGTTTCCCAAGATACCTGTCTCCTGCAAAGCAGAATAATAAATATGTCCTTATTTCTTTCTTTTGTATCTGTACCCGGTGCAGGTGCCCAGGCGCCAGCAGCAGCAGCAGCAGGGTGAGGGCTGCCGGGGCGGTCCCTGTGAGGAGCGGCCGGGGCTGCCCCTCGCCGGACACAGCCGGTTCCAGCCAGCTCCAGCGGCCCCAGCTCAGGGCACAGCTGAGCCCCTCAGCCCCGGGTGGGCACCTCGGGGAAAGCCTGTGTCAGAAAGGGCAAAACGCTGCCCGGCAGCCATGGCTGAGGGGAATGGGGTGAGAAACAGCCCTGCGAGCCCCGAGGGGAGAGCAGGAGGAGGGGAGGGGGGCTCCGGGCGCCCCGGCAGAGGTGCCCCTGGGGGAGACCTGGGAATAAAAGGGAATGGAAGGAAGGTGTTACAGTTTTTGTCCTTTTTTTTTTCTCACCATCTGACTCTATTTTATTCGGCAATAAATCAAATTAATTTTCCCCATGTTGAGTCTGTTTTGCCCATGACAGTAATTGCTAAGTGTATTCGTCTTTATCATGACCCATGAGTTTTCCATCTTCTTTTGTCTTCTTGTTCAGTTGAGAAGGGGAAGTGAGAGAGCGGCTGGGTGGGCAACTGGCAGCCAGTCAAGGTCAACCTACCACAGTTAGATTTCTCAGGATGATGGTGAGGATTCCCCTTGTGAGAACACAGGCAAGACAGGAATAGGGTTTGAAATTACGTAATGACTTAAGGATTACATCTCTTTAATAATTTAAATACATTTTTAATTCACAGTGAAAATACATTTTCTTCCAGGAGTTTTGAGTTTTGCTAATTTGCTGTTCATGAGTTAGCAGTTCATATTTTAAGAAAGGAATGAAGGCTAGACTATATAAGTACTCCTGATACTTTCTCTTTGAAGAGGAAAATCACTCGTTTTGAGATATACAACACAGCAACAGGCAACAGGCACCGACGTCTCTGGAAATGTAAAAACCGTCCTGTGAAAGGTGACTATCCCTTCAGACTACAGGGCACCTAAATATTCATTTTTCTCTGTGGCAATGTTGCTTTCCACTTGTTCTTCCCCTCAGATATACAGACTTGAGACCAGAGAGGTTGTGACACCTGCTATTTGCAAAACAGTACCATTAGTCTGTGCTTCCCTACCCCTCCCATACCATGTTTTTCAGACCAAAATCTTCAGGACAGTCATGCAGGTTCCCCTGGCTGCTTCCCTCCTGTGTGCAGGCATCACCCTCCTACTGTCAGAAAGGGTCTCCAGGTGTAATTTGCCAGCTGTTTTTAATCCTTTTATGAATTCTCCTTATCCAGCATCCAGCTCATGTTAGTTAAATGCTGCTTATATATTTGGATCAAAATCTTCCTTTAACCTTGAATTCTCTGCCCTGTATCAGTTCAGTATATTTTGTTTATGTTCTGCTGAGTACTTTCTCATATTTTCTGCAGACAGTGCACATATAATAGCAAGGTATATCCTGATAGGTGCTATCCCTCTGCTTACAGCCTATTGTACAGTACAATCATATGGCTGAACATGTCTTTTGAAAACTGTCTGGTTTCTTGCAGAAAGACCTGCCTTTCCAGGGCAACCTCTTGTCCCTAGGATGATGTCTGGGAAACTATCTATCTCCTACCAGGGCGGGAGAAGAAAATCTGTTGGGACAGGATCACACGTTTTTTTCTCTTGCTCTGTATTCACATAGCCCCTATGTACTTTCTTAATTTATTTCTTAATAGCAGGGGCTGAACTGACTCTGTTTTTAGGATTCATTTCAGCAGAACAGTCGATGTTCCTTGATGTAAAAAGAAAACAAAAAACCACAAAACATCTTTCTATATGACTTACAGGAAATCGTTACAAGTACCTTAGAGTATCAGAAACACCGAAATCCAAGCTTCTAAGGGAAAATGAAGTTGATTTTATTTATTATAGAGTAGAAATTATGCAGAAGTTTTCATGTCAATTACTACTGCATAAGCACCTCAGACTGCCTTTTTTCTTTTGTTTTGTTTTAACGTAAGAAAAAGAGTATAAAAAGCTCCTGCTGCAGGCTGAAATGACAACTGCAGGTCAGATGTGGCCAGAGGTTTAATTCAGGTTGCTGTTTAAGCCACTTATTAAGGTTTTTCACAGTTAAAATGGAAATTCTGTTGAATATGATCACTAGCACTCTCCTTTCCTAAAGTCTTTTAACAGTGAGAAATTTACTGCATTGATTTTCTTTACAAGTCCTGTTCCTTCACTCTCTCATGTGATCTCCTAAGAAAAAAACCAAGCTGTTTCATATCTTCCTTGCTGATATTTTTATACAAAATAAATTATCAAATCTTGGGGAACTTTATTTTACCTTACTTCATATTTTTCATAATAGGATGCCAACATGTCATCAAACAACACACTAAAGCAGATGGCCCGTATGTAACTTGCTATGCCACTGTAATAATTTTTGAAAAGCAGTAAACATTTCATAAAGGATCAGTTGCTTTTGTAGGGGAACTGTAACAAGGATTTTCAGGACCAATGCCAGTAGCATTGATCAGAATGCTACTGAAGGACTTTAGTGACTCACTCAGAAGGACTTTAATAACATATTGCTCCGAGTTTTTTCACAGGTCTACAAATCAACTCCTTAAGAGAGAAAAGCAACATTTTTGTTTCATATTTGTTAGAGGAAACAAGTAGGATTCCATCTGGAAAAAGACTGAGAGAGAAAAAAAGTAAAATACTGAAAATGGTGGCACTTGTGATGTCGAGACCCCTGTGCTTTGAGTAAAACAGCCTAGGCTTTCTTAGCATGTGGTTGCCAAAATCAACCAAGAGGCTTTCAAACAAACTGGAATATTTACATTCTAAATAGAAAAATCTCAAAGTGACCAGGTCAGAAGAGAAATACAAATGGTTTCTGTTAATTCTTTCCTTGTCCACTCTTTCCATGCTCTCTAACTTGGAGTCAGCTAGCCCAGTGGCTTCTTGAGTTGCAGCCAACTGTGCTCAGTCCACTCTGGCCTCAGGACATTTTCTTTTCTGACCCTTGTGAAGCCAAACTGTCTGTTTCTGTACCTTTCTGTGGTCATTCAAGCTCTCCTTAAGCTGCAGGTTCCCAGCATTGGGTCGTGGCTCTCTCTCTTCCCCTCCCCCACAGTCTCCCCAGTATGGATGTCCTGCAGGCAAGGAGGAAGTAGAAAGGTAGACCTCTGTCAAAAGGGCCTATCTCACCTTTCCTAAATCATTCCCTTCTTCTTTAAGGACTTCATATCTTTAGTTATAATCATGTAAAAGTAAAAATGTTGTCTCAGTGTGGAGTAGTGAGAAGGAATCAAAGAAACATACTCTTTGGTGAAAGAGGAGAATGCTTGAATGAGGAAGGTAGGATTTTCGTAAGAGACAAAAAAGGTGGCACAGAAAATCCTGTGATTTAAATCCTTAAACATCCAACATGTTGACATCCAATATCCATATTGCATTAATCTTATGCCTTAGGTTTGGCTGATCACCTGGAAGCTTTTTTCTTTTTCTCCACAACATACAATGTCACTGTGGTTTGACAAAGCAAAACTGGGGAGGAGGGTATTGTTTTGGTTTGGGGTTTGTGTGCTTTCTTCTTCACTTTGAAGCACTGGTGACTGCTATGGATACAGATAGGGTGTTGTACTTAGATGGGCACTTTCAGATTCCTGTTTATAATCTTTGCTTTCCACGCATATCATTACAACTTCTGGCATGCCATGGTAAATATTATTGTTTCACTGCCGATGGTCCCTTCCCATTAGAGCTGAGACTGTTCTTAGAATGAAGATTTTCTGTTTCTACCATGTTTGGCACTACTTTTATAAACATGCATCCTGTTATGAAATACAAGGTATTATTCCAAGTGCAGTTAAATGCACTTTTATTTGTTAGGACTAAAATTCTGCCATGTTGAAAGATTTGATGTAATCCTGAATAAAAATGGACAAAGCTCAGTCCTCTAGCTGTATGGGAGCTTTTCCTCTTTCACATGAGTCTTAAAAATTAAATATGAAGAATGATTTCTTTTTCCTTTTCTAGTCTTGTAAATGTTAGGCACTGTTGTAGTAATATGAGGAGATTAAAAACAATCATCACCTTTCTGTACCCATTTTCTTTATTGTAGATCATTACACACATCATATTGAAAGACTCAGTTCTTTGCCCATCAATGTGAAGGACAAAGGTACTTTTTTCCCAGTATTGCTTGGAGAATCTCAGGCTCATCTAAGTCTGCAAACTGACACTCAGATTCTTTTCTTGACTTAATATTTTCTACCTGGATAATATTTTATCATAGATTAAAAATCTAATACATGGTTGAATTTGAATTATGATGTTGGGAAAAAAAAATCAGAGATACATTTAGCCACATATCTTTTGGAATGTCAAAAGCAGTAAGCAGGTGGTCTAAAAATGAGTGGAAGAATTTCTGATGAAATGACATGATCTATCTCATAAGTCATACACAAACTCTCTTTAACATTATATCCACAGGAATTTACACAGGAATACTAAAGAGAGTTCCTCTGAAATCTGGGCAAAATGTGTCATGTTAATGGCATTTGAGTGTCACATTTTATTGATATCAACTGAGGGCAAAAGTTCATATACTAGGTAGAACAAATGAATATTTCTTTACAAGGGACCTAATGATTTATTATTATTATTATTATCATCATCATCATCATCATTATTATTGTTACTACTACTACTACTACTACTACTACTATTATTATTCCAAGCTTTGCCCAAGGATCTTATTTTACTTACGATTTATGGCGCACTCTCTTTTTTTTCTTTTCTTTAGTGGTAAGGAAGACATATATAATACAGGAGGCTTTTAATAAAATTTTCTACTGACGACATATCATGAATAGTAGATATAACACTGGTGAAGAAGTACCATTGCTAAAATGTTAATTTCCATAGTTTAGTATTATGGATATGATCACTCGAGTTAGTGTACATTATGCTCTTAATATTTTAGCAAATCTCCTACACCTAGTTTTTAAAACAAAAAATATGTTGCGGCTGATCAAGTTGTTTAGGTTTGCTATAGCCAAATGTTCTTGTTGGTTTATAGCTAGATTGTATAGAAGATATGATATTTTATTTGACATACAGTCTCAAACTACACTCATCAGAAAGCACCATTGTTAGGTTTCTGTCTCATAAAAAGTTGTTTCCTTTTAGTGATATCGACGGAGTATACTGGATTTGGAGAAGCATCCAAACGGGACCTCAGGGATTGTCTTCTCTACTTTTAACCCTGTGGAATAGCTTCAAAATCCAAGTTTGTTCTTCATCCATCTTCATTAGCCTTTTATGTTAACTTCGTTTCACAAATCTCTGTGGAGCTACTCTTGATATGGGACAATTATCTCATGCATGTTTTTCTTTACTTAAAGAGGTATCCGATAAGCCTAGGGTAATCATGCTTGTTTCTTATTTCTGACTGTAAGATGATCTTAGTCTGCGGTATACAAACACAAATGAACAAAGACAATCCTTAACTTGTACAGCACTATAAAAATGGCATGTGCTAGGAAACTAGACTAAAACGTTAGGAAAGAGGCCAGTTGCTTTTAAAATGTGTTTGTAGGAAGAAGCCAACATGAATAAAATGTATCTACAGTTCAACTTAAGACGGGACGTCAAAGGAATTCCCACAGAAACATGTCAAGGAGCCTACTGAAATGCTGGGTTTTATTAAAAATAGGGTGGCAGAAAGAAGTGGTCCTAAAGTCACAGAAAACATGGCTTCGCTGAGGCGTAAAATTGCCCTGCAAGCCAGTGTACAGCATCTGATGAATAAAATCAAATCTGATTCAGACAGCTGTTTATGTGGCTTGTTATCAGCAGTTGTCAGTCCTAAATAATGCCAGTAAATTTTCTGGAAAGTAATAATGACACAAGTTTTCCACAGGGCAATGTGATACTGTTAAGATGCCTGTTTATTCTCTTAGTGCTTGTTCTTACACAGTTGTAGTCAACAGCAGATTAGACATATTTGCTCTAGTCATGTCAATTTAAGTGACAGTAGTGGAAATTTGAAATCTCAACAGAGTATCTTCTTGTTTTGAGGATTTCTTATGCGTGTTCAGTACCTGCTGGTGTATCTGGCAGAAGTAAGCCAGTGTCTCTTTGTAAGCAAAAAAGGGACATGAAGGTAAAGAATATTGCCATAACTTGTGCTGTTCTTGCCTCTCCCAGTCTGCAGTGATGTCACACTCAGTAACCCTTTTGCATTATTTTAAAAGAAATATCTTTCTGTTACGTTGATTTGCCTGGACAAAAAGTCATCCAAACTCTGGGTTTTGAGCTTGTCATTAAACTCCTACTCAGGTTTAACTAATTCCATGTTGTCAACAAGCATTCCCCAATAATGTTCTCTTTTTAGTTTTAGAATATCATACAGTATAAACATATGTCAACTAAAATGGATTTAGCTGCTAAACTCCTTTTGGATGCACAGCCTAATGAAGTATTGTTGACCCGTTGTCATTTCAGTGCTTCGTGGCTCAGGTTACCCACTTGTAAAATAGGAAAAATGATAGTGATATTATGAAACATTTGTAAGAACAAGTTATGATTATTATTTTCCATAAGGCCCTGGAACACATAATATGATATGTGATCTTATTCCCATAACACTGTCCTCCTTACTGTTCCCTTTATATTTTGCTCACTGTATCCCATTCAACATACGCTTTGGAAGACCAGGATCACCCAGCATGGCATAATATTTAATGGCAAATAGGCAATGACCAATGTTACTTTACTGCTTCCATTGATCAGTATCTGCCATCGTACTCTTTATATGAGTTAAAAAAAAACAAGTACATTTAATTTATGGTATATTGAACACATACAACAATTTTGTTAATTTCTTGCATACACTGAATACACACTGTATGCCATCAATAAAGTTTTTTGCAGACACTCTGAGTTTCCTCTTTATTTGTGCTACCCAAGCTGCTTAGTAGAGTTTTAACCAGCCAGCAGATGGAGAGATGACAAACCAAGTCATACAAAGCCTCTGCATATAGAGTTTGCTGATTCACAAGCTCAGTTAATTTCATCTCGGTCAGGTGCAAGAACAGCTGAAATGTGTTTATTGCAGAAAGTTTCAGTCTTGCAACATTTTATCTGGAAGTAATAATATTTTTTTATGAATATGGGATTTGTTTGTTTTACAAATAGAATTCGTGACAGCTTATGAAGTCCATGGAACAGTATAAGGAGAAAAAAAAGAAAACCAAAACTCTCCACCCACCTTAACCTGTGATAATCTGATTATCTAAAGCCATGGGGAGAAAAATAAAAAATAAAGAAACAAACAATTAAAACATATTTCTCTGCCTTTTTCCTATATGTATGTACGCTCATGCTTTTAAGAATCAAATCAAGAATCTACTGATGGAGTTTAGGGAGTCTGCCATTTACTCAGGTAATTTTCCTGACAGGACTTATTGTCTGCCTCCCTCGTCAGCTAGGAATAGAAATGTATGATTTGTCTATTATACCAGACTTCAATCTATCAAGAATACAATTTAATTTCTGACAGGAATTAGTGATGGGTAATCCTGAAGGCTTCTTCCCCCTTGGTCAATACCCCTTTTCATAAATCAATAGTACATGAATTAATAAACTAAAATAATTACTTAAGTAGAGCTTGCGGTGAAGTCTAACCTAACTCTTGAATGTGTAAGATTGGGTTACATTTGGAAACAGGTGAATGTCTTCTTTTATTTCCAGAATGACAATTATAAACCAACAAGAAAACCTTCATTGTAGTTGAAACCCAAATGAGTATATGTTGTCTATTTTAGTATAAATTTAAGCATAGAAGCCAAGTCAAGTAAAAAGCTAGCTGTCAAAAGTATATCTGGTCATCCCTGTTCTCTAAAACACAGACAAAACATGTTTTACATTGGTATAGCGGAATGGAAAAGTACTCAGTGTCCCCTAGTACTCAGTGTCTCCTGGTAGGCTGGTTGGTCTAAGGGCCTAGATAGACAGTAGCCACACTAGCAGCATGTCTAGTGTAAGTGAGCACATTGCCTGCTCGCAGCCACAGGCTGTCATGCTGGGGCTTACAAACGTAAGAAAGGAAAGGTCCTTAGTCCTGCAGCATTCTGAAAATGGCAGGTACTCATAGCCCAGTAATGAAAAAGAGGAGACAGGACCATTTAGCTCTTAAAAATGTTTTATTTATAGGGAAACTGGAAAGCACAAGTTAACTGACTCTCAACTTGGCTGTAAAGAGCACATCAGAGCTTACTATCTGATATGTCTACTGAGCAGCCAGCAGCAATGGTGGCTTTTAATGAAACTGTAAAGCAATTTAAGTTAGTAGCATCTGAAAATAAGTGACATTTCCACATAAAAATGTTCCCTAAGACAACATACAGGAATGAATAATGGTGATAATAAATCTGCTTCAGAGGAGGAGAGGCAGAGGCTGTTATTTCTGGCAAAGTAAGCAGCACTTAATTTTCTTTCCGATACAAACCATCTTCCATTCATATGTATGACCAACCCTCTATTCCAAGTGATACATTATTGAAAATTACTAATTCAGGGAAATATGTTTTAGAGAGAAGGAGAGCCCTGGCTATGACACAGAAATGTCTGTGAAGTATTTGGAAGCTATTAGTATCAAAACAATTGATTTTCTGCTTAGAATTAATTTTGTATCAGCTTATCATAAATATATGCTACTGGGAAGCTTATGACAAATCCCATTTTGTTTAATATTTGTTCAGTCACAATGTATGTAAAAGTTGTCTGAGGAAAGTGGAAAATGAATGTACAAAAGATTTTTGTCTTTCTCTTTTCCTTTTCAGAGCACCAAAACATGTTGTTCTTAACTTCTAATTCTCCCACCAAACTGTCTTTGCTAGCATGTTTTCCACCATGTAAATTTATTGAGTTCTGTAAAAAGGGAGCAAGTAGATATTTTCCAGGATGCATCAAGTGAGGAAGAGGTTAGAACTAGCTACAAGTAAAAATAAAAGGTAATATTTCACATAAAGGTATTTAATTTATGGTTTGTAATATTTTTAGTTATTGGGGAGAAGGTAACAAATATTTTGAAACATATATGAAGACTGGACAAAATCCATCAGAAATAAGTAATTGTCATTAACCCTGCTTTGGAGACACAGAGAAGCGAGGTGATTTTTTTAGTCCCTCCCACCCTATTTCTCTATGATTTTAGGAAGCTGGAATCAAGCTTCAACGGCTGTCTGGAGCACTGTGGCACTTTCTCCATTATTTGCCCTTCTAAGTTTTGTGGAACTAAGTAGGTAATGCCTATGTGTCCTAGTCCTTGTGTCTTTATAAAGACAGAGAATAGACAGGAAAAGTTATAACAGGTCATAAAAACACTGTGATAATCTATTTTAATCATCCTAAACACTGATGCTTGCAGGGAAACAACTACAGCATTTTAAACTACTCTGGTAGAATAGTGTATGCTTTCTAATGCGATATAAAGCACAACCAATATCTTTCCCTAGAGTAGATTTTCCAGTGTTTTGCCCAATCTTGTTTTAATGACTAATGTTAATGAGAATACCAATGGGAAATGGTAAACTTGACAGGAAAGATTCATTATGCAGAATAGAGAAAGCAAGATGAGAGCTTACAGGAAACAACATTCTTGGTTTATCACTATTAAACAAGCAATTAAAAAACTTTCGGTGAGTTTTCACCACAACAGGAGACCGAAGTACTTCCAAATTTCCTTTTCTGAGAATAATGTTTAGAGGTAAATAGTTTGGGCTTTCTATGGCAGTACTTTTTGGGGAAAAAATGACATCTTGTATACATATGAGGATTCAGAAGCTGCCATTTACAATATTTAAAAAAAAAAAAACAACAAAACAAAGTATAGCATCTATCAAAAGAGAGGCACAGAAATGTGAGGAAGTTCAATGATCTAAATTTGATAAAAATTTTATTAAAGGAAGGGTTTTAAACTATGCCCATAATATGGCAATAAAAGAAACAAAAATTGAACCATCTGAGAGAATTGCATCTTGTAAGTCTAGTTCTGTGAGTACTTTTGCCTGACTGAAAAGATGAAGCCACATTTCTAGGAGGAACTTAATAATTTCATGCTAAGGCCTCCTTGGAATTAAACCTTGCAAGAGAGGTCAAGGACAACAGAAAGGGCTTCTTCAAATACATTGCAGGTAAAGCCAACACTAGAGGCAATGTAGGCCCACTGATGAATGAGGTGGGGGCCCTGGAGACAGAGGATAAAAAGAAGGTGGAGTTACTGAATGCCTTCTTTGCCTCTGTCTATACTACTGGAGGCTGTCCTGAGGAGCCCCGGACCCCTGAGGCCCCAGAAGAAGTCAGGATAGAGGAGGAATCTGTCTTGGTAGACGAGGGCTGGATCAGGGACCAATTAAGCAATCTGGACGTCCATAAATCCATGGGCCCTGATGGGATGCACCCGCGGGTGCTGAGGGAGCTGGCGGAAGTCATTGCTAGGCCACTCTCCATCATCTTTGCTAAGTCGTGGGCAACGGGAGAGGTGCCTGAGGACTGGAGAAAAGCGAATGTCACTCCAGTCTTCAAAAAGGGCAAGAAGGAGGACCCGGGTAACTGTAGACCGGTCAGCCTCACCTCCATCCCCGGAAAGGTGATGGAACAACTTGTCCTTGGTGCTGTCTCTAGGCATATCAAGGATAAGAAGATCATTAGGGGCACTCACCAAGGGGAAGTCATGCTTAACCAACTTGATAGCCTTTTATGAGGACGTAACCCGGTGGATAGATGATGGTAAAGCTGTGGATGTGGTCTATCTCGATTTCAGTAAAGCGTTTGACATGGTCTCCCACAGCATCCTCGCAGCTAAACTGAGGAAGTGTGGTCTGGATGATCGGGTAGTGAGGTGGATTGTGAACTGGCTGAAGGAAAGGAGCCAGAGAATGGTGGTCAATGGGACAGAGTCCAGTTGGAGGCCTGTGTCTAGCGGAGTCCCTCAAGGGTCGGTTCTGGGACCAGTTCTATACAATATATTCATTAATGACTTGGATGAGGGAATAGAGTACACTGTCAGCAAGTTCGCTGATGACACCAAACTGGGAGGAATGGCTGACACAACGGAAGGCTGCGCAGCCATTCAGAGAGACCTAGACAGGCTGGAGAGTTGGGCGGGGAGAAATTTAATGAAATATAACAAGGGCAAGTGTAGAGTCCTGCATCTGGGCAAGAACAACCCCATGTACCAGTACAAGTTGGGGACAGACCTGTTGGAGAGCAGCGTAGGGGAAAGGGACCTGGGGGTCCTAGTGGACAGCAGGATGACCATGAGCCAGCAATGTGCCCTTGTGGCCAAGAAGGCCAATGGCATCCTGGCCTCTATTAGAAGGGGTGTGGTTAGCAGGTCAAGAGAGCTTCTCCTCCCCCTCTACTCTGCCCTGGTGAGGCCTCATCTGAAATATTGTGTGCAGTTCTGGGCCCCTCAGTTGAAGAAGGACAGGGAACTGCTAGAAAGAGTCCAGCGCAGAGCCACGAAGATGATTAAGGGAGTGGAACATCTCCCTTATGAGGAGAGGCTGAGGGAGCTGGGTCTCTTTAGCTTAGAGAAGAGGAGACTGAGGGGTGACCTCATTAATGTTTTTAAATATGTAAAGGGCAAGTGTCATGAGGATGGAGCCAGGCTCTTCTCAGTGACATCCCTTGACAGGACAAGGGGCAATGGGTGCAAGCTGGAACACAGGAGGTTCCACATAAATATGAGGAAAAACTTCTTTACGGTGAGGGTGACCGAACACTGGAACAGGCTGCCCAGAGAGGTTGTGGAGTCTCCTTCTCTGGAGACATTCAAAACCCGCCTGGACGCGTTCCTGTGTGATATGGTCTAGGCAATCCTGCTCTGGCAGGGGGATTGGACTAGATGATCTTTCGAGGTCCCTTCCAATCCCTAACATTGTGTGATGCTAATAAGTCACATTTCTGATCCTTGTGTTCATAATTGAAGCCATATGTTGGCTTACACATCACAGCTAGTTGTTGCATGGTGTAGTGGTGGTGCTGGGATACAGTAGAATGCTGAAGCAAAAATTGATGCTAAGTTGCCAGCATTTCCCTAGCTAGAAGACCAAATGCCAGGGTGATGCAGATGTAATTATAATAAATGGGCCTTACTCACATGCAGTTTCTTTGACCAGGGAATGCAAGCCATGTCTCTCCTTCTAATTTTGCAGTTATGCAAGTGGAGATCTGCAAAAAGAAATTAGTAAACTAGGATGAAAATATAATGTAATGCCTACATACAGGATTCTGACATCCTTCTCCAGCTTCTCAAATCCCCATTCACTCACTCAGCAGTCTTATAGATGTGCGGAAACAATGAATACTTTTTGAGTTTTTTACATGAAATAACCTCCAACATCAGTATTTCTGCTCCTACACATGTCCTGGGTTGCCTCAGTCTTGACAGTATTATATAGCTATATACCTATTTTATTTCTAGACAATAACAAGGCCTGAATACAAAGTATTCTGCCACTTATCTCCCTTAAAGCATTTGATTTGGTACTTTCAAAACATACAAAGGCACCTGATATGCACATCTGTGTACTTGTCCCAAGTACCTGTGCAGGACAAAGTTTCAGACTCCCGGTCAATTCTTTCTTCTTTTCATTTAGATGTAGGCTTGTCAGGCAGCATTAATTTTACATAAAGCTGAGGAGCATGACTACACTTCTGTGAATATTCCTGGTACAACTAGATGTCCGCTTTTCAGCTTTTTTAGTGCCTACCTTCTAGGAGCCCAAATAGATGCTACAGTTCTGACCTCTGTTGAGATCTGCTATGATCCTGTTTCTTATGTTTTGCTTCCTCTGTGTAACTGTAACCAGTCACCTGAGGGAAGACATAAGCAAATGCAGGAAATGGGAATGTTTTTTGTGGCCTTTCTTACCATTTCTATGGCCACTGAATACTTAAAAATCATATTTTATTACTATTTTAATAAACAACACAATAATTTGACTAGAGTAAAATACTTTACTTGAAAAATGACATTGATTTTGAAACTATCGTTTGATCTTGTTTTTTGTATAAACACTTATGGCTATAAATTTGTAAAAAAAATTAACTGGACTGAGGCATCTTCTTCAGGACTTCCCCTAATGCTTTTCCAGTATATGAAATAGAGCAGTGCAGGCTCCACTTGTCCCTGCATTCACTTTGTGCTCTGTCCACTCTGTCTGTCTAAACTGTTTTGGTTTTGAAGCAGACATTTCACACAGGCAAGGCTTTGTTTCAGGGCAATAGCCTTTATCACAGTTTCACTGTTTCCCTCTCACTTCCTGTGCACACCCCGTCTTTGTCTCTTGATATGTAGAGGGGTTTTTGGAGCAGAATGGTCATGTAATGAGCCAGAAGTATGAGAGTATGGAGTGAAGGCCTAGCTGCATGAGAAGATTCATGTAGCTAGTGTCAACAAGCCGACCTTCGAGAGATGAGGAAAAACAGCAGCTGAGCAAACAAGAATTGAGGGAGTAGCCAGTGGGAGCCGAACACGGAGGAGAAGAAACAAGAACTGATGGAGCCAATTAAGGAAGGACCAGTGGCAGAGCAGTGACCAATCAACACATCAAAGAAGAGTATGTTTAGTAATATTAACGAATAGCAATGCACATGCTTACAGCCAGGGAAAGTACAAAATGTATAAAAGGGACAGCTTATGCTTAATAAATGTCTTCACTTTGATTCACATTGGATTTTGTGGAGGCGTGTTCCTTCTCCTCATTGATATGTCCAGCAGAGAACAAGGAAATGCAGAGATACAAGAAACTTTTCTGCCTTCAGTGACAAAATTAGAATTTTTCCAAAAAGTAATTCAGTCTGCACATGGTTCAGTTTTGAGTCTAAGCACTCAAGGTCTCGTTTTTATCCAAATGAGTTCCTCTATATAGCTTATATTCTTGCTGTATTTCCTATCGCTTAAGTGCATGAGTACTAAATTACGGGAACTACTGGCACAAATGTTTGCCGTGAGTACTTGGCCTTGTAATTGACATAGAGGTTACTGTTATATTTAATGTTACCTCTTCTATCTTTTGTTAATAACAGGTGTAACCCAATGACAGAACTGTCTAAGAATTGTTTGACAGCATAAGTGAAACTTTTTTTCCTTTTTAACAGGGTGTTTTGGCATAGAGTCATCAAAAGCCTGAATTATTTCTTCTCTGATGGACTGAAACTTTACCTGCATTCTTAAAACCCTTCCTCACCACCTGCTGTGATGGATGGGTGAAAGGAGAAATTTGATCACTTTCTGGGCAAAGAATAATGCTTTACTTGAGTCTTTAGAGACTCATTTATGTGAATCTAATTGTTTTGTTGTAGCCTTGTCCTCATGCTCTGCTGTGTGAATGCTTCACAATGTAATTTCATTGTCTGGAAACTCAAAATCAATATAAAAGGAAGCGAAGCAGCTAAGATGTGAAAGGAAGAATTTTTCAAGTTAGAAATTAGCATAACGTCTTTCCATTTGCTGTATTAGAACTAAATGATTTTTATGTAAAATATGTTTACCATCTCTTTAGTCCATTAATATCCATTTAATAATAAATAAAAGTCATATTCATTGCATTAGTTCAGTAGGACTTTTTAATCTCTCCTACCTGAGGGTTTTTAAATAATGTAGCATTTAGAATGATGTGCAGATTATACATACAAATGTTTTTGAGTTATCTGTATTTTGAAACTAGACTTATCTTCACAAAGAGACAAAAGACCCTAGTATGCTATCTTCTTGACCAAAATACTTTCAGTATAAGATGATTCAATACAAGAAATCTCACGGTTGCCCATTAGCATGTAATCTGTCCCTAAAGAACATGATGACAATTGTTATTTTTACCTGTAAAGAAGATTTAAATTTCCTAAGTTGGAATGCTAGCCTTAGATTTAGGAAGCCTACACTTACATTCCTGCTATGACAGAGATTTATGGACTTTGGACCAAAGAACAGGTAAAAAGGGTCTGACCACATATCATCGTTTCCTCTTTTGATTAAGAGGATGCAACTACAGAAGAGGTTGCAGAAAAGTGATGTACTGTGTTTGGTGTGGTATACAGGCAGCTGGAAATGCCATACTGATGTGTTCTTTCTCATTGTACCTGTCTTATACTCTGGGGGCCTCATCCCACACAGGATGCCTAGCCCTCAATTGTTTCAGATACAGGGACCCACACATTGCTTTTCTCGCAAAATATGCCTCGTCCTTCTGCATTATGTATCTGTTCAATAGCTGAACTTTTAATGGCATTTGAGGTGGATAAGGGAGCTGGTTTTCCTCTGTCTGCTTGGTCATGCAGATGCATGATATAATTAATCCATCTGATGAATGAATTCCTGCATTACCCACAGTGCTCCTCTCCCCTTTAGCAAGAGGTGAACTCACTACCGTTATGTCTGTGTCTCTGCTGTCTACCAGACCACAAAAGAAAGGGGAGGGCTAAAGCACAACATGTTCTTTATCCTACAGTCCATGTGTCAACATTGCTGGCTGTACGATGCCTGCATCTGAGATGAGACACTTTTGCTGTTTTCTAAGGACAGTCATATTCAGCCAGCACTGGCTCTGAATGATTACAGTGTTTAGCTTCTTAGTCCCTGTGCTTGCTCAGTTCCTGGATGCATAACACTACTGACATCTTGACAGGTGCTTCCAGGTGTCCCCTGACATAGGCCACAGTCAGGTGCTGAAATCCTTGGGGTATCTAGTTTTGTGGTTCTTTGCACGTGAGTTCCCACCTGCAGAAAGAGAGGTAACAGCTCTACCCTATCCCACAAGGTGTTGTATACATAACATGATGCACCAGCTCCACAGTTACAGTTAAATATGTTATTTAGCCTATGTAAACATAGTAACATAGAACTTTAAACAATTTAATCCTGAAAACCTAGATACACAAAATGGACATAATATCTAATGCTTTTAAGCACTGTGGTCTCTTTGATATCTATGAGTGGTGAGTTCTTTACTTTTTTATTTTTAATAGCTATAAGAAATTAAATTATCTGTGCTTTTCCTCTTCACTCTACTGTATATCCTTTTATTTTCATACAAAGAAAGAAGGTAAGTAGTATAACTCAAATTGGCTTGTCTGTATCCCTGATTATTTTTCATAACTGTATCTTGTCTTGCTTGCAGCAACAAAACTCCTAAGTCTAAATCTAATTTTTACCTGTATTGAAATTTCTTAATACATCTAATTATTAATGTCACAGTACCCACATAAACGTTTTATTACAGCCATCTGACATAGTGGCTTACTGTTTTATTACATATGAGGAAGAACAATTTTGTGCTATGTAAAGGCTCCTCTATATTGTCCAAGGCAATTGTCTTTAAAGACAGTACGACTTTAAGCACAAGGGAGAGGGGCCAGTTCCTTTTCTTCTGTTGATTTACGGCTGTATCAGCCTTAACTTGTGATCAGCAAAACTTTGCAACTGGCAAGTTTAAGTGTGTGCTTCTTCAAACTTCATAGTAGGTGACCAGTCAAAGCACAATCTTTCAGCTTCAGTTGCTAAAAGTACTAATTTCTAGTTGTTAGGAATGCCCGATTTGCATTACATTTAAGGGTTTTTTACATCACCTTAGAAGTGTTGAGGGGAATTAAATATGATTACATTTCTGCATACTTGAAGGTATCTTTACAGTGTTAGTGAGGCTGTAAAGTGGTCTAGTGTAAACTCAGATGGTGAAATCTTGATTCCAGTCAGTGACAAAATTCACATTGATTTTAATGGAACTAAATTTCACTCAACTTTTAGGGCTGGAAGGGGCCATAATAATCATCTAGTCAGAACTACAGCATAATACAAGACAGAATTTCTTCAAGTGTTTCCTACATAAAGTCTATAATTTCTGCTTGTGCTATTACATATCTTTCAGGAACACACAATATTCATTTAAAGTTCTCAGTGATGAAGAACCAAGTATTTCCCTAGGTAAATAGTCCAAATAGTTGATTAGATTCACTGATAAAAATATGCACCTAGTCTAATATCAATCATCTAGCTTCCACCTTCAAATATTGGATCTCGTTATGCTTCATTTGTTAAATTAAAGGGCTATTTGCAATCAGAAATCTTCTCATTGTAAGTAATTGTAGACTGTAATCAAGTCACCTCTTACCCTTTCCCTGGATATACTAGAAATTCTGCAAACCACCTTTTTCAAACCTCAAGTTATTAAAGTAGTGTTTTTTATGAAGCTTTCTGTTTGTCTGTAGCTTTTTTTGAGGTGTGGACATGAAAAAAATATGTACCACTCTGAAAGATGATCTTTAATGGGAGGATATGGGAAAAAAAAAAGAGGAGAGTAAGTATAACATTTTTTCTATAAATACAGTAGTCTCTAAATGTAGCTATTTTATATTAATTGACTGCCAGGAGTTAAACCAAAGGTGGCTGTTCAGAGATAAGGAGCAAACAATAGCAAAGACATGATGTATGGAGTAAGCATCTGCAAACTACTCAAGATAAGAGTGTCTATGCCCATTGCATGGAAATAGTTATATACAGTTCGGCATATTTTATATTTGGCTAATTATTTCCAAAGCTCAGAGTCTAAAATCAAAGAGGACTTAAATGTTAAAAATGTTGATTGGGAAAGATGGCATGTTGTCAGCACACTGTGAGTAAAGCACAGACTGAGCAGGAGACCCAAGGTCTGCAGCCATTAGTGTCATTCATGGGAAGAAGGAAACTTAGCCATAGTGGAGTTATATACAATAAAGGTACGAAAATCTGCAGCTGGGACTCTGTAGTGTGCTGCGTATACACTACGTAGTGCACTGTGTACCCTTTGAGACCTGAAAGCTTGTATCCAATATACAGTTTTTGCATCACTTAAATCTGCTGCTTTCAGAGGTGCTCGTGCTACAAGGATGCATACGTGCCCACACCGTGGGTTCTGCTGGTTTGGTACAGTTGGTCAACAAGGGAATTGTCTGAGATACCATTTCTTGGAGTAGCCATAAGGGCAGGAAAGGAGCTCTGTTACACACATGCAGCCAAAACACTCTCAGGAGCCATAAAACGTGTCCTATGTGCTTGTCCTCTGTGAAAAGTCTAGTCCTCATTTTCATGGAGTATTTCCTCCTTTATACATCTCTGTTTTCACAACACTCTTTGCTACCTTAGCATTACACTGCACCAGGAGTCCATCTTGGGTCAATGATATATCATTTTCCCAAAGGCCTTTTCAGACTTCCTGCTTTCCAAAATACAGGCTAACCTAGCTGATGAGTGCAAGTTTCACTCTTAGTTTTCAAACGTGATTTTATACGTACCTGCACACGTAAGATCGATTGAGGCTCTGTTACCAAGTAAGGCATATTCTCTACAAACTTTACAAGATTGCTTTGTTCTTAGCATTATTTACTATAGATCTGCAAAATTTAATGTCATTGCTGTTCTATGTCATTTATCCAGATATAAACAGGTACTGGGAGAAAATTTTTCCTCTTTTAAGAAAGGATCCCTATCCAGCTCTTCAACCTTTTAACTATTCATTCCGTCACCCTTTTTTTTTTTAAAAAAAAAGATGATGAAATGTGTACAGAGTACTTTAAACTTCTTGCTACTTCCTTACTCACTGGTATGACTATATCTGTAATGTCAGTTAGAATATAAGACAGCCTTATCATTTTCACGACTGCATTACACTGTTGGCTCATTCTGTAATCAGCCACATTAATTTCTATTTTGGTGGTCTTCATATGTAAGCACCAACTCTGTCAATCTTAATCATCCTTTTAAATAAATAAAGCTCCTATACCTTTCACTCTCATTTACCTGCGGAATCATGGTCAGTTGATTCTACAGGAACCTTCTGTAAGGGCCTGCTGTGAGAGAAAGCATATAGATGTAGGTGTGGTTTACACCACAAAATGGAGAAAATTTAAAAAAGGAAATGGGAAAACAACCTATAGAATATCAACTATTTATGGAGCAAATAGTCTATCTGTGTTTGAGGTTCTTCAGGCTGGAATTAAACTCATATATTGAAAATGTCTGCCAGCTTTCTGAATAGGTAATAATAAAACTGTATATTTGAGCTGAAATGCAATTATAGGTAGAACTCCTACATGCTCAGTAGGTGCTCTCACCCTCGGGCTCCCTAGACCCTCTGAAGTTCTTTGTAATGATGTATAAAAGATCAAGTCTCATCTTGGAACCTGCTCCTGACACAGTTAACTATCTCCAAAACATTAAGCTCAAGTCAAACTAATAAAAGTCTTTTGCAGTTGTTGTGCAAACAGGATCTACTTTATTATTCATGCTCTATCTTGCTGCATGATTTTGATCTCCTCTTGCATCAATCCCTTTAAACTTCTCAGAACATGAGTGACTATAATGTTTCTTCAGCACTGTGCAGGAAGAATAATAAACACCAAGCCTAAGTTTGTGTGCGTGTGTATTCATGGTACTGAGGTAGGAAAGACTTGGACAGAATGCTGGAAAGCTGGCATTGCTGCAAGATCAGAATTAGTGTTAAGAGTTACAGTGCTTTTTCTAAAATGGTTTACTCTAACGGCAAGGGTGTATAATCCGGGTATAGAAAATGTTATCAAACACCTCCTTATTACAGTGCATTTTTAAGGCATTATTAGGTGTACATTATCACACATTATAGTTTATATATATGCAACAAGATAACATATATTTCGTAAGTACAGTAAGATAATATATGGAGTTAGTAGATTTAAATTTATGTCACGAACATTTCAGGCAAAATTATTTTAGGAGAAAAACCGGTAGGTTTTTCTCTGTAATTCTCTGGATCATTGACTTTTTGATGTTAGAAGATAACATCCCATAACACAGACTGAATATTTAAATTATAACCTCTATTCCTAAGTGAAAAAAATGCAAGCCGGTATATACTGTTGGGAGTTTTGTGTGTCTGCCTTTGGTTTTAGTTTTCTGTGTCAAATAATCATAGATTTATCCAGGTTGAGAAGGGATTCTGTGAGGCTGTTGCTTTGTCTCCCTCTCAATGCTGCGTCAACACTGAATTCAGCCCAGATTAGTCAGGGCTTTATCCAGTTGGGTCTTAGAAACCTCCAAAGATGGAGACTGCACAGTCTCTCCAGGCAGCCTGTTCCAATGCTGGTCAGTGTAAATCATGAAGTTTTTGTCCCTTTTACCCATCAGAACCTGTATACATTTCCGAACACGTATTTCATCTTAACAGATTTTCCTGTGAACATGGCAGCTCAGTACTCTCACTGGATACTTGAAACACTCCATGTGCTTCTGGATTCAACAGAGTGCATTTCATTTCAAGAAAACCAAATATTTCAAATGTAACACAATGTTGTGTGGCTTTGATTTTTCAGGGTTTTTTTGTGGTTGTTTGTCTAAAATGCTTATTCCATGGGAAAATGTGCACTCTAGAATGTTTTCTCTGGAAAAGAAGAAATACCAGTTTGTGAAAAGTGATATTTTGCCAATAGCAATTCTCAGTTTGGATTTTTCACTACTGGTTTGACATCTTTGCTAGAAAATGAGAGTTTTGCCATAACTAATTGTTTTCCAAATCTTTCAAGTGTAAACATGGCTTCCTAAGAGATAATAAAGATATGCCATAGTTAAGGAGGCAGAGTAGATTTCTTTCAACAGGTGCTTGAAGAAGAAGAAGAAATATTTGAATGGGTGTAATGTGCCAAAAACCATTGCTAGAAAACAGCATAGAATAAAATAAAGCACAAGAGTGTCAGGAAAGACAGATCTTATATCTTGAGCATGTCTGTTGGATTATCAAGTGTCAGTCAAAGCAATGGTAGTAAGAGCATCATCTCATACACATGCACTGTTCTGTTAACATCATATTGTATTTCTACCCGAAATAGCACAGGTGTTTATGTGTAAAAAGGAAAGAAAAAGAAAGATTAAATGCAGTACAGTTAGCCAGCTCAACATGAAGATGCAGTAAGACTCACTAAAGCCTTGGGGATTATTCCCATACTCAAAATACACCATGTGCAAAGAACTGGTAAAAGCAAGACTGACTTTTACATAGACCACCATCAATAGTTTTGAGTGAAAATATAAAATAGCTTCATTCCACATAATTATGATACCAGCAATACAGGAATGAATAAGGAGGTGCTTTGAAATGAAAGTCAGTCTTGTAGTCAGACATACATCCACTAACACGGATTGTTGCCAACATATTCACTTTTATATTTGTCCTGTCATATTTGATCATACTCAAATTCCCCTAAGTCCTTTAGCTGAATTACAAATTATGTCTTTATTTGGAAACAAATATGCCCACAAAGGCATTGTGTACATTCTTGTGTGCAGTGTATGCTGTTACTGACTACAGAGATAGAGTAAAATACTTCGGACATTTCTCCCGCCAGTCAAACAATTGCATGTGATAGTTTTAATACAGTTACCATTGGAAAACAATGACATTCACTGAATGTGTTTTAGATCGTCGTGAAGGAATACGAGTCAAATTCCTTCTGGGAGAAGGAGAGAGTGTACATATGTGTATATATATATCCTATGTACGCTACATAAAGTATTCAAATATTTTCAGTCTATAGTCAGTACAGATATATTTCTACAAACTGATAACTAATTCACAGCATGTGATTTAATAAATACTTCTTATACTCCTTAATACTTTGGAACCCAGGCAAAGGTTGAGAAAATAACGGACTTTTTTTTCTCAAATTTTTTTTGTAAAATTTGCACTGGAAGATAAAGGTCATTCCCACTCTTTCTTTTATTTCAAATATATTTTTCTATTTGAAGTTAGTTAAAGATAATAGTCAGCTGATGTACATGAGCAGTTTTGTTTTGACTATGAGATACCTGCTGATTTACATGGCACTGGATGGTTTCTCAAAAGAACTTTGAGACGGGAAAAATACGGTCAACCTCATGTATCTTTGTTTAATAGGAATCTAGGTCATAAGCAGTAAGTAACCACCGTGACTGATAGGTTTGTATAGTGAGACTGGAAAAATCCTGTTAAATGATGCCACATTCGTTCTCTGGATATCTTACACACACACCACTGACATTGCTGGGGCATTGTCATTAAAAAGCCAAGTGATGGATTTGTATGGATTTGTACTGATTTGACCTTTGCTATTCATTTGCTGACTAGCTATGGTTTCTGACTTTTTAAATGACATTTCATAAAAATGCTAGGTGAGGATTCACTGTTTCATCAAGCATTCCTACCTGGACATATCCACTAAAAAAAAAGAGTAATGAAATAAAAAATAATTTCCATTAGATAATAATCTTATTTGGTCAACATTTTCAAGCTCTATATTTTTCCTTGGTAAACTTCAACATCCTCCCCTTTCTCATTGCAAAACTGAAGGGGGAACTTCTCCCTTAGTGTAATTTAATTTTTTTTCTTATTTTCAGAAAGTTACAATTCAAGAGTTGGCATTACCATATATCACTGCCAAGACTGCATTTGAGAGCCTGAATACTGAATATCTGTGTTTTGAAACTAAGATGCATACTCGATACAATTTGAAGCAGGCAGATTCAGCACAAGCAGCAGAAATACTGGTCCGTTTGGCAGCTGACATATCCTTCAAATGCTCAGCAGCAAACTATTTTTTCTAAACAGGGAGTAATTATTCCAGTCCTTTCTGCCTTTAAATCATGCTCCTGTGACTTCATCTTGCATCAGGCACAATATGCCAGTTCACACTGCTCTCAGCCCTCTGAAATGATTTTGATTCATTATTCTTCCTTTTGCTAAATGAAAATAATCTGTCATTTAATCACTTGCTTGCAAGCAATCACTCACTAACCTGATATGCTTGGCAAATTTCCTTTTTAAAGCTGTCAGGTGCACGCACAACAGGAATTTTCCATGTTCTACTGCTAGATCTTGTAGGGGGTCACTAGCCAGGACACGGTTAAGGTGCTGATGATGCGTGTGTTCACTGAAATCATTTCAGAGTCAATATCAGGTCTTTCTTTCTGGATGTATGGAAGATAATTACAGCAAATGGTTACAAAGAAGCTGGATCACAGAGGAAAATTCTCTGTCCAGTCCTAGTCTAACAGCTACTGTTATCAGTGATTATTAAACCTACTTATTTCCTAGTGCTACCAGATACTTATTTAAATTGCACATGCTGCAACTGAGATAAAGTAACTGCTCTGATGTCTGTAGTTTTAACCCTTTGCCTGATGATTTACTGACAATTGTATCTAAATTCAGCAAATTGGGTATACATGTTTTTCCTCCTTTTTTAGCAGTATTCTAGAAGTGTTCGAAGAGTTCAACCAAGATCAGCTTCACCTTGTAGTAGACACTATGCATATGCACCTTTCCCACAAAGGGAGTAACACAAAAGGTTTCATAAATCCAGTATCCTTTTGATGTTTCCTCCCTCTCTTACCTGGTGATCTTTAAAAAAGTACTTGCACTGTTATAGACTGTTATTTATAAAAATAATAAAAAAAAAATAATAAAAATCCTCTCAAACCAATAAGAGCAATGATGTATGTGTGGTTTAATAACTGTATATATAAGACCAAAATTGCATTAAAGGCTGCTGTGGGTTAACCCCAGCAGGGAGCTAAGCACTGCACAGCTGCTCGCTCACTCCTCCTGCAGCAGGATGGGGGAGAGAACTGGAAGTGCAAAAGTGAGTCAAGATATAGACAGTTAATAAATAAAAGAGAAAAAGACAAAACAAAACAAAAGAAGGAAAACCAAGTAATGTAAAAGCAGTCATCACAAGCAGCTGATGGATGCCCAGCCAGTGACTGAGCAATGGCAACCCCTAATAAACTGCCCCCTGGTTTTATTGCTGAGAATGGACTATCCCTTTGGTCAATTCATGTCAGCTGTCTTGGCTGTTGTTCCCTCTCAGCCTCTTCTCTGCCCCCAACCTGCTCTCTGTGTTGGGAGAAATGGAGAAAGCCTTGATGCTGTGTAAACACTACTCAGCAGTAGCTAAAACATCAGTATGTTATCAACGTTGTTTTGGTTACAAACCCAAAACTTAGCACCCTAGGGGCTGCTATGAAGAAAATTAACTCTATCCCAGCCAAAACCAGTGCAGTGGCTAAGAAAGCATGGTATCAAACACTATCTTAATGTGTGCACTTATTTTTTTTATCCCTATTGTTTCACAGTGCAAACAGATCAATTCTTCATTTCTTCCTCACTGCTAGAAGACTTCTCTTCTCACATAGCGAAGGCATGTGTTTTTATTAATCAAGATATTGGAGCTGCTCTCTGCTGCTGTGCTGTTTGAATGTTTATGCACAAGAATGTGTTATAACAATGTTAGAGTAGACATATTAGGTATCCTTAGGGAACAGAATATGCAACAAAAACTGTGATAGAAAATCAATTACTGTGAGATGATTGCAATACTGCATCTCTACTACAATATAACTGTATGTAGTTGTACTGCCATATGTGAGCATATCTTAAAGATGCCAACATTTATAACAGATCTTAATGTTGACAGTACTCTGGCACAAGACAGCATGTTCTTAGAGAGACAACTCTTTTGTTTTAGACTTAAATCAGAGTTTTCTTTTGAAACTATATAATTGGAAAGACCACTTAGAGGACAACAAATTTTTTCCCTTTTTTTTTAATTATGTGTGTTTTAAACTACCACAGAATACTGGCATTCATGTAGGTATGAGTACAGATTTCAAAAGGGGGACTGCTGACCTGTATTGCTATGGCCTGGCCACTTGCTGTTTTCTCCTGACAGACATAGCTGTTGGAGGGAAACATAATCTATGGGCTCTACATTAATAACACTGTGTTTTCCAAGGAGGTGTTGCCACAGAATGATTATAGCTGCTACCCTAGCTCTGAACATTGCAGCTGTAACAGCATGGCCCCATCATTAGTGTCTTTGTAGAGATGTATATGTGAAAGGAGTGCGTAAATTCCCATTTCATAGGTTTGGAAGCTTTTCCAGACATCTGAATCCCCTCTGTTCTGCATGGGAAATGGAGAAAAATAAAACCAACCTAATCCTTATATATCAAATCAGTATTTTAGAGTATACGTTGCAGGATTTTTTAAGATGGAAGGCTCTCCTCTTAAGATAGAGCTAAATCCTTATTCACATAAATAGCTTCTCTGATTTCAGGGGGCTTGGTGTAAGTTTGAGGTGAGCAAAGGATTGACTCAAGTAACTTTATTTTGGCTATTGTGTTTTTTTCTTCCTTGGATCTGTACACAGACTCTTACTGCTGCCATTTCAGTTGAAGAGTGCTTTTGGATAGTTCTGCAATGTCAGTCAGATAAGAAAAGAATTGCTGGCTGGGTATAAAAGCTAATAGTTTCTTGGTAGGCTTCTCATGAATTAGGCCCATTTTCTCTGTGTGAAAAGTAAATAAAATTCCTACATAAATATTTTCTAATTTCTAATAATTTCAATAACATACATTAATTTTCAAAATAAAATCTCTAATTTTAGACTGACTTTATTTTCTGCTTGTTTCCCTAAGAAATACAAACAAGAAGTTAGAAAACAGAAAATGGTAAGATGCACTCATAAGAGAGACCCTTCTTCCACATAAAACTGATGTTATCATCCAGAAATGAAAGAGGTAGAGCTCCCACCAGTATATAAAATGTTGGTTTAGATATTAGATTTTTAATCAAAACCAAATTATATTACAGTTACTAACAAAGATTTTATTACATGCATTTGTTTCTTCCTAATTAGATAAGTGGAACTCTTTGTCTACAGTTATATAAATTTGTTTGGTAGGTAAACTGCAGCAAGTGTATAAACCTCTGCATTGTCTTTCAAGTCCTGTTCTGAAAGGATCACATTTTCCATCTCTTTCTCTATCTCATACATGCAAGCACGCTATAAAACCATTAAATTACCACATTTGAAAGGAAATAGATAGGCTTCAATTTCCTTTAAAATGGGTTCATCTGTTAACTTCTAAACTTTCCTTTAGTAATTTTCCGATATAATACATAGTGCCTATCTCTCAGTACTTTCAGCATTCGAAGTTTCTCTCACTCTGAGGCCATTGTTAATGTGTTCACTCCCTAGTTGTTCAGAGTACTATAGACTTTTAATTATTACTTGTATAATTTATGTTGCTTACACTTCTATATCTCATATTGCAAAGGAATGTTGACTATCTAGTCTCAACCCTACAGGGTGAGAGAACAATTAAAAGACACATTTTTATACCTATTTAGTTTTGTATACTTTGTCTGCAAATGTATGCCTGAGTTGAATTTTAGCAAGACTAGATTTTAGTTAGAGAAATGCAGAAACAGGAGTCCAAATCTTGAAAGTTATGCTAAACATAGCTGTCATTTAATATTGAAGTCTTTCTTGGATCTGACCAAGCAAGGTAACAGAGATATTTCTTTCTGAAGATTGCCTACATGGATAAAGATTTTTTTTTGCGTCCGCAACTTCATATTTAAATATTTATCTGTCTTCAGTTTGCATAGTATTTGAGCACCAAGATTTTCGTTACTCTTACTGTTTTGAGCCTGCAATATAGAGAAGTATTATTATGTTTTACAAAGAGTGCATAAAGGTCAGGCTTTATCTTGCTTACATTGTGTTATGTGAAAGCCAGGTGATTAATTTAAACCAGATCTATGGGATGTCTCCAAAGCTAGTGCAGATAGCCTGGCATTTCTGGAGTCACTTATTCCATCTATGATCTACCAGAGAATTTTAAATCAGGTAGGCTATTTAAATCATCTTCATATACTTCACTTGTTACTGAGGGAGTTTAAATGACTAGCTACAACAATACAACTAAATTTACACATCTACATTTAGAGAATATGAATGCTTCCCTAAGAAACTGACACCCAAACATCCCCGTGTTATCAACACTGTTTTGGTCACAAATTCAAAACATAGCATCGTTCAAGCTGCTATGAAGAAAATTAATTCCATTTCAGCTAAGACCAGTAAGATAAGAAAAAGTACGAGACACCTTTTGCAATCTCTTCCCACTTTCTTGCTTGGATACTTATCCAGCTGCTGACAAAAAAGCCACTATAGGACAATACAGACCCCTCAGGCCTCAGTGGTAATTTTGTTTCTTCTGTTTCAGAAAAAAGATTGAACTCTTAGGTGTTGCCCATTCATCTGCATTTTCTCATCAGCTCTTCCTCTATCCTACAGACCTTGAACACCCAAGTTGTCCTGCCTTTTAATTTCACTTCTGTTGAATTTGGAATATGGTAGTTCATATCTAACCATTATATTTGCTGTTTATCTGAGTGCTTAGCTTCAATAGAATATAAATATATGTTGAAGCATGCTGTAGAATAAAATCTGCCCCAGTGCAAATAGAACTGTGAATAGAATACCTTATCACCAATCCTGAAGTAAATATCTGCCATTCAGAAACTTGCCTATATTTGGTTAAGTACATCTGTTGGTTGAGTAACATCTTATGCTAGAATATAACATATAAAGGATGCTGTGTGCCATCAAATGTTGTGAGCCTTGCAGCATCTCCATTTGCCCTGCACTAAACCACACTGCAGAAAGTAATTGCAATGCCTAAGAGCAGTTAGAGGCCATGACTCCTGGTGAAAACCCAAAATTACGTTTGTACTGTACTTAGAAAAAAATTCTGTAGCACAAGTGACAGAAGGAAGAATATATATCAGATTAAAGAGAGAATGTTATAAACCCATAGTTATCATTTTGGGTATAAACCTTACAGCTGTTTCCTTATCAACTTTCCAAGTAATACAACTAGAAAAAGCAGCACAAGTTTTGGAGTTCATGAAAATAGAAACTGTAGCACAGACTGATATAACAGTGAGATATCATAAGGCGCTTCGTTTATGCCTTTCTCAAGGATCTCTTTTAATTCAAGAGAGCTTGTTTTGTACTAGCTGTTGGTTTTTATTCCAACTCTAAAGGATATAATAGTTTAAAAATTATCATATCACAAACACAATATATCTGCCATTTCTGTGCTGGTGACCAGCACATTCATATAAAAAATGGTGTATTTCAAAATTCTTCAGATTTCTATTTTCATGTTATTCCACAGCTTTTACTGACCTTTAACTTTTCTTATTTTTCCTTCATACCTTCCCATCTTTTATTGCTCTTCTTCAGTGCTGATGTCACTTCCCCCCACTCCAATTTTCTTTGTATGCATTTGAATAATTACGTTCAATATCTTCACAGGTGGAATTGCTCAAATATATAAACAAGTCTATGGAAAGCCTTAGCTTTCTAAAATTAACACTTCAACAAAAGAAAAAAAATTTTGATTTGGGCACACTGATGATGTTACAAGGTCTTTTTTCCCCAATGTTTTCCATTCTTTAGGGGTAGAGTTGCAGTCAACCAGCCCTTTCTAAATTTCAGAGTTGACACTTCTTGACAGATTTTGTCCTTCAAGTGTCTGATCCAGAAAGCAGAACACTGAGTATTCTGGTGTGTCGAATCTGTCCACCAATGAAGCAGCTGGTTATGGGTGAGAAAGACCACTTTCTTTAAACTACGAAAAATTAGAAGATGTAAGCTTTTCAGTAAAAGGTACCATATCAATTTGAGAATATTACTAAGTGAGAAAGTGCTGTTTATTGGTCTGTATCACCACTGTGTAGGTTTACCTGGTGCTTCTCCTGACCAGCTGCTGTAGCATTTCCTTACCATGAATGACATTGTCAGAGCCTGCTTCAGGAAAGGCATAACAGCTTTAGAGTTTGGGATCTCTTTATGTCATGGCATCTAACTGCTATCAGCATTAAATCCTCTCATTGTTCTACATAGTTTTGTTAATTGATCCAGAGAGAAGTCCAGTCTTACCCATGGAACATCTATACACACACAAAACAGACAGGGCAGATGCAGCTTGCATTTAGCAAAAAATTTTACGCTTGTGCAGGCAAGAACAAGCACAGATTTATTACAAACATTTACGGGTTTTCTTTATCCCTGCAATTTAGTTTCTTCTCTGCAACTTGTTGGGAAGATTTATAATATGCATAAAAATTCACAGTACAGCAAAAAAAAATTCTTGAACTGGATATCCATGGATGAGGTAACTAATACTATAACAGTGCTGACCTTGCATTTTTTCTATTAAAATTCCTGCTATCAATAACCTTCATCAGTTGCAACTTTCTCAAAAATTCCAATATTTGAGACGTTTTTTTTTTCTGAAGCAGGGCTCATAGGAACCATTAACCACTGCTAAGAATGTAGACAAACAAAAAAGCAGCCACTGAATTTTGTGTTTAATATTCTTTATGGGTTATATTGTTAATTGTAAACTCTTCTGGGACCTAGAACAATGAGACTCTGCTCCTGTTCAGATCCTTTGGCAATAGCATAATATAAATAGAAATAATTATAGCAAAGACAAACAATAAAAATAGGACTAAGTTTTTCTAATGTTAAACATTTTATCTGAACTTTAACACACATTGTTCTGCTTATTCAGGACATCTGCTTTACTTATTTCCATATTGTATTCCAGTGAAACCATACTGATTTAAGTATTTTTCTGGTATGAAAACGAGAAAAGACATGGCAAACAAATGGAAAAGTTGTTAAAATTGTATGATTTGTGACTTTAAAGACTGCTGTTTCCATATGCTACAATTTCTTTTTCATGTACACAATGTATCTGGAAATGTATAAATTTTAAAGACAAAATGGGCCATATGAACCTCTGCATAAGACAAAACAACTTGTCTGAAGTTCATAGCTTCTGAGTTATAAAAAGACATTTGATCTTGATTCAGTAACTTCAAATCGTGAAAAACCTAATCATTTGTGTAGATGATTTTTTACCAGTTAATTATTTGTACTGTTAAAAAAATGTACTTTTTTTCTAGTCTGTGTTCAGCCTCCAGCTATTGTACCCTCTTACATTTTTTTCCTGCATCCAAATTAAAGAGTCATCTACTTTCAGAAATGTGTTTCATGAGTTGATACTTTAAGGCTAAGATAAAAACACCTCTTAATCTTCTCATGGGTAAACTAAGCAAATAGAATTCTCTAAGTTTTTCACTAGAAGGCAAATTTTCTCTCTCTTAAGTTACTCTGCTGCCATTTTTTCTGAAATCTAGTTATTCAAGCCCCTTTTTTCGTGATTGATATCCAACATGAAATAATTTAATCAGTGCTGGTTTTGTCACAGACTTTTCCACAGAAAGTAGCTCCTCTTTCTGATTTGAGACTAACCTACTTGGGTATCTATGCATTGCATTCACCATTTAATCTGAAGTGTAATACCATCAGCTAGCAATTGTTTTTGAAAGTCTTTTCATTGATGCTGTGTGATCCTGTCTTCCATCCTTACCTATAGGAGTTGGATTTTCTTCCTAGGTATTTCAGCTCGCTTTTGGCAGTATTAAAAATTTAGTATTAGTCTACAAATTTTTACTTAAACTGTAGATAAAAATAACATGAGGCTAAGAATAGATTCTTGTGGAACTATGTTAACATTATCCTTGTTTCTCATTAGAATTACCATTGAGATCTAACATTAAGCAGCTTTTAAAATGATTAATAAGGTTCTCACTGATACTGTATGATGCTAATTTCTCTCAGGCTTTTGTGCAGGATTAAGTCAAATGTCCCATAGAAGCCTGTTATACCAAACAGTTACCTTTATAAATCAACCTTGCAAAAACAATTAAAGCCAATATGAGTTATTTTTCAAGTGCTTCCAGAAACCATGCTGAATGGCATATTATCATCCTCTAAATCTTTACCAGTTGCATGTCCTATCAGTCTGTCTGTGAAATTTCCTAAGAAATATGTACAGGTAATTGATTCTTGAGTACCTGTCTTTTTAAATATTAGTAAATGAGGACCAGCAAATATTCACCTAGCAGACCTAAAGGAACTCAAATTGGTGATAGGTGAGTTACTGACTGAGGTGTCCAACCTCTTGAAGAAGCAAATATGCCACCAATTTTCGAAAGCATTCCAGGACAGACCTCGGCAGCTTCCACCTGCGTAACACAGACCAGTGACGTTCATCTTTGTTTCTTCTGGGAAGACTGGTAAGAATTAGTGTAAAGAATAGAACTAATGGCTTCTTTAGAGTTAGAACTCACAAATCTATGGGAGTTCTTTGAAGGAAGCAAAGAGCCTATACACAAAGGTTGATATGATATCCTTTGATTTCTAAAGGAATCAACATGATCCCTCAGCAAAGGCTCTTAAAGAAACTAAGCTGCCATGAGATAAGAAAGCAAGTCTCCAAATGGATAAAAAATAAGAAACAAAGCATGGAAATATTTTTTTTTTAGGAGACTACAGGAGTATGCCCTGGAGGCTGCTCAATATCAAAGAAATAGTCAGATGACGAAGCTTATTGGTACTAAAAGCTATTACAGTGTGGCAAAGGTGAAGGCCAATTGCGCAGTCTGGGTGATAGAAGTGCAGGTGAGGTTTAGTGCGGACAAATGTAAACCATGCATATGGAAATATGCAATCTTAACTTCAATATGTTTGGATGGGCTCTACACTGTCTATTAGCACTCAGAACCGATAGTTTTGGTTTATGATAGATTGTTCTGCTAAAATGTCAGTTCATTGCTCATGAACAGTAGGAAAACAAAACTGAGTTTTTGGAATTAAGAAAGGAAAACAGTTCTTTTTTGTTCTCTGAAAGGTGGTGTGTGAACAGTAGTAGATTTGGATCCAGCATATACAAGTCTCTTTCTATTTTAGTAGGTAGACATGATCTTGAGGTGTGATAAGCATGTTTGTGCATCACTTTGCTTGCATATAAAATTTTGCTTTTGATCTTTCAGTGGGATAATGAAGCTGAAGAAATAGCTAGCAGAAAGGTAACATACAGATATGCATAAAAAAATAAAATCAGCTCTAGCTGGTGCACAATGTGAAGGAACACTTTTAGCTAGAATAAATAATGACTAAACAAACAAGTAACCTAATAAAAAAGTATCTCTTGTGATTTGGTATTTGTGGGAAGAGTTGAACAAGAAGTACAGTCAGGAAAAAAGCACAGAGACAAAATTACAAAACAAGCAAAATGAAACATTTAGTTTTTATCTGATACATCTGTGCCACTCCCTGGAACAGAGGAATTGGAAATTACTTGCAAATAGCAAACTACTTAATGCACCAGAGAATACACTGTTAGGAATGCAATATTCCATGTGAGAAGATGGATGAAACATTCTAAGAGGAAAAAGATCTACCTTTTATTATTCTAGAATATTTTCAGCTGTATTTGTCAGCACCAGATAATATCTTTCTAATGACATCAGGACTCCTAAATAAATAAAATAATATCTGTTTTCTAAATTAATCTCTGACATGGACACACTCTGCAACTCTGTATAAAAATTGTTTTCCCATATATTTTCCAAGTTGTCAAAAATTATGGGGATAATCAAAAACAATGGCATATCATTGGGTGTGTTTCAGTTTAGTTAATTAAGACTTGTAAATATTTTAAAAACATCATCTAAATGCTAAGTTGTAATTTTATTGTATCTCATTAGCTTCTACTGGGATTTCTGCACTTCCTGTGTAAGTTCTGAGAAAATCTTTGTGTATCTTAATTCCATAAGCAAATCTTTAAAAAAAAAAAAAACACAAAAAACTTCCAAATGACGATTTATTCATTATAGAGCTCAATTTATTTTTTAGAACCCATGAATATTAAATTAATAAAGAAAGTAGCACAAATGATAGCTCACTATGTCATCATTTTACTGAATAAACCCTTATGAGTAGCTACGACCTGCTTTTGAGTGGGAAATGTCCTGTGGATGCATGATTTGGGGAACCCTTTCACACAGTTAAATATTTTGGCAATCACTTTAAAGACAAATAAGCAAACAAAGAAGTCCCCTTGCCTACTCAGTTGCTTCAATATACTACACAATCAAAAAAGGATCAAACTGAAAACCTGAGCTGGAAGCGTGAGAAACACATCTCTGAGCTTTTTATCATATGGAATGAGAAGACTGTGCTACACCCAGGCTCTTGTGAGTCGTCTGTCAAACTGATTAGAAAAAACACCCTTTCATAAGCTACTACTGTTTTAACGTTCATGTTCATTCTCTCCTTTATGTCATTAATACATCCTATAGGTATGGAATTAAATTAGCCAACCTATTGTACCCTAATACTGTCCTTAATTCTTAGACAGTAGAAGCTACTTAAATAATTGCTAATCAGAAAATGTGTATTAGTAAAAGTGCAGGGTCTAATCTACATATGAAATAGAGTACAGGCAGTCAGAAAGAGAAAGCTCAAGAAGGAATGAATTTTGGGTCTGCTTTTTTTTTTACAGGAAAATTATACTCTGCTTACTGTTTGTATTGCCAAGCTTTCGTCTTTATTTAGTCTATTCACTCATGTGAAACCCTGTGATGATGAAAACCCTCTCATTTGCCATTAGTAAAGACAACTACTTTTTCACTTCTGATTTAACCTCAATAAAAAAATATTCTATTTATTTGCAAAGACCATTATACTCTTCTGGTTTAATCTATAAGACAGAGAAGATTTGAACCATCATCTTGTATTGTAATGTACAAAGTTAACTTCATAGCTATCTGTCAAGCCCAGCACTATCAGTTTACACACTGCAAGACGACAAAATATTTTTTTCACTAATGGCATTTCCCATAAGCATTCACCTTCAGGATTGTTGTATTTTTCTACATGTGTTCTTGGGAGAAGAGTTTTGTCCTAGCTGGTAACTTCAGTCCCACAGTAGCATGTACTCAACACTTGGATGTTTGGTTTTTTTTTTTTCAGGGGTGGATGAGAGTGAACAAGACTTTTGGTTAGAGAGAGAATGAGTCATCTTGATTATTGCAGAAAAATCTTTTTCTCTCTGAAATGAAAGTCAGAAACTGCCTTGATTTACACTCATCCCACATTTTTCTAACTTTCTACTTACTTTTCCACTGTGTCTTTGGGCACAGGGAATTAGTTCATGCTGGCTCTAGTTAAGCCAGTTAATATTACCAACATACACATTTCTTCCTTAGAGTAATGAATCAGTGTTAAAGTCCCTAACCAGACAACCCTCCTAGCTATATAGCTCCAATGCGTTGTTTCTGCATTCATTCCATATGCTGTGTGTTACCAGCTGTGGTCTTGAAAAAGACATTTTTGTCTTACCTTTTGTCTCTTTTTTTTTTTTTAATAAAAATGAATATTTTATATTTTCACAGGGTTGTCTATCAGCCTCAAAAGTTTTTAATATGCTTGGATAATCAACTCTGCTTTGGATTATAGACAAAATGGCTTACCTGAACCATATACATTCTTCAGTGATTTCATTTATTCCTTTCCTCCAATTTCAAGGACCTCTTGAACATAGTTTAACCTCATCAGCACAGTTAACAACACTATTTATGAATAACTTCTACTTCAGTAATGCAAGCTGAATATTTGACAAGCAGATAAGAATCACAGTTGGTAACCAGAGGAAAGAAAGAATGTTGAGAGTCAGAACTGAAGATTTGTGTTAAGACCAAGATGCAAAAGAGGAGCAACAAAACTTCTGATATGAGTGGGAACTTTTTATGGAAGAATTAGTAAATTTAATTCTAAATTGTTTAATTAATTGTTGACAACTGTCCAAACATTTTCTGTCAGCTTTTGCAAGAGTTATTCTAAGCCGTACAGATGCTTTTATATAAACAGAGATATAAGCACCCATATGCATTTTTTTATGAAACCTAAGAAATTCTTACTGCATTTAATTCACATAAAAAATAAGATATTAGTTCCACAGTGAATCTGTGGGACCCTGGAGGATCTTTGAATTGTCACAGTTTAACTTGTATCTTTGACATCACAAAATTAACTCCCTACAGCTTTCAGAAATCAAAGGTCTCTTAAATAACTAGAAATAATTTTAGGAGCCATTGGACTTGTGGTACTGAATGGCCTGTAAAACAAGAAAGCTTCTCTTCAATTGCTTTTCTTTACAGCTGTTACGGGTTGTGTTTTTGTTGTTTGTGGGTTTGGTTTTTTTTCATCACAGACAAATAAATACTGTAAGAAGGAGATCTGCATATGTATTGTTATAAAGTCTTTTATATTTCAATTTTTTTTTCTGTTTTTTAGCTCATCTTCATTCTGATATTTCTCTTAGGTGATAAATCTAAGGAAATTTGTTGCCAAGCTGAGTTTTTTAATAGGACAAAATTCAAGAGGATATGCTAATACAACTTTCTGAATTTTTTTCATCCCCTGATAAAAGACAGTGTGTCCTCTACTGCTTTACAGGCACTACACAAATGCCAGCATGGTTGCATATCCAAGAAAAAAAACAGCTAAAGAGTTGTAGGCCACTGATTTTTATAGGATTCAAAAGGCAATTAAAACCTGTAATTAAAATGCATGATGAGGGTCAGTCATATTGTGCTCTTTCTCAGGTAATTATTTGTCGGTCAGCTGTGGCCAATTTTGCCAATATCATCTTCACTCTCATTTATGACACATACTTCCCAATCAAACCAATTTTATGGTCTGAAATAGAGAGGTCCTTCTCTATAATTATTTTGAGGAAAACTCCTATAGGAAAACTTAGTGAAGTGCATTTAGATGCTGTTGATTTTGAACAGGAGCTGACCATTTCACACGAAAAGAAAACAACCAAAAAAACCGACAACAAAAACCACAGTGAAATATTTTTATTTTCTAATTGCTCAGCATGTAATCTCAGTTTTATGGTCTGACAGTTCAACTAGAGTTTATTCTTTCTGTCAGGTATATCACTATAATTATCTGAGCATCACAAGATCAGTAAAGAATTGTAGCTTCACAATACTCGTGCAAAAGACAAGTGCTAAGGACACATCTGTCTTACTTTGGTACTGGATTTGCAAGGCTGAAGTATAGATTAAAATAATATGCCCAAAATTGCAGAGAAAATTAATGAATGATCAAAGTTTTTGAGGTCCAGACCATTACACTTTTATTAGCTTATCTTTTACCTATTCTTTTTGCAATCCACTGGCAAAAAGTGCACAAAGGCATCCTCACAAACAGCTGTGTAATTTTCCACTACTATCAGTTTTTATTCTAATGCATACACAAGTGAATTATCTTGATGATATACACTGAGACAAGCAGTCTCTGATGCCACAGAGCCAGAGGTGACATTGTCAAGATATAACAGTTCTTCTGCTATTTTTTGATGAAGAAGGAAAAAAAGCTACCAATGGCTTTCCCCATGAGTCCATTGCAAACTTCTCAATTTGCAAACTACCTTCTGGTTTGTCCACAATATCAGACTCCATTGACATTTAGAGCATGCTGAAAGATGTATTTACTCAGACTTATTCTGAAAAGGGCAGAGGTGGTAGAATTTGCTCTCTATTTGTTCACTCTCTGAGTTTCAGAAAAGAAGTTGCTGTTGTCCCCTTCTGTGTATTTTCACTATATGAGTAAAGTGTCTCAACACCATGACTTTGTTGTACCCTGAATCAAATAGATGATCAACATAATGAAATCTATCTTTTATCAGATTGAGTCTCAGACCAGGCTATTTTTCCTCTGTATTTTATCAGTATTTTTATTCAAACTATTCTTTTTCTTCATTGTGTGATACAGAGCTTAATGCAACCTGTTGGGAAAGGTCAAAGTTGTCTGCTGTTGGAAGCTCTCCTCCCAGCTCCTAGCCAAACAGTTGAAGCAGCAGCTGCTGCCACATTAATGGAAGTTGGTTTATGTGGCAAGAATAAATTTACCCAGGAGATACAGCAGCCTATACCCAAGAAGCCTTAATCTGAAGAGTAACACCAAACATTGGCCCTAACACAGACTTATTGTACGTCCACTTGATCACAAAAGATTCAGCTTATAATATCCAATGTTTATATTATAATTTAAATTGACACATCAAGAAGCAGAAACCATGTCTTGTACAATTGGCTTTTCAAGGTGATTATTCAACCAAATAGGAGACAGAGTATTAAAAAACAATACAGCAGTGGGGCAGGTTGACCATCTCCTCTGTCTGATGGGTCGCAGAATGCTTACATCATGCTTTACTTAAACATAATTACTAAAGAAGAAAAATTATAAATTGCATTGGCTTAGCAGGTTTGTTAAAGACTCTCTTTTGTATTTGTAAAAGATATAATTTTTTCTCAGATTTCCAACAGCAGGGTAACTCTAAAAAAAAAACACATTTGAAAGAAGCTTCATGATTGCAGAATGGAGCACTTTAAACCCCCCCTAATCATAGAATCATAGAATGTCCTGAGTTGGAAGGGACCCACAAGGATCATCGAGTCCAACTCCCAGCACAGGACAGCTCCAGAATTCACACCATGTGTCTGAGGGCATTGTCCAAATGCTTCTTGAATGCTGTCAGGCTTGGCGCCATGACTGCTTCCCTGGGGAGCCTGTTCCAGTGCTCCACCACCCTCTGGGTGAAGAACCTTTTTCTAATATCCAACCTAAACCTCCCCTGGCATATCTTCCTGCCGTTCCCTCAAGTTCTGTCACTGGTCATCAGGGTGAAGAGGTCAGCGCCTGCTCCTCCACTTGCTCTTGTGAGGAAGTTGTAGACTGCAATGAGGTCTCCCCTCAGTCTTTTCCTCTCCAAGCTGAACAGACACAGTGACTTCAGCTGCTCCTCGTACGGCTTCCCCTCTAAACCCTTCACCAACTTTGTGGATCTCCTCCGGACACTCTCTAGTATCTTCATATCCTTTTTATACTGTAGTGAATTTCCTCCCTACAGTGGCTAACAGCATCTCTGTAATACTCCCATGTCGCCTGACCCTGCTTCCAGCAGTTGTACACTTCCTTTTTTTGCCTTAGTTCAAGAAGATCCCTGCTCAGCCAGGCCTGCCTTCTGCCTCGTCTGCTTGACTTTCGACATTTTGGAATTGCTTAATCCTGTGCTCTTAGGAGGTGGTACTTAAAAGGTGACCAGCACTGATGGGCCTCAGCGCCTTCAAAAGCTTTTTCCCAGGGAACCTTATTAAGTAGTTCCCTGAGCAGCCTGAAGTCTGCTCTCCTCATATCCAGAGTAGAGGTCTTGCTGGCAGTCTTCCTCCTGTTACCATAAATTTTAAACTTGACGGCTTCGTGGTCGCTATGGCCAAGGCAGTTACCAATCGCCACTTCACCCACAAGACCCTCTCTGTTAACAAGAAACAGATCAAGGAAGGTCCCTTTCCTGGTCAGTTCCCTTAGCACCTGAACCAAGAAGTTATTGTGCAGATGGTTTAGAAATCTTCTGGACCTGTTTGTACCAGCTGTGTGGTATTCCCAGCTAACATCTGGCAAATTGATATTTCCTAGAAGGGCATTACGAAAGCAGGCCTGGAAATTCTGGGAGTCATTTCAGTGCAGATGCTGCATGGACATATTAAAGGAGGTGCCCTGCTGGATCTGCTACTCATAAATAAAGAAGAGCTGGTTGGCTTTGTGGAAGTCGAGAGTAGGTTTGACTACAGTGACCATGAGATGGTGGAGTTTAAGATGTTAAATGAAAAGAGAAGGCATGTAGTAGAACAAAGATCCTGAACTTCAGGAGAAGACTTCACAGTGTTTGGGGAATGAGTGGCTGCCCTGGGGACAGAAGAGCCCAGGAGAGCAGGTCAATTTTCAAAGACAACCTTCTCAAAGCACAGGAGTTATCCGTCCCCTTGTGCAAGACAATGGGCAGGCATAGCTTGGGGCCATAGTAGCTGAATAAGAAATTCCTGACTGACCTCAAACACAAAAATATAAGGAACTGGCAGTGGGAAGAGGAACAGACTGCTGAAAAGGAATATACCAGTGTCACCCAGCCATAGAGGGATTGAATTAGGAGGGCCAAAGCAATTGCATATTGATGCATTGGTAAATGTGTAGTTGGCAGGTAAAGGGAAGTAATTATTCATCTCTATTTTGCATTGGTAAGGCCACATCTGTAATGCTATGCTCAGTTTTCAGTCCCCATGCTCCTCCCCAGCACAAGAGACACTGTCAAACTGGAGAGAGTGCAGCGAATGAGTACTAAAATGGTCTGCTGCCTGAAGCTTATGACATACAAGGAGAGTCTGAAGGAACTGGGGTTTTTAAAACTACTGAAGAGAATGCTAATAATAGAATGGATATTAATTACTTTCTTCAGCTATCTGAAGGGGGAAGGCATTGACATAAAGAAAATGAGGCCTGACTATTCTCAGACACACTTAGTGAAAAGACAAATAATAGTCAGTTACAAGTTGCAAAAGGGATAATTCTGACTGGACGTAAGGAAAAAGAAAATCACAGTGAAGGAAGTTAAGCACTAGAGCAAATTTCCCAGAGAGATTGGTATCTCCATTCTCAAAGGCTTTCAACACTTGACTGGACAAGGGCCGAAGCTGCCTGATTTAACTTCTGAGTTTAGGTCTACTTTGAGCAGAGAGGTTGGACTAGATGACATCCAGAGACCCCTTCCAACCTGAAGTTTTCTATGATACATCCAGTTTTTCTATGATTCTCCCAATGTAATTTCTCACTAGAGAATGATGAAGAAAATACCAAGATTAGACTTGCAGCACACATGTTGCAAAGTCCTTTGAAATTTCCTTGCTAGAAATAAAACTTGCAGAACAATGCATGTAACTTACAACTAAACAAATATACTTTTAAAGTTTGGGTAGAATCCTGGTTTGGGACTGTATATAAGAAGTTAACAGATCTAATGCTATCTGGCTTATGTGACTAGAGAGAACATTTATGAGAGATGACTTGTGGCTGAGCACTTTTGATCAAAGGCGTGGTGCTGGATTTACTTTTCTCACCTGTTTTGCTTTCAATGTTGCTGGTACTTGCTCTTGAACAAGGTAACTATGTACTCTGATTTCTCTCCCACCTATTATGGCACCTGCTTGTATAATGGCAGCCTGAAAAAACGTATTGCCATTGCCACTGCTACATGGCTGATCTTGACATCTGTTGGCTATATATAAATGCTTTCAGTAGCAGCCAGTGTGTCCCATTTAAGAGAAATGGGTACTTAACTACCAGACTGAGACAGTAAATATGGAGTCTCCATTGCAGTGACCAGCTATGGACTTCAGCTAACAACACAGGACTATCAGGCTTTCCCTGAACTTGTTGTGGCCTGCCTGGAAGGGCTTTTCTTTTTAAAAACAGCAATTCTCTAATGATGAGGAGCCTACTAATTACATATTTTGTGCACAGCTTAGCAAAACGTAAAACAATAGAATGGTGTAATGGCTACTGTTACTAATTTCTACGGATAAAAATACACAGGAAGTAGCTATTCTGCGTAGAATGAACTATCTATGACCACAGAATAAAATACAGTGTGGAGGAGCAAAAGCACAGGATGACAGCAGAGACCTTGAAAGTATAGACATAGAATTATGCTGGAAAGTCCAGAACTACAAATAACTTGTCAGTGGTTAGTAACTGGCTATCAAAGCGTGCATCCTTGAGAGCTAGGAAAAACAACCTATATATGTAACACACATCTTAGTAAACTGGGATCTAAGGTGGAACTACATACCAATGAAGAAAGAGCAAGGTGTAAAACTTACTAGTAAACTTATATAAATGAGCCCAAGAGAAACCTAGACTGAGGAAGAAGAAAACATTGACATTGTGCTCCCCCAACAAAGGGCTTTAGGAAACAGAAACGAATCCAGCTTCCAATTTTCCAGTTTTCAACATGTCAACACCTGAGAAGGTCACAAATTATACACAACAATTATCAGCACAATATATACATATATCTCAGACGTCATCCAGTATTTTTTTTAAAAAAAGAAGGAAGTCACCATAACCAGACAACTACATTTGAGAATACATATAGATGTGTACTATAATCCAGATTGCTTCTATGCCTTCTTTATGCTATAAAATCCCATTACGACAACATTTTTAAAAATGTTGCAAATCCATACATCTGATTGTACTGTTACACCATATTGGGACCATTATTGCAGAAGTATTGCAGAGTATTGCAGAAAAGAATATTGTGAAATACTCTTTTTAAGTGCAGACTATGTCACTTTCTGATATGACATGCAATGCCTTTGGCTTCCCTTCTCCAATCAGTAATGACTGACATTAGTCTCCTCTCCACCAGGCTGACTTTCAACTGAGCTAGTCATCTTTTCATCTTTCACATTATTATTTCTTGCTGCTGGAATTTTTTCATGACTTTGAAATTCATCATTGATTGTAATTAATCTTAGATTATTTTTCTTTTTCCTTCTTTTTTAAAAAAAAAAAATAAAAGAAAAACTTTTCAGACTTTAAAAGTAGTTTCTTGAGTCTTCCACTTTGGTAGAAAAATGTCAAGTGTTATTACCTTCCCCCAAAAAAAAAGGTTTTTGTGCCTCCTTGACTATCTACACAGAACATTTAGTTTGAACACTGCTATAATAACGTGAAAACAACTCAGGAATTAGGCAGAAATTACCTTAGCAGCCTTCCAAGTTCTTATTCATTCAGGGCTTCTAATCTTTACTCATTAAAGACTAGTAGACACATCATGTGGATAACAGTTAGAGATCTTTTCTCATCATGTTCAGAATAATGTTCTTATTTCCCTGCTTCGAGATTTAACTTGGAAATAAAACAGATGACAAAAATGTCACTTTAACTAATATACTACCTGGTGTATCTCTTTAACATATAAATGGAAATAAAAGGTAAATATTCAGAATTCCTTACAGAGTAAATGAAAAAAAGCTCTGGTACCTTCTGAGGGACATACTCGAGAGAAAATAGATTTTTGTCATGATTTTGAAGGATTTAGTAATATATCCCTATCACTGTTGTTTTCAGAAAATTATTCAAAGAAATAATATTAATATTTTAGTTATATATATGTAAAATTCTTTCCCTTAACCTATCCTCTCTCTGAAAAAGAGAAAAAAAAACAAACCAGAAATACTTTGCCTTAATGAGTCCATCAATGGATTTTTAACATTTCAGAATTGGGGTCTTGTTCTGAGGCAATGAGATAGTGATAACGACAATGACAAACTATGCTTATGATTTGACTAATGAGTATGAAGGAGTGGGATCTTTGATTAAAGGAGTGGGATCTTTGATTAAAAGAAATGTAACATGTAAACAGCAGAAACAGTGCACTTCTAAAATATCATATAAGCTTGGGGAAGAGAAGCAGCAGCATAAAAGCAAAAAAAACCCTCTTCAGCAATATGATATTACTTAACTGATCAAAAATTATAGACATTGGGGGAAGGCTGAGGGTGGGAGGAGAGGGAGAGGCAGAGGGAACTTCTGGAGCAACTCTTTGTCCACTTAGAGCCTCAAGAGTTTTTTGGGTTTTTTTCCCCCAGCAGTTCCAGGAACCCTTCATTTAGATATGCTTGGCCCCTTTTTTAGAAAGGAGTCAGAACTTTAGCTGCTTCCAAAGCTGCTGAACCCAACATGAATGGCAAATTAGTTCAGTTGCAAAGGAGAAATATTTTGCAATATTAAGATATTTACATGTATCCTGAAGCGGAAAAATCTGCCCAGTTTTAGAACATGAAATATGCCAGACCACTGCATAACAATTGGACTATGAACTAAAACCTACAAAGTTCTTATCTGTATTTTGTGTTGTTTGCATATTTAAACACATATAGGACTCTGTGTGTAAATATTGCAACCAGGTACAGCTCTTACCGTATAAATAGTGGGGTCCACATTCACCGGAACACTCTAATCCTCAGAGAAATCTGAATCTTATTTCCCCCATGCATTAAGCAAGGATGAAGCACATGCTAGCACTGAGCCCAGCTCCACAACATACCAGCACAAAGTATATACCACCAGCAGAAGCATACTGTATGTGCTTGTGGATATTCCCCACCAGCTAGAAAGTGTTAGAGGTGAAACTGATCACTGCACATACATGATTTTAAGTATGTCAAAAGTGTAGTTGTTTGTTACACACTTAAAGACAGGCAGGTGCTTAATCGTCTTTACAAAAACTAAGTGTGATCACCTGGAGCTGAAAAAACAGAGAGACTCTTCGCCTTTGATAAAACATAGGGTCATTCCAGGGCCACTACAAAGGGCTGAAATGATTTCTCTTGCTTCAAATTAATATTATTTCTGCAGGAGTGACCATGAATTGCGCAATTTCTGTTTCTGCAACACTGCAATAGAAAATATCGAAATAGACCTGAGCAGTTTTTTGTTCTGGCTTCTAGTCATTCCTCAAATTCATTTTACACAAACAAGAACAGAAATATATCTGGTTGCACCAGCCTCCAGTCATTCTGAACTGCATGTCAGAGATTTGTGTGATGTAATGTATTTTTCTATTATGTATTTGTTCTGCTTTGTCTCTTTCCCACCAGGATGCTTAGGTTAATAAATGTGTTCCTTTTAAAATGGGCACTGTTGGTAAGCCAGAACTTTGAGGAACACTGTCTTTTGCATGTCACCTTTTAACACTTACATCATTTCCCACTGAGCTGTCTTTTCCATTCCTCTTATCACCTTAGCAAATGCAAATGAAGTAATTATCTAGTTAAATTCTGAACAGGCATTATTCATTTGAGAAATCTTTACTTTGTAGTGCTAAGGAAGCATTTTTCCCCCCACCTTTGGCACTTTACAATAAACTCATTCTGATCTAAATTGATTGCTCTGGGATTATCTTGGAGTCATTAAAATAATGCTGTATTGACATTCACTAATGACTTTAATTAGCAGTTTCAAATTTCAACATTTTGAATTAAACATGCACAGGTATATCTTATTTTAGCTGTATGTAATTTTTATATGAATTTGAGTCAAATCTTATTTTGAATATTACATAATTAGTCTCAGAACTGTTTTTGCTGGAGTAAAAGTGGTAGCTTAAGGAAGGGATGAGCACTCCATAGCTGATAAGATATGGAAACAAGCTCCATGAAAAGCAGAAAATGGCCAGTCTTCCAAGAGCGACCTAACCCACAAAAGTGTTGTGAATTACAACTCCAAACTATTAATTAATCTCTCCATGTTACACCATAGATTTCAGGTGGATTTTTCAGCCAGTTTATATCTATACACATAGCAACTGAAGACAAGAATACTCGTTTTATCTGCAGTCAGTAAGAAGATTTGATGTTTTATGCAGAGGTCTTGTAAAACTTTACATGAAGGACTGCTTTGGACTACAGTTAGTACTAAAATTGGTGTGTTTGATTTCAGATTATTAGATTGATCTAGGAAATATTTTTATGGTTTGAATCTTCTTTTGTTAACCTAGCAGATAAGAGCAATTCTAAAATCTTTTGTGATGGCTTTCTTGTAATCCTAAATTTGCAGAGAAATTTAACCCTATCAGACTCAGATTTTCTCCTCATCTACTTCTGTAGCACTTTAATTATTTAATCTCCGTGTGAGAATATAAAGTATGCCACAAAACCCACATTATTCCTTGATTTCTTCACATCCTTGGCAACACCCACATTTCATGTATTCTTCTGCTACCTCTGACACTGGAAATGTTCTAGTTTCTCTCTGGGCCTAAAAAGCCATCTGGACATGGTCCTGGGCAACCAGACCTAGGTGGTTCTGCTTGAGCAGGGTGTTGGACCAGGGGATTTCCAGAGGTCATTTCCAACCTCAACCATTCTGTGATTTGTAAACTCACTAGTGCATGAGGAAAGATTTGAAGGTGATTCAAATCTATCACGTTGATGCTGATAGACGTAATTAACATAATTTTAGCTACTGTTGAATTATTTTTGTTTGTTTGTTACAGAAATTTCTCACATGTTGACAAATGAATAAGTAACAAGATTATACCACTATACTTGATTAAGACATGTTGAGCTGGGAAAGCTGTTTTACAGAGTTTTTCTTCAAGCAAGTCTTGTGGCCATGTGAAAATGAATGGTAGTCTCCTGCTTTCTTAGAGCATCAGCAACGTAAGTTCCATCTAATAAATATGTGTTTGCTTAGTGAAAAATAGTTAACCAGATGTTCAACAGATGTGGAAATGTGTGGGGTTTTTTTAGAGACTGATAAGTAAAGGCTAAAGAGCACTGAGGACGCAAAACATTGTAGTCAGAATTTACTTACTCCCAGTCACCTCTGTGAAAGGTAGTTGGGCTGTCTGTTGGCATTAAGCCAAAGGTGTCGAAAATGTTCTGACTTAAAACTTTGTTGCCAATTTTGAATCTTTCTTTATAATAATGCAATCAAGAAAATAACTTTTTTTTTAAATACTGCCCCAAGTGCCATGTGAAGAATGAAAAATCAAGGACTTGCACATTTCAAATAGATCATAGTTAATACAGAAGAACACAATCAGAAAAGAAAGGCCTTTTCCTCAGATCATTGCTATTATTAAATATAAAGAAGATTACTTAGTAAGATTCACTGAATGAGAAAATTCAACTCTCTTCCCTCCTCCTTTTGGAAGGTAACTGCTTAATGGCTTCTGTAATTGCTAATGATATACTTTATGTACAAACTATCAAAAAGTGGCTTGTAAGCAGGTTTGTTTGAATAGTTAAAGATCCAGTACCATTAATTATTTGAATAAACAGTAATTTTTAAAATTAATATTTTATTGTGACTTTTTTTTTTTTGGTAACACCCACAGGAAACCAAATAGGTTAGTTTAGTGTTCTGAACTAATCAACTGGTAATCCCTTACTTGGGTTGGAAATAATTTGTAAGTTCTACAGTACTTTCAATTAAAGTAGGGGTAAAAATGTATATCTGTTAATCATAAGGATTTATATAACAGGTATTCATGCATTTGTGCATTTTAAGAGCTTGACGGAGGTTGACTTTGAAGAGGAAGTGCACGTAAAGAATGGGAGAGCAAGACATGTTCTTCCCCTTACATTATACTAAAAGTTTCAACAACTAATGCTTCTCAACTGCGTCATTAATGGCTTTTCATGACCCCTTATAAACTGTGATCTGTACGTGGAGAAACAATGGGTTAGCAAAGAAATTAGAAAAGGACAGAGGCCTACACATTTTACTATTACTGTGAAATTACAAAGCATAGGAAATGTTCAGTATTTGAATGTTCTCACAAGCCGGAAAAACCTGGAGCACAGGAAAGCTCTGGATACAAGGGAAGCCCAGTCTTCCACTGTCTCAGGTTTTATGGGGGCTACTTCCTTGTTTTTAAAAAAGGGGTAGAGAAATACATTTTAGTTCATACTTTTCTCCACAGTGCTTCCTTTACTTGTCTCACTTGCTAGCATTGCATAATGGAGTGGAAAACAGAGTAATGGAGGTAGCTCTGTTTCATCAGGTGGTTTTCCACAGAACTAAGTTGGAATTCTAGGACAAGAAAGTACTTACTTTCACTTTTTCTGTTGTGTTTAGAACTGTGCATACATCTGAGAAGCACAATTTTAAAGTGAGTATGGGGATGTGAAACAGCTTGGGACAAAATGCCAAAGTTTTGGTGAATCTTTATGGATGCTAGCAATCTGACAAATGATAACCAAAATGTTTAGAATTTGAACTTTCAAAATTGAATGCGTCAGAATTTTGAATTTACAGATAGAAATAAGTTTAAAAAAGTTAATCCATCCTTTGAACTTATTTTTCTGAGATTTTAAATACCCTAACCTTAATGGACATATAAATTAAAATATTGAACTTTATTATGATTTTATCTGAAATATAAGTTAAGAAAAAATAAATTTCTTTTTTTCATTATTTAGAAGATTTTATTTAAATTACTGCTTCATACTTCAAAATGCAAATAACTTAAAATTTAAAACATTTTTAATATGAAGAAGTCAAAACAACACTTTTTTACTTTATTGAGCTATTTAAGCTTTTTTAAAAAAATAGTTTAGACAGAGTATTATTAAATTAACTTTTTATTTCAATGGATTAATGGATTAATATTTTCTGACAGAAGACATTATTTCAGACAAACAGAAAAGCCCTAATCTACATTCAGGCTTTACAATGTCACCAAATGTCTTCAGTTTCTTTAAAAAAAAACTAGATGAAGGCTGTACTTAAGATTGTTGATAATACTCTTTAATGTTCACATTAACAAAGTAACAGAAAATGCCAGTTCTGGATCAATAATTCAGTGGATTGTTACTGTAGATTTATGCCATGACCATCGAACACAATAAATGTTGCGTTCAAGAATACAGCTGAATTCATAAAACAGGGAATTACCAGAATTATCCTTTTTTATTGAAAAGAATAGTAGTTCTGAGAACCTGAACCCATTGGAGAACTGTATTTGACTGCTGTCCATCTTTAATTTTTATCATTGACATACTTTTGTTGTAGGTAGTTAAGAATATTTACATAATTTAAAATTATTGCTATTACTTGTAATGAAATAGGCGCTATTGACTCCAGGGACATCAGACTTCTATCCAAGTCCAGGCTCTCTAACATTTTCTATTACATTTTCCAGTACATTCATATTATTTTTTTGTATAAGTCAAAGGCTGAAATCAAGGTTAATCAAAACAAGGACACTTCAAATAGTCTCTTTAACACCCCAGCATTCTGTTCCACTCTCCCTTGCCCACTCACTCTTTCTCACTAGTTTCTAAGGGTTACTTATTCAGCCCGAGATTCTCATTGTTAATTGCTAGCAGCAGCAATTGGTCAATACCAAATTGATTCGTGATAACTTTGATATTTTTACTGCTATGTTTTTAATGTAAAGGTAAGATCAATTTATTGAATATAAATAACTAACATACTATCAAATAGAAATTGAATTTTGGAAACTACCACCACATGAAAATTGTATCTTATGAATAATCTGTATTCCATCCAGCCATCTTAAAATTCTAAAATCTAAATACATGAATATGCATTGATGAACTCTATTTTCAAAGGTAAATTTAATTGATAGTCAGGTTCTTATGTCTAAATCACATTGTACATTTTTCATTCCTCGCATATCTGACGACAAGGAACTCTAAAATCTGCCTCAGAGATTACAGGCAGAACTGCCCACTGTCTGAGCTCAGAAAAAATCTGGCGTTACTCAGTGAATTCCATTGGAATGGAACAGCAGAAATTGGAAGCACTTCAGCAGCAGTCCCAAAGTCTTCATTAAAAAGGAAAAAGAAAAACAACCACCCAGAACTCAATATTCTAGGTATATTCAGTAAAGGCTTGGTTAACTGCAAAGAAAAGAAAGTTTATTTCTCTGTTCCACTACAGAGGGATTCTTCCCCCTCTCCCTACAACAACTTCAGCTTCACATAATCATTTCCATCTCCAGAGAGCAATGTCTCTTGTTTATAAAATATATCACTGGGAGACAGTGATTTGCTGACACGTTAGAATCAGTCTGCAAAATAATGGTTTCTAAAGGTGATTCTTGCAAGAATGGCATCTAATCATAATCAGTCACCACCTAGTGTCAATGAGTCACTGGATATCACCAAGTATATGGAAGCAGTGAATATAAAAATACCTGCTCTGAACAGCATCTCTGAATGATGGTCTCTAAAGCCCATTGTTGCTCTTTGAACTCTCATTTCTCCATTTCCTATCAACTGCTTTTCCCTTTTAACTAATTTATTGGTTTGAAAAAATGTAAATATATAAACAATTTTTAATACAGAAATTAAAATATACTACTTCCTGATACTTTCATGATTAAATTAATAAAACATGTTGGTTCAAGCATTTCTCTGGTTTCCAATTCCACAGAAGAAGCAGGAGCACTTATCATCCTGACTGCATATCTATACGTTTTTTCTTTCATGAATCTGGATTACTGAAAATAGTAGTTGAAAAATCTGTTATAAATCATTTCTGCACTCCTGACCAATCTGTGTTTTCAGTTCCTCAGTGTTCTGTAATCCTCAGTGCTGGCTAGGAATACTCATAAGGTAAATGACCAGGTGCTACTGTGGCATTAAGACAGAAAAAAACTTTTTTTGAGAAGGAAAAAAACAAACAAGGATATTCTTGGTATGTGTGCAATCACCACAAGTCAGTTTCTAGGTGTTTTTAATTACTTTAAGGTAACAATGATGCCGAAGGTGAGTTTAAGAGTGCTTTATATTTACCTTTTTACCTTGAGTTATTTGTCTTCATTTCCATGCTGATGTCAGGTGGTTTTATCATAAAAACGAATTAGTGTTTTCATAGACAGGTAGATTCTATGACATCCATTACAGGGTTTTGTTGTTGATACACTATTTGATAGAGAATATGGATACAGCATGTAATATTAAAATGTGCTTGCTCTCCCTTTCCCCTGCATTTTTTTTATCAAGGGGGGAATTGGATAGTTTATCCACCATTCCCCTCTGGAATGATTTGCTGGCACTTCAGGATGAATTCTACACACAGCTCATCAAAGAATCATTTTGGTTGACTATAGTTCATCCATATAAATCGAACACTTCAAATATTTTTCTCACTTTGACCTGCATCTCAAAATCCCTGCAGGAAACTGCATCATACAAAAAAAAGCAGAGTGATCAGAGTGAATAGTCTGGGACCATAGAAGGAACAGAAAGGCTCAGAACTAATGTCTCATTGTTGCTATTTGCTTATCTATACCTGTTAGTTCATGTGTGGACCCATTACTCCAGAAGAAGCACCTTTCTGCCAGTTTTAATGTAAGATGTAGGCCTTAAAATCCCTCAAACTAAAACTTAAGATCAAATTGATGTTGCATATGTGCCACCCCCATCAGAATCTATGGATTAGACATATACAACCTATGAGTACCTACAGGGATATGTGTGCATATGTTTGCAATAGCTGTGAAGGAAGGAGCTGCCTGATGCAGAGTGATGCAGCTGTATAGAAATCTGTGCGTCTGCTTAATGTAACAGACAATTTGATCCTACATGTATGTGAAGTAAATATAGCTATATATCATATATACTTTAATGGTCTTACTGTATGGAAAATAGAGTAGAGAAAGAATTTTTGAAGTTGTTTATGGAGAACTAGTGATGCTTGAAACTTTTTTTAAAAGTCCCTTGGAAACTGCTAGTTTAACTAAAAAATTTGCAAGAACCAGTTTCATCTAAGTGCTTCTGTAAAATCACTGGAATAACATCTTAGCAATAAGACTCAGAATTATAAGGGTAAAAAGTAAAATATTTCCACTAGCTTGACAGAGAATATGTTCAAAATATTTTGTGTAACATGAAAAATCCCAATTTTGGCTTTCATTCCAATTCAACAGGAAACTAAAATTTAAGACCTCATTGTTTTTCATGGGATATAATTTCATTTTTTCCATGTCTACTTATTAAACTTACTTACAACTGGCTAAAATCTTATTTCTCTGAACATTAAATGAGAAGGATTATATGCAAAAGATGAATTCTACTAAAATCTCCCAAACATAGCAATTTGTAAAAATTATGCTACTAAAATTATTAATGTAAATATTACGACACCATTTGATTTTGTCCCTCAGCAGTATACACTGGTAACCTACCTGATGATGGCTCAGTCCTGATGCAGAATTCATGGAAGTAAACAGAAAATTTTCTTTGATTACATTCTCTAAATGACAGCACTTCTGGTCTACGTTTCAGGGCTTAGTTTTGAGTCAAACTCTTGTTCTAATTATTTCAGCAGGCGTGTTTTCTAAGCAGTGAATGGCAGTCTTACACAAAGAAAAGTAATGTTCTACAGTAAGTTTCACTTGCACATTTTCATAGCAGTTTGTTCATTTTCATACAGTGAAAAGCAGTTCCAGTATCAATGGGCTTATTTGAAGCATTCAACCATCTTGACTTAACTGTTTCTCTAAACTTATTGTCATTTCACTGCAACTTATTGTTGTAAGTGACACATTTCCATTAGCACAGAATTGGTAGTATAGAATTTGGGATTCAACAATCTTCAGTGAAATATTTGTGATTTCTATAGACACAGCTTTAACGAAACAGCTTTGAAAAATGCCACATTCTGTCACCTGTCAACATTTTTCTGAGTCTTTTACTTACTAATAAAAATCAGTGTGACTCTCTAGCAGTATGTTTTACAAGGGGAAAAAATGCACTTCTGAGTTCTTGCTTTGCAATAAATTTTGTTTATTTTAACATATTAAGAAAAGCCCTGGTACTATTCGAAAACTCCTAAGCAATATTTGAACTATTCCATTTTAATTTTTAGGAAGAGTAATTTAAATTTTTTTGACCAAACTTATAGTTAGACCACCAGTTTGCCTACCTATTTAATCGCCACAGTATGTAATAATATACATAAAAAAAATTGGAAAATAACCAGGGTCCTGGAGAAAGGCGTGTATTTGATCCTGCTAGGAAGGAGCAGTTCTATCAGAGGCTATGGCAAGGGGCAGGAGGAAACATTTTGCTACATTTGTTGCTGTTCTTTTTCTGTTTGTTTTTGCTTCTTACCTGATTTAAGGGAAAAAGAACAGGGGTGAGGCAAATACAAGTGGGTGAGTGATTTGAAGGTCATTCCTGTGGTGCTGAAAAAGTCCATTGGAATCATACAGTTCTTTGGTGTTTTCTGAAATGGTCACGCTGGATTTGTTTAATAAGGTCTAGAAATACACTGCATAGCTAGATCTTTTCCTGCCCACTGAGATTTCTTTTCCCAGCTTTCAAGTTTTCCTTCTTGAGTTTTATAATCTTTATTGTCCTAAAGGACACAACTGTCTTATTGGTTCAAAGACTTCTATGTTATCTTTAATGTGGCGAGGGCTTGAACCGTTAATTGAAATCTCTTTAGAGCACTGCAAAAAAGACATGGATAGAAACAACAAAGTCACAATGACATTAATTTTGAGGCTGTTAACTTAGACAAATCAAATAATTCAAATTATTTCATCTGAAATTCTAACAATCCCTCCTGTGTGTATGAAAATTAATGTCTTCCATTGCAGGTAAATCCTATTCACATGACTCTCGAATTGTTCTCAAAATCAGTGGTATGATTGTGCGTGCATGGGTAAAAGCTGGTAACTCTTGGCAGTTTACTCAGTGGGTTCCTTAGAGGAACAAGTATCCTTCTCAAATAATCTATGTGCTTTTAGACATACTATTTTAAAATTTTAATATTTTAATCTAAATAGATTTGTTTTCCACAAGAAGGAAACAAAATACTAATTTTCTTTTTTTTTTTAAGATTGGACTGTATTTATTTTTTTTTTTTGACTACTTAAAAAATAACTATTCATGTAAGTATAATTTGGATGCTTGGCTAAAGTTTACATGGCTCTTCCAGGAATGAATTTGTCAATGTTTTCAATTCTGTAGTTATATCTAACTGGAAACCTGTATGTCAGGTTCTGTCAAGAATTGATGATAGTTGTCATAGTACAACTAGGTGAAAATCAACTGACTGTAAAGAAATCTATCCATGATCTTGTAACTGTTAAAAGAGGAGAACATAAAAAATAATTTCTAAAACCACAAAAACACAGTAATTGGTCCTGTACACTTCCTCTTTTTCTCTTCCTTTCTTTCTCTCACTCCCATTCCTGTTTCCTTCGTACAAAGACAGGTAATTACTCAGGATAGATAGTGAGATTTTCTGACAAGGGAACACATTTTTGTTCTATGTTTGTATAGTGTCTTGTACAATGCCTAGCTCATGATAAGGACTACCCAATACCAGTGAGATACAACCAAGAAAGTAATTCCATCCTGAGTAGAAGTTACGAAGACTGATTTCTTAAATATTAATGTCCTGTGGCTGGATTCACTGTTGTGCATAATACAGTGAACTTCTATTGAAATTTTTGCTGTGGTTTCAGCATTTGTAATAGCTTTCTCCATGTTGGTCTCTAATGTTTTAAAAGACTTGAGCTCATCCTTCTTCCCTTCAGTGAAGGCTTTAATAAAGTCTCCCTCTATCAATTTCCTATTTTTATGATGCTTACCTAACCTTGACATCATCAAGACCTCTGTTAAACATGATCAAAACTGACCAAGAAATTCCAAGGATTTCAGGGAGAAACTGACAGAAAGAAGTGTTATTTTTGGGGGAAACCAGGCTACAGACATAGTATAATAACGATATAAAAATTATCCTGCTTCCCGTGCTTGCAAAGCAGAGGGATAGGGTTTTTTTCCCTTGTCACCAGGAAAATAAAACTTCTTTAAGTTAGAAAGGACTATATTCATCTAGATCCTGCTTCACTGGACAGTAGCCAAGCCTAGGACATGAAGGGTTAAGAAGAGGTAAACAATTTTGAAGCAAATCAAGCCTATCCTTTCGCTAAAAGGATTTCCTATCAAGAACTTCACTGGATCCTGTCCTGACAAAAAGCATATCCTGAAGCCCATGAAGCTAGAGGGAATATAGTGTGCCAGACATATTGGTTTCTCCCCTTGGCTGCCCTTTGGTCAGCCCTGCCAATTCCATTTGACCTCGGTACCAGTTGCCCCCTTCAGGGACTATACAGACCTCCCTCTATAATCACTATTTATTAGCATAAATTTTCAGTTCGCCTGTCATAGCAATGCAGTGTTGATCACTGAAATTTTTTATGCCTCATATTTTCTCCCTGTTTCACAGGTGATGAGCATAAGGAGACTTAAACCTAACTAACTTATTTCACAGGAAATTATGTGTATGAATACTTTTGAGATGCTGGGTTTACATGTCTAATTTAAGCCAGTTCCTAGTAAACTATCCTCTCTGTTGTTAGGCAGGGTTTAAGTAATAGGGAAGATCGTGTTGTCAATTTACTCTGCCAGTTCACTCTATTTAGAAAATAGACTGCCAAACTAAATCTAACACCTGTTTCTGCCTCCCTTGTTTCTCTCCTCTGTGCCCCTCTGCTATTATCCCCTCTATTCTGAACTCTATTCAGGGTGTGTTTCTTCTCTCCTTTTGTACAATATGTCATCTATAGTCTGTAATTGTTTATCCTACCTTTACATACACCACAAGCTTTTACACACAGTGAAATGGCTGTTCTGGGTGTAAAAGAACTGTAAAAAGAAATGTAAAATCTTGTGATGTATGACAGTAGAGTGAAAGGCATATGGATTTTATGTCTCTAAATGCTTATGAAAAGATAGAACAGTGTCTGACTCCTTTCTAGAAATTAATTGGAAGAATGGTTAAGAAACTATTATCTTAAGCATGCGATTTGGTCAACCCAGTGTAAAATTCAACACTCACTAATGTAACTGACGCTTTTTTGAAATGGCATGAATGAGGATGAAGGCAGAACTTGGCCTGTAGCATCTGAGGATGCAATATTTCCATGAAGATTCTTCATTTGTATGAAAATTTTGATACAAAACCTTGTGTCAGATTTTATTGACCACCAAAGTTTGGTAAATACTTAGCAAACTGAGATTCTAATGAAAGTCTGTCACTAGTTTCAAGTCAAACTAGCGCATGACCTCTGAGAAAACCAGAAAAAATACTGGTACCGGCGGAGGGGCGGGGGCAGCTGGCTGCCGCAGGAGCCCTTTCCTCAGGGCAGTGGCTGAGGTGGCTGTCCCAGGCTACTGTCCCACAGGGGGCTGCACCCATCTGCTGCATGTTTTCCTCGAGTGACCTGACCCCCTTCAGCAGCCGCGCTGCCTCCCCCTCCCCTCTGCTACCCGCTTCCCTGTGGTGGTAGGGCCTAGGGATTCCCTGCCGCTACTCTCCGGCTGGTGGCTCTGTGGTCATTATGGTGGGCACACCGGTGGCTGTTGGTGCTTCTGAACGCTTACAGGTCTCTTGTTCAAGAAGGGCACAGGGGGGACAGAGTGCCACTTTGCCACAGGGACCTTTGCTGCTGCAGAGCAGCAGGAGAATGCCCCCCACACCCAAACATAGCAGTACATACATTCTGGCTCAGCAATAGGCCGCCTGAGTCTTACACAGTCATGTTTGCAGAGAAATTGCATTTTACCATTTCTACTGAATAATACAATATTCCTTTCCCAAACTCGTAGATGTCTCAGGCGATCCACTGTGAGTCTTTTCTTATTACTCTCACTAAATCCACCATTACATTATCAAGATTGATAAAAAAAATCAAGTGTTTATCCACACAAAATTGCCAAGTTGCCAGTTATTTTTTACATAAAGCTTCTGTATTCCTTTTTTTGACTGACCTATATTTTCTGATATTTTTGAATGTATGCTGCTGATATTTTTGGTGTTTCTTTGCACAACTCTGCAAGTAAAAAAAAAACTTTTCTGTCTCACTCCCCACCCTCCCCCCCAAAATATAACTTAATATTCCCATGTATCCCTTCAGTCCAGATGCTGGTATTAAAAAGAAAAATTACATTACTGTGGGGCTTCTGATAATATTACAAGAGTTGACAATGTGCAACACAGAGAGGATAATGTCTTAGAGGACACATTAGTGCTAATATCTCCAAGAAACTATTTAGTTAATGAAAAAGCTATTGTAGGGAACTCAGACAGGATTTTTCCCTACTTAGGCAACATGCATTGAGGAGTATAGATTTCTACTAATTATTCAGTCTTAGGTGTTCATAAACCAGCTGTTGAATAGTCATTGAGACTTTTTATTAATATAAATACTAGTAACTCTGTTGACATTTGTCTCATTTCTTGAATTGGTTTCAATTTGAATTTTATTTGTAATAATGCATATTGAACTGTAAAGAGCCATGTTCTATACATACCTGTTCGAAGTACTCTCTCTTTCCTTTTTTTTTCCCCTTAAGAGGCCAGAAGGAACAAATCATTTTAAGTAACAACTATTTTTCCTACTTCTATCCTTGAAAGAAACATTAAAGTATTTTCTGGATGATGTCTAATTCATCCTAGCTGAACTAATGGAGGTTTGGTTATGCCATGTGGATCTAATTCTGGTAGCATTTGTTTTGAATCAGTTAGTTTCCTTTTTCTGCCTAACGCATGCAAAGTCCTTTCTCTCTACTGTTAGATTCTTTCAATATAAAGCCTTTTTGCTAGAAGTGTATTGGCAAATAGTTCTGTGTTACTTAGACTAATTTAAAAACCTCAATGAAACATTTAATTTATAGGAATTTATTTTTTAGGAGTTTAAGATTTGTTCCATTTTATAATTTGTCACTGAGTAAACTGATAAAGGACAAAATATTATTATACCAGTCTTGGAACATACAGCATCTAATAACATATTTTATATCATATATGAGGCTACGTTTTAATGAGCATTCTCTCTTTTGCTTTGATTTGTTTCCTAGAATGCAGTACATAATTCCAACCATACAACATCACTTCTATGGACATATTCTTCACCAGCATCAAAAATACCACTTGTAAAATTAAAGAATAATAAATACAATAGAGCGTGCATTTTTTCTATGGATATTTCAGAGGCTGCTGGGTGCTGTTCATTTGTCTCATTAGTCTGTGACTTGGATTTTTGAAGAATAATAGTGCTAATATCCTATTCCATGTGCTAGTATAATTGAAAATTCAGACCAGAATTTAGAACTGAAGGATTTATGTAGTGTAGTACTCTGGCCACATGGGAGGGACAGGGTGTCTCGGGTATAGCTACAGAATGGATCACCATCATCTATAATGCAGAAGTTTTACTGCCAGGAAAGTAAATTTGATGATGGACTCAGAACTTTTCAATATTTTAAGATCTTTTTAAATTCATTCATTAAAATGATGCAGAAGTAAGATTTGGAAATAATTTGCACTTTGTTTAGGTAATGGTTTATGTAAATATATAAAAGCCTAATATGAACTATGGTTTAGCAATTTTTGCTTTCTGGAGTCAAGTTCAACTTCTTTCTTAGAAAAGACCTTGAATAATTAGGTTTGCGAATGCATCATTGATGATACCAATTAAAGAAAATTATTTTCCATGCCATCTTTCTCATATATTTATAGTTAGTGTTTTTGCTCTGTGGAGATCTATCACAAATACAGACTAAAATTATTACCACACTGGGTTCTTAGTCCTATGCAAATTCTCCAAACTGATTCAAAATTATGGATCCAATGTCTTTCTGTCATTCATTCATCTGGTTTCTTTAAAGAGAACAAAGGTCTGTTCCAGATTAAGTGAAGATCAAATCTGAATCATCTAACTAAATTGTAAAGATATTGTTATTTCAGAAGAGTCATCCAAATCATTCATGTTTTCCCGGATTTCAGCCTGAAAAAAACAGTGACTTGCACCAGTGAGGAAATTGTATGTGTCTATCATTACATGAAAGATAAATGTCTTTAAAATTGATATACCAAAGATACATATATAATTCAAGAAATATGTTATTAACACTAGCTTATATGCATGTCAATGGTGGATAAACCAAAGTGTGAATTTTAATAATTCACTAATTCCATATATGATATAAACATTGAAGCAGTTACATAGAAGTTAATAGTGGGGGAGCAGTTGTTAGGAGGACTTTCAATAGGGCTTCACACCTTCAGAAAAATAGTTCTCACTGGAGTAAATACCTCAGTCTTTCAATTCCTATTTTGCTTTCTGAATGATATACAGATCCAGAGCAGGACTGAAGAAGAAAAAGTACATTATGTGCTTGATTTTCTATCTGAAATGAATTTGAAAGAGTAAATAGGAAACAAGCAACTGAAGAATTAAGCCTCATCCTTTCAGAAATATTACTGCACAGGGTTTGGGGTTTGGTTTTTTTGGTTGGTTTTGGGGTTTTTTTTTAGGAGAGCTGCGGGAGACTTGGGTCAGATTTATTGTTTAAATAGGAAGAAAATGCCTGCACTATTTGTTTTGTTAAGAACCTCAGTAGGAGAAAAAACTCGTTTCCTCTATGAGTTTGCAGTTAAGATTACACTACACAGAGAACATACATTACTATTTCAACTTCACGTAGGTGAGGGAAGAGGTTCCCCAGGGATCTAAGCCTCCTGTAGATTCTGTTGTGACCAAGCGTTCTGAATAACACTGCAAATACAATTTGTGCCTCAGACTGTTTTCTTGCTCAGTGTAAGTTTTTCGCAGAAGGAACATATTTATATTTATCTATTGTGAGAATCTACAACAAAGAGTTGGAGCTTACAATTCTCATAGAAATGTAGTTTCACAGATTGTAATCATTGCCCTGTACAAGAAGGTGCAAAATGCTACTATTTTGAATTGGTATCCATCTACATCAATTTGAAGGTAGTGTAAATTTGACAGTAATGATTCTCCTGATGTAAAGCAAGAGAGAAACACATCTGTATTGTTCTTAGATAGCTCTTTGAGCAGTGAACTACCTTTCTGTCTTTTATGATTTATATTTCTATAAACTTGGACTAAGTTAGAAGGTCATTTTGTAGTTACACATAAATTATCTGCAGATTAAAACCTCTGTGGGTTAATGATCAAATTTATGGAAATTGTTTAAACTTTCTGCTATATTTCAGCAAATATATACTCTTTGGTAAAAACTTTTTTCCTGCCTCACTGACATTTGCAAAATCTTGACCAGTTTACAGTCAATACAGGTTCTTATCCTGGCACTTTACTTGCTTAGGGAAATGAAATATTATGAGAATGTACATGTTTTAACATTCTTGTCTTCCATTTTGTTCTGTTCACTCTGGTGATTTGTAATATCAGCCATGAACCACTGCACAAGTGGTTCCGCTCTCGTAAACTTGCATTTCCTTCACTTCAATTGCTTTTAGAATTTTCCTTCCTGTTGTTCCTAAAACATCTCGTTAGAGTTTACCATTATGTCAGTGTTCATTTCATTGAGGTGGTTAGGCAAAATTACCTTCTGTGCAGCTAAGCACAAAAAAGAGAGAGACAATCTTCACCTGGACACTCCCTGTTCTCACTTTTAGCAAGCTACTACCTGAATTATATAAATGATAAGTATTTTCTTTGAATCACTGGACAGTCCAGAAATAAGTTAATGCTGGCTTTGTAATTTTTCTAGTAATTGGAAAATTTTATCCTTGCTTCTTTTCATTGCAATCAGAAAAGGCTGCAACAGGTTCTGTCTGATGTGGTAAATGAGCCCACTAGAGGAGGGGCCCTGCTTGACCTGTTGTTTGTGAACAGAGAAGGACTAGTGGGAGATGTGAGGGTCGGTGGCTGTCTTGGGAACAGCGACCACGAAATGTTAAGAGTTTTCGATAGTGGGGGAAGTAAGGAGGGGCAAGAGCAGAACTTCTGCCTTAGATTTCCGGCGGGCAGACTTTAGCCTGTTCAAGAGGCTGGTGGACCGAGTCCCTTGGGAGTCGGTCCTGAAGGGCAAAGGAGTCCAGGAAGGCTGGACTTGCTTCAAAAGGGAATTGCTAAATATTCAGGAGCAGGCTGTCCTGGTGTGTAGGAAGACAAGCCATCAGGGGAAAAAGACCGGCCTGGTTAAACAGAGAACTTAGGCTAGAACTTAAGGAAAAAAAAGAGAGCCTATTTGCTCTGGAAGAAGGGTCGGATAACTTGGGAGGTCTATAGGGACGTGGTCAGGTTGTGTAGGGAGAAGATCAGAAGGGCCAAAGCTCAATTAGAGCTTGATTTGGCTGCTACAGTCAAAGATAACAAAAAAAGCTTTTACAAATACATTAACAGCAAAAGGAGGGTCAAGGAGAGCCTCCACCACTTGCTGAATGAGGAGGGTAGTGTAGTGTCAGGGGATGAGGAAAAGGCAGAGGTGCTCAATGCCTTCTTTGCCTCGGTCTTTAATGTTAAGACCGGTTGTCCTCAGGAGACTCAGCCCCCAGAGCCTGAAGTTAGGGACGGGGGGCTGTGTGAACCTCCCAGGATCCAGGAGGAGACGGTTAGTGACCTGCTGTGCCAATTGGACACCCACAAGGCTATGGGCCCGGATGGGGTTCACCCCAGAGTAATGAAGGAACTGGCAAATGAACTTGCCAAACCACTCTCGATTATCTACCGGCAGTCCTGGTTAACTGGAGAAGTTCCAGCTGACTGGAAATTAGCAAACGTAATGCCCATCTACAAGAAGGGTCGGAAGGACGATCCAGGAAACTATAGGCCTGTCAGCCTGACCTCGGTGCCAGGCAAGGTGATGGAGCAGATCATCCTGAGTGCCATTACACGGCACATGCAGGACAATTGGGGCATCGGGGCCAGCCAACATGGATTCATGAAAGGCAGGTCCTGCTTGACCAACCTGATCTCCTTCTATGACAAAGTGACCCGCTTAGTAGATGAGGGCAGGGCTGTGGATGTAGTCTATCTAGACTTCAGTAAGGCATTCGACACTGTCTCCCACAGCATCCTCCTAGACAAACTGGCTGCCCGGGGCTTGGATGTGTGGACTCTTCAATGGGTTAAAAACTGTCTGGATGGCCGAGCCCAGAGAGTGGTGGTGAATGGGGCAAAGTCCAAGTGGCGGCCAGTCACTAGCGGTGTTCCCCAGGGCTCAGTTCTGGGGCCGGTGCTGTTCAATATCTTTAAAGATGATCTAGACGTAGGGATTGAGTGCACCCTCAGGAAATTTGCAGATGACCCCAAGCTGGGTGGCAGTGTTGATCTGCTGGAGGGTAGGAAGGCCCTACGGAGGGATCTGGACAGGTTAGATAGATGGGCCGAGACCAGTGGCATGAGGTTCAACAAGAACAAGTGCCGGGTCTTACACTTCGGCCACAACAACCCCATTCAGCGCTACAGGCTGGGGGAGGAGTGGTTAGAAAGCGGCCCGGTGGAAAGAGACCCGGGGGTGCTGATCGACAGGCGGCTAAACACGAGCCAGCAGTGTGCCCAGGTGGCCAAGAAAGCCAATGGCATCCTGGCCTCTATTAAGAATAGTGTAGCCAGCCGGTTTAGGGAAGTGATAGTCCCTCTGTACTCAGCACTGGTGAGGCCGCATCTTCGGTACTGTGTCCAGTTCTGGGCACCGCACTTCAAGAAAGATGTTGAGGTGTTGGAGAAGAGGGCAACCAAGCTGGTGAAGGGTCTGGAGGGTCTGACCTATGAGGAACGGCTGAGGGAGCTGGGGTTGTTTAGCCTGGAGAAGAGGAGGCTCCGAGGTGACCTTATTGCACCTACAACTACCTGAAGGGAGGTTGTAGTGAAGTAGGAGTTGGCCTCTTCTCCCGGGCAACTAGCGATAGGACAAGAGGACACAGCCTCAAGCTTCACCAGGGGAGGTTCAGGTTGGACATTAGGAAGAATTTCTTTTCAGAAAGGGTTATTAGACATTGGAATGGGCTGCCCAGGGAGGTGGTGGAGTCACCATCTCTGGATGTGTTTAAGAAAAGACTGGACATGGCACTTAGTGCCATGGTCTAGTTGACAGGGTGGTGTCAGGGCAACGGTTGGACTCCATGATCCCTGAGGTCTCTTCCAACCTGGTTGATTCTGTGATTCTGTATGTTGTTCCTTATCTGTTAGTAATGTTTATTTCATGTATAGCTAATTTCCTAAGAAGATCTTAAAACACCTTACAAAGGACATAGTAGCATTTTCATAGTTTTACAGAGAAAGAAGCCCAAAATAGCTAAATGACTGCATAGGTTACCCATAGAGTTAATATTTCGTGATAGGTCTCTTGAGGCTCAGGTAGGTGCTTTGACCATTTCTAAAAAGAAATCAGGAAGTTGTGGATGTCTGATTGCCTGGAGTTTTGGAAGGTTGAAGCCCCGACGTGATTGTTAAGCTGTTTTTATTGCTGTGTTGCTTAAAATCAAGTGTTCTACATAAGATTTTAAAATTGTGCTTATTTTAGCTCTGTAAATAAAGTGATAAAGAATATTGCTAGACAGAAATAAACACATCCTTGGAAAAAGTTGTTAAAGTTAATGTTATATTACAAATGTAAATAAAGCTATAATTGTAATAACCTTTAACTTTAGGGAGTGACAGCCCTTTTTTATCATGCCACTTTACTTATCTGTAGGCAAGATTTTTTTCAATAGCTGATAAATACTTTTTTAATTTCTTGTGATAATCACTGAACCTGAAATAAAAAATGTGTTGTCACTACCAGACAAAACATATCAACCTTTGTTTACTTTAAGAGATGGCAATATTTCAAAGAGATCAGAATCTCAAGTGCACTTAAGTCATGGTCCACTTCTGCTTCTAGGTAGTACTGCAAAAGGAACGTTTATGTGACAAATGACCCTCTTCTGAATCTGCTGCTTCTTGTTTTGGAAGAAGAAAGCTGAGCTTTGAATATAAATAATGTGTGAAACCCTGCTTAACTGCCTGGTAAATTCAGGCGCTTCTCATTCTAAGCATAAGCCCACAAAATGTTGAGTGGTCCTGGAGATGATGGGAAAAAAAGAAAGCTTTGCATACTGATTATATAGGGAATGCAATTTTTTTTTAATCTCCATCTTTAATTTAAACAATTCCTTGTAAATATTTCATACAACTGCCTCTGAAAGCTTTGATTCTTCTCTTAAATATTCTAAGGGATTATTTTCCTGACAGGCTAACTGTATTTTCTCTCATGCTTTGAGAAGTATGATGATGATTTTGTTGTTGGTTAACTTTTCATTTAAGTAGTGTACAAAATCAGAGCTGAACTCAAATTATTTAAGGTAGAGTTCTAGAAGGCCTGTGAAGGTCTGAGTAGCACCCATGGGACTCTAGTGAGGTATATTTTCTCCAAATCTGCTTTAGCAGGGGTACAAACTAGAAAAAAAACACAAGAGTGTTTGAGTTTCTCCTCACCAAAGCAATGGAAACAAGGCAAATTTTATAAGAAAACATACCAAGTCAGCTTTAGAGAGAGTATTTGTGTGTACATATGTGTATTCTGCACATACTAATGGATGCAACGTGAACAGTTTGCTGATTTTTGTGTGTCTCTGAACCTTTTTTTACCAGCTTTTATTCTTTGTTCTTCCTCTCTTTGTACAAAGGGCCAAACCTTTATCTGGAGTTCAAGGCACTTGTTTAGCTTACTAAAAGCTGCACTTAAGCTGATTGGAGCAGTGATCAAATTAGCAGTCAGCAGGCTTGGTCACCTGAGTGCTGACAGTCTTTCAGTGCCTTTTCAGAAGGACATACAGGGTGATGGATAAGTTCTTCTTTCTTTGATGCATGCAGCTGAGAAAGAATCCTAAAATATATCCTATAGAAACAGAAGATGGGCCTGCGGGCCTATATGGATAAGCAATATATAGAGTAAGGAGACAATAGGCTGAGACCTGATTCACAATACCATGGATGCCTGAACTTGAACAGTAATTTTATGGATCAATTAAGCAGAATCTAAGCATAGTTCGTTTGAAAACCACCTTCTAGAAAACTTATCTCTTCTAGAAATTGCTTGATGTTTTTCAGTGATTAATAAACACTTCCCTAGCCTGCAGAGAACTGCTAGAAATTTTTCTTTCTGTAATTACATTAAAAAATTGAATAGCTTGTAATTGGTAATTCAATCACAAGTAATTTGGGATACACCCTGTCTCCTGGTTCGGGTATCTCAATTCAACTTAGGTAGGAAGCATGAACAGTATTTCTGGTGCTTCGCAGCAGTCAGAAATAACTAAAATACAAAGAGAGAGACAGGAAATTTACATCACATTAGGACATTTAGAAACTGTTTGTGCAGCAAAGGTTGTCTATAAAAACATATATTTCAGAAAGCTTCTGTATATTCATCTACAGGATTCCCAGCATCTGTGTAGTCCTCCACAGGGTTTCCAGTAACACATCCACAAAATGTCTGGATTAAAATTCATTGTCTTCCAGTCTGGTTTATACTTTCGTTGACCTACTGCTCCATCACAAAAGGCATTCTCAGTGCTGATGATATTTGCCGAGTTCAATCACATTTGCTCAACTATAAAATAATGTTGAATATATTTAGTGTCTGCCAAAACTTTGACCTGGGATTTTAAGAAAAACTGGTTTATTACTGCGCAGAGTCCTATTTCTTAGGCAGCCACATTTCAAACACCTGCCAAAAAATGGATTACAAAATTATTTTGTATTTATTTCTCACCCTTTCTCTTCACAAAGGCCTTTTTTTTTCCCATCATTTAATCCATAGGAAGCTTTTTTTAAATGACTGTGTCGGTTATTTCCACTGCAAATATTAGGATGAGTGTTCATAACTCCAAGTGTTTGTAAGCCTTTTATTATTACTGGGCTTAAAAAGCAGCCCTTAGAAAAATGTTGAGGAAGAAACAAATAGAATCCAACAGACAACTGAATTAACTTCCTTATTTATGCTCTGGAATGTTTATATTGTCTCTCTCTAAAAAAATATTATCCATCCAGATCTGCTAAATGATCAGATGTATTTCTTTAGTTTAATTTGTTCAGGAATTAATCTTGTGAATGTTCCAGATTATGAAAAAGATTTTTTCTTCTTACTTCTTAAAATTTAATTTGTGTGCAGAGACTGCACCACAGTTTCGAAGTCAAACAACTTTAAATCTGAGTAGCTCCCAGGCTTTTTGTTTTGCTTTTGGTGTTTTGAGTTTGGTGGTTGATTTTTTTTCCCCAAAACTTTTTTTGAGTTGTAGCTGAAATAATTCTCACTCTGCTAAAAAGGACAAAAAAAGTGACAGCTCTTCAGAAGCTGTAAGCTGTCTTGTCCTGTATTCAGTGCACCAGCTTTTTCTGCTTGCTCAGTTACTAGCTACTTAGGAACAGACATGGAAGAATAGTCATTTTTAGCTTCCAGGGAAAGCATTTTTAGCTTCTTTGCGTTTCTCCACATTCCAGAAGTGACATGCAAGTTCAGTGCTCATTAGTTCAAGTTCTGTTACAAGCTCCTATTTATGTGGAAGCTTCAGCTCAAAACAGACCAAATTCGCAAGAGAAAAGAACTGACACTTTTAAATATTTGTGCAATGACAAAATTATGTGGTGAGGAAGATGGATAAATGCAGAATGAAAAAGCAACAATCTGCATTGGACTAGTAAATGCAAAGGTGCAGCCAGGGTTAGTATTCAGGTGTTTCAAAATTAATGTCAGAAAAATAAAACAGAAAGAAAAATAAAATTTAAAGACACAAATCAAGTACAACTTTCTTTTTTTCTTCTGGAAGGTGGCATGATGAACTATGGCTTAGGCCAATGTGGAGAATAAAAGTAAGTTATGCTCACCTTGCTTGTTGGCCAAGATCTCAGTCTTGTCTCTTGGCTCAGCAAGCATCTTGAACCACTACTCTTCCTATATTCAAATTAGACGACAGCAGGCACATATTTGCTGGTAGTCACAAAGGCAACTCATGACACTGCCTGCTGTCACGCTAGTGCCTGTCACTCCTCAGTTGAGATTGGAGCCAATCACCACAAGCATATATCTCTGCTGGCAAGCAGTGCTTCCCATCCAGAAGGCACTGGCTGCTGGTACTCTTCACCCATCTCCCAGAACAGCCTGGCAGGGTGTGTGTTTCTTGTCTGAGCTACCCTGCCAGTGTGCAGATGATACTTTTGGGTACAGTGTGGGGAACTGTCATATAATCAAACCCTGGTCCCAGCTACCACTTCACATCTGAGACTTGTCACCAGTCTCTGCCTGAGGTCAGGCCCCACCTATGGTGTGGTGTCCATTCCCCATGCAGCAGGTTACTTTCAGTCACTGCTTGGACAAGGAGAACATAATAAGTTAATCCTTTCAGGTAGCCCTTGTCATGGCTTCAAGGGATTCTTTTGTATCTGTTTAATAGCTGAGTGTTGTGTCTGGTTCTGTGGGCTCTTCCCATCTATTGTTTTGATTTAAAAATAAGCTCAAAGTAGCCCACTTAATTTTATGCTTCAGTAGCATGCAGAGGAAGTACTCATCATAGAGTTTGTCTCTTGGTACTTGGGAAGTAGCAACTAAACACATCATCTGAGCTGTTGGTTTCCAGAGTTTCTTCATGGTTCACCCTCTGTGGTGGATGTAGGAGTGAGATCAAGTTTCCTTGAGTCTTCTTTGATACATTTCTCCTAAAAGTTTTTCAGACCTGGTGAAAGGGGTTCACATCAAGGCCAGGAGATTTTTCTCTTTGAGTAGCCCTACATTTAAGATCAATCTCAGTTAAAACACGAGTTTGTCAACACTAACATAGCAGAACTGGCTTTTAAATGTTTATTTTAAAATGTGCTTCAGGAACATCTTTTTCATTTTAGTAAAATAAGACAATTGTGCCCAGCTTTTTCTCTTGTTATTCTGTGCAATCCAGTATTCAGTTTGTAATAACATTCAGTTTGTCAGTCCCAATAAATTTAAAACATAGTCTATACTTTTATTCCATTTAAAGTGATAGTCTTTGCAGATATTAAGTTATAATTATGTCCTAATAACAAGAAAGCAGATATATATCCTGTCTTTCTGTAGTAATTAAACAATGAGTGTCAATATGACAAGAGTGCTTAACATTGTTGAAAGGTTGTAAATGCCTGTACTTCAAATGCTTCTTGAAGGAAGCCAGGACTTTGTATCAGCACAGGCAGGCAGGACGTGCAGAAATCTCTTCTGATTATCTGTGGCAATGGTAGCTGTTGCATGCAGCAGATGTAAATAAGAAACTGTTTTTCAATACAGCAAGATTTCTTGAGATTGGAAAAGGAAATCAGGTTGAAAAGTAAATTTTTTGCAAGGGTCACATATGTCTTTTAACTACCATAGTCTCCTCAGGAGCAATATATATTTTAAAGAAGAGGAATTTCATCTCTCCATGCTCAAATTCTGACTCTAAGTAAAGGCCAAATGAGCAATTTTAATAGTTTCTAAGTCTTATTTTCCTGTGTTCTGAAAACCAATAAATTTATCACCACCCCCCAAAAGAGATAAACCCTTTCTACAAGTCGTTGCAATTAACTAACATTTTCTTCCAAAAATAACTTGGTGAGAATTTGGTCTCTGACATGAATGTTAATTGACAAGCCAGCTGTCTGATTTCTCATTTTCCTTTCCACAACTTTAGTGTTCTGTTTGAACCATATGGCTGAATTTTTGAAGTCCTGTCACTATTTTTTAATCAAGTAGGAAACTTGAGTATTATCGATACGGTATGTTTCCTTGATGTTTCACTAATATGTGAGAATATTTCCAGCCCAAACGAATTTTCATGTACCCCTTCTGATACAGGTTTTTTTTTTTTAAGTCCCATTTCAAGAAATCATGTTTTTTTTATTTCAATCTAAAGAAAAAAACAACTGACCCTTCCGATTGCTGTGGCAAGTGTGTCTGTCTGGCTAAGCAATTAAAAGGCAATTTAAAACAGTTATTTTTCATCTATTGGACTTTAAATCTCAGGATTTTTGGAGCTGAAGTCATGATTTTCAAACACGTATGATTACTGAAAAAATGATGCAAGAATCTAGTGGAGTAGTAATAAATATCAAATATTGTGGGAAGACAATTTTACTTAAAATCACAGAAATGGAAGTGGTTTCAGAAGATCAGCCCATGTTCAAACTGAAATGAACTATACCTGTGTCACCACTGATTGATGTTTGTCTAGCATGTTCTTAAAATATCCAGTGATTGTTTATGAGAATGTCTCTGAGACAGTGTCAAAAACCTTATTAAAGTCACGATACATGACATCTTTTCTGTTTACAAAACCCCTCGTGTTATGGTATTGTAAAAGAAGGTAGATTGGTCTGACTTGATTTATTTTTTATATCCATATTGACTCTGACTAGTCTCCTTGTTATCTAACAGCTATTTACAGAAATAGATCATGCTTCTGTTTTTCTAGGAATTGAAATCCAGTTCTCTGGACTGCAATTCCACAGAATCTTTCTTCCTCTTTTTGCAACTCCCTTGCCCATTTTAAAAGAAAAGTATTATTTTTTCCTTCTCTAGTATTTTGGAAATTGCTCATCCTCCATATAGTCTCAGAAATCAGCAGCAACAGTAAACTCTTTTTCACTTTGTGCTCACCTGTTCTGATTTTGCTCTTACATGTTCATGGTATATTTTTTCTGTATGTCATTAGTAACCCCAAATAATTTTCCAATTCCTGTATGCCTGCTTATGCTTAAACTCAATGAAGAGCTTACATTTCTCTAATCAATAGGGAGAAAGTGAATGAATCAGATTTCAAAGACTATTGCTTTGTGAATATCATGTAGGGGAAGCTGCTCACAACACACTCCAGGGAATTGCTGGACTTCCTGTGTGTTCATGTATTTGCTTCTCCTGTTACTTCCAATTGATGGGTGCTGGCTGGTTCTGCTGGTTACTTTTAAAATGCCTTATCTACCTTCTTCATCCTGGTGTAGCAATGAGTAGTCAATCCCACTGTGAAAACTGTTACATTTTTTCCCCTTTAGTCATTTAAATTGGAAGTTTTTAGATGTCAGTCACACACTGCAAAACGTACTTCAAAATCTATCTTGAAATGTGCTGTCTTTTCATTTTCAAAATTGATCTTTTATGCTTTCCCAAAATATATTTTATGAATCAAAATAGAAGTTAAATAAAGGAGATAAAGAATCAAAAAAAGAAACAAAAAGTTTTATTTTAAATCAAATAAATAGTTTTGGCTTGTCTCAGTTGCAATTATTTTGGCAGAGGCACATACAGAAGAAAGTTTACTTAAATAAGGAGGGCTTGAAAAAACTAAGTAAATTTTTCTATTGACCCTGTTCTTTACAAATGTTGTGTGTTCTGTATTTGATCATAAAACCATGTGGTGCTTGTCTTTCCTGTCTGAAGTGCTGTTCAATATGTATGGGTGTATGCAAAACCAAGAAGGTAAGAGAGAATGGCTGGTTTTTTCTTTTTTTTTTTTTTTATCTGGTTTAAATAAGGTACTTCATCAGAAGATACCTCTGTAATGTTAGTGGAATTTCAAATGTAGTGACAAATTGAGGATTTGCCCTATTTCATCCCATCGTTCACTTAATTCTTGATATAATACAAAAATAAAAGGTTGCTATCCAGTCATATCTGAAGAAAATGATGGCCTACAATCTTTGAACAAAATATAAAGCCATGTTGTTCAACTACCGAAGGTAAGTGAAGTCGTGTAAGTGTGTTCAGCCTAATCACCTTCATTCTGAACAAGGACAGAAGGAAAAGAAGTCAGTGAACATTGCAGTAGAAACTACTTACCTTGTGGTTATGGTTTGTGATCTGACATCCTAAGAAATATGGATCCTCAGTAAGATATGTAAGGGATAAATATGGACTTATCATCAGTCAAAGTATGAAATCAAAAGGTCTCTGGATACTTTGATACATGTTAATTAGAGAAAAAATACAAAGCGTAATCTTGTCATCAAGTTCTGTAATTCTGTCAGATCTCCCAAGTGAAGTGTAATTGGGCCATGATAGCACTGGGTGCTCTGCATGAAGGGAAAAATAAGGTCAGGAGAAGTGGTTTTGCTAGTGACAGTCTTCTTTTGAGTCTGAGGTTGATACTTCACCACTCTTTCACTCAGAAAAGTAAAAACATTCTAATTTTAAAAGTTTACCAGGTCATAAAAAACAGCCTGTTGTCCCCTTCCCAGATAAATAAATTTGCTTTCCAAGAGTGTATGTCTTTTGAAGAAAACAAAAAGTCTTATATACCTGTAAGGCAAAAATCATACATTCCTTTGGGAACTTTGGAGTGTATAAGTATGCTTTGCACTGCCCTGAAGCATGTGAGAGAGATTTCTGGGTTATCCTGACAGTGGAAGACATTTCACGCCCTTGGCCCTGCAGTAACATCTCTCTTTCAGTTCATGCAGCTTCTATGAGAGCATAGAATGCAAAGAATCAGGGGATTTGTTAAAATGTCTCAGTACAGTGTTTTTAGCTTCCTCTGCTGATGTTAGGTAATGATTATACATACATACATATATATATATGCACCTGTATAAGCGTATGTATGAATATGATATATGTATATAATATGTAATAGTCTGTTCTGTGTATAAAGGTTTATTAGAAAAGGTATGGATGAGGAAAAAAAGAAATCAACACTTGCTCTGCTTACGCTAAAATCAATAACTCCTTTTCTCCTTAGCGGATTCACTTCAGAGTTTTTCCTGACCAGCTTGCTCAGGGCCTTCCACTTCATTCTTTCCACTTTTCAAAGAATGTCTTGTGGAGGTGGTGTACAATTTTTGCATTCCATTTCTTTCTTAGAGTCCTCCAGGTTTTCTTTCAAATTCAGTCTCTCCATCAAAGCCTCTTCAGGAAAAAGCCTCTTTGGAAATAAGGTTGTCATCACTTCTACTTGACTGGCCTATTAGTAACTCCCTGATTAAGTGAGGGAGAGGAACCCACACTCCCTGGTGAATCACTGCATGTATCTCAGAGAGAACTTGTAGATATATCACACAAAAAACATTCTTGATGATAACTAAATAAGATTGATGAATTCAGCCCGCTACTGTGAGACAAGACACAAACACATTGAGTTGATTGGATACATTTTTAAATGCTTTTGAGCACTCAGATACCATTGTGATAAATACACACACACAGACATAGATAGATAGATAGATAGATAGATAGATAGATAGATAGATAGATAGATAAGAAATGCTTTTGATCTTTCGCCAGGTCATAGGAAATGAAGGCTTTTCAGGATTATCTTTGCCTTGGAGAAAATTCAGTGATATGTTAACTGGCTATTTTCATAGTGTAACGTATTTTCTTTACTCATATAGGCAGAGACAATGAAAGCAATATAGAAACAGAATCCTATTTATTTCATGCATTGTAACCAGTATCAAGTTCCAACGAACTAAAGTTGTTTCACGAATAGGATTGGCTAAAGCAGTCAGCAAATCCTCTTGTTTACAGCAGCACTTCCAAAGAGAAAACTAATTGCAGAACTGATGCAACACCTTAAAAACCACCCTGCTGCATTCCAGAAACAAACAAACAAAAAATCTAACACAATGGTGCTTATAGAAATAAGACACCCTTAGCTGATTTCTTTGCGATGCAGCACAAGACTAAATAGCTGATCTGTTGACCAGAATAATATTCTTTCCATGATGATGACTAATTTTGTATGTATTCCAGTAAATCTGAAAATCTATTTGCTACCTATATACAGTCCCTCCTAAGATAATTGCATTAAGTATACGTTATTTTCCATATTCTGTCTACAGATACTCATTGTTAGTAATTGTTTTTTCCTTTTCTTATTTCATAAATGATGACACATTTCACCGGAGAGGAAATGAGTGCTTTATGTTGTTCATACACTATCAGATTCAAGTGCAAAAAGTACCAGGTTGATGCTTAATGTAAGTTTTTCCTTAACGTATATTATTGAAATCATTCATTAGGCTTCTATACAGCACTGGATTTTTTGCTGATTGTCACTTTATCTTCAAACTATGAAAGATTTAATGTTATATTCTTATGGAACACAGTGTTGTGAAAAATGCTGTTCTGTGATATGTGTGGCATAGATGTGGAAGAATCTGAAGACACTTGGCATTTCCTGAGCTGTATTTAAACAAAAAAGATCTTCCCTGATTGACTTTAGTTTTAGCAAAACACTTTATTCAACTTTAAAGAGATTATGTTTCTCTCAATTCCTGATGTGAGCATGGTAACTAGTAAAACAAATCCTACAACTAAAATTCAATTTACAATTTTTATGATAACCATGATAAAATAAAATTAATTTTCTCTTTTCTGTTCTAACTTTACAGTGCTAAAAAGAGTAAAAAGCAGTAAAAGCTTTATTTTGTTGTCATTAAAATAAGCAGATAGAATCCCAGACGTAGTGCACTGAATAAGAAGGTGTAATTTTTAAACAGTAACTTTTGTGATTATCACATTTCTCATTATTGCCTTCTTTAAGGATAAGCACAGATTAAAGGACTCTGAACACAGGAGAAAGCACTGAACACTGTAATATTTTATGCAATTTAATACGATCTAATCTTTACCTTTGGTCTCTAGAAATAAAAAGTGTGATAGCTTTAAAATCATGCCCTTGTAATCTGCATTTTAACTAAATGATGGCTTTGGTTCACAAGACATTCTCTGTTTTATCCTGAAAACAGATTATTTTCATGTTAATTAGGTTCTCAATGCATTTATTATCGAAAAGGAAACTGAATTTTTATACTCTTCTTTTCAATTTAATTAAAGTAGACCTTAATTCTTCTCTTCAGACAATATGCCACAATTAGATGACGAGGAATGTGACAGTACTTAAAAGCCAAATCTAAGACCCCCAAGAAGACAAGAAAAATGTAAATAACTAAATTATTAATAATAAATAGACTGAGGTAGTTTCTACATCCTGTAAATATTTTTAGTACTTAAAGTGAGATTGAGACATGATTCAAGTACTTGTTATTCAAACTATGACCTCACAAAGTCTTTATTCTGATATAAATTTATACAAACTTGGATGTCATAGCTAAGTTCTTGTTTCAGCTTAACAGTGTTTCAGAAACATGCTCAGAAGAGGCACAGCCTCAACAATAATAAGAATCTTGACAACCATGTCAGTTTTGAACATCATTGGGATCCAAAAATAATGTTCTTTTAATTTGTCCTCTGTTTGGGGCTCAGTCTGAGGTAGGTGATAATAAATCACCTCTAACACAGACTGACAGGATTGATTTCCTCATAAAAACATTTTAAATATGTCTTAACTTTTAGGCACTGGCAGAGAAGGATGTGATTCTGGACTTTTATGTAATAGCCTAGTTGTTAGAGAATTTTTCTAGGAAATAAGCTCAGCATTTAAATGTCCACTTTTTCAAATGTATTCAAACTGCATCCTTTAAGCCCCAGAACAGGGCCATAACCATCAGGATCTAGTGGAGAAGGAAGAGAAGGGTCCAGTAATGATACAAATCTTTCCTTCCACTGAGGAAAGAGTTGGATCAAAAAGCGAGGAAAAAAATGAGTGTAAAACTGTTAAGTTAAAAATTCTAAAACTGACCTGAAAGTAAAATCAGCCTGGTAATTGGCATTAACTACAGAAATACAAATGTAATTGCCCATGTTGTGAAAAGGATAAAGAATTTTTTTGGTTTTCATGCTTACTGAGAACTATCCTTTCTTTCTAACTTAAGTGCAGATAGAAAACCCCAACTCAATTGGTCTTAGGAAGAAGCCATATATAGAAGATGCCTAGACTCACCAAGGTACTTAAACAAACTTATTCTCTCATATAAATCAATGTGATTGCAGCCATTTCATAGCAAAGTGTATATTTTAAATGGCAGGGTGTTCATCCACTGAAGAGAGAGTGAAATTCTCATCACTTCAGTAAACAAATAAGGTTTAGTGTAGTAAAGATATCTTCAGTTATATATTTCAGATACTGTAATTAAAGACTACTTTTCAACAAATTATCTTATTCTTCTATGAAACTTTGAAGGATAGCACTAGAGAATGGGCAAGGGACAATAAAGGCAACTATATAGATAACTATATACACTTGTATAAGGAACATGTTTGCTCTCCGTAGTCGTGTTAGTAAATAACTTTAAGTGTACTAATCCCAGGGTCCCAAGGAATTATCTTTATCAAAGTAAAGGAAATGCTTAAAAAGCACAGTTACTCATAGAAACTAATTGCTTCTTAAAATTTATGTCAGATACTTAGCTTAACAGTTACGCTCACATATGTATTAGCTGTAGAAAGACATTCTTAGTGCATATTGCTCTCTGTAATGAAGTTTCAAATGTTCCAAAATTTTCATTTTAGGAGAATGTTTTGCAATAGTATCTGGGGTTTCGGAATTAGGGTTTATTTTGGAGGAGGATGAACTGGTTTGTTTAAATAAGCTATTTCTAACTTTACTGTAGTGTTCTTGGTGTAGTGTGCTACCCTGAGGAATTATAGTATCTTACTCTGAAGAATTTCTCATTGCTTCACGTTTACATCCTTTACATGTTTGAGAATTTTGTTAAAGGCTGTTTACTCCCTCTTTCAGACCCGTCAAGCCTGACTCTCCCTCTTTCAAGTCAGTGAAAGTAAGGAGTAAGTAATTTGAAATTAAGAGAGAGTACAGAAGGAGGCTTTCTAGTAGTGACCATAGGGGCTGTGATTATAGGTGAGGAGATCAGAAAAGGAATTTAAAAAATGGGAAGGACTATTTAGGTCTTCAGTCCAAATATAACACTGCCATATGGGAAATGGATGAGTGAGAAGGATAGTTTTTGAGATGGTAAAGATTTTCTTACAAATGTACTGTCAGTTCAGCTTTTTTATCTGCTGAAATAAACAAAATAATTTTGTCTAAAATCAGACTGAAAAATATCAGTCTTCTGTAACATCTCCATACTCTAGCAATTCACAGGAGTTTTACAGCTGCATCCCCTGAGATGTTACAGGCTTTTTGGTTAGGTGATATTTTCTCTTTTCATTTGGGTTAAGTACTGTTGGACAAAATTCTTAACTCTTTCATTAGCATCATTTCTAATATTTCTAGAAAGGAGTCTGTAATTTATGATTGCAAAATGTTTTAGAATTGGTCAGAACTCATGTAACTACATCTGAAGAACTGGTGGCCAAATGCTTATCCCAGCTAATGTAAAAAGACTTGTTCTGGAAGCTCATGAAACTATCAATAGAAAAAAATAGGAATTTTATGACAAAGACTATTTATTTTTATTTTATGTTCTGACCATGCATGTTCTTCCTATACTGGAAGCTGATTGCAGTTCTGGTTTTGCCCATTTTCAGCTGTGAAGACCTGTTTGGTTGTTTTAAGATATGCTTTAATGGAGCAGTGAAACAAGAGTTCAAGTCTCTATTGAAGTTTGGACTTTATCAGCAATAGGTAGTGAATCTTGACAGTTAATTATATGGGGTTCTTGTGTCTCTGAATATGTCTATGTCTTTATCTATCTATATAGCCAGAGGGAATATAATGTCTGTTATATGGTAATAATACAGTACCTAGTGCTGCCTACAACTACACTGTTTGGATAAAAGATAAATTAAAAGATAAAACAATTAAAAAGTTATAAGCATTTCTCATATATTTATTTACTGAGCCGTGAAAATGGGACTTGTGGCAAATACTGTCCCTGTCCATGGTACTTCCTTTATAAAATTTTCTCAGAGTGAAAAACGAGTCCTCTAATTCACTGCATAGTTGTAATGGTATTTATAAAGGAAAGAAGTAAGTCACCTTTGAGCTATTACCTCTAAATATAATTCTGGACATTTTCCAGAAAGTTCATTGAAAATCAGTTGGCCAGAGGCACTCAGGCTTTACTACTTTCATGTGAAAAATTAGTGCACACTCAATATTTTATAAAAATGCTGTGGCCAGACAGAGAGCTTCCTTGTATTAATTTCTTTTTTTTTTTTTTTTTTTTCCTTGACTAGGAGAATCACCTCTGAGATGGAAATAAATGATTCTTAGTCCCATTATGCTTTTGGTTTCATTGATCCAAGTGAAACTAAGTTTAGAAAACTGCAGAGGGAAGTGTTCACCCTACAGTCGGTATGAATCCCTGGAGTATGAGTTTATAGAGGTGATTGAGCACTCCTCATGTTCTACAGTAATGTGCTAAGATACATTTTAAGTGGGAGTGCAGCTTTTCTGAAACATGTTCTTTGAATCAGTACAGTCTGTGTAGATTTAGATTTGGTGTGCTGGGTATGTGCACAAGTTAGAAAAATAAAAATAATGACAAATGAATGAATTAATTCTGTCATTTTGGACATATCCTGCCTTTTCTCTGCCCAAAAATTATGAAAGAAGAAAGTAAATATCATAATTTCTCTTTACTGCATCCCACAGGAGTCCAGTGTACACTAGAATTAAGAGCATAGGTCTACACTATTGAAGATTTGAACGAAATCTTATTGTTGTGAAAACAAAAAGGATAAAAAGCAGTGTTTGGATTAGCAATGTGCAACTGATATTAGAAAGTCATATAAGATTTTAAAACATGGCCTCTTCTTCTTCAAAGGACAAACCTTCTTACAAAAGACTATGCAGCTTTCAAATCTATTATTAAGAAAGACCATATGAACAGCAGCGTACTCTCCAAAGCATACAGGTGCCCTTTTGTAACTTTTGTTTCTGATGATTTCCTTTAGGCTGCAAGCTTGCAAATACATCACAGAAATATGATATCCTGAAAAAAAAAGAATGTGTTTCTTTCCCCATCTCCCATATTACCTTCCATTTCAGCTTTTCTTGCCTCATCTGAGTATTATCTTCCCAGAATTAGAAAAAATCATTAAATGAATTAGAATAAATTGTTAAAGGTAACAACAGAAGTATAATTTAAGACAAAACAAAAAAGAAAAACAAAAGAGATAACGTTTTGAAAGCTCAACTAATTCATGATGTACTTATACTGTGTATCATTGTTTATGACTTCATTGTGTTGTTACATTACAGAGCTTTTAAGATGTTTGCATGCTAAAGAGTAGCAGCTCCTGTTGAATTTATTAGAAAAATGCTTTTAAATTAATCATCTTCCTTCCAGTTAGTATAGTAATCCACACCTTACTATGATACTTAGTCTTAAACAAAGCCAACCATGGAGCTTAAGATTCCTCACTGTTGCTTTCAGGATAAGTTTATAAATAGTGTTATAGTCTATTTGTTATAAAATCAAGTAGAAAGCTATGATAAAAAAAATTGCTAATATTAACAAGTGGAAAGGGACAAATTGATAACAAATTTAGTATTATACTGTCTGCAGACTCTGAAATACTTAAAATGATCCAAAGATTGTATGTTTAATTAATGAATGTACAGTGAATAACTCTTTAGTGTTGTAACATCATAAACCAATGCAGTGGGATTGGAAATATGCAAAAGGAGAGGGGCAAGGGATAGGGAAGGTAGGTCCATGCACCTTTACATTTGCACAGAAAGTATGAATCCTTACACCCGTGCTTACCAAAGCTAAATTTTAATTAGATAAAAGACCTGGGATGCAAGTTTTAAAAAGAGAGGGAGATTGCATGTGGAAAAAAAGGAGACTTGGAGAGGTTCTTCAGGCAAGCAGCTTTAGCTTTTAGTGTTAGGTTATTAGCTTTTCCATTATTTTGGAATAAAACTCAAGTGGAGGAAGCAAGTTGGTTTTAAGTTACCTTCAACATATCCTAATGGAAAGTTCAACCTCCAAGAGATTACTCAAAGATATCATCTAAAAGGCAGCACTTTGGAGCTGGGCACTGCACAGTTTCCCATGAAATAACTGAGAGATCAGACAGTGAGAAGCGGCTGAAGGCAGGTATACTCATTGTCTGCATTTTTTGTTCTGTGACTTTATTTTGCCACTTTACTTTCAGTTTAGTAAACAATAGTTTAACCTCTGCTTTGCCACAGTAAATCCACTATTTTCATTTTTAGTCTTGTTTAGCATTCAGAGCATTGCAATTAAAACTGGCAAACTGGAGATGCTTTTCTTCCAGGAGAGGTAATCAATCCAAAAAAACCACTTTGGATACCTGCAATCAAAGATAAATTTGAGAATCTCAGAGGCAAGTTTTATACCAAGATTAAAGGTTCTCTGGCATCTGGCAGCCAGGGTAGGGAGAGAAATTTCCCTCAAAGATTAGCTCCTAGCTCCTGCTAGGAGCCAGCATTTGGAAGTGTGACTTTGCAAAACCCCATACAAGCACAGAAGCTCTAGCTAGCTTCTGCCCAGTGTCAACATAAAGTTACAAAACAAAAACAAGCACTTAATTGCTGGTTAGAATCAACATTCTCTTCGCATCAGTTCTTTCCCTGAACATGTAAAGGTTGAGTCTATATGTTACCCATAATCAGGAAGAGAAAAGGAAATACTTCTAAATTTCCCAATTATGATTAAATGATGGGTGAATATGTATCATTCAGAAATTAATTCAGCTTACTTGACATTGTTTGCCTTCACGGGATATTTATCATCTGCATCTAGATCTGTTAGAGTTGGTTGGGTTTTGGTTTTATTGACTTGTTTTGTTTCGGTTTGTTTTATTTCCAAATGTACTTACCTGCAACTTGATTTCACATCTCTTTGTCTGTATATATTCTGTGCCAGTGATGTGGAAGGGAGAACTGTGTTAAAGGCATAGGTGGGTGAACAAGGCCTTCCTGCTTGGCCTGCTGTCCCAAAATGTTACTATGGAAACCATCAAATTCTGTCTTTCTACCAAGCATGTAAGCACATTTCAGAAGAAGAAAGAAAAAAAAAAAACACAACACTATTTGTTAGTCTGTTTTCATGTCTGCAAGAATTAAGTTTCTGCTACAGAAAATCCTTTCACTTGGCATAAATGAAATTCAATCAACAGTTCACAGTGAACACTGGTAGATATTTCCTATCCCACTGGTCAATGGATAAATTACACTTGTTATAACCAATTGTCCTATGTTCAGTCTTAGATATTTGGGTCAATAGCTTGCTTAATCATAGAGGAAGTAAGCTTTGAAAACAAGACAAGATTTTGCATGGCTTCTCAGAACCTAGGAATTGTTAAACTCTGGACAAAGAGAACAGAACAAAAGTACAAAAACCTTTTAAACTTTAAACAACATACTTTTTAAGTTTTAATCATATTTTATATCTTCATATTTCTAAACCTGCACTTTCTTAACTTCCCCTCAATACAATAATTTGGTCCCCACATTTTGAGAATTATCTTTGCAAGGTATGTATTATATTTCTCCTACCTACATTGTATGGTATTCACCAGATATTTAGCAGCTATTTTTATGTTATGACCTCTTTCAGAATGTTTCCTTTATTAAAAAAGAGTGCAAGAAGTTTTAGTGAATCTTCTTGTTCTTTAATGAGATGAGAAAGACTCATCTGAGAGATGAGTTTTATTGAAGCATCAAAAATTATTTAAGGACCTTTGCTTTTTTGTTTTCCGGCATCTACCCATTTTTTAAGTTCGCCATTTTTGCTGGAGGTTACTATCCACAAACCAGACATGCTCTTCAGCTGCTTTGGTGTAAAGTCTGTCATCTTTCTGTAAATTGCCTCCACTAGCAGATTAGACCAAGACATCAACTCTGTTCTAGGGTAGAACTATAGATTGACTTTCACATATGTCTTCTCTGCTGAAAAATTCTTTTGGGAATGGAGATGATTCTTTCAGGCAAAGGTGTGCAAAATCATTTTGGACTGATATTTTCTTAATTTCCACAGCACAATTTGCTGATCTGATCTGTTAAAGGATGACAGTGAAATAGAACGATTCACTCTTTTTTTTACCTCAATTTATTCTGGAAGAATAAAAATAGAATTATTAATCAGGTAAATTTTTATTTTATCTAGCCTAGAAACATCAGAACAATAGTCTGTCATGTAAGTCTAGAACTTTCAGTCACTGAGAGATGACAAGGCAGTCCTAATGATTATTTTTTCTGATTGTAGTAAAGACTTTTTTACATTTTATTTTAGAGCTCTACTTCTGCAGTGGCAGGCAGTGATGGTGATTAAGTCTGCAGAACACCTGCACATCTGGGTAAAGAGAAATGTGAAAAAATTATTTTCAAGTTTCAGCTGATCCCTAAATAAAATGTTTTCTTTTTTATTTCCTTTCATAGCATTTCAAACCACTAGATGCACCAGAAGAAATGGAAGTAAAGTACCTCCAAAGTGCAGTTGCTACTCTATCTGCAAAGTTTGCTTCAAGTTGTAATTTTAATGTTTGTGGTGGGTTGATGTTGGCTGGCTGCCAGACACCCACCCAGATACTCTCTCACTCACCCTCCTCAACAGGATAGGGGGAGAAAATAACAAAGAAAAGCTTGGGGAATGAGAAAAAAACAGGGACATCCCTTACCAATTCCCATCAGGTACAGAACAGACTCAGCTTGACAAATATTAATTTAATTTATTGCCAATTAAAAATAGAGTAGGATGGTGAGAAACAGACAAGAACTAAAACACCTTCCACTGCATCCCCCACCCCTTTTCCCAGGCTCAGCTTCACTCCTTCATCCTCGACTCCTTTACCTCTGCCACCCAAACAAGCAGAAGCAGGAGGGTGGCGAACTGGGGGGCTGCGGTCAGCCCATAACAGCTCCTCTCTGCCGTTCCTCCCTCCTCACACCTCTCCCTACTCCAGCCTGGGGCCTTCCCACGGGCTGCAGGGAAACACCCGCCCCACCGGGGTCTCTCCCGGGGCCGCAGAGGCATCTCTGCCGGGGCGCCCGGAGCGCCCCCTCCCCTCCTCCTGCTCTCCCCTCGGGGCTCGCAGGGCTGTTTCTCACCCCGTTCCCCTCAGCCCTGGCTGCCGGGCAGCGTTTTGCTCTTTCTGACACAGGCTTCCCCCTAAGATATTTATACATATTGATGAGATCCCCCCCAAGTCTTCCCTTCTCCAGGCTAAAAAGTTCCATCCTTTCCAGCCGCTCCTCAGATGACAGATGCTCCAAACCCTTAATCATCTTCGTGGACCTTCCCTGGACTCGCTTGAGCATGACCATGTCTTTCTTGCACTGAGGAACTCAGAACTGGACACACCACTGGTCTTACCAGTGCTGAACAGAGAGGAAGGATCACCTACCTCCATCTGCTTGTGACACTGCTCTTCCTAATGCAGCTCAGGATGCTGTTGGCCGCCTTTAATGCAAGGACACATTTTTAGCACATGGTCACGTTGGTGTCCACTGTGACCTCAAGTCCTTCTTTTCAGAGCTGCTTTCCAGCCATAGGGTTATTCCTCCTTGGTGTAGGAATTTGCATTTGCCTTTGCTGAACTTGATAAGGCTCCTGTCTGCCCATTTCTTCAGCCTGTCAATGTCCTTCTGAATAGCAGCATAACCATGTGGCATTATCAACCAGTCCTCCCCGTACTGTATTGTCTGCAGACTTGCTGAGAGTGGACTATCCCATCGTCCTGGTTGTTAATGAAGATGTTAAACAGTATTGTCCCCAATAGCAACCCCTGGAGCACATTACTAATGACTAGCCACCAGCTGGACTTTGTGCCACTGCTTACAACTGTTTGAGGCTAGCAGTTGAGCCAGGTTTCATTCCAACCTCAAACAGTTGTGAGCAGAGGCACAAGTTTTTGCCCATGTGACTGTGAAACCAAAATTAATTCAACCTGTAGTTACATCAGTTAAATAAAAGTTATTATGGTGATCTTATATACAAAGTACCCCCTTACTGCAAATCTCAAGGCATTGAAGCAGTTCATAAAAACACAATTAAAGCAGAGTAAATGCATAATAAAAAAAAAATCTACTTCATTAAAAAAAATCTACTTCATTCAAATTTCAAGAGTTTACTTACATTTTTATATACAATATGTAATACGTAATATATAATATAACATTTAATTTATTATATAATACAATATATATTTTTTTAAAAAACCCCTCCAGTGTAAATGACAATGTGAAGACTGATGAACAGGATATAAAAAGTCACAAACAAAATCACTATGGCTTGGGCCTGTCACCTGCATGAAGTATTCAATCAATTATAGGATTGCATTCTATTTCTATTCTGAAGAGCTTTCACCTGCGCTGCTACTGAGTAACTTGAAATTGCATGAGTAAATCTGCCAGTGTGATACACAGACCACAGTAGAGCATCCACACCAGGATGAACTCTGGTTCTTCTTTAGGAGCCCAATCCAAAATCCAGTATAATGAGCAGAAAGATTCCTGAAGTTTTTGGATTAGACTCCTTTGAGGTACCTGGCCTCTGATATGTGATGTCATGTTTGTGGTGACAGAGGAGAAATTAGTTTTTTCCTGTGAACTTTTTTTTCACTGTAAGTGGCACAACACAGTATTTTTCATTTGGGGCAGGGATCAACTTCAGCAGTTTTATTATTACAGTGTACTCAATTTTTTCCATAGAACTCCAACACCTTTACAGTAAAAGAAAATTACATTTCCCACAACTAGTTAGAGTTGTGTGAAACTCAGCACTTTCTATTCAGACACTACTGCCGAATCTTTTATATAGTTAAACACACAACCATGAGATTTTTTTAGTATTTTAAGTTCCTGGTTTAATGTAAATTTTTTTTAAAAAAAAAACAACCTAAAAAAAGGCCTATGAATTTCCCATTATTTTATCCCTAAACTATAAATCAGTTTTTTAGGCATATTTTTAGTTAAATCTACCCCACATTTGAGATTAATAATTAAAATTTTGCAGAGTTTTTCTGCTGGGCTTGTTCTTCAACTGATTGTGGAACAATACTGCTTTGGCATTTCTGTACCTAATTTTCCAGGAGCAAGAAACTCCACAGGCCTTACTGGTAGTACACTAGATCATTTTAGTGCAAGTAGAATTTCAGTAGATGTTGAATGTTAAGCTACTTAATATAGAAATAGCCATTTATTATATGCACATTTAGCACCTAGTGGAATGTGGTCATCTGTAAAAGTGTCTCAGTCACAGTCAGTAGATTTTGTCAACGATCCTTTGGGTTTGGAAGTCTACACACACAAAAAAAAAAAAAAAAGAAAAAACGAGTAAAAAGAACAAGAGGTAATAGAATTGGAAACAAAATTGTAAGTGATATTGAAATGTGAAACAAAAACAAATTTAAAAAACAATGTTACTATTATTTTAAGCAATTATTATTATGTTCTTGCATAAGGGTACCTGTGCTGGTTTGGCTGGGATAGAGTTAATTTTCTTCATAGTAGCTAGTACGGGGCTGTGTTTTGGACTTGTGCTGAAAACAGTGTTGTTAATCCAGGGATGTTTTTATTATTGCTGAGCAGTGCTTACACAGAGTTGAGGCCTTTTCTGCTTCTCACACCACCCCACCAGCGAGTAGGCTGGGGGTGCACAAGAAGTGGGGAGGGGACACAGCTGGGACAGCTGACCCCAACTGACCAAAGGGATATCCCATACCATATGATGTCATGCTCAGCATATAAAGCTGTGGGAAGAAGAAGGAAGGGAGGGACATTCAGAGTTGTGGCATTTTGTCTTCCCAAGTAACTGTTATGTGTGACGGAGCCCTGCTTTCCTGGAGATGGCTGAACACCTGCCTGTCAATGGAAGTAGTGATTGAATTCCTTGATTTGCTTTGCTTGTGTGCGTGGCTTTTGCTTTACCCATTAAACTGTCTTTATCTCAACCCACGAGTTTTCTCACTTTTACTCTTCCTATTCTTTCCCCCATCCCACTGGGGAGGAGTGAGTGAGTGGCTGTGTGGGGCTTAGTTGCTGGCTGCGGTTAAACCATGCCAGTACCTCACATGTTTATCAATTTGAAACAGGTAAATACGGTTTGATTCTCAGACTGAGAGTTTTGAAAGAACTTGGGACAGGTATCTAATTCCCCTTAAATTCAGTAAAGTTTGATGGCTTCATTTTTACATATTGTAGGTAACTCTGGTAATCCACACCTTGAGGCCTATACAATACAAGCTAAAATAACCTCTCTTTCCTGATGTGCCAACCAGCTATGCTTGCTGAGCATAATGGGAATAAACCACCATTCTCTCAAACCTCTTCCTCTGTCATTTTCATGCACAATTTCTGTAACAGACACATCATGCTATGAGGTAAATACTCCTAAGCCATAACACAAGCATTATCTTTTCTTCTTAAACAACAGCGCAGACCGAGGAGCAACACAAAGACGTATAAAAAAGATGAATTCTGATTTTGTTTGTGTGGCTTCTTCAATTTATGCTTGCATTCTTGTTGGTATAATGGGCTTCTGAGCCTCTATCGGAACCTCTATTAAGTGGTTTTTAAAAATTAGAAAATGTCAAAAAAGAGGTAGGTACTTCTTTTCATAGAATTATTCTCTAGAACTGATTTCCAAAAACCACTGCACACAACACCTTGTAGGTGTGTTCTGGTATTTATGTAGGGAATAAAGAAGATTTATGTCACTTGCATGAAACAGATTGTTAGCTGGGCTTCTGAGAAGGGATACAAGTTTAAACTAAACTGTTTTGAACAAAATGGGATGCAGAATGACAAATTGTTCTGAGGTTTATTTGAGATTTACTTTCATTTTCCTGTTAGACAGTCATTCATTCTATTAAATATTCTGCAGTTTCATCTCTCTTCCCCAGTTTTTTGTTGTGGGCTTTTTTTCTGGGGTTTAGGTTTTTTGTGTGTTTGGTTTTTACCTTCTTTGACTTTTCTCAATTTATCTGCCAGCAAACATTCTTTTTTTGGCTATCACTGTTTTCTTCTAACTGTTTCTACTATTCCTAATGGATATTTCTGTCTCCTCTTCCTTCAGGTTTCTGCATTCTTAATCTACTGTCTAGTATTTTCTTTTTGAAATCCTGTCATCATTTTTCTGTTGCTCTTATTTACTCTCTTTTACTTTTAAATATTGCTACTTTCTTTCTTTTTCAAGATGTTTTCTCCAGTGTTTTCTTCTTGAAAACTTTTTCTTCAAGATAATATTGAAATAGATTTGTTGCATCTGTGTGGTTGTGACAAACTTTATCTTTTCTACTATTTGATGTATCTCAGTATTCAGAAAAGTAAGATAATTAAGCAGAAAAGACACAGATATGATGGAAAGAAGTAGGAAATTTTCTTACTGTAATATTTATTTACTGTAAGGAATAATTATCTTCCTATAACAAATGCTATAGGAATACACATGCAGTGACTAATTTTTAAATGTGTATTGAATTTTCTTATTTCCTCTCCCCCTTCTCTTTTTTCTTGATGAAAACTATACTATTTTTTCAACACATTTTCCTATGACAATTATTATTTTCTGCAATTTTTTAAAAAGTTGGATTCTTAGAAGATATTTTGGCAAGCCATATTCTTTAAAATAACTTCTAGATTCCTACTATGTCCACATGGCTGTTGTATACTGTGCTGCTTTTTTGACCTGCGCAGGAGCACTTCATGTTTTATTACAGGGATTACACCAAAGGAAAACCTACCTAAATCATGTGGGTTTATATTCTACTGATGGAAGGTATTTAAACATAACAAACCTGTCACTTACTAGTTCACTATCCCTGCTTTTTTCTTAAACTTTCACCTAGGAAAGATTTAACTTTTAACTTTCTGGATATTGCTGAGTTTGTAGAATAAAAATTTGAGCTCCGCAACAACCTTCTATGGAAACATAAGAAAGAATACCATCAGGTACAACCAAACAACAGACTCTTCCTCAGAAACTGAGATCCACAGGATCAGAGCAATATATTTGTTGTACATAGCACACCATTCTTTACATCAAATGCTCAGTTATTTACAGGGAGAATAATTATTACCTGTTTTACTTTCACTGGTAGGAAAAATGAAGATCAAGGGTCTATATTTTGACCCTTTGACGTAACTTTGTAAAGTGCAAGACGTCTAGTAATTAACTTAGTTATGACTCGGGTGCAGAAGGTAGATTTAGATTAGTTATTAGGAAGAAATTCTTTACTCTGAGGATGGTGAGACACCAGAACAGGTTGCCCAGAGAAGTTGTGGATGTCCGCTCCCCGGAAGTGTTCAAGCCCAGGTTGGGTGGGGCTTTGAGCAACCTGTTCTGTGGAAGGTGTCCCTTCCAATGGCAGAGGGGTTGGAACTAGATGATTTTTAAGGTCCCTTCCAACTGAAACCATTCTATGATTCTATGAATTTAATTGGGAATTAATTCTCCAACTTAGCCATTTCTGAAAAATCTCAGAAGGTGTTTATATTCATATTTTGGCATCTAAATATCTTTGCAAAGGCAGTGCTCAGACACATGCATAGAAGTTTATGCTCAAATTTATTTACACCTTTGTAATTAATGTGTATTTAAATGCTTTGCTGAATATCGATTTTAGTGTGTACTAAACTGCTTTGTTGAACTGAGGTTGACTTGAAGCATTTTAGTTATATGCTAAATTGAGTGGGCTTATTCATTTCACTTCTGCACTTAAAATGGTGTAAAAATGCAGCTGCTACCTATATGTATGTCCAGAGTAATTTCATTTGTTTTGCTACTGATATCAGCAAGCAAATAACAAACACCACTGTGATTTGTACGTAGAGTATTTTTCACCCTGATTTCATTGTGAACATGCCTAGGACCAAAGTAATCAAACTCCTACTAAAACTGTTTCAGAGAAGCATTGGAAAATATTGCGTTGGAAGTAAAACATTCCCATCTCAGTGAAACTTCCATTTCTCAGTCTCTCAAATATATGAGTTATCTCACGTTAAAGTAGTGTATCTGCATTGATATGAGTTTGAGTCTAAGTATCTACTGTCTATCTTTCTTTTTTTTTTCACAGTTCAACAATTGTCTTTTCTTGGCATAGCCTACGCTGTGCATTTTTTGTATACTTATCAAATAATCTTTTCTAAATTATTAGTTGATTGTAAGTGTTTTACAATTACCTTTGTAACAAAAGATGTCTTTATTATTCTGCATTAACATTGTCAGTAGCAGAAACGCTAAAGTTTGTATTATTATATATCACTTGCATCCCAGAATCATAATTATGGTATAACGTAGAAGGCTTGCCACATAGGTGGTCAGGTAATAAAAGCACTTTTGTCTGCAGTACAAAATCTTAATTCTGCTCTGTATTTCAAAGAAAAATAATTCAGAAGCTTCATGTTCTTACTGGCTTTTCTGAATAAATGTTAGTCGTGCTGTACTTAAGGCAATGAGTTATTTTCTTGAAAGGCAGTATCTGTCTCTTTGATCAGGATAATAAATAACAGATAATAAACACACTGTTTAGTATCTCTACAGTGCTTGATATACATGCCACTGAGGTTTATAACAACAAATAGAAAAAAAAAACAACACAAAAAACCCCTCAAACCTCCCAAAGCATAATAGTAGTAATAATGTTGTTCTTCATGTGGCATTTCTTTCTAAAGATTTCCAAACCACTGTGTGAACTTTGCCAATAACACTGGCATGAGGACTGGAACAACCACATCTGGTTTGCTGGAATCTAAGTATGCTAGTGAATAACATCTCTAATATTAATCTACCCTTTATGTAGCACAGCAGCAGCGGCTTAGGCACTTTTTGTTTGTGGAAGGATGTGGGAAACACTTCTAATATTTTTTCTGTGTTCAAATGCTGTTTCTTGCCACTAAGAAAGCTTTTAACATTTCTAACTACCAGCTCCTCTAACCTGAGGTCAGAACAGTAAGTTCATCTTTGAGATGGAATGTATCGAGCTCTGCCTAGGGATGGATGAAGAACAAGTCGAGAGCTTATGGGTAAGAATTAAGGGGCAGGCTAATATGGGTGACACTGTTGTGGGTGTTTACTACAGGCCACCTGATCAGGAAGAGGAAGTAGATGAGGCCTTCTACAGACAGCTATGGGTCTCGATGGGATGCACCCACGAGTGCTGAGGGAGCTGGCAGATATTATTGCCAAGACACTCTCCATCATCTTTGAAAGGTCATGGAGAACAGGAGAGGTGCCTGAGGACTGGAGGAAAGCCAATGTCACTCCAGTCTTCAAAAAGGGCAAGAAGTAAGACCCAGGCAACTACAGGCCGGTCAGCCTCACCTCCGTCCCTGGAAAGGTGATGGAACAGATCATCCTGGATGCCATCTCTAAGCATGTGAAGGAAAAGAAGGTTATCAGGACTAGTCAACATGTATTCACCGAGGGGAAATCATGCTTGACCAATCTGATAGCCTTCTATGATGATGTGACTGGCTAGGTAGATGAGGAGAGAGCAGTGGATGTTGTCTACCTTGACTTCAGCAAGGCTTTTGACACTGTCTCCCATAACATCCTCATAGGAAAGATCATGAAGTGTGGGTTAGACGAGCGGACAGTGAGGTGGATTGAGAACTGGCTGAATGGCAGAGCTCAGAGAGTTGTGATCAGTGGCACAGAGTCTGGTTGGAGGCCTGTAGCTAATGGTGTTCCCCAGGGGTCAGTACTGTGTCCAGTCTTGTTTAAATTATTCATCAATGACCTGGATGAAGTGACAGAGTGTACCCTCAGCAAGTTTGCTGATGACACAAAACTGGGAGGAGTGGCCAATACACCAGAAGGCTGTGCTGCCATTCATCAAGACCTGGACAGGCTAGAGAGCTGGGCGGAGAGGAACCCAATGAAATTCAACAAAGGCAAGTGTAGGGTCCTGCACCTAGGGAGGAATAACCCCACGAACCAGTACAGTCTGGGGGCTGACCTGCTGGAAAGCAGCTCTGTGGAGAAAGACCTGACAGTTCTGGTGGACAAGTTCACCATGAGCCAGCAATGTGCCCTTGTGGCCAAGAAGGCCAATGGTATCCTGGGGTGCATTAGGAAGAGTGTGGCCAGCAGGTCAAGGGAAGTTATCCTCCCCCTCCACACTGCCCTAGTGAGGCCACACCTGGAGTACTGTGTGCAGTTCTGGGCCCCTCAGTTCAAGAAAGACAAGGAACTACTGGAGAAGGTCCAGTGGAGGGCTACAAAGAAAAGCCCAACCATTCTGTGATTCTGTGATTCTGTGAGATATGGTGAAACTTATTATCCTGGTTTGGCCCAAAGCAGGCCAATTTTACTTTCAGTGATTTTTACTTTCAGCTAAGTCCCTTCTAAGTAACTGCACTTTCTGAAACTAACTGCATGTTTTGCAGACAGCGTCTGCTTCCAGGACTGATAACGCTCGAAGTTTGTAGTTATCACTGAGGCAACGGTAGGGATGTTATCCAGAAAGGCTCTTGCTGTACTTAGAGAAACCAAGGTCACTGCTAAATTCCTCATTACGAGTCACGAGCCAAAGGGGGGTTGCACTTGCATGGAGGAGCGGACAGGGCAGGTGACCCAAAACTGACCAACGAAGGTATTCCATCCCATGCACGTCATTCTCAGTATAAAGCGGGGGGATCACGAGAGTCTCACCCCCTTCTGTTATGGCTGGTGTCCAAGGAGGACTCTGTCTGTTTTCCTGCTGCTCCCAATCCCAATCCGTGCATCCCCGAATCCAGCTCTTGACCATCACTAGGCCCAGCCTGGGCCTTCCTGGAGCCTGCCCTGCAGTGCCAGTGGCGACGTGACCAACAACAAGGGAACTCTATCTTGGTTTTGTATATATATTTGTATATATTTCATTATTTCCATTATTATTATTATACTCTTTTTCATTATTATAGTTCATTAAAACTGTTTTAACTTTCCAACCCGTAAGTCTCTCTCCCTTTTCCCTTTCCCTTCCCCTTCTTGGGGCGGGAAGGAGGGTTAATAGAGAGCATCTGCCACCAGTTTAATAGGTGACCCAGCCTTAAACCGTGACACTTATTTAAAGTGCAGTACAAATCAGGCCTACTCACATTATAAATGAATTGCAAAATCAGTCTGTGTGTGTTACAGAAGCCCATGGCAGCACTTCGTAAAATCCCTGCAAAATACTGTGTGCTTCAATACATCTCTAGCACAGCTCCACACTTCCACTCTACAGCTGGCCTGTACACTTCTGCAGGGTTTCTAGAACTTGCAAATATTCATGCTGCTTCCTTCCCAAAGCCCTGAGCTAGGGAAATCAAATAGAAACAGTTAGCTTAAAAGTTATCTGAACTGAAGATACAGAGAACTCTTCCGAGCAACCAGGCTCATATATGTTTCACAGCCACATCCTGGACTTATGTCAGGGTAAACCAGAGGACAACATCAGACTACCCCTATGTAGGTAGATTAGGGTACGGCGACCGGAAAATCTCGGGCTGTAACGGAAGGTGGGCGTGGCGAAAGGAGCAGGATGTGTCATTATCGTGCAAGTTCGTACGGGACAAGACGACTATATAAGGCTGTTGCGCAGTTAAATAAACGCCATTTGTTGCATCCTCACATTGGTGTCAGTGCTCAATGGCCCTGCGGTGCAAATAGCCTCAGGCCAGCCAGCAACCGAACGGAGCTTGCTGCAGACAAGCGGCAACAAATGGTGACCCCGACGTGATTGCTGGACTGGTGGACCGCAGGCGGTCGGAGTGGGTTCGCGAGCCATGGAAACCTTGATAAAGGTGATTTTGTTACTGGGCGGGGAATTTAAGATTTCTGTGAAATCGAAAGACGTAGCCCAGTGTCTGGACCGTCTCGTTATTGAGGGGGCGGTGGCAGGACCGGCTGATTGCTTACAGTCGAATACCTGGGAGCGGTGCTCGATGCAGCTCACTGAGCGAGCTACGGCAGCGGGTTCTGCCAAAGAATTAAAAACATGGGGGGTTATCTTGTGGCTGCTACGGACTGCGCGGGAGGACTGTACGACATGGGATGCGGCTCGGATGTGTTTACATGGGGTCTACCCTGACCAAGACAGAAGTGGCAGTGGTGAAACTCCTCCAACATATACTCTCTGAGATGAATTAAATATGACGAAGCTGCGTTAAAGCAGTTACTGTTTTGGGCAAAAGATAAAGGACATTTTACAACCTTTAATGATGTCTTTGAAGTGCCTTTATGGGAGAAGATTGGTGACTCTCTCTGGAATGCGGTGTCAAGTGGTGATAAGGAAGCCTTTAAATTGTCTGCTACATGGAGGCTGGTTAGTGAAGCGTTAAAAGGAATAAAAGCAGAGAGAGAAGTCACACATACAGCTTTTATGGCTTTAGGACCACAGGCGCCTACTACCCCCTCACTGTTTGCTGGACCAACACCTCCCACGGCCCCGGTGGCTGTACCAGTGGCAGCTCCTTTATTACCGTGGGTACGGACAGCTCCGAAAAAAGCTGAGGAGCGGGGAGCGAGAAAAATAGATACAGATCCATCAGAACAGGTAGTGCGCCCTAAAACACGAACTCGATTTGGACTAATTGATTCAGACGCAAAACAGGAGACTTGGCCGAAACCCCCTCCGAAACCCCCTCCCTCTCATTGATCTCTCTACGGATGAGGCTGAGCAGGAGGACAAGAAGGAGGGTAAACATGCTTTGTACCCACCTTTACCGGATTCGCCATTTACGGAGTCAGCAGTACCAGAGTCACAAGGACTTAAAGGACTGTTACCATCACGAAATGGACACGAACCTGACATGACAGAGCTTGGTAGACGACTGGAAGAATTAAAGACGGAATTGCAGCAGCATCGTTCAGCCAACGCCTCGGGACACGTGACTATGTCTCCCCCAAAACCCCCCTCTGTGTTCGGGACAAGTATTAAGGCCACCTCAACCTCCTTTACAACTCCCTACTCCACCTTTAGATCAGGGCGGGGGGGGAGGTTTGCATCCATCTGGTAATGTGGGAGGTGAGGGAGAGGGTCAGTGTCCGCCCGCGTATACAGGGGAAGGGGGGGGAGGTGAGGGAGGAGTGAAATGGAAAGGAGTTATTCGAGATGCGTTATTAGAAGGAGTTATAATTCCACAAGCATATCCGGTGATTGTGGGTGCGGGTCCTGAGGGAAGAAATATTTGGCAACTGTTAGATTGGAAAATTGTAAAAGAAGCATTACCACTATAGTTAGCGAAAGACAACACAGGTGAGGACTGCAGAAAAGTTGTTGCAGGGATGGCAAATAGTAATGCCACCTTAACTGAGCTAATGGATGCTTGTGCGAAAGTAGGAACCACCACATTTCAGATGGAGCATTTAGCAAAAACTTTTGTGGCGGCAATTAAGGTAGTTCATCGTTGTTATACATGCGAACAGGAAGGTCACTTTAAGAAAAACTGCCTTAAGAAGTTGAAGCTGAGTGGGAGAGATAACTCTGTTTTGATGTGTCATTGCTGTGGGAAGCTAGGGCATCTTGTGAAGCTGTGCAGGTCTCAGTATAATGCTCAAGGTCAGCTGATAACAACCAGCTGCAGAATACAGGGAAACTGGAGAAAGAACGCGGAGGGGGGAACTGTATGCTGACACAAATTAATCTTCCCAACCAGTTCCAGGCCTATGCAGTTAACTCGCAGCCCAAACCTCAGGGAGCGCAGGACTGGTGTTTCCACACGGGGTTAACCTGTGCGGCTGCCAAGACTTGGACCTGTGGCAAACAGGGATAATGCTAATGCTGATTGTCAAAAGATCATTGAAGCTTTACCTGAAAAAACAGATTTGAATGCTATGATAAAGGCATGTGCAAAAGTGGGTACTGTGGAACATAAGGCTCAAGTTATGGCTGCAGCCGTACTTGGGGCTTACGTGGTCACAATTGCAGTCTCTATTCCAATTGTTAGCAGGGGACACAACTTTAACAGCACCACGACACACTACTTCAGAGGTACAGCAACTGATTACAGAAATACAAAGCAGGCTACATTCCAAATTTGTACATCGTATTGATTTGAATCAGGAATTACAAATTATCACTTTGTTTGATAGGCAAATTCTGTATGCAATAATTGGTCAATGGAATTCAGAATGATCAGATTCGTTACAGAGCTATTGGCACAGATTATTCATCAAAGGACGGATGCGATGTCGGGAGCTTGTGGCCAGAGATCCTGCATCACTAACCGTTCCTATTGCAGCTCAATATTTTGAGTGGTGTATGGCTAATAGCTTTGCTTTGCAAACAGCTATGGAGAATTTCTCGGGACAGGTTGTTTACCACTTGCCCTCCCATCCTGTTATAAAATTGAGTGCGGAACTTCCAATTGCCCCAGGAGTGTTGTGCGCAGACACTCCTGTGGATGGAACTACCATTTTTACAGATGGATCTGGGAACACAGGCAAGGCGGGCCTTGTCTGGTATTCTGATGGCAAGTGGGAATCTATGGTAGTACAACAAAAGGGTTCACCTCAGGTGGTAGAATTACGAGCTGTATTAAAAATATTTCAGAATTTTCCCATTCCCTTTAATTTGATTACTGATTCAGCATATATAGCTGGCATTATAAAGCAATTGGATAGATCTGTTATAGAGCATATATGTAATCAGTGTGTTTTTGAATTGCTGCGAGCTCTGTGGCAAGAAATTCAAATCCGAACTGCATTGTTTTATGTTTTACATGTAAGAAATTATACTAATTTGCCTGGGTTTATTGCAGAAGACAATGCTCGAGTGGACTCTTTGGTTTTTCATCCTAAAACAACACTTTATACCAGAGTGGAAGCAATAGCACAATTGCTTATCAAAGTACATAAAAGGATTACAGACATTACCGAACTAGACTCAGATGCTATCTATTTACCTATCAGAAAGGAATATCTACAGTGGTTAACAAATCAGTCAACTCTTTTTCAAATGGCCTTACAGAACTTTACTGGACAATTGTTAACACATTTGCCAAGAGATAAAAAGCTACAGTTTATTTGAAAACAGGATTGGGAAGAAAAACCTATCAGATCAGAGATACCTGTGACTGGACTAACTGTTTTTACTGATGCAGGAAAGCGATCACATTCAGCAGTTATTACCTGACAAGAGGATGGACAATGGAAACATTGTAAATTCTCAGGACAAACTGAGGACTCATTGCAGACACTTGAATTTTTTGCGATATATCAGGTTTTTGTGAAATGGAAGGATTTACCTGTCAATATTGTAACAGACTCTCTTTATGCAGCAGGCATTGTAAATCGAATTGAAAAAGCTTTTATACGACCAATAAGAAATATGCGACTTTACACCATTTTGCTACAGTTGCATCAAGCAATAAACCTCAGAGAGATACCTTATTTTGTCACCCTCATTCGTAGTCATCAGTTTGATCAAGGTTTGAGCATTGGAAATAATAAAGCAGACACACTTGTGTCCTATACGCAAATATCACCAAATTTATTTGAACAAGTACACCTATCCCATCAATTCTTTCATCAATCAGCGAAAATGTTAGCGAAACAATTTCACCTCACCATGGCACAAGCACGTGAATTAGTTAGTGTTTGTCCTAGTTGTCAGGAAATTGGCATGGGAATTGGAATAGGGGTAAATCCTCGAGGACTGAGAGCGTTGCAACTGTGGCAAATGGACGTTACTCACATTGCAGAATTTGGAAGGCTCAAATATGTTCATGTATCTGTTGATATGTTTTCACATATAATATGGGCAACAGCACAAACTGGGGAAACAGGTCGTCATGTCAAATGACATTTACTTGCTTGCTTTACAAGTCTTGGGGTTCCACAACAAGTTAAGACTGATAATGGACCAGCATACTGTTCATAAATTTTTCGTCAATTTTGTCAACTATGGGGTATTACACATGTCACTGGGATTCCTCATTCGCCTACGGGTCAGGCGATTGTGGAATGTGCTCATAGTACATTGAAACAGCTTCTGCAAAAACAAAAAGGGGGAGAGGAAACTGAACCTTCTGAGAGACTTGCAAAAGCTGTTTATGTACTTAACCATTTAACTTTAGCAGGAGATAAGGAGCGACCCCCAATTGTAATACATTGGGAGGCAGTTCAACAGGGAGCAAGCTATGTGCAAAACAAAGGCAAAGTGTGGTATAGGGAACCAGGTACTAACGAGTGGTTGGGACCAGGTGAACTATTACTAATGGGTCGAGGTTATGCTTCTGTCTCTACAGGCGCAGGAGTACGGTGGATTGTTTCTAAAAGGATGATTAGCCACATTATTAGAGGGAATAGTTTATATAGTTGTGATTATAATTATCATAGGGATCTGCATGGGTTGTGTTGAGGCAATCATTGAGAATAGTATATGGAAGTAGTGAGATAATAAATCTAACTACTTCCAAAGGGGGAAATTGATACCGGATGGTTTAGCAATGGTTTAGCAAGAGTAGGCCTCAGAGTAGGCTCTAAAAGGCCTGATCTGTGTTACCTTTAAACAGAATCAGCTTTCCTGTCAGTAATTTTCCTTTCAGCTAGAATAACAGAGAATAACAGTATGTTCTGAAATAAACTGCATGTTTTGTAGATAGAGTCTGCTTATGGGAATGTTTATAATAGGCATTATCCTACTTGTGTTACCCTGTTTGTTTGCATGTTTGCAGAAAACTGTGCAACGAATGGTCAATACAACCTTTGTGGCTCAACAACAGAGAGCAGGATTTATGGGTAACCAAGGCTTGGATTCTCTGACTGGGCTCTGCGAGACACAGGGAACCAGGTTTAAGTAAGAAACAAAAACACAGAATTAAGATTCTTGGGGAGGGGGAAGGATTCCCAGACGTAATTCCTGTCAACTACCAATCTCACATTTTACATCACCCTCTTTATTCTTTAAATCATTTTGCCCGGGGAGACCAAGAGCGTGCCCCAGTTGAGCGACATTGGGGTCCAGAGGTGCCAGAAGTGGGCCCCCCAGTCAAGGTTCGGTTCCCTGGGGCAGCGGAGTGGGAAACAGGTTGGGAGCTGCTACATCACGGGAGGGGGTATGCCGCCATCAAACGGGATGATGTTATACAGTGGGTCCCTACACGCTGTTTGCACCCTGATTTAAAACAAAATCCTAACCCGAAGTAATATGTACACTGTCCGAGCTTTATGTTTTGCAGGAGTACCTGTGGGGGAAGCCGAAACAGCACCAGCCTCGACCTTCAGACGTGAGGAGTCATGACAGTACAGAGAGTCTGGTAAAGCGGCGGGGCGCCAAGAAAGATGAGGAACGGTGGCCGTTGCTGAGTGAAACAAAAGCTTTAAACAATGCGCTCATGATTAGCTTGCTTTTACTTTGCATCTCAGGAGTTGCAGGGGAATCTTACTGGAGAACCTGGGCTCGGGATGTTGTATCCGCCAGCTACGCTTACGCTTTGACGCAAGGCTCCAGAATCAGCGATACGCTTTACTTCGCATGACTTGAAGCATGGGGAAGGGGAAATGTAGGTAGATTAGGGTACGGCGACCGGAAAATCTCGGGCTGTAACGGAAGGTGGGCGTGGTGAAAGGAGCAGGATGTGTCATTACCGTGCGAGTTCGTACGGGACAAGACGACTATATAAGGCTGTTGCGCAGTTAAATAAACGCCATTTGTTGCATCCTCACATTGGTGTCAGTGCTCAATGGCCCTGCGGTGCGGATAGCCTCAGGCCAGCCAGCAACCGAACGGAGCTTGCTGCAGACAAGCGGCAACACCCCTATTTCTTCTCTCCTTGTTTGCCATCACTTCTTTGAGATGTAAATCCACGTGTGCTTGTCAGCAGGTGGATTCATTTCCGCAGAACTAGAGTCTTGTCCAGCAGTGGGACTGGGAGAACAAACCCACTTTTTGATTTTCAGTGAGTAGAAAGACCGAAAAATTATCACTGTCTGCAGTTTTGATCCCAAAGCATCATCCTCTATTATATGAGAAGAGTAACTTTAGTACCCATTAACAATACTTGCGTGTGGATTATTTGAAGAACACAACAGATACTTAACTAGCACTTTAAATATCAATGCTATATTAAAACTTCGTGTCCCATTTCCTTTACTTTTGAGGCAGGAGTGTTTGTAAGTGAAGGATTTGTGTTTTGCTATGGTTCACTCACTGAATTTTGATTATGGACAGTACTATTTAATTTATGCATAAAACATGCCATATTTGATATGAGACTCCCAGTGGGCTTTCTGTTTATTGTATAGTATTTGATTAATTACAAGACAGCTGTAGAAAACTCTAAAATAGTTTGGAATAAAGACTTTTGTTTTAATGAAGGACTAGGCAATGTGTTTAACTTGGACTTCTGTATTGTGTGTGCCTCTGTGTTTTCTAAGATTTTTGCTAAATGGCCGTGGTAAATGGAACAGAAATTAGAAGTGAGGATGAAATACCAACACAAAAATGTTCTACTATAACCACCCCCAACTCCATTCAGCTGTGGATAAGTGTCTTTATTTTACGTTCTGGAAATATATCTTGAGTTTTTATGAATTTTCATGAAAATATGCTCTTTACAGAAAACCACTGGGAGAAGCCACAAACACTGAGGTTTCAGACATGGGCTTAAACTCATCACAAACCTGTTCTGCCCTACAAAGAATGGTCCTGCACCCTTTCTCCCTGATCTCTACCTCTCTTCCTTTCTCTAGCGATAGTGAGTGTAGCTGCTTAGTCATAAACCAAATCTGAGCAGAAACAGCAGTAGTAGTAGTATATTTATTTTTTTAAGGGGAAGGTAGTGAATCTTTCAGCAGCAGCATGGATTTAGGCCAGTTCAAGCTGTTATACTCAGAAATCTTCTTATGGGCAAAAGGGAACATGCTGTATATGTAGAGCTAAGGATTTTAGTGTTTGTCTAATTATTTTTAACACCTTAATAAAAAATACAACAAATTTATTATCATTAGTACAGTTACAATAATTGTAATGCTTGTATAAGTTCAAAGGACTCATACCATGTAACACTGTCATACCAAAAATCTTCCTAGTATCTACCACTTTTTTCTGGTGTTATGCTAACTTCTTTTGGGTCCAAAGGTCTACGGTGTCTGTCTTCCTCAAGCAGAAACGTGGAGCTGATGCAGCAAGTCATCAGCCTTCCAGGCTCTTCAGCAAGAGGAGTTCATTGCTCAGGTGCCAGTCTGGGGTCATTTTTGTACTTTTTGTACCAAAGTCTGTTTTCTGTTCGTTAGTTCCCAGCTAACGTTTGAGAGCTACACTGCAGCCTTCTCCAGCCCGCATTCACAGAACAGACTACTGTTTGTTATACAGTGACTCGCTAAGTTTCTTACATCTCAACCATGTATGATATCCACAGAGTGAAGCTGAAAAAGGTTACGCAGTAGTGCCTTGACCCTTAGATGGTTGTTATTGCAGCTAACACCGGCTCACAGCAGGACAAGCACAGGTAAGTCCCAATACCCTGCACTGTCAGGTTAATATAAAGCCTATGAACTTTTAGCAACAGTAAAAATCATATTTATTTTGCATACAAAGTTGATGTTGAAATCACACCCTAAATCTAAGATAATGTTGAAGATATCCTTAGGGGAAAGCAAAATTTATTCTGAAAGGCCCACATTTGCATACCAGATAATAACTAATTAGGAGAAATACAGCGGTTCATCCTGTCGCAGCTAACCAATAATGTTGCTTTAAATGTTTTTAATCAAAAATGCATAAACCAAGAATTAGCCATTAGTAAACAAATAAAAACACGTCAAAAAATCAGAATACTGTAGTAGAAAACACACTAAATAGAACAAAGAAGCAAATTAAGAAAAAAAATGTTTTGAAGACACTGGATATGTTATTAGAAGTGAGAGAGAATTTTATGTCTTTTATCTGTAGTTGCTAGCAAAGTTAATCTTATTTTAATCAAAAGACTGATTGCTATCTTTGACTCTATACAAGCTTATGTTGGTCTATGCACCTAGTCTCACAGAAGTTAACAGCTTCTACTCAGAGAATTCTTTGCAGGACTTATGACTTAACATCAACCAAGGAGTCGATACCTTATTATTCAAAATAGAAGAATTTTGTGTGTGTATATCTAAAACTACCATGCCAGAAAACTAAGGGAACACTTTTTTGTCTCACACACTAGTTTCTTTTGAGGTCACCAACATCATTGAGCTTCACTGTGAGGCTGGTGCTAAAATTAGACAGAATTGCGTGTTATTACACTCTATCATTCACTCAAGCAATAGGGGTGAAGAAAATTATCTGAGTTAGGTGAGCATTGGGAGAATCAAATGGAAGTGTCAGAGACTGAAATTATTATGTCTTATTAAGTCTCATTACATCAAAAAAACTGGCTGGATGGCCAGGCCCAAAGAGTTGTGGCGAATGGAGTTAAATCCAGTTGGCGGCCGGTCACAAGTGGTGTTCCCCAGGGCTCAGTATTGGGGCCAGATCTCTTTAATATCTTTATCAATGATCTGGACGAGGGGATCAAGTTCACCTTCAGTAAGGTTTGCAGACAACACCAAGTTGGTCAGGAGTGTTGATCTGCTTGAGGGTAGGAAGGTTCTGCAGAAGGATCTGGACAGGCTGAATCGATGAGTTGAGGCCAACTGTACGAGGTTCAACAAGGCTGTGTTGGATCCTGCACTTGGGTCACAACAGCCCCATGCAACACTACAGGCCTGGGGAAGAGTGGCTGGAAAGCTGCCTGGTGGAAAAGGACCTGGTGGTGTTGATCAATAGCCAGGTGAATATGAGCCAGCAGTGTGCTCAGATGGCCAAGAAGGCCAACAACATCCTGGCTTGTATCAGAAATAATGTGGCCAGCAGGACTAGGGAAGTGATGGTCCCCCTGTACTTGGCAGTGGTGAGGCTGCACCTTGAATACTGTGTTCTATTTTGGACCCCTCACTACAAGAAAGACATTGAGGTTCTGGAGAGAGTCCAAAGAAGGGCAATGAAGCAGGTGAAGGGTCTAGAGCACAACTCTCATGAGGAGTGGCTGAGGGAACTGGGGTTGTTTATTCTGGAGAAATGGAGGCTGAGGGGAGACCTTATCACTCTCTGCAACTACCTGAAAGGAGGTTGTAGCAAGGCAGGTGTTGGTCTCTTTTCCCAAGTAACAAGCGATAGAACAAGAAGAAATGGCCTCAAGTTGTGCCATGGGAGGTTTAGGTTGGATATTAGGAAAAATTTCTTCACCGAAAGGGTTGTCAAGCATTGGAACAGGCTGCCCAGGTAAGTGGTTGAGTCACCATACCTGGAGGTATTTAAAAGACATGTAAGTGTAGTGCTTAGGGACATGGTTTAACGGTGGACTTGGCAGTGTTAGGTTAATGGTTGAACTTAATGATCTTAAAGGTCTTTTCCAAACAAATCAATTCTGTAATTCTATGATTCTATAGTTGCCACTGTCTTTATTTATTAGAATGCATAGGTATCTGATTTATTATTTGCTTGCATGCATGATTTATGCAGAAGTCCTACTTTCTGTAGACATTTATTTGTGTTGTCTACCAATATGTTTCATTGTTTACCTGACAGTTTTTTAAGAGTATTGATCTTCAGGTTGATAGCTAAAGTCATTGGTTATTATCCAGTTATCTAGCTAGAGCAACACTTGCACTAAGCATTATGGCAAATGACCAGATGAAACAACCAAAAATCTAATATTCTAAAAGAAAGTTTAATATCTGAAAATCCTCTATTTCAGACAAAGCAACTTTTCAATTTCTAGTAAATGAGGTTGAATGAGGATTGGGTGTGTGGTAGGAGGGTCAGGGGAAAAGTTGAGCGTAAACATTTCATTTGCAGCAACTTCTAAAAGACTTGTCATAACTGTTTCAAACTTCTCCACATTAATAAAATCTATTAATTTAGAATCTATCTCTTCTGAATATGATCTCTACAGATGAAGATTTATGGCATGTAATATATTTTAAATCTATCCTAAAGAAAGCAATCCATCTTTCTAAAAACATGTTTATGTAAAAATTAAAGCTAGGTAAAGAATTTGCCACACTTTTAATAGTCATCTCTGCCCCATTTTACAAAAACAATGTACTTCTATGGACCAAAAAAATCTCAGGGGATTCTCCAAAGTCCGTTTCTAATAAATATATTCGCAAAAGAGAAAAAGAATTCAGACAGCAATCAAGGAACAACTACATATTTATCAACAGAGTAGCTATTGATGAAAATGCAATCTTTGTTTAACCAAGACCTTTAAAATATTTTAAAAAAAAAGACTTTTCAAAACAGTGTGTAGATATTGATGAGACATAAAGTTATCATCAGCTTGTCACCTGCATTTCTCTGACTCAGAAATGCAACTAATTTTGGTTTTAAGTGCTCCCTTTTAAGCAAGGAAGAAGAGGGGGAATTCTGATGTAACAAAGTACAGCTCTGCCAATGTCTCTGCCTAGTTAGAGCACCATGCTTTTTCTAGCTCCTAATAAACTTAACACAGTCAGGGAATCACCATATCATGTCATGGGATCTCCTGAGTGTCGAGCAAATAGGGGCTAAGAGAGGTAATCGCTTTTACATGAACTGCATTTGTAGCCTCCATTCTAGAGGAATCCGAGTTCCAGAAACTCATTCAAGCAGCCATTTGACCCCTTCAGCCATCATATTCAATATTTGAGCACATAGCGTTAACAACTTGGTGTTAATCCGTGCAATTTGTGGTGCTCTTTGACCCTAGATGCTAAATTTATCCCTGCATTCCTTGGAAATTAGCCACGCTTCCGTAAATTAGAAAGCCTTCCCAATGGCCGGGCAGCAGGAGGCAGCAAACGCCCGCAGAGCGGGAGCGGCTCCGCGCTCAGTGCTGCGCAGGCCCAGCCGAGGGCCTTCGCACAGAGTTTTCCAGGAAGCCTCTCTTCAAATCAGGCAGAGGTTTCATGCACGCCCAAGAGGCTCTTCTTGTTGCAACATGACTATTGTGGTTCTTTCCGCTCGGCAGTAGTGAGGGACGCTAGGAGTAGGAAGGTATAGAGATGTTTCCAGATGTAAAATATTCCTTCCATCACGTGGAGGTTTTCTTCCAAATCTCCTGTTCCTTTGTTGAAACAATTCTGGTGTCTTTAGGAAAAGGCTTTAATTCTGTCCTGTCAAAGCCCTTAAGGAAGGGTAGAGATACTTTACAAAAGATGACAGATATCATATATGTGGATGCTTCCTCCTGCTTTGGGACTGCTCTCAGATTTTATTTGTCCCTGTTTTTCTGTCCTGTCTCCATGTTTTCCTGTTTCTTCATCAGTTTGTGCTCCATCCTTTCCTCCCCATCTCTAAAAGGCCAAATCAGAAGAAGAGGCTGGAAGCAGTCACCTGTTAATTACTGTTTAAGGTTCTCTGTCACAGTGGGTCGCTGACATGCTTCCCCTTCATTGTGGGAAGCTGCAGCATAAGAACGCAAAGTGAGGAGCTAAGAGGATGGAAAGTTGCTAGACCTTTAGCTGTCTGTGCACCAGTGGATAAGACCAAATCTCTTCTGATCACCCAAATAAGCTTGTAATCACTTTGGCATGGAACTTAATGGCATGGGTTAAGTCCAAGATGGGACAATTAACAGGTACATACAAGATAAACTTTATTCAGTCTCTATTACCCTAATGCTGTTCTCAGCCTCTAGGTAAAGCAATCAATGAGATATAGTATAAGATAAAGCAGTATGACTATGCACAACAATGCAAAGCCTTTCTTCACTCTGTTGTTATTCTTGGAGATTCTTTCTAGATGATGTGACTATAAAAGCATCACTTTTTCTCCATGAAATAAATAAAAAAAACCAAGTAAGTACTGGCCTGGCAGTATACTGGCAATAAAACTGAATTCAAATCTTGATTTCTTAGGCTGACAGGGTCACTGATTGCCTGTTATCTCCATTCCTAAGATTTTCCTGGCTCAGAAGAGGCTTTAAATTAAGGGTTTTAACTGAAAACATGTGCTGCTCGTTAGCTCTGCTGCTGGCACACCTGTGCTGTTCTGTTTTTAACAGGCCTTTGTTCAGACCAGGCTCCTGGAAATCATTATATTTGCTGTTGTTGTAGTGACTAGAGGATTTCTCTTCTGTTATTGGTATTTCTTTCCTTTAGTTTAAGGAGGCTAGAGGGGACTGGCTTGATAAGCAGAAGAAAAGGTTTGTTAACCTAAAAGGTGGGGAAAATGAATGGTTTGTGACTAGGTTAATGTTCAGGAACAGCTGTTCTTTTAAAATGGGCATCTCCTATGAAAGCTTTGTGAATATTTAATTAGGGGCTGTTCATTTTTTCTTAAATTGCCTGGATTAAAGAAAATTGCTTCATTTTATAGTTCTGAGTATGTCTGTATATTTTAGCTAGGCTTTTTGGCTTGAAATATAGTTCTAATAATTTAGGTTTGCCTATGGTCTGATTGCTTATGCTTTGAAAGTAAGTTGGTATGTTCATCTCTTCTGTCTTCGGTGTTCCAAGTGTAAAGCCTAGATACCTAGGCTGTGTAGTCAATGACAATGTAGTTCTAGATGTTGACTTATCCTCTCCTGAAGAAGATAGTTTGAGTCTGACAGCTCCTGATTATGTACAGTCTAGACAATTAAGTGAGATACCTTATTTACGGACAGTGAGGTCTGATGAACCCAGTGTAAGGCATCTATGTACTAACTACATACTAACTGCAACTGAAGAACTAAAAATAGCTGTAAAAGGAAGGGAGAGAAGCAGCTGGTGAAAGAATCTCACAGGTGACATCTCTGACTTCTGTCTATTCACTGAGGTACCAGTATGCTTGATGTAACTCACATCTCAAACATCCTTTCTTTTAGGAGTATGGGGAGGGGGAAAGGAAGAATATCTTGCTATAAAACTGTCTTTGGCTATTCCTTTTGGGAAATAAAAGGAATCTTTTAGTAACATTAATAGAGGTTTTCTGTGTTAGTTTTGCCTGCCATTCAGCAGCAGTGCTTATTTTCTTCTGAATTATTGTTATTCTGTGTTAACTTCCCCCTTTCCTTCAAGGGGCTGAGAGATAAGGGTGAATACTTCAAATTATTCCAGTTGTTTTCTTCTTCTTGATCATGGCATTTCTTGAATTTTTAAAATTGAGTTTCCTAAAACATTCAGGAAAAAAGCTAGCATCAGCGAAACTTGCTGTCAGGATGGAACTCTCAGGGCTTACAGGGTATGTAGAAGTAGGTGGCTGGTACAGTTTAAGATGGGAATCATAAACTAGTGCTTCCAGTGAGAGGCTATACCATAAGGTCAGATATTTTATTAATCACTTGAGAACCTACAGAGAAAATAACCAAAGAATCAGGCATGATCTGGTGCAATTAATTTGCCATACAGAAAGTCTATTGGAATAATAAAGCTGCTCTTCATGTAATGGTAGAGTAATTACAAGGGCTGGAGACAAGACTGTTTAAAGTAACTGTATGGAGAGACAAGGCACAGTATTCTATAAAGATATGTTTACTTACCTGAAATCAGTTACCCTGAAAAATCTAGTTCTTGGTGTCTGAAGTCTTACACATCTTACTTTTTCTTTTCCTCAGTTCCATGTCTGTAAAATGGGATAAATATTTTTTCATATCGTGAGTTTTTGTAGCCATTATTATTTTTTTTTGTGAAGTACTTGGATGCAAGAATGATGAGAGCTATAGAAAAATCTATTAATGGAATTAATAATTCTGTCTTTATAGCAAAAACTGAGCAGCAGGTAGTAAATAAAGTTTGAGGTCACAAAATGAGTGATGAATTGGAAGCAAAATATTGACTAGTCAACCAGGAAACAATTGCTATCCTTGCAGAGTTTCTGATTTAAGCAGGGATCTTGTGGAAAATAAGTAGTTTGTAATTAAAAATGGAGTCATAACGTACCTACAGAAAGGAACTAAATAAGTATTAAAAGCTGTCTAGTGTTTTCTGAACACTTCTCTTTGTGATCCTATGCCTTATATGGAAAACATGTGAGATTAGATATAATAATTGATTACTGTATTTCAGTAATGTGCTGCAGTGAGAAAATAAAATCTTTAAAAAAAATGTTAAATCCTCTGGGGAGAGAGGGGAAAGACAGGTATCGCACGTGGCTTGAAGTACAGATCTGTTTACATAAAGCAAATAATTTTTGTGAAGATTACCCTCATCGCTGCAGTTCCATGTTGCCCTGCTGCATAGCTCTTGGATCTGAATGCAGCCAGAAAAGCATAGTTTGACAGAGGCGAACAATGCTGTGACAACAACAAGATCAGGTGCCTTCGTTCAAACTCATTGAAAGTGACTGATTGATAGGTAACATGGGTAATCTGCTGCTAGGAGTTCACTCACATCTGTCTATGGCAAGAAAAACACAGCTGTTCAGCTCTAGCTAAGGTAGTGGTTCCTTGGCAAGGCTTGTTTGTATAGTGCTGTAACAGCCTTTGAAATATTTGAGATAATTTGTATACATGTGCATTTCAGTGTGGACTTAATGTTCTTTTTCTCTTGTCAAATGCTCCCAGAAATATACATGCCAAGTAATTTACTTGTTTGCTATAATTGACCTTATCATAGGAAATGCATGGAGCTGAACTCTAGCTGCAGACATTTTCTCTACCTCTCCAGATCTGTGCAAATCATGACTTTGGGTTCTACAGGTATTACTACTCTCCTTAGTCTAGTTGCAATTCAGAGATGTATTTTGAATACCTCTTCATTCTTCTATTCTGTTTCTGCGTATTTAAGGATGTGTATATTTCCATATCTCGATACCTCCCTGCGCTTTTTTCTCTTCTCTTCTCTTATTTTCATAGTGCTCGTTCTGTACTTGTTCACTCTCTATGTTATAGTTAAAATTTCCAGAACAACTTGTGCTATGGTTGAATCTTATGTGATGTTCAGCCTGCTTATCTGCATCCTCAGGCTTCAATGCAAGACACAAACTGTGTCAGGAAGAAAGGCTGAGTCGGTTCTGTTCCACAGCATGATTTTGGATCACTTTGTAGGTAGGTTAGGTACAGATGTGTGTGCTCTGCCAAGTCTGCCGCCACGTATGGTGTCTTGCAGAGACATTATGTAGGAGATGTAGTTGAGACAAGCTGGCTGAATGATCCTTTTTAAGGAGTCTGGTGTCATGAGCAACAACAGCAAGGGTGCCTGTGGTGTGTAAGTTCCAGCTGCCTTGAGATCAGATGGTCATGCAGCAATGAAGCACAGATGATTTATGAGCAGAAATATATATGTAGAGTGGGGTCGACAAAATACTGTTCTTGAGCTGCCTTCTATGCCAATAGTCTACCAGACTGTACAGGCATTGCCACTGGAAACGAACAGGGAAAAATAATAGGGAGAAGTGATTATGTTTTTATAATCTGGATACGTAGGTGATGAGAAGGTTAGGAATTAAAAAGCTTGTTACCAAGATGGCTCTAGTTGTGGACCTTCATTCACTATTTCTTTTGTATAGAAGAGTGATGTCTATGCATGCTGCTAGAGGTTCTCGAGAATCCAAGCTCTGTCCTGCTCCCTGGTAGTCAGAAGTGTTCCTAGCCTTAGTTCCCAGTGATGAGTTGTCAGTTATGACTTTAGATTAAATGTGTAATTCTTCTGCAGTAACTACACACCTGAAAATTTTACCAGGAGTATAAAATGAAATATCAGAGCAATAGGAAAAAAAAAAAAGACACACTTATTTTAATGAATCATTTAGTTGAATATTTGTTTAGATATGTGATTTATCCAGGAAACTAGAATTTTTCAAGTAGCTTAAGCATTATTTCCCATTTTATTCTTTGGGTAAGGGAATGAATGGAATTTGGCAAACTCTAACTTGTTGCTAGATCTTTTGTTGCGTTTTCTTGAAGTACCTATTCAGTTCTCATCTTCCCTTTCAAAAATGCATCTGATACTCTAACCATTATTCTGCTCCCTGCTGCCATCTGAGACAGCAAAATGTATTTTCTTGTTAATCTTTATGCCACCCACAACAGTGAGGGCATATGATGTCTGAGAAATCTTTCTAGATTTAGAACGAGTCTTTCTGGGTCTTCCACTGCTCCAACTTACTGCATTCTAAATTTCCAAAACTATGTTGGCTTTAGTACTGTAATAAAGAAGGCTATTATATGCAGGCAAGTTTTTTCAAAACAACAGGTTCATCCTGAGACATCTTAAAAGACCCCATTTTCAAAGCGGACTTCTTGTGTGTCCAGTGAAAATTCATGCATTTTCAGCTAAACACCTGTCCTGGTTTTGTGGAGATAAAATTTATAGGATCAATTTTCTGTTACATTTTGTTTCAGTTTGTGGCCAGCTGTGTTATGGTGATCAAGGCCATTAGCAGTTAAATCCAGGACAGCTGACCCAGGCTGGCCCACAGGTGTATTCTGTAACATTAATGTCATGTTCACTGGGCTGGGGATGGATGGGGCTCTTTGCTCTGCTGTCTTCTCCTTTTTCCTTCTCCTCTCTTCTCAATGGTTGTGATTCCCTGGAGGAACTTGACACCAGTTCATGGGCTGAGTATAACTTTGTGTCTTTTGTATTAGTATTGATATTTGTTTTCTTATTTTATTAAAACTGTTTACGTTTCAACCCATGAGTCTTCCTTCTTTTACCAATTCCCTTTTTTGGCTGGGGAGGGGAGATTGGGTGACAGAACAACTGGTTATTGTTTAGCCCTGGGTGTGGGTTAAATGGAGACAACACCTTAGAATTACCAGCTGGTTTTTAAATGGCTTACATAAAATTGTCTAAAAAACTGTAGATCTTACAAATGTAAGATCTACAAATGATGAGCTCCTGGTTTCAGGAATTGAGTGTATACATAGCATAAGGTGACAAGAGAATGATTTTCAGCGTAATAAACTATATGGAAGGTGAAAGAGAATGGAGGATTATGGATTTTTTTTTTTTTTTAAGAAACAGAGATGAAGAGGCAGAAAACTGTACCTAGCTGAAGGAGGAAAAGGTTGATACAGGAGCCTTGTGAGTGTATTCATTCTGCATGTTTATACTACTGTTGAGAGAAATGGGACTTCGAGCATGTGTCAGTAAATAAATGAACTGCTCTGAGAATAACTCTGTTAATCTTTTTCCACAATTTCCAATCCAAATGGAACCAACCCAAAAGCCTAACATTTTTGTAACAAGGGGTAATTACTAGAAATAAACAGTATGCAAAAGAACAGTAAAGTTGCAAAGCCAAGCAGTAAAAGGCCAGAAAAATCTAAAAAGTGATGTTGCGTTATGCAAATAATCATAATTCTCTCCTGTTATGTGTATACATTATGGTACAATCTATGATAATATCAGAGCTAGTGTTGTTGTGTTCTTTTTGTTTTTCCATTGGATAGATTTTTATTTTCTGCACAGATGTGCAGAGATGCTAAAGACTATCAGCTGCACACTTGAACAGACTTTTTTTCTAAATGAGAAAAATATAGTTGCTCCCATTTTCATTCTTAAACATGACTGACTGATTTTTGGCTTAAGCTTTTTAACATACCTTTTCTGAGGCACACTGCCAACATGGAAAATTTCACCAGTACAATGGAAGCATTATCACAGTTAAAAAAACAAACTGAAAATGGGATACAAATATTGTCTAGTGAAACTCATTAAGAGGACAGATAGCATGCTAGTTGTATTTATTGGAAACAGAGAAATAGATACTGGCACTGTAATGAAACTAACTGTAGAAGCCAAAAGTAATAAGTAGCTTGTAACTGGATTAGAACAACCAGAAATAACAGGCAGATTGTTTCAGTGAAGTTTTTAACTGATGCTACCTATCCAATGTCATTAAGTCCTTACTACAGACAAAGTGTAACAACATCCTAGTGGTGGATATATAGAGAATCACTTGTTTCTTCTTCAGGTGTTCTCATCTAAGAAGCTGCATTCCTTTCTTGGTTCTGTGCAGTCTTCTGAACTTAAATTCAAATTGATAGCAGCTTCAGCTCAAATATCCTTCCTGGACATCCAAACAAGATATTAGCGAAGCACCTTCTTTTATGTGAACACAACCAGACAACTGAAATACAGAGCTGAAATAGGTAGCTGCCAGAAGATACTATATCAAAGACATAACCTATCACTATAGGTTGACCAATAGTTAGTCACTTGGTTCCATACCACCCACAATTTTAAATATGCTTAGAGGCAAGAGAAAGCTTAATCTGAATCCAGATGCAGAGTTTAATTCTAAGTACCATGTAACCCATCATTGTTTGTACTTGTGCATACGAAAAAAAGATGAGAACTTGGAACGGATCATGTCTGCCACTGCTTGCTGGATAGCAAAGAAGAATATTTGGCATGTATCAGTTTCTCCTAGCCAAGACCTTTCCCTTTCCTGATGCAGGGAAGATATCCTTATAGCATCTCGAAGCCCTTCCCTCACCAGCAGTGTGAATACACCAGTATCAATATAACTGTAAATTTTGGAGGAGTTTTGGTAGGATACTGTTTTGAGTCAGACTGAATTCTCTTTTTTTTTTTTTTTTTTTCCTTCTGCCAAGAAAACAGTTCAGGTTTTTTTTCCTATTACTGTTAATCCAAAGGTAAAATGATAAACTATTCTGTCTGTTAAGACGATAATTCTGATGGGTTTTTGTTTTTGCTTTTCGTTTGTTCGTTCTTTCTCTGCTCCATAAAACCTCAACTTTGAACACCAATCTCATGTTCTGAAATGGATACTTGTTATACCAGATTTGAAAGAAAAGCCACAGGAGACTTCAGCTATAGAGGAGACATTGAGGAAACTGATTGAATTGTGAAGGGTACTCAGATTCCTTTGTTTGAAAGTTTTGTGGGACTCCAGTTATTTTAAGAGCTGTAACAACCTGAGGCTGGGTTGAAGACTATCTTTAAAGGATGAAACTTAAAATAATCAGAACTCATGTTTATGAAAGTCACTTTGATATCAATGTATTACTCATGCTTCAGCAACAGAAAAGATTAGACATGACTAACCTCTTGGATATGCCATATAGCTTGGATTGGACTTTTAACTTTGCTGATGTTTAATTTTTCAGTCCCTGAGCATTCTGATGCCTGGGATTGGGGCAGGCAGAGGCTACTGCTTCAGTCAAGATTGATTTGGCTCACAGGAATACCCTCTCCTGCTGTTTTATTTTCCTATTTGTTAGCTATTATTAAAGTTAACTAGGCAAGAATAGAAAACCTATAGGAAAACCCAGCTAGAAGTCAATTTTTCTTTCTCAGCTCAAATTCCTCTGGTTAGAGATTCAGGCAGCAATTGTATGTCCCCTACCTGCTGCTATTTTTCCTTTGCCTGCTAATGAATCCCTGCAAAGAGGCAGCAGCAAATTAATTAATTTCCTGCATGTGTCCCAGGCTTTGCTATTGAATTTAGAAGAAAGCTATATAAAAAGGGGTAGAGAGGAGGTTGGTTGGTTGCTTTTTTGGATTGCTGTTTTGGACTTTTTGCTAAATGTTTGATTTGTTAAAGTTTTAATTGCTCCCATTAGGTATTTCAGTTTTAAATAGGCACATAACATGTTTATGTAACTCAAGAGAAGAGGGGAAAATTGGAGGAGGGATGATATACTTTAATTAATACACAATGTTCAGGGATGGGTCAATTGATAGCTGATAATTAAGTTTTAATTACAGTAGTACTTAAGATAAAACAATAAGCACTAGCATGAAATGTACTGAGACTTTTTACATAATTATATCTTTGCAAGAATTTATTTAGGATATAGTATTCTCTTGACACAAACATGCTGTGTTGGATTGTATTTGTTTGCAAGCATGATCAAAATGGGAACATTACTGTTTTTTTTAATTTGTTATTTTATATCCATAGATTATGGCTAAGAACATTCATATGTGTTATGCCTTAATGAGGATGTAATGTCTGCTGGCCAGAAAGGGAACAAGGAGTTTTGATTTGGGAGATTTTTGGCTTCCAGCTGCATCACTGACTGAAGCACACTATTGCTGCTTTAAAAAAAAAAAAAAAAAAAAAGCAAATAAAAAACCCAAACAAACAAGAAAAAAACCCAAACAAACAAAACACAAAAAAGCAAGCAAACAACCTAGCTCTAGCCACAAGATAGTCATCCTACTCGTTTTGTTACCCCACACTGTGTGCTTTAGTCCTGTCCCCTCTTCCCAGTTCAGATAGGACTTTTAATTTTAGGATCAGCTTTGGATCAGTTATTTCCTAAAAGGGAATCTAATAGGAACCTATGTACCTCCGGCAAATCCCATACTTATTAGTGGCTTCCCCTTCCTGTCTAGAGGAAACTGCATTCCTTGAGTTGTTTCTAAGCTTGTTCCTTCCTGCAGACTTTCAGTCTGCAGGTAAAATGTTGAAGACTCGGAGCAGTTATTGTTTTGTTCTCTTTCAAAAGTTTTGTTTCATCTCTCACTTATGTTTTAGAAACATATTAAAAGAGATACTGAGTTTGCAAGATGTTCTGATCTTAATTCTTTTTTAAATCCTGAAAGATATTTTAATGTTATAGACAATATATATAAGGATGTTTAAATTAAACAAAAATATATTTCTTTACATTAGGGAAGATATCCTTGCATTAAAAAACATATTTCTTCATCCTCCTTACAAAGAAGAAAAAAGAAAACATAGGAAAAGTGTCCTAATTATACTGTAACCGAAAGAATTCATATAGGGACAAGATGAGTATGTTGACTCATAACAGATATGTCTTTCTGCCAATAGCATAGCAGTTTTCCATAACCACACTGACACTTTTCTGTTTCTACCTACAAAATTAAATGAGGTAAAAGATAACATCTATGGTTGCTGTTTGATGTCTTTAACACACATATCATAGCCACTGATGTTCTGTTTGATTCTGCAGTTTTCTCTTCTAGTGGAAAAACTGTGGGACACATTAGCTAGCTTAGAATGGAAAGGCATAGCAGAGAAATCAGCAAAGGGACAGGTATAATAGGAATTGTAGCAAATTACGTCAGCCTTTCATGGGGAAAAAAAATAGTAAATATGAAATGGAGAAAAGAGAAAAAGATGGGTGTATAGTAGTTTCTGCACCCTGGCAACTGAGAAAATCAAATTAGTAAGTCAGTATTAGTAAGTCAGTATTTGTCTAGAGTGAGCGATGCTCAGAAAAACAAACTACAATGAATGAGGCAAGGACTAGGACTGTGATAGAGTGGTAGAAGAGAGCGGACTTTACTGTCTTTTACTCCCATGGCTTTGTTAATAGTCTGCAAGTAGGAACAAACATTGGGAAGGGGTATGAAATGCTAATAAGAGATGGTAATGAGAAAAGAGTAAGGAACATAAAAAAAAAATCAGATTGTTTGCATGTGTTTGTTACTTCGTGCAGAAGATTCCTGGTTTAATACCTGTTGTAGTGCTCAATTCTTCATGCTACACAGATGTCTTTCTAGGGCTTTTGAATGCAGGTGCTGTGTAGGTTATTCCTGATGTTCTGCAATTGTGTCCCACAGTCATGCAAACCCCTGATTTACCTTAAAAGCATCTGTGCAATAGAATCTATTTATTAAAGCAAAACTTAGTGTCCATTCTCTTTCTTAAGTCAGGATACAATGGTAACTAGTCAGGTCTTTTAAAGTAAAACAGAAAAGGGAGTATATAATCAGTTATTTAGTTTAGTTTGATTTTTGATAGAAGCTGTAGAGCACTCAGGCTGTTAAATTATATCTTTCTTTGTCCCAGCAATGGCTGCTCATGACAAGTAGAGATCATGAAACTGATCCACAAAAGAGAGGACATCTATAAGTATCTGTGTACTACTTGGCTATTTAAAATTACTGGTTTTATATTGACCACTTGTTCATATTGATTCCCCTACAGTCAGGCTTCTCATTCTTTTGTAAGTAGTGACAAAAATACAATGATCAGTACTTTTTTTTCCTTGTTTGTTTAAATATACCTTTTTTCAAAGATATTTTTCTCAAAATAAACCATTTCAATTTTTGAATTCTTTTTGGTAAAGATTTTAGGTAGGTTAATAGAAGAACTACCACATCTGTTGGCTTGCTAGAAACTTCTTCTCACTGAAGCCAAGCTTTTAGTGGATGAAAACTTTAATGAAGTTAGTTCAGATAATTGTAATAAAAATTCTGTGCCATTATTTTCCCTTTCTTAAGTCACCAAAGCAATTTAATAAAATGGACAATAGAAGAATAGAGTGGAAAGCAGATTTTTTTCAAACTCATGAAGTGGCTTTGACATCTTAAATATTAATTAATTCCCCTTTCTCTCCCCCCTATGCTTCTAGTTTAGCCAACTCCTTCACAAGCTTTCTGTGGAGAATCAGAACGCAGATGGCACCATATCTGCCCCACATTTTATAAACTTTCTTCTAGACTACTGAAGTATTCTACTTAAAGCTGCCTTTTGGAAATAACAGGATAATTTAATCTGGAGTCTAAAAACTATTCGTCTTTTTCTTGAAAGCAAGCTGCAGGGACCAACTTATACTAATTATTGAATTTTCTGTGGGCATGTCTGTATGGTTAAATCACTGCCTAGCTGTACTGTTAAGCCAACAAGCCTAGGCTGTGTTAAATTTCATTCTTCAGAAAACCCTAGAACCTGAGAAAAGTCTGTCCTCCCTAATGTGCTTGAGGTCTCTTTCTTATTCAGTATGATGTGCCATGTAAAACATTGGACTGGGAGGCAGAAATGGATTCCTAGGTGCAATAAGAAACATCTGAGCAAGAGTAGCTTCTTGAAGAGTCTCTCTGCTATAATTTGCAGCTAGTCCTTTTCCATAAAAATCACTGCTGCAGATGCTTTCAATGAATTGTAAGTAAATGGCTGTTGGAGTAGACAAGTGTTCACCCAGTCAGATACAACTGATGGATGACTGAACAAGTTGTTTCTTATTGCTACTATGTTGTCAGTTGCCATCTCCAGCTGAGATGCCGTTCACAGTTGCTCGATAATTTGCACACTACTGCAGCAGGTAAAGGTGCTTACAAGTTAAAACTCTGGATCAGGCCCAGGACAAAGGTGGTGTAGGCACATTCTGTGTGATGTGATTACTGATGTAGCTAGACCTGTTTCAGATAACCTACTGTGTGCATGTATATACTCAAGTTGATATGAGCTAATAACCAGGGCTCTTGAGTTGACTTATTTGTTTTTCTCTAGTATCTCTTAATACAGAAAATCAATGTGAACATCACAAGATACAGGATGCTATGGTTATCTCGGTCAGCAGTTTCCTCATAAATATTCAATACAGGGTGCAGGTTGCTGCTCAAGTCTTAATGTGAACTTTCTTTTGTCTGGATGCCCAGCTAAGATTAGTTAAAGTCTGTAAAGCCTACCTCCCAAGACATGAGGAAGAGAACAAAGTCTGCAGTTTCTTAGCATCGAAACCTTGACATGGTCCAGGGAGAAACATAGTTGATGACTTGCTTTAACCTTGTTTTCTTTTTATGCTCTTGCATCTCTCTCACCTACTCGTGGTTATCTTAAGGGAATAATAATAATCAACCCATCAAAATAGAACCTAAAAAGTATTAGTCCACAAAGACTTTAAAAAATAATAATATTAAAAAGCTCAAGATGCAGGCAGCAGACCCCCAGCAGAGCGGGCTTACCCAGTTTGTTACAAAGTGCAACAAGTATAATGACTGATCCAAGGGGCAGATTTTGTATTTGTCAACATAATGCAAGGATCCCCCAGTACCAAGTGAACAGACTTGTGCTTTTTAGTTGGGATTTGCTGAATTTACGCAAATTAGGGAAACAGAGGGACCCTTTCAGGTGGCTGAAGGGAAAGCTGCAGGATAGCCTCACCTCTGTTACGGCAGTCCCTGTGCTACAGAAAAGGACGAAGTCTCAAAGATGGAGAACACCCTACCAAAAAGGAGTCTTTTGGATGTGATCCACGCTCCAGCTGAGATCAGTGTCCTCTTGTACTGAAGATACAGCAGAGGACTAGTCACATGTAGGAAGAAGCAGGTGGTACTAAGGGGAAATTCAGTGATACATAGATACATGGGCATTTTTGACATCCAGTAGGACTGCAATGGTAACTTGTGTGCTAGGCAGAAAAGTAATGGACATAAGATGTCTATTTGAGAATGTGGGGGCACAAACAGTAATTATGGTCTGTGTTGGTACTTGCAACATAGGCATCACAAAGATGTAGGAAAGGTGTTCAGGACTCTAACTTGACTGCTTAGCAGAGTCCAGGACCTCCATAGCATCATCTGTGGTTTTAGTCCAAGTGCCAGGCAAATATTTGAAGTGTCAATATGTGGATGAGGGAAATGATGCAAAGATGAGTACATGATATAAGGGTGAGAATTAGTTATATTAGGAACTGAGTAACCTTTCTGGACAAGAGGAAACTGTATAGGAGGGATGGGCTACATCTTAATCATAATGGTGTCAGGCTGATGGCACTGAATTAGAAAGGTTACAGAGGAATATTGAAAAGCTTAGAGGCACAGAAGATCACCTGGTTTAAACTGATGTGAAGAATGTCCAATGCATTCCTGAAAAGTCTGAGAGAAATAAACAGCACACAAAAAATAAAGGAGGTAAATTAGTTCACCTATAATGTCAATTCATATGTGCTGTATAAAGTGATGGAGTGAGTGTAAAAGCTTTGACATATTTTTATACCAGCCTAAATTCTGAAAAGATAGGAGAATTAGAACATAAGGTATTAAGTGACACCTGCAAGGAGGCATTTCAGAAGGAGGAAATTCAATGGGATGTGATGTTACCAGGCTACCAACTTTACAGGAATCAGTTGTTTACACTGAGTGGCTCTGTGTGCGTAACTTACATGAAGTGTAATGGGACAAATTTTAAAGGAAAAAAGAAACACTATGGAATCCTTGTGGGTAGAATTCCCAGATTCTAATAATATTGTACTGTTCACACCATAATTAGGAAAGATAATGAACACAGCATTAAACAAAATCAGTCAAATTACAACTTTAAAGGTAAAAATGGTGGGAATTTCACCTACCACATCCAGGTCAATTCCATTTTTAGATGCAATATTTGGCTGCTTCTGAGAAAAACTACTTGTAACAACAAGAGAACATGCCGTTCTAGTTTAGACTGAGTGCTGCTCAACATCCAGTTCTGAGCTGCTCTGTGGTAGTTACCATAGTACAATTAGGTTTAATGTTGTGGCAGGAAGGACAGGCAAAACAAATCCAGTGTATGCATATTCAATTTTAAGAGTTGGAACTATATGAAAATGAGAAAAATTGTCAAAAACAAACACCACCCCCTAAAAGAAGCAGTGCAAGAAAATACAAGCAGTCTGGAGGCTGTTAAAATTCCCTTTTATTAGAAGACCAAGTAAGCTGCAGTTTAACAGAAAAAAATAAAACTGGAAGGTCAACATTAAAAAAAAAAAAAAGTGATGGGAATGAAATCTCCAAGTGAAAAGAACAGGAAAGCCCCCAAAATAAGGCAGATGCCATGCTTGAACACATATGAAGAAGTTCTTTAAATACTTCAAAACCAGGGAACCAGGAAGGTGGCTGGTGGTATTGCTTGATGACAAAAGAGTAAGACGTGCAGCAGAGGAGTAAGGCGAATTCTTTACATTGGCCTTTGCTGCTGTAGGTACTGGAGAGATTCCCAGTGCCCCATCCTTTTTAACAGACAGAGAAGCTGGCTCAATTTGAAGTAAATATATGGGTTATATTAGATCTGATGGACAAGTTGTACCAAGTAAGGCTAGGATGATATTCACTAGAGGACTCTGAAGGAATTAAGACGTGAAATTACTGACCTTGGTCTGCAGTCCAACATTGCAAATAGCCGCTATACTGAAGGAGTGGAATATTGCCACTGCAATCCTATCTGCAAAAGGGCTCTAGAGGACATCCTGTCAGCTAGAGAGCAAAGAGGTTGGTATATATCTCTAGTAAGATGGCAGAATCTGTAATAACAAATTTGAGCACATGCATAAATGCTGTCTGGGAGTCAGTGTGGTTTCTGTAGAGGGAGGACCTGCCTTGCTAACAAGCTGTGTAATGCTTCTTTGAATGTAGATAAAGGGAATCCAGTGGATATAAAGAAGAAAGTCAATTACCATGGTGTGACTGACTAAACCCTTAGGGGTAGAATGTAGGACTCAATGACTAAACCCCTACAATGGAAGAATGCTCAGTGGAGAAGGGCAAGGGTGATGTGCCCATAAAGACCAGAGAATGACTCACAGAAGCTGACTTCTGTCCTCACTCAAAAGGGAACAGAGTGTGGATTCTGTTGTAGATGAACAAGAGTTGAGTGGATTAACTGAAGGTGTAAATGTATCTCTGAGTTAGCCAGACCAGAATGGGGGGGGATGGGGATGGGGATGGGGGTGGGTGTGAATATGTGACTCAGCCCAACATAGAGTATTAAAAACTAGAAAATGTATTTTGAAGAGAGCAATAGTATTGAACTGGTTTCAATCCATTTTCCACATGTCCAGTGACTTGGGATACCCAGCGTCATGACAGTAAGCATATTTAGAGACAAGACTGGTAAGGAGAATCGCATTGATATTGCAATTGAACTGTATATTGCAATTGCTATATTTTACTAAGTGTAACTTACACATGTGCTGTGTTTTCAGTATATCTTGTATCACTCTGCTAAATCAGAAACCTCATGTAACATCAAATATCTTCAAGTAAGTAAATTCATATTAAACATTATATCCTCCACACATGGAATATCTAGAAGAACCTGGTCAGAGCATACTGACACATGGCTTTGGAGGAAGGCCTTTATTGTACTGAAAGCTGGTTAAAGGAGAGGAAAGGTAGGGCTTAGCAATCACTTTTCAGGATAAGGAAGGGGGGATGCGATAGTAGTGGAGTCATTCTGGGTTGGTGATGAGATTGGTTTTATTTAACTTCAGTAGTGACCTAGAAAAGAAAATGAACAGTGAAACTTCTAAGCTTGCAGGTGATAGACAGTAACCTCTGAAGAAAGCCAAAAAATATGCTAATGGTAAGGAAGTCTGAAAGAACCTTATAAAACAGAGGAAAGAAGCAGCAGATGAGCCTCCACATAGATAATTAACACAAGCAATTTAACCCATGGGAGAACAATCTAAACCATGTCTAAATCTTAGGAGCATAGAATTGTTTTGGTTGGAAAAGACCTTTAAGATCATCAAGTCCAACTGTTAACCTAGCACTACCAAGTCCGCCACTAAACCATATCCTTAAGCACCTGATGGCAAAATCAAAACTGGACGTTTTAACACAGCAAGGAGATTTTGGATTGACAGCTCAGCATCAAATGTTTGCTTCAGTGTACCATCTGCTACTGTAGGTAGATTAGGGTACGGCGACCGGAAAATCTCGCGTTGTAACGGAAAGGTAGGTGTGGCGAAAGGAGCAGGATGTGCAAGTATCATGCGAGTTCGTACGGGACAAGACAACTATATAAGGCTGTTGCGCAGTTAAATAAACGTCATTTGTTGCATCCTCACATTGGTGTCAGTGCTCAATGGCCCTGCGGTGCAAATAGCCTTAGGCCAGCCAGCAACCGAACGGAGCTTGCCACAGACAAGCGGCAACAAATGGTGACCCCGACGTGATTGCTGGGCTGGCGGACCGCAGGCAGTCGGAGTGGGTTCGCGAGCCATGGAAACCTTGATAAAGGTGATTTTGTTACTGGGCGGGGAATTTAAGATGTCTGTGAAATCAAAAGACGTAGCCCAGTGTCTGGACCGTCTCGTTAAAGGGGGGGGCGGTGGCAGGACCGGCTGATTGTTTACAGTCGAATACCTGGGAGCGGTGCTCGATGAAGCTCGCTGAGCGAGCTACGGCAGCGGGTTCTGCCAAAGAATTAAAAACATGGGGGGTTATCTTGTGGTTGCTACGGGCTGCGCGGGAGGACTGGACGACATGGGATGCGGCTCGGACGTGTTTACATGGGGTCTACCCTGACCAAGACAGAAGTGGCAGTGGTGAAACTCCTCCAACATATACTCTCTGAGAGAGGAATTAAATACGATGAAGCTGCGTTAAAGCAGTTACTGTTTTGGGCAAAAGATAAAGGACATTTTACAACCTTTAATGATGTCTTTGAAGTGCCTTTATGGGAGAAGATTGGTGACTCTCTCTGGAATGTGGTGTCAAGTGGTGATAAGGAAGCCTTTAAATTGTCTGCTACATGGAGGCTGGTTAGCGAAGCGTTAAAAGGAATAAAAGCAGAGAGAGAAGTCACACATACAGCTTTTATAGCTTTAGGACCGCAGATGTCTACTACCCCCTCACAGTCTGCGGGATCAAAATCTCCCACGGCCCCGGTGGCTGTACCAGTGGCAGCTCCTTTATCACCGTGGGTACGGACAGCTCCGAAAAAAGCTGAGGAGCGGGGAGCGAGTAAAATAGATACAGATCCATCAGAACCGGTAGTGCGCCCTAAAACACGAACTCGATTTGGACTAATTGATTCAGACGCTGAACAGGAGACTTGGCAGAAACCCCCTCCGAAACCCCCTCCTCCTCTCATTGATCTCTCTACGGATGAGGCTGAGCAGGAGGACAAGAAGGAGGGTAAACATGCTTTGTACCCACCTTTACCGGATTCGCCATTTACGGAGTCAGCAGTACCAGAGTCACAAGGACTTAAAGGACTGTTACCATCACGAAATGGACACGAACTTGACATGACAGAGCTTGGTAGACGACTGGAAGAATTAAAGACGGAATTGCAGCAGCATCGTTCAGCCAACGCCTCGGGACACGTGACTATGTCTCCCCCAAAACCCCCCTCTGTGTTCGGGACAAGTATTAGGGCCACCTCAACCTCCTTTACAACTCCCTACTCCACCTTTAGATCAGGGCGGGGGGGGAGGTTTGCATCCATCTGGTAATGTGGGAGGTGAGGGAGAGGGTCAGCGTCCGCCCGCGTATACAGGGGAAGGGGGGGGAGGTGAGGGAGGAGTGAAATGGAAAGGAGTTATTCGAGATGCGTTATTAGAAGGAGTTATAATTCCACAAGCATATCCGGTGATTGTGGGTGCGGGTCCTGAGGGAAGAAATATTTGGCAACTGTTAGATTGGAAAATTGTAAAAGAAGCATTACCACTATAGTTAGCGAAAGACAACACAGGTGAGGACTGCAGAGGCATTGTTGCGGGGATGGCAAATCGTAACCCCAGCTTAACTGAGCTAATGGATGCTTGTGAGAAAGTAGGAACCACCACATTTCAGATGGAGCATTTAGCAAAAACTGTTACGGCGGCAGTTAAGGTAGTTCATCGTTGTTATACATGCGAACAGGAAGGTCACTTTAAGAAAAACTGCCTTAAGAAGTTGAAGCTGTGTGGGAGAGATAACTCTGTTTTGATGTGTCATTGCTGTGGGAAGCTAGGGCATCTTGTGAAGCTGTGCAGGTCTCAGTATAATGCTCAAGGTCAGCTGATAACAACCAGCTGCAGAGTACAGGGAAAACTGGAGAAAAACGGGGGAGAACTGTGTGCTGACACAAATGAATCTTCCCAACCAGTTCCAGGCCTAAACAGTTAACTCGCAGCCCGAACCGCAGGGAGCGCAGGACTGGTGTTTCCACGCAGGGTTAACCTGCGTGGCTGCCAAGACTTGGACCTGTGGCAAACAGGGATAATGCTAATGCTGATTGTCAAAAGATCATTGAAGCTTTACCTGGAAAAACAGATTTGAATGCTACGATAAAGGCATGTGCAAAAGTGGGTACTGTGGAACATAAGGCTCAAGTTATGGCTGCGGCCGTACTTGGGGCTTACGTGGTCACAATTGCAGTCTCTATTCCAATTGTTAGCAGGGGACACAACTTTAACAGCGCCACGACACACTACTTCAGAGGTACAGCAACTGATTACAGAAATAGAAAGCAGGCTACATTCCAAATTTGTACATCGTATTGATTTGAATCAGGAATTACAAATTATCACTTTGTTTGATAGGCAAATTCTGTATGCAATAATTGGTCAATGGAATTCAGAATGATCAGATTCGTTACAGAGCTATTGGCACAGATTATTCATCAAAGGACGGATGCGATGTCGGGAGCTTGTGGCCAGAGATCCTGCATCACTAACTGTTCCTATTGCAGCTCAATATTTTGAGTGGTGTATGGCTAATAGCTTTGCTTTGCAAACAGCTATGGAGAATTTCTCGGGACAGGTTGTTTACCACTTGCCCTCCCATCCTGTTATAAAATTGAGTGCGGAACTTCCAGTTGCCACGGGAGTGTGGTGCGCAGACACTCCTGTGGATGTAGAATTACCATTTTTACAGATGGATCTGGGAACACAGGCAAGGCGGACCTTGTCTGGTATTCTGATGGCAAGTGGGAATCTATGGTAGTACAACAAAAGGGTTCACCTCAGGTGGTAGAATTCGAGCTGTATTAAAAATATTTCAGAATTTTCCCATTCCCTTTAATTTGATTACTGATTCAGCATATGTAGCTGGCATTATAAAGCGATTGGATAGATCTGTTATAGAGCATATATGTAATCAGTGTGTTTTTGAATTGCTGCGAGCTCTGTGGCAAGAAATTCAAATCCGAACTGCATTGTTTTATGTTTTATATGTAAGAAATCATACTAATTTGCCTGGGTTTATTGCAGAAGGCAATGCTCGACCAGACTAGACATTACCGGACTAGACACTACTGGACTAGACCCAGATTATATCTAGTTACCTATCAAGAAGGAATATCTACAGTGGTTAACAAATCAGTCAACTATTTTTCAAATGGCCTTACAGGACTTTACTGGACAATTGTTAACACATTTACCAAAAGATAAAAAGCTACAGTTTATTTGCAAACAGGATTGGGAAGAAAAACCTATCAGATCAGAGATACCTGTGACTGGACTAACTGTTTTTACTGATGCAGGAAAGCGATCACATTCAGCAGTTATTACCTGGCAAGAGGATGGACAATGGAAACATTGTAAATTCTCAGGACAAACTGAGGACTCATTGCAGACACTTGAATTTTTTGCGATATATCAGGTTTTTGTAAAATGGAAGGATTTACCTATCAATATTGTAACAGACTCTCTTTATGCAGCAGGCATTGTAAATCGAATTGAAAAAGCTTTTATACGACCAATAAGAAATATGCGACTTTACACCATTTTGCTACAGTTGCATCAAGCAATAAACCTCAGAGAGATACCTTATTTTGTCACCCTCATTCGTAGTCATCAGTTTGATCAAGGTTTGAGCATTGGAAATAATAAAGCAGACACACTTGTGTCCTATACGCAAATATCACCAAATTTATTTGAACAAGTACACCTATCCCATCAATTCTTTCATCAATCAGCGAAAATGTTAGCGAAACAATTTCACCTCACCATGGCACAAGCATGTGAATTAGTTAGTGCTTATCCTAGTTGTCAGAAAATTGGCATGGGAATTGGAATAGGGGTAAATCCTCGAGGACTGAGTGCGTTGCAACTGTGGCAAATGGATGTTACTCACATTGCAGAATTTGGAAAGCTCAAATATGTTCATGTATCTGTTGATACATTTTCACATGTAATATGGGCAACAGCACAAACAGGGGAAACAGGTCGTCATGTCAAACGACATTTACTTGCTTGCTTTACAAGTCTTGGGGTTCCACAACAAGTTAAGACTGATAATGGACCAGCATACTGTTCATAAATTTTTCGTCAATTTTGTCAACTATGGGGTATTACACATGTCACTGGGATTCCTCATTCGCCTACGGGTCAGGCGATTGTGGAACGTGCTCATAGTACATTGAAACAGCTTCTGCAAAAACAAAAAGGGGGAGAGGAAACTGAACCTTCTGAGAGACTTGCAAAAGCTGTTTATGTACTTAACCATTTAACTTTAGCAGGGGATAAGGAGCGACCCCCAATTGTAATACATTGGGAGGCAGTTCAACAGGGAGCAAGCTATGTGCAAAACAAAGGCAAAGTGTGGTATAGGGAACCAGGTACTAACGAGTGGTTGGGACCAGGGGAACTATTACTAATGGGTCGAGGTTATCCTTCTGTCTCTACAGGCACAGGAGTATGGTAGATTGTCTCTAAAAGGATGGTTAGCCACATTATTAGAGGGAATAGTTTATGTAGTTGTGATTATAGTTATCATAGGGATCTGCATGGGTTGTGTTAAGACAATCATTGAGAATAGTATATGGAAGTAGTGAGATAATACATCTAACTACTTCCAAAGGGGGAAATTGATACCGGATGGTTTAGCAACGGTTTAGCAAGAGTAGGCCTCAGAGTAGGCTCTAAAAGGCCTGATTTGTGTTACCTTTAAACAGAATCAGCTTTCCTGTCAGTAATTTTCCTTTCAGCTAGAATAATAGAGAATAACAATATGTTCTGAAATAAACTGCATGTTTTGTAGATAGAGTCTGCTTATAGGAATGTTTATAATAAGCATTATCCTACTTGTGTTACCCTATTTGTTTACATGTTTGCAGAAAACTGTGCAACGAATGGTCAATACAGCCTTTTTGGCACAACAACAGAGAGCAGGATTTATGGGTAACCAAGGCTTGGATTCTCTGACTGGGCTCTGCGAGACACAGGGAACCAGGATCAAGAATACCTGTGGGGGAAGCCGAAACAGCACCAGCCTCGACCTTCAGACGTGAGGAGTCATGACAGTACAGAGAGTCTGGTAAAGCGGTGGGGCGCCAAGAAAGATGAGGAACGGCGACCGTTGCTGAGTAAAACAAAAGCTTTGAACAATGCGCTCATAATTAGCTTGCTTTTGCTTTGCATCTCAGGAGTTGCAGGGGAATCTTACTGGAGAACCTGGGCTCGGGTACATAATCAGACACGGTACTGTCGAGGACCAAAGCTCTGGGGGGAACGCTTCCAGCCAGGGCGGAACACTATTGTAAACAGTTCCTTCGTTGTGGATGAAATAGATATAAGGGATACTCCCTTTTTGTCTGCAGTACCCGTTAGTATTATTATTATGTAATGGTACTGTTCACAAATGTATCTACCCAAGAGAGCCATATGGGTGGTGCATATTTGGCACTCTAGAACCCATGGGCATCTTCCTGAAACCTGAGAGAAGAGGCAGTTGATTGTCTTGATGAAGGAAGAGGGACTTAGGAACTGGATGATGGCGAGGTAATAACTGGTGAGAACTGTTATGCAGGGGAGTTCTTGTCTTTCCCTGTCTGGAAAGGCACTGCGGGAGTCTTTACGTTAGCTTTAACAGATCCAGGAACGTAATGTAATCCTCCAGAAGGCAGCGGATAGCTTGGTAGAAATAGCTAAGGAGGGTCCAGTTAAATGGCAATGGCTAGCTGATATTGGAGCTAGTGTCTGGGGATGGCTAATGTCTTGGTTTTCTTGGGACAAACTCATAATAGTTGTTGCTGTTGTTGTTAGAGTTATTCTCCTAACATGTTTTGGTTTTCCTATTTTAGGATGTTTCTCCGCTAGTTACGCTCACGCTTTGACGCAAGGCATCAGAATCAGCAATACGCTTTACTTCACATGACTTGAAGCATGGGGAGGGGGAAATGTAGGTAGATTAGGGTACGGCGACCGGAAAATCTCGCGTTGTAACGGAAAGGTAGGTGTGGCGAAAGGAGCAGGATGTGCAAGTATCGTGCGAGGTCGTACGGGACAAGATGACTATATAAGGCTGTTGCACAGTTAAATAAACGCCATTTGTTGCATCCTCACATTGGTGTCAGTGCTCAATGGCCCTGGGGTGCGAATAGCCTCAGGCCAGCCAGCAACCGAACAGAATTTGCCGCGGACAAGCGGCAACATGCTACCCCTACAACAGTTCTCAATATTGGGGTGGTTTGAGGGAATGGAAGGGATGACAGAATGTAGCTAGGCCTGCATGATCTTCCAAAATAGTATGTCCATTTTGGAGACAGAATCTGGGCTTGGTGCTTGGTGCTTGCATATAAACAAGGATATGCCCTTGTTTACTGTGTTTTTGATTACAGATAATGTGCAGTGTTAGGCATTAACTGAAGACTGACTGTAGTCTCCTTATGGAGTGGCAGAAGTCCAAACCTTGCAATGCTGGTCCTTCATATCTTGGATGATGAGGTGGTGGAACATCTGAACTAAAAGCCATGCAGGTAGTATGACATTTTCAGGTTTAGAAACACCGGGATGAAATGTAGGCTCACCCTGACAATTGTTTTATCACAGCATAAAATGAGTTCTGATTTGTTATCTGAACCATAATGATTAGCCAAATGTTCCTAGTCCATTCTGAATGTACTAATTTAAACCTGAATAAAAGATCATTTGTACACTTCCATGGGCAAAGAGCACGTATATTTTCCAGTTATTGCAGCTGACTTAATGAGTAGTTACTTGGTTGTGTACTAAGCCCTTAGTACCAAGCTACATCTCTTGATTAATAATCTTTGTGATATTTCATTAATATTCCTCGTTAATTAACACTTATGGAACAGAGAAAGAAATGTGCACCCTAGCATGGCTTTTTCATTGTTTAAGCTTCATTAATTCAACATCATAATTTTTCAACTATTTTTCATAATATACTTTATGAAGAACAATATTTGGGAGAATTAATCTCATAGTTGATAAACAGCCTGATAGAAGTTTTGTCAAAACATCCTAAACAACTTTTCATATCCTCTCCATTGTGACAAATCTTCAAGAGTTTCCTCTATCTGCTATTCTGCTGTTTCACAATATCATGTTTTTCTTGCATTTATGTCATATTAATTTTGCTGTATTTGTCAAGGTCTGAGGGATATATTGTGGCAAAGTTTGAAGGGAAAGATTTTATCTTCTACTGGACCAGCTAATAGAGCCATGAAAAAAGCAAGCTTTCATGTATACCAGTTCTTCCTGCCATAGGAAAACATATTAGTATTTACAACACTTTTCCCCAAGTTTTTTTATCTGTACGTGTATGAAATACTCAACAGAGGAATGGAGAAAACAAACAAAAAAACAACACCTTCTTCTTCCTCCCTCAATTCCCTAGACTATCAGTTCAAAACACTTTCTTCCCCCAAAACTATTTTCCCCTCTTATGAATATTAGTTTCATTTAAAAAACTTTAAAAAACAAAAAAAATTAAATCAGAGCATTTATAGTTCTTGTTGAAGGATGAATCAGTGAAGTTCTCTGGAAAGAAAAATGATATAGAGGAAAGAATATTGAGAAAATTACCTAAATTACAATATAGTATCTATCTTCAAATCTGTGGTGAAGACAAATCCCCCACTAAATTTTAGTGATAATGAAAAAACATGGGAGTTAAAACTCCTCAGAAAATAACTGTTGCTGTGCTGTTTAAGGAGAAATCTCTTCCTGTGCAAGGAACTGGCAAAGGACTTATCCATCTTTTAGACCTTATTTTAAAAAGGGGAAAAAAAAAAAAAAGCTTTCAAAAATCAATCTTTTGGTGTTTCTCTGTAAAGACATGTATTTTATCCTTAAAGTATTGAAGAAAATATACCCTACTGTCCTGGTTTGGCCTAAACCAGGCCGATTTTCCTTTCAGTGATTTTTACTTTCAGCTAAGTCTCCTCTAAATAACTGCACTTTCTGAAACTAACTGCATGTTTTTGCAGACAGTGTCTGCTTCCAGGACTGATAACGCTCGAAGTTTGTAGTTATCGCTGAGGCACCGGTAGGGATGTTGTGCAGTAAGGCTCTTGCTGTACTTTTTCTTAGAGAAACCAAGGTCACTGCTGATTCCTCACTGCTTACGAGTGAAAAGCCGAAGGGGGGTCGCAGCTGCAGGGGGGAGCAGACAGGGCAGGTGACCCAAAATTGACCAACGAGGGTATTCCATCCCATACACGTCATTCTTGGTATAAAGCGGGGGGATCACGAGGGTCTCGTTTCTTGCTCGCTCTTGCTCTTTCTGCTATGGCCGGTGTCCAAGGAAGACTCCGACTGTTTTCCTGCTGCCCCTGATCCCGATCTGTGCATCCCTGAATCCAGCTCTCGACCGTCGCTAGGCCCAGGCTGGGCCTTCCCGGAGCCTGCCCTGCAGTGCCGGTGGTGACGTTGCCGACATCGGGGGAGCTCGGTCTTGGTTTTGTATATATATTTGTATATATTTGATTATTCCAATATTATTATTATACTCTTTTTCATTATTATAGGTTTATTAAAACTGTTTTAACTTTCCAACCCGTAAGTCTCTCTCCCTTTTCCCTTTCCCTTTCCCTTCGGGTGGGGGGGGAGGGTTAACAGAGAGCGTCTGCTGCAGGTTTAATCGCCAGCCCAGCTTTAAACCGTGACACCTACTGAGAAAAGGCAAAGTTACCATAAGTTTTGTTAGTAAGTTGAAATCTGGATAAAAATCCTGCTAGGTTTATACACTGCATTTCTATTGCAGAAAAGGTCAGCTGTTGTTTTGGCTGACATTCTTAATATAGTAATATTTCACAGCTGGTAATTTGCAGCCAGTAATAGCCAGATGGTGCTTTTTCTAAGGTGAATTTAGGGCATTTTGAGCAGTTGTAAATGCAAAACTCATAACAGCAAAAAATCCCAGAGTATTCTAGAGCTCTGTCTTTCTGCGTTCAACAGCATGCTTGATCACAGCCAAGATTAGACATGTTTTACATGGTAGACTGTTATAAGTGACCTATGATAATCAGGCATAACTAAATTGTTTTATTTCTGACCTCTGTCAGATTTAAACTTCAGCTCCCAGAGCTCATTGCTCTCTTGCTCTCCTGTGAATGATTTTTTGAAATTTTTTGCAATTTTTGTAGCTATTTTGGCAGACTTTATTTTAAATCACTGCCTCATTATGCAAGGTATCCCTGGTGTCTGTGCAAAACATTTTATATTACCAGACGCTAATATTATGTGATTTTTGAGAGCTGGAACAGGAGATAAGGACATGGAGCTGAAAACAAGTATATCTTAAAATTGTTTTAAAAAAAAAAAAGGGGGGGGGTGTTGACTAATGTGTTTATCTTGTGTGTGTTAATATATTCATGCAGCAAGACTAATTTTTAAGGAAACCTGCTTGTCAAGAATGAAATTTTGTTACCATATTCATTTCCAAGCCTGAAGTTTTTATAATGGGTAAGGGAATGGTATACAATGAGCTTCATGGGTTTCTTGCCAGTTGGTAGTCTTGTCTGAACATTATTTAAGATAATGGTTCAACATGACTATATCATGGTTAGACCAATTTTAGAGTAAAGCAGACCTGAAACTAAAAAACCCCTCATCTCTCTATCCTTTAGGAACCTTTGTCAAGATGTATATATGTTAAGATATGATGTTGAAAAGAGTTAAGTGAAATAATGTTGTTACTCTTGGATTTTTAAGGCAAAAATCCTTGTTCTGGTGACATATATTAGTCTTCAGGGGTATTTTTGTCTAGTGAGCAACAAATTTACCAACATTCATATGTAAACTTTCTTTGCAATTAAGCTAATGATATGTTCAGTGGCAAGAAGACAGAACATTGGACTACAGGGATCTAGTTGGTTATGGAGTCCAATCTCCCCCAGCTGCAGGCAACAAACCACGTGTATTCTCTCACTTAATGGTAGAATCTGAATACGAAGGAGAGAAAGCACTGCCGTTTCACCTCAAACAGGACAGAAGTGAACAGATCAAGCAAAGTATCTAAGCACAGGATTATGAAAATGTTTTGTTTTTTTTCTTAAGAAGGTAAAGCTGTACTGGAATTAATATTTTATGAGACCTGGTGGGAAGTAAGGAAGATTTGTTATATCTAAAGCTGTATAGTACTCTTATTGTTTAACTGAAAAACATGCTTTATAGCTGAATAAGGAGAATTTTTTTTTTTGCTTAAAGTTGTTTTGTTGTGTATATCAATAATATCTGTACTTTTTTTATAAAGGTGGAGGAACTTTGACTTGTACTTTTGGCCAAATGTGTGAAGGCTTTTACATAGTAAGAATTATTATCTGCTTGAGGAGACCACAACTCATATCTGTTGTCACACAAAAGACCTGAAGTTAGCATACTTGATGTGTCCTCTTACATCAGCAGGGAGCACAACTCCTTAAGGTGGTGAGAGAGTGCTGTATCTAGCAACCCTTTCTGTGTAACTTTCTTAAAGCACCTAGTGAAAAGCAAATGCTCAGATAGTGGAGGTCCAGTGCTCCATAAAGGATTTGAGTTTATGGTGCCTACCTTCCTGGGAAAGAGATCAGCCTAAGTGGCGTAAGTCATGCAGTTGGCTTTCCCCTGCATACTTTTCTGGAGGTGAGAGGAGAAGGGGGGCAGTGGAAATCTGGAAACGTCTTACAAAATTGTTTATATAAAGTATCTTAAAACTTACAGATTTTTTTTTTTGTTATCTGCTTTTAAGCAACCTGGTTATCAGTGTTTCTTTCCTTTCTGATTTTAAACTTTAAGTAGTTATTCCCAGAAGCTCTGTCTTGTTTTTGGTAGTCACAGCAGTCTTCTGCTTGGAACATAAAGTAGAGCTCAATGATGCAGGCAAACATTTTAAATCTATATCAACAAATTCCTGCATGTTTATAGAGACACAAAGGGAGGTCATTGCATGATTGGGATCTAGGGAGTTTCTTTTGTTCTTCCAAGTTAGGTCAGTGTAACTAGATGTACTCTTAGAGTGTACCTAAATGAGTAATGATATTTCAACATTCTGAGCTTCTTTTTAAAACTTAAGTGGCTGTAAGTGTTGTTTAGTAATGTGTAAGGGTATCTTTCCCACAGAAAATAATTTTCCAATAAATTATCAAGTGTTGAATAAATATATTCTTTCCTTACACAGAATGTCATACTGAGGTTTTATATTCCCTTATTTTAGCATCTGATAAAATTATACAGTGTCATTTTGCAACTGATTGCTGGAGTAAGATGCCAATAAACCATGTCATGTCATCCCAATTACACTCAGATGTTGTGTGTGAGAGAGGAGGAGGAGAGACAAAAAAGTTACCAGAAAACATGATATTTCCCAGGGGAAAATACAATAGTGTTGTTTTGGGTGACAATTGTATTATATATATTTGTTATTTTATTTTTTTTTAATTTGTGTTTAGGCACTGCTGAATGACTGCAATAGAGAGGCAGGAGGAAGAAATGCATGGCTGGAAGACTAAAGCCAAAAACGGCAGGGAACTTAGTGGTGCTGTAAGTAAACGTCTAGCCCAGTGGCACCCCAGTGAGGGTCAGACCTTTGAGGTGAAGTAGCCATTGAATGAAATGAGTTATCCTACAGGATACGTAGGACAGAGAGAGATTACCAGCAGGAAAGGAACAAAATCTATTTGTGCCTTCAGGACACTTTGTTATAAATTTGATCCATTTATGCTTCTAAAAGGTTGTTTAAAACCCTAATTAGTGACAGGAAGCCAGACGGACTTGAACTGCAATCTATTGTTTTGTTTAATGTGGAATGTGGTGAATCTTGCTGAAAGCATCAAAGACAGCAATAAGAAAGCTGCTTTTTCTGTATATAATAAAGTGAAATGTGTGTTGCCCTTAACCTTAGTTTTTCCTCCAAGTCTTTAACTTAAAGAAATAATTTGAACAAGGCAGAATTCATTCATTTTACCTAACTATAGCCTAGGAGGAAGTTGGGTAAAATTGCTAATAACGGTGTGTCTAAATGTGGGGTTGCTATTTGTACAAAGACTGCCTGAGCAGAATTACTCTTAAAACTGCATCCTGTGTGACTTACATTTGTCAGCTAGAGAGGGTACAATGCAGTGAGTGGATAACACAAGCTAATATATGTTTTAATCTTAAACAAAGGTATCTCTACTGTCTGAATGTTTTAATTTGCATTATTTACAAAAAGTATTATATAAAGCTTTTAAATAAGAAAATGAATTTTGGTCAGCAAAAACTTGATGAATATTTACTAGTTCCATACAGCCTTGTGTTACAGAAATAAAAGCAGAGAAAGTGGTTTGTATAATCCAAACACTGAGGCACTGAACAGTAAGGAATGTCTTTGGCAAGCTTTCAGCCAAGCTTTTGGAAATTTCTCCAGTAGAGAAATAATCAAAGAGTTAGGGGTTTGTAAGTGGGCAGGATTTATAACATTGGCCTTTATCAATGTCGGAAGGAGTCAGTTCAGTGTGTAGGTACTTCTAAATTTGAAGCGCTTTTGAAAATTCAACAGGTAATTTTGCTAGTCTAGATTTTAAACATGCACATGTGTGCCATAGCTCTCTTGTACTTTGGGGGCTCTAATTATGATGCTTTGTGGAACTCCTGTATAACTTACAAATTCAGGATGATTCAGTGTTATATGGATACAGTGACTCCTGAAATTCATTGGCTCATCCATCTGATAGGCTTTATATTGTGTCATGTTCTGCTTACAGGACAAAATGAAAGACAACATTAACTTGGAACATACTTGGCTTTGTTATAAATCATGCTTAACAAGCTGAATGAATAGAAAAGGGGGTAATCTTTCAAGATTTCCTGTATGGAGTGGCATTTATAAAGCTGAAATTTGTCAGGAGAAACGAATTGCAAAGAGGAGTTTGTAACTGCCGTCAAAAAACTTTGACATGTGTCACCTGAGGTAGTACACCTTTGATGTCCAAACCTGAACTGACTTTAAAAAAAAAAAAGTGATTTTTCAAGAATAGAAAAGAAATGTTTCAAGAATAGAAAAGAAATGTTGAAGGCTGCTTTGCAAAAGAGAGCCTTAGGCACAGAAAAGACTAAGTGTACAAATTGTACTTAAATTTTTTTTATGTGAGACATGAGATTGCACTTGAATGACATGTTTTTATGATGATCACCAAACTCTGTTCCTAGATGTTAATATATTTGCCAGTGTCCCTTGATGTAAGCCTTTTGCACTTCTCCATGTACCTTTTGAATCTGAAAAATTAAATAGAAAGCACAAGAATTGAGGGGAGAAGGGGAGGTTGGAATGGAAGATTAAAATGAGTGATGAAATTGAAGAAGGAGGATCACTGGTGTTAAAGCAAATAACAGAGAAGTCTGCAATGGCTGAACACATTGGCATTGCTCAGACAGAGTGAGGGGGGAAGACAGGGGTGGGAAACAACCCTATGAACACCAAGGTCAGAGAAGGAGGGGGAGGAATCTTATTTCCCCCAATCCTGTTGAGGACAGAGAGTGATCGAGTGGCTGGGTTAGTGTTGGGCAACCAGCTGATGTCAACACACTACACAAGTAATTGGATGAATGCTCTGTCCTTAAGCCTGAACCCTATATGCAGCCCTCATTCTGCCAAGGAGGTGCAGGGTAGATAGCCTCAGCTGGACAAAGCATGGTATAGTGCTTGGATTCACATAAACAACAGGAGCATTGACAATGAAGCTGGAAGGTAGTCTGGTTGCTTTGTAAACAAAAATATTTCAGTGGCATTTTGCAACACTCTTGCAACGCCACGCTCAGTTTTAATGCTATTTCCTTGCTAAGTAGTATGAAAAAATAAATAGACTAGAGGTAAAATTTACATTGTTATGGTAGTTGATGAGGCATAGTTAGGTCCAATGCAAATTGCCCAGAGGTCCACAATATCTACTACAGTGTACCATACAATCTAAGTATAAAATCCAGACTCACTGGGAGGCTTATATAATGCTATTTCATGCATAATTTCCTGTTTCCTGCTGTTTCATTTTCCCACTTTCCTGAGACTAGCTATTAGGTTTATTATGAATTATTGGTTTAATATCTACTGTGTGCTTAATAGAAGAGGAAAAAAAGTCTGTTACTTTCATATTTCTCTTTGCTATAGTTGTGATAGGATTTTATGAATTTTTTTATCATGATATTGCAGTATGTGCTGCTGTTTCTCTTTTTGTTCTTTCAATTTTGTTTATAAACAAGTGGTTCGCTCAGTGCCAGAATATTATACTTATTCCACGGATGTTTCATTTTCAAATTCTTGCTGAAATCTGTGAAGGAGAATTCAGCTTTCTCTATAGTTATGTGGAATGAATTATTCCTTTTCTGGTTTTAGGCAGGAGGCTGTATTGTGGCATTATTTGAGAAATAAAGGCAGCATAGAAGAGTTAATTAAAAGTATCTAATTTGATATATGCTGTAAACTGTTGTGGAAAAAACCTATTTAGAATAGTTTAGTCAGTGTTGACACCCAAAAGTGTTGAAATCCTACATGCATCTGTAAAAGGGTAGAAGCAGGCATTCCTTGTTACTTTCTATGACTAATGTTAAGGCTTCAGAAAGGTACCTGCATTCAAACATGTGATTAAGGAACTGTTAGCATGATGAAAGTCTCTGAAGTGTAAAGCTGAAGGAGTCTCTTATTGCAATGGTTGCTGCTAGCTTTCTTCCCTTCAAAAACAGTGTTCATAGTTTACTTACTGTTTGTGCACTTAGAAACACCGGTACTGCTCCCTGACTTTTGAAAAACTTCCTGGGTAAAAGCAGAGTGTCTCCCAAATGAATGACTGGGGACATAAAGTGCGAGGCAAAGTATTGAACTTTTAAAAAACTATTTTTTCAGAGTTCAGTTGTTAAATGAGATTGGCTTTTCCCGAGTTGCAGGGTTTTTTCACTCTAGTGATGTCCTAGTTTCTTATTGTCCTATTGGTACAATTTTCACTTTTTAAGGCTAGCAATCAATACAGTTTTTAATAATATATTAAAAAACCCTTCTGTTTTGACAGACTTTTTCAAGCTTTGTCTTTATACCTCATGAAGATCATTGTAATTGAAAATAGAGTATGGCATCTTTGAAAGACTATTGAAGGTGTTTGACTTTTCCTCCTACTTCTGTTACTTCAGCCCTTCCTGTTACACTAGCTCATTTGTCTTTTTTTTGGGGGGGGGGGGTTTGGACTTCATCATATTGTCCCCAGATGACTCTTTCTCTCTATTAGATACCTCATGCACTCTGCCTGTGGCTTTCCTACCTTTATCACCATGAATTCTGTCACAATATCAAAGTCCCATTAACAAAGTTGTCTGTTTCCTTGATCTTGTATCTTTCACTGATACTTAACTGTAGATTGTGGGTTTGCTTTAAATCCCCAAGAGGGCTGCAATGACTGGAGCTGCACTCTTTATCTGCTCCACTGCTGCTGTTGTTTTTATCTTAATATTTTATGTTCTACTGTGAGATCTTTGGAGGAGGGACCCTCTTACTTGCTTGAAATGCACTGTAGTTCTGGCACTGATGCAAATGAATGGTGAAATATTTGTACTGTTTAGAAGGCTGCTTTAAAGCATTGGGATCTGTTGAAGCTCAGAATAATGGAAGGACTGATTATATTCAGGTGTTTTAACTGTGCAGAAACATAAGCATGGAAAACTTAGCTTGTTTGGCATAAGCAAATTGCATTGTTGACAACACAAACTAAATGTGAAAGGTTATACTGACCTTGTTTAGAAATTAAATTACAGACAGGACATTTCTGTTAATGTGGAGTCGTAAGCTACAATTACTTTTTGTTAATAATGAAGAGTAAGGTTAAAACAGATTGGTAACAATAAATGTTATAACAACTAATGGAATTTTCTCATGCAATTCTGACAAAGTGATTTGAGACCAATAGCAATCATATCTAGCTATGGTAATGAACATGGTTAAGTGATGCTTTACAATCAATATGTGCAATTGATAAAATAAGTCATATAGACTTGTTAAAAAAGGTACTTAGTTACGTTTCTGAATATCATGCAACCCTCCTTCTGCCATGCAGTATTCAAATGTACACTTGTTTTGATTTGGACTAGAAATGAATGTTACCTTTATACCTCTGGATTTCTGATTGAGTAAACCCGCTTCTTTTCTTTGTATGTGTGTTAATATGATCAGTAAAAACAAATTGAAACAAGGAATGCTATCATCTCCTGACTAATATTAATCCACTCTGGCAACAGGTAAAGGAAAGAGAAAACCAAAAAAGTTTCCTATGGTTTAATTAATGTAATAATGAGGAAAATCTAAGCTGAGTGAAGTGCGAGATCACACACTACAGTCTCTGATCCTTTCAGTGGTGAAGGTGGAACTTCAGTATCTGCTGTCGTGCCTTTCTCTGTACTGACCTTCATCTCTTACAGGTAAAGCAAGGACTTTTCAGATATGCTGCTGTCACATTACACATGAAGGAATTTCCTAGGATATGGAAGTATTATGTATTCATCTCAGTGAATCGAAGAGCATAAATCATGTTGTAAGGAAATCTCATTTTCAGTGACAGCAAATATAAATATTGTCTCTGTTTTTCTATTGTAGGTTGGTTTGGGTTTTGGTGTTTTTTTTTTTTTTAAGAAACAATCTGTGCAGTATTTTTTATGTTTTCACCAAATTAGTAAATGGTCATGTTTTGCTCTGATTAAATTTAAAAGTTTGCATAGGAAAGGATGTTCCCATGACTATTACTCCCTTCCATACTAAAGTAATAAGTGTCTGTATTGAACTATCTATCAGGAAGAAAATGTTAAATCCCCTGGGTTTTTGGTTTTTGTCTTTTTTTTTTTTAATCCTTCCCTCATGGTTTCTGTGAAAGAAATAATTATCGAATTATATCAAAGCTCATTCAAAGAAACAGAAACAAACCCAACTGTTCATAAAAGTAAAAACAGATTTACTGGATAATAAAACTAACATGAATGTTTATCAAAACTGGTTTAATCCAGTTTGTGGGTGTTTTCCATATAATTTTCCTTAAGACCAGCATGATTGCTCCTGAAAAAAATTACATACAATCTATTTCTCTTTATCTCTATTGAAGACGTTTGCTTTTAGATCTTCTACATGAGAAAATGTAGCTAGAATTTTCACACTTGCAGAAAACCAAATGGCCAAATTGGTTTGAACTGAAAGTCACCCAGCCCACTCTCCTGTCTGTGGAAATGGCCAGCAGCAGGAACTAGAGGAAAATATATGACAAAAAAATAAATGTATACACACTGATTTTTCAACTTTCAGCACTCTGCCCTTGGGATTTTTCTAAGTCAGAAATTATATGTTCCTTTGCATTATAATCCACAATAGATCACTTATTGCAGCATGTTAATAAAAACAAAATCTAGGTTTAAATCTGGTGTGTGTGTAAATTTTTAAAATACCCAGTAATCTCATTTTGCATATTCTAGTTTGTGTTGTTGTAAAGAACAATGAAAAAAAAGTGATTCTTTCATGTTTTCTGTTTGTTGTATCAGTCCTCTAAGAAATGCATTGATGAGGTCAGTGGCATCGAATCAAATTATAAGATAACAAAATTAGAATATCTCGAGTTTTGTGATGATGTGTTCTCTTTGTTTGTTGCAAATTCTGCCCTAGCTACACTTACCAATGAGCTTCACATTTCTCATTTTGTGCTTTGAGACTTAAGTCCCATTTTGTAAAGGAAGATCATAAACAAGAATGGCAAAGAATGAAAATAATGTCACATATTTTGCATTGGTTTTACTGGAGGCTAGAAATCTATTTATTGGTTAATTTGTTGATTTTATCAAAGTAATTTTAAACTCAAATTATTTGAGCATTTGAGTTACTGAATGCCTTCTTTGCCTCTGTCTATACTGCTGGAGGCTGTCCTGAGGAGCCCCGGACCCCTGAGGCCCCAGAAGAAGTCAGGATAGAGGAGGAATCTGTCTTGGTAGATGAGGGCTGGGTCAGGGACCAATTAAGCAATCTGGACGTCCATAAATCCATGGGCCCTGATGGGATGCACCCGCGGGTGCTGAGGGAGCTGGCGGAGGTCATTGCTAGGCCACTCTCCATCATCTTTGCTAAGTCGTGGGCAACGGGAGGGGTGCCTGAGGACTGGAGGAAAGCAAATGTCACTCCAGTCTTCAAAAAGGGCAAGAAGGAGGACCCGGGTAACTATAGACCGGTCAGCCTCACCTCCATCCCCGGAAAGGTGATGGAACAACTTGTCCTTGGTGCTGTCTCTAGGCACATCAAGGATAGGGGGATCATTAGGGGCACTCAATATGGCTTCACCAAGGGGAAGTCATGCTTAACCAACTTGATAGCCTTTTATGAGGACATAACCCGGTGGACAGATGATGGTAAAGCTGTGGATGTGGTCTATCTTGATTTCAGTAAAGCGTTTGACACGGTCTCCCACAGCATCCTCGCAGCTAAACTGAGGAAGTGTGGTCTGGATGATCGGGTAGTGAGGTGGATTGTGAACTGGCTGAAGGAAAGAAACCAGAGAGTGGTGGTCAATGGGACAGAGTCCAGTTGGAGGCCTGTGTCTAGTGGAGTCCCTCAAGGGTCGGTACTGGGACCAGCACTATTCAATATATTCATTAATGACTTGGATGAGGGAATAGAGTGCGCTGTCAGCAAGTTCGCTGACGACACAAAACTGGGAGGAGTGGCTGACACACCGGAAGGCTGCGCAGCCATTCAGAGAGACCTAGACAGGCTGGAGAGTTGGGCGGGGAGAAATTTAATGAAATATAACAAGGGCAAGTGTAGAGTCCTGCATCTGGGCAAGAACAACCCCATGTACCAGTACAAGTTGGGGACAGACCTGTCGGAGAGCAGCGTAGGGGAAAGGGACCTGGGGGTCCTAGTGGACAGCAGGATGACCATGAGCCAGCAATGTGCCCTTGTGGCCAAGAAGGCCAATGGCATCCTGGGCTGGATTAGAAGGGGTGTGGTTAGCAGGTCAAGAGACGTTTTCCTCCCCCTCTACTCTGCCCTGGTGAGGACGCATCTGGAATATTTTGTGCAGTTCTGGGCCCCTCAGTTCAAGAAGGACAGGGAACCGCTAGAGAGAGTCCAGCGCAGAGCCACGAAGATGATTAAGGGGGTGGAACATCTCCCTTATGAGGAGAGGCTGAGGGAGCTGGGTCTCTTTAGCTTAGAGAAGAGAAGACTGAGGGGTGACCTCATTAATGTTTATAAATATGTAAAGGGCAAGTGTCATGAGGATGGAGCCAGGCTCTTCTCAGTGACATCCCTTGACAGGACAAGGAGCAACGGGTGCAAGCTGGAACACAGGAGGTTCCACATAAATATGAGGAAAAACTTCTTTACAGTGAGGGTGACCGAACACTGGAACAGGCTGCCCGGAGAGGTTGTGGAGTCTCCTTCTCTGGAGACATTCAAAACCCGCCTGGACGCGTTCCTGTGTGACATAATCTAGGTAATCCTGCTCCGGCAGGGGGATTGGACTAGATGATCTTTCAAGGTCCCTTCCAATCCCTAACATTCTGTGATTCTGTGATGTATTGTATGTGTACCTAATATCTCTGGTGTATTTTTTTTTTTAATTCAGGTTTTGTATTTTGCTGTTAACTGAATGGAATCTGACCATTATATGTTGTCTTCCTAATAGTACATAGTTATTTTGTTTATATCAATAAATATTGATGTAAGTCCTGATCTAGTCAGAGACAGGAATTATATATTGCCTTAAAATTTTCAGTCTTATCTATTTTTGTGTCTGGCTGCTGTACTAAGGAAGGATTTTGAGGAAGATCTAAACTTTCTTCTCTTTAGTCCCTCTCCTTCCACAATCTTCCACGTATTCTTTCTGTTCCCACACCCTTTTGTTACTTTTGGTAAAAAAATCAGTACTAGAACTATTCATGTGAGCAAAGGTGTACAGGCTGACATGTTTGCTGGACTAGGCAACTGTCTAAAAACCAACTTGCATCTGAAATAGTTTAAGTAAATAAAAGAAAATCTTAATTTTCTCCAGCAATAAGTGGAGTTTTCCTCTTTCTTGTAAAAGCTTGTCCTTCAGCAGAATAAAATTGATGTGTATAATGCAAATATTTTGAAAATCAGAAGAATGGATGTTGGTTTACAATGGTTTCTGGATTTGAAATTGTAACAAGCTTCAAAGCTTTCTAAATGACTTTTCAATCCCTTCAAGAATTGCTTTTCACTTCTGTAGCACCTTCTGTAACAGAATCATCAATTCTTTTTCAGTGGCTTGAATGTTACTCAATCATAGACCTGAGCTTTGCAAAGAAGTGAGGATTTAGCATCTGCTTCTTTTTGTATACCTTGTCTAAATAAGCTCATACCTTAGAGGTGGAAAACAACCCAGGTGACAGTCTGGATAGTGTCAAAAGGGGTTGGACTAGATGATCTTTAAAGGTCCCTTCCAACCCAAACCATTCTATGATTCTAGGAAATGTATTGTTTGGTTATATCTTCATCTCTGACATGCCATTCATGACATTCCTGAGATACAAGTACTGATGCTTTTTTTCAGAGTGCCATGTAAAAATTGTGAGCCATGAAATGAAGTGTTTACAGAGAACACGAACTCTTTCAATAAAGTGGCAGAGTTTACAAACTTCAGACTCCCCAAATCAGCCTATGTTCTAATTTATATTGATGTTTCATATGTAAATTGTAATATCTATTGTCATAAATGGGCTTTTGCAGTACTTAAAATCTCAGCTTCCTTAGAGAAATCAGCATAATCATAGATCTTACTGTTTACAGAGCTTATAGTAACAGGAAGCAATGCGTGTAGACTTTGTAAGCTTTTTATTTTTAGTGTAATCAACACATAAAAGACGGGTGAACAGGAGGTTCTTGGGATCTGTAATTGTACAGGGATACCTTGATATTTACTGACAAAGTACTAAAGTACTTTCAACATATCTAGTATTTCCTTTCTGTACATACATGTCTAAATCTGTGAAAGGACTTGGGTGTCTGAACTGAATTTTAGATGCCTTCTTTTTATTTAAGTCCAGAATGTGGATATTCATAATTTTGTCAACTACTGGAAGCCTGTGAGCATTCTATTACATCCAAAGTAATTTTTATAATTAAAGTTTTGTTTCTCTGTACCTCTAGAAGCGTCTTAGTCCTGATGCTGTGAAGCAGTTTGGCTCCAATTTCATGCACAAACCCTAGATTGTGGGGGAAATATATTTTTCCACTTACTCTCCAGCCTCCTATGGCTTTATCTAGAAGGTAAAAAACTAGTTACTGTGCAGAAAGACAGTCCCTAGTCTTCTACCTGCAAGACAGCAAGTTCAGCACTGACACTTTTATGCGGTGGAAGTGTCTATAGGTGCTACAAAACATGGGCACCAAGCCTGGGAGAGGGATATCTCTTAAGATCTCTTCCTTTCTTTAGTGTTTCCTCTAGCTAGATTATGTTACACCTGGCCAGCTACCACAGTTGATGTTCTTCTCAGTGACTTCTTCAAAATCCCAAGTCTTACCTGGGAGTCCCACTTTGGTCCCCAATGCCTTAACATCAGATGTTACAGATTGCTATGACAGTAAGTTTATACTATAGCCTTAGTTCTCTTTCTTTGCAGGACTAAGTTTCTAATGTTAATTGCAGAGCTCACTAGTTGAGAATTAAGCAGTGAAAAGTTACCCAAGATTTTGGGACAGGATGAAATCAGTGGCGAGTATAGTGGCATCTTTAGCCAGAAATGCAATCTACTTCTAGTGATCTGCCTGCAAAGGAAGTTTTTAACCTCAGAGATGGTTCTGGATAGGGGGGATGAGGTGTGCTGTGAGACATGGGCCAACAACAAATAGCTTAATAAAATAGCCTTATCAATAAGACAGCAACAAAAGACAACTATATATAGGAAATAAATCTTATGTCCCTTCAGATGCTAGGCACCCAAAGTTTATGCATCATCAGACAGATCATGAATGAATTTCCTAGGGCAGGCTGCAGAGATCCTGTCCAAGGAGAGCAGTTCCTCCTTTCTGATCCTTTGAGCTATTATATATAATTTTCTTACAAGAACACAACTCTATTCATAAAGGATGCTCTCCCAAGGACTTCTTGCTGGACTTCTAGATAAAGGTGAGGCCATGCAGGTGGTGTAATTGCCGGTACCAGGGGGGAGCTGCCTACAGGCTTCTCAGTTACAATGAGTGTTTAAGAAAAGACTAGTCTAGTTGACATGGTGTTGTCAGGGCAACGGTTGGACTCGATGATCCCAGAGGTCTCTTCCCACCTGGTTGATTCTGTGATTCTGTGAGCTGGCTGGGTTCGCCTGGCAGCCAAGAGGTTGTGCAGAACATCATGGCCTGAAGCCACACTGGATGCGTGGCACAGCCCTCTGCGTGTACTCACGTTAGTGTGATGTGGATCACTCACTCCTTGAGGTACAATAGTCTCCCAGTCGGAATCACTACGTTGCACCCCTTGATCCACATAGACTTTACTGTTCCAAAAAGGAAGCTGTTCAGCTAGCAGAAAGTTTCCTGAGAGGCTGGGATGTTATCTCAGTGCAACACAGGGAATATCAAGACTGGCAAACTAAACTCAAAAATCTTTCTTTTGCTTTCCATTGTATTCAAAGATAATTGTTAATCTAGCAAGGACCTGCAAGTTTGCTGGTAGGTAGACAAAAATATAGGCAATACATACAAAAATACATAGGTTCCCATTTTTATAAGGCAGCTAATTTAGCATCATAAAAGAGTGAAAACTCAGTCCATGTCATCTTTCACTGTTCAATAATCTAATCTGCTTTTATATTTCTATTTTTATCCTTTCTACTTTATTTTTATTTTCTTCCCCAAATACATTAAGTTATCTAATTGGGAGTTAGGTGAAACCTTTATTGATCTTTTTATTTTTTTTGCATTGCTACTATGGCACATCAGATGATGAGATATTAAAAGTGTTGAATTTCAAGGGCAATTTTATGAGGCTTAATAGTCTTTCCGGTGGTTAACCACAGCACCCTTTCATTAACAAACAAGCAATCATCGTTTTCTTTTTTTTTTTTCTTCACTCATTAAGATGGTAAATGAAATAAATAGCTTGTTAATGCTGGATTGTGGAAGATTCTTGAGACCTAGTGTGCTGAAAAGAACAGATTAATGCTCTTACTGCTGTCTTTGTATGTAGCTCACAAATGATACACTTGAATCTGATTTGCTGCAAAGCAGTGCAGATTTATGTAAAATAACCCATACAGATAAGAGACAAGCACTAAAAATAAAAAATTGTAAAAAGGCTTTGTAGAGCCTGTAAAAAGGCAAGAGAATTTGCATTACCCCATACGTTCGAGCTTTTAAAAAAGATAACTCAACACTCAGCCCATCAGTCAAAATCATTGAAAAGACAAGAACCATTTATCTGGGAAATGTATTTGACAATAAAATCCTGGAGTTGTAATTACAATTGGCAAATTCAAGGCTGCTATTGGTGGCAGCAGTCTTACTAAGGGAAGAGATACATGTTTTTTGTAATGCTCTATTGTTCATCAGGCTGTGTTAATCCTGGACGTGGTATGCTTCACTGGAGATAGAAGGGAACTTCATAAAAAATGCTGTTGTAATTTGCTAAAATAATCAAATTCATGATTTGTTTTAAGGGGAATAAAAAGAACCTGGAAACAAAAGGAACAGGCAAAGAGCATTATTGATTTGCATTATGGAAACCACTTCAAGCAGACACTGGAAATCTTTCAAGGGTTGTGTGCTGGCTTGTATTTTCCTTTCCCAAAGTGGAGGTTAAGCATGCTACTTGAAATTCCCTGGGGGCTGGAAATGTAACCCCTCAAAAAGGCAAGATGTTACTGCTAAGGGTTTTTTCTTTCTTCTATGGATTCTTTGTCTTCTTTGCTCCTGTACCTTTCTAAGTCTAAACTCAGTAGGACCCTGACCTCCTCCACATACTATCCTCTAGATACTGCATGTCTGTCTCTACCCTGCTCCGAATGTGTCCTGTACTCAAAACTGCTAATTCTGATTGGGAACTTTTTAACCAAGATTGTGCTCATGTGACACTGTCATAATATATAATGAAATAGTGGCCCTGGAATACTTTAGTCTGTGTGTGTTTGAGGCAGTATAAACAGGGAATGACATTTATAAGGGAATTAAATCCTTTGCTCAAGACTGTGTAACATATAAAGGGAGCCCTGAAGAGGACCTAATATCTTCAGTTCTGGTCCAGCCCAGTGCTTCACCAGCTGGAAATGGGCTTCTCCAACTCTATTCACAAGCTGAAGTAAGTGTTTAGCCCTCGAGGTGGTGTGAACACTCCTTACATGTCTGGTCTTGTACATAGCTTGGGCAGATCTTCTCAGAGCTGTCATTAGTCGATGCTACGAGCTTTGTTGAGATATTTACAGTTCCTCTCCCCTGTGTGCTCTCTGTTTCTGTGTTTTTACTTAAAGATTCACTTTGGCAATAAACTTCAATTCAGAGGTCCAAGTAGTTAGAATGCTCAACTTTACCTGACTATTGTGAACCAAATCTCTTTATTTCTTCTTGAAATAAAAAGATATTAAAAATTATTCTGCCTTTAGGAGCTTGTAATGACTCAATGCTAACTTGATGTGACTTGATTTTAATCATGGTAGTAGACAGTAACGTGATTTTTTTTTTTTAATTCAACTGAAAATTAAAAAATAAATGTGGTGCTTCACTAAAGAAGATGGCTTTGAGCTTGAAGTTTTTTGCTTTTTCATTGTCTGTGTTGCAAGTCTTCTCTTAAGATGCTTGATATCCTTACAGGTTGCCTGTCTGTATGTATCCCTGTAGCTGTTTTTGTTTTCTCTGTTCTTTTGACTGCTTTTTCCATAAGTATCACATGCCTGGTCAAGCTGTGCACATTTGCCAAGTTCACAAGTCACATCGCCATTTGGTGCAGTATTACAGAAGATTGTGTGCTGTCTTTTGAGGTCTTTTTGAAAAGACGAGAAAATCCACTTTCATGCTGTTGAGGGCCCTTATTCATAATTCATTTGCTGTCTTTATGCACCATTCTGGCACTAAACTAAACTAGAAAGAATATATTTTTTTTTCTTAGCTTTGATTCTTATTGAGGGGGGACATACTTGTCACTCTTTTGGCAGAAATGTCTTTCTCTACTGCTTTCCTTCTTCATCTCTCTTCCTGTTCTAATCTTTCAATTATACTTTTCCCAAAGGGAAAGAGAAGTGTGTTGCATTTGAGCTCAGTCAATTCCCTTCCTCCCACTTCAGTCTCAGTTTCAGCCTGTGTACATCACAAAGTGCATTGGTCTTGTTGCTTTTATTAACTCATGTTTCAATAGCTCTTGAACCTCATTCTGAGTCAGCTCTGATCATATCTAAGGCTTGTGGTTTGGTTGTCACCTTTTGTTTTTTTTATCCCTCCTCAGCTGTTTTTGCCTGGCTTCCTATTTATCAGAAAACTATTTGGGACTTTCAAGCTTGTGATGAAAAGTGAGCTGTGTAGGCAAACACAATTAATCTTGTGACCTTTAGGGCTTTATTCATCGCAGTTTGAAATTCTGGCAGACATTCTTCTGCACACTGTAATAATTATTACTTATAGATCTTGAAATTAAGTGATGAAACAGCCTAATGATTTCAGAATGTGGATGGTTGTGAACTTTTATGAGTTGTGGTTAAGCCTTCTTTACATAAAAGAACACTGGAAGGCAATCCCCCCAGCCCCCCAAAATAAAGTGACCGAACACTGGAACAGGCTGCCCAGAGAGGTTGTGGAGTCTCCTTCTCTGGAGACATTCAAAACCCGCCTGGACGCGTTCCTGTGTGACATAATCTAGGTAATCCTGCTCTGGCAGGGGGATTGGACTAGATGATCTTTCAAGGTCCCTTCCAATCCCTAACATTCTGTGATTCTGTGTGTGTGATCTAGAAAAGAAGTTATCATCTCAATTAGGAAAGTACAGCTTAAAGTGATAATGGGAAGGTGGGTGCTGCTCTGGTCTAGAGGGATGCACATAAATGGCCTTCATGTGGCATGAAAAATGATGTGTAATTTTAAGGCATTCAAGGACTTGAATTCAGAAGTTTTCAGGTTACCTAAGGTTCAACATTTGTGCTGGGCTGATCTTCAGGAGGAAATGCTCAATAGTTTGATACACAACATGTCCAGAAAATGCCAGTGTTCAGTCATCCTGTAGTCACACGTCCTTGGAGAGAGTCTAAGAACTTCTCACTAAAAAAAAAAATTATAAAAGTATACTTCACTTTTGTATTATTTTGAAATGTATCATTAAAGAACATAGGGTATTTTAGTTCTTAAATTCTTGAAAATATTCAAATACACGAGAAATAATGAGTCATATATCTTTATTGGGTATTTCCTATTACCAGGGTAGATGTCGGAGTCTTCAGGGAAAATTAGGGATGAAAGACAAGTCTAATTTTTTTTCAATGCTTTTATAGCTTCCAGTTATAAAGAATCTGTCTTCTAAGGCTCTTGTAGCAGATAGCTATAATACTTGTGGCTTTAATAGGTTTGAGGATGTATCCATTGTAAAGCTATGTTTGAGCTATTATTGGGAACATAATTATTGTTAAACTGGAAAGATAATTTTTTGTTTTGTACCAAATGCTGGTAGCTCGAAGAATTACGGGTTATAGCCCTTTTCAGTTCCTTCTTTATTTTTTTCTGGGTAGTGGGACCTTTTTTTCCCTTTATTTTTTTTTCTCCATCTTGTGTGCACTGTCTGCTCTTCTTAGTGCTACATTTAAAGTAAGTAAGCCTAGTTCTTTACAGCACAGTGAGTAGTTTGGTTCTGGTTGAACTGAACAGTGCTTGCACAAAACTGTATTTTTATGAGTGTGATGAATTCCACGAATGTCAACTTCTTTGGGATTAAATTCTACGTTTTCTGTTCCACCCATTTTAGAGATCAGTTTTAAAAAATATTCAGACACGAAGTTTAAGCAAACATTAAAAGATGCAAATAGTTATTTTTTTTTTTTATCATCAGAGCCATAACATAATATATATGCTCACTCTGGGCTCTTTCGCTGTCATTCATAAAGTGTTAAATACTTTTATTTAATTTCATTAAAATCTCAATAGATATCATTACTACGTGGTAAGTTAGACATCAGATAATATCAAAGATTGGCAGCCAGACCTGTTTTCTGTGAGTTTTTCCAATCTTATTGCATAAATAATTGCTAAATTAGTAATTTGCCTTGTTCAGCATAAAGTCCTCCATTGCCCCAGAAAAAAAATTCAAGCTCAGCAGAAAACAAAAAATTCTCCAGCACCCAGCAGTTGTGCATTAATGGTTTCTGATCTGAAAATTGTGTTGATGGGCACTAGTATCTTCTGGGCAGGTTTTGAGACTATCTGGTAAAAGTGTTTTGTCCTCTCAACTCCTAAGAGGTTACAAATGATCAGTGAAAATCCTTGAATGAGGTGTACATCAGGGACACAGAGATGCAGAGGTAGATTTCTAAATTTACATAGACTTCGTTAAAACAATTTATTCTACTCTTTATTTGAATAGAGTAAGACACAGCTTTGCCATTTCCTAAAGGTTTCTCTTTGTTTTACTTTTTAAGATAAAAGTTCTTCTTATTCTTTCTTTTTCACTTTCTAATAGCTTTCCAGAGCAGCAGTGGCCAACTCAGTTGCACAGCTTGCTTCAGGAATTAGTATTAACTGGATAATGAGCCTGAGTCATTGGCTATTATCTAGGAACAAAAGACCTATGTTTCTATTTCCTTCAGATTAATTCCTGAAATACCTTCAAATACTTTGAGGTTTCAAGTGATTGGGACTTCTCAGGTGCAAACATTCTCACTGGGCCCAATTCATTGTTCCCAGGAAAGTAATTTGGGTTGTTGCATGGATGTGTATATGTACTTATATATGTGTATGTGCAAATATTTGAGTGTATAAGTATGTCTTTACAGGCATGCATTATCATTTTAAAAATATGCTATAGATAACATAAGAAAAGCTGAAAGTTGTCACAGTTTTAAAACATATTTTGACACATTTTATGCTAGCACAGCTCTGTAGAATTATAGATACTTGGGAGGGTCACAAGAGGTGGAAATAGAATAATTTTTCAGAGGTCACTTGGTCAATTACAGTGTGTCTACATCTGTATAGGAAATTTGCGGATGAGCATAGTTTTCTATTATCAGAATCTCAGTAGGGAGAATTAAAGTGATTTAGATATTGTGCTGATCTGTCATGACTCAGGTAAAGGAAGAGTTAATGAGATCACTGGCATTGCTTTGCTCCTGTTCTGTAGCTCACTATTCAGGAAAACTGAGAATTTCAAGAATCAAAAAATATGCAGAAAGCTTGAAGGCTATTGTTGGAGGAGGAGGCAGTCAGTAATTTGGTTTTCTGTTTTGTCTTGTGTATCTTCTACATCATAAAGAGCGGTTGATGCCTGATATTACATCATCTGATAAAAGCAATGCTGGAAGTTATTTGAAAAGTCTGGTGTTTGGTTTCTGCCCTGCTGTGACTGGTCAATTCAAGCTCCTAGCTTGAATCTCAGGCTCTCTTCGCAGTCTGCAATTCAAGATATGAAGCAAAAAATGCTTGATATCTTGATTCTAAAATTCCTTTGTTCATTTGATTTTCATAAAATAATAGATTAGGCGGTCTTATCTCTTAACACTCAAACTTCATGGTTTTCATGTGAATAGGTTCCTTTATCTAAATCTAAATATGAATGTATGCTTCATTTCAGTAATTGGAATTATTTATATACTTTCCTGTCATCTGTTGTACTAGATGTTCCAAAAGTTCTTTACAAAAAAACCTCTGGTTGTGGTTGTGGCTTTGTTTCCCAGGTCATCTGCTAGCTGGTTTGGTCACTGTGTCCAAGTCATTTCACTGAGATCTTTCCATATGCTTCAGTCGGTTTTCCAGGTTGACTTCTACCACACTGCAATGCGGTGCTCTACTGTACAGAATTAGAAGGCGGCATTGCAATCCCATCTGTTTTGAACTCCTGTGTTAAATAAACTCTTTCAGATACAGGAAAAATCATATCTGCTCCAGAGAATTTTATGTTGGTGTGAAGAGTGGTTTGGAAAAAATTAGCTGTAATAGTACAGTAGCTGAAGGTGGCTCATTAAGAGTTACTAACTATTCATTTCCTCTCTCCCTCTCTCCCTCTTCATAAGGGAAACTGCTGTTTGTCACATTATGATTAATAAAAGTAATATTCCTACCTCCACTTTCCATTTATATTTCTAATTCTTTTTTCTTTATCAGAGATGATACTACCACTTTAGTCAAGTAATTTCTTGTGTTTACATGCACAGCATAACAGTATTGCAAGTAAGGCCTGCCAAGGAGGTGTTGGGGTTTTTTCTTGTTTGTTTGTTTGTTTTCCAGGATGCTTACTCATCAAAAATGAACTTGTCATTTTTGACAGATTTTTCCATTCAATGTTTTCCACCCAAAGTAATGACCAAATCTTTCAGATAGTCAAAATTAAATATTTCACAGTACTCACTCTGTTAATTTACTGGTTCAAAAATGCTTTTCATTACAAAATTTTAGAAAGCTTTTGAATAAAAAATTATACATCTTTAATAAACAAGTTTGCACAGGGTTTAGCTTTCAAAATAAAATGCTTCTATATTATCAAAGCATAAGTTACTGAAAAGCTGACATGATTTTGAATTGTGTGTGAGTAATTTCCAAATGTTTTTCAGATCATGACTTCATGATCTAGGCTAAGAAGAATATTCAGTATCTCAAAAATTTCAATGGATGATGGGGAAGGATGGAGCAATCTGGTCTAGTGGAAGGTGTCCCTGCCAATGGCAGGGGGATTAGAACTAGGTGATCTTTAAGGTCCCTTCCACCCCAAAGCATTCTATGATTCTATGATTCTCTGAAAGGAGCTTCCTGATAAGTTTTAGCTCTGAACTCTGTCATAAAAATAATTATGACCAGAAGAAAGTGAAATGTCATATTTCTTATAATTTATCTGATCAGGTCTTTAACTGGAGGTGATTCAAATGCTTACTGCTATGATGAAGGCAACAAAGGCAGACTAAAGACAACTATTTCACATCACTCTTACCTACATTGACATTTTTGTTGATTCATATGCATTCATAATTTACCTGATGCATTCAGGCTGGGGTATATGTTCTCTATATTAACAAGTATGTATAATACGCACTGCTGTCTTTAGATTCTGCCCTAATAACCATGTTTTCCATGAAGAAATTTCCTTTTCTTTGAACAATTCCCAGTCATCCACAGCAGTAGAAGGATAGATTTTGCTCATATTGTCCCTCCACCAGACTACTTGTCATGTTGATAGGCCAGATCTGCATTGACTTAGAATTAGGAATCTTGATAATGATTTTGACCATTTAATATTTCAATTAAAAAAACAAATCCTGTTTGTCCTGTTCATAGTGGAGTTTTTTCTCCACTATACTTTATTCCTGATTAATAGTTTGCAGCAATGAAAAGAAATTTTGTTTTAAAAATACCAATGCACTTAATTGGATTCTTAAATAGATTCAGATTTTTTGTGTGTGTGAATTTTTTAGTCTGTCTCCTTTTTTTTCTGTCATGCTCTTATCACTGTTAAATCAGAAATTAAATGAAGTTTATTTTCCTACATACCCAATAAATTTAACATTATCATGTTGTTATTATGAGTGGCATTGGCAGCTGACACTCATTTTTCAGATCAAAAGGTACTTTCTGATTTTTTTTAAATGCTCCTTGCTTTTGTGTCAAGAGTTCAAGTTTTTTCATGGGATTGGACTAAATTTTAGAAAAACTTTTCCTGAAAGAAGGGTAATTGACAACAGTTTCATTTTGCTCTCTTTTCTAATTCTATAGCGTTTATGAAGGTAGTTCCACTGTGGAATATTATCCTGTAACTTCATTTTTCCCATGTTCTCCTCAAATATCTTGTAACAGTTACCATTAGAGATTCTAGGCTGGACAGAACCATGGCTGGTCTGTATGGCAATTCTAAAAAAAGTTGCTTTATCAAGTTCTAATTTGGAAGTTAATTGTTTGACAGGATTATGGTTATGGAAGTGAATGAGGTGAGAAAATTATCTTACTCCTCTTCAGATGAATTCTTTAACAAAAAAATTAATGAAGTAGGTAATAAGGTATGCTAATAATAGAAGCATAGATGCAACCTTAACCCTGGAGTAATTCCTGACACCTAAATAATTTTCTGTACTACTAAATAAATTGGGATTTATGGGGTTTTTTGGGTTGTTTTGGTTTTGGTTTGTTTTTTTTTCTTAGTGACAGGGGCTCTGCTCTTAGGGAGAAAGTGATTCAGTTCAAGATGTTTAATCCTAAACTCCAACAACATTAAAAAGTTGTATAAGTGTTAGAGCAATGTTTCTATTCAAATTAAATTGACCTTAACTAGAGTTTTACTTAAGTGAAAAAATGCCATTGCATGTTGCTTTCCCAACAATTTGGAGCTCTGTTTTCTTAACATGCAATTAAAACAGTGTTTTAATATAACAGATGCGTGTCTGTGGAAGAGTTGTGGGTTTTGTCTTGTTTTTTTTTAATAATAATGTGAGTATAAGAGTTTGGAAAAAAAGAGAAAGAAAGATAACTTCTCCTGCATGAGCTTGGGATGCCTGCAATTTTAGAGCAAAATTATTTTTAAACAGTCAGTTTGCTGCTTGTGTCAGGAGATTAAAATCAGTCATCCTGGACATAGTCATCCCAAAGTGCTGTACTATGGTAGGTTTCTTGAACGGTGTTGTTTGTTTTGATTGTTGAAATACTGATTTCAGTTTCAGTTGGCCTAATACTGTTTTAGTTTCCCTAAAAAAAATAAAAATAGTTTCCCTACCAGACAGGATTTAATTTTTCTGTGGAAGTCAATTTGGAATCTAATGTTGCAAATTTGTTTTCCCAAAATACTGGATAAAAATGTCACCTTTTCTTTTATTCTGTATCACAAGCCTGCTTTTTATTTTTTTTTCTTAACATACAGCTTTTTATTTATTTTATTTTTTCACACTCCTAGATGTGGCATAATACTGTGAGAGACAGATATCAAAGGAAACCATTCACTTAGATCTTTCTTTTGTGCTATGACAAGCTGTCACGGTTTAAAGCTGGGCTGGCGATTAAACCTGCGGCAGATGCCCTCTGTTATCCCCCCCCCTCCCCCCAGAGGGAAAGGGAAAGGGAAAAGGGAGAGAGACTTCTGGGTTGGAAAATTAAAACAGTTTTAATAAACTATAATAATGAAGAAAAAAAAAAAGTATAATAATAATAATAGAAATAATCAAATATATACAAATATATATACAAAACCAAGATTGAGCTCCCCTGAAGTCAGCCACGTCACCACCGGCACTGCAGGGCAGGCTCCGGGAAGGCCCAGGCTGGGCCTAGCGACGGTCGAGAGCTGGATTCAGGGATGCACGGATCGGGATCGGGGGCAGCAGGAAAACAGACGGAGTCCTCCTTGGACACCGGCCATAGCAGAAAGAGAGCGAGACCCTCGTGATCCCCCCACTTTATACCGAGAATGACGTGTATGGGATGGAATACCCTCGTTGGTCAATTTTGGGTCACCTGCCCTGTCTGCTTCCCACTGCAGCTGCGACCCCCCTTCGGCTCTTCACTCGTAAGCAATGAGGAATTCAGCAGTGACCTTGGTTTCTCTCAAGAATAAGTACAGCAAGAGCCTTTCTGCACAACATCCCTACCGGTGCCTCAGTGATAACTACAAACTTCGAGCGTTATCAGTCCTGGAAGCAGACACTGTCTGCAAAAACATGCAGTTAGTTAGAGGAGACTTAGCTGAAAGTAAAAATCACTGAAAGGAAAATCGGCCTGGTTTAGGCCAAACCAGGACATTCCACCCCTTATTCCATACCATTCACGTCATACTCAGATCACCACTAACTTTTCATTTTAAAATATATACAGATAACATTAGTTTATGATTCATCTCTATACAAAAAAAAAAAGTTCATCAAGTTCATTTAGTTCAGGATTGTGGGTTTCCATCTGGCTAGGAGTCTCCCAGGGTAGGAGAGATGATATGAGCTTTGTCACAGTTCGTGCCCACGGGTTGCAGCTTAAAGATGTCAGTCTCGAGGAGGTTACTGGACTCCACTTGCAGCTAGCTCCGGTCTCATCACCACTGCTTCAACCTGAAAGACACTTATGAACACTGTTAGTATTATGCAGCAATTAACATCATGCAGTTCAGAATTAAGTATTCTCACCCAAGATCAGATCACCTTCAGGGACACATCGGACTCCACCATCCTGCAGCATCACCCACCAAGTACATCCAGGTCCTTGAGCAAAAGCAATCCCATGAATGGGTTTACCTTTGCCCGTAGCAGGAAGAACCCAGACAGTTTTTCCCAACAGATTCCTTTCATGCACCACAGGGACTTTATCCCCTTCTATTGTATGTAAAAGGTCTGACTGAGCAGCGCCAGCTCGGTTGATAGATCCTCTGGTGTTAACTAGCCAGGTAGCTTGTGCCAAATGCTTATCCCAGTTTTTAAAGGTTCCACCCCCCATTGCTTTTAGGGTAGTTTTTAACAGCCCATTATACCGTTCAACTTTCCCAGAGGCTGGTGCATGATAGGGGATGTGATATACCCATTCGATGCCATGCTCTTTGGCCCAGTTATCTATGAGACTGTTTTTGAAATGAGTACCATTGTCCGACTCAATTCTCTCTGGTGTGCCGTGTCGCCACAAGATTTGCTTTTCGAGGCCCAGGATAGTGTTCCGGGCAGTGGCATGGGGCACAGAGTATGTTTCCAGCCATCCGGTGGTCGCCTCCACCATGGTAAGTACATAACGTTTACCCTGGCAGGTTTGAGGGAGTGTGATGTAGTCAATTTGCCAGGCCTCCCCATATTTATATTTCAACCACCGCCCCCCATACCACAGAGGTTTTAACCGTTTGGCTTGCTTAATTGCGGCGCATGTTTCACAATCATGGATAACCTGTGCAATAGAGTCCATAGTTAAGTCCACCCCTCGGTCACGAGCCCATCTGTATGTTGCATCTCTCCCTTGATGACCTGAAGTGTCATGAGCCCACCGAGCTAAAAATAGTTCACCTTTATGTTCCCAGTCCAAATCTATTTGGAACACTTTAGCAGCCTGATCTGCTTGTTGGTTGTTTCGATGTTCCTCAGTTGCCCGACTTTTAGGTACGTGAGCATCTACATGACGTACCTTCACGACTAGTTTCTCTAGCCGAGCAGCAATATCTTGCCACAGTTCAACAGCCCAAATAGGTTTACCTTTACGCTGCCAGTTGCTTCGCTTCCACTGCTTTAACCACCCCCACAAGGCATTTGCCACCATCCATGAGTCAGTATAAAGATACAGCCTTGGCCACTTTTCTCGTTCAGCAATGTCTAAAGCCAGCTGGATGGCTTTTACCTCTGCAAATTGACTTGATTCACCTTGTCCTTCTGTGGCTTCTGTGACTCGTCGTATGGGACTCCATACAGCAGCTTTCCACTTCCGATGCTTTCCTACAAGACGGCAGGATCCATCGGTGAACAGGGCATACTGCTTCTCATCCTCTGGTAGTTCATTATATGGTGGGGCTTCTTCAGCACGTGTCACCTCCTTTTCTGGTGGCATTCCGAAGTCTTTGCCTTCTGGCCAGTCCATGATCACTTCTAAGATTCCTGGGCGATTAGGGTTTCCTATTCGAGCCCTCTGTGTAATTAATGCAATCCATTTACTCCATGTAGCATCAGTTGCATGATGGGTAGTGGGAACCTTACCCTTGACCTTGCCTCTTTTTATGGCAAAACCAGCTTGCAGAAGAATTTGAATTATTTTCTCCCCTTTGTCAAAAACTTCTGCTGCTGTATCACCCCACACAATGATGTCATCAATATATTGCAAATGTTCTGGAGCTCCACCCTTTTCTAGTGCAGTCTGGATCAGTCCGTGGCAAATAGTAGGACTGTGTTTCCACCCCTGGGGCAGTCGATTCCAGGTGTACTGGATACCTCTCCAGGTAAAAGCAAACTGTGGCCTGCACTTTGGTGCCAAGGGAATAGAGAAAAATGCATTAGCAATGTCTATAGTGGCGTACCACTTGGCTGCCTTTGACTCCAGTTCGTATTGAAGTTCTAGCATGTCTGGCACAGCAGCACTCAGAGGTGGTGTAACTTCATTTAGGCCACGATAGTCCACAGTTAATCTCCGTTCTCCATTAGACTTTTGCACTGGCCATATAGGACTATTAAAGGGTGAGCGAGTCTTGCTAATCACTCCTTGATTTTCTAATTGTCTAATCAGTTTATGAATGGGGATCAGGGAGTCTCGATTGGTGCGATATTGTCGTCGGTGCACCGTGGCAGTAGCAATTGGCACCTGTTGTTCTTCAACTTTCAGCAACCCCACAACAGAAGGATCCTCTGAGAGGCCAGGCAAGGTAGACAGCTGTTTAATGTCCTCAGTCTCTACAGCTGCTACACCAAAGGCCCATCTATATCCTTTTGGGTCCTTAAAATACCCTTTCTTAAGGTAGTCTATGCCAAGGATGCACGGAGCATCTGGACCAGTCACAATGGGGTGCTTTTTCCATTCATTTTCAGTTAGGCTCACTTCGGCCTCCAATACAGATAACTCTTGAGATCCCCCTGTTATTCCCGAGATACTGACAGATTCTGTCCCTTTATGATTCGATGGCATGAGGGTGCACTGTGCACCAGTGTCTACCAGGGCTCGATACTTTTGTGGTTCTAATGTGCCAGGCCATCGAATCCACACAGTCCAATAAATCCGGTTATCCCTCTCCTCCTCCTGGCTAGAGGCAGGGCCCCTCTAATTAAAGATTGGATTCGTGCTGCTCACGGGGATTGGACCTTCATTTCCTCTATTCACTCTTGGAAAAAAAGGATTTGAGGCCCATCTACGCTGACTGGAGTCCTGCTCATTGGTAACTGGAGCAGCCATCCTCCTAGAAAAATTCTCTCTGGTATTTCTGTTAGCTTGCAACTCACGTACTCGTGCCTGTAGGGTACTGGTAGGTTGTCCATGCCATCTGTTCATGTCCTCCCCATAATCACGCAGGGTAAACCACAGGATACCTCGTGACGTGTTCCGTTTCCTTTGAGCCGGTCCAGTAGGAGGGCGTTGCCTCCTAAAGGCTGCAACGCGGGCCTGTGTAGGTAGAGAGTCAAGTTTATTCTCGATCCTGGACAGTTTGTCTGACAGTTGTGTCAATGTGTCTTTGTTTTCCTTAGTCAGTTTTTCCACAGCCGAGACACGGGCCTGCAGTGGGGAAGAAATACTATCTTCATACTGTCGCATATAGTTAGCCATTTCGCCCACACTAGGTCGTGCCATAGCATCTTCTCCCCAGACTAATATTGACAATGTAGGGGCATGTGTTGGTGGAGCACTCTTCACAACCTTCCGGAACATGGATCGGTTGCATTCCACTTCATCAGGATTTACAGGATCTACAATGTCCTGAGGGTGTTTATAAATGATCTCTTGCACAGCTAGTTCTCTAAGGTAGTTAATACCTTTTTCTATAGTGGTCCATTTGCTTAGGTGGCTCATAACATCATCTTTATAGGGATACCTGCTCTTTACAGCTGACAAGAGTCGCCTCCAGAGACTGATACTGTTCGACCTTCTTGGAAGCATCTTATCAATACCACCATCTCTGGACAGGGATCCCAACTGTCTGGCTTCTCTACCATCCAGTTCTATGCTATCTGCCCCATTATCCCAGCATCGGAGCAACCAGGTAATTATTGGCTCACCGTCATAACGACTAAAATCTTTTCTTATATTTCGCAGTTCTTTCAGGGATAAGGAGTGGTAGGTTATCTCTACTTCCGAGTCCGAGTCCTCCTGTGATTGTTCTGCTTTAGAAGGACCTTTCTTGTCCTTCTTGTGTAATGGGCCTTCTTTAAAAAGACGATCAAGGAAACCCCCCTCTGTGTCAGGCCCTGACTCTGACTGAGAAGGGCCCTCACCTGGGTCCCGTGCTGGCTCTGCCTTAGAAGCCTCTGAATCATCATCCTTCACTTTACTAGCTGATTTCTTTCGGTGTTTTCTCCTGGTTACAGGGGCAGCATGATACCTCCCGCTGTTGCTGCACCGACATCTAATCACATAGCACACCAGTAACACATACAGGACACCCAAAAATAACAACATGCCCTGTTCGAATTTTGCAGGAATCAGCTTGGCAAAAAAGGAGCAGATACTATCAAAATCAGTTAAAAGACGCCCGGTGTGCGCAGCTACGGATTCGCGATTAAAGCTGCCCATCATTGTATCATAGAGATAAGAGATCGGAATAATGACTGCCCAGTTTATCACGACATAAATCAGTATCACAACCCATACCGAAACGACACATTTTGACCAGCACGCCCTGTTAAACCACACGTAAGCACTAACACACAGCGCATACGGCAAGTAAGGTATCATTACACATAACTGTAAAACAAGCTTTATAAAGAGAAGAGGTAACACAAGGCTCACAAATGACATTACCATCTTAGCTATCTGTTTTAATTTCCAACCCCTCGTAAATCTCAAAGGAAGAAATCTGATACTCTCTTGGCTGAGCTCTCCGGGTCTCCTCCCACTGGAGCTGGGATTCGACTTATCAGAGCAACCTGTCGGAGCTTCTCTCGAGCCCCACGTTGGGCGCCAATAAATCTGTCACGGTTTAAAGCTGGGCTGGCGATTAAACCTGCGGCAGATGCCCTCTGTTATCCCCCCCCCTCCCCCCAGAGGGAAAGGGAAAGGGAAAAGGGAGAGAGACTTCTGGGTTGGAAAATTAAAACAGTTTTAATAAACTATAATAATGAAGAAAAAAAAAAGTATAATAATAATAATAGAAATAATCAAATATATACAAATATATATACAAAACCAAGATTGAGCTCCCCTGAAGTCAGCCACGTCACCACCGGCACTGCAGGGCAGGCTCCGGGAAGGCCCAGCCTGGGCCTAGCGATGGTCGAGAGCTGGATTCAGGAACGCACGGATCGGGATCGGGGGCAGCAGGAAAACAGACGGAGTCCTCCTTGGACACCGGCCATAGCAGAAAGAGAGCGAGACCCTCGTGATCCCCCCACTTTATACCGAGAATGACGTGTATGGGATGGAATACCCTCGTTGGTCAATTTTGGGTCACCTGCCCTGTCTGCTTCCCACTGCAGCTGCGACCCCCCTTCGGCTCTTCACTCGTAAGCAATGAGGAATTCAGCAGTGACCTTGGTTTCTCTCAAGAATAAGTACAGCAAGAGCCTTTCTGCACAACATCCCTACCGGTGCCTCAGTGATAACTACAAACTTCGAGCGTTATCAGTCCTGGAAGCAGACACTGTCTGCAAAAACATGCAGTTAGTTAGAGGAGACTTAGCTGAAAGTAAAAATCACTGAAAGGAAAATCGGCCTGGTTTAGGCCAAACCAGGACACAAGCATATTGGTGACATTAAAGTACAAGCTTCTTATTTTTGTTTTTTTTTATGTGAAAGCCTTAGAGAGGGGAGTACAGAAATGGTCATGAAAAGAGTTGTAATGCTAAAAGTACAAAAGAATGAATAGAAGATTATAATGGTAATTTTTTCTGACTTTATTTTCCAAATATGGAGGATATCTCCTATATTCTATGTTGTTTAAATTGTCTAATTTAAGTCATAATTGTTCTATTTTGTGCTCTAAACTGAGGTTTATGTTTCAAAAGAATGAACATTCTTGTTTCACTTGAACAATCATGACAGATACAAGACTGAAGCAAAAGTTTACAACTGGGCAAAACTCTACAACTTTGTGCTTGCAACTGTATAATTTAAATGCTAATAATATAACTTAGTAATAATAATAATAATTTAGTTTTTGACAGTAGCAGAGAATTTGACCATAGATTCTATGAAACTATATTGAATCTTTAGGGAAATTGGTTTCTTTCTTGGATTAAAAAGTATATATTTTAAAATAATAGTTGCTATTCCATATATAAATATTCTTAAAGAGAAACAGGGTATCTGAAGGAGATCTACTGTGTTTATTTAACTCAGCTGAGAATATAGTGTGTATTATCAAAAGGAATTTTAAAAAATTTATTTAGTGCCAGTAATGTGTTTCTCCTTTGGAAGTGGGTTGTCAGTCTAGAAGAGAAGTTAGAGGGGGGAAAAATAACAATAAACCAAAACCCATTTCTTCTTTCCCCAGAGGATGTTTCTCCTTTGAGTAGCTACCTGTATGTCCCTTTGTGCCTGCATTGTCAAGAGTGAGAGTATTTGCCTTAAAGACAAAGGCTTTTCCCCTCTTGCTCAGAAACTTTCCCCACTTAAAGGCCTTATACAGAGAAACAGAGGAGGGAATAATCACCTTTCCCTCTCAATTTCTTCCAGCAGTTCACCTGGGGTGAAATTCTCTCCTCATGTTCAGGTTAGTTGCTCTATTTTTTTTTTAATTTCCATTTTACTGCAGACTTTTCCTTTACTATAACTTAAGTTTATTTGTTCCTCACATGCAAAAGTGTGAGGGTTTTAAAACAGCTCCTTAAAATACATATTAGTAACTCACAGAAGTGGCTCTATGTCTTAACTTGAAGATGGTTAGTAAAGTCACAACTTTGCAAGAATGGCATTGCTCATGGTAGGAAAAAAAAAAAAAAGTCCATTCTTTGACTGTGAGGCGATGATGGCATCCCCCCTAAATTGCCTTGCCATAGCTTTCTGACATAGAGCCAAAATGAGTGGGCAAGCCGCACTCCCCAAACTGGCAAAGTTCCTGTGTTTGCTTATAGATCGGTGTGGGAAGAGCAGAGCTCCAGGGTTGCAGCTTGCCTGGGAATGGAAACCCTTGATATGGAGGAAGAGCAGATCTGCTGGGGACCTTCAAGTCCAGCCAAGAGAGATTTGTTTGGGCCTGCTCCAGATCATCCTCTTCAGTACGAGTATTCAGAACCCTCATCTCCTCTGCTCAGTTAAAGGAAAGGAAAAGCACACTAAGCTTCTCAGCACTGACAACACATATCTTGTGACTCCCACATGGCGTATGTTCCTTTAGTTTCTTTATCTTGTATTTTGATAAGGAAGATGTCAGACATCCCCTGCAGTGGCATCTCATTTATAGGTTGTGGTTGCCAGATCCCCTGTTTTTTTCACCTGTTCCGTTGGGTTCCTGATCTTGTGATGTGAGCTGCTCTTGCCCTGCACCAGGTGTTAGAGGTTTTGCTTGCCCATTCCATCTTTATATGTCCTTTGATGATGCTGTAGATTATGAGGCCTTTGTGAAAGCCTTGGTCCACTTGCTTTTTCCATTCCTAGCAACAGTATGTGTAGTATGCAGGCTTTCCATAGATTTTGATTACAGATTTTTCAAGCGCTATACAGTTTTCTTGCTTTAAGGAGAAATAATGTAAGTATAGTTTAAAACAAACATTTTTTTTTGATTGTCTCCAAACCTGTAAATCTCAAACCATGGGGCTGCAATCTATTTCACAGAATCACAGAATGTTAGGGATTGGAAGGGACCTCGAAAGATCATCCTTTGCTTTGGGTGACTGTTTACCCTGGACTCACTTAGTCCTGTTGCTTTTTATGGCAACACAGCCTTTTCCATGCTTCCACAACCGTAAACTCTCTCTCACTTTGTGGTATATTTTCCAAACATTATAAAACCCCACACACAATCTGTCATGGTTTTGATCTTCCCCATGGCGCTATTAAGTCATAGCTGCTCCTATCTACCAGATGTCAACAGTGCTTCCCCACAGAGCTTCCTGGGGACAGGGGAGATGAGTTGCTGCGTCTTGTGGGGTTTGGCCACAAGTCTCATGCTTACTTAAACAGTGGCTCTGCACAATCTTATTTTAGGTATCACCAGGCAGGTACTGCCTGTAATCACTCTGTGGGAACTAGCATATAGAAACCACTGGGAAGTCACCTTTTCACCCCAGAGACATTCAGGTGAATGTGGGGCTTTCCCTGCTGTGCCCCTCTCAGCACTCCCTCCCAGTCCAGTCCCCCTTACAGGTGGGGCTAGGATGGAGATGTAAGCAGTGCAACTCAAAGCATGGTGCTTACAGGTTTCCTATTCAGAAAGCATCAAAGGTCATTATGGAAGAAAAAAACCCACTATGGATAATATAATTTATAATATTTTTTCCCTTCCTTTTTCCAAAAGAAAGTGAGAGAGAAAAAGAGGTCGTAATAGGACCAGGAGACCAATATTTACAGTAATTTGTCATTTGTGGTCACAGCAGATGAAGAAGGATTTACCAATTTTTTGACCTGTGTGTGTATTGTTACATGTCAATGAGTTCAGGTTGCTTGTGCTATCTGAACACTAACTTCTGTGAGTAAAAAAAAATAAAAATATGTTCTCTGCACAAGATGGTTTTGTGCTTTCCCTGTCAGGCTGTTTCTTCCCATCACAGTTAATTTTTGTTTGGATTCATAGTGGACACAATTACCACCTGTATGTAGAAAAATAAAAAAAAATCTATATGAAGAAGGAGCATGTGTGAGCTGAAAACTGCTCAAGAAGTTAGAAATATCTTTTTCTTTTTCCCCAGCCTCTATTTGTTTTTTTTTTTAAAAAAAGTATTGACCTTTGTCATGAAGTTGAGATGACAGTTTCCTTTTTCAGCAAATGAATTGGTATTAAAAAATCAGAAATAAATGCAGAATAATTACAATGGCATTGGATAAATATCATCTGTGAAAAAACACCACAGTAAAATTACCGAAAATAAATGTAATTTAAGAGATTTCTTTGGTAGTATGTGGACACCAAGTTCAAATGAATATGAAAAACCTGTTTACTTCTAAGCCTGATGGAATATTCATGCTTAATTTTTAAGACATAAATGTTTGAAAACCAGGGATTAAATTATAATCTCAAGGGAAGGTAATGCTGGAAAAAGTGTGAGCTTTACGTGCTTTTTGTCTTCTCAACAGCCATTTTCACAAATATACAATGCAAACAAAGGTAGACTACTGCTTCTGCTTTGAAAATACATACTAAATAGCGTGGATTTTACTGTCACTAAATACTCTCAATCAAATAGCAAGATACTGGGTTTTTACTCCCTTTCTTCTTCCAGTCCCTAATTCAGCGATTAAACACTGCATCAAATGGCTCAAATTATATGCTTAGTAATCTTATCCTGTTCCCTGCCTGAGCACACAGCAAACCAAACTTGTCACCAAAAATGTGGCTGCCAGCCTTTGCTTTGTGTAGTCCATGGATTTGGCAACCAGGTGTTTTGGAGATCAGACTGAGAAAAGTTGGCGTAAGCATGGAGTGAAATCTGCTCCAAAACCCTCACTACCATTTGATTGAAGATATTTTCGCTCTTTTCCTCACTTACACAAGTTCAAGATGGACTCGCTGTTTTAAAACAGCACGGAAGTTTTGAATGTGGTTATTACCACTGTGTTTTGAAGCCATGGGATTGAAGAGTTTGGAAAGATTAACTCTATTAGATGAGATCTCTGACACTGCCAGTGGTAAAACCATCATGGGTTCATTAATGCTGACAACAGTAAATCTTTTCCCAAACAATTTGTCAATATGTTTCTGCTCTAAGTTTGATCCCTAAGCAATGGATGATTTACCTGGTTTAGCTTAATTTAATTGGTAGGTTTATGTATGTTAGGAAAAATCACGAACTAACCTAAAGTGTCTATATGTTTCAGTACTGTTTACAAAATCAAATCCTGAAGAAAGTACAAGCTGTTCTACTGCTTGGTGTTAGCACAGGTTCAACTTTTAGGATTTTTTTAATGTAAATTTCTAACATAAATTGTAATGATTTAATACATTTTTTCTAACCAATTTAAATGTTAATGATACCTTTTAACTACTTGTAAATTAAAAATGTTTTTTAAAGCTCTGCTACATATCATCATTTTGAAACTTTTTCCTAGTCAAGTATTACATACTCTTCCATGGCTTATAATCCATTTATATATGTTTACTTGTGTACTTTTTCTTTTTCTGAATAAAATATCTTTGGAGATTTATTTTCCATAAGAGAAGATGTATGATAGTTCTTATTAGACTCAGCATTAATGTGTGTTTTAGACTAAATTTTTTAAATTCTTATCAGTGTTTTTTATCCTTTGCACCACTCTTGTATTTGCATATAAAATTTTTATATTAAAAGTGATTCTCAAGTAGGTAAATATCATTAAATTGTCCTCTAATTTGCCTATCTGTTCCATCAAAATTATTGATTATGGTAACAACATGTTTATAACAACATTTAACAGCACATACATAAAAATGTATAAAATATGATAATGTGTTACAATACAAAACAGTTTGCTTCAATATATGAAAACAAGGAATCTGAAATTGCATTTAATTCCCGAATTTTACAGCTTGGTTAGTTAATCACTGGCATATCTGTTTTACTGATCTGAGAATAGGCGTGATTAGGTGTTATGCTTATATAACTAATTCATTATTCTTCTAAATACAAATCCAAGTTTACACTTACCTGGCTCTTCAGCTGCAATAAGATACAACTTGAGAGTTTGAATCAGTAATGACATCTTCCTTTGGGTAGGATAGAATTATAATGGATATTTTCTGGGTATCTTTTATTTTATATTCTTACCGGGTACTTTTGGAACAAATCAGGTGCATGGCTTTAAATAGTACTATAATAAAGGTTCTGTTGTTACATCACTAAATGGGGCTCTGAGACACTGTCCTTTGTAAAAACAAAACAAAACCAAACCATGAGCTGCACACAGACAAAAGTCCAAAGCAAATTTGTTAATCTCTGAACCTCAGATTGTTCCAACTGAAAAACAGGAGAACAATACTTCCCTGTCTCATTTATGTGCTATGTAGATAAGTGTGTGACTTGTGCAGTGTACAGGTTATAGTCCTGTATTAATCTTTTGTCTTTGTGTGTGAGTGGTGGTCTGGCTCTTTCATAATCTAAGTAATCCTCTGTTGTATCCTTTGCCTTTTGATATTTGCTTTTAATTACTCATTCGTTATGGGCTGGAGTGGGTTCATCCTCATACTTTTTTCCCCAAAGAAGTGTGTCCATGAAAACCATTGATTTATTTGGTGGTTACTGCAGAAATTGTCTCTTTCACTCAGTATGATATTTCTTCCCATTTTATGTCAGTATGCATCCCAAAATAAGCCAGTTTTCTGTATTCTTAAGTGCTTAAACAGTTTGTTAATAAAAACAAGCTGGAGTTCCGGGGACATTTACATTAACTGGAGAAGGGGTATGATCAAACAAGTTGCAGGTGTCAGAATGTGGAAGGAATAAAGGAGAAAAGTGTCCATTTGTGCCAGCCTTGCAGACATAACCTTCTGTCCCTGCCACTTCCAAAGTACAATATGGGTTTGTTACACTTTCTTTTGTGTAAGAAGCTCTGTCATTACATTTGTTTTATATTCCAGCCCACTCCCAATTCCAAAACGTGACACCATGTAATTTCTTTCTCTCATGGCATTTTCCCAAACAATCAGAAAGAACAAGATATTGCTTTCATGAAGTCAATAAATTAATACGATCAGTGAGAAGCAAAAAAGGGTTGACTTCTAAAGACCAGGAAAGAATCATACTTGGAGGAAAGGGCGATCCTGGCTGCTGCCAGGCATGAGCCATGTGGTTACACAGACCGAAACTAATCTTGATACTGCTTTCAGAGGCATCAAGAGTGGCAACACATGGTGACTTTATTTTGCTTGGTTTTAGGAGATGGCAAGATCAATTCTTCTAAGGTACTGAAGAGGTGAATTCATGACTCTTGTGCATAGCTAGTAGAAGCAAATGATGAAGTAATTTTCTTGACTGGCTCTTACAATGCAATTGTACAAAAAGTCACTGTCTTCTCAACACTGAGAGAAGACTTGATTTCCTGGCAATAGGGACTGTTTTGTTATTTTCTCCGCTCCCCGCCCCCCACCCCCACGCCGCCCTTTTCTTAACCCTCATGTGCTTTTCTTCCACCACCTGGAAAAGAGAGACTCTAAAGTGATTAACTTTTTATTTGAGTGAACATCTAGATTCAGACAGGACATATTGATTTACATTTGGCAGAAATGATTTTGATAACCAAAAAAGTTAGGAACCATAACAAGTCACCATGGTTGTGAGGATGAGAAAGTATTTTCAAAGCTTATTAAAACCCATAATGAACAATTACACAATAAAAAGCACTAAAATGCAATTCTTTTTTACTTCTAATAATTAGAAATTGAGTAACATTTAAAGTTGGAGGGAGAAGGAACCTCTATTCCTTACTGTAATACCAAATTTACTGTGTCTATGGTGGATCCTCTTATCTACAGGCTCATTCGTTTCTGAATGCTACCGAGTCTCTGAACTCTGTCTTTCATATTGGCATTTTGTAAACTATTTAATACATTTAAATTTTTTTCTCTTCAGTCTTTACTGAGTTTGGTTTTCTGAATGAAAACCAAAATTTCTAAGTTGGCATGGCTCTGTTTTGCTTTGATACTCATTAAATACCTTTAATCTTTTCAGATGGTTCTGCATAGAGTCAGGAGATAATGCCCTTTCTAATTTGTTTCATTTCTAAATTATTCTTTACCTACCTCTGGAGGTATTTCCAATTCTATCTGCAGCCCTCCAAACTTCTGCAATATTTCAGTTTGAGTTGGTGTGTATAGAACGGAACACAACAATATCTGGGAGAATATAATTTGTATTCCTGAAGCAAAATATTTTCCATTATTTTCCGTCCACCTCTTTACCACCTTACCATTTTGATGATATTTCTATTATAGCTATTTCAGCACTATTAATGTTTTCAGTGTGCTCACTTGCAGTGACATGTCAAGACTTTTGCCTGAGTAGACACAGTTAATTTAAAACTCAACAATGTGTATGACTCATGCAAATTTTCACAGCGTGACTTGACTTGTACAATTTTAATCTGCCATTGTGCTGACAAATTGCATAATATTGTTTGGTTCCTCTGGACTTTACTAATTTAAAAGACTGGTGTCATTATCAAGTTTTGCAACATTGCTGTATATCCTACTGTCCAGAGTGTAAACACATACATTCAGCTGTGGGTTAAAAACGATGAGATTTTTCTATGATGACAATTGACAGATTATTCCGTTTATTTCCATTTGTCTTAGAATATTTTAACACATAGTGTTTCAGGAATGTTAACTAACTGCCTATCTATCACCATATTCTTCCCTCATGCACCTGGGGAGGCTAGTGTTATCTCTGTTTTGCATGTAAGGAAACTAAGACAGACAAGCCAGGATAAATGAGACGTCTCACAGTGGGATTTTGCATGAAAAGAGAGTAGCAATTCTTTACCTTTAATTTATGGAAGCTTTCCTTTCCACTTTTGAGCTAGATTTTGGGAATAGGTTCTGAGCAGGGTTCTTGTAATCTACAGGTCACTGCTTGAGAGGGTATGCAGTGACCTTCGTGATAGCCCTCACCATATCTTGGAGTCCTGTTGCAGTTGTACATTTTATATTTTTACAATAACCAGCTCTGAAATACCTACAAATAAGTCCATGGAGCTTCCTGTCCTGTGTAGCCTTTAAAGTGAAAACATAAATAAGCGTCTAAAATCACTGTACTGTTCACAGCTCTTCATATTATTTTTGTATTTGCACTTCTGCTCATATAGAAACTGTGTGCATTGAATATGGACATTTTTTTTCTCTATAGGGTTAGCTCTAAGAAGCTGATGCAGAAGATCTAACACTCCCAAGTGGCACATTCTGCTGTAGTTTAATGTATTTGTTTATACTCTGGACAGGAGGATATTCAGCAATGCAGCAAAATTTGCTAATGACTTAGTCCTGACAACTTCACGTATGCCAGAAAGGTACAGGTAAGCTGCCTTTGAATTGCTTTTTGCCATCTACTCAAAACCAATTTCTATTCTGAGAAAACAGAAAGTCTTTTGTTAAATAGCTAACAACTAGGAACTTCTCTGTCTATTCATAGTTTACTTGACTAATCCAAAACTATCTGGTTTTCAGATGTAATGTTTCTCAGGTACAGCCTGTAGTATCTACTTCTCCTTCCTCACAGTCATGAGTTTGGTGGACTACTACTGTTTAGACTCAGTCCCTTCATCCCTTTCAGGTCAACTAAAGCAGCATTAGAACATGTTCTGTGGTTGTTAAGGACTGCTATTACATATAGAATAGAATAGACTGTATAATATGGTTATTATTGTTGACTGCGTCATACCTGTGGAAAGAAGAAGTTAGTAGGAGAATAATAATCTTGAATTATTACATTTCTCCATCTTATAGATATCAACAATGACTAAATAAAAAGAAACAGAGCTTTGGTTTTGGATTAGTATTAAAAATTTGGATATTTTTTAGCTAGTGATGTTGTGATTTTTTTGTATGTATATGTTTCCTAATTACAGTGATATTTGATAGAGTTGCCAGAGAACATAGTAATAGTGTTTTCCTCCATTGGTGATAATTTTGTGAATTCTTTCAGTTTCATTTAGTATCCCATTATTTTGGTATTATAATGCTGCCTGAACTGAATTACCTTATTGATATTCAACACACTTCTTATGACAATGGTTAATTGGGAAAAATTCTATGAAAGATGATGGGATTATACTGCTATGAAATTAATGTGAGTGGCAAGAGAACCCGGTTTGATATTTATTGTGTTTCCTTAATTAATTCCCTCATCTGAATGTTTTGAAACATATACTTCTATTTGAATCACAATAGATTCTTTTCTTTGAAACAATTTCCCTTCCAAAGGAAATATTAAATGTCCTAGACCCCCCTCTTCTGTAATTTATAAAGTTGTATAGACTGAGAGAAATTTCTAACCTAAAGACTAACAAAAGGTTGATCTGAAATGCAACATCTGTCTCTTCTCTGTTACAGGGCTTCTAGAGGGAAGATTTTAATAATCACCTGAAGCTTAAGGCTTTCTATTTTGTTAAAAAACCCCCCACCCAACAACGATAATAACAGCACTTGCGTAGTAATTTTTTGATCAGTGGGTGGTTGAAGAGAGTTTTTATGTTCCACCTGCGTTCTGCTTTTTAATTTGATTGCACTTTTGACATTAGCTTCCCAAATAAAATAGATGCATTTGTCCTTTTGCCAATTATGGAATTATATTAACTGAAGGTAGAAGAAGAAATAGGTAGGTTTGCTTCATTGTTAGGGTAAATTTTTGCGAAAAATCTACAGCTAGGTGGTGAACAATGATGTATTTATAGTGTCATAAGCCTGTTACGCCAAGAAACTGTGTCTGAAAGCGTATCTAAACAGATTTTTAGAACCATATTTTGTTGCTGATTTATTATCTGAAATTCATACCTCATCCAGTAAGAATTCTGTTTAAAAGATCATGGCATAGCATGCACTACTCTGTGAGCCAAAAATCTCAGATCAGAAACTTTGTAAAATATTTTTGCTGTTAATCTGGTTGCACCTGAAGCCTGTAATGGAATAAAATGGCAACGCTGTACACAAACATTGTATGTACTCCATTTGAACAGCTTTCTAAAAATAATTACGTACATTTACATTCTATGTGTAATGTAATTTTACCTTTATCTTAAGAACCTACACAAAATTCACTTATTGCCCTGGGATAAGTTCTAATTTTGAACTGAAAACACAAATAAGAAATATTTCCATTTTACAGTCTTGTAAGAATTTTGAAATTAAATGTAAGGACTTATTAAAAGGGAATGCTAATCTTGCAAATGCCTATATCTTTTTGTGGGGATATAAGTGGCAAAATTTCAATTCCAAATGATTAATCTTAAATCTCAAACCCTTATTTAGAAGTTAATTAAATAAAAATTAAAATAAAATAATGAAAAATAAAAAATAAATGAGAAAATAAATTAAAATTTTTAAAAGTCAACTTTGTTACAACAATTGAAATAAGCTGTTTTAAAACTTCATTACACATATTTTTTTTATTTAGGGTAGTGTCACTGGAGCTACTAAATTTGCACTGCGCTAACCAAGATCAGACTCTGGTCTAGGATTTTCCAAAAATCTGGGATTAAAAAGAGTCTTAAAGGAGGCTCAATAAGATTTTCTCCTGAAATGAGTCTTTGTTGGATCAAATATTGAATATTTGAAGGTTTATATGATTCACAAACCCCAAAATTGCTTACTTGCATCATACTGGGACATGTGATTTGAGTAGTTATAAAAGGGATGATATGGTACAGTGACCAGTTGTCCTTACATCGTCTGAAGATTTTAAATTGACATTCTTATTGTCCTGTGTCTAGCGTATTGTCACCTTGAATGAATGACTGAATAAGATTTTATAATGCTCGTCATTTTCAGCAGAAGAATGAATGCCAAATTGCTTGTCTTTCTGTCTCCAGCCTTGCAGCCTGTAAAATGGCAAAAATAGGATTAAAAAAGAAAGGGAGTGAGGGGGCACTGTCATCTTCTGTTTTAATTATATTTATATATTTCAACTTTTTTTTTCTTTTTGTGGGGGCAATCTAATGTCATGGGATTACAAAGCCATGAAGGTTTTTGGTTGTTCTATTTTGCCATTAGTTATTCAGTGAATCAGTGTGTCTGGATGAACCTCGTTACCTGTGATGGCCAAAGGCAATGTTTCTGTAATGAAGGCTTAACTATATAAAGTGACCCAGAGTTTAAGGAAGTGGATTTTTCTGTGTTAAATTGCTGCTGCACCTTTAAATTGCTGTTATTCCCAATGTGAAATGTTCATAAATGGTGTTTAAAGGAGGATAAAAATGAATCTAAAATGCCATATTACCAAGATGAAGTGAGCATTCAGTGGCATTTCAGACTAACACTAGGAAAATCTATTATGTTTTGTTTTGGTTCCCTCAGATAACTATGAGATTCCTTTGTCTTCTTGTCTCAGAAGCAGCTTATAGATCAACATGGCACTTTCTTACATCCATCTAGGAATTAAGTGGACTTCTGAACATTCCCACCATCTATTTTAGTTTATTTTTACGCTGTATCATAAAAGATATATTTTCTACTTCCATTTAGTAACCTGAACAATATGTCATATGTAGGCAGACAGGATATAGGGAACGAACTGGCTTCTGCCTCTGCAATTGCTGTTTTGCTTGACACAAGGATCAAAAACTTCTATTAGAGAAAATGCAGGGTCCTAAAACAGATCATATGTGATTACAGTACCCAAGGGAGGTGTCTCTAGTGCAAATACATTCTGTAAAAGACCTGTCTTTTGAAATGTAATGTCTTCGCTCTAAAGCTGAATGCTAATAAAGGCATCTTCTCATTATATTGAAAAACGATTTTTTCATGAACTTAGTTTAGCAAAGCAAGTCTTGCTTATTATTAGAAATTTAGAAAGGACTTTATCTGTGAAAATGTTAGTATAAAATCAGATTTTAAATGAAATCTTAGAAGTCCTGTTGCAGCTAGAATGGATGAGGGTCGCATGCATGAAAAAAATAAAAAGCCAGAGTCGAAAGCAGTCTTTTGTGATTTTTTTCAATGACAGTTTAACAATTAAAATATATGCTCTATATTTCAAGAGAGAGAATGAGAAAGAAAGAATATAGATATATATCACTGTGTGTGGTACAAGTTCTCCAAGTAGCCATATGGTACAATTACTTCATCCACATTTTATGAAGAGCATGAGTAGATTAGCAGGTAAGCTCACATCCTTCAGCATGTTGCTCTTCCAGCGTGTTGTACCTGAGTGGTGCTCATCCTTGAGCTGCACTGCAGTGTTAGAGAGTAAGGCAAGGCTATGTCATTTTCCACTTCTCCAGCAGTTACTGCAGATAGTACCTTCTGCTCTGAAGTATGTGTGCTCTTAAAGTTTGCTTCAATGTCTGCTTCAAGAAGCCATTGTATCAGCTGAAAATATTATGGACTCAGCCCATCTGGCACAGCTTGTCACTGTTTTTCTGCCAAAATTTACAGCGCTCTCTAATCCCATTTAATTGAAATAAACCGAACTAGCAAAGACTGTGTAATCTATTTTCCTACCTCATTTTGTTAAAAACAGGATAAAGAGTGTTCAGACAAGTAGTTTGGATGGTAGATATGAGGAGGTGAAGATAATATGGATAAATTAAGTGGCATGTAGCTTCTACGAGTGGGCTGAGAGAAGAAATGTTCTTCTGTCAGATCTTTAACCAAAAGAAGATACACGAACATGTTTTAGTTCAGTATCCAGTTCTCACCACAACCTTATAATCCAGAGCCTATTCCTTTGTTCCAACATTTTAGATCTCATTTCTACCTGTGTACCTTTTTCTTGTGATATAAATTGTCAGCATTTCAAACAAACAAGCAGGTTGGACTGTAGCAAACATGGTGTATGCCCATGTATTTGTATAGTATGTAGTACTTGGGCAGAAATTCCTAAATAAGTATGTAAAGGCTAGGAGCATGTAAGACTAGAAAACATGCCTGATGCAATATTATGGTTTTGGTTGTTTTGCAATCTGTATTTTTCATAAGGATGATACCAGCTTGAATGTAATGATTTAAAAATAAAATGTTTGAGATGTATATTAGTATCTTTGGCAGTATATTATAACTCAGTAGCAGTACCAGAATCTCTTTTTCTTCTCAAAAATGCATATTTTAGTCAAATGATAATACCAGTTTGTCTTAATTAAGTTGTCTTAAAATAATATGCTGGAAGAGCTGCTGATGCAATGTGGAAGTTGCAAATATGAATCCATATTTGTTTAACCTGTAGAGAATTAATGATGTGATGACAATAAGATGGAGTAATTGCTTTAGGCTGGTAATTTACATAGTTTAAACAGGGCAGCCTCTAGACTTTAAATCAGTAGAATTAGCACATTGTCTGCTTTTCAAAAGTGGAAGGTTCTATAAACTCACAAAGCATGTTAATTGTGCAAGGATAGCATAAATTATGTTGGTTTTGGCAGTCTTTCAAAAATTACCCCCTATAAAAACTGTGCTTAATCATGTTAAGTCTATATTAACATGTCTTTTATATAGATATTTTTCCATTTTTTCTAAGCAAAGAATAAGGATAGATATAATTTTTGCATTGAAAAAAAAAAGAGAGCTTATGTGTTTTTGCAACACAGATATTTCTGAAAATGTTGTCTAGTATGTGATGAACTAAAGTATTCCTTTGGGTTACAACTTACACAACTAATGTACTTAGATAATACTGTCTCCCCACACTGACCTACAAGGCCAAATTTAAGCTCTAAGACTGGTTTTAAGGCCTTATATCAAAGTTGGACTTTCTAAAGTGCAACTTTTCTTGCATTTCTTGCCTCTACAAGGATCCATGAAACTGAACTTAATAGTAGTTTAGTTGGTCAGGTTTTATGAGGAACATAATGCATATATTTTTCAGTTTGAAAACTTCATTTTGGAACAGACTTACCTATCACAGCTGACAGATAAGCTTTTTCTGAGGCTATCATCTGACATGGTGTGAATTTGGTACTTCTGAAAAGTTAGTCTGGGAAGTTTTATTACTGTCATTGCGTTCACCACCACTGGAGGGGTTTGGTTTGGTTTTGGTTTTTACTTTTTTTTCTTTTTGTACCAGCAAAGCATGAAAATTGCTTTAATCAGAGTATGTTGTTACTGAAATACCTGCAGCTCCAGAGCTGGCTGGCTAGTCATTATAAAAGTGATCAACCAAAAAAGGACAAATAACCAGGTGCAAAGTAGTTAAATCAAATTATTCTGGCAATTTGCCATAAAGTCATTATGTTGATTTCTTCTTTGATACTTCACTGAGATTGAATAACTTTTATAGGAAATGAGGCATGAAATATTTTCAAAACCTCAATAGCCCCAAATAAGTTGAAATTCAATTTTTATTTTATTTCAAAGGTTAAGTATTGCCATGTGTTTCCAAAGTCCTGAATTATCTCTTTACTGTCTGTTCAAGGGACCTTGCTTTAATGCTTTTTCCAAAAAGACCTTTCCTCCCATCCACCTTTTTAGCAGAGTTATGGCTTGTTGAAGAAGTAACTTTTTTGAGAGAGGCAGAGAGACCTAGCAAAATAGCAATGGCTGGACTTTGTCAAATGCAAATGAGAGATTTTCTTAAACCTTTTATGTATGTTTGTGTATGCATGACTGTATATTATGAGTGTGTGCTATGTATGTGTAACAATTTATGATAAAATTTTAACTCTAACATTAATGGCTGCTTCTCTCAATTTTGTCTCTAATTACTGTATTATAGAATTATCACTGTGGAAGTGAAGGGGGCAGTGATGAAAATTTTGAAGGCCATTAGTCCAGGAGATCTTGTTGATTGATCAAAAGTCTGTCATTCTCTTGCTACACTAACTTGCACATAGAAAACAGCAGAAAGCGTATTGAACGGCACACAAAGATTTTAGTAGGAAAACCATTTGAAAAGTTCCAGCTGTGTCATTTATGGTTCATAATGATACCTGATTATCTGTTTAAGAGTTTAAAATATTTTTTTCCAGTAGATATTTGTGTTCTGTTCAGTTCAACTTTGTATGAAATACTTAAAACTCCTGCTGGCCTTCATTATTCAAAAGTGACATAAGTGACATTGTAGCCAGAGATCAAATTAAGCTGCTTGTCTCTGATGGAAGTTGTGAATGCTGATGGATTTTGTTTGTGTGTTATACAAGATAAAAAGACTCTGCCCTGGGATTGGATCCATGGGACATCAGGGCTTTAAAAAGAGTTCTAGATAGCTAGCATATTTATCCCATCCACCCTTTCACCTGTGTATATATGTATGAATGACGTACTTAATTTTGAAAAGCGATAATTTAGACCTAGATGAAGGGGCATTTTGATATAGGTGTACCAAAACAAGGCAGGTAAGTTTCTAATAAAAGTTTCTAAGATAGTTTTGACTTCAAGGGCAGGTATTTCCCTCAGGAAAGGGAAAGAAGTCACTATAAGAAATTCAGCTATAACAAGATATTTTTATAGCTTGTTTTGCTTTTATTGGCTTCTCTTACTTGCTTAGTCTCCTTAATACCAAAAGGTGATTCACGCAGAACATTTTCTATTATTATTATTATTTATTATTATTATTATTATTTCTTTGTCTTGAATAGAGTGCTTTAAGCATGAGAATTTGCTTTTTTATCTTTTTTCTTAAAGACAAATTGATTTGTGGATGGTCTGCAAGGACTGAACATGTGCTGTGTACCATCCCTATCTGTTTATGCTTTGTGTATTTGAATTGTTGTATTGCATAATAGCCTGTGATTTAATTACACAACCAAAACAGCAATAGGTACAACAGGCATGACAGCCTGGTTGCTATAGGAAGATGGAATGATTTTGAATTTAAGCTGCTCATCTGAATGGGAGAGGAAGTGGATTAAGGTCATTGTGTAATTACAGTTTTTAGCCCAGGAACTGCAATAAAGATAAATACGTCCACTTTGCTTTGCGAAAGACATTTTCTAGACCTATGAGTATCTATATAGAAAGAGTAATTTGAAACAATTGTCATTCAGATAATTATTTTAGATTCTACAAAACAAAGGTTGTATAGTGGTAAATGTGTGGTAATTCATTAAAAAGATTGGACAATTGTATCTGCAAACATGCAACATAGGTACACCCAACTGAGACTGCTGAATGAATGGGTTAAGTCCTTTCAAGAGCAGAATTGTTACTGAGCAGGTTACTGTTAACCACCTTAGAGGAAGCTGTAATGTGAAGGGGTCCATGATGTTCTCAGTAGAGAGCAGTGTAATTAGCTCTGGAAAGGATGCTTTTTAATTTACCTGTTCAATATTTTCTGAATCACCACAACAGTCTGTTTTAATGTGCCATTTAATAGCCCCATCCCCAGTTAGTGGAGATTTCTGGTTTACTTTATTTTGGATGCAATGGAAACAAAACAACTTGTTGTTATCTTTATGTATTGTGATGCTTCTGCCATAGTGTTTAGATCTCTGACAGATGCAAATTTAGAGAACTCACTTCATTCAAAACTGTTAAATTAGAAGGTCTTATGATCTCTATTTCATAGATCAGAAACTTAAACACAAAAAGACTAAAACCAAATACTAGGGCATTTCCGTGTTGAGGTAGGGCAGCAAGTAGTTTCCAGAGTCACTGGTAAACAGTAAATTCTAGATTTTTAGATAAAAAGCCAGATTTAGGGCAGTTAGGTATCCCCAAAAAGAGATTCTGAGGAAAACCTTTTATTCCACTTCTATTCTTTGCATTTCAAGCCTGGATTCATTTAGATTATTAAAGTAACTTTTTCTTTTCTTTTTTTTTTAAAAAAAAAAAACAAAACAGGGAATTTGAGTTTTGAGCCTTCTCTGAGAGAAACCACTGAAGTGATCTAGGTAAAAGGAGGAAGCAGGGTAGACTAGAACTGCAAATTGCTTGTAGCCAAGTGGTTGCTACTTGCCTGAGATACCGAACACAACTGTAACATTTTGAAAGGATGTTGAATCCTTATCCCAGGTGAGGACCTGACTTCTTAACCGGTGTGTGTACAGGGCTAAGCTTTCCCATTGGAACTGCTTGACTGAGTATGAATAATTTACTGACTCAGAAGGAGAAAGTGAGAGAAATGGTATCTATAGCTCACTGAGTAATTGCATCCCTCTTTAAGGTAAAACATGTACCCACATTTTCTATCATCAGTAGCTACTTGAGTTTTTGGTTTTGAGCAACATCAAATAGTTCCTAAAGGAGAATGTGAGTGGTTCAGATATTTCCATGGAGCAGGGCCTCAAATTCACAGTAGGGAACCTTGGTCAACCCTAATGTAAATGTTTTTTATAGCAGGGGAGATATATATATATATATATATGTATATAGATATATATATATAAAAAAATATAAAATTCATCTGATATAACAAAGTCTCCTAGTCACTAGGACACTTCGGTATAAGTGTGTAAGTTAAGCAGGTGACACATGGCAGTGACAATGGCACATGACACGGGCAGTGACATGTGGAGAGTGGATTGAACATTTTACTCTCTTTCCAGGCTGAATGAATCTACCAAACAGAAATGAGAGATATATTACCTTTCTGTTGTCATGACATGCACCCACTGAGTTGTGTAATAGGGGGGAAAGTCTCCCACAGACAAATTTACTGTACGACCTTTTTGATTTTGCACTTAGTGACTAGCTGAATGTTAGCCCATAGCAGCACAAAGCAATCTCATTATTTTGTCTTCCACATCGATTGATGTGTTGACTTTTTTTTTAATATACTAGAATCTGTATTCTCAACTAGATTGCAATTGAGATAGAGACGTTGTCTCTAGCATTACTTCATCCTCATTCTTTCATTGTATTGTAAAGTGCATTTCAAGCCTGCAGTTATTGCAAAATTTAGGAACACTCCTTCAACATAATGATTTTAAGGATATAGTCCTGAATCCCTATATAATTACAATGCTGGTGTGTAGTATGGGGAAAACCGGGGGAGGCGCGCTCGCGGGTGCTGGGGATCGGTCCGGAGTAAGCTACTTGATCTCAATGTGAGTATGGAAGCTTCTCGTTTATTAACAAAGAAAGCAGTGGTTATATAGACTATGCATATGTTAATCGCGTGCCCCGATCGCACTTGTGATTGGTCCATAGGTTTACATATTCAGAGCCGTGACCGCCCCCTCCCCTCCCGGATGTAGTTTTGCTTCCCTCGAAGCAGGCACCACGAGGTTCTTTGTTCTGCTCCGTGCAAGGGGAGTGCAAGGTCGCTAGCTCTGGGCTTAACCCTTACTCAAAGCCTGGGTTGCTCAGACTGCTCAGTGACTGACACAGGATCGTGCCCCTTCTCACTCAACCAAACCTCTACAATTCCCCCTTCTTGTTTGTGAGCAAGCCAGGCCTGATTCACAAGTTTCATTAACGCTTTCTGCAAACAAGAAAATAAACATGGTAACATTAACAATATAACTGCAATCACAAGAACTCCTGTAAGAACCATTTTTACCAGTTCCATCACCCATCCGATTTCTCGGGGAGGTGTGGTTTTACTGATCGGCTCGGCACCCAAAGTGGTCCCTGGTCAGTGGCCACGCACATATATCCCCGGCCACTAAGGATCACTGGCACCGGTCCTTTCCACTCCCCTGTAGCAGGTTCCCGATAAATCACCTGTAACTGAGGTACAATGGTGTTGTTATTAAATTTCAACTGCTGGTGATGTACAACAACCGGTGGTTCTTCTCGGTCCCCTGTTAAACACAGAAAATTCAAATTAAACAACACTTTATGCAACCGCGATGTTGGATCAGTATCTACCTCCTTCTGTCTCCTTAAATATTCCTTTATGGTTCTATGGGTGCGTTCGATGATCCCTTGACCTGTCGGGGAGTGTGGTATACCAGTAACATGTTTCACTCCCCAGCGTGTTAAAAATACACGAAACTTTTGGCTGGTGTATGCTGGCCCATTATCTGTTTTGATCTGTTCTGGCACCCCCATAACGGCAAAACACGCCAACAAATGTTTACAAACCTGTTGCGCCTTTTCTCCGGACATTGCAGATGCCCAGAGTAACCTCGAGAAAGTATCTACTGTGACATGTACATATTTTTGTCTCCCAAACTCTGGAATATGTGTTACATCCATCTGCCATAGCTCAAGTGCTGCCAAGCCCTTCGGGTTTACACCAATACCAATGACTGGTCCCTGAGCCCCACACCTCGGACATGCCTGAACAATAAATTTTGCTTCATTTTCTGTTATTCCAAATTGTCTCTGTATTCCTTTTGCATTTTGATGGAAATGCTCATGACTTTGTCTAGCTTGTTGAAATTTGTCTAAAGGAGGAATATGGCAAGCAGGGCTAACTAGAGAGTCTGCCACCTGATTGCCCTTCCCCAGACCAAGATCCCATTGATGACTCCGCACATGTATTATGCAACAAGGCGCACTGCGTTGTCGCATAATAGACCGTAATTGCAAGAATAACTGCCCAAGGCGGGGATTTTGTGTGTTTCGGAGCAATGCCTCCTCCAATCGTGGGATGACACCTGCTACGTACATAGAATCTGTGACTATATTTATAGCCCCATCCAGCCAATTTGTTAAGGCCCAGCCTACAGCAGATAGTTCCAGAGTCTGTAAGGTATCATCGGTCTGACCATACAGCATGTGGTGTACCCAATTCCCTTTTTCCTGCCACACACACACCGCTTTGCGCTGTTTCTTTCCCGCATCTGTATAGACCGTTAACCCTTCCACTACTGGTGTTTTCTGTACTTTAGATTTTTCTATCCATTGATTTTTCTGTAATATCTGCCATAATTTACCTTTCGGTTGCTGTGAATGGACTCTTCCTTCGTACCCCAAAAACGCCTCCTGAATGGGTCGAGAATTACGGAACCACCATTCTAGGTCTACAGCATTAACAGGAATACTAATGTCCGCTGGATCCAGTCCTGTTAATTCTACAATCCTAGATCTACCCTTTCTCACTAGTTCCCCTATGGCTTCTGGTCTAGTCTGTATGCTTGTCTTTGGTTGTACACTAAGAAATACCCATTCCACCACCCAAAAAGCTTCATCTTTATCGTGGCATTTGTAGTGGCATTGGTTGTAGCCCTGGGGGAGTTCCCCCTTTTTGTTTTGCCACTGACAAATGACACCACAAACCATATTTTCACTGTTAATTACAAGCAGAGACACAGGTAGTTCACGAATGCATCGCGACGACCATGCAGTTTGTAATTTGGCGATGATTGACCGCAACGCGCTTTGTTGAGTCTCAGACAGCTGTATGGTGTCAGCAGGGTGTGATCGTCGCAGCAGTTCGGTGAGGGGGGCAATCTCGGTGTTCGAGATACCGACACAGTTACAGACCCACTGAATATCTCCGAGAAGTGTTTGTACATCCCTCAGGTTCTTCAAATCTGTATGTAGCTCCACCTTTTGAGGCCGGATTTGAGCATCCGAAATTGTCCATCCTAAATATTTCCAGGGATCAGTTCGTTGAATCTTTTCTGGTGCAATCACGAGACCTTTCTCCACCAACGTTGTTGTTAGTTTGTGGAGACTTTCTTCTGAAAAAGGATCGGCCTGGCATAACAAAATATCATCCATGTAATGATAGATGATAGTCTGTGGCCATAGCTGGCGCAATGGTTTCAGTGCCCATGGCACATAAAGCTAACATAACGTAGGTGAATTTTTCATGCCCTGCGGTAGAACTACCCACTCATACCTTTGAGTTGGTTCCGCTTTGTTGATAACAGGAACAGAAAAGGCAAACCTCATGGTGTCCTGGTTGCAATGCTCCCATTGCTTGCATTTGCTCATTAATTTTCCGTAAATCATGTAATAATCTCCACTTTCCACTTTTCTTAGGGATGACAAAAATGGGTGTATTCCAAGGACTAACTGAGGGTTTGATACATCCTGCTTTTAACTGTTCCTCCACCAGTCCCTTAGTAATCTGCAGTCGCTCTTCAGTCATAGGCCACCTCAAAGCAGTTGCAACATTAGGTTGGTCAATTTAAATACTGTGGCTCCCTGTTGGATATACACACTCTTTACACCCAAACATTAATGCATACAAAGCAACAAGGCATTGTTGAATAAATCAGCAACAAGTTAATTACTGCAACTTAGGCCCTATAACCAATTACACATGACTAAAATTACTTCCCACATTCACATCCACAGTACTCCTCCACCATTTAACATCTCAACCAAAACCTTACACATGTAAAACATTCACTAACAGGCAAAAAAAGTACTAAACCTGTATATTTGGTATAGCTACAGCGTCTGATTTTACTCCATACTGTGTAGCTGCAGCTTTTGTTTGTTAAAGAATTTTCCAATCACGTGATTCCCATGCCGGGAATCGAACCCGGGCCGCCAGGGTGAAAACCGAGAAACCTAGCGGGTAGACCACTTTCGCAACGGCGCTCGGCGATCTTGATTGACAGGGCCAAGGCGGGAGGGGCGGGTACTCCGGTGGCGCGGAGGGGAGGGGCCGGCCCCCCCTCTCCGGACGCAGGCTGAGCAGGGTGAGGGGCTGACCACCCCTCCCCCTCCTGTTTCCGCTCCCTTTGCCACGCGGTCCTAGGAGCGCCACGTGGTTCTTTGTTCGCAACCTCCTCCTCTAAATTCTTGCTGCGCCATTTCTCCCGGGAGTTCGCCGCTTCTACCGCCGTACGAACCTTAGCCATGGATGGCTTTATGTTTGCCGACATGCCCTTAACCGCCGGTAACCCGAAGAAACGAGCCAGAACCCCAGGTTTTTCTGTTTTAGCGGGGGGGTTGGGCTCCGGCGGCGCCGGCCGCATCTCAGCAGCCGCGCGGACGACCTCTCCTTCTGCCCTCATAGTTTTTAAAGTCTCTATCACGTTTTGCCAGAGTTCACGCACCTCCTTAATTTCTTCTTCCTCGGGGTCCCTCTCAACAGTCTTTTCCCACATAATGTCTCCCACTTCTTTCCATTCCTCCACAGAAAATACAAGCGCTGTGTCTTTAAAATGTCCCCAGCGCTGGCCCAACTTTATCAGCTTAATTAGCTGTTTCTCCGCTGTCTTGCTCCTTCTCTTAGAGAAGATATATGCAAGCAGCACGACTGCAGCCTCTATTTCCATGGCTGCCCTTTTTCCAGTGTCTGCTCTGCCCTTTTGACCTGAACAGCACCTGAACCCTGGGAGCTGGGTGGCCAACCCTTCCAGTGTCTGTTCTGCCCTATTTGACCCGAACATCACCGCTCCCAGCCGTCTTTTTCCCAACACCTCCTTTTCGCTGCTTACCGCAGTCTCGGAGAGAGCACGCCGAAGGGAACCATCCTCTGCTACCAGTTGTAGTACGGGGAAAACTGGGGGAGGCACGCTCGCGGGTGCTGGGGATCGGTCCGGAGTAAGCTACTTGATCTCAATGTGAGTATGGAAGCTTCTCGTTTATTAACAAAGAAAGCAGTGGTTATATAGACTATGCATATGTTAATCACGCGCCCCGATCGCACTTGTGATTGGTCCATAGGTTTACATATTCAGAGCCGTGACCGCCCCCTCCCCTCCCGGATGTAGTTTTGCTTCCCGCGAAGCAGGCACCACGAGGTTCTTTGTTCTGCTCCGTGCAAGGGGAGTGCAAGGTCGCTAGCTCTGGGCTTAACCCTTACTCAAAGCCTGGGTTGCTCAGACTGCTCAGTGACTGACACAGGATCGTGCCCCTTCTCACTCAACCAAACCTCTACACTGGTGTTTGATGTATATTTGCTTTTTATTTGGAAGTTCTGTTTTTATTTGCTGGAGGAGATGGGTGATTGGATGTTACCAGTGGTGGCCTTCCATGTCCATCCTTTGGATTCACCATTGGAAAGCACTAGATTTGTATATAGTATAGTGACTGAGAGTTATTATTTAAGAGTGGAAAAAAACAGACTTATTTTGCTAGGTATACATTTAACACAAGAACAAACACAATTCCTATTTAATTCCTTTTTTTTTGCTGTTGCTGGTGGGATTTTGTTGGGTTTTTTTTTGTTTTTTTAGGGGTCACAAAATTGGGTGGGATAACAAAAAAGATAAATGAGTCTTTGCTGTTATACTAATGTAATTATTTCTCTTTTCAGACAGAGCTATTTTCAGTCCCCTTCCTTTAAGGGCATTAAGTGTATTATGGCTCTTTAGACCCTAGGTTTCTCCAAATCCTTTGAAATTAGGAAGTCATTACCTTTGAATGCTTTTGTTTGTCTTCAGTATGAGACATTTGGGCATTTGTATCTTACTATTTTAAAACCTCCAATAGGTATAGTCTTTCGCTCTTGTTAGACCAGTTCTCTTCATGTTTGGTCCTGGGACTTCATAGCAAATTTAACAGGTCAATTTGCTTTCTCTTTCAAGTCTCTCATCTTTCCTAATTATGGGCTGAGACTGGATTTTCAGTGACACCTAACTCAGCAGCATAACTTCTGCTGAATTGCTCCAGGATCTGCTCCCCTAAATTCAATAGATATATATTTGAGAATAACATCTTAAGAACTGAGAAAGAGTTTGGGATCGTTGCTTTATTCCTTGGGAAAAGCATAAAGCAAAACAGGAAGTTTTTCACATTTTTGTAAAAGAAAATAGTATATGACACTGCTTTAGCTTACAGACACAAACTTTTCTATCAGTGCTTTTGGAAACAGGGGCCTCTTGAAGTACACATCACAGAGACAGACTTAGTACCTGTTCATCAAGCCATGTTATTAAAATTATCCCATGCCGTCTTTAGTAACTTGCTATTTTGGGACAAAGATTTAATAATAAATAATAATTTTAATAATAATAAATAAAATAAAGCTGAAATATGAGTGACCCTGAAGCAAATAAGTCACCCCACTCCAACAGCTTTTTTTTTTTTTTTTTTCTCTTGAGTCCACGCCCTTTTACTCAGCCACCGTCTTATGTTTAAAGTTCCAAGTTACCTTCTGGATGAAGTTATCAAGTGTGCTCTTTATCAGTAGTTTTTAAGTCAGAAAAAACTTAAACCTATTTATTGCAAACATTTGAAACCTGAGAATGGGCAGAAGCTTTATAATCAATTAATTTCAATCATTTATGTTGCTTAATAAGATAAATCTATGCACCTCAGCACAGTGCATTTGGAATAGAGATTCACTATTCAGTGCATTTCTTTAAGGGTGTAGTTTATAGTCAAAGGTGTAATTTTCTGAAGTTGTATGGTAAAAGCAAGGCAGTATTCTCAACAGTGAAATTGGGAGCTTGTAGGTACTTCAAGGAATATGTTTGAATGTTTTATATCAACTCATAGTGTAAAGAAATCTGAAAAGAAACCAAACGGTACTAGAGTTCTGTTCAAATCCATTCTAGATGCCTGTATATATACATGACATTGTGAATTATTACCTACTACTTAATTGAATACTTGATGACAAAAGAAAAATTTGTTCACAATACAAGGTTGAAAACTAAATTGAGCATTTTTCTTCAACATGTTAAGGCAAAGATGGTACCAAATTTTCTGTACTGCATATGATACCAGTTTCTACTTTCTGCTCCTGCATTCTCATGGGGTGTTCTGTAACAGACTAATCCTTCCTTAGGTTCACTGTCTGCTCAGTGACCCTACCTCTCATTCTGGCAGAAACCATAGGTTAGAGCCCACTCAGGAGAACAGAGGCTTTGGACAGCGGATAATGAACATCTCCCTTGGGGGAGATGTCAAACAGGAAAGACCAATGGAGGCACATAAGATGGGTCACCTCCTTGTCTTTGTTCTTCAGCAATCCAGTGTGACTCTATGATTGTCAATAAGTAATGATTTCTAGGAAAAATTTCTATGAACTCCAATATGTGAGCTCTATAAAGATCATTAACCCTAATGGATCTTCATTATACATTATGGCAAGATGCATTGGTCAGTAATATCAGCAGCTAATAATTCCTTGATTTTATACTAATTAATGATTTTTTGTTATGCAAATAAATGAAGTAACCAGGACTGGCTTGTTTCTATCTGCAACCTTTTGCTTTAATCATGAACCTTGATTTTGAGCTCTAACTCAAATCTAACAATCTAAGTGTCTCTCCAGACTCTTCCGGAAAATTTCACTTCAGTTGTTGTCCACTTTTGGGGTGTGTTTGTATTAAATTCTACTACCTACAGGGCACTTTGAAAATGTGATCACAGAAAGCATTTCAGTACTTTGAAGATTCATAGCTAAGACTGTTTCTGCAAGGAACATGGCATGTAAGTGATAAACATTAAGAAATACATCTTAAAAAAAGCAAATTACTAAATTGAATCAATGCAGTGAAATTCTATCCCTGGTAAAGTTACCATAAAAGCTCAAATTTTCTCTCAATTAGGCTATAATTTTATTTAAAATTTTCTTTTTTCTGCATCCTTCCTCCACTAGTAAGAATAATGACCCTATCTACAGCCTAGTTTGCAGCGTTGATTTCTACTTGTCAGTGTATAATCCTTTCTTTTTTTCAGAGTTTAATTGTTGTAAATACATAAAAGGCTTTAAAAAAATCTTAAATTTTCCCTGTAACAAAGAAAAAAGGTCAGTAGAGATGAAGGTAGTAATATAAAAAGACAGCAGAGTTAGTTACTGAACACTGGAACACTTTATTGATAATTACTGTGGAATTTAAAATAACTTCTTAAAGGATGTATCCTATAGACATTTGCAGAGTTTGTTTCCTGTTCAGGTGCTGCGTCACATTAGAAGTGTTAGAGAAGCTGTCAATGACTCAGTAATTCTTTGAAAGAACACTAGTCTTTGGTTTATTGACTACATTTCCCTTTCTTTCTAAATTGTCCTGAATGTGCAGGAGTTATCATGATTAACAGTTGTCAGCATAATCAGTTATATAACTGCCACCATCTTACAAACATTGTTGCTTCTGATATATGGTCCATGAAATCAAAGGGTAAGCCAAGCATTTCATTAGAAGCCTGAATTCATGGGCAGACAATGTCATATATTTTCTAATAATTAAAAAAAAAAAGTAGTGAGTCGTCTTATAATGAGTGCTAATATCTTTATTTTGAAACTTTTTATTTGTTCCAATCATAATTAGTATACTGGCTCATAATATTGAGATTCCTTTTTAAAAATGCACTGGAAAAGCTATTTCATTATACTAATGGTTTTCTCTTGATGAAAATAATTATCATAAATTTAAAGAGATAAATTTAGTTACATTTAATGCAATTCATTGGTTTTTTAACTAAAAAAAAATAATTTTCTCTTTTTTGTTTTCTTTGCTTTTCTGCGTTCTATATTTGCTTTTTGTTGAAAAACACTTCCTGCTAACTGTTCCCTCTATTTTTCTCTTCTGAAAACGTGTACAGCATGACAAATAGACATTTTATTGATAACCACTGTCTTTCATGTCTAATATTTGATGAAAATTATAATTCTGAACTTTGTGGTCTTCCGAGTTTTTAGTTGTCTTTGGACTTTAAGATGGTAGAGGTAAAATGGTAAGAAGTGAAAGAGGTATCACTTCTTACAGGTTCATTTAGAAGAATAAAGAATAAAATAAAGAATGAATATCAAGTTACTCTTAAGTTTTTAAAATTCTCTGCTGAAATGACCCTACCTGTGAGAAATAATACTCCGCTCAGATGTAACTTATTACAAGTTAGATGCTGAAAGATTTCTCAACTTCATATAAATGTGGGGGTCATCATTTAAGAAACAGCCACCTCTGGAAGAAAGTACCTTAACAGTATACTAGCTCAGAATGGGACAAAATGTGAAGAACACCAGCAGCTACCAAAAGAAAGACATATGGCAAGCATGTATTTATAAAAATCTTTAGTCTAAAAAGAGCAGAAAATAAAAGAGCTACATCAACAAGAACTACTTCATAATCCTGTATTTAGAGAGTTTTAATCTGAAAGTTGACATGGTCACACTGTAGGATACTAAAAACTAAAAGAATTACAGCATAAAAGATGGAGGTATAGAGCGGTAGGGAAAGGATGAATACTTCAGAAGCTCAAGACACTGACAAGAAATCCATGAGCTAATGAATAAGTATATGTTTAGGAGTCACAAGCCCAGATTCTGTGACTGATTCATGTGTCGTTACACAGACTGCTTAATACATTTGGTCTTTGCTCATTCGTGTTCAAAATGGAAACAAATGCTTGCCTGTCTTTCTAAAGCACTTCCAGACTCAGGATGACAATGTTTGCATTTGTGTGCTCTTGCTAAAGCTGGAGTATTTTTATCAGCAATATTGCTATCAATAATGTGTCTAATGTACAAAACAGGAATAATGTTCCATTTTCCTTTGGCACAGCAAAATGAAGTGGTATGTTATAGTATGTATTTATGGTTTATATGCCAAGTAGTGTCTGCTTTTCTCTTTGATGCTGATCATTTCTCAGAGTGGTACATGAAATGCCGAATGGAAAGACTAGTAACAGACATATAACTGTTCATTCATAGTTATGCTTGCAGCAATACATTCACTTGGCTTTGTGGAGTCCTAAAAGTAAAATTTTTTTGTGATTTCAAATTTGGTGCTTAACTTCTAAAAGTTATTATGGTTTTTGCTTCTACAATATGTAAAGCAAGCAAACAATATTGAAACAGTGGTCTCTGTCTTTCTCTCTCAGAGAGGGAATGAAAGTCCAATTCTCCCCTATCCCGATCCCTCTCTCTGCACACTTTTAATTCCCAGCATTACCTAACTAGTAATGCAACAGGAGGAAATTGGAAATATGTATTCCTCTTCACCAAAGGAAAGCATCGTAATACTTGGTTAACTAATGAAATAATTTGAATAATCCGTATTATAAATACACCCCTTTCTGTTGTCATTTAACGTACATGCCAATTTATTTTCAATGTCCACATACTTCTCCAAATACTGCATAAGCACATATAAACACACACTAGCTCAAAGAAAGCAGAAAAACAGTTTTTATACTCCAAAGTTAGGGAGTGAGTATTTAAAATTGCAATACCTCCTACCAGTGAGATTAGAGCATTCGCTGTGCTGGTAGATATAATATTTGTTGGGGATAAATTACTTTGGAGGTTTAAACTGGAAAAAGTAGAACTTTGACCAATGCTTACTTCCACAGCCAATGAAGCTGTGAAAGTTTAGACAGACAAAGGCATCATCTGCTCTAATCCCTTTTCAGAATTGCCTGTCATCACACAGTTCAATTTATGCTACACTAAAAGCACAAAAATAAAGTATCCTAATGGATTTCCTTACAGAAAACAGAGTTGATTAAATTAATTTTAGGGTTTTTTTACTTCTTGTCTCCTTTTAATGGCTTTCTTCCTTTTATTGTCAAAACATGACCATATGAAAGTACCAAAAGAACACCTAAATTTCCCTGTGGGAAAAGGTAAACCTCTGCATCATGCAGTAACTTTTGGACGTTAAGGTAGCTTTCAAATCCAAATTAAAAGAAAATAAAATGAAAAAACAAAGAAAATAAAGAAAAAAAAAGGGGGAAAAGAAAATAAATACAAATATTTTGAAATGACCAAGATTTTCTTTAGCTTTTATACCAAAAACAACTTATCTAGGCTTTTTCATTCTTCATCTCTAAAAAAGAAATCATATATAACACGGTATGTTATGAGAGCTATAGATTCCAGCCTCCCCACCCCAGAAGAAAATAGAGATAGAAGGCAGTGTATTGAAGCTATGGTTATAAATGTCTATGACTGAGTTATGTAAATGAAAATCTAAACATCATTACTGAACTCAAAGTGTATTGCTCAATTGAGGATGGATAGCATTAGGATTTTGGCTTAGGACTAAGCTGAGATCCAAAATTTGTTTCTTCCTTCACCTAGTTACCAAGAACAAATTGCAGGAATGTAGTTTTTTCTGTGAAACATTTTAAGAATTTAAATTCCAATTTTAGATTCTCAAAACACTATTGCCTTCAATGTTGGTTTTCTTTTTTTTTCCCCTTGAACTACCCAGTAATCACAAATTTTTCTGCTAATGGTGCCTGGTAATACTTGAATATCAATGTTACTGACTGCTTCTTTGCTCACAGCAAAACCTTGTCCAGTGGTATGTCCAGTTCGACCTGTGTCAGCGTGGAAGAGTCTAGTTATGAGGAGGAAGGGAGACAGACTTTGCAAAAGCAGATTACTCCATCTCTAAAGTTATTTTCTGTAGTCCATAAACAGAAAGCTGTAAGCATAATCCATACAGTATTTTTTGCAGTGGAATTCTTCCAGAAGGTACCTTTATTTAAAGCTGTGATAGGTTTTCTAGTATTCTGAAGAACACAAAACACAGCTGGGGAGAAAGCCACAGTGCTGAATTGATGTTTAAGTGGTTGATCCAACTAGCGGATGCCCTGACCTGTTGGTTCCCAAATTCTGACGCACAGAGCCAGCCTGTCTAGCATTTTATACTGCTTGTGTTCCATATAAAAAGCCTGCAAGGACCCAGCACGTAAGGAGCAGCAGGCATGTATCATCAGAATTCAGTTCCTGGGTTAGGAGGCTGTCTACTCGACCTTGACTCCTGGTGAGTGATGAAGTAATGAAAGTAAAACATTATGGTCTTAACTACATTTAACTACCTCAAATGTCATAAGCATGAAGGCTTATTAACAATATTTAGTAGCATTTAAAGGCCAAGGTTTAGAAAAAAAACTTATGCAGTTCAATTCAGAGGTAGTAGGTAACATTTTCTAAAACTTTCCTATGTTTTGCCTAATTTCCTAAAATAGATTAAAGGAACTGAACATAATTCTGTGTGCTCAGCTAGTTTGTAGCATCCATGCACACCTCTAACTCTCACTGATAAGAACTTTTAGAGATCATTCCAAGTTCTGTCCTTGTGCCAGCAGCTTGCCAGAAGTGCCCTTACAACATTTTCAGTGTTGTTGGTGAGACACGTGACACATACCATGTTTTCCATCTGAAAAGGTGTTTATCCAGTCAGTCATTTTTCATCCAGCTCTCTATGTTAAACATTTTTATCAGCGTGGTCATCTTCTGGCCAGTATTTCAAACTCCTGTGCCTCTTCCTAACCAGCACTTCACTGTGACTACTTGGGACAACTGCCTTTCCCAGCAGTGATTCCTCATGTTAGCAATGGCAGAGAACTGCACTGTAACCTCTGCTGGCCTTTGTAATGACAAGTTGATTAGCACACAGCTTCTGTCAAGGAGCAGGTGATCAGCCTGTTAGAAGACAGATTTCCTTAGAAAGGGCTAGACAGCTGATTTCTAGGGGGTTAGCAGAGCACAACATCCAAGAGCTGAAATGTGCTTGAATTATGTTGAATAACAAATATCTGTGTTTCCATAGGAATGTTGGTGAACAGCAAATCAGATGAATTTACTCCATACTCAGCAATCCCCAGAAAATATCTGTAAATATAATTAAGTGTACACAGTAATAATAACTGGGTAATCCAGTAAATATTAGATCTTTCCTCTGGACATCAAAAGCTATTGCTCATCTGCCTTCTAATAGGCTTTTATTATAATATTTAAAATAATTGCTCCTCATACACAGTTAGAAAAATCAGGTAAAGATTGGGTTTTTTACAAATGCAGGGATTGAGACACGAATCTGATGAGCTGCAAAATGCTAGGGAAACAATTAACAGTATAATATAATTTAACTGGCATCTATGTACATGATATCGAGCCAATGAAAAACAAATATAAGTTGATTTTCAGAAGGAATTAAAAAAATAATATCCCACAATGTCAATCACTGCATTTTTAAGAATGGCAAACAAATTTGGTGTTTTTCTTCACTGAATTATGTTTTCTTTTCAGCAGCATTTCTGTTTATATGTACTTTTCTTGGTTTATGAAGTATTTAGTTAAGTACTATGCAGCATTCTGATTAAACACAATGAGTATAATCACCATAAAATGATATATATATGTTTAATAGTTATTTTTTAATCTAATAAATAGATCTGAAAATAGAAGCATGGAGGGAATCATCATTCAGTCAGAGCATCCTGGCAGGCTAATCAGAAATCCATTTTCAGCATGTTATTTTTGTTAATAGTTTCGAAGTATAAATAAAATAATTGCCAGTAAAAGTTACAGATGACAGAAATTGGTAGGATTCTAAATCTGCAGAGAAATGTTGCTTAAAAAATTAACCCACTTTTATCTTTGTAAAACCCAGATTATTTTTCATACATTACAGAAAACCAAAGAAAATTCATATACTGTTGCAGGTGTCATGCCTAGGAAAAGGAGAATAGGATGAAGGAGTGGAAAACTGCAGTTTTATAAAGGATATGGTGTCCTTTAGTGTATTATGTCAGAAAACTTGTTAGAAAATGAATAAATGTGATCCTTGATGTGAACACAAAGTAGAAGGTGACAAGAGCATTACAATTTCAGTGACATTAGTATTACAACTTCAGTTCCGGCTGAATATGAGCCAGCAGTATGCCCAGGTGGCCAAGAAGGCCACCAACATCCTGGCTTGTATCAGAAACAGCGTGGCCAGCAGGACTAGGGAAGTGATGGTCCCCCTCTACTCAGCACTGGTGAAGCTGCATCTTGAATACTGTGTTCAGTTTTGGACCCCTCACTACTAGAAAGACATCGAGGTGCTGGAGTGAGTCCAAAGAAGGGCAATGAAGCTGGTGAAGGGTCTAGAGCCCAAGTCTTATGAGGAGCGGCTGAGGGAACTGGAGTTGTTTAGTCTGGAGAAAAGGAGGTTCAGGGGAGATCTTATTGCTCTCTACAACTACCTGAAAGGAGGTTGTAGCAAGGCAAGTGTCAGTCCCTTCTCCCAAGTAACAAATGATAGGATGAGAGGAAATGGCCTCAAGTTGTGCCAGGGGAGGTTTAGACTGGATAGTAGGAAAAATTTCTTCACCCAAAGGGTGGTCAGGCATTGGAACAGGCTGCCCAGGGAAGTGGTTGAGTCACCATCCCTGGAGGTATTTAAAATCATCTTATAAATACTTACAAATACCTTAGGGGGCGGTGTCAAGAGGATGGGGCCAAACTCTTTTCAGTGGTGCTCAGTGACAGGACAAGGGGCAACAGGCACAAACTGAAACATGGGAAGTTCCATCTAAATATGAGGAAAAAGTTCTCTACTTTGAGGGTGACAGAGCACTGGAACAGGCTGCCTGGGGAGGTTGTGGAGACTCCTTCCCTGGAGATATTCAAAACCCACCTGGACATGACCCTGTGCAACCTGCCCTAGGTGAACCTGCTTTAGCATTCTGTGATTCATCCTATGCCAAATGGGTATCTGTCCATAATATCTATGAACATATGAATTCTGTATATCCTGACTTTCTGTTCATCTCAGAAAAGAATAAACAAGTTCTTCACTCTATCTCTTAGTGCTAATTTAAAAACAAAATGCATTTTACATATTTAAGGTTTCGCTTACCATTCTTCACCTTTTTCCCTGAAACTCCTTCTTGTAACTATAAAAAAAGGATAGAGGCAAGACTGATATTTGCATAGCAGAATTAAATTGCCCAAAAGATAGCTGATTCCTTTAACTGCCCAGATTTTTGCTGTTTACTTCTTGCATTAATTTATAAGGTCCTAGCTTGGAGAATCCTTGGGATAATAAACATAATAAATACAGCAACAAAACTTTGTCTTGTTTCAGCCATTCTACTCTTGCCCCGTGTTTTCATGGATAAAACTATAAAACAATATGAAAGTTTTCCCTACTTACAAGTTTACTGCGCCTTTTTTTTTAAATATTCAGCATGATAGACAGTTTTCCTGGAGGAAAATTGCTCCATGTAGGTGCTTAGCTCTCTTTTGTTGATGCTGTAATCAGTGAAGGATTTCTTATAATCTTAGAGGATGTATTTGTGCCACTGTTTCTCAGTGATCTCAGCTATTCTAAATAGCTAGCAATAATTTACATTTTCACTGTCTGAATGTGCGTAATATGCTGCACCAGATCAAAGATTCATCCAGCCCTGTACCTTCTCTCCATCAGCCACATAGAGCGCTTCTCTGCTCACTGGCAGATGCTGGAGTAGAGTACAAGAAAGTGAACAAATAGAGCATTTTAGGAATTATTAATGAACAAACAGAAAACAAAACAGAATACAGCACATCCTGAATATTTTTGGTATTTCTTATTTCTTCCCTATCTGGAAACAAACAAACAAACAAACAAACCCACAACCAAAAAACCTTGCAAAAAAAAAAAAACACAACAAAAACCTGATAAAAACCATTTTAAAACTGGAAGATTTACAGTTCTGATAGGGACATACTTGAAGAAAAGGATTATCTTCCTAATGAGTCATGACAAAGTAGGCTAAGACACTCCAGTCTGGGTTTCATGGGGTTGGAGAGAAGCCATATGGTAGATAACTATGAAAATAAGTGTTAATGGGATAGTAAGCAGGGATTGTGTTGGTTTGTTTGTTTTACCGTCTCTTCTAGTACAATGGTTCAGGTGGCATCAGAGGAAGGTCAAAGCAAACCTCCTATGTATGTTCTCTCAGTCATTCATGATTAGGGAGACCTATGTCATTCCCTTTCCCATCTCTTTTCTAAAAATATCTCAAAGTTTATTTACTCTTTCCTTCTATGGAGTTGTTCCACATTTCTGACAGTCCTTCTTGGCTCTCTTTCCTTTTCTATTTGTTTGTTTCCTTTTCATATAGAGATCATAACTGCATGTAGTATTCAAGACAGGAGTATATTAGTGCTCTATATAATGGTATCCCATATTTTCCTGATCTTTCATGCTAAATCCTTATACCTCACTTAACTTTTTGAACATGTTTCCAGATATCTTCTATCTATGACCTCCTGTCAGGGAATACTAAGTACAGTTGCACATTAACTGAGATTTTTTTCTTATGTATTAAAACCTATTATCCCTGAATTTTATTTGCTGTTTTATTTCTTAGTCATTCAAGATAGAGTCCTTCCACAGTTCTGATAGTCAGCTTTGATAACTGATGACATAAAATTGTGCAAAAGAGAATTTGTAATTTATTTTTTATCCTTGTTTCTGTATCATTTATGAAATCATTGAACAAATGGCATCTCACTGCTCTCTTTATTTTTGAAAATTATATATTCATTTATTTATTTGTTTGTTTCCTTTTGACCATGTGTTAATTCATAAAATGTATATATGAATGCATACTTTGTATATGCAGGTGTTGGCAGAAAATAGCTCACTCTGTTAGTTAACATCCTGGTTTTGCAGAAATGGGGAATAAATGAAAGAGAAAATCAGTTTCTGGGCATTTTCTGGCTATGATTTGAGAATACAGACGTTTGACAAAAATGTAACTCAAATTGATGATTAGTTTTATCCAGTAGATGTCCAACATTTGCTAAAGAAGTTAATGATTTCTGTACAATCAACACATTTTAGAAATTCTCTTGGATTAGTATCTACTACAGTAAGAAGTCACTTAGGTGTTTTTAACTTATTTTAAGATATTGCCTCCGGCTCCACTTTTGCTTGTCCTTTTGAGTTGGGCATTCATAAGACAGAATATGTTCTTTTGACTTTGTCTAGCCTTCCTATGCACTCCTGGTGACAAAACAAGTAGTATATAAATTTACATTTTTTTTTTAATAAATGTATTCCCTTCCCTCTCATTGGGTGAATGTTTGAGATATTTCTCATGTGTCTCCCATCACTAACAGGTCAATTATATTAGTGCTAAGAGAAAGATTCAATCTGTTTATCAATCTAATTTAGCCTCTGTACATGCAATCTTCACAATTTCTTGAGTTTTATTGCGAATGTCTTCTGGTGGGAGGCATGATTTATGGTAGTTTTAGTCTTACCTGTCTCACTTGCTTTGAAGCAAACTGGAAGCGCTCTCTCACACAGTGAAGATTGGAAACCAATAGTGTAAGAGCAATAATTTTTTAAGTCTTTGAAACACATCATGAGTGATACTCTGATTAAGCCCTAAATTTGCTGTAATACTATATGAACTCAAACATATGTGATAAAAGTAAGTGTGGCCGTAAGGGACAGAATGCAAGTTACTCAGTGTTTTCTCATACATGCTTTGTTTTAAAATCTTTGTGAGACTGACAAATTAACATAACAAATTTAGTTGACAAAGTCCAACAGTTGCTGACTCAAACAACTGGATTAATTGAAAGAGAGAAATTTATAGAAAAATATAGAAAACCTTTTTTTTCCCTCTGTAAATGCTTTTAAATTTAGATATGCTGAATTGTTTTTTTTAAAAATGGTAGAGCTCCTTAGAATTGTGTAAGAACTAGAGACAAACTGAGTAATTTTAGTTAGACCAAGTGTTTCTGCAGAACATTTCAGATAAAAAGATATAGAAAAAGGTTTTCTGGATAATGATTTTTTCCATTGTCATGTTTTTAACTTGACAGGCCACTAAATAGCATGCAGCTGCTCGCTCACTCTCCCCTGTGCCCTGGGGACTTGTGGAGAGAATCAGAAAGGTAAAGAGACTTGTGGGTTGAGATAAAAACAATTTCATAATTGAAATAAAATAATAAATAATAATAATAATAATAATAATAATAGTAATAGAATATACAAACAAGTGATGCACAGTGCAACTGCTCACCACTTGCTGACTAATGCCCAGCCCGTTCCTGACTAGCAATCCCAGAGGAGAGAAAATCCCAAAACCGCAAACACGGAAGAGAGAGAAAGCTTCTTGGCCGACCCTCATCTATATACTGAGCATGACATTGCGTGATATGGAATTTTTCACTGGCCAATTTGGATTCGTTGCTCTGGCTGTGCTCCCTCCCAGCTTCTTGTGTACCTGTACACTAGCAAAGCATGAAAAGTTGAAAAGTCCTTGTTTTCTTAGCAACAACTAAAAACATCAGTGTATTATCAGCATTCTTCTCATACTAAATCCCATATTAATCCAAAACATAGTGCTATTCTAGTTACCTAAAAGAACATTAGCGCGATACCAGCCAAAACCGTATGCATCCGTATACATGAAAATAACTGAGTCAATTTGCAGAAAAAATTGAAAGCCAAAAGAAAAAGGGAAACAGTACATTCTGAACAAGATTTTGTTTTCTCAATTTGTTCTAAAGATTAAAAGTAACAGGAAAAGGAATGTTACTTGAAATAAAATCTAAAATTTAGTCTTAACTATAGTATCTATTTCTTGTGCTCATTACATATGACAGAAAGGGTATGACTACCCATACTGATAAACTATTTGTAGTGATACTGCTACTATGTTTGTTTTAACATTTGTGAACAAAAATATATATATTAAGAATGAAATGTGCTGTGAATTATTTGTTATTGGATGAGCATTGACAATTTATATGAATTTGACAAAAACTATTATATGTGAAACTTGCACCTTTTCTAAAAGTTATGTAATTTATTCAGCAGAGCAAAAAGGGGGATGGTATAATTCTGTATTTTTAACTGCACAAACTGTAATATCCACTATATAGTAATTGAAAGAAATCTTGAACAGCTACAATATATTCACTTTCAGTAAATTTTATTGGCAGTGATAAATGGAAAAGTGATACTACTTGATCACTTTAGAAAACTTTCTAGTCTGTTACCTTTTTTTTTAATCAACAGTTTCAGCAGTGATTTCATACATACACTGTGCATTTGTGTGTATCCATGTGTGCACATTAATGTTTGATTTAGTGATACATTAACAGGCAGAGAGAAACATAGTTTGGTATCTACCTCTTTTGAAAATAGAAAGAAATGTAATAGTAAAAATCACTAACAGTTTAGATAAAGAACACAAAAGCACTATCATGCCATAGCTTTCCTATACTTTAAGGTATTAGCAGATTTTTGTTGTTATAGACAGTAGGGTGGCTCAAACTTAATGCTCGGCTATTGTTGCCTATCCCTGAGTAGCTAAGTAGTTACTTTTTAAAACTTGGTAAATTGCAAGTAAATTGCTTTGAGAGCACTGCAGGTGCAAAATAAAAACAGCTGTGAGATTATGTTTTTCACATGAACCAAAATAGAAGCTTATGGATGTTGTAAGCTGTGTGTAAAGTAATGATGTTAACAGAAAAAGAAGTAATGTACAGATAAGACTCCTCCTTCTATGACAAAGTGACCCGCTTAGTAGATGAGGGCAGGGCTGTGGATGTAGTCTATCTAGACTTCAGTAAGGCATTCGACACTGTCTCCCACAGCATCCTCCTAGACAAACTGGCTGCCCGGGGCTTTGAAGGGTGGACTCTTCAATGGGTTAAAAACTGTCTGGATGGCCGAGCCCAGAGAGTGGTGGTGAATGGGGCAAAGTCCAAATGGCAGCCAGTCACTAGCGGTGTTCCCCAGGGCTCAGTTCTGGGGCCTGTGCTGTTCAATATCTTTATCGATGATCTAGATGTAGGGATTGAGTGCACCCTCAGCAAATTTGCAGATGACACCAAGTTGGGTGGGAGTGTCGATCTGCTGGAGGGTAGGAAGGCCCTACAGAGGGATCTGGACAGGTTAGCTAGATAGATGGGCCGAGACCAACGGCATGAGGTTCAACAAGAACAAGTGCCGGGTCGTACACTTCGGCCACAACAACCCCATGCAGCTCTACAGGCTGGGGGAGGAGTGGTTAGAAAGCGGCCCGGTGGAAAGAGACCTGGGGGTGCTGATTGACAGCCAGCTAAACACGAGCCAGCAGTGTGCTCAGGTGGCCAAGAAGGCAAATGGCATCCTGGCCTCTATTAGGAAGAGTGTAGCCAGCCGGTCTAGGGAAGTGATCATCCCTCTGTACTCGGCACTGGTGAGACCGCATCTTGAGTACTGTGTCCAGTTCTGGGCCCCGCACTTCAAGAAAGATGCTGAGGTGTTGGAACGAGTCCAGAGGAGGGCAACCAAGCTGGTGAAGGGTCTGGAAGGTCTGACCTATGAGGAACGGCTGAGGGAGCTGGGGTTGTTTAGCCTGGAGAAGAGGAGGCTCAGAGGTGACCTTATTGCACTCTACAACTACCTGAAGGGAGGTTGTAGTGAAGTGGGAGTTGGCCTCTTCTCCTGGGCAACTAGCGATAGGACAAGAGGACACAGCTTCAAGCTTCGCCAGGGGAGGTTCAAGTTGGACATTAGGAAGAATTTCTTTTCAGAAAGGGTTATTAGACATTGGAATGGGCTGCCCAGGGAGGCGGTGGAGTCACCATCTCTGGATGTGTTTAAGAAAAGACTGGACATGGCACTTAGTGCCATGGTCTAGTTGACAGGGTGGTGTCAGGGCAACAGTTGGACTCGATGATCCCAGAGGTCTCTTCCAACCTGGTTGATTCTGTGATTCTGTGACTATGCAGTATTTTGTCTTCATTTAGCCCACACCTGGGGCTAAACATTAGCAGTTTTTCTATTACCCAGTGTCCCTTCCCCAAACGAGGAAGGGAATTGGGAAAAAGAGAGAGAGCCTCATGGGATGAAGTTAACCAGATTTAATGAAATTAAGAAAATCAATATAAATGACAACACAAAACAGACAGAAATATACTCATCCACAAATCACTGGCAAGTTGCTCCAGGAATCACAGCAAGGAAGAAGAGGCAAGGAGAGCATGAAAAAACCCTATCTCTTCCCAGCAAACCCTTCTTTTATAGTGAGCTTGATGTCAATGATATAGAATACACCTGTGGGCCAGCCAGGGTCAGCTGTCCTGGATTTAACTTCTAAGGGCCTTAATCACCATGGCTGGCCACAAACTGAAACCAAACCCCAGTGAAACCAGAACATATTTATAGAAGGTTTACTGATGATAAAGTTAATTCATTATCAAACTAAGCAAGAGTAACTTGGCTTTCAAATGAGTTGACCAATAAATAAATAAATCAAACTGCATTGCATAAACATGCTTCTTGACAGTTTTCAATGAATTTTCCCTTAAGAACTTTTGGAATGATCAAGCACATAATCCTTTTCAACTTTTACACCCTCCATGATGTCAAAGGTTCCACTTGAATCTTTTTTATTACTAGGAACCTGTAATAACCAAGGAGAGTGATGCTACAGTGTGGATGATATGGCTGGAAACTCAGTGCAACAGAAAGGAGATTTGTGACAATGCAAAAAAAAAAACCAAAACACAAGGAAATGGCAATTAAAATGCAGTAGTAAATAACTGTGTTGTAATTACCTCTTTGACTACTGCAGGTGATAGATGGAAGTCAAAAAATCTTGATATATTACAAAAAAAGGTAGTTGGTCGAAGTCAATTATTTTTCTGAGGCAACATTTTCAATTGTTGATATTTTCTGTCAAAAATAAAATTTTGAATGAAAATTCTTTCTTTATTATTTGATATATTAAGTTCAGGATCTGTGTTAAAGGACTTCAAAGAGATTTTTGACTGGTGGGCTTTTTCTTTCCTGAATTACAATTTTGATTACAATATTGCTTTAACTTTTTAAGTTTTGCCTGATCTAGAGGAAAAATCAACTTCATTGTACTTCCAATATCAGAATTGCAAAATTTTCTATGAAATCAACTATTTTTTTGCTTCCAAACAGTAATACAGTTTATTCCTAGGGCAAAGAGATATGTCAGAGTATATAGCTTAAACATTGAGAAGATACTAAGCAAAGTCTGGTTAAAAAAAATAAAAAAGAAATTAGCTATCATCTATTTCCACCCTTTTTTATCTGTCACCACTGTGAGAAGGGAATTAGGCTGTCGTAGGTGAGGTCAGCAAGAGGATAGGACTTGCACTAGAGCACAATTTTTCCAAGATGTATTTGATATTGTTTTAAGATAAGGGGAATGAGTTCTTATAATTTTTATTCACAGGGACTCAAACGTTGCAAAACCAGGATAACATCCATGGCATCAGATAACAAACAAGATGAGAACGGTTGTGCTTCTTCACCAAGCCATATGAGTGATGGTGAAGTCTTTCTCGCCCACCTCGGATAAAGAATATGGCCTGAGAGAGGTATGGAGGAAAACTATTGTGTTCCAGGCAGAAACTCACGAAAAACAGAAACCTGAGGACTTGTTTAGCATCCTAAAGAAAGCTTTTCAATTCCAGTCCTGCAAATCCATTTCCTCCGATTGCCACATTCATGGGAATTAACAAAGCTGGTTTGGCTTGGCCACGTATGTATTCATCCTTAATAAAAATGTTGTGTACTTTTCATCTATGAAATATTTGGTTAATTCTTGACAGAATATTTTGCTACAGAAAAAACTTTTAAGGTTTTTCCTTCATTCCCCATTTCAGAACATCCTCTTTACAAGGCTTGCTTCCATCTGTTCTGAACAGTTGGTTTTAAGTAGATAACAATTAGACCGTTTTTTTAGTTTCTTTTCATTTTGGTGATGCAGTGTTTTTAATTTCATTCTCAACTAAACAAGCATTAAAGTACAACTATGTTTAGGTAAAATTATTATTATTACAGGTAGTTACTTCTAGCACTGCTTTCCAGGGTTTAAAACCATCATTTAGCAAATGTCAGTAGGAAATCTGACCATTTCCAAGCTTGAATAGATTGAGTTTACTTCTTTTCACTTTCTTTGATAATAATTTAATTCCCCAGTGCACAAGAATACTAAAATAATCATTCCAGACAATGAACAGCAGCTTATTCTTTTGTTATTTGATGGTCTGGGTTTGTTTTGTTCTATTTTTCATTTCAGCACCAGGAGACAATTCTTCTGTATCACACAGCATGGGTGTCTTTCATTCAGATGTTCTGCACTATTGACAAATAGTGGTCTTATAGCTGTTTCTAGCAGCTCTGTCTCAAGTGTCTTTCAACTATGTTATACGTTCATTTTACTAATTGTGTTTGATTTTTTAAGTCCATCATTCCAGATACCTGAAAACTCTCATCTGCAAGTTTTCAAAAATTAACTTCTTTCTTTTTCTGTTATCCCTCACTGTTTGTTTACTTTTCTCATCCCTCTGCAAAGTTCCATCACCTTTCTCTGACAGCCTCTGGATCTTAATAACTACCTCAAAAAAGTTGTCTAAAGGGCAAATAGAAGCCCCATTAATTCCCAAATATATTGTTTGTTTGGCAAGTTTTCATAAAATACAATAGATTATTTTTTTTTGCTCTAATCTGAGGTAGTGTTATTCTCTGATTTTATGTCTACCTAGATGACTAATAGAGTAGTCAAGCCTTATATAGAGCAAACCTCTGGAATTACAAGATTTTCCTCCCACTCTTCGTATGCTTGAAACAAAGAGATATTACACACTACGTAAGAAAACCTCGGTATCTACCTTGTTAACATAAATGACACTGAGCAGGCTGGTCCAAATTCACAAGTAGTGTATAACATAGTATGAACTAGGCTCATATTTGTTTGTATTCCCTTAAGAATTCTGTGTACGTCACAGCTATAGGTCTAAGGTGACTTAATATATGTGCTAAAAGTAGCATGGCACTAAATCTGTCATAGCTTGGCTGTTAGTGACTTTGGTATTACATATTTACCTGAAGTTTTATAGAACAGGGGAGCGTGATGAGGGCGGTAGCATGCATGCAGCCAGGAAGCATGGATCAATGATTTAAATGCTGTAAGTATCTATCTCTTAAACTCAGGTTTTACACAGTATCAAAGAGAAGATACTTTTAGATATGAGGAAGAATTACAAACTATTGAATTCAGTGTAGGGACAGAGGAGGGAAAAAACTATTCTATTTTCTTGCTATAAGATCACCTAGACTGGAAACATCTCTCTAGTCAGTGTTCTCCTTGGTAGACAGTTTCTACTTGGATAGCTACAACTACCTTGACTCTTCTCTGAAGCTGTCTCCAGAGTATCAGTTACTTTGTTTTCCACTTTTTCCATTCTAGGAATTAAGAATCAGTTTAAATGTGTCAGAAACATCTGCTGCATCTTAAAAAAATAAATTAATGAGTGGAAATATGTATAAAAGCAATCACTTGCACTTCCACTATGTTGTTAAGTAGAGTCTTTTCCTTCAATATCCAGATATTTGGAAAATAAATTCCTAAATGATTAGCCTTCTATTTCCTGTCAGACATCCTAATATCATTAAGCGTAACTTCAGGCCTTTGGCATATCTCAGAAACAGTTTCAGATCAGTTCCTACCAGTTCAAGGAAGAGACAGGTTATTCTGCTTAAGGTGAGCTCTAAAGTGTGTGGGATTTCATTGGAGCAGATAGTTAAAATATTCCTTGCTTGTGAAAGCATAGTACAGCACTAGGAATTTACACTCCTTGGGACTCAATAATGAAGATTTGTCAAAAGTGAAATAAGGGGTTTGAATTTTGTGGGAAACAAATTAGAAATTCAGACAGTTTGGTTTGTGCTGAAGATGGAAACATCTATTGGGCTCTAGAGCACTGAAGGTAGGGAGTGAAAATCTAGCCTTCCGAAGTTTGGATGGGTAGGGACAGAAAAGGAAAAAAAAAAGAAGAAAGGGGAGAAATTAAATAAGATAGACAGAGAAAGGTAATAGGGCTCTTATACAAGTTTCATGAGTTTTAAATAAATGTCATAACAACTTAAAAATTCATATGGCTTTAATCTAATGCAAATCAAACTTGTGCAGCTGTGAGCTGAATCAGACATAAAGCATTACAGGAACCCACAAAAAATATTCTCATCCTTATTCCCTACTTTTCTGACATTAAAAACTGGACATATCTCTTAAGAGAGTATATATCCAACTTGACAATCAAATACTAGATATGCTTTGCTTTTGGTAAATACACTCTTTGTGTCTCTTGCAAAGGTAGTATTCGATGTGTTGAAAAAGAGAGCAAAACAAGGAAACTCCCTTTTCTTTGCAGCATGCATATTACCACGTTAATGTAAGATGATATTTTATATTGTCTGCTTTTTTGAGAATATAGCTTATACTGCCTCCTATTATTGTAAACAGTCACTTAGACGAATGTTCAAAATTAGGGTCCTGATTGAGTTTAAAGCTCTATTCCAGTAAGCTCCGATATTCATGTAGCACTTCTTGCAGAATTCTGAATCAAATAATACATAGAGGTGATAAAAATATTATCCTTACAATTTAGATTGTTTCCTCTCAAATATATAAATAAGTGAAACAATTTGGTTTGAACATTGGAAATATTCTGAAGGACAGACTGCTGATTTCACTTGTAAAATAGAAGGGTTATGCATGTTAAAATATAACCTAGTAGTCAATTTAGAAGCAAGCTTGGTTTTGCAAACCTGAGCTTTTCAAGAACTGGGACATTGCATTCACTTCTTTTTTTCCTTTTTTTTTTTTTCCAAAAGACCAGAACAAACATGCTGGGAAACAGCAACAAAAATCTCCCCCCACAAAATCTTCAAAGAAACTCTGATTGTTAAGTAGAGATGTTAGAAGATATGGGGCCAGTGTGCGTCTTCAGAACAGCTTTGGTCAGATATCCTGTAGCCTTTTCCTTATAACTTTTGAACACGGGTTTGCTCATGAACGTATTTTTGCAGTGCCATAAATATATATTTTTTCCTCAAAGGATGTAGAAAAATTTGTAAATAACAAAGAGCTTGCATATTCAGTCACTCAGATCTCAAATTAATTCTAACTTCGATTTACCTTGAAGCATGGAAAATATTTTTTTCATGTTGTACATTGTGAAAAGTAATCTTCAAAATGGTTGGAATTTCAGTTCAAATATCACCTTGAGAACATGATGATTATCCCAACTATCTACATCTCTTGATGTGGAATTTAAATCTCATAAGAACAGAGAGGTTAATGAAATTTCTGGAGCTTTCTTTCTCAGAGGTCAGAGATACCACAGTAGCATCATTATACTTGATATTTCTATTCCACTTGGTTCTGAAATGATAGTGGAAAATACAAATGAAATCTTATGTAAAAGGAAAAAGTAAAGAATGACCCTAACTTTTTTAAGCATCAAAGAAACTCTCATCAAGTTCAGGTAATTCTCATTTTATTGGAGCTAGCTTAATTATTTTTTCTCAAACGAAGCATTATGAATTCTTACATTTTTAATCACTTATAACAGATCTTTTAGGAGATGGGAAAAAATTAGATCAGGAACCTTGAACAATGTTTACAAAGAAGTTGCCTGGCAAGTCATCTCTTGTAATATGAGAAAATCTTCAGGTAATGAGATGCCTCAAAAAAGAAGAAATTAAAAGTATGTTACACGAAAATTTCCACAACTAGCAGAAATTTACAAAAAAAAAAAAAAAAAACAAACACAAAAAGAGGGTGATTAAGCATCCTGAAAAACTGGTTTTGTCACCTTTGAAAACCAGTTTAATAAAATTTAAATAAGGTAGAGATTTTGAGATTTCAAAACGTGCCTTTGTTTTAAATATGGGCAAAAACTTAGAGTTTTGCGTGTCTGTATTTCCTGTCATGTGGAAAAAGGATAATATTAGATCAAACAAAATGTATTGGTTTTATTATCTTAATCTTTATTTATTATTATTTTAAAATGGATTGCTATGAATATAAAGCAAAAGCCATATAAAAAAGTAAATTTCTTAGGTCCAAAAATATCAATGATTTGTTTCCATGTTTTCGGAATCTTCCTTGTGTCCAAAAAACTGTTACAGAAACCAATGTATCAATATATTTTAATACTGATAGAACTGAAGTTTTGGATGAAAAATGGTTCTGTCTTTTCAGTCATATCTTTTCGGATATGACTGAATATGACTCTTCTGATATATTAAACTGACTTATTCCAACATAGAGAAAATTTAGTGTTGCAAATACCTTCTGAATTAGATTTGAGCTTTCAGATGAAGTCTGGTAAAAGTTGTAATGAACCTGAACAAGGTTTTGAAAGTTAATGTTGTTAAAATGACATCGTTACTTTCTTGGCATTTCCTGCTGTACCCTATAAAAAGTGTTTTCATTCAGTGAATAAAAACCAAACTGATGTGTCCTATATATTGTAAAGAAACTGAACTTAGATTAGTTGGTGAAGCAGTCAGAAGCAGAAATGAATCAGCTTTATCTCTGGAAAATACTTGGTTTCATTTGTGACCGTTAGTTATTTACAACCTTCCAGCTGCTATCCTTGGCTACTGCTTAATCACATACTTAACTAGCAAGAAGTTGGATGAGGGAAGGTGCCTAACTGCATGCTTAAGGATTTAGTGAATTGAGGTCTGTTTTATATTCAAAATATGCAGAGTCAAATGTCATCATAGAATTATAGAATCATTTTGGTTGGAAAAGACCTTTAAGATCATCAAGCCTAATTAACCTAGCACTGTCAAGTCCACTACTAAACCATGTCCCTAAGCACCACTTCTACATGTCTTTTGGTGACTCAAACACTTACCCTGGGCAGCCTGTGTCTAAGTGGTGTAGCAGGTCACTAACCATTTCTCCTTGGATTATGAGGGCTTCATTCTGCTCCCCATCCCTGTCTTCCAGCTCAGGGGGCTGGGTACCTGCAGACTACTACTAAAGACTGAGGCAAAGAAGGCATTCAGTACCTCAGCCTTTTCCTCAGCCTTTGCACTATGTTTCCCCATTCAATAAAGGATGGAGATTCTCCTTACTCCTTCTTTTGTTGCTAATGTATTTATAGAAACATTTTTATTGTCTTTTATGGCAGTAGCCAGATTAAGTTCTAGTTGAGCTTTGGCCCTTCTAATTTTCTCCCTGCATAGCCTCAGAGCATATTTATAATCCTCCTGAGTGGCCTGGCCCTTCTTCCAAAAGTTGTAAACTCTATTTTTTTTTCCTGAGTTCCAGCCAAAGCTCTCTGTTCAGCCAGGCTGGTCTTCCCCACCGGCTCATCTTTCAGCCTGCTCCTGCAGCTTTAACATTTCCTTCTTGAAGAATGTCCAGCCTTCCTGGACCCCTTTGCCCTTCAGGATTGCCTCCCAAGGGATTCTGTCAACCAGACTCCTAAACAGGACAAAGTCTGACCTCCGGAAGTCCAAGGTAGCAGTTCTGCTAACCCTCTTCCTTACTTCTCCAAGAATCGAAAACTCTTATCATTTCATGATCGCTGTGTTCCATCTCAATATGAGAAAAAACTTCTTAACTTTGAGGGTGACAGAGCACTGGAACAGACTGCCCAGGGAGGTTGTGGAGTCTCCTTCTCTGGAGATACTCAAAACCTGCCTGGATGCGACCCTATGCAATGTTCTCTAGGGGTACTTTCTTTGGCAGGGGGTTGGACTAGATGATCTCCAGAGGTCCCTTCCAACCCTAACCATTCTGCGATTCTGTGATTCTGTGATGGAGAGAGAGTGGAGAGAGATATGCTAAAAATAAGTTATTTGTATTTTTCATTGTAATTAGAATTAAATAGCTGCACAGAGAATAAGACAAAATTAGATGGTTGTATTTACACACCAGCTACTTAACAAATGTATCATGCATCTAACACGGAAAAATTTCATCCAAGTACCTAAAAAAAAACCCCCATGAAATTATATTGTGTTTATTTTTCTTATTGATTAATAATATATGTTAAACAGCTGAATCTACACATGAAACTGATTTGTATTGTTTTAAATGTAAATAAACAGGTACTTTAAAATTACAATTATTATGAAATGCGGTATGTGTATTCATTTATTCATTAGGAAAAAATATTTACTCTGTCCTCTAATCTTTAAATTAAAGATTAAAAATGTTGAAAGTGAGTATGTTGAGAAAACACCAAGAAAAGTTGTTCGACCTTAAAAGGAAAACTGGTTGTTAAGAATTTCCTGTCAGTAAAGGACATTTTATCTGTTCTTTCTTACGCTATTTTATACACTTTTCCTTGCTGTCTCTTTTCTAATTAATTGTCTATAAATTATCCAGATATGCATTTTCACATTCTTGCCAGAACATACCTGGTAGCTAGTTTTCTTTCACATAACTTACATCTCAAATAACTTTTGTTGTAATTGAGCATGGTGATAATAGACATCTCATGCTAATATTTACACAAAGCGAACAAATACTTTTCAAGAAAGAATCATTTATTGAATATCTTACTTCCATTCAGATTGCCTTAGTAAACCACATAAAAGGCTTGTGGCAGCACACATGAAGGATAAAAGTGTTTGATAATTTAAAATACTTTATGTTATCGAAGATGCAAGATAGTGGTGGTCCACTTATGTTTCTTTAATAGATTAAACTGTAACATATATCTTGCAAAAAAAAAAATCAGGACTGAAGGTAAAATCAGGACTGAAGGTAAATTTCATATATTTCCATATAAAATGTTTCTGAAAGTGTTTGTCATTGTTACATGGCATTATGTTTAAGAAAATAATAGTGCATAACTGTTCCAGGATTCACTGGATATTTAATATTTCTATAAAGTTCTGTAATTGTAAAGTTTTAGTTATTTATAAACTTGTGTTTCTATTTATGCTTTACATTTAAGCTTGGCCATACTTCTTAGTACATCTGTACAGGTCATGAACGGTGTTAGGTTGTTTATATCTGGTGGATAAAATTAGATGAGACATACTATTTCTGTAATTCTGTGATTGCCCGGACAAGGCCAAGCAGATGGGGCTAGTAATAAGAATCTGGTTGGTATGTAAATAAATGTGTTTGAAGATCTAGTTGACGGTGCTACTTTAAATGTGATTCACTCTTTTAGCTTGACTTTATTTCCCATTTTCTGCTGAAATGGTTGAAATAAATCAAAATTAATAGAATTTGGTTCACTTTTAACACTGAATTGGGGTGTTGGGGTCTTCAGCCTGGGGGCAGAAGTATAACATAGATGGTCCAGAAAGCCAGTCAGAGGTGTAGCATTCCCTTTAGTCTGACCTGGTGAATTGACACAACCTAGTACCTTTTTAGTGTTATATGACATGGCAGTACCCACAGTACATATGCTGCACAAGGATTTCCAGAGAAGCTCTTCCAGCTGCGTACATAATTCCTTTATCAGGGAGTCTTCCTTAACTTACAGTGGAAGAACTGCACATGGCTGTCGTCCTTTCTTCAAGGTTAACTGTCCAGGGGTTGAGGCCCTGGATCATCCCACAGATCGAACATGCATTTATAAATGCTTTACTGAAGATATTTTCTTTCAATTGTATTTTAGCCTCTATGTAATGACAGGGATATTAACTGGGTTTTTTTCACAGCACGTGTTAAACAAATGTGTAAGCATTTAAAGATTCAGTGTTGAAATAATACAGAAGATAATAATAATGCACTTTCTATATAAAATACTGTAGAAGTTCGTAAACAAAGTGTGGGGTAGGGGAGACGAAGGGATTTTTTTGAATCCATTACTCCTCACTTCAAGCACCTGATTTACACTTCCTAGGCCAATAGAGTAGGTGGATTTTTTCCCCTAGTATGTCTGATTAAGTGTTACGTGATTTCAAGCATATATTCCCAAAATGTAGTTACGCACTTTATTTTCTTTGGTGATAAACCTGGGTTAAAAATTTCTTTAAAAAAAAAAGAATTCCTACCCTGACTCTGACTCAGGACTACTCTTTCCTGCTGCATTTACAGTTCGCCATCCCTCTGTTTTTTCCCCATATAGCTGTTTGTGGGACTGTGCCACAAACCAGATCACTGAAATGAACTAAGTTAAAAGTAAATCTACAAAATGTTTTTGGTAGTAAGTTTGTGTGTGTGTGTGTGCGTGTGTGTGTAAGTTCAACAAAATTATTCCAGTAACTGTGTTTGGAGAGTGCCCTACAAGCTATTGTGCTGGGAAAATTTTGTGGGTGGCTGAAGCACAGACAGAAGCTGGAGTGAAGGAGTGCTGGCAAAGACACCTTAATGCTGTTCCATTGAAGAAAATATACACCTGTCCCAGTGGTTATGGGCATGAAATGAGGACTTGCTCGTGTCTGCCCCTTGTGTTTTATTTGCAGTTCTCCTAATGCTAAAATGTTTTTGAAATATATCTCCTAGAATTTACCTTTAGTTTCCAGCCACATTAGCTGTATGTTTACACATTCGACTGTCCAGCATTTTCAGTTTTTTGATGCTCAGTTTGACAAAGTGTTTTGCTAGGCTTTGTCTAATTTGGACATATCGTTAAAAGAATAGATATGATCTTATAAATCCCCATAAAATGTGAATTACATAATCACTGAATCACAGAATCACAGAATGTTAGGGATTGGAAGGGACCTCGAAAGATCATCTAATCCAATCCCCCTGCCGGAGCAGGATTACCTAGACCATATCACACAGGAATGCGTCCAGGCGGGTTTTGAATATCTCCAGAGAAGGAGACTCCACAACCTCTCTGGGCAGCCTGTTCCAGTGTTCGGTCACCCTCACCGTAAAGAAGTTTTTCCTCATATTTATGTGGAACCTCCTGTGTTCCAGCTTGCACCCGTTGCTCCTTGTCCTGTCAAGAGATGTCACTGAGAAGAGCCTGGCTCCATCCTCTTGACACTTGCCTTTTACATATTTATAAACATTAATGAGGTCACCCCTCAGTCTCCTCTTCTCCAAGCTAAAGAGACCCAGCTCCCTCAGCCTCTCCTCATAAGGGAGATGTTCCACCCCCTTAATCATCTTTGTGGCTCTGCGCTGGACTCTCTCTAGCAGTTCCCTGTCCTTCTTGAACTGAGGGGCCCAGAACTGGACACAATATTTCAGATGCGGCCTCACCAGGGCAGAGTAGAGGGGGAGGAGAACCTCTCTTGACCTGCTAACCACACCCCTTCTAATCCAGCCCAGGATGCCATTGGCCTTCTTGGCCACAAGGGCACATTGCTGGCTCATGGTCATCCTGCTGTCCACTAGGACCCCCAGGTCCCTTTCCCCTACGCTGCTCTCCAACAGGTCTGTCCCCAACTTGTACTGGTACATGGGGTTGTTCTTGCCCAGATGCAGGACTCTACACTTGCCCTTGTTACATTTCATTAAATTTCTCCCTGCCCAACTCTCCAGCCTGTCTAGGTCTCTCTGAATGGCTGCGCAGCCTTCTGGTGTGTCAGCCACTCCTCCCATTTTGGTGTCATCAGCGAACTTGCTGACAGTGCACTCTATTCCCTCATCCAAGTCATTAATGAATATATTGAATAGTACTGGTCCCAGTACTGACCTCTGAGGGACTCTGCTAGACACAGGCCTCCAACTGGACTCTGTCCCATTGACCACCACTCTCTGGTTTCTTTCCTTCAGCCAGTTCACAATCCACCTCACTACCCGATCATCCAGACCACACTCCCTCAGTTTAGCTGCAGAATACATGGGGGAAAATTATTTACATTTTGCATCAGCTTGAAAACTGCTTTGATTTCTCTGCAGAATGTCAATGGTTAAGATACTAAATTCATGTGGATGTTCATTTTTGTTGTTGTTGTTTTGCTTTTCCAATCTTAAGCATCACCAGGAGAATTTAATGGACAGTGATTCATTGCTTAGCCTTTCTAATTAGCACATGGTCCCTGTACTTAGCAAGTGTGGACAGCTAGTTCTTCTTGTCTCATACTGTGTGGGACCTTGCTATGGTGATGCTTCAACCTGTCTGATGCTGATAGGCTATTGCATCTGACTGCTAATGTTCTGTTACTGTACAACACCGTCCTTTTGATCCATGCTGCTGTCTGTAGCTCTGCCATCCTGACCCTCCTCAGCTCCTGCACTTCTTGCCACCTATACTCTCCATCCCACGTACAGGAGAGATGGAGTGTGATAGAGCTCCAGCATACCAAGTCAACACAAGAGCACATACAACATATGTCTGCAGTATTACTGCTTTGTTCTGATCTGGTCTAAATCATTAGAAGTCAGTGCCTAATATTATTAGATAATATTTACTCTCAGTTTAAATTTGGATAGTAGGTATATGCTTACTAATATATATATCAATAGCTTGTATATGCACATTAATTTTAATATTAGAAAAAGATTTAGCAAGGAGGTATGGGGAACAATACAGAAGGTCTAGAGAAAAGAGGGTTGTTAGGAGTATCTGAATAGGATTTTCACTGTTAATACTCTCAAACTTCTGAACTGTAGTTTTGTAGTTGTATTGTAGATTTAATTAATTTCAGAAGGTAATATAATGTTATAGGAATGATCTGACCCCTTGACCTAAAAAAGCCTTTGGAATATTTAATCTTTAGTAATCCTAAGGACCTACAGATTTTTTGTTGCTGTTACTGCTGATTTATTAGTTCTTTGCATTAAACACCTTGTGTGACATCTCTTTTGGGGAGGGTGGTGGGGGTTCTGTTTTTGTTTTTAAAACAATGTACAGATCATTCCAATTTTTCCATAATTTGCCATACATGAAAAAAGTGACCACATATACTTTAAACATATCTAATCTTTTCAGTTTATTAAAATAGAGCCCTAACTGCATGACACTTTCAGTCTATTGCTCTTTAAGCTGAGAGTTGATTTGGTCCCAGATTCAATTACCTTTAATATCTGATGTAACTAATATACTTTCTCTAAAGATTTTCTGTCTTTGTTATGCACAGCACATTTCACCAACAGCTATAGCATGGTATACTATACTATGCAAACAAGGTAATCTGGTTTTGTTGAAAAAACAGTTTTATAATCCTTTTAAAACCTGGCAAGACCCACAAAGATATAAAATAATTTTAAAGATTGTAATAATCCGTTCCATAGTGTAATTTTGTGTATAGCAAAACATTTAATTTGCACAACACAAAAATGAGAACTTATATTGGCCTTTTATATATTAGTCAGGGTTTTCCCCTCCCCAAAATCTACACAGAAGCACGCTATCTTTTTTTTCTTTCCCACTCAATTTGTACCCTTCATCACAAAATATTAGCTTTAGCCTGCCACACAGTCATTTCTCTGCTGTGACAGCATGGAGGAAAGAGCAAAGGGGTAGCCAGCTAGGGAAATCCCTGACACCAGTCAACTGTCTCAATAGAGTTCTGCTTGCAGACTGCACCAAAGAAGATGAATTGTTTGCACAGAAGGAATGGACAGAGAAGGTCAGAGAAGCTACCGAAAACTTAGTAGACTTTGTCCTCTCAAAGCGGGATGGGAAGCTGCTATGCAAATCTTTCAGGACATAAATCTGTAAGGTACCACTGCAACAGCTTTCAGAGGCAGACTAAGCCATAAATTTTACAGGACCCCTTATCTATCAAACACTAGGGAAGAAAAAAAGGCACAGACAGAGCATGTGTGTGCTATAGAAGCAGCATGTAAGGTCTGCTGTGTTCCCTCAAAATGCTGATTTTTCAACTGCATGAGAAAACACAGTACCTTTGGATATTTCTCCTTGCAAAACAAAACCTTACAGGACCAGTAATAATGTGCAATGTGGGTAAAACAATTTCACAGGATAAAAAGTCAAAAGAGTCGAGAGGGTGGTAGTATTATCGTTGCACAGGCAACGCTTCAGATGTTTTTGTAACATTTTTGTTACAAATGTTTTATACAGAAAATGCTGCATCAAGTAAAAACCACGCAACATAACAGGGGTTTTGGTTTGTTTATTTTTTTAATTCTGTCTAAGGGAAATGGGATAAAAAAATAATTAAGTACGTTTCTGTTCAAGAGAACAAACGTAACTGTTAACTATCTGGAAAAAAATAAAAAAGAATTCAAGAGGCTAAATGAAAATATTTACTGTTGCAATTAGTATTGAATAAAAGCTGGCATGCACATCAATCAAAACTCTTTGAGATTTTATTTTTTTCTTGTCGTCCTTAAGTAGAGAAATCCTTAGAAATATTTTAACAGAAAAACAGATCAATCCAAAATTACTATTCTAGTTTCTAAACATTTACCTGTGAGTGGCAGGGGCAGCTGGAAATACTTCTTAGGTTACGTGTACACGAGGTCCTAAATATTCCAGTTGAAGAGCTTTACAGTCAATTCAGGATTTTTAGTTGCTGGACTTTTTGTGGAAAATCTCCATTGCGAACTTGCAAAATGTTTCTTCTTAGGTGTTCTGTTAAAAATATATATATACTTGAAAAAGTTTTTGCTAAGAATGATTAATAATTCACAAAAGAGAGTTTTGATGATAATATCTTAGCCAGCTTTCACTGCAACATGTTAAGTATTTTTTGGGTTTCTTGCTGGAAACTAAATACTTATGTTTAATGTCTTGTCTCTTTTTTTTTTTTTTCCCCAAGGCTTATGCACTTTATAATTTTTAATTTTTTTTACAAACACTCCCTTTTTTTTTTTCTGGTAGTTATTTAATTAGAGTTTTGTCTCCATGCTGCACAGTAATATATAACACTTTGAAACAGATGGAGTTTCTTAATGTGTATTTATTATTGTGTTCTTAGAAGCTTCATCAGCAACACTAGCATTTACAACAAATGACGACTTTAAACTTGCAGATTCAGTGTCTGATTTGCTGCCTTATTTTGATCTTTTAGTAGACCCATCTATTATTTGTTCTTCAGCAATGTTATTTCATAGTAACATCTAAAAAGGGCAAACCAATTATTTTCTTATCTAAATAGTTCACAGAAATTACACTAATTGTAAATGAAATTAAATTGGTGAAGATGAGGAAAAACTTCAAAATTCTCTGAAACCGAATAAAGTCCATATTACAAGTATTATAGCATTAACATCTCTGCAAGAAGCTTATAGATATACATATTCAAATATAAGATCTTTATTCTGGTTTAATTATTTCTTATCTATTGATATTATTAAATACATTTAGAGCATGTAAAATAAGTGAGGATGCAGACAATGGGATAAAGATCTAGAGAAATCTGCCTGGTTTCAATTAACATTTATATTTAGTGAGTATTTTCTTGTAGTTTCTTGCTATAAACAACACTATAACATTTGGGTTACTGATTCTTTATTTCTAAGCAAACCAGAAAATAACCTTCATTTCGGGTCAGGTGAGAAAGGCTCTCAGTCTCCCCAGGGGTATGCCTGTTCTGCTAGATGCAAAGAGGTTTGTAGTCCACTTTGAAGCAACATTTCAAACAGCCAGGACATAAACTGGCAGGGTACCTACTACTGCTTGGCACAGTCTGAATATGCCTTATGTCCACCATGCTGAAAGTGGAGATGGAGCTAGCTTATACTTTCCTATGGTTGTATGTGCAAATACACTCATGCGGATCTTGTATACCTACTTTCTTCTCTGGTGAAGTATCAGCTACCATCTCTAAGCTTCCTTAAGGTTAAAAATGCCAAACTAAACATACTCAACAACTGAGACACCCACAGTCGATAATAAGAGGGAGATTTACTCATATATTAAGCTAAGTACAATATTTAACAATATGAACTACCTTCACGCACTTTTAGAGTGAAGTAAAACCTTTGCTTACATTTAAGGATATTATTCATTCCATTCTTCATTGCTTTTGAAGCATTATTTTTTATTTCTTCTCTGTGGTTTCAGTAACTGTAATAGCAATGATCTTGAACTGTGTCCTCCTGGTTGTTATAAAAAACTGCACATGCAAGCTAGTTAATGGGTATTGGTGCAGCCGTTGTCAGAGCGTTTCAGATGTCAGGTTACTGTGATATGGATTAACTCAGTAATCAGCATTCAACAATGTACAATAAGTGCTGTAACAATGCTGGCAAATTAGCTTTGAAAACCAAGTATAACACACTAATGTGATTATTAATCGGAAATTTCTAGGCACACTTCACTTGTTGTGATTACTGAAGGTCTTGTATGTGTGGCTGTTTCCATAAGGCAGTTTGTCATATTTCAACATATTCTAAGCAAATGCCAGATCTGGCACCAAATACTAGGAGAATAGAAAACGATGTTTCTCTCTTGCTAAAAAATGTATTTCCTGACTCTCAGAACATATTCCCATTGAACTTTCCTTTGCTTTATGTGCAGCATCTTATCGTTCAATGACTGGCAGGTGCTATTTACAGTCCCTGCCAGTTTTGTATTTAAGAGCCTAGTCGTTAAAAGACATGCACTGGTAAACTGGTTTTCTAAGGAAGTAGGTTGCTTTCCAAAGAATGTAAGAAAATATCAGAGGCAAGAACAGAATAGACCTGGGGTTGTCATACAGCAGAAAATAGAATAAAAAACATAGAAAAATGAGGAAAAGTCCAGTGAATTTCAGTACGTCCTAGTCTAAACTTCGTGACTGCTACATAAGTAGCACACTACTTGTATCTAAGCAATGCTGTGGCATTTCACTGTCATTGTCTTGCAGCAAATTCTGTTTCGGTTATTGGGTTTGGGGTTTAACACACAAACACTCCGTGCTTAGGAAACAAAACTGGCACTTACTGCAATCGCTTACAGACGTCCAACTATCATTCTAGGCAAATGCATGGAGACTGAGCACCTTCCTCAGGCTCCAGTCCCCATCTCTTCCCTCAAGCTGCTGCAAACTGTCTTCTCTAAGTTTCATTCAAGCTGAAACATTTCGGTTTTCATGTATTTGTTTTGGGTGTAAGTGGGTTAACATTTGCCTGCTTTTTGGGACCAGCAATTATTAATGCATAGCTAATGATACTCGTAGGGGTATGACATTTACCGTCAACCCACAGAGGCCTATTGGTTATCATCACACTTTGCTTTCATACTTTGCTTTATTTTATTTATCTCCTAGCTTTTTGTACTTTCCATGTCCTCATGGTCCCCCCTCTCAGCTTCATATTTCTTTGTGTGCCCAGCATCTTGGAATATCTGTTCTTGTTTTGCCTCATTTCACTTCAGCATGTGTATTTCTTCTTCTGCTGTTCTAGAAATTAATGCTTTGATCACAACTTTACACAGGGTATGTGCAATTCTAACAGAAGCATTTCTTTAAAAGTAGACCTGTTCATTTCAATTATTTTTAAAACTGGTTTTCCATACTAAATATGCAATTTAGTTTTTGATAAGGGAATGTTTAATATGTCTACAGTTACAGTAAGGTTTTCATCTTTGTTCCAGCTTCAGTTTCTCAGTCATTAATTAAACAGTAAATAACTCTATCAGCATATATTCTTATTCTAAAAGAGGGTCACAAATATCTGTTGTCCTAGTGCTTTATGCACTTTTGTTTCTGGCAAAAATGTCTTATTCTTGTTTTCCATGTTTCTATTTTTTTTCTTCCAGGTTGGGGTTTTTTTTTTTCATTTTTAATCTGTGTGATCTTCTAAGAATAACATTTCAGTTACAGCTCCCGTGCTACTGAAGTGATTTTATTGAGGGTGTGCAGCATTCCCATTTTTTCCCCACTGTTTGATCTGTTTCTGTGTGTGTTATTAGCCTTTCCTTAATCTTTGCTTTTATTTCAAATTTCAGTGTTACAACAGTAGCAGATACAGCTTTTTCTCAAACGATTACCTCAAAACGATAGGCTTATAGCCTCAAAGGATTTTATAATGGGATTAGAGGGTATGTACCTGGACAGTTACCATACAGCATCTGCTTTGTACTTGCTATATTTGATGTGTGTCTTAGCCCTAGGCCTAGCCCTAGCCCTAGGTGAGTAGTGGAGGGGGCACTCCTGTGGGAGGTGAGAGGTATGAATTTCAGCTCATTTTGCATGAGGAGGGCATTGACTTTGGTTTCCTTAGAAACTGCTGTAATCTCTAGTCTATTTTAACATTCCTTTCTCCTCCTCCTCCTTTGACAGACAGGTTTTAAGTGAAAAGAGTGAACCAATTTTCCATAATCAAAGGAGTTTAAGTGCAAATGGGATTCCAGGCTGTGAACCCCGCTTTCACATAAGCACATAATTTGGGCTCACTTAGGCACTTAAAAGAGAAAGGCAATATTGCAGATCATCTCTGTCTATGAAAACTTTTGTTGGCTGGCTTGTGCATTTCCCTGTTTAGGATGCTGATTACTGTGAATTCTACCCCTGTGCACCCATATCTCTGTTCATTTTACATTGTACTGAGACATCCAGCTCTGGTTCACCCAGCTCTGTGAAAGAAACTCTGGTTTCTTTCACAAGTCTGGAAAGAAAAATAAAAATGTTTGGTCCATCATCACTACATATAGTTCCTTTTGAGGTTCTGAGATTTTAGGCTTGGCTTGTTAGAAGTGCAGAGAGGACTTAATATGTATATCATAGAATCATAGAATCATAGAATGGTTTCGGTTGGAAGGGACCTTAAAGATCATCTAGTTCCAACGCCCCTGCCACAGGCAGGGACACCTTTCCACTAGACCAGGTTGCTCAAAGCCTCATCCAACCTGGCCTTGAACACTTCCAGGGAGGGGGTATCCACAGGTTCTCTGGGCAACCTGTTCCAGTGTCTCACTACCCTCACAGTAAAGAATTTCTTCCTAATATCTAATCTAAATCTACCCTCTTTCAGTTTAAAACCATTCCCCCTCATCCTGTCACTGCTTACCCTTGTAAAAAGCCCCTCTCCCACTTTCCTGTAGGCCCCCTTCAGGTACTGGAACGTCTCCCCAGAGCCTTCTCTTCTCCAGTGTCCCTCATCAAATTAAGAGGTATGGTACATTGAAAATCTCAGGTAGTGCCCCATCACCTTCAGCAGTTCATGTGTTAGGAGTTCAGTCCTCATTTAAAAGAGATTTTAGGCTTCTAGTTACCAATGTGTGTTTGCTTAACAAAGAGCACAGGCATTTTAAAAACACTTAGACACTTTCAAAAAGGAAATTAATATTAGTTGCTTTAGAAAACATACATTTTCTTTTTCTCCTAAATTAATTTTTGCTACTTCTAAAGAAATCTCCCTTTTTAGGAACTGATGGGATACTTCCTCAAAAATATGTGTTTTGACAACTACCTCCAAGTAATAGCAGTATTTGTGGATAATTTCTACATAATTTCTGTTTGCTACCTGGCTTGATTGAGCTCTTCTACATTACCTGTTACACTGCATAGTGATCTGTTGCAATGGGGGTAAGTGAGAACTAATTTAATTCTCTGGACTTCTGAAATTTATTGAAGTTGTCTTTCATAAAGGCCTCTTTGTGTAGCTATACTTAGTTATTAAATCACAGAATCACAGAATCACAGAATCAACCAGGTTGGATGACAGTGCTCCTCAAATTTTTGAGTCTTCCTGAAAGTCATATTGCAAACTTGCCTCTTATGCGCCCAGAATGCTTGTCAAACCTAAGGGTAATATCCTGATTTTAATCCCCCATACACAGGGATATTTTAAACCTGACCCCTTCTTCCTCCTGTGACCCAGTTCACGATCAGCAGAGAAACACTTAGTAATCTTGCTTTCAGAAGTGAAAGAGAAAAATCCATCCACTGTATTAACGCAATCTCAATAGCTGGGAAATAAATCACAGTGAAACTTTTTTCCCCTGTATTATGTTGTTTCCTCATTTGCAATCCCAGGTAAAATTTTCTTAAGCACCTCAGTAATTTAGGCATCTAAATCCCACTTTTCAACATGAAGTAAGCAGTTAACCTCTGTCTCTTCTTTCCCTAAGCATACAAGAGAGATCACAATTCTTCCCCTGTTTATCTACTTCCTTTGGTAGTCTTTGGATTGTGATTTTTATCAGGTATTTATAAGTATTTGGCATAATGGTGGATGAACTTTAATTGGGGGCCTCAGGCACTATTGTAATACAGGTAATAAGCAATAATTATAGCAACAGATGTTGCCAGCTTTTATTTCCATTCTCAAGGAAATTCAAACTCCTTTATGCGAGAATGCAACTCTTCAGCAAGAGTTTTTATTTATTTGTCTCTAATAAGCATTTGGCTCCTTTTTGAAAGCAGTTATTACCCCACAGAATTTTTATTCTCATAATGTTTCAATCTGATTACCTTGTCTTTTAAGTCACTTTATATTTTTCACAGGTTTCTAAATATTAGTCTCCTTTCTAGCTATACCACTCTGGTTGCCTTCATCCTAGCGTGTTCTCAGAACTTTATTTTCTCCCTCTTTTGACCTGTCTACATCTGAAAGATGCAGCAATAGTAAATCCTTTGAAAACATCCACCAATTAACTGTACTTATCTATGAAATAGATTCAGTCATTTCATCTGCTTCCTAAGACTTATTTTTCAAATCCTATTGAAATCACCTAGCTTTCTCTTTGAACTTTGCTAAATCAGTTCTTTGATGTCACACCTATTAATTTAATTTCTCATAATGCCCCACCTTCTTTGGATACATACTCCATGACGATATTAAAGCTATGGCATTCTGGGCTGCCTAATGATTGTGTTGTGTTATTTCTCAGTTTAAACTGAACTTCTCATCACATGTGTGTTTCTGCTTTTCTTACATTTTCCTGGGCCTTGATTACACATCAAAATGTTATGAATTTTGCATTATCTCTTGACCCTCAGGGGCTTCTTACAGCAGATGTGTAGGAGAGAAAATAAAAATCAAAAAGCATTTACTATAGGTTGGACCCGTGTTCTTCCCCAAGTTTTCCCCCAGATATACAAGCGTAACTCTTAGATACTGGAACAGGAAGAGCAAAACAGTTACTGAGGAGGGAATTTGGCTATGATGACAAATGTGAGATTCAACCCCCACCTCTGATAATAGTTCTGCATGAGAGAATAAGCAGCTGAGTATCAGCAGATGTGGTCTCAAAGAAGGTCGTATTTAGTTTTCTCTCTGCTTTTGCTTTCGTTTTGGGAAGAGTGAGGAAATATTTAATTTTCCTTTCCAGTTGTTCACTTGTGTGTGGGACAGTACCTATATAGATTCCAGAAAGCTCAGAAAGTAAGTAGGTGTGTTATGTTAAAAATAATGGTAAGGAAGACTGTCAGGACAGTTAACAGTGGATAACTGCACAAGTCAAATGAATAGATGTTCTTACTAGCGTAAGATTTCAGAGATTTTTTGTGGAGGTATGCAGTATGTATAATGTAACTCTTTGTAAATTCCATAATGCAATTCCATGTATAATGTAATTGTAAATTTCATAAACATTTATTTAATAAGGTACTGAGAAAGGATGTTGGGAGCTATCGAACCAGTAATGAGAAGACAGAATGAGCTAGAAGTATTGGGTAAGAAATAAACTTGACTAAACAGAAAATTCTGATGAGGAAAAACAGCCTTTTAGGTATAGTAGATATATTTTTGGAATTACAAGTTTGTTTTCAATGCTTGTTCTACCAGATGGTCATGTGCATTTGTCTTTAAATAGAAGACTGAAACTCTTAGTGCTAAGTTATGGAGACCAGTTTTGAAAGATACCTTGTTATTTTTAGGTAGAATGTTGCACGTTTAATCATTTGGCCTAATACAACTTTTAATAGTAGGAATTCATCACGGAATCAGTGTTCCAGCAAAACTGAAATCAGGCTTCAAAAATATTACTTCCTTTATATAACACTAGAGATAACATTTCTGGTTATTTTGACTTTGTGATTTGAGAAATTCCATGATTTCTCTACTGCTTTCTGGTTTCTCGGTCTCTTTAGTGACATTATATTGTGTTCTTTAACCAATGTATGCCACTGTTTCAATCAATTCTTTTCCGGAAGAAAAACACTATAGGTTGACAAGGAAAAAAAAAAAGTTAAACCTGAATGTATACACTAGGACAGACTTTTCTTAGCTTAAAATGAGCATGATAAAAGCAGTATAGAATAGTATTAGCTAAAAAAAAGTATGCAATCCAGAAAAAGACCCAAAACAAAACAACTAGATTTACAGATTTTGACCCTATAATACACAAAGAATCCATCTTTATTATTCTTGTACTAGGCTGTCATCCTAATGAGAAGTTTTACTCATAAAAAATGTCTGTAGAAATCAAGTATTACTCTTCCTTTCCATCCCCTTATCTTTATTATTGAGGATCTCTATTAACATGTAGTGAAATTAGTCCTTGTCTAATACTATATTAAGAACTGAATCCTGAATAGTTCATTTCTGAAACCTTCAGTTTCATAAAAAATGCCACTTAACAAACTTCTGAGTTCTTTATCTCTCACATGTGCTTAGCTTCTGTTTTCTGTCACATACTTTTTCTTCCTTTTTTTTTAACAAAAACTCCAAGAACACATAATCGTTCTTTGCTTTCTTCCGTGTTTGCCTTCTGTCCAACTTGAATGACAAATTATTACTGTCTCATCCCCCATTTTCTAGCACTTCTTGCTGTAGCGTGTAAGCACACGTTTCCTCTGGGACCTTCTGGAGTTCTGCAGAGCCACAAACAGGAGTGGGCCACACATAATTTGTCCCAGAGGACGAGCACATTCTGTTGTGAGGACCTCAAGCCAAAATCCCTACCATGAATTATTCAGATCTTTAAAAAACAGCTTTCCTTCCAACCCTGTGCATTCTTTTCGTTTTTAATATCCTTGGATCTGATTACCATTAATAATCAAAATCAGGTTTTCAAAACTGAGATTTTTCTCTGAGTTTCAAAGCCTAAGAATTTCTTTGCATTATGCCATTTAATAATTAAATCTTTAACTTCTAGGCATACTGTTAACTCCTGTTCATTATAGTGAGAACGATGGATGCATAAGAAATTCATAAAGTTCATAAGGATCCAAGTACACTAGTTTGAAAGCACTGACTGTTCACTTGAAAACAGTCAGTAAATGGAAGAGGTGGAATTAGAAAATTCTTCTAGTCCAGTTTTATTTTCCTGTTCACATACTGGGTGAAATATGTAGCTAGTTTATATTGTGACTTAAGGTATTTATTCGCATGTGGCCTAGAGAGGCAACTGAAACTGTGTGGCAGAGCAGATTTAACACACAGAGGAAAGCTACTCTCCTTTGCAGAGGAGAACTACTATGTGCTTTTGATTGGACTGCAGTTCTTTCATTTATTTTTGTAGTTTATTCTTGCTTTGAATCTGAAATACAATCTAATTCACACAGGTCATGGTGTTCATAAAGTAACAAAGGTGATGAATCCATTCGTGCTCTCAATGGGTTAGATCTTTTTACTTCTAATTGTACTTTGGCTTACTGGCTATAGTGACCATTCGATCTGTAAATTCCTCAAGACAGTAGATTGCACCCTAGGATGTATGTGGCATTGCAAACTCAGCTCCAGGTCGGGCTTTTGGGTTTGTTTGCTTGTTTTACAGTGGTGGATAAAAATAGTAAGATCCAGTATATCATGGTCATTGACTGGGTTAAACTCTTGAGCTTGCCCAAGTTCAGGGAGGGTTTTCATGTGTGCAGTATGAAATATATCTATGAAGTTATTATAAATCATTGAGATTCCCATAAATCTCTAGGTATTTTTTACTGTGTCTGATCCTTGACTTAGCAGAGATGAGTCTTTCAGGCATAACTGTTCTTCATGTTTAAAGAATTTCATTTGGGACTAGATGGAAGAAAGTATCTCATGAATAATATATTGAGAAACCGGGTAATGTAAACAGTTCCTAGGTCCCCTGAAGATCACGTGGATGACAGCACACAGCTGTTTGCTTTGTAATTGACTCTGTTTAACCAAAGCATTAACATCCTTATTCACTATATTCATGGAAAATTCCTGCACCCATTTCTCTACATTCAGTCTGGGACAGGACATGGACTTGGCTTTTTGATTTTCCCATGAAGAGAGTGATTTTGGAGCAAAAGAAAACTTCAGGAGAATGTCTCTGTTCTTGGTTTCACCATTTGGAGAGATGCATAAGGAAAAGATTGCATTTGCTATCTATCTGACTATATCATCTACCAACCTAAGGCACGAGGCATGCTGTCTTGACAGTGGCTCCTAGTTGGAAGCATTGTGGATTTCCCCCTGTTGCTGCTGGTTACCTTTCCTGGGCTTCTTTGGCTCTGGGGAAAAGAATATCCACTGATAGAAGAAAGTAAATGTTAAGTGGCTAGTGCTGTCTGTTTTGTTTGTTCCCTTCTTCCTTCCAGCCTTCCTTCTCTTCTTCCTTTTCCATCAACTGTTAATATTGAACATCAGTTCTTCAGGAAGGACAAAAGAAAAAATCCTTAGTTTCAATCCTAAACTGTAAGCAAGATGGATGGTCCATACAGGATGTCCTGAAGACTGCGGCTAAGAGGGAGTATCTAAGAGCTAATCTACTTCGGAAAAGATCAGCACTGTCTTCCTCTGGAAGAATATACTGCAGTCATCTCTAAACCAGAGTTCTAGGATTTATTATTTGTGCTTGGGATGGCATTTGAATGGATAAATTTATCTAATATTAACTTGTTTGACACACATAAATCACTCTAGTGGTATAGAAACATTCATTTGCGGGGTGGGGGTCAGCCTCTTCTCCCAGGCAACTAGTGACAGGACTAGAGGACACAGCCTCAAGCTGCGGCAGGGGAGGTTCAGGTTAGACATTAGGAAAAATTCTTCACAGAAAGGGTTATTAGGCATTGGAATGGGCTACCTAGGTAGGTGGTAGAGTCACCACCCCTGGAGGTGTTTAAGAAAAGACTGGATGTGGCACTTAGTGCCATGGTCTAGTCTACAGAGTGGTGTTAGGTCAAAGGCTGGACTCGATGATCCCAGAGGTCTCTTCCAACTTAGTCGATTCTGTGATTCTTCTCCTGGTAATTTGTTGCTCGATGCAGCCAAAAGTATGGTTTGTACCATGTGCGCTTTTGAATGACAAGGCAAAAATCTTCATTGCAGTTACATCACTGAGGGTGAATGACACTGGACACACAGTGTCCTAGTCATTCTCCATTCCTTGGTAGCCTTTATTTATTTAGAAAGTATTGGGTAGATGGAGGATTGCAAGCAGTAATACTGTACAAACTATGAAGTTGGAGGGAGGCAAATAAAACCAGTAGTCTCCGAATGAAATGTGTTACTACTAGTAAAACCCCCTAGACTACAGGCAGCTTGAAAGATGTTTATGTTCAGATTACAGATTTATGACTTATTCTTTCCAATATTCATGAATGCAGAGAGTATTTGCCTTAGGCGTGTTAGAGTAGCAAAGCCTTGAAACTGGCAATAATTGCTTAACACTCTGAACAACATAATTATATATTTTTGAGCATTTTAGCAATTGATTTAAGGATGTATATGTACATTTAAAAAAGCAAGTATGATCTTTTCCAGGAGTAAAACTGCTCTTTCATCATTTTGCATTTGAAAACTGGTCTGCCTCCAAACAAATCACATTGCTTTCATTTTACATGCATATACATTTTACAAGTCTTATTGTTAGTGAGCCCTACACAGTACGAACTTAAAAGTTTAATCAAACTAAAAAACACGGTCCACTGGTGTTCTATAGACCTGCTGGCTTCAGAGCTGTTACATGAAGAAACGTTCCGTTTTCCGTTTGCAGCCACAGAAAGTCAAATTAATTACCATGCAGTGATTCCTTCTGAAGAACAGAATTGCTTGGCAGACTTCAAATAAGGATGTGTAACTGTAGTACCTGCATTGAATGATTTTTTTGTTTTGTTTTTTAACTGCCATTGTCTCGTCTTCTTTGTCAAGACTCTGTGGAGAGTATTTCATTTTATAGATCATTAAATTATTTGATTTAGCATTTAAAGATGGATATTTGTATAAATAAAAAAAAATTCTTCAGGCTTCAGTGTGAATCAAACTTCTATTTATATATTTTTTATGAATGGCAAATGTTCATGGAAGATTTGAAAATATATGACATTAATAGTACCTAAATGTTGGGGGAAGCACATTATGGTGCAAGTTAGCAAAGGAAAAGGAAGGAAGGAGGGCTCAACAACATAATAATGTACCTAGTGTAGGACTATTAAAAATCTTTGTAATTAATATATTTTTTCCTTCACTTTTTTTTTTTTTAACCTGAAATAAAATATTTAGGAATGATAGGTGTCTGTCACTGTCTGTGAAGGTTATTTACTGCTTTAGGGGTAAGGAATATATCTTACATTCTAGGAAGGTGTAGGTGAGGAAGAAGATCAAGGCTTTAGTGCTGGATGATGTAGGCAGGGAAAGGTTCATTTCTCTTTCTGGGTACCTTTTTGCTAGCTGTAACTTTAGCATCTCTGGAACTAGTGAATTGTTGTACAAGTTCCTGCTTAGACTGGCTGACCTCCTCCAATCACTTACACACACACACACAGAGACACGTATGCACAGACACATAATACCAGGGGCCTAGAAAACCCTGTCCATGTCCTCCAGCTTTTTAAATGGTTTATGGAAACAGAATCCATTCAAATAGATGGAATCTTTAAATATTTCTGAAAAAAAGTGCAGCAAAAATAAATTACATTTTCCGTAATCAACAGTATACTGTTTTAAATAACTTGAAAGAATTATATGAAATGGGATATTTTCCTCAATTCTTGTGCATGCTGGTAGACAGGAAAATGTCCTGTTCTTAACTCTTTGGATCTTTAAAATGTTTATTAAAGCTAAGTATTAAAACTTATGTATCTCATTGCCATCTTGAGAAACTCTCAGTTCTAAAGGGTTTAATAATAATGTAGATTGTAACAGCTGCTACACTCAATGTTCTCTCCCACTTCAGATGATTTATTTTTGAAGTTTTATTTCTAAAGGCTTCCAGTTAATTGCTGTGTGCTTTAATTGGACTTCAGTATGCTCATCTTTTGATCACAGTGCAAGCAGCAAACCATGCTTGGATAAATCTTGAGGGTGTCTGCAGCTTGATGGATTGTGTATGTGACTGTCACTCCCTGGTCACACAGGATGGAGGTTCAGTCATTAGGACAGTGCAAACTGTAAGCAAATCACAGAACCTAACAGTGCTACTAGCAGATCTATGCTGTGTCATAGCTTAAGCATGGCTTTAAAGAAATAGGGAGGAATAACAACTCCATTGCCCTGATAGCATTTAGTTGTTAGTCTCCTAGGTAAAAGCTGAAGATGAGAAACAATGATGTTGAAGTTAATTTGCATTCTCAAGGTGTTTCACCAGATAATTACATCCAGTTCATACGTCTTCTAAAAATTAGATGGATCTCTTCTCATATACCTGTTTTCAAACTCAGAATAAAAGTGGGAAAATGCTTTCATCCCCTAACTTGCAATAATATGAACAGGTTAGATTAGTTGCTTAATCTTTTATGCTGTGCTGGTATTGCGAGATTATTCTGAACAATGTTTGCCTCATTTAATCATCTTTGTGTAGACACTCTTATGGTCATACTTGGTCAATTTATTATTAGTCACTATACTAACATGTCAGTGTCCTTACCATTAAATGAACTCCATGTAACTGAATGTGGTTTGTTTTTTTTTTATTTCTGAAAAAATGTGCAGCTTTCAAGGTACTTTTGAAAAATCAGAATTACCAAATGTAATAGCCTATTATAGAAGAGTTTGGCCATAGCATATGGGTTTCTAAATCCATACATGAATCTTACCCTGATGGTTTATATACCATGACTGTGGTTATTCTAACCATCTAAATGCCTCATTTTTTCTTATTTTTAATTTATTTGGCCAATCACTCGATCTAAGTGATATATAAGGCAAGGATTGTTACTGGTTATTTGTGATGTCAAAAAGATCTCTTTCATTGATTTTAAATTTGGTTCTTTGGGCTTATTTAATAGCTCCTTGTGCTAGCATTACAAAAAAGGGAACAGCTGGTCATTATTTAGCTTTTATCATCTTTTATTATGGTATATCTCTTTTCTGTCATCTTCCATTTGCATTCCTTCTTCAATCTTTTCAGTCCTTCACTTGGCTGGAGCGACCCCATGTGTTTAATTATTTTTAGTTACCATTACTTGAAGTTTCTATTTCTGTCACTTTTTTTACGTGTTTTTTTTCCGTTTTCGTAAAGCTATTTCAGTAAAGTGCACATGCATGTATATGAAGACACATATACACAGAAAAGACATAAGTCCATATGGTTATGTACACAAATATTATATATGTCTATTTACATATATATGTGCATATATAAAAATATACATATGTGTATATATGTGTACATATTGCATACACACATATATGTACATGCACATATACAAAATATACATGTGTATCATACATATTGAAAAATACATAAAAATATATATGATTCTATGCATTATAATGTTGTAGACATTGGGTTTTTTATCTTTCTTATACACAAATATTTTTCTCCCTTAATTTCTTTCTCTTGAAATGCAACTGTTTCCTAAGAAAGATTTAAGTATCTCAGGAAATGGCATCTTATTCATACAATAGAAAATATTTATAGGATTTGTACAGAATACATAGTTTAATCACACGCAATTTATGTTATAGACTATCCAGAAGTTTTTTCAGCCTTTTCAGAAAATAAAGATATTGTTGAGTTGAATTAAATAAAATTAGACTTGATATTCAGAAGAGATACAAAATATGAAATTCAAAGTGAACTATTTTGTTCCGAAAATTAGTCTGTCAGATAACAATCTTTGCTGAGTTTCGTCTCAACGGAAGTGTGTAGAGATTTATTGAAATCAGACAAAAATCAAAAGCAGTTTAATAATGGAAAGACAATCCTTAACCAGTTAGACCAAAACTTCGTTATTTCTGGCTCATGAATAACTCAAAGTTTACACTGTTAAATTGTACTTAGCCATAATTTTGCTATAAATTTGTTTTTGCAGGGGCAGTTGGATCTTTCTCAGTAGAAGGACAGTCTTCCCAAAAGAAAGCTCTCATCTCATCTTAAAATGATGATACTGAAGAAAGACTCTTACAGCATGCGGTCATCCTTTGAAAATCTCAGCCTGTTAGTTCTGTTGATGATACATTATTATGGATTTCACTGTTGAGGGGGAGGGTTTCTTGTTGTAAGACTCTGATAAAATTGGAGCAGGTATGTTCACCAGTTAATGTCTTTATATAACCAAAGGCAAACAATGCTGATATTTAATGGTAAAATTAAAAACTAAAATTAAAACAAAAATGTTTCATTATTTATAATTTATATACTGTCAAGTAGGACATACATTACTAGTTAATGAATTATCATTTATTTCTGTATGTTGTTTAGAACTGTCGCAGAGTTGGAATATATTCATGTACAGAGATGCATGTGAGCACAGAATTATGTGTATGTATAAACATATCTGTATGTGAATAAATAATGGAGACCATGAAATAAATTACTTTGGTCATGATTTTTCTGTCTTCAATGCTTATCATATCTACTGCGCAATAATACCAAGTGCTTTGCGTAATCACACAGAATCACACAGAATCAATTCTTAGTTCAATGTAATTGCATCTGCTGTCACTATGTTTCATGCTGAAGTTTTGTCCCTACTCCTAAACAACTCATTTTCTGACCAATTTAAGGGAGAAATAAGGATAAGATAGTCTATGTAATAGCCTAAACCACAGACATTAACTGAGAAGCTAGAAGACGCTAGAGTTACTAAAAGATCCTTTCTTATCAAGGGCAATATTGATTCAGGGTGTCTCAGTTTCTCTAGGAATATATAAAGCATTTATAACCATAGATTGTATTACAACTTATTTGTTGGTTACCTTTATAAAGATGAAACTGTGCATGTGACAGAATAAAGGTAGGGGTATAGCCTGCATGAAGTGGACAAATGTGAAGAAAAGTTTTTACTGTGGCCACACCTTCTCATATATATCATTATAATTTATACGTACATGAGCCATGAGATAACTCTGTTGAACCTTCTAGCAGATTTTTACTTTTTGCTGAAAAATTCTTATTAATTTTCTTGGTATTCCCATTAGCCATTTTGAAGTTACATCTCTAAACAGCTGTGTAAAGTCCCACAGAAAATATTTTTATCAAAGTTTTGAAAAATAGCCTGTCTGCATGAACCCAGCAGTAGACTAACATGCAGCTCAGTGAGTATTTGAGGCCATAGACACTTCTTCCTTCCTGGAATCTCCTATCTGTCTACTTTTGCTTTTTTTCCTTTTAATATTTTTTTTTAATTCCTTGTTGGATGTTTAAATGAAACAATGCTTCATCTCCCATCATGTAGCCAAAATTCTTCTGTCTATAGTAGCACCCCCTGTCACCTTCTTTTAAGCTTGCCCACCGCTTTGGGCTTCTTCACTGCTGTCTTTGTGTAACCAGCAGAAATAAATTCAATTTGCATAATAAATTTAAGATTGGAATAAAGGATGAGTCTTATTTTTAGTCCAATTTTTTATGTATAAAATACTTACACAATCACTTTATTGAGTAAAGGATCCTTTAGATAAGTTTGCACCAAAAGAATACCCTTTATACATAGAAAGCCTCCTTGCTTTCCCTTAGGAAGGGGTCTGCAGAAATCAAAGTGATCCCTCCCTGCTTCCTTGGGAGACAGTAAGGCTCATTACAAAAAGTAACAGTAAAAAAGGGCATCCTTTCCACTTGTTCTGGCTGATTGTAGATGCTTACATATTATTTCGTGTAAGATTAATGTTATCTACCCTGAATTCAGTAATGCCATTCAACTTTATTGTTTGGGACCTAAAGGTTGCATAATTACAAGATTTTGTCTGAAAAAAATCCTAACTAACTCGGGCATTAGATCTCAGTTTTATAATATCCTGATCAGAAGAGGTCTACTCTACCCTGGTGAGACCTCACCTCGAGTATTGCATTCAGTTCTGGGCTCCCCAGTTCAAGAGGGACAGTGATCTACTGGAGAGAGTCCAACGGAGGGCTATGAGGATGATTAAGGGACTGGAACACCTGCCTTATGAGGAAAGGTTGAGAGACCTGGGGCTTTTTAGTCTGGAGAAGACTGAGAGGGGATCTGATTAATGCGTATAAATATATGAGGGCTGGGTATCAAGAGGAAGGGGGTAACCTCTTTTCACTTGTGTCCTGCAATAGGACAAGGGGCAATGGATGCAAGCTAGAGCACAGGAAGTTCAACCTCAACATGAGGAAGAACTTCTTTACTGTAAGGGTTACAGAGCACTGGAACAGGCTCCCCAGAGAGGTTGTGGGGTCTCCATCTCTGGAGACTTTCAAGACACGTCTGGATGCGTCCCTGTGTAACCTGCCCTAGATTGGTCCTGCTCTGGCAGGGGGGTTGGACTCGATTATCTCCAGAGGTCCCTTCCAACCCCTAACATTCTATGATTCTATGATTCTACAATCCATACCTTATGTGTAAACCTTGGAATTTAAAAATAAACCCAGAACTGAGCTGCTTGTCTTAGCTACACTTTGCTCTTTAATGGAGGGGCAAGATATACTTTTCAAGACATGTATTTCTCGTTTGTTTATAAGTTAAATAATTTTTTTTTAGAGCAACATAAGGGAAAAACACTTGTCAAGGTAACAAACAGTGGCCCTCACATGGTGCACCTTTATATTCAAATGTGATTAATTTTGAAAAGCAAATCTTTTTGTAAATTACAGATGTTGAGCCAAACTTCAGCCTCAGCATACAGTACGCAAAGTAGCAAGGCTGAATAAAGTGCAGCGTTGTGAATGTGCAATGGGAAGAACCAAGAACATTAGACCTGTTCCATTTGTTTAAGAAATTAAAACAGCTGGAACTCAGTCCAGACAACATTTTTTAACTGCTTTCCAGAACCTATTCATGGCTAACCAGTGTAATATTCAGAGCAATTCCAATGATTTGTCTTCCTACAAATACATTCTGCAGGCACTATATGAAACAGTCGTTCATTTTTTGTTGCTTGCCTCTTATCTGACATTATAAATAAAAGAAAGTCAATTAGTACATGTTTTAGCAGCATTTCTTGCCACTTTGATAAATGTCATTATCAATGAAAAATGACTAATTGCAACCTTACATGTAGCTTGAAAAATTAACCTCCTGCCCCCCATATGGAACTGAATAAAGAAAAGTTATTATTTGAAAACATGCTGCTAGGAATTAATCTAGCATGTCAGTGGGGCAAACATTTCCTGTATGAGCAAGGGGAAAAAGAGACCAATAGCTAAGCTCTTTTCATTTATTACAGTTCCACCCGACAGGCAGCCTTGCCTCTCTCTTTGGAGCAGGTGTCAGAAATGACCTTCTTATGTTCAGATTGTGGTGTCTACACACAACGGATTTATTTCAGCTAGTGCTTCTATGTTGTTCTGCTCTTTTCATACCACCACACCACCCTTGAAAATGGGACACTATTGTTACACCACAACGTCACTGGGCAAAATGCCCATGTGTCAAGCCTGGGTGTTACACAGATTGATAGGAGAAATGGTCTGGGATCATACTGACAGCATCAAAAGTGCTGCAGATTCACTGAGGAAATGAGGTTAGATTATGCTAAAACGCAACCATCTACCTTGTAGCAGGTAGGCTGTCTCCCTGCTGAGACCATCTCACTTGCATCAAGTCTTCTCTTCATTGCCTCAAACTGAGGTAGCATATGTTTCCTCCAGCTGTATTATTTTGTTTACCATTAAAAAAACCCTAAATTACTGTTTAGCATTTTTTCCCCTGGCTTTTGCTCTCTCTCTCTCTCTCTCTTTTTTTCCCCCTCTTCCTTTTTTTTTTCTTGAAAGAAACAGTTGCTAAAACTGTTCATGGTGATTGATATAGAGTGTTTCTGAATGCTGGAAATGTATCTAGTAATTACACTGTTCAGACATGAAGATTGTATTACCTCAAATTGCCTGGAATGATGTCAATTTATCAAACTTCCTGCGAGAAGTTCATCTCTGCTGTGAAGAGATCACTTCTCTATCTGTTACCTTGCTTTATCTAATACAGAGGGTCCAGAGGGGATTTATCCACTCTCTTCTTCACCCTCAACCTCCTTCGGATTCTGACAGACCAATGGGGAAAAAATGAGAGCATGTTTTGTGACTGCCTTGTTTATTTTATCATCTTTCAGTCCAGTGGAGGGAGAGGATGTATAATTTTATTTGAAAGCCCAAGACAGTTAAGCAACAGGGCTTCGACAGAGCAGCAGTAATCATGTCTGCTTACTGAGGTAAAACATGGTCTGTTTGTATTCCAGACAGAAGATTTCAATTATGCTTGTTTAAGGCTAACAGATTAAAAAGCATAAAGATTCATTTCCTATTAAGCACTGTTTTGGTGAGCCTTTAATGCAACTACCAAAGTGTACTTCCTGGACGTTTTCCTGTCTACTTAACACTGCCAGAAGGAAGAGAACATGTTTGTAACATTTGTCTGCCCATTAACGATCAAAGCGTGTCCTACAAAAAGATCTTTACCCTTTGGACTATCAACAACAGAATAATTTACTTAAAGTTAGGTGTGCAAATGTAGCATTCTTAGCCTTTTTCCAAGGTGTCATTCCAGTGCTTTCAGGTTAGCTGACCTAAAAATAAATGTAAGGTTGATAGGAGACTTGTCTTATTTGGAGGACAGTTACTCAGTGGCAATGTAGACTATTATCACTGAAAGACTAAAATGAAGCATGATTTCTTAATAACCTGAATTCATATTTTTTACGTGTTTGCTTTCAGTCTTCTGATAAGAACATATATTTTTATATGATTTCTCCTCCCCCCCTCCTTTATTAAGATCTAAGTTCTGTCTATTGTGAAGTAGGTGACTTCCCAGTATAGACTATTTCTCAATAAAATGTGAGCCAAAACACGAGCTTTTAATCTAATTTCTGTTTGTTCTATAGTGCTATATAAGTGCTAAATAGTTTTAAGAATGCCATGGTCACACAAGCAGTACAAATCAAGTTAAGCAACAGTGAATACTAACTAAAAAAAATAATTCTGGAATTTCTTATCTGTTTATAAGGTCCTTGTTAGCTGAAAGAATACAGACAGCAAAGCCACCAGCTACATTCCCTTAACACATCTTAACCTTCAAAGAAGCAGCATAAGAAGGGCTGCTCCAATGCCTCCAGAATCCCTCATTTTCCCCTCTATGAGTGGAACCAAACTGCCTAAAATTCAGAGCTTATCTAGACCCAGCTTCTTCCACCGCTTCAGCTCAAGGAGGAACTTCCAGCTGGGAGACTTAAAAAAGCCTTTGGGGACTTTATTAACTTTACTTAGAATAAAAGGAATGCTTCTTGGCTTTGTGTTTTACAAAGACACACAGGCACTTTAATCCTTGAGGCAGCACATCCCTGTGATTTAACTAATTAGGCAACCCCAATGATGTACTGAAGGATAAGTCTGGAGAAACCTTCTACCCTGGATGTGTAGTCCAGAGCACCAGTAAAACAACACAGTGAATGCACTCATCAAAGATCCTGTTAACAAGGAAAGAAAGAGGTGCTAAATAAAATCCAAGACAGGTTTAGTATCCTTTGATAACACTTTATGTTGTAATTTTCATACTACATTGTTGTTACTTCTATATCCTGCACTCCCCACATTTTTTATACTACCAGGCTTACATTCTTGATATGAGTGATTTATATTCAGAACATTTCTTCAGGGAATAACTCAAGGAATAACTTAAGGAATTCCTGAATTATTTTAAAAATGTGGATCATTAATTCCAGGTTTCATTTAAGCTTACTGATTAATGCATACGTTTTCAGTTCTTCCTCAGAAACCACTATTATTGATATAGACTCTAATCTTTGAACTGCTTGCAACAATGAACCATCTTTTTATTACATTTACATGGGCAATTACAATGATCTTATGTCCATGTCTTTTAGGAATCACTCTAATAATACTGGTCTGCAATGTTACCTGTTGCTTTCATCCTCACCAACCAGTTTAAAGAGTTTTTCATTATTTTTTTGCATGTTTTTACTATTTCTTTTTAATGACCTGATGGACTACTTCAGACATCCCCAGTACAAACTGTCTTGTATTGTCCCATGCCAGAAGGAAAATCTGCTGTTACTGTGCCTGCTGTCACTGTTAGATTACATAGCATAAAAGTCACTGTCCACTGAGGAAGATCACGTTGTCAGCACTGTCTGCCAAAGCGACACTGAACAATTTAGGTCCTATCTCCCACTGTGCTGTACTCCAGGAAGGCACTCAAGGAAAATAAAATGACCATAGCTTGCTGTCAGGCTTAAGAATGCGTTCTGTAAAATATGCCGTGAATAATTCTCTTCTTCACTATTTCTTTACAACTCTAACTCTCCTGGGGAAAGATCTGTATAATTTGACAGTATTTTGCTACTGTGAAATAAGAATTTTATCTCTATTGTCAAATTGTGTGCATGAATATCTGTTAATGTATTTTTTTTTAAGTAAGTATAGGAAAACTCTGAGTCCCTAATCAAGGAAAAAAGAAGTTAATAAAGATCTAGGCCTTGCCTGTACATAACATTTCCTTACCCACAGCTAATTGCAAATGAAATTGTTTTCTAACTTCATGAAGTTAAAACAGCATAGACCTATATTTGGACACGGTAAAGTTGTTAATCTTGGAAAAAAACTGCACATACATTTAGTTTTACGCGCACAGCAAGAGCCCAGTCACTAGTGAGATTTCTGGTATCACATTAAGTAATAATGTAATGAGAAGTATATCCCAAACTATTTTTACATATACATACCTCTAAGAAAAGTGCAATCTTTACTTTTCTTTTTATAGTTGCTGCTGTTATTCATAACATTTTTACGGTATGGATCGGCTTTTAATGTACTTGGATTGAATGTCATAGTGTATTTCAGGCTGACGCTTTTTTCAGTGGAATGGATGTGTTCAAATTCCTGAGAGAGTTTTTTCAAGGGGCAAGTGTCATTGCGAGGTAGACTTGGAAACATGACACTGCAGCCTTGTGGGAATCCTTTCTTCTTTCCTCCATGTTGTATCACTTCCCCATCTCACAATTTCAGTAAAATTCAGCTCAAAGAGCACAACCGGCTCTCTGCATATACAGATTCCTAAAAAACTCACAGGGCATTTCTTTCCTTAATAGTAGCAGCTCGTTTGCATGGAAGTGGTTTTGGTTTTGATGAAATATTTGTTATGGCTGTTTTTCTGCTTTTTCAGCACGGCATAATTCATACTCCCTTTTGCACATACACAGAGATGTTTCTACAGCACTCTAGAATTAAGATTAGTGAGATAAAATGTAAGCTCCTAGTTACAGGAGTGGTAGGGCAGGAAATGAGGGAAATTATAATATGATCCCTCCTGCATTGAGCATAGGTGGTGGCAGCAGCAAAACTGTTTCTACCTTAAACACAGGTTTTGATATACTCTCTCCAGGGTAGATCCCTAAAGAGGCAGCTTGAGTCATTCAACAGTATGTATAAAACCAATTTATAGTGATAAGGGAGAAGGTGGAGATTTCCAGGCTAGTAGGGCAAGGGGGTGAGTAGCTGAGAAAAATGGAGAACAAGACATTAGCAGAGGCTGTGAGGAAGGGGTGAGAATCAGGGGACTTATGGGGAATTTAGAAGGGTGAGAAGTCTTTTTTTATTTGTTTGTTCTCCTCTCACTCCCTTCCTAATGTAGCATGCAACCCCTTCACTGATCTGATTTTGAAGAGGTAATTCAAAGTAGTAACTCAGAGTTGTCCTCTTTTCCCTTCTGTTCCTGACTGCAGTGTGTTCTGGTACCTGAAGCTCCCATGCTGCTTATGTGTGAGTGGGAGGAAAGAGGGAAGGGAGGGAGGGAGGAGCGAGCTGTGGAGGAAGAAAGGGGAGAATGGGGCAGACGGCAATGAAGACAAGAAAGGGGAAAGGATTGTATGTGTGAGAGGCTATAAATGTAACAGGGTAGTGACTGCTGTTCTTAGGAAAGAGTTCCTTCGTTCTTTCACCACACTCCCAGCAGCTGTCCTTGTTGTCTCTCCTATGATGGCAGCTGTACCCAGGTGTTATCTCCCCCACCATGCAAGTGTTCTTGGTGTATTTAAATTTAATTCAAGGGTTTAGAATTGCTCTAGTGTGATCTGGGATGGTAATTGTAGCTGTTTGAAACATTTGGGCAAATGTGATATGATTCTGAGCTTCAAAACTCTTTCCAAATTGGCAAACAAATAAAAAACAAGAGGGAAATCTCCCTATTGTAGCTTTCCCACCAAACATTTGCAGAGTATATGCAGAAAGAAGGAAGGCATGAGAGACAAGAAGATTTTGTTTTGTTTGCTTTTTTCTTCTTTAGCATGAAACTCAACATTGAAGAATTTGGAAAAGTCTCTACAGTGTCTAAACGTTTGGCGAGGAGAGAAAGAATTATTTTTAACAATAAGGTTCTACAGTTATAACCACCTGGCATCATCACTTGTTTAGTGAGTCTTGCTGTATGTCATGTACTAACAGGTAAATAGCTCTGGGGAAGGAGCAGGAAGCAAGGAGGAGCAAGGGGAAATCAATGAACAGACATCTTTGTGGTGACATTTTCATCATATGAGCTGAAAACTGGAAGCTTGAAAAAGTCTGCACCTTGAGTCATCAATAATTTTCAAACATCATTCTTGATAAAAGATGTGGGCCTGATGGATGGTGATTGAGCGCCGATTTTAAGTCTCCTCTTGGCTGAATTACTTGTTGGCTCTGGTATAAAAAAAAAAAATGTGTCCTCTACACCCCCACCCCATTTTTTTAATAAGTAAGTATATTTTAACAAGTAGCATGAAGCTTTTAAATATTTTATGTCTAGAGTGCCTTTTTCATTAAGAATACACTTTCATTTCCTGACATTGAGAAAATGGATCAGGATCATCACTTTAAAAAATTTTGTTTAAATGCAGATTTTGAATGGCTGCCAGGACTGAATGAAAAATCCCTACAGAACAAACACTATAAAAATCAATAATGTTCTTTCCAGGGAGGTATATTTATCTGGTCATGTCTCCTTGCATTTCACCGTAGTACTTTTTGTGGTTTTAAGCCTTTTTTCTTTCATAAAAGCAATGCCTTGTATCTGGTTCTGTTAAAAAGAACTGTTGCACTCTGTGGGCCTTGAATAAATAACTGATCATCGTAATTAAACAGGCACTTCTTAAGCATCTTTTTCATTTCCCATTTTCAATATTGCAAGGAATTATCTTTACATCTGTTCTTCCACATGTTATTGGCTCATACACACATATAAGAATAGAACCACTTGTGCACAACCTCAGATTTCTCTGCATTCCCCTGATTCTCCTCTTTCCTTGTTGTTTTGAGTGAAGGAGAACTAGTCAAAATGAAGAATTAGTTTTGGCGGAGGCCCTTCACAGAGTGTTGTTTTCTACCTGTGCCTTTTGGAGAGATCTCTGCATCCAACCAGACTTAACCTCATCCTGCTCCTTATGACAGTTCGTTCAGATCCTTCAGCTGAGATGCTCTTGTGATCACTTGTTAACTTGTTTCACATGGAAAGACCTACAGTTTAAGCATTGTGAACTAGCTTAACTCATTTTCACTGAAATGGGTTAATAAACATGTTTTCAAGTTCTGAGAAGGTAACAACTAGCAGAAGGACAGTGAAGAGCAAGGGGCTGTAGAGCGGTAACTACTCAAGTTGGTGTATCTGTAGCCAAAAGATGTCAAAAAGTTCTTAGAGAGTTTACAGCCATGGACTGTTGACATTCTTGAATACTGCAGTTTCCAAAATTTCAAACATCATATCCAAGGTATGTATAAATGGCAGCAATTAAAAAAAAAAAAAAAAGAAAAAAAGAAAAAAACACAGCTATGTAAATTCTACACACACACACAAAAAAGTTATTTCGTTCTGAATTGATTCATCAAATCCATAGTTAGAGAAATGGACCAGAAATACTTCCCTCCACACATGGTACATAAGAGCCTCATTACATGCAAGTAAAGACTTCTCAGCAATGACCTCTTAGTCTTCTGATCACTACACAATCTTTGCAGGCTGGAAAGAAGGAGTGGTTTTGTGATAGATGATGTACCAGATCAAGTGTTCCTGTGGTCTTCTGTAATGGTTGAAAAACAGTTATTGAGTACATGAAGAACAAAAAACACAAGATATAATTTCCATCATAGCAGTTTGTTATCCAAATGAAAAACTTGCAATACCACAGATAAAATACAGTAGAGTTCCTAAGCTGCTGGTAAGATACCCTGTCACACAACTGATATTGCTCTATTGCGTTTTATAAATTATGTACTTCTGCCAGCTCAAATGCAGACTGAGATTCTTGACTATTATGAAGTTTTTGTCAAAATACTTTGAAGTGCTTCAAGTATGTTCTGGATCAAACAGGAACATATTTTAAAGTAAAGGACTGAATTCAACTGTCCCCTAATTTTTTTTTTTCAGTTCTCATCAAGTAAATAGAAAAAAATGTTGGATCATTCTTAAGTATTACAAATTTGGGTTGAAAGTCATATCATCAATATTAAATGCTAGAAGAGATGGTAGGCTTTATGAATTTTGTCATTAATCATATTTCCACTTCTATTTCATCCTCTAGGCTTAGCCAAATACTGTTATACATGGAATCCAGCTAGCACAAGAAAAAGCTTTGAGTCTGTTCAAGCATCCTGATTGTGAATGCAATTTCGGTCAAATTAGATTGCCAGAGCATGACAGCAATGTCATTAGTTTATTATGTTTTGAAGTCCTTCCCAAACATATTTCATTTATCTTGTTTTGTTTATTTCTCCTTTCCTCTATTTTTTTTTTCAAATCTATGTTCCTGGCAGGATTCTTTGTTTTGGGCAGAATAAAATTCATGCTACACTGTGATCAGTGTCTCCCTGAAGCTTGGTACAAGTGGCCGAATGTGTATAGACCATAGACAGAACCAAAAGTGAAGGGATGCAGAGCTATCAGATGAAAGGGGAGCAAGTCAGAACTTGCAGGGCTTTGCTCTACGAGATGAAAGCAAATTCTGCTGCAGCTTGTATTCTTCCTAATTCAACTGAAATCAACCCACAAACAACCACAGGTCAAGATAGATTGTGGCCCGTAACTTACAGGGAAATGCACCTTTTGACCATTTAATCCTAAACTATATATCTCAATACATACTATGAAGTACATTAAAGTAAATGGTGACAGACTGAACAGTGCATGCATCCTTCAGGCATGAGAGACAGAAATGTCTCACAAACGAGGTAGGTTAAAGGTAACAAGGTAGGTTAAAGAGTTCCTGTCTCCTCTGCTGTGTGAATGTTACCCCTTATTGGATAGGCAACAGACTGGATCAATGAACCAAAAAATCCCAAGTTATTCTTAACAAAGATCAGTTCAATAGTCATGTTTATTGTATAGATCTCCAGAAGCTGTGGTGGCACAGCCAAGGCAAAGTAATAAACAGCGGCAAAAAATGGTACTGATATGTTATACCATATCTCTAGAAGTATACATTACTAAAACAACAACTTTTTTTTTTTTTTAATGGAATTCTTACGTAAATTTGCCCATTGTGTAAAAAAATAAATACATAATAAATACAAAAATAAAAAAAAATAAATACAAATTTTACACTATCATAAGAAATGACATGCAAACCATAGCAGATTAAACAATGGAGTCAGTCTCAATTAAACATCAGGCTTATAAACAGTATTTGACTGAAACCCTGGGAAGAAAATACTTACGGAAAAGTTGGGCTGCATGGGGATAGTGAGTATTCATAGAGAAAATCTGACTGAAGTTGAGGTGACTGTGAAAGAATTAGGGACCAAAAGGAAACTCTAACATCTCCAGTATGTAACAGCTTATTTTTCCACTGTTTGCTGCCTCTGGTGGCAAGTATGATCTTGTGCTAATGCTGAACTGTGAGGCTATGTTAGCAAGGAAAAGTAATGTTTCTGACTTATTAAGGTGAACTTGAGTCCTGAAGTTCAGATTCCAACTGGAACATGCAAAGCAAATGAATGTTCTGGTGTAGGGAATAGTCATGACATACAAGTCAAAATAAATTCTACAGATCTTTTTTTCTTGTTAAACTTTTCATATTTCTAGAGATACTTAACCCTGAATATGCTAGTTATTTACATGTCATTCTTTTGAAGAATAATTTTCACTAGCCAAGATAATATTTCTGGTTATGAAAGCATCTGCTTACATTTCAATGACTTCGGAGAGATGTAAGTATATAAGAAAACACTTAAGCTCATACTTGAATAGTTTTTTTCTCAAGTGAGAATTTTAATTAGTAAGTGCTAGATATGTTCATGAATAAAATTAGACATGTTTCTAAATTTTTAATGAATAAGTTAATTGTTCTTTGATGTAGCAAAATGATCCATTACTGAAACTCATCCCTTGAGTACTTTGAATATTTATGTTTCAGCTTTTCACAATAGCAGAGCATTCTAAACATTGAATATGGTTTATACACCATTTTCCATTTTATTACTGGAAATTATTTCTGTCAATTTGGAAAAAAAATGATCCAATGCAAGAGTGATCTTCCTGTCAAGTTATTCATTCATAAATAAAAGGTATAAAATTATCATTTCTTTTTCAGAGGACAATGAAATGTAGGCAAGATTCATACTTTAATCTTTTGAAAATAAAAACATATCTGAGCAAAAGCTGCTTTATGTTATGCTCAAGGCTATGAAGACATACAAGGTAAACAATAACTCATTTGCCTTATTTTCTATGCAGGCACACAAACTGAATTTCAAACATTAAAATCAACAAGTTCCAGAGTGCTTTTGAAATTATCAGGTCAGTGAAACATTTTTATTGAGATGCTTGCTCTTACAGATTGATTTACATATTTCAGCACTAGCTCTAGAAAGAAAAAGAAAACCACCCTACCGTTCAGCATGTGTATTTCTGTGTTTATTTATAATCATGCTGAAGCATTAGCCTGTGAGCTAGCTTTCTTTAGTTTGCAGTTGTACAACCAAAACCTACTTTAATCTGTGTGCTTTTCTCTAGAAAACATAGACGCGCTAACTAGAAAGTGGAAGAAAACACATGCAAAAAATCCACTTATTTTTGGGAACAGTACTAATATTTCCTAGTAACAGACAAAAAAGTGTGCAAGGAGTCCATTTTTTGTCTTCTGATGACACAGGAGGGAATTTTCAGAAACATTATTTCTTTTTAATGAATATGTCAACCATTTAAAAATGGATATTTTTACACATGCATATGGTTTGTATATCTGTATTATTTTACTATTTCTATAATCATATTGCTAAGAAGGAACTAGACAGCTCAAAAAGGCTAAACAAATAATTTTGAAGTGTCCAGGACTTTACTTAGTTGTAATGAAAGATTAGAATCTTCTAAAAATCTCAAGATAGATGAATATATTTAAAAATACAAATAATGAGTGAGCAGTGAATCTGTAAACTTCACTTTGCATAATATAAGAGTGCAGATAAACACAAAACACATCTAAATTAAGAAAATGAAGGCCAATTAACACCTGTGGCTGAACTACCTAATTCATAGCAGCAAATCTTACTGCTTCAGAGAATAAACTCATTGGGAGCTGGGATCAAGATGAAATTACTGTCCATGGAATGCCACACTTAAAAGCATTATGTGGACGTTTTGCTTTACAGGGTTACGTACTACCACAAATACTATACTGGATTAGATGGACCACTGTTTTGTTCCGGTCTAGAAATCCCTGTGGTCTAAGTAATGGTTACCTCAGCCATGATGCTTAGCACCACTATTAGAAAAACATCTAATAACGGCTTCTTTGCTCTCCCTTCTCTACTCTGCCTCTCTGCCACCTAAACTGTGGAGAAGTATTGTGACCCTTGAAGAAACTCCTTAATGCAGCAATCAAACCAGTAACTGGTTCAGCTCCAGTAACAGTCGGCTAACATTTTGCTTGGGTATCTGCACCTACTGATTTTCTTTTTTTTTTCTCTTTCACTGAAGTTGCATGGCAAGTGTCTTCTAACGTCTGCACTGAAAGACATTCTTGCTTTAGGAGATAGCTTCCCTGTCTTTCACGAACACAAAGGACAAAAAAAATCTTTGAACTCTTAAGAGACTGCTGCATATACCTTCTCTGTAAATGATGTGAGTATGAATGAGGGGAAAAAAATTTGGACCAATCGTGTAACAGTGTCCCAATTAAAAAGGGAACCTAAGAAATATCTCCTGTGAGAAATTAGAAGAGATGTCCATTGAAAAACAGGCTAATATATCTAGCTCTCAGAATCAACAAAGGAATAAGACAAAAATTTGTATCTAGAAAATCGGGCATCCAAACTACAGACTCCCAACATCTGGATCTTGCTGCAGTCTCAGGCATCAAAACCATCATCCTCTAAACAACTGCAGATCCTTAGTGTCCTTCAGCTTATTCTCAAGATGCAGGCACTAAAGGCTGACACTAGGAAAATAGCAAAAACAGACCTTTAAATGTCAGGCTTTTGTTTTTGGAATGCTTTACTCTTTGGGTCTCACTTACTCCACATTTTTGTTAGTTTTTGTTAAGCCTCTGCACCTCAGTAACCCTGTAAGGCAGACCATGATTATCAGGATACTCACCCATCAGTCTGGGATACAGGTTTCTGGTCATTTCTAACACAGGACAAAGTTGATGAGAATCTCAGTCCCACTCAAAATTTGAAATCACTACTCATTTATCATTTTAAAATAGATTTATTAAGACAATTCTAGTGCAAAAAAAGGCTTTTGTACAAAAAAAAAAAAAAAAAGGAGAAAAAGAAGGAGGGAGGACCCTATTATGACAGGCTTTTTAAAGAAAGAAAATTTTGAAAGCTTCTCTGACAGCTCCAGTAATAATCCTAACTCTGCCAGCATAGTGGTGATGAATCCTTATGTTCTCACCAAGACTGTCTTTTCAGACATGCTGTCATGGGAATTGGCATTGTTAAAATGCAGGCATTGTGATGGCACTTTTCTCCTCTAACCATCACATTAGGTTCATCCCTATGTAAAAGCAAACTCAATCGTCCTGGACAAACACTAAAGCAGCAAAGACACTAACAGCTGCTAATCTGTGCTTTCTGTATGTGAGAGTCTAACCTGCAGCTTCAAGCTCAGTTACATGCACTGGAAAAGAAGTGAATGTTTCTAAAAGAAATGTTTTGTGAATTAATTTCTATTGAAATGGTTTGTTTCCCCTTATCCTCTTTGGTAAGGTTTACGATTCATGATTTTGAAGGTTATGGAAACCCAGGCTTGTTTGCATGCCATAAATTAAAGCCATCAGTATACAATTCATTACTCCAGCTTCACACAGTGGAAAAAAGGATGCTGTCACTGGTGCTGTCACTGTTGCTGTCCTTTGCAGGCTAGGGTTGATGTGTAACAGCAGGTGCCTTTGAAAGAAATGTTGTTGGTGCTTGTAAAGGCAGATTACCCAAAGCTGCATCTTTTTTTTATTTAGGGAAAGGCCATTGTTTCTTTTGTTGCCAGTCTGTCAGGGGAAATCTTTGCAGAAGAGCTCAGGCAGTTTAAATGGCACAAAAGGTTTAAGAAACATGGCTACACTCGAGGGTTCATGGACATTACAGTTCATGGGTCGTATTTAAATATACTCATACTTGAATACCCTCCCCGCGATTCTCTAAACCTAGCAATCCTGAAATTGTAAGATAAACTTCAGCTTTAATACTGTTTTTTGTTGGTGTTTGTTTTTTTTTTAATTATTATTATTTCTTACACATTTCAATACATAGAAGTATTAAACACAGTATTTTTTACGTACAAAGTCTTGTGTAATAATTAACAGTAATGGTGAAGCAGATGGAAAAGAAGAATGTAGCCTGAAAGAGTTAACCCTAGGAATCTGTAATGCCAAATATTTAGAGCCTTTTTTATAAGCTGAAATTTTGGAAATGAGGTAGTGTACATCTCTAGTTACAATCTCTATGGTTGCGTAACACTGAAAGTTCTCACATTTTGTAAGCAAATTTAAATCCTGTGCCTTTTCATATACAGATGAATTATACCCTCGCATACACTAGAAACCTGAGTCAGTCAGATAAATTTCAAGAGTATCAAATGCATCATTTTATGGAGATTTGTGTTCTATTTCTGTGTTGAAGCTGATGTCGCCAAGCAAGATTCAAGGTAATTACTACTTTGACTTGCAAAATCTGCAAATAGCAGTATTCAGTCTTCTAAGTTGCATCAATTAGAAGGAAGTCTGCACACATGATTTGAAAACGCTAACAGTGAAATAACACTGATGTTGATATTTTGTAGTGTCACAGCATTTTGTTCCAATAAAATCCTTTCATTTCTTCACTTTTGCATTATGCTAAAATATGACATTACATTTAAACAAGTCAAATGTAAAACATCAAATTGATACAAGTACAATTAAATAGTTCAGTCTCATGAAAATGAAATGTTGTAATACTTTTATAAAACGAGATGTTAAATTTTTCTCATTCCTGTTTTTTCTTTAGTATTAGCACATTTTGACAAAATGCAATCTTCCAGCAACACTGACTTTTCAATGGAGCAGAAGAATTTGTCTGTTTATAGTTTGTAGCTTGTTATCTAAGTTATCTAAGTACCTTCAGTCCTAGGTTTTTCAGGTGAAGAATCTCAGTTTTTATCCTTTTGTCTGTGCGTTCTGCCCACCATTCCTTTCTGATCTCTCTACTTTTGAAATAGTGTTGAAATAGCACACCAGGTATGAATGACTCTTTTGATAAGCAAAACGTCCAAAGTCAAATCATGGCAGAGGACTGTCATGTCGTTATGTTGAAAGGAGAATGTAGCACTTAGTCCTTTTTTTTCTGGATTCTTCTGAATAGATCAGGAGTCAGTTTTAGGCATTATGATTTGCAGAAAGCTTTATTCCTCTTGCACTGCTGCTGAGCTGCCTCTAACACAAAACGAAACAAAGCAACCTCATCTTTTCCATAATTAGGTGGAAAGTCAAAGGTTCAGGGAAAGGGTGAATATTTATTGGAAATGAAATTGTCAGAAGTTTTTGACATCTCTGTTTCAACAATGCTTAAGTGACTTGGGAGATCACTTCAGGAAGAAGAACATTTTGTTTTAAAAAAAAAGAAAAAGCATTAATCTAAATGAATCCCCCCTGTACTCCCCCCCCCATTTGAATATTGAAAGGAGGGATAAATACAAGAAATATTAAATTTGCATTTGATTTGTTTGACTAGCTCCAACCCCCAACAGTAAGTGCTTTGCACTTTCATTCAATATTTTAGTTGTCAGCAGATGTTCAAAGGGAAGTGCAGTTCCCAGTACATTGTAGCTGACATCAGGGAGTATGTTCATAGTTATGTAGAATAATATCATACAAGAAAGTGACATACTGTGATTGCAAGTTGCCTATCATTGCGCAACATCAGGCTTTGGAAGACATTGCATTTGCTTGCTAATACATTATACCTCTAAATAAGCTGGTAAAGTATGAGAAGTGGCAGAAATGGGCAACAGAGTACCATAATTTAAAGACAAATTCATGGAATAGCTGCATCCTATATCTGAGAATGAAAAAGGGGAAGAGCAGCGAGTGGGGAGAACCAGCCCTTGGAACAGCAAAAGCATAGTGCAATCTGTGAGGTTATCTAACCCAGCTCAGACCACCCTAACCCCACATTTTTACTGTGGTTTTCATTTGCACTGTTTTGTGTTATATACCAGATAATGCATTATAATCAAACAAAAGATCCGTTTCTGTACTTGATCGTATTCCTGACGTCAAGGAAGGCATTCTGGTGAAACAGAAGTCGGAACTGATCCTGACCTGGTATTTTAACAGTTTGGAAGTTGACAGCCCCCTGGAATTCAACCTGAAGTGCTTAGCACACAAGGAGCGCTCCTGCTGCATGCATCACTGCACGGTAGCTTGGCATGACTGTGATGGAGGCAAACAAACACGGGGGGATGGATTAAACAGTATTGTACATGTAACCTAAGTGAAAACATGGCAACATGTTTCAACACGTACTTCTGGATGATTCTGGGTGGCAGAGGCAGAGACCCCAATCAGATTGCTCAAACACGGGGCTGAGATGTCTGATCTGTTTCTGAGCTCAGTCTCAGCTCTGGTTACGTGCCTTCTCTTTGGGCATTCAGCTGGCTGCAGTGCAGCCCCCGTCACACAGTGGCTTTGAGTACTGACTGTCTGAAGGCAGTCCTGGTCTGCAGTTAGGATAGGGCCATGTGCTGTAGAGCCAGAAAGTAACTTTTTCCCCGAGTAATCTCCCAAACTGGGTCTAGTCTTGACCCTGAGGATCTTTGTTACGTGGCTATCGAGACTGTTTCAATTTAAAAAGACCTTAATGAGAACTATAATTTCTTCTGTAGCGAATTAATGAAATCCAAGGCTTTTTGTGAACACAGCTGAACTATGACACACTTGAGTTAAAAGACTTCTCCCTATAAAAGAAAGCTTTGTTTACCACTGCCACTATTTGAAAATTGGAGGCATCACCTGTTATATTGTTTTTCCCTTCCAGATCTGACTTTCAAAATATTTTTTTCATAGTATGTGAGGTAGTGTGAAAATCTGCTTATTGGGAGTAGTATACATTCTCATGCTTTCTAACTCATGGTAAAGGCAGAGCACTGACAAAGTATATAGCACACCACCAAGAGATAAAACAGAGAAGGAGGAAGGGTGAAGACAAAGTGAAGACAAAGTACAAACTGCATTGCCTAGTGTAAGTATGTTCTCTCAGAATATTTTTTTTGTCATCTTGAAGGCCATAGTAAGTAAATATAGCACAACATAAAAATACAGTTTATTATAAAATACATATATATAAATATGGAAATTACTATAGAGACAGACACACAGAAATAAAGAAAAGGACACTTGTCTATTGCTCCTTATCTCAAAAATCAGGATGCTGTTCATCCTGTGTACTATCCGAAAGGCATTGTCTCTGTGGTTTTTAGTATGCCTACAGCACTAGTGATTAACTTTTTATGTAAGCATCACAAATTTAGATGTTCTGTCATTGAAGATGTTGTTGATTTAGGCATACATCTAATCACTTATATTGAATACAACCTGAGTTTTTACTTAGGTTAAAACATCCTCCTCACCTAACTGTTAGGACTTCTTTTATATTCTTAATTTCATTAAGATTTTGTAATACTCATTCTCCACATAGCACATTAACTCTTTAGTATATTACTAATCTATTGGAAGCTGATGAGCTGTTTTGAGACAAAATAGTATTTTTTGCCTTCTAGAGCAATGCTTGAACTTTTGTACAGCTCTTTTCTGACACTGAGCCTTACACTTTCATTAAAATGCAGCCTGATCACCCTTTATTCTACCATGTAAATGAGATTCATACACACAGCTTATTAACTACATGTCAGCTGAGACCAGAGGAACTAGCCATTGATCAGTTTGGACAGATGAGAAATTTGGGATAACTGGTTTGTAAAATAGCCATTGAGAGATACCACTATGATGACACTGCTCATATTGTTGGTCATTTTTCTGAAAATAATATTTTTTCTTAATAATCAGATACAGTATTTTTCTTAATTCTACAGAAGGAAAGTAAAACCAAACAACCTGTTCTCAAATGAAAATTCTGCAGTATGTTATTTAAGAAACCCAACCTCAATTACAGGCCATGCCAAATTATCATATTTTATTATGGAATGTAGCAGCCACATTTCTTCATAGTCGATTCAATATTTTTGTTCAAGTTTAAATTGATTACTTGGAAAATGAATGAAAAACACTTTTTTAATTGAAATTCAAGGCAGCTGGCTGCTTAACAGGAAAGCTGAGTAGCAGACTAGTACTGCTTGAGAGGTTCTCCAGAAGCTTGAAAGCATCCAAAAGTATGATGATTATAAATTTTTACAAGTTTTATGTAATTATGCATGACATTTAACAGAAATCTTCCAAAGTGGCTAGCTGAGGCTTATCTGAGCTCAAGTTAAATTAACTGTTAAAAGTACACTTCAAAAAGAAACACTCCTCGTTTTGCACATCTGATATTACAACAGTAATTTTGACAAAGACAATCAAACTGGAACTAAAATAAATAAGGTGTGAAATAGAAGCTATTTTTTAATTAGTTATTTGGAAGTTTGGTTTTGTTCTATTTTTTCATCCCCATTTTGCCTTGCTAAAATCTTAGTCTTTGAGGGAGGTACTCTGTGTTTTGATGCCATTCCCTTAATACTTTCCTTTCCAAGCCTTTGATAAATTAAAACTGATTGCACAGTTTAAAAAATTGAGCTATTTTTCTCAGTCTTCATTAGCTTGGTTTCTGAATGACAATCGACCAGAATGGGAGTCTACAGAAATAGGTTTTACGTTCAGTATGATTAGGTAACAGAATCAGAACACTATTGCTTCATGCACATTTTTTTCAGCCAAAATCCCACTTGGTATTTTAAAACAGAGCTGTCTTTATCATGAAGAGAAATCTTTTAACCTCAGACAGGGCCTATCATTTAATGACAAAAAGATGCTACACAAATTTAAACAAAATACTGAAAACACAAATAGTTGAGAATTTTTTACTGATATCATTGTTTAATCAGTTTGAAGCAGAGATTATGTACAAGAAAACATTAGCCTGCATGGAGTAGATTTGTGAAGATTCTGCATAACCTTCTGTTGTTACAACAGAACAAGCTAAACGATTGAAAGCATTCCTATCGCCTTTCATCTAATATTCCCAGAGCAAATTCTAAACTAATTAAACAGTGTAAATTGTTTATTACAGCCCTCAATGCTTCTTGAATTTGAACAGTAAAAAAAACCCCAATCAATAAGAAAATTAAATAATCTAACTTCACTCTTCTATTAGAAAGATTATTACCTTTGTCTCTAATATCACAAGTAAAGTTAATGTCAGCAGTTGGAAAATGTAGCAGTATTAATAGTGGAAGAGATTTGAAGGTTCACAGACTGGTTTACTGAAGAAAATCAGAGTAGATTTTATGAAATCATGACTAGGAATGGAATATGGAAAACTATTGCTAAATGCTTTGACGTGAGTCATTAATGGAAGAGATTTTTATCAATTATGTGTCTGTGCTAGTGAAGAGTATAAAAGTGCAATTAAAATAGTTTTTATGTGCATAATCACTTTTTTTTTTTCTTAGGCCTATTAATAGCAATGTTAGTGACAGCTGACCCAGCTAGGCTTCAAAGTCTACTGGTGAGGCAACTTGTGCTGGTGTGGGCATTTATGCCCTACGCACGTCTTCAACTTGAGGAACTGTGAGTGTATGCACCAAGTGTAATGGCTCTATAAGGTAAGATTATCTGCAGAACCCTCCGTTTCAGAGGATCTTGTTTCTTTTTCTCCTTATTCTTCCATAAACTTCTGTGAAACTCTTTTTCTGGCTACTTTGTCTATTTTCTATGAGAATATGTTGCAAATTACAGTTGTGACTGCTACTTCTTAAAGCTCTTGAGCTGTAATTTTCTATAACAGCAACCATGCCCAAGAAAAGTTGTTAGTTTCTGGCAGTAATAAAAGCGAGTGACCCGCATTTTCCTCAGGAAGTATAGAGCCCACATGGCAAACACCATTAATTTCCAATTCAGCATTATCTTGTCCTCCCAATCCCTTCTCAAACTGAAGCATATGGGGAGTGCGGCTATTTTCTTATTTTGAAAAATTGTTCTTCTACACAAGCAAGCAGCCATAAGGACCTGTGAATATCAATTAGTGCATTGGCCTCCATCAGTAGAAGCCTGAAGAGATTTCTTGCAAATTCCTGCTCAGGACTTTGGAGGTCGTCAGGTCCTGACCTACTCAGTGGGTTTGGGAGGGTTCACTTACAGATCCCCTGTGTGGCAATCCGGAGTGACTTAGCCACTCTAGAGGCTTAACCAAAACATCAACTTATTGGAGAATGCATCAAAATCATAACAAACAGAGATTTGACAAAAGACATCCGCAAAACATACCTTCACTACAAATCATGATGAAGACAATCATAACAAAACCACAACCCGAACAGTAACCTCACGAACGGCAACAAAAACATACCTACGCTACAAAACACGATAAAGAGAATCATAAGAAAACCGCAACCTGAACAGTAACCTCACGAACAGTAAAACCTCAACGATCCAAAGTTCTCATAACCCCGAGTACTGCTGGCAGTATCACCCTTAGGAATTAGGAAAGCAGGGGGAAAAGGAAGAGAGAGAGAGAGAGAGAGAGAGAAAGGACTGAGAAGGAAAGCAGAGATAGGAAAGGTCTCACCACCCTTGGGTCCAGCAATGAATTCAACACGTGGCTAGCAGGTATAGTCCAAAAGTAGCCAGAGATATTCAAGGGGGGCGGTGGTTGTGCACTGAAAAACCTTGGCAGCTTCTGATTCCGCCCTTTTTTATAATTCCTTGCCCCGCCTCTGGGGAGCAGTCCCGTCTGAGCAAGTGCCACTGGAACTTCTAGAGAGCTCCTGAAATGGGTCTGGGGTCCCTGGCTGGCCTGCCTTTCACAAACTTTGTCTCCACCCCGGGGGAGTAGGTGGTCTGGCGCAGACAACAGACCATCCCGATCCGTGCTCCCCGCCCGCAGGGCGAGGCCCCACCTCACAGGGTCTGTCTGACTCCCCTGCCCACGAGGAGGCGGCTGTTCAAGACTTACAGTTAACACCTTCTTAGTCGGTCCTCTACCCCACCCCGCCTGCCTGGGGCAAGAAGGCTGTTTGGGACATACTGTTAACCTCTGCTTAGTAAGTCCTCTAAAGAGGTAATAAAAAAGTGCTTCCGAAACAGTTCATCCGAGGTTTTCTAATGCCTCCTACGAACTGAAGAACAGTCTTGAGAGATTAATTAGTGCCACATGTATACTAAAGCAGCGCAGTTCACAAGTATCTCACTTGAAGCCTTGTAACTTTCATTTCAGGTACTGCAAATTATTCAAATTTAACAGCTGCTGTTAGTAAATACTAAGTAATTTGACTTAAATTCTTCCTGAAATACATTGGCACAAATCCCAGCTATTTTATTTGGGCCATGCCTATGTTGTGGTGAAGGTTAGCCTTCTAGCTTAACATCCCAGACATCATCTACCTCTCCTGCTCTGGCAAATGTTTTGGTTGGTGGGTATTTTTCTAGAAGTCAAACATTTTAAGTTAATGTAATGTTATACTTCCACACTCTAAACTCCTTCCATGGGGAGGCTGTTAGGCTGTTATTCCTTTGAAATAATGCGTGCAGAGATAAAACCTAAAACAAGTTTCATATTTTACAGTCACATTTACCTACTTTGCGTGGGTGTTTGAGTAGACTTAAGGCTGGAAAAAGACACTAAATAAAGAAAACAATGGTGACATTTTAATGCCAGCTGTTATGCAGTGAGATATAGCTAACTCCAACTGGAAAATGCAGCTCTTACCATATTTCATTGAGTCAACTGTACAACTGAAAGCTTTATAAATGTCAAAATTTAAAATTCAAAATTACAAGGCAGCCTGGTGTCTGCACACTAACACTGTGTGTGTGGCGGGGTGGGACGGGGGGGCAATATATGTGGAAAGAGGAATTTCAAAACAGAAAGGTCTAGTTCTGTAAGGAAAACGACTTTCAGATTTTAAACATGCTTCCCTCCCTGTCGGGTTCCGGATTTAAGGTCCGCCTCTAAAGCAAATCTAGAAATAAAATGCAGACAGCCGCCCCCCGTCCGCCCCCCCCGAGAGAGAGAGAGGGAGAGAGAGAGGCCCGCCTAATTAGTCAAAAAAAGGAGCAAATCTAGAAATAAAATGCAGACAATCCCCGTCCCCTGCTCCCTGAGAGAGAGAGAGAGAGAGAGATCCGCCTAATTAGTAATTCCAGTGCAGCCCACGTGCGGCGTGCCTGGTTCAATGCAGACAGCCCGCGCGCAGGGCCCGCCAAAGATATAAATAATTCCAGTGCAGCCCACGTGCGGCGTGCCTGGTTCAATGCGAACACCCGGTATGCTTAACCTGCCGGCAGGTAAAGCACCCCCAAACAATCCTGACCCGAAATATTAAAGATTCGTGATCCCTGAGTTCAGACAAAGCACAACCGAGGCACGGTATCAACACACTTGGCTCTGACTTTATTAGGTCCAACACTGAGGCAACTCAATATTCAAGGAAAAGAGAGAGAGAGATGAAAGAAAGAAAGAAACAGAGAAAACAGTTGAAAGAGAAAGAAAAAAAGAAAATATTCACCACCCTGAGATCCAGCGATGTCTTCCTTGGAAGATGGCGGTGAGGGTCCCACGTGTTGAAGTGATCCAGCCTCTTTTATAGAGTTTTTCGGCAGAGTCATGTGACTGGGAGCCGTCAGTCAACAGTTCGCACCAATCACAGGTCCGAAGGCGGGACATGTCCGGTTCCTGCGCCGTAGGATTGGTCCCTTGCCAGGCTGTCACCGGAGACACGCATCCGGAGGCGGGTGGAGGGCGGGCGCCTAGCTTATTGCGCCATCCCACGTTGCCAGGCTCAGGCATTCCAGGCAGCCGCCATAAGATGTCGCCCGAGCACGTGGTTTACGATTTCTGAGACAATGCCCAAAAGGAAGGGCCAGATTCCCACACCACCCCGTGGCTCAGAAATCATCAACATATAGTCAGTATTTCGATTCCAGGGGGTGTAGAAGAGTTCGATTCCAGGGGGTGTAGAAAAGTTAGGACAGAAAAAGATAACAGGTTAAAAGAAGGAAAAGGGAAGAGACAAGGAAATGTAGAAAGGTAAGGATAGAAAAAGATAATAGGTTTTGAAGAAAGACAAGGGAAGAGTAAAGCATACAAGGAAATAAAGATAAGTCCAATGACTTGTGATTGGTATCATTCTAATAAACAGAATGAGTCACCTCTTCTTCTTTACAGAAGTCTAACAACAACAATATCATCAATAATGATAAATAGCCTTTGATAAAGTTATAGTGCAACTATAACATGTAAACAAAATGAGAAAAAGTTATACAGTGTAAACACATTTCCATTATCATCAATTTTCAGGAAACAATTACAGTCATTTAACTTTGGCACAAACTCCTTCTTCTGTTAGCAGGTAATCGAGAACCAGCCAATCTTGATTGGCTCTCGAGCACCGCTGATTGGTTCATTGGTGTTTCAGGTTGCGGGTCCATAATACTCAATAATTCGTTGGGGATCATATAATTTGATTCCCAGTTCTTAGCTGCCAATTTTTAGAAGTATGGAGCATATCATCCCAATATACCATACCCCAGCCCAATTTTTTGGTAGTATTTTGAATGCATGGTGCCCGCAAAACCAATAATGACCTTTCAGGGTTCGCATCCCATTTGCAAAGGACTTGGCCATGATCTGGCAGGGCGGTAGTCCTTTGACTCAGATGGTTCCCAGGCCAAAGGGGTTCCCTGTCACACCACAGTTAATGCAATTAATTTAATTCCATCCCCATTTGCATTACCATGCTCCTGCTCATTGTTTCCAAACACAATTTGTACCTAATATTTCCCCAAAGTGAGTATAATCAGTGGGGGACCAGAAAATCTTCTCCCACCAGGGACTGATTGTAGCACCCTCCCTTTTGGGTGTAACTAATACAATAGTGACCAGGAGCAGGGTGTTGCATAGGCCAAGATGAGGGTGATTCTTTTCACAATCCACTCATGAGCAAGAGAAATGGAGATCCACAATCAACTTTCAGACCAAATGGTCCGCCACACACCCAACAATTAATAAGCTTAAAAGCTTGAGTAACCAATTTTCCCAACAACAAGAACTCATTTTCCCCATGTTAAACCTGAGAACAAGGAAGCAAGGTTCTCGCCGGGTAGGCTTTGAACAGTATAGGCGAGACAACATACAACTGCCCAAAACAATTTGTCAATAGTGTTAAAGGCACATTGCAAAAATTATTAAGGCTATACAATTTAAAACTATACATTCAATCAAAACTTCCATTAAATGTTGCTTTCTTCTTCTGCTTCTCTGAACTTCTATCTTCCAACCTGCAAAGGAACAGAAAAAGAAACTTCTCGGTCCTATTAGTGGAAGGACCGGGTGAGGTTTTGGTTAACCATTGTCTGGTGGAATAAGCTGGGGTCTTGGGAGAGAGCAAAACCATTCTTTTAAGGCTTGGGTTATGCTTTCCCCAGCGACAGGCCAGCCCCGAGCCCGAGCCTTACAGTAAAGATCCTTGGCTCCCATATGTCCTCGTTTGACATGTAGCCACTCCAATAATCTCTCCCAATTTTCCATTACTGGTTCATTTTGTAAGGGAGCTGGACGAGACAATTCACCTGCTCCACCATTCCATCGACCAGCCAGACCATCAACACCCTGATGAGAGGCCACCCAGGCTATGGCAAAATTCCCTCGTTTGGCAATTCTTACAATGTCCTGCCACTTTTCCTTTTGCCATACCGGTATCTGGTTGACTTCCCACCCATTTTTCTCCCAGAAAGGAAGCCACTCAGTGCACTCCTTGGAGACAGTGAGAGAGTCAGTGTAGATGTAGACAGGAGAAGAAGATTGAGCCTCATGTTGGAAAACACTCCAAACAGCAATTAATTCACCCACTTGTGCACTACCTTCACCTTCTGTTATGATTTTCTCATCAGTCTGGGCTTGTAAAGCAGCAGCTCGATACTTCCACACTTTTGCCTCACGTTTGGCTGAGGCATCAGTGAGCCCGGTATTTGGTGATTGCTTGGAAAATGGAAGCACTACTTGTATGACAGGAGGTGGGAGGTTATTCTCATGATCTGGAGAGAATTCCTCCTGTATAGCTAATTTTTTAGGTGTGCCTTCTGATACGTTAAAGATGCTACAATAATGTTCAATTTGTGCATGCCATTTCTGTACAGAAGCTCGTTGTGCCACCCCGTCAGGGGGAGGGGTCCCTGCTATTTCCTTAAAGGGGCCTCTGAGAATGATTTGTTGCTGACGAATCATGTGCTCAGCCACTAGTAGTGCTAAGCTTACCACAAATAGTTCTATTATCCACAACACTCTCTTTCGAGATGTACTATCTCTCTTTAAATTTATCAGGTTTGGGCGAGAGGGCCTCGCTAGAGGACACTTTGCCTCCACACGCCTCACATTTTTAGGTCCTGATTTCACTGGACCATATTTCCACCCATAGTTAATCAATTCTTGAGCTACTTCCCCCCACGTCCACACTTTTTGTCCTGGGATACAGCGATCCGGGGTTACAGCTCTGGTTAAAGCAGCTGTCACCCGTGCACTCTGAGGGGTATTTCTGATAGTACCTTGCAATTGAATTCCTAAGGGTTTCAATGAATCAGGCAAACCTCTAACCAGGGGAGTCATCCTCTCAGGATCTACCGGTATCATCATTGGGGATTCCTGCCTAAGCTTCAATTCCCGATCATACATCATTTGCAAACAAGCCGCCTTGTGCACATTCTCCACAAGCTGATCCACCGAGCCTGTAAGCGCAAGAGGATCTCCCCTCTCCAAGGGATTCAAACCTCCAGCCCAATAAGCTGCTCGCTGAGTGAGAGACCAAGGGGCTCTATTATCACCAGTAGTCAAAAACACTCCAGGTCCCCAATATCCCTCAGCTTCTCTTTCACTCAACAGAATCTGATCACCACCAGTCAACGACACTCTCCACACATACTCTGTCTCAGACTCCTTTGGACTGCGTGAAAAATCCCTTTTCAACTTAGCCAATTCAGTTGCTGTGTACGGCACCTCCTTAGTAACCATCTTAGGATTATGGTCCTCACTATCCTCATAAGCATATTCGACCTTAACCAGCGGTCGAAGGGGTTGTGTAGGACCCTGCGGTAAATCACATTGTGTCCTCGCTTCCTCTGGTTCCCCCTTACGGTACAAACCATCCCCTTTGTGATCCTCACCAGGGGACGGGGCTGCATCAGCTGCCTGTGCACGACTCCGTCGCCCTCTGCAGTCACAAGCACGTAAGTTCTCCACAAAAGCCTCCTGCAAACACCTTACGTTCTCCCGCTCATTCTCTACTTCATCCTGCAGAGTTTTAACCCTTTCCTCCAATTCACAGTTTCTCTCCTCTAAAGTTACCAACCGATCTTGCAACAACCGCACCAAAAGCTCTTTTGTCTGCGGCGTCTGTGCCGAGTCCTCCAACTCCTGCTCTTGCGTTACATCAAATGCACTCAGAATTGCACCCATTCTCTCTAAGTTATTGATACCTTCCGAAAACTCAAGGATCCTGCCGACTACGCCAATTTATAAATGTCGGGTTCCGGATTTAAGGTCCGCCTCTAAAGCAAATCTAGAAATAAAATGCAGACAGCCGCCCCCCGTCCGCCCCCCCCGAGAGAGAGAGAGGGAGAGAGAGAGGCCCGCCTAATTAGTCAAAAAAAGGAGCAAATCTAGAAATAAAATGCAGACAATCCCCGTCCCCTGCTCCCTGAGAGAGAGAGAGAGAGAGAGATCCGCCTAATTAGTAATTCCAGTGCAGCCCACGTGCGGCGTGCCTGGTTCAATGCAGACAGCCCGCGCGCAGGGCCCGCCAAAGATATAAATAATTCCAGTGCAGCCCACGTGCGGCGTGCCTGGTTCAATGCGAACACCCGGTATGCTTAACCTGCCGGCAGGTAAAGCACCCCCAAACAATCCTGACCCGAAATATTAAAGATTCGTGATCCCTGAGTTCAGACAAAGCACAACCGAGGCACGGTATCAACACACTTGGCTCTGACTTTATTAGGTCCAACACTGAGGCAACTCAATATTCAAGGAAAAGAGAGAGAGAGATGAAAGAAAGAAAGAAACAGAGAAAACAGTTGAAAGAGAAAGAAAAAAAGAAAATATTCACCACCCTGAGATCCAGCGATGTCTTCCTTGGAAGATGGCGGTGAGGGTCCCACGTGTTGAAGTGATCCAGCCTCTTTTATAGAGTTTTTCGGCAGAGTCATGTGACTGGGAGCCGTCAGTCAACAGTTCGCACCAATCACAGGTCCGAAGGCGGGACATGTCCGGTTCCTGCGCCGTAGGATTGGTCCCTTGCCAGGCTGTCACCGGAGACACGCATCCGGAGGCGGGTGGAGGGCGGGCGCCTAGCTTATTGCGCCATCCCACGTTGCCAGGCTCAGGCATTCCAGGCAGCCGCCATAAGATGTCGCCCGAGCACGTGGTTTACGATTTCTGAGACAATGCCCAAAAGGAAGGGCCAGATTCCCACACTCCCTCCTCTGGTGATACTGAAATGTATTCTGTTCTCTGCCCTAGATATATTAATTTCATCCTTTTGAAAGAATGAATGAACGAACTGATTTAATATATCCCTGTCACAGCACCAGGTTCTCTAGGTTAATTGACCCTGGATCTTTTAGGTTCTTCTTGCAAGAGCAGCTCTCTACTCCGATGACCATTCTCTGCTCCCATTCCAGGTTGTGCTAACTCAGCGTTGTCCAAACAGGGACTGCAGTTAACAGCACTCCAATCAGACCACTTCCACAAAGGGAAAAGAGGAGGAGGATGCTGGGAATAACTAACTCAACCTCACAGCTGGTATCAGTGCCTGACTGGGGACTTCACAGCAGTGGTAAGTAGGCTTGCTAGCAGTGGGCTCAGGTTTAACATTCGGCAGAAATATACCTGACATTCAATACATCTTCCTCGAATGTGACGGACCTGTATTATATGCAGCATTCCAGATGATATATTAGGAGTGCCTGCTCCAATGACATTAATACTTCCATATTTCTTTGTGAAATACCTTGCCTGAAAATTCCTAGGATTGCTTTTGACATTTTCATGGCTACTTCACAGAGATGGCTTATAGTAATCTTATAATTGACTAATACACCTAGATCTTGCTCTTCGTCTGACATTTCCAACAAATGACTTTCCATGTGAAGGAGGAAATTCTTGTTATTAATCCCCAAATGTATGACCTTGCACTTTGCTATGAAATCTCATGCCATTTCCTTGTTCCAGACCTCAAGGTCCTTTTTTTTTTTTTCAGAGTAAGATTCTGATCTTTTCCTGCATTGACAGTATCTCTACTTTATATAATCAACAGAATTAGCATGCTGAATTTAGTACCAGGGTTCTGAATGAGAATGTTTAACTCAGAACCTAAGAGCAACCATTCAGAAACTTTGTTTGTAACTGCCTTTGAGCCTGAGACGCCACTTTTTAATGTGAGCTATTGTTGTCTCTCATTTAGTTTGTTCCCTTCTTAAGTTAAATAGATTTTCCTAGTCCAGCAAATCCTTATCAAAGAAATGTCCTCGATTTTTTTCGAAGAAAGATATCAGATAAATGTCACAACCTACACGTGCTAAAACCATGTTTGCTTTTTGTTCCGCTTGTCATTTACTGATTCTTTCTTTCAACATTTGTTCTGTAGTTCTAGATACTCAATAAAGAAGTTCGTAACATCCAAGATCATTTCTTTACCCTTTCTAAAACATTTTATTCGCAGAATGTAAGCTACCGTCTAAAGTGTGATCTGTTCTCTAAAAATCCTTGCTAGTCAATTTTGTGCAGTTGGGTGTTGAAAACCAGAGGCTCCCAAACCGTCCTGCAGACTGCTTGCACCAAAGGCTACTTTTGTGCAGAAGTCAGGCTGGCCCAGTGCTGGTAACTCCTTTTAAGGTAAAGACACAACAGCTTTGCTCAGGCAGTTGTGGCACTTTGTGGGCATGTGGAGGTGGGCTAAGCAAACTGCTTTGCTCCTGACCCTAGAGGGTGTAGATGAATAGCTCCCTTTGCTTAGGATGTTTAGGAACCCCAGGGTGGAAAAGCACTTCTTTCACTCGCCACATGAAGACCTATTAAAATTCAATAAAATGTTCAGCTCTTTTAAGAGACCTGGATGTTCTTGATAACTGTATTCATTATGCATACAGTTCCTATGTATGCCCAAAGGATACATCTTTGTGGCAATGTGATTTTTGACCACTCACATCTTTATCTTACAGTCAAAGGAAAGGGAAACTCTGGCCTTAGTCTGACCACATAGAGGTCAATTTAATTGGTCCCCAGATGACATCGCACTATTCAAGATGAAGTGGAACTTGTTTGCACTGCAGTTCATCTGGAATCATTATATTTGTGTGAAGTGAACCTGAAAAGCTAGGTGAAATGTACAGGTTGTGAACTCTAGCTAGCAAGCTCTGGATCACTAAAATCAGTTGAGCATGTGCATCCCATTAAGTTGTACTACAGAGAGATCTTACTTACTATGTTGCTTATTAGAAATGTTTGTATGCTATGTATCCTTCGGGGGGAAAAAAATCCTCTCTAGTCTTTCACAAGCTATTTTTTGTCATAAAAGAAGGCAGAGTTACTGAATGCCTTCTTTGCCTCTGTCTATACTGCTGGAGGCTGCCCTGAGGAGCCCCGGACCCCTGAGGCCCCAGAAGTCAGGGTAGAGGAGGAGTCTGTCTTGGTTGATGAGGGCTGGGTCAGGGACGAATTAAGCAATCTGGACGTCCATAAATCCATGGGCCCTGATGGGATGCACCCGCGGGTGCTGAGGGAGCTGGCAGAAGACATTGCTAGGCCACTCTCCATCATCTTTGCTAAGTCATGGGGAATGGGAGAGGTGCCTGAAGACTGGAGGAAAGCGAATGTCACTCCAGTCTTCAAAAAGGGTAAGAAGGAGGACCCGGGGAACTATAGACCGGTCAGCCTCACCTCCATCCCCGGAAAGGTGATGGAACAACTTGTCCTTGGTGCTGTCTCTAGGCATATCAAGGATAAGAAGATGATTAGGGGCGGTCAACAAGGCTTCACCAAGGGGAAGTCATGCTTAACCAACTTGATAGCCTTTTATGAGGACATAACCCGGTGGATAGATGATGGTAAAGCTGGGGATGTGGTTTATCTCGATTTCAGTAAAGCATTTGACACGGTCTCCCACAGCATCCTCGCAGCTAAACTGAGGAAGTGTGGTCTGGATGATCGGGTAGTGAGGTGGATTGTGAACTGGCTGAAGGAAAGAGGCCAGAGAGTGGTGGTCAATGGGACAGAGTCCAGTTGGAGGCCTGTATCTAGTGGAGTCCCTCAAGGGTCGGTACTGGGACCAGCACTATTCAATATATTCATTAATGACATGGATGAGGGAATAGAGTGCACTGTCAGCAAGTTCGCTGATGACACAAAACTGGGAGGAGTGGCTGACACATGGGAAGGCTGTGCTGCCATTCAGAGAGACCTAGACAGGCTGGAGAGTTGGGCAGGGAGAAATTTAATGAAATATAACAAGGGCAAGTGTAGAGTCCTGCATCTGGGCAAGAACAACCCCATGTACCAGTATAAGTTGGGGACAGACCTGTTGGAGAGCAGCGTAGGGGAAAGGGACCTGGGGGTCCTAGTGGACGACAGGATGACCATGAGCCAGCAATGTGCCCTTGTGGCCAAGAAGGCCAATGGCATCCTGGGGTGTATTAGAAGGGGTGTGGTTAGTAGGTCAAGAGAGGTTCTCCTCCCCCTCTACTCTGCCCTGGTGAGGCCGCATCTGGAATATTGTGTTCAGTTCTGGGCCCCTCAGTTCAAGAAGGACAGGGAACTGCTAGAGAGAGTCCAGCGCAGAGCCACGAAGATGATTAAGGGAGTGGAACATCTCCCTTATGAGGAGAGGCTGAGGGAGCTGGGTCTCTTTAACTTAGAGAAGAGGAGACTGAGGGGTGACCTCATTAATGTTTATAAATATGTAAAGGGCAAGTGTCATGAGGATGGAGCCAGGCTCTTCTCAGTGACATCACTTGACAGGACAAGGGGCAATGGGTGCAAGCTGGAACACAGGAGGTTCCACATAAATATGAAGAAAAGCTTCTTTACAGCGAGGGTAACTCAACACTGGAACAAGCTGCCCAGAGAGGTTGTGGAGTCTCCTTCTCTGGAGACATTCCTGTGTGATATGGTCTAGGTAATCCTGCTCCGGCAGGGGGATTGGACTAGATGATCTTTCAAGGTCCCTTCCAATCCCTAACATTCTGTGATTCTGTGATTCTATGTGATAAACAATAAAATCGGTTTACAATAAAATTCTGAAGAAGTTATTTGTAAAATGTAATTAGACAGAAACAGCTATTAAAAACATTCAGTCTGATGAAGATATGACATCAGCTAGGGGAAAAAAAACTAAGAAAACCAAATACTATACCTGTTCAGAAATCAGGCACCTATATAGTATGCTTCTTTAGAGTTTACATAGGTTCTGACTGAGGTACAATTTCTGAAGAGAAAAAGAGAAACTTGAGTTATCTCTAATTATAATTTGGTATGTAAGTCATTCAAACATCTAAGACACTCCTGTGATTTAATATGACTGTTTTGGTAGATAATATATTCTTTCTCTAATCACATGAGTTTTTAACATAAGAAATGCAATTTTATTTTAGGATGTTAAGAAAGAATAAATCTCTAACTATATTAATGGAGTGAAAAAAAGGCACTTGCTTTACATAAAAGCATACCCTGAACAAGCTTTCTACTGAGTACCTTTGATTTTATGTTCTTTATTTATTAGTGGCTGTGAAGTTTTTGTTAAACATCTCAGAAATATAAATGTACGATCCACCCCACTCCTTCACCTGCCCCAAGGCATCTACAATTTTTTTCAGGCTGCTATTAGGATTGTGGAGAATGACTAAGAAAATTAATTAAAAATTGAATATACACCAAGGGTTGTAATTTACAGCCCATCAGGTTCAAAATATTTTCCTTAGTTCATAACATGTTCCACATGTGTGTTAAAATTCAAGAAAATTAGTCTCAGCTCTATATATTATATTTCACTTTTTCATTAAAAAGTTACTTAAATGCTTTCATTAAGTGGAACATTTATTTAGATATTAAAGGAAATTATGTTGAAAATGTAAATGATCTATTTGACACCAAAAGGGGAAAGAAGCAGTAACAATTTTAATTAAAAATTCAATCCTAACAGGGTTTGCCCTCGTCAACTTAGAAATATTGCACAGACACTTTATTAAATTACAAAGTATCTGGTTAAAAGCTATTCACTACCTTAGGTGCTAAATCATCCTCCTCCACACTAGATCCACTAGGCTTTCTACAAAAGTCAGTGGCAAAACTCTGACTCTACAAGGTAACAGATCAAATTTATGACGTGACAGTAGTTCCCTCAATAGGATAAAATGATGTGACTGGGCTTGTTTTAGATCTGGCTAGATGACCTGCAAGGGAAAAAGAGGAATTCGACATACACAGATACACCTGTTGTCCTCTGTGCTGATCTCTGGCTGTCCCTGCCAAGAGTATATACAGGACACACCTGCTTTTTTCCCCTCTCTAGAGCAGATAGAGCCAGAAAATGGAGCAGCTAAAGCGCTTGCATTATTTTCCATTTACGCTGTAATGTGTTAGTTTTGCCTGTCTTGTTTTAGAGGAAGGATAATACTTTCTTACTGGAAGAAGCCATCAGCAGCATACTAATTTGGAGTTAGCAGAGGAAGAGGGAGAAAACTGAAGAAGCTCTGGGTAGTTCGAAGGCGTTTGAGATGTCAGGGTCAGAATACAATTAGTGGCTGAGGCAGGAAGGGATCTCTGTTCCTGCTTATGTTCATGCATGGCAAAACCATTCAGGCTCAGCATGAATCTGGCGTGGCTAAGACTTAAAAAAGATTATTCTCTCCCTGTTTGTGCCATTGACCTTGGGGAATGGTCTTCAGTAAGTACTTTCACCTCGAGTGGTTTTTTTTTCCGTTTCTTTTTTTCTTAGCCTTTATCTATGTTTCCATTTGAGCTGTAAGGCTTAGGAGAAGGAGTGTCTCCTGGTAGGTGTAGTTACACTGCACAGTGAAATTCTCATATTAGCTGGGACCTATATATGGAGCTGTAATATCAATAATTAATAATAAGCAACCTGGTTCATGAACTGTGCCTGATTCCTGATTCATTAGAAGTAAAATTTGCCCTAACTTTAACTGGATCCTGAGATCCCTGTAGACAGGCCATACAAACCTACTTACAGCCCTAACAGCCGTTCGACTAGTTCATATTATCATTTGATTTAATCTTTCCAGAACTAAATGACCTCGTGCACATAAACAGAGGAAACAGATTGACATTAGCAAAAACTAGGGCAGTACGAGCCGTACCCTAGCTGCTAAAATATCGTCCGAGGAATTCTTAATTCCTGTAGCAGTTTGTAATGCAGCATAAATCGAATAAAATTGTCACAGGACACGGAATTGACTCTCATGTTTGTACTTTGAGGGGACGAAGCATTCCTTCTATACTCAGACAGCCTAAATACATGGCTCTAATGCTTATTTTTGTCTAAATTTCTTACAAGTAAATCCAACAGCTAGGAAATGGTGGAACGGAGAGACAATGTGGATGTCTGAATCAGGCCACCTACCTGATCCTCCAGGTCTCGACGTGGGGAAAACTAATTTAATTTTTTGCCAATTAAAATAGTTTGGATAGTGAGAAACCTCTCCCCTCCCCCCTCTCCCAGGTTCCCAGCTCGCAGGGCTGTTTCTCACCCCGCTCCCCTCAGCCCTGGCTGCCGGGCAGCGTTTTGCCCTTTCTGACACAGGCTTTCCCCGAGGCGCCCGCCCGTGGCTGAGGGGCTCAGCTGTGCCCTGCGCTGGAGCCGGCTGGAACCGGCTGTGTCCGGCGCGGGGCAGCCCTGGCCGCTCCCCACGGGGGCCGGTGCTGAGCGGCCCATCTGCTGCTGCTGGCGCCTGGGCACCTGCACCGGGTGCAAAGTCAGATTCAGAAAAACGGAGAAAACCAATCTTGACTGGCAATGTACTTTGGGTAAGCACCTCAAATTCCAGATGATTATGTTTAATAACAAAACACACTGTGTTCTCGGAGACCTGTGCTGTGTCTAGTTTTCTTCCTTTTGCTGGAGGTGAAAGGGTTGGGCCCCAAGAACGAGAAGGGTGTTGTAAATACCTTAATTAATTAGCTATCCTGGGTGCTCAACTAAACAAAGGAAAGCCTTTGCGATTTGGAGAGCAGTAATGGCTGTAAGATAAGGAGGCTCCGGGATGTTCTCACTTCAGATGGCTGGGTCTTGGGCGGGGCGGATGCACGGGAACATAGAGATAAGGGAATTGCAACAGCTGCCTCGAAGGACATGGGCTACGTGGCCTACGTGATCCCCGGACTGAGTTTGCACAGAAGCAAAGGCCAGTCAGAAGACACAGTGAGGAAGACTACAAGCCTTCATCTGAAGACCCCTCTCACCCCCGCCCGACGCCGACCAGGGAAGGTGACTGCTCATGCAGACATTTGCATATCTCATGGTTATGTAAATGAGTTATCAGAAATTCTATGACTATGTATGACTTTATGGTATATAGTCTCTGAAAATCTGCCAAATCGGTGGAGCACTCGTGGGTAATCCCCAGTACTGCCCAGCGCTGCAATAAAGAATGCCTGCTTAATAACACTGGTGTTACTGAGTTTTCTTTCGGACTCTTTACCCAGCCGCGCCTAGCTTCCCACTTCGGTGAGGAAAGATAGAAAGCAAGGGGGTTTGGAGATTTCCGATTTTTGTATCACAGGCTGCTATTAAAATACAAGTCTTTTTCCTTTTCCTCTTTTTCCTTTTCCTCTTTCTGTTTGGCTGTTTTTCATTTGAACTTACTCTGTGGCAGGTTTTAACATTGGGAAAGTCTTTTTATCTCAACCCAAGGGAAGGGCAACATGAAAAAGTGTGTGTTTTTCTCTTTGAGAGGAGCCTGTGCTATCAGGGACTGCACCATTTGGGACACAGCCCTGTCTTTGTTTCTTGAGCTCCATCTGAAGGGACAAAGTAAAAATCTGTGTTTTTGTGTGAGCTGAGCTCGTGCAGCCAGGGAATACACCATCAGGGAGCTGCCTGCATGCCTCGTTGCTATTGCAGTAGCATAGTTGGGAGACTCAGTTACTACCTTGAACAAATGTGTGTATTTTGTTTTAGTTATTAAACTTGTCCTGTCAGAAGGAATTCTAAGGTGGCAGTTTTGTTTTCCTCTGAAGTATAACATATAAGCAAAGCATAAAATACATGCAGAAAATAAAAATACCAACCACACAAACTAAAAGAAACCCCGAAAACAAACATGGAGCTTGATTCCCCACTGTGACATATTTTGGGGCAATAATATACGTTGATTCACTGTGGATTTAATTTCCAGGAGCTCAAAGCATCTGGGTCTCTAAGTAAGCATCTGGAGTTCATCTTTGCCTGAGAATTTTTGAAAACAGAGACAAAGGAGAGCAAAACAATAAGCCCAAATACTGTACATTTAGTTTGTAGTACTTTTCCCTAATGCTATGTGTAATACAAGTCAGAGATCATTAAGGCTTGTGTTAATTTAGCACTTTAGCACTTAATTTTTGTTAATTTAGAAATTGATTAGAAATGGTTAATTAGAGATGGTTAACATTACCATTCTTTTTCTTTAAAATTTTGTTAAATTGCATTGTCAAGAAGGCTTCTAAGTTTACTAAAAGTTCTGAGTTTACTAAAATTCAGACCAGAAGGAAAAGCAGGAAAAGTGCTCTAGATAAAATAGAAAAAATGTCCTCCAGCAGGTAATAAAAATGTGATCATTTTGTACCCTAGCTTCCAGACAGATATCTTAGTATTTATATTATTTATAGCCTAATTGGAACAAACAAGCAAAATCAATACTTTAAGAAGATATGCTTACTCCTGTAGTCTTTCTTTGCAGAAATGGGATATCTGGAAAGAAAAAAATAAATTTCTGACTTTTGTTCCTCATGGAAACACCATTGAAGTTCTGAGCATTTAGAGATCTTGCTGCTGCTGCTTATTAGAGCTGGTCAGACACTTGATGATAAATGTTCAAGAAGAAAACCAGAAACAGCAAAAAGTAACTGTCAGTGCAGTACAGCCATTTAGCTGGAGTTGTTGTTCAGTCTCTTCATAGCTCCCGTTTCAGCATTTCAAAATCCATTTTCATTATGAACTGGAATGAAAAGTCAGGACGTGGAAAAATCTGTTAAGAAAAAGGTTCAGAAAAACATTTGCTGAAGGCATTGAGAATTTTTATTTATGTCATGCTTAAACCTTCATTTTTATTTATATCGCATTGTATATTAACGCATTAAACTTTTATTAGAATAAAGGTTAAAATGTAAGTAATCCAAATTGTAGGATTAACACAACAGATTTGGCAGTAATCAAGTAAAAAATGATAATTATTCATTTGGAGTCTTTCCCATAAAATATTTAATCAAGATGATGATCCAAGAAACACTTTCCTCTGATAAAACTTCACTGTTCAACTGTTCCTTCAAGAATATTTCAAGTTGTACAAGCACACAAGCAGCACTTGAGGATGAAAATGCCTTGGCCTGTGGGAAACACCTTGTCTCGTGTTACTGAAGCAACAGTGACAAATTAATGTCTCTCTCAGCAGTAACCCAGTCAGCAGTATGTGCTCTAAATGAAGTAGAAGAGGGAAGGGAGTATATGCCATGTATCATGTTGATTGCACTTTTGTCTTCTGGCTCACTTCAACCTCTGTGCTGAAACCAACATGTATGAAATCTACCATTGCTGAAATGGACATTTTTTTTTTAAAACTAAACTATAATTACACTATCTGAGCCTGATATTATAATTACAACTGTTCAGTTCCATCAGGAAAGCCCTTTCATTTTAACTTCAAGAAGAAGTTAAACTGAGTTAACTTCACCAATGTTCAAGAAGGGAATTAGAGAAAACTGAAAGGAAATGTTAATGTCACGGGGACATTTAGGAGAGGTTAAGGTTTATTCTGCTGTCAATAATTAACTAACAATTTTGCATGTTTAGGAGCACCCAGCCAGTAAATCTATTATTCAGGATCACTCAGTAAATTCCGTACATTAGATTTTTTTAAGGCTCTTTTTTTAGTGTCGCATGGGCTCAAAAATTTTGTAGTCATTCTAGTCATGAATGGTTGTTATCAGCCACCGAACACTGAGAAAGAAAGGTATATCTGCACAGTCCTTTGCATGCTGATGCACATAGTCCAGCGCTTTCCAATGCAGATGGATGTGAAGCAACTCAAAATCCAAAGCCGTAAGCCATTGTTAGAAAGATGCAGCCTGGTTAGCAGGCTGTTTCTCCAGAGACACCTTGTGCTTATGGAGTCTATAGACAACTTGCTCCCTCTGTCTTTTCTGGGAGCAGGAGATTGGGGATGATTAGGGAAGCAGGAGATAAATCACAGCACTCCAACCCTTCTTTGCTCCTTAGTATCTTTCTTAAGGCCGTCTATGTCTCTTAAGGGGAGTATACAAGAAGAGGGAAAGTCACTCACTACTTTCCCCTGCTTCCCATGCGCTTGGAAACAGCCTGAAGGAAATTGTTCCTCCCTGATGGCTCCAGCAGAGGCAAGACAGCTGTATCCCGCCCTTAAGACAGACTGTGATTCTGAATCTAGCCCATATTGGACTGTTTTGGAGATTTTAACAGACAGATGTGGACTTTGAAAAAAATGCTGCCTACAAGGGCCAATACCCATAAAGTGTAACAAGTTTAAACTATTTAGCTTTAAGAAACAACGCTAGTTTTCATCATTTGAGAAAAGGCGTAAGATTTGTAGCTGCCTGCGTTTGCGCATGAAATCAATTCTCTCATGTGATATTAAGTAGATGTGAACTGAGGAATGCAATGTTTATTTTCTTCCTAGATGACTGCAACATTACGCAGCAGGGGTAGCTTCCTCACCTCCGATGGTTCTTAGTAGTCACACAGAGTCTGCACAGAGGTATTATGTTGTGCTGTTAGTTGCAGCTATAATGTCAAGCAACTAACAGCTATAATGTCAAGCACCTCCATGTATGCAAAGTTATCTATATATTGAACTCATGCCAGCAGAAAAAAGAGCACATAAAAAGGCAGTTGAAAGCCATGTTTAATTCCCCTTCCCCAGTCAGTGCTTCTGTTGTGCTGAAAGGAGTAGAATAAGATCAACACCGTTACCACCACTGTACGTGATCTTCAACTGTTTGAGGTGCCACAACGAAAAAAAACAACTGCTCTGTCAAAAAAGTGGATACCTAAAATTTCAAGTTTTCCTCAGTTCTGCTGATGGTCATGAAATTTCAGGCACGTTAATGTTGCTTGATGTAATTTAAAATAATAAATGTATATAATCAAGTACCATATTTCTATGCCATTAGATTGTCTGGCTATGCCTTTGTCATTAGCAACAACATTTCACTCCCATGGACAATGTAGGGGAAATGTTTTAAAGGCCAGGTCATTTTTATGTTATTTTTTAGATTATTTTGAAGATGAACATAGGAATGCATATGTTTATGGGCAACAGGCATATTGAATTTCTTTCCTTCTGGCTATGCCAGCTCTGTAATCAGGTGACTGTTTCACATCATATTTCTTACTTCTTGTTAGTCTAATGGGCACAGAATTCTTTTTTTTTAATTTGATGCAAGATTGTGCTCATCTGTGTGTCAATATTTATTTCTCCCTCAAGTTTTTTTCCATAAAGAAATATATTACCTTTTTGACCTTCACTGTCATTCAGGTTTTTGTTTTGTCTTCTGTGCATTTCCTTCTGACATTTCTTCTGCTTGGTATCTTTGCTGTTCTTTTTATTTTCTTCGTTCTCTTTCAGCCTCCTTTATACATGTACGTTTTTAGTGCTCTGGAAAAATGCTCATCTGCAACACTCTTAAAGCTTATATTGATGCAGCAGTTCCTCTAACTTTGAGATTTTAGGAGTTTAAAACTTTCTGGGTGGGGGTTGCAATATAGTTTTAAAATATTTTTTCAGATCTCTTTTTTGCCGTGCTCTCATTAATAGCTGTCCTCCTGGTTCTAGATCCCCACTCATTTTGTTAAATTCATATTTTTTTTGACCTTGCTACATAGCTACTTTCAGCTGCTTCCCGTATCTCGCTTAGCTGTTCTCATTAATTCTGAACTTTCCTTCCATTATACTGAATTCTAAAAATACCATTCTGTAATTTCATTGCCTTGGATAAAAATATTAAATTATTTGAAATTATCATGTATTAAAGGCAAAGGATGATAAACTGCTGTGCTAGATAGAAACTTAGTACCATAATAAAATAATGTTTGACAATAGATTATGTGTTTGTAAGTATATAATGATTTTCCTAACACCTTCTTGTAGAGGTCTGGGAGATTAGGTAGGAACATTTGTCCTCATGTGTCTGTGTATAGGAAGAGGTGTATCAGTATGGTTACAATGTATTTCCATATTTGAACAAATGAGTTCACCTTTCAGCATAAAGACATAGCAAAGCAGATTTTCATCTGATGAAAATTAACTATTTCTTTGTGTAGATTTTTTCCCTGCCTTCTTTTTCTGAACAAAAGAATAAATAGGAAAAAAAAACAACCCCAGAACCAAAAACTGTGGGACATGGTAAGCAATGCTCCTAGGCTTTTTCCGTTCCTGGGTCCATGGTATATCAATCTGATTATCCACTGTGCCCTAATGAAGGCACAGGCATCCTGCAGCCTGAGAGATAAGCATACCAGCACTTTGCCTTGGCCAGCACTTTGCCTGGACCAGCACCGTGCCCCGCTCTCTGTCGTGGAATGCTGCATGGCCTCAGTGAATCATTGATGTGGGTACATTCACCACATGGAATGCAAACTTCCCTTTGATGTTAGCTACAAAATGAAATGTGCTGGCTGTCTACATCAGGTGAGGACCATACACAGCTGTGTGAATGAAACTGCTATGATAGAGAGGAAACTGTGCAGGAACAACAAGCTGTCCCTGTTCCTTTGCCTGAGACAGAAATTACCCTGCAGTAGAGTGAACTAGTTTCTTTCAGATTCAGGAGAATTTATTCCAGTTTAACATTATTACAGTACAAAAAGTATTGTTATCACTTATGCAAACGGTTTATTTCCCTAGCACACTCCAATTATGCACCCAAGGCCTTGCAGCACATTTTTCCATCATTATTTCAAAGTGTGATTGACTCCTTTTTTAAAGAATAGAGCTAAATTCTTGGTATTATAAAAGCACTGGACATTGAACTCCTATATTTATCCTTGGGCTTACTAGAGATGGCAAGGAGGATCAGAACATCTCTATCCTACCCATGATTCAAACCTGATCTATAGGGATTGTCTTTTCTTTCTGAGTGAGAGATAATTCAGTCTGCAGAATTGAGCTTGACAGAAATTATTTTGTCGACTATGTATGAAGTTTTGAGATATAGAATTCTGTTCACTAGGGAGCCTGGATAAAAACCACAAAATTCAATTGCTTTAAGGATCTTTAAGACCTTAAAAATTGGACTGGATTCTTTTCTACTGAAAGCCTAAAACTTCGTCCAACAAGATAGCTCGACTCATATCTGTATTACAAATGATTTACTATGGTAAAAGTAAATATGTTTATTTTAATGAAAGACCATGGATCAAGTCCCCTGCTTATTTCTGGAGTTATAACCACTTCTTCCAGCAGGACTTTTATTATTTGGGGGACTTTTTCCAACTTGTTGATTTTCATATCAGACTCCTTCCTTTATTCTTTATTCTGTGCAGGAAGATGCCAGCAATCAGTAAAGTTTTTAATTTACAGTCCTAGAGACATCTGTTTCTAGTATGAATACAATCACAGGCATGGTAGAAACTGAAGCAAAATCCAGATCCTTTGACACGTGTGGTCAGAGCCCATGCATTCTTGTGTTCCTGCTGTAGCAACTGTGCAGGGACTGTATTTTCTTGCATTAACTTTCATTGAAAAGTAGATGGATCTTCATGTACCTCCTCCCTCAGTGATGTTTTAATAATACAAAGCAAACTAAATAAGGATGTCTATTTTGGGTAAGAAGTGCTAGCAGTCAATAACTCCTCTCTGTGTAAGATCAGAGTGGTAGGAGAAGTACAGCAAAATAAAGGGCATGAAAACCCCTATAGTTTTTGAGCTTCCAAATCAATCATGGAGAGACAGTCACAAAGAGCAGATTAAAGTAAATGACTAACAAAAAACAAACTAAACTCTGACCTTTCATACAAAACCTCCCTAACATGCAAGGACTCAGGCTGACTCAGGAGATAAACTGGTACAGTCCAAGGATACACTTAGTGGCCATGTCTTCTTTCACAGAATCACAGAATCACAGAATCACAGAATGTTAGGGATTGGAAGGGACCTCGAAAGATCATCTAGTCCAATCCCCCTGCCGGAGCAGGATTGCCTAGACCATATCACACAGGAACGCGTCCAGGCGGGTTTTGAATGTCTCCAGAGAAGGAGACTCCACAACCTCTCTGGGCAGCCTGTTCCAGTGTTCGGTCACCCTCACCGTAAAGAAGTTTTTCCTCATATTTATGTGGAACCTCCTGTGTTCCAGCTTGCACCCATTGCCCCTTGTCCTGTCAAGAGATGTCACTGAGAAGAGCCTGGCTGCATCCTCATGACACTTGCCCTTTACGTATTTATAAACATTAATGAGGTCACCCCTCAGTCTCCTCTTCTCCAAGCTAAAGAGACCCAGCTCCCTCAGCCTCTCCTCATAAGGGAGATGTTCCACTCCCTTAATCATCTTTGTGGTTCTGCGCTGGACTCTCTCTAGCAGTTCCCTGTCCTTCTTGAACTAAGGGGCCCAGAACTGGACACAATACTCCAGATGCGGCCTCACCAGGGCAGAGTAGAGGGGGAGGAGAACCTCTCTCGACCTGCTAACCACACCCCTTCTAATCCAGCCCAGGATGCCATTGGCCTTCTTAGCCACAAGGGCACACTGCTGGCTCATGGTCATCCTGTCGTCCACTAGGACCCCCAGGTCCCTTTCCCCTACGCTGGTCTCCAACAGGTCTGTCCCCAACTTGTACTGGTACATGGGGTTGTTCTTGCCCAGATGCAGGACTCTACACTTGCCCTTGTTATATTTCATTAAATTTCTCCCCGCCCAACTCTCCAGCCTGTCCAGGTCTCTCTGAATGGCTGCGCAGCCTTCCGGTGTGTCAGCCACTCCTCCCAGTTTTTTGTCATCAGTGAACTTGCTGACAGTGCACTCTATTCCCTCATCCAAGTCATTAATGAATATGTTGAATAGTACTGGTCCCAGTACCGACCCTTGCGGGACTCCGCTAGACACAGGCCTCCAACTGGACTCTGTCCCATTGACCACCACTCTCTGGCTTCTTTCCTTCAGCCAGTTCACAATCCACCTCACTACCCGATCATCCAGACCACACTTCCTCAGTTTAGCTGCGAGGATGCTGTGGGAGACCGTGTCAAACGCTTTACTGAAATCAAGATAGACCACATCCCCAGCTTTACCATCATCTATCCACCGGGTTATGTCCTCATAAAAGGCTATCAAGTTGGTTGAGCATGACTTCCCCTTGGTGAAGCCATGCTGAGTGCCCCTAATAATCCCCCTATCCTTGATGTGCCTAGAGACAGCACCAAGGACAAGTTGTTCCATCACCTTTCCGGGGATGGAGGTGAGGCTGACCGGTCTATAGTTCCCCGGGTCCTCCTTCTTGCCCTTTTTGAAGACTGGAGTGACATTCGCTTTCTTCCAGTCCTCAGGCACCTCTCCCGTTGCCCACGACTTAGCAAAGATGATGGAGAGTGGCCTAGCAATGATTTCCGCCAGCTCCCTCAGCACCCGCGGGTGCATCCCATCAGGGCCCATGGATTTATGGACGTTCAGATTGCTTAATTGGTCCCTGACCCAGCCCTCATCTACCAAGACAGATTCCTCCTCTATCCTGACTTCTGGGGCCTCAGGGGTCTGGGGCTCCTCAGGACAGCCTCCAGCAGTATAGACAGAGGCAAAGAAGGCATTCAGTAACTCCGCCTTCTTTTTATCCTCTGTCTCCAGGGCCCCCACCTCATTCATCAGTGGGCCTACATTGCCTCTAGTGTTGGCTTTACCTGCAATGTATTTGAAGAAGCCCTTTCTGTTGTCCTTCACCTCTCTTGCAAGGTTTAATTCCAAGGAGGCCTTAGCTTTCCTAGTTGCCTCCCTACATCCTCTGACAACAGACTTATATTCCTCCCAAGTGGCCAGCCCCTCCTTCCATGATCTGTACACCCTCTTCTTCCACTTGAGTTTGCCCAGCAGTTCCCTGTTTAACCATGCAGGTGTCCTGGTACCCTTCCTTGACTTCCTACCTGCTGGGATGCTCTGATCTTGAGCTTGGAAGAAGCAGTCCTTGAATGCTAACCAACTATCTTGGGCCCCCTTACCTTCTAGTACCCTGTCCCATGGGATTTCCCCTAGCAATTGCTTGAAAAGGCCAAAGTTGGCCCTCCTTAAGTCCAGGGTTGTGATTCTGCTAGCTATTCTGTTCCTGCCACATGAGATCCTGAACTCTACCATCTCATGGTCACTACAACCAAGGCTGCCCTCAACCTTCACCTCTTCAACCAGACCCTCCTTGTTAGTAAGGATAAGATCCAGCAGCAGTAATTCTTTAATTACTGCAGTGTCTGTTCAATGGTTCTGTGAATAAAAAAAGCTTTTTGTTTTTTATTCTTTCCCAAGCTAACTGGCATATCATCTTCCTTGGCCTGTTTATTCTCAGAAGAGAAATACATGTTGGAGACTTCATGCATGAAGTGTGTGACCTTTTGATGCTTTGATCTGACTGCTGTACGCATAACTGGTTAGGACAGAAGTTAAACCCCTCGAGTGTAGTGTTCCAACAAAACAATGTCTATTGTACCTGTAAATACATGTGCTTATGTGTAGATGGGCATATGCGTTCAAAAGTACATATTGTCTTTATAATTTCATTATTTTTTATATTTCTTTTATTTCTCACATCTTAAAACTAGGTCATATATTTCAGATCATTATCTATGAAGTCAAGTCCCCTTATGTGGCCCATTGCTCCTCTCAGATTTTCATTGACATGTGTTTTTAAAATTATGTATGAACTTTTAGAGCAACTCAAGACTGGTGCATGAACTCCAGATTTCACCACTGCCGATTTATCATTTTTATACAATTTCTGCAGGTTAGTCCCCTGACACATTGTTTAAAAAGAATCCTGGATGAAAGCTTCTATGTAGAAAGTTAACAATAAATAGAGAAAGGATGCGAACCTTTCAGTCTATGGTATTCTAATGGAGAGAAAGCAGTGAGTGGTATTCACTCCTCCACACCCACCTCTGTTCCTCTGCCTGAAGGCTGGAGCTACTGACGACGTTCACAGTTGAAAGTCTTCCTAAAAACTGTAAAAAAATGTAGCATCTAGGAAGAGCACAGTCATGATACATTACATTAGCAATTTTTCAGCTGCATTACCTAGCATTTGATATGTGCTCAATATGAAGTTCAGAAATAAACTTGAAAGAGTATTATACATGTTTAAATTAAACTAAGACAAGATAAGAGTCCAAGATAAAGCCTTAGATTAAATCGTAGTGTGCAAATCAGGATAATCTATTAAATGCTTAATGATGATCTAAGGCCTTCAGCATTAGCACCTTATTCCTCTTTAGCTAAAACACAGCTCATTTCTGAAATAAGTAGTAGGCTTTTATAATCTTAGGCTTGGTCACTAAAGAGAGACATTATGCAATGCATTAGTATCTATTAATAATATTGCTAGCATCATGGACACTCATTAAATAATTTATGTGGGTAAATATATTTGGGAAGAATTTAACACAAGCTTGCATCTAAGCCCATTCAGGTTATCACAATGTGATACTTTTTATCAGAAAAAAATTAGTTTTGAATTGAGACTTTAATTCTCAAAATTATATAACATCAGTGGATGCTCTAACTCTTTATATATGTGTTAGATTTAAGCATGAAAACTGTAAGTCAAATGCAAATATTATAGCCATGGCCAAAGTAAGATATAATTAGAATTGTATGAATAAAGAATAAGAATATTCTTTATCTGCTTACAGGCATATTCTAAAATTCAAAGGGCAAAATGTAGTTTTCCATCTGCAATATAATTTATCATGCACAAAACTGAAGAACAGAGTCACTTACCATGCTGGTTTGCACCAACACAGAGCTGCCTTTTTAAGGAACTAACCATTATTAATGCATCTTTCGAATTGTCTGTTTAAATTTGGCAGAATCACACAGCAGCTACCTCAGAAGTGCCTTTTGCAGTTGGCTGCTGTTTTCCACTGAATAAGCATTTACCTGTTGATTATGTTTTCTTTCTCTTGCTCCTAAGGAAGATGGTAATTCTAATATCCTAAAATGGACAGGCATGTGTCTCAGAGTCAACACTGTTTACAGGTTTTTGTGAAAATATAAGCAGTGATGTTCTGTTTCCTTTATTAACAAATGACTTATCCTAGGACATTTTAATAGCTTTGTATTACCTTGTGACATGAGATCCATTAAGATGCCACAGCTGCAGCTGTGTGCTTATAATCTCTTTCACCTCACTTTGTGTTTTGAGGAGGAGAACGATATTGGATCAGACGCACTCCCAGGGTATGGGATGAATTTGTTACTGTTGGCACAAGCACAGAAGACATTTCATTCATTGCTTGATCTTCAGCCTATTGAGGTCACAAGAAGAACTTCTATTGACTCAAGTGGTGCTGGATCAGGCTCTCAGAGAGATGATAAATGTTATCTTGTCCTTGTCAACAGTAAAAAAGAAAAGCAAGTGTGAGCTACAAAAACCTGAACTATTTTTGTCTGTGAAGAAAATATCTACTTCCAACTTGTTTAAATCAGGGAAAGTTTCAGCAGCCAACAACAACTAGGGAATAATAACAAAGAAAACCTTTTTCCTAATTTTATTTTTTTCCTAATTTTATTTTTTTCCTATTTTCTCTTTTTGCTGTTTCTCATTGAACATTTTTTTCCTTGTCACTTCCCAGGCTCTTCAGCTAACTTTCAGGCTCCCAAACACACCATTCAGTATTTTTTCACCCTTTACAAAAGATTATACTCCCCTCCCACCTTGGCCCTTGTTCCCAGATATTTTTTTTTTTTGCTATGGCGTCTGTCCCATCTGTTTCTACTGCTAGTTTTGTGTTAAATTGGCTGTCCTTTCTGTCTCAGTGGTTACATCAGGTCTCAGGAGTGAAATATCTTTGGAATGCTGAATTTTTCAAATAATTCTGTAAGTGACTTAAAAGTCCTGCAACTTCCACTCACTGCTAAATCATTTCCCCAAACCGTTACCAGATGTAATAGAGAGCATCCTTTTTTAGTAATCTGATGAAAAGGAGGTATCCAGAAACTGAGAAATATTAAGAACAAATTCCTTTTTGTCTTACCAAAATAAATAGGCTTTTGGTTCTGTGATAATGTATCAAACTTAGCACTGTAACTATTACCTACGAAAGCGAATTAACTTGTCTACTCCCATTACAATTTAGCTTATGGTAAAACATTCTTATGTCTTCTGTATTGTCTAACCTAATTTCCAATGAAAACTTGAGTTGTGCCCTTAACCTGAGGGATTTTTTCCAGTCTGCAATAGTCACTTTGTCTTTCCGTATCTACTGAAACATTTGAATGAATGTTACAGACCTGTAATTCAAAGGTACTATACTTAACCAATTAATCCACAGAGTTTAGCTGTGGTGTTCTAGGAATTACTCTGGTTTGCACAGATAACTGGCCCCAAGTCAATCTGGAGGATGGTCAGGAGATAAGCTAGTGCCATTAACTTTGGGTTCTTGCAGCCACAGGCCATTTGCTTCCAAAGGAAAACAGCAAGACTTAAAAACATACCGTTACAAGATCAGCATGAAAATCCTATTAAATCTCACAGCACGTAAAGATTATATGAAGGTTACCAAGGTGCATATTGTAATTTTCTATGAACAAGCAAAAATACACAGACAGATGCAGATACATTTGTTCTGAAGGACTTTTCCTCTGCACTAAGTAAAAAGAGAAGAAAAGGAAAATCTCCTTTTACATCAACCTGTAACTTTCTGCATTACCTACCATAACAAAATGGCAACTGGGCTGCACACTGAGCTAAGTTACGTGACTTTGGATGCCACATTTTCAAAACAAAAGTGTATAGTAGTAAGAGCCAGATTGCTCAAATACTGTGGGGTTATGGTGCTGGAACACTTCACAGTCATTGATTTGTCCGTCTTCAGCAAGTATTAAGACCTGCAGATGGGTGCCTAGCTACAGAAAAATTAAGTTCAGGTTTATACTGAGTACCAAGGTCTGTACCATGGATGCAAGAGCCTTAGTTCCTGCAGGGTCCATACTGGAATCTGTCAGAGCACGCCTTAGTTCCTGCAGGGTCCATACTGGAAGCTGTCAGAGCACAATGTAGTTCTCTTCTAGTCTTGACAAACAGGCTTTCTTTTCTGCTTTTAAAACTGAGGTACAGGGCTATAGAGGAGGGAGAAGGGTGGGGAATTGTATATCTGGGCTCCCACTTTAGATATAAATTTAGATAATAGTGTTGGGGATTCAAATCAGATGACACAAGAAATGTCGAGGACAATGGGACATTGAATGGGTCTCAATTACATAGCTGGCCTTCATACTTCTCTGGTGTCATTCTCAGTAATGTTCTAATAACAGAAAAAAGGTTAGTGTTCAGATACATTCACAAGTGGAACAGACACAAGTTTTTCTGCTACATTATCATTTTAAGTTAAAGTGCAAACAATTTTCTACAAAAAAAACACCTTTCTTGTCAATTTACCAGTTTGCTATGAGAACAGGAATGTGGAGCTACCCATAGATGCAACGGCAAGAATTTTTTTTCTTCACTGAGATTTGACTTTTAAAGATATTTTTACATGGGGTTAGTGTTCATGAAATAGAAGAAACAGCAGTGTTTAAAAGCTTCTTGCACAGTTCTGCCTGCATGTTTGAATCCTGATCTGCACAAGATGCTCTTGGTCATCTGTTGAAGGGAATCAGCCAATAGCATCAATATTTTGTGACAGCTGCAAACAAAGACTAAAATGAAACTATCAAACTGATTTTCTCTAGCAGAAACTGAACATAGGTGTCCAGAAAGTAACAGCTAATGTGTTAATATTCTGCTTAACATCACCCAGAGTGTGTGTGTGTACTCTTGTACTTATGCATCTTTCTTTTTAGATATCAGTGTTCATAAACTTCTTGGGAAAGTAGATAAGAAGGAAGAATATGATAAGCAGTGCTTTGGGTATTAGAAGAAAAAATTGGGCGTGCTGCCAATATAAAGGTATTTAGAGCCTGTGCACCAGTGCAGTGCTTATGTTTTCTTTCTCCAAGAAATGGCTGCATGTAGCCTTTAGTTAATGGGAGTGTGAAAACATCAACCTGTAATTTTATGAAGCTAATATTTCAGAAGATATCAAAGCAATTGATGTAGTATCTAATGAACTACAGAGTACAATCTTAGTTACTTTTACCTTTGTATACACAGAAGAAACTACCAAAACTATCCGGCTACTTTAAGATAAGTCTCTTCCTAAAATGATTCAACAATGCAATATGTAACCATCTTATGAAACTCATTTAATACTGTTATCCCTGGACACAGAATGAATTTCAGTCATATAGGTAGAATGAACTAATTTTTAACTGTTGTCATGATTACAGGTCTAGCTGCACATCTGTTGTTCTTTTGGTCTCTGTAAGTGCATCCACTGAAGTACCCATTTTCAGGCTTTCACCAGTCCTAAACCAGAAATTATCTTAAACACAGTGCATGCATATCTATTGTACTTACTCATATGCAGAGGCCTGTGAGCACCAATGAGTACAGTGATCAGTCAGCTTTTTGTAACCAAATGGTATTTGTTTAAGTGAAGAAAGAATGCAGAGAAAAATAACTTTAAAGAAGGAGGCAGTACACAAGACTTTAAATTGTTGATTCTTTCATAGAGACCAGGAGTGGACCAGAATTTTAAAAAAACCTTTAAAAACCTTTGTGGGTGGATCCCTCTACTTCTGTCTAGTAGTCATCTGCTTGAGAAAAAGGGAGATGCCTTTAAATTTCAAAGTGTTTTTGTTTCTGCGGTTCTGGGATAGCAAGTGAGACAACATCTAGGTGGGTTTATGGGGACAACTTAAAATTATGAAAGCTAAGAAATCAGCTTTGTTTGTACAAATAAATTTGCTTGAAGACTGGCTTACCTCACCACCATTCAGGTTTTTTCCTGTTAGCTTCTATACATCTCAAATTAAACCACATCTGTAATTTAACGAGCAGATAGTTTTCATAAATTTATAAACTGCACACTTAGTTCCATGGCAGCTCTACTCTTGAATGCAGGTTATATTCTTCAATGTGTTTTAACTAGATCCACAAACAGTTGTTTTTTTAGGATAGGTGGTAACCACTGAAATTTTAATAGTAAGTTGTACCTTATTCCTCTGAAAATCTTTGCCGCATTTTGAGAATATCTTACTGCTATGTTCTAGACCATATGGACAGAAATTGATGCAGCTGCACTCACTTCAAAGTACCATTGATTTTTTTAGATTCCCTGATCCTCAAAGGACTTAGGTATGTGCTTAACTTTCTCCGTTATGGCCATGCACTTTCAAGTATGTGAGACTACAATGTAGATACATTTAAGCATGGGAACTTTGTCCCTCTAGTTGGGCCTTGTTTTTCATCTGATCTAGGACAGAAACTTTGGTCTATTATTCTATATCCTGATGAAAGCACTGATCAAAAGCACGAAAGCAAAGAATGAAATATTGCTTAGTTAACTCAATTTAGAGGTGTCTCTCGATTTTTGTCATGTTTGGCAGTTAGGTTATCAAAGCTATTTACTTGTCAGCAAAGATTTGTTTCCTCATGACCTGTCTTATCCTCTTGTATGAATTGGAAAGGAACACATAATTCTGAATTACTTTAGGCTGTGATGTTCAAAAGAGCAGGATTAGGGTTTGACTACAAGATCGAGCAGGAAGAGAAGCTGGGCTGAGAAACATGGTTTATTACATGAAAATATAAATACTGCAAAAGCAAAGAGCAGAGAAGATGCATCCACCATGTGTGGAGCTGAATATAAGGGAAAATTTATTTTGTGCTTTTTGAGTTTTCTGAATAAATCCACAGAGATCAGGAGGCAGCTATGTAATCCACCAGTCAACGTGTGTTATCTGCCACCACTGTGCCCATCAGAGAGTGTGACTCTTACTGCAGTCATACCACAGACCCTGGCTTTTCAGCGTCAGTCTCATAGTTTCATCCCTTTAAGTCTTCCATTGTTAAGCCTTGCTATCAATAAAATTGATAGCTATTAAAGCAATGATAATGACTATGACATGGTAGATGCTTGTTTCTAAAACACACTCTGGATTCTGTTGCTGAGAAGACCCAGAGAGAGACAGAGAGAAAGAGAGAGAGAGTGTGTGTACATACACATGTATGCAGATGTACGCACGGAGGAGTTAAAAAGGGCTGAGTCTCCAGCTGTCCTTTATGTATGAGAGCCAGAAGAGCAGAAGGAGAGGCATTAGCGAAGCAGTAGTGTGAGGGAGCATCTCAGTACTGTTCGGTATTCAGCACTTCGAGGAGAGAGTTTGCACCATATTTAAACAGACAATAAGATACAAATTGATGGAAGAAGTTACTGACTCACATTTATGGTAATTAAATGACATGAATCAGACAGACAGTGCCTATTGAGGATGGCAAGAGTTTCGTCTATGATTCCCTTTCTTCACTCTTTTAGCATAATTGCAGTTGGGGGAGGACAGATTTGCTCATTCTTATCCCCACAGAATTTCTATTCAACTTTCTAATAATTAGGCTGTGGGTAAAAGGTGAGTGAATGTCATCATTACTGCAAATAGGCAAACACAAGGGGGGGAAGTAAAGGCAAAGTTTCAGCTATAATACAAGGAGCTTGGACTGAACTTGTCACAAATTTCACAGAATCACAGAATTGTCTTGGTTGGAAAGGACCTTTAAGATCATTAAGTCCAACCATTAACCTTACACTACCAAGTCTACCACTAAACAATATTTCTAAGCACTACATCTACTCGTCTTTTAAATACCTCCAGGGATGGTGACTCAGCCACTTCCCTGGGCAGCCTGTTCCAATGCTTGATAACTCTTTCTGTGAATAAATTTTTCCTAATATCCAGTCTAAACCTCCCCTGGTGAAACTTGAGGCCATTTCCTCTTGTTCTATCGCTTGTTACCTGGGAGAAAAGACTAACACCCTCCTTGCTAAAACCTCCTTTCAGATACTTGTATACAGCGATAAGGTCTCCCCTAAGCCTCCTTTTCTCCAGTCTAAACAACCCCAGTGTCCTCAGCCGCTCCTCATAAAACTTGTGCTCTAGACCCTTCACCAGCTTTGTTGCCCTTCTTTGGACATGCCCCAGCACCTCAATGTCTTTCTTGTAGTGAGGGGTCCAAAACTGAACATAGTATTCAAGGTGCGGCCTCACCAGTGCTGAGTACAGGTGGACGATCACTTCCCTAGTCCTGCTGGCCACACTATTTCTGATAGAAGCCAGGATGCTGTTGGCCTTCTTGGCCACCTGGGCATACTGCTGACTCGTATTCAGCTGGCCATTGATCAACACCCACAGGTCCTTTGCCACCAAGCAGCTTTCCAACCACTCTTCCCCAAGCCTGTAACATTGTATGAGGTTGTTTTGCCCCAAGTGCAGGACCCGGCACTTAGCCTTGTTGAATCTCATACAGCTGGCCTCGGTCCATCGATCCAGCCTCTCCAGATCCCTCTGCAGAGCCTTCCTACCCTCAAGCAGATCAACACTCCCACCCAACTTGGTGTTGTCTGCAAACTTACTGAGGGTGCACTTGATCCCCTGATCCAGATCATTGATAAAGATATTAAAGAGAACTGGCCCCAATACTGAGCCCTGAGGAACACCACTTGTGACTGGCCGCCAACTGGATTTAACTCCATTCACCACAACTCTTTGGGCCCAGCCATCCGGCCAGTTTTTTACCCAGTGAAGTGTACGCCCATCCAAGCCATGAGCAGCCAGTTTCTCCAGGAGAATGCTGTGGGACACTGTCAAAGGTTTTACTAAAGTCCAGGTAGATAATGTCCACAGCCTTTCCCTCATCCAGTAAGCGGTTCACCTTGTCATACAAGGCAATCAGGAATTTGTAGCTACTGTATTTAATACAAAGTAAAACCACATGAACTAGTAAAAATGTTTTGCACAGTTTAGATGCTATGCAAATTTCTGTACCTGTGCACATAGCCTTGAGCTGACTCAAACTTGTAGAAAAGATTCAGATCAAAAGCCATACCAAAAACAGAGAGGAGCAAGAGGAAAATTAGTCCATTTGACTTCCCTCTTCCCCTTACTAGTGCTAGCCAAACTCACATGCATTCCTGAGTCATATATAGTTATGGAGCCTGCCTTCCTCCAGTCATCCACTCTGGCAGTACAGGATCTCATAATTGTAATAATGAGAAAATTAAGTCTTCCTGACCGAACCTTTAGGCTATGTGCTCCACAAAAAAACCCAATAAAACAAAGGGCAGTACACCTTTGTAGACATGGATAGATGTGTGATTTGACAATTGCTACTGACAGCTTTATCATTCTACAGAAACTTTTAGGACACTAATTTTCCGTTCATTGATTGAAAAATTTCATATATTTTATATATATATAAACATTTTTTTTTGTAATTGTGAAACAATCTAGAAGAAGGTTCTCTACTAGCTGTGCTTGGTTATTTTCTTCAGACTGCTCACAAACTTCTGATTAAATGCTTCAGAAAATTTCTGGAATTTTCACATAATGTAACTCCCTCAAAATTTCCTAAGTTGTAGTACTTGCAAAAATTCTCTTTCAAAGAATAGGTTAACATCAGTCAGTGTCTACAGAACCTCAATACATTTCTTTAAAAATAACTCTCAATTTCTTTGTACAGTAGAAATGTACAATAGCCGTAGACTTTTTAAACTAACCTGTAGATCTTAATGGATTAATAAAATTCGGCTATAGTGTTCAACATGGTCAAAGTATTTATCTTGTCAGTAGCTTCTGTAGTAACATTTTCTGTAAGGAAAACATTTGGCAGGCCCTCAATTTAAAATTATTAAAGGACAAAGTTATCTATTTGAAGTACTAGGGTGGGTTTTTTGTGGTTTTTTTCAGGGGGGTGAGGGGGTGGTGGTTTGATTTTGTCACTTCCTGGACTGGATTCAATCAGTTTTAAATCAGAATTGTGTGTTATTTTTTTGTTTCTTTCCTGTCTAGTACTCCTTTTGGAATTGACACTGCTTGCTTAGATTACTCTAAAGCTACAGTTAGAAAATACCTAAATATAAAATAGATGCATGAGTGCATTTGGGAAGGTGGTATTATGGATGGAGAGCTGTCATCACATCCTTCACAATTACATTATCATGTGCTCCTGTGGTGTACACCTGTGGCTTGTTGGCAAGGCATTTAATTCTAAGGACTATTGAACACCATGCATTTTCATACTGAATCAGTGCAAAGTTATTTAACACAGGTGTTTCTGTAATTGTGATACATTGGGAGACTCACAGTGTTCAGTAGCCTTCGAAATTACACCCTCCACCTGTGTGGTGAAGTAGTTTAGCAATACCTCACTGATGTTGGTAATAAGCTGTGTGTTGTTAAAGTTAGGCGTCTGTGTACTTTTATGCTGAGCCATGGTTCAAGCATGTTACAATGAAATTCCTCAGGTTCGTTATATTAAAATAATATTCCCAACTATTTGTAAAGGCCCAGTGCCTAGGAGCTACTACATGAGTCTTTTCATTTTCTTTTAAAGGGATGTTAATGTCCTCCTGTCTGTGGACTTTAAGAAGTCAAACAAATTTTACCACATTCAAGAAATATTGTATCAGGAAACACTGAGGTGAATTTAATGCTCTATAAGAATAAAACTTTTGACATGTATAATACTATGGATTATAAAAGTATCAGCAATGCTGAGATCGGAGGTGCTTGTGATGGTTATGTGTCACTTTTTTTTTTTTTTTTTTAAACATAAACATAAAGCTCTTTCCACTTCTACTGTAAAATGTTTATATTTGAAATGCCAACAGGAATTCAACCAGAGCCTCAGCTTTGCAAAGGGGAAAAGTGCTCCTCCTGAGATCTACCAGGCACTGCGGGGTGGCCAGTTAAGCTGGTGGGCAGGATCTGTGAGAAACAGGGTTCTGACACACCATTACCAGAACTGATAGCTCATGTCTCACCCACAGGGGAAATTAGCCACAGGGAACTATGTTCTTCGATAGTCCCTTGCTTTGCAGAAGATGATACAGGTCAGCTATACCTTGCTTTTGTGTAACATGCTAGCTTCTAGTACCCATGTCTTTAGAAACACATCTACCTTGAGCTTTTCCTTGTATCAGTTATGTAGCTTATGCTCAGTACCAGCACTGGAAGGTACAGCCTGAATTATGAGTTCCAGTACCTACCATTCAGTCACTGGCAATTGTTTTTTGTCACTCTTTACACTATCTGAATGGATTTTAGAGGGTGCAGTAAAACTAACATCTGATAAACTGTTGTATATCTAACCACAGTGATGCTAAGCTTTTCAAAGAGAAGTCTGTGTGAATTTCTTTTTTAGGAGAAAAAAAAAGTGATTTTGGGATTTTTTTTCCCTTTTTTACTTTTTTTTTTTTTTTTTGCTTAGCCTTATTCTTAGAAACAGCCAAACTGAAGCATCCCCAAAACTTTCACCAGAGGCTGAAAAGTTGTTTTGGCAAAGTTCTGTGTTACTGAGTAGTAGACCATGAGAAGTGTCAGGCAATTATAACAGGTGGTGCTAAACTGATTTGTTGCTGTGTCACTCCTGTTTCACAGTTGTGTAACTTTATTGTAGCTATCATAGTAGCTAAATTAAATTAGCCAAAATTAAAAAAAAAAAGAAAAAAAGAAAAAAAGAAAAAAAGAAAAAAAAGAAAAAAAGGAAATTGAAGCATACTATCAAGAGCTAAAATTTCAAAGAAGTGCAAACAACCTGGTCCAATGTGAGAGCTGATATTTCAAGGACTATCATAGCAAGCATGGCAGAAGGCCAGCATGGATCAGCAAGGAACTCCTGATTGCACTCAACTAGGTAAAGGAAGAACACAGAAGGTGGAAGCAGGGATGGGGTAGCTGGAGGAGTATAGAAGCATTGCCCAAGCTTGCAGGGATGGAGCTAGGAAAGCCAAAGCTTGGCTGGAGTTGGAACTAGTAAGGGATGTGAAGGGCAGCCAGAAAGACTTCTATAAGCACACTGGCACCAAAGGAAGGTGAAGGAAATGTGGGGCCACTTCTCTCAGTGGGACTGGAAAGCTAGTGACAAATGACATGGAGAAAGCCAAGGTATCCAATATTGTTTTACCTCTTCTTTTTTCACTGGTTAGGTTTAGCTCACATGCCTCCTAGGTCCTCAAGTCTGTTAGCAGAGTCTGTGGAAGAAAAGCATTACCAACCATAGAGGTAAGATCAAGTGAGGGTGAGCTTAAGGCATACAGACATACACAAGGTCAAGGGGCCAGACAGAATGAACTCAAGGGTGCTGGGGGAGTTAGCTGCTGTCTTTGTGAAGTTGCTGATAATTGGAAAAACGGAAATGATACCACCATCTTGAAGATGGGGAAGAAGGAGGATCCATGTGAACTACAGGCCTGTCAGTCTCACCTTGTGTCCTGGGAAGTCTTCATTAACAAACTGGATGTTTATACAGAGTGCACTTTCTGTGCATTTCTGGACAATTGCAACCTGAAGAAAGGCTGGAGGGTGGAGGTGCTGTTCAAAAGACCACACAAGCCAGAGAAAACGGCTGACAAGAACTGCATGAAGTTCTGCTTTGGTAAATACAGACTTCTGCATCTGGGATGGAATAAATTCATGCAGGACTACTGTCTTGGTGCCAGCTGGCTACAGTACAGATTTGCAGAATACAGGACCTGTGGTTCCAGGTGGAAAACCAGTTGAACTGATGGAGTCAGCAGTGCACCCTTTCAGCAATGAAGGCCATCTGCATACTTGGCTGGATTAGCAATAGGACAGCCAACAGTTCAAGCAAAGCGAATCTTGTGCCCTACTTAACTCTTGCGAGATCAAATATGAAGTACTGTATCTAGCAACAACGTTGACATACCACTGGGACAATACAGAAAGATGGAGCCAGGCTGTTCTCAGAGGTGCACAGTGGAAGCAGGAGAGGCAATGGACACAAGCTGGAACATGGGAAAATTCTGACTAGATACAACGAAAATGTTTTCATCATAACAGTGGTCAAACAGGTGTAGCAGGTGCCCAGAGAGGCTGTGGAATTTCTGCTCTTGGAGATACTTAAACTCAGCTGAACACTATCCTGATCAATCAATCAGAGTGTGGGAAGGTAACCAGCCTTGAGTAGGAAGCTGGACTGGATGGTCTCTGGAGGTTCCTTCCAGCCTACATTTTTCTATGATTCTGTAGAAATGCTGAAGACAAACTTTATATTCTATGGAAAACAATGGTGAGGGGAATTGTGCTCATAGTGATGAGGATGAAGATTTGCTTTAATTCTGTTGTAAAATTTATCTACTCTACATTTTACAGTTAGTTAGAAGAAAATATATCATAATTCTCTTGAGCAGAGTGCATCGCTTTAACTCCTAGATAATATGAAGTCTTTATAACATTAAGGTCTGCTATCCTCTTCCAGAATGCTGACCATGTAGAAACTAGTTTCCTTATACAATATATTTATTTAAACACCCTATGGGTTTTTTTTTTTACAAGGCTTTAGGAAATAAACGATAAACAGAGTATTAAGCAATTGAAATTTAGAAGAAAAAAAAAAGAGAAGGTGTATCTATCTAGTCTTAAATGGTGGTTTACTAAAAATATTTACAAGCAGCAGCCATAGCAAAGAAGTAGTCTGATAAATGAATGCTAAAATACAGAGCCATAGACAAAGGTGTTAAACTAAAAAAAATAAGTAAACCTAAATCAATGCCAAACACTTTCATAGGCCTTTTGGGGCAAGAAGAGAAAAAGGCAAGGATTGCATTTTTCATGGGAATGAGAATTATTACAGAGCATTTGTTCATGTCCTTAAAAGTTCACGTATATAAGCATAGTCCTCTAAGATCAGAATTAATCTTTATGTAGTTCAGCTGAAAGCGCTAAGCTTGCATCAAGGAACAATGGGTACATTCTTTTAACACACCACCAGTTGTTGCTTTTCTAATTTGTTCAGCCTGTTAAAAAAAAACAATCCTGGCTCCTGAGCCTCCTCTAGTGTCCTAAAAATAAAAGCAATATTCATGCATACTCAAATCAAAGTACAGAATCATTGATGAAATGCACATATTGCCAAAAGAGGTATTCTTAAGCCTACAATATTTTTTTTTCTTCTTAATTTTCATGATGCAAAATGAAAAATTGCAGTTGGATTCCCATCCCCGTATGTTTTCCGGTGTTTCGGGCTACTAAAAGATGTAATAGCATAGTGCTGTTTCACAAATGCTAGCAACAGTGTTTGAAACTACAAGAAGCAAACAAGCAGATTCTCCACTCACTTTTCTGGTTCTTAGCAATTAGCTAGTTACATTTATCTTGTGCATACTCATGTATTAAAATTGAAGAAACCAATTATTAAGGAAGTTTATAGTTTTACCTGAGGCCATTTGCCAAATTGATACCATAGCATTTTAGTGATATCCTATGTTTTTAGGCAATTATTGCAATGAATAGTCTGTCTGATTTTGCCAGATAACTTAAAAGTGTATCACACTCCAACATGTCACAATTTCTATCATCAGACTTCATTATAAACATCATCACTGTTTTGAATATTTCTTTTCCAGTAAGTTGTGTTCAATACATCCTTTTATTACTGTACACTTTTTGTTGCCAATTGTAATTCTACTTCTCATTTATTTTCTTTTTTTATTTTTTTTTTTATTTTTTAACATATGACTTCAGTAGAAAAGCACTCAAATTTTATTAGGTCAGTATTAAGTTTTATATATATATTTAAGTCATGAGGAATTGACACGATAATTATATTCCTTGCTTACTTACTTTTCCTCTTAGAGACAAGAGCCAGAAAATAGGAGGGACTGTGTTTCTTGGAAAATAAGGCAGGTTCATAGACTGCCATCAACCCTGTGTAGTTCTAATGACTTCATTTGGATGGGGACTTCTTTAAAAATCCATCAAGTTGATGATAAAAATACTTTTATTTGTGTTCTTTAAATTCTATTTTATGCACCACAACAGATGACTGTTTGGACTCATATGACTTATTTAAGTTTAATATTTTACTCATCTAGGCACAGAGGAAGGAAATATAATTCTGCCTTAAGTTGAATTTAGAAAAAATAACCCCCTCCCCAAATCCGAAATCCAACTAAGAAATAGCATAATTATAGAGCTATTCTCCCTTGCTGTACTGTAGAGAAATCAGTACTAATAGTACTGAAGTCTTTTCAGCCAAACCAAAGCAGGACTAACACCATGTAACGTGTGTAATTAAACAATTATGGATTCATATTTCTCATGGCAAAAGTACAACTTAATCAAAGCAAGAATTTGGAGGGCTTTAAGTCCTTTTTCTTCTCCTCATATGTTGATATTAATAATACTAAATGTTTACTTTTAATCTACTTTCACATAAAAACTGATTCCCTAAAGTCACATTTAGTAAGAAATAACAAGTGTATAATTTTTTTCTGGGGAAAAGGACGGAGGAAGAAACTTACTCATTATGACCTGCTGCTTTGGTACGAAAAGGCATCTGAACTGAAAATAGTTCATGGTTAATGAAATGTGAGTTAAGGTCAGAGTAATACTGTCTTTTGAGTCTTAACTATGATGAATTTACTCCTCCTTTCCATCTCCCCTCAGAAGCCAGAAAAGGTCTTACTTTACTTTGAAGTGGCAATGGGGTTAACTTTTAAATACAAAACTCAAATGTTCTCTATTGTGTCTGAATTTCAGGCCAGGTGACCAAAAATATAATATGACAACTTTAGGAAAGAATTTCCTACTCTTTCATGCTTTCTGAGCTGATCATTCACTCCTCCTTAAAAGCTGACAGGCTAAACAGGGAAAATCCTGGGTGGAAAAAGAAGAAAAAGCAAAGAAAGAAAAAAAAAGGCAGAAAACACATTTTTATGCATTACAGTGTCATATCAGAGAGAAGGGTCAGGTTCCCAACCCTAAATCCTGATATGCCTGGGGAAGAATGAGGTTTCATACTTTGGGAAAGACTCTCAGACCCATGACAGAGCCATGATAATCTTGCTCCTGCCTCCGGAGAGAAGTGGGGGAGACTAAGAGGTGCCAAGCAGTTTCGTAGTCATAGTCTGTCTGATTTACAATTTTAAAACTGGGTATTCTCTTTGAATGTCTAATGCTTTCCAAAATCTGCCAGAATTTTTAAGTATACTTTATAAATTTTTAAGCACGATGTAAAACTTTCCAGTGCAGGTGGAAAATAAAGAATTAGCCTTTGCTTAAGGAATTAAGTTAGTAAATTTCCATCAGAAGAAATTCATAAGAATTTATGAGGCAAGGAAATTAGAATATTCTGCAATTCTACTCAGCAAACTCAGAGACAAAATTGGTGTTTAGTAGAAGTATGATTATTGATCAAAACCAGTTTTTCACATTTGTGTTTCACAAATAGCTTGCAAAAAAATAACCAGATTTTCTTTCCAGGATAACGTTTATTATTTATTTCGTTGTGTATTATCATGCCACGAACTTCAAGAAGTCATTTTTGGCTGTTTTTTGTTGTTTTGTTGTAGAAGTAAATCTTTAACAGTGGAATAAGGATTAGCAATACTGAGTAGCAAACTATAAATTTCCAACATGAAATTTATGAAACTTTGGGGACCTAGTAGTAACATTCAATTTGAGAACACTAGGTAATTGAAGGTGGATCTAAAATGATCCATTGGTCAAGGCATGTGAATCAAGAGAAATGAATCTGAGCAAATTATTCTGCCTTTTCTGTTGTTTCCCCATTATAAAATGAAGAAGACAACAGAAAAGTGACCCAATATATGTGGTATGCATATTTGTTGATGTACCTGAGAACTGAAAATGAAAGAAAATCCACAGCTTTTATTGGTGTCAATCATATGAAAAGGATTGTTCTATTACATCTTGGTAGGTTTTGATAAATTCTGGAACTGCTGTGAACTCTCTTCTGCAAACTTGTGACCACCCACATTGCTCCTACTTTGTACCAGTGGAATGCAGAGCAAAGCCAGTCCGTCTGTTTCCACAGCTATTTCCCTAGCCTGTTACAGTGAACACAAATCACCAAAGACAAGTTTTTCTGGAAACTTTCAATGTCTTCACTTAATTCAATTTTTCCCCTCTCCTGATTGTTTTTCCTTTATTACTTGCTGGCAAATTGCTTATTTGCTGAGGTGGTTTTCCTAGAATTTCTGTGTTTAAGAGAACAAAAATGGTGACAATATAAAATGGAGCAATGAGGCCCATCTTTATTGCTGGAGAGGCAAAAGAGAGCAAAGGCATGAGTATGAATTGCTTCAGTATGTTTGTGGCAACTACGTGCTCACCCTACTCTGCATGTGTGGTCAGCTGCCCTGCAAAAAGAACTCAGGGAAATGTAGTTAGTGGGATACTGGATTGGAAGGAAGGGGTAAAGAATAAGCTACTTCAGGGAAAATATTTTCACTTAAATATCATTCAATATCATCCACTGTAGTAATGGATGCTAATGATTTCAGCTTCCACAAAGGTAAGACTTCAGCAGATAGAAATGTTATAGCTGGGCAAGAAAGGTAATGATGCTGTGCATTTCAGATGACATGTTGGGTTGAGGCAGTGGAGAGTATGTTAGACTTTTGCATTTGAGAAAGTAAGGAACTTCCATTATCTAACTAAAACTACATTTTCTTTAGCTGTGAAATCCTGTCACCTTCAGAGATACATGCTATTTGCACTGTCTTAAAGTGCTATCCAAACTTTGGGCTTTTCATGGTGGAGAGGACAGATTATTAAATAATTAGATTTTTGTATGTGAGCTGAAAGCAAAGAGTTATCCTCCACATTGCCCAGTTACAGTAAAGGTCAGCTGAAGTTTGCTTCTGTTGTTTGATCAGTGTTTGGCATTCTCTTCTTACCCTCTCTTTGCTCCATAAATTACCGCACACAGAAAGGTCAGGAACAGAGAGAAGGAAAGATACCAAGCTAAATAAGAAGCAAAAGATCCCTCTCCTCCTGTAAATTGTCAGAGCAGAAAGGGAATTTCTAGAATCATTTTGGGATAGGAAAGAAGACCTGAGATAGTTGAAATGTTTGGATTACACACTGTACAATTCAACTGGTTGAATTCAGCTCACATCCTTGTATAAATAAAGGAATTAACTTGATGTAAAGCTGTCCAAAGCCATGGAATAGTTATAGCTGACTCTTTTTTTTCTTTTAATCTGTGCTTATTTCTGCTTACAGCATGTGCGTTTTTCCTCCCTGATCTCTTTTCCTTTATCCAACCTAAACTTTACTTGTGTTCTTGAATATGGGAAAGGACAGAGGTGAGTTGAAAAAAGGATGGTTGATGCCATTTTCTTCACCTGCTGCAATAATTCTAAATAGAATATTTTTAGACTTGTAGTTTCTTCAAAAAGACTGAGCCAAAATTGACCTCTAAATTTTCTATCACAAAGCAAAAGGCTGCATTCAGAAAATAGCGGCAAAGTGTCTGACACAGTGTTGATTTTCAAAATTGCCTAAAGAACTAATACCTCTTTCAGCAGCATTCTCAATCTCCTTTGGGTGCAAAAGTATTGGTAAGCAAGTGTAATTATATAAAAGAGGCTAAGATGAGGGGAAAGACAGGACAGAAAAAAGGAACTCTTCCTCCAAAACACTGGAAATGAGTCATTAGAAGTGGAGCTGTGTCAGGCAGAGATTTTCTTTGTTTGCCTCCTTACTCATTTTGATTAGATGTTTCAGATTACTGAAAAATTTGCTAAATAATGTTGTCGGAGAGTTTGAAGCAGAAGCTGATACCAAACTCAGGATGAATTCACTGAAGCTGTGGCCTGAAACATTTTGCTCATACAAACTGGGCAGCTTCCTATACATTTTTGCAGTGTTGTGGGGAATCTGGCTGATTTCCTGACCTTTTACCTCACAGACATTTCCACAATTCTACGAATAATATGAAAGAGGTCAGATAAGAGCAACTTTAAATAAATTATTATGTCTAATCCATGCTTTTGTGAAAAAGAATACACTACCTTACATGTCTAAGTTACATGTAGCCACAGCCTTTTCACGGTGACTTTTATGGGCAATCTAACTCCTATCCAGTACATACCAGTGTAACCTTGACTAGACATTCATAAGCTAAAGCCCAGGGACTTACAATTCTTGATCATTCTATTCGTGGTTTTGTATCTCTTTGTCATGGATTATCTTTAGCGTTGCTCGAAGAATTTATGTGGTAGAGGAAGGAAAACATTTTTAATATGGCTAGACTGTGTCAGATGGTAAGGTTGGAAGTAATGAACGGCCTCTCTCTGTTCACATCACTATGACAAGTGCCCTATCTTATTGTTTTGGAAAAAATCTGGAACACTGAATAGTCCTGGTGATAAGTGCTGTGATGACTTTTTTTTTAAAATGCAAATATGGCAGAAAAGTGATTTTTCATCAACATGTTATTATAATGATAAAACAATATGGATATTGAAACCTTTTTTTTTAACTACAACAAAATAATTATTGTTACTTTGGAATATAAATAGCCTGTAAAAGTCTAAATTTGGAACCTGTTATGCTCAGTGCTGCACAAATGTGCAATGTCAACAAATGTGTAGGAGGGAACATTTACAATACAGAAAGCAAAGGTTTCCAGTGGAAAATTTTAACACAGAACTGGTCCAACTGTGTGTGTTCTTACAGAGACCATGCATGCAAGTGAAGTACTTCGAAAGTATACATACACAGATGGGTAAAATATGTTAAGATACATTCTAGGTAAATTTAGAATTGACACTGATGAACACAGATTGTTTCAGAAGATTGAATTGGCTTTGGAATGTATCTTCCTGACCTTTCTCCCTAGAAGAACTTCCTTAAAGAACAGCAAAGACTTGTAAACAAACAAGTGAAAAAAAAACAGGTTTCATTAGAACATGAGCTGGAATACTTAAATTCTTACACTGAGAAAACTTAAATGAGTATGTGAGGCAGAGCAGAAAATTGGGAAATTAAAACTTGCAGACCACTCTTTTCCTTTCCTACTTTCTCCTTGCAAGTCAGGTTCTTCTTTTCAGACCTAATACACAAGAATTTCCAAATTGCAGCAAACCTTCCCATCACACTCTACCCCCAGAAAAAAGCTCTTTTCATCCCCTCCAACATGCAGATGTGATCCCCTTGCCAAGCTCCTTGTCTATGGGCACCAGGCTCCTAGGTCCTAGATGAGACTGTGCTTTTTTCTACTCAACACCCCTCAAAGCTGGAAGGTCCTCTCCCAGAGGGGCCTTTGCCTGCCCTCCCATCCTCAGCAGCGTCACCACTTCCGTCCAGGGGCATCTACCAATACTCTGCTGAGAACAAACTGAGAATAAAGAAATAAATCCACTAATACATTCCACTGTAGACATGAACGTATATATTACATTATTTCCTTACTTTCTCTTGGAACATGAACTCAGCAGAATGAAGTAATGTGCACAGTTTACCTTTTCCTGGTGAGATAAACCTTTCTTAAAGGCATGTGAACCCAAACTCAAATGAACTATCCCTTGTGGGTAGTCTCCTCTAACAGGCTGAGAAAAAGTTAACTTCCCATTCTGCAGAACATGCTTAGTGAATATCATGAAGAAAATACTTTTGTCACTGCTGTTTACGCTATGTGCTAGGTGAGGAAGAACTCTAGTTTTGTAGCAACATTCAGCCTAAGGAGCAAATCTGCTAATATTTCCTTTCAGGTATCTTTTTCTGTCTTTTAAACAAGAAAGTTGCACAGACACTGAAGTAGTCACAATACTATTTTGGGGAAGTTCTGTTTGTTGGTTTGTTTGTTTCACTGGCAAGAAATTATTTAACTGCCAAGATATGCTGCAGAATACAAAATAGTGCAAAAATTCTGGAGAAGCACAGATGCCAGTGCTGTGGGGCAAGTATAGTGATTATCAGATACTCAGCTAAATCATTGAGGGTATATTAAACAGTCGTTCTGCTAACAAAAAAAAAGCCAAATTATAGTTCCTATATTTTGACTGGAAAAATTAGAAACAGCTAAGTGCAAAAGTGGGAAGGAAGCTTTTCAGTTTCTATGTCCAACGTTGTTTTTTACTTTTTCCCCCTCATAGCTGTAAAATATGAAAAAATGGTAAACCTAGTCCTTTAAATCAGCGAAGTGTGTGTGACTCCCTATCTTGGGGGGGAAAGAGGATGCAACAATTAAGCAACTCATTTTAATCTTCTAAGCCCTTGCCTGAAATGAATTTTCAAGGCTGACTGTTTAAAGATTAGCAGTAGTTTAAAATGACAGGGCTGGCATAGTGTTCACTACAGGAGCACGACTGACAATACAAATAAAGGTAGGGAAAACTGAGAGCAAAGACCTTTTAAACCAAAACAGAGGAAACTACAGCTTGAAAAGATGGGAAGTGTGTTTTAATGGGTATTATTTAACATGATTCCTTTTTTTTTGTTACACAGAGCAGTGCCTTACTCTTCCTGAGCTGTTCGTGACAGAGCACAAAGCCAACTCAGAAACATGGCATAGCTCACAGTAGCCTGACTGCTGCCCTGAGCTTCATAAGGGCTAAGACTGAACCAGTAAATCGATCACCCCCTTCTGGTTTCTTTGCACACTCACATCTCTTATGACAAACAGATCTACTGTGGGAGAAAACATTCTCTTCTCCATTTTATTACCTCATCTGTTCCAGGTGATACAAGTAAAGCATTACACACTGACAACCCCTTACACTTTTGCATGGTGGCAGGACACTTACGTTAGCACACGCATGCTTGTAAAGACCAGATTTCACCTCTGTGACTGTGCCATGGCAGGGCTTCTCTGAGATCAGCTTGGTCAAATGAAGATATAATTAGGGAAGAACGGCGGCATTGTTTCTACAGATCAGTGGTATTTTCTTCTATACTTTAAAGGGGAATTTAACTCTGTTCATCTTTGGAGCAATCTGAAAATCGTTGGGGTTTATAGTGGGCTCCCTTCAAACACAACAGAGTTACAGTTAAAGAAATTTTGAAAGCTAAATTTGTTTTTGTGATTCCTTTTATTTACTTACTTTAAAATCTATTCCTGAAAACATAAGAATTTTAAAATACATTCTTGAAAATATAAGAAACTGGTTTTGTTTTGTTTGGTTTTGGGTTTTGTATTTTTAAATAGAGAAGTTAGAAGAAGGACTGTTCTATTCATGCTGCTTCTGTTTGAACTTCTACTTTAATACCCTGTAGCAAAAAAAAACCCCAAAGTATGGTGTTCCCATGGGGAACAAAAGCTTGAAAAGAAGAAGCAACATGTTGGTAATAAAAAAATTTAAAAGGACCATATTTCAGGTTGTGGGAGTGCAAGGAAAATAATTTCTTACATAAACTGAACATCTTCTCTTGTCAATGGCATCTCAGGAGACTGTGTATGTTCCTCTCCTACTTCATAGGAATTATCAAGCAGATACAAAGGAAGGCAGTTTTGATAACTAACCTAATAAAATTTCAAAGAGTAGGGGTGGGCAGCTCAAGCTGATATTTTAAGATTTCAGGGCGGAGGGTGATGGGTGGAAGAAAGAGGAATGTCAGTTTTGCTACAGACAGAAACTTAATTTCTTTAGTTTGGATGAATTCCAAGCAGAGCTAAGACATTTTTACAATCCTTCTATTTCTTACAAAGAAAACAGTTTGCTTCTGTTTACTTAAGCAAACTGAGACAAGGAAAAATCCAGAGGCTTACAAGACCACAGCTGTCTGCTCTTCAAATACTGGTTCAAAGCTTTGATGAAGGGTAGTGTTGTTTGCTTTCAGTGGATTGCAGGTTAAAAGGAATCAGGTTGTTAGTAGGACGTAATTTCTCTAGGGATGGTGCTTCCTGTCTGAATTAAAAGATAAACGAAAATGCATAGTTCATTTAATTTATTTTTCCCATTTCCCAAATCCTTTCCCATTTCATCTAAATCAGGACTTGAGTCGAGACCTTTAAATCAGGCAATATGATTCTTCAAAATTATAAGTAATTAAGAGCCACTTTATGGAAGGTTAAGGTCTTTCTTAATTTGCCATCTCCACGAATTTTAAAGGCCTGATGCTCTGAATCATTGCTTTCATCACTCATCATCACCCATGTGTGTAGTCCTGGTGTAGATGGTCTTTATTCATGCCACCATTTCCAGTGTCCTCATTAAGATTACTTGACCAATTAGAGCTGCTTACATGAAAAGGGCTTGTTAGACCACCTTGTGTCACTCACCTCCCTGTTTCTTCCTTCTGCACTCTTTTTCTTCCTTGTCCACAAGCAATTCTGTCTCAATCAGCATGGAAATTATCTCAGCAGAGTCCTTTGCAGCACTGTTTATTCACCTCTACAGACTAAGCTATTAGATATAAGGAAGAGATATTTTACTGTGACGGTCGTGAGACAGTGTAACAGGTTGCCCAGAGAAGTTGTGGATGCTTCATCCCTTGAAGCATTCAAGATTCAAGTTGGATGGGACTTTGAGAAACCTGATCTAGTGGAAGATGTCCCTGCTTACGGCAGGTGGGATTGGACTATATGGTCTTTAAAAGTCCCTTCCAACCAAAACCATTCTCTGATTCTATGTTTCTATTTGATTTGTGCAACTCAGGACCTGAGCATAAGTAATCTTGAATGAGACTGGTCTGGCATTTGCATAGAATATAGTACTTATCCCTGCAGAAATTAGGTGGGAGACAGACTGACCTGTCAAAAATGACCCATGTTTGTGATCTTTCAGAAAAGCTTATGTATATTCAGGTGAATAAATGACAAGTTGAGGTATGGATCTAACTATGTAGCTCCAATAAACCTTATTGCCAAGGAGACTAGGCACCCAACAAACAGATCTAATTTTTCATGGTTCTCTTGTGTTCTCTGGGAAAACATTAATGTTAACAGAGGTGTGCATATCCCATAATTCCATCTTCTCCTCAGCTGCCATAAAAGATTCTCCTCGGTTGAGTTGCTGTGGATACTTTGTATCTCAAAGCCCTGTGTTCATAGATATTTTCGGTGTAGGAAGAGTATGGGTGACAGATGGGATGAAGTTGTAATGTAATAGTAGAGTTTGAAAGTATTGTAATTTTGTATTGATTTGTATAATATATGCACCTGTCATCTTTAAATTTTAAGAAGTTCTAGTATCAAAGATATACACCTACACATACACAGACCTACATAAATATTGGCATATATATTGATGGTATAAATTCAAGAAAGGTGTTTCTGAGACATAAAATCCCATAAATAAGAAATTATGTAACAAATACTGCACTTAGTTCTTTGTACCATTCATCAACAATTAATTTTTTGTTGGGGAATGGTGAATCTGAACCAGCCATCTGCACACTTAGGGAGCCTATATAAATTTTTTTAGCAGCCATGCTTTTCTTCACACTAAAGGAAGAGAAAAAGTAAACCAAAGTACAGATTCTGCAGTGTCCTCAGGAAGTCTGTTACTGATGTCCTCGGAACACCAAAAACCCCTCTTTGTAGACCAGCAGGTATGAAGGACGTATTGTGCAGCTTACTTGTAGAACAGTATTTATACCGTAAAATGCTGGGTAGACTGGATTGATGTGAAGAGGAAGACTTTCTGTGCACTTCTAATATCATTATCTCTTCTGATTGTGTTATAATGCAAATGCTATCAAAGGCTCACAGCTTATCTGCAGTATTGACATTCCCAACATTGAAATTCTCAGGTCAATATACTAAAATTATAATACACTTTCTGTGAGTTAAGAATCAAATTACCATACTTTTTATACATAAAACCTCAAAAAAGAAAAAAGGAACATAAAACATAACCCTCCAGAAAAGCAGTACTTGAAAGCAAGTCCTTGGATAACAGGTATCCTCACACGTGCAAAGAATCGGGGTTACCAGGTTCCTTGTTATAGAGGGAGAAGTCTATGGGTGTCTATAAGACTATTGGAAGAGAGGAGGAATGCAAGGGGAAAACAAATTTAAGAGGACTATTTGATGAGGGGAAATTTGGGATGCATTTTCTTTTTTTATAGGTGTTTTCAAACATACATAAGGCATACTGCTTCTGTATTAGTTCTTTTCTAACATATAACATGTTTTAATAAATCTTGCTAATACCTTCCAATCTTCAAAAAGGGCAAGATGAAGAATCCAGAGGACTGCAGGCTGGTCAGCTAACCATAGTTCCTAGTGAGATTCTGGAGCCTATTGTCACAGAAGCCATGTCTAGGCCTATGAAAGATTATAGTGGTGATGTTACCGGAAAATAGTAACCAAGAAAATTCTCTAAACCAAATGATAGTTTAGAAAGTCGACATTGGTTTATTGCAGCACTGGGTGCATGGGGGATCTCTTCTCCTAGCATGCACACCTAGGAACAAAAGCACACTCATTATATACATTATATAAAAATGAATATTCATACAATACCAAGAAAAGCCCACCTATTCCAAGAAACTTATGCATATGCTAATACATTATGTAATTGTCTTTGCGCACGCGTACTAAATTGGGGAAGAGGTCTTGAGTGGTCTCTGGGGGTCTCTAGTGGTCGTAATCCCCCCATAGTGATGCTGTCCGCTGTATAACCCTGCTTCTGCACAAACGTGGTCGAGGCCTTTCTCTTGACACATTCAGGTGGCTCCAAGAGGAAGATACTGTTCTGATTCTTACAGGATTTATCTCTACTCCTGGCACCAGAGCTGTGAATCAAGTCAGTTAAGACACTAGAAAGACGTTGTTTACAGTCTTGCTTATCTCTTGCCCTTCTTTGTAATTAGTGAGGAATTTAACAGAGACCTTGGATTCCCTAAGACTAAGTGCAAGCAAGAATCAGTGATGACTATAAGTGCTATCAGTCCCAGAAGCAGACCCTGTCTTCAAAACATGCTGTTAGCTTCAGAATGTACTGTTATTATAGCTGAAAGGAAAATTGCTGAAAGAAAAGTTGATTCTGTGTAAAGGTTACACAGAGTAGGCCTTTTAGGGCCTACTTTGAGGCTTGCTTTTACTAAACCGTCTGGTATCAGTGACTTGGAACAGCTAGCAAGGATTAACCAAGGGTGAATGGTGCCTTGCCAACCTGACTGCTATCTCTGATGAGATGATTGACTATGTGGACGAGGAAAGAGCACTACCTATTGCCTACCTTGTGTTAGGGGCATCTGGTCTGTCCCTTTTGGCACTGCACTAGGTCCCACAACCAGAGAAGCAAAAGTGGCACATGGGGTATAGTCAGAACAGGTTTATTGCCCTACTGCAGGCCACACTGATCAGGTGCAGGGCTCTTCAATGGTTCATCAGGGCCTTGAGTGCACCAATGGGCTCTGCAGCCTTTTCCTTCCTCTCTCCTTCTCAGAGTTTTCGCTGTCAGTGCTCAAGGCCAACTCTGATTTAATGTGGCTGTGGAATCTTGAAGCAGACTGCTGGGAAAGAGCTGGATGACAGAGATTTGGGAGAAGCAAGGTCCTAGCCTCCCTTTGTTTGGGAGCAGCATTGAGGGGTTCTTGCACAAGCTATATTGTCAATATAGCTATGCCTGGTCATGTACCTGTTGATCCTGAGCCTGACCCACAGATCTGACTTTCCTTTGGACCTGCCTTGTCACTATGGACATGTCTGGTGATCTGGGCCCTTGGCTGTCTCTGGTTACCATCCTCAATCCTGCTTTGCTCTTCTTGTTCAGGTACTGTGGGACTGCCTTTGTTGGTACGGCTGCTGGCCTTGTTGTCTCAGCTCCCAGTTCCCCTTCCCTTATGCAGCAGTACCACCCTTGCTTCTCCTTAACAGCACTCTCAGACAGGCCAGTGAAATTATTTGCCTTTCCTATATTCCCTTTTTCCTCCTGTTTCTCAACAAACAACCTGTTCTGTTCACTCTCTCTTTGCTTAACTGGTTTTGCAGATTTTTCCACCCTTATATGGTAATTTCAGTCTTCGACATTGCTCCCAGTTAAACCTGCATTTACCTGTGTTTTGACATCTTTCACCCAGAAGCAGCCCCGGTGTTCCTCTTTCACTGTTTGTAATGTGTTGTAGTTTCTTACATTCATTCTTACTTGTTTAGTCTCAGGTTGGAGTATTCCAACCTCTTTCTCATTTTTGGGTTTTGCAGCGCCCAGTAGTTTCTCACATTGCTATCACACTCATTTGATTTGGGACTGGAGTTGGCCCTCTGCCTGTATACTTTACTTTAATAACTTAAGAAAGGGTTTCAACATAGCCTCCCACAATGTACTTAGAGTCAAATTTGTGAGATAGAAGATGGGTTGAAAATCGGCTGTATCTCTGGGCTCAAACTGTCGTGATCAGCAGTAGAAAATTCTACTGGCAGCTGGTTACTTAGTTGTGCTCTCTCCAGTGGATACTGAGGCCACTCCTGTTTAATGTTTTTTTCTTAATGGTTGGATGATGGGATACAGTGCACTCCACACATTTCCAGACAATATCAAATTGGGTTATCACCGGAGGGCAGGGCTGACAGGAGGGATCTAAATAAGGTGGGAAAATGGGCTGACAGGAACCTCATGAATTTCAAAGGGAAATGCCACGATCTCCACTTGGGGAGGAACAACCCAATGCACCAGCAGAGAGTAGAGGCCAAATAGCTGGAAAGCAGCTTTGTAGAAAAGGGCCTGGGGGTCCATAAACCTAAACTGTCCATGAGCCAACAATACGTTGTTGCAGCAAAGCAGGCCAACAGCATCCTGGCCTGCATTAGAAAGAGCATTTCCAGCAGGTCAAGGGAGGTGATCCTTCCCATCTGCTCAGCCCTGGTGAAACACATCTGGACACACTGTGTCCATTTGTGGGCTCCCCAGTACAAAAGAGACATGGACTTACTAAAGGATGACCACAAAGGTGGTCAGGGGACAGGCTGAAGCACATGGCATATGAGGAGATGCTGAGACATCTGGATTTATCCAGTATGAGGTAGAGAAAACTGAGGAGGGGTATCTTATTGCTGTCTACTACTATGTAATTGGAGGGTGTAGAGGAAACCAAGCCAGAATCTTCTGAGAGGTGCACAATAGAAAGATGAGGGGCAATGGGCACAGGTTGGAACATGGTAAATTCTGAATAAGTACGAGAAAAATATTTTTCACTATGATGGTAGTTAGACACTGCAAGAGGTGCCCAGAGAGGCAGTGGTATTGCCATGCTTGGATATAATCAAGCTTCACTGAGCATGGGCTTGAGCAAACTCTTGTGACTGGACCTAATCTGAGCAGTAGAGATTGAACCAGATAACCTCTAGTGGTCTCTTCCAACCTATATGTTTGCATAAGGTATGTCTTACTAAAGGCTATGGACAAACTTATGCTTTTGAATAACTGTTATCTCACCCAAGTGAGCTAGAATCTTTTTTTTTTTTTAACACATTTTTCATATTGGTTGATTTGAAACACAGAGACCTTCATTCTGATTATCCTAGCAGTATGCAATTTTTAGCAAAATATTGATAATAATATGTGCATAAATGTAAGCATCTGTGAGATCTTATTTGTTAAGTGAATACTGCATACTTGCCTTTCTCCAAAATAGGCTTGGATACTAATGGAGTAATGTAATATGTTCATTAACAAAATTCAAGTTAACTAATAACTCAGTATCCTTCAGTGTTTAGTATTCTGAGTTATACTTCAGTAGCTATTCTTCTACTTCAGACCAGGTAATATTGGATATTCCAAAATGCTTCAGGAAAAGAAGAACAGAGCAATGTGTTTCCATAGGCATCGAGTTTAATCATGAGACAACTACTAAGACTGATATCACTATGAGAGAAAAAGAAACTACTCATTACTCAGGAAAAAAACCAAAACACTGGTACTGCAAAGATGGTGGAGACTGAGAGGGGAAGAAGCAAATCCTTTTGAGACCATTTTTTTTTCAGTTCTCCTGGATAAGCAGATTGAGAGTCTGAGCACAATGTAAATCAGTATTTTGTCCTGACCCAAAGTGTTTTACTGAAACACTAGAAAGGACAAAAAGAAAGCAGAATAAATATCAGGGAAAGTTTATCCTAATAAGAGAACTAGCATTTACTATATCTGTAGTATTTGGAGCAAGAATTGTGAAGCTCAGAATGTGGGTGGCATGAGAATATGACTCGTTCTTTTTCCTCGCATCCTGTATCCTTTTATTTAATCCTTTTTGTACCCATGTAGTGGTCTGCAAAGCAGAGGTGTGTTAATTGGATAAAGTGACTGCAGCATGAGATAATAAAAGGCTAAAGTGCAGTATGGTGCCTTGCGTGAGGTTTTCAAAGGGGCTGTCTAATATCTAAATAAATTTGTGAGACTGTGGTGCAAAGGTATTGGAAAATAAAATGCTAATGCTGCAGTCTGCAGTTCTACACTGTCAGCCTGATTTTTGGTGGTGTTTGATTCTCAGAAGAATTGCAGCTCCAACCAATTTCAGCTAGAGTGAACGGAAGCTACATGTATCTGAAAATTCGAATGACACAAAAGCATGCAATTCAAAAATAAAAGGACAAAGAGTCAAGTAAAGGTGTTTACTGTGTCATGTCTGCCACAAACTCTCAGCGCGAGTCAGGCAAGTTCTTTAACATAGATTCCCTTTTTTTAAAAAAAAAGTTTCCCCTGCTGTTTCTCTTCCACTATTTGTCCACATGAATGTGAGCTCTTCCAGGCCAAGACTATCTACTTGCAGTGCTCAAGGTGCTACAGATGAGTACTTCTTTTTCTTAAAGCAACCTTACCCATTAATAAAGGAGGACCACAACTCGTTACTCCCTGTATGAGCACTTATAAGACAGCAGTGATGATATGTGTTGTATACTTTGTAATTCTGAGGAAAGTTGCACCAAAATGAAGCATTTATTAGAAGTCAGGCAAGGATATACATTTAGCCAGAAGTATCAGGAGAGGTAAAAGGTTGCTTATACCTTATCCCTAAATTACCAATGGACATAAAGATTTATTCTTCTTTCACTTCAGTGCTCAAAGGTTGTAGAAATGTGTTTACGTGTTCACTTAGACCACTGGGTTAAAATAAAATAAAATAAAAATGATATCTTGCACATGATACCAAGCAACCAAGAATTTGCTTAATTGAATTTGTAGGTCAAACCGTTCTTCCACTCAAGTCAATTCCCCATTGATCACACTAAAGTGGTGGGAAACTTTCACATTCAGAGTTATATGGAGATGTTTTCACTCAGATTAAACTGGGACTCAAAAGTGGCTATTTATATGCATGAGAGCAACACAAAGTGCATATTCTGCCTCAGGATTAAAGCATTTAGTTTTTCAAGAGGGAACAGTTCATTGATCAATGCTTTATGCCCACATTTCTCATTTTGATGGAGCTTTGACCATGAACTCTCATTAGATGTCCTGATTCCAACTTAAAACTTAAATTTGATTTAAACTCCAGCAGTAAGATGTCATGAAGGAAACAGATTGTTCCATATATTCATCAAAATACAGGTCAAAGCTAGGTATATATCAACAGTATTTCATCATCAATAACGTGTGCCACCAAGATGGATTGATGTTGAGAGCTGTAATTTCTAATCACTTGGTATGTTTGCAATTAATTATATGTACGGTTAAGTGTATCTGAGTTTATTTGCAAAGGCAATTTTGCTAAACCAAGCAATTTTACTGTTAAACATAGACACTGGAAAAGTTGTGCCCATTAACATGGCTAGTTTCACATGTCTAATATATGGTCTCATAGTTAACCAGTCTGATAATTTAATTTCATGGTATAACTGCTCTATGTTGAATATTTGATATAAGGCAGATTAAAGGTTTGACATTAGAAGGTTCCCCTCTCCACTACATATTTCACTTTTCCGATCATCTTCTGCCGTAGCAATACAAAATGACATTTTCAAGTAAATTTTTTCAACACAGTGCTCCAGTCCAATTTACTTAAAACAACCACACCAAAAAAACCCACAACAACAAAAAAAAAGAAACATGGAACTCATTGGTTGCAAAGTTCCAAAACAGTTAAAGGGTTTTTAATCAGAAAACACTCAATGATTTAATAGCAATTGTGTGGCTAAATTCTTACATAGGTCTGAACGCACTTCCTTCATTAGATACCCTTTTAACAAGTTCCTGCCAAATCTGATCTGAATAAATTGTAGAGCTATGGTTCAGAAACTAATTCACACTCATTATTTTCATGAGTTACAGTATATGCCATTTCACCCTTCAGCAGATGTGTATTTAGATTAGTTTCAGAGCACATTCTAGTCTACATCCCAAATCTCTCACTAATAAACACTAAAATATGCTTAATGTACCCAATATGTATCTTTCTGCAGTTAGAGGCTCTGTGCCATATTCTAAAAGCATTGGACCTGTTCCCAGAGTAATGCTCTCAGTTCTGCAGTGAATCACTGCTATGTGCTGCAGCTAACCCATGAGGTGCTTTCCAATTTTGTACCCGAGAGCCACAACATTTCACAGACACCAACTCTGAAATCACTCTGACTTAAGTTATTAATCTTGATTTGTTTTAATATAAAGCACAGTGTTAGAAATAAGCTACCTTTGAACAATTTTGTAGAAGGTTAAATAGTGTAAATAGATCTGTATTTTTAGGACAACAGCACTACATCATCAGAAACAATTCTGACAAATAAAAAGCTATTAGTCCCTTAAAACTGTAATGAGAACATGATTAATAAAGACCTCTGAAAGGTTTGCATCAAAGTCAAGGCTTTTCTGTGATAAATGTAAACATTCAGACCTTACTTTGCCAAAAGCTGTGTGTTTGAGTTATCCAGCTCTCCTGATTGATTTGTTCATTACTCTAATAAATAATTTATCACTTTGAAGAGGATAATTCATTATGCAGATATCATGAACAAGTAACTTTAAACAGCCAAATCTTTAGAAGAATTAGCAGTGTTATCAGTGCCATGAAGTCTGTTTCTGACGCAGAATTGAGACTGGCATAAAAACAATTAAATTAGTATAAAACCAGATCATTTCAGATAACTTCTAAGCAATGGCCCATGTGAATTCACAATGCAGATCTATCAGAAATCTGATGTGTCAGAATCTCTTTAGGTCCTTTTAAGTGCACTGCATTAGAAATTATGATGAGCTACAAGGAGCCTTCTTAACAATAGGCACAGAATTAAACTACAGTTTGTAATATACCTCATTTCCTAAATTAAGGAGAAATTCTGTAAGATTTGCAGTGTTGGTTATTTTATTCTTCCATTTTCTCTCCAAAGTGCCTATATGATTTTGCATAGCGACAAGTGATGGAAAAAAATGGTATAGAAATCAGGCAGAGTGGGTCGTTTCTCCAAGTGTAGGAAATATCATTGCAAGAACTAAATTGTAACTCATAGCAGAGAATTGCTTCTGCATTAAACGTTGAAAAAGGTGGAGGTAAGGACAGTTGTATCATGGCAACACATTAGGGGATAAGGTAGACACCATTACTCATCACACTTTCCCCTAATAGGAACACAAGGGATTATTATTATATGGGCTTTATGGCTTATTTCTTTTTTAAAAACCTTTAAATGGATGTAAGAGTCTCTTTGTTGAAGAGAAAAAAAACCTACGAATAAGTGTCTTTGTAATTAAATGTGTAACATGCCCAAGAAATGGGATTGTTCAACATCATTCATAAAATTGATAGTGCCACAATTCAGTCATTTAACCAAGTTTTCTCCCTCAGCAATGCACGAGGAGAAAGAGGGGGGTTTTTACTTTTTTTTTTAAACTATTTTATTTTATTTTCCCAGGCAATATAAATACAGTAAAGCTTATGCACTCTACTGTAAGAGAGGAAACTGGGAGCATTTAAGGAATGATCTGCTGTGTTTCATCCACAGTGAAAGTCCTTGTTTTCCTGGAAATTAGTATCTACAATAACAAGCACATCACCAGTCTTGGAATAGCAGCCTGCTCCCAGAAGTCTAGTTCAGAATAACAAAGTGGACGCTTTTTCTCTCATAATTTACACACTACATTCCTGAGTCTAACAGAGATTTCCTTGAAGCAATATCTCTATTACAGCATTATATTGCATTCCACATTGCAACACCTGTGACTGTGATAATCAAAGATTGTATCAGGTTCTTTGAGCCCCTTACTCTTTTTTTTTTTCTTCTTTTTTTTTCCCCCCTGAATCATGGATCTGTCTTGGGGAAGCAGAGGATGGTGAATACTACTTTTTCTACTTTGTCTGTCATTATTGTAGGATTTGATCTGCAAGCTAAAGCGCAGTGTATTCCTTTCCTATAGTAGAAGCTGATGAGCTAGTTGTTGCATACTGAAAACAGTGGCAGGATGATTCAAAGCTACAATACTTCATACAGAGTCACTACTGCCATTTATATGAGTTCCACCTCTATTCAGGGAGTCTCACAAAGGCAATGCCTCAAAAGAAGATGCTGTAGCACTATGGTTTGCACAGGATCCAGAATAACAAAGTCGGGAGAAAGCCAGGGAAGGCAGGTGGTAACACAGAAGCTGATGATGTCCTTCAGATCCTATGGAAACTTTGACTTCAGGGAACTGAATCCCTGCCTTTCGGTACAGGGTCAGGTAACTTATATCTAGTGGAATTATTCCAGAGACTTTATAATACAGAGAACCAGGTTTTACCAAAACCAAAGCTAAGACACTTCCCCTCTCCTGTATCCTTATGGAAAATGTGGGCTCCAGTGATGCTGAATCCCATTTGTTTGTGTGAGACTTCATTGACTGTACAAATTTCAATAGGCGGGTATGGTGCATTAGGCAGGATCTTAAAAGAAAAAGGACAACATATTTAATGGCAATATTGGAAAAAAATAAACTATTGTTGTATGACATAAAGTTGTATTTCCTCCAATGTGCATTGATTAATTAAATAGAAGACTTAACATTTTTCCCATTATGACAAAAACACACCTGTATTTGCAGTAATAAAATTAAACTGTGTTTGCCAGGTGAATGTACTGCATCAGCAGCATATGTCTTCCATAATGTTTTATTCCCATATGCTACTCCTTACTTATTAAATTGAACCAGGGGATGTGACCATAGAATGAGCAGAACAAATTAAAGTCTGAACAAAGGTTTCCTTCACATAAGCCACAGTGCAAGCAATAACCAACAAGAAATGGGATACAGTTGATAAGTAGAAAGCTTGCTTTATTGATTTTTTTTTCCCGCTCCCTCAGTTAGCTTAGGTAGATTCTATTCATCTGCTCGCTTAAATAGATATGAATGTGAACTCTCTGAGGTATTCCTAAGAAGTTTTCAGTAAAAATGTTTCCGTATCACTGCACTAAGAGGGTTTGGAGGTAGCTGACAGCTGTGGGTATATAAATTAAATGGAAGATTATTGACATATTTGAAAAAAACCCAACACATTCCTTCCTCAAACTTTAGCTTTCTAAAATGGTTCAGTGATGTAAAAACAACATTCGGTTTCATTTTCTATAGCCCCAGATTTATGACAGTGTGATGTCTATGTGTGACTTTGTTTGTCTACAAACAAAGTAAAAGTTATTTGCCTTTTGATTGATCCACATATTATATTCACAATATCTTATCTGTACAGCAGGTATCTGAAAACCTGTCTCCACCTAAGGGATAGTGAGAGACAAATTAGTTTTTGTGTACGGTGAACTTGTCCCTGAACCCACGTGGGCAGCTACGCATAAAAAAAAATATTATGGCCATCTCTGGAAATAGGAAATCCTGATCAACAAGGCCGTGATCCTACAAGGGATGGCTGAGGAGCCTGAAGTGCTGTTTGGAAAGTTTCTAGAGAATAGGGCTTTAATTTCCTTCTGAGGTAAGGAAGCTTAATAAAGGATACTGCTGTACCTGTTTCTTGGTGAAAATAGCAGAAATTGGTGCCTCGAGAAGTGCCCCAATACCAAATTACTTTACAGGAAGAAAGGATGAGCCACCATTTCTGCATGTAATACGATAGGCACTTTAGGTGCTTCTGAACAGCAGGAAGAGGCAAAATGCTGCTCTCAGCTCTGCCAATCTGTGTGTGAAGGCAGTTCTGAGAGCTCACTCAGACTGGCTTGGCTGTAACTGGGAGAAGATGGTGAGTTGGGGAAGGCAGCCCAGTGAGAGCCAGTCGTGTTCTGGAAGATAGAGGTTGCCAGGTCAGCTGCAATTGCTTTGTGCAGTGAGGCAGACAGTGGAGGTGGGAGAGGGCTCTCCTGAGCCCCTTGGAGTCATGATCTTAGGAATATAACTAAATTAGGGAGGAAGAGAAAGGTCTGAACACTGTCCTTGGCTGGGACTGAAATGAAACAGAGTCACACAGTGAAAGACAGTATGAGGCCTTGGAAAATTAAAGAGTGACATTTTAGAAGTGTGGTCATGGGAACTTTGCCCCTAGGACATAAAAGAAACTTCACTATATTAAATTAGCCCCTTGCATTCCACAGGGAGAGGGCAGGCTATGTCTGAACAGCTAATCATCTGCCGAGTTGTTCCGGTAAAGCACCTCAACTTGTAGCTGCCTAGAAATTTCATGAAGCATAAAGAGAAAACGGAGGATAAGAAGAATCATTTTAGGGAATTCCTGCCTCGACCTCCTATTCTACCAGCTTCCTCTGTTTTACATCACCAACTTTGCCTCGTCTGAGGGGCGCCTAAACTCTGCTCTGGTCAGACTGTAGGGGTGACTGCAGTAGACCTGAAATGCAATCCATAACACACACTGTTCTTTGCTTTTCTGTATGATGAAGTGCTGAATCAAAATAATTCCTCCTCACTTCCTCTCTGTGGTACCTTTTAATGACCTGATAATAATAACAATATGATAAAACAGACATAGCTTTTACTACTTTCATGGACACAAAAGCTACCTAAAGTAATCTGATGATCATTACAAACCACACCAATTTGCAACAGAGGACTCTAATGTCATTTCAGCAACACCAGTGGTGTTACTGAAATAACTTAACATACTTACATACTTGCGTACTTACTTAACATCCACTTACACAGGCCAGTACATGGCCTATTTATCTATTTTGCAGGAATTATTATTATTCAGAATAAAGGGGATTTTTTCCTTTGGCTTGGGTTAGGCTTGGGGGCTTGAAAAGGATGCATGCTTACTAAATTAATTTTGAAAACAAGAATGTAGTAGTATTACAGCAAGTTTGCTGGTGAAATGTGATAAGAGGAATACTGCTGTTCTAGTTATCTGTCAAGGACTCAGGACGGTAAGAACATGCCTGATGTGCTGTTGCAGAGGCTTAGCAAAAAAAAATAACAGCTTTGTTTTTTAGAAATATTTGTTTTAACTCAACAGTTTACACAGCTTGTGGGAATGAAAACACAGAGGTTACATTCCTTGATGTTCTTCCATCTATCAAATATACTCAAAGATCCTTCCCTATTCTTGTCTTAGGAGGAATTAATAACAGACACACAGACAGTGTCTATTATAATCAGAAAACAATATATCTAATTTAACATATTTAGTTTTCTAAGTGCTTTTATTTGCTATATTATAATCATATCTATGATAAATGGATTACACTGTAATTATATTTACATTTACCAACCACTTCCATTGAATGGGAGGCCATGGAGGTCATTACATTGCAACCTCTGGCTATTGCAGACATTTTAATCAACTGGCTCTTCATTGTTAGAACTGTCACAGAGAACTAGAGAGCTTTGAGAACGTATTATCATTCATGTAGGTTATGACTGGTGAGATAAGATGTGAGTAGGTTTAGAGAGGTGGGTTTTTTTTCCTGAAAGAATGCTTTACTATAAACTTTGTATACTTTTTCTGTCAATAAAAATTTGAAATTTTTAAACAGGCTTAGAACGTAAGATGTTTGATCTTTAACTATAAATAGTACAGCACGAGTTATCTGCTGGGCTTTTCTAGGCTGATTCAATAAATACTAAAACTGCATAAAGTAAGTGGATTAAAATCAGCTTTTCTTTTTTTACCTGGTTGCACAGATTTTAGTACCTCCAGAAGACTTCTCTCCTATAGGGAATATAGAAGATTTATATATATATGTATGTATATTTTTCTTCTATGTGTCATTTCTTCTTCATGTTATATATGGTTTCTTCTTTTTCTCTTATATATCAGTTTTTTCATGGACTTTCATGAACTCCATAGTGTTAAATGGCTGTTGACTTGAAAACTGCTGCCAGCTTCAGAATCTTTGGCTCTGTTTCAGAGAAGTTCTTAAACATGTGCTTAATTTTGTACCAGATTGGAGATGTTAAGTCTACTAATATAGCTCAGCAGACCTGTAAATAGTCTCTTGAGTTGGGGCTTTTAAGAGCAGATAGTGACAAAAAAAAAAACTTTGGAAAGTGTTTATGGCAAATGTAAAGATGCTAGATTTCTATTCCTAAGAGAAATAAATGGAGGACAATTGATTACTGACTACTAACACAATTTAATTAACACAGTCTTCATTTAGCTTATTTGTGTTCTTCTGTTATGTAAGTGTTAGGGCCAGTTATAAGGAGTTGTAATTCTGAAAGGAATTGTACTTACTTACTCTGGTTCTGGGAACAACTAAACTTATCTTGGGCCACGGGTTCCAGCCATTATTTCACAATCCATTTTTCCCTGGAAAGATGTATATAATTTTGAGGTAATGGACATTTCACGACATTCTGCATAGCACAGTTTTACCTGAGAATTTTTGTGTTATGCCCCAGCAATAATGGGAGGTAATACACATATGGAAAGGTTATCTACAAGTTACAGATATAACAGAGCTACCTACCAGACCATAGCCTGGGTTTATGGATATTTTATGTAGCTGGCACAGGCTTGTGACAGATTAAGGACCACAAGATCAAGGGCCAACAATTTGTTGCCAAATCCAAAAGAGCAAGCCAGAGAACAGGGATATTTGAAAAATAGTTCATTGTGTCATATCTGCAACAATTTATCTGCTATTGGGTCTTATTCCACAGCTCAGTAAAATCACTGGCACAGGGCATGAAGTCAACATTGGTCTCTCCAAGTAGTTTTCAGAATATACTGAAAACAGTTCACTGAATACAGTACAAGATTGAGAGGCCAGGAAAAGAAATTTTATTTTATTTATGTAAGATTTAAAAAGTCTATTTTCTGTTAGAAGTACCTCTGATGAGATTTCAAAAACCAGTGCTTACAAGCTCATTTATTTCTTGTGGATCAAATGGGATCATGAAAAGAATAAACATGGTCAGAAATGAACAGGCCACCCTGCACAGCTGTGCAAGGTGATCAGGGAGTGCAGGGGGCAGACAGGACAGGACAGATGGGTGCAGCATCCTGGGAAAGGAAAGAAACTCATCATTAGGCATAGGTCATGCTGCAGACTTCTTAACTCACAAAGCAGGGAGAAATTGTCAGGTAGAATATGTCCCAAGAGTGTTGATAGCAAACAAAGGCTGTTATGTTGCAGTATGAAGCTTATGTCAGGTGGTGTGTGGGTGTTCCTGGGGTTTTAAACTGTAAATTACAGGGGCATACTAAACTGGTGTGTGTCTACACAGGTACTTTCACTTAATTTAACTGTGAATCTAAATCATTTTAACATCATGCCTTTAGTTAAACCATTTGTTCTGGGCAGCCTGCCTTTAAGCCCTAGTTTTGCAATGAGTCCCTGATGGGTCCTAGTAGAAGCTAATGGGGCTGTATGTGGTTGTAGGGTAACAATGGCATAAATTCATTAAAGGGCTGGGGCTTATCTGGGTAAGGCCAGCTCTGATACTTATGCTTAAGGGGAGCTCCTTACACAAGAATTATTCCTTTTGACTTCAGTGGGACTATTTATGGCTTAAAGTATAGCTCAGCAAGAATTTGGTGGCAGTCAGGTGGAGAAGTTTGTTACCTTGCTGATGTACCTCATCCCATTAAAATCAAGGTGACTAATAATGACTGTGGGTTACTTGAATGGTGAATTGTTTGCAGGAGTGGAATGTTCTTTGGCTATGTGAATATGAGATGTTTGTTTTCAGAATACCAGAAAGTCAACCACAGAAAAAAAAAACTTAGAAATTATAATAATATTAGAAGAGAAATAGATCCAACAGAGAGAGAAAATTAAAAAAAAAAATAATCGTGTATCTTGGTAATATTCCTAGAAAGACTGGGAATAGCTCATGTTATGATCTTTATTTCTGGGTTAGAAGAAACAGTCATTTCTCTGCAGATGACACAGTCTAAAAGCCAGATCCAATCCTCGTCTTATACACTTGCATTCTGGGGAGGAAGGTGCCCCTGTGCAGAAATACACACACCTTATGACACAAATGCTATACAATCTTTTTAAAACTTGAATCTGGGCACAAAGGTGTATGCTTTCCTGTGCAGGTGCAAGGCAATACAGCTGAGATGATTGACGTCAATACCCAACCTACCCCTTTTAAGAGACTGACAGATTATGCACAGCAGCACAATGAAATAAATGGAATTACTTCTGTAAGTGCTCTCCCACGTAAGGGCTGCAAAACTCAATCTTGCCGTGATTTCTTTCCCAGGCCTGCTTTGCAGTGTTAACGAGGGAGCCAGGTATCTCCCTAGGATGCACTAACATATTCTAGTGTGAAAAAAGAGGACTGCTGTTCATGAAGCAAAAGAGTATTCTGCTTCAAATAATTTTTTTTGCCTCTTAGGTATCAGCTCAGCTGCTTGTTGAATAGGTTAAATTGTAATAAGGAGTGATAGAAATGAAAGAAGCCAGTATAAAATTGATGCAAATAGCTATGAGAACTGGCACAGAAGAGCATTATTGGGGTTTCTCATTTGTATTACAGACCATTAGGCATGGATACATTAAGTCTCTCACCTTTAAATTTTGCATTTCAGCTTTTCTTAGACTTGGAATGCAGGGATGTCATAATTTACTTAAGTGAGATATATTCTGCTCTATTTCATGCTGGAATGGAAAAAATCAGAGAAATCACATTGACTTCAGTGGAATTATTCCAGATTTGCCCTAAATAAGCTAATTCTTTTCATGCTCTACAAAGCAACCTGGACATAAGTGGACTGTCTTCATGATAGATGATCTAATCCTGATATCCCTGGAGGGTGTACAAAGAAAGCTGATCCAGAGGATGAATAGCTCCAGAGCTGGAGATCTTCTGCCTTTGAAAAAGAGGAAGTAAATCCATGTACTGTGATCTCATTGAACCTTATTCTTTGATTTTTCCAGCAGTGCATAAAGGTAACAGAAAGCATCAGAATATCTGTTCTGCATAATATTGAAAAAATCTGTCTCTCACAAATACTTTTACGTATCATTGCACAAAGCCCGTTTGATAACATGTACGGTTATAAGAATTCAAATCTTCAGGATTTCATAACCTTTCGTATATATTAAACAAATCTTTCTGTCAAAGGGGGATATGTTTTCATAACACAGTGAAAGATTTAAAGTATCTGGGCCTCACTAAGGGTCACTTAACACTTCAGAAAACTTCCCCCTCCATCGTGCTGTGAAAATGAATCACAGTATCAATTTTTAAAATCATATCCGGAAGTTCATTGATCACACAAAGGCAAAGGAAAGACAAAGGGATGATCTTTGTTCATTGAACGTGTTTTGTATTACACAAGAAAATAAGATGAGATTTCACAAATACTTTCAACTAGTAAAACACACACAGAGGAGAAATTATTAAGCTAAAGATGTATCAAATCTGGAGTAGGAGTATCAACATAGAAATTCATCATGGGAATTAATTATATTGTATGAAGAAACAGAAGGATGAAACATCAAATTGAATCGCCTACTCCTTTTGCTGTAAGAGCAGGGGAAGATGGCAATGAATTAAGTTTCAGGATTCAAGATATCTCAGTTCTCTGCCTTAGCTCTGCTGCAGACTTTGAGAAAAAAATAAGTGATTTTGTCACTGGACTTCAGTTCTGCATCTGTAAAATGAGAATAATCACCCATTTCTTGTCTAATGGGGCTACATAGGTATAAGGAAAGACAGCAAAGTTCTTATCTGACCTGGAGCCTTTTAGTATTCCTGTAATAAAAATATGAAAAATATTGTCGTGCCTTCGTTTTATCTGTTGAGAGGAAAACAATTTCCAAGCAGCTGAGCTGGCATTGTTTGCCCTGTTCTGAATGCCTATCTTTGCTAGACAGTACAGTTACTATTGGCTCCGTACATGCCTTCTGGTGTCTGTTTTGCCAATTTGGACACATAACCACCTCTTCTGTGTTTGATGTTAGTATTTCAACTTGATCCCATGTTAAGCCTGTTTATTCATCTGACATAGTCAACGACAAAAAGCCAAAAACTTTAGCAGATGGAAGGTTTCGTGGCATATTTTCTGTCTTTTCAGGGTGTTGATTTCTGAAAGCCAGGAAATACAGGAGCTCTGCCTTTCCTGGGGCAGTCCACAGCCAATGGAACTTATCTGCAAAAGCTCCAGAGGCAAACACCTTGTTAGATATAACTGTATTGAACTGATCCAGGGATTAGTTGGAACAGATTGACAGAGCTGTGCTTGTGATAAAAAAGAACCTGGGAGGACTGCAGGAGGAAAGGTAAAGGAAAAAGGGAAAGAAAGGAACATTTATGGTCTCTGAAATACCTGATAGGCCTTATTTCATACTCTGTTGAGTAGGTTGTGGCAGTAAAGAGGTAAGAAAGTTTGCTTGTGTTGGCAACTGTCTGAAATTGTTTACCCATAATTCACAGGATTAAAATTTCCCCTTTTCAGAGCTATTAATTTAAGTTACATTCTGGAAATTCTGGAGTCTGATTCATACAGAAAGTGAGGAGAATGCTGCATAACTTTCCATGTAAAAAGTACAATATATTCCCTCCAAATCTTACCACATACCCAGGGGTTTGAAAGGGCACTCAGATCCTTCTAACAGAACAGCTACCTTGCCCTTACCATATACTGGATTACAAACTTGAAATAGAATTTATAGTCTTTCAGAAACCTGTTCCAACAGAAGGATCCTGACATTGACAAGGTACCATGCCTAACTCCATACACACACATGAAGAAGGGGGAATACAAGGTAATAACTACTTTTCTACCCATAATCTACCTATGTCATTGCCCTAGTCTGAGTTCTCCCAATGCTGCTCCTTTCCCATACTGCTGACTTCCTTCTCAGCCAGCTCATGGAGAGGTAGTTTATTGTCTTTTAAAAATCTTCTGGGGGTTTTCACTTCTGAATTTTACCCAGATTTACTCGGATTATGTTTGCTTTTATTCCTGTTACTGAGGTAGGCAGTAGCACAATGCACTTCTTTCCCCTTTGTCCTCAGTGAATGCAGGGAAGCCATGACTTTCATGTGGCACTGGCCAGACATAGGTACATGTTCCCTTGAACTAGTCAGGTGATATGAAACACAGCATGGAAGTCCCTTCAATCTGCATATGTGCGAAGCAATTAATTTGATTTGTAAGATTAAAGGTTTGTGGTGTATCAAGCATGGTCAGCAGTAGCAGTTTTGTCAGCATTCAGTAAATACAGTATTTCAACTGCATATTTATTTCACCTGAAATTACAGTAAAGAAGAAATCTACTTAAATTACAATAGAATATGTACAAGCTATAACTGTCTAGAGAATGTGGGACCTATGTATTGTTTCAGATTACAAGGTTGCTGACAGCTACTGTATTAATTGGTGAATATGGTAATTCTTTTTTTAATATTTACTTTATTGGAAATATTTTGTTCTTTGTTCAGTAAATGCAGAGGAACTCTCTTGTCTGTGCAACTAAAACACTTCTCATATTGTAAATTAGCTGAAGTAAGTGTTGCATTTTTGGTGTTTATTTTCCCCCTTCTGATTTTCTTGTCTAATGAGATCTGGTGAGAAATCACAAGAAAGAATAGGAGTAGGAGTATAAAAGAAAGAGAGAGAATGCTGATCCCAAGCAGTATAATTGCAAATGTATTCTTGTAGGAGGAACTTGTCTTCTCTTTGATTTCACAGATGGCTGGGATTTTCCATTTGAGGTTATTGGAACAAATGTGCTAGCTTGTCCAAAAATGTCTATTCCTCTTGACAAGGGCTTTGTCATAGAATGTGCTAAAAGGACTTAAAAATATCTCAAGATTCTATTTTTGGCTGCTATTTTAAGCCATTACAGGTGATCTACCTTGCACCTTTTATGCAGTAGGGCTATTATTTACACATGAAAGAAAGTTGTACAGGGTCTGCATGAAGAGGGGGGATCTTTCACTTACTCTCCTTTTGTGCTTGCACTTGCAGCCTTTTCTCTAAAGTTCATTGCTCGTGTTGTACAATCACATCCTGATCCAAAGCCTTTTGTACCTAAGGATGTATATCAGGTTAGGATAGTTCTGTCCTTTCTCCAAATCTTTAGTGCTGTGCAGTACAGTGATGAAATGTGCCAGCCCCTTCCCTGATGGGGCAACAGTGTGTTCATTAAAAACTTTCCTTCTCTTTCCTGTATCTAATTAATTGTTTTTACTTAGAGTGTGGGTGGCTTAAATTAATACTTGAGAGCAAGTTTATCAGAACACCCAGAGGTGTTTAAATAACAGACAGATCATTTCTAAGGGGAAGCTGTTTGGTAAAAATTCAATATTAGAAAACAACCAAAATAATCCCGTCTTTCCTCCTCTTCTAGTCTTGCTTTCCATAAGTCTACAAATTAAAACCAAGCTGAACAAAATAGAACTGATATAGTCCTTATAGAAATGACTAGAAGCTCTAATTAGAGTTGACATTGGATGGTTTCTTTTATGCAAAAATTCTCAGCACTAGTTTTGGAGCACTTAAATGTTGGCATTTGCCAACTCTCCCTGCTTGCAGATGAAAGGATGCTGGAAGCTGCAGAGTGTAAAGCATGTCCTATTTCACTCAAACCATCTCCCAGCTACTGTCACATAGGGACATTCACATTGAATATATAGAAATTACTACACAGAAATTCCCATTTTGTGGTTGCCTCCTTAGCTTGTTTTTCCATTGTTTCCAAAGGGTCCCTTCCCCATGAGCTTAACTTCCATTATGGTTTTCATTACTGTCTGTAAGAACAATGTTCTGCACTGAGAAGCTGCTGGCTCTGTGACTGAACATCTTTACTCAAAAATACTTACAGGAACCTGGCATTGTCTGCTCAGTCACACAGAGCAAAGATTCAAGGTCTGTCAAGTGCTTGCAAATTCCTCCTTCATCCATACAACCAGTAACATTTTCTTTAGGCAGCACTGTTAATGCCTTGTTTAAGTCACTGCTATCACTTCTTCAGTTTCATATAAAAATCAAAAGGTTTGTTAGGGCACTGCAAGTAATGACTGCAGTTGTTTCCAAGTGTCCAGCCTCCTTCTAGTCATCAAAATGTTTGCAGGCAGTATAATATCACGCCAACAAGTCCTTACATTAAATTTAAAACCAAAACCAAAACCAACACCAAAACCAATCAACTAACCAAAACAAACAAACAAACAAAACTAAAAATCAAAAAACCACATCCATTCCTTTGGGTAGGTCAAAACCAGGCAAGAACTGATGATAAAGAAACCTGAGAGAATCAGAATGTCAAAGAGGAAACAAAGATGCAGAGAGATTTAAAGACTTGTCTAAAATCATATAGCAGACTGATATCAGAACTGGCAATAACATCTAGCTTCATGCCTCCAACCAGTCTGTCTTCTAGACCAGCATAGCCAATTATATATTGAGAATCAGAGTTAAAAAACTGTGTCATATAAGTCAAGAAATCATAAATTTTCTGAGTAAAAAGACCAGCAGTAGGTACAATGTTCTGCTTTTCTCCTCATTAATTCTTCTGTGATAACATAACTGGAAGTCATCCTTTTGAACATGGTGGGAATACAATATGTTTTGTAGTTTTAGCAGTTTTTTTCAGAACAGCTGTATGAAAAGTCTTAGTAAGCCTGAGGCTGAAAGTCAGTTGAATCAGGAAAACAGAGAGTCACACATCTCTGCCTTATAAACTTAAAACAGTTATTGGTTTTGTTTCTAATTACATACACTGGTGAACTGAATGTGCAGTCTCTTGACAATTTAATCTGCATTTTTTTCAATAATACCACAGAAGTAAGATTCTCAATATTGTCACATTACTGTATTTCAACTGTGACCAGAAAGGACTAGGGCTATTTCCTTTCAATTTGATCTTCAATTGGTGTTTAACCTGAATCTATTACAACACTTCGTGTGTAATACTGTGACTATCAGATGTGGTAACAGATTGCACTGTGCATTTGCACAGTATCAGGAATAGAGTTTAAGCAAAGTATATATTGCCCAACAATCTCACTCTTTACAAAAAATAACGGATATAGCCATAGTATTGTCCACTGAAGAGTCAACTATATTATTAGTCCTTTTTTCCAGAGGTTCTTTTTATGATATGAGCAATTTCTTGTCTGTGTTAGCCATAGCTTGTATTGTGGTGAGCATGTGTAGGTAACATACATGTCTTTACATGTATTTCTGTAAAGTGACAATTACTTCTATCTAGTATGTCCAGTGCATAATTCAGAGTCATCTAATACCCAAGCAGTTTTAATCCACTCTTTTAAAAAAAGAAACCTCAGAAAGGTGCTTTTGATTGTAATATTTCAAACTGTCTGAACTGCTGCCCTGTATTTTTACCAGTATTCACTTTGCCATGCCTTCTTGCTTCTGCGTTATCTCAATAGTTCTGAATGAAGGGGAGGGAGTCTCTAAAAACTATAAAATAGTTTTTTTTAGAGAAAGAACTGCTCTGCCTGTAACTTGTGTGTCTGTGTCAAGCTATAACGATAGGTTCTATCTATTCCCAGCTCAGACCATAACCAATATTCTTGTAATTAGCCGTAAGACTTTTCAACCAGCCTAAGCTGAATGAGGTTTCCAGGGTGCAGAACGAAATTACACAGCCTTCTCAGCTTTACGCAGAAGGAATAGGGCACATAGCATTTAGTATGTATAAATCAGTAAGAATGATGCACCTGAAATGTGGTTTGAAAAGGGCAGCAGCCTCTTAAAAAGCTTTGGAAGCTAACTTCTAACTTTGAAGAGAGGCTTGAAAGTTGAAATTCAGCTTGTGGTATTATTAGGAAGATTATTGTACCCATTACCTCCCTTTCTCTCCCCATGTGTATAAAAGGCTCATAACTTATGAGTGATGTGGCCAATGTTAAGAATATTCTCCAGAGCTGAAGAAACATGCACGTTCTTTACTATTAAGAGATTTTGTTTATTCTTGAAGCATCATTTCTTTATGTCCACAGATTTTACTTGAATTGGCATATACCTTAAAAATGATCCTGTTTATAAAGTTATACAATAAACCTGTAGTACTATTTAAATTGTAACTGCAGCACTATATAGCACTGATTTTCCCTCTTGTGAAAGCAGCTGGTTCCCACAAAACTAATAGGAGGCATTTCTTTGCAGTATCGCAGCACTCACTTAATGAAAATATAATCACAAACTATACTACAAGGTGATTATTTAATGAGTTGGATATGACAAAGCATGTGTTATTTTGCAACATAAAAACCTACAGGTGTTTGTGGCCAGAAGCCAACTGGCTTCTTAAATCCACATAAACTGCATAGTGGAACAGAAATAGGTATTATGCATTTATTCTTAGAAGAATTTATTTTGTAAAGAAAAAAAATCAAATTGTATTAAGTTCTTTGAGATCTACTTAGTGATCTCAAGCTATACCAGACTTTTTCATTTAATTTAAAAATACAAGTTCTGATCCTAGAAACTGACTAAATACAGTGTCTTTTAGGGAGGAACTGTATTTATTAACATTTTGGCCAGACAAGTAAGCCCATTTTTCTGCCCATTTCTTATTTCAGCTGCTATCAGTTTAGTTTAAAATTTTTTACCTGTCAAATCACTGCTACTAGCAGGAACTTCTTTTAATTTCTAGAAAGCTGGTAAGATCCATATAGCCCTGATGGACTCTGAAGTCTGAAGTACATTCCTTTTATATTGGAAATTGATTAATATGTAAGAATGACCAGTGAAGTTTGAATATTTTTCCCTGGGTTTTTCTTCTTTATGTGGAATTATAATTAAAAAAGGAAGATCGTGAGGCTAAAGAGCACTGGTCAATTTATTAACATGAAAAAAGTGCATCCGTGGACTAATTCACGTCTTGAAGGCAATCAAGTTATTGCATCAATTTTAGATATTATTAATTCTATTATTTCCTTACTACTTTTCCCAGAAAGCTAGAGATAAAGAATTCGTAAATCAATAAAGGCACGTGCAAGTTACACGTTACACACACAAATTTTCTAGCCATCATCTCATTGTAACTGTTTACATCCATATATAAATATCACTTGCTGACTGTCTGTACTAGTACACAGAAAATGAATACAGAAACAAGGCATCGCATTATTTTGTTACCTAAAGCTACAGGACGAGAATTTTGAAGACTGAACAAAGAGCATCAGCATGGTTGTTAACATCTCTGTCAAATCCTGGCCTAGGCTTGCATTAGGCAAAGCACTTCAAGATGAGTTCAACTTTTAAGCATTATCTTAAGCCCCTTCCTTTTGGAAAAGCAGTTAAGCAGGACTCTCAGGTCCACAGAAATCTGTGCTATTTAGTAACGCATGCAGAGTTAAGCATGTACTTGCATGGTCCTGCTAACCTGGGATCTTAGGAAAGACTGCACAAAAAAGCTTTAGGTACTCTGTCCTTCTTGCTCAGCTATGGCTCTGTTCATACTTTGCTGTGATGCAAAGTGTTTTTAACTTTCTTTATCATCTTTTAACATCTGCCATACTTCATGAGTAAGTCTGGATGTTTTCTGTAGTTCTTTACGTGAGATTTTGCAGTAAATCGTGATGCAACCTACAAGATGTCCCCATCTGCTAGTTAGACTCCTTAGTAAAAGCATCCAATCAGTTAGTCCAAGAAGATTAATTTTACTTTCATCTTAGAATACAAGATTTATTAATGACATAGAAACAACTTTGCATTTGGTTAATTAGTTGAATAACGGTCATCCATATCTATCGCCAGTGGCAGACAGCTGGAGTTAAGTCCAGGAAAATAAATTCACTCTCAACACCAAAGTATTAATCAGCTCAGGAAGGCTTGTTGAGGTCCTGAGAAGTGCCACATAGGTGTGAAATAAAAATATCCTAGAGCTGTTGGTCTAATTGATGGTCAGATTTACAGAGTGGAATTCATGGCTTTAATGATGGGCAGTAATCTCATGTGACAATATTATTTCTGGTTTTCTGTGGCATTTACTTATCTGTTTCAGAGAAAAGGAAACAAAGACTTGCATGCTGATACTTTCACACTGTCTGCTGTCTGAAGCAGTAGAAGGGAGTCAGTTTTCAGAAGAAACCATGCTGTCTTTGGGTGAATGCTCCCTATAGCAGTACACTGACAAGCAGGGAATGAGGATTTATGCACAGAAATGCTACTAAGAACAGCGGGGTAGTTGCATGCAGAAAATCTGCAAAATGTACCTTTTGAAAATTTTCTGCTTATATGCAGGGTTCTGATTTATTCCTTTCATATATTCCGAAAGCTTTTAAAAGCTGCAGATTTCTCAATCCAGAGTTTAGCAGACCTATTATCAAACACTGTTAACTAAAAATTTTGCTGAGATACCAAAACTTGTTAGATTTAAGGATGATCAGAATGACTTAGATTTACTAACTTCTCTGTTCTAAGCAAATCTATTGACTGTTTTCTCAGCTCTCCATAATAGCTTGATTCTTGTAAGCAGAATCTTATCAATGAGGTACTTAAAGTACATTTTTTTAATATGCATATGACAATACAACTCTTTTCACACATACCTCAGTGACCATGAATTAAACATATTCTATAAATTTAGCTTAATCTCCAGCTACAAACCAAGCTTTCCTGAGAAAGAAGACATGTGGGTGAATTACTTTGTAAAATTAGCAACACTGATTCTTGTGAAGTAAAAAAGAAACTGATATCTAGGGAGAATAATGATACTAAGAATGAATCTTATGTAAGTCTACTGTATTTGAACAAATTAAAATGATTGAAACATGAAATCCATTTTTCTTCTGGCATACATACTAGGGTAAGGAAACTACAAAAAATTCCTAACCAGGATCTGGTTCTTCATGCACCCTATCAAATGCCACTGTGATTCCCATAAGAAATTTTTTATTGGAACTCGAAAAAGAGTAGTGTCAAATATTTTGTAGTGTGGCAAAAAAATAAGATTAGATGTATTTTTGCACTTTACCATGCACTATTTAACAGTCCACCTAAATATTTAAATGGCCTGACTATCAAACTCTTTGTATCAGACAGTGTGAATACTCATATTAAAATCAGCTTTTCCAGATTGCCAGCTGAAATAAACTTCATTTTTACACAATAAGAATTCATAAGAACACATGACTCAGATATACTTTAATAGCTTCAGAATAGGAAGAAGAAACAAAATGATAAATAATTCGTATCATCCTCTCAGGAGATGAATATCTTCCATGAGCAACTTTTTTTTTAGATAAACTTATTTGAGCCCAAATCCATAAAAACAATGCACATTTAACTCTTCTGTGCTTTACTAATGATGGATAAACATATCTTAATGGATCTGGAATTTAGGAGCCTAGTAAGATAAGTGTTTACTGACTCCTAAACCAGAGACACTTTTGAAAATTTCATGATGCATGCATTACATTTCACTGTAATACGTGAAAATGCATAATGTTAGAATTGTAAGTGAATTAGCATGATGTGACTCTGCACTGTAGCATATAGAAATTATATTTAGACACTTTTTAACAGTCTATGGTTAATCTTAAAATTCCTTCAGGCCTTTTACATGATCAATTCTAACGCTCTCTTTAACACCTTTGACATATTGTGATACACACAAGGTTCCAGAACAGATAAGACTTTTGTAAAGATTTGGGGTTTCCCAATAGAGTAAATTATTACACTAATTCTATCACACTTATTATTTGCATTATAGTAGTGGGAATAGTGCCAAGTCACACAGATATGAAACTATTTTAGGACAATCTTCTCCATATTTTTACACTTAACACTTTTAAATAGAACTCGAAAAGAGATTTAGGGAAACACTATGTTTAATCCAAACTTTGTCAGCTTGCAGAGAAGGATTCACCATGGTCAGTCTTCAAGAAGCAATTCAAGGCAAATATTTTCTTATCCAGACAAGTTTACGGAATGACTCTATGCCCTCTGTGAGGACTTCATCGTTATTTGCAATTTAGTGATTCCCAAAGTCTTGTGCAGTATTTCGTTATTACTGACACAGCTAGGTCTAACCACAAAAAAAAATCTCAAATCAAACAAGACATAATGCATAAATGGTGATAGCCATGGACAAAGGTAGAAAGAATACTTTGGGAAAGTGCTGTGCAATATATCTTCCTGTTGTTTCCACGTGCATTACTAGTCTCAGCTGCAGTTCACTTTTGGTAAGTGATGTCTTTGCAGTGAAACAGAGGCATGAAACTAGGAGTACCACCCTTGAGGGCAGTCGTGGTGAAGGTTTGTACATAAGACGTGTGATTTACATAACGATTCAAGGAGGTAATATTCTTCAAAGTCTGATCCAAAGCCAATGAGACCCTGTTAGCTTCAGCGGGCTTTGATGCAGTTTGGTTTTGAAAGTAAAAGGTTATTCCAGGTAAAAGAGAGAAAAACACAGTTTTTACCACAGAATTCCCAATCTGTACCTGTTCAAATGTTAGAGTTATCCCTGCATATACCTGGGCTGTCTGCACTTATGTTTTTGAATGGGTTACTGAGAACACAGTCTGCCATCTGGACTGGAAATATTTGCCTTGCAATTTCGTATAATATTACAATCTTTATTTGTTGCAGGTAATCTTTTTGGCATCTAATTTGTCATTTAAAAAGTCTAAAATGTTCATCTTCTTCATGATCCTAATTACTTAAACCAACTTGCCAAAAATAAAGAAATTCAATATGTATGTACGTAGTTGTGATTGATAAATTCCCAAATGACAGTAGATTTATTCAGTTATTAATGGGTTTCCACTGGACATCTTAGTAATATAATTAGTCTGTCTCATAATAAAATAACCGATGAACCACTACATCTTTTGTTTTTCCTCAAAGATAATGATTTATTGTAGATTTGTTTTGCTATAGATTCTTCAAAATAATTACTTTTTCACTACTATTTCGCCAAGAAGTTTCACGGAGATGATGAAAGTTCCATGTATCATTTACTAAGTTTATTGAAAACAGAGTTTGTGACAGGTATTCAAATCAGGCAAATAATTTGCATGTTTTAAACTTATTCCATATACTTTACAATACATTGAAGACATTGTTTTCTACATAATAATCCAATGCACAACCAGTGGGAAAATTTGACCCCTGTAGAGGTTCAAAAACAATGGTGTAATTACTTCCACTTGTGTCAAAAGAAGTAAAGTTGTGTATCTAATCCTTTTGTTATTTTTTTCTACTTTATCAGAGCAATTAACCATATGCTTTAACCACATACTTAGGGGTTCCGGTTTTACAGAATAGATACATCAATATTTTGGTGCCTTAAAATGAATGGGACTATGTTCATTGTGTCCTTGACCTAGGTAAATATCACGCATAAGAGGTAGAATGTGTGTAATACTCAAGTACATGCACATTTCTGTGTTCAGTGCATATAAAATTTACATACCATTTTCATCTCTGTTCTGAAAGCAATTAAAATCAAGCCATAATTCAGTTCATTGAGATATATTCAGTGGTTGAAATGGCTTGGGATGCTGTGATGTGCGATAATAATATCTAACCTACATACTTAATCATTTTCTCCAGCAAAGAATATAAGTGAGTAGAAGACATCCTGGGAAATCTGAATATTTTTATGGTTATGTCAGCATGTTCCTTTTTAGCAGTGGTTGCACATTTTAGTGTAAGTAAAAGATTCTTGTACATAATTGTGTACAACTACATTTGATCTTTAATTATGCATTTGTGTATGTACAAACATACACAAAATGAAAATATAGGTGGAGGCATGAAGGAGTAGGATAATTTAAATGATATTTTGCTATTTAGGCTCTTTGTGTGTTCTTTGGAATAAGAAAAAAGGTTTAAAATCAATTTGCTTTTTTGTCATTTCAACAAGCAGTAGACTTTGCTAGGATTTGATCTTAATGCTTTTATGTCTATGTCTTAAAGCAGTGCAGTTCTTGCCTCTGTATAATTCCTGCCTTCCTTTCTGACTCCTGCCTCCCTTAGCTGATTGTCTGTGGCCTCCTAAAATGACAGAAATGGACTCCTATCTTTTGATGCTACCTTGCTTGTGATGTTTGGGGGACATGAGAAGAGAGTCCTTACCCCAGGAGTTTGGTTCAGAGTGTGTAGAAATTCCAATTTTGAGACAAGTTGAAATGACTTGCTAATAATAGAAATTAATTATAAATTAGAAAGACTCACAAGGCTGGTTTCACACATACTGAATGAACAAAAGAAAAGGGGAAAAGGGGAAAATTAAACAAGAAAGACCTTGAAAATAATAACCTCCATCTCTCTGTATAACTTTAAATACTAGATCAAGGGTTTGCACTTGTGACTTCCTTCTGGATATGTGACAAAATCTTGCTCTAACAAAGAACTTGTGATTTCTTTTCACTTGAATTAAAATAAGATTTTTAAAGGAATTACTCATACTTAAGGGTAAGTATGTCTTCTGTTTCCTTGAGTTAGTGTGTAATCATACACTCAAACTGTGAGTTCTGTTTAATTTAGCAATTGCACTGGATATATTAAAAATGTATTGGCTGATGGAAAGGAACTCCTTAACTTTATCACAGAATCACAGAATGGTTAGGGTTGGAAGGGACCTCTGGAGATCATCTAGTCCAAACCCCTGCCAAAGCAGGTTCCCCTAGAGCACATTGCACAGTGTTGTGTCCAGGTGGGTCTTGAATATCTCTAGAGAAGGAGACTCCACAACGTCCCTGGGCAGCCTAGTCCAGTGCTCTGTCACCCTCAAAGTAAAGAATTTTTTCCTCATACTCAGGTGGAACTTCCCATGTTTCAATTTGTGCCCATTGCCCCTTGTCCTGTCACTGGGCATCACTGAGAAGAGTCTGGCCCCATTCTCTTGACACCTGCGCCTAAGGTATTTGTAAGTATTGATAAGATCCCCCTCAGTCTTCTCTTCTCCAGGCTACACAGACCCAGCTCTCTCAGCCTCTCGTAGTAGGAGAGATGCTCCAGTCCTCATCATCTTTGTAGCCCTCCACTGGACTCTCTCCACTAGTTCCTTGTCTTGAACTGAGGGGCCCAGAACTGCACACAGTACTCAGCAGGGCAGTGTAGAGGGGGAGGATAACTTCCCTTGACCTGCTGGCCACACTCCTTCTAATGCACCCCAGGATACCACTGGCCTCCTTGGCCACAAGGGCACATTGTTGGCTCGTGGTGAACTTGTTGTCCACCAGAACTCCCAGGTCCTTCTCCACAGAGCTGCTTTCCAGCAGGTCAACCCCCAACCTCTGCTGGTGCATAGGGTTATTCCTCCCTAGGTGCAGGACCCTACACTTGCCTTTGTTGAATTTCATTAGGTTCCTCTCCATCCAACTCTCTAGCCTGGCCAGGTCTCGCTGAATGGCAGCACAGCCTTCTAGTGTATCAGCCACTCCCAGTTTTGTATCATCAGCAAACTTGCTGAGTATACACTCTGTCCCTTCATCCAGGTCATTGATGAATAAGTTGAACAAGACTGGACCCAGTACTGACCCCTGGGGAACACCATTAGCTACAGGCCTCCAACTAGACTCAGTGCTGCTGATGACAACCCTCTGAGCTCTGCCATTCAGACGGTTCTCAATCCACCTCACTGTCTACTCATCTAACCCACACTCCCTGACCTTTCCTATGAGGATGTTATGGGAGACAGTGTCAAAAGCCTTGCTGAAGTCAAGGTAGATAACATCCACTGCTCTCCCCTCATCTACCCAGCTGGTCATGTCCTCATAAAAGGCCATCAGATTGATCAAGCATGATTTCCTCTTGGTGAATCCATGTTGACTACTCCTGATAACCTTCTTTTCTTCCACATGCTTAGAGATGGCATCCAGGATGATCTGTTCCATCACCTTTCCAGGGATGGAGGTGAGGCTGACTGGCCTGTAGTTACCTGGGTCCTCCTTCTTGCCCTTTTTGAAGACTGGAGTGACATTGGCTTTCCTCCAGTCCTCAGGCACCTCTCCTTTTCTCCATGACCTTTCAAAGATGATGGAGAGTGTCTTGGCAATAATGTCTGCCAGCTCCCTCAGCGCTCGTGGGTGCATCCCGTCAGGGCCCATGGATTTGTGGGTGTCCAGTTTGTCTAAATGATGTCTGACTTGATCCTCCTTGACCAAGTAAAAGTCTTCCTTTCTCCAGACTCTCGTACCTCCAGGACACGTGATTCCTGAGGGCTGGCCTTAGCAGTAAAGACTGAGGTAAGGAAAACATTCAGTAACACCGTCTTCTCTGTATCCTCCGTCACCAGGGCACCCTCCTCATTCAGCAGTGGGCCCACATTTCCCCTAGTTTTCCTTTTGCTGTTGAGGTACTTGAAGAAGGCCTTCTTGTCTTTGACGTCCCTTGCCAGATTTAATTCCGAGTGGGCCTTGGCCTTCCTTGTCGCATCCCTGCATACTCTGACAACATCCCTGTATTCCTCCCAAGTGGCCTGTCCCATTTTCCACATTCTGTAAACTTCCTTCTTCCTTATGAGTTTTTCCAGAAGCTCCTTGCACATCCATGCAGGTCTCCTGCCTCCTTTGCTTGATTTCTTGCTCGTAGGAATGCACCAATCTTGACCTTGGAGGAAGTGATGCTTAAATATTGACCAGCTCTCTTGGACCCCTCTACCTTCTAGAGCCCTAACCCATGGGCTACCCCCAAGTAGGTCCTTGAAGAGACCAAAATAAGCTCTCCTGAAGTCCAGGGTTGTAATCCTATTTCTTGCCCTGATTCCTACATGCAGGATCCTGAACTCTACCATCTCACGGTCACTGCAGCCAAGGCTGCCCCAAACCTTCACATTCCCAATTGATCTTCTTTATTTGTTAGTATAAGGTCTAGCAGACACCTCTCCACATTGGCTCCTTCACTGACTGCGTCAAAAAGTTGTCGTCAATGCTCTGCAGGAACCTCCTGGACTGTGGGTGCCTAGCTGTGTTGTCTTTCCAGCAGATATCAGGGTGGCTGAAGTCCCTCATGAAAACCAGGGCCTATGATCTTGAGGCTGCTTCCAGCTGTCTGTAGAAGGCCTCATCTACTTCCTGTTCCTGATCAGGTGGCCGGTAGTAAACACCCACAACAGTGTCACCCGTATTAGCCTGCCCCTTAATTCTTACTCATAGGCCGTCGACTCGTTCTTCATCCACCTCTAGGCAGAGCTCGATAATTTCAGTTGCTCTCGCACATAAAGAGCAACTCCACCTCCTCACCTTGCTGGCCTGTCCTTCCCAAAAAGTACGTAGCCATCCATTACAGTATTCCAGTCATGTGAGCTATCCCACCATGTCTCTGTAATTGCGATGAGATCATGGCCCTGTGACCGCACGTACATCACTAATTCTTACTGTTTATTCCCCACACTGCATACGTTGGAGTATATGCATGTTTTGTGGTTTGTAATTTTTTGATGTCTTATGAAAACAAAAGTTATTTATGAAAGACCATGAACACATGACACAATATTGATGCCTTACTACATCATGGCTTATAGAATTTCATTTTTATTCATCACAGAATACAAGCAACACTAAGTAACTTAAATGACCAGTTGTGCAATATTTTAGTTAGTAAGCATCTGGATTAAAACATTCACAAAAATCTCCAAACTAAATATTCTTTTTCTGAGTTACATAGCAAATACATTTTTCGTGGGAGGATTTGTGAATAATTTAAGAACAATTCAGTCAAATTCCTATAGAACAAGTGTTTGTTATAAAACAGGGACAGCAAAAATAATGTTTTGATGTTTAAAAACATAAATATTTTTAACTTTTGTCTGACAAACCCAGATTTTTTTTCACCACATTATCCAATGTGATGCCATATATCATGGCATATTTACATTAAAAACTACAGGAGATGAAACTTGAATGTAAAGTTTCCGTTTGATTGTCATTGGACAAATCAAGAGATTCTTTCTAGAAAAGACTCCAATCAGAGTCTTTTTAAGCTGAAAATTGCCTAGAACCAACAGCTTCACATAAAAAAACCAAAAAACATCACAGTCTGTAGACAGGTACATATTCATATTTTCTGTTAAAATAAAAGTAAAAAGAACTCAGCAAACTTTCATTGTTTTACTAATGCGCATTTTTGGTATTTCGAGCCATTGGTTCTGCAACAGGGATAATGGAATTAAAACAGATTTATTAATAGCAGTTCATAATCTGTCTGTGAATGTCACGTTAGTTATTACTGATCTTAATAAATATGGGTAGTAATATTACAGCATCCTCTAACAAAAAGAGGCTTTTTTGATTGATTTACAGAAACTATTTTAATAATTTTATGGCACATGAGTATTACAGAATCCTAAATATATATAATCTAGATTTAATATGCTTCAAAATGTATTTATTGATAGTAATATGTGAGAAAAGTGAACTTAAAAATTGAAATTTTCTGTGAAAACTATTGATTTTCTCTTTAGAAAATCCAGATGAAATGTATTGTGCATAAAACACAATGCTAGACTTAAAAATATGTGTCCCTAGCCCTTCTTCCATGTCTGTTAAGGCATTTAGTTTCACCATACCTGGATTAAATGGGGGTATTTACATTGTTCTTCTTTAAAATGCTTTGTAGTCTACTGAAAGACTAGGAATTTTTTGGCCTCTCAGATTTCCTATGCAGTTTTAGGGTTTCCCTGAAGCTGTAATTCAGGTTCTTCCCATCCCCTGTTCCTTTCTTCTGATTAAATTTCTTGATAGAATTCAGTATCATGGTGTGTTTCTATAGAGGAGTTGTTATGATATACTGTTGTAACTACTCCAGAATTAATTTTATGAAATATTTTCTTCCACAGTGTTTTATAGTCAACAGTTTGCTTCTGTTTTGGACACACATGAAACGTCATTTATAATACCATGTAAAATTCCAGTCACTCACATTTGAGAAAAAAAAATGAATGCAGAGTAAAAGAAGTGCAGAAAAGGGATATCATACACACAGGGAAACAGCCAATTAGATAAAAGATCAATCTTCCAGATGAATGAGAAGGGTGGATTTTTTTCTTTGTTTAAACCTAACAAAATAAATTCTGAAAGAAAAATGACTGCTGTCTCCAAATGCCTCAGGTGTATGATCGTCAAAGAAAGAGAGGAGGCATTTGAGTAAAATACTGAATTGACAGAAGAGCAAACGTGTTTACATACTGAGTCTGTGGAAAAATATTTGTGAGAAAATTGTAGTGAGGAAAGTAATGTAGCTGGTGTTTAAGGTACTAGGTAAGTTATTAAAGAGATAATATAACAACCCTCAATATGAGAGAAGTTATTCAAAGACCTAGGAGGCTCATCCCACTTGTGTACCCTTTGAATTTCAAACTATGAGACTTTCCTGATGGATGGAAGCTATGCTTTTCAAGTAATTCTAGTGAAAACCCTATTAAGATATGGAGTTTTTGAATGAAGTGGTTTCCTTTCTAATTGTAGAAAGAATTTTTCAAACAGGTGGCTTCGTATAGAGAAAAGCTTCAAATTTCAAAGTTTCATCATTTTTTTTCAAATCCTTAATGTAAAATTCTAGTGAGAAATTATGTAAACAATCAGTATTGCTCTAGTAGCAAATTGGAAATATTTTGCAAAAAGTTGCAAAAGAACTGCAGATGAATGAAATAATAAATGAGTAGTTTAATACTGTCACGGTTTAAAGCTGGGCCAGCTATTAAACCTGCGGCAGATGCTCTCTGTTATCCCCCCCCTCCCCCCAGAGGGAAAGGGAAAGGGAAAAGGGAGAGAGACTTACGGGTTGGAAAGTTAAAACAGTTTTAATAAACTATAATAATGAAAAAGAGTATAATAACAATAATAGAAATAATCAAATATATACAAATATATATACAAAACCAAGATTGAGCTCCCCTGAAGTCAGCCACGTCACCACCGGCACTGCAGGGCAGGCTCCGGGAAGGCCCAGGCTGGGCCTAGCGACGGTCGAGAGCTGGATTCAGGGATGCACGGATCGGGATCGGGGGCAGCAGGAAAACAGACGGAGTCCTCCTTGGACACCGGCCATAGCAGAAAGAGAGCGAGACCCTCGTGATCCCCCCGCTTTATACTGAGAATGACGTGTATGGGATGGAATACCCTCGTCGGTCAATTTTGGGTCACCTGCCCTGTCCGCTCCCCCCTGCAGCTGCGACCCCCCTTCAGCTCTTCACTCGTAAGCAGTGAGGAATTCAGCAGTGACCTTGGTTTCTCTCAAGAACAAGTACAGCAAGAACCTTTCTGCACAACATCCCTACCGGTGCCTCAGTGATAACTACAAACTTCGAGCGTTATCAGTCCTGGAAGCAGACACTGTCTGCAAAAACATGCAGTTAGTTTCAGAAAGTGCAGTTACTTAGAGGAGACTTAGCTGAAAGTGAAAATCACTGAAAGGAAAATTGGCCTGGTTTAGGCCAAACCAGGACAAATACGTAAGAAAAGACAGAATACCTGTTTTGGTACATAAAAGAAGTGTTTTAGTACATAAAAATAGGCTAAATTCCTCAGACAAGTTACTGGTTGTGAATTATTCACTATATTTTACTTGCTGTAATTCTTTTTGCGTTTAATTACAAGGCCCTACAGATTACTTAGAGGTCTTGTAATGCATGTGCATGACTGCCAAGACCACTAATGGAAATTGCATGCCATTGCTGAGAGAAAAGTATACACTTCAGTAATTACATGTGGTACTCTAAATGCAGATGCAAAAGTAATTACCATAAACTGGTACTCTGCATATTGGAATGCTGTATTGGCTCAATACATTAGCTTTGACTTCCGAAGATCATCAGGACTCAATACTCACTTCTCTCATGAAATAAGATTAAAGGTCTCCAAGTAGCTTCCTTTTGTTCTTGGAAAACAACAATGGACTGTATGAGTAGCTCCACAGGGAGTGCTACATTCATTATTACACTAGAGAAAAGAGTGTTATTGGCCAACACTGGAGTATTTTGGTGGAATTGTAAAGGACAATCATATAACACTTCGGTTTAGCTGCTCTTATTTGTCACATTTTCATGACCACTAAAATTTATATAGCAAAGTAAGGAAACTTAAATTCACAAGAGGTTTATTCACATTCTCCTCCTGAGATTTCAGTAATAGCAAAGCCTTGAAATTATGACCTTGCAAAGAGATGAACAAATCAAAACTACAGAAAAGAAAAAAATTTGTCTACGTGTCAGAGACAAGATTAGGTATACAGCAGCGCTATGAACTTCAGAAGTGGATGATTCCTTGCTGTAAAATAGTCTTAATTTGTGGCCTTTGCTGATGGCAGTGCTCCAAACCTGACTGCAACATTGAAGAACTTCAGCATTTCTCCAATATAAAATGTGAAAGTGAAAGTTTTCAAAGATATTTGGTCCTCAGGTCTAGTCTCACATGGTTAATGTGTTTCCTTCTCATACATTGGCTAGCACTTTCAGACCATTATTGCTTCATAGAGCTAGCCTGTCTTTTCACCATTCATTTTGTTCTTTCTATACTATCTTGATTCCGAGATTAACCCTTGACTTCTCTCAACTCTTTACATTCTTTTAAAAACCTTCAAAAAGTTATTTCAAACTATGAAATAATAATTGGCACTAATGTCTCACATTATTCTTTTAAATTCATGAGGTATGCATGGAGATATCTCCTTGTTTGTAATTTGTGGTGTAATTTGTTTTGCATATCTTAGTTACACAGTAGACTTTTACATACGAGGAAATGAGCCCACTTTAGAAGAACGATGATGTAGAGTTAGGCCTTATCTTTTAAATTCTTCCTATATGTCCATAATTTTAAATTTAAGAATATCTATCCTGTTTTTGATGCAATGCAATTTTGGGGCAATATGTCCTTGATCATTAGATGCGAATATATTTATATTTTTAAATATTTGTTTAAAATAATGGCTCAAAACATTCTGGTGAACCATCATGGGGTATTTCCCCGTCCATGAAATTCCTTGACCTTCCACACATTTTGCATTTTTGTTTTTTACTTAGAAACCGGTGACTAATTTTTGTCTCCATGTACATTTCTTTTTTTTAATAGCAACTCTTAAATATAAGTCCCAGCATATTTTAAATGCAGTTTTGTATTTTTATTTCTTTTGACAACCATAATAAACCTAAATAAACCTAACTAATCTTATTTATCCATTTAAGCAAGTTAATATTTCTAGGTAAATGTTTGTTTTTCCATTGATAGCTTCCTCTTTGTGTTACAGATTTCTTCTCTTTTGCAATAATTTCATGAACAGTGATGACTGAGCACAAGAATTCAGTTTATAATTCATTAAACCTTCACTAATGACTCGGGAAAGTGTCCATTCCCTATTTTCAGTTTTTCAGACATTGTACCCATGTAAAACTTCACTATTACTATGTAAAATTTCACTCTTGTTATTTGTGCAGATCCACTGTTTTGCTTGTACTTTTCTTGATTGCAGCTCATTGTAAAATGTTTTTATGTCTTGTGAATGTTGATGTTTCCAAACTCTGGGCTTTGCCTGGGTGTGTGTAAGCTAGCACAGTTCATGCACTTTATTTTGTTTTCTCTGCACCCTCTTGCAGTTTTTTCCTGAAGTCTCCTCTAATTATTTACTGTTTGCCAGTTTCTTCTCCTGATGATCAGCAGCTTACCTAGAGCTATCTCTGATTTGCCTTCCCAGCTTTCTGTTCTGAGTAATTTTTTATAACTTGACATGCCCTGATAGTTCTAAGTCAAAGCCCCTCTATTTCATCAGTCTCCTCTGTCACCGTGGATTCTTGGATCACCAAGACTTCTGAATTTCAAGTCAGTGACAAAAAAAAGGTTAAAGGATACTATTTTTACAGTCCTATCTAATACTTCTAGACGTTCCACTCTTCATGAGATGACAGCGTTCCTCAAACTCTTTCACTACTTTTTCATAGGTCATCTTCTTGTCCTGACTTACTTGCATGTAATTAAAAATGTGCTTAACACTGAAGTAATCAGGGAAATAACATTTTTGCGATTCTTTTTTTACTAAATCAAGTTAGTGTCTCTCTAGATATATATCACATTTTTTCTTAAATATTTTCTGATTCTGACCACTGCCCAAGGACCAAGTTCATGAAGGTGTGTTTGTTGTTCCATCTCTTATTTCTTCTCATTCCCAAATGTCCTTGCTCTTGCTCTTTATTTCATTGCAAGCTTTTTCACTCTCAAGTTCCATTTCTGGTCCTGTGTGCTCTTACCTTAGGGGTGGGTGTCAAGAGGATGGGGCCAGACTATTCTCAGTGGTGCCCAGTGACAGAACAAGGGGCAAAGGGCACAAACTAAAACACGGGAAGTTCCATCTAAATATGAGAAAAAACTTCTTTACTTTGAGGGTGACAGAGCACTGGAACAGGTTGCCCAGGGAGGTTGTGGAGTCTCCTTCTCTAGAGATATTCAAAACCGGCAGGACACGACCCTGTGCAACATGCTTTAAGTGAACCTGCTTTGGCAGGGGGTCAGACTAGATGATCTCCAGAGGTCCCTTGCAACCCTAACCACTCTGTGATTCTGTGATTCTGTGACGGAGAGAGAGAGAGGCTAAAAATAAGTTATTTACATTTTTCATTGTAATTAGAATGTAAATATCTGCACAGAGAATAAGACAAAATTAGATAGTTGTATTTACACACCAGCTACTTAGCAAATGTACTACTTAACCGTTCTGTGATTCTGTGATTCTGTGATTCTGATATGATATAACCAACTCATATTGATTCACCATGCTTTTAGCTACACTGTTAATAAAGGGTGAAAAGGGGTATTCTGTATACTGCAGGTCCCTAAGAAGCTACTTGTATGCCTGAAGTTAAATGGAAGTTTTACTAAACTGAAATCAGCTGCAACATGGGAGTTCTTATATCTAGATCTTCATAGCACTCCAGAGCCACACATGAGAGGGAAATCTTCCTTAAGAAAAGACTTAATGAGAGGGCCCAGAGAGGGGAATCCTGACACTAAACAAACTACCATACAGGAAAATGCAAGCCAGCAGTTATCCTCATGCATCAGCAAGTAAACCACAGATTGGCTGGTGTGTGTGTGTGTTTGTATAGAGCATCACTTACCTGCAACAGGAACTGTTTAAGTATCCTATTCCTGTCAAATATTAAAATGAAGGTGTTTCTGTAGTGGTTGTCATGATTATTTACAATCTGCTCACAAGTAAATTCATTACCATCAAGATTTAACCAAATAAAATAAGTTAACTTGTTACAAGTGATGAAATACTGTAATTAGTTGTGTCTGAAATACAAAAATAGAGAGAACATTTACTTTACCTAATAGCTGTTTAACTGACTGCAAGAAGTGATTCTTTTGTATGGTACCTGTAACTAAGAGAAATTTCATCAAGCTGAGTCAGAGTTTAGGTATGTTGAGGAAATGGATGTGCACAGAGTGTTGATGCCACGTCAGGCACTTTCATAGAGATAGTGCAAAACCATACACCCCACAGATACGTGTTTGTTATATAAATGCACTAGATATTTTTCCACTCCTATCAATGTGTATTCTGATTAACCATACAAAATATGTTCAGTTATTAAAAAAATATTTCCACAAGTGAGAAAATTAAATGAACAATTTATTAAAAGTTTTTGTTGAAAATTTACAGGCTATGAATGTAAAAAGAAAGGTATGTTTGTGTATACAATAAATAATTAACAATGAAAAATTCACTGCGGTTAGCACTATTAATGAAATAATTTGGTTTTGCCAAGCATTTCGTATTTGTATGAGTATGAATAACATATGTTTTTACATTAGAAAATAGTAACAGTAAGTATTAGTTCCTGGTTTTAACTACATAATCAGACTGCCATCCGCATAGTCTATAGTTAATAACTTTGGGCTGAAGACTTCCTTCACAATTATTTCATCAGGTTGCTTGGTTTTCAATGACATAGAATTAATCCTTAATGACACTATTTTTAAAAGGATAAAAAGTGTTGTAACACTAAAGAAGACACAAAATGAAAACAGTATCTGCTCTGCAGAGCTATGCATATGGAAAACAATAAATGCATCAGCAATGTAGACATATAAGATAAAGGGTTTTAATAGTAGGGACAGTGTAGACATAGTTAAGGTGACAGCAAACATATACTTTTATGTAAGCATCCTCTGAAGCAACAGACCTACACTGTAGTTGGAACACCGGAATGCAATTTATAAGCCCTTCTGCTTATGGAAAATCTCTGGATATCTGAACAGTGAATGAAATAAGCTCAAATCATGAAAAGGAGAGAAGTTGAAGGTGAGGATCCATATTTTCATCTTTTATACATCCAGGTATAGAATAGAATCATAGAATCGTTGGAAAGGACCTTTAAGATCATCAAGTCCAACCATAAACATGGCACTGCCAAGTCCATCACTAAACCATGTCCCTAAGCACCACATCTATACATCTTTTAAATACCTTTCAGGTAGTTGTAGAATAGATATTAGACATGCTTGGCTTTGCTTTTGCTTTGTAAAATCTTAAATCTGGTTATTAAATGAAAGAGAGAGAGCGTGCAAAAGAAGAAAGTATCATTCATTCTTGAGCATATCCATTAAAATGAAGAGTTTTGTTTAATTAAAGCCAGAAGCTTTGGTGACCCTTCATTCTCTCCCTTTTCTTCTTCCAAGAAATATCAGATGGAAAGGAGGCTGATCCTTCCATACTCACTTCCTCTTAAAGCTCAGTGTTGCCCACATAAATACTAAAGCTCTTAGTGTTGTCTTAGGACTTTCATGCCAGTCTTATAGGACAACTGTCATGTCCATACTTTGAGACTACTTCAAATAATTGTTGTTGGAACAGGATGAAATGTGAAATGATTTATAAAGAGAATACTAACATTTTTGCTGTTTTGTCAAATCTTGCACTGAGCTTTCTCTTTTTTCTTTTTCCCCCTTAACCTTTGGGCATAAATGACAATATTACTTGCAGTTAAAGGAGAGCACTTTGACATAGCTGACATCAAATTTACTTAATGTTAGATCAGACTGGAAAGTGTACAAAGGCTGGTATGTCCGAGAAAGAGTGTTTATGACTGCTGAGGGATATTATCCTATTCCCAGGATACTTGTTACAGAGTGCTATTGTCAGAATGTCAGCAAGGGAGCTTTTAAACACCAGAATTACACAAAGATATAATTTGAAGTATTTCTGAGGTTAGATTGTTCAAATGGATTATCCCTCATTGTTGTTTCTTTTGTTTTTTTTTCTTTAGGCATATTAGTTCCTTCAAACTTTATAATTGATTTACAATTCAGATAAATTAAGTCAGTTTGCTGTACATAGCTTTACTAGAAAAATCATTAAAATTCATTATTTTTTAACCCAGCAAGATATTTATTTATTTAAGATCTGTCCACCGTGTAGCTCAATTTGGCTGACATCTGCTGAGGGTTCAGTCAAGCTATTGCAGGCAGGATTGTTGGTTCTATTAACAGAGATTAATAAATAGTAATGTAAAGAGAGGAGTGTGAAATGATATAGCAGAGGCTATCTGTGTGCAACAGCATTTTAAATATTGATTGGAAAACAGCAACTCATAGATTATGTAAGCATGATAAAATACTTTTTTAAGTATGATTAAATAAATTTTTATATACATTCAAATATGTTCACATGTCTACAGGTTAATAAATAGAGAATGTGCCTAAGCATGCTTGGGAACAACAGTAAATTAGTTTTCAGATCTGTAAAACTCTTTTGTTGTTTTTGTTGCTTCAGGCTGCTTCTTTTCATATGTTGTACTTTGTATCTTGAGTTAAGCTAGCTGGGTATGCCTGCTTTAGCAGGGGTGTCAGGGGAGCAGCCTGTATCAGAATAGAACACCAACTTTTCTGAAAACTCACTTGAAGTGGGAACTTTCACCAATAAGTTATTTGAAAAAAATCAGATGTTACGTCTTAATAACACAGTGTCTTTTCCTTTGTGAGACTATTACAGGAAACAAAATATTAAAAAGCACCATAACCTTTAGCATACAAAATTAGCATCTGAATGAAATATACTACCACCAAAAAAAAAAAAAAAAAACCAAAAGGAAATTAAGCCATTTTAGTTTTTTTCTTGGAACATAAGTCAACTACCAGTATCAATTATTTTTATTTCCTTTTCCAAATAATGTTTACAAGCATTATCATCTGCTCCCAGAAATGTGTTTTTAATTATTTTCATCTTCTAGAATGTTTGTACAGAGAGGGGTAACAGTTTTAAACTGGAAGAGGGCAGATTTAGATTAGATATGAGGAAGAAATACTTTACTGTGAGTGTGGTGAGGCACTGGAACAGGTTGCCCAGAGAAGTTGTGGATGCCCCCTCCCTGGAAGTGTTCAAGGCCAGGTTGGATTGGGCCTTGAGCAACCTGGTATAGTGGAAGGTGCCCCTGCCAATGGCAGGGGAATCAGAACTAGATGATCTTTAAACGTCCCTTCCAACCCAAACCATTCTATGATTCTATGATTCTGTGATAAGTTTAATTTATTTTGGTCTTATTTGGTGGCATTTTCCTCACCTATTTTCATGGAACCACTACATGAAAAATCTACATTTGATCAAATAGCCTAGTCTCCCTGTAAAGGCAGGGAAGAGAAATATGTTCCTCTTCAGTGCAGTTCATCTCACTCAAATACAGACTTGTTAATGAACATGTTGCATCTGTTTGTCTCTGTTGACTTGTATTGGGTGCAGGTGTCCAGGTGTTGGCAGTGACAGGGTGGGGGAAGGTCAGGAGGGTGTCTGCTGGCGTGTCCTCTGCGAGAAGTGACACTGGGGCAGCCAGCCAACTCCACAATGGACCCACCAAAGAGCACAGATGAGCCCATCAGCCAAGGTGGTGGTGCTTCTGGGAAAGTATATATAAGAAAGGGCAAAACACTGCCTGGAAGTGAGGAGTGAGGAAAAAAAGTGTGAGAACAGCCCTGGGACCTTTGAGGGAAAGAAGGTGGAGGGGAAGGAGGTGCTCCAGGTGCCTCAGCAGAGATTCCCCTGCAGCCCCTGGAGAGATCCAAGTGCAGCAAGTATTTCCCTGCATCCTGTGGAGGTCACGATGCTGCAGTGAGTTTATCCTGAGGGACTGCAGCCCGTGGAGGTAAAGCCAACACTAGAGGCAATGTAGGCCCACTGATGAATGAGGTGGGGGTCCTGGAGACAGAGGATAAAAAGAAGGCGGAGTTACTGAATGCCTTCTTTGCCTCTGTCTATACTGTTGGAGGCTGTCCTGAGGAGCCCTGGACCCCTGCGGCCTCAGAAGAAGTCAGGATAGAGGAGGAATCTGTCTTGGTTGATGAGGGCTGGGTCAGGGACCAATTAAGCAACCTGGATGTCCATAAATCCATGGGCCCTGATGGGATGCACCCGCGGGTGTTGAGGGAGCTGGCGGAAGTCATTGCTAGGCCACTCTCCATCATCTTTGCTAAGTCATGGGCAACAGGAGAGGTGCCTGAGGACTGGAGGAAAGCGAATGTCACTCCAGTCTTCAAAAAGGGCAGGAAGGAGGACCCGGGTAACTATAGACCGGTCAGCCTCACCTCCATCCCCGGAAAGGTGATGGAGCAACTTGTCCTTGGTGCTGTCTCTAGGCACATCAAGGATAGGGGGATCATTAGGGGCAGTCAACATGGCTTCACCAACGGGAAGTCTTGCTCAACCAACTTGATAGCCTTTTATGAGGATGTTACCCGGTGAATAGATGATGGTAAAGCTGTGGATGTGGTCTATCTCGATTTCAGTAAAGCGTTTGACACGGTCTCCCACAGCATCCTCGCAGCTAAACTGAGGAAGTGTGGTCTGGATGATCGGGTAGTGAGGTGGATTGTGAACTGGCTGAAGGAAAGAAGCCAGAGAGTAGTGGTCAGCAGGACAGAGTCCAGTTGGAGGCCTGTGTCTAGCGGAGTTCCGCAAGGGTCGGTTCTGGGACCAGTTCTATTCAATATATTCATTAATGACTTGGATGAGGGATTAGAGTGCGCTGTCAGCAAGTTCGCTGATGACACAAAACTGGGAGGAGTGGCTGAGATGCCGGAAGGCTGCGCAGCCATTCAGAGAGACCTGGACAGGCTGGAGAGTTGGGCGGGGAGAAATTTAATGAAATATAACAAGGGCAAGTGTAGAGTCCTGCATCTGGGCAAGAACAACCCCATGTACCAGTACAAGTTGGGGACAGACCTGTTGGAGAGCAGCGTAGGGGAAAGGGACCTGGGGGTCCTAGTGGACAACAGGATGACCATGAGCCAGCAGTGTGCCCTTGTGGCCAAGAAGGCCAATGGCATCCTGGGGTGTATTAGAAGGGGGGTGGTCAGCAGGTCGAGAGAGGTTCTCCTCCCCCTCTACTCTGCCCTGGTGAGGCCGCATCTGGAGTATTGTGTCCAGTTCTGGGCCCCTCAGTTCAAGAAGGACAGGGAACTGCTAGAGAGAGTCCAGCGCAGAGCCACGAAGATGATTAAGGGGGTGGAACATCTCCCTTATGAGGAGAGGCTGAGGGAGCTGGGTCTCTTTAGCTTAGAGAAGAGGAGACTGAGGGGTGACCTCATTAATGTTTATAAATATGTAAAGGGCAAGTGTCAAGAGGATGGAGCCAGGCTCTTCTCAGTGACATCCCTTGACAGGACAAGGGGCAATGGGTGCAAGCTGGAGCACAGGAGGTTCCACTTAAATTTGAGGAAAAACTTCTTTACGGTGAGGGTGACTGAACACTGGAACAAGCTGCCCAGAGAGGTTGTGGAGTCTCCTTCTATGGAGACATTCAAAACCCGCCTGGACGCGTTCCTGTGTGATATGGTCTAGGCAATCCTGCCCCGGCAGGGGGATTGGACTAGATGATCTTTCGAGGTCCCTTCCAATCCCTAACATTCTGTGATTCTGTGATTCTGTGAGAGGACCCACACTGGAGCAGGGGAGAAGTGTGAGGAGGAAGGAGCAGCAGAGAGGAGCTGTTATGGACTGACTGCAGCCCTCCATTCCCCACTCTCCTGCACCACTCAGGGTGGAGGAGGTAGAGGAGTCAGGGATGAAGGAGTGAAGTTGAGCCCAGGAAGAAGGGATAGTGTTGTTATTTTAATTTGTCTTTGTTTCTCACCATCCAATTCTATTTTAATTGTCAATAAATTGAAGGAGTATATACCCAGAATGGATTAATCGGAGCAAGTGGACCTATTCTTAAAACAACTGAGCAGGACAAAAACATTATTTTAGTTGGATTTCTTAGTATTTTTTCTGAAGTTCACTAATCACTTACTACCAACAGTATTTGTACTATAAGAAGAGATGTAAACTTAAAAAACTGCGGACAGAATTGTTCTCCTACCTTGTGAGCTTACATGCCCCGTGAACTAATCTATCTAAATGATTATCAGTATAGTCTGAATCGGAACGAACTTTTGCTTTCACAATGCTCCTCTACAATACAAATGTGGAGTGATGAAGCTTACACTCCAATTATATTTTACAATGTTAACCAGGAAAACTTCATTGTAATTGTAATGTCAGATAATTTCGAAGAACATGGTTCTGACTCAGAACAATGCTACCAGCTGCAGAAAACCAGAGCTCTGCCAACACCTGTCACTTTTCATTTGGTCACTGTTTCCAAGGGAGTTGTTCCTCATTTTATGATTGGTTAGGATCTTCTTTTCTGAAATTTGGCTTCATTCAAGGTGGTAGCTCAATGCAATATCTGCACATGTCATCAGGCCTAGCACAGGATCATGCCTTTCCTTGTTCACTGTTATGAAATTGGTGTGAATGAGGACATGGGCAAATGTCTTTTTCTGGAGAGGTTAAAATGGCACTGACTAAGAATGAGAGGTTATGATCCAACAACAGGACGTTAAGACAACTTCATTTCAGCTGGTTCATGTGACAATTTATTGGTCACTACAGATCAAATCGACTGGCTATGTTCTGACCAGGAAAGGACACGCTCATGTGTCCAGGCTTTCCTCTCTGTTGCCACAAGGGCAGCAATTTCCAACAGAAAGTGGTAACAAACAGTACAAAAAAGTAGCATCACAAATCATTTTAGCTATTTGCTAAACGAACATATTTCTGAACTCTTGGAAATTTTTTATTAAATTCAGAAATGAAGCATATAGCTCACTTTTCTTTTGCCAGTCTTTTTTTCCTACTTTTGAATTTCTCTTTCCTGCTTGCAGGAGTAAAACCACAAAACAGATTAGTCTGAATTTCTTCAGTTTCATTACAAAAGTTTTGTGCAGATCTAGCTAAAATCTTTGGTTTAGAACTATAATGATTAATGTCCTGAGCCACAAAGACAGGACAACTGAGCCAGAAAGAGAAGAGAGTGGAAAACTAAGAAACAAATGGGACACACAAAATTGAATACTATCCCTGGCCCCAAACCTGCTGAAAGAGTCTTTTCACAATTTGATATTTCATATTCCTCCTCCATTTCTTTAAACTTTAGAAACTGATAGTACTTCATTTTCCCGTCAATGGCAAACTCTTCCCTCAGTATCTCATATAATCTCATATATTTGTGGGTGAAAGAGAGAGGTTTTTTTTCCTTTTCTCTCTGTATTTTTTTCTCATGTTCTGCCTTACACTTATAACAGATTGCCACCTATCACAGAATCCTTTAGTGTGCTAGATTAGAGTGGAGCATCTTCTTTTGGAATTAAAATTCTAATTTTAGAGCGCATCCTATCATCATATCTTGACACATATTAGCAAGAGTGTTGGAAAATAAATGGACTTATAATTGTGTTGGCTGCACTGACAAAGAAATGAAAAAAAGTTCATATTGGCTGATACCTTGCTTGTTTTACTATCAGTGTGTTTACTGACTGATAAAATGGTCTCAAGAAACAAGAAAAACTCCAGGATATTGGATATGTTAGATGTAATACAGGCCAAGCAAAAGTCTCTGGTCTGAACATCTCAGTCATTAGTGAGATTAGACTGGATGACAAAGAAAAAGATATAATAGCTGAAGGTCGTTTTCAACTTTGAGAAAGAAATTAGCTGCATTACATCTGGAATGAAATCCAAAGAAAGAATTATTGAAAGAATTAATGACCCCCATCTGCTCCAAGTGTAAGTCATACACAGATCTGCAATGAGTACATAGGTACATACTTAAGCTGCTCATGAAAAGGTTGTACTTGTCTATAGGTTCTATAAGCTGTTTAGGTACTGTGGGTATTTGCTATATGGGTATAAGAAATACTGCAGGAAGGACTGGTGAATATATTTATTTACTAGCCATTATATTCATACAAATCAATTTAAATCAAGTCAAAATATATTCTTTTATTTTAATGACATTTGAGTCATGAGTTTCTTTTAGGCAAATAACGTTTTTTTAATGTTCAAACAGAAAAGCTGCCCACTTGTAATAAAGGTCAATGAAACAAAGTGTGCAAAATTTCAGGAAGAGTAGGAAGCTTTCCATGAGCTGATTAAAGCAGTTGCCCGGGATATAACAGAGTCAGTGAAGTTTTCTCCTCTGCCTGAGAGGACACAAACTCTCCACACTCCTCTTCTACCTTTCCACTCCTCCTGCCTGAATTGCCAGACTATTAAATCATAGAATCATAGAATCATAGAATGTTAGGGGTTGGAAGGACCTCTGGAGATCATCGAGTCCAATCCCTATTAGCTGAGCTGAGCAGAGATTGCACTCAGTCCTGCCAACACACCTCTATTTGATTAAGAGTATTTAAAAGCTGAACAGCTTCTTTAAAAGAGACTGGCTTCTGCAGTTGGATGCAGACAGTACCTTTCTGGAACATCAGAGATTTTGGTTACCATACTGTTCCAAATCAGTCTGAAAGTGTATCTGATCGGTCCTCTGCCTCTGAGGAGAGTGCCCACCTACCAGGCAACACAGTAAGCACACAGCCAAGGAATAACTTTAAACACCGCACAGGAAAGGATTTAGCAAAAGACACCTCTGTGAAAATAACCTATAGATATTAAAGTTAATAGGATTAAAGAAATTCTAATCCTCCTATCTGGCATGAGGGTTGACCCATGGATGATGTTTCAAAGCAAGGAGGGATTGTAGGAGAAGGCTGGTCAGAAGGATGAACAAGGCTGCAATCCACTGAAGCATTACTTCAGAGGCAAATGGAAATCTGCCCGGAACGAACAGAAAAGGTTACAGAAAACAGAGATCTTCATGTTCATGGCCCACAGGGTGTACCGCAGCAATTTTTATTTTATTTTTATTTCTGTTTGCTAAGCAGACCTAAGTAAGTTTTGACAGCCTAGATCAGACTAGCCATAGTAATAAAGTTACATGCATTGCATGTGAACTATTGCATATAGAAAAAGAGATTGAAGAAGGAAAATGGAAATAAAATCTTCAAAGTCTCTGATAACAGAACCTTCTTTTTTACAATATCTTGTTAATGAAAATTGTAAATATACATAGCAATGCATTTCCAATGCTTTCTGTGGCCCCCAGACTGGAAAAAAAATAGCCTATAGACAGTAGAATAGAACAAATCTATTCTTTAAGCTACCTATGTGATCAATTACAGTACTTCCTGCTCAGTTAGCTTTTCAATTACCAAGAGGGCTATTTTCCCTAGCTTGCCATGCTGCTTTAATGATTTATTTCTGATACACTGTATTGATTTCCAGTAAATTTGCCATTTGAATTAATTGGAAACATGAAATAATGACAATAGTGTTTGCTTCCTTAGCTGTTTTGCTGCTTTACTAGTGCACAATTATATTGTATACGTACTAAGAAAGGGAAACTTCAGAAAGAGGAAGATGATTTCAGAACAAAATCAAGTAAGGATATGGAGAAATAAAGGAAGAGGGCAAGGGCTTATGGATAGGGAGAGAGAAAGAAGAGGAAAGGTATTAACGTTATGACATGGTGATTGCGTACCTAAGGCAAGGTCTATCAGGGCTATCTGTATTCGGTTCTGAAACGCCAGTCCCCAGAGCATAAGCACAGCCTGCTCTGCCTCCTGTCTGTCATTTTTCTGCTTGACTGCCTTGCAGCTCACTGCTGAACTGCCCCCACACTGCATGCAGGCAGGCAGGCAGGCAGCCCAGCCTGCACCATGGCATGCAAGTCCACCTGGCACACTAGGTACTGAGTCTTGCATGCTCTGGAGAGGGAGCCAGACATAACTGAGCCCCCATGTGCAACCTTGCACTATGCACACGGCATAGACCCATCTTCAGCAGGTGCTGTGAAGGCCAGGGAGTTCATTCCTGCATTCCAGTTAGTGGAGATATTACAGACTTGCAACTGCCTTGGGCTGATGCTTGTAGTTCATGACTGGTGTGCAGAAGTTAATTACTTCCCTAGAGTTATTCTCAGAGAGGCTGTGTATGAGTTGCATTTCTGCTTTTTTTCTTGTCTTTCTAACATCTTCAGTAGCATACCTTGGTGTTGCAGTGTCTCAGGAGTAGCACATTAGGAGGATATTATTTGCCACTCACAGTTTACTCCCTCTTCAGGAAGTGGAGCTCCTTCTAAGTAGACCACAATAGCAGTGTTCCTTCTGCTTTACATCTTTTTCTTGCAATTAAACTCTAAACACTGATAAGTGGTCATAGCAGAGCTGGGATATGCAGGAAGATTCCAGTTAGCCAATTTTTTTTCATGTAGAAAAGTGTGACAAATACATTTCTATTGACTAAGTCAGTATTATTTTTATAGGATTTTATTTTGTAGGACATTCTGAAGTAGATAAATTAGTTACACATTCATTATTTACACAAATATATTCTTAAAGGGAGGGATATTGGACTCATCATTTCTGCAGTGTAGAAAATAGGCAAAGATTATTATATATTGCAGTTCAGTGAGAAGAATGCAATTGTTAATGGTATTTTTTTTTTTCTTTCTTTGTTTTATTTCTCTCACTACCTGTCTGCCATACCCAGGACCACAACCTGACAGGATTTTTTTGGTATGTATTTTTACTCTGTTGGTGATCTAGTCTTATATGAATATCTATGCCATTTCTGTAAACACCTATTTTGTTCACAACAGCTGCAGAATGTGGTCTCATTTGAGAAAAGATTGCATGTAAAGATCAAATGTGTTACATATGTGCTCTCCAGAAGGGAGATTTCTGAAACTTCCCAGTCCCTGATTCTATTGTTTCCTTATATTGGTAATGAGAAATAGACCACATTCTTCAAAATTTATTTGAAATTCAGAATTCTATAATTATGTAATTTGTCTGCATTTGTTCATTTCTCTCACAGAGGCATTATGTCCTGTGGAAATAATAACATGCAATTAGAGATTGCCATATGGAGTGTAGAAAATGTCATAATTGCATGGATCACTTCACTGTTGTCACTTCCTGCAATTCACAGAATCACAGCATCACAGAATCAATCAGGTTGGAAGAGACCTCTGGGATCATCGAGTCCAACCATTGCCCTGACACCACCATGTCAACTAGACCATGGCACTAAGTGCCATGTCCAGTCTTTTCTTAAACACATCCAGAGATGGTGACTCCACCACCTCCCTGGGCAGCCCGTTCCAATGTCTAATAACCCTTTCTGAAAAGAAATTCTTCCTAATGTCCAACCTGAACCTCCCCTGGCGAAGCTTGAGGCTATGTCCTCTTGTTCTATTGCTAGTTGCCTGGGAGAAGAGGCTGACTCCCACTCCGCTACAACCTCCCTTCAGGTAGTTGTAGACGCAATAAGGTCACCTCTAAGCCTCCTCTTCTCCAGGCTAAACAACCCCAGCTCCCTCAGCCGTTCCTCAGAGGTCATACCTTCCAGACCCTTCACCAGCTTGGTCGCCCTCCTCTGGACTCGCTCCAACACCTCAACATCTTTCTTGAAGTGCGGGGCCCAGAACTGAACACAGGATTCAAGGTGTGGCCTCACCAGTGCCGAGTACACAGGGACGATCACTTCCCTAGACCGGCTGGCTACACTATTCTTAATAGAGGCCAGGATGCCATTGGCCTTCTTGGCCACCTGGGCACACTGCTGGCTCATGTTTAGCCGGCTGTCGATCAGCACCCCCAGGTCTCTTTCCACCAGGCCGCTTTCTAACCACTCCTCCCCCAGCCTGTAGCGCTGCATGGGGTTGTTGTGGCCGAAGTGTAAGACCCAGCACTTGTTCTTGTTGAACCTCATGCTGTTGGTCTCGGCCCATCTATCTAACCTGTCCAGATCCCTCCGTAGGGCCTTCCTACCCTCCAGCAGATCGACACTGCCACCCAGCTTGGTGTCATCTGCAAATTTACTGAGGGTGCACTCAATCCCTACGTCTAGATCATCTATGAAGATATTGAACAGCACCGGCCCCAGAACTGAGCCCTGGGGAACACCGTTAGTGACTGGCCGCCAGTTGGACTTTGCCCCCTTCACCACCAAATTCGTCCATTCGTCCATTCAAGGACTTTGATACTTTACTATTTTTAAAATAGATTTTTAATACATTTTTTTTTCTGATAAAAAAACCCCAAATGCATTAGGAAAATTGATTCAGCAGAAGCCCTAGAATATCTGACTCAAACCAGACATGGAATATCTTCACTCACGTCTTTAAAGGCCAATTGGATAAGACAATGGTCTATCATGAGCCTGTGTCTCTGAATACAAGATTTGATCAAAACATTACTGTTGAAACTGTTTGTCCTTTCTTTCGGGAAATTGATCTATTTTCCTTTTCTGAACAGAAAAAATATCTTAAATGTTTTGGTTAAAACTGCACATTTTTTAGTTTGCATGTACTACTGCAATAAGACATGAAAAATGCAATCCAGATACTTCACAGCCCTGTCTTTATTAGCAGTACAGAATCCCAAGCTTGACTTCATCTATTCAGAAGTGGTAACATCCAAGACACTCATATCTGAGAAGGACTCCTCTACCTCTTTTACTAAGATCTAAGGTGAATACTTGGCCCAACCTAAGTCACCATAATCAGGATCAGAAACTACTTTTTGAGGGCATTGCCTGAGAGGCAAGAAACCTCTGCTTCTTATTACAAAGTAGCCTTTGTAACACTTTAATTTTCCTGGCATGCATACCTCCAACACAAACACAAATTAGTAAAGAATATGCTGTGCAGCCCTAGTATGAAAATGAAGAGATCTTGGTATTACCTCTATCACTGTGTTAGCTGGGAAGAGAGAACAGCTGCTTCTGAGCTCTCATTAACTGCATTTGCACTTGCGCTCATCGTCAGGGTAAGCAGCAGCGAGGATTCCCATTGCTTTGTCAGTTTTCTTGCTGCCTGCCAGCCCAACAACTGCTGCAGCAGTGCAGAGACAGAGACTGGTGAATACTTCACAGGAAGCAAACAGCAAACTAAACTATTCCTCAGCTCATTCACTACTCACTGCTTACTAGATTAATACAGCGATGATAGTGATTTTAGGAGTCCTGATATTCAGTGTATTTCATATTTATTCTTTTATTTAAGCACAGATCTCCTCTCCCGGTGATGCCAGAAGACGAAAGGTGAGTACAAGACATAAAATGCAAATGGCCTGTGATCTAAAGTGCTGCCTTATTAACCCTTACTCACCCTAGCCTTTTGGTCATCCACAATAGCAGAGTATTAAGTAAAAATGCATACTGAAGTAAAAAACAAACCTAAAAAAGCATTAAGTTCCTGTTTTTTTTCAAACTCAAACAGGGAAAACACTTACTGTCAGCATAGTATCTCTCTAATAATAAAAAAGAAAATGATACACAATATAGGAACATGCTGAAAACTGCTTAGAAGGCAAGGAGTCTTGGTCTAAATTAGGCACCTGACACTTTTCCTGTTATTGCCTTTTCTCAGCTTAGGCCTAGGTACATTTTAGGAGGCCAAAGTTGAACAACTGTTGTTTCTTTCTGATGTTCTGGTCTTGGTTCGATGCAACCCTTAAAGTTTTGGGGAGCCACAGTAAAGGGAGTTTGGGGAAGCTTCAGGTGCCCACTAAGCCTTCTGTTCCCATTTCCCACTCACCATTTTGGTTTTTAAGACATTACTATCTCCTTTTCTTGTCTCACCTGCCATCAGAAATCTGTAGCTCTGTGGAGATGGGAAGGAACTTCTGTAACTACAGCTTTGACAGCAGATATTAGGTCCTTAATGGAAACCTGTTGTCAATACTGAGCAGTAGGCTGCACTGAGTGACAGAAGAATGTGCCACATGAAAGAAGATAATACTTAATTTACAGAAAAATGGCCATTTTTCCTCTGACCACTTTTGGTTTAGTATTGTTGTTTCATATGCCTGTTTTTTAATGATCATATGCAAGATATTGCTTATTAACTGTCTCTTCTGCACAGTTTGTAATATTTAATATAATAAAGTTTTGCCTGGTGACATTGGTCCATGGTTGACTACGCACTTTACTGCTAAATACTTACTTACAGTTGAATATAGGGAAAGAAAAAGAGCTAAAAAGAGAAAAAAAGTGACAGGCAGACAAAATGATGGAGACAGGCTCACATATTAAATTGCAAAGCATCACACTCTTTCAAATATATACTTTTCTGGGTTTTTTTTCATCTTTTATTTTTCTTTTATTGTGGAAAAATACAGACTGAGATTTGAGGTAAGAGTCGTGTGAGGCACAGCCACTTATTATTTTCTGGTTAGGATTTCATAATTCTCTAACCATGGACATGACCTTGAAGCATTTAAAAGTGACCTTCTCAGAATTTAGGGTGAAAGATTGCTTAAGTCTATTATTTCCCTTTCCGCAGAGAGTTAGGTGTGCTGACAGTTGATATTGGAGACAGAACAGAAGAGCAGTGTCTGTGGGGGAGGCCATGCCATGACCAGGTTGTAGCATGCAGGCACCTTTTAGCAGATAAGTCGGAGAAGGTTTCTGTCAGAGGAAAAGAAAGCACAAGTGATTTTTAAGCTCTGTACACTGTAAACCTTCCATTGCATTATATCTGAATATGAGAATGATTTCTTTGTATATTTTTTTCCCTTCAGGGATGAATTCTGCATTGTTTGAAGGAAGGACCTCTGGACTTGAAAGCCAGAGCTTTCAGTTAAAAGTTGGATGCCAGCACTACATTTTCTGACATCAGGTTGAAAACAAGTTTGTATTGTATATTAGTATTAAAAAGACATTGCGTAATTTCACAGGGAAGGTCTTATTGCACTAATATATACCTGGTCAGGAATATATGCTTGTACTTGACACTTGAACGTTTTTTGTGCCCACTTGATATCACCATTTGGGCTTTTAAGTACAATGACTAGAGAGATGTTTTGAAATTTCACAAGAAAATATTGCTGTGATTAATTTCCATACATTATATTTCAACACTACATTTAAAATCGATTTTAAAATTACTTATAATTATAAACCTTCAAAAATCAGAGTTCATAATAAAATGCTGACAGCTAACATAGAGGAATGACATTTTAAGTGAAATAATGAAAATGCTGCACTAAGAACATGCAGAATAAGTGTGTGAGAAGAAAGATCTATCAATGCTTGGCCCTATAATATCAATGAACTTCCCGTAGAAAACACCTGAGACTAAAAAATTAATCCTTGCTTAGTATTCCTGAAGAAGTAGAAAGTAGTCCAAAGTCAGTCTAAATTAGCACTGGAATTGTCTACTCAGCCCCAACTTTTACATATGACAGCACCATCATAATGAATGTTTATATTTTCTCACTTGCCTTTCATTTTCTTTCCAAAATCCTGTATGAGCCCTTAGATTTTAATTAAGAAAAGAAGTCAAAGTTAGAATGCAATGTTGAATTACAGATAAAACTTCAAAATATAGACTTCAATATTAAATTGAATAGTAAGGCTGGCAGTATTTGACTTCTAGAAATGATATTATTTTTTTCTGTTTTGTTCATATTAAATATTTTTCCAAACGCCTTTGACATGTTGGGAATCAGAAAAAAATTTGGGTAGGAATCCCAAATTTGGGACAAATGTCAGTGAAAGATAAAGTACTAGCAGTTGCAAAAACTTCCTATCATATTTCTCTCTCTTTCAGTTAGTAAATACCAATAGTAAAATTCTTGCATGAATATGTGTATGTGCTTACGTATATCACAATGAAGGTACGTGTTAACTCTGATGGTTTTGAATCAAACCGTACATAGGATTACAGTAAATTGCAAGTTTAATGAAGTCACAGAATCTAAAATTAGAAGATTGCTCAAGGAAATGCATTGTAAGAGAATTTTGGCTACAATTTTCAACATCACTGGAAAATTAACATATAAATTAATAACAAGGCTACTGCCAGCAGCGCTTATGAGGGCAGCTTGTTGGATTAGGCAGTAACATGTAATTAGACATAGCTATTACCAAGGATATCTAGATTCTGCAGCACCTGAGAGGAATCGGAGCTTGTTTGCCCTCCTCATTTAGTATTCTTTAAAACCAAAGATAAGTTCTACATGTAAGGCATGTTTGCATTTAACTTAGAGCTGCAGGCTTTGCTGAGAACTGATATGTATGCTGAAGGGAGAAATGATGGCTGTACAGTTAAAAACATTTATTTAGACCTCAAACCTGAAACTTAAAATCCGCGATACTTGTAAACCACTGAACAAAATGAAGATCTAAAGTCAGATTCTGTATATTCCAAACATCAGTGGAATTCAGATTCTGAGGTTTGGGTAAGGCCCCTCTGCAAATGACTATGAAAAAATATTTTTCTTCCCTAAGTCATTTATGCTGTCTTGAGATGAGAAAAGTAACACACGCTACCACTGTCAGCATTATAAATATACATCAGAAAATATCCAGCCTTTTCTTACTCTAGCTACTGTGATGCATGCCCTATGTTTGAGTCCTGAGATTTAATTGTCTTCAAATATATGTCCATGAAGTTATATATGGTGTCATATATAACACCAGAGAGGTCAGAGGTCTGAAGCAAAGAAGGGATGTAGTTGGAGATGAGGAAGAAAACATTCTGCTCATAAGAGCCACTAGTTACTTCTGCTTCTCTCCTCCAATGATTAATTGCTTATAAAAAGTAAAACTGCACTCACAGGAAAGATGAGGTAGAAGACTCGCTTAGTAGCTCAGGCAATCACCAAAGGTTTGGTACTCCTGGTAAAGTAAGATTTCAGTTCTCAGCTTGCTTTCTTTAAAGTGGAGACTTAAACCCAAATATTCCCAGTAAAAGTTAAGCAGGTAGGCCATGATTTTCTGAACAAGAATAAACCAAAACCTCATTATGTAAACAAGCTACCCAACCTTCTGATCAGCAATTACTTTGAGATAGGATATAACCTCTTGAGCTATTGCAGTTTACCATTGCTACTTAGTTCACAACGTGATTCATTGGCAATACGCATATGGATAAAGCTTCAAAGTGAAGAGCATATACTGAAAATGAAAAATCATTTACATTGAATCAAATATAAATGCTAATGCAGGAGTCAAAATTGCAAAACAGACTCAGTCCTGTCTTCCATTTAGTGCTTGCAATTAACTGTAATGATGGCTTGCTGCAGAAGAAACATATCCAATGTAAAATTAATTACCTTTTTTGTTTTGTTTTCCCCTAGCAGAGTATTCTAACCATACAGTGATGTGGTAGAAATAAATAAATATTTTTAAAAAAGCTGTTGGTTTGCTTGAGACTGCTCACTTCAGGACTTGAAGATTATTTCATTTCCCTTCCTTTTTATAGTTGCATTTTTAAAGACAAGATTGTGGGGTCTTCATGTAATGTTGGAATATTACTTGGACTACAGTTGTCAAAGTAGTCTTACAACTTAATATAATATTTTTTCCCTTACACAACAGGTGTAGATTGCATGAGTTTTTGGATAGTTTTTTTAGTCTTCTCCCTCTCCACCTTTCTCACTTTGCAAATAGACACTTCATTTTAAGTACAAATCGTAAAGTTTATTCAAGAATAATTCATATGATTTGTCTTGCATGATTTGGGATGTGAATGTCACATTTATCAGTGTTATATGGCATGAGGAACAACACAAGTCCTTGTCAGCAGTAGATTTTTTGTAAGTGTTAGCAACGGCTACTCCTAACTTTAACACATGTAGTGCTTAAGTACTTCAGGATATTGGAAGGCTTTGGCTGTTTTTAAAAGTCAGATGTCTGCCTGAAGCTTTATCTATACTGATAAGAACCAGTGTTTTCTGGAAATTAGGCAAGAATCCTCACAGGATTATGGGATACTGTAGTGACTGAAGTGTTCAACTGTCCTTGAGGGAAAGGGAGATGAGGGATTCAGTTGCAATGAAAGTACCAGGAATTCCTCAGTAAGGCAAGTGCATGAAGATTTATGTTTTTTCCTGACTCACAGAATCACAGAATCACAGAATCACAGAATCATAGAACCAACTACATTGGAAGAGACCTCTGAGATCATTGAGTCCAACCTTTGACCTAACACCACTGTGTCAACAAGACCATGGCACTAAGTGCCACATCTAGTCTTTTCTTAAACACCTCCAGGATGGTGACTCCACCACCTCCCTGGGCAGCCCATTCCAATGCCTAATAACCCTTTCTGTGAAGAAATTTTTCCTAATGTCTAACCTGAACCTCCCCTGCTGCAGCTTGAAGCTATGTCCTCCAGTCCTGTCACTAGTTGCCTGGGAGAAGAAGCCAACCCCCACCCAGCTACAACTTCCTTTCAGGTAGTTGTAGAGAGCAATAAGGTCTCCCCTGAGCCTTCTTTTCTCCAGGCTAAACAATCCCAGTTCTCTCAGCTGTTCCTCATAAGACATACCCTCTAGATCCTTCACCAGCTTTGTTGCCCTTCTCTGGACTCACTCCAGCATGTGAAAAGTCCATTCTCTGGACTCTCCACATGTGTTTCATCTTTCTTATTATCATTACATGAGATTTCTCTAATACATGGACTACATAAAGCAGTTTTGTTGAAATAAGTATCTCCCCTTTTTCTTTCATTCACCCACTGTTGAGATGGCTTTTGACCTGTCAAGGTCTTCTGCTGTATAAATTACTAGTGGGGAGAGGAGGGGAAGGAATGACTGCCACAGGCTTTACTGATTTAATGAGTGTGTTAATCTAAGTCAGCACTACTCTGAACAGGTTCAGCTGTCCAAATGCCATAAATACATTTTATGATGGGCTATCAGTTCATAGTCTTTGATTATTCATATAATATGTTCCAGTGAATACATACCTATACTCTACCTGAAGCAAGCCAGCTAGCTTTGTAGAAGAGGACAGCCTCACACTCAAAATATGCCCTACAAGATTTGTACATACAAATTCCTGGAGCACTTGGTTCTGGGGACTCAAGCCTGAAGTCCAGTAAAGCTACCAAGGATGATACAGTCACAGTTTCAGTGGAGCAAGTAATCACATAGTTTCCTCCTAATAACAACCATGTATATAAAATAATAGCCTCATCTTTTGGATAGGAAAACGATACGTTCTCAGCTATAGCTCTAAAACCAATTTTAAAAAGAGAGTAGAAAATATCTAGATACATATTTGTGAGAGTGCAGTTCTGAAATAATCTATCTACTGGAAGTTTGCTGGTAGAGATAGAGAGGTGCCCTGGTTCTTAATCTAATGACCTAGCTCTAATATCTTACCTAACCTATTAGAACTTAAGCAGCTAGAAGTACTGAAAACCTGTTACTGAGCATTTGTGCAAACCATAGCAAAGCAGAATTCTTGAACCTGTTTTCAATCTCTTTGCATTAACTTAATATGTGCATTAATTGTTTATTAATAATTTTGATTATGGCTATTGATCTGAATGAGGACAATGCAGATGTGGAAGAAATGCATGAACAAACTAGAGATGTCACAGACCTGGAAAAAACAAAGCAGTTAGCACTTGGGAAATTGAGTGAAGGAGAGAGGTTGGCAAAGTACCTCAATATGCAAGGGATTGTACAAAGAAGAAATATCTCTCTTACTTTGTCAGCAGGAAGGACAAAAGAGGGTGGGCTTTAATTCCAGCCTATGTGTTATAGATCACAATTCCTTACACAAGAGCCTTGGAGAACTGAGGTACGTCAAGATTTGGAAATCTCCATCAGTGGACTTTTTTAATAATAGACAAGAATTATTGGGAATTGTTTAGGATATGTAGGGACAAATAGGTGAAATACCCATTTCACAGATTTCCAGCCAGCCATGTATTCTATATATTGGCCATCTTGGCCAATGGTTAAAACTTTTCCTCCATGTGGCCTTTCTAACATACAGAGTCAATGTGGAGCAATTGCTGGGAGCTATTCTGTGTGATAGAAATGATTCTGCAGAGTATTTTTCTCTGACTCTCTGTTTTCTTACCCTGGCTTCTACTTTTTCTTGAACTAGAGAATAGATGGGGAGCAAGGAGTGCTCATGGAAGTAATTTATGTCAGAAGGAACATTCTTCTTTTTCCTGTTAACTTGTATTAGAATTTTATTTATTTTTAACATCAGAGGCCTAAACATTCTAGAGAAACATGGGTCTAAAAATCATCTAATTTTGAAGCATAACTTCTTGGCCAAATGCTTTTACTGTGCTGACATGCACCTGCCAGATACTACCTGCAGCAGAATTGGAATCATATGATTAATGGGTATAGTTCCAAGTTCCTTCTGGAGCACTGGGGTGCAGTGTTCTGGTCATTTGTGATTTATTTACTCTTGGTACTGTGATAGCATAACAAAAGCTGAGGATGTACTAAAACACCAAGACTTTTGAAACCCTATTTTAAAAAAGTAGACCTTGTCCATTACCCTACCATGCTTCAACAGAGTTAAAGAAGCAAGGATGTAGGATTAAAGATGATGGAACCATTAAAAAAAAATCTCCTGATAAGAAAGAGTAACCTCTGTGGAAAATGTTGCAATTGTTTTTCATAATTTCAGAGAGAAATTGTTTGGGTAGTATTTTCCATATGGAGAAATGGGGAAACTAATTATTTCACAGAATCACAGAATCACAGAATGTTAGGGATTGGAAGGGACCTCGAAAGATCATCTAGTCCAATCCCCCTGCCGGAGCAGGATTGCCTAGACCATATCACACAGGAACGCGTCCAGGCGGGTTTTGAATGTCTCCATAGAAGGAGACTCCACAACCTCTCTGGGCAGCTTGTTCCAGTGTTCAGTCACCCTCACCGTAAAGAAGTTTTTCCTCAAATTTAAGTGGAACCTCCTGTGCTCCAGCTTGCACCCATTGCCCCTTGTCCTGTCAAGGGATGTCACTGAGAAGAGCCTGGCTCCATCCTCTTGACACTTGCCCTTTACATATTTATAAACATTAATGAGGTCACCCCTCAGTCTCCTCTTCTCTAAGCTAAAGAGACCCAGCTCCCTCAGCCTCTCCCTATAAGGGAGATGTTCCACTCCCTTAATCATCTTCGTGGCTCTGCGCTGGACTCTCTCTAGCAGTTCCCTGTCCTTCTTGAACTGAGGGGCCCAGAACTGCACACAATACTCCAGATGCGGCCTCACCAGGGCAGAGTAGAGGGGGAGGAGAACCTCTCTTGACCTGCTGACCACCCCCCTTCTAATACACCCCAGGATGCCATTGGCCTTCTTGGCCACAAGGGCACACTGCTGGCTCATGGTCATCCTGTTGTCCACTAGGACCCCCAGGTCCCTTTCCCCTACGCTGCTCTCCAACAGGTCTGCCCCCAACTTGTACTGGTACATGGGGTTGTTCTTGCCCAGATGCAGGACTCTACACTTGCCCTTGTTATATTTCATTAAATTTCTTCCCGCCCAGCTCTCCAGCCTGTCCAGGTCTCTCTGAATGGCTGCGCAGCCTTCCGGTGTGTCAGCCACTCCTCCCAGTTTTGTGTCATCAGCGAACTTGCTGACAGTGCACTCTAATCCCTCATCCAAGTCATTAATGAATATATTGAATAGAACTGGTCCCAGAACCGACCCTTGCGGAACTCCGCTAGACATAGACCTCCAACTGGACTCTGTCCCGCTGACCACTACTCTCTGGCTTCTTTCCTTCAGCCAGTTCACAATCCACCAAATTATTTAACTTAATCCTTTCAGATGACAACTCACTTTTCATTTCTCATTAAAAATCACTGGATTCTGTTTTTCTGTATGTGATTGTAGAAGGTTTTAATATGCACAGCTATTACAGTTCTTGAGCCTTAAGTTTTTCTGTCCTGTAGGGGATACTTTTTTTCTCAAGATACATTCTACTGAATAACATTTTTTTCATATTAGAAAGAAAAAAGTAGTGAAAAGCTTACATTAAGTGAATAGCTTATATCTTCAGTACATATAAATCTGTGAGGTTGTTAGGTATGTTTCCACACCTTTTTGGAAAGGTCCTTTCCCCCAAATACTTGCTGTTTCCACAGTCAGTGATATAATTATTATGTATATATTTGTATATCTTCAATTGTACATCTGTATAAGGAAAATGACCCAGTTCCCTGTAGGTATCACTAATACTTATCCTTACATCCAGAAAGAGAGGCCCATGCACCCTCAAAGACTTGCTTAACACCACCACTGTTGTTCTCCTTTCCTTTCTCCCCCACCGTCTATAGAGAAGTGATGTTGATTGGGAATGGAAAGTTTCTGCTAGAACAAAGATTTTTCCTGACACATTAGAGTCATTTGTTTACAAAATTTATTTCGCTGTTGTATGTTCACCATTGAAATTGCTCAAAAAAAAAGATTTAAAAGTTTTGGGAGGATGTACAGTAGTCGGAATGGGAAACAAGCCAATAAATTCTGCCATATTTCTTAGCTTGAGCTTGAGCTCTGGAGTAAAGGCTAATATAGCTCTGAAGTGCTGAGCAGTATAGCAGTGAGGAGGAACTATTAGCAATGTGAAGAAGCAGTGGCAGGTGTTGGGAAGAAAAGGAGAAAAGGAAGGAAATGGTTTGAAACTTTTTTTACTTAGGTTGGGAATCTTGCACTAATGTTTTCTCTGCCCTTTTTCCAAGACAAGATTAGGTACAGGTAAGTATTCCTAGAAAGCTGGGGGGTTTTGTTTGGTTTGTTGTTGTTGTTTTGGCAATATGTATGTACCTGTACATAAATGGATACAGATGAACTTACAATGCAATGCAAGAAAATGTCACTCCTAGTAGCCAGCAAATGCATGAGAGGGGGGGCATATGTATGTTCACTTCTAACTGTAAGTCCTGTCAGCTAGAAGATATATTTGTAGTGTTTTAAGATGAAAACGTATCATCCAAATGTATTATAAAATGCTCTTGACATTTAAATTTGGATGTGTTAGTAGACAGCATGAGCCGTATCTGTCAGGTTTTTCAGCGTAGCTGTATCAGTTCTTGGCATAACTTTCTGCTACTGATCTACAACTTCACCCTTCAGGGAACTTAAGATCCATCTCAGCATTCTGTCTTTTTTACATTTTTATCATAAATACCATCATGCTCAGGGATCAAACACAAGCTCTCCTGCAATGGATAAAAGTTAAGATATTTATCACAAATGGTATGCCAAAAAATAAAGTGAATTACAGTGGAAAAAAAAGCCATTCAAGCTATAGTTTACACTTACAGCACAGGTGCCATAGTGCAGACTGGTAATCAACGATTAGAATGGACTTTGATGGAGAAAGGAGGTTTCCTTGGACCATGAGTTATTGCTAACATAAGGGGTACAGATTCTTAACTAGTGTACAGTACTTTCATTAAAATCCGTGAAGCTACGATTATTTTCTTCAGCTTAGTATTTAATCATCTCTCCTATTACCATGGAGAGATTTAAAGCAAGACCCTCATGGAATAAAAGCTTGGACATCTAGCAAAGAAGCGTTGCTGTTTGAGCCAGAGAGAGATGTATTATGCTTCCTATGGATGTGTATTTTCTGCTTATATTTGCTGAATAGAGCTAAACCCCTATTATCTAGCTGACTCAAGGGTCCTTTGAAAAATTCAGGCAATTACAGTTCATTGTAAGCAAAATATGTTTCTATTCGAGTTTTGAAATGGGAGAGGAACAATATATTCAAATTTTGAGCAGTCTGACATTTGGATAATCAAAGCTAAAACTGAGATTAGCATGTATCTCCTAGTCATATTTGGTCTGTTTGCTTGTTTGTTTGTTTGTTTTTAAAAAGCATTGTACTGCTTTATTTCTCTCATCTTTTGGATTGTTGATCACTAAGACAGCAATCATCATTTGCCAGTTGTCTGACAGGACAACAGAGTATTACATCCTCCTCACTACATTTCCTTCATTGGCAATCTGCTTTAAATAGTCAAAAAATCATAGACCAATCTGGTGTGATTTGGAGGTAAAAGGGAGTGAAGGACAGAATTTTATTATTTAATTTTTCTGCTGGCATTTTTTATTTCAGTGATGTAGCATCTCTCCATGTTGTTTCGTACTATACTCTGGTAGTAGTTTTTCCAAGGTAACTTCTCCTCAACAGTTATTGCCAAAAGAGTTAAATGAACATATTAGAACTTAACAAAACATTATATAACTGCAAATTTTTAATGTAATTTTCTGCTAAATTTGAACGTTGCAATGGCTTTTAATTTGCTAAATTTGAACAAATTTCAGCTAAATCCTGAATATTTTCACTGAATTGGTAGTTTCATCTGTTTCTCCTTCTACTAGGAAGTTACAATCATAGAATCATAGAATCGTTTTGGTTGGAAAGGACCTTTAAGATCATTGAGTCCAACCATTAACCTAACACTACCAAGTCCACCACTAAACAATATCCCAAAGCACCACATCTACTCGTCTTTCAAATACCTCCAGGGATGGTGACTCCACCACTTCCCTGGGCAGCCCGTTCCACTACTTGATAACGCTTTCAGTGAAGAAATTTTTCCTAAGATCCAATCTAAACCTCCCCTGGATGGATCTTGCCCTCACCCTTCCTGCCTTCCCTAGCAGCTGTGCCAGCGAGGACACATGGTTAACTATTTTCAGAGCAGGTATGAGGAAACGAAGCAGACTGGCCATCAGCCAAATGCTTGTCAGAGGTGCCTAAATTGAAGGCAACAACCATGACTTTCTGGGTTGCAACATCTGCTCTCCGATGTCACCTTCTGCTGTAAATTCCCAGAGAAAGTACCCAAAAGACCTTCTGACCTTGCTGAGGGCAGCATCCTCTTGGTTCCTGTATGCAGGAAAAGATTTTCATTGCATTGTCCACAGTCACTACCAGGTTCCGCCTCCAGAATTACCTCCTTTCTTCCCACCTTGCGCCTCCCACAGGAAATATTTTAAAATAATTGTTTTCATAAAATGTACTGAAGTTGATCTTCACTTGGTCTTCTGAAGTGATACTTTGCAGAGTAATTCCAGATGACAATTAGTAGAATTGAACACTGTGAAACACACCAATATATAGAAGACAGAAGTCAAGAAGAATTCGAGCAGTCACCTCTGCTCTTCCACCTTAAAAGATTTTTTTTTTTGCTGTTGTTTAATCATTTTAATCTTCCTTAGTTTTTCTCACAGAATGTAAAGCCTTTTGATACAATTTTGAGAGGTTTTAAAGGTCCAAATCATGGTTCTGTGTCTAGATGCCATTAGCGGTTACTGAAGAGTAGTACTCACAAGCCTTTGATTAAAAGTGACACTCGTGGACAGCAGAGAACTAGGATGGGAAGCAGGCAAGATCTGAAATAGTCAAGGACTTATCATCCCTAATACATTTAAAGATGCCTCCTCCCCACCGCTAATCAGTGGAAACCACATGGTTACTTCTGAAAACAAAATGTAGGAATTAATGAAAAAAATGCTTTGTAAAATTAATATTTTTCTTTCTTAAATCTAACATTTCAATTACTGCACACTTACTGGAGCCAGCACATGTAAAACTTTCTCTTTTATTTCAATTAATAAACCTATCATAAGGACATAAAAGATTGCTGGTCAGGAAAAGGCCACATGCCTCAGTAAGACTGTGTCCTTTAGATTTATTTTAACCTCACCTCTCTGCTTTGTAACTATATCATTTAATCCCTTTGTCTATAAAAATGTCTTTGCTGGCTCTTAAACACATTTATTCTGTTTGCCATCTTATTTCATATGTTGCCAAGTAACAAAGACCACTGAAGCTAAGTAGGTCACCTCAAAGTCTTCCCTTTTCCAGAGAGAATAAATTTAACCTCTCTTTTTTTTTCCTCTTCTCTTTTTCCTCTCATAAGAACAAATAATATGAAAGCCCAAGCTCTTCTTTGGCTCCGTTCTCTTACATATTCTCCAGAGCAGTGATATCTTTGGGATGGAAATAAAATCAGATTTGCTAAAAGACAATAACTAGCTCTTCCTTTGTGTGGAATATCTGTCTGTCTGCCAGTTTTTCCTCTTTTTTTTCCCTATCTATCTGCTTATTTCATATGCTGTTTTGATTTGTGATCTTTTTCAGAAGCCTTTTCTTTTTCAGCTTTGATGGCTTTGGGGATTTTTGTCCCAATAAACTTTAAATAATGGTCAGTGAAGTACAGGATGATCCGTCAATAATATGTATGGTCTCTGTCCAGGGTCATTGTTAATTTCAGAGCAAAAGTGTAGAATTCTGTTTTTTAAATGTAATTATTGACTTTGATAAAAAAGGTAGACATAAGACTACCAACCTATTACTCTTGCTTTGGCATTCGCCTGAGGAAAGAACTTTTGATAATTCTGTAAAGTTTGGTTAAAGCAGGGAGAAGAGAAGGTGTGGCAGTAAACACTTGTTATGATTTGTCCCTGGCAAAAGTTCCTGGAATCATTAGTTTCAGTCCCTTCAGTGATTGTGGCTGCTTGTGGGAGGAAAGAAGCCAGCTAGGGGTTTGACAGATAGTAAGCAGCAAGTTGAATTAATTGTTCTGGAAGCGCTTATAGTTCCATAGGAATGGATTCAAGGATGCAAAAGGGGGAAGTGGCAGTCAGAAGGAAGACGTAAGAATTATTCTGGTGGTGTTAGTCCAACCATGACGGCCCAGTCATCTGGGGCTGCTGGTGAGCAGGCACTGACTGGCAGGTGCAGAAACTCCACAGTGGCTACAGCACTCCTGTCCTGCTCCACATGCTCAGCTTGACTGCTCCATGTGTGCTGACTCTAGTGTGGATGGCACTATCATTCTATCTTTGAGGAAAAAAAAAAAAAAGAAGAAAAAAAATTTCTTCATTTGGTACTGCTGATTTCAGTCTCCAAAAGCCTTTAGCAGCACAAGACAGCTTACTTCACTGAAACGGACATCCCAAATCACCCGCCCTCCTTAACGACTTAATGCTTTTTGGCATTTTTCCAGTCACTCTAATGAGAATGGGCAGTTGTTTTATATGGAACTTTTAAGCTCAGGTTTTGAAAGGTGTTTTTGCTGATACTAGTTGAACTCATAGTTATTTAAAGCCTGAAATCAAGTGGAATTACACTGTCTGTAAGAAAAGATCCTCTTTACTATCTCTATCTATTTGTTTTCATATTTGTGGGATTTTTTTCATGGTCTAGTACAATTAAGGCTATCATTAATTATTTTAATTATAAATGTGGCTTAGTGAGTAAATAAATGTTAAGCCTCAAACTAGTTTCTTTAACATGATTACAAAGAGGATGTCAAACATGGCGCTTATCAAATGAAAATGTGTTTTTACCAGTCTATTGGTGAGGTTGCTGTTTTTAGATTGCTTTGACAAATTCGCAGTTATGGTAAGGAAAAAGGAAAAAGGAAAATATCTCTATTTTTTTCTAGCTTTTATAAGTAAGTAAACAGAAGAATCCTAATTTGGTGATGTGTGCTAATGGGAAAGACAGAAGCTTAAAAATGTTGAGCATAAAAGATCTGGTATACGGTCCAATAATTGAAAGAAAAGTATTTTTTTACTTACTAAATTTCATATATCTGTTTTTCTTTTAGCTGCTTCCCTTTCTTGTCCCTCAAACTGACCAGAAAACACAGAATATTGTCAACTAAACCAGGGAAACAGTAAATTGCATCTCCTTCATGTCCAGTGTTTTTCGTTGTTCCTTCTATTGTTCTTAGTTTCTGCTTGCCAAAGAATAAGTGAGGTGGTGACTAGCATGAAAAACAGAATTACTGGAGGACTCACTCAGGGGCTTACAAAGTACCTGAAATTACATTTAACTCATTTTTTTTTAACTGACTAGATTTCAACTTGACAGTGTCTCTTTAAATATGTTTAGTTGTCTGCATATTTGAAGCCTAAAGTCTCAGTTGCTCAAGACTTTGTGATGTGACACTATAACGTGTCTCTTTGGTATGCTAATTGTTTCCTTCCAGCTGTTACAGGAGCAGCTGTTGTGCATTGTACACACAAAGCAGCAGCAAGGTCCAGCCATTGTCATTATCTTCTGCTGATGTTTCTACTACATCCAGGCCTAAGGTCCATTTCTAAGGCCCCAGTGGGACCCGCTAAAAAAGGATACAAGAAGGAGAGAAATTCAGGTAAGCATAAAAGTTGCCCTTCACCAGCTTTTCTGGAGCACATGCCAAACAGTCTGTTCCAACTTGCCTTTGGTATGAAAAGGGAAGAAGAAATTAAATATTTTAGATTTATATTGTGCCAAGAAGCCTTCTCTCTCTATGCATACAGGCTATTATAGAGGTGTAATAGCTACAGGCTGCCCTTTAGAGTAGTCTTCATGACAGCAATCCAAGGTTGACTGACTCACACATTGCCATGCCACAGCCCTGTGTTTCACCTCTTGCATTCACACTGCACACCAGCTAAGATAATGCTGTATATGGCCAGGATCCCACCTTGCCCTGCTGTGGGCCAAAGCAGTCCCTTCTCACATTCATGCCACAACACAGTAACCCTATGACCTTCCCCAGAAGCCTGTGTCAGTATCATGGCTCAACCCTTCAGTATCCTCAATGATTTTGCTGCCTCATTCACTTAGCTCACATTTTTTGACACACAGTGAAGGAAAAGAAGGCTCATGAAGTTGGCTCAAGGGTTTGACAGATCCCCAGTGTGGGAACCTCAGTTAGTGGAACCACTCTTGTGATTTCCTCATACCCACAAAGCATCTGTGTGTAAACCACTAGGACCATGGCACTGTCACTGACACAACCCAGCTAGTTGTCCTGGTGATTATTACACTGATAACATGACACAGTCGCTACTGTTTGATATGGATGAAAACAGCCTCTCCCTAAAGTAAGACAGCTTCATGTCTATTAAGGGCAAGAATACACAATTCTTAATTGTGGGATTATGTGGGTCTTTAGAAGACAGATAAAAGAGCTGTGGGCAATTAACTTGAGAAAAAAAAGAATGAACATGCATAACAATTTATGGCCTTGCCATAAATTTAGAGAAAATTTATATCTCTAAAGTATATCAGTAGCACGTGTCTAACGGAATACCCTTTCTAGTAGAGAAGAAAAATTAGGGGCATCAACTGGCCATATTTGACTGTTATCAATTAGTGACCCAATCTTTTGACAAGGGCAGTTATACTATTGCTGTTATTGTGGATCAATCATTGTCTAGGAGGCAACTGTTGATGTGTCGGAAAGCATCTCAGTCACACTCTGATGGGGTCCATCCCAATCTTCTGGTAGAACAGCTGACTTAGTTGTACTGAAGAAAGGGAATATGTGACTGTTCTGGGAGCAGTTGTCTGGGAAGGCACCACACTGCTTTTAGTGCAAGTCAGTGGTGGTATAAAAGACAGCCATGTGGCATGGCTCAAATACCCATACAGGCACACCAAGCTCTACAGCATACGAAAACCTAGGTACAGTGTTTGCAAGCTAGGCTCCTCGCTGAATTTTCAAACAGCTTGTAAATGTTCTTGGAAAATACTGGTCTTAGGGATTTGTCTTCTTTGCAGATAGGGAGAGTAATAAGTTTTAGAAAATTTATCTCATAACCTTAGGCGTGCACCACAGGCACTGCATGGATATGAATTCAGCAAGTAGCCAAACATATGAAGAATGGACCTCTCAAGGATGGTGGTTGTGGTTTTTTATATCCTCTTCTCTCACTGTTGCCAGAACTCCCCTTGCTTTCCAACACCAGTGAAATTTAACAGACAGATTTGTCTATATCCAGGCTTGAATAAACTCTTGAAGGTATAGGCTGGTTTAGATACAGGCTATTTTATGAGGCTACTTTAGATAAAGGTGTTGAGAAAATGAATTCCACAGTACACATTGCAACATGAGTCCCTTCATGTTTTCAACTTATGTCACAAGACACATCTCAAATTACCACGATAAGAGATCATATAACAGTTTTAACAGGCATGCAATGATACAATGGAACATGGTGATATTCTACTTTGTTTAAATTAAATTCTTAAATTGATAACCATGATTAACAATTGCTTTTTGTCTACATAGAATCTTTCATTCCCAAAACTGAAAGCCTTTCAACAGGATAGGAGATGATGATAACCTTTTTCTAAAGAAAAGGGAGATGATACGTACGGAGGTTAAGTAATTTATCTGATAGATTTAGAGGTAATGCCAGCAATAGAAGCCACACCTTCAAGCAGCACTGCCTAGTTGGGTTTCAAGTGACTATACAAGTGTCAGTTACAGAAACGTTTCACTTAGGGTTTGACTCCTAATCCCAAGTGAATCTAGAAAGTTTCAGCACTTTATATGGATCAAGCCTACAGTTGCACTAATCTAACAGTATTGAAAATTTCGCTTGTAAGCAAGATCAACTTTGTCACTCTCAACATGTTCAAGCAGATCAAATCATACTGAGCATGAGTTTTGCCATAAAGTCCTGGGCAACACAAGTTTAGGGCTTGTAATGTTAAATAATTCATGTTTAGATTAAGCCCCCAGAATTCTTATGCCACCTCACCGTTTGCTGTAAGTAATCTGTCCGTGGCATACCAACAAAACCACCCTGTTTTGTACTGATATGTTCCATTCACTTCTACAAGATAGAATCAGAGCTACTGAACTGTAACTATAATCTCTGTATCAATAGCTAGAAAAAATCCTTTTTACTTCAACAGTTTGGGAGATCCAATAAGGTTGTTGCATGAAGTTCTGCTCTGTACAATGCTGTGAAGCTTGAAGGAGCCACGATGTATATCATTATGACAGGTAAAACTAGTACTGTTCCCTGAAATATGTTTATTTGCTTTGGTAACTGACATATATTATAAGGTGAGGATAACTATTTAAAAATCAGTTTAATTTTGTGCAAAATTATCTCTTGGAGGCTTTTTTTGCTAATAGTCTCAAATGGATATTTTCAGTTTGTAGCTCATTTGCAGAATGCGTTCACAGAATCACAGAATGGTTAGGGTTGGAAGGGACCTCTGGAGATCATCTAGTCCAACCCCCTGACAAAGCAGGTTCACTTAAAGAATGTTGCACAGGGTCGCATCCAGGTGGGTTTTGAATATCTCTAGAGAAGGAGACTCCACAACGTCCTTGGGCATCCTGTTCCAGTGCTCTGTCACCCTCAAAGTAAAGAAGTTTTTTCTCATATTGAGGTGGAACTTCTCATGTTTCAGTTTGAGCCCATTGCTCCTTGTCCTGTCACTGGGTACCACTGAGAAGAGTCTGGCCCCATCCTCTTGACACCTGCCCCTAAGATATTTGTAAGCATTGATAAGATCCCCTCTCAGTCTTCTCTTCTCCAGACTACACAGACTCAGCTCCCTCAGCCTCTCTTGTATTCCTCCCAAGTGGCCTGTCCCTTTTTCCACATTCCGTAGACTTCCTTCTTCCATTTGAGTTTTGCCAGAAGCTCCTTGCACATCCATGCAGGTCTCCTGCCCCCTTTGCTTGATTTCTTACTCATAGGGATGCACCTGTCTTGAGCTTGGAGGAAGTGATGCTTAAATATTGACCAGCTGTCTTGGACCCCTCTACCTTCTAGAGCCTGATCCAATGGGATACTCCCAAGTAGGTCCTTGAAGAGGCCAAATTAGCTCTCCTGAAGTCCAGGGTTGTGATTCTACTTCTTGTCCTGCTTTCTCCACACAAGATCCTGAACTCTACCAGCTCGTGATCACTGCAGCCTTCGCATCCCCAACAAGACTTTCATTATTTGTTAGCACAAGGTCTAGCGGCGCAGCTCTCCACGTTGGCTCCTCCACCACCTGTGTTAAAAAGTTATCATCAACGCTCTGCAGGAACCTCCTGGACTATGGGTGCCTAGCTGTGTTGTCTTTCCAGCAGATATCAGGGTGGTTGAAGTCCCTTATGAGAACCAGGGCCTGCGATCATGAAGCTACTTCCAGCTGTCTATAGAAGGCCTCATCTACTTCCTTTTCCTGATCAGGTGGCCGGTAGTAAACATCCACAACAGTGTCACCCGTATTAGCCTGCCCCTTAATTCTTATCCATAGGCTTTTGACTTCGTCCTTTTGTCATGCATGTGAAGTGATGAAGGTGTAAGGTATTGCCTCCGATTCCTGATAAGCATTCCAGCACAGCTCAGCGAATAGCTTTAAATCATGTGACCAGTGTCCATTCTTCATAGGACAGTTTTCAGCAATATCCCATCACAGATTTTTCAACAGTTATTGAAAATATATAACCTACTATTTCTGAATCAATTTTCTTATAGTCTCAGGTTTCACGATGATTGTAAGTCGGAGTGTAAATGTGTGAAATTGCTGTTAACACTTATGTTAATTCTCCTTTTTGACCAGCTGATATGCGTTATTTTTGTGCACAACTTCATATTAATTACACAGCGTACTCTGTCTGTATTTAGTAAATGTTCTGTCAGCTGATAAGAAAGCATATGAACAAACAGCTTAAATATTGTATTCCTGTCTGCAGAACAGTCTTCTGGAGTTCACTCTTGGATATTCTTTGACTGCTTTCACAAAGATGAAGGCTGAGTGACAGAGGTGACTTACCTTGACAAGAGACACCGCTGCTTTGCAGAGGACCACAAGGAGGAGAAACAAGAGAATCAAGAGATTTGATTTGCGTTTTGTTGTACATACAGTGCATCTGAAATGATATTTTCCGTTGAAGGCTGCTTCTACACTGCCACAAGCACAGAACTAACAATGAGGTATAATTTATCCACAAGAGAAATGGCAGGCTCAGCATTTCAAAGTGAAATTTAGTGTAAGTGTTAAGTGTAAGTAGCAATAACTGTGCTAGTCACTCATCTGTCTTACCATTCAGTACAGCACACACAAGCTACCTAAATTTATATATTTTATACTTAGTATCTAGTCTCTACATATTGTATTCTGTCTCCTTGCCCTTTGTACTTGCCTATTTTATTCGAAACACAGGCAGTTTGGGGTATTTTATTTGGAGTAAGAGTGCACAATAAGGCACAATAAAATCCCTATGGCACTGACTATTTCCTTAGTCTATAGATGATCACACAGAAGTCGACAGGTTCATTTAATAAGTAAGGTCCCATCTATGGAAAAAAAAAAAGATTATTTCTCTATATAAATTACACCTGTAATGGTCATTGATTTCCATTGTCTTAATTTCCAGGAAGATTCTTTATATTTTGATCTGTATTCTGCAATCCAACTTATATAAAACTTCTGAATGAGGCCCTTTTTTCAAGGGTCCTACGGTATTAAGAAAGAAAGAAAAGAAATTCTTCCTTAGACTGTGGGGTCCTTCTTTTCATTGGCCGAACAGAAGGAGAAAAATTTTTCTGGTATTAAAAAGAAAGTTTAAGCTAAATTACATTAGAATTAAAAAATTTAAAGTAATTTGTAGCTAGTGCATAAAACTACATAATCTATTGAATTAATTTTGAGCCCAGGACTGTAAAGTAACAATACAAAATTTAAAAAATAATTTTAATTTGAGCTGCTGCTTTGAAAAATTTCTCCAAGAGTGTAAAAGATAAACTCAGGTCCACTTAACACATAGTTTTAATTATGCGTATGATGCAGAAGAATTAATTAAGCAACAGCGAAATTGTAATATGACTAAGGTCAAATAAGCAAGACAGTGGCAGAATAAGGAGAATTCTTTTTCTTTCTGCAGCTACTATACATAAATGAGATGGAAATTAAAAAGTACTTAGGAGAAAGATATTGAATTTTTATTGCTAACAGGGTTTTGGCTTTCTCTCTTGTGCTCTAGAAGAGCACAGGGGACTGATACATATTTGCTGGTAAGTGCAGGAGGTAGCTCAGCTGTGATGTATTGTTCTGTGTACCACAGGTTGCAATTGTTTGTAATTATGCATTTATTCTGAAAGCATGGCTCATCATACTTTGGCATACTGAGACACACATTTGAGATTTGCTAGAAGCAATTGTGCTCTACAATATACAATATGTATGCAAATAAGCAACAATATTATGTGTGGAAAAACATATCACAGCTCTAAAACTAGCCTATTGTTTGCCTTGCCTTATTCTAGACTAACATTTTATAACCTGAACAAATAAAACCTGGCATTTAACATCACACTTTTTTACAAGTGTGAGGTGAAAGCAGGGCCTAAGTTTAAGCTTTATCAATTGGTGGACCAAGTTTTCATAAAGTGTCCAATATATTCTTGTACGTACAAAATAATGCACCACTACTTCTACCTGTCACTCCTTGTGTACTCATAACAATAGTATTTTTATATATAGTTTAGTCCACATAAGTATAATTTATCAGAATATCATAGTCTTGACTATAGATGCCTTCAAAGAAGCTTATGACAACTCCACCAGCTATTTTTTGCCACACATACTTTAGCTTTCAGGCAGATATTCTGCTTAGGAATGGCAATGAGCACTGCATTGTCGTGTTTCCTGTTCTTTGACATTTTAAAATATTGTCATAAGGGATTCCAGGCCACGTTATGACTATCCATACTATGGATGTAACTCCCCTGCTTTAATTCCTTTGTAAAACTCGGTTGCCATCAACCAAGAGTACTGAAGGGAGCAAGGCAAAGGGAAAAACATGAAAAGAGCTACTTTCCATGATTTTGGCTTCCAGCTAGGATAACCAAGAAAACAGTTTTTAAAAAATTATAGAAATATTGTATGACAGAGCTATTTTTTCACCTTCTGTTATTTTTCTTTTTTTTCCCTAGTCAAGCGAAGAAAAAGAAGGTAGAATGTAAAACCAAACTCTAAAAATATAAAATAGAGATTTTTTTTTCAATTGCAGTTGAAAAGAATTATCTTACATTCTAAAAATATTATTTCAAAATGAAATGTTCATTTCAAACTGTCTAAATAGAAATGCATAAAATTTCATAAATTACTTTTCTACAAGGAAAACTTCACTGCATATTAGGGATTAGCATTTAAGCCTCTAGTCTGGATCGGCTGGGTATTTGGATCTGCTGGAGAATCCATTAAAGGATTCTTTTCCTTGAGTGGAAGCTGCTGCTTTTTTTTGTATGTGAAACGTCAAGTGCATCTGTATGCTTGCAGGGGAGTGAAAAACTCCTCCCCTCCCATTTACAACTATTTTGTGAATAGAGCCTTGCAGTTCCAATTGCAATGAAGTTATGAAGAAGTACTAGATAACACAATTTAACCATGTTTGCCTCAAAGGAAAAAGTGTTTAAGAAAGAAATGAGTCTACTTGCAGTAAACTGCAAGTTCACAGAGAATTTACAAAAGGAAAAAAATAGCAAACTTATTATAATTGAACTGGTAACAAAATTCATGTTTTCATTATATGAAAGGTCCATCTTTAGAGGATATGCAATATCCTGCATCAAAACCAGCAATATGATCCACTATGACACAACTGTGACATCACCTTGGCCTAGACAAAGCAAAATATCAACAATTATAGGATGCTGCAGTCTTCCGAAGGCTTTTAATTAAAATGTATTAATCTTGTTATGTAGAGGATTCTAGTGTCAAAGACCTTAGGAAGAGAAAGATTGTAAGAGACTTATAAAATTTGCTGTTAGAAGGGTAGATAATCCTGAATAGATAAAATTTTTAATGCTAAAATATTAACACATTATTGAATATGATTATTATGAAGTTTAAAAAGTGAAGGATTGGTTTAGGGATTACAACATTAATGTTAATATTTTAGAACTGTTTCTTTTGCTAGCATTTGATAGAATAAAATTATCTGTTTCTTTCCATGTCATGAAAGACTATGAAATGCCCCGAAACATGGCAAATTCCTGCTCAGAGAAAGCAGACTAAACTAAGCACAAAGGCTGATCCGTGTTCAGTACAGGAACTAATTTTCTTGCCTATTTCTTGATTGCAATGCTTTGTAACAGCCAAGTGACAATAGTAGATTTCTTTGAGTTCTTCTTTAAAATAGAAAAAGTCCAATTTTTATGAAGTAGATTTTCATTTCACAGGCACAGCACAGTGTACAGACTGGTTTGAGTCAATTAATACTGCATTTGCACGTGAAAGTAGTAGGCAGGTGGTCATCACTCTTACTAATCTAATGTTTTGTTCTGTTTGAGAGGAATATATAGGTAAAGTCCGTAGCTAAAAAAGGCAGGGAAAAAAAAACAACTTTAATATAAATAACGTTAACTAGAAGATACTGAGGAATTTGTGAATGTGTAGTATTTCTCTAACGAATCTTCTTATACAAAGTGTCTCTTATTATTTTAATCAGAATCTATTTGTCTTTGGAATTGGATGGCTGTAGAGAAAATTTAAAATTAAAATTTATGATCAGGAAATGAATTCTTAGTACCATTTCAAAAAGTTAATTGTGCTGGCAGGGAAAAAAATTTCATGAACAAGGAAATAGATGTATGCAGTGATACCTTTTAGGGGGTTAGTTCTCATTCAACAGAATTTAGCTGCTCCAAAGGAGATTGGTATGGATCAAAAAGCTATTTAAGTCAACCAGAATGTTTCTAGTCACTCAATGGGAATTAAGCCAGGCTGTGGGAATCCAAACAAGTAGATATGTATGTTTTGATCTATGCTGCAGACTCTGACTGAAATCTCCAGAAATCTCTGCCATTGAAGTAAGACAGAAAATCAGTCATGTTTAATGCAAGATTTGCACTGTAGTTTGTGAAAGCCTAATTAATTTTTTTTTTTGGTGCTGGGCACAGGAAAGAATCTCTGTTTCCTCAGAAATAAAGTAGAAGAAAAAACATGTAATACCCATGGTTTGTACTGCACTGCTATAGACACAGGCATATTTAAGTAGCAGGACTGTGATTGTGGTTTCATTATTTCATTTATTTCCTTATCAAAATTTATTAAACTTTATCACCAGTGACGTACCCAAATGTGACAGGTATGGATAGGCTCAATTATGTCACCTGAGGTGAGTCCTGCTGTGCCATTGGGCCCCTATGCCACGTGGTCCAGACACTGTGAACACTATAGGCATGATGCTTTCAGGTGTCAATGGAGAAGATGTAAGCATACAGGATCGTGGGGAAGCTGTCCACAGGTCAGTTTAAGCCACCCATAAAACTGGGTTGGAAGTAAAAGGTAGGAAATACTATTGATGCAAAGGGTTATCTGACACCTTTGTGGAGAGGGTTATTTCAATCATATTAATTCAACAGAGTGTGAGATCTCTAAGGGCACAAATGACTCCTACAGGAAGTTAGACATAACGTGTCCCTATGGAAAAGAGTTTAGTCTGATTCTTTCACATTACTGTCTATATAAATAAAAATAACTGCTCTTATGAGACATAACGGTTACATGGTTATGGTTATGCTGATAGGGTACAACCAGGAGAAATACCTTGGAGAATAGCCTAAGCAGTGCCCGGTCCATGTTTTATCCTTAGCATTGCTAAACTATGAACTGCTTTCCAGAAACCAGGCATTAGGCCAGTGCTTGGATGAGAACTAACACTGTCAAGACAACTCATTGACAGATTTTTTGTAAAGTGCGCAACCCATAGTATACCCATAGTATATAGTTCATACAGAATCCTTCACAGGAACGTGTACAACAACTCCATGTTTTGTCAAACGTATATCTATATCTTCTATATGATCTTAATGTTTTTTTGTGTATCTTCAGGTGAATTCTTTGCTGTGGTCTGCATCTGTGTGAGCAATTATTTTTGCTCTGGCTGTGTAATTGCTCAGTTATTTCTCTCACATTATCCAGCACTGTGAATTTAATTACTCCTCATCTTGAAGTAATTTCTGATTTATCCTGCTAGCTTTGCTCCAGGGTGGTCCCTCATGAGCTTAGAAGTGCAAGGGTTCAACTATCTCAATAGCGTCACTCAAATATAAAGCCATATCAAGAAATTCAGCAGTACAGTCTGTGCTTGACTATAGAACACAGTTGCATATTTGAAGGATGATATTAATTCAAAACTTCTTGTTGCTGTGTGAAGGAGTTGTTTTTTTCCTCCATCTGAATGAGTTCATAGGAATTTTTTTTATTATTTTAGTTAAAGAGGAAACAAAACATGCAAACCAAGTTCCTACTCAGTATTCACTCCAGGAAAAAATGAGGCAGTGAACTGGATTAAATAGGAAAGGGTGGGCATGTGTAATGTGCATGTTGGGAGACTAGGAATTCATTCCCTCAAGACAATATGAATTCTCTTGCTTGTCAGTGAGTCAACATAGCAATTCTGCACTGCCCTCAGGGTCTGCAATGGTCTGCTCAGTGGGGCAGAAATAATTTTTTTCCTTCATGGTATTCTTAGGAGCCCTCTTTGTTATCCTTTCAAAGGGAGTCATCTCTGAGCTAAACTTTTAGTCACTGGGGATAGGACTATGACTCCAGGATGAACACTGTTTTACCAAACACAAGAAATAGCAAAACTTCTTCTAAAAATAATAGGATACCTGAAAAAGAATAATAGGATACCTGAAAAGAGTGTGAAACAACCAATCTTTTCTATAGTAGCATGACTCCAGGAGCTGGGTCTTCACAGTGTACAGAGCCAATCACTTGTATAACTGCAAAGAGTCTCACAAAGAAATCATAAATGTTGCTATTCCTCTCCCCTGTAAGGTGTGCACTGGAGGTATTGTAAGTGGACTCACAGCCTGATGTGGTTTTGCCTGGGATTTCAGATTCCACCCCAGACTGGCATCTTCCTGTCCTGTTGCTTGTGGTTGCCTAAGCAGTCTGAGAGTCTTTGTTTCATGAAGCATGAAACTCCATTTGTAAGTGTTAAAGTCCAAAGGGAAAAAGTGAAAGATAACTTAAAATGCTGTGTGTAGTCTAGTGGAAAAAAACACCTATGCAGCAATTTTTTAATGAAATTATTTTTGATTAGACCAGGACTATGCAGTGCATGCCATGCACTTTTTTATGAAGCAAGCAAAACAGCTTTAAAAGGCTTCCGAAAGTTAATATCCAGACAGCAGGAAAATGAAAAATGAGAGACGTAAGCATTTCTCCTATAACCAGCAGTTTCCAAGTTCTATAGTCATCTCTGAGGTGGCGTCCTTTCCCATCTTAAGCATGTCGAGCTTCAGCCATTTTTGTAGCTATATCCCTGAAGTCATCTGCCCACATAATTTCCATCTTTTCTTAGCAATTGCAAGTACGTGGGGATCCTGCAAAAGAAGTCCAATGTTTATTTCCTAAGTTTAAATATTTGTCCCTCACTGTTTTGATTTGGAGGGGAAGGGGAATGTTTGTTTTTTTTTTTCAGTCACAGAGATAACGTTACCCTTGTTTTCAGCTGTGGACTTTGACAGGGTCCACAGAAACCTGAAGGGCTGGATGGGTCATCGATACTCTGTTTTTTCGAGGGCCAAGTATGGTTTTCAAACAGATAAAGGAAATCAGCTAGAGGTTTTTAGGTCTGAACCTGTCATGGTTCAGTAGTTTTCGTCTTTATGCTTTGCTATAGCAGAGGTCTTAATTTAGGGATTAGTTTAGAAAAATCTCACAGTTTAGTTCCACCATGTGCCCGGCCTACAGCTGGTATACACAGCATGTTCAGAAAGCTGGCAACAAACTCAAAACTGCAGCCAAAGTGTTGCCTGTTGCAAAAAATATCAAGAGACTGGCAGGACGCTTCAAGGGTTTGGGGAAAGCAATGTCCGTCTCCACATATATATAGGGCACATCCCCTTCTCTGTGCATAATCCCTGACTTTACTGCAGAATTGTTCATTTCCTCTGACAAAGTATCTTAAGGGAAGGTTTCTGGTATTCCTGCCCTTGACAGACATAATTGTATTTATATTTCAGGGTTATATGTTAACCTTACATGCAAAGTTTAATTATGCCATTTTGAAAACCACTTAATTATTTGCACCTCTTTTCCTGCCTGCTCATCTTGGTTAGATAAGTAATTGACCACCTTAAAGGGATTCCTTACTGCTCTGTTTCACTCCTCCAAAAATAAAACTTTGGAAACTTAATTAGAAAAAAACAGTATGGGGAAAAAAACAAAGGAAAAAAAAAGAAAAAAAAAGAAGTGTGAAGTCAGGAAGTGCTTTCACAGAAAGTTAGGAAACAAACAGGTCTTCTGTTAGATATGAAGCTGTACAGAACATCCAGTTCAGCTGATCAGTTAATAGGAATACCTTGTCTGTGCTATTCTGTATTTTCTTCATCTACAAATATGAAGATATGCTTTGGAAAACATCTCTTTGACGTGAATCTGTATTTTCTCTTACTCTGGTTTTCAAATAAATAACCAGGGCAAACCACCAAATTATTATGAGAAGCGCACAAATGAAATCTAGAGAATATAAATACTTGGTCATTCCTTACTGATGGTTTCTGAATATGCTATATTTTGTTAATAATGCGATCGCTTTTTTGACACAGATTTATTCTGAATAACTTTAGGTAATATCCTCCTCAGTATACTATTTTTCATGTTATTCTTATTATGATACTTCTTTTCAAAACTTTCAAATATTGATTTATAAATAATGGTGAAAAAAATAAAAGAGGAATAGCTACCAGGTCGTTTCACTTGAGAAGAAAAAAAAAAAAAAGAAAAAAAAAAGGTTAAACTGGCTATTACTGAACTACTTCAGTTAATTGGAAGATGTTAAAATTCATGTAATTTGGCTCTTGAAATACATGTGAAATAGTTACCAGAATGGTGTAAATATTTATAATTGCATTTTCTGAAAGTGTTTAGATTAAGAACAGCAAAGTTTCATGGGTTCTGAGTAAAAATGTAAGATATTTGAATAAGTATCTGGAACACGTGTGTTCAAAAACATTAATAGAAATTTCATTCTGTTTTTAGAAAGCAAGATTGACATCAAAAGATGTATTCTTTACTATTTTATCATTGAGTAAAAACTAGATTCTGAATTTCACCCACGTCTTCTTTCAGCATCCTTTCATTTGAAAACTTAAGATTTTAACATCCACAGAATGAGATGGAGAATAATTGGGAATCTTCTTGTTCTTTAAAATGCTTTCTTAAAAGATGGGTTTTTTTCCAAATATCCTTTATATATCTTTTTTAACTTTCCAAAATAAAACTTAATATAGAGAAGAGAGAAAGAAATCAAAACACATAATAATAAAATATATATATTTGTACAGAAACAAACTGGTAAAAACAAAGAGTTAAACCATACTTTTATAATCTTATGGCTGATATGAATAAACACAACCCCCCAGGCTTATGCATATATTGTAATTTTCAGTTCAGGAATACCTCTCCAAGAAAAATTTATGGATTGTATGAACAGCTATAGATCCGTTGGTTTGGTTTACCCATATGGGAAGATGAAAGTCATGTAGTTGCTAGTATATTCTGAGGGGAGACAGGACGAACTAGGAAAGGGACACTGGTCTCACTTTCCTTGGTAGAGGTCCAGCTCATAGTGTACTTTTTACCCACTTGCCTGTCTGAAACACCTTATTTTTATATAATTTTCAACCAAACATTAACAACATAAAAGATAATAACTATATTTTTAAGGAATCCTTATGTTCTTTCTCTGCATAAATGAATGAACTGCATTCAAGATTTAGTTTAACAATACTGCATTTTAGTAAAACTATAACATCTTCAATGAACAGCTAGAAAATAGAAAATATGACGGGGGGGGTGTTAAGAACTAATTTTCAATTTTAACAACAATCTACCATGCTTGTATAGTCCAATTTACATTTTATCTTGTGTTTTTTTACACAGAAAAATGTTTTTGTTTTTTCTACTTTTTTATAAGTGCAATTAAAAATTGCTGACATAGCATTATCAAGAACATCTATACACCCATTTCAACCAGAATAGTACTGAAAATCTGAGAAGAACACTGCAAATATGGATTGATATTATGTCACTGGTTCATACCTTGAGCCACTCTGGTATACTGCTACAAGTTTGAGACAGATATTCAGCTTGTACTCTGAAAAAAAAGTACACTGATGCTCAAAAGAGTTTTAGAGAAATTTGCAGTTAGAATCAGCAGTATACTGAGTTCTGTGTATTTTTAAGATAAATCACACCCCCAAACACAGTGCTTCATAACTAAACTTTTTGAGCTTTACAATAAATCCATGTAGACTATTTATCAAGCCTTTTGAAATAATAAAAGTAAAATAACCTGTCCTGCAAACTAGGATTGATATCCACATTTACAGTCATAGTTTAATAATATACTAGTCCTGCATTTTCAATTTAATTTCACTGTCACAAAAAGAGTAAATTATAACAATTTTCTTTGCCAACTAAAGTTTTTATTTTTGGCAAAAGAAGTCCCCTGCCAAAAAATTAGATTTTATACTAAAGCATATATTAAAGAAAAAGTCCTCTCTAATATGGAACACTTCCATCCATGAAAACTTTTTTTTTCTATAAAAAAATCAGTAAAAATGTAGAAAATTTTAAGGAGCATTCGGGACATGTCCAGAATATATGTGTGTATGTGTCCAGTCATATGTGATATTTTAAGGTGGATGCATGTCATTAAAGTATTGTAAGATATATATATTCAGAATAGAATATTGTTTCCATTTGTTTAAAAGAGCATAGTAAGTTCTTTAAGGAAAAAAAAACAGTGGTGTTTCATGACACCCAAAGGGGAAAAATAAAACCTAAACAAAACACTAAAAATTAACTTGCACATGATCTTTAACTTTTTCCCTTACTGGACTTAGTGTAAAATGTAACATCTGTGTTGTGAAATATATATAATTTTTTTATATATATATGAAATATATATATCGTGTAAGAGGTTATAACAGATGGAAAAAAACTTTTCTGATTGATAAAATCTGAATGTCTTACAATCTTTTTATGTCAGAGGTAGGAGAAAATTAAAACTATGTAGTAATATGAAGGTGAAACTCTTAGAAGCATCTGAGATTTTTAATACGTTTCAGTGCACTTATTTATAAATACGTTTAACAGTGCTTACAGAAGAGCAGGAGACGAAGTTCTTTGTACAAGCAACAGCTGCTCTCTATTGCTCAGATGAGTGCAAACACTAGCTATTTTTGCAGAATTAAGAGGAATCAACAATTAAATCTCTCTAAAAAGCTATCAAATATCAGATAATAATAACCAGAGCTGGATATTTTGACAGTTTCTAGAAGCCCTTTTTTGTTTGACTCAGATTTTCATTTTGGGGTGGTATCATGTGTGAGCAGAGTGCATACTTTTTGCACGTTATCTTCCGAAGAAGCGTGCTGAAATCTGGACATGTCTTGGTTGAATTTTGCCTCAGAATTCAGGGGAATTCAGATTTCACTAGGACTTTGGTCTTGCTTCTTTGAGAACATGCCAAAACTATGAATATTAGAGGTTTTATTATATCTTCAGATTTAACATGCACAATTCACACCTCAACTGATGCCAGGAAAAGCCATGGTCAATCCAACCTCATCGATTTTTGTGCATTTCCATTCTTAATAGATTTTATATACTCAATATGGGAAGAAAAAAAGAAAAAAACTCACATCTAAATCTTCTGGTGTTGATATAGTTTTAATGGAAATGTATTTCTGTATCTGTAAAGGTACCAAGTACTTTGCTGAAATAATTTCTGTGAAAAAATGAAAATTAGAAACAATTATGTGATTCTTTTTTTCAATCAGTGCTTATTAATTGGCCTTAATAGAAATTGTGTGTAAACTAAGAATAGTGAATAAATCCTTAAGCAAGGTAATGGCAGCAGATTTAAATGAAATCTTCACAGAATCACAGAATGTTAGGGATTGGAAGGGACCTCGAAAGATCATCTAGTCCAATCCCCCTGCCAGAGCAGGATTACCTAGACCATATCACACAGGAACATGCCCAGGAGGGTTTTGAATGTCTCCAGAGAAGGAGACTCCACAACCTCTCTGGGCAGCCTGTTCCAGTGTTCGGTTACCCTCACTGTAAAGAAGTTTTTCCTCATATTTATGTGGAACCTCCTGTGTTCCAACTTGCACCCATTGCCCCTTGTCCTGTCAAGGGATGTCACTGAGAAGAGCCTGGCTCCATCCTCATGACACTTGCCCTTTACATATTTATAAACATTAATGAGGTCACCCCTCAGTCTCCTCTTCTCCAAGCTAAAGAGACCCAGCTCCCTCAGCCTCTCCTCATAAGGGAGATGTTCCACTCCCTTAATCATCTTCGTGGCTCTGCGCTGGACTCTCTCTAGCAGTTCCCTGTCCTTCTTGAACTGAGGGGCCCAGAACTGCACACAATATTACAGATGCGGCCTCACCAGGGCAGAGTAGAGGGGGAGGAGAACCTCTCTTGACCTGCTAACCACACCCCTTCTAATACACCCCAGGATGCCATTGGCCTTCTTGGCCACAAGGGCACACTGCTGGCTCATGGTCATCCTGCTGTCCACTAGGACCCCCAGGTCCCTTTCCCCTACGCTGCTCTCCAACAGGTCTGTCCCCAACTTGTACTCATACATGGGGTTGTTCTTGCCCAGATGCAGGACTCTACACTTGCCCTTGTTAAATTTCATTAAATTTCTCCCCGCCTGTCTATGTCTCTCTGAATGGCTGCGCAGCCTTCCCATGTGTCAGCCACTCCTCCCAGTTTTGTGTCGTCAGCGAACTTGCTGACAGTGCACTCTATTCCCTCATCCAAGTCATTAATGAATATATTGAATAGAACTGGTCCCAGTACCGACCCTTGAGGGACTCTGCTAGACACAGACCTCCAACTGGACTCTGTCCCATTGACCACCACTCTCTGGCTTCTTTCCTTCAGCCAGTTCACAATCCACCTCACTACCCGATCATCCAGACCACACTTCCTCAGTTTAGCTGCGAGGATGCTGTGGGAGACCGTGTCAAACGCTTTACTGAAATCAAGATAGACCACATCCACAGCTTTACCATCATCTATCCACCGGGTTATGTCCTCATAAAAGGCTATCAAGTTGGTTAAGCATGACTTCCCCTTTGTGAAGCCATGTTGAGTGCCCCTAATGATCCCCCTATCCTTGATGTGCCTAGAGACAGCACCAAGGACAAGTTGTTCCATCACCTTTCCGGGGATGGAGGTGAGGCTGACCGGTCTATAGTTCCCCGTGTCCTCCTTCTTACCCTTTTTGAAGACTGGAGTGACATTCGCTTTCCTCCAGTCTTCAGGCACCTCTCCCGTTGCCCATGACTTAGCAAAGATGATGGAGAGTGGCCTAGCAATGACTTCCGCCAGCTCCCTCAACACCCGCGGGTGCATCCCATCAGGGCCCATGGATTTATGGACATCCAGGTTGCTTAATTGGTCCCTGACCCAGCCCTCATCAACCAAGACAGATTCCTCCTCTATCCTGACTTCTTCTGAGGCCGCAGGGGTCCGGGGCTCCTCAGGACAGCCTCCAGCAGTATAGACAGAGGCAAAGAAGGCATTCAGTAACTCCACCTTCTTTTTATCTTCTGTCTCCAGGGCCCCACCTCATTCATCAGTGGGCCTACATTGCCTCTAGTGTTGGTTTTATCTGCAATGTATTTGAAGAAGCCCTTTCTGTTGTCCTTGACCTCTCTTGCAAGGTTTAATTCCAAGGAGGCCTTAGCTTTCCTAGTTGACTCCCTACATCCTCTGACAACACACTTATATTCCTCCCAAGTGGCCAGCCCCTCCTTCCACGATCTGTACACCCTCTTCTTCCACTTGAGTTTGCCCAGCAGTTCCCTGTTCAACCATGCAGGTCTCCTGGTACCCTTCCTTGACTTCCTACCAGTTGGGATGCTCTGATCTTGAGCTCGGAAGAAGCAGTCCTTGAATGCTAACCAACTATCTTGGGCCCCCTTACCTTCTAGTACCCTGTCCCATGGGTTTTCCCCTAGCAATTGCTTGAAAAGGCCAAAGTTGGCCCTCCTGAAGTTCAGGGTTGTGATTCTGCTAGCTATTCTGTTCCTGCCACATGAGATCCTGAACTCTACCATCTCATGGTCACTACAACCAAGGCTGCCCTCAACCTTCACCGCTTCAGCCAGACCCTCCTTGTTAGTAAGGATAAGATCCAGCAGCGCTCCTCTCCTAGTTGGCTCATCCACCATTTGTATCAGAAAGTTATCATCAATGCACTGGAGGAACCTCCTGGACTGAGGATGGCTGGCTGAGTAGGCCTCCCAGCAAATAGAACTTTAGAGGTCCATGATGGTACAGAACGCTACTGATTTGCTGATCAAACCTCTGGAAATCTTGAAGGAAATTAGTCCTGCGTGGAATGGTTATTAAAGGCATGTTCAGAAAAATATCTGTATATTCTTCCACACATTTAGTAAGACAATAAGAGATATAAATCAAAACATTGTTTTTTTCTTTCAAAGGGAGCAGTATCCAAGTAGCATAGACTCTTCTTGAAGTCAAACAAGTATATAGTAAATAATTAACAGTGAACTATAAATCTAAGTATCAGCAAAAATCTGCTCAGTAGCAGAAAGTCAGAGTCAAATGAGACATAACTGCTCCTTCTGTAGACTGTTCTTCAGGAACTTTTTTTTCCTTTATGTAACAGTTGCTTTGGTGATGTACTGTAGTTTCACGGGAAACCTCACATCCTGTCACCCTTGCTTTTCCCTTCACTTTTCAAAAATAAAATTAGGAAAGAAATACAATTGTAAGCCCTTTGTTTTTCTTCTGACACAGGTCACTAACTTGCTGATTTCTATCTGTATGCTTTGTACTTTACTGTCAGCATGAAGGGTGTTCATATATAATGGCATTTGCAAGGCCAGATCTGGAGCATATGCAATTTTTCTTCTTAGCCCTGTTTATTGTAAAACTTCTGGGAAAAAGAAACTGATGATTTACAGTATTATGGAGTATAATTTCTAAATTATTTTGGTGGCGCTTCTGTGTAAAACCCATTGTACATCAATAGGATCCTTGTTTCTAAGTCATGTAAAAATATTTGAAAACATACATGTGACAGGCAAATTCTGATAAAGGGAAAATAACGAGATGTCCACTGCAGAGTGATAAAAAATAAAAACTTGCCCAAGGTTGTATACTGACACAGGGGATCAGATTTCTCAGCAGCAGCATTTGTGCCCTTAATAATCATTGCTGTAAGTGACAGGGGAAGTACTTATTGCTTCTCAGGGGGTAGACAAAGTTTTCCCCAATGTGTGGTAACAAATGTATAAGATGGGACAGCCCCTGGAGTTCCTTTGGGAGAGGGCAAGAGAATGCAACTTGTCTTCTCACAAAATTACTGCTGCACCTTGGAAAAGACACAATTAATGAGTTCATAAGTATTTTTTTCACCACCGCACACTGAGTAGCATTGCAGGTTTTTTTGCTCAGACCTAAAATCCCCTAAATTCTGAAAAGTATTCACTTTCTAGATTTCAGGAAGGGAATAATGCCTGTGAACAGCCAGTTCCCATGGAAAACATCACATAGCTAAGCACTACCTTGTTCCATAGGTCATTACAGCTTCTTTTGTGGTGGTTAGTAGCTGTGTAACACTTTTCATCCTTGAAAGACTGAAAAGATATAGACAGTAATTAATCTTCCCTGCACTGCTATGAGGTAAGTAAACACTGTTAATCCTATCTGATGAATGGCAAAACAGCACAGCTGGGAATTCCTGGTCAAACTGAAGTTGGTGAGTCATAATTTCACCTATGGAATTTGAGAGGTTTGTTTACATGTGATGTTTGCACCACTTTGATTATATCATCTTGAACTTGGTAAGGTTAAAAAAGGTACAAGCTCTAGAGTGGATACAGGTGAACCAGTATAAAAATATTTCTACTGGAATAGCTTATTCACATTTGATTATTGCGGTAGAAGAACTGTTATAGTAATACAGGTCATCCACTCTACTATCTGCACTGATTGCACTATTTTGGATAAGGAAAATATTGTACTCAACTCTAATAATTTTGTAAGTGTGGAAACAAATATAGACCTGGCCCTTAACAAAAAAACATAGCAATGAAAAAGTTAGCCAACTTGCTCACTTTGCTGTCTTTACTAGTTTTTTGTTGTAATCCCAAGTGTTCTGTGCTTCACTGTGTCTGCACTTTTACACATTTTGGAATAAGTGATAGGATGAGGAGTAACGGTTTTAAACTGAAAGAGGGTAGATTTAGATTAGATATTAGAAAGAAATTATTTACTGTGAGGGTAGTGAGACACTGGAACAGGTTGCCCAGAGAAGTTGAGGATGCCCCCTCCCCGGCAGTGTTCAAGGCCAGGTTGGATGGGGCTTTGAGCAACCTGCTCTAATGGAAAGGTGTCCCTGCCCATGGCAGGGGGATTGGAACTAGATGATCTTTAAGGTCCCTTCCAACCGAAACCATTCTATGATTCTATGATTCTATGAATACAACCAGCTGAGTCGGTTTCATGAGACTACATTTGATTGTCATTGTTGCATTTGGACAAGCAATCTGTTCTGATGGGGTGGAAAATACAGCCTAGGATTCTACTTCTCCAGTTTCAAGTAACCAGACAATAGTGACCATGAGCTGTCTCCAAGTTGCAAGTCATATTTCCACTTGCAAATACAGTATTTTGGGGAATTATAGGTAGCTCTACAGTGTTCACATAAGTATTAGACCTGAGTTAAGAGAAAGACTAGGAAGGATTGTAATATATGCTTTGGTTCAGCCCGCAAGGACAAGGCAGCCCTGATAATATAATTTAGAACAGCTCTCTGTCGTGGTTTAACCCCAGCCAGAAACTAAGCCCCACACAGCCACTCTCTCGCTCCCCACCAGTGGGATGCAAGAGAGAATTGGAAGAGTAAAAGTGAGAAAACTCGTGGGTTGAGATAAAGACAGTTTAATAGGTAAAGCAAAAGCCGCCCACACAAGCAAAGCAAAACAAGGAATTCATTCACTACTTCCCATCAGCAAACAGATGTTCAGCCATGTCCAGGAGAGCAGGGCTCCATCATGTGTAACAGTTACTTGGGAAGATAAATGCCATCACTCCAAACATCCCCCCTTCCTTCTTCTTCCCCCAGATTTATATGCTGAGCATGACGTCATATGGTATGGGATATCCCTTTGGTCTGTTGGGATCAGTTTGGGGTCAGCTGTCCCAGCTGTGTCGTCCCCATCTTCTTGTGCACCCCCAGCCTACTCCCTGGTGGGGTGGTGTGAGAAGCAGAAAAGGCCTTGACTCTGTGTAAGCACTGCTCAGCAATAACTAAAACATCCCTGTATTATCAACACTGTTTTCAGCACAAATCCAAAACAGAGCACCATACTAGCTACTATGAAGAAAACCAACTATCCCAGTGAATAGATGGGAGATGTGAGGGTCGGTGGCCGTCTTGGGAGTAGCGACCATGAAATGTTAGAGTTTTCGATAGTGGGGGAAGTAAGGAGGGGCAAGAGCAGAACTTCTGCCTTAGATTTCCGGCGGGCAGACTTTAGCCTGTTCCAGAGGCTGGTGGACCGAGTCCCTTGGGAATCGGTCCTGGAGGGCAAAGGAGTCCAGGGAGGCTGGACATGCTTCAAAAGGGAATTGTTAAATATTCAGGAGCAGGCTGTCCCAGTCTGTAGGAAGGCAAGCCGTCGGGGAAAAAGACCGGCCTGGTTAAACAGGGAACTTAGACTAGAACTTAAGGAAAAAAAGAGAGCCTACTTGCTCTGGGAGAAGGGTCGGGTAACTTGGGAGGTCTATAGGGACGTGGCCAGGTTGTGTAGGGAGAAGATTAGAAGGGCCAAAGCTCAATTAGAGCTCGATTTGGCTGCTACAGTCAAAGACAACAAAAAAAGCTTTTACAAATACATCAACAGCAAAAGGAGGGTCAAGGAGAGCCTCCACCACTTGCTGAATGAGGAGGGTAGTGTAGTGTCAGGGGATGAGGAAAAGGCAGAGGTGCTCAATGCCTTCTTTGCCTCGGTCTTTAATGTCAAGACTGGTTGTCCTCAGGAGACTCGGCCCCCAGAGCCTGAAGTTAGGGACGGGGGGCTGTGTGAACCTCCCAGGATCCAGGAGGAGACGGTTAGTGACCTGCTGTGCCAGTTGGACACCCACAAGGCTATGGGCCCTGATGGGATTCACCCCAGAGTAATGAAGGAACTGGCAAATGAACTTGCCAAACCACTCTCGATTATCTACCGGCAGTCCTGGTTAACTGGAGAAGTTCCAGCTGACTGGAAATTAGCAAACGTAATGCCCATCTACAAGAAGGGTCGGAAGGACGATCCAGAAAACTATAGGCCTGTCAGCCTGACCTCGGTGCCAGGCAAGGTGATGGAACAGGTCATCCTGAGTGCCATTACACGGCACATGCAGGACAATCGGGGCATCGGGGCCAGCCAACATGGATTCATGAAAGGCAGGTCCTGCTTGACCAACCTGATCTCCTTCTATGACAAAGTGACCCGCTTAGTAGATAAGGGCAGGGCTGTGGATGTAGTCTATCTAGACTTCAGTAAGGCATTCGACATTGTCTCCCACAGCATCCTCCTGGACAAACTGGCTGCCCGGGGCTTGGATGGGTGGACTCTTCGATGGGTTAAAAACTGGCTGGATGGCCGAGCCCAGAGAATGGTGGTGAATGGGGCAAAGTCCAAGTGGCGGCCGGTCACTAGCGGTGTTCCCCAGGGCTCAGTTCTGGGGCCGGTGCTGTTCTATATCTTCATAGATGATCTAGACGTAGGGATTGAGTGCACCCTCAGCAAATTTGCAGATGACACCAAGCTGGGTGGCAGTGTTGATCTGCTGGAGGGTAGGAAGGCCCTTCAGAGGGATCTGGACAGGTTAGATAGATGGGCTGAGACCAACAGCATGAGGTTCAACAAGAACAAGTGCCGGGTCTTACACTTTGGCCACAACAACCCCATGCAGCTCTACAGGCTGGGGGAAGAGTGGTTAGAAAGCGGCCCGGTGGAAAGAGACCTGTGAGTGCTGATCGACAGCCGGCTAAACATGAGCCAGCAGTGTGCCCAGGTGGCCAAGAAGGCCAATGGCATCCTGGCCTCTATTAGGAATAGTGTAGCCAGCCGGTCTAGGGAAGTGATCGTCCCTCTGTACTCGGCACTGGTGAGACCGCATCTTGAGTACTGTGTCCAGTTCTGGGCCCCGCACTTCAAGAAAGATGTTGAGGTGTTGGAGCAAGTCCAGAGGAGGGCGACCAAGCTGGTGAAGGGTCTGGAAGGTATGACCTCTGAGGAACAGCTGAGGGAGCTGGGGTTGTTTAGCCTGGAGAAGAGGAGGCTTAGAGGTGACCTTATTGCAGTCTACACCTACCTGAAGGGAGGTTGTAGTGAAGTGGGAGTCGGCCTCTTCTCCCGGGCAACTAGCGGTAGGACAAGAGGGCACAGCCTCAAGCTTCGCCAGGGGAGGTTCAGGTTGGACATTAGGAAGAATTTCTTTTCAGAAAGGGTTATTAGACATTGGAACGGGCTGCCCAGGGAGGTGGTGGAGTCACCATCTCTGGATGTGTTTAAGAAAAGACTGGACATGGCACTTAGTGCCATGGTCTAGTCGACAGGGTGGTGTAGGGGCAGCGGTTGGACTCGATGATCCCAGAGGTCTCTTCCAACCTGACTGATTCTGTGATTCTGTGAAAACCAGCATACTCCCTGCTTGCTCATTAATCCCAAAGTACAAAGGAGCGGAGTAGCCTCCTGTACAGAATACGGTTTCCTTGCTTTGTGAATAGCTTTGATAACTGTGCACTGAGGTTCTGCAGTTTGAATATAGCCCTAGTGGCCCAGGATCCAGCAAAATGTTCAAGCCCTACACCTCAGAATTCACAGTTCCACAAGGCTCCATATTTGGCACATAGTTTCAAATGCCTCAATGATGGAGGTGAATTCTGTCTTAATGAGACCATTTACCTAGTGAAAACTACACTTGCCAAGTTCTACCACTTGCCATCTTGCCGTACGTCAGTGCTACAGTAATTTTATGAATAGAACAGGATGAAAAATAAAATTTAGTTCAACGTTAAGAAGTTTGTTAAAAATGTTCCTGGACATATATTTTTAACTCTGAATACATACTAACCGAAGAACCACCTCCAGTTTCCTCAATCTCATTTGAAAATTTAATTCTGCTTGGATTTGGATCTTGCCAGAGTTCTTTTTCCACTGTGGAAATAATAGAGGATATCACAAATGAGCACTACTTTTTTCTTACTCTTAAACATTTCCATTAATCATTCAGTTCTTTAGTTGCATGAATATTTAGCGGTCTGAAGAATTTTTTAAGAGACTGACATGTCTGAAAACCATTATAAACTTTAACTTTCTAACTGTAATGATGTTCAAGATGAAGATTGCTCATGACAAGAAGATAAAGAACATTCATGACAAGTTGTCCTTGATGAACAGCCACCACTGATAGAACAAATTTCTCTGCTCTTTTCCGGTATTTGAATTGCATGTTGCTTTCACTTTTTGTCATAGCTGTGTGTCAACCAGTTGGCTGCCTCCCAGTTTCTGTTAACAGCTTTCTGTATTTTGATGTCAGTTGCTCAGCAAAATTTCCTGGATGATTGAATCCTCATCAGAGGGGAGGAAAAAAAGATATATGTCTCAAGTAACCCAGGTCCCCCCTTTAGATAAGTAAAGTAGTCGTGTGTTCTATTTACCAGGACAGTAGACTGCAGTAACCGATGCTTCTCTACCACCTTGCTTACTGAACACCAGCTATTTGAAGCCTGGAGCTAGGCTTCAAAGAGACGAATAGAACATGAGGAACTCAAATAGAAATGATGTAGCAAGGTAAGATTGATTTTACTTTGTGGGAGCGGGACTCAGAAGAGAAAGAAGGCCTTTAACCTCAATTTTCCACTAAAATAGGTCATGAGTTACTTACATCTGCATGGAGCTAATGGACAGATAAAAAGCTAAGATTAGTCAATAACAGCAGCATCTGGCATTTCTGTTTTCAAATCCTGATGAGAAGTAAATTAACCCTTTTAATTATTTTTCACAGTACTCCCCTCCTAACTATTTTGTATTTTGCAAAACAAAAAACAAAATTATAAGAGATGAAGAAACAATTCAAGTACCTTGTGCTGTAAATGTGCAAAAAAAAAAAAGGAAGGAGAGTGCATCTTCCATGAAACGTGAAATAAAGAACTTGCTCTGCAAATGGATTGGGCTCTTCCTGACTTATGAAACAGTCCAGCCCCAAAGGCTTTTTTCTGTTTTCTGACCCATCATGCATTTTATCAAAAGCTAATGTTAGCTTTATTGAATACAAAAACAAACAACATAGGTAGATGAAATAAAATTATCTGAAGTTGGAAAAAACCCCACTCAACTGTCAAGTTCAAGCCTTAGGACTTATCCTGTTCCCAGAAAGCTTGTTCAGATCTATATGCTGCATAGAATTGTTACCTCAGTGTAAGACCATTACAGCTCTTTTTTCTTTTTCATTTGTGCTTTCCTCCTCCATGTAGATTGTTTCCAGTTGTTTGTGTATGAGTACTGAGGCAGCCAAGTTTGCTTGATCTGACTTTTAAACAGTTGTTAAAATAAATATACGATGCCCTCCTTCCCACTCAATAGCAGTAGTTAAAGGCAGCAAATATATTTAGTTGAGGATACATAGCAATATCAGACTGCATATTCAAGGAACTATTTAGATTTGTGATAGCTTTTTCATCCTCCTCTGAGTTTTCCCTGGAATAATGTAGTCAAATTACAAGGTACATACACAAAACTAGAGTTCAAAAACATATGTGTGCTGTTTATATAGTAGACTATAATTGAAAAATTATTTTTATTTTTTTAAATCAGGAAAACCACACTGCTTTCAATAGTCAGTACTACAGAATGGCCTTTTAAAAAGGGAACCTCAACTTTTCATGAGCACCAATACTCTTCCTGTTGGTGGGGAAGTCAATGAGATTGTCAGCACTCTACACTTCTGAAATTCAAAAGGATTTTAATTATAAGAGTTGAAGGGTGCAATGCTTTTATTCTGAGGATTTATATAATATGAAATATCTTACCCATTTGCAAAAATGTCTACTTTTACGTTACTGAGTTTGTTTTCTCTTATCCAATGTCAAAGTTTTGATTCCCAAACACGTTTAAAAATTTTTCCGTATTTCACCTGAGTGAAACTCAGAAATAGAGGAAGATATTTGTTGAGTAGTTTTTGGGTTTTTGGTTGGTTTTTTTTTTTTGGCAGGGGGGGCCCAGTTTGCTTTTCAGGAAAATGCAGAACCGTTCACAAAATAAGTAGAAGAAATACCTAGGAATCTGGATACGCCTGTGGAATAGATATTATTGAAGAGGTAGCATTGCAAATCAGAAAGGAAGACATTTTTTGAAGAAAAGACCTAATGCCAAGTAAAAAATGCAAGCAGCAGTTCCACAGAACATTAAAATATCTTTCAGTTATGCATACAAAAACAAACCTATCTAACTGGTAACTTATTAATGGAGGGGAAAAAATATCTTGTAAAAATTTAGCATTGAGCTCACACTTTTCTTACACCTGTAACTCCATTGTTAATTTGTGCAAAGTATAAAATATATATAATTATACTAACAAATTTTAAACTATAGCACATATATTAAAGTCAAATTTCTTTCTTCAAATACACATAATAAGTATCAGTATCTGAAAAAAATCCCACCCTTCATATCAGACATACATAGTGGAAATTTTTTTCATTAGAATTGATCATTCCAGATTTTCTTCAATGAAGAGAACATACTGAAGTCTCCTGGAGAGTGTCAATGTAAAGTGGTGGAATTTTTATAGCATCTTGGCTATTCTCTATCCCTAGGAAGTTTCTAAGACATGTTCCTTGTAACACCAGAATATTACTGTGTGCAAAAAAGGTATTAGACAGGCAGTGAGAGGGAGACCAAGGGAGACATCTTTCTTGGCTGAATTTTGTTTATTTTCCTTCAAGAAATCTGTTTAGGAATTAAAGCAGCTTTAGCTCCTTCTAAGTTCCTGGTAGGTAAGAGAGAGCCAGCACAGACAGTAGATGTGAGACACCAGATGACATCCACGGAGGGAAACATCTCTCTCTCTACATAGTGTATGGAGAGATAGTGGATGCTCCTATATTTCCATCTTGTAGGAAAATTCCAAGGTCTGTCTTGCTATCTATGTTCCCCTTAGTCCCCTTAGCACATGGAATATTTTATATAACACAAGATTTTCTGGTATTTCTCTGTATTAGCGATGATTCTCAGTCTCCATGATAAGCTGTGGTAGACAGTTGTACATGGTATCTCTCTTAAAAAAGTATGAATATCCTTATCCGATTAAAATGTTCTGCTTTGTTTTAATCTGTGGTTTTGACAAACAATGACATCTGTCCAAAGTCTGTCAGTATGATAGATATTGAGCATAAATCACATTATCTTGTGTTAACATGTCCCTTGGAACAATACCTTGCCATAAGTTCTCTTGTTACTCCTGGGAATAAACAGAGAACTTGACTCCCATTTACATCACTCATTAGAGAACTTCATTGATACAGCAACCCCAGATCTGGTACAAAATAATGACAGCATGAAATAATGATTGAATTCATTCTTGCTAATGGAGTTCTATGTGTTTGTGTGCTGTGGTGGAAAAAGAAGGCAATAGTAAATCTTTTTTTCAAATATGCTGAGATGATTTATCCATTGGGATTCACCTTTGCAGTACCTGCTTCTTATCTTCATACAAGAACAGTGGAGTATGAACCATACACTTCCAGTGAATGGATGTTTCCTTGTGGGAAAGAGGTTAAAACATTATTAATAAATATATAGAATCAAATACGTATTTTCTCAACTAATCTGCTCTAAAAAATGCTTAGATATTACAGATGTGTGTGTGTTGTGCTGGTATTTCTGTATAGCATAATCCATGTTACTTTTAATAGGATTCAGGGTGGCTCTTTTATCCTCTACTCAATTACTGTGCTACACCATTTAGAACTTTCTTTGTTCTTACTACACAGGATATGCTGCTGTGCATTCTGTCTCCATACATATGGATAACAAGAGAGAAGTGCACACAAAGTGAAAGACAATAATTTTTAAAATTTCATCTAAATACTAGGAGAAATAATTCAGAAATTTCAACCAAAATAATGTGTGTTACTTTGAATAGAACAGTTTCATAGGAGCACAGCTGTAGAAATAGTAATTCTCAGTTGTGGCAATGTAATTTTCCACCCTCCAGCTGAAAACAAGATAAAAGCAAGGGCCTCACGCTAGAGTCCCACTTGTGTTTTGAGATCATGAGATTGCATCAAAATCTGAGCCTATATTTCAAGGGAAGTTTCTAACCCTTGTGTGGAGAAAAGCTTAACAATGTAAACTTGTAGTACCTGTTCAGACAGACACTGTGCAATGAACACCTGAATATGCAGAAAACCCTGAACCATCAGAATAACCATGGACTCCAGGAAAGACAAATGTCAACACAAGTATTTAGTCCTATGGCCACTATAAATATCAAATAGAGGTACACATTTAAATTGTATTGGATAATAAAAGAAATAAGAATACTTTTCTGTGTTGTTAATAGTATGATACCTATTTTCCTTTTTAATGAGGTACTTCTCAGCATGCTAATACTGTGAAAATTCAGTCCCCTTCCTTTTAAGCTAAATCATGAACAGTCAAACAGTAAGTCTGATGTTTATGGTCATGTAAAGCCAACCGCTGCACTTGAGGGGGATTTTTTTGTGTTCTTCGGGGTTTTTTTTTCCTCTGAGGTGGTATTCAGTTCAGTCTGCTGTTGTCTTTGCCAGTGACTTCACATCCAGCATAAAACCCAGGGCTCTAATACTTGATCAGATTGCACTGCTGTGGTGCTGCTCTGCTCCTGAGAGACAGCAGAGTTGTCCTGATGCTTGAGAGACCATAGGCCTCTCTAGGGAACTCATTTTTTTCCATAAGCACAGAAGACTGAGGTGAGGACAGAAAGACTGTGAAGAAAAAAATATCCATCTTTCCTTTCTGTAGCATCAGGGGGATTGCATTGATAAAAAAATTGTGAGGAAGCAGAGATAAGATGAGTTATAAAAAGGTGGTAATACACCAACAGCTCACTCCAAACTTACACACAAACTCAAGATAAACATTGTGGGGAGCGATGGGGACGTGCTTTTAAAGCAGTCAAGGAGGAAGGAATATGAGCAAGCCAAAAATAGTCCTGAAACAGTACAGTGATTCAGTTTGAATTAAGGTAAGTGCTATCAGAAACTTCCTCATGGCTTGACCTTTGGGCCAGGAGGTACCCTCTCACTGTAATTCTGAACAGGTTCCCCTAAAAGTTCTGGCAGTTAGAAATTCTGAGGTACGACTACTCCAGAAAGATTAAAAGCCCTATTTTTCTGCTATGTATCATAGCAGATGATTAAACCAAATCAAACCAACATAAAGTAAAATAAAATAAAATAATATTTAATTAGTCTTTGCAGTCTTAAAATACTTACAGCCTAAAATACATTTTAACCTCTCATCAGAATAGATTTTTCTCTAATTTTTGTAAAATATAGTTCATGTTTTATTCAGAAATAAAAAGAAACACAAAAAAAACCCCAAGAGGAGAGTAGAAGGGCAGACCATTAGTATGGAAAGATGTTTTACTCATTTGAGATACTTTCCTTTGTATATTCTCTATGAACTTTAAGAAATCATATGTCTTCATTAAATACACAATACTGCAGAACTCTTCTTTTGTAGTGTCCAGAGTGTATCTGGATGTTGCATTAGGAAATAATTACACTCCAAGTCATGATAATACTGTGATTTTAAAAAATTATGACTCGAGATGGGAGTCTTGTCCCCTAACATTAGCCATTCCGAAATGAGGAGGCTACACCATTCTAGTTTTCTAAGCTTCTTCTAGGCTGAAGATAGGCATCCTGAGACTTTACTAGTGAGGGAATCTCTGTAACTCCGGAAAGAAACCTAACTTTTAAGCAGCTAAAATGAGTGAAATGAAGCTGGATCTTTTTCCGTTAAGAAATATGAGACCAAACCCTTTGTATCTCTTTATGGCAAGTAGTCTTTGATTTCAGAGACTTTTCCAGTAATTACGGAAATTATAAAATTACACAGATGAATGATCCAATGATGTAAGAAAGAATTAGCCACCAGAAACCTAGAACAAAAAAGGCCATGCTGCAGTTTGTTGTTTTGTTTTTTTTTTTTTCCACAATGCTGTTGTACTCTGGAGATGGTAAAGAAGGAATTGTAATTTCTCATTTTAAAGAGTGACAGGAGTAATAAAATCCAGGTATTTCTAGTACTTTTAAGCTAGTGTAAAATTTTAAAGTAAATTGTTTGTGATCAAAGAAGAAAGCAAAAAAAAAATTTAAAAAACCCCAAAACACAGAGCTGCATTAACTAATTTCCATAAAGCAAATTTTTGAAGAAGATTGCACATATGATTGCTAGTTTCAGTGAAATTTCTGACAATCAAGACTATCCTACATTAGACCATACCTATAAAAAAATCTCATCTTCTGTCATGAATTACAAAATTCATTATAAATTGGGAATTATATTATGTTATTATGCTTAAGTTTTTTGTGGTGTTAATAATGTTGAAGATCTGATTGTACTACAGGTAAAATATTCCAAATCTTTACAAACATTGAACTTCAATACAGAGCTCTTATTAATTACTTGAAATTAATGTTGAGTTCAGTTTCTATAAAGAAATATCTAATTCCCACTAAAAGGGAAGAAATATCTCAAAATTTACATAATTTATCTCTATGGCACAAATTAATTTTTCATCCATATACATTTTTAACAATTCAAATGATAAAGACCCTTTGCAAATAACATTTAATTTTTCATGTCGATAGGAAATAGTAACTTAATTTTACCTGTTCAGACTGCTGGGAGTTGAAAATATAATGCATATGTCAGGTGTTTTTTCAGAGTAAAACACGTTAAACAACCCATCACACTGAAGGAAGGAAGTGGCTTTGTTTTTTGTTTTATATAACTTCATTCTCTTTAAAAAGAAATCTATTTAATTTTAAAGTTGCCTGTGATCAAGTTTAATGTTGAGGTCTGATGAAAAATCAATCATCATTTAAAAATGGCATGTCTGAGATTGTAGGAATGGGTAAAAGTGCCTATCCATTTTGCAGCTGAGCCTGGCTTATCTGAGTTAGTTAGAAACATAATTTTCTGTTTCAGTATAGACACACACAGAGAAAAAAAAAGCTCATGTTTCAATAAAGGCTGAGAAGTCATCAGTGATGTCAGGCATCTTCTCAGGTGCATGGCTCCTCTCCTGTGGCCTGAGGAATGCAATAGTATTCCTTCCTGTTCTTTATATTTAGGTGTTTTACAGCTACAGAATATAAAGTTAGTTCCCCCTCTGCAGCCAATTGTAAGGCAGTAAAAGGTGATGTAGTTTGGTGTAAACCTAGACTGAGAGGTTTAATTTCAGTTCTATTAGCTTTGCCATCTGTTTCATCTCAGTAATACAAGGTACTGACAGATGGGGATTTTGCTCTTGAGTTCATGCTGTTAAACACTGAGCCATTGGCTAATAAACTTACTGCCATTCATGATCAAATTAATGGTAAGACCCTCCTGCTCCCCAGCCAGATACCTAGGTCCTATGTGGTAGAATCTATGATACCTACATCCTTTCACTGACTCATGCCAAAGAGAGGAAAGAGGTGGGTTTTCTGCATATCTGGACATAAATACTGGAGGACCTCCCACTCCAGAGCTGGGCATGACTAAACAGTAATTCCTAGATGGTGCAGGTAAGAGATTTGGCTGGGTCCAGTTACAATGCACGGATCCTCTTGATACCACTAGGAGTCTTGGGCTGAGGAAGGTGTATTACTTTTTATTTTACTTTCTTGTTGACACTGCTACAGATATGTGAGCTGAATGATTAGAACGAAAGCACTGTTAAACCTGTTTGTGAGTTATGGTTAACCTGACTAAGGGGCTTGTCTCAGGTGAGCTGTAGCTAAACACATGAAGTTGACTGCCTCGCAGATCTGACATTCATTTATCTGAGATCCAAGTATAATATTTGTTGTCTGGACTAGTACATTGGAATCACCCTAGGCTCCTTTTCTATAGTCAGTAAAGAGAAATAAATGCTTCGAGGAAATAATTAATTTCATACTGTAATAGATCTCTAGGTACAGATAAATCAAAATGGCTTTATTTCAGTAAAAATAATAGCACATCTCACATGAAACAGACCTGTTGGAGAGCAGCGTAGGGGAAAGGGACCTGGGGGTCCTAGTGGACAGCAGGATGACCATGAACCAGCAATGTGTCCTTGTGGCCAAGAAGGCCAATGGCGTCCTGGGGTGTATTAGAAGGGGTGTGGTTAGCAGGTCAAGAGAGGTTCTCCTCCCCCTCTACTCTGCCCTGGTGAGGCCGCATCTGGAATATTGTGTGCAGTTCTGGGCCCCTCAGTTCAAGAAGGACAGGGAACTGCTAGAGAGAGTCCAGCGCAGAGCCACGAAGATGATTAAGGGAGTGGAACATCTCCCTTATGAGGAGAGGCTGAGGGAGCTGCGTCTCTTTAGCTTAGAGAAGAGGAGACTGAGGGGTGACCTCATTAATGTTTATAAATATGTAAAGGGCAAGTGTCATGAAGATGGAGCCAAGCTCTTCTCAGTGACATCTCTTGACAGGACAAGGGGCAATGGGTGCAAGTTGGAACACAGGAGGTTCCGCATAAATATGAGGAAAAACTTCTTTACGGTGAGGGTAACCGAACACTGGAACAGGCTGCCCAGAGAGGTTGAGGAGTCTCCTCTAGAGAGAGGAGACTCAAAACCTGCCTGGACGCGTTCCTGTGTGATATGGTCTAGGTAATCCTGCTCTGGCAGGGGGATTGGACTAGATGATCTTTCGAGGTCCCTTCCAATCCCTAACATTCTGTGATTCTGTGATTCTGTGATTCCGTGATTCTGTGAAAACTTGCACTGTTTTTCAGATTGTTATTAACATTCTAAAATAAGTAGTTTAAGACCGGTGTGTAATTCCATATCCGCACTGCATAGATTACTTGACCTATGTTACTCCAGTTCTGGAATCTGAGATACAGGCTCATGGAGATACTTACCTGTTTGGCAGCCAGAGGAGGAGAGCTGGTGTCTCCCAGGGCATGAGGTGCCAGGCATTGGGTCAAGGGAGGCTGTAGCCTTCTGCTGTTCCTGGGGAATCTGCCCTCCTGTTAGATGTTCTTTGTGGATGGATCCACACTCAGCAGCACCTGCCCTGTTTCAGTACAAAGCTGCCTGTCCTTGGGCCTCAGCTGTAACTGGCTGGTAGATCGTGTCTGAAATAATCTATGTGCTGGTCCTGAAAAAAAGTATGCAACAGGAATTGCTTTTGCCTGGTGTGCGAATAGGCAGATGTGTGCTCTCATAAAAAGAGTGATTTCTTCCTGCTAGGATAGGAAGTAATGGTGCGTGGTACTTCAGATTAATTTCTAGGATTGAACAAAGCTGATAGAGAAGCTTGAAATCAACAAGAGATTGGATTTCCCTACTTCTAGTTTCTTTAAAACAGACAAACAACAAAAACAATTCTGACAATTATATCCTTACACAATGTGAGGCACCAGGAGTCAGTACTTCCTGGAAAGAAGATGCAGACTGTTCCATTAAACATAAGAAGACCTCAGATTGAATCTGCTCAGACTTTTTTTTAGGAAAAGAATCCTGTTGGTAGAATAGAGCAGAAAAGAACATAGATGCTTCTATGAGGAAAGTAGATATCATTTGCATAGTTTTATGCAGTTCTCTCTTTCTGATGGGGATCAATGTATAGCATAGACAGGAAGAGGAAACCTGTCTCACTGAGATAGGAATTTGATAAAAATAACCTTCTAGGTACTTCACTAATTCATTGCTGCAATAGCTGTAAATTGTCACTGCTAATTACTGTGGTTGCAGTTCTAAATTTCTTTTCCAGACTACTTACTACAGATACTAGTATTTACTACAAACATTAGTTGTGCTTCTTTCTCCTTTTTTTTTGCTTCAATGTGAAGTCAATAGTTTTCTCTCAGATCTGAAAAAGAAACAAAACTCCACATTTTAAATGACTTTTTAATGATTCCTTTTCTCAGAATCTATACTGGAGGAGGGGAGTGCAGTACGATATGCTCATATCACATACCACTTTTGTCAAAAACATTTCTTGGAAAGGTGTAATGCATTATTAACTGTAAGACTTTACAAACAAGATTGTTTTTGAAGGTGGTCTTTCTGTGTCAGTTTTTCTAGATGTGATAGAAATACTTTTACAAGAATTTTTTCAATGGTATAAGTTTATACAATTTTTCCACTGTAACAGGTTTGACTTACTGCTTCTATCTGTAAATTTAGTCGAACTCAGGTCTATTCCATATCTTAAAATCTGTGGGTAAGATCTTGTCTTTCTTTCTTGAGTGTTGTTGACTGGTCTTTTTTCCCCCATAGCAAAAAAAGGTGGCAGGGTATTTTTAACTTTTCATACAGTTCTCCTCCTCCCTTAGCATTTTGTTTGAACTCATTACCTTCTGTAGGACACAGTAGAGTTTTACACTCCCACATGAAGTGCCCATAAACAGTCACTTATGCCCATAAGCAGTCACTTGCTTGTATGAATTGTCTCTGAGAATTCCCCAGCAAGCCAAGATCAGCTTCCAGTTCTGTTCTGAAATCCAGACATAGGAGCGTCTGCTACGCATTTCACTTTTGTGCCTCCAGTTCCTTGTGATAACACGATAATAACTCACCCATGTAATAAATCCGAAGCCTTGCATTACTTTTAGAAATCTATTTTAAATTATGTTACTCTATGAAAAAAAATTGCTAAGGAGTAAATTAAATCCTTGAAAAAATAAGAAACATTTTATGGACTTTTCCTGGAAAAATGGCCTGGTAAAAGGAGAATTTTTCAGAGGCAGTTCATGAAGGGGGAGGAACATAGTCATGGACCAGGAATGTACTGACCAAAAATAAAATGGAAAGACCACCCCAGCTTCAAAGAGCTTATAGTATGTAACAAGAAGTAACAACTGGAGACAATCAATTGGAAGAGCACAAGAAAATGAGAGATAGTGATATGGTACAGCAGAAGTATAAAATTTTCATGTTACAGAATCACAGAATCATAGAATAGTTTGGGTTGGAAGGGACCTTTAAAGGTCATCTAGTCCAACCCCCCTGCAATGAGAAGGGACATCTTCAACTAGATCAGGTTTCGAGAGCCCTGTCCAACCTGACCTTGAATGTTTCCAGGGATGGGGCATCTACCACCTCTCTGGGCAACATGTTCCAGTTTTTCACCACCCTCATCATAAAAAATTTCTTCCTTATATCTCTGAATCTACCCTCTTTTATTTTAAAACCATTAGTTCTTGTCCTATTGCATCAGACCCTACTAAAAAGTCTGTCCCCACCTTTCTTATAAGTCCCTTGTTCATTAAATATGACTCTAAAAGAAGGATTTTTCAGATGGATTTAAAGGACAATAAAACCTGATTTTATAGACTATTCCAATGAAAATAAGAGGTAACAGAAAATGAAATTTTTAGAAGGAGAAGCCAAAATTTTAATTTTAAATAGGACAATAGAGAGGTACTTGGGGAGGTCTGGGAATGAAAATAAGTAGTGTATGTTTGATACAATGGAGAAGACATAACCAATAGAGAAATGGGCAAAAAAGGAAGCCAGGATGAACTTCTTTAAGCAGCATTCTGAAGGTGGATGGTCGAAAATTATTCTATTCTTAAACCTGAAAGGTGTTTCAAGGAGATGGCAAGTCACCATTTTATCAAAGACTAAAGCTGAAAACAGTATACAGAAAATCTGCAAGTATTAACGTAACCTTGATTTGTGGATTATGAGATTTGTCAAAATTTGATGATGCCAAAGTAAGTATTGAAGTGTGAAGTGCGGTGAGGGATGGCAAACAGGTTGGGAGAAAGAAGGAAAGCTGAAGTGCTAGTTATATATATTAGAAAGGCAAGCTGAGAATTTAAGATATGCTTTTGGAATATGGAATTAAAGCAGTACATTGATTGCAAAAAAACACGGAGTTAAATCTACATCTACAATTGAAGTTAACTTAAGAAGGTATAGAGAATCAAGAGTTGTGACTGAATGCTAGAAAACACATAGGAATTTGAAGAAGAAAAAGTCCTCTAAAGGACACAATAAGTAACGAGAGACTAAAAAGCTAGGAGGAGACACAGGAAAGGGCTCAGACTTGGAAGGCAGTGTAACACAGAGGAGAATAACTCATGGAGAATAATACGGTTCACTGTCAAAGATAGTTGATAGGGAGAACAAGCAGGGTGGATAGAGTACAATTCTTGAGATTTGGTTAGGAAATGACCATTTGAAAATCTGGTGACGGGGTTTAAGCTGAGAGCAAGATGTGATAACTGAGAAATGGATGAGTGCAGGCATGAAGGAGGTGTGAATGCTACAGGGTCAGGAGGACACATAGAGGAGAGGTGGGACAATGTCCCTCCTCCTGCACCTACCTTCCAGAGCAACAATTGGCAGAATGTGGATGGCTCAGGGGCACGGGGAACATCAAGGGACTAGCTCTACAGTCGCTTTAAACAGCTCTTTCTCTCACACCACTGCCAAATATTTTCACAGCTGAGAGCACAGAAGAGATGATACCCTCTGCTGGCTGCCAGGCAGTGAGAGGTGCAAATTGTCAAACTGTTGAACTTTGCAGAGGGTGGTCTAGACATTGACAGAGATAACCTCTCCAGAGCTCTTTAAAAAGGTGCAGAGGTAGTCTGTTCTGAGAAAAAAGCCAAAGGGAAGAGCAGACAGTCAAGGATTTGGAGGAGGAAATTACAGCCAAGTCAAGAGTAGATAATAGGTATCTGCTTATCGTGATGTATTTCTAGTGCACTGCTCAGAGCTCCTGGGGTTTCACTCTGTCATCCGCAGAGCATTTTGCCATCTGCACAGCAAATGGTGTGAAAAGATGTTTAATTCAAAGTGGCAATCATATAGAACAGTGAATAAACGATGGACTCAGCAAGAGGGAATAGTTGGTTAAAAATAATATTTTTTTTATACTTCCAAAAAGTTTTAAGACAGTTGATTAATGTTAAATTCTCCTTGAAATTTTACTTGGTTCTGACCTCTGTAAATCATTTGTAATCTCTCTCAAAACAGCTTCATCGTCTGATATTAGTGTTGAGAGGTTTCCTTTGATTTTTATTCATTTATAGCTCCCAAAATAAGAAAGTAAATGGAATTGTAAGTCTCTTCATCCACATGTAACCCTGTATACATCTGATTCTTTCTGTAAATTTATTTTGCCATTTAGTGTTGAAAGTTAAAGAAGTATTAAATTCTGTCAAAAGGATATAATAAATGAAGACAGTATGTGTTTGTCTATACAGCATATTTAATCATTGGGGTACAATAGGCATCACTGGATACATCTTGCTGTATTTGCCACAGATTACTAAATGGTATCATTCAGGATTAAACCTGATATTAAAAAACCCTCATATTTGCTGTTTAGGAATTAAAATCTGAAAATATTCTCCTGTCTCTTGTGTAAAATTAAGCTATATAACTTTACGTATTTATAGCCTGATATTTAACATGCTTTATCTACTGCAATGAAAATTTTAATGATGCATTAATATGTATATTTTTCTTCATATTTTTCACATTCTTTTTCATTATGCTTCCTCTTCATTATATCTTCATCTTTTTGGCATCATTCTACTATTTTAAACTAATTATTCTTAGAACTAACTAAACTTATTGTTAGCAGCTGCATTATTTACACACCTCACCTGACTTTTATTTAATATCCTGATTCTTAGGAACACTAATAAGCTTCATTGTGTTAATTAGAATTCCACCATAGCTTTATACTGCAACCAAACAGAAATTTAACAACAACAAAAAAAGTAATTCCTGAAGAAATTCTGACATATAAAAATGTCCACTGACTATGAATAGGGAAAAATAAGTTTTTGAAACTTTTTCCAGAATCCAGTTAGCAAAGAGTTGATTTGAAAATCTCATGATTATTGTGCCAAAAAAAATAATTTGAATTGAAAAGCTTGAACAGAACAGAAGCAAAATTAAATATTCTGGTTTTTTTAAGTTTGCTGCTGAAAATGTTACAGAAAGAGAAACACTGAAATACTTTTTGAGACATAACATTTTTTGGCAAAAAAAAACAGAAGCCCACTCTGTTGACAGAAAGCTACACATCATCTTTAAAAAATAGGCCTTTATTAGATGACTAAACATGCATTTAGGATCTTGAATTCAGACTCCTACTCTTTAAAATTTTGTTTTCCTTGTCACCAGCACCATTGAGCAGCTTCTTATAAGACTCAAATGCCTGGTGTTCTGTTAGCTGGGTTTATGCAGGACATGCTGCATATTCAATGTGATGCAGCAGGCCTGTCCTGGTTTGGACTAGAACAGACTTTTCAGTTAAGTTTCTTTCTTCTTCTTCTAAGTGACTACTTTCTGAAGTTGACCACAAGCGCTTGTTGCCATGGAAACTAGGGTCCTTGTTGGGTCTCCTTGTTCCACAAAGGAAAGGACCATAAAAGTCTTACACCTGTGGAGAGGAGTGGAAAGGACAGGTGACCCAAACCTGGCCAATGGGGTATTCCACCCCACCCACATGATACTCAGTTTAAACCTGGGGGACCATGAGGGTCCCACTCTCTTTCCCTATGGCTGGCATCCTGGGAGGGCTCTGCCATGCTCCTGCCTTTGCTCCTGAACCCGGTTCCTGCCTGCTGCTGCATCTGGGTTGGGACTGCCCAGTGGTGATGTGATTATCATAGGGGGGAGCTCAGTAGCGGTTTTGTATATAGTCCATTATTTATTGTACTCTTTCTTTTCATTGTTATTGTTTATTAGAACTGTTTTAACTTCCCAGCTTGTAAGTCTCTCTCCCTTTTCTCTTTTCCTTTTCCCCTCTGGGGAAGGAGAAGCTTAACAGAGAGTGTCTGTTGTCCACTTAACTTCCCGCCCAGCCCTAAATGGTGACAAAGACTTATTTTTTCATTTTATGGGAAAAGATGCAATAATTTTTCTTTATTTTCATACGGAGCCATAGACTGGCCACGAAAGTAATATTATCAGGACAAGTAGAGTATCATCGTCAAAAATTTTCCTTGGGGGCACTACTGATGGGTTGCTGAAGATTTCTCACTTCATACTCATTGTTGCCACCTATCCATGGTCTCAACAGAAAACTCATACTTTTGGTTCTCACATTGCCAACTTGTGGCTCCTCTGATTTACATCTCAAAATCTAGAGGGTCTGATACCACTGTTAAAAAGAGTACTGTGTAAATATTTCTATTCTATGCCACATGCAGTGGAGTACGTTGTTCCAAGTGACTTGGATAACTTGCATCTAGAGCACAATGACTTTTGCAGGAAGTGGCCCCTGCCTGAGACAAGGGTAAGCTTACCAATCACATATTTCCTTTGCATTATTTTTGTGGGGAAACAACAACAACAACAACAACCCTTTACCTTTTTTGTTCAAGAAACACTCATTACTCTGATGAAACATTTGGTTCCTGGCAATAAATGGTCTTAAATCTGAGACTAGGTCACCTGATGATCTCTATACATAAAAAATGCTTGAGGCACACTTCAGCATTGTACAGAACAACTTATGTTTTGCTCAGTGTATTTACTTGATCTTGCAGGGGCATTTGAATGTATGAGACCATTTGCTGCTTCTTGCTGAGATTGCCTTGCAAATCATACACTTTGTTTTGAGAGGTTTTGTAGGCCATTTGTGGGTGGAAGTGAAGTGTCAATAAATAGTCCAGCTACACATCTGACGTATGGTAGGCCAAATTGACTGAAAGTCTTAGACTGACGTAAAGAGATATAAAGTACATGAACATACTGCTGGTAGGTGTTGCGTTTAAGGTGTGTTGCAGGAGGGCTAATTTGGCAGAAGCTGAACCCCCTTGTGTTCCAGCCTGTCCTCAGATATCAGAGGGGCTGGGGGTGGCTGAGTTGAGCCTCTGAGTGATGCCCAACTTGACACCTTGGATTTTGGCTGAAATAGGCCAAAATCAGCACTATCAGTCTGGCTGTGTTCAACAGCTAATATGTTGAACTAACACAGGTCCAGATGCACTCGTAGTGCAGGGCCCAGTCATGGTCGATGAACTAACACAGTTCCAGATTATGCCATAAATCTGGGAGTGTCCACCGAAATAAAAGCCTCATGACCAGGTCCACAGTAAAGGTAATTTATTTGAGCAACAGATACAGATTCTTTTAGATTGCTGGTGATGAACACACTGTCTGCAAAGCATGGTTAGGTACCTATGAACTTATGTTGTAAGATGACTATATAGTGCTACTAATATGATTACAAATACAAGCTTGATTTCTAAGTTTCCCAGGGAAGCACCTGGTATAACCAAGTTTACGAGTCTTACCCAAAGGCGTCCCTGTGGGTGGGGAAGAGAGGTTCAGCCTGTCGACTGACCCCAGAAGTCCGTAGTGATGTCTCCCTGACTTCTAAGTGATGGTATCTTCCCTTCCTTGCCTCTTTCTTAATGTTTTTTTTACACTATTTTTCTATGTTTAGGTGGAGCTTGAGTGACTCTAGTCATACATAACTTTATTTTTGATTGGTGTAAAATTTTCTCACTTCAATTTAAAGGTATAGTCTAAGAAAAATTCAGAGAGCATGCTCAGGGGGTAGAGGGAGGTGGGTAGCTTTTGGGATAGAGGTGTGTTTTGGTATTATAATGAGATTATAGTGAGAAAAGTTCATCCACAGGACACGATTTTGCCATAATCGCTGTCTCAGTGACCAGTATTCTGGGTGAAACAGGGTATAATTTCTTGCTGGACAACGGTTATGTGATTTGTCGGCTACAAGGTACCATGGAGTTCTCGTACCTGCTTTCTTAACAGAGCCTGGCCATGGTTATCTCCATACCATTCCACCCTCCATTGTCTCAGAGTTAACATACCAAGCTCCCTTGGTGTGCAAAACATCTAAGAATGCAGGTCAGGTTGCCTGAGGAACTGTTACGGTACATGCCAACCACGTCTCACCCTAGGTGCTTTCTTAGTTCTGTAAAATGTGGATATAAATTTACTGTCAAGAAGTGTGCCTCAAATAGTTTCAATAAGTAACCCCCCAACAGTTAATTCCACAGTAGGTCTTGAAAATAAATGAGATTATTAAAACTAGCAGTACTGGCAAACAAGAACATCACAACTAATTTAGCCAATTGTGTGCAATCCTATTTCTGCTAGCAGTCAGCCTAAATGAAAAGATGAACGGAACTGTGGAAAAATTCCAGACCACAGCCTCAGCCCAGCCATCTAGGTTCACAAATTCAAATTAGGAATGTGACTCCAGCTGTCCTGAGCCCTGAGCCCTTTGACTTGTTCATAGTGGAATCTGACTCTGGGCCTGAAAGACTTCAACAACATGCGCTTGTACTTTCAATCAGTAACTAGGCTGTAAGTCGTGTAAGGTAGATGCTTGCTTTCTACTTGGCCTCCATTTTAAGAATGGCTACAGATAACTGATGCTGCTTCTTTTTTTTTGTTACCTACTTTAACTTATCTTAAACGGGTCCAATTTTATAGAGGAAATTAGAGGTTTCAAATCTTCTACAAACCACATACTCTTTAGGGAAACGGGTGCTAAGGACTGAGAATTCCTCAGTATTCTTGAAAGCATCTTGCTAAGTGGAACAGGGTTTTTTTCAGCAATGAAATGGAGATGCTATGTTTTCTAGTTGATTGGAAGTATTTGTTTTCTCCAAACAAAAAATGCAAGGACTTTTAATGTGTTTTCACTTCTTTTCAAGGCGTGCTATAAATCCACTTCATATAATGCTATGAAGTTTCATTTTTTTTTAAATATTTTTTCTTTATACTTGGTAAAAAAATTTAGTGGGTAAAACCAACTGATTTATCCCATATGTCTACAGATATCAAGCAGAATACGTATGTGTCTTGAAAAAGCCTATCTGATATTTTTATGAAACATGTAGCCTATCTTTTCAAGATAGTTTTTCAGGAATGTACCTTTGTTGAACAAAATGAAATAACCATTTCGGGATGTATGCAGGCATGAAGGATTATGTGGTAGTCTTAAAACATGACTTCAGAGCAAGACATGAAATTATCCTCATCAGGAAATAGAACAATCTTAATCTAGCAGACCCAGAATGGCATCTTCACTTTTCATAAATCTGCGGACTTTTCTGTTTTCTGCCTTTGGATCTACTTTTCCCTGGACTGTCAGATGACTGCCTTATAGTTGTAGCGTTAGAATGAGGTGATGAATAACCTTCCATATTGTGGCACAGTAGGATACGTTAATTGCAGCAGTGCAACCAACTGTATAGAGTCCAGGGTAAAAGAGATCAATGTCTTAGACAGAAGGGTCCCAGTCATAAAATGCAGCAAGGGGGTCATATGCTTTTTCACTTGAATAAGACTTAGCTGGACTTCTAGGCATATGTGAAAATATTTTCTGTGTTCAAACATTTATTCCCAATCAAGTGCTGTTCGACATCATTCTTCCAATGCACAATACCTGCAGAACTGCATATCTTGTGGTTCACTGTCAGTCATCCAGTGTAGCAACAGCTGTTTAGGTAGGACTTTTTGTCCATGCAGTTAGAGCAGTTCGTAGACTAAAAGAATCCTTTTTGTTCTTTTATGGGTCTTTTGGTTCAATTTGGTTTTCTTTTGAGGGGGGTCAGTTGTTTGGGTTTTGGTTATTTTAAATACCAACTGGATAGACTTCTGTGTGCTGGATTTTTTTTTCCTTGTTATTTACATTATCTAACAAACACTTGATCAGCTTTCAACAGGAGGGTAACACCTGCTCTGTGCCTTCAGGATCTTAGAAATCATAGTGGATTTCTAGTAGGCTCTTGAAAATAAGCAGCGTGCATGAACGGGCTCACAGCTTAAGAAGGAATAGATGTACGCTCCAAGCTGTTTTTACAGATCTCTGACACCAGTCATGCTATGTAAATATCTAGGCCTGGTCATGGTCGTGGTGCAGTTGACAAGCTGGAATGAAGGGATGCCATCCAGAAGGACGTTAACAGTCTTGAGAAGCGGGCCCATGCGAACCGCATAAGCTCAACAAGGCCAAGTACAAGGTCCTGCACGTGGGTCGGGGCAATCGCAAGCACAAATACAGGCTGGGCAGAGAATGGATTGAGAGCAGCCCTGAGGAGAAGGACTTGGGGGTGATGGTTGATGAGAAGCTCAACATGAGCCTGCAATGTGTACTTGCAGCCCAGAAAGCCAACCGTATCCTGGGCTGCTTCAAAAGAAATGTGGCCAGCAGATCAAGGGAGGTGATTCTCCCCCTCTACTCTGCTCTTGTGAGACCCCACTTGGAGTACTGCATTCAGCTCTGGGGCCCCCAATATAAGAAGGACATGGAGCTCTTGGAGTGAGTCCAGAGGAGGGCCATGAAGATGATCAGAGGGCTGGAGCACCGCTCCTACAAAGACAGGCTGAGAGAGTTGGGGCTGTTCAGCTGGAGAAGAGAAGGCTATGGGGAGACCTTATAGTAGCCTTCCAGTACTTAAAGGGTGCCTACAGGAAAGCTGGTGAGGGACTTTTTACAAGGGCACGTCATGATAGGACGAGGGGTAATGGTTTTAGACTGAAAGAGGGTTTAGATTAGATACTAGAAATTCTTTACTGTGTGGGTGGTGAGACTCTGAAAGAGGTTGCCCAGAGAAGTCGTGGATGTCTACTTCCTGACAGTGTTTAAGGCCAGGCTGGATGGGGCTTTGAGCAACCTGGTCTAGTGGAAAGGTGTCCCTGCCCATGGCAGAGGGGCTTGGATCTTTAAGGTCCCTTCCAACCCAAACCATTGTATGATTCTATGATTCTATGGAAGTAGAACAATGGATCTATACTTTTTGCATGATCAGGGCCTAATCTATACTATAGCTTAATATATATTTTTCAAGCAGTCCACAATTATTTGCCTCACCTTTATCTTTGACTACTTTTGTGGTATGCAACTTGTCATCTAAGCCGTATGGTATTGCTGCTGTTCACTGACTGGATGACAACCTTTGTAAACAAGAGAAACAATGTCAAAGAGATTTCTAGATAGTTGTATGAACACTTTCCTCCTGTAATCTCATAAATTGCAGATATTGGCAGCATTTTTTTGAGTTTTGCTTCAGATATACAATCTTAATAACTAACTAGGAGAGCACATAGAAATATTTGCCAAAACCAAGTTTAGAAGATTCAAATAATATTATTTACTGTTATCTGGGCAAACAAATCCTTGTTTTTAATAATAAAATATTGTTTTGACACAAAAAAGAAGTTCTAAAAAAAATCTGAATGTATAACTTCTGTTTTGTCTGCATGTCACAACTGAAAATACAGTGATAAAAAAGATAGATAAACTTCTGATTAATAATTTTGGTCAGTTACACCTTCAGTATCAACATCTTATAAGAAAGGATTTTCCTAATAAGAGCACTAAAGGACATTTTAGATAAGCTATTACAGAGTTAGCTAATTTGGTATATCTACTTTTTTTTTTCATTAAAGTGTTCAGTAAATACAAATTCTTTTTTCCCTCTCTTTAAAATATTGTATATTTTTTGCACTGTGTGGAGTTGAGAGTGCTTTTTAAAAGACTGAGACAACATTTTAAAAGTAAGATAAATGTAAACTCACTGTTCAGCTGAGCAAGTTGTATCACATCTACTCAGAATTATCTTTTCTCTGACAAGTACTATTATTCCAGACTTTTACTTTCTTTTTTTTAGTGGAAAGTACTTCTCTGGCTGTCACTCTTGATTCCTCATGTAAGCTCAGGAAACCAAAAATGTAATAACAAGTTTCTGTATTGTTACTGTCTTTTTTGTCCCTATCATGCTATAGAATTCTCTTTCGTGCTTTGACATTTTTATATTTATGGCTGATGTGTTCACTATCATGCTTAACCCTACTGTTCTCTTCTGTTCTGCAAAATGTTGCCATTTTACACACATCTTTTCTGAGCTTACTTCTAATAATCTGATAGTTAATTTGAGCCTCATGGGATATGTCTGTAGGCTCCCCCATTCTCTTAACCAAAACCTGCCTATATTTTCTGTATTAAGCTGAAATGAGATTTAAGGGGTAAGAGATTTACATTTTGCAGTGTTGATGCTTATGTCTAGTAAAGCAGGCAATGAAGCTGTAGTACATTTTCAGACTCTACTAAAATTAGAATTACCCTTCTCTTCAAAAGATTAAAAGTTGCTAACTATAACTACAGGGAATAAATAAAGTTTTCCAGCCAAGAAATAAAAGTACAGTTGTGCAAAAGGAAGAGAGAGTCCCTTTGCTCTACTCTTGCCCCAAGAAAACACATTGTGCAGGTGTATATTTAGAACAAAGGACGGATGTCATATGGTGGGTCCCTCAGGCTGCCTGACAACCAGCAAACTGTTAAAGAAGGGGTAACAGCTGCTTCCAGTAAAACTTCAATGAAGATGGAAGCAGATTAAATCCAAATTTGCTGCCCAGATCTCGGAGGAACAGTCTGGAAAAAAAGGCATCCTGTGCCTGAGGTAGTGGCTTAATACCATCAAATGAGAGAGCTCCAATACTGTATCAAAGACAAAACACAAGATAGTTGAGAGACACTTGAAATTGGAACTGCACAAACTTCTCACACTTGATGCAGTAGGCCATTCTGAGAAGTGTTATACCAGACACTTAGCTGCCTGGAAGGTGGGTACATCAACAAAAATGTCAACAGACCATAGCTAGAACATTGTGACAAACACAGAAAATCACAATACTAATATCAATCTGCTGCACAAGGTAACTAGCTACATTTAATTTTATGTTTAAAATATATCTAGATATGTAAAGAAAGTGAGACTCTTTAAAGGCATGAATTTTTTCCATTATTGGGTTGAGTGAAATCCTATTCCTCTTTATACCAATATCAAGAAAACACAGCAGAGACTGTATTTCAGTGCTGTTTGCTGGAGTAACCCAGCTAAGGATCACATTAGCCCCATTAACCAATCATGCTATTGTACATGTTTTGTTTTTACTGTTGATATTGAACTTTGTACTGAAGACAAAGTTCTAAGAAGCTGCAAGAAATGCAAAGATATGATCCCCCTTTTTTTTTTTTTTTACATGAATTGTAGCCTTTGTTGGTATAGGAACTAGAGTTTGGAGGGGGTATTGTTTTGATTACGTACTGCTTAGGAAGCATATTTGGAAACATCAATATACATGACTTAGTGTATGGGAAGAAGAGAAATAATTTTGCTGGAGATATAAATTAGGAAATCCAAAGCATTCAGCTATCTTAAAACCTAAGCATGCCTAAGGATCATTTTTTTCTGTTCTTCTCTGTTGACGTTAAATCAGGCTCCTTGTACTGAGATTTGCTAGACAGAGTTATCTGTCAGGAAGATGGCAGGTAGATGGAAATGGACCAAGAGAGTATGGGCAGATACCTAAGCTTTATCCACAAGTTTTGCAGCCTAGTGTTGTCTACGTATAACGTGAGAAAGCCATACCGCAGCTGAAATCATTCTGTTGTGGGGATTATTCATTCTGTTCATTAATCTATTAATGATTAATCATTCATTAATCATTCTGTTCTGCTCTTACTTGCAGTTTTCCTGGCAAAAGAGAGCTTGCCAGCTTATAGCACATTTTGCAGGGAGATAGCAAAACTACTGAGGGAGAAATTCCTTCTGCTAGTGTACACACTTTCTGTGCTCTGAGTCTGGCATAGTTATACCAATATAACTCTAGAGAAAAACATGGAAGCTTCTCACATTAGTCTGTATTTATAGCTCTGGGTTAGAGAGAGATTGAAAAGGCCATTAACACCTGTATGTAAAATGTACTGTTCCATGTAATTTCTGCCTCTAAAATCATGAGAAACACTTACCGTGAGGACTCAGTTTGGTGGAGTTCATGAATGCAATTTCATGTAAGACTTTCCACTCTCTGATTTCATATTTCTAGTTGTTAAAACACAGACCTGTCAAATTCAAACAATGTGTATTTTACATAACATTTGCATTTGGGACAAGATTGAGGATTGCCACCTACTTACTTTAGTGATTTTCTGACCTTGAGTAACAGGAGCACAAATTGCCATCAGTGACCATGAGATGTAAGAGTTGCTTTAAGCTGTATTGTTCAAAACAATCAGCTTTTTCATCCCTTCTGTAATATTCATGCAGGAGAAGGAAAAAGTAAAAGGGGTTTAATGTAACAGGGGTGTATCTGGTATTAATGACAGAGTTAGTAGGTAGGTAGCCCTGATAGTAGCCTGCAAGTTGTGAAAACATTTGTTGAAGTATTTGTAAAAGGAGCCAAACAAATACTGTAAGGTTGAAATTGTGTTGGAATTTCAAAATGAAGCTAAAGTTTTTAGAGATCAAGACAATCATGTTACATTTAGTTTTATTTATGTCCTGAGATCAAGAGTAAAAATCTGAAAATAAAGTGTTGGAAAACTCTGATCTTATATTTTTGACCTATTCTAAACCAGGAAATATTGAAATTACAGTAACATTAAAAAATCTGTTTTGAAAATTGCATAGCCAGATTACAGAGGCTCAGCTAAACTTTAAAAAATAAAGCAAAGCTTTAGATGCTGCTTCAGACTACCAGTGCAAAAATTATTGATAACGAAAAGCGACATGACTTTGAATTTTGTCAGGACTTATGTGATGGTAGTTCGGGGGTTCAGGTCCAGCACTACATGACTTCTTTTCCCTATTATCCCTGTCCTTAGAGCAGTGTTGGAATGTTTCCTGTTTCTGTGTACATTTTCAAGCTTCGGAGGCTTTTCCAGTCCTTCAGGAGAGTGATCCATTTTGCAGGGTTTAGAGATTTACTATGCAGAAGTGAAAATACTAAAAATCCTGATAAGGAGGGTCTTGATTTAGGAAATGGGAGACTCAGACTTAGCTATTTCCCCATAAGTACTGTAGCCACCTGGTGATTTATTATTATGGACCAGGCTTATTCAGCTGTTTTGCTATCTCTTTAAAATAATCAAGTATTCACCATTGTTAATTTATATTTTTTTTCCCATCCCAAGTGACTTTTGTAGTCACTGAAGTATAAAGTCAGATGCTCTGATCATTTAGCTATAAGTAAGGACTGAGAAAGAAACAGATTAGAAAGCCAAGTAGTTCTATCCTAGTCCCAAAGAATATACATTATTTTGATATATATTCCTGAAGTATCTTCATGGAGACTTTTGACTCCTATAGAACTGGTGTCTTCTGATGAGGCAAGAAAAAACAATCTTTTGAAAACTAAAACTCCAAATAGAGCTTTTTTTTGGACCTTTTCAATTTTAGTGATCTAGTTGTCTCCAGTCCTGCATCTCTAACTCTGTACTGAAACTTGCTAGCACTTTTTATGCTCTGGACCAGAAATTAATCAGGTTTCTTTTTACTTTTCTCAAAAGTCCCACAGGGAACATTCATACAGGATTGATCTGTCATTTCAGTTTACTCACTCTTTACAGAAAGAAAGAATAAAATAAAAGCCCTGTTCATGCACATTCCTGCTACAGAGTGTCTTCTTGGAAAGGGCAAGTTGTATATTTAGACTGCTCATGATTTTAGAAGATCAAGGCTAAGCTGATTTTTTGAGTAGTTCTGATTACACTATATTGTGTTAAATTGTTTTGTCTAACTGTGTAATCAAATACAGCATAAACTGTCTGTTGCTAGCAGCTTGCAAGTACCACACACAACAAAAACAGTAACTAATAAAATATGCAGGTACAAATTCAGGAGAAATAATTGTAAAATACAAAAGTGTTAAATGTTATTTCAGCCCAAATCTTACAAAATACCCATTAAAATTCGGTGCTTTACAGATGAAATAGCACCGTATCTTTTAAAGTAGCAGCCTACATCATAGCAAAGAACAATAGAGAAATTTTTGCTAAATCTGGCAATTTATGCAATGTGTGCACAGCCAGGTATGTAAAGGGTAATTTTCTCACAATGGATATGATAGATAATATTACAGAAAGCAGGCTGATGCACTTTATTCTTGTATGTAAAGTCTCTTACATAAAGGAGCTTTTCTTTTTTATATGTAGGAGAACAAATACTTTGGTATGCAAAGTTCAGCTCCAAAGCTGTCATAGATTTTACGTGCTCTAAGAACAATGCAATGAACCAGTCTGACCTTCTGACATTGTTCAACCTCAAGAGCTGTATCTCCTAATACCTGCACCAAAACAAATAACCTGTAGTATTAGAACATATGCTTGAGAGAGACATCCGACCTCGATTTTAAAGTTCAGGTAGTATTTGCTACTTATTTATTAAATGTTGTTTACCTCTGTATTGCTATAGTGCTCAAATAATCTTCAGGCAACAACTATGATCCTGGATTCTCTAGCACTTGTTCTTACATTCTTTCCCCAAAAAGCCACCCAGGTCAACTGTCCTTCCTAAGAGGAAGACAATCTTCAAAAGTAAAATCTTCCTTTTCAGATGGAACTTTTCTATGTATGGCAATGATTTCTAGCTGTAGTGTGAAACCTAAGCCTTTTTGAAATTAATGTCCATACTGCCATTGGCTTGATAGCCCAGGAGTGTATTCCTGAAAAAGACTATAGAAGTTTATGCGAGGACACTCTTTCTCTTCACTGATGTAGTTCTACTTCCTTCAAGATTCTTAGTAAGCTGAGATTTGGAAAAGCAGAGGGATATTGTTAAGGAGAACTAATCTTAATGCTCACTTGGCTAGTCTGGCCCATCTTCTTTAAAGATGTACATCTCAGAGAATTCATATAACACAATGCATTTTCATTTCAGATGTAAATAATTAAGAAAAGTGCTCTATTATGATAAGCTTGAAAATCTTACCTGCTCCTATAAGACATTAATTAACTATGTATATCACTGTCAAAGATCTATGATGCTACTATTGCCATAAAGTCCCAACAGGTCTGTAATTCAGCAATGAAGGCTTAATCTCTTAAGTATAGGCTTAATCTCTTAAGTATATGCTTAAATGCATTCTTATCAATACAAGAATTAAAAGTGTTTTTAAGTCCTATTGACTTTATAGCCTATAACATTCACTTTTGAATGATAAACACAAAATAGAAATTAGTTTTAGGAACTCTAAATATCTAGTGTCATTTCTGATGTAATTTCTAATTTCTGCTTCTCAAATAATTTTCAACCTTACAAAGAATGAGCAAAAACTATAGGTTATAGCTCCTGTCTGAGTACTTAAATGTTCCATAATATCTGGATATTTCGTAATTAATTTTCACCATTTCTGAAATGATACTTGCCAAAGTTTTCTTCTGTGACAGCAATGTGAACACAAATGAGTGTCCATCTCAACAGCCTGTTTGTAGCTTCCCTCACCACTCCACAGCTACACTTGCTACCCAGGTATCTTATCCCTACAGGACATATATTTACTCAGATTCAGACTGCCTGATTGAGCACCTGGTGTCTCTGAAGTTACCTATCCCTTCTTCCTTTTCCTTGAGGATCGACAGTTTGAGCATGGCCACAGAAACTGGCCTTCTTTTCACCTCCTACAACCCTTTTGCTGGGTGCTCAATGAGTTCACTCCACTCTGCTCTACAGAAGCATATGCTTCACTCAGGTGAACCTAAAGGTCAGTAAGGTGAAGGAAGGATGTTCAGTCCTACAGGTCAGTGGTAGTGCAAGTTACTTAAGGTGTGAGACATGGGAAAGGGACAGTTATATCTTGGCTTTGCTGTAGTAGAGTAATTCTACAAATTTTCATTACTTTATTTCTTTTTAGACAAGTTGAGCTGAATTGGAATGAGGAACTGTAGACGAGTGAAGAAGACGTACTTTTCTCATATTGTTTCACTTAAATATATACAGAATGGCAGACTATTTTCTTAAGAGTTAATTGAATGGGAAGAGGTGCAGAAAAAGACCTTAAATAATGTAGTGTAGTAAGAAGGTGTTTAGTTTATTTTTAGGATAGCCTAAAACAGCAGATGATCAGCAACCGTATTGCTTACTCTGGATTACATTTTGCTTATTTTCTGTAAGGAAAAAATCAACTAGACTTTCCTGAATTAGACAGATATGGTGGGTTGAGCTTGACTGGTTGACAGATGCCCACCCAGACACTCTCTCACTCCCCTTCCTCAACAAGACATGAGAAGAAAATAAGATGGAAAAGCTCGTGGGTCAAGATAAAGACAGGGGGATCCCTTGCCAGTTACTATCATGGACAAAACAGTCTCAGCTTGACAAATATTAATTTAATTTATTGCCAACTAAAATAGAGTAGGACTGTGAGAAACAAAGACAAAAACTAAACCACCTTCCCCCCCGCTTCCTTTTCCCAGCCTGAACTTCACTCCTTCATTCCTGACTCCTCTACTTCCTGTCCCCCAAGTGGTGCAGGGGGATGGGGAATGGGGGGCTGCCGTCAGCCTATAACAGCTCCTCTCTGCTGCTCCTTCCCCCTCACACCTCTCCCTGCTCCAGCCTGAGGCCTTCCCAGGGGCTGCAGGGAAACACCCGCCCCACCGGGGTCTCTCCCGGGGCCGCAGGGGCATCTCTGCCGGGGCGCCCGGAGCCCCCCCTCCCCTCCTCCTGCTCTCCCCTCGGGGCTCGCAGGGCTGTTTCTCACCCCGTTCCCCTCAGCCCTGGCTACCGGGCAGCGTTTTGCCCTTTCTGACACAGGCTTTCCCCGAGGCGCCCGCCCGGGGCTGAGGGGCTCAGCTGTGCCCTGCGCTGGGGCCGCTGGAGACATACTAAAATACTGTTCTCGTGTTAAAGTTAACTACCTGTAGCTTTGCTGATGCATTCTTCTCTTGACACCGGAGTCTTATGTAGCCAGAGTTTAAAAAAAACAAGCAGCATGTCCCTAAGTTTAGTAATTTAGAGAACAAAACAGGCTAAAAAAAGGAAAGAAAAAACCTCCCGCATTTACTGTTTCTGATGAAATAAGTATTATTCATCAGAGTCCTCTTTAAGTTGAATTGTCTATAAAATGGTGGGTCTTTCTTTGTACTGTAGCTTTTAACCTTTGCCTTTTACTGATGGTCATGCACAGGGCGAGCTATTTCAGGATCTGTTTGTTCTCTAGGCTTCAGTAGATATTGTTTTATTAAAATAAATTGGAGCTGGAAGAGAATTACTGGCTTTGCTATTGACTAAGCAATTTCACTAAGATTGACTAAGACTATTGACAAAGATTTCACTGTCAAATGTTGTCAGTATTCAGAGGACACTTCTTCGTCAGAGAGAAGAACAAGTCCAATATTCATATGTGGGAAACTGACTGTTTCTTAGCGGAAAGTGCACTTATAATCCTGTTTTCTCTCTGGCAGATAGGCAACAAATTGAATGAAGGGGACCTGAGTTCTACTTTTGGTTCAGACACCAACACTGTTTGAAGAAGATTCTACAGTTCTGTTTTTCTGTCTCTCCTTTGCCATATCCATTTGGATGGTGACTTTTTCTTACTCTGTATTTGAGCAATACCTCACAGACAGTTCCAACTGACTTCTAGCTTCTACTGTAATAATAAACAGAAAGAATAAACAAAATGTATATACAAACAGTATTTCAAATATCTAGACTTATATTTTGAATACTAATTCAGGATGCAGCTTCACGAGAGATTACGTAAGCCTAAATATCAGTGTACCCTTTGCTCTGGCACATTTGCTTATCTTGGCTTTCTGATGTGTCAGATCACTTGCAAAGTCAGCAGAAAACTAACCCAAGAAAGAAACAGAATAGTTTCCTGCAAGCTCAGTAAGTTGAATTGATTCATTGGAAGGCCAAATGAATACTGGAGATGCTACAAAAGAAGAGAGAGGGAAGTGGAGAACTATTGTAGCCCAATTTAAATCAGTTTATGCTGCTCTAGAATTATTTCTGATTCACCAAGAAAAGTAAACAGTTTGGAATGCTTAATGGAAAATACGTCAGCCACGTTAACATATCTTTTGTAATTATTTTTTAATATATAAATATTTAATAAGTAATATTTTCTGGAATTAAATTTTTGTGGAATCTGGGCTTCAGATTAATGAAGAATAAGCTGGTTGAGCATTTGCTAGGTTTTTAATCTCAGCAACCTAGAAAAATATAATTTTTGCATGGTTCTCCCTAACCTCTAGTTTCTGATCACAGAGAGTTGGCTGAAAGATTTTTCCCCTATATCATGTAAAGAAAGAAAAACCAGAAAATTATTTCTTCGTATCACTTACTTTTAGTGGATACCTACTTCTACAAAGACAACAGCAGCAAAAAGACTAAGAAAAATGTGGATTCGCTATTCAGTGGGATGGGGAACCTAGTGACACAGGACACAGAAAAGGGCAAGGCATTCTTGCCTTTTTGATTTTCTTTTTTTTTAATCTGGTAAAGTCTGCCCTTATATGACAGCTCCTTGAGACTGCTAGCAGAGTCTTTGGGAGTGAAACAGTAACCACAGTATACAGTTAGGGAGCACCTGAGCCATCTAGACATACAGAAGTCAATGGACTGAGATGGTATGCATCCGTGGGGTACTGAGGGAGATGACCAATGTCACTGCAAGTCCTTTACCATATTTGAAAGGTCATACCAATCAGGGAACTTGCTGGTAATTGGAAAAAGACAAACACTGCAGTCACTTCAAGAAAAACAAGAGGGAGGAACCAGGGAACTGCAGACTAGCAACATCATCCTGGTCCTTGAGGATGTTATGGAGCAAATCTGATGGAAGCCATTTCCAAATTCATGAATGACAAGAAAGTGATCAGTAACAGCTATCAGGAATCTACCAAGGGCAAATAGTCTCTTGGTAAATCATGATGAGAGGGCCAGCTATGTGAACAAGGAGAGAGCAGAGTTTATTTTCCTGGACTTTAGCAAGGCTCCTGATCCCATCTACCGTGGTGTCATAATAGGCAAATCAGTGAGATATGGACTGGATAAGAGGACTATAAAGTGAATGGAAATTTCGAAGGACCTCTGGCAGCTGGTCTCTTACTGATATTCCTCAGGGACTGATCCTAGCACCAAAACTGTTGAATGACTTTATTAATTACATAGAATATGAAATGAAATGCACCCTCAGAAAGTTCACAGTAAATATTGAATTGTGAGTCATAGTTAATATGCTGGAGGTCAGGGCTGCTAGTGTGATCTAGACAAGCTGGGAAAGATGGGCTGACAGGGACTTCATGGTATCGAACAAAGGAAAATACAATTTCATACACCTAGGTTAGAATAATCCTAAACAAGGTAGGGGCTGACTGATTAGAAAACAACTTTGCAGAGGAGAACTGAAGGGACATGGTGAAAGCTGGAACACAGGAGGTTCTACATGGGTGCAAGCGGGAACACAGGAGGTTCTACATAAATATGAGGAAAAACTTCTTTACGGTGAGGGTGACCGAACACTGGAATAGGCTGCCCAGAGAGGTTGTGGAGTCTCCTTCTCTGGAGACATTCAAAACCCGCCTGGACGCGTTCCTGTGTGATATGATCTAGGTAATCCTGCTCCGGCAGGGGGATTGGACTAGATGATCTTTCGAGGTCCCTTCCAATCCCTAACATTCTGTGATTCTGTGATTCTGTGATTCTGTGAAGAGCAAATTGAAGGGGAGTCAGCAATGTACCTTGCAGAAAAGATGGCTAACAGCATCCTGGGCTTCAATAGCAAGAGTGTAGCAAGCAGGCCATGGGGAGGTGATCCTTCCCCTCTACTCCGCATTTGTGCAACTGCGTCTGGAGTATCACAGCCCTGCTTTGAGCAGGGGTTTGAACTAGATGACCTCAGGGGGTCTCCTCCAACCTTAAGTGTTCTGTGATTCTGAAAACATGATTTCATACACATAATACCTAATTATTAAGACCAATGATAAGTTACACTATGTTTTCAGGTTCCTAGATGATATGTCCTTTCTGGATGCTCAAAGATTTGGAGAATTAGATTCCCAATTAATGAGAGTACTACAATCCAGATAGTAAAAATCAGTGCAGAAGTGCAGCGGTATTGGCATTATCGATCACATCTTTCCAGTGTGTGTATTCATGTAGCACTAACCAGATTCTCCAAGTCCTGTCATAAGTGACTACATTTAAAATATGGAATGGATTCAATAAACAGTATTTCAGTTCTGGTTGTTTGCAATCCTGCCAAGCAATTGGAATGGACACTCGAGGACATTACATACTCTTTCACTCTTTAAACTTGGGTGGGAGTAGAGTTTTTCTTTGTCCTTCCATAGATAAGGAATCCTTCCCTGTTTTTTATGTCCAGTGATGGTTTGTCAAGTATGTATCTATCATTAATTTACAGCTTGTACTGCTGCAGTCTTGTAGAGATCTGTTATTCTCAAATACTGATTGTAAAATTAGGAGTCGAATTTTTCATATTAGTGTACCAGAGAATTATAATTTATTACCTTTCTGTATAGCTTTTTGAGACACTACAAACCTCTTGGTAATATAGTGACTGTAATGAGAATGCATTGTTTTACACATTCTGTAAAACATGATTTTGTATAAAAAGTTGTATATCAAAAGCATAAAGTGTAATTATTATTATTTTTCTTTAGATTAAAATGTACCAGTGTAAGTTCTGCATAGTTCCTACAATAGGAGTGTGTTGCATAAAGATTTAGTACTGGTGCTCTTCACTGAATAGAACTGTGTAGAATACAGTACACATAAAAATGAAAAATCTCATTTTTGTTGCAAAAAACTGAATCTGCAGAGAATTATTAAAAAGTGTAGTCACAACATAATGACATAAAAACTTCCATGCTGACTTCTGTGACACAAGATGTATGTTACAATTGTGCTACATTAATAAAAGATTAGCTAAATATGCCAATTATCTCTTCAGTGTAAAATTTCCCCTCATTCAGTATCACTAGGAAGTTGGGAACTATTTTAACATTTTGTTCCATTTTAATCAACTTTATACATGACAAAAATTTACATTAAAAAAAAACGAATTTGATTAAAAATAACACCTTTGTCTTTTTAATTTCCACCATATTATTTTTGCTTCAGATGTTATCAGAATAATTATTAAAAGTTCTGGTCAAATTCTGTCATGAGCAATTCCATTGTTTTCGCTGGAACTGCTTTTAAGGAACTTGATCCAATGCCTATAGAAAGCGAACAGGATTTTTTTCTTCTGGTTTTAATAAAGGCTAGAATAATTCCGTAATTCTGTGTTTGTGTTCATATATACAACATATTCAGTCGAAACAGAGTGAGTTGGGTTTTTTTTGATCAAGAGAATGTATTCCAAATAGAAATGGTCAGTTGTTTTTATTTATTTATTTTAATGTGTTTACTTTTATGCTGTTAGCAATGACACCAGGAACAGTTCATATATCTAGCCTGATCTAATCTAGTTGGTATAAAATATTGATTTTAGTGAGGGAGGACAGTAACAATCCCAATCTGATGAGACTTGTCTTGATCTGAGGGCACATTTTTGGATCAAATCCCAGGGAAAGAATGTCAAATGCTTCTACAGAAGCTTAAAAACTGCTACAATCAGAGCTCCTTGGAAAGTATTAAGAAAGAAGGAAAAAAGAGCAAAGAGATTCTATTAAACATATTAATGCATTTCTATGTTCTTTTTAACTAGAAATGTGTTCCTGCCTTGTTAAATTAGCAGAGGTTATCCCTGTTGTAACCATCTCTATCTGCTATATAAATATACATTTGTTACTTAAAAATGTGACAGTTTAAATTTCTGTTATTTGTTGCTGAGCTCTTCATTGACATTTTAAAGCTAGGGAATAACGTTAGAATTGTTATAATCTTCAAAAATATTCTTTCAGTGCATTGGGGGCAGCCATTTCCTATTAATTTCTGCTTATCCACATTACGTGAATTGCATATACAGAACTGTGCAAAAGGGATTTCAATACCCTGTTTCAATTAATTTCTAATGATAATTGGGAATCAAACCCCTTTGTATGGCTTTGATAACCCAACAAAAATATTTTAAGGACTCCTATAAATGTTGAGGAAAGAACTCTACTTCAAGCATTTGCGTTGACATTAAGACAACTACCTATGCTCTTTGAGTTAAACATATAACCATCTTTTTCAACATTTGCATCCAATTTGGTGTTTAATTCAGAATCTCTGAATGAAGTAGGAATCTTTCAAAAGCTTCAGTGGAAGTTAGTGGTCAACTGGGAAAATGGGAAAGTTGTGTCTTGATAGATGAGATCTTTACACTTTCTATTCCCTAGCTGGATCCACACTCCATTTTGAGGAAAGAGGGTAACAGTGAAAGAGAGACAGCCCTGTACCATCCATCTTTTCTTCTTTTCTGCCAACCCCAGCTCAACAAACAGTACTCCTTGTATTCCCAACGTTAAGTTGCATACAATATTAACAGGAGAGGAAAGCAACTAAGGGTAAGAAACTGATAATTTAAGGTCAGAAAGAAAGTATTGTTGCAGTAAAATTATGTAGGAAGGTTTTTCCAAATGGTAATTGCTATAACACAAAGGATCTAATAATGATGTGACTGTAGGCAGGGCCGGTGACAAGAAGACAGAGGGAGCTGTTAAAGGAATGATGAGACAATATATCTCTAAACTATCCTGCATGTTTTTCCTGATTTTAGAAAAAAGAATATTTTCTAGATTTGCATACTTAATCTTAACATGCTTTGGAAAATATTATTGTATTCAACTGATGACCCAGAAGGAAATAACTTTCAGTTCCCATGCAGAAATGGTGACCTTTTTCCCCCCCATTTATTAAAAATGGTTTCTTTCTGGTTCATAAATAATGCTGAAACAAACTTACTTTTAGGATTTCATATGCTAATGCCTTTACTCTCTTTTATTTCCTTATTTAAACCAAAGATCTGAGGTGCTGTGCATGCAAAGCCCTGAAATAAAAATTGAATGGTGTGTTAAAGAGAAAAAAGTTTTAAAGCACATTATGCAGTGATGCCACGTTATTAATGTGCTTAGATATTTTAAATTGCATACTATATGTTAGATTGGGATTGTTATATAAAACTGGCTCCTTGACTTAGCTAGCTATTTCCAAAGTTCCTAAGGTAGAATTTGTTTTTCCGGATAAATTCCTGCTCATCACGATTTTTACTGTCCAAACACATGTATGCACAAATAAGCACACAGACACATATGCCTTTCTGCAATGGGAGGAGTTTCTTCATATCTGAAAAACAGCTGGAAATCTTCTGTAGGACTAAGGTAGGATTATAGTTCCATTTTAATGTTTATACTCAAAGACAAAAGCTATCACCCATGCAGCAGGGGAGATAAGATGGCTGACAGCACTAAGCTGCCTTCACTAAGCAATGCTGATGGCTGCCTTTTTGGCAGCCTGGGGCAGTATGCATGATTAAAGAGAGAAACTTAAGCTAAACCAGACACTTTAAAAACAAATACACTTTGGAATAATGTTAACTCTACTTAGCACCTAGGATTTCACTGTATGTATCTTAATAGTCTTAAGCAGCTCCCTTTGTAAGCAATTCATCCAGGAGTTAATGTGTCAAGTTTAATATGCATCAAGAAATGCTCATTTGTAACTAAAAGGTTCATAATGCAGAGGAGCTTTTCATCTTGGACATGTAATCAGCAGCCTTCAAGCAGAACACACCAGAATATACATCCTATGCTTGAGCTCTAGGACTGCCACAAGAAAAGGCTGGCATGAATTTTCTTGCTGTTATTTCCCTTCTCAGCTTCCTGGATTCCAAAGAAATCTGGATATGTTGTACAGATGCTGAAAATGTGCAGTAAATCAAAAACTATTCTCACTAGAAATTGTATATGCAAAATTTAAAACGTATCTTAGCTAGCTTAGTAGACAGAAAACTTCTGATGAGCCAGCAATGCTTTTCCTGTTCTCTGTCTTTGCATATAGTAAGCCTGGCCCCACAGTGAACTTATTAGAAATGTTTGCCTATTTAAGGTCACTGAAAGATGAAGAACTGATTAGGGGTAATTGGGCATGCTTTGGCTATCAGGTGAATGACTTTTCATTAGCTGAATGTGTAACCTTCTTCATGCAAAAAGGAAATAGGTATGTCCAGGTCAGAGCTTCAGTATTAAATATAATATTTTAAGAAAAAGTACATAGATTTAACACCTTCATAAAGTATTTAGAGTTGAGTCACAGGCATACTGTAAAAAAACCCAGGTCTATGTATGGACTGTGTAGATAGAAAGTGAAATACTATGTCCTCTCTTTCTATGTACTTCAGACTTAAGAGTAAGAGAGTTAATATCAACATTTCATTTAAACACATAATTAGAAAAAGATCTACTAGTAAATATCAGGTAATTGTCACCTTTGTAACAGCTAGGCAAATTTTGTATAGCTCTTTTCATTAGTAAACACCAAAGCCCAGTTTGTGGATGAGAATACAGTGGAGAAATTATCTACACAAGCCACCTTGCAGAAGTAACTTGGATTAGACCTTATGTCAGAATAATTGCAGTCCAGTGGACTGCATTCTCCTTGCAATGCCTTGATGTATAATATTCTCATATAACTTTCTAGATGGAGTTTAGCAGATAGTGTAGTCTACACTTTATAAAACTGCTAGACTTGAAAGGGAAGTTTTAATAGGCAAGCTATCAGGCAACCAGCTGCATGAGGAAGGCTGAAGAACAAAAGTCATGAAGTCCTAGAAGTGGGAATATTCAAGTCTTCTTCGTTTATCTTGAAACTACTTTGAGAATTACTTTAATTTAATGTTTGTTAAAATATGAGATAGCCTTGACACTTTTTACAAAAAAAGAGAAACTCTGTATTTTATATTTTTGTCTTTAAATACATTGAAGAATGATGACATACTGTCTTTGGTAGCTGGTCTTCTCTAAGAACATCTATTCTGACTTTTCTTTCTTCTAGAGAGATCCATGATTTTTCAAGTCCAAACAGGTTATCTAAATCAAAATGTTGTCATAAGAGCACTATGTGAACTTTTTGTATCTGATGTTTACAGACATAAAACCCAGTCTCTGCAGAAGCAGCTTATTGTCTTTTTGCACACAAATTTATATAATATATTGAATGACAAAGCTCCTTAATGATATCCTAAACAAATGCAACCGGTTAACAGATTATCTCCTAACACTTTCCTTATAGAATCAGACTGGTTTTTTTTTTTAAACAGATAATGTCTATTTATTTAAGACAAAGCTTTTTAAAGGAACATACTGATGCAAATAAAGAATCGTTTGGTCCAAGTGTGAACATTTGTCTGAGAAAGTGCAATAGCAGTTTCGGTCAGTTTGGAGCAGTTTGGATCTTCTGAAATCTAAGTTTAAATCCTTAATCTGATTTGTTTACTTGAAGTAGAACAGTCACAATAACAGAGCAGATGACCCTCAAATAGTCATTTTTTAAGCACTTAGAACATTGTCCTTGCTTGGGGGAAAGTGGCAAAGCAGGGTTTTGAATGTTTAACACTTTTGCAGTGATCAGTAATTTTTCTGAAATATTTGTAATGGTTTTAGTTGTAGAATTAATATTTTTGTTCTTCTCGGAAAATTGTGGATGATAGGGAAACAGATTTTTGCTCAGCTCTAATTCTACAGAATTATCTAATTAAGAAAATATAAACTTTTGATTCTTGAAAAAGCCTGTGGGATTTCATTATTTATTGGTATTACAGCAACATCCAACTAAATACACATAACAATAAAGAGGTTCTGTTTCAGACAACGCAAAATCTAAAGGAACAATGGTATTCCCTTAACATCAAGTGTTATAATCAATCCATACTTTGTATTTGAGGAAAAAAAAAAAAAAGTATAGAATTTACGTGCCCTTTCTAACATCATGCATCAAACTTGTGGCACAGCTAGGGACCATTTCTAGATTTTTAGTACACTACCATTCTTCTGACAGAATTTGCTCAGGGATTCTGTGTTTGTTGTGGAATTCTGCCAGATAGCTGAAAAAAAAAGAACAGAAATTATCTGACAGAAAGCCTTAATCTGTAGGTATGACTAGAATCTCTTCCTGCCGTCACTAATGGAATACTCCTATCGACTGTGGTAGGGCTAGAATTTAATGCAAATTTTTAAACATGCCATTTCCATAGAAAGCTTGGAAAACTGTAAGATTCATCAAGTATGCAATTTATTCTATATATGCAAAATAGAATGTTAAAGCTAAGGGCTTGATCTTGATCCTTTGGACATATTCAAGTACTATTTTCCTTTACCTGCACGAATCCTTTTCAAAATCTCTGGTAACTGAAAATGTCTATCAAATTTATTTTCAGAGGCATACATAGGATATGTGTATCTTGCCTATCTGGACACCCTGGAAAATATGGCGTTGTGTTAATCTGCAAAGGCTCTTGATTCCCCCCACCCAGGAACTTGGAACCTGAAAACTCTGATTCCATTACCATGAGAAAAAAAAAAAAAAAAAGTGATCAGCAATCCCTGATCAAGACAATGTATAGGTATACATTTGTGGGACCAAGTAAGCTATGGTCACCTCTGTTTTGAAGTTAAGCAATAGCTGCAGCAGCCAAAGCTGTACACAAGTGTGGGAATAAAAACAACTGGATGAGAATAAATTAGGAATTGGTAATAGGTAATATGTGGAAAGAGAATGGAGCAGATAGGAAAATTTAAAAAGAAATATTGAAATCAGATAGGTCAGTGATTCTTGGCTTTTGGGGAGAAAACAATTAAACACCATTATTCAGAAAGCAACCAAACCAATGGCATTTTTATCTTTCCTTTTCTAGACCACAGACCAGTGTTTGACAACTGCTGACAGAAAGGATCAATAGAAGGAAAAAGAGGGGTAAAAGAGATAATCTCCTGTGCTGAAAAATGCTATACCAAAATATAAATATATGTGAGAAACTAATAAAAAGGATAGTAACATAATTATTTTATTTTCAGGACATTATAACCTATGTGGAGTACCAAGGTAACCAACAGGTTAGACATAGATATGTGGGTGAATTAAGCACTGTTTTTCCCACTGACTACCAGCAGACAGACACCCTGGAGCTGACAGGTCCTCATTCAGGCCCTCACATGGAGGAAAGCAAATGTCACTCCAGTCTTCAAAAAGGGCAAGAAGAAGGACACGGGTAACTATAGACCGGTCAGCCTCACCTCCATCCCCGGAAAGGTGATGGAACAACTTGTTCTTGGTGCTGTCTCTAGGCACATCAAGGATAGGGGGATCATTAGGGGCACTCAGCATGGCTTCACCAAGGGGAAGTCATGCTTAACCAACTTGATAGCCTTTTATGAGGACATAACCCAGTGGATAGATGATGGTAAAGCTGTGGATGTGGTCTATCTTGATTTCAGTAAAGCGTTTGACACGGTCTCCCACAGCATCCTCGCAGCTAAACTGAGGAAGTGTGGTCTGGATGATCGGGTAGTGAGGTGGATTGTGAACTGGCTGAAGGAAAGAAGCCAGAGAGTGGTGGTCAATGGGACAGAGTCCAGTTGGAGGCCTGTGTCTAGCGGAGTCCCTCAAGGGTCGGTACTGGGACCAGTTCTATTCAATATATTCATTAATGACTTGGATGAGGGAATAGAGTGCACTGTCAGCAAGTTCGCTGACGACACAAAACTGGGAGGAGTGGCTGACACATGGGAAGGCTGCGCAGCCATTCAGAGAGACATAGACAGGCGGGGAGAAATTTAATGAAATTTAACAAGGGCAAGTGTAGAGTCCTGCATCTGGGCAAGAACAACCCCATGTATGAGTACAAGTTGGGGACAGACCTGTTGGAGAGCAGCGTAGGGGAAAGGGACCTGGGGGTCCTAGTGGACAACAGGATGACCATGAGCCAGCAGTGTGCCCTTGTGGCCAAGAAGGCCAATGGCATCCTGGGGTGTATTAGAAGGGGTGTGGTTAGCAGGTCAAGAGAGGTTCTCCTCCCCCTCTACTCTGCCCTGGTGAGGCCGCATCTGTAATATTGTGTGCAGTTCTGGGCCCCTCAGTTCAAGAAGGACAGGGAACTGCTAGAGAGAGTCCAGCGCAGAGCCACGAAGATGATTAAGGGAGTGGAACATCTCCCTTATGAGGAGAGGCTGAGGGAGCTGGGTCTCTTTAGCTTGGAGAAGAGGAGACTGAGGGGTGACCTCATTAATGTTTATAAATATGTAAAGGGCAAGTGTCATGAGGATGGAGCCAGGCTCTTCTCAGTGACATCCCTTGACAGGACAAGGGGCAATGGGTGCAAGTTGGAACACAGGAGGTTCCACATAAATATGAGGAAAAACTTCTTTACAGTGAGGGTAACCGAACACTGGAACAGGCTGCCCAGAGAGGTTGTGGAGTCTCCTTCTCTGGAGACATTCAAAACCCTCCTGGGCATGTTCCTGTGTGATATGATCTAGGTAATCCTGCTCTGGCAGGGGGATTGGACTAGATGATCTTTCGAGGTCCCTTCCAATCCCTAACATTCTGTGATTCTGTGATTCTGTGACTACCAACCAGGCAGAGCAAGGTAATGAGAAAAATTGATGTGAAGTCTTCTGCATCATGTAGCTATTAAACATATTTATGGTTGACTTCAGTGGAGAGAAGAACTAATGTGATCTAGGCATAAAGACTAATCAAGATGGGAGCATGCATGTAGTGAACATCACAGATTCATAGATTCATAGAATTGTTTTGGTTGGAAAAGACCCTTAAGATCATCAAGTCCAACTGTTAACCTAACACTGCCAAGTCCACCACTAAACCATGTCCCTAAGCACCACATCTACATGTCTTCTAAATGCCTCCAGGGGTGGTGACTCAACCACTTCCCTGGGCAGCCTGTTCCAATGTTTGATAACTCTTTCGGTGAAGAAATTTTTCCTAATATCTGATCTAAACCTCCCCTGGCACAACTTGAGTCTGTTTCCTCTTGTCCTATTGTTTGTTATGTGGGAGAAGAGACTGACACCCACCTTGCTACAACCTCCTTTCAGGTAGTTGCAGAGAATGATAAGTTCTCCCCTCAGCCTCCTTTTCTCCAGGCTAAACACCCCCAGTTCTCTCAGCTACTCCTCATAAGTTTTGTGCTCTAGACCCTTCACCAGCTTCATTGCCCTTCTTTGGATTCTCTCCAGCACCTTGATGTCTGTCTTGTAGTGAGGGACCCAAAACAGAACACAGTATTGAAGGTGAGGCCTCACCAGTGCTGAGTACAGTGGGATGATCACTTCCCTAGTCCTGCTGGCCACATTATTTCTGATACAAGCCAGGATGCTGTTGGCCTTCTTGGCCACCTGGGCACTACGCTGGCTTATATTCAGCTGGCTACCAACCAACACCCCCAGGTCCTTTTCTGCCAGGCAGCTTTCCAGCCACTCTTTCCCAAGCCTATAGTATTGTATTGGGTTGTTGTGACCCAGGTGCAGGACTCAACACTTAGCCTTGTTGAACTCATACAATTGGCCTTGGCCCATCAATCCAGCCTGTCCAGACCCCTCTGCAGAGCCTTCCTACCCTCAAGCAGATCAACACTCCCACCCAACTTGGTGTTGTCTGCAAACTTACCAAGGGTGCACTCGATCCCCTTGTCCAGATCATTGATAAAGATATTAAAGAGAAGTGGCCCTAATACTGAGACCTGGGGAACTCTAAATGTTGCTACTTTTGATGCCTGAACTCATAAAGACTGTAGTAACACCAACTCAAATGTATAATTAAGCTTTGCCAAAGTTTCACTCCGTGGAAGTATGCAACTTGTGTTATTTTTCCATTATGACAGACTTTTCTAGTTGAGGGGTATTTGAACAGCATATTTTAAATCATACACTCATGTAATACAATACATCGTACAATGAAATCAGACAATTCAATATGATCTCCTGCATAATTTAAATCATAAAATGTCACACTATATTCCTCATAAAACCCAGAGCTTTTGTTGACTTACTGCTTATCTTTCAGAAGGGTATCCAGCTAGATCTTCTGTTAAGCTATCCCCAAGCCATATCAGTTTTTTACTGGAAGTACATTCTGAAGGTGCATTAGGTCCAAATTTCTATGTACGTATGTATGTGGCTAGTCATCTTAAAATTTCTTCTTGTAATCATAGCCCCATGTTGTTAAATATGAAAGGTTAGCACAGTATGAGTGGGAAGTTCAAGTGTTTGTGTTGATGAACTTTTCTTGAGTCCCTGAGAGACTTTCTGGTAAGAAGATGAAACTCCTCAAAGGCTTGGTGTCACAGTCACATGATTTAGTGTAATAAGGGCTGGATTACCTAAATTCAGATCTCTACAACCCATCTCAACTGAGAGCTCAATCCTTGGTCAACTGATATGTGTTGCAGACATGAGGAGGAAGCAAAAAGAAAAGTATTCTTATTCACATTTCTCTCAAATTTCAGGAAGGTTAAAAAAAAAGCATCCAAATGCTAACAGCTCTGAATCCTTTTTTTCTAGCCAACTGTCACTATATTAGAATAAAATGTATTAAGAGCATGAATTAGTATGTAAATGTATGTGTCCCTATAGAGTTATGTATGTATTAGTAACTATAACTGAAACTACTCGACCTGCAAAGTTTCTAGAATAATGACTGTGTCATGCCTGCTGTTTGAGACATAAATTAACAATCAAGCAACAGCTGATAAAGAATTTTCTTTCTAAGGTTTTTGTAAAGGGTCATCAAGATACTGCCTTTGAGATGACTCACACTCATTCTTTGTACTAAACATACTCCAGTCTGCTGCATTAAACATACTGTATCAGCACAATGGCTAGAGAGAGTCAGAACAAATGTGTCATTTTATATATTAAGGTCTGTTTACAGAAAAAAATGCTTCAAAATTTCAACTTTATTTCCTGTAGTTGAATCTAGATTCCATCATAAAAAATGAGGGTTTCATCATGTTTAACGCTTCAGAAGCAGGTAAGAAGACATGAAGTAAACTACATACATAAAAACCAACCAACCGTACTCTGGAAAGGCTGTCTGATTTAATAATAGATGTTATTAATATGAGTGGTCAAAAGCCTTACCACACTAGGACTTCTGATTCTCTGCAGTGTAAGAGCTTCCTTGCTGGATCAGACTGACAGTATGCCTGGACTGGCCTATTTAACTTCACCTTTAGCTGTTTTTGTCTCCTTTGTTATTGCACCTACCATTGCAGTATATAATAAGTCTACTAAGTGGGGGGGAAAAAAACATACAAACAAACTAAAATCAAGCAGAACTATAAAAACTCTGTTTGTTCCTAGTCTTTGAAATTAAATTTAAAATTTATTCAATAGGTGTTATTTTTCAAACTGAGAACAACAGACTGGAGCATCAGGTGACCTAAGGGTTTTTTTCCAGAGTTATTCTCAGGTTATATCAAGTTTTCATTTAAGAAGAAGACAGTGTCATCAACAAAACCTGCAGCATCTAAAATGAGATACAGTGGAAGTCTACCATACTTTTTGTGATTTTGTATCATTGTTTGAGGTCACTTAGAGCTCTCTTTTTCAGCTCAAATGTTAATGAAATACTTTTTTGGCTAATTTGTGTCAGTTTGAGACAACTCATTAAATGGAATCATTGTTTCAGTCATATTTCTTTGAAGAAGAAAGAAATCATATGAAAAGATTTTATTCTAAAAGTGTTCAGAGCAAGTGATTCTAGTCTTTCAGATTTTGGGATTTATTTATTTACTTATTTATTTATTGATGCAAACGCAGGGAACAAAAAAGGAATTTATCAGGCAATGTCTAATTTTTTTTTCAATTGCCTCTCTGTCAGTTTCTCTCCAATTACTGATCTGTCCAGTCATAGTTTCTCTCTCTGTCCAATTTCTGTGACAAAATGCTATAATATACTTCTTTTCCTTGGACTCTTTCTCTGCACTCTGAATTGTTTAAATTGCTGGAAAGCGTTTCTTGGCTGCAGCCCCTAACAGCAGTTAAAATTTTATAATCTTTACTTATACTTACAAATTGTGCCACGAAGGCAGCAAGTAAGAAAAGTGGTTTTAAATTCATCCTGTAAACTACATAGTGTTAATATTCCTGCAGAAGGACATAACGGTATTCCTTGTTTATTGTAATTACAATCCATTAGAAAATTTGGATTTTTCAAATCCATTTGTACATTGCTGTATTGAAGTATAAAATAACTCCTAAAACTTTTTTCATTTATTAATTTTGCTAGCTGAATTCACCTCAACATCAGAACAAGAGTTGTGGTGAACAGCTAATGTTTGATTAATTAATTTGGGTTTATTTGTTTTTCCTCCAGAGGCACTTAACAGTTTGATCATAGCAGTGGTATTAGGAACTGATAAATGACACAAACTATTTTCAAATAAAAATCTTCTCTTATAAAAGTATGTAAAAATATTTTGGCAATTACTTTTGTGTTGCAGTACAATGAGTAATTAGAATAAATTTTCAGTCATGTTAATTTATTTTGCAAGTGCTCTTTTTAGAAAGATGGGCAAAACACTAATACACATTGATACTGGTAAAACTGTGGGATTTATGTTGAAATCAGAATTTGGAAGGGGGAAGCTTGGGTTTTTTCCTACTCCATTACAGATTTCAGTCTTTCTTTAAATTGACTGTAAGACCTAATGATATTGACAGCTTTCCAAATTTTGGAACGACAATAACATCTATAATAAATTTGCACCAAAACTCTTCAGTGCCCCAGAAAGACCTGTCCAAGAAGATTGTGCTGGTTTTTTTTCCCAAAACTTAGCTTGCTGTATATTTTAAATAATAATAAAAAAAGAAGTTCATCGTCTTAACAATGTGAAACTCAAAGGAAATAAGGAAATTTAATATTGTAATTTAGTTTCATACAGTAGATTTTATTCCTTATTTGGTAGCATAAAAATAGATTGATAACTTGTAATTTCATTCTGGGTGAAAAATTGTCTGTGCTTGTGGAAGATTGTGGGTAGTGTCTGTGAGGGGGAATATTTCTGGCACATCATCTGTGCCTTCTTCTATCATTGAACATACTGGACTGTGTTCCCCAAAGCTGCTGCCTGATGAACTGCTTTCAGAGTTTTGAAAGATTCTCAAAGAAGCAATCAAAGAAATCGGATTTCAGTTCTGTTATCAAAAACACAAAACAAATCCAACTCAGGTGATTAATTTTGCATATTTAGATTGCTGATAGTGTTTACGTTACTTCACACTTCATGCTAATTTCTTATGCAATGTTGCCATGCTTTCTCAGACTGTTTTCTTTCCATACTTGCCTTAGCAATGTGTGAAATAGATCTAGTTATATCTCACATTTTGTCCACAAATATACTGTTGAAACTTAGCATTAGTAGACTGCTATAGACAGACTGAAATGAAGTACAAGAAGGTCCTGTGTACTGTGATATGCAGGAAGCTAGATAGAGATCACTTTTCTCTAAGCATTTTGAATCTATCAAATGCTTTAAACAAGTTTAAACTAATGGTTCTTTGTTGTTCATCCATTATGAGCAACTCTTTCATTTGCAATACACTCACAAAATGTTTTTCTTGTCTCCTATTATTGTCCTAGATTATGGCAAACCACTGCCATATGCAGAGTGGTGATCTTTGCATACCAGTAATACAATAGCCATACTTCATCTTTATCTCAATATTCACAGGTCTGGTTTCCAATCTTAGAAAGAACTGAACAGGTTATTATGTTGCCCAATGGCTTTTCATTTTAAGCCTGAAATGCAAGACACTTTTCACAACTGACGATCTAGTACATGTGAATTACTTAAGTGTTAGGAAAAGCTTTCAGTGTGGGTATGGTAACATGAAATCACTCATTTTCCCACTCATCCAGTGAGCTCCATACTGCCACAAAACAAAGAAAAAAAAAGAGAGATAATGTTTGTTGCCTTTATACCAATAGTTATTTTTTCTTTAGTCATTTGGATTTGGCGTACGTTCTGCCTGAAGTGGTTTGAAAGGCTGGGGAGTCTTCAGACAGCTAAAAGAAATCCTTCTGGAACTAATGCATGACTTTTTTGAAGTCAGTGATAGTTTTTCTAGTTGACTTCATTGATGCTAGATTGAATAGCTATAAGTGGTGGTTTGTCTGTTTTCTTACTAGAAATTGAAAATGTGAGTGACCACTTGGCCTCACTGAATTTCATCTACATTTTTTTACTTTAGTCAGTCTAGAATCTCACCCATTACGTTTGATATGCAATCAACCCCACCAGCTCTCTATGACCTGAAGTCAATGCAATCTAAGTTAAGAACAAAGATATTCAGGACTGTGTATATTTAAATATTGCCACATTTCTAAATGTGATCAGATGTTTCAGATAAAAGCTTATGGGCAATCACAGGACAGCAGGTAGGCAGCCACGTAAATGAAGCATAATTGGCTGACTACAGATATTAGTCAATAGCAAAATGTGTGATAAGGTGACCCTTTAAATTAACCTTCTTTAAAGACGTAATCATTCTAAGCAGCCAGGTACAAAGAAGCTTATTAGCAATAGGTAAGATGAAAATACAACCCATCAACCAGGTTTCATGATTACTAGATAAAAAAAGGTCAATTTCTAAATAGCCCATATAACCACTAAGGCCTTTTTCTTTAGCAGGAACAATTGCTTAATCAACAGCACACAGCTTCAAGAGCTAAATTCTGTTCTAGCAGAATGTGGCCATCTTGCTTGTTCAACAAAAGTTTGTACCAAAGGAGGAGATTACGGATAGCTTTCTGGTGTTCCTTTAACTTGTTTTAAAAAATTGTTCTAAAAAATGAGTTCTGTAGTTTCTGTTTACATGCTAGAAGAGCAATCCACTGCAGCCAAAATGAATGCACAGCAATATCTCAGAGCTTGAGGGAAAATAGACATTGCTAATTACCTAGTAAACCAGTCACTCCCTTTAAACAGATGCCATTCACTTTAGCAATCATTTAAAATAGCTCTCAAGTAAGAGCAAAATGCTGAGAATTGTTGTACAAGTGAAAACAGTCACAATAATGAGGCAACTATACAGTATACCTTGTGGGTTTTTTTACCCTGGTACCTCTGTAGGTGGCAAAGTTCTATCTGCTGCAGATAAGGACTATTCATTTAATTTTCATATATGCCATCTCCTTCACTCACTTGCTGTTAGGATGTAACACTGTATAAAACGTCACAGATATGCAATGAAAAGGCCTAAGTAGCAATCACGAAAAGTAGTCCCTTAATTTCTCTTATGCATTTGTAGTAGTCTGAAGGATACAAGGCAGTCTAATCCTAAAAGGTTTGGTAATATCTTAATTTATCAGATGGAATTAAGTGCACAAAGTTTTTTCATCTCGGAAAGCCTCTTCTGATTTTATTTTTAACTGAAGCACAAAGAAGGATGTCAAAGTACAAGAGTTGCTTACAGGTGATTAGTACAGGAAAAGCCTTCCTTTCCATTTCATTGGCTCTTTGGAAATCTTCAGTGTACTGAGCCTTGCCTTTCAAGCACATTTTTCACAAAATTTATTTCATTGTATAAGGAAGTAGCCTTCTGAAATAGGAATTAATTTCATTTTACCATAACCACAAAATACATTGCTTATCTTATATTAGGAGATCACTAGCACATCTGCCAGCTTCCACCAGAAAAAGAGCAAAGATTCAGGCTAGTCACTCTACTATAAGAATGAAGGTTCTTCTTTTCATATTAATCTCAGTTTTTTAAATCTCTGAGACAGAAGTTGACAGAGTTAAGATAACAAAGAGACTGCTTGGTCTTCCATCCATAGGGAAGAAAAAGAAAAAAAAGAAAAAAGGAAAAAGAAAAAGAAGAAAAGACAATTTGTCAGTCTTTACATGAAACATTGCTTTTTACTCATTGCTGGCCTCTAAACATGAAAGATCTCGTTGATGTCCCCAATTAAATGTAGGAGATCAAAGAAGCATTGATATATAACTTGCTGTCTGTCTAGCAGTATTTCAAGAGAGATCAAATGAAAATTAGAGAAAAATGTGCATAAGTTGCTAGAATGTAACTTCTTGTTTGTTTTTTGCTTTTTGAGAGAAAGAAGAGTGAAATTGCAGGTGATCTTTCCTGACTGTTTTCTGTTAACAAGCAATTACGTAGGCATCAGACAGAGCATTAAATGACACGAGGCAGAAACACAAGGAATGCAATTGTTTGGAAAGTGTTTGTGACAGAAATATCAGATGAATATTTGTCTCCACTAGCATCTGCAACAATATACTAGGTACTGTATATGATCTGTATGTCCTTATTCTTGAAAACTTTTACTTAGAACAGTGAAAAACTTCAATTTTCAGTTTATATTTTAGATCAAAATAAGAAAAAATCAATATGAAATATTTTTATTTTCCTATTTTTTCGTCCTGTCTTTTCCCTTTAGCCTCATATTGTCTGATTTTTCTAGAAAAGGCTGAGAAAAGAGACGAAGAAAGAAAAATTTGGAGAAAAAGGAGAAGAGTGGAGGTGAGGATTGCTCTTTTTAACAACACTGCCTCTCCAAATAAAAGTTGATTGGAATAATATATTTTTGCTATAAACGTGTGGGGTTTTGTGAAGACTTTCCATTGCAAAAACTTCAGCTGAATTTTTTTGAACTTTCTTTCTTCTTCCTTTGACTGTCCACATAAAAATGGGTTATCTGTAAAGATAATAATTTTGTTGATTTATTCCTTTCCTGATTCTTTCACAAGTTATGGTCAGAACTAGTAAGATTTAAGTCCAAGTGCCATTCCTCATCCCTCACTGAAGGCATGGAGATACCTGTGTGACCAATATTCAAAGCATTGTGATGCATGGTTTACTGGCCTAGAGTTCGGTTTCTGCTTTTTGGTGGAAGTCTGGATGCTAACTTTTAAGCCATCAGTTTCTCGTATCTTCATAGCTTCACTGCAGTTCTCCTTCTTTTAGACTGTTGTTAAAATAAACTCAATACATGGCACTAATGCAAGATTTAGCTGTAACTTCACCTATGGGATGAGCATATTACTCAGACTTTGTGTTCTTTACACTCATCAAATGGATGATGTGTGAGTTTGAAAGGCTCTTTGATGTCAGAGCTACTCTGTTATCCCCCTTGTGTAAGCTACTTTGAGATTTCCAGATGAAAAGTGCTATAAAAGTTCTAAATGGTATTGCTGTTATTATTTATTATATATTAAGCTGGAGTAAACTGCACATTACTTTTTTATGTTTATGCTTGGAAAGGGTAATGTATAGACAACTCATATTTAAAAATGTAGGTATTTGGAACTTTTGCTCTGAGCCCTACCATCTATTTCCATTATTAAAGCCAAGGGAGAGTTTTACATAGGCAGAGAGAGAATGAATATGGCAAATTCATTTCACTGTTGTGTATATTGAATCAGCGATGTATCTCAGTTCACTTTCTAGTTTTCATACTTATCCAGTTGAAATTGTCTATTTTTTTTAACTACCTTTGTGCCAGTCAGTAATGGTGAACACCGCTGGGCTGTGAGAAACTAAATACTTTCATATACTTTATTACACTGAGCTGTCTCTATAAACATCTCAAAATCTAAAATTGCAAATAATTACTTCTCATTAGCAATCACCTATAAACAGTTTATTGGTTCACCAATACTGAATCTATATAAATAATTGTTCATCTGTTTATGGGACCAGAGGAAATAACCTACATATTAATAAACACACCCTGGACTATGAAAAGCAAGTTGCATGCCAGCAAAAAATCAAATTTGAAGAGCTCTACTGTAATTTCTTGCTTTTGAGCAGAACTCCTAAAGAACTAAGTGAGAGGTTTAACTTAAACTTTGATGGTACAATGAAACCCATAGATATACAGCAATAGATTTCAGGCAGAGACGCTGTTTGCTGTTTTCATCTCCTCTGTCTTTTCTTAATTTGTCTGTCATGGCCACGTTTACCTCTAGTTTTAAATTCAATAACAAATCCTTCAAGGATAAGTGTAGAATATGTTAATGCCTTGTACAAAATGAGTCTTCATCTTCGATATGGCTTCTGGCCACTAAAATAATATTAATTGTAATATTAATTGCTGCAGTGTTAGCAGCCTGCTAGATAATTGCAATTACGTAGAAATCAAAGGCTGAAATTTTCTAAAATGATATGTTATCTCAGGTTCTACAAATTAACTCTAGTCACTAACAAGCATGACACACATTGCATATGGGAGTGGTACTCAAAGGAAGTCCAACATTTTCAAGAAATAATGTGTTGTAAGGTGTTTCTCACAAGGGAATCCAAATCACTAGCCACATACAGAAACCTGGCAGAAATTCTGGTTTCAAGGGCTTAAAATTCAGACAGGTACCGTATAAAAATAGATCAGAAAGTAACAAACAGTTAAGAGCCATATCTGAAAGAAAAATTCCTTGAGTTAGTCTCCTAAATTCAGAAGGAGGTATTTTCAAAACTTCAGAGCCTCAGCAGGCCTCCCAGAAGGCAAAAGGAATAGGCTCTTTTAGTTCACAGGTTTCAGCTTTTCTTTCTTTGATGACTGAAAAACAATGTTATGGGATCTTTGCTGATTGCAGAAAGAGTTACTCAAGTGCAATTTTTAAATGCCTTATATAATAGGACTATGAAATTGTTCCACACATGAATTGTTTAAAACATCTGCAATAAGTGCCTGAAATTATTTCATCTGCTACAATGCAGTTTTAACTACTTTTTTAAATTTAGAAAAATATATGCAATTAAGCTGCAATTACAGAAAAATGAAAGTGTCAGTGCAATTAAAATACATAAAATGTGTATATCTGTCCACAACTCCTTCTGATTTATTTGTCTGCTTCTATACTGTGAAGATTTTTGTCTACATAATTTTTCTTACATATATTTTAGGAAGCTTAGCTGGTGGAAAACATCTCCTGTATGTCAGAATCATTTAATATCTTTCCCAAAATAGTTAAATTAACACTTATTTTAAAATCAAATTAAACATAACATCAAGAAAAGCTATATTACTAGATCAGAATGTGGAAGTAGCAGTCCTGCTACCTAATGTTCAATTAAACCAAGAACAAACTCACTCAGCATTACTTTCAGTAGAAAGAAAAGGCACTCAAAATTCTGTCTCCATATGACTGAAAAGGGTTGAACTGTTTACTTAAGAAAGAGCACAAATAGGACTGAAAAAGGTACAAGTGAACAAATGAATGTAGTGCAGAGAAAAATTAAAACAGGCATGTCCCTTTACCTTTGCTTGCAATACTAGACATTCAGGGAAACTGAAATGCAACAGCTTTGTGACAGACTGATAGAAGGAAGTACATTCTCACACAAGTAGCTTTGGGAACTCACTGCCTCAAGGTATCGCTGAGGCCCAGAGCTTATCAGGTTTGAAAACAGGATTTAACATTTACACGGATAACAACAATGTACAAACGTATAATAGTAAGGATTAAGAGTTTGACCCTGCACCAATTGAATTGAATGGGTTTCCTGTGACTTCAACGGTGTGAGATCCAGACTAGAAAGGAGAGAATTCTGGAAAGGATAGAAAACCCACTTGCTTCAGAGTATAAAAAAGACTTTAACAATCAGAGATTAGGAAAATATTTTCCTTATAAGGAATCCCATAACTTCATGATGGAGGTTTTTCCTCTCTTGTATTAGTTTGGGAGTGAATTAATCTTTGTCTGTCTGTCTTTAGGGGTAAACCTAAAAGCTGTATCAAAACCCTCATCAATAAAATGTAATAGTCAGTCACAAGATTAATGGAGCCAGCTCAGTTAATATTTAAGTATAGTTAGAAATAGAAACCAGTATCTGCTGAGAAAAATTAAAATATGTGGGTTTTCTGAATGTATTTAAGAGAGTATTGTACATCAACTCAAATCCAGCTTAGAGTAATTAATTTCTGTAAGGAACTTTTCTGTATCTCGCAGGCAGCATACTATATACCACACATATTTCTGCAGTTGCTGTAGTAATTATTCTCATTTTGTAACTGAATAGCAGAATTATTACTGCGTGTTCAGGTGAAACCTGCACAGATGACCAGAGCATATTTTAAAGCTACTCTCAGCAGTCTCACCTGCCCTTTCATTGGAGAGTCAACTAATATTGGTGTGCCAATAAATAGATATGTCAATATAGATTTAACTTCAGAAAACTTTAAATTGTTTTTGGTTTTGTTTCCACTGTGCAATACTGAGTTAATGATACTCCCAAGTCTCTTCAAATCTAACCTATAAAAAAAAAATCATGAAATCATCTTCTTAAATAAAAATAAATTGGGTATTACTCTTTATGATGTTATGTTTTCTTGACAGCTTGGAGGTATGATGTTACAACACATGTATGTCCAAAATGTCCATGAACAAACAATTTCACATCAGAAATTATTCCTTCTGGACTCATCTGAAAATGAATTAGAAAATAATTCTCTGACAGTTACTACTCCTAGATAGTCAGAATTATGACATTAAGTACTGTATGAAAAAATATGCATTTCTGATGGAAAGAAAAAAAAAGAACTTAATGTTCTAAATGAAATTTTTATTGATCAAATGCATAACTGAATGTACTTATATTTTCTAACATTAGTTCATAATGAACACCACCTATACATGCACGCACATTTGAGTATCTACACTTCACATGTTCACTTGAAGTCAGCTACCGATAAACACAAAGGACCATGGCTGAATTATTTAGAATAAAAAATGTTGTCTAAAATGATGACTCTCCCTAAACCCTGAAAGTAAGTTACATAGAAAAGAAGTTTTGCATTAAGAAGGACTTAGTCCTTAAACTTGCTCAATATGGCAGAAATATGAAATTTGCCTAGGAATGTTGATGGTTGAATCATCAAGTGAATTTTAAAGAAGCTTTGGAATTGGAAAAATATATGTATATTTATATTAGATGGCACACTCAGAAGGTGTTGTTTTATATATAAAGATAGGATTTTACTCATTGGACACCAGCTTGTTTGCTAGTAAGGCAGGAGACTATTATGTTTTGAATTAATCACAAACCATTACTACTAATAGCGTAAACTGTTCTTCAGTTTCTTCAACAGAAAGGGTGTTACAGTTTACCATTCAAGCTAGAAGAGTAATTGCTAGCACTACTTTGAACTTTGTGACTGGAACCTAAAACTACAGAAGACTGCTCCTGGATACCCATGTGGGAGAGCTGCTATTAAATGGTTTAATCATTTTTAGTATTGTTACTGATGGTTGTGACTCCTTGAAATTTATTGAACTCAAGATAGATTCACATGAAAACTTTTAGAGAAAATTACATTATTTTTTCCACTATACTTGGGTAGACATAGTGAGGCAGACTTTGTCTGGAATGCATTCCAGATATTAAAGGTGGTACTGGGAATTTTCTCATTTCACACCAGAAATTGAAATAAATTGGTCATATACCATGGAGAAATTCAGATATCATTGTGATGTGGGCAATATTGCACAAATCGATTACTGTGGCCTGTGTATTCCAGTTCAGAAGAGAATCATTAACTTGTCCTAACAAGCAAGTTATTCAATTAAAGAAGCTGCATCTTTCTCTTTCCTATTTTTTTTGTGAGTTGAGTGGCATAGGTAGTGGTGACTGCAGAAACAAAAGCAATATCAACTGCAGTTTCCCTAGTCTTTTCTACTTTGTCTGGAATTATTTATATGAGATGATAATCATAATTTTTTCTCAAGGCAGCCTCTCCTAGCAGTAGAAAGATTCACATTTTTTCCCTTGAACTTTAAACGAGACCTTTATTGTAGATTAACCCAATTTCAATTCCAGGCTCTCATTAAGATTCCAGACAATTGACAAAACTTCCAGACAAAATCTATTTCTTGCTTCATCTGTTTTCAAACAGATGCAAACCTTGATATTAGAAAATTCTAAATTTCTTTTTATTTTCTGTACTTTTAACAGAATCTGATTGTTATCATGGCATTTATGGCAATAGCAGTACAATGCTATCTACCCTTATCATAAAAATTATGCACTATTACATCATAAATAACACATAATAATGAGCCATATGAGACCTAACAACGAATGGATGGTTCATTGTCAGGTTCACTGTAGGACAATGAGCTAACAATGAACACACAGAGCCAAAAAAAAGCACCAACAAACCAAAATCCCCCCAAAAAGAGAAAATGCTAAAGTGTATGTATTAGAGGCTATCAGTTCAGCTTGCCTAGAGTGGAAAGAATCATAGCTATGAACGAACAGAGCAGAAGTCTTTGAAGACTGGCACATTCACAATGAAGATTACACAAAGAACCACTGAGTATTACTTTTCAAAATGGATAATATGAGGAAAAAGATCATTCAATTTCCATATGATTATTGCTACAGGTACTGGAGGCAGCAAGGTGAGAAAAGTTTCATGAAAGTTGCATGCTGCTTTTCTACTTTTTTTCACTTTTAAACTCCGGTTCACCCAAATTTTCCACAAAATTTTCTTTGTAGAATTCTTCCCTTCACATTAGTACTATGCTATATAAACAGTCCTTTATTCTAAGGAATCACATTTATATCAGGGAGATCAATGGCATAGTTCAATATTGTGGACTATTCTCATCCATTAATGTATTTCATTTTGCCTAAGAGGCAAAAGACATGAATCTGTTTGGTTTGAAGAAGGGAACATTTTAACTGATGTTTTTCAAAGTCTCAGTCCTGGTGACTGCTTATACTGATAAACCATCAAATCTGCTTTATAAATCTCTATTCTTAGTAGTATCTTAGCGTTTATCAAGTGAAATATGAGATGCAGGCATACTACTTAAACCTTACTGTACATTTCTAACCCTTGAACCTTCTAGTCTTTACTCAAGGGTTTGACTCATCTGTGTCTTTTTTTCTGCATGGCCTTTCTTATGTGGTTCCCAGCCCTTCTATCATCTATTTTGGCAAGAAGAAACAGGTCAGGATTTTTGCTACTGCCCAGTTTCTAGGCAGTCCCTGAAGTTTGTGTAATTGAAAGTAGGTGAGACTCTAGGCTGCCCTGGATTATACAGGAATCCACTTACAAGTCTTGGATACCACAAGGTTAAAGAAGCAGACATATGACTTAAAGATTTCACTCTCTTTCACTTTTCTTGACTGTGCTGAGCATAAATTGAGTACACCTGAGGCTTAGGCTGACTATAAATTGGAAGTATCCAGTCAGATTTATATTCACAATGTGACAATGTAGATCTCACGAGACTTTGGGCTTGAGATTCTCTAGATCTATTATCATATCTAATACAGTGGTTTATAGACTATAAGTCAGTATTGATCTTCACCCAAATGCCACTGTCTGCGGTAAAAGTTTGTAAGTGAATACTTACAGACAAAATGACGAAATGGAAATTAAAGCCCCTGGAATTTAAGCCTTTTCACTTGTTCTTTCTAGATAAAATTGATTTTATTTTTGTTTTTAAACCAACCATTCCACTAACAGAACATTTGATCTGTTTAGTCAGAAGGGAGAGCTTTTTCAGGGTTATATTGTTTACGGAAGAATGCCAAAGGAAAGAAACTTAAAAAGCAAGCCAGAACCTTTAAAGGACTGTCCTTTTCTCACAAATCCTGCGCTGAGTGCAAGTGCAAAGTTGCATCACAGAAACAGCAGAGATTTACACTCACCATGTAAACTAAGGATTTTGACCTGAGAAGCTTCCCTGAGATCTGATCCTTGTGCTTACTCCTTCCTAAAAGAGTGTTTTAATTGTGTGCTCTTGTGTATTTCAGTTTGTCCAGTATGTCAAATGTTACATTAAGGTAGTGATCCACTCTCTGCCACTGGAAAACGTAAGGTCTCATTCTCATTCATAGTCAGGGCCATTTTCTTGCTATCACATTGAATGTGAGTATGAAAATGAGAAGAAATTTCTATAGATGCATGCATATATATTCATGGATACATATATGAATGCACATGTATACACACATGAATACTGTAACTATTAGATGTATTTTAAATTAGTCTTTTTATGATGTTACATACCATTTGCAAAAAAAAAGAAAAAAGGTGTGATTTCTATATATTTAAAGTGAAGACACCTTTAAGTTTCCTTTCTTTTCCCTTAAAAATATATTTACAACTTTCAGTCAGCTTTAGCCTTGACCAAAGTATCCGATAGTGTTTCCAGCTAAATTTGTTCTTGCTATAAAATGCTGGACTTACATCTACACTGAAGGTAGGTGTCATATATTGTTTATTTGACGTATTGTAGATGCGACATTTGAAAACAGAAAATGCACAGGCTCAACAAACCAGCCATGTTTTTTCTACTGAGAACTTTATCTTTGTCAGTGCAAACACAGATAGAAAACATCAGAAGTGGAATACAAATATTTCTTCGCATTTGAGTTTCTGACTCGGTTTTCAAGTTCTCGATTCAAATAACCATCTTCCAAGTTCCTCTGAAAAAATTTTTAATAGCCTGCTTCTAGACCACTTCTTTGAGTCTATTATTGTTATCATTATTTGTTCCTTTGTTCAGAAGATAAGGTAAATTCCTGAATCTTAGCACATTATTTTACTGAATTCACTGTTATATAAAATGTTACGTCATATTTGTTGTCTTTATTTTAGTAGTGTATAGGGTAGAAAGTTTTTCCTCTTGCTGAAACTGAAAGCAAAGAACATATTATTAGCTGAGGGTGGAGATTTTAATAAGGCTTTCAACTCTTCATAGATATTCAACACTTCAGTTCCTGAAGGCTTTATTTTTAATTGATCTTAAATCTGAAAGTGCTTCATTATTTTGAATGTTTACAAGTACAGAGGGCGCCATAGAGGTCAAAACAATGCTATTGTCATCATAAAATTAGCAAATATTTTATGTCCTCTGATTTCTGTTCTCCTTGTGTATTATCTTCTATTCTCTACTTGCAGTAACTCAATGGATAAGGCATTTGACGCTGCTTTTAACTATGAGGCTAAAAGAGTGTATCTATCTCTTTCTTCTTAACTGGTTAGAGATATAGGGCTTAATCCAACATTGATTACATAGTCCCTCTGATTTCACAGGATTTTGGAACATGCCTTAAGTGAGCTATACATTCCTGATTCACTCAGGGAATTAGCTCCAAAACTCCGTCACAAGACATGACCTCATCCTTATAATGAGGATTGGACCATTTGTTTCAGTAATGGGTATAATGGCAAAAAGCCAAGGAGGGCAGGGGAGAACCTTGTCTGTTATTTTTGTCAACCTAGGAATAATGTAAGCTTTGTACAATGTACAAAGCATCACTTAGGAGCTGTGCCTAAGTTGCTAAAGATGAACTCTGCTCTCTGCAATAGGCAGAAAACTTTCACCGATAATAGTGATCGTACTCTATGCATATCTTCTAGACAATATGGTTTTGTAGCATTTTTTTTCCAATGAACCCTCTCTCAAATTCTTTCCCTTTCAGTTGATTGAATGAGATGATTTTTTGTTAGCGCTTCAGTATCTTTTCTTCAGTGTTTCAATCAAAGCTTTTTGATCATGAACCCTTTCAGTCTGTGAGAACTTTGGGGCAAGAGTTGTTTTTTACAACAAGAGAAAAAAATGTTTAAAATTTATAGGATCAGAGAGAAGACAATAAAAAGGAAAGTACAGAAGTGTTCAAAATAATTTATTATGTAGGGACAGCAAACAAAATGAGCTCCTGTAATAACTTGATGTGACAGTCTATGACTGAAAGGTAACCCCTTTCAAATGAACAGAAAAGAAATTTATACACAATTCATCAATAGCTTGAGATTATTTGTTCTGCAGGTTGTCTTTTAGGTCAGGGCTCAATAGGATTCAAAATAGTCTAATATATTCATAGACAACAAGAATATCTATGCTTACAATAGAAAAGTCGCAAAGTCAATGTAAATTAAGACTATAAACACTAGGACACACTCCAGTCATTGGACATTTAGGATAAAGAAAAGCTTCCTCACTATCTTAGTCCATAATCATACATTATTATTTCTTCCCTATATGGTATTGGTTATTGTCAGTAAAACAGGCAGCTGGACTCAACAGTTTCCCTGCTGGCCTAGACTAAGAATTATTGCAGAAGTAACCCCTCCTGAATGAAAATTATCATAGCTTTACTGTTCTCACTAAAGTTATGAAAATATCTGTTCATGGGTGCTTCACTTGTAAAATAAGTACTTCATGTCTAAAAGCAGACACAAATGCCTCTCAGTCCGTCTACACACATGTTGTTTTTGCTGGATCACTTACTACGAGATTATTGAGAATTTGCCATGATGACCTTTTATTTTCCTTAAAATTAAATCTTATTTATATTAAACAGGAATCTCCAGGATAAAAACATGACAGAAGGAGAAGAGAAACAAAATATTCATAGTTCAGGGAGAGAGGAGAGACTGTGTGTTCCTTTCATAACAATAGCATTGACATCAAGTTTTACTTTTTTTTTTTCACATTTCTCTAGTCCATGTGAGCTCATGTCAGGCCAGGCTGAAACTTCCAAAATACTCAGCAAATTAGGGTAATTCTGATGATGTGTACACATGGCAACTGCTGGTATAAAATACTGTGTAAGTCAGCGTGCCAAAAAGTAATTTGTGGCAGTATTCCAGAAAGAATTAAATTTACTGAATAGCTGTTAATAGAGTTTTTACTCAGGGTATTTCTTCTTTCTCATTCTCTGTGTTAGCAACCTTAACAACAGAATGCTCCCTCATGAATTAATGAAATAGACTAGATAAAACAATATAAATGGAACATATAAAGATTTCTATTAAAAGATATCAAGCTTAAAGACTTTCCCTAATACTCTCAACCATTATGCTAGAGCATTTCAGATACCCAAAGAATGCAGAGATTGTGTTGAATAATATAAGAAATACATATGTGTATATGTTTACACATATATGTACATGCATCTATGAAAGAAGGAAGCTGCTTTTCTCTCTGTTAACATAGTTAGAAGAAGAAATCATATATTGAGGAAGCAATTGTATGAAATAGCAACAGAGAATTATCAAGGACCCCATTCTCCAACTGCAGCATATGTGAAGAAACCAGTCATATTTTAGGGAGTATTGTGTAGTTTACATAAAGAGTATGGGTTTTAGGAATTTTGGAAGTATCCAAAGATGACACCCTCAGTCCTCTGTAGCTCAGAGTTCTCTTTTTCACATGGAAGATTGCTTATTGGCATTTGTAGTTATCCTCCACATCCTCATCCCAACATCATAATCACCTAACAAGAGTCCTGAACTTTCTTGTCTTCAAACAAACAAAAAGGGATTAAAATCCCGTATTTAAATATCTGCATTTGTGAAATCATTATAGTCTCCTGACTCCTTTACTCGTGAAGCACCTACAGACAGCATAAACTATTACGTATGATAAGACCAACAATACTATAGGTTTGGTGCAAGTTGCTCTGATAAAATCTTTTACACTAACTATTGGTCCTCTGTAAACACTTTTTCTGTAAAGCTTGAATCTGTTCCCAGTAAAACTGTGCCAAAAGATATCTGGCAGGAACATGTCAGCAAGTACTTAAAAGTAATCCTCACATCTTTCCTCCAGTAATTCATTTTGTAGTACCCTTTCCTGTCAAACTGGAGATGAAAAAATTGCCCCCTCTGAGCTGATGAGATTGATTTTTTTACAGGCAGTGTTGTAACTAGTTTATGTAAAATGAAATGTGTGTCACAAAAAATAAACCACATAGTGGCACTGAATAAAGGTGTGAAGTGTTTATACTGAAGACAAGATGTTTTTGAACGGAAATATCACAAGAATGTTTTCTAATCTATTGTTTAACACAATCTTGGCTGTTTGACTGGCAATGTAAATAGTATGTCATGTTATAGCTAAATGGTTTAAATTATTAAGGCTTATTCTAAGCCAATTTAAACATATTACAAAATATAGCTGTGCCCTGAGCCATTTAGGTATAGCTATTCTTTATTTTCTTCTAGAAGATGCTTTGCATTGTAAGTAGAGCTCCAAGGACCAAGAAGTCTTTTCGGACTGTTGAGAGAAATGGAGAAAACTGAACAAAAATTGTCAGCAAATTCACATGTGTATTATGTCAGAGCTTGTATGGTTTCTATGTCCATGTACCTTTCTGACATGACACAAACATTCCCACTTACGCACATCACCAGTTATTTCAATAATTTTCCCAAGAAATGATCCAGCTATGGCACAAATACTAAGAAATATATCTAGCATTAATCACAAAGAAACATGTAACCTCATTTTTTGGTGAATCTTTCTGTTTAAAGCAGTGGTCACTTCACTATTTCAGGAAAGTCAGAGAGTACTGTTAGTGTTCAATGACTAGTGGTGTCAGTAGGTTCATTCTACGTAGAGAGCTTAGGAAGGAAGAGAAAGACCTTTTTGGACTGTTGGGAGAAGTGGAGAAAACTGAATAAAAATTGTTAGCAGATTTACACTTGAATACCTCTTTATGAAAGCATTATTTTACTATAACTACTGTACAAAATCAGGAAGGCAGGGAAAAATAATTGTGCACTAAATTAAGCTTTGTTTGTAGCATTGGCTTTAGTCTGATTTTCATTTAAATGAACTTTCCTTATGTCTTTGTGGAAAGAATTATGAGGAAGAAGACGCGTGCTTCAGTTTTACTTGAATCACTTGAGCAAACTGCTTGACTACAGAATGAAACATCAGCTTCTCTCTTCAACTTGTACTACTACAGCTGTTCCACTTTGTATGATCATGCAGTGCATTGCACCCTATTATTTGGTGCTTAAGAATAGGATGTAAATGAAACAGAGTATGTTTACATGGCCTTCTGCTCTGTCTCCACTGGAAAAATATCTGAATAATAGTAATAATAACATCATGAGCTTGAGCCTGGATCTCACATATGACAATCTTGACAACAATACTGACTGCTCAGGCTTGTCTTTCTTGCATTTTTACTAAAAATTCTGCCTGAATATCATAGAATCATAGAATGCCTTGGGTTGGAAGGGACCTTAAAGATCATCTAGTTCCAAGCCCCCTGCCATTGGCAGGGACACTTTTCCACTAGACCAGGTTGCTCAAGGGCCCATCCAACCTGGCCTTGAACACTGCCAGGGAGGGGGCAGCCACAACTTCTCTGGGCAACTTGTTCCAGTGTCTCACACCCTCACAGTAAAGAATTTCTTTGTAATATCTAATCTAAATCTATCCTCTTTCAGTTCAAAACCATTGCCCCTCATCCTATCACTAAGTGCCCTTGTAAAAAGTCCCTCTTCAGCTTTCCTGTAGGCACCCTTTAAGTACTGGAAGGCTACTATAAGGTCTCCCCATAGCCTTCTCTTCTCCAGCTGAACAGCCCCAACTCTCTCAGCCTGTCTTCATAGGAGAGATGTTCCATCCCTCTGATCATCTTTGTGGCCCTCCTCTGGACTCACTCCAAGAGCTCCATGTCCTTCTTATGTTGGGAACCCCAGAGATGGACACAGTACTCTAGGTGGGGTCTCACAAGAGCAGAGTAGAGGGAGAGAATCACCCCCGTTGACCAGCTGGCCGCATTTCTTTTGATGCAGCCCAGGATATGGTTGGCTTTCTGGGCTGCAAGCGCATATTGCCAGCTCATGTGGAGCTGCTTGTCAGCCGTCACCCCAAGTCCTTCTCCTCAGGGCTGTTCTCAATTCGTTCGCCACCAGGCCTGTATTTGTACTTAAAATATGATTAAAAAAAGTAAAGTTAAAAAAAACCCCTCCTTTTGAAATTTTGGTCAAAACTGCGTGTTTCTGAGAAAAGCTGTAGTTCCAGTATGATATTTTTTAATAGAACAAATTATTTTTAAGATGTTTTGACAAGGTCTGTGAAACATTCCTCTTGTGTTAGTGGCCTTTAAAGAAATTTGGTGAAGTGCTAAAAGTGTGCTATATATTCTAGTAGCAAATAAAGGTGAGTTCCTAACAAATGAGAAGATGTCAAAAATTACAGGATCTTCATGCATGCAAAATCTCTCCATGGATTTGGATGTCCTAAGTTCTGGGCAAATGGAGACTGAGTTCAATTCATTTTTAATAAAAAGTGAAAGCTATAATATCTGGTTCCTGTTTAGCACATGGGTCAGTGTATATCTGTGCTTTTTGCTAGGTTTTTTATTACAACTTTGTCATCTACTAATAAGAATCAAGCATATTTTTCTTACAGACTATATTAAAGAAACATTTAAGCCTTGAAGAAATTCAGTGACCTTTTCTACAGTCTAACTAATAGCAACTGGAATCGGCCTATAGCTCTAATAACACTATGAGTTAGCCCCAGTTTCTGTTTCTGCCAGTGGTTTCCTTGTAGACGTTCTGCAGGTCACTTCCTTGCCCTTTGTCATCAGTGGTACATCAGTGGTAACTAATCCTTCACTTCCTTGGCTTTTATTACTAGCGTGCAAAAACAAATGTTTCAGAAGTACAGAAACATACTTTCACTATTTCTGCCACATTTCGTCCATCTTGGCTAAACCTTGCTGGTTAATTCAACTTCACGCACATTACTTCTTGATGCTCCCCATTTTGGCTGACACATTATCTTATTTTTAATCTTACGGTAAGGTAAAATGCAAGCAAGAGACAGTCATTCCTATTTTAAAGCTCACAGCCTAGTGTTAAAAGAAACATGAACTCCTGCCAACTCATTGCCCCTCTACAAAAAGCAAATCATTATGGACTAGAACAAGCTGCTCTTTACTGCGAAATTTTCCATTCATACTGGCAGTTCCCTACAAGTAAGTGCACATAAACAGTGTCCATGATGACCACTACAGTTTTCAGTCAGAGGCTGTCAATTTTTACGAAATTATAAGGACCAGCAGATGGTGCTGTTGCAGATGGCTCTTTTGCTCCTTTTTTTCTGACCAAAGGTAGCCATAAGCTCTTAAAAAAATACACATATTGTCAGCCATATAATGGTACTTTTAAAAAACTGTAGATTTCTTTCCATATAAGGCTGTGTCTCTGATGGTGTTATTTTCTGTTATTTTATTTTCTATTATTTTGTTATATTATGGATTTTAGTCATACAAGCAACCTAATATTACACGGTGCAAGGAAATTGCAGTATTTGTCTTGCTGGAATGGCGGGAAAGCACTCAAGTAAGAATTAACAATGTGCTCCTGCAAAGACACAATACTCTAGTTCCATATGGCCTGAACAGAGCAACTTGAAATTACTGTAATTGGAAGCATTTAGTTAGACCCTCACAAAGTACAGAAAGGTAAAGGGACATTGTGCTTCCAAGCACATAGTGTAAGTCTTCACTAGATAAGCAAAACAGAAGGGAAGTGTCTCAAGACAGGCGCATTAGTGCTTTAAAGCAATGACAGTTTTTTTGACAAGTGCTGTAATTTATCAGAGGACCAAAACTGTTTGTAAGTTGTAGCAGAATTTGATCGTTACTTTCAGTAAAAAATGGGGAAGAAAAGGAAGAGAAAGTGGACAGAGACTTAAATTTAAAGATACAATAAAAGTTACAGTAAAAAAGATGGAGAGTCACTTTTCTTGACTGATACCTGAGCAAATATAATCCTTTCCCCTTTGATTTTTACTTTTTGAACCAGTTTCTTTATTGAATAGAGATCTGTCAGTGTCTCCATGATCAGACTGTTGGTACCCAGATACAGAACCTGTGGCACAAGACTTTCAGTGAAAGAAAGTATGAACTGCTTTTCTCAGGAATGTTATATAAACTTTTTATTGTCTGCAACATAAAATGGAAAGTGGAAACAAAAAAAAAACACAAGAAAAGAAAAAAAACTCTATGTAATCCTGTCCAAACTCTCAGAATCTCTGGTCTCAGGCACCCCACTCAGCTTCTTATTCTGGATATCTCTGCACTGGGCTTCCTTTGTTAAAGAACAATACATAACCCAAAACTAACCATCTATAAAAATGGTGGGCCAAGATAACAAAGGAAAATAATATATTCATTTTCAATATTCCAAGGAAGATTTTGAATTCTAATCAGGAAATGTGCTAAATAAAGTGATGTACTAAAAAAATTCAATTAAGAATAATAGTCTGAAATTTATACATAAAAAATTAAGGACACTTTTCTAACTTCAAATTGCTTTTTAAAAAAAAATAAAAATGTAGCTTGGTTTATCTTAAACTTTGGTCTCTCTCCTTAGACCACCAGCAAAAGTTCTTCTTTAATAGTTCTTTAAACAAACTGTTCACTTTTCCACAAAAGCTAAATGAACCTACCAATTCACTTTACACAGAGCACTGAACAGCTAGTACATAATGACAGATTTTCACCAACGCAGGCCTGGCCTAGGTCTGAGCTTTTCAATCCACTGGAAAGACGCTTAGCATCCAGTCCCTGGTATTTTATCATTCCCATGCAGGTACCAGTTTCTGTGTGAATGATATGAAACCTGAAAAGTGCTGCCATTTCCTGACTGAATAAAGACTGAAGTTCTCCATCTCTGGTTTCTGCCTCTCTTCACTGCTACTTCAGTGGTTACCACAGACATTCACAGCAGCCTTGGCTTGAGGCATACATTTAGAAATGAGTGGTGCAGCTGGCAACACATCCCTGGTTTCAAGCTTTGATTGCACACTAGGGACTAAAAAACACAGGCTCTTAGTTAGCAATCTTTTTACTACTCAGTTGATTGTGCCAAAAAAAGACAGATGAATCATAGGAAGATATGAAAAGGCCATGTAATTTGAGGGAAAAAAAAATCAATGTCATGTATAAATGGTTTAATTTTGTTTTGATTTTGGTTTGGTTTGGTGGTGTGTTTTTTTTTGTTCTGAAAGCCATAATCTTTCTAGAAAAAAACACTGAGAAAAGAGGGCAATTAACACATAGGGATCAAGCATATCAGAATTCCAACCTGTGATAGTCAGGAGTGAGCATCCTTCAGTGTAATGTAGGAAGCAAGCTGTCTCACACTTCACTTTCGAAGGTTGTTGGCCAGTCATCTGCTCTCTCATCCCTTACTGAAAGCCACTGTAAAACTCAGAAGCAATTTTTTTAACTTTAATTGTTAAAGACATCCAGAGTATTTCAGGGATGTAAAGACAGTGATATCTAACTGTGCTAGTTTTGGCTGGGATAGAGTTAGTTTTCTTCATAGTAGCTAGTATGGGGCTATGTTTTGGATTTGTGCTGAAAACAGTGTTGATAACACACGGATGTTTTCATTATTGCTGAGCAGTGCTTGCAAGGTCAAGGCCTTTCCCACTTCTCACACCACCCCACCAGTGAGTAAACTGGGGGTGCACAAGAAGCTGGGAGGGGACACAGCTGGGACAGCTGACCCCAACTGACCAAAGGGATATTCCATACCATATAATGTCATGCTCAGCATGTAAAGCTGGGGGAAGAGGAAGGAAGGGGGCGACATTCAGAGTGATGGCATTTGTGTTCCCAAGTAACTGTTACGTGATGGAGCCCTGCTTTCCTGGAGATGGCTGAGCACCTGCTTGCCAGTGAGAAGTAGTGAACGAATTCCTTGTTTTGCTTTGCTTATGTGCACGGCTTTTGCTTTCCCTGTTAAACTTTCTTAATCTCAACCCACGAATTTTCTCACTTTTACTCTTATTCTCTCCCTCATCCTACCACAGAGGGTAGGATGTTTGGGGCTTAGTTGCTAGCTGGGGTTAAACCATGACACTAACACAGATCTGCAGTATGTCATGATCATGCTACAGGGAGCAGATGTAGGGTCAAGAATGAGAAATTAGACTCTGCTTGTCTGGACCCCGCTGAACCACCTCGACTTGAGAACAAGATTGTGGAGAAGTACTTTGCATCTTCTAACACAATGTTATAGATCACATGTAAAAACACTGTCAGAAGGAATATTAACAACATTCCTTCCACTCCAAAAAACCTGTTACATTTGCAGGCGTCCTAAAGAATAGCACTTAGGCTATGTCCACTGAGCGTATATCTACATCAGCAAGTTTCGTCACCTAAGACTTCCTACCTTACCTTATATATCTCTACTTGCTGCATAGTGCAAATCTGGCCATTATGCTCATGTTCTTGCTTGTTTGCTTCAGAAAAAAAAGAATTTATGGATCCTGTGGTTTTGTGGGGTTTTAAGTCCACAGTTCCTAACCGTTTTTCTCAGTATATCTTTAGTGTGGCTCTTGTGCAGAAAGATCTTTCTTTGGGAAAGACCTTGTGGTAGTCTAGAACTCATGAAGAACAATACTCTTGGCATTTCTGCGTGCTTTAGTTTCTTTAGATGGGTGCCTTGTCAGGGAGATGACGGTTGGATGTAGACAGAGTGATCTTTAATAACGGCATTTATTAGAGTCAGCTGTCAAGCTGTTAGACTAACATATGCTTTAAAAAAATCAGTGATGTGCTATGAAAAAAATATTTTTATTGTTTGTGTAGCCTGAATGATAAATATTAGTCATATATGCACTACTGTTGACAGTTCTTTGAGAGGAAAACCTGCATATTTTAACACATACCATTACACATTACATGCATTTTGTATCTTTAACATTTTTATTGCATGCAAAAAGGCAAGTAAAAGGAATGAAACTCAATCATTCCATTAAAAACAAATATAGAACCATGCAACCTATTAGTCTGATGACAAAAATATTTGAAAAATGTTTTATTCACATACTAAAAGACTTTTGAAAAGCAACAAATATATTTAACATTGTGTTAAAAATGTTTTGTTGTTAAGTTAAAAATTATGAAAAACATCGAAGAATATTTTCCTGGAATTTTAAAAAAAATTAAAAAAAAAATCAGTGTGAGGAGAGTGCAAGCTGTTTATGGAAGCCTTAATCCTCAAAGATTTGCCATACTTCATTTTATTCTCCACTTGTCCAGCATGCAGTTGTTAAAGACATAGGTTGTATTGTTTACTATCCTAGAAAACATGTACAGCAGCACGAAGAGTGAATATTACCAGTTGTGCATCGACAGGGATAGAGAGAATTTTGGGCCATTTTATGCAATTATCTGCACCATTGTGCAGATGCATGGTGTCCTAAGGCACTGTCCCCTCTGCTTCTTGCAGTTCACTGCTCCTTCTGCAGCAGATCTTCTGTTTCCTCTCCAGTGTTGGATCCTCCCAGTTCCTCATTGCTCACTCACAGTTTTCTTTTTGCGCTTCCAGATCTGAGTCAGTCTTTGAATGCCTGTGAAAGGTTTCTGACAAAGACACCGATCAAGAAAGGTAACATGATTGTTCGAGGGGACAAAATAATGATGAAAACTATCTACATTTCTATTTCCCCTCCACACTTCTTCCCCTATAAAGATTCTTTTACCAACATGTAGAATATCAAAGTTTTTTTCTTCCTTTTACTTTGGAAGTGTTGTGAAGCTACAGGGTTTGTAGCCTGTGTGGCAATCTTAGTTCCCAGCCACAGGGAGAGATGCTTGTAAGAGGAGTCCAAAGCTATGGGTATTTTGGAAGGGAACAATTTAAGGAACTTATTACAGATGATGTGGCTGCAATTGTTACTCCTGAGAATGTTAGAAGAGTTTTTATGGCCCCTCTGCTACCTAACTGCATAAATGAATGATATCCATGGACTTTACTGCATGTTGACATGGAAAAGTATCTTAGGCAAAAGAACCACATGCATTTTTTCTAAAAATCTCAAGAGCATCTGCTAGACTGTCCATGACATTTGTCTACAGACCAAAAGGCTCCCTGGCGCAGGACTTCGGGATGTTTCTGCTGCTTAGCAACACAAGCCAAAAAAACAACTCCCTTTCCCTGTCCTTGCCTCTATGCCAACTATGTTACCTTTAACTCTTTCCCAGCATATTCATGAATGGTTTATCTGGGACCAATATACTGTATTTTAATGTAATGTACCTGTGTATTTCTTTTTAGAAGAAGCACAGGATTTGTCCATCAAAGCACAGAATTTCAATTAGGCAAACGTGAATTTGCTCTTGTGCTTTAGTTCACAGTGGTGAGGCACAGCTTTGCTGGCAGGGATGGAGCTGGCTTTTTACTGTTTGTAGTACCAACATTCAACAGTGACTCCAAAGTTGTCTGGAGCTGTATGCAAAACATACCTCTAAATAATAAATAAAATAATAAATATGAATAATATAAATAGGAGAGATTTGTAAAAGAAAATGGTTCTTTTAAGATTCCCTTAATAAGTCTCTCTGCCCTTTAAAATAGTGGAGTATTGGTCTCAGACTGAACAAAAAGTCTCTAATATGAAAATGCATGCCCTACTACATCCACCAGAACTTTTTTCTCCATCTTTCCTATGTTTACTTTGTTACTGTTCCTTTTGGTTCTGTATACAATGACTGGATCACTTCAGCTTTTCTCCCTTTCCCTTCTCCTTTACATACATTGATACAGCTGCTCTTCTTTGTTCAAAACAAGACATACAGGTCAGAGTCACCTGACCTTCTGTGTCATGCAAATCTCTTTTGAAAGGTTAGGTCCCTGAAGCAGTTCCATATTTTCTTTTCTCAGACCACATCTTATGGAAGGTTTGGCATATTTCTTTACCTTTGCCATTTATTAATCATTTGCTTCTCAGCCTCATCATAATACTAATTTATACCATTTTTTTCAGTGACTGTTGTGTCTCCAGTTGCCCCATGATTAATCCTACCAGCCAATAAAGTCTTTCTTGAATTTGGCAGAAACAGAAGGACTAGTTGTTTTCTTTTGCTTAGACAATGGTACATGCACTTAGGACATGATCCTGTACAAGTAAAGAAGGCGATGTTTCCATAATGTTGAAGATTAAGGAAACAGGAGAACTGAGAATGAAACTAATGGTCATTGTGACCTTTAGGCAGTCAGTGCAGAGGTAAACTCTGAATAATCATTGAGCAGCAATTGTTATATGATTGTAAGAACAGCAGAAACCAACACAGACAGTGTTGTAACAACACTTGATTTGTCCTTGTTGGACGCCATCCTTGTGCATAACAGAGGTAGTTTAATTTTCTGAAAGGCTTGGCTGCACCTAGCTGGATTGCGTTATGTGGAGCCACATTCAAAGCTACAGCAACAAGTCAAGCTCTGTCAAAAATCTTGAGACATAGAACAGGGCTGCAACAGACATAGTCACAATACCTGTAATATGTTCCCTTAAAACTGTAGCTCATGACTGTGCACAGAGCAGCCTCCCAGGCTGGGGGTCTCACTCCCGTTGAAGTCATTCTCAAAACTTACATTGGAGCTGAACTGGGCCCTACAGGTGAGAGACCTTTGTAAGTAAGTGTTGAAAATCAGAGGCATCCCTTCAGCCGTCTTACACTGTGTACAGTTATTTCCTTTCTTTTCTTAATGGTCCTGAACTACTCCTGAGTAACATTCACTGAAAGCACTAGGAAGAAAAAAAAACAAAAATGTGAAGCTACAGCAGTTCTCAAAAGCTTGTTTATTGAATGTCAAACTGAGAGCAGTTATTGACCCAGGGGGATTACGGTTTATTCAGGGTGCCAAGTAATTATAGAAGTGACATTAGATCATCATTTACACTCACAGTATAGTCATGAATGACAGTGTCAGCTAAAATAAGGACAAATGAGAAAGAACCCACAGTTTATAATATTCCTGAGAAGCATTGCACAGGGTGTAAGTAAATGAGAGTTGTGTGGTCTAGTAGCTACTCATTTCCATTGGAAATTACCACCTGCTGTTCTCAGTGGCAGTTAACACTAATATGAGAATCCCTGAGTCAAAGCAATAAACTAACAGCAAATGTTGTTTTCTGTTTTCTGTCTTTTCAGTTAGGTAACAAATAGAGGAAATTACAGAAGAGACCTCTTAAGCAGAAAGCTTTGGTACTCAGCAAATGAACTCCTTAATCGGGAATATATTCCAGACATATATGTCAGGATCTGTACTAGAGATTTCCTTTTGTGGCCAAGCTGTTATTCTACAGATTTGAGTAAAAATGCTGAAGAGTAGCCTATTGGAACTTCACCTGAAATAGAAGACATGAATAAGTATTTACTAGTCAAGAGTTATTGCATTTATTGGAAATAGAACTTTCTGCTTTTTTCTCTTATAGTTTTTCTCTTTTTAGCTACTTATAACTAAAAAGAACAACTATACTAAGTTTATTATTTAAAAGAGAATTTTTAACTCCCTGCTGTTTGCAGATGGATCTGCTGTTTCTGATAAGCTGTTGCCCTAATCCTCAGGTTTTGAAAATAGTATGATATTTAAAAATAATAAAAAAAAACAAACGATAATTCTTAAGTTACTTTTATTCCAGGAGATAGAAATAATAGCAATTTTATTTTTTTTATAATATAGGCACTTTTTAGGCCACACCTGGAATACTGTGTCATTTTGATCCTCCTGGTTCAAAAGAGACACTGAAAAATTGGAGAGGGTCCAGCAGAGGACCAGTAAGGTGCTGAGAGGATTGGAAACTTGACATATGAAGAAAGGTTGAAGGATTCGAGTTCGTGAAGAGAAGGCCCAGGCGGAGATCATCAGTTTTCCAATATCTAAAAGGTAGTTATAGCGAAGATGGAGATACCCTCTTCACAAGGATGCACGGCAACAGGAGAAAAGAAAAGGGCATGAGATGCTTTGGGGCAAATTCGATTTGCATATAAGAAAAAGTTCTTCAAAATGTGAACTACTGAGAATTGGGATAGGTTGCCCAAAGGAATCTCCTTGTTGCAAACATTCAAAACTCACTTTGAGAAGACCCTGAATAAGACCTTGCTTTCAACAGAAGGTTGTGGCAGATGATCTCCAGAGGCTCCTTCCAACCTAGATTATTCCATGAACCACTGTTCTTGTGATTCCCTTATTATAAATGGATACAAAAATGTTTAGAACATCTTAAACCAATTAAACCTGCAAGTCAAAGGTTACAGTATTATAGCTTGCTTCTTCATATATCTTTGCTCTGTAACAGGAACCATGTGCTCAATAGTATCACAAGCACAACTGCAGTTGTCTGCAAGGAATTTTTCCAGCAGCTAAGGAAAGGGAAACAGCAGTGAAAGCACTAATGAAAACTGGCATGTGAAATAACCAAGTATCTGCACCACAGTGATGGAAGGAAAGAAACTACAGGGTAGTTTCCTGGTGTTTACATGCAGTCAATGTTTCCCTAAACATGTTTTTACCCTCAAGCAAAAGAAAAGAAATAAAACTATACGTTTACGCATTTAAAAAGAAGGGAAGGAGGAGGGAAATGGCAGAGCAAAGGAGAAGGAACAAGGATTATGATGTGTGTGTTCAGCTGAAATCCTGTTTCTGTTTTCAAGCTGATTGTCACACACCTGTATACCTTCTTAAATGCAAACACATTATGGAATAGCAACAGCTATTAATGGCCACACCAGCATCCAAGAATGCTAGATCCTTGTCTGGTCAGTATTTATGCATAAATCTACACCTAGTCACAGTGTATTTAGTTTGTTGTATGCATTTCAGCCCAAATAACTATATTGTGTTATTGATATACTTAATGTTTTCATTAGTAAAATGTTTAAGACCGTAAAATATTACAAGAATAAAATGTGTGAATTTTGTCCAAGTGTTGTGTTTTGTTTAAAAGGGGGACATCAGGACTCTTCTTCTACTTCAATCCAGCATTGTTTCTATGGTTCCAAATGTTGCTCATTACAATGAACTAAAGGAGAGAAAAGATCTCATAATGAGACAATTTGGGAGACTTGACAGTTACTATTAAAGCCTGGGCTCAATCCATCTTCAATGATCATCTGATTCGTGCATTTGATCACAGGGAATAAACATTGTTACATACAAAACTTACCATGACACAGTAACAACAAATACAGTGTGGTAGTGGACTTTGAAATGACTGTTTCTAACAAGTCAAGTATTCAAGAATCAAAGCGTTTATACTCTGAAATTTAGTTAAAACTTTCATATAGTCCCCACACTTTGTCTAATTCCTAGGAAAAGAAATACAGCATTTCTGCTACAATATAACTGTGGAAAACAGGTTAGGAAGTAAAATATCTACTTTATGGCATAATTCCAACACCTAATAATTGATCTGCCTCACACAATGTTATACTGGCAGTGGTCTGTGTGCAAAGCTGCTGGAAAAAATACATATTTACTTTAATGGACTTAGGATTTTACATCACCATTTGCAACAGCAACTTAAGCACATAAAAACAGTTGAGAATTGTACCCCTTGCGGGAATTATAGTGTTAGTTAGATGACATCCCCTCAATGACAAATATCTAAAGTCTCAAATTCTCTTTGTCTGACCAGTGCAGGCTAGGAAGGAAGTCCATTACTTTCAGCAAAGTTAAGGAAGAATGAAGTCCTTCTTTTGCACTATTTTTTTTTCTTTAAGAAGAAAAGCAGTAAAATCACAGCATATAAGACAACATTGTTTTCTGGTTGGAATAAGAGGAATAGGGCTACGTTCTGGAGCAGGCTGGTCTCTAAAATATTGATGTATGTCTATTTTCTGACAAGCACTGCTAACATTAGCAAATCGCCATTTCTGCTAGGAACAGAGATAATGTTTGCTAATAGATTTCACATCTGGACATTAATATTTTACTATGGGAGTTATTTCATACAAATAGTCCTATAGCAACAAACACAGGTGAATCTTTGAGGGTTTTTCTCTAGATTCAAAATTTCTATTAATCTTAAATCAAATGGACTTTAGTAGTAGAGCAGTTATATAGAACTGAGTGAAGGAATTAATTATTTTCCTTATTTCTGTTTCTCAGTTAAATCCCATGGTCTGGGTAATAAGTCCTGACAGAATATGTGTATTTTTAAATTAATTTAATGGGAATAGAAGCTTTCAGACTATGATGTGCAGGGTTCACGGATTCCTATGAAATCCAAGAAAGGCATCTAAGAAAGCAATTTCAGAGATGGAAGTTTTGATGCAATTGCAAAAGATATCCTAAATTTCTAAACTCTACCTTCTTATTGGAAAGTTAATATTGCAAAAATTTCAATACTATTGTCTCAGGTTCTGTTGCAGAGTGTCTGATCACAGCTTCTTTCTCCATCAGCCTGTAGAACAGCCTTGTTATAAACTTTAAGAGTGCAAGAGATAAAATGGGCATTTTGTGCCATGCTTCCATTTACAAGGAGCAAGTGCCAGCAGACCAGTTGTACAGGTAATAATAGTTTCTTGACCACTTGTGTACTACGCAGTTACGGATCTATATGAATATTCTTTTAAGTCATATGTACTGTACCTGCCATATTTTACCTGGTATCAGACAGGTATAAAATTAGACATACATTTCCCAGTAGCTTGGCATACAGGTTACATCTACTGCTGTGCTTGGACAGGTAGATCAATTATTCAGTGTCAGAGGCAAGCTACCTTGTAGAAATCCGACTTTCTGATATGTTTGCACAGCTACACTGTAGTAGAAAAATCTTTCTTTTTTTCCTCCCCAAAAGGAGTGATCTTGCATGTTTTGTTTAGGGCTGAGGAGGTGTTTATTTTCTTTGCCTTCTGAGGGCTGAATGTGATCATACTTTCAGGTAAAAATTGTGGCTTAGAGGTTCTGTTTTGTTTGATTCCACTACAGAAAGTGTTGTTATTCATTTACTTAAAACTCACTCATATATGCTTTCATAGCTATACAGAGTTATCCAAAGCTCTGAAAGCTTCAAGGACCGCACAGACTTTTTACAGTTGAGTATACTGCATTGTCAAGATTGATTGCAAATTAAATTTTTTTTTTAAAAAATATTGTCTCTTCCCAGCCTATCTTTAACCACACAAGAATGGAAAAAGAAACAGTCAAATTGTTTTGTTTTAAGAAATGGTATGTATTGTTATATTCTGTTTTAACTTGTCTTCTGCAATGTATAAACACAGAGAAATAACAAATGGAGGAAGTCTCTTCAATATGCAATGTGAGATTTGCTCTGCAAATAACAGTTTATTTTATAAAGCTTATCTGAAGAACAGATTTTATACTAATGTGTAACTTTGGAACAGTGAATAGTGATATATCACAGACACTAAATGGCTCATTGTTGTCCTAAAATATTTGCATTTGCTCTAGTAAGCCTATCAGATGTCTGAACTGGCTTCTGATATCTTCTTTGAAGATGTTTTTTGTTTTTTTTTTCAAAAACCTTGGACTTAAAAGTATTGGTATTGTCAGGTCTGTTAGATTGGTAGAAATGTCCCAAAGATATGCATAAAAATTTGAAATATTATCAAGTGTGGGATTGTTTTAAGGAGGATATTGCATAACCTAAATAAAAGTCATTCCATTGCAGTGGTATATATTTTTCTATGTCCAGCATTCAGCCTCTGGATGGAAACAGACTGCATACAGGACATAAGAGATGTCAGAAAGCTTTATTTATTTTTCTCTTGTCTACCTATATGATCAAGGAAATTGCGAGGTCAGCAATCCTACAAGTTTTCTTGTGTATTACAGAGGATGAGATCTTAAAGTCTAGAATTCTTTTATCTTTTTGGTTTGTTTGATTGTTTAAAACCTGATCACTTTCAAGATTATTTTTAGTGATTTTTCAAATGCAAGGACTAAAAGAAACTTTAAGGAAATTTTCAAAAGAAATACAAATAAACAAATTCTATCAGTTTTCTTCTTATACTCAAGAAAAGAAGAACTTAACAGTTTTTTATACTGCCAGTTTTATTTTTTTTCTCTCTTATCCGAAATAATTTCCTCCTCTCTAGCCATATTTCTATTGTTTTTTAAGATCTGTCACAGCCACCAAATATGTGCTTTGACACATCTATATTCTCTCTTAATTATCTGCTTTCACAGTCTGCAGATAACTAATTCTGGTTTTCTTGGGCTTTTGCAAAAGGCCTTTTAGAAATGTCATTTTGGTGCTAATGAGTCAACAAAGAGAAAAATGTCTGGGACTCTCAAAATACTATGTTCAAACAAACTAATAGCACTGAAAAAAAATCTTATCAGATAATTATTAAATGCACATTAGGGGACAGCTAAAATGATGCTTTTGACTTGTCTTTTAAAGAAGTTTCTCTAGATACATAAGGGAAAAATCTGATCAGCTGGCTCTGATTCTTCACGCAAGAAAGGAGGAAAAGCCATTCCTCTATTTTGCATTATGCAGACTGTTAACAGTGGGAAAATAATTTTTCATTTATAGTTCCATCCTATACATACAAAGCCACAACATGCAAGAGGAAGCTTCTTGAATACATCTTGGCCTTTTGGAGCACAGTGCAGGAGTGCCAATCCCAGATTGTTTTAAAAAAAACCAAAATCAATCTTTTTTGTCCTCAGTTCTGCTCTCTTCACTCATCTCCTCAGAAAACCCCATGACGTTTAAAAATAGTGCTGTTTTTCTTTTTAAAAATTACCTTACTTACTGAACCCTCTGGGTTCATGTCTTCTGATTTTTCTCCACACCAGGAGCTCTAGAATCTCACTGACGTTTTCTTCTTTTAAAATAGATGATCACTTAACTCCAGGAATTGCAATTTAGAGGAGCCGTGGGCACTATCCCTGTGTCAGCAGTGGAGTGGAAGCAGGGCAACAGCTCCCCATGGAGGGAGCCAAGGGACTCTCTTCTCACCTCACTGCTCAGTAGGCAGGAAGCTCCACTTTCTGCTCATTGGTAGGGAATGAGGACTTAGACACTTGTCCTAGCCTACTTCTGGGGGACTCCAAATTCTGGGGAATACAAGAATTGCACTGTATTCAAAACATTAAGTGGGATCTAAGAGTCTGGGAACAGAAAAAGCCTCAGCATCTTCCCATCCCTGGTGTGAAGGCACCGCCCAACCTCACTGCTTCCTTCTGTACAGTGGGGAGCCAACCAGTAAATGTCTTCTTTTTGGGTAGATTTTACCAGACCTTCTTATTTTTGTTCTCTGTTAGGGCAAGATCATATCACCAGGGCATATCATAATATGATATGTCTCCTATCTGTTTATCTGATTTCCTCAGAAAAGAAATGAATGCTGGTTATGCTGGATGTGATTTGATTTTTTTTTTTTAATCTGTCTCACAAACCCAAAGGAATAATTAATAATAATAACAACAACAACAACAAGTACCTTGTTTCCAAAGAACTTTCACAAACAATACTGTGTATAAACAGCTCCATAAAAATGTATTTGTTTTGGGCTTGAAAGCAGCAATGTAGCAGTAAATAGAAGAGAGTCCGGTAGAGGAAGAACAAATTTGTTTCAAGAAAAACGAGATAAACTACATCTTCTACAAAAAGAGTATGACATTTTTTTGTCCTAGTAGAAAGGTTTCACCTTAAAGGCATTCTGGAAATTTAGTGTAGCTCAGAAAGATGAAAAGACTAGGTGGTATTTACAGGGATTTGGACGTGGGTTGTTAGGAATTCTGACCATCCCAAAAAAGCATGCATTTATGTCACTAAATGATGCCCTGTAGACTAGGATTGCTCTTGTATGGCCCTTAAAAGATTGCCTTCAACTTGCACTGAAGTCAATGGGTTATCAGAGAACTCAGCAGTTCATGAGAAGTGAACTCTGTCAGAGGCTGGGTCTTTAACAAACCAAAAAGCAGACCAAATAAGATAATGATGTACCTGACTCAGTCAGGGATCTGACTTGGAGCCAGATCTTATGGTGGATTTCATTGCTTCCTTGCTGAGCCTCTCTCCACAAGCTCCTGAATGATGCAGACAGTACTGAGGAGTTGCTGGGATAAAGCAAGTGAAATAGTCCCCATGGGAAGTTGTGGTGAGTAGTTGGTTCAGTAACCCCACCTGAAGTATGTCATGTCTTAGACAAATAGAGCTGGAAAAATTTGTCTGGGTTATCAAGGGCAATTCTCTGCAATCATAGGCAACCACTTCGTTTAACTCCTTTCATAGATCAAGTAAAGTCTCTCTTAAAATTAATTAAGGTTAATTTGTTGACTTTTTTTAATATTCTCAGAAATCTCTACTTTCAGTAGAAATCATCTTTCTAATTTCCACCCTAAAGTTCTTCAGTTTATACCTTTTGCTCTTTTTATTATATTGTCCTTCCTTCTAAATAGCCCCTCTCTCACCTTATCAATGTCAATTAAGAAAAAGAATCATGAAAAAAAGCTGTCAGAAAAGGTCTTGTAAAATATACCACTGAAAAATTTTTCCTGGTTTTATGCCTTTTTTCACTACTTCCATTGCCTTAGTTACGGTTTCGTTCAGAGTTTGTGCTCATGCTTTAGTTATTATCGAATGCAGGCTAAAAATGCTGTAGTTCATTTTCCCCCAATGATAGATGGGGAAAAAAAACCCAAACATGTTCCTTGACATATGATTGCATATGTCATTTTTTCATCAGTTTAGAAGTGGAGATTAACTAGTTCCTCCTTAAAGATTCAAAAAGTACTCAGAAAGTCAAAATGCTTTTTGGCTTCTGCTTTGATATTAGATTGGCAATTTCCATGTCCAAACTCTTATTACACAAACTGGCCCTTTTGAAAGAAACCTGAAACAAAGCAGTAAGGACCTACTGTAATCTTTCAAATCCAGATGCTTCTAGAATATGTAACATATATGTATACACATACACTGCCAGTCTGTATGGAAGTTTGTGTCTTCGTTTAGCCTATTATCTGCTGTGGTATAATCGCTTCTCTGTTTCAGGTTTGGGGCTTTATTCCAAAGACTCTGTACAGTTAAAAGAATAACTAATGACCTCTGTTAATACACCATGAGCTAGTATTTTTGGCAAAAGGAGGTGTATGCTTGAGAGAGTAGGCTCCAGCTCTCAGGAGGTTTTGCTTTCATATTGCTGAACATACAGAGTGCAAAGAGAAGGTTCTGTCCTCCCATACACATTTTCACTCCCTTACGGGGAAAAGCAAAAATTTCAAATAACCAATTTAGCAGCCTGCTTGGTCTTTTTTTTTTTAACTCAGCTTTTAAGGGGCCAGGAAACAAAGGAATTCAAACTCATTCAGTTGGAAAAGCTGATTAATACTTTCACTGATTTAGAAGTGAAGAATAATCCACTCAGAAGAAATGGGGTGAATTCAGAGATTCTTACCACCAAAAAAAGAACCAGAGGAGATCTGAATTCTCAACAGCTATAGTAATCCCAGGCTATTAACAATGGGTGAAACTGAATGTGCTTGAATGTAAATTAGCTTAATAAGTTGCCATATATAGGTATAAATTTGAATAAGCTACAGTGATATAATTACCACACTCATTTTTCTTACTTAGTGGAGGAAAGAAAGTCTTTTGTGCCAGCAGGGATGATCTCTGTGGGATAGACATTTTCAAACACCATTATTCTACTTAAAACTGAGGCAAAAATATTTATTTGAGGCCAATTCCCAGGTCATTTTTAATCTCCAACATATCTCCATTGTATACTGCCCCCACTTTTGCTTTCCTTGCTCTTTTCCTCTTTATACAGCTGAAGAAGCTTTTACTTGTTAAAACATTCTTTTCAAGATATAACACCTCCCTGATGGAGTTTTCTTTGCTGATCCATCTTTTTACAGTCCTTGTAGACTCCCTATTTATTCCTACTGTCTTTTTGAAGCAGTTATTTGTCTAGTTAGATCTAGAATTCTTTTCTCTATTCTTTTCTGCCTTACTTGGAGTAAAATTGACAGATCTTTGGAGGACAATATCAATAATTTCCATTATTTTTTCAAGATTTATCCAAATAAAAAGCTTAGTTTTCTACTACTTTGCATGTTTCTCTTTAAATTAATCAACATATAATCCAACTTCAGTTTTCCATAGCATCTTCATTACTTTTCAGAAATCATGTTCATATCACTGCCCCTGTTGTTACTAACAGAGTGATGATTTGATGAAGAAATGCTCGGTTCTCATTTCCAGCAGTGTTAAGCTAGAATCATTCATTCTCAAATCCCTCTAAGGAAACATAGAGTTTCCAATGCAGACACAGTAGCCAGAGTATTTCAAATACTTTTAGCCATATCCAAGTCTGATTCTAAAGGTCTATAAAAGGCAATTGAACCTCAATGGCTCTTGAAATCACATTCCTTGCATGTATTTTACCATATTAACAATCTTCAGGTATTTATATTCACAGAGCTATGGGATAACATAAAGGAAAGATGACAGAACCTTGCAGTTACTGATGTCTTAGGACATTTCTATAAACAAATGATCTGAAACTGTTGATCAATACATGTAAGTACAAGGTGGGGTGTTCTACGTGTAAAAGTGACATAACAATTAATATCCCTAATAATAATCTAATGTGTTTCTCTACTTGTCTATAAAACACTGCAATGGAGTACTCAATCTTTATAATGTTATCATATTGTTTCATTTCTTTACAAGAAAACTGAGTAATCTCACTTTCATCTATCAAACAGGGCAGTTGGAAGCAAATGAAAATTTCATATTTTGCAAGGGATAAAACCTAAATATTTATTTTATCTGAGAAGTCTTTATTTGGAAAAGACCAGTGAGCATTGAATTCTTGCAGCACAGTATACTGATCCCAAATTCTTTTTCTCAATGAAGGGAAAGTTCAAATACTTGAAACTGAATATTTGGTACAGCCTTTGTCTTCAAATTCTCTTTGTAGCATGAACACATTCATTTACTTCTTTAAGAAATAATAATTCTTATTTTTCTTGAAGAGCGTTGTTTCGGAGACTTAACAAGATCGATGGCCTGAGTGAATAGCAGCAACAGGATCTATCCAAGAAGAGCTTACTCTGCCTCTCATAGACATGCAAATAAATACAAATATTTGATTATTAAGCAATAAATCTATACTAATAGCCAAATTTCTTATAAATGCTTATTTCTAACTCATAAACAGATGTACTCTACATCTGAGATTCAATGTCTTTTGAGTCTCATTTCACACATTTTGCCATGCAACTTCACAAGTACTCATTTTGGTGTTTTTCCTAAAAATATTTGCAGTGCTGTTGATAAGATTTTTCAGAACAACAAGATAACTTTAAATTTTCTCAGCTTTAAAAATGTTTTTTCACTCTATAATTTGGTCTATATATTTGAAATAGCAATACCCCAGGGGTAACAAATTGTACAAATATTTTGGTTCTACTTATATTTTCCACCTAAATGTTCAATTGTTTACACAGGTTGAGTAAATAATCAAACACTACCTGTCTACTTCGTCTTCAGTAACGTAGTTCCTTCTGCTGAGACACTGGCTGTATTTTTGTTTATAACTTGGCCATGAGTATTTAACAGCTACTGGGTAGCTTCCTTAGGAATTTGGCCCTTACAATAATTGCCTCTGGAAAATGAAAAAAGTGTCAGATGTAATTGTCTTTCTGTACTTTTTTTAAAAACCTGTCTGTTTCTGGCATTACTAGCCACAAAAGCATTTAAATCTTCAGAGCTAAACAATTTCCTCATTTCAGGTACTTTTTTTTGCATAAAACATCTGATCACTATTGCTTTTCTAAAAAATACCATTAATTCAGTACTTTGCTTTCTAAATTTAAAGCATTTTTTAAATTTTATAAGCCAGTGTTAGATAGTGACTGATTTACTTAGAATAATCTTTCTACACTAGTCATGTTATACTCAGGAAAAAGGTGCTACTGGACATGATTTTGTGTGTCTGAATCTGGCCTGCAGAAGTGTGCAGATTTCTCTATTACATAGTGGCCAAAACGGTGAGAGAAAATATTCCTCTGAAGCCAAATGGACAGGAAATATTACTGCAGAACAGTATGAACTGGAGCCAATACAGAGTTGTTAATCCTAGGAGAAGCCTCTGTAGATAATGTAACTCTCTCTGATACTCACACAAACAAAACAGTCACTTACATTGTTGAAACCTGTACATTCAAGAGCTAAGCTACATAATGCACTCAGTAAAATAAATAAATTAACAAATGAACAAATAAGAGTCTTTGACTGCCTATGGAGCTGCCATCCCTGGTTAATCAATCTAGACCATTTAATACTTCCAGGAGAAGAGTGAGAAACTGAAATGAAAGAGAAATGGGGCCAAAGACCAATACCTGACAGCAGCATGCTTACTAATTGGTTTTGTCTCGTCAGAATGTCACCACTTTTGTATGTTACTCTTAAACATTTTGAATAGTCATTTTCGTATACAAAAGTGTCTGTTTTAGGAGAGTTTTCTCATTTTTTGTTTTGCCACCATTTGGAGAAAAGGGGAACGCATGTGACTTTTGTCTTGACCAAAGTATTACCCTATTAGAAGCAATTACTTTGTTACTGTGTTTTAAAAGGAGTACTTTTGTTTCCCATGAAACATTTGTCCCAGAGGTCAGTTATTCATTGCTGCCCAAATTAGATCTGTATTTTCCATTCTTACCCAAATCATTTTTTTTATTTTCTTTCAAGCTGGCCTTACATTCTGCTTCAATGACATGTACATAGTAGGAGCAGAACTCCATGGGCTAAAATGCCCTCTTTTATCAAAACTGGGAGAAATTTTTATCTTTAGGAATGTATCCACATGTTAGCATGTATGTTTTTAGGAGAGTGTGTATGTATGACACTGAAGTATGGATACACTTTGACTTCTTTTACGTTAGAGAAAATGGCAGGCTAGTTTTGTTTAAGTATTTTCCCACAGACCCTATCTTTCAACCTGAAGAAGAGAAACATGCATTAAGTTTCACATTGAAATAGAAGCATTTCAAACACAGGATATTATTTGACTGCTAGATAAAATCTGTTAGATTTCAAGTTTTGCTGTATGCTCCACGGAATGAGTCAGTGGTGGGTTGACCTTGGCCAGCTGCCAGATGTCCATCTAGACAGTGTCACACTTCTCCTCCTCAACAGGACACGGGAAGAAAATAAGATGGAAAAGCTTGTGAGTCAAGATAAAGACAGGGAGACTACTTACCAGTTACTGTCATGGGCAAACCAGTTTGACCTGGGGAAAATTAATTTAATTTATTGCCAATTAAAATAGAATTGGATGGTGAGAAACAGACAACAACTAAAACTTCTTCCCCACTTCTGCTTCTTTTTCCAGGCTCAACTTCATTCCCTCATGCCTGACTCCTCGACCTCCTCCGGCCCCAGCAGTGCAGGGGGATAGTGACTGGAAGGCTGCGGTCAGTCCATAACAGCTCCTCTCTGTCACTCCTTCTTCTTCACACTCTTTCGCTGGGGCCTTCCCACAGGCTGCAGTCCTTCAGGATAAACCTGTTCCAGTGTGGGCTCTCCACAGGCCACAATTCCTTCAGGGAATGTCCACCTGCTGCTGAGCAGGCTGTGCAAATAAAAAAAAGCACTGGAGGAGAAAAAAAGGAAAGTGAATGGCTCAGGTATGGGGAAAGAATCAAAAGAAAGTGTTTTCATTTAAAATGAGCTGAGGGCATTAAGTGATGGACTTGCTTGCCTTGCTGTTTTTCGTGTTTAAAAAATCTCTTACATATCCTCCAAAGTTATTTGTCTAATAGCTCATTACAAATTAGTAAGTGTAATTCTCAGAGCTTTTTCCCTAGAATCTTCTATTAACTGGCTATATGGCAATTTTTCAAAGAAACATCCTCATATTTTTTCTCCCTCGAACAATTTACTGTATACTGAACTCTTATCTTAATATCAATATGTTATAATGGTTTTGAGCTCTTTTTTTATCATTTCTCAATAACATAGAATAACTAGAAGACCATGTTAGATGCACCAAAAATACGTAAAAAGCAAAAATTAAGTCTCTAGATTCAGTTATTACCTTTGAATATAACAGTAATCCAAAAGTTTTATGGGGATAATACAAACTATTTTGCATTACAGTCCTGTTCATTTGTTCACTCTAATTAGAATGATTGGAGTAATTTCTATGTATCAACGGCCATTAAATTATTACAAGGCAAGAGGTGAACTGGGATGTGCATTGTACGTATTTCTGCTCTGTGAGGATGATATCTAGAGAGAATGTACATTATTCAATTTATCTCAAGCCTTTGTTTTTTAAAATTACATAAGTTTAGAAAAGGCTCCAGTTGTCAAAAGCACCCCTATTCAACAGGGTGTGCATAAAAAACACATGCTTGCATCCTGTGTTAGACTTCATGAACTTGAGCTACTGGAGGAAATTACGGAAACTTCTTTGCTTCTTCACTTTCCTCAATAGTTTTTCTGAGTAGTCAGATGCACTTTATGAATGTTTATTGCACTGAAGGCAAGAGGAAAAATTAGCCTGCACACCTCAAAGGAATTTAGGCATGGATTTACTGGGAGCCTTAGTGCCCAGCCCTATCAAAACCAAGCTTCTCATGAGCAAGCAGTAAGCAGAGCAAGAACGCACTACCAAGGCTGGACTTCAGCTGCAGAGGAGCTTTGAGAATCAAACTTTAAAAAATCTTATATACCAAAATCCCATCTAACTCTCTCTTTAACTATCTATGTTTCCACAAGAGACAGGGAGGAGAGTCCAGGCACCGGTCCAGGAGGTTCCCTCCTCTGAGCACCATTTCAGCATCTTTTCCATCTAATGTCAAATGCATTCATAGTCTTTGAAACAGAGACAAAAACCTCAATTTGTTTCTTTCTCTTTCTTAAGAGCCTGTTCTTTTGCAGTGGGCTATGAAGCGTTAAACCATTTTGTGTAAGCAGAACCTATCTTCCCTGGCAATTGTTGCCTGGGAGCCATTATGCAAAAATATGGGGTAGAAAAAATGTTTGAGCTGAATTCGGACACCAAAGTACATACTAAATCGAGTGTGTCATGGGACTCTAAGTGGAGCTTGGTTATTTACCTTCTCATCAGCTGGATGCTTAGCAGCTTATTTCTGGCATTAGTCTGTTCTTAAATAACTGGAGAACACTGCATTGAAAAGCAGGGGTAATGACTTGGACTACAACTAGAGCTGTGACTACAACTGCAACTACAAAGCAGAGCTGAGAACCCTAGAGCAGGCATCTCTTAGCAGTCTGAGTAAATTTTGAGCCTATCCATCAAAGCAAGCAATCTGTACATAATCCACAGTACACAGGAAACCATGGCAGCCTCATATGGTGTCATACAAATAGGTACTAAAAAGGTAGACACAAGATCCTGCAGTCAAAGCTGCAATATCCAACACATATGTAAGCCTCAATTCTGCCAGAAAGGATTTGCCATGCATGTTCTTTTGAGGGAAAAGACTGTTTTCTGCTGATAGAAATCTGTGAATCATTTGCTATTAAGAAGAAAAACAATATATGAAAACAGTGAAAGAGAAGAAAAAGATCTGTGCTTTCGTTGTGTTTGTAGAATCATAGAACAGTCCAGGTTGGAAGGGACTTTGAAAGATCATCTGGTCCAACATTTTGTGGGAAAGGGAGCCTGGATGACATTATCTATCACCCTGTACAATCTCATCTTGAAAACCTCCTGAGATGGGGACTCTACCATGTCAATGGGGAGGTTGTTCCAGCGAATGATTGTTCTCACTGTAACAAATTTCTTTCTTATGTCCAGATGGAACCTTTCCCTGTGCAACTTTTACCCATCGCCCCTTGTCTTATTCATGTGGCTCCTCGTGAAGAGAGAGTCTTCATCCTCTTTGTAGAGACCCTTTAAGTCCTGGAATACTGTGATGAGGTTCCCACTGAACCTTCTCTTCTTCAGGGTGAAAGACCTAACTCTTTCATTCTGTCCTCAAAGGGCAGGTTCTCCAGCCCTTTGATCATCTTCATGGCCCTCCTTTGAACTCTCTCCAGTCTGTCTGTGTCTTTTTTGAATTGCAGGGACCAGAACTGGACACAGTACTCAAGGTGCGTCCTGACAAACACTGAGTTAAGCTAGATTACATAGTAGATATAATTATAAACTCTTTTCTAGCTCTTTGAGTCCCTGTGTTGATGTGAACCTGAAGTTGCATCATCCTTGTTCACTCTCATGAGGACTTGATGCTTTTATTTTGTGTTCCTTGACTGAAATATATAGATTTTGAATCCCGCTGGGATTATCACGTTTTACCTTCATACTTTAAAGGTGCGATATTGGGAAATTAGCAGACCATAAGAAAAGATGAGACTTACAAGAAGTTCTGTTTACAATTATATTAACTTCGATGCTGCGCTGGAAATTAAGAAACTTTGCTTGATGCAGAATTACATGTTTTGGATTCCTTCAGACCCTATAAAGAGTTCACTTCAAGAAGCTCAACCACCCAAGCACTTCACTGGCTTTTGTTAATTCTGCCTGTTTTTTTCATAGTTAGGTGATCATCTTTTAAAATATCCACAGAGCAGCCATATGTTACTGTGCACAGTTAATCTAAAGTGGTGCCTAGCAATCACTAGCAGCAACTGAAGTGCTCTAGAATGGAGAGGACATGGAACAATTTTGTCCTCTACTAAAATTGAATTCATTTGGCTCCATTTCACAGTTATATGATACCACATGCTCTAGTGAATAACTGTATGTGTGTCTGTGTGCACAGAAAAGTGCATATAGGCACGCACACAGGTTAATTTATGGTAATCTCTCTTTTTCAGACATCTGTCATAATGATCCCTGATCCCCAAAAGCTTTTGAAGTTCATATCAGTTCAGGTAAGTGTTCAATTTATCAGCTAGATATATAAACACAGTCTGAACTTTCCACGCCTCTGGAGTTTGCAAAATGTGGCTGCAGCTTTCTCAAGATCACTTGCAAGATGTTCAGTACTTCCTGCTATAGGGCCTGATTCCCTCCTGAGAACTGTACATGAAAGAGAACTGATCCTCTGCACACAGTTCTGTCTTGTGCAAGGAAGGAAACAATGGGATCAGCCTTAGGAACACAGTGCTCCTGGATGGAAAGAAACTCGTCCAGAAAAACAATCCAACAATAACAGAGATCAGGGCAGTGCTTGTAACTTTCCCCACCCCCTGCACCCTCAAATCTCATTGTGACTATATAGAACTCTTAACATTTTTGAAAGCTGTATCCTTGCTGTCAGAGACCTTCTTTCACACATTTCTAAGAACAGGGAACAGAAGAGTGGTTTTGAGGGTATATTTTTATGAGACTCTTTGTTCTATTCTGTTGAATCTCCAATTGATCTACACACTGCAGTTATCCTGTGTTGCGAGTGAAGCGTTGAGGAGTTAGCCCAGATTCACCTCTCTTGACTTAGGCAGCTAACCTGGGCCCAGAACTTTACCTTCATCACTCCTACCTTGAGAGACTTAACTGCTGTGTGAGGGGCTTGGCCCTCCTAGGCTTCCTCTGTTGTCAAAAGGGAGCGTAACTTAAATTTTCTGAATCTTTCATTATTACTGAGTTGAAAAAGAGGGAGCTTAGGATAGCTAAGCTTTATTTTATGTGTCTCAGGTAAATGCTTTAAGTAAGGAGGATTAAATCAAAACTTTGGAGCCTAGCAGTTATGGAAAAGATCCTCACTGTTCAGTGTCCAGCGTCAGCTAACAACCTCTGTTCTGTAGAATACAATGCTTTTGCAAGACTTCCTCACACTTCTCATGCTCTTAACAACGCCATTCCTAAAGCAACCTCAGCTCCCAAGACTGAGTCCCTGGCTTACCCAAGCCTGTATGACAAGCCATACCTCTGTCATGTTGTCCTTGCCAGTGCTGCACCCCAGATAGGTCTTCTGAGTGTCTTCTCTTATCCTGTGGGCAAACCTGATGGTACTTCTGGACATTGTGGGTAGGGGGGCTGTATTCTGGAGGATTGTCAGTGCACAAATGATTTCTCTTGAGTCTTCGCTGCTGGGAAATTTTCCAGATACTAAGCTGCTCGAGCTGAAAGGCCTGCTACAACTAGGACACTACATTTTTCCCCCAGTATAAATGGTGGGTAGGGCAAGTAGCTAAGTGTGCTGGGAAACATAACAGTAGCTAGCTGACAGCATGGAGACAGAAGTTCATCATGCAGCTATGTCTTCATTCGGGCATTCGTCATCCTTCTGATTTTGGCAAAACAACTAAAACTGTCTAACTTCCACATGTAATATTTCTTTGTGTTAAGTGTAAATTCTATTTTTCTTTTTTTTTCTTAAAATAGTTTTTATAAGTTTCTAGACCTGAATTGAATTTGAGTCAATAGCATTAAGTTTACACGTGAATCACAGAAATCATAGTAAATAGGATCCCAAGAGGTCATCTAATCCCTCTATTTGCCCAAAGGCAAGATCAGCTATGACTAAACTATTCTTGACAGATTTTTATCTCACCACTTCTTGAAAACTTCCAGTGGCAGAAGTTTGCGTGTTCTCCCTTGGCAGTGTACATTAGTGCTCTGCTATGCCTATAGTTGGAAAGATTTCTCCCAATTGCCAACCCAAATCTTTCTTGCTGTCATTTAAACCCATTGCTTCCTGTCCCATCTGCAATGAATAAGTAGAACAGTTTATTTTAATCAAATATTTTTAGGTTTTGAAAATTATAGTTTTACTCTTTCTGAGTACTCTCCAGATTTATAAACAGCATACCTGTTAATCTATCCAGTTACGATGCCTTCTGCTTCTCCCCCACACAAGTTGCCAGCTACCTGTTCTCAGAAGCCCTGATCAGGCTGGTCTGATGCCATTTCTTCTTGAAAAATCTGTGCTGGCTGTTACTTCCCATCTTATTATTCTTTAGAGTCTTTAAAATGGATTTTTTTGGTGGTCGTGGTAGTGTTCTTTAAATATTATTATTTTTATACCTATGTCTTTATCTATATCTATCTGTCTTTCTAGGAACTCTGAAAGTCTGATCTATAACTCCCTGGTTCATACTTTCTCCTGCTTCTCCTTTTCAAGACTAATACCCTTTGCCTTCCCGAAAATGTACCTGTTCTCCACCAGTTCTCATAGATAATCCAAACACTGTTTGAGAATGTTTCAGATACTCCTTAGACATTCTAGACTAAATTTTTCTTCATTCAATTTAGTATCACTAAAACTTTTACCAAGAGTTTCTAAGCAGTTCTTCTATATTGAACTGTGAGTGAGGCTGTCAGCCATCTGATCACAGTTAATGCTTTTTTAGTGAAATTTATGGTTAAAACCCCTCATAAATAAGAACTTCCATCATTCTCACTTTCATCAGTCAATAATGTTATCTCCGTCTGAAAAGCAAGTAATCTCTTCCTCCTAATGAGCTTTTAACTGTCTTACCTAAGAATGCACATTTTCCTCATTGTGCATAGCAAATCTGAGCTGCCTGTTATGCCTTGATGACTGCCAAATGTTTCAAATGTCCCCAGCCAAAATCCCCAGATTTCCCCTGACAGTTTGCATAATACATGAAATATTAGCCATGGAAAACACCACGTGACATCAAAACTTAGTTAGCAATAAAATTAACCAATTGAAATTCAAGTTAAAGAAGGGGTACTTGAACTCTGTCTAATCATTTTTACATTTGTATGAGCAGCCAACTGTATTTTCTGATGTGCCTGAAGCTGTGAAAGGCACTCTGTTTTGTTGCAGCAGGATACCACACAAAGTAATCAACTGGTGTTTTAATCAACTCACATAATCAATGAGGGATATTGCCTGAGAGCCTGCCATCTGACTAGAGGACTAGAGTTGTCTTCCTTTCCTGAGACGAATAATGGATTCAACACTCTGCTGACAGAAAAACTGGGAAATAAAGTAGCAAACTCTCTGTGAGAATGGGGAAAACATGTCCTTTATTTGGACCAGAAGTATGAAGTTCACCTTTTCTAAAAGTACCTTTTCATTGTCTGGACTCCTTTGGACCCAGAGTTAGTGAAAACAGTCATGATGTTATTGAAAACCGTTTTGTAATATTAATTTTACCTTTCTACTTTTGTTTCTTCCTGATCTCACTAGAAAGTTAAATGAAATTAATTCAGTTATTTATTCTGTCTAGTTCTCAAAAGGGGTTTAGGTCATGTTTGCTTTGACTGAAAAGAAAAAAGTTCACTCATTTTTGTTTTATCCATACTGCTTTGTTTGCCTTAAGCTTCTCATAAAGAAGTCATTAATTCTTTCTTAAAAAATCTAAGCAGGTTTGTAGAGCCTGATTTACAATGGAATTTTCAAACAAAAATTCAGAAGGGTGAGGTCCCATTTAGGAAGGGAGTTTCATCAGAGAAATGTTCTCAGATATTAATTTTATGGCTTATTGAGAAAGCACTTCTTTGAAGTCTGACAGTGTTTATGAAAAGCAAAATTGTTTTCCCCACTGGATAGGTCATGTCTCAAATATTTAATTTCTGTCTACTTTGTACTAATTCAGGGTAAACATAGTGTGTAGTACAAGTCTTGACTTTATTTTATTTTTTCTGTGTTCAAAGAGCCCAAAGAATCCACTGAAGATTTATTCTCTGGGAGGAAAGATCTGCTTTTCATCATCAGATCCCATAAAAAAGTTCAATGCTTGACAGAACCTCAACTCCTAATCTTTGTTGGCAAGGTAGCATGCAAATAACAGGAAACCATGGTGCTCTGGTGTTCTGCAATGAAAAGTTAAGTGTTCTATATTAATTATAAATAAACTGACATGCCAGGACTTCAATGATACTGAAAATTTGCTGCAGCAGGAAAGATTTCAGAGAGATAGAGGGACATTCAAAATTCACTGCCAGGGTTCAGTACTCCAGAATACATTGGAGTGAGATTGTGGAGATATTGTCTCAGCATATAGAGGAGGCAAGATTTGTGGGATTATTTTTCCAAACCCAATTAAACACAGTGAGTTAGAAATTTGCTGAGAAGTGCTTAAGGTTGATGGTCTCCATTTTTTTTGGCGCACTTTAAAAAGCTGGCCATGAAAAGATTTAAATAGCAGCTTATTTAGTCCTATCTGTCCCCAGCCAGTCAGTCAAATTTCAGTTGGTGGCCAAGCAGTGAAGCAGGAATTAGATATTGTGAGATATCAACAAAATCAAGATGGAATTGATAGTATTATAAGGACATGGAGAAACAGGGAACTTAGACTCGGGGAATAAAAGAAGATAAGAGAGTTTGTAGATGTGGACCTAGACACTGTGGAATAGGAAAGGTGGTAGGAAGGCAAAGAACCCATCATGAAACGAAAGGGAGGCCTGAAAGAGCGACAAATAGAAAATAGAAAGGCGATTGCTGATGAAAAAAAAAAAGAGGAAGCAATAGAGATAGTTCTGGTACGGGCAGGGAAAAAAGGACAGAGCAGAGTCATACAAACTATAATAATCCTGGTAAATATGGAGAGATTATAGCCTCCCGGAACACATTCTGAGGAAAAATAAGTATTAAATTCTTACAGGGTACCTGTTAATATTGTTTCATCCTCAAGATATTTAGAGTTGTAAGAAGTAATCAAATAAATATTTTTTATTCCTTGAGTGCATTATCCATCATGAAAGTGTATTATTTGCTATGTTCAGGGAAAAGGTAATTTCAAATGTATGCACTTCTAGATTTAAACTAAAAGCAGAATTCTAGTTCAGTTTCTGAGTTATCAGGTCCAAAGTGTAGTCACAACAGGTCCTGAAGGTTGAGGAAACAAAGATCATTTAAACAATTGGTAGTAGGAAACTGGAATAGGACTTAAGGTCATGATGATGGCTCATGGTATATGTCTGTTCCTGCACATATTCGTGTAATAGTTTATACATGAGTAGTCAAATTAAAATTAACGTGAATACACAAAGTACAACACTTGTTTTCTGATGTGAACCTAGGGGAATACTGCTGTCACTTGTATGTAAAATTAGTCTTAATTAATTAGCATTGCTTTCTATTTTAGATTAATAAACATATGAGGCTTCAAATCAATAGCTTTGACTGTACTTTTATATGCCTGTTATATTTACCTAAAACAGGTGCAATCCAATTGCCCCCCTACTGGCTCGAGTCTTGATTTTGTTTGGAGCTATACAGAGTACAATCCTTGCAACAAAGCATTTCCAATTTCATTGGTAGATACAGAGATAAAGAAAGATGAAGTGATCACACTGCATATTTCGGGCAGAAGTTGAAATAAAGCCCAGTATCCTGATTTCACAACTGCAAACTAATGCTCTTTATGCCCTTTTGCATAAATCTTAGCAGCAGGCCTATTCTTTATTCTTTCAAATGTTCATTGTAAAATCCTGTCCTCTTGCACTGGTGATCCTTTAAAGGTTTTCTCCTTTCTTTGACAGATATTTCCTGGATGTCAGGAAAGGAAACTGATGCAGCAAAAAAATGTTTTTGCACACGTCATTGCTGCTCAATCATTTTAGCTCCTGACCTCACCCTAGTCAATTAAGAAGTCCTTAGAGCCTCAAGATAGCATCTGACTTGCGGACTGCTGAGTGCTTTCTTCTTCATTTGCTGTTCCTAGTGCCTTAACAGGAAAGCATGCTTCACAAAGAATAGTATAGAGACTGTGTGCATGTGTACACACACACACACATATGCATGTGCATGCACATGTACACACACATATATACACATATACTATAGCTGAATAGGATATATATCTCCTGGACACTGTGGTTTGATAACAAGTCCAGAGTTTGTCAAATATGTCATTAATTAGAAATAGGCACAGTAAATTCTGTGTTTATACATCTATGTGTAAAAACATATTTTAATGCATAAAGATACATCTGAATGTGTAAATGTGTATTTTTATATGTATGTGCGTGTCTAAATGTATGTGTATATACTCTATATACACAGCCGATGGCATGTGGGTCCACCAGACACTTTAAGCTTTGAAATAATGTGACTAAGCACAGAAATAACGTAGATGTAAATTTCATTTGGGGAGGGAGGATGGATTTTCAAAATTTTTTTATAGCAAAGAAAGGGGGCTGTTAAATTAACGCAGTTATGCTATGAATAAGGGAATTGTGCAGCTGAATGTAATTCCAAGCCTTGTGGCAGATAATGTGCATCCCACAGAGGAAAATGGTAACATGGGAAGGGCTACAGCCTTTTTATCCTGCATAATAATTACCTGTTTGTGAGCTTCATGGCACTAATTTCTCTTTCCACCTCTCACCCCTAGTCTCATACAGTGGATAAGACTTCAAAGAAAATGCTTTCTCTCTTTTGACCATGTAATTTTCTTCAACAGTGTCATACAGGGTAAAGGATAAAGAGTTCATCAGAGAATATTAGAAGACTGAAAGCAGAAAACCCGTTTTCATGTAAGGTTTTCTTCCTCAAGCAGCATGGCAGCAACTTGGCATACAGTTATGGCAGGAGGCAAGGAGGGGACACGTGTCTGCTTGCAGCATGCTGGCCTCTTGCTGGATAGGTGAGCTGCCAAAGAGTTATCACATAGAACAGAGGTGCAAATGAGTGCCGAATTACAACCTTATTGCACTGAGAACCCAAAGGCTACCTCACCTCAAAGACTGCAGTTATTGCTGCTGGATCAGGCCCCAAACATATTGCTGACACCATATACTTTAGATTACATATTTACGTTCCGAGAAATGGCCCCACTGGAGAATACATTGAACTGACCTTCAGATCATAAACCTATGTCCTCTCCTTACTTACTAGTTATGGAATTGACCCCCAGAAGCCTTTTTAATCTTACTGTTCATCTGCCATTTTACTCTTTCTCCTTCTGAGGGCTATGGCATAGCACAGAGGAGTCTGAGAAGGGTAGAGATGAGGCCACTATTAAATGACTCTGAATTTTAAGAAATTAACTTTGAAGAAAAAAAGAAAAAATCCAGTGAAAAAGGAGAGATCACCTTTTTGGCTTTCTCCTCTACTGAAGGGAAGTCATAGGAGTCTCAGCCTTGGAAAAACACATCTTAAGCTGATATAAATCAGCCTAGCTCTGCTGAGTGCAGTGCTGCCTCATTACTGGAATAAATTTTTCCTAAGCCCTGGAGCAGGCAAAGCACTTCCTTGTCCTTTCCTTCATTTTCCACATGCCTGTCATGAGACTCTTCTTTTATGCTTCTTTTTGCCTTATACTTCACTGTCCTGTGAAATTAGCATGAGTAGTGCAACACTTCAGTCACCAGTATCAATTTTGCTTATTGTGCCTAATGTTTAAGTGCTTATTTGTGTTCTTTTCAGGCACATCTCATGTTTCTATCCCTAGGGGTGGGACAGGAAAAAATAAGCTGTTTCTCCTTTTCATTCATGAAGAGTTTGAAATATACTTGACTCTTAAAGGAAGCATACTTTCACATCAATATAACACTTTTCTTCCTCTAATCTCCTATTACTTTTAGAATTATGAATTAATTGTGTCTCTCATACTAACTGAGAATGAGAAATTGTGCTAGTATCCACTCACATGTGATAAACCAAGCAGAGAAAGAAAAGATGAGATTCCTGAATTTGCAGAACATATTTATAGTGGAAACAGAAAAAAAGCCAGACATAATAAAGCTTTTCTCTTTGCTCTGGTCACCAAATCCAAGCCCTTAATAGCATTCACTGTGAATAAGAGTTGGTTAAATCTGAAAACTGTAAGCAGCAGTCACCTACATGGAATCGCCGTAGGAAAAATCCTATATGCATTGACAGACTGTAGTATTCAGGAAAAATAATGTAGAATTCAGGTTTTAGTATCCGAGTATTAGGATCATTGGTTCCAAATATCATGTTCAGTTTGAAGCATTTTCTTAGCTTTGATCCAGACAACTTACAAAAGAGCTTAGATTTAAATAAGAAAGCTTGATTTCAGCCAGTGTTTTGAATAGCATGCCTGATGACTTCGGTGATTGTTCCTTCACAAGGTAACCTGGAGTGTGACATCGAAATGTGCCAGTGACTGAATTATTTTTTTTAATGTGTCCCCATGTATGGCTGTAATCATAGAACAAGTGCATAGGACAGTGAAGGTAAACGAAGCCTGCAGGTCTATGCTGGAAATGAACATGGCCACAGGCGAAGGTTCCTTGGTCTTGACTGTGAAAGTCTTGCTTCCTCAGAAGAACTGTTCCTGCCTAGACCAGCTCTATGAGAAGACTTGTATTCAGAGCTGGCCCCTGAATCTAAGAGCTTTTCTGACATTATACTTGGATCTTGAAGAGTACAGAGATTTAGTCAAGGATAACGGGTTGCAGGGATGAAATAATTTTGAGTGTGACTGCATATAGAAGTTCTGTTGAGTGTGTGTGTGGGGCGATGTAGTTACACTGGAGCTGTATGTGATCCAGGCAAGAGGGCAGAATGGGTAAAAGTGACTCACCACCTACCTACAGCACACTGGGTTAGCACTGAATGACCTTATATGCCCATACTGCCGTGCAGCTAATACCCCAGAATCAGACTGGTGTTTCAAAGTGCAGGAGTATATGGGTGGTGCTTGAGTTGGCACAAGAGCACTTGGAAAACGGAAGAAATAAAAGATGAAGCACCACGCTAATGCACTTTGGGTAATATAATATCATTGTGGGATCTGTATTGGGTTTGCATAGCAAGGTTTTGGTAGTGGAGAGGTTGCAGGGATGGCTTCTGTGAGAAGATGCCAGAAGCTTCCCCCACATCCAACAGTCCCAGTTCCAGATGGCTCCAACATGGACCCATAGTTGGCCAAAGCTGAGCCCGTCAGCAACGGTGGTAGCACTTCTGTGATAACATATTTAAGAAGGGGAAAAAAACCTGCTGTGCAACAGCAGCTGGAAGGACAGGAGTGAGAATATGTGAGAGAAATAACTGTGCAGACACCAAGGTCAGTGAAGAAGGAGGGGGAGGAGGTGCTCCAGGTGCCAGAGCAGAGATTCCCCTACAGCCCACAGTGAAGACCACAGTGAAGCAGGTTGTGTCCCTGCAGCCCATGGAGGTCCACAGCAGAGCAGATATCCACCTGCAGCCTGTGGAGGACCCCACACGGGAACAGATGGATGAACCTGAAGGAAGATGTGACCCCACAGAGACCCCTCACTGGAGTAGGCTCCTGTCAGGACACATGACCCTGTGGAGGACCCATGCTGGAGCAGTCTGTTCCTTAAGGACTGCACCCCATGGAAAGTATCCACATTGGAGAAGTTTGTGGAGGACTGTCTCCCACGGGTGAGATCCCACACTGGAGAAGGGGAAGAGAATGAGTAGGAAGGAGTGCCAAAACACAATATGTGATGAACTGACCACAGTCCCCATTCCCCATCCCCCTGTGCCGCTCAGGGGAAGGAGGTAGAGAATTTGGGAGTGAAGTTGAGCCTGGGAAGAAGGGAGGGGTGGGGCGAAGGTGTTTTAAGATTTTTTTTTATTTCTCATTATCTTACTCTGACTTTTGATTGGCAATAAATTAAATTAATTTCCCCAAGTGGAGTCTGTTTTGCCCGTGACAGTAATTGGTGAGTGATGTTCCTGTCCTTATCTTGACCCATGAGCTTTTCATCATATATTTTCTCTCCCCTGTGCAGCTGAGGAGGGGGAATGGTAGAGCAGATTGGTGGGCACCTGGTGTCCAGCCAAAGTTAACCCACCACAGGGTCACAGCCTGACTCTTTCCCGTTCTCCTCCCTTTCCTGTCCAACTATAGTATTGCTTTAAACAAGAAAAAGTAGATTCATATGGGCTAAGAAATATTGTTTTAAAGAAGATAAAAATTAAGTTCCCCTACCACAAAAAGAAAGTATCAACACCAAAAAGTTTTCAAAAAAATACAGAAACAGAAGCACATTAAAAAAATAAACATGGCTGCAAAAGGACTTTCTGGCAAAGTTACCATTGAAAGATTCTTGCAGCTCTGACTGGATTTTAGTGTTTTTATCTCTTTTCCCAGTGCCAGTTGCTAGGGTTTATCAAAGACAAATGCGACCTGCTCTTGACTTCAGGAGTGAAATCCAACTCCTAAGTTGTTGCCTGATTTCCAGCGAAATCTTTGGCAGTAGGAACTGCTTTCAACTCATAGTACATAATCTATACAGAACATGTTAACTTGCAAATGTATTTACAGGGTCCTTCTGAATTCTTGTGTTCTGTTAGGGTTCTTTAAAATGCCAGGTAATGTTGTGGAAACTAATATCACTCTTTCACTGAAGCTCTAAGCAATGTTTTATTTCTTGTCTTTTAGTTTTAATGAGAGCGTGCTGCTTGCTGCTAATAGAGCTGAGTAAACAATCTATGTACGTTTTATTCAATTACTTTAGCTCTTTTTCTTCTTATAGTAATTACCTATGAGTGGACAATGATTGCTACTGTTTGTTTGTTCCTCCCAACTGCTTGCTGATTATTCTGCACAAGCAACTTGTAGCCTGTGTTATCGCAAACCGACTGCTCGCAAGTATTCCTTTGGGGATCAACGTTTGGTTGCCTAAAGCCAAGTACTTGTTTCTTTTCCATGATTGGATGATCTACTTTGTCACAAAACACATTTTGTTTAAGAAATTCACAGCTTCATCCTGCAACATACTCTCTAGACCAGCAATCTGGAGCTACACCATGCTGATGGAAACCTACATACTAAATACACTATCTGTTATGAAAAAATAAATCCTGGTAAGTACAGTCATTCCAAACCTGACATAACATTCCATGTGCAGGCATTTATTTAATTTTGCTGGTGGTGTTATCAATTAGAAGTGTTTTTTTTCATTCAGGTTCCTGTCAAAACTATTCAATTGTCCTTAGGTACTGCAAATTAACTCATAACAAGTCCTTTAACATTTGACATTGTTTCTTTACTGGGTTGTAATGTTTCTTTTTAGTCCCTGTGTTCACTTGCCATGGAAAGTGCAATGGACAAATGACTATGGTTTGCATTAAAGCAAATACATTTCTGAAAGTCTTTTCAGGGCTACTATCAAGGCAAATATCTATCCAGCCTTCTGCTTTTCAAAAACAGCTTAGTTTTTTGAATATAACATATATAGTAATTGTACAGGGCCTTTTGTGAAACAACATTCTGAACTATTGGAAGCAAAATTATTCCAAAATTATTAACCCATTTTAAAATAACTTTCAGGTTGAGTTATATTACAAAGAAATGTGAAATAAACTGAAAACAATCTGGAAGATTTGGATCCTCAGGAATTCTTCTTATGCAGTTTGACTTGATCTGTGTATCAGTTGCCACAGCCAAGGTCACGTCTCTACAGTCAGCACCATTTGAAACACGTTGCTGTTGATCTTTTCTGATAATGCAGCATATAGCACCATGTAGATGTTTTGATCTACTCTAACATAAAAACACAACAGTGATTAAGCCATAGACTTGAATTTTTTTCTCAGAGTTCATTTTTGCTGGTCGTGTGGTTATTGGCTGAAGGAACCTATTGCAGTTCACCTCAGTTTCTTGTGTTTCTCATTATTTCATTAACCTGGTACCTAGTACTGAGGCTCCTATTTTGCTTCACAGTAGATTAACAGGTCCATCCTCTTAGTAATAGATTGTGCTGACTGTCAAACAGTAGGGTATGAGGGGAGTTTCCAAGGAGTGATTTGTGAGGCTGTGATTTGTCCCTGCACTGGATACTCTGTAGTGGGTGTAACAGAAGCAAATCTAAAAAGCTGCAGTAGATTACAAAATGCACAAACAAACTATGATGAGAGACCACAGTAACTCAAAATTATTTTGCAAAAGTCTCTAGATTAAATAAGACCATTTGAGATGATCTCTCCTGCCATATAATTTAAGCAAATGCCAGTAAACTGTGTAAAGATCTTACAACTTTTTTCATTTAATACTTGCCATGATGTTTTCTACTTCAGACCCAAGAAATTACTTAAGATCAGCTCTGGTTTCTGTTTCCAGGCCTGCACCTCTCCTGTATTGTGACAATGAGCAGGGCATTTACCTTCAGACTTCAGTTTCTCTAGCTGTAAAATGATGGCAATGATGTTTACCTTTATTATTTTTTTAAGGTGCTTGTAGACTCATGAATGAAAGGAACTATTCATAAGCCAGTGACTTTTGTCTACTATTAGACATCCACCTGGACATTTTACCTGTAGGATAACTCTGGAGATTGAACAGATTGTCCTAATTCGTCTAACAGGTTTAAAGAGATTAGGCCAGATCTTGATATTAAATTTTAGCTGTGATATCCTGATATAGAAGGCATGGATTTGAAGTTTTATGGTACAGGAATTTGGATGTTTAAGTTGTCCATAACAATAGGAAGTGATTCACAGCATCTGAGACACCAAAAACATCAAAATAACATGAATGTGAAGTTCACTTTAAGGACTTCTTTGTATTTTGAAAATCTGAACCAAGCTTTCCCTCCCCATTGGCATCTTAGTCATATATCAAACACCAGCAACAATCCAGTAAGAATGTTCTTTAGCTGATGGACACTAATGAAAAAGAATGAGAGGTTAATGTTGAGCCTTGCAGTGCTGTTATTGAAAGAAACAGATATGAACAGTGGCAGCATTTATGAAGAAACTTATAAGTTTTGGTCCCACTAGATTTTAGATGGAAACTTGCCATGGTTTGTATTTCATTGTCTTTATTACTAGAGATTTCAGTAGCCAGATGGTCAGGGAAAATCTAAAGTTGCATGCACACTTTTTAAAGGTTAGTGATATGTAGAAAAAGATACCGTTACTTACACATTATCTTTGAAGTGAAGATAATGCTCAATGACACAAGACCAACGCATGTCTTATTATGCGTTATGCTTTACTGTTACTCTCATTATTGCTGTCCTAATTCTTCCTAGGAAGGTTTTGATTTTCTTTCCAGATGCTGCAAATTGAACTGGATTGTTGCAGTCAAGAACTGATTTTTCAAGTTTGCTATTTTGTTTTTAACTCAAGCTCCAGTTTGCCAGAAATAGCAAGAGTCTCCTGAAACATGATTCAGCTGACAAATCAAATGAACCTGGGTTGCCTGGTTGTAAATTACAAATGAAAGAAGCCATAATCTCTCTAGAAATATAAAAATATGAAAGCCCAATAAACAAATTGTACATATCTCAATAAACGTAAAGATTGACTTAAATTGTCTAAGTAATACTATACTAGAGAATTGTGTATGACTATTTCGCACCTTTTGGTCTTTTAAAACAATTAAAACCAGATTGACTGTCCCTGTTTATTATGCTGAGGTATTCTCTATTCTGAGATAAGGACAGAGAAAATCCTCAAAAGCTAACTGCCCATAATGCTGCTACTCTTAGGAAGTTAGCTGAACAGCTCTTTGCTGTTTAATTACCTTCATTACTTTGAACCAAACTTAATTTGTCAAAACTGTTTCTCCATGGAAGTTTGGGGTTTTTTAAATGTATGTATGTATGGTATGTATGTGGGAAAATTATCCACTTTTGTAGGAAAAGAAGAGTTGACTATGTAAGAAACAGGTTTGGTTTATTTTTCAACTAGAACTGTGAAAATGTTTTGTTATGAAATGCTGAAATTCCTCATGTGAGTTATACTTCACGTTTATTGCTGATCTCAAGAGGTAGAATACTCAGTTGGATTAGACCATTTGTGATGCCCTTTTGATAATTCCAAGCCCTTCCTCTCCAAGGAACAGGAGAAATAGAATTATGGAATTATAGAATGAGAAGTGATGTACAACTAAGAAACCTTCTACAAAGAAAGCATTCAGCTGATTTTCTTTATACTTTGCCAAGACATGCAAAGCACAACTCCTGTGAAGTTCTACAGCTCTTCATAATTTAAGATACAACAGTTCTGATAGAGGATAAGTGATATACAGAAAGTTCAAGGTTATGGAAGGGTTGCCTTTGAAAATAATTACAAAAATATGTCAATGGGTATAGTGCAGATGCAAGAAAAACATGATTTTGTTCTTTGTCACCTGAGGGAGTTGCATTATTTCATTTTAACTCAAGACTGACATCTGAGTGTAACCTGAAACCAGGGACCATCATCTAAAGTCTGCTCAAGCCAACAGAAAGAAAGAGCTGTACAGATCCCAGTTGTGCTCCCACTGAAGTCAGTGGTAAAGGTCCCAGTGGTACAGGCTTGTTGTCAAATCATCTAGGTACAAAACAAACGTGGTGCAGGGAAAAGAAAAAGATAAAAAAGAGGAAAGTTTTTTTTTTAAAAGTGAGTGAGGCAGCATTACATCACCAGTTAAAAAGACACTAAACAGCAAGAGATACTAGCTACTAATTTCTCTGTTCCAGGTGATTGCAAGCACGGTGAGGTAACAGAGTCAACAATTAATTGTTTTCCTCTGAACAAAACAAGTGAAGGTTTTTTTAAAGGAATTTCATTGATCCAAATATTGATCCTTAATATGGCAAAACAACTTACTCTTGCCAGCCTCTAAGCAAACAGTAGTTAAAATTATAAAGCACAAAAAACTTTTTAAACTAAACTATAAAGTCTTAATGTATAGCAGTAATAGCATAGCATTGACTCTATGTAAGTGTGGCTAAAATCCTCACAGGGCAAAGCTGCAGTACACTGTGTATGTCTACTGAGTCTTCATTGCTTATACGTTCAGCCAACTCCCTCCTGAGGTATGTTTTCTTCACATTATTATTATTATAATTATTATTATTATTATTATTATACACATTATGTTGCCATTGCTTCTCTTAGTAGCATGGCTTGTGGTATAGCCACACTAGGGAATCTGTCTGGGATGAAAACTAACACTTCTCTTGAACAATCAGATGGGGCTTCATTTAGTAATGCATTATAAGGCTTACTGAGCATGCCTCACTTTTTTTTCTGAGCAGACCACTAAGGAAAACTTCAGACAACTTTCCTAATCTTCCATTCAGAATGGTTTTCCCTATTCTACATAGATTTTAATGGGAAAAGGGCCTAGTTGTTACTGCCTCTCTACATGTATTCTAGCAAGATGCAAGTGCTGAAGGTCAGTTTGAGATCACATTTTGTTTTAAGTTAGTCATGTTACTGAATGCTAAAGAAAAAGCTTGGTTTATTTGTTTGTTTCCACATATCAGGGGTAGAGTTGATATTGTGTTACTTAGCTACCTACAGACTAATCATGTAGTCTACGGGATGGTCATGCCTAGTAGGCTGGAGTCAGAGCAGTCCAAAGACAAAGGACGGGAACATGGGATGTGAAGACTAACACGCAGTAGTTTGAAGAGGCTGAGCTCTGCCTGCTTGTCAGTTTTATTAGCTCTCCTGACAACAGCAACAATAATGGTTACCAAAGATATAATATTTACAGAACACCATCTCCTTTGAAGGGATGCAAACATAACCCCCCTCACCCAGGGTGTGCCCCCACACCCTGCAGTGGACCTGACTTAGCAGGATAACAAGCATGAAAAGCTCAGACCTTTGGCAGGACATGCACCACCAACACAGGAATGGTCCTCCAGGCCATACCCTGCACTATCAATCAAATACTGCAGGGTATCTGGGGATATCCCAGAATCCAAAATAGTCCAGACACAGTATTCCCTCTGGTCTTAGACCATAAGTGGAGGCAGAGGTCGAGGTTGTGGCTGGAAGGGATCCAGTTCAACAGGTTTAACAGGGAGATATGAGCAACAGTGTAAGTCTGGAGAGCACATGGAAGTTACAAATGAAATGCAACCGGACTAACCTGGGCCGTTACGTTCATGGTCCAATTTAGAAGGATACACTGAATGAACATGTTCACCAGAGAACCAAACATAGTCCCCAACCACAAAGTCCCCAGATCTGTCTGAACAGCCTTTGCAATCAGCCCCTGCTTTTTCCAGGTGCTCTTGAAGAAACAAATGTAGACCTTGCAACGACTCAAAGAAATCCTCAGGGGAAAACCCCTGGACAGCCAACAGAGTAGCAGGGTGACCACAGAGATGAAAACCATACTGCGTGTAAAGAGAGGTCTGCTGTGGTGAAGAGTGGACACTACTGTTATAGGCAAATTCTGCCAATGATAACAGAGATATTCAGTCATCCTGGTGGCAAGCAAAGCAGGAGATACTGCTACAGGATCTGATTCACCCACTCCATCTGACAATTCGGCTACAGATGATACAGGGTGGGAAGAGATATTTGCATCACCAGCAGGCCTATAAACCCCTTCTAAAACCAGGCAGTAAAATGGACCCCTTGAGCTGTCACAATGTGATATGGCAGACTGTGGTAATGAAACACATACTGCAAAGATAAATGTGCAATCTGAGGGCCTGCGAGCAGCTTCTTTAGTGGAACAAAAATAGCTGTCTTCATAAACAAGTCCACCACCACAAGCACTGCTGTATACCCCTGCGATGTAGGTAAGTCCACAATAAAAATTGAAATGATTTGCCACAGCCTCTAAGGAGCTGGTAAGGGTTGTAATAGGCCCTGCAGCCTCTGTGTCAGTCTCTTGACCCAGGCAAAGACATCACAAGCCCAAACACATCTCTCAACATCAACATGCACTGTAGGCCACCAGTAGCTCTGCATGACTTGATACAAAGTCTTCCATCACCACCATGCCCTGCTGTCAGCAAATCATGGCAGCATTGAAGGACCTGCATGCACAGCACACTGCTGGAGATGTACAGCCCCTCATCGTGACACAAACAACTGTCCTCCCTCCTGTGGATTCTGAGAATTAACACCCCCCCCAAAACCGTGCAGCCAGAGGATCACCAGTGGTAACCCCATGCACAGAAATTAAAGAGGCTTCACCTGGCACAGGCACAACAAAATTTTGTGTAGAGAAATACTATGTGGGGTAGATACACCTCAGCTGCTCCCACTGGGGCTTCCTGATGGGACAGGGTATCCTGCCATTCTGTTTACCTGGCCTGTAGGAGTTTGAAAATGAGACAGAAAAGTTGCCCAGTGGGCCAATAGGGCAGGGAGGAGAGGCACTTCAGGTTCTGAAAATATTCCAGATTTCAGTGGTCAGTCAGAACCAAAGTGGGCTTAGCAAGACTCACCAGAAAGTGCCTCCACCCAGCTAACCCCTCAAGGGTGGTCAACAGCTTTTAATCCAGGCACAGGAATGAAGCAGAGCCCACCTTTTCTTGAGCCTCACGATGACACCTGCTTTATTGAGGTTTGTGTCTCATTCAGTGCCTGAGCCAGTAACGGTGCCAGCTCTTGTGAACACTGTGATTGGAGCTGTTGCATACATTCCATACACCACAGCAGAGCTTTAACAGCATCCTCTGCAGATGCACCCACAGAGCCTTGAGGACAAGGCATCTTCACCTGCTGTTCCCATCAGGGATGGTCTCTTCAAGCAAGTTGTCAAGGCCTGTCCAAGACGAGACAAGAACAAAGAATGTGAGTGCTCAACAGGTAATAACTCAATGAGACAGAGCTCTGCCTACTTGCCAGTTTTATTAGCTCTCCTGACAACAGCAACAACAACAATGGCTACAAAACACATCATATTTACAGAACATCATCTCCTTTGAAGGGACACAAGCACAACCCTGATCACCTAAGATACAACTCTAAGACGTCAGCTGAACCACCTTCAGAAATGATTCACAACAAGCCCATGTCCATATAAATACAGGCAATGGGCAAAAGGAAAATTTTCTAATTTTCTAGGAAAATGTGGTGTTTAGGTTTATTCAGTATTCTGAATGAATTACTAAAAATTTTCTTGGAGTTATTTATCAGAGTATCCCATACTTGAAGTCTGTGCTGCTTTTACTGGATACACGTCTAAGTGAGATCTTTTGGGCAGTATAATCTGCTTGACTCCACTAAAATCTATGAAATTGCAATGCTTTACATGAACTGAGAGTTCAATAACTGTAAGCTGTAAAATAAATGAAAGTTCTCTAACAGAATTGGCTTCACTCTTAGATTGAGTTTCTGCAGTGAAAATAGTTCCTATTATGAATTCAACTTTGGCTTACAGCATATAGTTTCTATTGCTCACTTAAATTAGCAGCTTTAATTAATATGTCTTCTAGGAAGCTCATTTGATGGTAAATCTGTGCCCAGTATCCATAACCCAATGTTAAAAAAAGCCACAATACACTTTTTTCTACCACAAACTACAGGCATTTTGTATCCTTGTATACTCCAATAAGTCTCATGGTAACCTTGAAGTGTGTGATGGAATAAAAACCACACAAGTATGTTCCTAAACTCAAAGAAGCTGACTTAATCCCATTTTTAACACAACTGACCTTTAGGGCTTAAGAGGAAGCAACTCTGCTTTCCATTTTTTTTTCCGCCTTCAAAAAATGTGAGACACTGGTCTAAAATCTATTGAAGTAAAAGAAAAAACTTCCATTGCTTACAGTAGGATTTAGGTCATTCTTTAAAGTCTTAAGCACTTACCTTTGAAAATAAGAAGGAGTACATGTATTTAAGTAAATTGTCTATGCAAGTTTTGGTAAAAAAACAGCAAGACATTTCTGCAAAATGAGTCAGTCAATTTATTGGGGTTGCCAGTTCTGTATATCATAAAAGCTCTTTAGCTACACAGTCCAGACAAGTACATAACACTGGAAATAATATGCATGGGATAGGGTAAGGTGGAAAGACATGGAAGTGTTTCACTGTCTGCCCCACCAAATGGATAATTCTGCTTATTCCATTTCCTGCTCCCCATCTTAGTGCCATTATAGATTGTAATCACTGTGATCACTAAGAAATACCTTTTTTTTCCTTTTTTTATTGATTGCAAATGCATTAAGATCCTTATGAGAGGGTCTTCTAGGCAATGTAGTTTCACATCTTGCTCCCGTCCATCTGAAAGAGAAGTGAGACAGGCAAGTCCTTTAGTTATTGTAGCTTGCATCTTTTCCTGCCTGTATCCTTGTGCTACTACTGAAATCAAGTCTTGAGTAATGAACCTTTATCTACCATGCAAAGGAGATGTGATTTTAAGCCATTTAAATATGTAGTGGTTGGTAGACTGGAAATGCTTTGGTACTGGAAGGAACAAAGGGGACACATTGCCTCTGGTTAAGGGCTTCATTCCCAACTAAGCACAATGATAAAACGGTTCAGCCTTCTACTGACATCAGTAGACCTGCCAAATCTGTCTGGACTCAGATTCAGAAGCTAATGTGGTTACTTTTCCTGACACCCCAGACCATGCTAAAGTCCCTCCCTCAGCTAAAGGTTCTGTGTGGCTTTTTTGGCATTTTGGAACTTCTTACTATGGAATGGTGTACAGCCCAAATCTGAACATGAATCCTTTCATGGTAGTTAGAGGGTTGGCTGCATCATTCTAGGAAGGTAAAAGATGTTCTGAAGGCAATGAAGGAGAGCAAACGGTAGGTCAGTTATAATAGATGGAACTCAGAAGACGACAGGTGTTTTCTCAAGTTGCCAAAGCCCTAGAAGGTCAGATATATTCCTAACTATTGTAAAAACTTAGGAAATATTTTATCACAGTTTATGAAATATTTAAAACATCCTGTACCTATTCATGAATAAAGAGTTCACAATTCACACCTTTTTTTGAGAAGTTTCTCTAAAAAGGCCTGTATCATCTTTCTTTTTCTCCAATGTTTCTTGCACAAAGCAGTGAAAATTATTGCATGGGGTGGGCATGAAGTTAATGATCAGATCTGTTTAGATCTGTGGCAAAGGTGTTGAACATTTTCTCTGACTATTTCTTGCCTCCAAGAGGATTTTAAAAGGTGAGTTCTTCAAGGCTGAGCGTCTTTGGCACTCATCTCCTTTTAAATTTATAATAGATAACTAAAACCTGTAAGGACTTCTGAAAATTCACACTCTTAATGCAGATCTGTTTTCAATAAGTGTAAATACAGACTTGTTTCATCCTTTACTGAGTTAAATTCCAAATCTCCCTAGAGAGATTTAAGAGACAAAGTATAAAAATCAATATAAAAAAATTAAGTGCAGTATTAAATTTTGACTTATAGGAGAGTTCAAGACTAAAATAAAATCTTAAAGTATTCATACTGATAGAATAATAATAGGGATAATTGCCAATAATTTGTTAACTTCCAGGATAATCTTCAGCTACCTTGAGCACAATGAAAAATGTTTGGCCCTCCACAGGAGAACTGATTTTCTCAAGATCTGGAGACAGTCTAAATAGAATTGAAAAAAAAAAAAGATCTGAAATTACCTAAATCCCAGTTATTTAATTTAAATTTTAGACAAAAACTAGCCCCCTGTAACGTACAAGAGAAATTAAATAACTATTCCTTTTCTTTGTCCTAGGTCCACTCAAAGCCATCAGTGCAAACCTCCCTGACCTATGGTATGGGCCATACTTTTGTAACTTGAGCGGATGAAGTTCAGCACAAACTGGAGGACAATAAAACTCAGAGAAGTGGAGATGTCTGCTCCATGCATCCATTACATTAACAAAGCAAAACCCTACTCAAAGTTTACATTGTGAATGAACTTCACATTTACCACAGTTCCTTTGTGTGCTTAATATCTGTGATGTTATTCAGCTGGACACTGAGATTTACACTAAGCTTAAACAAAGCCTTTTCCTTTCCAAAAGTAGCTTTTTCATCAGCCTTCTCTCTTCTATCCACCTACCCTTCATTTTTTTATGTTTTTTTGTCTGCTCTGTGTTTATCTATTTTTTCTTTCTTTCTACCTTTATCTCTGCAAACTTTTGACTTTAAGACACTTTAATCTCTGACTTTATACAAACCCATTGAACATTACCTAAACTAGTAATGTTGCCTTTAAAGGAGAATAAACTAAAATCTGTCAAATGCCACAGAGTATAGACATGTTAAATAAACTTAGGATTTACAAATTCTTTTCTTCATTCTATACTCATAATGCAATGGAAAAAGTTTACATTACTGCACATCGCAGATACGTTCTTTGCACAGAATCAGAATCACAGAACGGTTAGGGTTGGAAGGGACCTCTGGAGATCATCTAGTCCAACCTCCTGCCAAAGCAGGTTCCCCTAGAACATGTTGCACAGGGTCATGTCCGGGCAGGTTTTCAATATCTCCAGGGAAGGAGACTCCACAACCTCCCTGGGCAGCCTGTTCCAGTGTCCTATCACCCTCAAAGCAAAGAAGTTTTTTCTCACATTCAGATGGAACTTCCCATGTTTCAGTTTGTGCCCATTGCCCCTTGTTCTGTCACTGGGCACCACAGAGATCTTTGGCCCCATCCTTTTAACACCCGCCCTTAAGGTATTTGTAAACATTGATAAGATCACCTCTCAGTCTTCTCTTCTCCAGGCTACACAGACCCAGCTCCCTCAGCCTTTCCTCATAAAAGAGATGCTTCTGTTCTCTAATCATCTTCATAGCCCTCCACTGGACTCTCTCCAGTAGTTCCTTGTCTTTCTTGGACTGGAGGGCCCAGAACTGCACACAGTACTCCAGGTGTGGCCTCACTAGGGCAGTGTATAGGGGGAGAATAACTTCCCTTGACCTGCTGGCCACACTCTTCCTAATGCACCCCAGGATACCATTGGCCTTCTTGGCCACAAAGGCACACTTCTGGCTCATGGTGAACTTCTCGTCCACCAGGACTCTCAGGTCCTTCTCCACAGAGCTGCTTTCCAGCAGATCAACCCCCAACCTCTGCTGGTGCATGGGGTTATTCCTCCCTAGGTGCAGGACCCTACACTTGCCTTTGTTGAATTTCATTACGTTCCTCTCCGCCCAACTCTCTAGCCTATCTAGGTCTCACTGAATGGCAGCACAGCCTTCTGGAGTATCAGCCACTCCTCCCAGTTTTGTGTTATCAGCAAACTTGCTGAGGGTACATTTTGTCCCTTCATCCGGGTCATTGATGAATAAGTTGAACAAGACTGGACTCAGTACTGACCCCTGGGGAACATCAATAGCTGCAGGCCTCCAACTAGACTCAGCGCTGCTGATCACGACCCTCTGAGCTCTGCCATTCAACCGGTTCTCAATCCACCTCACTGTCCACTTGTCTAACCCACACTTCCTGAACTTACTTATGAGGATGTTATGGAAGACAGTGTTGAAAGCCTTGTTGAAGTCAAGGTAGACAACATCCACTGCTCTCCCCTCATCTACCCAGCTAGTCATGTCCTCATAAAAGGCCATCAGATTGGTCAAGCATGATTTCCCCTTGGTGAATCCATGTTGACTACTCCTGATAACCTTCTTTTCCTCCATGTGCACATGCACACAAACCCAAATTTCTTAATTACATAATGTTATACATTTTAATTAAAAGCTGCAGAGGTAAAATTATGAAATGAAATCCAAATGTCAGTTTGTAGTCCATCCCTCTTGTTATTGAACCAAGCAGGAGCTATAAAAAGGACCTGTCAGGACTAAAGCTATTTTCCTTCTTGGGAAACCAGAGATTTCCTCCATTTGTCTAGAGACTGAAATGCCTTGAGTTTTGCAATTTTATATAGCAAGTTTATTTAGCCACATCATGAGGTATTGCTCCTTTTATGTCTCTTCATGTTACCCAACTAGTAATAGCCATGTAACATGCCGTGATTTCTTTTTTTTATGTTGAAATCTTTTCATGCACAGAGTTGGAATTGCTCTATAAAATGCTGAAACAATGCAAATGAACAGCCTGTTATGTTCTTTCTTGATCACCCTACTAGTAATCTATCATTTGAACATTAACAATATTAAATTGACCCTAATTTTGTGTAATTACTGGAGACATTTAGACTTGAAACTGGCAAAGATGGAGATCCTGTTTAAGAGGTTGGGCTAGAGTCATTACAGAGTATTTTCTGTTGCTGTATGAGAATTTCATCAGCTTGTTATTGGATCACATGCATTTCAATTTCCCTGGAAGAAAGAATTCTTAAAGCTTTATTTTTGCTTGATATGATTGAGTTTGTTTGCATTTTGCTAGTGATAGTTTTTCTCCTGCTTTTCTTGTAATAATGGTGAGAATTTGTGTTTGTTATCTCCCTCATCATAGGTATTCACAACACTTCATTGCTCTTCGGCATGGTTTACAACAGTGAAGCTAATGGCATGCATTTAATGGACTAGAGTCACAATTGCTCTATAGCTCATAAGAGCATGTATACTAGTGAAGTATGTAAAACACTACTTTTTTGAATCAGTAGCATTTGGTAGTATTTATCTTATTTCGCCTACCATAAATAAAAAGCAGTAATAAACCAAGTCCTACATCTCTGAGTGGATATAGTTGTGCAAAGCACACACACTCTCTCTCTCTCTCTCATGCATACACAGAGCAAGTCCTCTTAAAAACTGATATGTTTTAACTTAATCTACCAATATTTACCCTCAGTGGATTCCCAAGATACTGTACATCTTAGATACTTCTAGTATTGGTATAAAACATCTTATCTGGAATGGAATATTAAGCAAGTAGCGATTTTTTAATGATGAAGCATTTGGGCCAATCCTACTGCAATAAGTACAAGTTTTGGATGTGGTAGAGGATAAAGCAGGATGCTGCCATGTGAGAAAATCCTTATTCTGTTCTCACCTGAAACTTTCCTGACCATTTACATCTGTGCAAATCATGTTGTTTTTCTGAAGTTACTAGTTTTCACTGATGTAAGCAAATAAGGGTTTTAAGTTAAGTTAGTACTCATCTAACTTGGCTTCTGTAGACAGTCTGAAGCTTCTAAGTGAGTCAAGTTAAAGCTTTTCTGGCAAGTCATTTACTAAACTTGGGACAACAGATATCAATAACAACTGAATATTTTTCTTTAATGTCTTTCAGTATAAATGGGAAGGTAGCTGGCTTTACTGTTTGTGGCTGATCCCACCAGAATAAATTGAGGAGAGAGCAAAGGAGGAAAAAAATTGAAATTTTAAGGAGTCACCCCTCAGGGGAAGCTGTGTAATGCATTTGGTAGAGTTCCCTATTGACCTCAGTTCTGGAAACGAGTGAAATCCTGTCTTTCCAACTTTATAGGCAAAATTTCTATTGTTTACCTCTGGCATAAAGTGAGGACTTTCTTTCCACCCATCCTCCTACCCTCAAGTTAAGGGCTTAAGGAAAAACATAAATCATTGCTCTTATTTATCCCAGTCAGTATTATTCCCCTGAAGTCCTGTGCCAATAGGAGTGCTGTGAGAAACGAACCAGTTTCCATTTGTTTTCATATTTACCCAGAAAATCCTCCTGTGCAACTTTCTTGTATATACTGTGAAGTCAGGCATTTGTCTTTTCCACAGGACACTTGCCTTGCTGGTGGCTAAGGACATTACAAAGCACAAGGCATTTCAAGCTGTGTTATTTCTACTTCCCTCTGAGAGCCATTTTTCTGCAGATAATCTGCTTTTTATACCTCATATGATATTCTAGCAAAGTTTACATGTATCACGATACTCAGAACATTATCCTTAAATAGATACAATATGCATTTCTGTAGAGAAGTTCATGAATGCACCCGTATTGTAAACAAAATACTACCGACTTCTTCCTCTGGAAGAAAGAGACTCTGCAAACTTATTAAAAAATAACTGTGATAGTAATGATGAGTAGGTCAGATTTTCAGGTTATTAACCTCAAGAATGCTTTATTAAACAGGTAAATATTTTAGTAATTTTAATAGGTGGATTAATTCTTAAGTAGGTCAAAATTAGGGCCTCTGCTAATAGGTTTCGGAGAAGAAGTTTTGAAGATCTTATTGCAAGGGTTCTGAATAAAAATATTGTTGTGATACTACAGACCTCAACACCTGGACTTGAGAATTTACACCAAAGAAAAACACATCAATAAGACAGAGGGTCCTGTTCTGCAATGGGAATACAGTACTTTTTTACTTGCACTCCTGAAATTAGAGCGCTAAATCTTCATCATAAAAAAGCAAGAAATTTCATATGCTTATACTCAGAATGTATTTGTTAGTTATTTGTATAAATACTAATAAATTTGGTTATTAGTATTCATACAAAATGACTGATTGCACCAGAGAAATTGAAAAATACATAATTTATCTGATCAGTCATAACTAAACCAACATCTAAATGTTGAATACTGAGGACTGAATATCAACATCAATCTTTTCACCAGAAACCCAATGGAGGCAAACAAACAAAACCAGGAAAATATGTGTTGGGCAAATTCTGACAACAAACACAAGGATGCTTTGAGTTGCGTGGCCATGCAGTAAGTAAAATCAGCAGACAGATTTGTTGGCTAAAATATTTATCCCATTCTATTAACAGTACTTTTTGCTTCAGCTTTCAATAGAAACATATGAATACTTGCTTAACCACAAGAAGTTTGGGGCATGTTTAGAGAAACACTACACTGAGATTTGATTTCATGCAGAAATTAACTCTTTTCTAAAGAAAACTTCGAAATTGTGACCTCTGTTATTTTATCCCTACAGATTTAACACAAGATGAAAGGGGAAAAGGTCTGTATGGGATGCACAAATGTCTGGAAAACTAAAAGATTTGGTATAGATTTTTTTTTTAAAGCAGCAGAGTAATCACACTGCTATGATCCACTTGAAAATGTCTCTCCGCATTTGTCTATAGTTTCTTTTCTCAGCATTACACTACCACTTGCATCACCTTGATGCTTTCACTCTGATAACTATGAGTCATAGGCCATAATTCTTTGTGGAATATCCTCCAATTCTTTATAGTTGTAGCCTGTAATCCTTTGCATATTAAGTATCAGAAATCATACTGACATACCTGTACTTAACTACCCAGTCTTGTCCTTATGACTTTTATGAAACAATTGATGAAATAAACTTTAATTTACAGCTGAATCTTGTCCATTCCCTGTAATATCTTGGGTTAGATATCTAGTCCACCAGCATAATCAATGGTTGCCAGTACCTAGGGACATACGCCACTTTTTTGCAACAAAATTGTTCTTCACTGCACAAAGTTGATGTTTGTATACTAAAGATAGCCAAGTCACAGCTTATAAATAAAATTTTTAGAGTTAATCAGTCTACAAAGAGATTATTTAGGGTGTCCTTTCTTTTTTTCTTTTTTTTTTTAACCATTAATTGGCAGTTATACAAACCATTAAAATAATGCACTGATGAACGTGTCCACCTGAAAGGAACAAAAATCAGCAAGATGGGCCCTCCTAATTAGTTGCTCAAATAGCTGCTGCCTATTCATGGATTAATCTCTATCAGTGCCAGTAGAAACAAGAAATATTTTCATTTATTTTGAAGCCACTGAACCAAAGAGATATGAGCTGTGGGGTTGTTCTTGCAAATTGCTGAGCACCTCTGGGAGATACTCTGTGTTTGAAATTCTCATCATGCCACTGGGAACTGAGAATGCTGAACAGAGGAGAAAAATAATGCAAAATAGTTTCTGCAAATATTTGCCCTCATTTTAAATAAAATCAGTTTTGCTTTGTTTGCACCTTATTTTATACTCAAGGTTGATGAGCATTGGCAGTATATTGGCAAAAGTGAATGATAGTATTTATGCTTGCAATACTAACATGATCATGCAGTCAGTGAGGAAACAGAAAAAATATGATGATACACCTAACCACCTAGATCTGTTGGCACAGACGATTTGCTAACAGTGCCACTGGTAAGAGTTCAAACTCCGTGCTGAATCTTTGGTAGAGATAGACCTGAGGGATTTTGGTTTTACTCTGTTAAATGTTTCTTAGTGGAATTCACAGAACAGATGATAATACAAGGGTGGTAATGCAAAGACGATAATCAGCCCTCATTTATTTATCATTATGATTCAGTAGGCAAAGTATTTGAACTTAGAAAACCAGATGTTTTGATTACTGCAACATCACTGTGTCGTACCTTGCTTCAATTTCCCAGTCTAAAAATTGAACACATTTCCTGTTTTGGTAAAGCTCTTTGTAATCTAGAAGTATCTGCCTATACACAAAAGAAGATAATATTTTGATTCTAGATTTTAGTCTTCTGCAGCTTGCACCTGTTTGATCAGGTCCACATCAGTCTTTCAAAATATCACAGAATCACAGAATCACAGAATGTTAGGGATTGGAAGGGACCTCGAAAGATCATCTAGTCCAATCCCCCTGCCGGAGCAGGATTGCCTAGACCATATCACACAGGAACGCGCCCAGGCGGGTTTTGAATGTCTCCAGAGAAGGAGACTCCACAACCTCTCTGGGCAGCCTGTTCCAGTGTTCAGTCACCCTCACCGTAAAGAAGTTTTTCCTCAAATTTAAGTGGAACCTCCTGTGCTCCAGCTTGCACCCATTGCCCCTTGTCCTGTCAAGGGATGTCACTGAGAAGAGCCTGGCTCCATCCTCATGACACTTGCCCTTTACATATTTATAAACATTAATGAGGTCACCCCTCAGTCTCCTCTTCTCTAAGCTAAAGAGACCCAGCTCCCTCAGCGTCTCCTCATAAGGGAGATGTTCCACTCCCTTAATCATCTTCGTGGCTCTGCGCTGGACTCTCTCTAGCAGTTCCCTGTCCTTCTTGAACTGAGGGGCCCAGAACTGGACACAATACTCCAGATGCGGCCTCACCAGGGCAGAGTAGAGGGGGAGGAGAACCTCTCTCGACCTGCTGACCACACCCCTTCTAATACACGCCAGGATGCCATTGGCCTTCTTGGCCACAAGGGCACACTGCTGGCTCATGGTCATCCTGTTGTCCACTAGGACCCCCAGGTCCCTTTCCCCTACGCTGGTCTCCAACAGCTCTGCCCCCAACTTGTACTGGTACATGGGGTTGTTCTTGCCCAGATGCAGGACTCTACACTTGCCCTTGTTATATTTCATTAAATTTCTCCCCGCCCAACTCTCCAGCCTGTCCAGGTCTCTCTGAATGGCTGCGCAGCCTTCCGGCATCTCAGCCACTCCTCCCAGTTTTGTGTCATCAGCGAACTTGCTGACAGCGTACTCTAATCCCTCATCCAAGTCATTAATGAATATATTGAATAGAACTGGTCCCAGAACCGACCCTTGCGGAACTCCGCTAGACACAGACCTCCAACTGGACTCTGTCCCGCTGATCACTACTCTCTGGCTTCTTTCCTTCAGCCAGTTTACAATCCACCTCACTACCCGATCATCCAGACCACACTTCCCCAGTTTAGCTGCGAGGATGCTGTGGGAGACCGTGTCAAACGCTTTACTGAAATCGAGATAGACCACATCCACAGCTTTACCATCATCTATCCACCGGGTAACATCCTCATAAAAGGCTATCAAGTTGGCTGAGCATGACTTCCCGTTGGTGAAGCCATGTTGAGTGCCCCTAATGATCCCCCTATCCTTGATGTGCCTAGAGACAGCACCAAGGACAAGTTACTCCATCACCTTTCCGGGGATGGAGGTGAGGCTGACAAGTCTATAGTTACCCGGGTCCTCCTTCTTGCCCTTTTTGAAGACTGGAGTGACATTCGCTTTCCTCCAGTCCTCAGGCACCTCTCCCGTTGCCCACGACTTAGCAAAGATGATGGAGAGTGGCCTAGCAATGACTTCCGCCAGCTCCCTCAGCACCCGCGGGTGCATCCCATCAGGGTCCATGGATTTATGGACGTCCAGGTTGCTTAATTGGTCCCTGACCCAGCCCTCATCAACCAAGACAGATTCCTCCTCTATCCTGACTTCTTCTGAGGCCTCAGGGGTCCGGGGCTCCTCAGGACAGCCTCCAACAGTATAGACAGAGGCAAAGAAGGCATTCAGTAACTCCGCCTTCTTTTTATCCTCTGTCTCCAGGGCCCCCACCTCATTCATCAGTGGGCCTACATTGCCTCTAGTGTTGGCTTTACCTGCAATGTATTTGAAGAAGCCCTTTCTGTTGTCCTTGACCTCTCTTGCAAGGTTTAATTCCAAGGAGGCCTTAGCTTTCCTAGTTGCCTCCCTACATCCTCTGACAACACACTTATATTCCTCCCAAGTGGCCAGCCCCTCCTTCCACGATCTGTACACCTTCTTCTTCCACTTGAGTTTGCCCAGCAGTTCCCTGTTCAACCATGCAGGTCTCTTGGTCCCCTTCCTTGACTTCCTACCTGCTGGGATGCTCTGATCTTGAGCTCGGAAGAAGCTATGTCTAAAATATGAAATATGTCTAAAGATTATATCATACAAAGAATAAAAAAGAAATTATACACTATTTAAAAAAAAAAATCCCTAACCATTAAGGCAATAGGGAAATATATGATGTCAAAAATATGAATTTTGCATTCTAATTTACTAAAGCAATAATAAACAAACCAAAACGAAATGAAACAAAACAAAATAAAATCCTCTTCCATTCTAAATTCCTCATGTATTTATAAATATCTGTCCTTTGATCCATTAGAGGAAAAGCACAAAAATCACAAATTTCATCCTTTCTACAGCCACAAACCGTAAATCCAGTCTGGTAACACAACTTGAGAGGTACTCTTCCTTTGCATTTCCTGGTTTTCTATAATTATAATTCCATTTGCTGCAGTGATGTTGCTCTTGATTTACCTTGGCAGAAGTTAATTGCAAGTAAAAAGCTTTTTTTTTTTTTCTCCCTTTACTTTTTCCTTCTTTTTTTTCAAACAATTGGCTACTTAAGCCAGTTATGCCAAATTACACCTCTGTCATATTTCATGTCTCTCTCAAACGCAGATATGACTGCAGGCTTGGCTTTTACTAAGTGATCCCAATTCAATTAGAAAAGAAACTCAGCATGCTACACGGCAAAATGAATGAGTATTCTTCTAAGGAAAGTGAGAGCAGATCTGTAAAACAAACATTAAAAACCTTACCTGACTGAGATGAAGGGCTCATATTCTAGCCATTGCATGAGCATCTTGCAGTTCTCTTCCTCCTCCTTCTTTCCCCTTTACCTATTTGAACTGTCTGCAACTTGGGACAGGGTTTCTTCTTCTCACAAGTCTTGGTACAGTAGGAGGCTAAAAACTGTAAACATAATTTCGTCTGAACATAGCACATGGAAATGATTCCTAACTAGTGCTACTCAGCATCCCCTAAAACCACTTTGTGAAACTATGTTCCAAAAAAACACAGCCTAACTACAAAATTTGCACAGACACTCTTCCCTTCGTGCTGGTATGCTCCTGCCCCAGCCTACAACATTCCCTTGTCACCTGCCAGCACTTCCAGGTCTTCACTACAATCTTCACAGATCTAAGTCTCCCCCACACCAGCAGTCAAATCCTCCCTGGATGCCATTCATCCCAGTCAATGTTACAAATCCCACTTTAACGGAAATTTTCCTACAAAGCATGCACACATTTAGTGTTCTGCCACCTTCTCCTGAAAAGTGAGAAAAGGATTTTGAGAAGATAAGAATTTGTGTGGTAATGCTTGGGCAACATTTTCAAATCTCATTTGCTCAAGACTAAGAGTGCCTGCCCTCCAAGTCACCATACACACATTGCTTGCCAAGGTTTAATAAGGAACTATTAATAATCACATGGCAGTTTTTGCTTCAAGGTTACCAAATAAAAAATTACCTAAGTAGGTAAAAGACAAATAAGCTATAACTTTACTTCAGCTTTAGGACCTACACGGAGTCTTAGATCACTTTTCAAAGGATAAGTATCTCAGTTGAATTGACGTCCCTGTCACAGTCTTCAATGAGAATGCAAAGAGTGAAATGGTAGACTGCCATTTATTCTAAACCTTTAGGATTACTTCCTCTGGTGGTCAAACTTAAGGAAATTCTACATAAGATAACAGAAAATAACCTGGCATTTATGTGTGAAGAGTTTATCAGCCAGCTGAGTCCTGTATTGCCTTGTTCTGTTCTATACCAAAAGTATTAAATGGTTTCTGAATAACACTGTCTGTCGAGGAGAAGTGATTCTAAATTTGTTGGCTTTAAGCTCAGTCCATGTGTTTTTCCAAATATTTTCTTCTTTCTTATATTAGAACAAGATTCAGTGATCCATCAGCTTACAAAGGAAAACACATAGTTCTTGCTAGCTTTCTACAGAATATTACAGCATTTATAGAATATGTGACCAGCTTGTGGCTCCCAAGTTGCTATTAACATCTTTTATTTGCATTGTGCTAATACTGAAGAGTCCAGTGACAGGTCTAGACCCTACTTTGCTGTATCCTGTAGAGGTGACAGAAAAAAAAAGACAGGCCTAGTAGCTAAGAGTTGACTGAGAATCGGCTTTTGCACCTTCCCATTTCATTTAATGTAAACTCAGTTGGCAAGGCTAAAATTAACACAGTTGTTCTCTTGTAGTATGAAAACAAGAAAGTGCAGACTTGAAAAGCGTGGTGATGAAAGACAGGGTGAACACGTCTTTTTCCCCTCAGCATTCCTCTCTCCTTCCATGTATTAGCCTTGGTGAACTACATGTGATCTGCAACCTTCCATCTTCTCACAAACATTCAATGGGCAGGATTTAACAGTGATGGTTAGCACTTGGGAAACATAGTCCGAAGGTAAAAATTAGGACAAACTGCCTGAAGTTCACCATGAAACTTTGTAGAGAGTACAATGCACAGAAGGGAAAAACTACCGAGCAATTTCAAGTGTTATTCTTCAAGATCATTAATAAATGTAGAGAATTTTAAAGAGAGAATTATGCTTCCTGAACTCCTGAGGGATTTTACTACCAACTGTCTGAAAATTATCATTTTTATAGATAAACCAATTAAAAAGAAATAGGGCTTTTGCATCATACCGTGAGTAGTAAACAGGGAATTTTAAAGGATCGGTTTCTGCTTAATAATTTAATAAGATTTTGTTTTGTATTCTCACAGTGGGCAGTTGAAGATCAAACCATTTTCTATAATTTCAATTAGAAGTGAGTTATTTATAGATTTGGGACATATGGGACAGGATTCTTTATTGCTGTATGTAGTTTTCCAGTAGAAACTATTTTTGTTTAAAAAGGAGAAGACTCTGAAATGGTGATTCATAGTCATGCATAAAGGAGGGAGTCCAAACTCAATCTTTCAGTTATTGGCCCAATCCCACTGGCTCTGAATAGTGCAAAAGCTCTTATTTGCCTTAGTGGGCTTTGGATCTGACTGTTAACTACGCCTCTCTTGCTCAGGCTAGAAGTGGCAATATGATAAAGGTGCCACTTGACATTTTAGTCATTGGAAAGGGAGAAACCTGAGTGACTTTGTTAGTCCAAAATAAACTGTATTTGGATCGTCAGGATGTTTCATACTTGGAGTGCTCAGCCAACCTCCATTCCTTCAATTAAGCTCAGATTGTGAACCTAGAATGCTTTGCTGCACATAAGCACGTAATTCAGCTTTACAGTGAAGCACCCAAGGAAAACATACTGCTATGAACAGAGAGGGAGATAAAAAATGAAAAAGACAAAGACAGAGGCACTGCTGTGGATGATTTAGTATGCATGGAGGCATGTGTGAGCCCCTGCAGACACAGCTAGAGAGGCTTTACCTGAGCGTACCTAGGTTGGTTTTTAAAGACGCACAAGATAAGAGGTTTCTATGAGTGTTTGTTTGTGATTGTAACTAGTCAAAGAACTTTTGCTTGAACTTTTTTTCCTTTTTCATAGAAATGAGTTTTTAAATAAAAAGAATGTTTCAATTAATACTTTTCGTTAGCCCCTCCAAAAAAAAGACCCCAACAATGAACAGATTTTGGTTTTCATTATTTTATTCAGTTTCAGATCTTTGTTAAACAACTGATTGCATAATCAGTTAAAAAAAAAGACATCTTACAGAAAACCAGTCTCTATTTTTCAATAAATTGTACACTGAATGTGTGAGCAGCTAAACTAAACTCTTTAAACTAGGTTGAAGATGATGTGTATGTTGTCCTACTGCCACAGCATGGTACCTATTCAGGGCTTCATAGGAGCATAAGCCAGTTTATTTGGTCCTCATCCTTGGAATGACAGCAGAGCAGGATCTGGTGAAAGGAAACTGGAGGAAGAAAGAGCATGTCCCTCTGTTCCTTCTCTCCCGTCTACATCTCCTGCCTTTTCAACTAACCTGATTATTCTGCTCTGCCACAAGCAAGCCAGCACTGTTTCTTCCACAGAAAGGAGAAAAAGTCAGGCCTGGATTAAAAAAAATGGAAAAACCTCAGGGGAAATCAAAAGAAGGAAAAGCATAGTGGGGCTAATGAGCCCATGCAAACTTCTAGGGAATCCTTCTTAACTCCCCAAAATAATTCCACTGATTGCCTTTTGTGAAAGTGGAAGTAGAAAGTTGTTCTCTGTTTTCCGCTGTTCAGGCAAGAGAGAGTGATGAGCCAATTGGACAACATGCTCTGCTCAAACAATTAAGCTTTTCTCCTAGATACAAGCCAAATATGCAGCTGCAATTACTTAGATGTTCTGGGAAGTCTTTGAGCGTAAACTGATAGTTAGTTTGCCTAGGCAAACAGGCTGGCCTTCAGCAAGCACCTGTGAATTCTGCCGGGCAGAGTGGGGCAGACAACGTATTAAGGACCACATAAGCTAAGCAGCTTCAAACATTTTTTTCTCCCAGCCTTGTGAATGGGAGAAGAGATTTTGCTTTGGCATCTGACTCAGGGGCCCAAGTAACATGATTATATATTACTTATCAGCTATTATGGTTCAGTGCAATACCCTTTTTGCTATCTCTCTTTTCTTCATACATTGGAGAAATGAAGACTGTAACACACACTTCCAGGAAAGAAAAGCAATAAAGCATATTTACACTATATACTACTCCTTGGTATAAAGAGTAATAGTGAAAACCCGTGGCATGGCCATATATTACCTATGCTGCCATCTGAGAACTCTGTACATATTTTTTTATCACAATGTACAATAGTACTGCTCTGGCTCTATATTTGGATTTAGTTTGATGTTCCTTGTTTCTTCCTGTATTAGACCTGCACTGTCCATGTACAAGGAAGCAATCCTAATAATGACTGACCTGTCAGTCACACTTGAACCGCTCCTGACAAATGGCTGGGTTGAAGGAAAAGAATGTGAAGCTGTTAACCTATACAAGCAGAAACTGTGCATAGCAAGATCTAAGCTGGCTCAAGATGGCAATAAAATTAAGAGAAGATGTGGAAAAATGCAAGCTGGTATGTAGGCATCAAACCCGAAGCCAATAGTATGTCATGAAATGTTAGCATTGCTTTAATGAACCCAAAAGTGAGACTGATTTTTTACCAGCTAAGGATCCTTTCAAGAAAGACAAAGTACAGCTGAGTGTAGAATGTGTCCCTCTCATGTAATTCCCCCGAATGAGGAAGTTACACCTAAGAATGCCCTGTAACATTGCCTTTGACTTTTTTTTCCTTTAATGTGAGTTTCTGGCTTCACGTATTACTCTTGAAGGCAAATTTTTAGCTCTCACACTTTCGCTGTCAGGAAGGGAGTTGGTGATGATGGTTTCTGCACCATCTAATATCTTTATGCCGTTTCCAGCATTATCATTCACAGACTGAATGTAAATACTGATGGTACACAGCATTACACTGAAGCTCATATTTTTCTTTTTAAACCATTATGCTTGTTTTTATATGCTGTTTCTTTCCTATTTTTTTTTTCAGGGACAGCTTCATTCAGAGTAACGGAGCACTGGATATTAGATGAGTGTGCTTGTAGCCCAATGAACTCAGTATGCTGCTCATCTTGTTACTATACTTAATCTAAATAACTTTTTTTATGCTCTGCTGGAATGACATTTTCAAAAGGCTATATCATAGTAAATGAGTGTGTACGTCAGTAAGGATTTGCTAGACAAATCAAATCTTCCTGACAAGTACATTTATTCATTACTATTTACTACACACTCCAGTTTGAAGGACAATTTTTGTGATCGGATCATTAACATTTACTGTCATTTTGGTAACATTTTCCAACTTTTGTCTTTGCCTCGTTTCTTGCCTGTTGTGTGCCTAGCAGCCTCTGCCTAACAGAAGTTAGCTTCACAAGGATTATATCACCAATATGTTAAACAGATCTATTTTTCCCCCTGTCAAGTTGGTTTACTGCACAGAAAGCACCTAAGTATTAAAGTAAATGTTAAGTACAAGGTTCCTGAGTTCAACATTAAGAATCTACTACAGTTACAGTCTTCATAAACAGCAGAGAATATTTTCTTAGAGATCACAACTTCTTGACAGGCATATTTACGTATTAATGTTTTTCAGGCCAGATCTTCAGTAGATATAAATCAATACATTGATCCCAAACAGAAGGCTTGCCTCTGACATTGATAAATACCATGCAATTATGTGAAGCTTCAATGTATTTTACTCTTTTTTTTTTTTTTATTGTGACTTCATTTGAATAAAATCCATTTCAATAAACTTTCACTTAGCAAAAAGTAAATGAGGAAAATAAAGAGTTTTCCTGTTTGGAAGGATTTGTCCTTTATCTCATCAAGTGTAACATGGCAAAAGTGCTCATAAAATTGCTAATGTGAGCAAGTGCTCGAGACTGTGGGAAGCAGAGTCCAGGAATAAAAGCACTGTGCTCATGCAGATAGGGTGCCAGAAGAGAAACACAAAGATCACATCTATGAAGAATCTAGATTTCTTCAGCAATGAGGCACAGCATAATAGAATTACATCTCTAGAAGTTTGTGTAAGTTTATTAATCCAGAAAAACATTCTCTCTCTAGGGTATTTTCAAGCCGAAATCTTAGTATAACAAAGCTCACAGCTTATTTCCAAGCTAAAACCTTCCTATAACAAAGCTCACAACAATGTGCAAGTAGTCGAAGAAGCCTCCCATAGTCAAAATTGCATCAGAAGTTTCTTTCACTTTGCGGTATGGCACCTAGCATGCTACTGAAATTTCAAGGTATCTACTTAAAGCCAGTGACACTATTTTTGAGTGACAAAGACAGTAAAGGAGTAAAGGGTACCTCAACTGCTTGCAAAATAAGTGGTGATTCACCAGGATTTAGCTGAGGATTAAATCACTCAAAGACAGATTGTGGTATTTTCAAAACAGAATTAATAACTAAAAAAAAACCCCCAAATTGCTAGAAACACTGTTAACACAGCAGAGATCCAAACAGCAGACTCCATCCACTGCTGCTTCATGTCTCATCAGGGCTAACTGGAAAATACTGAAGCATCGAGCACAATAGACTTTCATGTGATTTGTCACCTTGCTGGTGAAATTCTGATTGCCTGTTAGTCAGTATTAATTAAGTCTCAGAGTAAATGAAATATAAAATGAAAATTTGCCAAGAAAATTGAAATAATTACAATAATTAACAAATTATATTTGTTTAATATAAAGCTTTTTAAAAATCTTACTTTTTTAGTTTGTTATTTACATTTCTCTAGATTTAAGAAGAAAGTCCAAACACTGACATTACATGTCAATTTTCCCTAAGCAGTCTAACATGATTCCCTAACCAGCACCAAAATCTGTCTGCTCACTTGGCTAGCTATGAATAAGTAGAGAACCTGCATGCACGGACAGCCTAACCCACCTGTTCTCCCCAAGACGGCCATGGCGAGCCCTTGGGAAATAGGGAGTCCTGACAGCAGTGGGCTTGAGCCAGAGTTCCTGGTCAATGGAAACTGATTTCAAGAGAAACAAGAAATCTGCTTGGAAAGTTGGTTAAAACAGTGGTGTTCCTGAGAAATATTTTAATTGTTACAAACTACCATGTTACACTGGAAAAGGAGAAATTTCAGGTGCACTATTTCTCACCGATTCTCATTAGAGCAGTTTGGTTTTCCTATTTCCAGCTGCGCTTATTAAGCAGGTCCATTAGGAAGATCATCTTGCAGTTGGTAGATCTGGTATAGAGTCAGGCAGAGAAGATACACAAGGACTCTGGGTTGTCTGTTTTTCAGTTTCTTTCCTTACAATTGCATTTTGAATGTGAAAGCTTTTGCTCCATTATCCTGAAGTGTCCCCCAAAAGTTATAAGCTTTTTTTTTCTTTTTTAATAAGCTTCTTTTGTTGCTGCACTATGCAATGCTGCCAACTCCCCCTCTCCCTCAGATTAACCCAATAGCAGGCTGTGCCACCAGGCATGTGGTGTTGCAAGTACTGTTGCTGTAAATATATTAGTCAGAGATTCATAAAGCACGAAATATGATAACTGAACAGGTCAGAGAAAACAAATGCTGGATGCTAACTTATTTTACACAGTGTAAAACAATTCCAATGAAATTTACAGAGCTACATAGGTTTAAACCAAAAGTAAATAAGAAGAACGCCACAGACTGCAAAAAACTGCCCAACGTAATGTAATATTATATAACAAAATTTAAAATAATGTTCCAGAGGAAAACTTAAGCATGTGTAAACTGGCAAAACTCTCCTTAAAATTGCCCCAATGAGGGCACGGTCTCCTTTTTGAATTATTCATCCTTCATTCTGCCTTTCAGTCCTTCTATTCTCAGAGAATACACTCTGCAAAGACGAGTGTGAATAACTGGTGCTGGATAAGGCTTTCAAAAGACATGGTATTTCACCCTTCACCCATAAGCACAGGAACGCAGCATCAGAACATTGACCCTACCAAGCTGTTGGCTCTTGATTTCTCGGTGTTAGAGTTTCAGTAATCCTAGGTAGGCTGGCTTATTTTTTCTTGGATAAAAGTTGTATTCTTTGAACTGGAAAGGGATTTACTGTGGAGTTGTTTAAAAACAAACATGCATAACATGATGGCAGAGACATACACAGAAGATTCATATATACTGCATCCAGGGTGGTGGCTGGAAATTCAGTATGAATCCCTCTTAATAATCTTTAGCTGCCCTGATTTATGCAGACATAGCTAGAACAACATGTTTGTGTTGGTGTGATCTTTGTTTCTAGGTCCACCTATAATATAAATAGACTTTGGAACCATGCCACACACTAGGGTTTTATTGTGGTTTCTTTTTTATTACTCCAGAGCAGCATCAAAATATCAACATCAAAACAGATGTAAGCTAAAAATATAGCAGTGCTTTTAAGTCTTACCTTGCTTACCTTATCTTGGAAGAGTGCAGGATGTGGGCTATATCATTGCTATTTGAAAGGCAAAAAGAATACAGGCTCTATCTGCCTTCAGAAAGTTACGGTTTATTCCACTGAAGGAGAAGTGAAGAAGAGAAGAAAAAGAGAGGATATAACATCTAGGGGAAAAACAACCTACAAGCAAACTATCTTTAACTTCTCAAGGATATTAAAATCTTACAGTTTCGTTTCATGTTTCACGGGTTGAGCATCGTGTAATCCCACAAATCTTGAAAATTAGAGATATGCTTGGTTCCAGGCATTTGCTATTTACCATCAGGGCAGGCAGCTCCATCTGCTGTATTCAAACAAGACCTAGAAACTTCACACACTGATTTTAGAGCTGTCTCTGTTTCCCAGTCCCCACCATCATTTGATATCAAATTCCTTGTTCTACCAAAGCCTGGGAGAAGGAAAAAGGGACATAAAATGCCGGTATCCACTTCAGGCAAAAACTGGGATTGTATGGTGTGTCTGAGATCCTGCCTATGGTGGGTTGGAGAACTAGTCATAAAACTGTTCCCTGCAACTGTTCCTGCATCAAAAATGGCAAGTGGAAATAATGGAGACTTTGCAAGTTGGAAAAATAAGTTGCCCAGCTTGGCAATTAGTATCTCATAAGATAATTAGGTTTTAAATAATAGGGTGGAAGATGTTGGGGAGAAGGAACAAATAAAAGTCATCTCCCAAACAAAGTGTCAGAGGCAGCAAATCAATCCAAAGTGCAATTATCCAGCAAAGGCATATCTACCCAAGAGATAATGGGAACTCCAGACCTTTCTTTCCCCACTGTATCTCTTACAGTTTCTGTCTCTTATAGTTTTATTTGACTTTCTCTTTTAGAAAATACATGACAGAAGAACATCAAGCTGCTTATGGAAAATTCAATAACTTTTGTGATTTAAATCAATATGATTTAACAGGTGGTTGTTTTGCTATTCACATTTGAAAAATGACTGCAGTTATAATTCTGCCATAATAAAGTGTTCTTTACATTCACAGTCTTTGACAATCCTTGCTCAATTGCCAAATTTCCTCACATCTCTGGTATCCACTCATCTGGTATCCATCTTCTCTCCCACTCATACTGAAATTTCCTGGCCTACCTTAAGACAGCCATTGCATAAGCTTTTTGGGAACTACCATCATTAACACTCGAGGTCTTTGTGGATGCTGCCATTGGTGACAAAACAACTGTTTTATTGTCTACAAAACTCACAGTGGCAAGTCAAGCCTTAACTTCTGGCCATATTTCAAGATAGAGCTAACAAGAAGTGAGAAGCAAAGGTAACAACAAGCATTTTTCTAAAGAATTCACCACTTTTCTTAGGTGAAGAAATGACCAGTTATTATTTTGGTTTACATTTTATTTTCTGATTTATTGCCTAGCTGAAATTATTGACGCTCAAGCCTTCTTATGACTAGTTAAGGATCTACAAGTTAAAAAGTTATTTGGTATGGCTGTAAATTGTGGTCCTACAAATTAAGAACCTTGTATAATCTGGGCTGACACAAAGATCATGCAAACCTACCCCATGTAAAGAAATGTGCTTGGATGTATCCTTCTGCTGTGCTGTGCTGTGCTCCCCTGTTGTATCATTTCAGCCTAATATGAAAATAAGAATTGGTCTGATTGAAACATGGTGTTTGAGGAACAGTGATTTTTTTTCTTCTCTTTCCACCTTTCACTCAGGGATTTCTAAATCGTTTTGACTCATTCTACATGTCAGAAATGTAAGTCTGAACACTTTGAGGAGGTTTGAGTGGATTTTTTAAAAACAGATGACTGTAATTTGTATGTGACATGTTTTGGCAACCTTAAGCCCAGATGTAGCCAATTTCCACTGTGCCTTTTAAAATAGATAAAGGACTGAAAATAAAGATGATGATTAAAACAAAGCAGTTGTTGAAGCCCTGGTAAAGAGTTTTCCAAAAGACAGTCAGAGGCTTATTGTGCACACACAGTGTGGTACTCTTACTATACAACATTTTTGTTTTCCGCGTACAAAGTCTTTCAATGACAAGATGAAGGCTTCAACCGTCCTGATGTGTGGAGCATGCAGTGTCAGTTGTTTATATACTGAGCATCTCCATCAGCATACACAGCCACCAAACCACTGCTAGAGCCTGGAAAAATTAAGATATCCTGTTGTATCAATAAGGTTGCTGCAAGCTCCCAGACTAGGGTAGTGTGAGTGACATCTTGTGAATTTTCTTGTTATTTTCTACTTGATTCATCTGCCTTGTTTTCCATATTTTACAAGCATATTAGTTGAATAATTTTGTACTCTTCTATTTTTCTGTTCCAGAGTCTTATGAACTCAAAATTCCCCCTTGAATTCAGTATTACCAGATTTTATTAATCAATACTAGATTTCAGTGTAATTGAAGACCATTTGACCAAAAATGCAATATTAAACTTTAAGACCAAGATCTCTCTCAAACACAGCTAGTTATTAGAAGACAAAAAGTCTTGCAAATACCTTTGACTTCCTTCTTTTCAAAGAACCATGCAGTTTCTAAACGTATACAAGAGTTAGTTTCTAAACCCAGGGTTACAATAATTTTATGTACATATAAGGCTTTGTTTGCTTAATAAACTAAACAGTGTTTCTTTATTTTGTTTAACCTTTTACAGATCATTTTTCTACTGCCTTCCAGTGAAGTGATTATTTATTCATTTTGTCTGTGTTTACCCCACCATCAAGTATTATTTTTCCTCTATAAGGCTTATTTTGAGATTAACCTATGGGGTTTGTGTTTGGTCAGAAATCCTTCTATCTGGGGAGTCCAACAGTGTCTGAGTCCTAAATGACTGGTTTAAGCCTTCCTGTCTTCCCAGCCTATAAAACAAGGATAAGTGCTTCACAAACAGGGCTGCTGTAAGGATTCATCAGTTAACGTCTGAAGACAGGAATGCTGATGATTTAGCATTAACCTATAAGAATGTGTGACTTCAGAGTTTAGGTTTCACTGCTGCACTTGCTATCGATGGAATAACTAACAGATGAAGGAATATTTCACGCAAGACGTTCACCAGCAAATACGTGCCTTCTGGAGTACATGGTACTACTTAATCACCCACAATCTCTTCACCTTCACAGCAAGACCTCTAGCATTGCTACTGAAAGCAATGACACAGTGTACACTTTAACCTGCACTCCAACACTGAGCCTTAGCTGAGTCATACGTCATTAGGCACAAAAGAGGTTTAAAAGAATACCCCAGTAGATGCAGACATGTAGAGCCTAATTAAAGACTTCAGAGGGTACTAGATAAGGACAGACAGGCTTGTGAGTAGTGATCATTTGGTGTTTGTACATGAAAATTTATGAGTTCAAAAATGTAATTGTTGTCAATCTGCATATCAGTGGGACTATTGCAACCTGTAGCTGAAATTCACTCATCCAAACAGTTGTGGTCAATAAATTTGCAAATAAATTAGATTAATTATTTCAAGTTGCTGTAACCAACCTTCCTTCCTGAGAACTAGCAATTAATCAGTGAAATGGATTAGCAAGCAAAGGGAGGAGTAAAGACCTGCTGAACAAGTGGAGCAGCACACAGTTGTAAAATTTTCAAGAATCACCAGAAGAGAGGATGGTATTTCCATGAGCACTGCAGAATGTCACTCTGCCTGGGTCTTCCCTCCCTTTCTCTGCCCTTTTTCTCTTCCCTTCCCATTTCTCTTCCTTTTTTTTTGTTTTTTTTCTTGCTTCCAGTTTTAACTGAATAGCCAAAATCCCACAGCCAACTAAAATCCCTGTATTCTAAGGATGGCAGAGGAACTTAGTAAGGTGTTACTTATAAAAGTTATCAGAGTCAGATATTCATCCCCACTCTTCTTTCTTTATCCCTATGCTCCTCTGCAAGGCACCAGTGTATTTCCTTTCTTAACCAGTTCCTATACGGTGGGCTTTGCAATGATCTACTACATTTTTACACACTTTTAAATCAGCCATTACTTTTTCTCCTTTGCTTTCAAGTTTTTATTTTCTTCTCATGTCAGTTTTTTTTTTTTAAGAAATAACTTTTTTTTCTGTTGCTGACTTGAGATTTGTTTTAATTGCCTTAAACGTTTGTACAATGTCCCAGCAGTGTTTAAATTAAATACTGTACATTGACTGTCCATCATAAATCTGTAATATTGTGTCCCAGCCTGCAAGGAAAAAATAATAAATCAAATTCAACCAAGATTCACAAGTGGGAAACATAAAGTATAAACTTTATTGATCATGTCTATATGTGTTCACACAGCATTATTAAATTCCTGAAATCCTATCCCAAAATAGATTGTAATCAGAACACAGTCTCTAGCTTGGTTTCTTTGAATCATCTTTTTTCTTTTCCTTCATTCAAGATCCAGGTTTGGAACTTGGCAGAAATATTCTTTGGCAGGCTATTACTGGTAATGTTGTGTTGAATGACATCTGGGATGAAATAACTCGAATTTGATTACCACTACAGTGTATTATTCCCAGAAGCAGGAGGGAATGGCGTACACTCTTGGATGCGATAGAAATTCCAGCCTCAGCTGAATCTCAAGAATCAACAAAAAATTATGCAGAATCAAGTATGCTACCCAGTTAAATTAAGTATCTTTGATCTAAAGATGTACTTCTTGCACTTAAAAAAGAAAATTTCTGATATTTTTAGTCATGGACTACTTAAAAAGAGAGATGTGTGGGCTGTCAAATATTTTCTGTGACAAAGATCTGATCAGGTAATTATCTGCAACAAATTTTGAGTCCAATTTCTGGTACTCAGACCCTTTTAGAATTCACCAGAGAGTGACTTTGGCAGGCTGTCAGCAGGAAAACAAGAGAATGAGTTGGGAAACATTAATAAAAGTTGAAAACAACAGCTTCTGAAGCATTTGAATTGTCATTCACATTCATGCAAAGAGTGCTGCCAGGTGAGAAAATAAGAAAATAGGCTGACAGGAGATAACAGAAGACCAAAAAAGAGATATTAGAAAATAATATTCAGAAACCTGATGTGAAATTTAAACCGTTGTCTTTTTTCTAAGCTCTTTCCAGGTGACATCTCTCACAAACCCACAAAAGGAGTCCTTATGCCCTGTATCCACATACACGCTCCCGCTGTGTATAAACACACAGTAGAACAGATCCCCATTTTTGTCTGCTTTAACTGAGAAAATCACTAAGTCCCAACTGAGAGAAGAGGAAGACTGTAATAGTCCCTCAGAGAAAAGTCAAAACAGTGAGGAATGTAGCTACAGCCACTATAACCAGCTGACTTCTGCCTGGCAAGCAGAGGGAGGGAATCCTGGTACCTCAATGCGACAAACACTGCACCTTCCTTTTTATCTTCTGTGTTACTGAACACAGAAAAAACACACTCATAACTGTGCGCAAATACAAATGAGATGCTTAAAAGAGAAGGAACTGTTTTGTAGGAAGCTATTTTCAATCTACAAATTTTGGAAAGTTCTGTCTTCTTTCACTGATGATAATACTGCAAAAAAAATTAACATCCTGGTTTTGTAGTTTACCTCCTTCCTTATTTTTCTCTCCCTCCTCATTTTTTTTCCTGTTTACCTCTAGCAAGGAAATAAAAAAACTTTTAAAAGACCCTGAATACAGGCAAAATAGTATGAAAAATTTAAACATTTTTTCCTCTACTAAACAGTTTTTTGCTCAGTAAATGTTGGTCACCTTTACACACATCAACATGGCAATATATCAGAAAAATAGAGTACAAATGAATATAAAATCTTGGTATCCCTGGCAGGGACAAAATTCTGAAAAATATCCAGAAATTATCTCCAAATTGACAACTTTCATGCAGTTATAAAGGTTTACATTTCAGAATGATAACCAAGCAAGCTGAATAGAATGCACACATATATTTTATTCATGTCTCAAAAGAAAAAACATGCACAAGCTACCAGAGCAGAGGATTTTCAGCCTAAAATACACTTTTTTTCACAGAGCAACAGAAAGCACTCAGAAAGTTATTGAAGAGTCAGAAGCTAAGGACTTGGCATAAAATTTGGAGAAGAAAAAGCGAAACTTCTATTGACTTCAGTGATGTTTGAATTCAGACTCCCATTTTGTCACCGTGGCAGTATTAAATTATACAAATTATATATAATGAAACAAATTATATTTACAGTTCTTTTAAGGCTTATTTACTCCATGTGAAAGTACTAAAAATGCCCTTAGTCTATGTAAAAATAGGCCTTATATATCTGAGGTAAATGACTTAGACTTTGTTCAAAATAGCACAAGAAGAAGGATTCCAGATTTTTAAACCTGTGCCCTAAATCTCCGTATGACTTGTATTTTAGCCCTACAGGAGTTCCTACACTGGCTGTGGGGCAACGTATGTGCTTGTCCTGCCCACCTCTAGTTTGGAAGATGTGGTAGCACCAACATGTCATTCTAGAGGACTTCAAAAATACCAAAGTCCTTTGCATGGGAAATTATAAATATTTCAAGCTTTATCTTCGTCTTACATTTTGATGAGAAAATCAGCCAGCCACATGTAGTACATAAACAAGAAAAAAGCCAAAACTGATGCTTAAAATTTGCTGTGTTTTATTTCTAAAAATTTCAGTGATAGTTTTCCTTAACCTGAACTCTCACAGGCAGGAGTGATTTGGGATGCACATGCGCTGCACAATGGTGACTGTACCAGCTCCGGATCTAAAAGCAATTCAGCTTTGCCTTACTGACATGGATACAGCTTATACTTGCTGCCAGTGTGTTACAGCATGCAACTCACCACTGACTGCACCACCATCAGCTCTGCAGTGTGGATCAACAATCAACCCAGGAGGAGGCTGAGCTGTACAAGGAGAAACAGGCTTATCAACGAGCACGAGTCAGGGAGGAAAACAGAAGCGTTAAGTAAAAAAGCTGCAGCGCCTGTAAGATACTGCAAAATCTCAGGGACACATTAGTGTTACCTTTCTTAAAACATTTTGGTTTGGCATTTGTGATGGAAAATTGTAGATGTTGAGGAAAAATGTATCGGCTTTTTAACACGGAGGGTTTCACTTTTGCTGAAACTATTTTTTTATTAAAAAAAACCCCAGCAGCAACTACTTTGCGGGTTTCTTTCTAGTGCTGTCATCAGGGCCTGATTGTACAGCGTATTGTGTCCCTCAGGTACCAGCTAGAGAGAGCTAAGTGGAATCAAGATTTCTGTTTATATTTCTAAAATTCGTGGTTCAGTATTCTTACTTGTATTATTACTAATCAATTGATGTAACATTTCAAAGTTATATGCTCCTGAGATACACTGTCCAGAAAATTTAAAAATAAAAAAATTAAAACCTTAAATATTATATTCTTAACATGCACAATTTCAGGCTCAGAGTCCAGGGCCAAAGGAAATAATCTTTGAAAGGTAGCATTTTTAACATTAGGTGTATAGTTCTTATTTCTGCTGCTAAAATTACAGACCTAATACATTATTATTAAAAAAAACATATGTACAGTGATATTTGCATAAACCTGTGTTCTGGAAAGCATATCCTCTGTACTTTTACTAGACTTTATACTACACTAAATCCATCCAAATGGAAGTCTTGATCATACTGCTATGTTTTGTGACGTAATTATCTCAAAAATAACCCAAAACCAAAGCACATGTAACTGTTTTAAAAATACAACCAAAATACTTAGAATTATCTTCTCTTTGTTCCCTAAATAAGCACATCACAAAAACGTCACAGTCTACTAGATCAAAAATAATGTTTTCTACAGTCTTTTCCCTCATGTTTTCAGAAGAATTATGGTGTCTGGTAGAAAATAATAGAAATAAATTTATCTCCAAATATTTGTTCATTTCTTCCAGCTTTCAGAATCAGGGAGGAAAGATGAGGAATCTTTTAATTAATTCTCTTCTCTTCTAAATTTTCATTACCAATTTTAAGAACATAAACGCTGAAGTAGCAAAAGAAAGATGATTTTCACAATCACTCTAGCCTGCTTGGAACCATGGATAAGCATTTTGCCATAATTCTGATAAGCAAAGAGATGGCATCAGATAAGCCTTTTGTGGGACTTGATTCATCACTGTACATTCAGCTCCAGGCTTATTCTAATTCCATGGTGTAAAATTCTGTTATAACTGTAGGTGTGTTGTATAGGCACAATACAGCTATTAGCATAGTAATACGTCAGCATCCTGGTTTCTTCTTTGAACTGTGGAAGTTTCATCCATCATTTATTCTGAAACAACATCTATGATGAAATTTTTGAAATTATTTTTATTATTATTTTTCTTTTTCTCCTGTCTTTTCTTTTTTTTTTGACTGTCATGATCAACCAACTGAGTTTTGCTCGTAGAAGCTGGAATGGCCAGTTTTCATAGTCTACTTATTTTTAATGTAGTCAGCGAGACAAATTTAACAAAAATTAATATCCAGCATTAGACTCCATTCTACAGAATGCAAGTCAGTAATATTGAAAAACACTTTAGCAGGTAGGCAATGAGATAGTCATCACACCAGCAGGTGCTTAAACAAGACACTCAGTGAAAGTCTGGTACCAAAAACGTCTGAACAAGCTGTAAGTTTTTCTCAACTCTTATGATGGAAAAATTGTATATACTTCATTGTCTTAAATGGAATTAGTTCCAGACAATGGAATGTATGCAGTGACATTAGTATATTAACAGTACTTGAAAAGAAAATTTGTAAGGCCATTTTTCTAACAATTAAAAAAATTCTGTTCGCTCTTTTTTTCTAACAAGAGTCTTTTGAAGTCTTGTCATCTGCTTATATTAAGCAATGTTCATTTTTAAATAAGAAATCCAGGGTATTTAGTTTTGAAAGTTTGCAATAAAGACTAAGTAGTTTTGGCAAAGTAAGAATAAAAGCATCATGTTTTTGGTGATGTAAACTTTGCTATTTATTCTTCAAGTGCAGAGAGAGCCGAGAGACAAGAAACAACAGTGACTACAAAATAAGAATTGTAAGGCTAAAGTTCATTTTTCTTGCCAGGATACTTGAATTAAATGTGCTGCTAGTTTGGAAAATAAAAATAATAATAATAATAAAAAAGATTAAGGTCTCAGCTGTGTAAATCAACATAGCTCCAACATTTACACCAGACAATCTTAGCAAGACTTCATGTTCAAAAATGTGTGATTTCTCAAAAGCATATATTCATGGCTGTGTAATACTGAAATAATAGTGCCTTGTTGTGCTGGAAACAGGAAGATTTCAAGGAATCACTAAGATAACCGTATAATCTCCAAAAGATATGACCAGGTCTTTCAATCCAGAAGCGAAATAATTTCATTTGGTGACACAGAAACTGTCTCATAAGCAGCAGTCCTATTTTCCAGCACTCCCAGTCCCTCTCGCTTCCCAGGCGTGTTTGCTGGCTGATACCTCCTGGTCTGTTTTAACCTTGTTTCCCAGGTTATCCCTGCTGAACTCATCTTCCTTGCTGTCAGGTTAGTTCTCTTTAACGGAACAGCAAAAGATGCAGTACTAACTATATCAACAGTGAAGATGGGAGTCCTTTTTCTGCAGCCACCAAAGTCCCCTGTTGTTATTTACCGGCAAGGACTCTGTGGATACCCTTCACAACTGGATTTTGATGAGAAAATATTCAGTTGAACAAAGTGAATTATAAAATATGCAGGTAATATATACCATGTATCAATTCTGTGTAAGAGAAAAATATTTTCCAGTTATTGATAAAGGTGTTGTCTCATTCATTTTCACATCTTTTCCTCTGTATGTAATCATACAAATCATACAAAACAGCATATAACATTTAAATTAAAAAAATCATAGTGGAAATTATGTCTGCTAATATGATTTCCAAAAAAATTTGCTAGAAAGCAGCTATGGTAAAGAGTAAAGGAACATTAAAATTTTAATCTTGTTGTTAATAGCATCAAATCTAGTCAAGATATAGCCCTGGAATAACCAGGATAGCCAGCTTAGATCACAGAACAAAGTGAACTTCATAAAACTCTAAAATCACTGAAATTGGGAAAAGTTTACATCATTTCTCTTCAAAAAAATTTTTTTTTAAATAATAGGCATTTTGCAGCTTTTTTGATGGCTGAAACTCTTCCTTTGAATATCCCTTCCCTTCCCTTCCCTTTCCTTCCCTTCCCTTCCCTTCCCTTCCCTTCCCTTCCCTTCCCTTCCCTTCCCTTCCCTTCCCTTCCCTTCCCATGATATTGTAAACCTTATTAAGTTCTGCTAGGGAAAAGGGTGTGGGATTCCGTAAAGGGAAGGAAGTAATAAAAATTTTAAAAATGAAAGGCAAAATTAAAAAATGTTTTGAAATTTATTGTTGCATTTTTCTGAAAGGCATTTTTAAATTTAAAAATCTGTTTTGAAATTTTATAGGAAAGTAATTTTAAAATGTTTCTATCAGTTCTAATATTAAATCTGTTCTTTTGGTAATAAAGGACACAGCTATTAAAGGTAAAGTTAAAGGTAACAAAGTGACACAGCTGGGCACAAGCAATCCAGGAGATTCCTGGAATGCGTGGATGACAACTTCCTTCTCCAAGTGACAGAGGAGCCAATGAGGAGAGGTGCCATGCTGGACCTTGTTCTCACCAACAAGGAGGGGCTGGTGGGGGACTTGAAGCCCAAGGACAGTCTCGGCTGCAGTGACCGTGAAATGGTGGAATTCAAGATCGTTAGGGCAGCAAGGAGGGCGTGCAGCCAGCTCACCACCCTGGACTTCAGGAGAGCAGACTTTGGCTTCTTCAGGGACCTGCTTGGGAAAGTCCCTTGAGATAAAGCCCTGGAGGAAGAGGGGTCGAAGGAAGCTGGTTAGTATTCAAGGACCACCTCCTCCAGGCTCAGGAGCAATGCATCCCGACAAAGAGGAAGGCAGGCAAAAATGCCAGGAGACCTGCACGCATGAACAAAGAGCTCCTGGATAAACTCAGGCACAAGAAGGAAGCCTACAGAGCGTGGAAGCAAGGGCAGGTAGCCTGGGAGGAATACAGGGAAATTGTCTGAGCAGCCAGGGACCAGGTTAGGAAAGCTAAAGCCCTGATAGAATTAAATTTGGACAGGGATGTCAAGGGCAACAAGAAATGCTTCTAAATGTGTGTCAGTGATAAAAAGAAGACTAGGGAAAATGTGGGCCCTCTCCAGAAGGAAATGAGAGACCTGGTTACCTGGGATATGGAGGAGGCTGAGGTACTCAATGACTTTTTTGCCTCAGTCTTCACCGGCAAGAGCTCTAGCCTCACCACCCAAGTCGCAGAAGGTAGAGGCAGGGACTGGAAGGATGAAGAAGCACCCAGTGTAGGAGAAGATCAGGTTCAAGACTATCTAAGGAACATTAAGGTGCACAAGTCCATGGGACCTGATGAGGTGCATCCACGGGTCCTGAGGGAACTGGCGGATGAAGTTGCTAAGCCACTATCCATCATTTTTGAGAAGTTGTGGCAGTCTGGTGATATTCCCACTGACTGGAAAAGGGGAAACATAACCCCCATTTAGAAAAAGGGAAAAAAGGAAGACCTGGGGAACTACAGGCCAGTCAGTCTCACCTCTGTGCCTGGCAAGATCATGGAGCAGATCCTCTTGGAAACTATACTGAGGCACACGGAAATCAAGGAGGTGATTGGTGACAGCCAACATGGCTTCACCAAGGGCAAAACATATCTGACAAATTTGGTGGCCTTCTATGATGGGGTTACAGCGCTGGTGGATAGGGGAAGAGCAACTGATGTCATCTACCTGGACTTGTGCAAATCATTTGACACTGTCCCGCACGACACCCCTGCCTCTAAATTGGAGATACATGGACTTGACGGATGGACCATCGGTGGATAAGGAATTGTCTGGATGGTTGCACTCAAAGAGTTGCGGTCAACGGCTCCATGTCCAAGTGGACACCAGTGACGAGTGGTGTTCCTCAGGTGCTGGTATTGGGACTGGTCCTGTTTAACATCTTTGTCAGCAACATGAACAGTGGGATTGAGTGCGCCCTCGGAAAGTTTGCCGACAACACCAAGCTGTGTGGTGCAGTCAACATGCTGGAGGGAAGGGATGCCATCCAGAGAGACCCTGACAGGCTTGAGAGCTGGGCCTGTGCGAACTGCATGAAGTGCAACAAGGCCAAGTGCAAGGTCCTGCATGTGGGTCGGGGCAATCCCAAGCACAAATACAGGCTGGGTGGAGAATGGGCAGCCCTGAGGAGAAGGACTTGGGGGTGATGGTTGATGAGAAGCTCAACATGAGCCGGCAATGTGTGCTTGCAGCCCAGAAGACCAACCGTTTCCTGAGCTGCATCAAAAGCAGCATGGCCAGAAGGTCAAGGGAGGTGATTCTGCTCCTCTACTCTGCTCTCGTAAGATCCCACCTGGAGTACTGCATCAGCTCTGGGGCCCCCAACATAAGAAGGACATGGAGATGTTGGAATGAGTCCAGAGGAGGGCCATGAAGATGATCAGAGGGCTGGAGCACCTCTCCTATGAAGACAGGCTGACAGAGTTGGGGTTGTTCAGCCTGGAGAAGAGAAGGCTCTGGGGAGACCTTCTAGCAGCCTTCCAGTACCTGAAGGGGGCCTACAGGAAAGTGGGAGAGGGGCTTTTTACAAGGGCAAGTAGGGACAGGACGAGGGGTAACAGTTTTAAACTGAAAGAGGGTAGATTTAGATTAGATATTACAAAGAAATTCTTTACTGTGACGATGGTGAGACACTGGAACAGGTTACCCAGAGAAGCTGTGGATGCCCCCTCCCTGGCAGTGTTTAAGGCCAGATTGGATGAGGCTTTGAGCAACCTGGTCTAGTGGAAAAGTGTCCCTGCCTGTGGCAGGGGGGTTGGAACTAGATGATCTTTAAGGTCCCCTCCAACCGAAACCATTTTATAATTCCATGATTCTATAAAACACAGCAATTCACACAGCAGCGCACTTGTCCTTCTGCTCACAGGATCTATTTTGTTTTGCCACCATTTGAGCAACTGTAAGAGCTTTAGTGTACACAACTGGAGCACTTTGGGATTGACTAGAACAGCTAAGGCAAGGTCTAGATAACTCATGGGTCAAAACTTCATTTCACTTTAATTTCTGAACACTGGGTTGCCTTTCCTGCACTCTGTCTTCTGTGTGCTGGTGCTGGAAGTAAACGGGAAAAAAGGGTCAAGAAACAATATCTAATGTGTGAGAGGCCCTAATGCCATGATTTGAGGGATCCCAGTAGGATTGCACAGACATTTTTCTTCTCCTCTGACTTTCTGTGTTCATGGAGTTCCCAGGTTTATACTGCCAGCTAGAGCGATCGAGTGCCAAAAGAGAGGATTCTGTAAATCTTTTAACACAGATAAAAACCAGCATGTTATTTATAGAGATGAAGAAAGCCTGCTCTGCACTTTTCCACCTTGAACTGTGGGATACACCAACGCAACAAGCTCTGCTCTTCTGCAGTATCTTTCTCAGTATTTCACATGTATTTTTACGTTACTCAGTAATGTTCACGGAAGAAAAGAATAAATTTGGTAAATGTTTGCTTCGTGACAGCCTTCTGCGCTGTTGGCTGAGCACTACCTGCTATCTGTTTCCTCTCCACCCCTTCCACTCTCAGTAGAGAAAATCATGTCCCTGGGTTAGCTCTACTGGGGCAAAATGGATGCGAAAAAAGACAGACCTACCAAAGGATAGCTGTGAGGGTGATCAGCTAGGAGGCAGGCTTTATTTATCCCAGAACCAGTCTTCTCTCTTAACCACAGCCTATCTTCCAAGTCAGCTCTGGAAATCAATACAAAATTCCAATGGGAGAAGCACCACTCTCCCCGTGCTCTTGTTACCAGGATTTTGAAACCTCTGATATTGTTTATTGTATAACACCAACCGTGAAAAAGGTTATCTTGCCTGCCAAACAATTATTTCGTATTTATAAATAGTGCCTTTTATCAGCATCCAGAAGAGGACACTACTTTGCATACTTCTCCAAGTTTTATGGGAGTGTTAGCTTAACTGCTTTAAAAGCATATTCATCAAGTCATTCCTTTAGCTCTGGTATGGCTCACAGCCGCGTGATATAATAAAGAGTCAAGATGGGGTAAAGGGTTACTATAACTTAGGATCACATTTTGGGCAATCTGCTCACCCATTCCTTCCGGCATTTATATGTAAACTTAATCCTGTCACATGCGGAGAACATTGCCACATTTCAGCTAAGGTTTATTAACTACTGTTCTTCGTAAGTTTAAATTAAAAGACAGACTTACTCAAGGTTCTTTCCTCACACTTTTGAGGATGCAGTTTCCTACAGTCAGGCTTGTTTATTGGCTTCACTGTGCCAACTTCTGGCAGCAATGCTTATGTTTGTTGTGTTTGCAGCCACTTTTAATGTGGTATCTTAAATACTAAATGCAGGCATTTAGTTCATCTGAAAATTAAACACAAGGGACACAGGGTAATGATAAATGAAATTACATCAAGTGGAAGAGATATCTAGTCAGCACCAAAGGAATTAAGGTTTGACTCTGCATTATTTAATTAACAGTCTGCAGGAGGGGTTAATAAATGTTAATAATATTAACAGTTCACATGAGCTATTAAGATGAAGCAATCCATCCCATGATCTGGAAAGAGGACTGGAAGGCAGAAAGCTCAGCGCTCTCTCCCTGGCCTTGCCAGAGAATCTGCATGCAGTTTTAAGCAGATCTCTTTTGTCACATGTTCTAAACTGCCCAGTCACTCAAATGTCTGTATTTTTGTTCTGGGGTCACAGCAAATCTTGCACCAAATTTTCAGAGGCACTGAGCATCCACCACAACTGATGTTCCAGCAAGGTCAGCTACCCTGAGCTCACAAAAGTTGTACTGAGAAACAGCTTCTGCCTTGAACATGGTGTCAGTCCAAGATGATGCAGCCAACAGGATCACCTTCTCTTCACCACAGGGAATGAAGGCATCCAGGGCTTCTGCTGAAAACAGGTCACCTACACCAGCTGTGCACACCATCGGTGCTAAGTCACGGAGCAAGTTGGAAAGTGCATGTTTAGCTGTGTTTCCTTTGGATTATTAATGTAGTTGTGCTAAGATATTAATAACATTTCATCAGTGGTGGTCCCAAACTGCTGTGCCAGAAAGGTCAACTACATAAAGAATTAAAAGCAAAGAAAAGCAACAAAATTCTACACTCAAATCAATGAACCAACCAAAAATCCCAGTGCTCCAAACATATAAATACCAGTACCAACTAATTTTAAATGACAGGTGCAAGCACATTAGTTTGATTGTGTCTGTTTTTAATATTTTTTCTGTAATTGTAGTACTGCATTGCTGGATTTATTTTCTGTTCATATTGTACTTGATATTTGGAGTGTTCTAAAGAGATATTTAAAACCGCAAAGGACATTATGGTTCAGAATGATTTTCTAAAGGATTTAGATGCCCTCTTCCTGTTCATTTGAATGAATAGTGTCGTCAAAATCACCCTGACATCTCTGATAAGTTTTGAAACTGTATTTTCACAACACCTCTGCAACAGAGAGTGTCCATATTGATGTTTGAGTCCAGATGAGGAGCGCACTTTTGAAGCAAATAGCTCAGTCATTCCCACACACCACATAATTTGTTCCACACCATGTAGCAGTCTAAGAGTGCACAAACAGTATGCCTCTTGGATGAAATTAAAGTGGAAGATGAACACCAAGAGCACAACTATCATGGTCCAAATGCTAGCAGGTTTCTAGTCCATGGGACTACACTAGGTGTAGTCTGAAATAACATTCCTTCCCTAAAAAACACGTGTAGTATGCACCTTGAATTGTCAACGCTAACAGGTTCACTTCAGAGATCCAATCCTTAAAGATGCAGTTCAAGACCGCTAGGAGTGGAAAGTATTTGTTGATGCTGCTCAGAGGAAAAAAAGAGCAAAGGAAAAAAGAGATTTTTAGAACAACTTTTGGAGCTAACCAGAAGCAACTAAAATTTTGTCTTCCTCAAATTTCACGAACACAAAATGGCAAGTCTTCCCAAAAGCCACATAGTAACCCAATACATAATATTTGCAAGACAACTGCTGCACAGACAAATTAACTTAAGAGCATTTTTTAAGCCATCAATACATCTGAAAACCCTCTCATTAAGATGTGCTGCCAAAGAAACTTGCCTGGCTAGCATTGATTTCAAGTGGTTCCTCTACCACAAAATCGCATTACCAGCTCCTAAACTCATGTAACTCAGTGGAGGTGAATCTTTTTTGCCATCTGAGTGCTGGGCACAGTTGTATTCAGGTACTGGACACCAAAAAGGAAGTGCAATCCTTTCAGACAGTTTTGAGTTCAACATATTTTTTGAAGTGCGGTGTCTTGTCAGGTTATTCAGCATCTGCTTTATTACCAGACAAGATTTAAATGACATGTTTACTTAAAACAAAGATCTGCAGTAACAGAACAAAGCTACAAACAGCTGAAATGAAAAACAAATTACTAAGACTGCTGCTAACAATTTGTCTTTGCAAGCTTTTGAGGTTCACTAATTAGCCTCTAAAGTCTGTCCCTGATCTGGCACGTTCAGGAGAAGTCTGAGAGCTCTGTTTCAGCTTTCTGCCATTGGCTGCAAATATCAGAGACACAGAGCAGACACTTAACCCACGATGGCTGGGCTCTCCCTCCATCTCAATTTCTCTTTACTTACTTTTTCTCTGCTGTGACTGGGCAATGGAAGACCTCATGGTAATGCGGGGGATTAAGACATCTCCTTCCTTTGTCAGCCTTAGAATATCTTGATTAACATTTCAATCACATCTCTTAATTAGCATATTCCCAGCATAGACTTCAGGCTGTTTTTCTTTTTTTTTTCAGAAGCCTCTAAAGATGCATACGTAAAATTGCACATTTCATATAGCATGTTATAGGGAATAGTAAGTACAATGTTCTTCACAGTGAACTTACTGCTATTTGCTCTCCGCAGACACCATATAAAGAGGAAAATGCTACTGCAAAAGGTGACTTTTCAATGGAGTATTTATGCTAAGTATACCTTCTTCCCTGAAAACATACCTTTTATTTTAGGATATAATCATAGGAACATATATACCAGTAAACTAAATAATGCTCTTAGGGATTTCATTGTTCATATTCTGTTCATAATTGAATAGTCATTGGCATAGTTTTGGCCCAGCAAATGAGGCCTTTCCCAAACATTTCTGGGGCACAAATTGGGAGTCAGCACAAAGCAAGTACTGTTCTCCACTTGTCCCCAGTTGGTACCTCAGTTGTTAGCAGCCTGCCTTGAAGACAAGAGAACTTAGCAATATGAAAGGGTCTAGACCATTCCAGCTAACCTCAGAACAAGAAAACAAGCCCTGACATTGTTCAGTTTACTAGCACAGATGTATCCACAACATCCCAGCATTTTTTTTTAGCACAAATAAGGTCAGCGGATGACTTGGGAATTTATCTGAACATCATCCTTTGCATGACTAAGAAGCTTTCAACCCAAGAGGCTGTTTCTTTGGTTTATAGTGTGATCTCTGACACTGATTTGTTATCTCACACAGTTTCTTTTGTGAGCAGGGGCTGTTGAGAGAGATGATCACGGTTGGTGCGCTTCTATCTTCTCTTGGAGCTAACTCAGATGCACTTGGAGCTGCAGGTGAACCTGAAACATCTGATACTGGATGAAAGCTTACCTGTTCAACACCATAGCACCTTGCAGTAACAAACAGCTTCTCTAGTAATAAAACCCTGGAGAAAATATTCTGGAAAGACTTAAAAGTGTCTTTGTGCAGTTTACAGAAAGTTTGCTACAGAAAGACACTTAATTTTGTGATATTGATCTGGAAGTTGTAGGAGATATTTTTAATCGCAAAAATGAACAAGTCAAAAAAAACCCCAAAGGAGTAAAAGAGAGAGAAAATGACACTGAAAAATAGATAGTTTGTTCTTATATCTACATTTGTGCAAAGACTTAATTATATAATTCCTATTAATATCAGTAGGATTTCTGATATGCAGCTAAATCCTTGTGAAAAGCTTTACCAATACTTAAAAATGTCAAAGGACTGGACATTAAATAGGAAACAAGGAACTTCCCCCTCAACCTACCTCTCCCTAAAAGTAGATTAAAAAAAAGAAAGAAATCTTAAAACACTAGGAAATTAATTTATCTTACTGTATGTAACCTTTCCTCTTACCTTATTTTCCTGGTTCGGCATTTGTGATTTAAATATATTACAGTAGAAAATGTAGGATTATCACAACAGATCTGTGTGAGAAGGAAATTAATTGAGAACCAAAAGGAAGACCATCCCTTGCTAGGACAAAGCAAATGCTTGAGGTAGAGGCCTGGCTACATGTAGATATGGTTTTGACACAGCAGACATGAGAAGAAAGAGCATAGCTGTTGCAGAAAGCAAGCAGGAGCAGCAAACAAGCAAGCAATGTATAGTAGTGAAATAGCAATAGATGTACCATAAAAGAAGCAGAAGCAGACTCCTGTCCATGAACAGATGCTGAAATAGAAATGAACTTTGCAGCAAAGGCAAACAACACCAAAACTGCAGTCCTGTGGATGTAACGGCAGAAATCCAAATGAGATCAGCATCTCATTCTGATCCACCCACTGTGCATCCAAAGTACCCATAAAGGGGTATTGCCCATCAGACTTAATTTATAGTTTATCATGATGGGCTTCAAATAGAAATACTGGCGCTTCATTACACATTTGGACTCCAATATCTACAATCTCAGCTGCTGCACTTTGGTGTACTGTATCCCCAGTTGACTATCTACATTTATATATATACATATATATATACACACACACCCCTATTTATTCACCAAAGAAATCAAAGGGACTGGATTCTGGCAGTTATAAACTCAAGAAATATTTGCTGTCCTCTGGGCCTTCAAACAGATAATATTGAATTTTCATAAGATACAGGATAGAACACTAGTCACATTAAAGTAATTGACAGAATTCCCATCAGCTTCAGTGATATTATAGCTTGACCTCCTGTATCTCTCAGGCCCTCTGAAAATCTTGCACAATCACTGTCTTTTGCTTAAGGCTTTTTCCACCATCTCCTTATTTGTTTGCTTTTGCCCTGTGATTAAAGCTGGTCTACTATTTTCACATAGAGTGTTTTTACACTGGAAAATGCTAGTTCAATTACATCAAACAGTTTCTGGAATGCACATATAGACAAAACATTTTTACACAAGTTTTTTGAAAGACTTCATTTTGACAAGGTCAAAGAACCTTGTTTCAGTGACTGTTTTGATTTGTGATTTTATGAACATTTATCACATCCAACAAAAACCTTATTATCCCATAGATAATAACAGAAAAGTCAGAAGAAGTCAAAAAGAAATGCTTTACTCTTAATAAAATGAAGCAAGTCATGGGACTACTTAGATATTCCTGAAGTGAAATGATTTGGAAATGGCATCTTGTAAGAAATTGCATCTTTTTGTCCTGGTTCGAGATGAAAGGCATTTCTGAATTAGAATAAAGACTAGGAATTCCAGGTAGGTCTTACTCTCACTTCAAACTCCAAGGAATTCAGAAGAACCGAAAATTCATTTCATCTTATTTAGAGTGTAATACAATTGTCCATGGTTTATACGAAATGTTTTGTTCTAATCAGGATCCATATTGAAGAGCTGCTTTCCTTGCTGCCAGTTACATCAATTATTCCCCTTGCACCTTCACACCTGCCCAGTGCTGAACTTCAGATTTGCCAAGGCAAAGCATTACCTGTGTGAAGAGAAGATACCAAAATATTCTGAAGTACTATTGTCACAAAATTTATAAAGCTAGTGGTGAAGGTAGTGACAAGGAAAAAAAATCTGCTTTCTTCTCTAAACTCTTCCAGAGCCCTACAGCTGGAGTGCAAATGTTACTTACCTTGTTGGTTATTCTCATGCTCTAAGCAGCCCATAAAGAAATGAGAACTCAGTCCAAGACAACATAGCTCTTTTTAAGTGGCAGTGAGACATTTATTATACCAACTGACAATACATCCCGTATGTTTGGACTACAGAACAGCAGGTAATTCTGGGTTAAAAACCTATTGTCCTGAATGTACATAGTGATATTTTGCTAGACTGGTAAATGCAAACACATGAACCACTCCATTCGGCTTGATATTGTGCAAATCATGAGGATGTATAGGACTATAAGCACCCAATTCTGCTAATTATCTGATCATGAGGATGATAAATTTTTGTAAAGTATAAAGATCTATCATCTAGTACGAGTGCTATTCTGTCTTAACACCTCATTTTCTCATGAATGAGCTGGGCTTGACTTACAGGTAGAGTTTGGGAGGCTGACACCTGAAGGCTGCCCCATAGCAGTGTTGCATGAAGTTGACTACACACCATCAAATGAGTACAATTCAAGCAAAATCAATGTCAGCTTCAAATGACAGCATCTCCCAAATTCAGCATCTGTCTGACTGGGACACTTCTGCGTTCTAGGTGTGCATTTGCCTCTTCAAATTCATTCAAGATCATTTGTCTCTTAAAAAAAAATCTTTTTCTACCTTTCTGTTACAGAAAAAGTGAATTAAAAAATAAACAAAATAGTATCAGCTGACTCAAACATATCAGATGCACTCTTCTTTGGTTGTGCTGCTCTGCTTTGTTGCTCAATTGGGGGACTGAAATGTAGGTAATTTAACGTACATGGGAGATTAGGTGCATGTCCTAAGAGAAAATGAAAGCTCCCAAATCCACAGTGAAACTACTAGCTCCTGCTTGTATTATGTATTGAGCTTTGTGGAAAAGTATGCTAAATCAAATAAAACTCTCCAACAGTTTCAGTTTCCTGTTATAGACAAAAAAAAAAAAAGGTAAAAAGAAGTGCTTCCTCTCTACTGAACTGGTTTTACATATTTTGAACTTCAGCTTTTTCCTAGCTTCTCTTTGTTAAGCGTCAGAGCTTGTGTGGTTTGGAATGATAGTACTAAAAGGGAGACCATAATCACGTTTGTGTGCATGTGTGTTATTCATTAACATATATGCAAAAAAACCCACCAGCATTTGAATGTAGTAAGTAGGATCTTTTTTTCCTGTGAATACTTAGTGGTATTAATGCATTTTTGCCTATATTGCTTTCTCTTTACATTGCTTTCAGTAAACCATCTAGGAATTAATTTTTACTAACATGAATATTCATTCTTTCTGTTACCTCTAGCAGCTTTGGATCAAGCCCAGAGCATAGTTTCAAGTGTAGGTACATGAATATTTACAGGTGCCGAATTTTATATCCATATTTGCAAATGCTGCACTAGAAGTGATTTCTTCCATTTCCAGTCACAAACATGACAGTGCCATATCTCTCTTTTGACCTATCACAACAGCTCCAGTCTGAAATGATGATTATTCATGGAAGACTGTGCATGATCAAAACAGAGTTAAAAAGATTTGCCAAAACAAAATACAGTGAATAATTGTGAATAATAAATTCAAGGAAATTACAGTCAGAGAGCAAGTTTTCCACAGGCTTAAAAGGAACATCAAATAATTTCTTTGTCAGCTCTTCTCAGTATCCACTGCATCAAATTTCTTATTGCAAAACAGTTCATAAAATCCAGCATAATCTTTAAAGTGCATCAAACTTCTGACGTTACATCTGTAAAGGGAATAAGCAGTATAAAACTCAGACATGGCATTAATCCCATTGCTCTCTCTCTGCTGCCCGTCATTTACAATGTGTATGCAGCATTTCTGAGGACAGTATGTACATATGACAGCTTGAAATAATGCCACCAAGGCTGGAGCTGAGCCGAGTTAGCTTAATGACTAATAGAGCAGACTACACAAAAAAAGTATATAGACAGCCACAGAGGCACTAAAAATAGTAGAGGACTGGAGAAGTTACCTTGTGTCTTCTGCCTTATTGTCCATCAGCAAATGTGTTGACTTTGAAGATATTTAGTACCCACGAGAATGCCAATGTTACAAGCTTGATCTGCCTCCTGTGTTGTAATTTTACTACAATGCTCCCAGTGAAGGAACTCCACTGATTGTCTCGGATCAATAAATAAACAATTACAATGTTATAATAAACCTTTATAATTAAAACATTAATTTACAAATAGAGAAAAAAAGAAAATTATGAAACTAAACTTGGCATATGATTTTCTTTGTGAGTTCTCTTTGTTTTTTTCCCTTTTTATTTTTTAACTGTACTGTCCACAGAGGTGAGAAGGAAAGAATCAACTTTCTGTTACAGGACAGTAACCAAACCTTCAAAACTCACCTTGTCAAAGATCTTCCCTATCCCATAAACAGCTGTCACAGTTGCAGAAAAAGAAGCAGTTCAGCACTGCTTTTCTGCTCCTAGAGAGTAGGCAGAGGCTCCACTCTTCCCTGGCATAAATTGGTTTTATAAATCCATGGATGTTAGTAGATTTTTCCACCTGAGCACAATTCTGATTGCAGAGTTCATCTGTCATTTAAAGCAAGGACACTGACATCTGTATTCATGCGTTCGAGTCTCTGCTCTGGCACTGAGAAGCTTCATGCCTTCAGGCAAGTCACTTAAACCCGGTGTTTCAATTTATCCTCCTACAAAATAAGTATAGATAATACTGTTCTCACAGGGGTGTTTTGAGGTCAAATTCTGATCTTGTTTCAGCAAAACCAAGAACAGCACTTCTGCAGTTGATGGAATTAAGCTGAAGTAAAACCACCACAAGTGTCTTTCATTGTAAAGTGCTTTACAAACTACATACAATGCAAAACGATGAATTGCAACAACTCAGAGATGAAGGACACAGACCAACTGGTACAAGGGGCTAAGCACTGTCATGCAGAGGGTTGAAAAAAAACAAGGATCACAGGAGGAATGATTAATTTGATTAAAATGGTAACAGCATCTTTCTAACTGCCATGCAGGGAGACGGACAGAGTCTTGGTGTTAAGATTATATCAGATATCTTTGCACATCAAACAGCAAGGAATTTGACTCAGAATGACATTTTTTTTTCCCTTTGGAACCACTGCTTTCAGTTCAGTTCTGCCACAACTAAAGCTAAGACTTGTATTTTGCTCAAAAAATGAGGTTTCAGATAATGCCAGCACAATCAATCCCTAGGAATACTGCAAAATCCTGTGGCAATTCCACTCACCCCTGGTCCCCTTTTCATGGGCCAGCATGCCACACACACCACCTGCAGCTCTCCCCCGATGGCCTGCCAGGTCCCTTGGTCACCTCCCTGCCCCTCTGCCGACCCAGAGCCAGTCGGCTACCCGCTTTCCCCCCTTCCACTCATTTCTCACCCTTGCCGCTGCTCACCATGGCTCTGATCTCTCACTTCCTTCCCATTGCACATGCACACATTAAAACATCCGCAGCTTTTACAGCTGTGAGCCAGGAAGAAAGGGCATGACAATTTTCGTCTACTGTATTTTTCACTGTTGCAGTTTTCAGTGCTTGTGCTCAGTCTGCCCCAGGCAGTAGTCCCTGAGATATTAGTTGTGATTAAAGAAAAGAGCAAAGTAATACTGAAATATTTGGGGAAAAGAATAAATAAAAATCACATATCAAACATTTTTGGGAGTACACAGAAAGCAAACTGCATGTAAATTTGAGCTTGAAAATCAGCTGCTTAAGAAAACAACCATAATTAAAAACAATCAAACCACCCTATGTTTTTATTGCAGTTATTATCAATTAATCTAAAAGAGGCTTATTTTCTTTTATTTCATATGCACACACATCTACAGACATGCACGCACCTTTCTTAAAGCAGCTCCCTTCCTTTAACCTTCATTTGTTCTTCACAGCTGGAATAAATGGTTAATTTCTCAGGGGATCATGCATGATATTTGTTATTGATTTTATAGCTCAATAGCATAGTAGGGCTGTGAACATGTTGGTATCAGATTAGGAAACAACCACTTAGAAGCAGAGACCAGCTGTGCGCTTGTGATAAATTACATTATTTCCCTATGAATTTTATACCTAGTTATAGTTAGTTTACAGGATTTAGCACCATATGGACTGCCTGCAAGTGACGTAACAACCCCAAACACAAACACCTTCCGCAGCGAAAGAAGTAACCTGCAGCTGGAGACTTTTCTTTTAGGATACTGTGTCATAATCATGAATTTGGAAATCATGAAGGGTCTGGCATATACCTCTGTGTTTTGGATTTAACATAGACACTGAAGTTGTATAAAACAGCAACACACAAATGGTAAATGTGATAACATTAATGTTTAGAAAACTTGGAAAACCAATGTATTCTAAATACAGAGTTCTTTTGAAAAAATGGCTTTATTGTTTTCAGAGCTGTTAAAAAGAAACTTCCCTGAGGTCCGTACAGGGAAGAAAATCTCAAACTATGCATCGCATTCCAAGGATCAGTGATACAGTGCTATGCTTACCATTAAAACCTTTCCAAGCATCATTTGAATGTAATAAAAGTGTTTGCAATCTTTTTTGAATACAGAACAAACTTTTCTTAGACAAAAAGATGTGATTCTTGAAAAAACATAATGGCAAACACTTTTTTTAACAGAATAAGGGACCCAGAAATGTTATGAATAAAGTACTATTCACTCAGAGATTTTCACTTGCTGTGTCAATTCCCTATATTGACTGTTACATTACATAGTCCCACACAAGACACTGTCTGTCTAAAAAAACCACATAAACACCCATATATATGTGTGTGTGTGTGTGTGCGCACGTGTGTGCGTGCGTGTGTGTGTATGTGTGTATATTCTCCTCTGTTTTTCCACCAGCATTAAGGACCCCAGTTATGCAATTCAATCACTGAATCTCAACATGGAAAGATTTGGTAATCCATCCTGTGTGTTATCCCTTTGCCACAACAGAATTGTTGCCTGATATACATCCAGAGGTGCTGTTCCCAGCGTGATGAGATTAGCCTAGCCAAAAGCATAAGTATATAAGTGGCCTAGACAACTTCCAAGGAAAATAAAGTATCCTGCTGAACTGGCAGCATACTACAGAAACCTTACTTCTCTTCAACCCTGATTAGAAGTTTCCTGATATAAGCAGAATTATCTGAGCATAAAACTGATGAGAGAAAAGACAAAACTCATAGACTAATGAACGGGTACGTCATCATGGTTGTAATTCCAGCATTACCGAAAGGTGAACATGAGGACTGGATTTTGCCATAGGCTCTAATATCAGTTTAAATGAGGGGAAAATGTAGCAAAAAAACCCCTTAGTTTATAAGAACATAATGTAAGAAAGCTGAAGTTTAAATTTAAATAGGCATAAAGAGCCCAAATCTGAATTAGCCAATCAGGTTAAACTGCCATTTATTTGTAAAGTAACCTCAAATAAATACACATTTCAGGACTGGACAGCATTTCACCACCTTTTGGATTTAATATCAGGTGCTCACAAGACTGCAGAGAAACAAGTTGCCATACTGTAGCTAATATTCAAGAGTCAACAGATACTCCTAGAGCTGGGTGAATAATTAAAAAAAATTGAATAACTTATTCAAAACTATGAAATTCATCAACTAAATTACTTGACTAATACGTTTATGAATTATGAACTGACTATGCTGGATGAATAATACATTAATATTTAATATGAAAAATATAATTAAATTTTTCAAATTAATTACTCGGAGAATATGAGAAGCCATAATTATTCTCTATACTGTACTCAAAGAACAGAATGCCTGAGTAGTCTGTATGCTCTTCAAGTCTTACAATTTTTCAGTGCAATGTATAGGATATATCTTCGTAATTACAGAGTATTGGGATGATGTCTCAAATATCGCTTCAGGCTAAGAAGGAAAAACATGTCATAATTGAACAAAATAACATATGTTTTAATAGAAATATGCTAATCTTGGAATGTGTAACACTGCCTATCTGGCAAAGACTGGCTCTGTCTCTTTGAACAAATTGAGCAAGGAATGCCCACCGGAGGGAATTTTTGACAAGCAGTCAAGCGCTGGGGCTGTATAAATTGTGTTTGTTAATTCTGACCATAGGTTACTTTTAAACATCATCTTGTACAGTGCCTGCATCAAGAAACAAGCATGGTTCAAGCATGTGCAGTGACTCAGCCTCCCACCCACCCACAGTGCTGGTGCCCAGGTGCCCAGACACACTCAGGCAGGGGTCTCTGTCCTCAAGCATTCCTGCAGCAGAAAGCTCAGGTTTTAGGACCCTGCTTTTCAAAGACCTCTGGCAAGCTTCTGGATGAAGCTGTACTGCACCCAGCCATCTAGAAAGGAAGGAAAATGCACACATCCAGGGGACGATGTTCGTAGGTCTGCTCCAGGACTGGCACATCACTTAGCAGTACAGAACAGCCTTAGTGCCCAAACGTGTGCTCAGGCAGCTGCGGGCAGTTTGAGCAGCCAATATAGCTGTGCTTGCACTCACAATGCCTGCCGCTGCCGTGAAGACATTACAATAGCAACTCCTTTTCCTTTTGGGATGGGGGACAGCTGGGAAGGGGTAGATGTTGCCTGTAGGGTCCTGAGTCCCTCCTTTCTCATAGTAGCAATCTTGCACCGAGCACAGTTTATGAGGAGCAGCAGGGAAATCAGCCTTGCAAACGAAGAATGGAAAAAAATACAGGGCTCTACTCAGGATCTTTCCTTGCCTGTAGTTACACTTGTCACAATTTCATATAAGTCCATGCAGTTATTTCCTGATGGACTCTGGCATTCATCATAAAAATACACTTGCATTCTCCATGCATGGTTATGCTCAAATATGCAATGATACTCACAGTGATGTCAGTGAGAGTTATGGCTATGGACAGAGGTCAGTGCTATGTGTGGGCCATAGCATAGCTGTAATGAGGATTGCTGTTGAAGACAGAATTTCTTAGGTGTCTAAAACACTACACATTTTAACAGTTTCAACTCTCGTTCAGTGATAGATGGGGGATGATTTATCGTGCATTAAATATAAACAAAGTTATCACATTCATTACACTATTACAAATGGAAAATGCTGAATAACCACAGAACTAGGCACATACCCCATCCTTCTGTATACTGTTGCTATCTTGAAAGCATGGTAAGTTTATAAGATTGTTTGAGGGAATGTGGAAATCCTACATATCTTTATCTCCACGTTTTGCTTTGACCAGAAATAGTTTTGCTTTCAAATACAATATATTTGTAAAGATTCAGAAACAAAAAAAAAACAAGTCAGAAAAAAACAAAACCAAAAACAAACCTTTAAGGATCTACTTCTACACTTTCATAGCCTACCCCACTTACACACCTATACTCCACCCCCACAAACTGAGCATTCAGGTTGCAAAATAAGTTTCCTTAAAGTTTAAAGCATCTTTAAAGGGTCTTTCAGGCATCTTGCCAGTCCATGGTCTGATCTGGTTGGTTAATAAGCAAAGAAAAACTGAAAGTAACTGTCCCTGACTATAAAGACAGACACTAAATTATTTATCCCTTGTTAGTGGATCCATTACACCATAATTTCCAATCACTGTCATCTTAGTCTCTCATACCTGTCCCAGACCTGTTGCTATCATCTAAATTTTCCCCATTTAGCCCCAGTCTCAGCAATAAACTCCCAGTTTCCCTGTGCTATACTAGACATAAATTTTTCAGTTTGTGAAAGATTCTGATTATGTGGAATAACTAATCATATATCCATTTAAACTGATTATACACAGACATTTTTATTCCCTGCACCCTTTTCCACTTCCAGGAATCACACATGCTACCTAGAGAGATTACACATTTCTGGGAGCACAGCTGTGCTTCTTTTTGAGTAACCTTCAGTATATTAGTACAGTGTAGCAGTCTTTAGAAATGAAAAAGTTGCTCTCCAAAAGGACAGCTACTTCTACAAAAGCAACTGGCAATGTTTATGTATGGCTTTCCGTAACCAGCTTGCTACTTCCTTCCCATCTCCTGGCCAGAGACACAGTTCTGTACATAGGCTTGAAATTGGCAATTACATCCTAATTCTGCTAGGCACTGAGCATCCTCTCCAAAACGCTGAGTCTCCTGGAGCGCTAATGACATTAGTGAGAGTGAGGAGCTCAGTTCCCCACAGGGCTGAGGCACAGCTTCTTTCACTGGGGATTTCAAGTCCTGTTTATTCCTATGGATTCTCATGCCCTATCAGTCCTTGAAGGTGACACAGGAGGAAACATGATGACAACAGAGCATGACAAATCTCAGGGAAGATTTGAATGTAAATATTCTCCAGTGAAATGTAGATATTATTGGAATAACCTGAACAAATCACAAAACTGTGTGGTAAGGGCATGGCATCATTATCATAGTGCAATATCTTCAAGGAGAAATTGTGTAAGGCCTTTTATAAGCATTACATTTCTGAAATGAAATAAAATATTAGACATTAAAATTTTTTATTTAAATTCTATCAGTAGCTCCCTACATTCCTTCTCCCCACCCAATGAATTAACCATTATTGTATTTTTGTCTCAGATAAAAATGAATGATCTGCTTTTGATTAAAAAAAAAAAAAAAGAAAAAGAAAAAGAAACCTTCTGCATAACTTTGAACTATGAATCCACCTTGGAGCTCTCATTAAAAACTCCCTAACTTTTAATCGGAGAACACAGTCTCTGTTGTCTCCAGACTGCAGAGAGAGATTCTTGGCAATTACTCAAAGGCAAAATTGCGGGAGAAAAAAAGACATTATTATTATCATAACTTAAGTCACAGGGGTGGTACAAGCACAGTCATCCAAGTTAGAAGTTGCAAATTTTGTTAGAAGTCGCAAATTTCTGAACTTTCCTCCATCACTGAATCCCTCTGCTGACTTTTGGCAAATGGTATTCATTCTTCATCTCATTTCACCAGTAGGAAGTTTCTAGTAAGCACTTACTGTGCTGGAGTATCATATTTGAAAGTAGTCTTACAGCTTTGGGTTTGTATTTGTCTTTGTGGGAGCAAACACTGTAATACAGTGCAAGGCAATTTGAAGAGAAGAAAGTATCAGTTACTGGAATAACTTTATAGGTCTTGGCCCAAGATTACTCTTCTGGTATAACAGGCAACAATAATGTTAGTAAGGTATCCAATTACAAAGCCAAAGCAACATTTAAGAAAATCCTTTACTACTGTTTCTTCACACTTACTTTATTCAAAAAATTGTATGCAACATAGACAATGTTAAAGTTCAGACAGAAATCTGTGTGCAAAATTCCATCACCATTACTGAATTCTTGTGTGGATGAGGAGGAGGAACCTGATGGCAATTTAGAGAGGAAAATCTCCTGAAAAACAAGATGGCAACAAATAACTTGGGAAGTTAGAGAATGAGGTGATGTGTAAGAACAAAACATCTCTCTGAATGAGTCATAAAATGCTCTACAGAACAGAACTTTCATGTATATCTTCGAAAATCAATGTTTCTTCATTTTTCTCAGGGTGTTTCTGATTGTCTAATATACTTATGGTTCAATCAGATAAGTATAAACACTGACATTTGTAGTCATATTCACAGGCAGTGCCATCCGAACTAACTTTGAGATTTGAGAGCAGAGATACCCCTTGCACTGTATTGCTCACAGGATGAAATGGAGGTTGGAATTCGATGGCTACAGACATAAGGTACCATAGCCACTGAACCCCTCTATGGCTCTGCTTTTGTGGGGTGCTTTTAGACTTTAGGATAAGCTTGGCTACAGAGATGTTCCCCTTTTATGCTGAGAAAAAGGTGAGAGTGCTTTCTTTCTAATCTCAAGGATAACCCTGAGGATTCTGGTACTATAGAAAGGGTGAGGAAGCTGGCTGGTTAGGCAAGCCACTCCAAAAGGGTAGCAGGAGCGGGAAAGATGATAAAAGCAGAAGGCTCTGGAGCTCAGAAAAAGAAGTAGAGGCCACTATGTGCTGTAAAAGCACAGTCAAAGAAATATGTATTTTTCTTTACTCTCTGGACTTCTCTACACCCACTCCTTAAGTACGACACATATAGAAATAGAAAACAAAATGATCAAGCACTGGATTCAGTAAGGGGTTTAGTGTAACCAGGTTGGCATTGGTTGAAACTGAGCAGAAGGCTACCCAGAAAGATAGAGCTTAATATGGAGGTTCTGATTCAGCTGGCGGGCTGCACTTCCCCATCAAAACAGTGCTTTTCCAAATAACCAAGTACAGTTGGTTTTATCTTCTCTAGAACAGGCAAATTTCCCTGAATGGACAAAGAGGATACAAATCTGTTGAAGGAATAAACATGAAAACAAGTGTGATGGGGAAAGCTGTTTGTTAGGAACCACACACCCTTTCAGGTTCTTTGAGATCCTGCAGCTAGGATTTTCACGTTTCGTCAGTCTTAATACAAGCAGCTATGAGCACACCATTAATGAACTTGTAACAGTTTCACCCCTTGTAAGGGATAAATGCTTCAAGGGCTACTTCCCCTGGAAAAATACTGACAGCTCACTTTTCCTTAAAGCAGAAGCTGAGATTAGCACCAATGTTTATGTGGTCATATAAATAAGGACTATTAAATGCTGGTTCTGTCCCAGACTGGCTTACTTTATTTCTGTACTTAGGTCATTTTTATCAATCCCTCTACATCCAACTATTAAAATTAATCAAAAGAGTGTGGGTGCACAAGTCCATTACCTAATATTTTCTGCAGTCATTTTCAACAGGTTAGGTCAGGTATAGAACCAGACAGGGTTCTCCATAGGATTCCAGCTGCAGAAGTACTCTGTGCTGTAATTAATCATACTAAGCCAACACACAAAGCCGAGTATATGTGGGCCCAGCTATCACTATAACATGAGCTTGTATGTGCCATGCTTCTAAACAGCCACTGTCTGCTCTAACTGTAACAGCAGAAATTTAGCAACAGAAAGGAGATAAGATTAAAAATCTTTAAAAAATCCATTTTTAGCTCCAGGTTTATTTAATCATTCATTACTTTATACAACATCACCGAGACACCCTATTGGATATATTGATTCAAAGCATTTTGTTAGATATTAAAAAGTCAGTAGAAGTACAGCATGAGATGGTTCAGCCACAGCCATACGGGATTGTTATTGAAACCTGGAGAACAGAGTCGCAGTGTAAGCGGTCAAGTCAAATTAGTGCAACGTGGCTTCACTTCCAGATGTTGTTTCTTAACATTTTCCCTTCACCTTGCTACCCTTACTCCTCATCCTCCAAAGGACCTTTGTGGATACCAAAAAAATTCAGACCATAACCATGGCTCTTACACATGCACATAGGAAACTGGAAAAGGATATTGCACAGTGGAAGCCATTGCCACCTGTGGGGTGACAGCTTCAGGCAGCAGGTTAGTGTTTCTGTGCTGGGTATGCAATCAGCAGAGTGAGAAAGGACAACTCCACCCTGGAAGGAGTCAGAGCACCAAAGTGATGCTTCTGCCCCAAGCCCCTCTCAGGAGGAATTCAGTTGTCTTCATTAGCAATACAGGGTGCCCAGGGAAACAAACCTCTTAACAGATAGAGCTCCATTACCTAGTTAGAAGGTAAGTGATGTGAATATACCCTCACTCTCCTCCTTCTGCTCCCTCCACGTTTTTCATTATCAGCGTGTTGCAACATCAAGACAGGTTACAGGACTCAAAAAATCTACACAATTGTGTAGGCAGCAAAGATGCTCTGTACTCAAATCTGCATTTTTAAGATTAATTTCAGATTTCTAGGATTTAATCCCCCATGTTTCAGGGCATAATCTAGCCATATAGTGGTCACTAAGAGTGAACATTTCCTGGGCCAAGGTATGGCATAATTGCTCTGCAAGGTTACTTTTGCTTTTCTCCAAAGCAACCAGTATTAGCGCACACAGCAGATGGACAAGGGACAAGGACATCTGAACAGTTTCGGTATGGCAATCTGTATTTTGCTGGTTAATGGATGACTCTCTGTTTGTTAGGTTATGATAAACATGCATACAACACAACCATATGTTTTCCTGTGCACATGGCAATGATCAAAACGTACTCAAATAACAGCATTGTTTAACCTTGACCTAGACAGGTATCAGGTGAACTGTACCTTTGTCAACAAGTTCTTCCTTGCAAATACCACAGAGTCAGGTCCCAGTGCTGTGAGCACTTAGATTTAGGCTGAATTTTACTCATTCATTTCAGTGACCAAAAAGAGCTTACTTGCACTGTAAGGATAAGAGGCCTGGAGTCCAAGGAGGTAGCTCAGCATTGCCACAAGCAAGTGATATCTCATAAGTAACAGTTATATCATACCTTGTCTTAGCATTTATGGGGAGTAAAGAATTTGTTGTGTGCTTTACTCACTCTGACATTGCAGTCCTGCTATGCAATAATAAAAGTGAAGTCCTCAGGGAAGTCACAGAAGGGGCTCTGGTGACTAACTCCAGAGTATCCTTAGGGAACTAATTTGTCATGGGACTCATTCACAGCTAAATGGATGGGAGGGTAGCTCATGTTCTCTTGTTTCTTTAAAGTGCACTTGTCACAGAAAAGAAATAAGAGATTTTCAGTTTATGAGAGCAGAAGCAACCTTTCAGGAGTCCAGTAATTTTTTTTCTCTATGTTAAAGAAATATTAGAATAATATAGGAAAAAAATTTTCTTCATCATTCTGACAACAGGTCATTGCTGCTACTGAGTGCTTTTCATCCAAAGATCTCAAATATGTTTCACCCTGGAGAGGGCACATGTTATTACAAGAAATATGTGAAAAAAATATATCATTTTAAAGTAAAAAAAGTAAAATAAGCTTAACCCATGTAGTTTTCAACTGTATCCACTTTCATTTGTGGGTTTCCATGAAATGTTAATCCATATCTATATTACAATGGGCCCTTTGCGTCAAATATACTGATAATCCAAAAGAAAAACATTTTGGATGCTCATTTTTATTTAATAAAGAAAACTTTGCATGAAATAGTAGCAAAATAAAATTTTTGATTGTACGTAAAGTTTTTGAATGACCAAAGCAGACTTTCCCTTCCCAGTGCAAAATATTTTTTCCAGGTAGAGGGGCCTACAAAGTGACTGGGGAAGTGGACAAAAACACAGATGGGAAGTTGGCTGCATCATTGGGCTCAAAGTATGGCGCAAAGCAGTATGAAGTCCAACTGGCAATCAATTACCAGTGGTGTCCTTCTGGGATTAGTACAAGCTCCAGTATTATTCAATGACTTTATTAATGTCATTGGATGATGAGACAGAGTATACTCTCAGCAAGTTTCTGAACAATATCAAACTGGTCAGTCCCTGAAGGACAGGGCTGCTATTCAAAGGCATATAGGAAGGCTGGAAAAATGGGCTGATGGGAACCTCATGAAGATAACCAAAAGTAAATGCCAAGTCCTTCTATTGAGGAGATATAACCCCACGCATCAGTACAGGCAGTGGTCCAACCAGCTGGAAAACAGTTTTACAAAAAAGGACCTGGTGTTACCAGGCTACTGTGTTCAGTTTTGAGCTCCACGGTACAAGACAGACACTTGTCCACAGACTTGGTGTAAGTTCATCAGAGGATCACCAAGGTGGTTGGAGGCTGGAGACCATAGTGTGCAAAGAGAGGCTACGAGAGCTGGGTTTGTCCATCCTGAAGAAGGGAAGGCAGGGGAAATACCTTATTGCTATGTACAACAGTATGTTACATGTTGGCGTAGAGAAGACTAAGCCTCTCCTCAGGCTCTCCTCGGGGTGCACAGAGGAAGGTTCATAGAATCATAGAATCATAGAACAGTATGGAAGGTTTGGAAGGGACCTTTAAAGATCATCTAGTCCAACCACCCCCTGCCATGAGCAGGGACATCTTTCACTAGATCAGGTTTCTCAAAACACCATTCAACCTGGCCTTGAACACTTCCAATGATGGGGCACCCACAACTTCTCCGAGCAGAATGAAAGGCAACAGACATAAGATGGAGCATGGGAAATTTCAATTTGGTATAAGGGGAAAAAAAACCCCAAACAAACCACCAAGAGAATGGTCAAACACTGGAACAGGTTTACACAGAGAGGCTGTGGAATTATAATCCTTGGAGATGTTCAAAACCTGATTAGGCATGGCCCTGAGCACCTGATCTGACTGGAGTTGCTTTGAGCAAGCATTTGGAATAGGCAACCTTTAGTCCAGCCTAAGTTATTCTTTCATTCTGTGAGGAGTTCCACTCCTAATATTCTCCTTAACATAAAGAACATTTAAAAATCAAAATATATCTGGTCCTGAACATCCATATAACAGTAAATGAAGATAAACAAAGCAGTAATGATTTCTTTTTCCAAAGGGAGAATAATGCATAATCCATTGCACTCTTGGGTTTATTTGAAAAAAAACCTAATGAATTAAAAAAAAAAAAAAGAGAAGAAACAAGGATACAGACTTTGAATGTCTTTTCTGAGGAGCAGGATGAGTCAGTGATGGGTATTAGTTCTTCAGCTAATTTTTATTCCGTTCTCTATACTCAGACCTGGAGTCATCCCACTTAACTGAAACAACTGTATTCTCTCTTAGCATCAATGGAGGGACAGAGATGTAACTGCAGACTTTAGATGGATTACATAATTATCTAACAGTGTGTTTCTATTCAACTGACAGTAAAAGGGACCTTAGAAGGACTACATTCCCAACCTTAGTTAAGCTTAGGTAATATAAAGGACTTAACAAGGCCATACCTTTGATCAATTTCCCATGGAGTAGTAGTCACCTCATTCCCAATGCAACTTTCTTTAAAGCCCTGAATGTCCCTATATAGGGACATTCTCACTCCCATTTTTTATATGGGAAGGGCCTTCTGATGAGACTGGAAAGATCCTACAGAATGGTACCTGTGCTGGTGACAGAAAGAAATGAAACAAAGAACAAAACCAGGCATTGTTAATCCAGCTGCAGTGTATGAATTCTGTTTAGCTCTGATGGGTAAGAATAACAACCAGCCAGAATGTCAAAGAAAAAGATATCGTCAGCAAAATGGTATTGCCAGGAGGAAGTAGCTCATATAGTAAGAAACTTGAGGACTCAAAGAGATCAGCAACTTCACTAGGATTGTATTTCACCAAAATTTCACTATGATGGAAATTTTTGCAGGTGCTTGAAGCCATCAAGTTTGTGAGTTTCAGTGAGATTTTCAGTTAGGTGCTTCTCAAAGGATAAGCTTCTGCTTCAAGAAGTCAATTGGCATTCATTGTCAAAAGACAGAGGGAAGTATCATAAATTATACATTCACAGACTTCAAAAAATTCTGAGAAAAAAATAAGTAAATGACTGGATGATGAAACAGTTTGAAGCTCCAAGCCCAACTCTTCAAAGACATCTGCACAGCAATTTGCCACACTGAGCTGGAATAAACATCAACCTTTCTGATAAAAGCCACTTCTTGCCCTTGTAGGTGTATTTCTGCTTTTTGAACACGATGGAAAAAGGGACATGAGGAGTTGTGCAATGGTGAAGATGGAGTGAGGATCCATCGGCTTCAGTGGAACTATTTGGAGTTTCACCAACTGAGGCAGAGGTACCGATTGTTTTGGCAAAGGAGAGTAGTCACTCCACCTAAGTCTACTCCTTTTAGTTAGTTAATTCAGAGGTCCAGATGATGGAATCCCTTTGTATTGAGTATAGATTTCCAACCTAATTTAGATGTCTGAAGTTAGACACCATGAATCTTCATTCTTTCCTTGTAGATGAGTGTTGGCAGTCATTCAGCAGCAGTGAGTATTAATGAGGACTTCCTAAGGCCAAGCAGAGGCCAGTCCTCCAGACCATGTTCAAATCAACTGGTGATTCTGACCAAAAAAACCACTCTGAGAGTCACACTGAGCAGAGAAATCCAGCTCCCAGCCCCTTCTCCTAATCAGGGAACTGCCAGAAAACATGCACTATTCTAACTGGGAAGGTGAAACTTAGTCATGGCTCTGTCCATGTGACAACAAGAAAAACATATAGAAATGTGCTAGCAGAGAGGAAAAGAACATTGATCATATTTGACTGACACAAAGCTGGAAGCATAATAGTATTTTGCATATGGAATACAGAAGGTGGAACATTGTTTTCCCAGGATCAGTTCCCCACAAGTAAGAAGTGATTGAAGAAATACTACAGCTTTGCATTTTCACTGTATCCCTCCTCCTTCCCTTCCCCTTAAAAAATCCAGTCCTAGGTGTAGGAAATATAATCATATTGTTTAACTTTGTTTCTTGTGACAAAGGATTTTCATTGGCATTCAAATAAAGAGAATTTCTTTGGAGAAATCATCCTGAAAGCTCAAATGATTAAAAAAAATATATTTTATGTATATATGAGACTTCTAAAATATGGTTTTTTTTCCCTTACCGGACAGTTTCCTAAAGGCTGCCATATGACTAAGAGTTATGTAGCAGCTGTTCTAAAATAGGATACGGCAACCTCTTTAAGCCTGAAGAAACCCATCATAGTTTGTGTTAGCTAAGCCCTATTGGGTTTCTGTGTGTAAGCAGTTGGATACCAGAAACTGCTGTCTGCTAAATGTTCCATTCAGCTTGTGTTTAGGTCTATATGCACTCACACACATTGCATCATTTGAAACTGCAACAAGATGTATTTCCTGATTCAGTTAGGAAGGTATAGAGGTGATATGATCCTTTAACAACTAGAAGGAAACAGTGAGAGTGCAGAGAGTACAGATCAGAATGCAACTCTAGCCCTATCTCTTAAGAACAAAAAATGACAGGTAAACATGATAGGGAAATCAGGTGTGCACAGCTGTTAAGAGCCATAGGCTTCAGTTCTAGTTTGTCCTGACATAAATTACAGTGTTTCAGGTCACAGTCTCAGCTAGTGGAAGTTACTGAGAAAGAAACAGAATTTCCTATTTCACCTCTGAAAGTTAAATTTAAAAATAAGGGATGATTAAAAAAATTGAACAATTCTTCAGAAAAGACAAATCTAATAAAGTGGGGAATTGTGACTCCTAAAAAAAATTATGAGAATATGAATCATGTAATGAGTATGGGCATAATTATGCTAATGGAAACAGTCATGTTACTCTGGGAATGATTATGCTAAGCCTCTGAGCATGCCCTATATAAATTAGTGGTTTCCTTAAACCTGAACAGTCTGAAACAAAAATAAGGGTTCTTGCAGTGAAAAAAATAGAGAAGTACAGGGAAGGGGAGGGCAAAGTCATATCTCTCTACCCAATCTAATATGACTATAAACATTTCAAAGCTATTGTACATATCCCATCCTAGGTGCCAATCCTATTTTACCAAAGTAGAGTACAGGAATGTTGTCAAACCCCTAGTCTAGAGGTAATCTCAGATCATTATTTAGTGCTTGCTTTAGAAAAACAGACAGAAAAAAGCAACAACCCATCTCTAATTGAATTCAGTAGAAGCCCTAAGGAACATATTATGCTTCTAGATAAAGGTCTTGCTACTATCCAACGAATATAGTTGCAAAGGAATTACTTCTCCTCTATAACAGGAAGGCCACAATCTGCTCCAGCTTTACAATGTGGGACACACATCACCTCCTCTGCATCAGCTCGGTTGTTAAAACTTGGTAACTTCCTACTCACTGCAGTCCCTTCCTGCTCACAGCAGGATGGGAAGATCCTGCTTTCTTGTATAGAGTGAACCTAAGGAAGATCTAAGGAGGGCATACAATAGCCCGGGGAAATTTGTATCCCATTTATTTAGATATCATGACCTTGACCTACATAAAGGGTTTAAGATTGTTCCAAGAAAATCTACATTTTTCACCTTTTTACTTTAATTTTTATTCAAGAAAACTGTTGCCTCCCTAGCCTTTATCTATATTCTCAAGAACTGTAAAGGAACCCTAGAGATGGTGATTATTTTCCTTAAGAAGAGAAGGATCAAAGAAATCTCAGATGAAATTTGAATTAAAACACCAGGTTGTCTCAGCACTTCAAATTGCAACACTGACTCCGTAATTGGAGTGATGTCAAGAGCAGAGCTGCATTTGTTTTGCAGAGGAAAGTTACAAGTGAATACAGAATTGCTGAACAGACCATGCTGCAAAATGCCACACACTTCTGGCAGTAGCTGCTTTGGGGGCAAGGAGAGTCAGACTGATACTCTGAGAGTCAGGGAGATTCCGTGAGACCACTAAGGCATCGCTGTCGCGTAGAGGAGCAGACCTCCTGGGAGGGCACCCAGCAGCAATTGGTCCAGCCCTTTCCAGGCACCTAACACCGTGCCTGCTGCTGCGTCTCTCAAATGCACCAGGACCCCGTGCTGTAGCCCAGCATGACTGAGCCATGGCAATGAACACAAAAACCCTCTCTTGTTTCTCCCTTCTTAGCTTTTCTAGGGTATTGCCTGTGTCTTTGCAATATATAAATGCATATTCCTTTCTTTTGTGTGAGTAGAATAACAGCATTCACACATCATCTGCGGAGCCTAGGGAAAAGGAGGCTCCTCGCCCTTCGCCTCCGTCTCAGCACCTTCCATTACTTTTCTACCCAAAACCAGCTCATAAAATCTGAATCCCTCACCCAGCATTTTTTGCAACTGAAGTAAATAGCTGTTATAGGCAGATTCATTTGTCTTGCTTACTCCAAGTAACATTGTATTTCACTGAGTAGCATCAAAACAGCCCAATAAGACACATTCCTCAAATAATGTGATATTGAATCATAAGGGTGGGGTTTTTTCCTATGAGTATACCAAAGCTCTCTTACTGCTCCTTGACATCTTACAAGAGTCACAGGAGATTTTCCCACAGCTCTGGATGTCCCTAGTATTTTGAAACGAAGTATTTCAAAACACTTAAAAAAAAAAAAGCCGAAGGGGAAGAATTTATCAGAAAACCAACCAAAATATTACCCCTCAGTATGTGATTAAAAAAAAAAAAGAAAGATAAGCATCTTGAACCAATTAAAACCAATTTTCTCTGTTGCAGTCAAAGGTAGTTCTTGATACAAAGCTTTTCTTTTGTTTTCAGCTCTCATTTCTCTCTTGCTTTGGCAGGAAAATATTTTAAGTAATTTTTCTTTATCAAGGGAAAAAATGTTTTACCTCTATTTTCTTCAGACTCAAAAATGGTTACTCTCAAGCAAAGTTAAAAAAAATCACACAACAACATTTAGGCAATGACAAGGACAGAACTTTTTCCACTACAACAGAATAAGTTTCTAAAAGTCATGAGAAGCTGAACTGAAAGTATGTCAGCAATTTCTCCTGCTCCTGCTTCCCTGCCAGAGACAGAACTGGGTGAAAATAACTAGACCTTGAGAGCTTTTCAGTTTAGGAGGCAGCAGTTCCAAATTTAAATTCAAACCTTCACCAAAAAAACATGACTAATACAGATGTCCCACATCAGGCTGGACAAACCGTAAGTGTAAGTCATGAGCAGGAGGAATTAGGACCAGTAATTCATAATCTATATCTGACCACTGAAAGTCTGGACTCACCTGTTCTCTGTGATCAATCCAGCTTATGGAGAACAAAGTGTCACCCTGTAAATTTAAAGTTGTGGTTCCCAAAATTGGATCAGTGAGATCAGGTGGTGTCTGAAGCTTTCTTCCATAAAACACAGGGTGATGCTTTGGCCTGTTTGGTACTACCCATAAATTGTGCAAAGGCACATACGCATCTTCCCAATACCACTTTTCCAAGTTTTTAATACTATTTATTCATACATGCAAGGAAGGGTAAGATGTACACAACTGTAAATAGAAGGGCAGAGGCATCAGTGAGTTGCTGTCTTCATGGAGTTGTGACCTGTGAAGTTTGAGTATCCAGAAGCACAAAGAACATGCCTAGCCCCAGTACCCTTTATAATCCCATATGAATTGTGAGAAGTGGTGGAAAGCCCTTTTCTTTCTTAAAACAAGCGAGGGGTAAGATATAGGGTTGTACAAGCATCAGCTCATTAGCTCCTAAACCCCTTGACACATATAAGATCTCTTCTTTAGTCAGCAGCATGCTGTGCTGATTTTCTCTGTTATTTCTATTGCATATAGCGTGGTTTCTTGTATTAGATGTGATTTTTAGAGGTTTACTTTTGCGTCTTACTGTCAATCCCACACACACACTTTGGTTTTTATAGAAAGCACTTTTATTCTCTTGGATCTACAGCACTATTGAGTGAATCTTTACTGAAATTGTTTTTGGTTTTGCTCTCTTTTATCTTTTTAATGGTATCTCCCACCAAATTGACTTGCAGATGCTAATACTTTGACAACTAAAGAAGCAGGTATGTCTCAGTTGTCATCTCGCAGTCAGTTTTTCCAGAGGCAAAAAGTTGTTCTTCCTAACTAATTTATTTAACTTTTTGCCTTCCTACCTGCATATCAAAAGCTATCTTTGAGACTCTATTATGGACATACAGCTCTTAAGCACTTGGGAAGCTTCACAGGGATTTAGCCATGCAATTCATATAGTCTCCAATAAAAATTATGTGGTTAATTCCCCATGCAATCCTTTGACTTTTTTTTTTTTTTTTAACTCTAGCTGGGCGATTTGTATTTTGCTGAAATGTGGCCAAAGTTCTTTGTTAAACATCAGCAGGGGAATTATGAAATCTTTTTGCACAGTAACTCACTTTTACAGAACTGAGCGCACATTGCTCTTATCTTTCCTGATCTATTAGGCCTGGTATGTTGTGTCAAGCATTTCAACCTCTAGCTTCCATCAAAAGATAAATGACAGCTGTCTCTGAATTAATGGAACATGAGAACAGATCACTGTTCTGCACTCTGCACCCTGTGAAATGTTTAAGTATGCACTCACCTGACCAGACCTTGTTATTCCCACTTTTCCAGTTTGTTTTCTAGTGATTGAGAAAGGTGAGGGAAGAGTTCAACACCCATGCAGGACTTTTCTGTCAACCACCACTGTGCTATCCATCAGGAATTGTCTCTGTCCCTCTAAAATCAACAAGGTATTTTAATAAAAATGGGTCCTGTTAAGAAAAAAATTAGTAAGAATCTGTGAACTTCATGGGACTAATTTTGATTCTTCTTCTTCCCCCGTTATATCCAATAATATTTTTGTTAAATATCTTCCTGTGAGATACTGTGACCTCAATTTTGTTAATCTGGCTAAACCAGGATGCGTTTCATTGCATACACTATAATAATACACCCCACCTTATCCCACCCCCATCCCCAAAAAAGAAAAAAGGAGATTGGAAATTATGGTCTGGAAGTATTTCTGAAATAACAGACTGAAATTATTTCACTCTAGGTTTTCTGTTGCTAACCAGATTCTTGACCATGCAGCAAACAATTATTGAACAAGCAACTACATATATTTTATGTATAATAGATATTGTGAATATATAGATGTGTGTATGTATATATATTTGTGTGTGTTTGTATAGTATTATTAAAAAAAAGACTATTTTTATTATTTTTATAGGTTCCAAAGTAAAGTTGTGAAGAATTCCAGCTTAAAATCAAGACTTGGAGGGGTAGATTAAACCACGACTTGTCTCTAAAAACATATGTGTCATTTATCCAGATGTCCCAGTGTGGAAATAATTACTATGGAGGCCTTAATTAGGGTAAATGGGACCCCAGTAAGCTGTCTAAACAACGTAATCCTGAGTGAAGAGTATTCTTTCCAGCATAGTGGAAGCCCCAGAGGATGAGTCTTTGGGAACACAGGCCCCAAAGTTGCACTGTGATACCAGCTTGCACTGATTGTGATGGACAGCCGGGTACAGCAGGATTTGGCAACAGTAAGAAAGATAAGAAAAGTGAGTCTTTCAAGACATTCATAAATGCACTTTAAGCAGTAACCTCTGTCTTGCAAGCAGGATGAAGGCAATGGGCTAACCTGAACCTCACATTTTTAAAAGGTCAGTCATCCAATTGCTCACACAAAAAATGTCACAGTACTTAAGTTCCTAATTTTAACACACAGCTGCTACAATGGCTTTCCAAAGTGGGTATTTATGTTTGACTGAGTTGACTTCACATTCTGTTACATCAGTCATATCCTAGTCAAGACAACTGAGATAAAGCAAAATAGATCCAGCGTAAAAGATAGGAGAATCAGACATGTAAACTGATTTTTTTGAGAATAAGGTACCTAGCTTACCATCTCTGAGGTTATAATATGGATGCTGAAACAGGTATGAATTATAGTATATACGTTTCTGTGCACAAGATTTTAAACAGTATTCTAGACATCTTTTTTCATTTTGAATTCTACTCTGTGGCAATATGAGGAAAAAATTTCCATATAGATGGAGATATAGGCAGAGTAAAAGTGTGTCAATGAGGCCAAAATTACAATAAACTAAGGATTTCATTTTGCAGTGCTCTGAACTCGACATTTTCATAAGCTTCTCTTATGGTCTGTAAACAAAATCAATGTCTGCTGTTTTTATAGCCAGTCTCAGAGGCTGAATACAGAAGAATGACATTTGGCCTCATCAGAATAAGAAACTGGCTCTCTATGTGCCTGTGCTCGCTTGTACACGTCTCCTGAGCATTGCAAGTGTACTTCTGAACTGTAGAGAACGCAGAGCACAGGATTTTTTCATCTCTATGCACAATCTAAGGCTTTTTGCTTTCTCTTTGACCATCTGAATGCAAAACAATATGTATTATTTTTATCCACTAAAGAATGTCATGGCTGCTTATGTGTAGATATTCTTCTGTGCAGTTTAGTAGCCACAATAGAAATACATTACTGAAAATGCTTAAACTGATACTTCAGACATACATATAATTAGGTACTGGAAGAACACTGTTTATTCAAGTTCTTCAAGTGACTTTAGCATTATAATAATTCGTTCACATGATTTACGGAACCGGTAACTTCAGCAAGGGTGCAAACAGCTGCAGCTTTGTCAGTTCTAATGAAGCTAAAACTCAAGACCAGATTCACATACTAGATTCAAATGTGACCTGCTTCTCTGTAAAGACCCTTAGATTTAGGTTACTGCTATGAATACCTGGTGCTGTGGTTACTTAAATCACATTAACAGCAGAAAAATAAAGCAACAATACAGTAATTAAAAGCAGAAAGGTGCAGAGACAAATTATAAACTGCTTTGCTCCTCAGCAGCACCAAATGGAGCTAAAAATTTGTAGCCTGTTTTTATATATTTGTAGCCTGAAGGATACCACAGCATTTCATAAACAGTATGTGCACAACACCCTGAAATGACATTGGTGGGGAATCGTGGCCAAACCTTAGCCTAATGCCATAAGCACAAACCTTATTTTTTAATAATAAACATTGAAAATGTAAGTTTTCACACAAAACCAAAGGAACTGTGTCATTGTGAAGTGCCATGGGAAAGAGTCAAAGGCCCAGCCTAAAGCCTGGGGACCAGCAGATATTAACGCCGATTGAAAGAAGTAACGCAGCTGACTACAGCCATCATTGTCTTTTTCAGGAATAAGAGGGATAAATGAAATTTAGACCCAAACTCAAAGTTTGTGCATGTGAATGGACAGCTTTATATAATTCCTCATTTCAGTATTTTTTAAATCTTTGCAGGAATTAGTCACTAGTGTTTGACTCATTATCAACGTATCATAAAAAAAGCATGCAATAATAGTTTATTTGTGCACTATTCTTCCCTCTAGAGTTACAAATGTTAACAACATCCTGTAAATCTGATTTTTCTTTGAACTGAAAATGAAAAGTGACCTCAGACACTGAACTGGCATTCTCTAGATGAGGACGTACACCCAGGCATTTCAGAGACCTTCTGTACCACCGGCTTCCTGAGAGGTCTTTGCAAGAGGGCATGGCTCTAATCGCAGGATGACTTCCGGGAGGGAGAAGGGTAGAGGAGAGAGAGCAGATGCATGTGTGTGCTTAGGTTATTGCTCCAGGAGGCACTGATGTATCCATAGGTACAATTCCTGATAGAGTTTTGCTGGTAGTGGAGGGTTTTTGATCCGCATTTGTGTCAGACATGGCTCAGGCTGTTCGGCACAGGCCAGATCACCGAACTAAGTTCAACATTGCTCAGAGTTGCTTTGTCAGTCTTGTGTTATAACATGTCTTTCTTAAACAAGGAATAGTTTCTATCTTTATTAAAGAAAGGAAAAAGTAAGTTTCTGGTAACAGGGAAAAGCCTAGAAACCTTTAGTACTGAGTCCTTAAAATCACATGGGGGAAAATATTATTATTTTTTATTCTCATCATTTTCAAGCTACGAGATCTTCAATTTAACTGCAATAAAGTGAAGCACTTAAAGAATGATGAGTGAAAAGAGGAGAGGCTATCTGGTTAGACAAATTGTCCACGATCCAGCTTTCCACCCCTACTCTGGAGTCTGAATAAGAATGCCTTGTATAACATTTCTTTGCTCGAGGTAAAACATCATAAAAGAAGAGCATTTTCACAGGGGAATAAGAGTCTATTGTGAGCCAGCAAGGTGCCTTTGGAAGGAATACAAGAGTAAAATTTTGTGAAATGCTACCCTAATTGACTTGTTTCTTATTCTGCAGTATTAAGTAAAAACTTATCTCCATTTTACTTTTTTCATCACATCCAAATGATTTTTTTTTACAGCCTTGCTCTGCTTCCTGTGATATTCTGACACTTTCTGACACTTGATTTGGCGATGCCAGTCAGCTATGTTGCATGACCTTTTGACAGTATTGCAGACTTCACAGCCTACCAGTGTGTTTCCTTTCCACAACCTGAAAGAACTTACCTGCTGGACTCTCATTCAGGAGGCTCTAGTTTGGGTCAGGGGGCCAGGATATACCTGTGAGAAAAAGGCAGGGTGGAGAACCATGAAGAAGACGTGACTCCAGCTTTTCCCATCCACCTTCAGCTGGCCGGCACTGCAGGAAAAGTCTCTGCACACTCTGGTGCACCACTGCATTTTTGCATGCTCCTGCACAAACATGCAGGCAGACAAAGAGGCGAGAGGGAGTGCTTCTTGCTCTCATTAAGGAATTAACAGGACATAATCTAGCTCTATATAATTAGTCAGCGATACTCATTCACACCACAGTGATCACTATTATTAGCAAGAATAAGCAGCATAGTGGGACATCGGCAAGCAAACCTTTTTGCCCAAAGGGTATCCAGTCATAACAGCCAGCTGCGGGTGTGCACCCACTGACATGCAAAAGGATGCTTACTCACTAGCAGGGGCAACATTTATTTTCTTCATGGTATTGCTGCTGTTTTGCAGGGTATAGCACCAACTAAGGAAACCTTCTGCCACTGCAAAGGGAAGTAAATAAAGCATCTGGGGAGTAGGAAAGGAAATTTTATAAGGAACAGCCTGAATGTTTTCCTCCAAGAGATGCTGTAAGCATCCACAAGCTTAATATATCTCTCTAGAAGGGACAACTGGGGGAGAGTGTGCAGAAGTGCTCTTCACAGTTGTGCTAAAGAAAATACCACTTGTGGAAGGGCTAAAGCAGCATAACAGGTAAAGAAGAATCCATCCAGTGGAAGTGGAAATGGATGTAATGCATCACCATTTATTCTGTGATTCAGATATTGAAGACAGATTGCCTGTTCTGATACCTAAACCCTAGTTGCAGGCTAGATTTCATCTCAGCACAGTGTATTACTGCTGTTCAAGCAGCCACTGTAGACATAAAATTACCTGAAAGATGCATCTACAAAAGGATTCAAATGCAGAGAGCTGCCTAAGAGACTTATTACACTGTAATAATATAAATATGTAAACATTACACACTAGAAGTCTTATTGATCCTTGCTACCAAACATGACATCATTATTAATAAAAATGTAATGGGAGAGTTATAAATATGCAAAATAATAGCATATTAACCTAAATAACCCCAACGAATTGTACAGCTTAGCATAAAATTGAAAACCACTAACCAAACACTATGTGGTTTGTTCATACTAGGAGCAGTCAGGAATCATGCATAATGCAACAGTGAAACTGCTAACAACAGCCTCATGAAGATAATTTAAGCTAGAGCTGGACAAGCTCCAGGAAATCTGCCTAAAGAGTAAATTCTGAGCTTATCTTCTCTTTTTAAGTGAAAGAGCTCTGAGTTGTTTGGCTTGCTGTCCCAGGTGAGTCTTATTATAAGGCAAAGGATCATTTTAAAAGTTAAGGAAAACATAAACAGCTTATAAATAATACAACTATCTATAGATATATTTACAAAAAAAAAAAACACAAAAAAAACCAAACACCCCCTCCCCCCAAAAAAAAATCCAACAACAACAAAAAAATGCTAGATGAGTCCAGACAGCTTGGAAAAAGGAAAAAAAAGGCAAGAAAAATGAGGAAAAAGAGAGACAGTCTATTGCCAGATAGTATTCATTAAATAAAAAATATTACACTGCAGAAAAGAGTCCAAAGAATGTCAGACAACATAGCAAAGAAAGGTTAGACTATGAATTGTTCAAAGCTGGCATCGTATTTTATTTCCTGTTAAATACTGAAAATTTACAACCTATATAAATAACATTATTACTATAAAAGCATGTCTTATAATAATTAGGAAGAGGCACCACTAATGAGAGTGGAAAGCACGCTGCAGTTCAAGCAGAAATAATAGGCTTAATGCAGAAATTACCTGTGGAGGTTTTTTGCCCTATGTTGTGCAAGAGGTCAGACTAGCTTCTCTGATTGGTCTCTTCTGGCCTCAGAGTCTAGAAAACTCGGATATTTTAGCTGACAGAGGCTTTTCCTCTCTCTTCATCTTTTTTTCTTTTTTTTTGCAATGGGATGATGGAAGAGGCATCACTGAATTCTAAAAAAATAAATTTAAAAATATAGGATTAGTCCTGACAAGGACTGAGTGAGTCAAGGGCAGTGTGAAGAATCTGAGTGCATGGCTTAGGACTGTGCTGTCCCATAACCAGAGATCCCACCAGCTGCTGGAAGAACCTGCCATCAGAGACAGAACTAGCAAGAATGCCTCTGTTTTACTCAGCAAATTTAAGGCCCCAGGGGGCATATTTTATTTCAATTATTTTTTTCTGTTTCCAAAACTTATTTGCTAAAATTTCCGTTTAATGAGAAACATGAAAGAAAGATTGAGTTTAGTTGAGTGCAATCAACAGACACACACACAAAAGGCCAACCTAAATATCTTGCAAATCACAATTCCTGTGATTTGGTCCTAATTGGATTCACAGCAAATTCTTTACAAAGTTTCTGTTATTTGCTAACTGCAAATTACCTAATAGACCTTGAAAGGTACGTAAACCTTGCGCTGAAAATGGGCTGAATTTGGAGTTTGTAATTAAGTCCCAAACAAGATGAGATTTGGAAAACTTCATAATAAAATAATAAAGATTAAAAGTTAATTAGCACTTTTCTTCAAACCACTGTGAAAAGTTTCACTAGGTAATCTTCATCCCCTTCCCTGTGATATGTTTGAGTGCTGGTGAGCCATCTGGAAAGCAAGTGTATGTTTGTTCATGATTGTTCCCTTAATGCTATGACCCTTTGAATTCCTACTGTTCGGTGTGATTTTAATTGTATGCAGTGTTTGCAACTCTCACCATTTTATTGTGATATTTGGGGTTTATGTTACATCCTTAACAACTAAATCTGTGAGTATCCTAGATTTTCTTAAGTACTTTTCCAACCCTCATCATTCAGGAGGAGAAGGCAAAAAAAAAAAGAAGCAAGCACACCCCAAAGTCTCAGAACCCAGGAGAAAAAAGAACCTCAAAATATTTAAGTAGTACACAGAAGACCTTGTGGTTTCCTAGCGTCAAATTCAACACCTAAAGATTTGGGATTGTTCAGAACATTCAGAAAATATATACATTGTTTTACACTAATGCCCAACGTCAAGCTCTGAATTTATATACAGACACATGTGAAAGCTACGTCACCTTGCCACAGCAAACACTGCCAGTGTGAGAAGGGTAGGCTGAGGAACTGACACACAGAGATGTGAAATGACTGAGCCTAAGTAGCTAGCCAGATCAGGGGCAAAGTGAGGCATAAAGTTCAATTCTGATTTTTGAAACCAAAGTCCATTCTGAGAGCATGCAGGCTTTTTTTCTTTTTTTTTTTTTTTTTGACAAAACACCATTTTTGTTTTCAGTTAGTACATTCATTTCATACTGATATACTAAGGCCATAAATACTGCCACTTCTTACTATTTGAGCATGGAGAGATCTTTTAGTTAAACATTAGTGCCAAATTCTATCACTTTGGCTTCTTCCTAACTGGTGATTCAGAAATGAAACTTCCTTCAGAGAGAATTTCACAGGCAGCAGGTGATATGAGCTGGAGCAGATATTGGTGGTTTTGGCTGTTCAATGATTCTTGTTCCTCTGAAAAGTTCTTCTTAGTGGAGGTGGAGAAGAAAAAAGGAGGAGGAACATTTTACACATCCTTAGTGTTCTTGTTTAGCTTTACAAAAAATGCCGTGGGTGTCTTAGGTTGATGTGCAGCCTTTATTCAGAACATCCTCTACTCTGTCTTTCCTTAAAGTTCACATCATTTGCATTGTTGGGAGTCTGGCACTGAATTCAACAGAATGGAATAGTCTTACAGAAGGGACTGGGTAAGCATATAAAAAAATAACAGTAGGAGTGAAGAAAGAAGAGTTCTTATTTCTCCTCCTTGAAAGAGGGACCAAGTGATACTCAATGACAGGTTCATGAATACACTGTGAATATATAACAGATACCAAAGTACAAAGCAGATTCTGTGATGTCTGGGTCCAGCCTTACACGCTGCTATAGCTGTGCAAATACAACAAGAGCCAGATGTGGCTACTCCGTAAGGCTTATTTGTGTACAGTGGAGGTAGTGGATAGTGAAATATTTGAGTAAAGAACTTACTCCAAGTGACAGAAATTTGTTTCCCGTATATTTCCTGAAACAAATTGATATTAAGGTTAAGTATAAGTACTACGCATTTCCCTTGGAGTGATTATGACATGTGATTTTATTTTTTTTCACAAACATATCTTATGAAATTTGTCAAGAAGATATTAGGCAAAATGTAAACCACAACTGGTGGTGAAGCATTTATTTTCTTTCTACATTCAAAATTTAATGCCACACTTACAAAGCAGAAGAATAAAAATAGCACTAGCAACGTTTTACATGGCAACTGTGCATGCTAAATACAGTGCAAAACCTTTCAAGCCTCTTGCAAAAACATTGCCTCAAACAGGCAGTCATTAGTGCTGTAACTATGGTTTGTACACTAAAATGTACCCTAACCACATGGGACTTTCCTCCAGTAGAAAGGGAATATCAACCTTTGTTTACAGTCTTTGAACCTAGCAAGGATCAAGAGGGATGGTCCTTACTGCAGCAAGATCTGATGCAATGTGGCTGGTATCAAGAAGGGAAGGGTCTACATCTCTTCTGTTAATGGTTTCTGGAATGTGGCAAAAGGGATTCAGAAAAGTAAGAACACACTCCTTCGTCTCTGCCACAGCATCATGTAAGAGAACAGAGAGAGGTCTGTCTTGTGGTTTTCCTACTGCCACAAAAATGTCCTTTAAAGACTGACAATTAAAGCCCAATCAAGACTCTATCGTCATTGCTACTAGCTGGTGTCTAGAGGAACACTCTGTCAATTGTGAACTTGCCTTTGTCTCTTTGTTCTGCTCCTCTCCTCTGCCTCTGAGGAATGCAGCTGGCAATTTTCCCCTAAATGCTTGTAGTAAATCAGGACATAAGCAGACCCTCTGTGGTCCCACAGAGACAGACAGGCTTGTGTTCTGCAGTCTGTCTACTAAGGAGAAGTGAAAGCTGGCACAGGGGAAAGTCCAAGTATGCTCATTAACAATCCTATTAGTTTTGCTACTGATATTCACCATACTTTACCTTTACTATTCAGTCTTTCTCAGCTTGATGAAAAGCCTCTTTGAAAAAGTAGCTGCCTTCTTGCCCTTTCTCAAATTACTTCCCTCTCTTGCCCCATGCCTTCTTGAGCTTCCTCACTCCCAGTTCTAACTCTCAGGCCACTTCTAGTGCTGCTCTTCATGTAAGCCTGCACTGAAATTCATTAATGTCTAGTACAAAGAATCCATCTCAAAGACACTGCAGTACACGTTTCTTATGCATTGGTACAGAGCATTAAGGACAAAGGCACATTGTACAGTAATGTGATTGTTTTTATGCCTCTGTTTATATCCTAACAAAAGCTGGAAATTAGCTTTCAGCTCATTTCTCTTCTGCTGTTTGCAAGCCTGCTTTGCAATATTTCTAGAGGACTCTTAAACACCTTACAGGTACCTGAGCTCTTGAGATCCGATAGCCTTAGTGCTGCAGCAACTTCTGGCACACAATTTACTGCATGTTTTGAAAGTGAGGTGCGTACAGCCCTGAGCTCCTCTTCCCCACAGTCTGCACCAGCCAGATTTGAGGTATCACTCACATGCAAGTCCTGCTGCTGCTTGAGGATGAGGCTGCTCCAATGAATGCATCAAGGAGCAGCAGGAGCAGTGCTGCTCCACAGGGAAGTACGAGCCAGGAGCTGAGGGAGACCGCAGCACAGGTAGTGCCTTTCCTACCAGTGCACCCTCCTGCCTGAGCACCTGGGGATAGCGATCATGTTGGGCAGAACTGGGGCCATGGGCAGGGTTGCGGGAGGCACCAGAGCAAGCAGGTCAGGGCCCGCAGCCAGTGCTTGACAGTACTCTCAGGGACATGATAAAGTGTTGTGGTTCTATGTGGGTAAGTCCTGCTAGCCTCTTCCCTGCCTGTGGGGTCAGGTTGTCCTTTAGCAGTGGATTTCAGCTTTGCTTTGTGCCAGTTCAGCTATGGTGGCCCCACGGAGTGGCTCTGATCTGTTCAAATATTCCATTCATTCGTCTTCCCTCCTTACCTACACTCTGAATCATGAAGACAGCCACATGAACTTACTTATTTACATGTCTAGACTGAGATTAGGCACAAGTATATGCTTTACTCAGTTCATTGCTTCTGCCTACCAGCAAGGCTTTACTTACAGATGGTTGAACCATATCTGCAAACCCTATGATGCCATTGGTAAACCAGGAGGGGGCAAACTCACTCTCTTGTGCCCTCATGCTCCAGAAAGTCTAGAAGACAAAAGAGAAGCTATTCACAGCTAAATATATGCACCTTCCAGGCCCCAGATGCCTGAAAAGAGATTTGTGTCCCTTTATGACGTAACCTCAGTGGCTAGTAGGCTTTTGTGCCATTGATATAGGTCATGTGTTAGAGAGATGAATTAGCCATCTACCTGCGTATGGAAACCCACTGCACCACAAATGCACAGTGAGGATATCATCATTCCCATAATAACACATTAGCATTCCCCTTTGAGCACTAGTCTGTGTTATCCCCATTTTTCATATCACACATTCTCTTTTGTAACACCTGAAAGCATTTCTTTACTGCCGGGAAAAAATAAAAGACAACAGTATTACAATGCATGCTGATTTTCAGGCACCTGCACAATCTGATGTTTTGACATTAAAAGTCTCTGGCAATCAGTTAATCATCTCACAAAGACTGAATCAGCTCTGTCAAAGACTTATTGTTTTAAGTCCTTCCTGTCAGACATCCATTCACTCTGCCAAGCAATGTCTTTTAACAATTCTGTTCAGACTCTCAGCACTGCTCCTGTCACTGTTGTTCTTGCACTGTAAGTGCAATCAATAGCTGGATGGACAAAAATTAAATCATTTAATGGATTCTGATTGAGTTGATTTAGGTCACAGGTTTGCCCAGTGTTTCTGGTAGCCAGCATTATCTCATACTCTTGTAGTGTCGTAACAATGCACGCTTCCACTTGGTTGCTACCCCATGACGTGTCATAGCAGAAGATGTGGGCTGGCTCAAATTACTGTGTGGAGTCATGAGAGAAGCCTCTGATATGCCTGGTCAAAAACACAGAGGCTTCTTTTCGCCTTCTTGGTTACTTCAGCTAGCAGTCAGAACTGTTTATCTAAGCATGCTCCTTCCTTTCTCTGGAGAGGATCATACCTGTTTTACAAGTGTGCATGTTCTTATTTTCTCAATATAAGCCTTGATATGCAATATAACTTTATGACAGAGCACATCATAGGCTTTTGTTTCCATGCCTTAGCTCACATGGAAAAGGCAGCATTTGCCAACAACCGCTGCACTGTGAGGAAAACAAAGGTTGCAGTATTTCTTCTCCTGACTTCAGTAAAAATGGAGTCATAATCCTGGAGTCATGATAAGCAGAATTACCCCAAGCTCCCTAGAACCTATCAGAGCATGCACTCCTGAGTGTTGAAATAGGGATGCCTGGAACTTATTGGCATTTGATTGATGGAAGTTAGAATAGGACCATTCCCAGCCACGTGTAAATTCACTGAATCGTCCATGTGGCTGCTGCAAATTAACCAATAGAACAAGAGTCATCCTTTGCCAGCTGTAGGCTTAGCAGAATACAAGAGTGATTTAAAGGACTCTACCTGCTGGTATTGTTCTCTGGTGAAACCAAAGAACTATTTATCCCCCTCTTGTATTGTAAGGGGAAAAAAACAAGAAATGGAAATCTGACTGGCGGTAGGATTTATGGATGTTGCCAAAAATAAGAAATCTAAGTCCTTTAATATGCTGAGAGCTCTTGATCTGAAAAAGTCCATGCAGCTACAGTGAGCAAGTTTCTTGCCAGAGAAGCCAGAAGCTGCTGTTCAACACATTTTCTTACCAGGAGTCTGGTAGCACAAATTATAGCTGCTCTATGTTGCTAGAAAAACTGTGGGAAGCTAACGTAGAAAGACCTGAGAAAGTTTTTGAGTTGCATAAAAGAATGTAAATACACAGTTGAAGCCAGTACGTGATAAATCCAGCTGAGAATGTGCTAAATATTATGGACTACTACAGAAATATGTAATTGTAAGCATGCTTATTACACTATGCATAAACAGGGATTTTTTCACAATGTTTTATTTACTTGATGGCATTCAACAGTTTGGAGTAAATAGGCTTTTTAATCTGTTTCTAATTGGCATGTTATGCTTCTGAATCAGGAGTAAAAGGAATTAATAAATGTTACAAAAATTGGATTGAATATAAGATAAATTAGAATAGAGCCATTATAGTCCTTTGAGTAAGTATTTAGAAATTAAATTACAAATATATTTGAAATGTTAATCATTTACCCAACAGGCTATAACAGCTTGCAGTGCACCATTACAATTTGTCATGTAAATCCATATTTAGACATGGAATAAAAGTGTGGGGTGGAAAAAAGGGTACTGTGTATGGGCAGTCATAGCTGTTGAAGAACATCATTGACTCTCCTTGATAATTTCAGAATCTACTCAAATCCTGAACAGAGGAAAACACCAAGAAAATCTGTAACTGGTCAATACAATTTCCTTTTAAAAAAGTGCTCCTTGCATAACTTATGAAGACAAGTTAAAAATGCCAGATTAGATCATGATCAATAGAAGAGGCCGAATATACCCAGTGACGCAATGCTTTATATATCTTAGGTGCACCTGTCTTATCACTAGTCTCACTGAGCACAACCATCAAGTCTGCCTATCCTCACAGACCCCCGATGAGCTACAGAAATGTCACTTTCCATGATTTATAGACAAGAAGCAAAGTTATACAGGATGAGATCCATTAATAATTTCAGCAGCTAAATCTCTCCACCGCTCCACAGTGCCCAGTCGATTTCCACCTTATCATAAAAGTCCTCATGCCACTGTTATTCTCATTCCCAGAGGAGGTACCCTGGGCAGGCAGAGTGTCTGCTCTCTGCCCAGACACTCCGAGCAGTGGCCCCTGGAGCAGCTGAGCTGTGGCACAAGGCCGAAAGCAGCCGTCCATCTTTTCATTGTGAGCTGCCCTGCACAGAGGAGGTAAAAATGATTCCTTGCTGGCTCTGTGACTCAGGATCTCGGTAGCCCGAGGCAGGGAGTAAGTTAATGCTGTGATGCCCTGATTCTAATGCAACGCAAAGGGCAACAGACAGGAAACCACTAAGTGCACAAGAAGGATAAGGATTTTTGGCCCTGCATGTTATCATCTTCAGCAGTTTTATTGAAAGCCTCTTGATGTTGCAGACAGATGGGTATACGATGAAGACTTCTCATGTAATATCTTAGGTGTTGCACCCCCCATGGTTGCGGAGGTAATCATGCAAACACAGATCCCAAAGGTTTTTTTTAAAAAGATACAGACTTTTATACACCTGACTGTTAAAGCAAACTCTTGATTTGTTTAGAAACTGACTACTTAGTTGCATTGCTACTTCCTGGTACCCTTTCTATTGACAGGTTGTGTGTATGTATGCCATGTGATAACAGCTAACAAACTCTATTGACAATCAGCATAGGTGGCTGTTCTCTTACTGACTGCTGTCTAACAAAATGAGGACCCAAATCCCACTGCTTTGATACCAATAAGAAAGTAAATGAAAATTATTTCATATCTCGGCATTGGATGAAGAAGATATATCTCCTGTTCAGTCCAACAATTTGGGTACAGTTCAAGACCTGAGATAAAGTAAAGGAGAGACACATGAAATGGCACCTGTTGCCAAGCATCACTTTAGGCTTTCGAAGTCAGAATAGAAATCTTGAAAATACTTATTTGTTTTCCAGGTATCCCTAGAACTAGCTACAGTTCAGAAGTATCTAATTTCTTATTGATACAGACCCATAGGTGTCTGCAGGAAGACACACCTCGAATACATTGAGAGCGTCCCAACACTCAGCCTATGCTACTCACATGCACAGTAAGATGTGCCTATCTATCTCACATGCCAAACTTAATTTTGGATCCAAATATGATTACTGCATCCCAGCTGCTCCACAGCTGATGTCCAGCAGGTGAAGGACAAAGCTGACATCCACCCTCTGGCCGAAGAGATTTGACCACCCATCTCCTCTATAGTGCCCTAGCTGCCAGAACATAGATCATTCGATGTGTACAAGAATGTAAGAGAGAGACTTGTCCCTTGCATGGGATAACTGGGTATTTAACAGAAAGGAAGGGAGAAAGTGAGAGCGTGACTCTCTAGGCCTTGCTGCAGAAGCTGGAAAAAACTACCCCTTGTGCTGAGTGCCCCTGTCACTAGGGCTGGTGCTGTCTAGATCAGCGGACATATTTATTGCTCCATACCACGCTGAAGTGCGCTGGTAGGACAGAGTGAGAGTTTTGCTTTTTTAGCATCATGCTGCTACTAGCAGGATTATTCTGCTGGGTTCAAATCCCCTCAGGCAGTGGAAGAAGCTAAATGTTGGTCTTTGGCACTTAAAGAGACTCTGCTACTTGGCATGCCATCAGCTAAAAAGGACCTGCTGCTCCTGTTCTGTTAGCCATGTTTTATGCACAGTCTGTTTTTGAAAACATCTGTGAAATCAAAGCCCTGAGCTTCAGAGATGACAAGACACTAACCAGGTAAACAAACCTGAGAAAAGTGCCAGGCCATTCAGTGATATAAAGACCAAAGCACTTATGCACAGGCTGCAGAGCAAATGTGAGTTTTACCAGCAGAAATTTTGGGTTCTATGTTCTTTAGATACCTCCAAGGCTGGAGTAGCTGCAATCATTTATGAGAATATAGATTTTGGATCTGAGAGCCTAGCATGGCATTTTAGGAGATAATGACCATTTATGAGTCACCACTAAGTGACTGTGGATTCCACTAAAAAGCACTAAAACACCAGAGTCCCTCTGTGGAACCTGTCCTAAAGCAATAAACAGTCTTTAAATTCCTTCCTACCCCTGAGCCTCCCACGGGGACAAGGCAATTATTTACAAAGTCAATTGGTCCATGACAGGGAGGATTTTTTTTATATCCTTTTTCATTCCCAGCTCCACTCTTGTGCCTTTCTTCAGGACTTGTGCCTTTCTTCACTCTACTGCCTAAACAATATACACCAGGCATATTTAAGTTCACCATTCCCCATGGGGAACTCTTGCAATTAACTTGCTGTCCTGGTGTGTGGATGAGTAAATTGGAAATGGACAAACAGTTGATTTGTATTTTGGTGAGTAACTCCTGTGAAGCCGAAAAAAAAGTATTATGAGTGGGAAAAAAACGAAGAAAAAGAAAATCTACTTTAGTAAGAAAGATTTTAAAATGTCCGATGAAGCCTTAGGCCAGGTCTTCAGGTTTAGTTCACTGGTGTAATTCAGCTGACTTCAGTTTTTATCAGAGATTTTGCCTTCAGAGGAGTTGTTTCAGTTTTCCTTTCCTGTAGATCTGGAGTCCTGTTTACAGTACATAAGTTTTAAAGAGTCATATCCAGGAATCTACCTCTCTAATGTTCTGCTTGTAGTTTAGGTTTGATTTTTTTTTTCTCTCATGACAGAAAAAAAGTAGCAACATTAAGTAAGGAAAGATTATTTTATTATCCCCAATGTATATGATCTTGGTTTGTCAGAGGTTGAACATTTTCTTTCTGCTTTTTACTTCATTTTACAGTTCCCAGCTGATGGAAACTTTCATGTCCGGTCTCACTGTTGGTTCAGAGGCTCTGAAACTCAAGATGCAAGGCTTGTGTTTCCTTAGAAGGCTGCATGCTGTGCTCCTAATAGAAATACCTCACTCTTGCTCCCTCTAACAGGAATATTTAAATGCATCCATCACTGATAAAGCTCAAATCAAATCAGATATTAATCAAAGGCTTCATTTTTTCTCTTTTCTTTTAATTTGAAAGAGCTACAACAATAGAATAAATTCAGCAAGAGAAAAATCAGTCCTCTTGAAGCAAATGCACATCAAAACTACTGGAGATGTTTTTGCCAAAGGCAGTGCCCACATCACTCTCTTCTACCCTATTATTTCTCCTACCTTCCTCCATTGCAAGAATTAATTTGAGGCTCAGAAGGGTTCGCCCAGGGGCCATGTAATTTCCTGGCTTTTATGGGAGAACTCCTGAGAAAGCACCAGTGGCTCAACACCTAAAGCTGACCCAGAAAACACAGCAAAAGTCATGCTTGTAAAGAGCCAGGACCCCCAAAAGCCTGTGTGTTCACTGGAGTAATTATGGACGTTAGTCCCTGTAGCAGGTGAAGCTACAAGATAATGCTGTATCTCATCCCTAAAATGCAAAGTAGTTTTTCTCTCAGTCCCCTGTATTTGCACAGAGCCCCAGACCTTGCACTGATATGACAGAAGTAGCTCTGCCTAACAAGGGAGGCACTCTGGAAGGGTTTTTCTCCTTATAGGGCAAAATAATGGAGAATGATAGAATGAATGCCTGCACACATATACATGTACACACACAGAGTTACACAGACAGAGGATGATTGCTTGAGTATTCCACAGCCCTCTCCACCCCTTCACCTCCCCTCAGTTTCTACTGGTTAACATCAAGGCATCCATCCTAAAAGAGCATTTTATTCTGTCCTGCTGCTTGTACAAGTAGACAATACTACTATGAGAAGGATGCAGTTTTCAATGCCCATCATATTATCATCTAGTCAGTGATAGAATGAATATTTAGGTATCAGTAGCAGACCAGTACCCCACACACACATATGGACACTGGTTCACAGAAGTTTTCCTCTCCTCTCACTAGGGGTGGGTGAGGTGCTGGGTGCTCCAGCCCTGCATAAAAGATCTGTCTGTGACATTTTTGTTTGAAAGGAGATCAGCTGAGAGTGTAGAAATGCACCCACACAGGTTTTCTCTCCCACATTTCTTCCAGGGTGCTTTGGAATTGCATCTCACACTTTTGCTTTGCATAAACTGTTCAGCATCCCCAACTCTGCTTCTCCTAATGGTTCAGTACATTTGCTGTGTAAAGTGATAGACATTGCATTTTTTTGTTCATACAGGAATCAAGACAAGAGGCTTCATATTATACTATGCAGGCAACCCTCTGTTTGTATTTATCAGCATAGTTCCTTTGAAATCAAAAAGCTACATCATTTACTGCTGCATATCTGGCCATATTTGAAATTCAGGTGTAAATCTTAGTGCTGATATGCAGTGGAGCAGTTTTAAGTAGTATATATGAAATGTGGAAAAATATGGATGTTTTAAAACTTTCATAACTGAAGATCTACAACTGCCTTGCACTTTCTCTTTCTCTGTCTAGCATAAACACACATCACTTCACTATACATAGTGAGATGGATACTGCATCTGGGACAAGGCTTTCTCTTCAGATGAGTGACAGAAATCCTAAGCTCTGTTTAGAATTGCAGTTTTCTGGCAAATCTTAGACAACAATTTCAGACAGGGTTTGATGTCCAGATTACAACAGCAAGCTGTAAAGAAAGATGCCTCTTATTTTCTGAAGCAGTGTTTTAAAGTGAAGGCAACATGATTTAGTGACTCTTGCTTATTCAAGTCAGAGATTCAAGTTTCAACTACAAGAATGCTTCTTATGCAAAAACAATGCAGAAAAGGAAATGCAGGTAAGGAAGTAAACAGTCTGGATTCACAGGTAGGGTATTAAAAAAAACCCCACATATCTGTATAAAACTGGACATAAACTTTTTCTTCTTAGAGTGAAACATGTCTTGTCAGGCTGGACAACTTAGAAAAGCCCTCACTGCTCTCCTCAAGGATCACTTGCCCTTCAGCTCCTAGTCAGATAATGACAGTTACCCTCCAGATATTCCTCTCATGGGAAAGCATATTTTTAGTTCTGTTTTAGCAGACCCAGTACCTCATACTCAACCAACTCTCTGCACTTACAATCAATAGAGATAAATACAAGAATCTACAGTTCACAGTCTCAACTTTTCTATGGCAAAGGAAGGAGTAGCAGCTTTTCATGAAAGAGCACTTGTGCATTTGACTGCTCTCCAGGGAAAAGTGCACCATGAGAAGCTACAGCAGTTAATTCTCACTTCCAGCTTTGCAAGGACACCTAGACAGAAATGGAGACCATTACAATAGGTAGACAGGAGTAATACCCACAAGTACTGCATTTGAAAGCCATCACATCAAACCAGTCCCGTGGAAGATAAGTGAGTCCTGTATGGGACCAAAGAACCACACAGGACCCACATGAATCAGCTATACTGTCCCTGGGCTTGCTTTGTGCCCAGCCAGCTCATGGCTCCCTGCACCATGTGCCAGGAGCTTAGGGTGCTGCAGACTGAAATGGTGAGATATACAAAGGGTGCTGGGGGAAAAAAGGCTAAAGGGGAAGGTCACAGCAGAAGCAGTTTTCAGCTGCTGATGAGCTTAGAAAGACATGCAAAACTACTACTTTTTTTTTAAGTGAGGCTCAGCTCCAAAGACGTTGCTAATTGTTGTTGCAGAGACAGACTAAGGAGCTAGAGTATTCACAGGTATACACTTACACAGTGCTACTGGACACTGCATCTCACTAATCCATTTCTGCGCAAGGCATAGGTTGTTACCTCAGCACTAGCTGTACAAGTCTAACTGTGCTGGAGGGGCTGTGCTCTTCTTCCCAGGACAATCTGAGCCTCAGGGGTTTCGTACATTAGCCCATGGGGTCTTGTGCCAGTGACAGTCACTCAGTCTTGTGTCAAGGACTGCCCATTCAGCTCCTCCTCAAGTAAATTGCCAAGCTGAGGTCAGCGGCCTCCTCTGTGGGACACCAACACATCTATTTTGTCATGACCATGATGCAAGTTCCCCTATCAATACCCCTAATTGGTCCTTTCCTTGCATTGGTCCTATTCGAGTTTCTAAATGACCCCTCAGCGTTAGCAATCTGTTTAAAGACAGCCATGCTTCACTGAAAATCACTGTAAACAAACTTTCGTGTTGATGTAGGATGACATCCTCAAGATGTAAAGTACATGAACCAATGTCCAGGCACAATTTCTATATTTTCTCAGAGCACAATAGCCTCCCGCTTTTCCTTGGCTCCTTCCTTCTCATTCATCCTTGTGCATCAAATGCACAAATTTATCATTGACTGTTCTTCAGGGAATTAATGCTTCCAGCAAAGCACTGCAGTGACAGGCACGCTGTGCCGAGACGTTCAAAGATTTCCCAAAATGGCAGTGATGAGGACATTTTTAAAGGAGGGATGTGACCTGTGAGGGGAAACATGCCAGACTGCAATTTGCTACTGCACTGAAGGGCCACTAAAAGCACAACTCTCACCTTTCTTCTCATTATTTTTAGATTCGAACGAACCTAAGACAAAGACTGCATGATTAACGCAGAAGCATTTTAGTGACAATACACTGCTGACAAATTTGTATGATGTCCTAAGGCTGTCTCTCTTTTAATTAAAAAGGGACTCAAGAGCTGTTTGGGCAATAAGATCACATTAAAAAGACAAAAAATGTAATCAGAATAGAGTATGAAGAAAGACACCCATTACAAAACAAAGGTCCCTTGGAGTATAGTATGAATGTATTTCCAATTGCAGAGTTGACAAACTAAAAGAAACTGTGCAATTATATTTAGTTTTGATTCTCTTGCCCTCTCAGGAAAATTTTGAGCCATTCAGAGAGCTCACCAATGTGAAACAATACAGGACTGTTGGGGCCTGGATTGTGGAAGAACTATAGAGAGAACATACGAGTACACTGTTATGTAAGAGCATGAGTCAGTAAGAAAGTATAAGGATGTAGCTTTGCTTAGGCTCATAGCAAGTATCCAATCGGAACAGCAGAAGAGGCATGTGGACAGAGCGTGCACAGTGCTTGCAGCCAATAGCTTAAGGCATGATCGCGAGATAAGGAAGTAAGTATGCTATGAAAGAGCTGTGTTAACTGCAATAAAGTGGCTATCAGAGCATCACATTGGTGTGCTGTAGTCCATTCCTCGCATGGACCTCAACACAGGACAGATTCTATAATTTATATGCTGTGGGTTGGGCCAGATTCTTCAAATCTACACAGGATTTGATAAATTAAGTGTGCACACTTTGTAAATCCAAACAGACTTTCATCCATTAGCACAGATTTTTTGGTGGTTTTTATTTTTTTATTCTATACTGAAAAAAACAAGACGATCTGGAAAAAAAAACTTCCTAGTGGTATGCAGTGGTCATTAGATTAGACTCTGAAATGAGCTTTGCATGAGTGAAAGTCTGACTTTACTGTTGCTAAAGCTGAAATGTGAATGAGAGGTCTATAGAAATACACGTTTCAGTACAATCAGTCGATTAAGAAATCTCATTGTTCAAACACTGCTAAATGCCTTGCAGTTATGAGATTTTAAACATCAATACTGTTTTTAAAAGTCAGTATATTACTATCTCCTCTGGAAGCTTATTGCAGCCTGTCTACACTGGAATTAGAGGACTCCTGCTGAGCAGTAAATGTATTGAGACTGAATATCATGGAAGAGATCAAGCAGTTCAGTCCAGCTTGTGAGCCTAGTCATCGTGAATGATTCCTGTGCTTGACAGGAAACCTCCAAACTCTTTGCTGGTGCGCCCAAAGGAGGACAGCTATGGACAGCTAGAGTCAAGGTTACTGGCAGACAGAGCACTGCTTCTCCTGGAAAGAGGTGTTACAGAGACTTAACTAAAATACCTCAAATTAGGAAGATCTATGGGAAAACTATCTGGTCCAGCCTCTGGGTTATCACATAGTACTAAAAGGGTTCAACACATTAAATTAATTGCTGGTTCACTTAAAATTAATAAAATATTTCCCTAGCACTTTAGTCAGCTTGCCAACGGGTGTCATTGAATCAACAGACTTGACTGAATTTTTAATAATTTCATGATCTCTGAAGCATCAAATATAAGGTATTGCAGGAGGTAAGATAAGCCCTCAAAGGCTCTCTTAGCTAGTCATCATTAGGAGATAGATTAGGAGGAAGACTGGAATGGATTCTTCTCTCTGGTACATTGATGTAAATAAAGAATAAAACACTAAAGTACAAAACCAATGAAAAAATCTAAATCAATCTCAGTGCTCTTTAAAACTGCATTGACACTTGTTAAATATATGGCAACATTTGCCTTTATATTCCCTTTTCATAGCCAGTTCTTGTATTTACTGCATCATTTTTTCCAGCTTTGTCATAGTCTCAGCAATTTACACAAACAGCCTGTAAAGCATGAATACAGGCAGCAGGTAAAGGAGTTGGGCAAAGGAGGAAGAAAAATTACAGATGAATAGGAAGCAGAGCTCTGCCTTTGTTGAACAGTGTGGTAGAAGTGTCTGAGATGCAATTAGTAAATGCTGTGATTCCTTTTGTGTCTTTTGTGGTTTTAGGCAATTATCTATTGCTAATGAGATATGCACAGAGAATTCAAATTGAATTTGGGGAGATTTTCAAGATTTAAAAAGTTAGATTCATCCAGACAAGGAAAAAAGCTCCAAACATCGCAGAATTCCCTCCCAAAGAAAATTTGGACAGGAATTTGTTTTTTTCCCATTCTATATTCTCATTTAAATCAGAAGTAATTTCAGAAATTAAAATGTTGTATTTAAAAGCAAACACAGCAATATTATGAAGATACTTCCCTCCCCTCCCCCCCCCTTATTTTTTTTCTCTAATCTTTGGGAAAATAAACATAATTAGATACATTAATTTGAAGGAAAGGTATTTTCCAAGGCAAAACAATATGTCAAAGTTTTCTTTAACCTAGTTCATTGCTACTGCAAGTGAAAGTGGAACACCTAGAATACGAACTGTCATGAAATCAGGCTGATGCATTGTTTGTTCCTGAGTGCAATACTCAAGAGTGCGTTCTGGTGCAGAACTACTCTGGAGGATAGAAGGAAGTCTGCCAGAGAAAAAGGGCAAGTAAAATTAGCTGACCTGCTACATTTCAGACCTTTTGAGGTAGCAGACAATATGGTAGCTGATATTTATTCTTAGTGGACTAAGATAGTATTAATGAACTCAGGCTGTTCACTGACCGATGGGTTGCACCACCCCTGCTCAGTGGTACCTCCACAGTGATTGATAGCCACAGAGCAAATCTGAATCAGGCTGCAAAGTCTGTGATTGATGTGAACCTCAAGCACTGCGCCCTTCCAGAGGACAATCAAGCACACATATATGAAAAATTCAGGATACTATATTTCTGAAAGAACTTGGTTTTTAGGCTCCAGTGATGCTGTAGTCTTTCAGTGTACATTCCAGTATGCGTAGGCAGCATCAATGGCTTCAGGTACAAAACTCTATACACCTGCAGCACACTGCAGGGTCAGAGTCCTAGGCTTGTCTTCCCACATAAAGTCTGAGCTTCACACATAAGAAGGACCAAGCTTTCTGCTAGATGTGAGAATAGCCTGATACAATTTTGGTAACAATTCTATAAAGAAGAGAATGCTCAACTATATGTCTGTGGTTTCAGTATTAGTTACGCTTTCACATTAAAAGCTAAGGACGGGGGAAGATATAAGGTCTGTGTTTTACAGAAACTTATTTATATTACAGTTGCATATTTTCTAAGCACAGGAAGACAATCTTTGCTCTAGAGTGTAAAGTCTAAAAAAATAAAGATAAATTACAGTCAGAAAAGAGAAACAATAAACAAATAATCTTAATGGTAATAGCCAGTAGCTCTTGTTAATTATGGATTTTTCTCCCCTCACCCTCCTTTTTTTTTAATTTGTTAATTCAGTTAATGCACTAAATTCACTGTCTTTAACAGCTACTCCAAGTTACAATGCACTGCATTTATGTCTCTCTTCCCCCAACGTTCAACTCCCTGTCTCTGTACAATTCATCCATGTGATAAATCCCCAGGATAGGTAAGAGATTTAGCCCGATAGACTTACCTTACTCTTCCAAGATAGCAGGCACCTCCATACATCACGTAAATCCCTGGCAGGTCTCAAAACCATTGCTTAGCTCCCACCTAATCTCAGAAACCTCTGCATTGTTGCCAGTCTGTATTGCCAAATCTGCCTAACCACTGACACCACCCAGCCACTCCTAAGCCTCTCAGGGTTCTGGCTCAGCCTAAAGCTTCGCAAAGGGATTCTCACATTGGTCAGGAGACTATCCTAAAACTTGTCATCTGACAGTCAGTCTAGGCAGCAGAACTAGGATAGGCCAGCAACAGGGAGCAGAGCCTTACTGAACACACAAGCAGGCAACTGGAAGTACAGGGAAAATAGGTAGAGATGGAGTTAGCCCTAAATGAGAGGTCCTAAATAAGGATTCAATCCCCAATGTGTGACAGAAACTGTACCTGAGACCTTCCACATCCCACAGAAGAGCTCAAAGCAAGCACTTCTCTTTGAGTAAGGCAATTCCCCCAACTGCTCAATTACTTTGCATGGGTAATGATAGACAAGTGACTTGAGGCTACCATGAACTTGGTGACTGCCGTAATCACTGGGCTATGGAATCGGCCTCTGTCTTGTTTAACAAATATTTAATAATAGTACTTTCTTTCCTCACAGAAATGTCACAAGGAAAAAATATTTTCGATTGTTAGGTGCTCAGATACCAGAAAAAGGAAACCGTTTAAAGTATAATCAGCTACTCAACAGACCTAGACATCAGAGACCAGAGAAAAGACAGATTTAGATGGGACTGGAGGTTAATAGGATTGTCTTTTCATTTGGATAGAGAAACAAAAAAGTCACGTCTGAAGTAGAAAAGAGGCATGAGAAGAAACAAAGGACCAAAACATTAAAATAGAGCAGAATGGAAGATTCAGTAAGTAACTTGTCAGAGATGAAAACTCTAGTGAACAAACAAACCCCTTTTTTATGTTTTCAAGCTCTACACCATTAGCTGAAGTCTTCATTGTCAACTTGTTCAGCTGACAAGTGCCTTGTTATGCTTGTGAGAGAACATAAGAATTTTAAGAAAATGTCTAACTTCAGTTCAGCTCAGCAGGCTGAAAGCGCAGAGGGTAGGAAAACATTTACCATGTGAATAAACTGCAAAATACCTTTGAAAATTACATTTTTAATTACAGCTGACATTTCTGAGCCTCCTGCTGATGGTATTTCTCTAAAAGAAAAAAAATGACATAATTTGAGACAGAGAAAACATTACAGGAGAGACTGTAAAACAGTTCACTACTACTACTGATAGAGGCATTGACTTCAAATTGCCACTCACCACAGCGTTGTCTAAACACCTCTCATGCATTAATGAACTTCATGTCATATAAAGTCTCTGAATTAGCAAAGCAGTAGTATTCTTGATTCACTAAGAGAGTTCAGGAGCAATTTCTAACTCTTCACTCAGCAAATGAATTATCGTCTCATTCCACCACCTGTGATCCAAACCTCTGTCTTTTTGTGGCTCCTCCAGTGTCAGGGATGCACTCCTTAGTGCTGGATACCTTCAGTATAAGAGGAAGCTGCCTTACCCTGCTTTCCTCTTGGAGGTCCAATTGTAAGGAAAATGCTGAGGATGCAGAGGAAGGGGAATCAAGGGAATATGAGAGAAGTTCTCTGAAGTCCAGTCATTTGTGGCTGAGAGGACTGAAAGTCAATCACTGCAGTCTGAGCATAGAGGATTGTAAAGATAGCCAGGCAAGACACTATGCAACCTTAAAAAGAGAGAAGACCTGTTGACTATGTAAATCACCTTCTCTTGCCCTTTTTTTTTCAGCTATTGCACCAAACCAATAAGTAGATTGCAGGAAGCCTGCCATGCCTGAACAACCTACAGAACATCTTAAGCTCTAACACTCAAAGCTTTTGCATTTTTTCCCTTTGGCAAAGGGAGAAAATGTTACTCTGGAACAGGAACATTTTACCAGCTACCGTGACTTTCCTTCCTCTACAGAGGAACAGCCCTGAGCATTACGGAGTCCACAGGACTTCAAATAAATTTTGTCTCCATGTTTTCATTCCAAGGGCCTAATGTCTGCTCAATTTAATCTGGGAAAGTGCAAGGATTATCTCCTGCATTGCTATGACAACAAAACTGACGCTATTGGCTACAAACATGCTAGTAAACTAAACGGTGCTAGGCAATACTCCTAGTCACTGAAACATGATTGTTAAACTGTTAGAGCAGTGCCTGGAACACATCTGGCCTATGCTAACTAATAGTTTCCTGAATGATGCCCAGTTACAGTTCAGGAGTTAAATGCAGGCAAGGACCATTCGTAAGATGCAGTTTACATGTAGCTACCTGATTTTGGAGGCTAGGAGAGTTTCCTTATGTGGAAGCAAAGCTTTCTGTATCGGTTGGGCTCATTAGTCCAGAACTTTCCCAGAATCATTAAATTTACTAGGGAAGATGTGGCGATGAAGGCTACGTGTATCAATGGCTTCTTCTTGCACAGAGATACCTCCAAACCAAAACAAGTCCTTATGTGTGTTACGTTCACCTTGCTCTAGCCTTCTCAACCCAAAGTAAGCTCTCTTTGCTCTTAACTATAGAAGTATCCTTCTAGTACTTCTAATACCAACCCTTAGCAGAAGCCAACATATTCACATCTACAGCACATGATTTTGATCCTTATCAAACTCAGTGCTAAAGAAAAAACACTCTTTTGATACAGTTACAAGTTAGCAGAAGTGATTAAACAACATGAATATGAACAGCATAGAGCCATATGAATTGGACCTGTTCCCAGATATCTGTACTAATGTGATCACAACCTCATCACCATCTACTTCCTCCAAATATAGATAATTAATTTATTTTGAAGGAGTTATAACTGACTGGGAACTGAGAATATAATATATCTGATCTGTTAAGGGCTCTGTCTAGTCCAGTCCTATGCCTCCATCAAAAAGCAGCACCAGTTAAATGTGTGAGTACCTACTGGCAACAAAATGTCAGATAAACTGTACCTCCACATTGACTTTATACATGATCTCTAAGAGTCAGCAATTGGTATCAAACATGAAAATCAGATTTTAGAGCTTTTCCAGAAACTTACTTAACATTTATTATAACAGTTCAAGGTATTAACTGTAGTGTTGTAAATGACCAGTCTTGAAAGCTTGAGTGTTAACAAATCATTTTTATGCTAAACAGATGAAAAGAAAAGCTAAGACTGAAATTCAAATTTCAAATCAGCATATTTTTAAATGACCTATAACTCAAAAAGTCTGACAATGTGCCTTTAGACTTTGCAGAAATATTTCCTTTCTTTCATAGGAAATATGGCAATTCTCTGGCCAAGTTAAGGTGCCAATTCAGGAAAGCATCACTATTCAGAAAAGATGTAAGCATATGCTTAAATTGAAGCATGCACTTGAGTCTCTTTGACTTAATGATAGGGTCTAAGCACATATTTACATTTAAGCACATGTCTGAGTGCTTTCCTCCATAGAGACAGATTTAAGCTTGTGCTTCAGTGCTTTCACTGTCTAATTTTCCAAGACAAAGCTATAGGCAGAGATAAAATAGTGTGTTAGAATGGAAGCTGCTTGCCAGGCTAAGTGCATATAGACAATCAACCTCTGCAAAATTATATGCAAACATAAAGGTGCACAGCTCATTAGTTGGGCACTGAGGGGGAGAGGGACAATGAGCCTCAGAACTGTGGTCCCAGCTCACAGAAATTATAAGAGGTGGATCTTTTAGCTGACTGAAGAGGTGATGGGAGAACAAATACTGGACTTACAGTCACCTTGACTGAATCTGAGTTTAAAGCAAGAAAGGAAATAACAGTAGGTGTTTCTTTGGATTTGACTCAAGCCCAGGACAAGACATGCATTATATGGGGGCAAGCAGCCTCAGGCTATCAGTGGCTGCTGTTGCTCTGAGTACCTTTGAAAAGGTACAGGGTGGTGGCAGTGGGACAAGCAGGAGAAAGCGGTCTGGAAAGAGCTCAACACTGTAGTTTTCTGTTTCACTGGGACTTTGAAATACCTCCAATAATATGGAGTAACATCTTCTTATGGGAAGATTCACAACACATCTGAGTTTTTGGCGAAATAAAGTATTAACAGCTACTAGAGGATCTGGTAATTTTCAGATTTTTTTGTCCTCCTCCTCCTGTCTCCCCTCCCAAATGCACAGATAAGTCAACCTAGAATCTAAAGTTCTTATTTGTTCATAAAATTGTTAATGTATTTTATGAATTTTGTGGGATTTTTCCTGCACTTTACTGTTAACTGCAATAAGTGACTGAAGCTGTGGCTGAGCGTACTGAGGAATCAAGGTGACACAGATAATGTAGACTTCTTATTGTTGTTGTCTCCAGAACTGTTGGGACTCAGAATTTTCTTCTCTCTGATGTGCAGACAGTCAGTGATTCATGTACACACACCCTTAACATATAGTTCTAAAACTTACTCATTCAGCCTACGGGGAAAATAAAAAACCCCATGCAAACTCCCTGCATTGACACAACTAAATTTTGTCAATTGAATCATGTGTAAAAGCAACACATAAATTAACCTTAGGCAGCTAAAGTGGATAAGAAAGCAAACTGCTGGGACAGGCCAGGAAAATATGTGCTCTGAACCGTCATAGCAATTCAGCACAACTGCTAGTGGTATTTATAAGATGGGCTACAACGACACCTTAGACAAGTTTTAAGGTGGCTTTCATTCCAGAATCTGAAGAGAAGCAGCAGCAACATTACTTGCTTCTCACAACTGGCCTCATCATCCAGATTAAGGGTGGAAGTGAAATTACTGCTGCTTGTGTACACTGGCCATGTAAAAGACAACTACATCAGGACAGAGCAGTTGTCCTTTATATGCCTCTTCTGAACCCAGGAGTTAATTGTTTTCTAGTACAGATGGAGGTATAGACAGATACAGATATAAAACTAACAAAATGTCTTCAAGATATTTCCATAGCTAGCACAGTTTTCTAAGTGTAATCTTGTATGTATTCAACCTAGAAAGATGTCTCCCCAGAGAACATAGTACAATCATCCTAAAGCTAGATTCATTAAGGAAGGCTGGATTGGAAAGAGCTTAGGGGTAATATAAGAAAAATATAGCAGAGTATTTAAAAAAAAAAGGGCATGCATGCTGAGTAACCTCAACTGAACAATTAAATCCATACACAGAATTTTTCTCATAATGTTATTATATAGTCTGTAGCACATCCTCCTAGTGCTAGAGAACATTTGCTTCTGAAAATAGATATTTTTGCTACCATGAATCATAGCTGAGCTGCAGGCCAATATCAGTATTTTAGATGAAAAAAAAATTGCGTCATAAATACAGAAAATGCTATGAAACCAAAGTATGTGCTAAAGCTAAAATATATAAACCCCATTAAATATATATATTACATTCCCCTTAAAAACTGTCATCTTTCATATCCATCAACAAATCAGACTGACATGCAATACGTAGCAATAACTGGCCAGTCTTGACTCAGTGCATCACTCAGCCACTTCATAGCTAGACAAAAATAACTTAAGCTGATTATTTTAAAGGATAAACAGATTGTTAAAATGAGCTAGTGATCACTGTTCATTTTAAAGCCACATTTTCATACTTAAATCAGTGTTCTAAGTGTATCTGGAATTAATTTGAGTCAACAGGGTAGCATATGAAAGACAGCAATGCAATAATCTTGTGACTACATTCACTAAAGGAGGCTGCACTGGAGACGGTGTCTCAATAACAAGCTGTGGCATAAAACCAGAAGTATAGACATGCAGTGATCTAAACTGAGTTATTCAAGAAATTTGATTACTGGGCTTGACAAAGACTCATTTATTTTTATATCCATTGTGCCAGCGCACTTATATCCTACATTGTTAATGCCGAGCTTGTGAGAAGAAAAATATGATATGTAAATCAGATGTGAGACAAGACTCTTGGATAAACTAGACAACAGTGAAACATCAGGAACAAGATTGCACCTTTAATAGCACCTATTTCCAAGGCTCAATGCCCTATTCCATGAAACCAACAAGCATCTTCCACTACCATGCACTGACAGCCCAAAACCATCCCTGATACTAGAAGCATCCCAGTTATGAGGTTTTGTCCAGGTTTATCTGCTTGGTGCAAAAACAGTGCACACACATTTTTAGTTTTCTTGGCTGTGAACTATCATCCAAGGATTGGGGATAACCACAAGTGCACAATGCTATGAATTAAAAATGAAAGATCCCAATTCCACCATGCTATGTCCTTACCTCCTGATGTACAGTTACTTCCCATGTATGTCACTTGAGAGCCTCTTGCCACTTTTTGGACTATCAAGCTGTTTGTAGCCACTGCTGGATACTGTCTGGAGGGATCACCCCATGAGAGTGGAGAGTATTCAGACAACTTTAACAGCCGTGAAAGAGTTAACAGCTCCTCCACAGAATTGTTTCAGACAGAAACTTAAGCTACAGTTCTTGGGGAAGTTTCTTTCTCATCTAACTAACTAGGGAGATTAAGATGACTAACCACCTAAGTATCTCAAACCTAGGAAATATAAATCCTCCCCTCCCCTTTTTGTTCATCATCAAGTTTTTATTATGATCTTATTCCATAGGCAAGTGGTGACTAAAAATTAGTAAGACATATAGCCTTATATGTTGTCCTTGGGTGCTTGCCTCTCAGAGCAGGACGTACAGATTGCTTTGTTTAATCTTTCCATTTATACTTTTTTGCTTGACGCATAGCCACCTCAGTACACCAGGTCTACACCACACTTAAATGAGTGATGGTCATATTAGCTCTGAACTGGAAGAGCTAGAGGTGCATTAGAGTGGCATTGCACTGAAGGAAACACACCCTGCTAAAAGGAAGGCATATCACTCAGGAGGACAGGCTGCTACTGTGCTGGCATCAGACACTGAGGCCAGAACCACATCAGTATCACCATGACATTTGAACATGCTTGTTCCTATCAGCATTAGCTTTGAAAACCAGATCACACTCCAGTGCACAGGTAATACAAGATACTACTCTCCCAATACCTAACTGACAGTCTGATGCATGTGGGTGGACAGGGACACTACTTGGGCATCTGCCACATAAAAAATTCAGGCTTATTTTCCAAGGTTAAAAGATTAGCCTCAGAAACTTCACAAACCACTAACTGGCGCAAACATTCTGCATAGATGAATTTCAAATTTTTCTACCTCTTATAGGATCTTAGAGCCTATTTTAATATATCATTGCAAAACAAGTAGTACAATTTTCATTTTTCACTGCTCCAGTACCTGAGCTTTGCATCAGCTTTTGGCATTGAAAATGGGTTTGGATGACAAAGCAACGTCTGCAGTGAAACATGTTTTCCTTCCAGTATGTCCTTTTTTGTGTGAACAAAACCTTTGCTATTAGATCCTGGAGTGCTCAGTGTTTAAGGTAGTATTGCTGTGAGCAAGAGTGAATGGAAGCATATGGAGATCAATTAAGTTATTCATAAGGTGCTACCACAACAAACTAAGCAGGCCACCTGCTGTTTCACCGCCTCAAGATGCTTTTCTCTACAGCTCATTTTAAAATAATTTGATGGCAAGGCTGGCATTGAAGTCAGATTATAAACTGGAAAATCAGCAAAATCCTCACCAGGGTTGCGCAGCGAGGGGTGTTTATGTACACACATGCTTCTGTGTCTTTTTTATGTGCATGTTGCCTGTACAATTTAGCAACACTGCATTACTGCTTTAGAGAAATACAGCATGCAAAAATCAAACAATTCAGCAATTAAGAGTTCCTACAGCAAAATTACCTCAGTCACTTTGTGAATCTTGCACATGTTTACAATATGCATTAGACAATAAGTAAAGAAATACAGTTAACAAGTGACAAACATATCTAACAAGGAAAGCAGTAATAGATTGTGTTGTGTTACACAGGACAGATTTCCTTTAGCATGTTCTATGTATTACCATCCTCTGCTTTTTGTGGGCTAGCTTTATCCTGTGCTTGCTTTTGACCTAAGTACTGCTCATCTGTTGTAAGACCTTCCCCATTTCCCAAGTCTGTTCGTGACTGGGCTGGGGGCTCAGGGCAGAGAAGGGAATCTGAAAGGGACTTTAGGGTTTTCTCAGTCCCCTTCCATGCCACACTGGTTTCCTCTAAGCTCTCGAACCACATGCCTGAACAGGGGCCTCCAGATTCATCACCCCAAAAAGACACATACAGACAGGAAATCCTGCTCTGTCATATGCAACAGCCTCTCAAGATATAGTAGAGGCTTACAGATGAATTTGAGCCATGGTTTACCTTCAGCCATGTTTCACTAAGATCCCTAGGTATGTCACCAGTTTTAGGCTTTTGCTTGAGTACATTGCTTAATGGAGCCCCTAGCCCTTCATTGTGAACTTAAGACTTGAGCGTAAAAGACATCTCAGCAGCTCTAGGAAAGCCTGTCCGATGAAGGCGGCCTCTTCTGTGTTCCCTCAGCTACTCTCTTTCCCCATCCTTCCTGCCTACCTCATGACACACATGTGCTGCACACACCACACACATTTCCCACCTCTTGGATGCTTTCCTGTCTTTCACTTTCCACCTCTTCCTCCAGGAACTTGCTCCTCATCCTTATTTATTCTCCCCACCTTCTTTGCTGCTTAGGCACTTGTAAAAGAAAGAAAAAAATAGTGGACTAAGGGCATGGGAGAGCAGGTGTCTCTGCTTTCAAGCCTTTGGCCTGCCCCCATGCCAATGCTGTGGTCCTGTCCCACTCAGCATGGGCGGCCTAGAGAGAAACAGGCTTTTTTGGGGGGGATATTAGCTGCTAAATTCTAGCAAATCTGCAGGAAACACAAAAAGTGCAGGCTTCAAAAGAATTCAAACAGAGCAATGGTGTGACTGAACTCCTAACTAGTGCACTCTAATAATATTTTTCCTCCTAATTGCTACCAACCTGTAGGAAAACATTGCTGTGTTCATAGCTGTGAGAAAGGCTGCTCCAGCCAACCAAAGCCAACCCCCAAACTCTCTTTTATTTGTGCTGGAGTGTGCTGTATTGTTCAGTGTGGTTATCACTGTCCAAGGAAAAGTTTTATTTTCCGCTATGTGTTGTATTTTTCAGATCTTTAGCTGGACTATTACAGTCTCATGCTGGGCTGTCAAAACAACTCAATCTATGCTGACTAGCTACAGAGAAACATATAGTTTCCATCCAGTACCTCCAGAGTATCAGTTCAAATATGGAAGCATCAGGGACTGTGATCTGAATGTCAGAGGCTCACCAGGATTAGAAGCCTTAAAAAAGACTTCTGTGGGTAATAAATTATTCATGGCTTCAAACTATCTTACATAATTAAAATTACCTGCTTTCATCAGATATGCCATCTACTACAATGCCCCTCCCTTCTCATAGATCTGATTGACACTATCTCTTTCAGATAGCTGTATTCACTCTGTGTTTATAGATTTGACAGGTGCATTATACATACTCTGTGCTGTATTACTCACTTGTGCATGTCTGTGTGTGCATGCACATAAAACCCCATACAAGCAAAGTCTCCTATCACTCTAGGAGGCTGGCAGCAAGTATGCTAAAATACAACACATTGGATTTAACCTAACATGCCACAGAAAAACCATATCATTTAGATAAATGTCCATAGCAGCCAGGGTGCAGGGAATAAATAACAAATGCTACAACAGGGAGAAAGAGGTAAGTAAAGTCCCGTGTTCCGTGAAGAAGCTGACACCAAGTGTGCTACAATACCTATTGACAGGTAACACAAAACTAGATTTCTTCACTGAGGTGACATCAACTTACAGTGAGATTTGGCTTGATGTTCCCTGAAGTCTGTTGAAATATGGGCACTGTGGTTTTACTCTTTCCCCCTTCTCTTTGCAAACAGCACACGGAAGACATATTCTTTGCAAATGTCTGTGTGCCACAGGTGACAATACTGTACCACATTGCTCCTCAGAAATTTAAGACATCATTTACTAACCCATGAAAATGGAGGGAGGGAATATATTTCTCCAAATCACGGTCCTGAACTTTTGACTTGAAGAAAATGGTAAAAATTAGGAAGTCTTTTCAATTCTTAAGAGAAGCACAGTAATTTCAGTTTGGGAGACTGAAAATTTCGTACAGTTAAGAAACAGTCAAATAATTTAATATCATTCTGTTCTATGCAACCTTCAAAATTCATATCATTTCCATTCTTAAGCATCTATAAAAAGAGAGGCACTATAATAAAATTAAATCACTGTGTGCTGTGTGGAGCCAAGTGAAAGTATTGGTTGAAATATGTAGGTTATGAGGTGTTTGCAGACAGAAAGAAATCTTAATTAATTTAAATTACATGCTTATATCGACTGAAATTACCCCCTTACACCATACATGCTGTTCTCCTGACTATCTCAAGCAGCTTATGAAGAAGAGAGGGGTTTTTTATTGTCTAAATCTCTTCCATTTGTGACTCATTTGATTATGCTAGCTTCAGATACAATACAATACAATGGTGTCATAGCTCTAAAAGACAGTAATTCATCCCCTTTTGTTGAGATCTTCTACCAGGTCAAGCAAGATGGCAAAGAAACAACTCAAAAAAGGCAAACCAGAACACGATTCTCAAAAAAAGGGATGCATTCAGTGTCTATAAACTTTATCTTTCCTAATTCTCTGCTCTTTTGTTTCACAATGAGGAAATAGCCCTAACTTCTAAACGGAGGAGTAGGTTCTGCTTCTTATTTCTGTTTGTTTTCACCTCTGCTCTGCAAGTGAATGGATAAAAGACTATCAATAAAGAAGATCAAAGAGCAATGAAAGCTACCTTCCAACCTAATAGAAAAAAAAAAAAAAACAAACCCAAGAAAAATATAGAGAAAGAAATATTGTCTTGACAAAAATAAGTTACATCAAAGAACTGGTAGTGGGAAGCGGGAAGACTGGATTTAACCTAACTAGCCACAGGAACAACATATCATATAGGTAAAAGTCCATAGTGGCCAGACCCCAGGGGAAAAATAACAAATGCTATGGTATGGAGAACGAGACTGGTTTGTATCTTTGTATTTGAATACAGGACTGGAGAATTAACTGTATTTGAATATTGGACTGGGTATTGCCTATCCCCTTAGTGTCAAGGCTACATGTTTTCCATTATAACCAGAAATTGCCTTTATGTCATAGAATAAAAAGGAAAGTCCTCATGCAAGTACAATAGTACATCTGCAATGCATTGTCCTTGCGTGAGATTCAACATTGTTAAAAGGGTCCTCTAAGTTGTTTAACGCAGGAAATAAAAAACACTGGTAAGAGCACCCTTCGAAAGAAATGAAAGACTACACTGAAAGGAACCTTGAGTGTTCTACAAGATGACAACTGTGCTGTTCTGCTAATCTGAGCTGTTTGTGTGACAACAGTGAGTGTCAGAAATATTACAAGATTATTTAATTCATATTACTATAAGTCAAGGTCATGCTTGATCTCTGTTCCCAGAGGTGCTTACAGACAACTTTCAACGGATTCAAATTATGGGCCAGGTCATTAAGTTAGCTGACTGACTCACCCTTTCTTTCTATTAATACAGAACTCATCTTCGAGATTTTCTGCACGGCTATGTGGATAACCTGAATTTATACAGACCTCAGCAGTTCAAAGTTGCAATGTGCTGTAAGCGGTGCAACAAGCAGTGTATGAAGCTTATTGGCATGGAAAAGTGTTCATCTTTCATTGCATTATTCTGGAACACTGTACACTACATAACACAATGTACATGTAGTACCTGTAAATTAAAGACCATTATTTGCATGTGAAGATACTGAGGGACAACTAACATTTCATAGGTCTTGGGGAGAAAATTCTTTCCCTGGATGCATAGAGCCTGTCTCACCACCACTTTCTGCTCTGAGCATGAAAAATTATATGAAATAGGCTGAAATACATCTCAAGAAGTCCTTTACCCCACCCTCCTACCCCAAGACAAAATCAGGTATAAAATATTTCATTACGAACAAACGTTTGTCTAATCCACTCTTAAAGACCATCAGTGAAGATTTGCCCCTCTTTCCAGAAAATTTATTCCAATGCTTAACTACTCTGACCATTTACAAGTTTTGATTGATACATAACCTTAATCCCCCTAGCTGAAAACAAACACCTTATTTCTGACACACTGGGCACAGAGAACAGTTTATTCCCTTCCTGTTTATATCAATTCCTTTCTCATGTTTCATGTCATATAAGCAGATGCTTTCCATCCCAGCCCTTCCTTCTCTTGACCGAACTACTCCCACGTGTTCTGTCCTTGATCACACAATGTGCCCTTCAGTCTCTGGAGTCTCACATATTGGACCACTTCTTTCTGCAAGCACAGTATCTAAAACCGGACTCCATATTTCAGTCTGAGGCCCTTTCTCTGATGTAGCAATATCAAGTCAAACTTCTAAGTAAGGTTGAAGAGACAGTGGTCCAGCTTAAGGGATGGGTACAGTAATAGAACAAGATTCATCATCACGAGGCTAGACAGAGGCAAATGCAGAAGAATGACAGCAAGAGCGCTTTTCCAGGTGTTACAGTTGTGTGTGCACTGATGGACTCACTCTCCTCAAAGAGAATTTTGATGCAGTTGTATGTGTATTCTCTAGAGCTCCGGTAACTTTGGTGTAACCTGAGTGATCAAACGTGCAGACAAATAAAATGGCAAATGCCCAGAGCAAACCATGGACAATGGAAGGCCTACAGGAAAATCTCTGACTTGAGAGGAGAGGAACGGTGGGGAGCCTGCCATTCAGCAAATAAAACAGATAATTTCCCAGAAATCAAAGAAGGCTACAGTCAGAAAGACTGAGAGTCCTTTTAAAGCAGGAAAGTCCAGAAGGCACTTTCCAAAATTCCCTGGACAACTCCAGTTTAGTGTTGTCACTAAGGAAAGACTGCTGCTCTCCCCAAGGTGAGGTTCTATCCCTGTAGCAATCCCTTTTCAATAGCCAAAAAACCCTGGAAACTGCCCCCCACACCCACAGGTGTGTGCCATTGAAAAATGGCTACATCAGAAGCTCAGTTAAAAAGAGGATGAAATACACCTTCTTATAGCGCCGTAAAGACTTAGCACAGATAAGAAATAGTAGGAGTCTGTAGCATTACTAAGAGCCAGCTTCTAGCCTGCTTGATTCCTCGTGCCATTTGACCGAGTTCAGCGGAGTCAGGCATAGCTCAGGTCAGGGGAGAATTTGGCCCCCAGTGCCTCCCTTGAACTTTTTGTTCTGGCCTTTGGAGCTCCTACCTGGCTGTGTCTGTAGAGCTGGAAGATAAAAGCTATCCCAATAGAAAAGAAAAAAATAAAATCCAAGTATAAAAATGAGAAAAATCAAACATTACACATTACAGATAATCCATTTATTAGTCTTGGTTAAAACAAGAGGGAAAATCACTGTAATTTCCACTTTCTGAGGAAGTCTGTTAGGCCAGTCGCTGGATCTGTGGGTAGCACACTCTCTTCTTTACAAACTATTGGCTTTTCTTTGTTCCCACCTTGTGAAAAAGTTAATGAAGACCAGACAGGACTGGTAGCATTTGTGAAAAGCAAGCAAGTACCTTCCAGAGACTTTGCCTATGAGGCAAAAAGCTTTAATATTACTGCAACACGGGAAGTGTCCATGGAACTCATGGTTCAAAAAACCCTTCATCCACATTGTGTCACCCATCCATTGAAACCTGTAACCTGAGAACTTGCTTAAATGGTAGTGAGCTAGGCAGACAAAAACAAAGATACATTTATCAGACATTTTCACCACATATTGAATGAAATAATTAATAGGCACAGTGCCTTGGAAGCTACTTTCTCTTGCATGAATATTGAAAACAACTGGTTTCCTCTGACTTCCTACTAAGCAGCATTATCATGAGAAGACCTCTAACTAAGGATTTTCACAGATTAGAAGCTGGGTTTGTAATTCTTTGTGAGCACCCGCAGCTGATGTCCACAGTCGGAGTAAATCCTGGGTGTTCAACAACTCTCTAACTAGAGTTCAGAGTTGCTGAGCCATTTCACACACCTCTCAAGTACAACACATTAGCCTGAAAGTTAGAAAGAAAAAATGCTTTTGGTCACACAAGACTGATTTCATTTGTAGAAAGAGCAAATTGGACTATACAGAGAGGATCCATAAGAAGTAACTGATGGCTGCAATTCCCAAGCACAAATTCTGTCAAGGAGAAAAATCCTGGCCAGAATGACTGCTTGTGAAAACCTCTAAGCAGAATATCAGAAGCTGGGTTGAAGCTCTTTTGAAAACGAGGCAACCTGTTTTATTCATCTTTCTTTCTCAGATGGGGAATATGTTGCTAATTATGTACTGGACTGCACAGCATTCTACCAAGTAGCAAACTCAGTTTTCTGACAGCTGTTACTGTAATTTTATGAGACCTCGATCCTTTAGAAGATACTGTGCTGTCTCAAACAGTTATATTAAAACCTTTTTCTGTGAGAACAAAATCTGAAAAGGAGGAATGAGTCGGGCATTTGGGTTCTTCTCCTCTAATAGGCTTCTGAAAGCACCAGGTCTTGCAAAAAACATCCCGAAAAGTTATCTTTTCTCCAGGAGGCATATGGTCCCACAGAATGACGATCTACTCTGTCCTTTCTTGATGGGGGGGGAGTTTTGCAAAGTGGTTTTGTGTCGTGTTTAAGGGAAGATTACAATAGCAAAGAGGAACAATAAGCATATCAGGTAAAGGCAAAACCAGACTACAACACAACACAGGGAGTGGGGATGGCAAGTGTAGTCACACAAATACTTGGTTGTTGAAAAAGTGGGCAACAGTACAGATCTTAAGAATACTTTTCTAGAGGAGAGAAAGAAAATAGGCAACAGTTCTACCCAAACTTGGGGTGAACAGACACGATTTACAAGGAATCTGCACATGCAGAAAAATGAGGCATGTAGGAGGAAGAATCCCTATTTTGGGGCTCAAGATGAGAAGATTTTTCAAAATCTAAGACTGAAGAAAGCTGTCAGACTCTTCACCTCTGTCCTGGTTTGGCCTAAACCAGGCCAATTTTCCTTTCAGTGATTTTTACTTTCAGCTAAGTCTCCTCTAAGTAACTGCACTTTCTGAAACTAACTGCATGTTTTGCAGACAGTGTCTGCTTCCAGGACTGATAACGCTCGAAGTTTGTAGTTATCACTGAGGCACCGGTAGGGATGTTGTGCAGAAAGGCTCTTGCTGTACTTGTTCTTGAGAGAAACCAAGGTCACTGCTGAATTCCTCCCTGCTTACGAGTGAAGAGCCGAAGGGGGGTCGCAGCTGCAGGGGGGAGCAGACAGGACAGGTGACCCAAAATTGACCAACGAAGGTATTCCATCCCATACACGTCATTCTCAGTATAAAGCGGGGGGATCACAAGGGTCTCGCTCTCTTTCTGCTATGGCCGGTGTCCAAAGAGGACTCTGTCCGTTTTCCTGCTGCCTCCGATCCCGATCCGTGCATTCCTGAATCCAGCTCTCGACCGTCGCTAGGCCCAGCCTGGGCCTCTTCCTGGAGCCTGCCCTGCAGTGCCGGTGGTGACGTGGCTGACTTCAGGGGAGCTCAATCTTGGTTTTGTATATATATATTTGCATATATTTGATTATTTCTATTATTATTATTATACTCTTTTTCATTATTATAGTTTATTAAAACTGTTTTAACTTTCCAACCCGTAAGTCTCTCTCCCTTTTCCCTTTCCCTTTCCCTTTGGGGGGAGGGGGCAGGGGGATAACAGAGAGCATCTGCCGCAGGTTTAATAGCTGGCCCAGCTTTAAACCGTGACAACCTCCTTAAATGGTTATTCTTTCTCTTGTAAGAACGTGTAACCTTATCACAACTCCACTGTAACTTGGAAGTACAAAAAATAAGAAAGAAAACTCTCAAATAAGTATCTGTTTTCATATGAGTTCACAAAAACCCAGATAAATTTCATCTAGAGCATCTAAACGTATCCATGATTACCCTGTCTACAGGTTTTGCAGCCAATTGCTACTTAAAAAATACTCCGATGTCAAAAGCCAATTAAAAGTCCTATACATCTCATTTGATTAGATTCATAGGTTAAATACTGAAAGTTAGGCACATTCTGTATGCATTTTACTAAATTTATTCATTCCTGAGTGAATTGTACTTAATCTCTTAATTTGAGGTTTACACAGTGTAAACCATATGTTTCATAGTAAATTTTACCTTAGAATCATAAAAATTTTCCTCTCAGAAAATTCAGTTAAAATACTTCTTTGGTGTCTGAAGTCATTCATCCTTCAGCCTCATCCTTTATAAAACCAAGACCTACGACAGTCACTGCTTAGTTATTAATAATAGCAAGCTAATGATAATGTCATTTAACTCATAACCAGCATATAAATTAAACAGTTTCAGGGCTGTGCTTATGTGCTCTGTTACAGTTTTTTGATTCTTTTGGTCAATGTTCATCTACATCTCTTAGCTTTCCAGAGCTATGCTGGCTTATGAAAATTCAATGCGATTATTCCGAAAGTTTCTCTCCTCATTAATAACAAGAGGTAAGTAATTAAAGTCAAAACATACCTTTTAATATTCAGAGAAGAGGAAGAGTATAAAAATAACAAAACCAAGAAAGAAAAAATTACCATTGAAAATACACTCGGGCATGGAATAGTAGAATAAAAGCCAATAAAACACCACCACCACAATATGGCATAAAGAGCAGAAAATGCAAGGCATATAAAAATTCCTCTAACATAAATTGTCTGCAACAAGACCTGTGTTTCAGTGGAGCTCCAGCTTTTGTAAATGACTGAAGATTAGCCCTTGATTGTACAGTATATGTTCACCAGGAATTCTGCTGCTGTCTTATTGTGATGGACAACAACTATAAAAATAACCTGGGCCTCTTAGTGCTGGAGAAGATGGTGGAGCGTGGAACACTAAACACTTGAATTAATAAAGCTAATGACAAGATGAGTGTTTCCAATTATCGCGATCTCATTGAGTCAAATATAGAGATTCAGTGCTGAAGTATACATTACAAGTTTCCTTAATCATATCTGCCAACTCAAGTCCCTAAAGTCAGGTCCCAGTGTGTACTTGGCTTGGTGTAAAACAAAGGGTAGCATATGCCTTTGAAATTGGTACAATGGCCACCTTCAAAATGCTAGTCAGGTACCTGGAGGTCCTTCCTAGCTCTTTATAACGGGGGGTGACTAACGCTTTTGAAAGCCCATGATTGTAGCCTTCTAGACAACCACTGAGAACTGCCAACGTCACACCACACTGGAGTGCCACAAAAAGCCTGTTAACCAAATCCATGGAAGTATTTTTTTGGATCAGCTAAAGACTTCGTGTGCTATCTTGGACAACAAGGATATTCATTCTGCTTAGGTGTCTAACTCAGGGTAACTGGGACCCCCCATTTTGGAGGCTACAGGAGCCCCAGGAGCCTATTTCAGCAGCTACTGAGAGAATCTACCTCTTAATTTCAGACACTTTGGATCCTAGTGAAACACCTGCAATAGCACCAAGGAGGTAGAGTAAACACCTTCTTTAATGTCACCTTGCCTCCATCTCTCTCCTGTAGAATGGGAATCAGCATGCTTTTCTACCTTACCAAGGTTGATGAAAATGGAGGCACATTAAATGGAAACAAAATCAGATATTCCTTTTCTGGGAAAGAGATGAGGACTTTAGTTAGTATTTTTAAATAAAAGTGTATCATTTGAAAACTTAATTATTTTGATAGTGAAAAATGCTCATTATGAAGGTCTAATTAAAAGAAAACAATTTTCATTTTAATTATCTTTCATAACTGTAACACACATTTCTGAGAAAGTCTGCAGTAGCACTGGGTTATGCACTTTTAAGCAATTAAATTTCCTACTTGTCTGATTTTGTTAGGCTAATAAATTATACCAGGAATTTAATAAAGTGGACAGTTAAAGGAATTGAATCTATTCTCTCTAGAACAAACAAGATTAACAAGATGAGGTTCAGATTTGAGAAAAATATTTAAGAGATAAGCTAAATTAGAAAGTGAAAAAAGCTCTCATGACTCTCAAGTAATGACATAACTGAAGGAAATAATTTAAAAAAAAAAAAAACCACCCAAACAAAAAACCCCCCCAAAACCCCAAAGGTTAACAGGCAATATAGGAGTAATTTCTTTTCTCATAAAATAATTAACCTTTGGAGAAGGCTTCCTGTCAACACAGAGGTTTTTGCTATGCTATTTAAGGAACTAGGCACATTCCTGAAAAATTAACAACAGAGAACTTAAATAAGCCTTTGAAAATAAAGCATCTTAGACGTAGGCAGCTCCTGTGAAAATGGCTCTTTGCAGTGTAGAAACCAAATCATTCTCTCCAACTCTTAAACAGGGAAAACAAAGTAAACAGATGTTTTATAAGTGGGAGGAAAGATGAAGCAATCTATTTTAAGTCTCTTCTCCTTCATACATCCTTTAGTGGTTTGTTTAATTTCAGGACTATGATTTTCCACTAGGTGGATTTGCTGATTAACTATATGTGGGTCTGAACACCAAACTGGAATGGGTGAAATATCATTCCTATCATGACTAGCTCCCTTTATCGAAGTCGCCCAGTCAAAGGACTATTCTGTGAGCAATGCTTGTATATTCTTGGCATTACAATTCTCATTTTGAATTAAATAATGAGAGAAACTCCTAATTAGAAGGCAGAAAACAGAGATCAATACCTCATCCTTAATGAAAATCAGTAGGATTGAGGTGCGTAACTCCCTCATCTGACACTTCTGGAAGAAGTCTCCTATGGTGGATAACCAGCAGGCTTACAAAAAAAAAAAAAAAAAAAAAGAAAGAAGAAGAAGAGAAGTTAAAGTAAGTTCCTAATAAATCTGGGGGAAAAGTTTTAAATTCCATAAAGGACATTTATTTTATGTGAAGAAAAAATCATGCAGAAAAGCTGTATTGGAATAGCAGTAAAACACCACTCATTGGTAGACCATTTCATTTCTAGACAGATGGGAGAGCTGAACACATTCATCATCTATCTAGAAATCAAATATCATGTACTTCCACTTGCTCTTTATTACTTAATTCTATGCTGTGTATAGGTTACAGTGATTTCTCCAGGGTGAAATTGTCCTTCCCCATCTCACTATATTCTGATAATGACTGGAATGAGTTTGATATATTGAAATACTCTTGCTTTGATTGTGTTTTTCATTCATTACTAAAGCTGAGAATATTGGAGTTGCAAATAGTGTACAATATTTTACTAGAAAAATAAGTGCCAGGTCTTAAACAAAAGATTGGCAACTGACATTGTAATAAACTGATACAGTACCCTATGCTGAAATAATAATTCTACAGACCTGGTGCAGAAAAAATAGAAAGCCATTACATTCACATTTGATAATTATATTTGGAAGATGCCTCAGGACACAACAACCAAGCAGTGAACTATTCATCTCACTTATAAAAGCCACTGTGTTAAAGTGGAAGCTAACATACTCAAGAAAGGCTGATAAAATGCTGGAACACGAACTGCAAGATTTGAATAAAATGTCTGTAACCCAGCAAGGAAGAAACCATTTTCCGTTAAACAGTGGAAAGATTCCTGATGGATCTCTCCACATCAGCTTGCCTCCTACAGCTCCGCTTCAACAGAAAGTGAAAGAAAAGTATTTCTGCTGAGGGCTTTCACATGGCTTTATGCAAGCAACAATTTGAGATATATTGATTGTTTTCCCTTTTTAAAGGCATTTTGTTTGCTGTAAAGATAAGACTTCTGCAAAACACAGAGTGATAGCACATCATGACTCTACAATATTTCTCAATGCTGAGTGCACAGTGAAGATAGTGTAAATCAGGTGTGCTGATGTCTATGGAGCTCTGTCACTTTACTTCACTTGAGGATCTTTAAACAGGCACCAGATACAAAAAGGAATATTCATTATTCATATGTCTGTATTTTGAGGAATGAAGGGCTGGAAAAGATATATTAAGGAACAGCAAGAGTCCCCTTAATTAAGGCTTCAACATGGATTTCCATTATAAAATAAAATTTGGCTCCTATCCCCAGTTCTAAATTCCAGATTCACAAATCATATTGGCCTCAAGATTTGTAGTCCAGGTCTCAAGCTGAGGTAGGGTTTTTCTACCAAATTTGCAGTAAATCAGACAAGGAGCTTATGAATTGTGAGCCTATGAAATAGAGATGTTCGCCATAGTTCAGAAAGTCTCAACTTTTTTGTCACTTCATAGCCAAAAAAAAGAAATAACAATACCTGCAACTTGGAAAAAAAGAAGGCAGACAGGACATCATTTAGCAGACTCTTGTGGTTGAGGTCTGTGGCACAGCACAAAAATTGCTTGATAGCAATCACGTCAGACACATTAACATTTATACAGGAATGCTGATGTAAGTTATTCACCCCGTGGAAGAGGTATGTGTAGCAGATATTTGTTCCTTGAATCTGGTTTCATTCAGGCAAGCATAAGTACTCATCAATTTTATATGTTCACAAAAAAGTAGACACACACACACATGCACACATACACCCCCATCCTAGGGCCTTCCTGTAACTGGAAAACTGTGCTTCTAGTGAAATGAATGGAGGTGGGAAAAAGGCAAATATCTAACCATCACCCTAAGTCCAAACGGCTAGTTAGTACACATTTCTTCAACACAGATAGATTCATCCAGGTGAACCTATCAACATAGGCTCCTTATCTATTTTATTTGAAGTTTAATATATTAAAAAAATATTTTGCGGAGTATAATACAGCAGTGGTGCCATTGTTTTCTTTATTTATGCTCTCTTAGAGCATAATTCTGCAAATTTTTCCCATGGGGTCTTGTGAGGTAATGACCAGACAAAAGCATTTGCAAGGGTACACCTTTAAAGCATGTTTGCAGCAGGATTTTAGTTAAGGTAACAGGTATTTTTGAGCTGATTAAATGATACAACAATAGCATGATGATAATAATAAGAAGACTCATAAGGATTGGCATAAAAATGTGCCTAATACCACACCAGGTTTGTTTATTACACCGCCCTCCAGAGATACAGCCAGTATTACCCAGGGCTGTACAGACAGAACAACAACCCAAGCTCTTTTGCTACAGACCATGCATTCTGATTCTCCTAATCACTCTACCTCCAGTTTTTGGCAGGACAGAGACAGCTGGTTGAACAAACAATGAAGAGAAGCTGCCAGGCGTGACAGAACTGCCGTACCTTGAGCCTGGTGCAAGCCGAGGAAGAGGAAGGGTCAGTGCCGCGGAGCTCTCTGCCCAGGGGAGGAGCCTCCCCACTTCCCCATTTCTATTCAGTGGCAGTACTTGCACACCGATTGTGAATGGGCTCCTGGCCAGCCACCACAGAGGTGCCCAGTAATGTGCTTTTGTGCATTCTCTAAGCCAAGGCCTATTTCTGTGCCAAACAGGAGACGGACCAACCGCTGTGTCAGGAACAACAAATACCCTGTTCCTTATCCAGCCTCTCTTCTCTGCCCAAATGAATACTAAATGTTCAAACCAGAAGCCTTCACATTTTCACACACGCACCAGACTGGAGAAGTGCATCTTTTCCAGAGCTGGTTGAAAGAGCAAGGCAAAATGGTCTTTAACAAATGCAGTTTTTTTCCAAAACAGAAACATTTTTTAATGGAGAAAATATTGTTTTGAAATTTTCCAGTTTTCAGTGAGCTCTTATTTCTCACTCTTCGCCCTTTCATTTCTGTCCAGTGACATCATGGAAAATATATCTTCTATCCCTCTCTAACCTTTACACAGAGAGGTTTCCTCCCATCCTCCCTCCATTTTGGAAGCACTGACTGTTTAAAGGCCATTCTTGACGTACAAGATCACGAAAACATCAGAGGTGCCTTTCTAGGCTTTATTCAGGAGTGGACTATTTGCCGTGTCAGGAAGCTTCCAACTTCTAAAAAAAAAATTAAATTGCTTTAAGCTGTTTCAACAGGAAAATGAAGGGCATATTAAGGAATAAACAGCTGCAGTGATATATGAAAAGCAGGTAAAATTCAACCTAGTTCATTTTTCCTTCTGAGATGTGTAGGTGGCTGAAACCAGCTTTTCTAAAGACGACTGAGAAAATTACTTGAAAGAGTATAACCAATAAAACAGTCTTTTATTAACAAAAACCAGGAAAACAACAGAAGAGTTTTTACAATTTCTTCAATGCTTGAACATAATCCCTAACTGAGACTTTTGCTCCCGAGGCTGTTCTGAAGCATTTTCCTGTACAAACAGCCAGGAGCTTGGAAAAAAACAAGTACAATAGCATTAAGCCTCAACATTGTGTGCATTAATAAGTGACTGGTACATACCTTGGATTTGTTGCATTAGGGAAGAGGATGAAAGCACAGTGGTGGCTTTCCCTTTTGGCCACCTAAGAAGCATGCAGCCAGCTTAATAACACATATCCTGAGGAGGTTAATTACTGGTACAGTGGGATTTTTTTTCATTTTGAAAAAAAACAACAAACTATTATTTTTGTTCTTTTTAAAAACGGTGTTGTATGGCTTTTTGTTACCAGAGTGCCTTTTCACTCTAAAAAGTGGGTCTCAGCAAAGAGATGTCAAGAAAATAGGAATGGACAGATTACACATACCTTCTTCTGTGTTATTCTAAATAAACATTTGCTAATTTGCTTACTTAAAATTTCCTAAAATTCTTATTCTCTTTTCTCTATTTCCATGGAGCTAGTAGCCTTTTTAGCCATAGTTACTGGCCTCGACAATAAGTTTTGATTTATTTTCCTTTGTAAAAATGAGACTAAATTTTTATTACTGAGCCATTTCCAGTGTTGGACCAAAAAAAAAAAAAAAACCCAAAAAAACCCCACAAAAACCCTCGAAGTAGCTGAAAACTCAGAACCTGCTGCTGAAATAGCAACAGAGCACTCTAAAAGGCTGTCATTTTCCTGTCCTACTCAAAGCTCTGCCTTCTCTTGAGCACCTATTTAGTCTTCTACCACATTAATGTCCTCATCCCACTGATATTTTTTTGTGTCTTGAGCTGTGTAAGGGAGTGCTGGGGAGCAAGGGTAGGCAGGAGAAGTGGCAGCCCTGCAGGTATCCTGGTGGATCCTTTTAGATGAAATGCCTCCAGCTGCAAAGAAGTGATTCACTGGCACACGTGGTCCCATCGCTTTCTATATTCTCCTCAAAAACACCCGGCAATGGGCATGGGAATTTCTCAGATCATTAGTGAGCAGCGAGATATTAGGGTACAGTACTGGGAGTGGAAATTAAGTTCACCTGCCCACAAAGAAGACCCAGCTAATCAGTCCAACTGTAGCTTTGATAAGTCAATATTCTTACCTAGACAATAATGATGACTATTTCTAACAGCTCTTTAAGGAGCATATGCCAGTCAAAGTTTACCAGCACTGCAGACAGGAGAGGAAAAAAAACCAAAACCGTACATCTTTGAAGATTTTACATTGTAACGATACCAACCTGCTAGGCTGTACGCAAACACTCAACTCTGCAGGCTGTGCAAGCACGCCCACTGATTTGCGCTGGTGCTCAAGCTTAGATTTTAAGAATTTGCCAGATTAAGATCTGTTTGGACAGACCACGCTCCAGCTAGTTTTCCCAGCCTTTTACGGTCGCATTAACCATAGTCCCTCTGCTCTTGCAACAGATTACCACACCTATGATTCTTTTCATTAGCTCTAACTGATCTGCCACAGGTCCAATGACAGCCTTGTCAGGAAATTTCTGACAGCTCCAACGTCTAGATTATCTCTGAATCAAAAAGGGGAGGAAATATAATTGCTATTACCTTAGCAGGTAGCAGCAATCCGTCTTTGTCTGCTGTGGAGGAAGGTTAAAAAACACAAGCGAGCAATTAAAAAACCCAAACCCAGACAAAAAAAAAAACACCAAACAAACAAAAAAAGGAAAGTAGGGGAGGTTATTAACACATTAAAATCAGAAAAAAAAAAAAAATCATCCCCCCTAAAAAAAAAACCCTGCATTTTTCACACTAATACCAAAAAAGGTACAAAAGTAAGATTTTGTGATTTTTACATAGGAACATCCCCATGCATACTCCCTGTATTACACGATGCATGCACATGGCAAGGAAATAAATTATTATCCTTCCTTTGGGGTCTTTATTTTATTTCCTCCTTAAACAAATAAATACAACCCCAACAACAGAAAAAAATTCAACAGAAGGAAATATTCAGAAAAGCTTGGAATGAGAAGAAAGCAGGGTCAACTATACTTTCACATTTCTATTAGCCATTCCACCTATATGAGGATATCCACCATGGCATGGCTTGTGTAGATTTACTCCGAAGAATTTATGCCTTTGGTCTGAATAAGTTAAGTCAGTAACAAGGCTAGATCTCAGCCTCACAACAAAAGCTATTGCTTCAAAGGACTTTGTGCTGCAAATTCATATGCATACCCTCTTCCCCCCAGAAAACAAACAAACAAACAAAAACCCCAGTCATTTGATAAATCTTTGCATATATTACTCTAATAAATGGATGCATACATTTTAGGAGGAATTTAAATGTATTTGAAATGACAAAGGAAGGGAAAGTGTAAAAGTAAGTTTCTCACTTCAAAAAACCTGCAATAAGATCATGTTCATTGCTCTGGTGTGCACTTTATCAGTTACACTTCTGAAGGTTTTGAAAAATGTGACTGAGAGTTTTTAACAGTACAGTGTTCGCAGTTAATCATCAACAACTTAAAAAGACATTGACATCTGTTGTCTAGAGAGAAAAAGAAAAAAGTAGCGGGGAGTGGGCAGGGGGGTTTAAAATTAAATCAGTTTGAATCCTCCTTAGTGTTACAGAGTCAATAGCAGGAAATTTGCTCTCAGAAAAATGTGGGGTTGTGACCTTCTACATTTCAAGACATCCTAATTTAGCGTGATCCTTCATGCTCTCTGCTCCTCCTACTTGTACCCTAGAGGCAGGTTTTCTCCTACTGAGAAAGAGATTAAGGAGGAAAGTGCTGAAAGAGGGAGGCAAAGAAAGAAAATAAGACAAGAATAAACTGGAACTGAAGTCCTAAAAATCTAAGAGATTATTAAAATTCAATCACTCTGAAATGAAACTTATTTTTATGCAGACACCAACGACTTCTTTGAACTGATGTTGAAAGGTAACACGAAAACTTTTTATTAGCGTTGAGACCATTTTCTGAGGGCACCAAAGATATGTATATGTCAAAAACTGACATATACAAGTAGTGCTCACACTCTATATAATGAGTAAACAACTACCAAGATACTTTTCTTCATCTCAGTATGGACCATACAAGTGAAACCACTTCCCAATTAAGTGGTAAACTCTGCAGGCTATGAGACAGTGGATGAATGGTAGCTCCCTAGCAACTAGTGAAGAAAAAAAAGCCAATATAGAAGATAGTAATAAAATTAATCAGTTGTTAATATTACTGAGCCCCAAACCCTTTAACTATTGTGTTGCTTATCCTAGTGTATTTATTGTTACAAGTACCTGACTTTCCAAGCAGACCACACCATTATGTGACTGAGTAGAAGCTCCCCAGCTCGCAGAGGTAAGCCTGGGCAGCCTCCTGCAAATAGCAGAGCAAGGAGCAATGTGGAGGGGCGGGAGATGGGTGCAGCCTCAACTTTTCTGTCTTTCCCCATTCATTAACTGCTCAGAGCACCTGGCAAGTCGCCTCCCCTATCTGGTCCAAGGGAACTCAGAGGAAACAGGAGTCCATTGGCATTTCAAGTGCCTGCTCAAGGCTAGGCTGGAGACGAGGTCTCTCTCTTCACTCCCAGCAGCACACCAACAAACAAGGATTTCCATGCAGAGCACCCAGGTCCCTCTGCTCTGACCGTGCCTGGGCTCCATGCCTGGCCCAGCCTATGTCCCTGCCTCTGTCCTCCCAGCTCTATCCCAGGGAAAGAGCTGGGTAGACTAGGCAGCTCATGTCCCTCCTGAACACTGTGGCATGTCCGTACAAAGGCAGGCTCCTTCTGGCCCAAGAGACCCACAAGTGTAGCAGGTCTCAGGAGTCCAGCAAATTTTGTCCGCTGCCAGATTCAGACTGCACAGGTAGCGTTGACCACCTCAGCAGTACTGGTGTACACTAGCGCATTGCCAGAGGAGATAAATAAGGCTGGAGTAACCCACTTGAGTCCAGGTTTCTAAGGTCTGATCATAATGCATTTGTGGTATGACCTGAAACTCCATAAATTCAGCAGTTGCCTTTCTATAGATGTCAAGGATTTTTGCTTCAGGTTCATAAAGAGCACCATCGATTGCATTGAAGTTATTTGGCACATGACAATATCCACCTCAGAAAATGTTCCAGAACTGGGCACTTAAATGTGTGACCGAACACTGATATCAATGTCTGCGGTGATCATCTTCCCAAGCTGATTATATGTCAGTTTGATAGAGATAAATTATCAAATAGGCGGTCCTTGATTGACATTTTTACTGTCTAGCCAGGGAAAAAATCAAGAGAGGAGAGTTCAGATCAAAGATCAAATTGTTCCTATTCATAGATTCCTAGATTTTGATGTCAGAGGAAAAAAAAAGGAACCACACACATTCATCTACCGTGACCTCCTACATATCATGGGCAAAAAAATTTTGTATTCCACCCATAACTTCTGGGTAATCAGAAGCATATTTTTAGAAAGACATCTCATCTCAATTAATATCATTCAAGATAGGAAGAATCTGTTTCATGCTTAAGTAAATTGTTTCAAAGTTCATTACCTTCACTATCAAAAACATGCTGTTGAATTCAAGTCTGGATTTAACTAAGCTAGCCTACTCTTATTAAAAGTTGATCTGCTGTATTCAAGAGCTCTTGATGCATCTTGAAGTGTAAAGAAACAGAAGAGAAAAAGAAATACCCATTTTCCCACAGAAATACTAGAATCATCCTGTACCACCAATACAGCTTTATATAAAACATTCTAATTTGGTGAACTATGTTCAGTTTCAGTAATAATTTTTCAGCTTGAAAAGCAAACAAAATAATATTGGGAATGTGCATTCTGGATCAACCAGAAATTAGTTTTAGTATGTCTCTAAATAGAACTTAGGTCAAACATTTTTTTTTTTAATTATACTTTGGCAAATCTGATGTAAAGAACTGATTTGAAAATTTTAAAAAATTATTTTTTTCTGAAAATATTTGAATAAAATTTCTAGTTTACTCTTGGCCAAAACAGCTTTCCAAACTTATGAATCATTTCAGTCAGCCTATCTGCAAGTGAATAAATCATTTGAAAGGTTCACTCAGCTGTAATGGTACCTAATAACAGTAGCCACATAATTAACAGTTACTGTATATTTTTATTTTCATACAAAGAGTTTACAACTGATTCTTATCTTACATCTTCAGCAGACACTGATATTTTTCATAAATATTCATCATGCATACTCATAAATATTGATTAGTATTAATTGTTTGTTTGTTTTAAACATAGCTTTTCCTTTATTTGTCATGACTATAGAGGAAGGTATTTACATGGGAAAAAATGTGGAGAGAAAAAGTTTTCAAAGATGCAGAAGCAGAAATGAGAGACTAAGGCAACAGATTACTTCCTAGATTTTGACTGAACAAACTACTCTCTCCTTGTCATAGCAGTTTTTGGAAGGATGCATATTTGCCCTGTATTGTATTCTGTCCTTTGCAACACAATGGGGAGTTCATGGATATCTTGTAGTAGCTACATCAAGTCAAACGAGCTCAGGATGTCACAGATATATAGGTGATATTGGATTTTATTTTTCTAAGGATAATTGAGAACAAGAGTAGGCTTCTCCTCCCACCGCGAGAAAGAGAATAAGACAGGGGAGAGCACAGCTAGGTTAAAGGATAAGAAAATAAGGCTTGCTGTCACTGAAGTTAGTGAATCACTTAATTTCTTAGTGTTGCAATTTATCTGCACAGATAAAAAAGTTATTCTAGGCTGTGTCCTGTGTGTGAGGAGGAACAGGGGAAGAGAAAGTGGGTCAACGAACAGCGTAAAAAGGCACCCAGTCCACAGAGCCCGGCTTGGATCTGTCCAGCTGCACATCCAGAGTTAGTGATTTCCCTATGTATGCGTGTTTTCCTTTCCACACGGGTTCAAATACCACCACTCCAGGAAAAGACGTACACGAAATACACTGAACACACTTTTGCAGAGTAGGTTAACATTAAAGTATGTTAACTTTTGCTTTTTAACATAGTTTACCATGACAGGGGACCTAATTGTTTTCCAGTTGCATTTCCGTTCACTCATAGTGGGAATTTATGGGCATTCAGGAACAAGCTGGAAAACTGGAGACAAGTGTCAGTTATCTGTGGATGGCATATACAGTCTGTGTTCAGATGTGCCACAGGTTCCCAGTAAATTACACTGGCCATCTCTGGGCATTAATAATACTTAGGAGTACTAGCTGAAGCACAGATCTGTATGAGCAAAAGGGCATTCGCAACTAGCCTGGATGCTTCAGCACCAATCTGCTCTGTCCCAGAGCAGAGGAGGTGGGATCCACAGAAAGCAACCAACTCTGCTTACCACCAGCTGTGGCTAGAACAGAAGCTGGGTTCATAAAGCCAGCCAAAGTCTTGGACTGGCTACTTCACTATCTTCATCTCATGTTCCCCCATCCCCTGAGATCAGAGAAAGCTCACTGCACAGAAGTGTTCAGCCCAAGTAAATGGGCATGAGAGAAGTTCTGCAAGAATCAGCTTGGTCTGAAAATGCTTTTTAGCTCCAGGCTGCCCTCATGAAAAGCCCCTCAAATGTCCCCACGCTGTGTTCCCTATTGCTCATATTCCGTGTTTTTTCTAATGTATGAGATTCCCCAGACCTCTGATACCTACAATAATGGGGTTATCAAGATCACTGACAGCTACGTTAGCGTAAAAACAATCCAGAATGCAGATCCTCTATGTTTCTGGACCTGAGTCAGCTATTAACCATTGGCAATTAAAATGAAACATTCTCTTGTGGCAAAATGATAGTGTAACTGTCTACTGTGAGACTTCCTACACCTTCTTTTCAATACCTGGTACCAGACACTCTCCTAAAATGAGTAGGTAACATTTAGCATGGAGGTTGTAATATAAATTATATTTTAGAAGTCATTCAGCATCTTTCCACAGATAATTTTAAGGGTTTTTTTTTAATTGGTTAACTTGTTTGTTTTTCATTAAAGTCAGAGAGCAAATCAGTATCTCTGTTCCACGTGTGTCTTCCACACTCATGCACAGTGCATACCTACACAAATTATGTAAGATTCGGAAATTACTGGCTATAAACTAAACATGAATTTCCAATTCATTTCTGTTGCCAAAAACAAGTTCTAGAGGACAGAAGCTACACAAGAACCTCTAACAGGGCAACTTAGGTCATATTTCTTCTGTACCCTCGGTTACTACAGATGCACTTGAAATACTGATGGCAGTTTGGGTCTCTCAACCTTAATATCTGCATTGGAAATATAGAAAAGGCTTAGCTAAAATGATACCTGTGAGGAGAAAATGAGTAATTTTGTTTAGTTTTGAAACAGCCACTCAAAAATGTAGTTGCCATGAGAACTCTTGTGCTTCATACAAAGAAAACTATATTAGGATTGCAAAGTCACATACTCAGGAGTTAGAAAACGGCAGAATTAAGCTCACCTTTTCAACCTTCATTATGTTCTTCCCTGAAAATATCTTTAATTACATGATAACATAGTGTTTTTTCCAAGCAAACCCCTCCCTCATTCAGCCTGTAAGCTGGAAGGTGCTTACTAAATTTGCAGCTATTTAATCTGTGTTTTTATCCACGCTCCCAATACACTTTACAAACAAAGGATTGAATACACAATATTCTAGTTCCAGTTAGAGGTTTCATTTGAAAAAACTGAAAGTATTCACAATTTTTATTTTGTTTCCACATCACTCAGTTTTAAAGGAGGCAAGTTGAAGTTCTATGATATTCAGGTGAAATTTGTTACTAATATCTTAATGTTCCAAACCACCTGAACATTTACTACACATGGAAAGAAAAAATATCATTGAAGTTGTCAATTATTTAAAGGTTTTTGCCCTAGGAGGTTATACATGCAATGTTTATAATGTTTTAAAAGAATCAGTATATTTACTTCTAAGGCTGCTGCAGACTAACAATTTCTCATTCGCTGCCCGATTGATTGTCTTCATGGGGAGCTGATGTAAAGTAAATATTAGTTTATCCTTACATTCAGTCCCCTAATGTCTTCTGAATTATCAGTGGAGATATGGCAGAATGATATCAATAATGTGCATAACTGTAAAAAAGCAAATATTTTGTTCAAATCTAACAGATGAAACATGAGTCGTATTGCCTAGAGTGGCATGAGTGGAAAATGCGATTAAAAACATAAAAGTGAAAGGGAAAGAGAACAGCAAAAGTAGTTTCTAGTTTACAGCTATTAAAGTGCATGAAGATTACTAGAGCTCTTGCACTTCAGAAGGTCTGGTTTGTGCCTCTGAGATTCCAAAGCCTTCAAACAGCAATAAAGTCAGTATTGAATATAAAGACATATGCATAATATTTCCACCTCAAACTGAACAAGCTAGAGAAAATATTCTTAATACCTGGGAGAACTGATATTTAAAAACTTGGTACTAAATACTTCAACAAATAAATATAAAAGTTGTGCTTTTGCATTTTTTTTCTTATTTTTCCATATAGAGAAGCAAGCTAAGGCCCCCAAAAGTTCTGATCTCAACTGGTTTTGAGATACCAGTGAGTTTAGCCTTGTGTGGATCAATGGTTCTGGTTTCATACATTACAAAAGTGCAATCTTTCTGGGGAAAGTAGATACAGGTTTGAATTTTCAAATGCACAGAAAAACTCGCAATGGGTCAATTTAAATACTTGTCTAATTGCAAATATCATCAAGGCTATCTGATTTTCTTCCGTCAATATTGGCATTTTGCATAAAAATATACTACATATATCTCAGCCTTTCCCTCTTCTTTCAGCAACTGAATCTTCCAAAATCTCTTATTTGCCAGTTCTACTCAGAAACAGAGAACAAAATCCTCTTGCTATCTCCTGCTGGTGAAGAGGCAATAACAGTTCATTAACATCTCTCTTAGTTCAAAGCAGAATCCAGGCTGCAGGAATGTGCTCAAGTAAACCACCAGTGAGATGACCCCCAGATGACCACAGAGCCAGAGAGAAGCGTGGTGCAGGGCAGTGTATACAAGCAAGATGTTTTGCTTAGATATCTTAATAGGAGGCCAGAGTTCCTCACAGACAGCTTGAAAATTGCCTTCTGCATCACAAATATTACCTTTCCCTGAAAGGAAAATACATCAATTTTATGTAACTGGAAAAGCAGTTAAGTAAACCCAGGAATCTACTCACAAAATATTAGTTTTAGGTTCTCCTTTTCTACTCCCTCTCCCCTCTCCATTGCTAAATCTTTTCTTGGTAGAGCCCATAATAATATGTGCTTGACAAATGGTCATTAACTGCAATTAAGCAATTTTAATCCTGTAGAAATTAGTCAGGTTGTTACTGCTACTGATCTGGTGACTCTGCTAAAATTAGTGTAACACTTTACGGTTTGGTCTGAAAAGATATTATTGATTGGACGTTTATTTTGCCATTTGAGTACAAAACCCCACCACAGTCAATATCCCAGTCTCAGTGAGGTCAGTCCGTAGACCCATTGTCTTGTCAAGCAGGAGAAATATCAGTAAAATGCAGTCCTCTGTGCTTTGGACCACTTAAACAAGAGTGTGGAACTGCAATTGAAGAAATGCTAGTATTTCACTAAAGTAGTGTTAATATATGTTGTCCTTGTCCCTGTATCTCGGACCTTTGGAAGGCACTGTTAAAAGTGTAGTCATGAAGTTCTTATGTAAGACAAAATTACGTTTATTTCAAATATTGTAAGATCTTTTTATGGGCAAGGAAAACACTGGACCTTTACAAAAAAAATGCTGAATATTCTGATAGGTCTTACTTCTCCACCATGATGTGAACCGTGATTGAGTTACAGCAATCTAAGAGGCTACTGCTTGTCAGCTGAGCAGTGATGACTCTCTGTGGGTAGGTTTTCAGTCTGCTCAAACTCTGAGATGAAATTTAACTGTTTACACAGCTACAAAAGCTCAGCTGATTTGTGGATACCTTGTCTACTTGCTATAACCTAACTGTTAGTAGACCATTTGGCATGGTCTACACATTGCCTGCAAATTAAAACTGTTTTGGTTAAAGTTAGGTGACCTTTTTAAACCAAATATTTGTACTCTTTTATAACCTCAAGGTTATATATGCGGCTATAGCAAACTACAGATGTTTTATTGCTATGGTGAGCCATGTTCTTTCATAAACAAGATCTATTCTGCTTTTATAAGAAGACAACTGCAGTTGCACAAAACTAAGAAGGGCCGTTCCCTGTTAAATATATTACTACACATGAAGGTTTCTCAAATTTTGCTTATAAAAAGAACAGAAAAAAACATTCTTCAGAGGTTGCCCCCTCCCCGTCCCATTAAGTGTCATGAGCAATATTGGAGGGGAGAGGTTGTGAAGTGCCCCACACCCTTGCTGTTTCTCAGGCAAGCAGAGTAAGTCAGAAACTATTATTTGGTTACTAGAATTTTTCATCCTCCATTGAACAACTTACATGACCTTTAGTGTAGGTTTTAAAGCTCAGTTGCCCATTCATTAGGTTGACAAACTTGTCAAAACCCTGCAGGACTATGTCAATTATGTCAAAAATGCTTACAGGTGCCACAATATGTGTCAGCACTCAACTGACTCCTGTCAGCCATTGCTGAAATGACAAGAAGTCCTTCTGGGGACAAAAGGCAGCAGAAGGAAAGGATAGAATCCCACTCATTTTTTGACGCTGGCCACTCTTTTACTCTAGTGAGGGTTATTGCAATTCTTTCTTTTACAGGAATCTGCAACATTGTTCTTTAATGAAATGAGTAATTAGTTGTTTTCCTCCTTCACATCTGTATTGGATTTGCATGGCAAGATTTTGGGTGGGGTGGGGGGGATGGGGGCGGGGCTTCAGGGCTGGCTTCTGTGAGATGCCACTAGAAGCTTCCCCTATGTCCAACAGACCCAATGCCAGCTGGCTCCAAGATGGACCCGCCACTGGCCAAGGCCGAGCCCATCAGTGACTGCGGTAGCACTGCTGTGATAACATATTTAAGAAGGGGAAAAAAAACCCTGCAGAATTGCAGCTGGGGAGAGGAGTGAGAATATGTGAGAGAAACAACTCTGCTGACATCAAGGTCAGTGAAGAAGAAGGGGGAGGAGGTGCTCCATGTGCCAGAACAGAGATTCCCCTGCAGCCCTGGGTGAAGACCGTGGTGAGGCAGGCTGTCCTCCTGCAGCCCACGGAGGTTAACAGGGGAGCAGATATCTCCCTGCAGCCCGTGGGGAACCCCACACCGGAGCTGGTGGATGCAACTGAAGGAGGCTGTGACCCTGTGGTAAGCCTGTGCTGGAGCAGGCTCCTGGCAGGACCTGTGGAGAGAGAAGCCCGTGCTGGAGCAGGTTTGCTGGCAGGGTTTGTGACCCCATGGGGGACCCACTCTGGAGCAGTCTGTTCCTGAAGGATTGTACCCTGTGGGAGGGACCCACGCTGGAGCAGTTCATGAAGAACTGTAGCCTGTGGGAAGGACTCATGTTGGAAAAGTTCGTGGAGGACTGTCTTCTGTGGGAGGGACCCCATGCTGGATCAGGGGAACAGTGTGAGGAGTCCTGCCCCTAGGGAGGAAGGAGTGGCGGAGAAAACATGTGATGAACTCACCACAACACCTACGCCCCGTCCCCCTGCGCTCTTGTCGGGGAGGATGTAGAGAAAATCAGGAGTGAAGTTGAGCCTGGGAAGAAGGGAGGGGTGGGGGTAAGGTGTTTTAAGGTTTGGTTTTATTTGTCATTACCCTACTCTTATTCAATTGGTAATAAATTAAGCTAATTTCCCCCCTCTACTAATAAGTTGAATTTGTTTTGCTCATGACGGTAATTCGTGAATGATCTCTCCCTGTCCTTACCTCAACCCACGAGCTTTTCGTTATATTTTCTCTCCCCTGCTGAGTTGAGGAGGGGGAGTGACCCTGATTGTCCAGCCAGGGTCAACACACCACAACATCTCTGCTATTGATCATAGTATACTCCAAACATACCAGTTAGATAACTTAATAGTTGTGTTCTAGCTTTAGTACTAGCTTTGGGAAATGCAACTAGAACTCAATGAGTTCTAGGCCCAGGTAGAACTTGTCAAAAAAAGTTAACATTTCATGATTTTTTAACAGTTTGTTACAGTAGCATTTCTGATCAACGCTTTCAAAAAAAAAAAAAAACAAAACAAAAAAATGAAACAAACCCTTGTGGTTAAGATAAAATTTGATTAAAAGTACTAATATAAAATTTTCTCAAAACTCTTCCCATTTTGCAGCCAGTAATAATCTGCAGTGAAGTTTCTGAATATCAGCAAATACACCATATATTGCTACAAAATCTACAAAATGCAAAAAGTTTCCTCATGCTCTCATTCATTTGATGATTAGAATTACTTCCCTCCATTTAAACCATCCATAAACACTGCAGGGAAATAAACAGCAGTTAGAGGAGAAACAGCAGATGCAAATAGAACAGTAGGTAGCAGCTGTCATTCTCCTTGCCTGTTTAGACTGCCTTGAACTATTACCTAACTAAACAGTCCTGTTTTCTTTCTCCATAAAACGTTTTCAATGAATGTCAGAGAGTGCTTTACAGGCCAATCTGGTGACAGCAGAAGGGTTTATAATGTCAATGGTAAATAGCAGGGCAGAAGAAAGTGGCTAGATGAAGTGTCCCAGAAATTTTAGATTAAATACAAACCAGAAGCTGTTGCGAATTAACTTTTTTTTTCCTTCCCATAACTTTTTCTCCAGAAAGTGGCTTATTCTTCTCCATCTCATTCGGCTCACTAGAACACCTAGTAGGGATGAGGGCTCCGCTGGGCTTGATATACAATGAATACGATACACAACAGTGAGCAGCAAAGTATATCCAGAGACTTAAGACTTAGAAAGTAATTATATAGCAGGGACAAGCAGAGATAGGGAACACAGCAGGGAACAAATGGTTTGCCAAAGTTTTCTTGGCATGCTGTTTCTTTCCATCTTTTACAATAGAAAAATACTCAGCATATGGTTAGCATTTTTCACCCACAGGTCTCAAGGAGCTTTGCAGACATCATTGCTATTCCCAGCTTCTGTATTTTGGGAAAAGAAAGTATGTGGCTTACCTGAAGACTCACAGTGACATGATGGCACAGTCAGGAACATTGCATATTGCACCAAGTATCCTTCATATTGCTTTTCCTTGGGTTTGGTTTTTTTTGGTGGGCTTTTTGTTTTTCCTCACAAATGAGAAAGTATTACTTTTACCTTCTCTCACTCAGTTGTCCTCTTTACTTTGAGGAGCAGACCAAAGGACAGTAGTTCCTGTCCCCTGTTCTACTGCAGAAAGGGCTCTGGAATGAGAATGAGCACACGGAAGACATGCCTTTCACATAGCAGTGCTATAGACGTACAAGGGCCCAGCTGCATTTCTCTGCTTTTGAGAAATGTGGGTAAGATTATGCAAAACAGCTTGCTTATGTCCTAAATTTCCTTGTGAGGGCCAAATACTGCTGTCAGATTAAGCACATAGATCAGACTGATAATTTGACATGGAAAGGAGAAGAAAAATGTGCCTGGAAAGCCTAGTAGCCATACACGCTTCTGGTTCCCACAGGCAATTTGTTTAACATCATACCTAAACAGAGCTGCAAGTGCCCTGTAAAATATTTCCCTTCCAATTCACCTCAGTATAAGACTTTGAACAGGAAAATGAAGGCCAGCTGGGCTCTTACAGAGGTGGCTTAAAGCTTCAATGCATTGGGAGAAAACAGATTGGCTCTGGACGTTTGCAAAAGGAAGCTTAAGAGCGGGTCTTAGTCTAGACTCTTCCCAGTCTTGGAAATATTTGTAATAGAGGTTTTATTCAGTTACATCTATGGTCTGAAAAATGAGTGCTGAAGCAGGAATCTTGTATACACTTGGTGCCCTGAGCATTTACCTCTCTGATCATGCAAAGGCATATGAAGGCAGGGAACAAGCCATCCTTTTGAAGTATCAAAGATGGGTATTAACAGAAACACTAACATCTGCAACAGGATTGCCTGTACAGCAAATGACAAATGCTGACAGTTCAATGAATGACATTGAGAACAAAGTGCTAAACGATGCAACCAGCAGCTGAGGGGTAGTCATCACAGTCATTAAAAATGAAAAATGACTACCTTAATACATTGTGACCTCACAAGCAAATACTTGCCTTTGTCTCTCTTTAGACTTAAAAAATCTACAGAAACAAGTAACTAAGAGAGAAAGCCACACAACATTGAGGAGCAGTATCCTGATAGGTTCATAGCTAAGCAACAATGCATGCTCAAATGCATGATTAAAAGCCTGCCTCAGATTGTTTTACTGGAAAGCCTTCCTGATTGTTTTCACAATGCTATTTCGGTACTAGAAAGGAGCAAAGACGACTGCTAGGATTTCCCCAGCTGTAATCATCCATACTATATGCCTGTGAGTTCCCTGTATCATCCTTGGGATGAGCTGCCAAGGCAGAGACTCTGTGTCACCATGTGTGCACAATGCACAAGGCAGTGCAACAAAATTCACCACTGAGTATGTTAGAAGATGTATTGGAGGCTATTTGGATAAAAATCATGGTGTGCTGAGGCATACACTAAAGAGAAAGTGAGGCACTCCCAGTAGTGTTTCCAAAAACAGCACGTGACTTAAAAACCTCAGACTCACTTACAGAATTGGACAGCAAAACTCCTGAACTAAACTCAGGGCAACTCTCTTAGCTTGGTACCCTTCCCTCTTTTCTGCCTAAGCCTTACATGTCTTGTTTTTTACTAGAGCATATTACAGTCAACAGTGCATCTTTATGGCTTCCAGTAGGTGTGTTAAACCAATATCACATCTAGTTTGGACATTTTTTACTGATGCTATCATCTGTGCTGTTCCAAGAACTTCTCTGCAAAATCACCCAAACTCTAAGGGCCACTGCTGCCTAGAGCTTTCCCATCCATAAACCAGATCTCTTCCAACACAGTTCTTGGAAGGAACTAAGCACTGAACAAAGAGAGCAACAGAAATCAGTAGAGTGCCCAGAGAATCACCATTAAGACTATTATCAAAACTAGACATCTAATGTTAGATTGCTTGGAGCTGCCCAACTCCATATCTGTTACTTTTAGTCACAATGCAGTTTGTACGGTGGACCACTCCATTCCTACAGCAGCCAGTAGTTCAATAGTTACAGTAACTGCTTGGAGTAAAGAAGCAACGAGTTCCAAAATTCCCTTCTGATCCTTCATCATATGTATACATCTTTCAGCTGAGTCATCTGAAGTCTCAGATGTGTTGGTGTGGGTCTTCCTCAAGCCTTCTATTGATAGCTTTCTACTTTGCCTAAAAAGGAGTTACACAAACATTAGGTCAGTGAAATATGGCACCATAGATTACTGTTATTACCTCTGGAGAGCAGTATTGAGGTTTCAGTCCTTGCTTTGAGCAAGTTTAAAGGCTTATGTCAAACACAATAGTTTATAGGAAAGACTGAGTGAGCTATATAGTTCAGATTACTCCTGGGACTGATGACTGGAGTACTTGCCTCTGCTCCAGATATTTTAGGAATATCTTTGGGATCTAGTTTTGTGATGTAAGTAGAGGAATGTGTATTTTATGTAGCTGGAGAAATTCAGGAAAGAAGCAGACACCTGTATGTTCCGTATTACCAAGTCTTCTGACCACTCAGAAGCAGATCTCTATGTTGCTGTAAAATCATACTGGTGGAAAATTTTAGGTCGATCGTTTAGGATTAAAATTGTTGATGTCTCCAAGTTTGTCAGGAAACGAACAAGAATTCTGACTCTTTAAACCTGTGAATTCAGGCACCGATAAGCACATTTTGGAGGGTTTGTGGTGCCAAAGTCTTTTTATGTATCTAACCTTATTTCTTCTACACTGCTATCGATTTACCTAGATCTACCTCTGAGTAAAAGTACTACTCTGGGTAAGATTATTATAATTTGACCTTTAAAGACAATTTCAGAACATCCCAGTTAATTTAATTTTATAATTGACATTAACACCTATCACATACTACAGATGCTCTTAGAAAATATTAAAAAGAACAATGGATACATAAAAAGAGGCAACAGAGCACCTAATGCACCTTAAAATCTAACTACCTCACAAAAATGTCTTCAGTCATATTAACATCCACAAAAGAAAAAAATAGTGCTGTGACATCCTTTTCTTCTAATGCACATCCTTCCCAAACTGTTGTGAGGGAAGGCCTGGGAGCAGACTGTCTGAAGGCACAGCGCCTTGGCAGTCCTCACAGACCAGAAAAAATGCATTCCAGAAACCAGCTCCTTCCTGTGTCTGTCTCTAGGGCGAAGTTCAGATCTGCACAAAGGGTCAGCAGAAGCCACACTTTCATGTTAGTCTTAATATATCCCAACCAAAATACAAAATATTAAGCCCTTTACAAAAGAGACTAAAATGAGGGGCCTGAATGAATTTCACCTGTAGTATGAAGTCCAGCTAATAAAACTATTTGAAGCTCACATAAAGAAGGCAAGGAACCAGGGTTGCAGGTAATCCAAGTCTCAATCAATCAAGGTTTTGGCAAGTATCAAAACTCTAAATCTTAGAGACTCAATAAGCAGCCTTTTCAATGCAGTAGTGCCAGTCCTAGGCAGAACTTTTTAAAGGTAATATTTTCATTTGCAGCTTCCAAGCTCATCTGGGTTCTGACAGGGGTTATGTTTAACTCTTGCTTTCTGTTTATCAGGTTTCAGAATTTCATAATTAAAACCTGTAGATTTTTACTGACCAACTTTTGCCCCTTGAGTTAGCAGTTTTCCATGATTTACAGTATTTGAAAATGTTAGTTTGGATACATTGTACACATTTATTTGAAACTAAAAACTTATGGGTTTTTTTACAACAAAGATCAAATTAGGAAGAAAAATAAATATTTTCAGGAAAAAAGAAGTCTAGTCTAAATAAAAGGCTAGTGAGGCTAAATCAAAAGAGAAATAAAATATTTCTTCACCTGAGCTCGTCAAATGCTTCTTACGACCATGGTCTACTACAAATGATACACAATTTTAGAAAACAGTTTTCTTAGTTCTGTTCTCCCAAGGTACAGCTAGTACAAAGTTTTTTCACCGACATTAAGTATTGTTGCACTAGCAATGAATTATTTTCCAATATTGACGATCAAATGATTCTTCATTTGATGCCTCACCACTTTGTCAGATAATTTCTGTGAGACAAAGGAGAAGACAATTCAGAGTAGCTTCATGTTAATTCAGAATTTGTGTCCTCTTCAAAAGGTCATCTGAGTATATGCAAATATATTTCCTCAGTATACCATTGGACAGATGTGACATCATGTTGATGTGTTATTACAAAACTGCAGATGGGCTTTCACTTCTTTTCTTTCCTCCACCTCCTACTCATCATCAACTCTGAAGGATATTAGATTAAGTTCAGCTTGGACATGTGGATATGAAACCCTACTACATTCAAACAAGCTGTACATGGATGGAAAATGGTTGATTTGGCCCATGGCTGTTCTGGCTTATCACATGCTTTTATAATAACTATTACCACCATTAACCTAGTATTCTAATTTTATATTATTCTATTTTCATTGCAAGTTTACGATTTCTTTTGCTCTGCAACCAAGGTCACATATCTTCTTCTTATTTTCTTTTTTTGGCAGACTGCACTGTGTTCAGAAGAGGCTGACACTCTTTCATATGTTTGGGGTTTTTCCCCCCTCTAAGCAATCACCAACCTTGAAGCTCTACATGCATTTCCTATGATTCGCTTTAGTTTGTCTACACAGTTGTTACAAGACAGTAAGCATCCTTTAAATGGAGTTATTCTCATCATTAACTTTTTTACTACCTTTATATAAACCAGTAGTAACTGCTACAGATTTAAGAAAAGTACTTTTGCTTCTTTGCCTGGAAGAAGATCCATATGTATTTTGGGAGGTGTGAGGTAAATGCTACCTTACCTGCCCTATCATCTCTTGATTCTACCCTGCCAGGGACTGATTATTTCATCCTTATAAAAGAAAACGCCGTGGGAGTTTGCGTCACTTGAGCACAGCAGGAAGAGACCTATAAAGACATAACGGCAGAAAAGAATATTTGTCCTTTGCATTATCAATCCTACTGTGTGACAAAGGTTGGTAGATCCTTCTACCTCAGGGATTAGAAGAAGGCATAGGGAAAGATGACCATTTGCTCCTTTTCCCCATAGTTATCCTTTCACTCTGTAGGTCTCCCATGTACTGAGATTTTTACTATTCAAAGTTGCTTCTGTCTAAATATTTATACACTTTTCCTTTTCACAAAATCTTCTTTATCCACATTTGGAAAAGCATACATGAAAGGAATAAGCTCGGAAAATACAAAGAAAGAGTTCCACTCAGCAAACTTCTTTTTCTTACCAAAATTAACTTCCCTTAAGAAAATGTATTGTTCTTTATATCTAAGGTAAATGCACACTTCTTATCAGGACTGTAATAAATGCACTAAAGAAGCTGATAAGGAGTGTTTTAAACTTTGGAAACAGGAAATATTGCAGCAATATTAAACAATTTTCAAAAATAGCATAATGTAACTTTAGGAAAAAGGAAATTACAAAAATGGGACAGAACTCTCAAAATCCATTGGAAATATTTGAAAAAAAATTGGCCAAAAGACTGAAAAATTGGAAACAGATTTTCCCAGTAACTTCTGGAAATGCTGCTTTTGATCAATTCAGAATAAAAGAAAACTCCAAGCAGAATGGAATGTCACCCAGAAGAGAAATAACCAGTTCCATTACCTACAAAAAAAAAAAAAAGCAGTGAAATCTTTTGGAAATCTCACAGCACTTAAAATGGCTCTCCTATGAAGACCAGATTCTCTGGTACACATCCTTCTTTGAAGTTGACAGAACAATGCTGATGTTCAAATGTGGAGAATTTAACCCCAAATATATTTGCATTAGAGTCATGTTATGAATATGAAAGCAATATTTTGACTACAAGCTTCTTTTAATTGAGAAAGTTCTACATTTATGCCACAGAAGAGAGTCTCTAGAAGGCTACATACCCTGATTAAAGGCCACAGAGAAAGGTAACCCATTCTTCCTCTGCTAGAGGTGAAACGTCCTACCAATGCCACAATATAATTTGCATCACTATCATTACCTCTTGTAACCAGGTTCTGTAATCTTGAGACATAATTAATGTAGATGGAGTTGCATACACATAAAACAGGAATAGCTCTTTTCAAGATGTCTTTGATCCTACTCATAATTAAACACATCCCCCCCCCCCCAAATATAGAACAGGCTTTCAGAAACATTTGCATAAAGGTCTCTAACTCTGCTGTACATTTCCCCCGCAGCTTCCAGAGGACCAATGATCTCATTTTTCATGTTTTGAAATCAATGATGTTTGTGACCACGTTGCGCTGAAATTTTGGGCATTGCTTCACAAAGCCACTTAGAATAGTAAAATAGGATTAAGTATCCTTTTTAGGTCACTGTGGTGATTTTTAACCCATTTCAGCATGTCATACACATCTGTGGTAGCTCTTAATCTATCTTTTGCATGCTCTTTTTACAGTTTTCTGTAATTGTTCCATTCTGACTCCACTGCTGTCTGCTTTCACCCTTTCTGTTTCCTCAGCTGTGGCAGCAATGACTGCTGATCATGTCTGATATGTACAGTATAGTGGCTGAAACATGTCTCAAGTCATTGCTATGGAAGCCTTTACAAGTACCTGGAATTATTTTGTTTTACTTGAAGAGCATAAGCTTTTATTGCATTTTGATATTCCTGATGTCATGAAGCTCTTTTCTATGCTATAGAACGGACAGAAGCTACTCAGATACATGTACTTCACACACAAATTAATATGCATACAGTTGTGCATACACATGTTCTTAAGAGAAAATAACCAGGTGATGTTCCCAGAGTGACCTGGAGATTCACAAACGTACGGAGTGAATTGGATGTGACAAGACAGGCAGCCTCTTGAGAGCTACTTTGCCCATGCATTGGTAGGTTAGGGCAAATGATCTATGAGTCCACCTGAGATGGCCTCCCTGGAAATGCAAGTCTGGGATTACAGAAAAAAAGATGCTCATTAATACCAAGAATAACCACAGAATTTCTGCCTGCCAGAGTATCCTGGCATTAATAACATCCCCCCACAGGCAGAAAGAGCAGTTTGTCATTGTTTCATTTTTTTTTTGTGGATGAAATGTGGTCCTTTGCAGAGATCCTACAACTGTATCTGCATATCACTTATATCATAGAATCATGGAATGGCTTGGGTTGGAAGGGACCTTAAAGTTCATCTAATTCCAACCTCCCTGCCACAGGCAGGGACACCTTCCACTAGATCAGGTTGCTCAAAGCCCCATCCAACCTGGCCTTAAACACTTCCAGGGAAGGACCATCCACAACTTCTCTGGACAACCTCTTCCAGTGTCTCATCACCCTCACAGTAAAGAATTTCTTTCTCATATCTAATCTCAATCTACCCTCTTTCAGTTTAAAACCGTTACCACCCCTCGTCCTAACACTAAGTGTCCTATTAAAAAGTCACTATACCTAGCACTAATCCTCAAATCTGGGCTTACATGGATTTAAACAATGTGGCAGCCTTTTGCTACAACTCTGTTTGGGAAGAATGTCCCTCTGTTGTGGAACAATATTTTTTCCCATAGGCATTTCCATTAACTTTTATTATAGACGTTACCGAAGACAGCACATAAAAAAGCCTATGCTACAGCTGTCACATCAGCCTTATTCCTGGCCTGTGATTTATCAGGAGGGTCTTTGCATTATCAGGTACAACACTTTTGTTCATTGTCTTAGTGCTCCCTACTTGCAAAGTGCATAGACTCCTTTGTGCCAGACTAAACGGTCCTTCTTTGATAACTTGAGTAAGCATAAAACCACCAGAAGCACACTAGCACTTGACAGATGCATGGGACAAACTGCTGGGTCCCACACTGTGTATTTATCCAGCTCGCTGGAAGGAAGTTTTCCTTGGCAAATGTAAAAGGACTGATCATTGCTCTTGTAGAGTGGGGATGGTTTCTTATTGTGCCACATCATTTTGTCATTTCTGACACTGATATCTGTGGCAAGAAATGCCACCGAGACAAGAACAGTTACACTAGAGCCAGTTGTTGCTGTTACTTAATTAGATTTTCATTCTGCCTGTTAAATTCCAGTAATATTTCCTGTTTGTTTTCATTAAATTAGATATTTTCGTCTGTACAGTCTCCACTAAATTACATTGAAATGCAATGTTTATGTACCCACAGAGGAGGACCAGAACACATTACCTGCTCTAAAGCAGTGCAGTAAGATGGCAGCAAGACTGATGAAACAGACTGGACCCCCCCTTTCCCACATGTCTATAGCCCTACAGAAACCACAGTGATGTCCCATGTATAACAGGTCAATACAGCTGCAGCCCTCAATAGTCCTTGCACTCCAGAAGAAACTAAGATCAATGAGCCACCAATTTATTCCTTTCTCATCCTACAGCCTGGCCATAAACTGCAGCCTTCTATTAGCAAAATTGTTTTATTCTGGCTTTGATGCAAGTTTTAGGGTTTCACCTGTTTTACCATTATAACAGAGCTTTGAGAATTCCTATTGTATGGTAGATGTTGACTAATAAATTGTCTGAAATACCAAAGACCTAAATCCATATTTAAAACCTACAGCAAATTAGATTCAGGGAATAACATGCAAATAATGTCATGTAGGTTTCTAGTGGTATCATAAAACAACCCTTGTTTTATTCAAACAAATACATTTTCTGGATACTTTGATTAATGTAAGTGATTTCAAGCTATGTGGCTTTAATTTTAAACAGAAAAAAAAACATAACCAACAATGACAAATTAAGGATAGATATTAAACCTGCATGAAAGAAAGAGAGAGAAAGTCCTTTGATTTCTTAGGATTATTCATCTTTAAAGTACCTTATGCTCAAAATCTTTTGAAAGCCTGGAAAATTTACTGGGCATTTTGTCCCTATTTTTACCTTGTCAGGAGGTAGATCCTGATTATTGTCATGCCCTGAGTCTGAGTCAATTAAAGTATCTAGAGTAAAGTCATTAGAAGCAGAGGAGTTACAAGCCAAAAACCTTCAAAATATCAGCATCCAGGAGGGACGTGCAGACAGGGCAATTTTATTATGACAGTTTTGTGACTAAGAACAAGACTGAAGAAGTTTTCTGTGAGAAAATGGTTGGGGACAACCTCAGTTTACCTTTGAATTCTGTAAAATTCTCTGAGAGTTTTGGTTGAGTAAGGGTTAAAGATTACACCAGCAATTTCTAATCTCGGTAAAAGAAATGCAACAGAATTCATAGCAGCTTTAAACCAAGGAGTGCACTTACATCTGTGTATATTTGTTTGCATAATGACAAATGGTTTTCCCTGTAGTCAGTGTCAGAAAAAAACCTAGTGTTTGGTTTTACATAACGCCTGTGGAGTCCAACTATTCTCAAATTCTTTTTCAGATTGTAAATCATGATACCTGCTAAGAGAGAGATTTTCAAATACAACATCTTCTAACCCATGCCTTTAAACCCAACTCTTTCTTGAGAAACTATCAGTTTTGACTGTATGAAAAATTAACATAAGAGACAATTAAAGTGACAAGAATCGGGTTCTTTTTTATTTATTTATTTTTAGCAATGGGTACATCTGTTTTAAGCATTCCCCATTTTGAAATATGGAGTACTTCTGGTCCATGGGTTTACAATACATTTTTATTATTATTAAATAACCCATTGTTGTCTGCACAGTCTATTGCCATAATAAGTTTTAGTTATTTCCTGGCTTAGCTTTGTTTTCCTGTGTTTCTGCCACTCTTTCCTCCTTGGCTTCATCTTCCAAGTAGGTGACAGATGGATTTTCACCAAGGCAAGACAAGAAGCAGTCATCAGAGACAGCTTGTCATAAGCAAACCGCAAGAAACTCTCCTGCTGTAGGACTGAGGGATTCTCAGCTGTTGTGACAGAAGAACCTTCTTGGATCACATGAAAGTGCTCTGAGGATGGATCATGACTCTCCACTGCCTGATGTCTTGCACTATTATTAAAAAATGTCGACAGTGAGGGCAAATGTGATGCAAAGTGCCACCAGCTCTGGATCCCCCCTCTCAAGACCGGGGGGGACCATGGCCACGTCAAAAATATTGCTAAGCACCATAACAAATTGCTTTGCATAGATACATACTGCACACCTGTAATGAAGTGACATACGGGAAGTTGCAGTAGCCCTTGCATACGCCAAAGTCCTTCTCACAGCATCTCAGATGGATGGTAGCTTCTGTTTTCCTGAGCAAAAGTGCTGGCTAGGTTACAAGAAGTGATAATAGAAGGGTTTGCTTTTACTTCATGATTTTATGCTGGAATTGTATCATTTTGGGCAGTATTTCTTCCCTAGATGTCACTAGTTTAATTTTATTAAGAGAATAGCACCTATTCCACTGAAATCTGCTGAGATAAAGCAATTATGTAATGCAGAAGTTCTGCAAACATGATCCATATATTGCTGATCCATAATTTGTGCTCTACATGTTTGAATTTGTTTTAGCACTCTGAGAGCCAGCTTATTTTATTTAGCTTCTGGTTAACACATTTAACAGAGATAACTGAAAGCTAAAAGTGCATGCGTTTCAACTTCTTTCAAGTTTCATGAACATAAAAATAGGAAGATGTCCAAAGAGGTGCATACATCACTTTTATGGCACAACTGTGCTGTTTTCAAAGCAAATTGGGTGTCTAGTAAAATGTGCAAGTGATGACATAGAATTAGACTGCTGTAAATGCTTCACAAATGTCATGGGTCACAAGGAATAAAGCTGTCCACTTTTTTTTGCCTTGCTTAGCTGAACACAGGCTGCTCATATTGAGGTTTTTACCCTGTGAAGTGGCTTATTTCCAAGCATTTCACCTGTGAGCCAAATCCAGGCAGAGGAAGGAGGTCCAAGAGCCAAAGGTGTGACACACACCTCCCCCTTCCCAAAGGAGTTGATCAAGCGCACAAGTACTTTGCACTGGGAAAGGGTGCTGTGAGTTGGGCTTGGATGCACAAAAGTCTGACAGCCCAAAGCCTGTCTAAGCGTGCTGAGGGCTGGTCAGCAAGGTACATGTAGGCAACTAGAAATAGATACCAGCTAAAAGCTGAGTCAGAATAAGTGTCTGAGACAAAATAGCTGCAGAAATGGAGCTTCTGGGCAATATTTCAAAGCAAAGCACCAGTTTTCATCAGTATAGGATGTCATACAGGAGTCATAGAGGAAGTACTGGGAGCTCTGTGGACTCCAAAATTCTGCTGATTTCTGCTGAAAACCTGCCACACCTGCAAATAAAATACTCAAGCTGAAGACATGCTGTGACTGCCATCTCCTATGAAATAAACAGTGCTTTACACTTCCAGTTTAAGAGAGATCTTGATAGATGTTATTACCAGAGTACTGAAATAATAATAGTGCAAAACCTAGGGAGAATTCAGAATCACTATTGATGTTTCCAGATACTTTTTTTTTTTTCTAAATTCACCTGAATGATTCCTGAAATCCTAGTTAAAGATCTGCAGATTTCCATAGCTATCCCAAACACAGTCCTATAGCACTGACGAGCAATGAGATATTTGGACTGAACTTTTCATAAATATTGCATGAAATTTTGCGTCTTTACATTCCACCAACAGAGGAAAGCACCTTTTAAAGCAATATATTGTTCATGAACCACAACTACATTTAATAGTTTTCCACAGTATTGCTTTTGGTTCATTAACATTCATACTGTTGTCTGCCACATCATTTGTTTCAGTGTTTGCTTTGAATTTGCCTTGCTGAAATAGTTTCACACTGTGCTTGCACTGGCTCATCTGCTGTTTCTATCTGGCTAATGTTTTTACTGTATGTGTATATGTTATATATTTATGTAGACTGTGTGCTGACTTATGCACATCCATAAATACCGTTATGTTTTGGGGCAAAATCAGACAGCCCAAATTCAGTCTTGTGAGTGGTCTTTCCTAAGAATAATGGAGTCAGGTATTCTTTTGTTGCAAGCACCGCTTATGGATAATTAAAATGTGAAAAACTTTCTTCTCCCCAAATAGTTTCTTTGCTTAGTTCTAAACCTTCTGTGCAGGGCTTGACTCAAAGCTAAAATGAAATTGATCCTCCACCCTTGTGCCTGCCAGAGAAGTCCTGGAGTTCCAGTCCCTTGAGACACAAAGGTCTGATTTGCAAGAAATTTTTTTGGAGTCTTACACGAAGCAGAGGGCTTGATCTTGTTTAGCCCAAATGAAATGGAGTTATCAGGCTCTACAGTTTCAGTCAGGAGGTGCTATTTTGCAATCTCCAACAATGCCATAGACAATAACTTATGCTGTATACACATGGAATATACGACAATTCTCTAGCAAAGACCTTTTACCTTGCACAGTTTAGAGGTATCAGGATATTCTTACAGCCTGCAGCTATACTCTTTCTTGCTGTTCATGGATCAAAGTGTCTCAAGAAAGGAAGAGGTAATGCTTTCCTAACTCCTACAAATATTCAGATGCTGCCATTCATTTACAGCTGCTTTGTTTTGCTTTGCAGGAAAAAAATGGAACAGAAAAAGGTGCAGGTGACAAGCATTCTCCATGTACATGGAAATCCCTCAGTAGCACTGACACAGCATATTGGCTTCTTCATCACCCTTTGACTAGCTTTTTGTGCAGTCAATGACAAGAGGCATATGAACAACAAAAAGATACAAATGTCAGATTCTATCCCTTTAGCTCAGATTCTTAAAAAACGTGCAACCCCAAAAAGCAATTTATAACTGATATTTCAAGTCACGATAAGATTTTTTATATCAACTGTGGAAAGCAAGCATCAAAACTTTTAGATATTCAGCCTCGATAAACCAAGTATATTTAAAATTAAAAAAAAAAAGTAGTCTGCCAGTCTACATCCCACTGTTCTGAACTGGTTCATAGTAAAAGCATTGGATGAGAGTCTAAGTGTCCAGAAGGACATTTAAGATAGATATCACAGTATCAGTAACAAAATTGGTCAAAAGTTAGTTTAGACTAAGGGAAGAACTAAGGTTAAGAGTCTTTGTGTGAATCAGATGTTTTCAAATAAACTGAGCTCTGTCCCAGATTACTTTCAGAATAATAATTTCTGGACTCTTGGTACTTATCTCTGAGAATCTGTGGAGGGTGGGTGAGGTACCAAAAGACAGAAAAAAGGTAAACATAGTGGATATATTTACAGAAGAGAAAAGTGAAGATTAAGGAAAAGAAAAAAGGAAATTATAGACTAGTCAGATAAACTGCAATTCTTGAAAACATCTAAGAACAAATAATTCAAAATATTTGTAGACTGCTGCAATGGGTTGACCTTGCCCATCAGCCAGATGCCCACCCAGCCACTCTCTCCCTCCCCCTCTTCAACAGGGCGGCGGGAGAAAATAAGATGGTAAGTCTCAGGAGTCAAGATCAAGACAAGGAGGTCACTTACCAGTTACCATCATGGAAAACTGACTCAACTTGGGAAAAAAAATAATTTAATTTATTGCCAATTAAAATAGAGTAGGACAGTGAGAAACAAAGACAAAATGAACACAACACCTTCTCCCTGACTCCATCCCATGCTCAGCTTCACCCCTTCATTCCTGACCGGGGTCTCTCCCGGGGGCCGCAGGGGCATCTCTGCCGGGCGCCCGGAGCCCCCCTCCCCTCCTCCTGCTCTGCCCTCGGGCTCGCAGGGCTGTTTCTCACCCCGTTCCCCTCAGCCCTGGCTGCCGGGCAGCGTTTTGCCCTTTCTGACACAGGCTTTCCCTGAGGCGCCCGCCCGGGGCTGAGGGGCTCAGCTGTGCCCTGCGCTGGGGCCGCTGGAGCCGGCTGGAACCGGCTGTGTCCGGCGCGGGGCAGCCCCGGCCGCTCCTCACAGGGGCCGCCCCGGCAGCCTCCTACCACCAACACCTGGGCACCTGCACCCAACAGAGAGGCATGAGATGAGTCCTGAAACTGCTGAAAAATAAGAAGGGAACAGGTGATAGCCAACATGGATTTGTCAAGAACATATCATGTCAAACAAGTCTCATTTTGTTATACAATAGGTAATGAGGTTTGTAAATAAAGGAGAAGCAGTAGGTGTCACATCTTGATATCATTTAGGCTTTTGACATAGTCTTATGTGACATCCCCAGAGCCAAGCTAGGAAAATATGGGAGACTTAATAGGTAAAGCCTAGTTGAACAGCTGTAAGAGAACCTTAATTGCTAGGAAATTGTCAAAATGCAAAGCAGGGTACAGAAGGGGTCTGCCCTTGTTCTGGTTCTATGAAACATTTTTATTTCATGGCCGGGATGAGTGAACAGAGAGCTTGCCCGTTTCACTTACAGATGACACAAAGCTAGTAGGAACAGTGAGCATAGCAGAGACCAGGATTATAATTCTAAATAATTCTGATAAACTAGAGAAACGGTCTGAAAAAGAAAAAGATGAAACTAAATGGGGGAACCACCACAGAAATACAAGGTGGGGAAGTGCTAGATGGGAACTGTTCCTTCCGATAAGAATTCAGAGGCTGCAGATCACCACACAAGTCAAAAAGTCCTTGCAAAACAAGAACTTTTCTTGCAACCAAAGTGGGGGTTGGGATTGTTTTCTAGTATGCGATATTTAGCTAACGCGGTAGTCCTTTCATTCAGTTCAGCCGGTAAACTGTGTCCTCTTTGGAGACTACACATCAAAAAAGAGGCAGATCTATCAAAAACAATCCAGAAGACTGAAGCAGCAATGATCTAGAAAACATTATCCAGGAAAAACTGAAAGAATTGACACTGTTAGGCTAAAGAAAACTAAGTGGAGGCTGACGGGAGTGAAGAGACAAGCAGAAAGGGAGACATCAGAACAGACTTCAGCTGTGCAAAAGCCAAAAGCAAAGAGGAAAGGTATCAATTGCTTTTCGTGTTCATTGCTGGCATAAGAAAAATGGAGCTTGAACAGCGACAAGAAAGATGTTGATGAGCCACTAGGAGAACCAGCAGGACAAAGAAAGCCCTGGAACAGCATGCCCGTGAGAGTTGAGGAACCTCTATCGGAGGAGCAACTTACACAATCAACTACTATGAAAGACGCATTTATGGCTGATTTCGCTCTAAAGGAAGGGAATGGACTACATATGACCTTCTGAGTCCTACCATTTTTTGTTATTCTTTCATTAAACATCAGGTAGTAGTAATACAAATCTCTACATTTTCTTCTTCTCTTCTTCCCCCAGACAAGAAAAAAACATGAGAGATTCTTTTCTACTGATGAATATTCAGTTCCTTTTATCCAATGTTCACACTACCAACCTGTGAAATAAGGTGAGATTAAACAAGAGTTTTCTGAGATGAGGCAGAAGAATTCTGAATTAAAGAGAGTCAGGTATGGATAAAGTAGAAAACATATGAACAGTAGAAAGCATGGCAGCATAGGAGACTCTTGATCTTTCCTTTTGGTCTAGTTTCAAGACCACTTCTTTTCCTTCAGCTAGATTTTTCTAAGACCTTGGTTTACCTACACATATAAAATAAGACAATCCAAATCTTCTACACCAATTTCTGTAATTAAATTCTCCCACTGTATGAAAGGAAGGAAACAGATGATATTGATAGCAGTTTACTTAATCTAGGCCAGTTTTCCACTTAGTTGGAAGAAGGCAGCAAATCCTGACAAAATTCTCCTCTGAACCCTTAGGGTAATGAGGACTTTCCTCTGCACAGCACAAGAAATATGAAGGGGCATGAAGAAAAATTATTTGGAATCTCTAATTAAACAACAGAGCCTAAGAGATAACTTTGTGTCATCTGGAAATGTTCTCAGGAAGTGACATTGTCTCAAATGAAAGTCCAGATGTCGATTAATTGCAATTCAAGCAACTTTGAAACTAAACAGAAAGTGACATGAAGGTGTGAAGTTTCTGCAAAATGTCCCTGTAGGATTACAAGGGCAAAACATTTTGAATGAAGATAAGTAGGACAAGACATTTGCCACATCACATGTTTTCCCATTTAGGAACTGACAGGAAAAAACACAAGCAGTTGCCTTGAGCACTACTTTATATTCAGGGTGTGAAGTTAAGTAAGGAAAAGGAAGTGTGAAGAAAGACATGGTTTAATGTTGGAAATTATCAGGGATATCTGAAGTGAGCCAATTCATCAGATAGGAAACTAAGAACACTGGGGTAAAGGGCTGAGTATCAAACTATATTTTATCTTTTTTTTAAAAAAGAACATTAAGGTAAAAGCTTTAAAGTTCCTTTTATGTTCAACATAATCTAAAGATTAGAGATATCTGATACTTTCTATGAAAACTCATGCTCAGAAACTATGTTTGAGCAAACGAATTGCCATGTTTAATTATATCACTGTTGCACCTAATTTGGTACCTTTTCTTCAAAACATACTAGTACCTCAAAATGTGTCACAGCAACATATGAGAAGTACCGCATAAGATTACTCTGCCCTTAGGGAACATGTCTTGCCAGCCCCTGTTATTTAGTAGCTGGTTTATGTCCTCCATCATGAGGGTTTATATCCCACATAAATTTTCTCTCCAGCCTAATATAACTGTTCTCCTTATTCACAGAAATGTTTATTTCTGATACTGTATCTTGTGGTAATGACTTAGGTATGCCAGTTAGTCATTGTACTAAAGGGAAATTCATTTTATTGGTTTTAAATTTGTTTCCTTCCAAATTCATTGAATCTCCTTTTGTTCCTCTCTGATACAGTGACACAGTGTGTGTTAACATTAGTCATTATTTTATGTATCACTATCAGTGTTCTCTCTTATTACTAGTCTTTAAAGTCATTTCACAAGATTATTTTCTATGCTTCCCATGTGAAAACAAAGCATTCTGGATTCCAGTTGTTAAAAGACATGCTTTTAATTTGTACCCATGTTTTACCACATATGAGCATATGCTTCCAAAACAACAGAGCCTGTGTTCCCCAAGCGAATTGGGATGCCTGGTTCTCCTGTAGTTAAAAAAAATTACAGATTTCATGTGTTACTTTTTGTGTACCTAAAATTGAAGTACAAGTTTAAAGAACAAGTTGTAAATGTCTATATTTCATTCAATTAAACTGCCCTTGAAAAGGCATTGTTTTCATGACATACATTTTTATTAGATCTTTCCATAGTTTGTTTACTAACTTTACTGGATTATATAGACTTAGAGAATGAAGGTGGAAATATGTGTGCTCAATTTACCCAGGTGCTGGCACTATTGGTAGCATTCATGACAGATTAACAGTGCAACTGAAGTTGCAAGAATAAACAAAGCCTGTTCAAAAAGGAACACAGAGAAAGGGAAATGAAGTCAGACAGGAGATGTTTGGGATGAGTGTTGTAAAACTAAGAGGCACCTGGAAAGAGCTGTCTTCAAAAAAAAAGTGCTAGAAAGGTGTAGGAACTGACAATAGAGCTATCCAGACAGGGTAATCCAGGGAGAACAACTTCAGTGGAGGTATATTGTCACAGAGTCTAAACAATGGCAGCGAGACCACAGGGAAAACACATTAAAAAAATTGCAAGTTCTTATGAACCTCAAGGCTCCCTAGAGATAGTCATTAACCCTGGGACTTCATGCATGTGTGATGTATCTCAATGGAAAAATATGAGAGATCTTCTTATGGGATTTTCCCAATCATCATGCCCCAAGTCACACTAATAGGAGCAGAGCTGGACTGACACTCAAGAGTGATGACTAGCAGCCTCTGCCTTCTCCTTTTAGAAGTGGCAATAAAGCTAAAGGTCAAGTCTTGTATTTTGTTAGCAGCCTAGTGGATAAAAACATTGGATGTGCCTCATTTTGTTGTATTCACAGTACCAAACATGTAAAATATGCAGGGATGGATGACTCCTAGATTAATTTATTGTTAAATGTTTTTCATTCTTATATTGCTTTCAGAAAATAGTAGTAAAATAGCCCATGCAGTTATCTGACCAATTAGTGCTTAAATATACAGTAAACAGTCACTTTGCCCTGACCCTTCACTATAAAATCTGTCTGATTTAGAAAACACTTGGGATTGTCCGGCTGTTTGGTGTCATCTCCCTTGTATGCTGATGTTACAGTAGGCCAAACTACTCCCTTGAGACAATATTCAGCTGTTTCTAGTATTGTTACTTCAGACAAAAATGTATCATGAGGACCTTATTCTAGCTTGCACCATGTCCTACTGTGCTCTGGAAGAGCAAAGGAGCCTGAGACTGGACCTTAACTCTATTCACATCAATTACATGGTCCTGTTACAAAATTTTATTAACATCAATAGGCCACACTGTCAATGGAAATCAGGCCCAGTAATGTAAGCCCTACATTTTACTTAGCCCATGATTTCAAATTCAAAAAACAATCCAATGTTCTCTGTAAAAACTGAATCAAAATGAAATTATTGTTTAAAGGAGTGAAGCAGCTTTGCATGCAAAGGCAATTGAATATGTGGAAATCAAGTTTACTTGATCAAATGGCAAGCAGAACAAAATCAAATTGTTCACTCTACTAAAACATTCTTTTAATAACAACAGAACAAATCCAAGCCTTCCAAACTTCCCATGGGTTTTATTAAAGTAACATATTCAGCAGCTAGCTTCCCAGACCCAGGAAGGAGCTAAATACATCTCTTCCCCTGCCTTACTTTTCAGTTCTGACAGATTGCTAATTGAAACAAGAGAAGTGTCTAAAAGGGGACTGGAATTATCAAGATTTTTGTGATTTGATTATGGACACTTTCACCTCTGGCTGACAGATTATTTCCTGTGAAGGTCAAGGAGACTGAGGCCTCAATTCACCAATTCACCACGTTTGGCATAAGAATAAGCACATGATTATGTTCTATGGCTTCATTAATAAGCAGTTGCTAAAATTCTTCCCTAAACTGAAGCTAGAAGGTCTTAATTCTTTCACAGCTTGGATAAAATATATTGTGCGTCTCACTGTGTTTCCTATTGCACGCAGACCTGCAACTGAAATTGACCATCAAAATGGATAAGCCATGGCACTGTTATCATATTGGGCAATGATTAGATTACCCAGAACAGTTTGCTAGACCTTTAACACCAACTTACAGTTCAGCACTGACAGAAGAAGAGATGATATCAGACATTCAAAAATACGTAAACAAAAAGAAGTGTGGATTGAAAATGACACCTCGTTCAGACTCCAAGAAAAAATAGTCCCTACCACTTCAGTTAAATTTAGGGGGAGGTTATGAGCTGAGAACTGATTAGATAATCTAGTTCTCATTGATTTGTGCTAGTTACAATTTACATTTATAGAATACCTTCAAAATACATAATCTTACCCTCTGTCTCACATAAACACTTAAGAAATCAGTGAGGGCTGGTCTTAATATCTTTTGTAGTATTTTATATACCAAAAAAAAAAGAAAGTAAACCCAACACTATCAATTATGATAAATGGATCTCATACAACAATAAAATACATATTTCTCCTTAGAATAAACCTCACTCTAGGTAACTGAGAGCTAAGAGGGAACTGAAGTTTTAAACTAAGAATGAACCAGTTATTTTGTGTAATTCAAGAAAGGCCATCTCTCTTGCTAAGTTTTCAAATTTTTCACAGTTCTCATTTTGCCATGCTTAAGACATATTGTACATTATCACTTCATCTATCATACATTACTACAGATAAATTTGCACATGACTTCTAAAGAATAAAGCCTCTGTGCTGCCAACAGTCTTCGAAAACTAATCCAGAAGCAGAAAAAACTCAAGGAAATCAGTGAAAAGGACAGGGACAAAGAGGAAAGAAGAAGAAATGAGAAGAAAGGGTGCTTCAAGCAGTCTGCTCCTCCTTAATGAGATTAATCCATATGTTTATTTCTGATTTGTCATGTTTTCTGTTGTTAATAGATTGTGTGGGGGTTTTGCTGTTGTGGGGTTTTTTTAATCACTCTACAAAATCCATCTATTATTTCTTTTTCTATTGAACTGCAGAAAATAACACCATGTTATTCCACAGCCAAAGTGATTAGAGTCTCCCAGGGTTGTGTGACTGGCTGAACACCACTGAATACCAGAAGTTGCAGGCTGCTCCATTGTCTTTTTTATGCAGCAAGCCATTGGTGTCAGAATATCTGACTGGACATGGCCACTGAGAACTAAAGTTTTCCTGAACTCAGGCCGTACTTTTATAGTCTTTGAAGGGGAAGGGAGAGGGGAGCAGAAGAGATCTGTCCCAAGAGCTTTTACTCTTTTCAAATAAAGTTCAAAATTGAGATCAACTTGATAAGGAGTGCAAGTGCTACTTATATACTTAACTGAGTGCTGCAAGCTGAAAACACACACAAAATGCTATTCACACTGTTTTGGGCAGATATATGAGCTCTAGCAATTTCCAAAAGCTATGACCCCATACTTTATAAGAAAAACAGATACCAGACTTCTTTTCTGGACCACAGGAATATTTTTTGCATTTAAGCCAAATGACCATTTGGGGGTCATACACATTCATAATTAAGTGGGAATCATTTTATGTTAAAGTTTGCTTGTTTAGCAAGAGTAATGTTTCTGCATAAAGCAGTCTTCCATGCAATAGATATTACTACAACTTCACTGTTCCCAGTTCAAGGAAGCAGCTTGGAGGAAATAAAAAGGTAAAAAGGTGATTATTTCTCTGGCAGTGCTAAGATAAGTTGGAATAATGAATGCAAAAAAAAAAAGAGTAACTTGAGCAAAAAGTGTTTCAGATTTTCAAAAGAGTGTGTAAGTTATTGATGTGATCAGAACAATAGCTGCTAATGGATGAAGATGTTTCAGAGTTCTTATGCACCTGCTTATTCTTCTGTTAATTAAAATCTGTGATTGCCAGAGTAATTTTTGCATTGCATATATATACAGCTTCAGAAGCAAGTGACACATTTTGCAAAGAAAAATGCAAACCGAAAACATTTCCAGTAAAATCATAGAAACATAACTTATTTTAGAGTTTCTAGGTGAACAGAGCACGTATAAGTATGCCACAAGAACTAGGATCAAAGTTTCCGAGCTTTATCCAAGTGAGTAATATGCAATGGCAAACAGCCTAGGCCTATGATTGTGTACTGATTCTGAATGGATGAGACTTTTGTATTGAATACAAGTTGGAAAAATAAACTAAAATCCATACTAGTTCAGGCTTTGGCCTCTCCACTGGGGCCTCCACCAAAAGGAACCATCAATGCCAGGGTGGACAAGGAGCAGAATTCCATGTGAAGGGAAAACTACTTTAGAGTTTGGTCTAAAAACACCGTAAAGTTTTAGAGAGGCTTTCGGTTGAATTCAGAGGATTCTGCAGACAATTTCTCTTGTGCTTCTTCAGGAGAATAGCAGCTACAGGATTTGTTTTGAAGAGGATGTATGCGAGTTATTTGCACCAGCTACAGGGAAGCTGGAAGTAAACAAATGTAGTTAATTGTAATCTTTTCAAGGATGTGAGCAGCGTATACAAAAACAGGGCTGAGGGATAAAGGAAACCCCTCTTTAGACACTCAAGCAAAATCCAAAGCCTTTCTGATCAGATTATGTCTATTTGGTAGACACGACCAAAAGCTCATGTCCACCAAGAACAGTACAGTCAGTGGTATCTAATAGCTTTAATTTTTAGTTTGTAATATGAATAATAGAAGATCACCATATCCAAGATGCTGGCAAGATCTGAGACTTACTGCAATGTATTGTAGACAACAACTTTTTACATGACTCTACTGGAAGGGAACTCTTAGATTTCTTAGACCCCTTAGAATCAGGCCCATGTTCCTGAATGCAACTTTGTCCACTAATCCCTTTCATAAACTGAAGATTAAAGTGCTTTGCATACATTCATTAATTAAGCCCCACAGTTACAGCTGTCAGATAATATCACTGAATAATTTATTTGACAAATTTCACTTTTTATGATGAATTATTCAATGTTCTTAATTCTTATTATTTTCTCCACAATTTATACAGCTGGGCAAGCAATTTGTGAAGCACAGTCATTCAACAGCCTACTAGGTATGTTCTGAAAAGATTAAAAAGACAAATAAAATACAAGTGCAACTGACATCTTCCTAACTATTTATGTTTTCCCAGCTTTAGTCATTGGTGGAGGCTATCTTATATTTAAATAGTGGGAAACTTGGAAGATTTGTAGACATCTATGATATGGGTAAAATTTGAAGATTTGCATCACAAGGACAAGATCAGGGGCTGGGAGTAGTGACTGGGGTGAAATACAAAGCTTGATTTTTAAAAATTCACAGCAAGAAAGCAGAATTCAGGTATGCTTAAATCCACCTCCAGCATTTCAGCTGCATCTCAATTACTGCAGCAAATGAACATCAATAAGCAAAAAAATAAAATGCTGCTATACGAAGCTCTTCAGTAATATTCAAGACGCAACAACTGAATCTTCAAATCCAAACAAATTATTTCCTTCCCTTCTGTCTAACAAAATTAAGAAGCATTGAAAAAAACCTCCCATAATAAGTATTCATTATGCCTTGAAACTTGCTACATTTGGGTCACCAGTGGGAGCAGAGAGAAAAAGTAGGAACACCATTGAAATATATTGTGCTACTTGCCTGTCTGCAAGAACAGGTATTTGGTCCTGTTGTTCAAGGAACAGTCAGAGGATTGCAATCATTTCATATAATGCCATCCACGTAGCACTTTCATCAGTTGATTTCAAAGCAAAAATAACAGTTAATAAAAGCTAATTTAAGAGAATGTGTATGTGGCATGACCCACCCATCTCAAGCAAATTTCAAGAACTTCAGGAATGTTATTTGGTGTTCTCGGACCTGAGGGAACCCCGGAGTTCAAAAAGCTGAACCCTAATAAGCCAATATTTCAAAAATGGGATTAATTAATGAATTAATTAAAACTTCAGACTATATTCAATTTTTGTCTTGAAACTACACTAGCGGAGAGAACCTGGAGTATCCCTGTCTCCTAATGTCTTGACAGTCATAATCAACTTCAGCCTCGCTGACCTTGCAATAATTTTTCAAGCAAAGCTCTCTTTGCAGTCTAAGGGAATTGACAAAGGACACAAAAAGTCTTTTTTACAAGCTGTGTTTGCAAAGATAGCATAGAAAAAGCTAAATCTTGTCTTTGCCATATGTCCCCTGTATGTCCAGCTAAAAAGGCAAACTAGAATACAGGTCTTCCCTCAAGAAGCAACAGTTCGTCCCCTTAATGCTCTAGGATATATTTGTTAGACGTCAGGCAGTGTGTATGTACTGCCATCCTAACAGACTGCACAGGAGGACACAAAGTGACAGGAAGCCTCCCCAGGCCAAGCTCCACCCAGACCTCATCCCATCTCACCCACGTGCCAGAGGGGTAAGAGATACATAGAAACGGCTCCTCCTACCAATCCATGATCATGGTATGCTTACCTGTGGCAAGGGAGTAAGGGAGACATTAGCTAATTGAATTTGTCACAGCTGGACGAGAAAACAAAATGCACAGACACAAGTGGTTCTTGTAAAGAGCACTGCATGATATATGTCAGTCTGAGAAAGCAAGGTATGGATTAATTGCCAGGAACTGACTAAACATTTCAGAGATGAAGTCCAAGATTTACAGTGCATACTTTTATTTTTTAGGAAAGCCTAAGTAAATTGGCCTAATCAGTCAAATTAAGGAGCTCTTCCTCCCTGCTTGCTGAATCTTCTTCAATGCTAGTGAATTTTTCTAAGGAAAAATTAATAAAAATGTCTTATCATAGATCAATAGATGAAAGTGATGGACTTACAGTGGTGAATTTAAATGAGCCTGTGAGTCTGGGATCAAACATTTCCTTCTAGTCTGGGGAGCTGCTTGATTTTTTTCTGTTATCTCTAGTGATTATTTTAAAGTATACGTTTAAGTTCATTAACCTCCAAAATTATCTTTAAAGTGAAGGAGGAGGAAATGACACGTGTTGGGATATATCAGAATTTAACAGGCTGTTTTAGTGCTGTGTTTCTGAGATTGTCTTATGTCTTGCATAGGAAAAAAAATAATGGGAGGGGAGTGAGAATGATTTTGAGACAAGAAGAAATGGTTTTGGATTTATGTGCTCTCCTGGAGTTACATTCTGTTAATATGGAAAAGGGCATGATGTGTTCTAAATTTACATAAAAACAAATGTAAGAAAAAGAGGCAATATAAACATTTCACAGAAGATGCACCATCCTGCCTGCTTCAGTCACTTCAATGGAAAGCGATGCTCCAGCCTCTGACAGCAATGTTTGTGTGAGACGACACACTGCAGAGGTCTAGCCCTTTCACAAGTCCCACTTGTGAAAGCAGCTTAGTTAAACAGTTGCTCTGTCTCTTTCTTCACTTCTAACACATGATTTTTAATGAAAAAACGGTAAGAAAAGAAATTCTGTTTAGTAACAACACTTAAAATTCCTTTTGGAGACCTCCTTTGCCTCTTCTGTGTGCCCCCATAATCTTCCCCTCCACACATCAGCCACTGATATTTCCTTTGAGAGAAAGTTAACCAATTAGGTCTTGAATCCTCAAGTCTGAAAAAGAAGGCAGCTTTAGATAGCATGAGAACCTATGACTAGCATCATCTCTGATGATCTGTAGTTGCAAGATTTTGTAAGTGGCTGATTTCATTTAGGTGATTTAGTTTAGTTATGTATCCTCCACTGGGCTAAATCAGTACTGCTTTACTGACTCCACCAGCTCTTTGTCGTTTTGCATCCAGCTAAGCTCGTAGCTCTTTATTTCTTGCCATGAGCAGCAACCATTTATTCTGCAGGATTAACATAAAGAAATAAAGGGAAAGGCACCAAATATCTACTTCAGACCAGAGAAAGGCTACTCTCCACCTGACTGTTGCTGAATAGTCCAGGTCACAATCTTTTCACTTCCAGTTAGCCCGTTTCTAAGGTTTCCCTGTGCACAATTTTTTTTTTCATAGTTACTTGTTGAAGAGAATTTTTTTCATCAAACCAGAAATTAAATTAGTTGAAAGTTAACCCTTCCAGAAGTCTAGCTGATGTTTTACGAAAGTCTTCTGCAAGTAGCTGCCTGAATTAATTATACTGAATGAGACAGGCATATATTTTTGAACAAAGACATTTTTACATGCTTCGTATTTACATTATGAATATTTATTTAGTTTACTCTGGTAGAGAACCAGCTGTACATCTTGCCTTGTAGGACCATTTGAAATATTAACTCATTTAGTACACCTGGATAGTAAAATGATAAGTTGCCTTATCTAAGCCTTGCCCAATAACTCTACACCCAACAGGGTATTTCCTAATATTCTAAAATTCTGAACAGCTTTGAATAACCATCAGTCTCTGTACAGCTTTCCAAAGAAATATTTATTCTGTCCTGAACATGCAATTTGCTAGTAAATTAGCAGAGGGCTCAGGAAAGAAAACAGATCAGGTTTCACAGGTTGGTTTCTCATTTTCTAGACAGCAGAAAAGGAAGTTTTATAGCACTAGGAAAGAGAGACTCACATTTCTCCATTATTTGTTTCAAAACATGGCAATTTCAGAGTCATAATTGCAGGACGGTAGCTTCAGAAGAAAGAAAGGATCAGTCACTGGAAGAGCAAAAGGATCTGTTGTTGTTCCTATCCCAAGGGAAAACAAAACAAAACAAAAAAAAAAGAAACAAAAAGAAATGAAACAAACAAAAAAAAGAAAATAAACAAAGGATTGGTAAAACACTTGAATAGATGAAAGAAAGGAAAGAAAACCATAGTGCTAAAGTATTAATAGACATACCAGGGCAATGGTACCACTTCTGAATACAAATCATACACAAGGTTAAATGACAACAATTCCATTTAGAATTAAAATAAAATTTATTGCACTTTGCGGCACTTAATTTATTCCTTTATTCATAGACTGTGTTTTCTCTTCGCAAGCTAACAATGGAATGTAATAATCTACTCAGCGGTAACTCCTCTATTGGATAAAAATCCTGCAAAAAGTGTTGAGCTTGACTGAAAAAAATTAAAACACGTTCCCTGAATCATATTTTCACCTACTCCCTTTGGATTCAACAGCAAATATGGGCACAGCAGAAAACATTTAAAACATTTTTACCAATAGCAAAAGAAAAAAAGCAACAGCGAGAAATAACAAGAAAGCAATGAATGCTGAGGTATACTATCAGTGAATAAAACCCTACACAAACACAGGCAGAGTGCAACTAGCCATCAAGGATGCAGTTTACAATGACACAAGCTGTCCTCAAAGGGAACATGCTTAATGTATTCAGGAGCTGTGGGAATGAAAAGTAGCATGGGCGTCAGATTTTTTGAACTGGGCATTTGAAGTGTCAGCATTTCTGTCCCCCTCTTGGATTTTTCAGATGAGTTTTATTCTGTCCTGACTGGAATAAAAAGGAGATTCTAGCTGAAGAAATATGCTGAAACACTTTCATTGTAAGTGTCCCTATGCCTTGCTGATGCAGCCAGCAGAAAAATGGTGAAATGACATCTCAGCATCAGCATTACTGAGAGGTATCTAAATGGCATTTTTACAAAACCTCGTGAGGCTTACGGTTAGTTTCCCCTTCCCCCCTCCCCCACCATGTTTATATTACTTGCCTCCTACAAGGCATTTTCCAGCACTTTCACTCATATCACAAGTTTTTTAAAAAAATGCTACTAATTTCAAACTTTCTATCAGCTCCAGCCTGTTCCAGGCTTATGTACCCGGAGAAGTCAATACACTTCAAACTAGCAGAGGAGTTCACAGGTCACAAGTAGCTATAGCCCAGATTTCCTCATAGATATTATTACAATATACTGAGAAGGGATTTTTGTAGCCTAGTCTACTCCAAGGTCTGCGTTTGAAATAAAACATAGCATTTCGTTGATGTAAAGCATCATTCACAAGGCCTCACGTACTGCAAGTATTTTCAGAGAAGACTCACTTAAAGCAAAATTAACCATGCCACATCGTCACGGTTTAAAGCTGGGCTGGCTATTAAACCTGTGGCAGATGCTCTCTGTTATCCCCCCCCGCTTCCCCCAAAGGGAAAGGGAAAGGGAAAAGGGAGAGAGACTTACGGGTTGGAAAGTTAAAACAGTTTTAATAAACTATAATAATGAAAAAGAGTATAATAATAATAATAGAAATAATCAAATATATACAAATATATATACAAAACCAAGATTGAGCTCCCCTGAAGTCAGCCACGTCACCACCGGCACTGCAGGGCAGGCTCCGGGAAGGCCCAGGCTGGGCCTAGCGACGGTCGAGAGCTGGATTCAGGGATGCACGGATCGGGATCGGGGGCAGCAGGAAAACAGACGGAGTCCTCTTTGGACACCAGCCATAGCAGAAAGAGAGCGAGACCCTTGTGATCCCCCCGCTTTATACCGAGAATGACGTGTATGGGATAGAATACCTTCGTTGGTCAATTTTGGGTCACCTGTCCTGTCCGCTCCCCCCTGCAGCTGCGACCCCCCTTCGGCTCTTCACTCGTAAGCAGTGAGGAATTTAGCAGTGACCTTGGTTTCTCTAAGACTAAGTACAGCAAGAGCCTTTCTGCACAACATCCCTACCGGTGCCTCAGCGATAACTACAAACTTTGAGCGTTATCAGTCCTGGAAGCAGACACTGTCTGCAAAACATGCAGTTAGTTTCAGAAAGTGCAGATCAGTTACTTAGAGGAGACTTAGCTGAAAGTAAAAACCACTGAAAGGAAAATTGGCCTGGTTTAGGCCAAACCAGGACACACATAAAGGTACCATTAATAAGTACTACATTTTGCACACAGGGAAATTGAGTTTTGTGAGATAAATGAACACCCCTCTACTGAACCTGATATTTCCCAAATAGACAGCTTCTCAGTAAAAGCAGTCTGTACACTCACTGGACCATCTTTTATACACTAATGTGTCACATTAGGCATTTATTTGTGTCTATTCAAGAACCAGAGCATGTGAAATTTTTTGAGAGAGACTTGAAGAATGCAGAGCTAACATGCTCTCAAAAGAGAGGTGAAAAAGACAGGGATCTCCTTTGGAGTGGTAATAGCAGAAGAACTAAACACAGGTTTTGCATAAAGCTGACATTGGAGGAAGGGGTGTTTTCATACCAGAGTCCTTATTTACAGAGGAAAAGCCTAGAAGTGCCTCTAACTGAAGTGTGGGTAGGAAAGTGTTTAGAATATATTAATAAATGAGCAATAACAAATTACAACAACAGAGAGATATTCACTCAGGATTTCTAAAGAAAACTGTTCAGATCTGAAATTGATGAACTACTAAGAGTAGCGTGTGATCAACCTTGATATCAGAGGAATAAAAGATACCAAACATAGTACCATCTGGTTATGTCAGTCTCAGGAGGATCCAGTTTTGGCTTTCACTCAGGGCAAACTGGAAAAAAAAAATCAACCAACAAATAACAATTAATAGACTGAAGAAAGGGCTATATATTGGAGAACTATAAAATGAGGAAAGATATAGAGAAGATAAGTTGAAAATAACCCTCTGCTTCTCCTAATATCAAAATTAAGGTATAAAATTACATGAAAACAGATGTAAAATAATGCAAATTAATTTGTTTTATACACTAATACCTAATATCTGTTTTCAAATTAGGTCTTATTAAACAAAAAAGTAACTGCAAATAAACTATCAATAAGTTTGTCCCTGAATAACATTTTTTCTCAAATTTATTAAACTACGGAGGAAAAAAAAAGGCAAGCCTTATTTCCAACTCCTAGGAAAAATAAACATGGTTTACCTGTTAAAGTGCCTTCTCCCACTGTCCCCATCTTCCACCTCCTTCCACGACCACAGCATCCCCCACAGCTCTGAGCCCACCAAGGACTGATGTTTTTCTTTGGGTACTCCACAAAGCCATAACTTTACAAAGCTGCAAGGCAGTCAAGGCAGAGAGGTGTAACACACGTAACTGCTGTGCTTTGATCAAGGAGGAGAGAGATGACTTAAGTCACACCTCACTCACCCCACTCTGGTATCAATGCAGTGATCAGCCATTTAGCTGAACAGAGAATTAAACCCATTGGCATACTCTCTTCTCGGCATGCACCAGACTTCGGATTTCCTCTGAGAGGGCCTGCTTATTACAGAGAGTGGTTTGTATCCTGGGTATTCTCGACCCTGTCAGTCTGATTTACATGTGAAACCAGACAAGAATAACAAAACTATTTGTGAAAATGTTGAATGCCTGAAAAGCATATTGTTTGCAATGGCTTCCAGGAAATGGACTGGAAGCCACACTTCTGAATGATTTGTGTTTGAAAGCTACTCAGTATTAATGCTGAAACATTATGCAGAAAAAAACTTGCACAGAACTGAAGAAGCAAGAAGGCATCTGCAGAAATAAATACCTGAACAACAATAAACACAGAACAAGGTCTTTCTTGTAAATTTAACATCTATCCCAAACTAGGATATCATTCCAAGAACTACTGATAAGATAGCACTACTTGTCTCACCATTACAGCTTCTTTGTGCACCATTACTTTTTCCTTGCCTAAATCAATTCAGAATTAGCTCCTCACCCATGTTGGCTCATTCCTCCAGTCAGGTCAGCAGTGTCATGAGACAGAGCTTCTCCACCTCTGTGCTCTGACCACGCTGTTACCTGCTCACCAGAAGGGGCACAGGTCTTCTGGAGGTCTCTCTTTCCCCTGCACTATGGTTTACAGAAGCCTGTGGTCATGGTCCCAACACCTCCTTCATGACACATCATGTCACAGTGCTTCTTAAGGGAAATTAATAGGTATAGCTTGAAAAAAAAAGAAACTCAGTGCACTACTCTGGGCTTGAGAGTTGTCTAGATCTCTTTGTGAAAGAGACACTTCAGTTGAAATAGATGTTACAAGGCTCAACTGCAGAGTTTTCTGAGAAAATTTTATGAATTATGCTGTGCCATCTGCCTGGCTGGACTGTCCCTTGTAGGCTTAATGTATATTCAAACATCAATTTACATGCTGTATGTATTACATAAAATATCTTAAATGGGTAACAAGTATGATTTGGTAATTAATACATGCTACATGCAGGTATACTTGCACATGTACATGTGCAAAGATATTAATAATAAATAAAGATGACAAAGGGTCACTTTTCCAGAAAAATGAGCATTTCAAAGTTCTACATTTCATAAACTACTGTTAATATTTGTGAGGAATTATAGGGATAAGTAGAAACCAATTACTGAGTTCTTTAGTTAAATAATCATTTGTTCTCAGCATCATTAAAAATAAGTCTTCACCTGCTACTCATTTTTCTTTTTTGGTTACAAAAGCTAGTGTTTGTTTGAATAAGGATGGAAAAGAAATTGTTAGAAGTTGTTTACACAGAAAATAATAAGGTACCAACAGGAGGAAGCATATTTAATACTATTGTGAAATAGTTATATTTAGAGCACAGGCTTACTGCCTAATTCAGAAGCATGCTGATACAGGCATCTGGTGGCTTCTTGTTTGGAGTAGCACTGCTATTCCCAAATATTTTAAAATCATGAGTTTTCTTATTCCTGAAGCTTCAAAGAGCACACTTTAAAGCTTATCTCTGCAGCTTTTAGGACTAGGTATTCACTTTTTTTCTTAGTAAAAGCTGAAGGTCGAAATAAACCTATGACTTTAGCTCCAGGATTTTAATGGCAAGAGATGAGGAGATGGGCAGGAAGACAGAATAAGACAGAAATGTCAGTAGGAGTCAACAGCAGCCTAAGAGAATACTGTGTAAGTGAACCCCACAACTCTCATTTTTCTGTTGTGCAAGTCACTTGAACTTCTCCTAATTATAGGTTCACCACACTTCATTTTGAGCAGAGGTCAGCACTAAAGTGCTGCGTTTCAGAGAAAGAGACAGAGGTGCCAATTTTCTACCATTACAAAATGACACTGCTTCATTGGCCCAAACCATTCCTCTGTAATTCTCCAGCTTTTGCAGAAGAAACATGTGGACTCCTGCACTCCTGTAAGAGTATATTCCCTTCAAGCACACAGCCACAGCTCATGTCCCTGCAGAGCAGAGACAGCCCTTAAGATGGAGGGAGCACTCTGGCTTCAGCAGTCCCTCTTTCCTTTGCAAAAAGAGAGATTTTTCACGCTATCCTCTTCCCACACACACCGACTGCATGAGACGACATGCTGCAGCTGTGATATCGCGTGGTCTCTGTCCTCAGTGACAGAGACCGGCAGCTCCCGGGTTCTCACACAGCCTGCTGGCTAAAGACTTAAGCAAACAACACCACTACTTTGTGTGTGTGTTCACGATTCCTTAATTTGTTCATTGCTCTACTTTAAGTCAATGGGGATTTCCCCATTTCTGTGGGACTTCAATGATATTTGAGGGAGAAAGGAAAAAATAAAAAATGCTCCAAGATCTGCTATTCTCACCTGACAAACTGGCACATATTTGTATACACATCCTACTTTTTTTGAATACGAGTTGCTGCCTGTATAAGCCTAAGTCTTTAAATACTGTTTAGATTTGCAATATGGTTTGGTTCAATTTTAATCTAATATATTTCCTATTTCCAGCGAGAATTTCACAAAGTACAAAGCAGGATAGAATATGGCCCAGTAATGTGTATCCATTTTTTATTGTGATAATTGCCAAAATTACTTAACATATTATGTGGATTTTGTGACTTCACAAAGTTATCAAATTTGTATCATACAATTTTAGTAATATTGGTTCCATTACATGACATTTTTTTATCCATGGAATATGCTTCTGGACTTGTCTGTGTAATATCATTCCTCCAACAGCCTCCAGTTTAACTCCCTGAATCATGTAGTGGTAGCAATTCCCTTTGATAACCTTAATATTGTCAAAGAACAACAACTGAGACATTAAATAGTTCAATGTATAACAGTAACTCAGAAGAGGTTCTTCTTTCACAAATGACAGCAGCCTCCCAACCTTTTCATTTTACTTATTAGAACTGAACTTAACCTTTCCTTTCCCTGGAGTGGCGTCTTCGCAATCATGGTTCCTGACCTACTTCTTAACTGTTTCCCTAAAGAAAATAAAACACCCTCCTGAATTTTGAAAGTGGTGAAAAAACCAACGTCAATAATGTTTAATAAATAACCTTTGTTGAAACAGTCTAAATCTATGTACAGTAAGCCCCAACAGCCCTCTCACATCCCACAGCTGATTTGCGTATAGGGTCATGGAACATGTTTTAGGATATTTGACTGCAGACCTCACTGAAATATTCATAATACTGTGTTCCAAGTAACATTCAGTATAAATTGTCATCAGACAAAGTCTCCTTGTTGTGAACACCCAAAACACCTCTGAATTTGTATTTTTAATAAGTCAAATCTTAAATATATTCTCTACTTGAAACCAGCTTTTAGTAGCCTTAGTTATATTAAACACAAATTTCCCATGTCATAAGAGTTCTGCAGCCCCGAATGTATCCACACGCAGGCTACTTAATTGAGAGAGGCCATAAGAAACTGACCTGGAACAGCTAACTCTGCTGTCTCTAAGTGAAGAGAGATCTAGAAAGTAGGAAGAATATATTCTGACATGGTATGAAAGGGGTATGTTTTACAGACATGGTTTTCAAATGTCTGGGCTGCTTGTTTGAGACAAATCCTTTTTTTGTGTGTGTATTGTAGAGATGATCTCAACCAAACTAATAACACTTTCAGAGATTATCAATGCAATGAAATGCATAGATAATCCACTTATGCCATGTGATAATTCACTTATGCCATGTGAGTGTTATCTGTTGTCTGTGTTGTTTCCAACATGGCAATTGTTCATCTTTCTATCTTTAAAAGTCTTTAAAAGTCTTACAGAAACATTTTCTATTTCTTTGACGTAGTGAAATTATAAATGCCACATTTTATATGTCTAAAATGCTCTAATATATTATTTCATAGGAAATTATTGAATGTAATGGAAATTGAGCTGAGCAAACACTTTTTTTTAAAAAAAAAAAAGAGTTCTTTCTTATAACCTGTGGTCTCACAACATAGTGGGACCAACAGAAAGCATGGGAAATTTCTGCTTACAAAACAAGCGTCCCTAACTGCAATGCTTTCACAGATTATTGGACATCACATCTGTTTCAGTGGTAGGCAGCAGACTAACAAGCAATTTTGTGAGGGAGCTTCCCACTTAAAAGAATAAGTGCAAAGTATTATTTGCAGGTGATGTCTTATTTTTATTAAAGGCATTCACCATCGATGCTCAAACACCAATGATGTCAAAAGTAGTCCTGGTAGAAATGGAGAAGTGAGAAAGAAAGGAGGTAAATATTTCCCTCTCCACAGAAATTCACTTGCAATTTTAAACAAATTTATTCTAACTGTCACCCTATTATTATTCTTTGTTTGTTCAGCAACAAGATTCTAGCAGGTGCATTTACTAAACAGCAATACTCGCTGCAATGGTTTCCTTTTGTTTTAACTGCCCACAAAGTTTGCTTTCCAGATCCATCCTACTCAATAAGGATCATGCAGGAAGCTCTCCAGCAGAAGTCTCCACTGGAAATGGCTGAATCAGGAAGAACCTCTGCAGAAGTTCCTGCTGTTCAGCTGCCCCACTTCAGAAATGGAAAATAAGTAAGTCTTTCATAAACATGAGTTTAAGGTAGCTGTATTACCCATGAGTAGCAAACCCACAATCTCATTAGGCAAATTATTTCATACAGTCTATGTAAAAGCTTTATGTCATGCCAGAATGTATTTCTGTGCAGTAAAGACCACACATGTCACAGGCATATTCTTTTAGCAGCATTTGAACGCTGGGAAATGTTATTGGTGTTGCGTGACATATATTGCTCACAAAGAAACAGGTTTTCCTTAATAGTCTAAGCCCCATTTTAAAAACCTCAGAAGGAGAGATAAAAGCTTATGCATCTTGGAAAGGTCTAAAGACTACCAGAAATAACTTTTCCATATTGAGTAATATTCCAGGATTAACACTTGATGTCATAGGACCTATCATGTCTAGAAACAGAAGCCTCCTCCTATTAGATAGAGGAAAAAGCAGTCTTTGCTTCTTTCTAACAGTATGAAGCGTCTGCCTCTAATACTGATGAGTTATCAGACCTTAATCCTTTTACTAATCCGGAAAAATTGCCAGAATACTGTCACTTTCAACACAAAACCAAGTGAAACTTGGCAACTTCAATGAACATCACTTTAGAGAATTTAAATAAACTCAAGTCCAGAATTCAAAACAAAACTCAACAAATGTGAAACCATGCAAATCAAACCACTCAACCAAAACTATTCCCATGAGTCGCTAGGAAACAAAGCTCTGTTAACGCAGGGACCTTGCTCAACATTTGACTAGCTGCCTGTCTGGAAAACCCCAGGTGCCAATGAGAGAAGCCACAGTTTCCATCACATGCATCAGCTCCATTTTATGTTTCCTTTATGCTCTAAGTATAATGCTAAAAGCCCTCCAGGGGTTTGAACTTGCTGGAAAGACAACATATATTGCATCTTTACACAGTACACTTGACAACAGGGTGAGAGGAGTCTCTTCCCATTAACTGATTGGAGTTCCCTTGTCCAGATCAGCCCCATCCTCTTCAGTGTTTAGCAGTTCAGTGGGATAGGTACAAGTACCAGACATCTCAGGGTCTACACGTTTGCTGGGGGCTGATACACCCTTAGTATTTTATGAAATATGTGAGCTCAGCCACAGCATTGCCAGAGTTAGAGAGAGGCAGAGTATCAAATATTCCCTGGCAATGGTATCTAGATCTTAAATTTGGTTAGTTCCTGAATATGAAAACATGGCTCTCCTGTTCACCATATAAACACAGTGACTGGTAGGATCCATAAGGCAAGCTACAGTATCTTTTTTTCAAATTTTAAAACATGCATCATATTTAAAACAAATTGATGTATAAGAAAATGTATTTTCACATTTTGAAGGATGAATTTTTAATAACTTAATTACAACTTCACAAAAGAAAGAATCATTACTTGTTACACATACCAAATACTTCTATATCAAATGTGTCACCAAAATTGCCCTCTACATGTATATTAATGATGACATCAGATGCTTAAAAGACATGCCCTGAATAATTCATACATTTTAAATTAACTCCCATTCTTAATGTTCCTAAAGAAAAGTGGAAGCAATCAAGTGGTAAGTCAGGTTCACTTACAATTATCATCATTTCAGTATTTTTTTTTATTATTAATACAAAATTCAGTGATCAGTATGTACTTACAATCAATCTCAGTGAATCTACTCAGAATCCAGACCTTGCAAGTCATGTCAACATTGTAGAACAGTTCAAGGCTCAATGAGCAGAAAGAAATCTCTGGCAGGTTGGCTAGAAACTGGCTCAGACAACTTACAAAACCAATGACCGCTCACGGTTTAGAGAATTATCATTCTCTCTTGCTGCTGGTACAAAGATCTTTTCAAAAGAAATGAGAAGCTACCATGAGCTTCAGCTAGTCTCCAGCACATGGATCAGGCCATTATGTTCCTGAATTGTAGTAACATCAGCATAGCAGCTGATGGGTACTCAGACCTCTCGCATTTGAGACATTCCTTTTTGGTGTCACCCAACTATACCGGGTCTTTTTCAGATGATATCAAAACTTCAGTGATGCTCGAATACTACTTGGGAAAAAATATCTTGAGGGGGAGCAGCAAGTCTGTTATCTAAAGGATTGCCCATAGCTAGCTGACTGAAGATGCAGCAATAGTTGCTTTTAGATCAGTGTATATAAGAACTTAAGTGTAGTAGGCAGAGAAGGGACTAGAGAAAAATTGCAGAAAGGACATAAAAATAGATATGATCAAAACAGAGATTACAACTTTACATTCCTTTAGGGAACAGGATTTGAGGAACTAAGAGAACTCAGGGGCAGATAATTTTGTAGAGAATCTTAAGAAAATTATCATCACTTTCTTATTCTCACCCACACAGTCCAAATCTGCAAGATTTTACAGGGGAAGGTCACATGATTGCATGGGAGAAGTGGCGTTCTAGCTGTTAACATAATTCATCTATATAGCATGAGGATTTGTTTCTGATTTATGGAATCAATACCTGGGAGAAACTGTACTTTGAAGCAGGGTGGGTTGTGAAATTATCCAAAGAGCTTGAAAGCCTGGTTTTATTTGGCAAAGAGACGGCTTAGAGTCCCTTCAGAGATGGTGTCTCTCTTACACTTAATGTCAGGACATAAGGGATCCCTGATGGAGCAAGGGATTGGAAAAAACCTCTCAAAGGTAGTGAACTCCACTCTGCTCTCATTGAGAAGCAATTTGGGTGAAACACTGTAAAAAGAACCTCTCAGGGGTTCTCCTGCTCATTGCAGGAGATAGAGCCAAGAAAAGCTTCAAGGTTTCCCTTGTGACTGGTAAATGCCAATTATCAACCTAATGAAGTCATGGATGCTAGTGTTTTCTGTGGGGAGCTTACCACTGTGCCAAGAAAAAACAATCTGAAAAGTAACAATTACAAATATTAGACAGCGAGAATAGTCCCTGGTACGAAAGTTGGCAATAATCTCACTGAGATTCCACCAGATTCATTTCAGTTTCATATACGTCATACATAGTATAATTTCTGTATATTTGGGAGTGTGATTTTTTAACCCTCAAGCTCATTCCTGTCCATGCTGATGGCCATGGGAGTTTTAGGACAGAACTCAGTGAAAGAAAGACTGAATACCCAATCACCAAGACATTGAAGTTGACCTCTATTAAATTTCCAGTTGGAGAGTCACCTCAAGCCTGTTGACACATTAGCAATTTTGGTAGTTTTTTGCATAATACTTCTCCTCTTACATACTAGATTTTTTGTAAACTCCTTACAGAGAGAAATAAGGTTCAGATTTATATCAAACCCTCCTTCTTACCCATAATCCTTGTCTTATCTGTGATCACTATAATTTTCATTTTTTCTTTTTACTCCCAGTCCTTTAACCAGTGACCAGGAAGGGGTGACTCAGGAGATAAGGGGTTAAACAGATGTCCAACCTTCCCATAGCGTTTAAAACAGAAGCACAGTGTCACATGATTCACTGCTGGGAAGAGAGCACACAGATATCAAGGGCCAAATAGTAGCTTTCTCTGTACTATTAAAATAAGCAGAAAAGGCAGGACTGTAATTACATTTAAACCCTGGCCTCAGTCTAAAGTCCACCACACATTTCCCACTTCAGGAGCGGTAGGCAGAGAGGCATTTTGCCTGATATTGTGCTCAAGAGGATCACCAGGCATTTCTCCTTGGACGCATTCATGCTCCTCTCCAGCGAGAACCATCCTCACTGATGGCTTTTTCCATCAGAGCCCTTGGAGGCAAATCACTGCAGTAGCTGCTGGCTGGAAAGTTCTGGCTCTGCAGCAGCTTGCAACAAGGAGCAGAAGAAGATGGAGTGATCTGCATACTGCACAACATTTACAGTCCAAAAGGAGAGCACGTTGCAAGTGTGAACTGAATTTCAATAAATAAAACTCGGAATCCAAACTAAAAAAAGAAAGGTTAATGACGTTTACCTCCTAAAAAGGCCAGTATGCATACGCTAGAGGGAATGTCTGTAAGGAATGACTGATTGGCAACTACTTTCTGTATTGCTTCTGTTGAATCGCCACCTTTGTAATGCAGAGCCCTGCATTTTGAATGACTGCATACAGGAGAAAAAAAACAGCAACTTGGAAATCTCACCTTTCCAGGAGAGATCACCCACCAATCATCCATCTCATGTGGATTTTGACAGGTCTAGCCCTAACCACACAAGTTAATTCTTGAAGATATGAGGCTTTAATGTCTTGAGATTACTGTTGCCCTTGGTCACTGACTGTTCAGCACTGATTATTTTTAGGATGAAGAGGTTGCCAGCTTCAAAGCAATGTCCCTAAAGGACTGCCTTAACAGACACAGTCAGCCAAATAAACTATGACAACAGCTAGCATTACCATTTACCTGGCTGTATAACTTAACCCTCCTGACTATGTATAGCTTGGCAAAGACAGAATCTCTTGGCCTTCCAGGTGTGCTATAAGGTCAGTCTATTTCCACAGTCTTTCCCCTGAAGATCTCGACAGCTGTAAACTGGAGCACTGATCCAAACTGAGAGCAACTATCATTTGGCAACGGGTCCAACTGAGTGCTTTTCACTCTGTATTTTTCAAAATATAGGCATTAGAAACCTGCAACTGGCAGATATCATACATCAAATTAAGATCCCAGAGATATGCTCAGCAAAAGCACAGCTTGCCCAGGCTGGCAGTTATAAACTGCCAACCCTTCAGGGAAGGTATGGAGAAGAGATCACTTTGAGCCTGGGGACAGTGTGCCTCTCACCCAACTAAAGCAAGTTTTCACCTTTGCAGTCCCTCATCACCAAATACTACAAAAAACAGGGTACATCTTACTTTACATTGTCCCCTCTTTGAGAGCCAGAACTCTGCTTGCAGCTTGTTCTGTAAACTCAAGCTAGCATTAAATTGGAATTAGGCAACAGCACAATGGTATCGATGTGGGGTTTGGTTACTGAAATAATTACTCATGGCTTACGAGGACTGAAGTAAAACTTGTGCTTTCATGACTACATTCCTACTGAAATCCATATTAGCCACTTGAAATCTTGTTCAGGTACACCTACCTGTGATGCAGATCCAGCTGCACTGCAGTACAGACAGCTCAGCTACTAGTCAATTTACCACTGGGGAGAGTCAATAATTAGACTACGCATGAGATTACACAAAGGTAACGTGAAGGAAGATCCTTTGAAAGCCAATGACATACTATCATATCAAGGACAAAAGAAAAAAAGAAAAAAAAAGAAAAAAAAAGGCAACAATCTTCCTACTCATCCCTCTGGGAACATAATTCCTTCCTTTCAGCACAGCAAAGCTCAAATATATAGGACACAGTGTGGGACAGAGGGTCAGCGAGTTACACTTATTTATACACTATCTGTATTTGGTTCAAGGACTCTCAGATAGAAAATAGAAAGAAAAAAGCCTTTCCCTGATGGAGCTTTCAGCCAGTAGAAACTGAAGATAATATTGTACTTTTATGACAAGCAGTAGATCACCAAATTCATTTTTACTGTGGTCATAACAAAGGATTTTAGCTCTAGATTTCAGAGGTAAGGAGCTGGTGCACTAATCATATGGATTTGTCATCTGAGGTGCCTGATTGTCATTGTGGTTTTGGGGGGCTTGGGGCAGGGGGGAAAGTGTTTTATATTCAGCTGCCTACTGGTCTTGAGTTCAAGACTAATTATGTAGTTGCCATGTCTGAAAACAATACATATTAAGGGAAAATGTAGACATTAACATAAGCAAAAGGAAAGCAATTTGAAGAGTCAAAAAAAGCAAGCCTGTCCTGGCCTATATTCCCTGCTTTACTAGCCTTGTTAGTGCTTTTTATTATTTTTTTTTTCTATTTCAACTTCTCTGTATTTCTGCTCTCTCCCCATGTGTATGAACAGTTTCTAGATGTAGGCTGTAGAAAAGCTGTTACAGCTATACCGTGTATCTTACAGTTTCCAGGTCAGCTTTCAGCTCGTGGGCGTTGCCAAGGCACTCTGTGTGTTTGCTCTGAACTTTTGGGCTCATCCTTCCATTCTGCCAGGATCAATTACAAGGTTTGCTGTTACAACACTGGGTCTAGTGACCTGGACACCTTGCTGCATCTCTGGTGATCTAGAGAAAGAAAAAAAACAAAACTCCTGATGAGAAATTAAAAAAAACACTAGAAAAATAGCTCAAGTTTGATGTTTAGGAGAAGCACAGAAAACAACAACAACAATAAATCTTATCACAATCAAGAGTGCTTGAATAAGTATAATTGGTATACAGACAAAAATCAACAAAGATCTTCTATCCCCTCTTTAAAATCCTCCTCTATTCAAAACTTTTTCAATGCACCTTATTAAAAGAACATTCTCACATACTCTCCAATTATATGAATATGGGTTTCTTCCTCCTTTGCCTGGAATTTTAAAGTAGAGAACCATAGCATTTTCTTTTCTTTTTTTTTTTTCTTTTTCCTCTCCTCAGCCTTTGCCTGTGGCTGACAGAATTCAAGCCATACATATCTAATACCTGGGGGAAAGGTAGAAAAACACATCTAAGAATACATACATCCAAAAGTGTCCCTGTTTTTCCTGGGAGCATTGGAAGGTAAGGACAATTAAACCTGTAAGCCAAGCTACACATAAAAGCAAAAGCCATTTGAGAAAAAGGCTATGATTTCTTTAAAAATAAAACACAATTAATATGAATGGAGACTGGGATTATATTATTTAGATCCCTTCCTAAGAAATAAACCTCAAAGCACTCTACACTTTTAAATTAAATTTCATAAAAGTTTTTCAGGTAAGCAAGTAGCATTGCCGCCATTTTTACAAAAAAGCCAGAACTAGTACAAATTATATAGTATATATTATGCTCTGATCCACACTTTTAAAGTATAGTGGCCCATACTTAGTGAAAAATAGGGTTAGGATTATGCACCTGATCTTCTAAGGACTTCTAGACAAATGTAAGATTTCTTTCACACAAAAGTGTGAGACATTTCCCCTCAGTTTCCCTGTTCTTGCTCAAAAGAAAACACTGGACTGCAACTATATAATCCACGTAACAAATTTTTCACACTGAGAGAGTGGTTCCCTGGAGGCAGATCCGTAAAAGGACAGAGGTCAGACTGTGAGTTTAGGAGCTGCATGCTCAGTGTGTGTCTCACTAGTAAATCAGGCCTTTTAATTATTTGCAGTCTGGGGCAGATTTTCATTGATATGCCTATTTTTACAGCATTTGCTCCTCAGCTCAAGCTCCTTTACTTAAAGGGATGGAAATCCAGACTCTGAATAGCAAATCTTTGGACTTCATCAAGTAGCCTTCAAAGGTTCATATTGCTAGCTCAAGTACTAAATTTTGTCTTCTTAAATGTACATTGGAGTGTCACAGTCTCCACTATGATAGTTATCATTATCATCTCTTATTCACTGCCAGAAAGTTGTCAAGTGCCTTCAATCATTCCGTGATGTGAATTTTCATCATCCAATAGATTTCCTTTAAAAACAAGTATCAGTAAATATCTGCAAAATTATCCCACTATTTTATTTCATAGATGTCTTAAAAATGCTCCTAAAGCATAACACCAGTTCATATATATGTATATTCTTTATTATTTTATTTTTATATTTTTATAAACCTACGCCCACTCATTATTTCTTTGTTTTCCATCCATATCTGTCCACTGCCTCTTGTCTTAGCTGCTTTGAGGCAGAGACTACCTTTCTATTCAATAATTGAACAGACTCCTGCAAAATCTTCTTGGCTGTGATTAGAGCTCTTAAAAATACAGCAATACATGCTCTATCAGCAATAAATAAATGCAGCATTGATTCCTTTCACTAAACTGAACAATATGTTCTTAAAATCACAGGTCATCTGATTTTGCTGATTCACTACAGGTAATCTAGCCAGCAAGATTAAAACAAACGTTTTCTGACTTTTGCACTGCTGTTCCAAACACCACCTTCAGTGCCCTTTTATGTAGAAGCTCTTTAGTAGAGGTAGGTTTACTTTAGCACTTATGCATATTTATAATGAATGGTCCTCTAATCATCATTGTAAACAATACACCGAGGCTGACAAACTTTGTTACAAGAGCAATCCCAGTAAAATCAGTGGGATGTGGACCTGACCTAGGACTTTTCCAGACATTACTTGCTGACTCCATTCATGCCATATATTGTAAATGTTTATTGCCTCATTACTTAGAGCTGTAATAAAAAAGCTCAGTTCCACTATATCCAGAAAAATAAAATAAAATATATCTTCAAAAACCATGAGATTAGCCTTAAATCATGTATTATCTTTAACATAAAAGAAAAAGTTTATGGGTCTTTTTCTCTTAGTTTGTGTTATCTTGGTATTTATTATATGATTTTATGGCTGGAAACTCACTAGTTATTTTTCATTTAAAGGCAAGGGTCATGTGAAAATACATGAGTTGGGGATTTAAGAAAAACCTGAATATCACAGGAGTGTATAAGTATAATGCTGAGTTTTTATAGATTTTCTGAAGAAGCAAAAACAAATTTTTTTTTTCCTTCCATAAAAGATCTACTATCATTTGCTGAATTAGACTATTTGATACAATAGTTGTTTCAATTTAATTTGAAGAAGAAAGGCAATCCAGAAGAAGAGCTTTACTCACACACAGAAAATTAACACATGCCTTTTTTATGAGTTGATGGCATTTCAGCCTTTTTCAAGTGATGACTCAGGTTTTCCTTTTGTTTATCCATCCACAGTTCCCTTCTAGCTAGCTTATTTTATTTTTTTAGCAGAACATGTTAATGAAGTAGCATATTTTGGTAGACAAACCTTGATTTCTCCCCCCTCTCTTCCTCTCTCTCTCACAATTATAAAGCACCCACATCCCCAGAGCATCACTACCTATTAATATGTAAAGTCTTTAGGGTATTTTGTAAGCAGGAGACTGTAAAGTTTGAACGATGTACTCCACTGGCAAGCTTTCAAACTTATTTGCAGATCAGGACCTCTTTTGTAAAAGTCTCCCCAGGAGGAAGGCAGTTAGACACCTGCCAGTAGCCTGCAGTGGCACCATCCCACTGTGATGTTAATGAGATGAATGAGAGCACTATGGAGAGCTGCAATAATTACAGGGTGAAGAGCTTGTCTTTTCCTGGCCCTCCTCTCTAGGCTGCCTGTTCTATAAAGCAGGGTCTTTTGTAATACTAATTACAAATGTTAATTAAACATTTCTTTGGAATTTTGCCCTCCATTAATAGGTCAGATAAACAGGGAATAGCAATTACAGGCACAAGTCATTATCAGCCACATGAGAAAAATACCATTTATTTACTCCCTTTGTTTGGTCCCTCCAAAGGCATAACTTCTGGTTTTGTTTTGATTTATTAAGCAGACACTAAAAGCACTGAAGTATAGCTTTTCTGCAGAGAAATAAAATAAAAATAATTCCTACAGTAATGGAGTTAAACCTAGTTCTAAGTCTCCTTTCACTACAACTCACTCTGGTCCATGTTGGCTTGACCCAAATTTTAAGCATAATCATGAATCTATCTCTAAGGCTCCATGAAACCCCTTCTATATACAGATTTAAGGAAACATTCATGATAGCTGTTGATGACAGCATAAAAGCTAGCTTGACGTCTTGGTCTGGCAAGAGCAGCACACGGCATTTCAAATCGTTGCACTAATCCCATTTCCAACCCCGTCGCTAGAACTACAGGAGTGACCCCTGCTCAGATCAGAACTGAGCACAAGTGCCTGGCAGATATCACCCAAAAAGCTCTACCCCTTGCCCAACAGCCTGCCACAGCCAGATGCTCCCATCCAGGCTCATATGGAGCAGTAATTTAATACATAAGCATATTATCTATTTCAGGGAAATAACTTCTGCTGGGACAGCTCATCTTACCTTTCCTTATAGTCCACATTGCTAGAGCAGAGGAGGGGACCAGACTAATTCTAAGTTCCTCCTTTTGATATTTTTCTCAAATATGTATTTGTGGTTTTAAAAGGCATTTGATGACACCAAACAGAAACAATTCCTTTTGGATGAAATTAAGCCAGAAGATGCACTTCAAGAGCACAACTTATGCACTAGATAATGAAGGAATCTCCCTGAAAATGCTAGCAGGGTGGGCATAGGGGTTTATTCTGCGGATTCATTTCTACTGGGCGATGTCACTTGTGAATGCAGACATAGCCTTTCTCTAATTTAAACTTATTTTATTACTCTAAGATAAGAATTTTCCTTTTTTTCACTTTGTCAGATACCCCGAAGTCAGTTTCTTTTCCTGTTATGACAGGGAATGGGGACTGACACAAAACTGAAGAATCCATTATTTTCCCATACAGCTCCATTGCTTTGACAGCAGCACACCGTGTGAGAAATATCGGCAGGACAAAAACTGTAATATGGTATGAGTCAATATCAGAAAATTCTGAAGGCTTATAACTTAAAGGTGTCTTTATTTGTACTACTAGTAACCATGGCACGTTTGACTGTGGCCACCAGACTTCATTCTTACTCACACCTTCCTCCATGCAACAGACTTGGAAAACAGTCTGGTTTACGAATTGCCTAAACAACCCAAGACTTTCACCATTACAGTGCAAGACGGACATATACACAAAAACTGACCCAGACTGATTTACAGATTCATAGATTTGACCAGAGTTCTGATTCTTTCCTCAGATGGGCCAGTTTGAATAAGTTATTACCAACCAGCTCTGACTGCTTTTATTTCATGAAGCAGAAAATGTGACTGGGCAGAGCCCTGAGTACTCCCATCATTTCCAAAATGCCCCAAGATGCACCATGAGCCTAACTCTCCTCGGCAGCTTTCTATCACCCTCTTTAATGCAAAAAGACAAAATTAAGAAAGCTCTTGTCTCATTAAGCCCACGCTACTTAAAACAGCTGTTCTGCACTGCCACAGTCTCTGTGAAAACGCACTCTCACGTGCTTTGTTGAATCACAGAATCGAATCACAGAATCAATCAGATTGGAAGAGACCTCTGGGATCATCGAGTCCAACCATTGCCCTGACACCACCATGTCAACTACACCATGGCACTAAGTGCCACGTCCAGTCTTTTCTTAAACACATCCAGAGATGGTGACTCCACCACCTCCCTGGGCAGCCCACTCCAATGTCTAATGATCCTTTCTGAGAAGGAATTCTTCCTAATGTCCAACCTGAACCTCCCCTGGCGAAGCTTGAGGCTATGTCCTCTTGTCCTATCGCTAGTTACCTGGGAGAAGAGGCCAACTCCCACTCCACTACAACCTCCCTTCAGGTAGTTGTAGACTGCAATAAGGTCACCTCTGAGCCTCCTCTTCTCCAGGCTAAACAACCCCAGCTCCCAGCCAAATAACTGTTTTCTCCTACAGTTGCTAATCCAGGTGTACATTGTCAGCTCCAGTGGTAGAAATGCAAGGAAACTACCCAGTTTAACACTGAAAACATGGCCATGATCGTCGAGACACTGGTCAGAGTTCTTCTACTCTGCTGAAGTTCACAAAAACTAGCAAAGTATCTTTTACATCTCTGGTAGTTCACTTACCCTTGCTTATCATACCCACCATTTCAGCTATGTTTGCAATTATTATACAATGATTGTCAGGATACTTAAACAAGCTTGCAGTTAGGGAACAATATGGAATTTAAACAGAAAAGTCACCAATAAGAGCATATGCAACACTGATGAACATGAGACAATTTTTGATTATACAGTCTGTTTTCTAAACAAAGGCCATAGATTTTTAGTGCAGAAATCTGTATATCAGTCCATAACTTCTGAATTGGAGTACAGAGTTTTCAAAAGACATTCATTCTTGATTTACAAACTCCAATAGATACAGTCACCTCTTACCCTTACCTTTGATAAGATAAGCAGATTAATTTTCTTAAAATCCTTCACTGGAAGAGCATGGTTTTCTTCAGGAGGGAAGATATTACTTCATAGAACTTCTCTCAAACATTATGATACAGCTAGGGAGAGTTTCACAGAAAGAGTATCACACTTCCATCTTTGTTTTTAAACCACATTATGAAAATTACTACTAAAATAGTAGGAGGTCAGACCTCCAGAGCACCCTTCCAATATCATTTATCCTATGATCCTGTAATTTCTCAGTTCTTCAGGACAGCAAACAAAGCAGAAAGTGAGTTTAAAAGCAAGAAAATCAGTATGTTTAAGTAGAAGGCACTCCAATAACTTCAATAGAACTGTACCATGTTACACCAGCTGAGGATCTAGTTCCAAGAGCAACAGTAAGAAGAAAATATTTGTTACTATTGTAATAACTAGTCTTCTGAAGTACATGTTATGAAGACTATAGGAGACATACTAATTGCCCTATACAATATGGCAGTTCTCATCTTTCTGTAGAAAAGTTTTCAGCCTCTGTAAAAAGCTGAATGGTTCAGAAGTAGTTTTACAGACCAGTTATTTAGCTTTATTTCCATTACATTTTGCAAGACACCATAATAACTGTGTGCTGAATGTATGGCAATTTCTTCCATTACATTTTGCAAGACACCGTAATAGCTATGTGCTAAATGTATGGCAATTTCCTGGGAAATCACTTTTCAGTGGACAAGACTTTAACCAGGCCAGGGAATGTACCATCACATTGCAGCAAAGCAATGTCTATGCCTCTACGGCTGCTGCATTTACCAGATACAACATCAGCTGCTTTAACCTAACTCACCTGTCTTGCAAATCTGTCCCAAAAGGCTATGTTATATTCATGCTAACTTTAACTCCTGTCATTCTAAGGAGTCTTAATTTTTACAATGAGTAAGTTATTACGTTGTATTACTGCTCTGAATGCAGGTCTTTGGATCAAGTGCAGTTTTGGTAAGTCTAATTCAGTGATTCTGTGTGGATCAGGATGTACTGTTGAAGTGAACCTTTCAATCCTTCACTTTTTACCTCACTTTGGTTTGCATTCCAGGACAGTCTCAGACCAGATGATCCATATCCCTTTTGGATGAAATTAAGCCAGAAGACACACTTCAGAGCTGGTATAAAGGAACTTCCCCACAAACACTTACAAGGTGGCCACAGGGTTTTGCTCTGCAGATTCACTTGCTAACATAGACGTTGCCTTTCTATAACGTGATCCTATTTTGATCACTCTCATCTGTCAAAATAAGCTGAGAGGGAAACACCTCTCAGCTGTTTGAAACTGCTTTTTATGGTTCTCTCTTTCCAGCATGGTTATAAGGTAATTGGAATGTATTCAACCAACTGTGTACATGTACATGTGTCTTTGGAAGGCAGAAGTTGCTGTTTAAAGAAGCATGCACTTCACACGTGCTCAGTTTTTCATAGACTTTTTTAGTGTGCATACTCACTGTGAATGCACGGTTTATTCTGTCAATGGTCTGTGGTTAACACTCCCTATATACCTATTGGCATGATAAACTGTAATGACTTCATAATAAAGTTAAAAGCCCAACATAAATGCAGAAAAGCAAGGAATTTTGGAGGTAAGAAAGACTTTAGTTTCATCCCTCACCCTTCCTTGTATTGGAACATCATGAAATAGTTACATACTAGTTTCTTCAGGCACAAATATAGAAAACAGCACGACAGGAATATAAACAGTGAAAATGTGTGTGTGTTCTGACAGGTTCCCATATTTCCTCAGAACTGACATATTTTCTGTCATTTTGCAATTTCCCAAATGCTTTTGTTGGAGTTTTGTCCTTTATCTCAATGATAACTGTACCATTTCATACAGAGCCAGGGCTGAAATAATTTGATACATTCTGAAAAAAAAAAACTAGTTGACAGTTTACACTATTGAAGAACATGTTAATAAAAGAAGGATGTCAGACCACGTACCACCACTTAATACCGAGTTGTGATGCCTGTGACATAAATGCCATGAAAGAGCTCTGGGGTTTTGTTGTTTGGTTGTGGGGTTGTTATTATTATTATTATTATTATTATTATTATTATTATTATTATGGGGGCTTGTTTGATTGGTTAGTTTTGTTTGTTTTTTTTAGCTGGAGAAACAGTATCATAGTCTAAGGCAAGTCTCACTTAAGGTTTGTTTTGCGCTGTCTTATCACCGATAGAGCTAATGCTCTGGCATTGTGTTACATTACGAAAAACACAGGCTTACTTATTGATTATTGGCATAAAAAGAGGATTTGGATACCAGGGTCTATCAGTGAGTACTCTTGAAATCATGACCTTACAAACTGATCTTAGGTGCCTTGCTTTCTATTTGTGTGTTCTAGCAAGCTTTCTGCAGTTTTCAAAAATAATGAGCAAAATGCCAACTGAAATCCAACAGCTCCCCAGATGCTCAGCATTTTCCAAAATCAGCCCCAAATCACATTAATTATATTGAGTTAGGATCTTGATGTCTGATCTTCTTTTACATGACTTTCCAGCTCACCTCTGCAGCCTGATTCCCCACAATGTAACTTTCTTGCTGAAAGCAAGAGACAATAATGTTCTTTCTACCTTTTTTGCTAAATCAGATGCTCTTGGACAAGATTATTCTCACCTATTACGAAAAGCTTCCAAATTGCTGGAAGGGAATTTGGCTGAAAGATTCCCACTAAGTGCTCATGCAATGCTTTGAAACTTTGCCTGTGAATGATTAGACAGTGGTTAGATGAATAAAAGAAAATCTAAATACCAGGATGTGGTGGGATTTCAGTTCCCTACGAGATACTATTTATAAATTATTCTGTATTATATTCAAGTCATTCACAGACCTTTAGTGCAAAACTAATTTTTATTCTGCTGAAATAATAGAGAAAATTCTATTTTTACTGCAATAACATAGAATTCTAGAATCAGTTAGTTGGAAACATCATTTCTAGAACTGTCTATAAATCTTTCAACAAGTGTTTTCATGGCAAGAGGATTCACCCAAAATATAAGGTCACAGAATTTTGTTGAGGATTGGTGAGGATTTTTCAACTTAAATTTCTGAAAACTTTCAAAATTTAAAAAAGTTTTAGCTCTACATTTTGAGATGAAAAATTGGAATTCTTTTAGGATAAATTTATGTTCCATACTGCAAAATAAATGAGGGGAAAAGAGAGTAATATTACTGTTACTTCTGTGTAGGAAATTAAAGTTTTGAAGACACACCAAGCTGAATGGTTATGCTTTAGTGCTTCATACAATGCCAGAATCGTTCAGAATTTCCTATGCTTGACATTAATTCACCCCATGAAATTCTGGCCTGAGCTGGAATAACAAATAATTGCTTCAGTTCACCCAGCAATTCAAAGGCAAAACTGTGCAGAATAGGGGAAGTAAGAAGAGACCTATATCTTCAGGAGCGCTGTTCGAGGCTCTCTCCACAGCTAAACAATTCTTTTAGTCGGTGCAGTGAGAAAACTTGCCCTAGATTTATCTTTTCACAGAATATTTGAGGAAGAAGCTAAAAGCCTTTGTTCTCAGGGAAGTGCAAGAGCTGCAATTACACCAAGCCCCTTATGGATTTTCCTGGTGGGAAGAGGGCCCTTGTGCAATGCCCTCTTCTGCAAATACAAACAAAAGTTGGGCATAATACATTTCAGAATGAGGATGCTGAATTCCTCTGCTATGTTAGCAGAACAAATTAGGATGCATACTTCCATCCTGCATATCAAGATGAAAGAGATCTGTGCTAGAGACAAAGGAGGAATAAAACAAACTCTCTGCAGTGAGAAAAACAATATGGGGAAGCTTCACAGCCTGATGAAGAAAATTCAGTGTTCTGTTCTTTTTGTCAGAAGATAAATTTTCTCAGTGTCAAATATACTTGATTATTTTTATCTTTTTAAGAGAAAAAAAATCTTCCAGCAGAGAAAATACCGGTTTGTGTTTGCAGAGCCAACATAGTAGCGTATGTTAACACTGACAAACACCCTCAAGTCACTGCAGGTCAAGTGAAATACAACAATGATAAATATCTGATATCAGAGATACTAGGTTCAATTCACAAGAAAAAATATCCTCTAAAAGGATGTTATCTAGGATGAAGTAGCAGATAGACCTGATTATTCACAAGTGATAAAAGTTCCTCCTACCACAACATACATACCACTAACAGATACTTAAATGGTCTGTCTAGCAGTAACAGGGTAGACTTCCAAATACTCTAGGACACTCGTGGTCTCCACTGGAGTAACTTTATGTCAGCAAGTGAAATTATGCCCATTTTTAAACAAAGGCTAAGCTATTTAATGTTTCAAACCTGCATCCACTTTCCAGTGTTCCCTTATATAACTATTTTCCACTTCTTTGTGAAATTATTGTAACTGTTGAAACATTAATACATATACACTGAGTTGATTTCGAAATAAAAGTCTGATTGCAAATGACAACAAGAAATTTTATTTCAACACGCATGTCAGCCAGGAGAAAGATAAGACAAAAAACATACTCAGGTTGCACGTAATGCTAGTCATAAAGGCAGATAATAGATAAGCAGAAATCATCCAGTTAAATAGGAAGCAGTAGCAACTGAAAAGAAAAGGGTAATAGAGAGAACGGAGTTGGAGAAATTCTTGGCATAAAAGAAGTGAGAGTGTTTAAAAGGGCTGATATATATAGTATTATTTCAGTGCTCAGCCATATTTGCTGGATATTTAAGGATGCTGGGACATTACTCATATTTGTTTCATCTCTGAACATCCATAACTTAAATCCCTGAGCTCCCCCAACTGACTTTTGATTTTCTTCAGAGACCCAACCTATCAAATAGCAAAGGGTTTCTTTCTCCCTGCCACCAGACCTAAGTGGCTCCTGGAGGATAATCAGTAGACAAAATATATGTTAATAATGCAGCCTTCAAGGGACTTATAACTTGAGCCTCCATGCAGCCAGGGGAGGACAGTGATCTGGCGGCATATGATTTCACAGCACTGAAAGGACATACATCTCCATCTGGCATTGCCCATGCCGAGTCACACGGTTCCCCCCCTCAGCGTCAGCTGTTGGCGGCTCTCAAGACCGAGTTGCTCGTGGGCAGTGTCGTTTCAGTGAGTGCAGAGATCTCTGCTAATCATTTCTAAGCCAGCAAAGGCCCCATCATTTTGAAGAACCATCCGTCTTGATATTTTTCATTTTAGGAATCAAGGGCGAGGTTGTGAGTGGGAAACCAAACCAACAAACTGGTTTGCAGGCCCATGCTAATAGGCCAATATAGGACAATTGAGGTCAAGAGAGTTTTATGACTAGGCTCTGTTGCTCTCTGGATTTTGAAGATCTGAGTAGAAATAATAAACTCTGTATCCAGAGTAGAAATGCGTTTGACATCATAGCAAGACAGTTGAGGCTGGCTTTGTATCAGGCTGGGATGGTGTGATCTCAGTGGCCTAATGGTGGCCTTTTGGTAAAGCCCTGCCATTAACTCTCTGTGAAGGTCTTTCCATGAGAGGGAACCAGATGCAACCACTAACAGGTAAACAGAGGTCAAGCCACAGCCTTTCGCCTCCCTGCTGACTGCAGCAAGTTGAATCATGGTACAACGGATACGGTATGTCCCCAAAAGTTCCTCTCTCATCTTAACTTGGAGCCTCAGCTGTAGAGCAGAGCTGAGCCTTAGATTATTACTACCAGCATAAGAGCCATTGTCTCAGCTGGCTCTAATTCTCACTCACTACAGGTCCTGGTCCCCACACACAGACCAAAATTAAAGATGACTAAGTAAGTTCTACCTTCACCCTTCAGGAAGCAAATCTCAGGATGACCACCAAGCCAAAGTGACAAATCAGGAGGAAAACGGGCCTGCCAGGGCCAGCACTAAATACATCCCAGGGATAAACAGAAGTCTGCCTCGGTTCTCCAGAGCTATTGGTCCACTGCTTCACAACAGCACTGAATCTCCCTTACTGGAACAGCCTAGGTACTCACAAGCAGAGTTAGGAAAGCGCTTTCACACAAGCTTACCAGCCATCCTCCCTAGGAAGCAGGGTCAGGGTAAAAGACGTCTGTGCTAGTGTTCCTCTAGAAGTTGCCTTCAAATATAATGCTGCAATTACACCCTAATGAGTATTTCAATTCTCCCTAAAGGCGAAAAAATTATCCAAAATGTGTTTTTGCTGTTTTCTAGTATGTCAGCTGGCTGCTCTGCAGTCCATAATAGAAGCAGCTGTAGTTCTTAATGGTGTGGGAAGTTTGGGTCATTGTCCTGCTGGTCCCATGGCAGACAGACAAATTCAGAATCTGTTCTTTCCCCTCTCATTCACTTTCTTTTTTTTTTTTTGCTTTCTCTGAACAGCTTGACTAGCAACCTAAAGAATAATCCTGTTCACAACTAATGTGCAGTAACAGGATTGAGGAAAAAAGTGACTTAAGAAGCTTTCATTCGGGTCAGGACATATCGATACCATATTTAAAGATATATGCTCTGCACCCTTGTGCAGAGATAAATGTTTCAACTGTAGGCTTTAAAAAAAAAAGCAGCCCCAAACCCAAAACCACACTCCCATGACACAGCTACTGAACTATTAGACTAGGTGAAACAATTTTCACCCACAATGTTTTCTTTCTTCACAGGTTATGGAGTGCTGCAAACGAGTCAAAGAAAATGTTTCCTCCCTATACAAAACCAGCTATGCAATAAGGGTTTATTTTCACTGGTTCTGAGTGCCCAAAGAACAAGATAAAGCCACAGTAACAAACTGTGCCTGTCATAATGTCAGAAAAAGGGGTCCATCCTTTTAGGTCATAGCCATTTCTGACAGCCACTGATACACCTACCTCTTTGGGACAAGAGAATTTGGGGGACACTTTTGTGTCCCTCAAAGTCTTTTCTATGCTGGATCTCTAAACCTGTTTCATTAGTGGGTATCAACACCATGAATTTTATCTCTCACCAGTGTCTTCTCTTCCAATAATGATAAGGTGGGTCTTTTGGACAATGACATCAAGGGAATCCAACAAGTTCAAATCCCACAGTCTTCAATTTCCTGTAGAATGCTGTATATGAGGGATTTTATTTATTACTTTTTATTACAGTTCCAAATATCATTAATGATTAAAAAATAGTACAAAAACAGTGGCTATTATGCTGGTTGTTATAAAGCAAATAACTTTACAAGTCCAGCTTACAAGTGGCCTGTTCTAGCTTTTCAGAAGCCTTAATATCAGTCTTGCAAGCTTGCATTATAATACATCTGTATTATGCATTTACTTTGACTGTAATCCCAAAGTCTTAATAGTAAATTCAGCTCTTGCTTGCGTATGTGTGTGTATGCACAACTCATCTGGTTTGAGTGATGCTGAAACTGCTTATGTTAGGCTTAAATTCAGTCCATAGACATTTTTCCAGGAGTTTTTTTTTGTAGAGTCACAGAATCACAGAAAAATCTAGGTGGGGAGAGACATCTAGAGTTCATTTGATCCAACCTTCTGTTGAAATCAGAGACTTATATCAGGTTTTGCAGGTACCTGTCAATCAGAGTCTCTAATATTTCCAGTAAACAGGATCCTACCACTTCTCTGTGCAACACATCCCAATTGGTTCTCATGGTTCAGATATTTTTCCCCTCTATGGTAAGATGGAGGTTCGCTGACACTGTTCATGCCTGTTGCCTTTATCCTGTCACCATATTCTTGTTAAGAGAGTACTTCCATCTTATCTATGATTACCTTTCAGAGATTTGAAAACTGATTAGTGCCCTACAAAGCCTTCACTTCTCTAGGTTGAATAAACCCAATTTCTTCATCCTTCCTTCATATATCAAGTTCTCTAATGCTCTAACCATCTTGGTGACACCTCCACTGAATCTTCTTTAGTTTTTCAATCTCTCCTGAACTGGAGGATCAAAACTGGACACAGTACTCCAGCTGTGGTCTATCAAGTGCCAAGTAGCATGAAATAATCACACCCCTTGATCTCCTGGCTGTACTGCAGCCCAATAGACTCTTTGCTTTCATTGCTGCAAAGCTGCACTGCTGGGTCGTGTCCAGCTTGCTGCCTACTGAAACTCCCAGGTACTTCTCACATGCACTACACTCCAACCAGTCAGAGCCCAGTCTATATTGCTGTTTGGGATTATTCCATACCAGGTGCAGAACTTCACACTTATCTCTGTTAAAACCTTGTTGGGCCAGCCTTTCAGCCTGGCAATGTCTCTCTGTACGGTGGCTTTTCCTTCTCACATTCTACCCCTCTTCCCAGTCCTGCATCATCTGCAAGTTTAGCACAGATGCATTCAAGCCTTTCATCCAGATTGTTGATAAGGATATTGAATAGTATCAAATCCAGTGTTGATCCCTGAGGAACTCCACACATGGCCAGTTGCAAATTTGACTTCGAGCCATTAGCCACCAACAACTTTGAGCTCAACAGTCTACATGGAACTTGTGGCCCTTAGCTAATCCTTATCTTACCAGGCTATCAACAAGAATTTTGTGGGAGATCGTGCCAAATGACTTGCTAAAATTAAGGTAGATGATGTCCAAAATACCACCATCCTTCATTGACCAAGTTGTTTCATAATACAAGACAATTGGTCACAATGTACCCTTGGTAAATATGTGTTGGCTTTTTCCAGTCACCTTCTTGCCCTTGATGTGCCCAGAAAGAGCTTCTATGAGGACACATTGTACATTTTTTTCCAGGAACTGAAGTGAGGATGACTGCTCTATCTTTTCCCAAATCATCTTTTTGCCTGTTTTATAGATGGGTGTAATATTTGGTCTTTTCCTGTCATCTGGGACTCCCACAATCTCCAGGACCTTTCTGAAAAGATAGAAAAGAGCTTTGCAAAGATGTCAGCAAACTTGACACCATTGCATGCATTCTGTTATATCTTATAGACTTGTATATGTCCAGTTTTTACAGAAGGTCCCTAACTTGACTCTGCTGTACTGTTAGTGGTTTGCCATTTGCTTTGCCATTGCTTTCTGTCACAGGGACTTGAGGCTAACTTTACCTGTTAAGACCAATGCAAAGAAGGCATTGAGCATGGCAGCCTTTCCTGTGTCATTTTTGACCTAACTTGCCAACTCCATTCAGCAGAAGGCCTGCACCTTCCTTGCACTTCTGGTTGCTACTAACATGCCTATAGGAGCCTTCCTTATTTTCTCAATATATATCTGGAAAGCAGTCTCAAAGTCTTGAAACACTCCAAAATCCTTTGGCCTCCAAAGCATACTCTTCTGTGATCCTTCCTAACAGCTCTACGAGCCGAGTTGAGATCTGCTCCTACGAAGTTCTGGGTCTTTATTCTGCTACTTACCTTCCTCTGCCTCTTACGACATTAAACTCTACAATTGTATGGTCACTGCAGCACAGGCTTCTGTTGAAGGTCATAATAATAATAATAGGTATTATACTTACCTACAGGCCATATAGAATAATAAGAGGATACAGGACTACAGGATAATAACACCTAACTACAGGCCATAAAACCAGATGTAAATTCCTTGTCCAGCTACTTTTATAAGGTAAGTTTAATAGCATCACTAGGTACTGGATCATATAGGCCTCATCCTTCTTCCTACGAGCTCAGTAGGAGTCTCCGGTTAAAGCTCAGTCTGCAGGAAAACTTGCAACTAGTTGCATGATCCACATGACTGTGCACAACCTACCTTTCCCACACTCTATATTTTGAGCTACAAATTGTTTCTCTGCAAAAATCAGAAGAAAGCAAATGACATATTTTTAACAATTATGAACTAATTGGGGAGGGGGCATGGAGAAGGGATACAGAGATTTTGCAGAAATTCTTGAGAAAAATCTTGATTTCACTACAGCCAAAAGTAAAACTCTTACGAACCTTTCTAGAGCCAGGATTTTACCCTCTCCCTCCCCTGCCCTGACAACATTACAACTTTCAAAAAGTTGTGTAAGTTCTAAAGGCTATATTCTCTCCCATGTTTAAATTTTATTATAGCTGAAGAATCCCTTTGAATTCATTTAGATTATTTATCAACACAGATAGTGTTTATTATAAACACAGGTGACATACAAGTTCCCCACTGAAAGTTTTTCACCTACAAATGTCTGAATACCAATCTTTGGACAGCAAATGTTTTCATCTCAGAAATGTTTTCTTGCCACCATATCTCAGCCAACTGGGATTATTTCTAAGAACAATTATTTGCTACAAGGGAATTATGATGACACCAAATTAGCTAAAACAAAGAGAGGCCATCATATAACAAAACAACATCTTCAGCCAATGTTCTTCCTTGACTTTAACAAAAACTCCTGTGAATCTGAAAATTTAAGAGTAGGAAGCAGGATACTTTCAAATACTAAGAACTTGCATTTTTCTTTCATTCTCTCTGTCCCAATCGTTCCAAAGGCTGCAGTTTAAAGCAATCACAGCATCGTTCAATAAGATTTAGAAATTAAACAGTTACAGTGCTTTGCAGAGTCCTTTGATCAAGTTCCGCAGGTGGAAATTGAGGACTGGTGCCAAGTAGAGTCTGTGATCTCTAAATGGCAAAAACCAGAACTATGTTATCTCAGACTTTCTTTCCAGACTAAATGCACTTTTCTCTTCCAAAGGTTGGTAACAACAGGATTTCTAGTCCTAGTCCTGTCTGTTTCTACATTTTACCTTGTAATACTGCACAGTTTTGAGATTTTTCAGGAACTTTTCAGAATTAAAATCCTTCTGCAATAGTACCTTCCCTTATGCTAGCTTCTGACCTAACATAATAGTTAAAATCAAAATAAAGGAAAAATAACCTAATTTATTTAGCTACAGTCACTGCTGTTTTATTACAGACAATCTACTAGTTCCCATAAGAATATTTGTAATCTTTCTTGGTGTCTTTCCTAAAGTCTCAGATCCCACAGTCAAGTGAAAACTTTCAGTAGAAAGTAAGTGTTAAGAACAGAACACGTGTGAATTTTTTAAAAAGCTGAGAATATTTGAAGTAGTGTCAGGATTTTATGATGCTTGGCTCATGCTTTTTGAAGCTCAAGGTTGGCAATACACACATTCACATTGCCATAACTTGCAGCAATATTGCTGTCCTCATCCTGTTCTCAACAAAATAGTCGAGTCAGAAATACATCTTTCCTGATGCCAATTTTATTATGAAAATGGTTTTCTAGAAACAACCACATGAAATGCAGACCTAATGCCATATATTCAGGCTTGATGATTCCTAAGGTATCTTCTTCCAGGGCTCACCCTTCTCAGACTCTATCTGCACTTACCTACGGTTGACTCCAACTTTCCATTTATTGGTAATGATGCAGCTACACCTTTAGACGACAGCATGATCCCTTTAATGCAGCAAGGTATTAGAGACAAACACTGTCTAGCTGTCAAAACTGCCTTTCCATAGTGCACACTTTTTTCACTGCACCTGTTTTCTCAAGACCAAAATAAAAGATATTTTCCTATCTAGAATTTCTTCATATTTCATGCAATTTATTGGAATAGAATGTGGGTACAACAACATATGCAAATTAGTCCAAAACTTGCTAAATTGTGAGATGAAAAAGACATCATTCTCTAGAATCTGAGAGGGATGAGCCCTGAAAAAACTAGTAACTGCTTCATGAAGATGATGTCATCAATATTTGCAAGTTTGATCTCTTCTGGACATACATAGACATGTAAGAAGACAATGTTCTGGCTTTAGAGTCTTTGGGATTTGCAGTAAACACCTTTAATATCATTGATGTAATTAAATTACACCACTAAAATGAGAAGCTTAACTTTGCAATGCTTTTTACTAAATTTACACAATGATCCTGAAGTAATTGAGACCCACCTCACCCCTTTGCTATACTGTTTGCTGTCAAGTAACAACATAGACAGCAAACCAGTATTATATTATCCTTAATGTTTAGAGAGCAGGTGAAAAAATTCAGCTTTCCAAATGCTGTAAAGGTTGAAATTCACCTTCATGAACTTCAGATCTACACATTCCAGAACAGGAAAAAAATGCTGTTAATTGAAACTCACAACAATTCACTTCATACGACAAAAATGTTTTATCTCATTTTAATTTCCACACAGCATCATTCATCAGACAGCCATGCTGCAGGACCCTGCCTCTTGAGATAGCAAGGGACTCAAAACTGAAACAAATTCTCACACCAGTATGAAAGAATATTTCTGAACCATGCGTAGCAGCAAGATAATGCTTTGCACTCATTCCTCATTGAGTAAACTCTTTCACTAAAGCATTATTTATGAAGCCATGCATAATAGTAAAAGCAATATACCTGGTAATGTGATAGGTAAGTAAATGTGGAAACAGAGTGGAAGAAAATATTTCTTTGCTTTATGAAGCCAAAAAAAATAAAAGAGCTTTCAGCTTATTGGCCCTTGAAAGGCAGGTGACTGTAATGGTGCACGTTCCCCTGTAGTGCACATTCTACTAGAGAGAAGCACAGTTTGAACAGCCTAAGTTTTCAGGGCTACTCTAACTTTCACTTTGTCTGGATTACCATGAATGGTCCCACATGCTAGATAGGCACAACCAAAAAGAATAAGATGTCAACAAGAGAAATGGGTAAAAAATGGTGCTTGCATTCCTGGGGTAAAATTTGCTTTTTTTTGCTTTCACCTTTCAATACTGCATTCACATACCACAGGCAGCGTTACTAAGGAGCTCTAAGGCAGAATAACTGAGACAGCTCCGAGATGAAAAGAGGCTGAGGGAATTTATTTTCCATGACTAATTCCTATCAAATCTAAGGAACAGAAATGATCTACTAGCCTTTTAGAAATGAGAAAGAGGGAAATAACAAAACATTGCCAATATCTGCTGAGCATGGTTCATTTTCAACTAGTATGAATATTTGTCATTTAAACACACAGTGTCCCAGAAGCTGACAATGCTTTTCAATTATAAGAAAAAGCATTTCTGAAGTTTCTCTTTTCCTGAAGGGTGACATCTGTCTGAGTGGCAGACTCTGCTCTGTAACTTAAAGCATCTGCACCATCACTTTTGCAACATAAGATATACATTGTGTCAGTTAGAACAAGGTAGGCAGATGCTCCTTACACCTCCTGTTAACTTGGGCAACAGTCATGCTGCCAGAGATAACTAAGACTCACAGTTTACACACTGGGCTTGTGTAGAAACAGACACCATCTTCTTTTCTGTTTTAACTTTGTTTCTTGGTAGCTTTCCTGCAAATATTATTGGTCATTATTTTTAAACACTCCGTTTATCACAGCTCTCATTTGAAACATGCAGTTTATAAAAGAAATTATAAACACTGAAACAGATAAACCTTTCTTTCTTTCAGGATAGGTCATCCCTTCTCTTGCAGAATGAGAAGATTGCTGTGATTGTCTCTCCATGGAGATGTGCACTCAGAAATCTAGTGGAGGACCATGTCCGAACCCGGGACAGAGCTGCTGAATGTAGCTTCCACCATCACACTGCCAAAACTTAAAAAAATTAATGGACAAAAAGCTGTCCCTTCTGCCTAGCCTGGATTCCCAAGAGTGTCCCAAAACCCATTTCTATCAAAGCTGTGCTCCACAGTCCCAGTCATACTCTGCCCCTTGTAGGCAGGGCTTCACTGAAAATATAACATGATCTTGGGCTACATCATCTCTTCACTATTTCCTCCTCCCAGGAAGGGCCATAGAATTCACCCTTCTCCATCAACCTGGTTGTCTCCTCCTCTACATGCCCAGAGTCCTGTGATCAGTGGTAAGTGATGGACAGATCTGCAGAAATAACTGAGCTGCTCTTCCACAAAATAGAGGGGCACACGTGGAAGGAGCGTTTTTCTGCATAAATTGTGAAACAGTCCTCACATTTGCCCACTGCTTGTGTGACACCCTTATTAGCACATGACTGGCATGAAACTCTCAGTACTTTTGAGACTGGTCCACAAGAAGTGGAAAAAAAGGCTACTGGGAGTTTTAGCCTTATTTTACTGATTCCACAACATAAATCCTAAGGGAGTAGGCTCATATGGAAAAAAAATTGCAGCCAGTTTACCTGCTTATTTCGTAATTTTAGTTCATTTCTCATTAGTAATTGTATGGAACCCTAATGACCCTGAAAATACGGAATGAGCTATTTTTCACTTCTCTTCCAGGTGGGCAGGTCTCTGAATTATTTCTCCTCATTAAGTAAAAAACCTTCCATTTGGTTGGCATGACAGTGACACAGGATCTCTCAACAGCTGTTTCAAAGGCTGCTGGAAACTATAGAGATTTCTGTATGGGGAAAAAAAGACTCTATACCTCCACATTAGGAGTTATGTGGGTAAATCACCACTCATTGAGATAAGAGTCTGCCTCTCATTCAGCATCAAATTAATAGCCAGCATTTTCCTAATTCACCATAGCAACAACAGTATAATGGCAAAGGAGTGAGAAAGCAGACTGTGTGTTGGGGATGGTAGATGAAGCAGACAACAGCTTACATCTAACATTTGTTGCACACAGAGCTTTGCTAGCAGTCAATGCAAGATTAGCAAAAGATAAAAGGTAAGAAGACGTGGTGTACGATAGTGTCCTCTAACCACCTATGAGAAGTATACAACATGTTCTTGCAACTCTTACGAGTGCCTCAGTTATCTTCCAGGTGAAATATTTAGCATTTCAGCATCCCAACTGGAAATAATACTGCAGTCTGAGTTCAATGAATTTTGGAGTCCTGTGTTTTCTTAAGATGTAAAATAGACAATCAAGAAAAATAAATTAATACATTTTATTACCTCCAAAACTCCAAAATCAGCCAGAGACCTACGTAACAGAGCTCACAGTAAACTGTTGCTACAGGGTAGAATCCGTGAAGACGATAAACCAAAAAAAGAAAGTATTGCCTTCCAAATGAAAACAAAGCTATGGAAAAGTTGATTTCATACGAGTATGCAGGATGGCAGTACACAATAGAAGCCAGCCAACATCTACCCCTCTGTGAAATATCTCAGAAGATGGTATGCTTCGTTACATTCAGCTGCATGCTCCATTTTGCACAGTGTACATCTGTCTCTGAGGTTTTTGTGCTCTCACATGGACATAATTCTGGAACCCTGTTTACATCACTTGAGTAAAGTGAATATAAAATCTGGAAGAAATTCCAGGCTGCAAGCCCATACACTTGAATGATACCAGGCTGTCACCTTAAATATTTAGTACTCAGAATATTCTACCTTCTCTGTCCCACCCCCCCCAAAAAAAACACCTTTTTTTCTCTATAACCAAGTGCTCTTTTTTATAAAATTGTATGCCTCAAAATATCCTTTCAGAACCACTAAAACCATTGAAAGAAGATAACATGAAGCACAAATAAGAGTGATTGATAAGATTGTACCATAAACACAAAATGTCAAGTCACTGAACAGATCAAATCATTTCCATCACAGTGGTATGAGATCCCTCATCATGTTCAACTAACTGGGAAGACAGGCAGCAATATGATGACCAAAACAAATCTCTAAAAAATTAAAGAGTGAAAAAAAAGAAAATAAATGCAATGTTGTAGAGCAAACTAAGTATAACTCTAAACAGGTAAGTGAAATACCTTAGTAACATGTGAGACACTTGGAAGTGGAAAAACTTGAGATTTTTGCTTCATGGCAATTGTTTTGTACCTAGTACTTACATCATTCCACATTCAATTTATACTGAATTCCACTGGCCTCACATACAATCAAGAAAGCACCAGTGAAAGCAGTTTTATCTTAATAAAATAACTTCTTTATGGTCTGTGATAACACAGTGAATATTAGGTGCCCACACCTGTTTACCTGTAACTATTCTACAACAGTAGAGCATCATACCTTGAATAGTATGTGGTTTTAAATACTTTTAAAATCTTGTATGAATATACACACTAAGCTAGCACCCAACATGCACTTATTCTATTGACACAGAAGTAAAAGATGTCCTTGGGTATTCTTAACGCATGAAGTATAAAGGATTCATTAAAAAAGAAATTCCTAGTTACCCTTTCAGTCACAGAAACTAGATGAAGGACTCAGAACTTGAGATGAAGAAGTCTTTTTTTTTTTGAAGTTAACTATACCTTTTACACCTCACGTATAATTGCAAATGCAATTACATTTTTCTTCCTTTGTCTTTTCAACTCAAGTATGAGCAATATGTGATCATGGCTTAAATTCAGGGCTTGGGCTTTTTTTACTTCATCTCCAATTTCATATGGCTCCTCTTTGTATTACTTAGCGACAACACAACAGTGGACAGAAGGTTAGAAGTTATGCACTTCATAAATATCTATGACACGTTCTGTGTGGTTTTGTTTAAACTGTCTTGATCTCATAGAAGCAGGAAGTACATTCGTCCTACTGTCAATCTGACCATGCTAACAGCAGGTAAATTTGGCTTTTTAGAGAGGACTAAAAATGTCTACAACAATAATACATACAAACCTTATCCTTCTTGCAACACTTGTGAAATTTTATCATCCTCTTCTTCTCAAGAAGTATCCTGACTTTCAGGAAAGGAAGTAAAAAAATCCCACACACATTCAGAGGAGCACAGCTGATTTAATAGCTACCTCTTCCCAGCCTGAGCCTTTATAAGCAGTCCTTTGAACCGGTGCCCTTTTGGATTCAAATAGTATGACTAATAATTGCCATATATGTCCCAGAATCTTCTATGCCCATTAAGCTGTAGTTAGTTTTCCCTCCACCTCTTACTACATCAAACATAACAGTCACCTTTTCTTAATGATCTCATTCTACAGGCAAACCTATTTGCCTTATCTCTTATTCCTTATTCAGCCTTTAACTGAGTTACAGTAAGCTACCCAGTAACGTTGTGGTTAGCATGCAGAATGGACATTTGTTCCTCTGTTCATTTAAGCCTATTGAGGCTTGTATTAAAGAGCTTTTAAAGATAATTGAGAATCTCAACCTTTTTGTTTACCCAAGCCCTTGAAAGTCTCCTCTTCCTTTGACTTTAATCTGGTAAACCTTTGATGTTAGTTGTTAACCTGCTTGTATTTATCAACAACTCAAAATTCACATTATTACAGAGAAGCAGCAAGCCCCTGCTTCGTCTGTGCACGTGCTGGGGCAGGGCGGGGGGGGGGGACAAGGGTGGAAAGGGAAGCTTTATTGTACCAATTTCCATGAATAAATCCTTTACACTTGAAGGGTTTTCTCTTACCACAGGATATTCGGACAAGTTACTGCCTAAAAAGTGTGTTGTAAACATGGAGGTGTTTATAGTCCAGGAAATATTTAATTGCTGGGAGAAATACAGATAAAAAGATATATTTCCTTCTTCAAGGAAAATGAAGGTGCTGTTTACTTCACAAATGTCTGTTTCTTAAGGATTTTGCATTTATAGACATTCTCTTGGTGAGATTCCCACAGATGTTTTCACAAGTCACGGGGGCACCACAATAACATGGCACATCCTCATCCCATTTAGGCTGACTGATTTCAGGCATCCGCACTTACACCAAAAGCAGCACCTCAATCTTGCTGCTGTCCCAGCAGTTCGGGGTCTAAGCCTCCTACAGGACACACATGCAACTTCAACAGTGGTTTCCTCCCCCCAAAAACCCTTGCTGCAGCCCCCAGGGCTCTCTTCCCAGGGAGGCAATGCAAGGGCTTTTCTGTGAGCTGAGACCCCGACCACCAAGTACTTCAGATAATTGAAACTAATACAGTGACTTTGAAGTTACCTGCAATGTGTCCCACATTTCACACGAAGCTAGCATGGGTGAATTTCTACCACAAAAAAAAGGGAAAAAAGAGTGCTCTTAGGAGTACTCAGTGGTGTTCCACAAGTCAGTTAGAAATGCTGATACCAGACAGCTACGACGTTTGTACGGATGACCTGGCTATTTATAGTCAGAGGAAAAGCAGCAGCACACTTCCTCTGCTTTCCACTTCAACACTTACACCCTTTAAGGCCTCATTTAGGAACACATCCAGATTACAGCCATGGATCCCTCGCCATCAAATCACCCGGGGCAAAGCACAAGCATAGAGCAGGAATCAACCGTGCAGCTCAACTTTACTTGAATTCTCATGGTGCCTTGTTGGCATTCAGAGTTCACATTGCTGTAGCCAAGGTGGGCCACCAAGGATAAAAGCCACTGAGGGGTTGGTTGTCTAGCGAGCAAGATCAATATGACTTACCGCTCCTTCCTTTGACATTCACCGAATCTTTTCAGTCTGTACAGAATAAAGTTACCCCTGGGAGGAAACCAAAGTGAGTTCATGCTTGCCCCACACAAAGTCAGCAGCCTGTGCAAAGTTTCATAGATATCACAATATCTGTCTACAGGTCCAAATAACAGGATCCAAAAAATCCTGGAAAGTATGAACGAAGGTATCTCTGTTAGACCCTAGGGAACCACACATGTGTAAATATATGTTTATTATTATTTGGTTTACTTTTACAAAAGTCAAGAAAGGTGGTACGAGTGAAAAGGAAATGCTAATTGCAGTGCTCTCAAAAAGTCCTTCTCAAGATTCCAAAAAGAGGAGCTAGATTCTCTTCTCAGGTTCAAAGCACCCTCGCTGTGCTGGACCAACAGAGCAGCACAGTTTGAAGTTGAAAAGAGGGATAGCGTGGCTGCTGCTCTTTGAAGAGTGGAATAAGAAAGAGTAGCATTTAAGAAGCTTGGAAAGGACTTTTAGAAATATACAGCTTTTTCTGGGGAAAAAAAAATGTATATTTTTTAAATGGTAGAAGTTTAATGAAAAGTGGGAAAAAATGTTTTATGAAACTTCATTTCGGTGATCCATTTTCTACAGGCAGCACCTTTTTCTCCCTCATTATTCCTCCCACCAAGGAAAGAGGTTCTGTGGCAGGACTGATAAAAAAGTCAAATACCTGTATTGATGGATGTGTTTTTAAGCATTGCATACACCTGGCAATGACAAATTATTGCTTTACACATACATGCATATATAGTGTATATGTGATTGTAGAAATGTATGCACACTACATATCTATTTAAGAGACCATACATGTATACATTTATGCATATTAAGTGGAGCAAATTTAGATCTTGGCAGCAGTGCATGTATTTAACCTTACATATGCAAACAAACCCATCGGTTTAAACCTGGACAGCAGTAAACATGCATAATTTCCTTCCAGTGGTCAAAGCTTTACCTAAGATTTATGTGCAAAATTTTCTTCCTAGCCCACATCAGCACAAGAGAAATCAAGAGCAGGCCCCATGTATTCCTCTCTACTGCCAAAAAGGGGGAGCACCTCCTACAGCCACAAACATAATGTGAAATTGCCTCTGAGATTTTAGATCCGCATTAACAGAAAATGAATTGTCTAGCACTGATCACCACAACTAGGAAATGTTACTGCTGAACCAAACACTATTTTTCTTTGTACCCTAGTATTTCTGGAACATTAAGAACATTACTGAGGAAGGTCAGTATCATGTCAGGCCAAAAAATCCAGACAGCCTAGCACCCTGTCTGTCACAGTGGTAAAAGAAAAAAACAACAAAAACAACAAAAACAACAAAAAACTAACAGAAGAGCAAGCACATATTTATTTTGTTTTATTCTTTGCCATGATACCATTTGTTTTAGGGTCCCTTCCATGCATGACTCCCAAGAGTACAGCCTGGATTTTCCTGATCTGATATTAGTTCACACTGTTTGTTACAGATGCAAATCTGCAGAGACAAGACCAGTCTGTACAGAGTTCATAAAAGGGTGTAAGCTAAATTTGTCTCTGGACAAGAGACTCTGCTTTAGATCAGGATCATGCCTTCTGCCAAGCAGGGACAAGCTGGGAGACAGGGGTGGGGGCTGAGGACTTAAGATGCCTTCCCCTGTCACAGGGGCAGACCCAAAAGGGAGCAGTTGTAAATCAACACAGGCCATGAGAAACAAAAGCACAGGATAAGGGAGCACACATGTGATCCCACCTCTTTGAACATTTTATGATCAGCCAGTAGAACTGAGCCATCATGCAACTGATTTTAACCTCAAGAGGATTACTCTCCCCACAGGCTATGATGAGATTGGGAAGCAGACCCATGTCTCCAGTTTTGTCTCTTTTCTACTCCCAGGAGCATGTGATTAGGCAAATACCTCTTAATCAGGGTTAATTTTATTGCTAGACCCCATACTAGTATGAGAACACACCATGTTAAGATTTCTGCTGACAATTTTAAAATTTGAGAAGCTGTAAATGAAAGTCTGTTCTGAATTTCTTCTACGTGCCAAATTTCACCTTCTATTGCTGCACTGGGCTGGATGCAGGCACAGAATCACGGAACAGTTGAGGCTGGAAGGGACTTCCAGAGGTCATCTTGTCCAACAACCCCTGCTCAAGCAGGATCACCTAGAGCTGGTTGCCCAGGACCATGTTCAGAGAGTTTTTGCATATCTTGAAGGAGTGAGACTCCACTACCTCTTGTGCCAACCTGTTCCAGTGATCAAATTAGTAGGAGTTACATGCATGCATGACTGAGTGGGAGGAAAACATGAGACAGAGGAGTTAAGAGTCCTGGACTTCCCTCTCCCCTGCCATTGAGTTTGTGGTTTGTACCCTGTGACTCCATACCCAGAAACTACTGCTTGTTAGGGCTGTTCCCAGCCCTGGCTCTTTTTACACCTCTCAGTCCAATCTTGTATGAATCACTTGAGGTACTTCTCAGCCCCCACAGTCAAAACACATAAGCTGACAGGCCTTGAAAACAAAATGTCATCATTTTAGCAGATAAGACTCCCACACAGAAGTTGCCAGAGCAGATGAGATTACTGGTCAGCACAGACTTCTATACCAATTCTGCAAGTAAACAGGCCTAAGTGCTTCCAAAGAAAGGATAAAAGCCATTCAGTGAACAATTAGGCAGAACTGTACCACTATGGGCAACCTCTTGCCAACTTCAGGCTGTCAGTGACTGGTTTATGCCCTTGGAGCATACGGATTTATCTCCTTCATGAATTTTTACCCCAACTAGCAAAACTGTAGGTATTTTTATTTGTCACGTTCAAGGCTGAATCCTCATTTCTGTGGTACTAAATTCACTGTCTCAGCTGTAAAGCCCTTCAGACTCCTTTTGTTTTTGTTGTAGTTGCAGAGACCATGCCTTCTTTTAGGTATGAATGGGACAGTGCTGAGTGGAAGCACATGCTGCTTGGAAAGCCAGTGTCAAATGTAGTAACACTGTGTTTTGAACTGACATTTAAAAACATTACATTTGCTGAAGACAATTCCCCTCCTTATTATATGCACTACTGTACAGCTTTCTGGTGAACTACCCTTTTGACTTGAAAAAAAAGAAAAAAACAGAATGCACAAAAATTCCATGTGGCTTCACATGGGATCCTCTTGGGAAACAGAGGGAGTCACACAGATAATCTAAAGTCTCGAGTAGCAATTTTCCTTGTTTAACAAGGTATGACCAGGGCAATGTGACAGAATAGGAACATTGCATTTAGATCATACTGAACTGGATAAGACTACCACTATGTTTAACTTGCCTTGTTCGAGTTATGTTATTTTCATTATATGTAGTTGTGATACTCACTCTACTACTTTATTAATGGATAATATCCCATGTAAACTCATTAGCATCACTGATGTTCAGATGCTCGGGACTTCATAAAGTACTAGCAACAACCAACAATAGATTTCGTCTCCAGTGAAAGTATTAGGTTTTCTCCACAAAAGTAACATGATACACACAGTCAAAAAGGAATTTTGCAGTTAAAGCACTGTTTTATCCTTCCCCAAAAAAAGCATAAAAACTCCTAAAATAATAGAAATTCATAGACTCACATAGAAATTGTTTGGACTTCAAGAAGTCATCTAGTTAATATCTCCTCCCAAGGTAAGATGAATTATACATAATTTAGGCCACCTAATCTATCCTTCCATTTCTGCAGTGCTGCCCCTTATTATAGTTGCATTTTATGTATGTGCCATGACTTACGTAGCCTAAGTCACTAGGTATCTACAGTCTATCATACATCACTATTAAAATTAATCATCATCTTAATATTGAGAGCATCTGTTCACCCAATTTTCCTTCTAGCAGAAACCTTTTTTTTAACCCTAACATAATTGTTCACATTGCTGGTGTTTATCCTGCCAACAAAGACTTTACAGAACTTATCTTAAATAACTCAGCACAGCTGATGCAAATTTGCACAGTAGTTTTCTGTGAATTTCCCCAGCTCTATACGTTGCTCTTTACTTATACACTGGCATTTGGAAGTGGTAGGTCAGTCTAGTAGCTCTCACCAAGCAATAGCTCTGGGGTGCTGGTAAATGAAAATAAATTGTTCAAGAATGAAGCTCAAAGAAAACTATATATATAGGCGCTTTATACATATATATAAAAAATATTAAAACACCCACAAACCACACTTGCAAAGCCTATGTTTTGCATCTGCTGCATTTCTTTCCAGTTCTACAGTTCCGACCAAAGCTATCAGGTTAGGTCATTCCTCACAGGAGCATGATTCATTCCTCCTAGGAGCCGTAAGGTCAAAAAACCATAAAATGTAAAGTCTGTTTCAGGTTTCTGTTGAGACTTCTTTTGTCCCACTCAGGTATGGGTTCTGCCTCTTCACAACTGAAATCAGTTGTATTAAATTAAACAAAGACATTCCTGAGGAATCCAAGTGAAGTGTGACTAAATTCTTGTCTCCAGCACCTCTCAAGCACTGTTAAAAATTAGACTTCCTTTAGTTATTCTAGCAACAGAAAAATCTTGTTCCAACATGGGGTGCTAGGTCCCATGTCGGTTTTAACGGATTCCTTAATAATGCTTCTCTTTTGTACTTCCCAGCGTGCTGTTCTGTTTAGTAGAATTCTGTTGTGGGGGCTGTTTGCCCTAAGGACAAATGTCTATTTTCCTTTCTCAGCTGAAAGTCTTGTTGACATGACCAAGAGCCTATCTTGCTGAAAGAGTGGGCATGAACTGTGGGGCATTTCAGTTTAAAAAGAAAAAGCAGCAAAAGCTTTGAATCAAGAATTCAGATGATCTACATCCAATGTTAGAATTACACCAATGCCCCTCAGGGCTGAACCTAAATAAATATCAGGATCCTCGACACTGCTACTGACATTATATTACACTGAATAATAGTTCCCTTCCTCCTTAACCCAAGAAAGTCCCAGCACAACATACATGAAATATAACACTGATTAGGGACCAGGAACATCACCACAAATTCCAGAGATTAGTGTCTGTAGATTAGACACTCAGATGGCTGGGGGAAGATGTTTTATCAGCCACTAGAAAACATATGCAACTTTGATCCCACTGTTTCATGTTGGGCTTCTGTTTCTTTTGGCGTGTGTTTGCAGTATCAAATGCCACAATACTGATGAATGCTCAAAGACCATATGATATCACTAACACAGTGCAAACCAAACAAATCCCAAGATCTCTAGCAATGAAGTTCAGACTCAATGCCCTTGTAAACCCATATCCCCTGCTTTCTTGGTTCAATCAAATGTTGGTTGAGAAAAATACATGTTACTGCACTTTGAAAGCCTGCCCTGGAGTTTCTCCCATCCCTCCACCACTTTATAAAGGTTAGTGCTGAAATGTAGTAAACAGGCATTAATAGAGATCATATTCATCTTTAGAAATGTGCAACCGCTGGCTTTGCAAAGACACGTTGACATTTTGCTACCCTGCTCTGCTGCCAGTAAAATTTGGTAATTTAATGAAGCAGAGATCTAACAAATGCGCAAACCTCAGTGGATTATTCAGCTTCAAGGTTTGCATTACAGTGTGTGAAAAAAGGATTAAAGAAGTACTTTTTAGCTATAGAAAACCCTGCACACTGGATTAAAGCGCAATGGAGCTGGCAAGAAGGATATAGTATCTATAGAATTTAATGGTAACCTGGCTCTATCAGGCCCTACAGCTTTAATTTCAATACAGCATTTTCTTCTTAATCCCTTGTTTGCCAGCAGTAATGCTGTTGGATTAGAGTGGCCACCAGGCTGTGGCTATTTACATAAAAATTAGGCAAATGTCTTTAATAAGGAAAAAATTACATGGCTGCTGGATATTAGAAAAGTTTCATAACTTTGAACCCTGCTGCTTCCGTGAATCTCTGCTAAGTTTAAAAGATCAGGAGAAGGACTCTCTTTCACTTACAGCAGCCAGCAAAAACTTCCAGCCATTATCTGCCACAGCAAGAACTTCACATTGAAAACTGAGGGGCTTAGTAAGTGTGTCTGCACCAAGTTAACATTTTGTTGGTTATAAAACAGAGAGCAGATCCTTAACTGGTTTAAATAGCCAGCCCCACCCTAACTTCAAAATGCTAATTCTGGTTTGTATTTGCTGTGCAACAGAAACAACTGATGGGCAGGAATAGGCTCATATAGCAAAAAGAAGATCCCTATCCACGAAATATTTTTCTCTACTTCATTATAGTATTCCTGCCCTGAACATCTATCCACTCTCCTTAAGCGGTTTCCCCTGTTCCTTTACAATTTTCTGGAGTGAAAGACTGAAAAAACTTCACCTGGCTTCATGGGGCTGAGAGATGAAATACAGCAGCAGCAGCCCAGATTTGGGAAATGAAGAGCTAGTACTGGAGCTGTCAGTGAAGGTGGCCCCATATTACAGATGGGCAGTCCCAGCATATCTGCTCTTCACCAGGAGACAGGACCAGGGAAGCACATAACAGGCTGGCAAGTGTGGGGAAAGGAGGCTAGGAAAGATAGAAAGGCCACTCTCTATTATCTACGGGCAGTCCTGGTTAACTGGAGAAGTTCCAGATGACTGGAAATTAGCAAATGTAACGCCCATCTGCAAGAAGGGTCGGAAGGATGATCCAGGGAACTACAGGCCTGTCAGCCTGACCTCGGTGCCAGGCAAAGTGATGGAACAGATCATCCTGAGTGCCATTACACGGCACATGCAGGACAATCGGGGCATCGGGGCCAGCCAACATGGATTCATGAAAGGCAGGTCCTGCTTGACCAACCTGGTCTCCTTCTATGACGAAGTGACCCGCTTAGTAGATGAGGGCAGGGCTGTGGATGTAGTCTATCTAGACTTCAATAAGGCATTCGACACTGTCTCCCACAGCATTCTCCTAGACAAACTGGCTGCCCGGGGTTTGGATGGGTGGACTCTTCGATGGGTTAAAAACTGGCTGGATGGCTGAGAGTGGTGGTGAATGGGGCAAAGTCCAACTGGCGGCCGGTCACTAGCGGTGTTCCCCAGGGCTCAGTTCTGGGGCCGGTGCTGTTCAATATCTTTATAGATGATCTAGACGTAGGGATTGAGTGCACCCTCAGTAAATTTGCAGATGACACCAAGCTGGGTGGGAGTGTCAATCTGCTGGAGGGTAGGAAGGCCCTACAGAGGGATCTGGACAGGTTAGATAGATAGATGGGCCGAGACCAACAGCATGAGGTTCAACAAGAACAAGTGCCGGGTCTCACACTTTGGCCACAACAACCCCATGCAGCGCTACAGGCTGGGGGAAGAGTGGTTAGAAAGCGGCCTGGCGGAAAGAGATCTGGGCGTGCTGATCGACAGCCAGCTAAACATGAGCCAGCAGTGTGCCCAGGTGGCCAAGAAGGCCAATGGCATCCTGGCCTCTATTAAGAATAGTGTAGCCAGCCGGTCTAGGGAAGTGATCGTCCCTCTGTCCTCAGCACTGGTGAGGCCGCACCTTGAATACTGTGTTCAGTTCTGGGCCCCGCACTTCAAGAAAGATGTTGAGGTGTTGGAGCGAGTCCAGAGGAGGGCGACCAAGCTGGTGAAGGGTCGGGAGGGTATGACCTATGAGGAATGGCTGAGGGAGCTGGGATTGTTTAGCCTGGAGAAGAGGAGGCTCAGAGGTGACCTTATTGCAGTCTACAACTACCTGAAGGGAGGTTGTAGTGGAGTGGAAGTTGGCCTCTTCTCCCAGGTAACTAGCGATAGGACAAGAGGACATAGCCTCAAGCTTCGCCAGGGGAGGTTCAGGTTGGACATTAGGAAGAATTCCTTCTCAGAAAGGATCATTAGACATTGGAATGGGCTGTCCAAGGAGGTGGTGGAGTCACCATCTCTGGATGTGTTTAAGAAAAGACTGGACATGGCACTTAGTGCCATGGTGTAGTTGACATGGTGGTGTCAGGGCAATGGTTGGACTTGATGATCCCAGAGGTCTCTTCCAACCTGATTGATTCTGTGATTCTGTGACTCCAGCCAGTTATGAAATCAGAAAGCGTATGGAAGAAGAAGGATCAATTAGAGATGACTAAGAAATTATAACACCTCCCCTTTGAGGTTTTGTTTTGTACCACCTAGGCAACAAAAAGAAAGGGTTCTTAGTCTGGCCAGCCCGACCTCACCCACAGCATGAGCTTGTCAGGTTGCTGCAGGAGCAACTGTCATGGCCAAATGAAGCGCTGAGGGCAACAGGATGCAGATCACTACTGCCAACCATGGAAAGCAGAGAAAGGCGTCAGGGTATGGTATCCTCTCCTGCTCCTCTGTAACTTTCTTTAACTTCTGCTTTTGGGAGGCAGGTGGTGACCCAGACTGAGGTGTTCAGTCTTGAAAGGAGGCAGTGGATGGATTTTTAGGAACACACTTCACTATCCTCCTTTTCTGTGCAGGGGGTGCATGGGACAGGAGTAATGCAGAAAGTTGTGTCACGGAGTATGAGGGTGAGGTGTTTTGTCCACATGTCTGTGCACAGGAGTAAAACATGAGGAGTTTGAGTATATGGGTATCCAGAGTGCCTGGGTACTCTCACAGGAGGTAAAGCTGTCAGGGTTCAGGCAGTAATCCAATGAGTGGATAAAGTATGTTGTATAAATTGAAATGGTTTTGATAGGAGAGAGTAACAGCAGCCATATGGGAACATAATAAGGAGAACACTTTATGAGTATGTAGAAATCTGAGTTCAAATCCATTCAGCAGATGACAGAACTGAAACATCAGCTTCCACAGCACTTGAGAGGGAAGCCTTCCTCCCTGATCCCCACCTCACCCCACAGTCACCATTTGGGAGATTATTTTTACATTGACAAATTTATTTGGCAAATACAACTAAAACATATTCCTTAAAAACAGATTAAATTTATATTAAGGTTCTGCCACAAATACGGGTGCTACATAAAAAGCCCCATTTTATCTCCTCAAAAATAATCTTTAAGCTAAACAGTACTTTTAAAATATAATACATGGCTCCTGTCTTGCATCTTCCCATCCATCACATTTCACTGATCAGAAGACCTAATGCATTTATAAAAAAGAGCCCCCTACAACAAAGACATCGATAACTCCAACTTTCTTCCTTACTAAACACAGGCTTGTGTGTTGATTATATTGAATAGCTGTGGTTTGTTTATTTGAAGCAGGCCAGGCCATTTCATGCTTTACTGCAAATTATCTGATTATTCTAGCAGCTTAAGGACAAGATTCTCTAAATAAAGCTTATTTCCATTCTTCTGTTATGGAAAATAGATAATAAAACCATTAGTGAACAGATCTGTCCTGGCTCTTTTTCTAATCCACTTCATTTTTCTTGGAACTGCTTTCTCTGGCCCTTTCTGCACTATGAATGTGTGTGGGGGGGAAAGTGGTGATGTTTTTATTTTTTTCTCTCCCTCAAAATAAATGCCTCTAATAAGGTGTCTGTTCCCTTGTGCCTGAGAATGCAACTTCTTTCCTTCAGGAGCTGTTGTGAGTAGGAATTCTTGGTATGCTTCTTATGAAGTAGGATAGTTTATCTGCTAAAAGGACATAGCTTGCTTCCTCACTTCAAGCCTGGCTAGTTATTATTGCTAGTAGGTGGTAAAACCAAGACTGCTTCTTATTTCTCTATAATTCACCTCACTCCTCCAACACCCCTACTCTGGACCATTGCAAAAGTCAGAAAAGAGAGCAAAGTGGTTTTCATGAAAAAAGATATCCATATACCACACAGCACAACCTATGATACTCTGTTACATATCCTCAACATATCCTGTTATAACCACTTTCACCTATCCTATTAAGCAGACAAAACATTCCTAGGTCTGAAGGCATGATTTAGAAAGGGGAGCGGGTAAAGGAGAAATAGCATGAGAAAATAATTATTTGGATAAATTGAAAATTAATTTAATTTTACAGTCTTTTTTCATATCTGTGTATCACCCTATCCTGCTCCTTACTGCACCGATCATGCTGTAGCTTAAGAAAGTACCTGCATAATACTTTGTGCTAATTTCATACTGAGTTTACCCCCATCAGCCTTTAACCTGTGTAGACTTACCAGGACACATTTTAACTACAGTGTCTCTGAGGAAATCACAGTTATTTTTCAGTTGTACAGATGGAGATTTCCATAATCAGAATAAATTCCTTGGGCACATTTCCTCAAAATTAGCCTTTACTAACCTCAAAAAAAACCCAAACCCCCAAAAAAACCCTCTATGCTTCTTTCTTAACCACTCCTCATTCTTCCCAGCCTGACACCAGGGTGCTCCATAGATCTTCTCCACCTCATTTGTCATAGTTGGCTCAGCTTCCCAGGGCTGGATCCATGAAAGCATGTGACTGTGCAAGCTCACAAACAGCTTAAGGAAGCAGTCCTGCACTATGTACCCTTTCCTAATTTGTGCATAGTTATTATCTTAATCGATATCTCGGTAATTAAAATCCTGCATGATCAATTTTCTGGCCTTCCTACAGGCCCCTCTAATTTAAAAAAGCATTTCCCAGTCCCCTAACTCTACATTGATGTTGGCTGTTCCAAGAATCACCAAGCTCCCTCCTCTGCTTTCAAGTTCTACAGAGACTGTCCTTGGCCATGTCAGCTAATATATTTTCTTGTTACAAATTTAATATCACCCACCAATATTGTCAAGTCCCTGCTTGATTCTGCTTACTCTTCACTAAATACAGTATTAAGTCCCCACTCATTTTCTTTGCTCAGTTTTGCCTCTGTTATTGCAGTAATAATATAACCATTATCTCTGAAATGATTCTACCTTCAGTCAATAACCTTAAGATCAAGCCCTACTTCCCCCAAAATCTATGGTGCAACACCCATTTTAAGAACACAAGACAGGTGAATAGTTCTTACTCTTGCGAACATTTTCACACCTCAATATAGTGCCACAACTACACTGATGAATTTTATATAATATTTTAAATTCCACCGAAGTCTCTGCATCTAATCATCAGAAACTATGTAATGTTTCTAAAAAGTAATGTAATGTACAGGACCACATATGAAATGACTTCAAGCTTTCCATCTGGAGAACATGGACAGCCTAAACAGGACAAGCAGTACTCATGGACAGAACACATGTGGTTTGCCTTTATTTAAATGAATAAATATTTCTGTCCTTTGAAGCTAACAGGGACTTTGTCCCTTCTCTCCCCTACTCCTCCATTCCTTCCTCCCAAAAGAGAGTCGGATGAGGTCAAATGTACTGGTCAGTCCTCACCATACCACACAGCTCTTTTAAAAGAACTGCAGCTCTTTAATAATACAAGCATTTGAATCAAGTGCTGTCATTAATGTCACAAATTCACTTTATCCTGTTACAGTAATTGTAAAAGCAGAAAGCCTCTGCATATATTTAGATTTCTATTTTCCTAACCTGGCTGGGTTTTTTTTTCAGCTGAGAGCTGTACAGGGCCAAGGAATATTCCATGATATGTATTTGGACAGTACCCCATGCAACAGGTTTCTCTAGGTGCTGAAGAAATAAAATATTAATAAGCAAACTATTGTTCCAGACTTCTGCTTCTGAATTTATCACAACTACCAGCAACAGATTCCATTTAATATCAGCAAACAAAAACATAGATTTCCCCTATCCTCATTTTCTAAGTGAAGGGTCTGAACTTCCTTTGAAATATCTTTGATCTTATTTTAATTAAATTATTTATATCAATATCTAAAGCTGCAGAAGAACTCTTCCTGTTTCTCCTAACTGTCATGCCAACAGCCTCAGCCACAGAGCCAAAGTTACATTTTCAGGATGCCCTTGTTCAGAGCCTCGTGTTCTGGTGAAGGGCTTCTGATCCTGATCCGATTGAAGTCAAATGGCAAAGCTCTCTCTGAATTCAGTGATCCAAGACCAAGTCTTAATCATTCTCCCAGAATACCAGGCAGTATTTCCTCCCTTCCCCCCACGGTGTTCTTGCACATGGGAGGTTAGAGTCTCAGCTGGTGAAAATTAACCAGCACAGCTGTAGGGACTGTTGTGGACCTATTCCCACTATCTGAAGACTGGGCCTGAAGGCAGTGTCATCCCTCTTTAAAAAAAAATAAAAGTCAGCAACAAAAAGAATAGATCATTCACTCCCTAATTAAGTGACCACATTCTTAATCAGATTTTTCCATGAAGATGCTTCGATGGACCCCTGCACACTACAGGGGAAAAGCTAGCACCTGGAGTACCTGCTGTTGAGATTTTTCAAAGGTCCCTCAGAGAATTAGGTGCTGACATGGAGCTGCATGAGGATTTCTGTCACTGAATTCAATAGGCCAACAATGTTCAGCACTATTTGTATGTTAGCTAAGTCTGCATTAAGAAATACGAAATCACAACAGGGCCTATATCTGTTTCCCTGGAGAACTAGTGAAGCACAATTATCATAAATTTGTGATTAAAACCACAGACCATTGTATCCTTCACACCACTGGATGTTAATGGTTCCTTGTGAAATGGCACAGCTGAGAAGTTTTTCCCCCACCAACACATTGCTGTAAGACCCCTGGGCTGAGCACTACGCAAGTAGACCAACACACAGAACATTGCGTTTACCTACCACCCAGTACACTCCGCACATGTCCTCCACTCATTAATCGGCACCTTTCTCTGCTTTCTGTTTCCCCAACTTTTACTCAAGAACAAGATCATGCAGCAGAGCTTCTCCCCCTTATGAAAGTTCCCCACTGGCATGCATATCTCCTCCTGTCCCCTAACCCGTACCAGCTCCTCTGGCACTCTTCCGCCTCTCAGCTCAGACAGCAGCTCAGGCACTTCTCACTTGAGCCTGAACACGTCCCACAAATGGAACTCTCGGCTCATCTTCCTGTCCCACCACACATACCCACCTTCCAGCTCGCACTGCAGCCACACAAATAAGGCATAAGCCTTATTCAGCTACCCCAAATAAGGCTTCTCTTGCCTTTCCAGCTTCCAAAAGCAAAGCACTATGCAGCTGTTACACTGATAAGTAGTGTTATTTAAAAGTACCTGGAAAAAACTATACAATCTCATGTAATGAACCTGTGGGGTCATTCATTACTAGTTCTACCAGGGGGTGAAGTGTTCATTCAATGGAGCACCAACAGGCTAGTTCAGCATTCGCTTGCGAAACTTATTCCATGACAGCCAGGAAACTCATGTACACAGATGACAGCAAAAATAGCCGGTTTCAAGCTTCAGAAATGGGATTAGATAGTCGGTGTTCTAAGGATCATTGTGTTTAAGTAAGACCTTTGCTTTAAAAAGACCTAGTAAAATTCCCTGTGTGTCTGTGGTGTTCACCCCTACGCACCTCTCCTCAGGTCCTAGAATAAAAGCCTATGTAACTGGTTTTGGATCACATACAGAACTGGCCTCCACTGTTGTTGCACAGGGACCCTGTTCCCACACACCTGGTAGGACACATGGCAGCACTGAGTGCGGGGGTCAGCTAGTGGAGTAGAAATTTGGCCCAGCAACTATGTGCAGCCACAGAAGGGCTCTTCCATCTATTTACCCTCTATTAGCATTTTGTGAAATGCAAATGCTGAGCAGCACCCTCATTCCTGACCTCAGCTGTAAGGTTAAAAGTAGATTGTCTAAGAAAGGTAACTGATCATTTGCAGGCCCCATCCTTTCCAATTCAGCATTGCTGCCTCATCTGCGTAGTTCACTGTGGGCTTAAGGTAGCACTTAAAAGCAAGTTACACATTTTCAATGCGAATCATAAAAGAGGAACAGCTACTTTTGGCATGGTGAAATGTTGACTGGAACACTCACTCTAATAGAAGGGGACAGAAATGAAGGGTGAAAAGGCATCTCAGAACATCCTCCCATCCAGACCCACACACAAGGATGAGATCAAGACAGTATGTTTCCTTAATGTATCAAAATTTCCAGTTGAAGAGGAGTCTGTCACATATTTATTGCTGCACATATTTCTAACACCCCACTCCTTTTTTAACAAGTAGTGGTGTCAAAAACTCTTCTAATAAATAGCTCACTTCTGTCAAAGTAGCCTTTCCTACATATACATAACACTATTCAAGGTATACTATCCTAATTTACAAATCAAATTCCTTTATTTCACCCACAGAAGAAAAAAAACATGTGGCAGCTGTGCATCATGTTCAGGTATCATCATGTTTCTTATCTTCAGCAACTTCTAGTGTGGAGGGGTGAGGGGCATGTTTGCTTGAACAAATCCCTTAAGTAGAATATTGCTTGGGCCAGCTCATTTCTCTCATGATTAGAGGTGGCTGGTGCCATCAGTGTTACATTATTAACAGGAGCATTGCTTTGGTATTAAAGGGAAAAGGGGCTTTAGGAGAATGTCATAATATTTCAGAAGAGAAAGAACGACGAAGCTTTTAATATCCATCAAAACCCACTTGTTAGTCTGATCTCTTTCTTCTTTAGCTGGCAATAAGTCTTTGCAGTCAAGTTCAGAGAGATTATATTTATATCTCTGTTAAAAAATATATTGAAAAACAGCCAAAATATCAGAGGAATTCAAGGCAGAGAAACACCTTGCAATTATTTGGTTTGGAGGCATTAGATCTGCTGACATGGTGTTTCCCAACACTTTAGTCTTTTGCTTCTGAAAGTCATACTTGGATTTCAAATGTTTCCATTTGAAGGCAAAAGATACTTCTACAGAAAAACAAATAAGCACTTACTGGTACAAGACAAGCCCACAAGGTTGTGATTTCCATTCCAGTGTTGTATTGAGAGACTGGCCTCCAAAATGATCATTAGGGACTTAAAACCCCATATACCAGTTTGCAAACTGTCTAAAGTCTACAGATAAAGTAACCATATATGTAATTTGCATATCCTCAGTAAAGAAGGATTTTTGTTTTGATAAACTAGAAATAGAATTTGATTACAGGGGAAATTCAGACTTTTACCATACCAATCACAGACTTTCAACCTTTTGGAAAAGTTAGGTTCTGCCACATTTAAGAGCTTTCTGAAAGGTGTCAAGTGCCCATGTTCTTACTCGCACAGAGAAATGCTTGGAAGCTGAGGTGCACTCAGTGCCACACAAGAAGCGAATCACATTCTTAGGTCTGTGAAAGGATCAGCTTCTCCCCTCTCCATGAACATATTCAGGGACAAGCCATCTCTTGACCACTGAGTGAGGTTGAGTTCTCTATCCCTGCTCCAGCATGCATCCAGAGAACAAAATCCTGCTCTCCATAGTTAAATCTGCCCTATTTTTTGAGGAATGCCTGTTGACAGTAGTTCGGCTCCTGAGATGATGAAATTTCTGCCTGTCACACTGATGTGGTCTAGCTGTTTGCTTGGATTCAGACAGATAGCTTTGTCATCAATGCTGGTATGGAAATGGTGACTCCTCTCATAGCAGAAACCATGTTTTGATCCCATGTTTGTACCGCACCTCACACAATAGTCATTGTCTGTAGTTGGAGCCTCTAATCGGATGTCGTACAACAAATGCATAGGTTTGATCTAAATTTCTTCCACATGTATCACACGGATCTGCTATCTGTTTCTTGCAAAACAGGAAAAAGTTCATCTCTACAGGAGTTTAGTTTTACCATAGATGTTTCCACAGTTTGAAAAATAAAAGACCGGTGGTCCGAAGAGGTGGTGGTATTTTGAGAAGGGATGTGAACAAGTATTCAGGATAAAGAGGAGTTACTCTACAAGACATTACTAGCCTGCACCACGTCTGGCTGGGATGGACTTAACCTTCCTCATAGCAGCCTGTGTGGTGCTGTGTTTTGGATTTGTGGCCAAACCAGTGTTGATAATAAACTAGTGCTTTAGCTATTGCTCAGAAGTGCTTGCAGAGCATGAAGACCTTCTCTGTCTCCCACTCTGCCCTCCCCGGCAAGTAGATTAGGGGTGGGCAAAAGGTTTGGAGAGGATGCAGCCAGGACAGTTGACCCAGATGTCTAATGGGATATTCCATACCATATATTGTCATGCTCAACTGTGTTCCCAAGTTGCCAGTGCTTGGAAACCAGGTAGGTATTGGTCTGCTGGTGGTTAGTTATTGCTTTTGCATCACTTGTTTGTTTTTATTTTTTCCCCCTCACTTATTAAACTGTTTTTGTCTTGACCCATGAGGTTTTTTTCACCTCACTTTTGCCTTTCCAATTCTCTCCCCCATCCTGCTGCAGGGAAGCTGGGGGAGCAAGACACTGGTTGGGGACTTAACCTGTCAGCTGGTGTCAACCCACAACAGTCCTTTTTGGCACCCAACATGGGGCTTGAGATAACTATAGATCTGATCAGAATGTGCTAGACTGAATTTACAGTTGTTATACCTGTTTAGCTGTTGCTTGGTGTGTTGCTACTTGTTTTTGCTGGTCACAGTGTTGACATTCTATCTCTTGACACTGGTTTGTTTGTTCCCTTACCTGCTCCCTTTCTTGCTGTACACCAAATTTCAGGACTTGATAATGGCTGCTTTTGGCTTTTGCAGTGTGACTACATGCTACATGTAGTAAGTGGGTAGCACTGATCATGTAATGGGTGTGACTGAGGAACCCCAACCACCCAGAAATCCCAGAAGAGATCATGGACTGATCAGAAGGCAGAGATTTTGGAGCACTGCCCAAGGAGGTGACTCCTGCCAAAAATGCCCCACTGTATAGTAAATTGCCAGAAAATGGGGATCAATATGCTCTGTTTACTGATGTGTCCCATCATATTTTGGAAAACCATCAGAAACGGAAAACTGCTCTATAGAGTCCCACATGACATGTCTCAAAAACTGTTGAAGGAAAAGGCAGATCGAGTCAGATTGCAGAAGTGAAAGCCAAATGAGAAAAGTGGCCAGTAGTCCATCTCTGTACTGACTCTTCGATGGTGGTGAATGGTTGTGGGTGTGGCTACAGCAATAGAAACAGATCAACAGGCAGTGTAAACCTATCTGGTCTGCTGCACTGTGGCAAGACATTGCTGCCAAGGTAGAGGACCTTAATGTAAAGGTACATCATGGAGATTCTCACACGCCAAGAACTATGCCAATGAAGAATGTCAAAACCATGAGCAGGTAGATTAGGCTGCTAGAAATGAAGATGACATTTCCACTATTTGAAAAATAAAAGACAAGCAGTCAACAAAGATGATGTTGTTTTGAGAAGGGATGTGAACAAGTTAGGATAAAGAACAGCTATTCTACAAGACATTGCTAGTCACATACCAGTTGTCTAGAGAAAGCATAACAAGAAGCGTCAATAATTTTGCAGTATGGAAGCAGGGAGTTAGGAAAACACTGCTTACAGAGACTGCCTGAACTGTTCCCCTCAAATAGAAAGAAAAAAGAAGAAAAATCGCACCTCAGCCTGATGCAGGAATGCACTGAGGACTGGAGTCTTTAGGGAGTCAGGGACTGTATCTACACTGAAATGTTAAGAGCGACTGAGGCATTGGAAGAGCCAGCCCAGGGACAATTGCTGCTCAGGACCAGGCTGCTTTGCTTTTAGGCTCATCTCTGACAGACCTTCCCAGTTTACCTAGAGGAGACCTTGAGATAAGCACACTTGAGCTCTCCTCCTCAAGAACAATTCAGAAAACCCTACGCTGAGTAAACACTCGCACATGATAAATATGAATGTTAGATGAATTAGGACTTGAGAATTCAGACTCTCCCAGAACAGCCAATGTCAGCAGCACGTAACTGGCAGGCTGAGTTCTGTGTTTAATACTGAAGCTCCCAGCTTAAGGGCAAGCCTGAAAACCCAAGAAAATAATTTTGTCCAATTAGATAGTGACGTTCAAATCAGGTATCATTTAGTATTTCCCTCTGGGGGGAGGGGGGGGGGGGATAACAGAGGGCATCTGCCGCAGGTTTAATCGCCAGCCCAGCTTTAAACCGTGACAGATTTATTGGCGCCCAACGTGGGGCTCGAGAGAAGCTCCGACAGGTTGCTCTGATAAGTCGAATCCCAGCTCCCGTGGGAGGAGACCCGGAGAGCTCAGCCAAGAGAGTATCAGATTTCTTCCTTTGAGATTTACGAGGGGTTGGAAATTAAAACAGATAGCTAAGATGATAATGTTATTTGTGAGCCTTGTGTTACCTCTTTTCTTTATAAAGCTTGTTTTAGAGTTATGTGTAATGATACCTTACTTGCCGTATGCGCTGTGTGTTAGTGCTTTCATGTGGTTTAACAGGGCGTGCTGGTCGAAATGTGTCTTTTTGGTATGGGTTTTGATACTGATTTATGTCATGATAAACCGGGCAGTTATTATTCCGATCTCTTATCTCTATGATACAATGATGGGCAGCTTTGATCGCGAATCCGTAGCTGCGCACACCGGGCGTCTTTTAACTGATTTTGATAGTATCTGCTCCTTTTTTGCCAAGCTGATTCCTGCAAAATTCGAACAGGGCATGTCGTTATTTTCGTGTGTCCTGAATGCATTACTGGTGTGCTATGTGATTAGATGTCAGTGCAGCAACAGCGGTAGGTAACATGCTGCCCCTGTAACCAGGAGAAAACACCGAAAGAAATCAGCTAGTAAAGTGAAGGATGATGACTCAGAGGCTTCTAAGGCAGAGACAGCACGGGACCCAGGTGAGGGCCCTTCTCAGTCAGAGTCAGGGCCTGACACAGAGGGGGGTTTCCTTGATCGTCTTTTTAAAGAAGGCCCATTACACAAAAAGGACAAGAAAGGTCCTTCTAAAGCAGAACAATCACAGGAGGACTCGGACTCGGAAGTAGAGATAACCTACCACTCCTTATCCCTGAAAGAACTGCGAAATATAAGAAAAGATTTTAGTCGTTATGACGGTGAGCCAATAATTACCTGGTTGCTCCGATGCTGGGATAATGGGGCAGATAGCATAGAATTGGATGGCAGAGAAGCCAGACAGTTGGGATCCCTGTCCAGAGATGGTGGTATTGATAAGATGCTTCCAAGAAGGTCGAACAGTATCAGTCTCTGGAGGCGACTCTTGTCAGCTGTAAAGAGCAGGTATCCCTATAAAGATGATGTTATGAGCCACCTAAGCAAATGGACCACTATAGAAAAAGGTATTAACTACCTTAGAGAACTAGCTGTGCAAGAGATCATTTATAAACACCCTCAGGACATTGTAGATCCTGTAAATCCTGATGAAGTGGAATGCAACCGATCCATGTTCCGGAAGGTTGTGAAGAGTGCTCCACCAACACATGCCCCTACATTGTCAATATTAGTCTGGGGAGAAGATGCTATGGCACGACCTAGTGTGGGCGAAATGGCTAACTATATGCGACAGTATGAAGATAGTATTTCTTCCCCACTGCAGGCCCGTGTCTCGGCTGTGGAAAAACTGACTAAGGAAAACAAAGACTCATTGAAACAACTGTCAGACAAACTGTCCAGGATCGAGAATAAACTTGACTCTCTACCTACACAGGCCCGCGTTGCAGCCTTTAGGAGGCAACGCCCTCCTACTGGACCGGCTCAAAGGAAACGGAACACGTCACGAGGTATCCTGTGGTTTACCCTGCGTGATTATGGGGAGGACATGAACAGATGGCATGGACAACCTACCAGTACCCTACAGGCACGAGTACGTGAGTTGCAAGCTAACAGAAATACCAGAGAGAATTTTTCTAGGAGGATGGCTGCTCCAGTTACCAATGAGCAGGACCCCAGTCAGGGTAGATGGGCCTCAAATCTTTTTTTTCCAAGAGTGAATAGAGGAAATGAAGGTCCAATCCCCGTGAGCAGCACGAATCCAATCTTTAATTAGAGGGGCCCTGCCTCTAGCCAGGAGGAGGAGAGGGATAACCGGATTTATTGGACTGTGTGGATTCGATGGCCTGGCACATTAGAACCACAAAAGTATCGAGCCCTGGTAGACACTGGTGCACAGTGCACCCTCATGCCATCGAATCATAAAGGGACAGAATCTGTCAGTATTTCGGGAATAACAGGGGGATCTCAAGAGTTATCTGTATTGGAGGCCGAAGTGAGCCTAACTGAAAATGAATGGAAAAAGCACCCCATTGTGACTGGTCCAGATGCTCCGTGCATCCTTGGCATAGACTACCTTAAGAAAGGGTATTTTAAGGACCCAAAAGGATATAGATGGGCCTTTGGTGTAGCAGCTGTAGAGACTGAGGACATTAAACAGCTGTCTACCTTGCCTGGCCTCTCAGAGGATCCTTCTGTTGTGGGGTTGCTGAAAGTTGAAGAACAACAGGTGCCAATTGCTGCTGCCACGATGCACCGACGACAATATCGCACCAATCGAGACTCCCTGATCCCCATTCATAAACTGATTAGACAATTAGAAAATCAAGGAGTGATTAGCAAGACTCGCTCACCCTTTAATAGTCCTATATGGCCAGTGCAAAAGTCTAATGGAGAATGGAGATTAACTGTGGACTATCGTGGCCTAAATGAAGTTACACAACCTCTGAGTGCTGCTGTGCCAGACATGCTAGAACTTCAATACGAACTGGAGTCAAAGGCAGCCAAGTGGTACGCCACTATAGACATTGCTAATGCATTTTTCTCTATTCCTTTGGCACCAAAGTGCAGGCCACAGTTTGCTTTTACCTGGAGAGGTATCCAGTACACCTGGAATCGACTGCCCCAGGGGTGGAAACACAGTCCTACTATTTGCCATGGACTGATCCAGACTGCACTAGAAGAGGGTGGAGCTCCAGAACATTTGCAATATATTGATGACATCATTGTGTGGGGTGATACAGCAGCAGAAGTTTTTGACAAAGGGGAGAAAATAATTCAAATTCTTCTGCAAGCTGGTTTTGCCATAAAAAGAGGCAAGGTCAAGGGGCCTGCCCGGGAGATCCAGTTTTTAGGGATTAAATGGCAAGATGGGCGTCGCCAGATCCCGATAGAGGTGATCAACAAAATAACAGCTATGTCCCCACCAACTAACAAAAAGGAAACACAAGCCTTCTTAGGCGTTGTGGGTTTCTGGAGAATGCATATTCCAGATTACAGCCAGATTGTACGCCCTCTTTATCAGGTGACCAGAAAGAAAAATGATTTTCAGTGGGGTCCTGAACAACAACAGGCTTTTGAACAGATTAAACAAGAAATTGTGCATGCAGTAGCCCTTGGACCAGTCCGTATGGGACAAGATGTTAAAAATGTGCTCTACACCTCAGCTGGGGACAATGGTCCTACCTGGAGCCTCTGGCAGAAAGTGCCAGGGGAGACTCGAGGTCGACCCCTAGGATTTTGGAGTCGAGGATACAAGGGCTCTGAGGCCAATTACACCCCAACTGAAAAAGAGATACTGGCAGCATATGAAGGAGTTAGAGCTGCCTCAGAGGTAATCGGTACTGAAGCACAGCTTCTCCTGGCACCCCGATTACCAGTACTAGGCTGGATGTTCAAGGGTAAGGTTCCTACTACTCATCATGCAACTGATGCTACATGGAGTAAATGGATTGCATTAATTACACAGAGGGCTCGAATAGGAAACCCTAATCGCCCAGGAATCTTAGAAGTGATCATGGACTGGCCAGAAGGCAAAGACTTCGGAATGCCACCAGAAAAGGAGGTGACACGTGCTGAAGAAGCCCCACCATATAATGAACTACCAGAGGATGAGAAGCAGTATGCCCTGTTCACCGATGGATCCTGCCGTCTTGTAGGAAAGCATCGGAAGTGGAAAGCTGCTGTATGGAGTCCCATACGACGAGTCACAGAAGCCACAGAAGGACAAGGTGAATCAAGTCAATTTGCAGAGGTAAAAGCCATCCAGCTGGCTTTAGACATTGCTGAACGAGAAAAGTGGCCAAGGCTGTATCTTTATACTGACTCATGGATGGTAGCAAATGCCTTGTTGGGGTGGTTAAAGCAGTGGAAGCGAAGCAACTGGCAGCGTAAAGGTAAACCTATTTGGGCTGCTGAACTGTGGCAAGATATTGCTACTCGGCTAGAGAAACTAGTCGTGAAGGTACGTCATGTAGATGCCCACGTACCTAAAAGTCGGGCAACTGAGGAACATCGAAACAACCAACAAGCAGATCAGGCTGCTAAAGTGTTCCAAATAGATTTGGACTGGGAACATAAAGGTGAACTATTTTTAGCTCGGTGGGCTCATGACACTTCAGGTCATCAAGGGAGAGATGCAACATACAGATGGGCTCGTGACCGAGGGGTGGACTTAACTATGGACTCTATTGCACAGGTTATCCATGATTGTGAAACATGCGCCGCAATTAAGCAAGCCAAACGGTTAAAACCTTTGTGGTATGGGGGGCGGTGGTTGAAATATAAATATGGGGAGGCCTGGCAAATTGACTACATCACACTCCCTCAGACCCGCCAGGGTAAACGTTATGTACTTACCATGGTGGAGGCGACCACCGGATGGCTGGAAACATACTCTGTGCCCCATGCCACTGCCCGGAACACTATCCTGGGCCTCGAAAAGCAAATCTTGTGGCGACACGGCACACCAGAGAGAATTGAGTCGGACAATGGGACTCATTTCAAAAACAGTCTCATAGACAACTGGGCCAAAGAGCATGGCATCGAATGGGTATATCACATCCCCTATCATGCACCAGCCTCTGGGAAAGTTGAACGGTATAATGGGCTGTTAAAAACTACCCTAAAAGCAATGGGGGGTGGAACCTTTAAAAACTGGGATAAGCATTTGGCACAAGCTACCTGGCTAGTTAACACCAGAGGATCTATCAACCGAGCTGGCCCTGCTCAGTCAGACCTTTTACATACAATAGAAGGGGATAAAGTCCCTGTGGTGCATGAAAGGAATCTGTTGGGAAAAACTGTCTGGGTTCTTCCTGCTACGGGCAAAGGTAAACCCATTCATGGGATTGCTTTTGCTCAAGGACCTGGATGTACTTGGTGGGTGATGCTGCAGGATGGTGGAGTCCGATGTGTCCCTGAAGGTGATCTGATCTTGGGTGAGAATACTTAATTCTGAACTGCATGATGTTAATTGCTGCATAATACTAACAGTGTTCATAAGTGTCTTTCAGGTTGAAGCAGTGGTGATGAGACCGGAGCTAGCTGCAAGTGGCGTCCAGTAACCTCCTCGAGACTGACATCTTTAACCTGCAACCCGTGGGCACGAACTGTGACAAAGCTCATATCATCTCTCCTACCCTGGGAGACTCCTAGCCAGATGGAAACCCACAATCCTGAACTAAATGAACTTGATGAACTTTTTTTTTGTATAGAGATGAATCATAAACTAATGTTATCTGTATATATTTTAAAATGAAAAGTTAGTGGTGATCTGAGTATGACGTGAATGGTATGGAATAAGGGGTGGAATGTCCTGGTTTGGCCTAAACCAGACCGATTTTCCTTTCAGTGATTTTTACTTTCAGCTAAGTCTCCTCTAACTAACTGCATGTTTTTGCAGACAGTGTCTGCTTCCAGGACTGATAACGCTCGAAGTTTGTAGTTATCACTGAGGCACTGGTAGGGATGTTGTGCAGAAAGGCTCTTGCTGTACTTATTCTTGAGAGAAACCAAGGTCACTGCTGAATTCCTCATTGCTTACGAGTGAAGAGCCGAAGGGGGGGGGTCGCAGCTGCAGTGGGGAGCAGACAGGGCAGGTGACCCAAAATTGACCAACGAGGGTATTCCATCCCATACACGTCATTCTCGGTATAAAGTGGGGGGATCACGAGGGTCTCGCTCTCTTTCTGCTATGGCCGGTGTCCAAGGAGGACTCCGTCTGTTTTCCTGCTGCCCCCGATCCCGATCCGTGCGTTCCTGAATCCAGCTCTCGACCGTCGCTAGGCCCAGGCTGGGCCTTCCCGGAGCCTGCCCTGCAGTGCCGGTGGTGACGTGGCTGACTTCAGGGGAGCTCAATCTTGGTTTTGTATATATATTTGTATATATTTGATTATTTCTATTATTATTATTATTCTTTTTTTTTCATTATTATAGTTTATTAAAACTGTTTTAATTTTCCAACCCAGAAGTCTCTCTCCCTTTTCCCTTTCCCTTTCCCTCTGGGGGGAGGGGGGGGGGGATAACAGAGGGCATCTGCCGCAGGTTTAATCGCCAGCCCAGCTTTAAACCGTGACATAATGTTTTATATTCCTACATATACAGTGTTAATTTATTAGCTATTTATCACGCTACTCACACAATGGAGTTTTTTTCCGCATTTTTTTGTTTTTCTGTTTCTGTATGTAGCCTATTAACTAAAAATGCCATTTGTGGTTCTCCCCTGGTTAGGCAAGGCTGGTTTTTCTGAACCAAAGTATGATTAACAGAAGAAAAAAAAAAGTGAGCACATTATCCTGTGTTCCTCCATGTGCCAGAACAGAGGCCTTGTCTCCCCATAGACAATTCTATTGCCAGGCAAAAATAATCCCTTAAAGCAAGAGTTAATGTAGTAACAGAATGCTCTATCAATTGTTCTTTGGAATTAAATGATGACAATTAAAGTTTTAGAGATCACCATACCTCAAACTAAAAACACACTAAGTATTTTGAAATAATTCCTGACAGTATTGAAGAGATGCTGCTGTAGACGAGATGCAGTTTCCTTCAGAAACCCAGGAACTGGAGGGAGGAAATATTCTGAATTCCTGAATTGAAAAGGACATATTGGCAGCTGGCCTTCAGATGTCTGAACTTCATATGCAAATTAATCTGAAAATAGTCTAATAGCAAACGGCTCCAAAAGAAAAAAAATTATGTGACTCATAACACCCTACAACTTCTTTTCCAAAATTATTTAAGCATTTAGTTGCTAACTGCCTTTCATTGAGGGCATTTCTATCTTCTGATTTGTGTGTTGTAATACTCTACTATTTAATTTTTTTTTAAATATCCATTAGTGCTGCAGAGACGATCAAGCTAAGACAGTGTAAATAGTCACACATATTACAGAGTTCAATTTCAGTTAGTCACTTACAGCTGTAGAGAGTTCTGGATTTGGTATATTTGAATCAACTACTAATCTACAGAATCATTACTGCTGCTGGTGGTAATAGAGAAAAAATAATCCACCAGTATGAACTTCAGATGCCAGGATATAGTTACAAGGTTAATCAATATTTTAAATTGTATGTACACATCGATTTTGCTTGAATAGTACATAGAGTCAATATAGAAATTATTGTGATAATGCACAAACCCTCAAAATGAGGCTTTTTGCAGCTACTTCTCATACTGAAACTGTGTTTTAAAGTTCTTCAGTGTATCACCAGATGTTTAAAAAGAAAATAAACAGAACAACTCTTTCCCTCTCTTCTTTCCCCTACCTATTCCTTGCTTTTTAGCTACATTTCTCAAAATGCAACCGTTTTTGTCAGGTCTGCAAATTCAGGTAAGTAGCACCAATAAGCAGGGAAAAAGGCAAGACACACTGCAGATAGAGCTATCGTTAAACAAATAACAAACATTTTTCATTTCAGCTTCATTCAGAACAGAACATCTCACTGGCTCTTGCAAATGGAAATTAACAGAAATGAAAGGGATTTTTTCCTTTATAATAGCTTTTGGGTTTCTGCCGGCATGCCGATTCCAGAAGTAAATGTGTGTCATAAAAATGTTACTTCACTTTTTTTTTCACCTCAGATCATCTACAGTTACTCTTTCTATAGAAATATGACTCTTGTGTTTCATACTCTGTAACTTCTGAGATAGGATTATTATTGCTAATGATACGTACAAAAACATGCTACCCCTTACTGAAGCTCTGCAAGGCAACTTGCCCTCTTGTAAAAGACATCTGTATGGAAACTGGTGTTGAAGTACACAGCCTACGTACTCTCCTTGTGCTATGATTTGTCTTTAGCAAAGACATCTGATTGTAAAGATATCCAAACCTGATCACATTTAGTTCAGTCATACCACAGGTTTGATAGGTTCTCATTTTGGCATTATCAGTCTGATTTAGTTGAAAAAAAAAGAAATCGGTGATTCTTTGTCTGAGAAGATTCTATCACTGTAAAGTAACATACTGCGGTACAAAGCTGTAACATACACACAGTCCGTCTACTGTTTGGAGAAACCTTATCTTCATAAATTAGGCCAACAACTGACAACAGGAAGAGTGGGTACACTCAAATAGGGAGCCCAGAAGATGCAGTTAAACTGTTGGCCTAGATCTTAGAGAACTAGGTTCAAGCCTCTACTTCACCACAAGCTTCTGTGTGGTAGGCAAATCACTTAGCCTTATGAAAGAAAGACTTAAGTGAAGAGAAACATTTGAAACCTTGAGCTGGCATCCTAAATGGTCCTCTCCTCCCTTCTCAACTCCCTTCCCACAGCCACATAATCCAGTGGCTAAGAATGCTCAGCCATGAGCAGGGAGATGTGGAGTCCAGTTCTCACTCATAAAAATATTTCTGTATACTGAAATATTAGCCATAACAGAGAGAAATCGCAACCCACACCTAATCAATTAGCCAGTGTCATACTCTTTTTTTTCCCACTCTCCCCAACAATGAAACATTTTCAATAGGAGAAATGGATAGTTCCCCAAAGTCAAACAATTTAAATTTTTGTAGCTAAGTCATTCTCCTGGGAGATGAGGTTTTGAATCCTCTCCAGCAAAGTTAAATCTCTCTCTTGCTACCTACAAACACTGAACTGTAAGAATGGGGAAGAAGATTCTTTCACCACCACCGCTTCCTCTCTCTTTTTTTCCTCTGCCAGCAGCAATGTAAGTGAGAAGCAGAAACCACTCCTTCTGCTGAGGAAGGACAGAGGACAAGCAGAAGAAGAGAAGAAGCTCCAGGCAGCAAGCCTCTCGACTCTGCGAGTCCATCAAAGATTTCAGGCACAATACTTGCCCATGTGCTTTTTGTTGCTGCCTGTGAGCAGCTCACTTCTGCATATACTTGGAGGTTTTTTGATCCCATTAGAAAGGCCTAACTTACCATGTGCCTTGTACAGGTTATATATGCCTAACAGATTTCTGGTGTCCATTGTAGGCACTCAACATCTAAAAGCAAGGCAATGCATCATCTTACTTCAAAGCACCTAAATATTCTGCTGGTTCTAACACTTCTGATTAGAGTTCTAATCTCTACTGACCTTCTCCTACACCCACAGACAGTGTCACAACTTGTTATGTGTTACTGTATTAGTGTGATACTAATGCCATGCACAGAAACATATTAAAGACTATGAGATATTTAGACACTGTAGTAACGCAGGGCACACACAAGTTCTTTATAAGGAGTGAGAACGGAAAACAGGGCAAACTCTACACCTTCAAGATTTTATCTAGCACAAAGTTCGTTTGTGCAGACAGTCTGACTCATGTGTACTTTGAGCAACACTTTAGAGACACTTATTCAGGAAAAGACACTTAGTCAAAACAAGATCAGTACCAAAACCCAACTTGGTTTGTAGCATGACCTGTTTTTATGCATGGCTAGACTATTTGGAATTTCTCTCCTCTCCTTTCTTGCATCAAGAAAACACAGCTGACGACAATAACAAACTTTGGCCTGTACTGCTGAGTTGCATCTGAACCGTGCTTGCAGTAACTCAAGGGGAGGCTTCAAAACCATCTGCATGAATCATGAGGGAACAGGTCACCTGGGCCACAGCTCTTCCCTTGGCATGTACCTTATGATAGCCTTATGAAGCCAGAGGAGTCAGGTACACAAAAGCATACTCCACTGGAGATTTAAGCTGGATTTAAGTTTCTCTGCACTGCTGAAGCAGCGCAAAGCTGCCTTTAGAGATTTGTGAATATAGCTTCTTATTGTTACACCTCAGCTTTCAACAAATTCTCCTCTAGGGAACATACGTTTTCCTTCTACGGTTTCTATTGTTTGGATGATCTTTTGCTCTCTATGCAGCATCATTTATTAGCATCTTGCTCTCTTTTTCTGTTATTAAATTAGCAAATGCATCTCTCAGAATAAGGTGAAGAGAGCAAGATACTCACTGTGAGTAGCACACAAGGAGCACAAACTCAAGCCTGCACTTCTCAGGAGGACCCTTTGTGTTCTCTGGCTCATTAAGGAATGAATCCTCACAAGCACTTGGGCATGAAGGCCAGCTGGTACCTCTTAGTCCCTATTTAAATTCAATGCCCAAGGGGTGCAGAGACCTCATACACATTGGGGGAATTTCTAGTAGTACTTGGGTTTGGTACTTTTAATTCAGTTCAATGGTAACCTAGCAGATAGAGGCTAAGGATAAAGCTTTTATTAGCACAAAATGTGCAAAGTTCCCTTTTTGTTTTTACTCTTCCCCCCCTTCAAAATTAAAAAATACTCATTATCATTCATCTGCAGTATCACAGCATTAATGATTAATTGGAAAGGACTGCTCCTTCATGTGATCCTGGTGTTGGTCTGTTTGTTTTTAAATCAGTAACTTTGTTATGATGGCAATGTACTTCTTACAAGAGCTCTTTAATGTTGACACAATTTTTATTCTTCCTTTTGTTTGATTCCTACAGCTGTTTTTCTTTTTGCCTTATTAAAGTTTTCCTCACTTTTATTTTAAATAAACTGCTAGCTTTTACTTTATGACATTGAGGTGTTTTGATCAGATCTTCAACTAGTATAAATTGACACAATTCTGTAACTCTATGGGCTTCTCTATGTTTACCTCCACTGTCTGTGCCTTTGTGTGTTATATTCCAGACAAAAATAAAGTAGTACACTAGATTCACCTTATCAGACAAATAAATTGTCAATGTCATGATTTACACTGAATAGCAGATGTTTTCTAAAGGAAGTTTTCTTTAAAATGAGGGGGTTAAAAATGACCTAATATACTGCAGCAAAATACTGAAGGCAATCAGTAAGACTGTTATTATTTCTTGAGATGGATGGAAATCTGCTATTTTCTACCTTCCCTTCCAATATCCTGAAAAATAGTGATGTGACTTAAGAATACAAAGTTTGCAGCTCAATTGTGGCAATTTATGTTCCTGTAAACTTGATGTAAGCATGAGCAGCGCAATTTTTTTACTGCCTGTTGTAAAGGATGATGTCTCAAAGGTCATAGTAATTTCCACAATTTTACTTCCAAATTTTTTGTAAGTTTTTCACAGGAAAGTGTTGAGCTTTACCTCTGACACAACCTACTTCTCTCAAAACTTGAACTGTATATAAAGAATGGAAGGACTGCTCAATGAATGGTTTCTTTTCTGGGTATCATGATTGAAAGACAAACCTCACATCATAAGGAGGTATAATGTACCCATAAACACATTTCAGTTCCAAAGTGGGAATGGTAAGCAACCTCTTGCTCTAACCTTTTCTCTCTCTTCACTGAATGTAATGTTTTCAGATTCTGTTAAGGAGTGTGTCTAATTCATTTTTCCAGCTTAGTGAGACTCACCCCGAGTCATTTCCTATTTGCTCTCTTGCTGTGAGTGGAGTCACATTCCCAGGAAGAAGTCAGCTCAGTTCCAGTGATTATCTCTGCTGTGTGAGCATGCCTGGACCCAAGCAACAGCCTGAGAGGATGCTTGCTCATGCTGAGAACACAGTTTAAGAGTATGTTAATAAACACATGGGGAATGTGTTATGCAAAGGCACATGGCCCCAGGCAAATCCCTTTGCCCCCAGCGATGCAAAAAGGGTAATATGTTTTGGGGGAACAAGGGAATAGTACTACATTTAAGAAGTCACCTCATTGTAAATGTGTCTAGATTTGCAGTGGGGAGAGTTAACACGAAGACACGCTATCGTTTTCTTTTGCCCTTCCTTTGAAGATCATTAGAGTTAGCATTAAGAAGAGTTATACGGATTAAAGGCAGCTAGGTCTGACCTTGCTTCTCAATGAAACAGTTACCATCACAAAGCTGCATACCTTCAACTGGCTATTAATTAAATTCCACTAAAGTCCTTAAAAAGTAGTTGATTTTAACCTTAAAACTTCAGGTGTTTGCCTGTAAAAGACCTTCCACTTATAGGGTAATATTAAAATGTAGCCTTCCAGTCACCGTGCTTAAAAATCTTTTGTACAATCCATTTTTTTTTCTAATTTGAACTATAACAAAGGATCAGCGCCTTCTTAAACACTCTACAGCCCCACCTCAGAACCCAACATTAAACACAGAAACTGGCTCAGGTTCTTCAAACAAGCTAAAATGTCACCATTCTCCGCTTTTCTTCATCTCTTCTCATACCCATGCCAGTTTTACAGTCCAGCCACACAAAGACATACATTATAAAGTCTCACATTTTAATATGTCATTATAATACAGAAAAATGTTAATCTTAAAGTCACTAGAAAAAAAAAGATGCAGGAGTGATAAGAAATATTTATTCACTAATTGAAGGCTGTTTCAAACAGAAAGAAAAAGCGTAAGAAGTCTCAGTACTTACACATACTCTCCTCATTCTTCTGTTTTCATTAACATTTGTATAATTAATTAGAGTCCTCAGGGAAAAAATAACCAACATTTTACACACTCCTTTAGTTCTGAAAAGCAATCAAGATCTATAATAGCCTCTCAGTTCTGAAGTTTAATGTAAGCTTGTGTGAGTGAGGGAACCATAGTTGTTTGCTTTTCGCTTTTTACAAAAAAATTGAAAGTTAGAAAAAATAATAAGATGTGGCTTTTGGGACTAACGACATTTAAAAAATAATAATTCTATGTCCCAGTAGCAAATAATACATTTAGGAACCTAGGATGAATTAAACAACTTGCATTTTTCAGTCTAGAACAGTATCATTTACAAACTAGTCAATTTGTATCAAATACAACAAAAAATCCTGTAACATTCTAACATAATTTATAGCTCCATGAAGTAAATAGGAGGAGGGTTTTTTTGTTGCCTTCTGTTTGCTACTTTAACCAGTTTCTGGGGACAGAGTTCTGCATGGAAGTAGTTGTAAATATGCCCATGCATTTCCAGTTCATGGAGGCAGTTATAATGAACATATTAAGGACAAGTTTTACAACCAAATCTGAGATGCAGAATGCTCTGATACTGATGAAGAGATTAATCCCATCTAACTTTGGCTGTTCAGAAAACTAACCTAGGGTCCCTCTATAGCCAACAGAGACAGTTAACTCCAGTGGGTGATTCTTCCTATCTACTTTGGACATCAATGTTTGTCTACTAATGGGCTGTCTGACACACTCCACTGACTTGCAGAGCATGCCTAAATAGGATGCTTAAATTAGACATCTAATTTTCAGACAACTGAAGTTAGCAAACCTTACACCATGCTGCAGGCTGTCTGCACTGCAGCTAAAGTCGACTGCAACGTTGTTTTTTATGAAAGCCTGAGCTGGGAACTGACCTGAGCCAGGGTACCGTGAGAAGTTGGAGCCACTGCAGCAGAGGTTTCACTGTGAGTTGCTTTGCCTGGGCACCTCCCCAGGGCACACGGCCAGCCTGCTCAGGGACTGCAGCCACAGTCCCTGTACTGATCTAACAGCTCGGGAGATTCAGGCTCCCTCCTCACCCTCTGCTCCCAGCTGATTCAGCAAGATCCTTCTCACTGCTCCCTGTGCTGAAACAGCATGCTAAACTAACCCAGGCAAAAAAAAAAAAAAAAAAAAAAAAAAAGGTGTAGGGAAGGAAGAGCAAGAGGGAGAAATGGTTTTCAACCATGCTTACTAGGGAATTGAGGCAGGAGAAGACCCAGCACAGGGAGGGCATGGGACCCCAGGGGCAGGAGTAAAAGAAAGAAAGAAAAGCAGGAAAGGGTGAAGAAGGAGCTCCTTAACAGCGCGGAGCCATTCAGCTGGTTTGGCTGCATGGTGTGAGCAAACCTGAGCTCTCTGCTGCCCTGCGAGCCCTGATGTTGGTATCAAGGCAAGCTGGTTCAAAGGTAAACTCAGGTAAGTCTAAACAAAATGCAATTAGTCCTATGCAGTATAGATAGATACCAAGAAGATAGGTTTGACCTAGAGCATACTGCTCTAACCCCACCTTTTCTCTCGGCAGTGCTACTGAGTAGCCAATTCACAGATCTATTTTAGGAATGGGCTGGGGAGGGTAGGTCAAGCAAGATAAAGCTGCATCGAGCCCTATGTATTCCAATGCACACAGATTAGCTCAATGATGGAAATCAGGATGTTCCATCTCTTGATGGTGGGAAGAAAAATAGATAGGCACTGCGGCACCAAGTCAGCTAATTATCAAATTCTAGTTTATTCAGCCTCCTTGGCCTACCAGTAGCTAGGGACTATGGGAAAGAATGCTCTTCCTGAACTGTGTATACAAGAATGCAATGTGACAGATAGATAAATCCAGATACTTGAGCAAAGTCTGTTTGCTGCCTGCAGGGCACAGTGACAAGGAGAAAATTATAGTCTGTATTGGGTTCTGCTGGAACATAAAACACACAGATCTTATGCCCTCATGCTCCAGTTTGCTCTGCTTGACTGACAAGGTGCACAGATGCATCGGTACCAATTTACACATCTTTTTTGCGCAGAGGGATCCAATGCTGCACGGCACGTGTTTTCTACTGAGGCACTTCCAACTACACCTGCAGTGCTGTAGCCCAGCTAGCAATCTCTGACTGACTGTCGCTAAAAGGCTGGTCTATGATCATTCCATCCCCCTTATTGACACACTGACATTTGCAGCGGTAACCATTACCTAGAATTGTACAAAACCACAGCGCAAAAGGTTAGGTATACTGCACTACTGGCACAATTTACATCCAGCTTTTGAAACCTCCGCTCCTTCCTCTGATTCAAGGTAGAAAACAGGGCATTACCCCACCATAAACTGGGTGGACAAAAGCTGAGAGTCTGTTTTGAGCATCAGGGAAGTCAGGGCATCACACTTACCATCTTGGCAAAGCAGTAGTTAGTCAAAATATTGATGATGATAGCAATGAACAGAGGAACAACTGCTGAGTGACCCTGCTTTCACAGTCCTGATCCTGGGAGCTCGCATTTCTCCCGGTACAAGACAGTTGGGCGACTGGGGAGGCATGACCTCACTGGAGGCTGTATCGCATGACCTCCCTCAGCATTACTGCTCTGGACCCTCCACCTCCTGCCTCACAACCAGAACTTGAGGGGATAGGGTGGGGCAGTAGCTCAAAAACAGCCAAGGGCAAATTCTTCAGTGACTGGTACTGGGGCTCTTACAGCCCCTGAAAGGTCCTGCCCATAGACCTCTCCAAGTCTTGGATAGCCTGAGGCAGGGAACATTGCACCCCATTATAAGTACTTGGCCCACCTTCCTGCTGTGTGACATGTTTGGCCATACTGTCTAGGGCAATCCACATTGGTACCAGCGTGTGGGTTATTCCCTGGCACCGCTGCCAAGTTCTGTGTAGCTCAAATGACATTTTTCAAGGATGCTAGAGAGTAAGCAGAACAAGCGCTTTTTTGGCTTTAACCGTCTCCTTGTCTGGTAGTAATATATTAGTGATTATACATGACACTTACATAACATCCTCCATCTGAACTGCTCCACTACCCTGCAGAAAAAAAAGGAATAGCCTCTGTCCCTACATTATTAAGGGAGAAAGTAAGGCAATGTAAGGAAAGATGTGGTGACAGAGCATAGCTCCTGAGTCTGTCTGGCAACAGGACCCACAGACAGTCCTTAGCCTTAACTCTTCGCTTCTCCCATCCCACCTTGCATTCACAATCCTCCTCACAATCACCCTTTCTCCACCACCTCTTTTCTCTTGTTTTCCCAGTAAAATTTTTCCACATTTACATTGTTATTAATTGTTATTAACTTCTTTAATGATTTTTTCCTCAACCACACAATTCTCAGCTAGTATCTTCCAGACAGTATTGCTTTCAGCTGTCCTGTTTCTCTGACTGAATAAACACATCAACCTTCCATTATGTTTTCTCCACAGGGTTGAGGTACTCTTTTGTCAATGCTCAAGACAGAGAAACAAATGACTGACAATGCACAAGGCAGCAGGGGCTGGATGTCTCTTCTCATCTGGCAGGACTTTCCTCACTTTGAGCTGCTCTCAAAAGCACAGATCAAAAAAATTAGTATGGGGAGTAGTAAAAAAAGAGGAAAATTATGAATCATTGGCAGTGCCCAAAAACTGTCTCACTTTTACCTGATAGACCTACCAGGGAAATTTTGCATCTGAGGAATATTTCTATTATTTGGTAGAACAACTGGATGACAGAAGGCCCAACGTGCAAGTTCACAGGGCAGCCAAGAAAGCATTAGTTTCCCCACTAACACGGGTCAGCATGGGACACATTCCCACAGCATATGACCAAAGTCCAGCTGTACAATGGTCCTTCTAAAACTATAGTCCACGAGTTAAAGCATAAGAACATCTTCGTACAGGTGCCACTAGAACAACAGTCCAAACGTGTGTTAACTTGGGTTCCTGAAGACTGAATATTACTGTAGGCAGCCAAATAGTTGGGCTTGTTACCAGACATAGTGAAAGTTCTCACAATTTCAGCCTTCATTTTCTTATACTGGAAAAAATAAGAATCTGGACATACGTTCTGCAGGGCTTAGAGTACATACAGACTAAAATGCTAAAAGCTTCCATAAATTGAAAGCACTTTCTTTCCTTAGTATAATTGCAGACAAAAAATACAAGGGAGAAATTCCATTAGTTTGAACCAAGAATGAAACCCTCTTTTGCAAAGAATCCTTTAAATACAGACTCAGGTGTTCTTTGAATATAGACAACACTGCACATTGGAAAATCAGTCCAGAAAATACTTTCTCAGGCCTTTTCCTCCTCTCAGTGTAGTCCACACAATGAAATTTCCACTTGTCAAAGGGGCTTGGTAGATTTCAAGTTCTCTTGCACTCACAGCAAATCGGCCAGTGTGTTCAGCTAACTTGTTATTTGGCTTTTATTTGCAAAGGACAGCATCTGGTACTTAATCTCCAGAGTAGAAGGAACCATTTACACAGATCTGAGATCACTTTGTGACAGGTGCCAAAGAGTCATTTCCAGAGTCTTGTGAGCTGACCATATGCTACATCTTTCCCCATCTGGAATAAAGGCATTCAGCCATCATATAATTCATCATCAGCATAGGATAAATAGATAAATAAGTGATAAAATAACACTATATGTATGTCTGTATATTTATGTCTCAAACAAACTATGCAAAAACTATATGCAACATAGTTACTGTGCAAAAAAGTTCGGGTTTATCTCCAGAAACATGTAAAGATCGGGTTGAATTTGTAGCTTTGTGGTGCAATGCATCAAATAAAAAAGACGTACCCCAATACCACTTCTTTCCCATAGACTGTGTTCAATGCGTTACAACTCATATAAGGCTGAAACCATATTTATAGAAAAGTCTCTACCCAGATGTGATTAAAACATGGGAGGACAATGGGAATAATTCACTGAATATTCAGTGGAAATAATAATAAAATCATTAAATTATTCAATAATCAAAGTGCTTTTTCAGTCTGATGTTAACTAAGTTCGTGTCCCAAAACTGAACTACCAGAAGGAAAGGAACAGGAGTCTGGATGATAAAGTTTTACTTGTTGGAAGTGATGAGTAAGACCGTACAAAAAACAGTCATGAGATTTCCCTCATCATTAGTTTTGGCAAAAAGTTCTGAACTGAGCTGAGGTACAGAAATTGTACGCAGATCTCAATTTTTCCTAAGTAGCAGATGGTCCTGGGGTCTGACCTCAGCCATCCATATTCCTTAATAGAAAGGAAAAAAGATTTATCCACATGTTGCTCTCCTGGTCATCAAAATCCCTCAACAGTATAAGGAGTGATATCTGGGCAGCTATTTCTGTCACTTTTTCAGAGGCGCTGCCTGGTAGAGAAAACTTTTCTACATTTTTTAGAAGATTTGGAGAAAGAAGGGAGAGGATTTAGGGGTCTCCAGGGCAAGAAAGAAAAATCTTGCCTCTCATGATTGATGATACACAAATGGTATCTCATACACTTTGTAATCTCTAGCTCTAATGCCAATGAGGCAATGAGGTAGACTGGAAGAACTCTTTGAAACGTGGGTGGCCAGTGACGACAGGAGGGAGAGGATAAGGAGCGGTTCAGACTCTTCAAGCAAGCCTTCAGGAGTTTATCCAGATCCATTCCCTGTAAAAAGGCGTTTCAGGATCTGAACTGTGTAACTAGCATAAGCCTAGCACTGATGGGTTCAGTCATCATTAATTTCCAGCCATTTGGGAATGGGTGATTATTTGACAGTAAGATGTGATCTGAGAGAGGTGCTATTATAATGTGGAGAGAGCTGCTATTCTTGTACTGCAGCAGAGAGCTAATACAATGGCAGAGCAGTGTGACTGTGGTAAAATTCACGGGGGAACTGACTTCTTCCCAGGGCTCAAATTATCAGCACATTTTCATCGCTGCCTCCAGAAAGAGATATGTAATGTTGTCAGACACTGTTGAGTTAGGTGTTTTTAAAAAGAGATGGAAGTGTATGCATTGAAGAAACCAATATTTACACAAGGACAATCCTCTCATGAAATATAAATGCTGGAATTTTGCTGGTTACAGTTCTTATTTTGAGATCTTACATGAGGACAGTAAACTGAAGAGGATGCAATGCTCCCTACCCACTCACCATTTTGATTATCATATATGAATTTTAAAGACGATGGGCAACATCCAATCAAAGCTGCATTTATAGATACTGGTACTTTATACTGCTGTCCTTGGTACACTCATCCTTAGTCCGAGAAAAATAACTCCAATTCAGGCTACAATTCCTGAAAAGGAATGTGACTTTAATGAAATAAAAGGCTCATCATGCCAAGCCCAGGTTGAGAATAACACCCTGTCCTGTTGCCATTACAGACAGAGACAGAAATATATCAAAGTCGCCTAGACACTTAAAAGAGAATGGGAAATAAAAAGGACGTGTCCAAGCAGTGCTGGTGGCAGGTGTCAGAAAGCGAACATCAGCAGGATCAAATAGGAGAGCTTTTCTCTGTTGCTTCTTGAAAGGAAATAAAAAACCCAAGACCCACAGATTTTTATTAAATCCAAAGGAAAATTAGATTAAGGTAACACTAAAGGAAGAGCCTGGGGGTCCTACAGCATGGGCTTGCAGACCTTGGCTTACTTGCCTCCAAGGACACAGTACAAAGACAGAGTATTTGGCATCAAGTCTTTGCTAGCTTTTCCCTATAGACTGCCTGAAAGAGCTTCTGGGTGGGCTGGGAGATATGTCAAAGCAGTTCAAGGTGCATGAGGTACCTTTTATTCCCCCCATCTTGGTACAACCTTTTTGTGATGCCCTGCTGAAGAAGAGCTGATATATATGCCAAGGAGGTTAAGAGTTCACATCAAATGGGCCAGATTTGACTCTAAGAAGAAAGCTAATCTGCTGTGGAGGCGAGTACGTCGTTCTAGCCCCTGCTCTGGAGGGAGCTGATTTAGCTTCAGTAGTTAATGAACTAAACTGGGGCTCAGGAGAACTGGATTCATTTCTCAGCTCTGCCGCATGAGTCCCATGTGACTTTAGTCGAATCACTTAGGGCACGTGTACATCACACAATAACTGGGCTAGTACCGCTCGTAGCAGAAACCTTTGGTGTGCATACAGCACTGAGCCCAAGCTAACATGCTTGACCATGACGTGCAGTACTGTGGAAACACAGCTAACTAGCTTTCAGGACCAGAAGTGATACATCTGTATAGCTCTAGGCGAAACTACCAGCTTGGTCTAGAGCCAGCTTGGAAATCCCTGCATTGTGCTCCACTGATCCATAGAAATATGTCTGCACATCTCTAGCAGGTGATCAAGCTGGTACCATTTATTACACTCACTAATATTGCCCAGTTGCATATCCTCCTATGAGCCCCTCTGTTCAGCTGCTTCCTAACTTTACCCAATTTGACTTGTTTGGCAGAAATTTTACTTGCCCATTATCTGTGCAGTTATTTATATCTTTTCCTGGAAATATTTCAGAAAATGCTTTTCAGTTATTTCCAGGAAAAAGGCTAATGAGAAAATACATTATCCTCTTCATGACAATGCTTTCTTTGGAATGCTCTTCTGCAACTAAGCCTTAGGCAAAGACCAGAAATTTGTCTGGGAAGAGAAAGGAATGAATCAGGGTTGTGCCTTTTGCCCTATATGAAAATTAGTCCAAATGTAGCCAAGTTAAAAGCCTTTGAATAATTGCTGTTTGTGCATCTCTACGATAGACTGCTTTGATTTTAGCAGCTGAATTCCCCAAAGAGCCTTCACAGGATATGCTGGAGATTTTCACAGCTCTTATGCTTGAGAAAGCGGTGCCTGTACTACTAAGTAGACAACAAGGGAGTGTGTTCAAGCCAAGGGTTATAGGTATGGTTTTCCACTGTAATGACTGCTTTGATTCAGACATGAATACTAAAAATGCACAGGATTGTCTTTTCCATGCTGTTGGTGCCCCTTCTGCTGGCATCCAAGCATCATGGGGGATATAGCTGTCCCATTGGAAGATGGGAAAGAAGAGGGAGAAAGGAGACAAATCTGACATGGAGTTGGTGCAGGATGCAAGGGAATATAGAAGTGAAAGAAGGTACTAGGAAGAGATGAAATAGGAGCAGGATTTTATGGTGAGTGGTACAAAGGAGACCTAAACTTACATGATATTACCATGGTCATTTTATAAACATAGAACCGATGCAAATGCTTATCTCACATATAAAAGGTTTAAATGCTGGCATTTCCTAATGTTTGAGTACTATTCTTCATGGGTTAAATAAAAAAAAAACACATTTAGTATCATTTTGCGGATGCATTCTCCCAAATTTATCTTAAAAAAAAATAAAAGACAACAAAACATACACAGGCACAAATTTCATTATTTGGCATCTTCATAAAACACATGCAGGTCGTCAGCAGAGTTCAAAGCTTTACTGCCAACACACAGATTTTGCCAGACTGAGCTAATGGAGCGGCTGTTTGCATTAATAGATTGCTGTCTTCCCTGCGGACAGATGCTGAAGGGGGTTGCAACACCCCATTCTGGCAGATGGTTCCAGAGCAGAGCAGTGACATTCAGGGATCTTGGGCTCAAAATATCTGCTCAGATCTGTTCATAAGCTATCCAGCTCAGGAACGGAGTGTGCCAGTGCAGCTTAGACACATTTACTACTACTACTCATAAGCTTGTTTTTCTTCTCATTAAACCAATCAACAGAAGCTTGATCTTGCCTCTTGCTTGCCCTTGGCTTCCCACCTCCATCCTCCTTGCCTTGGTCTTGTGATGCACCTGTTACGTTCACTCTTAGTCAGATATGTCCTCCTTTCTGCCTCACCTTCTTCTTTCAGCTCCACTAGATCCGCATCCTACCCTCCCAACCTGTGCAGCTTCGTCTTCCTCCCCCATGCCCAGGTCTTCTTTGCCATTCCCAGCCCCAGTCCCAGTTTTCCAGCCCCCGCCCAGCCTCACTTTCGCTTCTTTTCCCCTCCCCACCACCAGCTCTCAGACTAGTTTACAGAAACCACATTTTTCACAGCTTCGTAACAAGGACAGGTTTCGATGTTCTGCGAAAAAGATGGTAGACGTTATGCCTGACACAAAGGCTATATCCCCAGTGAATTTCAAAGCTTGAAGGCTTTGAGCCTTCTAAAACTGCTTTAGCGTGGTCTAAACAAAATGTTTCTAGCAAGCTCCTTTGTCCAAATGAGATGAGCCATCTCAATGATACAAAAATTTAGCCTCTTGCTAAAGACAATAAACAGAAATCATTGCAATGCTCAGTGACTGCTGCTAAATGACAGATTAGAGAAAGGGTTGGTCAACCCTAAAATTGAGTAATGCCATTAAACACACATACTCTAAAAGCTGCTGCAGATAGAGTGGTAGAGTGTAAGATAAACTATACTGAAGTCAATATGAAAAACAAGCAACTAGCCTTTCAATTTAAATGCACTCTGAATGTAGGTCAAGGAGAATAGGCCACATCAAAGTGGTCTAAACTTCACCTGTAGCTCTGTACTTTGTCATTCTTACTGACCAGCTTGATGTCCAGACATTTATGTACAGCTAATCCATTCAGTGCAACAGTTATTTAGTTGATGTGATTCATTCAATTCATGTAATTTAGTTGACCAGTCATCATTTAGCACCACCCTAAAAGTATAAATAGCTCCATATTTAAAAAAAAAAGGAAGAAAAAACTTCAATTCAAAGGCTGTATAAAAAAATGCAGCTGAAACATAATAATATTTCGATTAAAAAAAAACTTTTCACAAAACAAAAATAACTAAATATGCAATTTGTTTCAAATGAATCACTCAGATCCATTATTAGTTGCACTAACTTTGGCTGCTTAGTGGTTTTGATTGCTTTTTATATTGTTTATTTTATGTTGTTTTAATTATGGTTGTTTATTTATTACAATAATTGCATTTTAATTGTCTTTGGAGCAGCACCCTGACTGCCTTGTCAGGGAGGCACTAAATAAATAAAATTGTTATTATTATAAACATAACTGATGGTAATAGTTTTTCACTGTGTATTGTTAGCAATGCGAAAAGAAAAAAGTATATATACATATATCGTCTGTAAGAGAAAAACTGTAATCAGAAACCCAAGGTTATATATCCTACTCTGCCACTGATTATATCTGTGACTTTGAAAAGTCACTTAGCCTCCCTCTTATCTCCATTTATTCATCTGTGAAAGGATTATCATAACACTGTCCAATCTCCCAGGATTAGTAGGAGAATTAGCTAATGTCTTTAAAGCATTTGATCTCTCCACAAATGAAAAGTGGAAAAAAAGCTTTAATCTTTAGATTATTAATGATATAACAGAAAAACTGGTATAATCTACTAAGCCAGAAAGAGTTACTCTAGTATTAATAATTTTTATCTATAATTGGTGCATTTATATTGTCCATGGACGTAGATATTCAATCTTTCATAGGTTCATAAATAGCTACTAATAATAAAGGTAAAAATAGATTCCAGAAAAAAAAAAGGCCTTCCAAAGTTTCCAATCTGAAAAAATGAGGGAAGCAGTGTTTTTAGACACATAAATTGTTTTGTCCTCCCTATTCCTACATCTGAATCCTTTTCTTTAAAAAAAAAAAAAACAACAAACCTTTTTCCTTAGGATACCCAAAGACAAAAGTTGTTTCTGTGCATTCACAGCATAAGAATGTAATAAAAGGAGGGAAAAATGCTGCACACTACAATTCAGATAAGAGATCTAAGCTTTAAAATCAAAGCCACTTTGAAAGATACTGAAAAAGAAAACTCCGAAACTGACAAGTTGGGTGGGAAAGGGAGGTTTAAAGTTGTTATTGAATTTTTTATAAGTTTAAAATATTCTGATTTCATTTAAACCAAGTAATATTGTTCCAGGATCTGATTCATTATGCCAGGCTTTGACCTAATCAACAGGCTTGTTATTTTTTTTTTTAAGCAGCTTGTTAAAAACTTCTAAAATTCAGTGAAAGGAGCAGAAAGAAGCACAACTTTACATTACAGTATCCTACCCACTTGCTGGGAATCTTGTGGTTTTTATTAATAAAAGTCCACTAGTTGTCTCTAGTCTGAGGTACTCAATCTATTATTCTTCCTCCATATTCCCATGCAACTTCTTAAATGCCTTTTTGCTATTGCACTTAGCAGCCAGTTCAGCTAAAATGCAAGAAAATCCCAAACAAAATTAATTCACTTTTGCTATGAAAAGGTTCTCTTGCCTTCATTGAGATTCATTTTTCTTCTCATTATAGAGGGCTACACCCAAAGTCGTGGTGCTCAGAGGTTTGTTCAGAAAATGCTGACTTGTCATTCACAGCTGCCTGGTTTCAGTTATCCTCCCCCCTTGATCTTTGTCTTGCCATGCTTCACTCGCACACATCAATACTGATGCCTGTTGACAGTCAAATAGCTGTTCATACTGCTATTAATTAAAAACTTATACAGCTGATAATTTGTTAACACTAAGAATATTACAGCTATTATTAATGACATTTTGCTTCCCATCCTTTTATCCCCCCCCACTGCCATTTGCAATGTTATTAATAACTGTAACAGAACGTCATCAAGACACTTCACCAAATGAAATTATGGTTTTGAGTAGATTGTCTTTCTTATGGAAAAAATTACCTAAAAACTGTAAACAAGAAATTAAATACTTTACACTCATAGCATAGTTATTTATGTTTCATATTGGGACACCTGTGTTTGGTAGATATCATCAGCACAACTGATTTCGTATTGTAAGCTTAAGCACTGTAAGATCACAACAAAATTTTTCAAGAGGACTCAGAATACCTCAGGTGAGCCAGCTAAGGCTTATATGCCAGATGTGCCAAGCCATAGGTATCAGTCATGGTCAATAAAAACTGCAGTATCTAAGCACATCTGAAAGTCAGACCCCAGATTATTTGAGCTAGGCATCCAAAGACCCAGGGACCCAAAATCGATGACAGTTTTCAGCAATTTGCCTGAGGTGATGGAGCAAAACCTGGGCAGAGCTAGAAGTATACCCCAGTCTCCTGCTGCTCAAATTGCTGCTGTAGCTACTGTGACATCTTCTCTCCTAACAAGAGCCATGCTTAATGTGTTGTGCTTCTCCCACAAACCCAGTGTCAGCGCATTGCACACACAAGCAGAGGAATCTCACCTCACCCGATCCCTGCACTTGACTCCTATTAATTTCCAACTACAGGTTAAGTGTGTTGGTTTTCAGGGCCAGCCAAAGGGACATGCCACGTGCCGCAGTGCAGGGTCCCATGCTCACCATGGCTTCTATTAGTCAGCATCCTTTCCAGACAGTGTCCATGGCCCTCTTGACTCACCTCTCATGGAAAGATGAATTGAAAAACTCAGTTCTCCAAAACCCTACAATAGCAGCATCCACATCAGTAACCTTCACACTTCACGCTGCCTGCACACTTATTTTCCTGTCAGTAGTCAGTCTGTAACAAGTGTTTTGATATCTATTCACACCCCAAAAAATGTGCCTCCCCTTCACCTAATCATCCCCCTCACCAAAACCCTCCTTCTATCTCAGGGGCTTACCAAGGTCTGCCTAGGCCTCTTCTTCACAGTCCATGGACACCCAAAGACCTTTTTGCAGGGTAAGCTAAATTTGTAGTACATTACCCTCCCTTCTCCACATTCTTAAACCTGTAATTAATGCATTGTGTCTTATGCTTTCCTTTCTTTCATAGAAAGATTAAATACTTCAGATTACTTTACAATTACCATGGGGTAAGAGTACGCATGCGAAAGTGTTACCATGGAGCTGCTGAAACACTGCAAATTCACAGCTTCACTTCCTCCATAGAAACTTATTTGTGTGTCCATACCCACAGCTTATTTGCACAAGTTCTCAGAGAGACCCGAGGCTGGCACCAAGAGCACCAAACCTCCCTGCTTATTATGGTGGATGGGAGTTGCATATGTTGGAGTCTCTGGGCCTCTTTTTGTCTGTGAATAGCTCCCATTAACATTTATGGGGGGTAAGCATATTGAGAGAGAGAAGAGGACAGGCCCCCACTGAGAACAGAGCAGACTCCAGCAATTCTGTTCTTATCACATTGTGTGCTTCAGTCTTCACTAATCTCAGCAAAGTATCCTCACACAAGATTTCTGAAGTGGGTTTTTTTCTTTTTATCTCCATGGAAATTGTATTTTTCTGAATAAGAAAGGTGACAAGCAGTTAGCTTATGCGTCAGTAAATCCACAGGACCAAATTATCTTATTTAAATATCTATTCAACTCTCAAAACAAATATCAAAGTTGAGACCTTGTAGATACATTTTTTGCTGGAATAAGTAGGAAACTCTCCTTTGTCCCTGTTCAGGCTACTTCAGGGTCTGCTTATTCCCTCACATATACCTGTGTTTTTTTGTAAGGATTTTTACCCGTCAAATGAAGGTCTCTCCCTTTGTCATAGGGCCCACAGGCTTTCACAACATGAGCAATTTCCCAAAACTTCCACAGCACTAGCACCAACAGCACAGCTTCACCACAGGGAGGATAAGCACAGGCTAGGCAGTGACAGGATTTTCACTCTTGCCTGCTCTGAGCAAGATTAAAATGCCAGCAGCTAGTCCCCGTTAGCCCCTTTGACTGTTGTTATCACCAAGAGAGGTGAATCAATGCTGTGCAAATGCTGAGAAATCTAAAGAACAATGTTAGTGCCAGCAGAAGCACAGAGGTTTAACTGAAGTGCTGATAGAGAATACTTTGGACAGCAAGAACTGATAGTTGTGCTACAGAGAGAAAAAGCTTTCAGAGCTTGCCTTTTATTCTTCAAAAGCACACATGAATATTTTCATTTAGCTAAGATTTAAATTAAAGTTTTGATTTTTAAAAGGTTTATGGTTCTCTCTAGTCTGCAAGTAAGTAACGCTGGTGTGACTACATCAATATCAAGTGTAAAAGCTAACAGTTTCTTCTCTCTACTTCACACTCACAATGATGAAAAAAAGCCTGCATGAACTAGAGCAGATTTTTTTCCCCTTTAACTCAGAAATCCCACATTCCTTTCATATAATACCATCTATCAAATGGAAAAACATTTAGTGTCTCCTTAGATTTAGCTGACATTTCAATTCTCACAAACTTGGGAAATGAGTAAATGTGGAACATTACTGTTTGCTAGAAATTAGTCAGCTTCCTACGAGGTTACACCACAAAGTCTCAGCACCACAGAGCAAATAGTGATTGCTGTAGGACAAAGGACAATCTTGGACTTCAGACACTATTCTGGTATATCCTTCCCCCAAAATAAGAAACTGAAAATGAGGTCCAGGATCTTACCAAAAGCAACAGAGGTGCAACCTGACAGAACAATATCAGCTTCTCATTTGTCTGGCCTTGTGAAACAAGCCTTCAGGAGAAGGTGCAGGAGAGCATACCCTCCCAAAGAACAGCCCCATGGAGCTCATTTTGAGCAACGAATTACAACCCAAACACACAGAGTTTGGTTAGGTGCTTTATTTAATGAGAGGACACCCAAGCACACAGAAGCATTTGTGTTACAAGGCATTTTGGATGAAGTTTACACTTGTGCTATTGGGTTGTTAAATCTTATTCATTCTTCAGAGATCCTTTCTGCCTACCAGTCACTGCTACGGAAAGGAAAATCAAAAGCTCTTACAGCGCAGCACTACGCTGCTCAGCAGAACAGGTGATGATGCCTAAAGCTATGACTGAGCTGAACAGAACTAAAGTTTGGAAGCAACATTTGGTACACAGTCTCCTCATTAGCAATATTTAGTCTCCTGACAGAGCTGAGTGATAAATATTTTTTCATTTTTTAGAATGTTAATTTTATCACAAACCACAGAACTTTAGTAATATAGCTGAAAACCCATAACTGCTAGTTCCCTGATGTGTTGTTCCCTCTAGAGGAGGAAAAGCCCAAATGAGGCTTTGTATCCAGGTAATAGGGATGCTGAAATCAGTTAAGGACGTAAACATCCTGATCAAGCAACTTGCTCCAGCCTGTGATAAACAATGATTTTGTGTCACCATAAGTGACACCAGGACTATTGTCCTGGTGCTTTGCTTGTTTCTCTTTTTATGAGTGCTGTCAATGGCTGCTGTAGTCTTGCAAAACAAAGAGATGCCCACACTGAGCGACAACACTATTCTTCAAAGTGTCTACTGTTTCCCTTCAAGACACTTTTTTTTTTCTTTCATATCACAATCCTGACAGCTCTTTTTCTTCATGAAATTGCCACAAGCATTGTAGGTTACTGCATCTTCCAGTTTCTGGATTATGCAGTTTAGCATGCAGAGCAGAGCAAAAATGGCATGTCAGTGTAACTAAGAAGAGACTCATGACTTTTGTTTTCAGCAACTAAAACCTTAACCAGTAAGTGGCAAATACAAGTTGTCATGTGGAAGGAACTGTGATTAGACCCAAAACAGACTGGTAACACTGACAGTGACGGACGCCCTTGAGATGGATAGGTGATCAATAGTGTCCTGGTTTGGCCTAAACCAGGCCAATTTTCCTTTCAGTGATTTTTACTTTCAGCTAAGTCTCCTCTAAGTAACTGCACTTTCTGAAACTAACTGCATGTTTTGCAGACAGTGTCTGCTTCCAGGACTGATAACGCTCGAAGTTTGTAGTTATCGCTGAGGCACTGGTAGGGATGTTGTGCAGTAAGGCTCTTGCTGTACTTTTTCTTAGAGAAACCAAGGTCACTGCTGAATTCCTCACTGCTTATGAGTGAAGAGCCGAAGGGGGGTCGCAGCTGCAGGGGGGAGCAGACAGGGCAGGTGACCCAAAATTGACCAACGAGGGTATTCCATCCCATACACGTCATTCTCGGTATAAAGCGGGGGGATCACAAGGGTCTCGGGCTCTTTCTGCTATGGCCGGTGTCCAAGGAGGACTCCGACTGTTTTCCTGCTGCCCCCGATTCTGATCTGCATCCCTGAATCCAGCTCTCGACCGTCGCTAGGCCCAGCCTGGGCCTTCCCGGAGCCTGCCCTGCAGTGCCGGTGGTGACGTTGCCGACATCGGGGGAGCTCGATCTTGGTTTTGTATATATATTTGTATATATTTAATTATTCCAATATTATTATTATACTTTTTTTTTCATTATTATAGGTTTATTAAAACTGTTTTAACTTTCCAACCCGTAAGTCTCTCTCCCTTTTCCCTTTCCCTTTCCCTTCGGGTGGGGGGGGAGGGTTAACAGAGAGCGTCTGCTGCAGGTTTAATAGCCAGCCCAGCTTTAAACCGTGACAAATAGACAGACAGTCTAGTTCTTTTGGTTTTAAATAATTATTGATAGCAGATCTTAAATTAATCCATCATTCTGTAAATCTTCAGCTCTTTTAGAACAAAAGCATTCTGGAAGTTTAATTTCTCTTTTTTTTTTTTTTTTTAAACTAACATATACACTAAGCAGCAAGAGAAAGGCAGGAGAAATCAAGTTCAGAACAAACAAGTTGTACTCAAACATTCGTAATTAAGCATGATAACCAATTACAGAAATACCTGCAATAGCTCATGGTTCACTCTCTCACATCAGAGGTTTCCTAATCAATTTGAAATAACTAGACACTGCTATAGAAAATAAGCAAAATCACAGCATTTGCTAATGAGTCTCAAAAATGGATTTCACTGCATGAAAATGTTCATTGTCAGGAGAAAGCCTGCGTTCCCAGAATCTTTAGGGTCATTTCCATTTGCATTTGATTGGAGAAAAGTTCTCTTTGTTCTTTTCTTCCTTCTCACATTCTCTACAACTCTGTGCTTTCCCCTCACCCCTCTTTCCCTTCAGTGAGTTGGTGTTACTGTATCAATGTGGTACACCAACTGCTAAAAATATATCCAAATAAGACCCTTTGCGCTGAAGCAGCTAGTATCCACTTCAATTATTACTTAATTTCTCTATGTTACACTGATTACTTTGACTATAAAGTTGGAGATGTATGACTTCTGGAAAATTATATGGCAGAAGATGCAGTGGCAGAAGTGTGCTCTGAAGCACACACCCGGGTAGTGTATTATGCCATGAATAATATCACTTAAACATTTGTAAAACGTAAAGGTTTTCTGAGCTCTTCTCCTTCCCCTGGGACTCGAACTCTTGTTGAACAAGCTGTTCAAAGCTCACCACTCAGATAAAAACCTATCCCGACAAAAGAGTGACAGTGACTTATTATTATTAAATCACCATTTCAGGTTGCTAGTTTCTTGCTCTTCCTGCAACAAAAAAAAATCAGGTATCCATTTGACCTACTTGTCCCTAATCCAGCAATGTTCAGAGCAAGATGAGATTTGATGATAATGAACTTATCTCAAAAAAGGAATTGCAAACTATGTCTCAGACCCTGCAATCAATTATTCATGTGAGTAACTTTGAACTCAGCAGGAGTACCCACAGGCATAAACTTTCTTACAGGGGGAACAGTTGGCAGGATCAAGACCCACCTCAGGAGGAACACACAGAACACAACATATGAACCCTCTGTGACTATTTCTATTTTATTTTTTTTCCCCTTTTTCTCCTTGTTATTGTTCAATTTCATTTGCTAGTGCATTTCCCACTTCCAGCTGGGAGTAGAAGGGAAGATGCCAAAATACAAAGACAAAAGCTGCTGTTACACTCAGCTGGAAGAGAAAGTACTAGAAATCTCTCCAAAAAAACAAAAGGCATAGAGATTTCCAGACCAATTTTATACTCCTCAAGGGCACCATAATAGTTCATAGAAACTTTCTAAAACTTGTAACAGAAAGCAGAGGAAGAAAGGCAAGTTACTGGTGCATTGAAATTGTCCTGTCTAACTTCCCTCAGCCTAATGTGTATAATCCTTTTCTTCTTCATCAAGACGCTAACAGTCCTTACCCAGATGACGATGCAGAGCCCTCTAGATGCAGAAGGACCCAGGTCCACATGCCATGTAGCCCTCAGGCCTACTAAAACAAGAGAAAGCCCTTCCCTTGTGGTTCTCCTCCCAAAGAAAAGGGGCTCAAACACCCCTGGGCAGAGTGGATGTCACCCCTAGAAAACCCCACTGCTTTAAAAGAAGCACTACCTTGTCTTCGAGCTCAGCTAACAGAGAGTGGATGAAATGACTGGCTGTTGATAAGACACAGCTTAAATGAATAAGAGCCATATTTCTACACCTGCATCTCTTATTCCAAAACATACAAACTTGGACTTAAAAAGTAAATTACTAAGTCAGAGGAATTAATGTCTCACTTTCAAGTTAAAGCCGATAAGACAGAGGCAAACTAGGGGAAAATTCTGAAGACATTCAGACCTTGTAGGACAAGGTTATAAAACAAATAAGGAAAAAATAACATTAGGATTGTTGGTGTTCCTGAAGAGTAGAAAAGGGAAGACATCTTGAGCTTGAGGGCCTTGAAGCAGACCTTGAGATTAATGGCACTGAGGGGGAAGCAGGAAGAGCACCTGTGAGCTTCTGCAAGGTGATTCATGTAAGATAACTAACATACTTAAACGTACAACTGTACAAGAATTGCTCAGGAGAGCTGCAACGTGGGGCAAGCTAGAAAGGGAAGACATATTCCTGTACAGCATTGCTCCAAGAGTGTTGAAAAGCAAATACATACTATTCATGGCACTGGCCACAGCAAAATATAAACCATGAAATGCCTCATGAAGTGTCTAGCTACTCTGTGCAAGCTACGTGATAGATATTAACAGTTTCCAGGATCCAACTCTGACAAAAGCCTCCATTAAATGAATTCCATTTTTCATGCAGTTGTTGGGAAAATAAGCAGAAGAATCCCAACTGAGATTAAGGTATAGGATATCGGTATTTTGCATGGTGTGAAACTATAGCCAGAATATTGTCCTGTTCAGATGTCTACGCTACAGGGGGGATGATAATAAATTGACAAAGGTTATGAGAAGAGCTGCTTGGATGAATAAATGCACTGAAACACATGTCCTGTGGTGACATTTCTTAGCCTAATGACAAGGAGATGGAGGTATGATTTGATCAAAGGCAGGGCAGCAATACCTGAGGATTCTTTATAAATGTCTCTTCATTATCGCAACTTATCAAACAAAAGCATAAGAAAAGCCAAAGTCTGAAAGTCAGAACTAGACAAAATTCAAGCCAGCCATAAGGCAGACATTTTTAACGGTGAGGATAATTAACCACCAGAGTGTTAGAAGTATTATAGGGTAGAATCCCCATCACTGGAAATGTTTCAGTAAGGATGGAATGTCTTCAGGTGGGGGGTTTTTTGTTGGTTTTTTTTTGCTTGGCAAGCTCAGGTGATAATTCAGTCAACTAGGAAAGTCCTATGGACTGCATGATTAATGAAGTCAGAAGAAATGGCTCACAAAAGTGTTTCTTCTGGCTGTGCATTTTGCATCCTGAATGCAAGAAAAAATCTCCTCCTGCAAAACTCCACAGCATATAGCTGAATGCCATCTATAATATTGGGTTTGTCTTCCTTTCATCGATTGTTTTCCTTTCATCTGTTGAGCCTGTCCCTAAAGACTGCCAGTGGTTAGGCTTTATATGGTGCTTACCGGGACAATCCCACCATCTCCTAATTATCAGAGCTCTACCAAATGTGAAGGAAAACAGTCCTTCCCATCAGCGTATAGAAGTTTTGCATAGAAAAGTACTCGTAACTACACATTACTATCATTTTACTTCTTATGATGGGTTGAAGTAAAAAGAAACATGTCAAATTACTCTTCATCTGCAGTGGTGTTCCCCAGGGATCAGTACTGGGTCCAGTCCTGTTTAACTTACTCATCAATGATGTTGACGAAGGGACCGAGTGTACCCTCAGCAAGTTTGCTGATGACACAAAACTGGGAGGTTTGGCTGATACACCAGAAGGCTGTGCTGCCATTCAGCGAGACCTGGACAGGCTGGAGAATTGGGTGGAAAGGAACCTAATGAAATTCAACAAAGGCAAGTGTGGGGTCCTTCACCTAGGGAGGAATAACCCCATGTACCAATACAGGCTGGGGATTGACCTGCTGAAAGCATCTCTGCGGAGAAAGACCTGTGAGTCCTGGTGGACAAGTTCACCATGAGCCAGAAGTGTGCCTTTGTGGTCAAGAAGGCCAATGGTATCCTGGGGTGCATTAGGAAGAGTGTGGCCAGCAGGTCAAGGGAAGTTAAGCTCCCCCTGTACACTGGCCTGGTGAGACCACACCTGGAGTACTGTGTCCAGTTCTGGGCCCCTCAGTTCAAGAAAGACAAGGAACTACTGGAGAGAGTCCAGCGGAGGGCTACAAAGATGATTAGAGGACTGGAGCATCTCTCTTACAAGGAGAGGCTGAGGGAGCTGAGTCTGTGTAGCGTGGAGAAGGGAAGTGTGAGAGGGGATCTTATCAATACTTACAAATACCTTAGGGGCAGATGTCAAGAGGATGGGGACAGAGTCAGTAGTACTCAGTGACAGGACATGGGGCAACGGGCACAAACTGAAACATAGGAAGCTCCATCTCAATATGAGGAAAAACTTCTTTACTTTGAGGGTGACAGAGCACTGGAACAGGCTGCCCAGAGATGTTGTGGAGTCTCCTTCTCTGGAGATATTCAAAACCCACCTGGACATCACCCTGTGCAACATACTCTAGGTGAACTTGCTTTGGCAGGGAGTTGGACTAGATGATCTCCAGAGGTCCCTTCCAACCCTAAGCATTCTGTGTGATTATGTGTGATTCTGTGTCTTTGGAGCTGCAGCACCAACAGGTGTTCTCCTTTGGTCAGGGACAAATTAACAGCTCGAACATTTATTGGACTATATGAGCCAAAAAAAGTCATAGTCCTTCCTGGAAAGGAACCAGATAGATACAAGGAGACTTATACATTCTACAATCAGAAAGAAAAGCTTTCCTCTTTGGGGGCTTATTTAAGCCTCTGAGAAGAGATTATCTTCTAACATATCACTAGTTAGCTGAAATTGCAAATGACGCAGCAATGAAGATGATTTCAAGATCAGACTGCAAGAACAGCAATTTGAACATCTCTTATTTGGGATATGAGTTTTCCAGGCAGGCAAGGAAACTAAGCTCCTTCTTATGGTCATGACCTTCATAACTTTCAGCATTGATGAATGGGAGAGTATTGAACTAAATAGTTTTGCATCCCTGACAACTGCAGTATTCTAAAATATGACAAATGTTTATATGACAGAATTGTATCAATCAGACTCTCCAGTAACAGAAAAAAATCTTCATAAAAGCTAATAAAAAATTTGCATCTGTACTTGAAATGTTTCAATTTATACCAAGATCATGCCAAAACAGTACAAACTAAAAATCCTGAAACAAATGAGGTAATGTCTTAGAGAACATGGTAGAAAATGAATAGGCTATGTTTTATTTTGCTTTAACTAACAATTATAGAGAGCATAGAGAAGCAGATAGATAAACTTATAGTACATAGACTAAAACAAAAACCTATAGTCAGCTTTGGTTAATTCCTTCATGGTTTTGCATATAAAAAAGCCTGGAAAGAGCACCTGGGAACCTGACTGCATTTCACAGAAATAGACTTAACTGTGAGAAAAACGGTAAGTCCCAAAGCAGCAATGGATTTCCAGTTGAGTTTTATTTAAACTCTAACTAAATAACCCACAGGCTCTCCGATAAGCTTAATGAGGCCAAAAGAGCAGTATCTCACCTCTGACCGATCAAGAGGTAACAATATCTGTTATTCAGGCTAAGGAAGAGATCCTGCTGACTCTGCATGTTAGAAGCCCATTTCATTGATAAATTATGACATGATCATTCTTGCCAGCACCTTAGTCGTCAGTTGGAAGAAGTTATTACTCAAATTATTCACGTAAATCAGGTCAGATTCATTACACGTCAGCTTTGGACAGACCACCCCAGGCCATTCATTGATACAAGTACAATTTCACAGCACTCACAAGAGCCTTTGGGAGCCTTTTTGCTAGATTCTTTCCTTAGATTTGGCTGGGATGTTACCATCAATTCTTAATAGTGTACAGTTTGGTGGCCACTGTTGATTAGAGTGGATTAAGCTGCTTTACATCTGTTCCTCCTGTCTGCATGTTGACTTACCTTGTTACAAAGGCAGGACTGCTTCATCCCCACTGTTGCTGAGTCAGCACTGGTACCACTAAAATGAGCAGCTGTGGGGCTTGGAGAGTGCAATACAGAGTTAAATCTGACCATATAAAATGACAGCAGCAACAGACTACTTATTTGGACCTGGCACAGACTCAGTTCTTAAGCTCACAAAGCTCAGTGTCCAAACTGTTGAACAGTTTGGGTTCTTTCCTGGATATTGGATTAAAAAGAACAAGTCTTTCATGGGATTTCCAATTGTTATTTTGACTGCCAGGTGAATTTATATATCTAGGAATGACAGTTTCTGGAAATTTAAAACAAATGCCTCAGTTATCATACCAATCACAGAAAAATGAGCTCTACCTCCATAAAATTTCATAAAATCCTGCTTCAGCGAAACTGTTGCCCAGACAGATCAACTGTTCAGGCAACTCCTTTACTGTACTCCACAAACCAAGGCAGTCTTTTCTATTAGAGTGTGGTAGTGGTTTCAAATCTGTTTTCCAAAGTGATTTTGCTGTTTGTGCAGCTATTCATCTCTCTAAGACCTTGTCCTCACCATGACTTTTGAACTCATTGGCCAAATTTAGACAAGCTTGACAAAAAGACAGGCTTGAAAAGTCTTAAATTCCTGTGAGCTTGATGAAAAGACATGACAGGGTAAGGAGATCCTACTACTGGAAGGATCACTGAAAGGCTGTGACCTAACCATAAGATACAGTTCTCCAACCTCAAATCACCCGCTCCTAGGAAAGAAGGCTTGCTTCTAGTGCTCATGGAGCACCTTCCTTCCAGAACAGTGAAATGTCCATATATCTTTTTTAAAGAGAGACTAACTACCAGCTGAGAAACAGCAGTTAAGAGTCCCAGATCTGAGCTAGCATTATGATGCTTTTGTAACTAGTTCAAAACATAGTCTGAACTACTCTTAAAAAAATTCCCAGAAGGTGTTCATAAAGGTTTGGGATTTTGTAGATAGCAAACATGGCCAGCGCTGGGCCCCTATGCTGCTCACTGCATAACAAGGACTTGGTCCACTGAAGTGTCTCCCCTTGGCATTAGGGGAGTTTCAGATATGGCTTGACATTGCAGCTTCAGGCATGGCTTCAGCACCGCATGGAAATACCTAATCTAGCTTCCACCAAACTAGCATGAATACCAGACGTACATAGTACACTTGACACAATAACACGGAGGTCAGTGTAGGTTGTTCATCCACACTGAATTGACTCCAACTCAAACTAGTCTTTTTGTGATAATGTATCAGATGTAGTGAATGCAACAGTACTAGTGGACTAGAAGTCCTGAATAAAGTCTGAATCTAAATCCACATACTTTCATCCTTTCTGTCTCTCATCCATTCTCTCTAATCCCAGTACTCCTTGCAGAGCTTGGCAATACCGAGATGCGCACGTGCAGCACACATACCCCTACACGAGGTAGCCTGTATGGTGAGCTAGGAACACACAATCAGATAGGCTTCAGCAAAGTATGCTTCCCACCTGCTCTGAGTTCTGGATACTCAGTTCAGCTCAAGTGGCAACACTCCATATTAAATATACCTGCAAACACTCAAAATCTGCACACCTGCAGCAGTGTTGCAGAAACACCACTGGTGCCTTCTAACCTCCAGTGGCACGCCCAGACCACCCACTGCATGCTTCCACCTCCACCACCAGTGCCTTTTCCCTCTCCCTTTCAGATGCTTGCTGTTTCTGCATTTGAAACCACTGGGAGCAGCAAGAATCCAAGCACTGTATAAACACTTTTCACCTTTTCTCATTTCTGATGCATAATATTTTTGTACCCAGAATTTGCTTGGTTCAAAGTACTTGAACACATAATGTAGGGGAAAAAGTACACAAATAGAAAGGAAATTGCTTCCCAACTGAAAGTCCACCACAGAATCACAGAATCACAGAATCAATCAGGTTGGAAGAGACCTCTGGGATCATCGAGTCCAACCGCTGCCCCTACACCACCCTGTCAACTAGACCATGGCACTAAGTGCCATGTCCAGTCTTTTCTTAAACACATCCAGAGATGGTGACTCCACCACCTCCCTGGGCAGCCCATTCCAATGTCTAATAACCCTTTCTGTAAAGAAATTCTTCCTGATGTCCAACCTGAACCTCCCCTGGCGAAGCTTGAGGCTGTGTCCTCTTGTCCTATCGCTAGTTGCCCGGGAGAAGAGGCCAACTTCCACTCCACTACAACCTCCCTTCAGGTAGTTGTAGACTGCAATAAGGTCACCTCTGAGCCTCCTCTTCTCCAGGCTAAACAACCCCAGCTCCCTCAGCCGTTCCTCGTAGGTCAGACCCTCCAGACCCTTCACCAGCTTGGTCGCCCTCCTCTGGACTCGCTCCAACACCTCAACATCTTTCTTGAAGTGCGGGGCCCAGAACTGAACACAGTACTCAAGATGTGGCCTCACCAGTGCCGAGTACAGAGGGATGATCACTTCCCTAGACCGGCTGGCTACACTATTCCTAATAGAGGCCAGGATGCCATTGGCCTTCTTGGCCACCTGGGCACACTGCTGGCTCATGTTTAGCCGGCTGTCGATCAGCACCCCCAGGTCTCTTTCCACCGGGCAGCTTTCTAACCACTCTTTCCCCAGCCTGTAGCGCTACATGGGGTTGTTGTGGCCGAAGTGTAAGACCCGGCACTTTTCTTGTTGAACCTCATGCCATTGGTCTCGGCACATCTATCTATCTAACCTGTCCAAATCCCTCTGAAGGGCCTTCCTACCCTCCAGCAGATCGACACTGCTACCCAGCTTGGTGTCATCTGCAAATTTACTGAGGGTGCACTCAATCCCTACGTCTAGATCATCTATAAAGATATTGAACAGCACCGGTCCCAGAACTGAGCCCTGGGGAACACCGCTAGTGACCGGCCGCCAGCTGGACCAATTTGTGAATCACTACAAACTGACAGACATGTACAGAAGTAGCAGAGTTTGCACAGAACCATTTATCTGGAAGAAGTAGTTCTCATTATAGGAGTGCTCACAAATTTGTATCACACCTGTGCAATTTCCTTCAAATTTTTTCTTTTCTCCTATTTTTATCCATACTACTGTAGTTTATGGAAAAGTTTGTTTTAAATACCTGCAGTGTGAAAAAAAGAGGAGGGAACTCATATCAGCAAGAGCTTTGAGGGTGCTCTACCTACACCTTTAACTTGAGATGAACTCCCCCCAAAATCAAAATGCCCTGTAAGCTTAAAACCTAATTTTGATTAGAGTATAAACTAAGACAAACAATTTTCTAAACTACAGGAAACCTGGTATAAATTTAAACTTGTCAAGTTGACTTGAACAAGTCAGCAAAAGAATTGATGAGACAGAAGAGAAATAAAAGGGGACTATAGTCAAATCTCCATCCCACTAACTGTGTTCTTAAAGAGAGCTCCATGACTCCAGGCTTGATTTCAGTCCATCAGTTCAGACATGCAGAAAATGATATACTATGCCCTCTGGTTCCCAGGAAAAGTATTTTTCTTTCCGCCACCTCTGAGGCCTTGGTCTGTGTTTGCCCCTGCTCCTCTTCAGGAGTGTCTCAGTCCCTTGTACCTGCTCCATCCTCCAGAGCCTTCTCCCCTTAAATAGCCTCTGTTGCTCACAGGAAAGAAGTAATCACCTGCTTCCCCTGCCAAGGGTTTCCTCTGGCGCTGTAAGTCTCTTCATACAGGATCATGACCTAACATAAAGCAAATGCTCCACATCCCAGCTTTTGTAGTTCAGATGGTGATCCTATGGGGCAAAAAGGCCTTAAGGCACACTTGCAGTGACTGTTGAGAAGAGGAATGAAAAATATAAACACTGGCGGATTATTTTCGTACTCTCTCCATTCCATCATGCCTACTCATATGTGGCTGTCAGCTAATACTCTCATAATGTTGGGGGCAACAGCCAGTTCCCACAGATGGCAAAATTCATATGTAGTTCAGTGGCAGAAGTGTTGCACACCTTTAGTGATCTTGATACTGCTCCCACTTTGGAACAGAACATGAACTTCTTCTGATGAAGATACAGTGAACTGAGAAAATTCATAATATCTGTAAAGTGCTCAGATATTATGATGATATTATCCATGCAAATAATTAAATAGATAGATTAATTTTCTTCTTCACAACTGAGGTCCCCGTTTATCTCACAATTCCATTTACTTCAAGTCAGTAACCTTCAAACTATCTCACTTTTAGCAGTCTCCTATACTTAACCTCTCCACTTAAATTTATGGTTGGAAATGATAGAGCTGTATTTAAAAAAAAAAGATTGTATTGTTCAGCTCACTCTACAGTATAATCCAACTGGCAGCCTACAGCCTAAGATCCTCAGAGAGCCTGGGACAGGGGAACAGGGGAAGCATTTCTCCATTTCACGTGAATAGGTGACAGCAGAAAGGTAATGGCAACTGCTGGAGTACTTTGCATTGCACTCTTTGGGCAGATGCCACTCCTGCCACATAGGCATTGTTAGTTCCCATTTCTACTTTGGAGCAACCCTTCCTGCAGCACTGTCAGTGGGAAAGGGACCTGGGTAACCTTGTCTCCACTTCATTGCCCTGCAGAAGTATGTGAAATTGCATCTTCTCAACAATGAGGTTTGCTGTTTTAATGTGCAACTTCACTCTTTGTTCATACACCTCAGCTACTAGTAATGGCCTGAATTGGAACTAGCAATGGCCCATGGAACTGGAATAGTGTTGATGTGCATTAAAACTTTATTGCAGAATTGAAATACTCTTGATTTACATGCCTTGGCAGGGCAGAATTGAAGACACAGAGTTGTCCTGGCAAATGACAGAAACGTTTCTTAGGTGAGGGTCTTTCAGAAGCAGTGTTTTGGAAGAGGCTAATTTGCATAACTGCAGATTGTTCATGTCTGGTTAAATAGTAGATAAGTAGACCTTCTAGAATAACCAAAGAATCACAGAATCACAGAATGGTTGAGGTTGGAAGGGATCTCTGGAGGTCATCTGGTCCAATCCTCCTGCTCTAGCAGGGCCATCTACAGCCAGTTGCCCAGGACCATGTCCAGATGGCTTTTGAGTATCTCCAAGGATGGAGACTCCACCACCTCTCTGAGCAACCTGTGCCAGTGCTTGGTCACAATTTTCAGACAGAAACCCTTGTGTTTCAGTTTGTGTCCATTGCCTTTGGTTACTGGGCACCACTGAAAAGAGCCTGGCTCCATCTTCTGTGCACCCTCCCTTCAGCTATTTGTACACATTGATAAGATCCCCCTACCCAACCCTGCTCTTCTCCAGACTGAACAGTCCCAGCTCCCTTAGCCTTTCCTCATAGGAGAGATGGTCCAGTCCCTTAATAATCTTTGTAGCCCTTTGTTGGACTCACTCCAGTATATCCATGCCTCTCTTGTACTGAGGAACCCAGAACTGGACACAGCACTCCAGGTGTGGCCTCACAAGCACTGAATAAAGGGGAAGGATCCCATCCCTCCACCTGCTGGCAATACTTTGCTGAATGCAGCCCAGGATACCATTATACTTCTTTGCCACCACGGCATACTCCTGGAGCATGTTCGAATTGGTGTTTACCAGGACCCCCAGGTCTTTTTCTGCAAAGCTGCTTTCCAGCTAGGTGGACCCCCGTATATATGGGTGCATGGTGGTGTTCCTCCCCAGGTGCAAGACTTTGTACTTCCCCTTGTTGAACTTCATCAGATTCCAGTCAGTCCATTTCTCCTGCCTATCAAAGTCCCTCTAGATGGTAGCACAACCCTCTGGACTATCAGTCACTCCTCCTAGTTTTGTGTCATCAGCAAATTTTCTGAGGGTACACTCTGCCCCATCATCTAGATCATTAATGAAGATGTTAAACAGGACTGGACCCAGTATTGATCCCTGGGCTGCACCTTTAGTTACCAGCCTCCAACTAGACTTGTTTCCTTGATCACCACCCTCTGGGCCTGTCTGTTCAGACAGTTCTCAATCTACCTCAGTGCTCGTCAAACCTGTACATCAACTGCTTCTCTATGAGGATCTTATGGGATACATTGTCAAAGGCTTTACTAAAGTCCAAGTCAAAAATACCCACTGCTCTCCCCTCATCTACCAGGCCAGTAATTAATTCCACTCATACATACCAGTATCAGAAAAATATGTTGGTACACTTAAACTTTGTTTCAATTCATACATGGAGATAAAAAAAGCAAACCAAAACAGCACACAGGCAGTCTCCCATGAGCATATTAAGGGAGCAGAGTCCTGATCTGCAAAAATGGGATTGGTAATAACTGATACAAGCGATAGCCTTTCAAACTACAATTAAAACTGCAAATAAAAGAAGTATGGTGACTCTATTTACAACGCGAACCTGGGTTTGGGTAGGGTTTTTTTTTAGATTTGAGGGTATCTATAAAATATCAGTAGGAATTAATGGATACAAAGCAATGAGACAGATTTGCTCCTCACCAGTGAGCCTGTTCCAGAGAAAGCACATATTTCTGAAAACAGATTGTGGTAAGGAAATATGGAAAGACACAAAGAAAAAGATTTTACTCTCCACTACAAAGTAGTCATGACAATTTTGTTTTTCATGATTAGGAAGCCAGTAATGCAAGAGTGTCTTGCAGCCCAAGAACACCTTCTGGTTGGCCACGATACATCATGGGTATGGATGGCTAACAATGTATCTACCACCTACACAGTAGCAGGGGACAAAGCACTGAGGAGGAAAGAAAAAGGATGTTTGTCTGCTTCTCAACTTTTTAGTCATCCAAACATCCCATTAGGAAACAACACGTCTGTGTTTTTCACATTTTGCCTGCTCCACACCTTGTCTTTGATCCCACATCTTGGATAACTCAGTGTTTGAAGTTGAAGTCTAGAAACTCAATGAGTTTCTCCTGATTAAAAGACAATGAGGATCTGACTTCAAAGCTCCATGCAAAGAAAATAAATGGAGTCACTGTGCAAGGCGACTGCCACCATGCTGGGCTTATGATTCCGGCAGCTACTTTCAATATTAAGGAGGAGGAAACAGGATGACAGAGGCCTTTTTGTACGTACCAGACAGACACTTCAAGCCTTTTGTTAACATTCAGAAGAGTTTCTCTATGGTCTCAGAGGAGAAAACAAACAAGAATAGCATTATTTCTGTTGCAGCTACGTCAGTTGCTGCTGCTGACAGTGATACAGGAAAAGAAGAGTGACCTTACCTGCTCTGCCTTCTGCTCATCAGCAGTATAAAGGCCTAGAAAGACAGAGAAAAATATAACTTGAGAAATCACATCATTATAGTCAGATCCAAAGAAAAAAAAGGTATCATTTTAGTATATGTCCCACTAGGCAAACTTTTATTAAATACTATTTATATGTATTGTATCTGAATTGTAGTATGCTAAAATATGTCAGCAAATATGAGTACATTTATTATTCCAATTAGTTTCTGCGCCTACCCGGAAGATACTAATTTGAGATCTAATAACAAAAATGGGATAAACAATTCTTTTGTTGAAAGGATGATGAACCAAACTGGTACAAAGTTGATTAAAATAAGCAGAAATCACTGCTTTCTAGTCTGGCATTTTGGCTAATTCACTGGGACACCGAACACCCAGTTTATAATCTTTTTAGCCCCAAGCAGGAGACATGAGAGAGAAAATCCCCAGCAGGGGGTAATGTAACGTGACCTCATTGGGGCTTTCCTACAGAGACAATAACACAAGTTTTTGATCATGACATGGCACCCTGTAAATACACTAGTTAGCTAGGATCTGCTAAAAATTTTATGTGTATAAGTGTGCCTTTTTTTTTCTACAGAAGTGCCAATATTATACGGAGTTGTTATTGAAATGCTAGTGGGAGAACTGTATATTTACTTGATCCCTATAATATAAAAACTAGGCACAAAAAAATAAAAGCAAAAAAAAAAAACACCTTGAATCCTGGGGTTGTTTTTAAAGGAAGAAATAACAGTTTAGCACCCACATGTCACTGAAAGCAAGAGAAGCTTGGCACCCAAGTCTGACTAAGCTAAATGTTTACGTGCGGTTACATGCTCTTTTAATTGCAGAGAAATGGGAAGAGTCATAGATGAGCCTGAAACACAAATTAAATACCACAAGACTAATTTGCTCCATCTAGAGCTTTTGTTTTACTGTAAACAAACATCTTTTAGCCTGCTCTGTCTATTTTAAGATGAAGACTGTACGGTGAGAAGTGCCAGTTTAATAGTACGCTGTTCCTAAGATACTCATACTTCTGGGAGCAATGCTGCAACATATACACCATATTCTTCAACTCTGACACAGAGGGATCGCCAGAGAGCTCAAAACAGAGTGGCTGGGTCAGCGTAGTTACCCACTCTGCCTCTCACCCCGCGCTGCAGTCTTACCTCCCTGGTGTGCCAAGGCAACTGTTTATCTGACTGCTCTGTAAACCAGCTCACTCAAATACTCGGGGTTAAAAGTAACCGTGAAAAGAAACAGCAGAATAACTTCAGTGACCTAGCTCACTGGTTCAGCTCTCACCAAGCTGTGTCAGCACAGCTGGGGGAGTTGGGACAGCAAACTGCAATGCAGTCTTCAGCACTTCCCAAGCATCCTCCCCAAACGTAACATGCAATTACACACTCCTCAGCCTCTGCAGCCCTAGAAGCTGTACGCCTTTTAGCAAGAATACCACAAATAGTAAGGCTGTGTTTTGGCAATACAGTACATTTGGCTTCAGAGTTCATCATAGCTCTTGGATGAAGAGAGTCGATCAGGTATTAACTCACTCTGCCAGTTGTGACAGGTGAATTTTTACCAGTTGGCGGTATCAGCAGCTGTCCGCTCCCCTACGGCCAATATGCAGCCGCTGTACCAACACACTGTCATCCATTACTATGAGTCTATGCTCTGGTTCAACAACAAAAAGATGCAGCTGTGAGCCTGTTCTTGATCCTGGCCAGATGCCTGTTGTGCAGTGATCTGACTGCACAGACCCGCTGCTTGGGAGTGCACAATTACAGGCTGGGCAATGCTGGTGTGAAGGCAGCCTCGCTCCCTCCCTGTGCCTCACGCCTGCCTTGCCCGAGCCCTGGGCCAGCAGTGGCCGCAGTGGCAGGACGGGCGCACGCGAGGAAGCCAGCAGCATTCGCTCGACATCACGTAAGCTCGGCTGTGGGAGCTCTCAGTACTGCTACGGCAACAGATACATTGTTGTGCAAGTTTGGGAAATGATTTTTGTCCAGCTCTAAAGACGTTTTCCTTCAGAAATTTGCGCACTGCATAGCAGAGCGAAAGCAGCGATGGATTGCTTTCTAACAAGCAGCTGACGCAACCAGCGAAGGCCAACTGGAAAGGCCTTCTTGAGGAGGGAGAGCTGATGTGCTCTGCCACTCCAAAAGCCGTACTGGGAGAGGAACTTTTCCATAAAAGGTAGTGCTGAAGCTAGGAGATTTTGCAGGGAGATGTTGTAACATGCCTGGGGCAGCTTCTGCGACAACCAGGTTCCAGTTTCAAACGAATCCTGGTCTCCACCAGCATGGTCCAAATTCAGGTGACGGGTTCAGAAATAGCAGGACAAACCCCCTCCATAGCTCTTCAGTAATTTTGTGACACAGCCTGCAGTTTGGGGAGATTACTTTGCACTTTCAGAAGCAACCACTGAATACAGCAGCAGTATTCACCTCCTTAACTGATATGGAGCCTTTGTGCATGTCACTTTTCATTGCCAGATTTTGGATCCCTGAATAGAGCTCACCTGTCTTTTCACTATAATATTCCTGAGCCTTTCTTTTTTCTGTTGACTGTGCCTCTACTCCTTGCAGATTTCAAAGAGGAGAAATGCCTAGCCAGTTTTTTTCTTGCAAAGTACCCAAGAAAAGAAATGGAAATATCTTGTAAATCCCAAATCAAGCCAGCAGAAGCTAGTGAGTGCAAAGGGAAGAAAAAACTGTAATATTCTGGAGATAAAATGCAAAGGTGAGAAAGGATCCTCTGTGTTCTCGCCTTCTTATGCACGTAAGAGATTCACTGCAGCCTTTAATTGCTGGTGGGGGTGGAGGAAATAGAAGGGTCGAAGAAGAGTGCCAGGGAAACAATAATGGAAACTTGACCAGTGACAGGAGCTGATTACTGTTGGCAGACTGTATAGGTTTCAAATTCACGCTGTGACTTAGGAAATAAGTCCTGGCTGGAGTGCATTTTTCTGGAATATCCCTAAGGAATATCTATCAGTGATTCATCTAAGCAGCCACTGGATATCATTACCACTCTACCAAAAATGAAGATGAAATAACAATCTGGAAGAAATAAAAGAAACAAGTGCCCCAGATTTTCTCTCAAACTGTAGCAAAGAGATCACAAGGGTGGGTAAAGAAAGGAGGGGGAAAGGAAGAGAGGGCTAAACTTTTCATCTGCATGTCCTCAGTTTGCCTTTAAGCTGTGCACATTTAGTTTACTCTTGTCAGAAGCTACCACCACTGTACTTTGTAGCTCTTAAAGAAAGAAATAATTGCCTTTTTTACCAGTGACATGCTTACTAATACAGAACTTTTTTTTTTCCCCCAGCCCTACACAGTAGGACCTCCATCACTCAAAAGAGCATAAGCTTTGCTAGAGATGTTAATGCACTATCCAAAGCAAATACAATGCACAGGCTCTGACAGGTTCACATTTTGAAGTCCCTTTTGAACTCAGAATTTCTCTCTTTTTTGTGAGATGAACAGTGGCCAATTATAAATTACGGCTCTTTCCTAAGGCCCCACCACAACAGCTCCTATGAGTTATGTTCCTGTAGGGTGTGTGTTATATTAGGCTGTTTTTATGTCTCAAAATAGTTGTTGGGTATATTTTCCCTACTGTGGTGTTTAGCTAATACTTAACTAATCATATGGGAGAAAACAGAAGAGGGAATTAATTCTAGCAAGGAAGAGCCTTATAAACTTTTTTTTTTTAATCAAAGATACGCCAAGAAACCTATTTTTTTTATCCATAGCATCAGATACTAACACTGGACCTCTAACAACAGTTCACTAATTTACATTAGATGCCCCATAGGGTCTGTTTGATTTGCAAGTTTAAGTAGAAGATTGTTATTGAAATCACTGTTCTTATATATAAATATATAGCTGAGCCAAAGAGATGTAAATATCTGCCACAAACCAAATCCAGCCTGGATTCTCTGAACCTTGTAGGAATTAATTGCAAGAATTACACTTTAGAGCTTTTAAAGTAAGAGATAATTGCCTCTTTTTCTGTCACGGGCTTACTAATACAGAACTTTAGTTTTTCCCAATCCTCCACAGTGGGACCTCCATAAGTCAAAGTAATGTAAACTGTGTGAGAGATGCTAATGTTAAGCACTACAAAAATATTCAAATGGGCTATACAGTATTTCAAATGTGAAGCAAAGACTGTGGGTTCAGGAAACGTTTTCTTCACCGGATTCAAGGACAACATGTAAACAGGAGTTTTTAACTCTTCATAGTCCGCAGGGGGCTTACTGTAGTGTTGGTCTCCATAGCTCCTCAAGCCCTGATTCAATGAAGATATAAGACAGTCATTCCAGCCTTGGGGTGACTACTCAGGTGTCCAAAGTTCAGTCGGTTTCTAATTAATTTGCAGAGCTACAACCTAGGTCAGTAAACTAACATTTCCAACAGGAATCCCAGAGCAGCTACTGTCTTCCCCTGTTTTATCATGGGTGCTTTCTAGTCTACTTATTTTCATTCAACTACAAGATGGTCTTTTCTTACAAAAGCCCACTTGCAATGCTCTATTTCCTGCTAAAATGTTTCCCATCCTGCTAGAAGGCCCACTGAATAAGAGATTAGAAAGAGGATCAAGTAGAGGATGTTTAGCTCTCTCCTTTTCAGTACAGTGCCTATTAACGGGAACTAGGTATATCCCACAGAGTTGCAGTTCCTAAAATAGCTACAGAAAGAGGAGACAGTGAAATGCAGAAGCCTGTGTGTTAATTCTCTTGTGAATTACTATCACAGTTTGCTACTAATTGAGAAAGTAAATAAAAAAGGTCCTGACAATATGCTCTTTTCTAGCAGGGGCTATTCTCATTAATTGAAAAATAAAAGGTTGTTGATTCTCCTTCTGACTGGAAATCCTTTACAGCAGAGAGAATGTTTCTCTTGATTTAAGGAAAAAACACCCAAAATTATATTAATACCAGGCTGGGTAGCCAGCTGCATTATGAAGTTTCAATTTTTCCTTTGCACTTCATAGCAAACCGCAGCAGGCTGCCACATCCTTAGGGACTGTACTCCTAATGTCACCCACAGATGTAGTTGTGCAGCTCCAGATGAAGGGAGTCATAAAAAAATTCTGCCAAGAGTTTGGCTCCTGGTTTCTACAAGTTCTCTGAAAGGGCCAGCACTTGGGGGACAGAGGATGCAGGATGACTGGGCAACCGTGTAAGTAACCCTGAAGGATTAGGATGAGGGGTTACAAGCAACCAGCATGGAAGCAGATGAACTGGAAATTTTAAAAATGCTATAGCCTCTTAGGAAAAGTATATGTATTTACAAGCACTGCACAGGCATTCCTACTTTTTCAGCTGCAATCACACCTTCATTTGAAATTTAGACATCCACTTAAATTCAAAATACCCCTGCCTTCTTAAGATGCAGACTTAGATTAGTGACACTGTCCTACAGTAACACAACTTTTAAATCCACAAGAAGCAGGGACAAGAAAGTTATTAAAATGTTCTGATCACTGGATTCCAAAAACTGTGATCACAAAGATGTCTCTAACGACTAGTCCATCTGGTAGCTTTAAAGCTAGGCACAAGGAGCTGCAATTTCTACTCTTCAGTTGAAGGCTTTTGTGAGGAAGCAGATGAGAGTAATTCCAAAAAGAAGAAGGAAGGGAAAAAATAAGACATATTGTGGGTAAGAATAAAATAACCCACATGAAATTTCATCAAGAACTTTGCTAAGCTCCTGCCTTCAGCCAAACATCAAGAGTACGAGTTATATTGCTTAGATAAAGCCAGTCGCATACAGACAACCCACGAAGCTGTAGTGTAAAGGGTGTTTGTTTTCTCTGGGATGACAATATCAGTTGGCAAGTAGAAAGGCAGTATCATATTTGCTGATTAGCTCAAGTAAATGCTAATACAAAACTCTAGCTCACTTTGCAAATTCTGTATAAAGCTAGAGAAGTACCTTTCACAAACATCCTGTGGACTTTTCATCATTTTTATTACTACGCTGCTATATAATTTCTTCTGAAAAGGGAATGTATCTTTTAATGTGTAATGTGACACTACATTTTTTCCAATGACATAGTCATTTAAGAAGTTTCCCCCAACCACCACTCTCCTGCACATACATAGAGATGCAGTTGTTCACCATTCCCTCAGATTTATCAGTACAATAGGTGACTCAAATGATCTAAGTTACAAAACTAACTTTGGCAACAGTCATTTTTAACCACATCATTTTTTGTGACCAGGTTACAGCACATCCCACAGATGGTTTTGATGACAAAACTCTGGAGAGAGGTGAGCTGGGGCAGAGGGAGTGACTAGCCCACAGGTAGAGGAGTAGAAAATGACTTAAACTGCTTTGTTAAGAAAAATGCAATGTGGATTTGCAACCTTAGTGTAAGGTGTATGTTACAGAATTGAACCCTGCTGTAACCCCATAGACCATTGCAGCCATGCAAGGAATATACTTGGGACTATATGAATCAAAAATTGGAAAGCAAAGCACCACTTTTTAGAAAACTACTCAAAAATTATCTACTATTCATTGTGTAGATGACCTAACCTAACACACAGACAGGGATATGCATCAACAGTGTTATCAGGAAAGATGAAGATTTGGACTAAGTCATAATCCTCAGAAGGAGGAACTGATCAGCTAGGGGGAAGGAGTGACCTGTGGTTCTCAGCAATGCTTATCTGAGAAATGAGAAAGATATGCCTGGATTGAAACCTTCGGTAGGAACCAGACATGGCAGGCACTGTGAATTAGAGGATAAGACACCGGTGTGAGCTAGAGTGGAGTAGGAATCAGGTCTGGATTTTATCCCCAGATCTAAACCAACCTGCTGCGTGAAGCTTGACTCACTTCATCTCTTCATTTTCCTTTTCAGCGTTTGCCTTTCAGCTCTATTTAGGTGACAAACCCTCTGGGCCAGGAAGTCTGTGAGTGGATATGTGTGTGTGTGTGTACTACTGAAAAATACACTGTGATTTTCATGCATTGATTATTTGCATGACTTTTTTAGTGCTTTTTCTCCCATTGTGCTAGGTGCTGCGCAAGCAGAGGCAGAAAAGACAGTCAACTCCCCAGAGGTTATTAAAATACAAAGTATGTTCATGTCAGACTCACAAGCAAGTTATTACTGCACAGCGAGTAGCCTACATCAGCTGAAGCATAGTAACTTTTCATACAGGCGCTCTTAGCCAGGAACGAATGGAAGATAATTCTTTTTAGCCCAGTCCACAATGAGAAGGGATTGGCAAAGTCAAATTACACAGTATTCTCTACCATCTGGGAGTACACACAGACAGTTACTGTGGCTCAGGCAGTGAGGAGTAACTGGTTAAACCATGGTAACTTACACAGAAAGTTTGAGCCCTCAGAGAAGAGAGAATTGATGGATACAAACAGACAGGGGACTGGTAAGAATGTTAGCTTCACACAAATAAATAATAGGTTTCATGGCCAAAGTGGGGCATTTTGATAGCAAATGCAGCCCTGTAGAAGAGGTCTGCATGTTCTGCAATAAATTATAGGGAGTTTTTTTCAGAAAATGAAGCATTTCTTGAAAAATACTTATGTGCATTTTGTAGAATATTCCCAAAGCACCCAAAACTTTGACAGAGCTGGCAAAATGGCATTGCCTTCTCATTTTACTGCAATAACATCGTATGTGGAAAGAAGTAACATCTACAGATTCCGACTAGTGCCCATGACTAACAGCTCCTGCAACAGCAGCATCAGAGGTTCACTGATAACATTTCTTACCAGTTACAGGGAAGCTATCAAGAATCTGACTGTAGCCAAAGGACTTACAGTGAAATTTGGTCATGAACTGATTTTATTGTATAATGATTATTCATCTAGAGGGATAGAATCTAATTTTCCATTTGCTGCTATCCCATGCATGCAGATGTGTGTTGGCTCTTCACTTATCCTAATGATGCAAACTTTTGGTTTTAAGGACCATACTGCTTGTGATGTATTTGATCTCTATGGTGTTTTGAATGGAAGATGTTTCTGTTCTTTCAGGCCTCTTCTATGGCAAATAGAAGTGCTAACTGCTTGTGGGAGTGCTGATTAGAGTAATTATAACTTCAGGTACGTGTTGAGGCAATGATACTCCCGAGGCATTTGCTGCTATTTACATGTCTTATTTTTATGCTGACATTTGTATGGTTCTATCAGGAACGATCAATCAGACGTATTGGTAATGCAGAGGTGAAGGACTCCCTTCCTGTCATTCTTAACAGCAGTTTCCTTGCAGTTTGCAGCAAGTGAGGGGTGAACCCTGAAATGCAAAGGTTCAGTTCAGCTGAACATACCTACACTAGATGTATGTGAAACTTACCTGCCACGCTTTAGCTTGTTACTTTCACAACACAATTCTGTAATTACTGACTCCAGAAGCAACATAACAACAGCTGTTCTTGTGATATTTCAATACCACTGGAATTAGGAGAGGTAAGAAATTCAGAGGTGTTTGACAGCTTTGAAAATATCTGTTTCAGTATGAGTTTAGCTCAAAATGAGATTGTGTTTGCCATCCCTAGGCAAAAAAGGCATGGACTAGACACCAGAGGAAAAATTGGGGGATGGCAGTGATGGTCAGGATGATTCAATTCAGAAGTAATAGCTATTTCTTAAAGAAAAATGGTGCTGTATGGAACAGTTCAGATGGACACATAGCAGCAGAGGAATAGCTAGCATGGTTGTTAAATAGAAAATCAAATTTCCAGAACACTTTTCAAAATAAATTCTCATCGTCAGCTAGGACAAGAAGACAGAAGTTCCAGATTGTTAAAAGGAGCTACATTACTAATTAATAAATACAACTATTTCAAGGATAAACCAAAAATGCTATTACTATTTTCTAATTACCTTCATTTCTTGACTTTCACCAATGAAATGGGGAAAGACAGACACTCAAGGAGTCATGGAACTGCAAGAATTTGCAGTTCCAGGTTCCCTACTTGGGAGGCAGTCGAGAGGTTCAGACAGCAAGATAAGAAAAACCAGGCAGGTTTCATAATCTTTCCATGAAATCAGCAAGCTCTGATGGAAATTTTGCTTCTTTTTTATTTTATACCTCACAATGGGAATCTCTTTCACCTTAAAATATCTGTGGAATAGGCATAAATGGAGTAGTTCTTCATGCGGCTTATGAAGCAACCAACCAAGCCACCACCTACTTTTCTTCGTCACTTCTAGAAGGGGCTAAAACAACTAACAAACTCAAATTAGAATAAGGCACTCAGATTTGCTGGAATAATCTATTTCTCCAGTTTTGGGGGCCTCATTGGAAGAAGGACATCAACAAAGAGCACAACTATTCAGAGAAGGGGAACAAATGTGCAATGCAAGGTTGCATGCAATCACTGGGATCCATTTGGCAAACCATCTCTCCTCCAGTGGTCCTGCAGACCAGGGGTATGAACTCGGAAAGATGGGAAAGTGGCTGGAGCTAACCTGTTTCTTTTGTATTTGCATCAAATTAGGACTAGAAAACACCAGGGGTCAGTTTCAGTGCTATGAGAAGTATGTCTCGCCCGAGGAATGGTAAATTGCGACGTTATCTCAGCTGCTTACAATTGCCTGGCTAATCCTTGATCACCGCACATAGATCTACAGGACTGGGTTTAGAGACTCAGAAGACATGGCATTCAGGCTTGGGAAAGCAAAAATTAAGCACATTTTAATTCTATTAGCAAGAATAAAAGAAAAATATGGTTAAAACTCTCTAGGAGCTCATTATTTTCCTGATAATATAAAACTGACACTGAAATCAAAAGGCTATAAATATAAAGCAAACACAGAAATAAAGACATATTTATGCTGTATGTGGTTCATCTGTGGAATTCATTATCACAGAAGGTCAGAAGTGTTAAACTGTGGATTTTTAAAGATCTGGATAGTGACCATGCGTAGCATCCACAATGACGTGACATCAAGTTAATAATTTATTTTACCTCAAAAGTTTTGGTATCATCTGTTTGCCTACCAAGTTCAATGTGAATTTTTTCCGTTCTGCTGCAGTGATGCGAAACTGTAGTCATACTCCTTTTTGGAATTATTTCTGTGTCCCCATCCCCCTCCCCCTCCTCCCCCCAAAACAAAGTAGAAAAGAGTGAAGATAAATTCTCTAAGACTGATGTTTCCCCTTTATAAATTCAGAATAATTTCCCTCCACATTTTTTTTAAAATAAGCAGGGCTGGGAAAACTCTGAAGTGCTTGGTTCATGTGAGGAAATAAAAAGTGAGACCTTCAGATTGTTTCATAGATACTGTAGCTAGTAGTGAACCGTAGGTGGCTTTTCACAAGCTTCAGGATTTTTCTTCTTAGTCCTTAGAGCCCACATAGACATCTTCCATTGTTTGGAAATAGGGTTTCTCCTGAACAGCTTAGAGGAAGCCATCGCATATTCCTAGCTCCTGCTGTATTTTGGTTTTGCGCTGGTGGCTGAGATTCACGGACATTTCGGTCACAGTCTGCAGGGTTTGGGCATTCCACCGAGACCACAGAGGCAGAAGTTGCCACTTCAGATCTTCGTTCTGGCTAATCCAGTGGTGTGTCTATCCATGGGCAGGAATACTTGCTTCACAGAAGAGCCACAGACAAGATAGGTGTGAGCCAGTATGTTTCACATGGAGTACTCATTCTGATTTCCAAATATTGGATTGGTTCAAGAGCTGAAAAAAAAAGAGTTTCATCTCCTTTCCAGTCTTAGCTAGACTCATAAACATTCAGTCCTCCTTTGAATCTTCTTAAATTCTCCACCTCATGACAGGGAAGTTGATTTCAACCAATGCTGATCTTGATTAATTTTCAAAAGCTTAGCTGAGCCTTTCACTGAGCTAATGTGTCAGGTACAGAACACTTCATGGGCTAATGACCTGTTCTAGCCTGGGAATTCTAATATCATTATAGCTGTCAACAAAAGAGGGTTTAGGAGGAAGAGCATCATCTTGACAATGTCCCTCAAAAATGAAAAAAAGTTTTCTTCCCTCAGCTATGGACTTAAAATTGTCAACCACAAATTCCTATAATTAATGAGAAGATAAAAATCCCATGCATATGCTCTGGAGAACACAACAGTTCCTGTACTGACTCTTCCTTTTTGACAAAAATACAGAAGTCCATCTTGGACATAAATAACTCTGTCCTGTCTGAGGAAATAATGCCCCCCCCCCCCCCCCCCCCGCCAAAAAAAAGCAACCTTATTAAAGCTGACCAGAATGAAACACATCCAGGAATGAACAGTGCCCAAGGAGACCTCAGGGTCAGAGTGGGCAGTGAATCAGACATTGACAATGCAACATGGCAGGGCAAAAGAAAGCCTGCAAATACCGTCTGTCATAAAGGAGAGATAGACTGTGTCCAGAAAGCTCTCATGGGAATACCCTGCAAATACTCACCAAGCTCCTGACCTGTCACTGCCAAAAAAAAAAAAAATAATGAGGGAACTAGAGGAAGTTCAAAGAAGAGCAATCAGAATGATCTGCAGGCTGGAAAAACTCAGCTGTGTGGAAAGACTAAAATGGCTGGACAATGGCAGTGGTACCTAAGTGGCTTTTCTGAGTGATTTGCTTAAGTAGAGTTCACAAAGATACAGAAAGCGGAACCCAGCCTCTTTACTGTGCTTTAGCTTTTGTAGGTACCATACAGGGTCCTTAAAAGCCCAATTTTGTGCTGAAGGACTCCACCAACACAGTGACTGTAGGGAGTATCTTGAAGGCTTCCTTAAGGAGCCCAATACCAGTTTCAGGGATAACAGCTATGCTGTGGAGATGGTGCTGCAGCACTGTAGAAATTACAGCACAAGCAGCAAGATCGTTACCTGAACTTCTGGTGCTTAGAGTATTTAAATTATACTAAAAGCCTTGAAGTGGTCCAGAAACAGGAGGACACAAAGGTGGCTTAGAGCCAGCACAGACCCATGCTTAAGACATACAGCAAGCAGAAATTGTGAGAGGTGGGCAGGAGGATGGGAAGAAAAAGGGAAAAAAAATAAAATGACAGTTTAAGATTGACTAGCAGGGGGAAAAAAATACATCATAAAGGTCAAACCTAAGACTACGGAGATGTGAGAGGCAAATGGCAGAAAGTGTTACTTCTTGCAACATTTGCCATGCATTTTAAGGGGACACCAGGCAGCTGAATTAGAGTGGACTCTAGTCAAGTAAATAATAAACTGGCAGGCAATTTCCATTTTTGTTGTTCAATATTTAGATTAAAACACCTAAAGCCTTATTTAAGGCTAGACTTGGCGGGATGGGGGGAGGCTATACAACATGCATATGTGCAGAGGGGCTCCATGAGCCCCACAGCAAAAGCCAAGATTTTGGTTCTTTCTGGATTAAGATTAGTCATAACCTCGTGAGTGCGGAGCCCTCTGGGAAGAGAGGGCCCGAGCAAAGGCAGGCACCTGGAAAATCCTCCTCCGCTGCTTCCCGTTCACATAGAAACAGCCGCATGTGATCACACCCACAAAGTATCATCGCCGTTAATAATTCACTGAAATTTTTGATTCATCAAGTCCACGAAGTTCCCAGGAAGTGTGGGAAAAGATCAGTCGGGCATCTCTGGTGTCAAGAGGACTTAAAACCGGCCCCAAGGATGAGAAACCTCACAGCACAAACACACAATTCACAAGAGAGGAGCATGCCTCTCCCTCCTCTTTATCCCCCCCATCCCCTGATTTTATTCTCCTTTTACTATCCCTGCCAAACGACTAGGAAGAAGCTGGCTGCAGTCCACCTCAAGCACGGAGCGGGTCTCGGGGGGGAAAGGGGGGCTGCGTAGCACAACCCTCCCCCTCTGCCCTCCCACCGCATTCACTTGCAAATCCCTGCCCGCCCGGAGGAGCCCCCTCCGCGCCCGCGCCCCCTCCGCGCCCGCTGCGCGCCTCCCCGTCCCCGATGCGGCAGCCCCGGTACCGCAGCGCCGGGAGTGCGTGTGTGTGAGTGCGCGAGTGTGCGCGCCTGCCAGGGGGGCAGGCAGGGAGGGAGGAGTTTGGCTTTTTTCCCCTCCTTTTTCCTCCCCCCTCTTTTTTTTTTTTTTTTTTTTGTCTCCTTTTTTATTAATCAGGAGCACTGAATGGAAACCAATCAGACAGAGAGCCCCCTCGGCTCGGGCTGCCTGCATGCTGGAGTTAAAAAGTGCTGCTGGCCGAGCGGGAGCCCCAGTGAGCGGCGGGGAGGCAGAGCGACGGCGGAAGGGGCCCGGGAGCCGCGCTGCCGCCGCGCCGCACGCCCGGGCGAGGCTCGGCCCCGGCGTCCCTGCTTGCCGGTAAGGAGATGCGGCTTCGCACTTCTTTAGGAGCAAGTTTCAGCTATCGCCAAGCAGCTGCCTTCTTCCTTTTTTTTTTTTTTTCTCCTTTTTGCCGCGCTCATTGGGAATGCTAATTAAGGGGGGGTGGGGGGGGCAAGCACTTATTTTGCAAAGTTGGCAGCGGTCTTGCGGAGGGGTCTGCACCCCACCGCCGGGCTGGAGTGTCCCCCCCCTCCCCGGGCTCCGCGGCGTGCCCGGGGGCTCAGGGGCGTGTGGGGACCACGTTTGCTGTCATTTTAAGTCAGGCGAAGGGATGCGGCGTTTTCCTGGGAACTGTTATCAGCAGTAAGACACTTCGGTCGAGGAGAGGCAGTGAGAGCGGGAGGAGGGTCGTGTGTGTTTGGAAGGGAATAATAATAATAATAATAATAACAACAACAACAACAACAATAATGACAACAACAACAAAAAGGAGAAGCGTGATGAATAACTAGAAAATAATAATAATAACAAAAAAAAAATTCTGTCTCGGTTTCTTGGCACTGCCTAGTTGCTGTGAAACGGATACAGGGCAGAACCCTTCGGATCACGAGCAAAATCCGAGGCAAAGTGCAGAGCTGAATGCAGAGCGCACTTGAAATGAGATGCTCCCTCAGCGAAAAGAAGGGGGCAGAGGGGGCAGATGTGGGGACGTTACGGGAATTGACAAATGTGAAATCTTCTCTTTGATAAAAGAAGGGGTTGGGGAGTGATGGAGGTGGTGGAAGAAAGGGGGTAGGCGTACAGGCATTTTACAGGAGAGAAGTTGGATAATTGCAGAAAGAACGCGCTGAATTTGGTTGAGTCAAGAGATAAGCAATAGCAGTAGAGGTCAGTGGCTGTGGAAAGAAGTCTTGTCACTGCTGCAATAAAATCCATATTTTATGGAGAGTTAAATGCAGTACTTTGTAAGTGCAAGTGGATGGTCACCTATGTAACTCCTGATGACATACAAGGATGAAGAAGTTTAATGACCAAAATTACTCCCAGCAGGATGGCACAGCTGCTACTTCTATACAAAATGAGAAGATGGGACACCTTTTTCCTTGTACTTGTGTATGGTGTAGGATTTCAAAGTTCTCTTAGCACTGCATGGGAGATTGTGTAGCAAAAATTACTTACAGAGTGTAAGGTCAGTCCTTTCTTCAAATTTACTGTTCTTCTAGCACAGCTGGAATAGAGAGTACAGTTGTTCCTGTCTATTCAGGAATCTGTGAGGACTGTACTTGCATCCTACACGTGTACTTCATGAGCTATGTGTGTGAACATATGCGCAAAGAGAACATTACAATCAAGAGCAAGGTTATTTCCATTCCCTTTTGTCATAGGACCATATGTAATAGCACCCTGGAAATAACATAATTCCAAGGGAATAAAATTGCTTGAACGTGCAGACTTTGGTTTTAATCAAAATAGACATAACTCTCCCAGTCAAGATAATGGCTTATCTCATGTATTTGCTGGGCTGAAATCTCTATTATGCAGTCAGTTCTGTGCGAAAGTGCTTGCATATTCCATAAAATTGATTAACATCTGTTCCCGAGCAATATAATGCTATGGGTAATGGTGCATCCCTATTCATTTCTTTTTTTCTAATTTCTGTTTAAAGGCAATAAGTTTGCATGTCACAGGAGAGTCGGGTAGGGCTCAGAGGCTTGTGATCAAGATCAAGTAGATTCCTTTATCATGGATATATACAGTTTTAAAGGCCTGGCAGCAATGACACAATTGGATAGCTCCTTTAAACAGCCCATACATGCTAATAAAGACTGCAGGGCTGAATCCCTTTTTTTCTCTCCTCTCAGATGTTATCTGACACAGCACCGGTAAATATATAATCTCATATGCTTCTGGCTTTCAGCTGCACCATAATCTTTCTGGACATATTTCTAGTGGCTTGCAGTTGACTTTTGAGCTGGGGGAGGGAGGAGGGAAGCAGCCAGTCTTTTCAGAATAACGTAATCAGAGGCAGCAGTACATTTTTTTTTTTCAGGGCAGATGGCATTGATTCAGTCCTGTTGTAGTTCTCTGCAATTATCGTTTGCAGCCATTTAAGGAACTGGGGTCCCCGTAGGGACTTATTAGTCCCTCTAGGTATTTTAGTTTTCACACCAGTTCACAGCTTTTGCATATCTCCATGCCAGCACTCCAAAGATTACATTTATAGACATGGTCATCATTTTCTAACCAAGTTGTTTAGCTAGAAATATGCATCTTAACTTCCGACGCTTCCCTCCCTTCCTCCCTTGCACAGCTCTCCCATGCAAGCGCTCAAGGCAGCCTTCCCTTTCATAAAGTTTGCATTTTGCCATCTGCTGTTTCAATAATATTTAGTTGAAAGACTTCCTTGAAAGCAAAACACACACATTAAAAAATGTTGTGTTTTTTTTTTTCCTGTCCTGTCTGCTGAAGATCTCAAAAGTAATGCAAACTTGATAGAAATTATGAATGTGCCTGTGCTCTCACCAGCTGAGATCCTGCTAGAGCACCTGCCCTCTGCAAGCAACCCGCTACTCAAGGGCACACTGGGTTCCTCGGGGCAGGATCCTCCCTCCAGTCCACTATTCCCTCAGGTCTGCTACATTGTTTTTGCTTTGACTGAAGATTTCAGCACTGTTGCTGAAATAGACTCGATCTGCTTTTGTTGATAGACTCGTGCAGTATTTCGGAGTTTGGAAGGAATCGCTGTTGGGTTTTCCAGTGGATGCCTGTGTGCTGTGTAGTGGTCAAGCAGATCTAGAAGGCATCAACATTTATCTGTTGTTAGATGAAATGGTGGTCTCCATCTCTTGCTTAACTGAACTTTTTAGTGTGCCATCTGCCCTTTGTTGAATACTTTTAAACTATGTTCCCTTGCTAGTGCAGTCTTGTAGCATTATGGGCAGGAAATTGCTTATGGATCTCCTTAGAAATGGTGGCTAATTACTAAAATGAAAGGTAACTGAAATCTATGAAAACGAGTGGGTTGAATCCGTTGGAAACAGCAGCCCCACTGTGATGGTGCCTCGTCTTGCATAATGGTTGCAATTCCTCTAGTGGCTCTGCTGCAATTATACCAGAATAAAGTAGAATTGGTTTTCAGTATCTTTTGATTATCATAAGCGTGCGGGAAATGCCATGGAGGGACTGTGCCTTGTAAGCTGGGTGTTAGGGAGACTTTTTCATTAACCCCTTAAAGACCTAGTTAGCTGCAGTAACTGTTCTGATTTCTTCAAAGGCTTTCCATCGTTTGGGGTTTGCTTCTTTTTCCTTTTCTTTTTTTCTAAATAATTATTTGCGTTCACAACTCTCAGAAACAGAGCCGATTAGCTTAGTTGTGATTATCCTGACTGCCATGTGGGGCCAAATTCAGGACCTTTTCAATATAACCCTTTAAAGGGAGTCCCCCATCCCACACATGAAGTGAACGGCTGTGTGCCACTGAACCCAATCTCTTCTGCTGACTCTATGCAGGATTCAACTTGCAGTATAAACACGGTTCTCAAGTTAAAATGTATTCTGGTTGAGATAAAAATCCAGTAGCAGCTCGTTTGCTCATGCTGCTTGCTTAGTCATGGCAGCTCTTTCTGAGGGGTCTGAAGAAACTGGGCTCTGTGAGGAGAGAGGTGTTATGACATCTCACCTTGTTTCATTTGGAACAGGGAGAGACAAGATGTAGAGGGAATGTTTAGTGCTATTAAACCCAGCTGTTATCTGTCTTTATTGCTCAACAAAAGGTACAGGGCAGATTATTAGTCCCTATCTGAGTTTTAAAAACGCCCTTGAAGAATGCATAATTAATGCAAAACATCAACAGAAAAAGTCATCCTCTCTGGATTGTGTTGTGAGTGATGCTGCAGTGGAACTAGGTGGAGAAAGTACTGGATAAAAGCATTTTTAAAGTTTGAGTTTGAGTACTTCTCTTCACATCCATTTGGGTTTTTCTTGCCATAAATCTCAGCCTAAGAGCTTCTCTCTCATCCTTCTCCAATGACTGGCTGATATCTGTTGGGAGTCCATCCAGCCTTGGCTTCCTAAGCTTCTCCAGGGCACTGCGGTATGTCCTAATCCTGATCACCCATCAGCAGCTTCCCCTCCCTATTTCAGGCAGTGTTATCCCTCCTTGCACCCGTGACCATCTCCTGTACTTACTCCAGGTGTGGCTGGTTGCCAGCATTTTCTTCCACTTTATTTATTTTCCCAGTTGTGCACTTGGCACTGAAAGGCCCAAACAAATACTGTGAATATTTGTATTTATGCTTTTGTTTGTTTGTTAACAGGAGCATTCCCAGAAGAAACTAGGATAACTGTAGTTCAGGACTGTTTAGAGTGGTGTGAATTAATGTTACTGGTTGGTACATTCAGTCTCATGGAGCTGCCCACTCCTTCAGTATTGTCTTCTTTCAAAACAAACCAGAAAAGACAGTTTTTCCTGCAGCTGCAACCCCCTTAGCAGCAGTGAGGAGCAATGCTGATGGGGAAGGGATACTGCGTCTTTCTGGTGAGGGGAGCCGGCAAGCCCTGCCAGGATGGAAAAGGCACGTCTGGCATGGTGTCCTTCATGAGTTATGGTGTTGGACTTCCAAAAAGAAGCTTTAAGCAAAGAAGCGATGGCTTAACTGTGACGGTGCCAGAGCCCTTGATAGCACTGTGCTGAAACATCCTGGATTACACTGATACTGCATTATCTTTCTTCACACTCGGCCACAAGACACCCTCTCCATACTCTTCACCAAGTGCACAGACAAAAGAGCATATACATTTCCATCTGGTCGCATTCAGGAACAGTGCCAACCTTGCTGTATTTTAAGTAACCTGTTTAATAATGGCTTTATCCTGGCATTGTGGGCAAACATTTTATGGATTAATTTGCCTGTCTTGTCAGGATATACATCTGTATTTATATATAGTCAGAAAGTGCATAGTTCTAACCAGAATGTGACTATTAGATTTGATTTGCAACATAATACCCATCGTAACCCCTCAGCTCTTCCCTAGTGACACACCGCAATGCACAGAAGAGAGCACTTCATGAATGACATCGGTCCTGTACTATCTGGGTACCTTAATTCCTCTCAGCTAAACTAATTCCATTATCTTGCTGCAATGTTTACAGCTGCCTGCAAGATAATAGGTAGTGTATCTTTCCAGCTTTCCCACTTGTGCATCTAATCGCAGAGCCAGAGCAGGAAAACCTAGGAGAAGGGTCAGCAGGAATTGAAAATTAGCACAGAAATTAAACAGTAGTTGTTTCCCCAGGTACTGCAGGTGCGTGCTTGTCTGGGTATAAGGCAGAGCTGTCTACTCCCTAACTGCTGCATTTCAATTGTCAGTTAATAGCTTCTATAAGCACAAAGGCTGCTTAATAAACAAAATCATTAGCATGTAGCTCTGCTTTGGTGTGAAGGCTGAGACCAAACTCAAAGAAAATACTTGCCTCCATGGTAACTCTGCTTTGCATTCTTGAAGGTCATGGGGTTCCAGACCTGACCTGCCTGTGAGGCAGTGGGGTGGTGGGAGAACCACATATGCCTGTGGGACCCAACCGGGGCACTGACACCATGCAACATGGGGGCCAACCTCCATACTGACACTCTCACCTGAGGGAAAGCCCTCTCGCTTGGAAAGATATCCATGTGTCCTCTTCCCTCATCCCTTCCAGTTCCAATACATTAACAAAAATAATTAAAAGCATGGTTGCTTTTAGTTTTGCCCTAAGCATTCAGGTGAAATCTCTTCCCTTGCTGAACTGATTCTCTTTGAGTGCCTTCTGGTATGTAACTTTAGAGTGTCATTAGCCTGGCAGTCATTATTTGACAAAAGCATCTTCATGAACAAAAAGAAAATTAAATAGCATATAGTATCCTGCCAAAAAAAAATAACACTATCATTGTGAGATGCTCTGTGGACATTTGGGAGTCTTGCTTCAACTAACGGACAAGGCATAGTTGATCGACGTGGGGCCTTCATTCAAAAGCTGTTCAAGTATTCCACAATGTCTAAAAAATACATCTTCACCACATGGCCCTCCTGCGAGACTGGCCTGTATAATTGGCCTTGGTTTACAGCGGAGAGAAGCAAATCACAACAGAGGTGAGTGACTTGCCCAAGGTCACATGAGGAGGCCGTAGCACAGCAGGGATGCTGAACCAGGATCTACAGCAAGTACAGCCTGCAGTCAACTCTCCTGCCTCTCTGCTGCTCACTGGAGTTGTTGGAAATGATCAAAGAATGGATGGGGAAAAAAATCAGATTTGGGTTTCTTTTTTCATCCAAAAGAAAGCCAATTATTTTTCTCAAGGACTCCTTGCAGCCGTTTTGACACTCTGTCCCCAAAGGATTTTCTGGATGCTTTTTGCTTGTTTGTTCAGCCGTGTTCTGCGTGGAGGGGAAGGGGGAGGCTGGGTAGCTCCAGAGCCATCTAGGACAAGACTGAATATCTTATTCCCAGGAGAAAGTAATCTGAGCTGCCCCCAGCAAGGTAGCAATGACCTTCCTCTCTGCATTGGCCCGGTTGGACTGGCCACAGAGTTTCTTTACCATTCCCTGCCTCGTCCATTCCCATCTACTTATGCCTATGGGAGAGAAGGGGATAAAAAAGTCTCATAAGAGGCTGCATTTTCTGCATGCTACTGCCATGGTTTGGGGCAGCCAGAGGTCACACCACACTCTCTCTTGTTCACGTCCATGCCTGTATGAATCAATTTCAAAGCACCCCTACTTTGTAAACATGTAAGGAGTAGTATTCCTAGTGAATAGATAAGAAGATGAGTCAAAGGGAAGTTACTTGAAAAAGGACATGGTGTATACCAATACCTCTGGCATGACTATTGATCCTAGTATAAATAAAGAGAGGGAGAAGTAGAAAAAGACACATAAAAAAGACACATTAAATTTACAAGTTATATGGCAGAGTTAGATCCAAATAGTACCAGGTTCTGAGCTGTGTGCCACCTACTATGCCCTAAAACTTTTGGAGCTGGCCTTGCAAACTGGTCGACCACTACAGGAATTCAAGAGAGCCTATTTCCTCATTTTCACAGTGCGAAGAGTGCTCTGGCAGATCACAGAGCAGGAATATATAGAGTTAGAATGCCTTTCAGGGAGCAAATTCCTTTTGTGAAATTGGTGCTCAATTTAGCTGTCACTGCTGAAAGGGAAAAAGATGCAGAAGCAACTTTTAAGTCCACCAGCCACATCCCTTTAAGTAATTCATGCTGTGCCAACCAGTTTTATAAAACTTTGTATTTCATCTAAACTCCATTTAAGTCTAAATAATATGAATGCACTGCGACGGTATTTCCCTTCTCACTGCTGATAATTGCCAAGTTATTTCTGCTATAAACAAAGCAGTGTTCTTCTCTCTCTCTGCCTTATCATACCTGGTCCCAGAGCAGTTTACTTTTAAACATACCAATAAACTGCACTGAAGTCCACAAGACTGTTTGAATACTTAAGTGCCTTCCTGGATCAAGATGTCAGGATCTTGAAATGAAGTGTTTACAACTTTGCAATTATTTCCATGGTGACCAAACTGTGACCTCCAAAAACTTGTATACTTGGTCTCCCTAAACAGTAGACTAGGAAAAGTGAGGATGGAAAAAAACCTGTGTAAGGAATGATCATCTTTTCCCATTGAAGCCCCTTCAGCAATACAGCCCTGGCTCATTTGTACAGCATGGAGATGGACTCTCTGCTGTCCTTCTGCTCCCATCAGCAGCTGGGGGCAGTGGCATTGGGGATACAGAGGACTGAACTGAGATTATCACTTGCTGGCTGGGTCTGCTGCAACATAGCAGGAGCATCTTTCCTTTGTGCAAGTGTCACTGTGTGTTACATCTCTAAAGCCAATTCTTAGCTCACATTCTTCCTTCTGGTGCCTGTGTCTTGAGGTCGTCTGCACTTAAGAGGAAGCAGTGCATAAGCATCTGAGGAAAAAAGCTGGCCCAGTGTATCTTATTTATTAATATTTACAGCCATCAGCACAATTCTGCAGACAATCTAATCTCAAGCAGCTTTGAAATTCAGTGCTTTTCAGAGCAGCGCTTCCCATCGGAAACAGAAGCATGCACTCTGATTTGTAGAAAGGATTTCTCATCCTCTTGGAAAAAACGAAACAAAACAACACAAAAGGAGGCTCCCGCTATTCTCAGGACAGAATTTATGTTGTTATTAAATGAAATGTATTGTAATATTGTAACATGTTAGTGTGTCTTTTGCAGGATTTCTGAAGTGGCTTCTCATTAATCTACTGCAATTCATTTGTCAGATATCTCAAAGCTACTTGATATCACAGTTACTTTAAGGTATGACAGAGTTTTCCTTAGCAACAGGTTGTAATTTCAACCAGGCTGGTAAATGTGAGGTCAGAAGCTGGTTGCCGCAAATCTAGGAGGTTAAAATATGCTGCACATCCTTGTTTCTTGTTGCAATGCCATCCTGAATCCTGAATGAGCAAAAGTAAATGCTGGGGTTACTCAGGAACAAACAGGTTATGTCCTCTTGGAATGGCTCATTTAAGATTAAGTGTATTTTGTGTTTATTAGAGAGGTATTTATGTTCAGTCAAACTGGCACTAAAACCAGCCTTCACGTGATGCAGGCACCTCAGTGCAGGTTTAGTTTCGAGCCCTGACCCGAGCAAGTATCTGTTACGTCTCGGAGGCTGTGGGTCACCGCGGGACAGAGCTGCTGGAGCAGTGGTGCCACCTGGGGAGGGGGGGGAACAGTGGGGTCAGCAACAGGCATCCTGACATGGGCAGGCGTCCCAACCCACATGAGGCAGCCAGAAAACTTACTTCTGGAGGCTGAACTTAGCAATGGCAAGCACATAGACTAGATGGCTACCAGCGACCACAGCTTCAGTAAGTGTTTGACTGGGGTTGTGTTGGTGCAATCCAAAACACGAGAAGTCTTTTGTTAAGTCCCAAACTTAGTGTGCTTGGCTACCGTGGTGATAGAAAGTACTACTAGATTATGGCAGCGTCAGCAGTTTCCAGCTCTGGGAATGGTGGGGTGAGCACAAGGAGGATGTACTCAGCCAGCTGGTGCTTCAAGTCCTGTTCTTCACTTCCTTCAAAGGTGACATGGTGGAAGGTTTGATATTTTTTGTGTACACTACTGATGGTAGTGCAGGACGCATGGTTAGCCCAGCTTTATTTATGGGATGTGCTGTATAAAGGGTAATGAGGACATGTTTTCAGGCACCACCCAACTTTCTATGTTCTCCTTCCCTTACATATTTCTCTTCTCCCATTGGACTGTTTCATGCTCATCTGTTGTTTTATAAGATAATGATCCTTTGGCCAGCTCTGTGCATGTTAGAATAATAAAATCATTTCAGTTGGAAAAGACCTTTAAGATCATCGAGTCCAACTGTTAACCTGACACTGCCAAGTCCACCACTAAACCATGTCCCTAAGCACCATGTTGCCTCTGGGAAAACAAAACACACCAGGAAGTCAGAAGTTCAGTAGACATCAGTGTGTCGGAAGTAGGTCTCTGTCCTCACACGGTGCGTCACGTGTGATGCTCTGTACTTGCTGTGCACTTGCTGTTTGCCATTGACTCTGACTGTCCGAACAGAGCAAAGAGACCAAGTGGATTCAGCTGCAAGCTGGGGCAGGATGAATTATTGTAAATAACTGAGCTGAGCCATTAGAAATAAGTTGCTAATGTAAGCAAGATTAGCTTGATGTGCTGCCTGAAATGAGATATTAGAGATGATAGGGGAGAGAGAGAAAACTTTTCATTTAGATGGAAACAGGACTGATTAGTTAAGCAGTAACGAACGAGGAACCTTGCCTTGGATTGATGTGAGGCTTGCAGTGCTAATTTAACACAAAGTACAGCTCCCAATTTGTTATTAAATTAAAATGGCTTTTAAAATTGTTTACCATTTTTTTTTTCCCTTATCTACTTCTGTGTGGCAAAATGATTATTCTGGCTAGTTAGAGAAACCAATCAGAGCAACAGAAAGTGTAGGTTGAAGGGGGGAAAGATCGTCCTGTTGTGTAATTAAGAAATATACACTAATATCCATCACATCATGAATAAGCACTTCAAAGTAGTAAGTGTGCTCTGTATTGCATATTAAACTAAACAATTAGCATGCTAACAAGATGCTCTGGACATACAGTGAAAAGGCATTGCACTTGAGGAAATGACTGCTGCTTAATTTTTTTGGTCTAAAGATCTGCTCGCTTGACTGACAAATATTATTAAGGAATAATAAGGAAGTAACATTTCTCCTTTTATTCCTTTCCCCTTTTCTTGCAATTTTCAAAGTAGTTTTAATTTGGCAGACTTTGTGGTTACCCTGTGCAAGGGAACTTTTGCTACCCCTGTCGAAGTATATGATGGAAATGCGAGACATTGTGTGTGATAGAGAAATCTTATGGAACAACAGGGAAAATAACCTTGTAGCGACATTGCTTTTTTAGTCTCAAACAAGTTTTATTCTTGACAGGAATGATTCTATGTAATTTATTGTAGGATGGCTCAACAGTAGCAATTTGTCATGCATTGTGATGTAATTTGATGGGTTCATTTCTTAAATGAATTATGGATTATGGATTACCTCTGTATATCAACAACTGAGCTGTATCTTTTATGTAAATATTCCCTCAACTTTTCCTTCCTCTTCCAATCCATTTTCCGTCATACAGAGATGACTTTTCTTCCATCTAATCTTTCTACTAATAAGGTGTTTAATAATTTAGCAGCCTAAAAAATGAGCATATTTCAAAGGAGTTGGTATCAATGGTAGTGTAAGAGCCTTAGGCTACAAAAATGTGGATGAGGCTACCAAAGTTTTAGAGTCAGGATCCCAACTGTCTTTCTGCTTCAGGCAGCTATTTTATTAAAGTTGGTATTAAACAACACTGCCTAAGGTCTGATTAACAATTTATGACTTCCTAAGAAGGATTAGCAGAAGCCTATCATTTTTATATTTAAATCTTAATTTACATCTAAGAGAAACCATACCCAGGTTTATATTTTCATTATTTATTATTTTTATTATTGCTGTTGCTGCCTCCGAAACATTGCTTATGTGAACATTGCAGGCACCAGTTTGTTGTACTGATCTTTTAGTACCTCATCCCCTCACACATGACAGAGGGAAAACTGGCCTCTTGCATCATGTGATGGGCTTGATCCTAAAAAATGACCGCTTTGGTCTCTTGCTGGGCTCAGTTGCTTTTCACTGTCCCTGAAGTCCATCAGGGTGGAGGGTGATTGGCACTTGGCAGAGTCAGGCTGAGATCTGCAAGCCCAGGAGCTGAACGTTGTCCAGCTGACATTACTTTAGAGAATGAAATCCAGATGTACATGACCAAGGCTTGCCTGACGTACCTTCCCAGAGAGGAATTTCCCTTTTTGACATTTACTTTGTGCAACTAGTCGCATCTCTGTCTCAGTGATGTTTTTCTATAAGCCTCCCAGCCCTGCTTATTAGGTTACTGCTGGGCAGCCTCTGCTAGGAAAGGAGGCAGGGCGTGATCCTGCTGCTATATTCTGGGAAGCAACGGAGCAGCAGTTGTTGCTTTTTGCTATTACAGAGACAGACCAGGAAGGAGCATACTACCATGTGGGAAGGGGCTGGGGAGTAGAGACCAGTAAATCTGCTGGCCAAACTTTGCTTACTCTCCTGAGTATAAAATCAGGCCAAAGACATGCAGCTTAGTGGAACAGAGTGGAATTTATTCCATTTCTGGCAAAGCTATTTTTGATTTTAAAAAATTTTTTAATGTTCAAATAGAAAATAATAACTATGGTCTGTTTTGTTATCTGTTTTCAAATTGATCTAATGCCCTCCCTTGACTTTGTCTTCTCCAAGTTCAGCTGCTTCAGAAAATTGTATGGCATATTTTCTTTTTTTCCTGTATGTATTTCCATTTCTGATACTCTTCAGTGGATTTAACACTCATTTCACCAAGGGTTGGATGTGGTGGTCATAGCCTGTAGAGCTAAGGAAAAAGATTGTCGGCTAGGGGCTATGAGCTCCACTGGCTCACAGCAAGGGAGATGTTATTTTTGTCTTGAGCTCCTCTACTCAGTAAGACACTAAAAGGCTCAAAAGAAATGCTGATATTTAAGCATCTTCATTGCTTTATTTGAACTCTCAACATCTCCATGGCTTTTCTTTTAATCAGTGGCTTAGTTTTTGTCTTGGACTCGAGGGCTTTAAGTTTTAAAATACCAGAGCCATAATCTGAAAACTGCTGGTTCTTCAAAGCAGAAACAGGCATTAACATATTCAGAGGAAGATTTCTCATTTTCCTGGCTTTTCAGGACATGATAAACTGAATTTTAGTTTTAGAGCTCCATTCACATTTCAAGGATCTGCTTTTAGAAGGACTCTGAGAACCACAATCAGAATATTTTCTTGTGGTGCTTGTATTCAAAATATGCTTGTGGGCCATTACTGTCAGTGGGATTTAAGCAAATGCTCAAAAGATTGTGCTGAATCAGGGGCAGAGCAGTACCTGCGAAAAATAAGGCCCTTAGATTCAGGATTAGCAACACTCAGGGTTTCTATCTTATTCTCCAGTTCTGACTGGAATTTTATCTAGTCACATTCTCAGTCAAAAGAGGACAAATGAATATTACTCCATTGACTTCCAGGGAGATGTAATGATAAACATGAGCTGAAAAACTTGACCAAGCAAGCAGAATAATACACATGAATAAATTATCAACAGTGGACATGCCCAGGAACTGAGAGCAGTCAGCTTCCCCCACTCTCTCCTGACTGTCCTGTTAAAAAAAAACTCAGCCGTGGAGCCAGAGAGCAGGAACGATATCATGGGACTTCTGTGGCCACTGACACAGCAAACAACAGCGTGAGCAAATAGTTCATACTTAATCTGTGTGATGAATTATTTATTGAAACTATTCTACAGCAACATATTATTATTTATTTGTATTACATTAGTGCCCATAGGTCCTAATTGCGAGAAGCAGTGCTCTAACCTAATAGAGTCCCAGCTGGTAAATATGTTCAGAGAAATCAGTCTTGGCTGCAGGATTATTTGACCAAAATGTGGCTAACTTCACAGGAAATCATATTAGAACAGAGTAGCTAAGTTAGTTCTACCCTGTAATAGATGTGTAAGTTAAACATGTCAGCTATGCTTTTGCCCAATTACGCTTATTAAAATAATAGCTGAATGCCTATTATATTATGATTCATTTTGTAATCACTGGAATTATTTTAAAGTCTTCTGTGTACAGAATTTTCAGGTGAGGTCGATGTGATTTTCACTCACAACAATTGCTTTTTGGTTCCCTTAAATGAATTAGAAATGAAAAAAAAATGTAGGTCTGACCATAATGCACAAGAATGTCTTATGTGGAGGAACAACATGGTATCAGGCCTAACATGAGGATATCACAGTTCTTCGATGAAAGTAAGAGAAAGAACGAGGAAATAAAAAGTGAGGTACAGAACATTTGCTGGATGCTCCTGGAGGTCAGTGGAGAGCCTTAAGTGGTCTTCAGGATAAATTCTGCCCTCAGCATCACCCATCTTTCCACTGTATTTGTCGATAAGACTGTTGCCAGGAAAATGGCCTCTTCTTTGCTTTGTTTTTCATTTTGTTCCTATTCTGTGACTGCACAGTCTGAACTAGTGCCTAGTTATATATAAGCTGTTCAGCCTCGGTCAGTAGGTATTTTATGGTTATCCCAGGTTGCTTTCTGCAGCAAGGATAACAGAGTTTTGTGGGAAATGGCTTTGTTCCACATGAGTCTGCAACAGCACGACACAGTTTGCAGATACAGACATGGTGTATGCTTCAAAAGAACTGCTAGATGAAAAAAATCTGTCAACACCTGGTTTGTACACATCTCTCAACTTCTAGTTTTGGATGCTCATTAGTAATCCAGTGTCACCACACACCAATGCACTAAAATTCTCTCATGTGGACATCATTTCCAGGAGAACAAGTGGATATCAGCTTGTGGTGGAGTATCAGCTGGCCTGAATCCAAACCATAAAGCCAAATACCTTCACACAATGAAGATGTTTGGAGACTGAACCGAGGTCCACGTTGTGCAAGTGGCTTCGTCTTGACATGACTGAATGAGGGAAATGCATGAAGTTGTGATCTCTTAACATCTGCTCCTGCCTTATTTTCTGAATCACTTCAGAACGAGCAAACACCCAGCCCTGCATCCACATGCCCCAGCTTTAAACGGGTTACTGGTACCCAGCTCTGCACTTTGCGGCTTGAGTCTTTCTGCTGCTTCAACCCAGCTCTGAAATGTGTCCCTCCAGGTTAGCTTGCATAAACATAAAGCCCCAAATTAGCATTGCAAGCAGCCATTGCCCTCAAAAACCAGTAGTTTGTCTGTGCTCAGTGCGTATTTGCCATCTGCTAATGCATTAAAAAAAAAAGAGAATCTGGGCCAAGTCCTTAATTGGAGTAAATCCATATGTAACTCTAGTAACTTTAAGGAACTGTCATCTCCTTTACCAGCTGATGAATGGGCCTCTGCGACTGCAAAGCAGAGGATGCTTTGGAGCATTTGGGCTATGCATTGTTTCTGCCTGACTGAAAGGATGCCAAAGGGAGGGAGTATGTTTTCATGGAGGCAGCCTTCTGGTTGTTGTCCGCTGTGCAGAATGGGGTGTATACCTGCACACTGCAAGCCGCCTGCACTTCTGGCTACTTGGCTCTAGGCACAACTCACATACCTTGTAATATAAATAATCAGCTTTGCTTTCTCAGCTCTAACTCTTCCCATGCAAAGTCAGAGGAGTGGACACTGTGCCGAAAATAGGAAGTTGAACCCTAGCTCCTGCAAAAATTATCTCTTTAAAAGCCATAAGCAAAGAGGGAAAAGGATGTATGACCATCTCACACTAGAAGGGATATTTTGGTTGTCTGTGGGATTTTTCCTCTATCAGAAAAAAAAAAATCCTTAAAAGATTAAACTAACAACCCCTGTTCTTTTGGACACAGGAGTGAGCACTTTAACCTGCCTCCTGCTCAGGATGAGTAGCGTGTGACAGCCTGGCTCGTGCTACACCATTACTATTCAGGCCACTGGCACTGGAAAAGAAATGCAGGACTGTCAAGGAAAGAAATGCAGAATGGTAAGAATTTATAAAGAGTATGATTATATTTTACTTCTAAAATTCTCTCTATTTTTCAAAAAGAAAAAGAGACTCTCAGCATTTATCTTTTCCCCACAATACGGTGGATTGGTAAATGCCTCCGGGGGAGAGATATCTGGGAACAGAACAGAACACTCTCCAAAAGCTTTTAACTAACACCACGCGGACAAGGTAGTTCAGTAAGAGTGTTTAAAAGGCCTCACAAGAGAAATTTTGTGTCTTTACTTCACGGCTCACCCTCACATGTCTGTCTCTTTCAATAAGCTATTACTCTGCCATTGAGAGCACCTGGCTTGCTGGCTGGTATCACACATCTTTCAGTATGTTGGTGCCAACATAGCTGGTATTCCTCAGGGGATTGGCAAGCAAACAGGTTTTTGAAAGCCCACTACCTTCAAGGCTCCTACTCAAACCCCAGCTAGAACAGATGCCAGCAGTCGAAAGCACCATTAGTAGCACCTAATGGCTCTTCAGAGGACTGTGTAAGCAAAACCAAGTATTTCCATTCCCTTTCATACAGAAAAAAAATAAATAGTAGGCTGTTGTATTAATAGCATCATCTGTTGAGAACTTTAGTGGCACTGGCACATGAACCAGTAGCAGAAGTGGCATGGGGGACAGCACTGCAAAACGAGCTCTAGGCTCCTTGGTGTCATGGGCTGAAGAAACTCTCGTTGCTGCTGTTTATCCATTATCTGTTCTGCGGGCAAATAAAAGCCTTCAGCCTCTGCAGCTGCCAGTGTCTACACTGCAGAAGCATTGCATCAGTAGAGAGATTTAAAAGGAAAAAAAAAAAAAAAAAAGCTCATTCCAAGGTAGCTGATTTGCCATGGAGGCAGGCACGGGAAGGATTCCTGAACTTTTGGGCCCCTGAGTTACTCAAAGAGCCCGTAGCCTGTGTTTTCTCATATCTGCAGAGAACTACAGACAGGGCAGTCTCTTATCTCTGGGTGGAATTCACTTTTCTCACACTCTAGTCATGCAGTAAAAGACCTGCAGTGAATATCCCTGATACATTTAGGCCACATTTTTAAATCTGAAAACTTTGACTTGCATTATCTCCTGCAATGGGGGGGAAACAGGAAAGGGGGGACAAAAGACCCTCACAGTTTTGCAACCACCCATTGGAGACCAGTTTTTAAAAAGGAATTGGATAACTCAAGGTTTAAGTATCAGTGCCCTTCCTTTCGTGAGTAATCCTTACTCATGCTGAGTTCAGATTTTTTTATAAAGTGTGTTTTATCACTACCTTTTATGGTCTTTATGCCCCAGAGCAGATCATTTGCAAATTTACAATGGAAAAATTATTTCATGAAGCCAGCGGTGACTCATTTGGGTAGACGCTTGCAGACCTGAACACTGGGGTTTGAAGATTCTGTGAGTATTCATGCTTTGTAGACATGTACCTTAACAGAAGCACAGGCATGCAAAAAGAGTCCATATGGCATACATTCATAAATAGAACAGATTTTGCCCTCACATGAATAGATGTGTGTGCATCTAAAATGCATATAGCTGTTCATCCCATGCAGATACACTTAAATCTAAGTCAGACCTAGAGCTCAGCCATAAGTTTCAGTTCATCAGACAGGCAAATCAATATTGTTCCAAGGGAAAAGCAAAGCAAAACCAAATGAAATTTATAACAGCTGAGGACATGATCCTGTTTTCTGTCATTTAGACTGTCTGGTCAAATGACAGGACCTACATCCACTCTTATTTACCTTGGATTATTGGTCTTCCCTCTCCACTGGAGATCCTGGCAACATTTTCAATGGTCTTCTATGAGTTTGGGAGGTTGAGATTTTACCCATAGATTTTCGTGAAGTTATTCTCAGCTTATATGACTAGTAACAATCAGGCCCTTATATTTCAGTTTTTTGGTGGTGTCTATTTCATCTCTATATCCACTGCATATGTCATTTCTCGTTGTCCACTCAGCATTCATTTTCCTTAAAGCTCCGACCTGTTATGGTAAAGATGTTATTATACAGGGATTTTAGTTATCACTAAAAAAGTAAAATTCCTAGCTCTTGCAGGTAAAGAAAGCCTTGAAAACATGAAGTCTACCAAGGGGAAAAAATATAACAGGACAATCTTAAGATTTTTAAGTCAGTGCAACTTATGATTTATTTGGAGACTCAGGGTTGGCAATACAGTTACTTTAATTGCAATAATTTATTACTTCCTTACTAACTAGTAGCTTATTACATTACCAGCAAACTTATCTCTCAGCTTTCTGGAGCAAGGCAGATTTCAGGACTCCACCTCTCTGTTCCTGTGGTCTCACTGGCTAACCCGTGTACAGTCTTGCCAAAGACACGCAGGTGCCTTGGTCACAAGTGGCTAAATAAAATGGAAATGTATCAAGTAAAGGTGAACGATAATGACTTAGCACTTAACACTTACATGTTCCTCCGTGTCCAAGTGCTTTGCAAGCAGGAACTAATTACGATACGTTCAGTAATAATGGTATGTTCAGAGAGATGCTAAACTGTGTCCTTTCTGTAATAAACTGCTGTCCTGCGATAGGAAATCACTAGATTACAAGATAGAAGGAGGCAGCTTTAGGGTAATCCCTCTGTAAGCTCGTGCACCCAGGCCCTTCACTGGAGATGGCATACATCTACACCTCCGCACAAACACCTGCTCTTCTTTCAGGAGAGGTTTATACTTTGCCTGCATTGCCTTTGCTTCAGCTGTATCGGTGCAAAGGGTCTGCAGGGCTATAGGAATTTCTGCCTTTGTTCATGATAGGACACAGAAGAAGGGTTGGGAAAACACTTTCTAACTGCCACAGGTTTAAAGAAAGCTGACTAACCCCCAAAGCATTTTCAGTTGCCTACTGCAGAGAAGAGAGAAAAAAATCCCCTCTCTGCTGCTCTGCTTGTACTGCTGTGGCACAGTCATCTTGTGTTTTCTTCTTGAAGTATGTGTTGTCACAAAAAATTAATTACTTAAGCAAAAAGAAATAGGATTGCAGGGAAAAACAGATTTATAATATTAACCTGATTATAGCTACAGGTAATAGATAATCTGTTTTCTCTCATGGGAGAAAAGATAGCTTGTTTTAAAAACTTTGTAAAAAAAATTTCTCATTTTTTACAAGGTGTCTGGCAACAAAGAAGAGGAAAAAGCATCATCCATGGATTTTCACATTTACTTATTTGTAGAAAAACTTCCAAGGGATAATTCACATTTTTCAATGTTGTCTTGTTTCTTAACTTCAGCTGATAACCCTTTTCAGGAATTAAGTCCACAGCATGGAAGAGGTGGTGGCAGACGCTTTCTAAAAGGCAACTAAATTGTGTGGGTTGTGCTTTCTCTCTGATGAACTGACCTCTCTCCAGGCTCCGTGGGGCTGCCCCGGAGCTGCTTCTCAGGGGTGCTATGACATGGCAATGCAATTGCCGTTGCCCACCAGGGAACGATGAGGTCATTCTGGATGAGAGGGAACTATCAACCAACAAAGTTTTAGGCATTAAACGAACTTTGGAAATGAGCAGGATGTTCTGTTGACTTGGCCAAGCTCCCAAACAACTGAAGTTTCTGAGCTTGCCCAGCACACGTCATCGAAGGCAACTTTGCTTTTCCTTGTAAGGAATGGTGTATAGGTGAGCTTCCCTCTCCATGGGTGCTCCGGGCATAGAATTTCTTAAAAAAATATACAGCCACTAAATGGCAGTGGTGTTGCTGGCAGTGTTCAGGGCTATGGAAGAACACTCTCCCCCAGCTTTAGTTTCTTGACATTAAAAATTTATATTGAAATACCAGCGCTGTGAAGTCCATTGATTACTTGTTCTAATGCAAGAGAGAAGGCATTTCTGAACCCCTTCAGTGTTTATAATATAGATTGAATGAAGGTGGATGTTGCCAGTTCATGGATGGTAACAACTCCAGTTGTATTCTTTCTGCTGGTCATTGCCTAAGTGGCATTCGATGGTAGTTTCCCTAGGCTATGCTGCTGAACATCTTTTTCTCCTCTCAGCTTCCTAAAAATTAAGTGTAACTCAACTCCTGTGAATGTTAGCCTCCAGATTACAAGACAGCCAAAATTCCAGTTGTTGCTTATTTACAGAGGTCATTATTCTTTTTAAATAAATAAAAAAGTTGGTCCTTTCTTATTTGCAAGAAGTATGATTACTTTTCTCCTCCACCTACTCTATGTTCAGTAAATCCTACAACTTGGGTGAATTCTAAAACCAATTTTTAAAGGTATTACAGCACAACTTTACAACAGATAATAGACATGCTGAAACTTATATATTTTTTTTTAAAATTCAAAACCTTCCTAAAACAGTTTCTCTTTGACCTAAGCTTTCGTGGTTAGCAAAGAACTAAAAACATGGAATATATTAGATTATTGGCATAGTTGGCATAGTTAGCATAGCCCATGATTTATTTGACTAGGAAAAATCGTTAATTTCCTAAAATGCTGTTTAAGGAAACAATAGCAAACAGAAGGTGTTTACACTCAGAAGACTAGGATAATACATTTAACAGAAAAATAATAAAAAAAAAAAACAAGAAGACAGGGTCGAAAACAAACAAACACACAAAAAATCCCCAGCTACCCAAATAGACTATGGAAAATGGGAATGATTGAAAAAAAAATCTCTGATCAAAAAAACATCTGTATGCTAATCCTGGTGCTTTCAAGTGGAACAACAGAGTCAGAGGAAAAAGCCTACACATTTAAGAAGAAATGTGAGAAGCAAACAAAAAAATAATGTTGAATGGAAAAATACGACCAAGTCAGAAAAATCCAGAGAAAGAAACAGATTGAATCTGTGTGTTCTTTCACAATGGAGCTTCTGCTGGTGTGACTGCATATTCAGCACTGTGAATATTATAATTAGAGAATGTCAGCTCAAGCAAAACGTTTTAAAACCTTCCTATTAAGCAGATAAACTGCTTAAAAATACTGATTATGTTAGGAAAAAGGGATGTGTTTGTTTTTTTGTGTTTCAATTCTTTTCATCCACTGTAACACATGTAAATAGCAGATGTCTCTCCCAGGCAGTGCTTGATAGCGCTACTGTTGATTTCAATACTGAGGTGATAAGAACATCTTTATGGAGGGGTTCGGTGTTGTGCTGCAGGTCCCAGAGCTCTCTGGTACCCACACAAGGGTTGAGTCCAGCACCAGGCAGAGATCCCACAACAGCAGCCGAGCTGTACCAGCCCTGTGCCGTGTCCGGGCTGGTTGCTGGTTAACTCTGCCTGTCAGCAGGATGGATGAGGGAGGCAAGGTGCAGTGCGGTGCTGGTACGGGGGTGCTGCTGGCAGCACCTGGGAGGGATGGGGACTCTGCATCGAGCTCCGCTGCGGAGCATGCCCTTACAAGTGCTGCAGACAAAGAGCATGACTCCGTAGGGTAGGATGGCAGGCGGCAAGCGCTGTGCAGTGCTTTGTCCCAGGTTCGGACCAGAACAGGAGCGCGTGAGAGAGAGCTCCCCAGTGCTGTGAAACGTGTATGCAAGGTCAATGCAAACCTCTTTCATCTCTGGCGTTTGGAAAATTTTTCACACTGAATTGCAATTAAAGTCTCTGCTTATTTTTGTAATAGCAAGACAAAGCAGTCAGGGTAATGGACAAAGGACAGTTACGAGTGCAAAAAAAAGGTATTTTAAATTAAAATGAAAATCAGCTCTGGTGGTCGCAGGTTAGACCAGATGAGCCCAATCTTGCAAATACATATGCACAGATAAATTTTTAACACAAATAGTCTCAAGCACTTAATGTGTGTAGCCACTTGCTTGTCCTTAAACCTTATCAGAGGTTTAAGGAAGATCTAATCATTACATGCAGTGATCTTAAGGAAGATCATTGCTACGATGTAGCTTAAGCCCACACCTTTTTAGATCTCTTTAAGATACTGTTCCAATGCAAATAACTCAAAGTTGGCTGAACTGTGAAAAATGGCAGTTGAAAAATAACCGCTGATGTATATATTCATGCTGGGCTCACAGGAAAACATTTGTCATTCGGAAAGCCACTCTGAGCTTGCTTTTTTAGCACTCAAAAGTATCAGAGCATCTTAAGATTTTTGCCAGGCGATAGCTGTGAGGCTGCAGTGCACTTTTTCTCCCCACTGTGGTCAAGCTCTGTGTTGGGAGCAAGACAGTTTACCTGAGGTATCATCACAAAGTGTGAGAAAATCGTCATCATAAATCATCAATGTGAAAGTAAACTCAACCTCTGGGATTGCAGGATTCCTTCCAAAATTTTCGCCTTGCTATGGGGTATCCTGTAATCTAACAGCAGGTTTCTGTTTTTTTTCAGTTGCTGAAGTGCTGTTCTGCGTTTCTAGTTTTCCAGAGAGTCACCATGGCAGTTAGACTGTTAACCCAACCTTGAAGAGCAAACAACAGCACAAGCAACAGCCTGGTTATGAATCTGTAAACATTACCTCATCCGTTTCAGAGAAATTTTAACTCTCTTCCCCGTTCATACAATGAGATATGCCAACTCCAATCTCAACTGTGTAGATGCCAAAAACATTAAACATGATAAAAAATAATTTAAAAAAATCTGGAGTAATAAAACACACATAACTGCAGCCTGGCAACATGCTGATTAGATGATTTTTGAGTCATTCAAAGACAAAACTAAATACATTTCTCTCACTGTATATGTTTAACTTCGTTCTATATAGAAATCTCACAAAAAATGACCAAACTTTGGAATTTGGCAGATGAGCAGAGAGAAATGCATTCCAATACACATTTGTGTAGCAGACTTATGCGACGCAATATGATGTACATCTAGACAAACAAAAGGCTTCATGTTTGATGGATAGGATTTGAAAAGAACAGTATGTAAGAACATCAATGCTGAGCATGATTTTCCCTTTCTCATTCTTTCATCCATTTGTTGCCTTTTCACGCTATAGTAGTTTTATGTTTTGGTAACAGAAAATTATTTACCTTGCATTCAGGGTCAATCTCTCTTCATCCCACAGTCTGATCATCACTACTTGGCCGCTATGCCTTGCTCTATTTTGTTTTAGGCTACTTAATTGGAAATAGTTAATTGGCCCTGGTGTCTTATGGCAGAGAAAATAATGATCTTAAACTGTATTAAGCTCCCATAAATATTTCACTTCATGCTAATTTTTGTGCTTCCAGCTGAGCTGTTTAAAGTGCTCAAAAAAACCTACCTTTTTTTGTTACAGTTAAATACTTTACTAGGAAACAGTGAAAGGATTAGCAGTTCGTGTTTTAAAATGTGTATCAGTGAAGGAGATAGATACTTTCTTTTTTTTTTTCTAACTGGCAGTCCTTTCCCTTCTACCCTTAAATTATTTGCTGAGCTACATATCCCATCAAAGCACTGATTTAATTTCTTTTTTTAAAGTATCAGCGGACCCGGTCTGAGGACAAGTGCAGTCCCGGGCCGGCGGCCGTCTGCAAGGCCTGGAGCTCCCCCGCGTGGCGGCAGGGGCCGGGCCGGGCCGGGAGCGGGGCCGGGGCCGGGGCCGGGGCCGGGGCCGGGGCCGGGAGCTGGAGCGGGGCCGGGAGCGGGGCCGGGGCCGGGGCCTGCTCCCGCCGGGGCGGGCTTCCCCGCACCTCCCGCCTCAGAATTTTGCGCAGGACTTCTGCCCTGCCATCAGATACAAACACGCGTCGTTAAAATTGACACTGCAGCACCGCTTTTAATTATTTAAAGAAAAGCGCAACCTTTTTTCACTCTTTTTACCGATTCTAGTGTTTTTTTTCTCCTAGAGCAATGAAGAAAGGAAACAAATTCCTCCAGAGGGTGGTTTAGTAAGGCTTTGGTGGCCTGAGTCATCCCCTTGGGCTGTGGCTCATTTCCAGCCCGGAGTCACTCTGGGGGGCCCCGGGCGCCACAGACCGTTGGTGTGACCAGCCAGGTCATGGCCCTTGACAGAAGAAGAGGAGCTCCATGAAGGAGGGCTGTGTTGTCCTCCCAGACAGACAGGGTAAACACAGCAAAGGCCGTAGGCACAGGCCCAGAGTGGGGGGCTAAAAATACTGTATCTTTCCACTGAGCACTTACAGTGGAGGCATTTGGCCATGGGACAGAATGACGCTGTGGAAATGGTTTAAAAGGTTTTTGCCACCGCCCATATGTTGCCATGCCACTACCAGCAGTTAGTATTGGTAGAGTGCGATATTAAGTTCAGTGAGAAATCGTCTGGACTTACACAAACCTGTCTCCACTGATGTACAAATTAAGTGTGCAGACTTTGTACCAGAGTGGCTGAGGACTGCGCCCATGTAGACCTCTCTATGTTTGGGTGTGGGGGCAAAGTCTTCCAACTGAGGTGCTGTGACTGACCTTTTGGTCTGAGCCCTGCAGAGATACCTGCATCGTCTGGCTACAGCCCTTGCCTCAGTGAGCTCCAGAGCCTGTGTATTGGGTCAGCCTGTGCCCCTCCGTGAGGAGCGAGAGGGTGTCTTTGGCCCCTCCCCACTACTTACATTAGCAACATGCAGGCCACGGAGCATGAATATATTTTTCTGGCAAGCAAAAAAATTCACCAAGACAGCAAGTGCAAGAAGTCACAAGGGCTGATAGAATCAACACTTTCCCCAAGTTTTTCAGTATCCTTCTTCTGATACATATAACAAGGCAGCGTGCTTTTATTTGGACACACTGCTGCTTCTTGCAGCTTATATTTATACCCGGCTAGTGTCATTTCAAAATCCTGGCTTTTGAATCACGTGTGAAAGCGCAGAGCTTAGAGATTTTCCCTCGAACATCCCATCCTTTCTTTACTTTTTACTAGCCCCAGTGAGAGTACTGAAGGAGCACTATATCATGCTCAGTACATTATGCCTGTGATCAGAGTCACAGTGCAGTAATATGGACACAATTTTGCCCATCTATTTCTGTAACGTGGTTCCTTTAATGGCTTGGTAAAGCACTCATGCAATTGAGTTGCATTAATGGGGACTGAAAATGGGTTAAGTTATTGGTTTAATGAATGAAAAATCAAATACCAAAAAGCCCAGCCTCCAGCCAGCTAGGTCTCAGATATCAATCTTTGGCCTTAAATAATTCTGCTATTGTTATTCCCTTGCCATAGTCAGACCCTGTTTGCATTAGTGCAGGTTGGCACCATTCCTCTAGTAAAAATTTGTCCTGCCTCAGCCCTGGAAGGCTTATCCCAATAGGTGAATTCTCAGACTGAGCAGAGCTTTCCTAGCAGTTTTTGTATTACACTCCCTGCCGAGAGTATAAGTCAGGGCTTGGTCTAAAATGTCCTTTATTGCCCTGTTGAATCCCTGCTGTGTTTAGCAGCTGGCACAACTTAAAATAGCCTTCAGACTACTCTAAATATTGCTGAATTTCCTGGGAACGTAGTACTAGGAGGAACCATTTGGGGCATTGAGTGCAGCTCTCCCATAATCACAAGTCTCCACATAACAGACATCTAGTTTGCAGAAGTGTACAGCACACTTCACCCTTCACTACATCCTATGACCCATCTGAGACGAAGCAGAAGATGCAGAAGGAGCTTAAAAATAGCAAAACATTGCAATAAAGGAAAGGAAGAGATCAAGGGTATGATCTGGCAGAAACTGACCGAGGACTAATAGTATATAAGCATGGCTTAAACCCACCTTTAACCTTACCTTTGCTCCCCAAGCTGCTCTTAAGCCACAGACTGGAATGAGTCAGGCTCCCCTGTGCTACTTTTGTGCAATGCTAACTTTGTAATCTTTTCTAGAAATACAAAGCATTGGCAAAAAAGATTTGTGGCACTCATTTTAAAGCCTGACTGCTTTGCAACTCTGTAGGAGTTTATACCATATGGTTTCTGCTGGTTCATATAACGTCATACTGATGAGCTGAAAAACTCATGATAAAATAGTTTCATTTAATACTGGCCAGAAGCAAGATCATGCTCAGTGTGGTAATGTACCGCCTGAAGTCTTATGTCCGTGTCAATATATCCCTGTATAAAATACAGGGTCGTATGGCATGTGAACATTGTTCTGCTTGCTTTATAATACAGGAAAATAACAACTAAGGAATGCATTGTCTCAAATTGTACCTCTGCTTTTTCTCCTTTCTTGCTACATTTCCACTAAAAAAAACCCCACTACTGGCAGAGTTAATATCTTGATTATTTTAAGGGCCCACTGAAAAGGATTGTGATCCTGTCAGTCATTCTGATTTCTTTTAATGAATAATTAAAAATATGAATGTGAAATATATTCAGAAATTATTTTCAGGAGCTTGAATTTTACTTGCCAGCTTTTCCATTGCTGATTAGTTAGATTGACAATGACACAGTATTGCTCACCCAATACACTTCTATGCAATAGTGGACACAGTGGCAGGTCTTCATGTTTCCCAAGAAAGGGAGTATTCCAAAATTAATAATAATTCCTCTTCTTCAGAAGTGTAGCTGTTTGCAAAAGTCTGAAAAAGTTTATGTCCTTATCTTCCAGTACAGTTTTATGCTGCAGTTGAGCCAAAAGAGGCATATCAAAATACACGTTTAAGCACACTAATAAGAATATGTCCAAGAAAATAGTCTCTTCAGGGCACACATAGCTGTTAGAATAAGTGATAACAAGGGAAGGATCTTGAAATTTTCTCACATACGAAGTACAGCAACCAGAAGGTCTTAAGCAAAGACTAAAAAAAAGCTGTTAGCAGTATCTGTAACATGCAGGAATCCTGCCCCCGCTCCCTTTCCTCCTCTCCCTCACGCGCTTGCAATATGTTGTAAGGGTGCAAGTGTGAATCACCCATACAGAGTTACTTGTAGGCAGCACAGAGACACTTGTCATTTTTCTTGGTGTGCGTATTTATTTTTGGCGGCCAAACATCATAATTTGGCCATTATCATGGAATGAATTGGGCAGTAGGTTTTTCACCTGGCATGTTATTGTTTGCCCTGAAATCTCGCAAAGGTATTAGAAGTTAGGGTATCACTTCAGAGGGATCATAGGGACCTAATTCTCCCTGTAATGTGAATTTAGTTTACGTCCTTGATACTACATTACACTGAAAGCTCTCCTTGTACACATCCTAATATAGCCATATACTGACAGTCAACATTCATTCAAACAAAACCTTGTAAAAATCTATTTTATATAAGAATATGAATCATTTCTGTCTTGTTCACTTCTATAATAAAGCAAAAGATCTTACACTGCATTGTTTGTTGGGAGGGAAGGGAGTAGGCTGATAGGTTTTTGTTTGGAGTATTCTGACAAGTATATAATGTTTCACATGTTGTATGGGCTTGACTCGTCTTGCATATTTGTGCAACACTGTGGGATCAGCAGAGACAAACATAATTTGTCAGATATCTGTGTTTTTTCAGTTCTCGTTCACGTCACTGTTGTAATTCCTGTTAGCTTCCGCTGTTATGGCTACTCTGTAGTACACCCCACAACTCTAAGCTTTGTGGCCCCATCCCTAAATGTATAGAGAGGATAGGAAATGTTTGGGGTTTTTTAATGTAACAGGAATATGTACTGCAGAATCACTGCAACACATAATCCTGCTAAACCCAACTTCACTAACGTCCAGAAGGGTGGGGACACAAACAGCACACTGTGAATGTGAATGCCCCAGGGTTCCCCCGACTTCTTTTGGAAAGTCCATAATACCTCAGATTTTCAGAGCTCAAAGCAGTCTCTAACTCTACTAGATTAGGATCCCCACATGAAAAGCAGATTATCCCCGTATCAGCCTATTGCTGGGATCTTTGACCTTTCCTCTAGATGCTGACCATCCACCAGATTCTGGCCACCTTCAGAGAAGAGATACCAGATTAGATCTGTCATGTGTTCATTCTCACACAGCACAATGGCTCTAATCCTATGTTCCATATATTTTTTCAGTGCTTCAGGAGTTCAAATTCTGACTCAGGTTGAACTCTGCTGTAATAAAATAGCTGTGGCCTGGGAGTGTTATGATGCCCAGTCTTCTAATACACCAGCTAGAAGAGACAGAAGAGCACAGATGTAGCAAATGCCACCACAGAGTGTGCTCTCCAGTTACCTGGAGGCGTTATACTGTACAAAAGCATCATGTCATCAAGCACTTGGGTGATTCAGCTCCTCCCCATTCTCAGTACTACCTTGTAAGAGGTATAATTGAGCTCTTTTTTTTCTGATCTTTTCAGATTTTTTTTCTATGTGTTTTTGTAAAGTCAAATAGGAAAATTAATGACAGCACATGTGTGCACCATGGAATAATGCTACTTAAGGACTTGCTGTGGCCTTGGCTCCAATTAACCTTAGTGTTCGTTATAGGTTGCAGCCAGCTGCATCAATCACAGTTACTTTGGTTGGGCAAAAAAATCCATCATTATTGCAGCCACTCACAGATACATTATTTTCCTAAAGTGTCATAATCCTCCACTCACCAAAGAGGGCCTGTGATAGCTGGGAGGAGGTGAAACTCAATTTTCCTTCACATCTGCTTGATCCTTTGCTATAATCAGCACCGCATGCACCAGGCAAGGTCACAAACTATGGCAATGTTCATCACAACATGCAGCCTCCCCATTCTAGTGCCATTAACTGCTCAGCAACCTCTCCTTCTCCATCCCACTGTTTTTAATCTGCTAGAGCACTTCAGAGCAGGAGCAGTAGACCTCGCCTCACGGACCCGTTTCGAAAATCAGTGTCACAGACCACACTTTGAGAAGGATTCAGCAGTGAACCACTACCCCATTTGTTTCAGTGGAATAGGAAAAAGAACATCACAGTGGGATTTAATTTCAAGTTTATTGGCCAGCGCCTGCATATAGGAAGAGATTCTGACAGCACTGGCATTACAGGCATTGCAGTATCTCCTCTGAGTAACTTCCTGATAGTTTGTAGAGACCTGTAGCTGATCTAGAGACAATGGGACCAAATGTATATTTTATTTTCTTCCTTTTATTTTTTAAAAGGGTAGAGAATCAGTGGCGTCATTGCTCTCTGTTAACAAAGGTGGTTATTTGCAGAATGATATGGTCAACCATGCACTATGATATTCTGAAAGCCTATTTGCTTCAATGTGCATTGTTTTGGCTGAATTTTTGTTCAAAGCCTGTAGTTTGCTTGAACCAGAAATTAAAGCAGAGCATACATCACCTGAGATGAGGGTGGGAGGTTCTGGTGAATCTCACCTAATATTATTTCATGTGGCTCTTGTTGCGCTGCAGTTGCTTCCTTCATAAAAGCAGACCTTTCCCAAGCTACCTCCCTGCAGATCTGATGGGTCAGATGCACTCCCCTTGGCTTTGCTGACTGCCCCTCCCTGATACTCGTCAGGCTCTCCTTCCACGTAGGGCCCTCCCTCCCCAGCTCAAAAGACAGCACCTCGGCACTGCACTGCCTCACTGTCCATGGGTAAAGGTTTGCCACGCACAAGGGTTATAGCACTCAAATGTCAGCAGCTTACTTTGAAGTTGCCCTTAGCTCAAAGCAGGTGAGGTAAAAGCAAGTAGAAGCATTATGAAATAAGCAAGATAGGCCACAGGTGCGCAGAAGTAAAAAGATAACCAAGTCCCTGTTTTCCAAGTAGCAACATCAGCTCTAAATAGCTCGCTCTGTATGTATCCAGCTGACAGATACTTCACAGCCCTCTGGCTGGGGATTTGGTTCTTATGCAAACCTATGACTTCAGATTGCATTCATGCAAGAGGATCTGGGATTTTTATAGAACCAGATGCATCTTTTGGCAGGAGTTACATATGCGCGTGTGTGTGTGTAGAAGGGGGGCACTTCAAATGCAAATTCTCCTCTCCCTTCTCTTTCCCTGCAAGGGAAATTGTTAACTCAGGGAAGACATTTATGTTACCAGACCACTGTTTACTTTTCCTAGTTTCAGAAACGCTATTGTACTTTGGGACTGGCAAGGTGTGGTGGTCTCCAGCATAGATGGTAAACAGAGTTGCCTCGCTCCTGGCCTGCCAACCCATTGTAAGACAAAATGTTCTTTGCCATGTGGCAAAGGGAAAGTCCCAGTACAAAGCTTCTTCCCACACAGAGCCTTCCATCACACTTACAGATATGTCACTGGAGAAAAGCTAAGGCTGCCCTGAACTTGCAGAACAATCTGAAGAGTTCATTCACCTTCCCTACCCAGCTCAAACACAAAATGCCTGTTTGGAAGAAATAAGTTAAATAAACTTGCTGGAAACATAAAACCATTTATTTCAATGAGTGAGAGATAAGATGCAGAAATCCATTCCTTACCTGTAATCCCTACTGTTTTTATGTGCACTGAAAAAGTACTTCTATCAGCATGATGCCAGCCCATCATTTCTTAGATAATGATCAACATTTTCTCTGTTATGCTCTGCTTCTTAGGCCTCAATTCAGCAAAGCATTCAGGTACATCTTTATCTTTAGGTCTGCTAGCAGCCTTCAGTAAAAGCATACAGTTTAAAAGTAAAGTGCTCTGCTAAATTGGGTCCTTCACAGAACTAAAGAGAAAGCTCACACAAGAGCAAAGCAGCATTGCTTTCCTCCCAGTCACACTTGTTTTATTCACTTGCTCTTGCTGTGTACAGCTGTGGATTGCTGGCAGTGTGCTTGGATGGAATTTGAGGGATTCACAGCTTCAAAGATGAGATGTGCCAGCCTTTAAAACAAGCTTGTATAAACAAAGGAAACAAAAGCATCCATGTAAACAAGGGGAAGCAATACATATATTCACACCTGAGCAAACACACACACTTTTATATGCAGCCCTGTGTCAGGAATGCTCCAGCAGGTTATATAGCATTCACTGTATCAGCAGACACAGCTCTCATTTCTGCTATTGCTTTTCTCTTTGTTTCATGATCAGAGAAGCACTGGGGCCAAGCCTGCTAGTTTTGCAGCACACTGTAAAATGTATGAAGAGGTTTCAAAAGCTCTGACAGTGTCTCATCTATACTGAACTAGCATTATAGCTGTGCTCAGGGAGTGCAGTATGCTACATATCATTGAATTCCTACCTTATTTTGTATTGTCTGTGTACTTTTTGAGCTTCTGTACTTTTTGCCTGTAAGCATGGATTTGTCAGTTGTCTTACTGAGATTTTGGAGGGGAGGGAGATGATGTGTGATTTTTGGAAAGACAAGGAGATTTTAAAACATATCCTCTAATTCAAAAGGGTTGTAGAGGCTGTGTGTAATCATAGAGATCAGAGGATCAGAAGTAGAAAAAACACTTAACATTGCAAATATTGAGCATTTCTGAACTCTCTGCCACAAAAGAGCCACTAAATATCTCAATACTTCAGAAGGAAGAGATTGTTTCCTTGTAGTCTTTACTGCCTCAGCTCCTTCACTACCCTACCACTAACTACACCAAGAAGCAGCACTATCTCCATGGCTGGTGTGAGATGAGCTAGATTTTATTTCCTGCTCCATTATGGAGTGGCATGTGCAAGTAACCACAGAGGTGTTAGACTTTTGGGGGCTACCCAGAGCCATCCTCAGTACCAGGTAAATAGTGATCCTGGATGCACAGCCAGAGCATGTGTAGCCTCTCGTGAATGAGCACACTCGGCCGACTAGTGCACTAGTTTGGTGGGCTCCTGGGTTATTCAGGCTCACTGTCATTGCCTTAGAGTTGTATAGGCTGACCTCTTGTATAGCCCCAAGTCCTGCTTACTTCAATGAGAGGTAGAAATATTCAACCCTAATCACAGTTGGCTCAGGCTTGACACACTCTTCTGAACGAGATTTACAAAGATTTAATGTTACTTCAAGGAACTTGCAAAAGTCCCTGAGGGAGTTCATCCATAGGAGTTAGATGCCTTCACAGGATGCACAGAAGTCAGACGGGTGCCTAATTCCCATTAAGTTAACTCACGCAAGTATTTTTCTAAGTCCCTCTTGGCACTAATCCCTCTTGGCTTCCCTTCCCTCTTCTCCTTCCCCCTTCAATCTTTTAAATAAAGATAGCACTTAACATAAAGATGTGTTGCAAGGCTCCACTCAGTGCCTATAAAGTGCTTTTCAACTCTGGCAGAAGTGCCTAAGCGTACAGTATTCAGTGAAACTGGAAACAGTGGGGATTTTTATGGAGATGATGTGCAAGCTCTGTTCTATCAGATGCATTCATCTCAAATTTCCCTGGTGTCAACATCATACAGCTAAAAGAGGGTGCCGAATCCCCAGGGCTCTCCATGCCTTTTGGCACTGCAATTAAATCCCTCAAGTCTGATTCCCATTTCATCCATTTCTGCATGACTGAAGCAAGAGATGTGGTTTGAGGGATAAAAGAACAGGAGGTATTTTAGCTAAGGCAACATAGCTAAGTCTTAGTTATACTTTGTTATCTTCAAAGAGAAGACAGATATAAAGCAACCGCATTACAAACAAAAAACACATAGAAAGAGAGTATGGAAGGGTGGAAGCATACAACTGACAAACCACTAATTTGGTAACAGGGAGATGAAATACAACTGATTTGTTTATCATACCATTCTATTAACCTCTAATGCAACATTTCATCTTTTATAATTGAACTTTCCATTTTGTTATTAGACCTTAATAGCTAAATTAGCATCTTGCAGACCAGGCCAGGAAATACAAGCAAGCACAGGGGTTCAGACACAATTCAGTCCCTTCATCTATTCTGCATAGAAGCTGCATCAGCCCCCATTTTACGATGTGGCTGAAGTCTTGTTCCTATGTCCTCTTCTGGCTGCGCTGTGCTGGTGAAGGAGACACCACTCCTCCACCTGCAAGCCACCTTCCCAGAGCTGTTCACATCTACCCACCTGCTCCTGGGAGCCCTCCCCACCTCCTTTCTGTCAAGACTGTACGGGTTCACTAGAGATCTGCAAGCTACAATGAGCTTATTTCGACTGAAATGGGTTAAGGCGTAGTACAGCTAACAACCTCCTCTCCTGGCAGGGTGTACAGATGAGTGTCTGGTGACAAAAAGGCTCTTAAGCCAACACAGCTGCAGCTGAGAGAGAACATCTGGTCAAGACCTCGCTCCCCCATCTGAGCCCGTTTGGTTGTGTAAGGTAGAGCTGTGGTGCAGTTTATGCTCTATCCATTCAGGCAGGAGCAGGGAAAAGGAGAACAATCAGACAGGAGAAAGAACTTTCCCTGTGCTACTGGGCCAAAGAAAGCTGGAGGCTTAGATGTGGTGGTTCGGGCAGTCAAATGGACAGCCTGGGTGCTATGAATATTAGAGTATGTTACACAGCCTTAGCACAACAAATTGAAAAGGATCCATCTCAGAGAGCCCCACCAGAGCACAGTGGCTGGAGGTGGGAAGTGGGCTTGAATGCTCTTCCAATTTGGTGGACACATTTTGATGTCCCAGCTGAGGTTTCTGACGGGAAATAGGAAAAGGAGGGTCTACCTTGTGAATTGTGCCAAGTGTTAGCTGCCACATTGCCTGCCTGCATCAGATTTGCATAATTTTGTCCTTTCTCAATAGCTGAAGTGCACGCACCTGGAGGGCTTTGATGGCAGAAGCATGAGCGCCTGGGGAATTCTGGCACCACCAGGGTCAGCTGGCAGCTGAGAAAAGGTTCAAAGGCTCTAAATACTGAGCTTCAGGGCCCAAGTTCTCTGTCCAGGAGAGCTGATCCTGTTAACTATTTTGTTTCAATTGTTGGACAAATATCACTTCCATAATTTCAAAGTTGCTTTCACAGTTCTCAGCCCGCTTTGTCCCTCAAATATCACTAACCTGTTAAAAATCCCACATAATAACCACTCTTACTCCATTCCTTTCTCCTGTTTTTTTTTTTCCCTTACTGATGTACTCATCCTTTTAAAAGAGGACAAATTAATAAAGGTTGTTCCCAAAACTCTGCCAACTATGTAAGCAGAGACTGTTATCAGCCATGTTTGGGAGAAAAAAGGCATCAAATTACCTATGCTGTCAGCTAATGCCTGAGCAGATTATATGTAAAACTGGTTCTATTCACACCAAGGATTCGGTACAACAAAATATGTCACTCCATGGCCATCCTTGTACGTGTAACATGACATGTTTCATGAGATAGGGAAGGAAGAAGAAAGTATCATTTGCTAATTGGAAATGGATTCCACCCTACTCTTCTTGAAGTCCATGCAAGAAATCCTCTGAATTTAAGTAGATATAAGAAAAAGGCAAAAACTGATAAAGTATTATTTTCTAGCCAGTAAGAGACTTTTACTAAAATATTATTGAGCAGTAACAAACAAACATGAAAGCTACAGAACTGTACTTGACATGAGTCTTTTTTAAAATAAACAGACATGTTTGATTATTTGTAATCCAGTATAATCCACTGTGTAATATTAAATATTTTAAGAGAATTTTTCCTCCATTTGTTGTCAGCATGGTTGGCCTGAAGCCAAAATGTTGTTATTTTTAAAGGCAACACTCCACTAAGGGTTTTGAATTTCTTTCATGTTGGCTCTTTTTATAGCATTTTGAAATTGATTGTGCATAGCAAATTTACAAACAGAAAAAAACCCCTATGGCAGCATATATCTCTCATGTAGGTAAACTCCTAGTCTCATTTCCCAGGGTTCTGCAGCAGGAGGGTCTCTACAAAGTAGTTGCTAGGAGAAATAAAACAGACCTGTAAGTATGGAAGAACAGTTAAATTCCTGCTTTTATACCTGCGAAGCCAAAATACCATCAGTTCCTCTCTGCGCCTCTGCCAGAGAAAGGAGAAGCTGATGGATTTCTTAAAACACTGCAGAGCTGAGGATGCCAGTGGTGAAAGAACTGAGCTGAGCCTTAGCCAGGTACAGAGGTCTAGAGAGAGTCTGGGTTGTCTATGGACTGAAACTAAGGCCCAGGTTTTATCATACAGTTTTGAATACATTGTTTAATGGCATTTTGGAGCCAAAAGATGAAGTAAATCCATCTGTGTAAGAAACTGTTTTCCTCAGTAGAAGGTAACAGCAATATTTCTCTGTTAGCTTTTAATTCCCTGGCAGAGAGCATGCTTTTACCCCTTCTGGGGATGCAGCTAGCAGATAGAGTTTGCTATGACTATTCTCTTCCTCCTCCTGGTTCCAACAGGTATTTTGCACCCCACTCCACTCTCCTCCCCATGACAGGCTGCTGCAGCGCCTTCCATCTGCTGTTCTCAATCTCAGCACGTTTCAGCTCTTGAATTTAAATGTCCAAAATTAACCATGCCACATTTGAAAGTCTGGGGCCCGGCCCAACATGTATTAGTTTGGCTTTCCACTCAGGAGGTATTTTGTCTCAAACAATGAAAATGCGTTGTAAGTGCAGATTGGCTTTCATTGCATTCCAGCTCTGGGGTGGCTAGGACACAGGTTATATTTCCAAATATTATTTGGCAAACATCAGACTAGAAACATGCTTTCCTAAATGAAAAAAGGAGATTCTCTGACAATCACCCGTCTCCAGGAGCTGGGGCTTTAATTAAAATATCAATTATTGCAAGATTTGTAATGAAATTGCCAGTCGGCTGTGCTGAACATCTCACATTCCTGCCCTACTCATGCAGCTTCTAAAGAGGTAGCATCCCTTTCTTCCTAAAACTTTCTGCAGTGTAAAAAATAAGCTGCACGAGCAGCCCGATTCTCTTGTGAGGTATTTATATAGGCCTATAACCTCTTTCAGGGATTTCTTCTTAATTTGTATTCATTCACAACCAGCAGAGAGAATGAAAAGTGTGGCAGTGAGAAACTCATTCCAGGAGTTCTGCAGCACCCTGCAGCTTAGCAAAGGTAATTTGTGTAGTTACAGCTCTTCTTTTATTGAACACATCTGCAGCAGTCATTGGATTGGGATGTTTCCTTTATGCCTCCTTGAGAGCTAGTACATGTCCTGGGTGGAAGGTTGAATTTGAAAAATGTTCATATAGCCTGTGACCAGCTATGGGAATACAAAAGCCAGACTACTTTGATCCTATGAAACCACAGAAATACAACAACACACACACAAAAAAAGAGAAACAATAGAAAGGACTCATGGGTAAACAGCTATTTATTTGTTATGATCTCACCCTAAAGATTTTCTCGTTAAGACTTAATGTGGTTTGGTACAGAGGTGAGCTGGGGCATAGGGTTGGAGATCAAGCCTATAAATAACAGCAAGTAAGAAAAACAGTTTAAAAAATTGTTCAGAGATTTTTTCCTTGTCTAAAATAGAACTTATAGATTTTGTCCTTCTACTATGAAGATGAAAATAAAGTAGGATACAACAGCCTTAAAGTGCAATTAGAAGCAATTCAGGAAAAAGACCTAATTATGACTAAAACAAGTGCAGCTGCAGGCAAAAGGCAGAAGAGGACCCACAGCCACAAGGCTGATGTTACCCAGCCAAAAGTGCGAGGAATAGGGTTAGATACTCAGAGCGCTCATGGGGTGCTATCCCCTCACAGTGGCTGAAAGAGATGCGATGGCAGCACGCACTCCCTTTTAAACCCAAGGGGAAATTCTGTTTGACCGAGCCAAAGTTGTCTGCTTCTCCTTTCCTGTCCCTCCCAGGCTCTAAAATGGTCATAAGTAAAATGGTGACCTATTCTACTTCTGACTTTCTTCCTGCAGTTTTGCATTTTAACATCCTTCCTGCCACACCTAGAAGTACAAGTATTATGTGCACATATATCCAGAGAAAGAAAAAGACAAGTATTTAAGGAGTGTAGATTCCACACTGTAGAAGTTTGTCAAAGTTTTGCACAATAGACCAACTGACAATTAATCTTCCTTTCTCCCCCAGCCACAAGCTGTGCTTACATCCCCCCACGTCAGAAAAAGCACATTCGTTATCTGTCTCTTTCCCATCCCACTCACCAAACAGCTGTAATAAAAAAAACCCACATTATAAATTACTTCAGAACACAAAGGGAAATCTCTCCATTTTGTAACAACTTTGCTAATTTTAAATGGAATGGGGATTCTTTTTCCCTCATGTTTCATGCTAGGGTATACTTTCTAGGACATCATATTTTGTTAGCAATTTACAGCAAGTATTCAACCAGATTACTGCAGGGTCCTCCAGCAAATGCAGAAACAAATTGGTGTTAAGAAGCCACACATTTTCTGTAGGGAGTCACCTTCTGCGAACCTTGCCTGCCTACAAGTATGCATAAAAATGCAGCTCCTGGGAAAAGAGATTGAATTCTTATCCTGAGGGAATGGAGGAGGGAAGTTGTACTATTAATAAATCCAAATGTTAGGCTTAACTCAATATGCAGAGTTTAGGCAGGGATGATATATTGTACTCCTTCATTTGAGAAGGAATGACCAGACATTGCCATTTTTCCTTGAAGACAACTAATTTTCCTTCATACGCTTGTTCAGTACGCATGGCTCAGGTGCCTTTTAACTGGGAGCCCCCACAGGAACCGCGTCCCGGCCCTTTCCCCGCCATGTCAGTTCAACGGGTACGCAGCTCCACTGAAGTGAAATTCTCCCTTTCCCTGTTTAGCTTTCAAGAGCAGTGAGGCATGTTGTTTTTTTCTTTTTTTTTTTATGATTGAAAAAAACAACTCGTGTGTCATGTCATACATTTCAATTGGACACGAATAGGGAGCCATCAATCATTCTCCCAGATTCCGTGTTTACTAAAGGGTCTGTTTAAGGAGCTGTTAAGGGAGCCTTAAAAGCCCCGGACGCTGCCAGGAAGGACACGTTCCCCCAGACTTCAGTAGTTACACAGGAACTGGATTCCAGTGACTCTGCTTACATATATATCAGCACAGGGAGCATGTCCAGGATGGTCTTGGACTGCAGTTTCTAGATGCAGAGATTAGAGACTAAGCAGCAAAGCACAGGCTGCTGTAGTGACTACAGAGCTCCCCAGGACTGCCTAGGCTTTGTCAGGGGCCACTTCTGGCCCCAGAGCATGCCAGAAAGCAAGGCTGCTTGAAGTCACCCTCGTTTACGTTTCCTTCAGGTCTCCAAATTACGGGCTGCACCTCTAAGATGTGGCTCCCAGTTTCAGTCAGCCTTGACTAATGAATTGATGCTGTCTGTTTTGTCATGGAGCTTGTCCCTGTGGTGTGAAACTGCTGAGAACAAGGTCTGCTTCAAGAGCAAAATTGCTTCTGTGATGAAGAGGGCGATCACAGCCCTTGGTTCTGCATGCAGTCCCCTGCCTTTCTTGCCACTCCCTGTGGACAGCACAGGGGAGGGACACCCACTCAGATTCCTTGCTGAGCTGGAGACTAAGAAAATACCTGACCCCTGCGATGCTGGTTGATACGTCAGAGTGCCACTGGTATGAGCTTAATATAAATGCAGTGAAAAGGTACATCTGGGGGGTGTGCCCTACATCTTCCTTGTCTGGCTGCATCCCAAGCTCACAGCTGGATAACCGGCTGCATCCCAGCTCTGAAGCGCTGCCAAGCCAGGAGCCTCTCTGCTGCCACTCCTTCTCTTTCTCCTTGGTGCTACTTCTTATTATTTTCCCTTTTTCCACACTTCTGCTGCATAAAAATTTCCCATCTGACAAAGAGTGTTACAGTCAAAATCTCATTATGAGCAGAGGGGAACACACCTTATATGCAGAGCCAACAATTAGAGTTTATTGTTAGTCTAATTAATGTTTCAACAGTAAAATCAAAATGAATCAGTTATTCTAAGTCCAGTTACAATGATGCTAACATCTGTAGTCCATATTATCTAATTATTGCTAATTCCCATTAATAGTACAATCCAATTTTTTAGTCACCGTCTTCCTGGTATCTACCTCTTTTTGTCATGTTATGCTCACCTTTCTTAGGAGTAACAACAGCAAGTAATTAGCATCCGAAGTTCCTCACTGGGAGAGGTACGCTGTGGATGGTCAGAGTTTGTGCCTCTTCAGTCCTGGGTCTGCTTGGGCTTTTTACACAGTCTGTTGCTATTGCTTTTTTAATTGGTGCCCAATTTTAGTTACAGAATATTCACTTAGGAGCTGTTGGAACAACATACATGGTATGAGTTCTTTAGGGTAAAACCATGCGATTTCACAGAGTTAAGCTAACACAAAAAAACAAGTTGGACATTAGTCACCTGTTGGGCAATTGCTGGGTCAGCTAAAACAAGCTAACATAAGCTCAGGACCAGACAAGGCCTGAAGTGGCCTGTGTTAAGGTAAAACAAAATCTGCAATCTGTTGGTAGCAGTGGCAATATCTTATTTCCTAAGGCACAGGGCTACAAAATCTGTGTTCACACTGGTACTGCTGATGCATACGCGCTCTCATCCAAACAAACACACACACCGATTACGTCAATGCTTTTGTCAGTAAAACTCTGCTTACCTGATGTTTTTCCAGTTACAGTCAAATGGATGGCAGTCAAAGTGTTAGATGTTATTCCCCCAAACACTTGAGGTTTTCTTTCAAGCTGGAGTCGCTCAGCTCTATTCACATCTCATAGAGTCACACTTTCATTTCAAGGAACAGCAGCTTGTGGTTTTAAGCCTCCGTCCTATTCTGGATACTAACGTCAAGGAAATGCTTTAGCCCTTCAGCACTGAAATCAAAGTTCAATTCCCACTGGCAATAGTAGCATTACTATAGCCATAACTAGTATAGGTGGTAGTGCATAGCACACAGACACAGGCATAAATATACATTTTTTAACATATATTTATATATATACATGTAAGCTCAACACTTGGAATATGGTACTAAGTGACAATATATCACGCTTTCGACAAACTTCAGGCATTTATAAACAGAGAGGAATTAAAATCTAAAAACATAAGTCTGAGATTGCCCATTTAATGAAATACCATATTTTTTCCATAGACAGCCTGAATCGTGGATAATCCCTACTGCTTTATAAGTGCTCATATTTGAAGATAAGTCCTCTTACAACCTACAGTGTAAAATAACCCGCAGTAAATCAGAAGAAAGGGGTATTGGTTAGAGATTATGGGGAGGGAGCAGAGGCACATAACTCCAGAGCAGACTTCCCCTCACATTACCTGCATGTAGCTAACACCTGCATTGTTGCTAGGTTTCAAGGGCTTTAAATAGGAGAGAGAATCTAATTTCTGTTTTAAAACAGATAAATTATGGATTGGTTATGTAACTGAAAAAACAACATTTCATTACAAGAAAATCAATTCAACAGATAATGTGTAGCTGGACCTAATAAACTCTTGCTGTAATTTTGATTTTGTTTTGAAATTGTCTTCATCCAGCAGGTAAGAAATATCATAAAACTGTAAATGTCTTACAGCTTATTTAAGAAAGGATCATTAAAAACAAAGTTGTCAAGACTTGAGTAGAAATATATGATATCTTACAGAGTAATGAGAAGGATACACGGGTATGTATTTATGAGTTTATGTTCAGTTTTTAACGATTCCTCGGATTTTTCAGTGTCCATATTGTCTTCTGTTTTTGAATTAGTGCTAAAACATCACGGGATAAGAGGCTTAAATGTCATTGACATGATTGCAGTAAAAGTTAGGTTTCTAAATGCCTTTGAAGGTCTGGTCTTTACATTCAGTCTGTTTCCATGTTCAGGAATGGTAGCTTTGCAATTCTCACCAAATTACTCTGAGGATAAATACAATAAAGATTATTAAGTGATCGAACTCCTTGGTAATTGAGACTATGCAGATACCTTAGACAGGTGAATAAACACTCCTGTTTGCCTTCAGGGCAATTTGACAATTTTCAGCTTACATCAGTTTGCCCATAATTAGAGGTGAGAAGGAAACAGGAAAGCAGAAGGGAGGACTTTAGGATCAAAGCTAAGTGACCTTGACAGGAAGGAGGCTTTTATCTCTCCAGAAGGAAGCAGCCTAAGTTGATGACAGTCACAATGCATTAGAAGTGCATGCAATATTTAAGATACGGGGGTGGAACATATTATGAGTACAAATAAATGCCATTTTTAGGAATGTTTGAGATTTAATTAAATGCATCCTTTGTTGCAAAAGCATGGCTTTCTCTAGATGCAGTCAGTAAGCATTTGGTCACTTCATGTGGTATTTAAGCTCCAGTGTCTTCAGCTGTAGGCATTAAAATCAGGCTAACAAAAATTTTGCCAATAAAAAGAATAGCAACAATTGAAAAAAGCAATAGAACTAAGAAACATTAAAAAAAAAATTCAGAGTGACATGCTGGCTCTAATGACAAGAAATTCTCATCAGTTTCAACAAGACCAAGGCTGATCGTTTGTGTTTACCGCTTTCTATAAGAGCACCAGAGAAGTTTAGGTTTGGCTCAAGAAAATACTTAAGACATATACAGTAGTCTTTCCATTAGTGGAAGAAGAGCAGATTTACCCCTCTCTGATGTAAAGAGCACTGTCAGAGATTGTACTAACACCCCAGTTGGTCAAGTTTCATTTCTCACTGGAATACTTTTCTTGAGCCTTAACTGCTCAGGAGAATACCTTTTAGATGAAAAGGATTTTCTGAAATAAGAAGGAAGTCTCTCTTGTCCAGATTAGTATCTCTCTCTTTTTTTAAACAGAGACATCTGTTTACAGGCATGAAAGCAAAGATTATGCAGAAATAGTTTAATTCTACTCCTCCCAAACCTCTTATCCAGTGTTTTTGATCTTGGCTATCAACCCTGGCAACTCCATGGAATTAATTCAGAATGAAAACCAAAACTCCACTGAGCAAAGAAGGCCAATTTTGCTGTCTTCAGTGGTTTTCACAGAGTAATGTTCCGCTGAATCCTGGGCTAAGAACAACCACTTGCATCACATGTTTTGTATTTTTAGGATTAGCTCCTTCAGTTGTCTGAAACATAAGAGCAGAGCTGTCCTAGAAGCTTCTAATCCCCAATTTGCTGCGTATGACGATCACATAGTTATTTAGCATTAACAATATAGTTGAGAGTTGCAGTGAGATTCCCACTCCCTTCTGTGGAAAGCAATAGCAAAGAGTCTCCCTGGAACGGATTTTTAAAATGAAGCACCATATTCAAGTCCCCATTAGTAATTCCGTTAGAGACCTCACTTCCAAAAAATATAAACTCTGTTTATATCCCAAAGAGATTCCACATATAATTGCAATGCTATGAACACTGATTGTTTTAAGTGAGATCGGAATCTTTCCCAGAATTTTTGTTACTCCTAAGAAGCAACGGGTTTACAGGGATCTGATAACATACCACGGAAAGGAACTTGCTTACTGGTTTCAATGGCCAGAGGAATATGCTTTAGTAATAGAAGCTAAGGGGTTAGTCACCTGTATAGTATTTGATGTTCACAGTGTATGTATGCAGAGTTGTGTGAACCAAGAGAGAAAAAAAAATCTTGTGATTCAAATTTCCTTAATATTCCTAATGAAACAACTCATTAAGATTTTTCAAAGAACTAGTGACATAAGTGGCATTATTAAATACTTCACAAGCTATTCAGTCACAAGTAACATTATTCTTTTATACATTTTCATATTCTGAGAAGCATAAAATTACTAGCAAAAACATATTAAAAGGCCCTGTTCAAAGAAGAAAGCCACCTCTCAGATTAGTGATTTGAAAAGCAAGTATTCATGTTTCCTATTCAAGAAACTTCAAGAGTTTCAGAAACATCACTCACGGTTCACAAAACCTCAGTTAAGTAATGAGTCATCGTGGCTGGAAATATACACTAAAGAGGTAAAGTTTATTGCCTCACCTGAAGTCACAGGCAGAGTGTAGACATTTCTGGCATGCAGCTGGACAATGGATAAATATCATCCTGCCTGGACAAGAACGTCCTACTGGTCAGACTGCTAGAACATCCCTGGCATCATGGCGTGGTATTTATTCACCCTGGATGAACTGCAAGCGTCCTTATTCCCATTTTAATAGTCATTATCCAGTCCTAGTAACTCTGAAGTCACTCAGAAATGGCTCAGTCCCTCTCACTGCTGCAGCTTTTTTTAATGCTAGCCAAGAGGATAGCCCAGAAGGACTTGCCATGGCTATTTCCACCCTCTGCCATCCAGTCTAGCCCTGCTTGAAAAGATCTCCTAGATCCTTAATAGGATCCCAAGTAGAATCAAGCAGTTCAAGAAGGGAGGCCAGCAGATCGACATTAGCTCTCCTGTCTTTTGCTACAGCTTCTTAAGCCATGAAGTTAATGGGGTTAATATTAAGAGGCTTTTAAAGAAGCTATAGTGTTTTAGTATAGCCAGTTACTATCACGATCAAAGAAATAATAGACTCTTTCATCAAAAAAAGAGACATGACCTGCTAATCTACAGTTCTTTTAATAGCACATTCATAATGAAATGAGTCTTAATGGGCATCCCTCTATTTTCCAGTTGATTGCTCCTGTTGGAGCTTATTTGCACAAATGGAGTTCAGTTGCCTAAAATAAGCCGAGCATCGCAGGCATTTCTGATTTGGTAGCATTCTGCAACCATTTCACAGTGTAAGTGACCATGAAAGTCTATGAGAAATAAGAAAGCCCTTGACAATCAAATACAAAGCCAAAGTTTAGCTATTTCTATCCTCCCCAGGTCCAGTACCTTATGTCCCACCTAGCAATTGTTTTCGCCTGACTTCAGAGCGGGCAGTTAGCATATGTTTCTGTCAATAAGTAAAGAAAAATATAGTGAGTACTGAGCCTTTAGCAGAGAGAAAGAAGCAAACAGCAGCTGGTGAATGGAAAACTGCTTAGGATGGACAACTGCTTTGCTCTACGACAGGTGAAATGGGGCACGCTGGGAATGGGTGTAGGTAGGATAGTCCCTGTGAGGGGGAACTGCAAAAGGCAGGCAGGAGAAATTAGGGTCGCTAAAAAAAAACAAACAAAAAAGTAGCAATCACATGTAAGATTGTGGCTATCCTAGAAATGTGAAGTTACAGACAGATGTAAGTAAAAAATAGAAAAGAACAATCTGTTCTGTACATACAAAAAGTGCATAAGCTCTAGTATGTCTAAATTAGAATCAGGTGAACTCTGCTTACATGTTTGCCCTCAGTCGTACCACTTGCTATAACAATTCTGTTGTCTCAGTCTGTGGGTTTCTTCTGTAGGAAATAAATCAGGATTTTAGCAATTAATATCATGTTTGACAACAATATACACTGCCCAAAGCACAACCAAAACATTGCTGTCAAAGAATTTTCTTTTACTTGTGTCTGTTACTGAACTGCGTAATTGCTACTGTCAAAAATAGTCAGTCTTTGATAGGAAGATATGCTGGTGCCTGTTGAAAAAGAAACCTTACCTCCTCCTTTCTTTTATTCCTGTCTATGCACGTGGCAGTATAGCCTCGGCCTTCATTATCACACTGCAATACTTGAGGGAGAACTGCGATGGCACTAGAACAGCTGCAAGCCCAGATTTTTCTCTTGTGTTTGGAGAGTGTCATTGACACCTTGGCTTTGAGTAATTGCCGATCAGCACAGAAATGATCTGTTGTCTATGGTTCTGTCTCATTTATGGGAGCTTGTGGATAATTTTCCTCTGATGGCATGGAGGTAGGTGCCTAATGAATGGTAGGTTCAGTGTGCACGGAAAAAGTAAAACAGGGGATCTCACATTAAGGAAAACAATTTTCAGGGAGAAGCTGACCAGGTTTGTTTCTTTTTTAATGTGTCTAAAGATTTAGAATAGTTCCCTTACTAGAGATTTGAGGGTGGTGGCATCTCATACCTTTCTCAGAATGAAGTCTTGTTTAACATAGCTGTATTTTTGCTTTAAAAAGAAAAGCCTAAAAAGTCACTAATCACTTCTAAGAGCCTGTCTAGGAGACTTTCAAGTACCAGAGTATAAAAAGAAACAGAATGAGGTATTCAAACCATGTAGCTTTTTCAGTGGAGAGACAAAATGCTTTAACTTATCATTTCAAGTCACCCAAGAGCCTTGCTCTTTCTGTTAACTGGGTGGGGAAGCTAGGCTCCTTTTCAGACATCAAATTTCAATGCATAAGGTAGATTGAATTTCTTTTTGGTGACACTCCTGCTTTGAAGAACCTGCTAGTTCCCCATCCTAAAATAAATAAATAAATAAATAAAATGGGTTAGGGAAAACCCCAACTTTATAAAAGCAACTGCGAGTTTGATAGTAGCTTATTGCAAGTCTGACAACAACAGTAACTTGAACAACAGAATGACAACACTGCAGACTTCCACCAAGTACTGCAACAAGGAATAAGGTTTTCCTACAGTGTTTTCATGGCTTAAAGGATGCTTTTGGTACTGCTGAAAACCCTTTGGCTATGATTCCATGCACATCTACTCTCTTCCGTTAAGGTATTGATCAGGAATAAAAGACACATGTACCGGATACACAAAACAGCAGGAGTGCTACTGATTTGTACTACTAAATATAGTTGATTGCTTAGCTGTTTTAGTCTTCTCTCCATCAAGGAACAACTTAATATAATTTACAGTATTATTCTGTATTACCTGCTAGTCACATACCTGTACCCCATTCTAGATTATAACTCAGCATCAGCAGAATTCTTCCCTCTGCAGGGGGACAATGAAGTAGCATGGAGGCCTGTCCCCACATCACCTGCAAAAGGCAGAAGCTAGAAGCCTTTCGCAAGATCAGTTCCTGCTTCCTGTTAATGCCACACAGAGGTAGTTCACAAAGAGGACAGGATCAGCTAGAACTGGGTCCGTCCTTCCTCCTCCATATTGCTGCTTGCAGAGGTGACTAACCTGTGACACCTACATAAGGTTGCTGCTCTTGCAGCAGTTACCGCTCTGGCCTGCAGACCCAGGGAACATCAGATCTTTTTCCAGGTGCTCCAGCTACAGTGTCCACACACCCTCCAGCATATGCCAATATCCAGCCGGTATGTGCAGCAAAGGTGCGCATGGTTAAACATGTGATGTTATGTGTTAAAGCACAGATGTTATGCCTTGGTCTGGTACACCATCAGAAAAGAATAACCTTGTGATTAAAATGCTGCTGTGTGACTCAGGAAATCTAAGTCCAGGTTCCAGCCCCACTGCAGATATTCTTGAATGACCACAGAAAAGTCACTTAATGCAATCGTATAATGGAAACAAGATTTCCTTTTCTGTGCTGTTCCTCTGTCTTGTGTATTGAGACTGTTTACTCACAGTGGATAACAGGTACGCTCCCAGTGTGGCTAAATACAGAGGCTCAGAGTGGGCATCTCTGAAACAAGATAACACTAAGGCTCTTTTCAAATGCCAGGTGAAAAAAAATCAAAGTATCTGAGAGCAGACAAACATCATCATCAATTCACTCACTAGCTAATGAATAAAGTCATACAGTCATCTTTTGCCACAGCCATTCATGAACTAAAGAAGGAGATAGATACACTTCTCAGTTCCCCTCTTTTGTCAGTGTGTGCTTTTGTGAAGGCTGCTGTTCGTGTGCATTCAGGTCCATCAGGTTAAAGCAGCTGCATTGTTCAAAAGGGCCACGTTAATAGAATCCGATGCAGGATGGAGGTAGTAGTTATCTTAACATTTCTGCTGCATTTAGTTCTTTTTATAGTTCTGAACCTTTTTTCCTGCTGAGAGAACTGAATATAAAAAATAACTTTGAAAGACACTATAATCAACCACTGCTGGCTGCAATTACATTGTGTACTTGATGTCTTCAGAAAGTACCTCTAGCTTAAAACTGCACATCTTTCAGTTTGAATTCTCTCTTGGCTCTGTTCTGTTTTGCTCTTTCAGAGGTGTATTTACAGGAATGATCGCTAGAGCATATGGGTTTATATAACAAAGATATCAAAGAAAGTGAACAGCAGAAGATTAAAATTTCATCAGCTATCTTTACACTGAAAAATTGACTTTTTTTTCAGTTTATGACTGATATTTACAAATTAATGCCTCATGGACAATGAAGGAGAAAGAGCATTTGGATTTCAGAGCTGTAAAAGCTAATTCACACTTGAGAAAATTATTAGATGGAGACTTTCAGATCTGACTAGTCATAAGAGAGACATAATTGTAAAGTAAGCTCAAACTCAACAACTGCTTTTTAAGTCCAAGTCAATTATGGACAAGTCTGCAGTGTTACAGCTTCTGAGCATATGAAACTTAGCGATTACTGAAAATATCTAGCAAGGAATTCTTTGCTATATATGAAAATGTATCAATATGATACATTAAAATATATTAATATGACATTGAAAAGAAGTGAATATGATAAATTTAGAAGCCTCTGTCTTTTGAAGTTAGCTGGAATAGTTTCTTTTCTTTGTGCAGCTATTGCTATTTTAACGTTCCCCCCCTGTGATGAGAAAGTAATTTTTCTGCAGATTTTCCTTACAGCCTTAATCCTTTCCTTGCAGTCTTGCCTGCGGGATAGCAGAACTACATACTTCATGTTTGTGAGACAGCCCCAGTGACAGCCTAAGGTCCTGGCTCCTCTGGGTCATCCAAATTCTCTTAGGGGCTTGGACATTGCTTCTTTGGCATGGCTTTGCAACAAGGTAAAACCCAAGCGAATAATCACCAGATCCTTACCTAGCATGCTTTGTTCCATACCAGAGACTGTCACACCTTACACAGCAAACACAGAACACACTATTTGACCATTAACCTCCTCCCCCATCAATGTTTTCCCCACCTTTCGTTCCTCACGCTTTGACAATGAAGTGTTGATGTCTTCCTCTCTCTCAGGCTTGGTGTGTTAAACACTTGAACCTGATGTTTGAGCCAGGGGAAGGTCCTTCCAGCAAGGCCATGCAAGTATGGAGAGTATCTCTCACTGCATGGTCTTTCTAGGGGACGAGCAACTGACTCTCCTGCACAGAAAAGCTGTGAAACTGAAGCCTGCAGTCCAGCTACTGTGGCTGGCCATTTGCTCTGTAGAATTGTTTGGGATATAAACAGGGTCAGTTTGCCTGGCAAACTCACTTGGTGCTGTCTGGGTAAGCATCTAGAAGATATGATATCAGAATATTTTTAGTTCATCCCCACATCTTCTACAAAATTAAATATAAATTAAAGCTTCCAGGGCAGAACCCTCCTTTTCTTCCAAATGCAGTGGAAGATGCTTCATATAATACGGCTGTTGATGAAGCCAGGGACTAGTCTGCATGTTTCTACCAACAACCATAAATCAGACCTGATTTTGGGGCAGTGAAGGCACAAACACTGGTGCATTCATAGTGTAATCTGCTAGAATGAAAGAGCAGGGTCTGTTCTCTGCCTTAGTGCATTTTTCCCCAAGAACCTAAGCAACCTCCATGAGGATGGATGCAGTAAGTATTCCTGTTAGCTGAATTTTCAGATTCATATTACACTCACCCAGGGTATATCAGTATCATTTCCCATGCTCAGTTTCCTAAATTACTATTGCACAGTTTCTATTAACTTTCACCTCCTCATTCAGTCTCAGTGTGAGAATTATCAATTATTGAAAATTCATTATCAATTCTAGAAAATACAATTAATGTTCATTTCAGTGTACTAATGGACCTTAGTCCTAATGTGTGAAGTTTTGTACCCAACGCTCAAACAATGAAACTGTACCTAGATGACTAGGGAATAAAAGATCTATTATACTGGCACTTCTGTTTGCATAAAGGTTATGTCAGAAACTTTAGAGACACTGATGGTTGTTGGCATATTTAGAGGCTATTTAAAATCTAATAATCAGCAGCCCATAACATCTGATATGTATATATACATATAGAAATGTAATTGAATGTTTGGGATCCGAAAAGAAATATGCTCAAGTGCAGAGTCTAGGGCACTTTATAAAGCATATTCCTTTGAGAGTCTTATTGAGAGGGGAGTACTATGGGGCTGAACAGAAAGGAATTAAGAAAAAATGTTTTCCCTCTCCTTGCTGATGACTCTCATGGGAAGGCTCTTTGCTAGTCTGGTTTATTTAACCACCAGCTGGGAAGAGCAGCACAACCCACAGTGCTGAGTGGAACCTGTTTGGTGTTCCTCATGTCCTTGGGGTGCACCCAATGCCTGTCACTGTGCCTGTCACTGTGCCTGTCACATCGCCAGGGCAGAGCTCCCTGATTCATAGGAGTGACTCCAATGGACACATTTCCTCTTTGATTTATAGTTGAAATAATTAAGAATTTCTTTGGAAGGGTGTAAATTTGTACAGAATTCTCACATTGATGGCACTAAGACATTACCTACATTAACGAGATACTGGGGGAGAGGGTGAATAGAAAGGTTGACTATAAATATAGAATCGTAGAATCATAGAATGGTTTGGGTTGGAAGGGAACTTTAAAAGTCATCTAGTCCAACCCTTCTGCAATGAGCAGGAATGGGGCATCTACCACCTCTCTGGGCAACCTGTTCCAGTGTTTCAACACCCTCATCGTAGAAAATTTCTTCCTCATATCTAGTCTAAATCTACCCTCTTTAATTTAAAACCATTACCCCTTGTTCTGTGTCAACAGGCCCTGCTAAAAAGTTTGTCTCCCTCTTTCGTACAGGCCCCCTTTAAGTACAATATTATCACCTAGAGGAAATAATTTTGAAGTTGATATTTATAGTGATTAAGCCATTGCCTGAGGTTTTGATCCTTCAAAGAGGCATGAACATAAACTTTAAATCTGTGACTTGTCACACCAAAGACAGTTCTGTGACTGCAAGTGACATTGCTGTTATGTTAACAGTCATCATACCTAAAGTTAGACTGGGATCTTTTTTAAGCTTGGGTATGCAGTTTCCTTCTTCTCCCATAAAAAACTCAGATTTGCTATATATTTGAGCTCACAGAGCTAAGCCAGTTGTCTGAGGCTGTTGTACCGTAAAATCATTTTTCACTCTTGACAGTTGATTAACACAGTGAGTTCCCCAACCAGCTGACCAGCTGATGGTTGAGAGAAATGCCATGTTTAAAGCACCCGTTTCATCTTATTGCCTATCTTTGTGTTGTGTGAAGAAAACAAAGACATTTTAGCCCTCATTCAAAGGTCCCATCAGTTATATTTGCACATCTCCATTTGGAGAAAATAAAATATCCCTGGTCAATGACTTGTTTTCAAAATAAAGGAGATTGGACGAGAAAAACCATGACATTGTAGAGACCTCTCTGGAGCATGAGACATTGGGACTGGAGCACAAAATGGCATTTAAGAGTCACAGGAGCTCATGCTTACTAAAGGCTCAGCTTAGAGTATAGTGCTCCTGTCCTTTTTATTCACTCAACTGAATTTATCACTATGACCCATAAAACAGTTATCAGCACTTATAGGGCAAAGACACCCTGGACTTCAGTTGGTACTTACCTCAATTGCACGTTTAAGCCGATGTCTGCAAAGGTGTGTCGCCTCTCTTGCCACTCACAGGGAAGCTGCCGAGCCTTAGCTGCTTTGCTGCTTCATGAAGACTACCCAGTCAAGAAGGACATTATGGGATCATGCCCTTATTTCAGCATTTTGGACACATCTCTGCAGAAAAGAGTAAAAGGCTGTATTTCACAGCTATGATATCATTCTTGTGAGCTATATTTCAGCATGAGCCACTATAAAACCTCTCCTGTGACATCAGAGCTGTGAAATATAGCTGACTTCAAGTGCAGAAAATTCCCCCACAGGAATAATTGTTTCCTGGCAATTGGCATTTGAAGGACTGATCCTTTAAAAGGCTGGCACAAACCCTGTCTAGGTAATGCTGCTCCAGGCAGCACTGCTGAGGAAATGTTATGTGCAGGAGCAGAGGTATGGAGCCCCACTGTGGGATTTGGCCGTAGGGGTAATGAGATGAGCACTGGGGCAGCCTGTCAAGTGATGATTTTCACCCTCATGCCTCAGCAATCCATGCAGACTTCACTAATAGCAAAACAATAGGTTTGCTCGTATACTGCGCTCCCTACCTCAGACCCTGCCTCCCCGATAATGTGAGCCGCGTGCACACAGCCAGAGCTGCCGTCTCGTCCATCTTTTCACATCTGCACTCCAAGCACAGATCATGATGGGCATACTGTTACACGGCAGCTCCCAGGGCTGCCGCTGCCCGGGGCACTAATTAAGTCACCTGGGCAGGCCCCAACCTCCCCGCAAAACAACCTGCAGGAAAACGGAAGTCAAAAATATTGCATGAGACACAATTTCCTCTTTCATATCACGACAGGGAAGATGCCCACCAGAGCAGACTCCACTCAGAGCTGGGGGTTAGAGGAGTGGGTGTTGGCAGAGCCATAAAGGACAGGACCCTACTCAGGTCAGAAGGGTACAGGAGGAGGATAAGAGAGACTATAAATTCTGGGAGAGAGTTAAAGCCACCTCAGCTCTCCCTAGCCCACTACCTGAATCTGCCTGTGTCCCCCTCTAGCGACCTGCACGTTTATTTGCCAGTGCCCCATGAATTGTGCTGAAGGCAATGTTGAACACATTGTAAAGCTTAGTCGCAGCGGCTTTTTCTGTTCCTCCTCTGTGAAGGTCTTCTTGTGGTGGGCAGCGAGTCTGTTCTTCCTGTTGTATCTGTGTGTGTGTGCGCATGTTTACATGTATGTGTGTATATGCCTATGTGTCTATCTCACAACACTCAAAGCCTTACGCGGACACGCTCCCATGATCTGCAGGACAGAGTTGTTTTTACCTACAGAAAGTTCACTGGCATTAATGAGAGCTAACTAGAAATCTTTCCTCTTCTCCAGAGGAAAGTACGCTGCTTCAGAATTAATTGTACCTTTTCCATTCTTCCTCTTAATGCTAAAAAACTGACTCCTCCTCACCCAAAGTTACCTTTTTACAGTATTTTACCGTATGAAGCAGTAAAACAATATTGTTTGAACAGCCCTGTTCCATTATCTACTATCCATCTAAAAGCTAAGTGGTATTTCTTTATAGAAAATGATTTACCATAAGAGACTTATTTTATGTGATTTATTACTAAGAGCAATGACAACCAGAAGAGTGGATGACCCAAGGCATTGTAAATGCTTTAACTCCATCAGTGTAGCTCAAAGGCTAAATTCTGCCTGATTTACACCTTTAAAAAAACAAATGCACATAATATAGGGAAAAAATTGGACTTTGATACAGAATATGGTCCAAGTACTGTTGTGTGAAATGCTTACAAAATAAACAAAAAATTCTCTTTTCAATTTGGTATAGTCAGACTGTTGTTCCACAATCTTTATTTACAAATACTGAGAGCTGCTGTGTTGAATTTTGAGCTGGTTCAGAATGATTTATGGTTTTTGATCAGGATATTGAAAAAAATAACTTTTCCAAAGACCATTTGTGCAAAACCAAATGAAAATTAATCAAATGATCCTTCTCTAACGGTATGGATCTGTTTGCACTAAAAATTTAACGAAGTGTTTGGGAAAAATATACATTGTGGAGTGTTTCTGTCAACTAATTCTGATTTCTTCAGACTATAAAATGTTTCAAAGCTGTTCATTAGGCATTTTGCATGACTGGTTACCTGAGACACAAAGTATTATTTCTTCTTCCTGAATAGAAGCTTTCAACTTTCAGAAGAACTGTCGACACTACGCTGTAGTACTGGATGTATAGCTTTTTTAATGATGAAAATAATGCAATCTTCAAAGATAGGGATAATTTTCATAATTATTTTGTAGGTGCACAGATATTTAGTATTAATAATAGTAAGGAGAAGCTAGTATGAACCCACAGGTAGAGATGACCTAGCTGATTTTTTTTTTAGACGTTATTAATGAAAGCATTTACATATATACTGTGTATTTAAAGATCCAAAACTCAGTGCAAAACTCTGGCAGTAGGTAACTGAGAAAACCAAAATGTCCACTTAACTTCCTACACAGTATCAAACAGTTCTAGTATGTGGGAGATATTGACAAATATGCACATATATTTCACTGATCTCTTTACCTGACCCTTCCTAAATGAAGTCAAAGACAAAACTCCTTAAACGTGAGGGAAAAATCCTGGAGTTATCTCAGTCCAGGCTCTTCAGCCCATAACTATAGCAACAGAATGCCTCCTGGGAAGACAGTGTGCACTCTTGCTAGCCCATCTTCGATGTAATAAGGTAACCTCATCAAGATCCCCACTCAGAAGCTAATCAGATACATCCCAAAATCCAGGCAGTAAAAAGAGAAATGCATGGTTTGCCTTAGTTGATGAATGGAAGTCAATGGAGTTAAAGGGAAAAAAAATCCCCACAAACCCATACATCAGGACTCCTTCCTCCTACTCAGTACAGATTCACTTAGATTATTTGAAGGATCAGTTGCAACATTTTGAACCAGAAACAGCCCAGCTTTTAAACAATCACTATTACTTTTCTACTTTTTGGACCTATTTGCTGTAGTGATGAATGTTAAGTACCTTTGAAAATGTTTTTGTTGTTATTTTTCTTTTCAGAGATCCTTTGAGACTGCAAAGACTATTTAAAGAAGGAAGACGGCATGAGATTGGATTCAGTGCAGTAAAGTAGGTTAGTTTGAGGACAAGAAAAAAAAGTCATTATTTAGACCTTCTTGTGTTGCCATCATGAGAACTTACCATTGCTTCTGGCTGCTGTTTTGGGCTGGTCAGCCCCACCAAAGTTTCTTAACTCTAGTATCCAAAAGGACTAGTGGCTTTCCAGAAAAGGAAAAGGTTTTGGTATTGTCTGGAAACAGCAGGCGAGACCTCCATCGTTCCAAAAGGAGCTGGATGTGGAATCAGTTCTTTTTATTGGAGGAATACACAGGAACTGACTACCAATATGTTGGCAAGGTAAGATTCTTTCATATGCATCTATGTTTTGATTTTAGGAGCATTGGAAAGCCACCAATAGCAAGTAGATAAGAACAATGCCTGCTACAACTTTTAGTTTGCCTTCCTGTCTGCACAGCTTCTGCTGAGGAGTAATTCAGCAGAAAGTTTAGTACAGTTCAGCTTCAAATTGTAATCAACAACAGGAAGTTCCTTGTTTAGCCAGCAAGTCCCATGGCCAATCATGCACAATTATGTTAAAGATTTTCCTTTTTATCTTTGTCTGGAAATAATGCAGCTTAATTATAGAATTGTCTTGGCCAGATTTTTAGCTTTAAAATGTAATATGCATTTTCCCTCATGCTTATTAATTTTGCTAAAGACAAACTATATAAACCAGAAGTTTTGGTCCAAGATATTTAGGATTCACAGTACCCATATTTTGGTGAGGATTCTCTCCAGCCAGCAAAAGGCAACCATTTCTCTTTTTATTCTCCACTGAACACATCAATGCTGCAGCCATGAGTTTTTGTGGTGCCATCGAGGACTCCGTGACATGACCATGATCCCACAAGCCATGCTGTTACAAAGAGTTGAAGTACCCTGTACTTCTACACTAAGAAGCAACAGGCAGCTGAAAATCTCTAAACTCAAAACATGCTGACAGTTAGAAAAGGTTCTGTAAAAAATAATTAAAAAAAATATGCACAACTTAACTCTGAGAATATCCACCTCCCTGCAGACCCCCATAGAGGTAACAACCTTTCTGTGCATTGTAGAGCTAATGCACCTGTTGTAAGTCAAGAGAGAGTCTACACTGCCCAAGGTGCCATAGTCTATAGGAGTCTCTCTTGCAGAATGCAGAAATTATGCTATTGATGAGGATATTCAAAGCAGAAACAATACAGCTTAGTTTTCCAAACTAAAATGGGATTGTGTCTGATCTAGTTTGATCTCTCAAGCCTCTTAACAAAGGCTGCAGATCACAGTGGTTTGAAATTTTATCTCCCACTGCAAGCTTTTGAGCATTCCTGTGAGAGATGATGGTTGCTTTTCTTGCCTGCCAATCATCTGTCAGTCAAAGTTGGATGCGACACTCCTTTCCTGCTAAATGGCTGCAAGGCATGATTCAAATGAAGAGCTACTCAGCTAGTGTAATACTCATAGAGCTCTGACCAGGATAATCAGCATTCATGAAGAGTACTATTGAGCCCAATCTACAGGAAAAAGCCAAAGGCAGAGAGTCCTCAGAGAAGAGAATTAGAGAAGGAAGATAAGAGGGTTAAAAACAGAAGCCAGAAGAGAGTAAGAGGGAAGAACTAAAAAGACAGAGGTGGAAGGAGAGGAAACCTCACAAAGAGGAATCAGGATAGAGGAGGGGAAAGGGACATCAAATGGGGGTAGAGGACAGGAGTTGGGAGAAAATTGTTACCTAAAGAGAGCACAAATGAAAACAGAAGATGAGACAGTGAAGGAAAAAAACCAAACCACCCAACAGGTAAGAAATGTGGAGTCAAGGAAAAAGAAAGAAAACAAATTGAAAGACTCTCCTATTTCACAGTCTGCTTGTGAGGGGCTCAGGGTAATGGGGATCTCTTTCTCCGAAGATAAAGCATGTGGTGCTGAGGCGAGTCCCACAGCCTGTCATTTTCACTGTGAATTTTGACATTAAACCTGCTCAGCCCCAAGTCCCCCATTCTCTCCACTGAAGAATTTGAGTAGAAGCTATTGGCTTCAGAGGGACTGATGGGGGAGCAAATGTTCATGCAGGACGAGTTTGCTGAGACACAGTTGAAAAATGATCTAGTTGGACCAGAAAACCAAGGAAGTTTGAACTGGAGTCATTGAGAGAGGAAAAAAATGTGGATGTTATTTTTAAAAGTTGTTCTTCTATCTATTGGTACTTTATTACACTTAGTATTACAGAGCATAGAAACAACATATAAAGTATAAATGTCATTGATTCTGTGTCCCTGGGCTGTTCATAAGTGGCCTTTCACATGTCTCTCAAATGCCAGAACTGCTCACACCCTTGTAATTGAACAATTAGCCAAGAGGCATGGAAGAGCAGCCATTTATTAGAGAAAGTTGAGTATTGGTGTGAGGATAAATGATAGAAACAGCTGAATGTCTCCAAATTGAGGTAACAAGGCAATTTAACTGAGCAATTAAACTTGATTGGTGTGGGCAAATGAGGATAATGAACATGTTTATGAAGCATATTTTTCCTCAGAGGACTAAATGTTAACCTTAAATATGAACTGAAAATGGTAAGAATGTTTGGTTATAGTCTTTTTATTCTCTTGTATCATAAAAAATGTGAACAGGAAAATATTTTAAAACAATAGCAATATAAGTATGGAAAGGGGAATTGTGTTTATGTCTTACTGTATAAGCAGTCAGACCTGGTTCTTCTGGGTTTTTTGTGTTTAGTGGTTAAAGCTGGTGGGCATTAACATCATAATTATAAAAAAATGATTCCATATAAGCTACAAAAAAAATCTTTTACTCAGGCTGATTTTACTTTTGACTTTTCATTTGTTAACATCTGTTTAATTCAAACATCTACATCAAAATTTGAGACATAAGTAGTCTATTGTGAAAGTTTCTAACAGTATTATTTCTATAACTGCCCAAATTACAGTTGTAAAATCCTGTAACTGTTTAAACTACAAAAAACACATTTCTGTCATGATACTTTTGGAGGAAAAGTGAAGGGAAATACATTCAGGTTTAAAATAATAAAAAAGAAAGGTAATCTCTCTGAAGATAGAGCTCAGGGCAGTACTGAAAACAACACTGAAGCGTCACCCGAGCCATGGACCAGAGCACTCCTGTTCTCCATACCCTGTATACTCTATATCCAATGAACCCAAATGCTTTCCACCCTTTAGGAGGTAATTGCCTAAGCACACATGAAACAAAGTAGCCCTTTTTGGTACCCATGGTTACTGTCAGCTATTAAAACACGGACCCCAGTTTTGTATGCTACACACTTTACTGTCAGCCCAAATGTGCTGCTGTACCACACTGGACAAGAATATGCGGCTGCCAACAAGAAGCTCCCACTGTTATCAATACAAGTTGATTGTATGCTGTGGTTCTGACACCAGATTCACCATTTCATTATCCAGTTCTTGTATTCCTGAATTTTATTCCTGTATATTCATGAAATAAAGCCTTTTAAAAAGAGCAGAAATTCACATCTCCAGTCTTGGTTAGTCTCAGACGTAATAATGTAAGGAACTTGCAGAAAAGTTCTAGACTGGAATTATTCATTGCACTGCTGAATAACTTGTGAACTACAGCTATTCATTGAAGTGTGATTGATGGGCACAGTGACATTTTAACCTGAAGATATCTTTTCTTCTGGTTCAGAAATTATGGCACTTGGCAGGGATTCAATCCCAAAATAAAATAAAAGGATTACATGGTCATCAAAGTAGAAGTGCCCAGCACTACTACCTAGCCAAAATCTGCCACATATGAGTTTGGTTTCAAAAGAGATCTAGTTGTACCTGTGGATGCTTAGTACAATTTTAAAGGGCTGGGGTGAATGCTTCTCTAAATCACAGGTAAATGATGAAGTAGTAGTGCAGCCGTATATAGAAATATATGCTACGTTCCCTAGAGGTCTTCAGATATTCCTGAGCAAAAGAGTGAAAAAAATCTACCCTGTTCCAAGATTATACTCAAAGGTATAGTGATCATTTGTATGCGCTTGATGTCTTTGTATGGCTGTCCCATTGGCTACATAAAATCCATGCACTGGCATCCATCACTGAGTGGTCTTGTCAGAGCACAAAGCTCCAAATCATTTTTACATGAGAGGATAGGATGCTTCTTTCTTCTAGATGAAAGAAAGATCTGAACAAGTCTTAAATGTTACTCATTAACCCAGAAACAGCTTCTGGTAGCCTGCAGTGGAAAGAAGCAACTTGCTTTCCTGATAACAACAGGCACAACTGTGGAACGGTTTTGTCACACTCTGTCTGGCACTAAAAGGAAACTTCCAGACATACTTTTCATTTTTGCTGTGTCTTATTGATGTTCATATAGTTCAAACAGTATGCTCGCCTGGAAGCTATCTGATGTTACTACCTGTACAACCCATCATAAACAATCATCCTCTGCTGACAACTCCATTTTTCAAGGATGATAAGGTCGAAGTCCTGCTGCTATGTGGCTTGGCAAAGCAGAAAGGATACTGCATTACTGTAGGCAAAACCAGAATTCTTTTGTTTGGTGTTGAAAGAACTGCTGGGAAAGACAAATTCCCCTCTGTCAGGAATGGTTTGAGGTACTGTTAATCACAGAATCACAGAATGTTAGGGATTGGAAGGGACCTCGAAAGATCATCTGGTCCAATCCCCCTGCCGGAGCAGGATTGCGTAGACCATATCACACAGGAACGCGTCCAGGCGGGTTTTGAATGTCTCCAGAGAAGGAGACTCCAAGAAGGAGACTGTTGATCCTGCTTTGGAGGAGGAGGGGATAAACTAAATGGTATCACAATGTAGTTTCGGTACTGTTTTTCTTTCTTTTGCCTGGTTTTATTTCTGGCTACAACTATTCTGAAGGCAAGCAGAACCGTTCCATGCAGTGTATTTCACCAGAAGCAAATCAAACAAAAGGTATAATCTGTCTAAACCATTGCAAGTGATGGGACTAAGTCGCATACTGAGACAAAAATATCTGGCAGTGAGCACACACAAGGGGCTATTTAAACGAGGAAAATTATTGTCATGTAATACAGTCCATGCATTTTCAGTATTTGAGGCAGTAATGGGTCACATCACTCCAATGGTTAAAAGGTATTATTTCTTAATTGGATGACGTGATAACTAGCAAAAGAAACCATTTTCTCTCAGATCTTTAGTACACTAGCATTCCGTACTTATCATCAAAACTTTTGTTCCCCCAAAAAAGTAAGATGTGAAAAGTCAAACTAAAATAACGCTTCCCATCTGCACTTTTAATATCCCTTATGCAGTTCTATTGGCAAACACTTGCTCAGTATTTCTTTACCTTATAACTTGCACTATTATACGCACCTGATGCCTTCAGTTTCCTGTTCCAAACACAGTGACTATTCGTTACATTTACAAGGCCTAAAATTAGAAGTTCCACTTGTGACTTCTATTTATTCGGGAGTCTACTCAAAACAGTTTTCAATTTGTTTTCACATTCAGAATATCCTTTCTGTGGGTCTAGGTTCTGCACTCAACTTCCACGAGAACTGGCAGCCCCAGAGCCAGGCTTTAAGTCTCTGAATGACCTCAGCCCTGAACAATTCCTGGGCTTGAAGTGCCTCACAGCAAAACTGAAGACAGCTATCAGTCATCCCTAGGTTGCATCAGTCAATCTGAGGTGCTCTGTGGGTTGCAGCACTGCCCACAGTGTACACAAGGCTCTGGGCTGGAACCCTGTCCCTAGAAAGTCCTCAACAGTCTTTTTTCACACCTAAATGTGCACATTAAATTTCACTTTGCATTGTGCCTCTCAGAGGACCTCCACACCGTTCACCATGCTGAAGGAGGAGGACTAAAGTTTTGCACCTTTCTGGATTTAGGCTCCCTCCAGCACACCATCTGTGTGAGGGTGCTATGGTCCTCAGGGAGCACTGAGGGCTGTCTGCACCACTCTCTGCAGAGGAACTTCTCTCTTAGAAGGGCATAGGGCTTTTGTGGGCCATTTATGGCACTCCTGCCCTTGCTCCTGACACGAAAGCCACAGGGTCCTTTACATGTACTAATATTAGTTAATTGCAATGATATGTTCAACTCTGTGGTGAAAGAAGCATTAAGACCAGCCTTTTACACATGAGAAAACTGATGTACAGGGAGGTTAAATGACCTTATCTGCAGCTAAAAATCAGAAATTTCTAAACCGACATTTTAGAAAAAATAAAAGTCAGAGTTCTTAGCCCCTTCCCCTCTGTTTAAATGATTAGGTCACCTGCCTCCCGCTTCAATAAGCTGAATACTTGTCATTCTCTTAAAAGGTAGAACAAATGCCGTGGCGCATCTGCACTTCCTTTATTCCTCATCCATCATTCATATTTTATGTTCCACCACTTGACTTCCCAACTGCCCTTCATTCCTATATGGAATTGCACACACATACGCACACTTGTCTTATATTCCTCTTTGAAAGATTTACTGGCGCTGATAGAAGTTCTCTGCACTGCTGGTCTCTGTGGAATAGAGATAACTCTGAAATGAGGGACAGTTGAGAGGTTAGAGGCCCAGGATGACAATCCAGAAAGAGCTTGCAGATTTTAAACTGTCATATGGGGGCTAAGAAAGGAGATAATGAGAAATAGGTGGGGTGGGCAAGAATGTTATTCAGAGAATGAAAAGGCAGGAAATATAGCATGGTTAATGTTTACGATCGTCATAATTGTGAATCTACTTGGCATCATCCTTGTATCCAAATATATTACACAATATAAGAGCCTTACAACCATCTGTTTCAAACATACCACATTTCCTACATTATGGCACATGATGGTACTTACAGCGTAACAGTACATAACCTCCTCCCCTTCTTCCCATTCCACCTAGAGAAGCAAGCAAGTCCTGGGACCCTCAAGCCAATATTTCTGTACATTCTTATTTTTCATATTTTGTGCCCTGAACTAAACAATTTTTTTTTTTCCGTAGGCTAATGACCTGCTCATACCAGTGCTTACATTTTGGGCCACATCTTTTCACAGATCATCTTGTCCTACTCTTGTTAGCAATCTGCATGTCTTCCTGAATTGTGTACCCCTAGACTCCTAGCTATAGAAAAACAGCTGAACACATTAATCTTCCTCTCCAAGCAGAGACTGTGGGTGAAGTTCATGCTTTATTTTGGATTACTTAGACCAGTGGTCTTTGGAGCTGTGATTACCATTTTCTTATTTGTTTGTATACCACATTAAAGTCCTCACTATAAAGCTGCAATGTCATAAATACAGAACTTGCAGGCTAACAACAGCTAAAAAAAAAATCCCTCTTTCAGGCTCAAGGCAAAGAACCATTGTTATTCCACCATTTGTTGTGTACAGTTGGCTCACCAAAAATATTAAACCATAAAGCTTAGAGAAATCTCTTTTTCAAATGAAACCCATATTGTCTGTGATTCCCTTTTCTTTTGCTGCCGTTTCCCTCACTGGTGAACATAGGTTCACAGTGGGGCAGCAGCAGATTGAGTGCTGTGGCCATTCAGTGTAACATTTCAAAACACAAACTGAAAATGTGTTGTGATGTGAATAGCTACTGTTGATCCGTATGCGCTAATGCAGACTGTGGCTTGCTTTCACCATTAATGGGGTGAAACAAAGCTCAGCATGCACTTGCAAGTACTTCAGGATTCAGTGAAGCTTGTAGTTATCATGAAAGTCTGAGGTGGCAGATGAAGGAAAGGGAAGAATCACCCTCTGGAAGGAAAAGAGAAAGGAAAAATATCAATCCTTTCTTCTCTTCTAATTTCACAAAAAGAAAACAGAACAACAAAGGCTGTAAAGAAATAAAACACTGAGTGAGCTGGGAGTTAAAAACATGCATTGAAGAAGGAGAAAAACAGATCAGCAAATGTTTATGCTAGAACTGTCATTCCCACTGTTTTCTTTTCAGAGTTGTTTATTTTGGAGTCATATCATCCAAAGAAGACTGCAGTCCTCCTCTCCTCAACTTGCATTATGTTTTTTGTACAGAGCAGGGCTCCAGAAGAGCTCAGCTGGAATGGCCTCTCTGTATAGGAATATCGTCTGTCTGGCACTATTTCTTACTTTGTCTTTTTGTGAAACATCAAGTGATATTTCACCATTACATGTCTATTGGAACAAAGAAGGTTTTATTGTCCCTCACAGGCTCACATAATGATCATTCAGTTGTCCTTAGCATGTTTGTCGTACTATATCTTCATGTTGGAAGGCAACATCAGTCTAAGTCATTTGTATAACTTCTGTGTTTAGCATGTTATCATTAATGGATGGAAGGTTAAGTTCTCCTTAAAAGACAGAACTGAACAGTTCTGTCCTTTGGCTCTATGTCGTGCTTCCTCCTACCTAGCAGTCCTTTCAATCAAGCTGATCAGGGCACCAGCAGAGGATTTAAAGGGCATGCAAACAGAGGTGTCAGAGCATTCATAGTTTCTTTCCACTCCATGCTCTTTCTGTGGTTTTACACATTTCAGGTCAGTTGCTTAAAGCAGAGTTAATGCTGCTTACAACTGCTAAAACTCCTCACAGAACGTCCTGTACACATAGGGAATGACAACTGCCAAGGGGGTTGCAGGCAAAGAGTTAATGCCCTGTGGATGAAAACTCTTGCATGTATATTCACGGTAATTGTAAACTGGCTTGAGTTTGAGCCTTATGCTACTTCCAAGTAACAAAGCCTGTAAGGATCTACACCATTCACCTGATAAGTCCCCCATCATGCAAATATCTATTATTTCACCTACAGAAAATATTTTATGAAAAGTTCCTTTTAGATTATTTAGACTGATAGGATCACACCAATTATATGTGCTTCAGAGGGAATTGTTTTCTTTCATGAATACTGGATATGACATAATTGGGAGAGCATAGACACAAGTACTCTCACCAAAAGAATTCCAGGCTCTCCAGTCAAAATGAACCCACATTCCTCGACAGGCAATGTTGAATCTTGAACTGTTACCTGAAGCCTGGGACTGAATATCACTCCTGCCAGATAGTATCACAGAATAATTAAGGCTGGAAGAAACCCCTAGAGGCTATCTGGTCTAACCCCCTCCTCAAAGTAAGCCCAATTAGAGCAGGTTGCTCAGGGCAGTGTCTGGTCAAGTTTTGCATATCCCCAATGGGGGAGATTCCACAACTTCTCTGGGCGATTCTCTCAGTGCTTAACCATCTCTCCTTTCTTTTTTTTTTCCTCCCAATATCTAATCAGAATTTCCCTCATTGCAACTTGTGTCTATTGCCTCTCATCCTATCACTACCTTCTCTAGCTCTGCCTTCTCTACACCCTTCCGTTAAGTAACTGTAAACAACAATAAGCCTTCTCTTCTTAATCCTAAATAAAACAATTTCTCTCTCCTCTCCTCATACATCGTATGCTCCAGCCCCTCTAACCCTCTTGGTGACCCTTCTGTAAACTCACTGCAGTATGTTAATGTCTTTCTTGTACAGAGGAGGCACAAAACCAGGTGCAGTACTGCAGTTGTGTTCTCACAAACTCTGAATGGAGAATGATCAGAGCCCTCTATCAACATGCTGTACTTTTGCTAAAACAAACCAGCTGGCTTTCTTCTCAGCAAGGACACACTGCTGATTCGTGATCAATTTCTCATCTACCAGAATGCCCAGATACTTCACTGCAAAACTGTTTTCTATCCATCTTATACTGCTGCAAGGGATTATTCCAGCATAGATGCAGGACTTTGCATTTGCCTGTGCTGAATTTAACGAGGTTTCCATCAGTCCATTTCTCCAGGTTGTTGAGGTCCCTCCAGATAGCAGTTCTACCTTCTCAGTATTGAGAGCACTTCACCCAACCAACCTCCATTCTTTTATAATTTGCAAAACTGCTGAGGATGCATTCCATCATTTGAGTCATTAATAAAGACACTAAGCAGCATTGACCCCCAATATCAACCCCTAAAGAACACCACTAGTAATCAGCCACCAGTCGGACTTCATACCACAGATCACAACCCTTTGAGCTTGGCTATCCAGCCAATTTTCAACCCACTTTAATGGACATTTTCCAGTCCATATCTCACTGATTTTCCTGTCAGGATACTATGGGAGATTCTGTCAAAGGCCTTGCTAAAGTCATGCAATATCCACTGCTCTCTACTTGTCCACAGTGCCATCCATGCTGTCATGGAAGGCAATCAGGTTAGTTAAGCATGATTTTCCACTATTAAGTACATGTTAGTTGTTCCAAATCACCTTCTTTTTCTTCATGTACCTGGATTTAGCTTCCAAGAGGATTTGCTTTATAACCTTCCCTGGAACTGAGGTATAGCTCACCAGTCTCTAGTTCCCAGGTCCTTCTTCTTACCCTTCTTTAGAATGGGTGTGACTTTCCCTGTTTTCAGAGTTTAAGAACCTTCCCCAATCACTGACTTTTCAGACATTATAGAAAGAAAACATTTCATCACCATCCTTAGATGCATCCAATGTTGTCCTACAGAACTGAGTTTGCCCAATTTACTTAAAAGGCTCCTAATTTATTGGGGTTTTTTGTCTGTTGTGTATAATGCTTCACTCCACCAGAATTTTCTGCTAGGCTCAGGGATCTTTGGGGCCTGTGGGCAAATTGCACTTTCACATCCCTGAGCAGTCCTTCTTTATTCATGAGCAATGGGTCCAACATAATGCATCCTCTGGTCAACTCATCGATTACCTGGGTCAAGAAATTGTCTTATGACATTCTGCAGAAACTTGGGTTGCTTGCGCACAGACATTGACTTTCCAGCAAATACCAGAATGATTAAAGTCCCCCATGAGTACTCTGGCCTGTGATCATAGGATTTCCTCCATCTGCCTAAAGAAGGCTTCATCTACTTTGTCTCTTTGAGCAGGCAGTCTGTAGCAGATATCTTGTGTTGGTCTGTCCTCTTATCCACAAGTTCCTGACTGATTTGTCACTTGTTCCAAGGCAAAGCTCCATCTACCTGAGCTGATCTGTTGCTAATTCACGTCCTTGCCTTCCTGGCCTGGCCTTTCTAAAGGGCCTACATCCTTCTGTTGCAGCATTCAAGTTGTGAGTTATCCCATCACATCCTGACTAATGCACTTTGAGGAATCCGTATTAGAAAGAAGAATCTACTCAATGGCATCCTTGGCTAAGGTCTCCCATAAACATATTCCTAGTTGAACAGCCTTCCTCAGGAGGGTCCTGTTGAGATTTAATGTTCAGCCTTTTAGATTTTACCTGCTGTCTCACACAAATGCTTAATTATCTGTTTACATGACACAAATTTTTGTTTAGAAACAAAGTTGGGGAACATGACAGCATGGAGATTTTTTCCTTTGCCCAGCTTCTGAACTGTAGAACTAGATGATCCAGGCATGCAAATAGATTAAAGACTCAACTAAACCTGTGAATATGAATTAATTTTCTTCTTGTTAAGTCTTTGTTTAAATCTGAATGTGGGTTCTCATTTGTTTTAGTCTATATCCTCCCTGCTCAATCCCCCTACTTTCCTCCCTGCCTCACACGCTTTTATATAGCATATAAAATTCATACACATATTTCAGGATTTGATTGTCAGCATCAAGTGCTCAGAATATCAAAGGGTCACCTTTGTCAGTAAGCAAAGGATGAGCATTTGCTTTCAAGTGCATCCATCAGGGAGTAGTCAGAAGCTGTTACTTGCTGAAGAAGCCTGATGTTTTATTCAACTATATCCCAGTAAAAACATTTCTGGATATTAGGCCAAGGGTTTGTTTTGTTTTGTTATTTTCCTAGTTCATCTTTAAGATATATTCTCCCCTACCCTCACAGGAGAACAGAGGTTTTCACTGAATTAGAAAGGTACTTGTTCATATACCTTAATTAAGGTGCTGTATTTACCTACTATATAATTCTGAGACATTTTTGAAAGTTCATGAGTCCAAAGAAAACATTTTCTCAGTGATGAAATGGATAATTCTGACCACTGATAAAGAGTAAACAACTGTCCCTGGGTAAATTCCCTGAGAAAATGAAGGCAATCAAAGCTGGACATATAATGCAGACTGATTTCACTAACTACACACATCACATAATTTAGAGATTAAGGGACAAATACTAAAACATGTTATTAATTATAGAAGTGCATGTTTGTTGAGTGTACTCTTTTCAGAAAAAAATATTTTCTCCTAATCTCAGTAGAATACTTTCTGTCATCTACTACTATGTGAGTTCCCTTTTTGATTGATTAATGCAGTATAGGACAGAAGTCCCATTATAGTAAGTTGAAGTCCTTCAAATTAACTGAAAATTATTTAGATCAAACCCACAAAAGTATTCTGCCGTAAAATGGCTGGGTACACAAAAAAAACCTTCATATGATTTTTTTTTTCCTATGTAATTTTTAAAAGATGAGATATATATCTGGGCCTTTTGGCTCAATGAGTATCTTTTCTTGCAAAAAAGGAAAAAGGGACATAGTTTATATACTAAACAGTAAGCTTAAACATTGGAAGTACGTTAACTATGCTGTAGGTACCTTTTCCTGTGCACATACCTGTCTTTTAGATATACAAGGATATCAGGATATAGAAGCTATTTTGCTCTGACTTGGAAAAAAGCTATAATGACTGTTGGTGCTCTTGAATTGCATACACAATTCTCATTGAAAAATGGGGGTTTAGGGGAGAGATTTCCCAGGGAGGCATGCATCCCTTTAAGGACTTGTATTCCCATTGAAAGGCATTACAGTTTAGGCACTTAATTTTCTTTAACCCCACAGCTCACACGATAGAAATGAAAGCATTTATATTCCTTTTCACTTTACCACGAAGTCTTAAGATACCTCAGAATGTTTTTTTAGCTAATATAGGCAGCCCCAGAGTGCAGAAACTCCCCTATCTACCCCAACCCTTAGCTAACCTGTGGTGACAGTAACCTTCAGCTGGTGGATAATAACAAACACCTGAGAGCAATTAGATTTTCTAGCATTGCAGCTGGATTAGGAATAGGCCACCCCGCCACCCTCTAAATGCAGCAGGCTGTGGCAAAGCCACAGTATTGCTCGTCTTTACTCCAGTTAAACAATCCTTCATCTTTCCACAAACTAACACAGAACAAATTACACCCAAGGCTCTCAAATCATGTTATAATCATTACATGCAGAACTGGACATTGTTAACAACCCATATTTTACTTCAGGGAGAATGTAGAAGCATCAAATAGTGATCTGAGATCAGACAGGAAGACTGTGACAGAGACAATGTTAAAACCTGCCAGTCCTGTGTTTGCGGCTACAAGACTATCTTTCCCTTGCATATCTTGTGTTTTGTCAAAGAGACACGCTTAAATGTGCTTCACTCCTTGTTTGTATTTTTTTTATACCAAGGGAATCATCAGTGATGCCTCAAACTAATTTTCCCATTTAGTCTTTGGGACTCACACTTGAATCCAATGACTGACTATTCAGTTATGGTGGTAAATTTTCAGTGATGAGAAAGTCTGTCTCCTAAACCAAAATGACTTGTACAGCTCTTTATGGCTTTCAAGAATTCCAAGGCTTGAATTTTCATTCCTGATCACTGAAATGTATACACTAGGTAAGAAAATAATTTTTAATCTCCCCTAGTCTTCTGCTCAGCTATTCATGTAAGAGAGTTTTCTTAGTACCTGAGCTAGGGTATGACAAGTCTTGGGGTGGCTAAGTCCTTTATGCTTGTTAGTAAGTGAATGCTGATGCCTCAACTAAAACCATTCCTCGTGTCAACCAGGTGCTGTTGCTACCACACAGTTTAAAAACAGTGGCAAAAAGGGGTTATGGTCAGTGTGACAAAGAAATGCCAGATGCTGAAATAGATGGACCAAAAAGCATAAAACAGTTTTTTTGAACTGCCTTGACCTTCCTTAAGAGAACAAGCAGATCCCCACGCTTTTGTGAGGGTAGTTGCAGAAGTCTGTACTGTGCTCTTTTGTTACCATCACTACTGTTTAGCTGGAAAGGGCTCTTTAATCTTTCAGACAAAGGCATAATGAAACCCAGCTGCTGGAAGCAAAACTGGGAAAATTCAGTTTACAACCAAAGATTTTTAATTGTTTTTTAAGTGAGAGGTCAGTTGTTACTCAGAGGCAGAATTATTTTGAGTTCCTTGGAGTCTAAAAAGAAGATTGGATATCTTTCTTACTGTTATACAGTAGTACAAAGAAAATCAAGAAGTTTGATAAAAGAACATGAAATTCAAGGGCCCATATGTATAGAGATCAGACTTGTCACCACAGTCTCTTGTGCTTTACAAATTAAAGACATGTTTGTTTTTGTAAAAGCAAACTTTCTAAATTCCTGATGTAATTGTGCTACATTATCACAGAAGAGCTGAGCAGCACTCAGCTCAGGAGAACATGGAGACACCTTTACCTGGTTTGCAGCTTTGCTAAATATTCATTAAGATCTGTTAACAAGCTGCCCCTAGGGAGAAGGGCCAACAGAATAAGGGACCTTTCTAGTTTGACTTACTGCAGTGCGGGAGAAAGTCTTTTGTGCCGTTGTCCCTGTTTAATCACAATGAAGAGCAGCAGCACTTGGGGAACCCAAGAGGGAAAGGAATAGATAGGCCCCAGGCAATGTTGAAAGGATTGACACTTTCTCATTGATTTTTTGCAAAGCTGATTAGCTGTGGCTGCATGTTTGCACTTCAGGTTAGAAAACCCATTTGTGATTTTGAAGGGTGTGTAATAAAGGTGTGAGTCATCAGAGTATGGATGTTTATTCTTAGCTTCATACACTTAAAATAGAACAACAGGTTCCCAACTACTGTTTGGGCAGCTTATTCCATAAACCAGGGATCACAACATCAGCCAGACTGTTGTCCCTGTCTATCTTGGGCCATGTGGCCTCACATACAGCGCTCAGAAAAAGAGAATGAAAAGAGATTTCCAGCCTGCCTGGAGGGTGTGAGCCTTGAGGCTCCAAAGTGAGAGCACTTTGCCTCTTGTCCGTGGTCTAATGACAAACAAATTCTTATTCCAGTGCCCTTTATACTCTATTTCTTACTCCTTTTCTTTTACTACAACACCCTATGTTCATATTATAGTGCCTTTTCTATGTTCTGTTTGTTTGGTTTTTTTGAAATCAGATACAACCATCTTTTATTCTCAGTTTGCCTTTTGAGTACCTGTTTGCTTCTGAATCTTGAAATGTGCTTAGTGCTTTTTAGTCCATTCATTTTCTGAAGTTGTTCAGCAGCACAAAATTGTTTTTAGCTTCTCTTGGTGTCATTCATTTACAGGCAGTAGATTGGCACCACTACTTTTAGGAGTGAATGAGAAAGTTCACTGACATTTTGGTACTCTCCAGAAACAGAAAGATAGTATCACACTGGTGGGTTTTTCCAGGTTTTTTTTTTAATTCCTCCTGTAGTTCTTGATATCAGGACAATATTCTTTGCAGATGATACTGCTGTTACTGAACACTTCTGTCTGGCATCTGGCTTTTTTTCCCCAATGCAGTGGGTACAATTTTAGCATTTTTTTTTTCTCCTTGAATCTCATGGCTTTTTTTGGTGTAGAAAACCTCAGGGTTAGAGCTAAGAACCAGTACTTAGGTTAAAGGGGGCCCTTAGGGGGCATTACTGTTTTATGCTTTGCCTGTTATACACTGAGGTGGTTATCTTAACAAAACATTACATTTTTAATAGTCCAAGTATTGGATCCCTATATCCTTTACAAATTTATTTTATTATTATTTCAATTTTTACTGAGTTTTTCTTCTAATCTACCTGATTCCATGCAATCAGGGCTGATATGGTTTGCTTAAACAGAGTAGCTTGCAGATATGAACTTTAAACAAAAACACAACCTGTTATGTATTATTATGTTAATAGGATTCCACAGCTGAATGACCCAGGTTTTCAAGTATTTCTGGTTCTGCTATACAAATTCTTATAGACCAAAAAAGTAAGCACAACACAAATAGGACATAGTATATTTTCCAGTAACTCCAAAGAAACCAACACCCCAAAATGCGGAAAACTCATATAACCTCAGTAATACTTCATTGCTCTATTTCATTAATTTATTACAGATTTAATGTTTGCATTCTTGATTTCAGTACTGAATCTTATCCTTTATTGCTGACCAGAATATCCTACAGGAAGAAAAGAGTGATCTTAAAAATGGAAGGAATAGAAACAGGATAAAAATGCATGTTCATGAAATAGGAGTTGTTAAAAAAAATCTAGTACACAATGAATAGACAAAAATTAGTAATAGCAGGAGAAGAAGGAAAAACCTGAGTGTTTTAGTCAGGAAGTGTTTTAGACAGGAAGAAGCTAGTTTGATATGGCAATGAAAATGGCAAATGTTTGTACTAATTTCTAATAGAGATAGGAAAATATTAATATTGTTGTTCAAAGACCTGTGTCCATTCATACATAAGGAAGGCCAACTGAAATGCAGCAATTACAGAAAAATGACTAGGATCACCAGCCCTTCATACCTGGCCTTTTCTTCACTGGCTCTTTTTGTAATCCACATGACTTGAAAACAGGAGACTGGGGCTGTAAACAGGATTCCAGCCGAGGACTCAGAAATGCATATTTTGCAAGCAAAGACTGTATATAGGCTGGTAGCCTAGCAAAGAAAAATGATGAGAGTATATGGCATTATTATCTATAAATGCTGGATGAGGAAGAATGTATGTATGTGGGAGGAGGTTCTTAAAACAGAAAAATAATGCTGGCACAAGAACAGCATATCTAATCCGGGAAACAAGATTCTTTCTAATCACCGATGCGTCGATTTCTTCAAATAGGAACTGTGTACCTGTTGCACCTTTTTCTTCACTAGACATGGTGGGAAGCAAGCAAGTTAAAACTGCATTGACAAACTCAAACACTCAGTAATCAGTCACACTGAGCCATATTCAAGTTTACTGTATTAACTATAGTATAGTAACTATACTTATAGTAAACTAATCACTTACTATAGGTAACTGATTTAAGTATTCTATAAACCACAACATCTGTAAGGTCAAGAAAGTGATGAACAATGAAGACTGCTGATTGCTTAGGACAGCAGATCTTGGGTTAGGGAGGAGGTACAAAAAAATGGGAATCTACTTTAAGCGCCTGTTGTAGTAGTCTAAATACAGCCCCTGTGTGGAAGTGCTGTTTCTGATAGCTGTATATCTGCGATCATGGTGCTGTGATCTGGTAAGGCTGGGTCTGTTTGAATTTCTTTTTTAATTTTGTCAAATACTTTTTTGCTGTTTTATTTTCTTTGAAAATGACAATGAATCTTACTTCAAACTCTGGCTCTCCAGCTCTTTTGAGGATGTAGAGTATAAATCTTCATATAATCTTCAAATTGCTTTATATAAAAATGGAAAGGAATCACCTCTTCTAGTTTCTCTAAACACCAAGAAAAGTTGGGAGCGCTGTAGCATCTTTCTCCCATTGTCGTCCAAATTCTTTTTTAGCATCTATCTTCCCTTTTTTAACAGAAATTTAAGCTAAATTTTTGAAATAGTGGTCCCTAAGGGTAAGTACCTAAGTCATGATATAACCTTCCAGATCTCTGACCTGAGCAGATAACTAGCTTCAGCACTCTAACCTCTGTCTCTCTCCATTGGCCTCCTCTAAATAATTTTTAAGACCATTAACCACTTTCAATTACATTTTATAGAGGAATAAAGGTGTCAGAACCATTACTTTCATATACAGTTTGGGAGAACAGTAGCTGCATAAGGCAAATGAACCTACATCGTGCCTTGACTTTGGTCAGACTTTGGTCAGCTGGCTGTTTCATAAATACATATATAAGCTGCTGCCACCAACCGCAGCCCATGCTGTCTCTTCTCCAGTCAGTATTTAAGGAACACAAGAAGTAGCAGTATTTTACAGTCAAGAGGTTTTGAGGATATGGGCTGGAGCACAAAGTATAAAATACCATGCAGTGGGCTAAGTGATACGAGGGAAAGCAGGATGCTTTCCCTTAGGGGTGAGTCCGACAGAGAGGTTATGTGGACCATGAAAGGAACCAGAGCTTAGCATAATTGAGGCCATAAGAACATGGCACACACGTCCATAGGAAATACGTCATTTCTCGTGCTGCTGGATCTTGCTGTGAATCTTGTGGAATATCTTTTTAGAAGAAAGGATCTTTTATGACTTGAAGTAAATTATTCGTGTAGATGTTTGTCCTGATGATACATGATATGGTGTGTATATATGTAGGTATATGGAACACATATATAGTGTTTTGGGGCTATATTCTGTGCATTAGGAAGAAGTCTATACTTAAACTTATGCAAAATATACATAAATACTTATTACCTAATGTGCAAAACAATGCCATTTTCCTTTTAACACAGAGTCACCAAGTGGAACAAAAACTTTGGTGCTGATTATTTGATGATATTAATGGTGTTGATTATGATATTAACTGAGGAGGTTGGTTGATGCTACAGGGATACACAGCACCAGAAGAGACAGGGAAGAGTGCAAGGTTGTTACTATTCTGAAACAGAAACTGTGAGCAATATTATAGTATTAGCAGTTTCATTTTGAGTGCTTTAGTTTTTCTAAATGCTGTAGCATTGTACTGTGTAACCTCAAGCAATACACGTGGTTGAATTTGTTCATTACTAGACAGGACTCTGCTGTTTAGATCTATTCAATTTGGAGCAAAATCATGTGCTATGAATACTGCCGAGAATAAACCCATGATTCTCTTTGTTAGCTACCTACCAACTGCTTACTTGCTATTTTAATAATTGGTCTCTATTTCATTATTGTGTTAGGAGATAAAAATGTCACCACAGCAACCTCAGAAGAGCAAGTTCCTCTTACAAATACAAACAAATAATATGACACAACAGGCAGCTTATTTCTGGATAACTGTAGGTTGATGTTTGAGTGTGTACATCCCAAGGTCAATTGACTTCGATCTTTGCAGAGGTTCAGTAACTGCTCTGAAATGCAGCGAGCAGGGTGTTATATTCACAACAGGAAACAGAACTTGGTCTGCAAGATGGATGGAAAACCATCTTACTCACCGAATTGCCAGGTATCATAACCAGCAATATGATATTAGTGGGAGCTAAACTGCAATTTACAGCCATCTTACATAACCTAAAGCCACTTCATAAATGAGATTAACTATGCTGCTTAAATCAGTGTTATAGAGTGAGGTAGAGGAGATATGTTATTTCAATGGAGGTATGCAATTTCAATTTTTTGGAATTTAATTACCATAGCTATAAAAGTACATTTTCAGTACAACCTTGTTACAAATATGTGTGCTAGAAAGCCTCTTCTCTCTAATATTTTACATTTAAACACACAAAAAAGTTAGTGCTTGGCCTTAACCTATTAAAATATATAGGCTCTCACTTTCATTATACAGTTTTGGTGCTGCTGTTTCATACAGTTTCATATGAAGTTGAATTTCGCACGGTTAGAAAAGGGCCCTGAGGCACCATCAGCCCTGACAGTCCCTGTCCAAGCCCAGGGCTCCCCGCACCTGCCCAGGGCCCCATGTCAGGCCCCCGGGGCTCCCTCCACCCTGCCCAAGGCCCAGGACCCCATGTCAGCTCCTGCCCCAGCAACACCACAGCAGGGCCGGTCTCCAGCTCCCCTCAGCCCTGCCCTGCCCGGCCATGGGCCCTGCCGTGCCAGGCTCACCTGCGGGCCCATGTCCTCTCCTGTCCTTGGCCTGTCTCCATCCCCAGGGAGGTGCCCAATGCCTGGGGCTGGGGCTGCCCCGGTGCCCCCGGCTGCCTGCTCCCAGCTGGGGCAGTGGGACAGGCCCTGGCTGCCAGGCCCTGCCATGACCCGCCCAGGGAACCACTGTCCCTCTGTTCAAACACACTATCACTGCTTCTTTTGTAAGTGCTGCCAACATTTCTGAGTATAGCTTATGACTTTTTAGTACCAGAGACAGGCAATAATGAATTGTACAACTTAATGCCAATTGGATCTGCTGTTTTCATGCCGTATCAGTTTATAGTCTTATTGTAAAAGCACATGAAAGACAGCCTTAAATTCTTCCCACATGCTTTGCTGAAGTAATAATTCCTGTGTGTGTAGCATGGGTCCAACTCAATTTTTAAAACCCTGGTAAAATTTTCCTGGGGTGTTGTTTTAAAGTGAAGCAACACTTTCTATGGGAGATGAACACAAATGCTGCAAATATACTCACTCTGGAAATAAAAAAAGATAAATGCTCACAGTACAAATACTTTGAGCACAGCCTTCACTTGCCTCTTCCTTTTTGTTGTGCTGAAGACGCCCCATTACCACTGCCCTTGGTGCTTTGGAAGGGCTCTGCCAGAGACACTGTGGAGAAGGATGCTCCTCCAGATTGTGGCTAGTTTGAAAAAGAAAAACAAAACTCTCCATTTGAAGTAACTATGTATGTGACAAGCAGAATGTCAAATACAGGCAGCTAATGCTGCAGTCCTGTATGAACTTTAAATGCCTCTTCCTGGAGGCACGAAGTCTTCCCTGTTTTTCAGGCAGCTGTATTTGAATGTTTTGGGCCAGGACGTTTGAAGAGGGGCAGGGTGGAAAGAAGAAAGACAGAGTCAGTTTTTATCTGACTGTAAGTCATTAAAAGCAAACCAGATGGTTCACTTAATAGTGGTGTTAAAGTAAAATGAGTAAAAGTATGCCTAGGGCATAGTAAAATCTTTAATTTGTCATTCAGCCTTAGCCAGTGATTGATGGACGATTTCACAGAAGTGTCCAGATTAGATTCTGAATGAATCAATTTACTGTAATATTAATACAGTGCAATTACTGATGCATTTACTTTTTATTGCATAGATATACTTCACAGTTTTGCTTACCTTTAGAATCATAGAATCACAGAATAGGTTTGGTTGGAAAAGACCTTTAAGATCATCAAGTCCAGCCGTTAACCCAGCACTGCTAAGTCCGCCATTAAACCATGTCCCTAAGCACCACTCTACATGTCTTTTAAATATCTCCAGGGATGGTGACTCCACCACTTCCCTGGGCAGCCTGTTCCAGTGCCTGATAACCCTTTCAGTGAAGAAATTTTTCCTAATATCCAATCTAAACCTCCTCTGGTGCAACTTGAGGCCATTTCCTATTGTCCTATCAATCACTTGTTACTTGGGAGAAGAGACCGACTACAACCTCCTTTCAGGTAGTTGTAGAGAGCAATAAGGTCTCCCCTCAGCCTCCTTTTCTCCAGAGAGACTCAACAACCCCAGTTCCGTCAGCCGCTCCTTATAAGACTTGTGCTCTAGACCCTTCGCCAGCTTCGTTGCCCTTTGACTCACTCCAGCACCTCAATGTCTTTGTTGTAGTGAGGGGCCCAAAACAGAACACAGTATTCAAGGTGTGGCCTCACCAATGCCGAGTACAGGGGGACGATCACTTCCCTAATCCTGCTGACCACATTATTTCTGATATAAGCCAGGGTGCTGTTGGCCTTCTTGGCCACCTGGGCACTACGCTGGCTCATATTCAGCTGGCTATCAATCAACACCCCCAGGTCCTTTTCTTCCAGGCAGCTTTCCAGCCACTCTTCCCCAAGCCTGTAGTATTGTATTGGGTTGTTGTGACCCAAATGCAGGACCTGCCACTTGGCCTTGAACCTCATACAGCTGGCCTTGACCCATCCCTCCAGCCTGTCCAGATCCCTGTGCAGAGCCTTCCTACCCTCAAGCAGATCAACACTCCTGCCTATTCTAGGTGTCATCTGCAAACTTACTGAGGGTGCATTTGATCCCCTTGTCCAGGTCATTCATAAAGGTATTAAAGAGAACTGTCCCCAATACTGAGCCCTGGGGAACACCCCTTGTGACAGGCTGAGAACTGGATTTAACTCCATTCACCACAACTCTTTGGGCCTGGCCATCCAGCCGGTTTTTTACCCAGCGAAGTGTATTTCCGTCCAAGCCATGAGCAGCCAGTTTCACCAGGAGAATGCTGTGGGAAATGGTGTCAAAGACTTTACTAATGTAAAGGCAGGTAGACAACATCCACAGCCTTTCCCTCATCCACTAAGCGAGACATGTTGTCACAGAAGGAGATCAGGTTAGTCAAGCAGAACCTGCCTTTCATAAACTGGGCTTTCATAAACACAAGCTTTCATGCTGACTGGGCCTGATCGCCTGGTTGTCCTGTACGTGCCATGTGATGGCACTCAAGATGATCTGCTCTGTAACCTTCCCCAACATCGAGGTCAGGCTGACAGGCCTGTTTTTCCCCAGATCCTCCTTCTAGCCCTTCTTGTAGATGGGTGTCACATTTGCTAATTTCCAGTCAACTGGGACCTCCCCGGTTAGCCAGGACTGCTGATAAATGATGGAAAGTGGCTTGGTGAGCACTTCCGCCAGCTCTTTCACAATCCTTGAGTGGATCTCATCTGGCGCCATAGACTTGTGTGTGTCTAAGTGGCATAGCAGGTTGCTAACCATTTCCCCTTGGATTATGGGGGCTTTGCTCTGCTCCCTGTCCCTGTTTTCCAGTTCAGAGGTCTAGGTACCTGGAGAACAATGGGTCTTACTACTAAAGACTAAGGCGAAGAAGTGATTAAGTACCACAGCCTTTTCCTCAGCCTTTGTCATGTTTCCTCCTGTATGCAATAAAGGATGGAGATTCTCCTTAGCCCTCCTTTTGTCGCTAATGTATTTATAGAAACATTTTTTATTGTCTTTTATGGCAGTAGCCAGATTAAGTTCTAGTTGGGCTTCGGCCCTTCTAATTTTCTCCCTGCATAGCCTCACAACATCTTTGTAGTCCTCCTGAGTGGCCTGCCCCTTCTTCCAAAGCTCATAAACTCTCCTTTTTTTCCTGAGTTCCAGCCAAAGCTCTCTGTTCAGCCAGGCCGGTCTTCTTCCCCGCCAGCTCATCTTTTGGCACATGGGGACAGCCTGCTCCTGCACCTTTAAGATTTCCTTCTTGAAGAGTGTCCAGCCTTCCTGGACTCCTTTGCCCTTCAGGACTTCCTCCCCAGGAATTCTGTCAACCAGGCTCCTAAACACGCCAAAGTCTGCCCTCTGGAAGTCCAAGGTAGAAGTTCTGCTGACCCCCTTTCTTACTTCGCCAAGAATCAAAAAATCATCATTTAATGATCGCTATGCCCAAGACGGCCTCCAACCATCACATCACCCGCAAGTCCTTCTCTGTTCGCAAACAACAGGACCAGCAGGGTGCCTCCTCTATTTGGCTCACTCATTAGCTGTGTCAGGAAGTTATTTTCCACACACTCCAGGAACCTCATAGACTGTTTCCTCTCTGCTATATTGTATTTCCTGCAGACATCCGGTAGGTTGAAGTCCCCCATGAGAACAAGGGCCAGCAATTGTGAGACTTCTCCCAGCTGTTTATAGAATATTTCGTCTGCCTCTTCATCCTGCTTGGGTGGCCTATAGCAGACTCCCACCAAGGTATCTGCCTTGTTGGCCTTCCCCCTGATCCTTACCCATAAACACGCAACCCTATCGTCACCATCCTCAAGCTCTAGACAATCAAAACACTCCCTAACATACAGGGCCACTCCACCACCTCTCCCACCTTGCCTACCCCTTCTGAAGAGTTTATAGCCATCCATTGCAGCACTCCAGTTGTGTGACGTTTCCATGATGGCAACTATATCATAGTTTTCCTGCCACACAATGGCTTCCAGCTCCTCCTGTTTGTTGCCCATGCTGCATGCATTGGTGTAGATACACTTCAGTTGGGCTATTGATCCCACCACCTTTTTGAGGGCAGAAGCCCTAATTCCTACATGGCCATTCTCAGGCACTTCTGTGGTTTCTGACTCACCAATAACCCTTGAGTCTTTGCTGTCACATGGCTCTCTATCCCCTATCTCCACTGAGACAGCAGGCCAAAGGACCTCACTAGCACACCATCCCACAAACACTGGCGTGCCCCTAGGGAGCGTGGTTTTATCCCTTTCCCCCTTCAAATCTAGTTTAAAGCTCTTTCAATAAGCCCTGTTAACTCCTGTGCAAAGATCTTTTTCCCCTTTGAGACAGGTGTGCCCTGTCTGTCGCCAGCAGGCCTGGTGTCATGTAGACTGACCTGTGATCAAAAAACCCAAAATTCTGCTGGTGACACCAGGCTCAGAGACAGCTATTGATCAGCTGTCTCTTTCTGTTTATTCCTTCATCATTCCCCACAACTGGAGGGATAGAGGAGAACACTACTTGTGCTCCTGATCCCTTAACCAGTTGTCCCAAGGCCCTGAAGTCTCCCTTGATTGCCTTCTGACTTCTTGTAGCAACTTCGTCGCTGCCTACATGAAAAATCAATAACAGATAATAACCTGAGGGCCATGCCAGGGTAGGAAGCTTTCTCTTCACATCTTTAACCCGGGCCCCAGGGAGGCAGGAGGCTGCCCTGTGAAGTGGGTCCAGTCAGCATATCGGGCCTTCTGTTCCCTTCAGAAGGTAGTCTCCTATGACAATGACCTGTCTTTTTTTCTTTGTGGAAGTGGTTTTGATGCAGGGCGTAGGCTGACATAACCTCACTGACACCTCCAAGCTAGATGAACCATCGTCCTTGTTATTGTTCATTTCCTCTTCCAGAGCCTCATACCTATTACGCAAGGGCACCAGGGAAAGTGGGGTACTCACAGAGGAGATGCGCCTGCTGCGCCGGGCAGGAACTTGTCACCATTGCCCCCTATCCCTTAAGTCACTGTGTTCAGCCAGGTGGAGAGGGGATAGGGGACCTTCTGTATCATGTGCCCTGTCTGCCTGACAGGTCTGTCCCAGGGGTGGTAGGGTGTGGATCCAGTCGTTGATCTCCATTTCAGGCTCCCTGATACGCCTCGACGTAGTTGCCTCCTCCCAGAGCTCTGCCACTAAGTGGAGGAGTTCCTCTACCAGGGCGCAGCTCCCACAGGTGTGCTCGCTGCTGCCGTCCAGCACTGGTGTAAGAGCAGGGCACAGCCTGCAGCCTGACACCTGGCTGGCAGCGTGTTCCCATCAGAGCTTTGGGGTAGTGCTCAGTTCAGTTACCAATTGAAATGAATGCCATTGAGTAACACTGAGTTCCTATGGAAATAAAAAATCTATCTATGTGGAGTCCTAAAAACCTTCGACTAAAGTAACTTTGTCTTGAGGAATGATAATACAATACAGCACAGATGACATGAGCACTGTGTCCCAAGACATTTTATTCTATCCCATGACTGTCTGCCATGGCCCGTTTATCTGACTGACTTTATGCAGAGGATAATGGACACTCTTTTGCAACATGGGTTAGCACACAGAGCGAAGATATAATATCTTGCATTGGCTAGGACTGGTCCTGCTAAGAGCATCTGCAGTATAATTTATACACATAGCTCATCACAGCAAACTTCCTTTGCAATGAGGTGTCTGGCTAGTGAAAAACAACTTCAACTTAAAAGGAAAGGGGGGATTGTTATTACTACTCATGTCATCCTCATAACCTAACAATGGTGTTAAGTTTTATATACAAAACCATCAACTGTATTTTTAAGTGCATCTTGCCTCCAGGCCCTTCTTTTGGCCTCAACTTGCACCATTTGTTTCTGCTTTAATTTTACTCCTTTTTTTTTTTTTTTAACCTGGTTACAGCAGCAATTTTCCCCTTCATATAGGTCACACTGACAAAATATTGCTTCCAAGATAAACTGACATTTAAGAAAAAATAAATCAGATGATTGTCTTTGCCTGGATAAAATTTTTTTACCAAGCAAACGGTCAAGGACAGATAACATAATCTAAAATAATAAATTGTTTTTTCAGGTATTTTCCTTCCAAGTGAATGTTACAAATTTATCATCTAGGAGAAACTTTTCCAGAGATCTGCTTGTTTTTTCTAATATATAAAACCAATATTTTTTTTTCTGAAAAGAATGGAACAAAATCCAAACTATTTTGGCCTAGCTATTAAGCAGTTGAGGCTGGTGGTGTGATATAGGCCTCTCCGGCAAAAACCCTGATGACAAGCAGGTAGAGAACTAACCTAGTTTACTGAAATCAAACAGGTTGTAATCATACCTTTTGAGACCCTTTGTGAACCAGATTCTTGAAGGTCACACATGGTGACACACTTAAAGTTCACTGCTGGTTTGAAGAGCAGGCACTCAGCCAGCCTTAGCTCTATGTAGCGTACACCAGTATGTAGGATATAACCTCCCCCAGGTCGTACTCTCACAATAAATAATCCACACACAGCCTGGCCAACTGAGCACTTAGTTTGTTCTGTCACGTCTTAGGAAAGTTGTAAAACTAAAGGTATTGAAGTTGGAAAGGATCTTGTCAGAGGGAATGTTTCTTTTCAAAAGTTAGTGCTTTTGCAGAAGGGCTAGAGATTACACCTTTGATGAAGATCACCTCATTCTCAATATTGATGAGTCATTACACTGAGATATACTTTGTCTGATATCCAAAGTCACAGTTGACCTTATGCAGGTGGATTAATTGTGGAGGAGGAGTGGATAAATTGTGGCCTTGAAAAAATCACACAAGTTTCCATTTTTAGCTCTTTACGTAGTCTGGGCTAGATAAAGAATATTATGGAAGACAATTCCCAGTGGTTCCAACACCTTTGCTAGTTTAAGCTTTTTTTGCTACCTTGTTCATTGAATCCAGGTTTAATTAAAATGATGATAAAAATGAGTTAGGGATTTCAGCCTGTAACAAGTCTTACAACAGCACTATTCTGTGATTCATATGAATTAATGATGGTCTGTTACTGGGGGCTGGTTTTGTTCCAATATGATACAGACAAAGTTAAAGAGGCTTTCAAGGCAAACAAAAGTTGGATTTTTGATGTGAAACAATCATAAAAAATACACAGTTTTAAAGACAAAATTATTTTCATGCCTTTTCTGTTGCAGGTTGCCTTTGAGGAAAATTATACTCAAATATCCTATTGGAATTACTTCCCACAGTAGACTGCTAGTCTGACTTCTTAACAAGCAGGTCTAACAGATATTTGTCAGAGGCTGAGGTTATACCTAATAAATCATATAATTCTTCTAGGCCCTATGGCCGAGTATATTGGCCAACTGAGTGGGACACAGGAGACCTGAACTCTATTCCAGGTTCCAAAACTAGCCGCCTGAGAAACTTCAGGTTTCTATGCTTTGTTATCCAAAAAACGGAGGAAATGGTATTGACTGCTTTTGTGAAGGGTTTTGAAATCTGCTTATGCAAAATGCTGCATACAAGCTACTTATCGGTATTCTTATTATCAAGAAAAAAGGGTTCTGTGCAAAGTTACATGGAATGCCCATTTTCTCCCTGAAGGAGAAAATTAAGAAGAGTGCCTCAGCACATCTGCTACAGTTCTGATATTTTGTATTATTGGACACTTTTGGAATGTGTGGTGACAAAGAGTTTTGCCCTTAAAGGGAGACTTGTTGCATGGAGCATGCTTTTTGTGAGGATCATAGGTGTAAGCCACACGGTGGAGCACTGTGCCACCAAGTGGGTTGTTAGTAGGCTGTCAGCATAGTGCCAGTCTGGGCAGAAGTTGGAGGAAGCCCAAAACATTGACCATACGGTCCTGCTGGAGGCTGCCCTTCCAGCATGGTAGGGGCATAGCCAGACATTGGTAAAGTCCATGTGAAAATTTTCTATACTCTTTCATCCTACAAATCTTTACCTTCTGCAAAGCATGCCATCCAGTAGTGCTAAGTACTTTGCCACATACTCAACTAGGTATTTTTTTTCTAACTTGCATGCAGGAAAAGAGAAGCAAAGAGCTGGCTGAGAAAGTCCAGCTCTCCTGACTCATAAACGTGTATTTTCTATGAAACCAACAATTTCCAGGAATCTGCTACCTAATAGATTTATTTTTCCCCATTAATTTCATCACCTATGCTCTGACTTTAGAAGCTATTTTAATGTTTCCTTTTTTAAATTTTTATTTAATGTAACAACAAAATAAATTGTGGTTGATTAGCCTTGATTTTAAGGCCAAGAGAGATAAATAAGCCTTCATCAAAGGAACAGCCATGAGAGTATGATTTAATTGGTCATACCTTGTGTGTGTGCTAAGCAGCATTTCAAGAGACATGGAAATCTCTTGGGAAAAAAAGATGATGGTTTGGGCAGCTCATGCTTTGTGTGCTAATTACCATCATTCTCTTCTTTTCCCTGCTCCCACCGTTTTTCAGCTTGGTCCATGTCCCTTTGGATAAGGCAACTGATCTCTTCACTGCCAGTGCTGTAATGGTCTAGAATGCCTGCCTGCCTCTGCTCTTAGTTTGCCACATCTGTGAATGCATGTATTTATCTGCTATTTGTGTATGTATCTAGTATTTTTATTATGCTGTGTGCTGTGTAGTATATTACATAATGTCCATGGGGCATAAGAGCAGAGCACCCAGAATTTAAACTCAAGAAGTGGCTGGCCTGGCCAATTTTTAATTATTTGCTTACTGCAATTCCTGAATCTAATGTTTTTCTGCTGTAGGATCTCACTCTCCTACATGTTCCTAGGATTCCACCTAAGCCACTAGCATTTAGATCTGATTGATGTATGCTTAGCTTGGGAAAGTGATCTGCAGTTTCAGTTCATGATTTTCCTCAGCCAATTTCTTATAATATTGCAGACCATTTCAATTCTAACATCAAGACACAACTCTATCAATTCACTGCTTCTATTGTGGTATCATCTTATTTCCCAAAAGCAGTGTACAGCCTTTTGGCTGGGTATTAATAATAGTAAGGCATGTATCGTGGTATCAGTTAAAGTATCTAGAATTGTGTCCCGATTATTTATTTTTCTTTCTTTTTTTTTTTTTTTATTCCCATTTCACCACCAGCTGCATTCAGACCAGGATAAAGGAGACGGATCACTTAAGTACATCCTTTCTGGAGATGGAGCAGGAGACCTCTTCATTATCAATGAAAACACTGGTGACATCCAGGCCACAAAGAGACTAGACAGGGAAGAAAAGCCTGTATACATACTCCGTGCCCAGGCTGTAAACCGAAGGACTGGAAGACCAGTGGAACCAGAATCTGAGTTCATCATTAAGATCCATGATATCAATGACAATGAGCCAATGTTTACAAAGGATGTTTACAATGCCAGCATTCCTGAAATGTCAGATGTTGGTAGGTGCTAACTAATAATTGATTTCAGTGTCTGGTCTGGGTTCTTTCTGTGGAGTTAATGAAGCACGCAAGGTTTACAGGCACTGAATACAGACATCCACTGTTTGAGTCTGGAGTAAAAGCACATCAGCCATTCAAAAAAAATCTAACTCCAGGAAAATAGTGACAACAGTTTGCTAGAATCAGAGGTATCAGCTGAGTGAAACCCACTCCCCCTGTTGTACCACAAAAAATGCAAGTTAATGCAATCTAGTTTAGCTCACAGTGAAAGTGACCTGAGCTAAGTTGTGTTACATGACACCTGTAAAGAGTTTAATATGCTTTGTTAACATGATTTAGTAGCAGTGTAATAATATGGTAATCCATGGTCATCTAAGTGTGTCCATACCACCCCTAGATCTGTTCAGCCGCCCTTGTTTAGTTCAGGAAGGTAAAATAAATGGAAAAGGGCAGGTGCAGAAGTGGTTGTACACACTTCAGGAGCAAAAACTGTCCCCTGAGTCAACTCATTACTGATTCTGAGATATGCCATTAACTTCCTATGACCTTTGTTGCTCTTTTCATGCAAGAGAAAAAAAGCTCCAAAGTTCATTAAGTCCATTAAAATCTTTCTATTGATTTAAAATGTATCAGGCTGTAAGAATCAATCAATAAAAGAAAAAAAAAACTTCCTTGAAATATGATTTTAAGATTGGATCTTTCCCAGAGAAGTTGACAGGTTTTGATTCTTTGTCTCTGAATCTTAGGGAGGTCATTTTGATTTCTTTGCCAGAGCGTGATGGATGGTTGAACTGCAAGAAGCACATCTCTAATCTGAAATAATATCCAGGGAGAGAGGCATTAATTAATCATAATCAAGAATGAGATTAAAATAAAGCTCAAGCAATATGAAAATAAAGACTCTCTCCTCTCATTCATGGGACTTGTCATGTGGATGAAACCTCATCTGTTGAAGAGAGAACCTAATATTCACATTTTAATACGTGCAGTGAATACTTTATTCACAAATCTGTTTTAAATGCCAAAACCTAAGCTCATTTTTTATATTTGTTAACAGTTTGCCTAGGATTCAACACCATTTCTTTCTCTAAAAGACACATGAAAAAACAGATTTACATTCCTATGTCAAACACCTCACAAGCATGAGCAAATTTGCAAAAGTATATTCTTGACCTAGATTCAAATTATGAATGCCTTCAGTATCTGAGGAAGGGTGAGTTTCTGGTTTCTTCACAAGAAATATGTTGAAAGATCTATATATTCAATCAATAACTGTGTATTTTAATGAACTGAGAATAAGCCATCTTTTTGGTTTTTTATCTATGATGTCCTTTATGAACGGAGAAACTTCTACAAAATAAGAATATCTCTAACTTTTTGCTACAAGTTTGACCTGAACAAGAACTATGCTTTTTCTACATCATAAACTGTCTTGGCCACGCAAAAAGAAAAACCTGTGGATTTTTATTTTCTTTAATTTATCATTGCAGGTACCTTTGTTGTGCAAGTCACCGCAACTGACGCTGATGATCCTACATATGGGAACAGTGCTAAAGTTGTCTACAGCATTCTCCAGGGACAACCATATTTCTCCGTTGAATCTGAGACAGGTCAGGGGACTTTATCTGTCATTCTGTGACAATGTCTGTAATTCAAAATGACGTGCTAAGCCAAGCTAGGACATATTAGACAAAAACTTCAAAGAGATTACATCTTACCCAGTGCAAAATCTGACAAACTTAATACAGCAATACATCTGTAAACATGACACCTACATTATTTTAATCTTACCAGCAAAGTCTAATAAATACAATTAGTACTGGATGGGAACCAGTTTTCAATCATTTTTAACAAGCAGTGGGTACAGAGACTGCTGTGGATGCTTAAATTAAACCAAATAGGTTGGCTTTTAGAAGAAAACGAGAAACAGGTGGGTGTGGAAAAAAGTGCTTAAACCTCATAGATCTTCATAATAGCTAAATTAAGACTGAGAGTTTATTCAGGTGGATTTTTTTTTTCTCCTTCTGCTTCTTCAAAACTTGTTTAAAGTAATTATAATTTCTGTACATCTGCAACATATCACTTTAATGCTAATTTTATGAAAGAAATCTTAATTAAGAATAATGATAGAAGAGGTAAAATTGGCTGTTGCACTACACTAGAAGATCACAAATAGAATCCCAAATTTCTGAGTTCTGTTTTTGGAAGATGTTTAAATTATACACTGTGACTGGAATTTTTTATGGGCTGAATAACAGACAGCTTTGGAACCTGTGTGTGTAAAATGTATGAATTCTGGTTGACTGAATTTGCTATACCATTGACTATCTGACTACATAGACAGTCTCTTCCCAAGATTTATAACAAACATCTCCAACAAGAAACAAAGAATCTCGAGAAACTTCATAAATGGGAACATCCACTGCGATAGGTTGCTGGAAGCTAGAGGAATCTGTTCTGCTCAGCATTCTTACAGGAAAGGAATGGATTATTCCAGACAATTAATCAAGTTTTAGTGTTGTTTCTTAAATAAGTCTTGGAGACTTAGACAGGGAAAAGGAGGGAGAGATTAGATGTCTCAAAGAAAAACCTGAGGTGGAAAAATGTACATAATTCTGAGGGAGAGCCAAGATCAAAGGGATCTTTCTTTCAAGCATAACGTATTAGATACTACAAGCAAGGATTTTTGCAATAATGCACTCATTCTGACCTGGACAGTTCACTATGTGCTCTTCTATCTAGAGTTATAATAAGGATAATGTAGCTGGGAGTTCACCAGTAATAATCTTTTAGCAAGAGGGTTGTGTGGGGCACAGAGGGGAAGCAAGGTAAACCACAGGCTTGATCTTCCTGCCATGGAAATCAATTGCAAAACTCCTAGAGTGAAATAGGTCTCTGTCAAAGCTGCTGTGAATTTTGCCATTGATTTCAGTACTTGAATTTCACCCCTTTTGCCTACAAAAGAGTCAGTTCTTAGCCTTAAGAGACCCAGTGAGAATGCAAACATTTTTCTTCACGGTAAATCTGAATGATTGAATTTCAATAGGAGTTGGCCTCATAACTGATATTTGTGCCTTTGAAGAGGGAAGTGACTGGCAAAATCATGTCAATCAGTGTATAAATAGAAATATATATATTGGGCATGCTTGGATGCTCACAATTTTCTTAATTAATTTCTCCTCTCCCGTTTAATGTTGTTATACTGCCTCTTTAATGTCATCTTGCTGAAATTAGCTTTTTTTTTACCATGTCTGTCAAAATAAAAACATTGACAGAACAGGAGAGAAAAGATGGAGCACATTATAATGAACAAAGAGCCTTTCTCCAGTTCAGTGAGAGACTTTAGCATGGAACTGAAAGGGGGTAAATAGTTACGTAAAATAACACTGCTCAGAAATAGGTAGAACATCTTTCTGGGGATGCCACTAATATTATGTCTGTCACATCGGCAGCAGCCTGAGATATGATATGACAAGTCTGTAATTTAATGTGCCATCTCATAACAGTAAATAATTGTACTGGGCAAAGTTTACTTATTACACAGAGATTGTTTTGTTCTTTAGGCTGTGGGTTTTTTTAAATAAGAATTTCCATCAAAGTCGGTACCTTTCTTGTGAATTCCCCCTCTTTAATTTTCATGTTTTCAGGCATTATTAAAACTGCTTTGCTAAACATGGACCGTGAAAACAGGGAGCAATACCAAGTGGTCATCCAGGCTAAGGATATGGGAGGCCAGATGGGCGGATTATCAGGAACCACCACCGTGAACATCACATTGACTGACGTAAACGACAATCCGCCTCGCTTTCCCCAGAGTATGGAATATTTACAATTTGTGTCTTTACAGTAAAATGGACAAAAATTGATTAATATTTTTTCACCTCAGATATTTTTTCTGCTGTCATGAACTTACTGAGTATCAGACTTCCTTTAAGAAAGAAAAAGAGAACAGACAAGCAAGCAACAGGATCATGCTAAGGTTAATTGCAATAACTGGGAAACATATCTTTAATATTTTTACTCTAGTTGCAGTGCATAGTCTGAGAGGTGAATTAATATACACAAACTTTATTTTTCCTATCCATTAAATAGCTTTGACTGATATAATCTATATTTCTTAATCAGTATTATTTCTATTAGACCTTGTGGTTGGCTGCGTTTTAAGATATCTGTTGTAATCTAACATATTTAAGTTTGAACATATTTATTTAAGTACGTAAAATGATCCCAAGAGCAGTTCTATCAAAATGCGTACTTACACCCAGGAAGCATTTGCCTCAATGGATTTTCCTATGTCCTTTGCATACAGAAACGAAGGCATGTACATAAATATACCAGGTATTTCTGTCTATTCTCCTTCCCTTGTCTCAGATAATTTGGTAGATATCTGTGTGATATTTAAGGGAATCAGTTGAGCCAGATCTCTTAGAAAGTAATTTCTATTAATGACCATTCACAGCCATAAGTGATTCAGTGATTCAGCTTTCATCCACTTCTCTTTCCTTCTCCTGCCTTCCTTCTCTCTTTCTTTTCTGCTTTCTTTCTCTCTCTTTTTCTTCTTTTTTGCTTTCTCTAACCATTGCACTGTGTGTGATGTGTGTGTATCACAGTGTCAGTGTGTGTCAAAGTCAAGAGCAGCTGTTAGAGAAAATAATTGCAGATACTATCAGACAAATCAGCAAGCTTTGGCGGTTAAGTCACGGGGAAAGTTATTGGAAGCAACTTGTCATTTAAGTTCAAAGTCTGTTCTTAGCTGTGGGCAAAGCGTTTTCATTTAAATTATAGCAACTTAAGAGAAAATATAGCACTCCGCTTCCAATGAGTTAATTATATATCTCTGGACATAAATGTCTTCAATATAAAAGCCAAAGATACAGCTTCATAATGCCAACATTCCCCAAGTAGAGATTTCAGTGGAGAATTCAATGTAGCACATTATTAATAGGCATTTGGGCTGGATTTGGTTTTAGTGTTACAAAGCTGCACTGGCCTCTGGCAGTTCTTAATATTTGTCTTTTGGCCTCAAGACATTTTTTATATATTATTTTGATATGGCCAACAGAGACCCTGATAAGGTCTTGAAAGGGACGTATGTTGCTAAAGATCATGTATGTAGGAAAACAAAAATGCCCATCCTTCATGCTAGAAAATAGATAGAAGAATAAGTTACGTTTTACTCACATGAAAGTAAGGCAGAAGCTGAAGGCCATTGCCCCAGGAAGGCCTGAAGACACAGTGACTCACTAACTCATCTGTGCATACCCAGCATGGACAGTGGGCTCAGAGATGGTGTCCAAAGTACCACGAGACTGACTGACAAAATTTCCTTCTCTGTCTGCTGCAGGCACATACCAATTCAGAGCTCCTGAGTCTATGCCACCTGATTCACCAGTTGGCAGGATAAAAGCTAATGATGCTGATGTGGATGAAAATGCGGAGATTGAATACAGCATTACTGAGGGGGATGGATATGACATGTTTGGAATTACCGCAGACAAGGACACACAGGAAGGAATTATAACTGTCAAAAAGGTACGCATATTAACACACTTAATCCCGGCCTCTGAAATACCAGTCAAAACTTTATCTAGCACATGTTTGTTTTTCCATTTTCAGTGCAACATCTGGTGTTTCTTAATTTGAATGCTGTCTGCTAGGAATTTCTACATTAACTATGTACAGTTTCTTTTATACAAGGAATTAGGACCCTTCCACTTATACCCTCTTTACTAAACCAATGCATATACTTTGAGGGACCTGAGAGAGTAAATAATCTATGGAGTGGGATAGGACCGAGAAAAAAATTCTACAGTCTAAATATATTCACAGAATCACTCAAGGAAGCACTGTCCAGCTGTGATTTTGTCCCTATGATGCCTACAGAGTTTGTTCAATTACTAGAAATGTACTGTGTTAAGACCACATAAATAATTAGTATCACATTGCTTATTTTGCACTATCAGAAGGTGTTGATTTGTATAGCTCTAATGTATTAAAGTACATAGACAATTTTTTTTTACTCACATTTTGTAAAAATTTAGTTAATAAATCCATCAGCATGCTTTTGCTTTAGAAAAAAAAGTCACAGCGCCTTGCTGGATCACAGTGGACATCATCTACTAAGTTTCACATTGGCTGTCAGAAAAGGTTTGAGAAATACTGTTTACAGTGGGTTATCAGGCAAGCTTGATAAGGTTACAGATATCATCCTCTATCAGTTCAAGTTCAGTCATCACTAGACAGACATTGTGTAGATTTTCTGAACATGCACTGGCTTATTGATATCTGTACGACACCTGTCATTACTTGTTTTTTAAGAGATGCCTTCCAGGGGCTGATTATGATATCAGTCTAACTCTGTTTGCATTTCTGTCTGTTGCTGACAGAAGCTGCGAATCTTCTACAACATAATGGAAAAATGGGGTGACTACTCTCTCCCCACATTTCTCCGAGTACTGTAACAGAGTCACTAAACGTTGTTTCTTCATACTTTTTAACAGAGTGTGATATAGTCATTGCCTATAATAAAATCATATTTTCCCTGATCGGTGGTCCTGGATACCCAGACACCAGATGTCACAGTGTTCTGTTTCAGTGATGAAATGCCAATATTTTGACAAGCAGCTCCTGGAAAATCTTCCTTCCTTTAGTGTGTGGTGCTTAGGGACAAGGAATAGACAAGAAAACATCAAAATGCCAAAAATTACAGAATAAAAGGCATGAAGAGTTAAGGCTATTTGAGAAGGAAAGATTAATTGGTGTTTAGGAGTTCCAGTCATAGAATTCCCTGAAAAATTGGTTTTTTTTCTATAACATATCATCAGTGGCGTAGAGCCCTGTCTTTCTCCTTTCTGCTGGCTTTTTAATTCCAGTTCAGGCTCCTGTTATCTAGCAGAGGCCTCTCCATGACATCCCCCCATTCATTTGGCTCATCTGGCTGCAAGCCACAGCAATCCCCCACAGACCTCTTTTTTTTTTCTCTTCCCAGGCATTGGATTTTGAAAATAAAAACCTGTATATTCTGAAAGTGGAAGCTACCAATACTCACGTGGACCCTCGATTCCTCTACCTGGGGCCGTTCAAGGACTCAGCTACAGTCAGAATTCAGGTGGAGGACGTAGATGAACCCCCCGTGTTCAGCAGACCAGCATACATAATGGAAGTAAAAGAAGATGTTCCAATAAACAATGTTATAGGAACAGTAACTGCTCAGGATCCAGATGCTGCCAAGAACCCTGTCAAGTAAGCATAGACTATTTCAGTTTGTGCGTAAATTTTTTACAGCTTTAATTTTGCTTTTTTTCGTGTCAACACACAAAAAAATCACTTTTAACAATGCAATTTTTCAGGTATGCTTAAATATGGAGTATTGTAGATGGTAAATGGTCTCTCACACTTGAGCATATCTATGTATGTGGGATTGTGTTTGCATGGCCCTTGCATCTTGAATTCCATTCTATCCTCTTCAGTAACTAATGTTTGTGGTTATTTCTACAATGGAAGAATTTACTGCAAAAAGAGCACTAAGAAGATGTTAGTGTTCTCCTTCCACCTTTAACATTTTCCAGTGCAGTGCAGTGCATCCTCTTGGCTATATGACAGGGGGGTGATTCAGCAGCCCTTTCTTCTCTCATCCATTCAGACCTGCTTAAGAGAGATCACATTTACCTTCTCTAAACTGCAAGCAGAAATGCCTTAAAAGCAGCTCATGTGTATGCACAAACTCTGATCTTACTTCTATCAGTGTAAGGTTAGTAAGATAAGAATCAGTCTCGTGGACTTCATAAATTACACTTACCATGAATCAATAAACTAGTCTTAGAGGAAGTGGAGGAAATGTTAAGGTTGGAGTAGTTAAACCTAAGCCTTCATTTTTTTGTAAATTAACAGATACATTGTTTCACTACATTTTAAAACATGGCGTACTTAAGTCATATTGGATAGAGTATAAAAGAACTTCTAAATAGTTGTATGCTTTAATTAAAGTTCATTTCTACTGACAAGACAGTAAGAGGAGGAAATGAAAAATACAACAATATTAAATCCAGGTCAATTTTCATCATGTCTCTGGGTTGAGCACCTTGGAAATGCAATAGTAGTCTTAAGATCAAAACAGAACAATGCAGGTTTAATAAAAATGCAATCCATCAATACTTTGCACTTCTGCAAACAGCTATCTTTCATCAAGATATCTTACAAAGTTTATGAGGCATGAGTAAGTTTTAAGCTCTTAGTTCGCCTGTGAGAGGGGTAAATATTATCATCTTAATTTCCTAGATGAAGAAACTAAATCTAAAACATTTCTGGCAGAAACCCTCTCTGTCTTCAGTTTACGTGCAACGCCCTGCACGTGAATTCTTGTTCAAGACTAAGCCTTCTAATTTTAATTAAGGTTTGCTTTCATGTATATCACGACATGCAACACTTATATGGAGTTTTGGACTATCAGAGCACGGTAACGTAAAGAGCAACATGTTTTCTGACTTTCATCAAGCCCAGGGACAGAATAAACACCATCTATAGCATGTCTTCATGGGCATGCTGGCAAGATGGAAAATTTATTGGAGTGACACCCTTGCAGTCTTCATATGAACCTGCTTTTTTATATCTAATGGCACTGGAGAGTGAGGGGAATGGTTTCCTGCTTCCCTCTGCTTCCCTGTGGTGATAACTGCAACCATTTGCATTTCACAGCAGCACCAGCTCCTAATTATAAGTGATTTACAGTGGATAGGGATTATGCTGTTCATTGTTGAGTACTGCCTACTGGCTCTTTTCTGTTAATTGAATGTGTGTGCTGAAACTTATGTGTCTTTCAAAGGGCAGTTCTTTAATACAGTATAGGTACTTTGCATATTAAAGTATCAGATAATTATTGAGCAAAGTTTAGAGGATGTGTCAAAATTGATGCAGTGCAGCAGAAAACTTGTCTCCTTTATACTCTAATAGCATGCAACAATCAAGGTTGAAGAAAAAGAAAAATGAGGAAGAGGTTAGAGTAATAGAAATAAACACAGCAAGAAGAAACATGAAAATCAGTAAGAGGGGAAGGAAATCAGCAGAGAGCAGTAGCCCGAGAGATGTAAACTTGCAATAAATGTAATTTTATGGTGCTAATATCTTGGGTATCTCCTAGAATTTAGGGGCATGGGTTGAGTCTGCATCTTTTTGACAGGGTGATTTTTTTTTCCATCATGCAATAGAGATGCTAAATCTGATTTTCACTCTGAGCTTCAGGGAAGATGCAATTAGACTATATATATATGACTTGTCACTTGCTTGTCAATTTTTCTTGATGGTTAAAAATAAAATTTTTAGGCACTTGATATTACAATGAAAACCTTCCATTTTCTCCTCTACTCGAGTGAAGATTTCTCTTTTTAAACAAAATGAGCCCTAACTCTGTTAGATGAAAGCCCCTTTGATCTTCCATTAAAGGAAACCTTCACAATATCATTATGAAAATGCATTATGAAAAATTCACACACACATTCCTTCCTGACCCACAAATCTTCCTGACTTGTGGTTACATTAGACAGCAAGCTGCTGAACATGAGAAGACAATGAAGCAATAGCAAAACATGAAGCAGATATCTGCCCTGGTTGTAAGACTGCATAATCGTTCATGACCTGTGTATTGGTAGAGCTACATTTCATCCATCCAGCCCTTATATATAAGCTTTGCTGTGACATAACATTAACAAAATAAAAAATACACCAATAGATGTTTGGCTATATTTGAATATGCATCCATGCGTAGCGACATTAATACACTCCTGAGTAACACTCCACTGTCCAGCTGTGCTATAAAAAAAAGTTTTGCATTCTGTTTGTGTTTGATCTAAACAGAAATATTATGAACTGCTGCAAAATGAAAAAAATAATGCTGCAGCTGGCACTGCTGTATTGTACATCACATCTTTTTAAATTGCTAGTTGAGTTTTTTTGCTATAGTAACTCCTCAGAGGCATAATGAAGTTCATCAGTCACTGGAACTGTCTCCCTGCTGTGATTTGATTTACTAAAGTATCCCAGATGAAAATGATCTGCAAACAAATGTAAGGCTTAATTTTGTTTGTGTATTTTACTGACAACATATTTGCATGTGTTAGATTCTCTCTTTCACCCTCCCCTTCTTCCTGTTAGTACAAGCAGAGACTGGAATCTACATAGCTACCTTTTAACTTCCTAGCTTGTCAGTTCCTCAAGGTTTGAAAGGGATGAAGTCCTGAAATCTGACAAAAGACACACCAGTAATTTCATTAAATAAATGTAAAAATTAGTTTGATGTTGTCTGCTTGATTCTTACTCGGTTATGATCCATAAGTCAGAATCACCACCAATTCAACATAATTAACAGTCTTTGATCAAAAGAGACTGGATTATACAAACTGAGAAACAGAAGTGACAGTCTAGCTTATTAAAATAATCCTTCTAGACCAGGGTTAATGGTGTAATTAGAATATACTTTAACTGCAATGACCCTGTATGTATTTTCTTTTGGATATGAAGAAATAAAATTAACATTTCATTAAGAAGCTGTTCTCTGGTTTTTGCGGTTTTTTGTGAGTTTAACTTTCTGCTGTACAAATGACTGAATATACGTACAGTTTTACAAGGACCTATATTTTAAAATTCTTAGTATTTTGAAGAGGAAGTCCTCAATGTTACAGCTCTGGTAACCTTAGAAAAAGTCCAGAACAATTTTTTTTTCGTTTCTTCCAGATACTGTACCACAGATGGAATTTGGGAAATCTTACAAAGTACAGATAGTGATTACAAAATGACAAGGAATTAAAATGTGCTAGGGCAGTAAGATATTTTGAGTCCATTCATAATATGAAGCATCAGTGAAAGGATAATTGAAGAAAAAAAAAAACAACAAACGGACAACTCATGCCTAAAGCTAGTTGCTTACTTAAATATCTTGCTGATTAAGAGCCTGAAACATACTATTACAGTTGGCTGGAACAGCTAATCTGTGGAAAATCCTGATATTTCATTTCAAATAGAAATGCAAAAGCTAGATTTACTGCAAAATGGAAATACCAAAGTATTTCAGCTGAAAGATATGGAAATAAGCTACAGAATATTTGAAAAATAATTGAATTCACAAAATACCAACATAATATCATATAAAAGCCTGAAAGAATGAAAGTTAAAATGAAATGTTTACCATATCAAATACTTACTTTGTCAGAATATAAGAAAGTCAGACTGGTTTGTATAAACTTGTTTCCATCAAACATTTCAGCTAAGTCAACAAACTCACATGTACTATTTAGATTTGGACAAAACAACACAACTTGCTGGAGCTGTCCCATCAGTCAGCGCTGCCTATTACATACCTTCTCACATGCTCTGTTCAAGCTGATGGTAACGTTACACTGCTGCATAAAGGAACTAAGTTAGTGACACCAGAGCTGACAGTACCGTGGAGGTGTGTCTATGCAAGTCCTACATAAAAAAAATTAGCTTTTTGTTCAAGTGCCTTTTAAGCTCATTTGGTTGTTGCCATAGGAATTTAATGTGGAAAAAGAAAAACAATTTAGTGCAAATAATTAATACTTGTTATAGTTGTTTAGGAAGGTAGGCTAAACTAAAATTCTCATTCTAGAATAAGACCAGTCTGATTTGTTGTGGATATTATATCCCATTTTCTTACTTGTAAAGAAGAAAAAAAAAAAACGCAGTTACAAGAGTTATAAGATAATTCGTGGATTAGTTAGGAGGGGCTGGCCACTTGGGAGGAATATAAGTCTGTTGTCAGAGGATGTAGGGAGGCAACTAGGAAAGCTAAGGCCTCCTTGGAATTAAACCTTGCAAGAGAGGTCAAGGACAACAGAAAGGGCTTCTTCAAATACATTGCAGGTAAAGCCAACACTAGAGGCAACGTAGGCCCACTGATGAATGAGGTGGGGGCCCTGGAGACAGAGGATAAAAAGAAGGCGGAGTTACTGAATGCCTTCTTTGCCTCTGTCTATACTGTTGGAGGCTGTCCTGAGGAGCCCCGGACCCCTGAGGCCTCAGAAGAAGTCAGGATAGAGGAGGAATCTGTCTTGGTTGATGAGGGCTGGGTCAGGGACCAATTAAGCAACCTGGACATCCATAAATCCATGGGCCCTGATGGGATGCACCCGCGGGTGCTGAGGGAGCTGGCGGAAGTCATTGCTAGGCCACTCTCCATCATCTTTGCTAAGTCATGGGCAACGGGAGAGGTGCCTGAGGACTGGAGGAAAGCGAATGTCACTCCAGTCTTCAAAAAGGGCAAGAAGGAGGACCCGGGTAACTATAGACCGGTCAGCCTCACCTCCATCCCCGGAAAGGTGATGGAGCAACTTGTTCTTGGTGCTGTCTCTAGGCACATCAAGGATAGGGGGATCATTAGGGGCACTCAGCATGGCTTCACCAACGGGAAGTCTTGCTTAACCAACTTGATAGCCTTTTATGAGGATGTTACCCGGTGGATAGATGATGGTAAAGCTGTGGATGTGGTCTATCTCGATTTCAGTAAAGCGTTTGACACGGTCTCCCACAGCATCCTCGCAGATAAACTGGGGAAGTGTGGTCTGGATGATTGGGTAGTGAGGTGGATTGTGAACTGGCTGAAGGAAAGAATCCAGAGAGTAGTGGTCAGTGGGACAGAGTCCAGTTGGAGGTCTGTGTCTAGCGGAGTCCCGCAAGGGTCGGTTCTGGGACCAGTTCTATTCAATATATTCATTAATGACTTGGATGAGGGATTAGAGTGCGCTGTCAGGAAGTTCGCTGATGACACAAAACTGGGAGGAGTGGCTGATGCGCTGGAAGGCTGCGCAGCCATTCAGAGAGACCTGGACAGGCTGGAGAGTTGGGCGGGGAGAAATTTAATGAAATATAACAAGGGCAAGTGTAGAGTCCTGCATCTGGGCAAGAACAACCCCATGTACCAGTACAAGTTGGGGGCAGAGCTGTTGGAGACCAGCGTAGGGGAAAGGGACCTGGGGGTCCTAGTGGACAACAGGATGACCATGAGCCAGCAGTGTGCCCTTGTGGCCAAGAAGGCCAATGGCATCCTGGCGTGTATTAGAAGGGGTGTGGTCAGCAGGTCGAGAGAGGTTCTCCTCCCCCTCTACTCTGCCCTGGTGAGGCCGCATCTGGAGTATTGTGTCCAGTTCTGGGCCCCTCAGTTCAAGAAGGACAGGGAACTGCTAGAGAGAGTCCAGCGCAGAGCCACGAAGATGATTAAGGGAGTGGAACATCTCCCTTATGAGGAGAGGCTGAGGGAGCTGGGTCTCTTTAGCTTGGAGAAGAGGAGACTGAGGGGTGACCTCATTAATGTTTATAAATATGTAAAGGGCAAGTGTCATGAGGATGGAGCCAGGCTCTTCTCAGTGACATCCCTTGACAGGACAAGGGGCAATGGGTGCAAGTTGGAACACAGGAGGTTCCACATAAATATGAGGAAAAACTTCTTTACGGTGAGGGTGACTGAACACTGGAACAGGCTGCCCAGAGAGGTTGTGGAGTCTCCTTCTCTGGAGACATTCAAAACCCGCCTGGACACGTTCCTGTGTGATATGGTCTAGGCAATCCTGCCCCGGCAGGGGGATTGGACTAGATGATCTTTCGAGGTCCCTTCCAATCCCTAACATTCTGTGATTCTGTGATTCTGTGATTTTAAACGTTTGTCAGAATCACATGTTTCAACTGGACTCTTCTATTCCCTGCTTCTTCCATGCAAGATCTTTCTCCGAAGTTAAGAGACACTGCACAGGCACTGGGAAATATGTTCAGAATAAGGGACATGTCATGCAGCTGCTCCTAAGGCAGAGCAGGGAACAGAAGTTTTTCTTCAGCCTCTGCATTCCTCTCATTTCTGTAGTGGCAGTAAACTCTGCCAGCCATTCTCCTGGCCCAGTTTTCATCTGACTGCATACCTTCTCAGCCGTGTTGCTATTCTTGCCTGGACACAAGGGACAGCAGTAGCTGCCTTGTCTCCATCAATGTGGCCTGCAAGAAGACCAAGGGAGTACATTGGGCTCTGTCCTGGATTGTACATCAGCACACATTTGGGCTTGAAACAAGAGCGGAATAATGCAATTATATTCTTGCTTTAGCAACATCAGAGACATATTTCTATTAAAACCTCCGTAATTTATGCAAGAATTTTCTCCTCAAGAGAGAAGAAACCAAGTCACAGCATTTGGATCATGGTGGTAGCACCCTCTCCCCTGAACTGGAGAGTTCTGCTTTTAAAGTTGGATTGAGTTCAGCAGAAAAAGCAAAAGATCATCTTGAAAATTTGAATCTGTATTTAGACTGAGCTCCTCCAGAGCTTGTTAGCATTCATTTTCACATCTAGCTACCATCACGCAGGGCTGAGCATGTTAGTTTTAATGAATTACAGCAAACCTTTATGTGATATATACTGTGGAATAATGAATCTCTGTTCCATGCCAACTTGGTTTTGGAGGGCACTCTTTTTAAACACTGGGAAGTAAAAGGCAGAAATGCACCCCAGCTGTCAAATGTTATATCAGAAATTATTTGGAACAGTTGAGATATCAAACCATAAAAAGAGGGTTTTATAATGGGAAAGCCAACTCAGCCTTAAAATAAACTTCATATCTTTCAGGACACAGACTTCACATTTCTCACTAAAAACAAAGCTTTGATGATTCTCAGAGGTATGTAAATTCCGCAGGAAATCATTTATTCAGTGACAATGCTCCACCTTCTAAATCAAACCTCCAATGTGTCATTATCCAGTAGCTCAGAACTAGCTCTTTGTGTGAATTTACTCTGAAGCCTGCGCCGAAAACAAAAGGCAACCCCAATTACTGTTTGATGTTTAGTCCTAGAAAATGGTTTAAGAACACAGAAATTAAAAGGAAAGCATTCTCCTAACCTCTGTCTCTGTATCTGCAGGTACTCCGTAGATCGACACACTGATATGGACAGAGTATTCAACATCAATTCAGGAAATGGTTCGATATTTACTTCAAAACCCCTTGACCGGGAAACACTGCTATGGCACAACATTACAGTAATAGCAGCAGAGATCAGTAAGTCAAACCTAAATACCACTGCTGTCCCTGATGTAATGAATTTAGCCTTCTAGCTGAACGTGTGGAAAGCACAACTGGACAGATGTCGGTTTATGTGGATAGTCCACTCAATACTAATGAAGAAGCAGAAACTCTGCAAGAGGTAGTCTGCAGTTTGGTGTTTACTAGGGACACAGTTCATGAAGAGCAGGGAGGAAAGGTAACAATTCTGTTTTCTAATCAGCAATAGCCATTTTCAATTTTGAACATGATTGTTGAATTCTGAAATTGGCATGCAGCAAGCAGGATGGTTTAAAGCCAAACTGCATTTAATGGCTGAACTCAGTATGATCCAGACTGAATATAGCACAGACTGGATGTTTTCAAGTAAGACTAAGGTGGATGGGCTGAGCTAGGTGCCCAGATCTTAATCAGTTTTAAGGATTTCCATTTTTAACTTCTTTCACATCCTTTGGTATTATGAGCTATAGTTACAAATCAGTCTGTCACTTAGTTTAGGATTGCTCAGAAGTAATCTTGTGATAATACTAGTCATGTTGATTTTAGGAACCAAAATGCCAGGGATCTAGATAAGGACACGTATGCTAGGTGGTCTTAATAAACAATCCTCTTTATTTTAATACATGCACTATAGGCATGTGACATGCTCAAATATTAATTAGGGAACGCAATTCTATTCCCTTTTGCAGAGTCACAGTGACTATGATTGTGATGCATGGTGGAATGGTAGATAGATCTAATATAAACACCAGTTCTATGATCGTCACAAAGTCTTTGTGCAACTCAGAGGCTAAATGGCTTTTTTTTTTTAAACATAATCTGAGACAATATAAGCTCTACTTTCTTATGTTGTGTGTACATGTATATGGCTCAATCACCTGCTGAACAGTGAGAAGAGCGTAACCGAGGAGTACTTGACTCCAGCTTTATTCTGTAGGTCTTTTTAAAACTGAAAACTGTTGTGAAACAATACTATTGAGGCAAGCAGATGGGGTGATGTAAAAGAGTAGTGGGCTGGAGCCTACAGGAAAAATGTTTCTTAACAGTTTTCTCCTTCTCATGAAAGTTTGTACCTTGTAATGCTAGGTATGTGGTTTCAGCATACCAAACACTGACTTCTGGCTGACTGTTAGTGAGGTGTTTGTGTTTCTATTGAGTCTTTGAAGAAGTGGTCTAGGGTCAAGAGTTGTACACTACAGACCAAGCTCCTGGGGAGAGAAGGAGGGAAAAGATAAACACCTAAAAAGGAAAGAATAGCAAGAATATTTAGGAAGCATACTTACATTGATTTCAGCGGAGCTGAAACAACACACAGTATAGAAAGTTGTATACTGTCTGAAAACCAGCTTAGCATCTATATGAAATTCTCATTTATTTCCTTGCCTCCTCCCCTAAGGACGGACCTTCTACTGGGCCAAACCCTCTCAACTAAACCTTTTGTGTCTGACACAGGCTTCTGTGTTAATTACCTGAATTAACCTGAATTACCTGATTCTTTAGTCTGAATCCTTCCTAGCTGCAACAAGCTACTTCCCAGGCTACGCTTCACTGAGTCTAGACCAAATTTGGGATAACTGGGGTAGATAGATACCTTCCAAAGGCAATTTTCTTGGTTGAAATGCAGCCACTCTTTAAACAAGCCTTGGTCTGATCCTGGATACCTCACAATTTTAGTCTCAGGAGATTAGACTGGAAAGCACCACTGCTTAATGCTTCTAGCTAAAACCAGTAATTTCTAGCAAGGCTAGCTAAAGTCCCAGTCCACTAAATTCCAGCTAATCGCCGATTGCTCTCAGTGACATACCATCACACCAAACTCCAGGTATATTTCACTGAAGTAGTCTAAAAGAAATATCCAGTCAAGTTACAGGCAGGATGCGCATTCAGATGGATGGATGCTTCCTTTGCCATAAAAAAAAGTTAAAAAGTTAAAGTCATAAGGAGAAACACCTTTCAGTGATGACTGTTCTTGATTTTATTTTACAGTAGAAAAAAAACAAAAATACGGAAGCTGCTTTGCCTTTAATTGTCTAGAATTGTCAGTAAGTACAGATAGCTCCATTTTTAATGTTCTTTTTCGCCAGTATGAGCTACAGTTTCTCAGCAGTCCAGAGAATCATGCTGTGAATGTTGCAAACAAATAGTTGGTGAAACACTGGGTCAATACATCTGCCACAATCAGAAGGCAAACTGGCAGTAAAACTCAGTACACGGGGCTACTGATTCACAGCTGCAGAATTACAGCTGATTTACTGGAGAGAATTCCTAGAGTATTTTTAAGTATTCTTTACTTAACACTTAAGGGTAAGTCAAACACTGGCAGGACTTTGAGGCTGTATTCAGAAAAAAAAAACCTAAAAAACTTCAACAGTTTGATCGCTGGCTCAACAGAAAACATACCACTATAGAGATTAATAGATTGAAGCAGTTCGTTAATTCTGTGGAGCTTTTTTTTTGGAGATGGAGCCCAGCGGTAATTACTGGATAACACAAACAAATTAACCTGCATCGATTAATTTGCAAAAATAATGTGAAAGATGACAAAAAAAAGTTGTAAACATGTATTTCAACTTACATTTCCATTAAATCAGAAAAAAGACCCATGTCCATAGAGCATAGAGTTTTTATGAAGCTACTATTTATTATAGTATCATTTAAATTGTGAGAATCTTAGGCACCTGGAATTAAGATGAAAATATGTAGCTCATGGTTCAAAAAGCAGGAAAGAAAACAATTGTTATTCTTGAGAGGAGAAGAAACACATTTGCCAATACGTTTGGATGTGTTTGTTAGAAAGGTATGCCCTTATAAAACAGTCTTGCCAATAGTCCTGCGACTTCAAATGAGTACCTTTGATTTCTGCCTATTATAAAAATTTAACATTTGTATTGATGTCTTTTAATATATAATTCAGCCTAGTCTATATTCTACATAAACTGTTATTTTATACATTGAATGAATTTAGCCCAGTGGTTCATATTTGAAAGTGGTTTATGCCTAATGGAATCACATTAACTTCAATGGGACTGTGGAGCTTTAAAGCACAATATTTTGTACAAATGACTGAGCTCTGTAATACAAATATACAGTGCCAATTTTGGAGAAGGCATTTTCAAATTTATAAAAATACAATAAACACAGTAATAGGACTTTTATTAAAGCCTAATTCAACAAGCTACTATAATGAATGCTTGTAGAAGCATACAGAGTCTTAGATCTGCTATATTTTATTGCACTATTCTTTTTTTCACTTGAATCATAGGTTAAAATGCATTAATAAACTATATTAACATGAGTAGGAAATCAACGTAGCAAAACTCAGTGTGAGCCCTCATTAAAGGGAAGGTGAAGGTATGTATTTTAAATGAAATTAATTCCAGTCACACTCATTCCATCATAGATTTCGCTCTCTCCCATTCCCACACCCACATACTCCCAGGCACTGAGATGGGTATGTCTGGGTGACCTAGCCTAGATCATTTTTTGTGTGCTATGGAGTATAAAGGACACCGATCAAGTCCTGGCAATGTCTCTTGGTTTCCTTTTGATTGGTGATGACAAAATTGGTTTGAGGGCAGGTCTTGTACCTTTTAGGAGTCAATGGTTGTTACGATATGAGTTTTTGCCTCAGAATCTTGCCTATTTCAGCATTCATGGCTCCTAAGCAAGGTTGCTGCCTGTTGCCTTTCTTCCTGATTTTGTGTGTCTTCATGACTAAAGCCTGTCTCCCTCCAACAGGAAAAGGAATGGTCCAACAGGACCAATAGTCCAACAGGAAAATGAATGGTCTATACGATGTGGTGCCTTTCCAAATGTTTTCATCTTTGTCTAGAAAGATGACAATATTTTCATCAGTATTTTATGCTCAGGAATATCCTTCTCAAATTCAATCTCTTGGCACTATACAGTCCCTATAGGGAAAACCCACCATGTTTACGTATGGGGATCTGCAGATTCTATATAGTGCTTTTGTTCTTCTGCTGATACGTGTTAGTGTTTACTCCAGAATATCAGCGAAATCAATTCACAACAGATTAGAAAATATCTGTGGTCACAGACACAGTTACTATTTATATAACATAATGGTAATCATGGTAACTTAAGGAACTGTGTCATGAGATTTGACAGAATATTATATATAACAGGTGGAGAGGAAAAAAAAACACTCAACAGCATCTTCATGACTCTTCAGTCTTCCTGTTTCAGAGTTGAGGAAGGGAGTACGTTCTAGAAACTTTGTTGCCACCAAACTGTGTCAATTAGGCTAGTAAATAGATTTCATTTAATACTACTATTATTTTTTTATATATATATCTCTCACACATACATTCATAATCGTACTTGGAGCCCTCAAAGGAATTTGTATACCCTGGACTCCTACCCAATCTTAACTGTATAGCTTACACAAAATCAGAGTAATGATAACACAGCACGATTTTGTGGAATTCACCCCATAATGAATTCCCCCAAAATCAATAGAATATCATTGGAGTGTTTTGAGTGAGAAGAATTAAGGCAATGAGACCCTAAGTCCATCCTTTTCTTCTCCTGTACTGAGTCAGTAACTGGTCTAAATAAAATATTCTTTCTGGTTTTATCATTTCAGACAACCCAAAACAAAGCAGCCGTGTCCCAGTGTTCATTAAGGTTTTGGATGTAAACGACAATGCTCCAGAGTTTGCTATGTTTTACGAGACCTTCGTCTGTGAAAATGCAAAGGCAGAACAGGTGTGTTGTCTGCTTGTACTAAGAAAATATTTCAAATTAATTAAGTTTTGCTGCTACTCTTGCATCACCTCATCAAGAGGTATACTTTGCATTGCATCAAACTGTTGGTTTTGCAAAATTAAACTGAACAGTGGCTGCACAGTATCTGATTACACTTAGTATTCTTGCAGCTAATGTGACAGTAGGTTTTACACTGATGTTTTCTGTACTGCACCTTGTTATTCCTGATTCTTTTTCATTCTGTGATTCTCTGCTTTATTCAGGCACCTCCACTTTTTCCTCCAAAAACTGTTTCAGGTCCTTAACTGTTACAGGTCCTGTCTGTGATATAACTATTTCCTGCCAGATAACTCTCACTCTACCAGTCCTATTACTAAATGGTTCAAAGTAGAGATAATTTGGAAGATTCAGCCAAACAATTCCTGTGACATGAGATTTGGGTAGATAAATATACAGTCAGCTTGGACTGTCTCACCATTCATCTCTATTGTTTGTCACATGCAAAGGTTTCCTACCCATCTGGAATGGCATCAACCCAAGCCCGCTCTTTAATTCAACCTGATTTTCCTGCCAATTTTCAAATTCATTATATTACTGGCTGATGGTATGGGATACAATAGCGTGGTGACCCTAAACAGTATCGCCAGCACATGGATCACTTTTCTTGAGCTCGCCATAGCAGCATCAGCTGCCTTAAAGCAGAAGAAAAAAATTAATACAATAAGATTGCTCTACAGTCCTGGAGTACATAAATAAGTGTAAGGTCTACTGACTTTGAAGATAATTTTGTTCTTATTGTTTCAGCTGATACAAACATTAAGTGCTGTTGATAAAGATGACTCTTACAGTGGACATCAGTTTTCATTCTCCTTAGCTCCCGAGGCAGCCAGCAGCTCAAACTTTACACTACAGGACAACAGAGGTGAATTTCTAGGAAGACTTTTCTTTATTATCTCATCCTTGCTTTCAGTCTTCAGATGAAGATTTAATGCGTGCTTTGTGTTTCCAGACAACACAGCAGGGATTTTCACCCGAAAAACCAGATATAACCGTCATGAAATGAGTACCTACTTCTTGCCAGTGGTAATATCAGACAACGACTACCCTATCCAGAGCAGCACTGAAACGGTGACTATTCGAGTGTGTGCTTGTGACCATCGAGGAAAGATGCTGTCCTGTAATGCAGAAGCCTTGATTCATCCTACTGGTCTTAGCACTGGAGCTCTTATTGCCATTCTTCTCTGTATCATTATATTACTCAGTAAGTAGCTCAGAAGCATTTTGTTCTTTTCATGGTTATTTTGCATTGCTACAAGTGATTATACCAAGGCTAGGACAAGAGCAAAGCAAAGACATCCTTGTCTTATCCTGCATTTATATTATTGTATTTCCTCCTCTGAGGGCTGCTACAGATATGGTATATAGAACACATCCTATTTAATCTTAGTTATATAAAAGTTAGCCGTATCCAAGCAAGATGAGACAGCTGGGCTCCACGCTCTGGTCAATGGAAAGAGATAGGCACCTGTAGAGAGACATTCATCCCATCCCCGTATTGGTATCTGAGGTGGACCAAACTAATCATCCTCTGCAGGTGTCCATCTCTTTCTGTTGATCGTAGAAGGAGGCCAGATACTTCGTTTTAAACAATTAATTTCCCATGTCTAAACTGAGGAGAAACAAGTCTCAGTGTTTTTGTTCTGCTGGAAAGGATGCTGAAAATGGGTGGCTACTAAAGCACTCTCAAAAGCTGCAGGGTCCTCCCTTTCAGGCACCTGGGAATATGAAGAGGTTGGATCCTGAGTGTGCAGGATGTACAGATCTCTGGCTACAGCACTTACAGGTGGACAACATCTATTTTTTTATAAAAATAAGGACAGTTTGCAACATCTCTTAATTCCTCTTGCTTAGGTTCCACCTCTCTTGTACAGCAAACAGACATGATCAGTCCCTCGGCCATTAGCCATAGTCTTTTCATCTGGGGAGAACTGTACAATGAACACAGGCAGTTTTTTGGCAGGCATTATTAGTCACCTTTAGCATCTGGCCAGGAAAGAAGGGAGCCAGCCCAATATTATAACAGTAGGGTCAAGCAGGGGAGAAAATGTTTCCTCAGTGATTGCACTTCTTTCTACCATACTCGTATCTTCATTGGACATGCTCATAATCACCGCAGAATCATCCTGATCTTTACTATTAAAAAATTTCCCTCTCCAGTGATGAGTCAAAGACCATGTTGTGATTCTCAGACTTTAACAATATAGTCATGGCTTGCCCAAATAAGCACTATCCTATTTTCAGAAAAGATTCCCACAATAACAATCTTACCCTTAATTCTTCATTAAATTCATTTTTCAAAATATGGTATCATTGCCTGTAAGGGCTGAGCTCACTTTGTATCAAGTTCCTTACCAGAAAAAGAAATCTAATGCTGCAGATAGTCTTGCACTTCTTAGTACAACTGTGCTCATTAATATCAGTCTGACATTAAACGATTTCCTGTTTTATGTCAGTCGAAAATAATTGATTCTGTGTGCTAAGCAGCACTTTATGTCAATTACTGCTCACGCCACCATGCACCATAAGCAGATTTTCAATTAACTCAGCTATATAATTTTCTATTTTCAGGCTGGTTGCAGGGTTTGCATGTGCAACCACTACTGAGTGAAAAACAATACTCTGGGCAGACCTGAACCACAACTTACAGTTTAGCAGCAACAAAAGTACCTGAAAATTGCTAGGATTATTTGCAGTTTGAGTAAATCTAGTGGCTTATCTGGAAGCCTCAGGTACTGCTAAACACTGACATGCAAATAAAGGTGACGTACTTTAACATATAACTTCTAAGGGGTTTTTTTTTCCTGGAAGTTCAGCACAAAATAAGAAAACCCAAGTATCAGACATGTGACATAATTATCAAAGACTAATCTTTGTATATTCTGTGTAACACTGTTTTTGTTAATGAGCTACTTCAGCAACCATTCCATGTAAAAACTATCATTCTTACACTTTCTCAGATCGTTCTACTGCTCACTATTCCCAAAGCCCATTCAAAATAGACACTGTGTTTTTCAAGTTCTCTAAAATTTTCTCCAGCTATCTCTGTTCTCTCACATAGACCTTTCCCCAATCCTCCCACATAGTGTCACAGCCTTATGCTCTTAAGGAAGAGAATTCTCTCTTACTGCATTTTTGCACAGCAGCACAAAGAAGCATCGCTCATATTAGGACCTTTACATAACACCATAAGTAAATCCTCACCATTAGGGTGAGAGCCCGAAGCTTTCACCATCTGAACCAGCCCTCCTAATTCCTTCAGTTTCACCACCTCACTTATTTCCTTTTAACTCTCATTAACAGATGTTCTCCCTTACTCACACTATTCCTATGGTAAAGACACAGCAGGAATTAGAGCATTTTCCTACTTTATCGTGTCTTTTGGGGATGGAGAGAAAGAGTATGAGACTCTTCCACAATACACTTGAGCACACCTACAGATAGCACCTTGCTCTAAGCCATCCTGCAAGGAAGCCCATCATTTAAAAAAAAAAATCAACTTTTTGTCTGTTGAAGGAAGCTAAGAAAGACAAGTTTCAATATGCTAAAATTTTGTTTGGGAGATGTCCTTAGTCCTTGGCATTGCCCTTAACAGGGTTACAAATGAGGAAGGGACTGCCAAAAAAAAAAAAGCCTTTAATGTTAGTTACTGTGCCTTGACTCACATACCATTTTAGAAACACGGCTGACATGAAAGGTAATTTTGATCCACCTTATCATCTCATATCAATGCGTTTAGGCATTTTCTGCTTTGCTTTGCTTTGTTGTGAAAGAACTATAAAAAGACAGAAAGATGTGTCTTTTCTTGGAGCTTGCACAGCAGAGCTGAAATACTGGGCGCTGTGGACCTCAGACTACCAAAGCAAAGGTGGTAGTAGCAATACATCCCTGTTCCTTGCCGCTGTTCATTTGTAAATATTCAGCCATTTACCATCTTAAGGTAGAATCCAGCTAAGAAATCTGAAATTAGCTTCTAAAGGAAATAAAGTGTTGAACAAATCCCCTTCCAGCCTCTGTGCCCACTTCTCCAACAGTACCGGGGATCATTATTGAGTAAAAATATTTAAATTTGGATCAGGGCCTTGGAAAGTGTTCCTGCCCTACAAATAAATGAAAAATTTATGTATATATACACACACACACACTTTAGCATGAAAGGCATAAAATATCTGTTTGAGAAATCTCATGCAGATTAAAAAATACCATGTCTCATCAGTCTAAGATTGAAGTAATGTACTTTTTAAGGCGATGTACATTGTTGTAAAAACATGCCAGGGAAGTTAATAAAACTTGGACTTTGTGCTGGCTGAAAATCCACTCCACATTCCCAGCTTTTTTCCAGAGGAGGATAGATTTACTTATCTTGAAATGCAGCTTTGCTAACCTATTATCATAGCGCAGGAGATACCAGCCTTTTCCATAGCACAAGTTGCATCTCGTCCCAGGAGTTCAAGGTAAATAACATCTGATGTTACTTATTTTGGAGAAAGTGTTTCTTCCTTCTCAGCTCACATGGAACTAGTTCTGTTCTCAAGGCGACAAAATTGCTATATGACTCTGGGTGAAAATGTGCCTACTGACAAAAAGACACTCCACCTAGCTTCTTACAAGCTTGACGTCTCCTTTCTTCTAGTGCATATCTATGCCATTTCGTGTCCCAAGGTACTCACAGGCAGAGCAAGCACAGTCTGAAAACCTGACGTGCGTGTTTGCAGCTTTGCAAAACATCTTTTAAAACTTTGAATTTGAGCAGAGACGCAGCATTTCTCTGGGTTTTAATGGAGTTAGGGATTAACCTTTCCCTTTCTCTTCCCCTGTTATTTTTGTTTCCAGTTACAGTGGTGCTGTTTGCAGCACTGAGACGGCAGCGGAAAAAAGAGCCTTTGATTATTTCCAAAGAAGACATCAGAGATAACATTGTCAGTTATAATGATGAAGGTGGTGGAGAGGAAGACACCCAGGCGTTTGATATTGGCACGCTGAGGAATCCCGAAGCCATAGATGATAACAAATTACGCAGAGACATTGTGCCAGAAACACTTTTTATGCCACGGCGGACTGCAACAGCGCGAGATAACACAGATGTCAGAGATTTCATTAACCAAAGGTTAAAGGAAAATGATACAGATCCAACGGCACCCCCATATGACTCGTTAGCAACCTATGCGTACGAAGGTAATGGTTCTGTGGCCGAGTCCCTCAGCTCTTTGGAGTCAGTGACTACGGACGGAGATCAGGACTACGATTACCTTAGTGACTGGGGGCCTCGGTTTAAAAAGCTGGCAGATATGTATGGCGCAATGGACAGTGACAAAGACTCTTAATATGTTGCCTTTTTTTTCTTTTTTGTTTCCCTTCCTCATTTTCAGAAACAGCATTGAGATATGTGAAGTGGCTATTTCTTTCTATTTCTCCACAGCTGTATGAAAGGGTTCTCTGTTCTACCTATTCGAATTGTCTAATGACTGCAGTCTGTGTGAATCAGCCGTCAGAAAACTTTTTCTAGTATCATTTTATGAGCTTCCAAGAGGCAAAATTCTTATTTTTTAGTGCATCCAGTTTACCAAGCCAATCTTACAGGCACCGCAGTGGTGGAAGGGAAAAAAAAGATCAGATGGGGAACAATATTTTTACTTGTTCTGCTTATATTGTAAATTGGAGTATATTACTGTTTAAGCTCACTTGCTCTTTTTACTTGTATTCAGACTATTCAGCTCAGACGACTGCTCTGTCGATTGTGTATTGCACATCCCAATGTATTGAGGTATCCTAGTTTACCCTATGTATTATAGTCAAAAGTAGTGGTGATGGAATGAAGGTTTATTATACAAGTAGAGTAAGCCGAGAAAAAAACATCAAACATGCATTTTACTCATGAGGAGGGTAGAAAGGCTTAATGGTAATTTAAACCTAAGTGTTTTTCTAGAACTCGACATTGCCCTCAGTGCACTGAATCATACTGACACACATATATATATTTCATTGACTGCTATGTATATATTCTTCTGACCTAGCATTGCTGGAGAGACGTGTGCGTGTGTGTGTGGTCAGTACCCCCAATATCTAATTCTTAGATGGTTTCCCGGTTCCAACCCAGACTTGCCTTCTGATATGGGGAAAGTCATCTAAACCAACTCCAGATTAGATCATGACTTGGAGGAAGGAGCAGATCGTAACTGTGCTTTTCTTTTTACTTCTTCGGTCAGCCTCTACATGCACATCAGTTCAGTGACAGCCACTGCACTAGGGAGGTGGCAGTCAGGCTTTTCATATCCATCTACTTCTTCCTGTTCTCATGTGCAGGAGGGGAGTAGTAGCCTCAAGGTGACTGCCACCAGCTAGGGCAAAAGGAGCAACTGCAAAGGAGGAAAGAGTGCTTTTTTTTGTCCTGATCTTCCCTGCCTGGATGCCCAGGGTGGCTTCCCAACTCATTATCTGCCCAGTTTTGCTATCTGTAAAGTGGGGAAATAATGCCTACCTCATCAGCAAGAATTATATAAGTCATTTGGAAAGTGCTTTAGAGATGGAAAATGCTGGCATTTTGCCAGAGGAAGTAATTTCTCATGCTTTTGGGGGGTTGTTTTATTTTTTTTTCCCAGATTCAAGCCCTGAATGCATAAGCAAGCGAGAATCAATTGTCATTCCAGTGGCTTGAAAAGTAGGGTTTATAACTATAACTCATTTTTTTTAAATAAACTACTCAGCCAGCTTTGTTAAAGACTTCACCAAAAGGTAAAATTTTAATCAGTTCTCTCTCTGTGTGTTTAACTGCTTTGCCAAGCTAAGTAATTTTTGTCCAGGGGTGGGGTGGAGAAAGATGCCATGGTCTCAGGCCAAAACAATTTTCTTTGCAGCTTGTGCACCACTCAGTATTTCTGTTGGTTTGTCAAATGCGTGCAGTTGCTGCTCTTCACATTCAGCCGTCTAGGAGAGGCTATGTGGAAGAAACCCTAAGGGGCTGCCATGGGACATATCCAATTCCAGGAGCTAAAAGCAGCCCTCTGTCCCAAAGTAGAGACACAGCCCATGGCACTGTGCCAAGGAAAGAAGGAATTTTTTTTTTTTTAATATGCCTCATACATTACTAATCTCATTTATTTCATTTTGAAGCAGTATTTAATACCAGAATTACAGGTGTGGATCTATTTTCACCCTCCCCCGGATATTAAGTGAATCAGTTTGAAAACTAAACAACAGCTCCAATTTACTCTAAAAATAAAGAGAGAAGGAAAAAAAGTTAATAAACAGAAAATTAAAAGGGATTAAAAATTAATCCCTGGAATTCATTACTCCTAGAGAGTTAAATAAAGAGAGCAGTAAGATTCCAGTGTATTAGACTTTTACAAGCACGACGACATAATTTCAGGTTTTGTGAACTGGCTCCCAGTGAGGAGGATGAGCCAGCCAAGCTGCAGTGCCCGGCTAGGACTGGGAAGGACTCCTTCGCAGTGGGGAGCACTGCACATTTACAGGTTTAGGGCAAGCCAGCTAATGGCTTGCAGATGCCCAGCATGATAGATTAGATGGGTTTACAGAGTGGAGGAGCCCAGAGTTTCAAAGGGTGCTGAGCTGCCGGTCTTCCTAATGGAAGCCTCCCACGGTGCTTCAGTCCAGCAGAGTGAGGTGCCCAACTCCATTGCTTAGAGGGGCTGAGCCTGTCATGCCCGTCACAACAGCAATGGCACAGCCAGGCCCTTAGTATGTCCTCCTGAGGGCCCCTCAGCAATTTAAGATGATAAAAGCCTTTGAAAGTCTAACCCTTCATGGCTTCCTTGAAATCAGAGCATCCAGGAGGCAACATGTCCAAAACCTCGTCAGGAGGGAACATCTGGATTTCAGATACATGGAGGAGCAGCAGAGGCTCAGCACCACCTGCCACAGGTCCTTCACTCTGGGCTGCTCTCCTCATACAGTCAGTGGAGACAGCGTACCCCTCAGGGGGCTCTTCCGAATGTCTCCCGAGCACACGCCCGTGTCTCACCCTTCATTGCACGGGGTTGCCTTCAGCAAATCGCCTCAAGCTCAGAGTCCAGCCAGGTGCCCAACATGAGCTGGTGAACTGTCCCTTCCCCTCCCCAGACCCCGAGGAAAGAGATTTGTGGGCAGAGGGGATGGCAGAGGTGGCTGTGAAACTGCGCACGTACTTGGCCCTGTGAGCCACCCCCAGCTCACAGGGAAGAGGGAGTCACCGTTGCTTGGCTGAAGACAGACCTTGCACCCTGAAAGGGCTGGGCCACCCTGCAGGTCAACTTGCATTAGTTACTCTTTGGGGTAGAACAACAAGACAAGAAGATCACTTATCTCCTTGTAACTACTTTCCTATGCTTGTACAGTGATTTTGTCTGATTTAGTGATGTTAGTAGCAGTCCAAGCGCAAGTTTTGTTGTTTTTTAAAAATTTTTTTTTTTCATTTTAATTGAAAGCTGGTTTTATCTTGTCCATTGAGTGACACAGTAAATAATAGAGAGTGGCTACTTGTGCCTGTTGTGTAAATATATATAAAATTATGTTATGTCACCACAAATATGGTGCCTGAATAGCAAATGGATTCTTCTAAGAAAATTCAAGGCAAACTTGCATCCAAATTATTATTTCTGCTTCTAGGGTTTAAGGTCTATTTTTTTTCCTGCAAATTAGAGAGCTATAGCATCTCTCACACAGCAAGAAGAGTTCAATTCTGTCTTTTCTTCTTGCTTGGCAGTACCACAAAGTGCAATTGATAAAATCAGTACTGCATATTAAATATTGAAAGTGCCATATTGTAGTGAATACAAAACTTTGTAGTAGTATTTCTTTGCACTTTGTTGCATGCCGGCGTGCTAAATGATAGAAATGAGTATTTAACAATGCTTTCATACAATGCTGGAATTGTCATTTATAGATAAATAAGTGTTAGACTATGGGCTAAGGTGGGTTTCAAGGCTGTTTTGAGCCTGCTCTTCTTACAACCACACCTGTTTGGGAAGAAATATTCTTAGGAAGTTTAGCTAAGCCAGGTAGAGAGATGAGCGATGCAGTTGGCTTTTAATTTGGAAAAGCATTTTATCTAATAACAGGGGACCTACCAAAAGATACCAAGGAATTCAGTGGAGTTACCATGAAACTGGGGTGTGTTTACATGGGAGATTTTTCCAGCCTTGCTACTGCAGAACAATAACATCTCTAGACTTGAAATGGAATAAAGTTTCTAGTATAGCTATTTCATCCCATCTCCCAGAACAGCCACTTTATTCCAGAAAAATTATTTTTTTACTCCAGAAGAATGATTATTTCAGGTTAAACCGATTCTATCCCACAGCAGCACCAGTATGGGGAGACACAGCAGCACATGCCTACAATGCAGTTCTGTCAGGACATCTCTCTGTGCAGACAAGTGCTTGGAAGAGAGCTGAGGCAGAAACTTGCAGTGAGCTCTGGACAAGGGAATTTGGGGATTTCCGCAGGGCTCTACTGACAGTACCACAGGACTGGGATGTGTTCCCAAACCTGGTGTAGATGGAGGTGCATCTAACCATGAGAAAAACAAGTTGTCAGTGTTTTTCTGTTATTGCTGGTAAAAAAATTGCTGGGAAAGATTCTGAGTAGAAGAACATGCCACCTGTACCAACACCAGTATTTTCTAAATCTGTCCTAAGAAACAGATATATTTTTTTCTGACTTTTTTTATTTTGTTAGTTGTCAGGTCTTACTTCATTCTATTGACAGGTGTTTCCTAGCTGTTAAATGTGAATGGGAGTGGCAACCTTCAAATGATCCCATTTTGGAAGTAGCAGGCTACATTACAAGGCACAACATTTCCATTTCTCTGTCACAAAACAAACAAAAAAATCCCACAAAAACCAACTAACTGAATGTCTGTAGTACCATAAAGAGCAGAAGAGTCATAAAGAAGTAGAGCAGGGAGAAATGGCTTTGGGAATGTGTGTTTGCACACGTAAAGTATGAATAAAAAGAAGGGAAATAATGAACATTGGAAGCTGGTCACATTTCAAAACCAGACTTATCCATGTTGAGCAAGGTCAACAGTTCACAGTCACTTCTAACACTTCCAGGCTTCCTACAGCAGCCAGAGGGAGATATGCATGGGATAGGAAGAAAGATATCATCTTTTTCAGATCAAGCAAATTAAATTCAGGCCATTTCCATGCAGATCTCTAGGAAAGAAAGTCCCTTTGCCATGATTATTATTAAAATATGTTACATTTCTGCAGCAGATCTGCAGCAGATGGCCTTCGCCAGGGTGAATTACAGACAGTGATTCTGAGCAGGTAACTCTCTGTGAACACCAGCATGTTAGCTCTTCCTGCAAGCATCTGTTTTAAATCTCTCCATGTTTCCTTTGGCTATAAGTAATACTGAAGTGTTTCAGAAGACCACTGTCCCAACTGGGTGCTGCCATCCCCTGCCCATTTGTGTTTCAATTAACACTTCAGTCTGAGCTCCCTGGTCAACGGAGAGCTGACAAATTAACAGTCATTACGCTACTTCCAGTGACTATGAAGTACGTCGTAAGTTGTGAAAGGCAGGCTTTTTTCCACGCCCCCCCCATACCTGTGAAACAGTAGCCTCCTCCAATAAATTTCAAAACCACAACGGTTTTTATTTTCATTTTAGTCTTCAGAAAGACTTGTTTTCTTAGAGATTGTTTCTGTACTTAAATAAGAGGAACAAAAGCATATTTTAAGGTCTACAGCCCCATGCATTGCTCCAGAAGGAGAGCAAAAAGCACAGCAGCCAGCGCATGTTTTAATGCCAGTGTCTCCCCTCAGCAGTTTTATTTAGGCACAGCTGAAACAATCTTAGTCCTGCCCATCATTTTGCAAAATTACACTTTTCAGAGCAGACCTGCCTTTGTCTTACACTAAACACTTTCCCAAACAGTTCAAAAATTCAGCCGTAGGTATCCAAAAGCCACATCTGGTGTTACAGGGAGTACAAGAGTCAGAGAACTGGGAGTTTCAGGAAGAAGAACAGAAAGCGAATTGCATGGCGGGGTTGAGGGAAGGTAATCAGTCATATGCAAGGCAGGCCCATGGCACACACAAGCCACAAAGCTGTCATATTATGCGTAGAGTTACTGTATTTCAGAGGAGTTTTACAGAATCTGCTCTTATATTTTTTCTGCATGTGTCTTTTGCTTTCTTTAAAACAAAAAAAAAAAAAAGAAGAAAAAACCACGAAGCTGCTAACTTCAAATTTCTCCTTCCACAAAGTCGGTTTGACAAATAAGGCATAAGACCAGCATACAGAGAAATCCTTTCCACTCCCATGGGCTTTTTGACCTTTCCTATGAGACTGCACTATTTATGTAAATATACCTGGAGACACTTTCTATAAGCTTTTAGTTTTCTATGATCTATTACTTTAGTGTTTATTAAAGAAACAAATGTATAGAATTATTAAGCATTCAGGTGAACACAACAAAGAAGCAACACTGCAAACACAGAATTGTTTTTGATTTTGACACATTAAAAACTTTTCAGAATCACTGTAGTGTTTTAACTCTGTGATTACTTTCATTGCTTTGAAAAATTGAACCTAAAAGAAAGGCCTTATAATAAATGCTATGTGCATCTTAACTGTGTTACTGAGCAAAATCAATCTGGCAAAATCCTATTGCGATTTGTGATTTTTAAACCCTTAAAATAAATGCTTTTCAGTATTGATTTTTTTTAATTAAAAATACTTCCAAGCATAAATTGAAACTGATGCTGCCACCTGCAAGATTTACTTGCTGGCATGCTCCAGCCACACAGTCTCCCATGATGTCATCCCCTGGTCGTGGCAAGGGAGCCTCAGCATCAGATGGATCTGGTCACTGCTCAGCACAGAGGGACATTTGCGGGCAATAAGATTTTTGTCACCCAAGAGATTTACACCCAGAAGTTTCTCTGTGTTGCAGAGGGACCCATGCTGGAATGATTATCTCTTCTGCAGTGTGGTTGGGCAATTTGTTATGGTCAGATTGCAAGTGCGCACCCTCTCCCTTACATTTCCTGTTCACTGTACTGGCTTCTTTTTTGGGGGTGGGGGCAGGGGGAAATGAAATTTAAGGATTTAATAAGAAACCAATTTGAACAACAATTTCTCACAGACAGAGTGAATTTGCCTTTTTGCAAATTGATTTTTGTAACGAGTTATTTATATGATACTACTTAATAAATTGTTTTTTCTAACTTGTTTTTTTTTTCCGAATGCTCTCAATCTTTGGTTTGTATTTACAATGGTATCATAAAGATGAGCCTTTGAAAAGATTCTGCAGTCACTTTTAAGACACAGGGGTAAATTGACTCAGTCTTTCAAATGCCATTTGTAAGTGTCTGGCTTGCAACATGCTGTAAGAGCAGTAGGATCACTATTCTGTGATCAGTGAGGCCTCCCAAAAGAGTGATATAATTTCAGAAGGCATCATTCAGTGATGCTTACTATGAGGAAGATATCAGTCTATGATCACAAGCCAAATTTTAACTAGCTAAGGTTTCCCAGGTAATGAGCAGGAGCTGTGTTGAAGTAAAGCATGTGAAACACCTTCCTTGAAGCATATAAAGATCATATGATTTATAATAGCACTGTGCAGCTATTTGCCTTTCATTGTGTGAGGTCCCCAAAAGACTTTAATGCGGGGTTCACTTATGGAGAGTCCAAATGTTATTTGCAATGTCTTTTTACATAAGGAGAACAACCTCCAGAGAAAGTTATTCATTTTAACATTTCCCTAATAAAAGATCTGTCTACATCTCCAGAAATTCCACGTTTAAATTTCTTCCTAAATACAAGGACAAAGAAAAGAGTGGGAAAGGTCACACCAAAGCAGTACTTCACAAAAGCATTAAAACAAACCACAAAAAGCAACTAGTTTAACACTGAAACCCGTAAGTGGTTTATGAAAGAACTGAGTAACTTTTGTAACCGATGAGAGCAATCAGCCTAAACATCAGCCTGCAATATTTGGTGGACCTCCAGAAGAAAACTTCTGTATGCATAGCCCAAGAAACCAGCTTTTTTAGACACTCAAGAGTAGATCATAACGCTATAAATACACAGGTCTACATAGTTAAATACTTTTCGTTATCTCATTCTCTGAACACCAAGTCACAGAAACTAAGCACTGCACTGTGCATGGAGGATGTATCTACTTGCTCTCCACACCCTCCAGTAAGGACACACACTTGCAGGTGCAAGCAGAGAGAGGCTGCAGTTACCTCATCTCCTCCCTCAGTTATTTTTTGCATTAGAGCAGCCCTACAAGATTTCACAAAACATCAGCTTGAGCTTTTCATTCTCTAAACGAAGACAGTAGCAGCAGCAGGAATCCTGGTTGTGCACCTAATGAGAGGTGGCCCAGGCTCTGCAACCCTCCACGTGTGCTGAGGCTCTGAGTGCCAGAAGCAGAACAGAAGGACCCTACCACTTTTATTTACATGAGAGGAATCTGCCATATTTCTTATCTTCTTATTTGATTTAACGTATCAAAGAGCATTTCAATCACAAAGAAAAGTCAACTAAAGGCTAGCATTTCAGCCAGAAGACATACTTGATTCTCAGACATTAATTTACCAGGTTTATCTGTGTAAAATAACTCCCCCCCCAACAAGCAGCATAAACCACGAACCATAATCTTTCATTAATACTACCAAAGTCGTCAGAGACAAGTTAGCAAGACAAGCCGTTAAAGCCTACAGACTCTTACTTTTAAAAAGTTTAACCATTCCTTGTTGAATTTCACTGACAGCTCAAACAAGGAAACCAAAGAAAAGAGTAATACAGTTAACTGATACTTTAATACTTGCATAAAAATTGCAGGAATGATCACTTACATGAGCAGCCAAGTGAATTCACTGTTGGTTCTTCCAATTTTAATCTCAGATAATGTTACTTTTGATGCTGTAAATGAAACCCAAGTTTGCTGGATAAAGTAAAGACATTTTTAAAAAAAAAGTACATATTCTCATCCAAATCCTTTGAAGCCTTTCCTCTTTCTTACCAGCACTAGTACATCTTTCCTTGTTTTTAGCACAGCCAGCTATCTAGCAAATACCCACCCTCTACATTTTCTCTTCTCCAAACTGACCACACCAACTAACAGGTTAATAGGTTCTCAGCAGCTGTCTGTCCCCACACCAGATCCCCAAGCATCTCTGTCCCTGCAATCAGAAAAGCTGATTCCACTTTCCTTATTCCCCACAAATTAGAAAGCAAACATGAGCATTGTCAGAAGTCCTCAGTACTCACTATTTCAGAATCACTCTAGTACTCATTACGCATTTTTTAATCTTGGTAAACCACAGAGTGCACAAAACCACGTATATTTTTGTTAGCTGTGGAGACACTCATGGCCTGATAGGACCTTACCATGTATCTTATTTTATTAAAGCAAAAGAGAAAACCTTACTAGGGTCAAGGGAACAGAGTCAGGAAGACTGTATTCAAGGGGACAGACATGCTGACATGAATCTTCCAAAAAGCTTTGGGGTGGTTGATCCTTTATAAACAGGAAAAAAAAAAAGAAAGAACCCTCCAAAAAAACAAACCAAGAATCACCTTTATACAGCTTTCCTTGTACCCCCTGCTGGAACTTTGCCTTTCTTAACTCAAAACTTTGCTGGCTGTCTGCTCATGCATGCATCTTAATTAATAAACAAATTAATAAATCCCCTCCTGATTGCTTTTACATGTTTTTCTAAACATCTGCTTCTACCTACATTGTTAGACAAAGCTGCTCTCTTCTACAACTCAGTTGGGGAACTTATTTCTTTCTCTCTCTCAGGATGCAATTGGGTATTTCACGTCAATTATCTTAATTGGAAGCAAGCGGTAACCCATTTCCCAATTACAGCTCCAGCTTATTAGAATAAACAAACTCTCAAACCTCCTTTAATAAAATAGAACAAACAAACTCTCAAACCTCCTTTAATAAAATAAAACCAAAAACGCCCACAAAGTACAAACCTAAACTTTGGTAACAAGACATTGAAAAGAGGACTGAATAGAAGAGCTCTGGTAAGTGACAGAGTGAGGCAGCCGGCGCAGGGACAGAAAGAGAAAGTGGAGGTCCAACCGGCTCAGTCGCTGATGCAGCATTCCTATACGTCTGCTTACTGTTGGCTCGCACAGGGTACACTCTTCCCGGTTACTCGTTTCTTGTACTTTTCTCCCCCATGTACCAAGGCATCCCTGTCAGAACCAAAACACCGAGCTAGGTGCATCTTTGGTTTGGTACTGCTGGACATTTTGATGGCCCAGCTTTTTTATAGAGTACGCAGCCAGGTTCTCTCTGCCTCCTTTTTCTCACACCGGTCCCAGACTTTATCACTCATGTTCAGATGGACATGAACCTAGTACATATTGCCAAAGACAGACAGCCTAAAGGGATAAAAGGAATCCAGTGACAAGAGGGCCAAGCCACCCATTACTGCTCCAAATTATGGCTAGGTTACCCATGCCTCTTCACATGGCCTTCGTTCTCTTGCTTATCCATTTTTTGTCACGGTGTCAAATGCATCAAATCTAGGGTCTCCCATACCAGACACACTCCTTATTACACATCTGTGAAGACAATAGATTTCAATCTTTTTATTTGGCTTCCCATGGATGCCACCAGCTTTTTGAGAAGCACCCACATTTTATGCTCACGCTGGGTACTAGTCTAAGAAGCTATGTGTAGAAATTATTCCACACTTTCTACTCTCTACTTGCACAGAGGATAAATGGGCAAAATATTTAGCCCACAAGGTTATAATATTCTGCCCACCTACAGCATCTTCCAGGAAGTGATCCAATGATGAGAGTTTCCCCCTTGCCAAATTCACACGTTCAGAAATAGTAACTATGATGCTATTTTGATTTTGTTGTTTTCTGGCATTGTCAACATTTCTCTAAACAATTTTTACAGTTCTTTTTGAGTAACAGAGAAAAGTCGAAACTACACTTCGACATTCACTGTTCTAATATCTTGGTATTTAATCAACCTGTAATACAATATTGATTACAAATGCCCGGGAGACAAGAGATTGGTACTTGTCTTTAGAGCAAATACTTCATATAGCTCTTTACTGCAGAAAGATCCTTTCAAATGTTTTGATACCAAATATCCATCTGGCCCATGGGCTCACTCGCTTGTGCAGTCAGAATTTTATCGTTGATTCTGACAGGAATGAAATGGGACTCCTGAAAGACAATACAGGTTAACTCTTTGATGACCAGCATGAACTGCAGCAGAGAACAAAGGGACTCAGATTACAGATGTTGCTCCTGAGGTCTATGAAATAAAAGAACCACATGCGAACAAAGATCTCTGGCAGGAGGATCATAATATACAAAACATTGTGCTAAGTATTTAATTTTATTGCTCGTTAACAATTACCCTGCAAAACAAAAAAAAAAACCCATCATTGTACGTCAGCTGAGACATCATCAAATCCTGTCAGCTGTCTCTCCTCTCTCTCTCAATTCCTCTCCACTGGAAGGTCATGTCCCTGCTGCAGGCAGTGCTTGCTTTGTGCCAGCTCTGGCCACCCCTTCTGCATACCCAGCCTCTAGACCAACTGGACCAAAGCTGAACTGCAAAATTTTATTTCATTCAGCTCTTGTTCTTGCATCTCCTTTCTTTTATCCTCTGGATAGCCTACATACATTCATAAACATTTACACTACATACTAACTATATACATATAAAGCTGATATGCTGTTATGCTAATGATTACTCAGTCTTATCATCTTACTTCATCTCATCTTTTGAAAACCCGACAGGTACTTAGCCCACGCTCTGGTTTACCCCTACAAGTGTGAGTGGACTACTCACACTTCACTGACACACATAGTTCTGGGCACCCAATAGGTACCTTTTAGTCGTTGGTAAAGTCCAAAAGACCTTTTCCTTATGTGCAGTACTGCCAGCACACGAGTTATTCCTGTCATCACTGGAGCTAGTATTGTGATGAAGTGAGAAAACGCAAACTCCAGAAGATATTTTAGTTACTCAAGGGAAAACGCATTCCACTTAGACTGCCTTCCCACTGCCCAATCTCTTTGGGACAGCAGTGAGTTAGAGGCCACCAGAACTCTTTCTAGGCTCCTTAGCAAATAAGGCACATTTTTATTTGATGTGAGGGGTGTTGAGTACAGGAAAGGGAGACACAAATGTCATTCCTCCAACACTGAAAGGAAGGCCCAGAAAGTAGCTTTAGGAAGCCCTTTTTCTTATGAAAACAGTGGCCACCTACTCCTCCATCCCCTTAGTAGCAGCCATGGAAAAGGGAGATGTGACTGTGTTTGTCTCACCTAAGGACAAAAGGGGTTGACACTGCAGGAAACGTACAGGAGTGCTGAGGGTCTGCTGGAGAAACGTTCCTGACAGAAATATAACTTGGACTGTCATAAAGGGTTAGTGGACATATTTACCTCTCCCATAAACCTGAACCATTAATATCACAGGCGCACAAGAGCTGATCAAGGGGATCTCAGAAATCCAAAGATTATGCCAAAAAAACACGGAGTTGGTTTCTAGAACCTGATGGGCGCTCAGAAACTGACTTTGAATTTTTTTGTATTTTATGATTATTCAGTCTGTCAGTTCACTGAAACTAAAGGCACTAGTCCTGGTGGAGAAAATTAAAAATATGCATAAAACTGGGCAAGATTGGTGCCTTATTTTCTTCAAGTCTAGGACAAGGATTCAAACTCTAATCAATCAGTCTGAACTCTTATTTGAAAAAACACTTGCACACTTGTGAAAACACGCTGATATGCTGCAGGTATGAGAGTTTATATTCGTGACAAAATTATCACAGGTACTGTTAGGCACTGTCCGTTCCAGTCCTCAAAAACCCTGCTGCTTTATTGCATTAGATTTTTCATCCATTTGCTGTAGCAACTTCAAGTCATTTACCATAAAGTCAGAATAAGAATACTTAGACAAAGAAGCTTTGGAGAGAACTCACAAACACATGAATATATTCTAGGCCAGAGTTCATTAACACAATTAATGCCGTATTCACAAACTTGCTCCATTTGAGAGGATGGCTACAGTGATCATTTCTTTGAAATTACCTCCATGCAAACGTACCGGTGTATTCCTCTGCAATAAATGACAAAATGGCAGCCTGTTTAATTTCTTATTACATCCTGGACTAATGCAATACCCTCCTTAGTTGCCAATGGTTCTGCACCTGTAGGAAGATGCTTGTCTAATCAGTTGTTACTTGCCATGTCCTGGTTTTATGAAGTTAGCTTTGTTCTGCTGTGCAGTAATTATATTTAAGTTGCACGGGGATGCACAGTTTAAATGAATAAATGACAGTTAGGCATATATTGGTTGTAAAAGGTCTTGAAGTTAGTTTGTTTAGAATTAAAAAAAAAAAAAAAAAAAAAAAAAAGGAAATTAAGTCCCCAGTCTCCCATTACAGTGTGTGGACAGACCACTGCATCTGTGCAGAGTGGCAGTGCAAGCCAAGGAATAATTTACCAGGCTATTAAAGAGGAAAAAATAATACTGTTACCAAACATTTAGTGTTACTGAAACATTTATAGCCCCATCTTACAAGCTATTCTCTACCCGAACAGCCTAAAACTCACACACGTGTATATGTTTATACAAACGGGTTCTTTCTGTGTTACACATAATTCAGACTCAACAATCACTTTTTTCAAAAAAGTATTTTTGTCAGGGAAAAAGGGTCAACCTTCTTGTATTCACTTCTATATATGCTAGAAGAAATGAGTTTTCCAGGCATAAAGACAGACTTTATGACTCAGGACTTGTTGATAATTCTACTGAGAATTAGTATGAATTTGTATTTTGAGCTTCCCTAGCTCTGGCTGAGTTGAAAGACCTGATTCTTAATTTAAAATATTTATTTTTAAAATCATCTTAGTTACTCTAAAAGAAAAATAGGGAAGCACTATCAGTCTTTTTAACTAGAGTGGTACAAATAGTATCCTTATAATGTGTTGCCTATTGTACTTAAGACTTGAGCTACAATAAGCACAATGCTCCTTCAATTCCCCCGTGATTTTCTTTATTCAAGCCTCTAGAACTAAGAAAGAAAGGGAAAGGAGATAGATACAGCTCTTTGTAGTACTGCTTAGATGTGAAAGTTAATCATAAAGTGCAGTGCTGTTTTTAAATGTTCCAAAATGTAAAATACAGATGCATTCAGACCTGCCTCACAAGTGGACCGTTCTCGTTGAAACTTTGAGAAATTAATTCCTGGCTCTGCTTCTTTTTACTGAGAAAGAAAACATAATGGCCTTCTGGGTCAAGATCTTTAAAGATTTTCGATGAGATTTATGTGGCAGAAAGAGCTCTCAGAGACAAATCGATATAACTAAGTACAGCACTCTCATACAATCACGCTGATCAGGAAAACGGGCTGCATCATCAGAGGGCTGTCATCCTCTCACTTGCATTGTGTGGGATCGCTTAAGGTTTCTCACAACATTGAAACCAAACCCTCCAGTTGACAGCAGCCAGTGACAACAGGGTGTTCAGGGAGAAGGAGCTGTATCTTCTTGAGATTGTGGGTTGCTATACACATTTCTTTTTCTGACAGACTCGCGATTCCCATTCCCTGGCACCGTATTGCCAGCACATTCTCAGATTGCAGCTGTCCCTCTGTTAGATAATCTTTATAAATAAAGATGAAGCCAGAGATTGCAAGGAAAAGTATATTCTTACACTTTTTATACATCCAACCTATTTATTTGGGGATATTTTTTAATCAGTCTATTTGCAAAGAACGGAAAGACAATGCCTCATCTTGAATTGCTAAGCAAGATGTTTCTGAACATCAGTTCTTTACTCTCTCGTCATCAGATGAACTGATTGCATGGTGTGTTTTTGCTTTCCACCGCGTGGCCCCTTGGCATTGCTCTGGTTTTGTTTTGCTGCCGTTAGGCATTTTCAGGTTGGTACTGCTGAAGAACTGGTAAGGGCAGGGCTCTGCTGTTCTCAGCACTGCACAGAGAAAATAGTAGATCCCACTTCAGCAAACCTACCAAAACCAGGTAGCAGATGTCTGAAGGAATTCAGATGTAAACCAGTAAAATCAGGAAATAAAGGATTAGAATGCCTAGTCACTTCTGAAAATCCTGTTAGACATCTACATGCAGGTCAATGTGCTTAAATATAGCTGTAAACCTGGCCTGGCCTTTCTTAAATGGAAAAGCATCCAAAGCAGGACACGCACACTGAATGTCATTCTTGCGTTTTAATTGCAGAACACAGACCCCGCCTGCTTGTTCAAATGCACGCACCAGACTCACTTATGTGCCACAAGTTATGCAGAACCCATGCAAGTCTGGGCAGCTTGCAAATAAGATATGCATCAGTGAGAATTTAAAGCGATGGGAATATAAAGTCCTACTTGAAAAAAATGAAGTCTATAGATTTATTATTTTTTTGCGTAACTACAGCAGCTGGCTTAGCAATACAAGAAGTTTACTGCTGATGGACATTAAAAGCACAAAACAGCGTGATAAAAGAGAGAATATTACACAGTATTTTTGTGGAAATGTCCCCCACAGAATTTTAAGGTCAGTTCTGCTGCTTAACTATTAGTCTTAAACATATGAGAAAAAGATCACATGTAAATTAGTCAAAATGTTTAGCTGTACTGGTGATGATAAAAAAGAGATGGGGAGCATACAAATTAGGGAAAGAGAAGAAAAAAGAAAGAAACTGAAAAGATGAACACAGGGGAAAAGAGAAACCTCAGGGGGAAAATGAACATAGCCTGTAAATATCTTCAGGTAACAATGTAAATGAAGGAAGGAAATTACACCAAGTCTCAGAGGAAAACAGAAAAAGAAGTAATGGCCATAAGCAAAGGAAGGAAAAGTTTAGGCTAAACAGGAGCCAAAATCTAAGAGTAATTAGGCTTGTGAAAGATTCAAAGGTAGCTGAGGTGCAATTAATGGCACATATTTAAGAACACTGGACCAAAAATAAAATGATGAAGAGAGCAGATCTGTAAGATTTAAGTTTTGAGATGCAACAAAGAAGTCTTCCCTGGCACCCTGTCTATGATTTTTCTCCACCACGGTCTGAGCAACTTCAGACTGGCACAGTGATCAAATGCTGTTACTTGCAACAAACCTCTTTGCTCATTACACCTGCTTATTCATATTTTTTTTTCTTTTGTGACATCTGACATCAGTGCTATTCTTTGCTTTTTTTTTTTATCTTATTTGATTTCTCATCAGTCACCGCATCTCCTCAGCTCATCATTTTGTTCCCTTTCCATCCAGCTCCTTCAATCAGTATATAGACACAGATACTTCTTTTGCAGTGAGCACTGATTTGACTGTATGTTCCTTCAGTTGCATTTGCCACAAGCATTTTCAATTCTGTCATGTTCCAAGAGAGCCTGTAGCTGTTCAGGTGTAAGTGACGACTGTTAAAAGCTGTGCAAATGGATGACCCGTGTTCAACACACGGCTGGTTTTCAATAGGTCTTTTCTTTCAAGAGACAACTGTGTTTCCCTAAGTACATTATGATTTTGTACACAGCATAGATGTTGTTTCATCAGCAGTGTCTCCTTGATATTTTGACAAACTGTAAATTCATGCTTTTAAAGTGTCAGTTACTCGCATGCCAAGGTTTTATTTCAAGGTTCAACTTTCAGCTTAAGATAGGTGCTTATTAAAGTCAAGGGAAGGACCGTATCAACTCAGATGATTTTAGGAAGAGACCTTATACTTCTATTCAAGCTTAAGTAACCCAGAACATAAATTTGCCATTTGGATCCTTTACCATGCAGTCAGTACAACAGCTTCCAATTCTGCTATCACAGACGGCATTCTAATTCAATGGTCTGTTTTAAGTCATCACACAACTCTCCATACCTTTGTATGCAAGTGCACAAAGCCCTGTAACACAGGGAAAGCTGGATGGAGTCCCAGCACTGCTATGGATGCAAGGGCAGGTGGGTGTAGCAGTAAGGAGCTCATGCCAGCCCAGGGACACTGACAGGAGGCAAAGGGGAGAGAAAAGAAAGACAAAGTTCATAGTCCCTTAATGTTTTTCTCCTCATTTTGCCATTCTAAAGTTGCCCTTGCTGTGGTTAATTAACAACTATGCGTGCCAGTGCCAGAGGAACAAAGCAGACTGCAGTTTTTACCCCTCTCCTACATTTTCCATAGCAGTAACTGGACCTTGGGATGTAACCTCTGTAAAGGCTCTCTCATCACCTTTCTACTGATTAGTCTCATTTCGTTTTATGAGGTATATTATCTAGGGATTTTATATGGTTTAACACAATAAAAAATAAAGCTTCGTGACATTTAAAAGTACTTTCACTTTGGAGAAACTGTCACTCCTCCTCACATCTGCACGTAAGGGGATGGTTGAAGGAGTCACCTGGGGATAAAGAAGCGTCCTCCTCACAGCTATGGCTATGCAAAGTGTTAAGGAGGCTAAGCCATGCTGGCGCAATTTGAGCACTTCTGTCTGTGGTACAGTTATGTGCCACAAATGCTTAAAGCCTAGATTCAACTCATCTAACTATGGGCATTGGACTAATCAGAAAGGTAAAGGAGCTGTCACCCTTCGGTTCTCAGACAAGAGTGGGTAATGCGTCCTGCTTAAGCCATGAACTACTCTCTGGAGGTGTTGCTTTCTCTCTCCACTTATCACAGCAGGCGCCTAGGGGCCATAGCGATGACTGCAGTGTTTACTATTTGGTAGGATGCACTTCAGCCTTAGGGTTTAGTACAGGAGATGAACTTGCCAGGAGCTCTTGAGTTTGGGGCATTTTCTTTTTCTATAGTGCAACTTGCTGCAAGTTCTAACTTCAGACATTGTCTTTAAAAGCCTGTTGTGCCTGCCTGTGCTTTCCTCCACCGCTCTGTGTGCTCATGTGCATGCAAGCTGAAGGCAAATGTTACTGAAAATTCATCCTGGAGCAGCAGAAGCCAAATCAGCACACTTCCTCCGCTGTGTTGGCTAAGGTACTTAAAAAACCAAAGGCTATTCTGCAGAGCCAGGTACATTCACACGTCACTGGTATTCACCTTCAGCAAAATAACAGCCTTTTCTCCACTATCCCCTCCTTGGAAATGTAAGAGAGATCAATGAGGATTAAACTTCTGACAGTGCCATGCCAGAAGTCAAAAGAGGAGCTTCACATCTCCGTTCACTGGAACCTCTTCTGATGGGGTGTCTCCTCCAGACTTGCCTTCTCTACATATGCCTCCTTGTACGGAAAAATTGCTGAACAAAAGAAACTGAGTTAGGGTGAACATCTTGAGTTGTATTACAAGTTTTAAGACAGAAGGATGTGATCTATTCTAAAAGTCCCTGATGATTTATTTAGTGGGCATATTTTTACATTGTTTCCTTTAACATCAGAGAAAAGGTGCTTTTGGAGAGGCATAGCTTTTATCTCATCTCCTTTAAAGTCACAACACAGATCTCAAAAGAAAGGCTATGCCATGTCAGAATTTGAAACATTCACCTTATGGCTGTCACCCAAAGTAGACGAAATATGTGCCACCAAGTTTTAAATGATTGCTTATGCTGCTAATCATAGTCAGATTCTCAGTTAAATGATGTAAGTTCCCACTGTTTCCCTGAAAATGAAGAAGCTGAATCTTTTTATACCAGAAAAGGATCTGGCCCTTAAGTTTCAGCCTCTTCTGAATCCCAAATAATTTTATCCACTTGAATAATTTATCATCATAACATATTTTTCATTAATTTGACTATGCTATCGTTCCTCTCGGGCTTGGTACTTAACAATGTAGCTCTACTGCGAAAAACAATTCTGTGAAATTAGCACTTTCTTACTCAGCAGATCCCTTTCCTGTGTGAAGTCAGAAACTTACCATAAAAAGTACTAAAATCTTCCCCCCGCCCCCTTCCCTGCTTTCCACCTGGCAGAACCAATACAACTGAGGGGAAGCAAGCAGGACAGGATTTTTGAGTCGTGTATTTATGGGACTGTTAACCGAGCCGCAGGGCCACCCGGGCAGCCTCTGGGTCTCTGGATTGTGACCGCTGTTACACTCCTGCTGCAGACAGCGGAGGGCTGTACGTACAAGCAGAGCTGGCAAAGCTGTTGCCACTGATGACATGCAAGTCAAAACAACACGAGTTCCCAACTCTAGCTGATGTGCTCAACTCAGAGACAGACAGTCACGTGCTTAAAATTAACCTTAGGCATAAGCATTGCAAGATCAGGGCCACTACGAGTCTAGGGACTGAAAACCAAACAAGGCTATTTGTTGATATGCTGCAGAACATCTCAGGTGTGAACCCTTCTGAGACAATCCTCAGGGATTTGCTTAGCTGCAATAGATTGTGGCATCGGATTGGGGGTCCCGAAATCAAAAAAGATTTGGGGACAATTTCTTACATTGTAAGAGAAGCTGATTGTTCTTTCAGAGACAGATAAAGTAACATTGGCACAAGATCTCCCATGGAAGACAATGCAGTTTGAGGCAATACTCCTTGCAATGCATTGAAATTATTTTTTTTTTCTACTTTTCAAGATAAGTCCTTCTAAAACTCACAGTACAAATTCAGAATGTTTCCCCCAAGAAAGTACATGCTATACATAATAAAAATAGGAATTTTCAAAACCACTTTCAATTTCTCTTTGCTACAAGACATAATTTATTACCAGAATGTTCTTCAAGTTTAAACAGTCTCTAACATAAGACTAAATCTGAAGTCACTTTGTCCATCAAAAGGTAAAGGGCAAATGAGTCATAAGGGCAGCTGGGTCATCAGAAGTTGTCCTCTTTGGACTTGATGTAGTAAAAAATATCCTCAGTCTTCCAAAGCATTAAAGTCCCAAAAGGCCACAAATCCTAGCTTTGCAACAGGCCAACCTATTCAACACAAAGGTCAGCATCATTAAGCAGAATAAACAAACCAGTCCTACAGCCAGAAATGGCAGATCTGCCTAGGAGGCGAAGGAGTCATGCAGCTGCCTCTCTGGGCCTCCTTCACTCCCACACTTGCACAGTCCCAAACTTCTTTATACACACACACACGCTCTTGTCTGTTTAACTCCATACACATGTACACATACATATGTCTGTACAATACGTGCACGTGTGAGACCAGGCAAAAATCCCCCCAAAACATGGGAAACCACAAAATAAGCCATAACCAAACAGTATGGAAGCAACAGCTGATCGAGCTGAGCTCTTCTGCATGTGTACTGTCCTCTGGACCTCCATTCTTCCTCCTCACTGCCTTGCAGGAAATACTGTTTTGGTCAGAGATTAACCACAGCTTGTAAAGAGAGAGGTCCTGCTTCTACCTTCAGCTCTCACTCCTGTCTCACCGATTTCTGCCAGTCAAGGCTGGGATAAAACCCATGCTTATTCCTCTGCCTGTCTTCTTACCAGGTGAAAATGCACTGGATGCGTCCCCACCAGCCTGCCTCGGCACCAGAGCCCGATGCTCCCAGCCCAGGGACCGTGCTCCAGCACGCGGCAAGTGCTCTTGCCCCCACCTCCACCTCCCAGTACTGCCACGGGGGTTGGCAGCTGCTAACCCTCCTGCAGGAGCGAGTACACATGGCAGCACAAGACTAAGAAGCGGGGACACTCTTCTCTTTTAGTGGCGTTAATCCATGGCCCCCTCTACCTATCTGTGGCCGCTACTTGAAGGCAAACAGTTCTCAAACAATTTATTTTCAAGGAACCAAGGAAATGGCTTAGCCACTTCAAAATCAAGTACTTTGCACAAATGAGAGCACAGCTGTTTGCGTGCTTATTTTGTTTTGTAACCATGCTGGAAGTATATTATATGTGCTTAGAGACATACTAACCTCTAATGGGTTTGGTGAGGATACAATCAGACTTAAAAAACCAACAGCCCTAATGCCTGGCTGTGAATCCAGGACAGAGACCTGCCTCATCCTGCACGTGCACAACGGAGTCAACACCAGCTCTGCCGCAGCAGGACAACACCGCTTGTTACTACCTGAGTGACACTTGTCACACGCCCCATCACAGTGTGGACCTTGGAGCTACAAGCCCGAGCTGCCGCAGCAGGAGCTCAACAGCAAAGGCAGGCAAACGCGAACATGCTGGCTGCAGAGACACGCTCCTCCCACGCAGCACCAGCCACTTGAACTTTCTTTTGCTGTTTTAAATTACTTTTCTAAGCTTCCAATATGAAAGAGATTACATAAAACCGCATTCTAGACTGCTGTGCATTAAATTTAAAATGCCCACATTAATGCAGAAATAAAACAACTACTTTATCTAAAGCTAAATGCTGGTAGCTATGCAGTATGAAGAGAGGACAAATCTCAGCTGCGACTTGACAGACTCAGGTTTTGTTCTCATTTCTACCCTTGACCTGTTTGGTGACTTTGAGTAAGTCATTGCTTGCTTTCTATTTCTTTCTGGGTCAAGGACTGCCTGTCTTTTTGTGTTCATATAGTGGCTAGCATGAAAAGCGCCAGTGCTACTGAAGATCTCTGGATACCACTATGATGCAAACAGTATTTAAATACCTGTTAAACAAACAACAAACACAGAGGAAACATTTTTTCTTGGTCAAAAAGTATCACGTTGCAAAGAGTGAAAACTTCAGATGTTTCATAAACAAATAAATATATACCTATGTATATGCATTTACCCCAAACACACGTATTCAAATATGTTCCTAATTAAACTCCAGATACTTATTACAGCTCTGCTAGTTTATTTCCCACCTCTGTATCTTAAGATATTAAAGTTTTACCACCTCACTTCTAATAAAAAGTATTGATTTGCTATATCTTAAGATTTATGCTCTGGCTTCACATAAAACTCAATACATTTTTTTAAAACCATTATTATCTCAAGCACATGGCACAGAATTGTATTTACGTTACAATGAAACCCTATATTTTTCAGTATGTATTTGAAAGTGGTTAATATATTTTTCTATCCAAATCAATCTGCTTCTCAGCAGTCAGTGTTGAAATAGTCCTTTTTCTAGTGTTTTAGGTAACAGTTCTGCCTTTTCTTACCTCTCTCTCCTTACTTATGTGTATAAATTTCTATTTATAAGCTGCCAGCTGAAATAGATGCCAAACTTAATCCAATTGCATAAATTCACAACATTAAGGTGCAAAAAGTACATCACTACATGCCTTAAGACTTCACAATTCTCTTAAAATGTCTGACAGAATCCCCCCCAAATTATACTGGAAAGATCAGTATTTTATCTGCACGGGTGCGCAGTGAGGCTTTTGTTCTTGCTGTTGGCACTCGATTGCTGATATAAACGTTGAGGTACGACTTGCAAGGGCAAAGAGTTCAAGGTTATGTATTTCCTTTTCTTGCAATGGGCAAGGAATTGATGCTGTATCTGCTAACCAAAAGTAAGGATCAGGGAACTTTGAAATAGCAGACGGTAGTGCTATGGATCACAACAAAAACCAAATAAACAAACAATGAAAACATTGAAAAATAAATTAAAAAAAAAGATAGCAGTGGGAACAAAAGGAATGTGAAGTCTTGAAAACCAGTTGCTGGGTAAAGCCATTGAGTTCTCTGCAAGTTTTGAGGGCTTATAAGGTTGGCAGTGTCCCACCATCTCAGATGTCTGGCCAAGCCCTGATTCAAAAGAGTAAGCAATAACACATAGATTGCTTTTGATTGCTAGTGTACAGACACCTACTAAGCCAGGATATTGGTGGTAAAATCTGACACATTCTGACAGGTAGAAAACACATTTAAAATATTTGGCTTGGTTTTTGGAAGAAGGAAGGAGATAACAGTATTGAATGACAAATTTTAAACATCAAACATTAAAACAGTTTTGTTTTGTTTTGTTTCTTTTCCTTTGCATAGCATATGTATTTTTTCTTAATGATGACAAAGCTAAAAGATTCTCATGTATTTGACAATGTTTATAATCACAAGAACAGAAGGTAAGAGCAGCAATTTTGGATGACTTGTTCAATGAGGTCATTAAAAATTCTTATCTTAGAAAATTTTAATTGGATTTTTTTTTTTTTAAAAAGGACTTTATAATTGAATATTGAAAAATGTTAGCATTTTCAAGTGCTGCTGGATTGAGAGCTGGCTGCTTTTTGTTTGCCAGTTCAAGAATCCCTCTCTGGAAACAGAGATGCAACATTTGAATTGTAATTCTAGTTGGCAGCAAAAACTGGTCACCACGTCAGAACTGTTCTGACACAGTAAATGGCTGAAGTAATGACAGGAGGAAATCTGCAGGGAAGTAATATTTTTTTTTTCCCCATAAATGTTGGCTCAGCTTGCATCAGTGGGTTCCCATGGATTTCCATGACCACCATCCCCATTTTTAAATAAAGTAACAAGCTGCCTCCAGTGACAAGCACTCACCCATCACTGCTGCATCACTTCTGGACCACCGATGTATGAGCTGCTTCTGCCACCAGTAAAAGTTCATGATTTGTCAGCTCAAGAGTCTGTCCTTTGCTAATGGATTACTTTTGAAATGTCTGCTGTAAGTGGAAGTTTTTATTTATTTATTTACTTTTTCTAAAAATGTGCACAAGCAACACACTGTTTGAGCTCTGGCTTCTTGTAGTAGAGTCCCTAGAGACCTTCTCGATCATTGTTTCCCAAGACTCCGCAGGAAAAAGGGATGAGGATGATGGTGCCCAGCCTGCATGACCAAGTTCTCTTTTTCTCCCTCAAAAACACTCTCAGGCACGGGAAGAGAAATATAGCAGGCTTTCAAAGAAAAGAGGATACTTAATCCACAGACTGGGGCATCCACTGGATGAGGCATCATTGCCCTACCACAGACCTCCTGAGGCCTGGACCAAGTGACAATTTCGTCTTTGTTTTCATGTCTCAGAAAGAGAATAAATAGCCCCTATTCCCTCCACACAAGTGCTGTGAAGAGCAATAGAATCATATGCTTGAGGCATTCAGGTATGATTGTATTGTGAGTCACAGGTATATCATTTATACCCTTATTCACGAAAGATTTTGGAATCCTTTTGAGGAACGCAGTGCGGATTTAGACAAAATATACCTAGTTAGCGAGGTTTTGAGTGTAATTTGGTGCTTCCTTTGTTATCTGTAGCAAGCAGGTGAAGAAAAGGGCCTCTGAGGTAAACCTGCTCCCTGATGGACAGGGAAATCTGAGTAGTCTGAGCACATAACCTATTTCATCTTAGGGCCCCAGAAAGAACCTGTGAAATTTGAGGGTACCTGAAAACACAGGTATGGAAACAAAAAATCCAGTAGAGTTGAAGACAACAATCGCTCTTTTCTTTGTCTTTGAGCAGTCCTTGTCTTTTGACTTTTTAGAAGCAGGGGAGATATTTCCTTCAATTTTTCTTCACAGATTCACCCTACCTGTTCTGGCCAATGCACTCAGCTGCAGCTACAGAGTCAGCCTCTCTGACTGCTGAAAAGCACTGCTTTCGTGACTCCCTGGCAGATCTTCCAGCATGCTGACACCAGCCAATGCACTCCAGTCAGCAATGTTCCTTTCCCTCAGCTCATTACCTTCCAGGTCAAGAATGTGCCTATGAGCAGAGAGCACGGACACAATAGACGAGGATGGTTTTGTCTTCTCTTCTGCAGGCTTCGGAGAGTTGCTTTAGCTGTGAGGTAGGCTGCTATGAAGAGAAGAAAATCAGGAAGAGAAGACAAGACCAGTGCAAAGTCACTGACCCTTATTTTCATCTACAGACAGAGAATTGCTTTAAAAGAGGAATCCAGAGAAACACTAAGGAGACGTGATAGATGGTCTTACCCAGCATTTAATTGCTAGGTAGATATAGTATGTCCATAAACGTGAACAATTTGCTACAAAACACACCATCTGTAACTCAAGCTGGGAACACAAAATCCATCAGAACATGAGGGAAGAAAACATCACGAAATATTTTAAAAAGGCTATTCTCACTAAGGTAAAACTCTCCACCTTGTCTATAATTTGAAGTGACCAGTACACCTTCAGATTTTCCATCCCTTTTAATCAGTGTCTTCATAAAAAAGAAATTATGTCTTCAAAATACAAGGAGTTAACCTAATTTTCAGTGGTAGATGGTCTAATGTGCAGCTCTGCAATAAGAATAAACGGTATTGAGATGTGACCATGAGAGATGAGAGATCTGATTCCATGCTCCACGTGTCATATTGTTACGGCAATTTCTTTTTGTTAGTGTAGTAAGTAAATGCAAGTTCATTATGCAGGCACCAGTTTATTTTGCAGCTGCTTTCCAGGTTATTCACCATATTCGCTTAACTATGAATGAAAGGAGAGCAGAATCCAGAACACCTGTCCCCGGACACCATGGCTTACTGGCCAAGAATAATTACCAGCAACCAATGATGGGACATGTCACATTTCTTTTCTGAGCCTATTCACAGTAAGATGTCAGTCATTCCAAGAGCTAAACATTAGGCTTGCAGGCAACAGAAGACAGCACAGCACTCCTCAACTGCAAGTTTTCACTACGCTTCAAGGAACAAAACAGGAACTGCTACCTGGTTATTATTCCCCATTTAGGCAAAACTATTTCAAATGCTCAATGACAAACATATAACCTGTTGGGGAGAGAGGGGAGAGGCAGGGTGGGCTGTATGGGTCATAGAAATTCCTATCACAACACTATCCCCACCAAAGACAATGCACAATGGTACAATGTAGATGATCAACTCCCTAAGCTCTTACAGAGCTTTACAAACTTCTACCAAACAGAAACTTTTTATAACTGAACTGCTTACTTCATTTAAATACGTAGCCTGTATAATCAGAGTCTTTGAAGTAGGGAGACAGATGATCAGGATTTGCCTTTTGATCTTTCCAAATTGTTTTAGCAAGTAACAACTATGTCTGAAGTCTTTTCTGGAAAATTTTATTAGCAACAATGTTTACAACAGTCTTAGAGACCAAGGTTCTCTTACTATCGCTGTTAAATAATCTTACAGAAACTGAAATCTTACAAAGCAAACTTAGGCTCTGCAAATAACAATGATGAATTTTATGTAAATTTATTTCAAATTCCTAATCAAATGAGCTACAATTCTATTCAACACTCTGTAGATATGCACATTAAAAAAAAAAAAAGAAAAAAAAGAAAAATGTGCTTTCACAGGATCTGCTGGATCCACACAGATCTCAGTCTTGTTCCTCTTTCATCTACTTAAATCAAGTCAACAGATCTTGCACGAGAACCTCTAGATCAGAAGAGATCAGGCTCTGGAGCAATCAAAAAAGGACCCTACTTTATCAATAAGCCAGAGACACCATCACATTTCCAAAAAAGCTGCCAAAGTTGACTAGTTATAGACTACAGCTTTTCCAGTAATTAACATGAGCTCAGTAATCATTTTTCCCAAATTTAAGGCAACTTAAAGAAACAACTTCCGCTCCTTAGTGTGTCCTATAAAGGACTCTCCTTAAATTATCAGAAACAATCACAGCTACCGTTTTTAGACAGTGCATACACAGAAAGACACTACAGTTTTGATGTAGACAAAGGAAACGTGAATTTCTTTACCTTTTCTTTTGTTTTCTGCCCTCAAGACAAGGAAAACAAAATTTCTTCAGGCAATCTTCCTAGCCCATGCTTATACAGTGAAAAAAGGGAAAATAGCCCACTCGTGAAAAAAATGATTAACATCTGCATTTTATTAAGGAAGACCTAAATAAAATTCATTAGCTGTAATAATGGAATGTAGAAATCGTTTTGTTTTCAAGCAATTTCTGGGTCAAATAAAAGAGAACAGTTCTGGGTTCCTCCCCCCAAGCAGCGTATCTGATAAATTAAATCTATTTTTATGCAAATGTTTATGAATAAGCTCACAGTCTTCTTAGAGCTGAAAAATGAAATTATGTATAGGAAGAATGAAAGTAATGTTAAACTATGAGCTAACAATTCCACTGGGGTACTCTGGTGATATCAGATACGATGAGAGAAATTTGCAAAGCAACCATACACCTGAAAATGAAGTCACTGCACGTTCTACTTGTTAAACACATGAATCTGGTCACAGTTAAGAGGGAAAAACAAAGTAACGGTGTACACAATTACCCTTAACCCTCTACCAATGCACCATATCAACTTACTGCTAGAAGCAGATAGACAATTCTACAAAATAATTTGAAATACAAAAGATGTGAGGGTAGCGGAGTTGCTGCTGCTTGCTTTTCAAACCTGCTGCTGTTCAGAGGCATTTCAGCTTTTTTATTTACAGACTGAAGCTATAAGAAGTTACAATCACTTCTCAAAAGTCAAAGAACAGCAGCATCCAGCAGAGAGTATCTCCTTGCCTTTATCTTGCTGATTTTATCCTCTCCTTTATGTTTTAATGGTTTATTATCACTCTCTAAATTACAGAATGTGGGTTGTTTTTTTTTTTTTCCTCTCTCATCCTCTGAAATGGATTTAAAGCATCAATCCATTAAGAAAAGGCAATCATAGAAGCTGGAAGAAGTGAGGTAGTGCTGTGGGTCAACTTTTAAAAAAATCCCACATTTAAGTGCATCTCACATTGCATGTGTAAAAAAAATGTGCTGATGAAAATACACATATTGATTAACTCAGAAGTGAAACTTCGGAAAGACATTTGGGTAGTCTGAACTTTTCAGCTACACTTTTGTGTCTACTTTGGCACCTGTAATAAAGTGCTTTCATGGATGCCCATTGCACACCTACAGAAAGGTGCTTCAGAAAATTGCTGAATTAGCTGCTCAGTGTAGTATGGCCATTGGGCAAAAGTTTTCTTTCAGGAGTCTGTATGAATTCTGTGGGCCAGACTTGTGCATCCATGCTCACGAAGCTGCTTGGTATCTTATCACATACATCTGTGTTACTTACATCAGAAAAGATGCATAAATAACTCACCAAAAAGGCTGTGAAGCAGGAAGAAAATGCACAGTTAAGGAAAATAAGAGTTGTGTCTCTTTCACTTATCAGAAAAGAAAGATAGAGAAATGACTACACAATATGTACTAAGGGACTGTTTTAACTCAGAAATCAGCATAACAAAAGTGAATGGCTTGAAGCAAGTGAATTAAAAGTATGAACAACACACCAACATCTACAACGAAGCTGGCAGTCAGTGGGAAAATCCACCAACAGACACAGTGGATGTTCGGCTTTTGGTGCCATTCAGAGCTTTTATAGGAGAAACATCTGTCTGTCTAATACAAGCCACAGACACCAAAAATCAAGGAAATTAGATGACCTAAAACTGTATGCCACCTTTGAACTACACCTTGGGAGACAAATTCTGCCCTCTTTTGGATACAACCAGTTTTCAATGAACCTCTCTGGAACAGCACCTGTATGGAGTTTCTAATAGACCATTTGACTGTTATGGTCACACTGGTATCTTCTCGACAAAGAAATCCATTAAAGTAGACACCAGTTTGATAGAGCAAGAAGTTGAGAATGAAACTAAACTTGTAAATGTAAATTCAGTACATTCTCTACAAAAAAAGTTGTCATTCTCTTGCTTCATCATTACCTTTTTTTTCTTTTTCTTAGAGTTTTACAATACTGTTTTAAAGACAAAACCCCACAACCTTCCACACACACCTGTGTCACATTCCAAATGTGAAATCCACTGTTGAAAACAAAACTGAATATCTCCTTTGCTTAAATTACTGTACCAGTTTCTGTAAAAGGACCTGAAGTTTATGGCTCTGGTTTAGCAGAGTCAAGAATTACATTTAGCTGCAAAACTTGTTAGGTACATGCTTAAGTGCTCTGCTGAATTAGTTTCTCATAGTACTTTCCTCCTCCACAGCAGAGTTCATGCAATTACTTTGCTGGGCACTGACAAAACAGCATTTGGACATAGGAGACAATTGTTAAACAGCTTTTCCTCCTACAGGCTTTTGATATTAATACTTTATTACTTCATACAAGACAGTAAAAATAATAAAAATAATCCCACAACTTTTCATAAAATTAAAAGGATTTAAAAACAAATCTCATTAAAAAGCCAAACTTAAAACCAAACTAAAGAAATACTATATATACACATATTTTTTTAAGAAGATATTATGATTTTCTATTTGATATCAACAGGCACTCTTCATTCATCATGTGCAAGAAACTAGGCTAGGTCTCCATAGTCCACAGTCAGAGTTATTAAGTAAGTAAATATGCCACTGCTTCTGTGCCCTCCTTTTATTTCCTTGCTTCTTCAGTCTCATCTGTCTCTCTCTCTTGATGCTCTCTTTCCCACCTCATTTCTTTCAACTCTTGTCTGTACTTCCGTTCAATGAACCGTTTCTGATGGGCCATCTGGGGAAAGTTATCTGACACAAGGAGAAATATTTTACATTAATAAACAAACTGGTAACACAGAAAGCCTCAGCTCTTATTTTTTTTTAAACTTTGATGAGATTAAGGGTAGGGGGGAATAATGTTATTACCATTTTTACTCATTTATTTCTAATAATCCATAGTAAACCATGCTGTGTGTCATAAGACTTGAGTTTCTTTATGATTTCCACATCTGTTTCCCCTGATACAAAGCACTGCCAAATCTAATACACTCACAAAAATAAAATACAAAATCCTGGTATAGCAACGTGGCCAGGTATTACCTGGATTTTACATTCTGTTCCCTTAGCAACAGGCGGTCGACAGTGAAAAACGAATGTGAGACTGTCAATGCTGTCAGGGTTTTTTGTCTTGTTCTCACTCAAAAAAGTATGAGCCACTGGTTCCAAGCATTGTATAGATGCTTCCATTATTATTATTATTTTAGACCACACAGAATCCACTAGATTCCCCACATTATGGCAGGGTTCCTAATGGGAAAGTAATAGTGTAGCAAAATAGAATGCAGTAAAATCTGTTCCTGAAGAAGTTAATGCTTGGCTATGTACCAAAATACAGCCTTAGTGTAGTCTAAAAGCACAGATGAGTGAAGACCGGCTAAAACAGACTAGACAAGGCTGAGGTGATGGAGAAATAGCTAGGGGGATGGATGCTTCTGATTTCAGACATTTGTCCATTGGCTGGTACGTATGTACACCAGTTAGAACTGAGGCTGTAAAACCAGCTTGTATAATTGATCAGAATTGCTCTTAATTTAGTGCACAGATGACAGCATATGACGTTTTCTGCATGACCAGGTTTCTGCTGACCTGGTCTGCCTCTCTGTGCTGCAGAGACCTGCACCATCCAGCCGGTCAGAAAACGAAGAGGTGGTAGAGTACATGGCAGCCTGCAGTTGGCGGTAAATCCTGCTGGGATCACACAGAGCTCTGGGATCAGCACTGGCTACCTATCTCTGTCTGAGATGGACACAAAAGGTTACTATACTGACCTATAAAGCCATAAACAAATTTGGGAGATGTCTCAGCAAAGGACTGCTCTCTCTCTACTTGGCTACCAAGAGAGAATTCAGCTGAGGCTCCTCAGGGAGGAGGCCCTTGGCACCAAGCGTTTTCCTCCTCTTTCTGGGTCCAGGCAGAACAGATTTGTTCAGCTAGAGAACACGGTGCAGAAGCCACATAATCTGCAGGAGTTTGTGGTAGAGTAGAATGACTTTCTACTGCTTTGTTTTATTGGCTGGTGAAATTTGTGCCGTTTATTATATACTACAGGAATAAAAAGTTTATTCATCAGTTATTTACAACTCAGGCATACGAAGGTATATTTAAACCAGAAAGCAATCTAAACAAAAGAAAATTGTTTTTAAATTGCTGCTGTTTTTAAAAACACTAGTGCTTTGTTTAATGGAGTTCTGGGATATTTTGTTGCTCATGTGCACCATAAAATGAAAATCGGATTTTCAGCACTGTGCCTGTAATGTGATTCTTTAAGAACTCTGAAGAACTCAGCTTGATAGAAACCTGTTTGTTTATGATCCATTTAAGATGTTGACAAGGCAATTTATGTAATAAGCTCATCATGGCTATTATATATACAAACAGGCACATGAAAACTACTACTACTTGAAGTTAACTACTTACGCATTAAAAAAGGTGCCCGTAGGGGCTGTGGAGCCTCCATCCCTAAAGACAGTCAAAACTTGACAGGCAAGGCATTGAGAAACATGACCTAACTTGAAAGTTGGCTCTGTTTTGAGGGGTGGTTGGAGTAGAGACCTCTAGAGGTCTATGGTATTCAAACAAATACATATGTCAGAAAAGACCTGTGAAGTCCTTGGACTGGTAGGAGATGAAGCTCACAGCTCTCTGAGTGGTGATACTGTCAGAAGACAAAATACTTAAAGGAAACTTCAGTAACATTTTGCAGATATTCAGCGGAGGAGGGAAGTTACATTTTTCTACTTGTCAAATTTACTGGTGGTGAGAAGTATATGCCTAGCAGATGGACATAAAAAAAAACCCCGAACTACAAGGATTCATTGTCTTCTGAGATTTTTAAGCCCTGGGATTTCCAGATGCAGAGATAACAGATTAAAAACCTTTGGCATCTGAGGAACTGCATGTCTTTCCTTTGAATCAAATGCAAAAAATGTACTACCTCATGTTCTTCTGAACAGACAGCTTCTGCTGCACAAAATACTTGTAATCTATTTGCTTACAGTATGCCCACACCTGGCACTTTAACTCAACTGACCGAAGTTCTTTTGCATAGGAACTTGCGTACACTCCCTCCTTTCATATCTGAGACTCCAGTGCAATGAAGGATTGCTCCCATGCTGTCTATCCTGTGCATAATTCTGAGAGATGCATACACAGATCACTGGATCCTCAGCTGATATAAGCCATTCTTAACAGATAAATACTGACTTACGTTGTCTGGGAGTCTGCCTGTTAGATTTTAACCTAGTCTACTGTATAATCTGAGATGAAATTTTATTTTCTAAATTGGCAACTGAAAAGTAGTTTTCCTCCTCACCTAAATTAAAGAATGAGACAACCACACTGTCAGAGACTAAGCAGTCTTATCTCACTGCATATTTAAGCATGGAAAATCTCAATGAGACTTCACTGCACAGGGTTCCCTCTATGTTGCAACATCTGTAGCTGATCAACTCCCTTTAAAAAATACCTGTTGGTATCATTAACTTCACCTGTTACAAAATTGTCTTGGAAGTACTAAAAGGAAAAGCTGCTGTTTAGAAGCTGACCGCATTCAGCATATAGGTTCTGTTCAAATCTCATCCCCCAAAAAGCCTGCACCTCACCTCAGTAAAGACCAAGGATGTAAACTATAAATTATTTTCTTTGTTGCCCAAATAACTTACATTTTTCAAGTGCGTCCATAGCAGCTCCCATTTCCGCTTGCTGAATACTGTGAAAGCCAAACAGAAACATGTTACATGAGATCTAAGTTGTACAGAATAAACTAAAGTTTCTGACAAAGTGGAACACTAGCTGCTCCTTTTGTAATACAACTCTTTGGATAACCAGTAGCTAGTAATTCCCAGAGTGTATGACATATCAACCTTTCCATAAATATGTGAGCAACAGCACTACAGCTCCAGTAGAGTATTTTTAAACTTAGATCAATAACACTAATAGAATATTCTAGTCCATCCTTCACTGAAGCATTTGCTTTTACTTGAGAGAAAAAAAGGAACAAAATCACAGAGGTGTGAATGCTATAAAACCAACGATACTTTTGTAACCACCACCAGATCTGGTAGCAGAAAATAAGATAAGGTCTTTGGAATTCATGGTTGAAGTCTTTGCAACCTTAGAAACCATTCCAAAATGCCTAGAAGTAATAACATAAGAAAAAAAAAAAAAAAAAGAGCACCTTGCACCCTTAACTCGCCAACTTAAGTTGGACAGTAATCCAGTAGCAAAGTCAAAGATATAGTCACAAGGCAGAAACTCAGAATAGCTTGAAGAAGGCTCAATAGCTTTCCTCTTCCAAGGCCAACAACAAATTGGTCTATCTCCATGGCTAGTCATTTTGGACACTGCCACAGTCAAACTTTAACACCACGCGATTAATTTGTCACTATACCTTGGGCCTTTACCACATCCTATTCTTTCCCCTTTGAAGTAAACAGCTACTGTGTATGTCCTGGCATGAGATGGTCCCACTGTCTGCAAAGTCCTGAAATAAGAAAGATATGATTTATTCAAACGGGAAGTATTAAAAACCAGAATCTGTTTGGGGCACATACATCACCAAGCTTTCAGTCTGGTCAACACATAAAGTGGAATTAGTGCAAAGCATGGAGCAAGGGTTGAAAGATGCCTGTATAAATCATATTAAGCCAGAGATTACCAGGATGGTGCACAATAAAAAGGAGAAATTTACATAAAATGCACCTTGTATATATTGGTTATGTTTATTCATCCAGGTTCTCTCAGGAGCACCATATGAAAATTAAAACTTTAACCTATAAGCAAAAATGGAAACTATAACACAAAGTGCTTAAACACTGTGAAAATACTTGAAAAGAAAGTCATATAAATTGTGCATGGCTGTGCAATTGCAAACAATCACACCAATATGATTATGTGTGCACTAAAATTTTAGTCCCCGAGAGTTTCGCAGCTAGCAAGGTTTTAAAAGGACTTTATATTGGACACGGTAGCTCTCTACATGCTGAATTATCACAGTACAAAGAAATTTTCCATCAGCTTTGAAAAGTTACAGTTTATTGCAAACCAAACTATTCATTTGAGTTGAAGTCTAGGAAATGCATCACCAACCATCTAAAGGGGAAAAAAAATAATTCTCTAGACATGCAAAGATTTGCTTCTTCTGATGTTTCTTCCTGCTGTCCCAAATCTCTCCCCACTGTCAGCTCGAGTTCTGTCCACTACCTTGTTTCTTTTTGGAAGAGGCACCAATTTCACATCAATTTTTAAAGTATCTAACTATAATACTCTGTATCTGTGTGCTGTGACAAGAGCAAATAAAACCCACTCCAAATTTAAAAGCAATACTACTGACTGCAGTCAGTAGAAACAGATAACCCCAAGAAAAGGAATTTAACAAGATAATAAAAAGATAACAGCATATTACTAGCTCTAAGCTGTACTATAAAAATCAATTCATCATCACAGCAAAACAAAACAAACATTTGGCACTTGGTACTCAGTGGGTTTTACAAGAATCAGGAATTGTCTCTTTTGTATTCATCTCCCTCATGCAAGACAAAGCTGTGAGCTCTCATACAGAGACAATGAGGAGTCAGATTTGAAAAGTATCAGTTGCAGCATTAAAGCGATCATATTTCTAAAGTGCACTGTTTGTCACTACAACTGAACTGCTACATTTCATTGAAAACTTTACTTCAGTAAAGAGAGTAAAACTTTACTTCAGTGAGAAATGTCCTTAGACTTCCATTCTTGATATGTTTTTGATATAATAATCCCAACAACACAGGCCTTGAACTTTCATAGCTTTTATCTCTTCTTTTGGGGGCTAACATTGCACCCATTCCTACATTAACTGAATGGATACAGAGGCAATATACAATCTTAAGTTTATTATTGCCTCTTTGAAGCAGCTATCATGCTATTTTACAACTGAGAGAAGGGAGATCCATCCCATCCAGCTTCAGGTATCTAACTGAGGTGTACAAGTTAAGAGGTTCATTACCCTGAACCTCTTCTATTACTAAACAGGAGGACACATATTGGCTGAATTGCACAGCGAAAATGTCCAAAACTTGTGTTGCCCTTCAGTGACTGACTTTGTGGATTAGAAACAGAGCCTACAATCAAGATGTGTAACACAAGGCATTTATTATGTTTGCATAAGTATGCAGAGTGTAGAGAAACTTCATACTATGACTGAAAATAGAATGGAGGTATCTTGACTTCATACCCAAACAGCCATTGTTCCATTCATTTCATTTAAAATACTGCCATTCCTTACATTAAAACAAGAACAAATATAGAATGATGCCAATGAAATTCTCCATTTGAACATAAAAATTACATTTTTCCCTTGCAACTGTACAAGGTAAAATGCTTACTCATTCTTCCTTGTAATGACTTAAAACACCTAAAGCTTGGAAAACTTTGCTTCAACATTTTCCATCTTCAGACAAAGAAAGACTGGAGGCCTTGGATAACTACAATAAAACCAAACTGGGAAAAATGTAGGGTGACTGATCACATCTTCCTCCATATATAAGAAAGACAGAAAATTAGCTTGTATCCATAAGATGCCATTTCTTACTTGTAAAGAGGAATGTCTGGTTCCTTTCCTTCTGTCCTGAGAGTCAAGCAGCACTGTTGAAGCTGAGATTTAGGATCATTCCAATCTTGATTTAAAATAAACTCCTGTAAGAAGTTCATAAAGATGCTTTTATGTTTGAGAGATTGTGGTAAGAGTCCCAAATGCAATAACATGTTAAAACATAGTGGCAGGAAAGTAGGAAAGTGATTGATCTTACCTTTAGCCGTGGAAAAAAGCAGACATTCATGAAAGTGTGAACATATTCCAAATCTTTATCAATGTACAGGGCAGCAATAAAGGCTGCGGGGGGAGAAAGGTACTGTCACTCATCCAAGGAGAAAGTTAATGGCTTGTGCTTTTAGAAACAAGTATCTCTGACTACTCTAAAGCCATATGCAATTACATTTCACAGCAGTGATCTGATGAGGGTATTATTATCCTGCATACACAGGAAAAAATAAAGTTGACCAAGAGATTAAGTGACTTACCCAAATCCACTCAGTTATTTAAAGAGCTATAAACAACACTCAGCTCCTAATCTCACATTTTAACCAGGAGACCAAGGATACTTACAAATAAATCACTACCGTGATTACTGTAAAAAAGTTTTAGATATAAATCACTCCTGTTTGTGTGCTATTTCCATTTGCTTAGAGGATCTGGAAAAAGCCCAGGGGTCTGAATGGCTCACAAAATATATCAAAATACATAAGATACAGATTAACTTTCTTTGCAGAATATTTATCACTGCTTCCACTTTCTTTGGAAAGAAGGTATAACAAACTTTCATAAATGGACTAAAAATAATTTAATTTCCATGTAGCTTTCCCTCTTGTGGAATGACTATTTTGAAACTCCTAAAATGCAGTCAAATAAACCACAGAAATATTCACCTGCTGAAGGAACTACTTTATCTTCCTACAGTGACAAGAACATATTAATGAAACATTGAAACTACTGTTAAATAGCTCAACTCTGGTTACAAGCTTTGCCTTTCTAGACATGCTTTTGACCTGGTCATCATGACCCCTCAATTTCTAAGCCTACAACTTTGTATTTGCAATTATGCCTCCTTCATGCTTTCATACAGACTTCAAAAATCTAGGCTAGCATTCAAAACTCTGGCTTTCAGAGGTATAGGCATAATTAATTTGAAAACCTGAACATACATTTTTAATAGTGATGTGGGAGATTTCTAATGGCTTTCTTAAACAAGCCCTTAGGAAAAAGAAGTTGCATAAGTACTAAGCTATTATAACCAAATTAACTCACATTCCAAGAGATCAGCCAAAGTCTTAGTTCGAAGAGCTACAGGTCTTTTTGTCTTGTCATTAGTGATGGCAAATTCTTGCATACCCAGCTCTTCTGCCACCTTGGCCTGTGTCCTGTTGTTCACCAAAGAACTTCTCAACAGCTGCAACAGAAAGAAGTGCCACTCAATGGTAACAATTAGCAATGCCAAACTATAAAAAGTAGGGAGAGCTGGGGAAAAAAAGTTACTTTTATCCTTGTAGCCTCTCACTTCTCTCAGTTTATCAACATTCCGTTTCAGCACACCTCAAACGATTTACACCAACACACACCCTCATTATTTCTGCTGCTGATTTTTCCTTGTTTCAATTCTTCTCACCAAATTTTATTTATTCTATGGACACATTACATCTGTAGATATGTCTTTCATTTAAAATGCTTATTTGTGAGCTTCTTTGCAATCATATACCATCTCTTCATCAGTCCTGTATTTTTTCAGCTAATCTGCATTTTTCTAGTTTAAGTAATACACAGTTATATACATTTTTCCACATAAAGTATAAACATACAATATTCTGGATCTATACAGCAGTCCCCAGTGTCCACCAAATAAGAAAAAAATAGGCAGTAATTAAAACAAATGCAACAATTAAAGCAAGACAGTCTAGTGTTTCAGAACAAGCAGATGAGGAAGCTGCTCCATTCATTTGGCCAGAGAAGAAAATGAATAGCTGGATAGCCTGTATGTACTGTTTGCTCTACTGAAGGCAACATAGCTGAGCTGATGCATCCCTGACAAAGATCCTGCTCTAAGGTTCAGCAGAGTTCCCTGAAGTGCTTAACCCTGGGTTCCAGGCAGATTGCTTAAATAAACACAGAGCTCTGCTAAAGATACAATCACATACAGATTAAAGGAGTCTTTCGGAATTTTAGGGTTTCATACAGTTTTCTGAACCCCCGGTTAAGGTGAGCTTTTTTTCCTGTTTGTTTGCTTTTTTGCTTTAAATGAAACAGTATTAATTTAGGAAGTTAGGGATATTATGGGAGGTGGGGGTGGAAAGAATGTCTCTTTTCCACTGTTGGTATACAATCTAGAGTTGAGAAGCTGCATATACATTTTTTCTCTCTTTGTCTTCCATGTCACATTTGCTCAGCTTATTAGATCCAAGTTATATGCTACTTGGCTCCAGCATGTCAACTAAGCTTATGAAAATCAAGATTTATTTGCTGCACTTGATACTTCATCTCTGACAACAGATAAATAAAGAACAGTATGTTCATAATTTGTTTGGCAATGATGTATGAAGCAGATACTCACAACTTGATCTTCATAAACAAGGCAGACTGCAGATAGGATTATTATCTGCCTCCCTAACCTCTGCTTAAACTCATCTTCTACTTGTTCCTTTCCAAAATTCTTCCTTTTTACATCCTTAAGATAAATAAACAATACTTTCCCCAACAAAATCTTAAGTATGATATGCAACCTGTGTGACAGAAGTGCAGCATCACGTGACAGAAAACTGTTTCTTGTAATGGGAGAAGAAGGATCTCTTGGTGTGTTTGCAGAGTATTTATTTTGATGGGACCCATAATCATGACTAGTAGTATCATAAAACAAAGAGCAATATATACACTACACAGTGAATTAGCGATGGAAAAAAACCCAGTTATCCTTCTAGCACTGTGGTTATCAACTTGCTCTATATCAGAATTTGCCTCCTCTACAAGTGTGATGTAGCAAGAAACTCAATTTCCCTTAATGATACAGGGAAGACACGGCACCTGTGCCTTCCCAGCAACCTTTTTTAGTGCTAGTCTCCACTCTGGCAACACACAGCCCGCATCACTGCAGATGCTGAAATGTGTGAGTGATGGACGCTCAACTGGAGATTAACTCTAATTACAAAGCAATTTTTTTTTTATTCTTCCATCTTCACACAGCATACTACTACCCATGACTGTAGCATTAGCCAGTACTGGAGAAGCTGTATCTTCCAACAGCCAACAAAATTTCATCCTCTTTTTTGGCAGATCACTTGGCTACCTCAAGGTATGTAGACAAGACTATGTTCTCCTTTCTTTTTCTTAAATGTAGTTAATTTACAGACATCTCTTCACATGTAATCACTACACACTGGGAAGCCACTGAATTGCCACTCACGTGGAATCTTCCTATCCTTGACCAGAATTGTCTTCAACACTATAGACATCATCCAGCTGATGTTCCATTATTACTTCAAAGGGAAGTATGTTCCTAGATAACAGGAGAAACAGCTCAGTGTTTGCTGTTTCTCTTCAGATCCCACGTTATCAAGTCTCCTTTCTCATACGTCTCATTTCATTTGTCCTCAAATTTAAAAACAGTCTAAGACAATTTTCTTTTTCACTGTATGTGCATCCTCAGAGTTGAAATTTTATTCTAGGCACTGCCTACTTCTCTGTATCTTAATGTGTTTTCAGCATTCATTCCACTCTAACTTTGTAGTTTCCCCTAGAAACTTGGACTGTGCAACTTGTTCTACTTGCCAACTCACTAATCATTAAATTAAGCAACACAGAGACTTTCTGATTATTGTTCTGAGTATTTACATCCATTAATAGCAATACTTCATATCCTTCCTGCCAAATAGCTGTTGAAAGATTTATCTTACTATAACAACACTGATACCTACATTCTTAAAAGTCACCTACAAAGCAAAAAAAATCCACCAGTCTCAGATTTCTGTGCCTTATGTTTTTGTTTCTCTGAAGAATTAATACGACAAGGCTCTTCCCCTTTTAACTTTTCCTTCAAAAGTTCAGGCTTTATCTACTCTGTCTCCTGAATGGTGCAGAAGAATCCATACAAATGTAATTGAAACTGAAGAACTGGTGAAGAAAATGAAAATTACTTTCAGTCAGAGCATGTACTTTTTTTCTTGTAAACAGCTTTAGCCCAAAAGACCCAAGAAGTATATTCTTGAAAACACACTGCCTGCTAGAGACTTAGCATTGCCATCCCTTTATAGATTTCAGAAAACCGCTCCAAGTAGCTAAGAAACCTACAGTGCTACTTCCTAATTTTAACTAGAAGACTCGACTCATATTCCTGACACATGCATTGCTTTTTTATTCTAGTCAAGACTTGAAAACTAAGAAAAATTTAGTAAGCCTAAGAAAATTTCTTCCTCACAAATAAAACCACAGCTCTCTAGCTGCAGTACTAAATGAATCAATCAGGAAAAAACTACACATACTACTACACTGCGTTTAAAGTACTGTAAATTGCTGAAATACCCCCAAATTGGGTTGTTCAGAGCCCAGATAAGAGAGGCTGAAAGGCTACAGTAATCAACAACAGATGACTATAACAATAGTGAAATTAAATTCAAAAGCTACCACAGGGGTTCCAGACTGAAGACAACAGGAAAATCAGACTAAAATAGATTTTAAAAACATATCAGGAAACATAACCCTGCCTGGTTGCAAGCTCAACAGACTAGAAGTCATGAACAAAAAAAGTCATGTGATGTGCCTATTTAAATAAATGGTTTAAGACACCCATCTTTAAAAAAGAACTATTCTTATCTCCCAGTTTCATCACTGACATCCTTAAAATTATTGATCCATTTCACAGACAGAACAAAAATTATTGCACTGGGCTCATAAATCACCATTTCCTATTCATTGCAGTGCTCATGACTTAAAATTAACAAAGCCTTATTAAGAGCAGTGGTTGCTGAGGCTTCCTTTATTAATCAAATCCAGAATAATTCACTAGCTGCTCCCATAATTTCAGTCTCCATCCCACTCTTGCTCTCCCGGAGAGCATGATTGATGGCAGTCTCACCGTTAAGTGCCCTTCATGATGATCAGGGAAATGTATGAATAAATACTCTGTGGCTACCAACTGCATTATGGAGTCACCCAGGAATTCCATCCTCTGGTTGTGGCCTCTGAAAAATGAGACATCAATGCAGCAAAAATCAATAAGCACTCAGGGAGGAAAAAACAAAAACCAGCATGTACACACAGATTAAAACAAAGAGTGATCTGAAAGTGAGCCTCGCTCATTTCCAAATGCATTTAAGACAATTTTCCAGTGTTAACCAGGCGAGATGAAAACACAGTTCATTACTATTGTAACACCAACTTTCAGGGAGAAAGCGAATCAGCGTAGCTACATATAAACACAATTATTAGATCACAGACTTCAACAGAGGAAAAGGTCTGCCCATTCACAAGAAATAAAAGAATCAGGATTTAAACTCATGTGATATCCTGGAATGGATAACCACTGGTATGGCTCTACCGTTTGCTTTAAAATGAAGCCTGGCAGCTCTACGCACCACAGAATACAAGAGTTGCACTTGGACCAAAGACCATGATTTTACTTCTTTCCTGTGCCCAAATGTACCTCCAAGTAAGTTTTGCTACTGTCTCAGGAATGATATGCAAATATCATTGATGCAGGAATCTCAGAAGAAACACCAGGATGACTCTCTAACATTTTCTATAGTCTTTCCCAAGGTATCCACTACTGTCAGAGACAGGATACTGAGCCAGGTGGGCTTGCGAACATAGCTGCTCTGTTCTTTTCTGGAGCACAGATATAATATCTAGCGTTTGTTTACAAATAAAGCACTCTCTGATACTAACAGAAGGACCAACAGAGCTACATGAGGAGTCTTGCTGTGTACTCACAGAGTCAGATGGTTAAAGCCTACTGTCCTCAGAGTAAATGCACGTGCAAGAAGCCGAACATGAGTAAAGATGACTCCAATTGCCTCCTCAAACTCTGTAAGCTTTTGAAGAACTGGAGAGGTTTCAATGAGTTGCCTGTCAGTATTGGACTCCTGCAGCTGTAAATAAAATGAAGTGCAAACAATGACAAACTGACACTGTTTCAGAACTTCTCAAACAAAAGCAAGCCTTCTGTAAACCAAGGGCAAAGAATACAGTGAACAAGTCGTTCTGTAGACAGCTGAACTGAGAAAATCAGTTTCTTCTGGCTTTTTGTCTTGGATAATTACCACTCAAAAGAAGATGTGAGCTCTGGTGTATGTTTTTTTTTAACAGTTGAGGCATTTATAACACATTGCTTATATGGTCTTGTCTCTACATGCGGATAGCATAGGCTACTTATTTTCACAAAACATGTACAACTGTACGTGTCTGAGTTTTCTAATATTATCACATTGTTTTCAACTGAGCAACAGATTGAAACGTTATTAGAATAGGGCTGGCAGACTGACAGCATGTCAAGATGAGACAAAATCCAAATCTATTTCCCTGCTTTCCTCCAATATCAAAAATCAAGAATAAATACTTAGTATATGAAATTCAAAAGGGCACAATAACCCAAGAAAATTAAAATTATCACTTTGAGTCAGTATCTTTTCTTATCAGTTTCTTGTCTGATGTCCTTGATGTGGTGACACTGTTAAATGGCTTTCTGGAGCTGGGAAATGGCTTAAGCATTTTCTCCAGCCACTCTGGGCATCTCTTTTGCATAGCAATGCCTTAGAGGAGGAATCATCCATATGAGGATGCCTAAAGGAAAAGTAAGAATAGCCACAGTTTTTTTAAAGTGGCATTGAGATATTTTTTGGTTTGTTGCCTGTCCTTTTTCTATTAATTGATTACATTCAATTTGTCTTTTTCCTTAAACACTACTGAGCTTTCAGCTGACATTTTCATAGAACTACACATCCCGGCACCAAAATCCCACACTTGGGTGCTAATGGTCAGTGTGGAGTTAGACTGCATGTGGAGCTGAGACTGCTTTTTGCTTCCTCATGCACAGTCCTTTATCTTTACCTACACAGAATTTCAACTGCTTTTTTACTCTGTAGTTAGTCACTCTTGCATTCTCACAACCAGACTGCAATTCTTCAGCCCGCTGTTGTCCCTGCTACCCTGAGTAATTTGGTATTGTCAACAAACAGCCACCTCACTGCTCATCCTTTTCCCTAAGCTGTCAATGCAAACAGCCTGTACTTCAGCAAAGACCCCTAGGGAAATCTGCCAGTGATCTCCATCCCTTGTAAGATGTGGTCATTTCACTCCTGTTCTCCATTTCTTTATGTTTTAGCCATTCCTTCAAATCTTGTAAGGAGTGACAGTATTCACTGGGGTTGCTTTCCCCCCCCCCCCCCTTCCTTTTTTTTTTTTTCTGAACACATTTTTAAAAGCCTTTTTCCCTTTCCAAAAGCCTCTTAGGAAACTCAGCAGACAGTATCATCTTCATCATCACATGCTTTTTTGTCTCCTCTAAATTCTCCTATTCATCTGGGAGGCAGGACTTGTCTTTACATGTTGCTTTAGAAAGAGACCATGTTTATCCAGGTGACCACTAATTAATTTTTTTATCACTATTTCTACTGACTTGATTACTGCCCAATAACAAGGTTACAACCCTGCAATTCCGTATATCTTACCCAGAGCTTTATTTTATAATTGGCATCTAATTTTTCATACTGTTACGGAGACTTTTAATAATTTTTAAAACGCCATTTTTCAGTCTAGCTGTGCCCAAAGGCCACCTGAGCAGCCTGTGTTTCCCCTACTGGCAAGCAAGAGCTAGGATGGCTTGTGGGACATGGAAGAAAATAAATTTTCATCACACAAGTTAAGGTAGTAGCAAGAAATGATAAGCTGCATACACTGACTGTCTCCAATCTCTAAGCACAGTCCAAGTCTTCTTTGTGAAAGAAGAGATAAAAAGGTTAAAATAAAATAAAGTAAGAGAAAAGAAAGAAATTCATAGTAAGAAGAACTTTCTTGGGAGATTGTGTCAGCATGCAGGATAGCTGGTGGAGAATCTCAAAAGTTTATCTTCCCATTAAGACTGTCTTCTGTTTACACTCACAGATAGTTGGTCATAAAAGCACTTCACGTGCACTGATTTGTTGCTGAAGATTTCATCTATGTACCCATTACAAAATCCATACTAATATGAGAGACGTTTCAGATGGAGGCCTTCAAGTGACCTTCTGCTGGAAGGGTGTGCCCATAAAAACTTTCAAAGGAGTCAAATTGACTGCACAAAACATCAGAGATTTGGTTGGACAAAAGAAACCTCTCAGATGCTCATATGACCCTGAAAACCTTGCTGACTGTATGACAATTTGAATACAGCTATTCCTGCAGCACCCCTGCACACTTGGAAAATGCTACCATGTTTGCTGTGAAGCCAAGGAGCTACAGTGCAGAGAGGCTCTGTGACTTGCTCTAGGTCTCCCCCAGAATTCAATTAGGGGACAAAGACTAAAAAACCATTCTCCCAACTTCCAGCCTTGTAAACTAACAGCTTGTGAACTTGTATCCTCCAATACATGGAGGATAAATTAGCCTTCGGACACCCTCATAATTTCAATGTTTACTTGATATTAAAGCTACTGTAATCACTGAAACAACCATGCTATCATTGCACACATGCAAATAAAAAAATCAGAATCACACTCTTATTCCATTCAACTAATGTGCCTTCCTACCATTAAGGTTTCAGTCTTAATTTCAGGTTAACAAAATAGGTACATAGATTGTTTTTGGACCTTTCCCCCCCCAGCTTCGAGAAGATGAACAAGAAGCCATCAAAATGTTACCTCTCACTAGGTTTATCATATAAGCACAGTTATATATCAAACATGAGACAAGGAAAGGTGAATGATTAATCCTCAGAGAGGCAGGCACTCATTATTTATTAAAAAAAACAAACCCCAAACCCAAACCCAAGCACAAAGGCAAATATATATACTCTTTTGGCTACTTATTAGCACAATTTTTGACATGTCATTACAATGGAAACCTATGGAAAAGCATCCCTGAAGATAAACCAGAGCTATGAAATTTATTACAGAAAGGGATACACTTACTTGGAGTGGGTGTAGTGGATAATTAAGCCATACATCCCGCAGGTCCTGCAAATATTGAGAGATGTCTTTAATGCTCAAGGGAATCATTTAACAAATTCCACAGTACTAAATAAAATGTCATTACTTGAAATACTGAACTATTTCAGATGCTGACTCTGCTTATTGCAAATTCAATAGTGCTGGCAAACTAATTCTTAAAATCGTGTATTTGCTGTTCAAACTGCCTGTAGTTCTCCCAATTAGATTGTGTCAGAGAGGTGGAAAAATCCTTGAACCAAATAAAAAATGGTTAAAGGAAGAAAAAGATTTGTTTAAGCCTCAGGAGTAACTTTATTTGCAAGTACTCCTCAGTAGCAAGTTTGACTTCACCAAAGGCAAGGACTAAAAAAAAAAAACCAATAAACATACTCAGTTTTTTCTACTTCATATAGGCTTCCTTCACAACAGGCACTGAGCAACAAAAACACTGAGTTACAACAGGCTTCAAAATACTTCTATTTCTAATAAGTTTTGTCATTTCACAGACTCAGAGACTTTCAAGAAAGAAAATACCGTATAATTCATCCCCTCACCACGGCCACGTGTATTGTCCCAGCAGTATGTACTGCTTACTCTCCTTAGCCACTATATGGGATAAATTGCAACTAACAGTCATCTAAGATAGAGTATGCAAGAACAGATCAGACTTTAATTATGCAATTGGGTAAACGTTGGATGAAATCCCCTGTATTTTTTTTTCAAAGATACATTTAAAACTTTTAGGGGTGGGTGGATTTAACTATAGTTAATAGTTGCTGTACATGTGCATCATGTAGAGGACATGTAGAAATTGTTGCTCTACATGTGCATCATTTCCCCAAAGCATGCCGCCTGGATCCACAGCACCCACCTCTGTTGTTAGAGCACACTTTGACGGAAGTCTACAGGTTTCCCACGCCACCCACCCTTCCTTACCTAAGCCAACCAACAAACAGCACACCTGAGGGAATGATGTAATTTTTTGCCAGAACCAGTGCAGCTTGCTGTTCTAAACACGCTATGCTACATTCAGTTTCCAGGAACTAAGTACAACTAAGTACATTCCTGTTCATTTGTGATTCTCAAGTAAAACAACAGACAAGAAAGCATGTCTTCAGTTATTTTTAAAATGGAAATCAAATCATATAAATACATAAATACCTTGTCATTGAAGAGTAAACGTCCAAATAATTGTTTTGCTTCTTCTAGGCTCCCCTCTAGATAAACAGCTCCTGCATTAGGGGACCAATACGTCAAAGGTCAATAATGCATTAGTACTTAGAAAATTACTGAGCACAGGAAAGTCAAAGATCTCTGCCTTCGTCATCTCCAATACATTTATTTTTTAAAACCACGTTTTCTGTAAGAAAAAACTATTTTTTTGAGAAATACAAAGCATGTTAAACACCAACATAAATCAATGGTCATAAAATGCACAGAAAAACCTGAAATAGTTAAATAAGTGATAGAAAATGATATATGCAAAGTTTAAGCAAATCAGGCTAGAAGCAATCTATTTCTAAAAGCAGTTTCCAGTAATCAGCTAACTATACCAAATATGTAGATAGTGAAAGCCATGAAATACATTTCAATAGAAAGTAAATAATCACTGTTTATTCTATACTTTCAACAACATTACATTCTGCATATAATGATGTGTCAGGACTATTTCAAACCTCAATGTCTCCCCAGTATCGTAGTAATACATGGTCTGAACTGGAAACATCACCTCTGCACTTCTCAATTTCTGGAGATTATGGTACTACTTTTTTTTTTAACTGCATATACAGCCCTCACTAGCCCTCCACATGCCCCTTAGTAACAAGCTCTGCAAAACTTGTGCAGGCATATTATATTTTTTGTGTGTATCATATACTCTCTGTATCTGCACAGGCACTTTATAAATTCAGTATTAGTATTTTGTTCTTTGATACTCTTTACAGGAGGGGTTCTGAAAACCTCAGACTAGCTCTTGTAAGCACATCTGTATAAAAGCAAAGGGAATACACAGCTATGTGAAGAACACAAAGAAAGGGAGTCGATGTTCCCACGTACAGGGAGAACAAGGTTTGCCTTGCTGTGTCTTTCCCCTCCTCTTTCCTTTTAATTCCTCACTACGTCAACTACCTTCTTTGGACTGTTTGGAGAACGGTTTTGGGGGTTTATAAGACTGTCTTGCCAGAGGCATATTATGAGAGCACAGAATTTCGAACAGGTCCTAGTCAGCCTGCTTATACTTCTGGTTTTTATTTTCATCACAGGGAAGAAGCACCAGACTTTTACAAAGGTTCTCAAGTAGAGCTCCAGACCCCACATATACTTTTATAGTCACTTAGCAAGCTCCCAGATTTTAGCTATGGCCCTGACAAAATCATATTGCTTAATTAACTTTGTGAACAACTTTGTATTGAAGGTTAAACAGCAAGCCAGCTCTCCTAGCAAATCTCAGTGCTTGCCAAATAGTCCTTATCATTACATCCCACAGAAGCTGAAGTATATGAACAAAGCCACAGATACATATCTAGTGTTCCTTTTCTGTTTGTTTTTTATTTTTAAATTAAAGATCAAAGCACTCATGGAAAGCAAAATAGAGTTAAAAAGACAAATCTTATTTCTCGATAAGATGAAATGCAATTTGGCCCAAGGCAGAATGCACTGAACTGTTGACATCTAAGCCAACTACGGTCTATTTTTCAAAGCTGGATAAAATGCTTTTAGGAATTTGTGTAGTTTGTAAAGACCTGGATGAGGGCTAAACCATTCCCATAGCTAATATCATATACAGTACATTTGGATAAATATGAAGCCAGATCAGTAAGATTTAGCTTGCTTTGTGTATTCAAACAAGTAAAGTTTTATAAAAATATGCTATTTAAAATAGAGCTTGTGTGGATCTAACAGATCAGATTTCTGCCTTACTGCTTGCTTATTCAGTAACTGTGGTCAGGCAGTCCTGACTTCTTCTCTAACATAAATTTATTGACTAGCGCAGCCAGTCACTGATCAGCATCTTAGTGCCCAACAGCAAATTTGACACAACTCCCCTTCATCCTCTCAACTAGAAAGTTTTGGTAGCTTTATTACACCAGCCATGGTGTATTGCCGTGCTTTTTATTTGTAAGGAAAATGCAAAGACCAAAAAATATTTACTTGGCAAATGTCACATTTAATTCACAGGAGGTTACCAGGGCACAGAGGAAGCAGGTTGGTGACTTGGCTGGGAGTGCCTGGTGCATTCAGAAAGCAAGCTGCAGAGTTTAAAATTCAGGCCTAAAGCAGGACTCCACACTTTGCAGGTCTGTGCAAGTACTACTGGAAGCAGTGAGCCTGCACTTTTCCTGCCAAGCCATAGTGACTGAACTACTCCCCCTAGACCACTACGGGTGGCAGGCCTCGGTGGCACATGACAGGTGGAGTTCTGCAGTGACAGATGAAAGTGCTTGCACCATAATGGTATGAAATGGGTGCATCTTCACTGTGTAGGATACAGAAGATGAGATTTTCATTGTAATACTGCACACTCATCATGTTATACACACAGCATATGTGCAGAAGATAGGAAGAGATGAAGAAGATTTAAGAAGCTTTACTATTGCCTACAGTTACTAACACTTCTCAACAGACACACATCTCCTCCCTCACAGTCAACATGGCATGTAGACATATTAAAACATAACTGTCTGCACACACACATACATATGCTTTACCTATTAGGGCTTCAAAGCAGTTGGCCATGGCATGGCGAAGATCCGATTCCCTGCAAAGATCTGGACCATGAGCATAAAGCATAAATCGATCTAGTTCCAGCTTCTGCAGATATGTGGAAAGAGTTAAAACCATGGCTTTAGAACAATAGTACCAGTTCTAGTCACTAGAGTTCAATTACACTATTATTATGCAGCAACTGGGTTTGAGAGAACTTTAAAGCTTTTCTCCATAGTTTCAGTTCAGATACAAGCTAAAATTAGAAGACTCCATATTTATCATAGGCAAGTAACTAGAGTGTGATAGAACGGGAAAGCTAGGAATTATCAAACCAAATTGTCAAGGGAAGCCAGATCAACACACATTACTAGTGAGATTTAAGAATCAGTTCAAGAGGAGGGCTGAGGGTGTGACAGAAAAATAGCCTGATACCAGCTGGATGGTGCAACGTGCTATGTTGCTGGTAGTTTGCCCCCATGTGATTTGCCTTCAGAAATGCCAAAGGGAGGGGAGTTAACACTGAGGAAAAAGATTTTGCCTACAAGAAGAAGATAAAGTAGAACAGTGAGGAACAGGAATGCTGGCAGACACAATCCATTGAACACCTGACTTTTTCCTTTAAGAGCGTCAACAAGTGGCAGTAACAAAAGCCTCTGGGCACTGCAGCAGAAGACTGATATTTTAATCCACAGTGCCACCTAGCCTTCTTTTTCCTTTCAAATGTGCATCATTAACATTCATCTGTTGTCTGAACCATAGTTCTGCTTGCCAGTCAGAATCTCAGGTAGTGAGTCAGAGATCTTGTATAACGGATGATAATTCTGCTATAGAAATGCAGGCAGGAGCTACTAGATTCTCTTTAGATATTAATCTTTTTGACACAAAACCATTACTGAGATTTTTAAAGAAGAGATTTGTGCATCTTGAAAAGTTTATATGAGAATATGTTCTTTCTATCTGACTTTAAGTTTCTACTGACTAATTTCTCATTAACTTTCAACTTCATCTTCCTGGAGTATATTTAAGAGGTAAAAGTGGAGACTAAATTGTTTGAGGTGCATGGTTTAGACACCTTTCGATTGGAGAAAAGGAGTCTTCCATTTTCAATGAATGAGTATATTCGCTGCTCCAGAACACAGGGAATTACCACTTACGATGTTCCATCGCACTTTATGAAGTGCGGGGAGCACTCATTAAAATCAACATAAAAGTGGAACATTAATTTTTTTATATCAAATTTAAACTTCTTACAGATCATTGTCATTTGTTCATTTTAACAGGTGTTGTTTGAGTGTTGGTGTGTCTCCCCCACCTCCAATGGCTTATCTCCATTTTCGGAGCTTGCATTCAGCTTTTTTTTGCATGTGTTTTGCTTCTCATTTTTTGATCACAACACATTTCTGATTATTTTTTAAATTTCGGCTACAATGTCCCTTAGAAGCTAAAGAAATTTATTGTTTGATCCTCAATTAAAACAGCATTCCACATGCACAACAGAAGTTCAGAATTATATTGAGTAAGTAAACTGAATACAACATGACACTGCAGGGAATAATTAAATGGGATGAAACCAGTAACATCGTATAAGATATGGAAGAGGAAAAAAGGGTAAATTGGGAAATCAAGAATGTACAGATAACTAATATTTACAGTTGTATCTAATGTAAATAAATAGTTCAAAAAATGGTGCAATAAAAATTTTCAAAAATTGTCCATGCACAATGATAAAGGCTGTGAACAGAGCTTTAAGGATATATGAGCTTTCCTGATGCAGGTTTTAAAATAGTAACATGAATTCAAATTTCAGGCAGTTCAATACCATATTTGTAAACAAAACCCTGATCTGAAACATTTCAATCAATTCATGCTTATCTAAATTATTAAAGAAAGCTTTGGAGGAAAACGATTGTGTTCACTCCCTACCCTATGCCTTTCCTGAGAACTGAGCAAAAAGATGACATGTTAGAAATCACGCAGTTTTTGCCAAAATCTCAAGATTCAATATGCTTGTTTAAATTACTGTGTGAATATGAACAGAGAAGATTAAAAGAGCACTTGAAAACTATCAGCAGTACACAGTGGACATGTGTGAGTGCGTGTGTGCATGCACAGCTTAATACATTGCATCAGCAAGTCTCACTGTTTTTTAAAAAACATGCTAACAAAATCAAGTATGAATAAGGGAATACCAAATTATCTACCAACAGAGACTTAATCAACCTTCCATATCATATTCCTGCCCCCCAGTATCATGTAGAAATGTAAAAAGCTCTGTCATTCACAGAATTAAATTAAATAAAAATCAGAGGCATCTCCATTTTTCCCCATGAGATAATATAAATTTTCACCAGAAGCCTTTCTAACATATTTCTCTTTCACAGTGAATCTGAAAATGACTGCATAGCTTAGGGAGCAGACAAAATGATTTTTTCTCCACTTTCTCTACCACCTGCTGCCGTGTTCTCCCTACATATTCTATCAGGAAGTCCTTTTATAAACAACCAGTTTGTTTCTTTTTCTTCACTAAATTTCTACTATCAGCTTCATTACCTGTGCAATTTAAAGGTAAATATAGACACACCTTCAACATAAGCATCCTAAAAACTTAACCTTCGGCCTGCAAAAATTACTCTTCCTAAAAACATGCTTTGGAGAAAACACTAAGTCCTACTTCATCTTTAAAATCTACTTTCAAACTGAAAAGAGTTCCTGTATTCCAAATCTTGTATGCAAAACATGGTAAAGACACTGATGGCCAAAGCAGGCAGATCCCTCAAGAACCATCCACACAATAATAGCGTCCTACCTATAGGTGTCAAACACAGAGACATATAAAACTGTACCTTAGCCAACATTGCCAGGTGTTGGTTCTGTACGATGGCAGTGCGGTATGTAGCTAATCCTCCTTCCTCCAGCGTGGGAAACAGGTAGTACAAGTGGACACTGGCAAAACAAAAATCAAATCAGACGCTGTCAGCATTTGGTTAAAGATGAACCACATGTGCCTCCAGGGAAGAGTGCCTTTCCCTCAGATCCTAACTGCGACCTTCCCAAGGTCGCAACTCAGCTTGAAGTAAGGTAAAGGAACAAACATTGAAACAATGCTCAGTAATATTTGACTGGATAGCACTGTCAGCAGGGGAGGAAGAGTGCTCTTTCTCTACTGGGCAGTTCATAATCTCCAAATCCCTGCAATGACATGAAGTTCCCTCATCTGAAGGTTTCTGTCAGCAGCAGTGGGTTCAGCAAGGTTGACACCTTGAGGATCCTGAGGAACAAAGCACAAGGGAATCGTCAGCCTTGAGAAACTCAGTGCTGTGCGTATGAAGTGCTTTAAGATGATACTACTGATTCAGGATGGACCATCACCCAAGATATTTGTTGTACAAGTTTCTTACAGTACTTTAAAAGATGCTAATGAAGCCAAAGAACAGAACTCAACAGTCTGTATTTATCAAATGTGTGGTGATTAATACCACAGAAAAAAAAATGAGTAAAAATCACAGGCTTTCAACTGCCTTTAATGATATTTATCACCATGCAAGTAAGATACTTCATAAAACAGAAACAAAACAAAATCTGAGTAACAGATAAACAATTGTGAATATCTTCATATATGACTATCTAACCCATGTCAGAAAGAAGTTAATATAGAGAGGGTTTTCAACATCCCACAAATAAGGCAGTCGATGGCACCAATTATTAAAATATTTTATTAACCCAGTACACAGGGAGAAAAGTGCAGATGGATGTAAGATTATTTAAGGACAAAAATTGCTATAAAACTTAGGGGCAATCTAATCAAGCATCATAATTCACAAAAGCAGAGACCTGAAGTCAAGAGAATTAGAAAAAAAATTCAGACTTAATTGGTGCTTACATGCTCTATTGAACAGAAAAGTAGCTCAGTTTTTTTCTGAATTGAGACAAAAGTTAGCTCAGAAAGTCAACTGATGGTTGATGAACAATGACAATGAAAAATGCAAGACATTTTAATCAACAAGCCTTCCATCTTATCAGCCTGTACTGTTGTATGAGAGAAAAAGGCCATGGGTTTTAAGGGCAGCTGAGACCTTTATAGACTAATAGCTTTTAATACTGAGAGGCTAATGGCTAGTAGAGAATGGAGATATAAGGGCAGTTTTGTTACTCATAACGAATTTGCTTAAAGAGAAGCTTTACAGTAAACAAGACTACTCCCCTATTAAAAACAGAACAAAGCAGCTAAAAAATGATTATAATCTTTATTTTGTGCAAACTGCCTGCCTCTAGTACTTAGGTAACAGAGGTCAATGGAGGTAACTGATAATATCCCTGTATTGTTCACTGATTTCAGAACACTCAAAACAGATGAAAACTGGAGCAATTTCTGGTGAACCATGGTTTTTTATTATTACTTCTAAATAAATTACATTTATGCTCAACTATTTTATTTACACACAGACATTATGCAAGCTACAGCCCTAATAACTGGAAATATAAGAACTGCAACACATTCAATACTACCAATAAATGCTTTTCACTTGCAGCTAGAGAAAAAGAACTCGTGGAGACAAAATGGCATGCTAAGAAAAATCTCTTTCCTTTAAAAAAAGGTATAAAGTTCAACTTGTCTGTAGCTGAATAATCTCTAACCCCAATCAATTTAAAATTACACTCCATGAAACAGAAACTCTACCTTTTAATTTTGTAATCTTCTTTGTTGTATCATCAGCACTGAATGAATTTTCAAGAGAGCTGTGTGCAGATGTGCAGCTCTAAATATCAGGCAGGAATGCAAACATACACAGTCATAAAGTAGACACTGCAAAGCTTACTAAGCCCAACAGGTATGGCAATAACATACAAAGGTGAGGACTGTTGAAGAATTCCCCATTTACCTCGTTAAGAACTCCACCACAGCATCTCCCAGAAATTCTAAACGCTCGTTGTGGTTAATCCTGGAAAAGGCATTTTAAGGTTTACTATCAGCTAAGTAACACATGCTCGTTTTTCACACAATACAATTAAAATAGAACAAATCAGAGTTGATTGCTAATCAGCCATGACAGACATTCTTGCAGCCTCCTCCACCCTCTCTGGCTTACAATCCTTTCCAAAACAGAATAACAACATGGATCTTGAAATTCAGGGCTCACAGTACAACCTTTGAAATTTTCATGTGTTTGGTTCTGAGCTATTGTCAGAGCTTAACAAATGGAGAAAGGAAACAGTACTGTTGATTGGCACTGAGGTCAGGTTTCTTTGTCCATCAGAGGGCACCAGGTGATTGAAACAGCCTGTCTTCAGCCTTGTGCATGCAACTAGGGAAGTGTATGTAATTAACATCAACACCTGCAGAGTGTGATGACTCTGCAACAGATTCGTTGGTATGGCAGAGCTATAAGGCAGTAAGTACTCTCATTTTTCATAGCACCTTTAAAAGCCCTGTTTTCTGTAACTTCATTTGAGCTCGAAAGAAAAAATGGCTGCACCAGATGCATTCAAAGATGCCAATTAAGCTAGTAGAATCTTATATTTCCTGTGTTTTCCCTTTCTTCTGTCACTGCTCCTGATTTTCCTTTGTTTGGCATAAAGTTTCTTTTCCTCCAAGCTCTCTGCCTGCTTATATAACAAAGGAATAACAGGGCACAGCAGCTGAAAAAGAAAGTGAGTTTGTCTTCAAATATACACAAATTTCTGCTCTACACATTAAAGCACATAAGTTGCACCATTTTGACTTCACACCTGATTGTAAGAGAATCAAGGCCATTGCCACAGGATTTTTTTTTTTAATCTCAAGTGTTTGACAGCTTTTATTGTAATTTGCACTACCCCAACAATTATATAGTTAGTCTAACTCTGAAATAGCAAGCTTTTGTTATAGGCTGAAAGAATTCAAGTACCTCTGCTGTGTAAAACAATAAAGTGTGAGCAACACTACAACTCCTCTATGTAGCAACACAGCAGAAAACACAGATCTCTCAGAAGTGAGATTTTATGTTTGTATGTTATTTTGTGAGAATTAATGCAATTTAGCCTTATCTCACATTATCTGAAGAGGGATGAAATAAACTTGAGGCTGACTCTCAAAGAAAAGGGCATAGTCTAGCTGAAACAGCATTTGGGGAACACTGCAATAATAATTTATTCAGAATTCAACTTCTCCCATTCCAGAGCTTCCTCCAAAATGATGATTCTTAAAAAGCCCAGCTGTAGCACTAGTTAACAAAAACACACTCTGCCCTCTAGTTCATGCATTTAGGAGATTTCACATGAAACTTTCTTGCATTAGCCCTATGAGCTTTGTTTATTCACTTTGGCTAAATATGGTGCCTGTGGCTATAAACCACATCTTAAACCTTATTTATTTGCACAGAATTCTTAGTGGTCATTTAAGGATTATTACACTACAACATTAATGTTTTTTGCACATGTGTTTAAATTGGACTGGTAAATCAGTGAAGCCCACGTTCATAATCACACTCATATTAACAAGGTGCCATGCCAGGAAGTACTGAGAGGAAACGTGATGGAGAATTCAATTTATAGCAACGATAACAATAACAACAAATCTTATTTTTCAGTCTGCAGAAAGCAAAAAGGTAGCCTTTTAGTACTCCTCATTTCAAGAATAAACAAAAACAATAGAATTATCTGTTAAAATGTTCCTCAGCAGTTTTCTGCAGGCATGACCAAACATCTACAATGTCACTGCTAACGGAGGTTCAGCACATCTTCATGATATAAAAGTCAATTCAAAATGACTTTTCATTTCAACTATTTGCCAAAGCTATTGCTGATAGTAAGTTGCTTGTTTTTATCAAACATATCCCTCTGCAACAGATTCCCTACTTGCAATTATTTTCATTACCTGGAAGGAGCTGGATCGTCCTGTCCCAAACGGGACATAATATTTATCAGGGTGTTTATCCCTAGAAATATAAACAATGCACTATTAAGTAAACAAGCACTAATTGAATTTGAATAGGCTTAGAAAATAATTACTCAGAATGTTACTTTGTAATTGTTATACACAAGATCATCCTGTTATTTACAGGGTTTACTCACAGCAAGTATAATCCTTACAGATGTTCTCTGCCTATCTGACTGCAGTCCCATTACAATACTATTGTATTTTTGCACTCAGAGAGCCAGATAAAAATACCACCTTTGCATGAAAAAGACATCCCAAACATTACATAAACAAAACCCAATTTACTTTATTACAGCTGAATTTATTTTTAAGGAGTAAGGAATATTCTGCAGCAGACAGACCACATATTTTCACATTAATAAGACATTTCTACAAAATATCCTCCACTTTGCTCACCACATTGAGCAGCAAATCAAGAAAACAATACTTGCCAAAAATTAAAAAAAACCAACAACATTCTCCCATTTATTATACTTGCTTTTTCTCAGCTCTTTACTTGTCGACTAATTTGCAAAATCCAGTCTTTTAGAAAGATCTCACTGGTGTCTCTGTATAACCACTGAAATCCTCCACTGAAGGGGTCTCTCAGAAGAACAATGGCCAATAAAATAATAATGGACAACAGGTTTTCTTACTGATTGTGAGGCGAGAGAAAAATGGTAGTAGTATAACAGCATACCTTTTTTTCTCATATGCATATGGTGAACTTTTCTATCTCCATACTTTGGCTGTCGAATCCCACAGTTGGATAAGGAATTTCTAGCATGATCCGGATTCATTCCAAAGTTTAAGTGATGGCTTGGATGAGTCATGGCAAGCTATAATGTAGCACATATAGGGAAAAAAAGTCTTATATGTATTTTTGCAAACGTAAGAAAAAAATATCTTAGACTGGTAGCTAATAATTGTTATTTTTTAGTTTGAAGAAAGGTTACAAAGTGATGTCATCAATTACTAGCTTGGTTTCAACAATTTAAATGTAGGATATACTATTTCAGATGTCAGAAAGAAGCAACATTTATGCCCAAACATCAGTTTAACTAATTATCTTTCAACATTTCTTTTCTTTAAAGAAAAATTGGTTTAGAAGAGAAAAACATGAACTGTCAATTTGCTGACCTGATTTCAATACGTTTATTTCTTTAAACATATATTCACTCTAACAATGCAGCAAAAATATTCATATTAAAAATATGAACAACTAAGCTTCTCAACCATTCACATATTTGATTTAGGTTATTTAAGTATCTATAGAACTTTCCTACTTCAAAAAAACAAACAACAAGTATATTATCTCTGGCATGGTTATTCACAGAAGAATTTCTCTCATGACTATACAGGGCCAATCTTCAATTGGAAGTGAACAGCAATGGCAGGATTGGTCTTCTGTTTTATATTTGTAGCATCTAGCTTTATCAAAAGCTTACTCTGCTGCCGACACCATCACTGCAAAAAATGGCAGCAGTAGATAGAACTACAGCCAGCTTTTACGACTCCAGCCTGCGAACTCGCGCACCTTCTCTTTCTTTACACATACACACCTAAAAATATTATGCATGTATAAATGTTTTATATACAACGTGTGTGTACACATACAAGAGATACATTGGCAAATTCAAGCTGCAGAAAGTTATTTCTGAAACACTTGCAGGACTGGTGCTGCAGGCTGTGAGCAAAGACATTCCAGTAGTTCATTCAAACGTTGTCTGTGGCTTTCCAAACAGAAGACATAGGGAAGTTTATTTTAATTATTTTAGAGGGTAAAATTATATTTAATCAATAATAACTTTCTCCAAGTCCTTTTTAATTCCTCACTAATATTAATAAGTTTGTCATAATTGCACATTCTCAACTTCTGCTCCATCTGAACTGGATGACACATTACAACTTCTCTGAATAGTTGAATTAGCCTAATCTTTCTTGACTAGTCTATACTTTAAAAAGAATACTTTAAAAAGAATCATGATGAAACAGGTTAAAATCAATACAAAATTATACATCTAATGTTGCATATGCTTAAGTAGGTGACTGGTGCTATATAATTTTTAAAAAAGCTCTTTTCTGGAAAGAGTTTGTAGGTTTTAAATAAATTTGCATAGGGATCAAGCATTGAAAAGTACTTTTGTTATAACTAAGCATTAATTTGACTAATGCTGACACACTTGATTTTATGCTTTCTCCCCTTTTTGATTGCAATTTGCTTTTTGGTTAGTGTATTTGGGCTCAACATTTTGAAGATTTCCATCACTGCGTTTTTACCTTTCATATTAAAACTAAGGCAGCCTGTGAACAACGCAATTCTACAAGATGCTCAATGTTTAACGTAACTTTCAGTAGGAGAAGCCCTGGAAACCAACTTCTAGAAAACAGAGAAGCTATGAGAAAAGATTTCTCCGTAAGCCTCTGCTTAAAGTAGTTTGGAAGTAAGCTCTCCATACACATACAGAAATTGCATGTTTTGAACTGAGCGAAAATTCACCTTTCTTAGCCCCAGTCAGTGGAGAGAGAAGAGGCTTATTTCAGAGGGAAATCCTGAACAGAAGTCTCCATTTCCCTTCACTAACTTCAGAAAAAATGTAAGGGGAAAGGGGCCACCATGCCAAGAGTCAGCCTTCTGGAGCTGATCACTTCCAAACATGCACTTACGTAAATGACTGGTCACGTGACATGGATGCATTTAAAACAAATAAGATATTCTCCTCTCCAGTTCCTGCTCTTGTTTGTAAATACAAAAATTTCATCATGCATTTGTAGAAATCAAGAGCTGAACAGGTTTGCAAATTCCTTTTCACTAGCTATAAATGTAAAATAAAAAGGTAACTCTTAAGGTAATTCTTTTTTGGAATAACAGACTACAAAAGGTAGAAGCAAGACATGCATGCTTCATCTGCAGAATAATATCGTATCCTTCACAAATATGTAAAAAAAGAACTTACACAGAAATTATGAGTAATGTACCTGACAGTCTTTTTGGTAAGCATACTTTTATCCTTCTGTACATTACAAGCAAATCCAGACCTACCACTGGAGCAAAGGTAGGTGTATGCCTGCATGCACATTAGATGTCTCTATTTAGAAGTGTCTTGGGATAACTGAAACTTTTGAAAGATCTGCAATGTGAATAATCAAGTGTGTCCAAGCTGTGGCAATGCAGTGCACTTCTCGAGTTTGTACATCAGGCAGGATTATGGATAAACTCAATAATATTAGGAAGACAAACCAGCATGTAGTTTATTTTTTTCATATCTTACCTGCAGCAAGCACCTATCTCGAAAAGTGTAGCCTATCAACTTGTCCAAATGCATCAGACACTGATGGTAGCGGACATGGTGGGTGAGGACAGGAAGCATCATTGCATGCTAAAAAACAATTGCAATAAGGAAAAGCATTGAACTTCAATATACAGAGTACTCAGCTGACTAAGCTATAAATACCAACACTTTTCATTTGTCACAACACTGAGTTTTACTGTTTTGGTTTAAATGAGAAAAAAAAAATTGTGGTTTCCCCACCTTCTTCATCAGAGCACTTAATCACAGAATCACAGAATGTTAGGGATCAGAAGGGACCTCGAAAGATCATCTAGTCCAATCCCTCTGCCAGAGCAGGATTACCTAGACCATATCACACAGGAACGCGTCCAGGCAGGTTTTGAATGTCTCCAGAGAAGGAGACTCCACAACCTCTCTGGGCAGCCTGTTCCAGTGTTTGGTTACCCTCACCGTAAAGAAGTTTTTCCTCATATTTATGTGGAATCTCCTGTGCTCCAGCTTGCACCCATTGCCCCTTGCCCTGTCAAGGGATGTCACTGAGAAGAGCCTGGCTCCATCCTCATGACACTTGCCCTTTACATATTTATAAACATTAATGAGGTCACCCCTCAGTCTCCTCTTCTCCAAGCTAAAGAGACCCAGCTCCCTCAGCCTCTCCTCATAAGGGAGATGTTCCACCCCCTTACTCATCTTCGTGGCTCTGCACTGGACTCTCTCTAGCAGTTCCCTGTCCTTCTTGAAGTGAGGGATTTAATCTAATTAAATCAGATTTGTCCATCTGCATAATCACAGTGGGGACACAGCCCCGCCCAGACTCAATAAATAAAAACATCAGTCTTCTACTTAAATATTTTGAATGAGGTAAACACATGTCTGGTCACCAGTAACATCAAATTTCAATAAGCTGTGACTGAATAGATGCTATATGTTTGTACCTCCTCATTCAACACCCTACAGTTTTAGTTTAGTACCAAAGATTAAGAAAGACCATTCCCCCTCTGCCTCATAACATTAGGGAAGAAGTACTTTATACCACTTTAACCAGCTTTCACCAAACAACAGTGGCTACTTGATTTTCAAGCACGGTTATTAGTGCCTTGCTTCATTTCCTTCTGGGGAAGAATTAAGGGCTTTTTGAAATGCTGTAGTCTGGCATTTCTGGCTTACCATGCTAAAAAATATCAGAAAGGTTGCTGTTTGATCATCTAGGAAACAGATGATGTTTTTCTGTTAGGGAAAATTTCAATAAAAAATTAACTAACTATGTTGCGACAATGAAAGTCTCCCTCTTTCAGTGTTGTAAAGCAGGAATTCTACGCTAATGTCGACTTTGGATGGATCTGGGTTGAAATAAGCAAGTAGTACAGCAAGTATGATATTAAAACATCAAAAATCTTGCCTAAAAGTGAAAAGTAAGAGCTACAGGAGAAATGTATTTAAAGAATTTTATGCATGTGACTATTTTTGTGACACCGATCTCAAATTTCAGTTGTTCTAATCATTCCTATTAGTGACACAACATGAATATATTCAAAAGAATTACAAGTTTTAAGGGAATCAAAATCTGAGGGCTATCACTATTAATTTCAGAAAAAGGAATGTGTACAGTTACGGAAGATGAGTGTATAGTGTGGAAAGATGCAAGAAAAACAAGCATACAAAGCAGATGATGTATAATTTACAAAATAAATGATGTTATGTATTTCTGCACGTCATTAAAGAAAGAACAGGAGAAAATACGAACTGGTGAATGATACAAGACTGAGAAGAATAACCAATGGCAATACTTTCTGTTTAAGTATAAGACTGCGAAATTCTTGAGAACCAAACACATAGCTGGAAGGTAATCATAGAATCATTTAGGTTGGAAAAGACCCTTAAGGTCATTGAGTCCCAACCGTTAACCCAGCACTGCCAAGTCCACCACTAAACCATGTCCCTAAGCACCACATCTACACGTCTTTTAAATACCTCCAGGGATGGTGACTCAACCACTTCCCTGGCCAGCCTGTTCCAATGTTTGACACCCCTTTCGGTGAAGAAATTTTTCCTCATGTCCAATCTAAACCCCCCTGGCGCAACTTGAGGCCATTCCCTCTTGTCCTATCGCTTGTTACTTGGGAGAAGAGACTGACACCCACCTCGCTACAACCTCCTTTCAGGTCTTCTACGAAGAGAGCGATAAGGTCTCCCCTCAGCCTCCTTTTCTCCAGACTAAACAACCCCAGTTCCCTCAGCCGCTCCTCATAAGACTTGTGCTCTAGACCCTTCACCAGCTTTGTTGCCCTTCTTTAGACTCACTCCAGCACCTTGATGTCTTTCTGGTAGTAAGCAGCCCAAAACTGAACACAGTATTCGAGGTGCGGCCTCACCAGTGCCGAGTACAGAGGGACGATCACTTCCCTAGTCCTGCTGGCCACACTATTGCTGATACAAGCCAGGGTGCTGTCGGCCTTTTTGGCCGCCTGGGCACGCTGCTGGCTCATACTCTGCCGGTTGCCAACCAGCACCCCCAGGTCCTTTTCTGCCAGGTGGAAATAACTAGTTAACAGCAAGAAAAAGACTCTCTGGATCTCTGAATGGCAAAAAAATGCAAAACCACTCCAAGCAAACTGAATAAGTGGAAGTGAAATTTTATTTTGTTACCATGTCACTCATTTAGGGTTTTCTTAGGGTAATTTACAAACTAGGGTAACACCCTTCTTATCTCCATATAAACCGTACAGGTGTGCTTCCTATGTCTTCCTTCAAAGAAGGAATTCATTACAAAAAAAACAAACAAAACTTCAAAACTTGTTTCATTGGACAACTCTGTATGTTCTTCTGTGCACTAGGCAGAAAGAGTCCCTCAAGTAAGGTTTAATATTCTTTATACCAATACATATGGCCTTAAGTTTGAGGACTGAAATATAAAGATTCAGACTTCTATCAGCTGTGGTGCAGTAAATGAAGAACTGATATCTCCCTGGGAGCACATAGGCGGCCTTTAATTTGACTCTTGCAGTCATATTGACAAAGTGCTGCTTTCATGGCACAAAATACTTGATTGATTCAATTAATGTGTGTTATGTTGGATTATAGCTATTTGATGTTTCTGATGTTTTATGCATTTATCTCTTTATAAGAAAATAAAATATATGCTTTAAAAATTGTATTAGGCTGAAGAATGGCTAGTGATTAAAAAAAAGTCTCCTAAAACCATATGGCCACAGGAGTTATCCTGTAACTTTGGCACATGCATCTGTTTATAAACATCCAAGTAACTTCTTTTTTTTGTTTTTAAATATATATGATTTTTAACCATCCTGCATGTTCTTTTCTTCCTGCAGCTGGCATGGCAAGGCAGGGACTCTCAGGTGCCCCCAGCTAGTGTCACCATCCCCCAGGCTGTCAGACTCTCCTGACCTGAAGCTACTAAGAACCAGGGGAGCTGAAATATTTCTAAATGCATCATTTCTCTCCTCACCCTGAACAGCTAACACAGCTGTTGACAGCACACCAGCAACAATACAGGCAAGGACGGGGGGCGGGTGTGAGGGGGTGGTATCTTCTCAGCATCCTGCCAGACTGCATAGTTAAGTGCTGCCCAGCTTAGTGGTGAAGTAGTGCACTTCATCTACCGGATAACTTCCAGTGAGCCAGGCAGAACATGGCCATTTTACATTTTTGGAACGTTTTACTCACCCTTTTCCCTCCCTCTCCAAGCAGTTCATTTCTGAGACTGCAAAGACCAATGTCATTACTGCTACGTGGAACTTAGAGCAACTATAACCTATCAGAGTGACTTAAAAGAGTTTCAATCTTCTAAATGGCAATGCTTCTAAAAGCATTAATTTTAAATCACTGCACTTTAGCTCTGCCCACAGAGTTGATTTATGCGTATTTAGTTTTAGTCGTCTTTAATCTGGGAAAAAGCATGTAGCAACAGCAGCAATCTTTCATTTTATAGACATACAGTTTGCCTGCTCTTGGCCTCTCAAAGAAGTCAAATCAAAGAACCTTCAAACCAGAACTGGCTGATTTACATATTATGGCTGCAGATGGGCACAAAAACGTGAAACAGCTTTACTTTCATCTTTCTTTAGTGTTTTGCTGTCCTTCAACAACAAAACGAAACAGGAGTATTGAGGAAGGCATTAAGAGATGAATCACAGAAGATATTATGAATAACACAGAACTGCTTCAAAGCTCCTAAATTAGAAATTTACACTATTTACTTAGCCTGTAAAAACAGATACAGTTCACAACAAAAAAATTAGAAAACAGATGTAATTTGCCTCAGCTATGTGAGAAGATACTGTTCCACTATTCTCTTTCTTTGACTTCAGAAGCAATAGTAGAATCAAAAGAAATGTTTCAAACAGAAGAAAAGCAATTTTAATTATTAGCATTTCTCTCCCATTAGAATTTCCCCTTTGGCCTTACCAGACTTCTAAGATAACAATGGGATTTCTACAATGGGATTTCTTTGCCTAGCAACCCCCAAAGTTTCTACTTCATACCGTTAAGTTAATATTAAATTGTAAGCATTTAATTTTTAAATAATATCTCCAAAACAGCAGCTAAAGAAAATGATGTAAGTATACCTCTAGTATTTTGGCTAACTACTTGAATTTTAGTAATACAATATTATATAAAAATTGCACTTATTTTTATCATATCACAAAGTTGATGGCTGTCCACTGCTTCAGAATAGGACCTGGCACAGATCTGTACCTTGGAGATGTTGTGTGTATGAAACAAGAGTATCTGAAAGATATCTTTCTACTTGGGGTCACCTGTTTTAATCCAAAAGTTAAGTTGTAGTGGGGTTTTTTTCTTTTCTATCAAGTAAAAAGATATTTCTTCATGCTTCACTGTAAAATAGCTTTTTAAAAAAATATCTAAATAGAAAAATATATTAAAATAAAAATATCTAAAACCCAATTGATGGATGAAGAAGTCCCTGGAGTACCACGCTAGACTCAACATTTGGCCAACCTCCAGCCTCAAGCTGGCCATTCCTACCCCCTCTCCCTTGTGTTAATTAATCAGTGTAAAGAAAACTAACACTTTAAAATAATTTCTTTTGTGTGTGGAAGGGGTAGACAGGACACTAGAATAGTTTGCTAAATCAACAGATCTTATTGAGGCAAAGGTATTCATTTCCATTTGGTTCTTCAGCCTGGAATCACAGCAAACCCTTGCAAGAGGTAAATGGCAGCTATCAAAAAAGAAAATACAATAGACATCTCTGCGGTTTAGTCACCTGGCAGACGTCGGAGCGTATCCCTGTTTTCCAGAATCCCTGGCTACTCAACTCGACTGTCACTTCACGTCTCATTGTGTTCTTCTGACGAATTTTCTGCAGTGCCTCCTAGACAGGAAGAGAACGGAGCTTCTGTGAAGAACTTTCTACAGCAAAGCAGTACCAATGCACACCTGAGTGCACTCACAATACCCGTTTAAGGTTTGCTTTTGGTGAGCGGTTTCTAAGACTAGTCCAAATCTTGTAACTGCCAGTCACAGACTGTGGTGGATGTGCTGGAGTACAGTGTAGACAGAGGATTTTCGTAGACTGAGAACAGAGGTGACTACATTTTTTACTGCAATTGACAGAACAAGCCAGTCCAACTCATACATCCAAGATGATATATAAGTAAGCAAGTTAAGGTCCTTATAATGAAAGCACTTTCTTTACGCCTGTGTGCAAAACCACCTCTTCATTCAAGTCTGTCACCATGAGTACTCTTGGTTTGAAGCACTCAGTAGGAGTAAAACAGATTAAGTAAAAGAAAGGCTTTGTTTTGTGATCTTAGCTACTTTATAACTGTTCCTGTTCAACATTGTCAGTACTCCCAGTCCGGGAAAGGCGTCACCATTCACTAGTCCTGGAGCCTGTTATGATGAAATCTATTATTTCAATTAGAAAATTAAAAAAAAAAATCTGTTTTGCCTTGACCACTGGCTGTTTGATGTTGTGCAAACAGTTTATTTGTCTCTAGAAACTATCAAAGGGACAGAATCACTAAAAGAAAATATTTTCTTTAAAAATGGAATGAAAGAAAACCAGGTAAAATAAATCACCCCTGAATCAGGATCTCCTGGTTCCAACACTACAAAGCCCCCAGGGTATACAAGCTCCCCACACAGCATGCACTAATGGTAAAGACTCCCTCAGTGCTCTTCCTTCTTCAGAACATGAAACTCTTCAAAGCTCCAACCCATCCTCCCTCTCCTTCTCACTACAGGGCACTTGGTCAAAGCTGTCTCTTCCCAGCTTCCAGTCTGAAGCCTGTGAGCATCTCTGGGAAGGAATGGGCTCTGTCTTCTGTTCTGCAGAGACTCACAGAGTGGTTCCAAGAGGCATCTATCCAGATGCAGACTCATCAAACCTCAGACACCTCAATACTGAGGCGTCTAGGGTAGGAGGCTAGTTAGCCCTGGTTCCTTTTATATTCAATGAAGGGGGTTAAATGGCTTCAAAAAATGCATTTCTCTCTCCACTGACTTCAAAGTGAGCCTTCAGGTCCCAATTTATGCACCTACTGTAAACACTCAAAGTTAGGTTAGAGGAATAAAGCCTCCAGGCACGACCTTGTCACAAATAATAACAACATACAATCTCGTAGTAGCAAATGACCGATGGCAGAGGGAACAGAGATGCTTACAGTACTGCACCCTTTGTGCATAGTCTGAAATTTGCATTTCAAGGCTGTGTCATTGTGTGTTTTCTAAGACAGGTGCTACAGTGTTTGCTAGACCTAGCTGTACTTCCAGGCTAACTGGCTCAGGAGCACTCCACTGTTACTGATAATATAAGATTCATAATTTTTAAAAGCCCATGTACTAGTCAGGTGCAGCCCTACAGCTCCTTCTAAGTTACTGACACACCCATTGGCAAAATGCATAGGTTATCCCCACATAAAGCTTCTGCTTCAGCCCCATATGCCTCTCAAGATGGCAGACAACTACTTGATAAACCCATTATCCTGGATAATACAGTCTTGAAACAAAAATCAGCACACCACACAGTAAGTGATAAATAGCAAAGGAGCATTTTATCTTTTGAAGCAATACATAATCACCCTCCTACATCCATTCCACTACTATTCTCCAAAGAAGTCATCCATAAGCCCCTAATCAAAAGATGCCTATAAAACAAAAGTCTTCCCTTCTACTTGCTCTGAGTGTAGAAAGCTATAGCAAACAAAATCATCTCCTATAGGGACAAAAATTTTTTTTCCTTACAACTGTGGCACAGTTAAGTCGCAACATTGTGTTTTTTCCCATTTACAAGCAAGGAAGCTAAGGGCTTATTTAATATCAGCATAAATAAAATATTAACTAAGACTCTTGCCCATGCAACTGCATACTATGCTTTGCAGTAATAATAAAAATCAGGTGCAACGTCAAATGTATCAAACATTTACTACAACCAAAGCTACACAATTAGCAAATTGGGGAAGACTCAGGAATTGGACTCAATGATCCTCATGGGTCCTTTCCAACTCAGGATGTTCTATGAATCATCAGGGTTTCTAATCAATAAACAAAAATACAACACCACTTAATTAAATTCCATCCTGTACCTAAGAAGTTAATTTCTCCTCTATGTACTGTTCATGTAAGTTGTCCAATTAAGAGTGCCTGGTAGATGTGCACCAGACAAATTCAAAGCTTCAGTCTAAGATGTTAAAAAAATAGATACTTGAGAGCAGGCTGCTTTAATGTATATTTAGGTGACTTTATTTTTCTGATCTTAATTCCCAATTGGTTGAGCATCTGCACTTAGGAAATGTTTATTGCTCATCACTTTCGGGGGGGGGTGGGGTGGGGGTGGGAAGAGACAAAAGACAAAAATTCAACAAATACCTCATTTGTCATTAAAGATTACTGAAAAAAACAACAATCAGATTATTTCAACTCACAGACTTTAAGAAATGTCACTAAGGCTGCCTAATAAATTATGATTTAAAACCACACACAACTGTGGCAGTTTTTATTTCAGAAGAGAAATGTTTAAAATTATGAGCCAGTTAAAAGTGCACTCTGAAATAAAAAGTCCTTCTCTATGCTAATTCTTGAAACCATTAAATGGCAACAGCTATAAAGAAGTTATGGTTCTATAATGATCATTTCTATAATTGAGTAAAAAACATGCAGTAGTTTGACAGCTGAAAAAAACGAAAAAGTATCCATCTGCTAACAAGCAGAGATGAAAATAATATCAGTGTTAACAACCTGAAAAGAAAATCTTTTGTGTAAGATTTCTATTGTTTCCATAAACAGGGTGGTCATATAGCTTTATTCCATCCTGAATTACCGTGCTCAATTACCAGTTACAGGAAGGTCCAGCGTACCTCTCTTTGTGATAATTTCTGCTTATCAGCCTGTTTGACTTTGGGACTATTAGCCAGCAGGTGACGCAGCTTCACATAACTCTTCCACAGCTTTTGGTATCTGAAGGACAAAACCAGAAAACAAATATTTCGGTCGATACAACAAAAGTTTCTCACCATTTGTCTATGCAAACACACCAGCTGCTACTAATGCACCCATATACACACAGATTGTCTACAAGCATCTTTTTGCTCCAGGAAAAAATCTCAAAGTATTTTCCAAGTGATGCAACAGTGTCTCTGCAGTTGTTCCAGCAGGGCGGACACAGCAGCAGAGAGGAGGCATTAGTGTACAGTGTGAGGTGAACAGCAAAGCTCAGGGCAGAACACAGGTCTCCTAGATACCCACCTGTCCTCTCCAAAGGGCCACCTCTGCATGCTGAAAAGACTTGCCTGCAGCATGACATCTCAATTCAGGCAGGTGAAAACTCCCTCTTCTCCACAGGGTTTACCCATCACTCACTGAAAAGCAGTAGTAACCTTTCCCAAGAAGTGTCTGTCCTTACACTGGCTGAAACATTCCAGTGAAGCACATGAGCAAAAGCTCTACAAGTCATGTGCAACACAAAGTCATTCTCTGAACAGTAAAATAGAAGTTTAATTCCCTATGGGTTTGTGCTGAACAGAAACAGCAAGACAAGTTTTTTCTGAGGTTAGCACATACTTAAGGTTTCTGGTTTTCTCCAGCTGTCTAGCCTTTTCGTATTTTGGGGGTGTCTAATTACACGTGAATTTCAATAACAGAACTTTTTCCTTGGTGGAAGTCCCTCTGTGATCTAGCACGGATTTTCACAAACCTTGTAAGAACTTACTCCATTTGTAGACAACATCCCACTGTTATATTCAGCTGCAACTGACCAACAGGTTCAAAAGTTACTATGGGAGGAGTGACCAAGAGAATCATGACATGGACCTTGTGTCCTTAGGAAACAATGCTAACTTCAAAATAGTATCACCTCTGTAGAGTTTTTTTGAGAAAACACATAAAACCAGACTTTTAATAAGAAGGAGGGAATTAGACGACAGAGGGAAGTTTACCCTAGTAATTTATTTTCTATTATATTTACATTATAAAAGAAGATCCTTCTTAGCACCAGCTTAGAGCAGTGGTTTTAGTAGGAAGTTACCACATTAGCAGCAAAGCAGTAAATGAAGTAGCAGCTCTTGTACTATTTCATAATCTTTCTAGCCTCCCACATTCACGGGCACAAACAGGTCTTTTCTTATTGGCATTTTTTCCATAGCTATTTCTCTGCAGCATTCTTGAACTCTCTGCCTCTAAAGATGCAGATATTTTTTTAGTCTATAAACACATCTGAAATGGTCAATCCACAGATATTTTTTATGTTCTGTTCTCCACGTTTCTGCAATTTGCAGAATAGCACATCTATTTCTGACAAATCCCCATCCAAAGAAGAAAAATGAGTTAATGAACAAATTAACCAACCAGAAACAAAACAAATGCCATGAGGAGGCTTCAACCCAAAAATGAGAACTTAAAACTATAATCTACAATATACGTTTTACTACTAGTATTGATATAGGTGGAACAAGCTGTTATTGCAGTTAAGTGTGAGAATTAATAAACAGATTACAATAACAAAAATTCTGTACTAGAAGCTCATAAAGAAAAGACACACTAGAGGAAAATCTTTCTGGGTGTTACCTATTTCACACATACACCAGAGTTAAGCCTGAGATTTATGACACCACAGAGGTCTGTCACAAAACCTGCTTTGTTACTTTGATAAAAAGAAGCATCCCTAAATTCTGTAAGCAGCTCTGGGGGAAAAAAAAAAGCCACGGAAATTCTGAAGAAAGTTAAAATTTAAAAGTGTGGGAAGAATAATTTTTGTATCTTTATACTGTTTTCAATGCAAGCTACCAGAACTTTACAAATATTAAGAAATTCAGTATCAAAATAGAGACGGTTCTTATATTCTTTGGTCTAATTATTTTCTTTTTATGGATAAGAAAACTAAAAGACAAGGAGGATTAAAAGTCATGCTCAAAGCCAAAAGAAAATATGTTATTATCTGGATAAGCACTCACTCTTCCCACTTCCCGCCGTATTATATCTAAAATTCTCAGCAAGGAGTTGTAGAAGAATATGTCTGTCATACATGCACATACGAGTGACTGGGCCTCAAAACTGCAGGTGAAGTTCAGCTTCCTTAGAAGACACTGGAGAAAAATGCATGAGGAAAAAGACAACCTTAACTACACATGCACAAGAGATGGGGTCTGTACTGTCTGTCATCACTCAGAAAACAGATCTCCAAATCATTGGAAGAGTTCCCTGAAATTTTCAGAAATTAAGAAAAGAATTGTGAACAAAATCCAGCAATCACTGTTATGCCATTACACGAATCCACAGTGAAACAATACGTTTTGTTCTGCCTCAAGTTCTGATTCCCTCTCCACTCCTTCACTACCTTCCTCCCAATCTCTATAACGATATAAAAGGTACAGAGAAAAGCAGCGTGGACGCATCACCTCCCAACCTAGGAAAGAGCACATAGACTTGATCCTTCAAGGCACAGAAAGAGACAACTAAGTAGGATATGTCAGGGTGCAAGAAATATAAATGTGATGAAGACAGCAAACATAAGATGGCTATATTCTTCATTGTTAGGTGTCAAACCTGAAGAGCATCTAATTAAACAATCAATTAGCAGCTCCGAAACAAAAGTCAGTCCTTTTTCATATGATGCACAATAGTACTGGGGAAGTGATTACCTGGAATCTTTTCCCTGTCAGTAGCATAAAAAGATTCAAACAGTGATTTGAGAAATTAAGAGAAGGAAGGTTCGTTCAGGGCTGTTAAACAAAATGATCTAAATACATCCTCTAGCTCAAAAGTCCACATGCTACAGACCTTTGAAAGCCTGGGTAAGTATTTCTCCTCCTCTGCCTTCCTGTTACACTATTCTCTCTCTAAATCCCGCAACTGGCCTCTCAAAGAAATAACATGGAGCTTGAGGAATCTTTGGTCTGACCTAGAAGAGCTGTTCTCAGGTTGAGAAATTTCATACTGCACATGCATGCACAGTTACTTCAGCAGATCCTGAATTATGGCAGAAAAAATAAGTTATACCTTATACTCTCTAACTTACAAGAGCTAGTGTACAATGCCATAAGCGCTAAGCTTTATATTGGACGCAATTAAGCACACAAACAAGCCCTATTTAAGCCACAAATGACAACAGTAATGAGTTTCTGAACAGAAAGATGGAAGGAAAAGCATCTTACTGAGGATCTCCAGCATAACTGAGTTGAGCAGGTCGTATCCCAAAGTGGACAATAATAGGGAAAGTAATTACATCAGGATTGAACTGTTCGCGGTCCAGTTGATCAATACGAACTGAGCTGGGTTTCTAGAAGAAAAAACAAAATATACCTAATTGACAACAGCTCCATGAAAAATTTATTGCCTCTAGCCCACACTATCCAGGAATATTCCAAGCTTATTAAAACACACATAAAACTAACCATTAATATTATAATAAATATTTGGCAATGACAATGACTGAAACAAAGTTAATTGACTTAGCTCTCCCAGTGAAAAAAGGAAGTATTTTTATTTTCATTTTACAAGTCAGGAAATTTACAGTTTGATTACTCACAAGAACTTAAAGCAACTTTCTTTGGTCGAACATCATGCTGGAAATAAGATCAGGATTAGCATTTTGGCATCCAAGCTCCCACACACCTAAGTAGTTCACTAAGATCAGGTTATCTCTCTGATTTTAGTTCTGTTCCTGACTTCCCAATGCAACTGAAGCCATTATTAGATCCATTCAATCACACCGACTAAACAGCATCAAAAAAATCTGTCATGTTACTCTTACAAAGGGCTCCTAGGCTGATGTGTACAATGAGGAATAGAGTCTTGTGTAATGAGGAGATTTTTGTCCTTTTTACACTTCAAAACAGAAGTTTTTTTTATAGTTAAAAAGGACAGTACAGAAGGAGGCAACTTTCGCTTCACCTCTAAAACCGCAGAAAATGAGTAATTGCACATCGCTGCAGAAGGCATGCTGCTTATAGAGCTCTCGATCACTTATCTAACATATTTAAAAACTCAGTTGAAGGTGCACAGTTTGTCTTCAAGTAAGCATTTTCTCCATTACCTGGCAAGCTGCTTTGCTATGTGCCTGCTTACTCCCCACTTTGCAATCAGCTGGATGAGGCCAATGTTTTCTGTTTGTCTAAGGTTTCAGAAAAAGGGCATTACTTCTAGTTACCTGCATCTCAAAACTTCTAATTTAGCATTGTGAATTTCTCAAAGATGAGTTTCAGACTTACAGAAACAGCTCCCACCATTCTCTTCACAAAACAATAAAAATTGTGTCAAGAACAAAGCTTTCACCCTTCAAAAAAAAATATATACATAAAACTTAGATCTTCTCACAAGAGGAATTATTATTTCTCAAGTGATGTTATGGAGGAAATTAGCAAAATAAAATTTAGTGTTTTTACTTTGTTGTGTCAAGTGGATAAAATTGAAGAACTGCCATTTTCTAAAACAGTTTCACATTGTTTCTGTAACAACCTCTTATCTTTTAATGTTGTAAAACGCATAGAAAATACTTTCATAGTCTATTTTTCACTTACTTTCATACTCAATAGAATACGCTGCAATGAACAGAAAAAATCCACAAACTAAAGAGAAAGTCATTGCAATCTTCTTGAGATAAAACATGTTCTAATGATGGCATTATAACATGACATTTCAAAGTGCTGCAGATTTCTTTTATGCTTGCTCTATTTTGATGTCCACGCACATCTCAAAACGTTATCTTGTATAACGCAAAGTTTGTCAGTAAAAATCACACAAAATCTCAAAATTAACACTCACAAACTGCACTGCCTTGTGCATACATTTACAGTTCAGCAACACAAGGAAGGAGCATATATGCGTTCCTTCATGCTAAAAAAAAGCAAGTTTTCAGTCAGCTGAAATCAGCATATCTTCAGCAAAACCACTGAAGTTATGTCAGCGTATACCATTCAGATACTGATGATTTGTGCACTAGCATGTACCTTGTATCACAGAAACCACAAGCAACGTTAAGTTAAACAGTTAAGGCTGTCTAACAGTTTCTATTATGAGATTATGGTTTAGCCCTCAGTTTTAACCAGCTCAGGGATAATTTTCCATAGTGAGAGTTCACATGTATTCTGTATTTCATATTCCCACAGATTATACTGTTTTCCTTTTGGTTTAGAAAGTTTTAGCCAGAACGAAAACACTCAGAACGAAATCAGTGGAAAAATAAATTATCCTGCCCAAGTTATGATTAGCTTATAAAGCTGTTTACTAAATGTAATGCTGACAGATTTAAAAACATGAACTTGAAAAATAGATTTAGGAAGTCACTCTGGCTGCAGTTTGGGGACAAGTTTTTCAGTTAGCAAACTAAATTTCTCCTTAGGCATGATACCAAGTCACACTTTTTCTGGAAAAGCTATGAAGTTGACCTATGAGCAAAGGAGGAAAATGAAGTCAGAGAAAGAAAGGTATTACAACCTAGAAAGCTGCATGGCAGTCTAAAATATTAGGTCCAAAACATGCCCCTACTACTAAGATACCACTTTGCGATACTGACCAAACAGAACCCTGTAGCTTTTACTGGATATCATCTATTCTTGTGACCCACATTTCTTAAGCATGAAAGTCAGAAAAAATGGGCTAAATTCGCATAAACACTGGAGTTGAAAGGAGCTGTGTTCAGAGAACATATGCTTTAAAATACTAATTTTTCAAAAAATAATAAGGCCATAGGGGTTTCAAAGCTTGGCACTGAAAATTAATGGATGCATTCATTAATGTACACAAAATTCCTCAGTGTGAGTGAGAGCAACATAGAAACAGTGTGGAAAAAAACATAGGCAGAAAACACCTTTTCCATATTCAGGGCAGAATCTGGATAGAGTACTTTAAATAGACCTAGGGGGTCAAAAGAGGAAGATGAGAGAAAACAGCAAATAGTTACCAATTCTCAGGGAAAAGAGAATGGATCACGCACATAAAGACTGTTTGAGAAAATAAGCAAGCAGAGGAACAAACTAGTTTCACATACATAAAACACAGCCATTCCTTTTAAGGTGCACATTGAAACAGTGCTCATCTGGAAATCTGCCCTTCAGTAGAGCAGCAGAGGGTGCAATTCTTCCCAGGGTGGAAGAAGTCAATGAACTGTTCCTACAGCAATCTGCAACTGTCACTGGTCATCTTTTCCCTTTCCAATTCAGCCTGTAGCAGACTCTCTGAAACAAGACATGTATGTGTCATTGGGTTGTTCATAAACCAGAACTATTTGCTCTACCATGCCAGGGCTGGTAACTATCATCCCTTTGCATTCTTCTGCATATTTCTGCCATTCCAGCTCTTCCCACTGAAGCATGTTGGCAATCTCCTCTTCAGGCACCAGAGCTTTATTGCATCGTAACAAGTAGAGAAGAATCTGATGCATTGAGAGTACTTCTTTTCCTCCATCTTAAAAACATAAATAAATAAATAATACACATTTCAGATATTCACTCCTAAAGCATGAGCAAAAGAGAAAATAAGGAGAACATAAAATATCTGGATGAGCAAAATAAAATGCAAAATGCTTAAGCGACTTGACAAATACAAAGGCAAATGTTTTATTGATGAATATTGCACATGCATAAACACTTTGCTAAACTGGAAGCAATAACAGTAATAGTGGCAAGAGTAACAGTCTCATCATACTGTAAAGCTGAAGTTTTTAACTTGCCTGAAAAAACTTTTAAATGAGTAGGCAGAACAATCATTGTCCAGTTTTGCCTTCCTTTTCGCACTTTTGTCATTCTTTTTACAATGGTAGTTAAAAAGCCTTTAGGCATTTAAGAAGCTTTTTTAAAGAACATCAAAATTTTACGGGATACTTCTGGATTAATGTAGTTAAGTTATCCTTGCATTTTAAACTCATCTGTAGTGCTTACATGCTGTACCTGCAGTAATGAAGACTGAAGAGCCCTATGCTGTCTGCTGTCACTAAATTAACCATGGGCACATGAAAACTGCTAAATACTTCCAAGACCCCAGGAAACATGCACAGCAAAGGCGGCTTGTAATGAAGGAAGACAGTATAATACACATCTTACTGGCTCCAGGTAGCCAGTTACAGATGTGACGATGCAAAGAGGAAAGATGAGTGAGTGACACTCCTGACAGACCACCACTCAAAAGACATTTGACTATTCAAATTCAGTATGTCTGCTCATATGAGTAAAAAGATAGACCTGTTACTACAGTGCTTTAATTTTGACACAAATCTCTCTGACCCCCTCCTTCAACAACAGGCTGTTAATCTGCAGGTATGGAGGCATCTTCAAGTTTCATCCCCACAGAGCACAAACACTGATTTCCCTTCCCCATGGAGCAGGAGCAATCTGGTCCTGCCACCAAGTACATTCTCTCTATCACTACACACACACAAAAAAGGAATGGAGAAAAAACAGAAGTAAGCCTTAGAGCAACACGGGAGATGATGCCACAGCACAAGGAACGTGATCCCAGGCAGAGAGGAAAGGCTTTGCAGAACTGCTGCATAACAGCAGTGCTGTGTAAGATGATGTCCTCTACAAGACACGCAAGGGAACAAGCGCTTCTCCTGCTTCAGCTGGGATTACAGCACTATGGTACAGAAAAGATGAAAGGGAATGATATAACTTGTCCTCTTAGAACAATTAACCTCATTCAAACTCCAAGAGGGAATCTTAAATGCGGAAAACACACCCCAAACCTCAATGGAAACAGAAAATACTTCTAAATAGCTACAGAGGCAGATTTTTAAATGTGCAAGGTTTTCCTTGAAATTAAAGGGGGACTTAGTTTAGAAGACTTCTGTCTTTGTCAATAACTAGATTATACTGTTACACAAGAGGTAGCCCATGTCCAACAATCACTAAAAAAAAAAAACAGTGCAGCCTTACTCACTGAAGACCGTGTACCAGAAGGGTACAGGTTGCTATAGATAGCTGTGCTGAATAATAGTAGTTAAGAGACCTGACCTTTCCTGGGTCAGAACATGTAGTACTTGGGACCTCAAATGGGTTTTTTTCTAGTCTTTTACTCCTTAATATATTTATCATCATAAAAATCTATGACAATGAATACAATACAGCAACTATTCTGCATGCTGTGCATCTCTGGCACTCAGTAAACCCGATATGATTAGCTCAAAGCTTAGAGCTACCTCAAGGCCTGTCTAAGTAATCCACATAGAAAACCTGACACCCCAAACCTCGTATTTTTACACCATGTTAAAAAAGTAAGAAAGAAAGAAAAGTGGAGAGGATGGGAAATCAGCAATTCATTTCTACCTTTAAACAGACAGTTGAAGGATGTGTGGAGATCTGTTGCACCAATATATCTTCACTGATTACTCATAGATAAATAATATTCTGCAAACATAACTGAAGGAAATAGATTTCCACTCTCTGGAAATTAAAAATCTCCAAGGATATCTCAAAAAATAATCAATACAAAATGCAAACTTGATTAAAAAAATATCTGTTATAAAGATGCTAAAGGCAACTATATATGCAGAAATATCAGGAAAAAGACATTTTTATAAAGAGTTAGAAGGCTGGGAACCTTAAAGAGGAAGCACACAGGAATAAATGTTCTAGAGATTTATATCTCCCTATGAGTAAACAACCCAACAGCGCAGAAAGAGCTGTTTCTAAACTAAACTAAAATAAATCAGAATATAAAAACCCCAAACTAACAGGAAAACATCCTCAAGCTACACAAACCAGGCAGGTCAAACTTGTTCTCATTTTATGATGAGGTCAAGTTAATCAGCCACATGTGGCTTGATGGCTTATTTTATAAATTGCTTCAGCAGAACCAAATCAATGTTTGCTAGCAAGCCTCAGAGCTCTGCTTCTGATTGAACAGTGTTGTACATCCAGGAAGGAGCAACAATTAGAAATATAGTCATCTAGCCATCAGTACTCTCCACAGTAACGAGATAAACCTCATTTAGCTACAGCTATAATTAATATCCCAAATAAGTTTCAAAGCTCAGAGCAGAGAGCACCTCCAGGCCACAGCCCTCTTGATGAAGACTGTTCCATGTCTCATCTGCACCCTCAGTCCAGCAGCTGAAATGCATCCTCCTGTCCACACAACCCTTCTGGAGCAATCACTGGCAGGATCTCAGCAGGACACATTTTCAATGGAGCCATGACATTTATATCAACTGAAAGTCTGTCCTAGTATCTTAGGATGCGTTAAATGCCTGTGTAAGCTGTTCACTCAAAACGAGTGTAATGCTCCACACTGAAGCTTGTCCTTGGCTGGCAGGCTAGGGTGGAATTGCATTGGAATGGTCTTTCATCATTTGCTGCAAGGTCTAAGCTTGCATTAAGGTAAAGAAAGAAACAATCAGAACAACATGTGCTCAGGGGTGCCAATCATGCTGACCCTCAAAACTGCACATCAAGAATTTTAATATAATCACACGGTATCCTGAAGAGCAGAGGAGACATGAAATTCAGTTTCACATGTAAGATTAGGTAATAGCACTCCCCAAATGTCACAGCTGCATTACAGGACATGACAAGAATGATCCAGCACTGCCTAAAATCACCATGACAGAGACAAAAGCTAGAAGCAAGACCTGGCCTCTCCATCTAAATCCTGGTTCCGAGTACCATCCACACTGCCAGTGAGCGCTAAAGACTTCAAATGGAAGCACCAGAACTCTACACTGACTGAACCATTTGACCTGCAATAAGGTTTTTTGTGCGTTTTTTTGGGTGGATGTGGTTTTTGCATTATTGTTGGGTTTTTTTTTGGGGGGGGGGGGGGGGACGGGGGTGTTTTTGGGTTTTTGGTTTGGTTTGGGTTTTTTTAGATCTGATTTCCATAAAGCTACAAACATTACCTGGAAGAAATCTCACAAATCGTGGCATGAAGTGAAATCTGGGGCAGCAAACAGAATCATTTTCAAGCGAAGGACCTTAAATGAAAAAAAAAAACAACAAAACAGAAAATTAAGAACAAAAATGTATTTGCAAAACAAGAAAAAAAAGAAGGTAACCCTGCCACAGATTAAATCGATGAACTGTGATTACATTTGATAGGGCCTAATTTTCCATCAGAAACGTAACAAAATGCACGGCAGAGAAGAACAGAGCAACAACTTCTAGTGAAACCTTTCACATGGACAACTTCAAAGAAAGCTCCAATAACTTAAAAATAAAAAGAATCTAACAAAAACAGTTTTATTTAAAACAGTGATGTCGGTGCTCGCGAGAGGGCACGGAGTAACTGCACGCAGACCAATATGACCGTTAAGCAGATCTCGTTTATTTACGTATCCGAGGGTACATTTATACTATTCTATTATCGTGCACGCTCCGTGTGCGTGTCATTTCTATTATGATTTGTTAGTATGCTTTGTCCACGCGCCTCTATATTAGTTCTGATTGGCTTATGCTAAAAAGCTATATCTTGCAGGTGCAGCATTCTTTCTTATTTTTCAACTTCCCCATATCTTGTTGGTCTCATAGCCAAGGCCCTTGTTCTGTATTATGATTGGTCAGTTCATCACCACCCCATTACCACCCCCTGGACATGCCTGGACATAGCTCGTTCAGTACGTGACCGTTGTCCTGTGGGAACCCCACACAGTGATACACAAAAACATTGTTTTATATAATTAATTCACTTAAGTCTTACAGACAGAAGCACTAGTTTATCAGTCCCTCCCAATTAGTGGGGTATTTTTTGGTTACAACAACAAGGATAACAAGGAAATTTCCGTGATGCTATTTTGTGGTTTTTCTGTTTCCTATTTCATCATTCAAAGCTTTGAATGAAAATAGAAAGAAAACCAGTAAGTACCTGGTGTTAAAAAAGAAAGAACAACCAGACCCAGTGATACGAAGGACAACATTGATATTAGAATATATTTAGCATCAAACCAGAGGCGGCTACACAAAATGTACAAAACCTGTAGGCTCCTCTGTTTAACTGCAGTAAGTGCAGAGTGCATCTCCAGAGACAAAATCAAGACACCAAAACACACCTACAGATTCTGAAACAAAATTCCTTTAATAGTCACGGTTTTCTTCTAGACCAAGGAAAGGATTATCCCTGAAATTTTCCTTTGTCACAGTCTTCACAGAAACATGTAGTTTCATCTTGTCAAGTCAAAAACATTCAGCAATAATGATACATTATCCCTCTACAGCCATCTGTATGACACTGCTTTGTAAGTTGACTGTAGAGAAATACTGTATGAGTAACTTGTTTGTTAGCTTGTAAAAACAGAGAGAATAGTCTACCTGACACCTTGGCTTTCAAAATACCGTGCACACGACACGGTGCAATATTAAACATACAATAATATTTACTGGTTTATGAAAAATAATAGTTTTGGATTAAGGAAGAAATTTAGTTAAACTGCGAGAATACAGTGCCAAGTTTGTGCACGTTAATTGCTACAGCCCACACTAATGAACTCTTAATATATTTCATCTTCTTGAAGAACAAAGTGGAAGTCTGTCCCTCTCATGTAAACCAGCATTTGACTTTGTTCTTTTGAGGCCCCTCCCCATTTTTTTCTTTCTCGACCAAAGAACATAACAAAATAGAGTCCTATTTACAAAAGCTGCAATGAATCGTGTTTTTGTATGTTTTTTTCCCGCTAAATAAAAGTTACCTTTAAGATTCCAGTCATAGAGCTCCAAAATATCTTTGAATAGATATGAAGAGAACAGCTCAAGACCTCTCACACAAAAATTCTGGGGAAAGAAAAAAATAAACCAGAATTACAATTGTATAATACTGTAACACAAATAATGCCGCTCACATATATTTAAATAAATCAATGAAAAAAACACTGTCTTCATATTTGCCAACCGCTAGACACTGGGCTTTGGAAACAGTATTGATATCTCTGTAATCATCTAACTGTAACATAACGCAGTGATCTCTTCGGAAAGCATTGTCAAGAAAGCATTGTAATGCAGACTCTCTAGTCAATGCCCAAATCAACACTATAGGCAGAAATTATGAATCTGCGATGCACTGAAACCCTTTTTACCTGAGTAAGCTAAGTAGATGACATATTTCTAAGAAGGATCTTTTTCGTAATTCACTTTTTCCTACACGTCCATATTAAAAGTTTATAAATCACCATCTGTGATATCATTATGAATTCCATAGCAATGTATCAGTACAACACAGATTGAGGATTTTGACCTCAAGAGTCAACAGGAAAGGAGAGGAGAAAAAGAGAAGAAAAAAAAAAAAAAGAACGAGTTTCTTCTCATCAAGTGGGAAAGCAGCTCCTCCAAATCAAAGAGCTTTCATTCAGAAATGAAGGAACTTAAAAAGCTTTCCTTAACAAACAAAATCAGGCCAGGCTGATATAAGCTGTGTGTGTATGATACTGGCCATAAATTCCAAACCCAACACCACCATCTCTTTTGCAAGAATGCATTAGAAAAGATGGTCTACAAGTAGTGCTGTAGCCAATTGCTGTAGCCAATTGACCAGGAGTCCAAAAAAAAGGTCAGACTCCTTATTTTGCTTGGTAGCCATTTGTTGTTTTAGAACAAGATTCGAAGACAACACAACAGACTCAGCAACAAGAAATGAATTGCTTTGATCATGTTAATCTTGCTGAGGAATTTCAGGGCTCTTGCATATATTTAGATGCTGTTGAGCAACAAAAAGATAGAACTAGAAAGAAAAATGTAAATATATGTGACTAAATTAAACACTGATCCTATCTTTGTAGATAGTATGCAGGGGTGCTTCTGTACCTACACGTGCTGTTCCACTGCAGCAATTTACTTCACAAACTGGCTTCACCAGGAATTAATTTGGAATAAAAAAAAAAGATTATTAACTGAATGCGCTTTGTTTGTATCCACCGGAAATTTGTTTTGGCAACAGCTTATATTAAGTACTGATAAGCAATCTTCAGAGCTTCAAACTTATGATTAAGTTTCAGCTCTGCCATTGACTTATGCGGTCCTGGCAAACCAGCACCTCCATATGCCTTATTTTTGTCATCCGTAAAAGAAGGATAATGCCTAACTCAGCTTACAGATAAGAGTACCTGACATATATAATTTAAAATTAAAAGAAGCTATGGATACAAGCATTTCTTACTATTTGATTTTAATATATGATAGCCTAGGTAGATGGATTTATGCTAGTACCTGTGAGTGCAAGTTCCTTTTCAGCCATTCATTCAGAACACAGCCTGTCTCTTAAAGACTTCATGAGATGGGATTCTGAAGAGTTTAATCCATTAAGCATATCAAAAACTCATAACCCACTCCGACTTTTTGACTAATTATCCTTCTTACCTCAGGCATCATCTCCTCAATGAAATGAATTGTATAGTCAATGTTAAATCTGATTACTTTACATAGAGGAATCTGGAAGGAAAATAGAAATTCAGCATGAAAAACTATACAGCATCAAACGTATAGTTAATACAATTTTGTATGCAAAGGTATTACTGTCTGCTGAAAAGGACACTTACTAAAACAGCTGCTCTGGGGGATCATGCAAAGACAGGAAGACAGGCATGTGTAAGAGAAGTGACAGTTCTAACCTCCACCTCTCTAATAACACAGGGCTGACAGAAGGGACGGTAAAGGAAGACTAAATAATGCCATCTACTGGAGACAAAATTTTGTTTAGAAGAAAAAGCAAAGCTCAGTAGACCTGTATCTTCTCTCACTCATATACTTGGAAGTGAATTTATTGTTGGTGACACAACATGTCAGATTGATAGTGATCTCAAGGCACACTGCCAATTCTGTTAGCTATGCTGTCTTGAAATATGGCTTTAAGTCATAGCAAAACAATGTAAGAACTTCAGGATAAATTTATAGGTTTATAATAATTTCACCCAATAAATATTCTCAGAAGTTCACTCAACTAACTAGTAAGCCAAACATCTAATTCCTTTTTTTCACCTTTGAAAAAAGGTCCCTTTGTTTGTGAAGTCTATGAACTGCTGAAGGTGTTTGTTTGCCTTTTTTGAATGGGATTTTTTAAAGCGAAAAAGCTAAATTTCTAACAGACTACAGAAATGCCTAATCCTACCCTACACATCTACAGCTCTTAGCAAGCTTTACTATTCACTGGCCTTGCAAGCATAAAAGGATCTTAAAACAATTCAATGGTCTGTGAAAGTGAGGCAACCCAAGGTTATTTTGCATTGATAAGCACACAAACAAATACCTGAACACTGCTGGGGTTGCACTGAAATCAATGGACTTAGAGGTGGAATATTCTGCTTGCATCTTCTTGCAGCCCACTGCCAAACATATGACTATTTTGTCTACAAAAATCTGTTGATATCTGCATGATAAACTAAGAAGCTACACCAAACAAGCAAACAAAAAATTGCATTTCCTACAATTTGATACAATATTAAATATGAATACAAAAATAAAAAAACCTTGGAAGTCAAATCTCCCATGTAGAATCTGAAGAGAGGAATCCCTGTCATATTTAAATCAACAGTTTTTTTAAAAAAATAAAAATACAGGGAGTGTTTGCTCACTTTCTAACATATAAGTTCAACTAGGAGAGGATATTCTGATTCAGAAACTCAGTAGCCTGGGGTATTTTTCTTTGTATTGAATAGAAAATGAATGCTTTAGATAAGTGACCATGACCAAAATCTCCATGAACTAGAGCTCCATGTACACAAGCAAATACATAGCAAAGGAACATGTGGCTGGTACTATAAAACCGTTTTGGTAGTTATATTAAGAAAATTATAATTTCTCTTATGACTGTACTAACCATTTTCCCTAATATCTGACCTGCTCAATTATTACTGAGTAATAGGAATAACAATAATAAGACTTCTAACACTGTGAAAAGCTAAGCTTTCAAATTACAGAAATTTGGTTCATTTAAAGATGTTGGTGTTCAGATCTCTATTTTTGCTACCCTTTGCCACCTCCTTTTTTATCAAATATGTTCCAAAATGTCTCTCAAACAGCAGTTTTTATGTTGCCAAAAATCATCTCAAGACAACAAGAGACTCCTTCCAAAGGGCTTTACACCTGTTAGTAACAGGTATATCCAGCTTTGTATTCAACATCATAAAAAAGTAATCATTTGCTGCTGATCACTTCCCCTATTTGGAATGAGAAAAAACACATGCACTTTACAGTAAGAGTAAGCTCAATGTCTTCACTAACTACTCATGTCAGACAAGAGGAGTTTTCCCTGTTCTCTGTATAGAAAAGATTTCCATAACTATCTGCCTTCCTGTAATGCAGTAGACACAAAAATTATAAAGATAACGTGGTCTCCTTATCCTTTTAATGGGAGTAAAAAAAAACTGTTCCTTTTTGCTCATTTGCAAAGTGAAAATGTAAAGCCTTGGGACAAATCTGCCTTGAACCCAAGGCCAAGTTAATGGTACCAGGCATGAGTGCTTCACACTGTCACACCACAGGCAGAACTCCACTCTCTCACTGACTTCTTGTCAACAAGAGTCCTTTCCCGTGCTCACGAAAATAAAGTGTTGCCATATGTATTATGTAAGGAAACTGTCAGGAAAAAAATACTTTCTTCTCAGTGCCTCTCAGTTCCAGCATTCTTACATCCCAGTCCTGTACTGATAACCATTCCTATACTGGGGTTTTGCATTGGTGGTGTGCTTAGTAACAGGTATAAAACCAAGGAAACAAACAAACACTACAGCATTTGAAAAAACAGTTCCTGAAATAGCAAGATGACAAAAAATCTTCAAGTGTACAGATATTAAGTATTTGCATGCTTTTCATTCAGATATGGCTAACTCAGCATATATTGGAAAAGCAGAGCAGTCAGGTATCAATCATGTCCTTTTCTTGTTATATCTGTTTTCAAAACATAAAATTAATTGCCTTTAAATACTCATAACTTTTAATCAAAAACATAACTTGCCTAGTTCCTGAAGAAGCTGAACAGATGTTAGAAAGTAGTGGATACATCTAGGTAAGTTTTTAGAAGAGAGAAATCCCTTTAGAGTGGATCTCTGAAAAAAGTCCATTTGTCACTTAAAGGGGAAACCTTTTTTTGCTGCTGTTTTTTTAAACTCTTCCAACTTAAACAAACCTCCTCATCCAATTTAAATCCAATTACCAGTTTTAACAAATTATTCCATGGTTTATTTCACTTCCAAACTGTGAAACATATAAAATCATTACTTTGATGCACATCATAGTCTCAGGCACAGTTTGAAGACAATGCTTACCACAATTAGTCAAGACAAAAAACACAAGACTCATTAGTACAAATGTCTTTCCCCTGTCCCCAGTGCTAGTAAGATGTTTGTAACACACATGTATCGTTGTTTTAGAGAAGTTCTACTTCAGGGCAGAAACAGCTTACCTTCCAAACAAATCCCATGTATATAGTAATGAACATACTTACATTTGTTAGTGGGGCATGTGCAAACATTGAGAACCCTTCGAAGATATATTCATGGTCATCATACTCAATAACAGTAGGTCTGTCTGTCTAAAAAAAGCAAACACCACCACCACAGAGTAAGCAAAAAGCAGTATTACTTCCATCACTGAAAACAAAATTAGAGTCCTAGTCAGAGTTATTTATAAAGTACTTACTAAGAAGTTTGTGGGAGGCGACACAGTAATTCGATAGTGGTATAGTCTTCCAGCATTGTTGGTCATGGGGCGACATGGTTTAATGGGCTTAAAGAAATAGATAAGTACAATTATGTGTAAAGTCAAGGCAAATTTAGGTTAAAAGAGAGAATAAAGCATTTCTAATAGCCATGAAATATGCACTAGGAAAAATTCAATAAAAGCAGGTAGTCATAATTAAGCATTCTGAGAATAGGGAAAGTGTGGCCTTATCTACATTTTCACTTTCAGAAATATTTTTAAAGCTATTCAAAAGGAAAAAATGGTGAAAAACATTGCTGTAATTTTTTTCATTTTCCATTTGACTCTCCATCTTTGTTACACACAGCAGTTAGTCGTTTACGTACCAGACTAATTTCCTCTTTTATATGAATTTGTTTCAGGAAACTTATTTCGAAAGCTTACAAAAAGGAACCTGGACCTCACAGGAGAAGATCTCAAAGTATTTTATCAAGAGAGACAGCTATCAGCTCATCTGCTTGGGGAAAATCTGGGGCCTGAAGAGATTAGTCTATCAGGAGAGAGGCAGCTCTGGTAACCCTGCTCTGTCCAGCAGGTTGCAATGCCTGCCTCCAAGGTGCAAAGGCAGCCAGCCCTCCACGCACTCTGATGCAACACCAAATGCCTGGGATTCATGTTTTCTTCCAGCTTGTTCTGAAGTAGTCCAGTTTAAAGACCTAAAAATCCTCAGCAGACTGACAAAACCAGTTTCTCCTATGTCCTACATCCAACTTGCTGCAGTTCAGAGGCTGCCACCAGCCTGCTCAGAATACATCTGTCTGCACGAGGAAAAAAAAAAAAATCACTGCAGCGAGCGGAGTACTACTCTAAACAGTGTTACAAAAGTTGGACTGATTGCGATGGTAAGATAGCTACACCACTATGTAGCTCCGGGAACTTTGCAAAACCCATTCAATAGGTAGGGTAATTATTCTGGCTGTTCAGCCCCAAATTAAGCTTCTCACTGCTGCGACAAGACAGTTATAAACCAGCTAGTTTAAAGCTAGGCAGGTTTATCTACAAGACACTTTAAAAGCTTGTATATCCAAGGAGGTTTTCTGAAACCTCAAATTCCGAGCTGGCCTTGCTCCAGGGAGCAGCTGCCTTCACACAGCAAATTTTATATATCAGTTTTCTCCTGCTAGAGACAATGTGGGGAGGAACTGATCCTGAACCGGAGCGATTTATAGTAAGCTTCAGACCAAAGCCATTTTTCTGAAATGGAATAACTCACAGAAACATTCACAAATCCTTAACTGCAGAGAAATAAAAATATGTTTCAGTAAATATATGTAAAAATGTATATTGAAAATGAAATTATTCAAGAAAAATTACAAATGTAAATTGTAAAACCTACATATTAACATTCCCAAATTCTTTCACAACAACAAATTTTTTTAGAATGAAAAAGCTTGAGGTGGTCCAAGCACTGTTTTTATTTCGAGAAACAATACTGATCATGAAGCGTGCTCTGTACAAATGAGTATTTCTAAGGAAAATAACCAAACACTATTTCAACAACATTTTTCAAAAGAAAGGCACTACCATTCTAAAATGTGTTTCAGGAAGCTGATGGAGTAATTTTTTCTAATCACATATTCAGAAAGAACTTAATAAACCGTTTGATAGCTTGCAGTGCAGGCATGCTCTAGTACTAAGGAAAGAACACCTCCCGACAAGCTTCCTGCTCCTGTCAGCAGCAGAATTACTACTTTATTTACTCTTCCTTGTAAAGCAATCCCTTCACAAAGAGGGCCCTCATAACATAGTCATCCACTTGAAAATGGTAGATCTTTGACCACAAGTTTTTTTGTATTGATGTAATTGCATTTCAGGAACTTTAAAAAACAAAAAACAAAAACAAAAACAAACAAACAAAAAAACCAACAAAACAAAAACAAACAAACAACAAAAACAAACAAACAAACAAACAACCCAAACAAATGCAGGCAAAAGTTTTCAGGCAGCTTTCTTTACTGGTATTGTGTTTTAAATATGAGGTTACACAACTAAGTGATTTAAAGTCACACAGGAGTTTTTACTCAGCCTGTAAATCATGGGAAAAAAACCCTCAAATCAACTCAAGTATGGGTTTACAGCAGCAAGTTTGTATTCGTAATTGCAATTCTTAGAACTACTTACCTCTTCACCAGGATAAATGCCATGTCTTATTCCCGTTCGTCGGGCTTTAGCACTGCACTTGCACAAAGGTCCATCATTCATCTGTCAAAAACAAAATAGGATTCTGTTTTTATTAAAAAATGGTTTTGGAGAAGTATGTTGGTTTTAATGCCTGGAGCGCTGAGGCTTCTAAAAGCCTGTCATGCTTAGATTAAGTGGATGTTCTTAAGCCAATAAAACTGAAAACAGTATAGACTAATGTAAGAGAACTACACAATAGCATTAGAACTTCATCACTGTTTCAGAAGCATGAGATGAAAAAATGGTCTCAGCAGAATTGTACCACTCTACTATCATATACATCTTTTCCATTTCTTACACATACAAACACCACGCTGTCTGCCTAAAACGAAATTCAGGCCCTAAACATGCACGTGCAAATATTTACACGCTGAAATCTCCAGGTTCAAACAGTTCCGCCCAGTTCACTGACTGAAATCCCATCCCTGATTAAACCCTCTGCCATGTGGCAAGGCTATCACCCGAAGTATGCAAAGCAGACCCTTTGAAGATTTTACTTGGTACTTTAAGGAACTAATGAGAACACTTCAAATCCATCCTGTGAACAGATCAGTAAAAGAGGAAGGGCGAAAAAATATCCACTTCAGTATTCTGTGTGGGTGCATCAAGTAGCTACACCAAAAAGGGCCACTGCACATGGTATAAAGCTAGTGTCTTTCTTTTCACTTTTATGACCAAGTTCAATGCAGACTATAAATTACTGCAATACCCTAAAGCTTTCTGCTCTTAACATCATGCCCCTTGCAGAAATCCAACAATAAAAAAAAAGGAAAAAAAAAAAACAAAAAACAGAACCAAACCAGCAAAACAAATGAAGTTCCCAACCCCAGGCTTGAATGGAGTTTTTCAGTTTGAATCCAAGAACGGAAACATTTTTTTTTAGACTTAGAAAAAGCCCAACAACTTTGCAATGCAATACAAAAACTAGCAGAACTTTCCATGCCATTATAAGCAGTCTGAAAATGTAAACAGCGTCTATGGCGGGGCTAAACAGTATCATCATACAATAGATAAAATGGTAAGATACCTCAGGAAGCAAGAACCACCAAACTGTTGTTAATTTAGTCTTCAGACAGTTGAGAGAGGGACACAGCTTTTTAGTTTTGATGTTAATTCTCTGAATGTTCATCTCAGTTCAATTTCTTCAGACTGGCACAGCGTGTACTTGCAAAGGAACGCAAGAAGTAGGGCACTTCTCCACTCCTTTGGGAACTTAGTCACGCAATCTTAACAAGAGTGACATGATGGCTTTTTGTTCATGCATTTTTTCCACACTCTGAGACCCTTGAGGAAAGTGCAGGCTCAATGACATTGAATCACGCTTATAGGTAAAAGCGTACTTCCTCACTGGCTTATAAAGCCACAAGACAGAAGAGAGTAAAAAAATGCAAGTCAATAACAAATTGCTCATCACTCCTCAAAAAGGTCTACTGAGGCTATTAAAATAATCATCATTTACTTTTGAAAATCTCATCCTTAATTCTTAGGACTGTTCAGCACTAACACTGCCTCTATTACATTAAATGCACAGACTGAGACTGACAGATATGAAGCACTTGTAAAGCCCAGGACTTGAGGAGCAAGTCAGACACTATCTGTCTTGTCCCTAATGATACAACTCATAGGAAAAATGCAGAAAATCAACCATGAAGTGATGATAAAAAGCTGTTGAAAGATCATTTTACGTAAACTAAGGCAATGGCTTCTAACTTCCTCTGATCAACAGGGCAACACAAACAGATAACACTTGTAAGCAAAAGGCCTCTGTGGTGGCATCGCTTTAACAGCTTACTTTCTGGCAACTGTCTGGAGATTATCCAAACTAACAAACACACTGCTCAGACTGAATGGTTAGCAAGATCCATCCTAAAAATCCAGTTACGTGTCAGACGGTGTACTTGTACGTGCCACTGTGCACAGCAATCATTCCTGTTCTACGTAGTGATGGTCAGAAAGCATTTTGGTGTACCAGATAAATACCCAGGAGGACACCATACGTTTTCAAATAAAACCTACTCAGAAGTAGTACAGCACCGACAAGCTCACCATGACCTGATTCCAGCCCCTTCAACACAGATGAAGAATCAGTCTCAAGATAAGTTTTTTTGTGAAAGAAAGCTTTTCAGCAGGAAACTCATAAACCACACATTCCTCAAACTATTCATCCTACCGTTATTTCACTTCTTATTTAGCCAATATTCTGGCCTAGAACATTACTTTGAAGTGTGCCCAAGAGCTACACAATTTTTTCAGTTAAATACCTAAACAGTTCGCTAATTTTGTTTTCCATACAAATAAAAACAGCTAGCTATGCTCAGACAATTTTTTTTTTTAACTAGAAGCATAAATATGAGTCTGTAACAGAATATTCAACAGACCTTTGAATTACCACAGCGGCAATAAGCATTGCAGTACCTCTTGGCATTATGATTTGTTGCATGCTAAACTCATGCATCACACAAAGTGCCAGTAAAATAAATTTACTGAGATCCCATTTAACAATGAGCTAGAACAGACTGTAAAATATGGAAATAAGAAAGATTAAGATGGCAAATTTGCAAACAAAAACTAGTCTTCTGTGCAATGTATATATTCAAAACAACACTTCATGAGCTCAGCAATTACATTTAATGAGAACTATAATCTCTGTGCAATTACAAAAGAACCATTAGACAAGAAATTAGGAGCATTAGCTGCATATTTAAAACATTATTTATCATTATGTGTTGAGAGCTTTTAGGTGAAAAATTTGTAACGGAGGTAAACATGCTGCCTTTTCTCCATCCCTGAATTCATCTGTGTACCTTTATCTCAGGGCTAAGAGGACAGCATCAGTACACTGTTAGCAATTCAGGCTTTATCAATGCTGTCAGACATGATTCCAGATGAATAATCCCCAGGATTCATGAGCTGGATCCACACTCTTGAAATCAAAAGTGAAGTGTTTTGAAGAAGATGAGAGGAAAAGGGGGGTAAAAAATGAATATTGAAATGGATGTCACTCAGCATGTTTGACAACAATGCAGAATTTTAGGTCTACAGAGGAGAATGACTTTCAGACACACAGTACTTCTTCCTTTCACCATACCTGTCCGGGATCATTGTACCACAGCTCTTCATGAAGACGATCAGGGTGTGCTTTTTTACGCTTAATTTCTGCAATGACGTCAAAAACTTCGGAATCTGAACTGCTAGAGCAGCTGCTGTCATCTTCAGACTCACAGTCTGAGTCACTGGAGCTCTCTGATTCACACAGGGAAAACAAAGTCATCTGAAAAACACTTCCACACGCTCTCTTCCCCAGCAGCAATGCATTCTCTAACATGACGTAACTAACTGTGGCACACTGCAAGTTATTAAAGTTGTGCATGACATTCACTCTAACAAAAAGAGGGACAGCAACTGCATTTTTAATTAAAGATGACAGCAAATGCTATGGATATCAAATGTCTACAACAACGGCATCTGTTTGCACGCATCAGATTGCTGTTCAGCTGTCCAGGAGCACCACTGATCAGTTGTAGAACAGCAATTTCAGTTACTTGACATTGAAGATTTTAGAGCTATAACCAACACAAGTATGACAGTAAAATTTAAAAAAAAAAAAAGGAAAAAAGAAAAAGAGAGAGAAAAGAGAAAGAATACACATAAGGTCACTAGAATGAGCTAAACAGAACCTCTTGTTGTTTAAAAGTTAATTCTGCTTGCTATAAGCAAAGTGCTTACATCTAATTTCATTTTACCTAAAAATACTACTGTCTGTAGCAGGATATTGTCTACTTAAGAGTTTCAAAACAGCACATATGGATAGAATTATTATAGAACATGTACTGTTAGACTAATTTTTCAAAATCAATTATTTCTAATTAATTCATCATCACGTGTTAGAAACCACAGACAAGAAGAAAACCTGGAACTACTAGCTGAGCGAATCCAGCCATAAGTTTTTTGGAAGCCTTTTCTGTGAGTTTTCCTTCTTACTTTTTTTTTTTTAAACAAGACATTTTTCTTTGTATGAACTGAAACAATTTTCCCGATACATCAGAGGGGAGAGCAATGCTAAGAAAAAAAAAAAGAACAGAAGATGGTCTCAGACTTGTTAAAATGTCGCCTTTGTAGCGTTGTCAAAGTAATGTTAATAAGGGTCTGGACTTAATTAAAAAAAAACAAAACAAACAAAACAAACAAAAAAACACAAAACACAACACCACACACACCACCAAACCCACAAAAAACCCAGAGCCTGATCTCATATATCTCTAACCTCCTGTGGTACTTACAAGTGACTCCCTTCCTTATGCATGTAATGTCACTCATTTCCACAGATCTCAGCTCCAAATTAAATAAATGCCTTCATAGCCAAGACATATAGCACTATGTAAGTAAGGGTTATTATTCTTGGAAGGAGTGATGAAACATTTCTTTCATTTCTAAGTTTTAACTTAAAAGAAAACATTACTACACTGTCAGTGCTTTGAAATACTGTGAAATCATGGTGTAAAATATGTGTATTTACTGAATACAAGACTCTCCTTAGTTAAAAGAAAAAAGAGGGAGAGAGAAAATGAGAGAATATTACTAGTAAAATACGTTTCCATTTTTTCTTTCTTTTTTTTTTAAAATCAAGATGTATTTTTATACAGTCTCTAATCCAGCATAAAGTGTTATTAAAATATATCCTTGGGACGTATAGTTTACATAGGTCATATATGCTCAGCTGCAATCAAGTTTTGTCTGAATGCGCATACACATATATTCCTACAAATATTCACAAACACTTGAGTTTTAAAAGTTCTCTGATAAACATTAATTAGTTGCGTACCTCTAGTTTTAGGTGCAAAATGAGTGTGGGACCTGTGAGAGTAAGCTGGAGTTCTGAAAGACCAGTGCAGAACTTTTCGATTTCATGCCTTGAAATCAGCCTTTCATGATCTAAAAGTGCTCTTGGAGTGCCTTGCTATCTCACTACAGTACACAATTACTGCTAACACAAGGCAGAACAGAGACAGCATTTACTTAAGTACAAAATAAGACAAACTATTAGACACCATAGAAGCATGTATCTAGGAGAAGCTGGCACAGACACCAGGTCAGCCCAGGGGACCTGTACAGACACAGAGCCTCCGGGTCCTCCAGAAACAGTGGGAAAAGAAACACAGAGAAGTTGCTCTTGGCCCTATCGTATTTTAGCCTGGAGCAGCAAAGGAACTCTTTCTGCAGAGATCTGAGGAAGTGAAGCTTTACACAGGTACGTTGAATGTAGCAGGTTTTTCCTTGCTTCATCCACATGAAAATATACCTCCTGAAAAACCCTACAGTTAACTTTGCTAGTGATTTTTGAGTTAATTTAAATATGTGCAAATCCGCTGTTCAAAAAAAACGTAAAAAAGATGTTTCCTTTACAAGTGAATTCACATTTTATTTAATGTGTTTATTTTTTTCTTTCAACTCTACTGTATCTTTTCATACTGCCAGCATGTAACTGATCATGTCATTATATACCTGTGTTACAACTTTAGAAATTTTGATATGTGATTTTTAAAGAGTTACTAAGCTCAGATGTGAGAGTCTGAAGCAGCTTAACAGGCAAACATGAGCATCAGTTGAAAAGCAAGCCCAGAGTATCTAAATTATTGTGACATGCCTAAGAATTTATTGAACTAATACAACTGACTAAAAAACACACTATGAAACACTGAAATGCTGTAATGATAAAAAGAACAGCTAACAGTTCTCACAAAACAAAATAAGAAAAATAGCTTTCACTGACTTCTGAGTAGACAAAATTGCTACCAAACAGTACACCCTGCTAATTCAACCAGTATTTCCCCAATAACTGATAACAACTAGCAGACCTATTTCACTGCAAGATCCATATGCGTGGTGCATGACAATGCATATAATTTATGTTTTGAAAATTGATACTTCTGCATAAGATCATAGTAAGTAGAGTTGCACAACCAAAATACAATCCAGAAGAAAGATGAACTCAGTGCCATAACAAGCAGCCTTATGAGTTTATCACCACTATTCTTGCTTCCTTTTTAGAAATATAAGACCAGGAGCTCCTCAAAGCCTCTTGTGTGCCATGCTTTGGCCTATCTGATCGTGCTCAGGGTGCTTTCATGCCATAAAAGAGACTTTAGCATAAGGCAGTACTGGATACTCTCCATTTTCCTTTAGGCTTTCTGGGTAAAGAATCTAGCTCTTCTTCAGTCAAAAGCAACAGTAAAACTCCCATGGCTACGCAACACAAAGGAAGGATTAAAAAAAAGACAGATTAACCTACCAACATTATTGAATACACACAAAACTGCCAAAAACAGATTAATTACAGATTATTCCATTTCAGAGCTTTTTCATCATTTCTGCCTACCTAAATCTTCATCTAGCTTGGTCTTTGGTGGCTCCCACGGTGGCCTGGCTGCTTTGGCCTTTGCCTGTCGCTTTCCTAACTCCTCGTCAAACTTTTCATACAGATCTCTGAGCTTGCTTGTTCCTACCACAGTAGAGTCCCCCTGTTAATTAAAAAACAGAACAACAACAACAACAAAAGACAATGTTGAAATAGCACATGAACACAACATGCACCAGTGTTCTATGGTGAAAAGCAAGAGGGAGAAAAAGACAGATCTGTGCAGTTCCGTGAAACATGGAAATACTTGTTAAGGCTTTAGCATACCATTACATTGCTCCACCAGGTGAATTAGCAGAGAAATGACTTCATTTGCTGGTGTATTATCATCAAACCTTTGGCCTAATGAAGCAGAACTATGGCTAAGCATATTTAGTACAGCTCAGCATTGATTTTTAACATGTTTAGAAGAAACAGGAGACCTGTGAGAGTATTTTGCAACTAAAAAGAATTTTATCACACACAAGAAACAAAACCCAGCTCATTTTGTTGCCTGCTTTGAATCACCATGAATTCACTCTCCATGTCATTCTCAAAACAAACCCACAACCAACCACAAACAAAAAATCCACAAAAAAACCAGAAACCTACCCCTGTCTATCACAACCCCACCAGGAAGTGTTATTGTCAAGTACAAAGAATCCTGACTTCCTGCTTCTTTACAAAATTTTCTCCAAGGCTGTGGGAATATACAGTGCTTGAGCCATCTTTGCTGAAATACATGTATAATGGAAAAAAAACACCCTTCCCTCTTGGAGACAAAAAAGTACCCCTCTTCCATGTACCACTAATCTGAATGCAAACAGACAGAAGAAACTGATGAAAACAGAGAAGAATACCAACAAATAAAGTCCTTAACAGGGTTAAAAGACTGAGATGGTTGGGAGGAGAGAAGGATTAAATGACACAAAACATGATCCTACTGAAGGGTTCATATTAATCAAGTAATCAAATAATTAATAAAGGACTGTGTACGGTAATTGTAGAGCTCTCTCACAAACATACCACTTGATCCATAGGGTCATTGGAATAATAGCTTTCAGAATGGGTACAGCGAACCCAGACTGGCTTAAGTAATTCCTCATCTTCCTCTTCATTTTTTTCAGATGCATTCTCCTCTGATTCTTTGTCTTTGAGAGCAGTATAATTTTTCTCTTTGCTGGAGCTCTGGTTCTCAGACCACCTTTCTCTGTCCTCCTCCCATCGGGGTCTCTTTCTCTCTCTGCTTGGAGACCGACTTGGTGGGACAAAGCAAATGAAAGGAATTCTCTTTATTATATTAACAGTGACAGTTTTATAATGAAAAACAAATAGTTTGCTTCAGACCAGTACATCGTTTTATCATATGAATTACAGCAAAACCCAATTGCCTCTTCCTGCTTTTAACTTGCATCATAAAGAGTACTTTGTAGTTCTGACCTAATATAAAAAATGACTTAAAATTGAAAGTGCTTTTGTATTTTAAACCTCATTCAAGAATTAGAATGAAAAAATACATGCTGTTTTGGATTAAAATTCCTACTTGCATTCTAAGTGACTTTCTTTTAATTTTGTTCCACAGTTGGAAACTCACCACTAAAAACTAAAAGACACATCACTCACGACTAAAAGTTACAATATAAGGAAGTTTTAATACATAGCCCACAAACTACTTGCATGAGAAAAGAATGAGGGTTTTATCAGAAGGATTACAGAGAAGCCATACTGCTTGTGTTACTCTAACTCTGGCACTCCTTTGAACAACCTGGGATATTCCTTATGTATTGAAAGAGTAATGCTTTCAAAAGCTGAATGTAGGAAAACTACTTTTTTTTAATCTCCTCTGCTTACAAAGCCAATAATGTTGCACTGATTTAAACTATCCAGGATTCAGAAGGAAAGGAGCATCAATATTAAAAAAAGCTCCTAAGAGATGATTTAAAGATAGAGTAACTTTAAATAGTCTTGGTACTTTACAGACTGGAAGCAGATGTAAGCAGAAGCCTTCAGCACACAGCACTGAAGCCCTCTCCCCAGAGATTAATCCTATTTTCTAACTCTACAAAGTCTTGAGATAACTGACATTTGCACGGGTAAGCAGATGGTTATAAATTTAAGACACTCATCTTTTCTGAGTTTCAAACCAGGCATGCACGCATATATACATACACAAAAACTCACATGTGTGGATGCACAGAGCCTCACATACACAAAAAAACGAATGTAACCTTCCTTACCTTCCTGCTCTCTTGTAATCTTTTTTGTAGGATCTGTCTGGTGATGGTGATCTTCTGCTGTCACGGTGCCTATGCCTCTCCCTCTCCCGCTCCCTTGGAGAGTTCAAAACGTAAGTTAAAAGAGAAATCTGGCATTTCATACATTGCACACCTGAAAGGAGCACAGAAGGCAGCTGAGATCACGTTATACAAAATGACACACACGTGCTGACTGCTAAACCCAGACATTCTTAATGCTGACCTTCCAGAAATTTGTAAGAGACCTATCTCCTCTGCCTTTGTCATAAAGATGTCTATCTCAATACAATGGTTAACTCATACCAGACAGAGGTAACTTATATAAACTCACCACACGACTTGTTGCCGTTCTTCCTCTTCTCCTATTACAAATGGCAAAGTGTAAGATTATTGTATCTTTAACCATTCTTAATGCCTCAAGGAAGGGAAAGAAAAACTATTCCATGCACAATAACTTTGTAAGCACAGCAGTCATTCAAGGGTTTCAGGCAAGCCCTCTCTTCCTGACAGCCACCTCAAGCACACACAAAAAACTGACAGACACAGAAAATCTGCATCACGCTGAAACTATGAATCTCATCTACAAGACTCAACTTGCACATACACACGAAGAACTTGACAACCCACACATACTTCTGGGGCAAAAGAGCTTTAAATTAACTGAAGACTTGGGGAAGAGTGGCTGGAAAGCTACCTGGCGGAAAAGGACCTGGGCGTGGTGGTTGGCAACCAGCTGAGTATGAGCCAGCAGTGTGCCCAGGTGGCCAAAAAGGCCAACAGCACCCTGGCTTGTATCAGGATAGTGTGGCAGCAGGGAAGTGATCATCCCCCTGTACTTGGCACTGGTGAGGCTGCACCTTGAACAGTGTTCTGTTTTGGCCCCTTCACTACGAGAAAAACATTGAGGTGCTAGAGCACATCCAAAGAAGGGCAACGAAGCTGGTGAAGGGTCTGGAGAACAAGTCTCAAGGAGCTGCTGAGAGAACTGGGGTTGTTTAGCCTGGAGAAAAGGCAGCTGAGGGGAGACCTTATTGCTCTCTACAATCACCTGAAAGGAGGTTGTAGCGAGGTGGGTGTCGGTCTCTTCTCCCAAGTAACAAATGATGGGACAATAGGAAACAGCCTCAAGTTGTGCCAGAGAAGGTTTAAATTGGATACTAGGAAAAATTTCTTCACCAAAAGGGTTGTCAAGCATTGGAACAGGCTACCCAGGGAAGTGGTTGAGTCACCAACCCTGGAGGTATTTAAAAGACATGTAGATGTGGTGCTTAGGGACATGGTTTAGTGGTGGACTTGGCAGTGCTGGGTTAACAGCTGGACTTGATGATTTTAAGGGTCTTTTCCGATCAAAACGATTCTATGAAATTACCATGTACATGAGGCAGCAAAGATCACACAGGCAGTTTTCATACTCTGCTACCAGCTGACAACTCATTAGCCCACAATCATTTGCATCTCTGTCAAATGTCCTAGTAAATGAGTGCTGATACACAAGGAATTATAAATATGTGCCTCGGGTGGTCTGGTGGGCTAACAGCATGAGTCAAGATTATTTATGAACGTATATATGTATGTTTCCATATGCATAACATGAAATACAAAGCAAATTTACAAAGCACAAAGTTCATATAAATTATCTATTTTTCTTCCCCATACCCGTTCATCCTTCTCTGCCTGTGCCTTGTTCAAGCATGGATTTCAGTCTTCAGAGAGAGCATATTCTATGCCATCCGATTTGCTTGGGAGATGGATGCTGTGCTAAAAACACACCAAGGCCAGCAAACAGTTCTCATCAAAATAATCAGACACATTGTCAAGTAGACCTGGAAGCTGTTGGCCTCAAGCAGTAAAATCCACAAATGTTTGAGAAAGAAGCTGCTGAAAACATTCATTTTCAAAACTTGAACTTTAAAATCTAAACAATAAATTGTGAAATGATATGGTAAATATTTGAGTCACCTACAAAGGGCAGAAAATTCCACAAGCTCATCACACAGAAAATGCCAGTGCCTTAATGCCAGCTTCATTAAGAAAATCCTCTTTTGGAAATCAAAGTAAATTTACTGAATGTAAGGTTTGGGTTTTTTTTTTTTAATACAGCTGTCTAAAGTTCTGCAATTAAATCTCGGCATATCTAAATCAAAGGGGCTTCATTTCCACAAGCACTATGTGTAAACTCAAGTTTCACACATGACACAAGAAAGCTCAGAGCCTGTGATCCAGGTACCCTGATAAATATTTAGATACTTAAACTTTACAGTATCTCTCTTTGAATATTCTGACCTAGATCATTAGACACAAAAAGAGCCACCAATAGAGCAAATCTAAGACATCTGAAAGATTTACCTGGTGATGTTTTGCTCTAAAACACCATGCAGTAAACTGCATCAGGTCAGCTCATAATTTGCAAGCTGTTTGTGTGTACGAAGCAGAGGGATTTCATGATACATCCCAAAATAAGCAATCCATACTCATCCATCTGAATCATGTCAACATAGCCTACAACTTGCCTATTTATTTTAACTGGTGTATGCTAATTTTTACCTCAGTCCTCTCTTGAGATCACTGGATGGCTTGCTAAGGCCTTTATCCTGAACAGAATCACACAGACAGATCTAAGCACCCACTTGGGAGGTCCCGTGAGGCCTGAACACGCCTGTGCTGGTCTCCCACGAGTACGAGGACAGAGCAGGATGACGAACACTGTGTAACATGCTTTTCACTAGAACACCTCACTGCAGGGATTAGATATGCGCACCTATCAGACTATAACGCCCCCCAAGTGGTGGTTCTCTATAAATACAGGGCTTACTCAAAGAAAGACCAAATTCAACTAACACCTGGAACCCTAACTCTGGTGCCTAAACCTTGAAATCGGAAGTGCTTGGACTTAACCATTGGTAAGGCTCAACTTTGAACACAGACTTTTGCACAAAGTTATGCCTACTCTACTTTCATGCCACATGTGCATAAGTTTCTACAGTAAATACCGATGAGAGTAGAGCACTACTCAGCAATGCACTCAGTTTTCAAATAAGAGCTTCTTTGCTTCCAGCTGTCTCCAGGGACAAGGGTAACACGTCTGCCAGCTTGCAAAGGTGAGGCAGAAGCAGTGTACCTGAAAGGTGTCAAAACAGTAGCTCTTTCCATCAGACCTGAGTACTGGCTACTTCCCAAGCTAGAGGGAAAAAACAGGGTGAGGGAAGAACATTGATGCAAATAAGATGGGACAATGATGACAGCTCTCCCTCTGCATGCAGAGGACACATCACATTACCTGTTACGCTCATAACTTCTGTGATGAGGTGATACCCTTCCTCTGTCATAATCTGTCCGGTGCCGACTGCTTTCCTGCCTCCTCCTATCTGGACTGCGGCCTCGATCCCGACGATCCCCATGGTTAGTAGACCGATGCCTGTCACCGTGGATGTGACCATGTTCACGATGTCGGTGCTCGTCGTAGTGCTTGCTCCTGTCTGGAGACCGTCGATCGCTTTGCGACTTCTCTCCCTGGTACTGACCCGTGTGCCGAAAATGGCTGCTGCCGCCGCTGCTGTTGGCAGCACTGCTCTGAAAGGAGCCAGAGTTGTGCTGGTAACTATTGAAGTTGGGTGGTGGGAACGACTGCTGTGAATACCCTGCAGAGTACACAGGCTGGTAGTTGACTTGCTGTGGTATAACCGGTGGTGGGGGAGGATGCGGTACTGAGGGAGGAGGCATCATGTAAGGAAAGGTGCTCTGCCCAGCAGGAGTTCCCGGCACAGGGGTGTTGCTAGGATTTGGCACTGGCGGAGGAGCAGGAGGGAAGCACGGAGGCACAGGGAAGCTCTGCCTCATCTGGTGGTTTGGAAATGGTGGCCTCATGGGACACTGACTGATGGGATTTTGCGTGGAAGGGGGCACTGGAGGAGGATAGGGCACAAAGTCTGGCCTGGGAGGCATGTAACCAGTGGCTGGAGGGTTTGAATAAGTTGTTGGAGGGGCAGTTTGCTGGTCATACTGGTATTGTACGGCAGGCTGCTGTGGGTGAAGCTGCCGTAGGTTCTGAGGGCGGTAGGTCTGTGTTGAAGTTCTTGCTCCTGGTCCCCCCTGACCACGGGGACATCCTCGCCCAGAATGGAAAGACATGGCTCACCTTTAATGAGGAAAATAAAAGTCCAGTGTCACACAATTTTTGTAGGATGTCCTTAATGCATTTGCAGGAACTACTCACAAAGCGCTGAAATTACCATTTCTGCAGTTTCCTCTAACAGAAGCAGTAAACCACGTCCACCGACTTCCACTGGGAGCTTTGTGCTCCTCAGACCTCTACAACAGGTCATTTATGCCCCTTTGATTCATTTAAGCCTCTAATCCATGAAAGCACTCTACTATCTTTAATCCAGAACCCAAACTGGACCACGCTCTCTGACTCAGGGCAATGTTAATTTCAACAAATGATTGATATGATCACTGGCCAAGGATACAAGAACCTCTACTAGTACTCACTGACACTTTGATATAAAGCTTTCAGATACCCCACACCAAAGAAACCACTCATTTTAACAACTGCCATTGTCATCCAAAGTCCCATAATGAGGAATCCTTTCTATACCATGATTCTTTAGGCAGAGTGACTTTACTAACACCTCATTGCAAGTCACCTGGTCCAAGAAATCATGTAAATTTTAAATGAGATAGTAGCAATTTACGTTTACAATTGAGCCCCCAACTTAGTGAAGGACTGAATTCAACAGATATTTCAAAGTATTTTCAGTTAGGTAGGTATACTTTTGTGGAATGAGAGTCTTACAGGTTACAGAAAAAAATTTATGTAGACTGTGCTGTTACTCCAATTTCATTGAAATAAATGTTTCCCAAAAAATCCCTCAACTGCCTGCTTGGTCCTGCTACCTTTCCAGCAATTGCCACTGCTTGACATAGGCTTAAGTCTTGATCAAAACTATGCATGCATTTAATACATTGTATTAATGTTTTTAAATGAAAACCACTGTGCTTCATTAACATTAAAATTCATTCTTTAATTACAACGTTAAGTTTCAAAAACTGGAAAAAAGGAAAAAAACATGTAAAATAAAGTTTAAAAATCACTCATGGTATCTTGGCTGGAATGGAGTGAGAGAAAAAAAATAATCACAGAAGTCAAATCCTGTTTTCCACAAGGGGGAGGGAAAGAAAGAAAGGAGATACACACACATAATTGGAAAGATCACCAGATAAAGAAAAGAAAGCTTCCCTTTTACTGATGTTGAAGTACACACTCAGAATTTTCTCCCACCTGCTACCATGCAACATGGCCAACCTGGACTGCTCAGAGCACTGCTTTCAGCTGCATTCTGGTGCCAGTGCTGCAAAAGATGTAGCTTGCTGACACAGCAGACAACTTCTGGTGAACCAGAGGGAGAAAGGAAAAGAAACAAAGTGGGAAAGGACTGACATCAAGGAGGAGGAACCAAGAGGACCCTAAGTCTCTCCTTACACATGCAGAGCTTAGTGGAAGCCACTGGAATTGGTGGCAGTGGTATTCATTCCCCCTCCAGAGCAACCAAAGGCCAAAGTAAGTGCAAATCCCACATTTCTAGGAGGTAGCGGCCATGATGGTAAAGCCAAAGCCACTCGTTCCTTCCAGTCAGCCTGTGCCTGCTCAGTACCCTCCAACCTTGTAAAGGCTCTCAAAAAGAAACAACAGCGGGAAAAAAAAAAAAAAAAGACCATTTCCATTATTTTCTCTAGCAACAGTTCAACCTTTTGTCATTATTAATGCTAGTCGATTCGATGTAGAATCAATTTTGCTTTAGTTCTCCATTCATGATCTTACACAGGTCAGGCTTGTAACAGACAAATGTTTTACACTTTGCTGACATTTGCATACACATTTTATTTAAACAGGCTGAGCTAATCCCTTATTACCTTAAACAAATTAAAATACAGGCCACTATACCACAGTGCCTTGCCTTAGAGCACGTTTCTTTTTAACATGTCATAGCATTCAAACAAAAGATCTTGTTTATCACCTGTCTCAAACAGAGCTCTAAGACTTCCCCAACACCAGGGAACCACCGCTCTGGTTCTACCACCCGAGTTTCACAGCTTCAGAATGCACATAATCACAACTGAAAAAAAAATACAAAAAAAAAAAAAATACATGAAATTATTTTAAACACCCAAATCATTTTAAAGCTCCCTCTGCTACAAACTTTGGTCACGTTCAATTTCCATTTAAATTTACGTAAGCTCAAAAACACTAGAAAGGACAAACTCTCCTTTTCCTGTCACATAGAAGAGGAAATTTATTGTGCTGGTGGAAGCCGTCAGGCACAAAAGTAACACAGGTTCCTTCACAAACACCGAAAAACTCTCCCCTCCCTGCAGACGCACGGCTGAGAGCAACAGGGCACCGAGACCCGGCCTCACCCACCCGCTGCCTCCCAACGGTCCGTAACGGCCGCCTACGGCCACCGAAGGCCCGGCACAAAACAGGACGGAGACAAACCCGGCGACGAGACCGGGCTCTGCCACCCTGCCTTCCCGCCGCGGCCCCGCTGCCCACACCGAGAGGTCTCCTCACACCGCTTCCCCACCGGGACCTGCCCCGCCGCCCGCCCTGGCCTCAGGCCCCCCGCGTCGCGCAGAGAACCGCAGCGGCACGAGCAGCGCGGCCCACGGGAAGCCCCCGCCCGCCCCGCGGCCCCCCAGCAGGCAGCCGGGCCCACCGAGCCCACCTTGGCCCCCGCCGCCGAGGCCAGCCCGGCCCGCTGCGCGCCGGCTCCGGAAGCAGAAAGTGGTGGGAGGGCGGAGGGCGCCGCGGGCGGAAACACCGCCCGCCGGGAGCGGAGGGAGGGCGGGCTGCGCCGCCGGGGCCCGCCATGAACGGCCGGGGCCCGCTGGCCGGCAGCGGGGACCCGTCCTGCGGGGGCTGCCTGCGGGCCTACCCGGCGCTGCCGGTGTGGGTGGTGGAGGACCACCAGGATGTGAGTGCCCGGCGCTGGGCTGCGGGGTCGGGCCGGGCCGTGGGATGGGGAGTCCCTCGTGGGGTGCATGGGGAGTAGCTGCGCTTGTTTCCTTCTTTCTCCGCGGTGCGGAGCCTGAGTCTGGTAGGTAGAAGCGAAGGGGGATGCCCGGTGGGTCCCCTGTGCAGGCGCCAGAGGCTTCCCGGCAGGACGCGCCTTCCTGCCGTGGCACCGGGGTCTGCCCGCTCCGGGCGCTTCCTTGGGCAGAGTCCTCGCCTCCACAGACATGCACGACCTTAAACCTGCGTTCTCCTTCACTACTGAAACTTAAATGAAGTTTAATGCCCATGTGACCTGAATTTCCTTCCCGATTCAGTGATTAAGTTAATTAATGCCATGATCGGATTTTTGTCGTATTTTTAAGCAGTTATTGCTTTTTCTTTTTTTCTTTCTTTGGGTCGTAATTGCTATAATTAAAAGGAAGTAATACCTGTATACTTCCATTATGCTGCTTATAGAATTAGCCAGGCATTAGTGCAGTGCTTGGAAACTCAACCCTACACAGTGTGTGACATGTCCACAGAAAAATGGTGAATATAATCACACCTTAACGAGCAGATTGACTGACACTTGAGGAGAAATGTTAAATTTGGAACTTTGGTTTTTTAGTTAAGTAGAAAAAGGTAGTGAGGAAAGAATTGCTTTTGAACTGCTGTTTCTGGTTTCCCGAGTGGTTTGTTTACAGCAGTATAAGCTGAGGCCTTAGTCCTAAGTAAGCAGATTCTTTACTAGATTCTCTGCAAACAGAAAATTTTAGTGTAATCAAGTTTATTAAAGAAAATAATGATCTGAATTTGTAAGTACATAGTTTAACACAGATAATTCTTGCTAAGACTCACTGAAATATATGACGTTGTAGTAGCTGATTTTTTGTGATAACCAAGGACTTAGAGTGGGACTATGATAGGAATACTGAGATAACGACTAATAATGAACTTCTTTGGTTTACTCTTTGTACTTCTGTTTTCAGTTAGCTTAACAAAGTCTATCCATACTGAATGTATACACTGTGGTTTTAGTATATATGTGTATATGCATTGGTCTGTCTTGCATAAAACATAAATGGCTTTTTGTCCCAAAGTGTAAGAATTCTCTTCAGCCCTAGAAAATTTAATTCTACATCTTCCTCAGGAAGGTCTAAGCCACAGTGGTGCAGAACCACCTCCCTTCACTCACCACAGGTTCTCTCCCACCTGCCCCCTCAAAAGGGAGGGGAACCATCAGTAATGACAGGCAGCAGCTCCATCGAAGCAGTGTCGGTAGCAAACCCTGACTCCTCGTAGGCACTGAGACCTAACTGAAGCTTCCTGCTGAAGGTATGGCGTGGTGTGACAAGAACAAAGTACTTAGGGGGCCAGAAAGTAAGCAAGCAACTAAAAACTTAAGACTGTGGCCTCAGTATTACATCATGGGGCCAGGCCAGTAGGCTTTGGGGTCCTATTTTAGGACTTTTTCTAGGTTCAATCATAGTACTGCGAACAGAAATCAGCTCATAGCCTTATTCTCTTCACTAACCAGGAGGCAACATCAGTCTGCAGGGGGAGAGGGAGCATGTGTCAGGACCACCCTCCAGACCTACGCACTTGCATTCTTGTAAAAATGGAAGCTGCTTTTTGCACATAGTGAAAAGGAAAATGGCATCTAAGAAATCCTTCAGTATAAACACCAGCAGCCTCCTTGCCTCTCCTCCCCTTGCATTTCTCCTGCTGGAGCAGGACTTTGCCCTGCAAGCTCCAAGAACGAAGGGGAAGGAAAAGCATGTCCCCAGGGCAAGCAGAAACTATCCTGCAGCTCCTGCCTGCAGGTGCCCACTTTCCCCCTGCAAAGACTGGCCAGGGGCTGGAGAGACCATGCCAGGGCACCTGGCTCTGGGCCACCCCATGCCCATGGCTCAGCTCCTCTGCAGCTCCCAGGGTCCTGCAGCCCAGCCTGACCTGAGGGGTCAAGGGAACCTGGGAAAGTGCCAGGAGCTGCGTGCCCCCAATATGAGTGTGGTTGCGTAGAACAACCAGAGGCTGCTGGAAGCGTATATTCCGATCAGGGAGCGGGGGGAAACAGACCTGTATGGTGTTTCACGACCTGCATAGCCTTGGAGCGGAAGGGAGTGTGTGCCAATAGACGGCTCTTTGTTCCGTCCTCTCAGCAGGGCCGAAATTCCCTGACAAACCCTTGCCCAGACATACATGGACAGAGTGTTTGTTCAAACAAGCTCGTTTATTGGCATCTTTGCGGTCGCTTGCAAGAGCAGGAGGGTGGCAGCACGATCCCTTGGCAGTGCAATGACTGAGGAGATAACAGCCAGACTGCCCTCAGCAAGAGCTGCAAGCAGCAGCGGGTTCCCACATGGAGGCAAGGGCGGCTGCCAAGGTGCAGAAGGATGCAGGAGCCCTGACTTCTCTTCAGCTCATCCTCAAGGTGTAGGAGGAATCAAAGCTGCTCCGTCTTCCACACGCATGCCAGCTGCACGCAGATGCAAGAGTGCCTTGCCGGCATTGTCCCCACGCTGCCCAGCTCCAGTGGAAGAAGTGCCCAAAGGGTGGTCTCAAATGGACAAGAAACAAGACAACAATGATGTTGTCCTTGTGGGCTCTCAGGTCTTTGTAGGTGCTGCCCACTCCCCTGCTGGATGAAGCCCTATCAGAGAGATGTTCTTGGGAAGGGCTTGGCAAACGCACCAGAGGTCCCCAGTTTACCCACAGACTTCTCTCTGCGCAGAGCGTTGTAAGGGCCTGGTTCATCCTCGCAGTCGTTCTTCTGCCTCTTCTTCTTTGCACTGCAGGAGCTTCTCTGCTGGCTGCTGCTGTCAGAGCCAGTGCTCCTCCACCTGCGCAGGCAGTCGAGCCCCAAGAGCAGGAGCAGGTTTTCGGCAGACTCCCGCACCAACCAGTGCTGGCAGGCAGCAAGGAGCACGCCTTTGAGGGTGAGCGTGTGCAGCTCCTGGTTCATCTGCTCCATCTCCTCCAGCAGCAGAGTCATCTCCTGCCTGTGCGGCTCCTGGCTCATCTGCTCCATCTCCTCTAGAAGCTGAGTCATCTGCTTCTGCTGCTCCTCATGCTGCAGCAGCAGGTCTTGCCTGTCCGTGTCTATCGGGTCACCCAGCCTCAGCGTGTACTGCATGGTGGCCAGCATGGTCAGGATGCGGATGATTCCCACAGCCATGGCCTGGAGGAGGAAGGAGAGAAGAGGCTCAGCGGGGCTGAGTGGGAGGGAGATGGCGGCTGCGGCAGCGGGGGCAGGATATGCAGGGGCTCTGAGGCAGCAAGGGGAAGGTTGGTGAGTGCTTTGGGGACAGGGACACATCCCCGCAGCCCCCCGGGCACTCGCCGTGGCTGGCAGCCCCGGGCACCTGTGCGCCCAGCCCCGAGGGCAGCACCTGCCCTGCCCAAAGCGTTCCCTGCAGTGCCTGCACCCTCGCCCCAGTCATAGAAACCCCCCCGGGGACCGGCGCTTCTTCCACGGCCCTCATCCAGCCCAGCCTTCCCCCCACCTGCCTCACTCACCGTTGTCCTGAGCCGTACTGCAGCGGCGGCGCTGCCAGCTGGTGCCACTGGTGACAACCCTCTGTGACGTGTCCTCTGTGGTGTCACGGGCCCCACAGCCCCACGGCCACACCCCGCCTGGCCACCACGGCCATTGCCCCTGGCTCTCCGGCCCCTGCAACGGGCAAACCACAACCCCCTCCCCGACAGTACACAGCTCCCAGGGCCCCTAAACCTCCCCAGAAAGAGCAGCGGGGGCAGCACAAGGGCGTCCCTGGCTTGCACAGGGAGCTCCATGCCCGGCTGAGCCCCGGGCTCGGGCTCCCAGCTCCCTCCATGGTGCCAGTAGCAGTAGCAGTGAGGAGCCTTTGGGGAGAATTTCTTTCTCCTGCTTTCACAGGTGTGCATGTAGCACACACACTCACACTTGTGCTACTCCAGCCTATGTTGGATACTTATCTACCTGCACTGTACCCAGGGGCTTTTGCCTTCACAGGCTGACATGAAAGCAGAAATCCCTTTCTCAGTAGAGTTATAGAGGCATATCCATGACTGGTCATACTACTATTGTCTGTAATGAAGAAGAAAATTAAATAAAAAGGAAGGTCAAAGCAGACAGGTTCCCCCGAGGAGCAACCTGGCTGAGCCCCGTGCTCTGGCTCCCAGTCCCAGCTCCCTTCACAGCTGCCGCAGCTGCAGCAGCAGAGAGGAGCCTTTGGCAGGGACAGAGCAGAGGAAGTTCTGCCCCTGCCTCCCCAAGGGTTTTGCTCCTTGTGACCTCTGGAAGCCGCTCTTGGGTCTGTGCTCTGTCAAGCAACAGAGACCTATTGATACACAGTAACCGTAAGCCCACCAAAGTCAAGGAAAAACACACTGAGCAACTCAAAGAACGCCAGAACCCACTGGCTATCATGAACTTCTGGCAACACTTTGCCAGATATTATCATGAAACTGAATATAATAAAGAACAGGTCGGTCATAGGCTACACATTGCGTTCACGTTGTAAAGCTTGCTGGGTATTGTCAGTCGTCATAAAAAAAAGGGGCACAGTAGGAGACACAATCTCTTTGCATTGAAATCCATGTAAGTTGAAGCAGCCTTCCAGTACCTGAAGTGGGCCTACAAGAAAGCTGGGCATGGACTGACAGGACAAGGGGTAACAGTTTAAAGCTGAAAGAGCGTAGGTTTAGACTAGATATTAGGAAGAAATTATTCACTGTGAGTGTGGTGAGACACTGGAACAGGTTGCCCAGAGAAGCTGTGGATGCCCCCTTCCTGGCAGTATTCAAGGCCAGGTTGGATGGGGCTTTGAGCTACCTGGTCTAGTGGAAGGTGTCCCTTCTCATGGCAGGGGGGTTGTAACTAGATGATCTTTAAGGTCCCTTCCAACCTCAGCTGCTCTGTGATTCTATGATTCCATGAATTTCACAGAAACTATATAGTCCTTTGCTGGCACTGATGTTCCTCTAGGGCAGCTTGTCACTAGATGCATCATGCATTGATTAATAACAGCTGGTGTAAAGGAAATTTTGTTCTTAAACCAAAGCAGGAGAACTTGCAAGGTTAGAGATCTTAGGCTCTTATATCTTTCCCCATCCTCTCCTAGTCTCACAATTTGTAGTAACACTTACCTGAAGTGAAACTTTAATTCTAATTGGAAAGATTTTAGGTTGTTCAGGTAGTCCAGGTTACTTCCTTTTTCTGAAGAAGTAAGAAGTCATGGATTAGGGAACCCTTGTTATTTTTAACCTTGTTTTATCTACTATTACAGTAGTATACATGTTCCTGCATATGCAGTGGCTGAACTGAGGAATTAATTTCTAGACAGATTGAATACAGTCCAAATTTCAGGTTTCAATCGTGTTTTACAGTTATGCCCATGCAGTACGCAGGATTTGTCATATTAATCAGTTTTATGACAAAAAAAGTAGCTCACTTTCTGTTGTACTGTAGAGATCACATGTAATTCTTGTTGCCCAATCCTTTTACAATCTTCACATTCTCTGTATAATAGGGCTGTGATTCACAGTCCCTGCTGGATTTGTTCTGGCAGCTAAGGCAGTTACTGTCCTGTAACTGTGGGAGAGACTCTGTGTACTGCAGTTCAGCACAAGAGGTATCATGAATCAGCCATCAGTTTTCTCATGTTACCACCCTACATTATTGCACTTCAGTGGTTTGTTATGCTATAAATCGATGAGTTGCCTCACCTCCTGTTTTTCACACCTTTGAGTGAAGACCTTCAGCGGGGGATAAGCTTGGGCAGCTGAGAAAGGTAGTCTCTCTATTGCAACCACTAAGTCATGTAGGGATTAGGAATTAAGCCCTTTCTTCAAGGGGGATAGGTTTAAAGATCAGCTAAAGTTTAAATCATGGTAGGGTCAGTTTTCACTCTATATCAGTTAACTTATAAAATACAAGTAATGACATGCTTTTATCTCCACAGCACCCATGCATGGTGAGGAAGCTTTATAGCATGGAGAAGGCAATGCAGGGGCAATGTTCTGCAGAAGAGGAAAGGCATTCCTGGGGTTCAGTTGTAAATGAAAAAAAACCTAGTAATTGAGTTGAATGATTAGTGAGAAGAGCTACTACAAACAAGACTTCCTCTAGAGAAGGAAAGAGGAAGTAAAGCTGTGATTCTTCAGCAGCTTCTCATGTGGAACACTTGGGCTCATAATGATTACAGTTCATGAGCTGTCTTGCCACTGGAGTTGTTTCGCCTTTGTATTGTTTTGTGTCTTCTCCCTCTAATCCAAATTCTAAAGGAATAAGAGTGGGACTAGTGTTTTTGCTGTTAAAGCCATTGCATTTTTCAGCCCACTGGTTATAATTGAAATATTTTTATTCGCGTTGTTTTAGGTGCTGCCTTTCATCTATCGTGCCATTGGTTCAAAGCATCTTCCTGCCAGTAACATCAGCTTTGTTCATCTTGATTCCCATCCAGACCTTCTTATTCCTGTGAATATGCCTGCAGACACCGTATTTGACAAAGAAGCTCTTTTTAGGTAAGTCCTGGGTACTGCATCGGAACACTTGTAAGTCCACTTCTTGCTGCCTTTGCTTTACAGAATCAACCAGGTTGGAAGAGACCTCAGGGATCATTGAGTCCAACTGTTGCCCTGACACAACCCTGTCAACTACACCATGGCACTAAGTGCCATGTCCAGTCTTTTCTTAAACACATCCAGAGATGGTGACTCCACCACCTCCCTGGGCAGCCCATTCCAATGTCTAATAACCCTTTCTGAAAAGAAATTCTTCCTACTGTCCAACCTGAACCTCCCCTGGCGAAGCTTGAGGCTGTGTCCTCTTATCCTGTCGCTAGTTGCCTGGGAGAAGAGGCCAACTTCCACTTCACTACAACCTCCCTTCAGGTAGTTGTAGACTGCACTAAGGTCACCTCGGAGCCTCCTCTTCTCCAGGCTAAACAACCCCAGCTCCCTCAGCCGTTCCTTGTAGGACAGACCCTCCCGACCCTTCACCAGCTTGGTCGCCCTCCTCTGGACTCGCTCCAACACCTCAACATCTTTCTTGAAGTGCGGGGCCCAGAACTGAACACAGTACTCAAGATGCAGCCTCACCAGTGCCGAGTACAGAGGGACGATCACTTCCCTAGACCGGCTGGCTACACTATTCCTAACAGAGGCCAGGATGCCATTGGCCTTCTTGGCCACCTGGGCACACTGCTGGCTCATGTTTAGCTGCCTGTTGATCAGCACCCCCAGGTCTCTTTCCACCGGGCAGCTTTCTAACCACTCTTCCCCCAGCCTGTAGCGCTACATGGGGTTGTTGTGGCCGAAGTGTAAGACCCGGCACTTGTTCTTGTTGAACCTCATGCCGTTGGTCTCGGCCCATCTATCTAACCTGTCCAAATCCCTCTGGAGGGCCTTCCTACCCTCCAGCAGACCGACACTCCCACCCAGCTTGGTGTCATCTGCAAATTTACTGAGGGTGCACTCAATCCCTACGTCTAGATCATCTATAAAGATACTGAACAGCACCGGCCCCAGAACTGAGCCCTGGGGAACACCGCTAGTGACCGGCCGCCAGTTGGACTTTGCCTCATTCACCACCACTCTCTGGGCTTGGCCATCCAGCCAGTTTTTAACCCATCGAAGAGTCCACCCATCCAAGCCCCGGGCAGCCAGTTTGTCTAGGAGGATGCTGTGGGAGACAGCAGTGAATGTTGGTATGACTGCATAGGAAGTACGAACAAAAGAGGTATAAGTCAGGTTCAAGTTGTATCTTCTGTCTTGTCACTTGCTGAAAACTTTATTTTTTTAACAGAAAAAGTTATGTTTGTGTTTTATGAATGTGGTCAAATGTTTATGTTGCATATCAAGTGATTTAAGACTTATGAATTTCCTTTGTTTAGTTGTTCAGTAGTATATCATGTTGTTAGCCCAAGTAGTTCGTCTGGGTCACAGGAGAGCACTCTTGAGTAGATGCTTTGTTTGAAGAGCTGTAGTTTTAAAACAGCCATTCTCTCTTCACACTGAAAAATTTTCTTTGAGATTGAAATAGCATATCCTGTGTTAACATGGTGAATATGTGAAGTTGAACAATATTTTCCTCTTAAGATCATTAAGACCAATATTTTCCCCCAGCTTCTTAGGCCGGTAGGTAACAAGCCACAGAGTGATCTCTGCTATTATCTTTCTCTTCCTGTTTTAAAATAAATATTGATTGCTTCAGTATTATGGTGATTTACTCCAATGACAAGCTGATGCAATTTGCATGTAAGTATTTGTATCATCCTACCCATAGTCAATATTTTATTCTCTTTGTTGGATGAATAAGTTTTGTGGACTCTATTGTACACCTCAAAAAAATAGTGTTGATAATGAGGAAAAATGCAAATCTGTAGAGGCTGATTGACTCACTTTAATTACTGAGATTATATTTAAAATCTACTTAGAGCAGTTTACAATAAAATAGTCTCATGAGGTCAGTTTGAAATTATTTAGAATAGTGTTGATGATGCTCCTTTCCTCTGATGTATCAAGAGAACAAGGACAACAAATCCATGTAGTTTATAATCAAAGTCCCATGCTAAGATTGAAGCTGATTGCACTCTATAATCCTAACTTTTAAAAATCTACTATAGACATTTTTGGTCTGTCTTATGAACAAAGATTTCCCTCTTTTTCTTTCTTTGATGATGTGACCCTTACACAGAGTGCTAATTTCAGATGATTTGCATGGGGGCTTTCAAGATGTGGAAGATATTTGTGGTGTTCTTGACCATGTTTTACTTACAGGGAAAGTAACTGTTACCTCCCATCTTTCTCCATTCATTACAGTGAATTAAGTATTGAGAACTGGATTATGCCTGCTGTTTATGCTGGCCATGTTTCTCAAGTAGTATGGCTTCACCCACCTTGGGCTCAGCAGATCTCAGAAGGAAAACACAATTTTTTAGTTGGGAAAGACCTATCAACAACTACAATCAGGTAAACTGTCTGCCGTCTTATACTAGTAATATAAAAGCTATCTCTTTAGCTTTTCATGGGTGGTTTTTTGTGTTCTTGGATAAAGATGAAAATTTGGTTTGTATTTGTGATTTCCTTAAGACCTAATGTGACTATTTGTGTGAATGGGCACAGTGAAAATTGTGCCTTAATTTTTTTTTATAGGTAATTCTAGCTATTCACATTTCATTTCAGCTACCCAGGTTTTAAATTAGTTTTCCTCATTAAAGGAGCCAGTTTACCACCCGCCACTACCTATTAATGCATAATATTTTACTTTTACTAAATCAATATCCATGGGTTTCAGGGCACTTCTCAAACACAACTAACAGAATTTTCCTTAAAAATTAGGCAATCTAAGACAAAATATCCATAGCTTTGCAGTCTTCTATGCCATACTATTGAGAATATCTTGTTAAATGCTGGATGTTGTCTTTAAAATGCAATTCAGTGGCAAATTAATTTTAGTAGCACATAATGTAGAATCTTTTTCTTATCCATTAAACTTGTAGGGCTATCATAAAAATATAGGATGAATTTTAATATATTTATTCAGCAATAAAGAAGTAGAAAAAACTTCAATTTAAAAACCTGCGGATTAAAGTGAATAACTTTGTGTACGCGGTTTTATTGCTTTTGTTACCCATCAAACATCTTTTCATTCTTCTCAGGATCCCTAAAGTGTACGTGCTTTTTCCTTTGCAAAGATGTATATTAACTGTGAGTTATTGTCAATTGTAGGGTTACAGGTACAGATCATTACTTTTTAAGTGATGGTCTTTATGTCCCTGCTGATCAGCTAGAAAACCAGAAGCCTTTAAATTTACACGTCATTCTCATCAATCCTACTGAAGCATCAAACAGCCAGGAAGAAAGTGGCGAAATAGCATCTGCTAAGAGACTGAAGCTAAATACAGATGAGACAGCAAGCACCGCTTCTGCCTCTTCATCAGTGCCTCCTGGTGGCCTTCATCACAGCACCCCAAGTGTGAAGAAAAAGGAAGTACAAAATACAAGTGCCCTGAACAGGGCAGAAACCTTGTCAGAGTGCTCAGCTTCAAGCTCTCTCAGAAACAGTGAATGCCCGATAAGGGAAGTTGTTAAAGATGTCTGCCAAGTATTGCAGAAAGGGAATTCCTATGTTTTAGACATTGACTTAGATTTTTTTTCGGTTAAAAATCCATTCAAAGAAATGTACACACAGGTAAGCATAACAATGGAGAAGCCCTTTACCATTCACAAAAGAATACCAGTCCTAGCCTTTATATCTATGGAGAAACTTTCATCTAAGCTAAATTAGCAGATCAGCTGATCATGATTCATGGTAATATTTGAAGGAAAGACATTCTAAGGGATTGTACGCTCCAAAGAATTACAACAACCTAATAGGGGTAGATCCTTACGTTTGAAATTGGTATTGAGTGCACGTTCAAACTCAGAGGTATATAGCTCACTTCTGCGTGTTGCTTGGGGCATAAAGCTATGCTTGGGTTTCCAAAGGCAATGATCCAAATACCCACAGCATGATTCATCAGGGGGGGATGACAGATTGTATCATTTTTTACCCCCTATAACGTCCTATTGGAAAGCCACAGTGGTATCAGGAGACTCTGCCTTTCAAAAGGCATGGTGGTGGTGATTATTCAGAGGGTGCTAACTTGTCCTCATGAGAGGCTGTTAATGCTCATTTCCTTTGTCTGGAGTGTGGAATATAAGGATGAGCAAGCAGCTGTTGTCTCTTGTGGCATGGCTTTGAGCTTAAGACTCTGCCTTGTGTTTCATTTATAACTTGGCTGCACAGCAAAGGTAGCTCCACCTATATAGAGTTATAAATATGTAGATTCTCAAAGGTGCAAAGCAGTTAGCAGCTTTTCTTGAGGTGAACAGGATTTTTAGGAAATATCTAATCTGCCCTGAAAATCAGGTGTGACATTTAGGTTTACAAATTCTTCTGTGATATCCTGACTTTTTTTAGCATTTAAATCTCTTTTTAACACTGTTTTAACTTCAGCTTATGCTGGAAAACACCAGACATCTTTGAGTTTCAGCTAAACTACTGCTTCCTTGTTCACCATAGAGAAGTGAATATAGTGTCCCTGACTTCTGTTAGCTTCTGACGTTTAGTATTTATGATCACAGTATCTTCAGACAATGTGCAATGCCAGTTGTTCAGAATCACAACGAGAAGTGTACAGCAAAGGGAAAGCACTGTAGGGTGCTTTATAAGAATAAAATTCAATACCCCTCTTAGGGCTTGAAATACATTCTTAATAAAATGATGGAGGAGTTTTTTGGAGGGTTTTGTTTGGTTGTTTTTTTTGTGGGGGTGGGGTTTGTTTTGTTTCTTGTGATTTTTTTTTTTGTTTTGTGCTATGATAGGTTCTCAGTTCTAGGAACCACTTTTAGAAGTGGACTTGCACAGAGCACCCAGTGTACCTTTTTTAATATAATTATATCATTTGTAGTTAATATTTCTTAACTATGTTCCCTCTATTGTAAATTACAATAATTCCATCTGAAAATTTTTCCCAAGTTAACACTTGAAATGTAAGAATCCAATGAAAAGCTAAAAAGCAAATACAGTTCACCAATCCAGAACAGTATTGTCTTCCCACCAAAAAAGTCTAAAATCCAAAACATTGCCCTAAAGATGCTTTGTATTTCTGTAAAAATTGAATGGTCTAGCCCTCCTTTCTCCCTCTGCTCTGAAAAATTCATGAGTGTTTACCTTCTTAATACTGTTAGGTAACTAAGGAGATCTGTTTAACCTTGATTAATTAAACCTGAATATTATCAAGGAGTAAGGCTGACAAGCCCCTGTAATACTTTACTTGTGAACATGTTGGCCAACCAGCCTGAAGCTTTTACCTGTCCTGTTCGCCTTTACAGTCATACTCTCCTGTTGGTTTTGTCTGCCTAAATCTGCCATCTCAGTTTTACTCAGCATCTCATTGGAACCTTACTTCAGCAACGTGTATGTTTTATTTCAGAGCCTCTTTAACAAACAGTCTGTAAATACTTAGCTTTTAAAGTTAAGCAATTGCAAAATGTTTGGCTGAGGCCCCGAAGCATTGCTTTCTCAGCCTCACAATATCTTGCTCACTTGCATTTATAGAGAATTGTCCACAGTACTACAGGAGTGATCCTGGGGATCAAAATCTTTCTTTGGAGAAGGAAGGCTTTGAGGATTTTGTTTCTCATTTGAAGGGTCTAATTTTTTACCTCTTTTTTTTTCTTTTTCAAAGACAGAATATGAGCTTTTGCAAGAGTTGTACAATTTCAAGAAGCCTCAGAGAAATGCAACAGAGGTATGGTATTTCCTTGTGGGATGTATCAGGGAATGATTCTTTTGATTTACCGAATAAAAATGAGTTACGACAAGGAAGGAACCTATGAAAGGTGATTAGTGAAGTGGTCTCCAATTAAGCTATGCAGCATGCTGGATGCTAATCAGCAGTGTCTTAGGAATTCTTTCCTATTAAACGTTTTGGTTAAGCATGTGAATTGCATAAATATTTAGCATGAGTGTGAAAATTAATTTCTGTAAACAAGTGGTAATTGACAAGGAAGAAATAAAAACATAGTAAGTTATCTGCAATCTTGTTCTTTTTGTGGCTCAACAGGGCTTTGCTTTGTGTTTTTTTTGTTTTGGTTTTTTTTTTTGGTAGTTTGTTTTTTTTTCCCTCCAGGCTTACCCCTTCCTTGCCCTAGTTGCTCTTCCTTGATAGAGCTGTGCTGAATGCCTAACTGGTATTTTACCTATTTATTTAGATGTGGAAAGGATGGTATTACACCACTGTAATGTACTTCTCGTTTTATGTGTTGTGTGCTTCTGAATCATGGAAATTTAAGCCTGCTGTAGCTGCCAAAATAGTCTTTCAGCCCTGAGCCCAGACCATGGAGACAGCCATATTAACGGTCATTACACCAAGTAATTTCTAAACAAGATCTTGTCTTTGCTTTCATAATTTCATCTGAACACTATTACAGAGAGATTCAACACATATAATTATCACAGATTAATGAATCCTAATTAATATGTGTGTATAAAGAAATTGAGATATGTGGAAGATTGTCGAATAGATTTTCATATTTCTTAGTCAATCAGCAATGGTACAAAAAACAGGTACCTGTTTAAAAGGTAGCTAAATGTAAAAGGGGTAAATGCTTGTGATTTAAGTGCCCAATGTGATTTCAGGACATAAGTTATCTACAAAAGCCAAAAAATTTATAGAAGGCAACTGAAATGGTTAGCAGACAGTGAGTAATGGATAGGTATAGAACTGAACAAGGCAAGACTTAGATTCATGGATGGTTCTATAGTGAGACAGTCAATTTAAAACGTTTGAGGGTAGAAAGCTAGTGAACTTCTGTGTTTTTTGAAGTTTCAGAAAATATCCCAGATGTCTGGTTTCTTAAAATCTGTTTCCATAGTTCCAGGGTACGGTTAGACGTACATTTCTATTGTGCTACAAGATAATAGTGTGTTGTTTGGGGTTTCTTTGTTTGGTTTTGTTTTTTAAGTAGTATAGAGGGGGATCTGAGGTGACTAAGGTTAGTGACTGGTGCTGCTTAGAAAAGTATCTTATTCATGCCCCAGGACAGGATGATAAAGCTGTACTTCATAAATGGTTGATACCCTCAGCTCCTGTTAAAAACTGGCCCGAAGTCGACATCACTGGCCAAAAGAAGCAGCATCTGTTCTGTGACACAGCCAGCAGAATCCTAAGAGGAATTGTTATGTTCTTAATTGCTACCCATCTATTCCAATGTGCTTTTTAATAATTTTCCTTCACACACCACTGCATTTTTAATACCAAATATGCCAAGCATTGCTTTTTGTTTGATATGTCACGTAGGATCTCTTTCTGCAAATGTTTGCATGTACAACTGTATTCATGTATGTAGCCTCACCCCAAGAAGACTGCCGCTTCATGTGTTCTGAACTTTAAGAAAGGGCATAAACCTTTGCAGGATCAGAGCAATAGCAGGCATTTTAAATTACTTCCATGTTTTTTCAGGCACACAGAGTTGAAACAACCTCAAAGCATCAAATAGCCTATCTTGTTTTGTTTTTTTCTGAAAATGCATTTGATTTAATAATATTCTTTTTTTAAAACTTAAAAAATTAAATTCTCCTTTCATTATAAAAACATAAAGCTTGTACTTATTTGAGCATTTCAGTGCTATAGAAACAAATCCAACAATTAGTCATATACAGTTTCTTAGCTCTCCCTGGTGTATTCTACCAGAATGTAGATGTGGCTTTTGTTTGTTGTGGGAAAAACAGAGCAAAGGGAGGTGGTTTATTCTGAAGGCTTCTGCAGGCAGCTTCTGCAGGCATTCATTCTGATCCTCTTGAAAAGATGTGCTGTAGTAATGAATCAGTTGTTTCTGATTCCCCACTTCCAGTAGATCAGTCATGTCAGAATTTAGATCATAGGGTAAGCCATGACATTCTTACCTCTTTTTTTTCCTAACATACTTTTGTATGTGCTCATTTAAAGGAGGACTTGCTGGATTGCGTTGAATACCGTGTTCATCAGCTAGAAGATCTGGAAGCAGCATTTGCAGATTTGTGTGACAGTGATGACGAAGAGACCCTACAGAAGTGGGCTTCGTATCCTGGGTAGGAGATTTCTAAATGGCTTAAAATGCAAACAGTAGTTTGGGAACTGATTAGCCCAGCTCTTTGCTAACAGAAAAGGAGAGAAGCTGGATAGGATCTATGCAAGGCTACCATTTGTCCTTTAGTTCTAGAGGAGAAAGAGTCAGACAAAACAAAAGGAAAGGCAGTCTGCCACCTTCAGTGCCATGGTAAGCCTTCCAAGATCAGCCTTGTACAGCTTCATGCAAATTGTGTTATCTGTGGAGGAAAGTGTGTTTGGTCACTAAAAATTTAGTGATCTGTGTGAAGCAGACACACTACAGAGGATACGGAGAAGGACTTCTTTGGTACTCCTGAAGGTTCTGCTTTCTGTGGAAAAATGAAAGTGAATGAAAGGCTGAGCAACTGTGTCCACAAAGCATCTCAGCAGCATCTGCTCTGCTTTTGAACTAAATGTTTTCAGCTGGAATGAAACAGCAAAAGTCCAAGCTTTCCCTTGATAGGAAAATCACTCATTTTCACCATCAAATGCAGCAGTTACTGCCAGACCTGTGTAACAGTGACCACAAGCATTTCCTATCAAGTTCGTACAACTTCGAGCTACAACAGCTCCTCTCCAGGTCTGCCCTAAAAGAAGTACAAAGAGGTCTTGCCACAGGCAGGTATGAGTATAGGGGCTTTCTAAGAAAGACCTGGTGAAACAGTGCAATAGTACTGGTAATTTCCATTTTTCACAGATGCAAGATGACACAGAGGGGCAAATTTAATTTTCAAATCCTAGGCCATGATAACTTCTCCTTTCTTCTTTTTTTTCTCTCTCTCTCTCTCTCTTTTTTTTTTTTTAAACCCACTTAAACTAAATATATATGTTTCCAACTGTTTATGTAACAAGTTTTGGTTTTAACTCCAGAATGAAGCCACTTGTTCAACTAGTTCACAGTTTGAAAACGAGGATGGAAAGCCCAGACTACGAAATGGTAGGTGACTAGGTAAAAGAGCAGAAAGTAGACAGATTTCAAAAACATAGCTTCAGCAGGGATGGAAAAGATCATGCTTCATTTCAGACTTGCTTCTTGATTCAGGGCTTTGTGAGATTTTGGTAGTTTTTTTTTAATGTCATTACTTAGGCCAGCTTTTCTTTTTAAAGCTTCTAAAATTCTACTCTGCTTATCTATATTTAGGCAACATTAATGTGATCTTTCACAACTGTGACATCTCAGGCTGCTTTCTGTGAAGTAAAGTTTCATTTCACCAGGGTCTGTTGATATACTTTATAGAACTTAAGGTACCTATTTGTATCATCTTCAAGGGCTGAAGCATACTCGGAATTCATAGGAAAGGTACAGTGTACTGGAGATAGATAGTGAAACAATCCATACAACCTCCAGAATTTTATTCTTCTTGTTTAAAGAACAAGTTGGGGGAAAAAAACTCCAACCCTTACTGTCTGAAGAGGTGTAAGTTACCTACTGGGCTAGGGATGGTATCTTAGAGACTTTTTACACAGATAAGCTATATCAATAATTCATCAACAGAAATTAAATCTCTGTTTAATTTACACATAGGTCCATCAGGCTGGTCTGACCTGTGATTATATGGAGCTTCCTCACCACGTTAGCACTGAAGAGGAGATCGAAGGCCTCATACGATCCATTAAAGTTCTACTAAAAGATATACCTAAACCCACACTTGTGACAGTTGCTCGGTAAGACTATGTAGATACTTTTACTTTAAAATGCTCAGGCTGTGCTTATGAAGCTAAATGATTCTACCAGCATAGCACTGATTGGCACATCTTATATTTTGTCTTAAAGTGGAAGCCTTACAGTGTAGTGAAAATTGACATTTGAAAATGTTCATCATGAAGCAGTGACAGTATCTACACAGCTAAGGGAAGGTTCCGCGCTCATGGCCAGTTTTACTGGGCTTTAGAGTAACTAGCACAGATTTCAAAAGCAGTGAAAACATGATGACTTAATGAGCTTCAGCACAGGCTGTATAAAGCCTGTGATGAGGCCTTGTTGTGTTGAGATTGATAGACAGCTGTCACTGAAGTTCATACATCTCCACTACTTTTATTACTTGTGCTAGTTAGAGCAAAGCTAGCTTGGACAAGTCTGCATGGGCTGAAATCACACCTTCCTTACTCTCTTGCTTTAGGGTTTATTGTACTACAGAAAAGATTTCTGGTTTCAGTGAAACTTCTGATGGAAGTGGTTTTCATCTAATAGGCTGAAAGGGATTTATATTCTAGAAAGCTCTAGTAAAGCTTTGTATGGGGTAAAAGTTATGCTTCCAAGACTGTAAGGGTGTTATCTGGGAGAATAGGGTGGAGTTTGAGGCCAGGGACCTGGGAGAATCAGGGATCTGTCCTGGGAAAACACAATCTGAAGACCACAGTGTATCTGTTGTAGTTTAATCACTTCAGAAATACTAAGTGTGCCCTTAAAGGGCAGGCAACAATAGCAGAAGCTGACACAAAATTGATTTTGTCAACAAGAAATGGTATGGCTAATACCTACAATAAAAGAAAGCTGTATTTCCTGTGTCAGCTGCAAGGGTTATCATCCACTGTCACAGAGAAAATAGAATCATTTATGTAGATCTTGACAGATGTAAAATCCAAGAAATGTCAGCTCTGCTTTTTACTAGTATGTGTTTGCAGTTCACTAATAGATACTGTAAATAGTGTTATATCCCAGGGATTGTGAAGATTTGTTTTTCAAGTTTTCCTACCTATTTTACTAGTAGCATGTGAATTTTTCAGTCTTAACTTTCCACCAGTGCTTTATTTATATCATTTACTTGAAGTTTGACTGCCAACATGTTCTGTGTCAGATTCAGGAAGAGAGCAGAATTGGAAGGATGAATAGGTCACATTCCTGTTCTGCTCCAGACTTTCTGTTCAACTTCAGGCAAACTGTTACTGTTGAAAGTAGTGAGGAGAAGCGCAGCACTAGGCTTTGAAGGGATACTGGGAGGCATAACTCACCACGGTTTGAAAGTAGCTTCAGCCTAGACACAGAGTATTACAATACAAAATATGCTCGTAGTGGTGATACCTGTAGTCTCTCATGCTTTTTTCAATTCCTTGTTACAGATCAAGTTTGGATGACTATTGCCCTTCAGAGCAGGTTGACATCATTCAAGAGAAGGTTCTCAATTTACTAAGTTCGGTGTATGGCACTCTGGATGTGCACTTAGATTACTCAAGCACCTCATCTTCTTTGTGACGTTTCTTTGTGTATTGCCCTCTAACATAGTGGATTAATTTAAATTCCATATTAGCTATGGTTGCAAGGGGAAAAATACTGTTATTTCAGCAGATGGCACTAGAACCCAAGCTGACCAAGAGCTAGTTTTGAGTTGCATTGCTTTCTCCAAGTCAGCTGCATCTGAACTGTTACGTGTTTGGCTTTGTTCAGATTAGTTCTGTGATTATTATTTTTACTGTCTTGCTTGTACTTAAAATTGGTGCAAGAGAAACTATTTTTTGTCCATAAAATGTATTTTTTCACCTGATTTCTTTTAGCGTCTGTAAAAAAAAAAAATATATATATAACGTCTTAAAATAAATGGATTTCTTTTATGTACATAATTTTTCTTGATGGAGTTTGTTGAGTAACAGACATGTTCTTGAGTTGATTGTACCTTTTAAAAAACTATCTCAATAATGCCATTAAGACATTAGGTTTACATAGTGATCTTTCTTAACTAACTACTGTACTTGAGATGACCAGACATCCCCCTGTCATTTCTCTAGAGCAGCTTATGGCTTCTGCCCCATCCACAGAATATAATTTATATTTATATTCTGTTGCATTAGTATTGTCTTTTTTGCATTAGAATATTTCACTGGTGACTCAGATAATATCCCTAATGTACAGACGTTGGCTTGGTATTTTCTTTTTTACATATTTTTGAGGGTAAAAAGGATGCATGCATGTGCATGCTTTTATCTGTTGAATCCTGTAAGGAACTGAATTGATGTTTTCTTCAGAAACAAAGATTTAACTTCGCTGAAGTCAGCAGCAAAACCTTCTGTGTCAGGTTTTCGCTTATTTCAGTGTTGCTATTTGGAAAATAACAGTTTTAAAACCATTTAATTTAGAAAGCCGTCTGGTTCTAGAGAAAACTGCCACTTCCAGAGGAAAAAAAACCTGCAGGATTTATTTGGGAAAAAATGAAAAATTATGGTGTAATACTGTGTCTTTGTTCAGTAGTCAGTTCAACCTAGTAAATATGTTAGGGAGGCTTTCAGTAGTCCTGGTACGGTCTTACCGGACAATGAAGCAGAAACATGTTTACTTGATCTATTAGTGTTACAGTCTTTTTCATGTTCCCCTAGAGAGTTCTTCTTAGTAAAATAATTTTATTCCTAGCCTATATTGTGGTAATCTGTGGTGAGTTTGTGAAAAAAAGGACATTTATTCTTTGGCTCAGTCGTTGGCTATGAAACAACTGAATATGGACCATGAGATATTTCCCTAAGAAAGGGCAGTAGCCATACTGTTTGGTTGTGAGGGCATTGTCTGGATGGGCGCTAGCATGACGGGTTCGCAGAAGGGACTGGCAGTTCATTATCAGTGTGGAAAGATTTCAGACCCCTGTTTTCTCTGGGTGCTGATCTGTGATGATGCTAAATCAAGCCAAAAGTTGCTTTGACTGATATTTTATTTTGAAAGGGAAAAAGAGGGAAAAACAGAAGTGGAGTTTTGTGTTTGTTCTGAAGTGCAGACCAAATGTTGTTGAAATACTGCAATGACAACATGGCATGGTGTTGTGCGAGACAGAGGTCAAGCCATCCTTCCTTCATTCAGAAAATCACAGAAGAGGGGGGATCGATTTGACAGTAAATTTTGCAAGGCATGCGATTTTTCCATAAGGATCTTTCCTTGGGACAAGTATATTACACACTGCAAAAAGCAGTGGGCCCATGCTCTTGTCAAATGTAATTGTAATAAATGTCTCACAATGTAATTAGAGCTGATTTCTTTAAAACTGGTTCCCCGCCCCCCCCAACCAGCTTTTAAGGAAAGTGCCCCAAACAGCTTGGGTAAACAGGAACTCCCTTGATCTACATGCAGTTTTACCTTCTTAGCCTGTGTTTGGAGGGGCTAAGCAGTCTTGTAGCATTTCTACCAGGAGACAGGTTCTTGAGGAAAAGAAGAATGTTATTTCTGCACGAACTGCCCTGTGGGATAGCAGTCCAGCAATGCGGCTGCAGATCAGGAATTCTGCACCAAGAAACTGATCTGATTCAATGTCATAAATAAAGTCTGTATCTCTATACCTAGATCTAAATCTAGATCATCTAGATTGGATGGTGGCATTAACCCCCCATACTCATAAATGAAGAGCCCATTAGACGACCGACAGGTATCTTGCAGTCAAAGATATGGGCCAGACAACCAGCTCAGCAGCACCAGATTTTCCCCTCTGTTCCTTCCCTGCAGCTATCCTGTGAGGGTTGTCTACCTCATTGCATTGTCCTATGTGGCCAAGGACCTTCCCATTTCCACCATTACTTCCTTTGGAAACAGCTGGAGCATTAGAGAGTCGGTGGCAGGGCTGCACGCCTGGGTCTGGGCTGACTTGGGAGCCTGGGCACATCCTGGCAGTGACAAAAGGTAGTGCAGGAAAGACCCGAGGGAGGGTGAGAAGTCACCATGGTTACAGCCATGGCTCTGAGGGGCTGTGTTGTCTGAGCCAGCCCCTGGATATCTGAGCCCCCAGGAAATGCTCTGGACAGCTTCAAGGACTGTGATGGGATGGGACAGGTAACAGCTCCTCCCTGCTACTCCTTGCTCTTCACATGCCTGCCCTGCTCCAACGTGGGGTGCTCCATGGGCTGCTGTTCCTTCAGGAACTATCCACGCCCTCTGGTATGGTTCTTTACCACGGGCTGCAGGGGAACACTCGCCCCACCGGGGTCTCTCCCGGAGCCGCAGGGGCATCTCTGCCGGGGCGCCCGGAGCCCCCCCTCCTCTCCTCCTGCTCGCCCCTCGGGGCTCGCAGGGCTGTTTCTCACCCCGTTCCCCTCAGCCCTGGCTGCCGGGCAGCATTTTGCCCTTTCTGACACAGGCTTTCCCCGAGGCGCCCGCCCGGGGCTGAGGGGCTCAGCTGTGCCCTGCACTGGGGCCGCTGGAGCCGGCTGGAACCGGCTGTGTCCGGCGCGGGGCAGCCCCGGCCGCTCCTCACGGGGGCCGCACCAGCAGCTCCCCAATGCTGCTGCTGCTGCCGGCACCTGGGCACCTGCACCGGGTACAAGCTGATGCACTGCAGGTGCCTGTTTTGGGACACGGAAGCAGAATATCAGCCAGGCAGCCCTGTGCTATCGCACCCCGCGCTCCTCTCCTTCTGGGGCTAACATAATCCTCCACAGTGCAGGAGTACGCCTGGCACCTTTGGTCCAATGGTGGGTTTTTTTGTTTGTTTTCTATAACCTTACTCAAAGCCCAGCAAAGAGCATTTCTTACTTTAAAAAAAATCAAAAAACTTTACACAGGCCGTACATGACCTGACTCCACTTAGTTTCTGTACCTATGGCTGTTTATAATTTTTGAAGTATTAAGGATCTTGGATGCAAGGCGAGCCACGTCTTTGTGACAGAATGCATACGCACAAAGAAAATAATAGGTCCATGATCATGGAACTTATTCTACTGGAAGACATATTTTAAAATAATTATATATTTACAATCTGTAATATAGTCATTTGTAACAACAGCAGAAGTAGTAAAAAAATGTGAAAGTGCACAAAGTCTCTGTAGAGCAAATACTAATGTTGACAAATGAACTTAACTATTTCAGAAGAAATTACAAGCAAAATTTATTCATAATAAAAGGCAATATTCTAGATGGTATTTTCTCTTTTACATTTCAGTTTCATTCCCAAATAAATCCTGTGGGGTTTTTTTTCCTCTGGAAGTGGCAGTTTTCTCTAGAACCAGATTGCTTGTTAAATTAAATAGTTCTAAAACTGTTATTTTCCAAATAGCAATACTGAAATGAGCGAAAACCTGGCACAGAAGATTTTGCTGCTGACTTCAGCGAAGTTAAATCTTTGTTTCTGAAGAAAACATCAATTCAATTCCTTACAGGATTCAACAGATAAAAGCATGCATCACTGGTACTGTGGACCTCTCTTCCCTGTCTTCCTCCCCCACCAAACATGCACGCACCTCCACAGCCATATCTGAAAACTACTAAAAGCAGACGGGGGAAGTCTGGCCTTTAAAATCACCTCTTTACTGCCCTCCTACCAAAACCGGACCCTAAGGATGTGGCTATTTCCCCGTGTGGAGGTGGCCTATGACACTAGGGTGACTTGCAACAGAGCAGGTCCCTTCCCTGGCCATCCAGAAACTTGCTTCTCCTAAGTGGCCAGCCTGAAGATGACACAGTCAGTCTTCAGCCACGTTCAGCTTAGAAATTGCAGCTTTTATCAAAGAAGTTGTAGAAGCTCAGCAGTTCCTTAAAGCAAATGATGACAAGGTTTTGCAGACTGCCCTGAACCAGGCATCTTGGCATGGAAATGGTACGGTGGTAGTGGGGTGAGCTGGTCCTTACTGCTCCCTCTATATTCCAACCAGGTTGCTGCAGTCCAGGCCCCGTATTTCCTGAAGCCAGTTCTGGCACTTCAGCTCTCTGATAGTGTTAATTCCTAGGACACACAGACATTTCCTGTACGTTCTTTTTTCCTTTCTTCAGTGGTACTTTTACCGCATTTCCCTGTCAGTTGCCTCAGTCGCTGACGGGAGCAGCTCCAGTACTGGCACGATGTGCAGTGGAGTGCTCCAGCACGTGCACAGGGGGGTTTCCTGAACCAGGGGAACCTCAGGGAGCAGAGAGACCCACCAGGAGCCCGCAGCCAGTGTGACAGCGGCTGACGAGACCTGGGCAGGGCCAGGAACAACGGCGACCAAGCCCCCACACATATAAAAGAAACCCCTTGGGAGCACCAGTGACCAGCGTGTGATGTGTCAGCCAGGGCATGGCACAGCAAGGCACACGGGAGGGCGCTGTAGCTCTGCCAGCTCAACCAGGGAGCGATGGCATCCACCTGGCAGAAGGCCATGTCCTCTCTAAGCTCTGCACCCGCCATGAGTGACGCAGCTTCGCAGACAGAGCTCCGGTGGGAACACGCTGCCAGCCAGGTGTCAGGCTGCAGGCTGTGCCCTGCTCTTACACCAGTATCAGACAGCAGCAGTGAGCCCACGTGTGGGAGCTGCGCCCAGGTAGGGGAACTCCTTGGCTTAGTGGCAGAGCTCTGGGAGGAGGCGACTACGTTGAGGCATCAGGGAGCCTGAGAAGGAGATCAACTACTGGATCCGCACCCTACCATCCCTGGGACAGACCTGTCAGGCAGACAGGTCACATGATATGGAGGATTCCCTGTCCTCTCTCCACTCAGCAGAATGTGGTGACTTAAGGGATAGGGGGAATGAGGACAAGTTCCCAGTGCAGCAGACAAGTCTGCTCTGTGACTATACTACCGTCCCAGGTGCACTTGCATAATAGGTACGAGGTTCTGCACGTGGAACTGAATAATGATGGCATCGCCAAGGTTAAGTCAGCCTGCGCCCTGTGTCAAAACCACTTCCATAAAGAAAAATAGATGGGTCATTGTCACAGGAGACTCTTCTGAGGGGAACAGAAGGCCCAATATGCCGAACAGACTCACTTAGAGAAGTCTGCTCTCTCCCTGGGGCCCGGAATGTTACAAGGTATTACAAGAAAGCTTCCTACCCTAGTACAGCCCTCAGATTATTATCCATTATTGATTTTTCATGTAAGTAGCTGCGAAGTTGCAATACAAAGTCCAAGGGCGATCAAAAGAGACTTCAGGGCCTTGGGACAATTGGTTAAGGGATCAGGAGCACAATTAATGTTTTCCTCTATCCTTCCAGTTCAGGAACTGATGTTGGAAGAAACAGGCAGACCCAGCTGATCAATACCTGTCTCCGAGCCAGGTGTCACCAGCAGAATTTTGGGGTTTTTGATTACAGGATGGTCTACAAGACACCAGGCCTGGCGACAGACAGGATACACCTGTCTCAAAGAAGGAAAAGGATCTTTGCACAAGAGTTAGCAGGGCTCATCAAAAGAGCTTTAAACTAGATTTGAAGGGGGAAGGGACAAAACCAGGCTTGCTAGGGATAAGCCTGAGGGCAGCACACCAATGTTTGCGGGACAATGTGCTAGTGAGGTGCTTCAGTCTGCTCCACTATGTGCTGAGTACACTGGAGCACATTTGGAATGTCTCTATACTAATGTGTGCAGAATGAGAAATAAACAAGGGGAGCGAGAAGCTTTGGCGCAGTCCCAGAGCTATGACATCACTGGCGTAAGCAAAACCTGGTGGGATGAGTCCTGTGACTGGTGTGTCATGGTGGATGGTTATAGGCTCTTCAGGAGGGATAGGCAGGGCAGGTGCAGCAGGGGCTTGGTGCTGCGTGTAAGGGAGGAGTTGGATTGTATGGCGCTTGCAGTTGGAGAGGACACGGTTGAGAGCCCCTGAGTAAGGATGAAGGGGAAAGCAAATATCGTGGATGTTGTTGTGGGAGTCTACTATAGACCACCCAGCCAGGACGACACCGATGAATTATTCTATAAGAATTAAGGGTTATCTCTAGATCAGCTGCCCTTGTCCTTATGCCCTTATGTCCTTATTTTCCGAAACAACTGGGAATATCATACAGCAGACACAAACAGGTCCATGAAATTTCTGAAGCATGTTGAAGACAACTTCTTTGTGCAGGTACTAAGGGAGCTGACTAGGGAAGATGCCCTCCTAGATTTGTTGTTTTTAAACAGAAAGGGACTCATGGGTGGTGATTGGTGTCTGTCTTGGTCACAGTTGACCACAAAGTAGTTGAGTTTCAAATTGCTGACAATAGGAGGAGAACTGCCAGTAAAACTTCAACCCTGGATATGGAGAGAGCAGACTTTGGACTGCTGAAGGAGCTTGTTAGTAAGGTCCCCTGGGAATCTGCTTTTGAAGGTATTGGGGTCCGTGAATGCTGGTCACTTTTCAAGAGCCATCTCTTAAGAGCACAGAAACAGGCAATTCCAAAGTGTCAGAAGTCAGCAAGCAGTGCAGAAGGCCAGCTTGGCTGAGCGGGGATCTTCTAGAACTTAGGTGGAAAAGTAAAGTTTATGGACATTGGAAGCAAGGACAGGTGACACGGGAGGACTACAGAGGTGCTGTTTGCAACTGTAGGGAGAAAATTCATGCGGTCAAAGCTTGATTAGAGTTCCAGCTGGCCAGCACTGTGAAAGACAACAAAAAGGGCTTTTTCAAATATGTTAACAGCAGAAGGAGGATCAGAGATAAGATTGGTCGGTTGCTTGATGAGGTCAGTCACCTCACAAATAGGGATGTAGACAAAGCAAAGATATTTAATGCCTATGATATTTAAGTCTATGGTGCCTGATGGGATTGATCCCTGGGTACTGAAAGAGCTGGCTGATCTTATCACAGGACCTCTCTCCATTATTCTTCAATGGACTTGGGAGTCTGGAGAGGTCCCAGTTGACTGGAAGCTGGCAAAAGTTGTCCCAATTTTCAATAAGGGAAAGAAGGAAGACCCTGGTAATTACAGGCCTGTCAGTCTGACTTCAGTGCCTGGCACAATTATGGAGAAGGTTATTCCGGGAGTTATTGAAAGACACTTGAGAGTCAATGCAGTCATTGGTCATAGCCAACATGGGTTCATGAGGGGCAAGTCCTGCTCAACTAAATTTCCTTTTATGACCAGGTCACCCATCTAGTTGACGAAGGGAAGCCAGTAGATGTGTTTTTTTTGGATTTGAGTGAAACTTTTCATACTGTTTCTCACAGTATCCTTCTGGACAAAATGTCCAGCACGCAGCTAGACAAGTCCATAATATGCTGGGTGAGCAATTGGCTGCCAGGTCAGGCTCAAAAGAGTTATAGTAAATGGGGTTACATCAGGCTGGCAGCCAGACACCAGTGGGGTTCCCCAGGGCTTGGAGAGAAGGGAAACTCAGAGCTGATGTCCAGTCTGGAAGTAGGCATCCAGGGAGGCAATCATCCAGAAAGAGGACATTACTAAAACACTTAAAAGGAGAGGAAATCTATAGTTAAGGTCTGGAAGGAGTTCAAGAAAGGGCAAAGCAAGTGTCTTTGAATTATTCTGTTGTAGAATTTTTAAACAATGTAGAAACTTGAGACATTAATAGCCCCCTGAGAGTTAGAAAAGCTTTCAAAATGAAGGTATTAGGTATTAAAATTACTTCCTAATGGAAAAAAAGACCTTTAATTTCAATCTTGTCATAAAGTTTCCCGAAAGACAGGCCTTTAGCTGGTCCCCAGCCTATTGAGGGGCACTGGATCAGGCTAATACTTCTCAGAAGATCTGACAGGAGGAATCTGCTCTCAGGTCAGAAAGGGTTCTACAACAGCTGGTACCTCCTGTGATGGTTTTACAGTCCAGGCAGAGCACCAGAGTAGACTTCTGGGGCATTTCTAAGCATATTGGGTAGTCTGTAGCCCTCCCTTCTGCTGTCTTCAGGTCAGAAGCATTAAGGAAGCCCAACAAGGCAAAATTAACAGAGTTTCTATGTGCTTTTCTTGTCTGAGATTGGATGCCAAGTGAATTTGGCTGTACCAAAAAATTCTACCTGAAATTTCTGCCATTTGTGTCCTTCCTTCTACAGAGCTACTAGAAAGATGAAAGGTTGTTGCTGACATGTTATAAAAAAATTTACAGCTAGATTTGCCTTTTCAAGGATCAAATATTTTCCGTGCTGCAGAAACAGCTTGCTGCTTGAACGGAGTATATTAATTTCTCTGCAATCAGCACTGCACTAATTTCCACTGTCAGAAGCACCTGTCAGTTGGTCAAGATAATTCTTATACCCATGAAAATTACCCTGCTCTAATAAAGTATGAGTGCAAAGTCTCTGAGTACCCTGAAATTCGTATTAGAAAATGGTGTACAAACTAATTCATTTTGGAGATGCTGTGATAAATAATAGACTGCTGACCTGGGGAGAAAGGATTCACTCTTCATTTTTTCCCAAAGAGGCCAGAGAGAAGGAAAACTCAGAGCTCGTGTCCGGTCTGGAAGTAGGCATCCAGGAAGGCAATCATCCAGAAAGAGGACAGAACTGGTGAGAAGCAGGAGCTGCTGAGCACCTTGCAGCCTGTCTTTCTGCCTGAAAAGGCTTACTGTGATTCATCTGGAAAGGGCTGAATTTGTGTAAGTCAGCATACACTCCTCTGACAGATGCTCTATGCCAAATTAAAGTCTAGCTCAAGCTCCAGTTCAGGTTCATAGTTCCTTGTGTTAGTGAGTTACACCTGGTCTGTTTATACCACAGTTTGCCACAAATATAATTTAACGTTTCCTTCACTTCCTTTGTGGCTATGTCTTTTATGTGGGGTCCAACCAGCCACCTGCAGGTGGGGTTACTTTTTGTTTATATGATTATGGAATAGCCAGCTTGCAGGGCTTTAGAGGAAAGACTGGAAAGCAAACAAAAGCCATCCCGAGAACCTGTCTGTCCATAGCATTGATGAAAAGCTGCCTGATTCATCACCTATTGAATTCAGGCGAAGGTGGGTAAAAATGAATTTGAGTCTGAGGGCTTAATTTTTATTGTAACGTGTTGGTGACTTTTAAAGAACCTTTGCTGAGCCTGGCTCAATTTGCTTGTCATGAGATATCTGGAAACTACATAGCAAATGGGTTTTACAACATGTAATTTACTTGTCAATACTAAGTTTTTTACCGAAAAAGCATTCCTATCCAAACTCTATTCTGTCAGACAACAGGAACTCTGTCTTCATTGTTTTTTTTTTGCCTGGCACAATGTAAGATTCTCATCTTGCTTTCACTTACTGGCTGCTTGTAGAGGGTCATACCTGTACTTATTTTTTAAATTCCCACTCCACCTTTCTCTGCAAGTCCCTCCAGATGACCAACAATTAATTTTTTGCCTAACTCCTGTAGGTTGTTTTGCCACACGTTGACACTGGAAGAACACATATAGGTGAGAAATTCCTCTGACTCACTTTACTGTGAACGTATTAATGTGAACACTTCACCAGTCAGGACTTCGGCTGAACAAATGCGACGAGTACTCAAAGTAACAGTTTACTTTATCGAGAGTGTTTTCAGTGACCTAGATCCAGCTGTGTTTGTTTCTTGCAAGAGGAGTTGGTGCAATGTAAGTTTTTTCTTACCCCAATGCCAATGGACACTTTTCCATTTAACATTACATATTTCATCCAGAAAAGAAAAGAAAAAAAAAAAAGGTACATTGTAATAAACTTCCTCAGGATAAAGGAAAACGTTGTAATGAAATAAACTGGAAGTATGCATTACTTACTTAAGTAATACACTTAAGTAATACAGTTGAAGTATGTTATATCCTTGTGTTTGGAAAAATAAAATTATTAGAAACAAACCATTGACTGTTTTGCACAGATATGCTATTAAAGAAATTTGATCAGAATAGTGCTTTTAAACACCACCATGAAGGCACCAGGATTATAATTAACTCAGTTTAAATAAAGAATACAGTAACATTTTTGCACAAGCAACAAGCAGCCGCCAATTTTAAGAGTAGAGTGGATTTGATTTTAAATAGCACCTATAACAGCAGAGTGACTAATATAGATATATTCACTACTCCATCAGCCTCTGAAAACTGAGAGCCTGTGCAGACCCCGGGCAGCATACAGAAATCTCCAGCCTTTACTGCAGAAGAAGCAGTAATAATTAAATTATTGATAAAATTTGCCATGCTCTGTTCTGTATAAAGCCCCTTAACTGGGGCTTAGGATAGCAGGGCAATGACTGGCCACTCTTAACACTCTTAACACTGCAGTCACCAACGTGTAGACTGCAGCCCTCTTGAAATGACCTGGGAAGTGTGCTGAGCCCCCTTAACGCTCCAGCACATTCAAAGTCACAGGGGGAAAAGCACAACAACCCTGGGCTTACACCAGGGCTGGGGGACACCTGGCAATCCTTCATCCTGGCTGATACGTACCACCATGCACTCAGGTCATCCCTGCCTCAGCTACCCATCAGGCCCCTGGAAACATCAGCTACAGCAGATTTTAGAGGTATGAAGATTTGGATCTTTCCAGGGAAATCTACCATTCTGTCAGGGTAGGTTTCCAGCTTCAGAAGCAAAATGAGTCAAGATTAACTCCTTGGTAGTCTACACCTCCCATGGAGGGGCAAAGATTAAAGATGTAGGGAATGCAAGTTGTGCTCGCTGGCAGAAACTCATCTAAAAGGGGAATAAAGGAGAGGGAACCCTTCTCTGCAGCTTGAGTGGTGAGATTTTTTAATTTGCCCTTTGCTTTGCTGTGTTTTGCAGAGGGTCTTTGCCAACTGAATGGAATAGCCCATCCCCAATTTGGTTATCACTGCAAAAACAGATTTCTGCATCTTCATCTGCTTTTGATTTTTGAAATTTTACCATTACTCTTTTGCACTTACTTGGCCGTAACCAAGACGTTGCCAGGATGCCTCTGGGAACAGAACTGAAAACATCCAGAGTTTTTATATTAAGTAGTTCTCAAGATGTCTACACATCAAATGGTTGTCTCCCTGGAAACGTTAATCTTAGAACTAGTATTTGCTCTGAGACTTTCATACCAGTTATACATGATCTTTTGAACACATAATGATACTCTTTATTCATTGTAATTAGATAACTGACTTGGATTAATTAGTCTGGAACAACAGCAGCATATTACAACAAAGTGCAAGTTTGGGAATGTTGTGGGGTTTCCCTTACAATTAGAATTTAAATTACTCTGTAAAATGACACTTCTTTTCCATTTTTATTCTTAAATATATCATCAGCACTGATTTTCTTCTATGTCAATAAATGGAATAAAACTGAATTTTTCAGCACTGCGGTAAAAGATGCTTTTTTTCTCCTGTCTGAGACATTGACACAGGAGTCACTTAAGATGAGCCTGTTTGCAATACAAGCCTTTTTTTTTCAAGTTTTAAGAAGGAAAGCCTTTTAAAACTGCATTTCTCCACTACTGCTTTGCTTGAATATGACCTTTATGTTTTAAAATGTAGTCTTTGGTGCAGCCTTATGAACTGGAGATAGGCAATGATTGTGTTTGCATCTATGCACAGGTGGAGGATTGGGTAACTCAGATGGAAAGCCACAGAGCCATCCAGAAACAGGCAATAATTTCTTGGGCACACAAACTTTATATCGAGTCTTGAAAAGGCAGAGCTTTGGCTTCCTCTTTGACAGAGAATTAAAGCTGAACTGAATGGAGAGGTCAAGTTCAGAAGCAGAAGGGGTAACATCTGTGCTTTCTTTTGTTTTGTGTGGGTACAAAAAGCAAGAATGCTCCAGGAAGTCTGTCTGTTTCCTTCTGGCACAAATATGCTACATATGCTTAAGAAAATCAGAAGGAATGCAGAAGACATTCTAAAAAGGAGGGCACTGTAGATCAGCTGGCTTAAGCTGCAGTAGCTGGATATTAGTACTGAACCAGGACAAGCAGTATGAATTCAGATTTCTTAGTATGCAGCAGTAGTAAGGGAACCAACTGGTATTTCTTGACTAAAAATGTCACCTGCTTCATCCATATTAATCAGCTTCATGTGCGAGAGGACACATTTTTAAAAACATATTTCTTGAGGCTAGATCTTATTTTTGTGGATGCATACATGCCCCTGGAATCACCAAAGTGAAACTGAGTTTTACAATTTTCTGTTGTTTTCAAACAACAGGAAAAAAACCAGCATATGAAGACATTCCACTCCATCCTGGGCTAGACACAGCCATCAGATTTCTGCCTGAAGAAAAAGAGGTCTATTAAAACCCCAGAAAGGCTGGTATCCCAGTTCATGTAGGAGATCATCGCATTTAGTTAGCTTTCACCTCTTGCTTAAGGAAATCGAAGGCCCTAGAAGTAGCCAAAAGTCACCCCGAGGCTGAACAAACATTTAGGGCTCTACTAGTTTAACCATACTGTAATAGACAATGATCCTAATGAGACTTGCAGGTGACAGGCTTTGAATTAGCTATTATTAGTTAGAACAGTGGTCTCAGGGTTGGAGTGAAGGATTTCCAGAAAGAAACTCTTGAAGGAGCTTGGACAGCAAGTCAAGCCTAATCCAGTCGCTGGGTTAGGGACTGATCTGGGGACAGTGCTCTGTCTTTTAAAAACTTCAAAACTCAATTGCGTCCCACACTGGGATGAAACAAAGACTTTTCAACTTCATGCAGCTGAGCATTAGATTCATCACTCACCACTGTCCTTTGTGCAGACACTTTCTATGTCATCCAAAAGTGCTGTCTGGAAAACTAAATCATCTATGCAGCTCAGAGAATCTAAGCAGCTAACCATCCTCTTGTGACCCTCCAATTCCTGGAGCCCCATGAGCTGCAGTTGTTTCCTGAACCGAGGAATCCTTTCTAACTGTGGAGATATTTGTTATGGTCACTAGGTGGAGCAATAAATGCATCATTTGAAAACTGCTTGGCGGGCTGGAAGTAAGGCGGAAGAAACCTGGAACCTTTGCAAGTTCATCCCCTGACTAACCTGTGATCATGAAAAAGCAATGGGATAATTCCCTCCTGGGTGTTCAAGGATTTTCTATTATATTGAAAGCTCAACACTACTTTTTACCATTTTAATAGCTGATGCATCTCCAAAGAAACTTGCAAAGAAATAAGATAGTTGCAAGTAAAATAAGAAAACATGAAGGATGCACTGACAAAGTATCCTAAGGTACCTAATTTTTAAGGAAAAACCTCCTAATCTTGTTAGTATGGTTTTTTAGTAACAGTTTTGACCCAAGCATGGTATAGATATTTTCCCTGCAAAGGTAAAATATCCAGTGCTGTAATGCACTGGATAAAAGCTTTAAGACTGTCAATACTACTGTTACAGTACATGGGTGTCTTACTTCAAGAAAATTCCCATTTGTTTCTTATGTACTCATTTGTTTGTCTTTAGTTATGTCTGGATGTTTCTTTGTTAAAATCACTGATAGCATATCTCAAGTGGAGCACACTGTGTGAGTGAGCACAGACAGGACACAGGAACAACCATCAAAACGCAGCTGAAATGCAGAGAGTAAATTTGTTTTCATTACCTCGCCAACCAGGGGATCACCGAAGCAGCACTCGGGCAGAGGCACACAAGGGAGGATGCAGGCACTGCTGAGCTCGGTCCATGCTAGAGGATCACTGACCTTGCTGTTTCGCTGATAGATCTCTAAAAATTCCCTTAACTCTTCTGGAGTGTATGTATGCGTGATCTGCACTCCCCTGTCTGCTTGTTCCTGCTGCCCCCTCATTTGTATGAGGGGTCATGCTTCCACCACCTCCCTGCCTTCTAAATCCTACTCAAACTCAACCTCAGAGCCTGAGGATTCACAGAATCACAGAATCACAGACTGGTTAGGGTTGGAAGGGACGTCTGGAGATCATCTAGTCCAACCCCTTGCCAAAGCAGGTTCCCCTAGAGCACATTGCACAGGGTCATGTCCAGGCAGGTTTTGAATATCTTCATAGAAGGAGACTCCACAACCTCCCCGGGCAGCCTGTTCCAGTGCTCTGTCACCCTCAAAGTAAAGAAGTTTTTCCTCATATTCAGATGGAACTTTCCATTTTTCAGTTTGTGCCCGTTGCCCCTTGTCCTGTCACTGGGTACCACTGAGAAGAGTCTGGCCCCATCCTCTTGACACCCACCCCTAAGGTGTTTGAAAGTGTTGATAAAATCCCCTCAGTCTTCTCTTCTCCAGGCTAAACAGACCCAGCTCCCTCAGCCTCTCCTTGTAAGAAAGATGCTTCAGTTCTCACTCCAGGTATTTCCACCCCGTTCCTTGGGATCCCATGAAGGTTTTGTGGTGAGAGCACGAACTTGGGAAATCAAAACCTTACTTTTTCCATATCTGTCCCTTCATTTATTAGCAATATGCGCTACTAACCACTCTACAGTACCTTGCAGCCCATGGCACCACTCTGCTTGAGTAGTAATTACTTCTTGCGTGATCACCTTTGCATCTTATAAAGTCTCAACTTCCCTTTCCAACTCTCTCATTTTACTCCGTAATGCTACAACTTCATGATCAAGAGCTCTAAGACCTAGCTAATAACCATCCCAACTCCCTGCTAACTTCCGAGAGGACTCTGATGCTGCTTTCCATGGCAATCTGCGCATAGCCATTTCAGTTGTCTGGGGGATAACAACTGTCCCCTTATCTACTTCAGGCCATGCTTCCAGTGGATACAACGTAGCCAGGAAAGTCACCCCGGGGGTCCAGCACTCAGTACTGGGCCATACTGGAATACAGGGAATCTCCTGTCATGGCCTCCACAGTCCCCAACTTTTTTGCCAGCCACAGCATAGCTGTTCCTGGATCCTCCTGACTACGCCAAATGTGTGAGTCCAGCACAGGCAGGGTGCAGGAACAACCACAAAACCACAGACAAAATGCAAAGAGTAAATGTATTTTCATTACCTCACCAACCAGGGAATCTTCTAGCATGGACCGAGCTCAGCGGTGCCTGCGTCCCTGCTTGTGTGCCTCTGCCCGGGTGCTGCTTCAGGGATCTCCGGATGGTGAGGTAACTAAAATAAATTTACTCTTCACATTTCATCCCTGATTTTATGGTGGTTGCTGTGCCCTATCTGTGCTGACTCACACACACATGTTCACTATGGTTCTGCAGAATTAAAGCAAACGTCATGAATTGTCTATGTGTTAGCCAAGTTATTTAAGAAGTCTTCCTTTCAGGCACAGTTTTTGTCATGAATGTCAAATTGGTACCATCTGAAATCTATGACTAACACAGACTGTGCAATATGTTCCAGAAAATGCCAGTCATATATAATTACAAATACATTAATTTCTACATTAAGAGGACATTTGCAAGGTTGTTTTCTACTTTGACAAAAAGTAATCAAACAAAACCAGAAACAGATCTCTGTTTCTCACTTCTGCTGGATATGGCTCATTTATTGACCACATGTACAAATCTTCCATTATCTGTGTCTGGCTCAATTTCCTCCCAGATTATTTCAATATCTATTATGCAGAGCAAGACAACGAAATTGTAATGCATTTCACCTCTAATCAGTGCTGTAAGGATGGGACATGAACTCCCGTTACAAATAAACTCAGTTGGGGATATCAACATAGCAGTGCCATATAAGACAGCAGCTCCACATCATGTCTTGTAGCTACATGCCCCTACCAGCCCTGCTGCTCCCTTGTGCACCACTGAGGAGCAAGGTTGCCCACTTTGGAGGGCATTTACAGGTGTTCCTCAGCAGCAGAGGTATGCACAGACAGCTCTATCTTAATTGTGGCTCAGCTTCCATCAGCCTGAGCATTTTGGTACAAACAGTAAAACTATCACGCATTTGTGTGCAATACAAAATAGGGTCTTAAACCAGATATACTGAGCAGTGACTGTCTTCCCTGTGTGTCACCAGCTCTCCACCCCAGCCACACTGCACTTTCCCTGCTTATCACTGTGGAACAAAATGAGCTTTTTCAGGAAAAATGGACAGGGGCTGAGTCAGGTGGCTGAGGTTACCATGCCCTGTTACCATTTTTTCCCCTCATTGCAGGCTTTCTGTCTCTGTCTCTGTAGCTCTGTCCTTTCCCTTCCCCTGATGACTACACTGTGAGTCAATCTCCCTAGTCATGGACAGAGCTGGACTGTGGGGGTTGAAGAGTCAACTGCATAAACATTTTCCTTCTGCTGCTGTTGTTGAGGAAGAAAATCACTCTCCATCAAGGTCAGTCTTGGGGGAAGAGACCCATTTCTAGGAGACCCAGGATAAGTGTCCTGTCTCCTTATGCCTCCAGTGGGCAGCACTCAGGAGGGCCCGTCCTAGCCTGCCTGATGGTCCCTGCTGACCCCATCAGTGCCACAAACCCTTTCCATGTCCCGTCCACTCTCAGGAGGGAAGATGAGAGGAAAGCTATCAGTTTCCTGCCTTCAGCTTTCAGTGTCTCTTGCAGGAGGAACTTCCTCTGTCCCCGCAGTGTAGGTGCAGCTCCCACACCCCAATGCAGATGGGAAGTCAGGGACCCATCAAACCCAGTCCCAGCCCCTGCCTTGGCACAGACCTCCTCCCTCACCCTCATCAGCTTCAGCTGCAGACAGATCTCAGAAGAGAGGCGGTCTGGCTGGGTCCACAATGACCACAGGGCAGTACCGTAACACCCCCGCAAAGGCAGATTAATTCCTTACCTTTCTTTCAGCCTGTGGGCCCCTGGCTGCCCTGCTTCTCTGTCACAAGCACAGCTCACAAAGGCGGTGGATCCCTTCGCTGGTGCTCACCTCCCCGCAGCCTTACAAGGGCTCCCACCTCCCTCCTCTCTCACATAAGGGAACTCTCTTCTGCAAGGAAAAGCTGCTGCTCACCAGTCCCCAAACACTGAAGAAATGGCTCTGGTCTGAACTTTTGTCTGCTTCTGTTTTGTGGTTGTATTTTTTTTACAGTTTAATTGGAATTCACTATGGACATACATCATTTCAAATAGGGATATTTAACCCTCTCAAGGAAGGAGCAACCTCACTGGAGAGAGAAAAATCATTCCAGCCCTCCCTCACTAAATGCTAGTTACATATTGTCAGCAGTTTCTGTAAACACCCTAATGGTTTTGCATGTCTTCTACCACAGGGAACTCCATTGTCTGCTAAGGAAGTTTCTTATGGGATTGCTTGCCTTTAGCAGAATCGTTGGCATACAATTTTACTCAAGGTCCTTGGCAAAACAGAGAAAAATAATATTACATTTGTGTTTGTCTTTCACTACATCACAGAATGAGGTCCATTTTGTGCAAACTTAGGGCTAGACCTCCTAAAACATGTTTAACACGTATCCATCCCTCACCTACCCTAAGTGATATTAAATCTTAGATGTATTCAGTGTACAACATCAGTTAGTGAAGAAACATTTCACAGCAGTGTTATTAATATGAAGCTGAGATAATATGCTGCATCTCACTGTACTATGTTCTGTTCTAATGTTTATGTCCTTTGTACTCTGCTTGCTACCCAGCATCTCTTCCAGCCATTCTTGTTACTGCTATAAACATATTTTGGAAAACACAAATTTAATAAGACTCCAAGGTGTATGAAAGCCTCTGGAACACTCTGCGCCGCACAAGGTGGTCCTCCCCTACCACTTGATTTTGCTCAGCTCTGAAACTAACATCCAGGTTAACTCAAATATCTGACTTCAATGCATCAAAGCCTGCCTTGGGGCTTTCTTCTCTTTACTTCAGCGGTATATATTTTTTCACTTAAAGGTAGTACAGGTCACCAGCTACCCAATTCCTGTTAACACTGAATTTCTGCTATTATCTCTGTGTAATTCCAATTGCCTGAACTCGAATGCCCCCTTGTTCCAAGTAGCCCACTGCTTCTCCAAGTCCCTCCCTACCTTGGCTCTAGGCTAGTCATTAAACTGGGAGGTTGCTGGTCCTCCTCAATCAGCACACAGGGCTAATTCTTCTCAAAAAGCAACTCTGATGTGACAAATCTCAGTCCCTCCTCACACCTTGAACACTGAAAAAGAAAGACAACTCTTTTTTTTTTTCCCCCCAAGTGTGGCATTTTGTAAATTCCTGTAATTAAAACCAGATCTTGGATGGATTCTGTTTCCACACCTCTAAGTGCTATTTTATTTCAAGTAAACATGGGACTGCTCACAGCTAGCTCATTAAAGCTTCTGAGAAGTGCAAATCAAAAGCCAATGCATTAGTGACTTCCATTTTCCAGATATTCCAAAAGTTTCGATGTAGGCAACAATATCGTGTCAGACAGAAATACTTCACTGACAGGATTTTTTTGTTTCCTTGTTTATAAATTTCAAAAAGAATAGAAATATGTTTATAAAATACCTATGATACACTACAGTTTTCATAGGGTGCTTGACGGCAAAAAAACCAAATTGCTCTGTCCTTCAGTCCCTACAAAAGAGATACTGTTGTTGGAGGTTTGACAGAATAAAATCAGCAGATTAAAATTCCTGCCTTTGTTGGGGTTATGGATGCTGCTCCTTCTTTTCTAACAAGTGGCGTCATGTATCATTAGATAGTGCAGAAGAATAGTAGTAGTTCCCCTTTTTCCCTTTGTTTCTCAGATTTCAAGGAGGCAAGCAATCTGAGCAACAAAACCTCTGCTCCTTCCCCTCCCACCTGCTCAGCCTTTTTTTTAAATCTGCTTCCTTCCCCTTGGTTCTCTCCTCTTTGCTTCTAAACCTTTAATTCAGATGATATTTTCTGACTAGGCAGCAGTCATTCACGCCTCACACACTCTGAAAAACACGCCTCACACACTCTTTCTTATTAATTTGCCTTTATATTAATCAATTACACAGCTTCTTTCATTCAATTCAGGCAAGAAGAGAACAGAAAGCTATTCTTATTGCCTTGGATTTTCAGGCTCTTTCTTTTGCCCTTCCTGGTCCTGAGTTCTGTGTTACAGCAGGAAATGCAGGTGTGCCAGGGGTGCGAGCTATGTCCAACATTCAGCCTTAAAAACACATAAGGCACAAGACACCTCTAAGCCCTGAATACCTCAGTATTAAATATCCTACTTTAGCCACCTCTGATGCCATAGTATTAAATATCCTACTTTATGTCACAACCCTGAGCACGATGCAGAGTAAGTTAACACTAAAATCATCAAACTAGACATCTTATTAAAGAGAGGGTAGCTAGTTATACTGCCATGCTGCTTAAGCCCTTTGCCAAAATGTCCTCTTAGTTAGGTCCAACAGCTGAAAAGGAGGACTGGTCAGTGAACAAAGTGCCTGGGACTGGCTCTGTGGAGAAGAAACACTTCTGAAGCACTAATTGCTGTTGGGGACGACTTCCCACTAGTGTGTTTATTTTTGGTGCTGCTTGTGATTCTTCGGATTTCTAAGGAAACCCTGATAAATACCTGACACAGGTCAATAACCTTTTAAAAAGTGACTAGAAACAGAAGAGAGGCAGCTCACTTACAGGCACTTTTAGGAGAAATTTCCAAATATAAATGTGCTGTACTATCCCCTTCTTTTGTGTCTTATGTCATTCCCTACCTTGCCAAAGATACTTCCTCAATTTCCATTTCTCCTTTTTGTGTTTTGATGTCTAATTTTTGATGCCTAATTTTATAACTTATAGTTGGTATATATTGGTTAGGACATTTAAAAAAAACACCCTGCCCTTTGATTCACTGGCAATAACAAAACTTCAGCATTTTTATCTGTAATTTTATTAGTTTGTAAAAATTTTTCATACTGAGTTGGTCAAGGTTGCTTATGTTTTTAATGCGTTTGTTTGCTTCAATGTGGTGTCTTTGAAATATTTTTTTAAGTAAGACTAAGGAAATGTATGAATAAAAATAATTTCATCTGAAAAATGCGAAGTTTTAATTGAAATAATATAAAAATGTTCCAACTTATATGTTTCAGAAGAGAAATACATTTTACTGATACAAAAAAAAAATTACTAACAGTAGCTAAGAACAAAAAACATATTGTCAACCAGGATGCTAAAATAGTGTCTGAAACCTAACAGTTGTGGGTTGGTGATTTATTGTACTTAATTTCTTCTGTATTTTTCTTCCAGAGGCAGTCCTTGTCATATTTTTTGCATGAATGAAATATAGCTTTCCAGAATGATTGGTTTTTGCACCAAAGAATTTATTTACCTACATGGCGTACTAAGAATCACTTAAGACAAATTAATGCATGATTTAACTTGTAAATATAGGGCAAGTATGTATAGTATATGTCATCAATGTCTTTAGAGATTTAGCCGTAGAAAGCATTATATAGAGTTATAAACAGTTAGCTGGTCTCTGGTCTTAGAAGAACCTCTAGCTAAATTCTATAGCTGGAATCTGTACGATACAATTCCTTATGTGTACATTGGTGCATACCTATAACCGTACACACACTCTGTAATTATACAGTGTATAACAGTTCATCTTTTATTGAAACTTATTTTAGACATACATCAAACTTAATCAATCTGCACTTTATTCAACCTTCTCAATCACAGTGAGTGTTCCACTGAGTAAAGGAGAAAATGAAGAAGGAAATGCTATTTCAGCATTTGTCGTGTTTGTTACTGCAGAATTTTTATCTCATCTCCCTCATTCTTTGTGTAGTTCAGAATGACCAGTGAAAACACAGAAACTAGTAAGTTGTTACTGAAAAGGTAACTATTAATATATTGAGTACCTTTGACATTATTTCAAATATATTCATTCTCTGACAGTTCTCCCTGCGGCCAGCAGGATTAATATTGTGGCTATGTTTTGATGATACAGTTTTGATTTTCAGAATTATGTTTTTCCTAAGGACGGAATAGCATTAGATATGAGCTGTCTGCTGGTAAAGGTCAAATTGTATATATTGTTTTCAAACAATGATAGCTAGAGAGAGGGAAAAACTTTTTTTTACTTTAAAAATAAGAATGTAACATACAAGGAAAATAATGTGTTGTTTGTTATTTGCCACATTTGGAAAATGGATCTTCCAGTTGCAAAACATAAACTTGAGAAGAACTTTATGAACAAAACAATTTTCTGGTTTTTTTCCCAGAAGCAGAAATCACCTATAGTCACACATATAAGTAACATGAGTATTTGATAGGGCAGAAAAATATTGCCAGCTGTGGTTTAAAAGCTTTAGTTGCTTCATAAGCTGAGGAAGATTTCAAGACAACAAAGGATGCTGGAAGGGACAGTGACAGACCTACTTACCCGCTCTCTGTAAGAAGCTATCAAGCAAAGAAGCTGAATTAACACTTTAAGACCTATCCATTCTATAGATGGAGGACAGAGAAACAATTTGGTCTGGAGGAGAGCTCGAGAAGTTCTCAAAAATGTGTAGCCACCTAAAGAAATGAGACATCTATCACCACAGTGTGGGAGTGAGTGTGACTGTTGTCCTTCATCTTCCCTTTCCCCCAAATAAGTGCTGATTCTTTTGATCTGTTTCAAGCAAGCTCTGCAGACAATTAGCATCTCAGACTTGTCAGCCTCACCCTCCCATAAGCTCTGTGTAAAGAGCAAACCAGGAATTGGGAAGAGATATTACAAATGCTCCCAGTGAGGCAGCAGCATGGGCTGACTCCTTATTAGACTCTAGAGAGTACACATCCACAAACACGCACATGCGCATGCTCACACCCACGCAACACAACCCTTCTGGACCTCCCAGTGACGGAGTGAAGTCCGGTAGCTGCTCAGTCTCTCTGACACAATGGCATCACACAGAAGACACAACTGCACAAGGAAAGAAGCCTCCTTAGTTCTGGTCGATCTGAGTCTCTTTGATCTTCACCCAGCCTGCTGTGGGCTGGGCTAAAGCCGTCTATCCCAGGGGTCACCTCTTGTGCACCTAGGGTCAAACACAGCAAGTGTGGACACAACTATGAGAAACAATGCGGCAGTCAGAGATGAAGAGGAAACTCATGGATCAGCAAACCAGAGGTTTGTTGGGACCAAAGACAGCTCCAGAACATCTGCAGCAGGAAAACACAGTTAAAATTGAGGTCAGTAACTCAGAGTGCAATGGATATAGCTGTTCTCTGCACCACAGTTTGCCCAAGACAAGAAACTCCTGCACAACACTGAGCCTGGGAGAAAGACGTACTTTGACTCTGATGACACTTATCTGTGAATATACTTTTACTAGTTTTGGAGGTTATTCTAACAATGGAATAGGGGGATGCTAGAAGGAAACATGGGCTCTTACACAGTGTTTTCCCAGTAATCTGAAACTGATGAGTTTCGTGTTGCTGGAGACTGAGTAGAAATTGCCTGGCAGTCCAAGGAGAACTGGGAAAGTATGCATCTTGGGCAATTGCAACAGCAGCATCAAAGACAAAAACAGTTGAATCAGCCCTTTATTTCAGACAACAGTTATTCCCTTTTCTATGGGTTAAAGGAAGATTATAAGAATTTTGACCCTTTTGAAAGTTGAGTCCTTTTGATACTTTAGAAGGCTTTTTTATCGGAAAATAAAACAGCTGCTAAAGTTGTTTCACCACCTCATCTTGCAAAGTGAAACCTGGGACCTCAAGACATTTAAAAGGGCTGGACATTACCTCCTATAAAAATTAAGTAATCAGTAATATATGTGTACAGCAGATTTCATTCCTACTAGTTTTTAACTGCACACTGAGACACAAGACTCAGGAAATAATCACAAAAATTATATAATCTTTTTTTTTTTCTTTTTTTCTCCTGGAGTATTTAATTGCTGTGGTAGCTTATCTTAGGCATTTACTAGGCTTTACCTCTTTCAGTCATCTGAAAGTATATAGATCTGTAAATAAAATTACTTGCTTTGTTCTTATATAGTCATATATGTCTGAGAAAATGAAAGGCTTTCATGGGTAGCTTAATGCTTTATTTACTTTTTCTTGCAGTGCTCAGTGTACCATTTAGAGATGTCTAGGTACTTGGTAATTCTGTTGTTTAACATAGCTGCTGTAAGGGCAACAGCTGCTTCACCCAGAGAGTATGAGACCCTCAGGCTTTTTTTCAGTTTTCCCCAACTCAGTGTAACTAGTTATAGCTCTCTTTTTGGATTTTTACACTTCATCATATGTGTTTATACTTCAAATTTAACATTCCTCAGATATAAAGGAGATGATAGAAAGCATGTTAAGAATGGCAACAGACCTTTAAAAGGAGATGCCACAAGCTCTATTTCTACTGAGGAAATCATATAATTGAGGAGCCAGGGAGTTCAGAGTGTGAATTGTTAGCTGTAATGAGGCAAAAGTGGTGGTTAGTGCCTGTAGCAGATGGTAGCTGATGAAGAGGATGTGTGACATAGTGAGACAGGAAAAGCAGAGGAGGCTGAAGAAGCTGTGGCGTGGGTCTGAGGAGCTGCTTGAAAGTCAGGCTGTGCCAGAAAGTGGTCTGTGATGTGCATATTTATAACGAGTAGGGACTGGGGACCACGGGGTTTATTCTCATTAACCAACTAGTGGGTGGGAGAAGACTGTTGAAACTAGAGAAAGTAACTGGAGGGTGAGTTTGGGAAACATGCCTGGGGTTGTGTGCATATGGGGAACAATGCTCCTTGGAAACTTGGATCATTCAAAACACTGGTGGTGTTGAGTGAGACATGGAGTTAGCCCTCTGCTTATGAAAGAAAACTATTCTATCTATAAAATTAGGTGTCCCAGTCCCAGCTCTTTGCCGGATTATATAGGTGAAACTAGGAAGGGCTGCCAAAATAACCTGGAGCAGTGCATACTGTTTAGTCTCAGTAGCCTTGGGTAAACAGCATCAGTTAACCGAATGCATTTAGGAAGATCTCTCATTTCTTGAAGAGCCCTCATAATGAAAAAGTCACCCAGAGATTTCTTTTATTGCTGAGGAAGGGAACTGTGTAATATTGTAATGTATGTAGACAGGGGCTGCATGCATTATGTCTCCTTTTCACCCTCAGAATAAGAAACCATGAAATAAAATGGCAGGAACTTTCACTTTTTAAAAAATATGTTGGATTTGTGAGAGAGTGAAATCCTAGAGATGAAGGAGAAATAACTAGAAAAATTGGGAAATTAATTGTTATTAAATAATACCACTTAATGTGGTGGTCAACTGAAATAAAGGGAGAAGCTGGGGGATGAAGGGATTGAGAGCTGCCCTGAGGAGAAGGACTTGGGGGTACTGGTGGATGAAAAGCTGGACGTGGTCCCTCAATGTGAGCTCGCAGCCCAGAAAGCCAATCATATCCTGGGCTGCATCAAAAGGAGTGTGGCCAGCAGGTGGAGGGAGGTGATTCTGCCCCTCTACTCTGCTCTGATGAGACCCCATCCGGAGTACTGCGTCCAGCTCTGGAGTCCTCAGCACAGGAAAGACATGGACCTGTTGGACTGGGTCCAGAGAAGGGCCTCAAAAAATGATCAGAGGGATGGAACAGCTCTCCTATGAGGACAGGCTGAGAGAGTTGGGGTTGTTTAGCCTGGAGAAGAGGAGGCTTCGGGGAGACTGTATTGCAGCTTTCCAGTACTTAACAGGGGCTTATAAGGAAGATGCGGACAAACTTGTTAGCAGGGCCTGTTGCAATAGGACGAGGGGTAGTGGTTTTAAACTAAAAGAGGGTAGATATAGATTAGATCTAAGGAAAAAATTTTTTATGATGAGGGTGGTAAAACACTGGAACACGTTGCCCAGAGAGGTGGTAGATGCCCCATCCCTGGAAACGTTCAAAGTCAGGCTGGACGGGGCTCTGAGCAGCCTGATCTAGTTGAAGATGTCCCTGCTCCTTGCAGGGGCGTTGGACTAGATGACCTTTAAAGGTCCCTTCCAACCCAAAGTATTCTATGATTCTGTTCTATGAATGGAATCAACACGAGATTGTTCTGCAAAGTTTTTTTCACGTATTTGATAGCTAAGCCTCTCAATGATAGCCTTTGTCATCTACCACAAAATTCCTGATAAAAAGGAAAATTGAGCTATTGGTTGCAAAATGTGTGCACTGAGACCTTTTCATCAAGATCTTCCTGATATTAACTGTAACTCCCTGATTGCCAATGTTGACTCTCTTGGTTGCCAAAGCCAAATGACCTTTACCTGCTTATTCCATCTACTGTGTTGATGATAAGGGGATAAATACAACCTGAGTGATTATAAAACCTCACTCCAGCTTACCTTTAGGAACAGCTAATAAACAGGTATGTCTGTTATACAGCCTCTCTTCTAACTGTACACTTGCTAGGTAGAAGCATGTTTGTTAGACATGAAGAATTAGCAGTCCTTGTGAAAGACTGGAATAAAATGACTGCCACAATTTTTATCAAAATGTTTTAATGTTTTCACCTCCTAGAATGGCATTGACTCAGTTGTGGGCAGGAGGCAACTGCCACCTGTTGAGTTACTAACACAGCGGTTGTTACAGGAATTTTTGTGCATTGTCTTCAGAGGATCCTCAGGGTCCCTTCAGTTCTGCTGCTCTTCTAAAATCCTGCAATGACCAAACCAACATCTAGAGTCTGTTTTGGTTCTTGTAAGAGAATAATTTTTTCAAAAAGCAAGCAAATTTGATTTTGCTTGCTTCTATAAAAAACAGTGGGAACGTAGTCTGTCCCTGCCTTCCTCGACCCCCCAGCACAACTGTTGCAACAGTCTGATATTTTCATCTTGTATCTTTACTTGATCACTTCAAAGTGGTGTCCTCCAACAACAACAAAAGAGTGCAGCTGGCATCATCATGGATCCTATGCATGGAAGTATTTTAGGCTTTGGGAAACTTCAACATTAACAAACTTCAAGTCTCTCTTGTATGAAGCCCAAAGAAGTACTGTCCTATTAGCAGGCATCCTTGATTTGTAAGCTCCAGGCTGATGGTATTCCCTTTCTTAGGGGATGTACTCAGTGAGTCACTGAGAATGAAAGGGGTGTAGTGAATGAGTAGTGAGTAGTGTTCATGAGCTGGATTTCATAATAAATACGAAGAAAGTTTTAATTAAGATAATATTCACTTCACATTGATCTATTATGCATATTTTGTGTAATAGAGATGTCTATTGAAATAACATGTCAGTATAAGTTAAAATAACATTTTATTCTGATACTTCTAGATAAGTGCCCATAAGAGGAGGCATAAATATGATTCATTTTTTCACATAGTTACTGAATAATGTTTCCTCCTCGTTTTGTACTTGGAATAGTAATTGTTTCTCTGACTAAGCATCATTTCTTGCAGACTAACCTATAAATATTTGCCAGGAATGTACTGAACTGTTCTAAGTTAAACACATTCACTTCTATGAAGGTAGGCCTGACTATACATGTACTGTCAAGTGGAAGTATGTGCTGCTGCTGCCGCTTTTCTTTCCACATGCATCCTCCTCCCCGGCTATTGAGAAAATTGGTCTTCAGCTGGAAAATAATCTTCCTTCAGGCTACTTGTCTCTGTAGTTGTGCCTTTCTCTTGCAACTCAGCCTTAACAGAGGACCCCTGTTGGGGTCATCACGGAGACGACTGTCATCATGGAGATGACTGTTTCCTTGCATCTGATGCATAAGGTCCTGAGCTTTTCTCAGACTAAGCAAGCTCTGATGCTGCCTGGAACATCTTGATCCATGCTTTTTATTGGCTGGCCACAGAAATGGGTCTTAGTCACTTTTCTGTCTCATATTTTACAACCAAAAGTTCCTTGTTGGGAGGAGTACTTCAGCTTTCACATAAGTAATTAAAAGGCTCAGAGAAGTACATTTTCAAGATGTCACAGGTGTTACATTGTAGAGGGGTTTTTGGAGGAGAATGGTCATGTAATGAGCCAGAAGTATGAGAGTATGGAGTGAGGGCCTAGCTGCGTGACAAGATTCATGTAGCTAGTGTCAACAAGCCGACCTTGGAGACATGAGGAAAAACAGTAGCTGAGCAAACAAGAATTGAGGGAGTAGCCGGTGGGAGCCGAACACGGAGGAGAAGAAACAAGAACTGATGGAGCCAATTAAGAAAAGACCAGTGGCAGAGCAGTGACCAATCAACACATCAAAGAAGAGTATTATTCGTAATATTAACCAATAGCAAACATGCTTACAGCCAGGGAAAGTACAAAATGTATAAAAGGGACAGCTTATGCTTAATAAAGCATCTTCACTTTGATTCACATTAGATTGTGTGGAGGCGTGTTCCTTCTCCTCATTACATGAAAGCGCTGATAGCAAAATTGCCGTTCTACTCTGAATGAAGCTACTTACCTGGGATCTTTACTGCTTTTGAACAGTGAGACTCAAAGGAAGGGTCAGAGGGCCTGACTGCTTGAATATTCAGCCTGCAGACTTCACGAACCTGAAAGCAATCAAGTCCTAAGCCTTGTGAAGTGTTGATTCATTCAAGCTTCTATAGGAGGATATTAGCAAACCTTCTTTGTAAAAGTTGGGACTTAGGAATTTGTCACCTTGCATAAGAAGACCTCAACAGAAGTTATTGACTCCATCCAGATCCTTCAGAAAAAAATGATGAATTAAAACTTCTCTTTTGCTACTTACTAAGCCTTTAGGATTTGAGCAAGTTGTTTACATGAAAATGAGTATTTATTCTTCTGTGCCCTGAACCCTGGGGTTTGGAAATGCTCAGCCTTGAAAATTATAGGCTCCGTAAGGAGCCTTACATCCTCTGCATAAAGTTTAAGGATCTGGGAAGGCAAGCCAGGTTCTCTCCGGGTACATTCCTGGCACAGGACCTGCCCCCAAAATAGTAAAAACAGAATCACAGAATGGCTGAGGTTGGAAGGGACCTCTGCAGGTCACTTGCTCTGACCCCCTTGCTCAAGCAGGGACAACTAGAGCCAGTTGCCCAGGACCATGTCATTTCTCTGGGGAAAAGCCTGATTCCATACTGTCACCTGCTAAAGGCTCTTGCTAATACTAGCCTTGAATAGACTATCCAATGCTCTGTTCAGGGAACATCCCAGGTAAGTCCTATGTCTTCCCTCTGCTGACAGCTGTCCAGGAAGTGCTTCTAAGCTGTGGATGGAAATACCAGTAAAGTGGCAGTTGTGGGGTTAAGAATATCTATTTCAAAGGAGACACCTCTACAGATTTGCAAAGATATGTTGCTCTGTCAAGTCTTTACTTGCTAGGTCTAGACCTTTTTAGTGGGTTTGGAATTACCTGAATTTCTTGAACATTAAGACTCTTTCCTTGAGACAATGTATATTCCTCCTGTTTTCTCGTATTGCTCAAGTTTCCCTCTGGATGTGAACAGCAACGTAATGCATTCAAGGGAGATTATTCTGAGTGCAACTTCAGGATGTTTTTGGAAAGTGTTTTCTCTCATAATGTAGACCAGAGATCTTTAAAAGATCCCAGGAGATGCGTATTTGTCTTAAAGAAATTTTATCTTGTACTAATCCATCCTGGTCCATCTTGTATAAAATGGTGAAACTTTGAGAGCTTTAAACCCACCAAAACAGACAAGGATCAGACCAGGAAAGATGGTAGCATTCTTATTTTTTTAAGTACATGTAATTACTGGTTGAGACTTTGTTCAGCTGAAATAGCTCAAGAATTGGGAAAGAACTGTCATGATGCAAAGACACTTTGCTAGGAAACATTTCTCATGGTGGTACTTATTGAGGCAGTTGTGTCCTCAGAAGATAATGACTTCAGATATAATTTTAGTATTCCAGATTAAACAGCTCTTTACCTTCATTCACTGCTCAAGAGGTTGTGATCTTAGTTCTGAAGACAATTGAATTATGCTAGAATAATAGCAGCAAATTGCATTCACATAGGCATATGAAGAGTGTAGTAGCTTGAGATTGCACATAGGAACTGAATTGCTCTTTAACATTAATTTCATTTTCATTGTTGTTTTGAAATCCATTTGTACTGAATCTCTCCTGTGGAGACAGGTTGAATGAAACTGGCATTTCTCAATACTACTGTTACTGTACCATCTTATTCTCTTCTCTGAGGTAAATCATTCTTCAGGATGAAGATGAAGTGCCTTTAATGCTCACTGATTCTTATTCGTTTTCAAGTAAAAGGAACTTAAAACTACCTTTACATTCTGATTTTCTGAAACAGAAATTATATGAAAATGCTACTGTAATCTATAAACCTTATAGAGTAGGATTAGACTTTCACAAGAGAAACAGAAATGCAGGCCTGTATTGCCTTCTTGAAGGGACAGAGCATCCAGCAAGAGGCTATAGCAATTAAATATTAGAATAAAAATAGAATTTTTTTCAGAAAGAGTTATGGGAATAACATTGTGAAGATGCGCTTTTACTCTGCAGAAATAGAGAAAGAGGAGTGTACTGCAGAGGAAAATGAAAAATAGGCTATTGACCTTTTTTCCTCTTTCTTTCTTTTTGTAAAAGCTGGTGGTGTATGTAAATTGTCAAACTATTGCCATTAGATTCAACAATGAACTTTGATTTCTCCAAGGCATAAAGTAGCATAGCTTTTGTCCTGGACAAAATAGCTTAATGGACTCTGTTCTCTCTATATACGCTTGTGCACGCTGTCTCAAAATGTGATATGCTTTCTGAGGTTTGGGGCGGGACAAACAGTGAGTAGGAGCAATGTTGTCTAAATCAGAATTCACTCCCAGGTGGATAGAAATTGACTCTAAATATAGTGTGACTAGCTTCAGAGGAAAATCAGTTAAACATACTGGAGCTGGAGGCTATTTCCCAGGCTAGATGCAGATCCTAAGCATCATGCTTGAGTGTTAAATCCTCAGGGTGGTTATGATCTGGATCCTTCCACCTCTAGTGAGGTTGGGGATTTCTGATCTGATTCCTTGTTTCATGAAACTGTAATTCTTGAGGAGTCAGTTACACAAAAGTAAAACTTCTCTAAGAACAGAAAAAAAAATGGAACTAAGGAGGATGAAGACAAGATCTTTTGAAGTTAATTCAGTCTCCTTGTGCCCAAGCAAAATTGCTCAACAGAATCCATGTTCAGGCTCAGATCTGCCAGCCTCCTGCCTCTCAGGAGGGTTATGATAACTAGCTGCAGTTATCTTTGATGAACAGGGTTTTCTTCATTACTTTCTGCTTAGGAAGTTTTTCTTAAAAATATATCTGTCCCCTGTTGCATATCCATGAAACACCTGTGATTGATAAATATTATCTTGGCTTAAAAGGTAAGCAGTAGCTGTTGCTCTTGAAGATAACATGATATATACATCTGGAATCTGAACATTTCTGGGCACGCCCTTTCCTTAGTGCAAATATCTTCCTCCCTCAAATCTATGGAGTTTTCCTCTTCAGTAGATTTTGGTAATTAAAGTCAATATTCCTTCTTTTATAAGTAAGGAGAAATGACAGAGTGCAGAAAACTCTGTCTCTACAAACTCAGTCCCTGAGTTTGGCTTAGCATACAGTTAGATACAGTGTCTCATCACTTCATCTCATTTTATCCTGTGTCAACAAGGAGCTACTCCCTGCTTTGTAGTGGTCTATCTGAGCTGAAACCCCACCCATGGTACCTTTCTGTTTAAAAGCTTCTTTGTAAAGTATCATCTCCATACTCCTACTTCTGGGAATTTCTTTTTTTTTTTTTCTAATTTGTAGTAAATTTTTCTGCCATCTCTAAAGCTACTCCTTACAGTGAAGCATACGGTTCGACAGAGTGAAAAACATTCTGTACTTCAAGCTGCAGTTCAACCTGCGGTTCTTTTCCCCAAGTGCATTTTTTTAAGATGTGGACTCTCTGCACGTTAAGATGTCCGTAAGGACATAAAAAATCAAGAAAAACAGCCACATGTACACCAACTGCAATATGCGGGATTGAAAACACTAAGCAATGGATAAAAGTGGGGAAACGGTAAAATTGCTTACATGAAAGTGAAAGGAAATGTAGCCACTACTGTCTGTAACCACCACTGTCACTATTGCAGCACAATTGTTGTTTTGGTTACAGCACAGACCTTAAATCTCAAAGTCAGCAGTGCAGACAGTACATGTGCTGAACTTGGGAATGTAATACAGGTGGCATTAAAGGTGGCCTATAATTGGGCTCATTTAAACAATTGCTATGTATGAAATGGATTGTTTGTTCTCTCTTAGATATAACATTCAATTAATATAGTTCTATTTACATTCAGGTTGGAGAACAAGACAGGACTCAAAAGTTAATTGACTATTTAGTAGCCTGTTGCCTCTGAAGATCTGAAATGAACTTTACTTCACACTAATGAGCTAGAGCTTTTTAAATTGGAAGACTATTTGTTATAGTGCTCCAGCTGTTAGCATTATGAATATCTAGGGACTCCTCTAGTTTAATTTGGTATGCTCTCATTTAAAGTTTGCCACAATACATTTTTAATACTAACATGTGAACCAGGGGGGAAAATTGATCACCTCTTACAGAAGATTCTTCAGAGACTGAACAAAACCATGCTGCAAGCCCTGTCAAAGCTATAAAGCAGACATTAAGAGGAGACTATTGTTTATGGTGGGTGACAGGCCTCATGCTGGAGACAAACACCACAGTTTGGAAAAGGTTATTTATGCATTACAGAATCCGTCTGAATAGAGGTCTTCTTGTAACAGAGAACATACCTTTGGGATGCTGCAGTTTTTATTAGGTTTGAAGGGGCAAGGGAAAAAAAATATCAATGTACTTTGGATATAATTCTAAAATGTCTCCTTACTTCTGTTGCTCTCATAAAATAAAAATGTCTGCAAAGTTTATTTTTTCATTATCTTAACTTGGCAAATGTTCCATCACTGTTTAAACCTGAGGGTAGCTGAAATACATGTGAAACAGTATTGGGAGGAATTGGTTGCTGCCACTTAACTTCCAGTTCTTTCCACGCATTAGGAAATTATGTACAAGCCCACCTCAAAAGTTCTCTTGCCTAGGACATGTGCCTATGATTGCAAGTTGTTTCACATTTTTGGCTCTGCATAAAAAGTAATGGTATAACTAGAGAAATTATCAAAGTTGTTACAACTCTTGTTCATCTCAATTTTAAAATAGAGTATTACGAATTCTGCTTCATAACTAGAAATTACAGACCAGAATTTCTCAATATCATTAGGGGATTGACTTGATCACAAAAAGCATAAAAAATGCATGGCTTTTTCTAAGTATTAATGTCGTAGGTCAACTTGTATGTATAGAATCTTTAAGGTTGTATATCTTTTTTATGCTGACACATGCTTTTAAGGGAAAGAAAAGCATTAGTCATGGTGTACATTAAGGAGGACTTACAACGTTAGTCTCTTGAGTAGAACTCCCAAGCCAAATAAGTCCGAGATTGCTATAGGAGTGTTGATCCTATAACTGAGATCTTCTACATCAAGGACTGACATTGGTTGCAAAATTGTCATCTCCAAGGAAGGAAAGTAGTCTTCTGTGCACAGATGGAGAAAGTAGGGGTTTAGGCTATTGCTAGAACAACTTGAGGCTTCAAGGACATGCAGGTGATACTACTTCCTTATTGTTCCTGTAGTAGAGTGACTGTGATTATTGAGAAAGTACTGGCTGCTACACTGGGAATATAAGGGAACTCAAGGGCTGGAGAGAGGAAAAGACCTCTGGGGAAGGGACTGTATTGTCAGGTGTTGGGTAATAAGGGTCCAAGTATGTCAAGCTTACAAATTCCCTTCCCAGAAGTCCTTGAGAGAGAGGTTGGGGCCAGGGTTGAGGGCTTGCAAGGAGGTGAGGGAGGTTTCACGATACATAAGCTGGAGGTACTGAGGGAAAGGAGTCAGAGTATGAAAGCTGGAGAAGGGAGCACTGGGGTAAAACGTGCTTTTGTGTTCAAAGAAAGCCTGTCTGTAGAAGTGCATGCAAGGGGCAGCACAGAGGTGATGTGGGCTGGGCAGCCAAGCTTCTGTGAGATTTGTGAAAAGACTGTGATAACATAGAGGAGGTTGCAGTAGCCCATTATCTTCAGAAAGCAGCTTCAAAAGAGAAGGCTGTAGACTGCAGTCCTGCTACAGCAACACCACCTTCTCCAGAGAAAGTCATAGGAACATATTGACTAAAAGGATAATGCATGTGTTCTGCTGTTTCTATCAACAACACAGTAACTTTGTGTACCCATCTGTGGGCCTGATAACCTTATAAACTTTCTAACCGAGTTGGTATGTGCAGTGAAGAGACTGCATAACCCCTTTAGTTTGACTGCATTCATCTGCCTTAACATGGTGCTGTTTGAACAGGAAACATGATGTGATTTTGGTGGGCTGGAGTATTGGAACAGGCTGCCCAGAGAGGCTGTGGAATCTTCTTCTCTGGAGACATTCAAAACCCGCCTGGACACGTTCCTGTGTGACATGATCTAGGTAATCCTGCTCCGGCAGGGGGATTGGACTAGATGATCTTTCAAGGTCCCTTCCAATCCCTAACATTCTGTGATTCTGTGATTCTTCGATTCTTCAGCACACATTTAAATGCAGAATATCGTATTAATTTCATTAAACAAGACTCTCAAATTACAGACATTTGTCTTGCAAGATACGCATTCCCTTTAAAATCACTGTGCTTTGCTTTAGGTTGTGCAGTTGCAGACTTAGCATCATTAGTTTCTTTGGAGGGAGTAGAACTCCGGCCTCCAAGTCTGCCTAAGGGTGATTCAAGTGGCACTTCAAACCTCCAGGCAGAAAAGTGACTCTGTTTCGTTTCGTAGCCGGTGCATTCCCTTGAAATGTACAGGTCATCCTCCATTGTCATGCAGTACTGTCACTTGATTTATAGGAGAACCACATACACCCATCAGAAACAAAATTAGCAATAATCCTCAAAGATAGCTGAGCACCAACTTGTACTTTTTTGGGGAGAAGATGGTGGCATAGGTTCAAGAGCCTGTTTTTAGAAAAATAATAAATTTATTGAGCTACTCATGCATAATGGAACCTATTTTTTCACCCATTGTCCGTGACAGAAAGAGTTCTGTTGTCTTTACTGGGTTGGATATCACAAGCCTAAAGCAAGAGATTCTCGTCTACATCAGTACAATTGATTCATTCAGATCTAAGACTCTATGTTACAGTACTTCAGTGTGAAAAGACTCAGACAAGTCATGTCATTGATTTTTTTTTTTAATGGAGAAGTAATAACTGTAGGTCAATATATTTGGGCAATGAATAAGCTGACTTCTTACTGAAAGAAACTACTTAGAAATAAAAACCTGAGGTTTATTGAGTTGATGAATCTGCAACTTATTTATTATTTCTTCAGGAAAACATGGGCTCCCAGCAGCTGCATTAAATGTTCTGCTATGCGGTGATTTGTCAGTGCAGTGGCAATTGCTTGACTGTTTAGGGATCATCAAGTGCAGTATATATTTCATCATTGTACACAATCTGCATCAAAAAGGAAATTGTGTTATTACAATGCATCAAGCATGTCCAATTTCAGACCAAACAAACTATTCTGAACATACTTGCTTCCACTTGTAATGTATTTTTGCAGCTACCTCTGGGTATATGCTGGAAAGTGTCATTAAGAGAAAATGGAAGAAACTGTTGAGTTCTAACCAAATTCTCACATTTCAGACTGTCTGTTCCAAGAACAGAGGGAAGGCTTGTGATATGTTGTTGAACTGAAAAAAGTATTCATTTTGCCAAGATTCTGTAAATATATTCAGACATATGCTCCTTGGCGTAAAAACAAAGAAAACTGCAACATGGAACAGATACAAGCCAAAACTATGAACAGATGCAAAACATAGCAGAAATCACAACTAATATCTAAAATACAGATTGCCAGAGAGAATATTTAGATATGTTAGAGCTTCTTTTTCAATGTCATATGGTACTTGGAGCTAATAGTATCCCTCATTGGTCTCTGAGAATCTGAAACATTAATAAAAAGAAGTGTGCTACGGGTCCTGTGGCAGTGGTGTAAATTCTGCAAATCCCATGGCATGTTAACAGGAGGATGTAACCAGAAGAAATCATTATGATTATCAAAATGTCATAATGGAGTTTAAAATTTATCATCCGTAAATGGAGTTATATCAGGCTTGAAAGGTAAGATTTGTTTGGACTGAGAGCCTAACAGCTCAGTTACCTAATATCTTCAATATTAAAAGATTGTTGCAGCCTTTTCTAAATGTATTCACATGGCAAGTTCTGGTCAGCAAGGGACAAAAGCTCACCCCAAAAGATCAGTTCCTCAAGTATCTCAAATTTACTGAGATAGGGGATCTTAATTGTTGTTTCTAAATTCCTGTCTAAACTCCTGAGATACGTGACAGTCTGTCAAATGACTAAACAAATGTTACAGTTTGGTTCATGTTGTCACTGTAACATCCAAAAGCACTATGAATTTCTAGAGCCTTGTGGAACGGAGGAAAATCCTGTGTTGATATCTCTTTGCCAAACACTTAGGTCTAGTGATCCTTCTGCCTGAGCTGAAACTCAGCTCCAAGGCTGGGGAACAAGAGTGAGGCTGAGAATTCACCCTATCATCCATTAAACATGGAAAGGTCCATCATCCTGTCCTTTGTATTCACCAGTTTCTGAGCAGCGGTGATAGAAATGAAGCCGTATCTGGCTGTTGACTTCTCTCTCACCAACAGCTTCAAAATAAAGCCTTTAAGACCAATTCTTAACATTTTAAAAGTAAGTCTTACTGTTACCATCTTTGGTAGCTATCCTTCTCTTAAACTGTAGTTGTCCATACCATATCTCTAAAGGTTCAAGGTCTAAACCTGTTTGCAATGGAGTTTTGCAGTGAGGGAGGAGGTTATATCTCTGCACTAAAAGAGGTAACCTCTGAGGGGCTGAAAGGAGAAGACAGCTGCTTCTCATACACCCTGACAACTCCTCACAAGTAGTATCAAGTCTGCTTTTGTGTAGGGCTGTGAAAGAAGGACATGTACCTTCCACCACTAGAAGACAGCAGTGCTGCATGTGTTCATGGTTCTGCACTTTTGAAAAGATTGGGATTTTTCCCATATGAGAAAGAATCACAAACTTCTGATAAATCAACGCTAAATACGGGCATAAGAGCCTAGTGACTAGACTTCTCTCAAACTGGAAAGAAAAAGAATCTTCTCAATCTGAAGAAAAGCACCATGATATGATTAAGCTATCTGAGGCATGAATTGCTGTAAAAGGCAGCCTTTGGCAAGTCATCAAAGCTGTTCCTCTGCTTTCTTTGCATTTCTAAGGATGTAGCTGTAACGATGAGGAATGGTGATTCTGAAGGTTCACTTTCCCTCTGCATATTCCCCTTGCAGCTCTGAAAGCTGACAGTAAAATACTCTCTGTTAACATCTCACTCTTCATCAGTTCCACTAATGAACAGACTGTCTACTTCGCAAATAATGGCCACTTAAGAATCAATTGATTGTGCTTCATAGTGAAGCGTTGTGCTACTCTAAATTCTACCAGCCAGAAGATTTTTGGCAGCTCTAGTCTGCAAGTCTAGATATCTTTGCAGGTCTTTCTTGACAGATCAGATCACCTTGGTGAAAGGTGACAAGCTTCTTAAGTAGTGTTTAAATGTCACACCTCTGTAACAGGAAGGTAGAAACCCAAAGAAGCTGAGTATAGATCTGTCAGTTTACCACAAGAAATAGCTACTGTTAAAATTTGTCTTCACTTTTAAGACCCATCTCAGCTATAGACTACAGTATTTCTTAACTGCAAGTTAACACAGTGGGTTCAAATTCAGCTGAATCTGTGCTGATGCATTTGAATACACCTGTACAGATGTAAGAACATATTTTATTGGTTTTAGTAGAATTAAAATAAGGTTATCATGTTTTGGATTTGTGTACAGATTTGCCTTTATATGTGTGTGATAAGTAGATTTTAAAAAGCTCTTCCAAAATTACTTCACTGACAAAAGATGAATGTGTAATGATCCTAACAAATCTGTAAATGCTACACAGTTAATGTCCTGTATCTGTGAACCCCCACATCTTCAGTTCAAAAAGAGGTGGCATTAATACATGAAGCTAACCCATACTGAGAAGACAATGCGAAGACAGTTAGATTAGTGGCCTAGCATACCTAACATCAATTAAAGGAACTGTTAGTGTTAATTCTAATGAAAATATATTTTTGAGTGCTGAAGGATATGATAAAAAGGAAAACGATGAATCCTCTAGTTTAATATTAAATACCACTTTAGTTAAATGCTCAAGTGGTGGCAATAACACAGAAGATAAGAGCTGGCAAAAGAAGATGAGCAATGGCATATAGCGCAAACTAGATTAAACTATACTGAAGATTTATCATTTTCATTAAACATTATTTCTCAAGGATAGAGGCACTCAGTCACATGGTAACAGGGGAGCCAATGACTTTCAGGACTTTGCTATAGGCTTTGCACGTGTCAGCACCCACTGCATAAATGCTTTCTCTGAGTTATTCCACTGGATGTACATCTCTCAGATTAATCCAGGTAATCTGTATCATAAAACCACAGATATTAATAAATCAGAAAGTTATGGTGTTCCATGTCACTATCTGCTTCTAGCTGTCTGCCTGCTCGGGCTCCAAAGGCAGATCAGAAAAATATTCTGTAGGAAACCTAGTTGTTTGATAGCTGAAGCTGACTTGAACTAAAATCACTTAAAGTCTCCAAATCGTAATCTTTGGCACTCTACATCACATAGTCATAGCCAACAGGTATATCATTTGTGCTACTTTATAACTTCAAAAATCTGTAAATTTACTCTGGCTTGCATATACATCCATGCCCCATATAAACCTGAGCGTTTGACAAGGTCTGACAACTGTTGATCCAAATGTTTAATCTCTGCCTATTAGTTTTTGTTTTGTAGAGCTAAAATTTATGTACATGTAAATAAATGTAATTTATAACTCTCTGACACAGCTAGGAATGTCAGGTAGTTGTTTTTTTTTTTCTTTTTAAAAGAAAGACCTTACATTGTTCAAGAAAAGCTTTGTATCAAATCTTCAGGAAACAGAATTTTCATTATTATTCTTTCCTGTATGTTCTTACTTGTGGAGCAGGATGACAGCTAGCACAGAGGAGAGGAAAATACTTTCTACTCAAACTTCAAACACCACTCTGAACACTAAGCTATAAGAACTTTCTTTTAACATCTACAAAACTTTGGGCTAGCCAATTATCTAATGAGTTTCAAAAGAATTGTGTAGCTATAGCTCTAACCTGCTGAGCTGAGATACCAAGTATCCCATGCCTCTCAGAATAGATAAGGAATATATTTGGGAATTTTTCAAGCCTGTGAAGCAGATTTTGGCATATCAGGCAAACACAAAGCTTCTCTCACGACGAATAAAAATTAAACTGGATAGTCACAGAGCAGTTCTGGAAATGCAGCTGTGTCTAGAAAGGTATAAATCCAGAAATGCTGCTTTGGGGGAGGGAAGAAATGATGTGCAGTAAGATGGACATAACTTTAAAATTTGAGTGATCAAAGGTAAAAAATGGTATTGATTGTCCAAGTTGGTGCTACATATTTACCTTGAATAGGTGTTCTAGGTGAACCTCAGTAAATTCAGGTTAGGGATTAGTCTAAATAGAGAACTGGAGACCCAGCCTGTAGTTCACCTTTCAGTCTCTACAAAGGTGTGCTATCTCTTGGGTGTGTTGTAAAGACCTGTTAGTAAACGTGAAGCTCTAGGAGCAAAAGCTGCCTTTACCAACCATGGATGCTATCAGCTTTGTTACTGTGCATCCTCATTGCACTGCAGCATGGGTGATTCCAACTACTTTTCTTTCTGGCAGTCAAAATTAATCTGACTGCTGTTGACAAACTGTGGTGATGGTTGCAATCTCTCACTGAGACCAACATTTGCTGGAGTTTAGTTCTACAAGCTAAATTCTCTTTCCTACATTATAGTTTGAATCTGTATACCTGTTCACATGGCAACATAGGTCAGTTCACAAAAGATAATTATTTCAGGTTCAGTGGCTGCAAGGTGTCAGTTGTAATTCAGGGCTATGGATGATTTACTCCTTATCACATAAGTCAAAAAGCAGGAGGGTAGGTTAAAATGAATCTATCAGCAACCGAATTGATAAGTTCTTCTGAAGTGTCACCCAGAAGCTACAATTAAATCTACGAAATCTTAATCTTGCTGTGAGACTCCTGTCCTTTGTATGTTCTTCCTGCACCAAAGACATCATTGGAGTTGCAACAGCCTTCACATGAGTCACTCACCCAGTGACTGCTGAGGGTCAGCTCAGGATTCCCAAACCTCCAATGGATTTTGTGGCAACAAGCTGGTCAACAAAGTATACAGCTGAAGTGCCCACGTTTCCTAAACTGGCTAGCTTAAAATCATCTCAGCAAACAGAAATAGAGGCTACTCTTAAAAAAGGAAGGTTTTTTTTTTGTATATGTGTGTTTTGTTTTTTTGGGTTTTGGGTTTGGTTATTTTTTATAACAGCTTAAACTAACAGGCCTTGTTTTGGAAGGAATACAAGCTCTGTGTTTTATGTCCACAGGGATCAGAGTTGCACTGCTGGCCGCAGCCCTGACTGTGAAATGTGGGACCATAGCCGAAGCATCCTGGTATTTTACTTTCCGGCTGCCACTTCATCCCGGTGCTGCAGACCTACAGCACATCCCAGGGGGTGGCAGAACGTCCATAGCAGGACAGGACCCAGTTGTCTCCATCTGACGTTGTTCTGGATGTGCACCCTTGTCTTGCACCTGTTACAGGCTGGCAAATACAGGTGTAGCTAACATACCACAAAATGCAGTGCTCGACAACACCTGATAAACAGCTTCTTCAAGCCTGTTTTCTTTAGGTTCTCAGTTAAGTATAAAACTGTTCTCCCTTTTTCTCTGTCCCTTGGAGCAGTTGTCGTTTAATGCTCTAGCTCTAGACGGATATAAGGCATGGCGTTACGAATTACTCGATACGGTCACATTTCTTTTCCCTAGCTGAGCTATGCACTGGGAGCTCCTACAGGCACTCGTCCAGGAGGGGCCAGCAGCAGCACGGAGGTGGCCGTGCCGTTGGTTGGACTTCCCAAGGTAGGGAAGGAGCCTGCAGGCAGCAGCAGGATCTGCCTCCCCTCCGTGGTAGGACCTGGGCTACGGCTGCCGGGCAGGAGCCAGGTGAGAAGTAGGCCAGTGAAAGGCCTCAGCGGGAGCCTCACCTCATGCTTGGGAGCTACCTCGGAGCCTCAGCCTGGGCCCGTCCCGGCCACTGGCCTCCACGACTGCTCAGCCTGCCCCAGCACCCACCACGCCACCACCTCGCCTGGACATCGCCAGCCCGTGGTACCCTGGGCCCCTCATGTAGTAAAGGCCAACGTGAGTCGTATGAGAAGAGGTGCTGAACTGCATCCCACTAGAAAGGATTTTAAGGAGAAAGAAGCTCTCCTTTTATCTGGCGCCTGCTGCTCTCAGCGGAAGGGAGTCTGGTAAATCTTTCTAAGCAAGCTGCAACAAGCCAGCCGTCCTAGCTCGCCATCTTGTCTCTTCTCCTGCCTGGGTAATACTTGCAAGGCCCAGGATACATGGCTCATTTTTCCCCTGGAAAACACTTACATTCTGATGGCTCCAGCCAACTGCTTCATTTCCCCACTTGCTCAGAGTGGGAGTGAGGTTGCTTCCTCCTTATATATCAGACAGAAACTGTCCAGAATCAGGAGGAAAATGCCATCCTAACTTCTTTCCATGACAGCTTGGGGAGTGGGGACAACACTCGCCTCCAGCACGTCAAGGTTGCTGCTCTAACTTCCCACTTGGGAAGCACATGAGTTGCTTGATCTGGAAGAGGTGTCTGACACACGAGTTTATGGCTGTGATTTTAAAATCAGGATGGGAGAACTGATTCCTGTTGAGTTTCCTTATCAATGACTTCAGTGAGTGATCATTGCCTGTACATGAGTTGCCTTTTCAAATGAATTGCAGTCACTGAACATACAAAAATAGACAATTTAAAAAAAAAGAAAATTATTTTTTCAACTACCAGCCAAAGGAGTATGGGAATACTGTGGCTGATGCATGCTGATGCAAGCTGAAAAAAACAGACCGTTTCCCTGCAGTGGAGGAAAAAGGTCAGTAATTACACTTCCTAAATGAAGTGCTGTCAGATCAAGTTACAACTCTGCAGCTCTTCCTAAAGTTTCAAACTCAAGTTTCCAGATACAATTGTCGCTTTGACACTGTGAGCCTTCATTTCAGAATGCCTGAACTGATGGAAAGTAATTGTTCTGCTTTCAAACTGTATCACCCTTGAACTGGCTATGAACAAAAGCACTCTAATAAAACCTGTGTTTGCTGCTAGTAGTTGGTATCATCAGGTAGCTCAAATGAGAAAACAACCAGAGGATGGCTATTAAAGAGCTACTAATTTGCAGGGCAATATTGAGAAATACTCTGAAATTAGATTACATCTGGTTTATGTTCCTCTATGAGAAAAACATGCCTGATTGACTAACTTTCTTGTTGCTTTCCTCCTATACATTTTGAGGATCTCTTAAAAGACTGATTTTTCAAGCCTAGTGATCAGAAAGTCAAGCATCATTTCCCACAGCAAATAAGCATAAAAATGATGGATCATGTCTCTGATGTTCCAGTAAGTATTCTTTGGAAAACTTTGTGTTTTTTTTCCCAAGTCTCCTAAAAAAATTTGTAAAAGAGCCACTTGAAGAGACAGATCTGTTGGAGCTGTTCCTTAAAGGAGTATTGCATATTGAAAGCTGACTTGATAAATAGCATCATGGATGCTTGTAATACTTCAGTCTGTCTGAACAAAATGAACCTCTTCAAACTGATTACAAGTGTGCACTAACATTGTTTTTGTCATTTGTTGACACGTGCCTTTTGCTTTTGAAACTGTAGACATAATTAGGATCACTACACTACCACAATGACATTGTCTATGAGACAATTCTAGAACTTCTAACTCCTATTACTCATAAGCCTCCAAGCTTCTGTTATGACACTTTGCTGGTCAGATCTGCATTAAATTGCATGTTTCTCTTCTTATTCCATCCACTTTTGCTTATTACATCAAATGGTTCTGGAAACTACAATGACTTCTCTTGGGTCTGCAATGTATTTTGGAGTGATGCTGCTGGAGAAAAGGTTGAGAAGGAGGAAAGAAGGAAGCAAAGAGGGAGAAGTTAAATATATTTTTTCCTTATTGGAATTCATAATGACTTCACACGGATTATTTTGCTTTCATTTATTAAGCACTTCTATACAGTTGACAGAGATTTAACTACAGTAAATGGATATATCCTTTTTTTACATAAGCATACAATTTTAAGTGACCAAATAAATGGAGAGGCAGGGAGAAGGCTTAATCAAAGCTGTAAAAATGAAAAGAGTATGTGTGTAATGCATTTTTGTTCATTTTCGGGTAGTTATTCTTTGATATGGTTATTATAATTCTAAATTGTACTGGGAAATTCAATTACTTCTACCTAAGATCATGAAAATACATTAGTAGTATAATATACCAAAAGCTTAAAAAATTGCTTTTCTGCTTAGCTGTTAAATATGGTTGAAATGAGTTACCTTTGTAATCATAACGCTTGGTCTCAGATTATCCAAGAAGGCAATATATGGTGAACTGAAGTGAGGGGATGGGAGGAGACTGATTCTTTAAATAAATGCACTTCAACCTTTACTAGTTGTTTGTATGGCTATATGTAGAAAAGCTGTTGCCTGTACAACCCCTGTTAACATTATATAGTTACTGCTGTTCATAGAAAAAATTATTGTTTCGTGTACAGCTAAAGTGTAGTTAATCTAAAGCCTTTTTTCAATGATGCTGAAATATGAAAATCTGGAGGAAGGTCACTTGTTGTTAAAAACATGGGACCCATTTACTGAAACTTTGGGAAAACAGTGTCCCATGTGCTTTATTACCGTCGTTTGATCTTTACTGGATTGCGTATAAAAGATTTTTTAAAGGTACAGATGCTTTTGTCAACCAGCCTGGAGTCTTTCATAATCTTCTTCCCTAATCTTCTGTCCTTTTTCAGTTGCTTTTTAAAAAGAAAAGAATAAGCTACCATATGAATTTAAAAGGCTTGTAAATACCTGTTTCTAACAGTTTTAAACTGAAGATAGCTCATTAACAACCTTTATTTATTCCTATATGCTAGGTCAGGAACAAAATTTTCTTTTTTATACAATCCTTTTACCATCTAAAGCTAAACTGACCCTACATGGTACAACAAGTCTTATGTTTCAGTCTGGTTTGTTTCATTATTTTCACTCATCAAAATGTATCTTTAATAAACCTCTCATATCATACTGAAGATTATCACAAAGCATCTTCACTAGCAAATGTAATGGTGAAGGATGACTTCAGGTTGAATGTATCAGTATTTTACTATAAAAAAAAGACTCTCAAAGGGCTCTGCAATTCCACTTACCCAACCATGGGAGCAGAGCACCTGACTCCTCTAAGTCCCTTTAGGCGTTTGCAGAGAACAAAGGACATGAAGAGCAGTATGAATGGCAATAACTTAATTCTCAGCTGATTTCAGTCACTGCCAGTGGGAAGCTGGACATGATAAAGCATTAGCAATTTTCATCTGTTTGTTAGTATACGTAGTGTTTCATTCAGAACCTATTTGGGGAGGGAACATGTGCTGGAAATTTTCTAGCATTTGCTCATTTGGCTTACTACCCATGCGACTGTCTGATTCACACTCAGATTGTCTGCAAACAGAAGTGGTCATTTAAGTGTATGTCTCATCTGTTTGCAAATGTGACCCTTAGCTATGACTTTAATTGCAGGTTAATGCCACACTGATGTTAATGGAAAACGTTCGTGCAGTCGAAAGCTGAGCTTTTCAGGCTGAAGCAAAATAGCAGCTGTTCACGTTTGGAAGGTTGTCTTTGCAACCAAAACAGAAAAGCGATTTTTTCTCTCATACTTACATATTAAGAAGTGATAACATTTATGTAACATCAGGCACTTGTAAGTTAAGAGTAACAGAAAAAAAGATTGTCCATTCAAATCCAATTCACCCTTATTTCTATTTCTTAAAACAAACTGGTCGCGTTCTACTTTCAGCAGGACCACAGGCTCATTGTGCACTTGTTTACAATATGGAAAAGGGAGTTGCAGTGGAAAAAAATCTGTCGGTTGCAGTTCTTATTCGATGGTTGTTTTGGAATCCATCTACAGTAAGGCGGGAAGGAAAAAGCTTTTTTGGCTAAATGCCCCTCTGGAGATTCTCATTCTGCAGCAGAGTTCGTATAAGGCATTGGGAAATTTCCTCGAGAATAAAGTTTTCGCGAATATTCACTAATAGCATGTTTCCTATGTTCTACATGACTAAAAAATCTAACTACATTAATGCTAACTTGAGGTTCTCCAGAATTGGGAAGTTTTGAGCAAACCAAAACACGATTTTGCATAATACAAGTGTTCATGCTGCTAGTGGGAGTACAGCTCCTTAGCTGGAAAGCAGTTACAATTGATCATAGATTCCACCTACAAGGCCTGTTAAATAAATAAAATGTGCAAATAGTCTAACAAATTAGATTTTTCACTGACAGTTATAAAACATCTTGAATGCTTTTAATCAGTATTATTTTATCTGGTTATTTCCAGATATTCTGCATCAACACTGATGGATGCTCAAGGAGGGACCTTGCAGAATATTGTGTTTTCAATAGTAAAATCATAGATCTCACTTATGAAAGCTATTCAACAAAGAACTTGTGGATGTCCTCCCAGTAAAAAGGTATTACCATGATGTGAGTAACAAGGTGTCGGCTGAAATTTTCCACAAATGCTGATATCAGAACGTGCTTTAACATCTGATTGTGCACAGCATTGAGGATTCCAAGATACTCTTTTTTTCAAGATATTATCCACCTACTGTAACTCAACTGCTGCCCCTCCCCTGGAATATTTATTAAATTTCTGTGGTGCATTAGCTATAAAGTATAATTTATTCTAATTTCCTTGGAGTATTTAAGTTTATATTCATTAGAAGCCTACATTTTTCTTAATAGTAGTCTCTTTTGTACAGCAGTCTTTTTTTAAATTACTAGTTGAAACAGAAGATAATTGAAAATAGATCAGAAAGCAAAAAGTGATACAAAGACTTACAAATATTATTTCTATTATGTACTACTAGGATCTCAACTTAAGATGTCAACGGTGCAGAACATTAGCAACTGGAAAGCTTAACTTCTAAGATTAACTTCACCATTGCAGTAGCTGTGTGTATGTTACCATGGAAGAATACTTGAGAGGGAAATCTCAGCTGCAGAGAGGGAATTAACTCTCTCAATATAGCTGGAAATAACTTTTACAATGCTAACCTTCTTCCTATAAAAAACTCTTTGCAAAACTGTAAATCCAGACCAATAACCATTTCATGATTAGCCCCAGTAGCAGGATGAAGAGGCAATAATCCACCAGCTGTCTATAGAATTGAGCTCATTCTGTAAAATAGATCCCAGGCAATGGCTCACATTTAGGCCAAGTAGGAAAAATCACTGTAGCAGAAAAGTGCAATGCCCAATCATGCAGAAAAAACAACATGAAATGCCAATATAATTGGCAAAGATTCAGGGTAGGGGCGGGTGGACAACATACGTATGACAGAGGAGGAAAAGATGTTTTTGTCATTTGATTATCTCTTTTCATTATTTCAGTAGGCTTTGATGTTGGAAGTGTATATTTCAGAAGTGTCTTAATGTTCTGGGGATCTAATATTTGAGTTAAACTAAATTTAAGCTGAAAATGACCAGAATATTGTATCGCTAAAGGTGCAGAAGTACACTTGACATATTATCTTCAAAAACACAGTAAGTTAGGCTTCTAACTTCTATGCTTTGAGGTAACTCCACTGCCAGTCTAAAGGAACTTTGAAAATTGTTAAGACACACTTAAAATACTACTCTGTAAAAATGTTGCTGAAAAAGGCAGTTTTGACTGGTGCTGGTGTATCACATTTCTCATGTGTCATTTAGAAAATTTACTCATATTTGCTTATCTTTGAAAGGTGTTGAGTATCTCTCCTTTAGCATTGCTATATTAGCTGGTAGGGAAAACCACTGCTAATCTCTCAACATATAATCCATGCTCTGAGCACTTAGTTATGGGGCTTGAAAATTACCCTTATTGGAAACAATTTAGTCTTACACAGTGTTCTCTAATACAGTCCTGTTGTTAGGAGGGTGCAAAGGCAGTCCGTTTGTCATTTACTATATATTAACCTAGAGAATGTGCTGAACATGTTTTAATTCTATTTACTGTTTCAGTGTTGATCTACTTTGTATTCTCCTCTTTTGTCCCCAGTTTCTGGCTAGTAACTGAATTCCCTTTGACTTCAGTGAGACGAAGGTTAAGACTGTATGTCAGGGCTGAAATCCAACTAAAAGCTGAAAAAATTATGGGAAAGGACTGAAGTGTAATACTTGATTTCCATGAAATAATCCAGAGTATATGTTATACCAGCCTGTGCTAATGGAGATAGAGCTACGTTCCCCAGTAAATCCAAGCACACATGCTATAAAAAAAGATTTTTTTTTCTCTTGTCTATAACTTATACTACAGTGTGTTTTCTTACCTAATCTGAAAACAGAACAGAGCTTAAATCCCTGAAAAGAAGTGTTTAATCACCCTAATATCTTCACCAAGAGGGACTGAGCTAGGGAGCCTGTTGGTAAAGACAAACGAGTCACAAGCCAAAACTTAAAAGAACTGGAACAAGGAATTAAAAAAAAAAAAAGAAGATAAATTTCTCTCCCTTTCTATAACAAACAAGAGTAAACAGCTGACAAAGTGTTGAGATGTTTGATAACTCCATGAATATTTTTCTACCTTAATTCTCTCTGTTCTGCTGTTGAATTCCACTGACTTTAAGTCTATCACTAAAGCTGAGTTGGGGGTCACAGAATCACAGGATTACAGAAAGGTTAAGGGTTGGAAGGGACCTCTGGAGATCATCTAGTCCAACGCCCTGCCAAAGCAGGTTCACCTAGAGCATGTTGCACAGGGTCGCATCCAGGAGGGTTTTGAATATCTCCAGAGAAGGAGACTCTACAACCACCCTGGGTAGCCTGTTCCAGTGCTCTGTCATCCTCAAAGTAAAGAAGTTTTTCCACATACTCAGATGGAACTTCCCATGTTTCAGTTTGTGCCCATAGCCCCTTGTCCTGTCACTGGGCACTACTGAGAAGAGTCTGTCCCGCTCCCCTTGACACCCACCCCTAAAGTATTTGTAAGTATTGATAAGATCCTCCTTCAGTCTTCTCTTCTCCAGGCTAAATAGACCCAGCTCCTTCAGCCTCTCCTTGTAAGAGAGATGCTCCAGTCCTCTGATCATCTTTGTAGACCTTCACTGGACTCTTTCCATAGTTGCTTGTCTTTCTTGAACTGGGAGACCCAGAACTGGATGCAGTACTCCAGGTGTGGCCTCGCTAGGGCAGTGTATAGGGGGAGGATAACCTCCCTCAACCTGCTGGCCACACTCTTCCTAATGCACTCCAGGATACCATTGGCCTTCTTGGCCACAAGAGCACATTGTTGGCTCGTGGTGAACTTGTCCACCAGAACTCCCACGTCCTTCTCTGCAGAGCTGCTTTCCACTAGGTCAACCCCCAACCTGTACTGGTGCATGGGGTTATTCCTCCCTAGGTGCAGGACCCTACACTTGCCTTTGTTGAATTTCATTAGGTTCCTCTCCACCCAGCTCTCCAGCCTGTCCAAGTCTCGCTGAATGGCAGCACAGCCTTCTGGTGTATCGGCCACCCCTCCCAGTTTTGTGTTATCAGCAAATTTGCTGAGTGTACGCTCTGTCCCTTCATCCAGGTCATTGATGAATAAGTTAAACAGGACTAGACCCAGTACTGACCCCTGGGGAACACCGCTAGCTACAGGCCTCCAACTAGACTCAGCACCACTGATCACAACCCTCTGAGCTCTGCCATTCAACTGGTTCTCAATCCACCTCACTGTCCACTCATCTAACCCACACTCCCTGACCTTTCCTATGAGGATGTGGTGGGAGTCAGTGTCAAAAGCCTTGCTGAAGTCAAGGTAGACAACATCCACTGCTCTCCCCTCATCTACCCAGCTGGTCATGTCCTCATAGAAGGCCATCAGATTGGTCAGGCATGATTTCCCCTTGGTGGATCCATGTTGACCACTCCTGATAACCTTCTTTTCCTCCACATGCTTAGAGATGGCATCCAGGATGAGCTGTTCCATCACCTTTCCAGGAATGAATCACAGAATCACTGAATCACAGAATCAACCAGGTTGGAAGAGACCTCAGGGATCATCGAGTCCAACCGCTGCCCCTACACCACCCTGTCAACTAGACCATGGCACTAAGTGCCATGTCCAGTCTTATCTTAAACACATCCAGAGATGGTGACTCCACCACCTCCCTGGGCAGCCCATTCCAATGTCTAATAACCCTTTCTGTAAAGAAATTCTTCCTGATGTCCAACATGAATCTCCCCTGGTGAATCTTGAGGCTGTGCCCTCTTGTCCTATCGCTAGTTGCCCGGGAGAAGAGGCCAACTCCCACTTCACTACAACCTCCCTTCAGGTAGTTGTAGACTGCAATAAGGTCACCTCTGAGCCTCCTCTTCTCCAGGCTAAACAACCCCAGCTCCCTCAGCCATTCCGCATAGGTCAGACCCTCCAGACCCTTCACCAGCTTGGTCGCCCTCCTCTGGACTCGCTCCAACACCTCAACATCTTTCTTGAAGTGCGGGGCCCAGAACTGGACACAGTACTCAAGATGCAGCCTCACCAGTGCCGAGTACAGAGGGACGATCACTTCCCTAGACTGGCTGGCTACACTCTTCCTAATAGAGGCCAGGATGCCATTGGCCTTCTTGGCCACCTGGGCACACTGCTGGCTCATGTTTAGCCGCCTGTCGATCAGCACCCCCACGTCTCTTTCCACCGGGCTGCTTTCTAACCACTCTTCCCCCAGCCTGTAGAGCTGCACGGGGTTGTTGTGGCCAAAGTGTAAGACCCGGCACTTGTTCTTGTTGAACCTCATGCCGTTGGTCTCGGCCCATCTATCTATCTAACCTGTCCAAATCCCTCTGAAGGGCCTTCCTACCCTCCAGCAGACCGACACTCCCACCCAGCTTGGTGTCATCTGCAAATTTACTGAGGGCGCACTCAATCCCTACGTCTAGATCATCTATAAAGATATTGAACAGCACCGGCCCCAGAACTGAGCCCTGGGGAACACCGCTAGTGACCGGCCGCCAGTTGGACTTTGCCTCATTCACCACCACTCTCTGGGCTCGGCCATCCAGCCAGTTTTTAACCCATTTAAGAGTCCACCCATCCAAGCCCCGGGCAGCCAGTTTGTCCAGGAGGATGCTGTGGGAGACAGTGTCGAATGCCTTACTGAAGTCTAGATAGACTACATCCACAGCCCTGCCCTCATCTACTAAGCGGGTCACTTCGTCATAGAAGGAGACCAGGTTGGTCAAGCAGGACCTGCCTTTCATGAATCCATGTTGGCTGGCCCCGATGCCCCGATTGTCCTGCATGTGCCGTGTAATGGCACTCAGGATGATCTGTTCCATCACCTTGCCTGGCACCGAGGTCAGGCTGACAGGCCTATAGTTCCCTGGATCATCCTTCCGACCCTTCTTGTAGATGGGCATTACATTTGCTAATTTCCAGTCAGCTGGAACTTCTCCAGTTAACCAGGACTGCCGGTAGATAATCAAGAGTGGTTTGGCAAGTTCATTTGCCAGTTCCTTCATTACTCTAGGGTGAATCCCATCCGGGCCCATAGCCTTGTGGGTGTCCAACTGGCACAGCAGGTCACTAACCGTCTCCTCCTGGATCATGGGAGGTTCACACAGCCCCCCGTCCCTAACTTCAGGCTCTGGGGGCCGAGTCTCCTGAGGACAACCGGTCTTGACATTAAAGACTGAGGCAAAGAAGGCATTGAGCACCTCTGCCTTTTCCTCATCCCCTGACACTACACTACCCTCCTCATTCAGCAAGTGGTGGAGGCTCTCCTTGACCCTCCTTTTGCTGTTGATGTATTTGTAAAAGCTTTTTTTGTTGTCTTTGACTGTAGCAGCCAAATCGAGCTCTAATTGAGCTTTGGCCCTTCTAATCTTCTCCCTACACGACCTGGCCACGTCCCTATAGACCTCCCAAGTTACCCGACCCTTCTTCCAGAGCAAGTAGGCTCTCTTTTTTTCCTTAAGTTCTAGCCTAAGTTCCCTGTTTAACCAGGCCGGTCTTTTTCCCTGACGGCTTGCCTTCCTACAGACTGGGACAGCCTGCTCCTGAATATTTAACAATTCCCTTTTGAAGCATGTCCAGCCTTCCTGGACTCCTTTGCCCTCCAGGACCGATTCCCAAGGGACTCGGTCCATCAGCCTCTTAAACAGGCTAAAGTCAGCCCGCCGGAAATCTAAGGCAGAAGTTCTACTCTTGCCCCTCCTTACTTCCCCCACTATCGAAAACTCTAACATTTCATGGTCGCTCCTCCCAAGACGGCCACCGACCCTCACATCTCCCACTAGTCCTTCTCTGTTCACAAACAACAGGTCAAGCAGGGCCCCTCCTCTAGTGGGCTCATTTACCACTTGCATGAGGAAGTTGTCCTCCACACATTCGAGGAACCTCCTAGATTGCTTCCTCACTGCCATGTTGTATTTCCAGCAGACATCCGGCAAGTTGAAGTCTCCCACAAGTACAAGGGCTGGCGACCGGGCGGCTTCTGACAGCCGCTTGTAAAACACCTCATCCGCCTGCTCATCCTGGTTGGGTGGTCTATAACAGACTCCCACCGTAATGTCCGCCCTGACGACCTTCCCCCTGATCTTCACCCATAAACATTCAACCTTGTCATCCTCACCATCTTCCTCAATTTCAACACAGTCCAAGCACTCCCTAACATATAGCACTACCCCCCCGCCTCTCCTGCTTCGCCTGTCCCTCTTAAAGAGCTTATAGCCATCCACAGTTGCACTCCAGTCATGAGAGTCATCCCACCACGTTTCTGTGATGGCAACCACATCATAACCTTCCTGCTGTACAGTGGCCTCTAGCTCTTCCTGTTTGTTGCCCATACTGCGTGCATTGGTGTAAACGCACTTCAGCTGGGCTAGCGGCCTTGCCCCCGACGCAGGCCTGTCACCCCTAGGTTTATTTGTGGCTGCCCTGGTCTTATCCCCCTCCCCCATCGAACCTAGGTTAAAGACCTCTTGATCAGCCCTGCCAACTTCTGGGCCATAACCCTTTTCCCCTTCTGATTCAGCTGTTCCCCATCCGGCATAAGCAGGCCGCGTGCCATGAAAGCTGCCCCGTGGTCAACGAACCCAAAATCCCACCTACAGCACCAGTCTCTTAGCCACATATTAATCTGTTGTACTTTCATAGTCTTTTCCCTATTTTCACCAAATACCAAAGTAATTGAAGAGTAAAGGAATTGAAGGTGAGGCTGACCGGCCTGTAGTTGCCTGGATCTTCCTTTTTGAAGACTGGAGTGACATTGGCCTTCCTCCAGTCCTCAGGCACCTCTCCTGTTCTTCATGACCTTTCAAAGATGATGGAGAGTGTCTTGGCAATAACATCTGCCAGCTCCCTCAGCACTCGTGGATGCATCCCATTGGGGCCCATAGATTTGTGGGTGTCCAGTTTGTCTAAATGATCTCTAACTTGATCCTCCTTGACCAAGGGAAAGTCTTCCTTTCTCCAGACTTTCTCTCGTACCTCCAGGGCATGGGATTCCTGAGGGCTGGCCTTGGCAGTAAAGACTGAGGCAAAGAAGGCATTCAGTAACTCTGCCTTCTCTGCATCCTCCGTCACCAGGGCACCTTACTCATTCAGCAGTGGGCCCACATTTTCCCTAGTCTTCCTTTTACTGCTGATGTACTTGAAGAAGCCAAGTGGGTCCTTGTGGCTCACAGCATTATCTGCTCCCTAGGAACTGAAAATGAACTTTCTAGATGACTGGTGGCTGAGGCTGGCATAACTTAATCAAATCACAGATCATAAATAGATGTACTGGAGGTCATCTGGAGGAGTCTCCTGCTCAAAGCCAGAACTTACTGCTGACTCTGGGTCTATGACTAGCCAGGTATTCAAAACCTCCAACAAAGGAGATGCCACAGTCTCTGTGCATAACCTGTTCTTGTGCTGCACTTCTGTATTAGTGAAAAAGTTTTTCCAAATCTGAACTTCTGAAGGAACAATTTGTGACTGCTCTGACTGCTCCTTCCTGTTGTATCATTTGGCACTACCAGGAGGAGTTTGGCCCCATAATCTTGATACCACTCTTTAAATAGCTGTACGTGCCCCTTAGTCTCCTCTCAACGAATTTAACCAGCCCAGCTCCCTCCACCTGTCCCTACAGGGCACCAGCCCACAGCCTTTGTCCATCATAATTGTTCTCTGCGGGACCTTTTCCCATTTCTCCACATCCCTTTATAACTCGGGGGGAGCAGGACTGGATGCAGTATCCCAGGGCAGCTTCACCAGTGCTGAGGAGAGTGGGGATAATAGTTTTCCTAAGTCTGCTAACCAGTGTTTGGTTTGCCTAATTTTCAATGAGAGCTTACTTTGATAAATAGTAGATTTAATAGATTCAGAAGAAATTGGGTATGGATAACAAGGAAATAACTCTACGCAGATGAGTGAACAATAACTGGGATGTCAGTTTGGGGACAAGAGATGGGTTTGGCAGAAGTTTCAGCTAGATGGAGGAAGAGTGGCATCTGTGGTCAGAAGGTTACAGGGACAGGGAAGGTATGAAACAGAAGTGAGGAGACTGGTCAAAATTTGCACAGGGCTGCTATTTATCTTCAAAGACTTCTGTTTGTATCATGAAAGTACAAACAAAAGAAACTAGGTTAGCCAAAGCATTCTTACACTGACAAGTCAGTACGGGAGGTTCAGCTTTTTTACCTAAAGACAAATCACTGGAATAAATGCCTTTAATATTATGCCATTCTCTAAGGCCACTAAACGCATGATAAGCTGGTTTTAGATAGGTCTCCATTTTGACACCTTCTGTTTCTGCATTCTCCTGTGAAGCGTTTCTAGAAATCATAGTGAAATCAAATTGTAATTGGGTAATGTAAATCTGTAGGAAGAGGAGTACGTCAAAGGCAGACAACTAAAGTGCTGGTGCAGGAGCATGTGATGTCATAGTTGTGGTCCTGGTGACATCTCACCAGGTCATCTGTTTCTCATACCAGGGTGTTTTGATATTTGTGATGAAACATTTAAGATGTAAGATCACACATCTGAGCCAGAAATCTCTGGGGTTTTTTCACTTAGTACTGAGAGACTCAATTCTCACTGGTAATGACAGATGAGAAATTATAGTTCTGATAAGGAAACTTTGTTTCTTGCAAGCTGAGGACTGCAAAGCAAGAGTGAGGCATAATGTGTTGCTTTATGTATGTGGTGGGTTGACCCTGTCTGGACACCAGGTGCTCACCAAAGCCACTCTGTCACTCCTCTCCTCAACTGGGCAGGAGAGAGAAAATATAACGAAAGGCTCAACAAGGACGGGGAGAGATCACTCACCAATTACTGTCCTGGATAAAACAGACTCAACTCAGAAAAATTAATTTAATTTATAACCAATCAGATCAGACTGGGGTAATGAGAAATAAAACCAAACCTTAAAACACCTTCCCCCCACCCCTTTCTTCTTCCTAGGCTCAACTTCACTCCCAATTTCTCTACCTTCTCCCCCCAGCTGTGGAGGGGGGTGGGGAACGGGGGTTGCAGTCAGTTCATCACATGTTGTCTCTGCCAATCCTTCCTCCTCAGGGGCAGGACTCCTCACACACTTCCCCTGCTCCAGTGTAGGGTCCCTCCCACGGGAGACAGTCCTCCATGAAATTCTCCAACGTGAGTCCTTCCCACAGGCTGCAGTTCTTCATGAACTGCTCCAGTGTTGGTCCCTTCCACGGAGTGCAGTCCTTCAGGAACAGACTGCTCCAGCATGGATCCCCCATGGGTTCACAAGTCCTGCCAGCAAACCTGCTCCAGCATGGACTCCTCTCTCCACAGGGCCACAGGTCCTGCCAGGAGCCTGCTCCTCTGTGGGCTTCCCATGGGGTCACAGCCTCCTTTGGGCACATCCACCTGCTCCAGTGTGGGGTCCTGTATGGGCTAGAGGTGGATATCTGCTCAGCTGTGAACCTCCATAGGCTGCAGGGGGACAACCTGCCTCACCATTGTCTTCACCACAGGCTGTAGGGCAATCTCTGCTCCAGCGCCTGGAGCACCTCCTCCCTCTCCTTCTTCACTGACCTTTGTGTCTGCAGAGTTGTTTCTCTCACATACTCTCGCTCCTGTCTCTGGTTGTTGTTCTGCAGCAGTTTTTTTTCCCCTTCTTAAATATGTTATCACAGAGGCACTACCACTGTCGCTGATGGGCTTGGCCTTGACCAGTTACAGGTCTGTCTTGGAGAAATCTGGCATTGGCTCTGTTCGACACAGGGGAAGCTTTTAGCAGCTTCTCACAGAAGACACCCCTGTAGCCTCCCTCCAGTACCAAAACCTTGCCATGCAAACCCAATAAAATGTAAAATTAACAAAATATATAAAAAGACCTGTTTCCCCTCTCTTTTTTTCCTTTTTGCATTTATACCTAACCAAAGATGAAATGAACAATGTACGGACTAATAGCAGTATGGAAAATGGGAGGGGGACAAATTTGAACCCTTGAGATTTGGATGTGGGATGATTGCTTATCTCTAGTTCCTGTTTAGCATTATGGCTAAGGTTTGTGTCTGGCAGAAATCCACTGAAGTCAGTGGCAGAAACAGATATTAACAGGATGCATGTGTTCTGTTTGACTGCACTAAATGGTCAAGGGTTCTTCTAATAGACAAGTGTAGAAGATGTTCTCTGGATTATACTTCCCCATGCACCTATAGTCTCTTGACAGATCGTATTTACAGAACTATTTATCCCATAGGAGAAAAACATTTGAATAAGCAGTCCTTGACACCCTGAGTAGCCTGGTCCCACTGAGCGCTGGAACCAGCACGGGAGTTGCTAACACAAAAGTGTTTCCATATTTGTTTTGTTATTGTACTGGTCTCTTCACCCACCTGAAGCCTCCTGAATATTAATCAGTTGCTTTTGCTTGATACATCAGTGTGTTGAACCGTTTGAGCTGGATATACAGAGCATGATTAATCTCCATTCACATCTAGCCAAGAGCTGCAGCTAATAGTGACTGCGGCATTGAGCTTATTAATTCATGTTTACAAAATGTGAACCAAATAGCTAGATTTTTCTACCAAATCTCATACTTCAGAGCTAAAGTTATCCTATACTGACAACAACTGGAGTCACTCACGTAGAGATGCTTTTATTTTGCTTCCTCTTATTGAGATATTTTTTTCTTTTGGTACTGTCTAAATCTTCATCATAAGCAAGGCATTTTATGCAAAATGCCATCCAAATAAACAAAAGCTAGTTGAAAATTCATATATAGAGACTAAGGCGAGACAACAAATAAACACTTTGAAAAGGTTACTCGGGAGAAGTGAGGTAATAGTAGACAAGGCAACAGCTTCATCCCCACTTGCGTATGGAAGGGCCATGGCTTCCAAGGAGAATTATGAGGCAGAATTTGAGTGAGGCCAGTGAGGTGGGATTAGAGGCTTAGAGAGCTCCTTCCTGCTCTACCATGGGGCCAGTGCAGAGCACCAAGAGATAGAAGATTGAAAATGAAGCAGATTTGGTGACAACAACCTTCCTGGTGGAACAGAAGAGTGGGTGATTTTTAATCTGTCCAGCAAGACTGTATAGCATTATATCTACTTAAGTTAGCCTGTGTCTTTGGGCTGTTATATAAAGTATAAGAGAGTGTTTATCTGAGTCAGATCTTATGAAGTTCAGTAGTTCTTTTTCAATAGAAGAAGAACACATAAGTGGATAGTCAGGTATTATTACTGAAAATGAAGCAAGAGCAAGGATAAAAATGAATAAATAGAAGAGGAACAGCAAGTGGGTTTCATCTAAATGGCACAGACTGAGGGTATGTTGTAATGAGTTGTAATTCAGCAGAGGCTTTCTGCAAGTGAAACAACACTCAGTCCTTTACAGTCTAATATTCTGTTCTTTTCCAGAGAGTAATATGGATGGTAGCGTTCCAGGACAGGATCTCATCTGTACTTTCACAAGGATTGTGGTCTGTGTGCAGAGGCATGGAAATACGTGTCTGAGCATTGCTGACAAACCACACACCATTTCTAATACTGTAAATGTTGTATAAAGTCCAAATTGATTTTGGTACTTCCACTTTCCAGGAGTTTGTGCTAACTGAATTAATTTGAAAGGGAAAGTCCTTTTTACCTTGATACAGATTGCTGAGGCGGCACTGGGGATAAGGTTTGGGTGAAGAAGCAAAGCCGATTAAAAATCATTAAAATTAACAGGCTTGATGAGGAACATATTGCTTCTGTGAGCTGATGAGAATTCCCTGTGTGGGAAGAAGTCTGCAATAAAGCAGTAGATAACGTGTTCTTAAATGGGAGATCAAGAGTCTGTCTAGTGGAACAAGCAATCAGCAAAAATCAGCTATTAATCTTTGAAACTCTTCTCACTTGGAGAACAATTTTTCATACATGAAAATGCTCCTCTGCATACCCTGTCAAGGTAGAATTTAGACCCTTCACTCCTCACTATTATAGGGAACACTAATTTTCTCACCTTGCTTCCTAACTGAGAGCTCAATGTGGGGGAGCATTCTGTAATGGATCCTGCTGCACAGCAGAGTCCTTTCGCCTTCTACTTACTCATCAGAGTGCTCTAACAAGAAAAAGATATGTCTCCCTCAGGCTGCATCTGCTTGGGAAAGAAGATCAGGTTAGTGTAAGACCTGGGATTTGGCCATAGCCAGTTCTTGTTGCAGCTATGCCAGCAAAAAGAGCAGCTCACTCTGCTGCCTGTCTGCAGCCCTTCCCCATGCTTTGTTGCAGGTATGTCTGTGCCCTGCCTTTGCATTGCTGACCCCGACTTTGTCTTGCCCTCTTAATTTCCCATCCTGCCTTGAGAACTCTCTCACGGCTGCAGCTTCAGCTGGTGATTGTTGGACTGTGACCAACCCTAGGCCCCAGCTGTGGTACCAGCCCTCCTTAAGCTTGGCTTACTGGGGTGTTTTGGGGCTGCACCTTACAGGAGAGGAGAGAGAAGGGTACAATCCTGCTGGCTTGTGAGCACCCACTGCCCCACCTGACCTGTGCCCAGTGGTTTGCACTGACCTCTGACACCTACCTGCTAGCAGAGTTTTGTGTGAGCCTGTCCCAACCCATCTAAGCAAAAAACAGTGGGATTGGTGCAAATGGAAGGTATTTGGTGGTTTTGTTCTTTTTGACTGGGCTAGTTTAGGGGAGCCAAGAGCTCAGCCTGTGGAGAGCAATGGTCCCTCAGGTGGGGAAACTGGTGAGCGGCTAGTGGGACACTAGAGTCAAATCTGCCTTCACTGGCACATCCTTGCCAAAAAAGGGTGTACCTACACCCTTATCCCCAAACTAGCAGAAAGTGTCTTTTCAACTGCTGCCTAACCCAGAGAACCCAAAACCAGATGCATGGGGGTGTTGCCCAGGTACGAAAGTCCTTGTAAGCATGTCCAGAGCTGCCCCACAGAGAGCCACTTGATGCTCTCAAGATTTAGTCCTGGGTGTACATGTCCTAGTATAGGTACTAGGTTTTCCTCTGCATGTCCCCTCAGGGCCCCTGTCTGGACATTATATTTACTGTGTCTAAGATACCAACTAGAATACACACTCATAAAATGTAGCAGTGGCCAGTTCCTTTTAAAACCACAGGCACTGATTGATAGCTTTGTTAAGCATAACACAGACACTAGAGCATCAGGTCATGGGGCTGAAACTTGCCTGTATCCCAGGGATGAATTTCCATTCCTGATCCCTCAAAAAGTGATATACAAAGCGTGGGTAACTGTGGCTCATTGTATTACTTACCTTTGAGTATTAAGAAAATGTTACATTTTTCTGACACCTTACTACACCAAATAAGACTTGCTCTTCAGTCTTGCAGAGCTGAAAGTAGGCTGTGTTTCCTGATATTGTTAAAGAGTTTCAGAAGCTCTCAAACAGGAATGGACAGAGTGCTTATTCTCACTGATGTAAACAAGATATGAAGTATGAGAATTTGATCTATAACCCCAAAGGAATGTGTGTGAAGTGACCTCTACAAACATGCTGCAGCAGAGTTTGTGACGTATCATTTACTGGGGCACTGCAAAAAATAGCTGTTTTCATTTAAGCTTCTTTTCACAATAGAGATATAACAGTGGTCCAGTGTTTATTCTGAAAGAAACAGGCTGAGAAATTTTATTTTTTCATGGGTGAGACTCATGTGCTACTTTATTTTGAATATCTAATCAAAATAATCTCCTCCCACTTTATTCTATTTTACTTTCTCTCAAATAATTTGCATTATTTCTCATTCTGCCATGGCCTTTTCAGCGAAGTTTCATAATAAAATTCAAGCCAAAATGAAATATTTCTCCAGATAAGCAGTAGGAATTGAAAACAAGTCTGCTTTGTTGCACCAGTACCGCACTCTGTCATAGGTGTAATTACTATGTATAGACATTCTTCAGTAAGATGAGAAGGCTAAAGGGAGTAAAGCTGTTTCCATTACTAATCATTTTCAACTGTCTGCAGAACTGCATGCAGTTTTGCAGCTAACCCATCACTAGCTCATAAGCTGTCAGTAGAGCTACCTCAGTGGAGACAAAACATAACAAAGCTATACTGAACAGAGATCAGTCAGGTTTGTGGAAAGTCTGTGCATACATAGTCGGAAGTTTCTGCATTATTAACTCCTACTGTCTTTCATTCTTTGACATACAATTTATGTAACTAAAGTACAAACAAATTATTTTTTCTTAATATGCATCATGGGCTGTTTTCAGCTGCTGTATACAAAAGAACACTTACAAACATATTAGCCTTCTTCAGCTTTTTCTAAAGTGTCCTTAACTCTTCAGGTAGTAAACAAGATTACTTGCTTTATTTTCCAGTGGATGAGATATTGCTTTGTGATGGCTGGCCAAGGTACAAGGGGATAAACAGTGTAACAGAGCTCCCCTTCATCTCATTGGTGTAAGTGTTGAGTGCATTGCTATAGCAACAACCCAAAATGAAGAATTCACTAGTTCCTCCCACTGGCATCTCTTAAATTACTCGGTGTTTGGGAGGGTTAGGAGGTGTATTTGGTTGTTCTTGTTCAGCAGCAGGCTCAAAATAAGTAGACCCTTTGATATGAGCCAAGATGGGCTTGGGCTTGTTAGTGCTACTAGACTTCAAACTCAGACACCTGCAAAAGTGATGGAGAGCCCTCTGACTCAGCTGAGCCACCACCTAATCCCAGAGGAACCTAAGGCCTGTTAAAGCCTGTATTTTGTAAATGCCTAAACAGATTAAGATATGCAGCCCTGCAGAAAGGGATGCAGCCTCCCCATTGGCACTGCCCAGGGTGGTGGGGGAGCTCTGGGTCACAGGATTTATTTATGCAACAGCATCAATGCAAATCCACCTTTTCCCCCTGCCTAGCACAGCAGCCGCTCCTGCTTCTGAGGATGCCGCAGATGCCTTTATGCGGAAGTGCTGTGCAGTGGAGAGTTGACCACTGCTCTCTAGGAAGCTCATCTGCCTGGCTCACTGGAAAAATGAAAAATTTTAGGTGGTTTGACTTTAATCCAGAACAGAATTTTCTCAGTCTAGCATAGTCCCTTAGTGTGATGTTTGGAGACCTCCATCAAAATGAGAAGAAATTGGAAAACACAAGTGTCTGCTGATTGATAATCATGTCTTTTTCTTAATTGCTATTTAAAATGCCCGTCAGCAAGATATTTGTGAGAAGACACCTAATGTGGAAAGGGGAAAGAGAGGGGTCAGAATTTTTGATCTAGAATTAAATGAAACCTCTCCAGCTCAGAATTAATATTAAAAGTCAGCACTTTTGATTGAGTTGTGTCATACCTCTGCTTTTGCATCAGGAACTCAGATGCCAGGTTCTTCAACAAATCTTGACTTTGCAGATGCCTTTTCTAGTTGAAGATGTTACCCTCTTTCACCATCCATGACTTCAAGGTGAAATCTAAATCAATAGAGGTAATAGCTAGACCAGAAATTTTGTGTTTCCATCCTCATTAAAGAAAAGAGGTTTTTAAAACTCCATGGAAAAGCTTTTTTAACAGCACCTGATTAATTGGGTTCAAACCTGGACATTAGGTTTTGAAAGAAATATATTCTTCCAGTTTTAATTTAGTGTAGAAGCACTGACTCCAAAAGCCTGACAGCAGCAGGAAAGCAGAAATCCATGTTTGACTAAGCCTTGGAGAGTAGCAGACTGTTAAATACAAGACTGCTAAGAATTAAATGAACTGTTGCAAGCATATGTAGTGTCTGTGGTTCATTTGTAAGGAGGCTGTGACAGCAGGGAGCAAGGTTTTCAATTTCAAAATATGAGGCTCCGTACTTCAGGGGACACCAGGGCCAGACTCTATTCCCTGTTCTGTTAGTTGCCTAATGTTTAGATCAAATGAGCTACATTTTAGATCTGAGCTTTTCGCACTTTCTTGTGCAGTCCTCTGAAATAATAGCAGTTCTCCCACTTGCAGAGACATTGGTGCTTTAACCTGTGTCAGGATTCTTCCACAACAGAGAGATAAGAAATGTTACCAGCCTGTTCAGTGATGCTGTGATAACGAGGCCACAGCACAGCAACTAAAGGAAGAGACTAGAAAGTGCTTCATTTGTTGTATTTTTGCTTTTTTTTTGTGAATGGGAAAAATAAGTGGTTTATTTGAACAGGTCAAACACTCTAAAACATACCATTTCTGGGATAAAACTGAATGAAGGGACCTCATCTTGAAGTGCCAGTTCGTGGAGTATCCTTCATACCTACTCTGCAGCCCAGTCATTAGGATGTTTCCTACTGAATTCAGTAACAACCTCAGTCTCTAAATCCTGGTGTTACTTGCCTGCAGTCCTCACCTGGTGCAATGTATGAGGAAAGTTAGATGCTTCTGGAAAAACTTGCAGTATGAGCAGCAAATCCAATGACTTTTAATGCGTGATAAAATATCCCCAAATAAACCTACTAAACATACCCATGTAAAGAAAGCTGAAACAGATACTCAGAAAATAAAGATTGTTTTCTATGCAGAATGTTCTTCCCCTCTTTCACACCACAAATATTCTAGAATTGTCTTCTTTCCCACTTCTCAGCATCTTCACCAGATACAGGCTGGGTTTAATAACAGATACTTCATCCCTTCACTGAAGCTCCAGTCAATGTCAGTTTAAAGCAAAAATGAAAACACTTCTTCAGGATTAATTGAATTATTCTTATCCTAAATCCAAAACACGGTATTATACCAACTACTATGAAGAAAATTAACTCTGTCTGTGTGAGGCGACACAGGCAGGACGCAGGACCAACCACAAAACCATGGATAAAGTGCAAAGAGCAAATTTATTCCTGTTACATCACATACCAGGGGATCTCCGAAGCAGCACCTGGGACAAAGTCACGCAAGTGGGGACGCAGGCACCGCGGAGCTTGGTCCTTGCTAGAGAGAGAGTGAGAGATTTCGAACCTGCTACTTTTGCCTGCATATGAGGGGTTTTTAGCAGTCAGTAGTTTTCCACTGTGCTTTGATTTTTCTCACAGAGAGGCAGGAATCTCAAGCATGTTCGATAAGGTGCCTCTGAGTCTATCACAGGCCTACTTTATCTAAACGCAGGTGTTCTACTTGTCAAGCACACAAGACTAAACAACAGTTAGTAGTATGATATATGTGTTTTTCAACACCCCTGGTGCGAGTCACTTGAGTGTGTTTACAATTCTCGCCAATCTTCCATTATATTCCCACAGTATCCCAGCTGAAACCAGGACAGCACGTTTGCTACTTTCTCTGATGTCCTTGACTTATGTTATCCACTTCACAGAATCACAGAATCACAGAATCACAGAATGTTAGGGATTGGAAGGGACCTCGAAAGATCATCTAGTCCAATCCCCCTGCCGGAGCAGGATTGCCTAGACCATATCACACAGGAACGCGTCCAGGCGGGTTTTGAATGTCTCCAGAGAAGGAGACTCCACAACCTCTCTGGGCAGCCTGTTCCAGTGTTCGGTCACCCTCACCGTAAAGAAGTTTTTCCTCATATTTATGTGGAACCTCCTGTGTTCCAGCTTGCACCCATTGCCCCTTGTCCTGTCAAGGGATGTCACTGAGAAGAGCCTGGCTCCATCCTCATGACACTTACCCTTTACATATTTATAAACATTAATGAGGTCACCCCTCAGTCTCCTCTTCTCTAAGCTAGAGACCCAGCTCCCTCAGCCTCTTCTCATAAGGGAGATGTTCCACTCCCTTACTCATCTTCGTGGCTCTGCGCTGGACTCTCTCTAGCAGTTCCCTGTCCTTCTTGAACTGAGGGGCCCAGAACTGGACACAATACTCCAGATGCGGCCTCACCAGGGCAGAGTAGAGGGGGAGGAGAAGCTCTCTCGACCTGCTGACCACACCCCTTCTAATACAGCCCAGGATGCCATTGGCCTTCTTGGCCACAAGGGCACACTGCTGGCTCATGGTCATCCTGTTGCCCACTAGGACCCCCAGGTCCCTTTCCCCTACGCTGGTCTCCAACAGGTCAGCCCCCAACTTGTACTGGTACATGGGGTTGTTCTTGCCCAGATGCAGGACTCTACATTTGCCCTTGTTATATTTCATTAAATTTCTCCCCGCCCAACTCTCCAGCCTGTCCAGGTCTCTCTGAATGGCTGCGCAGCCTTCCGGTGTGTCAGCCACTCCTCCCAGTTTTGTGTCATCAGCGAACTTGCTGACAGTGCACTCTATTCCCTCATCCAAGTCATTAATGAATATATTGAATAGTACTGGTCCCAGTACCGACCCTTGAGGGGCTCCGCTAGACACCGGCCTCCAACTGGACTCTGTCCCATTGACCACCACTCTCTGGCTTCTTTCCTTCAGCCAGTTCACAATCCACCTCACTACCCGATCATCCAGACCACACTTCCTCAGTTTAGCTGCGAGGATGCTGTGGGAGACCGTGTCAAACGCTTTACTGAAATTGAGATAGACCACATCCACAGCTTTACCATCATCTATCCACCGGGTTATGTCCTCATAAAAGGCTATCAAGTTGGTTAAGCATGACTTCCCGTTGGTGAAGCCATGCTGAGTGCCCCTAATGTTCCCCCTATCCTTGATGTGCCTAGAGACAGCACCAAGAACAAGTTGTTCCATCACCTTTCCGGGGATGGAGGTGAGGCTGACCGGTCTATAGTTCCCCGGGTCCTCCTTCTTGCCCTTTTTGAAGACTGGAGTGACATTTGTTTTCCTCCAGTCCTCAGGCACCTCTCCTTTGCCCATGACTTAGGAAAGATGATGGAGAGTGGCCTAGCAATGACTTCCGCCAGCTCCCTCAGCACCCGCGGGTGCATCCCATCAGGGCCCATGGATTTATGGACGTGTGATTTATTCACATCTACATAACTCCTCCATGTTCCACTAGAACACTGCAGTTTCATTCTAGATTCAGAAGAACTGTTATGGCACCCTGGTTGATGAGACAAAAACTGGAGTTCAGCTTTCTATTCGTTGCAATATCTCTCTATAACATAAATGCTATATGTTTTTCTCTTACCCTAGGCAGTCACCTTGTGTAGGGAAGAGGGAGAAGTTGTGTTTTCATTTGACACCTTCTGTAGAGCAAGTTTTATTAGGTTATCACATAGGTTGAGATAATACTTATATTGTCAGTGTGACTGTTTTATTTGCAGTAAGGCATGAGGAAAAAATCTTGATATGCTGTTGCTTATATAGAAAACTTCTCTTGCATTTGTAAGGGCTTTAGAACAAGGACACACTGATTTTTAGCAGTTTAACTAGTATGCGTAGACATTTTCAAGCTAGCTCTAGTCTTGCTAACATGAGTTAACAGCAAATCTTTCAGTACCTGTTGCACAAGTCTGCCAGCAACCCTGGCAGCACACCTTGCTGGCTGGCTTCCCAAACTTGCTTGTGGGTGTGTCTATTTTTGCTCTCAACAGCACCTTTTAATTGAGGTGAAGATACTCTCTGGGTGCAGGTGGGCACAGTGTGCAATGAGGTGCCCAGGTAACTTCATCAGAGTATTTTCTAATAACTGACTTCCACACAACCATTTCACATATTGTTTTACAGCATTTGCAGGTTCATGGCTGGTGGAGGAGTCTCACCAGATTACAGAAGATCGGAGGAAACAGTATGTCTTAGCTTCACTGTATATTCAAACTATGGTTACCCAGCTGAACCACTCTCACACTCATTTCTCTTTTGAGAGAGAAGACTGATTTTGTTTCAGATTTGTTTGCTTTTTAAAGACTAATGTGGATGCAAAAATTAGGAATTAGTTTGACAGTATTGGTTGACTTCAGGTCTGAGATGCACTACCATGGCTACAAAAATCACAAATTTATAAGGCTAACGAAAACTTTTGTATCTTTGCTGTGTAGCTAATATTGGTCATCCTCTTGTTTCCAGTGGGTGGGGATGGCATTCAACCACTGTTGCTTCTTCTTGTCTTTGCCAGACATTTTTTCTCCCTGACATTGTTTCTCAATGAAAGCAAAGAGGTTTTTCAAAGTGAGTGAGCATTACAGGAAAGAATCCTACTGGGCAGTTATTTTTCACTTTGAAGAATCTTTCCTTTATATAAAGCAACTGAAATCTTTATACATTATATATGAATTGACAGTATATGTCACAAACACTAAAACTCTTGTCTGTGCTCTCGTATCATGTCTCAATTACACAGAATCACAGAATCACAGAATCACAGAATGTTAGGGATTGGAAGGGACCTTGAAAGATCATCTAGTCCAATCCCCCTGCCGGGGCAGGATTGCCTAGACCATATCACACAGGAACGCGTCCAGGCGGGTTTTGAATGTCTCCAGAGAAGGAGACTCCACAACCTCTCTGGGCAGCCTGTTCCAGTGTTCGGTCACCCTCACCGTAAAGAAGTTTTTCCTCAAATTTAAGTGGAACCTCCTGTGTTCCAGCTTGCACCCATTGCCCCTTGTCCTGTCAAGGGATGTCACTGAGAAGAGCCTGGCTCCATCCTCATGACACTTACCCTTTACATATTTATAAACATTAATGAGGTCACCCCTCAGTCTCCTCCAAGCTAAAGAGACGCAGCTCCCTCAGCCTCTCCTCATAAGGGAGATGTTCCACTCCCTTAATCATCTTCGTGGCTCTGCGCTGGACTCTCTCTAGCAGTTCCCTGTCCTTCTTGAACTGAGGGGCCCAGAACTGCACACAATACTCCAGATGCGGCCTCACCAGGGCAGAGTAGAGGGGGAGGAGAACCTCTCTTGACCTGCTGACCACACCCCTTCTAATACACCCCAGGATGCCATTGGCCTTCTTGGCCACAAGGGCACACTGCTGGCTCATGGTCATCCTGTTGTCCACTAGGACCCCATTACTGCAACATCTGCTTTAGCATCAGAAAGAAAAGCCTTTAAAAAAAAAGATAGTCTTGCTTCATGAATACCTAACTGTAACACTTTTGCAAAGATATTTTTCCATACAGTTACTCAGTACGCTTCCTTTGAGATGTCTGAAAATGTTTTTTCAGAGCAATATGCTATAATTTGACTCTGAACTTCCGTCTTCTGACTGTAACTACTTGAGTTATCTCATGCAATAGGTGAAGACTGTTAAAGGTACTGACAGGCTTTCGAAGTTGTCTACTTCTCCTCATCTTTTGCTAGCATAGGAGAGTCCTGGTGCACAGGAAGGGGCTTTCTGGTATCAGTGATTCCATTATCCGCAGAACAATAGTCTAAATATTGTTATTCAATGTGCTTTTCGAGACTGTCTGGCTATTTTGGGAAAACCTTGTTTTAGTACAATCCCTTATTGGTATCTCTCCCCATTCTATCTGCAACTTTCAAGTATTTGCAGACATTTACAATAACTTTTAGTCAGTCAGGATCTGACTAAATTTTTAGCTGCGAGATGCTGCTGTGGCCCAAACCTGCACTGGCAATAAAGGAAACCTGGGTGAAAAAGGAGGGCTTGGAAGATGTGTTGAAGGACTTCTCCCAAATGTCCTCTGTTCATATGGGTCAGCATCATTCTCCTAAGCAGCCAGCTGTCTCACAAAAAGAGCATCATGTTGCTCTCCTGTAGTTAGGAAAGCTAAAGCCCTCATTAAGTTACGTACAAATATACCAACATGTCATATCATCACTCTCTACACAGCTTTAGAGGGCAAGCCATGACCTGCCCTCATATTTTTCACCTCTGTTCTCATAACTAAACTGCTTTTATCTGCTGTTGTTGTTCTTCCCATATTCCTTCTAGTCTGCAAGTAACTCCCCGAGTACAAGCAGCCAAGATGAAATCTGGAGGCCTGTTCAGTCTTGGCAGAGCCCTGTAGAAAGATACCTCCGTGGTTTAAGGGCACTGGGCTTTATATTTGTACCTCTTGGTCTATTACATCACTGCATCACATTACAAATGTAAGCCTGATTAGATTTTAACATTGCTTTTGTTGCCTGATTTAACCTACAAATATGCTTTCCAGGAATACAGTTTATTGGCAGTAACGTTTTACATCATTTTGTAAGTGCTTCTGACTGTCCTTCTATGCCCACTAGCATTTTGGCTGTCACAGCTAGAAGCACAGCTTCTCCAAGCTTAGAAAAATTCTATTTCTCTAGCATCCTATTAATTAGCTCTGCAGGTCATTAATAGAAATGTCCAAGAAGGCTATCTATCACAGCAGACTGCTCCTGCACTTCACACTATTTAAGTTAACTGACCTCCGCTTCTTAGTTTTTTAGCTAGACTTCTGTCCTCATATAATATTTTTTGCTATAGCAAAATAGCATTTTTGTCCAAACTTATTTGAATTCTCTTTCAAGCTACTCTTTTAAAACTAAGGGTTTGAATTTTTGGGATGCCTTTGTTGTTCTTTAACTACCTATTTCAATATCAAGGAGCCAGTGGGTTGTTTCATGAATGCTTTCCTTAAAATTAATTTCTATCAAATTCAATCTCAGAATGGTTACTCACCCATAAAGGTTCAAAGATTGGAGTTTGACTGTAAAATAACTTTTCTTTGTACATATTCTACCTACTTTTTGTAACATCTCCCTCAGTGTGCCATGAAAATACACTGTTCAAAGTAAATAGAAGGACCTAGAACTGTATGAGGAAATGGAAGACTTAAGAAGAAGAGATATAGAATACTGAATCTACTGTACTTGTGATTGGTTCTTGGCAAGTTTCTGTCCAGCATTACACTCTACAAATGTTTAGGTGCTTTTTAACAAAAGATGATGTTTGATTTAGCTGCAGAAGAAAAATGTGATAATTTCACAGACACTGAAGGACAGGGTGTTAGTTAAAAGGTAAAACTAGTTTATTGGGATCTTGGCCTAGGGTAACACTCTCATGGGGGAATCAAATCTCCCAAATAGGGTGATCAATCACTGTCCAGTACTGATGGGAACTCCCCTAGCAGGAGTAGCATCATTTTCAACTAGATCAGGAGGGACTCCCTGAAGTACTGTTCTGCTCAGTTTTTATAATCCAGCTGGCAGTAGCCCTGTATGACCAACCTAGCACATGCATAATTCATCACTGTTGCTGTGTCTTAACTACTAAATGCAAAACCTCTTAGATATCATACCTATATACAAAAGATTGTCCTATGTGATCATTTCTGCAGGAACAGTTTTCATTGACTGTTTACAAATATCTTATCTGTGTACAGTTTGCTCAACATTTCAACAGAAACCATATAGGGGAGTCTTTGGGTCACTCCACCTGGGTTGTTAATCAACACGTTTAAACATACAAACTGGACGAGGTGCAGCAGGAGCTGCTAGGGGAACTTCTAGCATGATCTGAAATTTCCATCTGGGAGCTCCTGCAACAGTTGGTCAAATGCTTGATTGTGAAGGTACAATCTATGACCTAGTTTGGAGTCAGTCCATTCCCTCTAATCAGCCCAGTATTTCATCTATGCAGAGAAGTGGCTGGGGAGTCACTGAACCACCCAAGGAATTAAGGGCTGAAGTATATTGGGTCTGCATACAATCACAGCTGTGATGATACTCAGCTACATTTCAAGTATAACTAAGGAACAAACCTGATTTTCATACTTACTGCATGCTTGTAAATTAAGTTCCGTAGTTCTTTACACAACATTTGAAACTGAAGGACAAAGGGTGCATCTAGTCTATGATCACAAAAATATGATTGAAACACACTTGGACTAGCTGGAACACTAGTAAATGTGGTGCACCTGGTGGGGCTAATTATCCAGCTACTACCCTGCTGCTTGAAGACCACTTCTAAGCTATATGCTGTGATAGCCAAACTGCTGCTGAAAGAGATAATTGTTGTAATAAGAGTCTAGTGAGCATGATAACAATGACACAAATCTATTTCACATATTAATGTTAGACTCTTAAATACCAAACTTTTCCAGAGGTACAAGTAAATACTACAGCCGTGAACAGGCCCAGAAGGCCTCCAAGTCATTGTATATGGTCAAAATGTCAAATAAAGTGTAATTGATTTTGGGGGGGGGGTGGTGGGGGTGGTGTCTTCTGTGTCTCGGAGATGTAATGCCATTATTTAACCTTTTGAAACACATTTTTTATGCTCAGAGCATCTTTTAAGTCCTTTATTCAGAGAAATATACTGAGGAGAGGGAAAGGCATAAAAATTTACTCTGTATTTAAACTTGGGAGACAAGTAGCATTGTTAACAGACAGATTCACTACTCTGGAAAATAAGAAAATGTTAGTGAAGAAAGACAACTAAACAACTGAAAGGTGGCAAAAGAAGAAATTCAAGACATTGTAAATGAGTTACTAGACCTTTTAACTTCAGGTCAGTGATTGTAATCCAGTCTAGCTCTGTATTGATAAGAAAGTAATTACTCTTTGACACATCTGAGGGGTCTGGGGTGATATGAATTAAAGATATGGGCAAAAACCTAATGAAAAAATCTACATGTTACAAAAACAAATACAATCAATTTAAACAAAAAGCTGAGAATACATATTAAAATGTGCAAAATTGATTTTATGGGGAGAAGATAACAAATTTGGTACATGTCCTGGTCCTGTTAGGAACCCAGGTGTTTCTCTCACTGTCTCGTATAATGAATTCTGTAGATCAAGTGTTTTAGCCTCCCCCTGCCCCCCCCCTTAATTCCTGTGACACAGACCCCTACCCTGAATGACTTGATTCAAAACCTCCAAAAAAGGTAACAGGGATGAGAACCAACTTCACAATCACCGATTTCATTGAGTGTAGTTACTTGCCAGATTAGAACCACCCATTTGATTTAACACTTTTAATCACTAACTCTCTAATGGAGAGCCACAGAAGCATGACCGCTGAATAAGCCCTCTGTATGTCCCACGCCTTTTTGTTTTCTTCCCCTTAGTCTCTACAGATTTTCTTCCAACACAGGCTCTCCCACCAGACTCTGATTAATAGCACAGAGTCTGGAGAGAATTTATACATCCTTTGTGCTTTACTTAAAGATGTCTCTTTCTCCCCCTACTTTGATAGAAAGATTGAGAAAAATCTGACAGCAGATAAGCCAGAGTTACGGAAATCAATGAACTGTGAGATAATCAACTGCATTTTACAATCAGTGATTTTGACTAGTCAATAAATATTTCATTATATTTTTTAGGTCAAAATGATGTGGGGCAGGATATTTGATATTTGTTATGTACTGCATGATTATACCTTTACATCAAATGGAAAAAAATTCAAAGAAAATGTGTTTCTTTATCATTTGTCAGGATAGTAATAACACTTTGAAATATTGTACAAAGATATAAGAAGAATTTGAGGGCTGGATGCACTCATTATTCTTGAAATATCAGGCAGATTTCTTCCTCTTTGTCAAGAAAGAAAGTCATAACTACCTGCCTAAAATCTGAAGGTAAATTGCCATCCTGATTCTGCAATGTAAGTTTGGGTTGCAAGTTAAAGAGATTTACTGCGATGCAAGAGACAAACATACCTAAGGTAATCCACCTGTGACAATCTGCTCCTGAGTTTATATCCTATTACTAACCAGCATCCCATATACTACAGTTAAAGTCTGTTCGTATGTTTTGGCAGAGCATGTACCTAAGAGTTTTCTTTAGATCATTTGCAGCAGTACCAGCAACGCAGCAAGGCTGAATCACGAGCCACTGAAATCACTGAGCTGGAGAGTTGCTAAGCTGAGTGAAATCACTGAGCTAGAAAACCCAACATCTTGTCTCTCATAATCTTGTTGGAAAGGTGTGTTTTGGGTTGTTTTGGTTTGTGGTTTGGTTGGGTTTTTTTCCTAAATTCAAATTGAAAGTCTCCTCATGTGAATCATTGAATCTGAAATTCTTGCAGTTCAGTCCAATTTGAGGGAAAATATTTCAGTCTTCTAAGGTACAGATACCAGTGAGTAATATGAATCCCAAATATGTGGCATTAAATCTCTGGCACAGGGTAAATATTGACAGATGAGTAACTGATTAAGAGGAAAATGTAGCTACATAAACTGTAATTTGTCAGGAACCCATCCAATCCCTTAGCAGTTACGTTATCAGGGTATCTAATCTGAGATGAAAGGAAGCAGTTGTTTTCTTGAGGCTGCAGAATTTTCTAGATTTGCATTAATAGAACTAAACTGGTAGGAAGTACTTGATCTCAGTTACTTGTCCTAAAGGATACTTTCTAGCCAAAAGAAAAACTAACAAAAAAAACCTCAGTAGGAGAAATGAGGAAGAAGGAGAGGAAAAAGGAAGGGGAAAATTATTTTCTAAGCACAGATTCCCAGGAAGAATAGAAAGGCTGAAAATGCTGTTAGACTTAGTGAGTGGGATAGGATTAGAAGCTGCAAAGGTCTTCCCCCCAACTCCATTGTCCTGTGGGCATGTTTGGGCAATGATTCATTAAAAGTCAGCTCCTTCCAATAAGGAATTGCTTTCTCTTCACTCACAGAGCTATTACTTGCCTTTGCAAAAGATGATGTCACTTATGAACACACCAATATTTTACAATAGAAGATGGTACCCTAAACTTCGGTCCCCTTGATTAAATAAAATTGCCTAGAGCCCATATTTAAGTAATGTGAGGAGAGGAATCTAACTGAAAATGCTTACATATATATACACTAAGACTGTTAAACTGTCTTAGCTTGTGTATGGGTTCCTCAGTGAACCCATAGATGGTTCTACAGACACTTCACATTTTGTTCTCCAGGCAGGTCCCCTCACTTCTCTTTGTAATCACATTAAGTGCCTGGCATAACTTAGCACAAATGGATCTGGAGCTCTTTAGATATTCACAGATCACAGTGGGAATCATGCTGGGTCTCTTGGTCCACTTCAAGACAAACTGGAGCACTTCAGAAATGTGCTTTTTCCAGAACTGGAAACACAAAGCAGACACTGTGATTAATCAGCCATGTATAGACCACCAGCAGCTAGTACAGAAGGAGAAAAAAAAAAAGTCATTATTCCATCATTTAAAAAAAATCCATTTTTAATTTAATTGCATCATTTAAAAAAAAACAAAAAAATCTCCAACACTTTGCAGGATCTGCATAATCTAAAGAAGTCTAGACAGAAAGTAGGGAGAGGAGCAACAGATCCTGGTCTATGATGCAAGCCTGAATGCTTACATGACTCTCCAACAACCTGCCTAAACAGCAGTAGAAAAAACTGCAAGTCAACAACATCCTTCACCTCAGTTCATCAGAGTCCTTAGTGACTTAAAGCTTTTCAGGAGCTGCAGTTGTGGGCTAGGCCACTGGGTCTTCCTCAAAATGAACGTGCTTTCTGACATAGTAAAACCCCCTGCAACAGAATCACCTCTCCCTATTCAGTTCTGCATTCACCAGAGTTGATACACCATTTAGTGCTTGAGTTCAAGAGAAAGTAGTTTACTGGTTCCAGGTAGGGATAGAAAGCAAATACAAAGAGATCTGTATTTAACTCAAATAGGACTTTAAATTAAAGGTTTTGCTCAGTTGTTATGAGTTCAGCATGAATACTTCTTTCCTCCTGAAATTACTTCAGGCTACCATATAAAGGATGCCCCTTTAGTGAAAAATTATGGCAGTGACGTAACTTGCTTCTGATTAACATCATTTACTGTATTCAGTAAAATGAATGCAAGAACATAACCTGAGTCTTCAGTAAACTAGCCTGGAACAATCTAGCTCTATCAGGACAAATAAAAACACTAGCTATTTCTTGTCTTCCTCTCCCCAGTTTACTTTCTACTTTATAATTAATCAATTTCGTGCTTACTTGTATCTGTAAATTAGAAGCAGTGCACTAAACAGAGGAGGTAAAGAAAAGAATAATCATTCCTAATCTAGTCACAGCTGCATTCAAATTAAAGAACAGTCATGCAGATTAGCTCTTCAAGAGACAGATAGAGATTGATGGTTAGGTTTGTAAAAGTACAAGGCCATATATTTACAATGAAAGCTCAGCAGCAGCTTAAGACAGGTGCAAGTTTCAATTTACATCATTGAAATTTCTTAAAGTGGTAAGCTTTTTCTGGTATTGTTATTTATCCTTTTGTACTTTTCTTAAATTAAACATAAAAAGACATTGTACATCATGTTCTGAAGCTCTTTTTAAATGATCACTGTGTCTATTTTTTTCCCTGAGAGAACAGGGAGCACAGAATCACTGACCTGAGTCTCCTAGGTAGTCCAGGTAATATTAAGAAGCACAACTGTTTTTATTACATCTGCCTTTTAAGTGTACAGATGCCTACACAATGACAAAGAGTTCTGTCTCATCATTCTGAACAGAAATTAACATGAAATGTTTCTTTGTGCAGTTTTAATAGAAAACAATATCCTGAAGAATAGGTGCTCTATGATTGTTCCTATCCTGTATAAATGAAATAAGTTTACATTTAAAATGTATTCTCTGTGAAATCTGACAGACTGTCAATATGTGGATCTTATTTAGTCAGTTTTGACCCACTCCAATTATTCTTTCCTAGGTAACTTCTAACAGTCTTTATCTTATTCTCTTTCATTTTTCATGTCATGTTTCAAACTTCATGATGCATATTCTGATCTTGGTATTTGACCTCCCAAATGCATTATTGATAACAGGAGTTGCATCGAGTTCTTAGCACTGCAAAACCAGAGAAGAACAATTTCTGTGAGGCTTGTTCGCCTCTTAATGCAATGGCATAAGTACCGTCAATGTTCTGTTAAGTGCAGTCACTAATAAGCTTTTTAAACACTTGTTCTTTCTCCCTGTGCTGGTGCTTTATATGTTCATAGCATTAAGATTCAACTGAGCTTCTTCCACTACACATTTTCTGTACCACTGCCTGTTGGTGTTTTTGTAGCAGTGCATGCAAGAGTTGGTTCTCAAGTGAATTATGCCTCTCCCTTATTCACAGCTTTATTACTTCTTATCTTAACTACTGTTATTAAGTCCCTTCCCATTACATTGCAAAAAGTCTGCCTTTTGAATTTCAGTGATAGAGGAATGCTCTCACCTAACTGTTCTCTCACTCCACATAAATTGTCCCCATCAAGCCTCAATCACTGTAACTTCCATCTTTTTCTTCCATTTTTAGTATTTTCCTCACAGTTCTGAAATCTCTATGAGAACTTGTCTCACCCTCACTTTGCTTCTGAAATGTCATCCCACTAAGCCCCCATGGCACTCCACAGCTAGGATAAAAGTGTTAAGAGCCAGGAAGAGGGATATTGACTTAAGAAGTCAGCGAGGTTTCCCTTCAAAGCTTCCATTTAATTTGGAATGGAATGGCAGATGTAAGTGGTGTCTGTGGCTGGGATTTGGGATTTTAAATGTATGGAATAAAACTGACATAACAAGCTATTTTCTCCCAAGACACTTATTTCAAATGTCCTGGAGGATATCTTTGTCCTCTATCCTATCTTTGGTGTTCATGGTATTCAGTCCTGCCCATTTCTAAATCCCATCAGTAGTGAAGTGAACTGCACAAGTGCTGTATACTGTTTAAACAGAAACAATAACAAAATCATCATCTTGCTGTTGAGTCATCTCCTGTCCTGGTTACGGTTGCAAAGTACATCTGGTTAAGAGGGGTTCAATGTCTTCCATATTAATAGCTGTAATAGCTGTCTTATTGGACTATTGCCCACCAATGGGCTATTTGATAAGTTGGCTTCAATTTCATTACAGAAGAACCTACAAAGAAGATGCAGTTTAAAAGCATACAATAAATCCCAATCCGACAGAGCTTGAGAGAGCTGTCCTAATGTTTCTTATGTCCATTGAGAGAAGGTTTCTGTACACTACTGTTTTAAAAATATACCACCATGAATTTTTTCTTTTATGTCTTTCTTCTGAGGAGCTACAGCACCACTTTATTAATATATGAATGGGAAAACTTTATCATATGTGTCATTATATTTATGCCACTAGGACTTAAGACTTCTGCTAGCTGGAAGGTCATTATGACCATTCATAGCTATTGTGTCCCAAACTCATACCAGCTCAGTGCACCACCTGCACAATATATTGCTCTATATGTAAACAGGTCCTGAAAAACATTAGGGCCTATGGATTAATTGGAAGCATTTTGTTTGATTTGATTGTGCTCTAAATTGGTTCTTAAAGTATTGATGGGGGTGCCTATTTTGGCTTTAAGTTTTCTTTCTTGTTTCCTTGGCATGAATTTCTATTTAGATTGCCATACATCACTCCTCATTTTGGATTTTGTATGTAGTCAAGGGGCAAATTATTATTGTTTACAAGTAATACTGTAAGTCCTCAGATCTCTGAGTCACTTTTGCTTGGGTGTCTGTTTGCTGTGCATAGAGACTTAAAACAGAATTATACCCACAGACTACTAGTATTTTCTTATTGGTGCCTAATGCTCATAGTAGTGTGCTGCGAGCAGCATGCCTCAAGGCCAGGCATTTGTATGCTTACCTCCCCCAGTATCTGCTGTCCAAGCTGTCACCAAGCAGATGAAGATGTGTCAGCCTTTGTTCCTGGGAACAAGCTGATCCTTGATCTTCCTGAGTTGCCATCCTCTGACCTCCCACTTTCATGTTAGTTTTTATAACTTTTCATGTGAGTATTTCACTTCTGAATCCTGAGTTACTAACTTGTTATTAATTCAGCACACTAACTCCTGTACTCTGTGTTCTTTTCTTCTTACTCATCTTGCAGTAGTCTCTGGGCTCCCTTGCTTACAAACTAGTAGGGGTAGCCATAGCTTAACACATTTTTTTTTCAGTAAGGCAAGATCAAAGTCATGAGATTGGGTCTCACATAATGTATGTTTGGACATAGGCTACAACACGAGATGACAAAAAATTGCATGGCCATTTCCTCTGAAGAAGGTAAGAGAACATTAAAGAGGAACTGAAATGAGGATCAGGAGGTATTTCATCTCGATTGCATGGACATTTGGCAGAACTTAGTATCCTTTGTGGACATGTGTTCTGAAACTAAATGGATTTCTCAGAATTTTATAGCAAAGCTAATTTTCTAAGGAGCAACTAATTTCTTTTTCTCTGTAGTAGTCTGTGTCTTTGAACAGGTTTATTTACCTGGCATCCCTGCAGTACTACATGCTTTATGTCCTTAGTAGAAAAGTTAAAAATTGAAAATGTCAGGATTATTGAAAACTTTAAACATGTCCGAAGAATTTTTGCGTGTTGGACAAGTACTAAGTGTTATTCCTACTGTGTTGTTTCTGATGTATGGTGATAATGTAGAATCAGTGTACAGCGGTGTCTTGTACGAGTTTGATGCAACCTTGCTCATGTTAGATGAATCTTCTTTAAGGCACTGAAAGAGGTGAAAAACTAGAATTAACAGTCCAACAAACATACATATGAACTCCCAAGGCACCTCTTAATAAAGTGACTTTTAAAAACAAAGGGTTACAGAAACTGAAAGCAGCTTTGAAAGGAATTTTCTGTGTATTAAAACAATAAACTCAACACTTTCTCCCAAACTGCAGGCAATTTTCACAAATTCAAATGCCTTTTGTTTTTTTTAGTGCAGTAAAAATGTGATAATTAAAATGAAGAGACAGCTGAGGAAATAGGGAACTTTTCAAAGTCAGTATGCTCTTAAACCCAATAAATTGGCAAAAAAGCCAATGTAGTAACATATAATCAAATAAGTAATTTTTTTCTAGACAAGTTGTCACAGAAGCACTGCTGCAGAACACTGAATAATACACAACTGAAAGTAAATTTATGTAAGAATGCATAATGGTGTTCCATAAAATATATATGCTAGCAAGCATATTGTATGCTGCTCTGCCCAAGCTAATATACCTTGAATAGTGTTCAGAAATACTCTGTGTCATTGTAGATATAAATATTGTAATATACATATAATCAGCTGTAACTGATGAATGAGTAACATATCAAAATCTACATCTTGATTTGTATTAAGTTGCATATATAGACAATGTGGTCTTGTTTTTACTTTTATGGAGGTAGATGAGAAAACTACCAGTAATTCCAAGGATATCTATCACCTTTTTAATAGACGAGGACAGTGCTCAATAACATAGAATTTAATTGGGTTTTCTAAAACTAAGCAATAAAAAAATCTGCTGAGTGGACTGCCAAGTTCCTGAAACCTGTCAAAAGTATTTTAGATTAATTACTGTCTTGTTGAATACTGACAGTGTTTGGAATTATACGCTGAATGCTCTTTGCATGCATTAAGTGACTCATCCTCACAACACTATAAGAAAATTCCTTGAACATCCCCACAAGTGCCAGAAGACAAATAAGAGATGGGTTCTCATACCAAACCATTGTGGGACTGAAATTTGTGATTTAACTTCCTCCTATTGTTCTGAGCAGCCCCTATAACTATGTTAGAATGATAAAATGGCATTTAAGTTTCGAACAACTTGTTTGAATTTTTTGTCTTCTAAATCACATGCATGTTCCTTTCTGTGAGACTCACGATGGTCAAAGAGCATTCACACATGCAGATACACCAACTGCCCTCATGTAATTTCATGCTCTTGGATGCCCTGTGGTGTGCTTTTGTTCTTAGAGAGGAATTTCAGTAAGAGGTTCTCAACTTAATTTGGAGTGCTCCTATTTCACATTACTAAAAAAGAAAAGTTGTGGAAAGTAAGTGTTCATCATTTCTGTTCTCCTTATTAGAGCTGCTCAGATAATAACACAACAAAAGATGGTGGATCATTTACCTAGTATGGATGTTTGCATTTATTTATTTGCAATGAATCATTTCACTGGTTCTTTATACCTGTAGTTGTTCCTGGATATTCTATTCACTGATCATTCATCTGAGCTCAAGCGCTTTAATAAGGAATGAGATTTCTGTAAATTTTTCAGGAAATACAGCTGTCTCTCTTTCTGTCGTTACAAACAAGACCAAAGTGGTATATTTGATGCACAATATTGTCAAGGAAAAGGAATTAAAGTTAATATTCCTTGACTCTTCTCTGCAATTACAAGGGGTTTTTTTCCATCAAAGGCGAGACAATTTACTGATAAGTACGTACGTCACTTGAAAAATAGCATGTTTTCTAGTACAAGGAAATTTATGGGCTTCTCTTTCAGAAGTGCAGTCTTCAAAACAGTGAACACACACACACATGCACGTAAGATTACCTCTTCCAAAAAATGCTCTTGATATCTGAAATATAGTTCCGGTGAGATTTTCACTCAAGCATAAGTAATATGTGGAGGAAGCAAGAAAGAGCGAATAGTCTTATACAAATGGAAGAATATGAAGAGCATGCTTATCAATTATTTTAGCAAAATGAAAAGTGATTGACGTTACAATACAAAATTATCTGTTAAAACTGAAGAGAGAGTGGAAATGTTTTTTTTATTGTTTGTAAAGGGCTTCTCTCTTCCACATGAAATTAGCAATTTGTTTCTGTTTTACTGGAAGACATCCAACAGTGTTGCTCTTTACTTTAAATACTTCTTACGGCAAGGAATTGCAAGAGGTTTTCAAAAGCAGACTAGCAGTCATGCCAATAGGATTCGTCTGTCTAGTAGCTTGGCCTTCTGGAGCTCTGACAGGGAATAGTGTCTATTTTGTTTTTAAGTCAAAATGCTGAAATTTATGAAGAAATAGGTTTTAAACTTTCATCTTCAGAAGCAAAAAAGTAACTGATTTCTTTTTGAAAAGAAACTGTTTGGTGCTAACATGTAAAGACCTGATTTTTATAGCTTTGGGACTAAAAGTTTTAGCAGAAAGAGGAATGAAGAAGGACACTGTACAACTGTGAAGAAATAAAACACACAGACTGCACCAACACACTTTAGGCATGGCCAACAAAGGGACCCTATTGTCACATTTGCAACAGATTTAAAATTGTGCTTAAATAAGTTGTTACTAGTCTTCATGAAAGTAGTTGATAATTCTGTTCTGGTAAGATTCCAAGTTAAAATGGTAGTATTTGGTATTCATTTTCTCTATAGTATTTGACTGTCTGAGACTCAATAAACCACTGTTGCTGAGAAGTTGCTCTGCCTGTCTAGACAAAAGATTTATATTTAGCTACAACTATTAAATTTAGGGTAGGTGGAGTCTTTAATGAACTATTACCTTGCTTAAATTCTCAAATTTTACTTTAATTTTGTAGAATTTTTCAAAGGCTCCTGGCTTTAGATTGTGTTTTTGGTAACATTTTCTGAAAATCCTTTATTGTGCTTTGTTTGACAGTAATCATTCAAAACTTCAGGTAATCCAAATTTCTGCTAATTTTCTGAAAATGCAGCTCAAATGTTCTTAAGCAAAAGCTTGATGATTATATATTATGTTAAGCTGAGGCCAAATCCTTAGTATGAATAGCACAGACTGGTCTGGTTTATCTGTCTTAGACTATTTAAGTAGAAGCTGACAAGAAAACTTATTCTAATAACCCCACCTAAGTGTTGTTGGGCCCCATTAGGGTGCATGGAGGAGCCCAGGAAGACGGAGAATTTTTCTTTTTTTTCTTTTCTTTCTCTGTGGTGCGTTCAACTCCAGGACTCTGAGTCAGGCAATGGCATTGATCCCAGAGACAGAAAAAGGAAAGAACAAAGACAACTTGGTGGACCGACATCTCGCTGCTGAGGATGCTGCCTGGCTCTGGGCACAACAGCAGCAAGTCTTCAATGAACTTCTTGGGCTCCAAGTCCAAGCTTAACAGACAGCAAGGACTTACGCTACCATCCATATCTATTGGTGAATTAAACTCTGCAATGCAAATGTAAAATGTTACTGTTTACAGAAAAAAAAAAAAAAGCTAAAATTTTGAAAACAATATTTAATTGTGGAACTCAAATTGCAGATGAAGTGCAGCACTAGAGAAAGTTTTAAAAATGTCAGTGAAAAATGGATAGGTTTCTTCCCTCTTCACTTTTTTCTGCTCAATAATTGTGTTACTTTCAGTACTCGAGGCTCTGTTGCACAGGCCAAATGAGAAAACAACAGCTATTTATTATAGCAATTGCACAGTATTTTTCTGTTCTAGAAAAGTGCAGACTATTTTGGATTGATGGAGTGAGGAAAAAGCTCTCAACATGGTGAGTAATTAGTCTGAATTCAGGTTGATTTTTTTTTTTTTAAAAAACCTGAGTCCAAATCTTGACTGAAAGCTCGTGAATTAAGAATTGTGGAGAATTATAGTATCAACAACTTTTCAACAAGCTAAATTAAGGTAACTTTAGTGCATAGCTTTGACCGTGCAATTTAGCTCCATGCATCTTTATGTAATGCTGTCAAAATCCACATGTTCATCTTAAGGCTTGTTCAGTGCTCATTTCATGTTAATACTTCCTTCACAGGACACAACTTTGAATGTTTGTGAACCAAACACAGTTCGAATGGGGCTACGGAATCAAATATGGATTTCTATGAAAATAGACTTTGAAAAGGTGTAGAATAAATCTAAAACAACTTGAGGTCAATAGTGCTTGAAGGATTCACAATGGAAAAAAATGTGAGGTAATTAAAATGTGTTTCTTTCATGAGGCCAAGATGCCATCTAGCAAAATAAAAGGGCAACAAAAATCAATATGGTTAAGAAGGGAGATAATAAGTAAACTGAAAAAGCCACCACCCGACCCCGCATGGCTTTTCAATAATACATAAGAATATGTCTTCAAAGCTGATTATAAGGACTAGTGCCCAACAGGAAGCATTACTTCAAATTTTCACAAAATGTATGTGGTGTTCTGCCTACTAATCTCAGTGGTATAAACAGCAGCACGTGAGATGGCTGAGACATGAGCTTTGCAGGTCAAGACCAGAGACATTCAGCTCTGCTAAAACCACACACCTCCTAAACTCCCCAAACAAGGATCTGAATCCTCTCCAAAAACAAACCCTGAAAGGGCCACTCACCCTGTACTAAGAAGAGAGTTATTTCTGCACAGATACACATAGTCACCTCTGACTTTCTCTGCCAACGCTACAAAGTGGTCTGGTACAAACTGGAAATTACACAGCTGTGCTGATACGGTGCTCTGCCTGAGCTCAGCTTCAAAGCTGAGACTTTTAGCTTAAGCACAGCATAATGCTAACGTAATTGTTCCTACAGTTTCCAGCATAGAAGTAGCTCACACTGTTGGGAACACGAATGGAGTGAGCTGCGGGCATGTGATGTGTCTTAACTCGGCCATGGTCACCCAGGAAGAATGTGCTAGGGCAGATTACTGACTTCTAAACTAACAAGTCAAGAGATTCCTCTTCAGAGGAATATCCCTCCAAAATTTTTCTTCTTTTGAGGTTATTTATCTAATTTCTCTTCAGAAATACTCAACTTGAGGTGATGTCTTGTCGTAGGTGCTTTTAACTAATATGTTTTGTAGCCCAACACTTGAAATTCTGCTGTGACTGCACATCATGTACTTCTCTTGATGTCTTCCCATTGGATTGATTTTTAATGAGTTTTCAGGTATGGAAGCCCATGAGAAGCCCATTTAAAACTTGTCCTTTACAAGAGATGCAATGTGTTTCTCTAGTATTCACTTGTGTACCAAAAGAGGATAAGTGGGAATAAGCAGCACTGAAGCTAACTGGTTAAATCAGATGAAACAAATGTTTCACCAGTATTTAGGTAGTGCTATGTGGAGGATGGAGGAAGTACATTTGACAAGGGCTAGCACAGTGCCAGGAAAAAACTAAGCAAAAACATCAAGAGGAGGAAAATCAAGAAAAGTTAAAGCCTGGCCATAGTGAAAGATGCACTAAATAACATCAGGCCGTTGGCAGATAAGTTAAACAACGCAGCTGAGCCCGGTTGTGTTGGCTACAAATGCTTATTAAAACCTGGTTAGCTGGTATTTCCACAGCCTTTCCTGGTCACTTACATGTCTGGGACTGCTGTTCTCTGGTGGTGCCTGGAATTAGTATGTCAGCAGGGCTGGCACAACCCTTTTGTTTAATCCTAGATTTCCATTAAGTGTGAGCTGGTTTTTTGATCTCCTCTCCAGTGCAGGATGGTGGCTGCCTTTTCTGCATTCCTGGATTTTGTGGTTTCAACAGATTCACTTCCATTTCTTCTAAGGAGGAGTGAAAAAAAATGGGACTTGCCTTTACAAACTGTTTAAAGAGCATGCCAGTAGTACTCCTGACTGGAAACTGAGCAGTGCTTCCAGCAGCATCAGGAACATGAGATAAGCCAGGCTCCTGAATTCATCAGGGTCTGTGTTCTGCTGCATTGCTGCAAAGCTGAGAAGACTCACTCATGCTGCTTTTTGGCTTAGAGAGGCTATAGTTTCTGGATCTGTTCCAGACACTGAAGCTGATGGAGAGACTTCTGGCCTCAATCCTGAACTTAAAAGTCCATGTCATTAAGGATTCAAAGAAACTATTTGTGCTACGTATATCCACATTCTCAACTTGTTAAATGTTTCTATTCGCTAGTGTAATTAATTATGGTAGATGTAATCAAATATGTAGGCTGCATAAGAGAAATTCCAAAAGGTGTGTTCCAAATATATGTTTGATAAAAATGATGAATGATTCACTCTGTGGAACACACCAGCAACTTCTATCCTGTATCTGCTAAAAAAGATGAATTCATTACTTTCATTTTTATACAGCACTATTCAAAGGAATACTTAATTCACTGACAAACCCGTACAATGAGGTTTTCAAAAAATCTTTGCCTAATTAATGGTGAATAAGAGAACAATAGTTAAAATTTATTGCAAAAGATAGAAAGCTTTAGTATTTTACAGAGCAAAATGGTGATTCAGAGCATTTTACAGTCATGACAATTTGTTTCAGCATTCATAGCTAGTTACTTGCAGTAACAGCATCTCACACTGTGAAATTCTGTATTATCTACTGTTTCCATTCCAAATTACAAGCCATCAAAGACCAGTTGTCCTTTGAGCAAAGTCATAACAAGGTTGTCCTTCCATGATATAACATCTATAGGTGTCTTGTGAAAGATGAACATTGTAGAAGACAGATTATGTGTTTTTATTAATTTCAGGTCAGATTTTTTTCCTACTATCAATTTGAATAGGATGGTTTTGACTAAAATAGTAATCTCCTCAGCACACAGGGGATGTTTTTGTCTTAAAAGAAGGAATTCATAAATTTCTTTTTTTTTTTTAATGAAAAGACCTGCTCTGGAAATGTATGATAACAGTTTCTCTGAAAGACTGACTACTTGGAATAATCCCAACATCTTTGCAGAACAGAGATAACGGAAATTTTCCTTGATTCGTTAGTTTTATTCCAGTTTTGGCTTCATAATTTTAGAACATACGTGAACAGAAAAAAATAGGTTGTATGCTCCTCAGACGTAAAATGACATTTAACGCTTGGTATAGAAGATCGCATTTAAAATATATCAGCTATTTTATGTTCTACTTCCAGATTAATTGTGATAGCTGGTGTGAAAAATTGCAGCTGACTACACTATGTTAGATCTAATGTAATCCTGTGCTAGTGAAAACATAGTAGCATTCAAGCTGGTAGTGTTTTGTAAAATCATATGTAAGGTTATCTAATAATGACAATAGGCAGTTCTGTCTGTATATATTCATTGATCCCCTATATGAAATGCCAGGTCTACACTTATTCTCAAATCTACCTTCCTAGTGTCCTTGCTGCTATGAATGACTATTTGACTATTCTATAGGGGAAAATTGCATTGATTTACTGCTGTCATCCACCCACTAAAAATATTTTAGAAGATCGTTGGAATGAGATGGCATTTTAAATTTTGTGTTGAAGCACTTTCCCTCATTTCAAGAAGACTTTAGGAGCACAAGAAGTGCACTGCTGGATCAGAGCACCAGTCCATCTAGCCCAGTAGTCTGTGTCAAAGCTCTCCTTTCTCAGTCGCAACTACCAGTTGTGAATTCCTTATTCTGGGTGTGAGTGACTTCTCCCAAGATGCACATCCTTACATTTATCTGCACCAAAGTGATTGTTGTATAATTTCTTGCTGTCCCTTCGCTGCTGAACTTATCAAGGAAAAACTCTGCTGTCTCAATGGAGTTACAGTTCCATTTTAAAATTTATCATGTCAGTGAGTGTGTTTAGCTGGGAAAAAAACATTAGAAACATCTTCTCCACCAGTGTAATTGGTTCAGAAAACATGTTATCTGTGACCATATAAGAAAAAGCCTTGGAACCCCCTTGGACAAATATCGGTATGCTTTTGAAATAGAAGCAAAATTTAAGAAAATTCTTGGGTAACTATGGGAAAATACCAAGCCCATTTGTGGCATACGGATCATAGAGAAAAGCAGACTGCTGAACTTCACAGACCTTTTCAGGTGTGTTTTGGGTTTTGTGTTTAGATTGCTGCAGCTAGCAGGCAATTACCTGTATTTAACAATCTTAAAACTAAAGCCAGTGAGTAAGCTATAAGGACTCAACATATGCATCCATACGACACATCACTAAAGATTATAAATAAGGAAGGGCAAGTCAGGATCTCTGTTTTCACCTCAACAGTAGGAAAAAGGAGCTGGCAAAGACAGAACTTCAGTCTCCACCTAGCCAACCATCCGACCTAAGAAGTGATGATCAGCGATGGGTAATCACTGGGTAATTGTGGAACTGGCTGTCCAGATCTCATTTCTATTCTGGTAAGTGATTTCTGTCTTAGCATGTGGGCTGTCATCTGACCTCTCTTGAAATTGAAAGGGTCAAAGTTAAACTTTCAGCTGTAAGTAACAGTACAATCATGTGGATACAAGACAGCAGGTCCCCAGTGCCAAAGCTTGTTTATGTTACTTTAGACGAACCACTGGAAGTTATCCTCTAAATTTTTCAGTGAAGCAGCCATATACGTGAACTTTTTCACTTGAATGGGTGAAATCTCTTTTATTCCCTTGTTTATTTGTACATATTTCTGTGGCAGTCTTAAAGCAGCTAGACCGACATATGCAACAGATAGACACAGGCAGCACAGCACGGCACACTGGCGCAGTATTTGAAAAATCCACAGTATACATATATATTGACAGAACAGTATAAGCAGTGCATAGCTTACTGATATCACAAGCATCCAGAATTTTTTGGCAGCCTGCACATACTCCAGAAGTTAACTTCACACGCACAGAAAAAAAAGCAGGTGCTCTTTTTTTCTCATTGAGTGATCCACATTTTCTTCAAGTAGGCTAGCACTCTGCTTTCCTGCTTCAGTGTGAAATCTTCCTGGGATCAAAAATTCCTCCTATACTGAAGATGATGCAAATATGTTGGTGCTAAAAGGAACAGAAAAGTTCAAAGGATTTTGCACATGGGAGAATGCAATGTATCATTGCACATTAATGATGTATACACTTATGAATAAACGTGTTCAAGGCTGCAAATAACAACAGGCTTGTCTATGCTGAGAAACCACATCATGTAGTACTGATCGCGAGACTTGTTCAACTACTAGGCAGTGGGAAAATAAATAAGACCTAAAAGATTACAGTCAAATAAATTAGAGCAATCAGCTGTGAATTTTAATTTGACTGTACCTGTCTAAAATATTTATTTAGGTACAAGTGTGTCTATGGGTGTAAATAAGCTTTAAGAAAGTTTGATTGCATTTTCATTAGTTGTGACATGCAAAGTGTTTTCACTGTGGGAAACAATGTATTCCTTCATTTTGATTTTCACCAGCACTCCTTCTTCCTATTTCAGACTTGTTTATTTGCTGAATCTTATCTGTCAACAGACAGCCTAGCACATCTCATCATGTGTTTCAAAGTCACAGTCGTCTGAAATACCCAGGAAATAAGCAGTCAGAATGAAGGTGGTAAATGCTTCCAAGTAACAAAGAGCTAAAAAATTATCATGTAAGAATAAAACTTAACTTTGAACAGAATACTCATGGTTGGCTCTTTCTGTGTGTGAACCTGGAGTTGCTCCTTTGATAATTTTACCCTCAAGGATAAAGAGGGTAACTGAGTCTACAAGACAGACTCACTCAAGGACACGTAAGGAACCAAATCAGAATAAGACATCCTGTCTTTTATTTAACACTTGGGTGAAATCTAAAATACAAGATATGCAATGAACAATAGCTCTTAAATTTGAGTTATGTAGTTAGATCCAGAAAACTTTTGGAAGTAATATAGTGGGAAAGAAGCAAGAACAGCTTGTAAGGAGCAGCTTACCACGGAGGAGCAGGAGAACCAGTGAAGGTCCTTCTCAGATTTCTGTGCATAATTCCTGGTTGGGCCTTGATGGCTACACTTTTGTTTCTGTTTACTGTGCATATAGCTAATTTAAGAAATAATTTCCATGTGATGAAGAAACAGTAGTCTTTGTTGTCTTTTTTTCCTTTTTCCACATTCTGTATGAATTCATGTTGTAAGTTAGAGTAATTGTGCAGCTGTTTCACAAGATGAATCATTTGGGATAAGGTGCAGTTACATTATCTGTGACTTTTTTTATATTCTGTTTTGTGAATATTCAGTATATGGATAAAAGGGACAATCATATTTTGCTACAACATTTTTCATGAAGATCATCCCTGCCTTTAACTCAATAAGTTAATTCTATTGGGCACAGGGTTTTAGCACATGCACCCAGTACAGTGAGCAACTCTATTTACTTCAAGAGGACTGCTCAGGTATGAGTTCAAGGAGCTGAGCCATTGATTTTATGTCCCCATAGCAGAGAATTAGAAACAAACTGTTCAGGACTTCCCGGTACAAAGGACCGAACACTGCAGTGTGATGTCAGCAGAGATGTCCTCTCTGTTTGTGCCATGGACCTGCTTCTCTGAGGTTAATACCATACAGATCCAAAACCATAGTAAACAAAGGATTCTAGAGTCAGGCACAAGGTTTAAATGGGATATTTTGGGGGCCAGTGGTACTCTCTGCTCAGTCCCCTCACTCAACTTCATTGAGGAGAATGGGAAGGGAAATATGCGTGAATGTAGTTGCTGGCACCACAGCAAGATTTGCTGGGCCTGAACTTGTATATGTGAGGAAAGAGCCTTCACATCAGGTACATGGGCCTGTCACGTGTCTCATAAATACTTAGCCTTGTTTGAGATTCAAATGCAATAAACATACCATTTCAAATGACACCCTCTGTGTTGGTTAACAGACTTATGTGATTCACTTCATGATAAATTCACAGTCCTTTGCTTCTGTGTCCAATCTGTGCCTCAGGACTAGTATTAAAAATACACCCCAGCTCCCTTCTGGCAGCAGTGATGTTATAAATGGATTTGAACTTCCTGTTCCAGGTCTAAGGAGGTTTTATGGACTAACACTATTGCTCAGCAGTGACAGCCTTGAACTTCTGTCAAGCCTCAGTGCTAGAGCACACTATGAAGCTATCCCAAGAGGACAATCTTACAGTAGGCATTATTTATTTTTCATTTTTGTGTGCAGGATCATTTTTTTCTTAATACAGAGACAAACCGTCATCTTAGATTTCTTGCTTGCTTTCAAGTGCTTGTTTTCAAATTATTGTCTTGCTTTGTATAAAAGAAAAAAAAATGAAACAAGCCACTTAGTAGTTATGCTTCTTGTCTGTTTTGAAAGTGAACGCAGAAGAATGTACAAAGCCAAACCAGCTAGTTAACTGTTGTTTGCATTTTATTTGAATGCTCACATCTCATGCTGCTGATGGTGAGAGAGTACGAGCAAGGAGGAGAGGGCAGTATTTTAAAATTACTATTGACAACATTATCCAGACATGATCCAGCTGGGAGAATGACTCAGAAAGCATCACCCTCATTTCCTGATGCTGAAAGTACATTTGCCATAGGACAAACCCAAACAAAGTAGTTATTATATAAGGTTCAGCCTTTAGATAGAATAGATAAGTTCAAGGAGGCAAGCTGAACCTATTTCCCTTGTCTGGGAGAGCAAGGATTCCAGAACCCACATTTACCCCCTCAAAGGTGCCTGTATACAAGCAAACCCCTCTTCTTTCTAAATAGGATAGTGCTGGAGGCTGATGTTATTCTTTTAGGAATTGCCACATCCTCAGCTTTCTACACAATATTTTCTGGGTCTGGACTTGTATGGCTACGGAGAACACAGTGGTCCCATGCATGAGCAGTAGTATCTCATGGTGTTTTATAAGACAACAGAGTGTCTGAGCATCCCACAACAAATGAAAACACTGTTACAATCCTTTCTCATGACCCCCAAACAGGCTACTATGGCAGAGACTGTAGTTAGATCAGCTCAGTTCAGCGAGGGTCGCAGACTACAAATGCACCTTTCACTCTTGTTTCTGGCCACAAAGAAAAGTTACAGGCAAAGCATTCCTTCTGCACATGTTTCTGTACCCTTGATTTTCCCAGTCCAAACACTGAAGTGCATGTAGAATAGAGATGAACAGACAGAAGAATGACAGCTTTGCTAGATCAGTGCACAGAATAAGAAATATCTGTATTATTTAAAGTACTCAGCTCACTCAAGAAAAAATTGTTCTAGGTGCCGTGCAAAAATTGAACAAACTATGGTCTTCGCTTCATAAAGCCCATATACTCAAAATAGGCAGGACTAGCAAAACATCAGAGGGAAGTGAAAATTGAATCATTTGCTTAAGAAATCTGGCTAAGCAGGAGCTTTAAGTAGAGTACGTGTCTCAAAAGCCCTCATACCGCTTTTTTAGTGCAAGAAAAATAAAGTTCTGCTCTTCCTATTTAATGTAATATACGGCACTGGACTCAATTTGCATGTGAACTGTAGGCAAACCTAGCAGTCATTTAAAATTTTGATATATTCACTTTGTGAAAATTTGCTACTTTATGTTTGTACTTATTTATTCTGAAACTTGAGACTTGCATTGGATTATTCTCTCTTGTGTATCAAGATCAATGAGAGCATGTTAGTTTTAATTTTAAGTAAAGAGAAAGCACTGCTCTCCAGTGTAAGAAAAAAGCATTTTTACATTTCAAGATGAAAAAGAATGAAGTAAAGCCATGAAGGACTTGTTTGACATTGCTTTTTATGGCATCCTCAATGAAAACAGAAAATACTAAAGCATTGAATTACAATCAGGAAAGCCTGCATTCTTATATCATCAAATTATTTCTCTTTTGTTTCCTCTATCACGATGTGAACTTTAGAAAAAGAACAGGCAGTCTTTAAAATTCGTATTTATTTAAAATGAATTCATATGTGACCTTTAGGCAAGGAGGAACTAATTTATTTGTTACTTTTTGATAAAGTCTGATTTAGTCTGATTCTCTGATAAAAATGAAATTTAATGCAGAGTCATGCAAAAAAGAAATTCAAATCAGAAAACTAAATACTGGAAGGAAAATGGAAACCATGTTAGAAAACATATGTTTCAGGGCCTGGTAGAATTGGGTAATTTGTTAGAGTTCTCTAGGGTAATCAATAACAGATTATCACCACTTGCGTTTTTCTTGCATGTCTTGGGAATTCCTGGTATAAACCATAATAAATTAATCTTCAAACAATAAGAAAGAGACAAAGAGAAAGGGAGAAAAGAACCTTAATCTTATAAAATATCACCCAGTTTATTATCTATGTTCTAGAAGAGATCTATATGACTTTTTTTTTTTAAATTACTGCCAATTTTTTTGCAGACCTTTCCCTCATTCTTTGCATTTTTGTTGGTTAAAAAAATATTTGTCATTTTGGGCATAGAGCTCCTTTTCTCCAGTGACTCGGCAGCCCTACCAGAATGGGCTACCCCTACTTCTCTTTGATCCTTCAGTAAACCAGCCATCATTCTTCCTATGTAACCTCTAAGAGTAAGCTAAAGCACTTTGTATCATGAAATTTTCATTCCTTTTTCTTTTCAACAGAACAACTTGAATTAATGAAGTTTTCTTCTTTTTTTTTGTTTACCTTTTAACATTGGCTGCTATAAATAGAAGCTTATTAAAGATGCCAGTCTGCACCTTTTTAGTCAGCTATTTACAGTCATAATGAGAGCTGGAAATGAGCATGACCCAAAGGAATTATAGCTGAATATCATGCACTAAGTGTTCCTTCTTATTAATTTCCCTGGAAGCTTTAGCATATTCCAAGAAATTCATGTGCAAGAAAACTACACTGCACTGTCTTCATGAAAAGAAGTGAGTGGAGACTCTGTGAAATGGCTTAATAAAGATGCAAAAGAGAGTTGCCTTGTGCCTGACATGATGTATCTTAGAATACATTCCCATTTTATGGGTTTGGTTTTTTTTGCCTGTTAAAGGGTAGCAAGACCCCATTACAGGGCTAGCCAAGTTCTTACATATTCTCTAGCCAGTCTCATTGAACTGCAGCTACAGAAAAGTTGATTTTTATTACATAGCTGCAAGTTTCTTTGGTTTTGCGTTGTCAAAAAAAAAAAAAAAAGAGTGAAGCTGCTTTACCTTTAACTGATACATATTTGACTGTCTGAAATAAGATGAGTTTAGCATTCTGAGAAAGGATGAGAACTTTTCAAGTAGGTGATTACTCGGTAAATGGTAAAAGTAAGTTAGATGATTTGTACAAAAGGACCAAATCAGGGAAACAGGTGAAGATGAGCTGTACTAGTTGAAGTAAACAATAAAGGTTCTGACAATTTTATGAAAAGTACAGCGTTTCATGGTAACTTCTAGTGAACAACATTCATTCCCTCTTCCAGGTTATGTGATGACTACCTCAAATTATCAAGTGGATTTGAAAAATGTGTTCAGAAATCCTTCTAGGTAAGAATGTGATGACAGTCCAGTCTAATGCACAGAAGAATTGCAAATTAATACTACTTAAATCTTTTTGAAACTCTGATTACTGTTGTAGTTGAGAACTTAATGCTGTTCACTTTGCTTACATCATCTAACCTGTTTATAAACATAAACCCTGTGTAAGGCAGACAGGCAGTGGACCATCTGAGTAAGTTAAGTCAGATAGATAGAGAAGAACAAACAACTCTATCCTTAATCAGGAACAAGAAATAAAACATTTTTCATATACCTCATTTGGCTAATTTCTAAGGCAGTAATGATTGAACTAATCAGAGAGAGATCAGAAGTAAAAACCAAAACAAAACTCACCAACTTTGAGATGATCATAAGCATCTCTGAATGGCAACAACAGCTTGAAGACAGGCCAGATGAACATACAATTTCTATAAATGTAGTGCCCATCTTGTGACTAGGAAAAGATTTGCTTACAAAAATGCAAATTGACTTTCATGGAAAATGTTGCCAAAATAAATCCAAATATTTTTTTTTTCTTCCAAACTGGAGGCATCGAAATTCTTTTTTTTCTCTTAAAGAGAAATAGAGGAGAAAGCAGAAGGTCAACAGAAATCACCCTGGTAACTAATGTTTCCTTAATTTTCCTCAAAATTTATTCAACTGGTAATTTTACAGGCAATTAGAAAAAGTAAGCCACTGGAATTCATTTTCATTGGAACACAAAAACCCACTTTTTTACTGTGAAAGTGACTGAGCGCTGGCACAGGTTTCCCAGAGAGGCTGTGGGGTCTCCATCCTTGAAGAGATCCAAAACCACAACTGGACATGTTCCTGGACCACCGGCTCTAAGTGGCCCTGCTTGAGCAGGGGGGCTGGACAAGATGACCTCTGGAGGTCCCTTCCCACCTCAACCATGCTGTGATTCCGCAGTTCTTGAAAGAAAAAGAAAATTCACATTTCCTGAGATTCTCTTTTCTATGAGTTACTATTTAGGAAGTTAGTAATCTCACTAAATAGTAATACTAAATCTGTTTTACTTCATGACTTTTTATAGAGCCATGCTATTTTTTTATGCTGGGGAATGTATTAGATCTTGTTCAAAGATGTCAAGTTTTTTTTGAGCCTTTGAAGGGGAAGAAAAAAAGGGAGAAGGATTTATGACTGACTGATAGTCATTATTGACCAAGAGGTAAACGGCCCCTCTTTTAAAGCATGGAGTAGTAATGAAGGAAATACAGCAAGCTGAAGGCTTAGTGGAAGCATATGGAGTCCTATACAAACGAGTACTAGAATTCTTCTAGGAGAAACAGTGTATTTCAGTTCACCGACTGTTTTGTGAAAGGATATTTTATAATATTATTTTAAAACTAAGCACTCTTGGAACCTCTATTTCACAGGAATCAAGTGCTATCTTTTAAAAAATAAATATTAAATCATACAGGTGCTGGTTCTACAGGCCTTTTATTTCAGAAACTCCTGGGAAATCAAACGAGAAACAATGTATGTGTCACTAAACTTTTAATGTGCTTTTAGTAGAGACTCTTCTGCTAATTCCCAATATAAGTTTAACTAACCATGAAAATTACTGTCTGAGGTGCTTGTTGAACAGAAAGCAAAAGATACAGACATTGAAACAAAGTGAAAGTACACACTTCCCATGGGAATCTCTCAGCTTTTTAGGTTTCCTATTTGGATTCATTTTTCTTCTTCCACAGTGAAACCTGCGCCACTGCCATGATAATTTTACACACTACCTACAGATTTAGAAAGGTTAAATCAAGAATTAGCAAATAACCAGTGAAGAGCTCTTTGATAAAAGCATTCATGATTTTTTAGACTTTTCTGAGATATGACTGCATAGGAAAGAATATTTATCTTGATTTCAAGCTGCTAGCCTATGCCCTTTTATGCTTAGCCGTTATTAAGCAGAGCGGGGTATTTTTCATCAGTGATAAACTGAAAGCTTGCCTTTCTAGATGCCATCTGAAGATAAAGATTAAACTTTAGTGAAGATAAATTACCTACTCAGTTTCCACTTTAATTACATTTTGTATTTGTAACATTCTGCATTATTCAGGAAAATAACAGACAATGCAGTAATCAATCAAGTAATACACTTCTTATTTTACTAATTTCAAGTAATGTTCCTGAATAATATTTTCACTTGAAGTCTGATTTATGTGATTTGTGTTTAGCATGTCAAGGTCATTCCTGTATGCTGCTTTTGAATTCTAGATGTCGGAGGTATGGTGGTTTTGCTTATAATACTTGGATCTTATAATTTATATTCACCTTATTTGAAGCCACAGTGAACACTGAGATAGCTTAGGGGACATTGCCCCTTGTGGGGCTTGGTTTTTTAAAAATTACTTATGCACTGAAATTTCTGTGAAAAAAAGTATCCCGAAGAGGATTCTATAAAACAGGATCAAACATGAAGCAAGCAAATTCCTAAATGATGGATGTGTACTCCTTGAAGTTAATAAAATGCATCAGAAAGGATAAGTTGTCTCTCTTCTGCAAAATAGATTGCTCTATGTTTATCAGAAGAAGTGAAGTGCTCGTGAAGATTGGACTCATGACAGGATCCACATGTCAGTGGCTGAAGATACCAAGGATACTGGAGTACCTCATGAGTTAGCTGAGTGCTTCCAATTCAAAGGTCCCATTATTTCAGAACTGCCTATATACCTTTGTGGACCCTTCTATTACTCTCCTTGTGCTAAAAATAACTTTGGGGAATAACTACTAAACCATTTGGGGATATTATGATGCTATGCAATTGTTTGGCTGAGTGATGTCCACATGCACTCATATGGAGAGAGGTGCAGCATTTAAAAAAAACAAAAGGAAACTGCTTTTTTAGTTGATATGGATGCTATGCTGATGTATTATTCAGCATGTTTCTGAGTTGGTGAATACTTGTTATCTGCAATAGGAATTACAACACTCCATCCAAATTTTGCATGCATAAACAAGTTAGTGTTTTCAAAACCATTCAGTGTGTGTTGCTGACAATTCCCCATAAAATTTAATAGTATGGGTATCCCAAAGTTAATTATTAAACTTTCAGTTATTGTTCTTGATGTTGAAGTTCTAGTCTGACCTCTTTGATATCTTTGTGATGGTGATGCTATGACTCAGTGGTAGCCAATTTCCCATATCATTCTGTCAAGACATGTTATTATCAATAACACTTTACAGCTAAAAATTTGAGCTTTCTCAGCTTCAGCATTTGTACAGCAGGTCCCAGATGCTTGTTACACCTTGTCAGCTAACCTCACAGATTTGCTCTGTGACTTACGGCCTTTCTGCACAGTTATATAAATGTCTTTTTACATGACAGTAGTGCGATTCTGTGATTCTGTAACCTCTTAACCTTCCTTACTTATAAACACAATGTTGCGAGCTCCTTCAGTGTCTCAGTGTAAGAAAGGCTGGTTTTTTTTTTTTTCCAGAGTGAGAGTAATTCTTGCAGTGGTTTACTGATCTCTCTCTATTTTTCAGGGCTCCCAGACCCCAACTGGTGCAACTGGATGCAGTCTGCAGGTAGCCGGCTCATTACCATGAAGCCCGGAGGCAGCACCCTGGCCTGAGTGGCTCATGGGGAGGCTGTGATCTCTGCTGCAGTGGGAGAGGAGTGAGAGAAGAGAACCCACACCAATGCTGGTGAGATGTCTCTGGCAAGTACAGAGAAGCTTTTTAAGCCCTTTAATGAGTGTTTCTGGAAGGCTAATGTAATGTCCATGGAAAGCAAGCTCAATTTTAGAATGACTAAACTTATGGCATGTTAAAAAGTACTGGTGATACATAGCTTCAATTTCTTTTTCTCCCTAGAGCTGCAGTGCTGACAGATGCTATGAGGATACACATACAGGATTTCTTCTCAGTATACTTAAATTAGGCAAAGATTGGAAAACAACAAAGAGACTGCTTAAAAACAGCACCAGAGCTTGATAAAAAGAAGCACAAAGGCATTTTATGAATAATACATTAACTTACTACTATTAGGCAAACAGATGAGAATTACAGGCTAGCCCCACTCACAGCAATGTGTGAGTGCAACCTCCAAAATCCTGGCACAGCCTGGCTGATTTACAGAAGCTGAGGATCTGTTGCAGTATGTCAAATAGGCCACCACATCAGAGCAACCAAAGCTGCAACTAGAGAGTTTCTTGGGGGAGCATTGGTGGGTTGTTACACAGTGAGACTGGAAAATATGGAAGTACAGGGCCTCAGACTCTGCAGCATGGAGACATGACTTCTTGCATCTAAGTAACGATCTTAATACCCTGCTGAGGTACTCAGATAAACAGTGGTTAAAACATTTGTCCCAGTATTCAGGCTTCATTATAGTTTTGAAGATTTTTAAAAAGCAAGGGAATTGACTTAATATAAAGGAATAAATTTTCTTTCAAACCTTGAACTTGCATCTTAATAACTCCACCTGCAGCTGCTTCCTGAGATAAAAATAAACTTACTTTTGTCACGGTTTAAAGCTGGGCCAACTATTAAACCTGTGGCAGATGCTCTCTGTTATCCACCCCCTCCCCCCAAAGGGAAAGGGAAAGGGAAAAGGGAGAGAGACTTCCGGGTTAGAAAGTTAAAACAGTTTTAATAAACTATAATAATGAAAAAGAGTATAATAATAATAATAGAAATAATCAAATATATACAAATATATATACAAAACCAAGATTGAGCTCCCCTGAAGTCAGCCACGTCACCACCGGCACTGCAGGGCAGGCTCCGGGAAGGCCCAGGCTGGGCCTAGCGACGGTTGAGAGCTGGATTCAGGGATGCACGGATCGGGATCGGGGGCAGCAGGAAAACAGACGGAGTCCTCCTTGGACGCTGGCCATAGCAGAAAGAGAGCGAGACCCTCGTGATCCCCCCCCCCCCTTTATACTGAGAATGATGTGTGTGGGATGGAATACCCTCGTTGGTCAATTTTGGGTCACCTGCCCTGCCCGCTCCCCCCTGCAGCTGCAACCCCCCTTCGGCTCTTCACTTGTAAGCAGTGAGGAATTCAGCAGTGACCTTGGTTTCTCTAAGACTAAGTACAGCAAGAGCCTTACTGCACAACATCCCTACCGGTGCCTCAGCGATAACTACAAACTTCGGGCGTTATCAGTCCTGGAGGCAGACACTGTCTGCAAACATGCAGTTAGTTTCAGAAAGTGCAGTTACTTAGAGGAGACTTAGCTGAAAGCAAAAATCACTGAAAGGAAAATCGGCCTGGTTTAGGCCAAACCAGGACAACTTTTTAGGAGTTTGAATATCATTGGGTTTTAAGATTATGTTTTTGTTTAGCTCCCTGAATTCTGACTGTAGAAGTAAGAACTGGGCCCAGCGAGAGGAGATGCACAAGTTTTGTAGGAAGGGTGCACATTTTAGAATATGTATGTGTTAATACCTGCCAGTAATTTTCTATATTAACTGCTCTGTCTGCACAATGGTGATACATATTGGTCTTTCCTCTGGAAGGTTCTTACAGGTTAACATCATTTACACTGAAGGAAAATCCTCCCCTTTGACTGTTCCTCTGTACTTTAATTAAATGCAGAAACAGTCTAAAAGGCTTGACAGAGTTGTTAGAGAAAATGGAGATGGTTGTTGAATTCTGTAGAAGCTACATTTCTTCAAGGCTTTTTCTGTACATTATTTCTGGTGATCCACTGCATTGTATTACAAGCCTCAAGTTCTGAAATGGAACATGCAGCAGCAAGATCCAGCCTCCCTATTTAAATCACGTATTTGCTTGTCTCTTATCTAACATGTACGCCCTCTTTCATGGACCTGCATAATTATGGCAGTATCCAAGTGGCCCAAATTCCATATGCATCTCAAGGTCTAGTGTCCTCCATTGACTTGAAGGCTCTTTCTTTTGGCATCTAGCTAATGGATAATATTAGACACAGGAACACAAGCGGAATTTAGGTTCTCTTCATGAGAGCTTTTCTGTACCTGGAGTTTTGGAGTTATGTTGTTCTACTAGTGTTGACAAGTGCATATAAAGTTTGAATAGATCTGCAGTGGTTCTAATCCATTAGGGTAAAAAAAAAGTGAATGCGTGTTCTGTTTTATATTTGCACTTACCCATTTCAAGTAAGGCAAAACCTCAGCTAGATCACACATTTTGGTTTGGCGCATTACAGAAGCTTCAGGTCTTGCAAGTACACAATAGCAAGAAACCATCTCTTGGATCTCTCTGGAAATTCTCCCTGTTGTAATTTTCTTACTTGGACTGAACAACTCTGTAGCATTAAGTTAAATTCCCTGACTTTTCACCCCCAGATAGAAAATATCCTTCACTGGTTTTGCCTACTTTTGTTCTGGTGATATTATGTATTACTTAAGGAGATATTGGGAATAAGATTTGTGCTTCTTGCAGATCATGAAGCTGTTAAGATAGTGGTGCTCATAGCTGCATTATAAATTTTCCTGCTAGAGGTTTGCATAAGTGTAGGTAGAAGATCTTTATGGCAACAATAATAAATCCAGGAGAGATGTTGATTAGTCAGGTTTACTGTATGCATTAATAATACAGGACTACGAGATAACTATGAAACATTTGTAGAATGTATTTTGCCTCTGTTTTAGATTCCTGAAAAATTTCATTGTGTGTTTCTTTACTTGCACATGTGCACATGAGGAAAGCAAACCTGACTGGGAATCAGATATTTCTGTGCTGTAGCTAGTGCTGTGGGCTATGGCTTATATCTCTAGCTGCTGAGATGCAGCTAGAATGAAAATAACCTTTCATTAGTGCTCCAGTTCTATCCAGAGAATACTTTTGCATGTTCGCAGGTATGGCTTCAATTACTGCCAGTATGTAGGGGCATAACTTAATAGAAGCTTCTGATTCAGTGACTCTTGTGATGCCAAACCAATATGCTTTTGATGGAAACTGGAACACGAGTGGTTCATTTCAGTTTATATTGGGTGCTGAGTCTGGTGAATGTAAAATATTAATGATTCCCCCCCTTTCTCTTTTGTTCACTCCCAACAAATATTTGAATGAACTATCTTATTCACTCTGCGTTTTAGTATATTTTTGCCTTTGCCAGCGACAGTATGAAATCAAGTACATTGAGTTTTCCAAGGGGCTGACAGGTTCTCCTTCAGTGCACATATGTCTATTGTTTGAAAGTTACTTCAAGTTTGTATGACCTCTCCAGATTGCATGTACCAGTAGTTTTATCTGACTGTGTATCAAAATTGCAACAGAGTTGCTTGGACTACAGTGTAGTATTCCATATGAAATCCTGAATCCATTTGACAGTCTGTGTGTGTGTGTGTATGCACATGAAGGAAGGATGGGGGCAGCTTACCTTGCTTTCTTAGACCTTATCCCATAAATGTTTTTAATTTCTGTTAAAGAGATTTTAGAGATATTAAACTTTAACGAATCTTTTATTAACCACAGCGAAAGGAAGAAGGAACTGGTTCTGTAATATTATACTTGACAGAGCAGAGAGGAAGTGCTTCTATTAAGGGAGTGAGCACAGTATATCTGGAATTGTTTGTGTCCAAAAGCATCTAGTTCACATCTCCTAAGCACTCCGAAAATGCTCAGTGCGAACTAAAGGAACAAACTTGCCTGGCATCACTTTATTCATATGCTAAAAAGCAATTTGGAGCTTAAAAAACAAAAAAAAACAACCACGTTTTTTTCTCTTGAAGGGAGTAAAGATACCTTTCAGTCTCAAATTCGTAACAGGTGTTTAAGATGGTAAAATGTTCTCATTAATGAGTATATTTCCTTTAGGAAGGAAATATGACTTTCTGCTTTTTCCTTAGGCCAGCATTAAGCCCACATGATGTGGGACATGGTTTAGCAGTAGACTTGGCAGTGCTAGATTAACAGTTGGACTTGATGATCTTAAAGGTCCTTTCTAATCTAAAAAGATTCTATGATTCTATGATTTTATGTGTTATAAGAGCTGCAAGCACACAAAAGTTAAATAACAAAAAATAAATAGTCAATCGTTTTTTGCATTAAAACTGAGTGTATATTTGGAGTGGAAGTTTTCCTCTTCCTGAGTTTAGTAGAAAAATTGCTGTCTATTTTGTGAGGAAGAGAATCAAGACTCATATTATTTTGCTGATGAATATTCTAGCTGTGCTGTCCTATATAACTGACTCTGACATAAATATGGACTGACAAGATGATGAGGATGTCCGTCTCTCCCCATAGTCAACCAATAGGCATACAAAAGTAGCACCTTTCTCTGGTTTATTTAGATGTTCACAGTTATTAAATAGAGAAACTAGGCCAGCTGGAAGTTCCTTGCCCAGCCTTGTGAGGGTGGGCGGAGAGAGGAAAGAAACAACTCATCTGTGCTAATCAGCATGGGAAATCTATTGCAGAGGAGCTATCTAACTGCAGAAAAAACTTTTCAACAAAAGAAATAAGGCAGCCAGAACTTAACAGTCTTCTAGCTTACGTAAAAACCTTCTTTACCAGAGCCTGTATTTGGGAAATGTAGGCATCTCTGGCTTTATAGTATCTAGAAAGATTTCTTCTTGGCCAGAGTATGTTAGGAAGGTTGAACATCATACTCAGGGTGACAGGAAACATCCATCCTTTTGTAGATCTAGCAGAGCAGTGAAGGTGTTGCTATGATTTAGAGGAATAGACTAGCAGGAAGTGTAACTTTTCTTCCTCTTTCTAATGTAGCACTGTGCTGTCCCCAGCATGTTTTATCATTTCTTTCCCTTTGCTTTTACTGCATCATCCTCTCAGGAAACACAGCTTTGAAGACAGAATGATGCTGGGGAGCAGCGAGCTGGCATTTTACTTTAAAGCAATGCTTATGCATAGCATGAGCAGAGGAGAAGAAAGAAAAGCTGTAGCAGAGGGTCTGTCATTCAGTGGAGACCCAACTGTAGCCTCTTCTTGCTCTGCAACATTATTTGTGTAGTTCTGTCCAGCACTATTCCTTGAACAGTTACCACTCATCAGCACTACCCATGAGCAATTAACGTGTCTATTTGGAGAGAAGCTCTCACAAGAAAGGATGATCCTTATTTCATCCATGCCAACTGACATACGACTTGTTTTTGTGCATGGCCATCCCTCTTCTATAACTAGTAATGCTTACAAGAAAGAAACTGTCTGCAATTATTCTTGGTTGGGCTTAATCCTCTTTTTAGTTGTGTTTCCTATGTCAAGCAGATAGACTTCAAGTAACTGCAAATTATAAAGAATATAGGTGAAACCAAGAACACGCTAGTTTAAATCTGGGACAGAGGAGCTTTGAGAAAGCCTGGACAAAAAATGTCTTTTGACATTATTTCAGTCTGGAGGAGAGTTTAATGTGCTAACAATTCATCTGATTTTGTTAAATGGCACGCAGTAACTCCCAGAAAAGGGTTCTCTCCTGCTGTTTTCACACATGAAAAAAAAAATCTGCTTGCTGTAACGAACAGATAAGTTATACAAGAACTTATAACTCCAACTTCAGATCAGAGAAAAAACCTGCATTTTTTTCTAGTTAGAGGAAAACTCTCGCTACAGAAAGTCTCTGGAATGTAGCAGTGTTTGCAAAGAAAACAAATAGCTATACATTTTCAGCGAGACTCATCCAGATCTGTGTATAAGTCCTATAGTGTATGGTAAAGTTGCCATTGTAAAAAGTGTCTTTTTTTCTGATATGAGAGCTCCTGACCTAGTAAAGTAGCAGATCTCAATAGTATGCAAATTACTGCTATCAGGTACTGGGCCAACGGCTACAGTTTTGCAGAAAAATATTTTCAACTGCTGCCTCTGTGGGACTTTGAAGGAGACTTTTGGGAAAATATTTTGAGAACTATTCTGTTTCTGTTGGGATACGGGAATATATTATACATAGATGAAAAGTACCAAAGTCAAGACCATGTTTCTGTTTTCCTGACTGTCTGAGACGCAAGTGCATAGGAAGTGAGTAATTAACCATTTTGGCAAACTATTGAATTTTGAAGCTGCAAAAAGAGCTATCCAAATGCTTCCTGATTAATTTTTAATGAATGGCCATTGCTTATGATCATTGTAGATAATTTCTAAACATTATGCAGAGGATTCACCATAGAAACAAAAAAGAAACATAAGCTTCTTAGGAAATCCTTTCCTATTGTTTTGCATAGTGTAATAAAGTGTAATAACATTAGCAAAATAAGCTCAGAGAACTAAGCATCAGTTAAGCAACAATATAAATCCAAATTCCATTAACCTTACTGACTCATACTGCAAAAGAGAGAGAGACCAGTTGGAGAAAGTCCAGAGGACAGCAATGAGAATGACCAGAGGTCCAGAAAACATGACCCATGAGGAAAGATTGAATGAATTAACTAAAAAAAAGAGAAGCTAATGAGGGATATAAATCCAGTAGGAAAACATAATACATGCTAGGCAATTGCATAGGGATGAAAACAGTTGTTTTTCAGGTCCAAGATGAGAAAAAAAACAGTGGCCTTAAATTACAGCAGCAAAGATTTAGGAAAACCATTGTGATGATAACATTCTTGCCTAAGAATAGAGAATCAATCACTGACAGCCATTTAAACACAGGTTGGAGAGTTGTCTGTCAGGGATAATATAGATGCATAGAGAGACTTGAAGATGCCTGAGAGCCCCTTTGTACCTCATGGCTCCTCAGGGGGGTAAACTCTGGGTTTATGTGTCTAACCTAGAATAAACCAGTGAGGGTATCAACACCTCCTATATTAAGGTATCAAACCATACACAGAACCTTGAGGAAGTAACTGATATGCTCGTTGTTAATGCCTGTTAAAAAAAATAAAAGAAGAACAAAAAGCAAGGTGTTTGAAGATCAGAAAATATAACTTGTTGATACTTCTCTTTCCCCCCCTATCTCAAGAACCCTGCCATTGTTAACACTATCTTGAGTCTTGGAAGGAAGGTAGAGTCTGCTCTTTTACTATGTTGCCTTTTTGTCAACCACAAGAGTTTGGAGTGTTTGTCTTCAGCTTCACACTTCCTGCACCACTCTCACATTCCTACAGAGTCTTTCCCAAGTGGGACAATGTGCAGAGACATCATCCATGGGCAGTACAAAAGTGGCAAGAACTTCAATGGGCACCACTTCCATTGATCATCACAGAAAACTTTGCACATTTCTTTCTGTGTAGTAGTCACCTATAAACATGCTAACAGGCTAAAGTAATGAAAAGCTATATATTTGTTGTGTTGAGGTGAAGATCAGCATCATCCTGTTCTTCACATGCACTGCACACTGCCAGAGTAAAAGATTATTCACACTGGAATAATTTTGGAGTTATTTAGTTGAAGAATATCACAAAGCGTGTTCTTTATCCAGATTTATAGCACTGCTTTTGCTTGGTCGTTGGCATCTGTATCGCTTATTTCTGGTCATCTCTGTGAAAAAAAAGAAAACTCTTTTTTACTTCAATAAATTATGAATCTAGATATCATTTGATCAATTTGGTGGTTTGTAGTTTATCTCAGCTCCTGTGTATTTCTCTCTGCCACACACAGACTTCATTACCCTGAACAGCAGGATTACTGGAGCATTTACAAAATCAGTAATCTATCTTCTGCTTTTAATGATCAGCAATGTTTAGAATTTACTTTTAGAAGCTTCACTAAACTTTAACTTGAAAATTTTCACATTAGATTCTCCAGTACTTGGCTGGACTTCCAGGAAATTATCTAAAATTCCTATTTACATATTCAGCACTGCTATTAAGACACAGGGGTTTTTCAGGTGAGTGCAGCAGAATAACAAATGTGATGACTGGAAAAATTTGCTGATTAGAAAGTGGTCAAAGGGAGTTGGGCATTTACACTTTTTTACTGAAGATGTGTCAAAAATAGTTATTTGTTACTACTTGCTTTTTAATCCTCTTCTGGCAGTTGAGAAGGAGATGCTCTCATTTTTTTTTCAGGGGGACTTGAATTAAGTGATCTTTGTTTCAGCTTGGAAAAGTACGTTAGCCCCCATTTCATTGTTTTGTGGTACTGATATAAAAGTCTTGTAGCAGGACATTCAAAATCTTGTGCAGCATGTTTATGCAGTGGCTAGATAGGGTCTAAATACTGATATTAAGTATGTAGTTTGAGCTTATTTACACAGAGGATGAAGACATGAAAAAAAAAACTTGCTTCCTAAATCTCTAGCAGGAAGTCACACAGGAAGAAAGGATTATATACTGATGAGAGAGATCAAGAGAGCATCTTGGTGGGGGAGGAGGGGGATTGCAGAAGAAGAACAGTACAATAGCTCTAGATCTAGATCTCAGCGCACTCAGTTGCCAAGGCGAGCAGCTCCGGTACCAGCACGATCCACGGTGGAGTGCCCCAGCACAGAAGGGTTCCTGAACCGAGGAAACCTCAGGGGAGCAAAGAGACCCGCCAGAAGCCTGCAGCTCATGTGATGGTGGCTGGCGAGATCTGGGCAGGGCCAGGGGTGGCCAAGCCCTCACACCTGTAGAAGAAACCCCTCGGGAGCGCCAGCGACCAAGGCGTCGCGTGGCAGGAAGGGCCCTGTAACTCTGCCAGGACGACCAGGCGCAGCAGGGCGTTGGTGCTGTGTGCAAGGGAGAGGTTGGATTGTATGGTGTTTGCAGTTGGAGAGGACACGGTTGAGAGCCTCTGGGTAAAGACGAAGGGGAAATCAAATAAAGCGGATGTTGTTGTGGGAGTCTACCATAGACCACCCAGCCAGGATGACACCATCGATGAATTATTCCATAAGAATCAAGACATATCTCTAGATCAGCTGCCCTTGTCCTTATGGGTGATTTTAACTTCCCAGATATTGACTGGGAATATCGTACAGTGGACACAAACAGGTCCAGGAAATTTGTGAAGCACATTGAAGACAACTTGGTGCAAGGTACTAAGGGAGCTGACTAGGAAAGATGCCTTCCTAGATTTGCTGTTTGTAAACAGAGATGGACTCATAGGTGAAGTGGTGGTTGGTGTCTGTCTTGGTCACAGTGACCATAAAGTAGCTGAGTTTCAAATTGTTGAAGATAGGAGCAAAACTGCGAGCAAAACTTTGACCCTGGATATGGGGAGAGCAGACTTCGGACTGCTGAAGGTGCTAGATAGTAAGGTCCCCTGGGAATCTGCTTTTGAAGGTATTAGGGTCCATGAATGCTGGTCACTTTTCAAAAGCCATCTCTTAAGAGCACAGGAACAGGCAATTCCAGAGTGTCAGAAGTCAAACAAGCAGTGCAGAAGGCCGGCTTGGCTGAGTGGGGATCTTCTAGAACTTAGGTGGAAAAGTAAAGTGTATGGACATTGTAAGTAAGGACAGGTGACATGGGAGGACTACGGAGGTGCTGTTTCCCACTGTAGGAAGAAAATTTGTGTGATCAAATCTCAGTGATGGTTCAAGCTGGCCAGCACTGTGAAAGACAACAAAAAGGGCTTTTTCAAACATGTTAACAGCAAAAGGAGGATCAGAGGTAACATCGGTCAGTTACTTGATGAGGTCAGTCACCTCACAAACAGAGACGGAGACAAAGCAGTTATTTAATGCCTTCTTCGCCTCTGCCATTAACACTGATGATGGGCCCTGGGACCCTCAGAGCCCTGTGTTGGAAGACCATGACTGGAGGGGATGATAAACTTGCAGCTGACTCTCGACTTGTTCAAGACTTACTGCTTCAGCTGGACGCACATAAGTCTATGATGCCTGATGGGATTCATCCGAGGGTACTGAAAGAGCTGGCTGATGTTATCACAGGAGCTCTCTCCATTATTTTTCAATGGCCTTGGGAGTCTGGAGAGGTCCCAGTTGACTGGTAGCTGGCAAATGTCCCAATTTTCAAGAAGAGAAAGAAGGAAGACCCTGGTAATTACAGGCCTGTCAGTCTCACTTCAGTGCCTGGCACAATTATGGAGAAGGTTATTCTGGGACTTATTGAAAACCACTTGAGAGACAATGCAGTCATTGGTTAGAGCCAGCACAGGTTCATGAGGGGCAAGTCCTGCTTAACTAACTTAATTTCCTTTTATGACCAGGTCACCCATCTAGTTGACCAAGGGAAGCCAGTAGATGTGGGGTTTTTTTTGGATTTGAGCAAAGCTTTTGAGGCTGTCTCTAACAACTGGACAAAATGGCCAGCACACAGCTACACAAGTCCATAATATGCTGGGTGAGCAATTGGCTGATGGATCAGGCTCAAAGAGTTACAGTAAATGGGGTTACATCAGGCTGGCAGCCAGACACCAGTGGGGTTCCCCAGGGCTCAATTTTAAGGCCAGTGCTCTTTAATGTTTCTATAAATGATCTGGACATGGGAATCGAATGTTCATTAAGTAAGTTTGCTGATGATACTAACCTAGGAGGAGCTGTGGAATCTCTCAAGGGCAGAGAGGCCTTACAGGGAGATCTGGATAGAATGGAGAGCTGGGCAATCATCAACCATATGAAATCTAACAAGAGCAAGTGCTGTACTTTCCACCTGGGACAAGGGTAATCCTGGTTGTACATACAAACTGGGGAATGAGAGGCTGGAGAGCAGCCCCACAGAAAGGGATCCGGGGATTTGGGTTGATGGCAAGTTGAATATGAGTCAACAGTGTTCCCTGGAAGCCAAAAGGTCCAACTGACTCCTGGGGTGCCTCCAGCACAACATAGCTAGCCGGTCAAGGCAGGTGACTGTCCCACTCTACACTGCAATGGTGCAGCCCCACCTCGGGTACTGTGTGCTGTTTTGGGCTCTTCAATGTAAGAAGGACATCAAACTATTAGAGTATGTCCAGAGGAAGGCAACCAAGAAGGGGAAAGGTCTCGAGGGCAAGACTTATGAAGAGCGGCTGATGTCACTTGGTTTGTTCAGCTTCGAGAAGAGAAGGCTGAGGGGTGACCTCATGGCAGTCTACAGCTTCCTGAAGAAGGGGCAGCAAAGGGGGAGGTGCTGATCTCCTCTCTCTGGTGACCAGCAATGGGACATGAGGAAATGTCATGAAGCTGCATTTGGGAAGTTCAGATGGGACATTAGGAAAAGGTTATTCACTGAGAGGGTGGTCAGTCACTGGAACAGGCTCCCGAGGGAAGTGGTCACGACACCAAGGCTGTCAGAGTTCAAGGACCATCTGGACAACAGTCTTAGTCATATGATTTAGTTTTAGGTAGTCCTGTGAGGAGCAGGGAGTTGGACTTGATGATCCTTATGGGTCCCTTCCAACTTGAGATATTGTATGATTCTCTGATCTAAGGCTGTTTAGTGCAATAGCCCTCCACTGATGGTGATCAGTATTTGGTATTCAAAGAAAGGTCCAAAGAAACCTTGGATTTTCTGGTCATGGATTAATTTTCCCTCAAACAGTTAACAATCTAAGGACTGTTTTGGTTTTGATTCCAACCACTTGCCCCAGCCCATGAGCAGCTGGGACAATTTGCATGACTGCACCTTCACAGCAATGACTGAGTACCACCAGGCAATGTTTTCTGTGCGAGAACTGCATTTGAACTTAATAGCTGAGCCTCCATAAGACTGTTGTTAATTATCACTAAAGAATCAGCTTCTGCTGGAAGCTTTTGTGATGCACAACCTAGCTCATGGTGGTATACAAAATACTTTTATCAGAGGTTCTGTTCTAGCAGTTTTGAAGAAAATCTTGCAGTGGGATATAATCGTGCAGTCTGCTTTTTAAAGTAGCTCAACCTATAGTAAACCAAAAGAATACCTGAAGTTTTCAGCTTGTTCCCATACACTGCCTCCAGGAAAAAAGGCAGCAGAGAGATTTTTTCCACATCCTAAGAGGTCATGGTAGGTGCACATAGAGAGGGAAACCATAGGATCCAGATGGAGATGTAAATTGACTGTGATGGTAAGGTGACAGCCAAATGCTTCTACAGCTCTTTATTGCTTTTGCTAGGATAATGGGTCCTGTGCTCCAGGGGCAACACGCTGCAGATCTGGGGCAGAGAGATGATGGCCATCTCATTGATGAAGTCAGCTGCTCTGGACTGTGCCCTCGCACTGGGAGGGAAGGTCCATTTTGTTCTCCTTATTTTGGCACCTTTTTTTCCAGTACAAGACACGGTCTGACAATAATGGCCACGCTCAACTATTTTAAAATATTTTTGTTGTAGGGCTAATGCGTTTGACTTTTTTTTTTCCCCCCAACCCCACCCTGTACTCTACATCCATTCCTGAGTCGGGCATATGTATTTGTCTGCGGTGGTATTTAGCAGAGAAACACCTTAATCATGAAAAAAAAAAACTGTTGATTTTGCTCAGGAATTAATTTAGAGACTGAACAGCTCATTATCTAACCCTCTTTCCTGAGCCATAACCAGCTATTCTGTCTGTCTTTGAAATTCATGTCCTTTAAAAGAGAAAAAGAAAGCATTCAGTGCATTCAGCGTGTGAGTGTATACCCAGCAAAAAAAACCTGAGATCTTTCTATTGCTGCATGCGGAGCTTGTTGCTTTAGTTGGTGTTACAGATGCCATGGCCTGGTCAATGGGTCTCCTGCCACTGTCTAGTGAAGCACAACCACAGCAAATTAATTTCCCTGCTTTCAGAGATGTTGTCTGGGTTAGCTGATATGGCTCTCTTCAGAAATTTCTGCTAAGTGCCCCTGGATGTATATTTTGCACAATAAGTTTGCACACTGAAACATGCATGTTAAAGAAATACCAACATGCAGATACATTATACTACTTCTCACCCTTTTTCCTGATCAGCTCAAAGTAATACAGTGAATAATTATGGGGTTTTGATGGTTGTTTTGGCTGAGCTAGAACTTCAGGGCAGAAAAAAAGGGATTTGCCCAAAACACTGCAAGTGAAGAAGAAGAAATCCTTTTGGTTTTTAATTTCCTTTCCTCTTTTAGAATAAAATTTGCTAAATTTTAACCAGAAAATTTTGAAGTGGGAAATAAAAATATATTTTAAAACTTTTGTTTTTTTGCTACAAAATATTTTTGACTGGAAATATTAATGAAACTTCATTAGTTTTGTGGATAATTTTGACCAATTTGAGATAGCATTTTTCAGTGAATATTTTATGAAATAATATTCATCCTTCCTGAATAATTTAATATGCTTTTCCATTTTATCTGAATTTGCAGTAGAGGAGCTTATAAAGAATGATATTGAATCAGTTTAAGAAAAAGTTAAGAAAACTCCTACCTTGAGATACAGAAGCTAAGCTTAACACAAAGCTTCTATTTTATGTGCATAATTCCAGCTTTATGCCCAGAGATTAAATATCATAGAGTGTATTTCTCTGAAATCCTGGTTCGAAGGGAATATTTTGCACATTAGTTGAATTTTGTGTGTTTGTCCCAAACCATCAATCATACTGTATTTATATAAAGTTAGTCTTTCTCAGTCTTGAGCAGTTTCTTGGGACACATACTTTCAGTCCATTTGTTCTGTGTTGCTTTGAAGAGTGCAATGCTACATCTGGCAAAAGTTTGTAATGTTCACTGTAAATTAATGCTTTTATGAAAAAAAGGAATAATGATAGTAATTTTCACTGAGGATGAGTTATTGGTTTCTCAGCTATTTGGAAAACTGAGTAGGAACGTACACTTCAGAGTTTACTTTGCCACTCTTTTTTGTGTTGTATGTACTAGCTTAAATGAAAGATGGCAGTCAAAAGCAGACTTTGGATAATTGGTTTGTCACTAAGATAGACTTCTAAAGGCAGAATTTTAATGAATTAGTAAAAATTTTGCCATCTATTTCAAGAGAACTTCCATAGCTGAGGAATGACTGAATGTTCATGCATTTACAATGTATCCGCTTTAGCAATCTATTCAACAGAAGACACTGCTTTTCTAAAAATTATATCATTAAAGAGTTTCAGAGCATTATTATTGGTAATTAAATATACTCTTTTTTTCTTTACACTTCTTAGAATAATCTTTGCAAGAGCTTGAGAAGTGCTTGGGGAGCTGAATTGGTATTTCAGAAAATGAGCTGATTCAAATAAAGTTTTAAAAATAACACTTTTAACAGGTTTCAGAAAGCATCTCTGCCTGGGTGGGAAACTTAGGTAGTGTCAGACAAAATTAGGATCCCTATTATGTATGAAATAACTTAAGAGGAGTATGTCCAACTCTTGCATGAACGTAGCCATGGGAGAGTAAGAAATGCTGATGGCTCTAGCCAGCCATAAGGTAATAAGTCTGATCACTACTTTCATTTCAAAATAGCAAATCAATGAAATTCAGACATGAAAAAGGTAAAGTGTATTTACTGTCTGAATTCAAAGATACAGTCTCCGCAATAATCCCCACTGAAAATAAGAAACTTACCATACAAATGCAGAAAAGGGGATACACCCATAGGCTAGAAACCATGTAAAGAAACCAATAAAAAGCCCTGAGTTAGACCAGAATATTCATGAAAGTTTGGTAGCTTTCTAAAAGCACAAGTAGTTTTTTTTCAAGAAACTTGTTCCAAGGTGTAGCTTATTAATTGTATCTATCTGCCATTAACCTCTGCAATGTTGGATTGGAAACCCTGTTTTGGACAGAAAATGCCACATGATGGAGCTAATAACAGACAGTACAGAGTTAAGCCTCCTGTGAAGCTTGATCTTTCCTTTAAATGGCTTGTGGTTTTGAATTTTGGTTCAAGTTGGTTGCTAGTCCTGGAAAGTGCTCTGAACTAACAGGAATAGTGAGAACTGCACCATATCGAGTATTTTGTGAGATTAGGTGCAGTGTAAATTTGTAGTTTAAGTGGAGATTGTAGAGGCCAGGCAAGGATTGCTTTCCTGTGTAAAAACCAATCCACTCTGAGATGCCAGTTGTTCTCTGAGGAAGGGATAGATTGTGTTTTCCACAGTGTCTAGGACGAGGGGGTCCCATGCTCATTTGATTCCTTCACGTGAATATATCAAACATCTGATATCAAATTCAGTGATTAAAAGTGACAGACCACTAATTCTGCAGATATTTGCTCTGCAGACAGCAATAGACTGTTTGGAAAACACATACCTTTAAATAAAATTGCCCTTCACGCCACTGACTTTCTAAAAGCATTAGAAAGGTTTCAACTTGCTACTTTCATTAATTCTGTGCTGCTATATATAGAAAATTGTCTCTGGGGAGGTAGGGCAATTGTAAAGTAAATAACATTTTTTTCAAATGAGAGAAGGATTTCTGGTATTCAACTGAACTAAAACATCACTGGCCTTTACATTTATTGCTTGCTTAATAAAAAACAGATATTGTCATATAGCAAGCACTGGGAGCACATCCTCATATCTGATAGTTAAAACTATAATACTTCATCCTCATTTCTCTTTTCTGTCCTTTAAATTAATTGGAATATAATTACATGTCTTCCATGACCCTAGCACAGAAAAATACCCTCTTCTGGCTCAGAGAGATTTGAATCACTGTAATGTAGAAAATCACTTGCTTGAATTTTACTGACCTTGCTAATTGTTATTTGTGTGGACTTTGTACTGGGTGAAGTGGAAAAGAAGTTGAAGGCCATCACAAGGAACTTGCTATGATTCATTGCAGAAAATCCTTTTCATACTACTAGTTACCCATACAGAGAGATGCTTATAAGAGCTATTTTTAAATAAAAGTCTTCCAGGACTTAGCAGTACTTGCTCTTCCCAACAGATGAGAGCCACACACATACCTACATCCAGGAAACTGTAGGGGAAAGATTATGCCCTTCCCATCAGTAGCTTCTCAGCTGAAGCTAGGGCTGCTTTCTTCCCTTGTCTGATTTTCCTTTCTTCTCATGGCCTCTGTGGGTTTGACAGAGGATCTTAGCTGCTCTACCAGTTACAAGAATGTCTCCTTATAATCTGAAGTAAGCAGAAATACTCCATTTTGCTGAAGAGTTGTCTTAAGAGAACTATGACCTTGTTTTAGGTGAGTGTTGCAACTTTCTCTTTCTCAGTACTTTCGGCCATGATGTGGAGTTACGCTTATAACTGAATTAGTCTGTCACTAAGCAAGTAATAATGCGTATAGATTTAGTAACACAAATAAGCTACTTCACTCCTGTAACTCGATTTTACTATTCTCCTCTTGTTTTGATAAGCATTTTCTCAAATTACAAAGAAAACCTCCTCATAGGCGGAGAAAAAAGTTGCTTGTTTGATTTCTTTGAAAGGAGTTCTGAATTTCATTTATTAAAGAAAGCGAGATGAAACAGCATTTTTTAGGAAAACACATATTATGTGATCTGAGTTTACTTAGAGAGTAGATTTGACTGAGTTTGAAGACAACCAGAAAAAACACTCAGAGTTCTTAAAATAAAATGCCAAGGAAGTTGTATTTAATATTAGCAGCAATAATTGTTGCAAATTGTTGCCTTTCTCAACAAGACACCTAGATCAGACAGCTCTTCCCAGGATGTAGTTATCTACCATGTTAATTTTGAATACGTTTTTAAGTTTCCCATGCTGATGAACAATAGCTTAAGTTTTTTGGGGTTTTTTTACAAGTTTTTTCATTTTTCTCTGATGTTCTTTACCTAATTTCTAAAGTATTTTGAATTTTTTTCTTTCGATACTTTTTCAGTTACTTGCAGCAATGCACAGTGTCTTAAAGCATAGCACACTGGCTTATCAATATATTTTTGTTCAGGCTAACAGTTCCTGGAGGGATTTCAGCTTGTTTTCTGTTTTCCTTTGCTGGAAAGGAAATGTACCATGCATTTAAATTGTCTTTGTTTCCCTTGCATCTCATATTTACAATTCACTAGCTTGTTCTTGCAATCGTTATGTGAGGAAGAAATCTCATCTCCGTTGCTCACACAGTGTCACAGTAAAATTAATTCTGGCATAGGGGGCTAACTGAATGAGCCTGCCCACAAGCCATTTGACATCCTAGTTTACACAGCCTCAAAGACTTCCTTTCTCATTGAGGAGTCTGCCATGTCATGTCAGAATCCTTTGGTACTTTCTTTTTCCCTTTCTCCCAGAAAGTACTGGCTCCAGTAAGGGGTGTGGAAATCTTCGTACTGTTCTAACCTCTTCTTCCCCGCTTACAACAGCTGTCTATGAAAAGTCGAGTCAAACTAGATCTCATAGACAAGAGAAGATATCCCTGGGTTTTCCTTTTCACGTTACATTTTGTTTTGTTTTTTTTTTTTTCCTGTATAACTAGAAGGACTTTTTCACCTGCTTCAAGTATAAGCTCTTGGATGGCCTAAATTTATTTGTCTCCCTTCTACCTGTAAACTCCAAGATTTCTTTCTGTGATTTCTGGGTCCAAGACCAAAATCAAATTAAAAAAACGACAGTGCAGTGTTTGGACACAGCATCCACTACTCTGGTCATTCCTATTTAACACTCAAAGGTTTCAATTAACCCTCTAATCTCTCAGTTAAACATTTAGCTTCAACAAAATCTCTTTCTTTTCAGTACAAAGACAGATGAAAGATTACTCATGCGCTAAAGGATTTCAGGTCTAACATGAGGCTTGGTCATTTCTGAAAGAAGACATACTCTCACCCACAGTTCTGTAGACAACAGATTGCCTCTGAGCTCTTATCAATCTTTATATCACTTTCAAGATTTAGACTCCCACCAGTGCTCTCTATTCTGTCGAAGAAAAAACATCTTCTAGCCCAGGCTGATTTCTCAGCATCCTGTTCTGCACCATATCATGACAAGGTGATTCATGTGTTACTCTTCTACCATGGCTACCTTCTCTCCCTCCTGTTCTTTTTCTGACCACCTTAGTATGTGGAGCTTTGAATGCCATAAAGGCAAGAGCTACTCCATTTAATTTATTGCACTGCTCTTATATACCCATTCACCCTTTCCTTTTCATGAAAGTCTGCTATGACAGAAAATTATCAGCCTCTGTCACAGGCAGCCATAAAATCTGTACCTGGGCAGTAGAGAGGAAAAGGATTTATAGTGCATGCTTCCTCATCCTGAAAAGAAAAGAAAAAAGACTCCTCCTGAGTTTAATAAAAATGACCCTTCAGTGAGGACTAGAAGTTCTGAGTAATGACCTAGCACAGACCATCTCTTCTGTTCAAAAAAGGAATTGGTTCATGCCCCTGAATTTTCTAAGAAGACTTTTTCTGTGAGAGCTTTGCAGTGAAATATTTCTGCTTTCCAGTGGGTCAGCTTCACTATCAATGCAGTCTTCTAATTCAGACTTTTTAAAGTGCCAGATGTCTTTGAAGGAGTAGCAGCAGTTGCAGCAGTTGTCACAAGATGAAATGGAGTATTCTTGTCACCATATGTTGATGATTGAAGTAAAGAGATTGTCAAGAAACCAAATCATTGCGGACACCCTATAGCTCTTCAAAAGTCTAGACATTTTGTATTTTCCCTTTCTCAGCCCAGTTCTGAGAGAAAAATGACAATTTTGGATTGCTTGTCAGTGAAGATGTGCTTACTTCAAGACAGCAGTCTCAGGTTTGTCCTTTAATCTACAGTCTTCTCCTGACACCACTACTGGCTAACTCACTCATTTGTCATATGACTTGGTGCATCTACTTTACATCTTACACCAGATTATGACTTCAATATTTCTAGTTGTTTTCAAATAATTTAATTCTTATGGAGGAAAACAATTCACAAGGAGGTTAAGCACTCCCTGCTGAACTGGCAGACTCTGTCCAGGATTTGTCCAATATCTCTGCTAAAATCACAGTGCTTTTATGAGCTATGGAAATCGGTGGAAGCCATGAAAATCCACTATGCAGCTACACAGTTGGAGACTACTTCTGTTAACGGAGCTCAAGTTGCTTTGAGCTTTCTTGAGGAGTAGCTCCTACCTTATGTATGTGGAATTACATGGGAGAGCACAGGGCAATACAGAATATGACTGCACCATATGGAACTGAGATGAAAGTAAGTATATTTCTATTATTTATATTTATATTTATATCTATTTATATTTATATTTTTGTCTATATTTATATTTGTGCAGAATATCCGGGAAGGTTAAAATAATCTGTTTTTCAGTAACTGTATATATGTAAGCCCCTCCAGACATAAATTATACATCTTGAACAGTGGCTACTAAGCACATAGTGCTCTCTGTAAAGGTGCTAAAGAAATGATGTCATGGTAACAGCAGTAGCCTAGTAATTTGTGAACTTGTCATATGCACAAAATGCATAATCACAGAATCAAGGTATAAGTGAAACAATACGAAGAATTTGCTGTAGAAGTAAAGACTGGCATTCTTATAACCACAGACATTAAACACAAATCAGTTGGATGCAAACATAGGTCCCACAACTGTAAGCCTTTGGGAGTGTAAGTTTACAATATTGAATTACTGAACACTGGGTTGTTTGGAGTTTATTTTGGAGTGAATGGACTGTACTTCATTATATATTTTTTCTGTATCAATTTTGCTATCAGGCTATGGTTTCTGTAGGATTAATGTTCCCTCTTATTTTATCAGACATGTTCAGATCTAACTGCATGTCACTGCCCCCCACATCTGCATCACCAAAGGGTTTTAACCCCCAAAACTCTGCAAGTATAAGCCTTTTAGGGCACGTGCCATCCAGCACTATGGGATGACACACACTGCAGACAGGGCCTTGAGCACAGCTGCTGGTATCTTCCTTAATTCAGACAATAAATAATCCTGATATACAGAGGCTCCTAATCAATGGATTTCAAACCTGGTAATCTTTTTGCACATGTAGCACAAGTCACTTTACAGTATGAGTCGAAGAAGTGGCTGTATGACTTTTCCATTAGAATAACAATCACCCTCAGAAGTGAATGAACTGGAAGAGAAAACTCAAGCTAGTTAGTAACTTTCCATCTCACATTAACTGTAAGTTATACCTCCACTCTGAGGGCTTTTCTGAAAAACTGAATTGAAGTGACTCGACGTCATCGAAAACAGCTGTTTTTTTGCCACAATTCAACCTTGGGCTGTCACTAAATGATGATCTGTCAATTTTTTGGCCTTGGTTCTCTGTTTCTCATTCAACTATAACGAGACATACCATTTTTCAAGCTTTCATGGTTAGACAGCTGGACTGACTAGATCATTTTTCTGCTAGAATAAAATGCTACTGCACCTCTCACAGAAAAACACTGAATAAAATTATGGCAGAACACTGAATATGACAAACTGGAAAAGTGAAGATCATTCTAAACTTCATAATATGAAATGATCTCATGATCTAAAGTGAGAGAAGTAAGGGTAGTGCTGAAAAATGCTCTGTTTGGGAACATATAGGGAGTGAATCATAGAATCATGTCATAGAATGACAGAATGGTTTGGGTTGGAAAGGATCTTAAAGATCATCTAGTTCCAACACCCCTGCCACAGGCAGGGACACCTTTCCACTAGACCAGGTTGCTCAAAGCCACACCCAACCTAGCCTTGAACACTTCCAGGGAGGGAGCATCCACAGCTTCTCTGGACAGCCTCTTCCAGTGTCTCACCACCCTCACAGTAAAGAATTTCTTCCTAACATCTAATCTGAATCTACCCTCTTTCAGTTTAAGTCTGTTCCCCCTTGTCCTATCACTACTTGCCCTTGTAAAAAGTCCCTCTCCTGCTTTCCTGTAAGCCCCCTTCAGGTACTGGAAGGCTGCTAGAAGGTCTCCCCAAAGCCTTCTATTCTTCAGGCTGAACAGCCCCAGCTCTCTCAGCCTGTCTTCATCGGAGAGGTGCTTCAGCCCTCTGATCATCTTCGTGACCCTCGTCTGGACTCATTCCAGCAGCTCCATGTCCTTCTTTTGTTGGGGGCCCCAGAGCTGGACACAGCACTCCACGTAGGGTCTCACAAGAGCGGAGTAGAGGGGGAGAATCACCTCCCTCGACCTGCTGGCCACGCTTCTTTTGATGCAGCCCAGGATATGGCTGGCTTTCTGGGCTGCAAGCGCACATTGACAGCTCATGTTGAGCTTCTCATCAACCATCACCCGCAAGTCCTTCTCCTCAGGGCTGCTCTCAATCCATTCTCTGCCCAGCCTGTATTTGTGCTTGGGACTACCCCGACCCACGTGCATGACCTTGCACTTGACCTTGTTGAACTTTATGTGGTTCGCACAGGCCCAGCTCTCAAGCCTGTCAAGGTCCCTCTGGATGGCATCCCTTCCCTCCAGTGTGTCAACTGCACCCCACAACTTGGTGTTGTTGGCAGACTTGCTGAGGGCGCACTCAATCCCACTGTCCATGTCGCCAACAAAGATGTTAAACACCACTGGTCCCAATACTGAGCCCTGAGGATCGCAACTCATCACTGGTCTCCACTTGGACGTTGAGCCATTGACCTTAACTCTTTGAGTGTGACCATCCAGCCAATTCCTTATCCACTGAATAGTCCATCCATCAAGTCCATGTCTCTCCAATTTAGAGACAAGGATGTCATGTGGGACCATGTCAGATGCTTTGCACAAGTCCAGGTAGATGACATCAGTTGCTCTTCCCCTATCCACCAGTGCTGTAACCCCATCGTAGAAGGCCACCAAATTTGTCAGGCATGATTTGCCCTTAGTGAAGCCATGTTGGCTGTCACCAATCACCTCCTTGATTTCCATGTGCCTTAGCATAGTTTCCAGGAGGATCTGCTCCATGATCTTGCCAGGCACAGAGGTGAGACTGACTGGCCTGTAGTTCCCCGGGTCTTCCTTTTTCCCCTTCTTGAAAATGGGGGTTATGTTTCCCCTTTTCCAGTCAGTGGGGACTTCACCAGACTGCCACGACTTTTTAAAAATGGTGAATAGCGGCTTAGCAACTTCATCCGCCAGTTCCCTCCGGACCCATGGATTCACCTCACCAGGTCCCGTGGACTTGAAGAAGAGTGTGTAGTTGTTAGAAGTATTTCCTCTGCTGTATTTGTATACAAAGGTCATGAACAAAGGAAAAGGCCAGGTAACAGCTTATTTTTTGACATAGAAATAACCAAGGAAGTCACAAACTCAGGATTATTGTTTTTTGGTTTGCTGATCTGGATGAATGGCAATGTGTAATTTGTACTTAACCCTGCATGCTTCTATATGTCTTTTGGAGGTATTTGGAGAGGGATATCAACACTAAGGAGGTTGCGGAGTCATTTGAACAAAGTGCTTCACATGAGTCTGAACAGACAAACACCTAAATCTACAAGAAAGTAAAAGTAAATTGATTTGGAAGGGATGGAATGGGGGAGAAAAGACTAAGATAAGGATGGTGATTGCTGCATTGACTGCAAATTAATGATCTCCATCATCACAATGATTGCCTAAAGTAGAATTGAGATCAGACTTAAACAGTTAAGTGCTTAAAGCCCCTGCACGCCTCATGCCATTTTAATAGAAAATATTCTGCTTTTGCATATTTACAGCATCTTCAAGTAGGTGGAAATGTATCATTTGCCAGTAGAATATACATTTCTGTGCTTTTCAGTGGCCAGACTGGCTAAAGAGTTCTGCTCTTCTAACTGACAGACATGAGGAAAAGAGGCAAGCTACGGAGACTCCTGCTCTCAACACTGAAGCTCCTTGATTTAAAAACTGCTTTCACCTCAAGTGAGAAAGTTTAAAAATAAATTGCAAAGATTACAAGGCAACCAGCACTTCAAAATAAAAGGCTAGATGAAAATGTATTAGACTAGTTTTCCACTGACCAGTGTTTCCATTTGCATGTCACAGGTGGGTTGCAAACTGCTTGGACTGATGGTCTCAAAAGGTAGCGATCAATGTACTGGACACTGGGAAACAGTCCAGCTGATAGCTGGAAATAAATGGAATACCCTGGGATCTTTACTGGGAATAATTGTTTCATATCTGCATCACTAACAAGGATGTTAATATAGAATGCACCATCCACAAATTTGCAGATAGTAGTAAGTTGAAGGGGTGAAGAGTGGACATAGTAAACAGCAGAGCTGTGATCCATAGGGACGTTGGGAGGCATGACTATTGAGCCAACAGAAAATTTATGAAGGTGAACAAGAAGTACAAAGCTCTTTGCATGGGGTGGAATAGCCTCATACATCAGTCCACAACAGGCACTGACTGCCTGAGTAGCAGCTTTGCTGAAAAGGACAGCAAAGGGGTTATGTTGAATGTCCACCTGAATATAAGCCAAAAGTGTACTATCATTGCAAATGGGGCAAAGCAGGCACAGCCGACAGATTGACATAGGTTATTATCCCCCTCTACTTGGCATAGGTGAAGCTGTACCTGGAATAATGTTCAACTTTGGGCCCCATAGTTCAAGAGGAATGTGGAGAAACCGAAGATGGTATGGAAATTCTCCTCCATATTCCTACATATCCTAGGGTAGCCTCTGAAGTTTATGATAGTCAGATCTGTATTGATATGTCTCTTCATGCTTGTATCAGACTTGCTGGAAAATAAAACAATACATTCAAGGACTAACTTAAAATAACTGCCAGTCTAAATACAGGAACAAACAATTGTCTCCATATTGCTCATATGCTAATTTACTGGAGCGAGAAAGAATCAAAGAAATGTTTGTTCCAATGACATCTGCGGGTAGGATGGAAAAGTACATTGCATTATTTGAATAATTTTGGTGAGTATTTTGAGTGTTAGGCGGAATTCGCATTTGCTGTAATGTAGAGATATGATGCAGGCTAAAATCTCATAGAAGCTTCCAAAATTTAATTGTTGCCTGGCTCCTTTTACATTTCAAAATCAGCATGCCAGAACATACTACAGTCTTTTTACTGTGTTATTGAGCTGAGGTTTTGAATGCACTGAAAAACTGGATCTAAGCACATGTGTCAAAATCTTCTTTCAATTATGCTTGTGCATGTAAATGTAGCAGCTCTCTTTTCCTGGTACTGGCACACTCACACAACTCTGAGGAATTGATTAAGTGTTAATAATCTGCTTTTCTGGCTCCTCCTTCTGCCCAGCTTCTCACAACCCCTCCTCTGTTTCCACTGACAGCTGTTGAACTGGTAAATATCATCTCTGTGCTTGAGCAACATGGACATGGTATTCAAAGAGATCTCAGACTGTGCATTTGAGCAGGGAGGTTGCCTGTGCTAACTCCCTCTACCTTTGTTTTTCTCCCATAGTGGACCTATACAGACTACTCATGACTCTGTTTGTCTTCCTGTATCACTATTGGGATTTTATCTGCTTATTACTGATTCCAGTGAATGCTTTCTTCTGACTTTCAAAATCAACTGTCAGAGGATAATTCAGCTCTTCAAAATGTTGTGAGGTAGAGATGGCTGTAACACTATCTGGAGGGTGGGCGTTGGGGGGTAGCTGGAAACAGAGCATAGGACATGGGGGAATTGTGTAGAAGAAAGTCTTAAAATGGGCATTTTTAAAGATAGGTCAAAATAATATTTTTTATCATATGACTCCTCATTATGTTGAAAGGGGAGGTGGGTATCAGATCTTTGTAGATGTTTTATTTCTCTTAAGAGCTGGAGCTCATATTAGTATATCACTGTTACCAGTTTATAGTTTTCTGCAGCCATGGCTGGTTTTCCATAGTGCTGAAAAGCTTACCAGCCACCACTGTTGAAAGAAATATTAGCTGACCTTTGGTTTTTAAAATTTAAGAAACAGTTTGGGCAATACTCCTGTTTTCTATGACTAAAAAAAAATGAAATATTGACATATTTTCAGGCATGAGAGAGCTAGGATCCTTTGAATGATTTCAACGTTATATGGTTTGGTTTTTGTTAAGTAGGAGCCTGAGGCAGGTATCCATCTTCTACTGCAGAAGTATTTAGACACACATACATCTTCTCTCATTTAAAAAAGTGCTCATATACTTTCCTTTACCTTCTAGTCAGAGCAGGCTAATGGTACGTCACCCCTTCAGTGCCTCAACTGAGTTGCTAAGCTACCATAAGTCTGTTGCTTCCAGTCGTGTACCTTCATCCCACAAATATGAATGGCTAACACATCAAAACAACCTTGCCCCAAGAATGCAGAGCATAAGTAGAAATTTTGAGGTGAGTGATGGCTGTATGTGGGAGAGAAGTGTCCTTTTCTTTCCTTTGTCATAACCATTGTTGCATTTTTATGACTACATCCAGAGAAAAATCAAGCATGGAGCATTGTTTGGATAGCTTCTGGATGAAGAGACATATGGAAGGATAAGTGGGGATGAGAATAGAGATACTGTGCAGAGAAAGGGAGGAATCAGAAAAGGGATAGGCAGACAGACAGCTGGAGAAAACCAGGCAGTATCCTCTGGAGATAGCTTCTCTCTGTTCTTGCCAGCCTGTCCTGCTATAGATCCACCTAAGTAGGTGAAGAAGAGAGATCCCTGTGCTGTGGGCACTAACAGCATGGAGAGAAGTGATGAAGGAAGGAACGCTGAGTAGCTGCTTCCCTGGGATTACCTGAAGATTACACATTTCTGGCTGCAGGTGTAGAAAAATACCTTGTCTGGGGAGATGCTGCTCTCTCACATCAGTCTTTATATAAATTTTCTCCCTGCTCTCACATTGTAGCTATGTCCTTAAGGGTTAGTTATGCAAGTCCTGTCTGTGGCAGGAGTTAGTGTATACTGGCCCAGAGATCAGTAACTAGATAATAAATCTTTTTGAATCCTGACTTGTGTTATGTCTTGATAGGAAAGTAAATCTCACCCTCTCAGCAGCAAGCTGTTCTTCCATTGCAAGGATGCTGCTGGTGAATGATGTTTTCTGAACTGATAAATGCGGGATTTCCTGTGCCGCAGGTTATTTTGTTTGTCTCGGGTGTTTGTTTCAGCTTTATGAAGCAATCTGTCTGGGGAAAGGCCCAGAAATAATTGGCTGAGGCTTTTCTTCTGATATAGGTCTTTATAACCATAGATCTATAGCAAATCCAAATGTGAAAGAAAAAATCATGCTTCATCCTGGTGTGGGGATGTTAAATACAGATAGTTGTGCTTCCACCGGCATGCTGTATTCCTGTATCTCTTTATAGCTGTTCATTTTAAAACCAGCTAATGGATAGAAGATTAAAAAAGTTAGAAAGGTTGAAGAAAATAGACTCTTGCGTCAGATACAGACCCCTCCATAGCCTTCCTGGTAGCTGATCGGAAATGTTCATTCAAACAACTTCCTTGCAAACATTACTCTCAGGTGTAGTGACTGACTTTCTTATCGCTTCCATAGCTTTAAAATCCACCTGTACTTTAGGCTTTGATCAGTATATGTTTTTCAGTCCTCAATTGCAATGTGTGAAGGGGAAACAGCAAAATAACTTTTGTCCCTGTCTCTTCGTATTGATTTGGCATTATTTTCCTCCTTCTTAAGGGCTTTCCCTGGCAGACTGCACACAAGCTGACTTTCAGCTCGTGCCAGGTAAGCACAGGGACAACCCTCTGGATGGACTTTTAGGAGATTTATTGATGCCTTTGTGTCATTGCCGTTGTATGAGCCCCATTTCTTACAGACTGCAACTTTGTCTCCTGTTGCTTTCCTTCATCTGTTCTAAATACTGACTTCTTTTTCTTCCCAACATCCTAATTCCTGATAGCAACAAGGCTTCTGCAATCAAGTCTAGAATCTTTTCCTTTCTGGAAATAAGTTGATGAAGGTGGATATTACCTGGGAAAAACTACTTTCTTTAGGACAATTTATTAAGCCATTTGTGACTTTGGCTCCTTGTTCTGTTTTTGGTCCTTAGATGGTCTCCATTTCTTAAAAATTATAAGAAGCTTAGAGAGTATAATGCAACCTTGCAACAACACATCTTGCAAATGGACAACTAAGGCATATAAAAGTTAGCAATGAAAGGGAGTTCTGGGAGAGAGAACCAAGAGGAAATAAGTATTCTCTTGCTTCCTTGTCCTTTTCCTATTTTGCCACATAAACAAGACAGAGCAACTCTGTGCCACAGAAGAGGCAAGAGTAAATCACAGTAAATAACAGTCTGAAAAATAAAAAGCCATCATTTCAGCTGCAGGAATTCTGTAAGATTGCTAGTACAGTTCTGTAAGATTGCTAATTAAAAATCAGTATTAAAATACTATTCTGAGAAGTTACAGAAGGGAGACAAATCCCTGGTAGCCTATCTGCTTTCCTGGAGCTACTGGTAGCTTGTGCTGCATCTGAATCCACTGTGCCGTGTGATGTTTCAGAGAGGCTCAGAATCAGCAGCGCCTCGACTTTCTGCAGCTCCCGAGCCCCATTGGCTGGAAGGCAAAGCAGAGGCGGAGAGTGCCCTGAATATTTTTCTCCTCCACACACCATAAAACAGGCAGCCAGCGTGCACTGTCTGACAGCGAGACCAGTGCTTGCAGTTTGAAATTAGTTTCTGCTCCACAGCGGTCACTTGGGCATTTTATGTTTGCCTCTCTTAATGGAAGGGAACAAAAAAGCCTTGCAGCATCCAGTGAACTAAACAGCAGTTGACTGTAGGGGAGAATCTGATGCCAGCTTACAGACTGCTGGGGCTCTGTGACATAGATCACCAAGGTAAATGTGATGTTGATCAGAAACTGCATCTGTGAGAGAGTAAACCAGCATTTCTTAGTTTGAAACCTTATTTTGTAACAGCAGTCAAAGTGTCCTAACTGCTGCCTGCCTCCGTTGCTGGCTTATTTTTCTTTTCTTCTCAAGCTGAAAAGCCAAAGAAGGTTTTCAAAGGAATGCAAAAGGAATAGGAGTTTTAAAAGATGAATTTCACCCAGCACCGTGGGACACTCCAGCCTCTCCATTTCTGGAACCACAGCTACGGACTGCATGGAGGTGCCAGCGAGCCCAATGCAAAGGGACACTCCTCAGGAGGATGCTACGAGCAACTCTTTGTATCCCCCGAAGTGTTTGTGACTCTGGGCATCATCAGCTTGCTGGAGAACGTCTTGGTCATTGTGGCGATAGCCAAGAACAAGAACCTCCATTCACCCATGTACTTTTTCATCTGTAGCTTGGCTGTGGCTGACATGCTAGTGAGTGTTTCTAATGGATCAGAAACTATTGTCATCACTCTGCTAAACAATACAGACACAGATGCACAGAGCTTTACCATAAACATTGACAATGTCATTGACTCAGTGATTTGCAGTTCTTTGCTTGCATCAATTTGCAGTCTCCTCTCAATAGCAGTGGACAGGTACTTTACTATCTTTTACGCCCTCCAGTACCATAATATCATGACGGTGAAACGCGTAGGGGTCATCATCACATGCATCTGGGCTGCTTGCACAGTCTCAGGCATTTTGTTCATCATTTACTCTGACAGCAGTGTTGTCATCATCTGCCTTATTAGCATGTTCTTCACTATGCTTATTCTCATGGCATCCCTCTATGTCCACATGTTCATGATGGCTCGGATGCATATCAAAAAGATTGCTGTTCTTCCAGGGACTGGCCCTATTCGCCAAGGGGCCAACATGAAAGGGGCCATCACTCTCACCATCCTGATTGGAGTTTTTGTTGTGTGCTGGGCTCCGTTTTTCCTGCACCTGATTTTCTACATCTCCTGCCCCTACAACCCTTACTGTGTGTGCTTCATGTCCCACTTTAACTTCTACCTCATCCTCATCATGTGCAATTCCATCATTGATCCACTCATCTATGCATTCCGGAGCCAGGAGCTCAGGAAAACATTCAAGGAGATTATATGCTGCTGTAGCCTGAGAGGGCTTTGTGATTTGCCTGGCAAATATTAAACTGAGTGGATATGTTACTATGTACACAACATGCAGCACAGACTTCCAAGCCTTCAGATCCTTTTTCTCAGCAGAATTTGGGTTAACTCTTTAACAGTGAGCACCTCTTTCTGTCTCCCCTCCCTCTCATCCTTGTATCCCATTCACATGTAATTCATATTTCTGTATGATGTTTGTGATATCTGCAGTTTGTAATTTATTTGGCTGGAAAGAGAAGTAGCACTTCATACGCATTTGTAAGTAAGCAAATAAGTGTAATGATGAATGTGAAATACTAACAAACATGAGCAGCTGTATGTTCCAACTGCTGACAAAATAAATAACTTGCCTGGCTTACAGTACATATTGCCTGATACTGTTCCTTATTCTGTTGAAGTAATTGTAGCTATCTGCTACATTATATACAGCTTAAAATAGAGCATGTTCTTCTCTGTTAGTGAATTAGAGGTTCTCTGGAATTAGACAGCAGATTTTTCATAAAGGTTACTGCAACCAGCAAGTTGTGTTCATTCATTTTGAACTCTTTTCCTCCTACTCCACAAGCAGCAACTGTGTCCTTTGTTACAGTTATTGCCCAGAAGAAGATTTTTTAAACGCCTGCTCCTGAGACAGTTGAATCCTTGGGTTTTGGGGGTATTTTTGCAAGATGATGATTGCTGTATGTCCGAGAGTACCTTTTTGCAAAGTTGAAATTTCTCCCTTGAGCATCAGTTAACCCTGGATATATTTGCTAGACTGGCATCCAGTCAAACTAGCACCCTCCATTCAGCCATGAAGCAGGTACAGTATTAACATTGACAGGGCCAGCACCAATGTAAAGAGCCACTGAGAGATTTACCTGATGAAGATGAAGAGGGAACTTCAGTTTGAACACTCAGTCCTTCCTTGTTCTGAGGTGCTATGGGGAACAAGGACTCTGTGTTTCAGAAGAAAATACATCCTTGTTAGAAACAAGCTGCTCTCTAAGTGTGGTGTTAGCAGATGGGATCCACTGCCAGGATCCTTACAGAGGAGTCAAGGTACATGCTAATTTGGCTTGAGCACCTCAGGCCATACTGTGGAGCACATGAACTTTGTGGGGGCAATGTTATCACACAGAAGGGATACTGGCCGACAAGTCTTTAAACCCATGCTCTGTATCTGGCAACCCTGTGTGTTACTGCTGCTTGAAGTCATTTCACCTTTTCATGCATCTAGTTGATGTGTTCTCAGTTTCATGCTAAAATGCCACTCTCTCTCCTCAGATTATAATAGGGACCACAGGTCCCTGATTTTAGCACCTTTGGAAGTATTTAAAGTATAAATGTGAGTACACAGGATTCCATGAAGGTGTCCCTTAACACCTCGACAACGTCAGCTTCTATGTAAGGGCATAGAAAAACTTATTTATTCCTAGAAAGTATAAAAACATAGTGGTAACTGGTAGAAAACCTGGAAAGTTCTGATTTAAAAAGTCATAATTGAATGTAAAGAATAATGTAGGTTTTAATCCTGGATGCCTAATTTTACCAAGATGTGTCGTGAATTAGTTGGATGAGCAGCCTATTAATTTATTGGAAATGGCTTGTTCCCTCAAGCTGCTTGTTCCCTTATTAAAGAAAGACGTATACAATGAAAAGCTATTCATGAGAGCCCATTGTTTGCTACCTGAGATTCTTCTCCAGCCAGAAACTGATCTTTCAGTTGTGGGTAACTTTTCAGGATACCGTAAAACTGTGACAACATCTGGTCCTCTGTCAAAGAGCATGAAGGACTTAAGGTGGGTCAGTATCTATAACTTCAATTTACTTACAGGGAGAGTAAGAAACTCATTTGACTTTGTGCATCAAAGTCCCCTGGTAGACCAGCAGCAGAGAAATGAGGTCTCCTACACCCTGCTCTTGCACTTGGGCCACTCCATCCACAACACTGCTTGCAACACACCCGTTATTTTCTCTCAGCTTTAGTAAATGATATTGCCACATCATAATGGTTGCTCTGTGGAAGATGTTGAAATATATCTACTACATTAACTCTACTTATTTTCTTCTGGAGGAAGCTATAAACATTTCAGTAATACATTCCTAGCTGGTCCCACTGGGTAGAGAATAAAAAATACCAAAGGAGGAGGATTAAAGCTCAAGAGGAGAAAAAAATGAATGTATTTACACTAATAGTCTATCCAAAAATCCAACGGACTCTATTAAAGGCCTTTTCGTCTCCCACAAGACATGAAGTTAGCTATGCAAAAATGCTCTGGCAATAATGCAAGAAATTGTTGATGCCCGTTTGAACAAGAAACAAATCTCACTTGATCTTTGTTTTGCCTCACTTTCTTTAGCTATTTTAGGATTCTAAATTATTATATTGGTCTCCATATATTCCCATTGTTGTCCATGGATACAGGGGTCCAGTGGAAAGTGGCACAAGAGTAAGATCCTACCTTAGGTGCTCTGAACATTACCTCCAAAGTCTCTCTTTCTCCCCTTAGTCTATACAAGGACCAGACACCTAATTAAAACACATCTGAATTCTGAGGTAAACTACTTCCTGAACTCCCAGTTGATTCTTAAAACTAACAGTCTCACTTCTTTTAGCAACCCAAGGGGAAGACAAGTAACAATTAATTTGTATCATGCTGGTGTGGAAGTTTTCATCAATGGTTTTCTTTTAGTTTCCAAAAATGGTGTGTATCTCTTTTGTGCTTATTTGGACTAAGACTAGTCAAGAGAATTGTGACTCCATTAAGCTCTAAATCTCATTTAGAAATCTAATTTTTAAAACTAGCTTATTCCAAGGTTTTAGCAACTCTGAGCCTTCTTAGCAGCTCTTCTGTCTTTATTTTATAAAGCTAAATGTATATACATACTTTTTAAAATAGAGTTTTTAATTAAAGAGGACTTTTTCATTTCATGGTATTATCTTTTAGAGCATAATTTATTGAAAATGCTGACAAACCTCCTACATAGATAATTTTCGTATTCCCAGATACCCTGTTCCTTCTGAGTAGCTGAATCAGTTTCTGTTTGCCTATAGCTCTGGCAGTTTTCCAGCAGAAAGCCATAGAAATTGGTGTTGTGAAAGATAAATAAGTTCATCTAGCTTGCTAGAGAGTGGGGTCAGTGGAGGATTATTTTCCACAGTCGATTTGCTGGAGCTTTGTTCTTCTATTTGAAAAATCTTCTAGGAAAATGAGGTTTCTTTCTTTAAACACCTGGGACCCTAATCACTTCAGCACTTAGCGTTTTAGTCATGTTATGTAACCATGGCGTGTTCCTCTGTGGCAAAGCAATGGTTTTGTCTCCACTTTACAGGTATAAGGATTTACATTTTCACTTCTGCTGGAGAAAAGGGGCTAATGGATTTGCTCAGCCTGCTAGAAGACAGTCTTTGCTTGAGCTGGGAATTGATGGTAGCGTTCTCTGCCCTTTCCCAATAACTGACTATAATATAACATGCAAAACATTTGAAGCAGATGTCTTCCTTCAAGAGGGACATTTCTTTAGCTTTGAAGTAGTTTTTGAACAAAGCAAAGGACTCTGAAAAGCACTTAGGAGGCTGCAGTTGGTCTTAGCAGAGTGGATTTTGAACGATGAGCCAAGATCCCCTTTACAACAGAAACATGCTGTCATCTTGAAGCAAGGAGAAATGAACTGATGGACTCACATGTTATTCAATGTACAGCAACAACAATGCCTTCAGTTAATCCTTTAATAGATGTGCACAGTACATGTTAGTGATGCAATTCTAAAATGACTTTGTTGTTGTTAAACTGATGCTATTCTACAATGTGTTCACTGGGGGCTTGTTCATTCTCAAACTGAATTCTGGTGAAGAAGAACTTTGGTCCTGATGTTATTTATAATATACTGTGTTGCTTATGGGCTTGAATAAAAATTACAGTCTCAATCCCACTGGAAGGAGCTCTCAGAAAATTTAATCTTTAGGGGTAAAATCTTCATTGTTTGTCCAGAAATTACTTTAGATTTTGAATTAATATTTCAAACCCTTCAATCATATCTCAAGTATCCTAGGGTTTTCTCTTTGGATTAAATACTTCTCTCACTTACTAAAAAAAGGAGACTTCACATGTCACAGGACTGTCTACTGCTACTACAGATACTCACTGCCCTATAAGCCAGGTTATGAACTGACCATGCTCGTTTCTGTTGTCCTAGCTGTTTTTCATATTTTCACCCACTCCGTTCATAGAAGAAGAGATTTTCAGATTTGTGGATTAAAAATCACCCCCTTTGAATTTGTAATGTAAATGTATGCATCAGTTCCGCTTTTACGCATTAGTTCCTTTGCAAACATTATTCGTTTGTTTCAATTGCTCTCCTTCACGCTTGCTATATTTCTGTACTTGTATATTTCTGGACTGCCATCAGTCTGAGTTCTCCGAGTGATCCCCTGCCTCTGTGGTGGGTTTGCCTTTGGCCAGCAGCAAAACCCCCACCCAGCTGGGATGAGGGGAGCAAATCGGAAGATCAGGAATGAGAAAGCTTGTGGGTCTGGATGAAGACAGGGCTATCACTTACCAGCTACCACCACAGGTGAAACAGACTTGATTTGGGGATAGTGAACTTAATTTATGTCTAATTAAAATAAATATTTCCTTACTGATTCAGCTAGTGGGAAACAAAAAGACAAATGCTAGAGCAGCGTTTTGTGCTTTCTGACACAGGCTTTCCCCGAGGCGCCCACCCAGGGCTGAGGGGCTCAGCTGTGCCCTGCGCTGGGGCCTCTGGAGCCGGCTGGAACCGGCTGTGTCCGGTGCGGGGCAGCCCCGGCTGCTCCTCACAGGGGCCTGTGCTGAGGGCCCATCTGCTGCTGCCAGCGCCTGGGCGCCTGCACCGGGTACAGCATGGTAGACAACAACACAGTGAGCAGCATTTCAGGTGAAGCCCCATTGCTCTGTACATTTTACTTCTGTTCCACAGTAAACTTCTCACCTAAATTATGTGCCTCTTTCACATCCACAGCTTCAGCGTCTCTTCTTTTTTTGTTTGCCCCCCTGTGATGAACTATTCAACCCAAAATGTTCCCCTTTTGGGCTGTTTCCTGCTGAAGAGCTCTCACCGTAGAGCTTCAAAACCCGTTGTTAGCTTCTGAATTAATGACTTTGAACAACGTACTGTTCAATCCTATCCTATGTCTATTATTTCAATCCTCTGAATGATCCACTTTCCCCATCCGATTTTCAGATAGTCCTTTCTGTGGAAATTGTAGCCAACCTTTTACCGCTGAGATCTGACCCTGGCGCATCCCTCTTGACAGAGCCCTGGGGGACCCACAGGTTCAGGCTGCAGCCTCTGCTGGCCGTGTAAGCAGGGATCCATTGTAAATCTTGCGTATGTTGTGCGGTGCATCAATAAAAAATAAGTTATATGGGTTTCCAGGTGGCAAAAAGAAAACTGAAAAACATAGAGTTGTACAATTTGCAATACTTAACTATTTTTGAAACAAACACATTATAGCTCATCAGAGCTTTATTCTTTGTAAAAGGCAGTGGGTGAGTAAACAAACAGAAGTACAAATACATTTGAGGCCCGTATCAGCAGAGCATAAATAAAATGCCTTATTCATGCAATAATCTTCAGCAACCATTTTGAAGTGCAGAAGAATTAAAACTTATTATGAAGATAATATCTGCTATAAAAATATCTTCTCTTGAGATAACATCTCTGTGCAGTTCTGAGATTTTTTCTCATGCTAACACAGGTCATGCAGAGTTCAACATATACCCCTCAAGTACATCATAAAAAAACCCAGCAAGCTTTATAAAGCTGTGTTCACTACAACCTGAAGGTTGATTAATTACAGAAACAATATCAAGCTTGGTTTTTCCCCTTGAAAGAGGAGACAAAAAAAGGGGTCTGATTTTAAAAAAAAAAAAGTAAAATTAAATTGCTACTATTGAGGTAACCACTCTCCACACTTTCCCAGTTTTGGCTGGACCAAGGAAGTCTGAAAGCTTTCTGGAAAGCAGGATTTGTGCAGATATCTGTCCGTAGATTTAACTGCCTGTGCATAAATCTGCCAAGTTCTGATTGACTAGTGGGTTTTTGCATTAAAGCCTTGAAAGTCATCTTACAGTGTATACCATACATTATCACTGATCTGGATACACATACAGCCACAGTAACACTGGAAAAAAGCCTGGCTGTGCGTGAAGACAAACACAAATAATACATGTTTGGTAGAAATAAATCCTTACTTATTACCCTGAAGTTTTTCTGGGCAGACAGGGTGGCTCAGGAGAATGGGACACTGGCAAAAACTCAGAGGTAAAATCTGAGTAACCTATTTTGCCATTCAAGTTATTTGCTAGAGATGGTTTCATGCACTTACAGGCCTTGTTATGGGCCATGTTTCAAATATATCTTTATACCAATAACATGTCCCAGTAAGAGCTTGGTCAGTAGTAAGATATCTGCACTAAAATGAGAGGAGTATGGAATTTTATACACCATATGCACACAATACAACACATATAATTTTAGCGAAATTTTACCTCCATTTTCAGAAGGCTTTACCTGCTTCTGAAAACCAGCCAGAAAGAACTTCAAATCTCTGATTTCGGATGCTGCAAAGTTAGGATCCTTTGTACATCCAAATATTCTGAATAGTCAAATATCCTTTGGGTATCCAAATATTGTGGTCACTTTATGAAATCTCAGTCACCTCTGCCACATGCAGTGCCACAGTTGTCAAAACCAGAATTATAAGTGGTGCACCAACTGATACATTCCCAGCTTTTAATACCTTGATCACAGGTATTTCAGCTCTGAAAGAAATGTTGTGATTGACTGCATAGAGCTGAAATGGTCATGATGCTTTAGACCATACAAGTTGACTGTATGTAGATATAGAAAAACAAGACCATGGATGCTAATAAGTCTAAGGGTTCATTGTTTCCTTTAAATAATTGTAATTCTTTGATTTGTCTCTGGGAGTAAAATCAATGAAGTGAATAAGATATTATCTTATTAAATGAAATTTAGTTAGAAAGGGGCTTTTTAAGGCAGGGTGTAGGATTGTTGTTTTAGTTTTAATGAGTCAAATGTTTTCTGAAGAAAACCCAATTTCTCAGACAGAACAAGTTGCAAACAGGTCATAGAGCAGTTATAGCAGTTATATGTTTGTACTGTCTTACTATAAAATGAATAGATGTAAGTTCCTGCTGAATATTGTACTTCAGACCTGGACTTCTGCTTTTCATTCTTTTCAAATACTATGACTAGTGAATTAGCCTAACAATTTAAGGGAGATGTCCATAAAAAAGATGCATGCCAGGGAAAAGACAGATAAGGAGCAAATTCTTTCTCCCAACAGAAGCAATAGGGGACACTTCACAGAATCACAGAATCACAGAATGTTAGGGATTGGAAGGGACCTCGAAAGATCATCTAGTCCAATCCCCCTGCCGGGGCAGGATTGCCTAGATCATATCACACAGGAACGCGTCCAGGCGGGTTTTGAATGTCTCCAGAGAAGGAGACTCCACAACCTCTCTGGGCAGCCTGTTCCAGTGTTCAGTCAATTCATGGAGCTCATTCAAGGAGGATTCAGAAGATATGATGGAAGCTGACCGTAGAGTTGGGGAACTTACTGCCAAAGAGAGCTGTGGATGCTAAAAGTGTACGTGGTTTCAAGGAAGGACTGCTCAAACTGTTGGGAGGGAAATCCAATCAGTGTTACTAATGGCACAGATCCACAAACAGCTCAGAAAGTCTGTGAGCTGTAAATAACTAGAGACGGGAGATGTATTATGGACCAGTGTCATACATACTTACTGCCTTCCCTAGGCAGTTTAAGGGCATACTCTTCCCGTTGGTTTCCCAGTTAGAGAAGCATTCTTAGCTAAACAAAATGTCACTTGCTATCACCTAAAAAAAAAAAAAAAGAAAAAGAAAAGAAAAGGTGATGTGGAGGTGTAAAGACAAAGACCTGGTGAAAGCCAAATGATTGCTGGAGATAAATAAAGAATGGTGAAAGGGTAAGGACCAATTGATTGAAAATGCAAATTATGTGGGACTGGAGAGAGACACAGAGCAGAGTATCCTGACTATGCCTACCACTCCCTGAGGTTACTCAGTGTAGTTGAGGATGGTGCCAAATGATGCTTTGGCCAGAGATGTGACTGGAGAAGGGAACAGAAACAGGCTACACCATCACCAGGTCACCTCCATCAGGCTTCTTCCTCCAGTACTGAGGATAACCAGCATGGTGAGAAGATTGGCAAGAATATGGCTTGTGGGGACTTGGATGGCCACTGCTTGAGGTAGGATAGCCTCACATTAACCCTATACGGACAATGCTATGCCCTAATATAGGACAACAACGTTTTTTTCTCAGAAGCTGCTTTCCTATGGGAATCCACCTGATGTCCTGATATGGAGCTGCTTGGGAGATGAGGCCAGTGGCCAGTTTGCTTGCATGTGTCTTAAGGTATGGAGGCGTATTTTATGTAGGCAGCATAAAATTCATAAACCAGTGAGTGTGTATGTATGTGTGTGTGTCTCCCTCCCCATCTTCTCCTGGAAGAAGTGCTGCTGCCTGGAATTAACCAGATGCCCAAAGCATTACTGTGGGATTCCTCTGTGGCTGCCTTCACCCCAGTGAGATCTAGACTCATTGCGACTTCTGCTCTTCTCCCTGGACATCACTGTTCCTGGGGAAAGCTCACTTGTGTCCTGGGCTATCTGACCACCTCTCTCCTTTTGCTAGGCCTCCCAAACTCTAGGTTTATCTCCTTCTTAACTGGAGTATATGCACATCTCCTCTCTCAAGTTGACTTCTAATCCAAATGAGCTGTCATTTCCCAATAAATAGTTCACAACTTTGGCAGTACTTTTTTACATGCCAGAAAAACTAAAGCAGTTAGTGACACTTTCTTTTATTGGTATTATCACTGGGCATTTGAGTTTGCAGCCACAGATATACATTGGGAAGAGCTACCACCCTAAATATATATATTCAAACACTGCCAGCATAGCCACCTGTCACATAATTAATTACGTTTGGTGAATGGTTTTGAAGTTTCATCAATCATGGAGCTTGATCTTAAACATGGAAGGCTCAGCTCACCTGCCATCTTCATCCATCTTTTGCTTCAACCTTGAGATTGTTGTTCAAATGTTGGGATACTTAAGGGATACAGCTTTAGATGCTCAATGGAAAAGTTTATTTTATTCTAAACAGAGTTTGGTTTTTAACTGTCATTTAGAAGGATGGTCTGAGCTTATGAAATCCCAAGGAGAGATGCTCAGGGAAATGAGTGCTTCTCTGTGCATCTGGGTATACAAAGAAAAGCAGAGTTTTGAATTTGTCTCCTTCTGAGGTACAGCCTCCACCTCCCATGCGGTATTGTGGGTACAGCAGCATAGCCAGTGAGTGTCTTGCAAGACATTACGAAAAGGTGTCTTCATAGGGCCTCAGTTTTCCTGCAGGCCGTAGAAAGAAGAGATAGAACACTTTCACAGCCTTTCTTACCTATGTTGCCCTAAGAAATAAAGAACTAATTTTCTTGTGGAAAACATAATTTACTACAAAATCATTAAGAACATATTTAAGGCAGAGGACCTTTGAGCTCCTCTTGGGCTGTATTTCTTGCCTTCTGAGATTTAGTTTCTTAACTTGAGTGTTGTACTCATCATATTTTCTTATCCTCATTCCCCTAAAGAATATCAGTTAAACTTCCTGATTTGCTGTATCTGCTATCTAAAGCAGGAATTAAAAATGCAGACAGAAAGCATAATGTGACTTTGGCATCCCTCTGTTCTGTTGCAGTACCTTTACTGATGACAGGGAAATCTCAACTGTAAACATTAGTTTCCTAATGATGACAACAGGGACAAGAAAAGACTCATTTGTATATGCTTTTCCCCTCATTTTCTGGTTTATGGGCATCACACATCTTATTGTAAAACAGATTTTATAGCCTCCTTTTTAATGAAGGACCAGCCTCAAAAATATTGGATGTAATTTAGGGAAAAAAATCAACTAAGCCCCAAGTAAGCATGATAATATTGCTTATTTAAGTCTGACAGCTACTCAGGCTCCAAGTGAACTGCTAGCTGTACAGTGAGTAGTGACCAGATGTCTCCAACTTCAGCTTATAACACCGTTTTGAGGAGAGGACATTCCCTGATATAATTTCATGAAGGAAAACTTGAAGGTGACACAAGGACATAATACCTGGCATATCTTTCAAAACAGAGAAACTCTTTTTTTCGTATTAGAAGTTTGGACTGCAGGTTCTTCACTTTTGCATTTGATTTTTCTCTCTTTTTCCTTTTATTAACTGAGATTATTAAAAGGCTTTAAATATCCTGGAATCTTCTAATTAAAAAGGCAAAGACAGAACCGAGAAGGAAGCATTTTTGTAGGCCAGGTATCTCTACCTTGGAGCTCTTGACGTGTTGAGTAGAAAATCTTTGTACCTAATAAATCTTACCTCATAATGGATTTCTTTGGAGGTTTTAATCTCAGTTGTTCAAAATGGGTGGTCTGAAGCATTTAAGTGAGTAACAGCAGTCACAGGGGAAAGAAATGAATTAGAAATGCTAAATGTTTTTATGTTAGATGTAAACTGCAACATATGATGCACCCACAAGGTAGCTGAATTAGAAGAGTTGTGATTACTGAAGAGTTTCCAGGGTTGTGAGTTCAGTGCCTGGCAAACAGGAGCTGGAGCAGAAACAGCTCTTTGACCTTAGAACTATAAAGCTCTATAACTTACAAATCCCTCCATTTAACAGACTAACACATAACACCTACTAAGAGAAAAAAACAAAACCAATCCTGTCTGTCACACATGCATTTATATGGAATTTTTTTTCCATGCAGTTTCAGCATTTTAATTACTAAGAGGCCATAATGTCAGAGGAAGGAAGACGTTCCTATATTTCATGCTAGGTGAAGAATTTCATTCTGGTGATACTAAACAGCTGCACTTCTAAAAGGTCTTATTACAAAGACAGTGTATCTTTTGGCTCACATGCTTAGTTTCTTGGGTGACATCTCCAGACTCTTCCATCATTCAACTTGTGTTGTCCTCTCCAAGCTCTACATCAGTCAGAAAAGGAAAGGTGGCCACCTCCTCAGTAGGTAACACTGGAAAGAATATGCACTCTTGCTGCGTTTCCTGACTCACAACAGAAAAGTTCTCAAGCATGATCCTTGATGCTTGACGCAGCAGTAGATACTGTTTTATATGCCACAGAGACAGTAGTAGTTTGTTGAGTTTGCAGTTTAGGTCAGGGGTTAATAACTCTTTCTATTATAACTCTGCAATTCAAATGAAATAATGAGAACTAGTAACATTTTTAGCAAAGAAACTGATTTTTAAAATTGGTTTGAGAAAGAAAATTTTTGAGGATCCTTTTTTTTTTTGCACATTCCAGTAGCCAAAGGAATAAGCTTGTTTTAAAGCAATCCTTCCAGGAGAGATTGTACAGTTCCTTCTGAAAATGTGCTCCTTTTGCCAATCTTAGCTGGTATTTCTAAGTGACTGAAAGGAATGGCAGCTTGGCAATCTAGGCAATGAATGATTTTCACAGCTTCCTATCCCATGAAGGATAATACACAGAGCATTTGTCTCTGAAATTGAGTAGGTTTATAAGCTCCTGAGGGACCTTTCAGTAGTTCTTGCAGGCTATTACTGTGCTTCAGAGGTCACGTAATGCTTTGACATTACCAGTCCAAATAGCTTAAGATGAGCTTCTAAACTTCCATTTATTGTTGCTTTATAATAGGAAATGCAGAGAAAATTCAGTTCCAAAGTGAATTCTGAGATCAAATGGCAACAGGGTTGATGATACATAAATAAGTTGAACAATTAAGGCAGTATGAGCAGGGAGACTAATTTCTTGTGCTAGCAAGGATATTCAATTTAAAGGCATTTACTTAGAGTTTCTTGTTAAAAAAGGTACTGATATTTAACAGGTGCTAAATTTGATAGGTGCAGAACAATAGAACATTAGAAATAAGCAGAAAAGCAGCAACTTTTCTAGCTACAGATAGTTTAATGATTGCTTCTAATCAGAACCTGGCTTCTAATTACACTAAAAAAGTACCTCACTGAAATCTGCCCTCAAAATGAATTTTAAGAGAAAGATTAGAATGCCACTTGATTCGGGAAGCAGTACTTTTATTTTTTTTTTTTAGGATGTCATTTGCACTGCTTTTCTGGTTAATTCATTTGGCTGTCATTAGCATCCCTGTTGTCTTTGTTACTGTATCTATCTGCAGCGTTTCAGGGTAGGGACCTTACATGCATTTTAGTGTAAAACCTTCCCAACATACTCCCAGATGCTAACCACAAGAATACCGATAGAACCAGAAGTGCAAAAGTAGGAAATAGGCTGCCAGGCATGTCCTTTATTTCTTAGATTTTTGGCCAGAAAATCAATGCAATTTAGAACTTTTGCTAAAACATCCCTATAGAATTGCATTGTTAACTAGAACAAGTCTGCAATAGATTATTTTAAGTATATTGCATGAATCTTGGATTGTCCCAAAAGCATCATCAATTTAAATCTCTTCTCATCCATTTTGGGTTATTGAATTCTCTGACAGTTTTCAAGCATATCTGAGTTTGTTTGGATTTCGTACAAACTTCTCCTCCCTGCCCAGCTCCAGAGGAGTGAGAGCTCTGCAAAACTTCCCTAGCAATACAGCAAATTCCTTAAATGCTCCCACAGCGTCGTGATGACCTCTTTCATGTGATTTAGAGCTCCTTGTGTCCTATTTCCTTGTCTGTAAACCAAAATTAATAAAAGATTAACTGCTCTGCATGTCTGTTGAGAATTTTATGTTATCTGATTTCATTTAAAGAGGGAATATTTATGTTACATTAACTCCTAAATCTTGCAACCGTATTGGATCCCACTGTACTAAGTGCTTTACAAAGGTATGATAGACAGGCGTCACCTCAAAGAGTTTCTAGGCTAAATAATACCTAGATCATTTGGTGAGAGAGTCTATATAAATGCAAAGTAGTTACTAGTACAGTTGCTGAAACAGTGGAAGCTGAATTTCTTTTGTATGTGATACGCTATTGCAATCATTTCCCAGGAAATGAAAGTAATTTCTCCGAAAGGTGAGTAGCTCCCTCTCACCCCTCCCTCTCCCTGTTTCAGGAATATCTGGGGCTTTGGGGGTGGGAGCAGTTCATTAAATCCCTAAGAGGACTTCTTTTTTTAATGATAAAATTCAGAATGCTTCATCTTTTCATTCCAATGCATTGTGGAAACTGAGGAGAAGGAATATTGCTCGCTGTTTATCTTTAGTTTTTCAGGGACATTTATGCAGTACTAGTAGAAGAGCAGTAGCAGGAATACCAGTATATATTTAGAGATTATAAACCTCCTTGCGAAACTCTCTGGTCCAGTTCTGGTCCCTTTGAAGTGGATAGGGAACCTGAGCTGACTTCAGTGAAGTCTGAATTTCACCTCTGGATTTCAGTGACATTTAAATGCCACTGTTGTTCACATATTGTTACTGGGAATACAGAAAGAGCATTACGAAATGAAAATAACCTTTACACCAAGGTTTTTATCCCAATTGCAATATTCTCCGATGACATCCCATCATTTTTTTCTTTTCTTGTTAATGTCAGAGTGACCACTTGAAAGACCGCAAAGGTCCAGGAGATATTTGCACAAGTTTCTACATGATCATAAAAATTAGATTCTAAACACTCATCAGAAAGCTCTGCCTTAACCTTTCTTTATCTCTTTTTCTTCACATGATTTATTCTTCTCCAATAAACTAGGCTATGTATTATTTTTTCCTCAATAATTCCTCCTCTAAAATTTTCTCCCATTTTCCTGTTCATCCCCTCAGAGGTTTGCTTACCTGGGAGGACCTGAGCATGCTTAGCTGGAAAGCATGGCGGGGTGGACAGGAGGGAAACTTTGCAGCTAGAGGAATGTAAAGTTTGGAAGTGTTATAGGAAGAGGAGGGATTTGATACAGCTCAGATGTGATGGAAAGAGGTGTGGGTTGTTTTTTGTTTGTTTGAACCTCTTTCCTTAAAGGTGCAGAGGGAATAGGGCAAACTGTTGCAGCTCAGGAAGGTATAGAAAGTGTCTGGAAATGAGAGCAAGTATGGGAAAAAGTAGGAGGTACTTACTTGCAAAAACTACTTTAATGCATCTTGTGTAGCAAAGTGCTAGGTTCTCTATACCAAAAGTTCATTGTTTGAAAGTGTGATAAGGAAACACTGTCTTCAGAGACTGAAAGCTTCTATAGTGTTTCCATGGGCTTCCTATAAAGAAAGCTGCAGATAGCATCATTTCAAAGCTCTGGCTAGCTGTTCACACAAGGCTGCCCACCACGATCTACTTGCAACTGCAAGAGCCTAAGTGTGGAGAGAAATTTTCACAATTATAGCTAGCTAGCTTTTTTATGAATTCTTGTTTTTCAGTTAAAAAATAAATTTTTTTCTCTGTCAAATTCTGTAAGTACATTACTGCTGGTCTGCTTTCACTGCCTCTTATGATCTGATGTTTATCTGACATTTCTGGAAAAAGGATTTCCAGTGCATGTCAGAAAAAGAAGGTGTATTTTTCAAAGCAGAGTTTTCTATGAGATTATAAAACAAAACATTAAAAACGTTTCAGAATTCAAAGTTGAATCTTGAGACAGCACCAATGAATATGAAGTATCAGAAATGCAGATCCTCTCTGGCCAGTTAGGAGGATCTTTCACATAGTCTCAGTATTATTATTTCAAACAGGTGAATTATTAAATTTTGAACACATCATCTGTTAAGGGAACACTGTGTTACACGACCTTGCTATATCATTTAGAACCACTTCTAAAAATGTGTGGATTTTGCATAATGGAATAAATTACTGTTTGATTTGAATATGCTGACTTTACTAGAGTTAATTTATCTCAATGTATCTGTATTTAAAAAGAAGTTGCTTTCTTTTTTTTACTTATAGTATTTCTGAAATAACAGAAAATTGATACTGAAGGAAAATAAATGCAATCCATTAGGTTCCCTATATTAGCTTTGTTTATTACTATGACAATATATAAATAAAGGAAATATTTAAGAGTCTTCTAGATTGGGCAAAAGCTTTGCAGCGAAAATGTAGCAGTTATTTAAGGCAATGTCCATTGTGCTTTTAATGTATAAGTACAAAAGAAACATGTTTGGTGGAAACAGGTAATTTGTGAGTATGTACAAGAATGATTACTATGTGTAAGCTGTCACCGAAGTGTACTGCAAGAGAAAGGCTTCTCTTCTTTTTCTTGTCTTCCCATCGACTGAACTCTCTTGGCTTTGCTGGATAATTAATGATGATTGCAAGTGTAGCTTCTTAGACTTGGCGGTGAGGGATGTGGGAACAACTGCCTATGCAGAGAAGGCATGGCCTGGCTTAACTATAGTAAAATGGGCTATAAGATCTACTACTTTTAAAAGAGAGGTCTATGGTACCGCTAAGCTTAAGATAAATGTGAACTAGAATGGCCCTTTGGCGACAGTGCTAGGGAAGGATAAGCAACTTCTGTTCTATACAAAAGTCTCTCATACGTAAATTTTTTCTTATTACAAACTGAATAATCAGAGATCTTTAAATTAAAATGAAAATGAGGATTCCAAAGGTTCAAATTATACCCTGAAAATGGATATAGCCCCACGTAAGTGAAATACATTGTAGAGGTTTGGTTGAGTGAGAAGGGGCACAATCCTGTGTCAGTCACCGAGCAGTCTGAGCAACCCAGGCTTTGAGCAAGGGTTAAGCCCAGAGCTAGCGACCTTGCACTCCCCTTGCACGGAGCAGAACAAAGAACCTCGTGGTGCCTGCTTCGCGGGAAGCAAAACTACATCCGGGAGGGGAGGGGGCGGTCACGGCTCTGAATATGTAAACCTATGGACCAATCACAAGTGCGATCGGGGCGCGCGATTAACATATGCATAGTCTATATAACTACTGCTTTCTTTGTTAATAAACGAGAAGCTTCCATACTCACATTGAGATCGCGTAGCTTACTTCCAGACCGTTCCCCAGCACCTGCGAGCGCGCCTCCCCCGGTTTTCCCCGTACTACAATACATTCCCAAAGATCATTTTGTTCTTATGACAGCAATAACTCTTCTGTGTCAATCTCAAGCAGGAAAGCTCAGTTGTGTTACTAGAGCTTAGGAGGAGATATCAAAGTCTGTCTCCATGTAACTGGGATATTTGAGACCTGTTTGTTTTGTGTGCTAATTAATTTTCTAGCTTGCTACAGGTTCACTAACTTACTGTAGAGATTTGGCAATTGCTTTACATTTAGAACAAAATTCATGAACATAAGAACTGGGTATTGTTCATGTTACTTGGGCAAAGGAGGAATCAAGATGGAGTAACGACATTTTAAGTGCTTTTGGGTGATCTTAAGCATGTTGCAGAAGTTTGTGTTAGTCTTCCTAATCCAAACACAAAATTTAATTGAAGCCTTTTTTTTTTCTTTTTTCTTTTTGCCTTACAATCTAGTCAGATCCTTCTACCTGGAGTTGATTCTACCTATTATTTTCCCGATCCTCCTCTTTGATCAAAGTTTTTCTGTCTATGACTTCCAAATGTCTTTGTATGTTATCTTTCAAGTGATTCTCACTACTGGTTCTCAAATCTATAGGCTGTCTGACAGGACAGCTGCTTTAAGTTTCATGCATGCTCTCTGAAGCTTCCCCGCATATGAAAATGTGCTGCTTGTACTCTAAGGAGACTTACTATTTCATTTATTTCTGAAAACAGAACAGCTTGCTGCAAAGTGACTGGCAGTTTGACCACTGGGGTGTTAAGCAGAGATGTGGCTGGAGGGGCTGGGAGAGGAAGAGATGTTTGAAGAAGCAGCTTTGAATCATCTGCTGAATATATTGGAAAGCATTTTAAAGATCAAAAGACTATGGGCAATTCATTAATATTCAAATCCTAGGGAAAGGACTAGATCATGGCAAATCCTTTAATAAATGTTTGTCGTTTACTATCTTAATAATTATCTATCTTAAAGGTTTCAAATAATACTTTTCTTTAAAAGAAGCATATTAATCTGCTGACTTTTGGGTGTCTGCTCAACTATTTACAATGCTGTTTTAACAAGGAAACTGTAAACCAGAAGGTAGTTGCACAGTGTGTAAAGCTAATGACTAATGGTGGAGATTCAGCTGTCCTAACTTTAGACTTTTAAAAGTTAGGTCTGTAGACTAAATTACTCATCTGCGGTTCCCTCTTCAGGCAGAAGAAACGAGAAAGGTGCCTGTGAAGGGTAACTGATCCCACTTTCAGATAGACTTCTGTAGATGTTATCCAGAAATCACAGTCTGACTTCATTACCTAGTTCCAGGCTCCCTCTGTAGTCAATCTGCCTGAAAGCTGAGAAGTTCACGACTCTTTTAGCCCCAGTAAACAGAACAGGTATTACTGGCAAGCAGGTACCATCCATGTGTTTCAAAGCCCACTGTTTATCTGAATTCAGAACTGGTCATCTGAAATGCAGCCACACTCTAAAAAAAAAAGTCACCCGGAGCTGCGGCATCTGGCAGTATTATGAAACAAAAATTATTAACTATGTCAGAGGGTTGAGTGAAGGAGCAAGAATTCAGACACACTTACTGCTTTGTTTAGATAGAAGTCTACATGCTGCTCTGCTCAACCTGTAGGATATTGGGATGCTTTTTTACATGGCCTGTGTCTCCCAGTGAGCTGTGTATGGAGATAAAGAATGGGACTTTTGGGTTTGTGATTTTGCATTAGAGGCCAGGTACCTTAAAGCAGTGTGATACCGTCCTCTACTGTTGTGATCCCCTAAGGGCCTGCTGGAGTCTGAAAGCCAAGGAATTTAATTATCTGCTGAGCACAGCCTGAGCTTCATCAGCTTTAAAATGAGGAAAATTTAACTGAGAATATTCCATGTGCAGTGAAGGAACAGAAGAATCAGACTAGAAACTCCATACGCAGCAAAGCTTCCCAGATGTGATGAGTAGGAGTGAAATGACTCTGGAATATTTTTTTTTAATTTATTTTTTTGTCATCAGCATTTGAGTTCAGACACATATTTTGTCAGGTGAACCAGGAAGCCAGTCTTTCTGATGGCTTTCTGAACATCATTGCTACTTGATAAACAAAAGTCTGCATCACTGAAAACTCTAGTCTCTGTTCCACTGAATGTGCTAATGTCCCCAAAAGAATGTGTGCAAAAAGGCAAACCAGAATATTTGCAGCATTTCTCACCATCAACTTAGCTTCACACAGAATTTGGCTAAACACCAAAGAGGGAGGTGAGATTAATTATTCCTTGGTAGAAAAATAAAAGCACTATTTTCTAGACAGATATTATGTAGTTCATGCTCATGCTTTAGACCAGAGGGAAAAACATAATAAAGAGAGCCGCAGTAATGCACGATAGTCAAATAGTAGAGTACCTCTGTATTCTGGGAATGGGACAGTACTGTTTGAAAGTTTCAGCCTAGTGGTCCCAACGCACAAGCACAGAGATGCATTTAAAGCTACTTCATAAGGGGTTGAAACAGCATGCCTTGACAAAGCTCCATTTGGCACAAAATACAGCAGCTGGTTGGTAGCTATAATCAGATCCCACAGGAAGGTTTTGCACCAGCACCTCTCTGGACATCTGAACACAGACGTATCACAAGGTATTTGCTGCGAGACCCCCTGTGACTGATAAGAACTACCTCAGAAGGCTGTGCTCCAGCTGCGACCAGGACTTTTGGAGACGTCAAGTCTTACTGCAATAATCTAAGGTAAGAATACAGTCAGTGTAGGAGACAGCAATTTCAGAGGAAGTTTATCTAAACTCCAGAACATCTTCCCATGAAAGATTAAGAGTAATCTCTTAGTACTTGAACTAAGTACTTACAGACGTACAAGTAAAATGAAGATAATTTAATTTTCCTGTTTGCTTCTACATTCATGAAAAGAGAACTATAAACTAATTAAGCTACATTTCCTGCTGACTAGAAAGCAAGAAAAACACCCAGAAGCTATTGCAAGTACAGGTTTTTTATGAACATGAGGAGGTCTGAAATGCTAGTGGTACAGACCATAGGAGAGAAACAAGAGGACAGGCAAATGGTTGTGGAGAGGCTCTGAAGCAAGGATTGAAAATACTTTAAGGAAACAAATGGCTATCATGAGCACCCTTAATAAATAAAATTTTTTGTTTCAATTTTTGGTAGGTTATTTTTACCTCTCTTTTACTTGAAATCGTTATATTGAACTATTCATGTAGTCCCTGGTCTTCCAAAATAGCAAATTTCTTTGAGAGTGGGGACAGAAAAGAGGTGAATTGGAGGTTTGCCTTCAGTTTCCATTTTGGTACTTTGTGAACGCTTGTGCTTCCTGCTTTTCTGGAGTGCTGCATCTTATTTTAGGCTCATTGATGGCTCTTCTGGCACCATGGTGCATGTCTCTCTTCAACTCAGCTGAGAAGTGACTATTATGTTAAAACCTTTGATGACTCCACTCTTAACATCTGCTTGCTAATGCAATCACTGTCTCTTTCATATCATCTCTCTCTCATACACTTACTTTCTGAGAAGTGGGATATTCCAGTAGAAGGAGTGAGGTTTTTCTTATCCCAGATCTTCCAGGGCCATTCCTGTGCCCCTTCCTAGGGATTTTTCCATCAGTAGTGCTCCAGGCTTTTGCTCATCCATTTGCATGGATAAGCTCAGTATTAGAGCAACAAGTTTGCTGTTCCTCTTTCTATCTTTAGGTGGGTCTCCATTTCTGGAGAAGCTGCTGCTGTGTAAATGGACTTTATGCTAATATAATACTTGTTGTTTCTTTCAATATTTTTTTCCTATAAAACTTGCCCACTTGCATGAATGTGAGTAAGAAAGTGTAAGGATTCAAGAATAAAAAAAAAGACAAAAAGAGGTATAGCACGGTGGTTCCCAGAAGCATTTTTTATAATCTGTTACTGAATGTGCCAGCTCTCACCTGCGACCTGAGATGCAAAACTGCCATGGGAGAATGAAAGACCTCGGCACAGGTTTAGAGCTCCTCTCTCATCTTGAAGGGGAGCAAAGATGACATTGAGACTGATAGGTAAAGTCATTGTGATTAATGGCTAATAACCTGTGCATTACAGTAAAACTATTTTGTAGCTGTAGATTCAGAAACCAGTTTGGGGATAATTTTGGTCTCCAATTTATCAACAGATGAAGGCTGTGATTCTGTCCCATGCTCTTTTTTCTTGCAGCTGATAAAAGGGGGATAATAGTTGACCCAGACTTCTTCCCTGAGTATTTCCAAAAGACAGTAGTGTCCTTGAGGGGCAGATAAAGGGGCTTTATAGCCTTATTTCCTACACACTTGCCAGCACTGCACAAGAGCAAAGGAGAGATGTGATCAGGATGCTCGAAGTTTGTTTGGACAGAGATTTATCACTAGATAGAGCTTCTGCAGGTTAGAGCCACCAGGAAGCCTGATCAGACAAAAATATAGAGCCATATTTTTTGCTTGGATCATCTCCCTTCCTGCTGGATTTCTAAAGTATCATTTCTATCCAGGCATTCTGGGCCAAAATGGTCATTCTTCTCCCTCCCTTTTTCAGCCCAGTCCAGTGTGTATTCTATAGGTCTAGAATACACACTGTGAAAACTAAATCCAGAAATAATCAAGGTGAGGTGACGACACTTCACAGCCAAGGTAAAACTGAAAATCATGTACGATGCACTAAACCTTTAGGAGCAAATACTATAGCAGTAATACTTCCTGTCACTGTCTCTCCCTAACCTTCTAATGCTTCAGAGGTGATAGCAGGAATTATTAAAATACAAGGTGTCGCAGAAATATCCTGCTATAATCCACTGGTTGTGGAAGAACCATCAGTCCCGGGCAAAAGTAGATGTGACATAGTATGGCAATCGGCCTGGATTGCTTGATACAATGAGAGGACGATGTATTTCAAAGTGAATGACACCCTGAAATAGTTGGTAAAGGACAGGCAGAGAGATTATGATTAAGCTGTTTTCTGTTGCCTTTCTCTGAATGAGGCTTGTTTGGCTGGTCTTGGATGCAGTAAAAAAGAAGAAAAAAACCCTCGCTCCCTCTAGAGATTACACTTCCCATGTATTATAGTACTGAGTACATTGTGTCCTTCCGTCTAATTTTTTCTGGTAGAGGAAATTGCAGAGCTGCTGCTTTCAAAATCTCCCTTTCCAGTCGATCTCTCTTACTTGTTGCTATGTGCTGTCCCAGGGCACTGCTGCTCTGACCCTCTGTCCTGACCCCAAGGGCAGCTGTGTGCCCGCTGACTGCAAATCACTGCTCCGGACTCTGCCTATAACTCCAGGGCCCTGCCTGTCTCAGCCTTGCCTGCCTACAGAGCACTCCTTGCCATGAAATGTGCTGGTTAGTTTCCTTTCTTCAGGTCTGGCATGGTTTAACCCCAGCCGGCAACTAAGCCCCACACAGCCACTCCATCCCAGTGGGATGGGGGAGAGAATCGGAAGGGTAAAAGTGAGAAAACTCGTGGGTTGAGATAAAGACAGTTTAATAAGTAAAGCAAAAGCCGTGCACACAAGCAAAGCAAAACAAAGAATTCGTTCATTACTTCCTATGGTCAGGCAGGTGTTCAGCCATCTCCAGGAGAGCAGGGCTCCATCATGTGTAACGGTTACTTGGGAAGACAAACGCCATCACTCCAAATATCCTCTCCTTCCTTCTTCTTCCCCCAGCTTTATATGCTGAGCATGACATCATATGGTCTGGAATACCCTTTTGGTCAGTTGGGGTCAGCTGTCCCAGCTCTGTCCCATCACAACATCTTGTGCACCCCCAGCCTACTCGCTGGTGGGGTGGTGTGAGAAGCAGAAAAGGCCTTGACTCTGTGTAAGCACTGCTCAGCAATAGCTAAAACATCCCTGTGTTATCAACACTGTTTTCAGCACAAATCCAAAACAGAGCACCATACTAGTTACTATGAAGACAATTAACTCTGTCCCAGCCAAAACCAGCACAAGGCCCTATGGCAAGTGTGAAGGGTGGTATCAGGTACAGGTGTCCATAAAGGACAAAGTGGGAATCAGCAATGCAGCAGCGTGTTCCAGTGACTGCGACCTCTGGCTGTCCTTGAATCTGTTAAATTGTCTCTTGTGAGTAGTATGTTTTACGCTGTTACCTTACAGCTCTTGGCTCTCTGTTGCATGCACCTATGTAGTATACTCCTAGCTGACTGAGCTTTTTAATCACTTACAGCCTGTCTCCCTTTCCAGCAGTTAATCATCTCAGTGCGATAGGGGAATTTGAAGTGACACATTTGTTGATATGCATGGCTTACCTTCAGCAGGCAGGTGAACTCCAACCTTTCTTTTGTCTTCATCTTTGTCTGGTAGCTAAAACCAGTCAGACTTTAGCAGATATCTTAAGGCTGGCCTTGCCCTATTCATAGTGTCTTTTTAAACATCTCTTTTATTTATTCTTTTAAATAGAAGGGAAAGAATCCCTGCCAGGAACCCAATGTAAAGAATGAAAATGATGGATATAGAGACATTACATAGCTTCTTAAATATAAATAAGAAACTGGTGTCTTCATACAGGTACACCTGAGATATCAATCAGACTTACTTCCCTATTAAAATCAGTGCATTCTGAGAGATTGCAAAGCCATCAGAAAATGAGACATGCTTTTGTGATTGTTAAGTTTGCTGCAACCCTACAGGCACAATTTCATGCTAACTTATCTTCCTGTTACCTCATTTCAACTAATGTGGCCAAATTCTGTTATATTATTAGGTTTCACAAGACTGTGTGCAGAAAAGGAAAAGTGAATTACAATGAAAAAGTTTCCTGGCATCATTTTTTCTGCTTGTCAGTTGAAAACGTAACAATTTGTCATTTACACATTTAAATACCTGTTTTTCCATAAAAATATGTACTTAGATTCATGAAGTCTGCAGTTGGGAAGTGCATGTAGGAAGGATCATTAAGGCTGATCAGATGTATGGACTTCAGCCAGAGACAATGAAACACTCTGACCTACAATAAATTCTGTAAGTATTCTAGTGTAAACAAATGCTAGTTTTTGATAAATAAATCATTCAAAATAGCAATAATTATAACATGTTATTTAAAATAAATTGTTAAAATGGGAAAATGAGACATGCATTTTCTGAGAAATTAATCAGTTAAACGCATGCTTAAACTGAAATATGTATTATTTGTGAAAGCATAGGATTACCTGTGAGTTTAACGTAGGATTCAGTGCTTTGAATTTATCTCTCTTTATTCTATTTTGTTCAATCTGCTACTGCATTCTCTCAGAGTAAAGTCTGTAAATTCAGCTTGTCCTGCCAAACTGAAAACCAGTACAGAAATCTTTTTCTTTAGGTTTCACGCACAAAAAAGGACTTCTCTTTTTCATTGTAATAAGAACTCAAAACAAAGGGGATTTGCAAAGTATTTATTTTTAGAGGTTTTCTTTTTTAATTTAAAGACAAAATAAAATAAATTTTGAAACAGCTTAGAAACCCATATAGTCACCCAAATCACCTGATTCTTATATAGCCGTGCAAGCAAGTAACCAAGGTTTTTGGGTTTCCTCTCATGCAGCTTGCTGCTTGAAGCCTTGCAGGAGCCAGCAGGTCAGACTAGCTGCCCATGTGCACCACGAGGTACTTTCTGCATGCAGCCTAGCGGGCTTTTAAATGTGGGTGGATTACTGGGTACTAATAGCTCTTTTTTTGAAAAGCCTGAACTTTCTGTGTTGCTTCATCTGATGATTGTTTTGTGGTCCCTTGAGCACACAATCACATGCTGGCTTGTCCTAGTGGAAGGTCAGGATCTAATAGCGATTTCTGGGAAATGGTTTTGTCTGTGACTCTAAGAGCATTGTTTGTGTTTCACTCTGTTTATTCCAATGAAAAAGAGTTTAGTGCCATCTCATTATGGTCCTTCTATGCACTTATGTTGCTTCCATAGGCTTTTGTTTCCTATGATACAAACCTGATTTCTTAGTGATTTGATTTGATGTTGATGAAAAATTACTCACAGTGTGTCTTTGTTGCTATTTTATCACAGACTCCTATAATTTCCTTTGAAATAAACAGACGTAAATAGTTGTTTTCTCCCTCTGCATTAGCAAGCCTATCTAGATATTAAATATATATATATATAAACCTTTTAACAGCACCTTTTATTCTCCATCATGTCCATTTTATAAGCCTATGACATCTCATCCTGTCATCAGTAAATAGGATGAACCCAGCTGCCAAATATCCAAAGTAACGGAACAGTTCTTTCCCCTGTGCAGCACACGTAAAAGGCAAACAAATGCTTTATATTGTGGGTAGTCTTTTTTAAATTTCCTCCTAGGGCACTTTGTGAAGTGGGATTTCACACAGAGACAAGGAGAGAAGAAAGCAGGACAGGACTTAGATGGTAAGATGTCCATTCAGCTTGCTGCTGTGCAAACTTCTCCCAATCTTTTTGTTGCTCCCACAATCCTTAGCCCATATGGTGCATCTTACTAAGGGCTGGGAGAGGTGCTGTTGGGAAGGGCATATGTGACAAACGGAGCAAGCTGGGAGAAATAATGAGGAGACTATGAAGAAGAAAGTGCAAGTCTTCTCTTTGGTTAAGGCACTGTGACTTATTTAATTTGTGACAGGAAAGAAGAAATTAATCTGTATGTCAGACAAGCTTGTGGAAGCTTTGAAAGTTTTTTGGAGAAATTTATCATTGCAAAGTCAAGCTGTCATTGGCTTAAGTGGGAGAGGCAATTGTGGGATCATGGAGTTGAAGGACTAAAAAAGAAAGAATAATTTAAGAAGGTTGCCAGCTACTACCCAAATTTATGTTTTAAAATAAGAAATTGAAAGATCAAACTAGCAGTAAATTAATGTTACAAACCAAATAGCACTTATGAAAATGTTCTTCATGTCTGCTACTATTGCTGAGGCAAACTAGCTCTAGTGGGAGTTGTGCAGAACTAACGAGCTGCTCTGCAGTCACTCAGCCTGGGCTGCTCCCCGCCCCAGCTCTAAGTGACTGTGATGGTAAACTGTGAGCCTCTGCACAATGCAGCAATGGGTTTTAAAGGTGTAGTGACCTCCAAATTTCTTCCAGGAACAACTGATAGTCAGTATAAAATAGAATTTCTTAAGGTATATAAAAACAGAATAACAATCAGCTTGTCATCTCATGCCCTGGGGCTTTCCTTTCCCAGTATATTCTGGTTGCATTGTTAGTCTCAAGCCTTGATGGGCAAAACGGTTGACTCACTTCTTATTGCCTTCACCTCTTCTTGAACTTTGAGAAGATGATGTCTTACTCTTCTTTAATAAGTGTCTGCTTGGCTTAAAAAATACTACCTGTGGTACACAACAAATTGATTTGATATGTATTTTGGTCCATTTGAGTTTGGTTTTTTTTATATATATTTACTCAGATTGCTAAGTTCAGGATCACCACCCCAACTTCCCACCCCACACAGAGATGTTAGTGTTATTGGCTAGAACATACTCAAATCACATTCTGTTTTGATTGCTTCCTTTTTTTAGATTTCAGCTCTTTAAATTTTACGTTTCTGTCTTTATTTGAATGTTCCCAAAATGTTTTTGTGGCTATGCACAATTTTATCATGAACAACTTGTTTGACTGAACTAAATCACAGTTCCTAACACTGTTTTTTCATACTGGAGCTTTGCAATGAAACAGTGAATCTGAGCTCTGATATTCTTTCAGTCCTCATCTATGCTGCTGGAACTGCCAGGAGAGCTTCTGTCACTTGACAAAGCTCGGCATAACAATTCGATGTCGCTCTCAGTACTTCAGTGCATGTTTCTTTCAGAGATGAGGTTCGCGTAAAATCAAGAGTGGTCCCATCACTTTCAGTCCCCTCATTTCCTTCAGCCATGCACATATCTTACTCTGCAGGCTTAACATCTAACAAGAATTTGTGATTCACCTTGTGAATTAGTGACACTGCGCATGTCTTATAATCATTGTAGCTTTATTACTTTTTACTTCTGACTGAACCAATTCTGCTTTGGTTCAGGCTAATTGAAACTCCACATAGAGTTTGCACTCTTCTAACACCATTTCCACCTTCATCCTAGGTGCCTATTCACGCATCAATTCCGAGCAGATTTTTTCCTCATCTTTTAGCTGACCCTGAGAAGAGCTAAGCAAAAGAAGGGATGGTACATTCTATACAAATGTCATAAAAGTCAACTATGTTGAGCTATTTGTATTGAGAAAACTTTGATGACATTTCGCTAATACCTGTACACTTGATCTCCTGTCAGAGGCACCTCACTCTGCATCTCTCAAATAAGATTTTGGTGTGAGATAGCTGGGTCTTAACAGATGTGTCTATATTCTGGGCATTGCTACAGTGTGTCATAAATTGGAGGGTATTTTTTCAGGAAAGTCTATCTCCAGGCTTTTTTTTAAAAAAAAAAAGTCTAATAGCTACCAATAATGTCTAGCTTCTCAGCTTCAACAAGCATTGAAGTTTCGGGTATTGTTTGTTTCTGTAATAAGCCTTTAAGTGCCAGCTACAGCATATGAAACTAAAGCACATTTCACTTTGCCATCATTCCCTGTGATATACAAATCCAGCCTTATTCACTCTAGAAATTGTTCTGCTTTTGGAACCACTATCATCCTATATTTCTTCTCCAAACAGTACATTCTTGTTTCCATTTGTTCTGAATTTGTTTTCCTGATCTCAGATATTCATTTTGTTGCAGAATGTATTTCCAACAAAATTAGTCTTCCTATTCTCTGCTACTTGGATCCTTTGTGAAACACTGGCTGATGCAGCAACACTTTCCCATGAGCTTTCAACATTGTGCTTCATTTTTAACCTTTGCAGGAGCCTTAGAGTCATTTTACAGAGAGACAGACTCTCCACACCAGCACTGTTGCTTCGCCATGTGACGTATCACAAATAGAGCACTCACAGACTCCAGCTTGTACTAGTTTACTTGGATAAGAGTTCCCCAAGATTATGAGCATATTTTGATTGATGCTGTGGTTGTTTCCACTACTATCTCTGTATAAAACTCCAGCTCATCCTGGGGGATCATCTCCCTGGAAAGGCCTGTTCATCATGATTCCCTGGTCTGATTGAATCATCTCTGCAGAAGAAAAAGGAGGTTTTTATCCCTGTCAGATTTGAGGAACTTCTTTGCAGACTTTAATTGTTTTCTACCCAGGAGTTCATCTCAGTACTGTAATAAACTGCAATAGAAATATCATTTTATAAATAAACCCAAAGGTTATTGCACAACACAATTGAACATACCCAGAATCAAATCAAGTGTGATTACATTGTAGTGTGATGACACTTGGAAATATGTGATGAAATTCAGAAAGGGTAATCTTGAGTCATTACCCACCTACTTGAATTTAATTTCTATCTCGTCCCAGACTGACTGAGAAACAGAATTGAATGTGTACTGATCAGTAATCTAGACAATGTCTTACCCCCAATATCTTCTGTACTAGGATGGACAAGCCAAGAAGTTATTTAGAAATTAGCACACCTTCTCTCACTCCCTTTCAGCCCATAAAGTAGCTTTTAAAATACAGAGCATTAAAAAAAAAACACAACAGCTTCTTTTTTAACTACAGAAGTTCCAGTTAAGGCTAAGCAGATAAAAAAAAAAATATGTTTCAGGGGTTTTCAGGATCAGCGAGGAGTGAGAAACATGGCTTGCCTTGCCAAGCTTCATCATTTTGTTTATCTTCAGGGTGACAAACCTCAAGTGTCTACTTTTTCTTCTCTCCTTATTTTGCCCCTACAGTAAAAAAGTAGGGCAGATTCCTTACAGATCCCGAGATCCCAAAGCAGGTTTTGGTTTCTTTGCTTACTTTTTGACTGTGCTGTCTTTTAATAGATCCACCAGTTCCTAGTAACTCCTTCGTTTGTTAGCCCTAGAAGCATTTTTGTTTTTGGTCTTTGGTTGAACAAATGCCAGAAAGTGACAACCATGTTCCATTGGTTCTGCTTTGCAATTTAGTGCTACTAACCACAGGGTTTGGTTTCCTTGTATGTATGGTGACATGAGATGGTTTAATACAGTCTGGACTTTGACATTTACACCACCTCTTCTTTATCAGGGTACCAGAGATGACATATCTATGACTCATGCCCAGAAAACTGAGGCCCATGGGTGCATGTTACTGTGTTGGGTCAGTTTTATGCATTAGAATACATTTGATGTAGCTGATCCCCATATTAGCAGAAACCATGAACAAGACTATATTGCAGGGCAGTTACTGTCTTTGTGTCCCCTTGCTATTCCTGTGAGCCCTGAGCAGTAAGCCTGTCAATCTACTTCTTTGTTCAGGTTCTGCCTTAGAAATAAGTTCATTTTCTTAGACATGAATTTGGGAGAAGTCCTTCAACTCTCTTGCAAATCTGATGGGAACGTCCCTGTCTATTGGATGTCCTTTACAAAATCCTCCATTATTGGGATTTGCTTTTGGGTTTTTTGTTTGTCTTGGCAGTTCCTCTTCCTTGCAGGTATGCTTTTGGAGGGCTACTTCCTTGTCTCTGTGATTCTAGAAAGAATGCCACAACATGAAACCTGTCTCTAGTTGGCTCAGTTTCTGAAGATACAACCCTTCAGTACAGTAACGTGTGTAAAGTTCTTGTATGCTGTCACTTCTTACAGCAGTATTTATAATTTAGCATTCACCCCACTCTCTAGAACCTCTCATTCCAAGCAATGTCTCAAATGTTGCATTACCGTAGCCTCTCTTTTCTACCTCTGTTTACTTTACACACCTCCAGTTGTTAATGCTAACAGTTCTGAGTTGTTCTTTAACCCTTTTTCTTCTTGTCATATGGATTTTTCCCAAAACACTGAGTTTAATTCTTTCACAACTTTAAAACACTTTCTTTTTTCCTCTGTGACTACTCCCCCCAGCAAAAAAGAAAGTTGTTCTTTTGATCTTGCAAATTTATTTCTGTGGACTCTGGTACTGTTAGAATGAAGCTAAAATTTTCAGTGGAATGTTTCAGTCACAAAATACTAATTTGAATAAGTCATGGGATTCCAAAGGAACTACTGATTTGTTAACTTCTGCAAGAAACTAGCAGAATATTTTGAAAACTTTCTTTCTTAAAATGGGACTTAAATATTTACCTGAATGTGCGTATCACATTTTGCAATATTGAAAGTACAGATATATATGTCCTCTTTGAAAGTGTCAACAATCACTTATTTTGTGATGCTTTAGTTTAAAGCAAACCTTAACTGTGAAAACTTCCTTCACAAGCCTGAAGCTAGGTTGGTATTTCATCAAGGAATTACATGAATATCTTTCAGTACCAATGATGTGTTCAAAAAACAATGCGAGTCATGCCTCATTTGTGTTTTCCCTCTCATCCTTCTTGCTCTAGGAAAATAATTTATTTATATAAATGGTTTTGGGTGAATTTGTTTTGTTTTTTTTTTTTTCATTTTGGGGAAGTTTTTTTTTTATGACTCACCTTGTCTCTGCCGTTGTGAAGTTGCAAACAGATGACTTACTCTTTCCTCCTATTTTGTATGTGGGTGGTGGATGTTGATTTCATTATTCCTCATCCACCTTTGGATGTCTGGCCCAGCCTAAAATATCTTCAGTTATCACAAGTCTGCAATTCAGCTTGGCAGCTCCATTTCTTTACAGTGAGTAAAGTTCCCTCCCTAACGTTTAACTTCAGTATTCCATGAAGGAACTTCGCTTCATGTCTTTGTTGTGCCTGCAGTGACTAATTGCAATGCTCATAATCTCTGGCTAACTGCCTTTTTACATACATGTGCACTAATATAATGTCTGTCTTCTCTGTAGACTGAATGTTCCCAGTTTTATCAACTTTTGATCACATTTGATTCTATTTTCTGCTTTCTCTTTTATTTAAGTGCAAGTGGCACTCAGAATAAATACCCTTTCAAACATGAAGTTGGACCACGCAGCACAGGGTAAAATATAATTCCAGTTGTGAGAGCTATTTGAATATCTAGAGATTCCACCCCAAAAGTATTTTCAGTGTTTTCAAAGACTGTTATTTTTCCCCAATTTGAGATGGCAGAAATTAAAATACTAAATGCATGTCTGGAATGGAAACGTCTGGAAAATATACGATTCAGAGTGTGAAAAGCTGGCCCTGAAATGTCTCATCTGGATTTACTGAAGTAAAAAGAAACACTTTTTTGTGCCTGGGTTTGGCAGAATGTGCCCCAACTGTCCAAATCTTGTCCTACATGTCCACATCAGTAAAAGCCATAATTCAAGTCCCTTAGGCCACCTTCCCATTTCTGAATTGTGTCTAACAGCGAGACTACATCACTTCTACTGACTAAAAATTCTTGTCAAGCTTTAATAACGGTCTTGACTTGTCTCTAAATTGGAGAGGCATGGACTTGATGGATGGACCACTCAGTGGATAAGGAATTGGCTGGATGGTCACACTCAAAGACTTGCAGTCAACGGCTCGATGTCCAAGTGGAGATCAGTGATGAGTTGCGATCCTCAGGGGTCAGTATTGGGACCGGCACTGTTTAACATCTTTGTCAGCGACATGGAGAGTGGGATTGAGTGTGCCCTCAGCAGGTTTGCCAACGACACCAAGATGTGGGGTGTGGTCGACATGCTGGAGGGAAGGGATGCCATCCAGAGGGACCCTGACAGGCTTCAGAGATGGCCCAGTGCGAACCGCATGAAGGTCAACAAGACCAAGTGCAAGGTCCTGTACGTGGGTTGGGGCAATCCCAAACACAAATACAGGTTGGGCAGAGAATGGTTTGAGAGCAGCCCTGAGGAGAAGGACTTGCAGGTTATGGTTGATGAGAAGCTCAGCATGAGCTGTCAATGTGCGCTTGCAGCCCAGAAGGCCAACCATATCCTGGGCTGCATCAAAAGAAGCAGCCCAGCAGGCCAGCAGATACAGGGAGGTAATTCTGCCACTCCACTCTGCTCTCATGAGACCCCACCTGGACTACTGCATTCAGCTCTGGGGCCCGCAACAGAAGAAGGTCATGGACCTGTTGGAGCGAGTCCAGAGGAGGGCCACGAAGATAATCAGAGGGCTGGAGCATCTCTCCTATGAAGACGGGCTGAGAGAGTTGAGGCTGTTCAGCCTGGAGAAGAGAAGGCTCTGGGGAGACCTTATAGCAGCCTTCCACTACCTGAAGGGGGCCTACAGGAAAGCGGGAGAGGGGCTTTTTACAAGGGCAAGTAGTGACAGGATGAAGGGGAACGGTTTTAAACTGAAAGAGGGTGGATTTAGGTCAGATATTAGGAAGAAATTCTTTACTGTGAGGGTAGTGAGACACTGGAAGAGGCTGCCCAGAGAAGTTGTGGATGCTCCCTCCCTGGCAGTGTTCAAGGCCAGATTGGACGAGGCTTTGAGCAACCCAGTCTAGTGGAAGGTGTCCCTGCCCATGGCAGAGGGGTTGGAGCTAGATGATCTTTAAGATCCCTTCCAACCCAAACCATTCTATGATTCTATGATAATAATACAGTAATATTTAAAAGGTACAAATATTGCCAGGAAAGAATGTCAAACTGTAAATTGTTTTACCACAGGCAGGACCAGCAATAACAAGCACGTCCTGCTGGGCAGTGAGCCTTCCGCTCTTGACTTCTTACTTAGAGAAAATAGTAAATATATCTGAGCTGGCCCAAATCATTAAGGAAAATGATTCACACAGCAGATCTGGGGGGAAACAATGTTGAAGAGTCTGAGACTGGTATGGGGTGGTGGGGATGTTCACCCCTGGCTGAGTTTTAGCTACCGTGGGACGTGTCGCTGTCCCCTCACTGCTTTCCTCTCCTTATTGGAAAATGTACTGAACACCTGTAGAAGTATTTGTATGATGTATCAAATTTCTTCAGGGGAAAAACTCGGATGTCTGCCTAAAGAAGGTGGTTTCTAACAGCTAGGATGTTCTCATTTTCATCATTCAGAAGTATTCAGGTATCTGAATACTGGCGGAAGTCATTGCTAGGCCACTCTCCATCATCTTTGCTAAGTCGTGGGCAACGGGAGAGGTGCCTGAGGACTGGAGGAAAGTGAATGTCACTCCAGTCTTCAAAAAGGGCAAGAAGGAGGACCCGGGGAACTATAGACTGGTCAGCCTCACCTCCGTCCCTGGAAAGGTGATGGAACAACTTGTTCTTGGTGCTGTCTCTAGGCACATCAAGGATAGGGGGATCATTAGGGGCACTCAGCATGGCTTCACCAACGGGAAGTCATGCTTAACCAACTTGATAGCCTTTTATGAGGACGTAACCCGGTGGATAGATGATGGTAAAGCTGTGGATGTGGTCTATCTCGATTTCAGTAAAGCGTTTGACACGGTCTCCCACAGCATCCTCGCAGCTAAACTGAGGAAGTGTGGTCTGGATGATCGGGTAGTGAGGTGGATTGTGAACTGGCTGAAGGAAAGAAGCCAGAGAGTAGTGGTCAGCGGGACAGAGTCCAGTTGGAGGTCTGTGTCTAGCGGAGTCCCGCAAGGGTCGGTTCTGGGACCAGTTCTATTCAATATATTCATTAATGACTTGGATGAGGGAATAGAGTGCACTGTCAGCAAGTTCGCTGATGACACAAAACTGGGAGGAGTGGCTGACACACCGGAAGGCTGCGCAGCCATTCAGAGAGACCTGGACAGGCTGGAGAGTTGGGCGGGGAGAAATTTAATGAAATATAACAAGGGCAAGTGTAGAGTCCTGCATCTGGGCAAGAACAACCCCATGTACCAGTACAAGTTGGGGGCTGACCTGTTGGAGAGCAGCGTAGGGGAAAGGGACCTGGGGGTCCTAGTGGACAACAGGATGACCATGAGCCAGCAGTGTGCCCTTGTGGCCAAGAAGGCCAATGGCATCCTGGGGTGTATTAGAAGGGGTGTGGTCAGCAGGTCGAGAGAGCTTCTCCTCCCCCTCTACTCTGCCCTGGTGAGGCCGCATCTGGAATATTGTGTCCAGTTCTGGGCCCCTCAGTTCAAGAAGGACAGGGAACTGCTAGAGAGAGTCCAGCGCAGAGCCACGAAGATGATTAAGGGAGTGGAACATCTCCCTTATGAGAAGAGGCTGAGGGAGCTGGGTCTCTTTAGCTTAGAGAAGAGGAGACTGAGGGGTGACCTCATTAATGTTTATAAATATGTAAAGGGTAAGTGTCATGAGGATGGAGCCAGGCTCTTCTCAGTGACATCCCTTGACAGGACAAGGGGCAATGGGTGCAAGCTGGAACACAGGAGGTTCCACATAAATATGAGGAAAAACTTCTTTACGGTGAGGGTGACCGAACACTGGAACAGGCTGCCCAGAGAGGTTGTGGAGTCTCCTTCTCTGGAGACATTCATACCTGCCTGGACGCGTTCCTGTGTGATATGGTCTAGGCAATCCTGCTCCGGCAGGGGGATTGGACTAGATGATCTTTCGAGGTCCCTTCCAATCCCTAACATTCTGTGATTCTGTGATTCTGTGATCTACACAATTCAATGGTTAATAAATAAAAAACCTATGTAGATATTAATCTGAAGACAATTTGTTTCTTGAGTTTTCATCATATTGCTGAAATCTATGTAACCATTGTCCCGGTTTGGCCTAAACCAGGCCGATTTTCCTTTCAGTGATTTTTACTTTCAGCTAAGTCTCCTCTAAGTAACTGCACTTTCTGAAACTAACTGCATGTTTTGCAGACAGTGTCTGCTTCCAGGACTGATAACGCTCGAAGTTTGTAGTTATCGCTGAGGCACCGGTAGGGATGTTGTGCAGTAAGGCTCTTGCTGTACTTAGTCTTAGAGAAACCAAGGTCACTGCTGAATTCCTTACTGCTTACAAGTGAAGAGCCGAAAGGGGGTCGCAGCTGCAGCGGGGAGCAGACAGGGCAGGTGACCCAAAATTGACCAACGAGGGTATTCCATCCCATACACGTCATTCTCAGTATAAAGCGGGGGGATCATGAGGGTCTCGCCCTCTTTCTGCTATGGCCGGTGTCCAAGGAGGACTCCGTCTGTTTTCCTGCTGCCCCCGATCCCGATCCGTGCATCCCTGAATCCAGCTCTTGACCGTCGCTAGGCCCAGCCTGGGCGTTCCCGGAGCCTGCCCTGCAGTGCCGGTGGTGACGTGGCTGACTTCAGGGGAGCTCAGTCTTGGTTTTGTATATATATTTGTATATATTTGATTATTTCTATTATTATTATTATACTCTTTTCCATTATTATAGTTTATTAAAACTGTTTTAACTTTCCAACCCGGAAGTCTCTCTCCCTTTTCCCTTTCCCTTTCCCTTTGGGGGGAGGGGGCAGGGGGATAACAGAGGGCATCTGCCACAGGTTTAATAGCCGGCCCAGCTTTAAACCGTGACAACCATGAATGTAAAAAATGACAGATGTTGTCATATGAACCATAGCTTCATGTAACCATATAGTTTCATATAACCATATAGTTTCATATAACCTTAGCTAATGAAGAGCCTGGTCTGATTTTGAGGTAAATTATTTCAAAATATTTTTATTTTGTTTTTCTTCACAGAGAAAGATACCGTCTAATACTGTGTCATAGGAAGTTGTAATCTACAATATTTTTGTGATAAATTTAAAAGGATACTTCTGTCCCCACCCAACCTTTGTTACATCCCCAGTGGGAAAAGTTCAGGGTAAGACAGGCAATAAATCTTCCTTCATAGTTGCCACCAGCTGGAGGGCACATTAGGTTTTTTACAAATCAGAGGATATGTACTGTTGCCAGGTCCATATCACTGTGTTTGTTTTCCATGTTTAAACTTGCAAGAATTTACTAGCTCAAACTTAGCCTGAGTGTGGAACCTAGGAGTTTGGAGTCTGAGGAGACTAATTGCCATCCGACTCATTTCCTTTGCGTGAAAGGATGGTATGTTTGTATTTTAATACTTAATTGATTACCTGGTCTGTTCCTTTGATCCTATAGCTAAAGAGTTACCATCAAACAGCAGGCTGGAAGTAGCTGTAGTTGCAAAAATCTCAGCATGTTTCTGACAGATGCAAATGGTGCCTGTGTAAGAGAGGAAGTGTGGTTCCCTCTGAGCCCATTATTACAGCCAGGGCACAGGAACCATCCTCTTAGTTCAGTGTATACCACCATAACCGGGCCATACAAGCAGAAATAAAGTCAGTGAAGTCTGAGCTGTGTGTTTGGGTTTCTTTCACTGAAAAAGAAACAGTAGGTACTGATCTCCTGAGGATCTTGGGTTCTAAACTGTAATTTGATTACTCTTAGGCTCAGCACAAAACCTTGCTTAACTAAATGGCTTCCAAAAAAAAGGCACCTCATCTGATGGGAAAAAAACAAGAGATGTCAGATTTGCCGCTATCTGTATTACACTGTTTGATTAGTCATTTAAGCAAATTAGTCAGTCAGCTTCACTGAAAATTCACTTTAATGGGTGCTATTGAAATCCATTTATTCCTTGTATTTCTTCTACACTAGACTGAAGAACTCTTTAAAATTTTAAGTATTCTAAATTCTTTTGCATTTTCTTACTGTAGAATTAGACACTGAATACTTAAAATTGCTCTTTGATTTCCCTTTGCTAAACTTTAGGAGTACAATCTATTAAGCTTTCTCTGGAAGAACTCTTTACCACCAGTCAGATCACTTTATCTGTAATTTCTGCACCTTTCTCAGTTGCCTAAATAGTTAAAACTGGCAGTAAGGAAACACATAATAAGGAAATTGCATTTACACAAAATTTTAAAAGGCTTTTGAAAAGAAATATATTTAAAACAGTAAAAGCATGCTTGTTTTACACATGTTGTGACATGAATGGTCTAATACAAGACAAGTAAAACTCAAGCTTCATGAAGTTCTTTTATGGGTGCATTTCTACATTTTTAGGAAATATAATTAGTCTTGTTTCTTATTATATGTGCTCAGCTATAAATGACAAGAATGAAGTATTGTGTCCCATTTCCTTATCTCCATCAAAACTAGCTGTTCAAATACTTTGGAAAAATGGTTTGCCAATGCCTTGGTTTTAACAATATAGAATCCAATGAAAATGGTTTAAAAGTCTGTACTAATCCATCCATGATACGAAAGTGATAGAGGCTTTTGTAACATTTCTAAAGAGAAGAAATTGGCATCCTGTTCCATTCATATGAAGACTGTAGTGTCTGCTTTGTGTCAGGTGTAAAAATAAAATGTATCATTTGTCAGAGGAATGCTCTAACGAAATATACTGGATAGCATAGCTTTGTAGAGTTGGAGACCAACAGCCAGAAAGAGAGGCTGACAGCATTGTACTCTCTCTTTCTCCTCTCAGTTTCAGCTGAAAGAAGCCAAGCTTGCAAAACGGGATACCTGGGGTGGGCGTAAAGCCCCTCTGCTGCTGAACAAACACCCTTTCAGAAAGAAACGGGCAGTTCAGCTGTCTTTCCACTGGTCTGCATCTCCTGTGACAAGCTGAAGAATGAGCTAGCCGCATCCTGAGCTGCAGTGCACCTAAACAAAGCAGCCTGCACCCTGGCAGTGACCTGGAGGGGCAACCCAGTGGTGAATTAAGGTCTGGGGTGGGGGGGGGGGGGGAATGAAGCAATCCTGATAATCTGTGACTAAGGAGGCTCTGCCTCTCTGACCTTACCAGAGCCTTTGAAGTTGCAGAGAATATTTGCCAATGCTTAGTGGCAGATTCACTTTATAAACCATGGGAGTTAATTCTGTTGTAAATAATTCTCCATCACATTGGAAAGATGTTGTGAGCATTCAGTACCATATGTGAAAGGCATATCCATCCTCTGCTCTACTCGATCCTTAAAATGCAATGCTGCACTTCACACCTTGCTGCGCGCTGACATGGTTACAATCAGATGCCCTTTCTGCTTGAGAAGCAGTATGGTAGTTTGAGAGCTAACTAGCCTGTGCCACTGAAAATCTAATTAGGCTTATGCTTTATCTTGCCAGATCTGACAGCAAGTTGAAGCCTTTGGCAGAGTGTTTCATTTCTGTAACTATCTGCGTGCTGCTGTGTGTTTCCTGCTGAGCACACGGAGTACCTGCTTGTCTGATGACTACAACGAGAGTAGCCAGCCAAGGTGACTTCTGTGATCACTACTGGTCAACTAAACAGCCTCATATATGGAAAACTCACTTTCTGCTTGTTTGTGCGTGTAAGTATACTAGGAGTTTTCTTGCAGCCAGGAAGTAAAATTCATAGGGTGAGAAGATAATTTCTCTAGTGTACCAGCTGATACAGCAGAAAAAAATGGAAATGCTTTTGGGTGCAGAAACACACTTAAAAATGCAACTGGATTGAATTAGATGGGATTTATCAGCATTATTTAGGGGCAGACCTAGAGACAGGCTAATGTGAAGGGTACTTTTCTGAGAAGAGTTCTAGGTGCTTATTCTAGCACACACTACAATAATGTAAATGGAAAAGTAAACTCTGTTTACAGCAGAAAAACTGCAGGCTGCCATTTGATATCTCTGGGTTTCCTTAGGCACTACTCTTGGGTGGGGCAGGGGGATGAATTTTCTCAAAATGAGCTGTTTGAAATAAAGAGCCAGATAGCCCCAGGGAATGTATGATTTAGTAAATGTTGTCTGTTCTCTCATCAGCAATCTTTGCAGGGTTTAGTTGTTTGTTTGCTCTGAATCTTACAGGAAGAAGCAAGTGCAACCTGAGAATGGGGTAGAGGCAGGCAGCCTGCAGAACATCCAGCAGCTCAAGTGATTACAGCTTGCTCTGCAGGTGTGTGGCAATGAGAGCCTATTTACACATTTAACAGATTTAGCCTGTTTATAAGTTGTCAGGCAACAGCAAGAAGGGGTACCTATTACTGGTTGGCAGCTGAGACCATTCTGTGCATCCCTATTTCAGCACTAGATTGAAAAACAGCAGTAGATGCTGCCCTAATCCAAATGTGGGAAGAGAGACTAGTTGATTGCACCATGAGGCTTGTTATGCTTCTTGAGCCTTCCTCTTCCTTCTCAGTAGATCTTGTCTTGCAAACTGAAGAAGGATGCATCTGATGGGCCATCAAAAATAGGTGATTTAGTGCTGCTAAGACTGGCTGACAAAGTTATAGACAGCTTCAGTGTGTCAACACAGCTTTGATTCTCTGTAGAAGAAAGAAGGAGATGATGTTCCATAAATTTGAGGAGAATCAGCAGGCAGTAAGTAAACTGATAGGGAATTTTAGGAAATATCAGAAACCTCTGCTTTTTCTCAGAAAACTATTTTCTGGTTATCTTGAGGAACTCTATATGTAGCATAGATCCCTTCTCCAGATCTTCACAGCTAGTTGCTGTTGTTGCTACCACCCAGAAAAGATGTGAAGGTTGTGATGGCTGCTCGAAGCAGCAAAAGGGTCTTGCATAAAGTAGGGATGTACATGCTGGGAGTGGGAGTTGGCATCTGCTTTGCTTGTCCTGCTGTCTTGCTATGCACATCAAATTACCTACCACTGCTACCTGTGCTTGAGTCGGCTCTCCCTGAGCTGCTGTCCTGACCAAACAGATTGTAAACCACAAGCCCCAAGAGAAACCTGAGGAGAGAGGCTTTGGTGGAAGCATTTGGGGAGAGGGTAGCTGCAGCTAGCCAGGGATCCCCCTGTTCCTGCTGCCTGTCTGAGACAAGCAGGTGGTCCTAGGGTGACATCGTGACCATGGCTGCAGCAGCTCCCACCAACTTACTTCTTCCCCCAGGTAGAAACCTGCCTGGGTTACTGCCATCAGTTGTATGGTAACCCAGGCTCACAAGAAGCATACAGTTCAAGAAGTATCAGGACACCACCTACACACTACCACCCCCCATCCCTACTCCCTAGCAAACCACCTCTCCCCACACAGAATTGCTAGGAAGAAAGATGAGGAGTTTTGAGTGACAGAGACACATGAATTGGTGTCTGTAGCTGGTGATATCAAGCCTTTGATAGCAGTTTTGAAGACTGGACTCTTTTTTTCTATGCATGGGTTGTCTGCTCTTCTCTCCTGTTATCCTTGCCTTCCTGTTCTGTTTTTCCTTTGGTGTTTCTCCTCTTTCTTTTGTCCAAATTGGCTTCTGCACCCAGAATAAAAATCACTAGCGGGTTTAATCTGGGGAATTATGTATACTTTGCCTGTCTGTTCAGGTAAGGCATATACAGTTAAAGAATGCTTAGAGCTACCGGAAGGTGCTTAAGACAGAGGATTATTTCCAGGTGCCTTTGCTGAGCTGCCCTTAAGTGAGGGGAAACAAAACCATCTCATTTTACACCTGTAAAAATTCACATGCTATCCTTAGGCTAGGAACATTCCTGGGGTTACTAGTGTATGAAATGTGTATGCTCTGGAAAGCGAACTGCAGGTGTTGGGAGAAGCAGCAGCAGATGTAGCCATCTACATTGGGAAGCAGTCTATTCAGGTAGGGTCTGATGTGCTCTTCCAGCACAAGCTCACAGTGATGCTACCTCAGAGAAAAATAGCCCCTCTCTGTGCTTTTTCCCTTCTGCAAGTAAGGATGTAGTTTTTTGTTGTTTGTTTGTTTTTTTTAATAATAAAATGTGTTCCCTTCTGTTTAAGCAGGACACTGATCTCAGACTCTTCCTTCTATTCCTGAGGTGGGTAAGGGCTGAGGAAACAGGCTACTATTTCTAAGCCCGCATAGCACGTCCTTTTCTGTTATAGTTGGTAAAATATGAAATGCTTCAGAAAATCAGACAGCTAATAATAAATCTTAAAAATCTCCTACCTCAATAGATCCAGTATAAAATTTCACTCTGTTTTGGACTGACTACCTTGTTACTGTGCTACAGCCTATGTGTTACAAAGGCATTCTGTTTGAATAAAAAGACTTCAAGTAATGGTAAAGCTCTTCCCATAATCTGTTCTCATGTTTATCCACCCTAATTGTTGGAAATACTTGTCTCTTATAGTAGCAAATGTTCTTGCTTCCACATTATGGTGATTGTTTTGTGTGCTGTATGGGCGCCCTCTAAAGTGCAGTCTGTCTCCTCCTTCTGTACTTAAGTCATTAATTAATTTTGTACCTCATTCTTGAAGTCTAGTGATGAAATATGACCTCCCATTTCAATTTCATACACTACTATTGAAAGGTTTCTTTGAGTTATTGGAACTGTGTTTGGTCAGAAACACTACATAATAAATTTCAGGGAGCTGGGAAGACAAGTAGAAGATGGGAAAGTTTTCTCAGAACAAAGAAATGTGCTTCATATTAGGTCTGTAACTGTTTTTGTTACCATAGTGATGTAATACCTCAGCCAAACTCTAGATCTACAAACTTTATTTCAGATATCCTACCTTTGTGGTTTCTCATGGACATTGAAAGACCCATCCACAATATTTCCTTATCAAATCCCGGAGTGTGGGAGTTGGGGAGAAGGGAAATTCCACTTGTGTAGTATCTTTTGGTGTTTCTTCTTTGTAGGTGTCTCTATTAGTAGCTTAAAACATTTTCTCACAGGTCATAGCTATATGAATGCTTTGATTTCATTCTGCAAGTATAGCTGGCATAAATATGTAAAAACGTACTGAAATAAAGCAGAAGAGGATAAAACCATGAGAGGAAACTGCTTATATCACAGATACAAGTTCTGGGGAACTGGGATATGATTGCAGGCTATGTGAAATGCAGTTAGATCAATCAGAAGGTGCTAAAGAAATTCAATGGAAAGTTAAAGAGCTGTCAAGGTCCACAACTTCAAACAAAATAGGATGTCAGACACATCAGTGCAAACCTGGTTATTCACCAAAGCTAACATCAAAAGACAATGATCAGCTAAAATGTTAGGGAGAGTCTGGGAGGACTTCTTGAAAAGGGGAGAGAATGTCAAGTAAGGCTGGCTGTTATCCCAGCTCAGATGGATAACGCAGACCTATCTCACCATAAAGGCAAAGACAAGTGACGTGGTTCAGCTCACTTGTTCTTCAGCACAGGTCAGGCTGAGCTCCAGAAGAGTGTACTGGTTGGATTGACTTGCTCTTAGAGAATTGTCTTGTGATGAAGTTATGCATCAGTAAAAAGAGGTGATTATAAATGAAGCCATTTAGGACCCTACAGTTCTGTCAACGGAAGAACTGCAGGATAACATAGTTCTGCCATGATTCAAAGCCTTTGGCTGAACTTCAGAGCACCTTATATTAGCCTGACCTTTGTTTTCTGATTTGTTTTAGATGAGAATGCATAGGTGTTAGTGAGTTAGCTTATTGCAATTAAAGTATCTGTAAGCCCGTAAATGCTAGTCTGTGTGTTGAACTGCTGTTCCTCAGTAACAAACTATTACTGAGTTGTCATCTGTACAGTCATTTGTTTTCTTCCATTACGCTGAAAACTGGTCCTTTGCCTTGATGGACAAACCTCAGTTTTCTGATCTTACAGTTCATCATTTCAGCTGTCCCCATATAAACAGATGACTCAACTCTAGAGAACTAGTTGATTATCCTTCATCTTCCCTTATTCCCAGCAACCAGACATCAAAATGTATACTTCGAAAAGTCATAATGGAAATTGCTGTCTTTCTGCCTTCAGTGATGAACTTTGAGTTGCCAGACATTTCATTTTGCTTTTCCTTTCACCAAGCTAGGCTTGCTGTTGGAGCCAACCAAATAATCTTTCTTTCACCACTTTAAAATATTTACTTTTAGGTTTATATATTGCATTTGTACTAATTTAGCTATTGTCTTTGTATTATGACTGTGCTGGTCCTGAATCCACTGAACTGAATCTCTTGTATTGACTCATTTTCTTTACAGCATGGTTTGCTAAGGTTTTCTGTCATCATTGAGGCATGTGGGATGCAAGGGGCTGGACACTCAAACAGGTGAAGTTCATGTCCCACAGAGCTTGTGATCTAAGTTACCGCATTCGACACGGGATACAAATAAATGAGTGTAAAATGCTGTGTGCTTGAAGTATGGGCCTGCTGAAAAGTGTGCAAAAGAGAGTAATCTCCTCTGTTCTTCTCAGATCAAGTTAGGCGGCTGGTAGGCAAGCTCTTTTCCTGTTTCCTTTGAGAAAAGTGTGAAGACAATGGCTGTTGAAGTCCTTCAGTGTCTACTGTAGCCTATTCGTGTACTTCATCTTTCTTACTCTCAGTCAGTCAGGGCTCTTTGTTGTTCCTTTATATCTACACCAGTACAGAAGAGAATATGAAACTACCACTTAAAATGTTTTTGTTCTGTTTTTCATCTAGCATTCATCTACTGTTTCTTAAAAAAAACAAAACAAACAAAAAACAACCCACAAATGCTAACATGCCTTCATGGCAAAAATCTCTGTCAAGGGAGCAACTCAACATAGCACACTTGTGTGATAATGTATCTAGCCAGAATGTTCTCAGCTCTCCCATTGCTGCACTATGGGGTACTAAGAAAAGAACTTTGAGCACTATAGTGCACAGTCTTTACCTTTCTCTTTTGAACTCATGTATGTGCTGCAAATCTTCAATATCAAAATAGGATAAGATAAAATTTGTAAAACATCTTGTAAAGGCAGCATAAGCTTTCATTACTCAGGGGATGTGAACACCTTTTTTTTTTTTTTAAAAAAATATACTTATATATGAGACAGAATCTTTTGTTCTCAAACAAAAAAAACATAAATCCATTAGTAGCGTGAGGGTTGGATTTTCAGTCTTGTCAGTCTAATATTCAGATAGCAGCTGTTCCTACCTGACTGTTTTAAAGCCAACCCAAGAACAGTTAGGAGGAGGGGGAAGGAAGGGTATATTTTCAAATGAGTTTTTGACTCGCTACTTAGTTTTTAGTCTTTAAGATATACTAGCTATATTTCTCAAATGCTTCTTCACAACCATGTTGTTTGGGCAGAGAGAGAAAGAAGAAAGGGGAACCTATTCCTCCCCCTTCTCCTCCCCCTCCAGAAAAAAAAGCTTCCAAGAGATAGGGCTTCTAAAAATTGCACAGGTGCTTGGACTTAAGGAGTATTTATTTCTTCTGCTTTTTTAAGCTGTCTTCCACCTACAACAGGTAGACACAGAGGAAAGCCTTTTGCTAGCAGAAGCTGATTGGCTACCTTTGTACCTCTTCACTGGGATACCGATACAGAAGAAATATATCGGAAACCTGAACAAGACAACATGAAAGTGGTAACTTGCTTATTAAAAGGCTCAAGCTAAAATTAGACTCTTGAAAATTTTAGGGCAAAATAAGTACTGGAGAATATTTTTGAAGTGTTTCTTCCCTTTCAGTTATCCATCTATGAACCTGACTACTTTTCCCTGCTTTGAGAGTGGTATTAATAATATTGACAACAGGCGTGACAGTGATACATGGGAAAGGTTTATGTCGTAGGGGCAAAAGGGTTCTGGGACAGGAATTAGCAGGGCTCATTCGGAGAGCTTTAAACTAGATTCGAAGGGGGATGGGGTGGTAGCTGGGCTTGCACCACTGGGGCAACGCTCTAGTGTTGAGGTAGACCAGGAGGCCCCCCATCCCCCTGGGGTGAAATCAGGGGGTGAATCTGGGATGAAATCGGTGTGCCCAGCTCGCTCCCTGAAATGCCTGTACACCAATGCACGCAGCATGGGGAATAAGCAGGAGGAGTTAGAAATCCGTGTTCGGTCGGGGGGCTATGATCTAGTGGCAATTACAGAGACTTGGTGGGACACCTCGCATGACTGGAGTGTGGTCATGGATGGCTATGTCCTGTTCAGGAAAGACAGGCCGCTAAGGAGAGGTGGTGGAGTTGCTCTTTATGTGAGTGAGCAGCTAGAATGTATTGAGTTCTGTCCAGAGGCGGATCAGGAGCAAGTTGAGAGTTTGTGGGTGCCAATTAAGGGGCAGGCTGGCAGGGGTGATACTGTTGTGGGTGTCTATTACAGGCCACCGGATCAGGATGAGGACGGTGATGAGGCCTTCTACAGGCAGCTGAGAGCAGTCTCGCAATTACAGGGCCTGGTTGTTGTGGGGGATTTCAACTACCCTGATATTTGCTGGGAGGCCTACTCAGCCAGCCATCCCCAGTCCATGAGGTTCCTCCAGTGCGTTGATGATAACTTTCTGATGCAAATGGTGGATGAGCCAACTAGGAGAGGAGCGCTGCTGGATCTGATCCTCACTAACAAGGAGGGTCTGGTTGAAGAGGTGAAGGTTGAGGGCAGCCTTGGTTGTAGCGACCATGAGATGGTAGAGTTCAGGATCTCATGTGGCAGGAACAGAATAGCTAGCAGAATCGCAACCCTGAACTTCAGGAGGGCCAACTTTGGCCTTTTCAAGCAATTGCTAGGGGAAATCCCATGGGACAGGGTACTAGAAGGTAAGGGGGCCCAAGATAGTTGGTTAGCATTCAAGGACTGCTTCTTTCGAGCTCAAGATCAGAGCATCCCAACAGGTAGGAAGTCAAGGAAGGGTACCAGGAGACCTGCATGGTTGAACAGGGAACTGCTGGGCAAACTCAAGTGGAAGAAGAGGGTGTACAGATCGTGGAAGGAGGGGCTGGCCACTTGGGAGGAATATAAGTCTGTTGTCAGAGGATGTAGGGAGGCAACTAGGAAAGCTAAGGCCTCCTTGGAATTAAACCTTGCAAGAGAGGTCAAGGACAACAGAAAGGGCTTCTTCAAATACATTGCAGGGAAAGCCAACACTAGAGGCAATGTAGGCCCACTGATGAATGAGGTGGGGGTCCTGGAGACAGAGGATAAAAAGAAGGCGGAGTTACTGAATGCCTTCTTTGCCTCTGTCTATACTGTTGGAGGTTGTCCTGAGGAGCCCCGGACCCCTGAGGCCTCAGAAGAAGTCAGGATAGAGGAGGAATCTGTCTTGGTTGATGAGGGCTGGGTCAGGGACCAATTAAGCAACCTGGACGTCCATAAATCCATGGGCCCTGATGGGATGCACCCGCGGGTGCTGAGGGAGCTGGCGGAAGTCATTGCTAGGCCACTCTCCATCATCTTTGCTAAGTCGTGGGCAACGGGAGAGGTACCTGAGGACTGGAGGAAAGCGAATGTCACTCCAGTCTTCAAAAAGGGCAGGAAGGAGGACCCGGGTAACTATAGACCGGTCAGCCTCACCTCCATCCCCGGAAAGGTGATGGAGCAACTTGTTCTTGGTGCTGTCTCTAGGCACATCAAGGATAGGGGGATCATTAGGGGCACTCAGCATGGCTTCACCAACGAGAAGTCTTGCTCAACCAACTTGATAGCCTTTTATGAGGACGTAACCCGGTGGATAGATGATGGTAAAGCTGTGGATGTGGTCTATCTCGATTTCAGTAAAGTGTTTGACACGGTCTCCCACAGCATCCTCGCAGCTAAACTGGGGAAGTGTGGTCTGGATGATCGGGTAGTGAGGTGGATTGTGAACTGGCTGAAGGAAAGAAGCCAGAGAGTAGTGGTCAGCGGGACAGAGTCCAGTTGGAGGTCTGTGTCTAGCGGAGTTCCGCAAGGGTCGGTTCTGGGACCAGTTCTATTCAATATATTCATTAATGACTTGGATGAGGGATTAGAGTGCGCTGTCAGCAAGTTTGCTGATGACACAAAACTGGGAGGAGTGGCTGACACACCGGAAGGCTGCGCAGCCATTCAGAGAGACCTGGACAGGCTGGAGAGTTGGGCGGGGAGAAATTTAATGAAATATAACAAGGGCAAGTGTAGAGTCCTGCATCTGGGCAAGAACAACCCCATGTACCAGTACAAGTTGGGGGCAGAGCTGTTGGAGAGCAGCGTAGGGGAAAGGGACCTGGGGGTCCTAGTGGACAACAGGATGACCATGAGCCAGCAGTGTGCCCTTGTGGCCAAGAAGGCCAATGGCATCCTGGGGTGTATTAGAAGGGGTGTGGTCAGCAGGTCGAGAGAGCTTCTCCTCCCCCTCTACTCTGCCCTGGTGAGGCCGCATCTGGAGTATTGTGTCCAGTTCTGGGCCCCTCAGTTCAAGAAGGACAGGGAACTGCTAGAGAGAGTCCAGCGCAGAGCCACGAAGATGATTAAGGGAGTGGAACATCTCCCTTATGAGAAGAGGCTGAGGGAGCTGGGTCTCTTTAGCTTAGAGAAGAGGAGACTGAGGGGTGACCTCATTAATGTTTATAAATATGTAAAGGGTAAGTGTCATGAGGATGGAGCCAGGCTCTTCTCAGTGACATCCCTTGACAGGACAAGGGGCAATGGGTGCAAGCTGGAGCACAGGAGGTTCCACTTAAATTTGAGGAAAAACTTCTTTACGGTGAGGGTGACCGAACACTGGAACAGGCTGCCCAGAGAGGTTGTGGAGTCTCCTTCTCTGGAGACATTCAAAACCCGCCTGGACGCGTTCCTGTGTGATATGGTCTAGGCAATCCTGCTCCGGCAGGGGGATTGGACTAGATGATCTTTCGAGGTCCCTTCCAATCCCTGACATTCTGTGATTCTGTGATTCTGTGATTCTGTGACTCCTGCAAGAGAAATGGAAAATGCCAAACTTTGTTCTTTGTGCTTCATGGTTAAAAAAATGAGACCAACAAAAAGTCTCCATGCTAGACTGTTACAATAAGAGTTGATCTTATAATTTCCATGATGCTTAAAACTTACAGCTGGTATCAGGCAGTGAAACGAATGTTTTACTTGCGGGCTTATAAAATAGAAATTGGATTAGTATTAAGAGCATGGAGCTGCTGTTGGCTCATCTTCGCTTTTACAAGACAGACAGTGAGTTATGATTTTTTAATAGTATTTGTTTTCTAGCAAATGACAATGAATATCCTGAGTTTCAGCTACAAGATCCAGTAGAAATACATGGACGATGCCTGATTTCAGAGCTGTACGAAGACCACTGTGAGATGCTCAGTGCAACAGCACCCTCTACGTCCTGTGACTTTAAGCGCATCTAAATATATCCCTTGCTCTAAGGTGAACTGCGTCAGGCGACAGTATTATTGATATGCTTTCTGGGCATCTACTGGCCTTTTAGTCTGCCCTCAATGTCACACAAAGATTAAAAGCAAATTATAAACGTAATAGTAATTAAAGGCACTGAGAACAGAGTGAAAAGGAGCAAGCTTCAAAGCCTCTGCTCATTTTACTGGTCATGCTCTAAACCTAAGTGTGCTTCCAACTATCTTCATAGTCTATTCAAGAGTATTTTTAGGGAAAGCTCACAAGGTGGTGCTGTATCATTTTTCATGTCAGAGCTGAGATAACTAGTTCAGGACACTTTAAATTTCAGTAGACCAGATTCTGCCTCCAGGGCTGTTTTCTGCCTACCTGTGTTTTTCTGATGTTGTTATTAGGTCTTGTTTTGGTTTTGGGGCTTTGTTTTTGGTTTTTTTTTTCTTTTTCTTGGAGCAGAAGCCTCTGGGAATTGTTTGTTGGTACAGATCTGTGAGGAAAGGGGTCAACTCTGATAAGCTCTGAAGTGATGTATAAAACTAAAGCAGGTTGTGTTTGGGACACACGAAGAAAACTATATTGATTTCTCCTCTACAGGCATGCTCCCACATAGATACTTAGTTCTTGCTTTATCAAGTGTCACTTTGAAGAAGGGAAGCATTATATTGAATAACTACACAACAGAAAGTTTTAATCCAGCCAACCAAAAATGCTCTGCACATTTGGATGGCTTTAGGTTTGAAATTTTATAGGGAAAAAAATGTGGATGGATTTTCAGTTAAAGTGCTAGGAAACACTGGTGTAAGCCCCATACACTTAAGTGAGAAAGCAATGAATTTGGAAGCTCTGATGACCTGGGTCATAGGGAAAGCAAGAGCAAAAGATTTCATTCCCTGCAACACATTCATATTTTGAGAAATCTTTCCCTTTCCTCTCCCCTTAGTTAATTTTGAACTCTTTCACTCCGTGGGTTAATTGCAGCATGCTTTAACTTCTTTTATCATTTTCTTACCACTGTAACCATGCTGTCTAGCTCATCTGACTTGTGTGCTAACAAGCACATTGAAATAAGGTAGTTCTAGTATTAAGAGAGTGAGGCTCACATCTTGCCCAATAAAAAAGGGAAGAGGCCATACATGCTTTGAGACACATAGGACACTATAAATTTTATAATTAATAGTGTATTAATATATTTGTTTTACATCTTATGTCATATTTTACGCTTTCATTTTATAAGGTTATAGTTACAGCAGCCAAACAGCATGATAGTGGAACTCTGATTTGTAAACTCTTCAGAAAACGAAGAAAGTGAGCCCAGAGACTTTTCTGGGCTCATTGCTTTCTAAACATGAGAATAAGAAGGAGACAAAGATGTTAAGTGCTCTGTGCTTGCTAAAGCATCAATGACTGACAAGTGTCCTTCCAGCCTGGAGATGCTGTGTGGCACACTCCTTAAAAGGTGTGGACACAACTTGCACATTGATAACTCCGCTTTCCAACAGCGTAAGCAAAATGCTTTGGTTTAAATTGTATCTTCTTTTGCATTATCATCTGTGTACAAAATGTGGTTGAAAAATTAAAAGCGAACAAAACAATAAAGCACTTTATTAAAAAGTCAGTTTTAAAACACTTATATTTTTACTAAATTTTAAAATTAAAAACATGTTTATCTAAATATCAGAATACTATTCTTTTTATTTTACAATCTCATTTTTTTTCATTATTTAAACTAATTGCCGCCTTGCACAACTTGAGAAACTCACTATTCTGTGATGCATGTAGATTGCCTGATTCTTGTTTAGTTTCAGGTGTCTTTCAAAGCACATTTTAAGCAAAAGTGTTATGGCTATTGCTGTATTACAGAAATTTGTTTAACTGTGTGACTTAGTGGGACTGAGTGCAGAATATTTCTGTGTGCAGCACACACTCTTGCATTTTTACTTTAAGCATTAAAAATGTTTCATAATGTTACTTGGGTTTTACTTTTTTTAAAAAAAAACACGATCTGAAGTATAGCTATATCATCCAATGATTAGGAAAAAAGTGTTAAATTAAAACCGTGATGTTAGGGGCATAAGTGACATTTAAAAAGTTGTAGAAATTTTCCTAAATGTCTGACTACTATGAGCACTGCAGGAAAATGTGTTGGTTTTCCCTTTGCAGAAATGCTTTATTTATCAGTTGTTTCATGTTTCTCTGGCTGGTGTTGCTGCTAAGTTTGTATTATTATAAACCACACTTTTTTTTTTATTTAGCTTCTGTTAATGTGTAATTAGTGGCTTTGATTTGTTATTTCCAGCTGCTTGTAGATATCTGCTGTTTGAATTGGCTTAATTCCTTCACCAAGGAGAAAAATGCTGTACACTGACATCCAGTGTGCATATCGTTTTTAACCAGTACTGGTTTTCCAAATTACTGTGTTAGCAGCATCACTGTCCAATGGACTTTCTGAAGACGCGCTGCCTCTGTCACACCTAACTCAATTATAGGCCAATTATTGATTTCAATCATTTAAAACTCCAGAAATGTGTGAGTCAATAGTTCACAGCATCAATGAGAGAGCAGCTCTGTAGTATTTTCACTTCTCTGCATGATCCACAGCATCAGCTAGGGAGCTGAACTTCTGGGGAGTCAGCCTGTGCCACAGGAATACCCTGGGAATAAAGAAGATGTACCCCTGGGGAAGGAGGGTCCCCAGTGCCCTGTCTTCTGCTGCCAGTAGCAAGGAGTCAGGACAGCTGCTTTCCCTTTGGAGAAGCAGACACAGAATGAATAGGGGTCAGAAAAGTCCCTGGGATGTAAGACTTGTCTGCTGAAGCCAGGACTGCTCTTGATTGCAAGTCTACAAACAATAATTACTTGACTCAACAATTCTTTTGTAGGCCAGTCTTATTATTACTAACCCACTGGTGCTTTGAAATGTCTGACATGCGTTTAGCACCGGATGTGATCCTCCTGCATTTATAAAGGTTGGGATTTTCTTTTTCTTCCATACACACTGCTCTTCTATTCTTTGAATCTACACCCTGTTTTGTGTCTTGTCTTTTAGTGTTCACTTAGCCAACCTAATTTCTACTTTACTCTTGGATTATTTAGGTGTGGAGCTTTGTTTGAATTTCTCCCAGAAATTTCTCTTCCTCCCTTCCACCTCCCCTCCTCATACACACTCATTTGAAAACCTTTATTTTGTTTCTGGAACATTTCCCAGTGATTATAACAGAAGCTATTTAATTTCAGGGTGAGGCAAATGATTATTAGCCTGCTCAGGACTGATCTATCCCACAGAGGAGATAAATACTTGACCTCAGCAGAAAGATATTAAGAACTGTTCGGCATTCTCTGGAGGCTTTTTTTTTGGGTGGCTTTGGGGAGTTGACTGTGAATTGTATGCTATGGGCACCAATTATAGCTTCCTTCCTTTTGTTTTCCATATTTCAGCCTTTCACTGGATGCTTATTGTTGTTTGGTTTGGGTTGGTTTTGAAGTAGCTTGTCATAATGCAGAAATGAGAGCTCCCCTTTTGTGATTTATTGAAATAGCATTTCCAGTATCAGTTCAAAAATTACTCGTGTTTTTATCAAGGACATAATTGTGTGAAGAGGTTTGATTATCTCATCAAAGCTTGGGGGCCATATTTAAGTAATGAAAGGAACCTCTCTGTCATCTGGGTTTTTGTGATCTGCTCTTAATGACACAGTTTTCTATATCTCATATAGACTTGTTCGGTAGGCATGAATCATAACTGAACCTGTATATGTATGTCACTCAAATGGCCTTCTAAAGATTTTAACCTTTTCTGCATTGCAGATTGCAAATTTCGAGTCAGAGGCTGTTTTCTGCAAATAGGCTTTGAATATTTAATTATTCTTATCTAGCAGCGGTCCTAGCCTCAGATTAGATTAAAAAAACCCCAAAATCAGTAAGGTTTCTAAGGGGCTTTCAGTTAAGACAGAAAAAGTAGTATGGTATATTATATCTGACTGCATTATTTATTTCTGTGGGCTTTGCTTACACAAAACGGCAAGTGCAACAAGTGATGGCTTTGCAAGTGTCATGACACCTTCCAAATGAGGCAGTTTAACAGATGAAGCCAACTAACCAAGTGGAAAAGAGAGCCTTGTCCTGCAGCTAATTCCAGGTTTGAGGATAAGAACAGAATAGTGCAACATGGAGAGAAAGCACAAGGGTTTTGCCAAGGCTGGCTGTTTAAACTGCCTCCACGGTGCCCTGGTGATGGAGAAGCTATATGCATGTGAACCTCAGCCCACGCTGAAGACAGAACACTCTCGAGGAGATTTTACGTCTTTATGCAGAACAGGGCTGAGTTTCCTATTGTCCCTAATAATTTGTGCATCAGGCTAGCATCAATTGTGTCAGCATCACCACACAGGGAAACCTGCTGTAGACAATGTTGCTTATAACCATGCATTCTCTAGATGTTTCTGTGTACGTGCATGTATGGGACGTTCCTTTTATACACAAATCTTAAATAATCTTAGGCCACAGTTACATGGTCATTTGAAAGCAACACAAGTTGCTGCTGGAGCTGAGGAAGCAGCCTTGCCCATGTCCTGTCTCTGTCCCAGAAAGGAACTTGTTCATGGAGTTCTAACCTCCCTGTCAGCAATAGGAAGAGAGGGAGGAGTAGGCAGGATTTGGGCAGTAATTTAGATCAAGCATCTGGCATGGCCTTCTGCAAGGAGTGCTGGGACAGTGGTGTAATGAGAGAAGCAGACAGATGCTGTGGGTGTTGCAGAGTAGGTGAGGCCACACTTTCCAGCTGGAGAAGCTTGTGATGGGACATTGGGTTAGGAGGCAAAGCAGCCAGTTTGCAGCATGGGTACTGTTTTACTTTATCCAAGGGAGAATTGAAGATCTGGTGAGGCAGAAGCCTGAAAAACTGCAGGAATGAAGGAGTGCACTCCTTAGTGCCTAGTGAAAAGACAATGTAGATGCAATTACAATAACTTTCAAAGAACCAGAGAAGGTATCTAAGCAAGGATGACCCACCTGTGGTCTAGCAGGTCAATTTTAGGTCCCTATAGGACATTGGAGGTAGCTAAGGGGAAAAATTAACTTTTGTAAAATAACAGTGTTTTGGCTCCTCACCTTTGTCAATGTCTTCAAAAGCCCTCTTCAGTCCATTTGTTTTAGCAAATTAAGCAGAGGGTAAGGACAGAAAAAGGGCATATCTGCTGATTTTCAAGCTTTTGGTGGGCTGTATATTGCCAGGGAGTCAGTAATTACCATCTTACTGTCCTTGATCTGTGTAAAGAGGGAAGAGGGATAAGCATTTCAAGAGTTGTAAAAGCTTTGTCTTTCACTTACCCTTGCTGAGAACATGGAGTGCTCAAAGGAGCTGTTGAAAAGGCAAACGTAGCTTTTACAGCTTCCAAAATTGTTGTGACAGGTTTTATTGAGGTCCTTGTCTTCTCTTTTTCTGAGGAAATTGAAAGTGAGCAGCCACTTTAAAAACTTTTTTTCTGTATTTCTCCCAGCCTCCCTCCAACATGTTAAATAGTATGCTACTTTGTTCCTCACGGACATCTCATCTGATGAGTGTTTTGAGCTAAGTGCTTTCCTCTTAACTCTCCAGGCTCCTTCTGTACAAATGAATTCAGAGGAAAAAAAGCTTCTTGATGTTATTTTTGCATTTATCTTTCACACATGCAGGTATGCTTCTGATGCATTATTCCAGTTGTAAAGATAGCAGTGTCTCTTAAGCCATGAAGAAAGGGCCTTATGTTGGAGGTGAATGAAAGAGAAGCTTCATCCCGCTTCACCTCATGGTTTTGTGAGAACAGCATACGTTTCCTTTCATGCTTGTTTTCCTTGTTCTTTATCTGTGTTAGAGAGACCAGCCGTGCTACCTTGGCAGCATTCTTGTGCTCAGGGGAATTCGAGGCATCTGTTTGCTTGGCGTTTCACTTCGTTGTGTAAAGAAAGGGCTGTGTAGTACCCAACACACCAGTGTAGGACCAGGTGGACTCCTGACTCTGCTGTCACAGCTCTAGGCTAGCAAATATACTGAGAGAAGGGATGCAAATGCAGTGAAAATTAACTTTACAGAGGAAAATAGAGTAAATATTTTAGGAGGTTCTGGTCTGGTCTCTTGAAGTTTTGTCAAATTACAAAAGCAATAGCAAGATCTAAAATTATATTGCAAATTCAGAGAGAATTAGTTACACTCCTGATGATGAGACATGTAATTTCAACTCCTGATAATCTATACAATCATTTAGCCTATAAAATTATAATTGCTAAACTGGAAGTCAATCATTTTATAATCTAGGCATCAAAAATCTGACACTTAATACTTCTAGGTCTTTTTCCACAGTTACTTTGAATTCATGTTAGCCATGTTTAAAATTGGTATTATTAATGCAATCTTTCTTGCTGAAGAGTAGTTGGCTTTTCATATGCCTTTTTCAAGGAAAAAATAATTAAAAAATAGATGTGAAGTTTAGAAAGACTTGGCTTTATTGTAATATAAAATTTATATTAGAAGAAACAAGTGAGAGCAAAGTTAATGAAAGAAAAGGCCAATGGTTAAAGCTTAATAAATTTTAATAGTTTTAATTTTAGACAGTCGTTAAAGGCAAACACTTCATCTTCAGATTTGTATGCCTATTTCCTGATAAAATTAATGGAAATTAAGTAGAGCTAGATGATGGATGAAATTTAAAAAAGAAAAACCTATAAAACCTGCCTGTGTAAAATCCATGGGCTTGAAAATGCATGGGCAACTTCTGCCAGACAGTACACTTTTTCACTGCACATGCAACAGTGAGCATGTAGGGTTTTTTTTTTCCTACAGTCATATTTGTGAACCTTCTTAAAACAGTTCCCTTCCAAGCCAACTCTGGAAGGAAAATTGCTAAATCATACAAAAAATGCATCTGTAGGCACATTTGTATGTAGGTGGCAATTGATGCCAACAGGTAACATGAAGATGAAATAAATAATTGAATGCATATCTGAAGATGTTCACCTCATGTATTTTTGCATAATGGAGGACCTCTTTCTTCCTGCAGTAAAACCATCAGAAAAAGAGTGCTGCCAACTTGCCAACTGGTTAACGCAAAATACAAGGTTTCAGTTCCATTTCATTAGTTTGTTTCGAAAATAAGCCCAAACCTAGAATGCGGCATATCAACAAGACCTACCCCAGCAAATGTTGTTCTAAAGCAGCCTCTCCTTGTGCCTCTGTCACTAAAGCTACATCTAGATCCTAATACTCACTGTTTCAACTCATTATTTGATAAAATAAGGGAAATTTAATGGAGGTATGTAATTGCTGATAGGGAGGTAGCTAGGACTCTGGTGAAACTAGCCTTATGGCTTAATTCAGGAATTATCTGAAGTCTCTTAAGTATTGTTATAATGATGGCTGTTCCAAGGGACGCCTGTTCTTTAGTCCATGTAGTCTGTTTCATCTACAGTAAAGTGGTATGACTTTTCCTGTAGAAAGCTGCTTTTCATGGAAAACCTAGATTTTTATTTTTTTTTTTTGAACCTGAACTTGAAATGTTTCTGGTGAAAATCCAAATCCTTCAAAATATTGTTGTGCCTCTCTGAAACTGTACTTTGACTTTCTCATCTCCCTGAAGTCCTCTGTAGGACAGGTACTGCTCATAAATACACTTCTCATACTGCAGACAGTGAAAGATGAGGCAGGAGAGTGGTATCTTCTGAGCACTGGAATTTAGACAAACAACCTGCACATGGAGGGGAGTGGGAGCTTAAGCAAACTGCAAGATACTTCAGGAAAAAAAAAGAAATGTTTGGGGGTTTAGGGAAAAGTTTGATTTAAAGTAACGTATGTACTTTCTCTGAAACTTTCAGTGGAAAGAAAACCCACTTTAATAATCTGTAATCCTCAATTATATTGGAGAAGAGAGCAAGAAAATCAAAACTGCATGTGAGAGTCAGTTTGTTGCTATCTTCCATTCAAAAACGCAAGCATACCTCATAAGCATTATGATACTGGCATACAGATATCTCTACAAGATAGAAAATAGTTACAGAAGAAACAGTTAGGACCTAAAAGCTGTGATTTTGTCCATGCATATGTTATAAGTTGCACAGCCAGGGTGGAAGTCTGCGAACTTTTCTCTCCTCTCTGCAGTGAGTTTAAAAAAAATAATTATAAGAAATTAATAACATTTGACAAATCAATGGGAGACTAAACAGAACATCTATAAAATATCCAGAAACCAGTGAGATGAAATGACAACAGACATTTTCCATTTTTCAGTGAGAAATATGGCTCACTGAAAGAGATTGGGAGGAAAAAAATGGAAAGTAAGTGAAACCTTTTTTCAAGTCTCCTCTATTCTCCTTTTCATGAATAAGGAGTGAAACAGAAGTAAATGAATCAATGTAGTCCCTATTTTGAATTTGTGAAATACTAATCATACCCCTCAAGAGAGAGTGGCATATGTTTCTTTTGATAGCACACAATTTGATTCTTTGCCTCATTAATGTCTAAGATGCAAGTCCTTTTTTCAAAACAAAAAGTAATTGCTGCAGAAAGGTGTTTTTAATAAGTTGCTGTGCCCTATAACTGACATTCTGTTGCTATGGTTTAGTGGTAAATATGCTTCTCTTAATACCTACCTGATAATGGATCTACTGATTTAATGGGTTTATTAAAAATCTAGCATATCGAGAAAGGTATTTCTCTTTATATGTAAAACTAACCAATATGAACTTTACAGAAGTTAGATGACTCATCAGAGCCCTAAAGACTGAAAGAATTTTAAGGCTCCTGGGAAGTTTCATCTTTGGTGCTTATATAACCTCTTCATTTAGTCTTTAGTATTTTTGTCATTATACCATCACAAAAGGCTGATCTCTTTCCTAGATAGACCTGTACACGAAAGGAGCTATTTCAGATGTTTCACTCCATTTCTAACTACTTTATTTGTTTCTCTACATCTTATTTTGTTTTTTCAGTATGCCACCTGAAGTGTGAAGCTTCTCTTGCTCGTTAGAGAAGGAGTTAGCACTTATTCAGGACTGAGGATTGCTTTTGGGGAGTCAGACAAGTAAAAGTGAGGTAATGTTATGTTAAGAGTCTCAGTCCAAGTGGCCGTGCTTGAGATCAGGGAAGCTGTGCTGGTAGAACAGGAAATTGGATGGAGACTTTCATAAACATGGGAATATTCTTCTTTGCAGGACAGGATCCCAAGAATTCCTGAACATTTCCAACTCGTGTTGAACACATTGAGAGCAGAAAGCACTCAACGTTATAAAGTTTCAGGCACAGATGACTGACTTTCAAATATTTGTTTAACATCATGTACAAGAAGCATCATCTCTCTTGTGCCTAAACATAACAAGGTGGGGGCAGCTGGGGAAAGAAGGGTGTTAAGGAGGCTTTTTTACAGGTGAGAGCTCTGTAAAAACTGACGGGCTCTGGCCACAGCATAAGCCATCAGGTTAACTACCACCCATGACTCAGAGTTGCTTCTGTTAGATCAGGAGAATATAAAATCTGCATGTTGGATATCTGTCCAGACACAGATAAACCTTGCCCCTCCTTCAAAACTGTGTGCACATGGCTCCTACCATTTCCTGCTCTGCACTGTTATCCAGAGAAGTATAGGCATGGACCGCAAAGCAGCTGCTAATAAGACAAGTAAGTTTAAAGATGTCATTAAATAACATTTTTATGGTATCTACTTTGTATTAAAGACTCTCTAAAAATGATCACCACCATTTGTACCACTCAGAGACAAGTAGGAAAGATAATGAGGCTTATTATTACTTTTCAGGATTACCTAAACTGTGTGCAGGTAACACAGATTATTTTTGCATTACCTGTATTACTAGAGTAAAAGGGGGTCTCAGTTCCATCTCTTTAAGTTAATAGAAAGGATTCAAACAACTGTTTTGGTCTTAGTTTTTTCTCTTTCTGATACAGTGAAATGATATAGAGATGAAAGTAGCAAAAGCAGGTAGGTGATCAAGTTCAAGTGACTGATGTTTTTAATATATTGCTTACTCTTGTCCAGAAAAATTGCAACCCAAAACAGCCAAACAGTCAAGTGATAACAAATGTACTTCTCCCCCTCCAGCCAAAAAAAGTCATAAATTTCTTAAGCAAAATATATCTCTGAAAGTCACCAGTATATCTACTAGGTTGCTGTTTGAAGCAAAACTCTGAAAAGCCAAATAGTGCCCTGGTGTTCACTGATTTGTACTTTTATCTGTATGATAAACTTCAGTGCGTTCTGTGGACAATTTCAGTTATTATCTGCCTAAAATTCTGTATCTTCATTGCTTTCAAGATTTTGTCTTCAGTGCTTAGACCATTAAACACCCCTTTTTTTTAATTATGAATTTCTCTGAAGAAAAGCCCCAGCTTCATTAAACACCATGATGTTTTCTGACGGACATTAATATGAGAAAATATGTCCTGACAGAATTGTTTAATCATTTAAGGGAAAAGCTCCCCAATGGCCACATAGGTGGCTCCCTGGCAAGTTCAGTAATAACTCCCACAAGGTCATTGTAGTTACAATGAAGTAATTTGGAACAGAGAAGGCATTTGTAAAATTGGTATGCTCATAGATAATATATGGAGCATGACTCCACCTTTTGAAGTGTATGGATGCTGCCTAATTTTAAGTGTCTTAGGTGCTTTGAATAAGAAAAGAGCCTAGAAGCAGTGGACCTCTCAGAAGGCAACTCAGTCACCTGAGTAAGCTGAATTAATGTTAAACTGTGTAAACTGGTACCCTCTTTTCCCTTTCAAACTTTTTTTAGAAGTACAGATTAGAAGTAAATACATCAAATCATTAGTGTTTTGTACAAAGGCCAAGACTTATTACATCTAAACAGTGGTGTGACATCCATCGTTATGCATGCAGCCTAGGAAAACTGCTTGTGGACCAAGCACTCTTTATGCTTGCTTTACAACAGGAGGAAACAAAACAAACCTTCTGTCTTTTGCCACCAGAGTAAGCTATGGAGAGAAAATTTGTTTTTTGAAAGCTGACACATGCAGTGATCTGTCTATTGAGTGGGTTTATTTGATATTTTTCATTGAGTAGTTTACAGCAAAAGGAACTCTGTTTAACTTTTTCTGATTCACAACAGGAGAATAGTTTCATCCTGTTGAAGGTGTGGTGATAGCCTTTTATTGTTCCTCATTAGTCTGGACTGAGTATTGAAAGATATTATTTTACTTAAGTTATTAAGCAGATAGAGCACTGAAACAAAGATATCTGTTGGAACAAATAGGGAATTGAGGTGAAATGCATTAATATCTTTAATCTTGGAAACCATATCTGTGTTTCTCCCTGGTACAGTGAAAGTGTGATTTCGTGTTTTGGCTGATCAAAGTCTGTGCTGCTGCTGAAAGGGATGGCCCTGTCTTCCTCCTCCTCTCTTCAGCCCTGTGTTTCAGCAGCCTCATAGTTGGAGGGATCTGAGGGTGCTGGTCAACAGCAGGCTCAATATGAGTCAACAGTGTGCCCTGGCAGCGATGAGGGTAAACCGAATCCTTGGGTGCATCAAACAGTATAACCAGCCAGTCAAAAGAGGTGATTAACCCACTGTATTCAGCATTGGCGTGGTCTCACCTTGAATATTGTGTGCAGTTCTGGACCCCACAATTTAAGAAAGATGTGAAGGTCCTTGAATGCATTCAGAGGAGGGCAACAAAGCTGGTAAAAGGGCTGGAAGGAATGTCCTATGAGGAGTGAATAAGGACTTTGATCTTGTCTAGTTTGGAGAAAAGGAGGCTGAGGAGTGACCTCATTGGTCTCTACAGCTTCCTGAGGAGGGGAAGTGGAGAAGGAGGTGCTGACCTTTTCTCCCTGGGATCCAGTGATAGGGCACATGGGAATGGTTCAAAGCTGCACCAGGGGAAGTTCAGACTGGACATAAGGAAACATTTCTTTACCAAGAGTTTGGTGAAACACTGCAACAGGCTTTCTAGAGAGGTGGTCCATGCCCCAAGCCTGTCAGTGTTTAAGAGGCATTTGGACAATGCTGCTAATAACATACTTTAGCTATTGGTCAACCCTGAGTGGTCAGGCAGTTGGACTAGATGATAGTTGTAGGTCCCTTCCAACTGAAATAGTCTATTCTATTCTACTCAGCTAAGTATTAATAATGTCTAACATGGTAGTCCCACCTTTTCAGCTGTAGAAAACTCTCTGCCTTCTTTGGCCCTCCACAAGCCACAGTTTTGGTTCTTGGCTGTCTGTGCCTGGCCATGCACATGCCAAGACATGTAGACATGACATACTGCAGTCTCCCAGAAGCAGGCTGTTTGCCAGCATAGAGTGAAACAGGTGTGGGTCAGCACCACTACATGTTCCTGTTGCAGTGTGAGGATAAGAAAAAGGGCTGGACAGAATTGCCCCGAGACCAGCTCTTTCTTATGGCTGTCAGGGCACATATGCCTGACCATACCTCTCCATGGGACAGTGCGTGTATGGATGAAGAAGGAAAAGCTGACAATGCAGATATTGCAGTGCTGGATATGAGACACTCTACAGACTGAGAATGATGCTCTGCAGTAATGCAGCTGTTTTCCTGGTACATGATCACAGAAAACAGGTCTGTCAGCTCTTTTAGCCCAGCCTGATAAATTTGTCTGTCATTAACATGACAAGGATAATTAGCACATTTCCATCCTAAATTAAATTAGCAAGCTTAAGACCTCAGCTATAAAGGTTGCTATATTTGAATCGGCTTGTTGCCAACTATGCAAGTAAGAAAACAGATATTATGTTATTATGTTATATTAACAGATATTATAGGTATTTTTATTGACTTTATAGATAATACAGATCTTCTTAAGAAAACAGATATTTTCAAATATGGAAAATGAACTTGGTAAAGCAGATATAGCTAAGGTAAATTTTAATAATAAACACACAAATAGTTATTGGTGCAAGAGCAGTGCCCTGGCTCCCTGCCCTTCAAAAACCAGTCCTTGATGTGATTGTTTAGGAAGTGTGATTCTTCCTGCTTTTCCTGCTTCTCTTTCCAAATGATTCATCCTTGCTTGGGGATAAAACAGAGCTAAGCTTTAAAAACAGATCTTTCATCATCAGCTCACTGAAATTCCAAATAAAGGAAAGATGCCACCACGTTCTCTGTTCTTTGAGCTTTACACGGACATTTTTTGGGGGGGAGTGGGGGGAGGTATAAGCACTTTTCTCTGGAAAGGAGTTCAGGGTTGAGTATTTTCTCCTAGGGAAAAAAGTTAAGTCCAAATAGCTGGGGTGGGGAGAAATCTAAGTGGGACCATTATTACTGGTTAGTTTGAACAACTCTCTAAGTTCAGAGACTCAGAGACTAGTCTGGGATTCTTTAGACATTTGAACCTTACAGCACAAGCAGACATATGTCAAACCCAGAGGGGTGGACTGAGTGGGCCTCCTGATCATGCTCTGCTGAAATCTCTTTTGTGGGCTTCATATTCCCTCTCCAAAGGTTGAGTTTCCCAAGTAACGCTGCTAAGTTTTCATGGTTAGCGAATGTGTGATCAATAGGAATGCAGAGGCTAAAAGCACAAGACAGGTGCATTGCACTGGGAGTCAGAGCACGTAGAAGAGATGACAAAATGAACATATATGGATCACTTTAAGGAAACAAAAGTGAAGCCCTCCTTTGAATTTAGGCAGTCAGAAGAACTAGATTAGTATTTAATTTTGTAGACTGTTTTTACAACTAACAAGAAATGAAACTCTGAAACATAAATTCATACCAAGATTCTTTTTCCTGTATCCACAGAAATACGGTAATAAATCTTACTTTGTATGGTCAAAGTTAGAGCTAGAGGCAAATCAGAACAGGTTTATTCAGAAAAATTGAAGGACAAATGACAGTGTCATATATATTTGAGATAAACAGTGTTTGTGCAGTTGTAACTTCAGCCATATAAAGATTACCCTCTTCCCATATACATGAAATAAGTGTGAATAAGTTTATCCTTCTCTCTTTTATCTCCATTATTGCAGTTAAATGACTGATTTATGGGCACAATTGTTATTAGACTTGTGGCTATTGTCACTTGTGCCTGAAAACTGAACTACAAAATCTGAAGTCATAGTTACAAATCAGGATGTATATGATGTTTATAGGCAGTAAAAGTAAATATTCTGCTACTATAAAACACGGGTTTTTAAATAAATTTGAATAGTCTCTTTTACAAATTCAAACAAATTGAATTTAAAAATCTACTTTAAGTTTCCAGAAGACAGGACAATTCCCCAGTGTTACTTTTTGTTGTACCTGGGGAGTTGAGGAAATTCTGACAGTGGCTACAGAAGCTGCTTTTGGCACTGTGTGTCTGGTTTTAAAAGGACTATTAGATTTACCAGTGTCTTTGTAGGCCAGCACTAACGGCATTCTTGGGTTGCTTTTTTTTTTTTTTCTGCTTACATTTTGCTGTTTCAGTGAAGGAAGTGCTTGGTTGCTTACCCTAATGTTTTGCGGTCAGAAAACACTAAGAGCAAAGGAGATAAAACTATCCAGTAAGGCCTATGGTACCATTGTGACGGAGGAGGAAAAGTAATACTTGATTCAGTTACTTTTATCATCTTAAAAGCCAAGTGACATTAACAGTATTCCTTACCTACATTGTGAAAACAGAACCTAAAATTACATCAAATGTAATTATCTGATAGAAGCCCATGTAAATCAATCCTATCTGTGTAAACACCAAGACAGCAAAGCTTTTCCAAAGCTATTCTTGTTTTATTGACTTTCAGAATAGCTGGTCTGTTATTCATTTGTAAATTTTAAGCATTAGCTCAGCCTGGACGTTAAGCAAAGCCCAGGACTCAGCCTCTGTTCTTATTTTAATAACAGTTTTAGTAATAATAAGAATAGCCCACAGGTCAATGCCTCTGTCTCAATATTCCGTGACTGTCCCTTGTCTGTAGTCTGCCCTTAGTAAAGACCGTAGTGCAGGAGAACCCTGTGATGCTTCCCCTAGCATAATCCTCCATCTTCCAGCAACCTGCAGCTCAGTGACTTATTAAACCACAGGTTGTATCAGTGTGTTTAACCTCTTCCCTCCCTTCCTCCCCCTCACAACTAGGAATCAGATTCAAGACAACATACAGGTACACCAGTTGTTCTACCATGGCACAACAATCATTGTGGTCTAGGCTACCCTGCCTTGCCAGGTGCAGCAATCTCACCTGAGATTTTGGGGGTTGGTGATAGTTTTTTTCAGAATGCTTCTTCAAATCCATCTGATGCTCTTTTCAGCATCAGTACTATGTGAGACCAAAAAGTTACTTTCATAGTCAAATAACAGATCCTATCTTCAGTTGTATCAGATGGAGGGCTAATCTCACAGGTATGGAAGTTCTTACATTCCTAATAATGTTTGTTTGGGTTTTTTTTTTTTTATTCTCCCTCCACCTTCTCCTCCATCCTGATGGTATTTCTGTAAATGAAGACATTAATTCTAAAGCTAAGGATGCAAATAAAATACACATCTGCAGTCTCCAGCAAGAGGGTGAGGAGAAGGAGGGAGCAACTTGCACTGAAAGCATTGTGAATTATTTTGCAAATATCTATGCATCAGGTAAGGCTAAATTCAAAAAATCTTACCATTTGTGATTACTGTATCTTTCTTAAATGTTGCTGAGAATACACCCTCTTTGCATGTTCTCTCAGGAAGATCTCACAGGCCTCAATAGCATGCTGTGGAGCTACTGTGACGGGGTCCTTAGGGACCACCATGCGTGACAGAGGAGGAAGAGCAAAGGACACCAAATGTGAAGATTCCCTTTCCCCAACCTCTGTCTCTGTGCATTAACACTCTTTGCAGTTATCTCAGTCTCTTTTCGTCATTGCTCTCTGTTCTTCCTCTTCAAAACTTACCTAGAAATAAAATTTCCTTTCTTCTCATCAGGTAAAATCTGAGAGAAGAGTATTTGTTGAGGTTGCTGCCTCAGTCAGAGAGGCTGAAAACTCCTGGTGGTGTGGGTTCCTAAGGCAGTTGGGCAGAGGATTGAGAGAGACTAGTCAGGCCATGAAAATCTTTTGCCATTCCCCAACTGTGTCTGTCTTCCTCATTCCCCTGTAAATATGATCAAAGGTATTTTGTTAATGCTAAGGAAGGACCACATTGAGAAAGGAAGCATGTTCACCTGTGTTCTCCACTTCTTCCTTTGAAAGTACAATGGTCACTGTGGCAGCCACCTCTCTGGAGCAGTGTGAAGATTTATGGATAAAGTCTCTCTTTCTTGCTGAGAGATGTGTTCTGTCATCATTGCTGGAAGGAGGAGTTGAAAAAGAGCACTATGCTGCTGTGTCCTGGGAATGGTTGCGCAGTGAGCTAATGCTTCCCTTGTCACTCTTCTTTGTTTTACCCACGGGCAGATGGCCACTAAGCAAGCCATCTCACAAGCCAGGCTTGCACTCTATGGCACTTCTCGTGCCAGAAGCAAGAAGTACAGTACAACTATGAAAGTTGCAAAAACATTCCTGTGCTAAGTCCCAATATTCTTAACCATGTTTTTTCCCTTTCCTCACTGTTTTGTTATATCCCTGTTCCTGTTTGATTGCCTGTGATACGGATATACAGGGAGAAATGCAGCAGAATATTCATAGTCACTAAAACAGTCTCTGACCAGCCTGACTGAACTGATAAAGATTAACACTGATTCACACGTTTTCCTCGTTTCTGCCTAGGCTTGTTACCTGCTAAGAATGGCAGAGGCTTCACAGAACAACTGTTGCTTGAAGTTGTAAAGATTCTCCTAAGTTACATTAAGAGAACCTGTGCTGGAGAAAACGAAGTCCTGAACTTTCACCATCCCATCAGCTTCTGGAAGGCTTGGAAGGGTTCAACCTGGAACTGTCTGACCAGCCAGAGCCCTTGGAACAAATACTTGCCAATCATAGGGACACTCTAATACATCGAGTTAAAATAGGTAAAGTAGCAAAAACATACATGCCTCACATTGTCACATCACTTCATGGATGCATGAACTATTTGATTCACGGACTGGACTGGATTTGTATGAAAATCTGGATTTTATCAAATGTGTGGTGTATATTTTGTGGCAATTCTGTCTTTCCAGTAATCTTCATAATGCTCTGAAAAGGTTGTACTATTATAGAAGACATTTGGTGAGAAGAGATGTACTACTCTAGGACCAGTTAACAGATGCGAAGAGTTATTTATGCTGTCTCATTTAGGGGTCTCTGCATGGTCAGTGAAAAAAAAAATAGGTTCCTATATTGGGTACTCTAACTATTACTTCCTTAGACATTAAACTTTGAAATGTACCTATAAATGCAGGAGGAAAATGCTTCTCTTACTCCCTCATTAATTATAATGTTATTTGAAACAGTAATGCTTTTGCAGGACTGGATTGGTTTTTGGTTTTGTTTCATTTTTCCCCTCTTCAGTAAGGCATTGTTTATGACATGCTTGGCTGATTTCCAATGTCCTTTTTTTCCTCTATGTCTTCAGCTTACTTTGTTTGCCGCATTTACAAAGGCGTTAAGTGGAGCACAGTCTTTAACTCAGTACAGTCCAGGAAGTAGCGGAAAGATGTAAAATCATTTGGTTTTGTTCAGATATTCAAGGACGTATGTAGTTTTGGCTCTAAAGATAATAGGATGCTTCTAAAGATCTGCCAAAATGAATAATTTCAGCAAATGCTTATTTGTCATCCTGGTGTAGATAGTAAATTTGTTTGATGAATTATTTTTTTTTAACGGTGCCTAATGCTTTACAGGCTCCATTATATCCTCTTCACAGGGATGTTTCTTTCCCAACATCACCATGAAACAAGCTCTTTCTTGTGCCCCATATTGATTTCCATGTCCTTTTAACTAATCACTTCACAAAAGATAATGAAGACTGTGCTGGGAAAACTATCTATTACATTGAGTCCGGTTTACTTGCCTATCATTTCAGGACATCCTCGCTACTTCAACTTTCTAGTGGCCTTGACATTATTGGTTTAGCTTGGGAATGGCTCACAGATACAGAGAATACTAACATGTAAATACCAGTCTTTTGTGGCAAGTGAAATTATAGCAATCACTCCTTTTAGTGCAGGTAAATCTGAGGTGTGGTGACACATTTGTTTCTCAACAGTGGTGGACAGCATCTGTTTAAAGTATTCCTTTTCTGCCTGTATTCCCATTTCTCCCCTGCTCTGTGACAGAGCAGTACAGGACAGACCTCAGCTCCGTTGCCGCAGGGCAGTCAGCTTTAGCTGAGAGACTTAGTTGAGAGCAGCAGCTTCTGAAAGCGCTCCCCATTCGCTTCCCCCAGGATGCCTGCTCAGTGCATTGACGACTGTTGGCAGAACACTTGTAGACAATTACATTAAAATACTCATCTCTTACATTTTGCTTAATAGCAATGAATCTTACATGTTTGACTTGGGTGTGATAACCAGAAGAATTACTGTATTTCTTTGCAAATACATTGAATCAAAATCTGCTGTTGATGGAGATCAAAACTTCTAATATCTCTGTGCTCTGCCCTGTGAAACTGTAGGTTTCACTAATACATGAGGAATTAATATTTTAGGATATTTGACCAGGACTGGATATCTGCATGCAAGATTTTATTGACTGGGGAGCATTATAGACCTGTGTAAGAGGGAACACAGCAGATTCAGCAAAGGGTGAATTGACCTGATGCCATAGCTTTACCCAGAGAATCTCCTAAGAAATCTAAACTACAGTGTGTATGTGACTGGTTCTGCTATATTTACATGTACCCTAAAAATCTTTGTTTAATGAATTCCCTGTAAAAACCCCACATACATATGGCTGTACATCTCTCTCGGTATACATAGAATTACCCCATCTCAAAAAAAAAAAGAAAAAGAAAAAAAAAAAGAAAAAAAAAAAGTAAGTCTTTGTAATGTTAGTTTCTGGTTTATCAGAATAATACTTTCAGTACAAGGCTTGTTAGGTATTTGCCCTACAGTCATTTTCTTTTTTTTTAACCTCCATGAAATAATAATAAATAAAAGGCAGGCTTTTGTCAAAGATATTTTGATAGGATTCAGGACTGAAAATACAGATTTTTAGAAGTGGGGAATGGGTAAGAACAGAGCAGGAGTAGCCCTGAGAGCATAAGCAAGTATGTTCTACTGGCAGAAAATTAGTAGTGCTAAAAGATAGGACAAATACAAAGGAGTCAAAGACCAAAGTATGTTTATATAAGAAAAGAAATCACAGGGTTAATGAGAAGTACTTCCACAGTTGCTAAGGGAAACAGAGGAAAGAACTGAGGGTTGCAGGCTTAGCTGAGCTACCAACAGGATATTCTGCCCCTCCTAGAATTATATCTTGGGTCCTTGGGCATGTAACTCAAGAGTGATTTGTAATCTATTGGCAGGGAAGACAATGTATACTTACTTGCCTGTGAGGAAAGATTTTGGGGTTTTGTTTGGTTTAATTATTTTTGGAGATGCTGGAATAAGGTCGTATATTGATGGAAGTAGCCAGTGGTTTTCAGGTTTTGATAAACAATGCTTCTACCTCTTTTTCCCCAATCAGAATATTGTTTTAGCTCTTCAGTATGTGTACAAAAAATGGAACAAATCGGAGTAGAGAAATCTGGATAATTATGGTGTTCATGATTCTCTTTGGAAAGGGTGGGTGGAGAAATAAGTACGCAGAGTGTGTGTCTGTGATAATATTTTTATCTTTAAGACTACGTATGTGGTTATTTTTAACAAGTAACACTACTTTGTCTGATAGCCTTTGAAAAGGGTTTATGAGGCTTCTCCTCTATACTGCATTTCTTGATTAATATCAGATAAGGACTGTAGACCCAGTCTACTAATTTTATGCCATCATATGTTTTGAACATGTAAGTCGTCCTCCTTCTGAGTTGAATTACTTGTATTTGGGTAGGGAACTTTTTTGCAAAGGACTGAAAAAAAGTCTCTCAGTCCCCTCTAACAGGCTATAGTATAATTTGCAGGGGGCAAAAAGAGGCTGGTGTCATAAAGCACACGAGTCACAATTTTTCATTCCTGATGTTTGCAATTAAATTAAGCATGTAGTTGGCTTCACTGGTGATAGCAAAGCTATTGTTTATAATTAATTTGAGCATCATTCTGACAATCTGGCATGCAAACATAGCTTATTGCTTATTAGCCTAAATTTCTGCACTCACAGCAAGCTTGGCCATATGGAATAAAATTGCACGCAGAAGGCCAAAAAGCCACCCAGGATTCTGCCTGAAGTTTCAGAGTTTTTGGGGTTTTTTTTTGCTTGCTTTAAAATTCAGCTTCTGATTTTTGTCCTCCAAAGAAAATTCCCATTGTTACTTGTTACCTAATGGTTGAGGTTATCCTGGTCTGGTTTTCAGTTCAGGTGGTGGTTTGATATATTAATCTGGGCTGGTTAGATTATAATTATCTTCTTTGACATTCTAAGCTAAATTTATAAAACTCTTGTGCTACAGACTTTGGTCTAACTAGAAAATACCAGTGCTTCAGTGTCATGTCTAATAAGTCTGTATTGAATAAATTCATTATATCAGGTTGGTTGTAGCCACTTATTTTAAACTAATTGAAAGGCAGAAAGTTTATAAGAAAGTTCGATTAAAGGAAAACCAGAAAACATTCCCTTGGGCTCTAGTACTAGGCAATAGTGTATAGCTATACCTTGTAAGCACCTCTTAGATATCTGTTTTCATGTAAAAAAACTGTATGGCTTTGTAATCTAATAGAACAGTGTAAACTAAGTAAAACTGATTTAAATTATATGCAAGTCATCAAATAGTGCAGTATTTTTGCATGTTATGTAATTCACTTTTGTCAGACGGAGTGCGTTGTCCTCTGCATTACAAGTAAGAGAAAACAAGCCTGCAAGCCTTTCACCAAGCCCATGTAAACACTTATGTTACTGGCTAAGAGTTGTGTCTATCTTCAGACTCGTTTGGAGTTGTATGGTGAAGTGGGCTTGTACGTACGTACAGCCAGTTGGATGGCCAAGCTGTGCTCTCTTCTCCTGCTTCCCCTGCCCCACTCCCAGCCCTGCCTTAGGGACTCTCCCAGGACATCCTGTGGTGGCAATGTAGGTGGGATGGACGTCACTGTGCTGCGGCTCTGCACTTGTGATTGTTCACTTAACTCCTGCTTAGATTTTGACTAACCCTGTCCATAAGGCCTGATGTATACTGAGAGCATTGCCATTAGGTCAAAGCAAGAGCACCAGGGAGGCAGGACAGATATCAGAAAGAGCTAAAGGGCCATTACGCAGCCATTATCGCCTGCAAATTGCTGTCTCCTGCAGCCATCATCTTTGGCAGTTTCTTCAGAATCTACCAACTTTGTAGTGGATCCAACAGCAGCTGGACTGCTGAAGCTTTCATGCTTCCTGGTGTCATACAGGGGACGCCTGCCCCATGATGGAGCAAGAAGGATGAGCACTCTCACCGTCAGCTAGGTAACTAATTTTTTTTTTCTGCTCATAGATGCCCAAATTAAGAGTTATAGGTTATAAATTATGAAACCTTATGACTTGAATGGTGAATAAGTGAATTCACATGATATATTAGTCTGGGCAAAAGGAGATTGAGTCCTTGTTTGTCGTAATTCTTAATAAGCTCATGAAATAAAGTTTAAATCACAGAGTACATTGTCATGTAAATTTGAGAGATCCAAATGGACCGTGACAGCCCTCTGTAGGGACCAGCTGCCTCCTTGCAGGTGTTTGCAGAGGAACAGTGTGGCCTTCTAGCTGCGCATGCACAGGGTGCGGCAATGGTGAGTGTCACCCTTACCCTGCTGCCTCAGCTGCGGTTTGGGGATGTCATTTCAGAGGGCACTACTCCCTGCCTGCTTTTCATTTTGTCATTGTGAAGGCATGCAATAAAACAGGTAGCAAAGGTTTTAATGGATTTAGTTTTCCACTTTAAAGTCGAGGATATTAATACCTAAACAAAAGTGATGGAGAACAGTTCAGATAAATTTAGCCTTTTATATTATGCAAATCTCCTAATGTTTGATTTGAGAAATTCTAAGTAGTTATATATCTCAGTGCTTTCACCTACAGCTTCAGGACTAACCGCACTAACCAATGCTCAAGTAATCAACCACATAGTAAGTATTCATAATGCCACTTAGTAAGTATTCATGATACAAATGTTGTGTTACTATTGTAATTTAAATGGTTAATGATATTGCATGGCTATATGATAGTCTTGCTCTATAATAATGCCATTGTAAATTACAAGGAACATTCCAAAATTACTTCTCCCTTATTACCGAGGGAAATTGGTTAGTAAATTGCTGAGTATCATGCTTAAGTTAATTATCTATGATTAAATATATATATACATACATGACTGTCTTATGACACATTATGAAACCATCTGAGAAAAAACTGTTAGCTTCCTATATGGCATAGTACAGTGCAGTACAACTGAATGCATTACAGAGGACAGACAACTTCTGAAGGATGCGCTGCTGTTCCTGCTGAAGACACAAGCCAACAGAACGCTGGTGAAATTTAACAGGGCTCGTCTTTAACGCTGGCATCTTAACGTAACTGAGTCATGCACAATATATTTCTTTTGGACAGAAAGAATGAAGAGAAATATATACCATATGTAAATATATATATATATGCTATTTCTATTTCAAGTATGCACAAACACGCTTAAAGTTCCCTCAAAAGTTTTGTTCTTTGTATTTAAGAGCCATTATTCAGCGAAGAAAGCAGAAGCAGTTCTTTGTAATTGGGACAGATAATGTAATTACAGTGAACTGTGATAAATGTAAGAAATGCCATGACTACCAAGAATGTTTTGTTGCACTTACCCTCCTCTGATGCAGTGCACTTTTCATTCTGTTTCCTAGCAGGAATCCTATTTTATAAAACGAACACTAACTGTCCTGAACAAAATTAATTTTTCATAAAAAACAGGGTTCAGTCTTACAAGTTGCTTTTTGTAGGTCTTTATTCAGGTCTTACCCTGTTCAGTTTAAGTAAAAGTAGCTGTTGTGCCTGGGGAAAAAATGGAGTAAAAAGTATTGGACCCTCCTAGATATATACCACAGTCTCATTGTTTATTTACCTCTAGGAGATGGCGATTTTTTTGTGTAAGTCAAGGTGGCAGAAAGTGTTTTGGGCAGAGAATGGGATTGGGTGTTCTTGACACCTTCTTCTGGGCAAAGAGCAATGTGTTGCTCAGCCATTTCAGGAAATGTGTGGAAGAAAACCTATGCGGGATAAGATAGATTCATCCTCTCTTAACTCAGCCTTTCTAGAGGTGTGATAATTTTCCAGGTGTTCCTACCTGTAACACGTTAGTCTTTTTGGGGCAGTAACAGCCCAGGTGCTTGGGGTGCGGTGGGAGGCCCTTGCTTGTATCAGAGTGCCTCCTTGGCACACAGGTGGGAGTGCAAGAGACCTGCCTTTGCTTTCCAAACAAAAGTATTTGCCCAAAGGGATTTGGTGCAGTGGAACAGATGATGGGGAACTGGCCTCTTAAGCTAGGACAGCCTTGGCTGGAGTCTGTCATCTTCTGAACTTCTGTCCAAGCACCTGCTACCATTTCAGTCTGTCTGAATTACCTTCATTTTAGACCTCTACTGTTTTGTTTAGAAGGGGTTTTTTTCCTCTTCTCACTGGAATGTGACCTTCTATCCTCTACAAAAGGCTAATGGAACTGATGCAGTAGTGGTTTTGATGAGAGTTTTACAGACATATTTCTTTTCTATTTATTGGTCTTGGAATATGTGCAGGGCTTTAGGGCACATCTCTCTAGTTCAGCTTCAGGCTTTTTCTTTTAAGTTGCATTTCACTGAAAAAATAAGAAACAACACCCACACCACCTATTACTGAATTCTTCATTGTTTCCCGGCATTGTCAAAATGCAAACTGGGAGTCTTTCAGGGGGGAATCCCTCACCTTGCTGTCTTTACAAATTGTGTGATGCCCAGTGTACTGTCAAACTCTGTTGAGAAGCATCACGAAACAAAATTAGGGGATGGGATGAGGGGAGGTCTGTTTGTTTCTTAGATCTTATATAATGGATGAGAACCAAGTGTTTGTGTTTAAACTTTTATACCTTTCATCACATTTTCTTCTCTGCTTTATGCAGTATCTTGTGAAAGCTACACAGAACTCTGTAGCACCTGCATTTAAAAAACAACATTCCTTTCTGTGGTGCTCTCTACTTCAAGGTTTACCCTCTTTTGCACAATCAGACTATTAAAGTTGAGGCATTTAAGATGGCAACTCCCACCACTCAACACACATATACGTTCTCACCTCCCCAAATCCCAGAAGTTCAAGGCATTGCTGTAGGTTGTCCTTGGCTCCTTTTTGAGAAAGCAGAGCAAACTGAAGCATTTCCAGATGATGTATTTCTCCCTGTTTTGCTGCTCTGCAACATAGAGGGTGGACACAGTTATATGATGTATGGTCATATCATGTGACATAACACTGATATTGAGGGGAGAAAGAAAATTCAGCTGAGAGTAGTGTTGGTTCTGTCCATGAAAGCATGAGATGAAGGGGGGGTAAGTATCACTAAGATGTCTGGAAAAAATGCTATTTTGAAATGTTATTCTTATTTTTGAAAGGTTACAAATATATGATGCCTCCACTCCCTGTTGCCTCAAAGACTGAATCTGTTGGCTCAGTCTCTGAATTCGTACTCTGACACATCACAGGCAATTCAGAAACTTAGCACATTCTCATGTCTGTAACTTTTCTTCACTGATACTCATGTGAGAAGTGAAAAATGACTCGTGTCAGAATAAAGAGGAAAAAGTAGAGACTTCTTGGCAATGTATAAGTAAGTGACCACAAAATACTAAGCCACTGTGATGAGGAGAAACTAACACTTAAGGGTTAATAACAGGACCATCAGGACCATTGTTTAGCTTAAGCTATATATCTATAGTCTCAGACCCTAGATAGGAACTAACTACTAACCACAGGAAAAACATAAGACAGAGTAGAATGTATAGGAGGAAGGGACTCATCAAGGAAATCACATAACTGCTGTCAAAAGAAAGCTGATCTCAGCAGGTTTTGCAGCTGGGGTAAAAAGTGCACAGCGAGGAAGACACACAGCCTTCATCCCTGAGACCCCGGCCCACGACCACCAGGAGAAACTGCGCGTGTGCAACCAGGAGGAATTAAAGGTGGAGACTATGGAAATGATTTCCCAGGGCTCATTATAATAAAGACCACATTTTCAGGACAGTCATGAATATGTATAGGCATCCTTAAAATTATGATGAATATGTAACACTTTACCACATAAATACAAAATGAAGTACTGTGAAAGGCGTGCATGATTTTGGTGGGATTACCCCCCGTGCTGCCCTGCGCTGTTTTGCCTTTGCTTTGCAATAAACCAAAATTATAATTGGAGTTTCAGACTGAGGCTCGTTTCTCACACTCAGAACTGAGATGGACTCTCCTCTCTCCCGGGGCTGCAGGGGCATCTCTGCCGGGGCGCCCGGAGCCCCCCCTCCCCTCCTCCTGCTCTCCCCTCGGGGCTCACAGGGCTGTTTCTCACCCCGTTCCCCTCAGCCCTGGCTGCCGGGCAGCGTTTTGCCCTTTCTGACACAGGCTTTCCCCGAGGCGCCCGCCCGGGGCTGAGGGGCTCAGCTGTGCCCTGCGCTGGGGCCGCTGGAGCCGGCTGGAACCGGCTGTGTCCGGTGCGGGGCAGCCCCGGCCGCTCCCCACAAGGGCTGCCCAGGCAGCCCCCACTGCTGCTGCTGCCGGCACCTGGGCATCTGCACTCAGCACAAAATTTAAAAATTAATGTAATCACATTGAAACACTAAGTAAGGACACTGAAAAAGCAGAAAATACTGGGTTTGGAAGGTTTTGCCCTGAAAGAGGCTTGGGCATGACAGCTGGCTTCTCCTAGCTTGGCGAAGAAGGCCCCTGGACTATAAATGGCTTTAAGAAGTGGTTCCTTAGTAAATGTAGTTGTCCATAGGGTAAATAGTAAGGAAAAGGTTGGCTACAGTCCTATGAGGCAGTCTTGATCAGCCAGCAAACTGGTGCTCCAGCTCCTTCCTGCCCACCCGACTCACCTCAGTGGCGAGGGGAGGACGGTAGCTGCACGGCCTGGTCTCGCCCGCGCGTGGGCTGAGGCTGTACGTGATCAGAGACACAAGGCGAGCCACCAAATGGCTGCAAAAGGATTGTAAGGGTCTCTATGATCGCCTTTTACAAAAGTTTAGGTAGTTCTTGGATGAAAAGGGGCTGAGGAGGATGAACTTGGGAACTGGTTCTTCCTCTAGTGCTGTTTTTTACTTCTCTCAACACTTTTGATGATAACATAAAATTGTGGCTGGTAAAATTTGCAGATGACATTGACTTAGTAGCATGGCAAATAATAAGGAACATACTTAGAGTACTATGAATAGTCTTAGAAATAGACTCTGATACCTGATTTCCTGTATATTTAAAGACTAATCAGAAGAATAAATGACATTATTCTATTTGTTCTTTGTTTTTCTCTCAATATTTGAAACTGGGAAAATGGTTCCAACTGATTTGGAGGCTGAAATACTGAAAAATAAAAGACAGGTTGTTGTTCTCATTCTCATTTTTTATGTTAACGTGGAGTTGAATCTGACAATGCTATCTGCAATCTGGCAGCATTAACTCACATAAAATCGTCATTGCTACTGATTGTAAAAGACAAAGCAGGATATACTTCCACCTCCCGCCCCCAGGAAATAATAAAATAGCTGAAAAATCTGGTTTTGAAGAAAATGAGAACTGTCTGTTAATTTGTGTCAAATTCTGGCCTGTTTTTTCAGCCATTTTTCTCCAAATGGAGGAAAATTTGAAATGCTTCGCTTTGATATATTTTTAAATGAAACATGTTGACTCTGTGTTGTCTCATAGCTAAGCTATTTTAAAAAGTAACTTAAATTTATTGTGGTAACTGATGCTTAAACATTTCAAGTTGATCTGAAATGGGGGCTTTTGTTATTGTTGTTCTTCAACTGTTTTTCACATTGATGAAACACCTGCATATGTGCTTGGGGGGGAGAGCCAAGAAAGTTCAGAAAATGTTCTTCAGCTACATTACCACCACAGCAGGAATAGGATCTACATTTGCAAAAGCACTTAAGAGCTTGTGGTGTCTTTAGATACCTTCTGATTAAAAGTAATGGAAGTTTTCTGACAGATGACAATACTTGAGTTGTGTCGTGTGATGGATATATAGGATTGTTTCACACACAAATACAAGCAGTCCTACAGATAAAGTGCCATTATATTTTTGGGTTTTTTTCTTTTTTTGGAAGAACACCCTTTTTTCCAGTTCACCCTGAAATGGAATAGGAATTTAAGAAATGGGAAGAGATGAGGGAGTAGAGAAGAATGTTCTTCATTATTAGTTACAGAGATAAGTTCTACTAGAGATACGGGGAAAGCATAATAAGTTTTCTGAGGTGTTTTTGAGTTCATGTGGACTTGTAAAATCTGCTATCACTTTCAGGGTCACATCCCACTTTATCAGTGCCAGCACTGATACCACCATTTATGGAGCCTTTGATCCTCTTTCTGACATTGCTGACATACGTGAGAAGCACAAGCTCTGGATTCATGTGGATGAAAGGCTTTCTGGAAATAATGCTTGGCATTCTCAGAAGCTTAAAAACTGGAATTAGTTCTGTAGGTACCGCTTTCCCGAGATTATGAAATGAATGGCCTGTTTGCCTGAACAGATGCTATCGGAAAAAAATACAGAAGAGGCTATAAACTTTCAGTACAGGTTGTGCTTGTTTACAAAAAAAGGTTGCCTGCTCTCATGCAGTAATATAGCACATACATACCACCTCTAAGATGGTTCTTCTCGCATTAGCTAAGCCAAATCCAAAAATTAAACACACTACCCGTGCAGCATATAACATTTGAGGTCCTGAGTTATTGTCTGTCTTCAGAGCTGTTGTTCAGTTTACCCTCCTATTTCAGGATACTTGGCTTGTAACAAAGTAAGGTTGATTATTCTTCCTAAACAAAAGAGTCTTAGCTCTGGTATAAGTATATGGGCATAGCAGGGAAAGTAGATAGTTTTGTTTTTGATGTTTTGCTGCTGTTGTGAAGTGGTATGAATAATTATGATTTATATCTTTAGGCAATTTTGGTATTGTGATTACTGAGTAGTCTGAATTTTTTTTTCAAATTTTGAAGTTTATAGGAACTCTAGTCCATTAGCCCCTCCTGAAAACTTCTCAATAGATGCTATAAATAGGCTTGTATTCCTAATATTAGGAAACCATTTCAAGGAAATGTTTGCTGTTGCACATAAAAACAGTTGAATGCTAATGTGCATAGCATTGATTACTTCCATAGTACAATGACAGTAGAATAGAAGTATAATGAACTTGTTCCACTGAAATCACTGTGTCCTGTAAAGACATTCTAATTTCTACAAAATATGAAGAGGCTGTCAGACTAATTATGTGGGGGAAAATAGGAAATAGTTGTAAAGCTGCCTTGCTTTGATAGCTGCTGTTTGGTACTGCAGAGGTGGGAGCTCAAGATATTTGAAAAGGACAATGACAGTGAATAAAGAATACAGAATGAATATAGAGGTAAATTCTTTTCTTACACCCATGTAACACAACTATTTGTACCTAAAGACCAGACTTACTTTTATATGAAATCATACCTTCACTGAAAATAGTGAAATGTGGATTGGCATAAAGATGACCAGAACATAACCCTTGGCATTTTTGAGTTCTTGATGGTGCTACATCCTGCTCATCTTACTGATGCATGAAACCATGTTGAAGACAGTAGGACTATTTGTAGAACTAGAGGCTGAATCAAATGCAACCAGGTTATTATCTGCTATAATAAAAAACAGAATAGTATAGAAAATCACTGATGTGGTGCAGCCCTTTATAACTTGCCATATGTCATCAACCTGCTATATTTTTTCATATCTTAGCTTTGTCCTGTAATTGTGCTGGGGGAAGAGGGTAAGATGTAAGTTTCTTTTCCTCTTTGAGTTTCTTTCTGCATAATACTTGAACAATTCATTGAACAATTTATATTCTGAAGATAAAATATTTAGTGATGGTTGCAAATCTTTATTTTATTATGAGTGTAAAAGTCAGTCATTTCATACAGGCTGCAGGGGGTGGTGGCCTGATGATGTCTAGGAAACGTTCTTTTAAACTCAGCAGCATTGAAAGTTGAGCACAAGAACATGGTGTATTTTTTTTTTTTTTTACTTTCAGAGTAGATGGTCTTTTTTCTCTTGCCATTCTAACCATGTCGCTGCTTTGAATTATAGAATCATAGAATGGTTTGGGTTGGAATGTATCTTAAAGATCACCTAGTTCCAACCCCCCTGCCACAGGCAGGGACACCTTCCACTAGACTGGGTTGCTCAAAGCCCCATCCAGCCTAGCCTTGAACACTGCCAGGGAGGGGGCAGCCACAACTTCTCTGGGCAACCTGTTCCAGGGTCTCACTACCCTCACAGTAAAGAATTTCTTCCTAACATCTAATCTAAATCCACCCTCTTTCAGTTTAAAACCATTTCCCCCTTGTCCTGTCACTACATGCCCTTGTAAAAAGTCCCTCTCCAGCTTTCCTGTAGGCCGCCTTCAGGTACTGGAAGGCTGCTATAAGGTCTCCCTGGAGCCTTCTCTTCTCCAGGCTGAACAGTCCCAACTCTCTCAGCCTGTCTTCATAGGAGAGATGCTCCAGCCCTCTGATCATCTTCGTGGCCCTCCTCTGGACTCATTCCAACATGTCTGTGTCCTTCTTATGTTGGGGCTCCCAATCTCTCCCTGCTTTCTGTCTGTATGCAATGAGATTTGCATCTAGGAAAAACAACCCAAACTAACTTAAAAAAAACAAAACAAAACAAAACAAACCCCAACCCAACAAAACCCAACCAAAAAAAAACCAAGAAGACAAAACAGAAAAAAATTCAATCCTGGCTCCCTTAAAAAAAACATCCCAGCCTCTCTCTATGATTTCTTTGCCCTCTGACTGTATTAAACTTTTCTGAACATATCTTCCATGTATTTCCTTTTCCTGCCACAAATGTCACAGCTTCATCAAACTGTTGCTTCTGCTTAAAATATCCCACAATAACATATTTCCTCATCAACAGCTGGCCCTGTTTTTCCTTCAATTTTCTTCTTGGAAGTGCTTTCTTCTTAAAGATGATGTATCCAGACTTGTTATCATATGTCCCTGATCTAGAACTGCAAGCCTTTTCAGGGTGTATTTATAGTGTAGACCACAGTGCTGTGTGGGTATATGCAAGTAGTTTAAATCCTGGAACTGGGGCAAATTAGCCCACAGTGATGCTGTGAAGGTATGTTGTTGTTACTGTCGGTCTAGTCTGGGTAGTCTATACCATACTGTAGTGAACAGTGTAGCTGTAACATATGGCATAAATTATGTGCTATGTAAACTGGTGCTCATACATAACTGTTTAATAATCTTCTGTCTGCATGGGAACAATTTGGAGTACTTAAGAGATGCAGTCTTTAACACCTGGATAGTGCTTCATATTACATTTCATCTCTATGGCTCATTCTGTTTTTTGGAATCCACACAATCTGATGGGGGCTCCGCTTCAGTGTTTAGCCTTCCTTGTCTGCGGAAAGGTAACACGAGTGAGCCCACTTTTCTATCACAATGCACTTTGGGTGACTCCTGTGACCAAGTTTGAGGTCTTGTTAATGCTAGAAGCATGAAAGCTGGCTTACCACTCGGACCCAAGCATCAGTTCTTTAACTACTTCTTTCTTTGGAGCTTTCTGGTAGCTTGTATAGCCAACCTTGTCCTCTGCTGTAGAGCTTATGTCTCTGAGGTTTCCTGCTCCAGAACCATTATGTTGTCAATATGTTGTCAAGAGGAGAGGCTTTCCTATTCAATTGGTGTCAAATGAGTAGAGAAATATGTTCCTAGGAGCCTCCTTGAGATCCTACCTTACAGGTATACTCTGTAGAGAAGAGGTGTGCAGGGACAGTGATCAGGTCTGCTTCTCAACAGTTTCAAAAAGTCAGAGAGGGCTCAAGAAGAGCATAAAATGGATGCACATCTTTTACAGATTCTTAGACACACAAGAAGCATTATTTTGTTAGCAAACCCCTAAAAAGGAATGCAACGTCTTTGAATGTGCTTCTGGATTTCAGAAAACTCTTCCCCAAAAGGAGCAAATAGTTCTGCAAGGTTGCATAAGCCAAGCTTATATACACTTATGCATTTATAAATTTAAAGATTTAAAATTGAAAGTTGGAATTATTATCAGGTTTGCATGGTACAGTATATGACTTGGGATTCTTCCAACAAACCCAGACTTCTTTTTCTAAGCCGTTGCAAATATTTGGAAGTACACTGAATGAAAAGATTTGAGAGGGATTCTATCACATCCCAGGGTTAATTGTTATTCTAAGTATTGTCTCTTTGTATAAATCACAAGAGCAGACTACTCACTTCTCTCACCTTTTCATTAAAATACCTATGGAAGCTGCCATCCTTTCAACAGCAAAGCTTCCTTGACAAACTAATGCCTCGCAAACAGAATATACCATAATAAAAGTGAAGTCATCCTCTGTGCTGCTATTTACCTTAGTACAGTATGTGCAGTTCAGCGTGTCTGAGAGTTTTATTTGCAGGAGAAGTCAGCATGAAGTAGGGAAAGGTGTAGATTTATAGCATGTTAGTTACTTCTGTTTCCTTGTGCAAATAGTTGTTCAAATACTCAGCATGGGGTAGCTTTCAAAATGCAGCAATCAACCTCTCATGGAGATGCTTGAAGCCCACAGAGGTAATGTAGCATGTTTTTATAGCCTAGCTAAGTGCTCACTAATTTTCTTATGTAGACAAGCCATAGGATATTGTTGCGGTGGGTGCATTAATTATCTGTAGGGGTTTATAGCCTTTAACCTTGACATTATACAGCAAATAAATACGCTCAACTTACCTATGAGATACTATTATGAGAAATTAACAAGTTTGCTTATTTGGAGGTTAGGTTTACCAAGGTTTGGGCTGTCATTCTTTGCCACAGGAGCAACAGGAAACATATTGTCTTAGAGGTAAAATTAAATGCCTGAAAAACACATTTGGGAGAATGATCATTTTTAACATCACTTGATGCTTCCTCACAGGTTTGATTGGCTGTTAATTTTCATGGATTTAAGCTGGAGAGGTCCTCTTGCTGTTTTATCAATTTTATTTCTCTTCAGTTGATGGAGGTGTGGCTTTGAGCAAGGAGAGATTGTTAGTCCTGCTTATCTTCTTTTAAATGCCAGTTAGAAAGAAAAAAATGAATTTTCCTAGAGTTATTTGCACATATATTTGCACATATGTGACAGACAGGGCACATCTGTCTCAAAGGGGGAGAAGGTTCTTTGCACAAGAGTTAGCAGGGCTCATTGAAAGAGCTTTAAACTAGATTTGAAGGGGGAAAGGGACAAAACCAGGCTTGCTAGGGATAAGCCTGGGGGCAGCACACCAATGTTTGTGGGATGATGTGCTAGTGAGGTGCTTCAGTGAGTGCTGAGTACACTGGAGCACATTTGGAATGTATCTATACTGATGCATGCAGCATGAGGAATAAACAAGGGGAGCAAATAGCTTTGGCCCAGTCCCAGAGCTATGACATCATTGGCATAAGCAAAACCTGGTGGGATGAGTCCTGTGACTGGTGCATTGTGGTGGATGGTTATAGGCTCTTCAGGAGGGATAGGCAGTGCAGGCGCAGCAGGTGGTTGGTGCTGTGTGTAAGGGAGGGGTTGGATTGTATGGCGCTTGCAGTTGGAGAGGACACGGTTGAGAGCCTCTGAGTAAGGATGAAGGGGAAAGCAAATATCGTGGATGTTGTTGTGGGAGTCTACTATAGACCACCCAGCCAGGATGACACCACCGATGAATTATTCTATAAGGAATTAAGGGCTATCTCTAGATCAACTTCCCTTGTCCTTATGGGTGGTTTTAACTTCACAGACAACAACTGGGAATATCATACAGTGGACACAAACAGGTCCAGGAAATTTGTGAAGCATGTTGAAGATAACTTCTTTGTGTAGGTACTAAGGGAGCTGACTAGGAAAGGTGCCCTCCTAGATTTGTTGTTTGTAAACAGAAAGGGACTCGTGGGTAAAGTGGTGATTGGTGTCTGTCTTGGTTACAGTGACCACAAAGTAGTTGAGTTTCAAATCGTTGGTGATGATAGGTGAAAAACTGCCAGGAAAACTTTGACCTTAGATATGGGGAGAGCAAACTTCAGGCTGATGAAGGAGCTAGAAAGTAAGGTCCCCTGGGAATCTGCCTTTGAAGGTATTGGGGTTCATGAATGCTGGTCACTTTTCAAGAGCCATCTCTTAAAGCACCAAAGCAGGCAATTCCAAAGTGTCAAAAGTCAAACAAGCAGTGCAGAAGGCTGGCTTGGCTGACAAGTGATGATCTTCTAGAAATTAGGTGGAAAAGGAAAGACAACAAAAAGGGCTTTTTCAAACATGCTAACAGCAAAAGGAGGATGAGAGAGAATATTGGTCAGTTACTTGATGAGGTCGGTCACCTCACAAATAGGTATGTAAATAAAGCAGAGTCATTTAATGACTTCTTCACCTCTGTCTTTAACATTGACAATGGGCCCTGGGACCCCCAGAGCCCTGTGTTGGAAGACCGTGACTGGGGGGAGCATGTTAAACTCCCAGAGGACTCTCAACTTGTTCAAGACTTGCTGCTTCAGCTGGATGCACGCAAGTCTACAGGGCCTGATGGGATTCATCCGAGGGTACTGAAAGAGCTGGCTGATGTTATCACAGCACCTCTCTCCATTATTTTTCAAAAGTCTTGGGAGTCTGGTGAGGTCCCAGTTGACTGGAAGCTGGCAAATGTTGCCTCAATTTTAAAGAAGAGTAAAAAGGAAGACCCTGGTAATTACAGGCCTGTCAGTCTCACTTCAGTGCCTGGCACAATTATGGAGAAGGTTATTCTGGGACTTATTGAAAAACAGTTGAGAGTCAATGCAGTCATTGGTCATAGCCAACATGGGTTCATGAGGGGCAAGTCCTGCTTAACTAACTTAATTTCCTTTTATGACCAGGCCACCCATCTAGTTGACCAAGGGAAGCCAGTAGATGTGGGTTTTCTGGATTTGAGCAAAGTTTTCATACCGTTTCTCACCGTATCCTTCTGGACAAAATGTCCAGCACGCAGCTAGACAAGTCCATAATATACTGGGTGAGCAATTGGCTGATGGATCAGGCTCAAAGAGTTATAGTAAATGAGGTTACATCAGGCTGGCAGCCAGACACCTTTGGGGTTCCCCAGGGCTCAATTTTAAGGCCAGTGATCTTTAATGTTTTTATAAATGATCTGGACACAGGAATCGAATGTACATTAAGTAAGTTTGCTGATGATACTAAACTAGGAGGAGCTGTGGACTCCCTCGAGGGTAGAGAGGCCTTACAGGGAGATCTGGATAGACTGGAGAGCTGGGCAGTCACCAATCATATGATATTTAACAAGAGCAAGTGCTGTATTCTGCACCTGGGACCAGGGTAATCCTGGTTATACATACAAGCTAGGGACGAGAAGCTGAGAGGCTGGAGGTCAGCCCTGTGGAAAGATATCTGCAGGTTTGGGTTGATGGCAAGTTGAATATGAGTCAACAGTGTGCCCTGACAGACAAAAGAGCCAACCATGTCCTGGAGTGCATCAAGCACAGCATAGCTAGCTAGTGGAGGGAGGTGATTGTCCCACTCTACACTGCAATGGTGCAGCCTCACCTCGGGTACTGTGTGCAGTTTTGGGCACATCAAGGACATCAGACTACTACAGTGTGTCCACAGGAAGGTGACCAAGATGGGGAAAGGTCTTGAAGGCAAGACTTACGAGCAGTGGCTGAGGTCACTTGGCTTGTTCAGTCTGGAGAAGAGAAGGCTGAGGGGTGACCTCATGGCAGTCTACAACTTTCTGAAGGGGGGCAGCTAAGGGGGAGGTGCTGGTCTCCTCTTTCTGGTGACCAGCGATAGGACATGAGGAAATGGAATGAAGCTGCATCAGAGGAAGTTCAGATGGGACATTAGGAAAAGGTTCTTCACTGAGAGGGTGGTTGGTCACTGGAACAGGCTCCCCAGGGAAGTACTTTCAGCACCAAACCTGTCAGAGTTCAAGGAGCCTCTGGATGATGCTCTTAGTTATATGGTTTAGTTTTAGGTAGTCCCATGAGAAACAAGAAGTTGGACTCGATCCTTATGAGTCCCTTCCAACTTGACATATTCTGTGATTCTATGATTTCTTCCTGTCTTCTGTATAAATCATTACTGGCTTCTATTTGTGTAGCCTTGTCTTCCAAATATCTCCAGCCTTTAAAGCTTAAAACATCTTGTCCCTTTCATTGAGAGGGTGTTGCCAGTTCTCATGTTCCACATAGTTATGTATAGGTATGGAATTATAGTTCTATTTAAAATATGGTAGCCACTTCTTCGAGTTAGATAAACAAAATTATGTCCCATGTGAAATAGTGTACAGTGCATAAAAAGGCTGACGTTGTACACATAGGATATAAAATGTACTTACTTTTTGTACTTTAATCACAAAGAAGAATGGTAAGAATCAGTGCTTATTCTGGAAAGCATTATTTCATAACAGTTTCTTACTTTTACAAAGCTGTTGTTGGCATATTCTAGACTGGTGTATTCTGCACAACACAAAGTTATCAGGTCAGCATAACCTATAATTTTCTATCATCATGCTTATCTGTATGGAATATGTAGTGAATGCCTATCACTGCTATGAGCAGTTCTCTAAATGTGCTAATATTCAATAGGGAACATCAGGCTTTGAGACTCTATGAACAGGTTCCTTGAACTTGCTGAGCACTTTTACAAGGAACTGAGTTAGAGAGAAAACTTTGGGCTTGTATTTGATGACGAGATAAGAGTGAATGAATGGAATATCTTTCTGATCTCTGCTCTATACATATTGTCTTCTACTTCTCGCACAGTCAGTATTCTTTGCTGATATAACATTGTACTCAGTTTTTGTTGTTTTTCTTTGTTTAATTGAAGCAGGCATTTTCCAGATAAGCATCACAGTGTACTTTTGAGAGTCCTTATGGTAAGAGGTATTTCTTGAAGAAACAAAGCATTTTTAACTCTTCTTCCTCTTATTCAGTAAACAGCACTGGTGTTGCAACTAAGGGTAGAAAATCAGATTAGAATTAATTTTAGTGCTCAGCTGGGAGAAGATAATAGGCTGGGGACAGGTAAATTGTTGATACTGAAAGATATTGATTAAAACCTATGACAGTATTCTGTCAAAGCAGTAAAAAAATCAAATAATTTCATAATGTGCTTATTTGTAATGGTTTCAATGGGAGAACAGGAAGGTGTGAGGACTATTACATTGATTAGACTTACTATTTTCATAATGTCAAGGTAGCTTGACAAGGTAAAATAAATTTCTTTTGTGTTTTAACCTTTTTTATTTTACTACTTATATGGCAATATATGCTTAAAATGTAAAAGTTGGGATTATTGAAACACTTCCATTTAACTCTAGTAATTTTTTCTACTATTCTCATTCTAGGTGAAACTTAGAAATACATCCTTTTTTCGTTGCCATTCTGAATAATTTGTTTTTAAAATGGTAGTATTTTTAAATGGCAGTGTTGCACGCATAATGGAGATTCAGACTGCTTTTTGTGTGTCACTGTGCTCTCAGGTCCACATAATGAGAGAACAGCTCAACAGGTTAATGTAAAACATCTACTTTAACATTCTACTTTATAAGGATCAGAGTACTCGGCATTTTCCAGGGAAAAGTTCTAATAGATGGGGGGGATTTCTGTAGAAGGCAAGCACGATGAGGAGGGTAACAAGTAGCATTAATTTGCAGTAATTATCAGCCTTGGTCAGAACAATAGTTCTCTAGATGCAGGATAGAACTCCTGAAAAACACAAGTTACTTGGAGTACAACTCACGCAGATACTGCTCAATATATGTCAAGTCCTCTGACTTCAGACCAAAGAGCAGGAGAGGTTTCTGTTGTGATTTGGGTTTTCCTAAGCAGAGGAATAAATTTAGTTTGTTCTTGAAGCCTAAACTCACCAATGTGTGCTTGGTGGGATGGTACATCCCACCAAGTCTGAAAGGAAGGACAAGTGGACTGTAACAGGATAAATTACTTTATCATGTAATATTTCTAACATTATTCAGTCAATTTGGAGGTTACTAAGACATTTAGCAGTAATTCTCAATAGTTTAATCTGTTTTGTTTATTTGAGTGTAACCAGGATTCAAACATCAATGTCTGACTGATGTGCAAAGAACAAGTGTCAGGAGCAGAACTGGACAAATCCAAAGACAAATGAAATAAAACCTCACACATATATATTCCAAAGAAAATAATAAAATATTCTTGGAAGTGTTTGTGATAGTGAAGAGGTTTGAATTAACACTACAGGAGTAACACAATTCTGGATGTACCAACATTAACGAAATCATGATGTGTTAATACAACTACAGTCCTCTGGCTTTTGCCCTCTGTTGCAGTCTGAATGACCCAGCCCTGCTGAGTCTCTGCCATGATCCCTATTCCCAGGGCGGTCATAATGATGCCTGAATGAGTTTTTTCCCCTACAGTGGGCTGGAAGTGAGGGACTAAAGGCAATTTATGATCACTTTCTGTGTTGTTTTGGTGAAGTTAGGAGAGGAGTGGAAGTACATAGCTTCTGCATTCTCGGGAACAGCAGGGGGCTGCAAGACCAGGCAGAGGAGTGGGGGAGGAAGGATTGTACTGGAGTAGGTGATCCTTCACTGCAGTGGGGTAGGCTGGCATTCCTATGACTGTAGTGCCTCCCTTGTTTGTTTAGCCATTATGTAAACTTCTTGGGCTTTGGAACTGTGCGATAAGAAAACAAACAGTAATCTAACTAGTCATAGAGCTGTAATATTAAAGTATGACTACTGAAAGCATTAGTCACATCCAATACTCATCAGATAATCCCCAGAATGAAACATTTGCATTAATCCTTTATCAAATGATTTCAAATCCAGGGGCTTACTGTCTTTCCTTGTTTTGAATTTATTTTTTTCTCCCCATTTCTTCAGACAGAATTCTTTTTGACTGCAGTAAAGGCCATATGACACCAGAAACATTGCAGCCAAAATAATGCATTGTTCTTCTCCTCCTGACAAATTCTTTCTTCAGTTAGACACACCCCTGTGAAATGTTTTGATCTGGGTTGAACTGCATGCTAGCTTATATTGCAAGGTGAGGTATAGAGCAGAGGGAGAAAGAAGCTTTGATCTTTTTTTTTTTTCTTTTTTCAGAAAAGCTATTAACCACACTCATTCCTATCCTGTATGCAGATTGCTCCCAAGATCAAAGCACAGATGATAGAAGAAAGAATGACAATGGTTAGCTACCAGCCACAAGGTGACAAAGACAATTTTTTCAGAATGGTTCTCTCCAACTCAGCTACCAGGAAACCAGATGTTGTCTTCTTCCTTGAAGAAACTAAAAGACTTGGCAAAGATTTGTGACAATTAATATCTGAAGTTTATGAGGTACCTAAATACAGCAGAAGTTTCCTACTTTGCATTAGCTGAACATAGTACTAATCATTCTAATGCTGTCATCATCATTGGTATGCACTAGAAGAAGCACAGAGGTTTTCACAGCACTCATCTTATAAATTATTTTTTTTACTGCTTCACAAGACCTGAAATTCGTTGTATGATACCTCCTCAACTGAGTGGTTTGGGGGTTTTTTGCTATTTTTTGGGGTGTCTGAACAAACTTTTAGTCTTGTGAGTTTGTGTGAATCCTGGCTTCTCTTTAGGGCTGATATTTACTTTGTTTGATTTGGGTCCAGAAGCAGGAACTGAGTGCTATAAAAATAGCATTCCCTCTTTCATCAACAAAGTGAGTAAAATAGAAAGTCATAGCTTGAGAGACCTTAACTTGCAGCTTGCTTCCTTACAGTCAAGCTGAAGTTTTGAAGCTGTGTTTGGCTGTCTGATTGTTTGAGAGTGTTCTTTGTTGCTTTCTGCTGCACTGCATCATGTCTTTGTAGGAAATGTTGTTGCATCTCTTGTTTGAATATTTCACTTCAGTTCTGCTATGTTTTGTGATATACTCAGTCTGTGTTTTGCTCTCATCTGCAATTTATGTCTGCAGCACTGGCTGAATGTTTTCACTTGTCTTGTATGTCTATGTTCCAGCATTAAGTTGTGACACTGGAAGCAAATTTAGTCCAATTCATTGTACAAGGCAATAAGATTGAATCAGATAATTTCTAAAGGGTTTTTTTTCCTCCTATTTAAGTATTTTCCCATAGTAATGGTTTAATGTCTGTAGGGTTTGTAGAACACCTACATAAGTTTGCATTATACTAAATTACTCTCTCTTCTCTGAGCCTTGAGCATTTCATGTACACATAGACAAAAAGGAATCTAATAAATGATGAAGCACATCTGAAAAATCACCTCTGTATCTGAAATCTTCGTGTATCTCAGAGTTTCACACTTTAGTTCATTAAGCAAAAAATGTAAAAGCAATGGACTGCAATGACAAGTCTTTTTTTTTTTTTGTGGTATATGCTATCTGCTACAGCTTTACTATGGCAAAATAGAAAACGGAGTAGACAAAACTGTCCACATGAATGCCAAAAGAGACTACTTCAGCAAGTAGTGATGATTAGCTCCTCATTTTTGCTGCACCATTAAAAAAAAAGGAATGAAGCCTCTTCTGAGAAATTCAGCAACTGTAGCAGCTGGGAGAGCTGCTGTGTGACTCTTCTTTTAACCCAAGGACCTTCACCGGGAATGGGATTGCTGAATGATTCCCTTTGCTTAACAAGAAGAAGCTTTCAGTTCCAACTCTGTTCCTGTCACTTTTTCACTACCTGCTGGTAGGGACACCCAAATATGTCATTGTGACTGATGCCTCAGGAATTATGTTTCAATTTGCTAAACATTACGGACACAAATTTCAAAAGAACCTTATGCACTAGTGTTATAAATGTGATACGTGTCCATTAATTGCCAGATATCTATTGGCAGATAAAAAAGTCTCTGCTTCTCCCACTTGAGATAACTGTGTACAGAGTTCTGTTTCAGGATCAGAAAGCTGAAGCAGCAAAGATATGATGGTCTTTTAAAAAGATGACTTTAATCAAGTGTCAAATGAATATCCAAGGAAGAGAAATATCAGAATAAGTGTATCAGAATTTGTGCCTGTGCTTACTGGAGGTTTAGGTGGCTTTGAGCAATGACTAGAAAACTAGCAATAAATTAGATATATTATTGGTATTTTATTATGTTTCTCCTGACATGCTTTTGTTTTGAAATGCATATCAATAGGCTTTGCAGTGACCGATTTGCTCACAGCAGATGTGGAAAATAAAATCATGCTTCCTACAGAGCCTGCAGCAAACTAATTCTAATCCATAGAGAACTACCCTTCTCCTCTTCCATGAGTCCTACAGAGATCTGAGACTTACGCAGATCACTCTGGGGAGGATATGGCAGGAGAGAGTTGGGAGGCCAAGGATATTCTTACCCTAAAGCTATGGCAAAATCTAAAGCAGGCATGACAAGATGGTAAGTGCCAATTTCCTTTCTATGTTTTCAGCCTCCCTCCTGCTCAAGAATGAGGACCATGTACATATTTCAAGGAAATGGATTTACAGGGCTACTCATGTTCCCTCTCATTGTTAGACTTATATTGTCAGAATTGGTTCAAGGCTTCTCAGCATTATGGGCAAAATCAAACCTTGCTGATCCAAGACTGAAAGCAAAATAATGGAGGTTTTTGGGGGAGCAGGGGTTGCTTTTCCTCTCACTTTATGTTTAATGACAGGAGCAGTGGCAGGTGCAGAAAGGGAAACAGGAACAAGTGTTGCTAAATTTAGTAGTCCAGAGTAGAACCATATCCAGCTGCTCCATAGCTTTAATTTCTTTCTTGATTTTCCAATTATTTTCCAGAATAACTGTGACACCAGTGCTTTGCTGCCCTTGAAAACTCGGCCTCCTTCAGCCTCCTTGTTCATTCCCAGTCTCTCTTCAAAATATCTTCTGCAAAACTTACAAATGTTAGCTGTCTTTTGCACAACATGAACAAAATTATCTCCCAGGAAAACTTTCTTTCCTCTCTTTCTCTTGCAATATATATCCAAATATTTTTCCTCATGCTCATGTTTCGCTGCTGCAGGCTCTTCTGAGGAGAATGCAGCAGCAGTCCTGCAAGGCAGTCTGTATACTTCCAATATTGCCCCACTGAAAAGTTGCAAAGCATTGTTATTTCCCATGACATTTGGCAGAAAGGTGTTGGAGTACAGCTCTCTATTGTAGAATGATATGGCTGTTGGGTTGTTTCAATAAATCTCCTTGTAAATATTAAAGTTATTAGGGCTGCCATTTTTTCTTCTTGGAGACTTACTCACCATTCCCTTAAGTAGTGGTACACGCATGATATGCAGCATGCAGACACAGTTTAAATTACAGAATTTGTGCTGTTGTAAGCAAAAAAACAGTAGAACTGAATGATGGAAACTAATGCTAACAGAATTGTGACCTGGAATGACCTACTTCATCCTCTGATCACTGTTGTAACTATACTCTTCAAATAAGATTTCCAGGCTCTTTTTAATTTATTCCATCAATACAGCTTCAACTACATCCTTTGGGACATGATACCAGCATGATATGGTTTTCACCCCTTAGGTGCTTTTTTTTCCTGATCTTCTTCCTGTGATTGGTACAACTCCTAGTACTACCCCTACCTTCTTTTTACTAACCTAGTTACTTGTGCTTTAACAGCAAGAGAGCAAATTCAATTTACTGAAACAGACATAGAAAACAAACCTTGTGTTTTAACAGCTAATTTAATTTATATTCTTAATAGGAGATGCCTGAAAGTAAGTTCAAGGGGACAGAACACCCAGGGCCTGGAAAAAAACTTATCAAATCTCTTGCAGGCCTACAAACAGTAAATATTTTTTAAACTGGTTTCCAAGTAAAGGTTAAGACCATGACTCTCTTAACTTGGATAGATTTCACAGCAAAATGTTGTTTCTTGTTAAAGAGACAAAGGGGTGATTTCAATTTCTAGAGGACCACCTGCTGGTTAATATGTGCATTTAGAATAAAAAGGAAAATACTGTTTATATGATGTGGGTTAGCGACAGTGATGAAAGATCATTCTTTTAAAATTGCTGACTCTTTTGTAAAAATGTGTAACGATTTGTGAAGATTGGATCAAGGGGTAATATTAAGCAAAGTCTTTCTAGCAGACTCTTATCTGCCATTCTTAGGCACCAGCAAAAACCTGGTTTAGTATCCTGCTTTCAATCTGAAAAGTCCACCTGCCTTTTTAAGGATGTTGATGTAGATGGTTCTGGTCCTGCTCTGAAGCCTGCCAACCTATGCTTCTCTCACACTGAAGTTGTTCAGACTGCACCAATGAACAGTAAAAGGGAAAGAAGAGAGGCTTTACAGCCCAATGGTAATTTTAAATACAGCTTGCATAGAGAATTCTATGGACTTTAAATGTCACTTGTACCTTGACCCAGCTTCTTTTCTGTCAGGATGCTATTAGCTTCCCTTCTCTTTCAGCAGTTTGCATTTCCCCCTCAGCACCACTGTTTCCATTCCTCTCTGTCTCCAGTTTCTCTCCTTTCTTTCCCACCTTTTCCATCTAACACATGTGTCCGTGCTTCAGTTAAACCCCAGCACCCCTCTCTTTGCCCTCAGGGAAGGCAGAGCCAGGCTGCCCTGTAAAGATCCTCCCATTTCACTTACAGCTTTGACAAGGTGATCTCCTGTCAGGCACCCTCATGTTGCCTGGGAGGAGATTGCCATATCGAAGGGTGGTTTGTTTTCTGTGCAAAGTGCAGCAACACAAAAGAGATATAGTGGGACCCACTCCAAAACCCGGCAGCCAATGACAGAGTTACATGAACAGGACAGGGGAGACCACTCTTGGAGCAGTAGCTTTAGGGCCTTGAACCTCATCTGGTTCTCCAGTCTATCCGCGCTCTTGCTCCTGTACCATAGGTGTTGGGCTACTAACACTCCTGGGGTAGCTCTGCATAGCACAGGTCTTTCTCCAGACACAAGAAATCTTTCCAGTTGTTAAAATTTGCGAGAGGAAGTTTAGCTCATTAGAATAACTCCTGACCAACTCAGCTCAGGTCTGCAAAACACATTTAACTGGATAATAGGGGTGCAAAAAGCAAAGTAATAGAGTTAAGTCAGGCCACTGAGCAGAAGAAAACAGACTTTAAGCAGAGAAATTATTTTGGTAGCTAGACAACTGGCTAGTCCAGAGGCCAGGCAGAAGAATAACCCTGTTCTGACCAGGCAGAAGAATAACCCTGTTCTGACCACAGCCAAATTCTTTTAAACCCTGTCAATGTGACCCCGTTACTTTGGCTCTTTAATAATCTGATTGAAAACCATCTGATTATGTCTGTTGACAGAAGGCTGCACTGCACATGAGTATGTTATGTTGTGTGCAGATGGCTAATCTAGGCAGAGAGAAAGAGGTGCCACTGAAGACTGGTACCAGGCTTCAGTACAGTCATATTGCACCATACCCATTCATGATCAATATCTGAGAAGTAGGGCCACATGCCTTATGCGTGTATGCTCAACATTTGCTTCTGTGCAATTTGCAAAGATCATTGGAACTGCTGGCAAACAGTAAAGTTTTGGCTGGGAATGCTGGTATGAAGGGGGAGGTATGAATCACAGAATCAACTAAGTTGGAAGAGACCTCTGGGATCATTGAGTCCAACCTTTGACCTAACACCACTGTGTCAACTAGACCATGGCACCAAGTGCCATGTCCAGTCTTTTCTTAAACACCTCCAGGGATGGTGACTCCACCACCTCCCTGGGTAGCCCATTCCAATGCCTAATAACCCTTTCTGTGAAGAAATTTTTCCTAATGTGTAATGTGAACCTCCACTAGTGCAGCTTGAGGCTATGTCCTCTAGTCCTGTTGCTAGTTGCGTGGGAGAAGAGGCCAGCCCCCACCCCACTACAACCTCCTTTCAGGTAGTTGGAGAGAGCAATAAGTTCTCCCCTCAACCTCCTTTTCCCCAGGCTAAACAATCCCAGTTCCCCCAGCTGCTCCTCATAGGACGTACCCTCTAGACCCTTCACCAGCTTTGTTGCCCTTCTCTGGACTCGCTCCAGTACCTCAATGTCTTTCTTGAAGTGAGGGGCCCAGAACTGGACACAGTACTTGAGGTGCGGCCTCACCAGTGCCAAGTACAGGGGGACAATTACTTCCCTAGTCCTGCTGGCCACACTATTCCTGATACAAGCCAGGATGCTGTTGGCTTTCTTGGCCACCTGGGCACACTGCTGGCTCACGTTCAGCCGGCTGTCCACCAGTACCCCCAGGTCCTTTTCCACCGGGCCGCTTTCCAACCACTCTTCCCCCAGCCTGTAGCAGTGCATGGGGTTGTTATGGCCAAAGTGTAGGACCCAGCACTTGGCCATGTTGAACTTCATACCATTGGTCTTGGCCCATCTACCTAACCTGTCCAGATCCCTCTGCAGAGCTTTCCTACCCTCAGGCAGATCAACACTCCCACCCAACTTAGTGTCATCCGCTAATTTACTGAGGATGCACTCGATACCCTCATCCAGATCATCAATAAGGATATTAAACAGGACTGGGCCCAGTACTGAGCCCTGGGGGACACCACTAGTGACCGGATGCCAACTGGATGCGGTACTGTTCACCATCACTCTCTGGGCCTGACCATCCAGCCAGTTCTTAACCCAGCGAAGAGTGCACCTGTCCAAGACATGGGCTGGCAGCTTATCCAGGAGAATGCTGTGGGAGACAGTATCAAAGGCTTTGATGAAGTCCAAGTATATTACATCCACAGCCTTCCCCTCATTCACTAGGTGAGTCACCTGGTCATAAAAAGAGATCACGTTAGTCAGGCAGGGCCTGCCTTTCCTAAACCCATGCTGACTGGGCCTGATCCCCTGGTTGTCCTCTAGATGCTGTGTAATCACACTCAAGATGATCTGTTCCATGACCTTGTCAGGCTGAAAGACCTGTACTTCCCAGGATCCTCCTTCCGGCCCTTCTTGTGGATGGGCATCACATTGGCCAGCCTCCAGTCATCTGGGACCTCCCTGGTTAACCAGGACTGATAATAAATAATGGAGAGCAGCTTAGCAAGCTCTTCCGCCAGCTCCCTCAGTACCCTTGGGTGGATACCGTCTGGTCCCATAGACTTGTGAGCATCCAATTGGCACAGCAAGTCGCTAACTACTTGCTCTTTAATTATAGGGGGTCTACTCTGCTCCCTGTCCCTGTCTAGTGGCTCAGGGGGGCAGTTGCCCTGAAGATAACTGGTCTTACTGTGAAAAACTGAGGCAAAAATGGTATTAAGCACCTCAGCCTTTTCCTCATCCCTGGTCACAATGTTCCTCCCCCCACATCCAATAAAGAATGGAGATATTCCCTTGATTTCCTTTTGTTGTTTATGTATTTATAAGAACACTTTTTATTATCTTTTACTCCAGTGGCTAGATTGAGTGTATATGAAGTGTGTATGAGTTTCTTTGTTTTAAATAAATAAATGAGTGTGTGGAAAGAAGACATGTTGAGAGTGTCTGTAAATCTCAGAAATTTCTTCTAGATGCTTGATTTCTGGTTTAAAAAAACATTTCTTACGTAAAACCTGTTTTATTAGTCAATGTTTTTGCCCTTTGGTTAGTCACTGCACATCAGGCCAACTGCTAGCTTTCAGTCTTTCCTAATTTACAATGGATTGAAATAATCAGAGGTTTTCTTCTGCTTCTAGCCACCTTTACTTTTGGTTTGTTTTACTTTTTTAACTGATGTATTTTCTTTCTGATTTCAGTGCTCATTTGTATTCTGTCCTTGAAAAGCTTTTTAATGCTGTTTAGGCCTCCCCATACATTAAGTTTAAAACTGTTTGGACAATTTTAGCCACCAGTGTTTGGTACCCTGGAATACAGAAGACAAAATTAGTTGTTCAAAAAACTACTCAATGAACCCCATTACACTTCGGCCACAACAACCCCATGCAGCTCTATAGGCTGGGGGAAGAGTGGTTAGAAAGCGGCCTGGTGGAAAGAGACGTGGGGGTGCTGATTGACAGCTGGCTAAACACGAGCCAGCAGTGTGCCCTGGTGGCCAAGAAGGCCAATGGCATCCTGGCCTCTATTAGGAATAGAGTAGCCAGCCGGTCTAGGGAAGTGATCGTCCCTCTGTACTCGGCACTGGTGAGGCCGCACCTTGAATACTGTGACCAGTTCTGGGCCCCGCACTTCAAGAAAGATGTTGAGGTGTTGGAGCGACTCCAGAGGAGGGCGACCAAGCTGGTGAAGGGTCTGTCCTATGAGGAACAGCTGAGGGAGCTGGGGTTGTTTAGCCTGGAGAAGAGGAGGCTCCGAGGTGACCTTATTGCAGTCTACAACTACCTGAAGGGAGGTTGTAGTGAAGTGGGAGTTGGCCTCTTCTCCCAGGCAACTAGCAATAGGACAAGAGGACACAGCCTCAAGCTTCGCCAGGGGAGGTTCAGGTTGGACAGTAGGAAGAATTTCTTTTCAGAAAGGGTTATTAGACATTGGAATGGGCTGCCCAGGGAGGTGGTGGAGTCACCATCTCTGGATGTGTTTAAGAAAAGACTGGACATGGCACTTAGTGCCATGGTCTAGTTGACAGGGTGGTGTCAGGGAAATGGTTGGACTCGATGATCCCAGAGGTCTCTTCTGACCTGGTTGATTCTGTGATTCTGTAATCATCATAGTGGATTTTTTTACTGTACATCATTAAGATGTGAGAAAAGCTGGCAAACCATTCCATTATTACTTGAATTAGCATCCAAGTAGATTTCATTTGCTCCTAAATGCCAATTGTAAAACAAAAAGTGGATTCCTTCTTCTCTCTGCCTGTAACTAGGCTCATTAACTGCAGTAGGGTTGGACTAAGGAATTGCCTGTTCAAAGGAATGATACATGCTGTTAAAAGCTTGTGAGAGGTTTTGTCTACCCACTGGAAGTCTTTCTTAACATAATTCTTCTTTTTGGCCATTTATGTGAAATATTACAATGTCACTTTTGAGCAAACTAATTCAGCTTTCCTCTAATTCAGTGCATCAAACCCAAAAGTATTTTTTCTCCCCAAAAGCCTGTATTTTTAGTAATCATAAATTTACAGTATGATTTTCTCCTCAGTTAAATTATTACAACAATAAAATTCTGAACATCTGACTTAGAATGCACAGTTCAATTTAAGAAAAAATTTGGAATTAAGCTATTTGCAGAGTACATGCTATGACTGAGTGTCATCTTTTAGCCTGCACCTGGGGCTAAATAATAACAGTTTTTCTATCACCCAATGTCCCTTTCCCAGCTGAGGAAGGAAAATGGGAAAAAGAGGGAGACTCGTGGATTAAAATTAAACAGATTTCATAAAATAAAGAAACCAATATAAATGCTAACACAAAACACACAAAAGTATACTTAGCTACAGGATACAGCATGTTGTCCAGGAATACCAATCATCAGCAATGAGTAAAAGGTGAAGCCAGAAGAGAAAAGAGCAAAGACAACCCCACCCCTTCCCCCCCCAAACCCTCCCTTTTATAGTGAACTTGATTGTTAATGATATAGAATACACCTTTGGGCCAGACACAGTCAGCTGCCCTGCATTTAACTGCTAATGGCCCTGATCACCATGGCTGGCCACAAACTGAAACAAAATCCCAATGGAACCAGGACACTGAGATGAATAGAGACACTTTTGTGCTCAAACACCAAAAGTGGTCATAAAACTAGATTTCAGCTCAGATTTCAAAAGTAAGTGATAGCTTTGGGTACTTCCACTTTTGGAGGTGTTGGAAGCTTGGGGGCCTTCCTGGCAGTGGGGTGTAGGAATCCCAGTTGCTGAAGTAATTCTGCAAAAACACACCTATTGTCACTAGTCAAAAAAACAAACAACCAATCAAACAAAAAACCACCTTGAAGAAATAGATACTGAGCACTACTTGGAATTTTAATCTAGGAATACAGTTCTCACTGGTATTGCAGAAGTATTTAAGGAATAATTTCCAGTGAGTGGTTTAATTTTACTGGCTTGTTCATCAATAACAGAGTTCTGTGCTTTCACACTGTTGATCTAACCATCTGATAGTAATTAAACTGCTCTACATAGCAGCCTCTAAGATGTTACAATGCTACTCTCAGAGGTTGAAGCAAGGCAGTTCTGGAATAAAATTATAACTCTGACATAAAACATTAATGGAGGCAGAGAGCTTTTCTCTCGTGATTCTCACACATCTCCAGAAAGACCTTGTATTACCAAATGAAAATTAAGTTGTTAGTGAGATTGTTTAACTTTCATTGAGTCTATTTTAGTAGATGTCTTGTTTAAATAATAATAAAAAAACAATGTGATTTGATTCCCTAACATTAAACCTCTTCTACTTTATTTCATTCTTGCTAGGATTATCTTGAAAAGAAAAGATGAAGCGCTCTGAACTCCCAAGTCTGTTTCTGTATGCACAGATGTCATTTTACTGCCCTTATTTAGCAACTGCTACGTCTGCCAGACTCCCACCTCATTCAGGGCATGACTGAGCCGTCAAAGTGGTGTTTGTGACAACCCTCGTTTCTTCCAGAAACCTCATATTTGAGAGATCATATGTGATATCTTGCATCATGCCTCCATCTACTTTGCAGGACAATGCAAGAGAGATGAAGAATCCTTCCCTGTTCTGTGTCCCCAGTCTCCTTGGTACATGAGGGAATCAAAGAAAGATCAGTGTCCATTCCTAGAAAAATGCAGTGCAAATGTGGGATAAAACTGAGGCTAACCACCAGCAGATGCTATGATATGCTGTATGCTCGTGAGTTTGCCATGATGTTGCCCACTCCTCTGTCTCCTCATGATGATCCTGCAGAGTCTGACTGGAGGGGGAACAGGGTCTGTTTGAGGTGAGCAAGGGGTTGTGGCTGTCCCTGGCATGGTGCTCATGCTCTGCCCTGGGATATGGGGAACAACGTGCCTAAAGCAGAGATGGTCTCCGGTGTTTTGCCAGAAAAGGGGGACAAAGGGGAACTCTTTAGCTCCTCACTTCACCCTGGGCCGGGTTCTCGCTGCAGTTTTAGCAATGTAAGCCGAGACTGAGTGCTCTCAGCTCCCGCCAGTGCCAGCATGACAAAATACGGGCTGGAAGATGTGCAGCCAAGAGGCAGGGCTTGTGTGCTGAATAGCATGGGCAGACCCAGCCCAAATCTCATCAGGGACAAAGTAGTGGTGACACTTTGCATGGAGCTGGAGCTTGGGCCACAGCAGCAAACGTTCGTATGGAGAGGGCCTAAGGATGCTTTTGGCCTCTGCTGTAGACAGCAAGGGTAAAAGAAGTGATAGACGGCTATCATGTTATAGGCAACTCACTTCTGAGTGCTTTGCACCAGCATATTGAGGCATGGCACTGAGCCTGACTTAGTTTACTCAGCTCGGTGCAAGCCCAGGCTGAGGGATTGTCTTTGCCCTGTGTGGCATACAAAAAAAATAGGTAGTAAAAAGGGTTGGATGCGAAACCAGCACCAGTTTTTGGCTGATCAAGGAGTAAAATCCGGATCCTCCTGGCCGCTAACTCATTGCGCTGGGCACCAGAGCTCCTTATGCCTCCAGGGTCTTGTAACACTGTAGTTGCTGCAGGACCTATGGCTCAGCTTCCCATGGCACTCACACACATGGACAACCTAGGTTCATACTGGAGAATGTATAGGATCTCAGTCCCTCAGGAGGTTCAGTTTTCTCTGCAAGGTGCTTACAGTCATTAACCGACACAGCTGACTTTTTTCCCTACAGCATGGGAAGAAGAGGAAAGTTTAATGTCAGTTTTCTGGATTCATTTTTAATTGTGGTCTCTATGTCCCTATGTACCTAATCAGATATCCTCAAATGCTACACAGAAAACGCTGAGTCAGGACATAAAGGTTAGCCAGATAAAGATGGGCGATTGCATAAGAAGTCAGACATAGAAGAAGGTTAACAGTACCGTTTAAATGTCATCCAAGTTAAGTAAGACATAATGATGGCTACAATGTAGTTATATTCGTGCACCTGTCATCTATTGTAAAATATGCATAATTCATACAGGGAGAGTGAGCCTATTATTTCAATGATAATCAGATTAAATTTCACAGGACCTCACTTGCCCCAGGTCTGGATACAACTGGATCAAAATGTTTGCCCTCAGATGCTGCTGGAAAACTTCAGGACAGTAATGCTGTCCATCGTTCCACTCTCCTTTCTCTTCTGCTGGACCAGGTTGGGAATTGAAGACTTCACCTGCATCAGACAATACTGTCAATGGTCTTTAACCCTTGGCCTTCCTAGGATGTTGCCGCTTGTCTGCGGCAAGCTCCGTTCGGTTGCTGGCTGGCCTGAGGCTATCTGCACCCCAGGGCCATTGAGCACTGACACCAATGTGAGGATGCAACAAATGGCGTTTATTTAACTGCGCAACAGCCTTATATAGTCGTCTTGTCCCGTACGAACTCGCACGTTACTTGCACATCCTGCTCCTTTCGCCATGCCTACCTTCCGTTACAGCCCGAGATTTTCCGGTCGCCGTACCCTAATCTACCTACATTTCCCCCTCCCCATGCTTCAAGTCATGCGAAGTAAAGCGTATCGCTGATTCTGGAGCCTTGCGTCAAAGCGTAAGCGTAGCTGGTGGATACAACATCCCGAGCCCAGGTTCTCCAGTAAGATTCCCCTGCAACTCCTGAGATGCAAAGCAAAAGCACGCTAATCATGAGCGCATTGTTCAAAGCTTTTGTTTCACTCGGCAACGGTCGCCGTTCCTCATCTTTCTTGGAGCCCCACCGCTTTACTAGACTCTCTGTACTGTCATGACTCCTCACGTCTGAAGGTCGAGGCTGGTGCTGTTTCGGCTTCCCCCACAGGTACTCTTGAACCTGGTTCCCTGTGTCTCGCAGAGCCCGGTCAGAGAATCCCAGCCTTGGTTACCCATAAACCCTGCTCTCTGTTGTTGTGCCAAAAAGGCTGTATTGACCATTCGTTGCACAGTTTTCTGCAAACATGCAAACAAACAGGGTAACACAAGTAGGATAATGCTTATTATAAACATTCCTATAAGCAGACTCTATCTACAAAACATGCAGTTTACTTCAGAACATACTGTTATTCTCTATTATTCTAGCTGAAAGGAAAATTACTGACAGGAAAGCTGATTCTGTTTAAAGGTAACACAGATCAGGCCTTTTAGAGCCTACTCTGAGGCCTACTCTTGCTAAACCATTGCTAAACCATCCGGTATCAATTTCCCCCTTTGGAAGTAATTAGATTTATTATCTCACTATTTCCATATACTATTCTCAATGATTGTCTTAACACAACCCACGCAGATCCCTATGATAACTATAATCACAACTACATAAACTATTCCCTCTAATAATGTGGCTAACCATCCTTTTAGAGACAATCCACCGTACGCCTGTGCCTGTAGAGACAGAAGCATAGCCTTGACCCATTAGTAATAGTTCCCCTGGTCCCAACCATTCGTTAGTACCTGGTTCCCTATACCACACTTTGCCTTTGTTTTTCACATAGCTTGCTCCCTGTCAAACTGCCTCACAACGTATTACAATTGGGGGTCGCTCCTTATCTCCTGCTAAAGTTAAATGGTTAAGTACATAAACAGCTTTTGCAAGTCTCTCAGAAGGTTCAGTTTCCTCTCCCCCTTTTTGTTTTTGCAGAAGCTGTTTCAATGTACTATGAACACGTTCCACAATTGCCTGACCCGTAGGTGAATGAGGAATCCCGGTGACACGTGTAATACCCCATAGTTGACAAAATTGACGAAAAATCTGTGAACAGTATGCTGGTCCATTATCAGTCTTAAGTTGTTGTTTTAGGATGAAAAGGTGGAAAAACCCATTCTATGATTTGCTGTTTAAAGTCCGGCACCTGCACAGTCATTGCAGTAGAATTTGTGGGGTCAGAAACCAAAGAGTCCACTCGAGCATTGCCTTCTGCAATAAACCCAGGCAAATTAGTATGATTTCTTACATATAAAACATAAAACAATGCAGTTCGGATTTGAATTTCTTGCTACAGAGCTCGCAGCAATTCAAAAACACACTGATTACATATATGCTCTATAACAGATCTATCCAATTGCTTTATAATGCCAGCTACATATGCTGAATCAGTAATCAAATTAAAGGGAATGGGAAAATTCTGAAATATTTTTAATACAGCTCGTAATTCTACCACCTGAGGTGAACCCTTTTGTTGTACTACCATAGATTCCCACTTGCCATCAGAATACCAGACAAGGTCCGCCTTGCCTGTGTTCCCAGATCCATCCGTAAAAATGGCAATTCCATCCACAGGAGTGTCTGCGCACCACACTCCCGTGGCAATTGGAAGTTCCGCACTCAATTTTATAACAGGATGGGAGGGCAAGTGGTAAACAATCTGTCCCGAGAAATTCTCCATAGCTGTTTGCAAAGCAAAGCTATTAGCCATACACCACTCAAAATATTGAGCTGCAAAATAGGAATGGTTAGTGATGCAGGGATCTTTGGCCACAAGCTCCCAACATCGCATCCGTCCTTTGATGAATAATCTGTGCCAATAGCTCTGTAACGAATCTGATCATTCTGAATTCCATTGACCAATTATTGCACACGGAATTTGCCTATCAAACAAAGTGATAATTTGTATTTCCTGATTCAAATCAATACGATGTACAAATTTGGAATGTAGCCTGCTTTCTATTTCTGTAATCAGTTGCTGTACCTCTGCAGTAGTCTGTTGTGGTGCTGTTAAAGTTGTGTCCCCTGCTAACAATTGGAATAGAGACTGCAATTGTGACCACGTAAGCCCCAAGTACGGCCGCAGCCATAACTTGAGCCTTATGTTCCACAGTACCCACTTTTGCACATGCCTTTATCATAGCATTCAAATCTGTTTTTCCAGGTAAAGCTTCACTGATCTTTTGACAATCATCATTAGCATTATCCCTGTTTGCCACAGGTCCAGCACTTGGCAGCCGCGCAGGTTAACCCTGCGTGGAAACACCAGTCCTGCGCTCCCTGCGGTTCGGGCTGTGAGTTAACTGTTTAGGCCTGGAACTGGTTGGGAAGATTCATTTGTGTCAGCACACGTTTCCCCCCCTGCGTTCTTTCTCCAGTTTCCCTGTACTCTGCAGCTGGTTGTTATCAGCTGACCTTGAGCACTATACTGAGACCTGCACAGCTTCACAAGATGCCCTAGCTTCCCACAGCAATGACACATCAAAACAGAGTTATCTCTCCCACTCAGCTTCAACTTCTTAAGGCAGTTTTTCTTAAAGTGACCTTCTTGCCCGCATGTATAACAACGATGAACTACCTTAACTGCCGCTGCAAAAGTTTTTGCTAAATGCTCCATCTGAAATGTGGTGGTTCCTACTTTCTCACAAGCATCCATTAGCTCAGTTAAGGTGGGGTTACGTTTTGCCATCCCTGCAACAACTCTCCTGCAGTCCTCACCTGTGTTGTCCTTCGCTAACTGTAGTGGCAATGCTTCTTTTACAATTTTCCAATCTAACAGTTGCCAAATATTTCTCCCCTCAGGACCCGCACCCACAATCACCGGATATGCTTGTGGAATTATAACTCCTTCTAATAACGCATCTCGAATGATCCCTTTCCATTTCACTCCTCCCCCCTCTTCCCCTGTATATGCGGGCAGATGCTGACTCTCTCCCTCACCTCCCACATTACCAGATGGACGCAGACCTCCCCCCCGGCCCTGATCTAAAGGTGGAGTAGGGAATTGCAAAGGAGGTTGAGGTGGCCCTAATACTTGTCCCGAACACAGAGGGGGGCTTGGGGGAGACATAGTCACGTGTCCCAAGGTGTTGGCTGAACGGTGCTGCTGCAATTCCGTCTTTAATTCTTCCAGTCGTCTACCAAGCTCTGTCATGTCAAGTTCATGTTTTAGGGCGCACTACCGGTTCTGATGGATCTGTATCTATTTTTCTCGCTTCCCTCTCCGTGGCTTTTTTCGGAGCCGTGCGTACCGACGGTGATAAAGGAGCTGCCACCGGTACAGCCACCGGGGCCGTGGGAGGTGTTGGTCCCGCTAAGAGTGAGGGGTTAGTAGGTGCCTGTGGTCCTAAAGCCATAAAAGCTGTATGTGTGACTTCTCTCTCTGCTTTTATTCCTTTTAACACTTCGCTAACCAGCCTCCATGTAGCAGACAATTTAAAGGCTTCCTTATCACCACTTGACACCGCATTCCAGAGAGAGTCACCAATCTTCTCCCATAAAGGCACTTCAAAGACATCATTAAAGGTTGTAAAATGTCCTTTATCTTTTGCCCAAAACAGTAACTGCTTTAACGCAGCTTCGTCATATTTAATTCCTCTCTCAGAGAGTATATGTTGGAGGAGTTTCACCACTGCCACTTCTGTCTTGGTCAGGGTAGACCCCATGTAAACACGTCCGAGCCGCATCCCATGTCGCCCGGTCCTCCCGCGCAGCCCGTAGCAGCCACAAGATAACTCCCCATGTTTTTAATTCTTTGGCAGAACCCGCTGCCATAGCTCTCTCAGCGAGCTTCATCGAGCACCGCTCCCAGGTATTCGGCTGTAAGCAATCAGCCTGTCCTGCCACCGCCCCCTCAATAACGAGACGGTCCACACACTGGGCTACGTCTTTCGATTTCACAGAAATCTTAAATTCCCCGCCCAGTAACGAAATCACCTTTATCAAGGTTTCCATGGTTCTCGAACCCACTCCGACCGCCCGCGGTCCGCCAGCCCAGCAATCACGTCGGGGTCACCATTTGTTGCCGCTTGTCTGCAGCAAGCTCCGTTCGGTTGCTGGCTGGCCTGAGGCTATCCGCACCCCAGGGCCATTGAGCACTGACACCAATGTGAGGATGCAACAAATGGCGTTTATTTAACTGCGCAACAGCCTTATATAGTCGTCTTGTCCCGTAAGAACTCGCACGATACTTGCACATCCTGCTCCTTTCGCCACGCCTACCTTCCATTACAGCCCGAGATTTTCCGGTCGCCGTACCCTAATCTACCTACACTAGGAGCCCACTGCTGTCCTGTTAGTAGTTATTGCAATGACAGTTCTTCCCATAGGGAGCTAAGAAGATCTTAGAATACAGTTTCCCTTTCTCAGGAGTGTAAGGAGCAGTATATATAAATATCTATTCATCTATGTATGTACACATTTGTATATGTGCATATACGCCTATATGCATATAAAGAACTAGGAGCAATAATAAGCACAACTGGTTATTGTTTTTCCCTACGTTTTAGGTAGTTGCTTTAGTCTTTATGAAGGGCTTGAGATCTTCTTTGCTTTGTTCTAAGGCATAAAAATGGTCTGCTTTTTGAATGAGCTAGAGGAAAAAAAAGAGAAAGGAGCAAGTAAGTAAATAATGGTAATACTAACATGCACACATCTCCCCTGTACACCCACTTCTTTTCCAGCTAGCTCCACTACTGAGAATGTGGTAGGTGTAGAAATCTTGCTGATAGATTAAACACACACATGGCAATTAAATATTTTTGCAATAATATTCATTACAAACTCTCTCTTTTTAAATTTTGTGTTAGCATCGCTTAGGTAAGTTGCATGTCCAAAATGCTGCGTAAGAAATAGGTGTCTGAAGGGGTTCACAGAGTACTGGGCGTCAAGATGCTCTTTTCTTTTTTGCATGAATATTCTAGTCCATACGAAATAATCTATTTTTTTAGTGTCTGCATTCTATTTCTGTAACTCCAACTACATCTATTCCTTGAACGGTTTTAAAATGTATGCTCGTGGTCCTGGGATTGCCTGCAAGTGCCTGCATCAAAACACAGACAGTTTCCCAGCAGCTAAACAGCTTTTAATTAACGCATTTGGGCACTGTCTACTGACAGTTCCTCCTTCGCCATTAAAAGTTATGTGTATTTTATTGGAAAAATACTCTTCTTGTTGTTCATTAGTCAACACTGATTTATGAAGGATGTGAGCGTCTGTGACAAACACACAGCTGCAGACTACAACTGCCACAAAGTTTGTGCATACTCAGATTCAGGAGTTTTAGGAATTTGGCGGTGCATTTTTTTTTTACTCTAATCCATTGGCAAATAAAACTGAAGACATCAAGCTTCTCTGACCCTGTGTCACTTGGGGTAATTTCCTACGGAGCTGGCAGAGAATTGCAAAGCTGCCCAGTTTGTTTATTCAGAAGGGAAGGCTCGGTGGGGGAATGCTGGCTGCTGGTTAGAGGGCACCCTGCACTTCCCGCAAGCTCCCACATGGTGGCATGGGCAGTTCACTCTAACAAACTTCTTCATCCGGCTGCAGGTGGAAGAAAACCTGGCAATTTTGAATCTGAATCTGCTACCTAGCTATGGGATTGGGGAAAGTGCGCAGGGGCGCTGCCTTTGAATACCCTCCTCTCTGTGCCTTCTGGACACTCCAGCTTCTCCTTGCAGATACATAACACCGATGCTAGCTTTCCCGGGGAAAATTTGGTTTCAAAAATGAAATGTTAGTATTGGTTTCTATACAGCACCAAATTTTCATTTCTCCTTGTTACATTTACTAAACCTTAGCTGTTTTCTTACAATTTGCTCTGTTATTCTGTGAATAATACCTGCAAGCAACCTGGAAAAGAAGTAGCGAGAAAAGAAATTTCTATAAGTTTCAAGCAGAGGAAGAGAAAATATACATTTAATCCTCTAAAAGCTGGGATGTAGGGGAGGCGTGAATTCGTTGAATGTAGTCTCAGAAAACATCACATCAGTAAGAGCTGGCATTGATTCACTCATTTGCAATGTCGCTGTGTACTGATGCTATGGCATGAAGCAAACATTGCAGGTTGGCAATCCTGCATGCTAAGTGTATTTTGTGGGTCTATCGGCAGCCATCCCTCAGTGGTGGTGATCTTAAGGCTTGAGAATATATAAATTCATTTTCTGTATCTTTCTCAGCAGCAGGAAAAGAAGGATTGATGTATAGAAATAGAAAAAGAAAGCCACTAAGGAGTAAAACTGGAGCTCCTAACAGACTTCTTTTTGGACTTCATAATCTTAGACCACAGGCCTGGCTTCCATCAATGTGACTATGAGGACATTTTGAGAATAGGTTGTGAAGATTATCCCATTGTCTTGTGCTGTACCAAGTGCCAGTAAAAAAAAAGACTGAAAATTTCTGCATCTCTCTTTGGGGTAGGAAATGTCCCATCCTTTTCCTGCATCACCTCTTTTCTCTGTAGTTCTTATCTTAAGGAAATAAGCATCAGTCTGTTACCTTGCCCAGGAGGATCTCCTTGACCCCTCCCTGATGCTTCCTGGTACACTTGTGAGGGATGAAGGTCTGGCCTTGCTGTTGGGCTCTTCTCTGCACCTCTGAAGTCACCAAGAGCAGAATCTGGACCCTGCAGGGGTTTTTTACCAGCTTTGCTCTGTCGTCCCCCACCCCATCTCTCTCTCAAGAGAAAGTTGTGTTAATGCTCCTGCTTCCTTGGTCCTGCCACTTGGCCCTCCAGCAGCAAGGTGAGGACACATTTCCATCCATCCTACTGAGCCCACTGCCACATGGGCCCTTGGGAGGGTCATCCATCTTCCACGTGGTGGCGATGATGGAGGGAAAAGGCTGAGGAGAAAAGGGATGGTGAAAGAGGGGAAAGAAGAAAGATCAAACACTTGAGCAAAAATGAGTGCAAGAAGGCAGAGTACAAAAAAACCCCACCATCAAAACAACACTGTGACACAACAGAGAGGCTAAGGAGAATCTTTGTTCTTGCTAGATTTTTGACATCATTCATGTGGTTTCATTTCACACAGATATTCATGTGCCTAATAATATGACTTACTGGTGGCTAAGGAGTTATTTTTCCCTCCAGGAGAGTCTTTTAAGAGTTAAGAACTTGAAAATGTTTCTAAACTGCTAATTTAAAACAAAAGTCGAATCAATCAAACTGTTCTGATTTTGAAATATTTTTCAATTTCTTTTTTTTTCCAGTATTAATGTGCTGAAATGTCTAGGCAAGAAGGCATAAGAAAATAAAATATTTCCCTTTGAAAATGAGATACTGGAACATATCAGCTGGGTTTTTGTTTGGTTTGTTTTTTTTTTTAAATCCCTGTATAATCTAGAGACTCATTAAAAGTCATCTTTTTCCCATCAACAATTCTGTCAACTCTATTAAAAGCGTTTTGTCAGGAAATATCTGACCAGTTCTACTTAATTAACACCATGAGTCAATTTAAGATTCCCCTGTATTTTTGATGCCCATAGAGCCCTAAAAAGCATGGCTATTTCTGCCACCTCTCTGTGAGTGGGATGTGCGGCACCTTCAGAGTACCCTACTCTGCTGAACACCTTCGTACCAAGAAGGAATCACAACTCACCTGGACTCGAATACCAGGCTTGTTTCGTTTGTCTGCCAGGCTGATGGGTGATATCTTTTCACCTACAGCATGTATTTACTTAATAGAGACATATTAGTACTTGATAAATGTGGAAGTCCCTGGACTCATATAGAGAGCAGCTGACAAGAGGGTAAGTGCTTTTTAACAACTGTTGTGATTTAATGAACACTGGGCAGGTGAGCTGCTACTGGAAGGGACCAACCAAACATTTTATATGAGAACTCACTGTGAACTTCTTACATTGAGTTGAGAATATCCAGCTGATTGTTATATCCTCCTTTTACACTCATATTTTATCTTCTCAGAGAATGTCTTTGGAGATAACATGGTCTCACTGTGCTGAGTGGAGGTATCCAGAACTAAAGGGGGAGACTCAGGCACCTTCCCACTTTATCCAATCTAAGGCTCAGTAAAAATCATACTCCTTGAACTCTCATGGGGCAGGTTTGCCTCCAAAAAGGAGAGTGAGGAAACAGCCTTGTTACTTTCTGCACTGGACAGCTGACTATGTCTGCTGTTCTGGGGGAGAACAACTGTCTTTACTAAAGCAAAACTTGTCTTAATCTGAAGCCTTGAGAGGGTACATTTTTTCCCTTTAACTTATGTACAGTCACACAGGAGGTAACAGCCCTGTTCCTTTCGCAGCTGTGGGAGAAGCTAAACATCAGTGTTGGTGTTAATGCTTCTAACTATTTGGGAGGCATTAAAGTGACACAACTGTTGGATGAATTAATACCTGGATGGCATTAAATTATTGATTTCAGTACTTGTATAAAATATCATGTGCACAAAATGAAATGCATAAACATAATATAGCTAAGCAGAGGGCATTAAGAAAAAAAAAAAGCTAGCTCAAAACCTGATGCAAGCTGCCCTCTCTAGCCAAAGACACATAGGAAACAATATGCCTCTGGTTGGGCAGCCCAAGGGACTGGACCCTGCTCCCAGGTCAGCTCTCTGCCTGACCCCCAAGAGGGTCTGAGCACATGTCCCAGGCTGTGGGTATTGCCCTGGCATGACCACTCAGAAGGTCTTAAAAGAAACTCAAAGGAAATAATGCAAAAAATAAATTAAAGCAGAGTGAAGAGGCTTGTCTGGTAAGTGTGGAGCAGGTTTCCACCATCAAAACAACCCATTCAAACCCTGTCTCAATCCTGAAGCACCCTTGCAGAGAAGTGCAGCTAGGAGCATGCTGCAAAAGTCACCGTTTTCCCACTGATGCCTGAGAGAGCAGCCGTACACTGCAATGACAGCTCTCAATGTGCGCTACTTCGTCTTGATGGAAATCTCAAGGGATAGGTTGTAACAACTCAGAAATTTTTAATCCACTTGTTACTGTGGAAATTAAGAGATTATGAAAACTGCAGTGTCCAGGGGTGTTAATCTGAATCATTTCCAGATGAATTCATTCTCAGACTACCTAACAAAACCAATGGCAGTGGAGCTCCATTGTGCCCTGTGAAAAACAAGTACCCAGTATTAAACAGTTGGAAGGTTTTAATGACAAAGAGAATAGTAAGTATATAATTGCAGTCTCCAGAGTGTCTGCATATACCACTTGAATTACCATTGTGGTGAATTTAGCTATGAGAGCTAACATTGTTTGGTTTCGAGTCATTATGACAGAGATGTAGGTGGAATCACCCTACCTACCTATTCACATTTCATGTCATATAATCAGTTAAGAGACCATGTACATTTGAAGAGAAAGCTGGGCTCCAGATGTTAAGAAAAGTAAAATAATCTATGATATCATTCTGCTTAATTAGCCTTAAAAAGTGTCAAGTCATTTTAAAGAAGAAAGCACTTTTAGATTAAAGCTATACATAAATCTTTGCAACTTTTAACACTTTATTTACAAAGAACACACAAAGGTAACTTTCTTCTAAACTGATGTACCCGAGACCCTGGTTATGTGCCCCAGATGAAGACAGACTTCACACCTGAATGAGAGCTGGCTGCTCTGCAAAATGCCTCCCCCAGGGGAAAGAGGTCCAGGTACGTGGGCCAGGAGGGCTCCAGAGTGCTCTGCAGTCAGGTGCCTGATCTAAATGACTGGCAGATCAATAGCCAGTCTTTATACTGCAACTGATCTTCTTAATACCACTGTGACACCTAAGTATTATCTGGTGGAAATTCTACCACTGGTATAAGTGAGTAGCATTTTGCTTTAATCTGATTTTATACTGTGTAATGATTGTGCGACACTCAAGGCTGCAGATATATTTATTTAAATGAAATATATGTACCAATTTACAGTGATTGCCAGGAAGCCAGTGCTACCCACACATTGGTGTTACAGCTCAAACGTAGTTTGGGCTGTTTACAGAGCAAAATACTTGAAAGGTCTCAACTTCTGTTTTGACACCTTCAAAAGGAAACTTGGGTAGTGCATGTGAGGAGGCAGAGAAGGGTAAGGAGGGAAAAAGATTATCAAGATACTTAAAACCCCTTATTTACGGTGAAATTAAATGGTTCAATTGCTTTGAACTCTCTTCCCATTCAGCAGATGGATGGCAAGGTGGGAGATGTAACTGCTTTAGCTGATAAGAAACCTCCTTTTCTTGAATGACTGTGTGGGAAAACTGGTCAGAGGACTAAGAAATCTATTATGCTTCTATAGCTTTAGCTGTTGTGAATGGTGCCAGTCTACTTGATGTAAATATGGAAATTATTAAGTACGAGGTACTTTGTATACATATAGACAATGCTATGTTGTACTCAGGCTTTAACATGGACCTTAAAATATGTACAGTCACTTGACAGGAGTAAGAAACAGCAAATATTAAAGAGCACCTAAACAAACATTGACTTTTTAATTCAGGTAATTGTAAAGACAAATAGTTAAGAATTTGTTTAAGTCTCTAAGCACAAACTTAAATCTAACGTTATAGGTTAATGCAGAGAAGCTAAAGGTTTTACAGCTCATATGCAATGTAGGTGTTTGCAAAACGCCAGTCGTCTTACTGCTTTAGGGGAAATAGTTACAAAGTGACAAGGATTGAAATGTTCATTTGAAAATAGAAAATACTGCTTGTGTAGGGAAAAGTCTTTTGAGATTACTATGTTCCTTCCAGAAACAAAGAAAACTATTAATAAACTCAGTTTAAATTTGATCTCTAGTTCCAATGAAAAAGAAAATTGAAAAATGTTTGTAAAATCTGAATTTTTAGTTTTAAACTGAGCTTAAAGGTCAAATTCAGCTGAATTTAACACAGACAAATTAAAGCAGAAAAATATTTTGTTCTGTTACACTAAACATAAGTGATAGTATCCAGGTTTATGATTTAGTAAAAATTCAGTCCTTTTTGGAAGGAAAGGGGTATCCTGAATAAGTTGCTAAGTACTGCTTTTTGTTTCAGAAACTGAATTAAAACTCATTTACTGATAGGGCCACAAGGAGACCAAGTAACTTGGTGCTGTTTTTAATTCAGAGAGGAAAAGAAAAAGTAGTTAAAAACTTTAAAATAGAGAGATGTGGGGAGAAGAAAAGGATTAAAGAGAAATAACTAACAGATTTGTTTATAATCTTTTTCCATGGTCACTATTATTTACATGTCTCTGACAGTACTTTTTATGCAGTTATTTTCTTTATTATAGGCATTATTCTGTACCTTAGAAAAATATGCCAGCTTTTGTATAGTGAAAGAATAAGTGGATAAAACCAAGAGGGAACATAATACAAGTGCAAAATGACCTTGTTCTGTGTAATGAATAGCAGTTTGAGCACATTAACCGCCTGCTCATTGTCAAGTGGGATGTGACTACCACCTAGATGCTGGCTTATCCAAGTGCATCCACTTTTCAAACAGTTGGTTTGAAGGGAGACAAAAATTTAATAGCACCTGCCATTTTCCTTGTGCTTTCATGTGTAGGTATAGAACTGAGATTACAATTTTGAAAGCCTGGTTCATCTGGGATCATCTAGGAATCTGTAGTGTAGATATTTATATGTAGTCAAACTGCTTACTCTGCATGCAAGGTAATTTTAAATATTTGCAAAAAAAAAAGAACTATGTTACTGTTCTGATATGAACCTAAGTACTTAAGCAGTTTGAGAACTGGCAAAAGTTTTTATTCATAACAGGAAAATATGGAAAAATAATAGGTAGGTAATATGTAAAATACCTGGTTCTTGATTATTTGAAATTGCTAAATCAAAAAGAGAAGTAAAACTATTTCTACTATATGCATTTATAGCGCTATGTAGTCTTTTATGCTCACCCCTGGACCCCTACTGTTCTACATATGATTTCAGAAAATTAACACTTACTTTTACAGTGCATCTATTCTCCAAATGAATGGAAATTTTAGTCATTTCACTCAATGACTGGTTTCATGGTATGGCTGTAATAGTAATGCCAGGTATTTCATAAAATACCTGAATAATGTAGGCATTTCATGCAATGACCAGATAGAACAGTCAAACAGCATAATAGAATACTTGTCATGCCAGTCATTGCACCTAGTGATTGAAACTCAACTATTTCACAGAACAACAGGTTACACATGATAAGATGAATATTTAGCCTCACTGCTTTGCAGTTTGCATCCCAAGGTGCATCCACCACAGTTTATGGCTTCTTAAGACCAGAATGCTGAGCCCTGCCTCAGTTTCATGGTCCTATTTCTAGCCTCCTGACATTTTCAAGAGCACACGGGGAGAGGGGAGCTGCTCCATCTACATCCAACTCCTACCAAATCAAGTGATTAATGTTCAGATGGATTAGCTCCCTCATCTAGCCCAGCTGTACAAGTCCAAGTGCCAGGCAAGGGAGAGAGGGAAGGGATGCAAACAAGGGGAAGGGGAATTGCAGCATTCAGGTAGGGTCAAGCTGCCAGGAATTTGTGCTTTTGCTTCTATCCAAAGGGGAGCTTCAAACGTCTGAGAAAACAATGCTCAGTCTGGATGGAACATCCAGGGATGAGTGGACCTTTATAGCCAGTCCACCAGTCTGAAAAAAAAAACAACAGTTCAGACCTTCTGGGCTCTTGTACAAAAAATTGTGCAAATTGCTTGTCCATTATTTTTGCAGCATAAAGTGCTGAATCTGTTCTTGTGGCAAGCATAAAGCAGAAGTAATATCTGGGACAGGAGAGGATGCTTGCAAAAAACAAGTGTTGCTTTTCTTAAACGGCTTAAGTGGTTTGTTTGCTCGTTTCAGCTTGAAATAACCAACAAAAGCCACTTATCACTTTATTATTTTCCTCCATCTCTTAATTATATGAAAACATCAGCACTTTATTTAGACCTCAATTAGCATAATCCAAGTACAAAGTTCAGCCTGGGCAAGGACACAAGGATATTGATTATCTGTCCTTCCACCCGAGTCAAAAATCACTTCTGTGCTGTGTTTATTAATATATGTTCATAGCTATGGCATTGAAATCTATCACTGCGATCGACCTTTATTTTCAGGCAGTCAATAGCCATTGACCCATGCAGATAAATTACAGCAGTGAATTTTGCAGTTGCTTGCTCAGACTCTTATATCAATAGTTGACCTACTGAACGCTTATTCTTTTCTTTCTTCCCTTTTGCCTACCAACCGAATAAAAACTATGCTCACAAATTCAGACAAACATATAAATAAGAAGCAGGTCGCAAATCACTTTGTTGTCCTCTGCTTGCACAGGGAGATGTGGTACCTTGCTTATTTTTACCTTTTGGTGTCAGCAAAACACCCATTTCACCAACCTGAACAGGAAAGAGCAGGCATAGTGTTTAAAATAGAATGGTACTTCAGATAAGGAGTATGTTGTCCTGTGGCTACAAAAGATGTCTCTCAGATTTTGTAGATCCCAGTAAAATCTTCCTGAGTGATCATATACTATAATCTGGACTGCAATGTCTTGGTCTTTATTTGAATCCAAACATACCAATGTTTAGCTATGATAATATTAGGTTGTTTTCTCTCTGTTACTGAAGACCTAGAGACCTCCTCCAAATATGGGGTCTGAATCTGGCCTTCCCCATAGATTTTGAGAGTTCTGAAACAAAATCTTAGTTTGAACCAGTTCTAACAATTTAAATAACTTCTCATTTGAAAAACTAGATAGTTTCTGAGATTGGCTTCCGATTTTCTTCTTTGTTGCATAAAAAATTCAAATTGCCAAGGAAGAAGAGAACAGCAAAAATTACGTCAGTTTGTTTCTGTCCTTTGTGTATTTGGTTTGAAAAGGGTATGACTTTTAGGCAGCTTCAAAACCATTTTCTGTTGTTGTTTCAGGAGACAAAGAGGGAGTCTTAGCAAACAGGTGGCCTGGTCATTACTGTGAGGAGCAACATGTAAGTTGAGGGATGCAATTTTAATGCATGCCTTGTGCCATTGAGCTGGAAAATCTGAGATTCAGTTTTAGACTGTTCCCCTTAAACTTACTGTGTGGAGGCAGAATGTGAGTTAAGTACGTAAGTATCATGCTTGTTGTGTCAGATGGGACTATTATTAAATGACATGATTCTATAGAGAATTTTATGAGTTATTCACATCCTTTTTTTTAGTTCCACATAAAAGTAATAGATTAAGGCTAAAAGATTTTTTTGCCAGAGCTGTGAGGCAAACTGTGACTATACTGTTTGCCCTTTCTTCATAGGTAGCTCTTCTCTCCAATGTGTACATAGTAGCTGTATTCACATTAGTGTTTTTTTTAAAAAGCAGTAGTATGGTTTTGAAGCTAAGCTTCTGTTTGTCAGGGTCCTAAGGGTACTAATTGACTTTAATGGCCTTGATCATCCTCACCTGGGGCCTCCACTCACCTCCACACCTGTGCCCAGGAGCCTTATTTCAGCTCAGTCAGGGGCCGGCAGTCCTGGCCTAAGCTGTGGTATAGGTGTGCCTGTCTTTGTTTCCCTGATAGGCCTTGGGCTTGTATTGTAGCCCTATCTCCTGTAAATACTAGCAAAAGGATTTTGAACAAAAAGTTTCTCTAGAAGCAGAATACTTGGTGGGAGAGTCAGAAGGCTGCTAACCTTATGACTGCTGCTGAGTGCAAGAAGACTGATGAGCAATGCTAGGAACTCAAGGAGGTGAAGGTTATGACTCTAGAGAAGTGTGGCAACTGCTCTTTTTGTGGGACCCAGTAGGTGTGCCCCATTATAGAGATCTACAACAGATCTTTAGATGGAAATGTACCAGCAAGCCCACCAGATTCTTGGACACCCTGCATCCAAGGACCATTCTATTGACAGTTTAAAGGAGCCTGAGTGTCTTGATGACTTTCTAACGTCTCCATGCTGCGATCCAGCAAAAGAACCCTATGAAGATACATCCAGAGATGATCCTCTAGTCTATTCTCTTCCCCACTCAACTCAGGAAGCTTCCTGTGAAAATGTCCTACACTGACATCATGGTAGGTACAATGTTTTTCTTTAAGTGTTTTTAGGGGGGGGGAAAGGATGTGTGTGAGTGTTCTTGTGGCATTAGAGCATCGGACTTGGAGGAGCAATGATATATACCACCAGTCTGCTGACTGCAAGGGCTCTTATACTTTCTAAAGCTGTTTCCCTGGGACTCTGAGAGTGATCTCCTGCACCGTGACTAACCAAATAAAAAACTATGCACCCAATTTTCACCCTGTACTCTTAGTTCCTGCTACCATGTCAGCTACACGTGCAGCCTTGCCATAGTAGTAGAGCCCTCCTAGGATTTTCTACCATTCTCCTTGTATCCAACATAGTCCGAGCTCAGAGTGAGCAGGTGAGAATGTTTCCCCAATGAAGAGAAATCAACAGTGTTGTGGCTCTGAAGCAGGTTTTACTTATTCTAAATAAATAAGAGGTAGACTGGAGGACTTTAAATCCTGTAATGTTTTGTTGTATACAAAAGGTAGAGAAGAAAGAATATGTGTAAATCAGGACCATTTCTACCTCAGCTTTGCTGAGATTATCCCTGTAAGTTTGGAAGCTGGATATTCAACAGATAGCAGTTACCTGGAAACCTGCTTGCTTATTTGTGCAGAGTGAAAATTAGAAAAGGAAAAAAAAATCCAAAAATTGAGTAAAGCCTTGATTCAGTTAAGCAATTCTGATAAGAAGACAAAGACCAACAAGGTAAAAAAAAAAAAAGTAGCCATGTTTATTATTGCACAAAACTATAATATTATGGTATAGAATCCTAAAGATTAAAAGTAATATTTCCTTTTTGAGGTTTGTGTTTGTCAGTGGGACTGTGAAGTAGGATAATTGTACTTGCAGTAGCCAAGGCAATGAATAGTAACGAATTGTCTTACTTTGTTAGGATTTTTTTCAATGCTACAACCTACAGTATTTTAGCACTTTTCAAAATCGACAGAAACTTGCACAGTGAACTTTAATACTCTGTTATGTCTTTGGGGGATAAAACCCTCTGCTTGTTCCCTTGTTTTCCTTATCTGCAGTCCCCTATCTTTCTCATCTCCCACAATGTTGAGTGTTAGAGATTGTTATATCAAAAGTTTAATTCCTTCCCCTTTAGAATGAACATGAACTAACACAATACTTTTCAGGTTTTGTCATACAACATCTATACAAATTTCTTAGTGAATTATTCTTGTTGTGTGGATCGCTTGTAGATTACACACTTGTGTAAGCCATAGCTCATGACATAACAATCCATTAAATAAATCATGAAATGTTATGATTCTTGCTTGAGTGACTCATGTAGCTAAGTAACACAGCCCTTTAGCAATTAGCGTGATGGAGGCTTTTTCCCCTTTGGCAAAATCCTGCTCTGGCAGGTGGATTGGACTAGATGATCTTTTGAGGTCCCTTCCAATCCCTAACATTCTGTGATTCTGTGAAAACCCAAGTGAAAATTGTCCTTTCAGTTGGTATTTGTGGTAGGAAATAACAATGTTTGTATGAAGTAAATATAACATGGTCATGGGCACAGTACAAGTCACAGGTTATTTTATACTTTGGTCAAATATTTGTGAAGAAAATAGATCTGCTAGTTGCTTAGTCTAGCAGCTAAGGAATCCTGACAGGATACGAGCTAACACTGCTATCCTTTCAAATGTACTGTGCCATCTTAAATAAGAGGAAAAACTTCTTTACGGTGAGGGTGACAGAACACTGGAACAGGCTGCCCAGAGAGGTTGCGGAGTCTCCTTCTCTGGAGACGTTCCTGTGTGATATGGTCTAGGTAATCCTGCTCCGGCAGGGGGATTGGACTAGATGATATTTCGAGGTCCCTTCCAATCCCTAACATTCTGTGATTCTGTGATCTTGAGATGGCAAGTGATCAGGACCTCCATTTGTGCTTCATCAGAAAGACTGTTTCTAGTTGTTGAGTACACCTGTGTGCAAGATATTGACACAAAGCAGGTCTGAAAGGCAGTGCAAAAGAGAGACAATTTAGAGGAGAGAGCATTTCCTGCAGGTTCACCACTATGCCAATTGCTTTCATCTATATTAGGTTTTCTTTGGAGATTTCCTGTAAAAGAAATAAACAAAATTTATTCTCACCATGAACTTAATATAATTCAAGATCTTTCTATGGAAAAGAGTGTAAAGTACAATTGGGTGTTCTAATCATAGTAAGTACTGTATGATTAGTCTTCCAAATGAATGTTTCCACTCATCAGGATGACTAAATAACTTGTTGAGTAAAATTCTTAATTTATATAACTAAAAGCCAATAACAGCTTCATCTGATTATATTCTGGTTTTATATCCACATTTCATTGGCCACCTGCCACTCTATAAAGGATAGGAGGTAATTAGAACCAGTAATGGTGCACTTCTGTTATACTTTTAACAGCACAGATGCAGTTGGGTGCTATTATCGTATCTGGTAAAATTTTGTGGATAATATCATTATGTCTCTGCTGCCCGTAAATTTAATTGGAAATGTGCATCAATTGAAAATGCATTCTAGTCTCTGCATCATAATACATTTTGCTTAACATAATGGTACTTCAAAATTTTAACAAAATATGTTACACTGTGTGCAGATAGCAAATCCTCTGTTGCCTCTAACTGTTCTGTATACACATATACAGAATATGTGTATATAAAATAATCTACTGTACAAAATGCCATAGTAAGTATACCGAAGTAATAAAAATTAATATTAAATACTAATTATTACTGTTCTGACTTCTATATGATATTTCATGTGGATCAAGTGACCATACAGCACCATAATAAATGATAAATTACTGCAAGTAATGAAATTGTTTACATGTAAACAATCTATTTTAAAAATGACTGACAGTTAACCTTATTTAAAAGTGTTCTGTTTCACTACAGTACTGTTCAGTTGCGTTTTTTATTCAGCTACTACAAAACATTCATAACAAATCTTGAAATAAAGCAGATTGTGCTGCTGAGAGAATTGTAAGTGTATTAGTAGAGAGATGGAGAAAATAAAGACCACCTTTGAATGACTGCTAATCAAAGGCACAATTTTCTTGACATACTTAACACAAGGAATCTCCAATGTAGCCAAACCAAACATTCCATCACTCCCCCGCCCCGAGCCGAAACTGATCTGTATCACAGATTCTGCAGTAGTGAAAGCTTTTTCAACCACTACTCTTCCTAAAATGGCACTTTGTAATTAATCCCTTATGTAAAGTCTCTAATAATCCCAAAGTGACCAAAATGGTGAGTTGGCCCTATCTAAATTAAATTAGTTCCTGTTAAAAAAATATTAGTTGTAATGAGGTACCAATAGCTTAAACTTTTTTAAAACTCTGAAGTTGGTTTGTTCTGAAGTTCTATTGCTTCACTGGTTTAAGAGAAGCTCATCTCCATTTTCCTCTGGTGAGACCGAATTAACATCCTAAATTATATGTCAAAGTTTCTTTTTTTTACCTTTCATCATTTTAGATCAGTTCATAGCTTTTTCCGTTGGACAGTAGGATACACTAGAATAACTGACACAAATTAGGACTCTCAACTTTTCCTCTGTTTTCCGGATTGGATTGTTTCTCTTCTCTGTGCATTAGCCTTCTTAAATTCCATTGTGTTCATTACCAGCACATACCTTCTAGTTTTAGACTGGCTTTTCCCATTCTTCATGTCTTCAAAAGTGTAGTGGAAACGTCCACACTGTATACCACAGCAGACATTTGTGGTACTTTCTTCTTACTGGATTCACTGTCTTGTTCTGTACCTCTTAAAGAGTGACAAATTATTCTTTGATAATAAAGAATACAAAGTTGATGTTGTTCTTGCTTTAAAGCATTTTCTACCTTCTTAAACATTTTAGGGTCCCACAATGGAGAGTAAAAACACCTTTAAAACTTTCATTCCCTGCGAGAGATGTAGGTCAGTTGTCAGTTCACTGCCAGGGAAAAAAAATATTGAATATTTGACTATTCTGTGTGGAGTAAAAGCTAAACTTGAATGAACTCCATCAAAAAAAATAAAAGTAGGATTACAATTTCATAATCTAAATTTTTCAGTGAGCATAGATGTGTCTATTCATACTGGAAGGTGATAAGGTGAAGAAAACTGGAGGGAAAACAGAGACAGCTGTGTCTGTCACTAGGTCCATATGTAATGGGAAAACAGGTATTATATGTCACTTAACCAGGTTTTCAAGGTCAAATGCCAGTACTAGCATTTGCTTTAGGTGTAGCACAAAGCCTGCAGAGGATTTGACTTTTTGATAATAGAACTAATGTGCAGGAGAAAAGTTGAACCAAATCTGCATGGAGTTAGGTTCAGGAAGACATATAGCAGCAAGAAGGAGAAGGAGCGTTGTGGGTGTGGAAAGGAGAGAAAGTATACTGCATGGGGAGAATGTGCACAGAAGTCGTGCTACTATTTTAGAGCGGGAATATGCATCACAAATATTAGTAGTTACTTGAGGCACATTAGGAAATAGCGTTTGAACTGTGGTAAATTGCTGATGACCTGTTCATCCAGTCAACCATGGTAATTGAAGCAGCTTCTGCAATGAAAATACAGGGACGAAGAAGAAAGGAGAAGAAGAAGAAGAGGAAAAAAAAAAAAAACCAAAAAAATCCAGAATGCAAATCTGGTCTGAGTGGATTTAACCTGGGAAAGGTGTATTAATGAACACCAACTTGCATTGCTGAAAAACACTTTTCTGCAAAGTTTCCTGTAGAAGCATATTCTGTGACTAAGCATGATCTGATGCTGATTTTTTTTTAAAAAAAAAAAAAAAGATCATGTTGTCTGAGGTGATAATGTTTGTCTTCAACAAAACTTGATTTTTTTTTTTCCTAGTTGATATTTCAGGGGGATGCAATTAGTACTTCTGTACATGGGAGATGTTGAACGAGGCTGGAATGCATTTTCCCATCCTTTTTCAACACTGGAGGGGAACTTTATCCATGTAGTTTGTTCACATGTTAATCTGGTTGAAAAACTTCCCTAGACACACTCATAGCCAAGGAATTATTCTTTCCCTTTATTGTGCGGAGGCTTTGTAATCAGTGGAGAGTTAAACTTTGTGCACCTTTTTTTGCTTAACTCAGATGCATATACCTATCCAAGTACTAGACATTCCTTAAGTCACTGCCTCTACTAATCACCTGACTTATCTTTGAAGGTATCTTATGACTTGGCATTATGGCTAATCACATGATAATTTTTTGTTCTTCCTTTAAGTAACTTGTCATGGGCTATATTGTCATTTTTCCTTTTTTTTTTTTTTACTTCAGAATCTAGTTTATCTCATTTTATTCTATTCCTAGACATATTTTTTTCCATTATTATCCCTTTTCTTATTCTACATCAAAGCATGTTATACCCTCTCATATAAACACTCACTTGCACAATGTTCTTTAACAGTGCATGCTCTTCTTTTACACAGCTCAGCTGATATGTTTTGTCTTGGAGAATTCTGGTATAAAGAAACTTTTCTAATTTCTTCCCATGATTGTAGCTAAAGTATTCCTCCAAGGCTTTTTTCCCTTCCTTACCGATAGGTTATGGCTGTGTAGTTGCTCTTCATTCTTTTAGTATTTAAGTTGTCTTCGCTTCTCTTTGGTCTTTTTCCAGTTGAACACTTTAGTCCTCTTTTTCCTTCATCCAGTAATTGTGTGTGATCTGCTATTTATCATTCCAACATGTATAATTAACCAGCTCCTTACAGATTTATGCCTTCTAGTGGCTGGATTTTCTGCCTCTGATGTTGTCCATATGTGTGCAGGTGGCTCTCCATACATAGATTCTTGAAGTTTAATACTCCTGATTTGTACCTGCCATTTTTGCTTTTGCACATGAATGAGCTTATTTAAAACTAATTAAATGCTAGTGCTTTTTGTATATATTGTTACCCAATTTGCTTTAGACAACTTGTGTATGCAGACTAAGAGTGTTAACTGCATGAAATTTTCCCTCTGCTCCCAAAGGTAGAGTGCAAATTTTCTCTATAACTCGTATACCTGGATAGCTGAAGACTTTTATTTTTTCTTTCTATTATATGGAGAAAGTCCTCAAGTGATACAGAGCTCCTGTGGCATAGAGAATGTTTCAAGGAAAGGATCTTAGCCATTATTTTCTTGAGTAATTTCTGCTGGAAATTACTCTTTGGTAACTAACACAACTGGGAGCAGACAGGACTTTCCAAAGGCTGGCAGTTTTGAGATTAGAAGGTTATAATGATTGTTTAACAGCATCACTCCCTCTGGACTTTTATGAGTGTACAAATCAGAGATGGGATTTTTAGGTGCCTAAATGTTTCAAGCTTCTCATCAACTCAAAAAGGAACTTGAGCTGCTTGGTAGTGAAGACACTGTAATGCCCCCTTGGCTAATAGCACAAACAAGTACCTGACTCCTTCAACCACTGCCCTTTTGTTTATTACAGGTTATTTATTGATTTTGGGGGGTTGGGCTTTTTTGGTCACAGAATCACAGAATGTTACGGATTGGAAGGGACCTCGAAAGATCATCTAGTCCAATCCCCCTGCCAGGGCAGGATTGCCTAGACCATATCACACAGGAACGCATCCAGGCGGGTTTTGAATGTCTCCAGAGAAGAAGACTCCACAACCTCTCTGGGCAGCCTGTTCCAGTGTTCAGTCACCCTTACCATAAAGAAGTTTTTCCTCAAATTTAAGTGGAACCTCCTGTGTTCCAGCTTGCACCCATTGCCCCTTGTCCTGTCAAGGGATGTCACTGAGAAGAGCCTGGCTCCATCCTCTTGACACTTGCCCTTTACATATTTATAAACATTAATGAGGTCACCCCTCAGTCTCCTCTTCTCCAAGCTAAAGAGACCCAGCTCCCTCAGCCTCTCCTCATAAGGGAGATGTTCCACTCCCTTAATCATCTTCGTGGCTCTGCGCTGGACTCTCTCTAGCAGTTCCCTGTCCTTCTTGAACTGAGGGGCCCAGAACTGGACACAATACTCCAGATGCGGCCTCACCAGGGCAGAGTAGAGGGGGAGGAGAAGCTCTCTTGACCTGCTGACCACACCCCTTCTAATACACCCCAGGATGCCATTGGCCTTCTTGGCCACAAGGGCACACTGCTGGCTCATGGTCATCCTGTTGTCCACTAGGACCCCCAGGTCCCTTTCCCCTACGCTGGTCTCCAACAGGTCTGCCCCCCAACTTGTACTGGTACATGGGGTTGTTCTTGCCCATATGGAGGACTCTACACTTGCCCTTGTTATATTTCATTAAATTTCTCCCCGCCCAACTCTCCAGCCTGTCCAGGTCTCTCTGAATGGCTGCGCAGCCTTCCGGTGCATCAGCCACTCCTCCCAGTTTTGTGTCATCAGCGAACTTGCTGACAGCGCACTCTAATCCCTCATCCAAGTCATTAATGAATATATTGAATAGAACTGGTCCCAGAACCGACCCTTGAGGGACTCCGCTAGACACAGGCCTCCAACTGGACTCTGTCCCATTGACCACCACTCTCTGGCTTCTTTCCTTCAGCCAGTTCACAATCCACCTCACTACCCAATCATCCAGACCACACTTCCCCAGTTTAGCTGTGAGGATGCTGTGGGAGACCATGTCAAACACTTTACTGAAATCGAGATAGACCACATCCACAGCTTTACCATCATCTATCCACCGGGTAACATCCTCATAAAAGGCTATCAAGTTGATTGAGCATGACTTCCCCTTGGTGAAGCCATGCTGAGTGCCCCTAATGATCCCCCTATCCTTGATAGGCCTAGAGACAGCACCAAGAACAAGTTGTTCCATCACCTTTCCGGGGATGGAGGTGAGGCTGACCGGTCTATAGTTACCCGGGTCCTCCTTCTTGCCCTTTTTGAAGACTGGAGTGACATTCGCTTTCCTCCAGTCCTCAGGCACCTCTCCTGTTGCCCACGACTTAGCCATCCCTGTCACTTCTAATGTTTTCTTTCTATGAATTAAAGTTCAGGTTTGAAGATGTGGTGAATGGTGATTCGTGACACTCTTAATGTCATCTTCAGTTCAGTGGGAGTTGAGAGCACTGGCAAACTTTGTTCTCTGCCTTTGCATTGTTACGCAGAGGCTTCTGAAAGAAACAATTGACTTATGCCAATCATGTCAATGTTGTCCAGATTTCTGGTGTAAACCTTATGTATTTAATTTACAAAATATTTAGACCCCATATGACTGTTCTCTCCTGCATTTGAGAAGCTGATTTACAAAACATGATGCTTTCATGGAGAGGCCAGTAAATCTAGACAGTTTTTCACACACTGGGCTGATCTAATTTAACTTTCTTCATCCATACTTGTAGGCACATGGTTTAATTTGGTTTTTTAAGTCCCTATCATGATCAGTGAAAATGCCTATATTTATCAATGGTTTAAATAGATCATGTGAGGACCCGAAGAAACCCCTCCTATTAAGAAATCAGGTGCAGGGTGGGAAAGAGGGCAGTGGCTCAAGGGAATCACCAGAAGACTTCTTGAAAATGAAAGCTGCATGATACTGGTGATAGGTTTCTGTGCTAACTACTGTTTTTAGGTGAATCTGATGGCAGAACTTTCATTGGCAAATCTGTTTGCATGACAAGAGCTGACTAAATAGGGTATGCTACCTGCTTATGTCTGGGCTTCCTACCAGATGACTGTTGCACACAGGCACTGTAGAAAATGGCTGTAGCAAACAAACATATCTCAATGGTTCTGCTCATTCAAGGTGTTTTGCTAAATCAGGAAAAAAAAATGTGGTGATTAACCCTATTGGTGATATGTCTGTCTTCTGAAGATGAGCTTAAATGGCACAATTACAAAGAATACTTAAAAGTTGGCCTCATTCTCTAGAGCTGTTCTGCCAAATAACATGTCATGTTCTCCTTGTTACATGTGGTGAATGCTTTTAAAAGCTGCTGAACCTGCTTATGCCCTCTGAAGACAAGCAGCAATGTTCTTTGCTGTCTCAAGAGACAATCTGCTGTTCCTTTCAGCTGTGGTATGAAAAGATTGTGCTTGCAAACCTTTGTGTGGCATTAATGAGACCACCTTATTATTAAGTCCCTCTTAGCATCCCCCTACTTAAGAATTTTGCAACTAGATATGAGTTAGGTAAATAAAATCATTCTTTTAACTTTTGTAAATATAATTCAAGGTTAATAACTTACATTCACCAGTACTGTAGAAAAATAAATGGACTTGCCTCTGCTACTCATTTTTTTTTTTTGAGCAGCTTTATGGTAAAAATCTTTGCTCCAATTTTCACTTGATACTCAGTCCTGCTGCAGGCTTTCTCTAATGACACACTAGTAGTTCTGCAACAAATCACTTCTACTGCCTGTTTTTACAGATTTCTGACCTGCGTTATATCTTCTTGGTCAGAAAAGACACAAGCCCAAAACCCCTAGTGAAGTTCTGTTGTTCAACAGCAATGTAACAATTTCCATGCTTCCAGTCCTCTTTATTAAAACACTTGAATTGTGAAATTGTCTTTAAATTGATGAATTTGTAACATACACCAAGAGTCTGAGTCATAACTCCTAAAATTTGTTTCTCAGGATAAAATGAAAGACTTTAGTGTGTCCCACGGATGAACTTGAACTGTTGTTTTCAAAGAGTATGGAGGAGATGTACATAGATTTTTCCACTAATTTCCTTGCATTTCAGTGTATCCTGTGGCTGTGGTGCTCAGGCCTTCAAAGAAATCTGCTCTGTAGAGTTTGTGCTAAGAGTACCTTTTTCATCAGTACACCTTTCACTTTACCAGCTCAACATTAGATCAATAATGAACTTCTTCAGTTTGTGTTGGTCTGGTTCAAAACCATGGAGCTCTCTGAAAACAAGTGCATTGGAAGTGAAAAATGTATGTACATAACCAGTCTAATCTAGAGAAGTTTGAGATATAGCTCTGCTGTTGGGATTTATACCCTCTGACCACTGATAAAGATGAATTAGGAGTGGTAGTAGAAAATTAGAGAAAATACAAAATTTAAGGTGGAAGTAAAAGGCTTCTGAATACCACACCCCAGAGCAGAATTCAGAAAGAATAAAAAGTAAGCTAGAGGCTTGAAAGTCTGACATACCACAGGTAAGCACTGCCAGTTAAAACATAGCATAATGTAAAACTCCATCAGGCAGAGTAGACAAACTATGGCAGAGAACTTGGAGGTGAAATGACCACAGATGGTCTTTCCCTTCAGGCCTAACTCTGACTCTAGAATCTGGGGAGTGTTATTTTACTTTCATTCATTTGTAATAGCATTCTGCTACATGTTTTTGAGCCATGAAGCCAATGGGAACGTGTTGCATCTGGTGATAGGGAGGGTCACATTGGGAGGGGTACAACAAAAGCATTAGGAACTCAATATTTAATATTTTCTGTAATACTTGTCTGCTTAGAATGGTTTATTGGCTGTTGAGCTTGTCTCTTGGGTGAATATATCTTTCACCTTCTGTGAGTGAGACTTGGATTGAAAAAGTGTAAGATCATGTGTTGAAGATGAAGTGTAATAGTATTCAGAAAGAAAACTAACACTCTCTTTGATGTAAATAATTTTATTTAATATGTATGAAGAGCCTTGGCCTTCTGTTAGCAGTGCACACGAAGAGGAGTGTTACTGGTTATTTACCCCACAGAGCTTTGGAGAAGCCTGACTGAATTGTCCGAGTAACAGTTTGTTTATTGCTGTTCTCCCTGGACTGTACAAGCAAGCACTGCCTCTTGCTTAGCTTAGACAGCAAGATTAAAATTACAATGTGTGGCAATGGAAAGGATACTGATGATTTTTGGTGTGCTCAGGACCCATTTATTTTCTGCAGATCAGGAATAGTCGCTATTTCTGCTATGTAGGTTGGGACCCTTTTATAGCTGCCTGAGGGGCTTGGAGACTTGGTTTAAGTAAGTGACACCTGGATCTCCATGTCCTTGAAGTGACATGGAAAATTTCAGCCTTGACCCATCTGTATCTTAGTTTTTCTAATAAGGAAAACCAGACTTGCAGCACTTTGTATTTGACATTAGGACAGAAATCTTTCCTCCACTGGAACCTGCAGAAGATGCTGAATGATGCAAAGCAGTTGTACAAGGGGAGAAATTGCTTCCTGGAGCAATAGCTGAATTAATTAATTGCTTTGGAGCTCCTTTTTTACCATCTTTAAATAGCTAATCTTGTAAGGAAGGAACTGTCCCATGTGAGATCTGATGGCACACAAGACAATACCAAAACTGTCCTCCGCCATGACTACTGAGAAGCAATTATTCCTTCTGTTTCCAGATGTTTCAAGATGCTGTTAAGATTTAGGTTAATGTTAAGATAACATTATATAAAGAAAATTTTTAAAGATAGAACATAAAGATATTAAACAAGTGCTTGTATTGTATTATTAATCAGCCAAGAGATAAACTGCAGGTTTTTAATTCATTCTTCTAACTTATGCATTCACTTTGATTATAGAGACATAATTAAGATGGGTAATTACAAACCCTGTGTTTCCTAGTAACATACTCATGCAGTAGTAGCTATGGTGTTTTACAATATCAAGCTCATATGTAAGGCAAATTATCTATTTAGTTGGAATGATAACAGCAGAACCAAATTAAATTCCCTGATAAGCACAAATATTCATTAGTTGGCTGCACATTTGCTAAAAGCCACTTGTATCTCTGTATCGAAGCTGGAATATTATCCTATCCTAGATACGTTTGCTCTAAAAAGCTTAATACACAAGTTTAACTAGATCAGCTGAGACTGTTTTGGTTTTTTTATTTCCTAATTAACTTGAATTAAATCGCTGCTGACACATCTGTCTTAGAGTTGGTTTTACTGAGCTACTGACCTGCTGCAAAATCTCTTAGACAGGCGAAGGTCTACTTCTGAAATGACAAAAAGGAAAAAGGAGTTAATAGACAGCTGGGTGAGTTCCCCTTGAATTGATTGTTTTATGCTGTTGAATTTTAAAATGCACTGTTAATAGTATATTAGGTGCTGAACATGCTGGAGAGGTGTCTTCAGGTATTTAAATCAAAATAAATAAAATATTGACTAAGCTGAACTCAGCAGCTCACTGAATTAAACTGAAGCAGTATGTTCCAGTTTCAAAGAATGTATTTGTAGGGATTTATTCCAGTTTAAATCAATGCTTAAAACTCTTCACTTTCCATTGATTTGGTGCAAATTTGCGTGCATAGACAAAATCTGAGAGGTACTGTTACACTAGTCTGAAACTTGCAGGATGAATTTTACTTTTCCTTGAGCACTTAATTTCTGATGTCATCTTCAAATTTCTTACTACGCTATGTAGTTTTTCCATAGGCCAGCATCCGGGGGAAGGTGGGACAGTAAACTGCTGTTTCTCTGTAGCATAATAGAAGAGAGATGCTCCCCTCAGTGCTTCTCTTCACAAATGCAAGGTAGGATCCTGCACACCTGCACCTGTCTCTGAGAAGGACTTCAGCCTGGCAATTTCAAAACAACTAGAAAAATAATGGAGGGCAACTTTCTTCTCTTAGATTCAGTGTTTCATACCACTAGTCTATGTCACTCCCGATGCAGAATTCCAGGCTGGTAAGACAGTACAGGAGCTGGGGTATCTCCTGTCAGTCTGAGTAGGGAGCTTTATCCAGAAGATACCAGTTTTCAATGATCCACTAGTTCATATGTATTTGGCTCTTAACAGCTGTAACTTGCTCATGCACTGAGTACTCATTTCCTACCACTGTACAGAATCTTGCATATATGTCCTGTATTACTGATCTATTTTACAATTAATGAACATTCCTGGTTTATGCATTATGACCCTGTTGTAGATTCTTGTTCATATCGGGTAAGTCTGCTGATTTGAATATTAGTATTACTTTGTTTCAGTGAGAACCAGTATATATAAGTAATTTGAGGAAAAAAAACAAGCCTTTAACTTTATTCTGTTTCTGGTTTTGTCTGATTTAAAGACACATACTATCTACAGTAGTAAAAGCTAGATTGTTTATTTCTTAAAGTTTCAGTGTTATTCTTATCCATTAATTAAAGTATACATGAAGATAAATATATATTGATCCACTGAACATGGTCCATTTCTGAGACTCAGATCTTAATCTCAATATTCAGGGCCAAATAAAACACAATTTTTTTTTTATTAGGTTCAACTCCTGGTCTAGAATATTCTGTAATAAAACAAATACATTGTAATTGAAAGAAGCTTGCACAGTAATAAGCAGAAAGAATAGAAGCACCCTTCCATAGTGGTCCAGGTTTGTTTGGAATAAATAGCACCATCTTATAGATATTTTCCTTGAGGTAAAAAAAGGTTTCACTGCTATGATCCTCCAGGAGTCCAGAGCTTTGAGCTAGATTGCCTGCACCTTTTTAAAAGTGAAGTTTCTAGTCATTGAGATCAAATATAAACTAGAAAAGCAAACTTCTTAAAGGGTAGAGAAAATACAAAATGAGGTGGAAATAAAATAAGCTTATAAACCTGTATCTTCCTCCAGTTCTGTGTTCTTTTGGGGTGAGTCCTTTTCTCTAGTCTTACTTTCAACCCCGTAAGTTGGTAGCTTCCTAAATCACAGCAATTGTTATACAATCTAGTCTGGGTCTCCAGGAAAAATTTTACTTTCTGTCCCCCTGAGGTCTGGATCTGCATGCTCACTGTTTACATGAGGAGTCTCCTGGCCTCTGCTGGGTGAAGCTTCTCTGCCAGGTCTCTCATATTATAATATAATTTCCCCTTCTGCTGGCATCTTTTTATTTTTGTTTTGAGCAATAGCTTAGAGAGTGTATTATTTAAACCTTTTTAAGGTGCAGATGGTCTGTTAGATGTCTGTCTGTCTTTACATCTGAACTTTTGTCCTGTGGACTAAATGTGTCTGAATTCTGCTGCCAAATACTGGAGTTCCTATCCCTTATGCCAAAGACCCACCTACCCTTAAATCCCTTGTTTACTGGCAGCATGCCAATCAGACCAGAGCTGAATGAACTCCTGATGTGGATGATGTGAGGAACACAGTTGTTATATGATCAAATTAATATACGAGAGTGCAAACTGTGCCGAGTTGTCTTAATGAAGGTACAACCCTCTAGCATCCTTAGCATCCCATTTTTATTGATGTATTTTGTGTTGGGCAAGGAATTGCTTGTAAACTAATGTAAGACTAGAAAATACCAGGTCATAAGTACCAGAATCTTATACAAGACTTGAAATTCATGGGAAGAAGGACCAGAGCCCACTCCTGAGATCTGGAAGATCAAGGTTAAGGTCTGCTCCAACATGTCCAGTCACAAAGTTCTTATCTGCAAAAAAAGCAGCGTGGAAATAAATAACAGTGTAGTCTTCATTTTCCCTGAAGTCCTTACCAGAACTGTCCTTCAATGTCTTTGTTCTTTTTCCTCGTCCTGACTTATGCACTAGTCTGAGGGTAACAGCAAGGAATAACTACTGTGTGTAGCAGACCACAAGGAGAACGTTTTTATTTGACTATTGTGGCCATCAACATATACTCCCAGGGGCTGGAGGGGACAGAATAAAAGCCAGTTCTATGTTTCCATGTTTTAATGCAGGGAGACTTTTTTTGCCTCTTGTTTGAAATGGATAAGGTCAACAGCAACAACCGTCATGTCTGAAAGAAGCAGTTTCCTTCCTTAAGTATTGTGGAATTTTCCTGGTTTTATCTTTAAAATAGAATCTTGTAACTAAAATGCAAATCAATGCCATAATGATATAATAGTCTGCAGATTAGTCTGACCCATAGTGCTTAACTTTTGGGGTGGAGACAGATACAATAAATGATAAATATTTGAAGTTGTGCATTCCAACTACAGTAAAATGTCAATTCCATTCCTACTGCAGTAGTTACTGCTGAATATGGGAACACACATTTTAATCCTCAGGTTCTTGGGGTTTTTTTGGTGCAATATATGGCATGTAAACAGGTATAGTGAGAGTTGATGCTCATAAGGAGGAGAAAGAATGTCTTGAACACTTGATGCATATACTTTTAAAGTGGCAGATAAGACATAAACTGAAAGACTGTTTCATATGGAATAAGAAGAGGAAAATGCCAGCAGTAGTTTACTCCTGAGTTCATTTCCCCTACTCTCGATCATGTTATCATAGAATCATAGAATGGTTTGGTTTGGAAGGGACCTTCAAAGGTCATCTAGTCCAACCCCCCCTGCCATGGCCAGGGATATCTTTCACTAGATCAGGTTGCTCAAAGCCCCATCCAACCTGGCCTTGAACAGTTCTAGGGATGGGGCATGAAGGTTATGGACAGAATAACGTGAAGAATATAGCAAAAGTTTCCAGTGAAAGTTCATAGAAATTGTGTGAAGCCAATGTAAATCAAAGTCCAATAAATGTCCTAATGATAAAGAACCCAAAACCAAACAATAACAATTCAGCATAATTCCTGTTACTAGTAAAGAACTGAGTATATTTGGCAGATCATAAAAATGAAATTACAAAGGACAACAGAAAATCTGGACAATATTTAACTGCTAACATTTAGACAAATAATGCAAGTAGTAAACATTTATACTTCTGGTAAATTTACATGTATGTACAGTCACATGGCCTTGTTAATGTGGAATTCTAGCAGACAAGTCATTAGCAGCAGCAAGTTGGTCTCGTGGAAACTACTTGGTGTTGCTTTCCTTTCAGGACCCCCCTATTCCTGCCATCTGCGGTTCTTTACCTTTCCCAGTCCTGAAGCAATAGTAAGGAGGCAATTCACTGTAAGGGAACAAGTCTTTGGAGCACACTTCTGTAAATATGCAGGCCATGAATGCTGCGTGCATTTGGGGAAGTGGAAAAGAGTTAATGTTAATTAACTGCATTTGCAAAAATAGGCTATTTAGTATAGGTGCCCACCTAAATCAAAGTTACCTAACTGAAGTAAGGGTCAGATCCAAAAAAAGCCTACGAATATCCAACTCCACTGATACCAAGGATCTAAACCTGAAAGCTGTATTTCTGTATGTTCTGTGGATTGTACCCCTGTATGTTGGCCCCTGCCCCAATGTACTGAACAGCTACAATTCTCTTTAATTTTGTGGGTATGTTTGATGTTATGGACCCATGCCAAAATGAACAGAGGATGCTTCTACGAGGGAACAAAAGCATGGTTGCGTGTGCTTAAATTTAGGTAGGTAACCTTGAAATTTTTGCCCAGGTTTTTGCCGAAGTTAATTTACACAATAAGACAGTATTCAAATTTAACTAGACTGACTTAATGTTTCAGTTAATATAATGCAAATGGAGTGTTATTTGCTACAATATTTTCCATATGTCAAGTTATAAAGGAATAAGATTTATTAGTAAGTAGTAAACAATTCCTGTTACCGGCATCATTAAAGAAAAAAATATATTCCCAGCATGGAGGACAACTTCAAGAAAGACAGTTTAAAAAAAAAAAAAATTGTAATCTGAAAGATTCAGTTTAGTCTCCATTTCCACACTGAATCAGATGTTTGATTCCAAATCTTTGCTTCCATAGAAGATAACAGATAAAGTATTGTCCACTGTTTAACTACTGGAGAACTGTTGGTTTTGGTCTGGTCGGTCAGCTGAAGCAGAAATCTCTAAAGAGACTGAAGGTGAAGCTGGTTTTTTGATCTGTGGACTAACTTGTGCAAGTCTCGCATGTATGGAGAAAGCAGACCTAGTAAAAGAGTGCTAAGGCACGTTAATATCCCACAGACCAGTAGAAGAAAGAGAACTACTTTTGTTAGTAAGAGCTCTCTATCATGCTGTGCTGAGCTCAGATTTCGGATGACAAAGAAGAAAAATAAAAGGAGATGGTGATCCAATCCAGGCAAGGATTCTAGAGAGGTCGTATCTCCTTAGGGTTGCCATGGTACTTATTAAGTAAGGATACTTATGAAACCTGGTAATGAAATCTCGTCAATTTATTGGTTAGCAGTAAGTTGATGGAAATTCTTTCCTGATTGCAAGTTGATTAGCATTGTGGATTCTTCCACTGTTTACAAGACTTTACTAAATATTCTGATCAAACAACTTTCAGTGTGACAATCCTCTTCAATCTGTTCTGATTGCTGGCTTTTCTTTGCATACAGTGTTTATTGTTGGTTCAGCTTGGATGTCTGAAATTTCTAAAGCAGAACAATCAGTGGTGGATAATGAGTAGCAAATATCCTTGTTCCCATGTGGGCAGGGGCAAAAGTGTGTTCACATAAAACATTCCTACAAATAAATCTCTCTTCTCTGTATAAGTGAACTTTGAAACAGATAGTCAAATATAGAGCTTTAAAACGGTACACATTTCTAGAACACTCCAAATTAACTGGCATTGGGGCCATCCCAATTTTAGGACTTGGCAGTCTTTTGGGTTGGATAAGGATTCTCAGAATGATGACTCTGAATTTAGTTGTCCTTTCTACCCACACTTTTAAATCTTAACAATTTTCTGAGGCAAAATCAGAGGTGGTTTGCACTATAATATCCTTTTGGCAAAAGGATGAAAGGAAACTCGCACATTCTGAAAGAAACTGAGCTGAAATGATCAGCATGTGAGACAAAAAGGATGCCTGTGAGTTGTTTCTCTAGTTATGTATTCCTCCTCACAAAACTGAAGCGCAAACTATAGAGATTTATATGCTTTTTAATTATTAGCTTCGGTCATGTATACATCCATATCCCCATGGGTAGCATCTATAAATATTCTTTACTTTTTCTGTATCTCTGCAATTATTTAATCTGAGAGCACTGTCTTAACTCAACCTAGGCCAATGTATGTCAGACAAGGTTTTTGTCTGTACTACCCCATGCCGCTTTTAAGAAGGCTAGATTAATTAAATTGAAAAATTACATTGAAATACTTTAAAGGAAAAAGACGTGAAAACTTGAAACTTTACTTTGTCTTTCTTAAGCCAAACCTTAGCTTATACTTGTAATGCAAAAAAGGAAACTCCAGTTGGTTAGATATATATTATGCAAATTAAAGAACTCTGCTTTGAAAATGATATTCAGTTCTAAATTCTACACTCTGAAAATATAGGAGCAGAACACTTGCTTCTATATTTATACTTTTACAACAATATTAATGTATTGAAAGAATCCAAGCATACAGGTGATGTAATTGAAAATGGCAGGTACAAGGCAGTTTTTGTGAAGAGGAAAGAGGGTGTGGGGGTTTTGGGCAGGTTCTCTTTTTCCTTTCTTGGTGAGATAAAGGAGAGGGAAGTAATACAGCCCTCCAGGTTAGGAATCTCAGATGCCTAGAAAAAAGGCAGAAGTAAAAGAAAAAGCCTCTGAAGAGTACATGACTGTTTCATGCTTGAACCTGCATGTTGCGCTACCTAAATGTCTCTCATTTGGACCTGATGGATTCAGTGGGCAGGGAACTACACTGAATGAATGAATAATGGAAAACACAATTGCCTGGAAGATAGATGCTGCTATAAACTTAAAATCAGATTATTTTAAGGCTTTTATGGAAGTATGACATTTGGCAGATACTTAAAGGCTATCAGAGAGAAAGTAATTCTATGTTTATCCTACTTCTCATACTTTTTTTTTTCTTAAAGTTTCTATAACAGTCATTGTTGGAGGCTTAGATAATGGGCTAGATAGGCTTGTAATCCAAATCCCAGGGGCTTTACCTGATTGTATGTGACTCTAATATAGATCCCTGTATTGAGAAAGATAGGGGATTTTACAGATTTTTGTTTTTGTTTCTTTATTTTGAACCTTGATGGAAATCTTTTTGAAGCTAATAGGAAGTATCCCTTGACTTTAGTGGATTTAGCTGTTTCAGTTCTGTAGAAACAACAGCCATTCCAAATTAACCTTGCAGAGTTTAACAAACAATCAGAAAAGAAAAAAAAACCCAAAGAACAACAAAAAAGAAACCCACACCAAACAAAAAAAAACCCCAACAAACAACAATTGCCTTCCGTTGATTCAGTTTCCCTTTTATACTCATGACTTTGGTTCACACATTTTGGCATGTATTTGTTCACAGTCACTTGTAAAGCAGCTCTAGCTTCAAGTTGCTCTTTGCAGGTCTTCCAAAACTCTATCACACTACCTGGTTCCAGATTGGTGTCAGAACCATGCAGTCATTTCAGCTCTCTGACAGCGTTGGTTTAACTTTCAGATCTCTGGAGCTGATGTGTGGCCCCATCTTGGTACTGAGAGTACCAATTGTATACCAATGGCATACCAAAGGAAGAATCACCCAGGACTTGAATTATTTCACATAATCTCTCTTCTAATCCTTTGTTAATAACCAGTGTTGTACAGAGGATACTAAACTAGGGTAGAGTTTCAATATGAGTGTGATAGTTATTGTGTTCTCTTATAAGCACTGCTAGAAATTAAATACAGACAAACTTTATATACCTTTTTTTTCCCAAAATGGGAAAGAGGTGACAGATTGGTTGAATTGAAGGGAGGGGGATTGTTTGTTCTTTTCCCCCTCCCATGTGTTGTGCAGGGCGTGGACATATGTAGCCTAAAAACCGTTAAGTCCTCTTGTCTTCTTAGAAAGAATGGGGCATATATATTGAGGGCAAAACCCTGTATGGTTTTAACGCTTTTTGGGAAGATCAGTTCACTTTTCTCAACACTTAGAAACCGTGAAAAGAGAAGGCTCCTTCCTGTCTTAACTCTTCTTTCCTCACTTTTCTGCTTAGGGCCTCCAAAATTTATCCCAAGGCTACAGGATGCTGTTTTTGCTCGTCTCTCGTTACACTGCACCAGCCCCTCTGGAGTCACAGAGTGGTCTGGAGCAGCTCCCCATGAAGACGTTTAGCTGTGTGAATGCCTCTCACATCCTGGGAGGGTTCAATGCTGGTGGAAATGTATTTTCCTACCTCTACTGAATTCCACAATTGACCTGGTTATGAGGAATTATCCATTTATTCTAAAACACAGAGAAAGCTCAAGTGCAATTGATTGTAATCAATTGTTTTATTGAACAGTGTAAATAATACCATGCATCCAAATCAATTGTTACTGTTGGATTCTCATTTAAAATTTAATAACAAAAAACAAACTGGGTGGGGGAGAAATCCCAGGTTTTGACATGTGTTGCTGTGGCAACAGCTAAACTATATATTATGACTTTTACTTCTGTAAGAGTGGGATGTGCTTGAACCCAGCATCACTTTTCCACATCTGGCCACCAGCTTTGCTGTACCAAGTGCTTTCAGGCTGAACACTGGCACCAGCTCCTCTGCGAGGCTGGGCACATGCAGGGCAACTTCACTGACAGAGAGCCCACTTCTACCTGCCTTGTGTTGAGCAGGAGGGGTCAGCTGAGCACCTGCCTTCTGGCCCAGGGGAAACCTCATTTGAGGAAACCTCATTGAGGCTGGCTTTGCTTGGGTTCAGAGTGAATCAACTCCCTGTGTGCACTGTGACACACTCAAATGTTTCTCTTGCGTTCCCATTTGCTTTCCCCACACGAAGGACGCCTCCCTGGTCTGCTGGCCAAAACTAACAGAGGTTAAACAGAAGAGTGTGAAGGTTAGTGGCTCAGTTTGCCAGACTTTAAAGCTTGTTAGGCATATGGGCACACCCTGGCCAGCAGAGGCTGGAGGATGGCTGTGCCTGTGGTGGCTCCTGCACATCTGTGTGTCTGAGTGCCCATCCTGGTGGCTGGTCATCTTGGGGAGCTTTCTATAAGAGGTACCTGGGATATTTTGAAAGCCTTACTTTAAACTGGAGACTTTGGAGTCCTTAGGAGGTGGTTTCCTGATTTCAAGAGCAGTGTGCTGCTATTATGAGCCAAGACAATTGAATGGTGGGGTCTGGGAGCTGCAGCCTGGCAGGACTGGTGCAGGAGCCCAGGGCTGTGAAAGTTTGAAGAAGGCCACCATCAGGTCAGCAGTACATGTAAGAAGGCTGTCCTGATACGTCCCAACCTTGCAGGCTCTAGGTGCCTAGGGACTCGTGCTGTTTGTTTGAAAAAATTTAATGTCAGTCATAGCTTCTGCAGAACACCTTAGGCTGAACAAGTTGAACAAGAAGCTGGTGTGGAAACCAGTGAGGCTTTTTTTCTGTACTAGGTCACCTGTTCTGACGTTAAGGTACAAAGCTCTTTTCACCCTTTGAGGGAGTGATAAGAGGCTAATCTTAGAATAGATGTTTCCTGTAAGTTGTTAATGTTTGTTAACCAAGCAGTGTAAATTGGTCCTATATTTTTGATTTCTCACATAATTTAAACTTTTTTTTTCTCTGACTACCTAGGAAGAAGTCACTCAAGTCTGGCAAAATATAGGTACATTTAAAACATAGAAATGCTAAGAAAAAGAATTTTGATACAAGTGAATGCCTGAAATAAAATAAATGAGAATAGTGGAGATCAACTAATCTGCAGATGTTTAAAACCCACATGAAATATTATTTGAGTAGAGTTCTTTTTGGCTACTGTCTAGGAACCCATCTGGTCCGTGGTATCTCAGCACTATCAGCCATAGTGTAAAGATGCTACGTCATCATGGAACATGCAAGCATGATGCTAGGTCAGGTTTAAGTCTGTAGCTGTGATTTGCAAGCAAGATATATGGGTTGCAAAAAATAATCTGCAACAGCTGGATGAACTTCTAAACAAATTCCAAAATATACTGAAATTTTTGGAATACACTGAAGTCACTGTGTCTTCACAGTATCTTATTAAGGGCTTGAACTTATCATACTGAGATGCATGTCTCAACTTCCATAGACTTCTGTGGGGAAACAAGTGCTTACACCTTCCTTGTAAGTTACTGGTTTTAGCCAAGGCAGAGAAACAGAGATTAGATATAAATTTGGTTATAGAATTTTGTAAGATGTTTCTAACGTTGTCTCACGTGGCAGTCTCTTTTTTTAGGTTGCTAAACTTTGTGATCAATGTAGTCCACATTAAAAGGTGAATAATATGTATATTGTCAACTGAGGCATTATCAAAGAGTGATTTTTATTGAGGGACTTTGATAGTGACTTTAAAGGGGAATGTGTTTTCAGTGAACAACTGGATAGATGTTTAATGCTTGGAAATTGGATGTAGAAATATTGCTGGTAAAATCTGACAATGTCACATCATGTGTGTCACGGTTTAAAGCTGGGCCGGCTATTAAACCTATGGCAGATGCTCTCTGTTAACCCTCCCTCCCCCCGCTTCCCCCCCGCAAAGGGAAAAGGAAAGGGAAAAGGGAGAGAGGCTTCTGGGTTGGAAAGTTAAAACAGTTTTAATAAACTATAATAATGAAAAAAAAGTATAATAACAATAATAGAAATAATCAAATATATACAAAACCGAGATTGAGCTCCCCTGAAGTCAGCCACGTCACCACCGGCACTGCAGGGCAGGCTCCGGGAAGGCCTAGGCTGGGCCTAGCGACGGTCGAGAGCTGGATTCAGGAATGCACGGATCGGGATCGGGGGCAGCAGGAAAACAGACGGAGTCCTCCCTGGACACCGGCCATAGCAGAAAGAGCGAGACCCTCGTGATCCCCCCGCTTTATACCGAGAATGACGTGTATGGGATGGAATACCCTCGTTGGTCAATTTTGGGTCACCTATCCTGTCCGCTCCCCCCTGCAACTGCGACCCCCCTTCGGCTCTTCACTTGTAAGCAGTGAGGAATTCAGCAGTGACCTTGGTTTCTCTAAGAACAAGTACAGCAAGAGCCTTACTGCACAACATCCCTACCGGTGCCTCAGCGATAGCTACGAAATTCGAGCGTTATCAGTCCTGGAAGCAGACGCTGTCTGCAAAAACATGTAGTTAGTTTCAGAAAGTGCAGTTACTTAGAGGAGACTTAGCTGAAAGTAAAAATCACTGAAAGGAAAATCGGCCTGGTTTAGGCCAAACCAGGACATTCCACCCCTTATTCTATACCATTCACGTCATACTCAGATCACCACTAACTTTTCATTTTAAAATATATACAGATAACATTAGTTTATGATTCATCTCTATACAAAAAAAAAAAGCTCATCAAGTTCATTTAGTTCAGGATTGTGGGTTTCCATCTGGCTAAGAGTCTCCCAGGGTAGGAGAGATGGTATGAGCTTTGTCACAGTTCATGCCCACGGGTTGCAGGTTAAAGATGTCAGTCTTGAGGAGGTTACTGGACGCCACTTGCAGCTAGCTCCAATCTCATCACCACTGCTTCAACCTGAAAGACACTTATGAACACTGTTAGTATTATGCAGCAATTAACATCATGCAGTTCAGAATTAAGTATTCTCACCCAAGATCAGATCACCTTCAGGGACACATCGGACTCCACCATCCTGCAGCATCACCCACCAAGTACATCCAGGTCCTTGAGCAAAAGCAATCCCACGAATGGGTTTACCTTTGCCCGTAGCAGGAAGAACCCAGACAGTTTTTCCCAACAGATTCCTTTCATGCACCACAGGGACTTTATCCCCTTCTACTGTATGTAAAAGGTCTGACTGAGCAGGGCCAGCTCGGTTGATAGATCCTCTGGTGTTAACTAGCAAGGTAGCTTGTGCCAAATGCTTATCCCAGTTTTTAAAGGTTCCACCCCCCATTGCTTTTAGGGTAGTTTTTAACAGCCCATTATACCGTTCAACTTTCCCAGATGCTGGTGCATGATAGGGGATGTGATATACCCATTCGATGCCATGCTCTTTGGCCCAGTTATCTATGAGACTGTTTTTGAAATATGAGTACCATTGTCCGACTCAATTCTCTCTGGTGTGCCATGTCGCCACAAGATTTGCTTTTTGAGGCCCAGGATAGTGTTCCGGGCAGTGGCATGGGGCACAGAGTATGGTTTCCAGCCATCCGGTGGTCACGTCCACCATGGTAAGCACATAACGTTTACCCTGGCGGGTTTGAGGGAGTGTGATGTAGTCAATTTGCCAGGCCTCCCCATATTTATATTTCAACCACCGTCCCCCATACCACAAAGGTTTTAACCGTTTGGCTTGCTTAATTGCGGCGCATGTTTCACAATCATGGATAACCTGTGCAATAGAGTCCATAGTTAAGTCCACCCCTCGGTCACGAGCCCATCTGTATGTTGCATCTCTCCCTTGATGACCTGAAGTGTCATGAGCCCACCGAGCTAAAAATAGTTCACCTTTATGTTCCCAGTCCAAATCTATTTGGAACACTTTAGCAGCCTGATCTGCTTGTTGGTTGTTTCGATGTTCCTCAGTTGCCCGACTTTTAGGTACGTGGGCATCTACATGACGTACCTTCACGACTAGTTTCTCTAGCCGAGTAGCAATATCTTGCCACAGTTCAGCAGCCCAAATAGGTTTACCTTTACGCTGCCAGTTGCTTCGCTTCCACTGCTTTAACCACCCCCACAAGGCATTTGCCACCATCCATGAGTCAGTATAAACATACAGCCTTGGCCACTTTTCTCGTTCAGCAATGTCTAAAGCCAGCTGGATGGCTTTTACCTCTGCGAATTGACTTGATTCACCTTGTCCTTCTGTGGCTTCTGTGACTCGTCGTATGGGACTCCATACAGCAGCTTTCCACTTCCGATGCTTTCCTACAAGACGGCAGGATCCATCGGTGAACAGGACATACTGCTTCTCATCCTCTGGTAGTTCATTATATGGTGGGGCTTCTTCAGCACGTGTCACCTCCTTTTCTGGTGGCATTCCGAAGTCTTTGCCTTCTGGCCAATCCATGATCACTTCTAAGATTCCTGGGCGATTAGGGTTTCCTATTCGAGCCCTCTGTGCAATTAATGCAATCCATTTACTCCATGTAGCATCAGTTGCATGATGAGTAGTAGGAACCTTACCCTTGAACATCCAGCCTAGTACTGGTAATCGGGGTGCCAGGAGAAGCTGTGCTTCAGTACCGATTACCTCTGAAGCAGCTCTAACTCCTTCATATGCTGCCAATATCTCTTTTTCAGTTGGGGTGTAATTGGCCTCAGAGCCCTTGTATCCTCGACTCCAAAATCCTAGGGGTCGACCTCGAGTCTCCCCTGGCACTTTCTGCCAGAGGCTCCAGGTAGGACCATTGTCCCAAGCTGCAGCGTAGAGCACATTTTTAACATCTTGTCCCATACAGACTGGTCCAAGAGCTACTGCATGCACAATCTCTTGTTTAATCTGTTCAAAAGCCTGTTGTTGTTCAGGGCCCCACTGAAAATCATTTTTCTTTCTGGTCACTTGATAAAGAGGGCATACAATCTGGCTGTAATCTGGAATATGCATTCTCCAGAAACCCCCAACGCCTAAGAAGGCTTGTGTTTCCTTTTTGTTAGTTGGTGGGGACATAGCTGTTATTTTGTTGATCACCTCTATCGGGATCTGGCGACGCCCATCTTGCCATTTAATCCCTAAAAACTGGATCTCCCGGGCAGGCCCCTTGACCTTGCCTCTTTTTATGGCAAAACCAGCTTGCAGAAGAATTTGAATTATTTTCTCCCCTTTGTCAAAAACTTCTGCTGCTGTATCACCCCATACAATGATGTCATCAATATATTGCAAATGTTCTGGAGCTCCACCCTTTTCTAGTGCAGTCTGGATCAGTCCATGGCAAATAGTAGGACTGTGTTTCCACCCCTGGGGCAGTCGATTCCAGGTGTACTGGATACCTCTCCAGGTAAAAGCAAACTGTGGCCTGCACTTTGGTGCCAAGGGAATAGAGAAAAATGCATTAGCAATGTCTATAGTGGCGTACCACTTGGCTGCCTTTGACTCCAGTTCGTATTGAAGTTCTAGCATGTCTGGCACAGCAGCACTCAGAGGTGGTGTAACTTCATTTAGGCCACGATAGTCCACAGTTAATCTCCATTCTCCATTAGACTTTCGCACTGGCCATATAGGACTATTAAAGGGTGAGCGAGTCTTGCCAATCACTCCTTGATTTTCTAATTGTCTAATCAGTTTATGAATGGGGATCAGGGAGTCTCGATTGGTGCGATATTGTCGTCGGTGCACCGTGTCAGTAGCAATTGGCACCTGTTGTTCTTCAACTTTCAGCAACCCCACAACAGAAGGATCTTCTGAGAGGCCAGGCAGGGTAGACAGCTGTTTAATGTCCTCAGTCTCTACAGCTGCTACACCAAAGGCCCATCTATATCCTTTTGGGTCCTTAAAATACCCTTTCTTAAGGTAGTCTATGCCAAGGATGCATGGAGCATCTGGACCAGTCACAATGGGATGCTTTTTCCATTCATTTTCAGTTAGGCTCACTTCGGCCTCCAATACAGATAACTCTTGAGATCCCCCTGTTATTCCCGAAATACTGACAGATTCTGTTCCTTTATGATTTGATGGCATGAGGGTGCACTGTGCACCAGTGTCTACCAGGGCTCGATACTTTTGTGGTTCTAATGTGCCAGGCCATTGAATCCACACAGTCCAATAAATCCGGTTATCCCTCTCCTCCTTCTGGCTGGAGGCAGGGCCCCTCTAATTAAAGACTGGATTCGTGCAGCTCACGGGGATTGGACCTTCATTTCCCCTATTTATATTTGGGAAATAGGGACCTGAGGCCCATCTACAGTGGCTGGAGTCCTGCTCATTGGTAACTGGAGCAGCCATCCTCCTAGGAAAATTCTCTCTGGTATTTCTGTTAGCTTGCAACTCACGTACTCGTGCCTGTAGGGTACTGGTAGGTTGTCCATGCCATCTGTTCATGTCCTCCCCACAATCACGCAGGGTAAACCACAGGATACCTCGTGATGTGTTCCGTTTCCTTTGAGCCGGTCCAGTAGGAGGGCGTTTCCTCCTAAAGGCTGCAACGCGGGCCTGTGTAGGTAGAGATTTAAGTTGATTCTCGATCCTGGACAGTTTTTCTGACAGTTGTTTCGATGAGTCCTTGTCTTCCTTAGAAGTCACTTTTCCCACAGCTGAGACACGGGCCTGCAGTGGGGAAGAAATACTATCTTCATACTGTCACATACAGTTAGCCATTTCGCCCACACTAGGTCGTGCCATAGCATCTTCTCCCCAGACTAATATTGACAACATATGGGTATGTGTCGGTGGAGCGCTCCTCACAACCTTCCGGAACATGGATCGGTTGCATTCCACTTCATCAGGATTTACAGGATCTACAATGTCCCGTGGGTGTCTATAAATGATCTCTTGCACAGCCAGTTCTCTAAGGTAATTAATACCTTTTTCTATAGTGATCCATTTGCTTAGGTGGCTCATAACATCATCTTTGTAGGGATACCTGCTCTTTACAGCTGACAAGAGTCGCCTCCAGAGGCTGATAGTGTTTGACCTTCTTGGAAGCATCTTATCAATACCACCATCTCTGGACAGGGATCCCAACTGTCTGGCTTCTCTACCATCCAATTCTATGCTATCTGCCCCATTATCCCAGCATCGGAGCAACCAGGTAATAATTGGCTCACCGTCATAACGACTAAAGTCTTTTCTTATACTTCGCAGTTCTTTCAGGGATAAGGAGTGGTAGGTTATCTCTATGTCCGAGTCCGAGTCCTCCTGTGATTGTTCTGCTTTAGAAGGACCTTTCTTGTGTGATGGGTCTGCTTTAAAAAGACGATCAAGGAAACCCCCATCTGCATCAGGCCCTGACTCTGACTGAGAAGGGCCCTCACCTGGGTCCTGTGCTGGCTTTGCCTTAGAAGGCTCTGAGTCATCATCCTTCACTTTACTAGCTGATTTCTTTCGGTGTTTTCTCCTGGTTACAGGGGCAGCATGATACCTCCCGCTGTTGCTGCACTGACATCTAATCACATATCACACCAGAAACACATTTAGGACACACAGGACACACACAAATAAAAGCACGCCCTGTTCGAATTTTGCAGGAATCAGCTTGGCAAAAAAGGAGCAGGTACTATCAAAATCGGTTAGAAGACGCGCGGTGTGCGCAGCTACGGATTTGCGATTAAAGCTGCCCATCATTGCATCATAGAGATAAGAGATCGGAATAATAACTGCCCAGTTTATCACGACATAAATCAGTATCGCAACCCATACCGAAACGACACATTTTGACCAGCACGCCCTGTTAAACCACATGAAAACACTAACACACAGCGCATACAGCAAGTAAGGTATTATTACACTTAACTCTAAAACAAGCTTTATAAAGAGAAGAGGTAACACAAGGCTCACAAATAACATTACCATCTTAGCTATCTGTTTTAATTTCCAACCCCTCGTAAATCTCAAAGGAAGAAATCTGATACTCTCTTGGCTGAGCTCTCTGGATCTCCTCCCACTGGAGCTGGGATTTGACTTATCAGAGCAACCTGTCGGAGCTTCTCTCGAGCCCCACGTTGGGCGCCAATAAATCTGTCATGGTTTAAAGCTGGGCCGGCTATTAAACCTATGGCAGATGCTCTCTGTTAACCCTCCCCCGCCCCGGGAAAGGGAAAAGGGAGAGAGGCTTCTGGGTTGGAAAGTTAAAACAGTTTTAATAAACTATAATAATGAAAAAAAAGTATAATAACAATAATAGAAATAATCAAATATATACAAATATATATACAAAACCGAGATTGAGCTCCCCTGAAGTCAGCCACGTCACCACCGGCACTGCAGGGCAGGCTCCGGGAAGGCCCAGGCTGGGCCTAGCGACGGTCGAGAGCTGGATTCAGGAATGCACGGATCGGGATCGGGGGCAGCAGGAAAACAGACGGAGTCCTCCTTGGACACCGGCCATAGCAGAAAGAGCGAGACCCTCATGATCCCCCCGCTTTATACTGAGAATGACGTGTATGGGATGGAATACCCTCGTTGGTCAATTTTGGGTCACCTGCCCTGTCTGCTCCCCCCTGCAGCTGCGACCCCCCTTCGGCTCTTCACTCGTAAGCAGTGAGGAATTCAGCAGTGACCTTGGTTTCTCTAAGAACAAGTACAGCAAGAGCCTTACTGCACAACATCCCTACCGGTGCCTCAGCGATAGCTACGAACTTCGAGCTTTATCAGTCCTGGAAGCAGACACTGTCTGCAAAAACATGTAGTTAGTTTCAGAAAGTGCAGTTACTTAGAGGAGACTTAGCTGAAAGTAAAAATCACTGAAAGGAAAATCGGCCTGGTTTAGGCCAAACCAGGACAATGTGAATTAGTAAATAACAAGTACTCATATAAACCCATCCAGAGCAAGTGGACAAAGGGTCTCCTTTGAACACCAAGAATTTTGACTCTGCCAAATGTAATGCCTGCAATCAAGGGAAAAGACATAGCTCAAATGTGAGGTTTGGTAATGTTATTCTAGTCTTCATTAAAACTGAAAGACTTTGGGGACATGATGAGAGAAATGTGAAAAACCCTACAATATAAGAGGTCAATGAGATGGTATTCCAAAACAGGTCAACAAGGATACATTAACAGAAAAACTAAGTATGCATTTTGATGGTGAGAGTAATAGTTTGTGTTGGAAAAAATTACCTAGAAAGACTTTGATTCTCCATCCCTTGAAGATTCTAAGCCTTTCTAGAAGAGAGGCTGTTATTCAAGAAGGAATTTTGGCATGGGCATGATGTATCAATAGCTGCATAGGGTTTTCTGTTACAGAGGATGTCAATCAAAATATCCATAGTGTTGTCTTTTGTTATTCAAATCTATTCAAGCCCCAAATCTTAACTCTCCTAAGGATTTTTCTTGAAAAAGTATTTGTGTCAGGCAATCAAAAAAAAAAAGCAAATCAAGTAAAAACAGTAATTCTGCAGAAGTATTAGTCAAGGGTTTATAAACTCACTGTCATTACAAATTGGAATGAAATCCAGAAGACTGGTCTGGGTCAAGTGAAACAACCAGCTGTTTTCCGTTTGCTTTCTTTCATTTTACAGCTTTTAAATAATGTAAATTCAAACTAAACTACCTCATTCTGCAATTAGCAGAACAGCCATCCTGGATTTATTAGGGTTATTTACAGTGTCTTCTACAGTAAAGTCTCAACAAAGTCAACCTGATCTTCTTACAGAGTCTTTGAGATTATATATTGCCATGACTCGTACTTCTGTTAGACTAAATATTCCAGACAGCTCTACTCATCACATCCACAAAGTACAAGTAAAAGCTCTTGAGTCTTGCTCCATGTCTTTTTACTTTATTGACGAGAAAACTAGCAGTCTGTTTAATTGCAATTAAACCATATTTTCTTTTCCTCTATAAAAAGATCAATTTAACTGTAGTACTACTTTCAGTGTTGGCTTAGGTTGTCACTATATGTTTTCATGTATATGAAATATAATGTTCTGGATTCTGCACTTAAGGAACCAAATTACTTTGAAAGGCAATGTCAGTGAGTGAAGCCCAACCTGTATGTGTGTTTGGATCAAATTACCAGTGGAACTCTACAAAACGAAAACAATGAGCCACAGGGCAATTTTTTTTCCATTCATTACACCAGCTTTATGTTAATGAAAACTGAATAACATTAATAGATTTCCCCTTAGTTTGCATCAGTCTAAATCTACGGAAAACTGGATCCCAAGCACTTTAAGGAAAAGGATGACAATCAAATCTATCTTTCTCCACTATAGCTCCAAACGGAGCTATAATGAAGGCACCACATGCTGAAGTTTCCATCTGCATCCAATGTGTAAGCTTTTATGTCACCCCCAGACAGCATTTATGGCTGTACTGCAGAACCACTGGTTCACTGAAGGGATTAGTGTGCCCGAAGGTGTGTGGTGTTGCTCCAGAGTGCTGTAAGGACCAGGCAGCCTGTGCTTTCTTTCCTGGCATTACTCTCAAGATGTCCTGGAAGGATTAAAGAGCATCAGTGGCAAAAAAAAGTCTTTTTACAGACTTTAGATAAGCATATGCAGTGTTTTGAACTTTTCTTAGCACTATCATACTTACCCCTATAGATTAGTTAATAAAGTTGATAGACACCTCTCTTTTGTAAGTGTAAAGCAGGGATTTTGACACATGGGTGCATACCCTCCCATATAGTGAATGGGTGCACCTGCAGGCAGGTTAAGGTTTGTGGCTATGGATAGACAAAATTTTTTTTTATTCCTTGTCCCCTTTAAATGCTATGGCTTTCACTTTCAATTACTTAACAAGCAGGAGTACTACACCACATTCTGAGATACAATTTCCTATATGTGCGAAAACACAGTTCAGGAAGGTAAAAGTAAGGGAGTGAGTGATTCAAACCCATGGCAACTCTAATGTGTTTCAATTCTTGTATGCATTGCAAATACATCTGATAGTTGTTTTCACTGTGCCATCACAAAAGTATCACTTCAGCATCAGAACAAGATCAGCTTATACATTCTGTACACTAGCAGAAGTTTGCCAAAATTCTTGTGATGCTTAGGTTTAGTTATCACGAAAATGATGAGAGGGCTGGAACACCACTCCTGTGAAGAAAGGCTGAGAGAGTTGTTGGTGTTCAGCCCGGAGAAGAGATGGCTCCAGGGAGACCTTATTGTGGCCTTTCAATATACAAAGGGGGCTTATGAGAAAGATGGAGAGACTTCTACCAAGGCTTGTAGTGACAGGACAAGAGGCAACAGCTTTAAACTGAAAGAGGGAAAGTTTAGATTGGAAGGAAGAAATTTTTTTTACTCTGAGGGTGGTGAGACACTGGAACACGTTGCCCAGCGCAGTTGTGGATGCCCCATCACTGGAAATATTCAAGGTCGTGTTGGATGGGGCTTTGAGCAACCTGATCTAGTGGAAGATGTCTCTGCCTATGGTAGTGGGGGTGGAACAGATTATTTTTAAAGGTCTCTTCCAACCCAAACCATTCTATGATTTATACTTATAAAAGGATTTTCAATCTATTTTGGTATTTCCATTTGTAAAAGACTTTTTCATGCATTTTGAAAGATTTTTTTTCTGCATATGGTATCAAATCTCCCCATCTCTGTAGTGGTTTTGTTCCTGAATTGTGAAAATATCTGGGGAGAGGGGAAATAAACTCTAATTTGACCCTTTTCCCCCCTCTCAAAGAACAAACTGAGTAAGAGAAGTCCTTGCCTCTTCAAATTCAGAGTGTTTTGCCTTGACCTTACTGGAAGCAAGTTTTACTTTAGAGGTGGAGTGGAATGGGAAATCAACTGACACAAACAGGGAAATGTTTAGTTGCTGGCTACTGTCACTAGGAATACATGAGTTTTAATTCACTGCATGATGTGTAATTGCTACAAAGCTTTGGGTAGCTGCAAAATCAACTAAAAATTTGAACATTAATCAAATAATGTATCTGAATCTTGACCAATATTGATCATTCTTTTATTTAATACAATCAATTTAGGTTGTGAGAAAAGCAGATCATATAGAGTAAGTAACAAAACTCCACCCATGAAGAGATTTTTTGAAACACTCCTGCAGTAAGGATAAAATTCTGTGGGTTTAGAGACTCCGGCAGGTGCTAGCTTAGCTGCCTTGATTTGCGGAGTTTAAATTGGGCTAGGATCTAGCAGGGGGAAGCGTAATATGCATGGGATTTCATTTGTTAGTAAATGTCATGTACTTTGCAAGCACTTTTTGTAAATCTTATTGAATTTCCATAGTAAATTATTCATTGGAGCTCTGCTAAATTCTTTCCTTTCTCTTTCATAACAATGTTCAAGACTAAAGTACCAGAGGGGAAATGGGAAGTAGGTACATCACATGTGGGGTTTTTTTAGTTCAGTGTTAGGCTCTGAACTAAACAGTTAATGGGCAGAAGCTGCATGAGAAAAGCACAGACATTTACTTCTCTCTATGCAAGAGCTGATAGTCTGTGTATTTGTAGTCTGCAGTATTTTTAGTCTGCCTACAATATTTTTGCTACCAAAACAAATTACCATATCTTATTTTTAAGTAGAGGCTGGAAATTCATCATAGCCTCCAAAAGGGCCTGATCTCTTGCGGCTAAGTAAATTGCTCCATTTTTCCTTCAATCTTGCTACTTTTGTTAGCACTTTTGTGTTAAGATGGTGGTTTTTCATTGTGATACAAAACCTCTCCTGTAAATGATGCTCCAGAGCCCATGGTTGACCCTAGGGCATCAGAGCTCATTAGAACACCATGTGAGGATTAATTAAAACTGAGGAAGAAAATTTAAAATAAAAAAAATTTCTTACCCTGAAGTATGTTGTGCTAGACTGCTTATGTCCCTGGAGATGTGTTAAATTATCTCTGCAGATCTGTACAGGGCTGCAAAATACTTTCAATGCCTAATCTGAACAAATGTCTTTCCTGGTGGGTGCTCTCCCTCAGTAATGCTGAGACCACAAAAGGGTGGGAGCATTCAGCTTTGTACAAACACAGAAAACAGTCACACTGCTTCTCGGGGCTCTCATCAGAGTTTGGACACTTGTGCTCGAGGGTAGCTCTGATGCAGTGCAGCTGTGTTACCTTGGAAAAGAGCTGTGTGAGAACAGGCTGTGAGATGCCTTTCCCCTAGCCCCTCCCTTATTCAGGAGTTGTGGTGATGCTCAGCCCCTTGCCCTTGATCCTTGCCTCAGCTACTTTGCAGCTGTGCCTCTGGCTGGCCATGGACCTTGCTGATACTGATCACACTTGACTTCCTGGCTTGACCTCAGCCTTGCCTTATTCCTCTGGGCTTGCCTGGTGATCTGGACTCTTGGCTGACCTTGCCTACTGCCACTGATCAGACCCCTCTGTTTTCTGTGTTCAGCATCCCACAGTAGTGTGCCCCTTGATGATGAGGGCACTGCCCATGCCTGCCTTGCCATCATCCTCAGCCCCTGGCTTGCTTCTCTGTAAAGAGCAGCCCACTCTTTTGGCTTCCTGAAGGAACTGAAGTACAATTGTGCTTGCTTTTTGCTGATGCTCCATTTGTTAATGCCTCCACATCTAGCCAGAAGGAAGTTATCTGGCTTACTACAGCTCTGGTTTGTTCTTTTTCCAAATCGCTTCCAAGAGCAAGAAGACAGAGTGAATATGGATTCTGACCTCATGTCATCTTACACAGGGATTAAGTCATGGCCATGTATATTAGACAAGGCTCATCCTATTCCTGATTGAATATTCATAATAGTAATTACTTGTTCACATTACAATACTTCCTGCATCTCCCAGCTAAGATTAATGCTTCATTCTGCTAGGCCGTACACAAACAACCCAGGGGAGAAAAAATACACACCAGAGAAGATACAGGGAAGTAAATAGTGCTGATCAGGGAAAAAAATCTTTCAGTGTTAAAAAAAAAAAAAAAAAGAAAAATCAGGATTTTGGGAAAAATAAAAAAACATCCCAGTGTTGTCAGAAAATGGATGCAATTTACTAATTTATTTATTTGGGTAGGAAAATCATTTGAGTGCTAGTGGCTGAAAACCTGCTGCTGAGCATTTTGGAAGGCCCTTCTGTCACTGACCCAGGTAGCTGCCTAGTTCTCCTGAGTTTCACTGCTGCCCGAATTGCTCAGCTGCTTGGCTGCCTGCCAAGGCAGGCTGCCGATTGACCTGGGGAGACATACAGCCCATGTGCTGGCACCTGGGGAGCCCAAGGTGGTGAGCTAGTATTTGCTGTTGGAAAACTGAACTGTTTCAGCTAGCTACGATAAGTCTGCTACATGAGGCTTTAGGGGAAAGTGGCGACAGAGGCAAAAAAGATGAGTAAGTGCCATGGATCCAGATTACCACAAGCTCCTGCTTCCTCAAGAATTCTTGCCAAAGAAAGAGGACAGAAGAGCCCTTCCCAGTCACTATATGTCCACCCCACCTGCAAGTGGAGTTAGAGTTATTGTGCAGGTGCATACCAGCCTTTGGTGGGTAGGATGCATGGGTATTGTGGCCAGAAAAAGCCACCACTGGATATTAGGAACTGCCACCACCAGATACTAGAGCTGAGAAAAACCTGATGATATAGTTGCCCTTGGTAGTCTACGTGAAGCTGAAAAAACCTCACTATGGCTCTGCTGCTGTTTCTAAATCACTGCTTTCTTATTTCCCCCAGACTACAAATGCCTGAGAATACGAATCAGGCATTGCAAATGTAGTGTAATAACAAATAGCAGTTCTGCTTTTACTGGGATACCTGCTCATGGGGGATACCTAGGGCTGATATTTTGAAGATCAACAATTTACTCATCACTGATCGTGGGATGTAGTAACTTATGAGGCTATACTGTGCAGAACCAATGATACATTATGAATATATTTATAATAATTTCTCTTTCTCACCTGCCCCATGAATACGTGAGGCTTCATGAACAAGACTGAAGTGAAGCCAACTCTGCGGAAATCCGTTAGAGACCCTGAATGTATTCAGATACCACTAAAAGGTGCTGAACCCAGGGAATCCACAGAGAAATCAAGATCCTGTTCAAAAACTGCACAATGTATGCTGAAACTCAACTAATGTTCTTGAGAAGTTACTTTATAGATAAAGCGTAAATAAAGCCATGACTGCATCTTTCTGTCCCATTTAATCTGTCATATGAACTTTAGTTTTCAGATATATACATGTACAATCTGTTTTATAAAAACTTTTCTATATTTCACATATAACTCCCTTCTCCTTATGCATGTAGCTGACAGCTCTCACAATCATCTCAAATGATTTTTTGATGTAAATGGCAAAACTCTGCTGAAGTCAATGGAGTGCTGTCTGTTTACACAGACCAAACACTTTTCCTGCAACTTACTGTTGTCGTTATTTGCTTTTCTGATATGTGAGTGCTGAAAAGAATAGTAAAGTAATCTGTATTTATTGTAGGTTCCATTTAGTTGTAGTCCTATTCATTACAACAATATCGTGCTGTTGTATAATATTTATCCAGAATGGGAGGAATTATGTCATCAAAACTACCTTTTAAACTATTTGTGTTCTCTATAGATTCTTCCCAGGATTGGGAAATTAACCAGTTGTAAATCCTGTATTCAGAAAAACAGATCAAAGTTTGTGGCTTGATGATACAATAAATCTAGCTGAGGGCTTACAGTTATCAGTTAAAATCATCCAAAACATCTCAACCATATGACTCAAAGCATTGAATTGGTGTCGATTCAAATTATATACTAAAATTATTTTTGAGTTTTTTAGCTTTTTATCAGGCCAAGTACTGTCCTGAGCTGTATTGTGTCTTCATTATTTCAACAGAATTGCATTCATGTCAGATGTAGATCTAATGCCTAGTATACTTAGTCACTAATACTTTGTGGTTTGAAAGTTTCTAGCTGCATTCTCCTCTGGATTTTTTGCCTCCAAACTCTAAGGGCAAGGAGGGATTCACTTGAACTCAGTTCTGAACCCTGTTTGTCTTTGAATGTTAGCAAAATGAGATTGGTGTGCAAAATCAGAACCATTGCATTGTTTGCTTGCTTTCAAAAGTTTGACTGCTATCAATGGGATTCTTTAAATGCGGTGATTGTAAGCCGAGATTGTTGGAGACTGAAAAAGCCAAGTTATATTGTGTTGCGCTGATTTGGGAGGATTAGTGAAACAAGTATTAGACTGTTTTTTAGGTTCATCTAGATGAAAACAAGCAATCCCCTTTATAAGACTGGTAGAAATTTGAGTGCTTAACTGCCAGGGTTGTTCTGAGAGTGTCTCCAAAACCTGGTAAAACTTTAGTTCTTCAGAAAGGATAGATTTGCCTTCCAGGGACATTTGAATGGATTGGAGCCTTAACTATAGATCAGAGCTGCCTGGAAATTTGGTTTTTCCTTTTAGTAGAAAAATATAATGCAACAATACTAAGGATTATTAGAATAATCAGTGGTGTGAACATTTTCAAGTGTTATTTTACCAAACTCCTAACATTACTTAGTTTTATTGATACCCAAGACACACTGACAGACAAGAATTACCAACAAAAATACTTGTGCTTACAACTTGCTTCTAAAATGGACTTTAGTGAGAAAAAGCATATGACAGGTCATCTTACAAAACAGCTGAGTGCTTAGATTGCTGCTGAGTTGGTGGATAGATGATGTTCAGTTTCTTTCTCATTGTGAAGCTGGTTCAAGCCCCCATTTCCCATAAGAACCATGAGAAGTGGGAAAGGCGAGTTTTGGAGTGAGGGCACCACCTGTGATCCAGTTAACCTGGCACTGTGTTGCTCAGGGACTTTCCCTGGAGGAGGAGGAAAAACAATTCTGAGGCTAAACAACATCCTTTCAGGAAGGAGAGCTTGTGGAGCCTGAACCTCTTCAAGCTACTGTAATCCTGAAAGTCAAGGTCTGCCACTTACAAATGGCTTACCAGCACCTAGCACAGGACTCCAGATCCCTGGCAGAGGTCAGCCACAGTTACTTCAACAACTTCACTTGAGGAGCTGGGTCTGCTCTGCATAGGGGAGGGTGGCCTCCATCCACAGGAGCCAGAAACCATCCCCAAAAGTCTTTCATTAAGATTGTCCCAGTTAGTTGGCTGGACTGGTCCTTACGCAACCTTCTCCAGGATATCCAGGAAAATCCAGGCAGTGATTTCCTATTCAACATACTTCACTTGAAACTAGCCTACTCTCTCACAAATTAAACCTGTACAGAACAGGTCTGTCTGTCTTTCCACATCCCTGCATAATCTAATTCCAAATCCCATTAAAGGTATCTATTCAAGCAGAAAACTTCTCAACAATCAGTGAGATGTGGTGGGTTTTTTTTTTCTCCAAACAGCCTGAATGAATCTTCTACTGTTTCTCTGAATTATTGAAAATTTATACCTATATCTCAAACCTGCCTCTCTGATGACCGATAACTGAGCATCAAAATTGATTTTCAGTGGTATCCCCCTCTCCCTTTTGCAAATTGTGCTCATTAGAAACTTCAGGCCTATTCTGTACCATAAACTTCATGCTTGAAAACAATCTACAAAATCACACGTGCAATTCAGTACGTATAAAGGATTGACGTTGCTGTTAAAAGATCAGTCAGGAGACAACCATTGAAAGCACTGTGAATTCTTTGGATATTTATGGTCTTTGGGGATATGTAGGCTGAGTAGATTGTTCTTGATTTTAAAGGCGTAGTGGAGACACTTATTTTTCTCTTTCTTCCTCTCATTTATTTTTTTCCTGGTTTAAACATATGCATAAGACATTTTTTCCTCAAGTCTAATAGGACTTTACCCAAATGGGTACCATACCAGAAATGGTCATGATTCTAGTTATTTGAGGTGTCAATTGCTAATACTCAGATTGTTGCAAATTAACATTTTTATTAATAATTCTATATTTAGTTCTTCACAATCTGCCTGCCTATCTTAACTCATTTAGGCTTAGCTTTTCCTGGCATGCTTCTACATGGGAACTGGACTATTAAATCCAGAAAATAACTGCAGTCCGAATATGTCTGTTTGGCACCCGAGTGTTCCAGAAAGTTCTTTTCTGTCTGTCATCTGATAAATACTTTCTGGTTTTGTGTTGAGCTTGGCTTGTGTTATTTTTCCCCCACCCTCTCTGGCATCTGTCTTTTCTCATTCCAAAGGGAGCTGAATCTCAGAAAGGCCTTGAGTCAGGTACTTAAGGTCTATTTGTATCAATGAGGATAAAGTGTACAGATGGTAGGTGAGTCTGCAAGTGTGGGATGTTAGTGCTGTAGCAGTCTTGCACTTCTGGAAGTCAGGTCATCTCTGTTTTCTGTCTCCCTATCGCAGAGATTTCTTCCATGACCTCCTGCAAACAAGCTGCCTTTGTAGTGTCGTCTTGTCTGTAAAATGAGTGGGAATACTTATCTGCCGCAGTAGGAGGTGAGAGTGGGAAGGGAAGAGTAGAGATACATGGTCATATAAGCTTTGCTGCTATTGTGGTAATACCTGGAAATCCCAGTTGAGCCTGCAACCTCATGCTGGAAGACATTACACAAACGCTTCATGAGAGACAGTTAAAAGCTTAAAGTCTAACTGGAGAAAACAAAAATGGAGGACAGAAAGAGACAGGAAGATTTGAAGGTGATGCTATTGTATAGGAGATATTATTGAGTTGGAAAATGCTATTTATCCCTTAAGATTATTAGTACATAATGATACAATGCAAGGGAAGGGTTTCTAAAAAATAATTTCATTTAAAAACTGTAAAATGAAAATTACTTTTTTAAAGAAAAATCTATGCTTTCTCTTTTAATGGTAACATGGTGCACCATAAAATTTTCATTCCTTCCGAAGTAAAAATTATAAAGCTTTAATCATTGTTTCATGTCTGAATTACCAAATCTCTGTACAAAAATACTTACAAGTTATTACTGAGTAGTTTGAAAATAGGTTAGAATAGGCTGCTGCTTTGCCTGGTTTTCTGATGAGTTTTGTGGTTTTGCTGTTGCAGTAATTACAGGCTGTCTTAATTCAGATTTTGCTGTCTGCCAGTATGTCCCATTTAATTATAAAATATGCAATTAATGACTAATGAGCTCATGACTACATGAGCCTGGAGATATTAAAACAATAGATTTCTCTATTGGGAAGATATTATATTCTGAACATATGGTCTGAGCTTTGGATTTTGTGATACTGAAAAGAGATTACCTCTAAGGTTAAAGTGTGAATATTAAGATGTTTGAGGCTGATTTCAAATTATGTACTCAACATGCAAAAAGCTGTATACTTTGTCAGTCACCTAAATAAAGTACAAGTGATAACACAACTACAGGTGTCTTTCTGCCAGCAGAGCTTGTCATTCATATTAGCTAAGTCAGTAGAACTGATGAGGAAAATGCATCCTACTTTTTACCAAGGCAGTGGTTTGGAAATCACTTGTATAAATTAGAGTCTGAAGGGTTGAGCCATAACTTTGTTGCTTGCAGCACTCACTTTGGGTGTTGTAGTAGACATACTAAAAATATCACATGAAATTATGAAAGGTTTGTTAGCATGTCTGATCTTGAATGGTAGAAGTTCCTTGTTATACTATGAAAACTTCAGCATTTTAAGGATTCCTGACCCGCTTGATTGTGTAATGCTCCTTAATATTCTGAGCTCTGGCTTGCATGCCTGTCTTCCCATGCCATGGACAGAGTAGTTTGGGGAGGAAGGGTGTGTTTCCAAGTGTCATCCCACTGTGGAGTGAGGCTTGGACAGGACAATTCTGTGGTCAGCAGACCTCAGAACAGCTCCAGTGTCTCACAGCTGAGTTAGAGCTGTAGTTTCCTGTGGCTCTGGATGGACTAAGCTGACTCAGAGCCTGTGGCTTTGCAGTGAGAGTATGGTCTGGATGCGGGAAACTGTATTTCTGCTCCCAGTTTTGCACTTGTGGCTGGCCAGGGGGGCGGGGGACAGGCATATATTGGAAAGTTGTCTGCTGCAGTAGTTGCTGGGAAACTTTTTTTAAACTTAAAAAAAAGATGACTGAAACATGGAGTGTATCTTATTCTTTTCAGTAAGGTTAGAGATTAATTTTGTTGTTAACCAATGCATAGACTTCTTTATAGGCACCCTGAGCAGTTTATAAATTCCTGCTGCCCCTAGGCAGCAGAATTTAAGAGGTCTGAAATCACAGGTAGAACACTGGTGAACAGTTTCTATGAAACACCTCAGATGCTCTACAGTGCTAAAAATATGAGGGTTTGATATAGATGGGATTTTAATATTCTTCGTAGAAATGGACAGACCCTTATAGATTTTATAAATACTATAAGGAATATTTTTATGTACTTATGAACCCTGAGGGAACTTCCCTGATACTTCCTGTATTATAGTGACTCTATTAACATCATGTTTATGCACAAAATGCTGTAAAAACAGAAGTACTGATATGTTTTGTCTTATTTCAGCCATTGCAACTACTCTAAGTGAATGCTTCTGGATTGAGCGTGCAAGTTTAATCTATAGAAAAGAATTTTGAGAAAGATGTACTGTTCTTGGAACCAGCACTCCCTCTGTTGCATGATAAAAATATGTCAAAATAAGAAATATCCTGTGTATATATATAAAAAACCCCAATAATTTAGTATCAAGGAGAAAGAAATTTAGTATATGTCTCCGATTTATTTGTCTTCAGGATGATTACTGAAGATGTTAGCCAAGCAAACGTAACAGCAATAGCCTGTGATTTGCACTCTTTATTTTTCTCCTAGCAGAAATTCTATCTTTAAGGTAATCCTTATGTGATTAAATCCTATTTCTGTTTCAGGCTATAGTGATGTACTTGATTTCCACCGACAGAAATGTATTCCTGCAGACCTGCTGGTGTCTTTAAGGACTTTGTGAGGTTTATCTGTAGGTGTCTATATCACTGAACCTTGGTCACTTAAGTGTTTTGGAGATTTAACCTTTAATGCCATCTCTCAGCTGCCCTGTCCCTGTGGAAAAAATCACAAGATGCCTACACAGTGCTTAACCTACCAGTAGAGATTTGCCAGCAGAGATGATATCCTTTACTGTATCAAATCTCCTTACTACTTCAGTCCACTCAGTTTCTCTACCAGCTCTCTAGTTCTGAGTCCCCTCCTTCCCTCTGACATGGGAATGTCTTTATTTTTAATTTTTAATCTCAATTACCTTAGAAAGAGAAGAACAAATGCTGCGAAACTTGCCATCATTCATACATCCCTAAAAGGCAAGATGACTTCAAACTCTCTGGAGTGCAAGATTTTTGAACTATTCAAAGTAGTTTTGGAACAAACTCCTCCAAAAACCCCTCAAAAAAAAACCAGGGAAAAAAAAAACCCAACCAAACAAAAAACCCCACAACACCACCATGAAGAAGAAAGCTTAAAGAAATAAATGTGTATGGTCATTATGACAGTGGTGTCTAGCTAAGCTCATCTGGCTTTCATTTATCTTCCAGGCTAACCAGACAGGTTTTCAGCAAGTACTGCATGGCTAGTCATTTTGTGAGGGCTCGTGCATATTGGAAACACCAGAGCACAGTTCAACTGTTTTCTGGGCCTGGTTTTTGATTGTGCTGTGCCTTATGATGTCCACAAGTAAGAAGTGGGATAAGGCCACCAGGCTTATATTTACAAGACTGAAACTACATATGAAATGGAGTCCCTTGAGAGTCTAATCCAATCACTGAAAACACAGGCATACACATACACGAACATTGCTTGTTCCACTGAAGTTATATATTTGTTTTCTTTTTGCAGTATTCATAACCTTGCTATTTAAACTGACAAGTACTTTTAGCCTTTGCCTGGCTTCAGAGAAGTTCTGCCTCTCCTGTTGTTCTCAAGTCTGATGAATGTTTGGGAGGAGTCTTTATAAAGCTGGCATCTGATATTCTGACGACAAACTGTGTTATATTTGCCAATAATCTTCCTGCTGATTCCTGCAACCACTTGTACTGAAATGAAACATTTGTACATTTACTGTTTTAAAGCTGACTTTGAGTATCTTTTTCCCACTCTAAAAAGAGTTTGAGAAGAGCTCTCCTACGCAGAGAAGGAAGAAAAAGGGTGGTGTTTGTATCATCGTTTCTATTGAAATGTATCCATTGCTTCTGGGAGTAGAGTCATTAATTCTCCTGTTTTTTTAAGTGTTGATCCACAGTGGTGGTTTGCAGGCAGCAAAAGGAAGGTGGAAAAAATTAATAATTTATCATAAATCAGTCTCTTTCAGGAGAATTTGAGTTCACAATGAATATACAAACCTGAGGTCAAATAGTTTAACTTTGATAATAAAAGTCCATTATTAAATGCTAATTAACCCCCCAAGTGTACACTTTTTTAAAAAATTAAAATCTCTAATCATTTTGCTTTAAAGTTCTGTTTTCTATTAAAGGAGAAAAAAAAAAGGAAACTATGCAGCCTTTTACATTTGTCTGGAAGGGACCAAACATCTGATTAAAAGGATGAACTCTAAGTGTAAAAGGAAAATTTAATGACATCTCATGAACAATTAAAAAAACCATTTGCATTCTTCTAAGTCTATTGAAAAAAAAAAAAAAGACAAGGAAGGTTTAACTGTAATCACACACTGTGAAGGGATAGAAAAGAGAACATTAAATGCTTTTCATGATTCCTCCTGAACCCCTCAATAGCACGACAGGATGCTTATTAACATGCACATTGCTGTGACCTGGTTTACTACAGCTTTGCGTTTAGGCAGGTGTTTAAAACAGGTGTACAAAGCTGTATTTTTTTCTTTCTCAGGACTCTGAATAATATGAACAAGTTGCACAGTTTGTATGTTTGTTCTTTCCATAGGGATTTTCTGTCCCCTTGGATGCAGCAGGTGGCTTTAGAAGATGTTGTTCAAATTGATTTATAAGCTTTTTGCAATCTAGCAGAAAAGTGACTTCTTGATCTCCAAGAAAAAATTCCTTCCTTTCATATTGGGCAAATGTACATTCTGAATGTGCAGGGTGTTTGGTGTGTCCCCCAAATCCTGAAATTTATCAAGTGTCAATTGATGCCCTGTTGTAGCCCCAGTAACATTTGTGGCATAATCGGGATTCCATGTTAATTTTCCTCTTTGACTGTCCCCATCTGTAACAACAGTGTTATCTGATGTAGAAATGGCTTGGAGGGGAAGTAACAGGTCATGCAACCCATGTTATAGCTGTAGAGGTCAAATATACAGCTGGGGACAGCTATGAGTATCTAAACAAGATATGAATGTGTTGTGCCCTTAGATCATAAAATTGAAAAAATATCTAATACTTCTTCAATAATCTCTTAAGTGTCTTTAAGTCTAGTCTTGCTGAGATCCACCAGTGATGTAAACCAATGATGGAGAGATGTAAGGGAGCTCAGAGCCTTGGGAGGTGGTTCTGGGAATCTTGTTTTGGGAATCTTGTTTTTCCCTGCATGCTCACTCTCACACAGTTCACTGAACATCTTTCAGCTGCTCTTTTCAGGAGCAATTTGTTTTGCAGAGCCAGACTTTCATTGTTGAGACCACAGCCCTCCACTTTTTAGTCCTTTACCAAATGAACTAACAGAATCAGCTACTGGAAAGATTACAGAAAGACCGTGTTATGACAGTAAATAGACTGTTGACTCTGATCAGATGCAGTACAGATTCAGGGTGATTTGGAAGGATAAACTTGTCCTTCTTCATTACCTCCAGAACAATTTCTATGTATCGCATGGTGAAATCTTTCTTTTTCTTTTCTTTTTCTTTAAATAGAAAAATAATTGTTCAAGCTGACAAGCAACCTCTAATTCTTACGCAAGCAAGCAGGGAAGGCACAAGAGCAGCCTTCAAGGGATTAGAAGTGTCGAACTGTGTAACTCTAAATGGTGCTGATCTAATTGATGCTTTACTGAGCAGGGGAGGAGAAAACTAGCAAATAGTTAGCAGTTAGTTTGCTTTCAGAAAGAACACTGTCACAGACATCTTCCTACAAATGCCACGTCAGTTGCTAACAAGTTGTTCTGGGAGAATCTTCTTGCTGATTTATGTGCTGCCACACAATTCTTTTCCAGACACTGTGAACATCCTGGATTTCCCTTTTATTTATTATGAAAGATTGCCTTGAACATGGACAAGAGAACCAGTTAAGCAGCTCACTGCTAGATCCTGGGAGCATAGGAAATTAATGTGCATCCTGTTCTTCATGTGTTACATGCATATGAAACAATGGAAAAATGGGTTATTTACTGCCTTGGTTGTAGAGTTGCTAATATCTGACTATTATGCATGGACTTGGGGGGACACACTTGTTTTAATCCACATCACAATTTAAATTTAGCACCAAGCATGTCTGAAAGGAACAATATTCCTTCAACTTTTACAGAGAAAGAAAATTGTCTGTAGGTAAGGCATTAAATTGGGAGTCAGGGGACTCAGGGGTCAGTTCCTGGTTCTCTTTCAAGGTTTTGTGATTTTAAACAAAACACTTTCCTGCCTGACTGTGTTGCTCTGAGATAAAATGGATGCTTGGGAGGGATGTGGATACTGCATAGGTTGTGGGGGCTGATGAACAGGTAGACAAGTTCTCTTTTCTCAGTCTTGCGACTTTTTTTACTTGTCAGGAATATAGAAGTTGTTGAAAGTTTTGTATTAAGTAAGAGAGCTGCAGCCCTGGGTAAGAATACCTGCCATGTGCAGAGACGTGCTTTCTTAGAAGACAAGTTGTGTATTGGGCTGTTCGTTGTGAACAGCTTCTGAGAGGTTTCAGGACATTTTAAAACAGTAGGAATAATTCATATCTGGTTCCAGGGCAGGCAAAGATGGTACATTATAGTTAGCAGTGACACTGTATAACTAGGTAAACCCACTATGCATCTGTACCTCTGATGCTCTTGAAGTTACTCAATTTCATACCTGCATTTGGAGAGTACACTGTTTAGTGAAACACAGACTCATGGACTAGCAGTGATAGCAGTGGACTTGGTGTTAGGAAACTTTGGAGGAGGCAGCAAAGCTTGATACTTTTATGATTTGGAATTACAAAGTCTAATTTTATATTTTGCTCTCTTGTCACATGCAATGAGAACTTGCCCTTTTTGGGAATTAATGCTTTTATTGCAGAGGGAAACTAGAGGCTCTCTAGCCAAGATATGTAGTCAGTATAACACATCATTAATAATAAATAACAAGGAAGCTTGTTCCTTGTTTAACCCATTCAATCCAGTGAAATTCTCCAGTAAGCACTTGTGGTATAAAAATCATAGATATTCATGAGACAAATAAGATTTTTTTTTCCCCTCCTCCCTATATTGCATATGCACTTAAATTTATACTCTGGTAGCTTTGTTATATTTCTTGAAGGATGATTCTTCCTGCTATGTGAATGTCACCTTTTACAAGTGACAGGAAGATTAAGTAAAATGCTGTACAGGTAATTATAACGAGACTATTGGCAGCCTGTAACATGGTGTAAGTGACACAACTGATTTTGCTATTGAGACATAATGTATGTGGCAAGTTTTACCTGTAGCTGTACTTTGTACAAGTTACGCTCTCCAGAGGCATAAGGTGCATATCACTTTGGCCATGAGTCAGTTGTAAACTCAGCATAGCCCTTCTACACAATGTCATTACAGTGTGAGGAGCTGCCCTGTGACATCCATCTCAATTGCAGTTAATTGTGTCACTTCTTGGAGAGCTTGTCTCATTGCATAGATGTTTTTGTTTAAACTCAGATCAGATGTTTTGTATCTGATCCTCTGCTGTCAATTTTCTCTGCTAAGAGAAACATCTAAATAATATACTATATCTTATGGTCTGGAGAGAAGTTTTGACAGGTTTTATGTACTTGTCCTTGTGAGATTGATCAGATTCTGGTTACGCATGTGTTCAGTGACTCCATCCTGATATGCCCTTGACTTTCTCAGAAGTAATATTGCAGCCATCCTGGTTTGAAAAACAAAGCAACACCAACAAAGCATAATAATGTGGTACAAATCTCCACCATGAGTGCTCTGCTTGCCCTGTTCTGTTCTCCTCTGTATGAACTCTATCAGGGTAATTAATTAACTGTCATAGATGCAAAGTGGCTTCACCAGCTTTCTTCACCAGCCTTGCCCCATTGACTAGTTACTGAAGAGCCTGTATAGTGCCAAGCATGACCTGATTATGGAGAAGCATACAGTGTGCATTCTTTATAACTCTGCCAAAGATGAACCTCTTAAACTTGTTTGCTTATAATAATAACATCTGGAGCCAAGGAATTGTGCAGTCAGCTTTTAACAGCCTAAAGGCCTTTTTTAAGTTTTCAAAATGCAGATTTTTTTATTTAAAAATGCAAGCATGTTGCACATCTGAGAAGAAAGGTATTTTAGAGGTTGCTTTTTCCTCTTTCACCTTGAATTGCATGGAAAAAGAATTGTTTCTCTGCTAGCCCAGGAAGCATCATCTTGGAAGTACAAAATAGACCAGTGTTTTGCACATGGGGTAGCCATACATACCCGTGCAAATTAGCTTTAAAATGTTAATGTTATAATTGATCAGTATTTCATACCTGCTGAAAGGACTGCACAAGAGAGAGAAATCAAATGGACAGTGCAGCTGCCTTCAGTTAAGTCCAGCCATGCTTTTGAGAGGAGAGATTTAGATTTGCTGGGGCTGGTGTTTCTGGAGCAATGGGGTAGTTCTTGCTTCCACACTAACACACTAGAGAAGAGAGTATTTCTACATTCAAAGCTGGAAATGCTAAAGGCTAAGGGTGCTAAAGACTTCTTGTTGTATGTAATTTCACTACCCTGTTTGAGGAAAATCTGTCATCTTTCTTTTAATAAACATGACCATATTTTCATGTTCAATTAGACTAGGTGGAATAATTAATATTACACTGATCTTGTCAGGGTCATCCTTAGTGGCTGTTGTTTTGTTCCAAGGAGAATCTTAGATAAGATCCTGATGGATCTCCTCCTATCACGTCTCCTGGCCAATGCCTATATGGAGCTGTTAGAAGGGATAATGAAGAGAGATTGCTATGTTGTCTGTATTATACAGCTTAGTGATTTATCTAATGCATAATGGAGATGAGAGCTTGGATGAGGGCTACCTACTGAAATTCAAACTGATTGATGCTATGTTTATGGACTGGAAGAAGATGCTACAGAGGTGTTTACATCCATACATTTAATTTGAAGGGATGTGCCCTATTATCTATTGTTCAAGCTAATATTCCACTGCCTGGAGGTCAAGGCAATTAATACTTACTAGGTCCCCTTTCTCATTGGAAAAAGTCTGTGGTCTTTTATGCCAGAGATCCTTGACGCCTCCTTTTAAGAGGGAAATAGGATCTGCCTAGATCTCTTGTACAGTTTTTATCAAGGTGGTGAAACTACATAACTTATGTCTAAACTCCTGTTTGAAATGAATTGTTTCCTCTCTGGTGGTTTCCCTTACAGAGGAAATCAGCCTACTGCTTCTGCCAGACAATTATGTTGTTCCTTTCTCTCAGGTGGCAGAGCCGTGTTGGTATGACTCTTTCCCTATGTTTGTCTCTCTGTCTCCATGGTTCTGTACCCATGCGCTGTTGGTCTTGGCTATTACATGTGGCTCTCTCCCTCTCACTTCTCCATTTTCAGCCTTTCCAAAATAAGCAGTGGAGTTCCTATTGGGCCCACAAACCCACGATATCCTGGGCAGGTTTAAAATGAGGTGCTATTTCTCCTTATGACTGAAATTTTCAAAACATCAGTTACTTCTTTTGGGGATGCTGGCTCCAACTTCAAGTTTCAACAAAAACCCCAAAACAAGCCAAAGTTGAAACTTAGCCTCATATAGTGAAGATGAGTTATTTTTGCTCAGCCAGGATACCTAAATTATAACAGAGTGAAAGAATCACAAAGAATTTTTAAAGTAGCTTTTAATGCATCTGTCATTCCTTTCATAACTGAATTACTAAAACTCTAGCAGTATTTTGTATTTTACTTTCTGTATATGTAATTATAGCATTAGGTCATCCCAGGGTAATTTCTTAGAGAAAAATAACTTTTATTAAAGATGGAAAGTTCAACTGAACCACTTTAAGTTTTTAAAATAATTGAAGAATTTAAAGATAATTGATATTCCATGAATAAAATACACAAAGGTTAAAAAAAAAATAGCCATTCTTTGATTTAGTTAAATAAAATAAAAATCATAATATGCAATTCAGTTCTCCTTTGTTACTCCTTTGTGTTGTGAATGTCCATTTTTTCCTGGAGTGAAGTGTAAGGCAGCATGCAAGAAGGAGGGGAAGAACAAAACCCTATGTTCAAATCTGAAAGGTCATACTCGGCTTTCATGCATTTCTCCATCATAACTTTTTTTTTTTTTTACCAGAATCAGGGTAATTTAAAAATAATTAGGTAGCTCTGGACAGGGAAGAATTTCACCTTTAAATTATATTTGAAACACTCCATAAAATGTGTAGGTGACAGACCTTCAGAACTGAGACCAAGAAAAATAACAGGAAGCATACTGAAATCTCTATGCCTTGCAAAAAGTAAGGTAAAACCACTATAGGATGGTTAAAGTCCTTCAGACTTGTATCTTCCATTGTTTTACTATGTGAGCTATAGGTTTGTCCTTCAACAAACAAAAGCCTCCTGGGAAAAAAAAAAAATCAGGGACAGACAACTGGTTCTAAAGCAAAGCCACCCAGTAGGGCAAAAGTGGCAGCTGAGAGCTCAAAAACTGTGTGTAAGAGCACCTCAGACAGCACCCTGTTGCCAGAAAACACCCAGCAAGGGATTTCTGCTGTCTCGGTGCTGCTTGTGTGACTGAGCTGTACCTTGGACTTCAGTTCATAGCAAGCTGGCAGTGGCAGATTTAGTGGTCATGTTCACTTGTAGAGCAAGTTCACTTCTCTTTCTACCCTGTATTTCTGATCACCGGTCATCCAGACTGGGACAACAGTCACTATGTGTCACAGCTTCCTGTGAAAGATCATACATCTGAATTTCATTTTGATGTGTCAGAACTCATTCAGGGACTGAGTCAATGAAGTGCAAGTGCCTTGCTGTGTAAGCACAGTTAATAGTAAAAAAAAACAAAAAAACAAAAAAACACCAAAAAAAACAACCAAAAAAACCACACCAACCAGACACAAAAACCCCACCAGAAAAAAAAAAAAAAAAAACAAAAAAAAACCTCACAAAAGAAATAAAAACCCTCACTGCTTGCCTTTTTGTTAATCAGGCTACTGGATCTTTTTCCTGTCTCAGATATATAGTGATAAGATGTGAAGGTGAAATCTGCCTCACAAGAGTAACAGCAGTTTTCAGGTATACTTTTCTATGGAAGTGGGGTGAGAGTCTGTTGGCGTGTTTGTTTTGCAAAAGAATATGCTGCTTTTATATGGAAAAAAACATCGAGTCAGTATTTTTGGATCATAAAGGTATTAATGATGAAGTTAGAAGGACAAAGAAATAGTTAATGAGCAATTCGAACTAGAAAACTGAGCTACAGCTGTCAAAGCAAATAGCAAGAAAAGAAAACTGTCCAAGCCCACCCTTCTACAACTCAAATAATGTCTTGACAATCTTTTCTCTGTAAGTTGTGGTAAGAGCTAAGTTAAATCATCCCTGCTGTCATCAGTCCTGTTTTCAACACTGCAGTTGGAAAGTGATCAATTAGAAGACACTACTGCTTTTATAGTGCCATGGCCCATGAAACAATAGTGTTATGCAAAGACTACCTTGTCCTTCTCAGTGTCCTTGATACTAAAGATGACCCATAAGAGGAACAAAATAGTGAGTAATGTTCTGTACGTGTCTCATTTTCTTTCTCTGAGAATTGAATTAACATAGGCTTGAAAATGGAAAGGAAGCTGTTGAAAACGAGTGTATGCCTTTCTCTGTGACCCACCTAAGTGTATGTAGCAAGCTGTGAAAGCTGTTTCAGCCTCTTCTCAGTTGGCTGAAGAGCAGGTTTTAATTAGCTACTTATCTAGTGAATTAAATAAAGTGAATCTTTATATGTTGTAGCAAATGCAGAAGGGAGGGGAAAAAAATAATACTAGGGGTTGCTTCAAGGCATAAACTGTCTGTGGGTACAGCAAATAGGTGCTTCTTTTTATTCAGCAGATGTTTTTATCACCACTGCTCTTCAAGGCACCTTGTATAAAGAGACCCAGACCCCTCACCGAGGACTCTTAGTAGATGCAACACACACTGCCCCACTCAGCATTCATGAGAACTCTTCCTGGGGGCTGAAGGGAATGGCATAAATTGCCAGTATGATTCATACTGCTTATTAGCTAAATGCTTCAAGTGTTGCCAGTTGAAGTGGATGCATTTCAGACAGTAAGTTTATATATCAGACTCTAGCAAACTATAATTGATCTCAGTCACATATGCACATTCACAGATGTGATGGTCTAAAGCAAGGTTGTTGCAGGTGGCACAGATGGTGAATTTGCAGTTGCCCATGGAAAAAAAGCAAACTTTTAACGGTATGATTTTAACAAAGTGCAACTATTAGGTTTGTTTTTTTCATGCTGTCTGAACAGTTCCATTGTCAGCTTTTTGGCTTGTTTTTGACAGTAAGGTTAGAACAACTCATCATACCCATGATCAGTTGTCACAGCTACTGTGCTGAAAAGCTTTAATACACATGTGCTTTTCAGAAGAAAATTTTGCATGCTTATCAAGGTGTTCATTTGTTTCTGTCATAGTTTGCTTAGCTGCTGCTGAGTTATATATTGCTGGAAAACTCTTTACTTAGTAGACTCGGTAAACTAGTTTCTCGGTGTTTTGCTCCACTGAGCATGTTCCCTTCACTATTGCTTGCTGGGGATATGCTATCCTCATCCCGTGAGGCCTCAGGCCAAGATTTCAAAATGGAACAGAATTCTCCATGCAGGTGGAAGAACTAGAGTAAACCAGCATGGTGATTTGGCAAGGTTTTCTGCATAACTTATGTCCAGTTTGCTTTTACTGCAAGCTTTCTATAGTGGTGCTCTTGAAATGACTGTTAAAAACGCTTCTGGCAATATATGTTCCTGGCCTTTCAAAACATGATTTCAGACTAAGGCAGTGTTATCATGCTTGGTTTTAATGAAAACACTCTTATCAACAATAGATCTTGTAAGCAGATCATTGGAAGTGGGAAGGTGGTTTGTCCTACCTTTCAGATGAAAGAGAGAAAAAAGGAATATGGATAGTCACCAGAAAAAAAAAGACAGATGAGACCCTGGAGTCTAGACCAGACAAGGTGGTAAGCTGGAGGAGAAATTTTGTCAAAGGACTCTTTAGAACAAAACACTGAGCTGAAAGACAGTGATAAAGAAAATAAACGTTATAGAAGAAAGGTCTTGGGTCAACCCAAATGACCTGGATCTGCCTTGAGAAGCCTTTCATTTTGCTGAGGAAACTGAAGGCAATTTCTATATACAAAATTAATTAAGGGGAATCCTTCCTCTTAAATAAATCTGGGTCTCCCAGCTCCACCCATGAATGTCTGGCAGAAGGGAGTTAATTTTAAGCAACAAGTGAGTTTATGTAATCATCTATAATGTCTAGTTTTATCTTTAGGGAGAAAATGATTGCGTGATCAGAAACTGTGTGTGTTGCCTCTCTTTATCCCTATATGAATCTTTTCTCTTGCATATCTAGAAAAGTTTAATCCAGAAAGCTTATATTTGCAGAAGGGGAAAGGACTTTGGTAATGTGCAAGGGAGAGCCTTAAGAAGCAGGGGCTGTTCAGCCTAGAGAAGAGAAGGCTCTGCGGAGACCTTATTGCAGCCTTTCAGTACTTAAAGTATTTAGTTTAAACTAAAAGAGGGTAGATTCAGACTACATATAAGGGAGAAATTTTTTACAATGAGGGTGGTGAAACACTGGAACAGGTTGCCCAGAGATGTGGTAGATGCCCCATCCCTGGAAACATCCCTGCTTATTCAGTGCAAGCCATTTGAGAAAGCCTGACTTCATAAAATTCACATTATTTTTCTTTCTTTTTTTTCCCCTGGAAGTAATGAAATTGACAGTCTGTAATTTGAAAATAATATATGCACATGATTTCAGCTCTTGCGAGTCACTTTTTCCTATTCTTGCAATAGTGGGTAATGATCTGTGGAGTTCAGCCTGCAAGTTTGGCAGACTGGGTTTTCTTTGCATCTAGCTGTTTTTTAAGATTTTGGTCCAGTGACTTTAAAATGGATGTACCTGGCTGTATGAATCCCATATTCCACTTGAAGTACTTCTTAATTCTAGGGATGCTGTGTCTCTTAAGTACATTGAAAAGTGAAAAGTATAATTCATATTCATTTTAATTAATTTTTTTAAAAGGCAAAATGAAAATTACACTATAAAATTGCTTTGTGCTTCTGCATGTGGCCTCCTGAGGGCAGTAGTCTTTCAGAGCTATAGAAAATTGAGACTTGCTTAACTTTTCAGTCAAAGCATGCTCCTCGTAATAATCATAATTATCCATTGGCAAAGCAGAGGGATGCTAGAATTCATTGTGTCATTCAATCAATAAAAATGCTGCACTCAAAATTTTCAAGCCAGTTTTGTTCTTAAAAGTGTCACACAAGCATTTCTATTTGTGTTTCATTATGGTATAATCTGTATAACTGGACCATATGTTCAGCTAAAGCTAAGCCTTCTTCTGAAATTCTCCCAACTATATTAGAATAAGCAAGATTAGAATAAATCTTTTTGTTTCCTTGGAGATAGGAGATTTCACAGATCTTAGAACTGTACAAATCTGGGGAATTCTTCAGTCTTTCAAAACACTTGATTTGTTTTATCTACGTTTAGCTTATGAAAGAATATCTCATGTATACTGGCCATATAAATGCCACTTCTTAATACTCTAGTACTCTTGGCAGCCATCTCTAAGGGTAGGCAGATAAGAAGGCAATCTTGGATGCCATAATGGGGCCTCACTGGTTCTTTGAACCTGAGAACATTTAAACTTTCTAGTCAAGCAGAGACTTGGTCCATTGGATACAAATCTAGTGGGACTTGATTCACAGTCAGAACTGTGGAGTTCTGGTTCCAGCAAGATCTGGAAGGAAAAGGAAGGGAAACCCCATTCCACTCCTCTCTATATCTTCATTATTGTGTGAAAGTCATTGACTAAAGTGCTGGTCTTTGGAGCACGAATTTCAACCACAAACTTTCCATTCCAGATGACCATCACAATCCCTAGGCTATTCTTTCTTGTAATCTCTGTAGCACGAGGTATTATAAATTCTCATCTGTTTATTAGAATATCCTCAACAGTATGGATTGTATGACATCAACATGTATATTCACTAGACGGTACAGCCAGTCTAGTGGACCTTGAAAGACGTATGTGTCTTCATATGCATGCAGAAAAAGAAATTTATTCCATGTCCTACTTGTCCCAATGAAATGTTCTAACTACAGGCCTTTTAAGTAAAATAGATTTTCTTTTCCCTAGTGTTCAAGCTTTCTTTTGTTTTAAAGTAGTGGCAATCACTGTGGTATCTCTGACAGCCTTATCCATAAAGCATCTTTTGAGAATGAATCCTGGATTAACTCCTTCAGAACATCTAGGAAGAGAAGCATATAGTTTCTTGAGTCTGATAAAGGATAAAAGCATGCGATGGATAACAAAGTCTGACCAGAGTGCCACCTACCACAGACAGAAGCACAGATTTAAACACTTAACTGGAAAACATGAACATCAAAATTCAAGATGCCTATGGGATCTGGGCCATGAAGTCGTTATTTTTAAGCGTGATATCTGAATTCTGATTAGTCCTGTCTAGAATTTGTTAGTAGATTGAAAATGCACTTCCATGGTTTTTCCTTAGTATATACTCCATTAGAAGCAGCCAAAATGAAAATCCAGAGATTTGATCTGAAGGAGAGCAATCTAAAACATTTTATCCATGTACAACGTGACATTTGCAGCTGCTTTGGGAGAGAATAACAAATGAATAGCAAAATAGTTTGAGAAATAGGCCTAATTTCTTGTAATATTTATCACTTTAAAAGTCTGAAAATATTTGAAGCTGGATAAATATTCTTGACTAATGTGTTGTGTTACTGGCAAAAACTTTACTATCATTTTTTTTCACATAGAGCCTGCTTTACTATTAAAACAAGGCCATGTTTCTCTTTCATAATGACTTGTTTAGAAGCTCTTTAAAATGCAAACAGATTTGATGATGATGCTCTATTACAAGCTACCCACCGCAATTGTGCTTCCACTTATCAAAATTATCATGCGACTTTCATTCCTGCAAGAGGAGGGAGATTTACACAAACACTACATACAGTAATAACAACTTTGGATACTTGCCCTATTTGTGCATTACTTGCCTGCTGAGCTGATGAAGCCACTTCATTTATTCACATGCTAATACAACCGGCTCTGGAGAGGGATGGGATTATCTATGGGTGTTCCTGAGCTCTGCAGTGCTCTGCCCAAGGCCGCTGCCCAATTCCCATCTGATGGTTAACTGGGCTGGATGCTGTGCTGCCATTGACTGCTGACAAGTGCAACCTCCGATCTGCAAGGGCAGCAGCAGGAGCCTCGTGCAAGAGCAGCCACCCCCTTCTAGCCACTCGCTAGAGCACTGTGTTTCTGATCCAAAGGATGATGAGTTCACCAACTTCTAAGGCTAGAAGCCATAATGCAACTAAACGTTATGTTATAAGGCAGGCAAAGATTTTTCACTCGGCATAAAGTGAATAAACAGTAGGACCAGAGTTTATCTGCAGTTGTTCGCCCACGTTGATTTAAAGGGTTAATGAATGGGATTTGCTGCTTTGGTCCTAGGTAAATTGTTCTATTCATCGATAATTTTCTCACTGCTAAAATGAAGCACTAGTTTTGAACATGTGTACCCCGTGCAGGTGCCCAGGTGCCGGCAGCAGCAGCAGCATTGGGGGGGCTGCCGGTGCGGCCCCTGTGAGGAGCGGCCGGGGCTGCCCCGCACCGGACACAGCCGGTTCCAGCCGGCTCCAGCGGCCCCAGCGCAGGGCACAGCTGAGCCCCTCAGCCCCGGGCGGGCGCCTCGGGGAAAGCCTGTGTCAGAAAGGGCAAAACGCTGCCCGGCAGCCAGGGCTGAGGGGAACGGGGTGAGAAACAGCCCTGCGAGCCCCGAGGGGAGAGCAGGAGGAGGGGAGGGGAGGCTCCGGGTGCCCCGGCAGAGATGCCCCTGCGGCCCCGGGAGAGACCCCGGTGGGGCAGGGAAAGAGTGGCAGAGAGGAGCTCTTAGGGACTGACTATAACCCCCATTCCTTGTTCCCCTGCACTGCTTGGGGGAGAAGAGGAAGAGGAGTCGGGGATAAAGGAGTGACGCTGAGCCTGGGAAAAGGGATAGGAGGGTGGTAGGAAGGTGTTTTAGTTTTTGTCTTTGTTTCTCACCATCCAAATCTCTTTTAACTGGCAATAAATTAATTTTCCCCAGGTTGAGTCTGTTTTGGTAAGGGATCTCCATACCTTTGTTTTGACCTATGAGCTTTTCCATCTCATTTTCTCCTCCTCTCCTGTTGAGGAGAGGGAGTGAGAGAGCAGCTGGGTGGGCATCTGGCAGCCAGCCAAGTTTCACCCACAACAGCGTGTCTGTATTTGCGCAGCAACAACTCTGACATCCAGTTTAGTATGTTCATTCTTAGTGACCACTGATAACTTTGAGCTTTCAGGCATGAACTTCTGGCAATTTCAGGTAATGCTGCTGTTTATCGGTTCACTGTGTGGCATAATTTAGTACACTCGCTTACGTTGGTGGCATAGTAAAAAGTATGCACAGTTTTTCATACATTTTGTAATAACAAATATTGCCATTATGATTCCACTCACTCCCCAAAAAACAACATTTCAGAAGTAAAATATGAAATTCAGTAATCCATTCCAAATTATGAGCTGCTAGCGGTAGTTAGGGTTGCTGTTTGGAACTATAAATTACCATGCGTAGACAGTAGCTAGTAATTTTATTTATTTTTCCCTGTAAAGCTTCCTGTTGTGTTTAAACGGTTGTAATCCTTAGAAGTAGAAGAACACATGGGGTATAAAAGCTGTCGTCTTGTAAAATTGCGAGATATGCACAGCCCTCATCAGACGCAGGAAAACCAACTTTCTGCTTTTTCTATTGCAAATATTAATTAAACTACATATGTATATACATATTTGTTGTGTAGGAGAATGACAGCAGTTATCACTATCTCCAGCAGTGCTATGTGAATGGTTCAAGAGAAAAAAGAGAGCTAAGCTGCAACTTGTTATCCAAATAGAGATGTGCTAAAGGGAACATGATATCTTCAGATGAAATAAAAGAGTTTTGCAGGCCCTTAGGAAAAGCCAATATGGAAGCAGAAGTACAGAAGCAAAAATCCATAGTTGGTCTGGAGACCAGGGACTGGGCTCAGCCACCTGAAAGAGCAGCTCATATGACTGAAGTTGGTAAAATCTGGGATATTTGCCTCTGTTCTCAATTTGATTTGACACAAACTCTCTCTAATTACTACATTTAAGGTTGAAGGACTTGCCTATGGAAGGGTTTTGGTTTTTTCCAGTAATTTCTTTCTTCAAAGTCCTGCTCAGGGTGAGCCAGGCTAGCTGGTATCTGATCTGGAACTTCTAGGCTGATTTTAATGAGAATCAGGCCTGGGCCTTTCATGTCATTGTGCAGAGAACAAGCCTAGGATGTTCATTTCAAAAGGTGTTGCAGTGCTGTCCAGAAAGTTAAAGGGATTTTTTTTTTGTTTCAAGACTTCAATTAAATAAGACCATTATTTAGCAGTTATTATGTCAGTCAGCCTATTTGCTCTGTGTGTGTTCAATCCTCCTGCTGAAAATCTGAGCTCTTTGCTGTACTAGGTACAAGAGAGTCTATTAGATCAAATAGAGGCATGTGCAACAGCATGGGATTCAACAGTTCTTTATTTGGTTAAAGATATATGCAATAAATAAAATCCTTTTCTCTTGTCATGTTGTTTCTGAATTTGTTTTTGATATCTGTAGTAATGTCCCTACAAATTTCTGGATAGTGCACTAAGAAAAGAACGGGTAGGATTGAAGGTAATTCAGTACAAATGACAGTGTTCATCTGCAGGAGCTTCAGTAGCAGAGATCAGAAATTTGTATGTGTTAATTTTGTCACCTCTACCTGTGCTAATTGCATGACTTTCCACTTCTAACTGCGCAGAATGTAATCCTTTCAATTGAATGATTAAGAGAGGCACAACTGGTGCTTTTTTTCTCTACAGTTGTCCAGCTTTCTTTCTTTCTTCTATTTTCAGGGAGAAGAAACAGGTAATTTGAAAGCAAAATACGAGCATCTTTGCCACAAGTGTCCTCCTTCTGACTTAATGTTTCTGAATGTTTCAGTTGAGGTGCAGGTAACAAATTCTGTAATTAGTCTGTAGTGCAGAATTTATGGGAACAGAAAATAAAAAATAAAAGACTGGCTTTATTTGTTTTCAAACAGCAAGATTTTCCTTAGCTAAACCATAGCATGGTTTTAATATCACACACAGGTTAGCGGAGCATTTCCTACATGAAGTACTCTCACACTATGAAGAAAGTGAACAGCAAACATTATTAGCCGCTGTGATGGTGTTGTTTCTTTCCTTCTTACCCCTGTTCAAAGAGGCACTGATCAGTGGAGCAGGGGTGTAGACACATAGAGTGGGTTGGAAAAGCCATGGAGAGTCAGCAGCCTGGAGAGCCACCAGCATTAACAGAAGATAGTGTTCAGCAGTAGTCCTGTAAAGTGCAGCCCTCACAGAGCCTCTGGGAGGTTGCTGAATTACTCCCTGTGGACTCTGACACATGCAGGAGGAAGAACAAGAGTATAAGGGAGATGTTTGTAGGGACAGACAGACACAGGCATAGCCTGGAAGCATACAAACTCCGTAAAAGTAAGTCCTGCAGAGCTGTGTCACTGTGGGGGTGGTGGGGAGGGAATCTTGACAAATGAGAGCTCACAGACTTTTAATGTAGCTTTTCTTGGCTTCCTACAAAATTTCTTTTATCCCTGTTGGAGTTTTGTTTGCAGTGTCTGATGTATTGTTGACCTTACCCTCACAGCTTAAATGCCTAATAAATTTTTTAATTCTTCCTCTAGATATAATTACAGGAAAGTACTTTTAAAGCACTGAATGAAACAGTACAAACAAAGCATGAGAGAAGGAATTGTGACCCCATCTGCCCATCTAATTTCTTCAGTGGTGCTTCTTATACTGTTTCAGAATAAGCTTGCTTTCTTCAGAAAACAAACCCGAGCATTAGAATGTCTCAGACTTGTGTTCCTCTGATCACTGTTCAAGGCATCACTAGATTTTTATCTGCCTGCCTTTGATAAAGAGTGGCGAGTACTTGATTTTTGTATTGTCTGCTGAACTTGATTCAGAACTACAATAATCACTTGTAACTTTCAAACAATAATTGAAATGGGTGCTACTGTTGTTTGAGTGCTTTTTAGTATGCTCAATCCAGTTCACCCAACTCAAGGCATAGGTGAAGATGTAGGCTTTATTGGAGGAATCTATAACCTTGAGGAAACAGGCACATAGAGAATATGAAAGTACCTTAGTTATAGCTGTTACAAGATGAAGATACAAATGATATAGACAGTGATGTTAGCTTCAGGTACCCCATCTTTTATTTTCCTTGGGGATCACCATTTAATTGGCTGCACTCTATTAAGTAGGTGAATGAAGGCAGGTGATATCACAAATAATGTTTGTATTGGGAAGTAGTGAGATGTGACAGAATAATTAATGGGTGTTAGAGAAAGAAAGAAGGTGAAATGGAAGGATAAGATACATGCTTTTATTTCTGTGGTTTTGCAGCTATTTTTGTTGTTGGGACACCTGGAATAATAGCTCAGAAAAATCTGGATATGCCAGGATCCAGAGAACATCACCCACCTTTGCTTTTATGTCTAACTAACACTTGTTATTCAAAAGGCAGGAGGTGCAGAAATGTGGAATTCAATGGATGTCTCGGTTTGCTGTTCCTTGGGAATGGGCACAGCCAGTTCACTGAGGGGAATACATACATAGTTCTGGGAAATCTAGGGAAATGGAAGAGATTGTGCAGGAAGAGCTGGCATAGAGGAAGGAAAATAAAGATAAAACAGGAGACAGAGTAAAGGATGATGTGTGACAGGTGGTTACTGATAATTAACTGCTGTTTTAGCAGAAAGGGAGAATGGAAACCGAACAAGTTATCAACATGATAATTAGAAGAGGAACTAGAGGAGGACATTAAGGGAGAGAGTCAGATTGGCAAGATGGAGAGTAGCCTGAACAGGCAAGTCAAACCAAATAATGGTCATTGCTTTTTCCTAATGATTTTAATGTAAGTACAATTTACTGTGTGATAATAATTCACTGAGCTTCACCTGTCTTATGGTAACATTCAAGATATTTCTTTCTCCATAATGGTATGTGGTAAAGGTAAGGTGTGAAAGGAGCCTAACCAAGAGGCATACGTTGTTCAGTGATTTGTTTGTTCAACAGTATTGGTTTGTGAGTCAAGCTCTATGATTGCTGCTATCAGAATTATTTGTCTCAGTCTAGATGTAACCATTTCCTTTCAGAGATCTGAAATTATTTTCTTACCAAGCTAATAAGTTTCATTGGAACCAACACAAATTATTTTTGGCATCTTTGTAAAGAAGTTAGAGAAAATGAAGAATTGTTTGCATGAAATGTAGGGATGAGGAATGTTGTGTTGTCCCCACCAGCTACATGGGTAAGGAACTCAATCAACATGTGGGAGAGTGAGACAGGATGCTCAAAATAGCTATGGGTGTCTACAGCGTGGGTAAATGTATCAGAGGAATTCCCCTGGAATCCTTTTCTAGTCAGTGGACAAGTAGTTAATACAGTGAAAGGCAAAGCACACTTGGTCAGATCAGTGACCCTAACTCCATTGCTAGTTTGGCTGAGATCTCTGATGACCATAATACTGGTCCTAAACAACAGACTAAGAGACCGGGTGGGAGGAATCCCACCCATAATGTTGGCTTTTTCTTTTGCTTGGAGGGATTTGAACACTTATTCCCTATTTTGTAAGTGAGCAGATGAGTTACCCAGCTAGAGAGTGGTCTGGAACAGCTTTCTCATCCACCCACCTTGTATGGAGTCCTTAAACAGCCAGATGCCACAGCATCACAGTGGGGGTGATGTGGTATACAATGGCCCACCTGGGTTCCTGCCCCTTCCCCTTCTCTCTTTTGTCTGCGGCTTCTCCACTTTGATTACAATGCTTACCTGTGAATTGAACAACCCCTCCAGAACAGTCTACTGAGGAATTTAGGGCTCTGTTTGGAGAGTATGAGATGTGAGCTGATCCCTGATGAGATCACTGTTCTCAAGGGGGTTGGATAAAAAAGGCTCTTCTGCTGCTTCTAGTCCCCAAATTTTTTCCCAGCCAGACAAAGTCCGTAAAGATGATGCTGTCTGTGCAAGTGGACTCCAGAGGATTAGGAGGGTGACATGAGAGGCTTGAGGAGCCAAAAATACGGTAAGGGACAGGGACATTAGTTGAAGCTGAACATCGATCTAGTGGCAGCTTAATGAAAGTCTAAAACCCCTCAGTGACAGAAGAAAGGAGAAAGGGTAAGACGCTCTGCTTTCCAGAGTCCGCAAGGTAAATAATCAATAGCATAATGTTTTGTGATCAAGTTTTTTGCCATGTTCTTTAAGGGAGGATCTAGAAATGGAATTCATACTAGTACTGGATTTCCTCATTAGATCTTCTAAGATGAGACTGTTTACCTTTTTGACTACTTTAGGCTAGTTTGTGCATCTAAGATACTATAAAAGGCTCTTGCCATAAATAATCATCAGGGTTTTGGTATTCTTGCCAAAAATGTTTCTGTTTTAATCAGATCTAAGTAGCTTTGCAAAGCTTCAGAACATGATTAGAAAAGTTTCAAGGTGGAGATGTTTGCTTAAAATATACCAGCTCTTTAAAGTAATCTTTGTACACTGTTGACCCTTTTATCAGTTATTCCCCTTCCTTTGTTTCCCCTTCCTTTTTTTTTTTATTAGATGGTGCTAATTCTGTGAAATCTGGGATTCTACCTAAGGCCAGGAGTGTGAGAGGAGCAGGGGGTTCTGATCACAGCTGACCTGCATCTTCTGAGGCTTTGTTATCATCCTGAACTAAACAAAAAAGTAAGTGCTTTTAGGAACATGGAAGGTAAACAATGTTAAATGGAATGTACATCTCTTTAACTCTCCTTGTCTTTACGAAGTGGTACATATGAATGAAAATGATACTTTTCTAGTCATCTGGCTGCAAATCAAGGGTGAGTACTTACAATGAAAGTACAAAAAATCTCTTGAACAAAATAGATTATAAGCTGGTGGTTATGCAAAATGAAAAGTCACAGCAATCTAGTAGTAATTCCTTTTTTTTTAAATTTCAAAACCTAAAATAATTGGACACATCTTGCCCTCACTTACACCTGTGCAAATCCTGTTATATTCAGCAAAGCTTTACAGAGAAGACAAAACTCATCCCTTGCAAATTAAGAAATGAACACATAATGAGAAAGAAATTGGTTGCCTTCCATTTCCCAAGGTATTCATTTTTTACTGATGAAAATTTTCTGAAAAGTCTTGTACTTTATACCTATTAGGATTAGAATCTCAACCACAGGCTGTAGGTGTGCTGTTGCAGCCACCAAAGTCCATTTGTTGGTGTTCAGATGTTTGGTTTGGTAGTAGTTGCTTACTGTCCTGGAAGCTGGGAAACACATCAGTGTCCTCAAAGTGCAGGAGGTGTCCAAGGTCATATTTTGGTTCCAATTCTGTGCTGAAATATGAAGATAACTGGATGTAGGTGTGTTGTTCATGGGAGACTTTGGGAGAGTATTTGAGACTGGGACTGTGGAAACTAAGCATTCTAGACTTTTTCGGCAAGATGCTGTGAGACTCCTGTTACTTTAATGTACAGATAGCTGTGACCAGCCAAAAAATAAGGTGGCTCTCTTAAGCACACTGAAGCTTTGAGTGAACTACTGAGCACCTCCCCCAGCTCCAATGAAGTGAACAGAAATTACAGGTGAGCAGTATCTTATGGATAAGGCCCTACTGGGCAATTTGTGCAGTCACTTATGTCAGTGAAGAATCCCTAAAGGAAATTTAATGCTCTGAATTCACATTATGCTTATCTAAGGGGCTGTTTAACAGTACACAAAAGGCAGTGCTTCAGATACTGACTTAAGGGACCAAAAGCATCACACAAAAAAAAACCAAAATAGGCAGCTCATGTGAGACAGTTGTTATTTTGGTATCGCACAAACAATTAATGTGACTTTGTGGCATTTTTTCTAATTGTAATTTCCTCTTCACTATTATTACAGCCCTTGAAAAAGGATGACAGTCTACTACCTTCAAAAATATGTTCACTATAAATAATAATTGCCTATTTGCATTGAATCCTTAACACTATGTATAATTGGTGAAACGTACTGAGAAATTATTGAACATATTTATGAACAAATATAATATTTTGAAGAAAAATGTAGCTCTCTAATATTACTAATCACATGTTTTTTACGGCTTTGCCTGCCAAGATAATGAGGAAAACTGTACACAGGCTATTCTTAAATTACCTGTTGGTGAACAACCTTATTTTTTTCTGTGTATCACAATTTTGTCCCAAACTAGAGTACATTTTACAATCTCATTTTTCCATCTATATTGTTTTGCAATTGGTTGAAATTTCAAATATTCCATGGGAAGGCTTTTTATTTCTTCTGGCAGTTTTTTTGCTTTTGTGTTTCATTATTGACATTTTTAATACATGCTTACAAAGAAAAGCAAAGCAAATACTTTACTGTGAAGAGCAGAATGGCTCATCCACATGCACCATAAACTGACAGCCTCATTGTAGCCAAGTAAATGTTGATGAAATGTCAAACTTGAGATAATATTAATAATAACTTTTTCTATTAATATAGAGCTTAAAAGTAAAATATAATGCACCAGAGTGCTTATTGTCTTCGCTGCACACCTCCGTGATGAGAGATTAGCATAACTACCTTCTTACATTTCAATACAAATAAAAGTCCTGAGACAGATTTTCAGTGGTGGCTTTAGCTGCCTTTTGAAGGTCTTTCCTTCCATACCACGATCATCACTTATGCTTTTTTTCCCCTTAACTTTCATTCATGTATTTGTAATTTTTTTTTAATGGAACGTGTGTTGTAAGTGGTATTTTAAAGCAGATTTCCTTTGACTGAAACCGGGAAGTAGTGGTGGTTTCTTCCGTAATCGATCTACCTCAGACTTGTTCTTCTGTAAGGGTTAGAAGAACTGAAATGCTCTTGTTATCACAAAAAAGCTCACTATATGGCCTGTGCTTTTGGAGCAGAGGTCTTAATTTTGTCTAATGTTTTCTAGCACAATGGGTCTTGGTTTCTGAGCAGGATTTTATGGCACTCAAGCAGACAATAAAGTTGAAAAGGAGAGGATTTGAATTGGGAATCTAGCCTCAAAATCACCTATAACCCATTTCTCTCTGAGACATTGTCCCTCATAATTTGAGTAGTATTTACCTAAAGTATATGCAACCATAACTCCCTTTATCTTCCCAGAGTGCTTTGGAGAGATTATCTATCAAATATTTTTCCTATAAATATTTTGGAAAATAAGGTAAACATTTAGAAGAAAATAGCATACTGCTGTATTTTACTATAATTTAATATTTATAATGGTGATAATAAAAAAGATATAAAACTACATAAAGACAATTTAAAATCCACCAGAAGTTTCACATTCAAATGGCATCAAAATGTATAACATAAATTTTCAAGATTAATTTTATCAAAATGCAGTCATAAGCAAATACTTTTTCTATATTGAAAATTTTACGCGTGGGTTAGGCAAATAATATTTTCAGCATGTTATGTTGTCAAAATTGTTTAAATAATTTTAGTGGACATCTTTAATAGAAGGTTGTATTTAAAAGTCACTGTTACTACCTTATTGAAAGGGTATTTATCCCTAAGTGTTCAAAACATTGCTGTGTTAGCTACACATATCTCAAATGTTGCGCAGTTGCTTTGATTAGCAGTTGTATATTGATAAGTAATCCCTGAGGTGATTTGATATCCTGGGGGAATGAATGCTCAGAGAAACAGATTAAATCAGATTAGGAAATCATCCACCTGCCAACTGTTATCGCACAGCAGTTTCTGAGGTTGTGATCTGCAATTAGCTTGCTGTAAATCAGTTTATTAGTTTGTATGAATGTTTAGAGTCTGTTTTACCACTGTTTCTGAATATCTTCTCTAAAAATGGTGAATTCTGACAAATGTCTCCTTTTGAAATCTTTTTGTCATATTGAGGTAGCTGGGAAAAAATTAGTGAGGTCTGACTAAAGAACCTGCAACAGATGAAGAGGTGTTATGTATACTGAGTGCTGTAGTTACGGTTTAAGCACAGTGTATTACTTGACCGTATGTGTGCTGTTTTGCAATATAATAATATTTTTTTAAATTCTGGATCATTTTCCCTAGAGATCTCTGTGGCAGACAAAGAATGTTGCCATACTAACCAATTTTTCAGCATCTGATAGCCTTGAATGTATTAGACTCTTAAAGACAGGGGAAAAAACTTGGACAAGTATATAGGCCAAAATACTTGTTCCTAAAATATAAATTTAAATGCTATGTGGAATTATATAAAGTTTACTTTACTTTATATCTTTGATACGAAACAACTTAGCCAGTTGTTTTAGTACTTAAAATAAGAAGATGATTTCATATCTAACCTGATTCTTCTGTTCCTCTTAGAGTTATCAATATGAGTATCAGTGTAGATTTTTAGTCTTATTACTTTTTTCTGTAGTTCCTAGATTGTGTCTGTCCTTTCTATGGGAAGATTACATTTAACTTGTTCAAAATGTAGAATTCAAAGACATTCAACAATCCGTTTGCAAAATACTGTGTGGGAGACAGAAAAACATTTCTTATTCATTTTGAAAATTTACAGAGCTATTACGTGTCTCTAAACTCTTCAGCTATTTTGTACCTTTCTTTGAAATTGTATTTCCATGCAGCTGACGCTCCACAGTTGTGCCTTAGAAGGGTCCCTTCTTAATGCACTGAATTTGCAGGTCACTAATTCTTTGAGGAGATGAGAACACGCTAGTCTTTTCTCTTGTTGCTTGCTCACAAATTCACAGTGGAGAGAACTTTGCATTGCTCACAGGATCCAAGGTCTGTTTTACACTCTGATATGAGATATACTGTGAAAGTAGCTGATGGGCTAGGGGGTGGGGTTCATATTAATCATCAGAATTAAACCAAAGAGTTGCAATTACCCATGCCCTGGCAAAGACACCAGAAATTATAAATCAGAATATTCATTACAGCTGGCATTTGACCCTATTGTCTTTTCTGCTGAACAGGTTTTCAGTTCGTGTTTCCTTTTAACCTTCTTTAATCTATAAGAATTAGATGACCTGTGACTCTATTCTGTGTGTCTGAAGATTAGTCCCATATCTTTTCTTTTTACCCCTGAGTATGAAGACTGGAATTCTGAGGGGATCACATTGTCTTTTTCTGCCCATAGAAAAGAGTTTGAAGTATTGTTAGGTGAAGGGGAGAAAAAAAAAAGGAAATCCAAACATGACGAAAAACTAAACCTTCTAAATATATGGTAGGAAAACAGAACACTAAAATGCAACTCAGATACACAGTCCTTAATAACAAAATAATTTAAGATTAGGTTACTAATTCTGTGAACAAACTATGAATCAAGCATGTTCATGCCGTGTTAAGAGACTTCAGCAGATTGTGTTGCTCAGGGATGAACCTACCTGAAACAAGAAGAACTTTACAGGGTCTGAGTTTTCACTGTCCTCACCAAACAAGCACCCACTGTCACAAACAGCCTTGTCTACAGAAAATGGATTTTATATGACCAAATACTCATTTAGACATAGCATTCTCTGGTAAGGTTAGGTTGGGAGAGTTCAAATAATGATCTAAGGTCATTTTGAGATGGGGTTATTTCAGCCCCAAATATAAATTTACTTTGTTTCAGGGATCTTTGGTCTTGGGCTAACCACACTATTTCAGTGGTGTTTGTTTTGTTTAGATATTTTTTGGAAGAGATCCAGCACTCAATTTCTTCAATTATTCAACTTTGCAACCACTGTAGTATTTTTTTGGTCAACGAGGGAGGAGGACTGTCCTTTCTTCTGTCTTGTTTGTTTGATTTAGACTTTTTCTATTATTAATTTTTAAATGGCTTTCATACAGCGTAAATGAGTAAATACAAAGTAACTCTGTGTCCTCAGTGATGGCATTTGAATGACTTGTCATCACGCAGGAACGAGAGCCGGTCAGTGCCCAAATGTCATGAAAAGCACGTAGACTGTGAGAGACCATTAGTAAAGAAACAGTGAGCAGAACTGAAAGCAGTATACCACTGTATAAATAATTATGTTTCTCACATCTTGAACACAATATGGCATTCTTGTTATCCCACCTCAGAAAGGAGCTAATAGAATAAAAAAGGCATAGATAAGAGCTGCAGAGATGATCAGACATGTGAGATGAATTGAATAGACTATTACACTTCATCATGGAAAAGAGGGGTATGACTAAGGGGGGGAATATGTTAAGATGTGGTATGTTGAAAGCTGATACAGTGATACGTAAGGAATGATTATTCACTGACCTTCATAATACAAGAGGTTGGGGGTAACAAATGAAGCTACCAGGCTTGAAATTATCAACTTAAAAAAAACCAAACAGAACTCAAGGTGTAAAGTAAGTTGAAAAGTATGAAAGACATGAAAATGAAATGGCTAAATTAGTGGTGAATAAAATCATTGGCTGGAATCAAACATGATGATCTAGCTACAGCCTCTGGATCCACAGGCCCCTAAACCATTGTAAATTTGACAACATCAAGGTAGAGCCTACTCTTTGCTAAACGTGTACTAGTGACCATTTTTAGACATAGCTTAATGGAGCTTCTGGTCTACCTCAGTGAGGAAGAAACTTCTTATGTTCCTGTAGGTCTTTAGACATTATGCCTTTAGGAATTGCCATCTTGTGCCCTTAAATAAACCTCATTTACTGTCAGCTGCTGTCCTTCAAGTTGATAATAGGACCGTGATCATAGCCTTCATTACTCTCTGCGTTCTTAGCCATAGCTCTGACAATTGCCATTTGCATTTCATCTGAGATTGGATGTGCGGTAGTTGATGTGTACGTTTCCTTTTCCTCAGACTGACATGTGTTTAATGCAGTTCTGGACTTTGTTCAGCTGCTTTGTTTTGCTGAAATGCTCTAGAGGGTGAGCTTACAGCCACAAATCTTTCCAGGTTTGTGTTCAATTTGCAAATCCTATATTTGTAGCAGAAAAAAGTGCTCTCTGTTCTCAGTGGGAGTGTTTGTCAGACCTTTTTTGGCAACAGCAATACCTAGTTTATGGTCAATTTCATCCAACACTGGCCTCCCATAAATAAAGATGTGAAACTTTTTACATTCGTAGACTAAGGCCAAAAAGGCTTTTTCTTTTTGCACGCATCAATGCTTATGCATTTCAGACGCTAAAAGAAAAAGAAGATATTGGTCTCCAGTTCTGGCTATGCTGCTAAAAGCCTATACTCTGACACTAACTTCTTCTGTGGACGTGTCCATAGAAAATTTAACTCTGTTTGTTGTAACTTTGGGCTGTCTGGGAAACTCTTAGAATCTGAGAAACTGAATGAGAACTTAACTCAAGATTGTCTTTTTCATTGAACCTGGGAGTTAATACACCCTTAGTACTCGTTTAGATAGCTAAATGAGATGCTGAGTTACCAAACTGAATTTACACTCAAAGGAATCTCTTCCTTATAACTGCTCTTATTGGGAAACACATGCCCAGCACTGGCTTCCAAATATTGTGCATTTTTGTTGAGTTATCTTCTCTCCCTGCTATATTGCTTCTGTTACAGGCAATTCATTTGTTTATTCTTTGTTTGTTTGTTCTTCTGCCCTTTAGATTTCTTTCTTACTATATTTTGTTCTATTGTTTTCCACTTTCTGGCTCCCCTGCTTGAGCTATCTAAAATAATTGTGTTCTTTAGCTCCTCCAAATTAGAATCTCATCCAGGTAATATCCCTTTATATCATTAAAAATGGATTGTTTTCTAATAAAACTGTTACCAATGACAGTATAAGCTGCAGTACAAGGAAATGAAGTCTCTCAACCATCTGGAGTGCTTTTTGGGTGGGTTTTTTTTTTTCAAAATTATGTAGTAGGTCTTTGTAGCCTCATCAAGTGATGGACAATAGTTTGTCAGCCATTTCTCCTAGACTTTCCCATCTCAGTAGCAAGAAGAAAATATCCTATACTCTTCCCCGTTTACTTTGGATGCATATATGAGTTCTTGTCTTATACAGTGAAAAGTGAGTGAGCCTTAATTGCTCAGTCAGAGAGCAAGTAACTTGATTAATCTAGTCAGTTTCTCTAGCCATTCTCACAGAATGGAGCTGAATGATTTTTAGGTATCTGAGTTCTCATTTCTCTTAAAAACGTCTTTAGATTTGTTTCTAATTTTTTTTCAGTCCTCTGTCCTGTTGAGTTTATACTTCACATGAAACAGTAGACATGAGTTATTTCAACCCTATATTGGGCACTTTCTACCTCAGTGCATTATTTTCTCCCCCCTTTTTTGTCCAGTGTATGTCTCCATAAGTTTAATTCCCTTTGTCAGATCATTCATCCCTTTGAACATTGAAATATAGCCTGGTTACTATGATACTGAAAGCAACCTTGTGTCTGCCACAGCTTGTTTTCTAAAGTAATTTCTTGAGAACTCCAGTTTTGATGTATGTTCCTTGGGTCTCTTCTGAACTGTGTTTGATTGCTTGTGTCATCAGATGACTGGGAAGGATTTGGAGAGGTCAAGTTCATCCTCTTACTTTAAGGCAGAATCAGTTATATCTGTGTCAGTTCTGGTGGATGCTTGTCTGTTTTACCCTAAAATGTTTCCTAATGATGGAGACTCTCTAGCTTCTGCAGGCAGCCTTTTGTACTTTGCCATCCTTACCTTTACAAAGTCTTCTCTGCAGCCTAATCTGAAACTCCCATGGAACACTTCAAGTCTGTTATATCCGCTTCTAATGATCACGAACATGAGGAACATATTGTAAAGAAGGTAAAGAGAATAGCTTTCTAAATATTTTAACAGCACTATTTAACCATTCAGCCTGACTTTCTTTTTCTCCCAATAGCTAAAACCAACACTAGTTTTTTAACCTGCCATTAAATTCTTATTCTTACACCTTTGAGTCTTCTTGCTCATCTCCTGACCATTCCAATTAGTTATACCTTTTATTGAAGTATATTTGTAGACACTATACTTTGAGGCTTTTCCAAGGTTGGATGAGACTGAAGGAATATATTCTGTATCTTGCAGGTTGTATGCCAATTAATGCCTCCCAGCATATGAGGTCTTGACACAGCGTTGCAATAGCATGACATTGTTGATGGATAGGCAGTTTGTGATTTTTATAATTCTGTTGTAATAATCTTGTTATAATTCTGTTACAACTGATTTTCACTTCTTCCTGTTGAATTGTAATCTCTCTTTTCCCTCAAAATCGCACATCTAATTTGCCAGGATCCTTTTGAATTCTGCACCCTTCACTGTATGCTGTGTCCCTCCCAGTCTCATCCCATGAATAGTGTTTAGCATATGCTATATTCAGTCATCAAGCTATTATTTAAAGTATAGATTGATACTAGACCTAAGGAGGAGTCCTGTAAAGATGCCCTCAATTTTAACATTAAGTTGTTGATATCTACTTTGAGAATTTTTTTCTAACCAACTTTGCAGCTTTGGTATATTTCTCGACACCTTTTAGTACTTCCTGAGTTGACCAACAAAAATGGCGTTTGAGGTAAATCCTTACTAAAGCGAAGATGTATAACAGATTACTTCATCTATCCACAAAATCTATTTCTCTGTCAGAGAAGGAAAATAAATTGGTTTGGTCTAATTTGCTTATGGTATATGCACAGCATGTCATTCATGTCCCTATTATTTTTCTTCCAGATGTTTTTAAATAATGTGTTTTTCTGAGTTTTGAATGGAAATTGGAATCAAGCTTAACTCACCCTTTTTTCCTTTTTGCTTTTTAAGGATATTTACTGTATTTCCTCTCATCTAGTCTTCCTGTACCTCACCCACCCTCCCAGGGATGAACAATATATTCCACAGGTCATCATTTAATTACATGACAAAGACAAAAAATGCCTGTCTCCTAGGAGAACCTGTTCTTACTACTCTCATGGTGGAACAGGTTTTGCTGCTGTCCAAGCTGAACCTTCCAAGTTGCAATTTATGGCTGTTGTCCCTTGTTATGTTGTCTGCCAGTAGTGAGTTATTGTTTGTTTATTTAGAGAGTGTTTTTCCTGTTAAGAGGATTTTTATAGATGGAGTTTCTCTGCCTGCCTATGTCTCAGGCCTATAAGTAGAATTTTTTTCTTGGTTTTCACTGAAAAACACATTTTAAGTGAAAAATACCAATAAACCCCCTCAAATATGAAAAGCCATATATTAACCCATTTGATTTTGTCAATAATACCCATAGCAAGTGTTACTTGAACTATTAGAGGCATATGAAATGTTTAATATGAAATTTTTGTAAGTTTTCGTAGTTTTTAAAGTTTTTGTAGTTTTGTTGTTTTTGTAGTTTTAAAGGTTTTTTTTTTTGAAGTTTTTGTCAGCCTTTATATTATGAAAGGTGAGCCTGGATTTATTCAGAACTTATTCATAATTTCAGAAGACTGGTTATTTTTTCTGTGACAGTTTTTCCTCTGTCTTAATTTTTTTTAGCCAGAAGATTGATCCAAAAACCACTGAGATATTTTTATTTAAGTTGATTTGGTATTAATTTAATTTTTCACAAAGGCTCCACAAATTCTGATAAACTGAATTTATGTTCCTGCGCTATGTTTCTAAGTTCACCAGGCAGAACCACCTGACTGTGGTGTTACTCAACTATGTGGGAAGAAAAAAGGAGACCAGAAAAGTGCCTTCCTCTCTTGATCATGACTATATTACTGGTGCTACCCAATTCAGTCCTGGCATTTTAGAGAATTAAAGTCCTGATTCAGTGAAGTGCTTAAAGTCATGCATAACTTTAATCGCTTGAGTAATTACAATGATGCTCAACACAAGAGGTGAAATTAAATTCATGTCATGAGAGATTTGTCTCATTTATACACTAAAATTTGTTGTATTCAAACAGAACTAAAATATCAGCTCAAGAGAAGTCAGTGCTTTGCCTGCATTCCACATCATCAAATGGAAAGCAAATAAAAAATTAGATAATAAATTTGAATTTTTTGGATATGCAAATTTTAATGCCAAAAGTGTTGTATTTTTTGAAAACGTGAGATGCTGAAACTGGCCTGGTTTTGAATTAAAGGGAGTATTTTTCACCCTGTCTGTTACCATATAAGCAAGTCTTATTTCATGCAACACTAACTTAGAGATGCTTTCCTCAGGAGAACTGATTACAATATTTGTTTTCCTTTAGATGATCAGTGTCAATAGTAAGTTATGCATAAAGTTTATTAAGACCTGTTAATTTTCTCTTGTTTTTAAGAACCATAGATAAGCATATGTATTGTAGATGGTTTGTAAAATTTTACACTGAAAAATAAAATAAATATGTGATATGAAAAATCAAAAAAATACTTAGACCTTGTCAGGAATACTTTGAGTCTTATGAACTGACTTCACAGATAAAGTATAAATAATGACTATAGGGATTAAAACATTTGTACCTTCTTTCTAAGCTATTTTAGCATTCGTTACACAAGGTTCAGACTTGAGAAGACTTGTGAGCAGAGAGGTGATGCAACAGGTGTAGAGGAGCCTGTAGTCCATATATGACGGCGTTTCTTGTAGCTCCTTTACCTCATGTGTCTGAGCTGATTCTGTTTGCACTATGCAACAGTGCAAGACAGAGAAGAAATGGGCATCTTAAGGGCATGGTATCAAGCTTAAACATGGTGCAAATTCAGGTGATTTTGTCTTCAGATAATCTGCTTTTTCATAACTAACTCCCGATTTCACTGGAAGTGAAAGCTACGGTATTGAAGTCCTTAATGAAAAGGTAGTTTGTCTGTCTCTCTTTCAGATCCAACAGTTATGGGAAGTATTGGATGTGTTATAAAAACAATTTATCTGTCAGTCAAAAACCCCATGTGGCTGAAATGTACTTTTTCATTGCTGTGGTAGTGGTTATAGACAGTGGATTGTATGTGTGCATTGCACCAGGAATACAGCTATTATATTTTTTCTTTAATATAATGGTAGTGTAATTTAAGTATACATGAGATGGAACTGCCAAAGCTGGGATAGCTCTGCAAAAACTGAGACTAATCCAAATCCTCTCTAAAAATCTTTTTTTCAGTAACACTGTCCAGGAATGTCATTGTCATGTCTTAGATAAATCAAGCAGCGAAATGAAAAATAGTTTATCTAAAACCTATGGGAAAACAATAAAACGAACTTATCAAAATCAAGCTCTTCTAAAATGTAACTGAAAAGCAAAGGTTTTTCTTCTGCCTGCAAAATGAAAAGTTTCTGCTGAATTTGCATTTCAAAAACAACAGTAAAATGGTAACAGGGTTTGTATATCCCCCAGTAAGAAATGAAAATACAGGTACAGAGCCTGGGGCTTCCATAAAGAAATACACTGAATTTTGAAAAAAAGATTTCCTTTGTTGTTCTCACGTTGTCATCCTCTGAAGACACTTTGCTGTTTCTGTTTCAATAGGAACAGTAGTTCTAATAGGTCTTCAGCAAACTTGAGACTTCTGTCAAGGACTAAGTGGGAGGAAGGGAAAAAGACTACAGATGTAGGTATAGATCTGGTCTACAAAAACTATCATGTCATTTAGATACTTGATATCTCTGATAGACCTTTGATGAAAGAAGGTATGCTAAACAATCAGCTCCAATCGAGAGAATTAAAACTAAACATGTTCCTACATGCTACAGATGGATGAATGAGACTGTAAAGGCAATAGGTGAGATCTTCTGTTGCAGCAAATCAACGTATTTCCATAACAGATAAGATACAGAGGTATCTTATCTCTTCACAAAATTCTCATTTTGTGAAAGCAGCTAGGCACATGTTTAAGTTGTTTTCTAAAACTTGGAATGATACTTTGCTAAAATTAAGATGACCTCAACAGCCTATGATGTATTTAGCACATCGAAGGGCCTACAAACAGAACAAAATAGGGATGAGTGGTTTCTTCTTCACTAATATATATGTAGTGCACCCATTGCATGCATAAAATGAGTACATTTATATTATATATACATTTTGTATGATATACATACCATATGTGTATGTATATTTCAAAGCTTTTTTCTAATCCTGAGGAAGAACTAGAATTTTTTTTCATAGATTTGACATGTAGCCACATATCTACTGTTTAATATGTTCTTCCTTTTGAGGGAAGATGAGGAACAAATTCTACCTTATGGTAAAAATAATTTTTAAAAATCTTGCAAATATTGGAATGAGAATTTTCATAATGGTGATAGATGTACACTTTTGTCATCAATTTTTAACAACAGATATGGGCTTTGAAGAATATCTACAAACTTCCTTTTTATTAAACTAATGAATAAAAAGTTTTGTTTTGAATGCTAATAAACTAGTGTTAATTATTTTGGCATTAATAGCATTGTTCGCCAAGGCAAAATATGTAGAAGGTGTCATTTTTACTTATTTTCATATTTTTCAGTATATTTAGTTTAAAGTTTTTGTGTGGGACCTCTCATGAGCTGTGCTGGGAGAGAGAGAAGCCCTTTTTATAATTTTTGCAGTTGGCTTTCATTTTTCAAGTCTTAGAAGTGGCTAATGCAAATACTGATATCCAGAGCCAATAACAAATGTGTTCAAGAATCAAAAAGTTCCATATATACTGTTCAGGATCTTATTTGGTTTTTTGTGCCTTGTCTGTATCTCAGGGCCAAAGAGGCCCTTTTTAATAGATGTCATTAATCTAATATATGATAATCTTACTCTGTGTCTCCAGTTTCTGAAGGGCTGGGAATTGTGATCTCACATTATCTCCTGCCTTGATAGCTTTTACCATTGGAAGGTCTAAAAGATCCTGTGAAGTGGTGTGGGCAGGGAAGAGGAGAGCAATGGAGGGATGTTTCCTATCCTTTCCTTTTCTTGTGAGACTCAGAGCTGTGATTTTGAGGTTTCTTTTAAAGTACTAAATGACTTTTCACATTTGAAAAGATTGGTACAAGCTTAGTCATTTTTGCAGTTCATCAGCTGGCCAGTATATTCCAGTATAAAGTGACTAACAGTTACCATATTTTAATGTTGGTAATCTCGATTTCAATGCCATATCATTCTGATTATTTACATCTTATTTTATTTTCTTTCTAATCAAAGTCCTCTGTTTGAATAAAATCTCTCTCTGGAAGTGATCCATTCTTGCTAGATGCTGAAACTTTTTTTCTGTAAACGGGCGGGTGTTTTGTCAGTGTGCGTATGTGTTTATGTATAAAAGCTAAGTTAATTCCCTGTAATGGTGATTCTAGTTTTACAACATTTTTTCTACCAAGTTCTATGACAGACTGATTTGAAAAAATCATTAGCCTTACCTTTGACGTTTCCCCTTCCTCTGGTCCATATGCAGCTAGACGTAGATGGGATCTTTGTAAGACTTTACTCTCTTGGTGTAATTTGCAAAATGATCCCGTTTCTTTTGGTATTTTTATTTAGGGCCTACCTCCAGCCCTTCAAAATATCTGTGATCTCTAATCTGCCGGCCCTGATGTTCTTCTCTGGGAGCAAGTTGCACAAAATCTTGCACACAGCATAACGCATGGCTGCTGTGGATGCTTTTTTTAGTTGGCAAGATTGGAGGCGAAGAAGGAAAAAGGATAAATGAGAAGAAAAGTGTTTAAAATGCCTATTATCTGTTTATATATTTACTCACTGTTGGTACCTGCAATCATCTGGAGAGGCCTTCACTTGGGATAGCTGATATTCCTGGAGAAACTGAAGTCAACAGTAGATTTTTGATGACTTAGCAATTTAAGTGCCATTGCTTGATGCACTCAACCTTGAGTTGTCCACAGGGATGCTGATGAAATTTGTTCTAAGTGCTGAATGTTGTCATTATTAAACATTTTTATTACAGGCAAGGCTATTATGCACTGACTTCACAAATTAGCAGTATTTTGGCCTGTCTTCCGTAGAGGTTGAGGCCAGGAGACTTTCAGACCAAGGATCTTGGATCAAGCTGCTGCCTAATACTTTGTAAGCCCTTTGTCTTCCCCATCCCTGTCATTACCTCTGCCACACTGGCCCAAAGACCAGGCTGATGCCCTCTGTGGGCTTTTTAGTCTAGTCTTGCTTTCTACTCTACTACTAAGACATACTTCATTAGTTGAGAACCAGAATACTTTCTCCAAGTCTGATTTCCTGAACACTACTGGCTTTTAACTTTCAATCAGTTACCCTAATATTGACCCTAATAACTCATTGGGTTTTAAAACAATTTGTCTTAGCTAAAGCTTGTCTTCTGAAAGAGCATCTAGTTTTGATATAGAGTTAAAAAGATACGGCGAATCCAGGTCTTCTTTTGCTACTTTTTGCTACACTCTTTTTTCCCCCTTTTGTTTCGTGTTTTTTTTTTTTTTATTTCAATTTAGTTTTAAGTTCCAGTGAATTTTGTTTTGCTTTTTTCCTGCTAGACGAAACAGCTTTGTGCAATCCATTTTTTTCTTCTATTTAAGATATCTGTACTCTATACTCAAACTTCCTTTCAGTCTTCTTTCTGATAGGCTAAACAGACTGAGATCTTTGTTTCTCAGTGTAAGGCACTTTCTCCAAACCTAAACTAACTTGTCTGGCTTCTTTTTGCAAGTCCTTCAATTTGTCAACAGCCTTTAAGAAATGAGAATGTCAGAGCCATTTGGAGCATTCTTGTATAGGTTTCACACATGCAATATACAAAGGAAAAGTTATTTTCTGGGTCCTACTCACTGTTCTCTAAAAGACCAACAACTTGGACCTCATTTCTACATTTTTATATAATTACACTTAGAATTATAGGTATTTATTTATGCAAAATACTGTTTCAAGGTGATAAAACTCCATGAGCTCCTATGAAATTCAGCAAACATTCAGCCAAAAGGAGGAGTAAAATGTTTAAGACTACACATTTCATTTTGAGCATCTTTTTAAACAACAAATGTTTTGATTTCTCATCAGAAAACTGTGAGTTTTAAAATATGGGAAGAAAGGATTTTTAAAAATTTTTCACATGATCCATTTTTCCTATTTTAATGACACACACATTTTGTGGCCAACACCAGCACAAAACCAAAACAATTTGCAGCTGTTCCAGCCTAAATTAAGTAGGTGAGATGTAGATCTAGTCTGAAACTAATCTGCATACTGAGTATTGGAGCAGGTTGGAGTAGAGTAACTTTGCAGAATCATTGACAATCTCAATGCTTGATGAAAGGACTAAATAGAAAAATAGCACCAAATTCTTATCAGAGCTCTTCTAAGTGAAATGTGGCTAAAGTATAATATTCAGGTAAATATTCCAACTTGTTGTAAGGACAAAATATTATCAAAAAAATATTTAGGAAGCAATCCAACTTTTAGATTTGTGGTTATCTATTCCTCTCTTTTATGGTGATGATAGGCTAAAAACCAACAGGTCAAATCCCTACTTGCATTGACTTTCATAGGAGGAGATTAGACTTTATAATCTCACTCCTAGGGATAGGGAATGCAATAGCAGCATTGCCGTTACAGGCAGTGGAGGAATTAAGAACTTGAATAGCGGAGGTTGAATTCTTTGCTTTAGCAAGATAGGTACAAGCATTAAGCAGGTGATTAGCAGATCAAATAAGAACTTTGAATTTTATTATAGATCTTTATCTGCCATTCTGATGATACTTGTAGCAGAAAATTGTAGGCAAGATGGAGAAAGAGAGATACCTTCAAAGTCTTGACTTCCCTTCCCACCCCCTCACCTTCTCTTTACCACCTCATTTCAGCTTGGAAGGATTTTTTTCCTTTTCACTATGTGTCACATTGAATGATGGTTAACTTTCAGGACTAGGAGAGGCTTGTAGAGAGGGCAAATGTTTTTTATATTAAAAAATATTTACTTAGTGCTGCATATGTCTTTTCCCATACTGCAAATCCTTACACATGTGAACAGGCTGCTTTCTTTATTAATGACTTCAAAACTGAGCCCATTCTTTGAAATATATTTTTACTGTCAGGTGACCTCACTGAAGACCATGTCCCTCTGGACCACGGCAAAGTAGGTAAAGAAACAGCTACTGATTTTAGATGTCTTAAGAGTCTTCTTTTCTAATGCAGCTTATCTCTGACAGTAGACACACTATGACATGCTGCTGTGTTACAGCCTGCAACAAAATACACTGGATACAGGTGATGCTCTGCTTTCTAGCTCTGAAGAGGGAGTGAAATCAGCAGAGTTGAGAAGTCACGTAACTCTCACAGGTAATAAGGAACAGTCATGGGATCTTTCCTCTTGAGTTTCAGTCCCTTTGATCTTAGGTCTAATGTTCATTTGACTTGCTTGACTGTGCCTCTGAATCCAGTGGCAAATACTATAAGCCCAGAATTTGTAACTTCCCACTATTTAATTACTCAGTTCATTGAAATGGTTCTAAAATCCCTGGGAAATATTGTCCATCTCCTCCATATTCAATATAGTATTTCATAGCATAGATTAAAACCTCCTGAAGAAATACAGCCACTGACCTGGCAATACAAGCATTCTAAGAAGATCCCCCAAAATGCTGGAACAAATGCAAGGTTATAGAACATCATAAGATAAGGTCAACAGTATAGATAAAGGTAAATATTTAAGCTTAACAAACAAATTCAACACTACTTTATGTTAACAGATTAACAGTAATATAATGATAAATTCAGTAAGATGTGTTGTAATATGCAATTTAAAATGAAAATGGTCTGGGTCTATTACGAGCTAATTTATTATATTCATAGGGAAAATGCTGTAAAATTAATGTTGTGTCATGCTTTAATATTATCATCAAGGAATATTAGTTTTAATGAACAAAGATAATTAAAGAAAAGGGGGAAAAGCAGGAGAAAATAAAATAATTAAGCCACTGAGTTTTGAAATTCATCATCTTTTAGTGTTCTGTGAATGAGTAAGTAAGTGGTAGAGTTGATTACTGCACTGCTGTATGAGCTAAAGTCACAAGAAAAACTGAGGCTGAATTAAGAAATTCTGCAAACTCCTCCTGAAGCCTCAGAGAGGCAGCTGCCAGAAAAGGCAGGTTAACAGGACTACCTGCATCTTCCTGGACTTCATCCTTCCTGAACTAACTGGTAAGTGATATTTGCCCAGAGGGAGGATCTCTGCTAAGACAGCAGCCTGTGCTGCTGGAGACCAGCCTTCACCACGAAAGTAGGATACTGTAAGTTATTATTAATCAAAGATATAGCAGGGTACAACCACTCATCTATATAGGTACCACTTTTATTATACAGGCAGTTATCCAGCATCGTCTTTCAGACAAACTGTTAACTTTAGAGGCAGAAGAACCCATCACAGGGTTTGTCCCTTTGACTTCTGGAGGCATCTTTGGGTATGCTGGGCCTGAGTGATGTACTCAATATCAGGAAGAAAAACCCATGGTAGTTCAAAGAATAGAAATCCGGCTGTCCAGGTAAGCTCCAAAGGTAACTAGGTTTTCTTTCTTTCCTCACCTGAGAAAAGCACAAGAAGGAAAGCAACAGAGCATCCCTATGAAATTCCTGTGTTAAGGGGTAGTAAATTATTCCCTTTCTCACCCCAGCAGAATTTTCTACTGCTAAGCCTGACATCTGGAGTGCTGTATATTACGTGAAAGAGATCTGGGAGGTAAGAGGATGCTTTCATCCCAGATCAAAGTGTGTGAACATTGTTAGGCCAATTTATAAACAGACTTTTATCTCCTGCTCCAATCAATTAACAGTTTTTATTTGGTATGCTGTAAATGCCATGAAGCAGTGCCGTTGTTAGCTACACTCAGCTACATTTAGTTGTTAATACACCAAGGGCTGATTTTCGTCAAATTATCCTTTTTGTACACAGAAGTTCCTTTTCCTGTTGTGCCATGTTATTTTTGCTCTGAAACAGAAATTCAGATCTTTTGCTGCTAAAGTGGTATATCTACCCTGACGTCAATGGAGCTATGCTGAGCCACATCAGTTGGATATTTGGCCAGTAAGAAATTTGTTATTCCAGAGCTCAGTAGAAGAGGAAGATGAACTGGAGAAGAACATCCAGGAAAGGAGTGTTTGAAAATAATATTTTTAATAATTTGATTTTATAATTTGCTCCGTGATACCAATCATCACACTATTTTAAAAAGCAAAAGGTCTCTCTCAAGTAAATATTTTCTTTTTCCCCTGTAATATTATCTTTACCTGATCAAATGTGTCTTAAGTCCCTCTGTGAACAAAAGTTGCACACTTTGAAACTCACTTCTTAATGCAAATCATCTTGTTTTCAGCTTCATAATTTTTTCCATGGCAACAGCCTATCAGGATGTCACAGATAAAACATGATGACTTTTGATGAGTAATAAGCAGCTGGGGCAAATGAATACTTCAGGAAGGAGAGAGAGAGAAATCCTCTTTAGATTAGATCTAACAAAAAGAGCCGAATTCACCAAGCATGTTATTTAAACTCAGTAATAATGTTTGCAAAGTTTATTTGGTCTTAAACTCCCCTTAAGTACTCTCTGTGCACGATGCAGCATAACTTGCTGGTCCACCGGGTCCCCATCAGCACAGCAGCTGACAGTGTCCTGAAATTTGTCCCAAAAGAACATGAAAGTCTGGCAAAACGTTCTTGATGAATGAAAGCAATGAAACAAAATAGAAATATTTTTAATGGGGGAATTAGGTGGAGTTTAATGTCCGTGAACCATGCTGAAGATTTTTACTTGCTAGCACCTATGTATAGCAAGCTTTTGTCTCTTCTGTCAGAACTGACTGCCACCTACTGCTTATTCAGAGGGTGTTTTCATAGTTAATAGCAGCATAACTAACAACTAGAGGATATTTCTTGCTGCAGGGATTTTGCATCTGTGGGAGAACATTCATGTGACTTAGAGATTTGTTTTGCTTTTGGTTAGGGCTTATATTTTTTAAAAGACTTAATACAGAAATAAGGGGGAACTACAGTCTTCAGCCCTCCCTGAGGCAGTGAGTGTTAATGATTAGGCTGGAGTCCCTCTAGCCAGGGGTACTTCAGTGATTTTTAAAATTAATATGTTGCCGCTGTTAAAATCTGAGTGTTCATTTGCCTTAGGGATGTGCTGAACGTAGCATACTCCCAGAGACTCTACTAGAGAGGGAGAGATGTATGTGCTTTTAGCAGGATCCATGCTGGTTTTAGGTCTTCGAAGAACTTTGCATAGTTGACTGTGGCATTAGTCGTAGCAGTCCATAAGAGGCACCAAATAAGCATGCAGTTTCAAAAGGAAGCAGGGAAAATACAGAACTTGAATTCAGCCCTCCCCTCTTGCACTCCCTGATTATTTCTCTTTTGCAAGGAGCAACCCATGGTTTTTTAAGGAGCTGGTCTAGTTCAGTGAAAGTTCATACAGGTTACTGTTGAATGGACTCTTATAATGGAAGAAGCATGATTCTTTTTTCTCCTGCTCACTACTTCAGCTTTTCATGTTGCCTTTCCCACATACATGTTAGCCTCAGGAAGGATTGAAGCCTCTTTTATTTTCTCTGGCAACCTAAAGCAGCCATGTTGGTGACAGTCCCAGTTAGTGTCCTTTTGCCTTCAGGAATCATTATTATCTCTCTTGGGCAGCTGAACGTTAATTCTTCTGTATGTGTTTATGCATCCAGTGATTTACAGCATGTTACTTCAGGTATCATTTAAATCATTATTCCTTTGATAGCTGCAAATGGAGCAGGTCCACAGGTGTCCAAGGGCTGGTAGGGGAGGAAGGGAAGAAATCTTGTCTTTGAACATCAGTATGCAGTTTTTGGTGTCACTTGGCAGAGGCTTGAGTGTCTGTGCGTTTCAAAGCAGAAATCTAGTTTGACTTCACTCTGGCATCTCTGCTAGAATAAGCATGCCATGCTGGACTGCCTGCCATTTTGACATACTTCACTGTTCACATTTTTTATAATAGTTTTACCTCATGGAGTCTGGGAGAGAGACATTATCCATTTATAAGTTGCTGATTTAAGCAAAGTCAGTGGAATATGGTGATACTGGATGGAAAAACTAACGCAGTTATCAGTGATGCCTTTGGAGAGTGAGGTGGTTAGGTTGTCAATGTACTGTAAAAACAATATGAAATTATGTGTTTTAGTCATAATGGCACTGAATAAGGAAGGCTTCAGTAGAAAGGAGTCAAAAATCAGATATGACTGTATGCGTTGCTGGATGAGTTTTGGAAAAATGAGTAATGCAAAAATAATAATCTCTTCCTAGCTTGCATTTTATACTAAGATACTCCCTGGGATTTCCTTTCCAAAGAGGTACACAATCAAAAGAAGCTGTTGTCCATGGGATCACGTCCAGCTTCTGTGATGCTTCTTTGCCTTAGTCCCGCGAGACATTAGTGTCAGCAATCGGGAAGAAAACTCATCCACACGAAGCAGATAAGCAGGCACTTCTTTATTGCAGCACTGGGGTCACGGGGGATAGCTCCACCATACGTGTCCAACCAAACATTAAAATCCATCAGTTTTTATACACTGAGTCCCTATTACAGAAGTTCTTTTACACAAAAATACATAGTATGCTCACTTTTAAATTTAACCTTTACCAACGATTGGTTCTGTTAATTATAACCTTATCAATATTCTTATTCTAAAACAGTCATCGGTTAGTTCTACTCTACTGATTGGAAACTATCCCTGATATTCAAATCAGGATGGGAAGAGTAAGCGGGTTTCCAAGCAGCACAACTGATGTCCAAGACGGTCTCCTTAGTTTCTTAAACAAAACATAGAAAACTCCAAAAATGTCCTGGTGAGGTTTCTCTGGTTACATATTTCAAACCTAACAGTTACCTATTTCAACAGGCACCTATTTAACAGTACCTATGGTTACCTATTTCAAATCTGGCTTTTCTATATGATCAAATCTTGATTATTTTATCAGAGTATTTGCAACATTAGCAGCACTGTCCATGTGCCAACTGAGCTGTCTCACACTCCCCTTTAGATTAAAAAGTTCTGGGCTAGCTGAAACAGTTTCACGTCGTGGCTTTTGCCCACTGAACAGGGTTATCGATGGGACTTGGTAGCCTGCTATGAGTATTGTGGAGGGGAAACAGATGGGGAAGCTCTTTAGCAGGCACAGGTGAAGACTGGAGAATCAGTTTGGCCATGGCCTCCACAGAAGTGAGAGGAAGGCATTTTCTGTGCAAATTGAGCTTATGAACCTGAAAGGAGAACCTGGAGGAGGAAGTGCTCTTTAGTGTACAGTAAATGCATTTCTGTCCTCCCCTATATATAGAATAAAGCTAATAACCACCCCATCTCTGTGTGGTTTAGGTAACTGGGGAGATTTAATGGAACCTCTAGTCAGAGGCTTTTTTTTAGTCTCCTCCTTTCTGTGTCCTCCAATCTTCTAATCTGCAGTTTATGGCAAAATTGTGGCAGTTTCCACCAGGTGAAGATTTGACTCTGAAGCACATCATGGAATCAATCGCAGCACAGGCACTCTTCAGAATCTGTTACATGTTTTGAGTTTCCCAAAGAATACTCGCTTTCCCTGGTGTCCATGTTCAGGTGAAACCGAACAGGTGTATGCAGAGGCCTCCAGGAGGCCAATCCAAATTCATCTAAATGTAATGGGAGATTCGCCGTTAACTCATGCGGACATCAGATAAAGGGTGGCATATGCAAGTCAGCAACATCACTTGTGGAAGTGGACAGGTAAAATCCAGAACGACTCCTCAGAAATTAGCCTGGGTTTTAACATGAGCTTAAAAATAAACATAAATAAGGGTGTCTAGTCACTACATTTTATTCTTTTTTAGCCATTTTAAGATTTTAAATCCATATGATATTTGAGTGAGAACAAAGTCTCCTTCATTGAATTCTGTAGGATCTTTCTAGTCAGTTACAGAAACAACTGACCTTAATGTATGAAACAAATTGGCAAGTTATGTTTTATTACAAAACTTTACGGACCAACTCCAATATATTCACTTCAAATGTCAATTTTAATAGAGTGAGATGATACTCAATGCAAGATACTATTTGCATATATAATGGCCTCAGACATATTGGTTCCAATGCATTTCTATCAATTTGAAAGATCAGGATTTGGCTTCAGCTTGAAACATCCAATTCATCTACACAAATAGTAGGATTTAGGCTTGAGGGAAAAGCTGAGAATTCAATAGACTGGCTCTTTAAACTGTTATGCTGTAGGTAGTTTGAAAGCAATGCTTCAATTTTTTCCTAGCTGCAGAATAATGTAAACAATCAGTTTATGTAATGTAAATAATCAGTTTATACTCTCCTTTTAGTTACTATTTAAATGTAATTAAAGACCACAGTTCTTTCCCTTCAATCAGTCCAGAAGTGGGCTGGATCCTGTGTGTTTCCACTTTGAAAAAGTGTGTTCTACTTTGAAAAAGATGTAGCAAGTTTTACGTTTCACTAGTTTGTACACAGCAAGATGAATCATGCACCAGTGCTAGCAAAATTGTTAATATGCAGTGTGTTATTCTTTGTTTATCCAAATAAAAAGCATGACTTGAAATCAGGTAAACAAATTGCTTTTAAACACTTTTTCAGAACTAGTAACATATCATTCTTGTTGCCAACCATTTGGAAACTTGAAATACGTGTTTAGTGAAAATTTGACAATTTAAGGACATACAGAAATACAAATAGAAAATATGGTTAATACAGATGTCTGTTTTAACTAAGCTGCATACTTCAATTATTTTTAAGTTCTAAACTGTATAAAGTTCTGTTTAAGTCGGAGCAACTGTTGGAATGAATACATTTACTTTAAATAGACACTCAGTAAATGTTAATGAAAACAGTGAAACTTGAAATGAGGTTGGCACAGGCAAGAGTTAATGCACAGAACTGTATTTTTGGATAAATTTTGTTTAAAGAATGCATGGTTTGATTCCTTTCTATTTATTCTAACATTCAAACCAACTGAAACTCCAGGGAATTATTAGAGAGACAAATTAAAACAACAGATGGACTTGCAGTTATGTGCATAAGGACATCTTTTCAAAAAGCCTCCTGACAATTTCAGATATTCCAAGTTCTTCTATTTGATTTCAAATGAAGAATCTTTCTTTTTCTGCAGAGCTGTCAATCTAAGCAGGCCCATAAGCAGATGATTTAGAAACATCATGAAATATATTTTCCACTTGTCTTTTTTGAAGTACATTGACAATCAGCTTATAAAGTAGGTAGAAAAATGCTTTCAATTTTTTAACAGATGCAAAATATGAGCATTCAGATCTTTCAAACCAAGCAGACTGCAATGCTTATACAGAAATTATTTCTTTGCAGTCAAGTACATTGACATGGTCTTTGAAGACAAAATATCAATTTTTCCAGTGGTCTGTCTACTCTTAGAACTAGAAAAAGTTTTTTGGAGAGTGGGCGTTACTCATTCAGATCAAACCTACCTGAATGTCTGTAACCCAGGTGGCTGGTATAGTATTGGATTTGCACCCTGACTGCAATGTCAAAAGATAATGAAATAATTTGTGAATTGCAGGGAAACAACCGTTATTGCTATGCCCTTTGTTTGGCCTTCTGCCACTTGTTTCTAGCTGTCACTATTAATCATGAGAGAAGAACAGAGAGAGAAACAAAATCTTTACCAGCTCCTTCTCAGTAACATGACTTAAAGGGACGTACATGCAAGTTTTGAAGCTTTGAGACAGAGTTGTTTAAATATAACGCAGCTTGTACAAAATAGATGAATTAGAACTACAAGTACCACAGAATAGCTGTCTGTAGTAAGGGAACCTGTTTGGCTGCCTCAGTGATGGGCGCGATGCAAGGATTTAGACAAATAGATAAGCAGTGCTAACAAGTCCGTGAAACTGGCAAAGGGCACATCAAAGCAGGCACAGAGCTCCCATATGAATCGGCTGGATGGGAGCTGGTCAGTGTCTGGAAAATATGTTGTTGCAAGCGCCATTGTCCGTGCTAAAATATCCCTCTTTGCTAACAAGGCTATGTCACAGCTGGACCGAAGCTGGCTTGCATTGCACTGTCATGGACCATGAAGCAGTGCTTTCGGATTTGTCTGGGCATCTACTTGCATCTCTGCCAACAGGTAAATACTAGTACTACACACTGAGGATTTCCTTAATTAGCCCTTTAAACAAGGTTGGGCTTCACACAAAGTACACCCATTTCTTCAGGTAGGTCTCCAATTTACTTATGGATAAATATACATATGTAGACCTTCATGTTCATGAGCAAATCCAGCACATATAACAGGCTGGCTTTCCCAGTTTTAGTAAACTTCTGGGATGGAATTTCACAACTTTTTAACTGGGATTACAGCAGTGGGAATTCAGGTAAACTGGGTCTCTATGAGTATAAATGAGTTCCCCTGCTTTGAGCCTACCCAGAACCACACTGAGAAGCTGGTTCTGGTTCATTAAGAAATACTACTGCTTCCCTATGGGGTTTCCATGAAGGCAACAGGTCCTGGGGCTGCAGGATCACCAGGGGCATGGGAATGTGGGAAGGAAACAATTTTCTTTTCATCTTTTACTCCGTCTTATTTTACAGTAATGCCCTGTATTCAAATGTGAAGCATGAGTTTGACAAAGGTTATTTATTAATCAGAATTGTCCTATTAAAACTTATTCGGGTCTAAGTTTTCTTTATAAGCATCCCATTTAAAGTGCTACATTTGATTACTGAAATAATATCTGTTAGTTTCCAAATCTGAGTGCTTTGTTTATCAAAACAAATAACTTTTTGAGAAACACAATGAAAAATGAAATAAAACAAAATGTAAATGGTGTGAACAAAGCTGTATCTTATTACTAAGAGATGCTCCCTCAGTTTGTGTTTTAAATGCTTTCTCATGTGGTATTAGTACTCTGTAGCAAGCAAACACGCCAATGTCCTTTAAGAATTAAATCTTAAATGAGGCTTCAAAAATTAGATGACATATCCAAAGGTTGGATCCGTTTACAACAACAATTAATATTTATAGTCACTTTTAATCTAATGGGCTAGAGCTGTTTTATTTTTATTGTAGATTTTCACGGCTTGCTGGTATCATAGCTAATTGAGCTTGCAGAGCTAACGCATTGACCCATTCACAAAATGCTTTTGAGATTTATAGCCATCACAATGCAGCAAAAATTTCCTGATTTACTTGAGAAATTTATAGCAAAAGAAAATGTGAAATGGTTCAATAGATTCCTATTATTGCTGTTTTTACTTATTCCCTCTCAACACTGAAGTGAAGTAACTGATCAATGTACATCTGTCCAGTTGACTTTTACAGTATGAGGTTAGGAAATCTTATTCTGCAAGTGATACTGTTTTACTTTCCACTTTCTATCATAACAAACGTATAAAACGTTTTGAGTCTTCTCTTCTTAAATTCCAATGAATCAAGTGAAATCAGCCCTTTAAATTTCAGTACTGCATAATGAAATTAACTTTTAATGCTTTGGTTACACTTGTATAATCTTATGTCATTTTTCCCCTAGACTGATACCAGTGTCATCATCAGTTTTATTTGGATTACGATTGTATTGACACAGGAAGATTTGGGCCATGTTAAGTCTCATTCAGATTTTATGTGTCTATGACTATGACATTAGGTTATTCTTCCCTCATTTCATGAAGTTTGTCTTAAGTTAAGACCAAAGCCTGTAATGAATTCACATCAAGTCATGGTCTTCAAAAATTATGCAATTAAAAGGCTCTTACAGAATTCAGTAGGTGTTTGCATTAGTCCCTTTGTATCAATATGCTTTCAGAATTAGTCTTTGAATTAAATTTGTTTTGAAGTTGATTGCATGCCCATTCCAGCAATGCCAAAAAAAACCCGAAGCTCACTCTCTCATTACAGTTTCTGGAAGTTTTACTGTTAATGGGATCATGATTTGATGCATATAATATGAAGACGTTTTTGCAAGCTTTGATTAAAAGAGCTGTACTGTTTGTGCCTTTTGGGTCAGGCAGAGAGCCTTTTAAGATGTATTTTTTTAAGTGTGCCAAATAGCAGATATTTCTTGTCTAGCCTCTCCTGTTTGAGAGAACAGCTTGAGCTTCCTGTTCCAGAGCAATTTTCCATCTTACTGAATTAAACTCTTCTTGAGAAATGATTGATCATCTCCAGTTCCAGGTCTCCTCTGACACAAATAACTGATCAGATCTGTATGGCAGAGAATGAGAATCCTATCCCACTGTTTTACCAAAATAATCAGTAAGTTAGTGAGATGGGCTGTATAAAGATACTTAGCAAAATTAGTAAAGCTGGAAAACAGGTTGTGTTTCAGGATAAATGCACACAGAGGACTGTGTCTGGGAATGAGGAATTCTGAGGCTTCCTTTTCAAGGATGGTGAAATTGTAAGCAGTGATTGTAAAGGCACTCTAGAAACCCTTTTTCTTTGTGCTGGAGAAACCAAGGAGAGGGACGGAAGTCTAGGACTCTTTGATCACAGGAGCTGAAAAGCTGCCTGTAAACTTTAATTTGATGGTTAGGTAGAACTACCTCAGCAAGAAAGGGTAGCATTTGAATTGAAAGTCGTAGGCATATCGTTACTGGTAAGGAAGGTATCAGACTGTAACTGTATAGGAGGAAATCCTTAAAGGAAAAGAAGCAAGCAGGGTTCACACCTGTTCATCACCCAGAGTCTGAGACCAGAGTCCTTGAGATTAGAGAACTTCAACTGTGAGGCACCATCAAGAAACACTGGTGGGAGAATCGAAGCTGGATCTCATTTTGGGCTTTGCCTTGGGAGGACTGTCCAGGGAAGATGTGGAGTCTCCTTCTCTGGAGGTATTCAAAACCCGCCTGGACACAACCCTGCGCAACGTGCTCTAGGGGAACCTGGCAGGGGGCTGGACTAGATGATCTACAGAGGTCCCTTCCAACCCTAACCATTCTGTGATTCTGTGATTGTAAAGTTCAGTAGTTTTAGTAACAGAGTGTAACTTACCACTGAGGAAGAAGAGACAAAAGTGTCCAGAGCTCTAAACAAGATTTTGCTTCGCAGTGTTACACCATGACAGGCAGTCAGATGCAAGCTCAAAGTTTAGTTTTGTATAAAGTGAGGACAATGCATAGCATTCCCATTGAAGTCAGTGATCACACAGTACATATAACACGGTACACGTTCTCCAATTCCATCTCCTCATTATAGCATTTCAACTATTTTCTAAGGTATAAAGATGTACAGAATGAATTGCTGATTTATTTTTAAGACCATAAAGCAGAGTCAAGAAAGTACAAAAATAACTAGATTCCAGCACAGACACTGATAGCTTAAAAAGAGTGGTTTTGTAGTCCACATAGAACACGGCTGCTGCTTGTAAAAAGGATGTGAGGAAAATATTTCTAAATAGCTTAAGAACATTTGGGCTCAGTAGATATTTATTTCTATGAAAAATAAAAGTCTGTCAACAAAAGCACAGCAACAGAATAGTTAGTATGTCTTTTTTTTAAACCATCTTTTGTGTATAATTTCTCTTGTAAAATATGATGGGTCTTTCTCTGTGGAATTATTGTGCCATCTAGATAATAACTAGAGGTCTTTCCTCCTTTTTCTCTCTGCAGGAGCCAAACCACTCTGGAGTCTCACATATCAAGACAATATTACCTTTGTGGGGCCTGAGCAGGAACTGACTAAGCCTCATTATTTTGCCAAGATACATAACAATACTGCTGAAAAGTATATAATAACTTAGGAAACCAATGACAAGAAGGTTATGGTAGTCGTAGACTCAGATATTTCTAGGTCAGTGTAAGATTTCTGCTGTCAAGGGTTCCCAAGACTCTAGATGATGCTGTAAAGAAAGATTCACTCACTGTACTTGAACACAGAGCGAGACAGTAAGTGAGAGTATTTTAGCCTATTTCTTTGCTAGTTTGGTTCCTTATCTGTTTTCTGAAAGCTGCTGGAAAGTAACAGAGATTTAGCTGCCAGGTCTAAACTGCAGGGGTGGAATTGGCAGTAGTAAAAGCAAAAAGATTCAGCAAATAAAAGATAACATAGATCGTCTCCTGTTGTGCTTGTTTTCAAATGACTGTGTTTAAATGAACTTCTTGTTCTGCAAGCTGTCTTTAGTCTCTCGCTTGCTGGCCTCCAGTGACCTTTCTCGGGTTTGCTTTTCCCTTTACAGTCTCATGGCATTGCAAACTTCTATCTACTTTTCTGGTACTTTGAATATGGACAAATTCAGTGAATACTTTTAATCTAGTGGGAAGGCTGATATCAATTTCTATCTGTTTAGGCAATGAAATACAGTGTAAGCTAATGCCTTGTGTAATAGATGACTATATGATTTTTGGCTTGTGAATACAAATATTTGTACACTGAAATTCTCACTCTGCCTCTTCTTCCTCTGCCTGTGTAATTATTCGTGGCAACGGAAGTCCAAATCTCTTGTGCTAGAGGATGGGACCAATGTTAAGACAACATCTCTTACCTTCTTCAGTACTTGTATGAGGATTGTGAAAAACTTCTAGTCAGATTCAACAAGACAAACATGAGTGATTTTCTTATTTTTGTAAACAAACTTGTCCTAACATAAATGTATCTCATCTAAATTTTGATGGTGTTCCTTGGGATATTTTTCCTAGACATCTTTATTGATGGACATTATTAAAATAAAAAAAATCAATAGTAATGTGTGACTGAAGAAAAGTGCCATGGAGTTTTGGATTTCTTTCTTTTGTGGTTTGGCTTGGTTTGGTTTTGTTTATTTTGCATTACTTCATAAGTTTTAGGACAGCCTTTGAAGCTTTTTCTGAAGTCTGTGGAAGCTTTTGAAGATTTGGCTGAGAGATATGTTTGAGATTTGTGTTCATCTTAAACTTGCTTGGCTAAACTAATGGATGAGGAAGAGAGAGAGCGATCTATCCGTTACGATCTCACCATGGTATTTCGCTGCTCAAACAGCTTCACTGGTCAGAGAAGCATCGCCCGCAAGAAGAAAGATGGATCCAAGACTTCTTGAATGCTTGCTCTTCAGTGACCAAGTAATGCACAGTGAAGCAGGAGCACTGCTTCAGAACAGGAATCTGTACTAACAAGTCAGAAGAGAAGGCTAAAATTGAAGCATGATGATCTTGAAACACCACTGCATTGCCTACAGGTAACACAGAATCACAGAACAGAATATTAGGGATTGGAAGGGACCTCGAAAGATCATCTAGTCCAATCCCCCTGCCGGAGCAGGATTGCCTAGATCATATCACACAGGAACGCGTCCAGGCGGGTTTTGAATGTCTCCAGAGAAGGAGACTCCACAACCTCTCTGGGCAGCCTGTTCCAGTGTTTGGTCACCCTCACCGTAAAGAAGTTTTTCCTCATATTTATGTGGAACCTCCTGTGTTCCAGCTTGCACCCGTTGCCCCTTGTCCTGTCAAGGGATGTCACTGAGAAGAGCCTGGCTCCATCCTCATGACACTTGCCCTTTACATATTTATAAACATTAATGAGGTCACCCCTCAGTCTCCTCTTCTCCAAGCTAAAGAGACCCAGCTCCCTCAGCCTCTCCTCATAAGGGAGATGTTCCACTCCCTTACTCATCTTCGTGGCTCTGCGCTGGACTCTCTCTAGCAGTTCCCTGTCCTTCTTGAACTGAGGGGCCCAGAACTGGACACAATATTCCAGATGCGGCCTCACCAGGGCAGAGTAGAGGGAGAGGAGAACCTCTCTTGACCTGCTAACCACACCCCTTCTAATCCACCCCAGGATGCCATTGGCCTTCTTGGCCACCAGGGCACACTGCTGGCTCATGGTCATCCTGCTGTCCACTAGGACCCCCAAGTCCCTTTCCCCTACGCTGGTCTCCAACAGGTCTGTCCCCAACTTGTACTGGTACATGGGGTTGTTCTTGCCCAGATGTTCTAACACCAACTGAAGAATGGCAGCGTGAGGGCCATAGTCTTCAGGAATGGTAGTTAGCAGTGACAGTGTGAGCCTGGTGAGCTAAATTATACCAGGCTGATTGTTTCTTTGACATGTAGGATTAAATGGGGTCAGAAGTCTAGAGCAAGTAATTATTGAAAGGTTGCCTCGTGTAGAGTGAAGGACCAAGAGCCTTGCATGTTAGCCTCTTTGTCAATGTCATCGGTGAGGACTGATAGAAAGCCCCTACAATTGAAGTCTCTTTAATTGAGCCTAGAGTCCTAGAGTTGTAGAAGTACCTAAGGAACTCATAATGCTTAATGTAGTAACATTCATAATGCTACCAGACTTATGGCAGCCATAAGCCCAGACAGTATCTTGCCTGAGACACTTGAACACCTACCACAAAATAGCAAGCTGAATTTGGATTTCCCAACTCTGATGTCTCTACACAAATCAGTATTTACTCTCTTTTCCACTTCCGGTTAAACTGCTTGTGCCACTTTATGCGTGTGTAATAATGAGTTCAAAGTCAAATTGTAGCACTTAGGGACATGGTTTAGTCATGGACTTGGCAGCGTTATGTTTACGGTTGGACTCAATGTTCTTAAAGGTCTTTTCCAACCTAAATGACTCTGTGATTCTAAGTCTCAACACAAGTATTTGGAATATGGGTTCTTCAGCTTCCCTTCCTCCTTTTATTAGTGTGAGATGGACCCAATTAAACTACCCTATTCATCCGACTATGAACAACTGTGAGAACTACATCTTGTGAAGCAACATGAGGGCCATGGGTGAAAGGCACATTGTTACTGTTAAAGTAATTTTTTTATTAGAAATGTATACTTCTACTAGCAGATGACTTTTTGCAAAGTTGAAAGAGAAAGTAAAACTAAGTATGAAAACCTAGGGGTGCGTTCCTTCTCATTTTTAATACAAGCAGCCTTGTATGTTTGAGTAGTTTTGAAACTTACTCTGTTTTTTCATCTTTATTTTTAATAACGTTCTTTCCTTCAGGGACACGTATACGTTATTCCTTTCACCTCCTCATTCTTAGTGCTAGTGGGTCTCACAATGTTTTTCATTCTTTTCTTTTTCTGTCCTAATGTGAAATGTGTGGGGAGGTGAAGAGTGCTTCTTACTAACTGATAGTTATATAAAGCCACTCTTAAAAACTAGAAGTAATGCAGATCGTGTAATGTCTCAAGGAACTACTATAAAGGAAGGAATGTCAGTCCTCTGAGTCCATTATTACTCGTCTGTGGCATCATTGTTATTCAGAAGACAGATAAGAAGAAGATAAAGTCTAGAAATTTCATGGGCAATAGTATCCAGGCAAACTTAATGCTAAGACTTTGTTTCCTCTTGATTCTTAAGTTTCCCATCAGCTATTTATTTTTTTGTGCCCATTTTATTTTTCTTTCCTTCATATAATCATGGAATTCTCTCAAGTAATAAGGAACCACTGCAAGTCCTTCAACTCCTCACAAAGTTCCTTCTAAATATCTCCTGTCAATAGAGAAAGTGGCTGGTGCCACTTCTGAAATCTGCTAAACTAGGACAGGTACTAAGTTCATCAGGTAGTCACTGAAGAAGATGAAAAATGAAACTTTTCCTATATGGAGAGGTGCTTTCCAGAGTGAGAAATGCTGCTGACCAGCTTTTCAGAGGTGTTGCCTCCTGTTCGAGTTAAGAGCTTCTGAAAGCTCCTATCAGCAATCAACTATTTATAGTTCCTCTCTTCTGAAAGACCTCTGTGGCTACAGGTACCCCAAGAGAGAACAAACAGTATGGCAGAGTAACGCAGAGGTAGACACCTAGTCTTTATTTGCTATGATATAGCAGAAACCGTTTTATAAGTCTCATTAAGGATTCATAGTAATTATTTCATGCAGACATATTGTACTTAGGGACTTGTGAAATATACAGTTTCAAAGGGCCAAATACCTGAGGAGAAAATACATATGGTTCTGTATAACCAAGCAACTCAGAACTAATTTTGTTGTGCACTAATCTTGAAATTTGTTTAAGAAGAAAACTGTTTCTGCCCAACCTGACGAGATGCTGACTTCACACGGAAAGTTGCATCCCCAGCCATTAATGGTTGCTGGTTTTCATCTGCCCTCTGTAGATGAAAATTGTCTTTTCTCTACAATAGTGAACTCATTTGCAAGTAACTGATTTCCCTCCCTATTTTCCCTCACCATGTTTGTTCTCCCCAGTGATGGGATAAGCATGTTGCAGGGCAGACTTTGTCAGGGCACTGTATTCAGTGCAGTTTGTGTCTTCATTAAGCAGTTCTCTATTCACCAAAGGTACGCTGACTTATTTGTCTCTTGGGTAGTGTGTGTTCTGTTTTATCCAGACATACTCAACATCCTGGATGTAACCTGAATTCTTCAAACTGCTCAGCTGGTGCAGCTAAAAAAACATGCAAGTATACAACAGTATTTGTTACAGTTTCGAGTTAAGTACGAAAACTGTGGAATGTTTTCTATATTTATGTCTCTTTGAAATGTTTCTTTGCTAATTTATGCCACCCACTGGGCAGCTTGGCTCTCTGCCATCTTTCCTGTTGCCCCACACAACTATGTTTGTAAGATTGGATGGTGGAACCTAACAATTCAGTGTTTCCAAGTGTTCAAACTTCTCTCAGGGAAATTATATATATTTGGGCTATTTTTCTGTGCTTTACCACATGCACAGCATAGAAGTGTTGCTGGAAGGTCAAGTTTTCCATATTTCAAAATGTAATTCCATATTTCTTGGCCATTTCTTAAGTTTATTAAAAGGAGCGGCTCTGAAAATATGTGTGGATCTGACACTCTACGTGTGCCTATGAGGCTCTGACAAGAGAGAGTGTAGTAGTGATACTAGGGCTCTCATGAATAAGATCAATGGGCTGTAATTATTCCTTTGCCTGTCCTCAACACAACCATGGATGAGACATCTTCTGGGCTCAGTCCTGTCAGCTGCCAAGCAACTGGCTCTGGTCCACCAAAACACTTAAGCACATACTTATCTTGAAACATTTATGTTGAACTATGTCTTCAAAGAAAGACTCTGCATATTTAAGAGCTTTGTTGATTCAGCACCTAAAGAATTCAGCATCTCTCAAGAGGAAGCCTTCTGTGCCCCTATTTCATCTTCTGTCTTTTGTCCTGTCCTCTTAGAGTGCAAGTGCTCAAGGCAGCAATCATTTCTCATCCTTTCTGAGTGTGTGTATAGCATTTAGTGTTTGGGGATTTTTATCTGAACTGAAGCCTTTAATTGTCTTCAATAGTTGTGACTATAGTTCTGTGAGGAGAAAAGAGAAGGACTCTGCATTTCTTCTTTTTAATAATGCTCATTATTATTCTTGCCCCTTTCTCTTGCTTTCCTTTACTCTTGTTAAGCATTCCATTTTTGTCAGGCTTTCATATTTTAGGCTGCAAGTCAGAAATTCCCATGTGATATATTACTATACATATTTTAATTTTTTATTTTTTTTAAAAAAAATTCACTCTCAGTAGGAAATGTTGCCAAGTGGAAAAAAAAAAAAAGGCATTTTCCCCAAGCCATTGAACTTGGCTACTAGGAACATGAGTAACAACGAAGTCAGGAAAACAAGTATCAACGGACCACCTTATGTAGAGCAAGGTAAGAATTTGATCAGTGTCTGTGTGGTCTACAATGTGATAAAATTAGCAAGTGGAGAGGGATTTGAAATAAAATTTCTGAGCCAGACACTTCCAAAATCTGACAGAATTTTAATTTAGACCCAAGCTAAACACATCAAATAACAGAGCTGTAACTCTGGGCTGCTATTGATGAGCAAAGTTCTCAGCATATTATATGTATGTAATGAAGGTAAAAGGTGAAAATGTAAACAAATACAGAGGTAACAACACAAAATCAGTAGGCTGTGTTATGGAAAGTTTTGGAATATAAGAGGTTTTCTTTAAATGCGGTTCAGGATTACCTAGTTTCAAGATCCTTGTAAGGTCTGGAAAGAGAGATATCCTGTGGATGCACAGGCAGAGAAGCAAAAACAGAGGCAACATATGATTGCTTACCAGCTTGTGGAAAGTCTGTCTAAGGAAGTTAGAGGCTTGCAGAGTTTCCAGAAACTTTGGGAGGTGCTTGTCAACCTCTTAAATATTTTCACGTCATCTTAGGTGGTACATTTGTGACTGTGGGGTTAATCAAGGGGAGGTGGCATGGATCCTTCTCTTGTAATGACTATCCATCACATCTTTTCCTCCTGTGAGTTCCTGATGAACCTGGTACAGTTTAAAAGCAAGATATACTTTTAGGAGTATATCAGCTTTGAAAATCATGTGTCATTTCAGGTCCTGTAAACTTTGAGTCATTGTTTTGGAAGAGTGGTTCTTGTTGGATTTTCTCTACTTGAGTTAATGATTTGAAAGTGAACAGGGAAAACTGTCTAACACATTCAGGATAAAGGAGATGCTTGTTTCCTCTTCAAGTCCTTGAAATAACTTGGTATTTTTACACTACAGTACGGTAATTTACTTGCATTCAATTCTCCCTTCACTGCCTTCTGTGCCACTGTTTAAATTTACAATGTGAGATATACCTTGTCCTCTTTCTAGATTTTTGCGATAGCTGCTCTTCTTTTAGGCACACACTCAGTATTTTGGGTCCTTTAAAAATTCTCTTTTTCCATCTCATTTGTCCTTGGAATACCTTATTTTTCTCCCACTTTTCCTAAGGCAACCTGCAAACCTCAGGATACGAAAATTTTAGCTGAGCTCGGTAACAGGCAATGAAGACAAAATTGTGCAAACTGAGTTTTACATTGGTTTTGTTGTTATTTTTCAATTACTTGATTGAGATTTTTGGCCTTTCTTCTCATCAGTGCTTACTTTTCTGTAGAGACAGTAGCTCCTTGAACGGGGTTTGCCTATGATCACAGAATGTACCTCTGTAACCTTGAGTATAATGGGGTGGGACTACAACAGTTCATTTGATTTCTAACTATCAATCACATAATCTCATTTTACCATCCTTGTTCTCCTTCCAAGCTCCAGAGACCCTCCATGTTTTCCTGACATTTGGCCTCCTTCTCACATCTTAACAATGCTTCTTGTATCCTCTCTTCTTTCAAGGTGAATCCTCCTCCCTCCCCTCGTTTCCATCACCTTCAGAAGAGCCCTTCAGTGTTTGTATTGATTATAGTCAGATTGAGTTTGCATAAGAGAGTGATTATCTAGCCAATGTTCAACAGTTCTGTTAGCCTGAATTATCTATTTTTTTCTTATCAGTCATATATAAATAGTTATTCTTTAGAGAAATTTAAGCAGCAAACATGTCTCTCATTTTTTTAAGGATACTCACTTATTTTAGAGGTTATTGTAAAATGAGGAGCTAAATGTCACATCCTCTTCCCAGAAGTAGTCTGGGAATGTCCTACGTGTCCTTTCTTTTCTACTCTTTTTGCTTCATCTGCATAGAGTAAATCGGTCGGTCTGCATGATGGCAGTCCCTTGTAGTGTTTTTCCTGCACGTACACCAGCTCCTTCTAGACACATTTGCAATGCATTTACCACAATGCACTATGGCTATTCACTTAAGGTAAGAAAAATCAAACCAGTCTGTAGATGGAAACAAATGTCAGAGGTTAGTGATCACCCAGAGAACCTGTTGTGGAAAAGCAATGTCCCTTGCCACTAAGCTAGAGGTGTGTGCTGGGTCCAGAAGTGAAAATGTAATTAGGATGGGTGTAATGGTCATACTGAGTAATAATATGTTTGTTTTGGTATGCAGTTAATCCTCTGCTATAAACAGGCATCTTTTTTTTATGAAAGTGTTAGCTAGGACAGGTGAGCATCTTTCACTCTTAAAGACCATTAGATGTGAAGCATTAAAAGGTGGTTATGCTGTCTCTATAATAATGCCCAATGGAATAATGAGGCTAGCTCACAATGAATAAAACCTTGTTCTCCACTATATTAAAATGAATGGTTTTATATGTGCTAAATGTATCAAATACCCGCACAGAGCTTGATGGATAATTGGCAAATCATGTCACCATTCAAGAGAAGGTCATCTCTTAAACACTTTTGTCTCCACTATTTTAACTCTAACTCTTCTGTCATTTAAATACTTTGATATTCTCAGTACTGGCAGCTGAATTTGTCTCATTTAATAGTCTTTTCCCTTAAAGTGCATCATTGACATGCAATCCCACATGTGACTTCTCCATGATGTTCAATTGAAGTAAAGAGAGACTGTAACAAACGTAATGCTGCTTTTGTTTGGAACAACTGTATCAACTCAGCATTAAAAATGTTTGGAGTATTTTTGGGTTTGGTATTTATTTTAAATGACTAGCAATTATGTGAGTGTATGCTGAATGATCATGTTTTCTCTTTTGTCTTTAACTTTAAATTCACCTTGATTATTTATCTCTTACATAAAAATAGATGTGGACAAAGATTTCTCTCATATTAATTGGAGACATTGCTATAAACCTTTGTGACCATTGGGGACTAACTTCCCAGATGCTAGAGAAAAAATACTGCTAACAGTCTAATGTCTAGATACATAAAGGCCAGATTTTTTTATTCAAAGAAAACCACAACTAAAGTACATTAATTTTTTTTGTCAATACTGAGGACAATGTTAGAGAAACTGGTATTAGAAAATTTCCAAGTGAGTGAGAGTTGATTTCAAGCATTAGTTCTACAGCACAATAATTAAAGGTCTGTAACTAACAGGGGAAAAAGTATTTTTTTAGTTTAGATGTGTTTTCTTTAAAAGAAAAGAAATGGAATACATAGTTGTAGCCTTGGTTCCGGAGGAGGTTTTAGATTTAGCTTTTGACCCTTTGATTTAAAAATAAAAGCATCTGACACTTTACTCCTGAGCCAGCAGGTAAGACTGAGCGCATAGAGATGCGAACTAACACATGTAGTTTGGAAGGGAGCTTCTCTTGATGCAGCCCCCACCGTGTTTTCAAGTATGAGGACCAGATATCTGATTGCTGAAAAAAAAGTAACGTGTAAAATCACTCTTCCAGTAGTTGTGGGTTTTAATTAACCGATCAGTTTAGTAATGGTATTGTTAGAAAGGTAGAATAGCGAAGAAAGTATCTATACTTTAGAAAGTAGTTCCCCCTTTCCCTACCTGGTACATTTCTCCAGCTTCAGTAGGCTTTATAACACACTTTGACGGGTTAGTTGCATAGTGAAGTAATTGGAAAATGAGACAAAATGTGAAAAAGTTTTAGTGACAACCAAAGGAATGTTTTTCATTGATGATTGAAAGCACAGTCATTTCTATACAGAATATTCCTTCCAATACTAAGTCCTGTATCTAGTGGATGTTTGTTTAAAATCAAAAGTCAGTTTAAATGAGGGAGGCATCCAGGATGGAAGGTAAAGGAACAAACACACATAACATGTGCAGCTCTGCAGACATACATTTAAACACTACATTCATCAAGGGAGTTGCTGGATGAAAAATATATAAGTAGAGTTTCATTATTATTTCAATCAAAAATGCGTGTTTTATGTTGTTCCCTCTTATCTAGAATGTTAGATTTTGCAAATTGAAAATTTCTATCCCCTTCAATGTATGCTTTTTCTTCCTCTCTGCCCAAAGTTATTTGCTTTATATTTTAGTTTAAAGAAAAAAAAATTATATGCTTCTGAATGAAAGGAGAAAATATATACTTTTTGTTTTAATATTCCCTCCCTCCCTTTTCTGTTGAACAGTTCTATTGCTGGGATTAAAAGCTGAAATTCAGAAAGAAGTAAGTCTTGTTCCAGAGAAAAGTTATTTTCATTCATTAGAGTTCTGAAGTCTTGAGAGTGTACAGAAGACTGTCCTCCTAGCACTATTGAAGGCCTAGTTATCTACACTGTAAAACGTCTTTAGCTCCCCTGAAGACAGTAGTCTTTAGTGTATACTTTAAGAAAAACAGCCATGGTTATGTATGTAATTAACTGTGGTGTCTTGCTCCCTGTGAAATGTAAGAAGGTAAGGAAACCAAATTAAGTCAAACTTTGTTATCTCTTTGTGAACAGCGTTACTTGTACAAACTGGTGACTTCTTAGGACAACGAAATGTTCCCAAACTGGACCGTGAAAACCTATTCAAGATATTTAAAAGTATCCAATTCTGAAAGTCTCATTTACCTCTTCATTAAGATTAGGGTCATTAGGGGAGGTAGATACTCACTTTACTTGAGAGCAGAACATTGAAGCTCTCCATTTCCTTTATCTGCTGGATGACTCTGAACTATCTAGGAACACTTACAAAATATTTTAGGAAATGGGAGGTTCATTTGAAAACATGTCCTGAGTTCTGCATTTCCTACCCAAGGGGGTGAGCAAGAGGCAGAGCACTAGAATTCCTTCATGATGTTTCTGTAAGATCCAGTGTTAAGGCTTATCTGTTTTTAATACTTACTGTGTGGGAAAGAAATGTTGTGGTAGCTATCAGGCAGCCACATGCCATTAATTTTTTGCTGAAAATGAGTGCAAACTAAGGCACAAGGAAATGGATTGTCTTGCCTGGCATGTTGTCATATGTTTGTGGTAGAACTTTTTAAGAAAAAATATTCTGATTTATGTTTTTAGTAATAAAACTGTACCTATTTTCACAAAGCTTCATTGGGTTCTCTTACATGGGCACTTAAATCCCTGATTCTGTGATCAGTAAAATAAAATGTGAAATCTCATTATCTACCATAATGGAGTGGTGCATGAAAATTACTTATAGTCTGTTTCTTTCCAAAATATACAGTTTTTACAGTAAATTTTCTACAAACTGGAATAATAGAAGATTGGTGGGGTAACTGGCATACCCCACGTATCTTAAAAGCAGTGTACTGTGGAAACAGTATAGCCTTGCTTGCACTGGATTGCATGTGATTTGATATGTCCTGCTGGACTGAAGACAGCTCCACACTGAGCCACTTCGCATGACCCTGCTGCACCTAGGGCACAGCTTATTTGCAAATGGATTAACCTGCTTGCGAATGATGGAAGTTATCTTTAGGCCTGCAGTCACACAGAGCAGAAGGACCAAGAGAAGGGAAAGGAAAACCCTGTCTTGTAAAAGATGTGAGACATGGCTCTATGGCTCTGACCTGTTCTAGGAAAAGTATGCAAGTATAGAAACTCTTGATAAGGAAATACAGATTTTCTTTGAGGCAAGACCTGCCAAAGCAATACGATAGTGACTGCTATCATTAGCTCTGAGCAACAGTTTCCTAGCCTCTGGTTTTCAATCACTTGCAACTTTTCTGAAATTTGCACCTTCTTGGCTGAAACTTCGTTCTTCAGCTCAGCCTGAATAGCAATACTTTGCTTCTAGTATTTGAGCAGAAAACAGTCATTTCTTTGCAAGCTGGAGAAAACTGGGAAGGAAAATATACTCTGTGAAAAAAAGAATGTGATTTAAATGAGAGAAATTACTAAATTTTGAAAGCTGACATTTCTTACAGAAATTACCCTTACTGAAGGGAACAGGAAGGAGATTGGTTTAATTTGTCCAATTTTAGCAGTTGAAAGTGGATTTTTGAGAATATACAATAGATTCCTCTTCTCTCTCCCATTTACTTGCAAAGTGCACAAACCAATAAGGCTGATCCACAAGTACGTATGAGTACCCCAAGTTTTAAGTTTGCCACTAAACTACCCAAGTAGTGGGGCCACAGCTGAAACAAGGGTTCCTTTGTCCTTGGAGAAACTGGAAGAAACTAGTTTGCTTTGAGAACTCACACACAGCTAATAAGAGGCTGTTATTCTCCAGCTTGGAGAAGAATGGGCAGCTGTTCACATCTTCTCTTTTATGATCTATGAGATCTTTTTATTTCTAACATACAGAAGTGCATGTGATGCCTGAGAGGAAATGGTATTCCAATATTGCACCCAAGTGAATGGATAAAGTGGTGTTAGAAATTTAACTTAGTCAAGTCCTGTCTTTTGCATCATCTAAAAATAACCTTTTTGTGCTCTTGCTATGTTTTCTCTTTTTGTGTGTTTATTACACAGAACAGACATAGGATTTCAAGAAACCTTTTTTTTAACTTGGAAAAACTGTACTTCCGTACCTTCGAGTTACATGATGAACACTGACATTGTAAACCATCTGATGTTGCATTGCTTCAAGACCATAAAAATATCCTCAACAAAAGGAGAAGAGCTTGTAATCGAACAACCCATGAGAAGTTCCCTTGAATGCAGATGTGATTCCAAGCTCACTCCTATTCCAAGCTGTGTACAAGTGGAGAAAAGGCTTTGGAGAGTCTCCTCTCCTCGTTTGAGTGCTCCACTGTGTGGTCTTCATGTTTGATTACAGCCCATTTATTTTTGTATCATTTCTGTTATTATTTTGGAAACATTTTGATTAAAGCTAAATTTTGAACTAACTGTACTTCCAGTATGAGCTCAGTTTTCATCCTGCTGCCAAGCCCAAACTAAATCTTTCTGATTTTTCACCCTTTTTATTAAACAAATAAAGACTTCCTGCAATGTTTTTCCTTCTAGTCATGGCACCTGTTTAGTGGCTGTCTGATTTTACCACTTGTGCTACAGTAAACTCAACTCTTGTCAGTTAATAAGAATTTTACCTTTAATCATAAACTTAGCTGGAGTCTGATCAGGTTAAACTATTATTAGGCTATTTTACAGCCTTTCTGGACACGTTAACAGAGCCTTGGCCCAGTACAGCATCCATTCGGGTGGGGTGTGGTGGGGAGGACATTGAGTTTACACCGTGATGCTTTGATCGTCCATCAGAGAAGTCTAGTCAAATTGGATTACTCTTCAACATGTACTGGCTTGTGCCGTGTATAACAGAACTTTTTTCAAAAATTTTATGAGCAGCATTACTAGACTTCTTGAAGAAATAAAGCTGTAACAGTACCTGCCTTTTTCTCTAAGGACTCTGAGATTTTCTGGGTTCATTTAAATTGGGAGAAAATTTTACCTTCAGGCTTTGCAATGCTAGTGGCCTATCAGTTATCTATCACCCAAACCAAGTTTAATAGACCTTTCGAACCACTGTAGAACAAAATCAGTCTAACTTGAAACCTGTTCTGCTGAGATATTCCTATTGTACTTTTGCTTCAATACCTTTGTTGAAATGATCTTTGAGACAATTATTTTCTTAGTCTAGTATGCGTTTTCCCCCACTCAGGAAAGAAGGGAGGATTTCTGAGTATAGTAGAGGAATGCAAAGTATGTAGTTAGAAAGATTGTTTTCCTGCTGTCTTGTTCCTATGTCTAAATAGTTTGTTCCTGTAGATACTACTTATGCTTTGCAGCATAGTTTGAGTGGAACATCCACTGGTATGTGGTTGGGATTAAAATTCCCATGTTCTTTATCTTGCAATGTTCCAGTACTATCAACTTTTATACCTGTTTAATCTGTTAATTTCTGACTGGTTCTGATCAAGCTGATGGAAAATCATACTTAGAATATATTTGGATACAATATATGGATTTGGATACAGAGTACCTAGATAGCTTTTTCAGAATTCAATTACCTCTTGACAAGGCTTCATCAGTGACATCCAGATGTCTGCAGCCCCAGTCACTCTTCCTTGCCCAGCAGTGTATCTGTGATGGCGCGGTTTGGCATGTATAGGTCAGTAACGTGTATAACCTCCTTCACTGCTTCATGGTGATATTCTGACCCATTCTTTGTAAAAGACGATATGACAAAACCTGATGCTTTATCATGGTGCCTCTCAGGGTTATATCTACACATTTGCTCTGTTCTGAGCTCTACTCACCCACAGCTGACTTTGCACCTCATTAGTCTATAGTTAGAAATGCCATGCTTGGAGTGAATTATGTAACTGATAGCAGCATTGCCTTCCCTGGAGGGTATTAAACAACTTACAGCACTTGTAACTTGCTAACCCTGCTGCTGAGACTAAGTCTGCTGCTTAAAAAAATTCTTTGTTAGTATCAAGAGCTCTGAATGCTCTGCTGCCAGCCTGGGTAGGGCATGTTTTCAGCAGGTGGGTGGTGATGTGAGGTCAGGGACAGGGGAGAGAGGGACTGTTTGTGAACACTTTCATGTGAGTGTGTGTGTGCATATATATGTGCATCTAGCTAAATTAACAGATGAAAGTTGTCTCATTCCACATTTGAGTTTAAATGCATGGTCTTAATTTGCACTGTCACTTCAATCCCAACCTGCGTTGGAGGGTGAAAGGCTGAGCAGAAGTGCTCGTCATAATTTGTAATTGCTGCATAGCTGCATCATTGCCATTATCTACTGCTGTTTTCAGAGTACCTCAAATATTTTTGTACTGTGGAGTGAAATCTCAAAATGGTTTTCATCTCGGTCTCCAGTCTTTGACTCCATATTCTTTTGTCAGCATTAAAACCCTGGAACGCTGTGCTGGGTTTGGTTTTGAAGTGTTTTGTGTCTTTGTGTGAACAGCTGAGCCTGCCTTTTTACTATGTAACCGCCAACATCATGTTCCCAAGGGAGGATGGTGAAACATCAGGTGATAGCACAGTGTTTATTTTAGCTGATATTGTTATGAAAGTATACTGTTAGTCACTTATTCCACTAAAATGTTGGTGAGGGAGGTATTAGAAAATGTATGAAGGAGTTGGAAGTTTGTCTTGAGTTTTTGTGAGGATCCTGAAGAGGAAAGCATCTGCTGCCCTGCTCCAGGGGCAGAGCAGAGATGGTCTGTCCAGCACAGTTCTCATGTGTTGCCGAGGAGCTGGGTGGGGGCAGAGGTCCTGCCTGTTCATAACCCACCTGGTCTCTTTCCTGCATGACCAAAGTAATTACTGTGAGAAAATAAACCAAAACAAACTAAAACATGACCACAACCATAGAAATCCTTCTCTGTGCAAAGCCTTGTGATACTTTTGAAAAGGTACAGCTGATTTTAGCAAAGGAAAGGTGTCTAGGGAGAATGTATGTTTTGATGCAAATTTCTGCAGGAAACTCTTGATGGGATTTTGTATTAATTTTTAAATGTAAATATCTGTAATGAGTACATAGGGTAGTTTTGTTTTATTCACGAAGTAATTCTTTCTTGGAAGAAAAATACACCTTAAAGCTTGACACAGAATTGTATTCCTTCAATAATGACAAAGCAGGCCCCTTGTTTCCAAGAGCTCTTGAACCAACTAGATTAGAAAATTAATGTTGTAGCATTCTCAGAGTGACCTTTTCCCATGAAACCAACCCATTCTGATGAATCATTAGTGCCCACGTTTGACAGATGTCAGTAACTGGCAATAACATCACCACTCTGATGATGGAAAGCTGATCATCTAATGAGTGCACTCACCAACATGTAAAAGGAACAGCTTTCTGTTTGAAGGATGTAATTTCTTCTGGTTGCCTAGGAGTTGTGGTGATTTTCCTTCAAAAAAAGGTGGGGGGGGAGAAACCTAAGAATGTAAGTACTTTTATTTTTAACTGTTTCACCAATGAGGCAAAAAGAAATATTTATTGAGATGTAATGCAGCCTGCAGTGAGGGTATTGATTTTACACGCGATGCTGAATGTACCATGAAGTGGAGCTGGGTGATTGAAAAGGATGGTGCTGCCTCTTGAGCCTTCTGAGATACTGGTTGCCTGATCTACCACTGGTCCATACCCCTACGTCCTGCTGCCATATGTGCCCCTTCTCTTCCTCTTCCCCTTTCATCTACTCTCTACTCTGTTTCAGCTCTTGTCTCTGTCAGTAAGAAGAGAGCTAATCTAAAACCAACATAGGGAACAGTGTGAACAACCGCCATGAGAGTCACTTAAACAAATGGATTTGCAAAACTCGATTGTTCTAAGCCTGCCCAAGCCAGGACTACAATTTGAATTAAACATAAGGTGACTCCTTTCGCTGAATCAATAAGTGCAAACAACATAGCTTGCAACCATGTTTTATTTCCCAGACAAAAATGGTTCTTAACAGCTTTCTGAAGGCTATGCATCAGCCACCTGCTGCTAAAGTTGTTTGGTTTTTTCCTAGAAAATTTGATCTTCTGCAACATTAAAACAAACAAGTATGCAGTCAGCATGCTTGTGCATACTTGGGGCTAGATGTTTTGTGGATGTTTGAGAGTCATATTTTTTAATGAACGTTATAACTTTCTACAAACTTCCTTTTAGCAAGTATATATATGACAGGGATGGTGGGTGGAGAGATGGAACTGTGGGAATTTTTCTCTCGCCCTCACTCAACATTAGCTGGGTTTTGGAGATGAAGACAATCCTCCCTGTTATTGAGAAATGTCAGTTTGCTGCTTTGCCACAAACCTCTTCTTTGCTTTTCTAATACTAGTTTTCACGGCAAGATCCTGTTCTATTGCTATTCTTCTCTGGTACATGTGCTCTGGTACTTGGGTTGCTGCAGGGACCTTAAAGCATGTATTTTGCAGTACTTGTTCCCATTTTGCAAATACACTGAAGCACACTGTAATACCGGTTGATTTTTGCAGCTGGCATATGAATGTATTGTAGTCCCAACAGGAGAGTGATTGGAATGCAGACACTGAGAACAGCTGTTTACAGTGAAATCCCGTTTCCTGGTTGGTTTGCTCTGAGCACAGAGGAGTTCCCTAGAAAAACAGATAACCTCTGCTTTTACTTTTCTTTAGACTAGTCTTCTTCCTAGAGGTATAAACACTGGACTAAGGTTCCACATTTGTTGTTTCCAGAACATTCCTCCAGCAAAGCTAACTACAATGAAAATTTCCTCTGTTAGGAGCTTTTCTCTTATCTGCTATTTCTTTCATCCTCTCCATGCCACCAACTAGTATGCTACTTCATGCCTTCCCCTTGGTGCCCTACATCAGCAAAATTGTTAGATACCAACAGTGAGAAGTTATAACCTCCACTATTAGAGATCATTAGAATTTTGTGGGATTTACTTTCTGTTCCAATACTGCCATATATTACAGATCACTACCACTTTTCATTCTATTTCTCTGCACACTTAATCAATACTTAAGTAACTAGCAAGTAAATGAGGGAGGAGCAGAATTTTGTATCCTTTAATTTGAAATGCTCTTTCTGAGTCTAGCATGCAGGATGAGGAAGAGAAAATTCATATGAAACGGCATACTCTTTGGGTGTTAATTTGCAGCAGATTAGGATCTTGGGTGCTATACAGTTTCTGATTTTTAAGTTTGTGTCTTAGAGAACCTCTGCAGCTACGCATTAAAGCTGTTGTATGGACAGCAGGCAAACTGCCTATATTAACATGTTGTTGTTGTTAAATCTAAACCATTTTTTTTCTGTAGAAGCACTTAAGGGGAAAGAAAACATCCAAAACCTAGTCCAAATTGACTCTTTATGACACAACAAAAATAAAAAAGTAAAATCCAGACAAACTGAACATGTTTTTTATTGTTATTAAAAAGAATATGGATCTGGACTGACAGCTTGTAAACCAAGATGCAAACTGATCTCATTTCAAATGGCCAAAATGTTGTACTATCCTCAAAACAACCCATGGAAATCACAAAGTTTTGTTAAATGATTCAATACTCAGGGGTTTGGTTTGTCTTCTTAGTAAAAGGAGATTATGCCTCAGAAGAAAATTTTGTGTTTTCATGTGGTTACCCTTTGAGTTAACTATTAAAAGCAAAAGAAAACAAGCTGTGTCTCAGCAGCCATGCAGAGACACACGCTCAGGTGATCTAACCATATTTTGCCCCTCATCCTCACCACTGTTTGCTCTTTTTTAACCTGATAGCCCAGTCACCCCTACCTTCCCCTAATTTGCTCTTCTACCCTATTTGCTCTTCTATCTCCATCTTTCTCTACAACCTTTGGTGCGGTTAACTGAAGACTTACTTGGGTATTTTGGAGCACGTGCGGTTTATCAGAGACGCAACAGTTTTCTTTTTAAACAACAGCCTTTTCACAAACATCCCTTCCACCCTAACTACTAGTGGTTTAATCAACGATAATAGCAATAAAACTCCTCTTTATTTACACTGGACTGACGCTTTCTTGAGTATAATGAGACAGACTTTGGCAGGTGCAACTTTACAGATAATTTGTAAAGCCACAATGAACATTTATTACTCCCCTACCATTAATTATATGTGTTTATAAAATATGTGTTAATAGAGGTGGATACATGTACACACGGTAAAACTAAATGAACAAGACATAAAACAAATCTGACAGAATGATTCAATAGAGAAAGAATTACCAAAGAAAAGAGGTCTGATTATTTAGACATTAAAAAATACATCAATGTGATATTTCGGTTGCCCAGGTAGTGGAGTGAGCCATGAGCTGCTGTTACTTCTCAGCAAATGATACCAGGCATCTCTGCTGGTTCCCAAGCCTTCAACTCTGTATACAGAGATTAGACAGGAGGTACTTAAGTAACAACTACCACCAAGTGAGTGAATAACTGTAGAGTATAACCAAGTGCTTGATTTTTGACAGAAAAGTAACATTTCCTTAAATAGCATGTCTGTCATTCTACATATAGAAACACTATAAATACTATACTTTGCATAAATACTATACTTTAGCTCCCTAAATGATGTTTTGCAAGTCTTCTTTAGCAGACCCTAAACCAAATTGTTTATAAATGTGGCAGTGGAAAAGCTGCATCCATTAACTTTATCTGAAAAATAAAAAGAACCCTGTTGTTAGTTATGGAAGTAAAAAAATAGCTGACAGTCATTTCTTGGCTGTTGGTGGTTTTAGTGAGCTATTTTCTATGATAGAGGGAACTATGCAACCACAAAACTGCTGGAAATTACAAATAACTCCATAAATGGGTAAAATAAAATTCTCAATGTTCAACCCAATGAACATGGATGCATTTAGCTACAGCTAACATGTAACATTGATTCACTGAGAGAACACCTGGGGGCAAAATTCAGAGTCCTGCTTGCAAAATGTAGATGGTCACTCAACAGCTACCCAGTTCATTACCTTGGCGCTTTTTCACTCAAAAAATGTCAATGTCTTTTAGCTAGGTCCAGGTGTAATAGATGTCAAAAACTTAAATGTAAAGCTGTTGGGTGAAAGTTACAATTTTCAATGTGATGCTGGTCCAATCTTAAGGCACATATGTGAATGAACTCATAGAAACTACAGTATTTTAATTTGTGATTTGTTTGTAGTGGACCCTTTTCTTCTCTTTGTCCTCTTCCTCCTTTAAGAATTTTTTTTTGGTTTCAACAGAAGCAGTCTTAAGCCCAGGTTTACTGCATTTCTAACTGCATTACTTGGGGAATTTGCAATACTATTTCAACACAATTCTTAGGTCTCACACCAAGGCTTCAGCTGACATTCTTCCCATGCAGACAAACGTACCACTCTCAGGTGGGGATAGGAAGGAGTGCAAAGACAGAAGGACTGTAAAGTTGAACTGGTAAGAGAGGGCAAACTGTAGATACTGCTGTAGAAAGTAAGGACAGGGTCAAAACTGATACCTAACATAGGAACACCCAGAACTAAAATTCAAGAGGGAGAGAAGGGGAAGGAAGTACTATGCTCTGAATCACATATTATATGTTTTTATATTTATAAATATCAAAGATATAAAATACTGATGTATTGGGTTTGCGTGGCAAGGTTTTGGTAACGGGGGGAGCCTACAGGGGCGGCTTCTGTCAGAAGCTGCTAGAAGCTTCACCTATGTCCAACAGAGTCAATGCCAGCCAGCTCCAAGGCAGACTCACCACTGGCCAAGGCTGAGCCTGTCAGTGATGGTGGTAGTGCCTCTGTGATAACGTATTTAAGAAGGGGAAAAAGTTGCTGCACAATGGCAATTGCAGCAAGGAGTGTGAATACGTGAGAGAAACAACTCTACAGACACCGACGTCGGTGAAGAAGGAGAGGGAGGAGGTGCTTCAGGCACTAGAGCAGAGTTTCCCCTGCAGCCTGTGGTGAAGACCATGGTGAGGCAGGCTGTCCCCCTGCAGCCCATGGAGGTTAACAGTGGAGCAGATATCCACCTGCAGCCCATGGAGGGCCTCACAACAGAGTAGGTGGATGTGCCAGAAGGAGGCAGTGACCCCATGGGAAGCCCACGCTGGCGCAGGCTCCTGGCAGGACCTGTGGCCCTGGGGAGAGAGGAGCCCATGCTGGAGCAGGTTTGCTGGCAGGGTTTGTGACCCCATGGGGGACCCACACTGGAGCAGTTAATGAAGACCTGTAGCCCATGGGAAGGAGTCACACTGGAGAAGTTCATGGAGGACTGTCTCCCATGGGAGGGACCTCACGCTGGAGCAGGGGAAGAGCGTGAGGAGTCCCAGCGTGAGGTGTCCTCCCCTTGAGGAGGAAGGAGTGGCAGAGACAACATGTGATGAACTGACTGCAACCCCCATTCCCCATCCCCCCTGCACTGCTGGGGAGGAGGAGGTAAAGAATTCAGGAGTAAAGCTAAGCCCAGAGAAGAAGAGGGGAGAAGGTGTTTTAAGATTTAGTTTTTATTTTCTCATTATCTGGCTCTGATTTGATTGGTAATAATTTAAATTAATTTTCCCCAAGTCGAGTGTGTTTTGCCCATGATGGTAATTAGTGAGTGATCTCAACCCACGAGACTTTCGTTATATTTTCTCTCCCCTGTCCAGTTCAGGAGGGGAGTGATAGAGCAGCTTTGGTGGGCACCTGGCATCCAGCCAAGGTCAGCCCACCACAGTCTTTTTTGCCCAAAGAGAGACCTGAGAAATTCGAGGTAAGGATAGTAATTGGGAGAGATTATGGGCAAAACATGGACTGAACAATGTTAGAGAGGGGAATGATCATGGGGAATTTCGGTTGGTTTAATTGTGGAGAAAGGACGAGGGGTAGATTGTGTGTACATTGTCCACTTTCGGTGTTTTAATAATGTTATTTTGATTTTGGTGTGGGGGATTCTTTTCATTGATGTAAGTGATGTTTGTGAAGATTGTGTGATGAATGTGGATTTTAATGATAATTCTTAAAAAAAGTGATTCACAGAGGTCAGGGGTAAGAAATTCTTATCCTTTAAGGAAGTTTGAAGGTGAACTTGAACATAACTTCTGGTAGATAATAATAATCTTCCTTAGAGCATAGGTCATGTTAAACAAAAGTTAATTCTTCTCTGACTTTTAATATTTTACTGGCTTTGAAGCTATGAAGGATGGGCAGTAGAGAAAAGAGAGATTAAAATCTCTTACTTTTCTGTCTCATTTACAGTTAGAATTGTTTGGGGTTTTTTTGTGTGAAACTTTACTTCATTATTGCTTCAAAAGTTCCATGGATACCAAAGCAATCCTCCTAAAATAGAGTACACATCCCAAAGTGACACACGTTTGGGTCTGATTTTAGAATTGGTTCTGCTTTGCAATCCCAAGTCACACTTTAAACAAAGGAAATTATGAGTGTCTGGAGCTACTTTGTGCTGGAGATAGCAGTACAGATTTACCTTGCCTCATGGAGGAGAGAAGAGTGTGTGTGTGTAAGACAGTTCCTTTTTGAGGTTCTGGTGACAAATGCCCAAGATAATGGGCTGCCTGATTAACACTGACAGATAACCTGCTTTCATGTTGTGCAACAGCGTGAATTCAGTGAGATGAGCATCCAGTGTTTGTGCTCAAAAATGTGTTCAGAGCTTGTTGTTCAAAGGAAGAGTTAAGACAAAACTAGGACGAAATGGGCAGCTATTCACTGGAACATCTGTGGGCTACATAACCAAAGGACACTTTCTGGGAGATACAAGACAGAAAACCAGATCTTCAGCATGAATGAGAGATTTTATTTTTCAACTCTTGCATGATGAAGGATTTCTGATATAAAAGTTCAGATAAATCAGAAGACTGCTGCAAAGACTGTTGCATTCCCAACCCCTTCCATCACCAAGACCATGAGCAGAAGGAGAAAAGGATATAATGCAGAATGACCCTAACTGTGAACTGATCTTGTCTGGAAAATGTAAAGGACTCATCAGAAGTCCTCCCTTTGTCCTTTTTTTTTGTTTTTGAATGTTGTTTCAGGCTGTTTCAGGCACAAGAGTGACTGACTGGTTTTGCACAAATTAGAGACTTGAACTGTTTCCTTCATGCCATCCATCAGGATACATCTCTGTGGTTCACTGCAGGCAGTTGTTAGTTTTGTCCACTCTGACCTTAAGTTGAATAGCGTCTGGACCCATGCTGGCTTGTACTCTGCGGGTTTGGAGCACAGACGGCACTTGTGTGTGACTCCCTGTGCTGCTCTCAGTGGACATACCCTCCAATCTGAACGATACTTCAGATGTCAAAAACATGAAACAAATTACTACTCATCAGAGCATGTGGGCATAGTGAGTAGCGACCATCCCAAAAGCATGTAAATCATGGAGAGACACTTAATGCCATATAGCAGAACTCCAGTTGGGTGGGATCGTCTTACATAAGGGAGCAAGACAAGATTTCAAACAACTTGTGCCTGGCCTTTGGTTTTCCTTGCTTTTCTGACTTGTGTGCTTTTTGGTCTTCTCAGCCCCCTCCTTCTGAAGAGAACAAAAGCCCCAATGCAGTTTCATTGTTTTCTGTTGGCTTTCCAGGAGCCCTTCTTGTCTCAGTTGTGTAGAGGATCCACCCAAAGACCAAAAATGTCACCACATGGGTTTAATGACTGACAGAGGCACTTCAGTCAGTAATGAACCCCAAGTGCTCAGGTACATTAGCTGATAAAAAGCTGCCTGGCTGAAATGTGTTCTCACCAAGCATCTGTAGGGTAATATTTGAATGACAGATCAGTTCATACATATCACATCATCTTCCTGGGGGCTATCTGCAGTCAGGAGAAGGGGCTAAATTCAAGGAACAGTCTGCAGTAAATAATTTGTTCTTCTGTAGAAGCATTTCTTCTTTTTTTCTTCTTTTCTTCTTTTTTTTTCTTTTCTCTTGGTTTCCACTCAACACTTCTGGGCAGGCTGTTTACCCAGAGGACTTTCTCAGTTGCCATAGGCTGCTGTTGAGGAATAAAGTTCAGTCAGAGTCTTCAGTGTAACATAGAAAGGGAAAGCATTAATTAAAAAAAGAGGCAACCTAATACTTACAGCCATGTGAACAGGCTCCAGGCAGTGCAAAGTTCTTCTAGTTCATTTCTCCTTCATACTTGAGCATTTATGCTGAGTCAGATAGATGAAACTATGCCTAGAGCCACACACTTTAACTGCTTTTTTTCCTCTGATGTGCTGAACACCTGTACCCTATCTCTCCCATTGCATTTAAAACAGTACAAGTCTCATAACAGCATTTCTGTCTCTTTTTCTGAAGAAATGGATTTAAATCTATTGATATTTAACAACAGCTCTTTAGTGGGAGATGATAATTGGCTAAATAGAAGCAACTTTAGGGTATTTAGTGGCTTTAGAGTAGTACATTTCAATCTGGTTCTGCTTGCTTTTTTAATAACAGCTTTCAGGTTTAAACCAGCAGGACATGCTCTGACCCAGTATAGCACTCCCCATCATCCATACAACAAGAACGTGGCCAACAGTTTGTATTCAAAAGGGAAATGTAAGAAAGAGTTAGGGACAACTTAGGAACAACTTGTTCATCGGGAAATTCTCTCCTAACACTTGACATTTTAGTGGTTAGGTTATGCCCTGTGATATACATGCTTGTATCTCCTTATTAGAGATGCTAGTACAATTGCAAAAGGATCTCATTATCCATAGAATCATGTACAGCTTAAAAAAATTCCCAACCAGTTCTTTGCCTCAATAGTTTTATTTCAACAATGAGTTTTCTACTTGAGAGAACAAATTGGTGCATCGTTTTCAGTTTCACTATCAGGTTCTTTTGTCTAAGAAAAGAAGGTTTACCTGATTTAATTTTTGTAAGCCATTAGCCACCACATATTACTTTGTTACATTTTTCTTTTTAAATATACCATCTTTGTTCTTCTCCTACAAATTTTTTTTCAAGCCTTTGGTACCCATGTCCCCACTTCCGAAGTACTATTTCTCAATAATTTTCTTGACATAGCGGTCACCACAGTGCACAGAACAGTGGGGTTTCTGTTTATCATTCATTTTTTGTGATGTCTGGATCATCTTTCAGAATCACCACCATTCATTTAGAAGTCAACAATATACACAAGTAGGTCAAATGCTTTGTTACAATTTGTGTTACCTTGTATTTTATGTGCTGGTGTGCTCTCGGTTCACCCAGCTTTATTGCATCCTGCTGGAGTGCCATACAGTCTCTCTAGTCTTAATTATCCTGTATAACTCTGTGGCATCTGAAGTGTTTTGCCACTTTGCAACTCATTTCTGGATCTCGCGGATAATGTGAACAAACCCACCTCACTGTGGGGTGTTGGGGCAGCCACTGACAACTTTTGACACATTTTTTGAGGAGGAACAAGTTAGAGATCATTTAGACAAACTGGACACCCACAAATCTATGGGCCCCGACGGGATGCACTCACGAGTGTTGAGGGAACTGGCAGATGTTATTGCCCAGCCACTCTCTATCATCTTTGAAAGGTCATGGAGAACAGGAGAGGTTCCTGAGGACTGGAGGAAGGCCAATGTCACTCCAGTCTTTAAAAAGGGTAAGAAGGAGGACCCAGGCAACTACAGGTCTGTCAGCCTCACCTCCATCCCTGGAAAGGTGATGGAGCAGTTCTTTCTGGATGCCATCTCTAAGCATGTGGAGAAGGTCATCAGAAGCAGTCAACATAGATTCACCAAGGGGAAATCATGCTTGACCAGTCTGATAGCCTTCTATGACGACATGACTGGCTGGGTTGATGAGGGGAGAGCAGTGGATGTTATCTACCTTGACTTTAGCAAGGCTTTTGACACTGTCTCCCATAACATCCTCATAGGAACGCTCAGGCTTAGATGAGTGCACAGTGAGGTGGATCGAGAACTGGCTGAACGACAGAGCCCAGAGGGTTGTGATCAGTGGTGCTGAGTCTAGTTGGAGGCCTGTGGCTAGTGGTGTTCCCCAGGGATCAGTACTGGGCCCGGTTCTGTTTAACTTATTCATCAATGACCTGGATGAAGGAACAGAGTGTACACTCAGCAAATTTGCTGATGACACAAAACTGGGAGGGGTGGCCGATACACCAGAAGGCTGTGCTGCCATTCAGCGAGACCTGGACAGGCTGAAGAGCTGAGCGGAGAGGAACTTCATGAAGTTCAACAAAGGCTAGTGTAGAGTCCTGCACCTTGGGAGGAATAACCCCATGCACCAGTACAGGTTGGGGGCTGATCTACTGGAGAGCAGCTCTGCAGAGAAGGACATGGGTGTTCTGGTGGACAAGAAGTTCACCATGAGCCAGCAATATGCCCTTGTGATCAAGAAGGCAAATGGTATCCTGGGGTGCATTAGGAAGAGTGTGGCCAGCAGGTTGAGGGAGGTTATCCTCCCCCTATACACGGCCCTGGTGAGGCCACATCTGGAGTACTGTGTGCAGTTCTGGGTCCCCCAGTTCAAGAAAGATAAGGAATTACTGGAGAGAGTACAGAGAAGGGCTACAAAGATGATCAAAGGACTGGAGCAACTCTCTTATGAGGAGAGGCTGAAAGAGCTGGGTCTGTTCAGCTTGTAGAAGAGAAGAGAAGACTGAGAGTGGATCTTATCAACACTTACAAATACCTTAGGGGTGGATGTCAAGAGGAGGGGACCAGACTCTTCTCGGTGGTGCCTAGTGAGAGGACAAGGGGCAATGGGCACAAGCTGAAACATGGGAAATTCCATCTGAATATGAGGAAAAACTTCTTTACTTTGAGGGTGACAGAGCACTGGAACAGGTTGCCCAGGGAGGTTGTGGAGTCTCCTTCTCTGGAGATATTAAAAACCCACCTGGATGCAACCCTGTGCAACATGCTCTAGGTGAACCTGCTTTGGTAGGGGGTTGGACTAGATGATCTCCAGAGGTCCCTTCCAACCCTTAACCATTCTGTGATTCTGTGATTCTATAATTTGACCATGGTTCCTTCTCTTTAATTTCTGTCTCACAGCCAGTTTCCATCCAATGATGGGACTTTGGCTCTGGTTTTGTGTTTCCCACTGTACCTGTAAGCCATAGAGAAGTATTAATTCCTTTAATGTCTCCTTGCCTGGCAGCTAATTTTGTCTTGTCGTATTAGCTATAGATACCAGGCCACTCGCAGCTGTTCCTGACTCCTGCAAGGCAGTAGGCTTGGCCTCTTTCCCAAGGCAAATCCTTCCCCCAGATTCTCAGGTCCCTCTAGAAAGATCATGAGCTATACAGAGTCATATAAAACAGTAACAAGAAGCTGCCCTTCCTGGTAAGGGAGGAAGGCTTCCCTCCAGAGCATCCCATAACCCACAGAACAACGTGGTGTTATCTGAGGCAGTCTCATCACGTAAGGGAGTGCAGTAACATTGCAGTAATACCACCACACAGACAGAGATGTCTCACAGATCCAAACTCTCTCTAAATAAGGGCGATTCATAATTCATTGCTGGCTGGTCTAACAGTAGTGGTCATTATGATGAAGCAGTTTGTGGAAAACTGGAATCATAGGAAGCTGTAGCGACTTGATAAATATTAACAAGTTAGTATGACACAGGGCATAAATCATCTTACACACTTCTATCAGCTCTAAAACACTGCCTGTGCCTGCTCTTGGATTTAGCGGCACAGGTAGCTGTGTGGGTCTTAAAGTTTACTTCTAATTCAAGCTGGCATGGGTGATGGAAAGCACTCACCAGAGGGCAGAGTCTGGTTCTTGAACTGTAGTTATTACTTAGCATACACTTAATTAATACTTAGTGTTCCTTGAATGATAATGAGGTTTTAACACTGACATGCACCCACTGCTCAGGAGCTCTCTGGATTAAGGTTGTGCTGTCTTAGAGCCAGAGGATGATTCTTCTTTGTAGAAGTAATTTTTGACCAGTTTTGCTTTCACGCACTGTCTCTAGCAGAGCACTGAGGCTGCAAAAAGTGCAGAAAACAAGATCTCCAAGACTTCTAAGTGGAAACACTGCTTCGCTTCCTTCACCCTTTCCCATTGAAATTAAAAATTTTTAAAAAAAAAGAGGTGACATTCACTTCTACTGATGTAAGTATTTGCAAATCCGTATATTTGTGAAACTTTAATTTCAGGCCTAAGTTGACCTGACATGTCTTTTTAAGGATCTTGCCCAAGGCCACGCGGTGGCTCTATGTCAGCCAGGATTAGACCTCAGGAATTGTTGCCTTTCGGTCCACTAGACCAAGCTGCCTCTCATGCTGCCATCAGAGCTCTCCAGGCCAGATCAGTCTGATCGGTTTCTACATGGAGTTGATCTTTAAAAACATGCATACCCTAACTGCCTAAGAAACCAAAACAATACAGGGCATTTCCTTTTATTTTTTTTTTATGTGATGGAATTAAATCACACCTGTGCCATACACTTTACAAATAAAACCCTTGAGGCACTTAAAGCTCCAGGGCTGCTGGTCCACCGTGTGCACCCATCACTTCATTTTTACACTTGGACAGGATTGCCTTTTGCCATGTGGCCAACTCCAGAAGTCACAGAATCACAGAATCACAGAATCAACCAGGTTGGAAGAGACCTCGGGGATCATAGAGTCCAACCGTTGCCCTGACACACCCTGTCAACTAGACCATGGCACTAAGTGCCATGTCCAGTCTTTTCTTAAACACATCCAGAGATGGTGACTCCACCACCTCCCTGGGCAGCCCATTCCAATGTCTAATAACCCTTTCTGAAAAGCAATTCTTCCTAATGTCCAACCTGAACCTCCCCTGGCGAAGCTTGAGGCTGTGCCCTCTAGTCCTATCGCTAGTTGCCCGGGAGAAGAGGCCGACTCCCACTTCACTACAACCTCCCTTCAGGTAGTTGTAGACTGCAATAAGGTCACCCCTGAGCCTCCTCTTCTCCAGGCTAAACAACCCCAGCTCCCTCAGTCGTTCCTCGTATGTCAGACCCTCCAGACCCTCCACCCCAGTCATGTGGGTGGCATTCACAGTAGCAAGAAATATGCACAAACTTAGAATAAAAGATTGAGAACTCAATTAAAGATTTAATATCTTTCCTTCATTATCATTTCAGGTGTCCCTGGACCACAAAACTTATTATCCAGAGATGTTATTCTGTCTTTTCTCCTCGTCTCAAGGGCTGTGCAAACCAGATGGTGCCTGTGTTCCTGGCTATATCATGCTCCTTAAGGAGCAGTGGAAATCTCTTTCCAGCCAGGGTCCAACTCCAGAATTTGGCTACTTCCTCTTCCTTCTCCACTTAGTCTGGCTTCTCCTATGCTCCAGGACAGGACACATTACATTTAGCTTGTCAGCCTGCTCCAGGAGTTGTTGACTGACTGCCTGGTGTGTGAGGTGCAGGCTGCAAAAGAGAGGTTTCACAGCTGTGCTGCAGCTGGCAGCACACCGAAGCCCTATGCTGACAGGAATACCGATGCCACGCTGCCTTGCGCCATGCTGGGGCTGTGCATCCATCCCATTCCAAGCACCAGCTTCCCTTGCTCTGACATCCAAGGGATGAGTTTTGGGGGTCATCCCACACAGAGAGATTTGGGATGGTGATGGCATGGCAAACAGAAAGATCAGAGTTTTTTCACAGTAGTTGTGGAAAAAAAAGGAGTATTTGGAGCATGAGAAGAGCAGACTTAGCGTAACAGAGGTTTTGAAACCACTAGCTGATGGTCTGACACTAACACAATTAAGAAAGCAAGATAGATTATGTAGATGTCTCTAGATCTGATGGGAAACTGCTGCTTATTGCAGTTTTTCAAGGCCCTTTAAAACCCTCACTGTACAGAGCTGCACTCAGTAGAAGACCATTGCAGCTCCTTTTGTGATGTTACAGGAACTTTGCCAGCCTTCAGATTTTGATGATATACACACAGTAGCTGTGGGAGAACTTCTTACCATCTGTAGGTAATAACAGTAATGTCTTGCACTGTTACAGTGCCTTTCATCTGTGGATATCAAAAGGCTTTCTAAACGTTAACGAGTTAAGTGACACCACTCCAGTGAGATATGTGCCTCTAACTTGGGTGGTTTGGGTGGCTTTTATTAATCTAAGAGCTCTGAGAAGGCTGTCAGCTTCCTTGTGCTTACAAGGCAAAGATAAAGATAGACAAGAAGATGTGGTGGTTTTGGAGCCTTTGGACTAGGACAGTTTAGGTAGGAAGGAATACTTTAACTAGTGCCATTTTTATACATTTTGACTGTGCTCTTAAAAATCCTTTATTGGCCTAAAATCTGAGTAGCCGTATAAAAGGAGATAAATGTGCATCTAGAAATAGCTGAAAGCAATGCTTTTTGTAGGGGAAAGAGTATAAAAAGTCTTGATGTTGACTCAAAGTAAAACAAAAACTAACCAAACTACTCTCACAGCAAACAAGAAACCTTGTGGTTCTTGGTGGTGTTCCAGCCAGCCCCTGAAAGTTGAGATTACTTTTGGAGATTTTATCATCTTACTAACGGATTTACATTTTCCTGAAGGAGGAGAAAAAATAATTTCTAGCAAAAATCGCCTGTTGTTTGGTGGGTTGATTATTTATACTTCTATCTGAGAATCTTGATGAAATCCCTTTGGCCACTTTAAAGGGAATTACCATTTTCCCACTGAGGGTATGAGTTTGGGTGCTGCTTGTACTCAGGCAGCTGAGTTGTATCCATTCTCTCTCAGGGTCAAGGTGATGAACCCTCTCTCATCACAATTCAGCCTTTGCTGAAGCCAGCCTTTCCAGGAGAAGGAAGGAAAGCCATCACCTCCCAAGAAAGACTGGGCATCTGGCAGAGCGCAGCCCAAGTAACTCTGAAGCGTCCAATCTGTACAACCAGGAATGCAACCAGGACTTACACACCTGTGGCATAGCCTTTTCCTTTCCTGTGATCTGATGAATTCTTGAGGCAAAGCCCACGAGGCTCCATTGTCTGTACTGTGGTACTAACTTGCTAAGATGGATATTTTAAGTTCTTTGATGCCCTTGTTTTGCAATGAGCCCTATGCAGGCAAGAGCTCTTTTACCTAAATAGAAAATATACCCGGCTCTAAGGCCAAGTGAGATGAAGTGGGATTGCAGCCCTGCTTTGTCTCCTTTATACAGTTGCCAACCACACTGCAATGGAGGTACTGTCCGATTCTGTGCTGAACTTTGTAAAGGCCAGAACTTTTAATTTACACCCAAGTGTAAAGGTCTGTCAAACTCCTTTGCAATCTTTGGTCAGAGTTTTGGGTTTTTTTTTTAAGAAAGCACAAGGCCAATAGTGGACATGGTTTAGGATGCTCTCATTATCATGTTTAGGAGGCAGTGCAAGATCTAGAAGCGAAGAGCTGTGAATATGCATAGAGAGCAGTGTTAGAATTCAGTCACATTTAACAGTGAAATATCCTGATATAAAACCAGGTCGCCTTAATTTGAATCATTAGACTTCCTATACTTTTAAGCATGCAAAGAATAGCATTGACTTCAGTGGGATAGTTTGAATCCTTAATGTTAGGTATGTGTTAGAATCCATGGGAGGAGGGAGACTAAGTATGTATGTGATCACTCACTTTCCCCATACCAACACTGCTTTAATGTTGAAAGAAAACAGTGGATGCTACCTAGCTGCTGTGTGTACCTAAGAGAGAAGGAATTACAAGTCCTATCTTAAAAAAGTAAAAAAAAAAAAATCCATTATACACATAGTGTGTGAAGCAGTCACAAGAACATCTTTAACACTATAATAAACACCCAGCACCGCAGCTGAAGTGAACATACATCTTAGCAGAAGTGAGTATATAATTATCAGGTAATTGTTTAATTCTTATCATGCTAAGGACTCATACCATTTCAAAGAAGACACAAAAGGCAATCAATGTAAATGCAGGATAAAATGCTTGGGTGTTGTGATTTTCTCGCATAAACTGTAAAAACAGTGTTAAATGTGTGTTCAGTGAGTAATGCATGGATCTTCCTTTAAAATACTCTTCACAGAATTGGTAGGTGTTTCTGATTGATCCTGCTGGGGCTGGAAACTCTCTTGTGCTCTCTGACAGTTGTTCATCTCACAATTGCAGGTTTTAGCATTGATCCACAGACCCTGCTTGAGCTCCCATAATAAGTGGGGACTTTCTAGCAAGAGAGGGCTTATGCGGAGTCCTAGTGCTGTTTCTCAGGAGCAAAGAAAAGGCTTTAAGGAGCGGTCTTACCCTCTTGCTGCACTCAGCTGGAGTTGTGCCGAGCTGCTCACCATTACTATGAAAAGCAGAGAGCAGAGGGTGGCCATCAATCTCAGAAGAGCAGAGCCAGGCAGCCACCCTCAGCAGCTGGTGCCAGCTTCAGAAGAATTCTGGCTAAACTTCTCTTGAACTCTTCCTTTTGCCTCCTTTCCCCCTCATTTTTTTTCATTAATTGCAGTCCTCAATATCCTACTGATGACAACAAGATGGGGGTAAGGGGAAGAGATGTATAGAGAGTTTTATAGAGAGAGTTTGTTTTGTATTTATTGTTTGTGCACCCAGATACCTTTAACACACATACAGTGCACGTACAGTTCTTGCTCTAACTGCAACATAGCTCACTTCTCATGAAAATTTATAGACTCTTTCAATCTTTAAAGGCAATTCCAGCAACTTTAAATATGCCAGAAACATCACACTCTTTAAGGAGAGAGAGTTACAACAAATTTCTTTAGTGATACATTGTACTTCATCCCAAGTGTTGGCTGGCTTTTATTTTTGAATTTAGAAATGAAAGGAAATGTTTATCATTTGAGTATCACCTGATAAACTAGTGTACTACAGGGCAAGCCAGTCCTATTTCAATGCTGTAAACAGGCATTGATGCTCTTGAAGAATTACAGAACCTGGTGGTTAATGAATATTTGGTTTACCCATTTTCTTCTCTGCAAATTTATTTTGGAAAAAAAAAGGAGGCCATAATGAGAATAAATCAAGTGTTTCTCTACTCAAAGTCTTTCTGCAGCTCTCTTACCCCACTCTGGATACCATAATGAGAATAAAGCAAATATTTCTCTGCTCAAAATCTTTCTGCAGCTGTCTTATCCCACTCTGGATGCATGAAGAAGTTGGGAAAGGATTCTGATTTTTACTTTTGTCCAAGAACAAGCCTCAGGTGTTGTAAGGCTCCTCAGCATCACCTGTCACTCAGCTTCTGTGAAGTGCTGAGACCATTGCTCAGGCAAGCACTTGCAGGCAGGCAGTGCATGCCCTGTGCAGGGTGCTGCTGCAACAGGATCCGGGCAGCTGAGCACTGGCCCAGGTAGGAAGATCCTCATAGCTGTAGGGGGATAAGGGTAAATGCTGAAGAGGCTAGGAGGATGGGGAACACAGGTGGATTGCTTTCTCTGCATGAGTGCGGAGGCTGGGAAACTGGTAGGGGTGGGAGGATATGGGCAAAGCAGTGGAGTCCTAAGACACGTATATGAGATATTCAGGCATGTGTGCAGTGGGTCCCAGAGCTGCACTAGTTGTTAGAGGTGGTTTGCAGGCCGTGTGGGTGTCTGTCAAGTAATTCATTGCTGTTATCTGGGGATGGGAGGTTTAAAAACGTACTTTCAGAGACAGTAGATTTGAGGTCAAATAATGATGTGCCAGCAACCTTCTAGGGGAACTGCAAGCTTTTTACAGTGGTATCTATGCCAAACTATTCTCCCTCTAGATATTAAAAAAGGGAAAAGAAAATAAAAGAAAACTTGCCACATACATATCCACAAGCCATGATTTTGCTTAATGAGAGCACTATTTGCAGTAGAAACTCACTCTCAGCCATCCTTCTAAGTGCTGCCATCATTTAGTGTAAATGGTTTCATAACAGCTTGGAACAAAAATTATTTCAAGTCAGAGATGTGTCATTAAGAGCAAATCCAGAGAAAAGTCAAGTGACTATCATATGTGAATCTCTCTGAATTTAGCTGACTACAGGATGTAATTACCTCCATTTATTGTGTTTATGAACAGTTCTTTGTGTGAAAAGGTGTTTTTTTAAGTTTTTAAAATACTTTTGGTGGACACAGATTGAGATAAATTTGAACAGAGCAGAAGAAATATATCCTTGCACCCATACCTCCACATCTAATGTCATGAATTGTATTAAGTAGCTCAGTACAATTATGCTTTGTATTCTTACAGCTTGTGTTTAAAGTAAATGCCAAAGACAAGATAAAGGGACATTATTAACACAGATAAATTACAGGGAACACCTTTCTCTGAGGAGTTTCAGCCATCACATTTTCAGCCTGTGTTATCTAATTGTTAAACAAGGAACAGAGTTTTAGATTAGCGACTGAACAGCCTTCTTTAACTAAGGTTTACCTTAGGAAAGAGAGGAAAAAGTAAGTCTCATCTTCTCACTGCCTCATTGGTTAGTAGTCCTTCCGCCTTCACATCCTTGATGCCTAATGGCTCTGTTTCCAGGTGAAGGAAAGATTTTTGTGTTCCTTGCTTCTCAGCAGTGATGTTATTTCAAAAGTTAGAGGAGGGAGAAGATTTGCATAAAAAAAACCTTTAAAGAAGTAATGTAAAAAAGTTACTCCCTTCCTCCAGATTCTCTCGCTATATTCAAATTTGAGAACTCACTACATGTTTTTTTGCCCATACAGCACAATATGTTCGAGGAAAACACTCAGTGTGTTGCAGACAAACATTAAGACAATAAAGCGTATGAGCATCTGGCTGTTTCACACAGTCGGTTTCAGGGAACTCTTTCTTTCATCAGCCCTAGGGTCTGCAGCTATACGACTCCGGGGTTTCCCATAGCACATTAGAAGTGGACAGTACTTGCACTTGGATACATGCTTGGTGTTTGAAAACTAGAAATGTTTCAATTTTTCAAAAGGCTGGTGTGCTGACTTGGTTTGGGACTGCTCCAGAGGCTCCACGTCTACAAGATGATCTTTTATTCCTGGGAATACAGAGATGAGCTGCCATGGGGTGTAGCAGTCAAAGGTTTTTGTTCTCCCGACAGGAGGACTCTCAGCGTAGGACACCATGCCAGATGCACCAGAGCTGTCTGTGATTGTCTACAGCTGCACTGTTCAGAAGATTTAAGTAAACCAACTCTTTCCAATGAACTTTGCTCTTGATCCAGGGTAGCAGTTGTTGGATTCCATGCTTATTTAATCACACAGACAGTCATTAACATTTTAAACATCTCTGTTAACCAGGAACAGCCAGGAAACCCTGATTTCCAGATTGCCTGTGGGTAACAGAGAAGCAAGCATATTGGTGATTGCCGTGTTTCTGGATACATTTCTCTCTCTTTCCATCAGAGGAAACATGACCAGAAATCTCTTCTGCCAAAATGCGTCCTTACACCTGCCTCTATCCAGAGTATGTCTCACTTCACACGCACAGATTACAAATGAACAAATGCTGTGAGGGCTGGTGTTTCAGTAAATGAGGGTGAGGAGAAGAGCTGTCATGCTCTGGCGTCCACAGGCTCTGGTTTCCCAGTTCCAGTTTCTATCAGCCAGCGTGAAGTATATCATCCAGCTCCTGGGGTCCTCATTAATGCCTTCTGCACTAGGCAGCAGGAGGCAGTGAGGAAGTTAAAGAGTAAATGCTGGCTTTTATGTTTTTGCTACAGAAGATGCAGTTTCTTAGACTGGCACCAGACACTCAGAGACAAACTCAGACCAGCACACAGATACAGCCAGACAATTTTTCTCTTTTTTTAAAAAGTACCATCCATCCCCCTTGAAAAGCCCTTCCTTAATGCACTGTGTCTACCTAGGTGTGTTCTTCAGACAGGCCAGCAGTTCTCTGTGAGAAAACAAAACAGCACCACGCTATAGCTGTCCTGAAGGTTCATGGCAGAGGAGGGTGTAGGGTTAAAGAGAAGGGAGAAGAGGGGATACAGAGGAAAACAACCTCTGCCCTACCTGCATGAAAAGATTTGGCTGGGGTGGCCTTGTGCTGGCTCCCAAAGGTTCAGCTGCCATACCACTTTTACCCATGCGAGCCCTCTCTCTGTTAATTGTGGTCAGGGACAAGGCTGCGCAGGCACCTGCTTCTTCCTGATGGTTTTCCGGATGCCCCATGCTGTGCCCAGATGTCTACTCCGCATGAGACAAGAAGCACAAGCATTTGGACTGAGTGCCTGGCTTCAAACCCATGTGGTCCACCCCATCTGAAGGATGCCCCTTCTCTAGTGGGGTCTGGTGCAGTACTCCTGCTCCTTCTGAGTTGTCTGCACTTCCTTGCCAAGCGGGGAAGAGTCTCTGGCAGTGCACACCAAACTTTTTCACACTGAACTGAGTTCATGTTGAGCTCATACTCAAGATTTCTACATTCAATTAGCTCTCAAGCAGTATGATTATGACTTGGGCCTTTTCTGATAAATTATGCTAATTAAATCATTTGCTTTTTTTCCTGTTGATGAAGAAAGGGGGCTGAGCCATAACTATCATAGCCCAGACAGACACGCCTCTCACATGTTGGTTTCATGAAATACCTCTCATGGGAGATGGAGGTGGGTCACACAGGGCTGCTGCAGAGGCAGGGGACTATCCTACTCATGAAAGTTTCTCCAAATTTCCATAAGAAAACATAAAGGTTAGCCCTTTTCTTCTCACTCACATCTCCTCTGCTATCCATTTTGTTAAGCTTTTGCATTTATGTTCCTAATTAAGTTAACAAGTGAATTGTGCCATTTAATTCAGCACATCATATCTCTCTGTGGTGCACATTCTTCAGTAATAAAGTGGCATTATATAATGATTCTGTTTTTCATGCTTTGAGTCTAGATCAAATAACATACAATATCTTTGAAGACATTTTTATTGCTGTTCTTAAAACATATGAATATGATAGTAGTTTTCTTCACACACTGGAAACCAATCCCACTTATTTGCTTTGCTTTGGTTTAATTTGATAGGAAGTATATGTGTAATTATCTCTCTCCCTTTTGTCTGTCATTTTTCCTGGAGCCCAAACGGAGCACGCTTCTACACAAGGCAGACAATGGAAAAAATGGCACCTCTTGAAAGACAGTTTGCCTGTTACTTAAAAGCAATGTCTGTTTCCAAACAGAAATATTTTAAGGGAGATGATTGACTGCTCTGAATAGGTTGGAAACAGGCTCTCATAACCTCAATTATAATGCCTTGATAACAACATTTGTGAGATTAGGAATTGAATTAGCTATGTTGAGATGTATTTGAAAATAAGCAGAAAACATACAATTCATTCTGGAAGTGTGAACTTTAAAGCCGTTCTGTTCATTAAAAACCTACTTGTTGCTGAATGATTTATTATATGTTGTGTAACTGAATCACATCGATATGAGAGGAGAGAGGGAGGGCCATGTGTAACACCTACAGCCAACTCAAAGCTCTTTCAAAGGAGTCTTTCGCAACTTCTGTTGCGTACAATGTAATATAATATGAAATATAGATGATTTGAAATCTCCTTGCTCAAGACACGGGAAGCCATATGGTTAGAAGAGTAAATAGGGAAGAATTAGAAGAGTAAAGAGAGAAGAGCAGTATACACAACTTTGGAAAGGATGGTGGCAGGGTCTTGCACAGACTATATGTGGAAGGTGTTGGTCAGGTTTTGTTAATATCTAGCCTGTATGATGGGATTAGGAGCGTTTCATTTCCATTATCCATGCTGTCCTTGGCACTTTACAAATGGAAGTTTGTTTCTACCACCAAAGGATTTACATCTAGGTCAAGACTTTACTAGCCATTAAGTGAGCATGTGTGAGTTAGTTAGAGCTGGAATTGCTGATGGTAGCTGCAGGTACAGCTAGGTTGTAATAAGGTTGCGCTTGGAAAATTGTAAAAGGAGCAGAATTACGAAGCAGCAGATGGGAACAGAATTTCTAGCACCAGCATTTGACATCAGTCTCTGGTCCAAACTGGGACTGGGTGGAAGAAAGCACAACTGCACTGATGTCAGTGGTTTTGACTATGTGCCCAGCTGCTTTGCTCTGTTGGAAAAGCCTACGGCAACTAATACAAACTTGAGAATCTGGCCCATTACTTTCAAGTGCTTTGCTTACTCTCACTTTGGGGTTTTGTTTGTTCTTTCTCCTTTTCTTTTTTCCTTCTTTTTTTATGGTGAATAAATCCCATCTGGCTTGTCAGTTTTCATAGTACGTTTCAGCTTTGTAGTATTTGGTGCAGACATGAGTGAGTGTGAACATTAAAGAGTTTATTTCTTGTCCAAACCTTTCTTTTCTTTTGGTTTCTAATGATAAATACTGCATGGCAGAGCTAGTAACTTTTTGTGGCTCCATTCTGATTAACAGAACAACTGAATTTCTGAATGGGCTCTCCTGCAATTTGAAACAGTGTTTTCTCATTGGCAATATTAGGAATTGACCTGAAATAAATGAAAAGTTACATTAGATTATTATTCTCATCAGACTTGCGTCTAGTGTCTAAGCATCGATTTTACTGCAAAGAGTAAACCTCAATGCCTTCAGCTGATTAATGTCCTGTTCCTAATTTGCATGCATGGATAGTAACTACCCAAAGGTCAGAACAGAGGAGTGAGGTGAGTTACGTTAGTACCTCTTCCTCAACCACGGGTCTGGCAGCAAAGAGAAAGAGACGGAGAAAGAAAGCATGTGACGATTCACACGCAGGGGAAGGGATCAAAAAGGTCATTTTCTGCTCCATGATGTGTGTTTCTTTTAATCAGTTATGATAACAATCAAACATACATAGCAGCAAAAATAAAGGCTTGTCTACTTCTGCTTATTCAACATTTACCAAATTTAGCTCATCTCAAAAAATTGGGTTTTAATTTGTGATAGGGCTTTCTGGTGCTGTTGTTTTCTGAGTCAGAGAAAGCATGTATACAGCAGGGGCAACCACAGGGAGTGACTGCCAGAAGGATGTAGTGGGATCAGCGGGAGTGAGAAAGGAAGATGGGCAATAAGTGTAAAAACTGAGGTAAATTGACCTTAAGAGTCTGATATTTCCAGCCACTAATTAGTGAAGGAGGTAATTGCATAGTTGAAACTTAATTTAGTATAATTACACAAGTCCATTTCTTGGAAATGATGGATGCAAAGAGGGCCACCAGTTTTTCAAATTAATTTAAAAGAATGAATCATGGAGCAATTTCTGCAGTAACTAGCTGCTCCTGGAAAAAAAAACAAAGGGAAAAAAATATTCATCAAGAAAATGTTCCATGGATGCTGCTTCTCCACTTTCAGTGTGGAGGACAGTCATTTCCACAGTGCAATAAGTCCCTCTTGCTCTGCAAGATTTCCCACACTGCCCATCAGCTCATTTCTCAGGGATGCTACAAAGCTGCTTGGACTCAGCAGAGCAACATGAAGGCACATCAACCAGGCATCCTCCCTCTGCACCAGTTTCTTCAGACCACCTGAGAATGAGGCACCATGTGCAAGCAGAAACCCACATCCTGGTGGAAGCTTATAGCTGAATGCAATCGCTGATTGCCTTGTATTACTTGATTTTAGGAAGTATTTTAGGCAATTTAAAACTTAGACCTAAGTCCTGCAAGCACTTGCATGTAGTGGGAATTATACCAATCAGATCATGGGGTCAAGTTCACTGTGATTTTTAAAATGGCTAAGCAGCGTGTTTCCTCTCAGAAGATTTGTACTTAAGAACTATGGAGAAAAGAGAGGCTTATGCAGTGTTTAAACTAATGGGAGGTCTATCTAAAGGCTGAGTATATTTCAGCTTGTGGGTAATAGGGTATTAAGACAGCTTGAGAGATCACTTACATGTGTCCTACAAAAGAAAACTGGAAAGAAGATTGTGAAACTGTAATTTGTTTGTCCTCAAATGCCACACAGGATTCTCCCATCTTTAAAAACACTAACCCAGTCTGTCTGTTGCTGGAAATGCTATGTATTTTGTCTGTGTTTCACACTGGAACCAGTCCAAGGCCCTGAGTTAGGTTGTGTTGCCCCTGCCCTGCCCTGCTGCCTCCTGGGCAGGCTGGACTCAAAGGCAGCTGGGGACTGCAGCACTGGGGTTCCGACCACAGCAAGGGGGCCATGGAGGGGCACATGCAGGTGTGGGAGGAGGGTGATCCTCCCAAAATGTCAGCTGCCATCTCCATACCACTCCTCAGGCAGTGGTGGCATGACAGATCCAGCTTTTCAGGTACCTTGACATCCCAGATGCAACCCTTTGTCCTCTTCTCTCCCTTCTGTTTTGCAGGTGAAGCCTGTTCTCAGTCTGGTCCTGTCTCCTCTTCATCCTTTTGGCATCAAAGCTGCATTTGCTTACATTTCTGAGGAGCTTTGAGCCAGCCCTGTCTGATATACCTGTGTTTTGCATATTTACAATATCCTGTTACATTCCTTATGAGTAGTGACATCCCCAGGTGTAATGTATCTAAGATCAATAAGTGCCATTAAAATGTTCATGCACCATGTAGCTAAGAGATTGGGAGCATTTGAATGTCTCAAGTTAAGTGAGCACATAAAGTTGACAAACATTCATTTTAAACTATGGTTGTGAAGGCCAGATCTCAAAGATGGTTTAGTTACTCATTCATTTGAAACACTCATACTTTTACTCTCAGACATATTTTGATTTATTAAAATAGAAAAGATAAATTTATTGAAAACATAAAGCATATTGAATTTTATTGCTTTAGGCTATTAAAAATTGACCCTTTTTATGTTTGCTTAAAAATCTTGAGGGTGTTTTGATCACTTTCAATTTTTTTTAATGAGGAAAATTCTTAAAATGATCCCTCTCTATTTGATTTTGTTTTCTATTTACCCTGAAACAAACTTCAGCTTTTGATAAATGGTGTTTCAATGCCCATTTAGATAGTGTGAAATTAAAAGCTAATATTAATGAAATTTTTAAAACGGATGACTGTGACAACTTTTTAATCTGAAATTTCATTTTGGAAAAAAAAAATGCTTCCAGAACATTTCAAAATTGTGTGGGAGGAAAATGTGAAAGAGAACCCCAAATAATCACTCGCTGCATGTCCATGAATGTAGCTCATATCCTTGATAACCAAACATAGTGGGGAGGTTTCTAGTTTACATTGGTCTGTTTTCCATTTACGTGCTTCAGACGTATTTTACCTCTCCCTTCAGCATGTGATATTGTTACTTTTCAGCCCAAACCCACTTTCATCTGCATTACTGATAGTCTTTCCACTGCAACAACTAGCCAAGTCATGTGCAGAAAAGGTCTCTACCACCATTGCTTCCAGACTTTGAAAATGTTGTATATTGTGTGACATTTTCCCTGCGCACCCCCATTGCTCTGCATCCACACAGTTGACAAGGAATAAAACAGGGGGGTTTTGCAGTGAGTACCACTCCTTTTTCCCCACAAGCAATCCTAGCATCAAAACTGGAACGTATTGGTGTTTGATCCCAACCCAGCTACATCTCAGAGGATGGGACACACTCTTGCTCTCCTCATAGATCTGCTCCTACTGTCTGTGGGCATCTAATGAAAGAAACTGGCAAGCTCTACCTTGTCCAGAGAGTCCCATATGGTGTTTCGCAAAAGTTAGCACCTGACCATTCCCAAGTGTGGGAATAGGGGAAACATAGTGAAAATATTTTGAGATGCAGAGTTTGGTAGAAATGCACATTAATAAAGTCTCGAAGGTATGCCTCTCTCTCAGCTTGATACATCTTCATCTCAACCCTCCTCTTCCAGTTTGACATCCATACCACTTGCATACAACCTCACATACCTCCAGTGCCTGTGATGAGAAAAGAAGCTATTCCACTTTGTTAAAGACACAGCCCACAGTGTGATTCATTAATTTATCATTGTAGCAAACACTTGAAGCCGCATCGGCTTTATGGCCACCATAAAGTGTACCACCCAACACAGAATGAGAGCACCTTGCAGTACCTACCTAATACTGAAGTGATAATTTCACAATTGCACTGTTTTATGAGTGTATTATCGCCAAGTAAAACAGCATGATGGTACTATTGCCACTTTTCTGTGCTTGGGGTAGGGATTTTTTGTTTCACAGTGTGGTTTGTAGTTTTTTTTGAGTCTTTGACTGTGCTTTTATCCAACTACCAAGACTAAGTTAAAACCTCTATGGATTTGGGTTTAATCTCATTGTGTGTTTAAAATAGATCTTAAGAAAAAAGATATATGTAGTCAATACAAGCAATGGAAATGTGTTTGAATGTTGTGTGTAGGCAGGAAACATTAAAGAATATGGACTGCAAAGCAATGCGCTGCTGGACTAAACTCCTTTTGCTTTGCTTTTGGTTTGCCTAATTGTGGGTTTATGTCATGTTCTGATTTTAATATTAAAAAGTGAAACAGTACCAGCTAAGGCTTAGCATGGGATCAGCCAGTGCAGACATGCACACTGAAACTAGAGAGGTTACTCACCACTCTCTGCACGGTGTGGTGAGTACCTGGGCTGGTGCAGCCCAGGGGGATCTGTGTGTCAGCTGCGGGAGGCAATACTGAGTGTACTTATTTTGGGATGGGTAGCTGTAATTTCTGCCACTGCTGAGGCTTGGGCAAAGCCCCCACAGGCTGCCTAGTTGCCTGTCACGTCACAGGGGCAAATTTCAACTCCCCAGGGGTTTCTCACCCCTTCCATAGAAGCGCACGCATGTGTATGAGGGTGTTTGTGTGCGTATTCCTCTCATAGGTAATAACCTTGTGTGGATTTTTTGTGTTGGCGGTTGTATACCAAAGTGGTTCTTGGTGACTTGGTCATCATTGTTAAGCTTCTGGTTTTGTTATATGAAGCTTCCATGCTGAGCCGTACAAAATCAACAAATAACAACAAGAAGATATTTCAACTCCTTTTCTTGCAAGCCTCTATTCCTCTTGACATATGCTGGGAATGTTGAAAGGCGAAATTATTTCCAAATCAAATGATAAACAGTGCTCTTTGATAAGTTTTGCTTATATAGGACATTCTGAAGAGAAAACAAAAATGTCTCTCTCTCTTCCTCATAACTTCCTCCCTCAGGCTTAACAGAAAAAGATAAAAGAACCATTACAATGGCATTTGCCAATTTGCAGGCGGAATATATTGCAGGTGAGTAGGCATTCACCTTCAGAGATAAAACTGAGTCAGAGAGAGCATCCACATTGCCCTTAGAAGGAATGATCATTCACATCGCACTGGATGTTTTTTACGCTAGCCGTTTGTCAGTCAAGCAGCAGACACCTTTTTGCTGCACTCTGGCCCCACAGTTCAAACAAAATGACGCCATAATAGAAGAGGCTGTCCAAGTCATGGAAGTTATTAAATGTCTGTCTTTTGCATCTAAAACTTGCTTCACTGCACATAGGGTAAATGGTATGGTCCCTGTAATATTTATGAAAATAAAAAGTTGTGATTACTTATTACTGAGGGAAAATAGGAAATCATGAGAAGAGGATGACCACAAACTAAGGGCCACTCTGTGAGATCGTTTGCAAGGGGGTACAAGAGACCAAAGTGCTAGATGCTCCTCTGTGTCACCTGCAGAAATCCTGGATGGCAGCCTGAGGAGTATAGCAGCCTCCATTGGTCCCCCATGTCCCCTGCCCTCCCAGAGATCTGGACAGGGCTGGAGGTGGGTCTGTGTCCACTTTATGGTCAGCTCTGGCAGCAGTGCAGGCATATGCTGCCGCTTGTTCAGGCATCGTTGCAAGGTCTGCAGTCAGACTGAGGTCCATATTTTTCTGTGGACCCAAACTCTCAGAAGTGTCTGTTATGTCAGGATGCCCAGCTTGAGATGAGTTAGAAGGGCTGGCTCTCAGAAGGTGTTGAACACATCTTTCCTTTTGCCCTTCTTCCCTGTCTCCTCTTGAACAGAGCCCTTTCAAGGCTCTGGAGTCATGTATCTCCAATCGCTAATCCATTTTTAAAGACTGTTGTTGGTCTATGGGTATTTCTGAAACACCTTTCCTCTTATCTCTGGGCTCCAGCTAGAAATGTAATGCAGCACATAATTGCAGAAGTGTCTCAGTAATGGTGCAAATTCAAATTAAATCATTGGATATTTCATATTGTGCACATAACTCCTGAAGCCTGTTTTACAGGTTGCACAGTTTAGCAGCATGCTTTTTAAGATGTAGCACTACAGTACACATTAAATATAAGAAAAATAAATGTATGGTCTTTTCCACGGTATGAGATTTTTCCTTCCAGGGATGACACCATGTATACCAAAACAATGTAATTAATTCAGTTTAATTCTTCCTGGCAATAATGTCTAAAAAAATAGTACAAGGAAGGCAACCAAAGAAGCCCTTGGCCAGCTAAGTTAGATTCAGATTTTTAGGATAAATATTTACCCTCTTGGACTCAAGTAGGAGAAAAGTATTCATCATTCTCTGAGTCCTCTCCCCTACTGGGCTGCCAGAGCTCATATCCTCATTCTTTCTGTGCATCACACTGAAAGGTGCTTTCTTCACAGGCCCACTAGCATCTCCTGGTTTAAGGCTGAAGACTGCCCTTCAGCCACTGAACATTTAAGAATGCAGACCTCTGCACTGTGTGCAGCATGAATACCATGTTGCTGGAATTCTACCCACCTTAGGAATAACAATGACCAAAACGTGGCCAGTATGTCAAGGGAGGTGATTCTCCTCCTCTACTCCACTCTTGGGAGACCCCACCTGGAGTACTGCGTCCAGCTCTGGGGCCCCCAATGCAAGAACATGGACCTGTTGGAGCAAGTCCAGAGGAGTGCCACGAAGATGATCAGAGGGTTGGAGAACCTCTCCTATGAAGACAGGCTGAGAGACTTGGGGTAGTTCAGCCTGGAGGAGAGAAAGCTCCAGGGAGACGTTATAGCAGCTTTCCAGTACCTGAAGGGGGCCTACAGGAAAGCGGGGGAGGGAGTTTTTTCAAGGGCATGTAGTGATAGGACAAGAGGTAATGGTTTTAAACTGAAAGAGGGTAGATTTAGATTAGATATTAGGAAGAAAATCTTTACTGTGAGGGTGGTGGGACACTGGAACATGTTGCCCAGAGAAGTTGTGGCTGCCCCCTCCCTGGCAGTGTTTAAGGCCAGGTTGGATGGGGCTTTGAGCAACCTGGTCTAGTGGAAAGGTGGCCCTGCCCATGGCAGGGGGGTTGGAACTAGATGATCCTTAAGGTTCCTTCCAACCCAAACCATTATATGATTATATGAAACCAAACCATGGCCAGACAGTTCCTGGCATCTAACCACATGGTCAGCTTGGCTCTACTGGCCTCTCACAACTATGAATCACACTACATTCACATAGCCAAAGAAGTAATGATAACAAGCAAAAAAAACAGTGTTTAATCCTCCATCATCTTTTGCTTTCCCTATTCCCTAGTTTTCCACACATGAAGGAGGGGTATAAAAGAACTAATCTGCATTGTGCCAGCTCACTCTACAAAACTGCTTTGGCTCAGAGGCAGAATTGTTCTTGATTCTGCCCAAACAGATTTGGGCAATGACAGGTTTGTGTTTCAGAGCACAGGAATCTTCAGGCATCAGCAGACTGGCTATTTGTTTAGGTTTATTTTTTCATATGACATAGTCTTCTTCCAAATAATGTCTGCCATCATCTTGGATGATGCTATTGCTACATGTGCTGTTCACAGTAGCATTTTCAGCACTGACATTTCAATGCTAAGGAAAGCTAAAGGTAGGGAGTTCATTACAGAAGCTCCCTTCAGGCTTTTGGCAAGATGTCGAGAGATGCCAGTTGTTCCCAGTCATTTTCTGTGAACGAGAATATACTGGAACATTCAACCAAGCAGAGTATATTCAACATTATTTCCTTCTGGTACATACACCATATTTTGTCACAAGTGCGATGAAAGAGTTCAGTTGATCATGAAAAAACTCTTACGAGTTTTTTTCCTAGCATATTCTAAACAAGCAGTTATCCCAAATGCAAGAAACTTTTGAAGGCTGCCTGTACTCTTGCCTTCTTTCCCCATCTCCCCATTAACGAATTGAATAACAAAAATTGAAAGCTATTCAAATCTGTTAGCCATCAGAAAAGGCAGGTGACATGAAAACATTTTTTTTCTTTTCTATATCTCCCCACTATGTTTTTTCATCTAGCATTCGATGTACTAGAGTCTTGTTGTATGTTGCGGCAGTAATGTATTACTATTTTCCAGGCACTTCTTATATGTCATCCCAGTATTTGGAGGGGTGATAAAAAATTTGGTTTAAGCACTTAGGTTTTAACTACTGTAGCCCCACCATACTGTAGCCCTACTATACCTTAGCCCTATTTGGTTTCATCATGAGATACCTACCTGTCTATTTAGATGCAGCTTTCTTCCTCCCTGACTAGTTCTGGCCACTCCATCAAGGAAGGGTATGGAGGTATGGTCTGCCCTGACCTCCCTAGTGAGCGAATGGCACTAAGCCTTCATCTATTGCTTTCTCAGAAATGGATAGAAAGGTCAGAAGTTTGATAAAAGTGGGAAAAACACTTGCTACACCGAGATATCCTACTTGTTCTTATTGACATCACTAACTGTCCCGTTCTGCTCTCCTCTGCAGTTCCAGCACTACCAGGTTGTTGCTGCTTCTGGGTGGGCTCAGATCTGCTTGCAGTCCATTGCTGAGCCACAGTACTCATGAAAGGCAGTGATGGTCCATCTATACTGTAATTGAAGGTATGAAGGCCCCATATTCCAGCTGAGCAAGGTGTAGTCCAGCTGGCTCTAGCACAAGTAGAGTGAAACGAGGGCAATCAAGGCCTGCCTCAAGCTAGCCACTGAAGTACATATCATGGTTTTCACTGTTGCTCTCAAGAGCCAGTCTTCAGATTTCTGCTGACCTAGGTACATTGTCACTGGCGCTCAAACTAAATAAATTGAGAGTAATTTGGACGTGACTGCACATGCTGCAATAGCACCTGTAACTACTTACACAAAGGAAAGAGAGAGGCAGGTACTTGCACAGTCTAATTTTAGGCACCCGCTTCAAGTAATGGAGATAATTTAGTCACCCAGTTGAGGCTAATTCCCCTCGGTCCCCTATGTAGCCCATGGGGAGAAGTTCCTCTTGAAGGGTGTTTCTGAGCAGGAACATCTCACAGCCATCAGGCTGGTGTTGCAGCAGATGCATGGCATTCTCCCACATCGAGGCAGTATGAGCACCTCCCAGAGGTGATGGGCTTCAGAAGAGGAAGGCATCTCCTTTCCCAGCAGCAGGAGCATCTTTGGAAGCCAACTGGGCACTCCAATGACTCCACTGGCACATCAGAAATGCAGAAGGTGATTATTGACATCCAACATCTTTACATAACAGGTAGAAGAACAAGACCTTCCACTGCTCCCCTGTTTGTCTTTACTATTCCTGCCTTAAATAAGCCAGTTTGTTTTCCGATAGTTGGGTTTTTTTCAGCCAGGATATCTTTTTCCTGTTCCACACACAGATGGTACAGGTCTGTAAAAACAGTGCTCAGAGGACTGGCCTGGTTTTGCTTTTCCTGCTTTGTTAATTTTTTTTCCCTGGAAACTGCATAATTCGTTTCCTTCTGGTAGCATTCCTTATTTTAGCATGATCTGATGCACATTGAGATAACAGCTTTTTATATATTACCTAATCAAGATGTTTCAGAGGGGTCATCTTGCCTGCCTTCTTTCTGCCAGTGCCACATTTGTCTGGAGCTTCATTAAAGGATTTCCATTTCAGTGGCCCACTGGCATGTATGAAATTTGAATCATGAGTGGGTGGTGATTTATACTAGGTGAAAGAAGGAAAAAATACCTGCAGCCTTTGTCCTGCTGCCTCTCCATTAATGAGCACAGAATTCACACTCTGGGTTCTGTAAACCTCATTTAGGTGTGTCAGCGAGAGCCAGAACTATATTAAAGGTCTGAAGCTGGAAAAATAATTAAGGCTCAATGCCAATTACTTTTCATCTTCAAACTGCTGCTTACAGTTCATTCCCAACAAATACCGAAAGGTCACCAGCATTTTTTTTCTTTTTCTTATGAACAGGTTATTTACGATTCTTCTTGGTGTTCTCAGCACTCCGTGGTGTGGTACAGAAAAAGAGTCCAATAGACTACAAGCCAAACAGCTCATCTTGCATACTAAATGGAAGTCAGACAAGGACAGTCCATTTTTCTTTTTAATCACAGGCGGTATTCATAGCACTTCCTCTATTTTCTGTTTTCTTTCTTATTATCATGGATAATGCAATAGAAATGTAATCATTTTAATCAGGTTTAATTATATACTTTTTTCTCATTCTTTATCACTCCCACTTGCTAAAAAGGTGTTTCTGTTTCATTTTGCTTCCTTTGTTGGAGCACTATAAAGCCATCAAATAACAATGTGTGTCTTCCAGTAGTAATGTGCCTGCACAGACACCAGCACCTGCCCTAGAAGCCTGTCCTAACTTTGGCATCCTCGTTTGGGCTAGTCTTGCCATGAGGGTTAATGTCAGGTATGTCCTGAACCCCAGTGAGTCAGTGCATTCCTGTGTGCCTGCATGTCCTTGGAGTTACGCCACATCACAAATTCTGAAGCATCTCTCACACCAGTAATAGGTATGCTTTGTACCCACCATATTCATCTCAGAGGTCTGGTGCTTCAAAGAAGATGCCAGGCTAATTCTCATAAATATTCCTCAGTTTATTAATGCTGAAAGGTGTCCCTCTCATCTTTTGCTATTTCAAAGTACTGTTCTGAGGAAAAAGAGTTACAGTCTTGGGTTTAAAAAAAATCACATTGTTAAAAATAAAATGTTCTTACTTATGTTGCTATGAAAACCTTAGATTGCTTAGATAATTATAAGGAACCATTTAAATTCATTTCTGTTTTTTCAGGTTTACTTATTTTTCTTTGCTTTATGCTGGCCAATTAAGGTTGATGAATTTACTACATATTATTCTCTATCATTTCTAGCTCCAGGTTTCATATCCTAGCAGAGATTGACTTTTAAGTGCTACAGGCAAGGGTGCAGCATATTTGTTTATGCATTTTAATCACCACTGAAATAATAATTAAAAAATCTACACTGAGATATTTATATTTCATCAAGTCTTATGTTTAAATTACAAAAAAATACCAAATACTTGGAAGGGGGAGGAGAGCTTTGTCCCCACTTTTTCTTTAAAATGTCCAGGTTGAGCATTCCTCAGCCAAGGTTCAAGGATTCACAGTGCAGGTCCAATCTCAAATAAAGTCCTCACTCCCTTTTACATTCTTTTCTGGCTGCTGGTGTGCAGTGCATCACGCTGCTTCCCTCGTTTTGTAACTTATTGCCATTCTGGTGACCTTTCCTTTTCTTCTCCAGCTTTCTCAAAAGTGAGCCACAGGCAGAAAAAAATGGGGGAAGATGAAAACGGAAACAGAATTGGCACTCACAGTTTCATCCAGCGCATTTTTTCTGTTCATAGGGGAAATCTTTATAACCTTGTCCAAAATGTTGACATATTTTTAAACAGATGTTGATGGGGTGGGCAAACTTCAGCAAGAGTGTTTACTCTATAGCTTACTTCCTTACTCACTAAGACATCTATGGTTATGATATATGCTAAGAAGACATTTTCCTTGTTGCAGTAAGATTTTAGACTGTCTGATAACTCGGACATCGTTCTCCCAGTCAAATCTGAGGGAAATGTGGGTTTGCTCCTAAGATTGGTTTCTAATAACCCAATAGAGACTAGCTGTGGACAAGGTCATTTAACAGCCAAAAGGCCATCATTGCTTTATGAGAGAGCAGAGTTATAACAGGCAGGGTGGAGTGAGTCACAGCTATCAAAAGCATAAAGTAAAATAAGAGCTTTTAGACAGCTGTAGCACTAAGAGAGGAAAAAACATACATTTTGAACTGCTGTAGCACAGATCTACTGGACCTGTTACTCATGGACAGAAGGTCCCCAGCATGCTGTGCCAGGTTATTTTCATTAAGACTGGAGAAATCTAATGAATGTAGAGGAAGTGGAGCTTGTTTGTCGGTGACAGAGATGCTACCGCTTCAGAGTGAGGTTTCAAGAATATGGGGGTGGCATAGCCAGAGGTGAAACCCTGACTCTGTTCAAGATTTAAAGGATATGGGATATTTGCCTTTGACTTCAATGAAGCCAGATTTCATGCCAGAAAATGAGTGCATCTAATGTTGTAAAATGTATCAGTCACATAGCCAAAGAAAAGATTTAGCTGATGCAGAATTTGTCATATAGCAATGCTGTAGCATCTGTAACAGTGCCTGAAGATGAGAAAGTACTAGTAACAGCAACAGAAATTGAATCTGTGTCCATTTCATGACAAATGTCACCTGAGTTAGCTATATGTGAGATTTTTGACTGAAAATCTGAAAGTGGTAATGGATAATGGAGTTGTTTATTCTTTGGCACTTGGTGAAAAGCGCAGAGGTAACTTCTGTATTTTCAATCAACTGTTGGTATTTTTTTATATGATTAACAAGGATTTTAAGGTTCGTGAGGAATGACTGAGGCTGTTATCCCTGCATGGCACCATAAAAAGGATTTTATTTTTAATCCCGTGAAGGGCACTGTGAATTGCTTTGGTGGCTTTGACAAAATAACAGCTGTGGTGACTGACGGTTCTCCAGCTGTGGCGGGGGGAGTCAACAGTTTTATTGGTTTACTTAAAAAGAAATATGGACTGAACTTCCTACCTTTTCAACAAATGAGGTACTGAAAAGCCTCATGTGGGAAGGTACTAGCACTGTCAAATGCCATGGAAGTTGTTAAAGTGATTAACCTTGTTAGAGCAAGGAATGGAGCTTTCAATGGTTATCACTCTGTCTCTGACACAAAAGTTGCTGAGAACAGAGTTTGGGGATTGGTTTCTTCAAGTTGAAGTGTAAAAGGAGGTATTTTGAGAAACGAGAAATATTTTGATGTCTGAGAATTAAATGTTATTTTTCGTGTTGAAGCCTTCTGGAGTCAATAAACTACCACTAGACTTTATCAGCATAAATTGTGCAGTATTGTTCTTTTGTGTGACTTGGCATTTGCTTATAAAGTAATTCTTACCTCAGGTTTCTTTTTAATAGAAATATTAAAGTTATTGGAAAATACAGAAGAGATTGTCTTCTTCCCAGTTATCAGATATATTTCTGCTAGAACAACAGATGAAATATGAATTCTTCATAGAAATTGTTAATGTGATTTGATTTTTGCTGCAGCTAGGGTAAAATACTAGCCGCCACATTTTTTCATGTATCCACATGAATTGGCACATATGAGTCTGAGACAAGAATACTGTAGACCTTACGCAGACAAAATTTTTACTGGATTCAGCAATTCTTGCAGGCAGTCCTGAAAGAGTAAAACATGGTGTGATACCCGACAACATACATGTTTCCACAGTCTGGCTTACAATATGAAGTTTGAGTAGGCAACCACTGTGGGATATGGAGTTGCATGCTCCAGCCTGGAGATGGCTGAAATAAGGCATCGCTTTTAGCCGTGGGGATGGAGTAACAGTACAGAGAGTTGCAAAATCAACCCCTTATCGTCCACCCCCCCAAATTAGTTGCATCCTGAAGGCAGAAGGAAAATGACAGCAAACTTGGCTAATAGGAACTGCCGCCCAAATGTTCCCCAAAAATGAGAGGAGTTTGCTTCAAAAAAACTTGTTCATTTTCAAAACCAGTAGGCGGAAGAACTTCCTGTGAATTTTAAACTCAGTGAAGTAAAAAAGCAAAAATAAATTTATTTGTATCCTTTTACCTCCTAGGTCCCCAGCAACAACTGTCAATGCAGATGTGGATAACATAATAACGCAGAAAACTACTGAAGTGATCTTGTCACTGGAGTCCTTCTTACCGTGTTGGAAAGAAATGTTTCTATATTTTATTTGTTGCGTGTTTTTTTCTGTTAGCATTTTGAAATGCTAACTATCCTTTTAAATGATTAGTTATAATGGGCTATTGTGGGAAGAAATGGGGAAATGAAACCAAGCCAATATTCTTTCACGTTAATCCAATTTTATGTCAGTGGTCTTGACTTTCGTCAACTTAAAAGTCTTATTTTGGTTGCAGGCTATTGCAGTATTACAAAAAGATCATTTGGCTTTTCAGTATAGGTAATTTCTGTTCTGAAGGAATTCCCTGCAGCTGGAGGAAATGTTGATATAAATAAGACCAGATAAGTGATTGTGCCTTTCTTGAGAATTACTGGTGCTATAAATTTTAGCTAATCCCAGGCGCAAGGAATCAGCACTCTGAAGCTCCAGGCCTTTAAACACATGAATAGCTCTATTGAAAGCAGTGGCACTTTGTCTGTGCTTAAAGATAAGTACCTGCATAAGTCTTTACAAGATCAGGATCTAAGGTAGAAATGTATTACCCTGGTAGCTCACACCTAATTTTGGATCTATAATACTGGTATTGTTTGACCCTGTTATCACACTTGGGTTGTCCTGCCTGTTCACTGTAAGACCCCCAAGAAGCATAACACAACTTTCATGTCTTTCCTCTTGATGCTATGGAAGAGGGTATGTGTACTATGTTTTAAGTCAATCTTTGTTTTCTGCACATGAAAGGGACACCGTATTAATCTCCTCCTTATCCCCAAAACAGGTAGACTTGTGTTTACCAATGCAAACCATACACTGAAGTGTTGTGGTTGCTCCCTTAATTCCAGAAAGCTGGTATTTTGCCACGCCTCTCTCCTAAAGGCAGATGTTCATAACCACAATCAAACCACTCGCCTGTTTCTGTGATGCATTATTCCTGATGCAGTAGATGTTAAGAAAGACTGACTGAGAGGTACTGTAGACCTATTGTGACTGTCAAGAAGTAGTAGCACTTTTGTGGAAAGCAGCAAAACCTAGCAGTCTGGGATTCTTTGTGTTTGTGGTAAGTGCTTCAAGTGGGTTTGGCTTTTGCTTATTTTTTTCATAATTGACCATCTCTTTCTTAAGTGGGTATGTTTTTTGCTCAACCATATAGCACTCTGGGGGGTTTTTTTAATGAGTAATGTGTCTTGTCTTTTAACTAAAAGTATATGTGGAAAACCTTGTAAAGGAGGAAAAGGGCAGGTAAAGAGGACTGGACACTACTGAAGTCTTCCTGTCTTGAAGAAGATGTGAGAGGGCAGAAAGAACACTTTTCATAGAACAGGATATATGTAATACTAATTCAGCATCTGTTTCATGGAGGGATACTGCATTTCAGTGGTTGGTCTGGATATATGATGGAAGACCCTCTAATATTGTTTTTGAAAGAGATCTTATCATGTGCCTGATAAGTCTGGGGTGCTCTTTGTGCTAGTGGTTCATTTACCAAACCCTCTGATGTTCCCATATGAATGAGGGAGAGGTAGAGGCATGTTTCTTACCTGCAGTACATGGATACATTAGACTTGCTCCACATAAAATCCCCTGCAGTTCCTAGAAAAGTGCTGAGTGTACAACAGCCTCAGTGAACTACTACAGCCTGACAGAGATAGCTGGAACTGATAACCTGTTCTGCTTGGTCTTTTGGGAGCATGAACTGGAGAAGCAGCTGGTTGCCGGTTAAGTAACATGTGGAAATTCTCTCTCTTTTTGATTTAAATGACTCTGAATGTTTCATTCAATCGAATTATGATTGATATAACCTAAATAATGTGGTGCTGTAATATTTCTGCAGTTGGTGGTGTTACCTCTCTTTAAGTTACCAGGGCATTCATTTCTACCTCAGCATGCTGTGTTTATAAAGGCATTCACAGATCATCTCCAAGACCTTGGTAGTAACATCTGCATTTTTCCAATGAGTGTGAGACTGGCACCCAGGGCTGTCTGATCCTTTCAAAATCCTCCAGTTTAGGAGCAAGCAGCAAAAAAACTGGTGGAAAGTCTGGGTGCAGACTGCTGGGTCTGAGGCTGAATGGATTTGATGGCTGGACTGTTTGGTGGATGAGGAATTGGTTGGATAGTTGCATCCAGAGAGTAGTGGTCAACGGATCAATGTCCGGATGGAGACCAGTGACAAGTGGTGTCCCTCAAGGGTCTGTGGTGAGACCAGTACTGTTTAATATCTTCATCAATGACATAGACAGTGGGATCGAGTGCACCCTCAGAAAGTTTACAGATGACACCAAGCTGAGTAGTGTGGTTGACTTGCCTGAGGGATGAGATGCCATGCAGGGGGACCCGGACAAGCTCAAGAAGTGGGCCCATGTGAACCTCATGAGGTTCAACAAGGCCAAGTGCAAGGTCCTGCACCTGGGTTGAGGCAACCCTTAGTATCTATGCAGGCTGGTAGATGAAGTGATTCGGAGCAGTCCTGCAGAGAAGGACTTGGGGATACTGGTGGATGAAAAGCTGGACATGAGCCACCAATGTGCACTCGCAGACCAGAAAGCCTATCATATCCTGGGCTGCATCAAAAGAAGTGTGTCCAGCAGGTCGAGAGATGTGATTCTGCCCCTGTACTCCACTCTGGTGAGAACTCACCTGGAGTACAGTGTCCAGCTCTGGAGTCCTCAGTACAGGTCCAGAAAAGACATGGACATGTTGAAGCGGGTCCAGAAGAGGGCCACAAAAATGATAAGAGGGATGGAACAGCTCTCGTATTGAAGACAGGCTGAGATAGTTGGGGTTGTTCAGCCTGGAGAAGTCAAGGCTCCAGGGAGACCTTATTAATACTTAAAGGGGACTTATAAGGAAGATAGGGACAAACTTTTTAGTAGGGCCTGTAGCAATAGGACAAGGGGTAATAATTTTAAAATAAAAGAGGGTAGATTTACATTAGATATAAGGGAGAAATTTTTTATGATGAGGGTGGTGAAACACAGGAACACGTTTCCCAGAGAGGTGGTAGATGCCCCATCTCTGGAAACATTCAAGGTCAGGTTTTATGGGGCTTTGAGCAACCTGGTCTAGTGGAAAGGTGTCCCTGCCTGTGGCGGGGGGGTTGGAACTAGACGATCTTTAACGTCCCTTCCAACTGAAACCATTCTATAATGACTTGGAGGAGGAAAATCTTTCTGCAAAGATGAACACAGTCATCACAGGACTGAGGAGGGAGCCATGGTAGCAGGCAGGAGGCTTTTGGGTAGCAGAGTTTATTGGAAGCAGCAGCTTGGGGTAAGGGGCCCTGAAGATAAGCTGTAACAGGCAGTTCAAGAACCAGCTATGGCTTCAGTTGATGCTTTGACCTGACCAGACTCAGGAGTCTGGGGCACAGTCATGCTGATTACAGCCTCTCAGCAGAAAAAAATCCAAAATAACTAGTGACTTTAGCTACTTCAAAACACCCAGCTTGAGTCTCATAAGTGGGCTGAATCTTCCAAAAGTCCTAAGCACTCAGACTCTGAAAACTGGGGTTCAATTTTTAGTGTATCGATTTGGATCTTCAGTTTGTGGGGTGGGGTTTTTTCCCCTTTTTTCAAAAAAAGGGAAAGCTTTTGAAACCTTAGCCTTTAATCTTAGTAACTTCTGAACCATCTTCTATGTGAAGAGCAGAGATAAATTATTATGGACTCATTTGAGGATTTACAGCACTTTAACTGCTCACTGGCTGACCCACAGCATTTGCCTTGAAACACAGGGGCTGGTGCAAAGCTTTCTCATGGAGCAGGTGCCACGTTCCTGTCTGGACTGACCAAACAGTGTGTGCAGGGGGGATATTCTTTGTGCATTAGAATGTCTGGATTTATGACTGCTGATGCGTTCAATCCTTTTGCACGTCCCTTTTCTGCAAACACTTGAATTATTTTATTTACTAGTAGTACTGTATGTAAAAAGTGAATTTCAGAACTGGAAACGCTTGTTTAGGGTGGCTTAAATCAGTATATAACAAAATAATTTGTGGTCTTGCCTGTTACTTGTTACATGTCCCTTTTCCTTAATTTTCACCCTGTCCTTCCTTTGCTTCCCTACACTCAGTGCCTCCCTGTGCTCGCTCAAACTAAGAGCTTTGTTCAAGTACTGTATTTCAATATTTCTCTCTTCTCTGGGGAAAAAAAAACAAACAAACAAACAAACAAAAACAAACAAACAAACAAACAAACAAAAAATTATGGGGAAAAGTACAGCAGCAGGGAACAGACCTGGTTGCATTTCAGACCAGTAATGTTCATGAAAACTGTCTGTTGAACTGTGTTTTAATCTAGCTTAAGAACATAAGTATAACTGCAAAAATGATAGATTTGTTTAATTAGAATGTGTCCTGCTAGACTCAGTTACCACAATGAATTGGGGCTTGTCTGCTTTCTGCGCACTCTGCATTACATCCATGTGGGTTTTTTTTTTTCCAGAATAAAACCTAGGTTGGCCAATTCAAATTATTGGGATTCTAATTCTGTGGATTCTATTCACATTCTGCATTAAGAATAAAACAAAAAAAAGAAAAAAATCAATCTTCGCACAAAGGCACTTGTTGCTGGATGCTGTCTTTGCTTCACTCACTTTCTAGCTGTGTAAAAGGAATTAATGAGGCACAGATCACAAGCTGGTGTTTGTAGCTGTTTAAGGACTTTTTTTCTTTTGCTTAACTCAACTAAATAAGGACCATTAAATTTCTGCTAACTTCTTAATATTAAACTGCACTTTAAAAGTATTTTTCTCATTAATCTGCGACAAACCATAAAACGTAGTATTTTCACCATGACTATGGACATGAAACTTGTCAGCTTTGTCTCAGGCATATACAGCGTTGTAATAATGGATGTTATTCTCTTAAAATATTTCTGTTTTCTATTTAATTTACATGCATGAATTATTATACCAGTTTGGGTTATCAGTAAATTACTAGTTTTTTTATGAGATGGACGCACAGGGAACCCAAGTCCCTCTGTATCCTGTGACCTAGAAGTCATTCTGCCAGAGACGCTTAACTGTTTTCTAACTGCCTCATTTTTAAGTGCAAATGACCTTTCTAAAAGGTGCTGAAATGACAGTGCTGAAGAATGGAGCCCTATTAATCTTTCGATGCGACTTAACATAGGCAAGAGATAGCAAAGGTACAGCAAGCTCACGTAGCACTGCAATGGCAGCATGTGCAAATGTATCATCACTGGCAGAATGTGCAAAAGGCAAATATCAGCTGGGCAGGAGGTTCAGCTATGGGTTTTCCCAAAACTGATGTTTTGTGTGAAGTCAAAATACATAAAGCATTTTCCAGACCAGCAGCAGACAGACCTAACTGGGAGTGGAAGGTTTTGAGTACTGTTCCCAATGTACTGATGCATCTGGTCCTTAAATCTTTTCTCTTTTTGAGATCCTAAAATGTTCTTGATTTGCTGTTTTCAGGATAGAAAATCAGATCCACCCACAGATGCCACATCAGTTTGAGTTCTTGGCAGGTGGAGAATTACCTCTTCCTTTCAGGTCTTTCTGGCTTGGATACTGCCAACATGGCCGAAGCATTGCTGTTCTGAAGGGGCCATGCTAACTGGCATCTCCAGGTTGAGGTCTGTGTCTCTCAGGGAGAAAATGCATGGTGTAGGCACCATCAACCCTAGGCTTTGAAGTATTCAGTGGGAAACTGAAAGTGCTGAAAGAAATTGTCCTTTATCATTAAGATCTCTGATCACCAGGAAACACAGAGGTCAGCAAAAAAGTTCACAGTGCTGGGCATGTTGTTCTCTCATCCTGTCTCTTCCCACTATTTAAATGTTTGTTGCACTGCAGTGTACTAAAGCCTGGTGCTTCATGCTATTTTTTTTTTCTACACCTTGAGTCAGCTCACTAGACTTAGATGGGCTGTAGGAAACTGCCTGTTTTCTAACTGAACAATGGAGGCTTAAAAGGATGGAGATCAACCGGGACAGTCAAGTGTTTGTATTTGATATCTGACATAGAGAAATCATCCAAAAAGAGTGGAGAAAAATAAGTGCTGAGATAAAACACAACTAAAAAAAATTCCAACAGTGTAGTTTTTATAAAGGACATGTTGGCAGAACTGGAAATTTGAGAAAAATGCTTTTCTTCCTTCCTCTAGTTCTTGCATCTTCATGACCCAGGAAGTAACAAAGTCATTTGGTGATAATGCTTTCAGTTTAAAACCTCTAGCCAAATAAATTGTATGGATTTGGAGTAACTGTAGGGCTCACTAGGAGAAATCGGCTGTGTCTGCTGCCACTGACTTACACTCAGGCAGGTTTAGCCAGCACTGACATTACATAGGACCTGGGGTGTCTTTGAAGCACTCTCTTCCAAGAGACCCTCGCTGCTGGCAGTTTATACATAGATATATGTTATTTTTCTACAGATATTTATTTAGATCATCTTCTACACAACTTCAAGAAGATCATGTGGTCTTTTGTACCTATGTTCCCCAACCCCCTATTTTAAAATAGGAATTATAATACCATTGCAATGTTATTCATCCAGTGCTTTTTGCACTCCTCAAAAGGAATTTTGGTATGTAGAGTGCACTTTGCTTCCTGCTATTTTTCTGCTGACTACCATCATTGTTTTATACCTCTGTCTCATGAGCTAAGAGACCAGCTTTCATTCCTAAAAAGGCAATGCCTTCTGGTTTCATATGTGCATGCATGTAGGTGGATATGCACTGTAGAACTCTGATGCATGGGGGAAGCTTGGACCATTTGGTAATGTTGGAATTGCTGTAAGAGAAGCTCTCATGTTTAGCCTTGTTTTGCTTCCTCCTTTTGTGTTCATTTGCTTGTTTAAATATTTTATTCCACTTCTAGTTGAAACAGCAGGATAGGAAGCACCTTGAGGGAGAAGGAAAGGTATTACTTTGTTCTATGGTTCATTGTTCTGCAGGGAGAACTTGAAAAATACATATTACACAACCCATGAACTGAAAGCCTACTAAGCTATGTTAGATTTTTGTTGCTTGTTTCCATCTAGAAGGGGGAAGAGAAGGGGAGGCTGAAAACGATTCATTAAACAGAAAAGAGAGGAGAACAATGACAAATGTATGATGTCTAAAGCACTCTCAGAAACAGATTTGGTGTTCTCTGCTGAAGAAGATATTATGTTATTGGAAAAGGTTAATAAATTTGTCTTAAGCTTTTTTTTGACAGTCTTCGTCTCTCTGACAGTATATATGAGATGCTTAACCTGCAAAAGTCATGTCTACTAATGTCTTAGCTGCTGCTTCCTTAAAGACTAAAGGAAGAGAACTGGTGCACGTCTAAGCCAGAAGACATTTTGATGCATCATTGTAGTAAAGTGCTCATCTCCTCAAAAAAAAACAAAAAGTTTGGAAGTATGCATTTGTTTTGTTCTGGTGCTTAATGCTTGGAACAGATCCGTGGCTGAAATGTTTCCCAAATGCTGTGCATTAAATGTAATGCAAGACCTTCTTCATTTATGATTAAATATTTCTGTATGGTAGGTGCTTTTACTGCTGTTCTGACAGTTCTTCTTCATTCACTCCTTTGTCTTCTTTCTTTATGTAATCAAGGACAACCAGTGCTCCGTTTCTAATATATGTCAAAACATGCTAAAAAGTATTCTTCCTTTTTTTTTGCATAATTCTGAGCAAAAATCTGTCATTATAAAACTTCCACCAGAAAGTTAAATATCAGGTCTTTTAAATTTCCCAAAGGAAAATATTTTTAACCTTAACAATCTTTATTTTACACATAGCTCTTGAATGTATTACACAAATATAAATACACACACAAACTCAAACTAGTCAAAAAAAAAAAAAAGAATCCTAACAAACAGCAGTTTCAATAGCCCAATTATTTCTAAATTTCCTTTGACCGTGAAGTAAAATGTCTGCTTTGTTTCCTTGAGCCTTGATTGCTGTGACATTAAACAAAAAATGTTGAATTGAGCTGCAGTCTAGTGCTGGAAGCAGTGTCTTTGTACTGGGAAACTCAGGATTTTCAAAGATGCTTCCTTAAGTTCCTCACAGAGAGGGGAGGAAGGTTGCTTGCATCTTCTCCTCTTTATCCTTGCCCCCAGCTACACCAATAGCAGGGTAATCAAAGCACCTACTTGGAGTACAGGAAACATCAAGCCATTTAAACCAAGCAGGCCATCTGGCTTTTGGTGGGAAATCAACCCCTCTGTTGCCAATCTCCTTCCATTCCTTCCTTTTGTCATCTCTCTCCCCCAGGTAGCTGTTATTCAAGATAGAAAACCTTGCTGTTCTGTCTTAGCAACAGAATCATAGAATCACAGAATATCTCAAGTTGGAAGGGACCCATAAAGATCATCAAGTCCAACTCCCTACTCCTTGCAGGACTACCTAAAACTAAAACATACAACTAAGAATGTCATCCAGATGCTCCTTGAACTGTGACAGGCTTGGTGCCATTACCACTTCCCTGGGGAGCCTGTTTCAGTGACTGACCACCATCTTAGTGAAGAACCTTTTCCTAATGTCCTATCTGAACTTCTCCTGATGTAGCTTCATTCCATTTCCTCGTGTCCTATCGCTGGTCACCAAAGAGGAGATGAGAACCTACCCCTCCGCTGCCCCCCTTGAGGAAGTTGTAGACTGCTATGAGGTCACCCCTCAACCTTCTCCAGGCTGAAGAAACTAAGTGACCTCAGCCCCTCCTCTTAAGTCTTGCCCTCAAATGTTACAATCTTGGTTGTCCTCCTCTGGCCACACTCTAATAACTTGATGTCCTCCTTTTGTCGAGGCATCCAAAACTACACACAGTACTCAAGATGGGGCTGCACCAGTGCAGTGTAGAGCAGTACAATCACCTCCCTCAACTGGCCAACTATGCTGTTCTTGTTGCACCCCAGGACATGGTGGGCCCTTTTGACTGCCAGGGTACATTGACTCTTATTCAACCCCCACACCTCTTTCTGTGGGGCTGCTCTCCAGCCTCTCATCCCCCAATTTGTATGTATAACCAGGATTATCCCATCCCAGGTGGAGAATCCTGTACTTGCTCTTGTTAAATTTCATACCGTTGATGACTGCCCAGCTCTCTAGTCTATCCAGACGGCCCTGTAAGGCCTCTCTACCCTAAACGGAGTTCACAGCTCCTACTAGTTTAGTATCATTGGCAAACTTACTTAATGTACATTCAATTCCTGAGTTCAGATCATTTTAAAAACCCTAAAGTTGAGCCCTGGTGAACCCCAGTGGCTGCCAGCCTGATGTATTCCCATTTACTATAAATCTTTGAGCCCAACCTGTCAGACAATTGTTCACTCAAGGTATATGGACTTGTCTAGCTGTGTGCTGGACACTTTGCCCAGAAAGATACTGTGAGATGGTATCAAAAACTTTGCCTAAAAAAAAAACCAAACACACCTATTGGCTTCCCTTGGTCAACTAGATGGGTGACTTTGTCATAAAAGGAAATTAAGTTAGTTGAGCAGGACTTTCCCATTGTGAACCCATGCTGGCTATGACCAATGAAGTTCATTTCTTTTGAACTCAGTGTTTCATTGAATACATTCTTCTTGAGGGTTTTAGGACTGGCACTTTGACTTCAGTACTTAGTTTTGCAGGATAGGAGCAAGATCACATAAAATGTGCCTTCACGGGCACTGAGAAAGGTGCTTATCACAGATGTTTGTCTTTGAGGTCTCTGCTTTCTTTTTCTTCCCTATTTGTTTGATTAGGCACTCATTAAACAGCTTGGAAGAAATATTTAATCCTGATTTATTGGTAGGTGCAAGGAATTAATATCTGACATAGTTTTTCAGCAATCCTGTGGAATTTCTGAAATCAGAGGCTAAGTCTTTTTTTGTTTAGTTGAGTAATGTAGATACTATTGTGCTGTAATCAAGAAACAAACCTTTTCCTATCAACAGAGCACTTACACAGTGGATATTAGTCTGTTTCTTTATAATGTTCATTAGTCAATGGAAGTCTCAGCTAACTTAATTTTTCATTTTTCTTCACATAAGTATATACATACCTATCTCTCTTTTCTGTCTTCTATAAAGTGTCTCATCACTAGAAATAAAATTATTCCAAGTAATGATTATTGTAACATGAGTTAACAAATCTGTTCTGTAGGCACACCCTAGAGTATCATAACCTCAGCTGAGGTTTTGTGGCTCATGATGGTCTGAGGCATGATGTTTCATCATGGCCAAACCTGAAAGTTATGGTTTACTTTAAGACCTTTGTTACTGGCGACAGTGACTGAATTTGTTCCAAATTAGTCTCTCGCAGTATTTCCACCCAAACTATTTAGCCATTTGGACTGGTTCATACATTGAAGATATAATGATTGCCATCACTTTTGCAAAATATTCCATAAAGGCACATCAACGACTCAATTTCTGTGGCCTGGTTTTAGGGACTTAGTCTGCATGTGTGTGCACTGAAATTAAATAGACTAAAATAAAAAAGATTTATATATTTTTGACAGTGAATTGGTTGAAGTAGACAAGAACTTGGAAGCTTTCTGGACAGTCATCAATCAATGACCTAGTAAAATTGATTTAAGGGTAAAGAGGCTAGGAGAATGTAGTTACTAAACCATGTTATAATGACATGAAGATCTCCCTCTTGGACACCTGACTTCTCAAGCTTTTTTTGCAGGGGACTCCTAGACAAATCATCTGTTTATTTTTCATTGAGTAGGTCTATGAGATCTTTCTAATGTATCGATCCCTAGCTCCAGTCTCATGTTGAGCATTAACCTTTCTTGCCCTCTACACTTCACATTCATTTGCGGGGGGGACAAAAAGAACACCGAAAAACAACAAAATAAAACAACTGAAACCATCTTTCTATCAAGGTCACCTAATAAGCCTCCTTAGGCTGTTACTTCAACAGTGTAAGGACTACTTGTTCTTAGAGATCTACAGTTCTTCAGCTGTAGGATCAGGCCTGAGACTTGTCAGAGTATCTGGAGCATGAAGTTCAAACAATATAGGTTTTCTACTCCAAAACAGACAGTTTTACTCCTGTCTAATAAGAAAATACACACCATTTTTCTTTTTCACTTTCAAACAAAGCGTTCCTCTGCCCTTGCTTTCCCATGTTCTATTACTGAAGGGTTGCTCTGATCCATACTTGTGGAGTGCCTGGGTAAATGGAGATTTTTGGGGTGCAAATTTTTAAAGGACTATACTACTGTTCATTTGCAAGCTGCAAATATTATTATTATCCAGAAGTATTAGAATTTTTTTTAATATAAAAGAGCCAAAAATATGGAGCATGTCCATTAAGCCTTTGATGTTTGTGCTCTAAAGCCAGTTCTTGGTACAACAAAATAAATGTAACTTAGTCATGCTTTTAATCCAGGCACTCTTCATCCTGTTGAGTGAGAGGCTTTAGCAGAAAAAGGGCTGATATGTTCAGTGCTCAGCTGAGTCATTTAATGTGTGTTCTCAAAAGTTTGGCAGTATTGATTTACTTGCACTAAAAGCCCCATACAAAAATGATCAGGTACAAAATATTAGATGGGTGGCAAATAAAAAAGGAATATGCAGCTTGCAGTTTATTTTTTCCTACAAGAGTTGTCTGGGAAAGTTCTGGAATATCAGTCAGGTACAATAGCTGGTCTAGATGGTAGGTAAAAGGTCAAATTAGACAGTTGTTTGTTTAAATCACTATTACCCCATGCATAACAACGTGAATTATAAAACCTTCTGTCCTAAATAGTCACCATTTTGAAATGAACTGGACTAGGGAGAGGCTGCAAGCGGTCATATGTGTTAGGCAACTCTTGACAGCAGATGCAAAGGATGCAGAGTTGAAGTCCTGTCATACAAAAACATACTTTCCATGGCCCCCATTCTTCCTTTCCCACCTCTTTGTGATTTTCTTCTGCAAAAGACAAGAGTTACAAAGCTCTACCCATACTATTTCTGTGCCCTTAAGGGAAGAGCCCATATCACTCAGTTACCAGTCACTTTTCCAGATATATCATCTCATCAGCATAAACTCGGATAAAATCGAAGTTGCAGAATGTGGCTTTCACAGGGAGATGGGCAAAAGGTGCTCTCCTCTTTTACTACAGAACTTGCACTCTGAGCTCATACAGGGTGATATCAGGGCATCTTGCTCATCAGCCTCAGTCCCAGACCCACTAACTTAGGAGGAAACATAATTAAAGTCATCTCAATGGTACAGTAGAAGTTAAAATATCCACCACCTTGTATATTTAACTTCAGTCTGACACTTTACAGAAAAACAAAGCTGGTTCTGCTGGTGAGGTATCTGACTACTCTAGGATGGAGACAAACCTCTTGGTGATCAATAAATCTTAGTCATCACGTGCAATTATGCAACTACCGTTGCAAAAGGATACTGGTTGTTTTCAATTTCTCTTACATGTTTTCATAAATGGCAGTTTGTAAAAACTCTAAAATCAGTCAGATAGATTGTTGTTGATTTACTGTATGTTCTAGTCTCTGTGAGCATGTGTGAAAATTGGTGAGCTTGGATTTTCAGGTGAATTACTGTTTTTCCTTGTATAGAAATACAACTTAGTGAATCTTTTATTTCCGCAAAAGAAACTGAAAATAGGTCATCCGAATTTTCCATTACTATACTGTACATGCCCCTCGGATATTTGAAAAATTGAGTCACATCAGTTAAATACACCAGACAAAATAATATGCACATCCATCAGTGACTAGAAACAGTGTCTAAAATTTTATTTATTGCAAGTTTTCATCAAATATGCATTATTCTAATGATCGACATATTACAAAGACACTGGAGAAAAATTATATGGAAGAAGGCTAAAAAAGATTGAGGTTGTAGTCTTCTTGGTGGGGAAATGTGGTTTAATTTAAAAATTGTATAATTGTTATGCAAAGAGCCATATAAATCAGACGTTTCAAAGTTGTTAAGATTTTTATCAGTTATTCTAGTCCTCTATAGTTTCCCAAATATCACCCAAAGTGTTTGTATAATAAAGTCAATTTCCAAGCTGTTGCAGTAAGAATAATGATCTAAGTTTTCCTTTCTCTTTCACTATTGGGAAAGTTTTGTCCTAATTATTTGAACGACATTGGTATGAATAGGGAAAAGTGCATGAATAGAAAGAAACCCTCCACTGTGCCTATAAACTCATGTAAAGCACATTGCCCTTGGCATAGCCACAGTTCTTACTAAGTCAATACAAAAATTCAGTTCAAATTCTTTTCCTCTCTAATTCAATGAATCAACCGAGTGGAAGAGTCCCTGATTTTTTTTTTCCTGATTCTGGCATGAGCAGGTAACAAAGAGCTTTCATGGAAAATGGCCACAAGTAATAGAGCAAAAAACCTCTCAGCATCCCTTCCCACTCAGGCGTGCACACACACAAACACATATGACACTCTACTCGTGTATTCTATTTTTCATCCCTATTTTTCAGTAACTTCTGTGTGTTGATCACTAATTGTGCATGTGGCTAGCTCTCATGTTCAATTTTTCATAAATGAAGCTACATGTACACTGCAGTTCTTGTAAAATCTTCACAAATCGATGAGGTTTTTAGAAGGAGGATTGTATTTTAAAACCGAGTGTCTCTACAGTTCAGTTAAGGACCAGCATCAGTAAGTTTTGAAAGGGAAGACAGTAGCTTAAGGAAGATTCAGGCACTGCCTAAACTGAGTTAACTGAAGAGCAAGGAAGCCTGAGGACTTTATTATTATTATCAGCAGCATTTTCTAGTAACAGCGTGACTCAATTTTACAAAGCAACTAAACAATAAAATGTACTGCCTTTTTTTTTTCACTAAGAATTGCATTCTAAAGGCCCAGAGACTACCTTGCAGACAGCATTTTCCACACAAAAACAATCAGATTGGGACCATTTCCTCACAAAACAAAGTAGCATTATTGGGGAGAAGATGGAGTAGTAAGAGAAACTTTTGGCAAATAGGGCTTGCATCCGTGTGACAACCAACTCCTCCTGGAGTTTAACTTTTAAACAGAGGGCTTGTGTGCCAGTTCCCTAAGACTAAAAATGGATCCAGAGGAAATGACTTCCAAGAGATCAAGCCAGCCACTTTGAACAGGCTGGACACAAGCCATCCACACAGCTGCCTGTGGCTCCAGCCAATTGCTGGTCTGCATGCTGCTAAGGGAGTCCTGTATCTTCCGTAGAGCAGCGAGCATATGGGCCTTTCCACAGCTGACTCAAACAGAGGAGGAGGAAAAAGTGGCAGCAAAACACTGGGGTTTGCTTTGTTTACTTACGGTGGATGGGAGAACTTTAAATGCCAAGTAAACATGTTTAAGATATGTATGAAAAAAAGCAAGAGCAGATTTTCCCAGGAAGGTGGATAATCCTTCTTAGACTTGTAGCATGGAAACATATTTTGCATGAGGCTGATTTTATTGAATGAACATTTCAGAATGGCTTCTATTCCTGTCCTCTGAGTAAACTCTAAACCACGTAAGCAACCTGCAGCAATCTGTGCAGGGCCAGCAGGAAAAGTTAGAGTTCATTTTTCTCCTACTCTTAGCTTTCCTGAAGCCATTCAGAACTGGGAAAACAAAACCCCAGTGATACTCTCATTACTGGTTAAAAATAAAGTTTATTGTCATGGACAGAGAAGGAAGAACAGCTTTACAAGCTTGGCATAGAGACTCTACTGTGCAGTTGTTTCTGGTACACGTTATAAACAGAGGTGGTCACAATAGATTGGTCTAATATTCGTTGAAATTAATGTGAGATTTTTCCTTTCTCTCCTGTGGTCTGGAGAGAAAGAGTACTGTACGATCTAGTCCAGGAAGTTATGATTTATACTGCTGTACGTGCAGGAAGAGGATGAACTACATAAACGGCAAGAGTATTCGGGTTACTTGTTCTTCTTCCAAGGGAAACAGTTTGAATATATGACATACTTTCATAATGCAGCATTTTGCAATTATTTTGAGACATACATTGCAGCTTGATTAAAACTGTGTTGAAAATATATGTTGCCCTTTTAAAAAAAAAAAGTAAATATGGATGTGTCTTATTATAACAAAAACTACGTCTGGGTGGGGCTAAGCCCCATTTTTTGATTTCTTTTCTAACTGTATAGCTTTAATACTAATGTTTCTTTGGAAATATGCAGTCATCTCTATTGATCACTGAAACATAAGAGAATGTGTTCCCTATTCTTCTCACAGTAATGCCAAACAACAGAGGTGACTTGCAAAACGGTGTTTAAATATATGTTCTTTCAGAGAGGAAGAAAGGCAGTAACTGAATTTTCATCTGTTTATATTATACCTAGTTCAGGTAGCACCTCGAACATTCAGGCAAATCCTTTTTGTTTTAAATGACACCATGAACCTCCACCATCTACTTAGCGAATATAGGTATTGCGGAGTTTTTTTCCTAAACCTGTTAGTTTTTCTCTCTTGTTTTACAAATTGCATTTGTACAGAAAGAATGAAAATCCTGAAGGGTTTTTTTTTTTACCAACAAACTATTTGCAAACTGTTCTTGTAAAGACCACATCTCAAGCAAAATTGCAACCTATCCCAGATTTCTAGAGATGTGAGCACCGAAGAGTTAATAAGTTAGTAGAGGTACAATAACCAAATGTTAGATCCACATATATGATCACAACATTGCAAACTTGTTATAAATGTATTTTTATAATACAGGAGCTCTACATTAGCGTATGGCATCTACATGTTTCTTTAAAATATGTCATTTCTGCCTCCAAAGAGGAGAAATCAGAAAGTAGTTCTTGGTAATAGTCTGGAGTTAGATTATGACCATTTTACTCAAGTAAGATTTTCATCTTCAAGTGGAATTAGGATATGATCTGTGTAGGAGTTTTTACTCAATGTAAAAGAATTTTAACACCTATGACTCTGTATGCGTATGATTAATGAGTTAGGCTTTGTCTGTAACCTAGAAATCGGGTTTGATGCGAGAATCAGTTCTCACTTTACACAAATTTTCCCCCTATCTCTGCACAGTAATCTCAGACACCTGAAACCAGCCTCCTCTCTAGTCCTCTTGGTGTCATTTGAAAACAGAGAGCCACTGTGACAGCCAGCATTTTCCATCAGTGGGAGTCCTCTTGTTGACCACATTAAGTATGGGATTCTCCATATTTCTCCCTGGGCAGGACACACAGCAGAAGGCTGGTGGGAAATGGTTTTGGGGCAGTTTTGGTATGCAGGCAGAGGACAAGAGCTTGCGAGGCTGCTGAACTCGATGTTTCGAGCCCAGCTTGTGGAGTAAAAGGAAGAGAGTAGAGCGGGGCGTTTGAGGAGCAGCTGCAAGATAGCAAAGTGGAATGGAGACAAGGGCTTGAATTTTACAGCTACAAGAGCTGCTAGACCTGAAGGCAAAGTCAGGCTGAGGCATTGTCTTCAGTGCCAGAAAAAGGAGGGGAAGAAATAGTGTGCTTCTCCCAAGATAACAAGTTTGTATTGACTATCCAGCCGTAAAATCCTATGCAAACAAGACCTCTATAGTTTCTACCATGAGTTCGATGCAAAATTATATTAGATTTGTTAGATGACGTTGCAGAAAAGAACTACCATTATGTTATTTTTACCGGGACTTTTAATGCCAGATATAGCTTATAGGTCAACTGTATTGCTTTTTTAAAAAAACAAACAAAAAAACCCAACTAAACAAAAAAACAACAGCAAACACAAAACATGAGGGTTTTTTGTTGGGTTTTTTCCCGTTGAAGGGAGGACACAGTCTCACTATCCCTGAAAGAAGTGCTGCAGATGGTTTCCATCTCTTTTGGGGCTGTCAGTATAATAATAGGATCAATTAAGTGGACATCTTTATCCTCCTGCCTTAGTATGTGTTTTCTGTTCTACTTTCTACTATTTTTCCTACCTATAGCTGCTAGCAAAATCTTCCTGAATTTCTTTCAACTGACCGAGCAATGAAATATTTTCATTATTACTGGCTGGCCTGTTTTTCAGTCCTCTCCTTCCTCCGAAAAATCTGTGAATAGTGACCTGTCCAGCAAGAAGTGTCTGTCTTTTTGTCCGTCTGTTTTGTCTGTCATTTTTGGGGAAAAATATGTGCGATGTACTGTTGCCTAGTCTAGTGGTAAAACAATCAATCATTCATGCACAAGTGTTATAACTATAGACAGAAGAGACTTTAAAATTGTATGTATACACTGCAGCCCTCCTTAGTACAATGGAAGATTGTCTCTGTAGGGCCTTTTCTAAAACTTCACTTATAAATTTTTACTTTCTCAAGACATGGAATTTCCACTATTTCCTCTGGGAAATATCTCCTGTCTTTACGGAGCCTGCTCCTTTTCCTACTTAAATGTAGCCTTTTGGACTGCATGTCAATACTATTAATTTATGTCCTCTTGCCATCTTAATCATTTCCATTTGCTTCCTATTATTGCAATCCTGGAAACACAGAGGTTAAGGAGCTATGAGCTCATTGCAGCACCTTAGTTAATTTGAATTGTGACCAATTTTCAAATCTTATCCTCTAATTACTGGTGGATGGCTTTAGAAGCAGAAGCTCTGATTTTTCTGAAGTAACTGGCACAGGATGGGCTAGGTCTGGGAAAGCTAAAACCTTTGAAAAAGTCATGCTGTAAGCTTCAGTGAAGTGCCCTAAATCCAAACCCACATTAGCATTTTTAGGTCAGAACTTTTCTAAGCATAGTTTATTCATGTTGAGAAGTAGATATTAAAATTCTCTGCATTATCCTGGCTCCTTTCTACCATGGCCTTGATTTCAAAATGCTATTATAGGAGCGTGTGCCAATTCTGTCCTTAATTAAACCATTAAGCCTCGTCTTGCCATCAACGGATTATATAAATATAATCAAGAGCAAACCTACCCTGCTGACAAGAGGAAGTTTTGCTACTAGTACTCCATTCATGTTCTGGTTTGGTGTTTCCACAGCCATTGTTCTCCTCTGGAAGACAGTGAGCACTTCCTGTGTTTGTGACTTTGGGCTGGATCCTAAAGTAGTGAAAACTGCCATAAAGTCTGCTGGTTCCAGTTGAGTTACAGCCGCAATTTATAGGTGATTGACCCAGTTGACTGGGAAATTTGGTCCCAAGTGTAAGAGTTGAAACATACCATTAACAAGTCTGTGAAATCAAGACCTGAAATAAACTCCATCTTCCCAATTTCTGACAGAGAACAGCATAATCCCAACTAAATGTCTCTGAAGAACTAAGAAAAACTGTTTAAGGTTGCAAATGTCTTTTAATTGTGCTTTCTGTTCCTCTGGGAGAATTCCAGCTGAACAAGAGCCTTGTGAGAAAGCTCAAGCAACTGATCACTTTAACCTCATTATAACTAAATTGAGCATCTGAAGATCTCATTTCGTTGCGTTGTTCCCCCTACAAATGCTTGTGTTTAAGATGTCAAGGCTGTGCCTAGACTATAAAAGGAGAGAGTTCTGAGATAAAACAAGCATTTTGGGAAAGCAAAACAAAAGAGTCATTTATCTTTCAGATTGGGACCATTTGCCATACTCCTGCTGCTATGAGAAACATTCTTCACACCAGATCTTCCCAGGAGATTATCCACAGGGAGAGGAAAATGGTTCCCATGGTGCCAAAAAGTCAACACATCCATCAAACATCAAAACAACCTCTCTGAGGCCTGTTGGGATGCATTTCTTGGGAATCCCATGACGGTGATAGTGAGGTTGGAGGGGAGGAAAAGGAGATTTAGAAGAGAAATTAATTTTTTAATAGAAAATTGCCTTTCTTAGAAGCATACATATAGGATGCACTATGCCACTAGTGCTAATGCTTACCTTTTTAATCACAAAAGAAGACTGCTGCTTGCAGCTAGGAATTTGCAAATATAAACACTATAGGCAAACTGTTGAAGCAGCGCTGTATGAAGAGCCAGCTGCCAGGGCTGCTGCTGCTGGAACTGATGCGTGGAGAGTTCTTGAACATGTTGCACCATCTTTCTGCGCTTCCCTGTGTGCCTGTTCTGCTTTGTGATGACCAGCTATCTTGAGTACTACAAATCTCCTTGTTGGTGCATCACCTCAGTTATAGCTTTGTCTAAGATTTCATATTGCCTTGGAAATGTTTAACTTCTGAAAATCATTGTAAATATGTTTCAGCAGGCAAGGTGGATTCCAGCACCTTAGGAGATATTTGACCTACCTCACCAGTTTTCCACTTGTGCTGCTCTTGTAAAGAGGCTGTTGCTAGGGTTATATTTACTATTCAGATACCCACAATTGTACTGAAATTTTTACAGTCATGCAAATGAATGAAGATTGAAATCCGTTTTCTTGGTTACCCCCTCTGTAAGCTCACAAGACCTGAGATATCTTTCTTGTTTGCCATAAGGCAAAGGTCATGAAAAAAAAAGCTCATAATCTGGACAAATGAGATGCACTATATAGAAAGGGCTAATATGGCCTAAAGGCTTGCTGCTCAGCATGGAGTTCAGCCATCTGAGAAGGTTTACAACACTGAGCTTAAAATACAAGCTCCATATCCTGTACTGCAGTGCAATTGCTTGAATATCTCTCACTTTCATTCTCCTAAAGACTGCTTCTTGTTGCAAACATGCTCTGATAGCTAGGAGCATTTGACCTTTATTTACTCAGTAATAGACCTCCCTACTTTGATTTGCATGTATGAATCATTACCGTTGCTCTCCTTCCCACAAAGAGTCCTTAAACCGGGCCTTGAGCTGTAGCTGGTGCCAGCTGACTTACTTCTAGCATGAAGTTTACCTGAGTCCCATTCATTGAGAAGCTGGCCCCACCTGCTTTCTGCCAGCGTAAGCTACAGTTATGACTACAACACCTTGATGAGAGGGAATGAATAGCTGCAATTCTTCCTTACTTCCAAATTATGCTTCCATGTTGTACAAAAGACACGTTATTCATGAGGCTCCACAGAATAGTTATCAGCTGTACATTAAGGAAAAAGAGTGATTTCTGCAAACAGTGCAGCGATAACTAACTGTTATCTCTGTGTGGTTAGAGAGAGGATTACTAGTGCCAGGATGCACCACTGATCTATCTTAAATGTGTCTATGAACATGAGGTTCCTTTGCTTTGTATTATGTATTCAAGAAACAGAAATAGGATTACCCAAAAGGGACTTGATACTGCAATGACTCTATAAAAAACTCCTTTCTCACCTTGCAACTTCCTTGAAATGGTTGGTTTGACAAAGACTTTTACAATCTCAGCGCTCCACTATTTCCTTTGCAGCACTGCGCATTTCCGCCCTGCTCTATACTTGAGATCTTCTTGCACTTACTACTATATATTTGCATTGTCTTCTGTAGCAATGCTGTGTTGACCCTGGGAATCTTGCCCAAGCCCTGAGTGAGCTGAATGGACTTTGTAATATGCCTGTGAATATCAATAATGCTAATATTCATGCAGATGCTGACTTGGTCTCAGGCAGTGCAGAGAGGTGCCTACCACCTGCTTTGTGCAATGATGTTTGCTCATTGATGCTGACTCTTGTCTGCGAGACTCAGCTGTTTCGTGCTGCCAGCTATAAAGCTGATGCTTACACTGTTCTTCTGTTTAAAGAAATGATCATTAACAATACTTAAGATTCATAGTGCTCTATTGTAAACGTTGATAGGTCTAGAGGTAATTTTCACTTCCTATTAATGTCAGGCATAAACCTGATGAGTTCATTAACTGAATTTATGCAGTTTGTTGCTGATGACAAGAAAAATATTAAAGCTTTAGTTAACACCTTTTTTCATGGGTACAGAACAGACTGAGCTTTTGATTTGCTTATTTGAACTTCCAAGTCACTGCATATATATAAAGTTTGCCTGTGTGGGGATTATGTGCTCTTAATGAATATTAACAACGTTCTTCTCTGTATATTTGGATTGACTTTGACTGTGACAGGCAAAGAAGGCTTTGTTCTGAGTTTTGGCAGTAGATGCCAGATGCTTGTTAGAAGAATCATGAGAAGTTTCAGGTCCCAGTTCTGGTACCTCAAAGTATTCAAAAGCGCCAGAAGCCAAATGCCGCACGGAGGGCAGAAGGCTCCCCAGCAGTGCAGGTTGGGTACAGACTGTTATGGAGTGTCTTTGGATTTTGAGAGCCCAGGCCTTCAGAGTGCCCTGGCAGCACCGGTGGCTAATGGCATCCCGGGCAGCCCCAGCAAGCGCACATCCTGCAGGTCCAGTAAAGGGGTCATTCTCCTTTTACTAGGCACTTGTGAGGCCACAGCTGGAGCACTGTGCCTGGTTTTGGGCTCCTAGATGATTTTGCTCACCCTTACAGAGAAAACCGATGGGGAATCTAATTTCTATTTTCTATTACCAGAAGAGACATCATAGAGAAGACCGAGCCATACTTCCCTTAGAGGGACACAGCAAAAGGACAAGAAGCAATGCTCAAAAGCTACAGCAGTGGAAACTCCAACTCGATAAAATGGAGAAGGAAAAAAAAATATCCTGCTGAAACTGGTCAAGCATTTAATCAGATATCCAGAGAGGTCATGGGATCTCCATCCTTGGATATCTTCATAACTCAGCTGCCAAAGGCCATGGGGAACCTGATCTAGGTTCTGAAGTAAGCCCTGCTTTGAGCAAAGGGTTGGACTAGAGGCTTCCAGGTGTCCCTTCCAACCTTAATTTTTCTGTGATATTGAGTGTCCAATTTAAGCAAGTTCTTTGCATTTGTAAGTCTCCATTTTCTGGACCTGCAAAGAATAATGTACATGGCACTGGGATAAGAACACTGGATGACATCAGAGTTTCATCTCTCACTAGCAGCAGTAGAGATGCACCAGCAACCATAAATTGAAGAAAGATCATAAGATCAAGCTCAGCTCAGAGTAGCCAAGGGTTTGTATGCTGTGTTCCCTAAGCCTGACATTGAACTTGCAATTCCTAGGAAAATGAACCAGCCTTTTGAGTTGTCCTTGTGTATGCCCAGTGTGGAACGATAGAGGACAATAGCTTGAAATGAAATTTACTGATTTATATTAGCTTGAGGCCTTTTTCTCTGCAAACCTAATGCTGTTAGTAGGGCAAGGAAACAACAAGCAGTTGAAACTAAAGCCCATTTTATATGGCCTAATCAAAGGATTATATTGGGAGAACATGTACTTGGCATGAAAATAGAACAGCAAGTGGAGAATTTTGTCCCTGGAAAATTCCACACCTTCCATCTGAACCAATGTATTCTTGCACATGTGATTTCCAGTACCATAAATGTCTGGCAAATAGAGGCTTGCTCAGAATGCAACAGTATGGAAAATGTAGAGACTATCACTGGTTTATTTAAAAAAACAAAAATAAAACAAAAAAAAATAAATCAAAAATAAAAAAAAATCAATTAAATTCTAGAGTGATATTTCATTTTAAGGATTTAGAGGTGGGGAGAAAGGTTTAATAAATGGTTTCTAACTCAATTTGGAAAAGGAAATATTTTAATATTTTAAACTAAAAATATATTTTTCACTAAAAACAGTTTTTTCCCACATTTTAAAAATAATTTTTCATTCACATAATAAGCTCTCTCAAGAATACAAATCTTGTGCCATTTAATAAAGCACTAATACAACAATCTATTGAAATAAAATGTTTATTTACCTATAGCATCTGACAACAGAATTCACTTGGGTAAAATTTCAGTGCAATTTATCCCCTGAGCTTCAGTAAATATTGCTGCAGCTGCATGCTTTAGGCCATTGAACAGAAAAGACAGACATTAATTGTATCTTTTAACATGGCCAAGACACACATTTACTAGATTACAGTAATCAAATAACGTACTTTTTTTTAAAAAAAAAAAAGTCTGTCTACCAAAAAATGCTTGTGTAGGGCATTGTGCACCAGATATTTTCCTTCTCGAAGACCTTGTCATCCTTTATACCAGTTGTCACACTGTCAGTTGTAAGATTTGATTAAGTCGCGAGAAAACGGGGGAGAAAAGTAGCAGAAAGAAATTCTGCACCCAGGTAATGGCTTTGGGGGGCTTTTTTGGCCACAGGTACAGTGAGTGGGGATTTCAGAAAGGGATGAATACTAATATAACTATGTATGCTTGTTTACATCCAGAATGTGTAGTTAAACCAGGACCAATCAGACCTATTTTTCAGGAGCTAGCTGACTCAAACGAGTAGATTTGATACAGCTGTGTCTTTGGCCATTTCTATAGCCATTTCATTTGGGAAGGGGGTATCCCAAAATGTTTCTACCTCTTGGAGCTCTTCCTTTGCCTGCTTTTAACCCTTTCCTTTGGTCATGTTCAGATAAGACAGTGGTAGCTGGAAGCCAGAGGAACGTATTAAATCTCTTGGTACATTGATCAGTGTTCAGCATCTTTAGAATATACAATGACTGTATATTTAATAACCTTCTGGCCTTGCAATAGTGTAATCCTAGTTTTTATCTTTTGCTAGGCCTTTTGCCTGATTTTGTTTGTATGTCACTTACGGTAGCAATGCAAAATTTATATTTAAATAGGCTAAGCAGTCTGATTAATTATCTTTGTTTCTTTCCTCTCATTCATTTCAAAGGATTATCGAGAAAAAATAGTTGCTTTCTTCTTTATGTCTGTGAAATGGTATTTGTGTTTAAAGAAAATAGTTTCTGGATCCTTGTCTGGCAACTAGGGGTTAAATTTTCACCAGAAAAAGAATGGCTTCGTTGATGGGACTTTCTAGGTATGCATCATGCAGTGCTATCTGCCAAAGGGAAGGAGTTACGGAGATCAAACGCTTTTCAAACTGCTTTCTAGAAATGTTTATAGTATTGGGACTTGCGTGCATGTTCTTGCAAGGTTATAAAATGTAAACTTTATAAGCTTGATTCTGCTGTCATTTATGGCACTACACCACTGCTAACATCTTAGGGGAAAAACAGATGCTCACTGGCATGAATGAGAATAGAATCAGTTCCCATATCTGTTCCCAAAGCTCTTGCCATTGTATACCCTAAAACTTTCTCAATGAACAAAGCCTCATGTTGTCTATTTGTATGTGCCTTGTCCATTTAAAGCTCAAAATTTGTTGTTCAGCAATTGTCCCTACATACTGCAATGAGGCACTCACCTGGGTGGGAAACTCTGAATGTGAAAGGTGGTATTTGACTCTCCTAACTTTTGCCATCTAAAACTTAGATGACAAGTCATTGAGGCTTTCTCTGCAATGAAAAGCATCAAGTGTCTTCCATACAAGGAACAACTTAGAAGTTTAGTATTCTTCAGACTGGAAAACAGGACAGCTGGTTCAACCTGAGACAGCTGATTGATATGAGAGTAATGTCTATAAAATCACAGACTGAGTACGGTTGATTGCTTGGCATCTTCCAACACATGATCTAGGGGGTATCAAATGAAAACACCAAGTGTCTGGTTCGAAACAAACACAAGAAGGTGGCTCTTCTTAACGTGTGAGGTTAGCTGGACAATTCTCTGCCACAGCAGTCATGGTAGCTAAAAGTCAGCACAGGTTCAAGAAGAAGATAAGCTTATGGAAGGAGAAATTTTACATATGTATAAGACTACATTTTTCTTAGGTAATTTGTAGCTGCAAGATGTTGAAGGCTGAAATAATTTTTCAGAGAGTAGTATGTATAGGTTCCTTATTTTTATACTCTGAGATTTTGCTTTTGGACAGTATGTCAAATACAGTGGGTTGAGTGGACCATTGGTCTGATGTTGTACACTTGTGCTTATATTCTTGACAGGATTTTGGCCTGTTGTATTTACTATCAGTCAGATGGGTATGTTACAGTAGTCTTGTTATGAAGACACTGAGTCAGAGCTATCATACCCTTTTTCTCATCAGGTAAAGTAGATGGTGTGTGAGCAAATATGCAATTGAATTTTTCTCTCCAGCCCTACTCTAAGATACTTAACCTATTTACTTATAAAAAAGAAGTATTTATTCATGCTTTATATGCATGCCTGTATGATATAGTAAAGAACAGAAATATATTTCTAAGGACTTGATGAAGTCTGATGATAGGAAGTTGATATAAGTGAAATTCGGATCACAAAAGAGGTATGGGGTCTTTTTGGGAGTAACTAAACAATGAAATGACTAACTTATTAATATATTGGATCCTCTATTAATTAAATATTGAAATCAAGACTGGACATTTTTGAAAAAGATGCAATGCTGCTAAACCTGAAGTTAAATATTTCATGCGGGGTTTTTTAATGCACGCTTCCTTGTGTGACAGCAAAGAGATTCTTTGACTTCTCTTAGACCTTTTTTTGGCTTTAAAAATTAGTGAAACAAGTACTGAGAGGTAAAATGAGTTTCAGTTCTCAGGAAGGAAACAGAGGCACAAGAAGATCAAGTGTTGCATCAAAGTTTGTGTTAGGATGGAGATTAGCCTTCCTGACAGTCGACTTAGTGCTTTGATGGCTAGACTAGGTATCCTCTTCTGAAGAGTCTTACAATTCTATAAGTAGCTCTACAATGAAGACTTGACTAAAAAACTTATACTCATCTTCTCAGAGAGTACAAGTAAGGATAATGCTCTCAGTGTAGATGCACAGATTTATACTAACCAAAGAGTCTATTTACAAAATCTGTCAAGGACAGTGTGGAAAAAAGGAGGCATACTTCTAAATCTTGTAATTGTTTCCTGTGTGTCCTGGTTTGGCCTAAACCAGGCCGATTTTCCTTTCAGTGATTTTTACTTTCAGCTAAGTCTCCTCTAAATAACTGCACTTTCTGAAACTAACTGCATGTTTTTGCAGACAGTGTCTGCTTCCAGGACTGATAACGCTCGAAGTTTGTAGTTATCGCTGAGGCACCGGTAGGGATGTTGTGCAGTAAGGCTCTTGCTGTACTTTTTTCTTAGAGAAACCAAGGTCACCGCTGAATTCCTCACTGCTTACAAGTGAAAAGCCGAAGGGGGGGGTCGCAGCTGCAGGGGGGAGCAGACAGGGCAGGTGACCCAAAATTGACCAACGAGGGTATTCCATCCCATACACGTCATTCTCGGTATAAAGCGGGGGGATCACGAGGGTCTCGCCCCTCTGGCTCGCTCTTGCTCTTTCTGCTATGGCCAGTGTCCAAGGAGGACTCCGACTGTTTTCCTGCTGCCCCCGATTCTGATCTGCATCCCTGAATCCAGCTCTCGACCGTCGCTAGGCCCAGCCTGGGCCTTCCCGGAGCCTGCCCTGCAGTGCTGGTGGTGACGTTGCCGACATCGGGGGAGCTCGATCTTGGTTTTGTATATATATTTGTATATATTTGATTATTCCAATATTATTATTATACTCTTTTTCATTATTATAGGTTTATTAAAACTGTTTTAACTTTCCAACCCGTAAGTCTCTCTCCCTTTTCCCTTTCCCTTTCCCTTCGGGTGGGGGGGGGGAGGGTTAACAGAGAGCGTCTGCTGCAGGTTTAATCGCCAGCCCAGCTTTAAACCGTGACAGATTTATTGGCGCCCAACGTGGGGCTCGAGAGAAGCTCCAACAGGTTCCTCTGATAAGTCGAATCCCGGCTCCGACGGGAGGAGACCCGGAGAGCTCAGCTGAGAGAGTATCAGATTTCTTCCTTTGAGATTTACGAGGGGTTGGAAATTAAAACAGATAGCGAAGATGCTGATGTCATTTTTGAATGCTGTGTTATCTCATCTCTTTATAAAGCCTTTTACAGAGTTAAGTGTAATGATACCTTACTTGCCGTATGCGCTGTTTGTTACTGTTTATGTGCAGTTTATCACTGCTGGACACTGGTCAATGTGCATTGTTTTGTTATGGCGTTTCATACTGATTTATGTCGTGATAAACTGGGCTGTTACTATTCTGACCGCGGTAGCAGCGATTTTATCTGCGGGCTCCGGGCGTCCTTTAGCTGATTGTGTTAATGATTACACTTCCAATTTTACTTCGGGAAATAGTACCTTCTCCTTTTCTGCCAAGCTGATTCCTCTAGATTTTGTGAAATTCGGATGGTGCTGTCTAGGTGGCATGTTTTTATTTTCGGTTGTCCTGAATGTGTTTCTGATGTGGGATAAGATTAAGTATCGGTGCAGGGACAGGTGTAGGTGTTATGCAGCCACCTCAGATTCTACAGCGTGTGCTGCCACTACAGCTCGCACCGCAGCTGCTACACCCCCCAAGATGGCCACTGCAGCTACTCAGACTCTAACAAGTCTCAGCACTCCCACGACAGCCACTGCTCAGACCCCATCTACTCAGACCCCAGCATCTAACGAATCTGTACCAATTGCTCCTGTAACCAGGAAGAAATACCAAAAGAAATCAGCTCGTGAAGAGGAGGATGATGACTCAGAGCCTTCTAAGGCAGAGCCATCACAGGACCCAGGTGAGGGCCCTTCTCAGGCAGAGTCAGGGCCTGACACAGATGGGGGTTCCCTTGATCGTCATTTTAAAGCAGACCCATCACAGAAGAAAGGTCGTTCTAAAGCAGAACTATCACAGGAGAAGGACTCGGATGTAGAGATAACCTACCACTCCTTATCCCTGAAGGACCTGAGAAATATAAGGAAAGATTTCAGCCGTTATGATGGTGAGCCAATTATTACCTGGCTGCTCCGATGCTGGGATAATGGGGCAGATAGCATGCAATTAGATGGCAGAGAAGCCAGACAGTTGGGATCCCTGTCCAGAGATGGTGGTATTGATAAGGCGCTTGCAAGAAAGTCAAACACTATCAGTCTCTGGAGGCGACTCTTGTCAGCTGTAAAGAGCAGGTATCCCTATAAAGATGATGTTATGAGTCACCTAAGCAAATGGACCACTATAGAAAAAGGTATTAACTACCTTAGAGAACTAGCTGTGCAAGAGATCATTTATAGACACCCACGGGACATTGTAGATCCTGTAGATCCTGATGAAGTGGAATGCAACCGATCCATGTTCCGGAAGGTTGTGAAGAATGCTCCACCGACATACACCCATACATTGTCAATATTAGTCTGGGGAGAAGATGCTATGGCACGACCTAGTGTGGATGAAATGGCTAACTATATGCGACAGTATGAAGATAGTATTTCTTCCCCACTGCAGGCCCGTGTCTCGGCTGTGGAAAAACTGACAAAGGAAAACAAGGACTCATTGAAACAACTGTCAGACAAACTGTCCAGGATAGAGAATAAACTTGACTCTCTACCTACACAGGCACGCGTTGCAGCTGTTAGGAGAAAACACCCTCCTACAGGACCAGCTCGAAGGAAACGGAACACATCACGAGGTATCCTGTGGTTTGCCCTGCGTGGTTATGGGGAAGACATGAACAGATGGCATGGACAACCTACCAGTACCCTACAGGCACGAGTACGTGAGTTGCAAGCTAAAAGAAATACCAGAGAGAATTTTTCTAGGAGGATGGCTGCTCCAGTTACCAGTGAGCAGGACCCCAGTCAGGGTAGATGGGCCTCAAATTCCTTTTTCCAAAGTGTGAATAGGAGAAATGAAGGTCCAGTCCCTGTGAGCAGCACAAATCCATTTCTTGATTAGGGGGTCCCTGCCTCCAGCCAGGTGGAGGAAAGGGACAACCGAGTTTATTGGACTGTGTGGATTCGATGGCCTGGCACATCAAAACCACAAAGGTATCGAGCCTTGGTAGACACTGGTGCACAGTGCACCCTAATGCCATCGGATCATAAAGGGGCAGAATCTATCAGTATTTCAGGAGTAACAGGAGGATCTCAAGTGTTATCTGTATTGGAAGCCGAAGTGAGCCTAACTAAAAATGAATGGAAAAAGCACCCCATTGTGACTGGCCCAGATGCTCCGTGCATCCTTGGCATGGACTACCTCAAGAGAGGGTATTTTAAGGACCCAAAAGGGTATAGATGGGCCTTTGGTGTAGCAGCTGTAGAGACTGAGGACATTAAACAGCTGTCTACCTTGCCTGGCCTCTCAGAGGATCCTTCTGTTGTGGGGTTGCTGAAGGTTGAAGAACAACAGGTGCCAATTGCTACTACCACGGTGCACCGACGACAATATCGCACCAATCGAGACTCCCTGATCCCCATTCATAAACTGATTAGACAATTAGAAAATCAAGGAGTGATTAGTAAGACTCGCTCACCCTTTAATAGTCCTATATGGCCAGTGCGAAAGTCTGATGGAGAATGGAGATTAACTGTGGACTATCGTGGCCTAAATGAAGTTACGCCACCGCTGAGTGCTGCTGTGCCAGACATGCTAGAACTTCAATACGAACTGGAGTCAAAGGCAGCCAAGTGGTACGCCACCATAGACATTGCTAATGCATTTTTCTCTATTCCTTTGGCACCAAAGTGCAGGCCACAGTTTGCTTTTACCTGGAGAGGTATCCAGTATACCTGGAATCGACTGCCCCAGGGGTGGAAACACAGTCCTACTATTTGCCATGGACTGATCCAGACTGCACTAGAAAAGGGTGGAGCTCCAGAACATTTGCAATACGTTGATGACATCATTGTGTGGGGTGATACAGCAGCAGAAGTTTTTGACAAAGGGGAGAAAATCATCCAAATTCTTCTGAAAGCTGGTTTTGCCATAAAAAGAGGCAAGGTCAAGGGGCCTGCCCGGGAGATCCAGTTTTTAGGGATTAAATGGCAAGATGGGCGTCGCCAGATCCCGATAGAGGTGATCAACAAAATAACAGCTATGTCCCCACCAACTAACAAAAAGGAAACACAAGCCTTCTTAGGTGTTGTGGGTTTCTGGAGAATGCATATTCCAGATTACAGCCAGATTGTACGCCCTCTTTATCAGGTGACCAGAAAGAAGAATGATTTTCAGTGGGGCCCTGAACAACGACAGGCCTTTGAACAGATTAAACAAGAGATTGTGCATGCAGTAGCCCTTGGACCAGTCCGTATGGGACAAGATGTTAAAAATGTGCTCTACACCTCAGCTGGGGACAATGGTCCTACCTGGAGCCTCTGGCAGAAAGTACCAGGGGAGACTCGAGGTCGACCCCTAGGATTTTGGAGTCGAGGATACAAGGGTTCCGAGGCCAATTACACCCCAACTGAAAAAGAGATACTGGCAGCATATGAAGGAGTTAGAGCTGCCTCAGAGGTAATTGGTACTGAGGCACAACTTCTCCTGGCACCCCGATTACCAGTACTAGGCTGGATGTTCAAGGGTAAGGTTCCCACTACCCATCATGCAACTGATGCTACATGGAGTAAATGGATTGCATTAATTACACAGAGGGCTCGAATAGGAAACCCTAATCGCCCAGGAATCTTAGAAGTGATCATGGACTGGCCAGAAGGCAAAGACTTCGGAATGCCACCAGAAAAGGAGGTGACACGTGCTGAAGAAGCCCCACCATATAATGAACTACCAGAGGATGAGAAGCAGTATGCCCTGTTCACCGATGGATCCTGCCGTCTTGTAGGAAAGCATCGGAAGTGGAAAGCTGCTGTATGGAGTCCCATACGACGAGTCACGGAAGCCACAGAAGGACAAGGTGAATCAAGTCAATTCGCAGAGGTAAAAGCCATCCAGCTGGCTTTAGACATTGCTGAACGAGAAAAGTGGCCAAGGCTGTATCTTTATACTGACTCATGGATGGTGGCAAATGCCTTGTGGGGGTGGCTAAAGCAGTGGAAGCGAAGCAACTGGCAGCGTAAAGGTAAACCTATTTGGGCTGCTGAACTGTGGCAAGATATTGCTACTCGGCTAGAGAAACTAGTCGTGAAGGTACGTCATGTAGATGCCCACGTACCTAAAAGTCGGGCAACTGAGGAACATCGAAACAACCAACAAGCAGATCAGGCTGCTAAAGTGTTCCAAATAGATTTGGACTGGGAACATAAAGGTGAACTATTTTTAGCTCGGTGGGCTCATGACACTTCAGGTCATCAAGGAAGAGATGCAACATACAGATGGGCTCGTGACCGAGGGGTGGACTTAACTATGGACTCTATTGCACAGGTTATCCATGATTGTGAAACATGCGCCGCAATTAAGCAAGCCAAACGGTTAAAACCTTTGTGGTATGGGGGGCGGTGGCTGAAGTATAAATATGGGGAGGCCTGGCAAATTGACTATATCACACTCCCTCAAACCTGCCAGGGTAAACGCTATGTGCTTACCATGGTGGAGGCGACCACCGGATGGCTGGAAACATACTCTGTGCCCCATGCCACTGCCCGGAACACTATTCTGGGCCTTGAAAAGCAAATCTTGTGGCGACATGGCACACCAGAGAGAATTGAGTCGGACAATGGGACTCATTTCAAAAACAGTCTCATAGATAACTGGGCCAAAGAGCATGGCATCGAATGGGTATATCACATCCCCTATCATGCACCAGCATCTGGGAAAATTGAACGGTATAATGGGCTGTTAAAAACTACCCTAAAAGCAATGGGGGGTGGAACCTTTAAAAACTGGGATAAGCATTTGGCACAAGCTACCTGGCTAGTTAACACCAGAGGATCTATCAGCCGAGCTGGCCCTGCTCAGTCAGATCTTTTACATACAGTAGAAGGGGATAAAGTCCCTGTGGTGCATGAAAGGAATCTGTTGGGAAAAACTGTCTGGGTTCTTCCTGCTACAGGCAAAGGTAAACCCATTCATGGGATTGCTTTTGCTCAAGGACCTGGATGTACTTGGTGGGTGATGCTGCAGGATGGTGGAGTCCGATGTGTCCCTGAAGGTGATCTGATCTTGGGTGAGAATACTTAATTCTGAACTGCATGATGTTAATTGCTGCATAATACTAACAGTGTTCATAAGTGTCTTTCAGGTTAAGACAGTGGTGACGAGACCAGAGCTAGCTGCAAGTGGCGTCCAGTAACCTCCTCGAGACTGACATCTTTAACCTGCAACCCGTGGGCATGAACTGTGACAAAACTCATACCATGTCTCCTGCCCTGAGAGATTCCTAGCCAGATGGAAACCCACAATCCTGAACTAAATGAACTTGATGAACTTTTTTTTTTCTGTATAGAGATGAATCATAAACTAATGTTATCTGTATATATTTTAAAATGAAAAGTTAGTGGTGATCTGAGTATGACGTGAATGGTATGGAATAAGGGGTGGAATGTCCTGGTTTGGCCTAAACCAGGCCGATTTTCCTTTCAGTGATTTTTACTTTCAGCTAAGTCTCCTCTAAATAACTGCACTTTCTGAAACTAACTGCATGTTTTTGCAGACAGTGTCTGCTTCCAGGACTGATAACGCTCGAAGTTTGTAGTTATCGCTGAGGCACCGGTAGGGATGTTGTGCAGTAAGGCTCTTGCTGTACTTTTTTCTTAGAGAAACCAAGGTCACCGCTGAATTCCTCACTGCTTACAAGTGAAAAGCCGAAGGGGGGGGTCGCAGCTGCAGGGGGGAGCAGACAGGGCAGGTGACCCAAAATTGACCAACGAGGGTATTCCATCCCATACACGTCATTCTCGGTATAAAGCGGGGGGATCACGAGGGTCTCGCCCCTCTGGCTCGCTCTTGCTCTTTCTGCTATGGCCAGTGTCCAAGGAGGACTCCGACTGTTTTCCTGCTGCCCCCGATTCTGATCTGCATCCCTGAATCCAGCTCTCGACCGTCGCTAGGCCCAGCCTGGGCCTTCCCGGAGCCTGCCCTGCAGTGCTGGTGGTGACGTTGCCGACATCGGGGGAGCTCGATCTTGGTTTTGTATATATATTTGTATATATTTGATTATTCCAATATTATTATTATACTCTTTTTCATTATTATAGGTTTATTAAAACTGTTTTAACTTTCCAACCCGTAAGTCTCTCTCCCTTTTCCCTTTCCCTTCGGGTGGGGGGGGGGAGGGTTAACAGAGAGCGTCTGCTGCAGGTTTAATCGCCAGCCCAGCTTTAAACCATGACATTGTGTTAATTTGTAAGAATGGGATGTACACAAGTAATCTAACATTGAGCTGAGACAGCATTATCTCAGATTTTGTTAGCTAATCTCCCATCTGTAAAACATGCTTTGTTTGGATTATCTACAGGGCACACATTTCTCAGTGAATTTGTTTTCTTTGGGTAATGGGAATATATTCAAGAAAATTAATTTGCAAACAGATACAGTCACTGCTGGGTGAACGGATTGTCTCTTGGCACTTGAGGTATAGTGATGTTGGTATCTGGACTGCTGGCATGCATGGGAGTCTTTGAGTAGCTTGCCAGAAATCTTCCTATAATGTTCTCGGGAAATGTGTGTAACAACTTTGTAGTCTGGAGAGTAGATAGGAAACTTCTGCCAGCCACCTCAGAGCTTAACTAGTTTGTGTTAGAGGAGGGGGGAAGAATAATCACACAATAGCATGTCTCTTAGTGCAACTACAGATGGTAGCATATGTAAGACTGGCAGCAATGATTTGTCCCTGTCATGCTTTTCCCATTTCAAGTCTTTCCATGGTCCTGCTCTGGAAATGCACCATAGAGCTGGTTATGACTCAGCTGGCTTTATTTGACAGCATTGGCTCCAGTATGCTTTTATTCATGTTTATACTCTAGGCAAACTGGAGACTATGCATCCCTCACAGTCTGGGGCTGAACACAAACAGTTGCTAGGCATTTTGCTGCCTGAAGGAAGGAGTAAAAAGCCACCTCAGGATCCCAGAAATTCATGTAGCTGTGACTTGTCTACAACATCAAAATAAAAATCGCAAGTGAAATGGAAAAGAGGAAAAAGGGACAGTCCATTACACTTGTAGCAAGTAGGGAAGTAATACAAAGAATCAGGTTAAAAAGCATCTTAGAAAAATGAAGAAAAGGATACATTTATGAGTAGTAAAGTGACTCTTTAAAAACATGACTTCCTGAAGATCCCCTCTTGATTTTCAAGCTCTAGCTGTTCTCTTTACTGACATATCTTTTTGGTCATTGTTGTGTTGGTGGGGGGGAAGAGATTAAGAAGTTCATTCCTATTTTTATCTCTATGGAAGTGGCATTCCTGATGCAAAACAAACAGCATGACAACTCTGGTTTCTGTCAGAAAGGTCTTGTTCTTGTTTAGGGCTTGGCTTTTAATGGAGATATGACTGAGAGAAGCTTGTTTCAGAGTAAGGGCCTGGTTACAGACTTGAGGGCAGGATCCCTCTTGGCTAGCTGAGGTACCTTAGAAAATGTATCTACTATAATCTAGTTATCCAAGCTACCTCTGTGATTGCTTCAGAGAAAAGCATCTCCAAAAGGCGTTTCTTTCCACCTTAAGATAAATGTCTCTGTGAGATGACTAATTTCCAGAAAGTGCCTATATCTGTCCTCTGGCAAAACCAGGAGTCCTGACAACTAGATTAAGCTAGATGTCTAGTTACTAGATGGCTAAGGTTAGGTGAGACTAACCCCATCATTAGCCAGAAGCATAGACCATAACTTGATTTATAGCTCCATGGAGTTTTTTTTCTGTTGGGTAGACAGCAGCAAAAATGTTCTTATGAACGAGTGAAGACTTCCAAAATAGACATATGGACAGTCTTTTAATTTTGTTTCAGTATCTTTTGTGCAGGAGAAAAATAAGATCTTGGAGTCTATTTCTCAGCTGGGTCAGATGCTGAGGTGGTGGATGCCATGGAGAAGTCCTGGGTGGTCTTCGTGTTGAGGTGCAGAGGCACCAGGAAGAACTGTCAAGTAAGACAGATTCCACTATGCTAGAGAGAGAAAGCCTGAGGCAGGGACACCAGCTGGAGACACTGAGGAAATCTGAAAAAAAACCCTTATTAAAACAGATTCCTCAGAGTCCAAAGATGACAAATCCTCTCTACTAGGAACTAACAGAGCTAGGATACAGCCTAAGCTAAATCTTTTGGCTTTGTATATATATACATATATAAATATGTTTGTTTCTGTAGTTGTCTAAAGGTAAAGAACAAATATTAATCTTAAGGAAAAGTTATTTTACCCAAAAACATTTTATTCTGTTTAGTTGGATAAAATGACCTTACAGTCTAGGCTGTGGTCAATTTTTCAACTTGTATAAATCAACATACTTCTATGAAAGTCATTTTTGTGCCTTCCTCTTTCATTTTTCACAATTCTTTAGTCTCATACCAGTACTGAAAAAGATAGAATGACATCTCATGTCCTTGAGAGATTTAAGGCCTTACATTTAGCTATATCTAAAGAAAAATATATTCCAGGGGACCCAATTACAATATCTTTATCCCTGCAATACAATTAAAGCATGACTCCATTTCTGCAGTGTGGAAGGGACCTAAATTCTGCCTTCAACCATGCTAAAGCCTCTTTATTCAAGGTTATAGCATGGTTTGGGAATATGATTGAGTCTTTTTGCACAGTAGAAAGGATTGTCCTTTAGCTGTATTCAGGTCATGTTTGAAGCTGCCCACACAACAGAGTCTGTGACCTTCATGGGAGCACAGTGGTAGGGTAGCAGTACCCTTTGACAAAACTGTTTTGTCATGTCATGGTTTAATTGCAAGGGTCACTTTGTTTGCCAATAAACTTGAAGGCCAATGGGGAGCCAGTGATGTGCTGTATGTGAGGTGACAATGAGTATAGCTCCTTAAACTGAGTCTGTTATAAAGGTCTTGTACTGTTATGTGAGTGATGAGATTCAGGGACAAGCAAAAAGTTTGTAGATGTGTATTTAATTAACCAGTAGTCAAAAAAGAAAAGTTTGCACAGTCTGAGCTCCTCTACAGGGGAAATGGATGTGAATTAGACAGTCAGGAGAGAACTGAAGATTTCTATCTAGTGAGAGGCAAACCTGTGCAAATATGTTCATACTACAGAGCTTGAGGGCAATACAATACAGATTTTGTGATGTTAAATCTTTTCATGAAGCTATACTATTTGGAGTTTTTTTCATTCTTTAATAAGGTGAAGAATACTTTAAAAGTATGGCAGAAAACGAAGGAACATTTTGTTCTGACACTTTCTGAACAAAACAGTTTAATATTTTAAAAAGCTTTTTCCGTATTTTCCTTCAGTTCCATTAGAAAACTTTCAAGTGTGTTTTAAATGGTGCAATATATGAGTGAGAGGAATGTATTGCCTCAAAATATTTTGTCTGAATACTGTTGAGCTCTTCTATTTGCCAAAAATGAATTTAAATTATAAAATTCCCGATCACATGCTTAAGCAAATTATTTAAAGAAACTTTATTTCAATAAACCAAAAATGTATTTACTACAACTAATTACAGTAGCCAGTAGCTATAGCTCTCACTTCAAGCATTTCTAGCCATCTTAACTGATCTGTCATACTGCATACTTAATGCTATGGGAAGTTTCATCAGTTTCTGTTCCTGAAGAAGGTAGGCCTTAGAGCAGGAGAGTTACTTTCCTAAAACAGCAATGTCACAGAAAATTGATGAGTTTACTTGAAACTGTGACCTCTCTAGCTTGCTAGCATATTTCTTAGGAGTTTCCTAGCACAAGCAGCCAAAGATTCAGGAGGATCAGGAGGTACCTTAGGATTCCCTGGGGTCTTTCCATCTTGATGCTGGCACATATATTCATGCATGTTTGTACATCACGGATACATACACAAAAATATCATTTAACTGAACAGAGAAGAAAAGGCTAATGCTCTTCAACCCCTTCCACGCACAACTTATGTCTTGCTACAACTTTATTCTTAAGCAAAGATTAAACAGAACTAAATGTACAATGCTACATCACTAAGATCATCTTAATGGTATCTGACAACCTGCCAAAAGGCAAGGAAGAGGGACAGGACAACAGTCTGAAAAACTGCACAATAACTAGTGCTGATCTGCCAAAAAATATGTTCAGCCCTTCTGGGAAAAGGCTTGGATTAGCACAAAAGTGATGCTGTTGTGCTTTTTATGAGCTGTCTCCAGAGAGTTGGTGGGATTTGCATGTGATGAGAAAGAGCCTCAGATTATCCTGCCAGAGAAGGAAAAAGGAATAGAAGGTTTGGCTGAAGTATTCAAAATTAATAAGGTGCCTGTAAAAATTAATCAGTGCTGCCTCTTCATTCTGTCCCCTAACATGAGGAATAAAGTACATTTTACTGAACGGCAGTACTGCAAATATAGGAGGCCAAACAAAGCTGAATTGTATTTAGCTGCATATGTCAGCCACCATATATGATCAGGAAAGATTGTCATATTAAATAATGGGCAAGAAGTTTTAGTAGCGCAACTTCATGAATTTTGTAGTCAATACTTATGCCAGCGCAAGCAGAATTGGTACGAACAGTAAACCGGAGTGCCAGGCTGAGCAAAGATCAGGGTCTGCTGAACAAAGAAGCCCTCAGCCTGGTTAGTCTCACCCGTCTGAATTCAGTAGCCCCTGGCTATGGTGGTCACACCAGCCCACTGCTCTGCCTCTTCTCTCCACATGCTCTGCACTCACTGCTGGCAGTCAAGAAAACCTGTGAGGCTGCCCTGATGGTAACAGAGATCTCTCCTTTTCCCAGCTCCCACTTTCCCATGCTAAAGCATGAAGCAGATAAGAAGAGACTTGTATAGTAACAGAGCTTTCACCATGGTGGAGGTATACTCTCCTGCTCCCAGGAAGGAGAACACCAAGTGGGGCTGGCTCCTGTCAGAGGTGAACACACAACATTTCTACAAAATATTTCTTCAGTTTCACTTTCCCTCAAGAAACATACAGTGACTCTCACATAATAACTGCTAAATTAGGTCTTAAAAAAAAAAACAAAAACAAACAAACAAACAAAAAAAACCCTCACCCAACAAACAAAAAAACCTATTACAGCTATTTATTTCTTCCCTAGGATGTGATAGGAGGGGGGAGAGGGGTAAAGGATTAGGGTTGGTGGGTTTTTCCCCTTTTTTTTTTAAAGTACTGGGAACAGCAAGGAATGGAGCTATTTACAATCTTAAATAAATGTGCAGCTCTGTGTAGTAGTAAGTGATAGTAGATATGAGACTATAAAGGGTGATGGTCTGGGGAAGGTGATGGGGAAAGAAAGCCTGGAGTATTGTGAGTGGAGAGAGATGTTTTGGGAGCCCTGATGGAAACACTGGAATAAGGAAGAAGAATCATAGTGGAAAGGAGAGAGATGGAAAGTTAATGAGAATTTGGGAAGCAGGAAGGTAGTTAAAAGTACTCAGGGCAGCAAGAAGTAGAACGGAAAGTCAGAAGAGGAAATTAGATTGAAAATCTCTCACTGATGCATGGCAGGGAGGGCATGTAAGAAACTGAAAAGATAAAAATGAGGAAAACAAGATGTTTACATGTATTTCTGACACAGCTGAATGGCATCATTTTGCTTATAACCTTGTGTATGTGCACGCATCTCTGTTAAATAAAATATAGAATAGACACTTCATGACTGACTCCATTCCTTTGCCTCTCTCTAGTATTCAACATCTTTCATTTCTGATGATAGTTTTGGCAGGTTTGCACAACCATTTGAGCTTCTGGATTTTCCATGTGTGTGCCAGAGCAAACCTTTCCACACTATATAGGGATAGATGACTCTGACTGCCTCCAGAGAGGATTTCTTCTCTCTCCATATCCTTAATATGTAAATTAGATCACTGCTAGATGTCTACAGATGCTGTGTAGTTGAAGTAGATTACTTATGGACAAACAGTTCCTGCTTGGAGCTATCACCAACTTTGAGCCCCTTTACAGAACATAGGGAATTTGGAGGAAAAAAAAATAGTATCCAGATTCAGGTCACCTTTCATTTTGGTTCTACCAAGAAAAAAAAAAAAACAGACAGAAAAGAAAATTGTAGTGACAAAACCAGTCCTGGTTTGCTTGATCTGTATTTTTTGAGTTCTGAAAATAGATGGAGCATTCAGGGCTCTTCCATGCACTAGCAGCAGGCAAAGTTCATTCACATCAGATTTTTCCTTCCTCTTCTCCCCTTTGGGCAGTATAATGTAAAAGCCATGTAAATAGAAATAAAACTTTAAAAAGTCTGAAAAAAAAAACCCCAGTAATAATTTAGCAACCTTCATATACCTCTCAAATCTGAAAAATTATTTCTAAACACTAAATGGATATTTCTGAGTGCTACAACCAACTTGCAATAGAAAAGAAACAACTGTTATGTACTGGTAAAGGCTGTGATGAAGATCTAGAATGTTCATAGGAAGTCAGTGATATTTTAGGCTATATGATCAACTCTGCTCTTCAGAGTTCAAACACTAAATGCATACTATCATTGCATCAGAAATCTAGTTGAGATACCCCTGTTCCAGTAACCTTTGAATTCTTAACTGTCTGCTCCACTGTGTGTTCAGACAATATCCCAACTTGATAACCTGGTTTCCTTCACCTTACTTTGGTCTTATTATTTTATATGTATATATAGGTTTATATATTTATATTTTATATACTTTGTTTAGAACCTTTGGCCCCATAGTTTATTCGTAAGTAGTCACATCTTCTTAACAGAAGAAATCTGAACTGGTATGCCAGTCATTCCCCAATGCAAATTATTTTACAGACATAAAATTATGCTAAAGGAGTGTTAGTGTGGCAAAGTCATCACTCAGAATTGAGGAGGTACCAAAAATTACATTACCCTCAACTTTATTTAGTCTTGTGAATTAACTGCTATGGGTAGTGATATCCTTTCACAATGTTATCACCAAGTGGAGTTTCCATAGGGCTCCTGCTCCACTTACACACAGGCTGCACCGTGCCCTGGAAATGAGCTGGAACTCCATAGTGGAACCACTTTTTTTTTCTCCCAGCATCCTTGCTCATTTGTTGAGGGAAATCAGAGGTATGAGCTGAATGAAACAGGGGGCCAAAGAAAGATGAGGTAGTCTTGTGATTAAGGAAGCTAAGGGGCATCTAGAGATTTAATGTAGTCCCACTTCTACCCAGAGTCTCGGCGCATATTTAGCAAGTCACCAAAAATATTTGTCACTCTTGATATGCTTCTCGTTTTTGTGGGGATGGGGGTGTTTTAAATTTTGGTCCTGGAATCTTATCACTAGAAGAGCTGCTATCTGGCTAAGTAGGAATTAGCCTTCACAACACTGCATGCTGCTTACTTTGATTTTGTTGAAACTCATTCTCCCACTTATGAAATACTACTCTGTACTCACGGAAGTGTTAAAAATGATTATTTATGAAATACTAAAAAAAAAAGCTATAGCAAAGCTGACATAGAAAAAGGCCTAAAGAATTCATTGTTCAATTAAAATTTAGGTCTCGTTAAGTACAAGTTGCTCATTCATGATTTTCAAAGGAAAAGTGCAGTATCTGCAGAATCAGTGTTCTCTATGAGAAAATATCCATTACTTCAATATTTTTCAATTGTTTCTCAGGGAAAATCTAAACAATATATCCCTTCAGCTTTTAACTGCATAATGTGGAATGCTGTCTTAAAGGAATTGTAATTTGGGGCTGCATATGGTCCTATGCTAATAAATTAAGCAGCTGCCAGGAATGTTCCCAGACACTAAAATGCTATTGTCTGCATCATAAAATTGTAAAAATAAATATTTTTACTTGGAATGACTTTGGCCTGAGCCAATTAGCACTCTTCCCAAACAATGACATGGGCCAGGGACCATCCCCAGTAGGCAGTCGGTGTGTGGCTATCCTGTTTTGAAGGATAGGAGAGTTTAACAGCATACTTGTATGCCATTCTTTGTCTGATGGTCTCCGTAACAGACAGTACCCTTGTCCCAGTCAGTTTACAAGTATAAATGTAGCCAAGAGAACCAGGGTCTCAGACAGATTACCTATCCAAAAATATTGTTCATTTTTCATTCTACCTAAGCATGTTGTTGTGTTATGAGATCCAATGGAATATGGATATATGGAGTATACCACGAAAAATATCACTTATTCAGGGGGAGTGGAACATGAATATGACTCTCATGACATAGCAAACCACTGCAGAGCAATATGTTTTAATGTAGGTAATTTTTTTCTAAGAGGTAAGTAAAAAGAGAGGCAAGACCAATTTATGTAAATACGTCCCACTGAAACATTTTGCTGCCAGGACACTGAAATGATTCTGAGCTGTAAATATTTGAAACTTCTGATTTACAAGGAATTACGATATTTTGAAATATTTAGTTATGATGTAGGATAGAAAATATTTTGAAATATCAGCATTTCCTCTTTGTTCTTAGTGTCCTGTAAAGTCAGACTTTCTGCACATAAAAGTGCATGAAGTAGGGTCTATCTAGTGTGATCTGGCCTCTGTAAAGACTTTCCACCCTGCTTTTGTTTCATTTCAGTTGCAAGGCAAACATTCCCCAGGAGCGGGTAAGGGATGTGCAGCTACCTGTGTGCACACAACAATAGGCACTGATGTTCAAGGGCATGGAGATATTCTTCTGCACGCAGCCCCTGGATTAGTGTGCGTAAAATAAATTTTACCCACTGAGGAAAAAAGTTGGGTTTGTAAAATCTAGCAAGAGCTTTGCCCCTGAAACCACAGCTGAAAGAAGAAGTTTTCAGTGCCATTTCTCTTAGGAGCAAAACAGCAGAGAAGCCTACCCACTGGTGCAAAGTAATGCCCCAGGCTGGCAAGGAAAGAGCCCAGGCAGTGTCCCTGGATCCCACACAAAGAAATAGTCATTATTCCCACCAGCTGTGACATCTATGACGAGGAATACAAGGAATACGCTTTCATCTTCTTTCTTCCCATGAAGTCCAAAGGAATTCATCTGACACACAAAGGGGGAGAAAGCGACATGTGCCTCTTGGGAAGGTCTGTTCAATAACTGTAGTCATTTGTTTGGAAATCTTGCCTTATCTTCACCATTTCTATGTGCTCAATTATTCTCATCCCTTGACAAGGGATGAGTCATTCTTATCCTTGCTTTATCTTCTTTCTTGTGACCTCAAGTTCTTCCTTAGTTTGCCCTCCAAGAGGAAACCTTCCCTTGAAGCAACCCTTCAAGTTAACTTCCCTTGTTGGTGTCCACCATAACAGCCATCTTCCTCTCTTTGCTCCCTCAGTATAGCTCCCAGCAGCAATCCTTTCAAGATTGTCTCCCCTTCATATCTTTACTTGGGGAGAATTTTTTCACAGCTGTCACCCACTCCTCAGGCTGACAATCCCCTTCACCCATGCTTTGTGCTAGTCCTCACTGTTCTCACTGCTGATGGTTATCCTTATCTGTTGTCCTTCCTTCTGTCTTCCTCAACTCTGACCCTTCAGAGTGCCCATTACTTTTGTAGCTCCCCATGGTCCCCTCCTCCATTGCCAGTTCATATTTCTCAGCAGACCTTTCCCTGCAATCTGATGCAGTTTTGGAACAAGCTTGTGCAAGCTCGCATCAAGCTCACCTGCCCTTTCTGGTACCTGATACCATAATGGCAAGATGATGCTGGGCTGCAGCTGGGCATGAGCAGCTGCTATCAAAGCACTGTAGGGTCATTTGCCATGATAAAAGATGTCGGGGAGAAAAATTGTTCCTCACCAGACAGGCACCTGCAACCTCTTCCCTGGTTCTGTTATCTCATCCGGTGCAAGCAACAGATGGGACTTACTGAGTGAGGCAACTATTACATGCCCTTTTCTGTCCTTATCTTTCAGATGCTACAGAGAGAAACAAAATAGACTATAAGGTATGACTCAGGCTTTGTTTGCTCTATGCTGTCCAGCACAGATCTAGAAGTTTGCAAGTGCTGTAAAGCATGATAATCTTTCCTTCTTTTGCTTTCTTTACCCAGGTAAGGGACAGACTGTGGGCACTGAGACATTTGCAGGGGGCATTCATGAGCTATTTTTACTCTCAGTCATGTCTTCTACAGCAGACATACCACGGACATATATAGAAATGACAACCTTTGCCAAAAGAATTTCATTCTTGGGAAAAAGATACATCTTCCCTCCTGTGTGAAGAGGCCTACTAATTTTTCAGTTGCTGTTTCTAAGCATGTGAAATTCAGAATTTTTTTTTTAAATACTATGACCTGAAATTAGAGTTTATCCTACCATTCTGACCAAAAAAAAACTGTAAATGTCACACACTTGTCTGAAACCTGCACAGCTCTCTGAGATCTTGTGTTCCATTTTCTGGTTAGATTGGTACCTCACACATTGCAGTGCAGTAGCAGAGCCTGTGCCTGGCTGCACACCCTAGTGTGCCCGCTGTAATGGGCCAGCCCAACTTCATCTGATCCATCATCCAGCTGAGCTTGGCGTATGTGGCCACATAGCAGGAGGGAGATCTCAGCTGAGGAAGGGTGCCACTGAGGGAGGCCTTATGCTCGAAGACTCCACCACTGAAGTCAAAGTCTCCACCAGTGAAATCAAAGTCTCCAGCTGCAGTCCTGCCAGGTAACTGGACTTGCCAGGCACGTCCCTGGCACACAGTACTGTCTCACAGGTGGAACATGAAGAACTTCAGAGGTCTGAAGTTAGTTACCTCCAGACTGGAGGAAATGCAAGGTGCTACTGTCTCAGGCTTAATCTACAAAATAAACTTCTCCGTTAGCATCAGAAAGAAACTCTGCTCAGCGGTATCCCACTGTGACCACATGCTTCTATCATCCAAGTGGCATGGGCTGAAATCACAGTTGGTAGGTCTCCATTAGTAATTTATTGTAGAACATTATTTTTCATTAAAATAATCCCTTTAGTCCCCAGAGAAATAAAAGTTATCTTCCCCTGGGAGTCCCTCAGCTGTTAAATAACCGAAGGGATTTCATACCTTTGCCAAGGCCATCCTGAGCTTTTCTCAAAGCACTGAGACACAGTTGAAAATTGCCTGGTCTACATGGTCCAAAGTCCTTGGTTTTGGGATAAAGGACAGTCCTGCACATTAGCAGAGCAGCTGCTACAGGCTCTGGTATTTATTTATGATAAAGAAAAGGAGCAGCCTTATGAATGTGTGTAGGATTATAGGTATCAGCAACTTATGCTGGTTTATGAATATTAGAGTATTAATAGCTGTGCTGCTTTTTTCTAGTCTGTGTCCTGGGGCTTTCACGAGTAAGGCTGTGGTAAGAAAAGACACCTCCTTATTATTCTGACTGGTATGCTTAGACAGGTTTTCAGGTATCAAAGCCTTCCTTTGTTACTCTTTTTTTTTTTCCAGGTATCAAAGGCTTCCTGTGTTATTCTTTTTTCATCTTCATGTAATGAAGTATATGAGAAGAAAGCCCACACGTCAAAAAGTCACCAGCCACCTCCCAAAATAAGGGCTCTTGGCTATACACTCAAACCAAGAAGTTCCACAACAAAGTGAAGTTTGCTTGCGGCCCCTTATTTCAGCTCAGCTGTGAGCAGGGACTTCGAGGTGATCTTTCATCACAGAATCACCTGCTGTTTTTCCTGCAGAACCCTACTCATCCAAATCAAGCAAGGAAAATCCCCCCTGGGCCAGCAGCTGGTGATATTATTTCTGGCATACTAAAGCTGTTTGCAGCATTTCACTTTTCCACTTTGCATTATTTTAATGTAATGCTCTTGCACGTTAGGGAGATTCACCACCTCTTCTTACAGAGCACTGTCACTCCAGGTTTGAGGAACAGCAGGCCCCCCACCCCCAAAAGGTCTTTAAAATGTAACCTTAAGCCTAATTTACTGTTTCTGCGCAAGATCCTGGAAAATTGCTCTTTGGCTGCAGCCACACCTCAGTGGGAATGCCAGTTTCAATCCACTTCAGAAAGGGATTTGGAAACCTTTCCCAGCCCCAAAACTGCTTCACCAGCTGTTTCTTCCCTGCTGGAAAGCCACGAGTATCTCTCACCTGTAATTCTCTTGGACTCCTCCACTGCCCTTGACACAGGGGCTGGGCAACTTCACCCTGATCACTTGGTGACTCATTCAGGTCTGGTGCTGCTCTTTGCAGATCTGGTGCTACACGTGAAGGGTTTTGAATGTCAGCCTTCTCCGTCATGCTCTTGTCTAAGGGTTTGTGCATTTGGGAATGTCATCTCTGTAGTTGTTTAAACTCTTCGGGGTGAGTGTCTATTCTTGGGCCTCATGCTATCGAGTAGCTTTAAATATGCTGCTTTGGGGTGGTGTTCACAGTTGCTGCACTTTCTCGTGTCGGTGCTAAGTAGCTGCAGCTCAGTTATCCTGCCTCTTACTGACAACGCAACCTCAGTGAGAGACTGTGGCCTGGGATCTCTCTCAGCAGAGACCTTGCAGAGGTCACACACGAATTACAGCTGAGCATCAACAAAACCCAAGTTGCCATTCTGAGTCCCTGTAAATACTCATCATAATCATATATTATCACCCACTCTATCCTTTCAAAGGACGTGAATGTATTTTCAAGCATTTATCAATTAAGCCTCAAAATATCTCATTCAGGTACTGCAAATTAGGTGATAAAGGGATCAATTTGCCTAACACTGATATGCACCTACTTCAGAAATTAAATAGCACATCACAGCTATTCAACAATGCACATTTAAATTCCTGAATGATGGACTATAGCCACAAATGAGGAAATTAACTCCTGCACTCCAGCACTGTCTGGTTCATTAAGCAACAACGTCAGCCAAGAGTTTCTGTGAGTGAACTCTCTGGGGCACAAAGGGCCCACTGAATACAGAAAACTCCATGTGTAGCCACATGAAATGTGTGGAAGACAAAGCCTCAGACTGTGTAGGAATGTGAAATATTTAGAAGAAATAGCTTTATCTCTGCCAATCTTATCTCTGGTGGATTACTAGACCCCAGATCTACCCATCAATTGGTTACCTAAAGTCTCCTCTCTGAAAATTGCCTTTCAATATTAAGAGTGCAATGATGGAAAAATTGTGCTACCTTAGATTGCATTGTTCCCTCTTTGATTGCTTCCTCTAAATCCAGCAGTAAGCTAAACTTCAACTGAAAACTTACGAATAGAAGTATATACAAGATACTAGAAGTATATGTGTATAGTGTGTGGAGGTATATACACATATACACAATCGTATACGTGATATAAAGATAGACACACATATGTATGTGCATATCTATTTTATGCATATCGATATGAATGATCTGGTATATATTTTGCTCCACATGGGAGGTACATTTACATACTGTACAATGAGTGGGGTACTCAAGTGTTTGAATTCAGCATTGTTGATCCATTTTCTTGAGGTTGCTAGAAATCAAGGGAAAATGTGGCAAGGAGGGGACAAATGGTTTTGTTTATGGAGCAAGAAGTAAAAACTTGCTGATTTAAAATTTTAAACAGTCGTGGGCAGGGCGGGTTGGAACATACTCTTACTTCAGGAAATGTCAAAATGTAAGAGTGGCAGCCAGGGCTAGCAGGATCTTTTCTTTTGCTGCAGTAACAAGGTATTCTAGGGTTCCAGTTTCCCATCCTTTGCAGAAAAAAATATGCAGCAACAAACCTTCTACAGAAGCTATGAGCTGCCAGAGAAGCTAGACATGATCTTCCCAGGACTTTCAAGCTCTGTACGGAAAGCCCAACGGCCATACGTTTATGATGCTGCACAGAAGGGCCATTTGTAAACTCAAGAAACCCAGGCCTCCAAGTAACTGTTTAGATGAGCTAGCAAAAAGTCAGGCAGATTTCTGATGGAAATCTTTTCTGTGGCTCATTGGCAGTTCATTAAATGGTATTTCTGAAAGATATTTCTGTTTCAAAGAATTGACAACTTCTGATGCAAGTATGTCTCAATGGAAATTCCCGATTGTTTTCCCATTTTCTTCTTGACAATTATGATAATACGACAATTTCCTCTTTTAGAGCCCTGATCATCTTTGCACCAGGGTAAATCAGGAGTAATATTATTGAAGTAATTTGTTTTATGTTGGCAGAAAATTGTTATAGAAGGAAACTGGGGCTCTACTCTCACTTTAGACTCCTGGATGAACATCTACAAGGTATTCTTTCTATCATTTAGAAATCCTGGTAAATGTGGTCTTTAAAAAAGGATAATTTAAAGATCAGATTTTGTGTTTTGTGTCCTTGGAGTCTTATTACAGCAATTCTTCCTTGATTCTCTGCTAATTGATCAGCAGGTTCTTGTTTATGCACAATGCAACTGCTACCATGGATTTTCGGCTAGGTCTTCCCCAGCATACTGTTTTATAGCTGCATCTTGGTGACACTGCTGCTCCAAGTCATTTTAATTGCGTGTGTGTCTAGCCACCTTCCTAAGCATCTTCCCAACTTGACTGCATTTATCCTAATACCCTGAATACCAGGAAAAGAAGCTCTATTATTTCTGTTTCTCAGTTGGGAAAAGAAAAATGTACTCTTTCTTAGGTGATCCATCACTCACTGATGTTGATGGCTATTGACTGCTGAGCAGTGAAGAGCTCTTGCTTGTCACTGTCAAGGCTCCTGTGTTTTGTATTACTGAAATGCTCAGTGAAGCGGAGACTGACTCCCCAGCCCAGCGCTTATGCTGTGCACATGGGGTGTGGAAAGCCCAGGTGTTAGGCTTATGTGCAGTAGAAAGTGAGGTAGCTCTCCCATGAGAACTTCAGATGCAGGCACCTGGAGCAGAGGACTAGAGCATCATAACCCAATGATTTGGGCATTCATCTTGGAGGTCAGTGATTTCAGATCAAATCTCTGGCCTGAACCACAAAGAACAATGATTTGTTTTGGCCCCTAAGTGTATTCATTAGCCACCAAGTTACTGGGTAGTTTTTGAAGAAAAAAAAAAAAAAAAATTACATCCTTCATTGACACGAAGTTCTACATTCAGTCTGAAAAATCAATCCTCTCAACACTTAAAAAAAAAATCAATAAGTTCAAAAAAAAATTTAAACATTTTAAAAATTGTAACTTTAAAAAGAATAAATTTACAGATTATTTTTTTTTTAATTGCAAATTTCCCAGCTGGTTCTTCTCTACTCAAAACACACCCATCCAGGAGGGGTAAGGTCTGAACAATCCTCTCCCAAAACCAAAGGCAACACCAGGTTGTCTTGCATTTCTCAGACTCTGTTATATTTTCTTCTGGGGTAGAAGTTTATTAATTTCTTTCTGCTGTAAGTTAAGTTTTTTGTACCAAACACCAGTCTCAAATGGATAGGCCTATAACTGTTTGGCCACTGCGCAGAACATCATGGTGGAAAAAACGATGCAGTAAATCCTCACAGAGATTTTGAAACAAATTGGTTTGAAAGCCCTCTAGTTCTCTTGCGGGGTTTAGGTCCAATATAGTGCATTATAGAAGAGCACAGTAGAAGAAATAGGTTGCTTTGGTCCTGCGTGAAAACTCTACCCAGAATGGATATGTGTAATGAGGCTGCTAACAATTTATTCACCGTTAGGTCTTTGTATTCCAACTTAAGATTTCTTATTGACTGATGCCAAATCCTGGAGATAAGATTTCCTCTCTCCTTTCATTTTTCACAGTGAATAGCTGATAATCTAGTGCTTTACAGAAACCTGTCTGGGTCCCTAACCTTGGACAGCTTTTGTGCTCCTCTGTCAATTCCTCTGAGCGTTATCCTGCTATGCATGAATGCTGTAATTTTACAGCATGACCTGCAGACAGGAACAGAGGCAACTGGAACCTATTAGACCATGAACTTCATTTTCTGAGGACCTGCAGCTCCCGTTGAAGTTGTGCATGTTGGCAATTTCTGAAAAATGAGACCCACTCCCCCACCTTTTATAAGAAATTTGACGAAAGCCTCTGGGGCTGAAGTATTGTTGCAGGAAGGCTGATAGTTAATAAACCTTGTCAATCCTGCCTCATTCTTCTAATCACATCTTACAGTGTCTTTTGGTTTAGTTTTTAATCTCCTCTGTTCTCTCCTCTCTCACTCTGCCTGTATTTTAACTTTATGACTGAAAGCCCTTGACGGGAAATGCATACACGTTCATCACTTGCAGAAAGGTGAAATGTGTGTCCACCACTGTTTCTTTAATTTACAGTACATATGATTTTTTTTTTCCCAGGAAAGATTTACTGTAAAATATTGCCCTGTTTTCACAAGTGGAAACCACAACTTGTCATAGATACACAAATTTTTCCAAAAGCAGATTGTTTCTTTTAATAAAGAACAGATGCACCCAGTTTTGTCTAACTGCTGCTCATGACACAGTATGAGTCCTGACAAGTGGAGGATTACATTCTGTGGTTCAGAAAGTCCACTAGCAGAAATTAATATAACTGCAATCAATCCAATGATGTTAATTATCATTAGATGTAAATCAGGAGTCCATGTTCTCAGTCCCCTTCTTTAAACCCTGGGAAATCTTCCTTATATGAATCAAAGTTAATGATATAAGAAAGTAACCTCTGTGTTTTAACACATGCTCCATTTGAGATAACAGTTTCACCTGTATTTTATTAATAAGCACCATAAATACAACACTTGCAAATAACAGGGCTGCAGTAATAGATTCTGTCATTTAAAAATATGTTAAAGAAGTACCTGTAAACAACAGACTTAATACAAAGTAATAAGATCTGTGAAAGCTAGATGATTTCTCGATTGTGCAATGCATTTATGAGTGTGTCAGATCACTGTCAGTGCTTGAGCTCCAGGACAGCTAAGTGGAGTTCTGTGCAACGCCTGCAAGAAAGGTGTGTTCCTTCAGCTTCAGCTGCAGCAGATTTTGCTTCCTCCTTTGGTCAGCTTGTGACAAGCCAGCCAAAATAACAACTACTGCAAATGTCTGCATCGTTGACGTTATCTTTGGACATCTATAATCAAACTCATGCCTTTAGGCAGAATAGCAAACAAGTTTAGCAGTTTAATATAGGTAATGCAAATCTGTACCCTGTGGTCTGTTTGGTCTTGCCTGAGTGCCCCAGTGCGGTGAGTAGTCACAGCCACCGTGCTATGTGACAAAACAAGCTTTGCTTGATGACTTTGTTCAAGAACCACCATGCAGTTGGAATAAAAATGTCATGCTAAAGTGAAAGGGTCAGGCTAAATGCACATGTAAATCACCCTTTGCCTGAACAACAGGCTTAAGCCAATGAGAAGTTTCCCCAGATGTGTGTTCTTTGATGCCACTAAAAATCAAGCTATTAATTCGTCTCTGAAAAAAACAGCTGTTGATCTTCTACTCAGTTGAATAACTAGTTCATACAGTTGTCGAGATGTAAAAGACAACACTCTAAGTGTCAAAGTCAGCACAACTTGGGTGGAAAATATCAGAACCCAGGGCAATTGCGGAAAAGTTGAAGGGCAGTTTGCTAGAGCATGAAGCAAAAAAATGGTCTATCTTTTCACATTCACTGTTGAACGCATGCAGAGACATTAAAAGATCTGATGGCTGCAATCTGCTCTAACCTTTTATCTGTGAGGAGTGATCTAATAACTCACTCTTGGCTGTACCGGTTACGAGTTATCACTTTGCTCACTTGTGAAGATGAATGTAAACGTCTTTACAGCTCTCAGCCATCATGCATTCTGTAATTCTTTCTGTGTGTGAATGAATAAGCCATGTTATTAAATTAATAATAAAATTTGGCTTCACTTAAGTTACAGCAGGGGATATATTTTTCTTTTTCTCTCTTTTTATTAGTAAATGAGAATTAGTAGCTTCGTGAATGTTAATCACGAGCTACTCAGTGCCTACACACATCCTGTCTGTATGGTGATGCAAATGAATTTATATGAAATTATATATTGTAGATAATAACTTTTTTGAGAAAAGTAATAGCTTATGTTTCATACAGGAAAGGAAACTAAATCTCAATTGCTCTTCTGCAGCAAGTAGACAGCAGAAGCTTTTTCCTGTAAAAAATAAAACTGTTAAACCATTAAATATGGGTTTTAGTATGGTACCAGCAAACTCCACAAAAGTGGTCATTGCAGCATTTAATGACTGATTTGATGTAACATTCGCACATTAGCACACTCAGAGTTTGCCTGGGATCATTAAATAAGTGTGTTATTAGCTGTCGATAATAACTAGTCTTACAAGCATTATTTGACAATATATATATCTTGCATTTATCTCATATGCAGCTAAGCATAAAGGCAAGACCCAGTGGAAAACAGCCTAATTCTATCAATTTTTCACACTTCATAAATGGAATTTTAACACTGTAGTGATTCTGGTGCATACCGTAATTAGGAAAGACAATCGGTCTTTCTATATTTAAAACGTGTCTGTTCCTGGAGGTTGAAACAAAGGATTATATTCCAAATATATTGCTAGGGAAGAAGTAGTCCTTTCCATGACACTAGCACCCTCCCACTGTCCCCCTCACCCCAAAATACTTCACTGACAAAATAAAAATGCTAGAAAGTCCCGTCCTCTCAGAGAAAACTCACTTTTCTGCATTAAGCATGTTCTTCTTTTGTAGAAATTAATTCATCTGCAAGTCCAGCTCTCGGTTAAAGAGGTAATATGTGGTAACACATTTGAGCACCTCTATGCAGCCCCGGCACAGGGAGGGTGAGGGCGGCTGAGGCAGAGGGGGCAGGGCAGCGAGAGGCTGGCTGGAGCAGTGGGAAGCTCCATGAGTGCTTGGGTGGCTTCTGCAGTTGCTCCTCACAGCTGGAGTCCGTCCAGCTCCTCTCCCCAGCTTCATCCCCCGGCTGCTTGTGTTCTGCAGGAGAAAGCCCCTCTCGCCATAAGGGAAGGCTCTTCTGTGCGCAGCAGGGGAAGCAGAGGTGGAAGGAGAGGCTCCTTTCAAGGGATCTTGTTTTACTCCTGCCTTTTTGAGGTGGAGGCTCCTGTTTTGCAAACTGCTTATGCTGGATGAATCCTGGCTGGTTCATCCCTGCAGTTTTTCTCCAAGGTCACGTTACTGCATAGTTCTCCCACGGGGTTTACTTGCGAGCTTGTTCCAGTTTCAGAGGGATGACTGATTCTACTGAAGGTGCCGGTGCATACAGTTGGAGTGCCAGGAGTATCAGTAACATCCCTAGGATGAGAATAGACTTTTTAAGTGCAATCAGAATGATTCCTTCACTTAACAGACAACTTTCTGCAATACCTCTGCTCAACTTTTGCACAAATATCCGGCCATGAATCTTGAAACAGTCTAGCAGCAAAGACAAATAATAATAGTTTCAGCTACTGAAGCCTTACTATTACAATAGGTGTAAGAGATAAACTTAAATGTCCACAGAGTTTATGTATTTACAGTCTAAAGTTGCAAAGCATAATCTGTCTTAAATGCATATTCTTTTAAACCATCCCCGTTCAATGCAGTGGCAAAACTTCCTCTGATGTCAGTGGTATAGGATCAGGTCCCGTGTTTCAATACTGCTGCAGCACTAGCACAGCTTTAGGATTGTTAAAACTGGCATGTAAGCATTTTAGTGTAACTTGTCAAGAGAAGAGACAACTACTGGTGTTCCCAGTGAGCTGTACGCCTCCCATCAAAACGGGATTGTCTCCATTGCATTGTCCTGAGCCAGCTCAAGGTTTTTCAGAGGTGCGGGGAAGATGGGCTGCTGTGAGGTGCGGTGGGCAGCTGGGGAGGAAGTTAGGATTAAGCTGCTGTTCCCACAAGAAGTGAGGATGGGGCAATGGCAACGGTTTGGAGAGCTGGGGCAGGAATGAGAATTGTTGGTCCCACCATGAGTGAGGGGAGAATGGGTTTCTGAGAGGAGCTGCCCCATGTCCACCAATGCCTCTGGCTGTCACAGCAGGACAAGCCTATTTTCCAACGCAGTGATGACTGCTCTCACCAAGGGTGCTTTACTGCTCTGGGCAATTGCCTGCTCAGCCTACTCCACAGGCAGACCCTGTGTCATATCTGCATGATTTCTGCCAAGACTGCCTTATTTCCTTTACAGTTGTCTCCCCACAGACAAAGGTATCTAGAGCTTTAGGTATTTGGTTGTCATTTTTCTTCCAAAAGCTCTTTGATGCACAGCTGCAGTCACGCTGCTCCATGTGTCAGATTTTCTGAACATGCAGGGAGAGGTTAAACAAAGAGCAATCCCATGGAAGGAATGCGTCCTTTAATAAGAAACTCAGTGAACAAAGTGGAGCCTACTTTCCCATGGTGTCAGATCTCATGGTGAGGTTCCTCAGCATCTAATAAGGCGTGGGTGCCACTTGAAGATGTCTCTTCAATAGAAGGAGACATTTTTCAATCATCAAATGTTTCTGCCTTGTTGAATTCCAGTGTTGAATAAAAGTTGAGGTTATCTTGCAACTTTTCCCTCTGTGGGGATGCTAATAGGATCGTTCTTGTCCCAGCTACCTGTTTTCATGTAACTTGCAGGAGCTTAATATCTTTGAGAGCAGCTTTGACTTGATTTGACAGACCAGTGGTTTCAGAAAGTACTGAGGAGACAGACACAGAGCACACACTTAAATGAATGCATAACCTCTGCTTCCATAGGGAACCAAGCGAAGCAGCACTCTTACAATAACAAGATTATTATTTACCAAAACAAAAGTATAAGCTCACATAAGGCAAAATGAAACAAACATGCAGAATGCCATGCAACACCAATGAAACAAAACCCTTCTCTTCTTACAGAGCTACTCAGGGTTTGCCTAGCACTGCACTTTTTTAAGCCAATGAAAGTTTTAGGGCTGCTGAAATAGTTTCCACTGGCATGTTTTTGTTGTTTTTCCATTATGTTGTTGTTCCATTATGAAATGTCTATTTTCTTCTTTTCTCTTTTTTTTAAGGGAAAACTGAAGACTCTGTCAACAACATATTAACAAGTTCAAAGTAGGTTTTGAGACTCCCCAGACGCTGAGGCTTTTTCCCGTGGCCAAAAGCTGAAGGGGAGAGAATTTTTCAGCTTGAAGAATTTTTAAAATTATTATTTTTAGTTAAAAAGTAAAAGGTTTGAGAGAAAATGACAGCATTTTCACAAATATGCAAAGTAACTTCCAGCCAATTCTAAGTTTTGTATTGATTCAAATGGGAGCAGAGACTAAATCTGAGCACATTTTAAAATGGCCTTAAATACAATTTAGGATTTTCTAGAATGGCCTTATCAGCAAGGCTGGTATGCTGAGTGGAGTAAGACGATGTTCACAGACCAGCAGTTTGCAGGAGTGTAATGGGGGACATCCTGCATGGGGAGCATGAAAGAGGCCAATGTTGAGTTTATGGTGTGCCTTTCCAATTTGATAATACCAAGAAGCTTTTGCATGCCTTGTGCACTCAACACTGAGTGCACAAGTCTGCAGCAAAACAGGACTGTGGTTTTGGTAGCAGACCATGCTGTTGTACCGTTGCTTCAAACATGCAAACCACTGTTGTCTACTACACTGTGCAACTAGATTGGAAGTTTCATAGTTGATAGACTAAATGCTTAGCTGTGCCTTCCTCTTTGACCAGTCACTGTATTTTATCTTTAATATACTGTGCTGTGTTAGCAACAGTGCTTCTGTTAAGTTAATTTGGGTTTGAGTGGTTTTCGCTTATACTTGTGCAGTCTGGCTAACATCTCCATGAGCAAATCTCTGATGAATCTTGTCAAATATATCCTACCATCAGTGCATACCAAGTTCTCTTAAAGTACTGACATATATTTGTCAGCAGATTCAAGTATTTTCTGTGCACATAGGCAAAATTTGGATCTCCTTGAGGGTCATATTCACATTTCATAATAGGAGTGTAAAAAAAGCCCATAAAGATGAAAACTGCAATTGCATATCACTTATCAGAAAGAGGAAATAGCTGAAATATATTATGACCTTCAGTATCTAGACTGCAGATAAAGTAAATTTCCCAGCATATGAAAGAAATCATCTCTACTAATAACCAGAATACACTTCTCCAAAATGTAAACACTGCTGTTGGTCTGCCAGTATAAAACAAAGGAGATAAAGTAATAGTTACCCTTGTTTATCAAAAATATCGTACACTGAATTAGAATACAGTAGAAGTTCCTGCACAACTTGCGGTCAACGTGATTTTTTCTGGAGGAGGTTCATGCCCCGCATTGGTGCACATGGGTTCTCCCTGTGGGTTCAGAGAAACAGCAGTGCTGGCTGCAGATCACCGAGTCCATCCAGCTCACTTCCACTCAAAACCAGACAACTGCCAGCACTAGATCAGGTCAGCTGTTGCTTTGTCTAGCTAAGCCTTGCAAACCTCCGGGGGCAGAGATTCGGCAGCCTCTCCTGCTAATCTGTTCCTCTTCTGCACTACTCTCCTAGTGAAGAAGGGTTTTTCCCTAAATTGTCCTAATCCGACTCTTCCAGCCACAATCTGTGACAGCCACCTCTTGTTATACCATCTGTTGATGATGAGAAAAGTTTGAGTCAGACATCTTTGCACCTTCTCTTCAAGTACATGTAGGCTCCTACCATATTGCTTCTTACCCTCTTCTTCACCAGCCTTTGTACCAGCTCCCTTTGCCTCTCCTTGTAGGGCACATGTCCATGGCCCCTGCCCATCAGGGCAGCTCTCTGCTGGACCCTCTCCAGTTTCTCCATATCCCTTTCAAGCTGGGAGGCCCAGGACTGGATGCAGCATGCCAGGGAGACCTCATCAATGCTGAGCAGAGGGGGATGAGAGATTTCCTCAGCCCGCTGGCCACCCTCCTCCTGAAGCAGCCCAGTGCCTGGTTTGCAGTGACAGTACTTCTTTGGCTTTCCTGCACTTGACATCCACCATAACGCCCACGTCATTGTCTTTGTACCATCTCTCTGCTACTAACTTGTTGCTTGCTCTTCCTTGAGTCATTGATTCTATTTACATGTGTCCCTCATCCCTGCTACTTCAGGGTCTTTGACAATTTGAAGTGAGAGCTCTGTGTAATCTCCAGGAGACTGTCTCACACTATATGTTTGCACAGCACTCCATACAGCGGGGTCCCATAAGCTTTCTTATGTTTATACTTACTCATAAAATGGAAAGGTTTTACTTTCTATTGCTATTTTAATACACACATTGAATAAACTATGTCATCTCTGTATTTTAGAACACCAACAGTAAGAACCATACTGTGAAGGATGAGCATGATAAGAGTGCGAGAAATGTAACAGATTTTTGGTCTGTTTTAAATAGACTTAAATCTATGTAAATGTCCAAAGATTCATTAATGGTAGAGTCTGCTTCATCGACTGTGGGGTTCCCACAGGACAATGGTCACGTACTGAACGAGCTATGTCCAGGCATGTCCAGGGGGTGGTAATGGGGTGGTGATGAACTAGCCAATCATAATACAGAACAAGGGCCTTGGCTATGAGACCAACAAGATATGGGGAAGTTGAAAAATAAGAAAGAATGCTGCACCTGCAAGATATAGCTTTTTAGCATAAGCCAATCAGAACTAATATAGAGGCGTGTGAACAAAGCATACTAACCAATCATAATAGAAATGACATGTACACAGAGTGTGTACAAAAATAGAATAGTATAAATGTACCCTCAATAGAATAGTATAAATGTACCCTCAGATATGCGAATAAACGAGATCTGCTTAATGATCATATTGGTCTGCGTGCAGTGTCTCCGTGCCCTCTCACGAACACTGACAATCGACCTGAAAGACAATCACAGTCTGTTTACATTAGTTAGATACTGCCCAGGGATGTTTCTGAGCACTGGAAAGCAATGATCTGTACTCTTGAATTCTTAGGACATCTCCTTGTATGCTTTTGCCCCATATACAGTCCTCCTAAACAATTCCCAGCCAAGTGTGGGAGTTGGAATCTACCAGAAGCTATTCCTAACAGGTAATTTGTGGTCACTACAACTTAGACACTAAGAGAATTTAGTAGCATAAATCTGTGACATGTCATGTAGCCTAGGCACATTCAGTGCCTAGGCACAATCCTGGGCATGTTTAATTTACTGGTAGACACAGACACACACGCCTGCCCTGTGCAATTATGTGGAACTCAAGTTCTGTATTCATACATAATTGGGAAATAAATAACTTTTCTTCCATGACTGAAAAAAGTGAGTAAGGCCTATGTTACTTGGAATGAATCACAGATCAATAAAGTTATGCCAAACAAAATAAAATCATGTTAAGATGTAGCAGTAATCATATCGCTTGCCATAATAGGCTTTATTCCTATCTCCATAATAGTAAAAAAGGACTCCTGTGATTTAGAAATAAGGGAAATGTGCTGCTCTCTGCAAAACATATTTTTATGGCGGCTCATCTCTTTCATCAGATTTTCCTTCAAAAAAAAAAGAAAAAAAAGAGCCTGTCTGGAAAATTTTGAGCTATTTATGGCCTTTGAGCTCTGGACATCTCTCCATCTCACTCCCTGGTTCCTTCCATCCTGCTTTCCCCCTCACTGTACCTTGTCCATACCTCTCCTGTCCAGGGCAGACAGCCTCCAAGCTCTCCCTTCTGTTTCCTTCTCTGCACTGGCTGTGGTTCCCTCACTGCTTCCGGAACGGCACATTTTGAGTGGCTGTGAAGAGGGTTGCTCCATCCTCTCTGGAGTCCGATCGTTTGAATTAGGAAGGGACCAACTCTGCATCAAACCTTACTGTTGCAGTGTCGTGGTTGCACAGCTCAGCTCCTGCTGCTGTAGTGACAACAACAAGCTTTTTAGGCTCCATTATAGTTTTCTGTGAGCATATACAGCCAGCTTCCAAAATACTTCTCCTCACTGGATTTTCCCCTCTCTTTTCTTCTTCTGCCTTTTTTCCCCCTTTCTTTCTTTCAAGGCATTTTTACAAAAATACATAATAATGTGGATGACATATTGATGTTTTTAAGGATTTATGACTCAGACAAAACATGCAGAGTCCATGTTTCTTCTCTTGACATAGCCATAAGAAATAGCTCAGCCTGAAAGGTGGCGAGGCACCGTGTTAGCATCCAAGAAGGAATCACATGTAGATAGGGGGATGTGTGCTATGTGTGCTGGCGTGGGCAGAGGGGAATTGAACATGTAGAGCAGGAGAAATGAAGAGCTGCACTAAGACACCATCACAGAGGCAGGTGCACAAACAGAGGAAAACACCACTCTGAACACAGTCTAGTGACAGAAGTCCAAGAAAAAAAATCCACAGAATTTATTTTGGCTGTGGTGTGACCTGAGGGGAGCTCAGAAGTGTGAACTGTCTCCTGCAGGGTGATTTGCCCCATCACCCTGCTGGTGAACAGGGCTCTGAACAGTTTTTGTAAATCAAAGAGATTGATAGTTACCCTATTCTACCATACGCTTAAGCCAAGTTAATACATTCAGTGGAAATTCAGTTAATCTCTGCACTGAACAGCTACAGTTCCCTCTGCTCTATTCCATTCCCCCCTATAATGAGTCTGTAACCCCTGACTAAACTGTAGTGCTGGAGATGCAGTCAAGCCAGAGAGACCAACACATCCAAGAGAATAGGACCGAGCGATTTAGAATTACAATTTGCACAAACCTCTATGACAACTCAGAGGAGGAGAGTTGTCACTCCATGCAAAAGCTGAGTTCCGTGACATATTTAAGTGAAAGAAAACTTGCAAAGTTCCTCACTTCCACTTTTAGTTGCTATTTTGACTTTTCATTGTAATTCAGGATGGAAACGGTATTCAAGCATTGGAATGGCCTGCAGGAAGGGCTCATATTCCAGCCTCCCTACTGCCTGGTGTGATCCTACATGGTGCTAGAGCAGCTGCAGCTTGGACAATGAGTAGCCCAGAGTGTTAATAACCAAGTCCTTTCCCACTTAACTGAATGTCTAAAAGTAATCATTCAGTGGTTCCAGTTAAATACTTTATGTTACTTTACATTTGGTCTCAAAGAGGCTTTAAAAGAAGAGTAATGATGTATTCTGCATATGCATTATCTTTAGTAAAGGCATGTGGCATATGTTAGTAGTATTGTTCAGGACTGTTGTCACATTCCAGCTTGCTTCAGTAGGTGTTGTCAGAGCTGTGCAAATGTTAGCAGGCAGGTTGTCAAGACAAGAATTTACTTCTAGACCTTATTATTTTTCTTTTCATTTGTAGTTTATCATTTTTGAAAGAGCAGTATTTCCTTCTTCCATCGAACAAAGTTCTTTTTTTTTCTTTTAGTTTCAGAAAGCTGCTTTATTGGATTTTGGTGAGATCAAACTTTCTTCAGAGCCCTTAAATTGGTTGTCAAGGTAGTGTCTTATTCAGTAATATGCAAATGCACAAATTCAGTCTTGCTTTCAGTGTGCGTGTGTCTAAAATCCTTTTTTCCAAGCACCTCTTTAATAATCTAGAAATATCAGCCAGCATAGTTTATCAGAAAAACTGATTAAGTAACCTATCTAGTACACTTCAAGTATTAAAAACTAAGTCGCACTCAATCAAAGCCTCTTAGAGGAAGTTGCTTCACTCATTTTAGTGCAAAGAAAACCAATCCCATCCATGTCAAGGAATGAAATGTTTACTACTGTGTTTCAAAATCAGAATAAAAGTTCTTTTCACTAGATCCATGTAAACAGTATTATAGCTCACCAGCTCACAGTACAGGACCCAGAATAGTATTGATGAAGTTAAATGGGTTTTCAAGAGACCCTCAGAGATTATCCTCTGGAGATCACTAGGTGAATTACTAAAATCGTATGACTGTCAGTGTTTTTGAGCTGAAAATGCAGTCTATGTAGATGCAGTGTGATAGTTTTAAATATATATTATGTATCAACGCAGTACCAAAATGGAAACAGGAGGGAAAAAAAATCTTGATAGTACCCCATAGAATACAATTTTGTGTTTTGATCTGAGAGTCATCAAGTTTGGCTTTTTGAAAATGCTGTAATGTCTTTATTTATGAAGTTTCTCTCTGATAGTAAAGGCTAATGTGCATCTGGGCATAGATGTGGCTGATAGTTTCATAGTTTACGTGAAGTTATGGTGACTATTAGTCAACATAAATTTTGGCGGTGTTTTGTCCTTTGGAAATTATCTCTGGTGGTTCCTGGGAAAGGTACCGATGCGAAAGCCTTAAATATAAAAAGGAAATATCAAAAAGACAGTGTAAATGGTGTGATGCAGGAGACAAGAGACATAGGAAAAAGCTGGCAATGTTGCATCCAACATTGTTAGCAGTTACAGGAACTGAAAGCACAAATTAATTAGCTATTGAGTTCTTCCAATTTCCCTTAAGAAAAAACATTGATTTTTATTCTGTTCCTTACTGACAGTAATTTTGTAGAGAAGATAACAAAGGGCTACTGCATTTGCCTTCTTTCTGCTCCTGCTTTCACAAGCAAGTTTAGCCAAATAAATCTGGGATATATTTACCTACCATGGTAGCCAAGGCTGTGCTGATTGAACACCTTGGGGTGAGGTGTGGTGGGAACCTCATGCCCCGAGTCTGGGCAAGTAGAGAAGGGAAGAGGCAGACGTTGTAGCACAGCTAAGCATCAGTGACAGAGCTTGCTGGAGGGGAAAATTAAGCACTGGTCTGGGAACAAGCTATAATTTTAAGAGCCTGTTCTACCTAGTCTAACTTACTACTTCTAACATAAACCTGCACAGAGGAAGCACGGCGCTCATTCTGTACTTTTTCTAGGATGGATGCGCAGTTTTGGAATTAAGATATTGAAATCTTGCAATGTGTCTTCAGTGAATAGGGAAAGCATGCTTTTTCACTGAACTAGCTATCCCACATAAAACCCTACAAGGGATAATGCAAAAGAGTGGAGATCTAAGTTCGTATTTCATCGCTGCTATCTACATGCCATGAAGAGGAAACTATTTAGTGTTGGGTCACTGCTTTGAAAATGGTAGGGGGAATTCTTAACGTTATAACCCTGGTAAAAGGTGGTGGAAATTACACAAGAAGGAGGGAAAACAGTGTAAAGGAATTCATATAGTAAGTGTTGTTCTTGAGATTAAATTAAATCTGAACTTCCTGATATTTTCAACAGCAAAGTTGCCTCTAACTTTCTAAAAACATGCACATATGAGGTCTGAATTTAGTTCTGTTGTAAGGATTTTTTTTCACCCCTCAAAATCTGCCATTCCACTCTTATACAGCATATTAAGTTGCATCATTTTTTAATTTTCTTGAGATATAAATTCTCCGAGAGAAATTATCTTAGCATCATACAAAATATGTATCTCATGCTGGGCTAGATTCTGGCGCTCTGCTTTGTGCCAGTAAGGGTTCATATGCACTTAGTTCACCAAGAAACACAAAATAACCTCACAAAATAATAAGATATTAGAGTCTAGCTCAGGGTGAGGCCCTCATCCCTCCATGCATAAAAGCCACCAACATTTGCAGTATGTTCCAGCAAAACTCATATGAAACAGTATTCTCAGGTCCAGTTCATTAGCTAGATAGTTAAGAGACTGAAAGCATAGTTTCTGTAGATCTGAGGACACCAGAGACAGCTCAACTCCCAATATTTTTCTCAACCAATTTCGATATGTGGGCTTTAATGACTGAATCAATGTGTTGCAGGAGGGACATCAAGATTTTGAAATATTGCTGTATCATACTTAATTTGCAATGCTTTTCCTTTTCTGTCAGCACAGTTAAGAAGATATCATGCAGTGATTTAGTCAAGAACAAAATGTTTTCAGGCCTTTCCCCATGGCTTTTTTTAATTCAAGGAATAATAAAAGTTCACTCATAATTTTTTGTATATAAATACAGCTACTTCATATTGTGTAGAAAGATCTGTAAAGGGCTCTGGTACTTGGATTTCTTCTATTTTTACAAAAGAAAGCATATCTATAATTAAGCTTATGCCATAAGGATTTTCTTATTGAATTCTCCTTTTGACATGATTGATTTCTGTATTGACTCTCGGAAATGGAAACCAGTAAGTAGAATCTGACATAAAAGAAATACTTGGGCCCTACAGTAACGCCATTTGCTACAATAAGAGCTAAACTAGAATACAAATTGCCACTAGCTTCTTCTGCATATGCAAATGTATTTTTTTCCTCAGGGTCATAGTTGTAGTCTGTTTGAGGAGGGCCAGTGATTCACCTGTCACTGCAATGGGGGTGGTTGGGAGGGAATTTGTGCATAATTAGGATACCTGGCACAGAATTTTGGCCTGGAAAACATTAGCGTATAATGTGTCAGAAAAGCTAAATCGTCTCTCTGCTCTTTCACACGCAATAGACATGAGAATAACCTGCAGGTGAGTGGATTTCTGTGCCAATCTGAATAAGCGTTGGCTCTGCTCCTGTCGCTGTTATTCACTGCTCCAGATGACCAGTGATACTGATGTTGTTGTTCATCTGTGTTGAGCAGCAGTACTACTGTATGTCAGATGTGCTATAGGTCATAAAATTGCAAAGTGATGGTGGTGATGTTCCAAGTGAATTTTTGCCACTGTATAATTTCATAAAACAATAAACACAAATCTCCTGCATCCCTCCTGTAGCACAGTTAATTTGCAGAGCATCAGGTGAAAAATCACTGCAAGTTGCTCACCTAATAATAATAATGGTCAGCCAGAATTGCTAATAAATCAGGCTTAGACACTCTAAGACATTCTATCTAGATTATTTATTTTTTCATTACAGGGCTCGATTTTGCAATTTATTATTCCTTTTATTATTTACATTCTACTGATACCCACATTTTGCTCTGTAGCAGCCCAAACTCAGTAGAAGACACAATGTCCCTGCCCCAGGGATCCCACACCAGCTATCACGACCCAGTCCATGCTTTATTCAGCGACAAATCCTGCACAGGGATTGCAGCTCCAGGCATCTTCCCCCAGCCTGTTCCCACGAGCATCTGGCACAGGGACCACACACAGGTGCAGAGGTCTGGAGGAGCAGGTCCAAATGCTGCGCTGCATTGGGAGGCAGCGAGGCTGCCGCTGGTGGGACAGGAGTTTGACTCCAAGGGATGCTTCTCTAATAGACATCTCCTAGCAGAGTGGCGGTGGCTGGGTTTGAATAGGCATTTTTCAGCTGAGAAAATCACGGCAAGATGTGGAGCAAAATGCCAGTCATTTCTATATATCTGAATTCATAATGTGCGGAATAAAACGTTAACATATAACATTTGACTGTTGGAAAAGATGAAAAGAGGCTGTTTTCAAATTCCCCAAATGACATGAGTTCTGCAATTAGAAGTAAAGGAACTTCAAAGTCTCCCAAAAATGCTACAATAAGTGTCATAATGCCTCCAGGGGAGAAAAGCAATAAAGCTGTCATGAGACATGGATCTTGCTTTGCCTTCCATTTTGTTTCTGGGCTGAGCAGTCGTCCGTACAGCAAACAAGTACATACACAGTTATGGCTTGCCTCAGTCTTGGATGTCGCAGAGACCTTCCCTCTCTCTTCCTCTGTCTACTGCTATTGGAAATAAAATTGGCAGAGCTGCTTTAACTAACAGCCCGAGGTTTAGAAAGAAAGTTGGGACAGACTGCAGAGGGCATAATCTATGAAATGTCTTTGGAGATTCACTACCCCAACCCTGATCTGACAGTACTCAAAATCGCTGATTTTCCAAATGTGCTTAAGCTCATGTATTTTTCTGGGCTTTCTGTGCAGATGGAGTGAATGGAAATAATTGAGTTGTGGGGAAAGGCTTTCATTTTGGTGCACCAAGAGGTTTGTAATAAGAACATTAGCACACTTATTAAAATGTCTTATTTGTTCATGCCCTGATTTTTAGACAGGGGTATTGCATTTTCATTTTTTAAAAAGAAATCTAAATAAAAAGCTAATAGCCAATTTCTGAGCATGGCTGGTTAGATGGGAATTCGCTAACATTAATACATTCTCATTAGAGAAATTTTATCGTGCTCTGGTCAACAGAGAAGGCATTTGGTCACAGATAACAGTCAGTTTAAAAGCAGGACCAGCTCCGGCAGCCAAGGTTGCTGTTTCCCACTGCACTGCCAGCAGTTTCTGCTGAGAAACCTGCCTTCACCAATCCTGGGCAAACCACTGGAGCCAAGAGGCAGCATATGAGCCACCGTGTCATACCGCTTTCCTGCCAGTGTTGGGGATGTGACCAGCGGTCCCCCAGCCCTGCTGGCTGCTGGTTGTTGTTTAGGCACCCCGAGGTTGTTGTGGCCTTCACCAGACCTGTCTGGAGACTGCCCTGGCCCTGTTCCCAGGGAGAGGGAAGACTGAAGGACTCTTTCTCATGGTTTTCTTCTCATCCTCGTGCCACACCACTGCATGCTGTAGGGTCCTGCCTTAGGATGCCTCTCATGTTCAGACCTACCAGTGAACAACAGATTGCAGTGTTCTCATTTGGAGCTTGCAGCCCAGCTGCTTTCTACAGCCTTTCTCTTTGTAGATTAATTGTGTGACTGGAATGTCTCCATGGCCACTGCATGAGAAAAAACGAGTTAAAACTCAGCGCCAGCCTAGCTCATAGTTAAGCAGAGGGCCCTGCTGCTTATTAATGGGTTTCCACAAGGACTCGACATGTAATGCTGAACTCCAAAGGACCATGGCACTGTGACCCCGATGATACATTGCATCCTTGCAACAGGCAGGAGCTAATAATTGGGTGAACCCTCCCCGTGAGGGAGGCAGCTGCAAAGATCCAAACCTTGAAGTCATAGCAGCTTTTCCACAGTTAGCAGAGATTATGTTAACCCTGAGCCAAAGCCCCCAACATCTATTTTATTCTGAACAGAAGGCTGAAATCTGAATGGTGAAACATTCCAGACTCAACAACCATAAATACAGGGATGACATGAACAGTAAAATCAATAGCAGGACCTCATACGAGTGCTGCTACCTTGTAAAATAACAACAGAAAAAACCCTCCTCCATATACATACACATTTCTAATTAAACCACTTAGGAAAGAAAGAAGAAAAGCAGTTTGGGTTACCCAAGCCATAGAAAGACATTTTGGCACTTGAATCTCCTCCTTCCAGCTGGGCTGCTGCCGTGGCTTTGAGATGCTTTCCTTGGCAGAGGGAGGAAGGCAGCCGCTCTCAGTGCTTGGGGCACATGTGCCCCATTTGAGGTCCCCCTTCCCCAACTCTCCTGTAGAGAGGTCCATGCAGCGATCCTTCTACCCGCCTCTGCCATGGCCTGGCTCAGGGAGAAGGGCCCTGCAGTCTCATTAGGACGTTACTTAAGTATCTGTTCAAAGTTAAGTTTGCAAGTAGTTTCCACACAGACTGGAAACTCTGACAGTTTTGTGCACAAGTAATTACACAATAGCTTTATGGTTTGTGTGGCCTCTAAGAACTTCCATAATTAAAATAAATATGTATATATTTTTGCCGTAAATGTTGAAAATCTGCAAAGTAAAAATATAATAACAGTGAACCTAATGTACTGCATAAATTTGGAAATATATCCCTTCCCTTTGACGGGAAATATAACCCACCAAAATATAAATAAAAGCATCTATGCAAAGTTCAAAGACTATTGGAAATTCTGAGCAACGATGTTCAGATATAGCTGAACAGCAGTTTAAATTATATTATTTACAGGAAGTTTTTCCCCTGTCACCAAGAAAAGAAATGTAAACCCATCAAGGAAACCATAAATATTTTGGGTTTGCATCAAGTAAATCATGAGAGAACTGAAATATTGTAACTGTTTCTCACGTTGGATGATTTACTTTGTTGGGGACAAAATAATATTTCCTGAGTTGTTTATGCTAGACAGCTGTTTCAGAAAGTCACTGAGAGAGCAAAGGTTATGTTACCTTTCACTTGTTTTACAGTTTGATGAGGAATTTGTTCAAAATGGCCCTTCTTCTGTCTAGTGGCCATATTCAGTACTGGATAATAAAAACAAAAAAGAAAGAGTGAAAACTTAGAGAAGTTCTGCAAACTGCAGGGTGAAGAATTTCCCTGAGATAATCACAGATATCTGCAGAAAACCCTTTCGGATGTTTATTATCCTTTTGTACGGGGATTGCAATGCTTCTGTGCACTGTGCATTTCTGTGTAACACTTCATTTGGTATGTCTTAAGTGCCTCAGCTACCATTATTCAGCAGGCTTCATTTACCTCAGCGTAGCTAAGCCAGTTTACATCAAACAAGGATCAGGCACACAATTCTCAGAGTTGTTTAAGAAATGCATAGCCCTTTTCTGTGGGGTTAGCAGAAGCAGAAAACTTCCCTAAGGATGTAATGTTATGTATTTATGTTGACAAACCACTACATAAGTATTTAAATAACTGTTGGCATAAAACATTAATTAAAAAAAAACAATAACAACAAAAAAAACCCAGATATACAGACACAGACATACACACATATTCAAAAAACTGAAATATAAAATATATAAAACTGGGCATACAGAAACACGCATGAAACACCCCTCCTCCAAAATGACAGATAGGAGTGAATTTATCCTATGATACTAGGAGTATGATGGACATAGGGCTCTAAACAGAAAATGTCCCAGGTGTAGGGAATCTGTGCCCTTCCCTCCCCCAACTCTTGCTGTCAGGGAACTAGCCTCTATCATTTGATACATGGAGTTTTATGGTAGCTCTTTTTCTTCTTTCTGTTGCTGGGTTGTGAAAGCTAGCAAGGCAAAAAAAAAAAAAAGTGCTGATGCTGGTGAAGATAACTTATTTAAAAAAAAAAGGAAGCATATTAACATTTCAAACACATTAAACGAAGGGAAAACAAAGCCACAAAGATCTCTGGGTAAATCTGCAGCTGGTGTTAAGCAGCAGAGTGTCACTGAGGTGCATGACGTCTTCTTCTAGTTCAAAGAGAAATTAATTCAGTGAGGCTCTGTAGTTTTATGTCATGTAGGTCAGAGTGGATGAGCACTGTGGTACCCTGTGGTTTTATATATAGACCGTAGAAACTGGCCAAGCTTATGTCCTTTCTTTAAGTATCATCATGCATTCCACCGCTGAAACAGAATCCTGGGCTAAATGGACCATTGATCTGACCCAGTAAGATATTCCTTATGTTTTTATAATCTTATCTATAAATTTCCACCAGCTGATAGCAGGAGAAGTTCCAGCCTATGCTTATGTTATGAAATATTTATCAACCTACCTAGGTTATATCCTTCCTCTTGTATTCCACTCCTTCTTTTGCCTACATTTATTTGTTGTTCTTCAGTTAACAAATTCCCCAAGGAAGGGCATATCTTCCATGTGTTTCCTGCCATGTGACTAATATACTTTTGAGCAATACAAAAAGAAGAGAGTAATAAAGATATTGCATTCTCCAGGGTCACCTGTTTTACTTCCCATATTGCAGAATTTCTTAATTCTGAGTCAAAGAAACCGCTGGTAAAATGTACGTGTCAGAAGAAGTAACCGCAGAAGCACAACCATCACGGTTTTGCTAGGGGATGGTTTGGTAGATTGGTGCCTGTAGCTCCAACAGGTCAGGGCCTTAAAATTAATTTTGCTCTCTAGGAGGCAAATTCAGAAGGTGCCTGCCTCTAGTTGATGGAAAACATAATAATCAACAGTTTTTGTCTATATTAAAGTCAATATGGCTTTCAAGTGATCCAAGCCTACTTGGCAGAGAGTCTATGTGCAATAGCCAGCTGGAGAAAACTCCAGCCTAGACCACTGACAGAAAACACCCAAAACACTGCTAGTGGATCTCTGTCAATGGCATTACCAGTACTCATATGCTATTAACAGAGGCTAAAGGTGTGTAAAATAGAGAAGGAATGGAGCAGTTAATTACCAAGGCAGAAGTTATATTTAGTGACCTGTGTAAACCCTAGATTTTCTGGACTAGAAAAAAAATGAAAATCATTATTAAAAAACTGGAACACTCTTATAAAGCTTTTCCTGCAAATATCTCAAAACCTGCCTTGCTTATGTAGGCAGCGCTCTGTCAGCACTGTGTTGCTGTTATGACTTGCACTGCGGGAGCACTGCTGAGGCAGTGTTGCCTCTGAGAACCACCCCAGAAGGGCACCGTGCAACCACAGAGCAACAAGGCGGAGCAGCTCGCATGTGCGGGAGGTACAAATGTGCCCGGCAAAGTGGGGCCCAAGAACCGGGCTGTAAAAATGGAGTTGGTGGAGAGCGCGCTGGCTGATGGGTGAGCAGGGGATGACATTTCACTGTTGTTCCTATTCCAGTCTTGCTATATCTGGGACATAAACGCATCTGTAAGCACAGTCATTCCCTGCACGTCTGCGCCATATGGGCAACACAATAGCCACAATTTGCCAATCTTTTTCTTAGACGTGACTTGCAAACTCTAACGATTATCTCAAATTAGGGTTTCGGGTTGAGATCTTCCTTGTTAAGCATGCTGAGTTACAGAAGCTGAAGAGTTCCTACAGGCAAGATCCAGGGGGGTAGTGTGAGATGTTACCCTCCCATTTCCCACCCTCCTCCCACAAACATTACAAGCCTGGCAGAGGAATCAGCAGAAGGCTTCACATCACAGTCTAGCACAACAGCTCAGAAGACCAAGGTGTTGTTAATGAGGTTTGGGCTAAGAAAGCAGTTAGTGAAGGAGTACAGCTGGCACACCAGTACACATCCAATGCAGCAGGACGGTGGGAGCCTCTAGCAGAGACAGTCTGGGTAATAACCCTGCAAACCACGCCGGCTCAGTTTGCCAGAGTTCACCTATCGGAATCCCAAACACCATTTGCTTTCTGTGGTGCTTAATATTTGCTAAACCAAGTCAACTATTTGTAGTAGAGTTCTGTGAGCCAGAATTTCCCCTGAGGTTTTAAAAACTGATAATCCAATATTAGACAGGATAACATTAAATTACGGATTTATATATTTACAAAATACAATCTCATGCTTCAGGGCATGTGCCAACTTAAAGCCAACACAGGTAGGTAGGAAGCAAGCTGAGCTGTGAGCATGTTAAGCTGTAAATATCACATACCTTCTCCTGAAACAGCTGGTACTGGGTGTTGTCTGAGACAGGAGGTATGATGAGAGGGATTAAGTCTGGTCTGATAGCTACTTTTCTCATCATTTTTAGACTAGTCTTATGATGTTAGAGTGGATTTTTTTCTGTTTCTTGAATTCTCATAGGTTATATACAATCACGTAAACAATTGCACTATACTCTGATAAAAATGCAACATAAGAAATAATCACGTTGTCTTGGTTTGGCCTAAACCAGGCCGATTTTCCTTTCAGTGATTTTTACTTTCAGCTAAGTCTCCTCTAAGTAACTGCACTTTCTGAAACTAACTGCATGTTTTGCAGACAGTGTCTGCTTCCAGGACTGATAACGCTCAAAGTTTGTAGTTATCGCTGAGGCACCGGTAGGGATGTTGTGCAGTAAGGCTCTTGCTGTACTTAGTCTTAGAGAAACCAAGGTCACTGCTGAATTCCTCACTGCTTACGAGTGAAGAGCCAAAGGGGGGTCACAGCTGCAGGGGGGAGCAGACAGGGCAGGTGACCAAAAATTGACCAACGAGGGTATTCCATCCCATACACGTCATTCTCGGTATAAAGCGGGGGGATCACGAGGGTCTCGCTCTCTTTCTGCTATGGCCGGTGTCCAAGGAGGACTCCGTCTGTTTTCCTGCTGCCCCCGATCCCGATCCGTGCATCCCTGAATCCAGCTCTCAACCGTCGCTAGGCCCAGGCTGGGCCTTCCCGGAGCCTGGCCTGCAGTGCCGGTGGTGACGTGGCTGACTTCAGGGGAGCTCAGTCTTGGTTTTGTATATATATTTGTATATATTTGATTATTTCTATTATTATTATTATACTCTTTTCCATTATTATAGTTTATTAAAACTGTTTTAACTTTCCAACCCGGAAGTCTCTCTCCCTTTTCCCTTTCCCTTTCCCTTTGGGGGGAGGCGGGGAGGGGATAACAGAGAGCATCTGCCACAGGTTTAATAGCCGGCCCAGCTTTAAACCATGACAGATTTATTGGCGCCCAACGTGGGGCACGAGAGAAGCTCCGACAGGTTGCTCTGATAAGTCGAATCCCGGCTCCAGTGGGAGGAGACCCGGAGAGCTCAGCTGAGAGGGTATCAGAGTTCTTCCTTTGAGATTTACGAGGGGTTGGAAATTAAAACAGATAGCGAAGATGGTAATGTCATTTTTGAACACTGTGCTATCTCGTCTCTTTATTAAGCCTTTTACAGAGTTAAGTGTAATAATACCTTACTTGCCGTTGTTTGTTAGTGTTTATGTGCAGTTTATCACTGCTGGGTACTGGTCAACATGCATTGTTTTGTTATGGCGTTTTGTACGGATTTATGTCGTGATAAACTGGGCTGTTACTATTCTGACCTCGGTAGCAGAGATTTTTTCTGCCCACTCTGGGAGTCCTTTAGCTGATTCTGTTAATGATTACACTTCCAATTTTACTTTGGGAAATAGTACCTTCTCCTTTTCTGCCAAGGTGATTCCACTAGATTTTGAGAAATTAGGATGGTGCTGTCTAGGTGGCATGCTTTTATTTTCGGTTGTCCTGAATGTGTTTCTGATGTGGGATAAGATTAAATATAGGTGCAGCAACAGCGGTAGGTATCATGCTGCCCCTGTAACCAGGAGAAAACACCGAAAGAAATCAGCTAGTAAAGTGAAGGATGATGACTCAGAGCCTTCTAAGGCAGAGTCAGCACAGGACCCAGGTGAGGGCCCTTCTCAGTCAGAGTCAGGGCCTGACACAGAGGGGGGTTTCCTTGATCGTCTTTTTAAAGCAGACCCATCACACAAGAAAGGTCCTTCTAAAGCAGAACAATCACAGGAGGACTCGGACTCGGATGTAGAGATAACCTACCACTCCTTATCCCTGAAAGAACTGCGAAGTATAAGAAAAGACTTTAGTCGTTATGACCGTGAGCCAGTTATTACCTGGTCGCTCCGATGCTGGGATAATGCGGCAGATAGCATAGAATTGGATGGCAGAGAAGCCAGACAGTTGGGATCCCTGTCCAGAGATGGTGGTATTGATAAGATGCTTCCAAGAAGGTCGAACACTATCAGCCTCTGGAGGCGACTCTTGTCAGCTGTAAAGAGCAGGTATCCCTATAAAGATGATGTTATGAGCCACCTAAGCAAATGGATCACTATAGAAAAAGGTATTAACTACCTTAGAGAACTAGCTGTGCAAGAGATCATTTATAGACACCCACGGGACATTGTAGATCCTGTAAATCCTGATGAAGTGGAATGCAACCGATCCATGTTCCGGAAGGTTGTGAAGAGTGCTCCACCAACACATACCCATACATTGTCAATATTAGTTTGGGGAGAAGATGCTATGGCACGACCTAGTGTGGGCGAAATGGCTAACTATATGCGACAGTATGAAGATAGTATTTCTTCCCCACTGCAGGCCCGTGTCTCGGCTATGGGAAAAGTGACTAAGGAAGACAAGGACTCATTGAAACAACTGTCAGACAAACTGTCCAGGATAGAGAATAAACTTGACTCTCTACCTACACAGGCCCGCATTGCAGCCTTTAGGAGGAAACGCCCTCCTGCTGGACCGGCTCAAAGGAAACGGAACACGTCACGAGGTATCCTGTGGTTTGCCCTGCGTGATTATGGGGAGGACATGAACAGATGGCATGGACAACCTACCAGTACCCTACAGGCACGAGTACGTGAGTTGCAAGCTAACAGAAATACCAGAGAGAATTTTCCTAGGAGGATGGCTGCTCCAGTTACCAATGAGCAGGACTCTAGTCACGATAGATGGGCCTCAGGTCCCTATTTCCCAAATATGAATAGGGGAAATGAAGGTCCAATCCCCGTGAGCTGCACGAATCCAGTATTTAATTAGAGGGGCCCTGCCTCCAGCCAGGAGGAGGAGAGGGACAACCAAGTTCATTGGACTGTGTGGATTCGATGGCCTGGCACATTAGAACCACAAAAGTATCGAGCCCTGGTAGACACTGGTGCACAGTGCACCCTCATGCCATCGAATCATAAAGGGACAGAATCTGTCAGTATTTCGGGAATAACAGGGGGATCTCAAGAGTTATCTGTATTGGAGGCCGAAGTGAGCCTAACTGAAAATGAATGGAAAAAGCATCCCATTGTGACTGGTCCAGATGCTCCATGCATCCTTGGCATAGACTACCTTAAGAAAGGGTATTTTAAGGACCCAAAAGGATATAGATGGGCCTTTGGTGTAGCAGCTGTAGAGACTGAGGACATTAAACAGCTGTCTACCTTGCCTGGCCTCTCAGAGGATCCTTCTGTTGTGGGGTTGCTGAAAGTTGAAGAACAACAGGTGCCAATTGCTACTGCCACGGTGCACCGACGACAATATCGCACCAATCGAGACTCCCTGATGCCCTTTCATAAACTGATTAGACAATTAGAAAATCAAGGAGTGATTAGCAAGACTCGCTCACCCTTTAATAGTCCTATATGGCCAGTGCAAAAGTCTAATGGAGAATGGAGATTAACTGTGGACTATCGTGGCCTAAATGAAGTTACACCACCTCTGAGTGCTGCTGTGCCAGACATGCTAGAACTTCAATACGAACTGGAGTCAAAGGCAGCCAAGTGGTACGCCACTATAGACATTGCTAATGCATTTTTCTCTATTCCCTTGGCACCAAAGTGCAGGCCACAGTTTGCTTTTACCTGGAGAGGTATCCAGTACACCTGGAATCGACTGCCCCAGGGGTGGAAACACAGTCCTACTATTTGCCATGGACTGATCCAGACTGCACTAGAAAAGGGTGGAGCTCCAGAACATTTGCAATATATTGATGACATCATTGTATGGGGTGATGCAGCAGCAGAAGTTTTTGACAAAGGGGAGAAAATCATCCAAATTCTTCTGAAAGCTGGTTTTGCCATAAAAAGAGGCAAGGTCAAGGGGCCTGCCCAGGAGATCCAGTTTTTAGGGATTAAATGGCAAGATGGGCGTCGCCAGATCCCAATAGAGGTGATCAACAAAATAACAGCTATGTCCCCACCAACTAACAAAAAGGAAACACAAGCCTTCTTAGGCGTTGGGGGTTTCTGGAGAATGCATATTCCAGATTACAGCCAGATTGTATGCCCTCTTTATCAAGTGACCAGAAAGAAGAATGATTTTCAGTGGCGCCCTGAACAACAACAGGCTTTTGAACAGATTAAACAAGAGATTGTGCATGCAGTAGCTCTTGGACCAGTCCGTATGGGACAAGATGTTAAAAATGTGCTCTACACTGCAGCTGGGGACAATGGTCCTACCTGGAGCCTCTGGCAGAAAGTGCCAGGGGAGACTCGAGGTCGACCCCTAGGATTTTGGAGTCGAGGATACAAGGGCTCCGAGGCCAATTACACTCCAACTGAAAAAGAGATACTGGCAGCATATGAAGGAGTTAGAGCTGCCTTAGAGGTAATTGGTACTGAGGCACAGCTTCTCCTGGCACCCCGATTACCAGTACTAGGCTGGATGTTCAAGGGTAAGGTTCCTACTACTCATCATGCAACTGATGCTACATGGAGTAAATGGATTGCATTAATTACACAGAGGGCTCGAATAGGAAACCCTAATCGCCCAGGAATCTTAGAAGTGATCATGGACTGGCCAGAAGGCAAAGACTTCGGAATGCCACCAGAAAAGGAGGTGACACGTGCTGAAGAAGCCCCACCATATAATGAACTACCAGAGGATGAGAAGCAGTATGTCCTGTTCACCGATGGATCCTGCCGTCTTGTAGGAAAGCATCGGAAGTGGAAAGCTGCTGTATGGAGTCCCATACGACGAGTCACAGAAGCCACAGAAGGACAAGGTGAATCAAGTCAATTCGCAGAGGTAAAAGCCATCCAGCTGGCTTTAGACATTGCTGAACGAGAAAAGTGGCCAAGGCTGTATGTTTATACTGACTCATGGATGGTGGCAAATGCCTTGTGGGGGTGGTTAAAGCAGTGGAAGCGAAGCAACTGGCAGCGTAAAGGTAAACCTATTTGGGCTGCTGAACTGTGGCAAGATATTGCTGCTCGGCTAGAGAAACTAGTCGTGAAGGTACGTCATGTAGATGCTCACGTACCTAAAAGTCGGGCAACTGAGGAACATCGAAACAACCAACAAGCAGATCAGGCTGCTAAAGTGTTCCAAATAGATTTGGACTGGGAACATAAAGGTGAACTCTTTTTAGCTCGGTGGGCTCCTGACACTTCAGGTCATCAAGGGAGAGATGCAACATACAGATGGGCTCGTGACCGAGGGGTGGACTTAACTATGGACTCTATTGCACAGGTTATCCATGATTGTGAAACATGCGCCGCAATTAAGCAAGCCAAACGGTTAAAACCTTTGTGGCATGGGGGACGGTGGTTGAAATATAAATATGGGGAGGCCTGGCAAATTGACTACATCACACTCCCTCAAACCCGCCAGGGTAAACGTTATGTGCTTACCATGGTGGAGGCAACCACCGGATGGTTGGAAACATACTCTGTGCCCCATGCCACTGCCCGGAACACTATTTTGGGCCTTGAAAAGCAAATCTTGTGGTGACATGGCACACCAGAGAGAATTGAGTCGGACAATGGGACTCATTTCAAAAACAGTCTCATAGATAACTGGGCCAAAGAGCATGGCATCGAATGGGTATATCACATCCCCTATCATGCACCAGCATCTGGGAAAGTTGAACGGTATAATGGGCTGTTAAAAACTACCCTAAAAGCAATGGGGGGTGGAACCTTTAGAAACTGGGATAAGCATTTGGCACAAGCTACCTGGCTAGTTAACACCAGAGGATCTATCAACCGAGCTGGCCCTGCTCAGTCAGACCTTTTACATACAGTAGAAGGGGATAAAGTCCCTGTGGTGCATGAAAGGAATCTGTTGGGAAAAACTGTCTGGGTTCTTCCTGCTACGGGCAAAGGTAAACCCATTCGTGGGATTGCTTTTGCTCAAGGACCTGGATGTACTTGGTGGGTGATGCTGCAGGATGGTGGAGTCCGATGTGTCCCTGAAGGTGATCTGATCTTGGGTGAGAATACTTAATTCTGAACTGCATGATGTTAATTGCTGCATAATACTAACAGTGTTCATAAGTGTCTTTCAGGTTGAAGCAGTGGTGATGGGAATGGAGCTAGCTGCAAGTGGTGTCCAGTAACCTCCTCGAGACTGACATCTTTAACCTGCAACCCGTGGGCACGAACTGTGACAAAGCTCATACCATCTCTCCTACCCTGGGAGACTCTTAGCCAGATGGAAACCCACAATCCTGAACTAAATGAACTTGATGAGCTTTTTTTTTTGTATAGAGATGAATCATAAACTAATGTTATCTGTATATATTTTAAAATGAAAAGTTAGTGGTGATCTGAGTATGACGTGAATGGTATGGAATAAGGGGTGGAATGTCCTGGTTTGGCCTAAACCAGGCTGATTTTCCTTTCAGTGATTTTTACTTTCAGCTAAGTCTCCTCTAAGTAACTGCACTTTCTGAAACTAACTGCATGTTTTGCAGACAGTGTCTGCTTCCAGGACTGATAACGCTCGAAATTTGTAGTTATCGCTGAGGCACCGGTAGGGATGTTGTGCAGTAAGGCTCTTGCTGTACTTTTTTCTTAGAGAAACCAAGGTCACTGCTGAATTCCTCACTGCTTATGAGTGAAGAGCCAAAGGGGGGTCACAGCTGCAGGGGGGAGCAGACAGGGCAGGTGACCAAAAATTGACCAACGAGGGTATTCCATCCCATACACGTCATTCTCGGTGTAAAGCGGGGGGATCACGAGGGTCTCACTCTCTTTCTGCTATGGCCGGTGTCCAAGGAGGACTCTGTCTGTTTTCCTGCTGCCCCCGATCCCGATCCGTGCATCCCTGAATCCAGCTCTCAACCGTCGCTAGGCCCAGCCTGGGCCTTCCCAGAGCCTGCCCTGCAGTGCCGGTGGTGACGTGGCTGACTTCAGGGGAGCTCAGTCTTGGTTTTGTATATATATTTGTATATATTTGATTATTTCTATTATGATTATTATACTCTTTTTCATTATTATAGTTTATTAAAACTGTTTTAACTTTCCAACCCGGAAGTCTCTCTCCCTTTTCCCTTTCCCTTTCCCTTTGGGGGGAGGCGGGGGGGGGATAACAGAGAGCATCTGCCACAGGTTTAATAGCCGGCCCAGCTTTAAACCGTGGCACACGTAATGCAGTTTCAAGGAAGAGACATGTAGTGATGCGCTGACAAACTGTGTATTTGAGTGCTCCCACAGTAAATACAACATTTGGCACTTACAGTTATTGCAATGCTAATCCATGTCCCTAGGTAATTAGAATATACCCAAAAAGGTGCTGTACAGAATCATTTTGATCCTCATTCATCGTGAATGCCCAAATAGCTTTGTGCGTGAAAGTAGCATGAAGAAAGATGAACAAAGGACTTCCAAATAAGTACAAACGAGAATCTTGTTATGTCCAGTTTCTCAGTTATTTGGAAGGGCCTTGTCATACAATACAGCACTGGATTTCTCCTACAGTTTCTGCTGTAATAATGCACATGAGCTGTGTACATCTACATATGTATATCATTCAGGTGATATTCTTTGAATGTAATGTGGTTTTTTGCCCCTTGGTGATATAACACATAAGAGCTCCACAATTCAAAAACAGCTAAAAGGCTATTTACACATATTATCTGTCTTGACTTCTATGGAACACTCATTTCAGACAAAGTTAGGGGAATCAATTTTTTTTCCCTGGAGTAGCTTCTAAAAATATAAGATTTTTTCACAATCTGTACTTTCTGCCTACACCTCTATTTCTGTTCACCTGTTGAGGTGAACAGATAAGTAAAAATTAAAATGGGTCTGGGCTATACGAGTTTTCTACAAATATGACAGTCAAGTAACTAGTCACCTGAGCAAGTGTCCAAAAACTGTGACATTATCCATGTACTGAAGAAACAGATCTCTTCAAAAGCATATAAGAACCTACACCATATATTCACAGACACCTAAGAGCTGGAACAAATACCCAGCTCCACTCCAAGTCAGTTCAAGACTCATATAACTGTGTTAAAAAGACACTGGACCTAAATTTGGTCACTAGGGTTGAACTCGACACTGTGCTTAGGTAGATATTTGACTTTCAGATGGAAATAGATCACTTCTGCCATGCCTGGAGCAAATACACAGTTGGTCTGCACCTGTGTAAATTTACTCTCTGTCTGAACATTGATGAAATTAATGCTCTAAGATTACTTGTGATGATAGGAGTAGAGATGTTAATTTTGCCTTGCAAGTGCAACCAGTCACTGATTTGGAAAGAAAGAAAAAAATGTACTAAGGTCGTCATTCCCAACCAGCCCATGCAGGAAATTGTTGTCCGCTTAGAGCATCTCCATGCACCAACAGCTGATCTGGCATTTGCCACACAAGGAGGCGGAAATCTCCCCTGGCAGAAACTGCAGTGGGTGCCAAAAGGGCAGCTGGAAGTGTCACCAGTGGAGGGAGGGAACTGCCAATAGTCAAGCTATAACAAAGGAGGGAGTTTCTATTCTAGCATCAACACATGTGCTTTAGGAAGGTCCTGCCATCTCCCTTCTTCTTACAGCTTTCATCTCTCTTCTTCTGTTGTGCTAAACATCTAATAACTGTTTATGTGATCATTCTCTGAGGGACAGTGTAACGTGTACAGGGACTGCAAGAAAGAACACCAAGCCTTTAATAAAAAGCTGTAATAAACCAGTTACCAAGTCCTAAATTCAAGTTACGTTTGTACTGGGCACTGCAATTTAAAAAGTAGTCAACTGCTTTTTTTCCAAACTGTTATGCAACTAAGGGAAAAAGAAAGAGAAAGAGAAAGAGAAAGAGAAAGAGAAAGAGAAAAGGAAAAGGAAAAGGAAAAGGAAAAGGAAAAGGAAAAGGAAAAGAAAAAGAAAAAGAAAAAGAAAAAGAAAAAGAAAAAGAAAAAGAAAAAGAAAAAGAAAAAGAAAAAGAAAAAGAAAAAAAAGAGAAAGAGAAAGAGAAAGAGAAAGAAAAAGAAAAAGAAAAAGAAAAAGAAAAAGAAAAAGAAAAAGAAAAAGAAAAAGAAAAAGAAAAAGAAAAAGAAAAAGAAAAAGAAAAAGAGAAAAAGAAAAAGAAAAAGAAAAAGAAAAAGAAAAAGAAAAAGAAAAAGAAAAAGAAAAAGAAAAAGAAAAAGAAAAAGAAAAAGAAAAAGAAAAAGAAAAAGAAAAAGAAAAAGAAAAAGAAAAAGAAAAAGAAAAAGAAAAAGAAAAAGAAAAAGAAAAAGAAAAGAAAAAGAAAAAGAGGCAAGTCCAAAATAAGTTCCCCAGACACCTTTTTTCCCATATAAGAGGAAACAAGCCTATTCAAAAGACAGTCAGCTCATTTTCTCCTGAACTTCATAACTTTAATAAGCAATCTTCCTTTAAAATCAAAACAGAACCAATGTAGCAATACGAGGAGTTTAGTATTACAGTATAGTAGCTGAAATACTACTGTCCGCAGTCTTCCTTGACACCTAAGGTCACGTTTATGAAAGATTTTACTCCCGCTCTCCTTTTAGCTGATCACATTTCTCAATTCTGATTTGAGAGTCATGGAGAAAATGCATTACAAGGAATGCCTAACATCTAGGTTCAGATTAGGTTATTTTTGTTTCCAAATAAAAAGTGTTAGCTAATAAAATCTGTTCTCACACCCCTCAAGAACTGTGTTCCTTTATTCATTTGGAAAAGAAAAAATATTGAAATACTTCATGTCCACGTGAAATAGAAACCTGCCTTTTCTAATGGCAGAATGACTGTCTTCTGAAGACTGGACTCAGTGAAGCAGTTTTTCTATGTTGAGGAAACATTTATTCTGTTGCATTTCTACGAACTGTCAAAAAGTGACAACATCCATAACTAAAAAGTCCAATAAAATTTATAAATGAAATTAAAATTATCTGGTTTAATGCTGTGAAATGTTTAGGCTGGTTTTGACCTTTTTGAAGTACTTTCTATGTTTGGCTGTCCTTTAACATAAATTATCTTAAATTTTAATTAAGGACATTTTGAACCAAAAAGTAGAATGTATCATTAAGGCAATGTTGAAACAGATATTACATTAAATGGCCAATTCACTCCTTCATTCATTTACTTGCTTTTTTCACGTACCAGGCTACATAAAAATCCTAATGTTGGGATATCACCCCAGTATCGAAAAAAAATTCCAACACATAGGTGTTTTCTAGTTTCTAGTCTTATGTCTCCCCCTATGAATCTGTCGTTTTGATCCAATTACAAAAAAAAACATTAAAAAGTTCTAGACATTTACTTTATTCATTTCACAAAAAGCTGTCGAAACTTCTGTCTTCACATTACTATTGCTGTCATCTTTTTCCATTTTTCCCATAATGAAGTAGACTCTAAACTCTCTTCAGATATTATCTTATCCTTAATTAGACATCAGTCCCTTGGTCAGTGGGTCTATTCATATGGCAGAAATACTTCACAAATACTTTATAAATCCTTTGGAGGATCAAGGTCTCAGCCTATTAATAAGTAGAGGCTATGTAGTATAAGTAGTGTCCCAGGTTGTATACTACTCAGTAAAATGAAGTTGTTGTCCTTCGGGGAGCATCTGGGACTTCAACATATCAATTCATAAAATAAAAAGAACACTAAGAAAGTGACCTCAAAGAGCACACAGTAAATTCCTGCACTTTAGAAAGGTAGGATTAGTTTCTTTGGTGAAGCTAACTTCTTTTACTGTGTGAGTCTCATTCAGATACTCAAAATGAAGCTTACCTAATTTCATCCTGGGTTTGTTTCTATCAAAGTCCATACTCCTTCAATGGACAATCCAGGAATACTTGAGAACAGTGTTTATTTCTATATGTATTTTTGGCCGTCTTCAGGATGTATGATCTTATTCTTGTAGTAACCCTTTCTCCATTTAACCATCCAACATTTCCTTTGTTTCTTCTGCTCCTTTCACATTTTTAAATTAGAGTTTAGGGTCTGGGTCACAAAAGCATTTTGGTAGCCGATTCCCATCAGAGTAATATTTAACCTGTTGATTTCAGCTGAGGAATCTAGCCTTTATTGCCAGAGATAGGGAAGATAATTTATTATGTGCATTATCATTTTCTACAGTTTGGACTGATTACTGTTCAGGACAGAAAGATTTTTTGTTCTCTGACATACAAGGACATTTCTGAACACTTTGAGACCTATTATTCCTTGTACTTCCAATAGTCAAAAATTTGAAGTGCATGTGTGTAATTAATAGTGTCAGAAACAGGGAAAGACATATGGTTGATTTTTTCTTATTATTGAAATCAAAGCTTTAATATTTCATTTCAGAAAGAAGATGCCAGACTAAAGGAATGCCCTCTGCTTGTTGCCTTGATAGTCAAGAGACATGAATAATATTATTGATGTGCAAACACAAAGAGCTGGAGGCTTATAAGTCTGTGTTTGTGATTAAAGACCTGCAGGAGGTACTTGGTGCCAATAGGCACAGGATGTTTATGATATAAGGGAGTAGAAATGACAACTGACCTTTCCTGGACTCATAAATGAGCCTGTAACAACTTTGGGGCTCAATTTCCCTGCAAGTGCCTCTTTCACCTCTTTCATGCCTTCCCATTCCACATGATTCCATCCTTTTGGATCCCTTGCCTCATATTACTGTGCCATCGTCAGAGTGTACATTTTAATCACTGAGATTTTTAGCCTCCCATGAGAAACCTTACCTTGTCTTTCTACCAACAATCCTTCTGATGAAGAGGATGTTCTTCCTCTACTCCTGCCTTTCCTTTCCATCAGATATCAGTGTTATGCAAGTGAGCATGCTTAGGGCAGACTCAGTCCTACCATCCCTCTCTCTGCTCCCAGAACGTTCATGAACTTCAAAGGAGCCTGGAAGTGACAAACTTGGAAGCCTTGGATATTTGCATTTTTCTTGGGTAAGTTTTTCCTTCACTCCTCAGCACAGCCACCAAAGTAGCCCTGCTGGCGTCTAGCAGAGCACTGTGTATGAATCACTGAGATGGCTCCTGAGCTGGTAGCAGCAGCCTGTTGTAGCCTGAGAGCATCCCAGATGCCACTGGGTCTTCAATCACACATGACCACTAAAAGTTGCTGCCACAAGGCCAGAATGAGAGAAATCGCAATTGAATTATTTGGCTGTGATTTACAACATGTGAATATACCTGTCCACTTTCTGAGCATAAGGAAAGTAGACTAGCACTGGCGTTCTCTGCAGAAAATAATTGACAGGTAATAATTTCATTAGATAGAGGTACTGTGATAAAGGTGATGATAGGACACAAGAACAGATTCTCTTTATTTTTCCCTTTGACACTGTTTTCAGTTGTCCTTGCTCCTTTTGCTCTTCACAAATTGCACAAAATGGTAATAGTAATGTTCACTGGTAAAGTATTTCAAGTATTAACGGTGCTGAGTATTGTCCTCACTTAATAAGGGGACAGGCCGGGACGTGTCAGCTATGATACAGCACAGTAATTGTGCCACAGACACATTTAAACTCCTCTGGCTTTAGTCTGCATTATGCTCCTAACCTCAGAAATGTAGTGCAATGACTTTGGAGTCATCCAATCTTTATTTCTTATAATTCCATTGTTTAACACATAAACAACTGTATCAAATCAGAAATCCTGGTATAGTTGCCCTACTAGAGTAATTGAACCTTTCTCTTGGACAAATATATTAAAACGTCAGTAAAACTTCCCTCATTCCTATGCCCTTAACCATCTCTCTTTTTTCCCTCTTTTGATTTTCTTGCTGTGGTAAGGTTGACATCAAAAACCTTCCACTTATGAAGCCAAATCTGAAGTGCTCCATAGGTTATCTTGACAAAGCTGCTGGGTCACTGTTTTGGTCATTTCACTTGTTCCAAGAAGCGAAAGCCTCATAAATCTTTGGTGACATAATCACCATCTTGCGGCACATGATGGCCATGGGTTGGACCCCACTTAATTGCCTTTGCTCTTCACCATTGGTCATTGTGGAGAAAGATAATGGATTTATTTTAAAAAATAAAGTAAAAATTCCCAAATTAAAACTTTTAAATTCTGTTCCGGCTAGACTGCAAGGCAGCAACATTCCCTGAGATGAATAGTAGAAGACAGTGTAACAAATTAATACAAATGAAGTCATTCCTGAGCGACTCCATCTGCTTTGGAAATGAGGCTTGGACTTTCCAAAATGTGGCCATGATCCAGATAATTAGGCCTGACTCCAAATGAAGCCACACAGGTAACTTATAGCTTCATTAACTCTCCTCAGGAAGGCAGGCATCCAAAAACTAACCTTAATAGAGCAGCATATGATCCATTGACAATCTGTTTGATATTAAAAAATGAACTTTGTTTTTACTATGTTACATGAGTATTAGACCAATAACATATGCAGAGAAAAATATTAGGGATTGGACATGTTCTTGTATCTTGCATTACACACCAGTCTCTATATCCAGAGAACTGGGATCGTAATATTTTGTTTACAAAGTTTAATCAAAATACATTAATAATCTACAAAACCTAGGCAAGGCACATAAGGTGTCTGCAAGTGTCTTTCCTCTGTAATCAACAGGAGGATTATTAGGTAATAACAAATGTTATTCATCTTCATAATGGCTAAATGACAGCCTGCTTAAAAATAACAAATGACTACTCTTCATCGACTATTACGGGGTGAATATGACCTTCACGTACTTTAAGCAAACAAGCCCTCTTTTCAAAGACTTCCCTAGTTCTTTAATTGATAATGATGAGATGTTTTATCTTTGCTGAGAAAAAAAAAAAAGCTCTAGTTATACCATTTATTTTAGGCATGGAGGCATTTTATGTAGCCCTCTCTGTCAGAAAAGATGCTGAGATATAATACTGATTTTTTCATCAATAATAAATTAATGCATAATTAAGGTGGTTAGTGAGGTGCATAATGAACTCCTGTGAGATGTTTCCACTTAATGTTTATCAGTCTTCTGTGTGATTTTTTTCTGTTGACATGGTGCTGCTTTAATGCAACAGAACGGGAGAAAACTGGGCTGAAAGAAACCTCAATAAGTTCTCTCGTACATCTGTCCATCCCGAGACAAAATGCCTCAGCCATCCTTGGCAGAAGTCTCTCTTACTGCTTCTTGAAAACCTCCAGCGTTGACAATTCCTCCCCTAGGAAAATCATTTCCAATCCTTGCTGCTAGAAATATTTTCATAACATCTAACTTGAATCTCCCTTGTTGCTATTTAAGCCCAAGTGTCTTGCAGAGCAGGTCCTGGAGTTTCCAGACTGAAGCTCTTCTACAGATTTAATCTTGCCTGCTAACCAAGTTTCTCTGTGCCTGGAAAGAGTAAAGCATGTGCAACAGCTTACATACATCAGTAGTCAGACTGATGAAGATGGAAGCCTAAACAAGTGCTGCCTAATACAGTAAAAACAGTCATTCTTCCTAGCAGAGTTTTCGTGCAAAGAGGGTTTTTTGACCTTTAGGTAGTTTTGTCAATTTAGGCCGCTCTGATCCCTGCGAAGGATGGTTTACAGAAGTTATGGCCTTTTACAAATGCTGACAGCCAGAAAGGTATCTGTGCCTCCTGCTAAAGTAATGCACAATAGTTATACCTTCTTCTAAGCTGAATAAGGGCACTCTTTTGTGAACACTGTCTATAAATGAAGCAAAAACCAGAGTAAATACCATGCTTGCTTCTGCAATTTGAACGATGTTGCTGCATTTGCCAAGTCACAGCCATATTTGACTCATTTGCCATACAATTTACACCCACAGGATTTGAGATGAGGCGGAATTAACAGCTTTCTCCTGCCTTTTGTTTCTCTCACAGTACAATGGGTGTCGCAAAAAAAAAGTCATTCGCCAGATATACTCAAAGCAGAGAAAAAGTGATACTAACATTGGTGGAGATCATTTTACCGATCTTTTAGACAATAATTTGGAGTGAAGAGTGCTGTGCATTAGAAGGAACCTTTTAATCACGCTCCATAAAAAGCAATCCAATATTGAAACAAGTGCAATATTGGCTTTGCTTAGTCTCATATTAATTATAGAAGAGCATAATGCTCTGTACTAAAATTTTTGTTGTTCATTTTAAGGGAAAACAGTGATCTGGATCATTCCAACTCGGTCTGGTTTGTGCTAGTATATGTCTTTTCCTGCAAATCAGTGTGTAATTATTTGTCACTGACTTTTCTTTATTCAGGCACAAAATGCAGGCATTGATTTTTTTTTTAAACATGCTTATTGAATTATCTCCATAAATCAGCTAATAATTGAATAAATACTTTCACAAAAAAAAAAAAAAATGTACATTATATCTTTTTCATTTTCCTGGGCTACAAGTGCAAACCTGGCCAAAATGCAAACCTGTGTTAGAGATGTGCACACACACACACACACATGAATAGAATGTTTCTTACAAATACATATATTATAAATTTATTCTGATCATCTTCCCTTTTGGCAGATATGAAAAAAATTAACTGAAGACCGTTCATTAGATGTTATTAGCAATTTTCTAATTATCTGGTTCAAGCTAACTAGGCATGGCAAAGGCAGGCAGATGGTTTGATGTTCTCAGACAACACATGGTCAAAAGCTAACTACTATTTGCTGTAAAAGGAACATACCAGTTCTACCGTCAGCCTTAAAGAGATGATTTATTAAAGGTATCAGCATCACCTACTATAATAACATCTCTTTCCTGTTTGTGCCAAATTTGAGAAAACCAGGAAACTGAGGAAGAGCAAGGTGAAAGGGAGTATTATCTGAAAAGATTCTTCCTGCTGGGCTTTCTTCTTCCAACTCATCCTTCTTCTCAGGAATATTTGCCATCAGACTACTTGTGTTTTCTATATTTCTTGCTTGTGTCATGATTGTATGCCCATTTGTCTTCTATGTGAAATTACAGAATTATCAATGTGTTTTTAATGTGAAAGCTCTGCCTTTCTTGTTAGAACGGTGAATTACAGAGTGGCAGTCTATATTGAACAGGAACCTGTTTTCCTAACCTTTTTCCAAGGCAGAATTTCAGTCATTTGTTAAATAAACTGATAACTGTATAAAAGTAATGCTAATCACCTCTCCACGTATTATTAACTGGATGCAAGATGACTATAGGACAAAGACTGCAGCAATGTTAGTAACTACAGGGTCACAAGCTGAGGACTAACACACCAGACTTCATTTGCTGGTTTGTGCAGAGGGTACCATATTTTGAAGAGCCATAACAAAGCCAGGGGTTTGTATTCCTGGTGACCAGCCAGGATCTGGAGTGTGTCCACCTGTCTGTGCTTCTTCTAAGCCCAGCAAAAATGGCTCTGTCTCAGGTGAGACGTTACTCAGTGGAAGTTACTGGCCGAGTAACCTAATGTAGTGTTGATTAGCAACAGGAAACTAGTATTAAGGTTAGAAAAGGAAAGTAAAAGACTGCAACGCCATGAATTGCCAAAATGTGGGGAGTTCCTGGTCTGTGATGTAGGCACAGGTCAGGGAGTTTCCCTGGGGCTCTTTCCAGCTGGACGCAGATAGGTAAGGGATGCCGGCATGACCTCGCCATGGCTGCAGGCTGAGCAGTGATGCACCCGATGTGCCTGGGCAGGGAAGTGAAGGGGCAAGACAGCTTCGGGAAGTGAGGGAGGCTCAGCTTCACTTGCCAGCTCCGCAGGGAGGAGATGCGCAGGGCCGGGAGAGGAGTGAGTGGCACGCATTAATGCCAAAACACAGCGGGTGGGAGTCAGGAAGAACGAACGCTGTCTCTGTCTCTCTGTGACTTGAGTTTATTCCAGCTTGCTTCTGTTTTGCGCAGGGCTGGTGACAGTCACACTTGAGCTCTCAACAGACAAATAATTCTGCTCGCCCATATTCCCCTCCAGTTTCCTGCTCCAACATTTTTTTTCTGGTGCTCTGCAGCCAGCTAAGGAGGGACCAGTTTTCTCTCCAGAAAGGGCGGTATTTTTGGTAAAGGATGCAGTGTGTATTGTAATTTGAAATCAATGATGCACTAGGAAGTGAGGAAGTGGCACTACATAAATCAGTCAGCTATTGATATTATGCTTGTTGCTTAATAGCATAATTTTAGAAGAAAGTTGTCTGCAGACATTTATGTTCAGTGTCTAGGTAATTGTTTAAAAGAGAAGGTTGTAAGAGAGCTTGAGCTTTTCCAAGTTCAGCTGAGTACTTTTCAGCATTTTTTGTAAGGCCTATAGAGTTAGGGAGGGAAGTATTTGTTCCTTTATTTTAGGAGCTGGGATTCATCCAAGATTTTGTATTAGAGAATGGTGTCTTTCCATATTGTAAGGCAGAAGGGTTCAAGTGATTTCTGTGGGTAGATGGCAAATCATAGTTGGACCTAGTGAGAAAGAAAACATAGGTCCAAGTACAACCAAGTCACAAGGATTTGAGCAAATTTTGATGAGTACCTTCTGTATGAAAAGCCATATGTGTACTATTATAATGCAAATATCATCATAAATTGCAGTTCTTAACAGAAGTACTTAAATGAGCATAGAAAGTTGATGAAAAGATTCCTAGTCTCATTGAACCAAGTCTTGTTGATTATAGGTATTCTTGATTCAGTCCTTTGGCAGCATTTCTGAAATAAGCCCTACAGAAACATGTCTGTGTATGGCTTATCTTCAGTCAACATCTACAAAAACCATAGATTTTATTCCCAGAGATACCTGGCATTTTAAAAAAGGAAGAATGCACAAGTTCTTATCAATGCCAGTGCACGTGATATAAAACACAAGAGGCAGGATTTTGTCTATTAGCAGCCTTCCTAGAGCTAATCAGCCCAACAGAACTATATTACATAGAACCCATGTAAAGACAGATCTATTGAAAAATATTTTTTAAATGAGCAAAAAAGTATTACAATAAATTTCCAATGTACCTTCTTTATTACTGTACCTCTTGAAGCAGATTTTTAAATGGACCTCTATTATGCAAGCACAGTAAGTTGCGGGAGCAAATGTCTGATTTAAATGTCTGATTTGTCAACACAGTTCTTGTTTGCATCTGCAAATCAGATAGATACCTATTATCCTTATTTATGCCTACCGTTTAAGGGCATTTCAGAAAATGAGGCCCATTTGCAAGTTTTCTCTACATTTGCATGCCTTACACTCTTTCCTATAGCTTTCCATAAACATGGGGCCAGTGCAAGGAGCTAAAATCTGATGATCTATGATAAAATCAGCCTCAAGGGGTAAGAGGAAAGGTAGAGGTTATTGTTATATTAGCCCATGCTGACTGGCAGTACAAAATGTCCCATAGATCTTTCAAAAGCTTCCAGACAGGTGTATTTGGGAGTGTTGTCTAAAGAGTAAAAAAAAAAAAGAGTCTTTTGGTCTGTCCATTACCTATGAATTGTCTAAGGAGGGGTTATTCACATTGCAGATAGTCTATGCTCCAAGCAATATGATCCCTAGCTGTCTCCACCCAGCATTCTAGGTCTGGAAGTAGTATGAGGCAGACTAAGTGGACTAATCTTCTTAAGTCATTGCTAGCCTAAAGATCTCTGTCCTCCACAGCAGGGACATCACTACACTTTCTGTTTTTCCTGTTACTTCACTGTATACCTTCGAAACCTCACTTACACTGAGATTGTCTGGGGTTTTGCTTTATCCAAGTTAACACAGTCCCATTTTCCCTCCCACATTAGCCTGGATAGTGAAGAGTTACCTCAGATACCTTTGTCTGCCACAGAAAAACCACCTGACGCTGGACATTATTTGGGCAAATAAAGGAATGTTTCCTCCAGGGCAAAGATAAACACTCCATTAACATCTGTATAAAACAACTTGCCTTTTTATTCTGGAAAATAAACTCCACGATATAGAAATAATAGTTGCCCTTTTTTTACTTTGGTCTCGCAGCAGATGAGTAACTTAGCGAGTCCATACTCAATACCAAGTAGTACACAAAAGCAACATCTCCTCAACTCACGTTGTGTTTCTCTTCCAAAGAAACAGCACCATTGATGTCCTTCTCCCCTCCTTCCCCCCACCACTGCAAATAGTATTTTCTGATTTTGTGACCAGAATGTTGCAGTCCGCTATGATCTTCCTCCATCAAGTCTAGAATCTCTGCCCAACAAGTGGGAATTGTAGCACTAGAAATACTGTACTGGTTCTGGCCATACCCAGCCTGTTCAGCCATGTGCATGGAACAGTAACTATGGAAGAGCACTCAGAGCTTTCTCAGGGCTACTGGCAATAACTGGGGGGGTGAATCTCTCTGTATGTACATCACACATCTGGGCCATCACTCACCTTTCAAAATGGGGCTTGGGCAAATGGCTTCATCTGATTCTTCCTCTTAAAAAGCCTTGATGAATGAGCTATGCATGGTTTAGAACTAGACCTGTTTAACCTGCCTGTAAAATGTCATCCTTTTTTCTGGAGAGTGACCCAGAAGACCATAATTAAGATGCTCTAGTCAGATACACAGTCAGTGGAAGTTTTCCTCATCTAAACTGAAGCAATGACCTTTGATTCTTGGAGCCAAAGGTCAGCTTTTGCTGATGGCTGTGTAGCCTTTTCTGTCCAGGACTGAGAAGACTCCTGGTAAGATAGGACAGGTGGCCAAAGAGGATGTGAGGAGGAAGCCCATGACTATGTAAAATTCCAGGGAAGCCAAGGAGGCAACAAGCAGCGGTAAATGTTTGTGAATACGGAGCTAATGCATGCAACACTCTGCTCATCCCTGCTAATGCAGGTCTGCACAGAGTTCCACAATGGACCCAAGAGGCAGTTAACATTGTTTTCTGGTATCTTGTACAAGTTACACAGGCAGGAGAAAAACTGGGCAATAGCTGACCTGTTACATCATTATGTGTCACAAGGTTTTGCTTCCTGTCTAGTCAGTGGCCTGATCACACAAGCTCAAGTCAAAACTGAACTAACCCATTTGCATAAGAAAAAGTCATCCCAGGGAACCCTTCATGAGATACTGGAACTGGTGCTCTGGTATTTCTTACTGAAAAAAATAAGAAGTTGGGCATTCAGGTACTTTTTAAAATTATTTTTAAATACAACATTCTGAACGTCAGTAATGGGCTGGAGAAAAAGGCAAAATGTAACACTTTTTTTTCTTAAAGTACTTGTTTAATATTAAATGAGTTATTTGAAAATAACTATGGACAACAAATAGATAAAAAAAAGATAGATCAAGTGAACTGAAAATTAAAAGTGAAACTAAAATATTCATAGATATTTTCCTCTCAGTGTTAGAGTTGGTCAGAAACTTTGTACTGCAGCATTACCTGTCAGAAAACGCTATTTCATCAGAACAAAAAATCTTTGCGGGAATACATCAATTATGACAAAATGGGGGGAAAGGGCCAGTAAATGAATCATTTTAGTGGTATCAAAACATTCTATTTTGAAGTGTTTCTGAACATTATCAGCATGGTGTTTCTTTTAATTATACTAATTTTAAAGTCTGGTTTAAAAGTGAAGATTGGAATAAAACATTCAAACACTATAAAATGTGTCTTTCCAGCCTTTCTAAAAGCATTTTTTAAATTGTATTTTATTTCACTTCCTTTGTCTTCAAAATTACATTTTGGAAACTTACGTTATAATTTAGGACAAAAATGTCTCTGCCCATAATTCTTAAAGGAGTGAAGTTTCAAATTACTGGGGCTTTACTTAACATCTGTTCATATCTTTTGCCCCATTATTTACTTTATGTGGGTTCACACTTGTCTCAGAAGATGACATAAAGAAGACCAAAGATGTTGTGTATTCTTTTCCTTTGAAAGGTTTGTCTTTCAAATGGAAACTTCTTTATTTGGGAGATTTCGTCCCCTTCTTTTCTTACTGATTCCCCATTCCTGCACCATCCCCACCCCACCTCCCCTTTGTAATCTAAATCAGGGCACAAAAGTAATTTGGGGTTTAACCAGAACACAAAAGTTTTTAGAATCTATTTCTTTAAAGTAATGTTTTTTAATGCTGATCAGTTTGATGATTATGCTTGTAATGCAATTGTAAAAAAGGCATCCGTGCAAGATGCCAGTCCCTGTAGGAGAGAGAGAGACCAGTGGTGGTGGAGAGGCAGAGACCAGTGGTGGTGGGTAGGTGTGAGCAAAAGCAATGAGGAAGGAGAAGGGAAACAGACAACTCTTCTGCCAGCCTCAATACTACAAAAAACACATTACAAACAGGATGAGCCGTGGAGTGACCTGGTCTTTACTTATTTTGACCAACTTGTTTAAAATGAGATAATCCCATTAGGTACAAACAGGCATTAATGGAGTAATTTCATCTGCCATAGTGATTTATCTTTGCACTGAATGTAACAGTGACGTTGCTTAAACTCTGAATGCTCCTGGCTGTAGTTTAAGTTTCCAGTATTTCCAAGACGTCTGTATACACTGTTTACACATAAAATATGCCCCTATACTACATATGACATCAATATCATGGTTAAAAATAGTCAAGCCATCTCATTTTACAGATGATTGAATAGACACCTAAGTGGGTTGGGATTTGGTATGAGGACTCTCATCTCAGAGGTCAAGGGTTCAAATGCATTCCAAATCAATACTGAGAGTTATTACCTTTGGGTGGCCTATGTAAAATGAATGGTGGTTCTAGCCTAATTCCTAGTTGACAGATATCTCTGCCATCAAAAATATCCCAACATTACATTTGGCATTCTTCACATAAGCCTCAACGTAGAAGCCAAAGACAGACTGGGCACAGAGGTGGAATTAATCTCTTATGAAAGGGCTATAGCTGGTCCTTCCAAAAGAGAGACAAAACAGGTTATTCAGGCAGTTTAAACAAAACTGAAATATTAGTGCTTACAGTTTGCTCTTTCCGTGAACAAAGAGAGGGCAGAATTTTCATATGTTTTTGATCCTGCGTCTTTTTGCAAGCCCCAAATTCACTTTTGTGGGGGAAAACATATAAGAGGCTTATTTGTGCTACCAAGTTAAGATTGTGTCAGCGTCACCCTTATAAACCCCACCAAGCCATAAAAATTTAATCTAGGCTAAAAGTTGGCAGAGACATTCTCAGCCCTGAAGTATGTTTTAAACCACATTAAAAAATATGTATTAGGCCACTTATAATTTAAAATACTCAAGGCTAAATAACAATAATGAAGAAGTCCTTTCATCTAAGTGTGGATTGCAAAGAGGAAATTGATTGTCAAATATTATACAGTTTAAAAAATATTCCTGTGTCTGTGCATCAAATGAGGAAGTTTTGACAAGTCTCTCTGATTAAGTCTGAAGATACTTGAGCGGTTCTTCTTGCTTGAACTGTTGGGAATATGCTATCAGCAAGTCCTGGAGACAGACCACAGAGAGCTTTAAAAAATGTGAGTGATAACATTTTGAAATCACTGCAGAACTTTACTGCCACAAAGGAAAAATATGTAGATTTGGCTTACTCCCAATGGGAAGATGAGCTGCATAGTTTTGTGCAGCTTGAAGGCATTAAATTTGCCTAGTGGGAAGACCAGTTAAAAGAGAATTACAGTGGTTTAAGCATGAAAAATAAGAGTACGCTGCACATCAGCATTCTCAGTTCTCAAGCAGATATTGTTAACCTTAATTCTTGCCGCATTTCTCAACTGAAAAGAAAAAGATCACTGATGATTTTAAGAAAAAAAAAGTTGACTTTTCTGTGCATAATAAAAACGTAGTATTTTTCTACATTCAGGTGCCCCCTTCATCCTTCAAGATATCACGAGCCTGAAAAGGGGTAGATCTTGGCACCAAAAACTTATCAGACAAATGCTTTTAAATGGGATGTAAAGAGCTGGATCCTAAGTCCACCAGGGCTAACCCTAAACTCCGGACCCCGTGATGATTCTCATTTGCTGTGGCACTTTGCTGCTGTGCCTTTATGTCAGAAGAATGGGACCTCATGTGAACCACACTGGGAAGGAAACCCAGGTATGCAGAGAGCTGCTGTCTTCTCTAAACTGGTCCCAGCACAGGCTACTAGGAATGTAGGAACCTGGAGCTTGACATGGACAGCATCTCACCCACAATTTAGGTTTTGCCCAGATCAAATGGACATCAGGCACAAGGTAGTTTTGAGCCTTGTGGCCCAGGAAAAAAAAAAAATCTCACCAAAACCATTAACCAGTCTGAAAACTCCTTAATTGTCCCTATTAAAAATGCTTCTGTTTTGTGGGTGTTTAAAGAGAAAAAAAAAGCCTATACAAGACACTGTAGGGAGCAAGGGTACATTTTTAGGAAATGTACTGGATTAGCTAATATATTTTTTCTATCTCTAAATTGCATGGAGCTAAACTGTAGATAAAAACAACAATCTGGGAATACAGGGTGTTGATAGGAGCATTAGCACAGAAATACCAATATTCCACTCACAGTTTCCAGAGACCACATGGTCTTAAATAACAACTGATATCCCAAAATAAAAGATTTAAGTGAATGTCTGTAGTGGATCAAATAATCCTTAGATGAGCTACCTAAGTAGTCAGTAAAAAAGAAGAGTACTTCATCCTGATTTAGCTCCTAGCTCAAGCACTACTCGTAGAAGCTTCTCTCTTGGTGATTGACAATGAAATGCACATGATTGTGTTGGTGCCTGGTCTGTGAGAGGTGGGGGTCTGGCCGATCGCTGACAGAAGGGCTGGTGTGGAAGAGAGAAACGATGTCTCTGAGCTCCCCAAGCAAATAAAGGGTTTACAGAGACAAAGAGCTTTTCTTGTATCACATAATTAAGCCATATGTATGTATTTACATGTGTATTTGAAATACATGTATGTATTCAAGGTGTATTGAAGGGGAGGGTGCTTTAGTTTTTGTCTTTTTTTTTCAACCCTACTTTATTTTAATTGGCAACAAATTAAATTTCCCCAGGTCGAGTCTGTTTTGTCCGTGGCAGTAATTGGTAAGGGAACTCCCCATCTTTACCTCAACCCACTAGCTTTTCCATCTTATTTTCTCTCCCTGTGTGTTGGGGAAGGGAAGTGAGAGCAGCTGGGTGGGTGTCTGGCAGCCAGCCAAGGTCAACCCATCATGATTTCACAGCAGCAAATGAATTGCCAGGGCCACAGTGTGTACTTTGTTGACTGTAGTATTTAACTACAGAAGAAAAAGCTGTTTATTGTCACTTAGATGTTGGGGGCCCTGATGAGTGTAGGGATGGAGAGAGGAAAGAAAGAGCAGCCTATGAACACATACATAAGGAGATTCCAGGCTGCTGTTTGAGGACTGAAATGTAAAAAGTGTGCAAATATACCTGATCAACAGATTTTAAAGATACTGAACATGAATCAGGAGCCAAAGGGAGATGAGTTACCTCGACTGAGAAGATACAAAGGCACTTGCAAATGGCAAAGGCCAAGGAACAGGACTTCAGTAAAGCAGATGCTATATAACAAGGCATATCATTTCAGGCACCACCTCTCACCTTTCTTCAAACTTGCCCTTAAGTCACTGGATGCTGCAGAAAAAGCTGAGAAAGCTGTTCTAGGTTCTCAAAGGTAACTACGGTTTCTGTTTTGTTTCATTTTGTTTTATTTAACATAACTCACCAGCTGATTTTTACAAATAAGGTAGCAACCCTGAGGTTCAGTGGTAAAAATGTCAAGATTAAGACTGCCATGTCTGTGAAGTGAGTTAATAATGGGGAGGAGACGTAACAAAGGTGCAAATTCAGTGGAACGGAAGATTGAGAATATGATATTTTCAGTGAGCAGAAAATCAGCTTAACATTGTGAGATTCAGACAGGAAGGGAATAATTGAAAGTTTTGCCATTTAGATTAAAAAATAAGCGTTTGAGCCACCAGCAACACTGGCAGCATGGTGGTCTGTTAGAAATCTCTCCTTTTCAGTGTGTACGGGTAACTGCAATTACTACAGCTTCATTCTTTTTAACAAAAAGTACTGGTCAGATATTGTTCTCAGCAAGTTGGTATACACCTGAAGTAACTACACTGACATGCAAGAGCTAATCTGGCACAGCTGATAGCAGCGTGTTGCACTTGGTTGTGTTTTCACCTGTTGGTGGGAATGGCGGGAGCATCTGCAATGGGTAGCCTTCTGGCTGCACAAGGTCCCAAATGTGGATGTTAAGACAATCAGTTCCAGTTTGCCTTCTGCTTATCAGTGGTTTTAGATAGAGGAATAAGGTGCTAATGTCATTAGCACTGCTGGAGGGGAAAATGCTCTGGTTCTGGTGGTGTGGGAGATGTTATGCAGTTTTCCTCTCCCTGCTATCCTCGTCAAGGCTACATTCAGCCTCACAATATCTCACTTCTGGAATATGATAGTGTCCAGTAGTTGTTTATGTGATGCAGCCAGTAACTTTTTTGTAGCTCTCTTTCTGTCATTGGAGAATGAGGAAACCTGTATTTGGCTTCTTTATTTTGTGTCTATTTGGCTATGTGTTTATATTACATGGGTTAAAGAAGTCTGACTCTCCAGAAAGGACCTGGGGTGCAGCTTTGTGTGCTTACATCAAGCTTACATGATGTACTTGACACAGTTTAGACGTTGCAGGAATTTATTGCTTGGTTTATGATCCAAGGCTGTTGAAGTCAATGCAAAGAGCCCCACTGTCTCTGAATCAGACCCTCTTGTCGCCCTTTGCACTCATGCAACAACAGAGTCCTTCAGGATAACTGGATGTGAGAATCCAGAAGGGAAGGTTCTTTGTAGAGATCTCAACACAAATTGAATAAACTAATCCAAGCCAGAGGTAAACATTTGGGCAATAATGTTTGATGAAAAACAGGTGGAAAGGATGTAAGTCATACAACACATACTGCTGGGCTCTAGATAGACGAATCCTAGAAAACCTACATGTCATAGTGGCCAGCTCTGTGAAAACATCTGCTGAGTGAAAAATCCCAGCCAAAAAGTAAGCACATGAGATCATGAGATTGAAGAGGAAAAAAAAAAAAAAAAGCATAAAACCAAAACTGACTGTATTAAGAAATGTCAGGAGAATAAAACTGAAAATACTGATGTTGTAGATACTGGTAGCATGCCCTTACTTTCAGTATTATCTCTGGATCTGGTGGTCTCCACCTCAAAAATGATCTGACCAAATATGTTAGTTCCAATGTTGCTATAATAGTGACATGTTTTACTACACCTATTAAAGTTTATTGATGCCAGAGACTCCAGAAGTTTCAGTTATCCTCTGCTGATGAGGTTTTACACCAGTCAACAGCAAGGCTTTAGCTACAGACATAGATGGAAATGGGAATTGCTCCTTGATTTTTATGTCTGCCCCATGCACTGAGCTTTAAATCTCATCTTTACCCAGAATATTGCTTGAACGGCTGTTTGTACTCCAGGGAATGAAAAAGAGCATTTTTATTTTCTCCTCTTTTTGTGCTACAGTTTTTAAAAGTTTTATTTCCTGCAGTCTATCAGCCAAATTCCAAATGTTTCACAAGCTGGAATATTTCAGGCAGCTCTCACCTATTCAGAAGTGTACAGTAGTATCTCTCATTTAGACAGAGGGTCACAGCCTGCCCTTACTTAAAGCCTATGAAATTGACATGATCAGTGTTAAGTCATTATTTCTCTCTTCCTCATGAAACACCTTGGCCTTGACCAGATCTGCCCTCTCTGAGATAATAAGCTGTGAGGTGCAGGTGTGCTCTGCCTTGCACTGCATGGGCCCCACCTCCCCGCCATCCACACTATCTGACCACATCCCTTTTCCTTCCAGAAGGTGCGCATCTGGATGCCAGAGCTGAGTGTACAGCCACTTGAGAACTGTACTGAAATTCGCATGGGACCCTGTCAGTTGTTTTCAGCATTAAAATTAATCAGCTAAGGCCTCATAGTATGAATTCTCTGACTTTAAGATTTCTTTTGATTCCTTACATAGAAAAACAATTGGTCTCTAAGGTGCTTCTACACAAGAGTTTTAGTTCACAGAACCATAGAATTGCTTTGGTTGGAAAAGACCTTAAGATCCTCAAGTCCAACCGTTAACCCAGCACTGACAAGTCCGCCACTAAACCATGTCCCTAACCACCACATCTATATATTATTTAAATACCTCCAGGGATGGTGACTCAACCACTTCCCTGGGAAGCTAGTTCCAATGTTTGACAACCCTTTCAGTGAAGAAATTTTTCCTCCACTGGCACAACTTGAGGCCATTTCTTCTCTTTCAATCACTTGTTACTTGGGAGTAGAGACCAATACCCACCTCGCTACAACCTCCTTTCAGGTAGTTGTAGAGAGGGATAATGTCTCCCTTGAGCCTCATTTTCTCCAGACTAAACAACCCCTCAGCCGATCCTCATGAGACTTGTGCTCTAGACCCTTAACCAGCTTCATTGACCTTCTTTAAGGCTTGCAGGGTCAGATGAGGAACGAGATTTTTAAGCAAATTTCTTGGTTGTCACCCTTACTCTGCTCTGTTTCATATTTGTATTGAAAACATGCTAACTTCTGGATGAAAATAAACCAAAAGATACACTCAGGGTGCCCACTGATATGCTCCAAATACCAACAGGCATTCAGTTCACAGGATCAGACTCGACCTACTCCAGAGTCAACCCTTCCAAAACGCGTACAGTGTTCATGTCAGATCCTCTGTATCAGATGTTTCACTCTACAGATTCACTCCTGTCATGCAGCACTATTTGCTGATGTAGACCTAGCCTAAGAGGATATTAATGCAAAACTATTCCAGGTCACATTAAACTGTCTCAGACAAGTGGCATGTATTTGGCAATTGAAGGGCATAATAATGCAGTATGATAAATGCTCCAGAGTTATGTAAATTCTGGCATTTAATTTTCCGGTACTTTATTTCAAAACAGTCTGGATGTGGATGGTATCAACACAGTTGTAGCAATGTTTGTGAATAATAATATGAAAACCTTGTATCTTGAAACACAGTAAACACTCTGCTTTAGATTCTCCTCTTTCATATTTTTACATAATCTTTAAAGGGGTTCCCCCCAAAAATATTAACGTGAAGCACTTTCCAGAGGCCTTTATCCTGCCCTCAGAAGAGTGCAACGTGACATCTCTGTGGCATCCCATGTGAGCCCATGGCCTCCATGAGAGCAGAGGTGCCCACCACCTACTGCTTGCTGCAGGAGTAGAGACAGGGGCTTCACGCCTCAGAAACAGACAGCTACATCTCAATGACTTTGATGAGAATCAACTGTAAAATCTGCTGGTATCCTCAGCTTAGTTCTCCCACGTTTTCAGTCCTCTCAGTACCCAAACTCATGGGGGAGTTTCCACAAGAGGAAACACAATATTCTTCCACAGGTCCCTGGGAACTCTAGTGGTGAAATGACTCAGTCTTTCATACACTCATACTATCTACCGAACCACATTCAGACCTCACAGACCTTGGTGTTCACTAAACTCTGTGCTAAAATGGAAGTTCATGTGTTCTTTGTTTTGCACTAGCCTGGTAAGGGTAACTGGTCAAAAATGTAGAGCAGCCTTCCTTTCAGTTGATAGGCTTTTGAGTCTGTGAAGTTTGGGATGAAATAAATTAAAACCATCGTAGACAGGAAAGCTGGGGAGAGGCAATAGAAGGCTCATACTGTAGAAGCGTCAGAGTTCATAATAAGATAACCAGAAGAGAGGGGAAAAAAACACAGTAAACCCGTGGAGATGGGCACTGCACCTTAAGTCACACATGTTCATCTGGGCAACTGTTAGACTTGTAGGACCTTCAAAATTGGAAGCTACCTTTATAGGTGACTTGCTCCTAGCCCTGTGATCCTCAGGATGCCAGGTATAAACGTGATATGGAGGACAGCACTCCCTCTGCTCCTATGTCTTGTTGGGCAGGTGAAAGAACATACAGAGAGCCAGTTCCTCAGCTAATTTACCCAGAACTTGAAATGAACAGAAAATTCATGAATGGAGGAATTCTTTGCTTATTCCTATTCAGAGATGAAAGAACTCAGTATAGAAAGTTTCTCTGCTATATCAACTTCCTTATGAGTTTCCACTCATGTTATTGTGACAGCCACCATAACTACAAAAAAAAAAGTAGAACTGGCTGAGGAATCAAGCTAAACTGAGAGCAAGAGACAGACTTTTATTCTCCAATGTTCCTGGTAGGGTGGCTGTTTCCCATGGAAAGACTGAACAGCTGGGAGCACTGGTCAGTGTAAGATGATCAAGGACAACTCCTTGGTCAAGCATGACTTAAATTGTCCTCCTAGTGAGACACACTGCAAACTGCAGAGGATGAGAGCAGACCTTAGTGAATTCTCATGATGCTTCTCCTGCCTATTTTTGAAACAAAACAAAAATCATCAGAGATGTGTTAATTGCAAGAGCCTCAAAGCAAAACTAGATAATATTTCCCAAGGGAGGAGGGTGCCACCAAACCACAAATAATATTTACTGCATGGGAATTGGGATACAATAAATTACCCTTGCCTTTTGCACGTTCACACCAGCACAAGAAAAAAAAGGCAAGGGACTACAGGTAAAATTACTCTGGGAGTGAGATTCACTGATCATTAGGAAGCTATAAGAATATCCAATTTTTCTGCCTTTTGCATGTCCCCTTCTCCTTACAGTTTCCTCAGTCTTGTAAGCCCATTTGTTATTTGTGAATAGGGAAATATTCCCTGGTAAGGGCACTTGGGAAACATAGAGTGGTACCTGTTAAATTTAAGAAGAGGAAAAAAAAAACAACAAAACCAACCCCAATACCAAATAAAATTATTTTGATAAGCTTTTGAAAACTACATTTTTCTTAGCTGTGAAAAATGGAAAAGTATATTTTGCAATGCCTATTGAGGATTAGATCCTCCAAATTGTCATCTACCTGCAAATTGATCTCTACAAAAGAATGCTACTATGTTGCTTATCTTTTAAATGAAAGGGACAGTAACACTTCCTAGAAGCTCTAATTTGCAAAAATTTCTGCAAGTGTGTAAGGAAAAAGGCTGATGTTATACCAATGTGATTTATTTTTGTTTGTCATGAAGAAGGGAAAGAATATTTTCCAGTTTCAAAGTCAAAGAAGCTTCTCACTAGAGTGTGTATGTAGCAGATCAGGTGAAGAAGAAATTCCATATTGCAGCTATGAAAAAAGTTGGATGTTTTGGTTAATTTCTTTAGAGAAGGCAAGATCATAAATGGTACAAGCCACTTGGCCTAGCTGGCTGCTTAGTAAGGCAGGCAGGAAGGCAGGAAAGTAGGATGTGGGGCAGAAAGGAAGGCAGGGAAGAAGGAAAGCAGTCAGGCAGGACAGAAGGTAGGCAGAAAGGAAGGAAGGGAGGAAGAAAGGAGGGCAGAAACTTGAAATCTTACGTTTACTTTGCTGTATCAAGTCAATCGTTTAAATTTGCATCACATTCATATGTCTTCACATTCATGTGTAATATTTACCTGCCTAGCTGTATTTCATTTGCTGGTTTTAATATCCTTAATAAACTTTATTATTGCAACAAAAACAACTGCCAATGTCATAGACTCCTGACAGCCATGAATTGATATCTCAGCTCAGTGAAGTGCTATTGTTCAGGAAATCAATTAAACCCGTAGTTAGGTTATGTTAAGTCCTGAGTAATTTGAGGCATGAAAGAACATGAGGAGTGAATAAGCACTGCTACTCCTACGGAGTGGTTCTCGTGTATTTGAACTGAAACATGGTTTTGCCATCTGTACCAGAACTGTTTGCAACTGCAGGAGTGTAAATGTATGAAGGACATTTTTATCTAGTGCATTCAGTCTGTCACTTTTTGTCAAATCAGAACTCAAACACTCATGTGTCAGCCAAAACAGTTGTTTGGCTCTTAATGAAGCTGAATTGAAAGTTTGAGCATTGTGTGGGATGAAAGACAAGCTTGAGGAAAGTCTAGAGAACACATCTAAGTGAGTAAATACTCCAGGCCCATGTAAGACTCTCAATGTTGCCCAATTCAAGGAAAAATAGACAAAGCCAACCTTCTGGCAGCCTCCATCCCCATGTCTTCCTCTCTACTTACCTCCAGTAGGGCTAAACATAGGCAAATAGAGAAGGCCAATATGCTGAAGAGAGGAGGCATGTCCATCAGTAGCCAGTGTGCTGTCATGTCTCGGTTGGAGCTCAGGCAAAAATCCACAGTGCAATTTGCTGAATTCCGTTTTTTGTTTCTGAGAACTGCCTGTACATAGTCTCCTTTCTTTCCCTGCCCCATCAGCAAAGCCTATCCTGCAGGCTGGCAAGCAAATGTAGTGCCAGGAAGGAAACACTGAAGTTCCTGGCAGCTATCTAGCACCCAGCTCTTTCTTCAGGAATGGCTTTATTTTATACAGGTTTCAGGTAACAGATCTGGCAGAAAACAAATGGAAGCTGAATAATTTATTCTGATTTGGCAAAATGTAAAGTTTTTCTTGAATGAATTTAAGATAAAAATCTGTGGTCTACTCATGTCATGTAACAGCCCCAACACTCAGAATAAATGATAACATATCAGCTAATGCATCCATTTGACAGTCTGAAGTCCTGAATCTTCAGTCCTTATGATTCTCTGATTGCCTCTTCTCTGATTCTTAATATCTCCTCCCGAGTTCTAGTACTAGAAATTATCTGCAGTAATTCTGTTTCAGTTACAGCCAATTGTCCATAATCTGAGTTTCTCATAGGCTTCATATAAAATTATTGTCAGACTGGTACATTAAGCCTGTGTTTGTGTACTTTTCCTTTAAAAAAATAGAAAGAAGAATCTTATTTGCAAATTTACAAATTATGCAAGTTTGTCCATCATCACCATGGCAAATTAAAAGCAAAAATAGCATAATGTACACTACCAGTCTGTACATTTGTCAAAATTTGTCAAAATGGGATAAAACCTTGGGGTGCTATCTGAATTGTCAGCTAAGATTGGATGACCAGCTAGCGCCAAAGATTACAAAACAAAACACCTTCGCACCCACACCTACGCACTGTGCTTCAGCTTCAGAATTCAAGGAAATGCTGATCCTTTCTCCTGAGTATGTCTCTGGTTCCTGTGATCCAGATCAGGTATTTATCGGCTCCTGACCGGGTTAACAAAATTCCCTGTACCTAAAACAATGCATCAGCTCCAGCAGCCACAGAAGCCATCTTTCTGCTGCCTCCAGACTCTGAGCACTGTCTGGAAATATTCCAAAATTTCTTTGCTAAGTAAAGTTTTTCCATTATAGTGACCATGGCAAGGCTTCAAGCCGAAGTAGAAAGGCTTAGGAGCATTCGGGAGGCTGAAATGGAGATAGACTGGTGGAGCCAGGCTCTGCCCTCCCTGCAACAAAAATGGGAGCACCTGCCGGAGAGCTCCCAGGATCGAGGGACCCCTGTACTCTGCCACTCTCAGGTGGAAAACAATAACCTAGAGGAAAGGAGTGAGTGGAGGCAAGTTTATGGCCGTGGCAAAAGGCGAGTGCCCTCCTTGCCTACCTTGCCTCCACAGATGCCTCTGAGAAATAGATATGAAGCCCTAGTGGAATACAACCGGTCCAATGGGGATGTGGTGGAGAGGCAACCTATATAAGAGGTCCCACCACAGTCAGAAAAACCTGACAGGCGTATAGCTACCTCCTCCACAAGGAAGGAGAGAAGAGTTTTAGTGGTTGGAGACTCCTTCCTAAAGGGATCTGAGGGCCCAATATGCAGAGCTGACCCCCATCACAGGGAGGTCTGCAGTCTGCCTGGAGCCCGAATCAGGGATATCACCAGGCAACTCCCCAACCTGGTGAAGGCCACAGACTACTACCCCCTGCTGATCTTCCAGACAGGTGGGGAAGAAGCTGCATCCCGTAGTCTGAGGGGGATGAAGAAAGACTACAAGGCCCTAGGACGGTTGGTGAAAGAGTCTGGGGCACAAGCTGTTTTCTCCTCCCTTCTTCCATTTTCAGGTGATGACGTGGGATGGAAAAATAGGATTCTCTCTATAAATGCCTGGCTACGAGACTGGTGCTACAGGCAGGGCTTTGGGTTCTTTGATAATGGATGGTTTTATAAGACACCAGGCGTGACCGTAATACATGGGAAAGGTTTATGTCGCAGGGGCAAAAGGGTTCTGGGACAGGAATTAGCAGGGCTCATTCGGAGAGCTTTAAACTAGATTCGAAGGGGGATGGGGTAGTAGCTGGGCTTGCACCACTGGGGCAACACTCTAGTGTTGAAGTAGACCAGGAGGCCTCCCATCCCCCTAGGGTGAAATCGGTGTGCTCAGCTCGCTCCCTGAAATGCCTGTACACCAATGTACACAGCATGGGGAATAAGCAGGAGGAGTTAGAAATCCGTGTTCGGTCGGGGGGCTATGATCTAGTGGCAATTACAGAGACTTGGTGGGACGCCTCGCATGACTGGAACGTGGTCATGGATGGCTATGTCCTGTTCAGGAAAGACAGGCCACTAAGGAAAGGTGGTGGAGTTGCTCTTTATGTGAGTGAGCAGCTAGAATGTATTGAGTTCTGTCCAGAGGCGGATCAGGAGCGAGTTGAGAGTTTGTGGGTGCGAATTAAGGGGCAGGCTGGCAGGGGTGATACTGTTGTGGGTGTCTATCACAGGCCACCGGATCAGGATGAGGATGGTGATGAGGCCTTCTACAGGCAGCTGAGAGAAGTCTCGCAGTTACAGGGCCTGGTTGTCATGGGGGATTTCAACTACCCTGATATTTGCTGGGAGGCCTACTCAGCCAGCCATCCTCAGTCCAGGAGGTTCCTCCAGTGCATTGATGATAACTTTCTGATGCAAATGGTGGATGAGCCAACTAGGAGAGGAGCGCTGCTGGATCTGATCCTCACTAACAAGGAGGGTCTGGTTGAAGCAGTGAAGGTTGAGGACAGCCTTGGTTGTAGTGACCATGAGATGGTAGAGTTCAGGATCTCATGTGGCAGGAACAGAATTGCTAGCAGAATTACAACCCTGGACTTCAGGAGGGCCAACTTTGGCCTTTTCAAGCAATTGCTAGGGGAAATCCCATGGGACAGGGTACTAGAAGGTAAGGGGGCCCAAGATAGTTGGTTAGCATTCAAGGACTGCTTCTTCCGAGCTCAAGATCAGAGCATCCCAACAGGTAGGAAGTCAAGGAAGGGTACCAGGAGACCTGCATGGTTGAACAGGGAACTGCTGGGCAAACTCAAGTGGAAGAAGAGGGTGTACAGATCGTGGAAGGAGGGGCTGGCCACTTGGGAGGAATATAAGTCTGTTGTCAGAGGATGTAGGGAGGCAACTAGGAAAGCTAAGGTCTCCTTGGAATTAAACCTTGCAGGAGAGGTCAAGGACAACAGAAAGGGCTTCTTCAAATACATTGCAGGTAAAACCAACACTAGAGGCAATGTAGGCCCACTGATGAATGAGGTGGGGGCCCTGGAGACAGAGGATAAAAAGAAGGCGGAGTTACTGAATGCCTTCTTTGCCTCTGTCTATACTGTTGGAGGCTGTCCTGAGGAGCCCCGGACCCCTGAGGCCCCAGAAGAAGTCAGGATAGAGGAGGAATCTGTCTTGGTAGATGAGGGCTGGGTCAGAGACCAATTAAGCAACCTGGACGTCCGTAAATCCATGGGCCCTGATGGGATGCATCCGCGGGTGCTGAGGGAGCTGGCGCAAGTCATTGCTAGGCCACTCTCCATCATCTCTGCTAAGTCGTGGGCAACGGGAGAGGTGCCTGAGGACTGGAGGAAAGCGAATGTCACTCCAGTCTTCAAAAAGGGCAAGAAGGAGGACCCGGGTAACTATAGACCAGTCAGCATCACCTCCATCCCCGGAAAGGTGATGGAACAACTTGTCCTTGGTGCTGTCTCTAGGTACATCAAGGATAGGGGGATCATTAGGGGCACTCAACATGGCTTCACCAAAGGGAAGTCATGCTCAACCAACTTGATAGCCTTTTATGAGGACATAACCCAGTGGATAGATGATGGTAAAGCTGTGGATGTGGTCTATCTCGATTTCAGTAAAGCGTTTGACACTGTCTCCCACAGCATCCTCGCAGCTAAACTGAGGAAGTGTGGTCTGGATGATTGGGTAGTGAGGTGGATTGTGAACTGGCTGAAGGAAAGAAGCCAGAGAGTGGTGGTCAATGGGACAGAATCCAGTTGGAGGCCTGTGTCTAGCGGAGTCCCGCAAGGGTCGGTACTGGGACCAGTTCTATTCAATATATTCATTAATGACTTGGATGAGGGAATAGAGTGCACTGTCAGCAAGTTCGCTGATGACACAAAACTGGGAGGAGTGGCTGACACACTGGAACGCTGCACAGCCATTCAGAGGGACCTAGACAGGCTGGAGAGTTGGGCGGGGAGAAACTTAATGAAATATAACAAGGGCAAGTGTAGAGTCCTGCATCTGGGCAAGAATAACCCCATGTACCAGTACAAGTTGGGGACAGACCTGTTGGAGAGCAGCGTAGGGGAAAGGGACCCGGGGGTCCTAGTGGACAACAGGATGACCATGAGCCAGCAGTGTGCCCTTGTGGCCAAGAAGGCCAATGGCATCCTGGGGTGTATTAGAAGGGATGTGGTTAGCAGATCAAGAGAGGTTCTCCTCCCCCTCTACTCTGCCCTGGTGAGGCCGCATCTGGAATATTGTGTCCAGTTCTGGGCCCCTCAGTTCAAGAAGGACAGGGAACTGCTAGAGAGAGTCCAGCGCAGAGCCACGAAGATGATTAAGGGAGTGGAACATCTCCCTTATGAGGAGAGGCTGAGGGAGCTGGGTCTCTTTAGCTTGGAGAAGAGGAGACTGAGGGGTGACCTCATTAATGTTTATAAATATGTAAAGGGCAAGTGTCATGAGGATGGAGCCAGGCTCTTCTCAGTGACATCCCTTGACAGGACAAGGGGCAATGGGTGCAAGCTGGAACACAGGAGGTTCCGCATAAATATGAGGAAAAACTTCTTTACGGTGAGGGTGACCGAACACTGGAACAGGCTGCCCAGAGAGGTTGTGGAGTCTCCTTCTCTGGAGACATTCAAAACCCGCCTGGACGTGTTCCTGTGTGATATGGTCTAGGTAATCCTGCTCCGGCAGGGGGATTGGACTAGATGATCTTTCGAGGTCCCTTCCAATCCCTAACATTCTGTGATTCTGTGATTCTGTGTGACATCAACTGGGACCTTCCTTATTCTACGTTAATTTACAGGAGTTGTATTGAAAGTGCCCCAGTTACCTAAACAGCAGTCCAAAACCCTAAACCAAGTAGTGGTTATCTATAGGCTAGAGAAAGGATACATGGATCTGAGAAGAGGTTTGATTATCCCAGATTTGAGTCATCAGCATACCTGTAGCATCCAGTTGTGTCTCCCATTCTCCTCTTAAAAAGTGTATTAGGACACGAATGAGCTCGCATCCCTTCTCACACTACGGAAGGAAAACTATTGCATCCACATAGCCATGGCTTGGAAATAGCCTCTTGTTTTGAAGAGTCTTCAGAAAAAAACTTCTAGATACGTGACCAGGCAACAATCAGACAGCACAAAGAGATGCTGACACCGGCTAGACACTCCTGACCTGCCGCAGACATCCAAATCCCAGTTGCATTAGCCAGACGTGTGTCCTGCTCTCTGCGGGAGGCTGTTGCATTTGTGGAAGGGAAGGTTGGGAGCACAACATGCGCAGTGCCTCAGCCATCACGGGTCACACTCCTGCATTATTAGCAGAAGTCAAAGAGGAAAGCAGATTTGTATTAACACGCCAGAGTGTGCCATGGGACAGCTGAGATATGGGCACATTTTTGCTGCCCTCTGCAGTCTGCTGTCCTAGGCAGCTGTGTGCACTCTTGGGTAGCAATAGCCCTGACAGACAAGAATTGCAGAAAAAAATCTCTAGAAAAGAAACTGTAACAATTCTGAACTATAAGCCCAGTTGTTTTTTTTTTCTGTGGAGGAGGCAAGATTAGGGACTATATCCTTCTGCATTGAAGTAATTTATAAATAGTATTATTTCTTAGAAATACATATGGCAGAGAATGAAAGGAATTACATTCTACATTGCAGTCTTTTGTATATATATCTACTGTCTCTACTGCCTACATTTACTGGTTGTCTTCTACACCACGGCTGTTACTGATAGCATATAACCTTGCCATTTTGGTAGCGTGTCCAAGGCAACCCTGTATGTGTGTATGGAGCCACTGTTGGTATGTATAGGAAGTCTAGCGAATCTGGGCAGTTTCAGAGCTGTTGCACATATGAAGATCAATTCTGCACTGCTGGAGCAACACAGCTTCCCCCCGGCCCCCTCACTGTGCTACCATTTCTAGAGCTACACACACTGACAGGGATGTACGAACATAAATGCTGCTAAAGCAAAAATGAAGGGGCTGTGGGACCTACGCTGTCTGAACAAATGTTAAGAGCCCCAAGTTTCAAATGAAATGGAGTGACACAGTCTTGTAAAAAAACCACCATCAGGGAGAGAAAGAAATATATTCAGATGCTTGTAGGTCATTGTTAATTAAAAAAGCATCTGATTCTCATTAACATAAATTGTCACTGAAGGAAATGGGCCCTTCATTGCAGGAGACAAACTGGCTGAGTTAGCTTAAATTGTCTACAGTACATGTACCATGTGATGGAACCAGTGAAGAAACTGAAAGCAAATTATAAATTTGCTTGTAGGTAACTAATTCATAAAACAGTTACACTCACTGTTTTGTTGAATTGTAATAGTGCCAGTATAGGTAAGGGTTGAGATAAAGCAAATTTAGCATAGCTGAAAACAACATCCCTACATTCCAAAAGCTAACAAATTAAAAAGAGCAATGTAGAAAGTCAGCAACTTTTTATATTTAAAAGTATACCCCAAAAAAATAAAATCCTAGCACCTAGATTAACTTGTATCTCTCTACTTGCCAGACAGTATTATACTTTGATTTAGTAATTCTTTCCTACAGATAATTCCACCTAGTTAGAATTTGACTTGGAGGTATTTGGTCTTTGTCTTGCTCCAGAATTCATTCTGCTTTGCTCTTGTATTGCCAGTGGCTATACCAAGAATAGCCCTGTGACTGACACAGCCTCCAAAGCACTTGGAAAATTATATCTGTTTGAAACTCCACACTTTGCAGAACTTTAGAAATGAAAATGTCTTTTGTTTTGTCTCCTTATTTTGTGGAAGAAAGAAAGTTGAAAAATCATCTGAGAGAAGGAAAAATACTAAATCAAGCAAGAAAAGCTGTAAATGCTACTCAAATCTTTCATTTTGTTTCTGTGATACACTCAATGTTTACAGTACTGTACGATTAGAGGAGCTCTGTCTTGATATGAACCTTTTGCATAATTTGGAATTTCCTCTCATTATGTCTACAGGAAGTTTAGGAGTTGGAATTTTGGGGTTGCTTTAGTAAGTTATCTTGTTAAGTAACATTATGGAATACTGTTAGTTTTCTTATAGTCTCTTCATTTTATATAGTGTGAGTGTTTCTACATAACTTAGCAACTAGTAAAATCATGACATTTGCCATCAGAGTACATAGCATTAGAGGGTAGCACGGCAAAAATTTTAGTTTACAAGTACTCATCTCAAGCAATGTAATTCAGTGATTTCACAAAGTCCGTTTGTGTTACCAAAAAACAAAAAGAGCTGCAGAGACATATACACACATAGATGTATGAGAAAAGCACTAAGATAATATGTTATTTGTAGTATCATTTGCAGGTAGTTCACTTGTGGAAATCAACATTGTTCTCTTGACTTTGTTGGAGTTAAAATGATTTACAGGAACCATGCATTTGTCCCATCTCATGTAAATGCATTTCTTAGGGTTCCATATCCCTTTTCTAAAGCAGTATATTTAGAGACCAGTTCCTGTGGAAAGTGCTGTATAATTAAATATTAATTAAACCATTTACATTATGATAAATTAATAGCTGGTAGAGTTTAGTAAAGAGTGATATCTCTTCTACAGATATTTTAAAAATAAATGTCTTATTTCATTTATAAGTCATTGAGCATCTTTTAATCTTTTATCTTTTAATTTTCTTTCTTAATAGTCTTTCATTTTCAAGCAAACACAGATCTTACCTTCAAATGTGCAGTGCTGTTTTGGACTGGGGACTATTTCAGCATTTCTGAAACCATTTGAAAATGTCCAGACCTGTCTCTTCTTGATTGTTGCTAAAAATGTCTGCTGAATTTGAAAGTAGGTTGAACTCTCTGGAAACTCTTTCTTTTTTATGATTTTACAGCTAGGCTCTGACTATGACAACCAGTAAGGTGCTTCCTGAAAATGTTCTTTTTGCTTCTCTTAGATTTATCTCTCGCAGGTACCCGTCCTCCACAGAAGGTGGACGGGGTCTTCTCTCCAGCTCTGGGACCCAAAGGTGCTATTGAGGGTGAAACCCTCTGTGCCATTGACAGTTTATCATGGTTTGTTTACCTTAAAACTCTAAACTTGAGTCCATGGTAGGGAGGCAGTCAGACCTGGAAACTGAAGTGTGTGTCCTTTCCAGTAAACAGACCCCAGCGGGAATTTTGACCTAAGGACGTATTATCTTTGACAGAATGGGCCCTGGTCGGGGTATGGTCCCAAGCAATACTTAAAAAAGCACCCAAGATGCAGGTTTGTTGTCTAACAGTTACTATTTTGAACCCTTTAGATATTAAATGCATGCTTCTCATATTAAAATTATTGCTTCATAGGAAAAACCATATTCTGAGTGGTTAATACTCCTGTATCTGACCATCATGACTTGTCTTTAAAGGAACTTGCTCTTCAAACAGTTCTCTATACCCACCTAAAAACTCAGATCCTTCCAAGGTATCCTAAAATTATACAAGTAGCCCCTATCTGGATCTAAACGAGGGCATTTTTTCATTTTCATTCCCCAGTGCCTTGATCCCTGAGTTAAAGAAGAAAGCCTATTTTGTTTTTGTTGCAGATATTCAATGATACCAAAATATGAAGGTATTAAAAAGGCTCAATTGTGTACAAATTCTTTGGAGAAGATGTTTGTTGACACCAACAAGATTTTTTGCTTGAGTAAGGTCCACAGGATTTGGTTTGATAGGTGTCTTGAGGTTTTCTGCCTGAATTGTGCAGTGATGACAGCTACAGTGACAGCAGTAGCGGATCAGATTTTTTTTTTTTAAGCCTGTAAACCCAGCTCACACATGGGCATACTGGAAAGCCCACTTCTTACGCTGGGCAGGTACATTTACATATGTAAAGCAAAGTGTCAGTTGCCTTTAAGCATGTAAATTAGCCTCTTATGTGCCTGCTTGCAAACACATGCCTCAGAATTAGCTAGCATGCCCTGAACACAGATTTTTACTATCTTCCAAAGAAAGTCATGTCTTCAAAGAAAAATAAAGAAGAGACTTTTTGTTGACTTTGCTCTTATTGTATCTATTCTAGGAAAACTGAGGACATATTTCATTTATGAAAAGCTACTTCAACCAGCTTAGCAATCAAGTTAGAGGCACCTCAACAGTAACATACTGCCTTTCTCATTTTTCATACATTTCTATTTTTTATGTACTGCACTGATATGGAGCTTTTCTTGGAGAGTTTTCTTTTGAATCACTAAATAGTTGAACAGACTGTCACTAGAAAATGCTTTGGAACTTTTATGAGCATACTTTTATTGTAAAATTCATTTACAGTGGAGCTATTTCAATACCAGAGCTTAAGAAACAGTGCCATGAAGATTCTTAGCTACAATAATCTATAATTTGTGAGGTTTATTTAGTAAAATGCTCAGTCACAGATGGCAAATTTTAGTCAGAATTAATAAACATATAAGTATGTCTATCTGCAGTATTATTTTAACTTGTTTGTCTCTTCTGTGTGTCCATAAAGTCTTTGAAAACCTTAAGCTTTATCACTTTTAGAAAAAAACATAATTATAGGACAAAATTAGGCTTTTCTCACTCTGTCTGTTGAGATCTCAGGGCATTTCCAGCTAATATGCAAATAACTGTTTTCCTGTTTAACTTGTCCCCCTCCCTGAAGACAGGAATAGCGTGCCAGAAGACCATAAAAGTTACTGTGGTTAAATACGTTGCCCCAGACCTGCATGCACAGCTCTGGTTTGTCTTTGGGCTCTACATATGCCAACTAAGACTGTGCTCTGGCATAGCGTGTTTCAAACCATTGCCTAAATTTTGCGTTAGGAGGTCACATGGTTCTTTTCCTGGGGGTGGCCAGACCCTGCAGCCCTGCTTACTGCAACGGGACTCAACAGCTCTGCCTCTCTCTGCACCATACCCGTCTCTGGGCTAGCAGGGATGAATGAGCCCATCTACTTCTCCGTTCAGAGGGATGAGCTTGAGGCCCAGGGCAATAACCGGGATCTTTGGCTTTCTTGACTGCGAGCTTCCCCTTTTCATTAGGCTTGAGATGGTGACTGAAATTTATTAGCCTAAACTGGGCTGGGAGTGATGAGATTTACAGTGATATATAGAAGAAACGCCGAGTTGGAGAAAAGGGATGAAAAATTGAAACGATAAAGTTGTACTGGTAGCTTGTTGAGGTAATTGAAATGCCTTGTTATGTTGTATTGTGATGGGTTCAAATAAAATATAGGCGCAATTTGTCTCGATCGTGCCTGTATCACACTACAAAATAGATTCCTCTCTTCTAGTGTTAAGGACACATTCAATTTTTGCCTGTCAGTGAGGATTGTGAAGGGGTGAGATGAGTCTAAAACTTCTCCTTATTGACATCTTTGACAGTTTGGCATTGTTCGCACTACACTGCTTCCAGCAGGTCGGTGAGTGTTCTTCAAACCACCCAGGGGGACTTCTGCAGAGAAGTCCAATGCACACATTTTTGTCCCCCAGCAATCTCCCATGCTCTGTTCCCTGATCAGAGAGTACTGGCCAGCTCTGGTGCAGAGCTTTGCCCTCAGAGCCACCGCTGAGGCTCCAGAGGTTCCGAGGGATGTCTGCACTCTTCACAGAAGTGTATCCACACTGTGAGGCCATTTGCTCTTGGCTGGACAGGACTTGCAGGAGACTCTGTTCAGTAGATCCCTGAGCTCTTTGGCTCTGGCCCTCAGCAGAACCAAAGTCCAGAAGCAACACAGGTGAAAAACAGGGAAGGAGCACAGTTAATGAGATCCCTCTAAACTGCAAAAAAATTACTTAGAGGTTACTTTGTAGGTTTCAAGAGGAAAAAGATGCTATGTTTCTCCAAAAATGAGATGGATTTCTGGAGCTCAAGCTGAGCACCCATTGAAAATCCTAAATCTTACCTGAGTCAGGCCAAGAGACGGAGGACCCTGTCTGGCTTATCTTTCATTTGTTCCCTATTTAGTCCTAAAGTCCACTTAGAAAACATGGTCTCCAAGCCGTTCCCTGCAACAGCAGTGATCTCAAAGAAGAGGCAAATATAAGGCTGGTAGATCAGCTGCCAACTCTTTGTTACCTGTGGAAGTAAGACATGGAGTGACAGGGTACACCTACTGCAAGCCCAAGGGATGTAACTGCTTTCTAGCAAACTACTCCTAGCACAGCTTAATACCCTGTGGCTGAAAATTACTTTCTATAAACTTCCTCAATGCTTGTAGGCTGCCATTTGATTATTTCAGGTGGTCGGGAGAAGATTTTGTCTAAGTGTATTCCCAATACAGTAGTGAAAACATGTCAGACATTATTAATAATGCAGAGGAGTAACCAGGTTCCCAGATAAGTATTTTATAATTACATAAGTAGCAGCATTGTAACAGCCACGGTGATCTAAGGCTGTAACAGAAGCTAAGTTTGCGAGGAGAAATAACATTTTTTATGAAGCCAACCTGAGCACCTAGGGAAAAAAACAGACCAGTTTTTGCTCTGAGAAGGGCTTGTGTGCCTGATCCGTCTTTCCATTCTAATCAGTTGGTCTAATAAAAAATATTACCTGTGTCTACAAACCTTGCCTTGCAAATATACATGACCTGAATCAATAAATAGATCTTCTTTGCACAATAGATAATCATATGATAATTCACCGCCAGAGAGTTTATGTCAGTAGCGACATGTAGGCTGCACACAAGATCTTTTCAAATATACCCATATTACATGTATTTTGAAAAATACTGTGTTTGAAAAGTGATTTTATTCCTATGAATGGAACCTGTAATGTGCTTGTGCAATGGAATTCATCTTTCTCTGTCGCTGTACTGTCTTTCTCTCTTTCTCCATAACGCCCTTCATTCTTTGCTTTGTGCTAAGGATATGTACTGACTTTGCAGAATCACTGTAGCAAGCTGTAAAAGATGTATTCAAAGAAAAATCACTGCCCAGTTCCCATAGACAGAACACGAACAGTGCTGGGCAATCAGAGTTATGCTGCATTTTGTATTGCATTGTGACATTCAGTGCAATCAGGAAAAGCAGTACAAGCACAGACGTCACTGACTTAAATTCTGACAATAGAAGCCTGTTCCTTTCAATACTCATATAGAGAGATCTGAGGTGTTTTTCCTTCTTCACCTTATTCCTTTCCCGTTAGCCCCTGTCATCATGCATGGGGAGAAGACAACCCTTCATTACCTGCAGTTCTCTCACTGCAGACAAGGGTGTAGCTAGCAATTTGACAATTGCTTGCATACCAGCCAGCATGATACCTGTGGTTTGTCCATAGTACACACATCATACCCATACTACAGGAAACAATTCACTCCTTTTGCCTAACTGGTGCAGTCAGAGATATTCAGAAGTGTTTTGCTAAATGGCTGGAAGAGCAGAAAAGCTGCTCATCAGCATTCCGTAAGAAATGTTGGAGAAAAATTGTTAAAAGTAAATAAAATTGTAATAATACAGTTGCGTGTATTTTGCATTTGGAAATGCCACTTGCCATATGACTAAAGCAAGCAAACTGAAATGGTGCAGTCAGGAAGAGGCCAGGACAAGGCCAAGATGCCATGGCAATTCCTTGGCCGCTCCTCTGAGACTTTCAACCACGCAAGCCTCACAGTGCCTTCTGTCTGGGGTGAAATTTTTAGAAGTGGGTAGGACTCTGTGAACTTTTTTGCTGCTTAAAACCAAATCAAGTTTCAAACTAAACTAATGAAGTCCAGAGCTTTAAAGTCGACTCCTGCTCTTGGGATTCCTTGGTACTGCTGTGGAGTTTTAAAGCCTCAGTGTGAAGGAAAAGCTAATGCATCTGTCAGCAGGAGAAAAGGCAGTGTTTTTCTCAATGGCTCCAGACAAATGGGGGTAGCAAATTACTCTCCTGAAGATACTGATGGAGTAGACCATGGTAATGGTCTTTTTGCAAAAGGCAGAAATAGAAGTCCATGTTCAATTCAGTGCCTTCCCTAAGGACAGTCGTTGAGAAAGAAGGTGCTGAATCCTACATCCCTTCAAAGAGACAATAGACTAAAACAAGACTAACATGATAAACTGAGAATTAGGTTTAAGAAGAGGTGTAAGAGACAAACAAAGGCTTTATTTTAAAGACCAGGAGATAGTCCAAAAAAAGGCTGTGCTGCCAAATGGCCAGTAGGTTTGAATACATGTTTGAATAAGGTTTTCTTCAACTAAGGTAGAAGAAAGGAGACTAAGAAGAAATCTTTGTTGGATTGGCCTTCCCCTACCCTACATAAGCAACGTAGAAGATAACTCACTGTATTAAGTGACTGAGAAATGCAAAACAAGGAAAGACGCAGAGCAAAGACACACAGTTCTAAGGGATGAGACCTTTAAAAAGTTTGCCTGACAGCGGTAAGCTCAGGTAACTCCCTGAAAAGAATGAAAACTCAGGCTCTAGTCCTGAGCTGGGCCTGGGGACTCATCAATGGTTAGCTGGAAGAAAGGGAGAGTGGAAGGAAAAAGAAAGGCATGTGACTGAGAATGTAGTATCTTGGAGCCTGTTAAATGATGAGTTCCAAGGTACATCCGTATCCGCGTGTTTTTGCTTCTGCTGTGCTGTTGTCGTTTTAAGTTCTCCACTGGATTTCATGTGCACGCACACTTTTTAAACGGACTGTGTAGCATTCAGGAATTTCACCATTGTAGCATGTGACACTTTGGGCTTTCTTGGATATAAGTAAGCTGGTATTCTTGCCTGTGGACATGACAACTTGAAAGCTATTCCTATTACTGGTTTAGTAAGATTTTACAAAGGTGGATGTGATTTTATGTCTGTACATAGTCCTTTCACCATTCTTCTTTTTATATATGCATTGTCTTTATATGCCACTTCTTCAGCAATATGCAGTTTTGTTTTATTGCTTTGGAAACTTCTTGCTTGTGGGTGATGGCCTCATTTTATCATTTGGGATATGGAATTCTTTTTAGTTAATATACACCTTTTCCCTTCTCAAATAAACTCTGCAGCACCCTTAAAAATTGTTGCATTTTGAAAAGCCATGATTTATTGCACAACAAAAACCAATGCAGTTTAGGTCATGAACTGCAAAAGCAAATCAGTGGTTAAAGGAGCACCCAGTATTTGAAAAAGCCATGAAGGTGCTACAAAGTCTACATTGTACCAATTCCTCCAACAGTTCCTGGTGCAAATATCTGGTTCTAGTATTTGTAGAGAATGAGTGTTTCGTGTTAGGCACCTGTAAAGTGATACCACAACACAGACCACATCTGCAAAATCCAAAAACTCTTCTTTTGTCAGAAGAACAGAGCTGGATAAAGTGAGGCAGGGGTATAAGACAGAAACATAAAAGCTGCTGTATGACATGAAATGACAACACAAAAGTGGAAAATAGTTGTTTTTCAGCTTTCTCCTCTCTTGTTCCTTCCCCTTTGTCATTTAGGTAACTTGTAACTCATTCCTCATTCCAGTTCTGCAAGGCAGAAAACTATGTGAATACATAGCAATATCCATATATAATGCTGCTTCTTCCAAGTTTTCCTCGTAGGAGAGCAGTGTAAATAGCTTGCAGCATACAAAATTCTCTTGTTCAAACAGTGATAGCAAAATGTTTCTTTCATCTCTTGGAAAGCCTCTAAATTTTAACACTACTCAGCATGCTGCATTCTTTAGTACTTTTTACTCTGGTTTGCATAGTTTTAGCATTATGTATTGTACAGTGGCAGGGAGAACATCAAGTATTGGAGAGAAAAGATTCAGTCCTTTCATGTAAGGACATTTAATCACAACTGTGCTTAATAAAATGCTCTATATTCAAGAATTGATTTTTATGGTTCATGTAAGGTTTAAGAGTTAGGGTCAGTTTCTTTAATGTAAAATGGTAATTTTATTTTTTGTTTTTGAGGAAGGAGGTGAGATGATAGATCTTCACCCACCTGTTCTGTACATAATATGCGCATTCTGCATGTGAATGTTTGAAACCTTGTCTCATTTTTCCTGAAAAAGCCTGGTGGTTGAAACCATGTAATGTTGAGACAGGTGTGTTGATGGGCACGTTCTTTGCAATGTATTCTCAACTCTGATTTCAGAGGCACATGAGAGGACTGTCCAGATTGCATGTACTAGGAGGGGAGCATGAGATGCTCAGTGAAAATGTAAGTTCCTCCTATTTTACTGTACATCACACAACAGCTCTTAGAAAGGATAAGTCACAGGCACATTACAGAAATGTGTCCATGTGAAGGAAGACAATACATGAGGCAGAAATTGGAGTATGCAGCTACATCTGCTTCAGTAAACACAATGTTTGGATAACCCGTTCAGCTCTATACATGCAACTGAGCAGCTCATGTATTAAATGTGTGGATTCTTTCCACTGCTTACTCTGTACATCATAGAATTCTCTTGGGTTTTCTGCGTCATATATGAGTACTGCATATGTACTATATATTAATCCTAAATTACAACCTTAAAAAATAGACAGTATCTGCATTTTATTTTCATGGTGCTGTGGCATATGCAATAATCAAAGGCATCCACTGCAGCCAGCATTACATTAAAGTTGTCATGTGTATTTTATTCTATTTTTTTTTCCTTACTGCAGTCCAGCTTGGGGGAAAAACCAAACACACAGACTACACTCAAACTGAAATGCAAACTTTTCAATGGCATGTGTTTAGCCTTTTAAATTATAATCAGACATATTCCGAGTAAACTGTATTTAAGCAGAGAAATAGAGATGTGTGCATACACTGTGAGAAGTAAGTATTGTGAATAAAATCCCAGCCTAGGATAAATCACACACTGATTCAGTAACCAGCTCAATTCTAGGAAGAGGTCGTTGCTCTTGTAATCAGACTCCCAGCACTAATGGTGTACTGATAACTTTCCAGGATGTTATTACAAGTATTTTGTCCTAATATTGGGGAAAAGTGGTACTGAGGGGCATGTTTTGCCTTATCATTATCAGAAGCACACCGAGTCTCTGACTCTGACTAGCGATGCTGACGAGAGCCATTTCTGCCTCCTTGGACTGTTACGCTAAAAATGTTCAATCAGCCTGAGGAGTCCAAAGATGAACATGCAATAGAGGAAAGCGGGAGAACATCATACTGCTTCCCAACACATCAAAGAATTCATTTATCATAGCTGTATTCATCATTTGTTTTGGGCACTTTGCCAGCATACAAACTTCCAACAACTCCTCTCCAGAGATTTGACTGCCCTTTTTCTTTTGTCATGCTGAAATGACTATGGTATGATCAATATGAAAAATGCTGGGCCAGAAAACTAGCCAGTGTGACCTTAGTTCTGCAAATAATCATTAGTGCAAATCTGGAGAGGAAAAAAACCCGAATCTTGACTGTATCATCTGAATCTTCGTCTCAAGATCTAATTGTTGAGGGACTGGCAGCATCCCAAGGAATTGATAATGAGATTTAGAGTCTCCTACTGCCAGTCACCGGCTTGGCCACAGAGTGCTGGGGCACAGCTCCACTCCGAGCTTAGTGGAGATGCCTGAGATTTACCAATTTAACTGAGATGGGGAATGGGCTCTGCGCTGGCAGCAAAAAGAAGTTATTAGTACAGGGAGCTATTACAGAGGTAATAACCTTCTTGTACCCAAGCGGACACCTTTCCCTATCTCTTTCACCCGTACACATCATCCAAGTTGGTACAAGTTTGCACCTTCCCACACTGTGTGGAAAGATGAAGGTGAGCACAGAGACAGTATAAGAAATATCTGCCCTCCTAGTTACTTCAGGTCGAGATTGAGGCAAATGGGTAGGCAGAGAGGATGCCTTGTCCTGCTGCTGCCTTTGCTGCTGTTGTTCTGTGGGTGGGAAGTATTTCAGCAAGTCTGGCAGCTTTTATGAACACTAAAATGATCTTTAAAAGTGGATGTAAAACCCCTTTATTATTTGGTTGTTTTTCCAAAGTCTTACACGAACCCTCCAGGAAACTGTACTGTTTACCCTCATAAAAGTATCCCTGACATGAGTCTCAGGATGTTTATTAACTAAAATTGAGCCTTCTAAAGAAATTCAGCTTTCATCTCCGTACCCTTTTTTGTTAAATAAAGCAACCACTTCGTCTCCCCAGCGTTACTTTTGGTCTGCCTCAGCAGCCCATTTTCTCACAGCCCGTGTGGTGCGGAGTGGGATCCTCCCGAGATGTAAAAAGCCCCGCAGAGGGGAGACACGGGGCTGCTGTTCCCACAGCCGAGGAGCTGCGTGGGGGCCGGGGGCCGCAGCTGTGGGGGGTTTCCCCGGGAAGGGGGGCAGGAGACGGGGGAGGGGGGGGACGGCGGAGGAGGGCGCAGCTTTCCGGCACCAATCGCCTCCGCGGCAGCGTTAGACACGCCGCGACATTCACGGGCAGCGGAGCCGGGGGCAGCGGCGGCCACTTCCAGTGGAGGCAGCTCCGGGGAGCGGGGCGGCCGCGGGGCTCCCTCCTCCTCCTCCTCCTCCTGCTGTGCCCGCCGCCGCGCAGCGCCGCGCAGCACACACCCCCCCGCGCCCCCAGCCTCGCTCCGCAGGCAGCGCAGGGGGAGCGGCAGCGCTGCGCGCAGCGCCCGGCGCGACCCCGCGGGAGGCGCGGCGGGAGGCGCGGTGATGTGATGCGAGGGGCGCAGTCGGCGGAGGAGGGAAGTCCCATCGCTAGGAAGGCAGCCGGGAGCTGCTCCGCACTGCAAGGTAATCCGTCCTGTCCTTTGGAGACTTTTTCTTCTGCTTTTTTTCCTTTTCTCCCTCTTTTTTCCCCCCTTTTCCTTTTCTCTCGTCTTTTTCTTTATTATTGTTTCTTTTTTCTTTTCCCCTTTTTTCTTATTTTTTTTTTATTCTTTCTTTTTCTTCTTTTTTTTTCCCTTTGGTTTGGTGTGGGGTTTTTTTATTTATTCCTTTTTTTTTTCCCCTTCTTCTTTCCCCGTGCGCCTCGCTGCCCAGTCGCAATCAGAGAGCGAGGAGGAGGCGGTGGGGGACGGAGCAAGCCCACACCGGGGTGCTTCGGAGTTTGCCTGGGACAATCTTTCCCCCCTCCTCCTCCCGCAGGTGCACTGCCGCGGCGGGCAGGGCAGGGCGGGGGGTGTCCTGGCGGCGCGGCTCGCCCTCGGGACCCGGGAGCAGGTCGGAGAGACGGAGCTGGGGCAGAAGGAGCCGCCCGGGGCACGGAGCGGCTCCCTCCAACTTTCTCGGGGCGGAGACGGCGGGGAGCCGCCGCGGGGGCTTTCTGCAGAAAGCGGAAACCCTATAGAAGAAGGGGGGCGGGGGTGCTGCACAGCAGGAGCTGCAAACGATATCCCCCTCGCTTCTCGCCTCGCCGGGGCTCCCGAGGAAGAAGAGCCCCCCCCTCCCCGGGGGGTCCAGGGGCTGCGGGGCTCGGCGGGAGTGGGGCGGAGGGGGTGCGGGAGGGACACAAATGGTAAAAGATACGGAAGGAAGAGACCCAGTGGCTGGGACATAAATCATGGAGAATATATGGGGAGTTGATGAGAATAGGTCTTTTCACCCTTAAAAAAAACATAGCCGCTTTGGGAGAGAAAAAGGAGGCTGATTATTGGCATCCAGCTCTGAAACCCAGGCAGCTGATGCTGAGGGGAGCCAAAGGGAGCAGTTCTTCTTGGTTTAAAAACAGCAAGACAGTCTCTGCCAAAGATTGCTGTAAACACTGAATAAAGATTTCATTGTGGCTCGGTGTGACTGGAATAATTAGGCAGTTAATTGTTCATTCTGATCTTAAAGTGCAGTAATCGGTAGTGCACAGTAGGAAAGATACGGGGGAAAGGGAGGAAAAATAGCAATAGGAAAATGATAGGAAAATGTATCACTTTTTCCTCTTCCGTAGGTTTTCTTTTTCATTTTTTATTTTTTTTTTCCTTTTGTGAGACTGGGAGCACGTGGGTCCCGGTCTATTTAGATAGAGAACACCTTTGTAAAGCTGGGGTGTAATTGTGCTTTTGCTGCCACTGTGTCAACATCATTTCAGGCTGCACAAAATCAAATTATGAGATTTAAAGAAATCCTGTTCTATGGAAATGTAATCTGAAGATGCCTGGAGAATGAACATTTTAACTAGATTGACTAATACCAATTAATGCATTTTACTTATGTGTGCACTTTATTGCCAACTCAGCAGGGGTGAAAGCTAATGGTGCCAGCTTTTGTGCTGCTCTAAGACATTTTTCAAGCAGGCACACAAGGTTTTAATGGTAAACTGTTTTGAGTTTTTAACACTGCGATTGTGTCCCCGTTCAACTCAAGTTCCTTGCAGCAGTGATTCTTTCATGTTAATCTAATGAAATGATCTCTTGTTACAGTGTGTTAGCTATTCCCTGTGACACAGCAGGAAAATACAACATGTGTGCGTTTGTACTGGAGGTGGTTATAAGTTGTCGAGCAAGATGCGCTTACAAGCAATAGAGTATGACTTACTGATATTAACGGGAAGATGGCACCATAGGCAAAAAATGTTTTTCTTTCCTATAGAGCCTGTTTTTTCACATATATACAGTTGTGATAAAGAAGCATAATAGTGGATTAATTCTCAGAAAGGATGGAAGAATGTTTTGTTTAGAACAAAGAGAACTTAGAAAGAAGTCCATAGTCATTTGAGCAAAGTAAAAGAATTACTCAAAGTCTAATTGTAAAGGCAACAGACTAATCCTTCATATAACTTCCTTGACTTTAGCGTAGGGTAGTTATATGAAAGATTTGTTTGGCTCAGAGACATCCATGTAGCCTGCCCATCCATCATAAATAAATAAATAAATGTGCTGGAACTGGGCAAGGTTTAAAAAGAAATTCAGTTAAGCGTAATTTTCTGCCACTTCACATGCAGAAAGCTAGAAGCTACACATCACAGGAAAAAAAAAACAAAACAAAACAAAAAGGGAGCTTTCATTCAGTGCTGAAAAGTAAAGCAATTTGTTATATTTTGTTGAAGTTGAGCTTGGTTTTGACCTGCACTTTGTGAGATTTTTGTGGAAAGACAAGTGGAGAAAACACAAGGCATGTTGTCTGTCTAACAGTATAAAACTAATATAAAACACTGCAGCCTTCACTTAGGTCACAGAGTTTAGAAGAGCATGGACAGAATGGTGACTCCAGTGTTTTGTCCAAAGTGATGGTAGAAAAACCTCCTCTAACAACTGGGTGTGTAAGGGTCAACGTTAAGATCTACTTTACAAGCATCTTTATTAAGCTGTTGAACGTGCTTTGTCCTACCAGTGATACTCGGTGCTCTATGAAGAGTATTCCTGATTTAATGGCAAGTTGTATTGAAAGGAAGTCTTCAAGGCGTTTTACTTGCTAGTACAGTCTGGAGGGGGATGTTGCAAACTTTAAATTCACCTATTCAGTCGGAGAAGCCTAAGGATGTTCTGCTCTTCTCACAGAAATCCAAAAATTGTAATGATCAAGTGATCGCGTAAGAGACACTGCTCAAGTTTCTGCTTGCGATATTCTGACAGAGAATGTTTCTAAAACTCTGCATAGTGTACCCCTTACACAAATACCACATTAAACTCTAGAATAATTTGAAGACCAGTAACAAGATTTTGAAAGAAGTCTGAAGTGTTTTTTCCTCTGTTTTCAAATAGAAAGTTTACCAAGTGGCTCCTCGTTTCCATAATAAAATGCATCAAAAACATGCTGTGGCCATCACAGTAAGTTTGGGAAGAGGTCTTTCTTGCATTATTGTAACGTGTTTAGCAAAATACGCAGAGGATTATACACTTTTATTCAAGCAAAAAATTTGCCATCAAATAGTAGTTAAATCCTGAATACTATCTTATACCTGAAAGTTGTTTGAAATGCACAGTACATCTTCATAATAAAATTGCATTGTTACAGACATAATTGTTATTCATAACAAGTAGTCTCACAAACATATTCCATCCCTGTAAGTATTGAGTCTCAGTCAGGCCAATTATGACTAAATTACTGCATGTTCTCTGCTGTATCAACTAATTAAAGGGTAATTAATAAAATGATAATTTCATTCCATGGCAATGTCTACATCTGGTTGTCGTAGCAGAGATTGTTTGACATATGGTTGAATGGTCAGATACTACATTGTATGAATGCAACATTTGCACAGAACACCTGGCAAGCCAGAGGAATTTTAACCCTAAAGTCATTCATTTCAAGGATCTTTGTCAATGTGCTACTAGACTGGTTTGCTCATTCTCTCCACCTTGTATTCCTACGCATTTGAGAAAATTTAGTTCTCCAAGTTAATTTAAGTAACTCTCTTGGGGTGGGAGAAGAGTGGGAAGAAGACTGGGGATATTAGATTAGTACTGACTTGTCACTGTGGGAAATAAAATAGGTGAGTCTAAATTAATTTCTTGGAGGAGATTCTCCATTGGTTCTAGTATTACTGGGAGCTTCCCCTTTAAGGAAAATCAGACTGGAATTAGCATGGAGGCAAAATTATCTTTTTTTCCTAGATACAATTGTATGCCTGAATTAAGACTGAGGTTGTGGTCACAACAGCATGGAAAAAATCTGCATTGCAGCCTTCCCACACTCTACCTGTCATATGTAGATAAAACTTAGCTCCTCAAGGACGGTAACCATGAAATTCACATATGCTAAAGAAACAAAACAATCTTTTATCAAGTCGACAGATTATATGAATAAACAATTCTACTGTAGATACCTGATGTACAAGACAATGTATGCACGTAGTGGTTGAAATTTTCAGGGCAGCCCATACATATTATTTTATACATAGCTTAAGGGAATGTATCTTAAGCCCCAACATTGCATTGAAAAATTTCAACCACTGCAGTTTCAAAGTATGTGAAAGAGTGTATTTCTGTCCTTTGAAAGCATAAGCTGTAGGTAGTGGTACTCCAACATGGGTTAAATAACAGTTTCTTATCTGTACTGGGTCAAGCTAGTCCCTCATAAAACTAAGAACGAGAAATGAAGTAACAGGCATAATGTTTTCCTTCTCTTTAGGAAAAAAAAAAAAGCATAAAAGGGGGAAAATAGCTAGTGCTTTTTCACAAATAGAGCAAAGTAAAAAGGATGCAGTAAACTGCAGGAAGACACGAAAGTCTGTCTTTTCCCATGCAAACGATCCTCAATGAACAGTCCCCCCAGTGATCCCCCAGGGTGGCCCATCACCTCGCGCGGTCAGGTGCAGAGCGTGGCCAGTGATGCTTATAAAGCGCTGTTTGTCTGTCTCTCTGAGAGCCTGAGTCCTGCTTCTTGAGAATTTCCAAGCGCGCAGATCCATCTCATTTTCATTCTACTCTTGTAACTCATTAACACCTGGAAAATCTTTTATAGCATTTAACTGCATCAGATGCACTGTCCGGCACATGTTTTCTTAATAGGGCTTTCACTGTGGTATTGTCAAAGAGCCCTTATGTCACAGCTGGGAACATGAATCTGTCGTGTCAGTACTGTACCTTGTTTTAGACAGTAATAGTGTATGAGTGTGTTTTATGGAGGAGCCGAACATGCCCATATACTACATCAGCAGGGAAGAATGTGAAGCTTGTTCTCCTAAATAAAGATTCAGGCTGGTGGTAGTAGAGTACTTTGTACCATTTAAACACTGCTGCCTCTAAGGCATTGCACTTAAGGAAAGGGAAGTTTGAGGCAAGCAAGACACGTCTTAGTGCTGCTAGTTAACGATATGACATCATTTACATTTCATTGGGAAAAAATTGCCAGAGGTTTCTAATTCAGCACAAAAAACTTAACTAGAAGCTAATATGAAAGGCCTTACCCTGGGAATATTTGTTTTTAAAACAAGTTTGATTTAAATATATTTGGCAATATAAGAAGAAGGGGAAGAGAAGTAAATGTTTCCTAATTCCATATGCTTTTTGTGCCCATTAGATCACTGTGAAACCCAGTTTTAAACAGATTACTTTGTAGCTCTGTAATCAGAATGCCTTGGGTAATTAAAAAAAGATGGAACTGTGAAAACTGACTGCAACGCATGTATAAGACCTACTTTTTTCACAGGAATTTTTAACATAGTTACATACATTTCATCTGAAAGATAAACACTTAAAATTCACCAGCTACAACACTACCAAGCATGTCTTGATGGTATTCCAAAAGATAATGCCCACTTTCGAAAAGTGTTTGCAGACTTGAGAAACTGTAACTTGTGAAGGAGTTGACTCCGGTCCTCATTTAAAGAACGAATGGATGAAAGGGGCATTTCATGCAGTCACAGGAGGTTCCAATTTTTAAACTATTTGTTTTGCTTTGAAAAGCATAAGTATAGTTCACATGTTAAGAAATAAGTTAAAGGCATTTCAGGTACTCAAGCTGAAGGTATGCTGTCAAATGCATTCTCTGTGTTTAAAATTTTTTTCTATGTTGTTTTTGTAGTAGCTCTTCAAAAGCCTGGGCATGCAGGCATTGATACCCCAAACTGTAACCAGTCCAAGTTTAAGCTGGAATCAGGGAGACACTGAAGTGTTCAAGTTACAGGACTGCCTTCTGAATTTCTCTCTTGATTTTCTCCTTTTTGCTGTTTGTGTTGGGGACTCCTGTTTTTTCTACTGGTGGCAGCATTGAGGTGCTCTCGTGGGCCAATGCCATTAGTTCATGTTCATGCCCTAACCAAAGAGGGAAGGAATAGGGCTGGTTAGAGCTGCCATTGGGGCCTCTAGGGGGAACATGTGGATTTGTTTCTGAGTAGGGCCTTTCTGTAAAATATTTCACTTTTTTCAGAAGGACTGAAGCTCTTTGTGCTTCTGAGCTTCTGTGCAGATACCAAATGGTGCAAGCCCATCAAGACTCACCAAACTGTGTAGGGTTTGCCCTGCTGAACTGTGCAGCACCCAACAACAAGAGGTGCTAACAGTTTTCAAGAGCACACCGGGGCTGAATTGTTCTGCCTGATTCCTTTTAGCCCACTACAGAAACAAAACAAAGGTAAAAAATGAGCCTATGTAATTAACCTTTTTACATGCCTAGGTATTGTGAGACACAGTCAAGAGCCCTTGCAATATGTAACGTAGTTACAGAGAAGCAAGTTAAGGATTGAATGAAAGGCTTAACTATGAATTTCCTTGCTTGTATGAGTTTAATTTAGAATTGTAATCATGATGTAACATAAAATAGCAGTAGTAGATCCCTAGCTGGCAAATCTCTTGAGAATAATGTAGGTACCTCACTAGATTATTACATATGGAGTGCCTTCTGTGTGCTTAGCCCATTGCTGAAATTAGTTTATTTTTTAATTTTAAGATACTTTTGAAGAGGAGAGAGGAGCTTTAACAGGTGAAGTTCTGCTAACTCTCAGTGAGAACGACTTCTGGAAAGGCGAGCTTCCTAAATGAAAAGGAGCATTTCCCTGAAAAAAAAAGTTGGAGTTTTGCCCCAAGCATCCTCCAATCCACGCATAATCTGGAGGGCATTAACCATTCAAGTCCATATTACGTACTTCTTGACTTGCAGGTATAATATATTAAGGCTTCACAGCAAAAATGTGTTTTTAAGGAGCAGAGTGAAGAAATAAGAAGGAAATCAGCATGCCTTATGAAGGATATGTGAAGGGCAGACGAATGCCTCCCCAGAAAGGGAAGTTTGGGAAGAGCATGTATCAGTGGTGCATGTCCGTTTCAGTTGGACATTCAGTTTCTTTCAGTGTCAGAGGAGGGCTGCATGCATCAATCAACTGTTGTATCTCCTGAGAGGAACCACTGCACTTGCCTGTTTGGTTCATGCTTCCCATATGGATTTGCTGTAGTCTTATGTCTCCTTCAGAAAGTGATATGGAGATGGGCAGGCACCATGCAAACCATTAGGGGTGCCTGCTCCTCATGAACATCTCACTCTAAGGCAAGGGGGAGTGAGCACAGGATGGTACATTTATTCTGATAGCAAGCCTAAACATTCCCTTTTCTGGGCACCCCATGGACACCCAGGGAAGATCCTATCAAATGACTAGTGCGCATCCTTGATAATGACAAGGTGAAGAGCTACCAGCCCTATTGGAAAGGCAGCAGTCAACTATTGACACTATCAGAGCGTGTGGCCCACAGCCCTGCACACCTTACATCCCTGTGACCTTCCTTGGGAGGAAGGGCCACGAGGAGCAGACACATTGCCCTGGTAGAACAAGCTCCACGCTAAGCACTTGTAGCAGAGGAGGCGCATAGGCAGGGTGCTGTAAAGAAGAGCTGAAATCAGCCTTCAAGCAGATGACAAGAGAGAATCTGTCAAACCAGCCTTCAAGAGGACAGAGAGTATGTTGAGAGAAAACAATGATAATACCAACGAAACCTTGCAGAGACTGAACAGAGGAAGGAGCTGCAGGAGGGCAAGAAAACAGAAGAATTGTATAGTGAGGCAGAGAGAAAGAAAGGACAAATGTCTTCATAAAATAACAGAGACAAAAAAGGACAGATCTGATCAGTGGCATGTATAGAATTTGGCTCTGTCTTGGAGAGGGACTAATGCAAATAGATGACAAATAACTGTTTTACAGGCTTGTGAATGAGCATGGCAGAAAGCGGAGCAGTTTGTGGTAACAGATAGAGATTGGAATAACAGCATCTGGATCACGCAAGAAGTCTCCAGGGTGAGTACAGGGTATGGAGGAGCTTTGTAAGAAAATCAGGTTCCTAGATTTGCGTGTGGAGTTCCAGGTTACAGCTCATCAATATGCCAAGAGAAAGATGTCTGTCAGCAATGTGTCATAGATATTAGGGTCATATACATAATGCAACCATTATCTAGAAATGCTGGACTGAATCATGGCTAAACCTTTCTTGTGTAGTCTAGACTTTGGAAAGGTTAATCCTCATTAGGTTAAGTTCAGGGGCATTGCTAAGAGCATGGTGGAACTGTGCTGTGTTAAATACGCTGTGGATGAGGATCCACTGTTTTAGGTGGGCTAGTTGTGCTGACTCATGCATAGTACATCTCAACATGGAGTCGAGGACTAAGCAACTGGTTATTAGATTCAAATATGTAGAAGAGATAATGGGGAAAAAAAAAGAAAAAAAAAAAAGAGCAGCTCAACACGGAGTTGTCAGTCTCTGCATGTCTGTTTTCCTTGCCTGTTTGCCCCACATAGCTCTTCGAGGGCCCTCTTGCTTGCTGTCATACTGCTCTGGAGCAATGCAAGGAGCTCCCATTAAGACTCATTTGTGTTATGATGACTGCTAAATACCTGACTATTAGTGAGGCAGTGAATGAACCATGGCTAACAGTAAGTGATACCCAGTAAAGCTCTTAAGTGTTCTGTACTAACTATTTGCTATCTCCATCCCATTCATTTGTTTCTCACCTTTGGGAGAAGGCGCTCCATTGCATTACCTCTGTAATCCCTTACTGGGTTGTATAGGTGTTTATGCAGAATAAACATATATAACGATATGTGGCAGGTAGGTGTTTATTTTTTAATACAAATTCCTAGCCTTGAAAAATGCATTTTTATTAAAATCTGTTGCCACTTTAATCCCTTTGCAAATCAACTGTTTGATTACGAGGTCCTTGTTTTGTTGAAACATCAATAATTATAATACCAAAAATAGCTTATAGAGTGTTCTATTTGTTTTCTTCTCAATGTGTCAATTTAGTAAAACATCAGTAAAATGGTCATAGATAACCATTTGAAAGTTTTTTATGCAATATTTTCTCTTTCTTTTATAAGTTATGAGTGCTTCAGTGTTAATACCTTTGCAGTGGATAAAAAGTGATTGTCCCAGGAGTGCATGGCTAAGATTTTTGAAGCTATTGTAGGATCTGGACACTTAAGTTCCCATTATTTTTAATGATCGCTGAGCATCCAAATTCCCCATGCTGTTACAGTCACCAACCAAATTGTTCTCAAAGAGTTGGTGGACCAACTGAGATAAATTACCTTCTTTTCTCCAGGAACTTATCAAGTTATTTCTTGAAGAGGCAATTACCAAATGTCATAACATATTTGACTTGCTAGCTGTAAATATCCATTACGTGCATTTAAAAGTGTTTTTAAGTCCATTAGTCTTTCTTTAGACTCTTTAGGAACTATCAAGAGGGGACTAAACCACTTAACTTCTGATTTAAAATATCATCCTATACTTGTTGGATGATTGTTTTATTGGAAGACCTCCTGCATTGCAGGGCTCCAGGAGAGTAAGGAGAAAGTCTGTTTTCGATGTTAATGGTTGGTGTCATCTCTAGCTAAAGAGGTATCTTCGGTTCTGTATGCTCATGGACTATTCAGACACATGTATGAAATCATTGCTTTGATGAACTTCTTTCTATGATAATTTACTCATCAGGGTACCATTTCACAATGTCAGTCTGTTACTTGAAGAACATTTACATGACATAGTGAAGTAGAATACAAATTAGAGCAATATTTTATACAGAGATTTTTCTTTTCTGATTTACTTTACTGCATACATAAAGACCACTCAAAAAGCATCCCCCTGCTGCATAACCCCACTGCCGATAGTAACTTTAGTAACAATCATACAGTTAATGCTAAGCAATCTCCATAAGGATAAGAAACACGGGGTAATGTAATGCTGCATAATCTGAATGTTCAGCATTAGAAGAATCTCTCATCAATGAAAAAAAGGTAGAAAGTGGGTTTTTTTGAAAGCTCAATACCAGATGAAAGTATTTAGAATGGAGATAATATCAGCAAACTGCAAAGGAGTATATGTTTGAAACTTCTGGCCATATTGACCAATAAACAATTTATGGAGAGAACACAAACAAACCGTTAGAATATTTTAAGACCGTAGCTTCTGACAAGTGTACTTTATTTATGACTTTGCAGTACAATCTCCTCCAGTAATGTTTACAGGAAGTGAAAAAAAGAGGGAAAGGGGGAAGAGGCAGCATTTTCAGTGTTTTTTCCTCTTGTCCTCTGCCATGTGTGGGGTATCGTCAACATCGGTAAGATAACCTCAATATTCCTGTCTCAAAAAAGCCTGGAACTAGGAAAATCACAGATGTGACATGTTAGATGTTTAAGGAAAAGGAGCAGGAAGAATGGTGATGCTTTATCTGAAACTCGTACAAAACTGGTGCCAATAAATGAGATCTGTAGGCACAGCCAAGTGAGGCTGGGTGAAAAAGGAGGCAGGGATGGGGTGGGAGTGGGATCCAGCCTTAGCACAACTTCTGCCACTGTTAGGCACCCTATTGGCAAAGCCAAAGTTTCACGATCTGATGGGATTATATGTCTAGGATAAGGGCAATGTTTGAGTTTGGCTCCAAATCTCCTGATGCAACAGGGATTGCGTTGCTTTTGTCCATGCAGTGGATCTGGGTGCTTGAGGAAATAGATGGGGGTTTAGGTTTCTGAGACCAAAGCACCAGGCAAAGGTAAAACTTCTATTAGTAGTTATAATTTGTGTTTCAGAGGTGCCTGCAGGTGCTAGGTATGATGCAGACCCCTGTGCTGTACAAACACATAGGACATAGCACTGCATCGAAGAGCTTGCAATCCAAATACCAGAGCTGGGAGATCACAGTTCTGTTTTGCCAAAGCTTAGATTTCAAAATCATCATGTTTTAAAAGGAAACCAAAGCCTTTAGAAAATGCTCAGACAAAAGAGCTGTCAGAGCATTCACATTTAGGAATGAATAGGTCAAGATTTTGATTTGCATCTCTCAGAAAGTCACAAGAAAGAGCCCCGATATGAGAAATCTTTCCTTGGAAAATGTTGATGTTCATATGTTTCTGGTAAAAAAAAAAAATTGCTTTTCTTACTTGAAGGAGAATATATCTAGAAAATCAAAATGTTACTGAACAAGTTCTGACCAGTGGACTAAAAACACAAGGCAGAGTGAAGGAGGACAAGCCCAGAGAACAGCGTGGGCCATCAAGGAGCAAGGTGGGGGAGAAGCCAAACACTGGAGTCAGCCCCCTGGTTCCCAGTCCCGTACCACTAATTCACCATCCCAGTTCACCAGACATTTTCCTCTTTTCAACCTAGGCCAGAGTTTCTGAGCTGAGGGTTGCAAGCCCTGGGGTCGGGAGGACAGCAGCGCTCTTTGCTTTTGACACCCACCAGTAACGCCGTGTTCACAAAGCACTAAGGGGTGCCAGCATAAACCTGCTGTAACAGGCATCTCTTTTGACATCTTGACATCTTGGGTCGAGGCCATCGCACCACCCCGTAGCCAGGGAGGGCTCCTTTTCTGGGGAGACCCTCTGCCATCTGAGCACCACTTCCTAGGGCAGCACTGCTTCCAGCCCACCACTGGAGAAACGCTGGTGTGGAAAACCTGGAGTAGAAATAAACACTTCAGGAAGGCCTTAATATGTTTCTGCTTTAAAAGATACTCTGACAGTGTTGGTTAACTAGACAAGTGTGCCTCTAACAAACCTATCGAGCTTGATAAATGGTTATCTATTAATATCCTAATTTTGCTGGATCTGATGAGCAGCTTTCGGAGTTCAGAGGCAAAAAAAAGGACTGCTTGAAAGATGGCTCTTACAAGAAGCTAATTGCATGCGGGGTTTTCAGAAATATTAGGTCAGTTCCTGTTCAAAAGTTGTGTGTCTGTTCTTCTTTAGTGGCAACAAAATTAATTCTTCTGGGCTTGGGGGGAAAAAAGGATTTTTGCCAGTTAATGTACTGTCAAATCTTACTTCAAATAACATTTTTAAGTTTTAAAACATTCCACAAAGGAAAGGATATCATTTCAAGAATGAAGGCTGGTGTAAAATAATTCCAACAAAATTGATTGTGTTATAGGCGCTATGTTTATATGACTTTTGTAAAATAGTGCTTTTTTAATGCTAATATTTCAGCAGTAGAAAAGAAATATTGCAGTTGAGTTCTCTTCTGGACACATGCATAAAAGTACCATTTACACCAGTACAGCAATGAAAACAATGTGATTTAAGTGGGGAGAGATCTTTCCCCAAAGACCATAGTCTAGTTTTAATTACACCCCATCTATCTTAAAGATCCAAGATTTACTATCTCAAGACAGACTGGTGTCTGGGAAAATGACCCATGTCAGTATTTCAAAGAAAGACGTAAAAAATCTTTACAACATGGCATGTCTCTATGTTATTGTGCTCTATAATACAGTAGTGCAAGCTCACTGGTTTCACTGGGGTTATGCTGGTGAAATTAGAATGAGGTTTCACTCAAAGAGGGTCTCAGTTTTGTTCATAGTAAGCAACTGATTTTTGATTGCTTGATGGTCTCTGATTTTTTTAAATTCGTTTATTGTTATTGTTGTGTTACTGTGACGACCCCCTCGCCTTTGGCTTGGTCATTTTATCCATTATGGTAGGCCTTGTACAGATTCTTGATGAATTATTAAGAGTTCTATAGAAACGTTTTATTTCCAGCATGCTTCTTGATTCCCAGGTGTAAAATAATTTTTAAAACTAACGTTACTATGAAAAGAATGATGAAAAGAGTTGCTTATAAATAGTACTTTTTAAAACTTGCGGTTGTGAAGAAAGGTTAATCTAAAATGCTTTTCAAAGTCCTTTATCTACACATCACACTGAGACTCTAGCTTTATACTAGTGTTCTTACCTGGTATTCTGCCTTCATAGTCCCACTCAAAGGATTCAAAAGGCAAGCTGTAATGAAATAACTAGGTTTGATCACAGAAGTGTCAAATTAAGTATTTTCCTGTTGGAAAGGGGAGTTCATTAAATCTGAAAACATTCATAGGGAAAATAGACCTTTTGGCAAAATGCTCCACAGAGGAAAATCTGGCTGACATACATATATTTTGTGTTTGGGATGAGATTTTGCAGTGGTGTGAAGCATCTTGAGAACAGCAGCACCATGAGACTGTCATGCCTTGTGGGGCTCTAAGCCTGACTGGGGAGAAGGATCCATGGGGTAGATAGAGACAAGTGGGCCAAGAATATCAGCTCCCAGTTGTGGCCATTTAGATGGAGTCAAGGAGCAATGTCACCACATCTTTCCTGCCCCGCAACACTAAATATTTTACTTCTGAAACTTCAAGATGACTCGGTTCATAACATAGAAGTTAACATTTTTGCCTTTTTAAACTGATTTTTAAAAACTTTATGGAGAGATAAATTGCATTATTTTGGCTTTTTAGCCTGACTTGGGAGAAATGCCAAATACTATAACTTCTTGCAAGACGGAAATTTTGTTTTTCAATCTGATATAAAAATTCTATGATCATAGTAAATATTCTTTCTCAAATCTCTTGTAAAAGGAAAAAACATAGGTACTGCTATATTTCTCTTCAAATGATCCTTAGCTAATCTAGACTTTATAGTTGGAGTGAGGTTGCAACCATCAGTCTGTGTGTGTGTGCATGCAAGACTGGAGAAATCGTGGTCATCTGAACCTATGCTCCAAAGTTTCCTTCATGTAGAAGATTATCTTCAATCTTAAATCCCTCCAATATCAGCATCCTATAAAAGTGAACTCTGGGAAATGTGTCAATGAAAAATATAATGGAAGAGAGAATGAGTAACCCCCAAGAGAATCTCCGTCGTGAATGCAAAAAGTTTTGAGAGTTTGGGAATCAGCCCTTCCCAGGGAGATGAGCCCTTCCAGTAGGGTGAGGAGCAGGAAATTCCAAAAATTCTTTGGCTTTGGGAAAGTGAAAGCAACAGTCTCTTAATGCAGGGTGAGAGGTCCTGCCCTGTACTTTTTATCCACTGAAGACTCATCCGACTAATGTATTAGTGCTATTTTTTCTGCTGATGATATAAATTAGATCCTTACACTGCATTTCTTCCATATACCCATCTTCTTCTCATAGCCTTCTGTTTCACTGTCTTACTTGATAATGACCCTAAAGTGGGCTTGCTATTACACATGCTTTTAGCCTGAGCTCATCCATACATAGTATTGAACTGTAGAAGTACTGTTTTGTGCAACCTGTAGAAAGACAAAGACAAAAGGCTAGAAAAGTGGCATCTGCCTTCCTTTGTGTACTTCTTTCCTGATCTATACTGAAGGCATGCAATATGCTTTAAACGTTTCCTGAACTTCCTTGCAATTCTAACAGCGCATTTGCCCACTTACATGTCTCAAAACTTATATTGATATCCTCTTTTCTATGCTTCCCTTGTGACTATTTGGAGATAACCTCTAGATGACATGACATTAATCAGAAAAGAAAAGAAAAAGAGCCAATGATCAATCGAGTAGGTTTGTTCATGTATTGTCCCAGCACATAATATACCAAAGCATCGGGCTCTTTAGAAATGTAGTGGTAGGTAGGCATGTGCTCAAAGCTGGACTTGAACCACTTTCACACATGAAAGAGATGCAATTCTAGTGCATTAGGATCTCCAGCTCCCTCTGTCAGTCTGTGAAGTTTGCACCTTTCTAGCAGCCAGTGGGAAGCTGTGCCTTCTAGGAAGCCAGGCTGAGACCTTGGCACTAGCTCCCCCAGAAACTAATGACCATCACAAACCCCACCACCTTCTCCTTCACAAGCAAGGTGCTCCTTTTTTTTTTCTTCCTAACATATGGCAGTGTAGATTTAAAACAACAAGAGCAAAACCCTGCCAAAACAAAACACTACACAGCATATCCAGTTTTCCCTTGGGAGTAGGATGAGAGGGAGAATGAACCACACATGGCAGATGTTGGTCATTTAATGCTACAGGAAGGCACTCAGATGCTACAGTGATGAATGACCCCACGGGGAGCAGAGCAAAACAACTTCCATGCCCCCCTTCTCAGCAGCATGAGAAACGGGACTGATGTACAGGTGGAAGCAGTCAACCTAAAAAGATGGCCAGGAACAAGTGCCAACCCTAAGCAGCCTTAGTGTTTCTGCTAGGTAAAATCCTTGCTTTGGAGGATTTAAGTGGGGCAGAGCCCTGTGCTGGGTTTCTTTTTGGGCGTGGGTTCCACTCCTGTGTGCGTGTGCCTGCTTGTGCGTGCGTGTGTGCCAGCATCACCCAGTCTAACCCAGGCAGTATACACTGACAGAGTTCAAAGCTCTTGGATTCCTCTTCATTGCTTTTTTAGGGGCTGCCTCTGATCTTTGCTTTTCATCCCTGGATTTATTTGGAAGCATTTCTCCCCCATTTCTTCATGTGGTGGGTTGCATGCAGATTCATTTTTCTGGTATTCGGTGACCATCCACATTGCTTTGTACATAGCTTACATCTTCACGGGCCGTAATGAAACCGAGACTTGAAGGAGTAACTGGATAAGCAGCCTCTCTCCAGCTGTCATGACTAGTTGTGGCAGCAAACTGGTGTTTCATTGTAAAAGATGTTAATTTCAATCTGAGCTGTGGCTGTGTTGAGAGGAGCATAAAAGGAATTCTTGATTATCTATATCAGTACCGTTGTCCCCGGGGACAGGCTCTGAATCTTCAGATCACATATGGCAAGAGTGCTGTGATAAAATATGCATCAATAAAACTTTGCAATTTATGATAATAAAGGAGTGGAAAGTTTTATACACTGTGATAATTATTCCTGACTGGTATTTTTTCCTTCCTTTCTTCTGTACGCCTTTATTTTTAAGCCTCTTCTGCGTGTTGTAGTAATGATTGCATCACTGAAACTGCACATTCACAAACTGGGGGGCTCACCTTGTTTCTAGGTCCCCTGACCTTCTGAAGCAGCTTCTGAAGCCCACTTCTGAAGCAGCAGGAATTTGCCCTCTTTGGGAAGGCTCTGCAGTACTACGACTCCTAACTCTCATTCCTCTTCTGTGCATGCACACACACTACATCCAGCATGAATTTCAGAATAGCTTCCAAAAGAGATCAAGTTATATTCCACTGATCTTTCTTTGCGTATCTCATTACTGTAATCGGTGAGAGATGCATACTTTCGCATGAAGGTAGCATTTATCCCACATTGTATGTCACCTGCGTTCTTTAAAATGTATTTCATTTAAATAGAGGTTTTATTCTTTTGAAGTAGGAAAAATAATGATATGTTTACAGTCCCAGGAAGTAAACAGTGGACTCTTAAATACAACCAATACATTATCTGTGATCTTATTTTTTTTCCTCAGCTCATTATATCTTTGGTGGCCATAGTATGAGAGACCCTGTCTTCTGCTTCAGCACACTTGATAGCAATTAATCATATAGCTTGAAACGTATGGCCTGACAGTATGAACCGCTTGTGTGCTTGGGTTCTGACTGACTTCAAAGGGACTTCCACATGTCGTGTTTACAGGCAGCTCTCCTTTACTGAACACCCTCACTGACATGTTTGCACAGCGTCTAGCACAGTGGGATCTCAGGCTTTACTGGGACATCTAAGCCCTGCTGTAACACAAATAGTCATTAGTACTGTCTGTCTCATGTTTTCCTTTTTTATTTTTCCCTCAGTATTTTACTTCGGTTGGCCTAACAGAAATAAATCAGCTGCTTTTATCCTTTTCCAGGCTTATTTCTCCACAATTAAGGACGAGCTGGAAAACACTTACGGGAAACAGTTTAGCCATCAAGCTATCTCAAGAATGTTTTCTTTACTCATGCTCACTTGACTAAATTGTGTGCTCCTGTGCAGCAGTAGCAAAGTACTTATCTTGAAGCACATGCTTATTTCCTATCGACTTCAATAGTACTTAATCACCTGCCAGAGGTTCAGCATGTGCTGCAAGGCTTTGCATGGTTGGGGTCCAAGGCTCCCTTCAGGAAATCCATACCTATTCAGTCCTGCGCGTTCAGCCTTTCCCTAGGTTTCTGCAGGTGCTTGAATTTCATCAAAGGCAATGAGATTTAGATGATTTGTGTAAGTGCATAAGTGGACTTACGCATCTTTAAAAGTTCTGCTGAACGTGGGCCTACCTGATTATAAAGGACCGAAATATTTAGCAGAAAGAACAGATCTATTTATAACAGGAAGGCTATTTGCAAGTACTTTCCTTTTTTGTACAGCTGCAGTTGAAAAGACAAAATGTAATACTACTAGTTCCTCTTTAGGGAGTGATGAGAGATTTAGGTTACAAAAAATAATAATCTCTAATTATACAGATGTAAGAAGGAGTGGACGATAAGGCCAGCAGTGAAAAAAAAAAAAGGATCTTGTGTGGTTTTTTCCTACCTCTGCATTTGTGAATTAATAGGAAATTACAGACTATTAGGAAGTTGATTGAATTTTATTTCTTAACTTTGCTGTTTTTCATTAGTGGATCCTAAAAGCAGGTGGTTTTCAATTAGTTTTGTTGACAGTGCTGGCTAATGTTGTAATGATCGTTGGGAAAGGGAAAGAAAAGAGATTTATTGCAGTAGGGATAAGCTAGGCCAGGCAAAGAGACAGAGTACATAACCACTAATTAACTCATGTAGTCATTAAAAAAAGAAACCCAAAGAAGAAGAAGAGGAGGAAAAACAACGTGCAACCTGAAAGAGGATTGTAAAGCATTTCTGCACTGCAGATCAGACCCTTGAGCTTTTGTTACACTGTGCATATCATATTAGATGGTATATATGAGCCAATTGCATATAAATCACATTCTCCCAATCTCGCAAGTCCTTGTCACAGAGCATATTTAATTTGACATTGTAGTATTTATTTTCTGAAGTTGTAAGTAGGCCAAAACATACCCAGTAAAATGAGCATTCTGCCACAGCACAGCGCCTGACCTACACTCCAGTAGAAAATTAACCCTAATTCATCTTCATAGTGACCCTATGCCAAATAGCTATTTCAGATGCTCCATTCCTGCCCTTCACTGACTTTGTAAAGTGAAGCTCCAGCAATTTTGCCTAATTCAGTTTGGATTTTTAATTACATCTATTCCATGCATTTGTTTCCACTTAAAACCATCATGTTGCGCTTGGGTGACTTGTAAGCAAGCTTTGCTTGGTCTCAGTATCCTTTAGGGACAGGCTTAAGCCAGAGTGCGCGTATGTCTGTTGAAACCATGTCAAATGGGAACCGCTATCTCAGATTCGAACTAGAAGGCTTTGTTTTCTGACACAAAGGGTCAAAGTCTGCCTAGTTATTTCCATGTGTCCCTTCCCTCCCCTTCCCTCACTCCCATCAGGATTATTTTAAATTCACATTATGGATGAGTGTTTGTGTGCATACGCACAATTCACTGGAAAACAGAGGCCCTTTATTGTTCAAAGCTTCTCTAGAAGTGATTTGTTTCAGGCATTCCTCTCACAACCATTTGCACATCTCTAAGACCAGCAAGATTTCAGTCAATCTGCTAAGAAAGTCTGATTTCAGACACTGTGTAGAGAAACCTGAGAAGCTTCAAGTGTTTTTATTGTCTGATTTTTTTTTTATTCTTGATAAGAATTAGTAGCAATTGATTAAGAACAACGTGTGCTTATTTCACCTATTACTTGAGCGATTAATACTATGTTTTACATTGCATCACAATACAGGTGGTTCTTCTGTTCCTCCTGAGATTAACAGAGATTGTATCTGATTTCTGTAAGGTTTTCTACATTTGTAGAACTGGGCATATTTGGACTGCAACGAGGACACAAAGTGAGAGGGCTGCAGAAAGGACGCTGAGATAAGGCAATCTGAGTCTTCTCACTGAACTCCTGCCAGGCACAGATGAAAACGTTTCATGACAAAGTCTATCAAATTGCATTTATCTTGTGAATGCAAATTATTTGTAAGAAGTTACGGTATGGGAGGAAAGGGTGAAATTTATTTAAATTAATTTTTTTTTTTTAAATACCCTGGATTTTTCAAAGTCAGGTAAGTTCGGGTTTTGACATTAGAGGTGCAAAAGTGAAGCCTAGCTGTCATTTCTTAGCTCTAGTACAGCTCTGCTTATGAAGAAAAATTGGACCATATGGGAGCATATGGAAAAACCAGAAGGTTAATATTTGCGGGAAAGTACCTCCTACAGGTGGCATTATAATTAACCTTGTGGGTCTTGAGTATACACGTCAGTCAGGTGTACACGCGTGCCACGTCCTGGCGTGGGACGGGAGCATGGTTCCCGTGCCAGGACGACCGGGAGCCGCCCGGCCGCCCCAGGGTCTCGGGGCTGGTCCCATGCAGGGGGTGAGGCTGCCGTGGTGCCCCCAGGCCACCCTTCCCCACCGCGGAGCCACCAGCAGCAGTGTTCCCCCACGTTCCCCACACACCCAGTGGCCGAGGTGGAGGGTGGCCACTCGGGGCAGGGCATGGGGCCCCCAAAGCTGAGGCCGTGCTGTCAGGTAGCCCTGTGCTCTTATGCAAACCCTGTTGAAATAGTGGTTGGGAAGCTGCTTTCTCACACCCCGCGACTTCCCTCTCCCCCTCGCCCTGGCACGATCCCAGTGCCTGGGGTCTCACCACCTGGGAGAGGAGGGGGAAGCTGTGCCACAGTCTGCTCGGCCTCACTTCTCCTTGTTGCCCAGCCTATTATTAAAGGGCTGGTATGACCCGGATTATTAAGGGGTTTTGGCACCCTCCTTCCCATGTTTGGGGCAGGAATTGTGTGTCTCTGCATAGGACACAACCCTGTGGCCACCACTCCTCCAGCCCCTTGGGCAGCTGAAACCACACTCACTGTGCCCTGGACATCTTAGCATAGGGAAGGCAAATAAAAATAAGGAGTAGCCGTATGCACAGAGAGCCATGTGTCTGGGACATTGGTGTTCCTGTTGGGGTAATAAATGGTGCAAATGTGCATGGGGCCGTGAGCTGAAGAGGGAAGACAGGAAAAGGCAGCATCAAGATTGGGCAAACAGCCGGACCCATGCTTTTCCGAGCAGCGTGTCCGTGCCAAACACATTTGACCAAGAATTACTGGGGAGGGTGCAGAAACGTGGGTAACCGGGTAAGTACTTCTTAAATAACAAGAACCAGCACAATCAAAATGTGCTCACCTTTGAAAAGACTTGAAGCTTTTGCATAGTTTTAATGAATGCAATTTGCAGAAACAGTGCAGTGTTTTAAAATAAATGATGCGCACAGAGTCACAAGCTATGGTTTATCTTTAAGCATCCTCATGTATTAGTGAGGTTTATTAAATTTCAACCTGGAATCTCAACTGCTCAGTTAATGTAGATAATTAATTTGATTATCATTCAATCAGGCTGTTCTGTGACTGACTGAAACATCCCCATATTGTTGCTACAAATATTTCAGTTATCTTGTATGAAGAAATCATAAAATTCCTTATTATTTTTTTTTGCTTGTTGTTTGTTTTATTTTATTTTTGTCCTCACTATCTTTCTTTCTGGCAGTGAGTTGTTCTAAAGTACATAGTGTGGGATTACTAATGCCTGCCCTAACGCTTTAATGCTTTTTCTTGAGCACACAGTCTGTATTCGTTCTTAGCTATGCATGCATCTTTTAGTCACATTAGGTGATCTTTTTTTCTTTCCTTTTTCTTAATGCAGAAGATAAAGGAGGAGGAAAAGTGTGGACATCCTGTGTATTACATTGCAGTTCTTAATGACTATACGTGTATTACTTTAAAAAAAAAAGTAGTAGTAATTGTAAAAAGCTGTCTGGCTACAGTATGCAGGATGAAAACTGTTATGCATTAGTACATTAGATTCTATTACACTTCTTGGTTGCAAAATTATATACGAAGTACATTAGTTTAGAATTAGAGCAGAATGTAAGTACCTAAATATAGTAGAAGACGTTCTCATCCTATTTACTTCTTGTGACAAAATAAGTGGAGTTTGTTTTTACTAGCATCCATTAGATGTACTCTGGTGTAAAACTTCCACGGAGTTCTTGAGATGGAGTTAATTTTATGTGATGTCATCTCATGAAGCACTGTAGGCAGTCTGCACACCGTGCATTACAGAGGACACCTAGTCCAGCTTCTTACTGGAAGGTGCTTACTGCACCTCTGACTAGAAAAGGGACCTTTGTAAGAAGAGCTAGTAACTGTTGTTGGGCCAGATGATAAAGTTGGGCAAGCATTTGGACCCGTAACTTTCATTCAACTATATCAGCCTGTCTAGTGAAGGATACTAATTCTGCTCACAAGACTTGTTGCGTGACACCAGTACTACTCTCTCTTACTATACACTGCACTCTTCTGACGAGTTCCTGCAACAACACTGAAATCCCTCTCTGGGGCGCTGGTACAGATATGTCAGGGTTAGGAACGCAGAGCAGCAAAAAAATAAAAATAGGGCTTTTTTAAGTAACGATGTGGTCCCTTTTTCCTTCCAAGAGCAATTGCAGACTTTGAATCTAGGGTGTTCGAAACATCTTTTTTCCAGGATAGAAATTCCACTTTGAACTTCTAATAATAGCTTAGCATGGATTGTTGATTTCACCTATGGAAAAGGTCTCTAAAATTGTGTTCAGTCTTGCTTCAAGCCTTCAGGAGTATTTCTTCCCAATTTATGGAGTGCATTGCAGTGGATGCTAGTAAAATCAATTATTTCATGAAAGTGACTGGTAGACTGCAAGGAAAAGTCCTTTCTCATCTGGCTAAATGAGATGCTAGTTAGATACCTTAACTTGCTCATTGTACCAGCACCGCTAACCTGTTGCAGTTCAGACCAATGGGCAATGTTTGCTGCAGAAGGATAACAGTGGGGACCTGAAGCAATTGTGTTTCTTCTTGTCAGTGCCCTTTGCCTCTGCCCTCTCTGGACTGGGAATGTCTTGAAAGGGTTATGGGGAAAGACTGTGATAGTGAAAGTGCAGAGATGTCTCTTCTGACAGCCGATTTCAGTCATTGCTGATGCCAGTCTTCAAACATGAAATATTTGCTTATAAAGGTAGAGCTGAAAATTATCAAACATATCTTAAGCATCAGGTCTGAATCCATCCCAGCTGAGTTTAATGAGAATTTTAACACGGAATTCCATTGAAATATTAGGCTCAATAATGCATATAGGAAAGAGTAGACAATATCAGTAGACCCTGGAGGAAAACGAGCTACCCTACATCCTGCACTACTATTATTATTAAGGGCCATCTCCCAAGGAGTGCTGGGTACTGGGATGACACACTCCACAGAAACGTGTAGGAAGACTCAACCTCTGTAGCAGAGAGCTTCAAACTCTCAAGTACCAGGTCTAGGTCCCTGTGGAAAGCTTTTTCAAAGAATTATGAGCTTCCCCCCCGCCCTCGCCCCTTATATTAGACCTGGCCAATGAATAGTCACATATCCTCTTGTCAGGTTCTGTCTGTCATAGAGTGGGTGAGGTGCATTCTTTTTCCCAAAAGCTCCAGATCCCACATATAGAGGAGACAAAATGTAGTATTTTTTTCTCCACTTTTTTTTACACTGACAGTAAATTTTATTTAAAGTGCCATTAAAGTACTGTGCATTTTATTATTTTGTTTTTAATAAAGACATAGGAACTGTTCTTAATAAATACTATCATCAATTTAAAATAACACAGCTTTTGAATTGCTGCAGAGGGCACAATCTTATTCTTGTATCTTCACTTAGTTTTCCATTGCAATGCTATATTACTGTTGTTATTAAATTCATATAGCACTCAGACTGTTGTGGGTGCTGGAGGAACCAACAAAAAAAGCGAGGCTGGTGTTCCTGTGACTTGAGAACCTGAGTAGATGCTATGTTCAGACAAAGTATACTGGAAAGCGGAGTTAAGGCAGCAATAGGTCATGATAATAGTATTGTAATATCGGTAATGTAGTTCTTGATAACATAATGGCTTTTCTCTTGAAGGTAGGCACCTGAGAATAAATAGATTATGGTTATTTGCCCATTAACCTCAGTGTTATTAGATGCCAGTGAGCAATTGGAATTGAGCCTTCAGGAGTTATCTGGCTGTAAATTAGAGGATATCTTAGGAAGGCATTTCTTGTACAGGCTGTGAAGACAGCTTTGGGGGACCAGAGCATGTGCAGTCCCAGGCTAGCAGAGAAATAGGAACAGTGCAGATGCAGAAAATGGCAAGTTGTATAGGAAAGCAGAACAGTTTAGGATCTTTGAAGCAAAAAATGACTCTTGATTCCAACATACCTTGAGTGTTGGTACTTTTGCCTAGTGAAATATGTTGTTAACTGAGACCAAAATGTTTGATTTTGTGGCTGAACTGAATCCCTTACATTACAGGAAGTTTTTCAAGAAAAATAGATGTGGCTACTTGTCCTGATAGCTAAAATTAGCCTTTACACACTCTGCTTGTTACTGCAGAATTAATGGGCATGCACATATCTTGCTAGGCTACTTTGAACTATATTGAAAGACAGATGTTTTATTAATCTAATTCTGGTTAGACTACTTTGAACAAACTTGTAAAGGAAATGCTAAAATATTTTTGCTGAGATTATGATAATTCACCTAAGTAACATTAGTAAAGCTATAGATAATGGTGACAAATTACCAGGCAATATTTTAGACAGTAGAGATCAGGCTTACAAGAATACTGAATGAAGTTACTAGGTACTACAAAGGTAAAACAAATTCCTGACTCTTAGATGCTGAGCTCTATCCCATAGCAAGATGTGAGAGTTCATCAGGGATTTGTTTCATACAACTTCCAAGTGAGAAGTAAGCAGAGAAACAGTATCATGAAATTTAACAACAAGTTGCTCCAGGAGCAGTGCAATTAAAAAGGCCCAGAGTCCTATAGATTTGTTTTCTATACTGATAGATGCCCGTCCCTCCTCTGGAGTAGCCTTATTGCCTCTGTTCTGGCTCCTATAGTCTGAACCACCCTGACAACATCTCAAGTTTGCCTCCCAGTGTGTCATAATTGTCCTCACAAGACTCCAGACTCTTTCAAGGCATCAGAGATCTGTTCCACGACAAGGTCTAAGCCACCCATGTGATAGTTGGCCAGCCATGTCCACAGGCTGCCAAACACAGGCCAAGCCCAAAAACACAATTAACTGGGTAGAACTTGCTATAGGTTTTCTCTCCATGGGACATTCATTTGGATCTTTCTTCTCTTTGTTGCCATTTTATGTAATATGTGTAGGGCCCTAATGATTTCTGGTGCTGTCAGCTCTGAATTAAGCCAGCTGAAACTGGCTGAAATAACTGAAACTGAAATAAGCCAACAGGTTTCAAACTAATTATGGGCAGCCTGGATGGCAGGCATAGATAGAGAGCCCTGTCTTAAGCAGCAGGCTGTGACTGTGTGAGCTCCTAGAGCCCCAGCTTTGAAAAGGCCCTGGAGATCCACCAGTCAGTGTGGGGATTGTGCTTGATAATAGAGATGATCCTGTGTTATGCAGTCCTGCATAGCGGATCCAATCGCAGATCTCAGATGGGAAAACCTTTTGAGGGGACAGGTATTTTCTGTATTTTTGTGGCAACAAGATGCTCAGCACCCTGGGCTGCTGCATGTCCAGAAACTGACTGCTGTTTGCTTGCAGATAAGTCGGACGTGGGCTGTAAATCTGATGTACTGGACTGCATCTGCAGGGAAGCTATACGTGTCGTGGGCAGCGTGCCTGCCCAGCCCCTGCTCCACAGGCACTGGAGAGTCATTCTCCTCATGTAACACGTATTTATCCAGAATCACCAAGGTCCCCAGTCCTCACTGTTCTTCAGTATTCATATGGTGGTTCTGCCACAGACAGAGGGATGGCAAAATTGTGTCATTTCTTCATGAGACCGTGCTTGAAATGGTGCAGTCACTGAAAGGAATTCTATTCCCAGGAGGACAAGAGAGCAGAGAGATATCGTCAAGGCAGGAAAAACCCTGCCTAAACTGCAGATGAATATTCCTCTTTTTTGTTGTAAAATGGAGTGAATTCAGAACTGTCCAGTTTAAAAATGAATTTGATGGAACTCTCTCGCATGCAGTAAAACAGACATAAGCCTGACCCGGCTTTTCAGTACAGGCTTATGTACCTGTACCTGTACTATTAGCTCATCCTCTGGCACTGTCTCTATTCACTTAAGGACATTCTTAAAAAAAGATGCACGTTTCTGCCTTGCTAAATTTAATGGTGCTGAAGTTCATCCCACTGCAGGACAGCAGTTAAGTACCTGCTTAACTTTCAGAAAGTCCCTACGTACCTGCTATAATCCACTCCTGAAGCAGATGATCATCTCAAGTACAAAGACATCTGCCTAGAAATGAACGTGCATTGAACTGTTCCTTTCATTACAGGTATTTAGGAGGTTTAATTGTTATGCAGTTAACAGGTTAATACACTATTATTTTAAAAAAAAATTAATAGCTATTGGATAACAATATAACTAATGCTTACCTGCAATTAAAATCTGTGTTGATTAGGGTTGCGCTATATATCGGTGCTGCTGGAAGAGCTTTTGTAATGTAATGCATGCATTGCCAAACTTGAACAATCCTGTAGTCTGTTATCCCTCTTCCAAAAACTAGCAAAATAGTGAACAGGAAAGCAAAACCTTTCTAATGAGCTCATTCAATTATGAAATACTGTGGAGGAGGTGCAGGAGGAGAAGAAGAAATTCTTTCTAACTCTTGCAGTAATTAGTTGTTTGGCCCAGAGATGAAACCCAAAGTCCCTAACTTGGACTTAATGCTTGTTTAAATAGCAATTGCTTTTGTGTCCTAGAAATGATGCAATCCACATAATGCCCATAATCCAAAACCAACAGAAAATTTTTCAGACTTCTTATCTTAGCCTGTCCCTTTTAGTGACCATCGCTTTCTTTCCTTTTAGAACTTTCCTCACCCCTCAAATGAACAGCTAAGTTCTGTCTCCAGAAAACATAGGGCTGAGTCATTAACTTCTTGGAGTCAATGATTGAATGAGCTCTTGCTTCAGTGGGACGAGGCTCACAATGAGCTGGTGAACAAAGCATTCCCATTTATGCACTGAAGTCAATTCAGCTGATATAATTACCTGTCCAAACAGGGCAAACCAAGTAGAAAAGGACCATGGGTCAGATTTGGATGTGTGTTACACTGCTGAAAACTTCAGGGTAATCAGTAATGCTACTTCAGATTTAAATTTGTCTCTGTGTCCACTTAGTGCCTTAGTCTGAGTCTCAGAATCTGTAATCAGCAACCTGCAATTAACTCGCTGTGTTTGTACCCTTCTGATTAATAATAACACTCCATATTATTATTAATGCAAACAGTTACTATAAAATATTTCTTCGTTAGTTCTGGCTGGTCCACTTTTTGGTTTTTCTCTTTCCTACCGGAAAAAAATAATTAGCCAGGAATAATACAATTAAGAATGTTTTAAATCACTTCTATTAACTTGCTTTGTCTAATCAGTTGTGTGTTCCTCAGTCTCCTTTAAGTTTTATCAGAGGAGCTTCTTCTGCACCAGTGCTTCTTCAAGGACTGGTGTGTGAGCTGACTGTCCTCCCCTGGTGACCGTGCGACGCACGTATCAGTGGTGGCAGTGCGATGTAAGGCCCTGACCTTTAATTAGGGTGAGTGAGCTGGACGGTGCTTGCCTTTGAATTGCAGCCAACACTATTAGGCAACCCCAACCTGAGCTACATCCTCCCCTCGTAATGCTTCCATCTGGCATCATCAGGCAATACCGCTTTGCAAAATGCCACAGCGTTACAAACCCAGTGTGTGATGAGCAGGAGCAGCCAGTTGGAAAGACAAAGGATTGTCCTTCTCCTTCCCCTTCCTTATGGATGGGCTGCCAGGGCAGAGAGATGGATTTCGCTGGAGATGAGTGCAGTATTAGTACTGGGATGGACACTAAGCCCTGAGCCAGGGCTCATTTAGAACAGTATTGTAAATTCACGTGAAGATGATACCATGAAATCATCATATTGCAGCATCTATATTTGCAGAGTGCAGACTTCATCCAGCAAACTTTAATTTGGTTAGTTTTGATTGAATTGCGTCCCTTCGCTTTCCCATTCTCCTTTTGCCTTTTCCCCTTTCCCTTCCCTCCCCTCCTCTTCTTTTATATTTTCCTTTTTTTCCCCATAAGACAAAACCAAGTGTTTAGTACATATATATGGATAATGAAATTATTTTACAGATTGCTAGAAAACATAAAGCCTTTTACCTAGTGGCCAGGGGTCCAAATGCAGACTACATAAAGGTCAGAAAATTGCGGTAGCCTTTGTGTGATGTGTTTTGTCGTTAGTTTTTTCGTTAGTGAAGAGTTAACTGGTAAAATCTACTGACAAAACTACCTTTTCAGTCACTGTGAGGATGAAGGGTGCTGGCAGGACAACGTAGATGAACACACCCATCATCTGTAGAGTCATGGGGAAACATGGGGAAACATCAGTCTCTAGAACAGAACTCAAGACCCACTTGCCAGCTTCTCAGTGATCTGGCTCCTCATCAGTCCAGAAGAAAAAGGTCAAAAGGAAAGGCATGGCTCATTCTCTGTGACTGGGAGTGTGATGTATGAGAGGACAAAAGCAGGAATGGGATTTGCTTGATGCCTCCTCGTGCCACCATTTGGGAAGGCTTGCGCTGGAGAACATTGTAAGTCTTCAGACCAATTCTGGGGCAGCAGGCATGGACTAGGAAGTATTTTCTTCATATGTAGGCAAAGTCATTTTGTTGTTGCTCTTCTGGGCTCCTAGGATTTAAATAAGACATCGCCTTTGGGTATTATTTGAATACCAACAAAACTATCATTTGATTTCCAGGAATTGAAACTCTGTTGCTGCTCAAGCAGCCTCCTATCTCTTGCCTCTACAGTTTCTAAGCAGGGCAAAATCCTGGCTCCGTAATGTCTGGAAAAACCTAGGGGAGAGTTGTGTTTTGAGCCTATGCAATACTTTGAAAGCGTAGGGACAAGTTTTGTTCTCATTAAACTGAGATGAAGCCAGGTTGTCTTATATTCATGGTTATTATTGGTTTATTTCCGTGTACTTTGGTTCCTTCAGTCTTCTAGTTAGTTAATTCAGACCTCTCTTGCTGGGAAAAGGGAAGCTAAAAGGTCAGCCCCAGCTTCCCTTACATCTCCCCAAAACAATGTATCAGTTTTATAGAAGGAATCAGAGGGGGGAGATTTAAGAATCAATTGTGTGACTGAAATGAAATGAGTTAGGCTTTATTTCTGAGAAAAAAATGCTAAAAAGTATAATCTTTCCCCATCACAGCAGTAGACAGAGACATTATTAATGCCAATGACGTATTAGGATGAGAAGTTTATAACTGGGGGCTTGCTGCAGCTAAGCTAAAAATGTAGGTAGTTAAGCAGTTGCCAGTGGAGAGAGAACCAGAAGTAAGCCGTAACATCTTTAGCCAAGGCAAATTAGCCCTTGTGGTACCTGAACGTGAGAATACCTGCTCTGCCTCGGTGCTGTTGTGGTCTGGTGCAGAGGCAGAGACAAATGCAACAGAGGTAAATCCTTAATTAGGGATGACACAGGAGATGGCCAAAACCTCTGGGTGTAGTGAGACAACCAGCATTAACACTTTGGCTTTCCTCTCAAAACACCTTTGCTTTTTAATTCCAGAAAGAGTTCTTAATACTGAAGTGTCCTGCTGGGCCTCATGATAAACTTTATTGCAGAAGACCAGCTAAGCTGAACAGCGATTAGCCTGCCTCCATGGTCGCTTGGCTCTCTTTCATTATATTCTGTGCTTTACTGTTTCCTGCCTTAATTTTTTTCTTCAGTAGCTTTAAGCTTATTCATTTCTGGCTTGAGGCTTGATCTTTTCCATCTCCTTCTCTTTGACTCTGGCTTTTTCTTTTCTTTTTACTTCAGGCCTGACTAGCTTGTTCTTTTAACGTTTTCTTTAACACTTCACTTCTGACAGTGGGTTTTCCAGACACTCAGGGGTGCAGTGCAGGTTGGGGATGGTGATTTCACGGTGTTTGCCACTGTATGCTTCCTGTCCCCATCCATCCCTCCCTCCATCACTGCTGCTCCTTGTTCCTCACTTCCCCAGGCTGTGCTCTCGGTCCTGCCATTTTCTTTTGCCTTCCTATAGCAGCTGGTCCCAGCTTCCCCAGTGGAAGGGCTCGTAGGCAATGCCCTCCTGCTGCCTGCCACAGGGGAGGGGGCTGGCTTCTCTCTAGGAAGTCTTGGTACTGCACAAAGCTCCCTGAAAGCAGCCTCTCCATCCCAGCCACACTCATTTATCAGCAAAGGCAAAGCTTCCTTGATTGGGGCAGTGCAGAGGGGGAAAGGGATTATGAGACCCATTTACTCCAATGCCTATTAAAAATTACTTCTACTCCTTTAATTCTTCACTTTATTTTGGTCTTTTCCATAGAAATGTTAATGGTTTGTTTTTCTTCTCACCACTCCTGCAGAGACAGTCCCGTCTCCCATTTTGTCTCTGTGGGATCTGTTCCTTGCTGTTGCAGCTTTTTCATTTTGGCTTTCAGCCTGGTTTCTCCACAGAAGACATCTGTAAAAGGAGATACTATTTTTATTATTATTACTTTAACTTTCTTTGACCTGGTTGTTTTTTTTCCCTTGTTCCCTCTCTGATTTAGGGCTTTTTTTTTTTGCAACCATTCTCTTGGCACATTTTCACTCTTTTGTCGTCTTGCAGCAGCCAGGAAACAGACTGCAGTTTAGGGTGAGGTGTAACTCCTCTTCTTCCAGACATGAGATTTAGTTAGTCTGGAGACCACCTCAGCCGTGCTACACACAGAAGGTAGGAACTTGGAGAAACAGTGCAGCTTTGCTAGTTGTAAGGGCTCTGTTAATAATAACCTGAAAATGACACAGAAAAAAAAGCAGACTTCAGAGCAAGACTCTACTGCTCTGCACTTCTGTATAGTACATCGTGTCAGAAATAAAACCAGTTTTGAGTACTTTCTCTTTACAGTAACTCATAGTAATTTAAACAGCTGCCCAAAGTGGACGGCACTGGAAAGGCAGGCGAGACCCCTTTTAGTACCTCTCTGAGGAGGTGCGCCCGGTTACAGCTCTTCTCCTCACCCCTGCATTTTCACAGATTTCTCCCCTGAACCTCCAGGCATCTCCAATAGTGTGTCTTTGCCAATCCCTGTGAACGTGCTACCACTGCCTTTGGTATTTGCCACATCCTTCCCTACATTCTCCTGTCAGGTGAGCATAGATGGTCTCACTAATTTCCATGCTGCAGTGAGCATCAGAAGGGAAAATCTTCTATTCTTAGCACAAGAAGAGTTAGCTTCTTAATTGTGCCTCTGATTTAGGGGAAAAGGCTGCCTACTTCTCCTTTTTTTCTACCTTCCCCCCTTTCTTTTCCTCCCCTTTTAGGAGTACCCTTTATTACAAAAGTGACTTGTATCAGCAGTGTAATTCCTCCAGCAAACTCACTCTGCTAATTTCAAGAGTCTGTTGGTGCCCTTTTATTCTTGTCATGTCAGATGCAGTAATCCAGTTTGCATTCACGATTAGATTAGGAAAGACATGAAATACCTGCATTTGCAAAATTAGTGTGGATATTTACCAGTTGGCAGCTTGTTCTCTTACTTCCTCCCCACCTCGCTGCTGGAAGCCCTTAATCCACTGCTCAGATGTGTAAGTTGATGCCATGCTGTGAATCAAGAAAATGTCTTTTTGCATTGTTAATTTCTGTGGCATGATCTCACCTCATGTTGTCTTCACAGACATGTGCCATAGCATAACCTGATGAGATGTAACCTGTACTCTAATAGGCAGCGGGGAGCCAGTATGCTGACGATGCCTCCCAGCAGCCTGTCTTCTGAGAGCCTTGCGAAAGGGAAAAAAAAAAGAGAAAAAAGGCAGGCTGACTCACCTATCTCCTGTGGAAAGGCACACAAAAGCAACACTACGGGATGAGATGTGTGTCATTAAGAGCCTGATGCTATGGAAAATAATTGTCAGGGACCAATTCTGTTTTGTTCACACCCTTTAGCATGTCCCCAGGACTTGCAGGTCAGTGAACAGACAGAGCACAGGGCAACTTCTGAGCCAACAGCTGCCCAGTGCCTGTTTCCAGAGCAGCAAGTGTTAACTGGGTGCTGGAGACAATCAATGATTTGGAGGCTCAGAAGTTCCCTAAAGCCAGCACCTAAACTCTGCCTGGATTTAAATTGACTCTTTTCCCTTTTTACATAAACAGAGTTCCCCAAAACTTGTTCCCTGCGTGTCAACCCTCTGCTGAAACCAACCCACAAGGTGGCCATTTTCATTATTAAAATGCAGATACATGTTTACTTTCCAGCACTTTTGTAGGAACTTCTGCAATAGAAATGAGCGTGCCTAGCCATGGAACTCCACTTTATACCAGGAGCTAATTCCTGCAGTTTAATTTCTTGCTCCCATTTTCCCCACACATGATCTCTCCTTCCTCCAGCCCCTAAAACTCTCTTAGCTCAAATTTAGATCTCCTCCCTGGCTAGACAAGAGTCCAAAAGCAAGAGCAAGAAATAAAGGCGTGCCTCACATCCAAACCTCAGTTTTGTTTGCAGTCAGCAAAGGATGAATAGACGGGCCACGCAGCATTAGCCAAGGGCTGCTGAGGTGTTTGTTCTTCAGTACCAGCCAGAGACATGTATTTTTAAGACAATAAGTCCCTTGTGAGAAAACACTGCTAGTAACTCTTTTATGTTTAATCTGCTGGGATGCTAGTCTGAGTCCCATGACATATTATGACAATATCATCCCAGAGTTACAAACCTGTATGCTGTTCTGCCAGGGAAATGTTTTTCCAAATATGCTGAAAGCTGCCAACTAGCTGTTTGTGCAGCTTAGTAAATTCTAGGTAATTTTCTTCTTAGAAAAGTGGAAAGAGAGTAGGGGAAAACAATAAAGATAGATAATCTACAATTCCGCAGGCATTACCTAGAATCATCCCTTAGGAAGAGCATCAGGGGATGCATCTGGGGATGCTCTTTCCTCTCCTGCCTGCAAAGCTGTTCACATGCCGCCGCTGCCCCGTGGTGTTTTCACCCTTTGCCCCAACCTCTGCAACCTCCCTCTCCGCTCGCTCTCTTCATCCTTCAGTCACACAGAGCTCTTCCCGCACACAGGCTGCACTTTCCCAAGGAGTGGGCTGGTCCTTTCCGACTGCCAGAAGCTGCCTCTCCTACATCTTGCCCCTGCTGCCACCCCCGGCTCGGCTACCCAGAGAGATGGGCTTCCAGCCTGCCAGTGGCTGGATGGGCGCAGGAGAGGGCAGGCAGCCTGCCACATCATTTCAGGGGGCATCAGGAAAGGAGAGCAGCCTTTCCTGGGGGCAGTCTTTTCCCAGCCGAGGATTCATCGGCCAGATCAGGGCATTTGGCCGGTATTTCCCAGGGCGAAAGCCTCCGTGCCTCAAGCAGCCAGGAAGCTAGACATTAAAATGTCAGCAACTGTGTCTCCTCCCTGGTGCACGCGGGCACAGAGGAGAAAAAGGCTGTTTTCCTCCCTGTGGTGGCCTTGCCAGGGGATGAGAGCTGTGTGGGAGCCGGTGCAAGGTGTGGAGATGAGGGCTGCAGCGCTCAGGCTCCCACAAGTCACCCGCTGTCTCAAAGGGTGTGGGATTAGCCCTGATTTGGGTGAGGCAGGGTGCTGATGGGGTGAGCCTGGGCACTCGTGGCTGTCCTTTGCTCGAAGGGAGCGAAGCAGCCAGGCTGCAGCTGCCTTCCGTACGGGCAGTGCGTGTGTTCTCTCCCTGAATACTTCCCCCTGCCAGGAGACACCGCTTGCACCCAAATTTCCAGAAGCACTGTGGGTCCCCACATCCTTGTGCAAGGTGCCACCCTGCTATTGCCAGGTCATCTGGAATGGAAAGATTTGGAGATGGAGGAGTCCAGCCCGAGCTGTGGTTGAGCAGGGAGGGTGAGGGAGTTTGGTTTAAGCAAAACCAAAAATAAAAGCCTCTCAATTTTCGTATAAGTATTGACATACAAAAGCTTAGTGACAGTTTATTTAAAGCGAATCTGTTACCTATTAAATTGCAAAAGACCAAGTCCTTTGGTATTCATGAAGAAGAACTTATGAATTCCATAAGTTAACTTTAAAAACGCAGCAATATGCTGAATGCTAATTACTGAGCTGTGTAAAAAGGGGGGAAAAAAATCAGAGCAATATTTTATTCTGTTATTCCACATTGATTTCATTACTTCAGTGGGTGCAGTGCTAACAGCTGTAACCCTATACTGCTCTCATGAACTGCATGTCTCTGGCTCCGAAGCCCCCCTTCGCTCTCTGCCATTTGCCCATAACACCGCAAAAGAGCACACTTGGTTGCTGAGAAGGGCTTGCAAGGGCTAAGGATAGGAAAAAAGCAAGGTGGGAGGGGGAGGGCCAGGCACAAAGTTAAGGGTTAAGGTGTGAATTTGTAGCGTATCAGTGGTGCACCTGCTTATTCACGCCCCTGCTCCACAACTTGAAATTGAGAGTGGTAAAAACAAGATGTTCAAAACCGATCTAGATGATTTCTCACAGGGTGCTGTATAAATGCGATAACCATCACCAGTGAGAATAAAGCAAACAGCAGGGAAAAAGTAAGCAGCCTGGTCTTTGGTGAATTCACTCTGAGCCTTATGTGTCAGGAACCATTGTACTTATCATCTGACATCCGACTCCCAGCCTTACCCCGGCTCTCCATCAGCCCTTGGACTGCAGTGAGCAAACTTCTTCTGAAGGATTGTCGGTTTGTAGCCAGCGCAGGCAACTCGTCTCTGTCAGGAGCAGTAATGCGTGTCGACAAGTGCACATTAATTTTAGATTATTCATCCTGACAAGGCTGTTGATTTGGAGGTTTGCTGCAACTGTTGGTTTAAACAGGCACAGAAGGGAGCTAGAGGCATGAACAAAACCCAAAAGGGGACTTCTGAGAGGGGAGCTAATATCTTGATGAAAAGTCTTCCTAAATTTGTCTAGAGTTCAGCTTTGAGCTTGGAAAGCTGAAGTGAAATAGAGATGTATTTCAAGGTCTAGCAGCACAGGAGAGGTAACCATGGCAATTTAACCTATTCAGGCTGAGATAGGAAGAAGCAGGATCGAGTTCCTTCAGTCCTTTTATGCAGAAAATGCTTCAGGTATGATAAAGGATGAAGGAAAGGTTGTCAGCGAATGAATAAAGGAAATTAAATAAAATCCATGCAGCAGGAGGCTGTCCTGTGCTCCAGAGCTGCTGAGGAGGTGACCGACTCAGCCAGTCCTCACAGATAGGGCTGATAAAAATGCTGCGTTAGATTTTACCCCCAATAAAGTTAATGATAATCCCCCACCCCGACTTGAAAGAAGAAAGGATTTTGCTTTACATCAGCAAGATGAGCTCTGTGAGGGGCTTCTTTCACAGAAGCATATGGAGAGATACATCTCACTGGCGTGTGGTTCAGAGGGGCCTTCATCTCAGAAGGAAGCAATAGGTATGCTGGAGGAGTTTTCTTCAGCAAGTGTAAAGGATCCACATCTGCTACCAGCTGTGCAATACAGGCATAACTGTCTCGCTACTCACCGGACTCCTTTTACTCCTGTGCACCCAGGGCCATAGAGCACTTCCGTGAGTTGCTGTCATGTCAAGTGATGCAAATGCATTCATAAGACTTTGGGACCAACTTCATGGATCATCCATTTTCACAGATCATGGGTCATTTAAAAAAAAAAAAAAAAAAGACTAACTATTGAGCTCCTATTCACACTCCTTAACATTTATCTCTCTGAGTTGTTACCCTGAAACCAATAAAACTGAGTAAGTAAACTCCAGTCACCATTCAAGGGACATACAATGTGTCACAGAGTAAAATTGTCTGCCATCCTCATGGGCAAGAGGAGAATCAATATAAGAAAAGGAGTGGGAGATGCTGTGTATTCAGGTTCCGTTATTATTTTTTTAAAAAACGCAGGCAAATAGCAGAAATACAGGTGGGTGTGGTAGCATCGGTGTGCCTTGCTCTTACAGTGGTCAGGAATTTCACAGCTGTGGAGCAGGAGGCTGATTCTGTACCTCCTATCATCAGGCATCACTGTTTGCTTTTCTCTGAAGACTACATTTTTAATGTGCATTGCACAACTACAGGCACCACTTCTTTAACGTTATCTTTTGATAACCACAGCTTAACAGTCTTCAAATTCACATAGTCAGACAATAGTTCTTGTCATGCATAAACTTTTCTATTATTAAAACAAAATTCTGCTAAAAAGTAACTTCTCCGAGATTTCCACACAGAGAGTACAAAGAGCCAAAACTGCCATCGTCTTAGAAACTTCAACACAAGCAGACTCCATTCCAGAGGTCTAAGTGTTTGACGTTCTCCTTAAGGAACGATTTAGCCCATGGACTGTTAGTATTTGCAATAATGGTTATTTTGGTGAATATGGACCTGAGCATTCCAGATGTTCAAGGCTTCGGACCCAGGTTTCATTCATTCTTACAAAAGTGCCGCCTTCTTGTACTGGGGGGGACAGGGAGAGGTGTTGAGATGGTGTGTAGACTTTCCTACTGAAGTTAGTAAATGTCAGCGCTGTGAAGCATAGCAGAAATGCCAACCAGGTCTCAAGAGACTGATCCTTCTGTAATTTTTGTTGTGAGTGCCAAAACTGACAACAGTGACAGTTTAGTGCTACTGGCTAATGATTACAGGGTGTTTTCCCAAAGGGTGTGTCACTGCCTGTTTAGTGTACTCCTCACCTGGAACACCTGTGCTATTTAAGCTCTGCTTTTCTCTGCAGCAGGAACACTGACAGGTAGTGAGGTGGAGAAAGGGACAATTTTGCGTTTAAAATAGTTAAGCAACAGTCATGTCCCTCTGGCTGTGGAATTAATATTGGAGACAGAATGTAAACTGGTTGATGCACCTTGACATAGAGCCAGCTTGTTGGAAGGGTCATGAAGGAAGGCTTAGGCTTCAGGTGCACATAGGTTGCTGCTGGGAAACACCAGTGGCTCAGAGTCACATGCAACGGAACGCTCTTGGAGGGCAAGGGGTGTCTCCAGACACATGGACTTTCAGAGCAACACACAGAGCAAGGTGGGTGCAGCTTTCCCAACAGAAGACGAGCAGCCCAAGTGAGTAATTGACTAAATAGCATGAAATCTGGCAATACTCAGTCATCTGAATTCAGGTGAAAAATGTAGGCTGAGTTACTGAACCTGCTGCTGCTCCCAGCAGCAGCACTAAGCTGTGAAGCTGTAATACACTTTCCCTCATGCCAGCCTTACCAGCCACTTGCAGCCTGATGGGTTCAAGGCAGAGGGCCCTAATTTAGCCTGATTTCTTCACCTAAGGTAATTGCTTATGGCAGCATGTAATTTTTTTTGCCTGAGCACATTTGCCCCACTGCCTTAATTTTATTTTCCTTTTACATGGAGAACGTTGTAACCTTCTGATGCTTCCCTTTCCTTCCTCTCCTGTCTGTCCCAACATGCATCTTGCATCCGTGGGTATAGACAAGGGATGACCAAGACCGCGCTATGACCTGCAGTTTATTCTTTACTTTGAAAGCAGGGTGGAAGGGGCAGGCAATTCCGCCTCAGACTACAGCAGACTGTGGAGAGGGTTATGTGCCGTGTTTTATTATACGAAGAAAACCTTGTTTTGAGTCCCAGTCAATTACAGCTAACTCATTTCAAAAGATTATGGCTTGTGAGTGCAGTGGCATTACAGGGTGGAAGGGTGAGGTTTGTGGGCCCTTCCTTTGCTCCTGAGGAAACCTAAAGGGAAAAAAAACTAGACTAGAGCTGCAAATGGAAGAGGATTTTGTAGGATGGCCCTTGAAATCAGATAAACTCTGAGTAAAATCTGAGTGAGAAACTCTTCACCCACCACAATTCTGTGCTCTCAAATGCCTTACTAACTCTTTTACATACCAATGCTTACAGGACTTTTCTTTTTCCTTTAGCCATAGCTGTTTCACTGAGATTAAATAACAAACTCCAGGATTTTCTAATATTTGAGTGTGTTGTAGTTTTAGCGGTCATCCTTAATCTTTTTTCCCTAGCACAGCTCTTTCTCTCATCAGCTTAATATTTAAACTGGATTCATTTTTAATGCCTTAATATGCAAACACATTTGTGTCAAAATTGATTCAATATTTAAACTTGTTCAGTTTCAAACACATTTTATGCTTCAGCTGCTTCAGCTTGTAGATTATTTTAAACATGGAATTGATTCCAAAATTAAGCAGGTTTAAATGTTCAGTCAATTTATTTTAAACTATGTGTGTGTTTTAGAGACCTGTATTGAGAAATGACAATTTTTTTTTACTGGTGCTTTTGCAGTTCACCGTGTGTCAGCCACTTGAAAGTAAGTCTCTGCGCATATGGCTGTTTATAACTTCCCTAAAGTTTAACCAAGTCTACTATATGACTTGAAAAATGGCAAACGGTTATCCTGTGATGAATATGGTATATAGACCAGCTAACCTCAGAAACGTATTTTTCATCTGTCTTCAAAAATGTTTGCCGAAAAGTAAGGTGAAAATCTATCTATTTGCCTGCCTATATATTTAAATAGATAAAATAATGCCCGTCCAAAATATGCCATTTCCAAACATAACTGTGAATCTAGGTTGTATTTGTGGAACAGCTTGAACATACAGAAATTGGATGTGAGGGTGCGTTCACTAAAAGGGAAGGGAGTCTGCAATCGCCACTGACGTCCATTGAGAGGATCCTGGCAGTGTCAGTTAATTCTCTCCTCCGTGTGACAACCTGCATGCTCTGAACCCTGAAAAAGGGTACTGGGTATGTCAGGATCTGCATCCTAGCACTGTTGCTCCACTGTATAAAACAGACAAATATTATTTGCGGTGGAAATTGAAAGCAGATTTCCAGACTCTCAGGTGAGTATCCTAACCACAGAGCTATAAAGTCCCTCTCGTTTCTCTTTTGTACTTATAGATACTTAACTATTTATGCAAAGTGGTATAAAATAAACATGAGATATTAAAGGCGACGCATAACCAAATTTCTTATGACCCTCTGGCTTTGGAAGTCCAATCTGAAATCCCTTCTTTCCCTGTTTCAAAGAAGAGATTTGAAGCCTGTTTTCCTCAAGTACATGTAGAATGCTCCAAAGTGTGTTATTAGAGCTTTAATTTTTATTGATTGCTTTTTTTCCCAAAAAAACCTCAAGCAGCACTGAAATCTCTCTTCAGTGAAAGTGAAGAGAATGGGAGGAGGAAGAGTGAAGTGGGATGTTTTGATTGATTTTTGTCCGTTTCAGTGGTGAGGAGTGGAAAAATAAATGTGGCTTGAAGTAGTTCTGGTTTTGTTTTGGATTGGCTGTTGAGAAAAGCCCTCTCAGGAAGACTTAATGTTTTGTAGTTGCTTTTTTATATCATAGTAGAAGAACAAAATCTGCAGTTTTTCAACTGGCATGACTTTCTTTGTAATCTTGTAAGAGAGAAAAAGTACTGAATGGTTTCAAAGACCTTTGCGATTTGATGCACAAGTGATGTGTTTTTATGGCAGATGGGGAAAGATTTTTTGTTGTTGTTGTCTGGTTTGTATAAATGACCAGAGGTGCTCGACTTCTGTTGTTATTGATCTGGTATTTTTAATGAGTATTAAAAGAAAAAAGGTTAGGGTATTGTGAGAAAACTGCTTGCGACATTGTTGATGCTTTTTAGTAAGACCTCTCCTCACAGCAGTTATTTCCTGTCCTTCAGAGAGTGCTAATTTTGCACATGCTGTTGAAACATTGCAATCCAGAGCAAAAAAAAACCTCAGGTAAATTACTTCTCAGGTTGGCTATAACGTGTGAAAGTAGAAATTAGTTAGAGTTTTGGCTATTTTTCAAGACTCCTATAATTTAAAAGTAGTTTTGTTCTTCAAAATGAAATGTTGTGTAACATCAGTTAATGATGTAGATGAGCTCTTTTTTTTGTTCTCTTCAGATTAAAATTTCTGAGTTGTGAACCTGAATGTTGGCTAGAGCACACATTTCGCTGCTTTCATTTCAGAACCATGTAATGCACACAGAAGTATTATCACCACAATAGCTTCATGTTGAGAACTGATAGGTTATATATACCTGCCAACATCATCTGTAAAAACACGAAGTGGGTTTCACATTTTCATAACTTTCTAGATTTGTATAAAGTCAAGTTTACAATAGCAGTCACATTTTATTTAAAGTTATGCTTTAACAAAACCATAGGTAGCAGAAGATGATTACATGAGTTTATCAAGAGCTTAGGGGGTTTCAGAAGACACTACACACAGAATGAGTAATTTACTGTATCATATTTGCATATTTCTTTCTATCAGTTTGTAATTTGTGGTCAGTTCAGGTACTGCTGAGTGGTTTTTTTTCCTCTGAGGGACAGCAGCAGTAAGCCAATGAAAATATTCAGGTGCTCAGCAGTAGCAGAATCTGGGAGGAGAGTGAGAAATTCAGCCAGTCAGGATCTGGGCAAATGATAAAAGCAACCTGAGGCTGCATCTATCCTACTTAATTAAACATGCCCAGGATGGCTCTCTGGCACTGAGACCAGTAGCCATGAAAGAGCCCATGAGACTGGGGACTATTCTGACAATTTGGAAAGACAGATGACTACCATCCACTGCCCAGGCATCATTATTTAATTTACTAAGGTAAAGATAGCCTAACAGTTCATATCCAGAACTAACTTTCCCAGGGCATACCCAAAACTCCAACGATAGCACATGGTGCTATACAGACTTACCTGCTTGTTTCCAGAAGTGATAAAAAGGCTCTTGGGTTAGTAGCTGCCATTCTCCTGCAGCTCCCTTCCCAGTGGATGCAGCAGTGCTGCCCAGGGATGCAGCTGGACTGTGCCCAAAGTCCCTGCACTGCACTGTCCTGCATCCCAGCTTTCCTGGGCGTCATGCACAGGAGCAGCTCAGCCCATCCAGGGTGCAGACATGGCCTTATTTTTGAGTTTCAGTTCCCCATGTTGGAGGCTGATGGGGAGCCAGCTCTACAGTATCAAAGGCAGGCCTCCCAGGTGCAGCCAGGAAAAGGAAGAGCAGAAAATGGTCCAGGTATGAGTGGGTGGGCTGAACTTCTAAAGATGGTCCTCTATCCCTCTGGCAGAAAAATCAGCCACTGGAAGCTCTGCCTGGAACCTGGTGAGGAGGAGTAGCCTTTGTGTCATGCCCAAAGTCTGCTTTGCTGGAGAGGATGGTGGTACTCAGTCCACCGGTTGGAAAACATAATTAAGATGCAATCTGAAGGGAGATCAGGGAAGTTATCTGGGTGTGAACACTGTGAGAAATCAGGAAATGGAAAATTTGCTAACAAATCACTTCTGATTTTATGTAAAATACCCTCTGTGCCTCTTAGGGCACAGCGTGGCATGAAGGGAAAACCAACTGGATTCTGCATTGATTTCAATGGGTTAATGGGTCTAGAGGCTCAATGGTGTTAACATGACCTTGTCACTACAGAACATTAGACAATTAAATACATTCATGGTTTTGACAGAGAAATCTCAGTCTGCTTAATACCATGGTAAACAACTAGCTTAAAAATCTATCATCCTTTATTAAAGATGCAGAATAAGAAAAGAAAAGATTAATGCATCTGACATATAAACAGCAAAGTAACTTCTTTTTAGCAATATACCACATTTCCTTAGACTTTAGCTGTAGAGACACCATTTGGCAACCATTTGGCTGATATTAGCGATGATAGTAATTGTTCCTGTTAAAGAAAAGACAAAATGTCATCTGAGCTGGGTTGGAGCTGTTTTGTCACATCTTGATTCCCTGAAGACAAGAAAAAAAAAGGACAAAATGTACACCAAAGAAGGAGCAAAGAGCGTCAAGGACAGAAAAAAATTGGCTTTGGTCTCTGGCTCTTACTTGCAACGGTGCTTCTAGAGAATGGCAGGCACAGCACACACTCTTCTTGGTCCTTTCAAGAGCCAGTGTCTTTTGTCTGGTGTTGGGCTGACTTGCTGGTAGCTGCCTTTTTGATGGCAAGCTCACTGTAGCAACAAAAGCTGCCATTTTAGCCAAGCATGTCAGATTCACGCAAAAAGACACAGGCACATCAAAAAGCACACAAATGTATGTAAGACCATCCAAATCTCACAAAAAGAAAAAAAAAAAAAAAAAAGAGTATAAAAAAAAGAACAAATAGGGATGGAGATGAAAAAGAGCATAAAAAGTAGAGAGAGAACTAGGAATTCATTCATTACACAATAGATCTTCTCCAGAAGTTGTCCTGAGGCAAAAGAGCTGTTGGTGTCCTCTAGATCCCTCTGATGCTTCCTTGGTTCAATCTCGTCATTTTCCAGCATCAGGGAAAGTAAGGTCATACAGTGTTAGGGTGCATCCTGTGATCAGAGGAGGCATCCCCATCACACACAATACTATCTGCTTACTTGTGTTATACTAATTATACTTTCTTCCAATTAGCTTTCCAAATATAGCCCTCCCAAAGGAAATGGTAGGTGGAGTAGCATGTCCACTCTATTTTGTTAACTTATTTCCCAGTACACTGGTTTTATACCATTGATTTCAGGTCTTATTTTCTTATGCCTGTTGCTCAGACAGAGTTCCCGGTCTTATCAATTGGACACCTCATTGCTCTCCATGATTTTTTCTGGCTCTTATGGTCAATTTTGTGCAACAAGCTGAACTGGATTCATGTTACTTTAGAAAAAGTAGTTTCTTACTCATGGCCACTCAATTACTGTATAAAAGACCATAAAATGAAGAAAAACAACCCTGCCGGATCTGAATATTCACAAGTTGCAATCCAACATGCACACAGTCATAATGGATCTATAGAGGTTTAGAAGGAGCAGCCAGCGATACATCAAGCTATTCTAAATTGTAGCTTCGTACATGAATTATCAAGTAAATGAAACGTATACTTCCTGTACTCAAAAGTTGGGAGCTCTGAGTCAATTGTACTCTCTTTATGGGTTGTCTGCATTGATGTAACATCCAAAAGGCAGATCAGCTGCAACACTATTTCCGTATTTCTCAAACGAAGCTACCGTGACCCAGAAGATCTCAAAGAATTAGATTGAGATGAGCACGGGAAATGTTAAAAGCCATCTGTCCTAACTTGCAATATATATTTATGAAATGCACAATGCATTAGGTGATATGGGCTGCTATTTCATTAACTACATGTTTTGAAAAGAGATTTTTCTTTGTCTTTTAAATAGCTCTTGTAAGAGTAAAGAATATCATTACATCAAAGGAAATATTCATATAACCCAGAAGATCTGACATAAGCTCTCAAATGCCAGGGAACCTGTAGACAATATTAGAATTCTACGTCTACCTCTAGCCATAATGCAAATCAGTAAAAAATTCCAACAAAATGTCATCTTTTATGCTATAATTCTGTGACAAAAGGACCTGAAGGCAGACAAAGTGAGTATGCACAGCTGATCACTTTTCACACCGGTAACATTGTCATTGAAATATTTTTTAAATGCCATGATTTGTTACCTCATAAGGCAGGGTTTGATACCTCTGGGAGACGCATCCATGCACTAAGCAAGCTTGAGATTCACTTTTCCCCTGAAAATGGCCTTGGGATGTTCTGCCCTGTGGGAACCTTCCTCACCTCCTTGACATTATCAAACCTTCCTGCCACTGTTACCTCTGCTGCTGGGGGCAGTTCTGTGCTTCTTACATTGCCAGTCAGCTCCTCTAGCAAGGTTATGGAGGTAGCGTTGAGTTTGGGATGCAGTCACGTCTTCACAGCCTCTGTCTGGCTGTGTTCGGAGTCAAGGCTGCTAGCAATTTGCTTTGGAGCAGAAGTGCGGCGTTGAAGTAAATGTGCAAATTATCACTGTGCACCACATACTGGTTGAAAAATCTACACAGTTCTTAAAAAGACAGAGCAAGGACAAGAAATACAAGGCTCCTATTCATATATAGTGGACAAGCAGAACAGAGCATACAGTACTTGGCATGCTGTTCCTTATTTCTTTATATTCATTTAGATTAACTTTTATTTCTATGAGAGAAAAGAATAATCTTGAATTCATGTTTTTTGTTCTTCTTTTAAAATGGAAGAACACATACCACCTGTAACAGAAATTCTGATAAGCTAATAATAAGGCATCGGGATTTTTTCTAACCATCAGATTTTATGGGCTTGACAGTTAAGTAATGAAGAAGGATCAATATGACAAAGAAATCAATATGCCTTGCACGCACTGTTTCCTAAATTCAGAACAAAGTCTCAGAACTGTCTGTAATCCCTCCACTCTAGGCATATATTTTGAAAGCTGTGGAAAACCAGCCATGCAAAAAATTGTTCTAAAAACAAACATGAACATAAAATTCTCCCTCCCTGCCCCCAAAAAAACACCACCCATGCATTTGCTTCCCGTGCTTCAGTCAGAAAAAAAGATATTTTCATATGCTGTTTAGTCCAGAAGAGATGATTCAGGGACCAGTGATGAAAATTACTACAGACACAAAAAGACTTCCATATGAAGAAACAGTGAAAATCTTGAAGGTGTTTAGTCTGGAGATTAAACAAATAACATGGAGCGTGACAGAGGTATGCCAAGTAACGAATACTACAGAGGAGGCAACCTGGGAACTCCTAATTACCTTTTCTGTGTAACATATAACTAACTGCTCAGAAGAGATATATTTTACCCAAAAGCACATGTTAAATGTGCTGTTCATTGCCACTAGCTATCACTGAGGCCAGGAGTCTAGGAAAAAATGTTAAAAAGTTAGAAATGCATATGTACATTGAGACTGTCTATTGTTACCTTGGGTCAGCTTAAAAATATAGCAGATCATAAAGCCATATTCTTCCCAGGGGAAGCCAAACAACATGTTTTTGACATCCAGTTTGTTTCGCTGTTGCGTGTTACAGAGTTTCGCACATCCTCTGAAACCTCTATTACCAGCCACGGGCAGCGGTGGAGCCTGGGAGAGGGGTGCCAGTGCTCTACACTGGGTTAACAGCATTTGTACTTCTCTATAATGGACATAAAGCAGGGCTGCAGGGTCAAGAGGCCACCCCTGCCCAAACACAGGATCAGTTATACCTCCAGTTTAGCCTGGTTTTAAAGATACTTGGGAATAGAGGTACAAGAGCCTCCTCATGCAACCTGCTATAATGCTTGATGAGCCTTGTCCTTACAAGGTCTCCCTCACGTCTGACCTGATCCTTCCTCGCTAGCAGGGAGGCCTCCTGCGTCGGCTGTCCACCATGGGCGCTGAGAGACGGTTGTGCCTTTCTTCTTCACAACATACTTTTACGTGCTTGATGACTGTTAACGATGCTGCCTCCTTAGTTCTTTCTTCTTCAGGCTAATTAACTGCAGGCTTTCCTCTGAAGTCACATTTTCCAGACCTCTAATCTGCCTCAGTGCTTGGCTCTGCCCTCTCTCCAGTTGAGCCACACACTGGTTGAAGTGTAGTGCCCAAACCAGGATGCAAATCCACATGAAGCCTTCCCAGTGCCGAGTGTAATGGCCAGGACTGTTTCAGGTATCTTGCTTTTTCCCTGTTCATACATTCGACTACGACATTTCCTTTTCTTGTACCTGCAGGACATTTTTGAGCCGTGTTCGGTGTGTGATCCATTAAAACCTCTGAGCTTTTTCCCTAGAACTGCAAGTTGCAAATTATTTCCCCCTGGACATGTACAGCTGATTAACCCAAAGAAAGTACATACCTTACTTTTTCCCTCTCAAATTACATTCAGTGTAAAATAAGAAATCAGGTACCCATTTTGAATGACTAAATTTTGTAATATACCACGTGAACGGGATAATATAAAGATGATAATGGATCACTTAAAGAGCTCTTGTTCGTTGGTTTGCTAAGTGTGATTTAGCTTTCATTATTTATTATAATAGCAAATTATGTACTTGTGACATCCCCTGCTGAAGTCTGAATTCTCTATGACTGAGAATCTCATGACAACATTTAGCACTATTGAAAAATTTGGTCGTGTGTGGATTTGCAAAACAGAAACCCTTTTGCAGTTTTCACAGAAGTCAGCAATAGTCTTATGGAAATATGTGATCTGACTAGTTAACTTCCCTCAGGAGTTGATGATTATTGATCTTCTAGGAAAGATAAACTACAGAAATGTAGCAAATCAAGTGAGTGTTTTGACCCAAATATGAGCAAAGGTTTTGTCACTGATGATACTACAGTGATGTATAGAACAATAAATGGAAATTCTCAGATATGTTAATCTCATGATAGATGCTGAGATTAAAAAGCAAATATTCCAAATGTAATGAAGGGACTATCAAGAGAATAATTTGGTAATTATTAGTTTAATGTCTTGAACTAAAATTTTCAGAAGTTACACCATTCATTTTTTTTTATAATTTCCAAATTTGATTATTTTTGCTAATTCTATAGAAAGAAGTTTTCAAATATCTGTAAAGAAGAGATGCCTAAATTGCACCTTTGCTTTCCAAATGACACAATTGCGTAAGCCATGAAGAGTGTGAGACTTTCTTAGTTAGATACACTGGCAAAATTTATGGTATCGCCACCGCTGTATTCACATTAAACTGCCTACATAAGTAACTCTTGTTTTCCTTTTTGTGTGGAAGCTTTTTATACTGACATGCTGGCAGAAGGACAGGGGTTTATACAGCCTTTTCTAGCGTGTGAGGGTTAAAGCTCTCCAACCCCAATGAAGAGACAAGCCCAAAGATAACCCATGCACTTGCTTTCAGTGCTAATCAGTCTGGTAATTAGCTCCCAGGACCCCCTCAAAACTCCCAGCCGCACCTCTTGCCTCCGCGCTTTTGCTTCTCAGTCAGCTCTGATCATTTTCTGGCTCCAGCCTGGGAGGAAGAGGAGGAGCTCCTGCCTTCCACCTCCTGCCTCCCACCTCCTGCCTCCCACCATGGGTACGGGTGAAGCGGCTGGAGTTGGGCAGCTATTCCCTAGCCAAGAAAAGACAGAAAGCCAAATCCTCTCAGACTGGATTAGTTTATTCCTCCCAGAAAGAAAAGTGGAGAGCCAAGAGGAGCCGTACCCCTTTCTGAGTCATTCACTCATTCATCTGCTCGTACATCAGCACAGATAACGTGCCCTTCCTCAGCATAGGCAGATGGCTACATTTCTGTTTAAGTTTTAAATTTGGGGAAATTTTTTATCGGGTCTTAAAATTTGAGGACATACTTGGCAGGATACATTGCTGCTGCCATTCATAGCTAGGGATTGTGCTCGGCAGTGGAGGTGTGACTAGACAGAGATGTTCTCTTTTCTGCTTTATTCTCAGTTTCTGCTAATCTACTGGCATTGATCTGCTGTTATTAATAAAAGCAATTGTTCACCTCACTCATCTGCAGACCCCGAATATCCTTGCAAACACAACAGTGCCATTTGCTTTATTTTCTACGAAAGTGTTTTCCCTCTCCGTACTCCCACTCACTGACAGAGGAAGGCTATTAACATACCGCAGCTATCTGATCACAATCAGGACCTTGCAACTTCATTTTACTTAATAGATCTTTAAGCACAGGAAAATGTTATTATTTATTCAAAGTGAGTCAAGTCTTTTGTTTTGCTCACAAAGGTTCTTTCTAATTCTGCAGTTCCTTCTTTGTTTATTTAAAATTCAAAAGGAGAAAAACAAAACAAAACAAATTAACCTTTACTTTCCTTTGTATTTAAAGCAATACAACTTGTAAAACAGAAATCCCTGCAAAACCAGTCCTGGCATATTACTTAGTCAGACTTTAGGCCTCCACTTAAAGAAAATATCTGTGATTCGGTGGGCTAGACAGACCTTCAGAAGTAATACGTTCTTGCTGTTAAAGAGTCAGATGCCTCTCTAGGCAGAAGAAGATTGGCATGTGCCAGTACTGAAATATCAGCTCTGGGTAAATAGTGTAGAGGTCTGTGGTCTCCACCTCTCTGGTCTCCTGTTATCCAAGCTGTTGACAAGCTTTGGGTGTATTTATCTTCACAACCTACTTAAGAATACGGATGATGCCCTTACCCTCATTTTCTGCCTTCATATAAGGAAAGTATCAAAAGTTAGCCATAAGCAACTTGAAGAGAAGGCATGTTATTTTCCAAAGGTCTCCATGACCGCATTTTGTTCTTGTCTTCAGGCTGTGTATGATCCTCTGAAAGCATGGGAATGGAAGGGAATGGACATCAATTGCTCACAAAGAACTTTCCTTGGTTACTCCCAGAAGCTATCACGGGAAGAACCAGGCAATGCATTTGAATCTGCAGTTCCCTTAAAATCCTTCTTGGTCTTCTGTATAAGAAAAGGGCTTATGGACACTTGGAGTGAAGATCCCAAATTATCATTCCAAGAGGCTGACTCTGTCAGGGATTCCTCTTACACTGGGAGAAAAGCATCTAATAAGGCATTCAGTAGCCCAAAGGCAGGCAAGGAGGGGGAATTTTTTTTATCCATTTGTATGTAACTTTACTCTGAAAAATTACCACATAAAAAGAGCATCTTCTTGCTCAGGGGGTCTAACAAAACTCTTCTGCTGCTGCTTTTCTCTTTATTTTGCCCTGCAGACTTGATGCAGATAGGCAGACAGAAGCTGAGGCTTCTATTCTATCATATGCATCATCCTCAGAAGTGTTTACAGAGAGCTAATTAGTCACAACTTGCCTAATTGCAGTGAGGCCAATAGAACTGCACAAGGTTCAACAGCGGCACAGTTTGGCCAATTAGCCATTCATGCTTGGTAGCTGTGTAAAACACATTGCCGGTGCAGATCTACGTATGGTTTGCAAGGTCCGCAGTCAGCAAACAAACATACACTTTATTCTCAAGTGGAATGTATTTTATGCAGAAAATCAACATGAAATAATAAATATAGACAGCCATGGTGTGGTTTTTGCTGTAGCAGAACTTCCTAGGATAACACTGCATTTTAACACTCCCAATTACACTGTGGGACATAGAGGTCTTTGAGGTCTTCACATGTAGATGCGTTTTTACTTTTTTTTTCTGAATTTAATCATGGAATTATATCTACCATAGTATACATAGGCTTAACGTTTAATTCATTATGTCCCCAAGGAAATCTGCAGGTTCTACACAAAGCCATGAAAATCTGCCTGTTCCATGCAGACACCCTATTGTCAGGCCCTTCTCAACACCTCTCCACAGCAAACGTCTCTTGATTAGAGGAAAACAATATTAGGCCTCAGCTGTGATGTGGCCATTGAGCTGTTTAAAGCTGCTCTCTTTGGCAATTCAGAGGAATATTAAAATGTGCAATCCCTGGTAATTGAGACCAGAATTAAGTGCAGACCTGTAAAGCAAAAGCAACTTGGGAATGGCAATAAATATTATGAGTCCCTCTGCTTCCCTGAACATGAGCTACTGAATGTCCAGCGGTGGCAGAGGCACTGCAGGATGCAGAAGAGGGAGGGAAAAAAGAGCATTTGGGCAAAAGCAAACTAAATCTATTTCAATCTGAGAGAGCTGCCACTAGAGGCCAAAGCTGAGGACCAGAAATAGCACTTGGCATCCCTTGTCCTCACAGCATGATGAGTGCCAGAATGGTCCTCAGCACCTGCTCGTTTTACCTCCACTTCAGGGCTCAGCTCAGCTGGGATGGACATGACTGTGCCTGCACCTTCACCCCCTCTAGGCATTCAGCTTGGTCCTGGAGGGGTCATGGAGAACCCCAGGTACCTGGAGGGCTCTACATTGCTGAACTTGCACACCCAGGCCATGACAAACAGCCTGCTGGGACCTCACCAGGATGCTGGGGAAAAGGGGAGGCTGCTAAAAAGACCCAGACCAACAGAAAGGCAGACAATGAGGAGAAAGGAACTGTGGACAAAACAGACTAAGAGAAGAGGAAATAAAAAGACAAAGGAACTGGTCATGGGTGGCTACCCCAGACCTGTTTCTCATTTTGCCAGTGCCTCCTTGCATCTGCAGTCTACTGAAACTCATTTGCAGCTCTGTCCTTTCGCAGATACACCATAGCTAAACATCTTTAAGGCTGAACCACTCTGTAAGACTTCAGAAAAAAATGAATGAGTGGAGTGTTCCCCCCTGCTACTTTGCTTAAAAAACACACCTACAACGACTTCAGTCTTGTGACAGTCATTCCTTCCTCAGCTGGCTCCTTTGAGTTCTTTTCTCACCCACTTCTGTTCTCCTTTCTGCTTCTTTTATGTGATATTTTTGGTAGAGAGGCCATGAAAAGGAAAGGCAATAAATACAGTGTGTTCGACCGTTGCCAAAAGCTGGAGTCACTTCACAGAGACAGAGGGATCTGAGGTTTAATGTGTAATCCTGAACACGTGAAAACTGAAACAGGTCATTGTGGGGCTCAGATCACAAGATGCATTGCTGTAGCCTGTTTGAGTTTTCTGTCCTGTCAGTCAAAAGAAGTCTTTATTATATTATTCTTAATTAAAAAAAACAAAACAAAACAAAACAAAATGTCATGTCTTAATAATCTAGTCTGCTGGATTAGAAGCAAATTGATTTCATTGCTGAGGACCAATTTATGATAGTCTTAAATAAGCTTTCTTTGACAGGTGTTGCTGCTGTAAATCGTATGCCTCAGTTTACTTGCTAAAGCACACAAGTAAGCCAACACAAAGCTGGTTGTGACTCACATATAATGAAATGAATCAGTATCATTATCATTAAACAGCAAATAAAGCTATTGATTCCTAGCATTATGCTGTCAGGTTTAATTCAATTGCATTTTTTTCTCCTTTCAGTCCTTAATTACGCAGTCATGCTGAATCTTCATTTTAATGCACAGAATGGAACGATGCCTTACCTTCTCACCTTAGCATCTAAAACACAAGTTTTCTGAGCCCCAATGTATCGCTGTTGGACTTAATTACAGCCAAACGTTTACAGCTTCTGATAAAGGCGGGTATTTCACTCCTGAGACCGTTTGAGGGTGGCGAGACCATGGAGAGGCTTCATGCACAACATCGGTGCTGTTAGGCTGCGGCTGGGCTCTTTCTGCCCATCCCCAGCTGAATGCACCAACAGTGTGTTCCATTGAGCTTGCAAAGATAAACCTGGCTGCTAACAAACGGCCTATAGAGCTGGAGCAAAGGAGGGGAGGGCAGAAAAATGCTGCAGCAGTAAAAACATGAAAGAAAAATCCTGAACGACTTTGTGATCTGGTCAAAGGGGCAGTGGGGACCAGGGCGTGAAGGAAGGAGAGGTGGGTGAGGGAGAGGGGCAACTCCTCTCAGTCCTTTGTATGAATAGCAGGTACAGAGAGCACTGAAAGGGAGTACACCGACACTGGGAGCCCTTCATAGGGCGTGCTGTGCCCCAGATGTAGTGTTGGCGTGGGTTGGGCTGCTGGTTGCTTACAATGGCAGGGACATATTGTGCCATTTCTGGTGAACAGAGCAATCTGAATAGCGGGAACAGAGCGGGAGTTTTTGTTGATTATTTTTGAAACAACAACCATACAGATCAGCTGAATAGCATATTCACTGGATATCGTTCAAGCAGCACTTTTCCCTGCTTGTGACCTGTTTGCAATACACATATTCATGCTGAGGGCTACCTTATTCTGTGAGCTATTCATGAAATACTTTATTAATATGCATTGGTGGCAAATTTGGTCCTGGTTGAGTAGGTGTGTTAGGAACGGTCTAGACTGATGCTTTTTTCCAACTTCCATGAACAAACTGCAGAGAAAAATTAAGGTTGATTGAGACTCCTTCAGTCTTCTAAGGATGCCACCCCTGAATCTCACAAAAGTAAGTTTCAGCCTCAGCTTCATGATGATCTGAGGTTACTTTTCCCTGAAAAGAGAAATATTGTCATTTGTTAGCAGTTGTCATCCCCACTGTTTTAAGCTTCACCAACAAGCTAAAAGAAGGTGGCATAAAATGCTTCTAAATTCCATTTCATATCCAGTCTAGGTCTGTGTGGGCATTGTGGAACCTGCTTCCATTCTCTAAACACATTTTTTATTCTGTCTATCATGTTGAAAATGCAAAACAGAAAAGAAATACTGACTTGGGATCTGTTTTTTGAATGAAGGAGGTTTAGGTCTCTGTAGGCTTAACTTTCCTGTAGTATGATAATAATGCAGAAGTGCTTGATGAAATTAATACAAGTGGGTCCATCACCTCAGTGATTTCCTGCAAAAGCACACAGATATAATTAAGCTCATACTCCTCTCCTCTATGGGCAGGATATTTCTTACTGTGTAGATATTTCCTTGAACAGCTGTGAGAAAAAAGAAAACAGCTGTAACAAAAAAAACCCCTAATGTTTCAAACTCCTTTATAGCTTTAAGTTCTCTCCTTTTCCTTGTTGCACAGTCTCCTTTTCTCCAATTTTCATCTCCTCCCTCCTCCCCCATTTTGTTTTTCGGCTGTGGTGTGCTATATGCTAAATCAAATAAAAGCAATTATTTGCAAACTTAGAGATGTGGGCAATAAAGCCAGCAATGCCAAATGGGAATTTCCCTAAGTAGGTTTGTTTGCAGCTTGTTTACTGCTGTTTGCAGCTGTTTCAGATGATCTTTCCCCATTGTCTGCCTGGGAATGGTTGTAGTGAAGTGAGACAGTCCTGTGAGAGGTGGGGTGCCCCGAATTCGGTGCTCCATCGGAGGAGCCAATACCCACCATGGCTGTGGAGGGTGCTCGGCTGCTTGTGAGGCAGAGCCTCTAGGCAACAGCACTGGAAGCAGCAAATTATTTGGGTTTTTTTTTTCCATATGATTCTCCAACTCAGTGAATCATTAATATGGTTTAGAATGGAAATGAAAATGCCACAAAAGAGCATCTCATTGCAGGATGTCTGTAAAGATATATAAAAGGATCTTTTCATGGGTAATTATTCAAAGCACTTCATATAACTGTCACCATTAAAAGGTCACTAACTTTTACCACACAGGGATGGCTGAAGATGCAGTGCCGGCGCCATCTTCTAAAACTATAGGAAGTATTCTAGTGTCACTCATGGTCATCTGTGATACTGCCTGGTTTTAACTCAACTCATCTTTATTATGCAGAGAAGACCAAGGTGACCACTGTGACTGACAGTGTACAACCTCATAACAAATAGCAGTTCTTTCCCTGAAGAACTTTCACTCACAAAATGATAGACAGACCGTATCTCAGGCACGTCATCGTTTTACTGGTAATAATGGCAATTACAACCTACAATGTTCTTGCTATATTTCATTTCAGATTTTAATTGCATACTATCATTCTCATTCCAAATTAAGATCCCAGTGCACATTTTAAACTGTCTGTAAATACACATTAAAAAGATGACATCCATTACACAACCATGCAAGCAGCATATATGTGGCACATTAAAGACGCAGATATACTTGTAGAAGAGCTTGCTCTCAACCCAAATGCATGCATATACAAAGTTTCTATGAAAAATAAGTCCTTTGGGTATGTCACACATAATCCTCTTCCTTATACATTGTAACATCTTCCCTGTCAAATAGAGTTGCAATTGGCTGAATGTATTCCAGTTTTACTAGATGAGGACTGACAGGTAGAAACTACTATGCACCCATTTATTTGGGAAATCCAGCTAAAAATCCTTTATTCTTAAGGTTGATGATAGAAGTGGTATTACTCCCAGCAATGTGATATGCAGCCGTATTTTGAGGCTGCAAAAAATGGCAGGCTTCACAGATGCTGTCTATCAGAGGCTGCTCTCCTGCTGGCTGAGTAAGTCCTGGGCATCCCTGTGCCCTTTGAACATCTGCAAAGCCTAGGGAGGTTGCCCATGGGCACAATGAATGCCAGCAAACATTGCATGCCATCCTTATAGTCAAAAACTGCTGTGCCCCCATAGCACTGTAAGTCAAGTGAGCTCTGAGACTCACAAAAGGCAAAAGAAAGGAACGGCAGCATCCTGGCTTGTATCAGAAATGGTGTGGCCAGCAGGACTAGGAAAGTGATTGTCCTCCTGTACTCAGCACTGGTGAGGCCACATCTCAAATATCGCGTTCAGTTTTGGGCCCCTCACTATGAGAAAGACACTGAGGTGCTGGAGAGAGTCCAGAGGAGGGCAATGAAACTGGTGAAGGGTCTAGAGCACAAGTCTTGTGAGGAGCAGCTGAGGGAACTGGAGTTTGAGGAGACTGAGGGGGACCTTATTGCTCTCTACGACTACCTGAAAGGAGGTTTGTAGCAACGTGGGTGTTAGTCTCTTCTCCCAAGTAACAAGTGATAGGATGAGGGGAAACAGCCTCAAGTTGCGCCAAGGGAGGTTTAGATTGGATATCAAGAAAAATTTCTTCACTGAAAGGGTTATCAAACATTGGAACAGGCTGCCCAGGGAAATGGTGGAGTCACCATCCTTGGAGGTATTTAAAAGACGTGTAGATATGGCACTTAGGGATATGGTTTAGTGGTGGACTTGGCAGTGCTGGGTTAACAGTTGGACTCAATGATCTTAAGGGTCCTTTACAACCAAGGCAATTCTATGATTCTATGATTTATGTCTGCACTGTAGATGTGCTGAAAGTTTGGGAGTCCAGAGGAAGGTGCAAAAAGCTGCATAAAAACCTCATCTTGCTTTAGGGAGAATTCAAGGGAGATTTGGAGAAACCCAAGGACAAGATGCAAGAGTCCACCTCAGCGAGATAGTAGGCAGGGCAGAAGTGGCCCCAGAGGGTGGAAGACTAGCACAGACCTACCTTCCTTGGTCAAAGAGAGAAATTTTCCATATGGCTGGCTCTTCAGAACAGCAGCTGTGTGCATGCACAGCCAGAGTTGTGTCTAATGTTTGCAAGACAGCCTGAGAAACTTGCTAGTGTTTAACCTTTCCTTATTCTTGCCCTCTGTTTATCCTGCCCACCTCCCCAACAGTAAAGGGAAAAAAAAAAGACAAAAGAAAAGAAAGACAAAAAAAATGCTTGAAGATATCACTTACAATGGGAAGCTTGGAGGAAAGTGTTTCAACTGAAAATGACTCCTGCAAATATATGTTATACTATGGGAAAATTATGTTTTCCAATCACATTAACTGGAGATTAACATGCCCTAAGATGCATGCTAACTTTTTCACAAAAAAGTTGTCTGCTAGTGTAGCATCCTAAGCATGTTGCAGCCTGAAACATGGTCAGCGAATATGTCTCTGGATGCTTCATTGGGGAGCTGCCAGTGCTGAGGGCCCTTGAATAAGCGCACAATTTTAATCCTAATATCTAATTACAAACAGCTCTTGGTATGTTATTCAAGTGCTTGTGGTCAAGTTTCAGGAGCAATGGGGATGGTTTTTTGGTACTGTAGCATATGTTTCAATAGATAATATAGAAATTAGTGCAGTCTTCCTTACTAGTGATTATTCCTTAACAGGAACGCTTGTTGAATGGGCCTTTCTCCTGCACCTGTAATGGGTGGCTGATTGGTACTGATTTAATGATGTATAGCGTCTTATCTCCTGTTGAGACTGGAGCTCACAAGAAGTGCCAGGGATGTGCCTTTTGAGAAGCTGACACGGGCTGCGTATTTCTTGTACCGCTGGAGATCGCAGGCAGGCTGTGTAGTGATCAACCCCCAGAAGATGTGCATATCTACAGTTTTCCTTTGTAACAAAAATCCTGTCATCTGCTGACATAAAAGACATGAGATAACAGCTCTGCGACCCCACATAGTTCTTCAGTCTGAACAGAAGAGACAAATCTAAATAATCGAGTATGAGGTCCTCTGATTTTCTTCATGTTAATGCAGTGCCACATCCAAAACATAAAATGGTTTTGAACTTACCACACTCATCTCCCGCTTGCAGTGATCATTGTGTTTTCCAGACACCATTAATGAAAAGGCCAGCAAGGTAAATGCTGGGCTTATACAGGCTACTATAGGTAAGGCTTCCCCATTGGCTGGCAGCAGCTTCCTGCTCTGCCTTTTCTGCCATGCATGTTTGGGAAACCGACATTTCCTCTTTGATACAAAGATGTTAGGGTAGCTAAAAATATATACCCATGTACATCTAGGTACACAAGCATACAGATACACACGTTTACATCTAGCAATAGGATTGCATCCAACACCCTTTCTCACCTTGCTGCTCACAGCCTGTAGTCCATCACTGTCCTTCAACAGTCCTTCAACCTCAGGCTTTGTCAGACTTGTGAGGAAAGAAAATTCCAGCATTAATACCCCTTTATTGAGTGGAAAGCTCCTAGCTGCCTCCCATTTGAAACTGGGAACAGGTAGTCATTTAGTCTGTTGTGATTACCACTGCAGAAGATTCCTTTTTACAACTTAATCTTATTTCCTTTTAATAGCATCTGTTGGTAGAATTTAGAAAAAGTGAAACAACAGCAGAATGCTCATCAGCACATTCATAACAACCTAATACCAGTGCTTTTTTATTGCTATCCCTGCTTAAAATGACTGCAGTTTGTATTGAATTTACCTGAGATTCACAACATCATTTCCAACATACTGTCTGATTTGGAGTGCTTTTTTTTCTTTAAAGCTTTATTTGTTAATGCATTTTTCTATAATTATACCACGATCACTCCTAAGCGCACAGTTTACATTGAACAGAGTCATTAAGTGTTACTGCTGGTAGCTGATTGTTTCACACAGTTGTGTAGAGATCTTTGTGTTTAGACCCAAAACAGCTTTATAGGGTAAAAATATATTAGACTGCAGGAATTTCCAGTCACTATTTTTGTCGATGCCAGCAGTTAATCAGACTGGACAGCCTACAAGGTAATTGTAAAGCTGGTGTTAAGCAGTTCTGTGCTCAGTAGAGATCTCAGTATCCTTGCTGTGCACACAGTGATGTGCTTTAGTGGCTGGCTTCGAATTGTACTCTGATGCAAAGACTTCATGGAACACTAGAAGATATCAACAATGCATATTTTTGAACTCTTTGTTGCTTCCTTCCCTAAACTCATCCCTAGGTGAGGAAGGGATTTTATATTCACTAAATCTGATCTTGATCTTACCTCTTTGGTGAAATTCATTTGAGTTCTGTGCCAAATTTAAGTTAAAAACTACAACTCTTTAACATGTTTACGGCTCAGTGGGGTACACTATAGTTTGAGGAAAACATTAGTATGTGTAATACTACTAGTGATGAATAATTAACATACAGCTATAACACCTTTCATCTTTATGGATATTATATGTGCAAGAATCATACCATTTTTCCCCAGATCACATCTGGAATAAAACAGAGCAGCAGTTAAAGAGGATGTGCACTCTCAAATAGTCCAGGGTAGGAACTGAAGGCGACTGCTATACGCAGATGAAACAACAGAGGGAATTTAGTTAGGCAGAAAGTATTAGCAGGAATCAAGCACCTAGTGATGGAGCTTTGCACAGTGCCTTACACATGTAATTAACTGAATTGGAATTTCTGAATTGGAAAGGACACAGAAGACTTCACCACTGCCCTTGCTGAAAGGACTACTGTATCCTTTAATAGCCTCACATAAGCAAGAGCTTATTTTAATGTCCTGTTCAGAAGAAAGAACATGCCATCTGCAGTATTAGCAAGAAGTATCTGTGGCAAGTGGGCGTTCCTCGCAACATTTTCCAGCCCTTCCCCAGCTTTTAAAAGCCTCAGGAATCATAATGCAGAGTGACGTGAGTGCTTAAAAGCTACTGCAGGATGCCTCTAGGAAGGGGGTCTATTTCTATTTGGGCACTGTAGGTTCGCTGAGTCAGGAAAACAATTGTCATGCATGTATGCAGGGAAAACCTGAGCAGCCGCAGTGGCCTTCAGAGAGCTCCATGCTCTGGGCATGAGGTTAGCACAAAGGCTGTCGAGATCAACAGGGTGTCATTTCTGCCTCAGTACATCAAACAGCAAAACAGGAGGTCCTCAACAGACAGGAGAGGGGATGGGGTTGTCCGATGAAGGGAAAGCCAAGCCTCTTTAGCCTGGTGTTCAAAAATAATTAATTTAGAGCTGCAGAGTGGAAGAAGATTTTGGATTCATTTGCAACTAAGGCCAGCCCAAAGTGCTGATAAACTCAGTAGTTGTGTGGAGCAGCTGACCGAGAGAAGCAGCACGATCACAGGAGCAGGAGAGCTCCCACCCTTAGACACCACCTGCTCTTGCACTGACAGTTAGGGCTCTCCGTCTGGTCAGAATACCCTGCTCCAATCCAAATGGAGGCCTCTTTACCTGAGCATTTGCTGTTGCCCCAGTTTTTGAAGGGAGACACTGTGCAAGAAATTATCTGGGCCATCAGTAACAAGGGGAAGGGGAAAAGGGGTGAGCCACACACTGGCTCCTCTTCCCCACATCTCCTCTGGCATGGCTGGCGGTGCTGCCCGGTCACAGGGGCACCCCACACCTCCTCCCAGGACTGCCAGGATGCAGGAAAGCCCCTGATCAGGGAGCCCTCCAGTAGGACCATCCACCTCCAAGGATGGGGAACAGCGGGGCAACCACCACCCCACCAGCACAAACATGCTTTTGGCTATTACCGTGCTCACTATGAATGTAGCAAGGCTTTTTAAGCCTTTAACAACAGCCACAGTGAGATGATAAAGGACTAACAGACTTCAGTTCTGCAAGGTAAACGTGGCTGGTTTGGGAGTTTCGTTCTCTGCCCAGCCGCGTGGCCGGGTGGCAAGGCATCTCATGCCTTTTGAAGTGGTTGATTTTGTTCCTGTTTAAAGTAGCAGACCAGGCAGTTTCAGTGCCACAACAAGCAAAGTCAGTCCTTTCTTCCCAAGGCTCTTAAGAGAGGTCACCAGTGAGCAGGCAGATGGGTGCTAATTCCTGTAAGCACTGCCTCTTCTTTGCTTTATGTTGGCAATTGCTTCAGAGATCATCCCTAACTTCATCCTGACATGCAATTACTCTCCATTTTTTATCTTTCTGCAAAAGTTTGTTTTCTGTTTTTGCATTTGTCTGTTTATAAAGAGAAAGGACACTTTTATTCCATATTCGGATTTCTCCAGCATGGCACTGATTAAAGCCAATGACAGTCTAGCCTACTTTATAGACATGGAATCCCTTTTACTGTTGCCTCCTAAGAGAGGTTTCTAGACTATAAATAATGACTGAAATTGATCTTACTTTCTTTGCAGCAATGTAAGCTTTATTGACTTCAGTTTTCAAGATGGAAACAGAGTTCTGTTTGGGCTCTAAAAATACCCCTCTCCAATGTGAGCATTTGCCCATTGGATGGTGACAAGCCCATATCTGCCCTGATCAAAAAGAATAGCTGGAAATGAGAATGTATGGAACTAAAATACTGCAGAGTGTCTGAAGTGCATGCTTTTGGACAAGTTGAATTCACAGGCTTAGGACTATAAAAAAGTCAATTCAGAATGGATTTGTGATTCCAGTTTTGCTGACTGTTCACAATTTTTAGAACTGAAGATCACACTGTAAAACTTGCACTTTGCTAATTTTTTTCTTGAGTACGTAATGGAAAACAAACCTATTATGAATTTTGCATATCTTCCTCCAGAGACATTTAAAAATGATCTAAAATTATAGCATCTCTTTAGGTAATTATTTTAGTTACAAGCTGTTTAAGAAACACAAGTACTTATTTAAGAGTCACAAGTTACAGAAGTTATTAAGGTCAAAGGGCCACTCTCAGGATTGACATTCCAAATTGAAAATGTGACTTTGCATTTTACTTTTTTTTTCAATCCGTCTGGTTTTGCCCAATATTTTCACTTCTTTTACTATGCTTTTGCTTTTTGTATGTGATGTTAAAATGAACTCATCTGTATAAAAGACAAAAGCAAAATCCCAGTGCTTTCATGTGGTGGGCTAACATTTGTCCCAAGTTCTACATTAAATATTCTACACCTCAACATTGGCATGGCCTCAGCTCAAGTACAGTGTGCAGTTTTGGGCTCCACAACATGAGAAGAATATAAAAATATTAGAATGTGTCCGAAGGAGGGCAACAAAAATGGTGAAAGGACTAGAGGGCATGACTTTCAAGAAGTGGCTGAGGATACTAGGTTTGTTCAGCTTAGAGGAGACTGGAGGGTGACCTCATCGCAGTTACAGCTTCCTCATGAGGCGGAGCAGAGAAGGAGGTGCTGATCTCCTCTGTGGTGTCCAGTGATAGGATGCGAGGGTGACCTTACCAATAGATGTTGCATCTAGTTCCAGTAACCTGAAGTTACATCCTCTGGTCTTCATTAATGACTGCATCACAGCTTCCTTCTTGGTTTTCTGATACAGAGCAGGAACATGAGAGCTTGAGAGAAAAAGAGAAGAAAAGCTGGCAGCACTAAGTACTGCTGGAATTTTTTTCACTATTAGTTTCTCACTGAGTGTGAGGCTGGGAGAGCCTGACTGAGGCAGAGTGGTAGTTGAGAAGATAGATAGTTTACAGTGAATGATGGCTTTTTAGAGTTTGACTGACAACAGTAAGTTGAAAGGTGTTTGACATATTCTCGTTTGATAGCAGTAATCATGTTGGTCAAGAGAAGATCCTAATATTTCTCATTGGCATTCAGCAGCCCCAAGAATTAAGGGTCCCTTTCAAATCTGATGGCTCACATTTCTGTCTGTCAGACACTGTCAAAGAATTCATTTCCTTTGTGTGGTTCGAGTCTGTCTTCGCCTGGAGAAAGCACTTTGAACTCACTTTATCTCATCTCCAAAGAAAGATGACAGCTCTTTGCTATAGAAAATATGTGTCTGATAACTATATTATTTCTTAAAACTCTCTTTTTAGCCCCAGACTGCCAAATACTCACAGCAGAGACAGGGCAGAACTCTCCCCAATGCTCTGTGGCGGGTTAAGACTGTACTCCGTGATGCTTGCCCATAGACTAAGGCACAAGGTGTACATGCTGGAGGACAAGGAGGAGGAAGGATCTGTGTATGTGGCGGAGGGATATCAAAATTCATTGTACACTTCATTTCCATTTTTCAAAATATGCCACGTCTGTCCTTTTTACATGCTGCAGTCCACTCCGCTTTTCTGGGCTGCCCAGTCCACTCCACTAAGATCAGAAATACTCTTTTATTTGTCTCCATCTGTTACAATGGTGACTAGATGGACCACTCTTAACCTCCCAACTCATTCTTTATCCTTTGTCAGATGAGAAGGATCGGCCAAGTCCACGTAGCACAACATCACCTCGCTCCTCAAAGCGGTGTCCTGCCACTGCTGTCTACAACATGACTTCACACAAGCTGTATCCAATCTATTTCTACGCTGCATTGTCACCGGGTAAAATTGGTCTTGTTCCTCCATTTTCAAGCTGAAAAGAGAGAGGAACAGATAAGCCCCAGTTTAATTTGTTCTGGCAGTTATTGGAAATCTCCCACAGAGAGAGGAGCCCTTGCCTATCGGTGCGGAATGACATATGGCCATACGGGCCCAGACAAAAGGAGACCCCGCTTTTCTGCAAGTCTATTCAGGCATGTATAGACATATTGGATGAGGTACCAGCCCATTCGCATCTTAATGGGGAAAAAAGAGAGACGAGGACCTAAAAAAAAAAAAAAAAAAGGCAAAGAATAAAAACTATCAAGCGGGAACTGGCATTGAAGGCTTGAAAACAAACTGCACTCGTGAAGAGAGGGGGACGAAACTCTTTTGACTATCTAGTCCAGTAGATAACTACACTGCTGCTGAATGTGTTTTACAAGTATCAGAATAATTCTGTTATTACAGATAAAGGTTACTGTCAGATTGATTCGGAAATGTGAATTGAAGATAAGTGTGTTTTGGAGCTGGGGTACAAGCTAAGCTGCTTTTTTTTTTCCTCTTTCTCTCCCTCTCTTCCTCTCCCTCTATTTCTGCAAATCAGGATGCAACATTAGTTCAATCCAAATGAAACTGTTAGGATGAAACACCTCTGAGAAGCATTTTAAAATATAATTTCCTGCAAAATGAGTGTGTAAGTTTATTAAAAAAAAAAAAGTGCTAGTCGAAAGGTGAAAGAAATATATTACATGATTATGGAGAAAGAAAGAGGTTATTTAAGAAATAGCTGAAATAGCAGTTCTTTTTAAATTGTCATGTGGATGCTTTTAAAATGCAATGACAATGGCAGCTATTCTTTAAGGCTTTTTCCTTGTACTATGCTCCTGAGCCGAGGGAAAAAGTGTTTTTGTGGAGCAAATCACTTTAAATTCCAGGTACTTTTTTTTCCCCTGCCTCTGGATTAATTTTCTCAATTTATCCCTTTAACAATACTTAATAATAATTCCTACGGCCACCTAACTTCTCTACACTGAATACAGCTGACAGGAATAAATGTCAAAGTTTGGTCATTGACATCCCACAAATGATTTCTCATAATGTTAATAATACGTTACAGAAGAAGAGTCGTAATGTAAACTTAGAAAACAACAGACTTCCCCCTCCTGCCTTGTTTTTAAAGAAACTGTCAGGACTGATCCAAAGCTCATTGCATTGATTGAAAATGCTTTTGCTAGCTTTGCTGGATTTGGAGCTGATTCATTGTTTATAGGGATTATAACCTCTGCTGTTGTTGTCTGCCACAAAAATTTAATAATTTACAAAGCTAACAAAAATCAGCTTTCTTTTTGTTAATGATGATTTCTGTGCGGGATGATTAGAGAATACTTTTTCTGTCTGACCAGTGCTCTAGTTAGACAAGTTAAAAGCTAAAGTTTAAAAGCAAAAAATATGCCACCAGATAGTTAAGAAATGCGTGTGTAATTCCAGGGAAATTAGTTCTTATTGCAATTAGTGGCCATTATGTTTGAGCATTAATAGCCTGGGGCAAACATAGTAAACCAGTTCCTAACTGTTGGTAATGACAGATTTCTCAAGGATTATTACTTAATTAACAATAATTTGAAAAGGTGGTTCAGCTGAGATGAAGCATTCATTTATATGGCGTATCTAAACAATACCAGATCAAAAGAACATGTAGCCTGATAACATTTCTCTTGGTCCTTTGGTTTCACTTCTATATGTCTGCCTGCCTGCCTACAGAAAATACTATTTTTGCATCCGAGCTGCTTTTTTTGTAGGTCCACATAATAGTAACTGTTTCCTCCTTGGATATTTGCACATTTTTTTCCCGTCATACGGTGTCTTCTGGGTCTATGCAGACGATGACATTAATTAAAATGCTAACTTGATCAGGAAAGTGCCTCCCACGCCCACTTTTTCCACCCCCTCCACACCAGAATGGGGCAACTGTTTCCCCAACACATGCATTATTCATTCCTAGCCACCTCAACGTGAAATGTTTGCTATTGTTCCCACCATCAACCCATGTAGCTTATGTTCTCCCAGCATCCTTTCTAGTGAATGGCATCTGTATACCTCACCTCATGGATTACTGGACGCATTCACACGCTGGCGCATCAGTTGAGAAAGAGGCTTGATCATCAGACTAAGAGTGTTCTGATTGGTTTGAGATGATGTCTTTTTTTTTTCCTGAAAGCTGCTGCATACTATAATACAAACAAAACATTTTCTTTGGAGCGGGTTGTGTTAAAAAGAGGACAGAGCTGTTGAAGTGCTTGTTGCACATACTGCCCAGAAGCTCACAAGAGAAAGGCAGTATGTAAACTGAGCTGCTGTAGCAAATGACAGGAGAACAGAGAAGTGCAAACGTAGTGAAAGGTATGTTGTAACGCTACTATTTTTTTTCTCAGTGGCATAAGGTATATTTTCTATATTGCTTCTTGCTGAATACAGTGGATTGCTCGAAAACGGGAAAGATTTAGAAAGATTGTTTTTTTGTGTTGGTAAGAAACAAGTGAACATGCTGTGTTTTCTAAGATGTATACAAGCTGTCTGAAACAATTCTTCAGAAATATTAGGTAGCTGTCTGTTGCAGTCATTGGCATCCATATAAAAGGCACAGGAATAATTCTCTTACTTGTTCCTCAAAGTCTGTTCAAGGAGGCTGTAGGTTTTAACCAGTGCATTACTTAAGACTGACAGTGACATGGACATGTTATTCTTGAACAAGTTGTAAAACTCTTCTAATTGAAAAGTTGATTTGTAAAATAGGCATTAGGCACACATTAAGCACTATTTGTGCTTTCAGAAAATTCCTGTTCAAAGAGCTAATCTGCACGCCTTGAATGTCTAGTTGGAAGATTGTATTTGGAAGTAGGTTAGAATGGCACTTGTGCAGAGCCCGGACTTCTACAGTGGATCAAGATTGATTACAGTGACACAGAATTTCACTTTTATTTCAGTGGAATTTAAAGATTTCTTTAGTTCATACAACATCAAAGGTGTCCTTCTAAATAAATATCTGTGCAGTGCTCTATCTTAGGGCATATTTTATTATGTATGATATAATCAGATTGATATGCTATTGCATCAGAAACAGCACATGTTGTTTTGAAATGTGCCTTGAGGGAAAACAAAATGGGGGATGTAGAACAATGTATGTGTTTCTTTGAAGAGAAAGAAGAGTTACAGTGAATGAAAGTCATGCTAATTAATAACGTTGGACAGACACTAGAGCTTTTCTTGAAATACTGAATGAATGTTAAACCAGAAATCAAAAGTTTTATTGGCCTTGACATATTACTTTCCAATTCACTGTTCACATTTTTTAAGTTCATTCCATTTTTTTTTCATAGCAAAATAACTAGGAGTTATTTTGGTGCTCCAGAGTCCACCCTCTGAAATTAATGGTGTGTGTGGATTATCATTAAAGAAAAAACTCTTACATTTTTTTAACAAAATCTGCGGAGACAGGTGAATGCCTGTTAAAACCCTCTGCAAGTGGAACAGTCTGGCTCCTGCACACAGGGAAATACTTGCTTTCCTCCGTCTGCCCCTGCCACAGCACAAGGAGCAGTGATTATTTTGTTGCTCCGTCAGGGCCATCCCTCCAGCTTCCCAGCCAGCTATGTTCCCCACATGGTGGGGTGACACTATCGCAGGGGAGCTGTGAGACCTACCTGAACCAGAGCGGGTAGGGACCCACAGCCCTTGGAGCAGCTCCTGGAGAGCAAGGCTTTCCTCTGCCCAAATGTTAAGTGTACAAACTCCTCAGGGTGCCCAGCCTCTGCCCAGGGCAGCCACAAGAGGGTCTTTCATCTCCATTTCAAAATGGCTGGAGAAGGGTGTAACCCAGGCACCCATAGATTGCCCACGTCCTTTTGTAGGTGATTCTCAAATCTGGGGTCCCAGGTACCGTCTCTGCCAGCTGGGGCAGGTGGGAAATGCAAGCAGGCAGAGCAGGTGCAGTGGACAAATGGCAGGACAAGAGGAAGACCTTGTTCCAGCTTTGGTCGTCAGTACTTGAGGCTGCCTCTGTGCAGAACCGGGACAGCCCAGCCCAGTTGTCATCTCCATGTCACTCCAGCAGCCTGCAATGCTCTCCATATATGAGTTTTCCCTATTTAAATCCTTCTGAAAATGCAACTGTTTGCTGGGGCTTCCTGAGTCATCCACATTCACTGGTTTATTACTCTGCCTTCGATATTTGACTAGAAATTAGCAGCAACTGACTTTAATCAAATCTGATCATTTCTTCAGTGCATCTCAAACTGTGGACTTAAAGGTGGCTCATACCCCCTGCCCTGCCTTAGGGCTGTCTGAGTACTTATGGATGTGAGCTGCATGTGTGTTGGGTTTGCCTTTCCTGGTATTATCAAATGATGCATATTCATGAACATCTTATATCTTCTAGGAAAAATGGACAATGTACTTTCCATATGTGTCATATTATATTGCATTATATTACTTTATAGTATACTAATATTACATTATATTATACTATTTTATTTTACATGAGTGAAATACTGATTAAGAAACCCAGTCCCCTTATATTATGCAAGTGGAGATCACTCTGACATTAAAAAGTGGAAAATTTCATTTAAGCTGATTTTTGCCTATTATCATGTGATTGGCAGGAAAAATATTTCTTGAAGGAAAGATATTCTAGTGGCTGGAGAAGATGTGATACATTTTTGACAGGTAATACCATGAATTTATATTGCACTTCCATACCAAGGAATGTCACAGTAATATAAATAGTATCTGAATAAAATTTTAGTTTCTTCAGACATATGTTGTGCCTGCAGTTATTCATTGTTGGTAATGAGACAATTAATAGGCTAATGGGCACAAATGATAGGCACTTAATGCTGCCATCTGAATGCCTAAGCTACATTTGTACCTACAAAGTATATAGTTAGGTATTGTAATTCTTTTTTGTCTTTTATGTGCCTCTGCAGAAGTGCAGGTTGTATCTTCATGGTTCTGTTCACCTGAATGTTCTTACAGAAGTCAACTGGAAGGTGTGAATGAGCAAAGCAAGTAAGATTTGCCCTGTGCAAAATCTGTGCAAATCTAGAGACCAGGCCAGAAGCTTTTTTGGGAAAATTTGGTCTTATGCACGTCAAAACACTTCGCTTCACATTGAAACGTGGCAAATCTGATATCAAATGCAATAATGTAGAGCATTGCTGTAAGACTGCATAGGCCAAAGGTGAGATAATCAATGCCAGCTTTAAGCGGATTTAGGTAAACAGAAAAGTCAGTTTATAGGACATGAAAAAGAACGCTTCTACTCTTACAGTAAGTGTCGATCAATTTTTAAAAGGCAGAAATAGCTAGAGTCTCTTTTATATCTTACCTGACTAATGCAAAGAAGAGTGTCCTAATGTGCCCCATGATGTTGTACAGCAAGCTGTGAGGGAGTTACCAGGGTTCAAACTTCGTTTTATTGAAAATATGTTGTACTTAATAGGAAGGGTCAGTTAATTATTTTTGCTTGGATACATAAGACTGTGAACCTATACTCTGAGGCAGGAATTATTGAGAAAAGTGGGTAGGTAGTCCTTATATAGGGATTTGAAAGATAACGGGAAATAATGGTATTTTACAAAGCTGCAGGGAGTTTGGCCTAGTTAGCACTTTTGTATGCTAACTTAGACTTTAATAAAGTATCAATTAGCACATGAAGAAACAGAAGCCCCTTCTGAATCAATAGAACATCGTTTGATGGTCATTTTGTGAAGTAAGGTGACAGTTCAGTGTGGTTAGGGAGATTACAGAGTAGTTTGCACCACAAAAGCCCTTATGCTGGGATCAAGGGTACAACTTTCTGCTTGAAGGGATAATCTAAAAGAACATCATTTAAGTATACGAGGCTCTGGATCTGATTTACCTGTCGTGAAATTATTGCTGCTATAGAAGTGGGGACCCGTGAGGGCAATCAAAGTGCAGCTGGAGTGAATACTTTATTCCTAGTTAGCCCCACAGTACGACAATCACAGCCAAGCACCTTCTGATCACCTCTTTCCTCGAAAGACCAATTTCTTATGATGATCAAGAAAAGCCTGAGTTTTCCCCTTCATTTTTTTTCCTAATTATCATGAGAAGCAGTGATCATTCTAGGGTTCATTTGGTTTGTTCACATAAGGTTAAAAATATTATCCATGCCTGATAAGGTTTCTACCCCTTAGTAAAACTGACTGGTTTATTTGAGTGGTTACACAGTAGAGACAATTCACAGCACGTGTGGATTCAGCCTAACAGAGGAGGAGAGGAAGAGGTGAAAAGACCCAAAGAAATGATAGAGGAAGACTAGACATAATGAGCACTCAAACCTTTTGTTTTACATTATAAGATGTGGTTTTTATATGTATTTCAGGGTTATAGAAATGTAGGACTTCTCTAAATTCTTTCTGTCTTTTGCTTCTGATACAAGATCAGAGGTCACCTAAACAACTTCCAGTAGACTACCCTCAAGCCTTTTCTTAAAAGCTAAAAAAAATGAGATTTCACAGTTTCTATCAGTCATCTGTTCCAATACTTTACCCACCTTATCCTTAGAGGTTTGATTTGCTTGTAATCTAAATTCCCCTCGCTTCAAATTAGGTTTATTGCACCTTCACCTGTCCCCGGAAACTAAGAAGAAAAGTAGATCACCACTCTTCGTATTATACCTGTTAGTATGTATTACACTTTTTTAAAGTCTACTTTTATGCCCTCCTCCAAATCTTGTTTTTCCAGACTCAACAAATACAATTTTTTTAACCATTTCACAAGTCCTCCTTTTCCAGACCTCTGCTCAAATTTCTTGCTGTCTTCCTGGCAACGATTGTGGAGTCTGTCCATATCTTCTTTAAGCTGTGTTGCACAGCCTTTCTGGGCTGAAGATGCCAGTAGAAGTGCTTCACATACACTATACGAGCAACTTGCCCAATATCCTGTTGACACAGCACACAGGGGCATTTTGCTCCTTTGCAACAACCCATGCATCAAAGTGTTGGCTCCTATTCAGTTTGTGGTCATCTCCTTTCCTACAATGCTGACTTCTAGGCCGTTACTCACCTCTCTGTGCCTGGGCATTTGATTTTGCCATTCCAAGGCTTGTGCTTTCCACTTGTCCTTATTGAAATTTCTGGTATTGATTTCCTACCATTTCTCCAATTTATCAAGATCATTTTGAATTCTAATACCATCTTCCCAAGTGCTTACAACATCTCTCAGCCTGATGTCATCCTCACATTTTGTAACTGTACTGCATCATCCAAACTGTTAGTGTAAATAATGAATAGGACTGATCATGAAGCAAAATCCTGCAGAACCATTTGATGTTGACTCCCAGTTTGACACTGAGGTACTGATAGTGGTTCTTTGAGTTGTTTTCCAGTCTGTGTTACTCTCATTTCACCTGGGCCATGTTGCACTATGTTGCCTTTGACAACGAGTTGCGGAGTTGTGTGAAACATTTTACAAAGGTCAAGATGTATTGCATTTTTCTCACCTCGCATCTGCTAGGCCAGTTATCTTACCAAACAGAGGAAAATCAGGCTGTTTTGTTGTCAATTTGTTCTTCACAAATCCATGTTGGCTATTCCTTAGCACTTGATTATCCCCTAGATGCTGAAAAATTGGTTGGTTGTTCCAGTAACTTTCCACATATTGAAGTTAGAATGAAGGCTCTATAATTCACTGGTTCCACTTCCCCACTGCCCCCTCCCCCTTTAAATATAGGTATAATGATTTTCCTCTGCCAGTCCTCTAGGAACTCACTCATCTTCTACAAACTCATGAAGATAATCAAAAATGTTTTGGTTACTGCTTTAGCTGGTTTCTGAAGTACCTGAGGGTAAATTCTGTGTAGACTGATTAATTTGGCAAGATATTTCAAAAATGTAGGTTATACAGCTTGAGAGAAAACAGAACATAATATCTAAGTATCCCATCAATTTTCACTGGGCACTAGATCAGGCTTTTGGCTGAGATTAAGATAAGTTGATGAAGTAAAAATGGATCCATCCTATTTCTTCACGGTTCCCTCAAATTTAAAAAGAGAAGATGTATTAAAAGGCTGAAAATCTGGGAGAAATTGAAGGTGATATTTATACTGCTAGATTTTTTAAACAGACAAAATTATTCTTCAGTCAAAAGGAAGAAATCAAAACTCATGCTTCAGTGCATAAACAGATCACAAGGGTCAGCAAGGAATTCTTCTCACCATTTCCAGCATCTCACAACAGTACAGTCTTATTTTTTTATGATTAACTAAATATTATATATCAAGCAATACCACATTCTTGACCTCAACACTGAGCACTGGTGCTTATTCCCATTGTTCTTTATTTTCTACTTCTCCTTCCCCTCTCTGAAACTTCAAATACAAAATATTTAATTAATCAAATTGCTCCCACAAAGAGAAAGAAACGAAATTACATCAAGGCTGGATTTTTCAGCTTCACCTGGAAGAAAAGTTTCCTTGAGCAACTGTCTTTCAGGCAAATTAAAGTTTACATGCATATGTCTTTCAAGTCTCATACATTTTCCCAGCAACCCATAGCTCAATATCTCAGAAAAATACCACTTTTTCTCCTTTTCTTACACCTTCTCTGGTTAGGATTTAATTTGTGTCAGACTAGAAGCCCACTCCGTTTCTGCTTGGGAAGTACTATCTTTCCAGCTTCTTGGTATAATCCTCTTTGCTGCCATTAATCACAGCTATTCTGATGTCAAGTTTCTTTTGTCAGAATTTCCTTCATTTCTGAACTATCACCTCCAAAGCATGCTGAGAGGGAGTTTAACTATTTGGAAGTACAAGTTATTGGCAATATCCAAAGGCAAAAATCTCAACGTTAGAGCAGCGATCTGGTTTGGCAGGGCAATCCTGATATCTCAAAAAAGTACAGTGCAGAACTTGCTAATAAAAGTGCAGATCCACGAGTAAGAAATAATAGATTTAGCAGGTATGCAAGAAAAATCTTTTTGCTGCAATGCACACACAGATGGGCTAACAGAAAAGCTGCACACTCATTTGAGAAGTTATTCCACAATGTGTTTTAATTTGTTTTCCTTTAAGTCTTCCTGCATTTTCTGCATTTCCTTGCTCTCTTTTGATTGCGAATTTGCAATTCTATGTCTGATTTCTTGAGAATTAAGAAACGGTCTTCAAACTATTTGAGGGATTACCTGAAGTGACTACTGACAGTGGGAGAAATGGGCCTTGATGTTCCATGCAGTTGCTGTCAGTAGGGTCTTCCTGCGTTTATGTGCTGTGGTCAGGGTCATTAATTCTTCGTACGCTGGCTGATGTCTCCCTACCTAAAGAGAAGGTATGCTTATATATTAAACAGCCCCCAAATGACCTGCTGGTGACCATCAATGAAAAACAGTGAATGGAAGCCATACCTTACTCTCAGGTCCATACTCAGAGTTTGCACTGGTGTGCACCACTGGGTCACTTTCAGCACTTTCAGGCTTTCAGCAGTGGGGTGGTCCCTGGGATTTATATATGGGTAAAATTTTCCTATAAGCCTAATGACAAACAAGCGAAAAGGAGCAGAACTACAAAGCCTGGTTTATTGTGGTTATGTCTCTTCTCCATAACTCTTCCTTCATGCACACAATAATTCCAGCTCCTTTCAGCTCTCTTAGCATACCAGCTAAAACACCTCAGTTACTACTCTGGAACTGCATGCAAGATGATCACTTAGCCAAAGAGATTGTATAACTGCCCATCCTTTCCTCAGCGGGAACATTAATCTGGGGCTCTCTTCCCTACTGTACCTGCTAATTCCCAGGGAGCAGATAGAAATACAGTAGTCCTCGGGATTTCTATCTGTCTTTCACAATATAAATGGAATATCAATGCAATTATAACACTGCATAAACTAATTTCCTTGGGAAATCGACTCAAAACAGCTGCAAAAGATCCTCCCCTATGAAGGACAGCAACCAGATGGCTCACAGCAGATAATGGAAGGATGGGAATATTGGCCAAGAATACCTCAGCTCTTACAAAAGCTGCTATTACATCACTATTACATATTGAATACTAAGACAGATGGAGCACTGGGTTTTGGAGTCTCCTCTGGAAAAGTCACCTGTAACAAATTGCCAAGCCAAGAGTTTACCAGCAAGACAAAGCCTAAGGAATCTTTTATATTCTAGTAAATGCTAGTTCTTCTTAGCCATTAAGTAATCCAGGCAGAGGAGCTGCTTCATCTAGAATACTTACCCTCTGAAATGGGAGGGGGCTGGGACAGCTGGAAACATGTCCCAGCAGTGGATTATGAAGAAGATGGAAAATAGATAATGGAGTCCTCTTCATGAGGGGTATTGTTAGTGCGTGTCACATTTATAGAGGACAATTAGATAATACCTCACGTACACTCCCTGTGGAGACTGTAACAATTGAGTTTGAAGACAGAAATCTAGATACTGGCATGCAAAGCATCTGAGGTTATTTTTCAGGCTTTACAAACCTTATTCTTGCTGTATTAGAACAGTTCTGGGACAAATGAGGTCAGCACATCTTTATTGCTTCTTACTTTATTCTTTCAGCTTGAAAGTGTCCTGCGAAGGACAGGCACTCATATTCTGTATTTCTAGAAACACTTTTAAGCTAGATCACAGAATCACAGAATCACAGAATCACAGAATGTCAGGGATTGGAAGGGACCTCGAAAGATCATCTAGTCCAATCCCCCTGCCAGGGCAGGATTGCCTAGACCATATCACGCAGGAACGCGTCCAGGCGGGTTTTGAATGTCTCCAGAGAAGGAGACTCCACAACCTCTCTGGGCAGCCTGTTCCAGTGTTCAGTCACCCTCACCGTAAAGAAGTTTTTCCTCAAATTTAAGTGGAACCTCCTGTGTTCCAGCTTGCACCCATTGCCCCTTGTCCTGTCAAGGGATGTCACTGAGAAGAGCCTGGCTCCATCCTCATGACACTTGCCCTTTACATATTTATAAACATTAATGAGGTCCCCCCTCAGTCTCCTCTTCTCCAAGCTAAAGAGACCCAGCTCCCTCAGCCTCTCCTCATAAGGGAGATGTTCCACTCCCTTAATCATCTTCGTGGCTCTGCGCTGGACTCTCTCTAGCAGTTCCCTGTCCTTCTTGAACTGAGGGGCCCAGAACTGGACACAATACTCCAGATGCGGCCTCACCAGGGCAGAGTAGAGGGGGAGGAGAACCTCTCTCGACCTGCTAACCACACCCCTTCTAATACACCCCAGGATGCCATTGGCCTTCTTGGCCACAAGGGCACACTGCTGGCTCATGGTCATCCTGTTGTCCACTAGGACCCCCAGGTCCCTTTCCCCTACGCTGGTCTCCAACAGCTCTGTCCCCAACTTGTACTGGTACATGGGGTTGTTCTTGCCCAGATGCAGGACTCTACACTTGCCCTTGTTATATTTCATTAAATTTCTCCCCGCCCAACTCTCCAGCCTGTCCAGGTCTCTCTGAATGGCTGCGCAGCCTTCCGGTGCGTCAGTCACTCCTCCCAGTTTTGTGTCATCAGCGAACTTGCTGACAGCGCACTCTAATCCCTCATCCAAGTCATTAATGAATATATTGAATAGAACTGGTCCCAGAACCGACCCTTGCGGGACTCCGCTAGACACAGACCTCCAACTGGACTCTGTCCCACTGACCACTACTCTCTGGCTTCTTTCCTTCAGCCAGTTCACAATCCACCTCACTACCCGATCATCCAGACCACACTTCCCCAGTTTATCTGCGAGGATGCTGTGGGAGACCGTGTCAAACACTTTACTGAAATCAAGATAGACCACATCCACAGCTTTACCATCATCTATCCACCGGGTAACATCCTCATAAAAGGCTATCAAGTTGGTTGAGCATGACTTCCCGTTGGTGAAGCCATGCTGAGTGCCCCTAATGATCCCCCTATCCTTGATGTGCCTAGAGACAGCACCAAGAACAAGTTGCTCCATCACCTTTCCGGGGATGGAGGTGAGGCTGACCGGTCTATAGTTACCCGGGTCCTCCTTCTTGCCCTTTTTGATGATAAGAACAAGGCAGACTCTAACAGTTCAGATAGATAAGAGTCTGTAAGACTTTTTTTTTTTCTTTTGCTGGTTTGATTTCATAGACAGCAGCTTGAAGCTGGCCTGAAAATGTTCATCCTGTTGGTTAGTAGCATGTCTTCATGCTTAGACAAGGCAACCAATGAGGTCAAAAGAAGGTACAGGTGCCAGTGTTCTACAGCTGAATCAATGTCAGACTCGAGAAATATGAATTGGAGGAAAGATTTTCACCTCTTAGAGCACCCACAGCTATTTTGTAGGTTAAAGACAATCCTTTCCCTATGAATGCAGACACAATTTTAACCAAAAAAAAACACAAACAAAACCAAAAAAAACATTATGTGCCAGTGGGTGCATACAGCTATCATGAGAGATGGCCAAATATTGTTTTCTGGTTGGAAAAAGAAATTACCCATTCACTTCTTTGTCTTCAACAGCTGCTTTTGGAAGTGGGTTGTTTTGTGTCCATTTCTATTACGTCAAAACACTGTATGAAATGACAAGTTAACCAGGAACACAGTCATAATGAAACTAAGAAGTTGTCTTCACCAGTTACAGCACATAGGCCCTTACCTATCATTATTTTTGATCTTCATGCATGGTAAGAAATATTACTTCTATCTGCTCCAGGCAGACAGCTGCTTCTCATATCTGTCTACAGATAGGAGATAACACTTTTTCCATCTTTGGCATTTAGAGGGTATCAGAAAGCCTTATTGTCTATCCTGCAGCTGTGGGATGAGAAAGTGCCCATTTTTCACTGCTACATGGAAATATGTCATATTCTGGGGATTAGCATACCCAAAATGCAATGCTTAGTAGCTAAAGACCATGATTTGCTGCCATAGCCACCATACAGCACAGACAGGGACACCTCAGGTTCAAAATGCATTCCAAGTGTGCAACAGGAACGTGTTTTATCCCATTGCAGGGGAATGGCAGATCAGGCAAGGCATCTGCTTAGGACTTGGAAGAGGGGAGGAACATGGGCAAAAGGAAGCAAATGAAAAATAAAGGGAAGGCATTAGTACATTTTTCTCAAAGAGGATTGTAACAGTTGTGAGTAGGTCCTGTTCAGGACATAAGTACTCCACTGCCTAGGGCAGTAGGCTGCATCCCCGAGCTTTATCCCTGCTGGCCTCTCAGCTTGCAGAGCTTATGTAGTCATAGCAGTATTCACCATCTCATCTTCTCATTGCCTTCACAGAAACCCTGGCTCTGACAGGTACCAGCAATTCACCCCACACCTGACCCATCTGTCTCCTTCTTCCTTTTTTGTAGCATAGGAAATGTCATCCTTCCCACCCAGCCCTCTCATTCTTGGCAGGAAACTACAGAGTTTGCCTATACTGCTTGGAAGCCTTGAGACAGGTCTGAGCAAAGGCTTCTGGTACAGCTGCAAAGCAAGCAAGAAAGGTCACGCTGTGGGGGAGAGGAGGGACTTCATGTTCTTTAAAAAAGATAGGTGCTTGAGAGGGTTATCACAGTTTACATGAACATCAAGTCACAATATACGGTCACTTGTACATGGTTTTTCTTGACAGCATGGCAAAAGTAGTCAGAAGACTATGAGAACTAAAAGGAATTTTTCCTTAATAAAGAAAGCTTAATCAATATGATTTTCACATGTATTATATATTTGTGTACATCCTTGATTGAAGAGGGATTGTTTTATCTGGCATTTATTTGTATTTTCCAATGTATTTGCAATGCCTCACTTAGTTTCTATTGAGGCTGAACTGAGCACAGTTAGTTAGACCAGCACGGAGCTTTTGAAACCCTCTTGTACTTCTGTCCTGCTCTTTTATGGTAGTATTTACAGTACCTCACACTGAGTAAAAGCTGGGGATCAGATCCTCCCCTGATGTAAGTTATCAGCATCATTTTATTTGGAAATGTTTTCTTTGCAATTATGTGTGTTTGTTTCATTCTTTTGATCTTTTTATGCATCTATAACCATAGGGCTGGGATTTATATGATGGGACTCAGCCTCTGTCTTTCTGTGGGATTCTTCACTCTGCAGGCACTCTGTAGCTCTGAAGGACTTCAGCTCTTGAGTAAAATGAGTTCACTGATGTGTCCCAGGAGAGATTGCTGACTGGTCTGTGAATGTAACTTTATGACAATGGATTGTATTCTGAGTTAATGTTTATGCACCATATGGTATGTTGTCAAGTTTCATTGTATTTATGAAGATCTCAATAAAATGAAGTAAAAATAAAAATATATGTTCAGGCCCAGTCTGTTTTCAAGAACAGCAACAAATGCCTCTAGGTTGTTCCTTTTAATTTAAACTTGCCCAGTAAGTATAACAATAAGTAACAATAAGAGTAGGACTGGCCTGCGCCAGAGATAAAAATTATGAAGTTATGGAAGTGGTACAAAAACATTTAGGACTATAATCAGACAGCCTGTTTAGAGGTACCTAACTTAGGTACTGGATGCATTAGGATTTCTAAAATGAGGCAAGGATTGCATAAATTGCTTAAGAGATTTTAGATCCTGGCTCAGTGGAGCCTCCATCCCTGGAGACTGGTGTCAGGCACCTATTGCGGGTTGTCTGCCCCATGCAAAACCCAGCCTATGCTTCCTTACAGGACTGGTGCCTCTGTGAGGTGTTGCAAAGGCATTTTATGACAAAGCTGTGAGCTTCTAAGGGTACGGGAAACCTAAGAAGTAATCTGTGAAAACATAAAAGAATAATCCATTTAATGGGTCATAAAAAACTGCGCAATACTCACAGCCCCACCTTGGGTTTAAAACATTACAAGAAATTCAAGAAACAAAGCAAATAGCTCACTTAAAGAATTCTTTTCACTCAAATTTAATTTCTTCCTACTATGAGTTGTTTGGTTTCTTTTGGCAAAATATTGGGGGAAAACTCTTTAAATGCATCATTAATCACAAAAATAATTTTCCATTAACATATTCCTAGTGCAGTGTATGTGCTGCTGAGAAACATTTACATATATATGCTAGAAATATCACATGTATTTGTGTATTTATGCACAGAGGAAGTGGAGGAGGGAGTTTAAAATTTAAAAATGATTGCCTCTTTCTTCCCTATTTTCTCAGTGTAATATGTCTCCTGCAAATGAATTGCCTCTGCTCAGGCGATGTGCCTATATGAGTTCCACTAAGGTGTGTCGTATCCTACATGAGTGTTGGGTCCACACAGCAAAAATCCATTGGAAGGACCAGGCATAAAAGATGTAAGCATGTAATTCATTTTATGAATCTCATGGATCTCATGTGGCAGGAACAGAATAGCTAGCAGAATTACAACCCTGAACTTCAGGAGGGCCAACTTTGGCCTTTTCAAGCAATTGCTAGGGGAAATCCCATGGGACAGGGTACTAGAAGGTAAGGGGGCCCAAGATAGTTGGTTAGCATTCAAGGACTGCTTCTTCCGAGCTCAAGATCAGAGCATCCCAACAGGTAGGAAGTCAAGGAAGGGTACCAGGAGACCTGCATGGTTAAACAGGGAACTGCTGGGCAAACTCAAGTGGAAGAAGAGGGTGTACAGATCGTGGAAGGAGGGGCTGGCCACTTGGGAGGAATATAAGTCTGTTGTCAGAGGATGTAGGGAGGCAACTAGGAAAGCTAAGGCCTCCTTGGAATTAAACCTTGCAAGAGAGGTCAAGGACAACAGAAAGGGCTTCTTCAAATACATTGCAGGTAAAGCCAACACTAGAGGCAATGTAGGCCCACTGATGAATGAGGTGGGGGTCCTGGAGACAGAGGATAAAAAGAAGGCGGAGTTACTGAATGCCTTCTTTGCCTCTGTCTATACTGTTGGAGGCTGTCCTGAGGAGCCCCGGACCCCTGAGGCCTCAGAAGAAGTCAGGATAGAGGAGGAATCTGTCTTGGTTGATGAGGGCTGGGTCAGGGACCAATTAAGCAACCTGGACGTCCATAAATCCATGGGCCCTGATGGGATGCACCCGCGGGTGCTGAGGGAGCTGGCGCAAGTCATTGCTAGGCCACTCTCCATCATCTTTGCTAAGTCGTGGGCAACGGGAGAGGTGCCTGAGGACTGGAGGAAAGCGAATGTCACTCCAGTCTTCAAAAAGGGCAAGAAGGAGGACCCGGGTAACTATAGACCGGTCAGCCTCACCTCCATCCCCGGAAAGGTGATGGAACAACTTGTCCTTGGTGCTGTCTCTAGGCACATCAAGGATAGGGGGATCATTAGGGGCACTCAGCATGGCTTCACCAAAGGGAAGTCATGCTCAACCAACTTGATAGCCTTTTATGAGGATGTTACCCGGTGGATAGATGATGGTAAAGCTGTGGATGTGGTCTATCTCGATTTCAGTAAAGCGTTTGACACGGTCTCCCACAGCATCCTCGCAGATAAACTGGGGAAGTGTGGTCTGGATGATCGGGTAGTGAGGTGGATTGTGAACTGGCTGAAGGAAAGAAGCCAGAGAGTAGTGGTCAGTGGGACAGAGTCCAGTTGGAGGTCTGTGTCTAGCGGAGTCCCGCAAGGGTCGGTTCTGGGACCAGTTCTATTCAATATATTCATTAATGACTTGGATGAGGGATTAGAGTGCGCTGTCAGCAAGTTCGCTGATGACACAAAACTGGGAGGAGTGACTGACGCACCGGAAGGCTGCGCAGCCATTCAGAGAGACCTGGACAGGCTGGAGAGTTGGGCGGGGAGAAATTTAATGAAATATAACAAGGGCAAGTGTAGAGTCCTGCATCTGGGCAAGAACAACCCCATGTACCAGTACAAGTTGGGGACAGAGCTGTTGGAGAGCAGCGTAGGGGAAAGGGACCCGGGGGTCCTAGTGGACAACAGGATGACCATGAGCCAGCAGTGTGCCCTTGTGGCCAAGAAGGCCAATGGCATCCTGGGGTGTATTAGAAGGGGTGTGGTTAGCAGGTCGAGAGAGGTTCTCCTCCCCCTCTACTCTGCCCTGGTGAGGCCGCATCTGGAGTATTGTGTCCAGTTCTGGGCCCCTCAGTTCAAGAAGGACAGGGAACTGCTAGAGAGAGTCCAGCGCAGAGCCACAAAGATGATTAAGGGAGTGGAACATTTCCCTTATGAGGAGAGGCTGAGGGAGCTGGGTCTCTTTAGCTTGGAGAAGAGGAGACTGAGGGGGGACCTCATTAATGTTTATAAATATGTAAAGGGCAAGTGTCAAGAGGATGGAGCCAGGCTCTTCTCAGTGACATCCCTTGACAGGACAAGGGGCAATGGGTGCAAGCTGGAACACAGGAGGTTCCACTTAAATTTGAGGAAAAACTTCTTTACGGTGAGGGTGACCGAACACTGGAACAGGCTGCCCAGAGAGGTTGTGGAGTCTCCTTCTCTGGAGACATTCAAAACCTGCCTGGATGCGTTCCTGTGTGATATGGTCTAGGCAATCCTGCCCCGGCAGGGGGATTGGACTAGATGATCTTTCGAGGTCCCTTCCAATCCCTGACATTCTGTGATTCTGTGATTCTGTGATTCTGTGAATGCAAATAGTCCACTGACTTTCTGGGAGACCACTTGCTTAACATGACAAATACACTAAGTGTGTGTATAAACCTTTTCAAGTCTCAGGTTTTGACTATAAACCCCTTGACGTTTATGTAAATATGTGTTGAGCACAATATATTTCAATCCCAGTAGAACTCTCTGGGTGCCCATATGGTCATCCAAACTATTAATATTTTTATCCTTTCTTTGGAAGTGCTCTTCTCTTCAGAATTAACAAGATAAATGGATCACTTGCGAGAAATGCTAGAAGTTGGTTCTGGCAGATATTTCTTTTTCCTTTTCATCTTTGCCCAGAATTAGATATTCAATTAAGAATAGTTTAATTACAGTACAAATATGTGTTGGGGGGCAGTCTTTAAAATCGATGCATGAAGAGTAACTCACACTTGGAATACGCCTACTTTAATTCATAAGAGGGGCTAAAAGAGAAATTTGTATTTGCAATGGTGGAAAGTGCATTAGTGTGACTCTCTTGTGTAGAACAATTAGGTAGTTCCTTTGTACCATGCATAGACCACTAGTTGCACAGAGTTCAATCAGATCTTCACGGGTCTTTATGAAGCCAAAAGCCATGTTTGTAACTGTTGAGTGACAAGAAAAAGGGTTTTCAGCAACGTCTGCAAGGCAAGAACAGAGAAAGTAACCTAAACAACTGATCTGGTAATCAAATATTCACCACAAAAGCAGGGGGCAAGAAAGGCATTCACTTTGGGTCAAGGATCTAAACTGCACAGATGCAGCTAAGCCTATTATAATGAGGTACCCAACTGTGGGTAATGAACTGGGTTCTGTAACATGTAAATTTTTCTTGAAAAATAAAATACCCTCTGCAGAAATACCACAGGCTTTGGTCATGCAGTCTTCCTGGGCTCAATAATTTTTTTGTGTGAACAAGGAAAACAAGATTTCCCTGCCTTTAGTGCCTTCAAATCCTTTGCACATCCCCATGCTGAGCCATGAAGCCTGTTTTCTGTAATGTATTTCAAATGACAAGCAGAGGCTCATCAATTCGATCTTTGCAAATGACCTTAAGAAACTGTTTTGGAGGGCTCCAAGAAACAACTTGCATTAAAGGAACATGAAAGGTTCAGTTCTACCTCAGTCAGTCATTCCAACAAGTGCCTTCCTGTATGACTGGTTCCCCTGATCTCCCTGCAAGGAACTACCCAGCCTGAGGCAGAAGAACAGACTGCCTCAAAGCCTGCGTCATCCATTTGTGGCAGAAACCACTAAGGTCCACTTGAGGCTACAGATCCCACAAAGCTAGCACAGTCAAAGCATATGGCTATCATCCTAACCAACTGTCATGTCTACAGTCTAAGTGACTCCATACTCATCCATCACACTCAGATGGTGAAGAAGTCATCTGCATGAATCCTCTGAAAGACTCAGTCGTCCATGACCTTAACTGTAGCTCAGCAGTCACTTGTGCTACCACACAATTCAAACCCTAAATGTACATTAGGGTTTGAAATGCCTTCTATACTGCTGAGAAATACCTTGCTTGATCAGTAGGCCTTGCAGATCCAGAGGCCAATAGTATGCACCTGGGGTTGGGGAAGCTGCAGGAAAGGAGCCCCAGAGAGATCAGCAGCACCACAGACCAGAAGTTAATAAAGGTGTTTTTCATTCTTTTAATTCCAGCTGAGGACCTGAGACAGAAAAAAAAAAATCATTCTCCTTCAGCCTCAGAGACAGAGGAACCATTCTTGATTAAACACTGTTATTAATAGTAGTAATTTGCCTTTAGGCAAGAAGCAAAATGTGACAAGTTTGAGCCTGCTTGCTCAGTTTTCAAAAGGCATGAGACACCAGCAACCTTGGTATTAACACAAAAATATTGTGTGCCACCTCACCACTAGTGCTTTCTTCCATTCCTACAAAAATATATGACCGTGTCACCATGGGCTGGCATTAAATGGAGAAATTACATGTACTCAAGGAAGGAGCATCCTTTTACACGACTTTGCATTACTCAATGGAAAGTTTCCTCATAGTTGCTATACCCCAAAATGTGATTGCATTGGGACTAGGAAATGCTGTTAGAGATGTTGCTCCTGGGGGCCACTGAGTTGCACACTATTTTTAAAAAAGGTTCCTCATGGAACTGCACTGCGATGCTGAGTGACATTCAAATGACAAAAACTGTTATCACAGAGAGCGTGAAGCATGTATGTCCTTACTCTTGACCTTTATTTCACTGCTTATACTTACTTTGTTTTCTGCTGATATAACGCACATGTGCAGAAAAAGCATCCTGATGATTAGATTTCTTTTGCTATTGCCTCGTTACAGGTATACCGGCAACAATTAATGAAGCCTAAAGACTTAAGTACAGAATCACAGAATCACAGAATCACAGAATGTTAGGGATTGGAAGGGACCTCGAAAGATCATCTAGTCCAATCCCCCTGCCGGAGCAGGATTGCCTAGACCATATCACACAGGAACGCATCCAGGCGGGTTTTGAATGTCTCCAGAGAAGGAGACTCCACAACCTCTCTGGGCAGCCTGTTCCAGTGTTCGGTCACCCTCACCGTAAAGAAGTTTTTCCTCATATTTAAGTGGAACCTCCTGTGTTCCAGCTTGCACCCATTGCCCCTTGTCCTGTCAAGGGATGTAAGGGATGTCACTGAGAAGAGCCTGGCTCCATCCTCTTGACACTTGCCCTTTACATATTTATAAACATTAATGAGGTCCCCCCTCAGTCTCCTCTTCTCCAAGCTAAAGAGACCCAGCTCCCTCAGCCTCTCCTCATAAGGGAGATGTTCCACTCCCTTAATCATCTTCGTGGCTCTGCACTGGACTCTCTCTAGCAGTTCCCTGTCCTTCTTGAACTGAGGGGCCCAGAACTGGACACAATATTCCAGATGCGGCCTCACCAGGGCAGAGTAGAGGGGGAGGAGAACCTCTCTCGACCTGCTAACCACACCCCTTCTAATACACCCCAGGATGCCATTGGCCTTCTTGGCCACAAGGGCACACTGCTGGCTCATGGTCATCCTGTTGTCCACTAGGACCCCCAGGTCCCTTTCCCCTACGCTGCTCTCCAACAGGTCTGCCCCCAACTTGTACTGGTACATGGGGTTGTTCTTGCCCAGATGCAGGACTCTACACTTGCCCTTGTTATATTTCATTAAATTTCTCCCCGCCCAACTCTCCAGCCTGTCCACGTCCCTCTGAATGGCTGCGCAGCCTTCCGGCGCGTCAACCACTCCTCCCAGTTTTGTGTCATCAGCGAACTTGCTGACAGCGCACTCTAATCCCTCATCCAAGTCATTAATGAATATATTGAATAGAACTGGTCCCAGAACCGACCCTTGCGGGACTCCGCTAGACACAGACCTCCAACTGGACTCTGTCCCATTGACCACCACTCTCTGGCTTCTTTCCTTCAGCCAGTTCACAATCCACCTCACTACCCGATCATCCAGACCACACTTCCTCAGTTTAGCTGCGAGGATGCTGTGGGAGACCGTGTCAAACGCTTTACTGAAATCGAGATAGACCACATCCACAGCTTTACCATCATCTATCCACCGGGTAACATCCTCATAAAAGGCTATCAAGTTGGTTGAGCATGACTTCCCTTTGGTGAAGCCATGCTGAGTGCCCCTAATGATCCCCCTATCCTTGATGTGCCTAGAGACAGCACCAAGGACAAGTTGTTCCATCACCTTTCCGGGGATGGAGGTGAGGCTGACCGGTCTATAGTTACCCGGGTCCTCCTTCTTGCCCTTTTTGAAGACTGGAGTGACATTCGCTTTCCTCCAGTCCTCAGGCACCTCTCCCGTTGCCCACGACTTAGCAAAGATGATGGAGAGTGGCCTAGCAATGACTTGCGCCAGCTCCCTCAGCACCCGCGGGTGCATCCCATCAGGACCCATGGATTTATGGACGTCCAGGTTGCTTAATTGGTCCCTGACCCAGCCCTCATCAACCAAGACAGATTCCTCCTCTATCCTGACTTCTTCTGGGGCCTCAGGGGTCCGGGGCTCCTCAGGACAGCCTCCAACAGTATAGACAGAGGCAAAGAAGGCATTCAGTAACTCCGCCTTCTTTTTATCCTCTGTCTCCAGGACCCCCACCTCATTCATCAGTGGGCCTACATTGCCTCTAGTGTTGGCTTTACCTGCAATGTATTTGAAGAAGCCCTTTCTGTTGTCCTTGACCTCTCTTGCAAGGTTTAATTCCAAGGAGGCCTTAGCTTTCCTAGTTGCCTCCCTACATCCTCTGACAACAGACTTATATTCCTCCCAAGTGGCCAGCCCCTCCTTCCACGATCTGTACACCCTCTTCTTCCACTTGAGTTTGCCCAGCAGTTCCCTGTTCAACCATGCAGGTCTCCTGGTACCCTTCCTTGACTTCCTACCTGTTGGGATGCTCTGATCTTGAGCTCGGAAGAAGCAGTCCTTGAATGCTAACCAACTATCTTGGGCCCCCTTACCTTCTAGTACCCTGTCCCATGGGATTTCCCCTAGCAATTGCTTGAAAAGGCCAAAGTTGGCCCTCCTGAAGTTCAGGGTTGTGATTCTGCTAGCTATTCTGTTCCTGCCACATGAGATCCTGAACTCTACCATCTCATGGTCACTACAACCAAGGCTGCCCTCAACCTTCACCTCTTCAACCAGACCCTCCTTGTTAGTGAGGATAAGATCCAGCAGCGCTCCTCTCCTAGTTGGCTCATCCACCATTTGCATCAGAAAGTTATCATCAATGCACTGGAGGAACCTCCTGGACTGAGGATGGCTGGCTGAGTAGGCCTCCCAGCAAATATCAGGGTAGTTGAAATCCCCCACGACAACCAGGCCCTGTAATTGAGAGACTTCTCTCAGCTGCCTGTAGAAGGCCTCATCACCCTCCTCATCCTGATCCGGTGGCCTGTAATAGACACCCACAACAGTATCACCCCTGCCAGCCTGCCCCTTAATTCGCACCCACAAACTCTCAACTCGCTCCTGATCCGCCTCTGGACAGAACTCAATACATTCTAGCTGCTCACTCACATAAAGAGCAACTCCACCACCTCTCCTTAGCGGCCTGTCTTTCCTGAACAGGACATAGCCATCCATGACCACATTCCAGTCATGCAAGGCATCCCACCAAGTCTCTGTAATTGCCACTAGATCATAGCCCCCCGACCGAACACGGATTTCTAACTCCTCCTGCTTATTCCCCATGCTGCGTGCATTGGTGTACAGGCATTTCAGGGAGCGAGCTGGGCACACCGATTTGACCCCAGGGGGATGGGAGGCCTCCTGGTCTACTTCAACACTAGAGCGTTGCCCCAGTGGTGCAAGCCCAGCTACTACCCCATCCCCCTTCGAATCTAGTTTAAAGCTCTCCGAATGAGCCCTGCTAATTCCTGTCCCAGAACCCTTTTGCCCCTACAACATAAACCTTCCCCATGAGAACAGCAGTAAAATGAAGTGTGAACTACTTGCTTAGCCTCAGAGTCCCATATGCCTTTCCTAACAAGTCTGTTTGTCCTGAAAAGAGAAAGAAGAGTTCTTAAAAAGAACAGCAAAAATACTAGGCCCACAGAGGATATATGGATCGTTTTGACAAAGTAACTTGTCAGCACCACATCATTACACTCAGAAAAATGGTGAAGGAAAGGTTTGCTACAATTCATAGCCTGGAGTGAGGTCACCAACTAAACCGACTTCATGACAACAAAAGATCCTAGAATGATGAGAAAGTGTCCTCTGATAGAGGTCAGCATTCCTCTGCCTAAACGAGTCTTTCAGGCTTGTGGAGGAAACAAATGTGTTAGCTTGACTTGCTTGGACATATCACACAATAGCATGTGACCATCAGCACTGTGAAATCTTTTGTGGGTTACAAAATGATTAACTGACCATTCAAATACTAGAAATGTTGCATTTGTAGGAGCAATCAGCTCCTCAGAGAGGAGGCAGCAGAGTGTGAAACCTGAATTCAAGCAACAGGGAGGTTGAAAGAATAATTAAAATTAGAAATAACTCGGAGCTGCTAGAGATGATATTCAAGGTTTGCACTATAGCAATAATATCTGTATTTATGTAGATGTGTGTGCGTGCATGTGTGTGTAATGACAATGACATAGTTTCCAAACAGAAAGAGAAAGATGGTTGCCAAAAAGTGTTCACCAGCCATTATAATTTTCCAGAGTGAAGTGTTTTTCAATATTCTCTAAGGATTTCTGGTCATAAATATGTCTAAAGAGTATGCACTTAACTCATGCCAATCAATACCATAAAGCCACACTACAGCTAAGTTAGCAAAGTAAAGAACTTTTACTTGTTGACTGAACCCTGATGATTCTTAGTATCTAAGGCTTCAGTTCTGCAGCTTATATGGTAATAGTATTCCTAGGTTCAGAAAGTGTGTATCCTGATATTATACTTTTATATAGAAGATTAAATATTTTATAGTATATTTGCCTATTGAGGAAACCCTTTTACCTTGGGGAAAAAACATCCTCCCATGAATTTCCTTTAACTTTACAGGAGATTGCCATTCTCAGAACTGGGATCGCTCTTGGACGTTTCAAAGGACTACACACAGGACCTACTTTCTTCTCAAGGGACCTAAGATACTGTGTTTTGACTTTTAAGTCAGCCCTAGTATGCAGATGTGGACTTCAGGTAGAATGAGCAATGCAAAGAACTTGCTTGGACTTGGCATCTCCTTGTATTTTTGGGGACTGATGGACCTTACTACAACTGTGCTGTCAGGAAGTGCCAGGCCCCTCACTGAAGGGCAAGAAGACAACCTGTCGGACAAGCTGCATCAGCGTATGAAGCGGAGCTGGGTGTGGAACCAGTTCTTTGTTCTGGAGGAGTACACAGGAACTGACCCTCTCTACGTCGGGAAGGTAAGACCCGCACCAGGAGGATATCTGGCAGAGCGCATACATCTGTGTATCTGCGGACTGCGGTGAAACACGTGAAGTTTCCCTAAGTGCCCTTACCTTCTTTCTGGCAGTGAATTTATCCACGTTAATTTCACTTTAGCTCCTAAGAGATTTTCACCAGTGTCACCTTCATTTGGGAAGAATTTCTGTTTCAAGGGATTGTCAATATATTTGCCTATTTCAAAGAGATCTGCTGCACATTGGTGTAATAGAGGTAGTGTTAGAAAACCTGCAGTGATCTTTCCAGGGACTCGTACAATGTCAAGGCAAAGCAAGGTTATATTGACATATGAGGATTAGGAAAGAAAGGAAGAGTTTGTGATCCTGCTTCTGTCTGTGATCAAGTCAGCTGGTGACTGAAATTCACAATCAAATTAAATGGCCAGTTTCTCTTGAAAACTGACATTTCAATTTTTTTTTTCTGCTAATCTCTAGGGTCAGAGTATCTTCTTGCTTACCACAGCTTGACTGCAGGTTAATTCTGTGGACTACAGAGAAGTTGCTCCCGATCTAAAAGGGTAGAGGGATATCTCATTAAATCCAACCATGAAAGGTCCTATTTTTGAATCCCTTATACCCCAAGGACCTACACGTGAATACAGATAAGTGTAAAATGGATCCCTAAGCTTACCCTATCTACTTGGTAGTATTTTGCATCCACTCTTCTGTAGCTCCTTGAGGAACAAGCTGATGGAAATCAGACCAGTGAAGTCTGGCATCACAATCTCCTCACTATAACCATCCTCCTTTTCCTGTTTTCTGACTGTTTTTAAAGACTCTGAGTTGTTTAAAGTATTGACTCTATTATTCAAAGGGTTATGGTCAGCACCAACTTTGCTTCTAGTCTACACCAAGGTGACAAATCTGGAAAAAGTGGGGAGGGGGACACTTAGCGTGCTTAAGTGTTTGAACAGTATGATTAAGATTTTACATGCCCAGAATATCAGATACCACTATGATGAGCGCAGACTACATATAGGTACATATGAAAAAATTAAGAACTAAGAAAGGATGTCAGAAAACAGTTCCTTCAAATTTTATTGCTTATTTTTACATGATCAAGGCTCCTTCTTTCGTTCCAAGCTATCCATCTGCGGAAAGAAAAAAAAAGAGTCACATATCCGGAGGCCCATTTTGGACTTGTATTTATCATTCTACAACCCCACAGAGCTAAACTGTGCCCTCAGTCACACCAGTATAAATCAAAATGAATCCACGGGCTTCAAAAGACCTCCTCCTGATTTATCCCTGTGTGACTGACAGCAAGATGTGCTCTCCTTCCTCCCACAGCAATGACATTACTAGTGATTGCCGCCAAATGAGACCTCGTTAGTCTTCATTCATCTCTGCACATAGCTTTTCAGCTCTTGATATCTCTATTGATTAAAGAAATTAATATTTGGTTTCATGCAATTCCCAGCTTTGGAACAAGGGCCAGACATATTATTTCACATACTCAGTTTTATCTGAAAAAACTCCAGACTTGTACTGTGAGCTGAATTTCAGCTAAAACAAGTGCTGGAAGAAACCGACTCATCTTTGGTTTAGACTTGACTGTGTCATTAGGAGCACAAAAATTCAGCGCGGTCAGCAGTGCTCTTGAGCTTGCTGCCTCTCAGCTCTGCTGAACAGGGGAAAGCAGAGACAACTCTTCATGGTCTGTGTCCACCACAGAAAGGCCCAAGCTGCCATGAATGAGCTGTCTCCAGGACCGCCTACGCCACGGCTGTGTTAGCATAGGGATGTGCGAGGGCTAATTAGCTCCCACAGTTAACAGGGCCAATTAACCCCACACACTGCTGAGCTGACATGGCTGGACTGCTCTGAAGGTCTCCTAGCTCTGCACTGCTCCTTGTAGACCAGACACCAGGGAACTCTGCGGCCAAAATGGGCTTCTGGGGGCCAAACATTTCATCTTCTCCCATCCCTGAACAGGGCGCAGATTAGCCAGCCAAGCGGTGGCGCGAATGCAGTGGGGGCTGCCATGAGGGAAAGGCTTCCCCTCATCTCATACAGCCAAAGACACAGGCTCTCAGAAGAAGCTGCAGCCCACCACTATTCATTGCCCCGCCTGCATTCATGCTGCCTGTGTCTTAGGGATCCCTAGGAAAGGGGTCAGCAGGGAATAGACTGTGGGCTGAATTAATTGTTCTGTCACGCCAGAAAGTTTTTAGCCCAAGTCACCCCAGGCTGACTCAGAAATAGCCCTGGAAGGGCTCCCACAGAGCGGGGCAGAGGTGCAGAGGACTCTCAGACTACTGCTCGCTGCTAGCACCAGCCCTCTAAACAGCCCTGGGTCCCATACCTGGCCAGGCAGAACCTCTTCTAACTGATACAACCCCTGAAACATCCTGCTAGCCAGGCCTTGCTTTTATCCATCTTCTTTCTCCCAGCCCATGTCAGAAGGAGAAAGAGTGCACAGCATAGATCCAGTTGTATTTACTTTGTACTCTAAAGGCTTCCCATAGGAGAGGGGCTTTTCTCATGCTCTTCTACAGCTGTTTCTGGCTAGCTATGTATGACAGGAGCAACCCAAAAAGCGCCTTGAGTTAAACCATAGGTCCAGGCTTAACTAATATGATTTTCAAGGCTGCTATGAAAAATGTACTTTCCTACGTAACTGTAAGGCAAGGTGCAAAATATCTTCTGGAGAGGGAAACAAAAAGAAACTTCCTGAGGTGAAGTCAGTACAATTTTTGCTTTTCTCCAATGCTCATGATCTTAATTTAAAGTATTTTAGCTTCAGAGGGTTCCTGGTCCTGTCACAGATAAATATGAGGCTTCAACTTTTGTAGAGGTAGACATTACTGGCTAATAGGATGAACTAGGGAAACCAAAGCCCCCACATTCGCTACAGCAGGTGTTTTCCACACTCATCCAGCAGCCTAAACTGCGTCAGTAATTGAACTGGGGGCAGACTTCACCACTTTGCCACGTCAGAAACTCTGTTTCAAAGGAAAGAGGCATTTGAACCACAGCAGATGAATGAGTGAATAAAATGTATTCTTTCTACAGACTATCACTGCAGATCAACCAAACTCACTCAAGCATCCTCCCAAAAATCCCCTGCAGGTGCTACCTCCCTGGAGGTAGAGAAGGGAGAGCACATCAAGGATGGAGTCACAGCCTGGTTAGTGGAGCTGTGTGTGTCCTCCCCTGAGCTGCCCTTGGCAGCACCGCTCTCTTCCACATGCCCTGTGCCAGGAAATGTGTCGTTCAGATGCAGGTGTAGCCTCCTTAATCTTTTGTATTATCCTCATCAAAAGAAGAAACCCAGGTTGACACAGTTAACAATTTCTCACGAGTTATCAGCTTTATTCCTCCCATAGTCCATTCCTTAATATGGAGGAGAATTAATTCCTCCTACTCTGTGCCAGCCAAATGGCAGCACAATTTATTGCACCGCCTGTAAAACCGAGCCAACTTAAAACTGGATCACCTTTCCCACACAGTGACTTCTACATACACCCCGAACTGCAGGATCCTGATATTGCGTTTGGTGTGAGCTTCAGTCCCTTCAGACACCAAATTTTTTCTAATTTATTGCAGTCTGGCAGTATTATGTCTTTTATGCTCTTCTTTGCTTTGTCTAGAAAGAGCAGATTATATGAGAAGCTGCAAAAATGCTGCTAGCATTTCTTACTGCCTAGTCTTGGTTGAGACCCAATGTTTTTAACAAATCACAGTTAGACAGAGGTCCTCTTGTACTCCCAAATTCTTATTAGCGTGCCATGTTCATTCCTTGTTTGCTCCCTACACAACTGCATTCATTCCAAATAGGGCGTTGGACAGAACGTGTAATTTAACTCATGAATTTGATTAAGTATCTTCTTCTAAGCCTTTTGAACCTTCCTGGACACCTTCTGCTATTTAAAAAAAAATGCTTTCTTCTTTCTTTTTTTCTTTTTCTTTTCCTTTTCCTTTTTTCTGTTTTCTTTTCCTTTTTCTTTTCCTTTTTTCCTTTTTTTTCTGTTTCTTTTTCTATTTCTTTTTCATTTTTCTTTGACTTTTCTTTGACTTTGAATTTGACTTTGATGACTTCTTTCTTTTTCTTTCCTTATTTAATGAGAACTTGTTGATGTTCCAAAACACATTTTCTTCCATCAGGCCCAGCTCTTAATTCCCCAGTCAGGTCTAACATCTGTATCTGTCCCAGCAGATGCATTCTCTCACTGATGCACTAAAACAAATGCCCAAGATGTAGCTTAGTGGTTCTGAATCAATTTGAAAAGCTGTAATAGTGTCCTCCTTCTAGAAGTATCCTGTTTACTAGCTCCTACAGTGATAATCTCTGAGTTATGGGTGTTTAGACAACCACTGTCTTTTTTTAAATTAATCACAAGATGGTGTTTCCTGAAGATACGCCAGTTTGCAGTCCTGGTGCCTGCATGTTAATTAAAACACATGGCAGTCATCTAAATTTTAACTGTTTGTCACTGCCAAATTTTTCTGGGCTTGTTCTTCCTCCATTTAGCTGATACATCACCTGAGAGCTACCATCATTCCTCCGAAGGACCGACGTGTCTCAGATGCAGTAGCCATGGCAGACACCAGTGGCAAAGTGATGAAATGAAATACCAATGACCTGATGCAGCAGTTGTCACAATCTGCACCTTCAGCTCTTGCAGCCACTTTGCAGTGCTGCTGCCCTTAACACTTGGTGTCCCAGCAGTCATTAAGAGTCAATGGACCACCTACATACAGACCTGTCTGTAGGGTGAGACGTGCCATAGAAAACTGTATAGATCCCACCTCAGCTGAAATCAGTCTTACCCTAAAAGCAGGACTAGGCCCAAGTTTTGCGTAGGTCATGTGCTGCACTCTGAGGGGCTAGTAAGGTAAACAACCTCCAGAGAATGAGCATCTTCCAACCAGACCCTTCACTGGGGGAAATGATCTTTCAGCTCCCAAGTCAATGGGACCATGTGCCCTAAAACAGCTGAAGAGCTGGTCCAGTGGCATTAGAAATGCTTAGGTCAGATAAGCCAATTTGTCCACATTCCTGTAAAACTTTTTCCTATGTGATAAGTTATTGTATAGTTTTGAGTGTGTTTTTAAATAGCTCAGAGATTAGATTTCTTATTTATTTCTTGAGAGAATAGCCTGTAATCAAATGCATCATGTTTGACTTCTGCTTTTCCACACAAATTATCCATTTCTATCTATCTGGATTCTTTCTTCAAATCCTACCAATCCTGTGTTCATATATTCAGTTTATTATTCCAAGATTTTTCTCTCCACTACAAATATTTACCTATGTTTGGCCCCAACCTCCACGATTATTCCCATATGTCCTTTGAGCTCACCAAAACATTAAACACACTTAATTCTGACCATATTTCTTGAGATAATTAGCTCATATACGCATTTAAAAATGTGCTTAACTGAATCCAGCCCACTTTGACCACTTTTTAAAAATTATTTATCTATTCTTTATTCATGTCTCAAGATTATAATTACACTGGAAAACAGAATTCACACCTGAACCATTCTTGAAAATCCTGTTTTGCTTATTGCACCTCAAGTCTATTGCCTTCCTGTGTTTTGGGACTGAACCAATACCATCTCTGTGCATGGGTCTTTATGCTCTGTTCCTCAAAAGCATGGAAGTATGAGCATACTGTTAAGCATCTTCATAGTGTGAGTGAAATTAAGTGATTTGTTTGTCTTTTGATAGTCATTCCAGTATTTCATGGGAACCAGGTGTTTAACAGAATGGTAGTCCCCAGGATGATTTGTTTCTCTGTTTTAGATGATAATTAGCACTGCATTTACTTTTCTTCTGTTCTGTTGCATTCACAGCTGACTGTGGCTGCTCAGAACTAATTAGGAGTCATGCAATAAATCCATTTGCGAATTCCCTAGAAAATCTGTGATGCCTCTCATCTCTATAGCCTGCCATGGACACAATCAAATGTTCCTCGCTGCTTACCTTACCTATTGTTTGACAATAATTCTTTCTTGAGGATGTAAGGATCCAGCCTAATTTTTATTGCTATAGTTTTCATGGAAAAAAAAAAAGATTTCTGAATCGTGACATTTGCTGAGTAGCTGTCCCATCCTGCTTCCCTCTTGATCCCAAACAGATTTACCTTACCTGCCCCAACATTATGCTGCCCCTGGAATATCTGACTCCTCTTTAGCCATGTGAGCAAGCCCAGTCTGCATCTTTGCTGGTATCACCTTATCCCAAGCCTGGCAGTGAGTCCTTCTCAATGCTCATTGCAACCAGGCAAAAGATAATTATTGTGTTGAGTGAGATTTCAAAAAGGCACAGAGCCTGTTCCTGTTTGAGTGTCTCTGCCTTTTCTTCTGGCACAGCTGTGGGTGCAGAAATGAGAAGACAGGAGAGGGTTTTTAATTGCAACACTGTGACACAGACTTTTGCCCCTTTCAGCAAAATAATTTCATTGAAACCAGCTTGCGAGTCCCAACAGTGAGACCAAAATGCTCAGGATGCTCACGTGCTTAGTGTTTCTCAGCAGCTGCTTGCCCAGTTTGTGGTTTAATTGAATCCTGTTCCTTTCTGCAGCTCCACTCTGACATGGACAGGGGAGATGGTTCGATCAAATACATCCTCTCAGGAGAGGGAGCTGGCATTGTGTTTACAATTGATGATACGACAGGGGACATTCATGCCATTCAGCGACTGGACCGGGAAGAAAGGTCGCAGTACACCCTCAGAGCGCAGGCTCTGGACAGGCGAACGGGCCGGCCGATGGAACCAGAGTCAGAGTTTATCATCAAAATCCAAGACATCAATGACAATGAACCCAAGTTCCTGGATGGACCTTACGTAGCCTCAGTTCCAGAAATGTCACCTGTGGGTAAGGCAGATTTTGTGGAGTCTCTTCCCCCTATAAGCAAATCGGAGATGGTCACCAAAACATAAATTCCCTGACTCCTCGGACTCAGTTTTTGCGCCTTGCGCAAAGCTGCAGGACAGGAGAGCCTCCCCTGGGGTGCCTGACTAAAACAGAAGAGGGACAGCAGGCTTCATACCACCGTCAGCTGGGCCCCTCTGAAAAAAAAACATGCCAAGGGAAGCAAGAGAGCTGAAAAAAGATGTAATTCAAACACATCATCCTCAGACTACTTGCAGTAACGTAGTGGCCCTTCTCCCCTGCCATCAGATGGTAGCAATAGCAATGACCATTAGACAACCATTACCATCCAGACAATAACATAATTTTGGGAACCTATTCTAGTTCATACTGAGAGCTGAAATACTGTCCAGGAGCCCTCGAAATCATAGAGACATGACAACAATTATTAGCAGCTTTGCTCCTTCTAATCCTTGTAAACCTGCACTAAACACAACTCAGTGGATCCCTAGATTCTGGTGCCATTTGCTCTCCACTTTTAGAGAATGGGACTGTGTCAAAGACAGTCTTGTTATTGCAATGCAGAAGACAAACAGCAGCCTCCTACCTCCACAAGTCAGGAGAAACCATTTCCATACAACAAATCCAATTGTCACATAAAATACTGTTTTTCTGGACTTTTTTCTTTCTTTTGGCTCTGTGACGTCATTACAGAGAAAATAATAACATATAAATCTCGTGTCCTGAAGTTACAGATACGCTTCAACTTCTCATTCTTCAATATTATGTTGACATAAAGCTAAAGACAAGCATCAAATACAAAAGTTCCACTCAGAAATAATGTTTCTTAATGGTAATGGCTAGCTTGAATTCAGATTTATTTTCCAGTGCGTATCTAGTAACACTGGATTTGTTTCTGACACAAAACATTATGTGGAAGGCTAGATACATTCATAAAGGCATTGTCTGACATTTTAAGGAGTCAAAACTCACATATATTTCAAACAGTTATGCCTTACCTTCTCCTTTTTCTTGATAAATTACATCACCTGCAAGCCATTATTAGCTTCAGAGGAAGCAGACCTTGAAAACCAATTGAAGAAAAGAAATATATCTGCATCTGTGTGGGTTCTAAAAGGCACTTCAGCAGGGTATAATCTCTATGCCATGCAATGTAAACTGCAATCCCATAGAGAGATTATCTGAGAGATACCTCCCTTCACGCTCACTGTTTGTGTACAATTTCCATCCCTTAGTCAACATACAGCATCCATGGGCCCGCTACAGCAGTTCGTGATTTACGTCATTATAGCTATAGATCTTGTTCGAGCTGCCTTTAAATAACATTTAAAATCAAGAAAAGGGGAAAAGAAGCCAGCAGTATATAACTGCCAGCTCTCTGCAAACCATAATGAAGTACTGTTAGACCAGCAATTCTCTAACTGTGGTCCGTAGAGTACTTGTTCTTTTATATCTTCTTATAGACGCATGATGAATTTATGCCTATTAATTCCTTTAGTGCTAATGAGATACAAGTATGAGCAATAAGTACAAGCGCTATGAGCATCAAATGAAGAAGTTCAGTGTGGGAAAGCTCTTGTTAGGCATTTCAATTCATTTTGAACTGTGTACTTTTCATGCCAGCTCTTTATCCCACAAGGTCTTACCTGATGGGTTTTTTTGTCAGGCACCTCTGTTATCCAGGTGACAGCGACAGATGCTGATGACCCAACCTATGGGAACAGCGCAAGAGTAGTGTACAGTATTCTCCAAGGACAACCATATTTCTCTGTGGACTCTCGGACAGGTATGTTATTTCATCAGGGAATGAGGCACTGTGAAATCCGAAAGAAAAAGTTTCAAGCAGAAAGAGAAGGCAGTGCATCATGACTGCAGTCAGAGAAACATATTCCTATGGCTGGGAGCCAAGATAGAGCAGCCCTGTGCAAGGGTTAAAGCAAGGCTGTGGTAATGAGCTCCAGAAGAAGGATGTGCTTTCTGCAGTGATATATTCATCTGAATGACCGTATTCTGCAGCTCAGGAGCTGGGTGGGTTTGGTGCTGTAAATATTCTTGTTGGCTTCTATCATTGCAACTGTCTTCAGCAGATCTAGTCGGTAACAAGGCTTAGTGGAAAAAAAAGCAATCTATGAACCAAGCAGGACTGGAAAGTGCAAGCTAAAGGATGCAGTTATCTGGAGCAGTTTTACCTAAGGGTGTTCTTGTTAATAACCTTAAATTTATCTATAGGACACCCTCTCTGTTTTGCTCGCTTTCTCTCTCTCTTTTCCAGTGTATATCCAAGCTTTATATCCAAAACAGGAATCTGACTGGTTTTGACAGTTTCTAAAGGGCATCTGCAGTGCTAAGGTCAGAAACTCATGAGACGATAGTCACTGCTGAGCCCTAGGGGACAAAACAGAAAAAACACTGCATAATGCGCTTCTCAAAGTTAGCAGTTTATGCAGTAGGTAAGACAAACTTGTGGCATGTTATTTCCTCAGCTCTTTACAATATAAATAAAACTGTAATGTTCATTTCGTAATCAGGTTAGAACCACAGACAAATAAGGGCATAATCATAGATTTGCTAAGTAATGAATGATTTCTAAGAAAGCAAAGCAGCAATATTCAGGGTCACATCCAGTACAGATTTAACAGCTAGAGTGCTTAGACAGAAGATAGCCCCTTAAGTCTAAAATCATGTACTTGATTAGCATTTAACCCAGAAAATGTCTTTTTTTCCACTTACTAATTTCCCAGTCACTTAGACCTGCGTCTCTGGACATGTCCAGAGCTGCCTCAGCTGTTACAAGTGGGCAACAGAGCACCCCTTTAGGCTAAGCGCAGTTGTGAGCCAGAAACCATTTCGCCATCACAGGCGCAGGACTCTCACCAGCTTGCCCAGTGCAAACCCACCTACAGGATTCGGTAACCCACAAGATGCCATTGCAGCTCTCATGTTCTTCTAAAACAGACCTAGAGAACAAACGATCACCAGCTCCTTTATATTGATGGGTAGTGACTAAAGCACCCAACAGTGGGCAGCCCATTTCAATATGCTCCTCTGCTAGAAGCATTTGGGGTTCTTGGCTTTCACATCCTGACACAAACTCTTGGTTCCAGAAGCGTGATCCTGTTCCTTTTCTGTCACTGGCCTCACAGGTGCTGAACTAATGTACATGTGAAAGCACAACTTCAAAGAAAGGCTGAGCGCCTTCTCCTCCCTTTTCCCAGAATACTTTTACAGCCTGTCCATGATCATATTCCCCTAGAAGGTGAAAAACATGGATTTAAATCCCCTCAGACAGAGTAGACAAAGGCCCCTGAGTCTCCCACTTCCCAAGAAACCATCTAGCTGTTACAGAAAAGGACATCATCTCTGTTCTTTACTACTTCTTTTAAGAGAGTGAACCTCACTCAGTTTGGTGAAAGAAATTGTACCACACCTTTATTTTGGCAGATCTGAGCATCTGAGCCTTTCCCATAGCCCTAAGGAAGGTTTTAAGGTTCATCACCATCCTCAGCATTTCCTTGCTGGCCAGTTGTGTGCAGCAGCATCAGAGGCTCCTTGCTCAGCATGGCTGCTCCTCCGGGTCCCATTTGGAGGACCATGAACCCCAACCTGGCTCTCAGTCCTGGTGTCCTGGACTGGCCCTCCTCTAAGGACCAGAGGCCCCAAACGTAAGCATGGCAGAGCCTGGCTTTTGGGCATTGATGTCTTTTTTTAGATCTAGCCTGTTCTGTATCAAGGACAAGCCAAGAGTGGAAATTCCATACAAAGTATTCGTATATGGAGAAAATACTTCCCAAAACGCTAAGCATTTTCATATCTTATTTATATCCATGGGAATTGAGGAGCTACAGCACTTCACAGGAGTCACTCAGCTTTGCAGGATGAGACTCTTGAGGATTCCGTGTAGCAAGATTAAAATAGCACACTGTGAATTGTTCAGTACTGGTCACTATTTCTTTCCTTCTACATACAGTGATAATTGCCAACGCAATATCTTTTTACTGCTTTTTTATTAAACCCGTACATTGTCTTTTTGCTAAAAATAAAGACTAAATGCAGATCACTCAAGTTAATAGTGTCCTGATGTACTGCATGTTGAGCCATGCAACTGGGATGGTGCCTGGGGCTGATACATATTTGTCCCCACACAGGAGTACACCCCAAAATGTGTCCCAGCCCATGTCTAGCAAGGGCCACTAGTGTCCCGGAAAGTGTCCCCTGGCAGTACATCCCCTGCGCTGCAGCACCAGCCACTGCTTCTCTCCTGCTCAGGGCCCCAGCGTGGCTGAGTAGCCTGCTGAGCAGCCACACCGGGCAGGCACGTTGCGAGCGAGGAGGTGCTGGAGGCGTGAGGAATGGGTGGCACTGGGAGGACTGGAGGTTTGACAGCTCTGACATGCCGGCCTGTGCGCCTCTGTCCTGGCAGACAGACACGGGGAAGGGTGGGATTCACAGAATCATAGAATTGCTTTGGTTGAAAAGGACCCTTAAGATCATCAAGTCCAACTGTTAACCCAGCACTGCCAACTCCACCACTAAACCATGTCCCTAAGCACCACATCTATATGTTATTTAAATACCTCCAGGGATGGTGACTCTACCACTTCCCTGGGCAGCCTGTGCCAATGTTTGATAACCCTTTCAGTGAAGAAATTTTTCGTGTGGGGGCAGCCGGGTGGAAAGGGAAGGAATGCGTTCACCAACAGACCTGACGCCCAAGGAAAACGAGAGGGGAGCACCCAGACGCTGGGGGAGACACCCGAGAGGCTGGGGGGGAGGCGAGGGCGGCGCGGTGGGCAGCGGCGGGGCGGCGGCAAGAGGGCCCGCAGCCTCCATCGGAGAAGTGCTGCTGCCACCTCCCGTCCTCCCGCAGCAGCGCTCCCGGAGGGGAGGGACGCTCTGCGGGTGGGGGGAGCGGGGTGACCCCCCGCCTCCCGCAGCAGCGCTCCCGGAGGAGAGGGACGCTCTGCGGGGTGGGGGGAGCGGGGTGACCCCCCGCCTCCCGCCGGCCCTCCCCGCTGCAGGAGCAACTGCCCGAAACAGCGGTTTCTCCCCCAATTCTGCTCTCGCAGCCCCCAGCGTGGGTCCCAAAGGACCCGAGCAAAGCCCGTGGGCTTGTCTCAGGTTGCCTCCGGGACTGCGTGAGTAGGGACGCGCTGGAAAACTCGCCTTGCTGTATCTTGTAACTAATATCACATCACTCCCAGCTTTTGTGTGGACATATATAGCCTGAGCAGGGCCTTAATTCAGCGCAGCACACCCTGTTCCCGAAATGCTTTTCCAGCCCCCTTGGAAGGCTACGTTTTAATTTTGAACAGCCAACCTGCCCCAGAGCTGATGCATTTTAACTGGGCTGCTTTAAAATTCACACCTTCTGTTAAGCTAGATTTAATTTGTGTGAGTTTTACTCTGCCAGGGAAGGTGAGACTGAATGCAGAGTCCGGTCTCATTCTTGACATAGGGAATGTGATGCAGGAGCAAGACCACCCCACCTTGTTTGTGTATTCTTTAACTGCCCTTTCTTTTACTCCCGAAACCCCTTTCCCCCCTCAATCTCACAGGCTTAATTAGGACAGCTCTAATGAACATGGACAGAGAAGCAAAAGAATATTATGAAGTGATTATCCAGGCCAAGGATATGGGCGGACAGCTGGGAGGATTAGCTGGAACAACCACAGTCAACATCACCCTCTCTGATGTCAATGACAATCCACCCAGGTTTCCACAGAGTGAGTACCTGCTGTGTCAGGATGGGCAAAAAGGGGTGACTGAGTTGTACGGCTGCTGTTTGCTCTCATTACAGCCATTGTCCAACTCAGGATAATGACAATTGGAGACAGGCAGAATTTTGGATTGAAGAAGGAACTTTCCTTCAGAAAATGGCAATATGGAGCATTCACCATCTTGTCTTTCAGAAGAATTTTCTGACCTCCAAAATCATCAAAACCAGCACTTTTTTTAAAGGATGGGCAATTAATTTACAGAAAAAGGAAAGAAGGGGATGTTTTGTTCTCCTAGATTGCTCACAGCCATTGCTTTTAGTTGCTAACTGCTGCCCTGATTCTCTTTTCATCCTGTCTCCAAAATGACATCTGTCAAATCAGGGACATGTGACGGTGCAGGAAGTTGAAAGATAATTCATTCAACACTCCAGCCAGGCCACTGCAGGGGAGCGTCTGGTAGCTGTGCTGCCGGTTGTAGAGTGCGTCGTCATGCAGGTTGCTCTCCAGTAAAGGTTCATCTAAACCTTGGCAATACACAGTTAAACCCTAAGACGTGTAACAGCTACAGTTAATGGAATGCAAAAATAGGCATTCCAGTCTTAGCAGAAACGTTACTTTCTATTTATGGAAGTGAATCTCAAAACAAGATTTTCAATATTTTGCTCTTTCTTTCTAAAATTCTTCTAGAGTAAATTTACCTACATAATTCAATATTACTGTTAAAAATTTGAAAGAAGCTTTTCAGGTTTGATTGAACTAAATCTTTCAAGGGATCTACTTTTTTATTTTTTAAAGAAAGCTGATTCTTTTGGTGGTGTAGATCAGTCCCAAGCCATTTTACTTTTACCATTTTTCTCCTCTCTCTGAGAACTGAAAGCTCCTGCAGTTCTTTTTGTTGCTATTCTTCTTCTCCATCTGTTTCTGCATGTTGTACTGCTAAATCGAAGCACTCCACTAAGATCAGCAAGGAGTGTCAACTTCCACTTTTCTTCTTCTGGCAGAGCAACTTGTTGAACGCACCATTGCCAATCCTGTTTTGAAAGTGGCATAAACTGTAACTGTTTGATATCAAACTCTTGATTAAGAAAAATGAGAATAGATCAAATTCCACCCTTGGTGTAATTCTGCCTTGTAAAGCTCAATAATTGGTGGAGTTAACAGAGAGAGTGAAGCAAGGAAGGTTTGAACATAAAGTATGATGGCAGAGAAGTATTTTAGATACAACATTTGTATTTTTAAAACATGTTTTTAAAATAGTAGCTTTCTCTTTCCCCAGGCTTGCTGCTAAGCAAATTAGTGATGCACCAAATGTGCTCAAGACAGGGTTTGTAGGGAGAGGTAGTATATTTTAATAGAGTAACTGGTAAATTTCACAGAAACAGACAAGCTTCTGAGCTCTCAAACCTTTGCTCAGGGTGAAAAAGAAGTTTATATGGACTTGAGAAAGGATTTGTGGTGCTCAAAACTTGTATGTTTATTCCTGCTGTACAAGCTGATCTAATAAAAGATGCCTGTCCTATTAAATCTGTTTCATATCCTGCTTGATATCATGGCTGCAACAGCACTGGTGTTAATTGCCCTGTTTATCTAGTTGAAGTTCCCATTTTCAGGTATATTGGTGTTTCGAAAAGAAGCCATTAAACAAACCTGTTGATATGGCAAACACCTAAATAAAACCTTCACAGGCAATTCAGTCTAGCTGGGGCTTTTTACAGGAAATCACACCGCTGTTGCAGCTTTGGGAAAGGCACTAGGGATTCCCTGCAGGCTATGCAGTGTTGTGACCTGCCCTCATCTACTCTTTGCATCACTGTGCAGTTTTCAGTTCCTTTTCACAGCCTGTTTTTTTGCTCCCCTCTCCCTCTCACTCTTGTGGCAGAGCATTATCAGATGAGTGTGCTGGAGTCCGCTCCTGTCAGCTCCACTGTGGGCCGCGTGGTTGCTAAAGACCCGGACGAAGGCATTAACGCGGAGATGAAATACAGCTTTGTGGATGGAGATGGACTGGATGTCTTTGACATTAACACTGATCCTAATTACCAAGTTGGCATCATAACTGTGAGAAAGGTAGTAAAGTTTCCTTTTTTTAGTAATTTATATGGCTAACAGTCCTGGTTACATTTTATGTATGCAATATTCCCTTATGCCTGTAGTAACTTGGTTCCCATTACATGACAGTAGCCCCTTTCCTGCTATAAAACACAATTTCTTTAACATTCATTGCTAAAATATGAAAGCAGACTGTGTTCCTAGGATCAATCTTTAAAAAGGGGGGATAGCATTAGCATAGACATGTCTTTTCCCACCGAAGGAATGTTCTGATTCACTATTTATCTATTTAAATATTCTCTGTAGCTTAATTATCCTACAATGCAAGAAATTAGATCAATATTTGCATTTGAACTGTACACATTTTTCACTCCGGTGTCCCACAAACAATAATAAAGCATGCCTTAGAATTATTTATAAACCAATAAAACCCAGGCAGGTTTTTTTAATTGCTGTTTGAAGATCCATAAATGCTAATTAGGCTAGAAGAAGCTGCCTCTAAAATGGCAGCTGTGAAACTGCTAGTATTCTGTACCGCAGGCTACGCAGAAAGGCATAGAGTATTTTGCTTAGACTCCCTGCTATAGGATATTTATTCTACAATCTTACATAAATGCTAGAAGTTCAACTCTGTTTCTAGGTTATGAAATTGTAACCATATTTCTGCCCTAGCATATCTAGTGTACTAAGGAAGTATAGTCTCCACTTAAATAGCCTGGGACCAAATTGTGCACTAAAATGGAACAACACATGGGAGAGATTTGACCCTGCAAGCCTCTATGCCCTACAGCAAAGCATTTAAGCATGAATTTATGGTCACCTTTCTCCAACTCTTGTTTATGCACACTAGTCCCTAAAGTTAAGCATGTTTGATGGAATGAAATAGATGTCGAATGTAAACTCTAATGGAATTTTTCACTTATTTATTGATGAAAGAAAATAGTTTCTTTGGAGTAAATGCGTCAATAAGCTTGACTTTTGTTATGATGAATACAGTTTTACCAGATGTTCATGTATGTCGGGAGGAGGAGTTATAAAAGTTTATGGCATCAATCATACCAGATATGTACTGGCATCAGGTACCTACTGCTCAATCCACCTACTGTACATAATTGTTTGTAAAATTCTATATATGCCTGTAGCTTTTTGCAATGTTATGGTTATCAATAGCCAGACATTGGGAAAGTTGTCCTTTGGATCCACTCAAGTAAAAAAAAAAAAATTTAACTGGTGTTGATTGATAGAAAAGGATATCAAAATGGGGGGAGTGGGGGGGAAAGAGAGAGGGAGGATTTCTAAACCCAGAATGAAATCTTCTTTGAAAGAAAGCAAAACTTTCCTTTTCATTTCTCTAGACATATTTCCCAAACAAAATAACTGACACTTCTTTCATGGGCATCAAAAAGTCAGCATTAGCACAGATAAGACCACTGCTTGTGGTCTTGTGGCCTCTTATCTCAGCCCACTAATCCCCCAAAATGTTGAGCACCTCCTGAAGAGTTACAGCTCCTTCCAAGCTCCCTGCCTGTGAGGCTGATATGCCAGTGACCGTCTCCCGCTCCCTGCCTTCGCTGTCACGCTGCCGCTGCCTGTAGGAGGCAGGGTGGTGGGTTACCCCACCAGCACGCAGCCCATTGCCCAGGGAGCCCCGCGCTGCCCTCCTGCCCAGCCCCTGCCTGCTCAATCACTTTCTCACAGCCGCTCCTGCTAACTCCCACCTGCACAGTGCACCTCTGTGTGCCTGTCTCAGCACTGGAGGGAAGAAGGACGGGGACAAGGAGAGGTTTCCATGGCATGCCTCTCCTCTCGGCTGTGTTTTGCAGCATGCTCAGTTTGCAGGAGAAGGCAACCTGCTTGCCCCCGCCATGGGACAAGTGTTGGAAAGAGGCTTGAATGCATCTGTGGAAGACAAACCTGATGAGGGGGAGCAAGAATGTGGAGGCATTGGCACATGAGAGGATCAGGAGGGAAAGTCACAGTTGATGAAGGACTTCAAGGCAAACTGAGGGGGGTCTGAATCCAGGAGCAACAAAAATGTGCTGGCCTAGGACACTTGTTTGATTTTTCTCATTTTTCTAACTTGATCATTCTAGGTGATTATGTCTTTTCCTAATGTAGTTGGGTTTTATAGCTATTAAGTGTTTCTGTGATTTAACTGCTCTTTTTGTAACTCAGCTTTTTAGTGTACACGCAATGTTTCTCACACAGTTTTCTTCACATGAGAAACCATGAAATATAATGGGCTCTTTCTTAGTATATGTTTAGGCAGCTTTGCATTGCACATTCCTTGCCAGATGGACAATAAGTATTGCTTGGTTATGTGAATATATTTTATTGCTATTTTTACAATGCATAAATACGCCACTGGTAGGCCATAATGACTCTGTAGTAATGGGTAATATGTTTGTAGACCTAGCTAAATCCTTGCTGACAAGTGCTATGCCTGCAGTAGTCACTGATTTACCAGGTGGAACTAAGGGCATCAGGAGTGAGTTTCAGATCATCTGTTTGTACCTGTTGCCACAGGTTGCACAGCTCATACTGTATCGCTGCACAGCATCTCCAGTAATACTGGACTGTCATCTCCCCCAGCACAAGAAAACCAGTTCCCATTCCAGTCGTCATTCCTCACCCCCATGTACTAAATGCTGAGTGAGTCCTAGTTTTTATAATTTCAAGAACCCCAGTCTTTCATCAGGCATTCATATGCAGAGCCTCTGTGCTGGTAATTTTACTGTGAAAGCATGAGCTTTTGTACGTCACTGCAATGTTTCCACTTCTGAAGAAAGAAGCTGTTGTGTCAGTAGACAAGTACTAAAGCCTCCTCTGAATTCAGGAGGTGTTTCGAGGCACATAGTATATACCCCTGCCATGCCCGAGCATGTGAAACTTCTGCTGATGTTGCTTAAACTAATACACGTCTCATGGCTGCAGAATTGCCCAGCTGCACTATTGAGCAGGGCAGAAAAGAGATGGGTTATGACTGGACAAAGAGGACTTCACTGCTACAGTAATGACCTTCGCACCTTGGACTTCCAATTGCTTTGGCATCCTCCTTCTTGTCTGTTTTCCTGTCCATCTCCTTGCCGCAGTCTAGGGGTGGGTCTTCAAAAAGAAAGAGCTGAATAGGAAAACAAAGGTCTTGGATGGAAACAGCAGTTGTCTTACTGGAGTCTGAATGAGCTGAACCTGTGCGTGGTAGTTCCACACATGACGCTCAAATTCCTGTGTACGAATAAAGCCACACATTTTGAAAGCCGTTCATGTGACAAAAAGGAGTATGTCTCACTGGGGGACCCTAAGAATTGGGCCATTTCTTTCCTGGTGCAAAGTTTGTCTTGCTCAGGATCTGTGCCAGCTAAGGGGATCCAGTTGTGCTGGTTTTCAGCTTTAACAACTCCCCAGATGATACAAGTAAAGGGTTGTGACCATTTGACCACAGCCGGATTGCTTGTAACTTCTAACTGCAACTCAGGAAGCATGACTGTGTTTTCTGTAAGGTGTACTCCATCTGGTGAAAGCTTTTTATATGTTTTGGAATGATCCTTCCATGCTGTCATTCTGGTTGTCAGATGCTTTTGGTTGTCTCTTATGGAGGCTGGTAAATTGCACATTAAATACAGAACTCTCCATTTAGGCCTAAGCAGGTTTTGGAGGGGCCTTATTTTCTTCAAAGATCTGTGAAAAGAAGGGGGAAGGGAGATGAAAAAATTATTTATTGAAAAGTTCAGTGCCAGCATCAATTATTTCTATATACATGTTAACCAAATAAGTAGGTTATCTAGAAAGGAAATCAAATTCATGAAACTACTAACAGAGGAAGCTGCCCACCCTTTAACCATTATCGCAGGAAAGAAAAGGAAAAAAAAAAAAAAAGCGCCATTCCCACTCCTTTTTTCAAATAAAACTTGAGTATTTCATACAAAGTGGAAGGGCTCCTGCAGGAAGAGGTCGGGGTAGCACATAGTGCTTTGAAATTAAACTGTTCTCTAGGCAGGGAGGAGATTCAAATCCTAGTCCTCAGGAGACCTGGACTGTGAACCTGTGTTTAGGACACTTACTGAGAGGAGGTGAAAACCTCCACTTGTAGGAAGGATGGATTACTCATACAAACTGGAGCAGAATCCTGCAAGAGAGGTTGACCATGTCCCCTGCTCCCACTGGAGCCCTTTAGCAGCTTGGCAGACAGGGCACCCTAGAGACGAGATTAATCTCCTCAGGGAGAAATGAGGATGCTAACTGGGAACTCCACCTCTTGTGTGAGCATCTTTGTCCCTGCCACCAGGACCCATTTTTGAGGAACTGACTTTTCGTATCTTTTCCTTATTTTCATGTGCTCCCATCCTGTCTGTTTCTGCCTGTATTTTCCTCAAAGTGGCATGAAACACACTGTGTGAATCACAACGCAATGGTGGTGTGGCTGCTTTTATTTTCCTTTCAGCAAGAAGAGAGAAAGAATATGTATTTCGAAGTGATCTGCAAATACTTCTCCTGGCTTTTTCAGTTCAACTGTCAAATTAAAAAAAAAATATTTAGACAGTGCCATTCTAATACTACTGTCACTCAATGCTTTGTCTCCATCTGCAAATATTTATCTTTGTTACCCTTATGATAAAAAATCATAATAAAGATTTATTTTAGAAAAGAAGCATCATTTTGCATTAGAGGGAATCTTTTACTTCTGAAAATTAAAATTATATGACCTAAATCATATGGCTCAGTGTGCCTAATGCTATATAATTTTTTGCTCCTCAGCCTTTAAGTTTTGAGAGCAAAAAAATCTACACCTTGAAAGTAGAAGGTGCCAACCCCCACCTGGAAATGCGCTTCCTGAACCTGGGTCCCTTCCGCGACACCACCACTGTCCACATCAGTGTGGAGGATGTGGATGAACCTCCTGTGTTCGAGCCCAGCTTCTACTTTGTGGAAGTGCCTGAGGACGTGGATATTGGAACCACCATACAGATCATTTCTGCCAAGGACCCGGACGTGACCAACAACTCCATCAGGTCTGTCCTCTCTTTGCATGTCCCCCCAGGAGTGCTCCCTGGTACATCCAGCTAGTAGGGTGGTGGTGGAGCTGAAACAGCACAGGTGGGAGGGACTCACAGACTTCTTTTTAGCCCGTGGTAGTCATCAGTGGGTTTAGTCCAACCAAATCTCACACACTGAGGGGCCACACTACAACCGCCTGAGCAATGCAGGAGCTCGCCCTTGCCTTTTCTGTAGTATGAAGAACAACTGCACCTAGCATTTTAATGAACTGGTCAGGCATGTCTTGATAGTGTACATTAAAAACAAACCCCAGATCTTGTGCCTTTGCTGGCACAAAACCTGACAGCATCGGTGACAATCTGCTGCCGTACCAAGGGGAAGGTAATCAACTCGCTTCTCCTCCCTCCCCCTCTCCCCCTTCTGTTTCAAAGCCTGCTTTTGTCAACAGCTCAAATAAACATCTAATTTTGGAGTAGACTGAATGCATACTAATAAATATTAATGAACCACTAAATTATATAGTGTCTGGTCAAAGCTGCAGAGCTAGATGTTCCCGTAAGGAGTTAAGAATGTTAACGGTGTATTTACAGCCATGGGATCTTCGTAGCTGCAAATCAGCAAGGAGACGAAGGAGCAGATTTGTGTGATCACAGTGCTCTTTTCCACAGTGGCTGCCAAGTCAGCCCAGTTTATCTGAGAAGACCGTTTTTCTCTGAGGCCAGCCCACATACTGATTTTCACAACCTGCAGAAGCTTTGGGTGGCTGCAGGTTAATAACCCCAACAGGTTGGCTGCTTCTGTCATCTGAGAAATGCTTTGGGTGTTGAGCTGCTGTTTGCCTAACCTTGTGTCAGTCCAGCTTCTGAATTGTCTGCATTTGGGAACAGTCCTGGGAAATACAGGAAGGAGTCAAAATGCTGAATATTTGGAGTTTTTGAAGAAAGTGAAATCTATATGAGCAACTCTGTGGGCTTCAGCTAGATGTGAGCAGACACAAAGCCTGTTCTTCTTAATGATATTGCTTTCTGTGCTGCTGCTTTAACTATTTTTTTCATCTCTGCTACCTTACATATAGCTATCTTTTCTACCTACATTATAAGGTTATTATACTTCTCATGACATTGTCTCAAATTCTTCAATAAAACTAAATATTATACTGTTAGCATCACAATTTCATTAACCTAAACTTTTTTCCACCCACATCCTATTTTGCTGATTTCTGTCTAGCACTATCCAAACACTGCAGTGCTAAACTGTTTAAAATAGTATAAGAATAATTCTGAGGACTATCAGAGGGTAGAAGTGTTCACTGTTACTTTTAATGAGGTTTTTCTTAGTTTTCTTCAGAGTTTTCCAGTTACTACTCTTGATGAACAGCAATCTGTAAAGCATGGAATGCATCACCAAAGATGCATTAAAAAAAAAAAACAAAACAGTTGCAAACATGCACAGACTCCTTTATAACTCTGCTTCTTCCCAACTTCCTTCCTCCTTTTCTTCCCATCTTCCTCCCTTCCCACTTCCTTTCTTTCCTCCTTCCTCCACCACACCTTGTACATATAAACATAAGTGATTTGGGTAGAAGAAACAGGGGGAAAAAAAAAAGAATACCAGTTGTAATGCTATCGAAAATGCAAATGTTAGGAATTGGTTCTCCTTGCCCCTTATGTGGTCTTCTCCATCCATGCCAACTCTGTGCAGTGTCAGTCTGGCAATGTTTTAGGTTTGCTCTGGGCAAGGCAAGATAAGAAAACCAAAATCCTAAGTACATATTTTGTTACTCAAAATTAAATCCATCTGGAATTAAAAATGTGATCCGACCCCTCCTTTTGCTAATTTTTCAAGTATGGAAAAGGCAGGACACATTTCAGAAGGGCTCACTAAATGTGGAGGAACTCTCAAATCCTTGTTTTTCCAGGCCACTATCTGGACTCCCACACTGTCAAATTCTGATTGCTGGAAATATGCCATGATTGTTGTTAAGTGATTCAGGAAGATTACCTAAAGAGTACAGTAGAAATGAGTGTGAAGGAGCAGGTATTATTAACAGGAGAACTTACGTGGAGAATCCAGACAAAGACTCCACCTGTGCCTCTTGACACCGGTGATTAATACCACACCACTAATCACAAGGCCATATTCAATTTCAGATACTCATTGGCCTTAAACTGTCAGAGAGAATTTCTTTTTATAGCCCTCATACAAGAATAATTATTATAGCAAAATATAGCAGCACTCATACTTATTTCCTAAATAAATCAAATCCCTCAGAAATCTCTTTATTTAAGAAGAGATGGGAAGGACTGGGAAGGAAAAGGAAGCAAACCTGCCATCCCACCCTCTTTGATTTTTCTGAAAAACAGTTTAAAAGACTTTCCCAACAACATAGCTCAATAGTATTTCATATCCCAGTTTAAAAAGTGCCTATATCAAGATTAGGCTGGCATGCTTGTTCTGGTGAATGCATTTGTGCTGAAAGGAGAAAATTCAGAAGAACAAGCCCTGTTCAGCATCCGTTATGACTAATGCTTTCAATTCCTATCAACTTTGAAGAAAGAACCAACAAAAATGAGAATAAGTCTGGGCTCTGTTCTAGGCTGTGGCATTTACACATGTGGCTTTTGACAAAGGATCTCTTACCATGCTAACATAGCCAGCTGGGAAGGCAACTCATACAAACTACTGTTAAGAGCAAGGTGATGCATATGAAGGGTATTGAGCATTTTACACACCCTGTGAAATGGTCCCTCTGACCGAGTACAGCCGTGACAGCTGTCAATCAGCTGCCTCCCTGCCCGAATTTTCTGGCCTGAAGCTACCACCACACTCCCTTGCTCACGGGTGCAAGAAGCTTGTTCCCAGCATTAAACTGACATGACATTGACCAGGCAGGTTCAGTAATTATGACAAATCAGCCTCACAGAGGGAGCAGATTTTCTGGCTGGATGGTATGAGAAAATCATCATCCCCCTTGCACTGACATGGCTCAATCAGTAGGATGGTCCAGGATGCAGGTGGAGTTTATTCCCCTGAGGAGGAGAGAATACAAAAGCACAAGGAAGAGAAGGTTCCTCCTCGTCAGCCTAGGTGCCCAGAGAATGAGCTGATGCAAAGTAATTTTCATCCTGTCTGAATTGTGCCCAAGGAAAGGGCATAATTATTTTGCTTAGAAAAAGAAATCGCACTCCTCACTGGCAGATTCTCTCTGTAAAGCGGATGTTCCTGTGCTGAGCTGTGCCTTGCTTTGAGGCTTCTTCCTCTAAGTCTTCCTGTCTTCCAGCTCCATCCAAGTAGTACCCACCATTAAATGCCGCTAGCCACATGAACTCCTAGTTTTTCAAGCATCTCACTCTGTATCTATACAAGTCAATGCAACACATAACTAGGTTGTGGAAGAATGTGGATCTGCTCTGTATGACAGTATTCTCATTGCTAGGGTACTTCATTGGCTATAACACCGTTTTCACAAGGGTTGCATAATATTTTTAATATGTACTCTTGCAGATACTCAATTGACAGGAGCAGTGATCCGGGGCGGTTCTTTTATGTCGACATTACATCAGGAGCACTGATGACTGCAAGACCTCTTGACCGGGAGGACGTTTCTTGGCACAACATCACTGTGCTGGCCGTGGAGCTGAGTAAGGAGAATGCAGACTGTACACAGATTAAAGAGATACAATGGACAAAGCAGGCTGAGAGACCTGAATCCAGCAATTCACATGTCCTTATGCACTGAGTGGGGAGCCATATTAACTGAATTACTCTTCTGACATCAACAAGCGAATACTGCGTTTTGTTTATTTTTTATGCTCCTTTTCACAGGGTGGTGGGAGGAGTAGAGGCTGGCAATTAAATGCAGAGTGCTGCTTTTTCAATTCATTAGTATTCCAGGGATTTATTTTAAACTCTTCCTGATGTATTTCTGCAAGAGCTCTATCTCTTCAGAAGGGCTAGGCAGCTAAAGCAGATGCTGCAAAGGCTGTACAGCTGCCAGAGCTGCCAGTCCTACCTGGGAGGACTGCATGGTGCAGGGACTGGTAGACAGCAATGATCCTACACTGCTAGGTCACTAGTTGAAATCTGCTCTGGTTCATGTCATCACCATCTGCTTGCTGCATAAATAATTTGAGTCAGAGTGCTTTGGGATCTTCTAGTATGGTGAACACATTATGCTTTTGGGTTTTACAATGAGCTAAAACTCAGCTCAGGATTCATCCATGCCAGGTATTTACCAAGGCTATGAGAACAAGGAGATGCTGATCATTTCATAGTGTCAGTATGAAAAATTAGTAGCTGAGTTTGAAATACTAACGCATGTGAGCTTCATAAAGGAGCTTGGGATGTATAAGCAAATAAAATAAAAGGTTCACCCAATCTTCACCTGAAATCTCTTTGGTCCACATAGCTTTTGCTCAGGATCTCAGTTCATCTTCTGAGGGGCAGCAGCTTTTCAGAAGCTTGCTGCCAATAGCTGAGTCATTCCTCGTGTCTGAGAGAGCTCCCTGCACATCCAGGCTGTACCAGAGATATGGGGCAGTTTGAGAGGAAAAAAGTTTCAAGCTTGCCCAAAATGAAATCAGCCAACTTGAAGTTAGCAGAGAGAATATTTCACAAGTCAGGGTGACTCTGCTACATATTTGCAGCCTGTTCCAGCACACGACGCCTTTCTGTCCCATTTTTAGTAGTGAGACGGGTTAGTGACATGATGGGATGTCACCTCCATCTGTTTTGATACTAGTTTTATTTTCAGCCACCAATGGCCATTACAACTCCCTGTAAATCCACATACACAGATGAGTCTGTAAAAGCTGCCCTTGTCGTGGCACTTGAGGGTGAGAGCAATATGAAGGTATGCCTTGCTTTGACTCATCCTCCATCAATCCTCTTGTCAGTTTTGCTCTGTACATGTGCAGCACAATATTTTAATTTAGTGAATAGTTTAAAAAATGTCATAGTTATGCACTCCTGAATAAAGCTCCTAGTTTTAAAAGCTAGATCAATATTACTGAGAGCATAAATGTAGACATTCATCTGCCACAATGACAGGTGTGTTAGCAAGATATGTATGGATATGTGGGAAGCTAAAGGATTAAATTATAAATTAGGGAGAAAAAATATAGTTTAAGAGTATTATCTCAATGATACAATGTGACACATGTTATGGATACAGTACATTGAAGTTTTAAGAAAATTCCAGAGTGTAAGAAAGAAAATTCTCTATTGCTTGTATAAACATATCATTTCTTGCTATAAAGGGAGATATATCTGGAGATAAGTGCACCAAGTGGTATGACCAAAAAAAAAAAAAGAGAATACTAATTTTCAATAATTTTCTGGATTTTTGCACCTTTTCTGACCTCTTAATAATGAAATTTTTTTTCAACTTAGAGTTTAATTTTATCATTAAATAAGGGGGGGGGAAAGATATTCTGGGGAAGAAAAAAACCCAGTAAGAAAAAAAATTATTCTGTGGCCACTTAGTTTGGAAACTTTAAAGATATGTGAAATGATGTCTGGATTTGCTGGCAAAGAAAGCTAAGGAACCAGTGGGACAGAAATATCACAAATGATGTCATGCAGAATGTAAAATTTTCATTGCAATTTTAAGCTTCAGTGAAAGCTTTTCTGTACAATTTCATGTGTTATTACATTTTAAACCCTCCTGTACAAAGTATCAAAGACTTGACACTATTTTTGAGTTCAAGGAACATAAATTCTGAGCAAAAACATGTCTGAACTGCAGAATTAGCACTTTCAACAAGCTCTAAATAACAAGCCTGTCCTTAAAGAGTCCTTCCCTAATTCGTGCCACCAGCACTGAGGCTCAATATATAGTATTACCCCGTCAAAGGGCAATTAAAAAAACCTCATGGGTTATTGTCTAAAACTTTTGTTATCTAAATAGTCCCATTGGACTGAACCATGTTGAAGTCTTCCAAGGAATTTGTTCGAAAAAGATGTGATTAGATGGAAAGCCAGGATAGACAGAGCAGCATTTGCAACTTCACTCTGAGTCACACAGCCTGCAATCGACCACAGTTCCCAACAGGAAAATGTCATTTAATGTGAGTCAGTAGTGAAAAAGCTGCCTTACTTCTTGAGCAGAGTGAGGAGCAGCCCCTTCCTGTACATTGCCTTTCTTTATGTTGCTCCCTCTCCTTCCAGACAACCCGTCGCAGGTGGGCAGCGTCTCTGTGACAGTGAAAGTCCTGGATGTGAACGACAATGCACCAGAGTTTGCGAGGTTTTATGAAGGTTTTGTTTGTGAAAACGCGAAAGCGGGGCAGGTGAGAAACGCTGCTAATGCCAGGGGTTTGGGAGGGGTTGCTGTCCTACACGGAGGCAGTGTGCCAGAAAGTATGAGTGTTGGAAAGAGGGCTCAGCTAACCACACATTTCACCTGAACTCTCGTCAACAGCTGTCTGTGCTGCTTTCCAAAGGCAAGCATATCGCACTGGGATTAGCATCGTATATAGCACCTCTTTTTTCTCCCACGGTAGTTTCCAGGCTCACTGCACAATACACTTCATGGCTGAAACAAAGCCTTCCCTTGGGCAGGTGCCAGCAGGCAAACACCCAGTGTGTCCTGTAGCAGCAACAAAGAGAGTAGAATTGTTATGAGAAGTGCCACAGAGTCAGTCCAGCCCACGTGTGACAGACAAGTCTTACTTTTAAAAGACCCTATTTATAAGAGCCTTAAGCACCCCTGGACTTATGGGAGCTGGATATAACATACGACATCAGCTTCAAAGGGACGACAAACTGAATCTGTTCTGCTGTGAACTGGAGATGACAGAGAGTTGTAGATAACACAGGACTTGCAGCTCCGCATACTGTAAACCAGCACCTCCAAGCAAGCAATGATGCCTCTTTGCTCCTCTCCCTTCCAAAACCCCATCAAAGCTCTTGAACAAGGTCTGTCTGTGTCACAGATGGAGATGAGCTCTCCCTTGCTGGAGCTGGTGCAAGCTCTACTGCTGATTGCTTGTGGGGAGGCGACCTGGTGCTTCACCGCCCGGGGTCCACAACAGGGACTTGGATCTCCTAATGCACAGATGACTAACATAGTTTAAACACAGAGATGCACCACTTATTATTTGTGGAGGAAAAATTATGCTGGCAATATCACTGCATGTTCTCTGAAGCTTCTCCCAGCTTGCTGTGAAGCAGAATGAAATAGCTATGCACTGTTGGGACAACCATCCTCATAACTATCGCATACAGCATAATTTCATCCCATCAGTTTACAGGGGTCCTTAATAATACAGGGAATAGAAATCACTGCCTAGTCTTTTTCCTGGTTTTGAAGGGTGAGTGGCCAAAATAATAAGCTTTCTGAGAACAGTACACTCATTTGGACTGTGTCTTTCAGTGGAGAAAGCCAAATTCTGTTGCCACATTTTGAAAAGTTCTGAAATCAGTTTTAATGTGTTGAATAAGACTTTACGGGTCTGTCATTTGTCTTTGAATACAAAAATAACTTTTGAATGCAAAAAAACAGGTGAAGATTTATTCCTTGTCTAAAAAGATGTCAGAATGTTTATTCAGACAGAGCTATAGCTCACTGTGCTTCAAGCTGTTAGACCTACTTTACTAAGCCTCTATAGGTGAGGTGACAAATCTCTTTCTGGATTTAGCATTGTCTTAGCTGCTTTCCATGGTGTTATTTATTGCATATGCAGAGTGTCTGCATGGTTGCCTTTCCTTTCTTTCTTTTCCACTGACATCTTGGGAAGAGTTTAATTGATTTAAAATTAAGAGACTGATAAAATAATCAACCTGAAGTCCTTTTCTACCTGCAAAATGAAGCTGAAAGTAAGTATGGGCTTTCTTACAAGCTCTCTAATGCACAATGCATCTTCTGAACACCCTGGGCCCTCAAAAGAAAAAAGAAACATGCAACAGAAGATAGGGATGCATGGGAGAAAAGTGTCTGTTATTTGAACTGAAATATGTCCTTCTTTGTTTAAAAGTGATTTGCATAATCATAGAAAAATAAATGAAGCCTGCAAGGTTTTGAGTCTCTTCTTGATTTATCTATTGTACCTCAGCAAGACAGTTTTATTCAAATGCTCCAGTTGCTTATATTTATATACATAAATATATATGTTATCTGTTTGTTTATTTATGTCTTATATGTATTGCTTCTCACCTGTTTCTGCTTTGTTCTTGTATTCTGTAGCTGATCCAGACAGTGAGCGCCATCGACAGGGATGACCCACAGGAGGGTCAGCACTTCTACTACAGCCTGGCTCCGGAGGCAGCCAACAACCCCAACTTTACTCTAAGGGACAATCAAGGTAATCAGAGTGGACACAGACAGTTAGCTACTCTAATTTCTAATGCCTGAGTTGGACTTGAGAGGCTATGACTTACAGTGTGTTATAAGACTGCCACTTCAAATAATACCAAGTGACACCTGCTCCTTAAAGGCAGTGATAAAGTGACATATTACTTAATACACTGGAAGGTTATATGATATTTTCTTCTCTATAAATACTCTCTAGTAATAGGCCCCTTTTTCTTCTTCAAGGAAGTGTGCCAGTGTTTTGTACAAATGCAGGTCTTGTGGTCAGGCTGCAGGCATCTTAGATTACTGGAGTGGAAAATGCATTCATTCAAAAGGACATGCTTAAAGGTAGGATAGCAACTGGAACTAGGAGACAAATCTGAAGGGAATTACATTGCTCTTTTTTTGTACTCTTCGTGTTTTCTCTCAGGCACTGAAAGGGAAGGTTTTCGTACTGTTCAAGTCTTTTCCCCCAAGCATTTTTTTTTCTTCCTCTTTGAACATCCTCGTTTCCCTAGGAAAGGGAGGGAGGTAGGGAGGAGATGCAGAGCCTGAGGAGGGTAACTTGGCGTACAGCTAAAAGTCAGTGTAAGATGCGCTAAGTAGAAACTAAAACACCAGTGGGAAGACTCATGGCAAAGCGCTGGAATTTGAGTATCCTAACCAGTGGAATTTGCTTCTTTCGGGGAAGCTTTGGTAGTTTTGGAGCATGCAGGAAAGCCCCACTGTGGCAGGTCCTCGCATGACTACTGCTGATGGAGGATCTGCATGGGCAGATAATGGTGCCAAGGTCAGGTCCACATCAGCCTTCACCAGAAAAGAGAAACAACCTTGAGTGACCTGGTGCAGAGCTTTGGAAGTCAATATTGAAGGGGCTGGATTTCAGTAGGAGTTTAGCATATAACGTACGACAAATCAGCAAGTGATTCCAGAATAAATGGGGAGAAAGGCACCTGCAGCATCTGTCGCCAGTCTCCAAGCAGAGTGCCTACCCCTGCTCCCCTAAATGCCATGTCGCACTTTTACTTCCATAAACCCCATCTGTGCCTCTTCAGGCATATGAAAGAGCAACATATAGGCTAACAAAGAAGCCCCTGCCTTCACTAACCAAACATGTCTTAAAGGATGCTACTTGCAGAGGCTGGAGCCCTCCTCCACAGCGTGATATTGCTTTTTCATCCCAAAAGCAATTTTTTCTATAGTGTCACTGAAGCCTCCCCACACGATTTCTTGCATTTTTATCCCTCTGCCTCTCTCATTGTTGCCCTCTTTTTACTTTTTAATATATATTACCAAAATAAGCAAACAAATAAAACACAACTATTGCTAAAACATTTGGCATACTAGGCTCATTTTGTCCTCAAGGCATTCTCTAAAAAAAGAAACTCACAAAATTCCCAGCATCAGATGCACTTTTCCGTCTAAGGCCATACTTGCAATAATTTGTAGTGACAGCAGTGACTGAATGTCTGTGCTTCCCGCTCTCTGTAAAATACCAATGTTCAAGAGATATATATCAGAAGAAGTTTAGGGTACTGTTGGTTACAAATTTGAAATAAAAATGTTAAGTATCAAACCACTGACTATTTGAAATATACACATTAAGTATTAATTTACTGCCTCAGCAATTTGGAGTGCAGTAGTCATTTCATAATTTATATTTATATTCTCATCTAGGGACCACTAAGGACTATATAAATTATATGGCTTAGTCACAGAGCGGGTAGCTATACTGTATGTCACAGGGTGGCAAGACAAGAAACAGAACCCACCGTCCTAGTCACAGCCTGTGCACGTAAACACGAGACAGCAACACTTGCCGGGCTGTGGGAAGGCGCTATTAAGATTAGCAATTGTGCTGATTGCTTGGTAGTCCAATATAGCACTAAGAGAAACTGCAAGACATGCATCCTGGCAACAATTAAAACCTTGATTTATCCTGAGAAACAGATAGATCACAGTTTGCGTTCTGATGAGCTGTTTTACATATTTCTTTGTCCCTTGTCTTTTTAGTCTCTGAGAACTTCTTCAGTCTATTCATTCTCCACATATCTCGGGCAGACAGAGAAAACCTATTGTTTTCCACTTTATAGAGAGGGATCTGGGGCAAGGAGAAACTAAGCTACTTATGTGCCTGGTTCCCTTTAAGTTCAGTAAAATCAGTGGGAGATAGATAGACAAATATCTGCAAAGATATGGGCCTAAATGACTTCCCAAGGCCATATAGGATATATGTGATGAAGCAGGGAATTGAACTAGGGTCTCCCATCTCTTCGGTTACTGATGTATGGCATTGGCAAGCCGTCTTCCCCTGCTTCTAAATCCAGGTGAGATTATGCTGGGAAAAAGTTGGCAAAAGAGGCTTGCTGTAAGAATGGGATGAACAACGAAATAAGTTTACTGCACTTCCAGATTAAATTCTGACCTGATCTTCTGTTGACCGTCCATTTTTGGGTACCAGGAACTGATGAAGAGAGAAGCCATTTTAATGGGTGCAGGCATCAGTGTCATACCACCACCAGGCACATCATTGGAAGCCTCTGGCAGTCCTCCCGACTGCATTTAAATTTGTCCTAGGAAAATTTTTATTTATTTCTTCCTCCCCTAAAACTGTGGTCTACCACACTTTGGCAGAGTGCAAAAGTAGTGAGCTGAAAATCCCCAAGAAAAAAATGTGACCCCTTCCTCAAGCTGGTGGTGTCTGTAATGCCTGCTTCCTTGTGCTCTTTCTCCTACTCCTAGTGAAGTATTTTTTTATATTACTCCTAACTATTCATAATTATTACAATTAGTTTTTAAAAACTAACAGAAGTTCTGGGCTAATCATCCCCAGTTCTTGTACAGATGCATACAGAGAGAAACCAAGCCTTTCTTGTGAGAAGAGCGATGGTTAGCTCTGATCTCAGGTTTGGACTTACACAGTGGTACACTGACCTCTCCAGGGAGGTACATCGCTTCCAGTGGGGCATAAAACTGCAGGAAGGAGATGCTCTATGGTTGCTCTCACATCCCCATGAAGACACCAGCCTGCATGCCTGCAGGAAGTACAGCTTTCACTTCCTGCTGATCACATAGGCGCAGGACCCCCTATGCTGCAATCTTCAGTATCTCTGCTCAGCCCTGTAGATAAGCGCTGCCATCCAACCCTCTGCAAGCCAAAGACACTGTGTTGGAAGCTGTGATGCAAAAATATTGTGCATTCTTACCATGCTTGCTTTTCTTTTTAGTATAATGGAGCTCTCATGTCCTCACAAGCCCTTTTCTCTTGATGGATGGGGTTTAGCAGACATCAAATTTGGAAGAAAATTGCGTATTCTGGTTTCTGCCATGCTGCATCACATTCTAGCATGTCCTTCACACTGCAGTAGCACATCAAATCACATTGGCTTTTGATGAGTCACACAACAAGCTTTGACACCAACGTATTGCAGTTGCAGAGTAATAGGTAGAGCGATTCTTTAGGGATGATTTGGATGCCTGCCTAGTACAAAGCAAAACAAAACAAAAGGGCCAAAAAGTAATGCCCAGAGTCATCAAGAGAATTTTATCATCGAGAACATTTAAGACCTGGGTGATATGGTCAGCACATCACAGAAAAAAAAAAAAAATATATATATACATATATATCTTTCGATATTTGATTATAGAAAGTTGGTTTTGGCCTGAAAAAAATAGTTATGGTTAAAAACATTTGAGATCTCTCACTAGCTGATTTTGCACAGCTTCAGTCAGGTTCACTGTCTGTGACTTTTTTTACAGGCAAAGTATGACCAGCTCAGAATAACGAAGTCTTTTTCCCTCACAAAGAGCGATTTTACATAACATGAAGGTTTGCTGTCACCTGAATAGAATTTGTGACTTTTATTGTAAGTCATTTTAAAGAGTGAGTCTTTAACCCAGGAAAGACAAATGCAACCAAATTACTACACTGTTAAGATGATTCAGACATTTCCATTGGCACAGCATAAATGCAGGCACTTTGCCATTTTCTGCCCTTTGGGCTGTTTTTTCTCATGCTAGAACAGGCCCAGTGATGAAAATATGTGGTATTAATAGCTGGGGAGCACATACTAGAGGGCACATAAACAGCTCAAGGGAGAGAAAGCACTTGCGTGTGCCCCAGGAGAGAGGAGAGGGAGGTTTGCAGGAGGTGAGGACTCCTGTCTGCAGCACACCCCTTGCCCAGGAGCCATGGGAACCACAGGGTGCTGCTCTCTTATGGGTTTGGGGGACACATTCCTGAATATTATCTATGTCTGTCCACACCTGCTGCACATACTCAGAGCTGCATGGCATATCAAAGGGTAGTATAATCAGTAAACACTGAAACACTGACACAAAACCAGTTTTAAGCAACTTTGGAGATTTCATCTTGCACCTGGTGGATTCTCCTCAAAGCTCCAGCTCTTGGGATCAAATGATTTAATGAGACACTACAGTTTCTCTATATATTCACATACAGACATGCACGGACACTTCAGAATTTTATGCTTTCAGATTAAAAGCTTGAAATGTCATTGATGTGCAAGAAATAAAAGACCCTGAGATTCCTTTTCAAAACATGTCACAAATTCAAACTGATCTCATGAACTGTGGACCCGACATCTCAATACTTATGTGCGTCAGTACTGTCTGATGCCATAAGATTTGCTGCACAAAGTATGGAACTTGGAGCATAATTTAAGTCTAGCAGGCTAGTCTAGCAAGTGTAGATTGAGTTTACATATATTCCATAGCTGGCTGTATGTAACACTCCTGATTTCACTCCTAAAAGCCATCAAATCATTTCTGATGTTCAGACTACAGCAGATAATACAGCTGATTTACCTGCATGCAACCTGAGTCTCTGCACTGAAGAAAATAACCCAAGATTTAAATTTTAGCTGTGAATTGACAGGGAAATAATAAAGAAATGGAACTAAGAACTCCTTGTTGATATTTCGTGTTTTTTCACAGTCTACTTGTGATCAGAAAGTTTCTTGCCATTTCCAGGCAGCAGCTCCATTGTGCCAATCCACCTGGGAACAGCTGATTGGCATCCTGCATTTCCAAGCATAGCAAATGTACATTGGAACAACCTGGAGGTGCAGATGGCCAGACTGTGACCTCTTTTGAACCAAGGGAACAGGAAACAAAACTAAGTATTGAAAGGAACCGGATGAAGCTCAGCTCCCAAAAATCCCACAGCGTCGCTGCACGAGGTCAAGGCTTGTAGGTCTGCCAAAAAGAAAAAGTACCTGTGTTCCCCATTCATTTTAGCTGGCCCAAGATTTGCAGACATGTTTGTAAGAAGGGTGAATTTTCCTGCAGGTTCCTTTAGACTCCATGGTGGCCCAGATCACATTGGAGACTTTCAGCCTTGTACTTTCCAAAAGTCTTTGAGGCCAACAAGCTTGAAAGTTAGCACTGACAAACTCATCACTGATCTCCAAAGATTTTGCGTTGGCATTTCTGAGATGAGATATGAGAAGAACAATTTCCTGAATCCAATTTCTTTCTGATTAGGAAACTTGGTGCACAGTCTGAGGGAGGGGGTAGACAGGAATTCAAATGCCACTGGGAAATTTTGACATTTAAAAAACCCATGCTGAATACAGAGGAAAAAGCCCCAAAGATAGGAATTTCCCTTGAAATGACCAACAGCAACTGGCTGTTAGGTCACTCTCTTACTATTTTGTTTCAGCAGCATCATTTTGATTCATTTTGATTCATTTTGATTCAAGTTCTTGTAAAAAACAGGTGGTCACACTAAATGAAGCAGAATGGTCAAATCAAAGCAGAATAATTCTGACAATGATGACATGAAAAGTGCCAATGAAATTGTATGTATTTCACTGAAAAATGTTTAGTTGCAAATTTTCAATGCGCTGCTGCTTCAGGATAGCAAGCTGGCTTTTTCCTTTGTCTTGTTGCCTCAAGCAGATGGCCATGCCATGTATCAAAAAAAAATAAAGAGAACCTTAATATGTCCACAAGGAGTATACGCTCACATCTCCAAAATGGTGGCAGTGCTTAAGAGTGAGGTCTAGAAAAGCTGCTCAGCATGAACAAACAGGGACAACAAGTTGCCTTCAACTGTTTGTTTCTGTCTTGCCTTCTGAAAGCTCTTTTAGCTAAATCTGAAGGCTGTGAGTTTGCTCTGGGCACTTTATGTCAGAAGGGTTAGAGACAACTCATGAGGTGTGTATGCCTTGCAGTTTTGAAGATACTAGAATAGGGGAGGCAGAGGCAGAATGCCGACTAGTGCAAACTGAAAAAAAAAAACCAAAGAAAAAAAGAGAGGAGACAAATGGATGTGGGTCTAGGGATGATTTTTTTAACCTTCCTTCTCTGCTGAATATATTTGCTCTGCACGTAAGCTCTTCTCTCCATTTATTTTCTGCCCCTAGACAATACGGCATGGATTTTGACAAGGCGCTCTGGCTTCAGACAACATGAGCAGAACACATTTTACCTCCCCATCCTGATCAGCGACAATGGGCGCCCTGTGCTAAGCAGCACGGGCACGCTGACCGTGCACGTGTGCAGCTGCGATGATGACGGCATGGTGATGTCCTGCAACGTGGAGGCCTACGTCCTCCCCATCAGCCTGAGCAGAGGGGCGCTCATCGCGATACTTGCCTGCATCTTTGTCCTGCTAGGTAAACCCTTGGTTTCTTCTTGGGAGGGGACAAACTCTTTGGTTCTGGCAAGGAGGTTGCTGGTCCACTGAATGTGAAGGACACACACACACATCTATGTATATGTATGTATTATATGTAGACACACACATACTTAAAGGGCCAAATCAAGGACCAGATAGTGCGGTCAGATGCATATGGTTTTAGACCCTGTGGTGTAGGAATGGGGGAAAAATATGGCCTGCAAATATTTCTGCCAGATCCCCAAAGTGCTAGGGTGTCTGGTATGGCCCCACTTTCCTGGAAGGGGTATGCCAGGAGGAAGCACTGAGAGCTGTGGCTGGGGACAAGTTACTTTCAGTTTCTGGTCATACGCTCTCACAGGAAACAGGAGTGGTAAGTCCAGTATCACCTCTTGTCTTCTGGCAGGAGATATCCCCACATCCATCCTTTTCCCCTGAGATACTACATTTAAATTGTGCCTGTGCTGCTATAAAGGGGCTGAGCATCTTGCATGTGTTCTGTCTCCACAAGTAAATTTCATCCTTTCCTTGCCCAGGCCTTCTATGTCCCCTGTTAGCTGTTGGTATCAAAAGAACTTCAGTTCCCTCATTCACTCTCTTGAGTCATGAGATACTAGTTCAAAGCACACATTCCCTGAAATTTCAGAGGAACCAGTTTCAGGAGCAGCAGAGTAGAATACAGGAAAAATTACTTACAAGTGCCTCAATTCTGGCCCTGCGGAGCCTAGATACCTCAGTCCAAAATTTCAGCATTCAAAACCGTTGCTGAGTTCTAGCCCCAGAAATACAGTCACCAGGTGACGGCACATTTTCAATAGTAAAGGCCTCTGGTGCCTGTATGACCGCTTCTCCCCATGCTAAGAAGCATCTGCATCTTGTTAGCGCAGAGCAAATGACAGTAGTTCTACCCAGCCCAAGGCAGTGCCTTGCAGATAAACACAAAAATGCTTTGGAGCAGACTAAGCAGCTAGCTCTGCATTTTGCTGTGTAGGCAGACATATCACCACGGTGCCTCAGCACCATCCATCTATGTCACATGCAGCGCCCAGCCCAAGAGGCATCCCCAAAGCAGGTTGCAAAACCCAGCTACGCAGCAGGAGAAAATTACCTCTATGGAGCTGTGTGCCACTGCAGATAAACCATTACTGATACCTGATCTGGCTGGGTTAAAAGTAGCTCAAGTGCATTGGCAAGCACCACTGGACAGACATGTTCTAAGTGTCACCAAGAGTTAAGAGTTAAGGTGCGAAAGGGAGAGATTAGCAGGACCTCAGGCTACTAATTTGGGTTGGGGAGGGGGATTTCTGCACCCCTCCACCTGCAAACACCACAGCTCTTAAAATCCAAGGGACTGCCTGGGCTCACTGAGGGGAAAATAGGGAAGGAGAGAGTCTGAAGCCCTTGCAAGATCTGCCCCCTCGCTGATGGCCCCATGTCTTGGTTGCCTCCCGCAGTGCTGGTGCTCCTCATCCTCTCCTTGCGGCGCCAGCGGAAGCAGCCATACATCATTGATGAGGAGGAGAACATCCACGAGAACATCGTCAGGTATGACGATGAGGGCGGCGGGGAGGAGGACACGGAGGCCTTCGATATCGCTGCCATGTGGAACCCACGGGAGGCCCAGCTGGTGGTGAAAAACCGGCAGGACATGCTCCCTGAAATAGAGAGCCTCTCCCGATACGTGCCGCAGGCATGCGTCATGGACAACAACGTCCACAACTACGTGCTTGCCAAGCTGTACGAAGCTGACATGGACCTGTGGGCTCCTCCCTTCGACTCCCTCCAGACATACATGTTTGAAGGGAACGGCTCAGTGGCGGAGTCGCTCAGCTCCCTACAGTCGGTGACAACAGACTCAGACCAGAGCTACGACTACCTGACGGACTGGGGGCCACGCTTCAAAAAGCTGGCCGAGATGTATGGTGCCACGGACAGCAGTGGGGCTCTGTGGTAATGGACGAGGAATGGCAGAGGGGTTTCCATGTGAAACAGTGTCAGGTTAGGTCCATTCTCATCAGATGCTTCCATGGACATGGGTGAGGCCTCCTAAAAAATAGCAATACGGTGCTTGGATGAGAATGGGAAGAAGGGTGCGAATGAAGGTCTCTCTGGATCAGCTTTACTCAGTTAAATTAAGTCACATTTTTGAAACAGTGAGAAGCAGAAGGAAGAAAGTTTTTTCCTGGTTTTTACAGCAAAATTTGAAAGCTCCACAGCTGGAATATAATGACATTACTCTCTTTCTCTCTCCCACTTTCTCTCTGTCCCTTGTACACGGCAGCTTACTGAGCTCTATACGTCTGTTCAAAGATCTGTAAACTCCAACTGTAATCTCTGACTCACTGAGAAATTGCCAGCATAGAAAAGTGGTGCCCCACCAGTTATTTTTCCCACACTAAAAAGGAAAAAAATTGCTTGCTAACAAGAGGAAAAAAAAAAAATCCCACAAAGCAGAAAACTGAAACTGGAATCTCAGAGGGCTCTTTGTAAACTAAACCTCCTCTCTCTGTTGCTAACAGAGTCCTTTTTTAATCCTTTAGAAACAAGGCTGAGGGTTTTTTTCCACCTGGCCGAGAGGGCTGGAGAAGAGGCTTTGAATTTCTGCTCTAGTTTAATGGCTGATCTATGAGCGTTAACACTAATCCATCTCCTATCAAGTCTGTGTAAATTTATTCTCGGCTCTTTAAAACCATGACTCCGCTAAACTGCTCAGAACAAAATCAGAAAATCTGCCTCTTTTGCACTGTAGATGTCTCTTCCATGTGCCAAATGTGAAGATTAGATTCTACCAATGAAAGCCAAATAAATTTTAAAAAAAGAAAAAGCTATATTTGGTAACTACATGGGTTAGATGGGCTTTCCTAATCTGTGTGAGGTCAATCCAAGGGATGTTTACATACTGTAGATAACCTACTTGAACAAATGCAGTATTATAGACCAATAAATGGATGTAAGAAAATTACATGTATAAGTTTTGTATATTTGTTAATTTTGGTAATGAATATGATGTACTGCATACAGTACAGTACCTTAGCACCTCTTTTAATAAAAGTTAAACAGAAGGGAAAGTCTGATAGCATTTTATTGACTACTTTGCACACAGCAGTTAGTGCTTCTCTGTGGTTTTACATGCCTTGAGCATCAAGAAAAAATGGTTCATCAGCATCGTGTCAAGGAGACAAGCCTTCAGTTTGCATGTTCAAGCAGATTGTCTTCTGCTTTTATCAGTGTTCACTTGGACGTTGACCTCTAAGGTGAATCAGCCCAAGTGCAGCCCACCAGACTAGTTACTTTTTTATTCCAACCATGCAAAAGCCAAAAAAAAGTCTTGGTTGATTTTTTTGAAACGTTATGAATGGGGCATTGAGAAGCTTGGAAACCAGTTACACAGCCTTGACAGAATCTCATGCCTTCAGAGACAGGACAGACTGTAACATGCAATATCCATTTATGGTCATCCTTACTCTGCAATCAAAGTTTTGATCTTTGGATCTTATCTTGTTTACATGTGTAAATGGGAAGGGCTGGGGAAATTACACTAACACAAGTTTCATGGAAGGTTATGAAAGGTGTCTGAAAGCAGAACAGTCTGCAATGACATTTGGAGGTTTCTTTCTCGCTAAGGACTCTCTCCATCTCAAATTGCCCAGAAAATAGATGTGCAGACATAACCACCCAGTTACCACACTTTTACCATGTGCATACTCTGCTCAGTTTCTCTTGCAGATGTGCACAAAACTGCTGTCTCTACTTTGCCTAATCTTTGGCTGTACCAATTTGACAGGAGCCTTGTTTCCGTAGACTCAGACAAAGTCATGCACTCCTGGAGAGCCAGGCAGCCAACAAGGAAAAAAAGTTTTGGTGACTTCTCAAACTTTTGCTTACCTGACACGATGAAAATCTGTGCCTTCACAAACATAATATGCTGTGGGTTCTGCTTATCACCTGAACCCACCTTACACCATTGCAGGAAGAGCACTGAAAACTATGTGATAATGATTCTTTTACTCATCTTGTAGCACTTATCCTCACATATTATGTTGATTTTATAACACTAGACAAAGAAGTCGGACATGATCAAGGATGTGGTGTACAGCACACAAAACTGGTGTTAAGATTTCTGAGAGCTTCCTCAGCTCCTGATGCAACAGGAATCACAGAACATAGGGCAGGAATGAAGATACAGAAGACATCTATTACACCACTTCCCTGTCTGAATTAATCATCAGTTTTATATATTTTAAGCAGATGCCTGTTTATTCTTAAAACCCCCAACTGTTAAGGCTCTGTAACCTTTCTAGGCAATCTTCCACTGCATCAATACATTCAGTGTTGAAAGCCTTCCCTGGGAAGTATAAGGCAAATATCCCTTGCTGCCATGCAAGCCTGCAATGCACATAGATGACTTTGTCCCTCTGTAGAGCTGTGGTTTGATATTTTCAGACCATTACTGTCTCTCCCTTTAGTCACAGTCTACAGTAACAAAAAGTTCTTTATGTTTTGCTGCCACAATGGTTTACGTCTCCCATGGTAGGCAGAGTGGAAGGAAGAGGGGTAGAAATGCAGTCCAGCATCATATTGCCTTCAACTGGAAGACACTTACTGCATTTACTGAGGGTTTTCCCAGGACAAGCTGCTTCAGGGTCTGGTTTTACTCCACCGAGGTCCCCAGGAGTGGCTTCTGCAAGACAGGCCATGCAGCAGCTGAGACCAGCTTCTGGACTTGTGTATCACCCAGTGAGGAAGGACCAATGCCACTTGTGTTAGGTGCTTGCACTCACACCACAGGGGAGCCTGCAGGGAGGGCAGGCTCTGAACCCACTTTCCTAAGCTGCTTGTCACCATTAGGCTATCTGATTATCCTCAGGTTTGCCTCAGCTTGTGAGCCCAGTCAACAGTCAGGCAGCTTGATGCTGTGACACTTACCAGCTGGTGTTCAGTAGGCACTTGGCAGCCTGGCTTTTTTTTCCATTTTATGGAACAGGTGACAGTGTTTTGCAGTCTGTGAAAATCTCTATGCAAACAACCAACACTTGTCTCTGTCACCCTCCCACAAACAAAACTGAAGAATGCTCTGTTTTTACTGATGAGATATAAAAAGATTCCATTTATGGACACATCAGGGCTCAGCAGGCCTGGCACAAAGCAGAAGAAGGGAGAAGACTCCAAGCCCAAAGGAAAGGTATGGTGCCACAGGCTGACAGTGAAACAAACATGCTGATCACACAGGTCCTCAGTGTCCTGCCCTGGGGCTTCTCGAGGCCAGGCCTGGCAGTGCATGAACATTTGCAGCACTACATAAAACCTGATAGTGGTTTACAGCCAGGGAGCTCAGCCTGCCACGGTGGAGGGACTGGGCTTCACCACACCAGCAGATACCTCCAAGTGACAGCCCCAGTCCTGCGTGGGACCCACACTCTACCCACTGCCCTGGTGTAAGGGCAGAAATGTTAGAGGACCAGGACAAGATCCCATATGCCCTCACCGGTGTCCCCAGACCCCTCATGCTCCAAGGCCAGTCTGAGTGCATAGAGCTTTTATCACTATCCATTTCATGTGGTTCCTCTGATGACGTTTTTTTTTCCACAGCTGCGAGTTCTCAGGAAAAAACAAAAGGACTCACCATCCAGGAACAATCCCCTAGTCTCAGCTGTGGCTGAAAATACATGGTTCAGAGGAAAAAATAGCAGAGGGTGTAAGTCATTTTACTAATTCCAGCCACTTAAAAATTGAGCATATGGCCTAAGCAACCCATCTAAGCTCTCTCTCTAACACAGCTAGACAAAGAGTGATTCATTCCCCCTGTCTGCCATCTGTATGACGCTATGACCCTCTGGAGGTGCTTCTCTCTCAATTAATGGCCTGGCCTCTGGGGATTTATCCATGCAGTTCAGAGTCTGGCCCTAGGCATGACTTTCACAAGCCCTCTGCTCTACATTTGGTTTTATGAGTGATCATGGGCAAACACTACAGTCTCTGACATTTTCCTTTTCCCTTCTTACCACCCACCTCTGTCTTGTCTAGATAGAATGCATGACTCTCTTTAAGCTGTCGGTCAAGAGCCTAGTTCTCTTCCAAGCAAAATGCAGAACTCAAGAATGCATAAAAAGAGTTAACATCATTCTTTCTGGCATAAATTTTCTTGCAACACTGCATTTCATTTGCTGCTGCATTGCCCATTTATCCAGCTTTATTAGGTCCCTCTTGATTTTGTCATTTCTCCTCCAGCTTTTATTGCTCTTAATCATTTTATGCCACCATCACATTTGCTGCCTACAATCCCCTTTTAGACCATTCATTAAAACCAATAGTGACACAGATCCTTGGAGGACTCAAAAGTTATATTTTGGTCACCTTGAAATATGATTTACTAGCCTGTGCCTGGGTTTTGCTTGGTTCAACTGTCATATAGCACAAACTAGAACCTGCTTCATTGCCTGCTGCCTGACCACAGCTCCAAGGAACCATCAAACTGGAGGGACAGATGTGTTCCAGAGGTCTGCCCTGCATATGCACCACATCTTACCTGTCCTGGCCATGAGTAAGAGAAATAAGGCCCATAAAAGAGGCACAAATAATGCCTGACAGACTCCAGAAAAGTTCTGACCTGGACAAATTCAAAGTTGAGTAGATTTGGTTGCTTTTGCCTTTGTGCTGACGGGGTGTTATTACTAAGGTGCTGACAGATGTGATCACTTTGGTTTACGCTAGCTTAGCTATCAGTTAGACTAAACCCAGGAGAGGCTGCTGCTCCCTAGGAGAGAAGGTGGGTTCGATAATAAGTGAGTATGGCACGTGAGGAAATCCATACTGTTGCAAGCTAAATACGTTGCTGCTCTCCCTCTTCCTGTCTGTCAGGATGTGAGGCAGCCTATTGCATCCTGCTCAAGAAATAGCCCTTAGTTTTCTTCACATGCATCTGGTGTAAATAGGGAGTGGATCTGTCAAGACATCCTAATTTGTGCCTGCTGAGATCTGCAGCATTCAGAAGAGGAGGAGCTGCCTTTCACTCAGTAGTGCCCTGTCTCTCTCAGGGCAATGCATATGCCATTAGAGTGCTCCAAGATAGGCACTGCTACAACACAGCTGTATCACCTAAGGGATTGGTTCTCATGCATAGAGGTCAGTGCTCTGTCTCTCATTTGAACTGTAATGCAGTAATAATCTGTATCAGTGTATCCTCTTTAAACAGGCAGAGGAAAATTAGCAGGGACAGCAGTGAACCTGAGGTGGAGCCAGAGCTCTGATCCAAGGAAAGCAATAAGGTCTGGGGAGTCTCACTGCCAAACCAAAGCTTTAGGGATAAATTTTCAGTTTTGCTTTCCTATACCAACTTGATAAAGATTCTGCCCCCACAGACATGCAAGATATTTTACTGTTGGCTTCAGAGGTGGCAAACCAGCCCACCTGCATCCCTGGCTCTGAGGAGAAGCAGCAGTGCAATGCTGACACTGTATTTCCCAAGAGATATTAGAGTAATAAGGTGGAGGAGGTAGAAGAGAGTCACTTTACAATTACTTTCAAAAATCATGGGGTTTTTTTAAGAGCTGATGTAGAAGACAGTACACTGTCTGAATACCATTTTCAGACCTCGTTTGTTATTAAGCCCACTATTAAGGAATGGGCCTCTTGGGGAATATGAAGCTTCAAGCTGGCATCTTAATATCTATGAGGCCAGTCCCACAATGACTGATCCAATGATTTTTTCTGAAATGTGCATGAGCTACAACATTTAATACTAGAGGCAGAAGTGCTTGCCATGCCATATAACAAAAAAATAATACTAATGACAATATCTATCACAATGGGAGGGGTCCTGTTTTGTGGGAAGGGTGAAAGTTCCCAGGCTCATCATGGGACTCAGGAAGCTGAACCCCTAGTTAAAGGCTTATTATTTCCAGACCTTCATCCTACCAAGCAAATATGGGTATGTCAGAGTACAACATGATCCTCCTCAGCATCAGAGTACCATGATGAGTGTAGAATAGGAGATCTGCCTTTTCCATCAAGTCTAGAAAAAGAAAAATCTTGAAAATGTCATTTGGATGCTGTTTGGAGCATGCAGAGAGCCTGGAGCAATGTGCAGTGCCCTGTTCCTCCCAGCATATCTTCATGTTCTTGCACTTCACTGACACCAGTCCTTCAGCACAAGGGCCACCCCTCCCAGGTAGGAAGGACAAAGGAAGGGAAAGAGGGATCCTCTTGAAACCAGTAGTGAAGATAGCCCACAGCAAGGGAACCTGTCCTCCCTTTTGCTCACACTCTCCTTACTGCCATTGGTACAGCGAAACCTCCCTGCACCTCTTGTTCCCCCTTTACAATGGGAAGAGGGTTCACTGCCATGACCACTCCAGAGCATCAGAGCCACTGCTGGTCCCCAGTGGGTCTCTAAGTGCCCCAGATTGTCTTAACCTGCTCCTCATTCAAATCAGTTATGAGGGAGAAACCAGGGAACACTAGAATCCTCTTTTTCCTTCAGGTGTGAAGGTATTTGCCCCTGAGTATCCTGGGATGTAGTTCAGAACAGAATTTTTACAGCCTCATAACCTTCATGTTCCCTACCTGTGATATAATATATATTGCCATGAAACATTCCACAAAAAATGTTTCTGAGCTCAGAGGAGAAATCTGCCCTTCTCCCAAGCAGCGGTGCTAACGCAGGATGAGTTGTTTGGGCTTATTTGTTTCTCTTTTTGTGTAGATTCTTTTTGGAGCAGTCAAAGGGACAAACCTGCCCAACACAGCCACTTCTCTTTGAAGGACCTCAACCAGCTATTCTTTAAGACCATAGGTATTATGAATGGGAAAGGTAGTAAAAAAGGAGGTACAAAGCAATCAAGTAACTTTTTAATGGCAACAGGAACAGAGCCCCAGCCTGCATATGACCTCTTCCAACCTTGGGCCATCCTTTTGGTTTCGAAAACTCTTGTTTACTTTCAGTTTGGAGACAGGTTTTCAAAAAGAAAACTAACTAGTTGAGGTACGTACTTTCAATAGTCTCAGTCTTGTGCCTACTTCTGCCTCAATCTTGTGTCCACGGTCTAGCATTTAAGATGTCCACTAGAAGTAAGGAAAAACATGCATATTCTGCCTTTAAATTGCATGCTTTTGTCCTGAAATTGCAAAGTGTTTTGCAAACCTCAGTTAAGTAAGGCCCTCATATCTGGGACAGAATAGTCATGGGGTTTTTTTACAGACAAATAAACGGAAGCACAGAGAAGTTAAAAAAATTACAAAGATTTCAGAGGAAATCATTGTAAAAATGATAACCTGTCCCAACAGTCTGTTGATCTAAGTAGACCTCCTCTTAGGACTTAGTATATTATGCCTACAGCATAGGTGGCAGGTGGGCAATGGAATTTTGAGCTATAGCTCGAGTGTAAAGTTATTTTTTACCAATAATATAAACCTGTCTATGGGTTAAATGAGAAATATAGTCCCACAGCAGAAAATTATCTCTGCTACTAATCCAAGGAAACTCCATTTCATGATTCCTGTGTATTTGAAACTCTCAACTACTATTCAGCCAGCTGTCCAACCACTGAAGAAATCAGAAGTCTATGTTGCATTTACAACTCAAAACAGATGAGTGGGATAAAAATGTGTGAAAGCTCTTATTAAATCTTATCACCCAGAGTTAATTGTAAAGTGTTTTCCTAAACTGTTAGAGTAGTGAACAACCACAACATAAATCATGTATAATTTTGAGAAATGAGATATGATATTAGCATTTTAGAAACATCACTCACAGTGAGAGCTCCAAACTGACCGATTGATAAGATACTGAGCCTCCTTCATCTTCCCTGAAGAATTTCAGCCATCTCATGGATCTGCTTGATAAATGAACAGCACATTCAAACATGTGGTAAACTGTTGGCTTTGTTTAGAACAAGACCAAATAAAACAAGCATTTTCTGTCAGCATTTTCTGATGGGGGCTAGGATCAGTGCCTTGCCAGCCCTGACTTCATTTGCAGGTTGGCACAAGAGAAACTAATGTCAGTAAGGAAAATGGCTCCATCCCACACATGGAGTTAAGACTGTATAAACCAGTGCAGCAGCCACCCCAATAACATGTCTGGTGAAGGAGAAGGGAAGGCTGGAAACCTTCCCCAATGATCCCGGTATCATATCTTTATATCTGGGCTCACAGAAAGAAAGGCATCTCCTACCAACACTTTGGTGAACAGCCATACCCCTGTATAAGCCACCTATTGCCAAATGTGCTTTAGCAGCTCATCCCTAACAAGCAACACCAAGGCACTGCAAGACTTGGGGTCTGGTTTTGACTCTGATGTTGATGCTACATGCGAGTATGATGAATTTTCAAGGTTTCTCTGTGCTGTGGCTTTCCACCCATCATACCAGCGATAACCATCTTTGCTATCCACTCTAAAGTAGCATAACAATGTGAAGAGTTTTAGTATTCATTTAAGCATATTGCTAAGCATTTTAGGGTTCCAGGCACTTGCTAGCTAGGATATAAAGCTGCATATTTCTTTTCAAAAAGCACATACTCTTCTAGCTCTGGGAAATGAGGAAAATAAGGATGACTCACAAGTAGCAGATGTTGGTAGCATCTCTTAATGCACTACTGGAAGGCACTCAGAGATTGTAGTGATGCAGGCTCCCTTAAAGCCTACCTGAAATAGACTTGAGCAAAATGCTGTAGCAAGCCATCTCTTAATCCATTCCCTTTGTCTCACTTTATCAGCTGTACTCAAAATATTTTGCTTCTTTGTCAGACCTTCCCTCTAAAAACATCAAAACACACAGTAAATATGAATTACTGAAGAAGCACAGCATCCTTGATGTGTATGGTGACTCTGTTATCAGTAGCCCTTAGAGAGTATTACATGTTAATACTATTGCTAAAGAAAATCAGCTGATTGTCTTGGTGCAGCCGAGCAGGATTTGAGACCGATAATACAGCAGATCCCGTTATTCCAGAAAAATGTAGAACAGATCTAAAAATTAAATGTCTAAGCTCTTTCTATAGACAATAGAGACAGAAGTGGTTTCCCCAGAAAAAAAAAACATATTACCTTAGACACCCTTCTCAGGAGTGGAAGAGTTGGCCCCTGGAAGAGTGTTTCTCATTCCCCAGGCCATCAGCTGCTGGCCACACAGGAGGTGTCCACATGGGCCAGAGGTGCCCACAGGACTGCTGAGGGCATCCTGACTTCGCGTCTCCAACAGGGATGAAGAGGGGTTTCACTGAGACATTAGTGCAAGAGACACTAGTGAAGAGTCAAATCTCAGAGGAACCCAAATTGCCGGGTTGGGTACCTGTAGTGCTGTACAGATTGCTTCACAAGGGTGTACAGCCCAGAAAGGAGGTGTGACCTGCCACTGCCAGTAGATATACCTGCTGTCAGGATCAATTGCTACCACCTCTGCTGCTCAAACTGACATGTAGCAAAAACAAGTTGGCCAACCTCTCTTTTAAATAAAAGACGTTTGTACTGAAGACAAGATGCAAGAACATGGCATTGGTTTTGTATGTAGTTGTGGTAAAGACTTTCTTTAGACCTGTAGCAAGTCATTTATTCTATTAGTATCAGATCCCTGTCCACAAAACAGAGATAATGGTCTCCTCCATCTTAGCTACTCTGCCTGTAAGGCCAGAGGAGCATCTCTCATTTTGTGTGTGGGTAATGGCTACTGCAATGTATCAGAATTATAACAAGAAAAATTACGCTATTTAGCTACTTTTGCTGTAGCATCCACCCTGCCAGCCTCTGCCTGCAACCCATTGTCCTGTCTCTGCAAGTAAATACTGTGATAGCATCTAACAGCAAAACACAGCTGTACTGAAATATCCGATCAGCTTGCAGCCATTAAACAAACAGAATGCCGGCTCTTTCCTTTTGTTTAAAATATCATTACTGGGAACAAGTCATCTCTCTCGCTGCCTTTGCACTTCAGTGCACAGGTTAGGCTTTTAAACCTGACCTAGTTTTGGCTGCAAAGTTTCACAGAGAGAGCCTACTTACAGCATGGCCACACACATTATTTTCCCTGCTAATCAATACATTATAAAAGCTGGAGTGTCTCCCTTTGCTGAAAATGAGGCAAGGGATCAGAGAAGCAGTATAGTTGGGCTCTAATGCAACGTCTTGCAAGCCAACCGCACTATTGCACCTGCTGGTCTCCTGCCTCCCCTCACCCCTTTTGACTTCCTTGATGCTCCACATAGGTAATGAAGTCCACTTAGACCCTACAACGGCTCCAACGGCATCACCCTGAAAATGGGAAAAGCTTTGCTTTCCCTGCAACAAGCAATCAGGGTTGACACACTGCAGCAGTATTTGTGGAGCCTCATGATATTTTTAAGGTGTTTGGACAAGCTGAGTTTATAACTGAAGTCTTTTGTGCCTGGAAGTTCCTGCCTTCAGGGCTCATTTGTGTTTTTTTTAACTGTGCTCAGGATTTCCCTCAGTGCTGAGCTGCTTCAAGCATGGCTGATAAGGGGGTCACATGCAGGTGACGGGCAAAGCAGAGTTCACGGTGAATAATAACTACTTTGCATCCATGATAGCCCTGGCAAAGGGTAATTAATTCCTGAGGCATGCGCTGGAGTGGGTGGGCTCCATCTAGAAACGCCAACATCAGACAGGGTCAAAATGCATCTGATCACAAACCGAGACTCCATGAAAGCTGCACAAATCCCAAACCATCATCAGGTGCAACTGGCCTCTGCCTGTTGTTTCATGAAGGCCTGTGGGTGAGCCAAGGCACAAGGACACATAACTGAGATGTGTGAGTGGACTCATATTAAGGAGCAGTGCAGCTCACATGAAAAGGGAGGGCATAGCGTCTCGGAGCTGGGAACTATGCAGACCCACGAGCAGCCTGAGACAGGAGGGAAGCTGCTGTGTGATCATGAGATTTGGGGCACGTCGGACAGAAAGCGCTATTTAAAAGGGCTGGGAATCAGATAGAGGAGAGAAGCTGGAGGTATTTGGCTGTGAGGATGTTGTTTGTCCCTGCAAAGAGCATATTCAGAACATGAGGTCAGGACAACAATAATAGGAAAGCATTGATCCCACTTCACATCCTTTTAGCTGAAGAGGAAAAGGGGCGGATAGTGATGTAATGACCATGTTAGAAATGCCTGAACAAAGATCTGAGGATGAACAGAAAGTGGTGGCTGCAGCAGGTACTTCATGCTGGAATTTCTGATGCAGGTGAGGAGGTTACACAGTCATGCAAAGCCATGGGCAGAGAGAAAAAGGACCCCCTAGCCTTATACCTGTGCTTGCTAATTTGAACATTTCCAGAAGCTCTTCTCTGGTAAGTGTTCAGTAATGAAGCTAAAAGGTGCACAACAACAAAAAAAACACCCCTGATTTCTATTTTTAGTGTAATTAATACCAAGTATCCAGATGAAGGGTAAATCGTACCAGAATTAGAAGGAGACGTGGAGGACAGTTAATCCTTCTGTATCTCTGTGGTTGCTGTTGTAGGGGGTAACAGTTATACCAGTTACAAGCATTCAAAAAAACACAAGTCAGCAATGCCCAAATTATTAAAATTTCTTTGCTTCATCATAATACATTGTTCTATTAAGAAAAAATTGCGTTTTTGTTTTAACAATTTGCCACCAACACTGGCAAGTTTGGAGTTCATGTCCTAGTCATGAAAACCTTGCCTCCCTAACAACTGAAAAGCGGAGCTTCTTTTTTAGCAGGCTGTTTTTTAATGAAAGCACATGAATTGCTTGAATTTTGTGATGAAATCCCCAAAACCAGCAACACTGACGAGGACTCCTGGAGTCAGGTTTTTATAATAAAAGAAGGGGCTGATTTTCGTAGTATCTCATACCTAAAGTTAATCCCTTGACAGGAGGGAAAGGCACATGGAAGGAGAAATAAGACAAGCATAGGCTCATGGCCTGCTTTGTGGCACTGATGCATCCTGAGAGGCGATGGGTTTCAGGGGCATAGTGCCAGAAAGCCCAGGCTGACTCTGTCACCTCTAGACGGCTGCATGACATCACACCCCACTGCACTAACAGGACAAGGAGAGAAATTGTCATCGTTTGTTGGACCAATGTTCTGATGTCCAGCCTTCATGATATGTCCTGAGGTGTAGTGCAGTATATGCCATAATGAGACACATTTCCTTTACGACTCTTAATTGTTCTGCAAGTGAGCAAGGTCTCCAGGACAGAGGACAGACCTATGTGAATAATCTCCTGAAAGATGTATCAGACATGAGGCACTCCAGCAGCTATCAACATCTTCATCACAGAGTGTAGAGACTTGCATGGAATTACATAGGGTCTATAGACTCCATTGTCTGGCAGCAGCTGCTTATTGGCGACCCACATCTGAGCTAGAGCAGCACAGAGGTATTCACGGGATGCAGTGCATGCTAATATTACCTGTAGTGTCATTGCTTTCCTGTCTGTGTCTGAAGTCTGCAAAGCCTTTCTGCAAAATGTATTAACATCCTCCCCATCTCAATATAGTACAGTTTGTTTCTTTGCTTGTTTCATTTCATGAACTTACAGGCTGCCTTTAGAAAGTAGTCATCAAATGCTCAAGCAATATAAGGGAGAAGAGAAAAAAAAAGAAAAAGAAAACCTGAGGGAGGAAAAAGATTTCAATTTCCAATTTCCAAGAGGCTAATATAAAAAGTAAAGGAGTGGGAGGGAAGTGTTTGAAAATTTCATTTTAAAAAAATGCCCTGGCAGTCTCTTCCCAGCAGCAGCAGTCAGGCTGGATGGCACATTTGTAGGTGAATGGGGGAAAAAAAAAAGAAAAAGAAACAAAGTCCTGGGTGAGTTTCCCCAGCGCTCCTTCTGCAGAGCCCTCCATGTCCCCGGCTTCAGCAAGGCCACGCCGGCACGCCTGCTTCCCAGCTGGTCCTGCCATGTTCAGCAGCTGACATCTCTGTTATAGACCACAAGTCACAGTGCATGAGCAAAGTACTAAATTGTGCCAGAAACTGTGGCCATAAAAACAGCCAGAATTACACTGCCAACCTAGCCACATGGCTTCCAAGTCAGGCAAAAGGGTCTGCAAGTCCTCCACAGGGGTCTCCAAAAGCAGGGAAATGACAGAATGGCCCAAAGCTGACATAGCCCTCACCCTTTCAGAAGGGTTTTACTGGGAAAAACAGGGTTTGGGAACACGTTGTACTTACAGATTTCCACAATCCCTGGAACCATTCCTCAATGCCACAAATAGGCACAAGTGAGCACAACCCCAGAAATGCTATGAAGTACCAGAAAGTTAAACCAGGCTACCCACAACTTGATCAAACCAAAACAATGTTGGCCAAGAGCTTATGCTATTCCTTGTAAGCTACTGAGAACCCCACCAGCTTCCACCAGAAAGGACTACCCGGCATTTGGCAGATGCATCTCAGTCCTCACGGTGGTGTAACGGCCCAAACCGCAGTACATCCCACAGACTGAGCAAATGGCTGGGTTCCAGTCAGCTCCAACAGCTATACAGGGTTTTGCAACAGACCCTGCAGAGCATCTTTAAAGGCAGTGTAATAGCTTTCATAAAGACAAGGACCAGAACTTGGAGAGGAAAATACACAACCGCTACGAAACACATGGGATCCTTTCTATTCACTTGCCCAGTGTGGCAGACATGCTCACAGGAGGTGCTGTCATCACATGTGTAATTTAAAAATACAGAGCATGAAGATGAAGATCAATCCCGCTTTACTCTGAAGAATAGGTTCATAAATGAATTATAAGGTTTCTTAAATTATTTATAGCTGTTATAACCATTTTACAGATGAGTAATACATTTTATAAGTCCATCAACAGAAGATTTAATAGACAGGCAATCAATCAGCCTGCATGATAACTAATTAACCATATATTAAAACATCTCTCAGTGCCCTATTATCCCCTAATGCTCTGGTCATGAACATACCCCTAGCACAACCCCAAGTGCAAGTAACAAAAGCCAGCTGACCTACCCAGTCCCTCAAGGCCATTAATCTCCAGCTCTTAACCTGCAGCTCAAGGGCAAAGGAGCACAACTAACCTGTCAGCCTGCCCCTGAAGGGCAACAGGCCTCTGCTCTTCTAGAGCAGTGGGAAATGCAGCACCTACCACCTCAGTATCTGGATTTCCACTAGCAAATGTTTCTGACAGGGCTCTCTATCACGCATACCATGACACTGGGACACTGATACTCTATCTATCTCCCACACACAGTACGCAAAATTCTTTATCCTCATCCAATAAAATATTTATCAGAGGAAAGATGACACTCAGCACCCACTGACTCAGGACCATGTCCTTTAAGAAAATAATCTACCCTCTGCTCCAAGCCCTACGTTGAGCAATGGCTTATTCTGTGTATGGTTAGTCCACTTGTTTTATCTGTCAAGGAAAGAGATTGGTGCCAATGTTTCTATAAGAAAAGCAAATCTAATCAATCCCTCAGGCCTGTTTAGATTAACATGAAATGTCTGCACTAAGTCTGGCCGCTGCAGCCCTCAGCTGGTTAAGGTCATGCTTAACTCACCTGCTGATGGGTTCCAGGCTCTGTGAAGGAAAGTGCTTCCTCATCGGTTTTCCAAATTCAGAAAATATTTGCAAACATTTGAAAAGACACACACACAATTTTAAACACACACACCCCCCTCACACAAAAAAAAGAAAAAAAATTACAATCCTTCCCTTGCACAAACTTTCAGAAGCCTCGTGGGTTACTGGACACTCTTGTCCCATAGAAAAAGTTCATGTGCTAATTAGCTGCAACCTGGCTGCACTAAAATTTCATTTTTCTCAAAATAGTAACTCCTGCTTCATAGCAGTGCTAGGGCAGAACACCACAATACCAAACTGTATTGCTCCCAGTAGGTAAGCTAAGTATTGGGCTATCCTATGTGTGCTACACAGCATTGTGGGGTATAAACACCTTGGTGCTTGTATATTCAAATGGCAACAGCAGAGTGGCCATTCTCCACTGCAGAATCAACTTCCTCTAGGGTCTTATCATTGGATGGATCTGTCATCCAGAAAAAAAAGAAAAAAAATCACATTCACCATCATCTGCCTTTTCTGTTGATCTGTACACACAGACACGGAGGGGTGGGAGAACCAAAACTAATCTCCGTCACTGTAACACATCCATGCTTAAAAGAAACCACCATCTATTATTGCCGCAAACTGGGATGATGCCAGGATTATTTTTTACTGCACTAGATGTGCCACTCAGCTTCCCTATCCATCTGTGTATTGCTGCCAGTCTGATTACTCAGATTCACATCACGGGGCTGTACAGAGGTTTTCAAAAACTAAGAAGGAAGGGTAAAACAGTGCCACAAAGAAGTGAGCTGAAGGCATCCAGGTTTAAGAGTGGCTGGATTCCCTTCATGCAGGACATCTTATCTTCCCAGGCACCAGCCTGGAGGAAAGGCAAGCAGTTGTATATTGCACAAGGAGACAGACTGCCCTAATGAGTGAGCAAGCTAACAAACTTAGAAGACAAATATGCAGTGTGAGGGCTGTTTCCTCTCAGCGTGGAAGCAGAGGACAAGCCAGAGCAGCCTTTCAGTGGAAAAGGAGATCTACAGTTTTTGGGGGTTATTTATTTTTTTTGTACACTGTGGTCTTACATGTTTTGTGTTTTTGAGTGATCCTCAGATATTTTTTCAGGACATGGAGCCTGTGGCTCCATCTCTGCAGCTCCAGACACTGGTTGGATCTGGTGACATGGTGATGGTGAGAGTACACTGATTTCAAGGGAACACACTTGGACCTTATATTTTAAAAGCTAGAGAACTTTTCATGGTGTATCCCTGCTGCTGTGTGCAACAATTTCTTCCCCAGAATTGCTTTAAAAATCCTTTAACTGCCACTTCATTCAGAAAGATGTCACCAAGCTAACAAATAGCACGCATGTGATGTTTCTCAAGTTAGTTTTCAGGGAAGGACCTGTAACCCAAAAAGCTAGCTTTTCAGCTGGCTTCAACTGCCATAGCTCTCCTACTTTGAGGGGAGCTGCACCTCTTTGCTCGTAGCTAGCTTTACATCAAAGTCCATACTGTCAGCACCAGCAGGCTATAAGTACATCAAATGAAGAACAAAATTACAGACGGCTCTTCCAATCCCATGCAGTGATGCAGTCAGTTCTTGAGTTTGCAATTCGGCACTTTTTGAGGCAAGTAGTTAACAATAATATAAATTAGTACAACTATAAATTGCTGGAGGTAGCAGAACCATAGCTGAACCTAAAGAGAAAAACAGTCTTGCTAGTGAGAGGCAGCAGAACTTATAAGCAAAACTTTGACGCTTTGGGGCTTTTCTGATTGCAGTGGACAGGGATGATTTTGAATACCTGGTGCTTTTTATTTTTGCTTTCACAACCAAAATTAAACTAGCCAGGCAGCAAACCCTCCAAAGCCAAGGCATGTGAGTCCATTGATTTTGTAAAAACAGAGCCAAGATTTTGTGCCCTGCTCTAACAAGCTCCTTTAATTCCTCTGTGTGAAAAGTCTCTCACAAAAATTCCCTGTTGCATTCAGGCTTTATACACATCCTTTCTAATCCTTCATTCTTTTTTTTGGGCTTCTATTTGAGCAGGTTCCTTAGCACTAAGGCAGGCATATAACACTGTTACTGCCATATCTTTAATTATTCCTTTTCTTCTTTTTAACTCATAAGTACTAATTGAGTCATGTTCTCTTTGCAAATGTGATTTAACCTGCTGTTCTCCTGCTTGCTCAGGCACTGCAAATAAAAAAATAATGGCACTGGTAATTAACTGATGCCTGACAATATAACTTGCCTCTCAGCCTGTGACGGGTAAAAGTTCAATTAAAAAGGTGTATAAAGGCATATTAAGTGAACCAGAACTAAGCGCCAATCAGACACACAAGAAAAGTAAAAAAGCAGAAAAGAAACTAACTTCCAATATCAAGTTGAAGAAATTGGCAAAACATAGATGAGCTTTAATTTGAAATAAAAAAAAGAGAATTATTAGTAGCTAGATGGGCAGACAGACAACACATGCACATACATTTCAGTTGCGTGTGTAAGGTAGCATCAGCCTACAGAGGGATGCTTTTTACCTAGGAGAACATTTTTGAAAACTTATAATCAGGTATTCGTAGGACACCTTAGCATTGCCTGGCAGGAAAGAAACCAAGAGAAATCAAGAGATACAAGGTACAGAGCTGTGGTTCAGTCTGAAGCAAGCCAAACTGAAAAAGGTGCTGCTTCGTTATCCACTCTCAGTGGTGTGAAGCCTTTGTAGTCAGAGGGAAGCATCAGGCTGCACAGAGGCTGCTCCTTAAGGGGCAGGAGAAAGAAAAAGCATGCATGCTCAGAGCAGAAAAATACTTCTGAGTGGGGAACACACACAAGCAAGGATGCAAGAGGTGAGAAAAACCTCTTCCAGCTTTCTTACTGGGGAAACCAAACCCCCAGGTAGTGCAGATGGTGAACATTATAACTCACCATGGACTAGAGAACAGACATAGTATAAGTTCAATATTTTTTCCTCTCACTCTTGTTTTCCCCTGCAACTATTTCCCTTCTTCCCCCCCTTACTCTTCTGCTATTCATGGGCCAGTTAGAAAGCCTTCATGCAGCCAGTTTCATACCTCTGAATCCCCATCAGTTATAACCACCGCTGTGGAGTCTAGTGGATGAAGAGACTATCTCATATTTCAAAGTTTAATGAGTTCCATTCCTGCTAATATTACACTTCTATTAAAATTCATGGTCATTTTTTCCATTAATTTCTTTTATAAATTAATTCCTTCTAATTTTCTAAAGCATTAACATGACCAGTGACTTATGTAGGTCATCCCAAATAAGTGTCAGTAAAACCTTTATAATGCAACATCTTGTATTCTGTATATCTTGATTGTGACCCTCCCACAATTTATAATTGGGATTCACAAGGCAGAGAGGAAGAAAAGGGACAATTTTCATAGTTTATGTTCAGAGAATGGTGAAAAAATAACATGACCGAGATGAGAAAAAGAGCTCTTGTATAGAGGGAATGCTATGCCTACGAACTAAGAGAGTTCTGCTTCACTTAGTAACAGAGAATAATGTATGGGTGGAAAGAGTAAAAAGCCTGGATGTTACACTGTCTTTTCTTTCCTTCTTTTTCTGCTCAAAGACTGATCAGCATGCCAGAAGGCAATCATGTCCTCCAGGTAAGTGGAATAAGAAACTAAGAATATTGAAAAGCATCTATCTAAGGCTGCTCACACTGCAAGAACACCTGAAGCGAAACTGCTTAAAGTTTACCAGGATGTTTTTGAAGAACTAGGATATCATAGCAGATACATCACATCCATAGAAATTATTCAGCCAGTACAGTGCATGCCTACCAAATTCTATAAGAAAGCAGCAGAAGCAATAAAGTAAACAAAATAAAGGTGGCACAGAGTGCACAAGTGCCAAGAGGCAACATGGCAGTCATTTGAAGGCTGGACTTCTGTACAACCTCAGCAACTAAAAGCTTTAAAGAGTTATTATTGCCTGAAGCTCAACTGGAAAAGAAAGATTGAAAATGTATCTCAGCTTTTCATATCAAAGATACATTTGCAGCGAAGCACTTTTGGGAAGTGTCATGTTCCAGTCTCAGCAGTTCTGACCTACAGCTTTCCCCAGGAGGTGCTGTGTCCTGCGAGCACTGACACAGGAGAGGCAGCTAGCATCCCACCAGCAGGTACCTTGTGCTGCAGCTGGCCAGCCCATGAACTGCACTCAAAACGTGAGACCTGCTTCATTGAAGCTTCTTCACAAGAAGGCTCAATAAAACTGGGTAACTTGCTACCCAAGCACAGTAACTTGTCAGTTAGCAGTCTCTGAAGTGCCTTCCTGCGCTGGTAATGTGCCCTGCTAAAAAAATCAGTATGACGACTTATTGGTGCAAGCAATCATTGCAGAACCTCTTTGTTCTCCCCAAACAGTCAATAACCCATGACAAGTCTCAAAGGCCTACCTTACACAAAGCACAGCAAAGTGTAATGCACAGACAGGGCCATACTTCCTTTGCTCTCACACTGATTCATCATCCCTTTGCTGCAGTTTAACACAGTACAGGGACTTTTCTAGAACTCAAAGTTAGTCTTGGATGTCATTTTTGATGCTGCATGTGAGTTGGTTGAAACAAATAAAACAGTGTGAAAAACATTGCTTTCCCACTCCAAAGTGTTTGCACTGTGGTATCAGTGCATTTGCTATTGCTATGCACACCCTACTTTATACATATTAAAAAGATTCCCATGGAGCTGTTCACAATTTACAGAGGAAATTATTTTTTAGCTGCGCAAGTGAAAGCTGCAGACACTAGCTGGTAGCTCTCAGAGCTTATTATACATTGCTTCCTCAGCAAAAAATAGTTCTGTACATAAACCTGCAAATTTTGGATCACCAACAAACTCCAGGCACATAGTTATTATCAGATTAACTCATCTAGCTGGAAGCAGCAGTCCTTAAAACACCCAAAGATGTCATCATTTTCTTCCAGGGGAAGCTAAATTGCACTAAAATCTCAGAGGATGTCCAAATCATTTGCAAAACCGGGATTGTCTGAGCTCCAAGGAAACACACAGTATTGTAAAGCCAATGTAAAGAAGGTTTTGTAACTCTGATGTTTCCAAGGTCAGGGGTAGTATCAAACACAAAGTGAGCTCACTGCTCCCTAGTGTAGCTGGAAAAACAAAGGAAATGCAATCGCTGGCTCTGCTTTTGGGCTAGAGGAATTCAGGGACCACAAAACACTAATCACACTGCTTACCACAGTGCCAGAAGGAACTCAGGTGCTAGAATGACATATGGCCCTGTACAGAGTAGAGTAACAGCGCTTTGTGGACATACAAATAAGACAAGATCCCTCTCTCAATCTAATTGTTTGAAAACTTTGCATTCTTCAAACACAAATGCATTGCCCTCTGCTGCACACACAACTGCTTTAAAAAGCTATTATTATTCACAGACAGGAACCTGAACAGTTTGGAAAGAAAAGAATCAGAACAGTTGTCAAAGAACTGAATTTATTATCTTGTTAGGAAAAGAAAAAGAGAGGAAAAAGAGAGAATGAGAACATAAATATGGCACATATAAGTTTCAGTATTCAAGTCCAAAAACAATCAAGCGTTTATGGTAATGGTAACCACTGTCTTAAGTAGCCACTGATTAGTACACAGCTAGTTAATATAGCTCTTCTTTTAACTGTCTGGACAAGATTCTAATGACTGAAAATACTACCTTCAGTTTCATATGATCTGGAGCATTCACTTTTAGGATCTTTTTGAAGCTTAATTTAGCAAAATAAGTGATGTTATCCTTTGACTCGGTCGAAAGTTCTAATGTGTGGTTCAAGCAGAGATTAAAAACACCCACTCCTAATGTGGAAGTAAGAGTTACTCACTTTTCAAACCTCAATTAGAAGTCACCACTTCTACCCCTGCCCCTCAGTGGGGCAGACATAAATGCGCAATACCCTATGATAAAGGCCACTCTTAGTTCACTTTCAGTCTCAACAGCAATGCAGAACAATGAAATATTAATAGGACTTACTAATACAGAGCAAAAAGCAGGATCAGGCCCCACAGCTCCACCCAAGCACTTTCTGGAACAGTCATTCAGAGGGATTTTGGGTGCCTGAACATAGGCACAAAGTGCCATTTTAGGTGCCCTTAAGTGCATGAGACCTCTACGTGGGGCTGACACACATGACAGGAGACTGCAAACCCACAACCTTCTGGAGAAGCAGCTGGAGTGTGGGAGATGGAGGGCACCTGAAAGGGCACTATGACACCTCTGTTTTGAAAACTGAGTCCCATTCCTCGTCTTTTAAACCTCCTTTTAAATCCAATTTACTCAGAGCATATTCATTTGCTGCTTCTATGTATGACGCACATCATGCACTCTCTGGCTGCATCACTTTAATTATAACTGTTTTATCTATCTGCCCTGATTTTGTCCTACAGCAATTTTTAGTCCAGATGAAACAGTCCTGGGAAAAGATCTTTTGACTCTACTATGAAAGAATTAACAACTTCATCCACTGCTTTTCCAAGGAGAAAAATTTACAAGGTTTATTCTCACAGGTGCATAGAGAGCTTGAAGCCACATGACACTGCCAATAATCTATACAGTTTTTCCCTTTTAAGTCATCAGCTTGAATCCCATTCAGCTTGAGAGGATGGCATGGCTCAGTCCTGAATGAATTTCTCACAGTCAGGGCTATGTGCTGAAACAGACTGGAAAAAGTAGAATCCAGAGCAAGTTTTTCCTGAAGCAAATCGACACTATCACTACCAACACCAGGAGAACCAGGCATAGAAGGGGCCAGGGTGAGCCTGTGCTTCTCCATGCCACCTGACAGCCAGGTATTAACAAGACCAAGAAAGCACAGGCTTTCTGATGTGAGAATTCATCCTAAGCATGTGCTCTGGATGCTCCAGAAAGTCACACTGTCTACACGTGCCTGACCCCCAGGCATGACAACTCTAAAACTGTTTCCCCTTCTCGCCGTTCCCCAGTAAACTGCATTTGGTGGAAGAGCAAAGTAGTGACTCAGTTACACTGTGTGTTCTCTAGTTCATGTTATCCTCCGTGTATTCCACCATTTCCAGCACACTTGCTCTCAATAATTAATAATAACAACGGAATGTTTAGCTGAGCTAAACTCTTTGCAAGTTGCCCATCAGCCCTGTGTACTTTCATTTAGTGTCATCATTACACCAGAAATACTTTTGCTCCAAAGAGACAGAGAGGGAAAGGGAAGGGGAAGGGGAAAGGGAAGGGGAAGGGGAAAATAAGGAAAAAAAAAAGGAAAAGGAGCGCTTGGACTTCCTTGTCCTGATTTTGCTCTGGGGCAAGGCACAGCTCCTGCTGTGTGTTACGGGCTGTACCACCACATGCCAGTTAAGAGCTCATCTCTGCCTACACTCAAGGGAAGTAGCAAAGCCACAAACACAAGATCAGCATTTTTTAAACATAACTTGAGTCATCATTTCTGGGTTTATTTCCAAGGGAAACAGCTACGATGCGTTAAACAGCACACTCAGACAGGGAGCATGGCTAGTACAGTAACCTGAAAAATTCATGTTCAGTAACAGTTGAAGTGACCTTACTGGATGTACTGATGCAGTCAGTTCTGTATCCCATCAGCTCAGCTGACTGCAGTCAAAAGGAAAAGAGGGTGTCGATACTCTAAAGTAACTTCTTTACTAATAAGAAAGCATAAGGTGCCTGGTTGTACACAGGCGAGAAGGGGCAACATCTGCAAATGAAAGAGGAGTAGGAAGAGTTCTGTGATTCTTTTTAATTTTCTTTTTTTTTAATTTTAATTTCTGTGGTGATGGTATTTTGTGACACAGGTCCCGGGAACCTTAACGCACAGAGCCAGCCATCAGTTTTGCTTCGATTCCTGTTCCAGTCTCCTTGCCATCCCACTCATCCTGTTTCAGCATCCTTTCCATCAACTCAAACCTGTTACATTATTATTATTATTATTGTTGTTGTTGTTGTTGTTAAAATGTTATCATTACAGAAAGTGCATTCTTTCCTTGAATACTACTCTCTCTTGACAGAAAAAAAAATAACTATTCACTTTTTCAATGAAAAATCGAGATAATCTGTTGAACATTTTGGCAAATTATTAAACACTATTTAAATTCATCATGAGAAAACCTCACTCAGTTTCCAGCTGGTTCCTCCTGATGTTGCATCTACACTACGGTTTCTTCAATGTTGGGAATCAGTTTTTAAACTCAAGTTTAATTTGGTTGATTGGTTCTTACAGTATGTGCAAATAGCACTGCTCTAAATATTCGTTTCTCTAATCAAAAATGAAGGGACAGATTCACAGGAGATAATCCCCTACACAGAAACAATTAATAAAAGGCAAACATTATGGTTGCTTTTATTGACTTCAATAGCAGCTGGGAGGTGCTGTCTTTCTGATAACCAGGCAACTCACTGAAAAATAAGATGGAAAGAACGAACTTCGTGAATTCACTTGTTAAAGCTTTAACCAAGGGGGTGTATCAAGAGAACATAAAAGTCTTCTTCTATTTCCCAAACAATGTCATCTTTGGAGTTATAACTCATCCCCGCTCCACTCTGTGAAAAATTGTATTTACCTATTCCAGCTTCGTTTTTCCCTTGCACAAAGGGAAAAATCAGAATTCTTTCTTATTTCTCCCATTACTACTCGTATCGCTGCTGCATGTGGCAAATTCTGGCTCTTGGGCTGGCTTCACAGCATGGAAGTGACCTTGACAGGTTCCTAAGTTTCAGTCGCAATTTAGCTCTAATGAGGGCTAAGATATTACCAGCTACTGCAATTTCAAATCTTCAGAAACAAAATTATCATGTAGCTGAGCATACTGAATGCTGACAATCATTTGCGTTCTGGTGGTTAACTAAAAAGCCCTCAGAGTAGTAAGACTCACTTAAGAGTTATTTTAAAAAAAAAAAATCAACCCTCCCTACAGCTTGTTTGTTTCCTAACAGCACAGTCTTGTCTTAGGCTGCTTTTCCTAAGGAAGAAAGGACATGTCTGTTCAACTGTAATTCACAGGAGGCTTTTCACAGCTGATACACGGAGCTGTAAAGTGCCTTCTGCTTCACTTTCTTACCTCCTCAGACAGTACCTCATGGTGAACACGTGCGTGAGAATATGAAATATAGGAAGACGCATATCTTCCTGAAGAAAAGGGAACACAAAAGCACCAAAAGAGATGAGCATTAGCTAATGAGGAGCAGCTCCAGCAGTTATTCAGTGGGAACTTACACAGTTACTTACTGTCTCTTTTAGTTTGCAATTGGTTGTACAAAGTTAATTCCTTTCTACCACGCAAGAGGGGTTTAACTCTCCAAATGAGACTGGAAAGTTATTTCAGATGAGTAAGAAAAGAGAGGCACTCAGTGAAGCCGACAGTCATTTAGTGTGGCTTATTATATCCCCACGGTACTATGAGGAAGTTTAGGCTCCATTCCACAAACCAGCAAAGTGATGCAAAGATACCATTTATCAAGGGCTACTCATCAAACCAGTGCCTGAGCCCAGAATTGCAGAAGGGTCCTAACTCACATCTTTCTTCTCACTCTGCTGGGAAGGATCTGCACCCCTCCCTAATCGTAGCTCTTCTCCGTGGGAGGTGATGATGCCAGAGCCAGTGTGAAGGTCAGTCCTTAAATGATTGTTAAAGGTATATCCAACTACAGGCACCACCAGTGGAGTAAAAGAAATGCTGTGAGATGCCTCCCCCTGCTCTGAAAGTGAGGAAAATGTTCTTCTTTACTTCCCTGTACTAAGACAGCATGGGTCTATTCATCAGCTGCCGGGAGCCTAGTCTGTATTTAGGAAATGGTATTCATAATGCAGTACTATACTCAATGTCAGTTCCCAGAGGACAGTCTGTGCCGTCTCTGTTGCTCTAGTGGAAGTGAACAGCTGCCTTCTAGATTTCCCAAAGCCCTGGTGCAAAGTAAATCCTTCTCTCTCCACTAAATTTTAAAGAGCAATGATGGGTGGGCAGGGAATATATGCAGGAGAGAAGCAAAAGCTAGGAATGAATTGTTTTATATCATTTTGCTTTTGTTTTATCTATAAAGTTATCATTTAAACTACAAAACCAACAAAACTAAAGTACCATCACATGTGCAACAGAGTAACTGCCACAACGTACAAACATCACCTCCTTATATTCACCCTTCCCTATTCCACAAACTCTTTATTAAAATGAAGGGAAAGAAAAATTAATCTGTAAAATCAAACATATTTCATCCAAGAGAAAGAAAGAAACTGAGAGCAAACAATATATACATTTTCTTCAGTGCCTGTAAGCAAATGCTTCACAGGACTAAGGCCAAAACTGACTTCTTTCCATTTCTCTTCTTATTTTTAGCAGGTTTACACAGCTCTGCTGACTTAATGTACTGCAGGCTGAAATCCAGTTTACAAAGCAGGAGAGCCAATTGCTTAATCTGAAGAGGTCACAAAACTAGTTTCAGGATTACCTTACATTATTTTTATTTCTAGCCATGTGGGAACTTAAAATTCTGTGTTTTAAAAGCTGAGACAAGTCTTTACATTCTTCCATTAAGAAAGTCAGAGGAGGCAACTCCTTGATCTTTTCATCCCCTTACTATTTGTCCTACATGATTTTAAGCTTTCCTCGGAGTCCTGTTTTTGAGCACATACCCATAGTAGAAAGAGGCATTGGTATCTAAGCTAAGACACACTGGGGAAAACTGCAAGAGCAAGCATGCTTTCTTGTGCTCTCATTTATGGGGAGATGATTTCTAATGGTTTTTAGTGCTTACACCACCTGTCTGCTTTCTCAATCATCATTGAATGCATCAGCCCACACAAGCTTATAGTTATGGTGCTGCCCTTTACATTCAGACTGTTTTACCAATGGATAGCATGTCTGATGATAGAAATGTGCCTGGTGCCTGAACTTCACCCAGAGTTTAGTAGTATTCTGCTGTATCTCCAAATGCAATTACAGTTTAGCAGAGTAATGTCTCATCTCTCATTTCCTAACTAGAAAGAAGACAAAGTAAATAAATAGTAACGTGTATACTTCTATACACCCACTCTGCTCTCTCATATACGTGTCTGCATTTACGCACACACACGCAGACACACAGAACTCACATGCACGAACTGTAGATTATATGTATTCACATATACATCAATTTAATGTCCTCTCTTCTTTAATCAATTATCCATGATAATCCATTGTATTCCCCCAGGTACTTAGTCATCAAAGCCACTTTAAACCTCTTGAAGATCAAATGGCTCTTTAATCCATTTATTTACAGTTTACTGAGTTATAGAAAATTAATCAGGATCGTAAGTTAGCTACTGCAGCAAGCCTCTTCTGAAGCCTGCTATCATTACAAACAGTAACTCTCAGAGAGCCAACGGGATGGGGGAAGAAAGGAACAAATCTCCTGACGTCTGTGCCTCCCATCAGCTGCCGTCAATGACTGCCTCTCTCTGATCCTTGTTTGATCAAACCATACTCCATCATATCCATTTAAATGAATTAGCACTACTAAGGTAACAGAAGAGCTAATTAGTCTTAAACTTTGTAGTTAAGTTCTTCATATACTGTCTTCTGGTGTCTAGCAGGCTGAGCTAGAGGTTTTCCTTCTGAAGTTCGTTGGGCACAATAACGCATGTGTGAAAAAGCATGTGAATTACACAAGAGAGACCACATTTCTTTGAACTCTGCTAAAGTTTCTCTTTGTTGTTCCATGTCTTCATCCAGATATTCCCTTCCTCACACACAGTTCTGTGTAGTAGGCAGCCTATCAATGAATATTTAATGGCCAGCTTTCTGGATATTATCAATACTGAACCACTATAATCATTCATTGACTAGACAAGCTTCCACAAATTTGGGGGCCGACACTAATTACTACACATTCACATGTGAGCCGTGCATATTCACACCAATTCTTTACAGCAGTAGAGAAACTCAACCAGCAAAAGTGATAAACGAGGAGCACCTGGATGAATTTCTTACTAATTCTGCAAAACCCTATAATATTATTAATAGTTATGTTCACATACACATGCAAACACAGATACAGTAATCCCTGAAATGCTATGACTGATTTTAGAAATTGCAGGAGCATAAAGAAATAACAAAACATAGCTGTTAAGACAAGGAAGTGAACAAAATTGCCATTGCCAACTGGTTCTGCTGGAAGTGTTGAAGTAAACCCAATGTTATTTCACAAAATACAATTAACTGGGCTGGGAGGAGAACTAACTTCCCATTCTTCCTTTCCCCATAAATTCAGTGGCACAAATTACTGAGACTTCAATTTTGCTTCTCCTCCAAAGAAGATATTACAATTGTGACCTACATTTTCCAAACGTATATAGTGCGATAAAACAGACATACTAAAGCTTTTCTGATATTGTAATCAATCCACATGAGGAGATATCACATAAACCTTTGGTTCATCACAGGAGATTTAGATATGATGTCATCCCACTCAAACTATTCACAACAATCAATTTTTTTGACATGGTGCCTCCAAACAATTTCACAAGTGACCTTTTCATTTCCAATTATTTCTGTGGGTAAGTGATAATCTCATCAGACTAGAACATTATCATAGGGTAACAGTCCCCTCCTGCCATATGACTTCTATTTACTTTATTTCTATTACACCAAATAATCAAGGAGCTAGATTCTGTCTGAACGACAATGTGTGTCTGGTAGTACTACTGCTGAAAAGCAGCAGACTGGCTGCTCCCAAGAAAAAAATGTTTGCAGAATACAGCTAATTCCCAGCCAGGCTATTTGCTAAAATACACTTCTGTCTTGTGGGTTTTTTTTTAATTACACACTTTCACAAATAAGCTGGGTCCTGACAGCTCCTGTGTCTTAAAAATTATATCGATAAATAAATGCTATTTAGGCAACTAGACTGGTTGGTACTCATTTAGTAGAATTATTGAATGAAGGCACTTGGACTAAATCAATAGAAGGATGTCAGAAGGAGGAAATTAAAATAGATCCTCCTAATTTAATGTGACAATTTCTTCTGTCTTTCTACCAAGAAAAATTGTATCTTGTACAATTGCATATCAATAAGGATCTACTAGTAAGTCTGGGCATCTAATTCTTTCACATATTTCGGTCTGCTGCTAGAGAGGTGTTATGAAAGCATGTGGCATCTGCATCAGAGAGCCTAATTCTGCCTTTCCTTGCACTGATGTAAATCTTCAGTAACATAGTTAAGTCCACATAAAAAGCTGCACAGGGGAAAAGAAAGTCAAGCCTAGTCCATATAACCTTCTGTACCTTACCCCTTTTTTTCCTGATTACAGTCCTACTTTATAATCACCGTAATCATCTCTGAAAATGCTACAGTTATCAGGTAACACAATTGGAAGAGGCACAACAGAGCCTTCGTGAATGATTCAGGTCACTGTCGCAGTTTCCTTGATTGTATTCACCTTCAGCACAGAGAGAACACCCTGGGAATCCTGCGCCTGGTCTCAGCATGCCAGGGCCTTGCTCCTGGAGTATATCTGCAGTTTCTCCCTCCATTCTCCCTATTTTCAGGTTTCATTCCTAAACTGCCCAGTCTAAACCCAAAGGTCCATAGCAGTACTGAAAAACATTCTGGGCAGGAAGCTAGGCAGGCCTCAAAACTCTTCATAAATGTACAGTAAATAGAAACAGGATGGATATCTTCTGAATTGGAAGATATGGGCAACTTCAAAGAGGGAATTAGATTCACATTTCCCAAAAATGTACAATATCAAGTACGATGTTCAGAGCATGCTTATTAACCTCATATCCTTCATATCCTAAAGGATCTCAGTATGGGGTCTCATAAAGCCATCCTTAATGGACTGTGTAAGCATTTTTCAGCAGAGCGTCAAACAACTCTACTACGTGTAGTTCATTCATCCTTTTGCCTAAGGAGAGGGTTATGTGTGCATTTCCTGGACAAGAGCAGGAAGGAAAATAATGCAGCACTTTCCAAGCACTGAAACTCCCACCAAAATATGGAGATGTGATTCTCCATGCTCCTCAATATAATGCATTGCTGCATAGGATAAAATCATTGGAGTCTGTAAATACGTCTCTTTTCTCCTACACACCTATGAGGAATTCGAAACAAATCATGCAATACATTTTCCAGTGACCAAAAGATGGCAGTGTTTCAGAGGATTACACGTATCTTTGTATAGTTTTGGCTAGTCTTACATATTGTGCTCATAATAGTAAAGAGTCAGCTGAATTGTGATTCTGTAATCCAGTCATAGGGAAATGAACAAAACGGTTTTACGCCATTTCATTACAAGGTGACCTACAAAACCATAGTAACCAGCTACAAAAGCTACTAATATGCTCTGAATATTCTTCAAGACTAAGAAGCCAAAGCCATGTCCAAAGTTATATATATGCTTGTAGGATAGATATCTGTGTGTGAGAGAGACAGTAAAGAATAGATTTCAGATTAAAGGCTATATTTTAAAAAGTTTTCTCCAACAAGGTCTAGGCAAGGAGCTGTGCAGAGCTAAACTTTGCATCAGAAAAGCTGTAAGAGCTCACCCTGTTGCATGGTAACCAAACACAGGGAGGGAAAATCATGCATATGTCTGTGAAAGCGCTGCAGTTTGCTTTCAGTTGTGCAAATCATCTGAGAATCTAGAAGCTGCACATTTTTAGCCTGTGTCAGCATTATCGTAACATGGAGATGAGACATCATTATAGAAGTGCACTGCCATTCTCCATCCCTTGAAAAGGAAAACTCTTGTTTCCACCTTCAGCATCTGTACTCCTACAACATCTATGGAGAAGTCTACATCCCTCAAATGACTGCAGAGAACTACAAGCTCATTAAGCCTACTTTAATTGTCCTGTCACAGGTAGATTTCAAAGGTTTGGGAACTTACATGTGTTTCAGCAAGCTGTGCTACCCCCAATCTCCTATAGATGTACCAGCACATTAGGTAGGTGTTGAGCAATGCAGATCTACACAAAGGGGCTACAGAAATCTTGCAGAGGCATTCCTCATCTTCCTGTGCAATTGCCTAATTCTGTTTCCAGCTTCAGAAGGAAGCAGAGCATCTGCTTTCTGTCAGTGCTCATTTCACAGCTTTGTACATTTCTAAACTTCTCTGTTCCACACCAGTTTTCACCGATATATGATTAAGATTTCCTTTGCTTTTATATGGGTATATACTGTAGGCATCTTTTCTGGGTCCATTCCTGATGCACAGCTAAGCCCTCTTAGCGATCCCTCTTGCATCTCCCACCACAGCCTTGTACTAGCCATTTAGCTTTCAGGTTTTTTCCCTGTATTTTCTGCAGTTTCAAAACTCTCACTACTCCATTTAATATCCAATTTCTGCAGATTTTATCTTGTCTTCACTGACTTTCTTCATTCTACAGCCACCAGATCATACGAGGGCAGTACACAACACTCCTCTCAAACGTGCTGATTGCTGTGTTTCCTGAAATGTCTGCAGTCTCCCACATCCCACAGGGTTTTACAGAATCACAGAATCACAGAATGTTAGGGATTGGAAGGGACCTCGAAAGATCATCTAGTCCAATCGCCCTGCCGGAGCAGGATTGCCTAGACCATATCACACAGGAACGCGTCCAGGCGGGTTTTGAATGTCTCCAGAGAAGGAGACTCCACAACCTCTCCGGGCAGCCTGTGCCAGTGTTCGGTCACCCTCACCGTAAAGAAGTTTTTCCTCATATTTATGTGGAACCTCCTGTGTTCCAGCTTGCACCCATTGCCCCTTGTCCTGTCAAGGGATGTCACTGAGAAGAGCCTGGCTCCATCCTCATGACACTTGCCCTTTACATATTTATAAACATTAATGAGGTCACCCCTCAGTCTCCTCTTCTCTAAGCTAAAGAGACCCAGCTCCCTCAGCCTCTCCTCATAAGGGAGATGTTCCACTCCCTTAATCATCTTCGTGGCTCTGCGCTGGACTCTCTCTAGCAGTTCCCTGTCCTTCTTGAACTGAGGGGCCCAGAACTGGACACAATATTCCAGATGCGGCCTCACCAGGGCAGAGTAGAGGGGGAGGAGAACCTCTCTTGACCTGCCAACCACACCCCTTCTAGTACACCCCAGGATGCCATTGGCCTTCTTGGCCACAAGGGCACACTGCTGGCTCATGGTCATCCTGCTGTCCACTAGGATTTCCACATGCAGTTTCCACACTCAGTAGTTGCTAGTTGGAATCTTCCTTGGATGCAACCTTCCCAATGCACTTTTTTCTCTTCATTTTGCGGAATAAATCTGTTCTGGGGATGAACTGTGGTTTTGTGGTAGAAAGAGCATTTGTCTGTAGAAAGAGCATTTGTCTGTAAGACCCAAGGTTATCTGTTACTAATATAGGAACAGTAAGGAGGCAGGAAACTGGAGGAGGAGCAAAAAGATTACATAGCTAAAGAAACTGAAAGTCAACCTGAGGAACAGTATCCAATCTCTAACTCTGCTGCTGGATTTCTTTTTGATGCTGCTGGCTTTAATCTTCAGCTCTCAGTCTGCAGTCAGTAAAAAGTGGATATTATCCCCTCTACTTAAAAGATGTCCTTGTGCTTACAGAAAATGGCCTCCAGTGACTTCAATGCAGAATATAGGGTGTTTTCAAAATAAAAATAGGTTAAAATGAAACAATTAATTTTTTTTTCCTTCTGCAGAGAAACCACAGTCAGAGCTCTTTGAGATTAAAGAATGGCTGAAGCAAACAGCCAAAACATTGAACAAGTTTAGCAGGGATTAAAATTCTGTTGGAGGACAAGAAAGTTATAAAGAAAGTTATCACCTGCTTCAAAGTGGCTTTATATTCCTGGATGGCTGTGGTGTGCTCATTAGTTCTGCAACAGTACAATGTTACAAGAGAGCTTTCTCTTCAGTTCGGTTGCCTTGTTCTTACAGAGAAATAACAGAGGTCTGGATGTATCCACTCCCTCCCTTAATGGAAAATGGCAAATCACCTTTGAGAGCCTGGGAACAGGCAGATAAATATATGAAGCTACCTTTTTGCAGCAGCCTAAGAGGTAAAAGTCTCTGTGAAAAGATTATATGAACTGGAAGGGCTCCCTTCTAACTACTCACGAATGCCAGCCAGAGAAGGATGGAAGAAGCTATTGCTGGCCTCTCAGGCTCATCTTTGGTGGACCTTAGTACCCTAAAAGAAATATTTTCATTTCATTGATGAGCTTGAAAGAGCATTAGGAAGAGGAAAAGCCCTAATAACTTCGCATCACAGAATGATAAAAAGCCTGAAATGAAATTACTAGTAACAGCACAGGCACTGGGAATGTATGCTGTCCCAGCAGACCCAGCAGACCCAGCTCCTTTTCAGAGCAGTCCGCCTTTTATTGCTTCCTTCAGCCAGTTAGTTGGGGCCAGTGACTCTCCACTGGTTTCTCTAGAGCTCAGCCAGCTTCCTCTCAGAAGCATGAACGCCAGAGACCTGTTACTCATCATCTCACACCGGTAGAAGATCAGGAACAGTTCTGATCCACAGCATCCAGAGATTCGATGCAAAAATTATGTTAGGAAAAATTATTTACTCAAATAAAATAATGGTCCATCTATTGTTTCCCATCCTGCCTCTCATTTAGCGTTTTTCAGCATCAGCAAGGTTTCCAGTAATCCAGTTTGCCATTTGTCTTCATGTAACTACCATCCATATCTCAACACCAAATACTTCTAATACATGTTTTTGAAGTAATCTCATTGAAAAAAAAATAGCAGTCCAAAGAAAGCACAAATCTGAGAAAATCAAAAAGGTAAACCACTGCTTCTTAAATGTGAAGTGCTCACATGACAATTCTTTTTTTACTCCTTGGATGATATTTTAAAATCTATAATACCGCATAAGAACACCCAAAACAGAAAGACAGGAAAATCCATTTTTATGGGAAGAACAGCAGTTAGTGATTGTGCTTTCATTCCTTCCTGGGGACCAATATCTAACTTTGCTATAATAAATTCTCCCATTTTACATCTCCCTCTATCAGTGTTTACATGACATGAAATTTCTCATGTGTCTGTCGTATCACAATACCTATAATTATATTCAACACACTATTTATTGCACACATTGCTTTACATAGTGTATACATCACCTTATAAAATACTGGAAGATAGAATAAAACAATGCTGAATTGTTTAGCATTTCTCTGCTGCAATAACTCCCATGTAAAGCACATGGAAAGAGGCCATGGTGGAAGTGAAGTTAGTCATCGTTTCCTTCACATTTGCCCAGCAGGAAAAGAAAAAATAAATTTTCTGCTTACCCTGACCTCTCCCTCACCTCACAAACTGCAGCTCCAGTGATCTGTTATACTCTTACTTCCACACTACCACAAGAAACATGACCCCCTGAATTTCTCTTGTCACCAGGTCCCAGTAAGCCAACCCCTTTCTGAGTATATTTACCTTTCTGGAAACCCCTGAATTAGCTGGCTTAGCTTCTGAGCAGATCCCCTCAATGGATGGTGGACACTAATGATCTCTTTTCTCTCTTACTCATCCTTATGCTCCTATGTTCCTCCCACTTTTGAGCCATGAACCTACACCACGAATATCCAAAGTTACAGACAGAATCCTGAGAATGGGCAATGCAGAGCTGCGCCTCGGTGCAGTGGCAGCACCCATCAGGGTCGGCACTACAGAGGGTCATTCATGTCTTCAGCCAGGTCCTGCCTCCACGCACTTTCAGAGTATGTCCACTTCATCCAAAAATTCTTTCAGCTTTTGCTCACCCTCAGAAGTGTGGAGTTTTCTCCTGTAGGCACCCTCATTTCTGATTCCAAAACACCACCAGTATTTTTTAAGGCTGCACACACAGTGAGTCAAACGCTACAGAGTATTTCTTTTCTCTCCTCACAAAAGATCTTAAAACAGTATCTCATTTCCACCTTCATCGTGACCTTTTTTCTTGCTTCTCATCTTCCAACTCTATACAACCTCTTTAATGCTCTTTTCTATCCCCCCAAACCATGACACAACATTGCACAGCAACACAAAGACACTGCCAGAATGGTGTCTCCCCAAGAAGCTCTTTTACAGGACCACATCTCTGCCCACTTGCAGCTTGCTGTACCCTGCAGCCATCCTCCTTGCACCCTGATTGTCAGGCAGTTTCTTCACATCCCCCTAACTCATGTCAATGGGAGAGATTAATTTCCACGCTGGGCGATACAAATGCCTCAGCTCACCCAAAAAGCTTTGGAAGTGGCTCTAACAGCAGCTGGACTGCTGAGGCTTTTATTCATCCCGGTGAGATACAGGTGACACCTGCACCCTGACGGAGGAGGAAGGATGAGCGCTCTCACCATCGATAGGTAACTCTTTTGCTCACAGGCTGTTGTGGTTGAACAGGCCCAGAGGGTGGTGAGCAGTGGCACCAAGTCTTGTTGGAGGCCAGGAAGCTGCGGTGAAGCCCAAGGCAAGGGGCATTGCCAGCAGGTGGTTGCCAGCCCGCTAAATACCTACAAAGAGACAAAGGGGAGTAGCTGTAGCCTTCAGAGGGGTTTTGCACAGGCCCTGCTTCTTCAGAGCTTCAAGTCTATATTGGGGGGGTGAGGGGACTGTGCAAAATGTGACTGATGCAAAGCAGCCAGAGGGATCCCCTCTGGAGAGCTAAGGGTAGCAATTTGGCAAACAGTTGCTTACTACTGCAGGTGGTCTCTTGCTACCTGCTAATTCCAACACATCTGTTGTAGTCACCTCCGCCTCTGCCTCCCACCACCCTCAAGAGTGCAGCAGACTCGCTGGGGCACCCAGAAGAGCTGGCGAGGCTTTCAGAGGAGCAAGGGTAAAATGAGCTCGCTGTGGTTAAAAGAAGAACTGACTGCGGTGGGTTGTGGCTTTCCCTAACTAACAGCACTGTGGGACGGAAAGGTTTGCAGGCTGTCCCCAGGACAAGGAAAAGAGAAGAAACAGAAAGAGAAAAGCAGCCTGGGGAGAGCAGAGTGAGAGCCATGCGGAAAAGAAGAGAAGGAAGAAAGGAAGCGTTTTGGGGGATGGACCAAGGAGAAGACGCAGGAAGGTGCAGAAGATCAGGAAGCCCAGGTGCATACCAGGCTCTGCTGCCCATATTTGCCAACTCTCCACACTGCTCTAAGTGAGCCCAGCTCGCTGGCAAAGGACGGCGAGGGATGGTGCTGCGCAGGGTCTGGCAAGAACTCCATGGCAGCTCCCGAGGGGCTCCCCATCAAGACCTGCTGCGTGGCACAGGGGCACTGTGCATCTCTGCACACGCGAAGGTCTCTGAAGACATTACGCATCATCAAATCTAGATGTATTTTCTCTTTTAAAAAGACAAAGCAATAGAATGTAGTGATATAGTAATTGTTACAATGCAAATCTGAAACAAATTTGTGAGGTTTTATAGGTAGTTTATAGGCCCCAACTAAAGAGCTCCCGAGCATGCACACCTTTTGAGTTGCAGACTCAAGGGAGAGCAGGCATTTCCTACCCTGCAGAGATGATCACATTTACAGTATTTGTGGTCTGAGTGTCCTCCTAACAACAATCTCTACTTACAAATAATTTTATCAATTATTCAGAAATAATTCACTTTGTATAAAATTTGGTAAGTGGCACAATAAAATAAAGTACAGAGTGCCATGCCCTCCTGTCAGAGCAACCTATGCCTTACACATCTGAAGGACTGGGGAAAAAAAATCTCATGGCCACAGCAAACAAACAATTCCATGCAGACTCCCATGCTGTAATAAAAGCAGTTGGTGAGATGCCTTGATCCATAAAGAATAGACTCGTTAGGTAGAAAAGGAGGTGACATTGCCTCTGTATTTCATGCACTTTATACTAACCCCGGACAAACATATGCAGTTCTTTTGGCCGGTTTTCTGAAGGATGTCAAAAAATGAGTGTGAAAAATAAAACCTATTAAAAAAATCTGAGAGCTGTACAGGGACAAAGGCAATGAGAGCAATGCATTTAGCAACAAACAAGGAGCAATTGCGATGGCAAGGAAGAGGCATCCTACACAGAAAATATTGGCAATCCCTTAAAAGAGAAGAGAAAGGGAGAATACTGACCAGTAGCTGGAGGCAAATTTAAACAAGAAATTAGGTACGGTATTTGCTGTTGGTTTTCTTTTTATAGTGAAGGTAAATAACCATTTTATTTTTCTCACAAAGTTTGGAGGACTGGATGACTGTTAGGACTGGATGCGTATTAGTTATCTTCAAAGATCATCAAAAGGAGCAGCCAGGGCCAGGACAATTCTTTCACAGAGGACGGGTGGATGTAGTAATGACTTTCTGCAGAGTCTTGCTCCATCTGACAGATGTGGTTGGTACTTGGTGGCCTCATAGACACTCCCAGATGATAAATGGAGGTCAGAAGCACACAGCAGGAGGAAATCCCAGAGGTGGCTGTGGCCTTTTACACACCTCCCTTTCATGATCTTTCCTTAACAGATTTACAGCCCTTCTGAATTCACCCAGCAGACAAGATGCCTTCCAGGCATCTGTCTGTTTACAGGGTAGCAGTCAGACTTCCACCACATAGAAGATAAGAGCTTCAGTGGCAGTTTGGAAACTGTTGATTGCATTCATCTTCCACCAGCTGGTCTTTGGGAGTAAAAACACCAGGTGAAACTGGGTGAGCCATCTCCTTCTGGCCTTTTCCTCTTAGTCTCACCAGTACCTTTTGGAGCCCTCCTTTTCTTTCTTCTCTTAAAGAATTTCAAAATACTGTTTTACTTCTCTATACAAACAGATAGATTTCTATTTTTCTGTCTTCATTACACTTTATTCTATTACATCAGTAGAAACAATACATAATGACATGACATGTTGTAAGCTGTCATAATAAATTGATGTCATGTGATAGGATGTGATGATTCTATGATTCTATGACATTATAATCTCTAAATATATATTCGTTTGTGTAACCTTTCAAGATGGTTGATGGTGGAAGGTCTAGACCAGACATCTAGGAGTCAAGAAACAAAGAAGAAATATAAACATTCTTTTGCCACAGAGTGTTTAATGCATCTCTCTACTTTCACATTAAAACACCCAAACCTAAGAAAATGTGTAGAAACACAACAGAACTTAAAGTGTGTGATGCTGGCTGCAAGCATATATCCTTACTGTTTGGGCAAATTCCTCAGATGACAATAATTTAAAAATTCTTATTATCTTTTTGAACAAAGCATCAGGAAGAGCCAAGGAAGTACAGTGACACCAGAGAGGGCTTGTAACACTGGTCATACAAGGAAACAAATCAGGCTGCAGTGGCCTCAATGTCTTTGTGATCTGAGGATCTAGAAAGCTCCTCTGCAGACTCCAAAGTTTCCTCACAGGATACCTGGAGACTGTCTCTCAACTTCAATTCATAAATCCCTCCCAGGTCTCGGTCGCTTGGTTTGCCATATTGTACCAAGCATTCATCAGCCCCCTTTGAGGCAGATTTGAGGAGGAGCAAGAAGACAGAAAAAGAAGGGATGAAAGAGTATGTGATCACTGAAGCATTCATGCCTCCACCTGAGAGCAAATCTATTGAGTGCTGTTATTAGCAAACACCTCTGAAACCCTCTGGCAAAAGGTATTTTCCCCATCTTTCCCCAGTGCTATTCAAAGCAGAGTTTCACAGAGCTCAAGGCAAGAAAGGAACACTATGTTCTCTCCTTATTGAAGCAGCACCTGTGACAAAGCTAAATATCTTAGCTAGAAGGATGTGCACAGTGCTACTGTGAAAGCACAGGTGAAGTCAAAGTGCTACTTGTGCTTGAGATTTCTGCAAAATGACCCTGTCATATTAAGCATGTGGGGTAAAGATTAAAACTCCCACGTTCTCAGCCCTTCTGACACAGAGAAGTTATGTCTTGCCCAAAACACAATGATCAGTATGACCCCAAGTAGGTGATCAAGATGCCAGGTGGCTTAGGAAAAGCACGCTCTGTGTCAACCCATCCAATCTTCCAACTGCTTCAGGAGGAAAGGAAAAAAGTAGGATAGAGTTGGTTGGCTGTACCCTAAGAAAACAGAAATCCTTCCTGACCAATGAAAGCAAACAGCTGCTCTTCTGAAACATAAACAGTGATTCGAATCAGAGCTGCAAATTTTAGGATTATGTTGAAGATAATGCAGGCAACACATTGTCCTCAAGACCCAAGAAGAAGAGGATAAGTATGGGAGATCTGCAAACTGCTAAACCAGCCAGAAGCCCTGTATCCAGCCACTCTGCCCAAATATGTGGTCTAGCTTGATACTTTTTTCCTCAGAAATTAATTTAACTCATGTTTAAAAAAGACCAACAACAAAAACAAACACACAACACACATCAAAGTACAGCTTCACTTTGAAAAGTCACAAAGAACAAGTGAATCCACCACTCCACCACTTTCCATGGCAGCTTTTACAATAATTTCTAAGGCTCACTGCTAATTACTTCAAGATAAAACTTACCTAATTTTACCTTTGGATCTTTTTGCACCTTTGTTAGCAAAGTTGTAATGCTCTCCTACCCTGAGATGAGCTGTTTCCCATCAATAAGTTCCTATGCCCAGTGATAAGATCACTTCACAATTTCATTTTGATTAATGGAGAAGCTACTACTGCTATCAGTTACTCTCAGATTTTACTGCAAAAATAATTGATTTTTTAACACACCACTAAAACAAGGAATCCAACAAAAAAACCTGTTTCAGATCCAGTCAAAACAGATATTTTCTAGACAATCACAAGCACCAACACATTTTACTTAAGGTGAACTCAAACCATTTTGTTCAATCTAAGACAACTGTCTCATGCATTTTTTTTGTGTTTTTTTAACTATTTCAATATTTTTCTGAGGTTTCTTGTTTGTTTTTAAGGTAGTGTCTAAAGATATGCCACTCTCAAAGAAAAAGCACACAGGCTTGTGTTGAAATGTTAAGACAATCTGCTTCAGTATTTCCAGAATGCTGAAATGTCTTTTCTTTTTTTTTACATTTTTAAATTTCCCCTTGCTCTGCATTTTTCAAAACAATAGGGATGTGGAAAGATCACTATAGTGAATTTGTCAACTTTCCCAAATTTCCTCTTTCTCCCTTAAATGTAATTTTTCTGAAAATGGCCTGGTAGATAAGTGTCCTCACTCTCTTTGTAGATAATCAAGATCTTAACGCATCTGCAGTGACTGGAATATCATAAATAATCCTGGCACCACCCACTAAGAAAGTATGAGTGCAAAATATCAACTAGCTGGCTTATAAAGACAGCACTGGCCATCCTGGCACTGAATGTGAGAAAAACAGTATGTGAACATGTAATCAAAGGCTGGATCACAAAGCTTATGCACAAATGGACTGAGTTAAGCCTACACAGGCAAACGCCTTAATTCTGTCATTTATAAACTCAGCTGGCATTTCCTGGACACTTGACTTGGCAATCTGAATAGCATTAATTAATTTAGGGGTGTGTGTAACTAATGATGACTAATATGACAGACCCATAATCATCTACCTATCACAGTGGGAAACATAGGTGCTTAGACAGCCAAGTTTTTCACATAATTTCATCTGAGTAACAAATAAAGCAGAACCTGAGTCTGTTTTGAAGCTCACAGGGCTTGGAGTTAATAACATGTTGGATAGCAGTCTGCACGTTCTTGTAATTTACACAATAGCACATACCTACCCACCACATAGCCAAACATAAAAAGGAGTACAGATTTCACCCCTTGGTGATACCTTACACTCCCCATGAATTCTGGTCTTGGAACACAGTGGTTTGCCCTAAGAAAGACCATTGCAATTTTTCAGTGCTGTACCACCCTGTTCTGGGCGCAGTGATTCTTTGTCATCATCCACCAGTGTGGATCCACTATACATGAAGTTAACACTAGTGGGAGAACAATTTTCTTTTGGTGTGGACGCTTTTATTTTTCAGTGTTTTTATTTTTTCAGCTTTTTCTTTTTTGTATTCAAATCCCTGTTTAGAAGGATCTGAAGTTGCTTTGTGCTGACATGGTCATTACTTTGCCAAGACATTTTTGAAGCTGGCAGCAGTTCCATCTGTTAACAACAGCAGGAGAGAAAGGTAAGTCAAAAATAATGGCCTGTCAATCACTGCTGCACAAGAAATATTATGGGCCCCAACCAGAGCCTAAAGTAGTAATGGGAAATTGGCCTTAATAGACTTCTTGGACTACAAAGTAAAAGTCAATGGGGCTAGAGGGATTTTCTTAAAGAAGATTATCTTCCAACTCTTCATGTTAACATTCTCAGATAGTCAAAAACAGGGGAAATGAGATGACAGTAATCTTTGGAACATCCTAAGAGGTATGCTAACAAGTACTAAAGACATGCATAAAATGTAACCTGGTACATTTCAAACATTAAGAGTCTGGAATTACCATAAAGAACCAAGGCAACAACAGGCAATTAATTCACACTTATTCAGATTACCATAGAAACTGGACCAACATACCAGAAATTATCTATAATTTCTCATTCCAAACAGTCAAGCACAGTCTATAATTTCCATAGTAATTGGCTGCTTGTAATAACCACAGAAATATTATAAAATCTCTATGAAACACTATGAAATCTTGACATAATGAAGGCCAAACATAATTTTAAAAACCTGCACAGCTTTTGCCTGTATTATAATATACCACACGGGAGCCAAAAAACTTTTCATCTTCCAACATGGTACTGCAGGAGAAATTAACGCTATTCTGTCAGATGAAAAGAAAAATGCACTTATATCATGACAAATCACAACAAAAAGCTGCCAAGGCATAGCAGAGCTGCAGTGTGCAGAGCACAGGCTCCATGAAGCATCACCTTGTTCTTTTTTTCAAGAAGTCTCCCTTCACTCAGAGTTGAACAGCCATTCCATTGCTGAAGCTTGTAGATTTTTTCCAGGCCACCTACTGTTAAGGAAAGCAAAATAAAAAAAGGGACATCCAATCCTGAAACACATTATTTTCTTTCAAAATCTATTGCTCTTGCAGGTACCTCAGCACCAAGACTCTATGTGCTCAGGAGGATTGTCCTTGACTCCATGTGCATGTTCATAGCTTTTTCAAATCCTGAAATACTGAAAATTTTGTTGACCCTACTGTAAGAAATGGGTACCTGATTATATCCAGTATGACTAATCCTACATAAAACATACTCGGGTACTACTTATATGGGATCTTCAGTAGTTTCAATTAAAGTATTACCAGGAAAACCATTAAAACATAATTCAACTTAATCAATGACACTGATAAGGGTGGGGAATTACTGATTCTGTAAAGTTTTGAATGCATCAGACAGGCAGGACTGGAGCAGAAGTGAATGCAAATTATTGACTCAAAGAGCTGTGACAAGGAAGAACAGCCCCGAAGAGAAACTGCCTTTTCCCTTTTCACTCTACAGGAAGACTAAGGGTAACTGCTCTCCCCATGCTAAAATTAATCTCTGAGCATTTCTCCTCACCACCGCCATCAGCCCACAAGTCCATTACTTATTATGCATTACACATGACATACTTCAAAGCACATGGAAGTCAATGGGAACATTCCCATTAACTCCAATTGCCCTTGAATCAGTTCTTCAGAGCAGTTTCATACCAGTTGAGATTCATAGCTTTTGACGGAGTTACTCCTAAATTACACTGGCAGTAGAGATTTCTGTCAGTGAATGTGAGAAGCCTTGCATGTATCTTTTCACACAACAGACAATGAAAAGACAAATAAACATTTGTTGTCCGTGGGAAAATCAGAAAAGCAATCACCTTGTGCTGAACATTTCCAAAACATATTGTGAAAGACTCCTCTCTCTTAAAAATGTGGCCAACTTGAAAGAAAAAGATCAGAGTATACCAACGTCAAGGTCTTGCCGGACAGTTAGTGATAATTATTGAAAGTGACTAAAATATTCAGAATTTGGAGCTCTGGTTTAGATAAATATCCACTTTCAGCCTTTTGCATAATTCCTCAGTATTCCCAAGTGTTACAAATCAGGAAGTAAAACTTACGAAGAGAAGACTCATATGCAATGTTTTCCTATGCCAGTGGCACAATAATGTTTAAAAGATCAATTAGCCCATTCTTTTTCTCTTTTTTTTTTTTCCTTCTTGGAATGTCTAAATTTAGGGAGGTCGCAGAAAGAAAAGACGCAAAATGTCTAATTCAAACTCTACCGAACATCAACAAAGTTTGGTTCTTATTTGCTTAGCAATCCTGGTAGAAAATCATACCAAAACAACCACATTGTCTGATGCAATTAGACGTCAGGTATCCTGAATTATAGACGAGGTACTGAATGACTCCGTGTAAGTCACTTAGTATGGCTCTGTCATTATAACATACATTAGATATTGCAAGGATATTGTAAATCATTTGTCATTGATTCTTGAAAAGCACTAATTCTTGGCTGAAATTGCTAGAGTGATATAGCGCTGTACTTTTCATTGTACTTGAATGAGTTTTGGTTTGGGGTTTCCTTTTTCATCCCCCACATCATATTTTTCAGGAAATTCAATACTGTCAGGAAGGTAGAAATTTCTCTGGGCTGCAAATGCATCACATAAAATATTTAAAGTGAAATCTGGGCTTTGTGACAGTCATAAAGTTAATCTAGCTCTGCCTCTTAGCCTCTACAACCACTTGAGCACATCACAACCTGTAAGACAAACTGCTCACAAAAAGGCTGTGCAATTTGATAGATAACTTAAAATTCGAGGCCTTCACAAGTACTACCTACACAAACTATCGCCTGTGACTTCAGCTGTGCAACTCGTGGCATCTTCTGCCAGATGTCAGATCCATGTGCACATCCCAGGCACACCCAGCCCCTCATGGGCATAGCTGAGAGGCCAGGACACTGCAGCACCTCACAGCATGCATCCAGCCCGCAGGAAACAGGCATAGACCTTGTGGCCACCTGGGCTTCCTCCTGACAAGGCAGCTGAGGTTCATAGCTTTCTTCTCCAGCAACTACCAGTGCCTATTCCCTTTTGTGAAAGGGAGCTTGCCAGAAAGAAGTAAGGCTTACAAAACATTTACAGACACTAGATTAGAGGTAGTGTGGTTATAAGGCAGCTGAAGAGCAGATGCTCAGCGTGGGCAAATTATCACAGTCTAGTGAAATTTTTGACCCTTTGGCAAGCGTCAAATAAGGAGCTGCTCCAAAATTTAAGATTCAGAGACACAGTTCAGTGTGGTAAAAATACATGTGATTTTATACACGAATGTTTCCATTGAAGCTACTATGTCAGAGTATTGATGGTTTCAGTTTGATGTGTTGGTGTCCTGAAGCACCTAAGCAGAACTACTCACACTCTTTACATTACATATACAAGTTGAATAAGGTCCTGGATGAAGCTGATGCTTGAAAAGGCCTAATGTCATCTCCAGAAGAGGGCAGTGCTGGCTTAAACTAGCGGGACACAGGCCCTCTGAGTGTCTTCGCTTGCAAAGGGCAGTTAATTTCTTAAAGTAAAAACTTCCAGTCAGAATATTGCAAAGATGTATAAAAACTACTACACAACACAGGAACAGCCAGTAGAGCAGTCCTGAGTGAGACACCGAGTTTTGAAACATTTATCAACAATGTTCATATTTTTTCTTGAGATTTGGGCAGAAGCTAGGTCTGTTTCTCACAGCCTTTCTGTCTTTAGAAAGCCCTAGACACGTTAGATGAAATGTTATTTCTAGGAAAAGGAAAGTGATTGATAGCAGTTGTTGATCTTGTAGAGCTCAATCTGCCTGTTCCTTTTATCAGAGGCATAAGGAAGGGCTTTGTGCTCAGAGTGACCCAGATATTACTCCCTCAGAGGCACAGAAACTTGTGGGAAGGAGCTGCTGGTTCAGATCCCCCTCTTACCTGGGTAACTCACATGTAAACCAGCAAAGGAACTGCACATGTATAAAATTGACATTACTTAGAGAACTGAGGCCCTGGGACTAAGAGCTGTAAGAGGACCGTTGGCTCTCAAGCAACAGAAAGATAAATGAATTGTGGGAATGGTACAGAAGTAACCTCCATACGAGGGTAAATAACAGACTTAAAGGTCAGCCTGCTCTTAGCAGATCCTCTGACTTTCCTGACAACCACCTGTCCTCATTAAGCAGAAGCAAGGGGATTGTGAGGAACTGTGCATGTTCTGGGAAGAGGCAGCTGGAGGAAGGAAGTCTTCGGCCACGCACAAGGCTGGGATGATGGGTTCATGCCCCAGATGGCCCAGGCTGTTGCTGGCCTCCTTGGCTATGAGCAATTCCCAAATAACACATGGTCCTGTGGGTAAAGCAAACTCAGAAAACACCTTAAGAGAATGGAGCGATTCAAACCCCAGCCAGAGACGAAACTCATGGGAAATGGAAAGAAAGATAGAAGGCTATTGCCAAGGATTTAAACAGAGCTTTGTTATGTATCAGCAAGAAATGGGTGCCAGCAAAGCAGAGGGCAATCAGAAGATAGCTTTGTCTCTGACAAGCTCCATTCGTGACAGGCTTTGACTCTGATCATTTGACATTTTAAAGAGCTTTTAGTTATTTCAGGTACAGGAGGTTAGAAATGCAATTATAGGAGCTGGAGGAGGCCTGCACACCAGAAAAAAAACTGGCAGAGATGCTTTCAAGCAAAAGGCAGGGAAACTGAAAGCTTTGTGCACATTTTAATGCAAAGAACAGGAGCACTTTCTGGGTCATGCTTGTGCCTCGGGACTGAGTACAAGGAAACAAACTTCTGGAGGAGCTGCGAAAACACAGGAACTCAACCCAAAGCAAAGCTGAGCTTAGGAAATGTGGACAATGGCTTCACACTGTAAACATGATAGAAATAACAAGATACTACTCAAAATAAAACTGGAAAACAAAGGCCACACAAAGCTCAATGTCAGGGCACTGCGGGGGCTGGCGGCTCCCTGGGGCTGGGCGCCGGGAGTGTTGGGGGCTCCCCAGGCTGGTCATGGCAGGGCCTGGCAGCCAGGGCGTGTCCCACTGCCCCAGCTGGGAGCAGGCAGCCGGGGGCACCGGGGCAGCCTCAGCCCCGGGCATCGGGCACCTCCCTGGGGAGGGGAATGGGCAGAGGCTGGGAGAGGAGGTGGGCCCGTGGATGGGAGGTCAGGCCCTGTGAGGGGAACTGGGGTCAGACACAGCAAGGCCTGAGAGCACCCTCAGGGCCCTGGCACTCAGTGAAAACGTGCAAAATTCAAGAAAATGAGAACACGTAAAGCTACTACCCTCAGAGTTAACAAAAAACAAAACCTAAAACGAGGACCAGAACGTGGGGGGGGTCACGGAATGAACTACAACAGATCATAAACGTATTGGAAGGGGTAGTGATGTTCAGCATGGATAAGAGGGCTGCCAGTATGGACAAGAGGGCTACTGCTACCCAGTGAAATGATCTCCACAAAGCAATTGCAGACTAACAGGAGATTAACAGCAGTAACAGAAACTGTCCATTTAGAAAGAAAAGGCGTATTTACTAGTTTCTAATTTTGGCACATGCACAAGGAAACAGAAAAACTGCCCGATCTGCTGTGTTGAAACCTTGAAAGGAATGAACTAGTTAAGAGAAAACAGTAGCCTGCCATTAAGATGGTGGTAGTGTGTGGGGAATAAAGGTCCTTTTCTAGCTCTAACATCAATGCGAAAGCAAGAACAGTCTTGTGTCAGTATTACTACACTTTCCATTTCCAGCTTTGAGAAACAGGCAGGACTAGCAGAAAGTGAGCCCTCATCCAGCATCACTGCTCATTTCTTACATCTGTGTTTTTGTACTGAAGGTGAGTGCTACCAGGTGCTGTGGACTTCCACACAGTACTCCTCTCCACCTGATCTCAACAAGAGTGAAAGCTATTAGCAATTTGTAGTCTACCACTAAAGATTGAGCCCTAAGCCAACAAACAAAATTTAGATTTTTTTTTTTTTCCCTCCAGCTGCACTGCTGGCTGACTCTTAGGAGGTTTTGAGTTTTGCCCCTTATAAATATAAACCACTAGGTATCTAAAAGGCTTTTCTGTGTCCAAGATCATTGCCTTCAAAAAGCTTTACAATATCCAGTATTTCCGTACAACTCCCAAAAAGAGGATCTAGGTATTCTTCCACTCCCTCAAGTTAACAGTGTTCTAGCACTTGCAGGGCATTTTCCTTTGAAGGACTCAGGAGAGTTTCCACTTCCACTGAGTATTGATCAGTCTCATATACAGGAAAATATAGGTAAAGGAGAGGAGAGGAAAAGAGAGGGATTTATAAAGGGACAGTAAAGAGACTTACTGTCTTCAGTCTATCAAAGAGACAATAATAGCACTGCCCTCATCCTGGATTCCCCTGGCAACACTTATTGTTTTTGTAATTACACTTACCTTTAAAATTATTTTTCCTCCTTCATTGTTGTGGGGAAAATCCACATAAGCAACAAGGGAATCATTTGACAGTACATCAGGGAAAAGAGTGAAATTATTCCATGCAAAAGTGCTTTGAAATACACAAAAGGAATGTAATAAAATAATTGCAATCTCTTGGATCATCTGTAACACTAATAGGCACAGTCATGCAGACAGAAGTGTGATTTTTTTTAATCTGGCACCATGCATCAGGTTATCTGAGACTCTAAATTATCTCCTTAATCCACATACAAAACACTTTTCATTAAAATGATCTATTACCTAACTTCTTTCTTTTTTTCTTTACCTTATATTCCTTCTTTACTTAAAGGCTAGGCATTCAACTTGTTCTTTATAGAAACAAACTAATTGAGCTAACAACTGAAATCTCTGCACATGCAACGCAGGTGGTGCGTTATTTCTCTGATTTAATTCAATGAATTCACGACAGTTTCTTAAAAAAAAACCCTGGGATTCTTTAATGAGAATATTACAGTACTGGCATCATACCGTGAGGGCGAACTTCGTCTGGATCCTGAGTGATTCTGAGGGTAGGACACTGCTACAAAGCTACAGCCAAAAGCAAGCTTTTCTAAATTAGGTCTTGGAAAACCTTGCCTATGTTTCATCTGGACTTCCAACTTTCAAGAATTGGAGAGAGGCAGATATACATGCTGTGGGTTTACAAATGAACCAGTCTAAATCCATTTATTCTGCTACTAAAGCCAGTAAGAAGGCAATGATAATGCAGTAGTCACAAGCAAGCAGGCTTTATCATTTCAAATTGGAGGCTGACTGACAGAGGAAATATGTTGCTGGAGAATTCACAGGAGCATGATTAATGCAAGTAGATTTATCATGTGACAGACCTGGATGGGAAAAAGTAGTGGGTGGGAAGGGGTATATTGAATACAGGGAAGAAAAAGAGGAAATGCAGCACAGCATTAGCCAGGATCACTCTCTTTGATTTCGTTTAGCAACTGTTGGACATAAAGATCCCAGCCAGAGCACATAGCTTTGTGTAGCAAGCAGTCAGCTATTAGGTGCTAGTCTGTGATGACCTGACTCACTCATGTAACAACAATTAAGTTGCTGTGCTAAATGACTGCTGTTAATTAAATGCCACAGTGCAGGTGCTATTCTGATTTACTTCCATCATGTGAAGAGTGTGGCTTAATGCAGATGCTGATGGTATTTACACATTAGCAGCTGGGGGTTACGGAACGGCAGCAGAACCTCAGTAGTCAATAGCTGGACTGCTTTAGTCACAGAAGATACGCTCAGATCACACGACCCTTTTAAAAGCATCTCCTTTTACTGGGGGGGGAAATGCCCATACCAGTGAAAATAAATGGCTGACATGGGGCCAAGCAATCTCTCATTACTTCTTCCATCTTTTATCTCCCTTGCACCAGTACCATCAGCACCCAGAATTACAAGGGACATAGCAACTGAAGTCATAAAGAGTAGAGGCACCTAAGGGAACCTCAAAGCTGCAGAAAACCTTTACTGTGGGCTTTCATTCTCCCCAGAGAATTCCTTTTCCCACAGCCCCTTAAGGAAAGCATCTGACATGTCGTTAGCATTGCAAATGTATCAGCATAGCTTGCGTGTCAGGCACACTCAGTACTTTTGTCTGCTAGACAGTCAGATCTTGAGACTGGGGGAACCCCTACAGACAGTGCATGTAACTGCTGCACTGAAGAAGCAAGAGAGAGGACACAGAGAAAGCAGGAGACTCTGGTTTAAACCTCCTCTATAATTTGGTAGCAGAATCCATGACAGCTCTTGCTGTGTTTAAAATGCAGCTATCATCTCAATCACTTATAAAACATTAAAAAGACCAATATAAGCTGTATGCCAGAAAGAGTAAAACAGGTTAAAAGCCCATGTAATAGACACAAAAGAAAACCAGTCAAAAGTCAAGCCTTCCCCTACAGTCAGATGCTCTATAGTTAAACATGTTGGAGTACAGCAACTCACCTCACAGCACTGGATGAGGATCACCAGTACAAAGAGGCAGAGAAGCACCCTCATACCTCTGCAATCAGTTTCTTCCACCATTGGCTTATGATTGCTAAAAAAAATAAATGCCAAGATGTTAGAAGACTTGACCTGACAGTGCAGATGAGAGAGGATCTTAAATTCCACACAAAGCATAGCTAGCAACATGCTGAGGTAACAGTTATGCCCAATACATCAGCATCATACATCATAACTACCCCAAGGGTGAAAACTACTACAGCAGAAAACATATCGCAGGGGCCCTGAAATTCTGTTTCTTGAGGATATCTATAATGCCATAGTCAGTATTCCTGGGCTGACAAGAACAATAAAGGTTGGTAGGCTACCCCATTCTTGTCAATGAGAAAAAAGGAAAGAACAGCATGAGCTACATGGGTAGATTTATGTCCCCAGCCAAGAAACGACTGTAGGAAGACTGCTTGGACAGCTGGCCCAGCAATGAGAAAACAACTGACCTTCAAAGATAACATTCCAATTATCATTATCTTTTCCTCCATCCTGAACGAGATTCATCTGTATTTTCTCAAGTAGCTGTATTCATTCTATGGTCATAGTCATATTTTTCTTGTTAATTCCATTTCCCAGCTCATTTTAAATGATTTCTAGTGGGCGGGAAGAGCAAATATAAGCAGGCAAGCATTTTCAGAGTCTAAACATCTACATCACCTGCAACTCTCAGCTAGAGCTTGCGCATAATAGAAGGTCTGCATCAGTCAACCCCAACATCCAACTTTAATCTTCATATATTATTGAGTTTATCCTTGTCTATTGCTGTGATAGAAACTGCTCATATATGAGGAAGAAAATGAGCAGAGCCCTGTTATATTATTTACCAGATGTCAAAAAGACGCAGAAAGCTTTACACACAAGTAAAGAAAGTCTCTGCCCTTGAGATTTTAATCTAATCTTGAAGAGACACTGCCAGTGATCTCAGTTTCACATGGGCAGCATCACCATGTGTACAGACTGGTGGTATATATGTGTGGAGAGCCCAGAGGTTATTTTACTGACTAATGTACAAGGCCTAATATTTTCAAATTAGCATTTCCACATGCAGATTTTCAGATATCAGCCTACAAACTGCACCCGATAACCCACATAAATAATGGAAGTTCTTTATAAACAGTGGCTCTGTGTTTGACACATTTAAAAGATCTTTAACAGCTTTTTAATAGCTTTTTGGTTTAAAGAAATTAAGCTATTTGTATTGGTCTGTTGTATTACCTATTTTCATGGTTAGCCAACAGTACCAACAATGATGCTGTTCTTCAGGGGTTATAATTTCTAAATGACATTCATTGACCTTACCATGAAAAGATAGAATGGCTTTTTGAATTCCCAGGGATTAACCTGTTGTACCTAACACACAGCCAGCTTTATGCACAGCCTTAAACTGTTCTTCAGCAGTCTTTGGATGCCACTGGATTAACGTGATCAGGAATAGGATCTGAGGCTACAGAATTCTGAAGAAAGTATAGCACAGGTTAAGAAACCAAGCATCAGTGATGTGCAAGACAGACACTCAGATATCAGCTACCAAAATTATAAGAGAAAATGGAAGCCCTACGTTACAAGAGGACACCAAGATTGCCTCATTTCGCCTAGAAAAGAAGAAAGGGACAAAAAGGCTGGCAGGTGTCAGAGCTGTTTTTTATAAACACATGAGACATTGTGAACATGAGGTAGGGAAAAGAACTATTCAAGCCAAAGAGACAGAGGATAAAGACAGGTAATGAATAACCTTAGCCTGCAAATTAGGCCCAGCAACGCAATTTGATTCGCAACCAGCCTTCTAATGGGAGACAGAAGAAAGAGAGCAGGAAGATCTAACTACTTTTAAATGGATATTGATTACTCTGTGAAAGAGACTGTATGATATGTTTGCACCCCAAAAGCATGACTTGATGATCTGGGGCAGGAGGAATTCTCCTATGACCCCACGCAGTTTAAGCCACAGGGACTGGGATGGAATTTGAGCACTGTTTTAGGCCAAACCAGGACACTGTGTTACGACACAAAGCTGTAAATCAAAAACGGTGCCTGACACAGCAATGATGGTTTATAATCCAGCATGTGCTTGGCCGTGAACAAGGGTTTAAATCCAGCTCTGCTCTCCCTTCTACTTGTAACCTGTTCAGAAGAGCTAATGAAGTGGCCACAAGGTAGGAGAATGCCGCTGGGAAGGTCAAGTTCCAGAGGCAACCTCATGGGACATGGCTGACCCTTATGCCGGGGGATTTTCTACTGTAATTTCTATTTCTTGTCAGAAACAGTTAAGCAAAACACCTTGCTGACAGGCTCTACATTTTCCTGCTAAATCACTCCTTCTCATGCCATTGTGAATGGCTTCAGGAACTCAGACATACACCTCAGCAGTTTCTCTCTCTTCAATTAAAACTTATCAGAGAGAGCAGAGGGCTGTACAGGTAAGCATTAACAATACCTCAATATCTACAGGAAAAATGTACAACTACAACAACATGGGCTCATTCTCTGCAACTCAGCAGAGCTGGGAACAGTAAGCTTCAAAAAAGTTGTTCTCCTCTTCGCACAGAAAGATAAAAGCCTAGATTTGTGCTGTTGCTTTTTAAATGTCCCCAAGGTAAGTAGCTTGCCACTGTGTACAAGTAGGGGCTGAAGAGATTCCACAAGAGATGGAAAAGTGTGTGGAAAAATGTTCAACGAAACAAGATTGTTTTACCCAGAGCAAAGCAAGACTAAACTGCTGAGTTCTCTGGGGCAAAGTCAATCTCTTTTCATCAACAAAGGCTGAAGAAATGGGAAAGGTGACTTCTAGCTTTCACACTTAAAGGGTGATCTGTTACACTTCCCCAGTCACTATTACCATTTAAAGGTAAAACCTGTGGGTTATACATGTCGTGACCCTTATCTGTTGTATACTCCATCCCAAACCCATAACAGCTGTCTATATTATCCGGCTTTACAGAACTAGCCACAGAAGTTGTTGCTGCTTTCTCTGGCTCTTTGGGATATAGATCACACATTAATAAGGATTAGCATCTCATTAGCTGGAGCTGATATTGTCCCTACAAGTATTCCACTCAGATGTCGCCACGGCACCCTTGTCTTGGTACGAGCAACCAGAGTACCTGGGGTCTCATGAGAAATTTCCCACAAAGCAGACTTGCCCCACAACCCTTGACCAGTGACTTATACACTGAGCCACTGCATCATAATCCATAGTGTTATTTCACCCTAACTCATTACTGCACATCTGCTCAGGTTTCCTCCAAAACAATCTGCTCTGGCCCGTTAATCAGTTATAAAGCTCTGCCCCCATACAGCAATGGTCAGCAGTAGAGACACGTAGGAAGTTTTATCCGAGATGTTAGTGGGCAGCTACCTATTACAACTCAGCCCTTCTGAGAACAGGTGAACATCAGTGCAGGCTGTCAGTCAGCACAGCAAACACCAGTGCTCCAGACTACACCCTCAGCCATTAAAACTGATGGGAAACAGGAGGCTATGACAAAATTTTACAGTGAAAAAAATCAGGCTCTTCTGTGTAGTACCTGCACCATCACAATACAGACCAGATCCAGAGTAGTGCTTGTGATCCACAGCAATGTAATTCTGGTTTGTAAGCAGTGAAATCCAGGAAGAAAAAGGAAGACTACTACTCAACTGCTAGGGGATAGTTAAAATACACCAGTACCTTTGAGGTAACAGAAGAGGGACACCGGACACTTGTGGACCCCAGTGGAAACAGACACAGGCAGCAAGACAGTGCACAATTCAGTGGAAGACTCACAATTCTTCAAGGAGATGGGGTCATATCACAGTCAAGGTGAGATCCTGGACTGGATTGTGAAGAAGATCCAGGAATCAGTATTTGTTAGATCAACAAAACTAGAAATAATGAAATGAAGGCCTGCTTATACTTTTTACATTAAGCGATGCAGCAATGATGATGAGCATTTCATCTGGCCCTTGTCTGAAGGAGAAAGGACAATACACAGACAACAGCACCCTCCACTGGGGCAGTGACGCTTAGCAGATCTGTAGCTGTAAGTTTGGGTTCACAGCACATGAAGTGGGAAAGAAGCAAGGCAGACACTCTCCACCTCTTTTGACCAGTTACTTGGTCTTTGGGCTTGCCCCTCCAAAGGCACTGCTCTGGTTTATGAAGGAAGCTGGGATGTAACTCACCGGGGAAGTCAAGATTAGTACTTCCCAGAAAGTACGGGAATTGGGGCAGACTTTGCCCTACCCCTTCTTCACTTCTTGGTTTCACTTCAGCATAAAAGGTTCAGTCAAGCCACTCCTGCCTTAGCATTATAACCATTCACAGTGTGTTGTAAACAGAAGCAAGTTTCTGCTCAGCAAACATCTATCAGTCTTGAGAGGCTGCTGGGTAGCTTCCTACTAGATAGTTACAACGAGAAGGGAGGAAACAGGCTTTCCTCACTTTCATTACAAAATTACATATCCCACTGCAGTTGTAGTTGCTGCAATGGGAGATTAGTTCCTTCTGTGGGGCTGGGGACATTAGGCAGAAATAGCGGTCCAGCAGAAAGAAAAGTCTTCAAAGGCCCATCTGGTAAGGAACAGGCACTTGTCTAGATATAAAGAGTATGACCAGCCTTTAGTTGGTTAAACACAGAGATGCATACATAGACAAAGAGAGGTCATGAACAAAAATGTCATATCCCTAAAGTACTCTGACAAGGCCTTGAGAGGAGTTATTTGGATGCAGACAAGATGCCAAAGAAAGTGGTCTCCTGACATGAAACAAGTTCTGATGAGTCAGGAAAGCTATAAGGTCACATGAAAACAGTGATAAAAGCATCCAGGGATGGCTCTGCATCTGGTAGAGGCAGAACTCAGCTAAAGCCCTGCAGGCAACACAGCACGCTGCTAACTGTTTTACTGTGAGAAGCAGACAGCAGATCATGGCCTTGAATATCTTTCCAAGCAAGCCCAAAGCACCCTCAACCCACCAACTGACCAAAGAATGGAAATCTTTTCTTTTTACTGATATTCCTGAGATGCCTCTGATTTTCCCTGATGGGAGAGCAACCCTCCTTTCGAAACAAATTACAGTAAATTACACTTGTATGAAAACACAAGTGTCAGCAAGACTCCAGCTGTGTTTTTGGACTTCCCATATTCAGCGTATGAAAACATGTAAAACAATAATAGCTGTATTTTCTTAAATACTTTTAGGCAGACCGTTGTTTTGGGGAGAGTTGGAAGAACACCATGATTCAGTGCTGGTAGTGTCATGGCATATAAATAAAAGTCTCACCGAGAGCATAACAATCACTTTGTTTTGATGTGCACAGCTGAGCAAGAAGTCATCACCAAAATAAACCTGATTCAAACACACCACAAACGTTTTTGTTTCTTTTCTTTTTGCTCTTGGGTCATATTCACTGCTAGTACGAGAGAGTATAATGGCACTGAATCCTACAGCATGCAATCTGCTTAGACCAGAGATTAATAAAACTATAAATATCCATTTTCAAAATATCTGCTGGTTTATCTTTTTAGCCTTTTTAAACTGCCTAAATATTTTTCATTGTTCATTTTCTTTACAGTCATGTGATGAAAACCATGAGAAGTAGATGAGCACAACTCTACCTCTTTGTGGGAGAGAATGTGAGTTTTTATTTGCATGTTTGAATAAAAGCATTGCTTGGAAAGACAGAGAGTGACTGAAACTTCTTATCATAAAGGTCAAGGTATTTTTGAGGTGTAAAGTCAAGTGTATATAATCAGAAGGGAGCAACAGGGCATTTGGGTAGAAACCTCCTAGTGTCAATGGGCCCCTAGATGCTTGCAAGCCCCCACTTTCCATCCCTTCTCCCAACAACTGCTACATCCCCACTGAAGTAATGATAGCATGACAGTTCACAGACACACCTTAGCTTTGTTTATTTTTAAACCTCCTCACACAGGAGGGAAGATATTCCCTGCCAGGCAATGCTTCCTCATAATTCTTTTTCTAGTTTCATTAAGCAAATATTGCAATTCACCTCTTTTGCTGTGAATTCCCTCCCATTGCTTACTCCCCTTCCCTACTTTTGCACACTAGCAGAGATGCAACGTCTTTAAAAATTTCCTATGCAGACATTAACTCTCCTGGTTTCCTTAGAGGTATGAGTTTCTCCCTCTCCCACGCTGTGGTATGATCTTAGGATAAGCATCGATGGTATTGGCATCGGAGTGATGACTTGCCACAGAAATGCTCAGAGAAAGATACGGTCACCGCAGTAGAAAAGGATACTCAGAGTATTCAGGTGGTACTCAGAAACTGGTATTCTCTTCACGACTAAAGAGGATACACTTTTAAAGCTGGCATTTGCTGTCCTGAACAAAATTTTAATGATGACAAAGCTCTTGTAGTTTTCCTTCTAGGCAAGTTAGAAGTTTACCCACAGATATGGGGTAAATCGCTGAGCTCATCTTGCTACCACAGGGTAAGAAATACAGATGCTTTGCTTCAACTAGGGCTTTACAGCATGGTAAGTATCCCATGTTAGTTATCCATTGGGAAAAATCTGCCTTTTTGGCTACAAAACTAATATCAAAGTTTGCACTCTCAGTATCCACAGTCGTCTCGCATTCAGACATTAAACAAAACACAGTAACAGACAGAGGGGATGCTATAATTTCTGCTCAGTCATACTGAACGAGGGTTTTAATGTCTTCCCACTAGGTTAAATAAAGGTCTGATTTAATATGATATGATCCATGCTTACACATGAGCCCGCCCATGATTTATGAGTGTGTGGTTTTCCGCCATCCAACAGCACAAAGAGAAGCCACAGTTGGGGCATGGGGACGGTGGAAGTTATCAGGCAACAAAGGCTGTGATTTGGACACAGACAGTATGTGTGCAGCTGCTGGTTCTGCTGCACATCTGCGCGCCTGCATGGATCACCACCAGCAGTGGCAAATGGGTTGCCCAAATCGTAAATTCTCCTTAGGTCCCTTCACCCCCTTTACACAAAGTAACTTAATCCTAGTCATAGTTGGCTCAGGTGGTGTTTTCAAGTGCTCCTCTAGACTGCAGAAAGCTGCTTCTTTTTGTTTTTAAATGAAAGTTTAATTCTTATGCAATCGAACTCCAAGACCAAACTTTAAAGAACAATGCTGCTAATCTAAAGCCGTAATATAAACCACCAGAGACAGCAAATCTGTCACTGCAGAATCAAGGCTTAGCTAACTTTGGATTATCTTCTGACAAGTGATTTCTTTATTGTTCTCATAAAAGTGACTTCTAAATTAATGAGAAATACTCTGAGTGTTTATCCTATTAAGCTCCTTCCTCTGTTGCCTGAAAAAAAATAATTAATCATTGTTTAATTAATTATTTAGACCTGTCCCTTTTGCAAAGAAATATCTTCCTGCAAGTGGCTCTTGCCACCGCAGACTTAAACAAAAGCAGCACTCCCATCTCATTTGATTTAATGGGAGATTACAAGCTAAATACCATTTTTAATATTACATACTAAACAAACACAGAAAGAAAGGCTCATCCAGGGGAAAACTGCAAGTCAGAAAGATCTGGTCTTACTTTCTTTCTACTGTCATCAGGAAGAACACCTGAGATTTAGAATAGCAGGTCTGTCGGCACCACAGGATGTAGCTCTCATTAAAAGGAAATACTATTTTTAAAATATAACACAGATGTCTTAGCAGAATTCTAAACAGATCTACAACACCACACAGTCAGTCCACACATAAATAGAAATGGCCAAAGGCAGAATGACTGATGAAATAACATGATTAGGCAAAAAGTGAGGCTTTTCTCTTTTGTTTTGATTCTTTCTGTAGATAAATATTGACTAATATAACACAAGAGCATTGCAACAGCATCCCCACTAAAAGTGAGTGACTGAAATTGATGTAACAACTTTTCTCATTGTTATATTTCTTGGCTCAGGTGCAGCTTGAGAAAAGTCCTTCCTGAGTGTACTTAGAAGCTGTTCTGAAGGCATCAAATTGATGAGTAACAGCAGTGCCAAGTCTTGACTACGAACAAAGAGGATATGACAAGAGATTTCTGTTATTGCAGTGGTGCTTAGGTGACAAGCCTTGTGGAACAAGTACATTTGAGGGACATTTGGGGCAGGCAAAACAGTTCAACCAAGAAGTGAACTTGGATGACAATAACTCACGTTAAAACCTGTCAGCATCCAAAAATACGACACTGTCTGAGAAATGAAGCTATATCAGCCTTATTCTTGTGTTCCTCCTCTTTAAAAGCATGAGCTCTGCCTTTCTTCTGAAAGGCAGCAGAGCAGTTCCTGGAAAAGCAGAGCACACCGTGGGACACAAACCATCTCCTCACTCACTGCAATTTTCAGTTGCTTTTGTAGTTGTTTTCTTTCCCTAATCTCACCTAAAAGAGCAAGTCCCTTCCCCTCCCCACCGCTGCCCTGCCACTCACACCCCAGATGAAGTGGGCAGTCTCTGCGGAAGAAACCACCCAGCACGTGCAGCAGAGTAGAAACAGCCCCATCCCAGGCAAACACCTACCTTAAGTTCTATCCTTGTTTTTTTTCCTGCTCCTCCATGACTCCAGGTTTCTTCTGTGTGACACAACCAGCTCGGCAGCACAGGAGCTTTCTGACCAGGCTCCACCTCAGCACCAGGGAGTGGGGAGATCATAATACTGCTAAGAAATGTCCCAGGACTTTCCACATCACTACACCCTGCTTGGAGAAGGACATGTGACCACCAGGCCATGCTAATCCTTATTACTTCTTCCTGCCAGCAATGCTGCAAGGCCAGAATGCCTCCAGTTCTGAGAATGAAAATTTGGATTTTGAGACTCTCTTCCCACTGCAACAGCCTGCTCATACTGCCCCAAGGACTGCCCCTTCATGCCTCCACTTCACCATCGGTCAGAAAGCCCTGAGCATTTCTCCATTTTCTGAGAGCTCAAGGCTGGGGAGCCAGGGTTGTACTTTTCATCAAGCTCAGAGGAAGCACTGACCATGTTGGTGGATGGTGAACAGTGGATACCTGCAGTGGGTGAACAGAGCTGAAAGCTTTAACGCCTCCACGGTTCTGAAAAGCCAGGCGATAACATTCGTAAGAAGACAGGAGGTTCAGAGACAAAGCTGGGTTCTGACCGGACACCTCTGAGCACTGCCTCTGACTCTCCTGTTCCCAGATTTGGGTAACAAACCATTATTACTCCCATTTTTTCCACATGGAAATCTATATTCACCGCATCCCACAGGGAACAGAGTAATGATCCCTACCAACTAACTTCAGAAAGTCAAGATGTGCTCTGCTCCCCGTCTCCTAAGACTCTCTACGTCTTCCCCTACCTCTGCCCCTTGTTTACTCACCCTGAGCATCAGCTTGGTGCAACCCATGGAGGAAGTCTCAGCAGCAACTCTCACCTGAAGGAGATCTGAAGAGTGGGGTGGGGAGGAGGAAGATGAATCAGGTTACTCAGAAAAATCTCTTTCCTGTGTTTTCTGAAATCTAATATGGAAAAAAAAAAAATCAATATTGAGTTTCAGTAGAAAATAGAAAGCTTTTTATTTGAAACGCTTTCTCTCAGATTGACTTGGGAAAGAGTATTTTCTACAACTAATAAGGTCTATATACTTTATATACACTTTAAAGGGAATATATAACTAATGAGTTTTTTAAATAAGCTTATTTTATAGAAGACATTTTAATATCAGCAAATTATAATTTCAAAAGCAGCTGTTAATTGTTAAACTTGAGCATATATCCAAGGTTATTTCTCTTCCTCAACATAATACTATGTTAATGCATTAGGATAAAATATGCTGTTGTATTTATTTTTGAAAGTTTTTTCCCCAGAAATGTGTATTTCCTTTATCCTTCCAGTATGGCTGTATACATTTCTGATCCTTAAGACTATGTAGAATCTTGTTCACAGAATAACAATATGATATTAATTCTAAAGTCAACATTTTGTTTTTCTGCTTATTTTAGAGCTATATTGAGAGAGAAAAAATGCACAGTTGTGCCTTAGTATGCAGATCAGCTTCACCTGCAGCCCAGTGTACTAACTTTATTTGTATGCATTAACTTTATGTGTTGTTTCAAACATTATTTGTTATTTCATAAGTATATGTAAATATGGAATCCATGTGCTAACTTAATTATAGATAACATCTTTCTCATCCTTAAAAAAACAAACAAAAAAACCCTCTAGGGTCCCAGGGAGAGAGGGAAGGAGAGGGCTGGCGTGACGGGGGTGGCAATTGCTTTTCTGGAAAAACAGAGTGGCAAAGACATCTTAGGATGTTGGACAGAAGGGGAGGAAGAATGGAGAAATGGGGCTGCATGGAGGGTCAAACTGATGTTGTTCCTTTCAGAGGTTGGAAGAAGGGAGGGAAAAGGGAAAGAGTAAACACAGCTGCTTCCCCATGATGCCACCATGGCACATGCCCTTGCTCAGAAAGGGCAGCAGCAGCAAGCCCAGCACCACACTAGGCCATCCACTGGCAAACAGCCATGGATTGCCCAAGCGCCATGCACTGCTCAGAGAGCCAGCCTTCATCTCCTCTGGGGCAGGGCATGAGCAGAGCACTCTTACTGGGCCATGCTGCCACACAAGGCAGTCAGCATGAGCGCCACAAACTGCTCTGAGAGCCAGCCTTCATCTCCTCTGGGGCGGGGCACGAACAGAGCACTCTTACTGGGCCATGCTGCCACACAAGGCAGTCAGCATGAGCGCCACAAACTGCTCTGAGAGCCAGCCTTCATCTCTTCTGGGGCGGGGCACGAGCAGAGCACTCTTACTGGGCCATGCTGCCACACAAGGCAGTCAGCATGAGCGCCACAAACTGCTCTCCAACCTCATCTCCCCATAGCCATAGGAGAGGATCAGCCCCCAGGGCTCCTCTCTGGTGACTCATCAGCACTGAGGTTGAGAAGCCCCTGACCGCTGATCTTCTGAATCACTCCAAGCAGTTTTGGCCTAAGGTGCTGTAATAGGATATCATGAAGTTAGGGTCTACTGTGTCCAGTTCTGGGCTCCCCAGTCCAAGAGAAATATGGACATATCAGAGAATCACACAGAATCACAGAATGTTAGGGATTGGAAGGGACCTCGAAAGATCATCTAGTCCAATCGCCCTGCCGGAGCAGGATTGCCTAGACCATATCACACAGGAACGCGTCCAGGCGGGTTTTGAATGTCTCCAGAGAAGGAGACTCCACAACCTCTCTGGGCAGCCTGTGCCAGTGTTCGGTCACCCTCACCGTAAAGAAGTTTTTCCTCATATTTATGTGGAACCTCCTGTGTTCCAGCTTGCACCCATTGCCCCTTGTCCTGTCAAGGGATGTCACTGAGAAGAGCCTGGCTCCATCCTCATGACACTTGCCCTTTACATATTTATAAACATTAATGAGGTCACCCCTCAGTCTCCTCTTCTCTAAGCTAAAGAGACCCAGCTCCCTCAGCCTCTCCTCATAAGGGAGATGTTCCACTCCCTTAATCATCTTTGTGGCTCTGCGCTGGACTCTCTCTAGCAGTTCCCTGTCCTTCTTGAACTGAGGGGCCCAGAACTGGACACAATATTCCAGGTGCGGCCTCACCAGGGCAGAGTAGAGGGGGAGGAGAACCTCTCTTGACCTGCTGACCACACCCCTTCTAGTACACCCCAGGATGCCATTGGCCTTCTTGGCCACAAGGGCACACTGCTGGCTCATGGTCATCCTGCTGTCCACTAGGACCCCCAGGTCCCTTTCCCCTACGCTGCTCTCCAACAGGTCTGTCCCCAACTTGTACTGGTACATGGGGTTATTCTTGCCCAGATGCAGGACTCTACACTTGCCCTTGTTATATTTCATTAAATTTCTCCCCGCCCAACTCTCCAGCCTGTCCAGGTCTCTCTGAATGGCTGCGCAGCCTTCCGTTGTGCCAGCCACTCCTCCCAGTTTTGTGTCATCATCGAACTTGCTGGCAGTGCACTCTATTCCTTCATCCAAGTCATTAATGAATGAGAGAGTCCAGTGATGGGCCACCAAGGTGATAAAGGAATTGGAGCACCTCTCCTGAAAAGAAAGTCGGAGAACTGGGGCAGTTCAGCCTGGAGAAGAGCAAGCTCAGGGGGGAATCTCATGAACGTGTATAAATACATGAAGGGAGGATGCAAAGAGGACAGAGCCAGGCTCTTTTCAGTGGTGCCCAGTGACAGGAGAAGAGGCAGTGGACACGAATGAAACACAGGAGATTCCCTCTGAACATCAGGAAGTTTTTTTTAATGTGAGGGTGACCAAGCACTGGCCCAGGTTGCCCACAGAAGTTGTGGAGTCTCCATCCTTGGAGATATTCAGAAGCCATTTGGACACAGCTCTGGGCAACTGGCTGTAGGTGGCCCTGCTTGAGTAGGGGATGTTGGGAAAGATGACCTCCAGAGGTCTGTTGCAACCTCAGCCATGCTGTGATTCTGTGATACTGCCCTTGCCTATCTGTAATACAGAGGTAACAGGCTGCAACTGCATTTCTCGTTACACAGAGGCCACATCTCAGTTGGGGCACATGGGACCTTGTTCCAGCAGCATCTTGCCTTCATATCCAAGCAAGAGCTGGGCACAGAGAAGCTTCCCTGCATTTCTCCTGGAAGGAAGCCCCAGAGGACTTATAACATGCTCAGCCAGCCTCCAGCCAGGGTCAGCGGGAAAGAAGGTAAAATTCACTTATTAGTATCATCTTAGCCGGTAGTCCCGTTTCACTTACGATTTCTGACTGCTACGCCAGCACTGAAACAACTGACAAACACGGGTGCTTCATGTCAGCCACGCTTAAGCCACCTAATAAATTAGCTCCTTCTGCTGAGCGAACAAGCCCACACAGCTGGCACGCCCAATCTTCCAGCCAATATTTCATCATTACTTTTAAAATATACCTTCCAGTTCATAATAATAAATTGAACAGGCTTTCAAAATTGAGGTAGCTGACAAAAAGAAACGCTCATATGTTAAATGCATAGATAGAAGTAATACTACAGGCAGTATAGAAAAACCTTTGGATATTTTTCTATCTTAGTATATTGGAAACCTTGGTCAAAAAAGTGCAGTGCTTTTCCCAGAAAATTTATCATTAAGACCTGAAAAAACAAAAGAGCCATCTACCATTAGAGGTGGTTTTTAATTTAATATCTATACAAAATTCAATTATACAGGGTTTTTTTTTTTACGTTAACACAGTCTAGAATGTACTAAAAATATTGAAGGGAGTATGGCATTGTAAAAAGAAGACTTTTTCAGTGAAAAAGACCCAACACGGGAAGTTGGTACCCACCCAGTGAAAGGATAAAAGCTTGCCATTTGAGGAATTTTTGCTGTTTATACGCACGCGTATTCCTTTGGCTAGGGCGGTACACCTAAACGGTGTTCTTGCTTCCTCTCTCTGTGCTCAAGGCCTAATAATACAAATAGAATTAGAGGTAAACATCATTTTTATGCTTGTTTTTCATCTCTGGCAAGTCTATAAAATGATTTCTAGATAACGTTTCAGAGCTAAAATAGTTTCATACACTTTGCAATAAGTCTAGATGGGCTGCAGAAATAGTTATATTTAAATGTCATTTAATTACAGAGAATACACACTTCCTATCCGGACCCCACACCAATAGCCTGTGGCCCAGCTTTTTACCTTAAAGGGAAAATCCCAGAGTTCAGATATCAGATATTCTCAGGCTGGACCCTTCCTGTGGCAGTGGGCTTGGAAGGTGGCTTCAGACCACACATCGGTATTTCTAGCGGCTGCCTTGAGCAGAGGCAGAGAAGGGGTTACACACCGTGCCTGTGAAGGATGGGTCATGTTGGCTCTTTGTACTTTGCTCTTTGCATTTACGTAGGCCTCACCACACTTCCAGATGGGAATAAATTGGTTGCCAGTGCATCATTGTTTTTAAAAAGGGAACGACACCAGCTGCAGTCTCCCAGGCCACTCACAAGCAGGGCTGACACCAGCATTTCATTACCACCATCAGAATTACAGTGAGTGACAGCCAGAAAAATCGTTAAGTATTTCAGCAGGATTGTGGCAGAGCTCTGATTAATATTTAAACACCTATGTTTGCAGAAGCAACATTTTTATTTGCTTTAAAAACACCTCCTCTTATTACAGTGTAGTCCAGCGTTCATAAAGCAAAATATAACCATGTGGCATTTATGAATAAACCTATGCTTTGTTTTGTTGTTTGAGATATTTTTCATAACTGTATGAAAGTATCTCAGCAACTCACACTGTAATTGAACTGGAACTGCTGGATTAAGACAATTTTCCATTTTCAGTGCCTACCTGCTGAACCAATTTACTTCAGGACTTATCTCTTAATGGAATACTATGGAAATTGAAAATTTTCTGATTGCAACTATTGGCTGCAGGTGCTGGAATAGCAGGAGACCACACTCAGTCCATGAGTTTCTTCTGTTTCTGGCTCTTATTGTCACAAAACAGACCAACCGTGAAAAAAAAAAAAAATTGCTCCTACAATCTTGAATTACATCTCTGTCTGCAACAACAAAAAAAAAAAAATAAATCTGAGATGCAGGTATGGAAAGGTATTGAAAGTAGAGTTATTTCCTTGGGTTTGGGCTCCAGAGTATGGGTATGAGTTCCTGGAATTCAAACAAGCTGAAGTTCTTAAAATGGTAAATGGTCTGAGCCCAAATGTGGGAAATTGTAGACCTGAAGTAACTGGTCTGGAAAAAAATACATGAGCTGCTGAGGGGAGACTGGAGCACAACTTAGAATGAGTAGGGCTCTTCCTCACCGGTACCTGTGCAGTAAATCTCTTATGCTATCAACTGTTTCAGAAACCTTGGGAGTCTTTCCTGGTGAGCCGTAGGAGTTATAGAAAGTGACCTTAAAGAAGAATCACAATGACGAATTTTCACTGTCAGTGCCAAGATGGTTGCACTTCTAGTCACTGTCAAAACACAAAAAGCAAGGAAATTACTTCTCTGGATCAGTGCTGAGATAAGCTCTGTTATGGATAAAATCCTGGAAATTAAAATGCAGTGAAATCTAACAGACATCCCAGTGCCAAGTCAGGTGAATGTTAGGTGAGATCTGTGTGCATCTAAGAAAGAATCATTTTAGGAGCATTGCAAGCTCATACATTTATTTTGTAATTGGAAAGGACTCAGAGTTCAGTGACCCTAGATGAACTGGTAAGAGGTAACACATTAAACCCCAATTGCTTCTGATGAGCGGTATCTTTTACCAAACTTGGAGATACCGTTTCTGATGCGATGCTACAAGGATCTCCCTCCAAAATTGATGGAATTACATATGCATGCTCCAAAGAAAGACTGTGCAATTGATATGTGGGAATAGACTTGGTATAAAACCACACATCTGCTTGTGTATCAATAGGAAGATGTTCATTTACACCAGCTGAATTTTGGACTGAAGGTCTGCAAAGTAATTTCACAAAAGGGTTTGAAAGATGAACCTCCCTAATAAAAGGATGAATTTACTTATGATGGTTTTTATCTGCTTTACTTTCTTGCTACCAGTAAATCTGTCAGATGAGTTTTCAAAGTACCCCTTAAATTCATCCCTCCAGGAACCTAAAGATGATTTCATGTATCTTAAAGCACTGTGCATTACTACTAAAGTGGTAGATGAAACTATAAACAAAATTCAAACCATTTTGAAAATACCGTTATTTATCTTAAAGCTACCACTATAGCACAGGAGAGAATGTTTCTACTGAGCCACACATGGCATCATGCAAAGTTTTTGTAATAAAATGAGATAAATAGCTACCAGTGAGTATAAACCAGAATACTATGGATCAGCTCTTGATGGAAATATAAAGCAGAGTGAGTTTTGTGCTGGGAAACTTTCCATGAATGAGTACAACATAGTCATTTCATTTGATAAAGGAGATGTCAGTCAGTCTGTAATTCATAAGGCACTTCAGTTCTATGAGCATTAAAACCTGAGCCAGCTTAAAAGATTGCATATATTAAGGTCCTGGTCCCTTAGTCAGGCAAAATAAAATATTTTGCCTTTGTCAAGGAGAAGCTTTGCCTTGAAGCCTTCAAGAATGGATTGTAAGGGGGAAATATTGCCCTCTCCTCAAGCAGTAAAAGCCTGGCATTCAGTGAGCCAGTACAATTCTGAAGTATGAATATCACAGGATTTCTGAGCAAGGAGTAAGCAAAGCTGTTTTGGAGATGTATCTGCACACTGACTGAGTCTGAGAAGGGGACTCTTCTCAGTCACAACGCAAACTTCACTTTAACTGTGAGACACTGCTTTGCCTAAGTACCCTTTTCAAACTTTGTTTTGAAAGGTAATTCAACATCCCAAGTCAGCATGAGCTTAAACCCTTCAGAAGCAGCTGTGATGTCCCCTGTTGGCAATCTCTTCTGTGGCCAAAAGAGGTATCTACCAAATCTGGTCAGTGTGTGAGCACCAATGCTTTTGCCTTTATCCTCAGAGAAGTTAGGAAGCAGACATTCAAAGAAAAGCAAAGGGGCTGTTCCGTCTGACCCCTTCCCAATCATATAAGCCTGTGCAAAAAGAAGACTTACAATTTACAGACTATGTGTGGATGTGATTAATAGTGAAACTGTCTTTAACGAACCTACAAAAAATTAGATAGGAGTGCTAGCTTTCTAGAAAAAGTTAGGTCTTTCTGACCTCAGAGAGAGGTTTTACATCATGGAAAGTGCTTCTTGCTCCACTACCTGCATCGACTTGCAGGGATTGACAGAGCTGGCACAGAGCCCATACAGACTGCTACTGAACTGGGAGGCACCTTCTGCATGTTTGATTCAGAAAACAATTCAGTGAGAAGGACCATTCCACAGAAAAATGTATTTCTGCTGCCCCCCAAAGATAGATACCTATCCAGAGCATGCTTTAAACTCTATATTGAAGGAGGCTGAGCAGCAAATAATCAAGATACAAATCCACATTTAGGCATCAGGACTTTCTGGCTGACTTCCACACAGTATCCCAGCCTCTGTAAGTGAGAGCACGGAACTTCCAAGTCTGCTATGAGGACAAAACAGGTCTCTTGGGGGGAAAAAATATGAGGTGCTTAGCTACTGTGGCAAGAGGCCCATACAGGGAGGTTAGCTGAAGTAGTCTCAGTATTTCTGATGCCTGTGGGTTCTAAACAATACTGTTTGAAAAAGAAACTCATCAAGCAGTCATTTACTCCCAAGCTACCCTACAAGGCGGAGGACACATGGCCAAGGCCTTCATGTTGTAGGATGACTCTACTGTTCTGAAATACATAGGTTACTTTATTTCTGTAGCTGTACTGAGCACTAACTGTAACACAACAAACATTTCTGTGATTAATAGTATTTCAGATAATAGTGTATACTAAAAACAGAACATATTGAGAAAGACATGAGGAACTCTGCTATGTGATTTGTTCCTGTGTTTCTTCACTCAAATGTTAGAGGTAGTTTTAGACAGTTAAGGAATGAGGAACAAGACTGCAGAGTACCAGCCTCAAGTATGTTATAGTCTTAGTGGAGAAGGTAAAATCTGGGCTTGAAGAAAACACAAGCTTCAGTCTTAGCTAAAGTGCAGCTACTTTCCTTCCATCACCAATTTTGAAAACACTAAAGGATTTCCCCCTCTGCTCCCCAGAGTGGCCTGCTCCAGGTAGTTGTGTTCATGTTGAAATTGAGTTCTAGTGGGGAAAACACCACAAGCTACGAAAAGCCTCTGACATCACTGAATTATTTTTAAAACATTTTCTCCGTGATTTAGCTATGAAATACCAAGTTTACTGTGTGGTTTTCTCCACAACTTTGCAGAAAATCACTCATGTTCCACAATAGTTACTTAGCAGGATATAAACTGAGTCAGTCCTGTACACAAACCCTTTTTTCTAGTGGTTTTTCAAAGCCACTGAGTATTTATCAGTAAAATTGAATGCATAGCTGTCCACAAAAGGTTTAAGTGGAAGGGATAATAAATAAGAATAATTCCCCTGATTTCATGTAACAGTGATGACTTAAAAGGATCACAATGTGATTTGTTGTTTAGTAGGTATTACAGACCAGATTTAAACTGTGTTATAATCAATGGAAATCTTTCCTTTGGGCTTAAATTGGCTCCGTATCAAGACACATACAGAGATTCCCTCCTCCTCCCCAGCACATCAGAAATATCTCAGGTGAAACATATGAGCCCTGTTACACCAGTTGCTGTAGCTTCCCAATTTAAAGAAGGGAGATGGAAGAGGCACAACTCCAGCAGTAGTGCTGTAAAGTCACAGATGCTTACCCTCTGGGAAAAGGGCACACAGAAATCGAGAAAAAGTGTATATCCCACATAAACAAACTGTTTTTAAAAAGCTGCTATCAGGCTGTAAAACCAAGCAGCCAAAACAGCCCATGACAGATTTGGGAGTGCTTGTGCATCCTCACAGTGGGCTTCATCAGCTCGGTGCCACCATGTTGGCAGTACTGCTCTGCACTCTGAGCAGGGCCAGCTCCATAAGCAAAACTTGAAGATCTCCGGCCACTCCTCCCTGCACTTCTAGCTCAAGGCTTTGACCCAGGCAGCTCAGGTCTGCCTGCACCTCCTGGTGTGCCTGATTACTGTGAGAGCAATGGCTGCATAGCTGGGCTACCTTCACAAGGCTCCTTCTTTATACAGGCACCACTTGAACTGACTTGGCAGCTCTTTCACTTTGGTGTGTGGCCAACACTAGGTTCAGCCCAGCAGGCAAGAAAAAGCAGTTATATGAAATGCCCTGACCTCCCAAATCACCTGTCCTCTGTTCTGACTTCATTCCTCACATCTTTCTCTTCGTGCTTGTATCCTCTTCCCACTTACCTCCCGCTGCCAAAATGCCCATTTGCTCTACCTCCCTCTGGCCTAGACTTCTACAGCATCCTGATCAGCAAACCCTGGTACACTAATTCCTCCACATCTTCCTCTGCGAGGTTGAAATTACTGGATTTCACTTTGGGGTAGAACACATGACAAACAGCCAAGCCTGAGACCAGGACACCTTTATTCCCATGGTTAACTTCCTATGTATCAGGCAAAGAGCAGCTCCCACAACCATCTAGGAGGAAAGCTTCCCAGACTCCACTCTGAATTCTAAAACCAAAGAACAGCTAAGTAAGTATAATACCTATTTTGTGTTCCCCTTACACCTTTAGCCACTGTTTGCATTTTTTACCTTATATCTAGAATTTCAAATGCTTTTTCCCAGGCTTTACTGTCTCACTTCTCATAAACAAGTAAATAACAGCAATGAGGGAATACAGTTCTGAAACGAGATTTTTTTTTCATCTCTAAGAGAAACTGTGATATAGAAATTAGTTTGTATGGCATAGAATGTGACTGGTAATTTTGTGCCAGAAATGTTCACATTATATTCATTAACCACAGGACAATGATGCCTCAAGGTTAGTGCCCAAGGTCTAGGAGTTTAGACTTCAGGTGACAGCAAATGTGTGAGCCATGGAAAAGACCACACTCGGTTAAGCACTGTTTAACATGCTGCCTATGTCTGCATGGTGGGAATGATGGCATTATGTCCAAATCCTGTGATAACATCCACATCTGAAACTGAAATCCTACATTTAAATGATAAGGCAGTGATGAAAGTTATAGACTGCATAACAAAGCAGCATCCGCAATCTCAGTCCTAAACTCTGAGCTGATGGGAGAGGGGCCTGCATGCTAAAGGAATAAGGAGAGTATCTATCACTTTTATATGCTACATTCATGACACAGAGGGAAGATACTACATCTGAACAAATAATACAGAATGATCTTGATCTCTGAATACTTTGTGATTGAAAGGCGTGAGCATAATACATTCACAGAGCTGAAGGCCACAAAAAGCAGTAATTAATTGATTCAGTATGGCACTCTGTATTTTAAAAGTGATTAATGCTCACCTACCTAGTCTTGTACTGGAACCAGTACCTTGTACTTGAAGTACACTTTCCAAAGAGGTGACATGAATGTTAAGAGGACGGAGAAAAAATCTGGGGGGTTTTGTTACGTTGTTACACAGAGCTCCTAGTTCAAAATCTGTGCTTTATTTGCTGTCTCCACTAGTGCAATTTTAGCTTCCAGCTACAAGATCATGTCACACGCTTGTCTAGACCTCATTACTCTCTCTCCTTGAAGGGACTTCTGCACTGTAAACCTGTCACCTCTTGATTCTCATTGCTGATAAAATAAACTGAGATACTTAAGTCTTGTTTCAAAACCAGATTCCTGAGCCCTCAAAAAACATTCGCTCTCACTTCCTTTATGTTTTGACTTTAGTTTTCCAAAATCCTTTTGGAATGGCAGACACTAGAAGACTCTGTAACAATCTCACTGTAGCTAGATATGGCATAGGTCACAAACTATTAGCTAATCAGTAAATTAGTCACACGTATTATCTACCTTTCACCACTCCTAAAGTAAAAACAACTCCTGCTTCCTTTATATCCTCCTTCTCTCTCCTTCCTCACCTGCTTTGAAAGAGGTTCTAATCTCTGAATTCCAGTGGTTTCCTGAGACTTGTACTCCACTCCACCAAAACCTCTTTATACCTCTGACTTACTGAAATCAAAAAAGCCCTGATTTTCAACAGTGTTAAGAGACCACACGTTTGACACCTGTTTCACCTATGTTTGTGTTTGTTAGCCACTTCCACTCCCATCTTTCACTTTTTTCTATAACAGAACAAACTTTGCTCTTCATCTGCCAATTGTATTACGCTGGACTCGTATCAGTGAACTGTATCAGGTGCTGGGAAAGCTCACGAGCTTTTCTGATCACACTTCTGAGGACAGTTTTCTTCTAGATCTCAAAGGATCAAAAGATCCTTTTCCTGAATATTAGACTGAAAAAAAAAAAAGCCATATTTATGTCACGAGCTGGGATGTTCTGTATGACAACTACTCAATATAATAAAGCAGTTGATAATCTCTATTTTGGTATCTATTGAGACTCATTATGTCTCAAAATAAAGTCTTAGTCCTCACAGTAGTGTTTTGCAGCTCTATAAATCTTGATGTTGACATCAGCAGTAGTCAATAGGCTTGTCTGAGGCCTTGGTTGCCCAGATATAGAATAAGACTGAAATTAAAAGAAAGCTGAGTATATCTGGAAAAATAGCACACTGAGGCAATCTTTTCACACTAATATGAGGAAGACAAAAATTAGACTGATCTTTGGCTATTCCCTTCTGGTCATGTGCATCAAAAATAGTCATGTATCTGGATTTGGAACATTGGTCTGAATGAACAACAAAGAATTTAGATAATAATGTGAAGTTTATAAGTTGAATTCTGCTGTTGAGGAATGAATTTTCCCATTAATTTTAATTATCTGAATAATGCACAGTCTGGAACCTCTTGAATCAGCAAAATTAGAGTGGCAGCATTCTCATGGTTTGCAACATTTCCAGCGTCCAGCTCATCCCCCTCTTTTCATACCTGAATACCACCTCCATTCTGTTGGGAGTTTTTTTGTGAAAGTTGTCTGCAGCAAACTGTCTTTTTTCAAAAATCTCCCTCATGATCCTAAAAACTGAAACTGGTACAACACCATGCAACAGAAGGAAGCAAAGATATAAGATCAGTGAAAAGAGAGACTTTGGAGAAGGAGCTGACCCCCGTCAAGACCAAAAGCTCCTTGCCATTTTCTACTGACTTTGCTAAGCAAGACAGAGCAATTCAGATATAAGAGCTCATTTATAATGTCATCCTCCAGGTCAGTCTCAGACAAACAGTTCAAAGAAAAACCACTTTCCTATTCAATGAATCACGTTGTGGGTTTTGAATATGGAATGCAAATGAGCTCATTGCTGAGGGAGAGCAATGGGCAGGAGCCTGAAGTGTCAACAAATGGAGAAGTAGGTATGAAAAATGAGGTTGTTTACGAGCCTGATGGATGGAGGATGAATGGTCAGCAGGATGAGAATGAACGAAAGCAAGAGATCACCTGGCAAAGAAGTGGCATTATTTTCTACAAAAAAGCCAAGATGAATATCAGAAGAGCAATCTACTACCTCTTCTCCCCGACAATCACAGACTAAATGGGCTTAAATTACTGAGTTGCAGAAAGCTGCATCTAAGGCCAATATTATTACGGGGAGAGGGTGCAACTGCCACCATTTTGGGCTAGCCAAGGCAAAACACTCTAACAGGCAGACATCTCAAGGGCTTGGAGGCTCAGCAGTTTCTGAAAATAGGATCCACTTACCACATCCCAGTCAGAGCACCAAAACAATGATGCTTTGTTGTTGCTGACAGACAGAATCAATCAGTCAGAGATAAAGGAACAAACACGAACAAAGCAAACTTCTCATTTCCGCAAAGAAAGCTATTTTTAGGTGCGGAATTCAACATAAGTGGCATACAGCCAGATTTCAGTAGATGAGTGCATGAACAAATGTGTTCACACAGGTAGCCACTCTGGTCGTGGAGGAATTTCCCCCTAACTTCACTAAGAGCAGAAATGTATACTAAAGGCTAATTCTGTGGACTGAATTCTTCTGATTCTCTGAGCAGCTGCATTGATTTGACCTGTGAAGTACGGTGCTACTGGAGGTGAGAAATGATATCATCATCCAGCTCCAAGGATTTTGTGAACCCGTCTGAATCTGAAAGAACCAAAGATATAAACATTTTCCAAGCTCTGACCATACAACTGATCCTTGTAAAGATGTCAGTGCAAAAAACTGACAGACAGCAGTTGAAAGGTCATAAAATCAATACACAGAAAGTTAGCTCACGGAAAAGCTAATAGGAGAGTAACTGCCCTTTGGCTCAGGAGAGAAAGGTACACATCCCTGATGGTTTCTGGGTGGTAGCTTCTCTGCTGCTTTGAAAGGCCAGAGGGGTGTCTTTGTTTTTCTACATCCAGCTTATTTTTGCAATCAGTCCAATCTGCAGACACCGTAATAAGAACGGTTCTTAAATCTGGAGGTAAACACTATCTCTCCTGGATGATTTACGAGTAAGGAACGAGAGAGACAGAGAGAGGTGTTATCTGATCCTCGAGCTTTCTGGATGGGCTGTAAGCATGGCTCCTCTGTGCAAACTACAGAAGGAGCAGAGATCGAGTGCCTGTGGCTGAAAACAAGCTGTGCAGCTCCAGCTGGCAGGGGCGAAACCATACAAGCTGCAAGCACAGCCCCAATAAGCCTGGTAGGCACAGCAGCACTTTGGAGAAGCCGGATGCTTGTTCACTCCCAGCCCATGTCCGCGGATGCTTTCAGGGCTCTGCCCAAACCCTTCCAAGGAAAAAATACAGCTGCATAGCACTTTTCCAATTGACAAACTCTGTTCTGGGAAATGTCAGTGGAAGGAAGCCCATCTTCTAGCTTACGGGTGTTTTTCAGTCTGGACCTGGACTGTTTTGCACGGTGGCCAAAACTCCGTGGGCAGGATTACCCTAGAAATGATGTATTTTCTTCTCCTACACGAGGTGGCAACCATAAGCAGAGAAAAATGAACTGTCACACCGCAGATGAGGGGATAAAAGTGAAAAATCCACAGAGAGGATAGCAAAAGATATGACACATAACTTGCTATACTGTAAGAAATCCCAGCAATTCTGTTTAGGTTACATGCACATGTGCATAAGCCAAGGGCCATTTACTCCAGTGCCCTTTTCACAGCAACCTCCCTGCCTCCAAGTCCCACAGCCTAACTTCTTTCACCTGGTAAGACCCCAGCATAAGGTCTCCCACAGAACCTTTTGCACATTTTCAGGATCCAGCTCCAAGTTATACAACTTACCTGGGCATACAAACTATTCCTCTGCAGTGTTTCCAGTGCTCTTAAGGGGTTATGGGCTGTAAGTGTGAAAATGTGGTGCTCTAGCAGCAGCTGTACTTTGGAGAAGCTTGAGAGAAATAAGTCCAAGAAGTGTTGCAGCAAAAAAAAAAAAAGGTCCCATTAATCAACTGAACAACCAGAAATGGGCAAGAGTCTCACCAGCATTCAGCTGGCAGTGAAAACACACTGGAAACTACCCAGTTGCTCTGCTAACTGGGTAATGAGTTCAGGAGTGCTCACTTGTGTTTATTTCCCTCAAATACTTCGTCAAAGGAATAGCAGCAAAAGCAACCATCTTAAGAGTGTAGTGGCAACAAATGCATCTTTTATTTTGAATTTAAAAAAAAAATATGAATCAGCAAAAAGAAACCAGATCCATATGATCTCCATTGATCGACAGTTCACCATACATTTGGCTTTCACATACCTCTGAATAATTTCCTGATGACTGCTGAGCAAAAAAGTATGTTTGAGAATACACTGGGGTACTCACAGACAATATGTGGTCTGCTATAATGTCCATCCAGCTTTGTTGTGAAACGTTCCTCCAGTTTTTCACATGCATATATTACATCAATGTAGAATATAGATCAGTTTGCATAGGACATTCACAACAAATTATCTGCAAGATGAAAGAGATAAGGAGATGGTCTTTTAACATTAGTACTGGTATCTAGCAATTTGGAGTCACATCATATGAGAAGGTACATCCGTACATGTGCACGCATGAAAGAGGGAAAGAGCAGATAGAGAGAACACTCCTTGCAAAACTGAAAAGCCCCATGTTGAGGTGAGTTGCATTGAAGAGTAAAATCTCCAACCTTCTTATTATTTTAGATGAAAGGTTTTTGCAAGCTTTTCCCTATGAGTTTTTATAACCTTACAAAAACATATTCTATGCTCCCAATGCTTCTCAGGGAATGTCATGTTAAATTTTACTACGTATGTATCATTAAAGATAAACACACACACACACATATATATACACACACACTATACATGTGTTTATATACACATGTACATTTATAAAATACGCCTTAGCTTGCGCTGTTTCTGAATTTACACATAGATTTTGCATAAATGTGAAGGAACATCTGATTGTGCCTTTTTTTTTTTAATTTCACACAAACACTTTCAAGGAATAATTGTTATTAACGAATTTATCCAATTCTGACATGATACCTCCATCATACTTGCTGTTTGACTAAAACCATACAGGCATAGAAGAGGAACAGTTCACTAACACTGGTACCTACATTACCAAAGTGAAGGACAAAACCATATTTGTCTGAAATTTTACTTTTTTCAGCATTTGAATTTATCAGCCATTAAATATTTCCAAAACACTAAAGGGATGTTTTAATTACATTAATATACAGTTTTGATATATTAATACACAATTCAGTCTTGTAGCAGTTCTCATATAAACCATATTCTGAAATGTCTTTCTGCATTAAATAATGCATGCAGTATTTTAAACAAGTTTTAAACAGTTCATTTTGAATTCAGCCATGTATTCTCAAGTGATCAAGGTCAGAGCCTTCATTTAAAAAGACCTGAACATATTTTTAAAAAGGTGTTTTAACATAGTTGCTGCACAAGGTCTGCAGGAGGTGTAATCTGGAGGGTTGCTAGAGTTTGGTGGTTTTTTTTTTCTTTTAGGCTTGCAGTAGTAGCCTATGCTACATCTCAAAAAATACAGCATTATAGAATTTAAAGGTAGCAGGGATGGTCAGACCATCTAGCCTGATCCCATCTCATTTCCCATTTTCATCCAAATATCCTGATGCTACAGGTATGCATCACTCCTCCAAAAGCCAAATTATGGGGCACCTGCAGAAAGCAAGAAAGAGGCATCATCTCCTCCTGACAGCTCTCCAGTACCTGAGCCTGTTTGGCAGATGTGTGCAGGTGACCCCAGCAGCTGAATCTCTCTGCCCATAAAAAGATGGAACACCAACACTCATCTGACCCCAGAGGGAATTTTCTTGCTGCCCTCAGCTTTGTTGATTACCATGGCCCAAAGCACATGAGCAGGGCATGGTCATGAGGCATCTCAGAGGATGCTCAGCACCAGCAGCGAGCTGCTCCATTCGATATTCTGCCTGCAAGCACTGAAAAATGCCAGGTGTTTATTGGCAAGGTCAAAAAGCAGTGCTACAGTTAGCTTCCCTGCTGTGTTCAGGTGCCTGCATACACCAATGAAGTCACCTCCCGACCTCCAAACAGGCCAGCAGAGGAAGTTAAAATCTTCACCGTCCCCTCAGAACTGGCTCTCAACATAGGCAAAGTAATACATTCTTTAGGGCAGCAGATTGTCAACCACAGGAAAACACCTACAGCCCCATTTCCTACTATGCTTCTACCGGACTCCTGGTAAACCAAGGCAGCTGCTGGGGAGGAACAGGACAGGGACAGCATCCTGACATAAGGGTTACTTCACCTGCAGTTGTCTCCACCCTCCCTTTGCTTTGGCTGTAGCGTGCCCAGCACTCTAGCCGTGCTCCTTTTGCCCAAACACATTGCTGGCAGATGTAGGGCTTCCCAGTTCTGGGATGAAAGACACACAAGAGCCTCCCTTCCATGGCATAGCAGGAGGGTAACAGAGAGCTGCTACGTCCCAGGGGAATCTGGCCTTGTTTCAGGCTACGTTTTGCTTATTCTAGCTCTTCCTGGAGAGGGAACTCCTAACTAAGCCATTGCAAATTTGTTTTCTTGCCTAGGTACATTAGTACTTCAAACCCAGCTGAAGACAATAACAGGTTAAGTACAGCCTTAAGATTTAACAGCTGCACTCCACCCAAGTACTTTTATTTTATTGTGCTACTCAGACCTTATCCATCCCTGGTCTCTGTAGACTTCTCTCTTAACAATATTTGAATACATGCAGAACAAAAGAAAAAGCAAACAAAAACACAATTGGAGACAAGAATCTCAGGGTGTAAGCAGAGGAAAACAATTTTAGATAAGTGCTTGGCACAGTGTGCTAATCTGCTGTTCAGTAATACTTACTCATGCTGAGAGTATTTTACTCACCATTAGCCCCAGCGCTTCAAATGCCTCTCCTTACAAGGCATGGTGCTCTGTGAGAATAGAGGTGGCAGAACTGGGCCTTCATGATTTATCCACCCTCCTCCGTAGAGCCGCCACAAAAAGCTGCACAAGTTGCATTGTTCCCCTTATGTAGGCATGACTGGGGCTAGTCAGAAGTGATACATTGGTGCAATTAATGTGCCCATCTGCACCTCTGACCAATTAATTAGTCTGGGGACACAGCTGAGCCGAACAGTAGCTTGGGAACTGCTTGCATGCCATAGACAATTGTCCTGGCTTTCTAACCAGGGCAGCAATGGATGAAAACATTCCCTTGTTTACCTGTTTACTTATTTGTGTGTTTTGATTCCCCTGAATATGTCCTAAATTACAGCCTTTTCTTTTTTAATTACTTCCCAAATACAGGTAGGATGAGGAGCTGGCTCACTGACTCTGAAGGAGACATCCCATTTGTTGAAGTCTAGGGATTTTGGTATGTCCTGGACACATCAGACTTAAAGACACCACCGAGTATTCAGATGCTTCACCAACAAAAGCTCTATATAAGGCTGATGAAAGGCTCAAATTCATTCATGTGAGTTAGGAGACTTGATATTCTGTGGTAAAAAATAGTGTCAGAGTGAAAACCACCACATATTCATTATCAGCCATGCCACTATATTTACTGTACTAATACCTTTTTCAGACGTGCCAGGGAACACAACCAACACCCTTCTACTCAGTAAAGGTTTCCTGAAGGATCAATTTAACCCATTGCATTTTACAATCAGCCCCTGCCCTGGCAGCCTTCCGACTGTTGCTCCACAGCTTTCAGCCCGTGACGGGTGATAGAAGCACATAGAGAAAAAAAAATGCAATAACTCCAGATCAGGATAGTGCTGGCAATAACCTATGTATGTTGACTAAACCTGGCTCAGGGTGTGTATTCACCTAACCCTGACAGCAAAGCAGATCAGCTAGTCAGTACAATGCCTTCCAGTTAGGACTTTACAAGCTCATTTGCAGCCTCTCCTCTGATCTGTTTGCTTCGTTCCCCCTTACCTAGTGCCATAGAGAGCCTTGTATACGTCTTCAAACGCAGACCGCACAGCCTAAAATACCAATGAAACATCATAGCCTTACTGCCCCTACCACAAGGTCAACTTGCAAGCACGCCTGTTCGAAGGAGCAGAGGGAACTCACTCTAACACAGCCACGAGGGAAATGAGCAACAGGCTCTTAGCTGGGTAAATAGTTACAATATCATCATCAAGCCCAGCAAAAGAAGAAAGCAAAGCAATGAACAGCATCAAGGTTAGGAAGGCTGTGTTCAGGCATTAAACACACAAAGCCATATACTCACTTGAGTGAAGCTTAAAAATGCCACAGATAACAAGCAGCAAGCAGCAAATCAGTCCTTCAGATAGCACAAGAACTTTTCAAAAGCAGTCGTTAATTTGGCTACCATGATGAATTCCTCTGTGGTGAAAGCAACAACTCACTTCACTGCTTCACAGATTCATTGCCTAGGAGGGCCATGAGGAACATGGTGATAATTTAACCTGTCTTCCTGCATAAGACTTCAGCTACCAGCAATCTTTTATAATGCCTTCAGCTGGAGCTAAAGGGGTGGTTTTGATGAGATAACATCTTTCATACCTTTCTGTGCAGCTGTTGCCTCACTCCACTTCTCCTGGGAACCCTCCTCCCAACTTCCCACACAGGCAACAGAGCGAAAGCCCGGCAGCAGAATCACTACAACTGGGCCCATTTTGCTTTCCTTTCGTGCTCAGGACTAAGTAGGGAAGCATCACACCAAAAGGCACACTCTGCAGAGCAAGCCCACACTGTACGGTCTCCCTACACACCCCATACAATGCCTGTTACACAAATAGCTGAGCAGGTTACTGCTGGCCAGACACTCATGCGCATTACACGGTGCCATATATGACTCTCACATTGGAGATGCAGCCCTTGGTTGGAGCAGTGTAGCCTAGGGCAGACATAAGTGAAGGATTGAGGGGAGTCTGGATGTCCTAACGGTTATCTGACCCCCAGGTAAGCCTAGGTCAGTCTTTTCATTTTGTTCTCCCTTCTCGTTCTCTGTTTGAAGCAATAACTGCTGATGCACAATTTCTGCTCCCCAGATGTGTTTTCATTGCTTAGCACTCTTTAAGCTATTCTACCTTATACTCACTGAAGCCGTGCACCAAGTCTTTGAACAAATCTCCCTTATATGAGACTCACACAACTGAAAATCTCAAGTTTCCTTTTTTCCAGCTTTACTCAGAAGCCCTATTTGGCATTACTGAGTTTAAAGACACTGGAAATGTCATTATGCCTGCCTTTTGATGGCATAGGGGAAGAAAAACATTGCTATTTGAGAATGTTTCCATCTAGCCTGGGAATTAACAGCTGTACTGGATCCTGAGATTTCCTCATCTGTTAGACTGGGATCTACTGAACATCAGTATTTCATGCCACATTTTAAGTCTCCCTCAGGCATTTTCTCCCTTAACCACTTGAATTTTTCACTGGTGAAATTGCCTCGTTCGCTCTCTACCTGTTCTGTTTGGCTAAGAGCTTTCCCGACTCTCAATAAAATTTCCTCTTTTCTCCCTAGCTCGTATCTCCCTCACTCTCTCAGTACTCCAACTAAGTGGCATAACTAAGGCAAATTCAGGGCTATCATTATCTGCCTGTGTCTAGTTTTGATGTAGGCTACTCTTACTGCAGGCTTGAAGAAGAGGAGCTTGTGGGCACAAAAACTCATGGTTTTTCCTCAGTTTATCACTTTGTCTAATAAAACATGTTACCTCACCTGACAAATCTAATTTACACTCTTAGTTCATCCCAGCTGTCTCCACTTAGTCCACACCCAGGGCTGAACAATGACCAGTTGTTCTATCACCCAATCTCCCCTCCCCAACTGAGAAAGGGAATTGGGAAAAGGAGGGAGACTTGTGGGTTGAAATTTAAATGGATTTAATAAAATAAGAAAAGCAATATCTCTACTAATACAAAAGACACAAAATTATACTTAGCCCACAAAGTGGTGGCAAGTCCCTCCAGAGACAGTAACCATTGAGAAGAAAGAGGGAAGGGAGAAGAAAGCAGAGCAACAGAAGCCCCCCATACCCACCCAGCTTTCCCATTTATAGTGGACTTGACATTAATGTTACAGAACACACCTGCGGGCCAGCCCGGGTCAGCTGCTCTGGATTTAACTGCTAACAGCCTTGATCACCGTAACACAGCTGGCCACAAACTGAAATAAAATGTAACAGAAAATTGATTCTATAAATTTTATCCCCATGAAACCAGGACACTGGCTAAAACAACCATATTCACTAAGCTACCATAAATGACAGTGCACCGTCTGGTTTTGCCTTGCTTTGGATATTAAAAAACGATCAAACACACCATTACCAGGCATTTCCCTTTGATGACGCTCCTCTACAGTTCTGCCAATTGGTGTTTGTGCCATCACAGTGAAATTGGGTGACCCAAGCTTAATCGCTTGAAGTCACGAAACACAAAGTGATGTCATAAAAGTTGTGTCATGGCACTACTAATGAAGAGATTCAGCCTCTGGCAACTGCAAAACTCCCCTTGCCCTAGGCTGTATATAGGCAACCAGTACCACCATAATTCATCACTCAAGACTGAAATATGGGTACAAAATGCTAGAAGGGGCTGCATTTCTAAAGAAAAGGAATTACATGAAGAGAAGCAAAAATAAAATCTAATTTCCTGTGCACTGCTGTCTCCCTGTTCACTGCAAGTTCCAATTTAAGTTTTTCTTCTGCTTAAGACCTTTATTGGGGAGCATCTCCCATGTGGTCTTTCTAATTTCTAATAAGATTCAAGTCTACACTGTAGCTTCTTCATACATTTGGCACATACAGGATCTGTCTCTTTCTTCCCTCTTCTACCCACACATCATCAAAACAGAAATTTAATTATCTTTTAGATGGCTATCACTGTGTTAAATTTGGTTTGAAAGGTCAATGGAAAGGGACATGGAGATGCAGAGCATGAGTGCGCATGTCTCATTTCCACAGGAAACCAGGCTTAAAAATATAAGATTTACAAGGAAAATGAACTGCACTTTTGCTCACAGCGATACAGTCATTTGAAACACCAGAGACTGCTGAATATAAAAAATTATCTGTATCTATTGGTCCTCACCCCAGGTGTTGTAAATCCTCAGAGCTCCTCTGAAGTCATTGGATTTACATTCATTAATGCCAGTAGTCCGCTAATTTCATGTTTATATGGATGTGTGTCTGTTATGGAGGTAAGAGAGTATCTCTAGACCAACTGACATGAGCACAGGCATGCGCGTGCATGAGTATATGTATGCTCGGGTCTCACAGAGCATTCACAGGGAAAGGTCACAACAGCTCCTGTCCCAAAGGACAGAGATTTGCACCCAAGTCAAGGCCAAAGTTGTACCAAACTTGTGAAGTTCCCCAGGGAAAGAAGGGGAGTGCAACCCATTAATTTTTCGCCCTCTCTTTCACAAGCTTATAAAAGCAGCTTTCTGATGGACTGCTTGAAAGTCACCTCCACCTATCTGAAACTTGGCTGAGGATCTCAGTCTTCCTTTATTACTGCACAACTCTATTAAAACTCTCAGCGGAACCGATGAGTGAATGTCCCAGACAATTTTACTTTTTGTATTAAAAAAGAAAAGCACACGCTAGTCTATTGAAAATCATTTTTAAGAATTTTAATCATAGCAAATGTGTCTGAACAGTTCTCATAAAATCAGTGCTTCCACACATACAAAGGACAAGACTCCAGAGATTGGCCTACAAAAATACCATTAAAATGGTGGTGGGAAGGGGGCAGCTAGAAATGCAGCAATGTTTGAGCTGCCTTCTAGGACAGACAAAGCAAGCAGAGAATGCTTCACCAGACATTCAGGTTTATTGGCAGCACTTTGATTTCACCTTTATAAAGTCAATATTTGGCAAGGTTTTGACACGGCGGCCCAGCAGCTCATGTAGCTGTAGGGGCTGGTTAGCCCTTCACAAGCAATGAACGGGGAAGTCATATAAAACCAAGTTATATGTGTTCTTGCTTCTGAAACACGTCAAAGACTTCAGTTCACAGCCCCTGAATAGTGCCAGCCTGCTTGTTTAGCTAGAATATAATTAACGAGGAGTGGGGAGGGAGCCTAGGGAGGGCAAGGGACCGTGTAAAACAGAGTGTAAAACAAGAGTGTAAACAAGGAGCAGAGGGGGTGGTAGAGCTGTAGGAGAGCCATGTAATACCTGCGTGCCCGAGGCTAGACAACTTTCCAGCTTCTGGTGCAACTATTAACGAGCCTGGAAGTCTGGAGCAGGAGGGAAGAGGACATTGGCACTACCAGGCATAGGGAGGACTTTCTGCCTTCGATTCTTAAAATAAGAGCCAAACCTTCATTCAGCTCTTGTTTTAATTAACGTGCTAAGTGTATGAATCTTCACATATCTTCAAGGTTGGCACTGAGATAGAGAACTAGCTTTCACTTCAAAGCTGTGCTGAGGACGCTTCAGCTGACATAAAGATTGTTCAGTATTTTTCCTTTGCCTTTTTGTTTTAACACCTGTCAAAGTTTATTTGTCTTCACCAAGAAAAAAAAACAAACCATCATCTCCACTTCTTCCTATCTCCCTTAGTAACACAGAAACCTTTGCTAATAGGGATAGTGCAAAGACAGGCCCTGTGGGATGGGCTTTTTAGGGCTGCTTTAGATTACAGCTCACTTGCAATGCCTTTGGAGCAATTAGGGATACTGTAGCTGAAGTAATCTAAACTGATATCAACTGCAAGTAGCTCAAAATACATGTTGGGAAGCTGACAAGCAGCTCCCCTAGAGAATATGTGCGTGTGCACAGAGTCGGTACTGCCCTCTCCGCTGCAGCCCTGTGCCACACAGGCCCGCTGGTCCCAAATCACAGGGACTGCAGCAGGGAGAACGCCTTGTTGCAGGGGCTGCCACTGCTCCCTCTTCACTTTCCCGCAACCACTGACCGCATCTACTGACTCCCAGGACTTAAAAATATTTTTCTTCTCAGAGGTCCTCGGCTTAGCAAGGTTTAGTCTCCAAAACAGGAAGCCTACTGGGATTCATTTGGAGCAGAGCTGAAATTCAGGGGCACCTCTGCTTTCTCCCAACAGAGTTTTAATAGATACAGAACAGATGGTATAAACGTGGCCTGAATGAAGAACAGCTTTACTCTTCTTTTTGTTTTTCTTAGTGCCTGTTTTTGTTTTTCCAAAACAATTCTAAGCAAAATGAGGGTGGAGGAGGAAGGGAGAGGCTGAGAAACACTTTTTAGAGCCTACCACAAAAGAGCATCTGAGCAGCAATGCTAACCCTCAGTGCAGTAACAGATGCTAACCCTGCCATGAGGCAGCTACTTTGGGACTACCTTTCTCACCTGAAAGTGAATAGAAGGGCAGGTTCTCCAGTTTGCAGGATACTGGGTGGCCAGGAGAGCTCTATATTTGTGATGAGTTAGAAAGCTGAAGGAATCTTACAGAAAGGTTCTCATGTTTCTTTTAAACCTTAAAAGTCATATCTACAGGAGAGGAACTGTAAGACCCCACGCTCTAACCCGAGGTGCAATGTTGGACCATTCCAGCAAGGAGAGTATTTGCAGTGTCCTTATGGGGCCATTGTTTCAACAGAGATTTGTGGTGGGTCACATCCATGTTTCACCCGCTTCAACACTCATCCCAGGACACCTCCTCGCCTTGGGCCACCGGGCAAGCACGGGGGGGCAGACTGTGTCAGGACGATTTAACCAAATTCCCATCTTCCTTTGGCAAAAGTTGTGTCACTGACCCAATCAAGGATTTAGCAGTCTCTTAAGGAGTCAGATAATTTGCCCTCAAAATTGGTAAATATCTCCTTACCAAAGGCTGCTTGCTTTAGATCTATCTAATGAGGACTGCCACTGTGTATAGGACATATGACAGAGATCCTCAGAGGCTGGGTCCACTAACGGCTCTAAATGAGGCGTAAGACTCGAGTTTGATCTCGGAGAACTGACAGTCTCAACTAATCCCACGTACAGTGCTCTGTGTGCTCGACATCCAGAAAGTCCAGGCTCCCACATTTCAGCAGGCATTTTAAACTTAATAGGCAGCACATGACATTTCATTAAGATCTCGGTGCTATTGCAGTTTTCAGCTGTTAGGAGGTTTATGAGGTATTACAAAACAGAAGCACATACATACATTTTGAAACTCTGCAGACCTAATCCAAGCCATGAATATAGATTTTCTTCTTCCTTATCTCCCTCCCCCACCAAAGGAAGTGGAATCGCAGAATTAAGGTCACTGATACAGTGAACAAAAAAACCATAAAAGCTGTTAATGAATGATCTTATCTTAAAAATCAGATTGTGCAAATAATTTCTAGTCTCTGAGTTGTTTTCTCTTGGTTTTCTATTGCTTTTTTTCAAAAATATTAGGGCTATACTAAAGAAAAAATAATCCCAAATACTTATTTAGAGAGGACCTATGATAATAACAGCAGACAAAGAGGTATTGCAAATAAGACACTGTATGGAGCTCTGGAGATGTTCCTATTTCTGTGGAGGCTTGTTACCATTTTCGTCACTGAAAATGCAGTAGAAATTTGCAGTCACTCATATATACAAAGGTAAGTTTCTCCTTGCAAATCTGTAGGGAAACAGGATGGCCAAACAATGGGCTGAAGAAGAGGAAACAGGAGATGGCACGCTCGTAAGGAAGCAGTACAAAGTGCTTTTTAAGCTCCTTGTTATAAAGGACAAAAGAAACCCAAACCCAAAGATGCCAGGCATCTGCAATAACAAACACAGACAGTGTCTGGGGTATTACAAATATCCTTATTTATCCAGTACTCCTGACAACATTTCTCTCGATCCCAGAGGTTTGCTGGAGTTGCTACATGCTTGTTCTGCCTGGATGGCTGCTGAAAGCCATTCAGTGTTGCAATTCTTTGTTTATCACAAAACCACGCTCCTTGCTGGTAACATTTTACAACTCTTATCACACTGTTCAATCCAGCTGCAACTGTCCAGATCTTGTCTCCTCTAAACCAGACGAGCTCAGAAAGGAAAAGAAAGAACACTCTATGTATCCATTGCAGTTAGCCAGTTTAGCAAATATATAATCATTAAGCAGGGATTCAGTTGTATCAACCTGTAGGTTTAGCAAATTCCTCAGCACAGCAGGAAAGAAGAGATTAGAAATCGATGTATTTCTCCTGAGTTTTTAAAATCATCATCGCTCTGGATTCCCAGGGTGGATTTTGGTTTTGCACTGCAAGCTTTTTTTTTCCCCCACCGTCAGTTAAGAATTCTCAGCGATGTACAATGAGCCATTAAAGACAGGAGTTACAGAAATACAGGTTTCTACCCTCAAGTGCTTGAAAACAGCTGCCTTGGGGTATTACAGTCTCTCCTAGTCAATATGCTTTCAAATTTCATAATAAAACCTTCCACAAAGCAAAGCTTCTTATTTCAAATGTTCTTTAACAATTGTGCAGACTAGCCCACTATCAAGAAACAAACACCTAAGTGTAAAGTCCACCTCTATTCAAGGAAGTATTTAATCGTGTGTGACCGAATCCCTTCATCTTCCTTAGATTTAATGCTTTAGTGCTTTCTCAGTTAGCATATTTTCCTAAATCATGTCCCAAATATTTCAATACATTTCTTCAGCAAATCTTTGAGAAACATCAGCGACTATTATTCCAAATAATTTAAGCAAGAAATTACTCATTTGCAGTTCAATCAGCAAATTGGCCATGCTTGGGAAGTGATCTTCCTTTTATGCTTGTAGTCAGCCACACGTGCCTACCACATGACACACTGCTTTGAAAGTGTTGTAAGATCCACCACCATTCTTAAATACTTCACAGCGAGATCACATACTTTACAACGTCAACCTGAATTCAAACCATCTTGCAGGGGAGGATTTTTTCAGATCTTGAGGCAGATCCAGACTTCTCTCAAGAAGATGCAAACCCCAGAGATTCAGAACTAGTCAGTGCATGCAGGCACGTACAGGGCAATGCTTCCAAAACTGACCAGTGCAGTGACAGCACACACATCTTTTCGTAATTCTCAAGATAGGCAAGTAAATAACCTTCAGCAAAAAACTACTCAGGTTTCTCTGTTATTTACTGCATCTTGAAAACCAAGCCAGAAAGCTACAGACCTCTAATTAAATCCTACTATTTCTTTTGAGTGCCATAGCTGCACCAAATAGCCACTTCTGTTTTCAGCTTCTCAGAACCAATAGGTTCAATAAGTCTTGTCTTTAGCTGTTTGGCATTACCAACATTGTCAACTTCATTATTTACCCTGGGATACAGCCACCTGCTTTTGTACGTTAAGTCAACACACATGCAAATAAGTTTTTATTTTAAACAATGTGACACATCTGCACACACCGAGAATTCAAGGCTTTGCTTTCTGTTTCATCCCAACTTCTTCCCACTGAATTCCTGTTCAGCTTGTGTCTGAGTCCTGAGCTTCAGTGATGATTCAGCACCCTAAAAAATTTCTGCACACCCATCAAGTTTTTCAGTTAGGTGGAAAACTGCACTTTTGAAATAGGCAGCTTCCCAGGTGTTGAAGGAAAAGCGAGATCTGGAGTTTCACTGCCACTCTCAAGATACAATTTGACAGAAATGACATATGCAGGCCACTGCAAAACATGCCCAGTAGATGTTTTTGCACATACAGATCTGAATTTCCAGGCTACTGCCTAATCGTTTGCTCATTTCCAGATGTCCTTCTCCTCTTGCACCCTCTTCACTCTTTCTAACCAGTTCAGGCCAAGTCTGTCTGTTGCCTTCAAGCTTTCAGGAGTGCTTTATGCAGCTGTTTTGAAAGACCTCCACTTGAACATATAGATCCTCAATAAACTAAAAGCCCAGGCATCTGGCTGTTCCCTTTTGGGTGGACATCCCAGCCTGGAGGCACAAAGCAATGATGTGGCTCCTCACCTGAACCCTAGACGAGCAGTCACCTGTGGAGCAGCGAGTCCCATCCAATAGCAGCAGGAGTCGGTTTGCAGGAGACAGCTCAGAGGGAGCGGCAACTCATCCCACAGGAAATCCAGGCAGTGATACCTAGGCTTCATGCTACCAAGCTATCTCAGCACCTCATCATCCCAGCACCATGAAAGTACATGACCTTCCTGAGATGTAAGAGCCTGAAGCCCTTTCACTACTCCTCTTGGCCTCTCTCTACATATGAGCGTGTTCTGTGTGCATACCGTCCCAAGCATGGAAAGATGTCCCTGTGCTCATATGTACAGGGGCTCCATGCATGCCCACAAATCCCCATTTCACGCCCATGCTTAGGTGCTTCAGTGTGATATAAATGAGGAGCATGTAAACAGACTTGTGTAGAGCTGAAGGTGACTGTGGGATGGAGAGGGGGATAGGAAATACTTTCTTCTGGCTGTGGATCTTACCTAATCCCTCAGAATTGCCTCTGATGTTCAGGAAACTGCTTAGCAAAAAAAATACAGGAATTATTTAGAACTAAAATGTATTGAAGCATAAGGAAATGCTTGAAAAATGCATTTCATGAACATTTATTAAGCATTAAATTTCACTGAAATTGGAAGGTAATTTTTTTCATTAGAGAAGCTCAGGGCACCTTAAGAGATGTCTGTAGAATCATTCAACTTGAGGATGAAGCAAGCAGCTTTGTCTGCTCACATGAGCATACAAGAGGTAAAGCGACAAAGAGGAAGAACACAACAGCCCCAGCTGTCAGGCCTACAGCACCAGAAAGGTTACTAACACCCCGTAAATCCGTTGCAGCATTTCCAGACAATCTTGCTCTACTGAAGTTCTGGCACAGAAACCTTTGCCTTCAGGGCCAGTAGATTCTCTGACCACCTCCCAGATGATGCTGGGACTCATATGCTGCCATGGACCTTCTTCCCTTCCTCCCCACTCCATCCACCCTAGAAGAAGTCTGGAAAAAAACAAATCTCAAGCCACACTTTCTGTGCCTATTAGGATAAGGAAGTGTTTCAATCCCAGTATTTACTTGAGATGTGTTCACTTGACATGCAAATATCTCCTGCAGTACTCACCCAGTGAGTGTCTCATGCCAGCAAGCCACATTCCCTGGGGGCAGTTTAGCTGTGGATGGTGGGTACAGCCCCCTTCTACGACTGGGAGAAAACATTCTCCACTACATGGCATTGCTGTGAGAAGATCCAGGGAACACAGAGGCTTGGAGCAGTTTACACAGTAGATTGGTGCCAAGAGCTTTTGACACCGGGACACTTACAGAAGAGCTCAAATCATGTATGAATTGTTTGGTTTTGTTTTAGCCCTGTTGTGAATGTAACACAACCAGTGCAACGTCAGCCATCTCTACTCCAGAAAAGCGTTTGCAGTATTAGAAAGGTCGGCTGCCCAGGGCTCCAGCAACAATAACATGACTGGGAAGGCGGGCTGGAGGGGAAGGGGGAACTGGCGAGCCAGTCTGTACCACACATGCTTAAGTCAAAGCAAATAACCCCTCACTTCCATAAGCAAAACCTTTACTTAAAACTTTTAAGTCATCTGATTAAAACAGAAAAAAGAAAAAAAAATCTGTTGTGTGGCTGACTAGTCATCAGCTATGATTCTGTATTCCAAGGTAATTAAAACATGAAAAACCTTTATACTATTTACCACAACCCACACTTAACACTTTGCCTTAAAACGCCGAGAGTTGAATTTCAGCCACTCCTTTTTAAAATACTGAGCAATTCTGCCAAATTCCCTTCCGTGCTCTTTATTTGATGGCAAAGTAACAGAGGTACCATAACTCACTCGATATCATTCTTTTTTTCTGCTAATGTTTTATTCAGACTGAGCTTCATTAATAAAGATGAAACTTTGGACTCATGATTGCTCCATGTTTACAAAACATCCAGGCTCCTTTACATCTTGGTTAAGCATGAACAATCACTGAACACACTATTTCCTAAAAAAATCCCGCATACCAAAATTGCATATTTTGAATTTTTAAAATTCACTAAATAAAATTTCACAGAGTGAACCCTAAAGTCTTTTGCCAAGAAAGCACAAGCCAAAAATGGAAGTTGGGACCCTCCACAACAAAAAACAAAGCTGGACCCCAACACACACATCCCTCCCATTAAACAAGCAAATAAATACACATTCATACAGAGTAATTTGCTCTAAAAATGCAGGTGCTTGAGTAATTACCCACAAGTTTTACAATAAATTTTGGTTGCTCAAACAGTATTAGAGTCACAGTAAGTTTCCTTCTTTTTTATGGTGGAACTGGGCAGTGATTTCTTACTGGACACCAGAGAACAAAAATTAGCCCAGAACTTGATGATTTTGACACAAGTCCAAACTTTTTTCTCCACAGAGAAAAATTACAAAGACAAGGCTGCTTTTAAAAAAAAAAATAAATAAAAAAAGAAAGTTAGACGAGTATATAGCAGTATCACTTTTTAATGCCAGGTACTGGACCAAGGAATGGGACAGACTGCACTGCATTTTTAAAGTAGTATGACTATCAACATGCTTGAGAAACATTTTAACACTGTACGTTACAACAAACTATTCAGTTCACTTCTACACAGGTCAGCAAAAAAGCTAGGTGATCCAACATGATATGGCAGCTGCAAATTTAAAACGATAGTCACAGTCTAAAGCCAGAAGAAAAACATCTCCAGAACTTGTATTTATAAAAAGGAATGAACGTACACACCGCGTGTGCACGCACACGAAAATCTTGAGGTTTTACTTATTGCTCTTACACAAGGCTGTGAGCAGGCAAATGTCTGGATCAGAAATTAGGTCAAACATGCATTTCAGCAGGCACGAAAAGTACAGGAAATTCATATTAACGAAACAATGTACTGTGTTACGTAATACAGGATGGTATTCTGCTAATATACTACTTATGTCATTAATACCGGATAAACTCCAGGTCTGCCTGTTGCATAATGTGTTATGCAGTGTGGTATTTTAACCTAATTTCTGATTTTTCTTTCATACTGTACCCTCCATGTAGGGACGAAGAGGGGTGGTTTTCAAGACAGTTGTTCTCTGCAACGCCAGAGAAACCTCGGCCTCAAGAGCTTCAGTTGGGCCGGTATGGCCAGAAGGAGGGTAGCGTTACCAGCCCTGTATTTCCAGGACCTGCTCTTTGACCACCTCGTGTTTTTGTGCAGTCATTGACAACTCAGATAAACAAATGCAGAAGTTGGTGCAAAACGCTGTTCTCAGAGCATCTTCCAGCTATGCCATACACTCCTGGTACACCCATCAGTTGCTACAGGGGATAAGGCAGTAGAGGGTCAAGTCCTGTATCTCGTCACTTCCTCAACAGTCTCATAAAGGCAAGATATTTTTTTTTTGTGAACTGGCTTTCCTTCACACAATAAGCAGCGTAGCATGGATGTCAGTAAAAATCTGGCTACCTACTGGCGACAAGAGACTAGTATGTTCACAAGACACATTTTGGAATTCCTGCTGTTCCCTACTGCAACCAAATTAAACATGCTGTGGAGAGGTGTCCAGGTAATTACAATACTCGTAAGCCAGGTTCAAGGCATACTGCGCATGGGCCTTGCGTGAAAAAGGCATTGAATGTGTTATCTGAGGATTTTTTTTTTGTTTTGCTGTGCTATGCATGTGACAGTAGATAAAAATCAGCACAATGGTTCCTCTCCATACATGACCCAACATACACCCTAACAATTAAGCACCGTATATACTACTCTTCAATTAACAGGAATCAAGGAAGAAAATGGTGGTTTGGGAACAGGGAGGGGAAGAAATCCAGCACGAAGTTAGAGGTATGCTCCCGACAGAAGTCCTAGCTGAGAATGTTGATTGTGAACCAGCAACTGGATCTTGTGACATAACCAGAAAACCACCAATGTCTACAGGGCCAACTTGGGCACTGCATAGTCAAAATTATGTTCTCTGGTGTTATAATATGGCATTGAGCAATTTCTAATTAATTATTAGAAAGAGCAGTAGGTAGACGACAAAAGGTCATGCTTGCAAAAGGCAGTGGTGCAAATCAATAGCTTTTTCCACCTCATTAAGGGTCTCTCATGGGCCCCTTGATCTGATCCCTAAATCTCACACAAATTTCAGCTTTCAGACTTGCCAAATACCCAAATTCACACTGAGCTCTATTTTACTTATGAGCAGTATTACTAAAGCCAGTGGGACTGCTTAGAGCAAGGCGCTACTGCAGTGAAGGTTCAGGAATCTGGCTCTTTCCAAGAAGTGAACTGCAAATGACTGGGGTTTCATGACACTCGGAAGTGGAGGGAGACACTTCCTCTGTTTTTTTCAAATCTGTCCTTACGAACACCAACATTTGTAAGACTGAAATGTGGTAAAAGGCTCTGTTATGCTCACCCACACATTTTGACACCAGGACAGCCACAGTGGTTTAGGAGGGGCAGCACACCCAGTAGAGGGTTAGGTTGGCCTGGGTTCTCCTCCCAGCTATGTCACTGCCTCTTACTAGATGATTGCACATAAGGGTCCTTGGTCTCAGCTGGGATGGTGAGGCTTCCTTAGAGCAACTCCTGTGTTACACCATCTATGGGTGCACAGTTGCATCTCCTAGGAAAGACAGAAGCAAAATTGGTCTAAATTCTTTAAAAGCAATTAAGAAAACCCAATCTCTAGAAAAAGAAAAACCATTTTCTATTACATCCTTGCAGGAAGGAGTCCTAGGACCTCTCATAACCCATTTCTTCACTAATGGCTATGAAAACCAGGTCGTCGGGAAGCCCTGCTGTCAGATCAGAGGTAAAACAGCATGTCCAGTGTTTACTGTTCAAAGCCATCCTTTATGCAAAGCCAGTTAGGCAAAAGTGTTTTGGCTACATTTTTGGGTACTCCTCCTAGTCCACTTTGCTTCCTTGCTCGAAAGCTCTTTCAAATAAAAGATGCTGAAAGTGCACTTCCCTGTAGCTGGAAACAAATGGGGAAAAACACAGAGGCAAAAAACACACACCATGGAACGAAACGATTGCTTGTAAAACACTTCCTTTCAAAAACTATTGTACAACTTCCTAACTTGGTTTAACTAATGTGCAGTTTAAAACATAAAATGCCTTACCAGATAAATGATTTATTGGTTTTACAAGTCTCCCTCCCTCCCCCCATTAAAAAATAATGCATGTGTGGACAGGTATTGAACACCTTGTACAGAGTCGTGTGCCAATTCTCCTTTAATTCTACATGGAGCAGTTTTCATTTTAATCTACTGTGTTTAGAGAAGACCTCATACCGTATACTTTATAGTATAACCAGCTACATAGACGTCTTTAATCTCGCAACACGATAAAAAAAATCACTGTAAGTTGCAGTCCCTTTGATAAATGATTATGGTGACGCATGCAGTCCTCCTCAGTGCCGCTGCCGCCAGACACGGGACGTGATTTTCTCCGCACACTGCCAAGAGGCCTGATGCCGCACCGCCGGGGGCCGCGGCCAGGCCACCGCACCGCTGCCCCGGCGCACAGCGTTCTGCAGTCATTGGGCAAAGCTGCGGTGAACTGTCTTGCTCGATCCCACCACCACCAGCACCACCACCACCGACCCAACCCAACCCCCAGGGGAGCACACTCCCCATCCCCGCCTCAGCCGCAGGAGATCACCGTGAAGCGCTTGGAAATGCACGACATGTTGTGGAGGACAATGCCCAGGAGAAAGACCAGGACGCAGGCCACCAGGATCACAGTGCAAACACCCGACCAGGTGGAGCTTTTCACAACACCTCTCTGGTCCGGCTCCTCCGCTCCCCCCTCGGCGGGAAGGCTGCCCTGCAGCGGCTGCTGCTCCGCCGGGATCGTCACCACTGCCAGGGACTTCTGCTGGCCACCGGGCAGGAGGCGGCAGCCAATGTCTCCCGGCAGTAGCGCCCTCTCCTTGGAGAGGGGCAAGGGCAGCATGTAGCACCCGTTGCTGGGGAGTTTGATGAAGACGGGCGTGTGCTCCGAGGTGTGGGGGATTGCAATGACGGCGATCACCTCGGGGTCATCGGGCAGCTGCGACACAGAGTACCCCGGCGGCAGCTTGGTGATCCCACGACACCAGGGGCACCGCAGGTCCTTCTGGCTGGTCCTCATCTGCTGCAGGCACACCGAGCAGCAGGTGTGCTTGCAGTCCAGCAGCTTGGGCCGCCGGCGGGGGCTGTAGTAGTTGAAGCAAATCTGGCACTCCAGCAGAGAGTCCTGGGACAGGGTCTCCATGGTGGCCGGTGCAGGGAGGCACAGCAGCCTTGTGAGGGGCCTCACCCCGGCCCCCGCAGCCAAAGGGCAGCACCCGCCTTCCCACTGCTTCTTCTCCTCAGGGCAGCACCACGCGGCAGCTACGGAGAGCACAGGAAAACCTCTGGCCTGAATCTTTCAGTACCTGAGACAAACAGAAAAATGTGAAGAAACAGGTTACTTACAGGAACCAGAGGGTATAAAAAAGTCCAACAAGGGGGAATGAAAACTAGCGCTGACCTTGTAATCTGGCGGGAGAAACAAATTTGCGACCCTTAACAAGAAAGCATCATCCCACTGGCTTCACCGAACCGCCCAGCGGCAAACCTTCATGTCAGCCATCACTAGATCTCCCTTATTTTTTTTTTTCAGCTATAGAATCCCTACCAACCTGCCAGTCTGCCACTCACAGTTATACCTTTACCCGTAACAGAGGAGACAGTAGTTCACTAAGCAGATCCTTCAGCATCTACCTCCTGCCATGTTTTCAGGACTTTTCAGCCTTTCCTGCACCTTAACAATTGTTCTCATTTAATCCTTTAAATCCTTGAGGATTTTTAGCTATGTGGCTCAAGCGCTAAGTCTGCGTGAAAGGTGGGGGGAAGAAAAATATGTTTAAACAGATGCAATTCACAGGCTCCTGAACTTATGCCTGTGCATGAATGAGCAACCACGTAACTATAGTGAAACACCCACATTTGCGCACAACGAGAAGGAATGGCGTGGCTTTCAGTCAAATTAACTGTTTGCCTGGTTACACGAGCAGCTTGTTGAACATGGCACTCTGAAACATAAACTTTCTCACAGATGAAAACTTCACCCGAGACAAAAGGCTCTGTTTAGACCCAGGACCACTGAACGCCACGGAGAACAATCTGTTAATGCACTGAATTACAGGCAAATTGTTACTAACCTTGTTCTAAACTATTCATTATAAAGGGATTCTTTGCATTTCCCCACTTATCTCTTACAGCTATGCAAAAACAGGCAGCAGTGTTTACTTTCACAGTGAGTTGTTTAGCTTTGTTTGATTTTGGCCACTCCAACACATGATAAATATGAAAGGATGACATTTTTACAACTTTTTACATTGGCTTCCTTGCTGTATTTGAAGAAGTATCAGCCTGAATTTGCATCAAGAGAATACAATAAAGAAAATCCAAAATATTTGCATGGTGATCTTCTTATTGCAATGTTCTTCCCAAAACAGTTAACACCTGAGGACCACAGCTGTCGGAGGACTTTTTCCTTTTCATACTAATATTTCTTGCTCCTCCCTCCAGATCACAGCAATGAGGTTGCAACAGGCTAATCAATGGGTGACGTCAGTAAATCAGAAATAACAGTTCCAGAAGAGAAGGCAAGCGTAGACGTGGGGTTTGCAATGCAGGACAGCCCTCTGGACGACACTGTCCCGTATCCTGCTTCTGGCAATTACTGGTATTTGAACAGAGAAAACAAAATATACGTAATCTCTTCAGACGCTAACGACTGATATCATCAATGTTGGCAGAAGTGGCCCTGCTGCTGCTTTTGTAACAGCAGCGGATTTTGGCTCACAAGGCGCTCCAACAAACATGCAGTGACAATCCTGACTCAGGAGGGAGCAGGGGCTGCAGTTATGAAGGCAGGAGCTTGTGAAACACGGGCAGTGGCTGCAGGGGGAAACGGCACGTGCCAGCCACCCGAATGGCACTTTCGGGATGCTTTGCCTGAACATGGCACACAGGCCACCGCTGGGAGAGAACCCCGCCAGAGTGAAGCCAGCACGGGCCCGTGCAGCGCCTGCTCTGCACCGGCACCGTATTGCCCATGGCATTAGCAGATACTCCCATGTGCACAGGGAGCCTAACACTGCCACGCAGGGGGCTCTGCATTCACCGCCTGTGTGCGTGCCACACCGAGGGAAAGGAGTAGAGGTTTTATCTTCTTTATCCGCTCCTTCCCGTTACATCTCAACATCCCTACAGTACAAGCAGGCACAAAGAAAGACTGTCAGAAAGGGTCATTGAAAGACCGGAGTGCAGCTGAGAGAGAAAAATGGAAGAGAGCTACCCACAATGCTAGGCAATTCCTGGCTGAAAAACATTGAGAGACAAAGGCCAGATCAGAAATTAGTTATAGGAACACAGGAAGGGATCACTGAAGCCATCAGATCCAGTTTTCAGCCACATCGCAAGACACAACTCTGATTTGCTGCATCTGCAGATCTATAAAAAAACAGGTATAACAATACTGCACTATTATTATGAGAAAAAGCCCCAATGCCTGGAAATTCAGAAGGTAAGGCTTATGTTTAAAACAGAGTGGAAGTACTTCTTCTGCAGATGTAAATCAGTATCTCCCCATAGAAGCTCTGCCCTCCATGTTTTGGATGTCAATGAACTGACCAGTGAAGTTCTCTGACCTCGTTTAGCTGTCACCTACAACCATCCCTCTCCACTTACAGTGCTAAAGGTAAACTAGCTTCTATTGATGTGAATGTGATTGGGATGGAGATAATTTTTCTGACCTCGTATCCCTGTCCAGGAGTCATATACTCATGGACTATCAAGCCCCTCATCCCTGGCCCAGTGACATCCAGTAGAAGATCAGTGCTAGGAGAGAATGAGATGAGGTATTTGGAACTGAAGAATAAAACAAAAGTCACCTCCAGGCAAACAGCGCCTTAAGGAAAAAGAAGAAAATCCATCCCAACAGGACGATCTCAGCTGGTTTGAATGCTAAGCAATGCTGTGAAGCATTTTTCCAGGAGGTCAAACTTTTAAAGCATTAGTGCAAACTATAGGAAGAAAAAGGAAAAGAACAGAGCCAAATTAAAAGGTTAAGATAGGGCTTACCACCTACATGATGTACGTTGTTCAGCTATGTGAGGATGTATTTGCAGAAGCTGTAAATATAGTGACAACCCCATTTTGACCTGGTACTGAATCAAGGAAATAGTCACTTCCAACCATGTGTCTTGAAGTTACAATTTTTTCCTTTGCTTTATTTTTTTTGTTCTGAAAGAACAACTATAAACATTATTTCAAGTAACAAAGTTGCTTTGTGCATATGAATTATGCACTGAATTATGACATTTCTTACTTTCCCAAAAATGTCTCAAACAATGACCAGAGGTGTATTTTGACAGATCAGTGCTAACAACCAGGAAGCAGAGAAGTTAGTATGATTCCTTCAGAATATGTCTAAAGACAAGTTAAAGAGTAGCCACAGCCACCTAACCGCTTGGTCTTTGCTGACACTGCCTTGTTCAAAGGTTGGATATGTAGCTTCATGGGTGCAATGTAACTTTACTCCCAGACATGGTGAAAGCCCCACAACCCTCCTGCACTCTGCCACAGCTCGGTTTGGGGATAAAAGAAAGTCAAGCCATCATCTACAGTCAGAATTAAACTGCATAATATCTATTTGATTCATTTTGCAGCATGTAGTTAGGAAGGAAAAGCCACGGGAGCTCTCTCAGTACTCTTATACCACTTCACTTTAATAACTACACCACCATTTAATACTGCAGCAGACCTCCTCTTGGATGGAGGACTGAACTCTCTAGTTTGTGCTCAACACAGCCCTATACCAGTTGGAGGTACTGAGCTATAACAAGTGAACACCTCGCTCAAAGCTTACTCAGCACTACTTTGAGCACGAAGACCAAGAGGCAGCCAGGCTGACGTCAGCATTGGCCAAAAACATTGCTTGGCCATTCTTTGCCTCTGTCACCCAGTGACAGACAAGGGGGGCGAGGGGACGGTTTGATGGGAAAACAGTGGGGAAGGGAATCAGAAAAGACTGACAAAGATATTTGTAGGTCTCTGCCAGAGAGACAGTGTATATATGTGTGGATAGGGGCAGGCATGTGAAAGGGAGGGCTGGGGAATATGACAGTGAAACCATATACACAGACAGAGGCAACTGCAGCTGCGAGTAGTGACTCTGCCTGGCACAAACCTGACAGCAACTGGAAGCTCTTCAGGGCTGAGATCTAACTAGTAACACAAAAACTAACTGGGTATGAAAATCCACAAGCTCCAAAACTCAAGTGTCAGAAAGGTGCAGCAGAAGCACAGGAAGCCAGAAGAGACAGGCCTGGCAAAGAACATCAGGAGACCTCTCTGCCTCCCCTGCACCCTCTTCCCCTTGCCCTGGGTCGGCCCAACATCCACAGGGCTGCTGCTGGCCGGTGAAATGAGAGATTCACAAACGGTCACAGAGACCCAGGGAGGAACCTGCAAAGCTGATGACCCCTGCAGCAGAAGATCAAGGTACAGCTGGGTGGCCGAGAGCACGGCACAAAGGTCCTCCTTGCAGATTTGGGCTGCCCTCTGCCCGAGCCAAGAGTTTTTAAGATTTGAGAAACGATCGCATGACTCAAGAGCAATAAAGGTTTGGAGAATAAAACAAGTATTTCAGCTGTTTGTCAGTCACGCTATCTGTTCTGCCGGTACCTTGTCGGAGGCCACAGCAGAGCCCCAAGCTCTCTTTTTTTTCGGTGAGCAGGAGGCCAGGAATGCCAAAGCATCAGCTTCCTACTCCCCAAGAAGGAGGAGGGGGAAGGGGCATGTGTTGCTCTCTTGCAATTCGTACCTTCCCAGCACAACGCAGGGAGGTGCTGCAGGAGGTGAACAGATGAAGGTTGCTGCAGCTAGTATAGCACAGCTACAGACAGCGAGAGGAAGAAGAAAGCACAGCTTTGCCACAGAGAAAGCTCTGCACAAACCTTAACTATAAAGTGGTCCCCAACTGGCCAGGTCAGAAAAGACAGCTCTTCTTGGAACCCAGTGCAAAGAAAGACGTTGAGCATCCATGATGGGAGTTGGACAAGTCAGAGAACAGAGTATTGGCAAATCCTTGCCTATTGACATAATATTTTTTCTATGTAAGGACAGCCCCAGTGATATTAAGCAATGGAAACCACAGCCTTGAAGGGGTTCTGCCTCCCCTGGAGAACGTAGAACTATCTTCACACATACTGCCTAACTTATTAGGGCCCAAAATCATATTAACTTGAAAGCCCCAAAAAATATACTTAAATGATGCCTGTGGAATCTAATACAATTCAGAGAAGATTAAACATCATACGACATTTTTAAAGACTGGCCTTGTGGCATGCTGATGTAGTTAGCTGATCGCTTAAAGACAGCCTCTAAAACTCTGCACAGACTTATGCACGTATTTAGGTGTGCTCTACTTGCTGTACGGCAAGGTTAACGAGAGACTTTCAGCAAGGCAGTGCATTGATGACACTTCACCTTTCTCACAGAAGGTTCATTACATAAACTCCCCAAACACATTAAGAATTCTTTGACAGTATTACTGAGTTATGTATGATTTATGATGAAGAAAGATCCATTCATTTCAGGTGCCCTTAGGCTGGAAAGGAGATGGGGGTGAGGGGGTAGTACTGTTCTCAATAGGGAAACTAATTTCAAGAATCGTCAGCCCACAGATATGAAAGGAAATGTGTGCTAGAGTTGCTTCAAACTGCTAGTGAGGAGGAAGGAACATATTTAATATTTGGAAGTATTTCTGCTACAAAATTCAGCATCCATGTACGTTTTCAAAAAATCCATCTCTGGACAAACACACTGGGTCTGTTGCAAATGCCCAGGGCGTACTACCTGATTTCCCCTGAATATCCTTCACTAAATTATCCTATTTATTTTTAGGCTGTTCTGTTGCACTAATTACCATAGTAACTGAGAACAGCACAATGATTAATTAATTTATTCATCACAACACCCTTGTTAAGAGAGAAGTATTATCCTCATTATATCCTTTTATCATCTAAGAAAAGAAGTGCTAGGAGACGAAGCAGTTGGTCCAAGGTCATGGAAGCACCACCCAGATTGCCTCAAAGCTCCTGGACAACTTCATCACAGCTCCACTTTTTACCTCATGAGCCACTGGCCAGAGGTGACAGATTCTGGACAGATTCTTTTTTTGCAACAGAGAATCAACAAAGCTCGGAAAACCATCCGTTTCTCCCCATCTCTTCCAGCTGGCAGCATCTCCATGGTATGCCTGAGATTTTTTGTGGCTTTCATTGAATACATCAGCTTTTCCAGAGACCGTGAAAATCATGAAAGCCTGTGATCCAGAAATTAAAGTATCTCCGTGGACACAGTTCATCCACTAGATTACAACTGAAAGACTATATGCATTTTGAGGGACATAAAGCTTACAAGAAGAAGACAAAATTAACCGTTCCTCTCTTCAGAATTACCTATTTTCCAGGCACCTTCCTCTAAGCCAGGCAGCCCTACACCCACCATACTTTCCATTTAAGTTATTCACAATTGCACAGAAATATTGCAGAACAAAAGCATTTTAATTTGGCCAAATCCTTAGCCAGTGCAAGCTGGCACTGTTCCTTTAGCTTTAGTCCAGCCCTTGCCAAGATGAGAATCAGGTGTACACACTCCCGGATGCATAAAGCCACAAACAATAAAGCTGAGTGAAACTGTGATATATGAGCCTACAACATCCTATGAACCAGCGCCAGGGGATCCAGGCTGATGGAGAATCTGCTCTGGATGATCTCAATGGCACAGATCAAACAGGACAGCAGTTGTCCTGCCTCTCTGGCAGCTGAGCGATCAGAGGTGGATCACAAAAAAAGAAGTCTAGTTGCAAGGTATCATCCCACAGGACTTACCTTAGAAATTGTCACCAGTCAGTCCTAGCAACAGGAGACAGAGGCAGAAAGCTCACCCACAGGAATGTAACTAGACATAGAAGTTTACAGTTTCAGAGCAAAAACAGATCAGATGAAAACACCAATCTTTCGTGTTTGTAGAAAACAGAGAGACTCACATGCTGCTCCTTGTTCCACCTCACGTCGCCAGCTGCGCTGCTCCCTCCTTTTATCTGCAAACTTTGACACGTCCACGTTCCCTGGCTCCAAAGACCTTATTTTGGTCAAATATGATCAGGATAAGCTGCACTTTGTTCCAACAGCAAACACTACTAATCACCTGCAACGCGCCAGGTCAGCAAACGACAGGTACAGTTTCTTACTGCTGAGTCAAAACAGTACAGCTATGCTCATCAGACAGTTTCACATGAGGTGTTTACCAGTGAGAAACACTATTCGAAATCAAAATACTCCACAGAAATGCGCTTATTTCAGACTGGCAGAGACAGAAAGCAGGCAGCTTTCCTGCCCACCCAGCCCCTCGGCAGGCCTCTGTGCCAGTGGTCCTGGAGCCCAGGTGGTGGGAGCCTGACCTGCCCCTCAACAGCCCAACTCTGACACGTCCGCAGGTTTTTGACAAGGTCACTTGTCAAGCTGCCCCAGAGCTACGGTTCCCTAAATCTCCCAGGCTCCCTCCAGACTGGAAGAGCACAGGGGACCCCAGGTGCAGCTCTGCCCCACTAGAAGGAGCGTGAAGGTACTCCTCACCACTTCTGCTGTCCGTAATTCCTAGCATTTCTCTTCCTGCATGAGGGGTGCACTTGACAGGATGAGAGACCTGACTGTGGTCCTGAGACATCCCAAATCTGAAAATTTCCCAGCACAGGATACTAAAAGGTTCCCTCCCAATTTGCAAATAAACAAAATCTCCAGGATTCAATGCATCCCAAGGGATGGTGCTCATTTCTACAGCCCACTCTGAGCACACTTTCAGGGCCATTAGCACTTCTTCAGCTTTGTTGGCTGCTCTTAATTATGCCTGACTCACTCCTAAACCCCAGGGTGAGCGGAATTAAAAGCCAGGTTTTTCCACTACCAAGTGAGAGACACATTTGCCATTCAAACTGACATCAAGAGGAACAGGGGTGGGAGAGGTGGTGTGAAAAGAAATCTGCTCCTCACCCCCTGAATAAAAAACAGCACCAGTAGTTATTTAGGACCAGGACATAAGGAGCAGAGGGGGTCGGCAAAGACAGATTTAGAAGTTGACTCCCTAACTTAAAGTGAGGTCACAATTAAGTCACTGAGGCCAAAATCCCACAACCTTACATGAGGAGCTTTGCCCAAGCAAAGAGTAAAGCTATGGGCATTAAACCCACTCTCCGTAGCAGCTTTTAAATGTAATGCAACATCTTCTTACTAAGAGATTTTCATTTATGGCAACATGACAGAATCTTGTGGCATTCAAAATTATGAGAGAGGCATGAAGCACCTGATCACTTAAATGACAAATTCTGCTCTCCCATTAGAGCTTTATTCTTCATCTGCCATTGACAGAATTTGCCTGATACCTGATGAGAAACTTAATTAAAAGATTCTTCCCTCCTTCCCCTGAGGATTTGGTATTAGACTTACAAAATACACCACCAAAAAAAAAAGTAATTTTAAAAAAAGCTCAAAGCAGACGTTTATCACTGATACAGGTCAGTGGGTGATTGAGTGGGAATCGGCTTGAATTAGTGTATTCAGACAACAATCTATAATTACAGAAGAGAGTGCTACAGCTCTCCGAGGTCATTGAGTGGGTTTTGAAAAAAACTAGGTCAAACTCTAGCTGCCTATGGGCACAAACAGAGGAGGAGAGAAAGGAATCAATACTCACACGTTCGTACACTGCCTATACAACGCAAAAACTGAAAACTCAATTTCACACTTACCTCAGGAAACAGAAGTCCTTCAAACGAGAGTTTTAATTGTTGCAACCCTGGCTCCGCGCTCCCGCCTGGCACACCCCACCTGCTTAGCACGCCCTGCACTCACCCAGCGTGGCTTCCTGAGGACGTGATTCTGAGACCCACATCACTGAACAGCTACCTTCACGAGGCTGTTGTCAAGGGCTGGGATGGTTTGGGGTTTGTTTTGTTTGGGTGTGGGAAGGGATTGTTTCTTTTTTTGCTTCAGAAAAATGGGGGGGAAAAAAGCTCAATAGACCTAGGGGAATCAAAATAATACATCCTTTTACATGGAAATAGATGGGATTAAGAAATCAGAAAATATTTTATTAGAAGCCACGCAACAGTAAGTAAGGAAATTTTCTTCTTTCATAGACCATGAAGAAGTAGAACAAGGTTTCAAGGAGAAGATGGGGTGGGGGGAGCTTTTTTCATCTTTTTACCTTGCTCCTGAAATCTGCTAAGTGGGCAGCACAAGGGAGCAAAGCCCTGTTTATCAAGAGAAAAGGTGTAACAGATGTCCTAACACAGAAGAACCACTGCCAAGAGCTTATCTTCACAAGAGAGTGGAAGATAGCCAACTAATATGCCTCCTCAAGGTCAACTGCTATGTCATTTCCTAATGCAGACAAATCGTGATCTTCATGCATTTTCGGTCTCCGATAAGCACTACAGCTACTCCAGGTCATGGCACTGGTCATTCTGGTTTGCAGACTACACCAAAAGGAACTGGAACGGATTCAAAAGCTCCTTTCTTATTGGAAACTAATCATTCACCCTGTAACACTCTTGTCACCTAGTAATATTAATACCACCTTCGCCTCCTGAATTTTGGGAACAGTCCAATTCTCATTGCAAATATGGATCACAAGCAGAGTTAAACCCAGCTCATCATATTGATGATTTCCTATTTCATAATTTATCTCTCTGTCTTTACACCAGTAAAATCTTCCAAACGAGATTTAGCAGGCTACACTGGATAAGTAATTTCTTCCAATACTTTTCCAAACCACATGTTTCTACTCGTGACTATAAACACTCCACAAGCTCCAGTTCAGACAAGTTATGAAGTGCATGGCCTGACATTAGCCACGGAAGTTAATGGGATGACACATGCTCTTGAGGTCAGTTGCACATTTACATACTTAACACACTACCCATCAGCATAACCAATACAGAACCCAGTGCCAGCAGCCACAGGCAGATCAAGGTAATCTCTAAGTGCAGATGCCTTCGTTTCCCCTGCACCACCCTGAAAACGTGTGACCTGAGGAAACACAACACAACCTTCCCAAAACAGCTGCAACTAAAGTAACTGGTTGCACATCAACTAACCCAACCAGCTCCACATCATGACTCAAAGCCGCAGCACCACAAAGCAAAATGTCAGACTAGTGGTGAGACGACAAACTGACACCAGGAAAGGCTCTCAGCTCTCTCCTTCATGCCCATGAGAGAAACGAGAAGACTTCCATGGCTGGACTTCTTGGATGAAGCCTAAAACAGAATGAGGGGATTTGCATTGAGTCTCCCCCTCATATGAACCAGCACCGTCTGCATACAGAAGAAGTCTTGCAGCTAAGCAACGCGGTGTTCATGAGGGTGACGACCATAACTCAAGTTAGCAACTCAGGTTAGCACCACCACAACCCTCTCCGGTGGGCTGAGATAAATTACAACCTTGGGAGACTGAGCTCAAAGCTTGCAGAGCTGCTACCCGGCCTGCTCCAGCAGCCATGCTGTCATGGGGACCGGCAATTAGCTGCTCAAATGCTCAGGCACAGGAAGATAAACTATTCTTGCCCATATTATGTGAAAACTACTGTTGTTTTCCTTCACAGAGATGGTATTCAATTCCAAGAGTCACTCACCTTCTGTAGCTGCAAGAAGTTTATCAGACCTGCCAAGCTCTGTCAGGTTGCATTTCATTCTTTACAGTGAGTTTCAAAGTTCGGGCCAGACATCACCCATCATACTTTTGCCAGTCAAAGTCTGGCTGCTTTTGAAACATCCTGGTGTGAAAATACCCTCCGCTTGGCAGCACTTAGCTAACAGTATACAGCATTTTTGCTGTATGAAGGAGCGCAAATGCTCGGAAAGGACGCTGTCACGCTACATTAGAGCGAAACAATCAAACAGCAAACTGCTTTACCTCTTAATTTTGGGCCTAGTTCTGCAGTCCTTGCAATGTAACAGCAGAATAAATTTAGCAAACATAGCTAGCATAATATTGCTAATGCTCAAGACTTCATCACAATCCTGATAGCATATGGCCACGGTGAGTCCTAGGCTCACAGGATTATGGACAATCAATTCAGTACTTGGTAAAAAGAAAGCTGCTAGCCCCATTTTGCTGAAGAAAAGCCTGAAACCATGAAATTCAGAAGCCCCAAATCCCAGTTAGGTAGAACCCCTAAACTTCAGTCTCTGTCTTGCAAGCCAGTCTCATGATTTCTGCATATGAGTTAGAGCTATCTAAAGAAATGTATTTTGAGGTGAATAAATTCATCGGTAGTTTCAGATCAAATTAAACAAATACTTTCTCCTTAGGCAAAAATGGTCATTTCCATTAAAATGTCAGCTCATTTCAACTTTCATTTCAATTTGGCTATTTTCTTTCAGAAGAATAAATTTATAAAAAGTTAATGCAAAGGGCAAATAAAGCCTTTTGTACTAACTCTGGAACAATTTTTCTTCTGATGTGGTCAGCCACTGAGTGAGCCAGAAGTATCTCTTACTCACATTGCTCTACTGCTGAATGTGGAATGCTTAAGTCAAGCAATACACCACATTTTCTTTTTCTTTCCCCACCTAGCAAAAGCAAATCAGATAAATACACTCCAACTATCAGCAGTAGTTCCAGAGCAGCATGTTTACAAAGACTATTATTTTGGTTGTTGGCTCTAAAAAAACCCCTACAATGTAGGGCATTTTCAAGACAAGTCACATTCCACGACGTCATCGAAGCCTGAAGAGGACTACATAGTTGATGGGATTACTGGTTTTTACAGGTGTTTCTTGCTGAGGATCTAAAAGATCTTACTTTGAAAGGGCAGGTGGTTCAGGGCTTTTTAAAATAGTCTCAAGGGTATATCCCAAAGTCATTAATAGCTTTTGAAGACTTACATCAGATAAGCTTCACCACTTATTTCCAACATGTATTACATGTAGCATCACACAGAATAGCAGGTGGAAACCAAAGAGGCACCTTAGGGACTGCTAAAAGGAAGGCAAAAAGGACAGAAGTCTGTGATGCCACTCTAGGAAGTGTTGCACTGGAAGAGATGATCTAAGAAGACACGCATACAGCTTTATGCATCTATGCAGAATTTGACCAGATTCCGCTCAGTTGAGGTCTTTACTCCATTTCTGTTACAGCATTATATGCGTGCCTTACAGTGGTGCACTGAACACTGGAAACGCCAACGCACACAACCAAACTGATGCCAAGGGAACCACACTGACTTACGCCCATTGAGGATCTGGCCCACAGACAGAAAATCAATGTTACAAAACAGATTCAAAAAATATCTCTTTTCTACTGCCAAAACAGGTTCTCGACTAGGATGAAAATAAACTTCAGCTCTGGACCCAGATTTGCATTGTGCCACAAACTACAACATCCCTTGCTTTCCAGACAAAAGGTTTTCAGAATTATTTAGTTTACTGACATCATTGTTACTTTTTAGAGTCAGGTCACTGTTTTCCTAACTTTCGCTTAAGTGACTTCACTGTCAGGTGTCTTTCACTTGAATAATTACTGCTTTTGGGTTTTTGCCAACCACAGAAATGATCAAAATATTTTACTAAATCAAGACATAAATAAAAAATGCTTCATATTTTGCCAAATAATGACATGGATTGGAAAAATTCTTTTCAACACTTTAAACCACTCCTCCATATTGCGCTCTGTATTTTTTAAGCAGTGAAGCCTCTGCCAGTTTCTTTCCCACTGAGTTTGCAGAAAACCTGCCAGAGTGACGTCTTTGCCAATAAACAGGGCCCTCAAGTGCTACGACAATTAAAAAAATAACACAATGATCAATACAAACAATTACTACTGTTATTATTACTAACATCCATGCTCTTTGGTCTGAGCTCTCATCTTCTAGAGCAGCTGCCTCTAGAAAAGAGGAAAGCGAAGAGAGCAGTCCCAGCAGGTGGCACTCCAGAATATAAAGCATTCAGCACCAGGGCTGGCAAGACCAGGGAAGCCAGTTCTGCTTGGCTGTCCCACTAGCTTGCTTCAGAACCCTTCAGGAGATTTGGTTTGGTTTAGGATGACCACCTGCACTTTCCCGCTCCCAAACAGCAGGGACAAATGCTGCCCGACCCATCTTTTAGCACCGTAAGATTATCCTGGTGCAGGATGGGATGCATCAGCATGGTGAGATGCACCTTGCACAGTCATTTCTAAAAGAGAATAGGGCACCAGCACACCCAATGCACTGAGCTCATTACTTGCTCCATGACTGAGGGGAGAGCTCCCGCAGGGCAGGCAGAGTTGCTTTTCCACGTTGTGCATGGAGAGGTGGCAGCATCTTACTGCCTCCCACCACTCTCCTACATGCCTCCAAACAGGCAGCAAGCTGGGATGTAGCTGAAATAATGCTGTTTTTTATTGCTTTAAGACAGCAGCAACAACAAAAAACACACCCTAACGATGAAGAAACTAGTTTCCCTTCTGTTTATTTTTAGCTATGCCCTATAACATACACTAACAGCTACAGGATTCACCTGCATGGTTAGGAAGTGTCACTACAGATGGTTCCTCGAGGTGCGGTGAAGACTCCCACCCCCCTCTGAGCCTTCTGCCTCAGCCTCACCCCACCACTCATACTCCTCCTGCAGCAAAGTCAGTCAAACCAGCACTCCTTCCAATCAAACACTGACTGTCAGGAAACCCTCTGTCTAGTAGCCTCCTCAGCCAGAGGAGACAAATCCACTTCAAAGAGCTGTGGCTCATCCAGTCTTTGCAACTGTCATCCAACTATAAGAGCAATTGCTTGTTTTGCTCCTGTTGGAAACTCTCCTAATCCTTCAGTCTTCAAAATGAGGCCCTGTGCAACTTGGGGAAGAGAGGAGGAGGTACCCTTGAACCTAGGAAGATTGTGCTATTCTCTTAGAAAACGAAATTTTAAAGAAAAACTGTGGAAGCCAATTGTATTGTCCAACTCTAGGCATCAAGCATAGCAGCCAACATTCAGAGAGGTAATGAATTGGCTCAGTTGACAAAGATGCAATTCCCACACCATCCTCCCCTGGAGTAGTTTATAGAGTTTAAAACACTGAAGGTCATACAGCTGGGTGGAAAAAAGCCTGCATTTTCACCAGAAGTCTTTATGAATTACCTAAAAGCTATACAAATATGGAAAATAACCAGCCCTCTTGCAAAAAGCAGAAGTATTTACTGCTTAAACTCTCCTTAAAGGCAAACCTGTACCATGGGATCCATCTGCTCATGTGGAAACAGCAGAAAAGATCTGTCAGAAAGTAATTTCCTTTCCTCTCCTGTATATGTTAGTGGATCACTGGCATTTCTCCCCCAAGACATACCCCAAATATAAATACACACAAAACTGGAAAAGTTTAAGGTCTTCTCTGTGGATATGAGCAACAGAGAAACCAAACAAAACCAGGCAAAGTAATGTGCCCTTCTTGCAGAAGGGAGTCCACAATCAATACCACATGATACTTACTGTGTTTTAGGCAATTCATTTGTATCTAGAATTCCAGACTCATTTCCTCACAAGCAATAAACACATACCTTTTTTCTCGATGTTTCACAAACATTACCCGCTGAAAGAGGCATAATTCAGCTCAAGGTTTATGTACTATATGCACTGCACAAGTTTGTTTAATACATGTTTTTAGAGCAAGTATCTTTTAATACACAAAGATGGGCTGATGGCACAAGAAAGAGGAATCGGACAACTGTTCTTGCTTACTCTGCCGTCCCAGCTGCTATCCCAATGAGGACTTGGTTCATACAATATTCACATGTGGAAAAGCAAGTCATGAAGCATAACTGTAACCCATATCAATCTTAACGCTGAGCAGCAATGAAGCGTGTAACTGGTGATTATCATGAGACATCAGAAATATTTCCAAGTTAGCAAGTTGCCCAGTTGTTGCTGTAAGAACTTATTTGGATCTCCTGTTTCCATGGATCTCCCTGAACAGATGCATGGATGCTCTCCTTGATATTCTACCCACCTGATCAGGAAGCAGAACTAAGGGGTGCCCAAGCTTCAGTATTCTCCTCGCTATTCAGTACAACAAACTGCCTTCGCTAATAAGCAACCTCTCTTGATAGAGGAGATTGCAATTAGTGCGGACTCTCAGGAGTTTTAATGTTCCCAAGCAGCAAAATGTAGGCAAGTGCATTCTAAGCGGGTTCAGAAAGGCACGCAAAATTCTCCAGCACTGACTAGTCAAAAGAAATGAAAAGGGTCAATCCCTTTGTAAGTTCTGAATTTAAATTTAGAAGAAAATATAATATATTTAATGGAGATGGGGGACCAAAGAGGGAAGGAACATTAGAATGAAAGCTTCTTGCTTTAAAGATGATCATTATATCCACCTATATTCTTTTCTTACCTTGATTTTCACAAATGAGCTCAGATTTTGCAAGTAGACTTTCAGGCTCTTCAAAATAAGAGTGCAGGTGCAAAACACAGATGCTTAAATGTCAGTAGTACAACCATAAGAATACAGGCATAAGACCTTTTTAAAGAAAAAAAAAATCATTAAATATTTTCATTCCCTTATGTCTAATTGCATAACCCCTCTAAAGAAAGCAGTAAAGGTCATTGCAATGCACAGGCCTTTGCTGATGGGAAAATGCTATTGTATATTGTTTAAAATCAGACAAAAGAAATGAGCACAAGTGCTAGAAAATGAGACCTTTAAAGGACTTAACTGAAAAATTCCCACTCAGCATGATATCCTGATTTATAATTGCACATGTATAGGTTACGGCCACCTCTGTGTCTCTCTTAATTTGAAAAAGCAACAGTTTTATAATCTTACTAAAAGACAAAGTTGTAGATTCTTATCACTTCGTTAAATTGCCAGTGCAGGATCTTTAATTTTTTTGTTCTTGTTCCATAACGACCCATTAACGTAAAAAGATAAAGAGTTTCTCCAACGGATCACACTGAGAAGCTTCAGCCAGCAGAGGAAGGAGTAGCACAGGAATATAACACTGTAACACTGGAAAAAATTAGTCAGGTTCCTCAAAATACAAAAGGATTTGCTGTAGCTTCTCCAAGGGCTACAACAGTAAAGTTCCTGTAGTCGTGGGGTCATGTTTCCATTGCCCTTCACCTAACACCACCACTCATTTTTGGGTCATGCTGACTCCAAACAAGTAGTCATAAGGAATAAAGCAAACATGTCACAAAATTGTAACCTTTCTTTAAATAACTCCTCATTACCAAGGTGAGACCATAAACAGACCTCTGGTTCACAGCTTCTTGTGTCAGGGATGTGGCTGCATCAGAAGGGAGGAGACCTGGACTGTAAATCAGGACTCCAAGAGGGAAATCAGTGCGAGGTTTTTTTTTTTTCCCTAAACTATTTTTGAACATGGGGATAATATCCTCTTAAAATGCACACTCCCTTACCAAAATCCTTTGCACCGGCTTACCTTGCCCTTTTGCAAGGATGTTCAGGAGCACCAGTATGACAGCATGAATTCATTTACTTTACATATGAAAAGAATTATGAATTTATATACGGGTTAAAAAAAATATCACAAGGACTTTGCAGGTGGATAAACAATTTCTTTAAAGCCTCATTTCTTTAAAGCTGTGAAAACTAGCCTGGGTCCAGTCCTGCCAACATTTCTTTGTGCCAGTGACCCCTCCATATAAAGCAGTTCCAATGAGCTGGGCAAAGCCTCTTTCACAATACTGTTCTCTAGTGCAGATTTGGGCCAGACTTGCCCAGAAATCCTTCCAGTGGAGAAGAGGTCATCCCACAAGCAGTCCTGCTTCCACCAAATGCCGATGTATGTGACATGCTCCATTAGAGAAGAAAGCCTCACTCTTCCCAATCTTTAGATAAAGAAGAAGGAAGCTAAACCTCAAAACATTCAGCAAAAGCTTTCAAAAAAGGCAACCACTGGATTTTTAATACCACCTCAAAATCACCCTGACATGGCCTAGATTTCCTGATCTATTTTAAAATTCCCTTTCAGCTGCTACAACTTGTGTTTTCTGTGGAAGTCACACAAACAGGGAGAGTGGCAGCTTGCAAGAGGTTGTAAGCTGAAAGGCAGAAGACACCATGAATTTGAGAGAATAAGAAGAACGAGTTTCGGTACACTTGAAGACCTTCAGGAGGGTCAGGGGTTTTTTCCCTGAAGGGGGTTTGCTAATTAGCCAACCATAACCGTAGCAACAATGACCTTGTAAAAATAGCTCACTGCTTATTAAAAGCAAATTTGAGAGCAATACAACTGCACTGAATTCTCACCAATTTGCTGTTACTCCCAGCTTCTGTCTTCTAGACATGCTTTAACTTCATGCACTGACACATTTCCTGTTCCACAGACTGACAATATAATCGGTGTGTTCAATCAATGCAACCCCAACATTTCTGTTGATTTCTATTTTAAGAAGGAAATCTACTTCAGAGAGTAAAATCTGAAGTCTGAAGTGTACTTGATGCCTATTCCTGTTCCCAGCCCAGCTCCATTCCACACTTCAGAAATATTTATGCCAGACCAGGAAGAGATGATTCCTCAGGCAAATCAAATCACCATCTCCTACATGCTCCACTTTGAACTTACAAAATATTCCAGTATCCTAGTATCACACTTATTACTGCTGGGCAAGCCCCTAAAAAAATGGTATTTTGCACTTGTAAATTAAGCCAAGATGCTGATTTAAAATAAAATTAGAAAAAAAATGAGTTTTAATGGAAATTTGAGGTTTCAAATGAACACCTTATGAATGAAGTGAAATGAACAGCTGCCACCTGTACTATGGGAAGGGTTCCCTTTCTACTAAATACTGGAAATTTGGCAACCCATTTTCAGAACTGTGAAATGCTGCTCATACGGGATGACCCATGTTCCCATTCTCCAACACATATTGGGTTTCCCAGCTAGATTACATCTCCCATAACCACAATGGCAACTCAACATGAAAAGAGGAGATGGAAGCCAGCCATAAAGCCAAGCCCCAAGGGAAAAATGGGAAAACAAAGTATACTAATTACAGTTCCCATGGGAGATGGTGCTAGCATTCCTAAACCTAAGCCTTCAGTCCAATTTTTCAGTTAAAAGAGGTTGGGGTTTTTTTCCCCTCCATAAAGTAAACCAATGAACTTTGACAAAATGAGGATGCAGACAAAACTTCCAGAAGGCAATGCAGGACTAAACATCAAACCAGCTATAAAACCAACTGAAGAGGCAAGCAGCTTCACCCTTCTACTGCTCAGAAGCTAAGGAGAAGGGATTTTTCTGTCCCAGGAACATTCTTGAGGCTTCACACCAATATATCCCTGATTCCATCCTTCGCCACACAAGTCCTTCTGCTTTTAGTTTGAAAGAAAACTACTACACAAGACTGGATCTTTAAAATCCTTATTCATCAAAACCCCTCAAGGCTTCAGCTAGGTTGCACCAGCGTGACAGAAAGACCTTGATCTGCAGTCTTCACAGTGGTGCCCCAGCGCTTGACACTGAAGTGTCACGGCTTCTGGATGCTGCAAGCACTCCATTTCCTCACCCTAACATCTCATCCTCAAATTAGAATATAACTGGGTCTGGGCTTAGCAGTGGGACAAGACAGCCAAAACACAGTACCCCATTAAACATGAGGGGAAGTGATCCCTTTCATAATCTCCAGATCCCCATGCAAGTTACTGCAATGAAAAAAATTATTCAGAGAATTAGCGACAAACAGTCTAGCCTGATGAAAAAACTCGTTATTACAACACAATTCAGTAATGCTGAATATCAGTAGTGCTGATTACCTACTCTCTTCAATAGCCCCTTGTTCTCCTTACTCTGAAAAAAAGCTAGTCTGAGCTGCAATACAACTGAAGGAGCAATGAATGTGTCGAGCATGGGTCTATCACAGGGCTGGCTCACCTATATAAGGGGCTGGCTTATGAATGCACCTCCAAGAGGTGGCTTGTACTTACTTTCCTCTAAGGCAGAACCTCAGGCAGAATAAAACATTTGAATTAAAACTTTTGCAGATAATCCCCCAACAGAGTCCCAACAGTGGCTGCCTCAAAGGGATTTGGGGAAGGTAACTAAGAAAGTAAGTCTGTTGACTGCAACCTTAAGTTCTGAGCAAAGATTACACCACCTTCAGTAAAAAAATTAGGGGGTACTACTTAAGAAAAAGTTTAAAGACACACAGTTGCAATACTGGCTCTGTGATTTGCAATTTGGAAAGCATCTCTATTAAGAGTTATGCATTGGGGACAAGCATCTGAAGTATTAATACTGCCATTATTGGATGTCTCAGCTTTACCTGCATCAGGAAGATCTAAGATGGCCTAAATTCACCTTCAGGCAAGCCTTTTGTCCAAATTAATCTGCATGCATCAGGTTCAGGACTTCCCAAGCCACGTGCCAGTGGCAGACTCGCACAAAAACCTGGATATTCTCATGGCAGAAGGAAACTTTTATTCACTAAGGGTGAATCTGACAAAATTATAATATTCTTTTCCCTTCTCCCAGATGAAAGTTTTAAGTACCAGCAATTTCAGTAGCTCAGCAGAGCTCTACCAATGCCTCCTGCTGACCCCATTCCACTTTGAAGTACATAATTCAATATTCAGGTCAGAAAGAAAAATTGAATATGAGGGGACCTGAGTTCCTGTTCCTGCTCCAATGAATGTTTAATTATTTTATATTAAAAATTCATTTGGAGAAGGGCTAGAATCCAGGCAGTTTAATGGGTTTACCTATGAAGAGGAAAAGATCCACAATCAAATGCCGCCAAAGGTAGGAGAGCTCAGTCTTAGCTTCCTTTGGGCTGAGTATCAGACCTAACTCAGAGAGAGCAACCACTAGCTCCTCCACTGCTTACACCTCAGCAGAAGGTATCCAACTCCAGGAAGGAATAAAAAGGAGCAGTTCAGCATGTTTTCCCAGAACAGAAAGAGGGCTGCCGGCTTAAAAGACCTCTTGATGCTTCCTTCTTGTACCCAGCTCATGTGTCTCCGTATTTGGGATGCCGGCTTTTGCAAATCCCACTCTTGGGCCAACTCTTCTCTCTGCAGTTTACAAGAAGCCTCGTTATCCGCATCCCATAGAATACAGTGCTTGGGAGTTTGATACTGCAGTACTTAAGGTCTTTTGTGGTTCTACTCTGTTGAAAATGTTCTTGAGTTGCTTTGGTGTTTCAAAAACTTTGAGCTGTGTGATTGAGGTTGCAGATGACAGCCAACCCAGCTAAATGCTGAACATCAAGTGCTGTATGCTCCTGACCACTGTTCCCCCTCAACTGAAAGAAGCTGAGGGGGTGCAGCGGTTCACATACTCAGATAGTCACATCTGAAGAGTCAGTCAGTATAAAGAAAAAGTGGTGCTATTCAGAGGCATTTCACAGGCAGAAGAAAAAAGTCAGCAAGTAAATTATCTGTAACAAAGAGCTGGCATTCAGGTTGTTTTTGATTTAATACTTCTCAAAAACAGGGCAACCTAGCAGATTTTCTTGCCAGCGAAGGTAAGCCCTCTGAATAGTCACGCTGCCATACAAAGGTTAAAAAGGCTGGGTGGAAGAAGGTGTTCTCTTTGCAGAAATCAGGAGCTACATCTCCAGTGCAAACAGGAAGCCACCACCCGGGCTGTCGCTCCAGCCAGCTCTGTCAAGTGGGAGCTGGGATGGGGACAGGGGCTCTCTGAGCTGCCTGTCCAGCCAGGCACCACCAAGGCGACCGGCGTTGCATCAGCCGGCAGGCGGGATGCTGGAAAGCTCTGATAAAAAGCCTGCAATAAGGATGGCCACTTTCCACCGGACACTGGGGTACGGCTTTTAAAATCAAAGCACGTGCAACCGTCCACAGTGGACGTAACAAAAATGCATTTTCAAAACAAGCTGCTCTGGGTTTTTTTTGTTATTTTTTATGATTCCTCATTCAGTGACTGGCACCAGCACTGCCTTCAGCAAAAGCCACGTGTAAAGGACAACATCCCAGGCAGCTTTCGCAGTGTGACACTAGGGTAGACAGGAGGGGCATTTCCTTTACTTTCTAGTAGCAGATGAACTCCCACTGATTATTTAATTCAGACTCTAAGCTATTTTCACCAATCACTTGAAAGTTAAATAATTATCCTGTTTAAAGAAACTTAGCAATTATATTTTGCATTGCCCCCACCAAGCAGCTATTGCTGTTGTGACAATATTCGTCTTGTCCATGATGACTATTATCTGCTGTATAAATATTGACGATCTGAGTAATTGCTGTTCTGTACATATGCTTCTCACAGATATAAATTTCTCTGCCTGAAGTAGGCTGCTGACGGAAGTGCTCTCCTCCTTTTGCATGGCAATGAAACATTAGTGGAGATGCCACTGAGAGTTGTTAGTCCTGGGGGGGAAAAAAAAAAAAAAAAAAAGAAAAAAGCAGCGAGTAACAACAGCCCTTGGAGAAGGGGGATGAAGTGAGGTTTGCCTGGACTGGGAAGACTGAACAGTCCCAAAGAACAAGAAGTTAGCTAAGCCGGTATTCAGGCAGCTTAAGTTTAGCTTAGGCTTTGCTAACACCAGCCACAGCTCAAAGGGAAAGAACTGCTCTGGACTCAACACTGGCCACCACTGCTAAACTGGGCATGCCATGCTCTTGGGACACATCGTGTACAACGTGTACAACACACATGTTGTACCCACCCAGTGGTTCACTGATGACAGGGGTTACTTTTTCTGTAACATAACCCAACCAGAAAAACAAGGCAGTCTTGTACTGGAGGAAGAACACCAAGCTGAACGTTATGCTGGAACAAACAGATTCTCAATGCCACCCTGTAACCTTTGTCAGCACACGGCCAATGTGTCACACAAAAGCAAAGCTTGTCTCGAGGCACCCAACAGCCATCCATAGACACTACAGGCATACAACACAGCATCGCTTCAAACTCTTTTCGGTTGTTAAACGCATTTGCCCAGCAGACTTTGTGACCAGTCAGATAGTCCTCTGTCTTCCTGCAATTGGCAAAAATCACTAAAAACACCCCACTGCATGTCCCGGCTAATCTGATCATATTGCCCCATGGTCTGGCAGTTCAAAGACCCAGTTTTGATAGACAGAGCCCTCCACAGGCACACAGCCTCACACTTCCAGACTTGAATTTTGCCTCTGGACTTTAAACACTCACTGTATACAAGAGATGAAGGTTTTTCCTTAGGGGACACAAACTTCCTATGACATAAAACCTGAGAGACTGAACCTCAATAAAATTACCCCTCTGGAATTACAGGTCAAGAGATGAAGATTTTTTCAGCCATGTAAAATTTGTCAAGATTTATACTGAGAGAGCTTCATTGTAGAAATACTCTTTTTCTAAGGTCTCCACTCATCATTTACGGTATCTGGAAATGAACACTGGACAAAAACCTTTTTTTAATTGAAAAAAAAATTGTTCTAACTTACATATGCTACAGAAATTAAGGGGAAACTAAAACTCTGCCTGATTTACATCTGTGTAACTGAAGACTAGGGATGGTACGGAGAGGATGGAGAAAGCAGCAGGAGAAAAGACACCAGACTCCCTACAGGAGCTGGAGGCCACGGCAGGAACAAGAGGTGGGAAGGGACAGAGCGTGAGCAGGAAGCGAGGGTGAATGCAGATAACGTGTGAGCAACGTTTGGAGTGTCCAGAGGTGGAGAGGGAGGAACTGAATGTTTGTAATGAGCAAAAGAAATAAGTAAGAGTCTGGAAGTCTTACTTTCTCTGTTGCCTTGTGCAAACGAGGACATAATAAGCCATTATACATAATCACAGCAGCCACTAATTTATATATATATATATATTATATACACATGAACAGACTCAGTGAAAGTAGTTACTAAACACTGATACAACCAATCTTCCTGCGACACTGAGTGTTAAGCCATCTGCTTGTTCAGTGTGGCCCTCGTCATGTTATTAATTCCCTTCCTGCTTGCTGCAGGTTCTTTCCTTCCCCCATTTCTACAGGGCTTTGGGGTTTAATATGTTACAATCTCTAATGACAATTGCTGTACATCTCAATCTTGAAGGAAAGTTGTTTCCAGCAGAAAATTGAAGGTTGAACTCTTACCAGTAACTCTGGGCGTGCTTAACTAATACTAAGCCATATAACATAGCCTAATTAGTCCAACAGGTTCTTTAAAAAAATCCACATGACCTCACTGTCAGTTCTTACACTGAGTCATTCTGGAGACCAGTTGAAACACAGCCCTGCATAATTCTCCGACATGAGCAGCGCACTGCCTTGACTGAAGCGGACTGGATCCTAACTACAATAACCAGGTAACCCCCACCCTCCCCGCTCTGTCTTTTTTTTCCCCCATTCTGTTCTTAAGACAAGACGCAATCTAGCAGGTTCCAGCAAGTATCCCGTCTTACCTACATGGCGTCCTACATTTCCCAGACCTACTTTGTTTGCGTGCAGATCAGTTATAACACACCTAAATGCACATGGAAAGCTCTACTGCTAACACAAATTATTTTGCATGCAAACACAAAATGCAGGTGGCCAAGCCACTAACTGCCCGATTCACAAACACAAACAGACTTAGTGCACTCAAGCTTTTACATGCATATTAATTTGAATGCAGTGAAATGTACCGATAACTTTGAAAGTCCTGTCAAAACACCTTTAAAAAACATGACTCAAATCTTAAGTGCTCACATTCCTGAGTCACTAAAAAGTTAAATCAAATTTCCATCAAATACTCCTCTATTTTCTAGGTAGTTATTAATTCCGTGTTTCACTCTGAAATCACGGTCACATAACTTCGCTAAAGCTATGCTTGTCCGACATACCTTTTCCTGCACAGCAATGTCAATCTGGAGTGTAAAAAAATACGACCTCCATCCACCACAGCTGCATCCCCAAATTTCCTTAGAGAGGACGCAAAACTGCAGTATTACCAGCTCAGTGTGTTTTCATCAAGAGAGTAGCTAGTTTCATCACATCTGTGCCAAAGCCACTATGTCCACAAAAAGAAATGCTTTGCTGGGTTTGTATCCCGCTAAAGTATCTCTCATGGAGATGTGAAAATGGAGCTAACAATTTCTTGCACTGGGCACACAGCTATCTATTTTCATTGCTTCCCAACATCCACCGCGCTCTCTAAGGTCTAGGAAGCTGACAATGTGTGGACTGGAGGACCCTGCTTCTCTAGCTCTTTCTGATTTGCATCAGCTCTCCCAGGGAGAGCAAGGGTTGCAAGATGGTGTTTGTGCCCCCCAGATGCCAAGCACCCTTTCTTAACAGGTAAGGGCAAGTGGATGCTACATTTGCCTTCCTCTGCTGGTGTGAGATCTGTAAGCGGGCCGTGCAGTTGCAACCGAGGCACAGTGAAAGAGGAACTCTTGAAGTGTCATGAAGGAATGGCTATCACATGCATGCATCCCCAAAGTGGCACAGAGACCGGTACGGATTTGGGAGGTGCAGCACACCTACTAGTCTTTCCCTTTGCTAGAACAGAACTATTTTGCACCAGCTTTTCACAGGAAGAGATTTTGCCAATACCTGGGAGTTTTGTGCTTTACCAAGCTAGAAAATCCAGCCAAAAAACTGACGGAAAGCACATGAGCACGATTCTAATCAAATTTATTTATATTATTTACTTCTAAAGCAAAATACCAGGTACAAAATATATCACCCGATAATTCAAAGAAACCTAAAAAGCAGTTTGAGATTCCAAGCAATCTGCTGAAATTGCTACTCCTACAAACCCCTTTCTTCTAGCTTTTTGGTTGCAGAAGGTAAGGTGCCAGCAATCTGTCTTACAACAGGAGCTGATGAAATGGGGACATGTACAAAAAAAGTAATACAATACAGGTCACAAACTGGTTTGCTTACCAAGGAAACATGTTTAGTAGTTTCCTTTTATGTAGCACTAAAGAACTGCACCTTCTATTTCTTCTGTTTATGATTTTTGCAGTGGCCTAAGATGTTTTCTTCTTCAGCTAATGCCTAGGTGACTCCCAGTTTTCACTTTAAGAATGTTCAAGTTCCAGACAGTCTAAACACATGTGTCCTGACACATGAGAATAACCCCCACTTCCTATGCACTACAACCAAATCACAGCTCTCATTTCAGATGAAGCTGATCTTCAAAAACTTTAAAAAAGTATTAAAATAAGGCCAGCAACAAATGTAGGATTGTCCTGAGAAGGAACAGTAGGGCTTAATCTTCTTTGTAATAATCTCCACACGTTGAAGGTTTGGTGTCGTTTTGTTTTTTTTTCTTTTGCAGTAAAGCTCAGTTGGTTTAAACAATTCCCCCCAATGTTCACCAACATGGGAGAAAAGAGAAAGAGCTGATGCAAGATGCTGTTCCTTTTCGGCAGTTTCAGTGTCCTGGCTCGCAGGTTTCTGCCTGTTCGGGGGCCTCCGAATGGAGAGCACTGAGGGATCCACTGGAGGTCACAAAACAGTGCGAGGAATCAGATGCAGACAAGAAAGATGCACTAAAGAAGTAAAACAAACAAAACCCCAAACAAACTAACTGCTCCTTTATCTTACTTTTTTTTTTTCTTTTTCATTCTTTCTGCACATCTCTCCTGCAATCAGAAAAGTGGCAACAAAAGAAAATAAAATGTTAATGTGGTCATAGAGGTAGTTATTTAACCCACAATCTCCCAAGAGCTTTTAAAAGTACTGTCAAGGATTTTCCTCTCTTGGAAGGGACACATTTATTTCACACACAAGCTCAGAATTTCTGTCATGTGTGACATTACTGAAACACTCAAAGACAGTTTCATCCACCTAGATGACTGCATGTGTTTCTTGTTTCCTCTCCACCGAATAAGCAAGCCATGCTGAAACAAAACAGGATCTGCACACTACCCTCTTAGAATCGATTTGCAAAAGGGGGAAGCTGATACATCTCAAGAGTATGCAGCATATCACACCAATGACTTCAGACCCTCTGAAAGCAGTTGCTGGCTTTTGCTCAGACCCGTGTGTCACAAATGAAATGAAGAGAGGCTCCCAAACTGAGATGCAGGGACAGCAAAGCAGCAGGCAGGTCAGGCCACTCAAAAAAGTGCACGGCACACTTCAGAGCTAGGAGTTGCCACCACCTATGGTACTAACTAATATTAAACAAAGAAGCTAGGGAGCTACCAGAAAAATAATTGCACATGGCTATCCAATGCCCTAGACTAGTTTTAAATCAATGCAACTGTGCTGTAGTTAGAAAAGGATAAGCAAGGGCAAGAAAGCAGAGAATTAAGCCTATGTTTAGGTACCACCAGAATACAAATAGAATAACTTGCGAAGTTACTCCAAGTTGCTAAATGCATCTTTTTCATAAAAGTAAATTTACATAAATCACTGATTTTCACTAGTCTTTTTTTGGTAAGTCAAAAATATCCATATATTTTGGTTTTTCCTGCATACACACATGTGTGAGTGTCCCTACAAAACTTTTTCTTCAACCTTTAACTTTTCTCATTTTGCCACTAAGAGAAACATGGAAGAAAGAGGGTGAGAGAAGGAAGCAGAAAAGAGGGATCTTTTCATATTTTGCCTTTAAATTAAAAAATGGGTGGGATACAATTTTTTTTGTGGAACTTTTCTGGTTTGGGAAAAAAGCATTTTCCATTGAACTAATTCAGTCAGCTGAGCATGCGACAAATACCAAGAATAACTAGTTTTGGACCAAAGAGCCTGGCCCTTTGATTTCACCTACAAAAATAAGGATACTTCTATACAAAGGAAGCCAATCATCAGTTCTAAACTGACATTCAGAGGATATGAAAATCAGATCCCCCTGCACTCTTCCTGCGCTGGCCCTGCAGTATGCTGCTGATCCACAGTGACACCGGCACCGAGGAGCATCTGAGCCTCTGTGGAAAGCGTGCAACGGCCGCCTTTGTTTCCATTTGAGAGCACGACACAATTAGCATTTTCCAGCTTCCCTTCCCCACTGCCAGTGTGGAAGGCAACAAATAAGAGTATTAATGGAGGTTTGAGCAGCAGGCCTCATGAATTACACACACACAAACCCTTTTTCTTTGACCCCAGTCTTCCACAGGTCTCTAATGAGAACCACGAACGCCGTCTACTAATCATCTCATCAGTGCAAATAACCATCTTGGCCTCTCATCAAGTGTCTCTCCAGCTTACACAATGTGCCCTTAGACGGCACAGCCCTGGGTGCAAACGCTGCCGTGTCCCTCTGAAATAACCTCGGCGTGACAACGCTACGCACGTCACGCTTCGCGGCAGCAGGCAGCAGCCTGCTGAGCGCAGCCATGGATCGGGAGCCCAAGGGATTCCTCAGCTACCATTAACAGCTCATGGGCACCTCTGTCCCTAACTCTGCACACACGGAAACAGCCAGATATTGCAAATGCAGGGATCTCACGGAGGAGGCGTTGTTCAGCTACGGCAACATACCTTCAGGCCTCCTAAAATGAAACGCTGAATAAGCGACGCAGCAGCATGGCTACAGCACTGGATTGGCACTTTAAAAATAGAAACAGGACCTCGTTTTAGTCCCCCGCAGGGCCATCAGTCCCTGCGCCAGGGATGCCGCAGCAGTGCTGCTCTCCAGCCCTGTTCCTGGATGGACCTCAGGCTCACTCTCGCAGCCACGTCCCCAGCCCTGTCTCTGTTCCCGTCTCCTGCTGCTGGATGGACCCTGGCCCTGGTGCATCACTTGCCATGCCTCGGGCTGTGGACGGACCCCATTAGAGCACTTTGAAATCAAATGATGAGAAAGGCATTCTTCTGTGAATCATTACCGCCCTGGCAGCAAAGTGTGGATCGCAAGAGCTTCCAAAATAAAAAGAAATGTACCTGTATTAGCCCCTTACCCTTGGCATCAGGCTGATACTGACAGTTCTCACAACATTTACAGGGAAACTGGCATACAGAACTGTGCAGCAAACAAAAGGAAATCCTGCGAGAATCAGGTCAAAAATTACCAAACAGGCCTTGGTCCCACAAAAGCGAGGACAAGCTATACCTGGACAAGCAACTTGTAGCTGTAGTCACTGATGTTAACAGATCTACCGTGGCAGAAGGAAGAAAACAGGCTCCCAAGCATCTGCAAAATAGCATAATTCAGGTTTACTTTTAAATAATTATATTTTGAAAGTATTGCTAGGAAAAAAAAAGCTTAAGGAATTTAAATATGCCAGATAACAACGCCAGCACTTCAGCACCCTTGGTCATGCTGTGACCATGCACCCACGCATCGTCGAGCACAGCTCAGCCGCCAGCAGTTCCCTTCCTCACTGAAGGGAGACTTGCTGGGCTTCCAGTGCCACTCTCAGCAAACTTCTACCTTCTAAGCAGCAAGTGTTTGTACAATAGAAATTCTCCTATCAGCATTACCAGCTGTGCCCAAAGCACAAAAAACGCAAGCAAGTACACCGCAAAATTTCAATGTTTGCACATGTGTAAACAGCACACTTCTGGAAAGGCAGAGAGAATAGTTTCAGAGTAAACACCGCAAAGATTTCAGGTCCTTTAGGATGTCAGAAGGCAGTCGTGATCTGCTGCTCACCTTCATTACTTACAGCCTGCGCAGCTAAGGTGCCTCTAACTCACAGGGATCGCAACTACATCTCACGAGCCCATTCTACCACCTGCGAGAACACCAGCTTTGAGAACGGAAGAAACTTTCCCTCTCACAGCAGTCCGGCTCCTTGGTGTGCTACCCTCCCTAATGTTAGCTTAAAGCCATTAAATCACCAACCAACACCAGAGCAGGAAACGCATCAAGAGGAACTAATTTCTAAACCTCACGACTCAGATTACAGCTGCTGCCCCAGGGAGATATGCAGGGGAAAGTAGAGGAGCTACTCACAGCCCAATCAGACCCCAAAAATCCTTCCGGAGGTATGAGAGAGGTGAAGAAAATAGGCATGCTAAAGCACTCGGGCAGAAGAACGTCTCCACTCCAGATTAGTCACTTTTAGAAACAGAGCAGCCCTCGAGGCCCCTGAGCATATCTCCTCTTATGCAACTTCACCTGAAGCTGATGGGAGCCAAAGACTCATCTGCTGAAGATGCCAGGACTTCATCTGCTGAAGATGCCAGGACTTTAATTAAAGAGTCCACTCCTGAACAGGAACATCTTGACAGATGTCTCCTTCTCAGCTTTTGACTTGAGAGAAAGCTGGAGAAGGCAAGAGAAAAGGGTGATGCTTTCTCCTCTTAACCAAACCACCTACACATGTACTTTTTCAAAATACGCACAATAGGGCAAGTTATGTTTGAGTTAAGGAGACTGTGGAGAGAAGTTCTCAGTCCCAGAGGAAAGAAAGGCTAGGGAAAAATACTACAAAGAAAGCTGGTTTTGTTAAAGCCTGAAGAAAAAACAAAACTGGGTATCCACTGCCTCCAGTTCACCAACATCTATTACGCCTAAAATCATGATCATTATTTTCCTGCTGTCATAGCTTTCCCCTTTTCTTTGCAGACCACCTAAATATACTACTTCTGCTGAGAGGAAAGCGTTTGACCACAGTGGCTATCAGCACTACACAAAGTATGGCACAAAGACACTCTAGCCATGCAAGCCAGCCTACCAAAATTATTGAATGACAATGATGCCTTTCAAAATTATTGAAAGGCATCAAATAAAAAATGAACCACTGCCTCATGAAGAGCCCACAAGCACTCTTCACTGCTCACTTGCTGGACCTTGTCTGCATACTGTGGGGTTCAAAAGCCAGACCCGTGAGGCAAAGGGAGCTATACCAGTGACAACAGCCCAGCCATGGACCCAGCCGGTGCAGAAGCAGCCCCAATGGGTGCAGCATACATGCAGCCTCCATCCCTGCTTATGAACAACGTGTGTCTGCACCTGACCTTCAGTGCAGACACTCCCTGGGACCAGGAAGGCATTCCTCCTAGCACTAGCAAGAGTAATAACAAGGAAAATGTGAGGGAAGGGTATAAACTGAAGCGCAAGAACTCTTCCATCGTAAGGCAGGCCATCCGTTTAGTAGTGCTACTCGCAGACTGAACAGGAGGGCTTCATCAGCTGAAAAAGGATCTTCCCCACGTTAAGAGGCAAGCAGGTGTCAGTGCCGGAAGGCTGGCACGCAGCGTGGAGGAAACACAGACCCATGCTGCTGGTCACTGCAAGCCAAATGGCTCCAGCATCCTCACTCCTCTCCGTGGGGATGAAGGGCACACAGAGGAAATTACAAGTCCAGCACCCAGGTACCCCTCGCAAGCTTGGGCACCTCAACACCAACAGTGCTTGCAACACTCTTTTTTTGTCTAACTGCATTGGGACAGTATCTCAGATCTGATTTACTGCCTAGACACAGCATGCTACCACGCAGTACAACTGAAGAAGACGGAGAGCACCGGAGTGTGGAAAACAGACTAGTCCAAGCTTTTTCTTTTTCTTTCTTTAAAAACAATACATTGGGCAGTCTACATCAACATCTTCACAAAAATGTTCGATCTGTCCTGCACCTCAGAAGCTGGCCGCTGAAAAAAAAATCAAGAATGCAATTAAAACATGGATTCTGTTAAGTTTCACTTCCCTCTGCAATTTTATAATCGTCTCATCCATCAATTTTGAAAGAATATTAATACTGGCATCAGCTGGCTCTCCACCTCCTCTGCTGAACCAGCTTTTTCAAAGCCCTGTCCCTGCCTCTCAGCATCCGACCACAGACACTGTGAGGAAGAGGATAGGAGGAGGCAAAGTGGGGGTGGAGAGTGGCCAGCAGGGCACACCCAGCGCAGGAGCCACCCCACAGAGGAGCCACTTCTTTCCCAGGGTAGCTATGGCAACTTATAGTGCCTGAAGATGTGCCCAAACATGCTTACCTCAAAAGAAAAACACACACAAAATATAGAGAACAAGGTTGTGTCTGGGATTAACTGAAGCCTACCCAAACTCAGACCAAATCCTAGGCATGCAGGCTCACCACCACCTTCCAGGCTGGAGATGGCTAGGCCAGTGATGTGCAATTTTTTTTTAGTTCGCAAAACATTTTTCCCCCCCTCTCAAAGACGTGTAGATCTCTCCATTGATACAAGCCATCTCTCCCAGCTACCCTTCACAGGCTAGACAACGTCCTTGGCCCCCAAGTACCTTCAGACCAGAGCTGAAAACCAGTCCCATGCTCCTTTTAGTAGTCTCTGCTTTTCAAATATGTGAAGTTCAGTACTCAAATACTAGCTCTTGGACTTACTTACACACAGTGGTAATGCAGGGAGAATTGGTTGGTGCCAGGTTTTAGCACCTGGCTTATTAATTATTTTGTAAAAGTGTACAATCCGTTGAGTCATCCAAAACTTTTTAAGACACTCTGTTCTGTCATTATTTTATGAATCTAGTTTGACATGGTTTATATCTATCATGGCCATGATAGATACAAACTCCCAAGAACACTGGAATCTGGAACAGGCTGCCCAGGGAGGTTGTAGAGTCTCCTTCTCTGGAGATATTCAAAACCTGCCTGGACGTGACCCTGTGCAACATGCTCTAGGTGAACCTGCTTTGGCAGTGGGTTGGACTAGATGATCTCCAGAGGTCCTTTCCAACCCTAACCATTCTGTGATTCTGTAACATAAGTCTGACTTTAAAATCATTCTCATCCTGACTGTCTCATTGCAGGTCAGCCTGGTCTGTTCCAAGACCAGATTTTGTTGGCAAACATATTTTCTTTGCTGGTATCATCCACTTTTCCTCATCTAGTTTGATGAAACAAAAAAGCCCAAAGTACGTAAAGCCAATTGTTATGCTCTTTTCAACATATTCAGAAATTTTTGCTTCGTCCTCTCACTGCAGCATGAGGTTTATACTGACTGCCCTCCCCTCCTCTGAACAAAGCTGTAGGAAGAAACTCCCTGTAAAGTGATCGGAAGACTGATGTGCAGGCCAAAAGCATCTAATGGCTTGCTGGGACTACAGACATCACCTCTCCAGGAAGCGGCTGAGTTGCACCAACTTGCATTTCAGCTGGAAGCCCAGCCCCTAGAACCTGCACACTCTTGCTTGCACTATCATGTTTCTATTCATTCCCAGGAAACAAAAAAGCACAAGCGACCAGTCTTCCTCACTCTTCTATGAACTGATGTAATTTCAATCTCATATTCAATGCCATAAAATGGCACGTCTACCTAGGCTTAACTGTAGAAGGTAGGTGGGATCAAGCAAGACTGCATACCACAAAACACTGAGAAACAGGGCAGAACGCAGCATATTCTTTAGATGTAAACTATTTTTATAGACTTGGCCTAAAGCAAGTCTGTTTACCTCCTGCCTGATCTCAGAGGATGCCCACAGTAATGGCTCTGGACTAAAAGTAAGGAAGATTAATCCATAAAATGCCTCATTCAGAGGTATTGGGCTGGCCTTTATCGACAGTTTGAATAAGCAAAAATGACAGAACTAAACTGGAATCAAGATTGCACACAACCTTACCAGGGTATCTAGATCTGGGACCTCTGGAAAATTATAGGTGGCACCGGTAGTAACAGAAGATGGGCACAGGCGAGAGCAACGGTACCAGAAAGCAAGGGGAGAAGCAGGTTGCATTTGCGAGGGATGCACAGGAACAGAGAAGAAAAAGGAACTGGGGAGGGTGAGTTTAAGGGGATGAGAAACTAGGCTGCCACAAAGGGAAGGGCCGGACAGACACAGGCAAGCCACAGAGGACTTGGAAAGCACCAGAGCTCTGCCCACCCCATCCTTAAATGGGATCAGAGGGTATCCTGGCTCTGGGCTGCAAAGCCCCCCAACACAGCAGCAGCTGACCTGCTGAGCATGTCACCCCACTCTGGCAACTACCACCATCCACAGCCAAAGAGTGCTTTTAAGCAGGCCGTTATCTCATGGGTTAGAAATTAATGCTACAGCCCAAAAGTCTATGCCCTCCAGATGACCTGGGTCACTGCAGATTCATGTGACAGGACTAATTTTTATTTATATCCCCCTTTTCCCTTTGTACAGTTATAAAATTATGTTTAAACCCAGCTATGTTTTTAATTTTTAATTTTTAATACAGAGACTGCAAACTTGAGCACTGCAAAATTAAGAGGTATCATAATGAAGACTGCCCATACAGCCTTCACCCAGCTCCTGTTTACATCTGCACTGACACTGATTCTGTCTCCAATTCAACAATCACAATCACTTCAGCCATGGAAATCAACTGCTTTGGGAAAAAGATAAGGTTGTGTGATAAAAGCGACGGCTGTCTTTCAAACCCTGCCTCACTCAGTGGAGGTCAGGAAGATCAGTGAACAAGGCAACACAAAGAGACAACCACCTTGCTTAAGGAAGTTGGACATACCACTTGCAGGCAGGAATTACCTCTTTCTTGGCTCCACAGTCTTTGTAAGATGCTCAGTAAGTCCCTAAAACCAGTCTTCAGGTGACACCTAACAGGGCAGTCCCCACCCTCTGCAAAGCCAAGACATCTAGGGCTAACCTGCAAGAGTGCTGAGACTTACAGCTGAGGTCCATCGTCCTTGTGCTGCCAGCAGATGAACTGCCACAACATGCCAGGTATTCTGGGGTGAGTGAAAAATAAAATCATTTCTAAGTATCTCTTTGAGGCAGCCAAAATTGAAGGCATTTCAATCATTTGAGCTTTATTTGCTCTTTGCCTCCATTCCTCAGCTACGAAAATGAAGACAGTACCTCTACCCGAGGTGTTGCAAGAATAAGAACTTCCGCACCCCTGAAGCCGCCAGGAAGGAGTTAGCAGCACTGCTCAGTTCAAGGTTTGGGTGGGGTGTAAAATAAATAGATGTGGAGACATATGCAGAAAGTAAATGTGGGGAAAAGAAAATGAATTATGCGGTAATTACCCATCCACTGAAAGAGGGACTCTGTGAAAGGGAAAAAATGATGCAATTATAGAATTAAAGATTGTATCATAATGCAGATGCAAAGGGGAGCAATGCAGCGTTAGTCCTGGCACTTCCTTGCTTTTGTCCGCCTGATTTTGTAACCCCATTGTTTTCCTAATGTCATTCTCTTGTAAGTAATTTAAATGCAACATAATTATGAGCTCATATGTTTGTATCTTTTCATCATTAATAATGTGTGGAACAACTGGCAGACTCTGCTCCCAGCATGACTGATGCCTTCAGCAGATGGCTGTGAATGATTCTTTCTCTTCCTCCTTTACCTGAAGTGAAGAGCAGGGAGGAGAGAGGGAGACTTTACATTTACACTCCAATTCCATGCACAAACATTTGGGGATTTTGAGGTTGTTTCAGAGGAGGTAACCAAGACCAATATCAATCAATTGCTCTGATACGAATCGTAACGGACCAGACTTAAAAGAGCAGAGGCACTGAGCAGCTGATGTGCTTTGCCCAAGGTCAGAAGGAAAGCTCCCAAGGCCTGGATCCCAAATGACCCCACCGACAGCCTTCTGCCCAAGCCACTGAATTCCTCCCACCTCCCACATTAAAACATGGTTAAGTGTAATTATTGCTGTTTACTGCAGGTCAGAGAAGCAGCCAATCACCTCCAGGCTGTGTTTGCTGTTGAATGCAGCCAACAAGCAACTTCTGAGAGTGTGTCATAGAAAATACAACTGGAAGCAAACGATAGTATTGTATATGTTCATCCTGAATAATTGTTACATTGGGTTTTTTAAGTAAATTAACCTGCATGCCTTGGACTTCAGGCAAATTGCCAACGTGTTTCTCAGAGTCAGACGAGTCTGGCTCACCCTGCTTCATGAGGGAAAGCAGCTGCAATAGCAACAACCTAACTGGGTTTATTTGCAGATGATATTAGCTGGCAGGAGGCAGGGTGTCTGCCAGCATGCTCACTATGTAGGCTTCATGCTTTTAAACAGTCATTATTTGTCTTTGTATGCCCCCATTAATAAGCGCCACCCCCCTTTCTTTTAAGTAGTATTTTTACCTTGTCTAACAGGTGCTGACAGCTACTACCACAAGCTTTACACACTCTTTTTTCCTAACAAAGCAAGCTTCACTTCCACCTTTCCCCATCCTCGGAGAGCAGAGCCTGCAAAACCCAGAGCTATCAAGTCCCTGAGGTGCAGCCAGTCAGCGCCTGCAGCATCCCAGGCACTAGGGCCACACCACCCCTCTCCAGTGCACACCTTTCTGAGAAGCTCCACCACAGAAAAGTCCGTCGTGGTGGTGGAAGCCTTGCAATCCTTCCCTCTTGGCACACAACCCACTCAGTTTGGTTTAAAACCTAACAGAGAAAGCACTATACCATCACTAAATGCACAGTTAGCCTGATACAGTTAACAAGAACAGGCAGAAATGTTACAGCAGCAGCGTTTTACCCCATGACTGCCTATTTTGGGATTTCTCACACCAAAGCTCAGGTGGCCAGCACTGTCAGAGGAGGGACCGGCACAGGATGTCTGGTCCGAGCCCAAAAGCCCATTCTTAGATACCACAGTCATTTAGTGTGCCACACTGCCAGTGGTATGAGCTGGTGCCCGTGGAGGGGGAAGGAAGGGAAGCAAGACACGTTCTCCTTCACTAAGTGTCCCACCTCTAATAGTGTAGAGACTTAGCTCGGATGCCAGAGGTGCCCAGTCCCACCTTGGGCAGGCAGAGTTTGAGTGGAGGGAGAGGGAAAGCATCCCCCTTTGCCCTGTTGACCTGGCTTGGTGCTCTACTTCCTCTGTAACCCATGCTGGGGAGCCAGCCACACAGTTCCTCCCTTCATCTCACCTTGACAGATGCTTCTGATCTTAGCTGCATCACAGGCTGGCTGAAAAGGAATGGCACATGGGTGTTTGAGATTCAGCTCGGCCCCCTAGGGTGACAATATTTTGACATTAGAGAGTGACACTGGCGCTATCTGAAGAGCCACACTCTGCCCCAGAACAACAGGTATATATTGCCTCAAGACCACCAGCAACAGAGAGGGTAGCAAAACATGCACTGATTGAGGAACTGCATGTGTATCCCACATATGCTCCTTGACACCCTGACGCCCCTATTTCTTATGCCACCGCCTGAACAGACACCTGTCTTTTCCTTCAGTCCAGGTCTGGAAGAGAAGTGCCCACTGCGCGCAGCACAGCTACACTGAAAAGCTGTCTAGCACAGGTACAGCCCGGGTGAGGGTACGACTGCTTTTCCTAGTATAGTTTTGCCCAGATTTCTGAGGCAGAGCACCCAAGACAGCCGTGCCAGAGCAGCTGCACCTACACCGGGGCGCTCAGCAATACAGAAGCATGTCCCTGACATCTCACAGCACTGTATCAGCCCAAGCACACACCTGCCTAAAGTAACCATGGGGAGGGGGCTGCGTGGGAATCAGAGACTGTATTCACTCACAAGAGCTATTTTGGGAGAAACGTACGGCGCTGAATGTCATCTTTTCATCACTGTCAAATTATCATTGAGTTCACAAGGGTGACGTCAGCGAACACGCAGATCATCACACTGCCATTGCACACGTGCAAGTTTGCACACACACACACCTCTGTGTAAGACCTGCCCAGGACACACATTCCCATCTGCTCCGGTGCTCACCTCTGTTCAGCCCAAGGTGTCCTGGAGGTCAAGGAAAGCAGGCCTCGAGCTCCGGCTGTCAGCCTGCCAGCCTTACTAAATCTCAAGCAGCTTTACCTTGACAAACAAAAGGGTGGAGGGAGGAGGTGTAACAGGCCCAGTCTGCTGGAAACAGGTGTCCTCTGCCCTCCTGCCCCTCCGATGCAGCCACTGCAGCTCCTTCCAATGTCACCTCACGCCAACCCCTGCCCACACACCTCGCAAGGTGGCCAAGGCTACAAAGGTGCTCTTATGTTTGACCACCACACATGCAATTCCTGGCCGGGCAGCTGCTACCAGGCAGGATGGACAATAGCTGAAAACAGTCCCCTTTTCCTCAGATAGAGCACTGCTTCAAAGATTTCACAGTCAGCCACCGACCTTAACAAAAACGAGTGGGAAATCAATGGTCTTCAAGACTGCCAACCATTGGTGCAATCTGTTTGAAACTGGCCAAACACAAAGGGCAGGAGCCAGACAGCACTCATTTCCTAGGGAAGTAAGTTAAAATGAAGTAAAATAAAACCAAATTAAAACTATGGTGAGTTTGATTACTAGCATTTCCACATTCTGCTATGTCCCAGGAAACGAACTCTTGCTCAATGAAGCGTGGGAGCTGCACAGCATACACTGCAGTTAAGCTCTGTAACTGCCCAGCTTTTATGCATCTGGAGCAGGAAGGGGCAAATCACAAACTCATTTACATCTGAAGGTTACTCTGAAGGGGTAATTTCTGCAGCAGGAAGACAGGGATGGCAAAGTCATTTGCATCTGAAAGGGGTGAAATGCCTTATCAGAGCTGAAGGACTATTACTCAGCTCTAAGACTGGAAGCTGCTGGGGCTCCTCTCTCCTTCGCAAGCCCCAGCCCCGGAGGTGATCTCATCCCAGAAATTTCAGCATCTCTCCTCACCATCCCTCAGCCCACGCTGCTGGCGCTTGGCCACCTGCAGCAAGAAGGTGCTTTTGAGGCAGGGGTCGACTCTGCTTCTGTCAGACCAGCAACTTCTGAGCCCTTGCCAGCCCCGGACATTGTGAGATGATGCACAGTTCGCTGGCGCTAATAAGGTCTGGAAGGGTTTCCTCCAAAGCCGCTCAGTTTGACAGACTGTGCTACAGAGCTACATCAGTTCCAAGGGCTCCTCTGCTCCCTTCGCAGAGCCCTGCACAGCAGCAGGAAACCTATTCGTGCAGAAAACAGCATCGGCAAAGCAAGCAGGCAACTCTGGACAGACTCGGAAACAGCTGTGGAATTTCTCTGGAAGAGCTGCTTGCTGTAAAGAGGAGGAACGTCCAGCCTCCCATCTCACTTCCAGCCCACCCACCCACCGGATAGAGGCAAAGCATAAGAACAGGAGAGAATTTAAGGCATGCCAGGATCCCAGGCTCTGGGAATTAGTTTCCCACATTCTCCACAAAAAGAAAGCGCTTACGCCCAAAATCTACTGCCTTGAACTCAGATTGCACACCATTTACTCAGCTCAATAACCACACTCAAGCCAGTGGAATTACTTGCCTGAATAACTGCTACTTGATGCATGGAAAGGCTGCAGAACTGGCTGACAAATAAATCTAGGTATACAGAAGGCAATGTAAGACCACCCTGTTAAAAGGCTGGTGCCCTAGGGCAGGTCCCAAAGCCAAGAGCCATGTGGTCAAAACCACAAATCACTGCATCTTTGGTAAAGTCACGCCAACTGATCGGGCATCATCTAGGTCACACACATCACTCTAGACCTGTATCCTCGAGGCACCATCAATTGATTGGGGTCACAGTCTAAAAAATATTTCATTGACTTAGAAAACTAAATTCTGTACGAAAGGATGGCTTGAACATTTAAGAGTATAAGCTTCATTAGCTTTCAGCAAGACTTCGGGTCCCAAGCGCAAATTAATCCTCTATAAAACTGCAGCAGAGAAGCGCCACTGCTCCTACTCTGTTGGTATTGGTCCTAAGTAAGGTCAGCTCTTCCGTCCTGAACCCAAACACGATATGCCATTTGTGCTCAGCACTATGCAAGTAAAAAAAGATGTGCAGTTCACACCCTGGAAAGCTTATAAGAAGCTGCTCTGAGCTTAAACCCCTTGCATGCCAGCTTGCTTGTGTGTATTCCTCTCTAATTTCACTGGGACAACATGCGTGACTAAAGTGAAAACTGTGCTGAAGCCTCCCTCAGACTGTGGCTGATGCAGCTCCTGCTCCAGTTCATCGAGGGGTCAAGGTGAGAACCCTGAACTGGAGCCAGAAACAGGTACAAGAAAAACACACCCAGGGATTTTGGCAGAGCTCGAGGCCCAAGTGAGTCAGTTGGGGAACAGTGACCAGCACCCAGAAGCATCTACCTGCCCGTTCCCTGCGTGCTCTGCTAAGCCATAGCATACCTTTGAATGAGCAGCTCGTTCTGAGTTACTGTATTTGCATCTATAATTTAAACATACTATATTAAGGCTGAAATAATATTTATTGTCCTGCTGGCATTTCTAATCTGTCTATTCCACAGCACTGCCCAGTGCTCCCAAGGAGACTTTGTAACATGTGTATGAAACTTCCATCAGGTGTGGCCCAACCAACTTTCCTCCCCCCAGACAAGCAGCAGAAAACACCCATCTTTTTAATTTGTCTTCACATACCTGGCAAGGTGTCCAAACCCTGTGACAGACCTTACAGGTTTGAACCAGAGATTTGGGCTTCTTAATAATTATGCTGCCAACAGAAGCGTGTGCGCGGTGGAAATTTTCCACAGAGCCCCGTCCTGAGAGCCACGGACACACCAGTGCCACCGACAGCACAAGACTGTCCCAGCTCCACAGCCCTCGGCCAGGGCTACTTTTACATTTCGCCTTTCATGCAATTAACAAGAAGCTGAGATGCAGTCATGCACCGTTACATAGCCAAGAATAGCATTTCCAGCAGAAGGTTTTTTTCCTAAATTGCTACTATTATCATCTCATGAGCTCTGCGTTAGTGCGGACTCAGTGGGCCCTTCAGCAACGCCTGTGACCCCAGCCTGGGTACAGAAAGGCTAAAACCAGGACCTTCACATACATCAGAAGTTGGAAGGTTACAAATATTTTCCAACAGCCTCAATCAGACCCAAAACCTAAGCGAATCTGCATCAAAAAAAAAATCTCTGAAACGTACTATTAAAAAAACACAAAAAAAAAAAAACCACAACAAAAAAAAAACCACAAACCATGGAGCATAACGGTGAGAAGGAGGGAAAGAGTTTCAGCGAGAAAACAGGAACAGAAGAATTACTATGTTTATAGTTCAATTTATTGGACCTTATCAAAAGCGTGTTTGCTTTCTTCTATTTTTTTAAGACACCTATTACACAAACACACACCCTTAATGCCTCCCCAGCTCACAGCCTGCTGCACACATCTTAAGCGTACCCCCAACTCGGCAGAGCCAGAGAGCTGCTGCCGAGGCAGCCCCTGCCCCGGACGGCGTGTCGGAACAAAGCGCCCGGGCGATGGATGTCGGCGGGGTTCGTCAGGCACATTTCTGCAGCTCGACCTCGGCCGGGAGGCAGCAGCTCCCGCCGTAACCAACTCCGGAGGCTGCCAGAGCGGGGATCCTACCTGGGCGGGGGGCTTCACGCCTCTCCTCGTCTGCTTAAATAAATTAAAGCCGTTTTCTAAAAACCCAGCGAGATGCTGAGCACTTCATGACAGCACCCGAGTTACCGCGTATCTGCTCCGCTGGCAGCATAAGGGGGGGGGAATCAACCGAAAAAAAAAATTAACCCAAAACCAACACCAAACCCGCAACAGAAAAAAGGACCCCACCACAACCCCGCCTGGAAGTTATCTGGATTTACTTGCTCGCGAAGCACAAGGATAACCCTCCTCCGCCTCAAACACCGCCGACCCGATGCAGGCGCAACCCCGCCGGGTTTCAAAGCAACCTTCGCGCCCCGCCACCCTCCCGGGACGCGGCGGGGGGCGCGCAGCACCGCGCACGTTGCGCCGGATCACCTGGACCTCGCATCGCGCCTGGCTTCGCCCTCCCCGCAGGGGGACGGGCGCCGCGGGGGGAGCGCCGGCGGAGCCGGGGAGGGCCAGCGGCGACGGAGAGCGGCGGCGGCGGAGCCCTGCTCTGCCCGCAGCGAGCCGTGCGCGGCGGGGCCAGGCAGGGCAGGCGGTTACGAAAGCCGCGTCTCCCCCTCGCCCGGGAGGGAGGGAGGCGTGGCGGGGGGCATCCGCGCCGGCCCCGCTCCCCGCCGCCGCGCGGGGAAGGGGAGGAGGGAGAGGCGCCCCCGCCGCCGGCTCTGCCGCACACGGGCATCGCCCGCCACCGCCCCCCGAGGGGGCCGGCCGGGAGGAGGGGGGTCGCCCACTGACCTTGCCGCCATCCGCCGCCGTGCCTGCCCGCGGGGTGGCAGCCCCGCGCCCGCCGCGGCAGCCGGCGCCCTCGCCCCGGCAGCCGGCACCGCCCCCCGTCCCCCCCGCCTCGCCGGGGTGCGGGGCCGAGGCGGGGCCGAGGCGGTGGGGAGCGCCGGAGCCGCCCTGGACCCCGGTGCGCCCCACTCCACCCCCGGTGGGCGAGGGGAAGCGCGGCTGCCCGGCGGAGAGCGGCGGGGCCGGGAACCCCCGCCGCCCCGGGCGAGGAGGGGCGGCAGCCCGGGCCGAGAGCGGGGCGGCCCCGCAGCAGCGAGGGCATCCACGGGCACCCCCTGCCCTGCCCGGCCCCGCCAGCGGGGAGAGGGAGAACGCAGCGCTTGGGGGGCTCCTCAGGGCTGGGGAAGGGCTCTGCGGTTGTGAGATGCGGCGCGTTCTGCCTCTCGGCCCGGGGTGAGGGATAACTGCACCTGAGCGCTCCTCCTCGGTGCGGCGGGCGGAGCGGCGCCCGGCCTGCGCCCACCAAAGCTGCCTCCACCAGGTACTCGGGGCTGTTAAAGACCCCCTGCAAGGCTCAAGTAACTGGTGCCTTGAGCCTGGAAGACCTTCAGTCCCAGCTGGAGGCTTAGAGCTGTTATTACTGGTGCACATTAAAGTAAGTAATAAGTACATGTGGTAGGTCTTACCATAGCAGACCCAGGGCTGGGTTAGGGAATAAGGCCTCTCTTTTTATTCATTGCACTGAGGCCTATGTCTGCTACAGAGCACAGGACCACGGTCTCTTTTCTGCGCTGCCTGCAGAGAGAACAACCCTATTTACATCAGTGGTAGAAGAAAAAACGCATATGTACCTCCCTAGTGTCTCACATGGGATCAGTAATGGCAACCAGCAAAAGCTACAAATGGCAAGGGCAGACAAGCGTCTTTCTACAGAACCAGTGTTGTTCTGGGGCAAACAGTTGAAAGTGGTGTCAAAGCAGACCTGCAGGTTACTGGGGTGCTGGTTTTGGTCAGAACAGCCCTCTCCTCCCCAGCTCCTACAGCTCCACACTGAAGGCACTGACTGTGGAGGAGTAAGACCTCTATAATCAGCAAAATCATTTTCACAAAAGTCTACTGTGTTTCCTCCCCTTCCTTCTCACTCTCCTCTGCAATGGGGCTGTTTGCAGAGCAGGGTCTCCAGCAAGCGGCGCTTACACTGGGGAGAGTCTATAGTGCATTCAGTAGTACAAGTCCAGGTTCTGCCATAAATATTTAAAACTCAATTACCACTCTCAGAATGAACCTAAAAAGCAGATTTTCACATCCTACAGTGTTTCTTGGTTCAAACCTTCCTAATCAAATAATTGAGATAGAACAGGAGAAGTCAAACAGGCCAAATTTCAGCCACCAGTTTGAGCCCGGTTCCCCACTCATGCCTGCCTCTGAAGTATTAGTCACTACCACTCCCGACCTCTCACAATGTATTTTACACCACAGGCATCATTTTAGCACATGCAGCTGACTTTCGCTTCTCTGCTGATCAGCTAGAAGGACCGTGTGAAAGATTTCGCTGCTCTCCCCTTCCCCCCCACTGCCTGGCTGACTAATCTGAAGAGCAAATGCCAGAGTTGCTTCTCCTGAGGCTTCCCTTAGCTGAGCAGGGGGACAGGGGCCGCCCGCCATCCCCCCCTCTGCTCTCGAGATGAGCCGTCACCCATGGCACCTGCTACGACCCACACCTTCCCACCCTGGCCACTCAAGGTTCTCCAGGCTTTGTTCAGAAAAAGCCTTTGAGATGCCGGGGAGGGGGGATGCACAGTTGTTTTTACACTTTAAGGAGATCCTGACGCCAAATTCAGATTGCATATTTGTGTAACATCCTGTTTTTGAAGAGACACGCCAAGTTTGGGAGACACAACTCCTCACCTGCCTCTGTGCGCCAAGTCCCTACCATTCCCTAGATCAGTTCTCCCCTTCCTCCCTAGGAAACAAGCGGCAGCTAATGCCCACAAGCAGTGCGACAGTACCAGATCTCCATGGACACAAGAGAGGAAAATTCATTACAAAATGGAAACAAATGTCCCTCCGACTAAGTGCCGGCCAGCTCTGCTGCAAATGATGTCTGCCAGAGAGGCCAGGGACTACACAGATGTAGAGAAAGATAACCCGCTCGCTGAGACAGGTCCCGCAAGGCAGTGTTGAAGAGCGTTGGCACGATGACTTTGTTAATCACATTGCTATTGTTGCTGCTGTGGTTTTAGCACTACAGCAGAGTTTAGACAGCTCAGCTGAGACCAAGACACCCCTGTACACCCCCATCCGGCTTAAGTGGACAGCAGAGAATCAAGTATTTCTGCTCCTGCATGCAAATACAAGGTCCGGATCCAGGAGGGGTGAGCACAGACGCTTAGATTTTAGCATCTGACTCCCTCTACTGAACGGATTAAAGTTACTGTATGCGCACAGCTCCTGGCAGAAGCGCTGCCCGAGAGATGCAGCAGGCAAGGGGAAGGGGAAAGGAAGCGGAATTACTCCCAGGAGGATTCGTGCATCGCCGCTGCCGCCCCAGGCTGCACCTGTTAGGAGAAGAGTAGTCTTTAAATGTCTAGGGAAGAAATCCTGAAAAGATCCCGGCAACAGGCTTGAAATAAAGGAAGGGAGATAGATTTCAGCTTCAGATTGCTCCACACGGTTTATTTCAATAAAACTCTTGTCACCAGGACACGGATTGGTGAAAGGCAGCAAGTTCTTTGGCACTGCCCTTTTCAGTGCCTACCTGATAAAAACGGCATAAAGAGGCTTATCCAGTGCCAGGGGCATGGAAGGACAGACGGAAGGACAGCCCCCCAGTCTGCCTTGTGAAGGCAGCTGTGTTCTGCTGCCCTTTGCTATTTTCTCACCAGTTTCATTGAATCAAGGGACCTTTTTTTTTCCATCTGGATTTTTCTAACAATCTTTACAAGCACATCATATGTAACCATCAGTTAGAGCAAATAGCTCTTGGACACGTTTGCTCAAGCACAGCTCTTACTGGGGAGGTGGGGTCCCCTGCCATCCACAAGGGTAATAGCAGCAATCCCTGCAAGTGCTGGGATAGCACTGGGATACCATAACAAAGGTAACTAACTCCTGGTTTCTCCGTTATGATCACCTAAGGGACCTCTAATAGGCAATATATTTATAAGACCTCAGTGACAAACTCGCAGCTCCAGAAGCAAGTCACCAAATAATTATAAAACTGAACTGGAGCTTGCAGGCATTTTAAAAGTAATCAGCACATGGGGGATCCATTCCTTTTCATTTCTGAGCCCACAGTGGAGACTTAAATTATATTCCCAAGGTCCGTTCTGTTACTAAGAGGCCCAGGAACTTTTTTTAGCCTAGTTTCCTGGAGAAACAAAGTTTGTATCCTGCTGTCTGTGTATCTTCCTGTCTTCCTGTTTTCCTTCAGCTGCTTTCGAAGCCGTTGGCCAAGCTGTCAGAGGAGGAGAAATCAGGGACAGTCATGTCCCTACTTTTTTTTTTTTCTTTTTTAAATCACTAACTGGACAGAGGAAAGAAACTTATTTGACCCCCCTCAAGCAAGAGGCAGGGAGAGCTCAGCACTTCTCCATTCAGTCCAGCAGCACATGTGCGTGAGACAGAAGTACCTAACCAAACTTTGTAACATCCCCTGCTCACGTAACATCTTTCAATGGAAAAAAAAATGAAGACTTCTACAGTCTCAGACCTCTGGAACCAATGTGAAAAAATTACATTCACCGTTAAAATCACTACAGAGTCAGAACCTGTCAAACCTCACGCCTCGCACAAAAGCTTCGCTGAAGGCTGCTGCCTAAAACTGTGACGCAAAAGTACAGCCCACAGAGATTAAAAAGGCATCTATCGGTGGAAACAGGTTCAAGCCCCACTGATCACAGGTAATTGTCACTCCTCATATTGATACCCTGTGATAAAATTACGATGAACACTTTAGCTTACTGAAATCTGACAGGCTCGTACACATTCCCTTGTTCTCTTCCATAAAACACTGTTTTATTGCATGCTTTAAAATACTCAGCAGAGTATTTTTACAGATTGCTAACTTGAAAATGGGCATGTAAAAAGGCTGCATATTTGCGGTAACTCAGTTTAATAAATTGCGTCGAACCCCCAGTCTCTCTCTCAAAAAAAATATCTCGAGTTAAGAGGAGAGCCTTCGCCCCTGTGCTAACATTAAAGGCTTCAAGCAGGAGAAAATACCATAGAAGAGCAACAAATCCTATGTTCACCTGTATGTCATTCAGCCCACTTTTTGCCCTTGGGCTGGGTACAGAAATTTGACCAATAATTTTTTCCTGTGATAGTTTGTAAATGTTCGTCATTAACTATAACCTTAAAAATGAAGGTACAAACCATAGGGCAGTTGCTCCATCAGTGCTGGCCAGCTGCCTTAACAACCAAAGGGGAGATGTCCCAGGAGGTGATTCAGAGCAGCGATACAGCTGGGATACTCTGAGTCACCTTCTGCCTGGGCTAATCTCCCTCCACAGACAAGATAGGGGAGAAAGCTTCCTGCATTGAAGTTTAGTGCCCAAAGATAGGCAGCGCAAACAACCCCCTGAGGCTCCCAATCCAGGAGAGCACTTGGGCACGCTGATACACCCCTTTGCCTCCCTTAAAGTGATGGCCCAGCCTAAACCAGTCTCAGGGAGCCACCTTGGAGGAGCCACAAACCCTGTGTCCCACCAACCAGGGTCCCACCTACGGCACTGCCTCACCACTGGCCTCTGGGCAGCCTGTGTGGATGTGCCTGAGATGTGCCAACCTGGCACTCCAGCCACTGGCCCATCTTGACACGGCATGGCTGAGGTAGGGAGGGACCTCTGGAGATCCTCCTGTCCAACCCCCTGCTCAAAGCAGGGTCAGCAACAGCAAGGTGCTCAGGGCCGTCTCCTGCTGGGTTTTGACTCCTGCCAGTGCAGAGTGCTGGATAAACACACCAGGGGTACTGCCACAGCCATTACTCTCTGTACGGTCCTGGACATTGTCTCTGCTGCTGCAGTTGTCAAGAAATGAAAGAGGGAAAAAAAAGCGTTTATGAGCTCTGGCAATTATCTGCAGAGCTGCACGCTTATCTCCCCTTACCCTGTCACAAGGCAATGTTTACAAAAATACACTGATAGGAATCGAATCTTGATCTTTGTGTTTTACTGTACATCAGGACAGAGGCATACCTGTATCCTCTCAATAATTAGTAGTGCACAGTATATTATACAAAAGACTAAACACCTATGTGGCAAGTGGTGTCATATCAGTGAATTTCAATTACCAAAACTTGATTATTTAAAAAAAAAACCTCTTCTGTTATCCAAAGCAACGTTGAATTTGTTGCTGGGCATTAACTATATTGAAAGTCCATTAGTTAGACAGCCCCTCATTCATCTGTGTTAATTCACTCTCCTCCTCTGGAGTAGCTGAGGTTTAACAGAATTACAGTCCTCATATACAAACACAACATAAATAAATGACATGGAGATATTTCATCATAATTTACTAAGTGCAGCAACTACTTCATTCACTGTTCAGGACTTCCATACTAGAGCATCACAACGGCCCTTTGGCACCAGCTCACTACACACTAACTACGGATAGTCCTATCGCTGACAAAAAGCTCCATTAAAAAGAAAGCTGAAGTTGCAAACGCAAGCATTCAAAATTAGAAAATGCCCAAATTAAGGCTGATTGTGCAAGTGCCTCCCGACATAATTCTATGCTTCAATTACACGAATGCATGCTGCTTTTCACAGCATCCTGGGCTCCTCTTCAGCTGCCTGGGATCTCGGCAGCACAGCCCCGTCATCCTGCTCCCCCCCGCCAACCTCCCACCATCACCTCCTCCTGTGCCACCACCTCAGCTCCGTGTCCCAGGCTCCCTGTGCCCTCAGCCCTGGTCTTCAGCCCAGGTGGGCCTCTTTCCACTCTTCCCCATGATCTCCCCAGTTCTCCTTGCCAGGCTGTTGACCACATTTCACCCCAGCAGTTTCCATCCCCCATTTTCCACCACTGCTCCCAGACCAGGTTTCTTACGGCAGGCCCCAAGTATCTTCTAGACTCCAAGTCCCCAGTCCCAGTCTTTTTCTCTAGGCTGCTTCAGTCCACGTATTTATGCCATCTCCACAAATAAAGGCCAGGACCCTTCCTCCTCACCATTTGGGGTCCAGGAGGTGAATGATGCAGAGCACAAATCTCCGTGGCTGTACCAGGAGGCACCAGGAAGAGCATTGCCAGAAACCTCCTGCTCAGAGTCCCTGCAGCCATAGACCAGAGCATGGTCTCTGCAGACAGAAACATCAAAGAGTTCAGCTGCCAAACTTACAAACCTATACTGGGTGTGTGCAAACTGTGATTTTCCAAGGGCTTATGACTTGGCTGAATCTGGGTATTTTTCACAGGAGCCACAAAAGACACATGCATGAAACTACATTTTCCACATAACGTTACCACTGCCTGACAATGGTTTGCCTTTCCAAAGTGCAATGGCACTATATCTTCCTCAAGAATCTGTTCTGGTAAAAAATTTCCTAGAAAGAGCTGAACAGCAAGAAACATCCCTCCAGAATCAGACTGAGTAGTCGTCTGGCATAGAAAATGTTAGCCCAAATGGTTAAGGTTTCAAGAAGTTACAGAATACGCAAAAAAAAGTGGTGCAACTCAATTCTGACATTAATTAAAGCAAACTGAGTAGAAGAAAGGTTATTTTCTCTAGCCTAGCCCAAGTACCACATATATTACCCTTAGGGTAGTACGAGTCCACAGTTCACTTTACAGGCCTTGAGAAGATGAAATCGCGCTACGTAAACACTCTAAACATAGATCATTAGGACCAAAGGACCCAGCCGGTTCAGGGTGTTTTACACCCGTTGATTGGTGTTATAAAACCTATGGTTACCACAGGCAGAATGCCCGGCCCGTGTCCAACAGTGAAAGTCCAGTGATCACCAAGACAGGTCCCACCATGTAGTTTAGCAGAAAGAATAAAGCAAGGCATGGAAGTCTCTATGTTTATGCAGGCTTGTTTGCTTAACTTGTTTATACTACACATTTGCAAACCACTGGCTGATCTTCCCAGCCCTTACCTGTACAAGGAGCTACACTAAAGCACCCTCAGCTGAGTAACTTCACTCACATAGTGAAGTGTTAACAGGACTAGGGCCGAGGGCTGGAATTTCAGTGTCAAATCCAAAGCAGGCATGGAAAAACAAGCACACTGGGATGTTGATGTGCTCAGTGCTAGCATGGCAGCTTCATCCTGACACTTCCTGAAAAGACATCAATTATAATTAACGCTACAGCTGCAGATTCACCACCATTTAAAATGAATTAAGTAACAAGGCTCTTTAGGAAATCCCATGGATTTCCTGAGACGGACAGTATGGCTAGTTAAGTACATGAATATGAAGTAAATATGGGTTTTTACTGGGGCTTCTGAAACTGAGAGCACCCTGTATATGCCTCAGCAGAAGAGATGGCATTGCTAGTGGCTGGGAAGTACATTAAAAACAATGCTGTCCCTACGAGAGACGCCTGATGGGACTGCCCTGCCTACGGCAATCCTTGCACAGCAGTCTGTCATTCAGGGCCTCATCCTGCAGTCCTCAACCTCTGGAAGAAACTTGGGGGATTTCAGCAGTGTCTGATTTGAAGACTATTCATGCAAGCAAACGTCTTCAGGACAAGATCCACCAAGGCAAGGGTATTCAAACCTATGTCAGCAGGTACAGAGTCCGTCGGACTGCAGCTGCTGCTCTAAGTCCTTATGGGCTTCCCACCTCCTGCCCTGCTGAAAACAAGATGATGCTGAGAGCATTTCGGACCTCGCTGGCTAGAAAGCCATTGCGGCTGCAGCGGTGCAGACACCCTTGTTGGTAGGGGTCCTGCCGCTGGGGCCCCCACTAACATGGCAGAGCCGTATCTGCTCTACCGTGGTGGTGGGAGAGCTCTCTATAATGCTGTCTTTTCCCAGCCTCGCTCAGTTAGTATGTGTTTTCCCAAACAACCGGTTTATGGTCCAAGAGGGAATAAGCTTCTTATTAAGCTGATAGATCCACCTCATTAATACTTGCTCTCCTAGAGCTCCAGTCAAGTGTGTTCAAGTTTTCTAGCACAATGCCACTTACACCACATTTAAGATTGCTGCTGGAAAATAGGTACAGAGGTTCCTAGTTCAGACCTCTGGGCAGTGAGACTTGCCTGATCCATGTGTCTAATGTCAGTCCTGCGATATGTCAGCCCTTATACATGCCCCTCATTTAAAGAGTTGTTTAAAACCTCTGAATAGGCCAAAGAGTCTGGCTGGGTGTGAGTCTCAGGGGTGTGAGCCTTGCAAGGCCACACCGATTCCCATTAAAACAAGTGGAGGAATTTCCATTGACTACAACAGGATTTGGATGGTTCCACATTTAGAAGTTGCTAAATATCTCTTAGCCCATCTGTCTGCAAGGAGCATGCACGCACCACGCACATCAATGGTAAAGAGAGATGTAGGAGGGAGTAGATGACGTCTCTCCTCTTTGCAAGGAAGGTTAGCCTGAGTCTCAGTTATTTCATCCCAATTTCAGCATTAATAACAGACCAACCTGCAAAAGGAGCTCATGGGAGCCTACATGCGGGTTGTAACAAAGCTGCCACATTTCCGCCAGGGAGGCTGGGGAGAAGCTGCCCAAGGCAGAAGGAGGCTTTGGAGAGCACTTTGTTTGAAGTTGAAGCTCTCAAGACTGTTTTGCGCATTCATCATCCTCAAAGAGAAGTGCTTGGCTGCCCTCCATGGAGGGAGGGGAATGTACGACAATTGGACCCTCAGCAGCTGCCAGGGAAAAATAATCCAGAAGGAACATGAATAAATAAAATACATTTTGCTAGTCCTAATATTACACAGCTTTCTTCATGCTCTCCCTCTAACATTTTAACTCCCTTCCAACCATTTTCTGCTTCTCTGCCAGCCTCTATAGTTTTCCATGTTTCTTTTATTATATTTTTTCTTCATATTTCTTTCCTCATTTTTTCTTTGAAGAGCAGCATCCTCTGTCCTCTCATTCTGTCTTTCCCATGGTCTCCCCATATTCTGTATCACCTTATCAATTTTTTGGTTTTTCTCATGGGTTGTTCTCTCCCTGTCTCTCTCCCTTTAAATCCTGCACTGCTGTTTTCACCTTATCTGCATGTCTTTCCTACCCTTTGCTTAGTTTTCTACTATTTCTCTCTTTCAGTCTTCTTTTAAAACCATTCTGACATAGCTCCACAATACTTTTCAGACCTCCAAGCCTCTTTTATCTTATTCTTTTCTACACAAAAGTTTTCTTTCATCGTCATCTTCCCAACTTTTAACAAAGAAAAATCTTTGACTCCAAACCATTGCTTATGCTCAAATGGCAGAGGTGCAACTACCCTCTTCTGGAAGTCCCTCCCCAGCTGCTTCCCACTGACCCAAGGGCAGAAACCCAGCTAAGGAGACATGGATCCACACAGGGAAAGGTGCTCTATGGGAGAAGTGACAGCAGCATACCTCCATGCTTAGATCACATGTGCCCAACCCTTACAGCAAATAAGGATATTACTGGGTAAGTTACAACTATAGCAGTCAACACATGCTAGGAAATTAATTGCTAAAGGACTATGAGTTTGGCTGAAAGCTGCAGACTCTGGATCTTTCAAATTACATGACGCTGTAAAGAAAAATGTGGCAAATGAACATGAAGAAAACGTTTATAGGCAGAGCTTTCCAAAGCGGGATTCACCTAAGTAAGCGTGGCAAAGCTCAATAGCATCTAAAGTCAGAAGGGGTTTGCTTTGAATGTGTTTTTACACTGATTTTTGTGTGCTAGTGACAGACGACAGACAACAGATTTTCTACTCCATGTGATAGACTATAGGAGTAGTAGAAAAATCCAGAGGTCTGCGGGCTCTGAACTCAGGATCAGCATCTTTTAGGCAAATGTCCAAACATAATCACAAGAGAGAGAGTGCAACTTCACTGAACCCTTCCCCTGCTTGGGATTTCATCTTTCCTACCCATCATAGCTGTCTTAAGCAAATAGGGCTACTCTCCACAGGAAACTCATGGGCCCAGGTAGTTTTGATCTTGTTCACTGTGGCTTTATCGAAGTCAGATCAAGCAGCATTGTTCTCTATGCTAGGATTTTATTTTTTTCTTTTCACCTCATGCCCCATAATTCCTTCCCTACTGCTACAAAGTAGATTATTTGGCCTGAACCCTTGTAACCACCTTCCTCATCTTTGACATGTTATAAATACAGCGCCCTGCTCCAGCCGCATCCAGCCCCAGCTGGCTTGCTCTACCCTTTATTTTATGAGGAAAACTTCTCTGACGTGTGACAGTGGCTGCAGGAGACAGCCAGGCGGCTTCGGGGGAAATGCTCAAATGAACAAGGAGGACCAAGCTGTAAATCTGAGGTGAGAAGGGAGCCCATCTCTGGTCCCTTGCTCCTGCTGCTCTCAGTGCAGCCAATCTTTGCCTCGCATTGGATTATTTTTGAGCTGTGAAAACAGCTGCAGTTGCAAGCTGCTGCTTGCCAGAGCCTAATATTTCTCCTACCTGTCCAGACACCCCATATAACAAGAAAGTGCTGATGGCAGCATGACAAACCTCTCTCTGGAGCTGATGCTATGTAGTCACGTCTGCAGCTAAAGCACCATCGCAGCCTCCCCAGCGGGTTGGTTCTTGTTGACACTATGTTTTAAGGCATGGGGGAGTGCAATGGTGTTGCCACAGTGTGAAAAATGAAAGTAAAAACAGTGAATATTTAAAGAGCGCCGTTATTCTGGCTGTCCATGAGATGTAGCCTTTTTCTGCTGAGCACCTGTAGCGCACAGTCTCACCTCATTTGGCCACTTGTAGCTTGTTAGGTAAGAGAAGCATGCTACGGCATATGGCTCTCCATATGGGCCCACTAATATTTTCTAGGAGTTTCTCACACACTGGCAACCACTTCTGGGATGTAGTGGAGGGTTGTTGAGTGACACCAGAAGGAGAGTCTCAGTTTATGGCCCTGGTGTGATAACAAGAGCCATGGCTGCTATTTAGCCACAGAGGTTTCTGTATACTTATCAAGATCGATAAACAGTGACAGTCACTCCCCAGTGACACACCCACGCCTGCAGAGATTGCTCAAGATGTGGAAGCTGACAGATCTCAGTTTATCTGCTGATGGCTTAACTACCCTGATCCTGAGTGTGCCTCTTTTGGGAAACATCCAGCAGTATACTCATGCTGGCCAGAGACTTAATTGCTTCTAAACCATCTGTAATGTTGCAAGACTGTAGCAGCCACAGGTGATTTTATTTTAAAACAAAACTGATTTCATTTGCTCTCATCACCATCGTCTTCTCCAGATGATGTCCCAGCAGTCTGGCCAGGTTTCCCTGTGACCACAAGGAGGACAAGGTCCTCAGCACCTCTCCTAGCCTTTGCCCTCGGGGCAACCATGGGATAGCCTGGGATGTGGCTGGGATGTACCCTCTGGGAGCTGATAGCAATCACCATCTTTGTCTCCCCATCCTCACCCACCTCTGTGAGTCATGAGGACTCACTCCCAGTCCTTTGTCTCCTTACTCCTGTGTCATTGGGCTGTAATCCTATTCCTTGTCTTTCCACTCTCAGCTCTCAATGGCCTAGGTCTTTGTTTGTCCTCTTGTTCTAGCTTGTCCTTTGTTTGTCCACTCTGCATCCCTGAGGAGCTGCAGGCAGATGTGCTGTGATGGTGACGACCTGCTAAGCTGAGGATTTTCTCTGGCCTTAGAAGTGGGGAGCAATGCAGCAAAGACAAACACTCTCCGTTGCCATACTCTGCTTTGCCCCATTTCTCACCTCCCCTACAGTTAGGAGCTTCCTGACCACAGCATCTGGTTGTGGGCCAGAATGGGTGATTTTCTCCAAAACTGAAGCCAAACCTACCTGCCTTGGAGGGTGACCATCATAACAGAAACGTCAGTAGTTAACACTCCCATCTCCACCAAAATTGAAGAATTTGTATGGAATAAAAAAAAAAAAAACAACCAAAAACAAACAACAAAACAGTGTTGTACTCTGCACATAAACAAAAGGCATACTATGCAATTGCCTCCCTACAAAGCAGGTTTAAATATCCTCGTTTTTCAGGGAACAGTTCGGTACCAGCGTTGGCTTGCACTAGTAGAACTGCAAGCCAATGTGCATTCATCACTGTAATTTTATACACCTGCATTATTTTCACAGTTTATGGTGGCACCATCTCATTTATGAAGTACACCCAGCAGTTACACATATGGTTGTATTATTTTCAGCACTTCAAGTGCAATTAGTAATTTCACTGAGCTAACGCCATCAAAACTACAGCAGCAGTACACACCGTATTGCAGCTGTCCAAAATTTAGAGAGCCCTACATATGTTTATGCAGTAAGAACACAGCAGTTTGTGTGCTTGAATTTGGGCCACTGGTTCTAAAATGTTACCAGGAACATCAGGTGAAATTCCCTATCACTGGCTCCTTTTCCGTGACGGTGGCTCCAGCTCTTCACTTGTAACAGGGATGATTATAGCATGATCATGAGTCAATGAAACACTGCTTCTTCCCTGCGCAGAGCCATCATGAGACAAAACATCAATCTGAGCAACCAGGTCTCCTATTCATAGACTAGGGGATGCAACTGACCTTTTTAGACACCTCTGTCCGTAATGCTGCTTTTGAGTCAATTGCTGATACTGTAAATTACTCTCCCAATTAAGGATCAGTTTCCTAGGGAAAGAGGAACGCTGCTAAATGTGCAGGCTGGGCAGAAGGAGAAAAATGATACAAATTTCATGGGCGATTGTGCTTGCCAAAAAACGTGCCAGTTTGCATGTCACTGATTTATTCCTAGTGCAGGAGTCATTAGGGAGGGTAAAACCACAGCGATAATGAGAGGTATTAGCTAGCGCTGAGAGGACAGATTCAAAACTCTGCTGTAGTCAACTTCAGTGCTGACTTTCACTAGCATTTGCATGCTAGCAAATTTAGCAAAGAAGTGGCTGCTATTCAAAGTTATGAGAAAGAGCAGATGTCCTTGGTTCCTCGCAAGCGCCCAAAGCGCTTCTGAAACCCCAACCTTTCACGCAGGTGTCGAGCAGTAGGAAACTGTGAAAGTCAACTTTTCAGTGCTCCGGTTTCACAATATGCAGACCAGAGAGAATAAAAGCTACCTCCTGGTGCATTCAAAAACTTGTCTTCTAAGCTTTCTTCAACCCCTGTGTGGAAGGTACCACTGGGGCGTGAAGTGCAGTGAGGTTTCCCTCAGTCCCTGTGGGTGGTTCTGGGACCATGAGAAGATGAAGTGGCCTCAAGGCCCCAAATCCAAATCAACAGATGTTTCTAGCAGTCCTGGCTTCCTCCTTGCTCCGTGAAAGAATGGATCTATCCCTAACACCGTCCCCCTACGCCTGGCCAAATATAAATGCGGTAAAATACTAAGAGCAGGAAATGAAGGCCTGTTGATGGACTCTGTTGCCTTTGGGCATGTTTCCCTTTACATCCTGACAGAGCCTGGCATGGAGTCAGCCTCTGACACATAGGGGAAAGTATACCTTTTTTTGCTCTACTTTTTTGGCAGTTGTCACTGGTTTGGCTCACTTTCCCCTGGAATAATGTTGACAAACGCACTGCTCATGGTGCTCAGGCAGTAGCACTTCAGCCAGCCCATTCGGGCAATTTATGTTTCAATATTTACAGGTAGCACTGCACCACCTGGGCAACGGGCTGAGCAGGAATTTCTACTTAAAACCTTCCAGGACACACTATCCTCTTTTTTATAACTTCAGGTAGAAACTCCCAGCGCAGGGCTAAACCCCTTCCCCATGTTCCTCCAGCCACGTGGTCTCTGTGCAGGGTTGGCCTTTCACTCTCTTCATCTTCCCTTCGCCTGTCTTCTCTGGCCTTTCCTGAGTGTTTTCAGGACAGTTTTCCCCAGGCTTTTTTTCAGTGGTGTTTCAACATTTGTCTTACCTCATCAAGAGCAATTGACTTGTGCCAATTTGATTTTTTTATAGCTAATATGTTTTGACTTGAGACAGAGTAGGAACATTGCCCCTTACAGACACTGTACCTGAAAATTCATCTCCCCAGTTTCACAGCAAAAAGAAAGGTATTAAACCCCTGCACTACACTATGGTATGTGGCTTTCTAGGCTTGACTTGATCCGTTTCCTTCCTGTTCTGCTTATTGACTCATTTCCTTAAATCTAATTTGAGCTTGTTGTTGAGTTTTAGCCTCAGACAATGCATCAGTAGTGTCCGTCATACCCATCGATCCAGCAGGAAAAAAGGTAGCAGCAGAAGAGGAAAGATTTTCATTACTTTCACAAGAGAGAAGTACAAATTATTATTTTCTGATGGGAGACAAGGAGGAACAACAGAGGACAGGACAGCCATGGAACAGAGCACATATTTCTTCCAGAGGGAACCTTACGTGTTGCTCCAGCCTCCAAGCACATCCCATATAAACCCCAAAGAAATAATGACCTGGATTCATGGAGTTTTCATCAATTCTCTCTTGCAGTTGAGCATGTTTAAAGATCCCTTAGAAAAGAACAGAAGCTGAGAGTGCTTTTTTTTCAGGAGTTGGGGAAATTAGAGAACAGCTACTTTTTTCCTCTACCTTAACAAACATTTGAGGTTTCCGGTATTCATCCTGTCTGGATCCCACTGGACATGTTACTTAAAAGGAGTTCCTTTACTTTTTTTTTTTCTTTTCTTTTTTTTTTTCTTTTCTTTTCTTTTTTTTTTTTTTTTTTTTTTTTGAGTGGATTAAATGTTTCTGTTTCTAACCCACCAGAGCACAGATTTCAAAGGCAAATGTGATCTTGTCTTTCCATGCTCAGGCAGATATTTGCTCCGAGAGAAGCCTTTGAGTGTAAATACCAAGGATACTGCAAATGTTCTTGATTCAAAACCACTTTAAAGCCAGCAGCTTTCTGGCTCCCTTATATCTGGTCCACGATTAAAGACATTTTTTATTGAATGCTTGCCCCTGGCTCCCTTTTAGCAAATTAAGAGGCTTATGTCCAATGAAAAACGTTGTTATACGAGAGGCTGGCCATTCAGTGTTAGCTAGGCTTCGCCCAAGCCTCCAATGACTTGAGCATAGTTTTCTGTGTCTGCAAGTGCACACATTTAGATACCTAACGACATGATCTGCAAGAAGGTGCTGTGGCTCTAGCTTTATGCCCACACTGGAGTATACATTTAATATTAAACTGCAGGCACCCTACTTGATACTCGCATTTAATTGCTCCTGAACTGTCAAAATGCAGCCTTTGATCATGGGAGAGTTTCAAGCCCTTGCTTGCAATTAAGGAAGATGTTACAGGAAGCATCAGGCTGCATTTGGAGTGGGAGTAAAGGAAGTCAAATAACACAGGTGCTCTAGCAGCAAAAAACATCTGGGCTCCACCCTTCCAACTTCAATAAACTGTGGATACACGTTGCCATGAAATGACACTGGTTCAGTGTAGCCTACAATCAGACGTGGCGTGTTGTAGGATACCACCTTATTCAGTATCAGACTCAGCCAAACGTCACTCCCTGAGATGCAATTTATTAGAAGCATTTCACAATTCAAATGTCAGTTTAGCATAGAGCAAGCTTTTCCTCTCCCTAGCTCTGGCAGCCTTTCACTACAATCAAAACACCCCAGAAGCAGAGGTGGGGCCTGGCTGCGTGCTGCTGATGGGTCCCCGCAGAGCGATCCAGCTGGCTGGGGTGGGGGGCTCCTTCCCCTCTGCCACCCTCCCCAAAAGCAGAGAGAGGATAGCCTCGAAAGTCAAGCTCCCTCATCCTGCTGACAGAGGACCTTGCATTTTCTTAGCTCCCTTGTGGGGATGGCCCTGGCCATCACGCCTGGCATACCTGCACCTCAACCCATACCATGGACCATTACCAGATGATTACTCGAGCAGCCAGCCCAGGTCACCCCGGCCTCACAGGGCTTCTCCAGGGCTTGTTTCTGCACACTGTTGCTGGTTCATCTGAGGAGTCTGGGTTAGACGCAGGTGGCTCCCAGCCACTTCTGCATCGCCTGCCCCAAGGTGATGCCTGCTGCACCGCAGAACCTAGGGAGTTGCCTCTGTCTGCAAATCACCCAGCCGACCCGAGCCAAAGCCTGCTGGCTTCAGCAAGAGCAGTACTGGGTCCTTGGAAGCCAATTTAAAAGAAGAAGTAGCAACAAAATAAAATAAGCATGGGGCTTCTGTGCAAGGAGAGGCCGGAGAGATGGCCAGAAGAGCTGCCTCAAGGAGTTCTGCACAGACAGATCAATCACAGTACTTTATACCTACAGTAAAATCTTCTTCTGGGTTTCCCCTGTCCCAGTCTCAATTCACTTTAATAGTGGCTGGGCTGGTATAAATGAGAAAATAATTTGGCCTTTGCTGTCAATTGCATTTTTCATCTACAAGGTATTTTACGGACACTAAGTAATGAGCTCACACTAAGGCCTGTTAGGTGTTATCACACCTATCTCTTAGAGGAGCCAGAAAGGCTAAATGACTTGCCCAAGGCCAAAGACTGTCGAAGCCTGAGTATTTATGAGTCCTGGACTCGTAAGGTTTTGTCCCAATGACAGGGTCTCAGCTCATTCTCCTAGTGTCTTTACCCACAAATTCTGCATGAAGAGACAGCATTTCCGCTGTTATTTGGCCCCGTTTTCTGTGCCTTGTTCCTTCTGGAATGCTCTGAACCCAGGGCTCCAGGTCCAAATAACTGGTAGGAGAAAGCTTTAAAAAAAAGCCAAAAAACCTATTATCGTGTCTTTAAAAGTCAGAGCTTGCTGAAGAGATTGATAAAATGCCCATCAACAATAAAACTATTTATTGTTATTCTTGCCAGAAGAGACAGCATTATCTCAGGGCCTTGGTAAGACGATTGGAAAAATATGCACAGCAGTTTTGTCTAGCCTAGACTGTACTACAAAAAGATACAACTTACTGTCCCTTCTGCCTATTTAGTGATAAAGGAATGTCCTCCTGCTTTGTTCTTTGGGGGGCGGGGGGAATCATTCTTAATACTTTTTATTATTACTGTTTGGCCTGGCTCATTTACAGTTCAGGAAATCAATGGAGACACCACTAAGGAATGTAAGCTTGCCACACACCCAACTGTGAATTTACTAGTGGGGTAAAGGACTGTTTCCGCGCCCCCCCCCCTCTCCCAGCCCCACAGTCCCCATCTGCTGGTCCATTCCTCATGCTGGCAATAAACATGTTCCTAGACCTGAAGGACACTGCGGGGTTTATCTGCTCCCCCAAAACTGGTGTGATGCCCCAGCCGACTGCCCTTTCCCACAGGAGCCCCAAAGGCACATACATGCAAAAGCATGGCACGTATCATGCTAAAACAAGTCCAGACTCAGGCATCTTCCCAAGTCACGTGGATGCATGTGACTTTTGGGGTCTGCGGGCCCCGTCCTTGGCACGCACCTCCCGGGCTGTGCAGCCACCATTACGCAAGTCACACAACAGACAAGGAGCAAAGTGCCAGCAGCAGCCAACAACAGCATCATTAGCTTATAAACCTTGATAAATGGACATGAACCGCTTTTTATGGCAGGTAAAATGTGCAATAGTAGCCATCTCGTGTTTTGTGGTGATAAATGGTATCTCTGATACCAATATTATGGCTTTCCAGGGGCAACCTGCGTCAATCAAGAATAAATGTGCCTTTCTGCTGCAGCAAGGTCAGTCCTTTGGGAAGAGCGCCTGCTCAGCTGTGCCAGCGGGGCTGCCCCCAGTGCCCCCTTCACTCCCACCAGCCCTTCGCATGCCAGCAATCGGGACAATAGCGCTAATTCACCTCTAGCCCAAGATCCAAGAGCATAAGAGTCACGAGTGACATTGTCATCACCTAACGTGCCTCTCTAACAGCAGTAGTGCCTCGGAGGAAAGGAGGAGAGTGGCGGTGGAGTCACATCCGGAAGAGCAGGGGGGGATGTCTGGGGAGAAGAGCAGTTGCAGGGTGGTGGCCATGCCAGGCAGTGCTCAGCCATACTCAGCACGGTGAGCCAGCGGGCTGCCAGCACCAGTGCTGCTCCAGGGTGAACCAGCATCCCAACTGCACTGCTTTCCCGGAAGTCGCCGCATGGGAAAAACTCCCCTGGGTGGGGGCAGTGGGACAAGGTTTCCTTTTTCCAGTGATCCCGGGAAACTCTTCCCTTTCAGGGAGGCTGGGGCAAGGTGCTCTCAGGAGCCACTGTGTGATAGCAAAACGCCTTGGTGATGCAGGGTTTCCCATAGTGGATGTGGTTAAAGGCCTTTGCACACTTCTGTTGCCCTAAGGGAGAAACATTACCTAAAAGTCTGGCACTTTATACATCAAAGGATGTCAGGGGATTTTTTTTCTTAAATTGCTCTGAGTAAGATTAAGCTAGACGTTTTCATAAAAGAGTATCAATTTAAAATCCACTTTGGAGTTGTTGAGTGAAGAAGCTAGGATCCAAAGAGAGGCTTAAATAAAAGCTCCACCGAAAAAAAAAAGAAGTAGAAAAAAAGATATATGCAGAATATTTGTTCCTCGAGGCATTTGTCTTCCCTTTTGAGATCCTTCATGAGCTACTCTGATGTTCAGCTTCCAACTCATGTGATCATTCTCAGGAAATTAAACACCATACCCCCAAATTTTTCTTTACATGGACCTAAGGCATGCCTGTAAATCTAAGCTGTCTTCACATTCCTTAGTGAGCATATTGCATCTCCTACAATTATCTAAATAAAATGTGCATATCTGTAAGGTAAATTGGCTCTTACGCCATTAACTCACATTTTATCTTCCTGTTGTTAGGGATGACCACATCTGACAGCTGGAAAGCCAGGGGTTTTGAGATGTACAGCGTGAGGGATTCATTAGTTCCTGAGTGTCTGATCAGATCCATCTTTAAATAAAAACACCAGTTTTTCAAAGGGAGGATCCTCAGCACTTTCTAAAATTGCTCAAGACTCTTTTACAGTGTCTTAGACCAGGCCCAACACGTAGTTTATGTGTCCAGCTAAAGGACTCATTTTTTCAACTGTCAGACCACACACACTTATACAACCACAAGAAGAATCCAGGAAAAAAAAGGGTTTGACTGAACAGAATGTAAGAGGGACACCAGAGGGACAAACTTGGTTGAAAATACAAATTCTATACAAACAACAAATGTCTTTACAAATATACATAAAAGCAAAAATGCCCCTAATGCTTGTGGTTCTTTTCTCAAACCGAAGAAACACTACAAAGGAAAATATTTTAAAATTTGCCTTTTTGTCCTAGGGCCTGAAAGTAAAACTAGCTAGACAGTGGGTAGAAACTGAAGCCAAATTTCATTGAATAATCCCAAAATTAATTAAAAGCAAACATGCAAAAAGATCGGCAAATACATATGCATCACATTCAACTCTTTCACATTTTCTTCATTCGCAATAAGTTATGTTGTTACTAAAATCACCGGAAAAAGATTTTTTAAAAAAAACTTTTCAGCCAGTGGTGCCTGCTCAAAAATAACATGTATTGTGGTGTTTACATCATGGCTGCACAAGGCTGTTTCCTGAGAGAACGGCTTTGAGTTGCCTCCTGTCCCCAGCAGGACAGGATATAGCGTATTACTGTCAGGACACACCAGGCTACATACGACTGGTTGAGAGTGCTCCCAAATCTCTGGGTGAGCTCAGGCAGGAAACAAAAGCTAGTTTAAAGCAGCTTTAAACTGCTAGCTCCCAGGTCCCACACTGGTAGTCATCAGTCTGCTGGGTTCACCTTGATCCCATAAGCAAGCAGGTCACTCATCTCAGATTTGTAACCACAGAGGGTCACCTTGTTCCAATCACCTGGGAAGGAAACCTGGAGAGCAGAGCTTTGTAAGGTATATGGGTTTGCATACAGCAAAAGTCCCCATCAGGCTCTGTGAAAGGATATTTTGAGGTAGCAAATATTATATATGCATGCATCATACATGCTGAATTACTGCAGGTTTAAGTCCTGAATTTTTATCTATACAAGGGAACTAACATGGACTGAAGAGATGAACTGCAGAGGCATGCAATAAAGTGCATCTGCGTCCACGCCAGTTTTCACACTCCTTTCTGCACAGCTTTTGCGTTCATCTCTTCTCCCCCTGCCCCCGCCCAGAAAACCTCCTTCTAACACACCCAAAACTCCAGCAGTTTCAAAGCAGCAGGTTCAGCCCAGCAGAGAAATGAGGGTGAGAATCAAGATCGGAACCTGAAACTCCTTGAGCTCAGGCTGTAGCAGGGCTTTGATCCAGAAACACCTCTGGTAAATATCTGAGTAGCAATTCTTTCAAATCCCATATTGTTTGGGGGCTGAGGAAGGGACACTACTTTCTGTCAGAAAACCAATCCATGGAGTCCTCTTTTGGGATGGGATTTCTTCTGTCTCACACAGTGATAAACAGCCAGTCCTCTTGTACAGCTGCCCCGTCTCTCTCTCTGCCTAGGCTTTCTGAAATAGAAATTCTTGGTTTTGGGGAGGTGGTTCTATAAAAATGTCAAACCAAGGAACCAACTCCTTCCCCATGCAGGTGAGGCAAGTTTCCTGGTACTTGGATGTTATTTAATTCAGCTCACAGCTAGTGATGGGCATGTCCTTGAAGACAATTCACTTCTTCAAAGCATGGTTGAATAATGCAGCATGTACTCCCTGTGAGTCCTAGATACTTCTGGAAGACCTCTGTAGCCTAGAATTGGCTTGAGAGAGACATTAGACTTAATTTGGAAAGCCAAATTTAGTCCAACATCCTAAATACAACTACCTTGTCCTAAGCTGCAGCTTTAGTTGACTTGAAACGCATTATTATGGAAGACAGCAGTGACAAACTAAACAGCTGTTTTTCCCACCTACAAAGCAGAAATCAACCTTAAGCTGAACCTTGCCAATCATGGCAAACTATTAACACAGGCAATTATAGATAATCACAGCAATTACTAATAAAACATTATCCAGGGCAATGGAAGGGGTAATTACTACCTTTCATTTAAGAGGGTCCAAGATCATGGCAAGATACAATCAAGAAGGACAGCACTGTAATGATTCCCAGCTCCCTTCTTTATGTGACAGCGCCCCTTAGTAGACTCCACAACTACAGCTCAGGAAGAGAAACAAGAGGTGTGTCAACGTCTTCCCTGCAAGGAGCTTTCATGCCCAGACTGGGAACACAGCTGCAGTAAAAAGTACCAGCAAATTTGCTACTACTTAAGCACTGTGAAACTGAGTGGGACTGAGGTGCCCAAGGACACCTAAAACAATTCCAGCTTGGTGCACTGCAAAAGAAGCCAATGCACCAACAGGGCGCTGTGTCCCCGCACCACGGCAGACCCCAAAGCTTTCTGCAGACCCATCCCCAGGGCCTGCAGGGCAGAGCTGCAGCTGGGGGCTCTCAGCAAGCCTCTGGCTCAGGGTGGGGACACAGCAACTCCATGGCTGGCCCTGACCCTTAGCGCTGAACTTTGGTGTCTGTTAAGCTGGAAGCCACACAGCCCCCAAAACTGCCGGGCTGTTTGGCCACAGAGGTTTAACACAGAAAGCTGTGGGAATCGAGTGAATCCTCACCTCCAACCTAAGGCACGTTTGCAAAGGTGAAAGGTTAGTGCAGTGAAAGTGCTGGCCACCTGCCTTCCCGGCTGTGGGTCACCCTTTTACAGGGCCACTGGGGAACACAGGAGAAAGGTGTTTTCCAGTTGACCTGCTGCCTTCAGAGGTCTGCGTTTTACCTCAGTCTCTGACCGATTTCCCACATTCCACATTAAAATATATATATGAGCAAGCGGTGGTTTGTGCCCAGGGTGACATAGATCAGCAGCAGCAGTTTCCATGCTGAGGAACAGCTCATATGCATGCTTGCTGCTTCTGTCAGAGTGGCTACATTAAGATGGATGTTTCTCTCCTGTGCAAAGAAAACAACACTTCTGCAACCTGGTGTACAGCGCTTAACTGACATGCATCTAAAGTGCTGGCTCCCATTGCCTTGGGCATTATTCGGTGAGGAACCCCTCTGAAGCCATTTATGCTAGCACAAAGGGTAGGCAAAGAGCATGCAGCATGGCCCCATTTTGTGGGGACAGTATTTGCATAGGGTGCAGCAGTGGAGGCTAGTGCCAACAACAGAGAAACTCAGCTTGTTTGGCTCATTTTAATAAATACAAGTAAAGGAAAGGAGTCTTAGCAATGCACGGAAAAGGAAGAAGTTCAGTCTTGGTCCAAAAGTGAAGCAGAGAGTAAAATTAATGGTCTTCTACATGTCTTATAACAGTTCTTATTGATGCTCAAATCTGGACCCTGTCTCAATTCCCAGCATATGTAGCTTTTTTCCCTGCCACACAGTCCCACAAAAATATTTGCAGTCACAGGTTAAAGTACCTTTTATTGGTTTTACGGTCCTTTGTATACTGCTGTAGAAGAAACAGGATTCAAGTTGGTAGCCACTATGTGTTGCTGAGCACAGAGCAAATTCCCAGGGCTTTTTATTGGATTTCTCTACCTGGTACTAGGCAAATCACCCAGGGGGATGAAAACTGCTGCAAAGTCCAAGAAGAGCAAAAGTTTCACAATAAATAGCTGGCCTGGATCCAGTAGGCAGAGTAGAGGGTTGCCAGGCTGCCGTTCAAGTAAAGGCAGCTGGAATCTGCAAGTCAGGTCCCAGCAGTGTGAGCAAGTTCAGGGTGATTATCCGGTGGGTCTCCACAGCATGCGCTGGAGTGGGAAGGAAGAGTCACACAGGTCTGCTCAGCAGGTGGAAGAAGGGCAGGGAGGAAGAGCGCACCAAAAAGGGGTGAAGAAAATCTCCGTCCAATCAACGCACAGAAAAAAAACCCTACTGTTACAGAAAGCAGCACAAAGGCACATGCGAGTACTCAACTATGTGGTCCTGTCTGCCATGTAAATGGTCACAACAGCATCTGGCTTAAAACAAGGGCTGGAAAACCATTAAAACAACAACAACAACAAAACCCCAGCTTTAAAATTTATCCTATACTGGCAAGGATAAGAAAGACTGTGCAGCCTGAGCAGCATGCATACTCTGAGACACACAGTCATACAGAGATTTGAGAGCAGCCATAAATTCATTACCCTGAACAACTGAGGCATCCTGCCCACACTGCAAAATATCACTGTTAAGAACTTCGCCACTGTGAAGGCAACCCCATGCTGCCAGCAAGGACAGCTTACAGTGGCTGTGGTGGAAGCTGCTTCTCTAATATGCTCTCTTTTCATAATGCTGCTTTGGGATTGACCCAGAAATGCTCACCTTCACCTGCAGGGCACACTAGGAACTACTATCAAATACAAGTTTATTAATTCTAGAAATATGGATGTCAAGCATGAGCATCTGGAATAAGGCAATTTGAGAGTGGACCCCTGTAAACTGTACTATGAGATATAAACCACTTCAATGGACAATCTTTTTTGACAGGGCATTTCCTGAACAGGATGAAGAATCACAGTCAAATTCCTAGAGATCTATAAGCAGTTGTGGGAAATGTGAAAGAAACATCCTGGGCCCAGGCAAGGAGGGAAGCACAGTTTTTCTTCTGAGCTTTTTCCACAAACATCGCCGAGCATTAGCAGCATGACAGGCGTAACTGAAAACATGCTGGATGAGTAGACCAAACACAAGGAAGAGCTATTTACATCAGGGTAATGGCAAGTTTATGCTTTCAATCTGTATAACGTTGCTGTGGATTTAAATCTCAGCAAACAGCCCTCTCCCTCCGGACAGCCCCCCGAATGTTGTCTGATCCACCTCTGGGGGAAGCACTCCCTCCCTTCACCACAGCATCTCTGTCTGTGAAAATGAGGCTAAAAAGACTTGTAAAATATTTTGTGATCTCTAGAGGAAGCATACAGTGTGACTCTGCATCGGAGAATTGCCAGCAAGTAAACATGGCTTTTCTAGCCCACTCGCTCAAAGCCTCAGGCCTGTGTATCAAGTTTGCACATGCAATACAAAGGGGAGCAAAATCAGGCACACCAAGCTCAAATGTTTTTTTTATCCTTCAGCCCAAGAAGCCCCAGGGTGTGTGTGACCCAGGGTTTTATAGTTCGGGGGGTGGTGGCTGGGAAGAAGAGTACAGAGTCTGCTCTCACGCTCCACTTATCTGCTGGAAATCACCACTGCCTAAACCAGGCAGAGCTTTAGCCTCATCTGTGGCTCACACTGCCCTCCCCAGGAGCCACCCAGAGAGATCTCCAGTAGACTGGCATCACACTGGAGACCAGCTACCAGAAGGGACAACCAGGGCTGCAGCTCAGCAGCCTCCACTGGGGCTCCTGCTCTCCATCCTCATATCCCCTCTGCTTCGCTGCAGCCAGAAAAACAGAAAGCAGCAAAGGAGAGGAGGCACGACATCCCACAGACACCGTGTGGAGAAAACTCTCTATCAGCTCTTTGGAGAGGAATGGTTTTAGCCGCTGTGTGTGTGTGTAAGATGCCCAGCACAAGGAGATGGGAGTTTCTACCTACTGCCACTGCCATACAAATGGTAATAATGAGCAGTAAATGTAAACTGTGGAGTTTCCTACCACCTACAGGAAACTTCCAGTATTAGAGAAGTGTGTGTGTGTGTTTCTGCATGAGTATGTGCATGTGCACACACACAAATGCTATGTAGTCTAATGGTGTTATTTGGGTATTCCTAGGGACATGTACAGTGACAGGCTCCATTGGCTTGCATGATTTCTAACAAAGGAACAAATTAATCCCTACTTAGACCTCACACAAAAGAGCAGGACTTTGTAACAAGGCAGCTCAGCCTAGCTGAGCTCCTGGAGAGAGTTCAGAAAGCCCCAGCAAGTCAAAGCCTTGCTAATCAAACCAGAAGGTGGGAATTCCTTTGAAAGGTCTGTGCTCTGTGCCTGCAGCACTGAACTGCCCGCAGAGAGGAGGAATTGCTTTCCATTGATGAATTTTTCAGAACCCATTCCTTGATAACAGGGATACCAGCAGGGCACAAAAGGAACAGCACTTTTGCTAATTTGTTAGCGACTTTGGAGAGGTTTGGGGAAGAGTATGTTGATGATCTCATATAAGCACAGTTCCAGCCAAGGAGACTGTGAGACTTGCAGCCTGCTGGCCTGAGGAAAACAGGGTCTAAACCTGACCTAGATGTTCATTAATTCAAGCTACATTCCCACCAGCAGTGCTGAAGTACAAGCGTACCTCTTCCCAGTGAACTTGGATCAAGTTAGCACGACACTTTATTATGCTGTCATGTTTCCATAACATCTGCTAGGAAGCAGATGCAATGGGGTGATGGTAAGCTTTGGTCACGTGAGAGCAAAGTAAATTCTAACTCAGAGCCTTTAAAAGGCAAGAAGAGATAAAAGACAAGCAAGACTTCCTTGAGGAAGGGATGATGTATGGATATTGCAGTGTCAGGCTACGTAAACACAGCTGCAAATCTCCATGCAGAGTCAAGCTGCTTTATGGGGTGTTTATTATACATCTAGATGGATATCTCTTTATATAGTTATAGAAAACAAATATCCACATAAAACACCCTTCTGCAAGCGCTACACAGGCCTCTTCATCGCAAAGAAATTGTTACAAGTGGGATGAGGGAAGTGCCTAATGTAATATTATGAAGCATTCAGATCTGAGTGGTGACTACGGGCCAGCTGTCTCAATGAAATCGATGGCACTTACGTTTGCGTGTGTTACAGTCCAACGTTAACCCAGCACCCCATGTTAGTGGCATCAAAACATCTGCTATGGTCATGCAAGCATTGCCACTGTCAGGTCTTTTACGCAGCAGCCGGAGGCCATCGATCATCTGCCAACGTGCCAGTCAATGCAAGGGGAAAGACAATTACCAAAGCAGATAGTAGCACTATGGTTTCATTAGGCATACAACAGAAATTGGCTGTAAAAGAAATGTGGAGATAAAACTAAATAAAATCAGACGGCTTAGCAAGGGATCCATCTGGTTTATCAAAACATTTATGGACTCAATACCTCAGCTTGCTTTTCTGCATGCAGTCACCAGGGAAAGAAACGTGGCCAGGGGACAGCTAACAACTGCTTTTCACAGCCAGATTGGGCACGGGGTTTTGCACCTTTTTAACAAGCTCTGTACAGATTGCTCATAACTTGCAGCCAGCAATTTAGGAGACTGCTAGTTCTCACCTTTATTTTCAGCTAGATCAGCACCCTAGATCAGCACGTTATCTTTTGTGCCAAAACAGAGAAGAGAGCAGGATCAAGTAGCCAAGGGAGAGAGGCATATCTCCTTTATGGTGGCTCTTCACAAAACTATGGCGTGAGCTTTTCAACCAGGCTTGCTGTTCACTTTCCCCTGTACCTTGCATCACACCTATGAATTCCAGTATCAGCTGCATGTACCTTATTTTCTCTCTGACTTCCATTTGGCTTGGTTTCTTTCTGAAGGGCTATATACCAGCCAGCAGAGGCTAAGCCAGAACAAAAAAATGCGACTGGGCTGTCAAGAGCTGCAGATAGGGACTAGCCCGCTACAAAGCTCCAGCTGAGAGAATGCTGACCACACCCAGAAGAGCCACCAAGGACTTCTCTAGCACCAGCACATGCTAAGTAAAGGGGATGTTTTTAACAGATCTCTTGCTCCCCCCCTGGCCCCATGGAATGGGAACAGTAGGACATGAAGGACTGAAGATGCCAATCTATTTTGATCAACAGCCGGCTGAATATGAGCCAGCAGTGTGCCCAGGTGGCCAAGGTCAACAGCATCCTGGCTTGTAACAGAAATAGTGTGGCCAGCAGGACTTGGGAAGTGATCATCTCCCTGTACTCGGCACTGGTGAGGCTGCACCTTGAACACTGTGTTCAGTTTTGGGCCCCTCACTACAACAAAGACATTGAGGTGCTGGAGCGAGTCCAAAGAAGGGCAACAGAGCTGGTGAAGTGTCTGGAGAACAAGTCTTATGAAGAACGGCTTAGGGAACTGGGGTTGTTTAGCCTAGAGACAAGGAGGCTCAGGGGAGACCTTATTGCTGTCTACAACTACCTGAAAGGAGGTTGTAGCGAGGCAGGTGTCGGTCTCTGCTCCCAAGTAACAAATTACAGGATGAGAGGAAACAGCCTCAAGTTGTGCCAGGGGAGGTTTAGATTGGATAGTAGGAAAAATTTCTTCACAGAAAGGGTTATCAAGCAGTGGAACAGGCTGCCCAGGGAAGTGGTGGAATCACCATCCCTGGGGGTATTTAAAAGACATGTAGATGTGGTGCTTAGGGACATGGTTTAGTGGTGGACTTCTCAGTGCTAGGTTAACGGTTGGACTGGATGATCTTAAAGGTCCTTTCCAATCAAAACTATTCTATGATTCAATTCTACACAATGGTGTCTGGCCTGCTGGTGGAAACCCTCATGTAGCTGGTGAACTATTGGTGCTAACCCAGTAACACATAAGTGCTTCACTCCTGACCAGCTTCTTATTGTACTACACACTGCAGACACCAATCTCTCAGAGCACATTTCTCCAGTATAGGCATAGATGAAGAATTTTGAAAATGAAAGGGAAATTAGGAGGGCAGCGTAGCCAAAATAGAAAGCTGAGAAGAATATCCATAACCATGTATTGGAGGAAACCTCAACAACAAAGTAGTTATGTAGGTATCTAGCATCTTTTGCATAACTATCAAAGATGATGGCATCTGTGGTAACCCTTACTCTTTCCGAATTTGCTTTCTGTATTAAAAAAAGCCAACTTGCTAATCATGCAGCTCTTCCTCACGGTTGACTTCTCACTGTGGTGAGTAACCAGATGTGCCAACCACCTCAACATAGATTCTGTTGAACTAAGTCAGGCACACACTTAATGTTTTCAGCATAGCTGCAGCAAGCAGCTCCATTTTATAATTTAAAAACAGAAGTTGTGAGGTGGAATAACATGATTTTGCAGTCATTATATATTTTTTTTAGGGGACTCTTATAAACTGCCTCTGTGTCAGGAGCACTTTACCAGCAGAGAGCTTCTGATGGAGATGCCTTGCTCTAACAAAAGTATGCCACTCCTCCCTGTCCCAACAAACATTATCAAATGGAATGGGAGTTATCTTGCTTATTTACTTTTCCTCTGGGCAGGCTTAGTATCCAACAACACAGAAACTCCTTCAAGGACAATAGACTTCTGGACTCAATGATCCCAGAGGTCTCTTCCAGCCTGATTGATTCTGTGATTCTGTAATTCCCATTTTGACTGAATAAAAGGAAATTAATATAGGAAAAGGAAATGCATTAATGTTGGTTTGGTTTTTTGTTTGTTTGTTTTGTTTGTGTTGTTTTTTTTTTTTAACAAGGCAGTCTGCATCACAGACATCTCAGACACTCTCATGCCATCCCACATCCCCACACGCTGAGGGAAAAGTGGGGAAGGGCAACCAAATCCTGCCCCAGGAAAAATGAGTGGTGACAGGAGATGTAAGCTGCTTCCTCCTGCTTTTCTCACCCTCCATGTCCTACCTGTACGGGTGGCTCTGGGGAGTGTGGTAGAAGGTGTTAGTTGTTGTGGGAGGAGGAGAAGCAGCATTTCTCACAGCTGAATTTTTGCCAGCACAAGCTGAGGTTCATGAACTCAGCCTCTGGCCCAAGGCTAAGTTCAACTGTCTAAGGTCTGATGAAATGCTTTGCATTGCTCTAATATAAATTTTTATTTCAGCTGAGGTTTTTTCCGAGGCAGGAGACAATTCCTCTGCCTGATTGAAGAACAGGCTTTGAGCCGTGTTTGCTAATGTATTAGAAGGAAAATTCTAATTACAATTTATCGTATTCATCACAAGCCATTGAGAGCAATTAGCTGCTAGACCAAACTACCACTGAATAACAAACCAAAAAAAAACAAATCTTATTTTCTGGATTCCTTTAATTAAAACTACATGTTCCTCTATAAGGTACACTGTAGCTCAAACAGAAGTTACAGGACTGAAGCAGAAATTACTCAGCAAAATGCTATGACCTGCATTATACAGGTCAGGCTAGAAGATCGAATAGTCCCTTCTGGCCCTAAACCCTATGAATTATGAATCTAGGGTTTCTCCTCAGAGAGTTTCCCAACACCAGGGTGTAATCCACTCTTGTACTGTAAGCCAGCCACAGCATCACCTTAGCATCCCAAAAGCTGTGTTATCTGGGTTTTATGGCCATCTCTAAAGGGATGAGCTTTACCCATTAGGGAACTAATATTTCAGAGGAACAGCTACAAGACTTTATATGTGGAAAACTTCCCTTTTACAAAGTGAGAGCAGGGCAGAGAGGTGTTATGAGGACCCCCGGTCCGAGCGCCCAAAATACTGCAGGACCTCTGTCTTCCCTGCAGAAGCTCCACGTTACCTTGAGACAGATGTCTTGATGTGACCCTAGCAGAGGCAAAGTGACATCAGCTATCAATATGGTGGTGAAACCACCTCCAATTTTTTTCCTCACTGAAAAAAAACAAATAAACTGACCACCTGCCCCACCTTTCTGTATTACAGGCAAAAGACAGAGAGCAAAGGCCCAGAACCTCCCAGTTTAGGTACTGCTAAGCCAGCAAGGTGGCAAGGCAGCACACACTCATGTGGACACACTGACACCAGTACTAAAACGTGTATTGTCACAGCAGGGAATAAACTATTGAGAGGCAACTTTCAGCTGTGCAGGGATGGCTTATCTTAGTTGCAGACTAGCACGGCTGTGGGTTGAACTTGGCTCTATGAAAAATCAGCTCAAGCTTTGGAAGACTTACCTGCCCCAACACAGTAACATGCCAAAGACTGGCTCCAAAGCAGCTCGGCTCCAGGAGGAGATGCCCCACTTTTGTATAGCAGGGAGCCCAAGCTAGCCAGCCAACCTGGCAGAGACTGATGAGTTGTTCCCTTGGCACCCTCCCACCGCCAGCACAGTGAGATGTCCCAGGTACCCAGGGCCAGCCCATGCCCCAGCACCTTGACAGGTCTGGCTGGACCCAGGATCACTTCAGCAGAGCCGCTGGGGTTCCTGCACACTACACTCCCCAGCAAAGCAGATCTCCAGGGGTGCAGCACCATGATTCAGAGCCCACCCAAAAGCATCTGGCTCCCACCTGAACCATGCAATGCTACTGTGGGGCTCTGGGTGGAAAGATTCATCTCTGATGAATCAGCCAGGCCCAGGAAGTCCAAAGACCTCCAATGAGATAGTGTTAACATGCCTGAACCCACATGGTTTCCAGCACAGGGGCAAGAATTGTTTCAGAGGCCTTTTCTGCCTGGCATACCTTTCTGATAAAGGAGGGCTGACGGCTCCTGTATAAACTTTAATAGTGAAACGAGTGTGTCAACATCAAGGCTTGGAACAATTGTAACATGCAAATTTCTAAGGGAATCTAATCCCTGCAATATCATAGAATCATAGAATGTTAGGGGTTGGAAGGGACCTCTGGAGGTCATCGAGTCCAACCCCCCTGCCAGAGCAGGGCCAATCTAGGGCAGGTTACACAGGAACGCATACAGACGGGTCTTGAAAGTCTCCAGAGAAGGAGACTCCACAACCTCTCTGGGGAGTATCAGAACTGCTGAAGCAAGGTTGGAGAGCAGAGAGTAAGGAATGACCCTCAAGAGCATCATCCCATGCCTCTGCTCTAATAGAGTGTGACCAGGCTGCTGCTCATGCCTAAGTGACTTGTGTAAAGCCCCTTGAGGCATCCCTCCATTGCAATCATCAAACCACAGATCTCTTATATATAAAGCAACCATAGAATGAACCAGAATGCTTTTCTATAAAAGCCTGATCCAAACCTCCTGAAGAAGGTATCACCATTAACTTCAGTGTTTTTCCGATCTAGCCTACAACAAACATTTTCTAATATGCTATTGCATTGTTCTTCATGACCTTTCTCTCCATTAGCAGTCACATGGCTTTACTATTCAGTTTTATTTTGACCTAAGCATTTTCAGCAGTCACACATCATGTGAGCAACAATTTAACAGGCTGGTGATTTGCTGCTGCTCTTGTTAAGTAGGAGAGAGAGGGCACCCTTGTTTTCATAGAGCACGCTATAAAAGCCACAGCCAATAAGAAAAACTCAGGAAGCTTTTGCTCCAGTCAAAGAATTTAGCCTTAGGTCTGCTATGATCCCTTCTGTAATCAAGTGAAAAAAAGAGTGGGAGGAAGGTCTTTGCTTACTTGCTGAGGACTCCTTGCTTCTGGAAAGGACTGGGTCCCATTTCCTATCCGCAGCAGACTGAGCTAAAGCTGTTATACGGGGTGTGTGGGTATGAGGCAGGTGGGAGCTATAAGCACTGGAGCATTGGCTGCATCATCTGGGATAGGGTTTAATGTTTCAGAATCATTGTGCTGAGGTTCTTCAAGACTTAAGTAAATAGATTAAACATTATAATAAAACATATACCAAAACAAATCTGTTTCTTTAAACAAGGAAGAAAACCCCTCCAAGTTCAACAAACGTACAGGCTTTGTCTCATTTCCCTTTGTGCAAAGAAAGGGGTCATCACCAATATTAGTTCATAGCTACCACAATAGTGGAACTCTATAAATGTCTTAAATTAAAACACATGGACAGATACACGTAGTGAAGGACTTCACATTTCAGTGGGCATAACCACAAAATACTGAAATAATCAAATTCATCCCTCAGAAGTCTTGAAAACAACTGGGTCAAGTTGCCTTATTTCATCCCCTCCCATTTTATAAGATAATTATGACTAATGAATACACCAAGTTTTTGGAAGCAGAATTCTGCTGTTCCTCTTTTCTTTCCGCAACCAAAAAGCGGTCGAGAGAAACAATAGCTAAGTCTGCGCACAGTTAGGTCTGCAATACACCACTGGCTTTCCTCCATACAGCTCCCTTTAAGTCAAACCAGCAGATTAGCGCCGAGATGCCCGTCTCTGTAGAATCTCTCTTCCCACAGCCAACAAAAAAGGGCAATTGCTTTTGTGGTTGCCTGAACCAGAACAGCGCTTCTGGGATTTTCTCGTGCGCTCTCCCTGCGTAGAAGAGTCAATATAATAGTGCAACATGACAAGATGTTGAGCCACAGTGCCAAGACAGCTTGCACACTTCGCATTTTTCCTATTAGAGATGCATCAGTGATTCTGGAAGGGAAGAGAGGGAGAGGAGGAGAGAGAAAATAGCGCAGTACAGTCAGGTCCAGCCCCAAAAGCCTTTGTGTTTTCATGTTTGTATCAAGATGGAGCATTACAAGACACTGATGATTTGTAGCATTCAAGTGTTGTAATAAATTTGGCCCTTTATTAAAACCATTTTCCCAGAAAAAAAAAACACAACAGACCAGAAGATTACAAACTTCAGAACTTATGCTAAGATGAGCAGCAGGTGAACAACTAAAAGCAAAATCTTCTTTCAGATCCCTCCTCCCAGCTTCTCTGTGAGATATTCCCCTCAGATCACAGTTCCAAAAACTGTGAGTTCCATTTCTTTTCTTAATACCAGGAATGAAGAAATGTTGAATTATTAAAGTTTTGAATGCATTTTCCAATTTTCACTTTTATTCTGAACTTAGAGCTGATTTTAGGCTGTTTTGTCCAGGCTTTTTTGATTTTAAAAATACTTAAAAACTCAAATAGGTGGATATCCATGGAGCTGATGTTTCTGAAAGCACATGTAAGAACTACTAGACTAAAACATGCTTCCCTACCAGACAGCCATTGGAGTTAAATTTTTAAATACTGACCCATGAGGATGAAAGGGGCAACAACTTACTGCTAACATTGTCATCCAACAAGTGGATCAGGGAAGGAAAGTCTTTGATCAAGAGAGAGGACAAGAAAATTCCCTCTCTGAACATCTTGCAGGATGAACATTTTGATCTTCTACACCAGGCTTTCAGGAGGGAAAGGGGTTCTGTACTTCATCTCTGCACCCTTACAGATCAGGGCTCTCCCCAGTGTCAATGCACAGAGCAGCAGCAGCCAGAAACGGGCCTCATTTGCTGCAGTCCCCCCTCCCATGGCAGCCTGACTGTTGGGTGCCTGCCATGGTGTCCCCGGTCGGGACTTCCAGCCCTGCTCTGGCTCCCCATCTCTGACCCCAGGATGCTGTGTAGCAGGGGCCCTTTGAGCTAACCTGAGCATCCCAGGTGCCTGCTCTGGACCCAAGAAACCAATTGGCAAAACCATACTTGGGTTATCACCCACCTGCCCAGGCTCACTCCCTCGCAGCAGAGCGCTGGGGCCACCACTGCCCTCCATCCCATTTGCACCCCACAGGGGAGCAGGGACTCTAGAGAGGCTTTGCAGCCCATTCTATACCGTGACCCCGATCTCACAGGGAGCCCCGTGCCTTCTCACAGCAATTTTAATCTGCAGTGACTTAGAAAGGGGTTGCCCATTGATGAGGAACACTCTGCCCAGGACGGGCCTGTCTCCATGCTCCAGCACACACAGATCTGTTCAGTCATAAGGAGAAGGCAGTTCATTTTCAGCCTTTATCATTCTAAATGCATTGTGTGATTATGGGGAAGGAGGGTGGTATAATCTCTAATGGAAATTAGCTAAATTATAAATTAGAAACATTAAAATAGGATTACCCTCACAAAGGAAAGTATTAGCATTTAACTGTTACAAAAATTACTGCTCTGCTGTTTTAACACAGTCAATTTAAAACCTCAAGGCCAATCAAAGAGTTCACTCTCAGTGCTCTTGTTTTCAAGTAGATAATAATGATATTTGGATTGACTTCCCTCCCCACCACCTCATGCTTCTAAAACATCGCTAAGTTGCATCATAGTATTACTAACCCATGAGCTGTACTCTAGGTGTTTGCTCTTAGAGGTCCACAAAACCCAACCCTTTGTCAGGTGACAACCTATGCTTGGGGCCCTGGCAGAGAGTATTAGCTTTACCACTTAGCTGGCTTTCTGACAAAGATTTTTAATCCTGTGAATTATTTTTAGAAGGGTTACATCAAGCAAACATACACATTTCAGAGCTGCTTTATCACCTATGAATCAAGCCTTGGCTGCAAATGATGATCATCCCTACCTGAGAAGGGCAAACATAGAAGGATATGACAAATGAGTCCTTCAGACCCATCTTGACAATTCATCTCATGGATTTACATCCATTATAAAGATGCAGTAGAAAAAGGACAGAAGGTCACAAGTTGCTTTCCAACGTAAAGCCCTATTTTAGCCCCAGTGCAGCTTTGCTGTACAGAACCATTAGCCTGAAAGTTGCCAGACGTGCTCAGCAGGTGACAGAAAGTATTTTTCAGTAAACAGAAAATTAATTGGAGGCTTGTTTTTTGGAATATGTATCAGTGAAGAGTTACCCTCTGTTGAGACTCTGACTCCTGGACTAAACCAATCAACATTTTTGCACAGAATCTTTCCTGCAAAAAGTTTTTTCTCTGATAAAAACTTAAGTATAGAAACTAGGCAAAGGAGAGCTACTTTTTCAGAGAGAAATCACTTTTCAGCAAAACATTTCCTCTTTAGCCTTGCCTTTCAGTTAAAAGTGTTTTTCCAAACTACCTTTTTAAAGATCATAAAGTGAACTCTGAAAAGGCTGGGCTTTTGGGGAAGGGCAAGGCTTTTTGTTAGATTTTCTTCTTGCATGTATATATATATATATATATATATACACACAAGAACAAAGTAAGATAATTTGTCAGAGAAAAATTCTTTATGCTTTTTACCAGCTTCACTGACATCTCTTTCTAATTCAAAGTAGATTAAAAAAATATAGTCTCCACACCCTTCAAACTCCTTAAAAGTATTTTTGAAAAAAGAGATTCTTTAAATTAGCCCAAACTGCTACTTCTGTTCAGCTGTTTGGGGCCCAGATCCTATCTCAGTTGTTCCAGCGGGATTTCTGAGACTTTCTGGTTCTGCCAATGTTAAGTAGTATTTTTGTCACTTGGTTTCACTGGGAGCAGGACTGGGAATAAGGGAAGTGTACTTTAGGCATTTCCCATCTAATGCAAGGAGATAATCGAAGCAACAAAGTTAGGAGCATTAACTCTTTGCAGCCTCAGTGGAGGGCAGCCAGCTGTCCATAGAGTCACATCCATAGGACCATTAGGCAAGTCCTGCGGAGACCTTTTGGTGTATGAGGGACACGGAGGTAGAGACCGTGTGCGCACACTCATGCCTATCTGTATGTAAAGCTCAAGGAGAAATAGGCTTGGGAAATACAGCGAGCTCCTTCTTCCTTAGGAAAGCCCATTAGCCCATGCCTTCTCTTTCACAGCAACAAAATGCCATCGTCTTGGCAGAGGACCACTGAGCCCTGAACACCACAGGGCTGGAGAAGCCTCTCCTTAAGGCCACCAGCCAGGTGCTGGAAGTCCCTCACTTCTGTGGGCTTGCATCTGCCAAAGATACTGACACTGCCAAAAGGGGCATGGCAATGGGTTCATCAGCTATGGGAATCCCAGCATCTCTTCTGTAGCTGGTTGGGGTGGAGTCCCAAAAACCTAATAAAATGGGACCCAAGAATCACACTGTGTTGGGAACCATGTCCTCAGATCACCCTTTGGTCGTGTTTATGCATTTAGGCTGTATGCAAAGTTTGTGGTGAGCTATCACTTATAAATCATAAAAGGAGTTTGTACTGTTAACACTTCTCATAATATATCATTTATAGAGTCACACCACAGTGTTTTCCTAAGCAAAAGCAAGCAGCCTGAAGCCAGAAATTAGGTAAATACTTATACAATAGAAATGTAAATTCAGTAACCTGAAAGGGGGGTGGGGGAAGATAGAAGTGATGCAAGTTCTTACAGAGCCATGTCCCAGGGATAAGTCACAGGCACCAAGAGGCATCAGACAGGAAGAGAAAGTTTTTCTATGAAGGAACATGGCAACCAGAATAGTTTCTCTAGAAGCCACCTTTAAAATCAGAGGAAGATGTAGCAGAATATGCCAGCCCCAGGGGCAGCAGCTAACAAACTATACCAAAAAGCTAGCTTGGTTGCAGAAACAGCCAAAAAAATACTTAAAGCTAAGTACAATATTAATAATTCTTTTCTTGTATTAACTTTATTCTAGTACCACACACCCACAGTCCTAAGTAAACATCCTTTATCCTCAATCTCATCTAATGAAAACGCTGACTGTTGAGTAACATAAAACACCCATTCCTACCGGGGTGGAATCAGAGGATTAATGTGCTTTTACAACAAACAACAGCTAAAAAAAAATATTCCTGGGGTATCACAAAAGCAGCAGCACAGACCTCCGCTTAGCTGCTAGGGCAGCAATCCTTCCACAGTAGCTGGGCATAGGAGCCCCTCTGACGTGCAGCAAGAGAGCAGGAAGGACCCTGAGCCCAAAGGGTATCCAACACAGATACACTAGCAGCTTTGCAAGCCTTTCTGCTTCGTGATAAAAACCACATACCAAACCCCCCCATACAGCAAGAGCCCAGGGCACGTACCTGAAGGAGTCCAGGGCAGGAAGAGGAGGAACACTGGAGCCATCAGGAAAAGAACAACCAAGAAGGCCCCCAGCAATCCCACCTCTTGGGCTCAGCAGGCAGACCTTCATGCCCCAGCTGCTTCCCATCATCCTCCAACCCCCTGTCTAAACAGGCCACCTGAAACCCATACCCCGGGGGCACCCCATTTGAGTGACTTACAACCCAGGAGGGGTGCAACAGCTGCATTTTGGCCAGACCTCATTGAAAGCCCTGGTCCTACATGCAGCAGAGCACTGGAAGCAGGGCTGTGGTCCCCATGCCCACATGCGAGTTGCCCCAAAGCAGTGACTCCCCCTCCCAGTTAAAGTTTATCAGCTGGTGTAAATCAGCTCAGTGTGCCAGCCATATGTAGAGCTGTAGGAATTTACATCCAGTGAGGCTCTGGTCTGTAGAATGAATCCTGGTTTCCTTTACAGCTCTGAAGACAAATCTTGGTACTTGCTGAGGTTTGGGATGGGGACATGACATCAGCATCCTGAAATGTTTACATAAATGGAGGCAGCAGCGTTTTGAAGCACAGCTTGTTCCTCTAGAGGCTTTGCCAAAAATAAAAAAATAAAAAAAAAAAAGTGTGACCTTGTGACTTCTTTATAAAACCCTGCTACATCAGAAAGTTTGAAATATAAACAGCTGCTTTTACTGACTACATCAGTGCAGCCGGGCTGGGCTGCCTAATCCTTGGGTAGCAGTGTTTATAAATACTGTTCAGACAGGCAGGTTAGATCAGATTTTCTCATGAGCTCACTCAGGATGGTTAGCTTTCATGGGCGGGCACGTCGTTATCTCTTTCAACTGCCAGCCTCTGAAAGCCAGCCACAGTTTTCAAAGACTCAGTCCTGGGGAGGAGGAAGAGGAGGTGGCAAAGGAGAGTTATCTTTCATCACAAACCTGACATGGGTGAAGCTGCAGCTGGATTGATGCCACCAGAGAATGTATCACTCGCTGTCAGGCGGAGCTGGGCCATTTCCAACATGCAGCAACAAACCTGCTGTAGAGCCCTGGGCGCTCCCTGGGTGGCAGAGGCTGCTTGGGACCGAACTGCCCCCGGGGCACCCTGTTTTTGCTATGGCGGGGGCATAGCAGCAAAGGGTACAGACCTGACCTCCTCCCTCTGCACACCTGAGAGCATCCTGGCAGCCAAGGGACGGGGTCTTCCCATTGCAGCACCTTACACTAGAAACGCCAGTGGGGGAGGTCAGAGAGACAGGACATGCATATTTGATTGTGGGTTGCTCACCTTACCATACAAGCTGGGGTTTTTAACGCCAAAGGGCAGCACTGCTTCCAGTTGGACCTCCTGGCACTGCGGTTCCTGGGGGTATTTATCCCAGCGGCACGGTCACCTCCATGGAGGGCTACATACCCTTAGCTAGAGGAAGGCACCTTGCAAAGAAAGGATTTACCTGCCATAGAAACAATAAAATGAAGATGCAATGTCAGTAGAGCTTAAATATAGGAGGATGACTAATTAGAGGATAGCTTTGGATGGCCTGTGCCTGGCAAGAAAGCGTTAACCCAAACCTTCTCTGCTAGGACACACAGAAAATTTCTTTCAGTTTTGCTGCCTTTCAGTTGATCATCACAGAGGTGTTTCACTGCAAAGAGATAACAGCAAACACAGGGCTGTAGCTCAGGGAGAAATTAATCCATCAGAAGCAAAGCAGGAGAAATCCCGCAAGCAGAGTGGATTAAAGAGTGTTTTGAAGAACATGGTGCAAGGCCCGATGCCTGACGCCACCTCAGTGCTTGCCCCCTGTGCTGTCCCCACGCCAATGGTTGTAACAGCCATCGTAGCTGTGGGCCGTGAGCTGCCGTTCCTGTCAAGAGACGTTTCGTGGCAATCTTGCTGTGGGCATTTGACTGATGTGTCAGAAGAGCCCAGAGGAGCGGGAGGGAGGTGACATTATTGCTGCCACTGAAGAAAAGGGCAGATAACGAAAACTGTGACTGTGTCAACAGTGCTGCTGAGGAAAGGCTTTTTCCTCCCTATGTTTCTATTCCTTTAAAAAGAAAAGCAAAGCCCAAAGCGCTGGTGAAAACTGGGTTTTATGGGAACCCACTGAAACATGCATCCGGCGTGAAGCCATCTGAGCTCGCTGGCTCCACTAGCGTTAAACCCAAGGTGTCCCTCAGCGAAGGACGCTGGGCAAAAGGGCCTCTTCCTGCATTTTCTTGGGTGTCCTTCCTTAGGGTGATCCCACCTCACAGGTGGTGTCAGCCCAGCTGAAAAAAAAAGAAGTAGAAAGAAAGCAATTACAGCTGCGGGCGCACTCAGGAAGAGCCAGTGCATGGCAGCTCCCCGGCACGGGGCCGAACTCCAGCTCCAGGCCTGGTATGGTGGGGGAGCCTCTCACACACATCAAGCCCATGGGGGACAGAAGGTCCCTTTCTTTCCCAAACTCCCTCAATCCTGAAAAAAAAATCAAAGCTCAGATCTTTAGGGCATGCTGTCGACTTCAAGGGAGTCTGTAGTGAACCATGTGATGGGCTTAGTTTTGGCCCATTTGGATCACAAAGCGCAGAGGGCTGCCTCCCCAGAAGCAGTATTTGCCAATAAAAGGGAGATCTACCTAGATGATGTCTACTGGGGGCACAAGTTGTCTTTAATCTCCAACTGCCAAGGGCTGCAATAAGGGAGGGGAGGGGAAGGATGGGCAGAGAGAGGCCAGAGTTACTAGCCCGTGTCCTCAGGAGAGGCGGCTTCCTCTAACTCGCTCTGCCTCTCTCTCTCAAAGCCAATTTCAGCTGAATTCAAAGGAGTCTCAGAAGTATAAATCTCAAAAATAAGTGAATTTCTACAAGGCTGATGAGACATAGCAGCCTATAAGAACAGGAGATCTCAGGTAAAAGCATGTGTCCAAAACCAGGCACAACTGGCCAGTGGGTCAGCAAACGCCACTCATCTGGCTGTCCCCTGCCCGGGCACCCAGGGGACCAGGGCACACGCACAGTCTTGCCCAGGCTCTGCCAAGGTCTTCTGCTCATGGGACATAATCTCCAACAATACAGGACATTGCTATGGAAACAATTTTTAGTTATTTTACTTGATGGGGGGGGTTCCATGCTGTAGATACAGACTCAGCATCAAATTCTGTTGAAAACAAGCTCCATATTTTCAGAGGTGATGGGGATTTGCCAGCAGGTGCTGGTATGTTACATAACACAAACTTTTCTGCTTGGGGTTGCACGCCTTTCTTCAGCGACTTCCAGTTTGAGCTGTAGGACTGATGCAGTAATATCTCGTAGCTGACCACACTGGTCCTTTGACCTTAAAATTAATTCATTAAAAAATGAGAGTAAGCTAATCACTTTCCGTTATAACCGAATAGGTTTCACATGATATCAGACAGAACAAATACTCATGAGTTCTCTTAGCCCATCGATGAGATTACAACCCAGAAGTGGGGAAGAGAACAAAAATTCCTTCACCTTTGCTTGTGTATCACAAAGCAAACAAAGAAAATGAAACAAAGCAAAAAAACAGATGCAAGCCCTTCTTTCACAGCCCATTTTACAGACATCTTCAAAAAAAGCCCAACCCCACAAGGATCTCTGTTAAAAGACAGATTCAGTTCCTGTCACTTCTGACATGACTTACAGAAGTAATGCAAGTTTGTTTTGCTTATGGTTCTCTATGCATAGCTGGTGGTAATTGTTCTTACTGAGCAGTGGGACATTCTTCTTTGTGAAAAATCAATAAATATTTAATTCATAAATGTAAGAGAGGTGATGAGCAGAATATACAACTAATAAAGATAAACGGCTTTTGTACTCGTGAAGACTTTTTATTAAAGAATCAGTGGAAAAAGTGTCCCTGCTGGGCAGAGAACAAAATAAATTGTGGACTTTATACTGCAAACACAGCATTTAAAAACAAAAAAAAAGAAAACAACATTAATGCATCATTAAGGTTGAGCATTTAAATCTACAGAAGCCAGCACAAACATGAAGGAAGATTCCTGCGGCAACGTTAATTGGGACTTATTGCGAACTGTGTTATTGATGATTGCATACATTCAGTTGCATAAACAAATTGCCAAAGCTGTATACAATTGGAATGCAAATGAAGGATGTGCAGCCATGTGACTTCTACACTGTGAGACCCACCAGGTAACAAGTGCAATAGGTATGGCTGATGGGTCATCTACAGATACACACACATATATATTAAATGTATAAGCATAAGGCAAAAAAACCCCTCAACATACCAAATCTTCACGATACATCTTCTAGTTATTTGTATTTGTTTATTTATTTGCAGGCAAGTTAACAAAGACTGTGGATAACAACGCATTCCTTTAGTGCATGCATAATTTAATTTGCTTCATCTGTGGTATCTGCAAATGCTAAAACATGACAAGAATGTAACACTCCCAAAGTCGTAAAGTACTTCTATCTAGTCATTTCTACGGCCAGACGAAAACTTTGTGTTGTTTCATGTCCCACATTGCTAATAAAACCACAGCTGAGCTAACACGCCCCAATCCCTATGCCTGTTTTCCAAAGCACAATGTCCTGGGGACATATTCTCTAAATTGCCTATGAAGGCTTAGGAACAACACAAAACCAGCCTGCAAAAAGACCCCATCCATCCTGGCAAGCACATACTAGTGCTCTGCTGGAAAGGCTAGTGTCTGTCTCTGCCCCAGCAAGTATCATTGGACCGGATCGGCACCAGGCGATCAAAACCTGGGAAATGGCGTTTAGCTGATGCTGGGGGTGGGTTACTATTTGCATTACTGCGGTTCCCAAAGACCCCAACCGAGATCAGATTCCTTCTGCAGGCAGTACAAAGGTAGCGACAGGAAATTAGCCCTTGTGTCCAGGTAGGCTACTAACCTTTCAGAGAAGGGGTAAAGTGTGGGTCATCCTGTCAAATGATTCTCATTTCACAGGGGAAGTACGGATGTGGGCTGTACGTCCCACCAAATGCCGTGGATTGCAGTGGGAATGTCAGTGTCATGAAGTTTTGTTCAAAGTGAAATCAAGTGCAAAAAAGTGATCCCAGACACTTTACCAAGTTGCCCAAGGTCACATGCTGTGGCAGAGACCAGAGCCACCCATTTCCCCACTAGCATTTCCCATGACTCTTCCCATCCTTTTGTGCTGCTTATTTTATCACAAAAAATAATGGAATTGCTCGTCCAGTGTTGCATCTTCATTGCTACTTTTGCTTCCAAGTTCCTCAGCATCTGAACATGGGGTGAAACAGATAGAGGGGACCTTCCGCTTAGATGATTTAAGTAATCTCATGTAAATGTACTCAGCAGTCTTGATGCCCATCGTGCTTTCACCTACATAATGGCCAAACCAGATGACTATTGCTTTTTCCAAAGATAATAGCATTTTTATGCATTCTTCCTTAAAGCTTTTTGTGCTCACACACTGAAAAACAGCTCCAGCTGAGGAATAACGGAAGTCAATATACTTAGTCTCTGTCCAGGTAATTATGCATTCTCCTTCCATGTTAGCTGAAGAGAATATGATGATGATAGGATATCATTAACATGTCTATTTTTTTCCTTCCTTTTCTTACTTTCAGCATATGAAATGGAAAACTGCAGTTAAACATTTATCATTACATCTTTTCTGGCTTATATTAGAAATGCCGCCTGCCTGCATTATCTTGCATTTGAGAAGCAGGAAGGATTTTGCAGGCAAGACAAGACATAGAAGAACTGGTTCAAAACAGAAAACAATAAACTTGTCTTTCCTGATATGAATTTATGTGATTTACTGATTTCTGAATTGTCTGAGTCCAGAGGAAAAAACAACAACAACAACAACAAAAGACTACATATATAGTTTCCTTTAGTAACAGAAGAAAACCCAAACCATTCAATAATGTTAATGGCAGAGTTGTGAGCTCCTCCTTCACATCCCTCACCCACTCTCTCAAGTTAATTCACTAGTGATAAAATCCACCCCAATGTACCTTCTCCCCAAGGAATCAGGATTGATTATGAAAATGAATGCTAGCGATTTTTCCCTCTTCACAGCCTATCATCAGGCATTGTTCCTGCCCATACTCATGCAAGTTGAACAATATACAAAAAGTTTTGAGTGAAGGTTGGGATTTCAAATTTGAGACCACAGGAGCTGGAGGATTTGGCTGGAGGGAGTGGGGCAGGCTGCACACGAGAAGACAGACAGCTCATCACTTCAACCAGAACCATTACTTGGAAAAGTTGCAGCAACGCAGCACCTGTAATAGCACATGCATGTTGCTCATACAAAGCCACGACCTCCATATAGGTCCAGTGTATCAAACTTGGCTTTAAAAAAGGAATGATAATAGACTTATGAATAGAATTCAGCACTTGAATTCTGTAACAAACAGCCTTTAAGGTACATTCTTGAGAGAACGTTTTGACTGTTGATCTATGATCGACCTTTCGATCCATTGGCTTCCACAGGCTTGGGAAATTCCTGATGATTTTGGTGGCTGTTGGCTTATATCCAAGGTCCATGCATTACAGGAGCATAAAATCTATTTTGACTCTTTAAACAGATATGGAGAAAGCTCTAGCCCCCCCTCCCCTCTGACTACAAAAATATGACTGCTTTCATAGTAGTTGTATGTCATGCTGTTTGATGATCGTTCAGTGTCTTTCAAGTTATTTCCATTAGGAGAAGAAATTGCTGAGGGATTCAGGCATTTTCTGTGCAATCCTGTTGATTTTGCAAAAAAAAGAAAAGGAAATACAAAAGCCTTGAAGATAGTCTGAATCAAATCAGAAATAATTTCTTTACCATTTTCTAGCCTGCACTCAAACTTGTAAAGAGATTCTCTTTACAGAATTCAGCCATTGTCTCTGGATCATATTTCCAACTTTTTTTCTGTCTCCAGGACTTTCTAGCTCATTTTTTCTGTCTGTTTCCTGGCTATTCCAGAAAATACACACTCCAGTTACAGTATCTTATTGCTTAGATCTGAACTCAGGCCCTAGAAAAATCCTTTCACCATCCTTTTCTGTTTCTTGTTAATTACCCACGGCCTATGTTTTGGGCACTGAATCCTTTCATTTTTATTCCAAAAAAGGAGGTTATTATCTTCCTGCATGTCTCCTGAATGAAACCATCACACTGACACGCTTTAATTAAGCTTCAGCCAACCACCATGAATTTCAGACATATTTCAAGAGAGATAGTATCAGGAGAGGTAAAATAAAGAGAAAAATGTAATTGAAATTATGGAGTCAAAAGCTTCCCAAAAAGCAAAGAACATGCAACAGTAGCGTGTACTGCTCTGTGCTGATGTAAATACACACAGGGATCATTGTGAAGGTTTCACGCTTGACTGCATGCCTGATGAACATAGAGTAGTCATTGCTTTCAGGTATCTACTGGAGACGGAATTGGTAACCTGAGGAGTATATGTTTCTGGCAGTGATGTAAGCCCAAATATTCTCCTTTAGAGGGGTTACAAGGAGAAAGCAGTGGACTTCACTTGTAGTTCTAGTTTGCTAAATTTCACTCAGGCACATGAAATCATTCCCACGGAGTTTGAAGAAAGTTCGTTACGTGGAGTCCAAAAACAATTTAATCATAATGATCTTGATTTGGACCTTCAACCTTTCCTTAAGACTTGTGGTTCAGAGCAGCTTTTTCCACCTTCAGCTTCAGGAACTTCCAAATACACTGCAAGAAAGGGGCTTGTGCCGATGCAAAGTTACTAACAGGAGTCCTGGTGAGTAGCATGAGGCCAGTGCAGGATGAATGCTGGGGAAGAGCTTCAAGTTACTGGAAAACAAAAACACTGTTTATTTGGAGGTTGGGGGTTTTAGCTTTTTTTTGGCCCAATTCCACTTCCAATGAAGCCCTTTGGTGAAAGCAATATTTGGCCAAAGCAGAATGAGATTTTCACCGAACAACAATAAAATATTTAATATGTTTATGTTCCCCCAAATTAAAAACAAACCAGAACATAATGCACAGAACAAAACTGTGTTCTGAAATGGGCAGACTAGATTAGCCTTTTGCTGCAATACCTCTACTTTGTCCTAACTCTGAGAAATGCTAGGCAACGGACAACTCCCACTTCATCAGTAGGAGCTGGGGATGCTCCATCCATGACGAGCTCTGATCTGTTTACAGTCCTACTTACTGCTGCCATCCTGATTTAAGTGTTATACAAGAAAGTTTTTCCCTCTTATAAGCTCTCTTAGTCAGACTCTGGTCCTCCAGGTCACTTAAACACATGTTTAATTGAAGTGCACGAGCAGTTTCTTGAACTTAAGAGAGGACCTGACTCTGCCCCACTGTAGTCAGCAGAGCCAGGTTGTTTGAAGTTGAGCACGTGCTTAAGTGCTCTGCTGGATTTTTGCCCAAACTGTCAATCTTTTATAGTTAATCATTTACCACCCTGCTTATGTGCTGGTAATTATGCTTCAGTGTGCAAATATGTAAATTGCTTTCATAAAGCTCCACGCACCAAGCACAAATAATGCTTTCTCAGCCTTTTACCAGAGTTCTCCGGTCCTGTGGCATCTCAAATAGATCAAACAGCACTTGGAACTGGCAAGAAAGTTACTTCTCCATTAATTAAACAGAATCATTACTGCGTTCCTCTTCTTAATAGTAAGGCGCATTCACAGACTTGCAAAATAAACAAATAAATAACGCTCTTTAGCTCTAACCTGACAAGTATCACACATTTTGCCTTTAGGAACGTGTACATCGATCCATCTTACACACACCACCACTCCTAGAGAGAGAATGGGAGCAAGCTGTCAAATGCATGATAAGCACATTTGCATAACTGTGGCACAGATTAAGTTAAATAACTGCCTAGGATGAGGGTATTTGCCATGTATCACAAGGTAATTCTCCCAAACACAAGTGACCATTTTAATTTTTCTTTCCCTCGCTGAGGTTAATTGCTGTGAACTACAGGGGAATGTCACCTCCACTTACCTCACAGCTCCCGTGATTTTTCACAAAGAATTAAAATTGCCACGAGGAGAGAAAATATAGTTGCTGCCATTCAGTTCCAATATATTGTATTGGAATGACAGGCAGCGATGGGGCCTCGCTGAAATAGAGCCTTAAAATACAATTAGTTGCAGTTCTGCAGATTGCAGAGCCAGTCACTCTGCGCTCCTGCCCGTGGGGCCTTCCATGCATCCACTAATGAAAAGGCTGCTTTTCCCCAAATGTCAGGTACTTTTGCAAGAAATGAGTACTGGGAAGGGAAAATGATAGAGTCTGTTCCCTTGCTCTGTAAAGCAATTTTTGTAAAAATTTATTCTCTGCCAAGCAAACTGTCTGAAAAAAAAATGCAGTCAGCCACTTTTTCTAAGAGGAAGCTTGAGCACTTCTCAGATTGAATCATATTAAAATGAATTAAGGCTGCCAGCTGGTGTCCCAATCATTAACTGAAAAAAAACAAACCCCAAGCTTTAAGTATCATTGCAAAAAAAAAAATCCTAAACAAACAAAAGCAGGAAACCAAGCAAACAGGGTCCCCCATAATAAACCAGCTGCCATCATGCCCTACCGAACACGACAAAACTCGTCCCCTGAACCGTCCTGGACTCCGGTGCTCACTCTGCGAACGCTCCCAAGCTCCTGCTGCAGAGCCGTGCTGGCAGGTCAGGTCCTGGGCTACCCAGGACACACGCGGAGGAGCAAGGGTAGAGGGACCCTCGAGGGGAACCGCTGAAAGCCACAGTCTGGGTAAAAATCTTAGGCAGGGTTCACTGCATGACCATTTTGGGATTGGCAGGGAAATAAAGTCCCAGGAAATGGAGGAGCTTGGGTCAACATTTTGGAAGGCTTATGTTCGATTCAGGTCCCAGACGAAGATTTGGCTGTCATCCCAAATACTAGGAGGTTTTCTTTTACTATGTAATTCTTTAAAAATGACATGCACGTTTCCTTTCTACTTTTGGACGTAAATACCAGTCAATTGCCAAGTTACATTAAAGCAAGTAGGTTTGTAGCATTTTAGGGAAATATAATGTGTTAACGTAGGTTAGAAGAGACACAGAAAGATACCGCTTGTATAAAAAAAATGCACGGCGGTGAAACGGATATTTTCCTTTCACAGTAGGTCAGATATAACAAGCTTCCTACTCAAAGCCCACGATGGAAAATATCCACTCATTTCTGGAGGTCTGGTGAGATGGAGACACAAACATCTGACCAGCTAAATATAGCTGTGGATAGCAGTGCTTTGTACAATAAGTTCTAGTGTCTCTTAACTTAATATGGAAATTGATACAAAAATAAAATAACAGTATTTTCAGAGCCTGTCTCTGCTTGCATGCTCACCAGGACTCATACCACCAATTTCAGCCCCTGTTGAAATTACTCCGCAGTTTTTGTCTTGCCCTGTCTCATATGCCAAGAAGACAGAATAATGACGTCCAGCACAAAAGGCCACATCTATTGAGATATATAAAGGTTACCCCACAGAATTCAGTACGAGAACTGCACTCAGAGTGCCTTGTCCTTTAGCATTTCCACAAGAGCGATAAGCTAGGTTTAATTAGAGGAGTTTAGGTCTCGGTCAGACATTTCCTCAACCCTAAATGCCAGTGGTTCAATTTTGCAACGTTTGTTACCGGACACAGGCCCTTTGGATCAGCTTGCAGCTGCTGAAGCTTGGGGTAAGGCTTGGGCAGGTACTGCTGGAGTAATGCTGCAAGCCCCCCCTCCCTGAGGAGGAAGAAGAGGCGGTGAGAAAAGCGAAACACCATGCTAACAACACATGGCTTCCGCATATTTTTCTGGTCCGTATATTTGTGGTCTATCTTGATTTCAGTAAAGCGTTTGACACGGTCTCCCACAGCATCCTCGCAGCTAAACTGAGGAAGTGTGGTCTGGATGATCGGGTAGTGAGGTGGATTGTGAACTGGCTGAAGGAAAGAAGCCAGAGAGTGGTGGTCAATGGGACAGAGTCCAGTTGGAGGCCTGTGTCTAGCGGAGTCCCTCAAGGGTCGGTACTGGGACCAGTTCTATTCAATATATTCATTAATGATTTGGATGAGGGAATAGAGTGCACTGTCAGCAAGTTCGCTGATGACACAAAACTGGGAGGAGTGGCTGACGCACCGGAAGGCTGCGCAGCCATTCAGAGAGACCTGGACAGGCTGGAGAGTTGGGCGGGGAGAAACTTAATGAAATATAACAAGGCCAAGTGTAGAGTCCTGCATCTGGGCAAGAACAACCCCATGTACCAGTACAAGTTGGGGACAGACCTGTTGGAGAGCAGCGTAGGGGAAAGGGACCTGGGGGTCCTAGTGGACAGCAGGATGACCATGAGCCAGCAGTGTGCCCTTGTGGCCAAGAAGGCCAATGGCATCCTGGGGTGTATTAGAAGGGGTGTGGTTAGCAGGTCAAGAGAGGTTCTCCTCCCCCTCTACTCTGCCCTGGTGAGGCCGCATCTGGAATATTGTGTCCAGTTCTGGGCCCCTCAGTTCAAGAAGGACAGGGAACTGCTAGAGAGAGTCCAGCACAGAGCCACAAAGATGATTAAGGGAGTGGAACATCTCCCTTATGAGGAGAGGCTGAGGGAGCTGGGTCTCTTTAGCTTGGAGAAGAGGAGACTGAGGGGTGACCTCATTAATGTTTATAAATATGTAAAGGGCAAGTGTCATGAGGATGGAGCCAGGCTCTTCTCAGTGGCATCCCTTGACAGGACAAGGGGCAATGGGTGCAAGCTGGAACACAGGAGGTTCCGCATAAATATGAGGAAAAACTTCTTTACGGTGAGGGTGACTGAACACTGGAACAGGCTGCCCAGAGAGGTTGTGGAGTCTCCTTCTCTGGAGACATTCAAAACCCGCCTGGACGCGTTCCTGTGTGATATGGTCTAGGCAATCCTGCCCCGGCAGGGGGATTGGACTAGATGATCTTTCGAGGTCCCTTCCAATCCCTAACATTCTGTGATTCTGTGATTCTGTGATATTTTTCCTCCCATCTTGCTGCGAGGCAAAAATGTTGGACCCGGGTGTGATCGCAGTTGCAGTGATTTAAATTTAAATTCCCCAGGCCTGACTCTGCCCTATCCTGTCCCTTGCTCAGCCACTGGCCCAAGCACAGGATGTGCAGGACTTAGCAGCCTCTACACTGGATCACAGGACAATTCAGCTCAGGAAGGACCTCCCTGCAGCAGAGGTGACACCCAGAGAAGCAGGGCTGCAGATGGCAAGGAATTCAGCACAGAAGTGGGCTCCATCACTGGTCGTTTCCCATTGCAAGCTCTGTCTCTACCCCTCTCAAGGGAATGCACTGGATGATATCCAGCCATTAACAGGTTTGTCAGCTGTACTAACCCAAGTGAAAGGTAAACCTGTACGTCAGCTTCACCTTACATAACATTAAAGGAAATAAAAAGAAAAAAAAAGGCATTTGCTCTTACAACTCACATGGAAAATAAAATGCAAACAAAATAAGGTGTGTTTTCCTCTGTTTCCACTTGATATTATCCACCTTCAAAGTTAGAAAGTTATAAAGTTTACTGCCAAGCATGTCAATAAATAAACAAATAAAGAAAATATCTACAAGCATAATTTCAAAGGTCACAGGAAGGGGGCGAGTGCCATGCTTTCAGCCTTCTCCTTCCCCTTTTCTGTCCTCCTCAAATGCTAAAATGCTGTGCCCTGCCCTGGGGCAACGAGGGAGCCCTTGCAGGAAGCAGCTGAATTCGGAGCCTCTTTAAGCCGATGAACTGGATTCAACCCTGCATAGCCTTATTAACATAACCAGTCCAGGAGAGACTAGTTGATGAGAGAGCTGTAAATAATTTGGTGACCACCAGCCACTGTAACCGTCAGTTCCAGCTCACCACAAGCCCTGTCACACGAGTGAACAGGGGTGATCTGAGACTGTCCCACACACGTGGCAGCAGTGCAAGACAGGTTCCCAAATCTTCCCCTGCCGTGGCAGCTCACAAAACAGCTGCCCAAAGAAAACACACAGGAGAAGAAAGTCAAAATTTCTTGCCTTCAGGCTGGATGAAGCCATGTGATGATGGAGAAGGGGGCACCTGGAGCTGCCCCACCACTATGATGCAGAGCACACCCCAGAGGAGGTGCAAGACAGAGACATTCTCCCTTCTCCACCACAACTGTAGCTCCCCAAAATATTCTCTCCAGCTGGCTCCTGCTCACAGCACTCCACATCTATCAGGATGCAGCAGCAAGCCTGGCACCCTCCATGCTCTCATTGTCTTTGCCAAAGGCATCTGAGAGAAGTACCCTCACCACCCGAAAGACACGGGAAAAGGGACTGGAGGATTCATGTGGACAATTTTGAAAAGCAATAAGTATCACGCCCTCACAGATTAGCTGGGGTGGTAGGACCTGAAGTGACATTTGTACCGTGGCTTGGCCGAACCAGACACCACAGTTTAAGGGCAATGCTAGAGAGCAAGGTTTGGGTAAGACCATGAACATTCATTGATATCTTTTATCTCATTCATGAATATGAAGGCTGTAGCAGCCCTGCAACCAACAGCCATGGCATGCATTGAAATTGCCAAAGCTTGTAAAATCTGATTTACTCTGTGAGAGGGAACAGGAAGTCATTTAGTTTGAGTCATAAAAGGTCTTGATACAATCTAAGCTTCATCATCTCTGAAGAAACAGCTCACTCCCTGGACAGATATCAAAAGGCTGCTGTGTACAGCCTTGATAACACAATAGCATAGAACAATTCATAGCACTGAAGATTACAAGATCTTTGTATCAGCTGCTCTTCAGTACAGCTTCTCTCACATTACACCACCTGAAGGGCACTCCAGGTTTATGGTTAGCTCTTCAGGGGTCCACGGCTCTGAAAGCAAGAAGATAGAAGCTTTGCAGAGGTTTTCACACTATGAGTATAGTTTAAAAAAAAATTGTGCAGCCCCAGGCATAAATAACGATGTCAATCATCTACCTGCCTTTCCCTGCCTAAGGTTTTCACTGTCTGGAGCTCTAGGAGTCAGAGAGTCTGCAACTCTGCTGCAGGTGAAAGAAGGCAGGCAGAAGGGCTCAGAGTAATTCTGCCTTCATGCCCTTAGCAGAAAACACAGAGGCTGGGTGATATCTGCACTGGCCTGCAAGGCTCTGTGGGCTCAGAGTCCCCCTTTTTGTGGCTCAAGTCCTGTCTGGGCCCCATGAAGAGGGATGACGCTTGAAGACCCACAAGTAGACGAAAAGAGAGCTTAAACTCAGTTGAGTACAAAATTTTATTCCCTACCTTAGCTCCTAAGGTTGGAGAGGACTTTTTATTGCTGATGACATTTGTTTCTGGAAAGGAGAAGAACACGCATCCGTGGGAGGGAAGAGTCGACTTTGCCACACACTCCACAGGGCTGTGTAAAGTAGCTGAGAGAATTTTTGACACCTCCCTGTGCTGGAGTAAACCCAAAGGTGCAGGCCAAGACTCTGGCAAGAGCCTCCCCTGGGGAGACATGGGAATAGCACAGCCAATCCTGCCTCTCCATAAGAGCTGCTCTCCAGCACTCCTGCGGCCTCAGCTAGAAACTGAATTCATGAATGGCACAGAGATGCAAGGGACCAGCGGGGTGAAAGGGAAAGGTCAGCTAAGGTTGCTACCACTATGGCCCAACCAGAGCAAATAGCAAACAAGAACAGACCCCTGCAGAGCAGCACTGGGGAAAAAACAATGCGTGTGTTGCAAATGTTCCCCTGTGCTCATCTTCCCCTTTCTGCTCTTACAAGAGTGGATGTAAAAAACCAAACCTACTTTGTAGAAAGAGACACTATGGAAGCCATAAGCAGAAAGAGTAATTGATGTAGGTCGTACTTTGGACAGCCATTTCCACTTGCCTGCATACCAGAGTATATGGATTATTCCTACTACAATAGATGAGCAGCATCAGATGCAGTGGGGTGAGACACTGTTTTGTTACCAGCCCCCTCTGGTAAGAAAAGACATCAGGCCTGACCTCCTGTGCATTCTCCCAGGGCAGCACCAGCCAGTATGTACCTCCAGTGCTTTCACTTGGTAGGCAGGACATCCACTTGGTCTTGTCAGAGATAACAATCAGTTTTGACATGCTTGCAGAATATGTGCCTTCAGGGTGGCAGCCCTCTGGGTCTCACCTTCCTGCTTTTTCAGTTAATTCCTTCACATCACACCAACACCAGTTGTTCAGCTGCTCCCATCAGTGAATTTGCTCTACAAATAGTAGTTTTTCAAAGAAACTACTCCAGCAATGGAGTCTGGGATGCTCAATGGTACAGCTGCCTATAGCTGTGTGTACTGAAATGACAGTGCTGTAGACAGAGGTCTCAAGACATCAATTAGGTCACACAAAGCTGATGATACAGTACCTTGCAATGATACAGTGCACAGCGTAGACTGGGGCTGAGGTGGGGACAGCTCTCCATAGCAGACTCACAGGATCTAAGGAGAACTGGTGTGGCAGATTCCCATGCCTACACATAGTCTTTGCTGGGGCAGCAACTTTCCACCTGCTCATGGTTGCCTCTTGCCTTGGTTCTATGGTACGACTACCAGCAGTGGACACATGCTCACCTTCCACCATGCAAGTCTGCAGGTATAGTCTGTAACAAATGTGAAATATCTTCTGTGACTGAGGCCAGCTGTGCTAGCAACATGCCCGGTAGGACCACCGGACCACTACCTAGTGGAAAAATGACTCCCTCTCCAGTGCTCAGTCGTTCTCAAGAGGCATTCCGAAGCTGCACGGATGACTACAGGCCCATGATACGGTATTTTTCTAGCACTCAACAAGCAGATGGAGGTTTGTGACAGGTTTCTCCCAGCCAAACTTCCTGCAGAGGGATGACTAGTTTCCAGAGTGTTAAACAGACCTGTGACCACAGCCAAATGCCAGATGGCTGGAAAGAGTACTGGAGCAGCCCTCATGACAAATGTCTAGCCTTGGCTGCCAGCATCACGTACCATATATATCAGCTCCCAGATAGGAAGGCCTGGCTGCAAGTTGGGAGTGTGACACAGGGAAATTACATAGCACAATTTTTAGCGATGCCATCATACAATAGTGCAGAAAGAGGAAAGTTTTTTTCTTTCACTCACTTCCTTCACTGTGGCAAAGGGATCTGCTTCAAAAGCCCTTTTATTGAAGGTGTGGATGGAAAAAGCTGTTTCAAAGGCAGGCCACCTAGCTCTGTGCAGGCCTCCTGCTGAGCCAGAAATGCAATTTTTGCTTCAGGAGATACAATTTTTGTTTAATTTTCCAACAGATGACTTCAGGGAGTGATGAAGCATTGAGGTGTAGGTGGGTACTGTAGTTGATGCTACTTAATCAGCTGTGGGCTAGTGGCAGGGAAGTTGATGCTGGCTGTTGAAGGGGCAATGAAGTTACAAGTCTCTCAAAGCCTCATGCAATGCATTTACAGTTATTGGGTCCCCAGGAGCACCCACAACAGCAGAGCCTCTAAGCCTGGCTCTTTGCTCTCACTTGTAATCAGCGTACAACCAGGGGATATGTGTCTGCGTTTGATTCATGGTGCAGCCATTACCCAGGCTGATGCTTGTAATCAGGAGCAGAAAACAAGTGGAAAGGAAAACAAGAAAAGAAATGAAAACAAGGAAAGAAAAGAAAAAAGTCTCCGTGTGGCATCACTCTATGCAAACCACCAACTCTAGCTGCGGCTTTATGACCTCTTTATGCTGATCTAACTCTGGGATGCCACTGAAACGATTAGTCGTAACCTTCCTGCCCCCCCATCACAAGCTGGACCAGGGAATCTATGTGAATGTTATTTTACAATTTTTTAATCAGGTTCCTTTTCATTTGGAACAATCACCTGAGCTTGCATACTGCTCAGCTCACCCAAGCACAGGAGGCAGCAGGAGAGCACAGTCAGCAGCAGCAGTTCACACTGAGGTTAGCTAAAATCTGTTGTCTTACAAACAAGTCTCACAGCGTACCAGTCTTAACCTGCCTCAACATATTTTCACATGCACATTGACACAGCTTGCAAAAAGCATAGCCAGTTTCAGAGTTATTCAAATGTGTATACCACATCGACAACATATAAATCAGTGATCTGCCCAGACTGATTTCATTTATGCTTTAGTCTGTGAGATGCTTAAACGAGACATGAAACGAAGCTAGGACTTTGCAGGCTCCTAATGAGTGAGCATGTGTGAGACAAACAGTTGGCAGACAAGTTACAACAACCAAAAAAACCCCCAAAAGATGGTTGCCTATTTCTTTGAAAAAGGACTTTGTTGCTGTTTTTATTTTTAAGAAATACGTACACCTGGAGAATAAAGCTGAGGCTTTTTTAGCCCCATTGATGTCTAAGTGGCAATCTCCAAATGCAAATTTCAGTCATGGGACAGCATTTAACCTGTATCAGCAGAGCACTTCGATCCCTGGATGGGATTTTGGCACTCTAGTCCATTAACATATATTTACATTCCAGAGATGGAGGTTGGTTCAGAGGAAGCCTGAGGAGGGGAACAAGGCAGGAAGATTTATCACTTTATCACGTGGAATGGCACTTCTTCCTTCTGAGAAGTTCAAGTCTCTTTGTAGTTAGCAGCTGGGCCAGTCCATTCATCAGCATCATAAATATGGTCAACGACATCACCAGCACATAGTGGCTAATGCTGCAAGGAGGAGAGAGATAAAAGAAGTGAGAGAAAAATGCAAATTTGCAGAGGAAAAAAAAAAAAGCCTGACATAACTCTCTGAATATTTCCTTTTCTTTCTAACTAGGCCTAATTATTGGCCTAGTGTGTCATTTTATATATGCTGCTCCTGGAAGACAACTACTATAGCAGCACTATCGTGTAACAAAAAACTCTGTGACATAATAAAATGGTAGGGACAACAGAAAACACAACTGAGTGTATACCAAGTGAATAAGAGGTACTGGGTAATTCAACATATGTGACTGAAACCATTGCAAAACTTCTGTTTGCTGTGAACTAATAACACAGAATCTAGGGAGAACTTACCATCAAGTAGACATTCCTTGGTAGTAAGACAACTCAGATATTTATGTCAGCTGAAGTGCAATTTTGTAGACAAAACACTATTCCAGTGATGAGTAGCTTTAGGAAAAAAAAACCACTACTTTTTCACTCAACGTTACTAAAAATTGCAGAATTCTCTGCCGTGGTAACACATGGTTTCAAAGAGATTAAACAAAGGAGTTCAAGAGTGGCTAATAAACACAATATGAAGATACAGCTTCTGAGTTAGGAAGCCCTTAAAGTCACTAATGATTAAAAGGATAACAAGTAGAGAGCTTGTTCTCCACTTGCTCCAATTCTGGTACCTGATGTTCACTAGTGTTACAGATGGGCTACTTAGGGTCAGACTGAGATTTGACCTAGGACATTCAGCATCCTCTGTTCAATGTCTGAATCAAGCTGCCATTAATGTAAACCACTAGCCATTAAGAAATCAGAATTTTTCCAAATCCAGTGACATTCCAGGCTAGAGTTGCAGATGAAACACTGCTGCACCCGTGTCCATCACGCATCCAGTGCAGCTGTTTTTTTCCTGGAACTACTGAAGATACTTGCGTTCTGACATGGGAGGTACCCATACCTCCTGATGAACCCATCTCCACTATTTGAAAGCAGATGGCTCTTTAGGACAAGTAGGGTAACTTCAGACTCGATGAAGTCTGAGTTTAGTCACAAAAAAAGGATTGCAAGGAGCGCTTGCCGGTTTAATGACCTGGAATTTCTGCCAGAGGACTCATTCACTTTGAGAGTTTAGCCATGGAAGAGCAGTAAAGCTCATAATGCCAATGCTATCAGTAAAGCTCATAATGCCAATGCTATCAATCCTCACGACCCTGAGACTGTGACAACCCTGGTGCTAGCCTAGTGCAATTTAGCTTTGTGAAGCGGAGAAGCACTGGCTCTTAACAAAGCTGGGCCACTAACCAGTGTGAGAGAATAAAAGTAATCCAGAAAGTTCCCTAATGAGCAGGAGCTCTTCCACAGCCAGGATGTCAGCAACCAAAGGAGCCAGGGTGTGACCAAAGTGGATGGAGAACACTGAAAAGGACTTGACTCATGCTACAAGTTTTTTCTGTTTGAGTCTGACTAAACCTTCTCACATATACCTTGCTCAAAATACACAGTTTAAAGCAATCAATTGCAAAAATCCACCAGCACAAATAGGCTCAGACCTCAACAAGCATAATCCACACCAACAGCCTGCAGCTTGCATCTCTGTAAACTCTCACCTGTGCACAGCGCAACTGAAAATATTCACTAATATAAACGACTCAAGGTTTAAAACATCAGAAAGGAGCCATCTTTCCTACCTGCGTTTCCTATAAGCATTTCCCCCATCCAGCTTTAGCTAAGCAGAACAGCACGCCTACGAGAGCCATAGTGCTGCTCTGTTTCTGTGGGGAACATGTAAGATGACACAGCAAGAGCCTGAAGTCAGGCACAAAGCATACTTTCACCTGGTCAGTGCACTTTGGACTTCGTAGTTCACAGCACATTTACAATAACAAAGATAATGCAACTCCCAAGATAACTCCCAAGATAACTCCCAAGATAACTCCCAAGATAACTCCCAAGATAACTCCCAAGATAACTCCCAAGATAACTCCCAAGATAACTCCCAAGATAACTCCCAAGATAACTCCCAAGAGCCTGGGTGTGTTACAGGCTGTCCACCTGGGTGTGTTACAGGCTGTTCCGCTTCTCCATGGGAAAGGATGTTGCCAGCTGAAAGCCAAACCCTCCCTGCAGTTATCTTCATGGTGTAATGTGCCCTTGGGGACTGTACAAGCACCGCAGGTACAGAAGTTTGCGTGGCTCTTAAGGGAACAGCCACTCTGGTAAACAGCTGGCTGGCTTAACACCTCACGCGTTACTGGTAACACCTCAACTTTCCTTCTCACGTGGCACCAGAATTGTAGTTTTTCACATAAGCAGCAACACCACTTTCCTTCTAGCTTTCAAAGAAAGCCTGAATGAGAAATCTGAAAATCAGAAGCCAAATGAAGACCCTGTCTTTATTCCTACAGACACGCTGAGACAGTCACCAGAGGATCGGCAGCTTCCTGCCATCGGCATGATCCTTACACAGGCATCCGAGTTCCTGCCTGCCCCAAAAGGATCTTTTCCAGATGTGGTTGCTAATCAGTTATTTTCGGGGGGCATAGAGACGGGCTTTCTCAAAGCAAAAAAAGTCTCCACGAACTCTGCTTAGCTACCTGTCAGTCAAGGGACTGGGCCTTCCATACTTTTGTAAAGAAGAGAGCACTGCACACACTTCTCCCTTGCTATACTCAAAAGGCTGAATAGTTATGCTCCTTCATTAAAATATCAGATGTTCAGAGTAAAGAAATATATACATAAATTATGCCATAGAGCACAATTAAAAACAATTTCAGTCTACTTGTCACATAATTACAAACAGCCAGCATCTCTGGGGCTATCAGCAACTGGTACTGCAGTGCCTACAGGCAGCTCTGCTTGATAAATTAGTTCTCGGGCTGGGGTAATGCTGCAATTAAACAAACAAACAAACAAAGACTCTTTGAGGTATACACCTCAACAGCAGTGGCAAAATCTTGATTCCTGTACAACCCAGAACTGCACCCTTGTCTGGATCTGTAGTTACAACGAAGTGGGTAATTCTCAAAATAAGCTTCTTCCATTAGAAGCCAAACCTGAGCTAACAAGAAAAAGGAGCAAGATTCTAGGCTCCAGGCAAGTTAGATCCATGTGGAGGAAAAAGAGGCATTAAATAGGTACAAAAGAATAGCATAGTGGGGCACACTGGAGCAATGCTTATAAAGGATGAGATGGGCAGGGACAGGTAACAGTAGAGAAGATGTATCTGGTGGAGGGAATCACAGATGATCTAAGGTAAGGTGGCACTGTGCAAGGGAAAGGTGAGTGCCCTATGTATGGACCAAGGTCAACAGGCAAAGCCAGTGTTAGGAAAATTTTGTATCAGGGATGAAGACACCTGTTTTGGTTGCAAGGAACCAAAAGGAGAAAATATGATCTATTCCCATCTCCTGGCTTTGTTTGTGACAGTGTACATTGCTGAGAAGTACTCAAAGACAAGAAGAATCAAAGATCAGTAAATAATGAGGGGCAGGGGGAAAATCAGTCTTGCTCCAAAACGTGGCTTTCTCCCAAGACAGGCTAATTCCTAAGATGGCAAATCTGATTAGAAGCTGGGAAGACAGGAAGATGCAGTAAGTTACCATAGCAATTAAAAAACTAGAAATAAAACAAGTAAAACAAAAACAACTCATGCAAGGACTTGGAAAAGCACTCTCCAGAAGAGTCCAAGGACCTTATTTCTACATGACATGCTACTTTGAACTGTAGGATTGTTCCCAAGCACACTGAGACCCCAGATTTAGATTCTGAATTTTAAGTCTACTGCATTTCCAGCCGGGATCCCACACTCTCTCTCCTCTGTTTCTCACAAAACAAATCACAATGCACATCACTCCTAGCTCCTGTTTTAGAAATTGTTGGTAAACACTGTTTTCCTCCTAGTTACATGACCTTTGTTTTAGTAGTCTGACCTAGAAGCCGCAGCATCCCAAACCTGGAACTGATTGTGTTATCTTAAAACCTAAAAAGCAGTCTCCTGTTCTGTTCTTTATCTATGTCCCCTGAACTTTGAAACTGCAGAAGAACAGTTAAGATCGTATCTTTCTCTTTATCTTCCAGCAAGTGTTATAAAAAGAGGGAGGGAGTAGCACAGCATGTGTCTGTATAAAACTATAAAATACTGTCATATAAAAGAGCTTTAGGGTTTATCTTGACTATCTGAATATACAGCTATTTACAAATTGCATATACTGTATAGATATAGTAGGCTTTAAAGGCTATATCTCTCTATCTCTAGAGATACAGAGATAGAGATAGATAAACATACCTTTTAAGCCACAGAGAAATTATTTTAGTGACAAAGACGACGAAAAGCTAGCTATTCCATTTATCTGTTATTGAAAAACAAAATAATCTCTCAGAACAAACTTCTCATGATCGTGTACTACACACTGATACATCAAAAATACTAGAAAAACTGCATTATTACTTTTATGAAATGTAATGTGGTATTCTTCTAGGGCATATGATGCAATTTAGGGTGCCCTCAAGATATATAGGTAGAGGGTAAGGTTAGCAGACCTCAGAAGCTTGCATAAGCCACTGCTATGAGTTCTGTATTCACTGCAAGATTATTATCCTGTTATTATATCAAAACACTGAAAAGCACTCTCTGAAAAACAACTTCGTATTGATTTTGGCATGACCATTAAGCAAAGGGGCTTTAAAACTTTCTAAGCAGCCACAAATATTTATGGTAATTGATAATTTACTGAGAGGAGGGAATCAATGGTGCGTTGATAATTTGCTGAATGTGGTAATACAGGACTGTATGTTGGATGTGTTGTTGCTCAGCATTTCATTAATAATCTGGAAGAGTGGAAAAAGTAGACTCTTTTCATTCAAAGACAATACTTAAGTGACATGGTGAATTCAACCAGGAGAATAAAGACATCACATTGTTAAGGCAGATATGAGGTATAGTAAAATGACATGTAATGTGGTTAAAACATGGTAGAATGAGATGTAAAAGGCAGGAGTTAGGGGTGAAATTTAAAAAAAAGGAAATAAGTCAGTTCAGTAAACAAACCCTACTTCCAAACAATGAGAGACATCCACTAGGAAACAAAATGTCATCATAAAAAAGCAGTGAAGGTCATCTTTTTATCACAGTGGATTTAAAACCAGCTCTTACACATGAAACTTCTGAGCTCTGGTATTGGAAAACCCCAGTATTGCCTAATGAGGGTTTCCTACTGAACTTGCACATTCTTAGTAAGAGAGAGGACATACAAAAGTTTTGAAATGTAGTAATTAGAAAATCCATAGAAAGCTATCACCACAAAAAGAACGAGTATGGAAATATACATCAGAAGCTTTGCAAATGTGGCACATATACCACTGGACTCTGACAGACTTTACAGGAATGAATCTTCACTGGGCAATTAAATTGTTGCTTTTCCACCTGTGATTTCAATGATGTGGTAACTAGTAATATAAAACGAACCCTAATAATTGTGCATGCACGCACACACTTCCTATCAGTGCCACAAAAAAGAAGGAAAAAAAAAAAGATGAGAGCAGCGGTCCCTAAGGGTGCTCCTATTCTTTGCTCCATGAAATCCTACACAGGTTTGTTGAGATACAAACAGTTGGAAAAAAGAAAGAACTGTCATTTCCATAACTATCTCAGCCTCCTCGGCAAATTTTTGGCAACACCTAAAATGTCAACTGAGATGGGATATTTTCAGACCTTGCTGTCAAAGCAACAACAGACAACACTGCAAAGGGAACGCCACAGAGCTGTCACCGCAGTTGTAACAGGAGGACAGGAAAGAGCCATGTTAGTATCTCTCTCCCACTGGTTTTGGGAATTGCCCAAAACCCCATGAAGCTCATCTTCCCTTTCAGGAAAAAACAAAAAAATCTTCTGCTCTTGCCTGCTAATTTTGCCAAGCTTGAGGATCACACGTTAGAAATCTGTTCAGAGGAGAAGGTTCAGGCACCAAAATATTGCTCAGGCTAGGTAAAAGAAGGACCACTTCATGCTGCGTCTATGGCTTCACCTCTTTTCTTATGCAACCTAGTCATTTTTATCTTATGTGCATATACACACATACATATAAAACATATATAAAAAGACTACAATAAAATAATGTATGTGGCAAAGCCAAGCACTCAAAACTGAAGTAATAACAAAATTAAGGCTGCCTGAACATTATGCCTTACCATGTTAAAAATTAATCACAAATTACTCTTCTGAAAAGACTTTTCCAGTGCTTTCTTCAGTGCTCAAAACACACACACGGAGAGGCAGAATTACGGATGTGCATCATGAGCTCCCCTAAACTCTTTGGGATAAGGCAAACTTCCAGCTGAAATGGATCCAACAATCTATCACCGTTGTAAATCTCTGTGCTATGAAGACCGTCTAGCAGAGAGGAAGTTTTTGGGTACTTGTAACAATTTATATTTTTGCTTGCTAACTCCCAATTAGAAAGCTTCTTGCCCAGCAAAACAGAGCTTTTCTGAGGTCTTTAATATCCTTATTAATCTGCATAGGAATTCAAACCAAAGGATGAGGCCCATCTGATTTACCATAAAGTGACCATAGCAAGGAAGTGTGATGTTAAAGCATCGTTTCCACTATTTGACCTAACTGTATCTCCTCCCATTAGGAGCCTTCGAAAGGTAGCTACAAGCAGGAATTTGAGCCTCCAGAGAAAACAGGCAGAATACATGTGCATGCCTGTGTACACGCATGCATGAGCTGGAGGGAACGCTGGGGCTCAGCAAAGCACAAAGTAAATGTAGACTAAACAGAATATTAACAATGGGTCACTATTCAACTTCTGTTTAAATAACAGTGTCAAGTGACCAGATTGGCTGGATTATTAACAACACATTCCCTGCTAAACTTATTACTGCATATTATCTATTTCCACAACTCAGGGAAGGTAAATCTGAAATGTGTATTCCTTGTATTTGTTATTTCACAAATAAGACTGCACAGTTGAAAACCCACCCCATGATGTATGCTATGGAGGCTAGTAAGACTCATAATGCAAAAAAAATTCTCTCATTTCAGCTGTGATTTCTATGTTTAAATGCAAAAGATTTACTCTTCCCCAGCTAGGAGAAGGATAAATGCATGGGTCTTGGTAGCCACCAACATACTTGCACAAGGTTCATTAATTCACAGGGGGTTGTATATGGAGGCTTAACTAGATTCAAGACAATTAACAATTTTGATAAATTGTTATTTTAACAGTGACTACAACTAATTAAAAGGCAAAACAGTAATTAAAATATTTTTTGGGTAATTACTGTTCTTTAGAAATCAAACAAATCCTACTAACTGTATTTCTTGCCATGCTAGATCCATTACCTCATGTTGCTCTGGAACAGATTTTAAGTTTTAGCTTGGGATATATGTACATGTGTATATGAGTGCACATATGCGTGCACAAGCATTTTAAGTAGAGGGAACATCACTGAAGCATTTGATTAAGGAGAGTAATTGGAAAAAATTACAAGAGTTCTGAGTAGATAAACAACAACATTAACCTGTGAGCCTTTTAAAAATGCAATGGAGGCAAAAAAAAAATACTGTACCTTGTTCCAATATCCAGCCAGCTTCCATAATCTTTAACCAAAAAGAAAAAATGCTAGGAAATAAAACAACTTTGATTAGTACATCAACATTGCACACTTTGAAACAAAACTAAAAACCATGTTTTCAGGCTGTTTACTCCAAATTTCTAATTCTTCAAGTAGAACAAGGGCAAGACCTTTCCAGGAATGTTCATTTGGACCAAAGTAAAGAACAGTCTAGGAGCCAGAAATAGATTTAACATGGTATCAAATACAAATAGCTAAAGGTGGACTAAGGTCTGTCAAGCTGGGTTTGCAAGAAACAGAAGATTACCAGCAGCGAACTTTTTCAATATGAAAAGCCAACCCATCTTATTGCTTGAAATAATGGGATCCCAAATAATGCCTAGGGACAAAGAGAAGGCTACATATTGTTTTCATGGAATTCCACAACAAATTTCTCTGGGCAACTCTGGCAGTTCCCCACCTGTAAAATCGGAACAATGCTGGGAGAAGGCAGGACTTGTCTGTTAGTGAATCCCCCAAATTCTAGCTGGTGGCTACATTGATTGAAGACCACAAACCAGTTCTCTTTTTTTTTTCCTGCCAACTTTCTCATTTCTCAATATACACACAGCTCCTGCATATCAAAACTCCTTGGTAATACTTTGTTTTGTACACCAAGTATGTATTTGCTAATTGTTTTAAAACAGTTAAACCAAAATAGGAGAATATGTGAGATATAAGACCTGGATATACTGAGGCTTGCTACACACCAGTACGTGCCTGCACTCTGCTTTTGGTCTAGTTAGACTGAATTTATTAGTAAAATGCTATGAGTGTGGTTTACTGGTATTTTAATACTTTTCCTGTGGAAGTTATCAAAAATCAGATTAGTCACAGAGATTTATTTGAAACTACACAAAACTAACTTCTCCATTTCTCACTCTACAGACAAATTAGTCATTATTTGTTTTTTTACTCACTGTTTTTCCTATCAGGTGAGACCCACAGATCACACTGTACAAGGAAATCACATTAGGAATGCTTACTCCAAAGGGACAAAACTAAAACAGCATGTATGAAGTGAGAACACCAGCTCTACTTGCTGCTTTGGAAAGGTTTCTGTTTACCTTGTGATACCCAGGGGCACTGCTTGCTGGGTTGAAGACAGCTTGAGGGGGCAACGAAAACATACTTTTAATCTGTAAAATTTATATTGGGATATTGTTTAGCTTTGGATTGTTTAAGCTAGCTTTGTTTGTGGATGCAAGCTTTCTGAAGATAGCGTTTCTTAACAGCTTGTTACAAAGGGCAAAAAAGTGTCTTTTCAGATGTTGCTGATCTCCTGGATTCTGACAACTCTAACAGAGCTGGTGGGTAATGCATTTCTCCTTTTCCTCTCTTTTTCAAGGGAAGGTGGGATGAGTAAAAGGTTCAAAATTCCTGAAAAATTAACTAAACCCTGCACACAGCTAAAACCAATTTTCTTATTTAAATTCTTCCTAAGAATCTGATTGGAAAGCACATGAAAAACTCAAAATGATAACTTATTACTTCATTTTTGTCTCTTACTATTATGAGAATATTGCTTCTTCAAAAGTATTAATTATATGAAATTCAAAGAGTGGTGATTGGAGGAGTTTTATCTCTAAATTATGCTAGGATTTCAATCCAATTCACTGCCCTAGTTACAAAAACTTTGAAGTCTGAAACAAATTCAGATCTCTCTAGACAGTTAGGAGAGCCCTCTGCTTGATCTTATTTGAAGAGAATGTGCAACAACAACTTACCAAAGCCATAATGTCTGAAATCACAAGAACAATAAGGAAAAGGCTGCAAAGGAAAAAGAACCAGACTATCAACCTTTATTCATGGCCACAGATGTTACAAAGCTTATTAAAACACCCATATAGAAATTAAAATAAAGTATGATTTCTTGTACTTGCCTTTCAATCACTCAAATATATTTCAATTTATTAGAGAACAGTTAAAATAGATGGCTAGAACATCTGCCATTTGTAATCCCACCCTGTTGAAAAAGACATTTCACAGTAACAGAGTTTCAATTTTGCAACAGAGAAACCTAACAAGAGTCATTTACTGGAGAACAATAGCATCTTACAAACAGTACCTGCCCCATTCCTGATGCAGGGAGCTCATGTGCTGTTAGGCCAAGTAAAGCTGATTTAGACGTTTCAAGATGGACTCAAGAGAAAGCAAAGCTGTTTGCACAGGCAGACAGATACCCGAGCTGATCAGTCCTATCCTGACAACCACCCTGCTGGGTAGGAGGCTGCTAAAGGAGGTGCTCGCCCCACTTCCAGATCTCTGGGTGCCCATAAGCTTCTCTGGGAATGCCCACCATTTTGGTGGCGTGCTCCCAAACCCACGGGCCTCTCTGTCAGGCGGCAGGTTACTTCTGCAAAGTCGGCTGCAGCCAGTAAAAGGAACCAGAAGGGAGCACGCAGAACTATTTTTTCCCCCATTAACCTAATCTTCTTTTCATTAAACTATGTAAATCCTAAATTACATGAAAGCAATTGCTGTAAGTGATTAAAACTAGTTTCTAAGTTAATGACACTGAAGCAATGTTGCAAACAGCCAACCCATTAACAGAGAAGTCTTTAACTAGAATACAGTTAATTTATCAGTACTACCATCATAAATTCATGCAGCTTTTTTGGGAAATACTGCAGCATTGCACGAGCGTGTACTGGTGGGACACCCATACCAATGCCTCTTGATGAGGAAGTTTCTGATATTGCCTATGTCAGCTATGCTTCATTAGTAAATAAGGATGCAACAAACCGACTGTATCTCAGACGCACTGAAAGGCTTCCCTCCACTTACGTATGGCTCAGATAGGATGCTGCAATCTTGTAGTGCCTAGGAGGCACTCAACTAGAGGGGTGTTTTCACAGGCAAGCTCCAAGAACATATTCTGACAGAACATTCCCCACATGCAGTAAAAAAAAAAATCTTTAATCTGTAAACAGGTAGTTTAGGAGCAATTTGTCCAAATCACAAAAATCTACTTTTTTCCCTTCTGAACTGCAGCAAGCCTTTCACAACAGAAGGGCAACACTAATTTCAGGGCATATTTATACACTACACAGACAAAACTGTCCCCTGTGATGACTTAATTTACCTAGTAGGGGCAGCAAGAGCAATAAGGAGTGCAGCACAGAGTTCAGGATGTGCTGACAATCAGAGCACCGCCTCTCCAGGGATCCTGGGCATATCTTGTGGTTTCTGCCTTGTTCCCAGGCTGACGCTGTGGCAGCATCACTGCTATTGTTACCTGAGCACAGCTAAATGAAGCCGGCACAAACACCAGCTGGAGTTACAATCGCAGCCTCATAAAGCAGCATGGACGTACTCATGTCCCCTGGTTTAAGAAGTTGGTATAGTTTCCCCTCTCACACGCTCAGATGCACATTCCATAGAAGCTTGCAATATCACTGGCGCTGCCAAGGCAAGCGTTCACAAGTTAGGAAATGCTGGCCTTTATCATGCCTGAGCCCTAGAAATGTAGATTGCTAGCTACTCTTCTGAGCAACCCTGATTCTTCAACGCAGCCCTGCTTCTATATAAGCCTTAGTGAGGAGGATGAATATCCTTCCTTGGGGGTCCAGGGACAGCCCAAGTGCCCTGCACGCACAGCTAAGGCAGAGAAGGTAAAAGTGATGGTGAACCTTGTGCTTCCTCTCCAACAAGAAGTTGGATTTCGGGCTGCCATGTCCCTCGTTAGTACCGGGGGTGGCATTGCATAAGGAGACAACAGGCAGGGCACGGACAGGATGAAAACAAACAGAAAGGCAGAGAGCATCACACTGAGCAAGGGCAGCTTCCTCCTGCTTAGCTAAGTAACATGTAGGACAGAGTCCCTGCGATCCCCCTGCCATTGTCCAGTGAGACTTTCGGTCAACACCACACAACATCACACATTGACAAACTCAAAACCATGCGGCTGACAGGGACCTCCTCCATCTCAGCACTATTAGTAATGCCACATGAAGAGCAGAAGATTCAGTCATGTGCACTGGGTGCACTGAAAGGGGTAGGGAGGGCTAACAGTTAAAAAAATAAACATCTTGTGACAGTGAAAAGAGTGAGGGTAGTTCAAGTTCGGTTACAGCACTCTGCAAGGGTGGGCACTCGTCCCACATTCTCTCTGGAAAGTCTTTAGAGATGGAGAAAGGACTGGCAGCCATCTAGCCCTACTGCGAAAAACATGTAATACTGAACACATTTGGGAAGCATCAAACTGCAATGGAGGGGCGTATAGCCTTCTTTTTTTTAAATACTATTTGTGGTGAGGTCAGTGCTACAAAGCTGTAAATTGGTTACACTATAAATGGGTTATTTTTAAAATATTGTACCACAGGCAGAGATGCAATATAAAACAAAAATTAGAATTTAAATTCTGCTCATTTTTCTACATTATGGCGGAAAAGTGCTCCTTCTGTGTATTGTCAACAAAGAATATTAAATATCTGATTGTTTCAGACAGAACCAACACTTCCATTTATACTCATTTATCACTAAGAAAAGAATTCCTGAGCTTGCAAAATCACTGAACAAAAACCCAAACCATAATAACAAATAGAAGTAACAATGTGATCTACTGTGGGTTTTTTTTTAAATTTAGATTGAGATTTGACAAGTCTGAGTTCTTGCAAAATAGATTTGAAACCTTTACTAATGCAGAAATATAGCACTTACTGTACCTCTTAGAAGACAGTTGTGTTGTGACTTGAACAGCTTCGAAAGCACATGATACCAAAACAAACGGGATTACAACCTGTTTAAAACACAAGCTACATTTTGGTTTATAGCCATATTTACAAAACAACCTGGCAGGTTGTGAAAACATTTTCCTGCTTTTGAAATTATCACAGAATGTGTATGGTACAAAAATAAAATATTGGCAAGAAAGGGTAGAAACTCATTTTGCAGAAAGCACGTTTAGTAAACGAATAAAAACCCCTTCCATGGTCATAGCTGAACTGCAGTGAAATAAGCCATGAGGCAATATGGAAAACTATAATTAAAACACATTAATGATCCTCACTTCATTTATCCATTTTAGCACTAGTGATAAATACTTCAACAAGGCCAGAAGATAGGACTATTCAGGTCCAATATCTCATGTGACATGCTGCAGCGCTCCAAGGCGTAATAGGACAATCTCATCTCAACCACAAAAAAATCTGAATGTAGAATGTATTCAGTAAGGCAAGGATCATACTGCGCCTCCAAAGCCAAGTCAAGCAAATGTAAACAGTTCAGTAAATTAAGAACAAAACAAACAAACAAGTTAGAAACATGAATGTTGCCTTTTGCTCTTTCCAAAGTTGACTTGCAATCTTTAAGTTAGTAGTGTAAATGCATTGCTAAAACCTGTTCTCTCGCATCCAGAAGGCTTGCATCATTGACTTATGTCCTGCAGTATAACATGCAGCGTACTTGTAACTTAAGTCTCCTTTCTCTGGGACAGGAGCAGCAGAAAGGCAGGGGCAGGAAATACTGCTTATTTTAGCAATAAACCGTAAATTCCACGTCTCCCTTCCTGTTTGCCTCTTTACGCCTCTGGCGGATCCTTTATTCAAATATTAGAAAAGAGCCACCACACCTTGCCTGCCAACAAGAAGTGCAATCCAATCTTTGATAGACTATTAAAAATATAAAAAATAATATTCACTGTAAAATGACAAACTAATCAGCAGAGTAGTCAAAGCCTGTACTTAATGTAGTGTAGACAGAGCTAATAAAATATACATATATCCTCAGTGTTTCTGCAGATATTACACTATACGGAAAGCTTATAATGTTATAAATAATTTAAGTCTTTTAAACATTTAAAATTTTCATTTTAATACAATTAACTGATCTAATGAAGTTAAGTTAAACTTGATGCACTTCAGCTTCTCTCTGTTGGGAAACAGAAGGATCCATCTCTAGAAACACTACAAAGGCTGAAAGCTTCACACATGGTTAAGAAGGCTAATGAAGCTCAAATGTTTTTGTAAAGTGCAAAGGAACAACTGTGTATGTGATATTTATTAAACAGTTCTTTGAGAAAATTTCACTAAGGTAAGATTACCAACCTTTAGCACAAGCAAGCCTCCCATCATGAAGGGACTGAACACGGTCAAGAAACAATAAACAGAAGCAGGATCAAAACTAGAGAAACATGAAAAAGACATTACAACATATCCTTGGAATGGTATTTTCCATTAAAAAAACAGAGCATTTAGTTACTCCTGTAACACACTGTGCGTATGTACATTTTTATACAAGGCTTCCAACTTTCTCTTCTCTTGCTCAAATATTAAATTAGCAAGGACAGCCTACCTCACTTTTCTTTCTCTACAATTTTTCTCTGCTCATGTCTTTCGAGGTGCCAAGCTGTTGGTGAGCAGCCGAGCTCTCTCTGCTCACACTGCCAATAACTTCTAATGGAAATTGAGACAACCTCATAACCAACAAGCTCAGGCTCCTAGGGAACATGTTACAGAGAGCAGAAACAAAATAAATTGTTATCATTATTCCACTGACTATTGCTTTAATTCTGCTGCCCTGGTTTTGCTAACCAAATTTATATTTAGTACACCAAGTGCAGGAAGAATTTTTTGTACCCCATGTCTCAAATCAATGAATAAAATTTACCTGTTAACAGAAGCTATGTTTCCGGTGCCAAAAAATGCTGTCACTATGAAGAAAACCTAGATGTATTTAAGGAAAATATACCACAGAAATGGCTGCAGTAAAACAAAACCAGTATTCTCCCTGCTTCATTCCAATTTACTTTCAAAATCCTATCATGAAACTACAAGAAGCTGACCCACAATTAGAGCTTTACACTGCATTAAGAAATCCAAAGCATTGTCTAGGTCTACCCAAGATTTTACACACAACTTTCTATATTTTAAAAGACAGGGACTGCCTGAGTAAGCTTTTAAGCCTGTCTTGAGGCCCCTGGCAGAAAGCTGCAGCTTGTTTTTTTCTGGGCCCCTACCTAGCAAGACAGGAACATCCCCGGCCCACAATCCCAGCTGTGCATTCAAACACACAAGCTTTTGCAGAAAGTGATGACTTATGCATGTGTACTGCACACCAAGAGAGATGGCTTTATTGAGGAATTGACTGTGGAAGAGGTAAGTTGGCTATGGAGACTAGTGGTTGGAGACTCCTTCGTAAAGGGATCTGAGGGCCCAATATGCAGAGCTGACCCCCATCACAGGGAGGTCTGCAGCCTGCCTGGAGCCCGAATCAGGGATATCACCAGGCAACTCCCCAACCTGGTGAAGGCCACAGACTACTACCCCCTGCTGATCTTCCAGACAGGTGGGGAAGAAGCTGCATCCCGTAGTCTGAGGGGGATGAAGAAAGACTACAAGGCCCTAGGACGGTTGGTGAAAGAGTCTGGAGCACAAGTTGTTTTCTCCTCCCTCCTTCCATTTTCAGGTGATGACGTGGGATGGAACAGTAGGATTCTCTCTATTAATGCCTGGCTACGAGACTGGTGCTACAGACAGGGCTTTGGGTTCTTTGATAATGGATGGTTTTATAAGACACCAGGCGTGACAGTAATACATGGGAAAGGTTTATGTCGTGAGGGCAAAAGGGTTCTGGGACAGGAATTAGCAGGGGTCATTCGGAGAGCTTTAAACTAGATTCGAAGGGGGATGGGGTAGTAGCTGGGCTTGCACCACTGGGGCAACGCTCTAGTGTTGAGGTAGACCAGGAGGCCTCCCATCCCCCTGGGGTGAAATCGGTGTGCTCAGCTCGCTCCCTGAAATGCCTGTACACCAATGCACGCAGCGTGGGGAATAAGCAGGAGGAGTTAGAAATCCGTGTTCGGTCGGGGGGCTATGATCTAGTGGCAATTACAGAGACTTGGTGGGACACCTCGCATGACTGGAATGTGGTCATGGATGGCTATGTCCTGTTCAGGAAAGACAGGCCGCTAAGGAGAGGTGGTGGAGTTGCTCTTTATGTGAGTGAGCAGCTAGAATGTATTGAGTTCTGTCCAGGGGCGGATCAGGAGCGAGTTGAGAGTTTGTGGGTGCGAATTAAGGGGCAGGCTGGCAGGGGTGATACTGTTGTGGGTGTCTATTACAGGCCACCTGATCAGGATGAGGAGGGGGATGAGGCCTTCTACAGGCAGCTGAGAGCAGTCTCTCAATTACAGGGCCTGGTTGTCATGGGGGATTTCAACTACCCTGATATTTGCTGGGAGGCCTACTCAGCCAGCCATCCTCAGTCCAGGAGGTTCCTCCAGTGCATTGATGATAACTTTCTGATGCAAATGGTGGATGAGCCAACTAGGAGAGGAGCACTGCTGGATCTTATCCTCACTAACAAGGAGGGTCTGGTTGAAGCGGTGAAGGTTGAGGGCAGCCTTGGTTGTAGTGACCATGAGATGGTAGAGTTCAGGATCTCATGTGGCAGGAACAGAATAGCTAGCAGAATCACAACCCTGGACTTCAGGAGGGCCAACTTTGGCCTTTTCAAGCAATTGCTAGGGGAAATCCCATGGGACAGGGTACTAGAAGGTAAGGGGGCTCAAGATAGTTGGCTAGCATTCAAGGACTGCTTCTTCCGAGCTCAAGATCAGAGCATCCCAGCAGGTAGGAAGTCAAGGAAGGGTACCAGGAGACCTGCATGGTTAAACAGGGAACTGCTGGGCAAACTCAAGTGGAAGAAGAGGGTGTACAGATCATGGAAGGAGGGGCTGGCCACTTGGGAGGAATATAAGTCTGTTGTCAGAGGATGTAGGGAGGCAACTAGGAAAGCTAAGGCCTCCTTGGAATTAAACCTTGCAAGAGAGGTCAAGGACAACAGAAAGGGCTTCTTCAAATACACTGCAGGTAAAACCAACACTAGAGGCAATGTAGGCCCACTGATGAATGAGGTGGGGGCCCTGGAGACAGAGGATAAAAAGAAGGCGGAGTTACTGAATGCCTTCTTTGCCTCTGTCTATACTGCTGGAGGCTGTCCTGAGGAGCCCCGGACCCCTGAGGCCCCAGAAGAAGTCAGGACAGAGGAGGAATCTGTCTTGGTTGATGAGGGCTGGGTCAGGGACCAATTAAGCAACCTGGACGTCCATAAATCCATGGGCCCTGATGGGATGCGCCCGCGGGTGCTGAGGGAGCTGGCGGAAGTCATTGCTAGGCCACTCTCCATCATCTTTGCTAAGTCGTGGGCAACGGGAGAGGTGCCTGAAGACTGGAGGAAAGCGAATGTCACTCCAGTCTTCAGAAAGGGCAAGAAGGAGGACCCGGGTAACTATAGACCGGTCAGCATCACCTCCATCCCCGGAAAGGTGATGGAACAACTTGTTCTTGGTGCTGTCTCTAGGCACATCAATGATAGGGGGATCATTAGGGGCACTCAACATGGCTTCACCAATGGGAAGTCATGCTTAACCAACTTGATAGCCTTTTATGAGGACGTAACCCGGTGGATAGATGATGGTAAAGCTGTGGATGTGGTCTATCTTGATTTCAGTAAAGCGTTTGACACTGTCTCCCACAGCATCCTCGCAGCTAAACTGAGAAAGTGTGGTCTGGATGATCGGGTAGTGAGGTGGATTGTGAACTGGCTGAAGGAAAGAAGCCAGAGAGTGGTGGCCAATGGGACAGAGTCCAGTTGGAGGTCTGTGTCTAGCGGAGTCCCTCAAGGGTCGGTACTGGGACCAGTTCTATTCAATATATTCATTAATGACTTGGATGAGGGAATAGAGTGCGCTGTCAGCAAGTTCGCTGATGACACAAAACTGGGAGGAGTGGCTGACGCACCAGAAGGCTGCGCAGCCATTCAGAGAGACCTGGACAGGCTGGAGAGTTGGGCGGGGAGAAACTTAATGAAATATAACAAGGCCAAGTGTAGAGTCCTGCATCTGGGCAAGAACAACCCCATGTACCAGTACAAGTTGGGGACAGACCTGTTGGAGAGCAGCGTAGGGGAAAGGGACCTGGGGGTCCTAGTGGACAGCAGGATGACCATGAGCCAGCAGTGTGCCCTTGTGGCCAAGAAGGCCAATGGCATCCTGGGGTGTATTAGAAGGGGTGTGGTTAGCAGGTCAAGAGAGGTTCTCCTCCCCCTCTACTCTGCCCTGGTGAGGCCGCATCTGGAATATTGTGTCCAGTTCTGGGCCCCTCAGTTCAAGAAGGACAGGGAACTGCTAGAGAGAGTCCAGCACAGAGCCACAAAGATGATTAAGGGGGTGGAACATCTCCCTTATGAGGAGAGGCTGAGGGAGGTGGGTCTCTTTAGCTTGGAGAAGAGGAGACTGAGGGGTGACCTCATTAATGTTTATAAATATGTAAAGGGCAAGTGTCATGAGGATGGAGCCAGGCTCTTCTCAGTGGCATCCCTTGACAGGACAAGGGGCAATGGGTGCAAGCTGGAACACAGGAGGTTCCGCATAAATATGAGGAAAAACTTATTTACAGTGAGGGTGACCGAACACTGTAACAGGCTGCCCAGAGAGGTTGTGGAGTCTCCTTCTCTGGAGACATTCAAAACCCGCCTGGACGTGTTCCTGTGTGATATGGTCTAGGTAATCCTGCTCCGGCAGGGGGATTGGACTAGATGATCTTTCGAGTTCCCTTCCAATCCCTAACGTTCTGTGATTCTGTGATTCTATGGAACAAGACTAAACGTTCCTATGCTATCCCTCTTATTGTCCAAAGGTTATACTGAGTCTATCCATTGCAACACGGGACTCGCAGTTTTTTCCTTACTTGGGTGAGGGACAATGATTCTGGCAGTATCTGTATAGCTGGAAATTTTTTATATAAACCTTACCCTTTTCATCTAGGTACAACACTTGCTGCTATACAAGCCCGTGTAAGATATTTTTCTAGCTCCTGAGCTCACTGGGGCCCATTATAGCTCACATCTCTTCAGTCGAAGAATGGTTTTTAACTGCTATTTTGCATCAGGCAGAGAGTTTGTTCACGACGATGGCTGCTGTTGCCAGAGCTCCCTCTGGTCCTTCCTCTCCTGTTACAACTCCTGCACTGGATCATTTAAGTCTCTGCATAAACAATTTGCTACCAAGTGTTCAGCAGAATCGTTGGGATTCTGCATGCAGTATTTTGGAAGGATTAGGTCAGCATAACTAAAGACATTATGCTTCCTAAGAGTATCACATCATTTCAAGTTTAGTAACACAGCAGTCTAACAGCATAGTGCAGCTCTGCCAGTTAAGATTTATAGGAACAACAGTTCTGCAATAAAACAAAAAAATACCAGTAGCACATAGGTCTAATCAAAATGCTAAGCATAAGCAATCTGAATCTTCTTCTGGAAGATCAGGCTATAAGGTCCCTCAGCACGTGCTGACTTTTGGGCCCTATATAGGAACCTTGAGACAATCTTAAGATATACAGCTCACAGGGTCGTAGTTGCAATGTGACTGCTCTAGTCGAAAAGGTTTCTCTTCTACTGCTACTATTTCTAAACATTAAACAGCATCTAAATTAAAAAAGCCACAACATCTTTTGAGCAGGTGTGTATCATACATGGTCTCTGCAAAGGAGACCTGAAATTGTGTATTTTTTCAGGAGCTGAACAAAATACATTCAAGTGTTTCAGATTAAGATGAGATTAAAGTTGTGCTACATTCAAGTGTTAGATTACAGTAGAACTATGCTGGAGCTTTAAAAAAATACAATTGGATTGTTTGATTTTTGTTTTGGCTGATTTTGTAGCATGTGACAGACAGCAGTAGCTTTACTAAAAGTTAGCTTATTTTTTGTTCAAATAGCAAAATAGTAATGGAAATCAGTAAATTTACTGCAAGGTGTCTCAGCTGCTTTCGGGTATACTCTAAAGCAAACACAAACGTTCCTAGCAAATTGTTTTTACCTCCTGCCTTAGCACAGAACTGCCTCCTTAATGAAGTATCTGTCACACTTCCTCTGCTGCAGGTTCCCAGTGTCCAACAGAGTTGTCCCAAATTCCAATAGCATAGACTCTGTGACTGTGATCCACCCTCTCAGATTTGGTTATTCTATGAACTATAAAGCCTGTTTTTGCAGGAACCAGTATTGAGACAACACCCTCCCCAGCTCCAGCTATGATAACCCACCTGCACTAGAAACCCGTATGTTCTAGACTGGCTTATAATTTCTCTCCCACTTGCACACTCATCACCCTTGCTGCCAAATACCTCTCACTTAACTGCAGGCCCACGATGGAAGAGAAAAATGACAACATTATCAAGTCTGTACAGTATTTAAAAAAAAACCAAAACAAAACAGTTGTAGTTTCAGTTACAGCAATGCAAAATAACTGCTATGTTAGTCAACAAACAGCTCTTCCCTCCCAAGCCCATATCATTTCTAATAGCAGAAACCACACGTGATATAAATAATTCTAGGCCAGATTCTGGGAACACATTTCACAAAGAGTCTGCAGGAACTTTCATTCTCATCTCATCTGCCTGGCCACGGCCAATGCCTGCCCCTAACATGTTCTTCCTAACACACTGCCATACTCTAAAAATGAGAAAGTGAGAATAACTTTAATATCACCTTTGCCAACTGATTTGTGAAGGCTGAATGAGTTCCCTCCAGCCAAAAATGTAATAAAACAAAACCAAACTGAAAAGAGGACTCCTTAGAAGAAAGTTTACCTCAGCTGTAATGGTCATAAAAGACCAAACTTTTCATAGTCAAGAAGCCAAATTTCAAACCAGTGCAGTTCACACTGAATTTTTTACTACTTTATCACAAAACATAATGTACAATACCATTGTCTTTTGAGCAACTTGAGTCAAATCATTTTCATCAGCTTCTGTTTCCAGTGGCTACCAGGCTATAAATTTTGATTGCTGGGCCTTTTGAAACAAACCCATCTTTTCCCTGGAATGCAGCAACTGGCAAAAGGATACAAAGAAGAAAGACCTGCGGACGTCATCTAGGTGGAGCTGTCGAAACCGAGTTATATCAGTTGCATAAGCAAAGTTGAAAACGGCAAGCTGGAAAGACAGCAGAAGAAACCAATACCGAGTATTAACTCATGCACTTTGATAGAACCACCACATTTTTACTGAAATAAACCTACTTCCCTACCAGCTGTTATCAGAGTAGTATTATGACGAGGACTGCAAACTTTTCCCATATTTTCGTTATACTTTAATGAATCTGCCAGAAAGATTGTACAAGTGAGATGATCAAACGAACAGTGGAGCTTCCGCTGTTACCTACACTGAAAATGAACTTCTATGCCTTAGACTTATCATCATCTTTTTTCATCATAAATATTCCTCCTACACATATGCAATTCCACTGCTCACATGAGCATGTGTCTGAAGACCCACAGAAATAAAAGACTAATTATCCTCAGTTGACTTATGTTGTAAGTGAGAATACTAAAATATTCTCCATCTTCTTCACCCAGCTCTCAACACAACATCACTTGAGCTGGAGAGAAATTGTCTTCATGGAGTTTAAGAGGTCAATGAACTCCTTTTCACTGGGCAAAAGAAGAAATTCAAGTAATAGATACTCAACACTGACAACATTTTAATTAAAAAGAATCTCACATCATCAGAGAACTGAGATGGATTCTCTAATACAAGATATACTTTGTGGCATATATTAACAGGCATTCTAGAGATGATTTCTCTAACCTAAAAACAGGAAGCATAGGTAAGCATTATTCTTCCTTTCACTTGAAACCAGAAGTCAAATGATGTACAGGGAGTGATAGAAAACTTAATTACAGCTTACCTATGTTCTTTTCATTTGCATTTGATTAATACAGCGTTCATCACTGTTTAATACTGCTTTAATAGAATTTTATTTTAAAACAAACAGAACATCAGACCACCATCAGACAGGCAAGCATCACAGATGCCTTGTTTCAAGATGCAAAAGGTAGAGTGGGTTCTAGAGTCGAAGAGAAAGTACATCCCACAGATGACTCTGCTGTGCTAGAAACCTCTGGTTGTAATCATGGCCTCACGCTAAGCATACATTTTTACATTCAGATTCCTTCTCTATCACTTAAGATGCCACAAAACATGCTCACACAAAATATCATATCTATAATTAGCATAAATAAAAAGTGATTCCCGTTTTCATTTCTGATACTCACCCTTGAATTGGTAAAGCCTGTTCTCTCTCAAGTTTTAAAACTGTCTCCCTTGCACGAGAACCAGAAAACCCCAGTATGTGTCAGGTCCACTCTGGTGACTGCCTTGGCTCAGATTTCACCTCCTGGCACTTCTCTCTAATTATTATGAGCTGCAAAAGGAACTGTAGATGTGTACGGCTACTTCTCTTACCAGTGACTCTGGCCCCTCCCACACACCCTCACCCAGGTTCTCTGTGACCTGCACCAAGGACAGCACATTTGGAAGAGGTGGGGGAGAGCTGTGCTAGACACCTGCCTGGCTCCGAGCACCCTGATGACTCTGCAACCAGCACTTTGGATCTAACCAAATCAATGGCATAGCCACAGTTTGTTAAACCCTTGAGCTAATCTAAAAGCCAAGTAGCAGTGTGAGCAGCACAGGCTTTGAAAATTGCTGACAATATACTAAATTTTAAGGTGAAAGAAGTTGCATTGATTACAAAACTCCCCGTCCAGGCAAATATGAGAAGGTGCTAGTTCCAAGTTAGTCTCTGGCTCCTTGTCTGTCTAATCAGAAATAAAATGCCGTCCTTTAAGAAAGAGTGGAAGGACAAGGTCAAACTAAGATTTCTGGTATTTCCTATGGGTCACTTCAGAAATCAAGTTATTTCTGTTTAGCCTCTCACTCATGACTCTGCCATCAGAATAAAAAAAGTGCAGTGACGTTGTACTCATCCTAAAGAGTTACTGTACCTTGTGCTGAATTAGCACTACACTTGACAAACAGAGCTTTGTAGCCTACAGAACACACCACTAAGTCAAACTGATTTCCTGCATTCCTAGAAATGGCTCTAATGTGGAATATCTTCAATAATATAAGTTACATATCTCTTTTACAAGGTCACATTCCTATTTCATAAAACAGCTGATACTGGCTTCCCAAACTTAAAGAAATGCAAAGTGTTGCTCTATGAAAACCACACAGAATATTTATTATATCCTAAAGAAAAAAAAAAATAAAGATAAAGCTGATAGTTAACCTGATATAGCTATCTGGAGCTGTTACCTTTGGTTTGAGTGAAAGACCATAGTGCTGCAGTGCTTCTTGCTCCATATTTATCCACACAAACATCAAACCAGACAGCACCAGTGGAAACAGAGCTTCGTACCTGAAGAGTAACATAATGACCATAGTAAGTGCAGTCACTGACAATTATTTAACATCAAATACCGACTTGTTTCTTTTCTTTTTTTTTCTTCACAGAAATGATACACCAAAGACCTAGTGGCACTCTCCCCTTTCTCTCCCAATTTCTGAGGAGTATCCCACACTTGGCTGGTTGAAGTTTAAAGCCATACAATAATTAAATGGTAAAAGTAGGAGAAATAGAGGCTGCTTCAGCTTTGTCATGTTTTGCACTCATTTTCTCATTTGATAGATGTCACAACACTGGGTGAGTGCCCTTTGTGTCATGATTAATTTTAACAAAACTAGAATAAAATTAAAAAGAATCAGGAAAAAAGAATCACATTTGGCACCCACTTTCTGCAAAATGGAAAATTTTGTAATGAGAGCTATTTGGAACTGAGGGGTTACAGTCCAATCTAGACAGTGACTAGAGATTGTATCTCTTTAGGACCTAATCACACAAACTCATTCTGGTGACTAGTTCCAAGGAGAAAGGCATCTGTATAACAAAAAGAGCATTAATAAAAATAAATAATAATAAAATAATAATAAAAAGCATAATAAAAAGAGCATATTTCACTGATTCTCCTTTTCTTTACTATATAGCAATCCACTGCAATAGCAGCATCAATTCACGCTGTAACCAAGGCTGCTAAGCTGTTCCAGCTACACCCCCAATCTCAGAAGAGTACTTCTGGCTCCTGCAGAACTCAAACATAGCAAATTATGAGTGTACTTACGTAAGAGGTTAAAACCCTCAGATAACTTAGGGGGACAGATTGTCATTGGATAATATTAGTTTCTCCCTACCCTCTAAGTCTCAGTTGCACTTCATGGCGCCTTCTCATGTTTTTTTTCTTTCAGGATAAAAGTATAATACTGACACTGACTGTGACACTAATACTGACAAGATTGTAAATTTTTTCCTCATTTTTTTTCCTCCATGAAGACGCACGCACTTATTTGTCTAAAAATAAGAAAATTATTGCAGTTAATCTTGGTATTGCTTGTCGTGCCTCCCCACTAGTGTAGCTACAAAGCAGTTTCAAACTGGAACAAAAAATTTTGGTCAGACATTTCTGCTTTAATTATCACAATGACAAGCAGTTAAACATGAAGACGACAGCAGCTGGGCTGTCAGTAACAAAAGTACCTACAATCCTCACAGTGGTCTCCACTTGCCTACAAATTGAATCTCTTGAACTGAGTCGGTGACAACCGGTTGTATGCAACCACGCTCTTCAGGTGGCTTCAATACTTCCACTTAACTGCACCTAGAGAGGTGCTGTAATTAAGTACCTGGGCAATGCACTGGGTCATCGTTGCATGGTATAACAGAGCACTGAGGAGAGAAACACTGGATACTTTTGGCACTGAGTGCCTTGTTTTTGCTATGATTCGTTGTTTTGTTTGGGTTTTGATGTTTTTTGGTGTTTTTTTTTGTTAGTGGTTGTGTTGGGTTTTTTTTTTAAAGAATTGTTCCAAAATTTGTTGGTCTCTCTGAACACTGTAGGAAGACAGCGGAGAGCTGTCAGCGTTTAAGTGGTCTGGTGCAGGGCCAAAATACAAAGAGGGAGGTTACCAGTCTCAGAGAGAACAACTTTCATGCTTTATCCAGTAGCCAGGACAGGCTAAGAAGGTTAAGTGTAACAGTGTGTGTGCGGACAAGAGTAAGATTAGGATCAAAATCTTAATGGGGAAGTGGGAGGAAGGGGAGGCAGGAGATTAAAAATAAGATGCTTCATCTAAAATGAGACTATACACAAGAGGCAGCTATTGCAAAATGTCTGCTGCAAGATATTTTATACCACTTAATTTTCCAGTGTAATTAAATCCAGAGAATAAGTGGGAGGGCAGGCAGAAAGAATGGTTCCTATACTCCCCATTAATTGTGCTCTTAAAAGCTACTGAGTCCAGAAAAAAAAAGGGTTGGCTGACACAGTGTTTTCTTCATTTACAACCTCCAAGGAGTTTTCTTTTATTCAGAAAGAACCAAACCCTACTCTTTATGGGGACTAGCATCCCTCTGAAAAAAATTACTTCCATGAAAATCTCTCTGAATAAAATTTTCCCTCATTTTAGGTCTACCTGTTTCCTGTCGCATGTCATTTAAGCCGTAACTAGACACTAGTTCTGAGCAGCTGGGAGAGAAGTTATTTTCTTTTGCTTGTGAGCAGAAAAGCATATGCCAAAACATCAAAAGACATAAACTAAACCAGACTTTCTAATTTTGGTGCAAGATTGTTTGAATACATACCCTTCCAGCCACTGCTTGGCCTAGCTGAAAGGAATGTCAACAAAACAGTGTTTCTAATACAAGGAGGAACACAGAAGTTCCCCTGAAGTTTTGTTTAGTAAACTAAACAAGGAGATAAATGGTGAGACTACAGCTGGAAGCACACGTTACACCTTTAACAGAAATGTTCATGCCCTTCAGCAGTTTCACATGTCACCCTTGCTTTTCATATGTAAGACCAATACAAACAGAGTAAGAAAGAAGTACCCTGTGCTGAGGAGCAGGTAGGTGGACATCAGGGAGAGCAATATGCTGAATAGTCGCTGAAAGAGAAACGTGGGGCTCAGTAACGGCAAAACCGAGGAAGAAACTGCAATAAAAAGAGATCTGTCAGTCACTACACACAAGACATTTCATCCTTGGTAGCAAGAAAACATTCTTCAAATCATGACACTTTATGTACAGAAATTCAATACTGGTCATATATGCCCTTCTATTTTCAGAAGTTACTTTTGCTAAAGAAAACCCAATGTTTGGAATGCTTAATATTTACCAAAGGTAAGTTTTAGTCCTCTATCATTTTAATTCCCTGGCTTTCTCTCTCACAGCATTTACAATTTCTCATGAACTGACGTTAATAAGTCCTTAAGATAATGCAGAAGCACTACTGCAAAAAACAGTCAAACTCGACCGTTTAATAGTACTCTGAGAACCACTTACTGTGGCCCTGAAGACCTCTGGCAGTTCAAAGACTGGGGTTACAGAGCCACTGCTCCACTGGATTAGATTAGGAAACCTGCCACGTTTTGAGGTGCAACTGAAAATACTGGTAGGAAAGATACAGAAGCTATCAACTTACTAGCTTCTCTACTTGAAGGCTTTAAAACAGGAATATTTAAGGAATTACAGGGGACTTATCTGTCATGATTCATGCCTCTTGGTTTCAACTAGTAATGCATTTCTCTAATGCAGGTGTGGGATCTTAAGAGTTGCATGTCACTCATTAGTGTGGTCCATTGCTCAACTGCCCAGTCAGCCCTGGTTAGCAGAGTCTGTGCTGCCCCTAAAGAGACTCCTCTAGCTGGGAAACTTCTGCAGGTGAGGACAGGGCCCACCAGTTTGCAGGAGGTGAGGAAAACTGGGAAGTGAGGAAATGGGCTACTGGAAGAGTGAATAAAGAGGAAGAAAAGCAGAGAAAAAGTAGCCAGTGCTTCAAGCAAGGAAAGGGAGAAGGAAAAGTACTGCTGTGATTTAATCTTTAAATCTGATTTTTTTAATATGAAAATTGTATGTGTTTATAAAGAAGTGTGCTGACAAATAACTTTGGTGTGATTCTTCATTGTGGTGTAGCGCCCTTACATTACTGAATCATTCAAAGACTGCATCAACAGTAAGTCATAATTAATAATCACTCCATTAAGGAAACAGAAATAAAACTATAATGTATGGAAAGTGCTCGCTTGTGCTTATTGTCATAGTATACGTTAATATTTATAGCAAACCTATCAACAAAAGAGAGATGAGGCTGTTTCTAAAACCTGTGGGTCAGTATGTTTTATTTCCTGGCTTTCAGCCTTGGCCACTGCTACAATTACAGAATAAGTGACTTCATTTCAAGGGTGCTCCAGCCTTTCAGCATCACTTGTAGCTTTTTATACCTAAAGAAGGCCTGACTCAAGGAGGAACTCCAGGGACCTCACCAAAAGTCAGAACGGCTGGAAAGAAATTCAGCGTGGCAACTGGCCTCTGTGAATGACACTCAACACATCAGATGTGCATCACACTGAGAGCAATCATAGATGAGAACAGATGAGTAGCTGGTAGGTGATAATTAGCCTTTCACTTCCATATCTGATGTAACACATCAGATATTAAAAATCGAAAGACCTGCAGGTTTCTGGCTGACCTATAACAAATCTCTGTATGTGTCCCCCACACACAGCTGTGACACTAAATTCCTCAAAATTTGGCAAGTTGCTATGACAGATTTACACTGATGAAAACATAATATACATTCATTTATAAATATCTGCTAACATAAAGATGGTTCTGAAGAACATGGGAAGCAGCTGGATTAACTTTATGCCTCCTGGTTTTACCTCTGTGTTTGTGGTTAATGTACACTGCATGAAGCATATAATGTAACAGCTAAAGCTAGCTGGACGCAGGCCTGCAGGAACCCACCCATCACTAATTCATTTGCCTGGTTTTCCAAAAACCAGTCTTTCTTCAAAAAAGTAATTTTAGGCCTAAATTAAAACTTTAAACAAGGTAAGCTTCATATTAATCTGAATGAATAGCTGGGGAGGGGGAAACAATTTGCTAGAAAACTTCAGAAGTCTCATTATCATACTGACATGATAATATTCATATCAGTATTATTATGAATAAACACTGATAACTGTGTGTTTACGGTTATATAAATACACGCAGAGGTGTAAAATGAGAATTCAATAAGTAACAGTACCGTTCTTCCACAACTAAGCAAAAAGATGAGCAGGAGTTTAACCACCTGTAATGCCACCAACCTTGGAAAAGCTACAGTAGACCTTGGTAACTTAATTCTTATGGTGCCACATTTGTGGTACACACTAGTGACAAGGCAGATGCTAGTTGTGCTTATGGTAGTGACAAGGCATTTCTCTCCAACAGGAGTATTGAGGACATGTTTGATGCCTTAGCTTTTTACCTGCTAAGTTCTGTGTTTAATTACGTAGAGCAACTTCAGCAAGCTAAAGCTCCCACCTTGTATATCACTTAAAATGATTACTTCCAGCCTGAAGGACTTTGCTAAAATATTCAATACTACCGTGGCAGCAAGTAGACTTCTTGGGTACATACAGTTTACTTCACTGTTAGCTTTATTTTCATCATAGAAACATCATCCACAGCAAAAAGAATTTCTAATATACTTTTTCCTCATAACTAGACCTCTCTGCCTGAATAATCTCTTAGACGAAAAAAGTTTTTCTCTCATCCTTACACAGGAGAGAAAGATAACCTTTATCCTCAATTCCTGCTTCAGTAAGCCAAGCAGCACATCGTTGATTTCATCGACTTTACAACTGCAAGGAATTCATCCATGCAGAGATCCCCACTTAGCTTAGCAGGTTATGAAGAGTTAGGAAAGCATGATGGAAAGGAAAATGCTCCAAAGAAAACCACATTACAAAGACAACATTGCTCAAACACACACTGATCACAATCAGTTGTATGAATCTTGAATCCATTTGCTCAAACGGAAGTCGGATTGCTAAAACTGACAAGATCTGCTTAAGTTAAAGCAATGTCACCAGTACAGGAATGTACAAGACATCCAACAACTAGATAACAAGAGTCATAATTCTTCCTTTAGACTATGTTTAAATTCCTGGTCTTGACTTTTAGCAAAGAACTGCTATCAAACTTTGCATGAGATATGTTTAGCTCTAAAACAAACTCCACATTTCAGATCACTCAGGGATAAACAATGCTTAACATTTTCTAATGGAGCCCTACAGAAATTATTTTATAGCTGAAATTCGAAAAGTATTGCTTTACTGTATTCCATAATCCCAGTGACAATTACATTTGCTCTGTTTAATGATCCTAAAATTTTAATCTGAGATTGGTGAAAAATCCAGAGACTTGTAAATTGTTTTTTTCTTTAATGATTAGGTTCTAACAGATATCAAACATACATTAGCATCATTACTTCACAGGTATTTTGCAAGGCAGCTCTGAAAACCACTTCCATGCCCCAATGGTCTCCGCCATCAGCTGCAACTTGAAGTTTCTATTGAAATACTGCAACAACCTTTCCTCACTTCCCTATGCTTAGCTGGACTGCTTGCAGAACATCTCAGATCACCCTTCTCTGGCCCCAAGTAAAACAAAAAGGGACTTTATACCATTATATCCCTAAAAAGGGTCTTCAGGATATTCAGAATATTCAAAACAAAAGATAAAGCTACCTGTAAATAAAAGTTGTTTGCATTTTATTACAAATCTACAAAGAAGTAATATTTTAGAAAACTTTCTAACACATTCTTCAAAAAAGTGAACACATGGAAGAACTATTAGAAGTCAAATAAAGGAATATGTGCAAAAGTAAGATGTTAATAAAAAAGTGTCACCGCCTCCCACCCAACCCCAAAGCCCACAAACTATCAGCATACAAGTTTGGGAGGGAAGATGCTCTTACCTAGAGTCATCCAGCTAATAATTTGATTCAATACAGGCAATCCCTGTTTGTTCTTAAGACTGTCATGGGTACTGCTCACAACATATGTCGAAAGTGCTATACTCAACATCTACAAAGAAGAAATCAGACAATGAAACACAATTAATGTATGGATCTCTGCCATCCCATACTAAGTATGCAAATACGCTTTAGAGATGCATAAACACCTCATCTGAAACAACATAAGAACAGGAAGTCTGATATGTAGTGTTGAGTATTTCTAGCTGTTTACAATTTCTGCCTTTTTAAACTCTTTTTTTTGTAATTCTTATTTATTTGTGCTATTTTTAAATAGTTTAAACAAGTGCCCTGGATCACTGATTTGACATGATATGCTCTTTGTCAAGAGTAACTACCTAAACACTCATGCAAACCACAGAAATCATATACCCCCAGTTTTTCAAGGAGCGCTTGTCCTCAAACAGCAACCATGAAGAACGAGCAGAACCTCTGGCTTTGCTGCAGGATCAGGTACAGAGTGAAGGGGAAGGGTAGTTAAGGCAAGAGCTCTGCATGGGCAGCACAGCTCCTGTGAGAAGAGATAGCAGCAGCAGGGCAGATTGGAAGTGGATTTTAAGAGATGGAAAGAAGCTGCAATCTTAGCAGACTTTTCAAATGAAATTGTCTGAACCACCTCAAGCAGAGCCCTTTGCCTTGGAGAGGCAGTGATGCTGAAGAGGGTTTTTTTTTCTTGATTAATTCAAGAGGCATCATTCAGTCATCAAGTAGGTGCAAAAAACCTTAGGAAAATTACCCCACGAGTCAGTTATTTTTGAAATATGACAATTATCCAAGAAAATGGTTGAGCCAAGTTTTCAATTACTGCTATTTATTCACAACTCCGCAGTTCTACTAAAAGGCAAATCAAGCATGCACGGTACTTTGCAAATGTGCTTTAAAACTGCATTACAAGATACAATTGCTGTTGTGGCTTTTTTAGTGGAAAGCAACTACACAGTGTTCACATCCATCACTTTTTACCATATGAATAGCTGCCATTCCCCTGCCAGACACAGCAATACCTAATGGTACCTGCCCAGAGGATACACTCAGCAGTCAGCATCATGTTTTGGCCCGGTTTCACAGGTGCTCAGTATCTGCTGCTTCTATTTAATTTCAGGCCACAAGAAGATGTAACTTGTATTTCTGTGCGACATCAACAAGCTAGGTCAAAGTATTAAGCCTCCAAAAGCTCAGGGAATTGGCCCCTTTAGACCTCTGATGTTTATTTGGGATTCTTTTGCTGTATTCAGGCCAGATCTCTTCCCTTTGATATATCTTTTCAACTTCTTTCAGTATCATGAGCTCTGGTAATCCCTCTGCTATCCCCTAACCACTGGTGAAGTCACTTTGCACTCACTTTGTGTCATCTCCCATAATATACCTTGTGCCTCAGAAGACTTGTGATGACCTGGGCATGTTAGTAAACCCAATTCACAGCTGCTAGATCTATGCCAGTGTCCAGGGAAGGGCTCAGCATCTGCTTTTGAGACTCCTGTGTTTAAGTAATGCTCAAACTGCTCCCAGCTTTCACCAACACCTCCAGGACTGTGGAACAGAACAGAAGCAACTTGGAGATGCAAACTGAGGTCTCCAGCTAAGAATCTGTCTTCTTTCCTGCTTCACAACCTTCTTTGAAGTTCAGAGATTACTCTTGAGCAGCTTAAGAGCTGGCCTCTGAGAAACATTCATCCGTAGGTCACAGCTAAAAAGAGGAAACCAAGGGTGACATCTGCAGTTCCAACACCTCTTCACCAGCAGCTCTGGCTGGGAGCTCTCCTAAGCATCTAACATGATAACAATCCATAGAGGGAATGGTAGGAGAACCAGCACCATCAGCTGGACACTGTACAAGGCTGGTTGAAAACACTCCTTCTGTCCCCTAGTTCTGCTGATATGACATGGATTCTTACTGTTTATTTCTCCTCCTGATTTAGAGAAGGACACTAATAAACTGACCACCTTGGATCCACATGAAATTCAAGCCTCCTAGGACTAATAACTTGGCCCAATATTATCAACCAATGGAAACAGCAGTGGAAAAATTGGACTTCACCCATGAAATTGCTGGCAAAGAGAAACTGGTGTTCTCTCCAACAAAAAAATTAAGTTGTATAGTAAGCACTGCCGCAGCCTAGCTGATGGATTATAAATAACGCCTGTTTTCACCATTCCTGAAGCCTTAATGACTTCTCAAAGATCACAGAATCATAGAATCATCTAGGCTGGAAAAGACCTTTAAGATCATTGAGTCCAACCGTAAACCTAACACTGCCAAGTCCACCACTAAACCATGTCGCTAAGCACCACATCTACACGTCTTTTAAATACCTCCAGGGATGGTGACTCCACCACTTCCCTGGGCAGCCTGCTCCAATGCTTGATAACCCTTTCGGTGAAGAAATTTTTCCTGATACGCAATCTAAACCTCCCCTTGCACAACTCGAGGCTGTTTCTTCTCATCCTATCACCTGTTACTTGGGAAAAGAGACCGACACTCACCTCGCTAGAAGACAGAAGTAGCATTAACCAAAAGACAATGCTCTCTTTGCCAAACAAAATTTAGCAAAAAAAAAAAAAGTTATTCCTGCTCTAATGTTATCAAGAGAAAACCTGAGAAACTCTTGGCAATTTTCAGAAACTTTAAGGGTGTAATTAATATCTTCTGCCTCAAGCAATGACATGTATAAAAACTTCAAAATTAGGTCTAAACATCATTGAAGCTTTTGTAACAGAAATGTAAATGTAACCATATGAAGTTACTCAGGCTTGCATTTTTACTTTTTAAAATTTCTTTATTTCTACACTTTTTCTGAAAAATCTTTTCGATCATGCTGTTTGGTTGTCTGCGGCTTTTTTGTTTCTTTAAGGCTAATACCCATGTTGGAAAACTACAGTGTGTAGGTACAAAAAACAGTGAATAAATGAGTAGCCTGTAAATGGCCTCTCAGATCCATACAGGCAATGCAATTCATACTCATTTGCTAAGGTGTACACTCTGTCCCATCCATGGGGAAACCAACACAAAAATACATAGTTCAGGACCGGAACAGAGGGAATTACCTTTTCTGTGGAGGACTACATGCAAACTGGTGTTTTTTTGCCTACTCTGAGGGTCTCTGCCAACTCAAGTTTCTTTTTGACCAAAATGAGAACAATTGATGTAATGGAACAATCCTTGTTCTTTACCAGGCATTATATCTTCACTACAGGCTAATTCCCAGATGGAAAATGAAGCTCACTTGGACAAGAAAGAAGAAAGCTGTCTTCAGAAGAGAAAAAAAATTCATCATAAGCACAACAAAAAGCCTAAGCTACACTGAATCCCTCTCTTTCTCTGACTGAAATAGGAAGAGAACTGACAAGGGAAGTGTCTTTATTCAGATGCAATTCCAAAATAATTTGTGAAGAACAACTCAGGCAAATAAGAACTGCTTGAGCCTTTGGGAAATATTATCTTATTTCTTGTATGAAAATGCATCTCATCCCAAATGAGCAGATGCAAAAATTTGAGGTGAGGTGAAATGAAAGATTTAAAAAAGGGTTCTTGCACCCAGACACTACCAAAATAAAGAGGAAAAGGATTTAAAAAAAAAAAAAGTCAGGGGATCCTGATCAGAGAAGTTTGGCCAGATCAATAGGTTTTTTTGCTAAAAGGAAAAAACCTAGAAACGCCAGCTATTTCTTCTCCATTGTGTAATTCAAAAGCTTTTAGTCAGAGCTGAACCTACAAAAGATGTTAGCAGAATGGCTAAGGAAATCCCCAAGACAAACCACGAGTATGAGGAAGGGACAACACATTTTCCCTTCCACTTCAGTCAATACTTGGAGGAAAGTGGCACACAAAGAAAGACCTGTAGTAAATTAATCTATCATCTTCTCATTCCCCAAAATGAAGAAACATCAAACAACTCATATTAGTTTCCCGTCTAGGAAGGAACAACATTATCAGAGGAAAGCATAACCTCCAGTGACTGTCTCCAAACACCACATATGGGGGAGCTGCAAAAACTACTTTCAAGTAACCCCTTGTCAGATGCAAAGCAGGAATGTGATGGTGTGTGCTGACGTATATGAATGTCAGTACCCTGATCACTGTCTGCCATTGCAAAATAGGTATGTTTCATCTGACCAGAGGATTCATCTCACCCTTAAAACTGCCTGGGAGTTATAACTCAAAACTCATGTGTTCAAAATGCTCCAAAAGAGCATTTTTGAAGATTACCTGCTCCCCTGTCCCCACTGAAAACTCCAACTCAAAAGAAAAAGTAAAAGGAGAACAAGGGAATTCCATTGCCTAGAAACACTAGTCTTCTGACAAACATTTTCCTTCACATTCCTGTATGTTTCAAAACAACTAAATGCAACCTAACCTCAAAACAAGTAATTTACTTGGAAATGGGTAATGCCTCTGTAATGTCCTTTTTCCCCTCTAAGTCTGAATAATCTCCTCTCCCAATCCTTTCCTCACCCAGAGTGTGAATGGTGGATCCCATGTTTTCCATTCTCAAGTAAGCTTCTGAAATAAAAATCTAATAAAGACTAGTAATTAGATGTCACTATTGTAAAATATCCTCTGATTAAGGAGCAATTTGAGAACCTTTATGATCTTAAAGGTTGGGAGAAAAATGAAGATGTTACTCCCTGAACAAGCAGGCAGAACATTTTCATCTAATTAAGTATCTCAGGGCTCTGTGAGTGAATTTCCCAATTCTCTAAAGTTAGCTCAAGAATAGCCTGGCATTATTTTTGACTACAGATCTATTTCATCATCATCATCATTTGTGAGCTTCTCCACAGAGTTACACTGCATGAGATGTGGTGAGCTGACGTTGGCCAGCTGCCAGATGTCCACCCAGTTGCTCTCCCACTACCCCAACTAGTACAATTTGTTTTCAGGCATTCCAGTGAGAAATCCACTGCTGAGTATATACTGAAAATATCTCTCCTAAATGCTTAGAAAAGGAACCAATACCTCTTTTCCACAGTTAAGCTGGAATATTTAAGGGAAAACAGCACATTATCATAGAATCATAGAATAGTTTGGGTTAGAAGGGACCTTAAAGGTCATCTAGTCCAACCCCTCTGCAGTGAGCAGGGACATCTTCAACTAGATCAGGCTGCTCAGAGCCCCGTCCAACCTGACCTTGAATGTTTCCAGGGAGGGGGCATCTACCACCTCTCTGGGCAACCTGTTCCAGAGGTTATCCTCTTTTAGTTTAAAACCATTACCCCTTGTCCTATCACAACAGGCCCTACTAAAAAGTTTGTCCCCATCTTTCTTCTAAGCCCCCTTTAAGTACTGAAAGGCTACAATAAGGTCTCGCCTGAGTCTTCTCTTCTCCAGGCTTAACAGCCCCAACTCTCTCAGCCTGTCCTCATAGGAGAGCTGTTCCATCCCTCTGATCATTTCTGTGGCCCTCCTCTGGACACTCTCCAGCAGGTCCATGTCTTTCCTGTGCTGCAGACTCCAGAGCCAGACACAGTACTCCAGGTGGGGTCTCACCAGAGTGGAGTAGAGGTGCAGAATCACCTCCCTCGACCTGTTGGCCACACTTCTTTTGATGCAGCCCAGGATACAGTTGGCCTTCACACATTATACATGTGTGCATGCTCAGGTAAAGGCATTTTAAGCATTCATTATTCTTTTGCCTCCTCCTTTTAACCATTTTGAGCTCTATACCTAAATCACTGATATAATGAATGCATTGCTTAACTCAATAAGAAACTCTAGCACATAAGTCATAGCTAATAAAGCTGGTCCTAAAATAAACCCATTATCTTGTAATAAGCTTAAAAAAAATAAAAAGAGGACAGCAGACATGCAAGGTATTATTAGAATCTTAAAGGTTCTCTAGAACTTAATTAGCACCTACTATGAAAAGATCTACCTATTTCATGAAGCTATAAAGAAAAAAAATCTCAATCTTCCATCTGAAAGAGATTTAGCTAACAGAAAACCAGCTCAGTATCAGTCTCACATTGTTATTCAACAGCCAGAAACTGGGAAGAACTCCCTGAACCAGCAAGTCTGTCCTTAGTGTGCATGTGCAATTCCTGCAGAGGTCACTGGAGGTTACATACACAGACTGAAGGCAGGACAAACTCTCTGAACAGAGCATCAAAATGTGCATGCATATCTATGTATCAACATGCATAAATGTGCACAGGATGAGCTTTTGGGAACACAGCATTATGATATTTAAAAATGCATATTACCATGAGCACATGGTCCTCTTGAAATAGTCAAAGGGAAAACTCTTAGGAACAATCATTTTCTTCTTGGAAATTCTAGCCTTGGTAGGTTCTTAGAAAGTATGTAAAAATTTGCACATAAAAACTACACTCTAATATTCAGAATTACTGAAAAGTAGCAACTAACCTGAAAAAAATGTACTTTCAGATCTTCATTATTTCTGTACTGATTTTCTCTTTTACAAAGAGATGCCAATGAGAAGCAAGAGATCAAGAGAGTCAGCAAACCAGTCGTTATTCTGTAAAAACAAACAAAAGGACAATAAAATCCCACAAAATATCATCAAAAGGCTTAGGAAGTTTTCATAGAAGTGCTCTTCACTAATATGAAATAATTCATTACAGTATCAAGACTTAATACGCTACAGAAAAGTCAACATTCAGTTTTAGAAAAACAAAATCCAATCCAGAATCAAGTGTGGTTTGTTTTTTTTCCTGTAGTGTTTGGTTGTTTTTTTGGGGGGCAGGGGGATGGTGTTTGTGGGTTTGTTTGTTTGTTTGTTTGTTTTAATATAAGCTTGCCATCCACAAATACAGTTATGCTCTTTTCATGGCAGTGGCAAAAAAAAAAAAATAATCTCCATTTTGGCCATGTGTCTGATCTGTCACCCATTATTTTTAGGCACACTCGATTACCTCCAAATAATATTTTGAACAAAATAGTAACAGTGATAGGTGATCTAAAGTTAGTGGTTTCAAGGTTTGTCATACCACCATTACTATCAAATACATAGCTTTGTTTAAATGCAACAGCAAGACTAACAGGAAGATTGCCACTCATCACATAAACACAGGAAAAAAAATTTCTGCTTGGCATTACTGAGTAAATCTGCTAATTATGACACTGTTCCAAAACAATAGACATGATTCACTAAAAGATCAATACTAATATCACCTCCGATTGTCTCTCTTCAGTCATCAAACAAGCAGAAGAACTGTAAAGACGGTAGAAGTTTTTGCACATATTTCTCTGTCATGCTACCACCTTGATATGGAAGTAGTCAAATCATGCAGTCCTCACTTACACTTGTCCCTTGGCATCTCCACTGAGACACTACTGACAAAAATGTCCATTTATGACTGCTCTACTCATTGTGTTTTCTCAGACATAACACAAAAATGTACAAACACCTCATATTCAGTAAAATCAGGCTACACATGTATCTCAACAGCAATTTTCAAGTAATGATCTAACCAATACAGGAACACAGTTGCAGGCTACTCACTCAGAATGGAGGTTGGAAGGTATCTCTGGATATCAGTCTAGTCATACTCCCTACTCAAAGCAGTGCCAACTACAGCAGGCTGCTCAGGGCCACGTCTAGCTGGGTGTTGAATACTTCCACTGATGGAGACTCCACAACCTCTCTAGGGAACCTGTTCCAGTGCTTGACCTCCTTCAGCATAAAAAAACCTTTTTTCTTATGTTTAAATGGAATTTCCTGTATCTGAATTTTTGCCCATTTCTTGTCTCTTCACTGGACACTGAGAAGAATCTGTCTTCTTTACACTTCTCCCCCAGGCAGGTATTTATATACATTGATAAGATCCTCCCGAGTCTTCTCTTCTTCAGAATAACCAGTTCCACCTCTCTCAATCTCTCTTCCAGAATAAGCAGTCCCAGCTCTCGCTCACTGTCCTGTGACAGATGCTCTAATCCCTTACTCATCTCAATGGCCATTCTCTGGACCTGGTCCAGTATGTCCACCTCTCTTTTTCTGGAGAGTCCAGAACTGGACACAGCACTTTCAGATGCGTCTTGCCAGGGCTGAGTAGAGAGGAATAAATCACCTTCCTCATCATCATCCTGCTGATGCTAAGGATACTACTGGTCTTTCCTGCAATGGGCACATTGCTGGCTCATGGTCAAACCAGCTGGTCGCAGCCCATCCTGGTGCATGGAAATTATTTCTGCTCAGGTGCAGGACTTTGCATTCCATTTTTTGAAATTCATGAGCTTCCCATCTGCCCATTTCTCCAGCCTGTTAAGGTCCCTTTGAAGGGCAGCATGTCCACCTGCTGCATCAACCATTTCTCCCAGTTTTGTATCATCTGCAAACTTGTTGAAGGGCACATTCTGTCCCATCATCTAGGTCAGTAATGAAGATGTTAAAACAGTATTGGCCTTAGTACCAACCCCTGCTGTACACCACTACTAACTGGCCTCCAGCTAGACTTTGTGCGCTGATTACAATCCTTTGAACTTGACAGTTAAGCCTGTTTCCAGTCCACCTCACTGTCCACTGATCTAGCCTGTACACCATCAGTTTGTGTATGAGGGTGTTATGGGAGACAGCACCAGAATCCTTGCTGAAGTCAAAATAAAAAACATTCACTGCTCTCCCCTGGCTCACTGAGCCAGTCTTCTCATCTTAGAAGGCTACCAGGTTGGTCAAGCATAATTTCCCCTCCATAAATTCATGCTCACTACTCCCAATCACCTTCTTGTCTTTCATATGTTTAGAAATGGTTTGCTTCCAGGATTAGTTGCTTGAGTGCCTTTCCATGGATTGAAGTGAAGCTGACTGGCCTGTAGTACCCTGGATCCTTTGTCTTGCACTTCCTAAAGATAGCAGTGACAACATCTGCTTTCTTCCAGGCCTCAGGAACCTCTCCCACCAGCCATTGCCACAACTCTTCAAAGATTATCACAGTGACATTGGTCAGCTCCCTCAGCTCTCTCGGGTGTATCACATCAGGGCCCACAGACTTGTGCATGTCCAATTCATTTAAGTGTTCCCTAACCTGACCCTCTTCCACTGAGGTTATGTCTTCCTTACCACAGGTCCCAGCAGTCTGAAGGCTGGGGTTCCTGATGGCCAGTCTTACCAGTAATGATGGAGGCAAAAGAAGGCCTCATCCTTTTCCATGTCCTTTATCACCAGGTTCCCATCCCAATCATCAGCACAGCCACATTTTCCCTAGTCTTCCTTTTGCTGGTGTACGCTGTCTTGTTGCACTTTACATCCCACACCATATTCAACTCCAGGAGAGCTTTGGCTTTCCTAACCTATTCTGCATATTCAGACAGCATCTCTGTGTTCCTCCTGGGTCATCTGACCCTGCTTTCACCTCCTGTACTCTTCCTCTTTATAACTGAGTTGAGTCAGGAGCTCCCTGTTCGTACCATACAAGTTCTATTAATGTACTGAAGAAGTCCTGACCTGACATATAGTGACACTGCTCAAGAACAGATTTAATAAAGGCACCTATTTCTCACTGACACTCTAATTTCTCCCTCCTGTATCTTCTTCTCCTAGCATCTTTTTATCTTCAATATCCTGAAGTGTCACATATACCTATATTTTTAATTGTTGCTTCAAGCCTTTTCAGCTTCAAAACTCCCTTGACAAGATTCAGACAGGCACAAACTGTTTCAGAGGTACAATGTTTCATTAGAAGAATAAATAGGAAGACGTACAGCCTGGGTAAGGTGAACGTAAAGAAGTGTCAGGGAGGAAGATCTGGAGGCAATATAGTTCCATCTTATAGAATGATAGAATCATTTTGGTTGGAAAGGACCTTTAAGATCATCGAGCCCAACCATTAACCTGACACTACCAAGTCCACCACTAAACCACATCTTGATTTCTAAGCTGTGCTCAAATGTTCTAAAGAATAAAACAACCTCATTTTGGACCAGCAGAAATACATACATGTGTAGGTATAGCTGAGAGCAAATCCGTCCTGAATATTTCTAATGTGCCCAAGCATCAAGACTAAGACGGGTTTTCAACAGATAGATTTAAATCACAGTGAAAAATATTGAGGCAGAATGTATATATTTTGGAAATATCTGGGCTCATAATTCTATCTGCAATCACATATTACTGCTCAAATCCCATATTTTACTGAGAATCAGGCTCCTTGGCTCTGATGGGGCACAGTATCTTCTGCCAGACAGCAGAAGGAGCTGTTGCAGTCTAGGTCAATTCAAGTCTCTCTCTGCAATAACTACAATGATACCAAAAGCCTAATGCCTTCAGGCCAACCACCCGGATTGCATCCAGATATGAGAGAATGCTTGTATGATGAAAGAGTCACTCACAAGAGGAGAGGGACAGATGACAAAGATGTACTAAAAAAACTGCAAATCACCAACTGTAGATAAGCAACACCAGAAAGGAAAATGCAGAACAGAGAAGCAGAAATGGAAAAAGAAGAGACAAAGTAGACACTGAGGAAGAAGCAAGCCCTGCCTATCCGACTGAGTCTATTTCCCTGAATATCTCATTAGGTACAGAGTGCTATTCACAGATTATTCAAAATTAGATGGAGGAATTCTGAAAGATGCTGTTGAAGTATATTGCTTTTGAATAAATGTTCTTATTCACATATGTCAGTGCTATTTACCAGTGAAGCTCCTCCTTTAATGATGACCTTTATTTTCATGTAAAATTTGCAGATTTTTGTATTGTGAGAAATGTCTCCCTCAAGAGTAACGCAAAGAGCAGATGGATGTGGCAAAAGAATTAAAAGTCTATTCTCATTCACATTAGTGAATAACTGAGCTCTCTATAATGTTATTTAAATTCTGAATTTCAATACCTGTCTCAGCCAGATTTCGATAATACAATTCCTCACACATAAGAAGTCAACCTAAATTTTGAATATCAAGGAGAGAAATAAAAAAGTTTAAAGAACAACATGAGATTCTTACACCAGAGGAATGTTTGGTTCTCTTCCTACAACAGGCATTAAAGGAAATATTGCCAGGAGCATACAGAGAAGAGTCCAGATCAATGCTGTTGTCTAAAAGAAGAAAAACAAATGGGATTTTTTTGGAGATCATGCGGACAGACAATTGCCTAATCAGAAAAAAAATACTTCAGCGAACTACTAATGGCTACTAGCAACCCCCACAGGCAACCCCAACCCCGCCCCCCTCGGCATCTATCAATGGAAAAATTAACTGAAAAAAGGGCACAGGGTCATTGGTATTACAGCACTTCAATTTAATACAGAAAAGAATCTCATTTACACAGCTGTCAAAATCCTATGAAAGACAATGTGAATTACAGCTAAGCTTATACTTAAAAGCACTTTTTCAAAGCGTGGCCTTCACACCCATTGCAGTCACCAGAAAGCTGATGGAAGAAAGCAATAAAACTAATCTCATCAGAAGTTTGCAGCAGCTAACTAATCACCTGTTCTCTGGCAATATGGTAACATTTTCCAGTCTTTGAATCTGAATGCCATTTGATTTAACCACCATAATAGTCTAAGTAGTCCTCTAAATAGTTTGCTAGGAGGAAAAAAAAAAACACCTATCCCAGGTATTTTACTCTAAATAAAGACATTAAGAGATATATAATTTTAAGTTCTCAAGCTCAAGTCGGATTCAAGTTCCTGAAAGGAAATTTTCAGTGCTATAAAACATCTTCTTTGTATACCCAGCTTTAAGACAAGTTACTTCATTACTCAAATACAATAAAACAATTATGAATAAACAAATACAAGCTCCATCTTAACAGTTCTTGCAGAGCAAGACTTAGCAATTTGATTCCAAATTGTTTTAATTAAAATGTTAATGTTACCCCAGAACTCTAGGTTTTAGGTATCCTGTGAAATCAGAGGTGTTTGACTGAACTAACGGAAGAAATGGCCCTTATATTAAAGTTTGTGCCACTTCACACCCATATCTACAAAAGTGATTTTTTTTCCTGGGAAAAACAGCACAGAGAGCTGCCTCTGAGGAATGATGCGTGCCAGCTGATTGTAGACAATAACAAATTGACAAGCATTTTTCAGTTATCATAAAAATTTTTTTCAATAAATGATCATATTACTTAAATGGTGGCATGCACATCAATGCTTTTGTCACTGTGACAATTTGATAAATTAGCATTTTTTAGTTATCATTAACAACATAAAACTGATAGTTAACTCATAGCTACCTTGAAATTCTTAAGCAGTCTTATTACTTACCTTGTACAAGAGATGTACCCAGATCATATTAAACCCCCTTGCCTTGCTACATGCTGCTCATGACAGAGATCAGAATAAGAGCATAACTGAACAAGAATCTAAAGCAGCATTCCAAAGAGACTAGTCCCAACATCCTAAGACGCAATCAGCTGTTAACCATTTAAAATGCTCTTTTTAAGCAAAGCAATACAGTACCTTTGCTTGAACCCACAGCTGTATGATCACTGGCCAACCAGCAAAGACAAGAAGACCAATAGTAAGCGTAGAGCGGTAGAAAAAGCTGAAAACCTAAAAAAAGGGAAAAAATCCAACAGAAGACTGAAAAACAAGCACACTAATAAATAACTAATAATTCCTCAAAGAGGTATAATGCTAGCAATGAGATACTTTGCTGATATATATGGTAAAATACTTACTAGTATTTCAATTCCCAGTGTACAAATCAAGAGGAATCCTATAGACTGACTGATGTGAAGTGACAAGAGATTTGTGGCAAGGTCTTGAATAACAGGAAGTCTGTTCAAAATGATGGAACATGATAGTCATTATTTTTAAAAAACAGAAGTAATATAAGATTTTTCCTTTGAAGGGCAGGGAGGGGGTCAGAGCACAAGAAATATTTCAGGTCTTGCTGAGCCTGCCTGCTGTTTAGAAATAGAGTGGGTGACGGCCTGAGGCTCCTTCTGCCCAGTTTTACTTGATACAAAATCTACAATAAAACCCTCCAGCTTTTCCCGTCCCATTTCTGGCACATCTTCGCCAGTATTTGGACAAGCTTCAGATTATTCTTTATCCAAATAGACTCTGAGTTTATGAACATTTTTGGTTATGCTGTGCTTAATGTCCATCATAACTGATGAAACATTCAGAAGCTTTAGAGAGAGAAAAAAAAAATCCCGAGTTAGCTTTTCCAATGTTTTATGAGGCAGCTCATTATGTAACTGCAGTTGGTCTCATTTTCTCTGAATAATACCGAGTTGGTATCTACAGAATTGCCAGTAGATTAGGTAAGTAATAGAAATCAGAGGGTAACAAGTATTTTTGGACTTGGAGTAAAAGACAACCCAAACAAGACAAGTTTGTTTCAATATCAGGGCACAATCCTCAACATGACTAGCACATGTTCTCCAAAAGCAGCTGGAGTTCAGCATACTTGACAGTTTGCAGGATCAGACTATTTCAAAATCACTGAAGAAAAGGAATAACCTGTCCCATTTTACAAAAGAAGTCAGCTGCTACAGGCATTTGCCCAAGATTTTAGCACCCTTTTGCTACAGTCATGAGAATACTAAAAACATTTAATCTCAGAAAGACATTCATTTATTTTTGCTAATAGAAAAGATATCTTCTAGAATTGGCTGCTGTATTGGAAACTACTCTATATGTCAAGCGAAATATAAACCAGAGTCCTCTGGAACATCTCAGGAAGCATTTCAGGAAGTTTAATAAAACTATATCTTAACTTCTTCTCCTGAACTTATGGGAAAAACTTAATTGTCAACAAAAAGGAAGCACAGATCTGCTTTTACAAAACATTCTTTGTAAAATGTATTCTTTACTTACTCTCTCACAACTGCATACCATAGTGGTACTGGCACGAGACAGTATATGTAGTATGTCCAAGGACATGTTTGAATCAACAGGAAAAAAGCTATTATCATTCCAACAAAGGCAAAACCGTAGAACAGAACAGTAGATTCCTGAAAAACAAATGGTTGGACAAACATTCCTGAAACAGCAATAAAATGTTTTAAACTACACACTATTTTCCATTTGTTAGTTACACAGTAAAGCAAATGTTATTTTAACACAGCCACTCAAGCTGCCTTGTGTCTATGTACACAAGTCTGGACACTGTTTCCAGCCAGATGAAAAAAACCACAACAGTAGGATTTGAAGACCTAATTCTAAATACATCTCTACATAAGGTCCTGCAGTAAAATCTGCACAGGCAAGGCACGCTTGTACAACCTGGAAGCCCCATGTATGCAATGTTATTTATGTTCAATGGATACTTGAAATCCATTGGAAGTCAGAGATGCTAAGGGTCTTGGAAAAAAAAACTGTCTTAAATTTAAATTCTAAAACTAGACTTGGAGCATAACCTTTTGAGTTCTAGTTCATAGCATTATGGTCAAAACATTTAACGAAAATTCCATTAGCACGTTTCCTCCTCCTGCTTGAGACATTTGTAAGAGAACTAATTAAATTAAAATATAAAGCATTAACTCCTACTGGAAAAAAAAACAACTCTTCAGGATCTAGGGACAGCTACTGAAGGAGGCTTGCGACCAGCCTTCCACAGGAGAGACGGCTTTACACAAAGAACTTACAATTTCAAAATACAAGAGAGGACTAGAGATGCACGGCACTAAAAGGTTCCTAGCATAGCTATAATTGTTATTATATTCAATCCTAACCTACAACAGCAGCTTTGGGCTTTTCTAGGGGAAAAAAAAAAAAAAAAAAAAAAAAAAGATATGAGATTAGAACGTTCTCCCTACCATATACTTAAAGAAACAAGTTCTCAGACTGAGCGAGCTCTAAGGAGAAACAACAAAGAAAGAAAGGAAATTTTTAAATGGGTCATCTCAGACAGGCAAGCTAGTCCTTAATCATCATGTAGCAGCATCTCTTGTTTGTGCAAAGAGGAGCATTTGAACAATCACTCTGCATCTGCCTTTTACCTGGTCATTGAACTACTCTTCCTTATTTAGGGACATTCAGATATCAGAAGAATTACTGGTAAGGGAAGATTATGTATAAGTTTTAAATAAACAATTTTATCTTTATGTATTGCAACTTGACATAGCAAAGGCAGCTTTAGTGACTGAGCAGTCTTTAGTGTATTGTGTAGGTAATGACTGAAGACACTGTTCTCTTCTACACAAATGCCAGTTGTTTTAAACGAGTTATGTAGACAGATACACGACTATGCTAAATATGCCGAGAAGAAAAGACATTCAATTAGCAGTTCGTGTAGACAGGTTAACATTTTTTCTGGTCCCTGCTCCCCACCCCATAACTGACATACAACTGCCTTGATCTAAACTGACAGCAAATGCAACTTCTAAATGATTTTTAAAATAGGATTTCTGTTAAGATATGCCATTAAAGTAAGAAAAATATGTCGTATACAAAGCTGACCTAATGCAATTTTGTTTTATTAGTTTTAAATTTTACGTTTGCTGACATATAGACAGAACAAATATGTATAGATATAATATGCACACAATATCATTTATCATTGAATAAGTAAACACATACAATCAACCTTTTATTCCATACAGAGATATAAATATTAGAGTCTCCAATATAGTTGGTCATGCATTGAAAATGGAAAACAGATTTGCATTTTCTGTGGATGTTTAAAAATAAATGAAAAGGTTAGGCTTCTTGCTAAGTGAAACAACACACTACTCTAAAAGAAAAAAAGCTTTTTCATATGCTGCATAAGAAGGCAAAAACTTTTAAAGATGATATATACAGGACATGCAGTTTCATTATTCAGAGGCTCCTCTCAGATTTTATAAGGTTGTGCTTTGCAGACGACTATTTGTCTATGGTAGATTAGTTTCTCAGCAAAATTCTTTAAGTAGCTCCAATATTAGTTATAAACCACATAACTTCCATGTACGAAGCATTAGCCTCACATTGTGATTCCCGAAGTATTTAGGAACACTAAAAAAGGTTTCTACAGAAAGAGGCCTCCTACTAAAACTGAGGAAATAAAAATTCTATAGACAAAGAACTAAAAAACACACTTTTTTTTCTACCTGTGTCACTAGCATAAAATTTGTCTTCAACAAGTAAAATCAACATACCAAATGAAAACCTGATGTCAACTAAAAATGTGAAGTTTCTGCTTAATGTAGTTATTAATATGCCCGATACTCAGTTTATTTATTGTAATTATTTTGTTCATATCTAACATAACATGCATCTTGGATTATTTCTTCTCAGTTATTTGATGAAAGAAAATCTAAATCATGCAGTACAGCACTTATGAATATTTTCCATTTCAATTTTGTTTGATCATTTTCATTAAAGGCCAAGACTATCTAATTTCAGCCAGTAGTAAAATCCTCAAGATAGCATGATAGGAATTTTCTCAGAGAAATATATTGAAGGCAGTAAAGATGCTGAGTGAGTGCTCATTCTCATTTACATTACCAAATGAAACAATTCCTTTTATTCTCAAGCAGATTCTTGAAGTTTGGGAGATTCCACCCCACGCCCCCCCCAAGGCTTTAGTCCTTCTCTAGTGAAATGCTAGCTTTTTGCCTGTTCATGTTTTTTTGAGGTATCTCTTTTCCTGATGAATGACTGAAAGTAAATGAATTACCTAGGATTTTGTACTTTGTGAAAAATCAAAGCATAATAATCTTGCCAAAAAGAGCTTCCTTCATCTTTGATGTCTTCTGCTGCACCCTTGCAAATCACAAAGAGCAAGAGAGCACGCTGATCTGTAAAACCACAGTTCACCTTTCTATTAAAACAAGTTATACATTTTTAAAACACCATGATTGGACTGCACAGCTTCTGAAAACTGATTTCGCATTACCAAATATGACAGGAATAAAATAATTTACATGCTAATTTTTTTTTGCCTTAAAGAACAAAAATCAAAATGGAAGCCTGAAGTCTGTATTCTTCCAAACAAGTATTATTACAATAGAGTGCTGACTTCACTACAATTAATGCTGAAAATTGACTTCTGGTTAAAGACAGATTTTCTAATATTTTCAAATAACTGTGTTTGCTTACACTTGCATTAGCATCTAGTAAAATGCACAGCTGTAGGAAGGAAGAAACTGAGAAAGCACAGTATTGTATACTCAGACATAAACAGCTTAGGAAATACTGATCCTAATAAATGGACCAAACAGTAACACTATGCAGGATTACAGTCGCTAGAAAACTCCACAGCTTGCCAGTTTCCACATGTAGTCAAAAGAAGTGGAAAGCGTGCAAGTTGTCCCACACAGAGAGACTGAGCATGCATATAATGCTGAAAACTGATAGAAAAAAAATCATGTTTCTGACCTACCTTATTATTAGTCTGGACAGTCTTGATCAAATCAGTATTGGTCTTGATAATCACCAAAATCACGTAAGTCGTCCAGCCCACAAAACCCATTGCAATACTTAGACCCAGGAATAATCTATCGTAAGTATGGTAATAAGACAAGCCTTCCAAAGCAAGGTTAATCAGGGTTTTGCACAGAGATACCTAGAGGCAGACAAAACATATGAGCAACAGTTTACAATAGTGTAAGCTCCATTCCACAAATTGACCTGACAGCAACTGGAGCTCAAGCAGCTCCACCACCCCTGGCACGTGTGTCCTCTCTGCACTCAGGTATAGTGTTTTGGCCAGCACCAGCTGCTGAAGTACACACTGCTTTGGACTCTCATTGGACATAAAGTCAACCATCATTTGGCTCCTTCACCATCCGCCCTGGACACGACAGTGGTCAGAAGGTGAAAGCTGCACAGATAGCACACCTTGAACACCACCTACTACCAAGCCACTTGTTTTTCCCATGAGCATTTGACCATATATATGTTTCCAGTATAAGTGATGCCCCAAAAAGCCCAGTCGCTTGCTTCTGAAGGCACAACATTTACATAGGAGGAGGATTATGGATGCAGCTGAAACAGTCAGTCTCCACAGCCTGAAATACTCCCTTCCTGGGCTTGGATGTCCTTCACTTCAGTAGCACCTGATACACCCAGTGCTTTGCCTAAGCACCAGAGGTGAATTCAGAGACTGAACTAGAGCCTCAGTTTCATTCATGCAGCAGCTGCTTGGGGCTCTCAGGATGCAAATCATTTGGACACAAGAAGGGTTGTACCCAGTCTAATCACAGATCCCCTTACACAGTACCTCCACTGGGGAGACATCATGATAAAGACAGTGGATTTTCCCACCGTGTCATTCCTTACACAGAGGTGTGCTGACCCCTGTGATTTACCCAAAGATGGGAAGCTCAGCTGTGTAATTTGTGGTCACAGAGGATTCTCTGGGGATTAAAAGATCTGTAAGGAAGAGTATAATAAGAAGTTGAGCATACATGACCTTTCTTTACATGTCCAGGTATCCAGTAGGGACTTAACAGCAACAATCAACAGAAAAAGGTACGTCAGCTACTGAAGAGATCACAAGTCTGCCAATGGGAAAACTCACCCAAAATCACGTATTCCTGATGATACAATTATGAACGCATATTTGCAATGCAAAGAGCTGCAGAGTTGAGGAGGCAAAGAATCATCTATACCCCAGCAGCTGGTAACGCACTGACCTTTCTGCATTGCAATATGGGAAGCTGAGGATAACCAGGGCACAGGCACAAGCCTGATGTGTTAGTGATCAAGAGTGAACTCAAATTCATGAGGCACTCAAGTGAACAAGGGGTAAAATTTATATATAGCCAACAACACAAACTCGCAGGTTCTACTGCTGAAATGCATAAAATGTCTGCTATAAGTAAACATGTGACAGCCAAGTAGTAATAGCAGAAAATCAAAAAGAAAACCTGCTCCCACAGCAAAATAGGTCCATTGATTTAAGCTGAGCTATTTCCAATTTACAATGATGGAAATGAAAAGGCACAAGGTATAAAATAGATTCAGCTGTCCTGTGCATAAAATAGTAATTTGTTACCCTGAGAAACTTATTAGGGAAAAAGAAGAGCTGAACGCTAACACATAATGGAACTATTCTTCCATGCATCTGGGCATGGCAGGTTAAATGTAATCTTTCATATTCAACTTTTTCACATACTTTTTAACACAAAAGTCAGTGTTAACACAAAAACCTGTTAAAATGCAAGACTTCTTTGTATCATTCAGCTCTACAAATTATTTCTGTGAATGTCAAAATACAGGCACTGGTAAACTGCACCCATCGAGTACCCTGTCGCACACTGAGTGGTAGCAAATGCTTAGGAAAGTAATATCGGAACTTGGAGGCACAGAATGATTCCACATATGGCTCCCAGTCTCTGACAAACTGAAATGTGAAATGAAAAACAAGAACAGCTGGTTCAGGTAAAAGAACAAAACCAAGCAGGATCTATGATGGAGCAAGACATCATTCTTTTTTCATGCAACTAGCAGCTTAAGAAATGTGAACATGAACTACATTCCTCAGTTTCTCTCTCAATTTACCCTTTTCTACAGTGGAAAATAAAACCATGCACTGTGTGTCAGTGTACTATGGAATGGTAACAAACAGTTTAAGAAGTATGAGAAAAAGTACAGCAAGTCAGTATCATTCATTAGAACTGATGTAAAAATGCAAAATTTTGGAGACTCACAGTGGGATTTTATTTGTATTAATGAGCGAGATGTGCATCACAAGGAAGGAAAACGGTTTTATTTCCCAGTTTCAAGTTAAACTAATCTAAATATTTACATATAATGGAAGTTCCTGTAAAAAGTTTCTAGAAGGCATATAGCAAAAACAGACTTACCGCTTCATTGTACTTCTGCTGCTGAATATATAGTCTCGTTTTCCTTAAAAAGTTGATCTGTTCAGAATCAGAAAGTGGTCTGCACAACAACATAAGGAGATATTAATGTTTCTTCTTTCCACGAGCAGAGGAAGAGGCAGAAAAAATTAACTTTGTAATAAACAAATTACTGTGGAATGAAACATACCAAAATATTCTGAACTTCATTAGAGGTAATTAGGTAACTGGAATTAATCCATTCCTCTACATTCATCTTCACACTTGTGTCAACACGGCTGCTGTCTAACTTGTTCCAAGATCTTTGCATTAAGAGACATTTCTTTTACGTAGGTGTTCCCATCTAATACTGCTGAAAATTATCTCCCTTGTGCATTATTATTAGCCACTGCTCTGGACAAGAAGCACTGCACATAAAAGAATTAAGCAATTTAACTGATTTGATAGATGGTTGTAGGCAGTAGATGATGCCTAACAATCTTCTCTTTGAAAAATAAGAGCTTGTCTCCTGTTACATGGGGAGCTGTTAGCAGAGTCCCCAGAGCAGGGAATAACACAGTTACCTGGCTACACTGAGGTCAGTAATAAAGATTTCTCTGATTTTAATGAATTTGATCATCAACCTAAATAATTGCTATAATTCTTCCCTTACAGAAAGTAGTAACATGGAGAAAGAAGCCAGTCAACCAACCTCCACCAAACGAAGGGGGAAGGAGCCATTTTTCCTGTACCATTTTTTTTTCCAATTTAAGGATGGTGGCAGGCCAGAGGATCCCCGGCTTACCCTCAGCAAGTTATAAGCCACAACACAGTCACTGTCACTCTAGGCACCACAGACAAGCTATCATAGGTCACAACTTTCTGATAGCTGAGGAACGCATACAGCAGTTTCCCTTCATGCCTTTCACAACACCGCTGTGGAACAGCATCATCTCCTCCGCATCCCCAGCATGATGGCCCAGTTGCATGCCTCCCTCCCTCACACGCTCCTTCACATGCCTCATACACAACCACCAACTTCATGTTTCAGGCTGTGCCAAATCAGGACCAGCCCTGTGGTCCCACTCCTACTATTTAAATCAGCTGCAATCACCTGTGTGGTCACGCAGCTGAACCACAGCTGTAACTACTGCATGGAAATACTCATTCCTGCAGCTCCCAAACACTTGGGAACCACTTCTGCCTATGACCCAGAAGCAGCTGATGATACATCACCAACAATACATACATATCATCTTTTGAGCCCTGAAATATATATTAAAAGGATTCCATGCCTGAACAATCTGAATTTTTATTACTAACAACTTCCTAGTATATTTTGATACTGTTTCCTTGAGTTCAGAGCACAGCATTGTGCAGGTGTCTTCTAAAACATTGGATAATAGCAGGAGCAATGTATCTTACTTTTGAGATGAGTAAATGAAATAACTGTATTAAAAAAAAATGTTTGACTTTTCAATCTAGAAAATAATCGAAGGATGGTATCTATAAGCAGGTAGGCAAAGAGAGGTCCCATGGCAAAGGAAGAAGGGAGGAAAAGATGATGACAAGGTGATGGTAAGTGTTTGATCACTTAAATTTTGGTGGGAGAAAGGAGGATTTTAGAGAACAGAGTTGAAAAATAGCAGAGCGAATGTTGGTTGTTCCTGCACCTTCATGACAAATCCCTATGAAAGCCAACCTTACAGCTCCACAGGCCCAGGGCTAGCAGCATGCAGCCAGCGAGTGTGCACAGAGGCTGATCAGGACTCAATTTAGAATCAGTTCTTCAGGTCGGCGAACCAGACCCAAGTACTGCCTCAAGAAAACCTATAACCCTCATGTTTTGCTAAAATATTTGGCAGGGGAAAGAGAGCAAAACACCAAACCAAGGTGGGAGCTTCCACTATGTGTGGAGATTAATAGGAGGAAAAAAAGGTATCTTAGCTTTTAGGTAAGGATTTTTAAAAATCTGGAATAAATATTAAGCAGCTTTATTTAGGACTTAAATACATCCAAGATGTTCCTGTGTTCACTGTCTCATTTTTATTGTTTTACACACACTATTTTCTGTGGATTTTATCCTTGTCATATTCAATGCAAATTTTTAATATGCTAAAATTATCTTTCACTTTATATCTTTAGTCATTTAGCTATAAACCACGTAATTATCTTTTTACTCTCAATGAATCATTTTATTATTAATGAAGAATAGTCTTCACCTATTCCTTCTCAGATGACAGCAGCTGGGATCTCTGTACATGGATGGTATAACAGAATAAATGGGGTTTTTAAACAGTAAAGCTTCAGTAAGTCAAATGCAGAAGGCAGTTATTTTGTCAAATGGGGTTACCATTAGCAGGTGCATTGTTAATTTTCAATAGCTAACATCATACCACACATTTTACTTTCCTTCCATAGGTGTGCTTTTCAAGATGCTGAATTTACAGTTGTCTACAGATTGTTTTTGTGCAGCTTATGAATTCCACCAGAAACTAAGAACTGTTCATATATAACTGCATCAAAATGCAAGTTTCATCCTGAATGCAAGGGTCGATCATCACCTTAAGATATTTTTTTCCTCTGTATTAAGCAAAAACTCAAAGAAGTGATTAGAGAATTTTTGCATCTCACACCAGACTAGAAAGAAGAGTTACCAAATATGCTGACTATCTCTCCGTTAGGAATGGGTATAGTTCACCATAAGCAGTTTATCATCCATTGAGGACCCTGATTCACTTCCTAAAGCTGACAAAGCAGATGGGAGATTTAAAAGGAGCCCCTTGCTAGATGTAGCAGGAAGCGTAAAGAGACAAAGCTGAGGCATGAACAGAAGTGGAAAGTTGCCTATAGAAAGAAGCCAGGAACTTTAGAAATGGTGATTCTATAAAACCTACAAAACTAACCAAACAACAAAACCACAAGGAAAATTTACATCTGAGAAGTTAAAGCTTGAACTACTCTCAGCACCACTTAATTTTAACTTAAACTGTTCAAAAGGTTTCAAATATAAGACAGATAGTGTTAGAAAAGAAAAAACTCAGTTATTTCCCTGTGTGTCAGTATGCAACATGCCAGAAGCACTACTAGTAAGTCAATGTATTCTTAAGGTCACTTAATGCACACATCCATGCAATTAATATTAATAGTAATGAAGTAAATTTACTGATCATTATTAGAAAGATTCTGAACTCTATAAAGAAAACTAAGGTATGTATGTATATGCTCTTCCCAGCTATCCATCACCAAAATCCAATTCTGCCAAATTCAAGATGATTAGTCTTGACTAGTAAAATCAAAAGTCTTTTTCCATAACACAAAAATACCTATCCTATTAATTAATAAACACACACAAAGATAATTCAGTCAGTGGACTCAACTCTGTCCTCCTATTCTTTTCTTGAAAGTATTGCAAAGCACATGCACTGAAAAGTGTAGTACTCTCAGGTTTAACTTAAAAGAAAAAAACAAGAACTCTATGGTCATATACATCATAAACACACATGCATTCACAATATCATCAGGATTCTAAAGACTTAAGATTATAGTCTTCACAGAAGACGATGGTGGTTCTAGAAGAGTAATTTTGTTTTTCATGATGGCTATCAGAGATTAACTTTCTACTTCCAGATAGAAACCACAGCTTCATCCATTAATAAACATAATTAATTATGAAACAAAACAATCGGGCTAATCGGGCAAGTGCTTGTAAACGATCCCTTCTGAGATGTTAGCTACCCTTGTCATAAGTATACCTGACAAAATTAATCGTTCCAACACATCATTCACGCTTCATATAAGCTAAGCTATTTGACAGCACTAACAAGAAAACTGTGATGAAGTACATTCACCATAGCAATGTCAAGTGGACCTCTCTTGGGCCACTGAGTCTTATTTATCATCACACTACAGAAATTACCACTCCCGACGGCATAGGTAGCATGCTGCAGTCAAATCACGAAATAAAAATCTTGGAACAGAAGGAGACGTCTTGCAAATACATCTGTATCCATCACTGCTAGTTTTTTAATTTTATTACGACTGGTTATTTGGGTAATGATTTACAGTCATTTTATTGTGCAGTAAAATTTCCAGAATTCTACTATAAAAAGTAACCCCTTAGGAACTGCAGCAGTTTAACACTTAAAAAGCTGCAGATTTAATAACGAAAGTCAAGGAAGCATGACAGACCTGCAGATGCAATGTACAAAGAGAAAGGCTGAGATCTTTGCCTAGCTCACTGTCAGATGAAAACAGATTTCAACTGCTTCACTCCACACACACACATAAACTCCATGTACCTGATTACTCTCAGCTCATGCACATCTACACCCTTCTATCACTGCCTTTTCACTCCCCCCATCAGACAAAAAAAAATTAGTGTGCATCCTACAACCCTTTGAAAGTGGCAAAATTTGCAGAAGATGTAGTGATCACATTTCTGTGACCCATATCCAGCAGCAAATCAGAAGCAGCTGCTCAGCAGACTCAGCCTTCTGACTTTTCATTTGGCTGCTTGGGGAGTGGGGGAGAAACAGACCAGCTCCTCCTGTTGATGCAAAACTAAAAAAGCTAGAGGATAAGGATATACATCCCTTGAACCTCATGATAGCCCCAAGATGGAGCAAGGCCATCTGAATAAAGTCTGCTAGGATTTTGCATGGCTTACCTTCTCTTGAACCTTGCATGGGCAAGGTAGACCTTCTCACTTGCTTTGCTATGAAGTTTCTAACTCCAAAATTGTTAGCAGTAAAAGAGGCATCAGACTGCCACTGCTCAAACAACTCCAACCACCCCTTCTGCCAAAAGGCTGAGCAGTCACAGGTTCTTGTCCTCTTCCCCAGAAAGAAGATCCCTGCATCTTCATAACTTGCAACCTGAAGAAATCGCCCAGGTTAACACTGCCCCCCTCGCCATGAAGCTCTTCCACTGGCACCATCCGACAGAGCAGCTCAGACGTCTGCTGCCCACCCCTGTCCTCCCACCACTTGGGCACTAAGGGGGCCAGGTACCAGTGACTCTCTGCTCTCACCATGGGAGAAAAGTGCCAGCAACAGAAGCAGCTGAATATGTTCAAACTCTGTTTGCCACCCATCCCTCTGTGAGAGGGCCATACTAAGGAGGAAAGGTCGCTTCCAGTCCAGCAGTTCTGCAATCAGCTGAAATAGTACTTACAGGACCCACTATTACTGCTTCGATCCACATCACTGCTGCTGGCAAAATGGCATCTTGAAAGTGCAGATGGGAGACTGGCCTGATGTTTTTGCAGGGCTGCTATTCAAAAGTTATACAAGTAATTGAACAACACTTTTTCAAAGCCTTTTTCAGAGTAGCAGCAAGCTTCACAAAATCAGTCTCCCATGAGAGCTGCCTTCAAACATTCCCACTATACAACAGCGATGGCACCTCAGAAAGCATCAGGTGGGTAACGGGAGAGTAGAGAGACAGATTTTGCATTGAACACTATTAATTTAGCAGAAACATGATTGCATGCTTATGCCTGCTCCACATCAAATTCACCCCAGTTAGCAACCCAATATCAAGCAGAGACTTGATATTAATGATACTGCAATCACAAACTAGCCTAACGTTATCAATCTATCGTTTCTTTTGAAGGTATGGTGCAGAGTCTTGTAGGACCAGAATGAAATGCATAATATAAAACCTTCCCACTTCTCCATCAACAGCAGAGAATCCTCACAAAGAAAGTGAATGGCAAGTGATGTAAAGTCATGAGTTCATTCAACAAAACGTGGAAAAATTGACCAAATAAATATTTCAAAAATCAAAGTCTAGAACCATGATGTTTACTTTCTGTTGAACTTGCTGTGCAGTACAGAGGATGTGATGCTACTAGGGCCAATGATCAGGAAATAAAAAGTGTTACAGTTCTACAGACTTTACCAAATTACATAGTTACATGAATTTTAATAGCCAGAAGCTGATTTTTCCCATTTTCAAAATGTGTTCAATTCCAGTTCTCTAGATGTTCCTGCTCAAAAGAAAATGTTGTTTTTACTGTATCTGCCAAAGACATACTGAAAGCACATACTATGAGATATAGTGACAATCCTTTGCACATGTTTTAGTTCTGATCAAAGAGTGAAGTTTCAAAGATTAAATGACTCAGTGATCCATAATCTGTTTAGATGGCCTGAATTTTAATTGTTTACTAAAATATTTTCAGGTAAGCTACTAAACCAGGTAAGTCCTACGACACTTGCTTTTCATAATTCAGAAGCAAGATGCACGTAGTTTACAGATAAAAAAATTACAGTGATGCTTCTAGTGTGCTAAAGCTGTGCTTTTTTAAAGAAAAGGTACTCCACATAAACCTAAACAGTTTATTATGGCTTCTTAAAGCCCAGGACCCTCAATATTCCCTCTCCTGACTTGATCTGCTCTCTCTTTTCCTGCTGTTCCACTGCCAGGAGTTTCAGTCTTGGAGTGTCTAAATTTCAAGTAGGTTTTTGTGTTTCTGGATTTTCTGACTACCATGTTAGACTGTAAATCAGCCAGTCTAGCTGCAGGGTTGTACTCAGTTATCTTTGCAACTTTTTTTTCTTTTAAGAAGCATTAAAAAGCACCGCTGCATGCATCAGGTACCGCAAGAGAAAGAAAAGGAGTAAGAAAGTCAATAAGAGGCTCCTGTTTTAAGTTCCGAGGTTTTTGTTCTTTAAAGCATAGTGAAATGGAGGGGATGCACACTTCCTCAGGCCGAAGAGAGCAAAAAGCATCTTTATGGACACATTGCAAAAACCTCCCAGTACATGGATGCTTTTGTATTCAGATTTACAAACATGCAAAGGAGGAAACAGCAGGACACCAGTGAAACCGCAGGATGTGGTCTGACTGCTAATGGTCTAATCCTGGACTGTCAAGTCCTAGGAATTAAAATAGCCTTTTAATTTCCACAAATCAGCGTCCCTCACGCAGCATATTCACATATTCAACAGCAAAGCGCCTTAGGATATTTATGTAAATCCTTTAGATAGCAGAGATGAGAGAAAAAGGAGCAGGCAAGCTAACTGCCAGCTGCCAATTCACTGAACAGAGAGAAATAATTAAGATATCCGGGCTGTACATAGTAGATTTTGCATGCAGACTACTATGGCAAGAGCCACCAGGGGCCAGGAGGGAGGAGGCCAGGCTCTGAAGTGGTCCCTCTGGCCCCCTCAAGGCAGAACTGAGAAGCTGGAAGCAGGGTTCTAGCCGGGGTGGGGGTTTTGCATGAAGAGCCAGCAGGACATGATGCAGCAGCCTTGGAAAGGGAAACTGCTTAATAGGGAGGATGAAGATCATTGAAGGAAAGGAAATGCACCATTTTTAAGGTCTCTTCTATTTTAGTACTGCAGGGGACATGTACTGACTCTAAGTAACAATGCCCTACCTATGCTGCAACTCACCCCTCACGTCTGCAAAATGTACGATGGTTTACATCATACATCAAGCTGGATCTAGATATCTGCAGCATTGTGGCTATCTAGTGTTGTGCCACAGGTCCTCTTCTGCTCCACATCCTACATGCCACATCTGAGCTGTAGTGAGCTCTTTCCAACCAGCTGCATCCAGAGCAGGCGGCTTGTGCTGTGTTTGGGCAGGTACCTAATAGCAGGGCCCCATGGACACCGAAACACATGTTTGGGCAGGCAACCTGTACTGATCCTGACCGGGAGATCAAGGAGTCAGTGATCCACGTGACAGTTAACCCGAGTATGCCCAGGCCTGTGCTGCCCATCCAGCATGGCTTCAGGCTGTGATGCACAAATACCTTGGCTGCAGGACAAAACTGGCCAGCTTATAGTAACCAAGGAGCCTGCAGGCAGCTCCTGCTCTGTACCTGGCCCATTATGCTGCCTGCCTGTCCTCATATTTGTCTAGAAGTGCAGCAAGAAGTTTTCACGTGAACCTCCATTCTGTTTGACAGTAGAAATGAATACTAGAGTTGATTTCTTGCAAGAAAATCATATAATAGCTTGAATGACCAAAAAGAGGGAACCTCTCCACAGACAGGATCTGTGCAGCACTGTGCGAAAACCCATCCAGGCTCCATCTGATTCTGCACAAACACAGGGTACTCAGCAGCCGAAGGGATGTACAATTTACTTGCTATCTATATTCTTCTTTTTATTTTATCTTATTGAAACAGCTATTTCATTAAGCTATTTGTTATCGGGCCTTCCTTACTGAGATCCAGAAAGAGCCCTTCACTCTCTCTCTCTCATCCTCTGCCCATCCCATCCCACCATCTGCCTGTACACTCTCCCTCACTGCATGAAGCCTCACAAGTTCCAAGAAAAGGCCAGAGGGATTTATACAAGGAAATAGAGAAATACATATATATCTTGTGATATTTTATCTTATACATTAGCCTCTTAGCTCCTTCTAAAGACCTTACCTACTTCCTACTTGATAGTGAATCCAATTATGCCAGTCCTCCTGCTCAGAAGCCGCTGCCAGTAAGCTTTTCATGTACAAACTAAAAGCTCCTGAGTGCACTGCTGAAACTTGGGACCAGCAGGATGCCTGCTTTCTAAGAGGACTGCATCCTCCCTGAGCAGCATTTAACAGAGTGTTTCAGACACAGCCCAATCAGTGATAGAGAAGCTGACATTTTTGCCAAAGAACATGCATTTTATAGCACAGGCATTGATTTCTCCCTAAAGAGATAATACATCTACTATTCAATCACATTGGGTTTTTTTAAATAATACAAAGCCATTATTTCCCTTTGAGCACTTCTGCCTCTACAGCACTGCATTTCTATTTTTCGTTCACATGTTTCGTTCACAGGTTCCTAAAGCAAAGGGTGGAGGGGAGAGGGCTGTCAGTCTGCCTCCCATACTGTCCTGCTTGTACCAGCTGCCCCAGAAGCAGGCTGATGCCAAAATTCCCACCTGGTAACACAGTAGGGACAAAGTGGAGAAAGGAAAAAGCTCATTGCCTTTCCAGGGTTCACTAGAAGTTGACAGAAGCTGCTGTCACTCATTCTTGACCACAGGACAAAGGGGGTGAAATGTCTTCCCAGACAAATCAGTGCCTCTGCTAAATGAAGGTAACTCTGGAGATGCAAAGTATTCAGACAAATGGACAGGGAGAGTAATCACTGTTACCCTACTGCAACAGCTTCACCCTTTCCGCCTGACACTCAATTCTTAATGTTTGCTCTTGCATTATCACATGTATCACAAATATCTTGCATACTACCATTTACTTAAATAAATGCCATTTATTTAAACAAGAATAGGATGCTGCAAAGAATGTACTATATTTACTGACATCTTAAGGAACCCTGCACCACTTAATGGTGGAGGAGAAATCACTTGTTTCACTTTGCTCCAAATGCCAATTTTGTGGAAATATCTATTATTTAAGTTTTGAAAGGCCATCAGACAGAGGGTACAATGTAGTGCTGTGTCTCCAGTCATCAGAGAAAGGAAGAAAAGAGAGGTATTTGAGCATATGGCATTTCTTTGAAGTTGATGAACATCTTCAAAAACACTCTACATTACGAAAGAGCTATTTTCTTTTCTATCACCATGACAAACACACGATGTTTAATTATGTAGAAAGACTCAGTCTATGTGACTGATACTTCTTTGCATCAAATCCATGCAGATGTTTAAGGGAGTTATATCTCAATTAATTTTGGAGGGTAGAGGAAAGGGAAAGAGTTACATTTTCATACGGCGAGGGAGAGGTACATTATTTAATAGCTGTACGCTGCACATTAAAAATGCAGTGACTTTCTATATAACTGTACAAGTTATAACTTGATTATACACACAAAAATAAGTATTTGAGATGATTAAAATGCAGTATTCAAACAATTAAGTTACTTGAAAAATGCAGCATCAAGATGGTATGGGATTTTTCAAATATGAGAAGATACAAACTTGACTTTAAATAAGATACTTAAGCTGTTTCCTGCTTAAAAAAACCTTTTTGATATAAACTTCAAGACATTCAGCAAAAAAAGCACAGCAAGCACTGATTATAATTCAGCTTGGTTTTTTGTATATGGTGGTTCTTAAACTACTGCTGCTGCCATCTTACTGTGAGGCACCAGAACCTTAACAGCTGGAAGCACAGTCTTCCCTGAAAGCACTGTATACACCACCCATACGCAAAAGGACTCCTGTGCTTTTGTGTAATTTAATATCTTAAATCTCTTCTACCTGTTGGGATAATCAAATTCCATTAATCGGTTACGAGGATTTTAGCGCAACACTGATGTCCCATCTACTCACCTCACTACACTGTCCTCCTGCTACTCCTTGCAGGATTACTTTCACAGCCCAGAGATGCCAGCTTTGGCAATGCTTTTGCAACAGTAGCATCTGGCCCCTTGGCACACTCCTTTTTGAACTGTGCCAGCTCAGCAGTTGCCTTAATGTACATCAAACGGTCAGAAAGCTAGTAAGACAGTTCACTATCCTGGACATCAGTTTTCCTGTGTCAGCAATCTTCAGATTTGTCCTCACTCTTCCTTCAAAGCATCTGGCATCTTGGTACCTGCTTTTCTTACACATAAAGGTCAAAGCATTGTGCCTATGTCTCAGAATCCTGATAAGAAAAGCCTCCGATTTTGCTAAGCTAGTTATTTTTGAAAAAATGTCTTCCAAAGCTGGGAAAAAAAAAAAGTAGGAAGTGGCAGGAAGTGGGAAGGAAACTCATTTCAGACAGTCAGTCCCTTCAGGTATCCAACTGGAACTGCAGATAAGCATTCTAAACAAGTATTCAATATCAGCAAGGGACACTGTTCTGCTCTTGTGTATTTATTATTCCCCCAGGAGCAGGTTGTGCACCTTGCCTTGCAGAATCAGCAGGCACTTGCAGCTGAGCTCTTTCTGAAATGTATTCTCAACAGGGTCGCAGGTAGCCTCAAGATACGCTTTCACACAGGTTTGTTCCTTGATGAAGGCACTTTCACAAAATGAAAATGGCACTACTGGCAGTCAGACACATCCTTATTAGTAAGTACAGCTATCCAAATTCTAACCTGCCTCAAACCTGTCAAGTAGACACTATTAAAGTTTCTATCACACAACACAATGATCAGCTCCATCCTCCTCATCATTATACACCTGACAGATGGATTTCAGAAAGAGATGCAATTTAGATCCAAGTAGGAAAGGGCACATATCTAATGGCCTGTGGAGACTGGGAAGCCTTATATAAATTCAAGAAACTTTCTCTGTTGGCAACATTGTGTCAATAAGCAGTAAAAATAGGTTTGTTTTATATATATATATATATGAACTAGCTTAATGCTTTTGGTGTAATATAGTCAACATACAACTCAAACACTATTTCATTGCATCTGAAGATCATGAACAGTTTTCTAGTCACTTGGTAATAAAACACTTGAATTTCTAGCTTGGAAACAGCATTTTCCCCACAGAATATTAAAAGAAACTTTTTCATGCTATTTCTGGCTGCAAAATTAAGTTGAGGTTTTTGTTAAGTTGTAGTTTCTACAGACCACATTATTTGTGAACATATTGTCCCCTCCAGATAAATACATCTTCAACAGTAATTATACCAACTTCTCTGAAACCAGAATGTCTCAATCTGAAATTTTAGATTCAGATTTCTTCTGGAATTCATATCTATGTTTCTGTTATAGAGACTTTATTCCACTACATCATTTAATTTAAATAATTTTAGAAATGCAGTTCTTGGAGATACCTTGTTCATTTTCGGGTTATCAAGATGCTGAAATAGACATAAATCTATAATATTCCAAAACAGAATATTTAGATTTTCATTTTCTACATAACTTGATGGTCCCAAAGCACTTCAGACATGAATTATGCTTCAATAACCTCCAATAAACTAAGAAGGAATAAGGCATTATGCTGGTGCACACACTTTCTGAGCTTCAAGTTCCAGATTTTGGGCACCAGAAAGGATTAAAAAAGGATATAACTCCTTTGTACAACAACTCAAATCAATGAACAGTGGTGGAAGAAGCTATTCTTGTCCTAATGAAAGGACAGTAGTGCCTAGCGGAAACACAGCACAGAACTGCGCTCAGCTGCAGCAGTGGACAAGGCCAACCATAGATTAACACAAATTAGTGGACAAACTTGCCATTAAACCTGGGCTGACAAATCCAAATAGCGTATAGCTGTGCAGAAATGCAATCTCCGTACCATTACCAATCACTCTGAGACGTAGCACAGCATACCCAGAGAACTCTTGCTCCAGATAGAGGAATAAGCTATCCCCAATTTTGCCTTTTTAACTTCTTCTGAAAAAGGTGGAGTAACTGTACCCTTCTAAACCCTTTTATCTACAACCAAAAACCAGTGTCACAGTAAAGCCAGCAGAAGGGGAACACATGCCTTTCCTTCGGTATTTCACTCTGGTTCAAGCAAAATTTGTTTGAAGAACTGATGAGGTTTGCCTTTCACTAATGCATCAGATCATGACCTGCGTCTGAAGCTCAGGCTCGTGTTTGCTGCTCACACACAGTCGCCTCCACATGAAGGAAGGGACAGATCTGTAAACAGGTCGTGCCTAAAACTGCCTCAGGTTTTCCTTCAGTTCCTGCAAGCTGGAACACTAGGAAGTTACTTGTCTGCTTAAAAATAAGTTGATGTTCAACTGCCTCATCCCAACTATTAGTAACTGATTGGACAAGGCCCCTTTGTACCTTCCGAGACAAGGGCCAAGTTCTCAAAGTCAAGTAGAGCCGTGCAGACTAATTAGCATCTGGTCAAACTCCACCCCCAGCACACTGAGTATTTGCATTGTGTGACCATCTGTGGTATGAATCTTTTTCTTCACACTTTCCTAGAGTGAAGTTAAACAATACCATCTTGAGGAACCAAAGAAAGTCTTTACCCATACAACATGCAAGCATAGGCACCTTTTCTAAGGTAATTCACACATCCAAGGAATTAATTTGGTCGAATATAAAAACCTTTCCTGGAAGGACCATTAACCTAATCTCCTATTCAGAAAAGTTTTAAGAATACCTAAGGAAAGTAAAATAAATTTATTTTTGCAATAGACCACATCAAAGTAACAGCATATTCATACCAAGTTTTTGTCATATTTTCAAAGTGATAAATGTCTCCAGCATTTACACTTAAAACAATCCAACATATCATAAAAAAGACACCAGTCCATAAGGCAATGGATTCATGGGCAATGGATTCACATTCCTAACCCTAACCCAATCAATAACAGTTCCTTTAAAGATAAATTTAGCATTAAGAAAAACACATGCTATTTTACAGAATCAGCCTTATTTCTTGGGGAAAGGTAAAATTTAAACAAGAGCTTCCCCACAGAACCAAAGATGACTGATCATCCTTCCCATATGGCATTTTTGTTCCATACAGATCAGTAAACTCTTTGATAATGCACCTGCCATTCCTAATCAGAATTTGATCTAAAACATTCATTACGTGCCCAAGATTGACTTGACTTGTGTCTCAGAGACTGTCTTTCCCTTTGAAGAAGCTAGTGGTATAAAACAACAGTAAATCTCTGTTCAGAAACACAGCAATCTTATTTAGCAGTTAAATGTACTTCACAGAAAGAGACTGCAGTACTTTTGACTGTTCCTGATTTAAAGATCTTAATTAACGTCAGTTTTATTTCCCAAAGGAAAACAGCTGCTCTTGGTGACAAAGCGTTTTCAGAGCACTCCACAAACTAAAAGCAGAACTGAACAGTATCACGTGCGCCCGCAGCAAAGCTTTCAAAAACCTTTCGGGGGGAAAGAAAAAGGAAAGAGCAGCTTTAATTGGATAAGACCAAAGGGTGAGCAGGTCAGTAACTGCGCCATACACTAGAACACAGAGCTCGCAGATACACGAGTCACTACAGAGACTCCTTCACAGCCCTGGAAACACTAACACTAGGCAGCACATGCTAAAGATTGTGAGCTTCTTTTCTGGATGCAAGGCGTTTTGTTTGTTTTCATTAGAATTTAAATCACAGAAGAAACAATCGTTAGTTCAACTTTTATATACTCATATAAACAAGAACAGATTGTATTTCCTGACCCTATAGGGACTTACACCTCCTAAGGAATGCTAAAAGAAGATAGCAAAAAAAAATAAAAGTCAGTGAAAACTCCCATGCAGTCTACATATAGCTATATTGTCAAAAAGGTTAGGTTAATAACCCTTAACAGAAGACTAAATGTAAGGAATGGATTTTTTTTTAAAATCTACTTTTAATCAGAATTTTAAAATAGAAATTAATCACAGAGTTCATTCTCATGCAAAGTTTCATAGTCAGATAAAAAATATCATTTAAAAAAAGACTGAAGAGACTGAATTACGCTGTTGTTGCATCTCATTGAAATACCACAGTGATAACACAAACAATTGGGCAAAATATATTTAGTATTTACAGGCACTTACTTGAATGGTGTGAACAGAAATGACAATGTAGTTTCCTTTTTCTGACTCATCTTAACCTGCATAAAAAAATTAAACCATTATATGAAAGTTGCAACAAGACTAAAAGTTGTATCAGGAATTAAACTAAAAATCACAGAAGAGTTCTAGGACTTTGGAAAAGGAACGAAATCACACTGTCAATATATTATCTAGGAAACTGGGTGTTATACTCTCATATGTGTAACTCCAAGTACTGAACTAGCATTCAAACTTCTACAGTTTGTAGGATAAAGGGAAGACACAGCTAGAAGTTCTACCAGACTTCAGTGACAACCTCCCTCCATGAAACCGGTATTCTTCATGCCAGACAGGAACTTGGGCACTGCGGCACCACTGCCAAGGCAATGTTGTTAGATCGATTAACCTGCACATGGATAAAAACAAGTTTTGATGCCATCAGAGCCACTTTGCCCAAGGTCCTTCAAAACATCTTTAAGGCCTCCTGCAGCAGCCTGACTCTAGTCTGACTGCTGGCATAAAGCGCAGACAGGAACTTTCTAAGCGCACTGCTCCCAAAACCTGACAGCTTGAAGTAGCAACCTGCATGTCTCAACGTATCCATCCAAGGCAACATCCTCTCCAGGGAGTACAAGCTGTGGTCAGGCCAGTCCATCACAGGAAAAGTAAAAAGCCACTTGGCATGTCTAAGCCAGTGTGCTACTACTGCTTCAGCAGAGAAACACAAAGGAAATCCACACATGATCATTCCAAAACAATGCTAGAAACATGCCAGCCAACAATAGGTAATTCAGCACTACAAAATGACAGAATAAAAATAAACTTAAAGAAAAGGAGGACCAGAACTTTTTATTTTTTAAAATAATCCCCAAGACACCAATTTAACTAAAAAAAGACCTGAGTCACATCCTTAATTCTTAGAGCAGAGGTCTTCCAACTGTGGAGGTTATATCAGCATGCTTCAACTTCATGCCCAGCTCACCAGTCACTTCCCCTGCTACTTGCCAGCTTTCCATCACAGATTTGGAAGTGACTCTGCTGCTGACACTGCCAACCTGGTAACCACAAAAACTCCATTTGGAAACCTGGCATTCAAGGGACAGAAGGTGCTGATGGTGCTAATCTCTTGCAGGTGATCCCATGCTAGTTCCTTGTTCCACTATTGTCACATGGATTTCCTGACAGGGCAACAGTTCTTGCGTGGCTCAGGTTCCTGTCTGTGGAGAGGATGGTTTTCCCTCAGAGCATTTCTGCATCTTGCCAAAACTGTGTTTTTGGATGTTGGACTGTTTCTTATCCACCAACTAGTGAAACAGAACCTTTTTTTGTTTGGAACACATATGTGTTCTCATAATATGATAATATCCAATATTAGATCAGTCGAGACAGAGAAGCCAGGGATGAACACTTGCAGAGCAAAACAACAGATACAACAGCATTAGCTAGAAGTTAATTAGACCACTAATTTCATTTCTTTAATGGACAGCTGCCTGTTACTTTTTTGATCTGTTTGTCTACTGATCCTGACTTAGAGCCTTGTCTCCCAGCCCCTGTTGCAAAGGCATTATTTCCCTTCTTAGGTATCAGCACTCAGGTTCTACCTACACACTGTAAGTAGGTTTACATTAACATCAATAAACATCAGCATTTATGTTAAGAATCAAGAAAAAAGTTACTCATTCTCCTTACAAAAAGGTGTTTATTAAAGTCTTTCAAACTCCTTCAGATATGGCTCACAGCTAGTCAAATCACCTAGTATGCACATTCAATTTTAGTCCTTTGAATTACAGCATGCTATAGACAACGTATGTCCTAGTATAATTATTTTACACACAGCAACAACTATTATTCAAATAAATATTTTTCTTTACCACGTGTTTAGTTACCTTAAATTGCTCGAGAATCTGAACAGCATTAGTAAACATGCTCTCTGCTTTGAAATGAGCACTATTGTTCAGATATTCAAGAGGCAGAGTTCCCTGGGGAAGAAAAATACATATAGAAATTAAAAAATTTAAATGAAGAAACAGGAATTTCTCTAACTGAATGGCAGGCCAAATCAGCAGTAAGAATACTTTGAATTACTGCTGAAATAACTACTGTAACTCCTTTGAAAATACTCTTTATTGCATAATTTCTCAATATTACAGGGACTGTTCATAATATCCCAACTCCTACAGAAATGCAAAAAAAGGTAAATAACAGAAGTAATTATTAAAGTATATACTATATAGTAAAACACAACCTTGACTTTTAATCAGAAGCCATTTTTGAAATACCTAAAAGTCTTCCATCCAAAGACATGCCTGGGCCTGACTCACCCAGTACTCATGATGGGAAAGTGAGCAGTTCCCATGCCACCCTCTGCTGGGCAGCTCTCCTCGCATGACCAGCTGTGAGTGCAGGATAGGGGGACAGAATTTGGGGCAGAGTCTCCAGAAGAAATATTTTGAAAAATGTGCTGTAAATAGGTGTTTTAAAAATGAAAGAAGCAGCATGAAAGCACACTAATGTATTGCTAATTGTCAATTAGATATTTATGAGACAACCTTTGGACTATGTAATAATATATGAAGGAAATCCAAAGAAAAAGCTATTTGACAGTGAGGGCACTCACTGCTCACTAAATTAGAAGCATAAGATACCATCAGAAGAAAGTACACTAGTTTAAACAAGAAAGAATTAAACATTAAATTGCAGGAACCAGCTCGTTTACAGTCTCAGCTTTCACGATTAAAATCAAGTGTTATTCAAACAATATTGCATTTTTCCATCCCTAAAAAACAAAGTAACAAAAAACTTCCATGGAGCTCAAGAGTATAAAGTTGCAGATTATAAAAGGATCAGCTGCCTTTCCAATTGAAAGCACTATACAATATAGAAAAGACTGAGTTTATGCTCCAAATTGAAGACACATACACATAAAGCTAAAACTACAAGCAGTCCCCATACCCTAGTACTTTTCCAACTTTATAATCTTCCCCCTCACACGGCTCAATTCCTGTCCCCAACACCTCTTTGCGAGCAGATTTCTATAATATGGAAAAACGTTTGTACTTCTTACCACAGAATTCAGGGGGAAAGGCACACCGATAAGGGAAGCCATCAGCGGTGCTATATCAGCCTGTGCAAACAGAAGCATTCCCATTTTAATGTAATTCCAGCCTCTAGAGCTAATAAATTCAGTTTACTTTTAACATATCTGCATTTGCAAAAGTAAATGGTATAACGCTGTGAAGTTATGGCACACAACTCTCCTTTATAATACTTTTTTTTTAGTTTCCATTAGTCATCATAGCATGATTAGATTCAAAATGTGAGACTCCACTACTGATAAAGCTCCAAAAATACATTTAGTTTAAAAAGCAAATATAAACCCCCACAGTATTTATTCACAGGAATTCACTGCACTCAGAGAGGTATACCACTTTTTATGACTATTTATAGCACAGAAAGAACTAATTTCATATTTACAGTTTTAAGCAGTACACTGAATATTCTGCTCTTCACAGCCCTCCTTATACTGTGTTTCCACGGTGCCGATACGCACGTTCTCCCCTTCAGAGGGGGATTCTGCACTTTTGTGTCCAGTCAGCCCTCAAGAAGGCCCTTCAATCTACACCAAGCCATCTCATAAAACAAGTTACCATTACCTTCTACTTGTGATGATAAACACTGCCTCTCACCAGGTTTATATTTTCCTTTCATATAAAACTATGCACCAAAATTCTTTGTTTCTCCAGCATAAATCTGAAGAAACTATACTGAAACCACAGGCACTACTCCAGCCTCAGATCTACCGTGCAAAAGCAGACTCCAAACCATTATTTGTAGAAGGCAATACACATGTAGTGTAATAGTAATCAGAAGTCTAGTTTGCTATTTTTACCCATAGTCCCACATGTACTACAGGATAAAAGCTCTGTCTTTGGGGACTCCGTTACCCAGAACAAAGTGACACTCGAGACTCTTCTATACAGTCTCAAAATAACATTCCCGTAACTCCTGCCAACCTTGAGAGGAAAACTGATCTCTGATTTTGTAGGAGGCTTTGCTGAAAGCAGTTGATGCAGAACATTCCCAACTTCAACCTTCTAGCACAAGTTTATTTGCCTTGTTTGAGCAGGTTTGGAGTCTGTTTTTCATATATTGGGTTTCATAAGATGATAGGAAGTAAGAAGCAAACAAGCTTCAGGTGCACACATGTACATGCGTTATCATCATGATTTAAAAAAGCTTGGGTGATTTAGTATGAAGGGTGAAGTCATCCACCCTTTTTCCTTCCATTACAGTACAAACTGTCTAAATTGCTAAGTGGCCAGGCCATAATCACAGACCCTGCTGAAAAAAAACACAGTTTAACAGTATAGCAAGAATTGGTTTTGGTTCATTAATGACAGCAACTTGTGGAAAAAGTGACAAAATACAGACATTGAAATAGATAGCTCTGAAAAACTAAACTGAATATAGACATGGCTAACTTAAGCGTAGCAAAAAGCATACAGCAGATGCTCACAAACTTTGGAAACATGGTCATCAGACCATGCTTGCTTTGTGTTTCGCTGGGCACCTTCATAGGAGATATCAAGGAGGTGCAAGCTCAGCTCCAGAACATTTTCAAAGTAGAAAGTAGAGGGAAAGCATCACAAGTTACTTCTAAATGTTTGCAAAAACAAACCCCACTCTGAGAACACATTAGATGTTATCCAAGTTACTTTTGAGTAACTGGGACTGAGTTTGAGGAGTACCTGGCATACTGTACTGCACTCTTTCTACAATGGCATATGATCACTTAGCTCAAAATGGTGTGATAATGCATCTTCAGGAGTAGAAGTTGTACGTAGCTGTCACGTGTTAACAAGTAATTTAAATTTTTTCATATTACGTTTGGTATGGATGCGGTTCCTGCAACTCTAACTTTTAAGTAATATGTTCCAGGGAAATGCTACTTCAGTGTGATCATTCATTCAAATTCCATAAATTAGTTTAAATCACACAAAACTCATAATTTAAGGTGAAAATTTATGAGCTATTAAATTAGGTATGTTTGATACCTGATTGACATCCAGCCTCTTCAATTTCTCCAGTTTCCATTCTGCAAGAAATAACAGAGCACGTGAACAGCTAATCTACACAGATTTGAAAGGGATAATTCAGTTGACATTTAATGTCTTGTTGCTGTTTTCTCTCAAGTGTTGTTATTAAAGAAAAATATAACTTGGCTTTAGGATGCCAGCTCAAGAAGGGTTACAGAGGGAACTCAACAGGCAGAAACAACAAAATGCATTCATTTCAGTTCACATTTTCTTTTATCCATCAGGATAAACTGCTGCCTGCAATTGTGACCCAGAACAGTTGAAGGAAGTCCAAGGTTTTTATTTTTTTCAGCACAGTATAGAAAGTGATATATTACCTCCTGTGACAACGAAAAGGTTCAAACTCAGGTTTAGGCTCTTAAATCTCTTCAATATTTTTTAAAAAAGGTTAACCTAAGGTCCCAAATATACTGGTACAGAGAGGTGCAAACATACTTCATGTCTGCCATAAGCAATACAGGCCAAGAGCGAACTCAAGGGAAAAGTGCAACGATTTAGCAATCAGAAGAACTACAATGAAGGCAGAGACAAAGCCGAATGTACAAGCCCCTGAAGCTGTGGTGCATCATACAAGCTGGTTTAAAATTGTATTTTCCTGCTCTCCATTAGCCTCTAAGGAAATAAAGAAGAAATTGCCTGTTTTCTTTGGGGGTGGAGAGTTACTTAAAAACAGAGTTTAGCAGGGTTTGTTTTTTTTTTTTTTTTATGTCTTCTTTTCCTAATGTTTAAATTTGCTGCCCAACTACCCACAGCAATAATACGAGCAAGAAAAAAACAACACACCCCCCATCAAACACCAAAAAAAGACAACACACAGCTTTTCTTTTTATTATTCAAGCTTAAATAAAAATCAGATACACAGGAAAACACTAAAGGGGCTGAAACAGATTTGCTGATACAGTACCTAAAATACTGTCAATGACCTACCTGGAGCAGATCTCAAGTACAGCAGTAAAGACATTGGGGGCACCTATTCTCAACTTGGGAACCAAACTTAATGTTAGCAACAGGGGCACAGCCACCTGCCTCAGTACACACAAAGCTAAAGGGGCCAGTAACTGCCCTGCTAACTCCGCTTGCCGAAATGACACTGCTGAAACAGCGGAGACGGAAGCAGGAGCCCGCTTAGTGCCTCAGGCCACGGACGGTGTAGCCACGTTGCCCAAAAATATCCTTTGGCTTTATGTGAAGTGGAAGTTTAAATGCACCAGAAACAGGCTTCTTGAAAAATACCAGTAAACCGTCGCTCAAAGGTCTGGCTCAACCTCACTTATTTTCTCCAAACAGGCATTCAAATCCTAGACCATACCACTCTCTGTCCATCTTTTGATACACCCTGTCTGTGCCAGACCCCAACCTGTCTCAGCTGAAAATGGCCCAAGACAGGAAACATCCACATTTGCAGTATTGCGTGTACCAAACTCACTTTCAGCAATCAGTTCATACCACTGCTAGCTTCAGGGGTCTGAGTACAGGTCCACTGTTATTTGGTCCCAAGAGCACCCTGAAGAGCAGCCATGTGCCTTAACAGCAGCGAGACATACAGTTACAGCAAGTTCCCATGGCAACACAGGGGAAGTATTACCAGCATTAATCATAAACTGTGTTAAACTCACACCAAAATGAACAAGTTTGCTTCCTTTTGCTTTCCAGAAAAGGAAATGAGTTTATATTTCTAGGGATATAGACCCTCACCCATATTTCTATTATATAAATGCAGTTTCTTTTCCTTTAAATAACATTTCCCAGTGAAAAATGTTAGAAAACTGTCTACACGCACACAATGTGCTTAAGTTAGGAAGAAACTGTAGCTCTGCTAAAGAAATATCTAGCTTTGTCAGAAGCTTTTACATCTCCGCTTCCCCTACTCATATATTCCGAAAAGGCAGAGTTGAAGACATCTGCCTTGGAGTAGGAGCCGTAAGACACCAAGCCCAGGAGCTCTCAAGGACCAGGACACACCTGCAGGCTGGCCAGTCCAGGCTGTAGTCCTGGGAGTGAGATGCCTTGGGTGTACGTGCTGCCCACACTGGTTTACGATTCCAGCTCACTGTCTAGGTTTCCTGTACAGTGCTCAGCACAATTTTCCTCCCGCTTCATAGGGATTTTTTTCTTTTTCCTGCTCTACTTTTACTGCAGTTGGATGCAAACAGCCCAGGGGAAACGGCAGGGAAGTGCTGGTCCAAGAAGAGGCTGAGGGTGAGGCTATATGAACCAAAGAAAATCTCCCATAAAACCTCACAGAAGCAAAAACAGTGAAGGGGTACAATGAGCTCCCTCAGCTGCAGCAAAGCAGGCTGAGACCCCTCCAAAACAGGGATGTGTATAGTTGAAAACAACCACACCACATCCTTCTGCTGCAGAAGGCTATGCCTTCACTTACAAGCTTCTCTGGACTTGCACCCCAAGGCCACCTGGCAGGGCCTGGGCTGAGGAGCCAGAGAGCAGTTCCGTATTCTCTTTCTTTCTGAAGAAGGGTCAAGCCAACGTCCAAATGGGTAATACTACACATAGCCCACAGGCTGCAGGGCTGCCATCACAGATCTTTCCAAGATGATTGCATGGCCAGGCCTGAGGGAAGGCAGAGCACAGGTGAAGGGACTGATGAGGAGAAGGCTGTCATCCCAGAGCAGACACTGTGCCCTTCCGGCCAGCCAAGGAGCACATTAATCTTTCCATGACAAATCGGACAGACTAAGTCCTGCCTGTTGGCACTACCTTTGGGGGTATCAATCCTCAATGGCAATGATGAGAAAAGAGACAATTCACCAAGCTGCCGACAGCCTGCTTGCACTGAACAGAGCATAAGTTTGCCAGCATTAGCAAAGTTTTCCTGTTTCCATGAACCCTTAACACAGAGAAATTAGGAAGGATTGTCAATAGATGCAAGAACTTGAACACTGGTGCATGCAATTGCAAATGTAAGTTGGACACCTGCATACATCAGTGACAGAGAAGTCCTCAAAACACTATCCTCTCCTGCACACAGTCTCAGCTGCATTTGTATGGAGCAGGAAAGGCAAATTCAAAGAACTTTTCAAGAGACCTCTTTTAAGCATCTTTTCTTTCATACGTTAGCTTTGTGAAAATATCTGGGATTGTAACTTAATGGAGCAGCTGAACTATATTGACCTGCAAAAGTGCCAAGTTCCATTTCAACAGCAATTTTTTCTTAACTTTTAAGCCACATAACCTACATGAAGCTACAATATACTACCACAGAGAGAATAGTCACTTTTTAAGAAGATAATTATTACTCAAATAGAGATTCAAACTCCCAAGATACTCAGAGAGACTCAAATCTCCAACAGAGATTATCCCTGACAATTAAGAACCTGTAAAGAGAGTGTCAAAACAGACCAACAACATGCTTGACAGCTGGAAAGCTGCAGACCAGTCCAGAATGAAGGGAGTAGTTTCTGATGTTTGCTTTGGGGTGTTTGTTTTTTTGTCTGGTTGTTGGTTTGGTTCTTTTTTTTGAACCATCAGAAGGAAAATAAGAAGCAGGCACAGCAGGATGCAGACACATTCCCTCTAAGAAACACACATTTCCTAGCAGATGACAGCCAAAAAGCTTTCCCTATTGTGTACCAGGAAGTCAGTTCAATACTCATCTTTTTTTGAAATGCTCTCACACCGTTTTCATCATTGCTTGAAGTCAAATGCACAGGTTTGTACTAAAGCTGCTGAGAATCAAGGAAACTGACAGCTGTAAAAATCAACTATTACAGATCAACCCTTACAGACATCAAGTGTCCTTAGAAGTCTAGCAGATCAGCCATCACAGACACCAAAATCAGTTGGGTTTACTGTTTCCTATTTTTTATTCTACAACTCAGTTTTAATTTTCTCAGAGATGTCATAATTTTATAGTAGCAGTTAATCACAAAGACTGAAATGTTAGCGTGTTCTATATCTGAGAAGTCTTTTTTGTTTAATCTGTTATCAAATACCTTCTCAAGAGCAAGGCGGGGTTAAAACCTCAGGGCTGAAGTAATTTTTGCCTGTTTTCTCTTCTCTAATGTAGCTTGACAAATAATCCAATAAAATAGAAAGTCAGTACCTCACTGATCATGAGTAACAACCTGAGAGATTCAAGGCAGCTTAAGAAACAGAACAGGCTACAAGAATGGGGCACATGAAAGAGGATGAAATGAAAAAGAGAAAGAGCTTGCACAGTTTCATCACACATGGTTCTCGAAATCCATTGATATTTCAGGAAGTCAGTATTTATTAATTATATATTTGAAATATTAAAAATGAATTATTTTTTTAAAGTTTACTCTTCTGAAATAAATTACAAAAGGCCAAAATAACAGCAAAGAGTCACAGTTTTTCATTGAGAAAGACTGTTTAGATTTCCACAACAGCCACAAGGAATGCAAGTGAGACAAGACAGCCCCTGGAAAGTCCCCAGGGTTGTACTGTGAAGCTAGAAAAGTGTCTTAGGACAAGTCAACATATCATGTTTCTGTACAAATAGCATTTAACCTCTGGGAGTCTTCCTAAGAATTAAGTCTCCTCTGGAACTAAGAATTAAGAGTGTGAATAGCCTCCTGTACCCAAAGAGAGAACGTCTTCAATTCCATGATTAGAAAAGAAAACCAACTCTGATATTATCTACCCAATTTTGCAACATCCCCCACAGGCATGCCCTGTCACCTTTTCTTTCCACACGACACAAAGCAAGTCATATTTACTGTAATGCAACAGCAGTCAGTGAGGATCAACAAATGTAATGATTAAACACCTCCTTTTCCACCAAAATCTTGCATTAAGTTTTATATTTTACCTACCTTTCAAAAAATTATCTTCAAAGACCTGGGATGTGACTTTCTGTGGATAATTCACCCCAGCACCCCAAACAATCAGTGGTGTTAAAGTTTCTGAGGGATGACCAGCTCCATGGGATCCTAAGACACACCAAACCAAAAAAAGTGTAAACTTTTAAGACACATGGTGTAAAAACAAACAAAACCTACATATATATGCGCACACATGTGCTAAGTTCTTGTTACAGTATACATACTAAAATCCTGTTACTGACATCCTATTCCAGCTTCATAGCTTATTTTTATGCCACTAACAATAAAGGCTAAATTCAAGCTGCGAGTTGGGGAATCAATACCACTTAAGTCAAGCCCATAAAGACATAACTTTGTATATTAAAAAACCCAAAATGTTTACATACAGAAACTAAAGCCAAAGTATTTGAAAGCCTCAAGGTGTAGAGGAGATACCTGCTCAAAACATGTGCATGTGCCTATCCTGAGAATCCCATGAAAACCAGGGATGGTTGGTTTGAGTAAAATCCACGGGTCCTGAGGGAACTGGCGGATGAAGTTGCTAGGCCGCTATCCATCATTTTTGAGAAGTTGTGGCAGTCTGGTGAAGTTCCCACTAACTGGAAAAGAGGAAACATAACCCCCATCTTCAAGAAGGGAAAAAAGGAAGACCCGGGGAACTACAGGCCAGTCAGTCACACCTCTGTACCTGGCAAGATCATGGAGCAGATCCTCCTGGAAACTATATTGAGGCACACAGAAATCAAGGAGGTGATTGGTGACAGCCAACATGGCTTCACTAAGGGCAAATCATGCCTGACAAATTTGGTGGCCTTCTACAACGGGGTTACAGCGCTGGTGGATAGGGGAAGAGCAACTGATGTCATCTACCTGGACTTGTGCAAAGCATTTGATGCTGTTCCGCGTGACATCCTTGTCTCTAAATTGGAGAGACATGGACTTGACGGATGGACCACTCGGTGGATAAGGAATTGGCCGGATGATCGCACTCAAAGAGTTACGGTCAACGGCTCGATGTCCAAGTGGATACCAGTGACGAGTGGCGTTCCTCAGGAGTCAGTATTGGGACTGGTCCTGTTTAACATCTTTGTCGGCGACATGGACAGTGGGATTGAGTACGCCCTCAGCAAGTTTGCCGATGACACCAAGCTGGGCAGTGTGGTCGACACGCTGGAGGGAAGGGATGCCATCCAGAGGGATCTTGACAGGCTTGAGAGCTGGGCCTGTGTGAACTGCATAAAGTGCAACAAGGCCAAGTGCAAGGTCCTGCATGTGGGTCGGGGCAATCCCAGGCACAAATACAGGCTGGGCAAAGAATGGATTGAGAGCAGCCCTGAGGAGAAGGACTTGGGGTGATGGTTGATGAGAAGCTCACCATGAGCCCACAGTGCGTGCTTGCAGCCCAGAAAGCCAACTGTATCCTGGGCTGTATCAAAAGCAGCGTGGCCAGCAGGTCAAGGGAGGTGATTCTGCCCCTTTACTCAGCTCTTGTGAGACCTCATCTGGACTAGTGCGTTCAGCTCTGGGGCCCCCAACATAAGAAGGACATAGAGCTGTTGGAATGAGTCCAGAGGAGGACCACAAAGATGATCAGAGGGATGGAGTACCTCTCCTATGAAGAGAGGCTGAGAGAGTTGGGATTGTTCAGCCTGGAGAAGACTCTGGGGAGACCTTATAGCAGCCTTCCAGCACCTGAAGGGGGCCTACAGGAAAGCTGGAGAGGGACTTTTTACAAGGGCATGTAGTGATAGGACAAGGGGTACTGGTTTTAAACTGCAAGAGGGTAGATTTAGATTAGATATTAGGAAGAAATTCTTGACTATGAGGGTGGTGAGACACTGGAACAGGTTGCCCAGAGAAGCTGTGGATGCCCCCTCCCTGGCAGTGTTTAAGGCCAGGTTGGATGAGGCTTTGAGCAACCTGGTCTAGAGGAAAGGTGTCCCTGCCTGTGGCAGGGGGTTGGAACTAGATGATCTTTAAGGTCCCTTCCAACCGAAACCATTCTGTCATTCTATGAAATTAGGCATGTGCCCAAAAAAATCACATAGAACTGATCCCTGGTCCCCAAATAAGTATTAGACTTCCATTTCAGAACCAGGAGACAATATGCATTGCAACTGTCATCCTTTCCCCAGTGATACAAGTTTATTTTTAAGTTTTTAAAGCCTGGTAGCACACTCCTTAAAAATTGATAAAACATGACTTCCTTCCCTGGGGAAATGAATTCCTTGCAGATTAATGTATCAGCCACCAAAAGGAGGAAGCTTTAAAACTATGATGTCTCAACAGCAGCTGCACTGAAGCAGAAGCCACGCAAGTCTGAAAGAAGCGCTGGTCATTGAACTCAGTGGGTGACATACCACAGCAGTGAGAGAACCCTGTCTCAAAGAGAATGACATTGTTATACAAACTCTGTGCCAGTCACTGCACGGTCTACAAGATTATACATTTTCCTTGTATTTGCATAGACACACACTCTTCCCTCTGTGTCTGTATATATACATATATTTTAATAATTACAAAGCACAGAGAATAACACATTGTTTTAAGGACAGATTTTTTTTTTAAAAAAAAAGAAAACAAAGCAGAATTGGTTATGAAATTGGGAATAGTATTGAGGCTGTACAACAATCACTATGGTGGAGCTGAAGAACCAGCTTTGCTTTCTTTAAACAGCCCTAAGCATAAGAACACACAGATCTGGGAATAAGATTTCTGATGTTCAGAAATCCCTTGGAAGGCTCAAAAGCAGCAACAACTGCTCTTCTTTGCAGAGCCTGGGAAAAGAGCAGATGGAGAGAGCACTTCCTCCACCCTCCAGGCATGAGTTATTTCTTTCTATTGCAGGAAGACAGTGCAATTTTTGGTGAGCTTTCATTTTAGCTGAGCCACCAGCTCCATCAGCATTTTACTGAGACTCTGCCTCCATGAGTATTTTAAGGCAGATACACCTGAGAGAGGCAGCTGGATCCACCCTCCCCCTGTCAGAAGATCCAAGTTTCAGCCTGATCTGAATTATAAGAGGGGGCAAAAAAGAATTTGATGTTCAGCTGGGTCAGTTCCCTGTTCCACCCCTCAGCACCCTCCAAACACACCTTTTCAGGGGAAAGGGAGGGAAAGGTTGCTGGTGGTCAGTTTTCTGTTCTCTGGTCCAGCATACCACACAGTAGTACTTATGCCAGGACAGTAGCAGGAACAAGCGGCCAAGGTGAGGGTGGGTGTGGGACCACCTATGTTGGTGGTCGTCAGCTCCATCTGAGATCAGCTTAAAGCAAAAGCACAGAGTCAGACTGAGAAAGCAAATTATTTTATTGGTCTTTGCCAACAACCACAGTCTTTGATCATGTCAAGTTCAGAACATGTTCTGAACAGGTAATAGGTACCCCTGCCCTTTTAATTGTTAATTTGTTTTAAAACTGGTGCACATCCCGTTCTGAAAATAACCACTGAAAGACCACAGCAGTTGCTGATACTACAAGCTCAAATTAAAGGCTACTGAACTAGCCTTCAGACCACTGGCTATGCACCTAAGCATCTTCTCTGGGTTTGCTCTTGGACTCACTAAAGTCAACTTTGAAGTTATTAACACTTCTGGCAGAAGATCATGCTTTTTCTTCAAAAGAGAAAGAGATAACAGAAAGCTATGACAGAACAGTGGTTCTCAAAGCCTGAAGAGTTTCTCCTATCACCTTTTATTCCCCCTTCAAATGATCCAGTACATCATGAGAACACTCCAGCAGCACACTCTGGCAGTGAGGAAGGCCAACAGCACCCTGGGCTATGTTAAAAGGAGCATGGTCCAAGGAAGAGATTATCCTCTTCTACTCAGTACCTGCGAGACAACCTCTAGACATTGGATGCAGTTTTGGGCCCCTCCAGTAGAGGAAAGACACCAACCACCTGGAATAAGTTCAGTGGGGGCCCCCAAATTGGTCAGAGGAGCACTCGTCCTGTGAGGAGAGGCTGAGGGACCGGGACTTGTCCAGCCAGGAGAAGAAATGGCTTTGGGGAGGACGAAACAGAGCATCCTGCCTGTATCCCACTGGTTTGAGAGAGGATGAAGCCAGGGTCTCACTGTGGTGCATGGTGGGAGGATGAGAGAGAATAGGCATAAGTTCAAACGAAGCAGGTTCAGATTACAGATAAAGAAAACCTTTTCCCCTCCATGAGAACAGGCAAGCAGCAGAGCAGGCTGCCCAAAGGGGTTGTGTAGGCTCCATCCTTTGAGGTTTTAAAGGCCCTGCTGGATAAAACCCAAGCAACCATGTCTGATGCCAATGCTGATGCTGCTTTGAGTAGGTGGTTGGACCTCCTGAGGTCCCTATAATCATATATCATATATATAAAAAAGTATATATGCACACCTCCCTTATAAAAATTTATGAAATGATTACTTGAAATAGACAAAAAATATATGCCAGAATTAAATTTTTATTGCACGTGACAGCTCAACAATAAATAATAGTCAGAACAGACTATTTTGCAAATGAGCAGGTGATAATTAGGCTGATCTTGAATAAATACACAAATACTTTTGTCATCTCTGATGACAGAAAAAGTCAACATCCCTTCCATTTGAAAAGTTTAGGATTACACACACAAAATTAGATGCTGAATTTTGCCAAGATCATGCCTGAAGCATCCTTTGTTCAAAAGTATCACTGTTAAATCTACACCAAAACTGCCTCAAGTCTTTTGGCCACTATGGTCATGCCCCTCACAAGTGCCCTCTGTGGGTACCAGCCTGGCTGCCCACCTGCCTCACTCTCCTTTCTGTACTCTCAGCTGCTCCACTGACACTTCAGTGCCAGCCTCCTCTAGAAAGATCACACAGCAGTCCCATCCTTTCTGCTGTGCCCAAAAGGCCAAAATAAGCAAAAAGACTCCCCCAAAAAGTTTTTCCCAGACAGGTTTGTTACCTTTCCCAGGTGCTTCAGAGCAAAGTGATAACTATTTCTGTCCCACATTAGCTGCAACAAGACCAGCTTTGCAGTTGGCAGCCAAATAACACAACCTCCACCTGCTTGTGCTAGTTTTCTGCAGGGAGGCTCTGACAGAGGTGGTATTCAGGTCTTTTTCTCCCCATTAGCAGCCACTAAGGGAGTTAAGCTTTAATCTATTAATTTTTTTTCTTGCTGTCTAGATATGCAACTCAGCTGCCACAGGGCTGATGAGGGCCCCTGCAGCCAACTAACCATTTCCTAATTTGCATGGGTCTCATACATAAGAACACTTAGGATATCAAATCAAAGCAGGGGCTCTAAAGCTTCTAATAGGACAGAGCTCTAATCACACTCCAGATACTCATAAACTCAGCTGACTCAACATTTAAAAAGACTCACCCCAATCTGTCATTCCATGGTCAGAAGTTAAAATAAATGCAGTTTTTCCATCATTTCCATAGAAATTTTCTATCATCGAAGCAATTTCTTTTACACCCTCATCAACTTTTTTAATATTTTCCTTGTATTCCCTAGAAAAATAAGAAAAAACGTTATCAGATTCAAGGTGGCTCTCACACTTGGTATAAAGCAAGGTATCCATGGTCATAATGCCCAGTCCTTTGATTATAGACAGTTTTACCCTCTACGGAACTTCAAGCTAACAAAAGGCATCCTAGATGTAAAATCTCTCCTCCTCTAAGTCTTATGTGAGATACTAAATTGTCACAGCACAGTTTGAAGGTTCCTGAAACTACAGTCTCAAATAGATGTTTATTTAAATTTCAAATATGACCTGTCCTTGATTAAAGACTATAATTTAATCACCCACAGCTATCAGGCAAGTTAAGTAGAATGCCAGAACTAAGGAATTCTGCAAAACTCAAACACCTTAAATTGTAAATTTCAAAAATTACTTTAAGCCGGTAACTAAATAGCAAAGAAAGATCTCACCATGCAAGGACTGTTTTGAGATGATGCACAGATCAGCACAGATCCCAGAGTTCTGTGGAATAAAGGCTAAACCACAAGTTTGTATATTTTTAGAAAAACTGACCATGATTAACTTTCAGCCAACTTATTTTCAATTTGTTGGCTTTGCTAAAGTCACTTTTAAAACTCTATCTTCAAAAAATAATAACAAAAAGAGCATGAGACATATAGCGAGTATGAACTCTGGAATGATGTTGGCAATCAGAACAAGGATTTTGAAAGTATGCAAGGATCAAGAGAAAGAATATCCTACATTCAAAGTTATGTAAGGAAATGAAAAGAAAGTTCTCAAATAGCACACTTCAAGATGAATTGGTGATGAGTACCATTAATCTAAACTCTTCTCTTCGTTCAAGTGTCTTAAGGAAAGCTAAAACATAATGCTGGAATTTGCAGCCATTATTCCTGAGCTTACTATTGTCTATGAATTCAACCATACCATTTCAGCCATGGGGAACCCAATAACTGCTTCCATTTTTATAGTTAAAACTGCAATTTCCTACATATCCTCTAGATCATATGTTGACTATAACGAAGACAACCTGATGAAAATCAGACTTCAGTAGAAGAGTACAAGCAGGGACACTGTATATAGCAAAAATCTGTCACTTCTACAGAGGAGACCCTGGAAACAAAAAAACCCCAGAAAATTCCAAACATAAGTAATCATGGTGACATACACGACCTACTGCAGAAACCCTCAAGCCTGCAAGTCTTGTTTCAGGCTTGATAAATAGTACTGTTAAAAGAGTTACTATATGCATTTAAAATTAATAAGAAATATATGCTTAATCTCTCAATTACCTTGAGTTTGGCCGATGAGCATGTCCGTTTGTGTCTATGCCTAGCAAATGCAGGAACAGAACCACTTTGTCCTCATTCAGTACAGAGAACAACGTTTGATTACTTCTGGAAGAATTAAAGAAGCTCTGTATGGAACAAGCCATTAAAATATTAATCTGAGTACAATAGAAAAACAAGATAGGCAACCTATTAAAACTAAAACGCAGCTGTTTCCATGTCAAAATACTAGTACTTGTTACAGTTATAAAAGAGAAAAATTAATTACTTCCCAGTTTACTTATAGGAGGATAACTATCATCAATATAGTCAGTCCAAAGTCTCAGCTTATCTGAGACAGGTAACACTCTTCAAGTTGAGAGGTCTTTTGGGATTTTTTTGGTTTGTTTTTTGTCTGTTTGAGTTTCTTTAGGCAGAAATACCACATAACTGCATATCACCCCTTCTTTGCCTCCTGTGTAATCACAATGATGAACCATTCTGAGCGCCACTTATGGCTTTACATTTCCATCGATTTCTTGACTTCAAGCTGGAAGCAAATGTCTCAAATACTCTTGCTTTGGAAGCAGGTTCTGCAGGACTGAGATACCAAGCTACAACTTGTTTGCAGAAACCAAATTAACACAGAACAAAACAAGACACGCTTTGCAAATACATGAACTACAGAACATACATCTACCTTGCACGTGTCCTACTTAAGCATCCCTGAGGCGGGTGCTGGGGGGGGATTTTCCCCTCAGACTGAATGAGTCTTGACATGGCTACTCTGTGTTAGACCAGCCATATTACAGCAATGCAAAATGCATGCAGATAGCTATTCCAACACGATCTCCTTAGTAACAGCACTGCCCGAGGAAACAAAGTTGGGCAGGGTTTTAGTTCAAAGAGCATCCAGAGAACCTCCCAGCACACTAATATAAAGGAAAGTGACTTCGAATTTTACTCAAGAGTTCAGGGAAAATGCTGGTAGAGACAATGAACCATTTCTGCCACCAAAGAACAGAGCAGTCCACCACAGGCCTGTAATAGTGGTGGAGCTCCTAAAAACTAAAGCTCCCACCTTGTGTAAATGGAAGTCGCTGCAGCAAGAGGAAAACCAAACTGGCAGCAAGAGTACCATAGTATGCTGTGTCAGGAAACCACGGCAGTATGCAATGCCACCTTTTTTTCCCCCCTGAATACACACAAGCTGTATGGACTAATATTTGCACGCTCTCAGCTTCAGCTCTTGGCCAAATAAAATCATAACTAAAGTCCAAAGATATTTTAAGTAAAGATACAAGAACAACATCCAATCACATTCAAAAGCAATATAATTATTTTTATGGGGGTTTCTGTTTCCCACAGGGGTCCATCCACCTGCACATGTTTGACTGCAGACTGAAGAAGCCTTCCAGAGCACACCAGTAACTTACAGGATACAGTATAATTCTGGTTTCTTATTTTTAATTAAATAAAAGGAAACAAATATATCAAAATAGAAAAAAAGGAAACTCCCAAAATTAAATCCTAAAATGCAGATCAGTATCAGAAGACAGGTATCTTTCTATCACAGACTGATTAAGCAAAAGAAACCGCTGCGAGGAAGGCAAGGCCTGAGCTTCTCTCCCACCAGACGAGTCCCCATGACGTACAAAACCACCCCACTCCCCCAGTCACCTCATAACCCAGAGCAGCAGCAGCCAGAACACCTTGCCCAAGCTCTGGCTAATTAAGAACGAGATGACACAAGGAAAGCGAGTGTAACCCAAGATATGGCGTCTTTTCCCAGAGCAAAGAGCAAGCTTTATCCCGTGGAACATTTTTTAAACAGTGTACTGAAAAAAGCAAGTCAGAAGTTCACCACAAGGAGTTACTTTCAGCTGATAGAGGTGGTGAGCTGGGAAGCAGGACACCAAACAGCAAGGGCAAAAACCACTTCTTACTCTGGTCATTGCTGAACTGTTTGCCCAGTGCTATCCTTCTATGTCCTTGTAGCCTGCTAAAGGCCTCCTCTCTTTGGTACTCAGTATTCACAAAACTCGAGATCTGCAGCCACTAAACATTAGTTTTGAAGCCACCATTAACTGTATCTTTGTTCTCAATTTCTTTTGATTCCCTTTTATTTGCTCTACTCACTAATACTACCTCCCTTGTATATTTAAGCTGAGTGTCACCAAGAAGTTTCGGAGGTGGGAGTAAGAAACATAAAGAGGCTGAGAGAACTCAGTTTCTCCAGTATCAAGGAAAGGCAGCTAAGATCTCGTTGCTGTCTACAACTGTCTACTAGGAGGGTGAAGAGAAGATTGAGCCACAGTGCTCAGAAGGCCTCGGTGATGGGACAAGGGGAAACTCACAATTTGAAATGTGAGAAATTCTTGTAAGATAAACAGACTTTTAAAAACTATTTTTTAAACCATAACTGTAGCCAGATATTGGAACAGGTGCTCCAGAAGTTGTTGAGTTTCTGCCCTTGAAGATGCTCAAAACTGGACTGGGCAAGGCCAGAGCAGCCTGCTCTAACTAGACCTCCTTCATGCAGGGAGTTGGACTTTATGACCACTACAGCTTTCTTCCAACCTTCTTTTTCTACGATTCGGGCAACTTTCCTATGAATTTCTGGCAACTAACAACAAATAATGCCTTGGCTACAACCAATAGGCAATTTAGTAAGATCAGCAATAAGTTTCCCATTAAAACATTCATAGTAAACTGTAAAGTTAATTATAATATAATACTAATTAAAATATTACAAGAGAAGTTTGGTTACAACTATGTGAAATCTTTTAGTATCATCCTCTTCCTTGGATGGAAGAAAGCAAAGAAGAAAAAAAGACTACTTAGAATGTCTAGCAAATACATGATTTACTGATGTCTGAATAAAATACGGACTCCATAGATGTTTAACATAAGTTGTTGGTGACCATTTGTTCCCCCAAACAGAGCCCTCCATGGAAGCAAGATCCTTTAACAGACCTGATAAACTGTTGCTGACTGCATGGATGTACAGAGAGACAGAGACCAAACAAACTTTCTCCTTTCACAAAGCTCCTTCATACATAAATCCAGGACAACTTAATTAAATTGGTTGATTAAAGTTGTATACACTGATTTGTGTTCATGTGAGAGTTTAAATAATTATGCCAGTTTTTAGATGTAAAATAAGTGTACAAATGCAGGATAAACATATATATGCCAGGTTTATATCAGTTGAGCATGCTCATCCACAAGACTCCTACACATATTTAAAATAACTCGTTCAACCATTGCACTGCTAGTTAGAACAGAGCTATCTGTATTGAAATCCACTGGCAGAAATCAATATCAGGTCATGGCACTGTCTGCAGAGCTTCGAAGTTTAACATCATTCAGTTCTAGACATCGGCCCCAACCCTGCACAGAAGCGACAGTCTGAAGGCTTGGTCTGGCCTTCTTCCAGAAGAAAAGGGCCAAAGGAAGAATCAAGTACTGTGTTCAAAACAAGAAAAAAAAAAAAAAAAAAGATAAATGTTTGCCATCTGCACCTACATGCCCATTTAAGTCAGAAGACATCAACTGAATACCTTGAGCATAATGAATTGTGGTTAGACCATTACTGGTACTCATTTCCAAGACTGGGGAAGTGATCGTCCCTCTGTACTCGGCACTGGTGAGGCCGCACCTTGAATACTGTGTCCAGTTCTGGGCCCCGCACTTCAAGAAAGATGTTGAGGTGTTGGAGCAAGTCCAGAGGAGGGCGACCAAGCTGGTGAAGGGTCTGGAGGGTCTGACCTATGAGGAACGGCTGAGGGAGCTGGGGTTGTTTAGCCTGGAGAAGAGGAGGCTCTGAGGTGACCTTATTGCAGTCTACAACTACCTGAAGGGAGGTTGTAGTGAAGTGGGAGTCAGCCTCTTCTCCCAGGCAACTAGCGACAGGACAAGAGGACATAGCCTCAAGCTTCGCCAGGGGAGGTTCAGGTTGGACATTAGGAAGAATTTCATTTCAGAAAGGGTTATTAGACATTGGAATGGGCTGCCCAGGGAGGTGATGGAGTCACCATCTCTGGATGTGTTTAAGAAAAGACTGGATGTGGCACTTCGTGCCATGGTCTAGTTGACATGCTGGTGTCAGGGCAACGGTTGGACTGAATGATCCCAGAGGTCTCTTCCAACCTGGTTGATTCTGTGATTCTGTGACTGTTTGAGTTCCTGGAATTTTAATCATTTTACCCTAAAAAAGAGTTCAATTCTATAAAACTGTTTTTCACAAAACAGTTAAAATCAGAAATGCATTAAAAAGACTTTTTTTTTTTTTCCCTATTAGTTAACCTAGACTCCCAGTATTTTGCTCCCTAATTTTTGTTTAGCACAGACTCAAACTATGATCTAGGTAAAGGTTATTTAACTGAGAATCATTGGGCCACATCACACTAAATTAAACTCAGTCGCTTAATTATTTTGAAGGCTTCTAAAAAGAAAAACCCCAAAATCAGAAAAAAACCCACAGTCAAACAACTCCATACCCATCTGGATCTCCATGCCACTCCCAAGCTATTAGCACACACTAAAATTATTGAGTTTTAACCCAGCTGCAGATAAAAACTCCACCCAGTCTAGTCTATACTCAATTTTCCCTGTCCCAAGAAAGGGCTAGGATCACCTTGTACCACGAGCAGACATGACAGGAACTATCAACTATCATACATTTTTTTCTTCCACTCATGATTTAAGCAATCTGCTTCTGATCCATACAAATAAAAACTAGTCAAAGTTTCACATCTCCTGACCAACTGAGTTATCGTTAGTTAGGACTTTTTAAGAGAACAAGGAATTTCAGGGTGCCACCCCTAGTAGCCCAAACATTAGTTAGCCATTCTCCATTTTATCCCCATCTTTTTTGGGGCAGAGGAAGCCACAAGTGGCCCTCGTGATGCTTGAGACCTGCTGACTACACAGTACAGAGGGAGTACACATTAGTGTCTTTTACTTTCTAAAGAGGCAGAAATCCAGGGACCACCTTGCCCAACATAGAGTTAAACGATATGTTGTTAAATATTTGAGATAAAACTCAAAGGAGAAAAATAAAAAAAAAGTATGCAAAGCAGAATTTAGATTTCAGCAAATTGTCATTGCTACATATAATCCCACCAGCACAGCTGAGTTGTTCAAGCTATAATAGCAGAGTGACCTTGGTTTCAGTCAGCCTCAAGTTTCATGCTTCTGAAGCAATTACTGATGTGTAATTGAAGAGACAATTAATGGAATGAGTGTTTTACACCAGTCAATCAAGACCCATCCATTCACAGTACAAAATTTAGATGGGTAAAATATGTCTTTAAAATAATGATGCTGGTTCCAAGGAAAAAGTCATCAGTCATGACATATATATTAAACGTATCATTACAGTTTGAAAGACGAAATGCCACTAGGTGTTCTGAAGTAAAAGAAAGGTAGTACCACCCTCACATACCTGTGCAGCTCCAAATGACAGCAGGGTGCAACTTTAAGACAACAGCTATTCAAGTTTGATTTGTATTATTCATATGCATTACAACACAGCAACCTGGCACAAGTGCACATTCAGGGAGAGGATGGTAGTTAGAAAAAAAACCCCATCTTTTCACCCGCAAACTCAGAAAATCACTTCCTTTGAAAATCAGCAAACTATAATGAACTTTTCCACCCTATGTCACTGTTTAAAGTAGACTTATCCTTGGCTTCCTAATATAGATGCTGATTTGGTTTATTGATTTATTTGGTTTTATTTTTGGTTTGATTTGATTTATGCTGATCAGCTAATGTTAATGCATACAGCCCAGAGATCTTGTGGAAGAAGTTTTACTAAGTCTTAAACTCCATTAACATTCTTATAAGATCCAGAAAGTAATTCACCTAATTGCTCCACTGATACAGATATTTATACACCAATACCCACTATCAGCATTTCCTAATCCAGGACAAGTGAGGTTGCATGGAATAACATGAATACAGGAATTAATGAATAATCAGAAACTATGTGCCTTGGACTATTAATACTTACAGTGACAGTGTCACAGAAAAAACAGTGATGAACCAGCACTGACCCAAGTCAGCTGAGCAGAACACCACGTGAACAAGTTATACTGCTTCAGGGCCTAAGCTGCCTCTGCCCTCCCCGCTAAACTAACTGTGACTCCTCTGGCAGCCACAGCATAGCATGAACCCCAGCAGATAATCAGGAGACAGCTACGTGCATCGGAACAAGTCACACTGTATAATTACTGCTGGTACAAGCCTGATGAAAATTAAGTCAATAATATTGTCCATTTCTTTCTCATAATGAAGACCTACCATTTCTGTCATGCCATAATACTTGTTATAAAATCCTTAACTAATCATATTCAAGATTTCAAAGGGTATGTAGTACTCTAAGATGGGTTTGAGATTATATGCAAATTTAAGTCAAAGAAAAGCCAAGAATGTTTTTAAAGGGTACTTTTATTAGTGTTAGTTTTTTTATGAGCATTGAATGACAAATACTTCCTCTAAGCTTCCATTACACTAGTCATGATAATCAATTCAAGCAATTTTTACTTAGGGCCCCAAGTGACAGGTCTTTCAAAAATTTCTTACTTTCTAGTTCTATGATAAAGTTAACATGTTCTATGACAAAGTTAACATCCAGCTGTGCTTTTTATACACAGGTAGCATAAAAAGATTCTCTGCTTACCTTAACATGATCAAAAACCCACGTGTCAAGCTTGGATGCATCTTGTGCTCCAAAGTCTTCACTTTCTGCTGTGTAACAAAATGTGTAAACGTGATCTCCAGTAGCACCTACAAAAACAATATAAATGGAATAGGAGACAGAAAAGTTTTCTTCCTTTTATAGGAGCAGAAACCTATCAAGAATGACAATCCTGAAAGAAATTGTCTGTTTATTTTAAAACTTCCCATCATTTATGTTTTTTGAAGCATGGATACCATTTTAACTCATTAGCTTATCAGCACCTCAGAGGAATGAGGAGCTATGTTATCCAGTATGCTCAGGTGAGGAAAGTATGGAAAAGCAGACAGGAGCAGAACAAATCCCAGCTAAAGCAAATTAAACAGAATTTAGTATTGGAACAAGGAATTTCACTCAGAAACTTCTAACAGAGGAAGCTACACATTAAGAGCTTTGTTTGAACACTCGTGTTTTGGGGGGTTTGTTGTTGAAAAAAAATGTACTTAGCTTTTGGTTGTTTAACTGAATCATACATGACAATCCCCTGTCAATGAGGCCCTTTACACAGGAAAACATCATGCATCACATATAAGGAAGGCAACAGGAAGGATGTAACTTAATTACTGTACATCAATTCTAGGAAGCAACTCAGTATTGAAAGCCAAGTGGACAACTTCAGAAAGACAATATTCAAAGTCTGCATCTTTAAAACAAGGATTCAAAATATTAAAGGGAGAACTACTGGACTATGTTCAGGCAGAAAGTACAACATGAGGGCCACTGATGCGAAAATACAGCATCTGGACAAGGCAATTTCATTCTGTACTCACTGTCAAGAGAGTAAATCAGAGAAGCGGGGGGGAAAAGGAGGAAGACCTAGACAAAAGCAAACTTCTAAAGACCTGGAAAAATCTGAAGTTAGCTGAGGTTTAATGAAACAAAATTCAGTCAATGGCTGAGCTGTTACAGCTCAGGGATGCTATTTCTACAATGACTATGTAAACTCCCAGAGGGAAAATGTTCTTCTATCAGTTGATGGTCAGAGAGAACATAACCAATTTGCTCGATGTCACAATTACATAATGCAGTTTTGTAAGCTTCCAGGCTTGTGAATGAACTAACGTCCCAGTATAAGGGAGCTATTTAACCAAGATTATGTCCAAACCCACATAAGGGATGCAGGTATTTCAGACCAGGAAGATGAAAGCTGACACAGATTTTCTGGTGCAGCTCCTCCTTGCCCCACAGGAGATGTTACTACTACTTAAGACCCAGAACACTCACTGCAGTTCTCACAGTCTGAAAGAAAAGGAAGAAAATACTCCCAGGCACTAAAAAGTGAATTAAGGAGTTCCAGTTGGATAAATGGGTTCAAAAGAAAAAATACGCCCTGGCCATCAATGTCAGGATGACTGATGGTCTAAGATGGTAGAGTGCTGTACTGGTTTTCTGCAGTGTCACAGCAAACCCGAGAAGACCTGTCTGTGAGAGGTGCCACATCAAAGAAGCCAAATGAAAGCATGCAGTTTGCAGACCAGGCAAAGGAACACATCTACTACTTACCCATTTCTAGTCTCTACCAGAGCAAAAAAAAAAAACCAAACAACTCACCCAACCCTGCATTGCTATAAAGAGAAACAGTAGCAAAATGAAGCCATACTAGGAAAGTTTTGGAGTGCCTGCATGGCTTATGAAATAATTGATTTTTTTTTTTTTAAATAAGAAAACCTACTATGCAAAATGTTACAAAATATTATTTTCAGTCATTTGAGAGGTAGCAGGCAACAGTATGCCCAATACTTTCTTTAAGTCTGGGGACAAGGAAGCAAAGATGGGATAGAGAAGAAGGAAGTCAGGGATGAAAATGTCCTTTAGAAGCAAGCACAGAGCTCTGCTGGGTTTGGTGCTGCCATTACACTAAGCAAAATAACTGGAGGTGCCAGAAACTCCCACACCAGGCACTACCTGTTCCTATTGCAGACCTGTCTGGCACATCATCTCGCCCTCAGCATCAATATTCAAATATTAGGAACCGGGAGCAAATTATCACCCTCTTACAATAAGATTTACATCCTGTGCAAAGCAAAGCTCTCACTGCTAGTTGGGCAGGTCCTGTGTCTGACAAGCCGTTCATGGGTCAAAGCCCAGACCAGCAGGAGACTTTTGCTAGCAAATTTTGCAGGTACAAAAGAGAAGAAAAAAGAATGAAGGAACAAGGACAGTCAGACACCGAGCCAACAGAGCGTGGGCATCAGAGAGCTGTCATTAAACACAGCCAGGTGAGGAATGTGAGAAATTCTAAATTTTTCTTGGTGCTCTGTAGGAACAAGGAACTAGAAGAGGAGACCAAAAGGTCTGTCTGTCCAGAATAACCCTGACAAAGGTTTGTCCCAATTGTCCCCATGGTCTTGATGGTACCCTTCTTCATACTCCAGCTAAACAATGACCCTAGCCTTGCTGCTAGTTTCCAAGAGACAGAAAAGGAACCTGTAGAACAAATGGCAATCTGGGTGTAAAGGACTAATATCTACTTCCCTTAACAGAAGCAACAGCCTCAGCTCCTTTGTCAGTGTGGCATTTAATACTTTGGATTATAGTCCAACCTAGACCCATGACAAAACAGCACAGGACTGGTCTGTTCAAGTCAAACCTCAAACTCTGGAAAGTCTAGAAGAAAAACTGAAAATTTTAAAGAGCGTTCTGGAAATAACACAGGCATTTTCAAAGTACATTATTTGCAGATAATTTCAAGGTCATAATCTAAAAATATCATAGGAAATAAGGTTAAAATTAGCTCACTGAATTGGTGTAGCTTAAGTAAGTTTAACTATTAGAAACTAATACCTTTTAATCCTGCTTAAGATGTAAGTAAATTGCACACCAGTCCCAAAGGTACTTTGGACATTTCCTCAGACTAATCACACAGTCATTGAGACTTCGACAAATTTAGATTTCATGCATATCTATTTTGATATTAAAAGAGATCTGTGAGCATTTTATTTACCTTCTCTATAAAATCCTCAACCATTTCATTTAAATATTTATTTTATGACAGGAAACAAAGGATTTTTCTCTCCTTCCCAAAAACCAGCAGGTGTTACATACTCTTTATGCATCATCCAATGAAAGCAGTGAAACAGTTCATAAAATTCTAAACATTTTGGCATGATAAAATACACACAAGAAGAGTCCTGTGACCTCACTAATTTGCAACATGGAAAGAGGAAGAGAAATTAAGCTATGCCCCCCTATCTCCTTTTTGGCTTTTTTGTAAAAATAAAGTTAAAGAACAAACACTTTATTCCATTCCCTTCTGTATTAAAAGCTTCTCCTCTTTGCAAAAATGGAAATACCTTTTTCTACTAAAAGAAGTTAATCCACCTTTCTATCCTAAGAAACTATGATTCATTTTCCCAGACAGCATCTACTTCTCAGACACAGTGCTGCACTAAACCTTTCTTAATTTTGGGGGATTTCCTTTCCCCTGCAAAAGAAATCTGCATTGTCGATGCCACTCAGAACAAGCCATATTGAGAGATGCAGCAAAATGATGGTATTACCCTTGCACTTCCCTCCAGATAACATCAAAGCTGCTTCCAAATCCTCTGCTTATCTTCTTACTCAAACGAAACTAGTAGAAGGGCAGGGCTCAGGAAAATTCTTGAATTCCCCAAATATTTTCCCAAGAACATATCTCCAAAAATGTAAATAATCTGTGCAAGGGCAGTGTACTACCTTTCCCCTCTCCCCAGCCACCGTCACAATATTCTCAAATACAATCTGTAATCTGAGGTCATTGAGAAATCATCAGGAGATATTTTTACAGTTTACCATAAATTTAGGAAGATAAGCAAAGAACAGAAGAGATGTGTAGGGGAAGAATATCAGGAGTAGAGGGGGAAGAGACTGAAGTTCAGAAAAAGTTCAAGAATCATTGTGAGAAATTTGATGGACACTTTTTCTAAACCAGTATTAGATTCCACTCCTGTCCTGTCTATCCCATTTTTCTGATTTGTCAATGCCAATCCTTAAAACAGAACAGCAGCATGTGCCCCTAGCTTGTCCCCTTTTCACTTCAGTCTGTTTTACTCTGAGATTATGGGAAAGTGTGTATATGTCCTCAGTCTTCCAAGAACAAAACAAAATGAAACTTGGAGACCCTTTAAATGTTTGAAGTGTTGCTCAGCAATTTATGCATGCTCAAAGACCAATGGCACTCAGCTGACAAGACTTTAACACGCTGCACACCATGGGGAAAAGACCTCAGCTTCAGGAACAGTACAGGCAGTTCCTACTTGCATATAGCTCTTCCTTTTACACATTATTGTTCTGGAGTAGAAGTGGGATAACCCACAACAGGCTGCTTTTCCAGCTCAGACACTCAAAAAGCATGGATGTTGTTCTATCGCCTGACCCACTGTGAGATGCATGCAGAGGAAGAAAAACCCCAGCTGCAGGCTTGCAAACAAGAACTTTGAACCTCAACCAAAGAAAAAATATTAAGTCCTTTTAACTAAGGGTGTGTTTCCTTTAGTATGCTGATAAAATTAGGTAAGACCTATCTAAAAGGATCTAAAAAATAGGGATATCCTCTTTAAAAGCTTGCTTCTTTTTCTCCACTCAGTCTTGAATTCACAAACCAGAAATCAGGTATACACAAATATACAAACTGGAAATACTTCATTCACCTTCTTCTCTAAGTCAAAAATTGTAAAAGTCTCTATTTTACTACTGGATAACTATGTGTTAAAGATTCACAAAACTAAAACCTTACCTTTTGCAAACATTGGCAAAATATCTGGGCTTCCCCAGCTCCAAGTATATTTACTTTCATTGAAAACGGAGTCAAATTCCACTGGGTTCTCCTTCCATCCTGTTAAACAAACATATCTGGATTTAAATGGGGTTGCCAGAAGATCTCACTGACTGCTAAGAGTGGTAGTCCATGCAAAATGCGGTTTCTGTTTTGTTTTTGTTGTTGTTGTTTTTGTTGTTGTTGTTGTTTTTAAAAAAAAAAAGTTTCCCTTATATTATTTCACAATGAACTCCACTTTTCGAGTCTGGGTTTTACTCGCATTTCAATCTCTATTTGCAATTAGTCCCCCCATTCATTAAGAAGTGAGCTGAAAACCTAAGCCAATCTCATTATGCAGGGATTCAAACACACAAAACACACAGCTGGTTTACGTTCTAAACAGCTAAAATGCTCCTGAATTCTAAATCCCCTGTTGTCTGAACTCAGCTTTTGGCACTTTAGGCAATAAATTACATGCTCATATATCATATTTCCACCAGTCACATTCCACCTCATCACAATAAAACCTTCAAGATCTTCTGTTTCCATGACAAGGCAGCTGACAAATACAGAGATGCTTTTAATGGCAATTCCTGCCAACCCTGCACTTGTAGCAGATGTCAGAAGGAAGAACCTTTTGATTAGGAACATGGACAAGAGCAAGCAATTCCTCTGTCCAAAACCAACACACTACATTACCAGTGTTCAGGCCTGGAAGCCTGGGGGAAGGCAGAGGACCACACAAAAGACCAAGTCAGTAATGCGAAGGCTTTTTCCATGTTATTAACCACCAAGCATGCAGTAACAGCCAGGTCTGGACAAAACACACAGTTTGGGTTTTCGCTTTATTTTGCTACTGATTCTCCAACTCAGCCTAGCAACGGTTCAGCTAAGACGCTGCAGTTCACTTCTTGTTTGCGACATCTACTTAGCCATCTCTCATTACACACCAAATTATAATTAAAAACTCTGTTACATGAAGAGGTCACTCCATAAGATACTTTTGCTTTTAGACTCAGGGTGCTAAATTTTACCATGTTACAAACTATTAACTTGTGTAAGCTCATAGCTATCAATATTAAGAGTGGGAAATCCATCTAAAATGAATCTTTTCCATATAGTCTTGATATACAAACCACTATGCAGGTATTTATCAATAATCATCTAGAAGCCCAGCACATCACTGAAGTACCTTATTTTGGAGGACAGTGTTCAAAGCTTTAGGACCAGCATACCTTTAGCAACTGCACTGACATCTTCATAAAATCCAGCTATAAGTGCAACGTGCCCTGGCCTGGATTCTGTTGGGACCCGGGTGTGAGAGATTCCCCAGCTGCCATTATTCTCTAGAATGCCCCTGAAAACAGAATAGAAAGCAGTTAATGCTTATGACTTCTTCAAAGTACAATGAATTGCAGATAAAAAGAGTGACAGGTAGATGTGAAGCAGGAAGTGCAAAAAAACCCCAGACTAAAACAGATTTTCACTACTGCCTGCTGTGCAGCAAAACAAACAGAACATTAACATGCAAGTAGTTCTATATTATAACACCCCACGGAGAACATTACTATTGTGGCCCATCAGCACTGCAAACAGATGAGTTTAGCTGGTGTTCTAATGCACTTAGAATTCTATAGCTTACTTTTTTTCCCCCCCCTCTAACAGATTGTTTCTGCCTGGTGTTACTTTTCTTTGTTCTTTCCATTTAGCTTGAAAGTGTCTAGTTCAATCTTCTCTTACTCATTAAATATGCTCAATTATAATTAGTTCTTGTGATCACATCTGCCTTTATCTGTGCTGGATATTGGAAGCCAGCATCAAGAGAATTTAAAAACCACATAAATCTAAGGTGCAAATCATTCCAGCAACATGGAGAAAACTTAAGTAAACCTTATATCTTTTGAAATTACACCAAAGTGAAGGAGAATAGCTTCTCACCTCATACACAGAAACACATAAATTGTCTAGGGATTATGCACATACAACAGTTGTAACAGATAAAAGGCAAAGAACATGGAGGACAAAGCCCAAGTGTAAGAAATAGCCTCATAAACTCCTCTTGGCTGCTGAAGATATAAACAGCTGGAGCCTGAGAGAGCAAGCGGTGGGCATTACCATATGCTGTTTTCTTGTCTCCATCTTCTGGAAGAAGATAAAGATTCACTGCCCATTGTCAGAGCAAGGGGAGAAAGAAAGAAAACAAAACACAGCAGGACATACCTTATACTAATGTTTAGGAAAAAAGCAGCAGAATCTTCCGAACAAATTCAAAGCAGCTGTTAAAGAGTCAAATCTACTGGGAAATTGTACTTTTGTTGTTCATGACATAAGCTACAAAATTTGCTATATTTTTATCAGATGTGTTTTAGCCCAAGTAGATTCTAAGCTCATGCTTTGTAACTTTATTTTAAACAGAGATTTTATACAACTGTTAATTACAAGATCTGTACACTCAGCTCTAAATATATTTCTCACTAATGAAGTAAGAATCAAACCATAACCTCAAATTTCAGGCTCCACTCTAAGCTTGTAGGATTCACAGTTTGCTTGCTGGGTTTTTTAACTCATCTTAGACCTCACATTCTCAGGCCTACTTGAAAGCTCAAAGGACTATTTGGAACAGCCCAAATATTACATGTTATTCCTAGCTCTCACCTCAGTTAGGTTTTAAGACAAGTTTTATTGAAAAAACTACTAATTGAAAAAAAGGATTTAAGTATTCGTTAAAGTGGTTTCTAATTTATTCTCTCTGGAGACTCTGATCAAAATACATTGCACTAGCATTAGTGGAAGATTTAAGACAAAAATAAAACACTTTCGTCCCTCCTCACACTTCATTGTCACAATAGATAGGAAATTGTTTTAATTAGAATTTGATTTCTATTGAGTTGAAAAGGAATCTTTTACCTTTGCTTTTGTGGGGCTGTATCACAGAATCTGAAGTCAACAATAACACATAGCAGGCAGAAAAAAAAATATAGCCAGATATTGCCATTTACCTGTTCAAAATTCATTTAGCTATTTTGAATTTTTTGAATTTTTTTCAAAGCCTTTTACTCAGAAGAACCATTTAAAAAAATAATTTCCTTGACTGTATGAACATTAGCTACCCATAATAATGACGAATGTGAATATGATATAGTAATACACCTGAAACATGACAGGCAAAGAAGAAAACATCTTTGAAATCTGCACTACCACCACAGCACTTCAGACCACCTACCATCCCTCACAGCTATCACAACACTACTGAAAAACAGATTTTTTCAAGAACATTTGTAAAAGAAAAGACTAGGTACTTGGCATATATCAGCCAGCAATCTGTTCCAAGCCTAATGGATATTTATTATTAATTTTATGTACCTATTAAAACTTTGCTTCTATTCATAGCACATTGCAACAAGAATGGTTCTTGCTCATTTAAAGATATTCTTTCCTTATTAACAACACAGTAGTTCCCAAAGTATTCCACCTGGATGAGACAAGTAATTTGGCTGTTACATTGCCTGCTACTATAAAGCAGATAAAGGATTGAACACTTGGTACTTACGAATGAATGTGCAAAAAAGTGAATTTTATATTAAATTGCATATACTTCAGGTTAATATTATTGAAAAAGGAAAGCTCAGACAGCAATAACTTGGCAGAATAAAAAAGGAAACACTTCCAGCAACCAACATCTGATCTTGTCAACTTGTTTACACGGTTAACTTACAGAAGTTGTGTAGCTGAAAGGTTCGGTGACAAAACACTGAGCCCCTTGCTTCTAAATTGTAGCAGTGTATGTAATAGAGCCAAAGATATGCCCTGGACTGCCTGGCCCTCTACCTTTCAGAAGGCACAACATGTCACACAGTTTTTTTCTTTTCATCATCTCTCACATACATGCTCTCACATATGTATTTATATGCTGAATGAGAGACAACGAAAGAAACACAGATGGCACTTCAAACTCCTACTGGCATTTTTTTCCAGTGACCTACCAGCACCTTCACTTGTTACAAGGCAGTTCTTCCCCTCCATTCACCCATGTACTTTCAGTGCAGGTGACAATGTGTTACTTCTACAGATTTTGAAACAGAAAGTCTGTAACTCCACAAACAAGGTAAAGCAGAGACAGTAAAAGTGCAAACTTCCCAACACAGGACAAGCTAACACATGGTTTTACTTTTTCTTTCTAGATAGGTGTGATAACGCTGAATGGCTGAAACTGAAAAACTCAAACGACTTAATGGCAAAAATATCCATTAGAACTCTTTCCTAGCCACTACCCACCACTGTTCCTAGTGATGGGGCCATTATGGCACTCATACCTTGTTAATGGTGCAAAAAGACCAACAGTTTTACTGCTAAGAGAAGACACTGCTCTGGAGGAAGTGTGAAGTCCACTGCTAAAAAAGAACATGGAAAACTCACACTGATGTGGTAGACATCTGCCAGTGGCAGACAGCACCTTACAGAAACACTAATAGGAGAGGCAGGTACAAGTAAACCCATCTAAGCTGCCAAGTGCTGTGGCAAGGGCTGCTCAGATTTCTGTAGCAGACTGCAAACACCCTAACAGTTTCAGATGACTGATTATTCAGGTTTGCTCCGATATTCAAGCCAGACCAGTGCTATTACACAAAAGTAGTCTTAATTAATACTGTTTACTTTTTTTAGCCTAAGAAATAATTTGTCTTATGATCAAACAATTATCTTGATATAACGAAACAGGAAAGGTTGGTGAAAATTAGTTTTAAGCACTCAAGGATATGACTTTTAACACTCTTTTTTAGCAGTACTAGTTTTTTCACAATCTTAAATCAAATCATGCCATTAAGCAATCAGACACACACTAAAGAGCACAAGAGAGGCAGCAGGGTCACGCATGCAGGAAGGGTGGAACAAATAAGAAGTGGCAGCCTGCTGTTAGATCCATTCAGGCCATCTTTTTTAATCACTCCTTAAAAAGCTTCCTCAGTAGCTTAGAATTAGAAGACAAGCACGTTAATGAACTACTACTCCTGAACTGAACATCCAGGTAGCAGTTTAAATTAACAACTCTGTTAGGCTTCAGAATTGATGCCATGCTGATGTGAATGAAGAAAGTTCACACTCTTCTCAGTAACTGGCTAGCTGTAGTTTTCAGAGGACAATCTTGACTCAATTTACTCTGTTCATGGTTTAGCAGCTTTACTGACAACAGGGGACACTAACTCAAATTCATGCATTTCTGCAGAGTGTAACTCTGCTAAGTTTGTTACTTCAAAGGCAAAGGGAAAGCAGTACCCAAGCCACCACAGTTGCCGTTGTTCCTCTTGTTCTCTTTCCAACATTATATAGAGCTGCCTCCAGAAGCAAAATCTTCTGGATCAGTAATGTTTTCGGATGGACTTACCGCAGGTAAGGTGCTCGGGATGTACCATTGCTGTTCAATTCATACAGCGAATCTGCCCGCAGACCATCAGCAACAAAGAGTACAAGGCGCTTTGCTGGAGGTGGCAGTGGAGTCTGCTGAGGAGTCATACCGTGAACCAGGGGAGAGCTGAAGTAGATGTCAAAAATGGAGACCAAGAACACACAATGCACAAGGAGACCAGCGAGTATGAAGACTGGTATACCCATGGCAACAGTGGGCTGGCAAGGCAAAGTCCAACACTGAGAGGGAGGGAGAAAAATAAAGTTAGGCAGATGAGACTTATCAGAATCAATATTTATTTTATTTGTTATAGAATGGGAGTACCATAACCACAGTCGTTACCCAGGATCCATAATCAATCTCTGCTTCCAACAGGCTTTTTCCCAGAAGTTTGGTCAAAAGTCACTGCTTGGCTAATTCAGACTTTCAGATAGTCATTATGTCTCAGCAACCCATCTCTGGTGTTCACTGGGGTATCAGATGGCTTCAAAAGACCACTGAATCAAGCCCGTGTGTCTGATACTCAGCAGTGTTTTGTCACCTCCATCAGTGACACAGGAGTGGGACACCGCGTGTCTCCGTGAACACACCGCCCCCTGCCGGCTGACTGCACCGCCGCTCTGGGGCTGACAGGAACACGACAGTGCTGAGGCAAACGCCAGCCACAGACAACCGGGGAAAGCCATCCTACAGCAAACTTCCGTCCGAAGCTGCTTTTTCTAAGTATACTATCGATTCTGGGCTCATTATGTTCTGCCTAGAAACAGAAAACTTCTTTTAAAGGAACAGAGATGCTCTGCTGCGTGCAGAACACTGTTCCTCTTCTAAAACGGGTGACAAAAGCACAAGAGCTGAAGGATTATGTTTCATGGATAATGATATCGTCTTCTTGAATATTTTTCCTGCCCTGTCATCCTCTGAAGTCAGGTTAGGGATACAAACATGCGTAATAAGAGGTACACTGGAATGCATGTGTCTGCCATGTGTAGAGGGGTTCATATGATGCCTGCTGAAGGCAATGCAAATATGTATATTGACTCACGTAGTGTGGGGTCAGAGCCTGAATGAGGCTTAGTTCTGACAAAATACTATTAGTTCTGACAAAGTACTATTAGTGCTGTCTAGGCTGCTAACTTAGGTATTTAAATATTAGCTAATTATAAACCCTAACAAAGCAACACCTCCACTCACCAATTTAGAACAGATGTTCCTAACAGCCTGGAAGGTTCAGATATTCAATACCTATGTAAACACACACTTCTCTCTAAAAGAAACTCTGTGTTTCAGAATCTAGTTCATGCTTCTAAATGACAATACATAAGTTTATCTTGTTACTTACAGAATTCCTGTAGCTGGACAGACACTGCCAGCCACCACACGGTAAGACTATTGCTCTTATCAAATAAAGAAAAAAGGGTTCACTGCCACATAACCGTAACTCTGAACAAAACTCTGACAGATGCTTTTTAAAATAAAGATTGTAAAGGGTCAGGAAAACCAGAGAAAAAGCCACACACACTAAAAAAAGATTTGAAAGTTAATATGTATTATTACTTACTAATCCAAAGAAAATTCAGATCTGTATGCAACTTAACCATAACTTCCAGTGATTTTTCCTACTGGAACACAGATGCAACAACTCCAATCCTAATCAGAAACACTAATGTAGTAATTTCTCATTTTAGAGATTTGGAGAGAAAACCAAGTAACACAACTGAGATAACTAAATACAACATTTCAGAGAGACACACAGTAGTCATGCTTAAGTGATCAAACAAGAACTTTTCATTAATTAGGAACTTACATGCTTCTATGTTTACAAGTGAGATTCCAAGAGAGACTTGGAATATTTCTAAATATCAGTTTGTTTTTATTTTTAAGTACTCAGGGCTCCTGTGTGAATTTAAACAGTCCCAGAAATACCATTAAGTTGAACGCCGGACCTCATTTTATTCAATCAATCAGTTTTATTTTCCATAGAGCTTTTTCTTTTGATGTAGTTTTGTTTGATAAGAGAATCCGAACTATTCATGCCTTAAACCGATGAGACAAAATACCCTACTAAGCAAAGCTATTACTTCAATCAGATACTTGCTGTTGTATACTATATACTCCCAGTGCTACAATTCTATAGGTTAACATATTCTAAATTCTTTTAATTAAAGTATTAGTCACCGAATCTGTTTTCAGCACTAGCTATTTCTCTTTGCTTTAACTCTCCCCAGGCCCGAGCCCTTGCTTGCAGCAGGAAGAGTGCAAGCACCACAACTGAAATGCTATGCTGCTATAAGACCACAGTGATCTACAGAATTAATTAAAAGAAGGTACTTTCTTTTGCAACCACAGTTTGACTACATTACACAAGACTATTCATCTGGGCACAATGTATCCAGCTGCTCATCACCGGATGATTTTGGCACAGGGAACTCCCAATCCACCTGCTTCTGCCACGTTCCCCATAACTGCTCCTTCTGCCTCTAGCTTATCTTATGTTGCTCCTTTAATGCATGACCCTGTGCGTCATCACTGTGACACAACATTGTGAAGAGTATCCTATCCTCAGGCTTACAAATACTGTCCCACAAGTATAAAGTGTTTGGAAAGTTCCTAAGCAAATACCTAACGGCATCTCAGCTGAATGCCAGAATGGCACCCAGTGCCCTTTCCTAACAGCAGTCTTGCTTTCGAGCTACTAAGCCCTTGGGTGAGGTGTTGCAAACAAGCACTTGTCTGTGGTTAGAGAAGGCTCCAACTCAAAGACTAAAGTTTAAATACAGTCAACAGCAATTCTAGAGAGGCACCAGTGACTTCCTACACCTTTTCATCTTGATCAAGTTACACCCAATGACTCGAGTCATTGCCAGCTCAAAGTGCCTAAAGTTCATGTAAGACAGCTGATTTCTGAAATACATCCTCTTCAAATATTCAAAGTATCGTGGAAGAACAACCAACATTTCCATTAACTGGTTTTCAATGGAGAAGGAAGTGCATAGAGAAGCAGGGACATGGATGACATCTCTTGCAGAGATCCTCTTCTCTAACAGCTAAATGGACAGGTGGGATGGATCTGACAAAGCAGAGCAATGAGAATGTATCAGAACTGAACAATGAGACTGTAACAGGACTGAAACTGTATCAGAAAAGAACAACAGTGCATATAGTCCTCTCAAAGGGAGATGATGCTGAGGGGAAGGGCAAGGCTTGTGTCCTTGAATGCAGAGAGAGTGAAGTTTCTGTTTTCACCCATGATGTGGAAACATTAGTTTCCCTAAAAGGTATGGCAACATGGCCAAAATGGGCAAGTTCATTTCCAGAAAGCTTTTCCTACAGACTGAAGGTAGGCAGAGGGGCCCCCCAGGCACACTGCCAGTGACAGACACTGCAACCACCATACATACGGACCAGGTTTTGAGCTACCCTTCTGCAGATAAAATTGTAACCAAGATAACACATTCAGTCATTCATATTCACTGAATTACAAAATTACTGATCAGAGGCCTGACAAATACTCGTATCTGGAAACAAACGGATTCAGATATTAACGAAGTAAAGTATTCCCTGTCAAAGAAATGCCTTCACTAGGCCCCTCTGCACTTACAAGTACTACAGTCTAAGACAGACACAGATGGAAGACAGCTGAACAACAGGCTGAAATGGTCCCTTCCTGTATGAAAACCAGTTCGCATTTTGAGAAAGAGCTTGTCTCAGTGACCCGTTGCTGTGCTGAAACAGGTCTTGGCTGATATGGGTTCATTTCTTGGCTGAATTGCTACCAACTGGTACTTCAAACAGTGCTTTTAACTAAAAAAAAACCAGCAAGACAGGAAGTCAAAGAAATCAAAAAGAGCATCAGAAGTACCATTCAGAATCTTCTTCAGTTTGCACCTCCACTGGTAAGAAAAATGAGAGTGCTTTATCTCTCCTAGAAAGAGAGATAAAGCAGTCACCCCAGCTACAATTTAAGTTAAGGCCAACAGAGCTGATAAGGCCAGACCACCAGCATTTCACAATCAACATCAACATTTAACTGTAAACTTTTGGATTTCAAGTGTTAGAATATATGTTCTGCAAATTGGAGGACAACCCTCTTCCCTAATTGTGAATGCCAAAGTCACTTGAATTCACATTTGCAGGTATTTAAGCTTCTTAAATGTAGGATGGGCTACCACCTTTCACTCTGCTATGGAACAAAATATTTTTGTCCATGCATTTCTATCTATCTACTTGATATGAACAGTCATTAGTTCAATGGATGCCAAGGCAACAGAGAAAAAACATCCCTTCTTGAAGCAGCCATCTATCTCCCAGAATCTCACTATTAAAAGTTGATTTACCATGGATCACTGAACAATGAAAGGTAAACTATCAAGGAAGAAAGTGAAGGTAAAAGACAGAGCAGCCTCTGGGGTTTGTGAATGGATGGCCATAGAAATGGAGTATTAATGCTAAGCAATGTTTGTGCTGTGTAACTGCAGCTACAAGCATTTGTGGCACGAACAGAAGAAAAAGATGAGGATCTCTCACTCCAAGTATAAATTGAATACTTGTGATCATCTCTCCTCCATTGCACTCTTGCATGAGGGGCCATCAATATGGCGAGGGAAAGCTAAACATTTATCTTGACAATATCCTTTTCCTTACAAGATCTGGACATGATCTTCTTGCATCAGAAAAATGAGATTTAGGAAAAACAAGCTTTGTGGAAAAACCTCAGTGTAGATCTCCTGGGACGTTTTTTTTCTGCCTATGATATGTTCCAGCATATCAACCTTTTCTCCCCCACCCATTTCCAAGAGGAGTGGAATCATCAGTTGATCTGTGTTCTCAAAGATGCAATGCAAGGTCTCAGACTGCAAGTCCAAGGAGGGATCCCACTTAGCAGTCAACACAGCCTCCACAGAACCAGTGCAGGAACAGCTGGAACTAGTTGAATCACCTCTTAATTTGAAAATACACAGATCTTCACTCATTTGAGTCCTCTGCCATACAGAGATCTCTTCCACTCCTCTTTTCTTCCCACTTTCTGCTTTTGCATCACCATTTGACAGGGTGGTTCAAAAGCCAGTCCGAACCTGCAGGTCCAATGTGGGAACCAGAGGCTGAACAGGATCTCATGGGTGGCCTGACAGGCCTTTCAGCATCAGGAGAAGCTGCAAATAGAAGCATCAGTATCAAACCCCTTGGTGCTCAGCAGCCCCCTGGCATGCTTTTCTGGCTGGGAATAGGAGAGAGCAGCTAACCCAGTACAATGTGGGTGCTCAGACACCCCTCAAGCCTATAGTGTCTGCTCTCATGCCTTCTAGGCACAGAGAAAGCACAGCGAATGCTTCCCAGGACTATGCATCTGCCCTAACAGGAAATATGCTTATCTAGATACTATTTCTCTGTATCTCACATGAGATACAGAAATGAAATCCAGCTTCTACTGGATATCATGCAAAAGAAGAGAGTCCTTCAGTTTTGTCCTCCCTTCTCCATTACAGAGCTCATCCAGTAATTTTCTCTGTAGAACCTGGTGCTTTTCAAGGCAGAAAACCCGCAAGGCATGCTAAAAGGAAGAAATAACATGGATAAAAGGAAAAAAAAGTGGATTAAGCACTGGCTTATAAAAAAAAGCAAAAGCCACAGTCTGTCAAGAGCAGAAAAATAGTGATGTATTAAATACACCCACCCCTTTTCACTGTGATTTAAGTATTTATTACTAGTGCAAAAATGTCTATGCCCTCAGGTGCCTGGCCATCCAAGAAGTGGATAAACAAACAGTCACTTGAAAATATATCTTACATCTTTCTGTCAAGAAAACTTAAGCCAAGGATATTTCAACAATTTTGTGTCCTCTGATACTGTCCCAGGCAATCTCTTAGCAAGCGACGTAGTGTGCTACCTCCCACAGTCCTTATTTTCACAAAGCAAAATGTGAGCTTTGCCCAAATCCTGACTGCATTATTCTACTTAATTCTGTGAAGCCACTGCCTATCACACCAAGAGAGAAAGAAGCTTCTAGTCTTGTAGATAACAGACTAAGAGAAGCATGTTGCAACCTATTTGCCACATGCCATTTCCTACTGTCCATCCAAACAGATGACTTGCTATAATACACTTGAGACAGCCAATTCACCTCCTCTGCAGACTCATCCCAACTAGCAAACCACGTATCAGACTCAGATTTATTCTTTTCTTTATTTTTCTCCTTCTGTCACCACCTCCTAAACTAAACACAGAGCCAATAATGATATTGCCCAACCTCCAATATGTCAGAATTTAAACTATCCCAATAAGGTATTTTTTGTCCAACAATTTGGAGCCAACAACACAAAGCTGGCACGGATTCTTAAAGACAGACCCTTGTCGGATCCTTAACAGAAAAGTACTGAAGATCCATCAAGCTACTCACTGCCTGTTAAACACGAGCTGTCCACATGACCAGAGCAAGTGAAAATTAGCACTGCCCTAGCTATGCCAGGGCCTTCAGCAGACTTCAGATCTTCTGACTTTACTGGATGTTGTACATGAGCAGAGAAGAGAGTGAGCAGATGCAGGGGAGCAATCATTCAGAGAGACATGGCAGAACGAGCAGGCACCTTTCTTAAAGTCTAGGAGATTAAAGAAAGGAAAGCAGCAAGGACCTCCTGACCACAAGTAATTATTTTTTCCAGAATAAAGTGATTTACACAGATTAGAGAAGGGTTTTTTTTAGAATCCTCAGAGAGAAAGCTCAGCTCCTGGCTGGCAGCAGATAGGGTGAAGAAACCCTCTCTTTCTTTGTACTCACCACCTATCAAAACGATACAAAAAAACCTATTAGTTGCGCTGGTGGTCCTCACCAACAGTCATGTCAGTGCGAGGACTAAAACACCCAGACTGTGATGATGGCAGGGGAGCAAGACAGCTACAATGAGCCACCTAAGCCCAACCATCAGAGACAAGAAGCAAGCAATTAATTTCACACAAGCTCTTCCCTCTTTTCAAGTTGATCCATAACTTGCTGACAAGACTTTTTTTTTTTTTTCCTTTTTTTGACTCATGCCACAGAATCTACATCCATAGCCCCAAGCTGATTTAGGTCCCTCACTGCTTAACAGGAAGGCTGACACAATTAAGTAAGTAAGTGCAGCCCTCATTTCCCCAAAGTAATCAACATCCAAGCTGCATTCCTCTGAAGTTATCATCTCTCAGCATTATTTATAAGGCAGAGAAAACAGTACTTGTGCTGCAATACAATATAGCTCTTCGTGAGAAATGTAACATTTCCCTTTTGTATTTTTCTTTCTTCAAATATGCAATAAAACATACACAAAATACTACACGGAATATGTCCCATTGGCAGGAATATTTTTTTAAGTATAATAAAGTGTCAAGACAGTGAGCTCAAGATACATTAGTCGTTTCTTTTAGAGGGACCATGCTTCACTAATACTGTCAAGTTTGTTGGTTAAGATGAATAAAATCGATTGGAAATGCATTTTCAATAAGCATGAACGGCCTCGGTAAGTATCTCACACAAAAAAATAAATTGACAGGAACGTCTGCTACGTTTCTGGCTGACGAATACATTTTTCAACTAAACAGTGTTGTGTATTTTGTAATTTAAACTGTCAAAGTGGTGACTGCACAATTTGTCTGCACATACAAAATGATCCTTTTGCTTAGGGTAGGGGAGCAAAGTGGGAGTTGTGTGGTCTAAGTGATAGTATTTTGCATGGTATGGCAGTTATACGTCATCTAAGATGGTACTAGAAGTCCCTACTCTATTCTTTTCCTAATTTAGATTTTTAAAGTTATACTACTCAAGAATGCAATCAAGTCATTCCTGCTGTCACAGCATGTACACCTATTGACTGCACAAATTAATTTATACAAGAGACTTACCAGACAGTCTCAGAGTAACTCTCTCTCATATCTTTACACATGACTTAAACACAGGAAACCCCAAATCCTCATCTTGACTTCACTGTATGATCATACTATGAACAGAAGTGGGATAATGATCAAGTCCCTTTTCCTCCTTTCCAAAATTTCATTTCCTTTCTCTATTGAGGCATAAGATGCTCTGCCAGACAATGAAACTGCAACTACAGTACTTCCACTTGCTCTTGCACTCAAGTGGCTTTTGTAATTCAAACCATCTGTTTAAAATTATTTTTTGTTCAACATCTTCACTGAGCATTTTAGAAATTATAATAACAAACGACATCTGTTTTAAATTTTAAATGTGGTTCAGTAAAGCACATCCAAACCTGAGGCAAAGAGCTCAAAGAATATTTAATTTTCTTTTTAACATCGCTTGATAATCAAAATTACTCTGCCTGCATAGAAAAGTCTCTTTCGCCAAAAATTTCCAAGGAGAAATTTGACTACGGCCTGCAAGGTGCCAATAAAACATCAAGTGTCCTAATACTTGAACATACTGCAAATCAGCTACCCCAATGTCAGCCTACGCAATTTTCCCTGAATTATCCTCTAAATGTGGGAAATCGTATCCACAAGTCGCCCAGGCGCAAAAACATACTTGAGAACAACACCAACAACAGGTCAGCATTGACAAAGAGAACAAGGGTACTTCTTTACGAAGTGATGACTGCTTTGAGGCATGAAAGAGAAAACATGAGCATCACCCTGTGGTAACGCTTGCTAGCCAAGTGGAGAAAAAAGAAAGTAAAAATTCAACATTACATCTGCTCAGTATGCAGGCAGCTAGAAATGCAGAACTCAGAAAAAGCAAAACCCAGCAACAATAAACCCTGTGTGGTTTTGCTATGAATCAGCTATTTCACTGGGCAACAGCATTTTGGGGGTCTACGCCTGTTTTCACAGCTATTTGCAAATCCTCTTGAGTGTTTCTTAACTTTGGAGTCTTTCAGCAACATTGTAGCAGCAAGTCACTTCAATCACCACTGTTCTACAGCATACCATCATATTTTCATCTCAGTACGGACTGTTTAATTCTTTTGTGCTGCCAAAACTATTTTGCATTACTTTGGGCAACTTCTCCATTCTTGTAGAAAATAAGGATTTTTTTTTTTTCTGTCATTTTTTCTTGCCCTGTTTGGGAGGTCTTGTAGACAGATTTTTCATATTGCAAGTTTCATGGGATACTTCTGGGAAAAGAATGTCAGCCTTGGAGCATCTAACAGAACCCATCCCACTGACTGCCACAGCTGCTAGGGTCAAGGGACAAATGGCCCTTAAGAGAATGCAAGGGCATGGAAGACAGCTTGCCACAGCAGTCTTGCTGTCTCCTCGGAGCCCTCCCTGTCAATCCAAGGCTGAAAGACCCCTGAGACATTTTAAAAGATATTTGCAATAAATCTATGCAATAGAACACATGCACCAACAGAAGCAGCACAGTTCCTCCCTTCAGCAACAAAAGGGACAAGGATCAAACTCTATGAAGTCATACAGCAAACATTAAAGTAGAGCACAAGGGAAAAGGATGGAAAAAGAACAACTTCCAGCTGCATTGAGCCAGCTTGGCAAAATCAGCTTGCAAATGTATTCTGTATGCACACAGAGAAGAAAACACACTTTGACAAAAAAAAACCCAAACAGTGCTTAACGTATATTCCATAGAAGGTAGTATGAAAAAAGCTGACAGAAGTTGTCTTTTATTAAGTCACATTTTCTTACAGATATCAACCATTACAAATAAACAAGAATTATGTCAAATAGTAACAAGCCACATCTGTTGAATCTCACACGTAAGCCAATGAATGCCAATTTGCCAATAGGTGCAGTTTGAAAGAAGGACTACAAGACAATCTTCTAAGCAAACAGTAATACTTTCAATAGAAGAAATACAGAAGTTAAATAATCAATTTGTAGGTTCCCATCCTTTCAAAAGCACTTTTTTTAAAAGTACTTAGGAGCTTCTGAGTTCAAAAGTACTACTTACTTACGCTAGCCAGGTGAACATAATGCATAACTCAATACAATTCAGCTGGCTAACATAACTGATACTTTATATATCTTTACCTACCCAACTTCAGTTCATAGCCAAGTTGACACAGGTAGAGGTAAGTTACATTTCCCACCGAGAACAAGAACTCAATTAAAGTCTGAGGTGAACATACATAAGGAAAGCAATCCGAATCAGAGACGCATTATACGACACAATCCATCGATGAGCACAGCTCAGAAGAGCAACCTGTGAGCGCAGAGGGAAGGGATGGCCAGTGCCCTCCCGGGGCAGGGACAGGCAGCCCCCCACCTGCCGCAGGTGGGCACTCCCAGGGTGCTGCACTGCTCCCAGACCCCACAAAGCCCATTGTGCTTGTGGGTGTGACACAGTACTTGGGCACGATGACAGACAGACAAAGTCCCTGAGAAATCCCACCCTGAAAACGTGCTGCTTCACAATAAAGAAATAAGCACAAGGGTAAGGGAAAAAAAAATCCCCAATTCCTTCAATCACCAAATGAAACAAACTATTCAAAAAAATTGCAATTGCCAAGTTGTAAAGTGCAGAAAAACACTAAAAGGATGGATTATATCACCTTCAAGAGAGCATTCAACTTCTCAAGGAGTAATGTCAGTACACACAGTATTTGTTCAAGGATACTTCGAGGTCTAGTAACAAATCTTTATGCAAAGGAGTCATCTCCTCTTTAACACTTCCACTAGCAGCCATAGTTGCAAGGTGTTCACATAGAACATGTTTTCCTAAGCACAAGTAAGATACAAAACCCACTCAAATTATCTGTTACTGCAGCCTGAAATACTTACATTCACTTTGGAACAAAGGTTCTTTTTGCTCCTACAGCAATCTCTAACAAAGTAATTAACATTCGTTATTATTTATGATATATCAACTTGTAAACACCCTCTGTTGAAACCCTGTGAGCTTACATTTGTTTTTAAGACAAAACCAGGCCACTTCTCATTTCTATGAGACATTTGTATTTTTCAGCTGCTGACTGACTCTAATAATTAATAGAGAAAGGAAATTATTCCTGGAAACAAGCAATATTCTGCCTCTTTGCAATATGGGGCACTGCTGATTTAAAATTAAAGCTCCCCACCACTCAAATTTTTTTTGGCAAAAAAAATGGCAATAGTTTCATTGTAGAAAAGAGCTCAGGGAGCAAGACAAAAACTGTTAAGACAGAAATCCATAAATCTGGAGAGCACAGATGGGCAACATCTCCCCACTTCTCATATTATATCTTCCCCCCACAAATGGAGAATCATTTGTAGTTTCCTGATCTCTCTGCTGGCAAAAAAAGGGGAGCGATACAACACCAGTAGGTAGAAGATTACAAAGAGTAGACAACTACTATTATGAGAGAGACACCAAATACAGTTTCATGTCAAGAACACAAAGACAAAGTCTACCTGTCTTAGTATCCGCTCTCAGGGAGGACACAACCAGCTAGTTTTGAGATGGCAGAAAAAGTCCATTATTTACTTCTGTGTAGCAGTTATTCACCTGTACCCTACCATCTGTAGGAATTTGCTTGCAATTAAAAGCATGTTTTCCAAAATCCTTAAGACCAGTGAGGGAAATACATTTTATCAGGGTTTGCTACAAAAATAGCTGACATGTGAGTAGCAGTTAGAAGAATGAGAGGTCTTCACAGTCACAAATGCTTCAAGGAAAACGAAGCCAGTACAGCTGGAGGGAGCTCCCCTGTCCTCCTCTGCTCCTGCCCAATTACTCCCATGCCAAACCTCTTTCCCAGGCTGGTACAGCCATCTGTACAACTGCATAGTCAAGCAGGCTGGATAATGAACTCAACTGAAAATAACCTCAAGAAAAAAAAAAAAGGAAGGAAGAGTAAAGATAACTTTGCTGCAGTTTAGTTCCCCAGTCTAATTCTCAAAACAAACCACTGCACTGGCACCAGGACAGAGCTGCATCTCCTTTTGACAACAGTGCTAACTCAGCATGCTCAAAGCATGTCCGCAGGCTCCTACTTTGTTCTCCGACGCCTGCATCTCACAGTGTTTGTATTCCTTTTATTAATACCATAGTTTATTCCTCCACATGATCAGCTGATGATCTCCTCCAGCTATTTATGACCTCCTCCACAGATCAGCTCAAATCTCTTATATTTTCCTGTTATGTTTGAACATGACTGAAGAACAGCAGGTATAAGGAAAATAGAAGGGTTTTTTTTTAAAAAACTATGTGCAAATATGAACTTTAAGAGGAGTAAGGCGAAGCAGGCAACCCTCAAAAGCACAGAGCAGCGGCATGGAGTCAGTATAGCAACATCTCTGTAAGTTGGTGCGTGCTTCTGCAGTGATAGCAATAAATAAGACCTTTTCAATGTCAAGCCTTAATTGTCTTGACCTCCACAAAGCTTTAATAAAAGGCACATTAACAAATTCAGGTAAAACAGCTTTTCAGTTGAATTTAGCACCTTTAAACCTCAGAATGACTTTACAATGATTGTTTTCACACTTCAGTCCAGCTTCCCTCCCTCATCTACACTGTCCTTCACCATGGTGAGGCCGCAGAAAGGCACACCATCTCAGACACAGTGGTCTGTTACCCTCTACAACAGCTTTCTGTGCAGCCTATATTTCCAGACGACACACTTGATCTTCCAGACTAGGGTGAACGAAGCCCCAGCAATTCAAGACTCTAGTGTTCATGGGTGTCATAAAAGGTCTTATCTTTTATTTCCAAATTATGTCTCCTCACTCAAGGGTAACAGTATTTCTTTCTCTCTATTCATTCTCACAAAAACATAATACACACATCATGAAGCTTGAACAAGTTTTCTAAAATATTTCCAAGAGCCCCTTCTCACTGCTGTACTACTTTTACTTCAGATCCCATTTTAACACTTTTAAAGTCAGTTTCTCTGGGTAAAGCTATGTGTGCACTTAATGCACAAGTAACTTAACCACTGATATAAGTTATCCTCATTAAAAACCATGCCCTTAAAACTGGAAGGGACAGATACAATTGCAGAGAAATGGCAGAAGTCTTTAAGCACAAACTACCAATATCATTAGTCTCAACATTTGCATTACTTGGCTCCTGCAGAACATCAAAATATTTTTGAGGTTAGAAAGTTTACAAGGCACTGAAATTCATTTTTTTTTAAGGTCTGAAAATAAACATAAAAATTGTAACTTCTGTAAAGTTTCTTTTGAAGAGGGGGGTAAATGTTAGTCTTAAATATACATAGACAAAGATTCTTTCAAGTAATTCAGTTTTAAAAGAAGACTTAAGCAAGAGTTGGCAGAACTCACAGATCTGAATTATTTTGAAGTAGAAATCATATTTGCTTCAGATTTTCCTCCATTATTTTGTTCCCTGTGCCTTGATTGGAACTCCAATCAGATGAAAAAAAACCTGCCCTACTTCACCGTAGGTCTCACTAGAACAAATTAATTACAGATTTCAAGTACTTAGCACAGAAAAACCCAATATGGACCCAACAGAATTATTTTTTTAAAAAATTAAATTAGCCTTGTCTGTAGAAGCTGAAACAAAAATCCCTTACAGTTTGACTTAAACTGTGCATTCACTCACTGTGAGAGCAGCTGACACTGCACCAGAGTAGCACAGAAAGCAAGCATACTTTACACACACTTGACCCCACCAAACAGCATAGATGGAACCCGAAACTGGTCATACGTTTAAGTTCATTAAACTTTGAAGCATTAGCTCAAGATTTAACACCCCTACCAAAATCAACATAGTAAAAGCAAAGTCTTAACTTTTTCTACTGATTTTCCATCTCAAGGCACTGTAAGTTTAAAAGTTCATGAAAACACATGCATAGGCTGAAAAAATTATGAATACACCACCACCTCCAAAAAACTCTGAAAATCTTTTTTCTACAAGCCCCCTGTATTTTGGATACTTAGCCTGACAGACTTGTTTTCAGACATCAAGCTTTCTGAGATGTATTTAGGTATGGTGTTCTTCTCATATAGAACTCCAGTCCTTTAAAAGTTAGCAGGAAACACTAACTCCAGTAAGAGACAAAGCAGCTTGCTGAACAATCTGCCTCTCTCAGAATGACTACCGAATAAATTAAGAACAAAAATAATTTGTAGCTGTCTGCCTCAAGGAGACCTACATAATGGTTTATTTCCGAAACTCATGCATCTTCTTCTGCCTCGCACACCCTCCAAGGTGCTACACTTTCCTTATCAGGTTTTCTTCTTGGCTCTCTCAAAACAATATCCCTTTGGTATACCATAAGAAACTGGTTTTAAGCACATTGTTACAAGCACGTTTTTCTCCCTATATTCTTCAGCTCTGGAATATTTCAGATGTGTTAACTATATCCCAGCCATCCATAAATTATTTTGGAGCAACTGAGTGACATCTGTAAGATTTCAGTCAGTTTCATAAATCCAAACAAACCTCTTTCGAAACACCAACACAGAGGAATACTTTTACATTATTTTAGGTGAAAAAGACTGACAAAAAGTTAGTCCTTACTGTAACAGCACACAGAGGTCGGCAGAAATGTGCCTCTTAAAAGAAAGGCAGAATTTCTTGTTGAACTACCTTTAAACAACTTCATGTCCCATGTAAACATCGCCGACCGCCACTAGAGGCTGCTACAGGACATCAGTAAGTTTTTCCTTCCATTTTAAGGGAAAAGGCAGAACGCCCAACTTTTAACAAGCTCATACTGAACATGCTCTAACTCTCCAGAAAGGAAAGGAGAAAGCACAAGATTTCTTTAAGGGTTCCTAATTCCACTGGAGCAACAACAGTATAATATTTTTGTTCTTATTTTTATTGTGGTCCGAGTTGAATTTTAAAGCATTCTCAATATAGCACCATTTTATTTTACGCTATAGACAGTTCACACTCCACTATTTACTCTCCTTTTGTATAATATCGACAACATAAAATAATAAGTTAGGAAAAAAAGTCAAAGTTTATTATATAACAGAACATAAAATTGATTATTGTTTACCAAAATTTATGCAACTTAAAAACAGAAGGAAAACACCATTCTTTTACAGCATACTACCACGATATGAATGGAAGAGATTTCAGTCATGGTAGTGAATATTGCTTCTAGATCTACCAATACTAGTAAAGCCCAGTAAATTTTAAAGATTGTACCTACAAATCTTGATCCACGGTTTTAACTGATTTGCAGAAGTCACTTTCAAACACTCTGAAACACCGTGGTATCACTACAGAACATCACTATTTTATCATCAAGATTTCAGGCCAAATTTTGCTCTCAGTAAAGCAAATAACTCCTAGTGAATCAGCTTTACACAGCGCTCCTGTAACTATAGCGGGGAGGGGAATAGGATGTTATTTTCAAAGAAAGGACAGAAACCAACACTGACCCTGTTCTGTACCATTTCTACTGAGCTAAGCTTCCTTCAGGAGCAAACTACCTTTTGCTACACTCTGGCTTCGAGTTTCTTGCCAGATAACACACAAGGTAACACCTTCACATCACCTTTTTAAGAGTGATAGCGTCATATTTCCAGATACACAACTTATTACCACTCATGCCTGCACACTGCCTAATTTCAGGCCTGTCAGGCACACCCGATGCTGGACGATGGCTAATGCCCATTGTGAGCGCGGGCCCAGGCCGCCCAGGCATCCGCCGGGCCCGGGGGCCCTGGCAGGGAGCTGCCTTCCCCGGGCAGCCCCACACTGGCCCAGCCACCACACCACGGGCACAGGGCCGGCCGACAGGCGCCTTTGGGCCTGTGCCCCATGCCGGCCGCTGACGCCGCATCCCCACCCCACATCCCGGCAACACCCTTATGCCACAGGCCGGGCGGCCGCCGCGAGGCCCCCAGACGGGCCAAAGCTCTCCGGAGGCCGGGAGCGCCGGCCCGCGCCCACCGCCGCAGCGGGGATCCGGCCGCGGTGATCCGGCCCACAGCAGCAGCCCCCTCACCGCCCCCCAGCCCGCGGGAAGCGCCCAGTGCGCACGCGCCAGGACTCACTCCTCTCCCCTGCCGCCCGCCCCGGCAGCTTCCGCTTCCGCCTGGCCGTGCCCGCTCCCTGGCCACGCCCCAGACGGGACTCGCGCGCAAGCCCCGCCCCCCCGGCACGGTACCGCCTGCTCCCTCGGGCCCCGCCCTGAGCTGCCGCCCCTCTCACGCGCGGAGGGGGCGGGCCCGAGGCCTGGAGGGGAAGGGTCTGGGTGCAGGGGCGCTGCTTGCGGTTGGCCGGGGGAAGTCTCGCGAGATCTGGGATCCGGAAGCGGTAGCGGGGCTGGTGGGAGGTGGCTGAGGCGGTGGTGGCGGGTGGGAGTTGCTGTTGCCGCTGGCGGCAGCGCCCGCAGTAGCGAAGGGGGCTGGCAGCGGCCCCGGCCCCGCCAGGAGCGGCCGCTGCGGCCGTTCTGTGCAGGCTTTGCCGAGGTAGCGCCGTGGCAGCAGTCGTGCTGTGTCGGGCTGTAAGATGGCGGCAGCGGGCGGGGGCAGCAGTGTGAACCCCTTCCTCAGTGACTCCGAGGAGGACGAGCCCGAGGAGTCCAGGCCCGGCGGCGGCGGCGGCAGCAGCAGCAGCAGCAACGAGCCGGGCGGGCCGGCATACCCGCAGCAGCGGCAGCAGGAGGCGGCGGTAGCCGCGGGGAGCCCCGAGGAGCTGCCGGGTTTGCGTGCGGCGGCGCCGGGCGATGCCGGTGGCGGTGCGGCGGTGGCCGGCGCGGGCCCCGGCGCGGGGGAGCCGCCACGGGTGTCGATGGACGCGATAGCCGCGCAGCTGCTGCGGGACCAGTTCTTGCTGACGGCGCTGGAGCTGCACACGGAGCTGCTGGAGAGCGGCCGGGAGCTGCCCCGGCTCCGCGATTTCTTCTCCAACCCGGGCAACTTCGAGCGGCAGAGCGGCACGCCGCCCGCCGGCGGGGCCCTGGGCGGCAGCGTGCTGGGGGGAGCAGGCGGCAGGGAGCCCGGCTCCGGGCAGCTCAGTAAGTGACCCTGCCTCGGGGGGTTGTTGGGCGGTGCAGGAGAGGACTCGGGGGAGCGGTGCGGGCCGCTGGAGGAGCTGGGCGGCCGGGGAAGGCGTTTGGCATCGCTTCTTGTTTGCTGTAACCTGCGTGCGGGGCTGGGGAGGCTGTAGGAGCGGGGCAGCCGGGGGCCGAGGAGATGCGGTGCCAGGACCGGTGTTACCCTGGTCCCGCTCACGTACCTTATCGAGCCTCAGCCTTCCTGTGAAGGTCGCGTGTGCCGAATGTGGAATAAACGTGAGGGTTGGGAATTTCAGCCTTAATTTTTAGCTCTCTTAGTGTTTCTTGTGCCTTTAGTGCCTACTATCAAGAGAGGAGTCATGTGCTGCTAGGAGAAAGGGTTGAGTGTTAACCCATGGCCGATACATTTAAACTCTAAAAACTGTCAAAAATGAGGCGTCAGGAGCCAGCATGTTATTTGTGCTGATGCATTGGAATGGCTAAGTCATCCAAGGGTAGGTCTGAGTTTCACAGGTCGTGCACAACTAATACAGGGCTTCCTGTAATTAGTGCTGGCATGTTTACCAAGTACCTGCAGTCTTTGGCTAACCATTTTGGGACTTGGAGAGTGGGAAATATACTAGGTTAGTAGAGCTTTTGGGAGAAAAAGTGGTGCAGGTATTTGGAAAATCATCACATAGCTGGTCTTAAAAGCTTTTGAGTTTTAATAGCTGGTTTAGAATAAAATTACTTGTGTGTCTTAATCAGTGTTACTGTGAAGAAACGTAGAGTTCTAAAAATGAAGTAGCTTGTGGAAGTGACTTTGCGAGAGAGAAGCTGCCCAGCCACCTGACTTTGGAAGACTTAAAAACTCGTGGGATGGTATTGAAATGAAAGGAGTTGTGGTTAGCAGACAGTTGAAAGACTTATTTATGTGCGTTCTAAGACACCTGGAGGTATTTTGTAAATAGTCCCATATTTTTGTTTTTTTTTAAAAAAAAAGATTCTAAGGTTGCAAAGACATGCAGTTAGACTTAAAATTTTGTAATCACTAATAGTATCAAGGTGGCCAAGATAATAGGAGACAGCTAGACTTTCACATTGTTATTGCTTTCAATATATTTTGAAAATAGTATGGATTTTTTTCTGGTTTTAAGTCATGCTTTGTTATTTGTATTCTAGTTATCTTTTTTATGAATACTTAGAATTTTCATACTTGGCTTTGTCCAACTGAGAGCTTCAGTGTGGTCTTCTTCATGATAAGATTGGTGAATGTTGGAAAAACTCATGCTTCGAGGCTTTGAACTGACATAAATTTGTGTTTCTTTAAAAGCAGCTTCCACGGGGATTCCAGTCAATTCATCTGATTGATTAAACATTCTCTTTTCTTTGTTAATATGATAAGTTGTTTCCAGTTATTGATAATGTACATACTCCAGTAGAATTAGAAAAACAGCAGCCTGTGTAACTGTGGTGTTATGCACACGAAGAAATGACCTCTTGGAATTCTAGACCAATATATACTTATGTGGGAACATCTTAATGATTATTGTGCTGACCTGCTGAGTGATAGATGGTGATGGGACATCACTATTAAAAAAAGGGGGGGAAGAGACAAGGGAGAAAGAGGGAGGAGAGGGGGCTAAATCTTATTTTGGAGCAGTTTAATAATACTGAGGTGTGCTAAAAATAAATATCACACTAGCCCTTACGATAAAAGTTAAGTGGAAGTGTCTTGAAATCTGGTACCTATAACAGGTTAGAGTGTGCTTTTCAAAGGTTTTTTTTTTTTGTCTCAACAAGGATTCAAAAGGCAGTTCACATTGAGTGACACTGAAAGGTGACAGATCCAGAACAATAAAAAAAATACTGTTTTATATCTCAAGTAGATTTTTGAACTTGTTGCCCTCAGCCTTTCTTGCAGTCTGGAGTCTAGCATTGAGCTAGCAATTGTGTCAGTGCTGTTCAGCCTGATTCTGGTTAACGTCAACAAGAGCTGATAACGTCTTGTGCCTCTGAATTTAAGCCAGTTTCCAAATGTTAAAAAAAGATTGCGGAAGACTCTGATGGGCTAAAAATTCTACAATCTGTGGAAAAGTTCTTTTCATTTTCCTCTTAACCATATAGTATTATTTGATTTAGTTAGAGGACTAAGCCACAGGTCAGATCCAACAATAAGTCTGAATAGTTTCCTAAGTTAGTTAAAAAGTTTAGTTTTGTTGAGAGGTCCAGTCTGTTGTGCCCGCGTTTGTGGATCCTCACACGGAGACTTGCAGAGAATGTATGTGAGAGTAGTGGAGGTACCTTCTCTGGCTTTAACATGCCAAAAGGTATTTGAGAATAAACCAGTAGTTTTCTTCATCAAAACTGTTGATGTAGAAAGTAGCAGGGTTTGGCATGATTGTCATTTCAAGGTCACTTGAATTTTATGCTTTAGTGAAAAAAACCTCTTAATGTGGTCAGATTTTTTAAAAAGTTCTTTATTTCTGTTGATATCTAAAGTCAGAATTTGTTCTCAGCACTAGCTTTGCACCTGCTCCTCCCTGCCCCCAAGTTAGACGAATTTCTATGGTTTTACACTGAGGTTTTTGATAATTTGACTGGATGCAGAAAAGGTGCGACTGGCAATTCTTATTGAATGTGAAGTATGTTTGGAATGCTGCCTGAGGATTTCCATGCAGCAATGGAAAGCTTCATACTGTGCGTACCTGTACAGAATGGGAGAATTTCAGTGCAAGTGTTCATTGGCGCTTCTCAGGATCCTTTTAGGCAAGCTGAAATACGAGTGCATTCTGGAATTTCTTTCATTTTTTCTTATCTTTCTCTTTATAGACCGCTATAAAGCGATTTTAATGAAGTATCATAGGATTTAAACAACTAGCATCATGTGGTCAGCTAGTGACTTAGAAGCCTTTTGTCTTTGAACCATGCTTCAGAGCACTTGGTTACAAAAGCAAATGATAGTCAGATGACTAGGATTTCTTATTTTTTTGCAAAAACACCCTTCCATTTTCCAGCAGCAGTACTGCCACAGCTGTGAGCAGAGATTAAGATATATTGTAATGAAAAATACGTAAATGTATGTTGTGTCTAGCAACTTTGCCTTTCTAGTTTGAAGCAAATTCACTTAGTGAAGGAAGCAGCGCTGTTCCTTTAGGTGCACAGCACTTGTGTACAGTCATCTTTCATGTCCTGTCTCTCTGCTAGATCTTCCCAGACTTCCATGACAGCTTCTGTTGGTTTCAATAGCAATAGCTCCATGTCTGCTAGACCATTTTGATGCAACTTTTCTAATGCCACTCATGTGAGTGGTATGGTTTGGAAGTCCCTCCTTCATCCAGTGTTCCAGATCTTTTACAAGGCTTTGGTTAGCACCTATATATTAAATTTAAATTTGTGTCCCCTTCCCTATCATCTTTGCATAAGCAAGTACAGTACTAATTGAGATGCTTGAAATTCAGAAATAAAACTGTGGCTCAACTGTTTCATCCCTGTTACTGAACCTCTAATGTTTTTCCATATATACATATGACCGTAATTCAAGCTTGAGCATAGTGGGTGAAGAAACGTGTTTGTGGTTGGTTTTTTTTTTAATGTGATTGATATGATGCCCTTCAATTGCAATGCTTGGCGAATGCATTTCCCTGCAGGGATGCATCTTACACTGATAGAACTAGCTTTAGTCTTAAAATCTGCCATTTATTTTTTCTTTATGCCTACGAAAGTTGAACATTCTCAAAATCTGAAATAGCTTTAATGAAAGTCATAAAGAAGGGGTTTGAACATTTGTGTTACATTTACGTTTTTCAGGAGATTATTTGTTTCTAGTTATTTCCGAAATAAAGTTGTTTGTGACTTTCTGGGAACTTGATTCCAGTTATATTAAGCTAATCTGTGAGTACAAAAATATAAAGTATTGCTGCTTCTTCATAGTAAGCTCCTGGCTTTGTTTACGATTTGGGATTCTTTTTTTTGGTTTCAAATAATGTGAATAATCTCTCTGTTTTTGCTTGTAGTCTTTGAAATTCAGATGGGTCCTACTGGGAAAAGCCCTGTGAGAAGAGCATATTGATTATGCTTTTGTGAGAAAGGGGTGTCTTGGTAAGAGCTCTCAATCCTGAGTTACAGGCATTGTGACTATGTACAGGCCCTTGTCATTGCCAGTGTTTCACCAGATTTTTGTTTTATATGAAGGTATAGCAGAACAGGGCTACCTTAAAACAATTATATCTCAGCTTAAATGGCAGTTAGGTTTTTTGTTGTTGTCGGCTCAAGTCTTTTGTTTGTTACTTTATGAAAGTAAGCAAAAATATGTAGTCTTGTTGGCTACCTCTCCGGATGCTGTGAGGTGAAATGATGACTTGTGGGTGAGACAGCAGTTTTACTACCTGATTTGGAAAAGGTGCTCCTGTTAGTAAGGACAGGATGGCAAGGTACGGATAAATAGGTAATCAAAGCTGCTGTTATTGGCAGATGGTAGAGACTGAATGTTGTGTCTTTAAAAGAACTACAGAAAACGGTTGAAAGAGTAAGAGATTTGTATGGAACGTGGAAGGAAAGGGGAGCAGAGTTCCCTGCAGACCTGCCAGAAAACAGTGATGCCTGGATAAAACCTGAGAGGTTTCATAATGCTCTGAAGTTGACCTTACTGATAGAGAAGCCAGCTGACCTTTCTTCAGTTGTGACCACTTTAAAGAAGTTTATAAAGATAAGTCATAAACCCTTATGCTGTTGTGTGTTCAAAGTCATAACTCCTTATCTTCAATGTATGACTTGTATTTGGCTTTCTAGTGTATTGTAAAGATGTGGGTTTGAGAAACCGAGTTGAAGTCTCCTCTAGCATAGTGTAAAACTTCGAGTGATTAAGTAAAGGTTGTAGGCCTTGTATTTTTATTTATGGTGCATGTGCCTGAGATGTGGCACAAAGTATATTGAGTTTCTTGGATGAAAAGTTAAAAAAAAAAATTGTGGTTTTTTTTTTTTTTTTTTCTTTTTAAGACAGACCACGCTGAAAAAGCCCTTGAGAAATACTGAACTCTTTCCCCTGGTGCACCATAGGGGAGAGGCAATTTACTTCCTCCCTTCCTGAAATATAACGCTGCATGATGGTGATCCAACTGATTACTTTGCTGTTGAATTGAAGGAAATACTGTTACGTAAAAACTCACAGAATAAGAATTTCTTATTTATATAACAAGTACTTTTTCATCTTGGTTTGATATTGGAGGGGAGAGAGCTGTCAACTGTTTTGTCATTTGACAAAACTGTTGCAGTAAGAGAAATCATGGCAAAAATAATCATAGAATCATGGCTTGGTTGAGGTAGGAAGGGACCTCTGAAGGCCATCTGGTCCAATCCCCCTGCTCAAGCAGGGCCACCTACAGCCAGTTGCCTAGGGCCGGGGCTTTTAAATATCTCCACGGATGGAGGCTCCACAACCTCTGTGGGCAACCTCTGCCAGTGCTCGGTCACCCTCACATTAAAAAAAAAAAAAAGTGTTTCCTGATGCTCAGAGGGAACCTCCCATGTTTCAGTGTGTGCCCACTGCCTCTGGTCCTGCCACTCGGCACCACTGGGAACAGCCTGGCTCCATCCTCTTTACACCCTTCTTTCGGGTATTTATACACATTGATAAGATACGCCCTGAGCCTGCTCTTCTCCAGGCTGAACAGTTCCAGCTCTCTCAGCCTCTACTCATAGGAGAGATGCTTTGGTTTCTAGTTTCCAGTTTTAATTTTTTTTTTAATATTTTTTAATTCTTTATAGAATCCATGGGGACAGACGTTGTTAAAACTTAACTGGAAAATTTTCTACTGTCCTGAGATAAACGTAGAAATCGGGGAAAGACAAACATACTAGAATTAAAATATGAAGAAAACTGAGATAACGCAATGCTTGACAATTAAGATGGGTGTTATCTATACACTTTGAGTAGTCCCTCATCAAAGACAGCCATTTAAGGACTAGATTGATATAATTTTGCTTGATGTCAGAGAATATAACAGAAAGCTGGGTTACTGCGGAGAATGGAAAAATCCTTGTAATGCAAGTTAATTGATACACTTTGGGAAAGGCAGTGCTGCAGCATCAAGCATATGGAGTTAACTTGGTGCTGCTGATGCTTTCTAATATCTGCTGAAGCTGGCTGGGGTCTTGAGCTGTAAGAACTGCCTCTGTGCCATGCTTCTCCCTTAGCTTTTTTTGTTTTGGGAAGCTCTGGTAGTTCAAGCACGCTGCAGCACATATGTAGGGAGCCAGGCTGGGTTTGATGCTTTCCCCAAGGTCATATGCCCCTGGACCTCAGTGTTCACTGCAGCAACATTCAAATGGCTTTGTGCAGGGCCAGCTTAATATTTCAGACTCAACTAATTTGGATGCTGCCTGAGACTATCTATGCAGTAAGCCCCAACCCCCCAGAAGCGGTGTTTGCTATTGATATGGCTCTCCATGACATCGGCTCAGGTGCATCTATCTATATCTTAACCCAATTCAGTTACTTATGAGTGTGTTAGATCTTGCATCCTAGCACAGAAATATCTCTTTTCTACTCGTAATTTCATCCTTATCATGAGCTTCTGCTATGTTCCTGTCATGCTGTTGAGGGTTATATCTTTTTACTGCAATGTATCTGCAAAGTATTGGTTTGACATATCTGATTGGTTAATTTTTTTCTGCTGTTCTTGGCCAGCAAGCATAGATTAGTTTTCTGCAAGTAGCTTTAGGGTTTTTACCCTCATATACTTTCTATGAATTTTCATAGCTTGTTAGTAATATGAAGTAGATAAATGTATTGCTTATCTGTTTTCAGTCTGGTTTGGATTGCCCGTCATGGACTAGTATTATCTGATCTTCTTGAATGCCTGTTCTAGGTAATTTGTAAGTGGGTTGCTCTGACAGCTTGGAAGTTAATTTTATTCTAGTAGCTTTACTTAACTTAGTTTCCTTTTCATTTGATGATGATCTGAGGACGACTTTTCAGAACATACCAGCTTTGAAATTTCAGCAGGTCTCTTTGGGTAAGAACATCTGGGAGAGAGCAAAAGAGGTAATTGCAAGACAAGGATGATTGATTAGGTGCTTACAATTTAGTGCTTGATGCAATGAATTACTTTAAGGCTCTTAGTTCCATCTCAGAGTTACCATAGCGATGGGGAATGTCTTGATCTGGTAAAATTTACTCTGCAAGTTCAAATTGGTTTAAAAAATTGGTAACGTAAGTCTGTTTCTACCATAAAGGTTTTATGCTAGATCAGGTATGTGCTACCATGGATCAAGTTTGTTTTTCTGGCTGATCCAACACTGGTAAGCTTGGAACAAGTTGAAACATGTCAGAAGTTTTAAATGCAGCAGCCATTTAAGACTTCTCAAAGTAATATTGCTCCACAGTTGTTTTACGAAATTTGGTAAGGCTTAAAGAAATTTGCAGTGTCATTTATGGGGAATTAAATAGTTTAATTCATTTGTTAATATGTATTGCACAATATATCTGTTTCAGTTGCTACATAATGCAACCACAAACACGAACTGTGAATTGGTGATCACTTTTTAAAGGTTTAATGATGTCTGATTCTTTAATGTAGATAGGACTCCATTAAAGCTCTTCAGGTTTCTACATTATTCCACATCTTCTGTGAAACCTATCCCTCTTGCCGGCTGGTTTATTCACATACGCGTATGTGCAGTTCAGTACAAATATGAGGCTTAAGCATATGCAAGTAAATACAAGAGGAAGTTTATTCTTTCTCCCAGATAGTCTCTGTCCCCAGTTTCCTCGGCTTCTGCTGTTTTGTGCCTGTGATACTGTGCAGGACAGCTGAAAGGCAAGTTATTCAAGGACACGCTTTTCCAGAGCAGTATCTCTGGAAGAGAGCAGGCCATCTGTTCCATGGCCTTAAAGGCTAGTTCATTACAGGTCTTGAATATCTAAGGTAGGTAAAATACCTAGTCTGCTGACTGCTTTACCACCAACAGAAACAGATCTAATATATGTTTATACACTTGCATTTCCTCGGACTGAACTTCAACAGTTCTTTTATTGTGCCTGTAGCACAGAGAAAAAAGGATAAGTGCCAGGCTGGAGTAGTTTTTAAGGAAACTCCTCAATCGGGATCTGTTATCAGAGTACTTGCTGGTTTGCCTGTGTCTCTTTGAACCTAAAAATTAGGTTGGATGTCCTAAAGGTAAAGATAATCTGTACCCTATAAAATGTGTTGTACTGTTGTGCTTTCCAGATGTATATGAAGTTTTTTTCCAGCCGTTGATTTGCAGACCCTTTAAAAAGTTTCAGCTTTGATCTCCTTATGACATAATTTTCTTTTGGATGGAAAATTTTCTATCAGAGATTCCTCCGTACAAAAAGGATTCTGTGTATGTATTGGGAGGAGGACAACTCATCAGGAAAAACTTCAGTGTATTTTCTAAAGTTACATGGAACTACATCCTTCATTATCTTAAAGCTTGCCTTAGTAATAGCCCATGGGTTGTAGGTTGAAAAACATTGCAGTAGGGGGCTTCTTTAGCTTCTCACATTTCATCGATCTGACAGAGCATTTTAGAATTAGAAAATTTTGCTTGAATTCTCTCACATACAGCTGTAGCTCCACGGTTTTCTCACATTTATAATCCCCAACTACTTTCATTGTATGATAGTTCATAACATTTGAAGTCTAATTTACTGCCATATATTAAGGTGTAGTATTTTTAATTAATAACAAAATTAAACCTTAGCGATTCCCTATTTTAATGATTTTGTTCTACAAAACAAATTTTCGATGATCAGTTCAAGTACAGCTTATTTCTACAGCTGCAGAGAAGTGCGTCCTGGAGTCCTTTTTTTTTTTTTTTTCTTTTCTGGTAATAGCTGTCATGATGATGCTAAGGAATAATTTTTGATGTCCTCAATCATTCACTTATGTAACTTTCAATGTCTTTTTATTCAGAAGCTAGAAGGCATTAACCTAAGATGGGCTGTAGGCAGACTTGTACTTGAAACTGAACTGAGAGGCCCTGTTAAGGTTTCTCCCTAGTGAAATCCTATGTAGTGAAAATTTAACTTAGTGAAGAGAGTGTTGTTATTATCAAATAAAATTACTTCTGGTGGATCAAGCTGCTTGTGCAAGACTTCTAACACCGATGTTAAAGCTTTTTAACTTTCTCGAAAGTAAACAAGAAAAAAAGTAAAAAACCAAAGTTCATGTTTCTGGAAGCAGAGCTTCTGGAACTCTCCTTGGATAAGTATTCGGAGTTCTCTATATAAATCTTTTGTTGTATCTTGTAGCATGAACAATGTTCCATAACAGTTTTTTCCAAGCCTGTGGTATATTGCTCCTGTTTGGTAAGGCAGCAGTAAATTGCAAGTAGAACTGTATTAAACAATCGAGTATAATGCCTTCAAAGAGTGGTTTTTAGGGTTTTTTTAATGCAAAGCAGTGTTTTTTCCTTCTTCTCCAAATAGTGATGTGTGAGGGTGGATTCCTGAAGAGTCTAGATGATGGTTCTGTAATAGCATGATAGGCATAAGTTATTAGCCAGACTAATGGATCTGGGGCTTCTACTATCTCAAAAAAAGGTTGTATCTCCCTATGTTATGTGTGAGCTGTCTGCCTACAGCTGTTTCTTCCTACATATAACTATGGAATTCATGTAAAGCCTGGCTTAAACTGGAAAGGATTTTGTCCTACTATATGGAATATCCAGTGGAAAGAGGCTCTGATCTTGATTGGGAAGGGTCTGCTTTGCACTACATCTTGTTACATATGGATGCTAATCAAAACCAAATTTCCGGTAGCCAGTTATTTCTCTGATCAGTTAAAACATGATTAGCCAGCTATTTTCCTCATCAGTTTAAAATACAGCAACAGCCTTGTTTTAGGGTTACAGATGTTTTTCAGTACAAGTGAACACTTAGAGATGCAAAGTGGATTTGTCTTGTACAAGCACAGTATCAGTATTACTTCTTGAATTTCAAGGAAAAAGATGGAGTTCTTAGTCTTCAAATGCTCCATTTCGTTAATTGTTAGTACATGATGATATGATTTCCTGTGATCTTAAAGAAAATACGACAACTTACTGGCTGCTTTATCAGCTAGTAATTTTTAAAATCAATTTAAGTGTTTGCAAAGTAAATTCAAGTAGCTTCTAAAAGATTTAATTTTTTACTTTTTTTTCTTAGCCTTTCTATCAAGAAGTAGTATCACTTGGTTTGTCTATGTTTTTAGCTGATTTACAACGTTATGCTCATGTAAAGATTATTTAATAATGTATTTTTGTAGAAGTCTGCAACTTATTTTTGCTGAATTCATGTATCTGTGAAACTGTGAATAATATGATCCCTCTTGGTGTCCTTTCAGGTAAGCTGGTAAAAATAAACTTTTTACCATCAAAGCGAATGAAACTTAACCTAGTTCATATTATGTATGTCAGCGGAGGGGGATGTATCACCTTGTTTTGAGATTTTTTTACATTTTCCTCCTTATATAGTTATGCTCAACTTTCAGTGAGAGAGCTGAATATGCCTGGGGAGCAGAAGGTGTCAGCAGAAATCTGCATGTCATACAGGTGATAGTTCTGTGAATAAAAAAAGGAATTAAAATTCCTTTCCTCTGGAATGAAGCAATATTTTAAAAGATTGTATAAGGGTAAAAAGCAAAACATGGTAGTGATTTTTAATTCACAATTAACTGATTTTTAATTTCACAAATGAAATTAAAGCCATTGCATTTTTCAACAAATGGATTAAAAGCTTCTTAGCTTTGAGTATCAAATAGGAATCTTAGCTTTCTGATTTTGTTGATCCTTTTCCAGTGGTAGAGGTAAGAGACAAGAACTAGACACAGGCTCTCCTTTACTATTCCAATTGATCTCCTGGCATTTCACTAGTATGAGCTATGAAAAGCCTAAGCCTATTTCACCTGTTTTCTGTGCACCTGTGGCACTCTCTTGCTCCATATTGCAGTGATACACTTTCTGGAGCTGTTTATACCTCCTTGTCAAAACTATTCTTGTTATGTGGCTTTACCATTTCTGAGACATTACACTGACAGCAATTATTTTTTTCACTATTCACTAGGAAAGCTTTTAGCAAAGATTAAAAAGAGAAGTGTTTTAATTCAAAATAATAGAGAAAGAAATATAAAATCCATGCACAGAAGACTGTTGGTGAGAATGTGCATATCATGACAGCAAAATGGCTTCCCGCTGCTGTCACATCGGGTTTGTTTTCCAGAAAAGAAACAGAATTCAGCCAAAGTCTACTTCTCCTTTGGAGCAGTTTCCCCCTGCAAGATTCTGCTTTGATTATTCTTTGCAAAATAACTTAAACCTAAGATTTTTATTTTTTGTTAAAAAAATAAAGTGAAGAAATATACATTGTTTTCCTAAAAAAATTTTTTTTTTCTTTTTTCTTTTCCCATTTCAGTTCAGAAAGTAGTTCTCTTTTTCTGAAAGCTTTAGTTGAAATACTTCCACTCCGTGTACTGGAGTACAACTATTTGTACTTCAGAAAAACGGTGATGGTTCATATACCTTAGGTGAGCTACGTGGCTGAGCACAGCCCTTCCCTTGCTGATTCCTCTCCTTCAAACAGCCCTGCTCGTTTTCATGATGAATGAGACCGTTGCATTGCCAGCAGGGAGGTACCGTTTTCACCCTCTGATCCTTTGCTGAGCAGGTACATCCTTTATGGAAGCATAAAATTGAGGTTATGGGATGTTATTTTGTATTTTTCTGGATGATGGCATTAGTCTTAGGAGATAAGCCTCCAGTGATGACTGCCTATGAAGACAGTGGTAAGGAGTGAGGCAACAGACAGAGTAACCGCACAGTGACGTTTTAGGTAGGTGAAGCGATGGGGCCGACGTGTCCCTGTTCAGCTTTGGGCAGTCTTCAGCACAGCCCTGCCAGGCAGTGTGTGTGTGGCATGACTCTGCTATTGATGATATATCTGGCAGGCTTGCCAGCCCTCACCTTCCTGGACAGTATTTTCAGTTAACTGTCTCATTTGGCTTTCTCTTCTCACCTTGTTATCTCAGGTGATCCCATGGCTGATACCTTAGCAGGCTCTATTATAAGTCCCTCATTGCTGTTTAAGCTCGCTATCTAAGTTCCTGTGTGGCACGTAGCTCTGTTCCTTGAGAAGCTTCAATATGTTGTACAATAACAGCTCTAAAATTCACCTTGCCTAGTCCCAGTGGGGGAAGATCCAGGTCAGTAGTGCTGCCGTGGCATTTGATAGAAGCAGCAGGTCCCTTGGCTGCCCACTCTCCCCGTAGCCTTGGCTCCACAGGGAGGGAGACTTTGGTGTAGCCCAAGCAGGCAAGGGCCATGCGGCACTACAGACTTTGCAGTATGAGTGCAAGAAGGTGGAGCTACTACTTGGACCTCACCCAGCCTGGCTTTTAACCGCCTGTCTTTCTGGGTAGGTAGCGGAAAGTAGCCATACCAGCACTGAAGGCAAAGGGAGCAGGTCCCACATTGCTTCCTTTCCTGCTGCTTGAAACACCTGTTTCAGTGGGAGCTGTGGCAGTGCAACAGTGTCTGTGACTGGGCTGTCCCCATAGCTGGGACTTGGCAGGGTATAATCTTGGCACTGATGATTCACTGATGCCTGTGGAGTCAGTTTGGCCAGGAAATATCTTGGCCAGTTTGGCCAGGAGATACCTTGGCTGAAGCCCTTCAGCACTGGTGTCATCTTACCTTAACAGCAGAAACCACTTCCACATATTTTAAAGGCAGTGTCCTATAGCAAAGTCATGGTAGAAGTCTTGTGACATTATTCAAGCTAACCATTTAGTTTGGGTTGTGTTATGGAAGCTACAATTTCTCAACTGAGATTGAGTTCTGCAATATGTATTATCTGGTGGGACATTGAATTGAGAAGACACTTCTCAGTGTATACAGTTGTCTCTGTTAGTGTTTCATTTCCTTCAGCATTTATTTTGATATCTGTACACAGTTCTCTGTGTAGATTCAGATTTCCACCAATGCAATACATAAAGAGAGTTTTCATTTTAAAACTTATCTTCAGATTGAACAAAGTGGTCATAATAACTTCTAGCACCCAAATTGGCTTGGTTTAGTAATGACAGCATGCTTTGGGGGTTGGTGATAACTGGGGCAGGTACTTTTATAATGGGAAGGAGGATCAGCATTACTGAGAGAGGGAAATAATGGTAACAGGAAACAGGCCATAAGGCTGGTGCTCCTCAGCACATCTTCGCTTGGTTTAATCAATCTGAAACCTGATCTTTGTGTCTCTTTATAATACCAACCTGTATGTAAAGAGAGTGTCAGATTTTTGCTGTTATCATGAACACTCTAATGACAAGGAGAAGTCTAAATGGTGAATGTACAAGTTTCAACCCTACAAATTGCCGTTGTGCATGTAGACGGGGTGCTTAAGGCAGCTTTTGGGTGTTAAAATCATAAAACCCCTTAGGTTTATTTAGTTTCTATAAGGACCATTAAGGTTGTGAAAGTGATTGATATTCACTGGTTGGGAATTGTGAATTGTGGGATTTACAGCTGCTGGTATGATCTTAAATGGGTTCCACTGTGTACGTCCTGACACAGACTTCAATTACCCCATGTGTTTTTTCTAGACAGATGGGGGTTTTTTAAGAAGTTTCTGACTGCTTTGGCAAATAAGTTTGTGGTTAGTGGCTGGATTTGTTTTATCAGTTGTGGGGGGAGACCCTTTGCCTCTAAAGCATGCTGCTAGTCATATGAAAAAGGTTTTGTTGCTTATGGCTTTGAATGCTTCAATAACTATAATGTGGTTGACTTGACATGAAAATTTGAGCATTGTTTCTCTGATGTTACCTACTTCATAAGAGAAATAGAAAATTGAGCTGAGAACATGGCAAGACTGCAAGAGGAAGCAGAGTTGTATTCTGCTTTTGCTATAGCGATGCTATGTATGAGACTGGGTCACTTTTCTTAAACATCAGCTTTTCATTGAGATCTCTATTTGAATGTTGTCTGCTTCTTTAACTCAAGTCTTGAATTTGATTTCAAAAAATGCTCTTGTAGCTCCCAATGAAATAAATTGAAGGAGCACTTACTGAACAAGGTGTTGGGTGTTTTGAAAAGTCAGCTCTGAAGACTGTCATGCCATGCATGCAAAATCCATGTTTACTTTTGAACTTAACAACTCTAACTGTGGTTCCCCGTATATAAAATCTGGTTTATTTTCACAGTGATCCATTTTGCAAATACATTGTAAAAAGAAGAGTTTGTACTATACTGCTAAGCGCTATAGAAGAGCCTGGAGAGAATTGTTAAATCAGATCAGTATCTGAAAAAAATGCAGTAGATAAGACCAGAACCTGCGAACGAACAGCGAGTTTTAAAACTAAATAGTGAACAGAGACTTGTTGAGGATCAACAGTCTGTTTCATTGTGTGGATGACAAAGCATAGTCATGGGAAAAAAAAAGTGTGGTTAAATATAAACTGAATATTATCATATACTTTGCATCCATAAGACAGACAAGTTAGGGTTGCCAGGCACTTTAGTTTTGGTATTGTATGACTCGGCTAGAGTTGGCAAGTTCAGTATTCTCTATAGCTTTTCAAGTGAGTGTAGATGCTTTGCTCAGTCTCAGTCCAGGTGTTCTTATTTCAGTCTAGTGCTGGCCTGTATGTAGAGAAGGTGTCAAAAGATCTTAAAGGACAACTTAGGCTCAAACGTACAAAAAAGAAACTCATTAATAGATTTTTTCTTTTTTGGACACAATGCAGAATTGGAGGGGGGAATTTAAATACTTTCTATGATGTTAGTCACGACAGGATTTGACTGACAAGTGATGAAATTGCTTATATTTCCACTGACAGTTATGGGGTTTTTTGACAGCCAAATGGAATTTGTTTTTTGTTAATGTGACAACAGCTCTAATGTAATTAAAATTCTTTCTGAAGTGCTACATAGAAATTAATTTCAAAAGGAGGGGAAAGATACTAAGTTACTTATTATAATTTCTGCATGTTCAGAATTGTGTTAGTAATGTGTTCTGTTTGTTTTGGGTTCTGTCACTGAGTAATTTCTTTATGCATTTTTCTAACAAAAAGGTGAATGTGTGCTTCGATAGACTTGAAATTATCAAAATTGCATTTTATTTCGTGTTTTTTTTTTTCCTGAAATGAAAAATGTCAAGGTAAGATCAAAACCTTATGCTGGTTACTGAATTTCTTGAATTTTTTTTTATTAACAACTTAATTCTAGAATGTGAATATTACACCTGCAGTAGCATGAACTGTACTTACTTTGCTTTAATTTTGCTAGGTAATGCATTCCTTAATAAATGTTGTATTAAGTGAGTATGTACTGAAGTTAAGGGCTAGAGCAGGAGATTCATAGAAAAGTATTTGGTCATGTTAACATGCCTTAAAATGCTAAAAAAGGGAAAAGGGAGTAGCGTATTTGGGGCAGTTGTGGGTTTCTGTAAAATGGGAACAGAACTGCTTGAAACTCGTTGCAGAACAGTTTGTATCTGTTTGGTTTCTTGTGCGTGCTCACCTTCGTGTCCAAGCAAAGGTCCCTGGGCCTTGTGGAAATGGGGAAGCGCTGCACTGCACTGCTGCTCATCTGCTGTGGACAGGGTAGAAATGCTGCCTTTTGGGGAGCAAGGGTGAATTTCTTACAGTGTCTGTTCACTGAACTTGCTGTAATGCTGTATTTTTTTTTCAAATGTACTGACATACTCTTTACTTAGAGACAGACTTAGAAAATGCAGTAAAATTTCAGTTTTGCAGAACACTTACTTAGCCTTTGATTTATAATTTCTGAAATGAGAAGATGTTTTGACTTTCTCTATCAAAGCAAGTCAACTCTTCAGAAATTTTCCTGATATCTTTTTTTTTTTCCCCCACCTCCTTAAGATCGCGCTGGAAGCATTAGTACTCTTGATTCCTTAGATTTTGCAAGATACTCTGATGATGGCAATAGAGAAACGGACGAAAGAGTAGCAGGTAAGTTTTTTTTGTATGATTTAGGAGTCACAGAATGCTAACTTTACCGTTTGACTTGTCGTTTATAGCAGCAGTATATTTAAATGAACATTACTGAAGAAGACAAGACTTCACTGTTTTGGTTTAACTAGTCACTAATGATATAGTCACGTTTCAGACACTTCTACTATAATTACTGTAAATATTCACGCAGGTGTACTTCTGTATGATTCCACATGTCACCGGGGGTGGAAGCAAGCAGTGTACTTGAGAATTGTGCCCGGTTTTTGTCAACAGAGCAGTATCTTGGTATTGCCTACTGACTACTACTGTTTAGCTGAAACATGCTACAATATTCTGTGTAGTAGTCTGTGACTACTACATGGGTGATAGCTTTCTGATATAAAGATATATAGCAAGGCATCTCTTAAATATAGCTTGCATGCAGATCAAACAAGCATTACCGAATCCAGACTAAATTTGGGATTTTCTCAGTTCCGTAGATCATCTTTGCTACAAATCTTAATTGCAGTGCTTTTCTTCTTTCCCATTTGATTTCTTGATTGTATAAGATTGTTTCAAACAAGTGTCAGGGTTTTTTGCCTCTTGCAGTTGTTCTGAACTTAGGAGCCTGTGGCATTTTTATTTCAGGATTTATGATTATCTCACCAAGGGCAGAGACTGCTTTTCTCTTATATTTGGAATTAGTTAATAATCTCTTGTGCGTGTGAGCTGTATTTATCTAATCCAGGCTTTTTTCTAAGCTCAGATATAAAGTTACTCACAGCTTCTATAGAGAAACCTATAAAGCTCTCTAGAAGCTGCTGCAGAACTCTGTTTGCTTCTTGTCAATTAATACTGTTTGGTATCATGAGCACATGAAGGTTGTCCATGGTGTGATCTTTGTTCACGTAGTTTAGCTTTATGAAACCTGAAATGAGGCAAGCTGCTATGTCTCTGCTCCACACTGTTGCCTCTGCTCTGAACCATCACACTTCATCCTAGCAGAAATACTGTCACGTTCTTGAGCAGAGAAAGGCTGGTGAAACATAGTTCAGTAGAGGATCTTGATTCTGAAATTTCCTCTCTCAGTCAGTCTGAAATGACAACCAGTACTGACCCACGGAGAAGAAAGAAGTGTATTGGGAAAAATCTTTTTTTCTTACCCGGCCAGTGTTTCTGAGGTAAAGGACTGGATTAAATTCATGAACATGAAGCAGATTCAGGTATTTTGGTGCTCTGGTCTGGAACTATAGGTACTTACTGTTGTTTAATTTGTATGGAAACTTCCAGATTCTTATTACTATCTGACTACTGTCTTTTTCAAGATACATAGTCAGTTTCAAGGAGGAACTTCTTTACTTTGAGGGTGACAGAGCACTGGAACAGGCTGCCCAGGGAGGTTGTGGAGTCTCCTTCTCTGGAGATATTCAAAACCCGCCTGGATGCGACCCTGTGCAACATGCTCTAGGGGAACCTGCTTTGGCAGGGGTTTGGACTAGATGATCTCCAGAGGTCCCTTCCAACCCTAACCATTCCGTGATTCTGTGAGGGAAAAGTTGTAAATAGACAGCTAATCTTCTAAACAAAGTGTGTTTAAGGAACCAAGTATTTCTGAATTGTGTCCTGGAATAAAAGGAAGAAACAAGCAAATTCCAATTATTTTAATTTTTTCATCATCTTGGTAGATTTTTCCTTTTTCTAGCCAATATTTCTTGGCAATAGTATTATTGAGAGAGCTGGTATGATCTTTGCTTGGAGCTGTCTTTCATAGCTGAATTGGAGTGGAGATGCTTAGAGAAAGTAAAGACCAGTCAGAATTGAGATCCAGTGGAACCATTAATCTTCTGATAGAACATTAGTGACAAAATATTGATTACTTCCAGTATGAAATTAATATATCCTAAAATCAAATGCTAAATTTAATTAAGTACATCCTAAAATAGATAGAGATTTTTGAAGATTACAGTATATTAATTGACCACTGTCATACATAACAGACAAGCAAATTATATGGCAGGATGTTTACATTACATTTCTGTGTTCCTTTAGAGAGGTTTTTCCATGAGTTGTTAAAAAGTGACTTGAACAAAGAAAGACCAGATATTATTTCTGAATGTTTGTAAAGACTTGAAGTTTTCCAAAATATCTTATTTCTGCTTAAAATTCTGGTTCAATTATAATTGCTTAAAATCTTTTGCCTCAGTTCTGTTTAAAACCATCTACATAAGCAATAAACTTCAGAAAGCTAATAAGTATTTAATTTGCACGTAAAAAAAATATGTCAGTAGAGGTTTCAAAAATTTTTCATATCCAGTTTCTTCTTTGAACAAACTCTGTCTTATAGCTTCTGCTTTTGACGTAGTTCTTATCTGCAAGTGCACTTTGAAACATAACTAGAAGTCCATCCTGCTTATTTCTTCTCATTCTTTCTTCTCAGCAAAGAGCTTTGATGCTTAGGAGATAAAATTGTAATCTGTTGCAAAAGCTTGAGGCCATGATCTGATAGTCGTATTTTTCTTTTGATAGCTCTCAGAGTGAGGTTTGAATAGTTTCTGTTTGTAAATGCCTTTCTCATGCTGTTATCTTTGGTTTTTATTTCCATGATTTCCATATTAATTCCGTAGTCAATTGTCAAGTGAAGGACAGGAAATAAATGCACATCAGTCACTAAAAGAAAATGGTCCTGAGTCAGAAGGACTTTAAAACTGAAGTTATAACATATCCAGTTACAAATGCTTTTATACCATGGAAATGTTAGAAAGCACCAAATCAAAAAATGTGCATGTGTACTATCCAAAGCCATCATATTTTTTTTGCTGTGATGGATGGTGTTAGACTTAGCTGCCATATTTTTTTTGTTATTTTACCAATCCAAAAATTTCTGGAAGTTACTAGAAAGACTTGTTTGAAATGGATTTCAGTATTTCAAACCTGTTAGCCCAGTTCATTCCATCTGGCATTAGAATCAAAATTTGGCCTAGAAGCAAACATGTTTTGAAGAGTTGGTGTGAACTTGTTGCTTGGAAAATCTGATCGAAGGAAACTAAGTGAACCTCTTCTATACAATTATTATCAGCTTCTCTGAAAAGATGTAAGTCACAAAAGCTAGTCAGAATGTGGGAGAGCATGACAAAACTAATTGCAATTTAGAAAACATCGATTTTCTTTCTTATCTACCTGATATAAATATAGAGAGCTGTATAACAAATTGGATAATACATTTGTAATCCACGCAGAGTTTCAAAAAATACATGCACCCATAGAGCTTGAAATGTACTAGATGGAAACACCTTGTTCTCTAAGACTAGTAAGTCTTGAGTCTAAATTCACATGTTAAGTGCTGAAACACTTAAGTCAGTACAAAAGGATTTACTAGGCTTAGTAAACCTCCTCCAAATTCTCATTTTCATAAAACAACCAGAGAAACCTATTCCATTCCTGTGGAATAAGAGTACACTTAACTTGAACTCAAATACCCACAGCATTTGGTGTAAATAGGTCATCTGACATTCAATGTAAGGAACTGAATCTTCTGCAACATCTTAAATAGACCATGTACACAAGTATGCTTCTGATCTAAAAACCCTACTTTCCATAATTCAAAATATTTAGTATTGCTAACCTACCTTTGACATCTGCTGTTCTGAGAATCTGATAATTTTAGAAACACAGTGGTGGGTTTTCGATGATGATAAAATTAATTCTCATAAACTCCATTTCAGTCATTTGTGTTCTGAGATCTTCCTGCATTAGCATTGATTTCTGGCTAGACTGTGTATCTCTGATTAGCAGAATAAAATACTGTCCCTGTCAGGATTTGAAGGGAAGAGACAAGTTCAAAAAGCACTTGATTATTTTTGAGGATTTAATTTATCCTAGACTTAGGTTTGCAGTTTCTGCTTTTTATAGTCTTTTTGTTTATGTTTTTAATTAGTACTATTACTTGTGTGCAATCAAAATCAGAGGAGAATCTTAAAAAAACCCAAACAAACAAAACCAAAACACAAAAGGCACCTGTAATACAACAATCACTTGCTAACATTGTGTGTTCAATTTGTTCATCCTGGAAGTGGGTCTGGTTTTGTCTTCCAGTTTCCTGACTTAAGCCCTGTTAAGCAGTTGTCAGCGTCCTTAATTTCCATCCAGGTTAATAGTATCCAAGGGTTGAACTTGAAGATGAGTCTGCTGTAGTTCAGGTCTTATCTGTAGCCGGTCCTGTTTCAATAACTTAAAAGCATTAATGAGACTAATGAGTCAAGTATTGGCTTCCTGCTGTTAGAATGATAACAAGTTCTCTGTTAGCTTGCTTATGAACTCTCATGCTGATCATAATTTTTGTAGCTTGATAGTCATCTCTCACGCTGCAGTACAACTTTCTGGTTCAGGTCTATTTGTGTTATATCCTGAAGTGTTTCACACTGTCTGTAAATATGGTCACTTCTTTTCTTCTTACAACTTGTATCAGGGAAGTGGGAATTAGGAAACATCAGGTCTTGAAGTATATTGTGATAGTGGCTTCATTGCTAGCTATAGTCAGAGAATTTAGATTTCTTCTGATTGAATCAAACTGTATGCAAAAATCCATCAAACATAATGGGTTGTCATACATGTTTTAGAAGGCATAATTTAGGACATCTAGAGTTCTACATTTACTTTAGAAGAAGGAAGAACTGGAAATGACAGTTAAGAAACGAACAACAACAAAACTTATAGCATATGTCCACATTTGAGGAAAGCTAGGTAAGGACGAGAGCCCTTGATACTTAGTGGAGAACTGCTTTTAAAAGAAAATGCCAGAATGCCATATAGTGGCTTCACAACATAAAACTGCCTTTCTGCTGTTGTCTGAAGTACTTCAGATGGAAGTATGCAAAAGTCTGACAAGATAATTAATATGTAGAATGTAAAGTTCTAGTATAATTGGAAAAAATACTGCTTATACAAAAGTTAAGTACTGAAAATTTTTAGAAGTACTGTTTATTTATTTAACTTTTTGGCCTCGGCCCTACAAGACTGCTGTTCATGTAGATCTCAACTTGTTCAATATCCCAAACTGCAGCTTGTTCTTTATAGCGAACGTCTCAATCTATGGTTCAATAACTTACGAAGTCATTAACAAATGTGGGTAAACAGAATAAGATCCTTGAGAAAGCTCAACTTTTAAATTTCTAAGCTGAGCAGACAAGCCACCCACTTCTGGTGTACACTTCTCTTTTTAAGGTGTATTAGATCAGCTGCATGAGAACTGAAACATTTAAAAATTGCTAATCTGAAAATCTTGGTCTAATGCTTAGTTGCTTGCTGGAAAGATTCAGCTCTTTTAAGTAAGTCCTGATTTTTTTTTTTCAGAATGGTAGCTGTAGTGATTTGAGTTCTTTATAAAAAGAAAATGCAAGAGAGCCCCTTAAATGTGGAAGGAACAGTTTTCTCCCTTAAGGCAAAACAGATTGTTCAGAAATGCCCTTTTCTTGTAGGAAGCTTAACTGACCTCAGAGCTCTAAATTTCTGCTCTCTGCTTTCCTGATGGAGAGGAGAATCAGCTTGGTTCTTTCCTTTCCTAACCTGTCTGCAGCAAAACTCTTCAGTACCTTGTTCTTAAGGAGCTCCAGCTCCTTTCACCAAGTACTAGAAGGAGTTGTACATGTTATCAGTTCAGTCAAGCATGAAGTTAAACTTTAGCTGGCTTTATCAGTGCTCTTGAAGGGTTAACTTTGCTAAGGTACATAATCTTTTAGGACCGAAGGAGAGGGGGAGAGAGAGATCAGGTCATTTATTTTAAAAGTCAGTACTTGACAATGGTTACAAAGAAGGGGGTTAGAGGTTGCTTTTTTCGTTCAAGAGAATGTCATATCATCAACAAATGGGGATTTCCAGTGTTGATTTCATTAGTACACATGTTGAGTTAAAAATCATTACATATTTTGGCAGAAGGTTGCATTTCACTGTAGCTTCTAAAATAAAGAGCTTTTCATCATAATTTAAAATTTTATTGAAATTATGTTATAGCCATTTACAAATATTTATGCTTATGTAAAAAAAACTACAAACAAACTTCTTCAAATAAAAGCTAAATTGGTGACTGATTTAGATGCATCAAGGTTTGTATGGTGGCAATGGTAGTGGTGGCATTAGTAAGGCTAGGAGATGAGGTACAACTGTAACAACGCTGTGTTGTAGTAGAATTATGTGGCTGTTGTGACATGCTGCGAAGTGACAGCTTCTCAAATATACTATGTCCAGAATCTTCCACTGTATACAGAGAAACATGCAGCAGAGTAATCTACTTTTAAGGTTGAATGGGTAAAGTCCTAATGGCTTCTAAGAATTTTCAGCATCATCACAGTTCACTAAAAATTAATTCTTGCCGTCTGACATGGGTTTGTCTGACATGAGTTTTTTGGCTTTCTGCTCCTCAGACATGTCTTATTCCTGTTTTCCTTAATGGGATTCCTGAGTTTTTCTAGGTTTTTTTTGGTTTACTAACTTTTTTTTTATTATTTATATCATTCTAGTGCAGGGCACTCCTGATCTGCAACTGTTCTGGTCTTTGAAAATATCTTACAAGAATAAAATGTTAACATATAGTAATTTCTGTGAGAATAATTACTTAATTTGAATTCTTTACGATTTTCAAAAACTAACAAATTAGTAGCTTACAACATAGAATCGTAACTGTGAATTAGTAACTCAAATGCAAGGAAGCGCTAAAGTTATTAGATACTTTAGTACAAGAGCATTTTCTGGCTTTGTTGCACAGAAGTATTTGCAGATCAGCATTGCTGAATACTAGAGAGATTTTACATATTTTATTCATCGTATCCTCAGTTGCGCTTTTGTATCGCTGCAGTAAAATTCTGTGCATCAAACAAGTTACTTTCATGTAGCAAATGTGGTGTACTGTAGTTACTCCTTCAGTTTTTATGGATAAATGCAAACTGAGTGAATCTTTTTTTCCATGCGTGCTAATTATCAAAAGATTCTTAATAAAAGATGTTCAAAAGAAGAAACGTTTTCATTTGTAATCTTCAGTAGCATTTCTTACAAGCAAGAGCCAATGCAGTGTTTCTGTCATGCATTGTCCTCTGTGTAAATATTTCAAAATGCTATGTCAAATTCTTTCCAGGCAATGATTAAAAAACTCATTAGTATTTTCTTACTAAAAGCAGCTACAACATTTTTAGTTTTGCATGGGAATCAAATAAATAATCTATTTAGAATAGTTTAACACTTCAATACAGTAGCTGTTCCATGCTCATCTCTTCTAGTTCACGTACAAGAATCATTCTTTCTGGTAACAGTGTATTTGTCTGAGAGTTAATGAAATGCATGTAATTATCTGATAATTCCTTAAATAGGTTCTCTTAGATGATCTAGCTCTAAATGGCTGTAAAAAGAACATTAGCTGTATGTTTTCAAAGGTACAGTGTTTTAAAAGTTGAAGCCACAGTATACATATGACCTCAACATCAAAACATGTGAAATTCCAGTGCAAACAAAGCATTACTGGCCCTTTTTGGGGGAAATATTGGGACATGAGAAACAAGTAGGGAGGTGGGGAGGTGGAGCAGGTGATAATGGCAGCTAGAATCATGTATTTTTGAATCTCTGAAGCTGACTCTAGATAACTGAAAGTGTCGTATAGTCTAGAGTCACTGGAAACTTTTAAGAATAACGGAGGAAGGACATTTTTGTTGCAAGCTTCTCTGTAAGTACGGTATGAGAGCTGCATATTTTGCTTTTTTTGGTCTTGTACATCTCTTAAATGTATTCAACTAAATTAAAAATCTTAATCAACTCTAGGGTATTCCTAAAAATCCACTATTTTTAAATAGTGATTTTAAACAAGATTTTTTTTTTTTAAGTAGTAAAGTATGTTTCAAGTTCTGCCATTTCAAGTAGTAAAATTTCAGTGTATAATTTTATTTTCAAAAAAAATCTGTAGTCTCAGTGGGACAGTACATTCACTTCATGGTTTAAGCTTTGCTACATGGAGACAGCTTCCTCTGCTGCCAGCATGTATTTGCTTCATTTAGATCTGTCCTCTAATTGCCTGCATATTCTCCTTGCACCAAAAAATCAAAATGTTTGACAGTATCAGCTGATTGTAAGAGTGGAGAAGAAATAACAAGCATTTCCCAGTAATATGCAAACGTAAAAGCAAGGAAAAAAAAAAAAAAAAAGACCCCAGAACCCTACAGCGAGTCCTTGTCAGACAGCTTGAAATTTTGATTTAGCTAACTTAAGGCCAGTGAAACTATGGAAAATGTTCACCAGTTTGCTTTCAGACCAACTCTGCTGCATGTGTTCATAAGTTCCATAAAGATTGCATGCTTTCTGTTTAATACAAACTGTATATTTTTTTTCATACCCATCCTTGCTTTTTATATTTTATTTTTGTTTCCCTTGCCTTGGTTGGATGCCTGTGTGTGTTTAATCCAAATCCCTGTCCAGTCCTGGAGTTTGAACTACGGAAAGCCAAGGAGACCATACAGGCCCTCCGAGCCAACCTGACTCAGGCCGCAGGTGGTGTACATAAACCTTTTCTTAAGTCTCTACTTTGAACAATGTAGAAGTAGCTGAGCTCATCCTGTCTGAAAGAGTAAAATGTAGTTACTTTTTTTTCCTCCCCAGAAAATGAAGTTCCTTTGCAGGAACGAAAAAATTATAAATCAAGTCCTGAAATTCAGGTAGGTGGCTGGTGATAACTGAGCTTTGCATGGACTTTAAGACGCTTATGCTTCCGTAATTGGAAGGAAGAAAAACCAAAGATGTAGTGTATTGTTTTCTTTTTTTCCAGGAGCCAATCAGACCTCTTGAGAAGAGAGCTCTAAACTTCCTAGTTAATGAATTTTTATTGAAGAATAGTTACAAACTTACATCAATAACATTTTCAGATGAAAATCATGATCAGGTAAAGTTTTCTTGTGATTTTTTTTTTTTACATGCCTGCTTTCCATATCCTGATCTTGTCATAAACTCAGGTGATCTTAAATGATGTTTCCTGTGCATGTAGTTCACTTTATACCTATGAGTATTCTAAGAGTTAAATATGTTAGTTAGCATTTTCATATATAACCCATGGTTTGAAAACACAGCACTTTGAGGAGTATTTTCCCAAAATTTGTAGGAAGGAGACAGAATGGTTGTATTCTTTAAAGGAAGCAAAACAAGAGGAAAAATACTGTGAGTTATAGGTACTTGTACACTCTCCTGGATTCTGATGGACATTTTCAGTTAAACTCAAGGATCTGGATGTAGTAAAATTTTAAACGTAATCTTTTCCTTAAATCATACTCAATTGATTTGTTCAGGATATACAATATACTCATTGTTTGTCATCTCTTGGGTATATATATATGTGTATGAGTATACTTAATCGTACTGTGGCATTGAATACAGTCTTGGAGAAGCTCTCGGTAATAAGGTGTTATCTTAGATATTTCCAAACATAGCTGTGCTTTGATACGCTTTTCTTAAGATGATCAGTTTTATGTCTCTCTCGGCTTGCATTTCATAGGAAAAATTTCTTCAAACGTTTGGAAGGTTCTGATTACATTATGACTGTTACTGGGTGAACAAAACACCCAGTGACATCAAGGCCCAATATATATTCAGCACAAAACTGGAATATTGCCAGAAGAATTAAATATTTAATTCAATTTTAAATATTCAGCCAGTTCTGTCTGTAATTAGTTCTATATTTTTCCTACAATTCATATCCTAATCTGTAAAGAAAATGTGTTGTTAATTAAAATTTCTGGATCATCCACTTAAGATCTGAGTTTAACAGTGCTAGGTTTTATACAAATACTTGTGAGGATACAGCCACGAAAAGAGAAAAGATGAATAATTTATCCTTTTTATTTGTTCTCAACTGAAAATGTTTTGTGTTATGAGACAATTAGCAAAAAAAAGGGAAAGTTCTTAGTTCTAAAAAAGTAAATATAAACATACTGCAATTAGCATATAGAAATGCACATTTTGTTCTAGTTTATTCACATCATTCTTTCAGAAAAGTCTTTCTTTGAATAGGTGTATGTAACCAGACTATGCAAAAATATAGTGAAAATTGTGAACAGTAGGAAAAAAGTAAAAAAAAAAAACAAAAAAACAAAAAACACCACCAAACCAAAAAAACATGCATGAAATCTAGTGTCATTAAAGAGACCATCACAATTCCTGTATAACAGTGCCCATGGTTATTTATATATACGGACATGGAATAATCTTGTAATAATAGAATGGTAATATGTCAATGAGAAGGAAGGATGTATAGTGATGGTTTGAGACAGGAGGCCATAGTATTGTTTACACCTCTACACAATTAATACACTTATGTCCAAGTTTCACTGAGAATATTCACCTGGTCCATCAGTCATCTACAGAGCTATTTGATTGTCTGCTTCTGGAAAATTACACCTGTACTTGTGAATGAGATGGGAACGAAATGATACCCCTATCAGTAGAAAGCCTTGTATCACTGCATTGGCTTCTGCCAGAATTTGATCAACATTATATCTGATTCTAAAAATTGTTCACATCCTAGAAAAAAAAAATAAATCATGATCTATGTGTTTTTAGAAGGTCTTCTCTTTAGTACATTACCTAGAGCTACCTTTAGGGTGAAACCTTTTGGGGGATTGGACTAGATGATCTTTTGAGGTCCCTTCTAATCCCTAACATTCTGTGATTCTGTGAAACTGCTTTGGGTCATGAAATGGATCCTTTTTCTACTTTTGTTTCTTGCTATCTGATTTAAGCTTTCATCTCCTTTGCTATGATGCAATCTTGATGTGATTATTTTGCTGTTGTATGACCTACAGTCAAATGAGGAAGAGAAACAAAAATAAAAGGAAGTATATTGTATGCTTTAGTTTCTCTTATTCCTTTGAAGGATTTTGAACTTTGGGATGATGTAGGATTGAACATTCCAAAACCTCCTGACCTATTACAACTCTATCGTGACTTTGGAAACCATCATGTTACTGCAAGAGATGTGGTGGATGTATCAGTTGGTGTAGAAGATGATGAGTTAGAGGCTGCTACTCCTATACTTGGGAGCATCCCTGTATTTGAAACGGCACCACAGTCAATAGAAGTAAGAGATTGTACAGAAGAAATGTTTCAGCTGTTTGCAGTACTACTTAACTTTATTGTACTAAACTCTTGTTTCTATCTTGTATTTAGCAATGTTTAATAGTGCAAAAATTAGAAGATCAAATTAGTGTGTTAAACAGTGAGAAATGGTCTTTGATGGAACAAATCCAAAGACTTGAGAGGTATGTACTTATCAATCTGCTCGACTGCTGATAAATGTTGGAATAACTTCTCAATGTTTTTCTAGCACATATATGAAAACATACAACTTAAATTTACAAAATTACTGGGAGTTCTTCAGAGCAGGGCAGTCTTCCCTTTTTGATACATGGTATTTGATTTAGAGAAAGGAAGAGACTTCAAACTGACTATTTCCCTGTTATTACCTACATCATTTAATTTTGTAATCAGTTTTGTTCTTTCAATGCCATTTCTTTATTTGCTTCTTTGAAAACAGAATCAGTTCTGATGTATTTGTGTAGGTTTTTTCTTCAGTCAGCTTTATTTCACTCCTTAGTACTATGGTGTGTACAGCTTGAAAACACTATTAGAAAGTTGTTTGTTTTAATAACTTATTTCAGCAAAGTTTTTCTTTATACTAGTAGAAATGACAGGATCTTTAACAACAACAACAAAAAAGAGACTTTAAAAGTTTCATCAAAACATACAATTCTGCAAGCTATAAGATATCATTCCTCTTAAGAGATGCACCAATACAACATAGGGGCAAGTGCATAATTTTTTAAGTGGCTTTATTGACTTGCATAGTTACCTTTTCAAAGCCAAGTGGGATAGTGTATATTAATTCACCACTATAGTATTTTAAGTTTTGCAACCTAGATAGAGTTCTGTCTCTTGACAATTTGTGTCTCAGTGCTCAGATTTCAGCCAGAAGCAGATAACACTATTGTTATTCACTTATTTAATTGATTCACTCACTCTGAGTGCAACATTTCTCCTACTGCTACTTATTGACTAAAGAGCTCCGTTAAACCAGTGCTCATTTGAGCAGTTTGTGTGATATAAGTTATTTCTATTAAAGGAATTTTTGAACATATTGGAGTCGAAGAGGGAGCTCTTCAGTATGTTGTCCTATTTTTGTGCTTCAGTCTTGTGATTCCAACAACCTTCTCATGAAAGCTACAAAAATGTCATTCTTTGCTTTTCTTTTTTTTTAGTGAAATAGATTTTCTCAAGAATGAAAACTTTGCTGTGTCAACAGTTTATGGTGTAGCTCCCCATCCTTCTTTAAAACAAGTGCCTCTCACAGTCTCAGAGGACAATGGACGGTACTTGGATATCCAGAGCTCTGAGAATGACAATAAGCATGGAAACACTGAGGAAGCAAGCCTTTCTTTATCAGCTGAAGTGGGTTCAAGGACTTCTAAAGATGATACGCTAAATTCTGTTCCCTGTAAAGAAACAGAGAAACTGTCCTCTTGTGCTCTGTCAACTAAAGCTGCAGTCCACTTCGATAAACCTAATAGGTTAGTGATAAGTTTTAAACTGGAATGCTTTAGTTAAAAGTTATTGTAAAGTGGATAAATATTTTTCTAACAGTAAAATTTTGCAGAATTCATAGGTGATTTGTGTTTTGAATGCAAATAAAATATACCTTTAGGGTACAGTGCTGATATTTTTCCTTTCACCTCCTGCTTGTTTCTAAAAACTGGTCCTGTTTCTTGCAACAAAAAAAAGCTAAAATCAAAATGGTGAATGGGAAGACAGGATATTTCCATTCTCTTTTAAACTTTAATTTCATAATGAAATCTCTTCTGCTTTGCTTGAAGAGGGGGTGGGAAACTTTTTACTTTTCATCTGTAGATGTGTAGAGTATCTAACAGAGCTGTATGGGTGGGTTTGTTTTTTTTTTTTTAATAATCAGAAAGGGTATCCAATGACATTCTCTTTTTTTGAATTTGAGGCAAGTCTTCACTGGGTAGCGAAGATTCTTTTAATTAAAATAGGGTATTCCTGTTATGTTATTACATGGAGACTGAGTGTGTCTCTGAGTGTTCTTGAGAAAGACTCTCCAATCTGCACAGTCTTTTTAAGCATTATAGTGAAGAGAGGAAGTAACATGTTCATTAAGTAATAGATAAACCACTGTGTAGCCATCAGGAGTAACACAGACCACAAACTTAATGAGGGTATGTACAACTTCTAAAATTACTGTTGTGGACAAAGATGCCCAAGTAGCTCACCTTTTGGTCTTACCGTTGCCATTCCTAGGGGAGCAGGTAGCCATTCTGCTTTGTATTTTGTTAGTTCCTTTAGCGTTCTTTTGCTGGTGTTGAAACAGTAATATGTTTCTAGAATTATCTTCTGTCTGCAAATACCAAGTAGAAATCTGTGTGATATTCTGTGCAGATGGAAAATCAATACAAGCGAGCGGGGAGAAGAAAAAAAAAAAAAAGAGTTGCTACCCCTGCTAGTAATTAACTTTTCTTGCAAACCTTGAGTATCCTGTTTTCCCTGGATTTCCTGAACTACTTGCACTGACTCCTAGGGGCAGGGGCACTCTTTCAGTGATATCTTAACTTCAGAATAGAACAGGAGGAAAGATTTCTGAATACGGTACCTCAGAGTCTTACTACAAATGTCTTCTCTTCTAGCTGAATATACTAGTGTTTAACAGGAAAGTAAAACTTGGCTTAGTTTTTTTCTGGAAAATTTGCAGTGGTTCCATTTAAGCTTTCCAGATTTGTTGTTTTTTTATTTCTTTCATATCCTAGATGAATATCTAGACTATGTATTAATCAAAACTTATAACCATCATACATTCATTGATATAAACTTGTCTACCTACTTTCCTCTGTGGCCTGTTGCAAGTTTCTTTTTGCTCAGAGTAATTGGGAGTGCTTGGAGGCATTAAGTGCATGAATATTAGATTGATGGTTTGGGGATAGTGAGGATGGGTATCAAAATAGTATGAGATCACTAAGTGAGGAAGTAACTATGAGTATCTCCAGTGGGATTTATGACAGTAGTCTCTAGAAAAACAGAATTTATTTTGCTGCTCACAGCTGTTTCACGTATAACTCCATGTGGATTTATTTGAGAAGTAGTAGAATAAAGCCTTGAATCCCCATTGAGTTAACTTCAGAATTCCCCTAAATGGTGTTCACTGCAGAAGAAAGTAATGCATATAATATGTGGCTATTTTTGTACTGAGTTTTGGGCTTAACATGTCAGTGAAGGGTCATCACTGTATTTGATACAGTGTTTTATAGATCCGTATCACTAAATTTTTTTCCTGGATTATGCACTTGATTTGTAATAATGCAGTAAAATTTTTCATATAAAATTATATACTATATTTTGAGATCTGTGGGAGAAGTAGCACTGTAGAAGTGCTGGATATTTATTTATTTCAGTCCAGGGGTGGTTATTCGTAGAAGACAATTACTACAATTTATTCAGAACGTATTAAGAGGTATTAAAAACTAAAACTCTAGCCTAAAAGGCAAGATTGTTACTACTGTAGCTAGGGAGTGGATTCTGGGCATAAATCTTGCCCAGATGGGAAGAGAGGATAGAAGAGGAAGTGAGCCTGCTTTGTGTGACCGCACTCAGAGCAGCTGCGTGTGCATGCCTGCGAACGAGGACGTGGCCATCATTGGAAAAATGCCTGATCTAACAGATTGCAGTAGAAAGCACTAGCAGCAGTTTAAATAGACTGCACCACGTGTATTTTTTCAACTCATTTTAGGTGTTTGGTAGTTTGCACCAAATACAAAGTGTGTTTTGTATATAGCAGTCACTCCTGACTTTTTCAGTAAATTGTCTCTTTTGTCCCAGTGTTACATGGCATGGAATAGTAGTGCTTGGTTTTTGTATTCATCATATTTTCTTATATTTGAACTTCTTCACTACTGGCATCTGTTGGTCCTTGAAAAGACTTTCCACTGACTTGTATACAAGAGACCTGGAATTGTTATCGTTTCTGTCCAGCATAGCCATCAAGAATTTTACTAGACTTCATCAAGGAGAGCCTTTCTTGACTCTAAATATAGCCAGCAATCGTAATGGGATCCACGCTGCCCAGAGCTTGTTGTTAATTAACCCACAGGGAAATTCAGTGACATATTGTCATACTTAGTTTTCAGTCTCTGCAAAATGGGGATAGAACTTTGCCCTTATGTAGGATTTTAATTAAGGTTTCAAATGAGGAAGGCTCTGATGTTCTACAGAACCAACCCCAACGTCAAGGACAGCCTGGGCAAAGGGCTGGCCAAGGCCTTGCCACCCTCATAATGTTAAGCTGCTGCTTTGCAACACTTGCTCGTGTTCTCCGAGTGTAAATAAACCTTAAAGCCTTGAGTAGAGCCTGTATATCTGTCATTCAAATACACTTTTACAGATTAAGGACTAACATATTGTTAGACAGAGGTCCTTTGCAACTCGCTGCCGTCTGAGTAGTTTAGTAACTCTAAAAAATTTAACCCTTGCACAAAACCAGGCTGGTTGGAATTAAAACAAACTTACTTCATTAAAATTTAAAACGTGTTTTAAAAACCCATACTGTCAAGAAAGAAACTTGATTTTAAGTAATAAACATAAATTCGTATTTATCATATTTTGTAAATAGTCAGAAGAGGGAAAACTACTCTGGTATATTTATCTATATCCTCCTGGATTAGTTTGAACAATTATAAGTAGGAACTTAGATTCTTAATGTGCTTTTTTTGGGTAGAAAATGCATTTGGGTGAATGATGATGTATTTACTATAGTGTGATGTTTCAATCTATCAGATAAAAATATATATGTCCATACATATAATTGCATGTGCACAGGATTTTGTGCGCTTAGGTGCACAAAATAGCGTTTTTAAGAGTTGAAAGGTGATACCACTTTCCACATAAGAAATAGGAATTGCCTCTTCCCTTAAATTCATATAGTGTCATTAGAGGATTCAAACAGCAAATGATGATATAGAGTGAGATACTTTCTGTGCATCGTATAGAAGACAATGTTCTTTTTCCTCTTTAAGCATAGTGGATGAGGCAGTGTTAGATGAGCATCTAAATACAGGCCTCAGATAAGGCAGAGGGAGTTGTCATTACTGGGAAAACCAGAATGCTGCTGCTGCTGATGGTTGCCTGTTAAGTGTAATGGTCAGTCCAGTGCTTGAACCTGGCATTAGTGTCAAGAGACAGCAGAGGTGACGCCTGTGTGCGGTGTAAACAGGTAGGCGATCTGCTCAGCCTGGTGGCAGAGCTTAAAGAAGTAGAGAGGCTGAGGAGTATCGGGGAGTACGAAAGAGAAATTGACTGGTGGAGTCACACGCCTGAGGGTAGGAAGGCTCTGCAGAGGGATCTGGACAGGTTAGACAGATGGGCCGAGACCAACGGCATGAGGTTCAACAAGAACAAGTGCCAGGTCTTACACTTTGGCCATAACAACCCCATGCAGTGCTACAGGCTGGGGGAAGAGTGGTTGGAAAGCGGCCTGGTGGAAAATGACATGGGGGTGCTGGTGGACAGCAGGCTGAACATGAGCCAGCAGTGTGCCCAGGTGGCCAAGAAGGCCAACAGCATCCTGGTGTGTATCAGGAATAGTGTAGCCAGCAGGACTAGGGAAGCAATTGTCCCCCTGTACTTGGCACTGGTGAGGCCGCACTTTGAATACTGTGTCCGGTTCTGGGCCCCTCACTTCAAGAAAGACATTGAGGCTCTGGAGCAAGTCCAGAGAAGGGCAACAAAGCTGGTGAAGGGTCTGGAGGGTATGTCCTGTGAGGAGTGGCTAGGGGAACTGGGATTGTTTAGCCTGGAGAAAAGGAGGCTGAGGAGAGACCTTATCGCTCTCTACAATTACCTGAAAGGACGTTGTAGTGAGGTGGGGGTCGGCCTCTTCTCCCAGGCAACTAGCAACAGGACTAGAGGGCATAGCCTCAAGCTGCACCAGGGGAGGTTCAGGTTAGACATTTGGAAAAATTTCTTCACAGAAAGGGTTATTAAGCATTGGAATGGGCTACCCAGGAAGGTGGTGGAGTCACCATCCCTGGAGGTGTTTAAGGAAAGACTAGATGTGGCACTTAGTGCCATAGTCTAGTTGACACAGTGGTGTTAGGTCAAAGGTTGGACTCAATGATCCCAAAGGTCTCTTCCAACCTGATTGATTCTGTGATTCTGTAATTGTTTTCTGAGAACATTTCTGCCAAATTATCCTCCTCCTATGAAGTTGTTTTGAGACTCTTATCAGGGTTTTATGTGTATGCTTAAGGCTTTGAATAGCTGGGCTGTGTTGGCTGGTGCTGTGCATGGCCCTGAGGCAATACTTCTGTAGATACACATCTACATTAGGGATTAGGCAGAAAGTTAAGGTTAATTTTGAGGTTCTCGCTATATGGTTGAATCCAGCGTTTAGATTCCAAAGGGGCAGTTGAGCAATCTCTGTCTAATCCTGAAGTTTGTAAGGGAGTGACTACTCAAATGTTTTTATGCAATGTGCAGAATCAGAGCATTAAGCAAAAATACTGTTTCTTATGATTTCTACCACCTGCCCGCCCCCCCCCCCTCCGCCCCTCTCCGTTTGCATAATTGTATGCTTCCTTTTGTATTGCTAAAGCTTCCTTTCTTCCTGCTTTAGTTCTATTTTTGTCCGTGCAGCAGTTTTGAAAGATGTTACATTTTCCGGAACCAAAAGTAACTTCTTAATTAGGACACCCACTGTTTTTCTTGCTACAAACTAACCACCCTGAAAGTCAAAGATAGTTTTAAACAAAAACTTCTGCAGTGTGCTTCACTTAAAACATGCTTTCTGAATGTCATTTTACCTAGCTGGTTAAACTGGAGTGAAAGGACTTGTTCAGTCACCTTTCTGATCTATGCTTTTTTTCCCCCCCTTCTTTTTTGACGATATTTCAGGAAATTGTCACCAGCTTTCCATCAAGCGCTACTGTCTTTCTGTCGGATGTCAGCAGACAGCCGCTTGGGATCTGAGGTATATTTCCAAGTTGACATGAACTAGAAGATCCTTTATTCTGCATGGCAGCAATAGTTAAACTAAGTAATAATTGCTTTGAAACAAGACTTATTAACATAAATGGAGATAAATTTATGTGCATGAAACCTAAGAAATAAGGACATGCTTTCAGATCTTAGCTTAAATATGAAACCTACTGATAGATATGTAATTACTGGGAAGTTTTGAGTCTCTACAAGTGGATTCATGCTTTTGAAGTTACTGCTAGATCAAAAACTTACAGCTTAATTTGTGTGAGTAAATTAAATATTTTCTGGTAAATGATCAGCCTGCTGCAATTCTTATTATTCCTTTGAAAGGATATTTTACTGGTCCTGTGCTTCATTAAAAGAAAAAAAAACAACTTGATTTTCTAGGTATCTCGGATTGCAGACAGTGAAAAAAGTGTCATGTTAATGTTGGGACGCTGCCTGCCTCATATTGTTCCTAATGTGCTTCTTGCAAAGCGAGAGGTGAGGAACCCTGAAATTTTACTTTTTATTTTTACCAGGTTGCTTTTTTTTTTTTCATTTTGAAGATGTTGTGTCTAATTGCATGAAAGTCTGTTACTTGCAATCATGTTCTTACTTTTGTGCATGCATCTCTGCTCCTAGAAAATGGTTTTACACCTCTGTCAGGTGAGTTCAGTAAACCTGCATGATATCCTAATATTTCTTCCTTTGCTTAAGGCACCTATTAGCATTCAGCGAGACTAACTGTTACTGTAGGTCCATCTGTTTGTGGTAGCACAAATGTTTTTGTTAGAGAAGGCCATGGTTAATGTGTATTATAAAGGGCAGTGGATATAAGTTCAAACATTAAATTTGGTTTATTTTATCTATCAGTTTTAATAAGGATTAATGTTCAGGTTCTTTTTCAGCACTATGTACTTCAACAATATTTATTTTACTGTCTTTTTCCAGAAGCTCCATGTATCAGCCAAGATAAGGTTCATGTAAAACATCCCTTCCTAAGAAAATTAACAATCTTGCTTAAATGTTTTCCTTAAATTTTAAATGAAGCTAAATAAAATTATGAAAATGTAATTTTGTTTTGAATGTAAATGAAGGTGGTGTTTTGCATAATCATTCCTACTGTATAGTGTAGAAAAGGGAGACTGTGATTGAAGATGGAAGAAAAATGACTGGTTTTGTAGTGCTTTGTTGTAAATATTGCACATTACCAAATGTGTAAAAATAAAAACAAGAAACTATGTCAAACAAAAATTCAATGGCCTTGCAGTTGACACCGAAATAAAGGCCTTGAAGTAGCATAGCTTGTTGAGTAAGTTTTACTCCTTGTTGAGGGGACCTACAGTATGGTAGACTTAGTAGTGCCTTTTGCATAAATTCATTTTAAGGCTTTGAAAAATCCTTGAGAAATTTGTGCTGATCCTATAATCTAAACTTTTATAACATACGAGTAATTATCAGCAGTTGACATGGTGAGTTTGAGATGTAACACGTTTTGAAAGTCTCAAACTTTATAAAAGGCTTTGTTTGTTTTTTTTTTTCTGGGGGGTAGGGGTGTTAACTGGGTGCTTTGGAAATGGTTCTGTTAGTTGTCTTTCAGAATAATTCTGTGAATGTTCCTGGATCAGTGCTTAATTTCTGATTTCTTATTTATTCCTTTCCTTCCCCCTGCTTGGCAGGATGTGGTAGTTTGGCTTCTTTTCACAGCTTGTAGCATAATTTGTGTAATGCATTTAATATTTTTCTGACCTTCTAGGCTATTTCCTCCTTATTTTGTTTTACAGTTGAAGTTACATTTGATCACATGTATTTTTGCCTTAAACGAATCTTCTGTTTCAATTTGATTGGAAAAAGCCAAAAGTGAGAGTTGTGTAACTGGATTGCATGGGATACTTAATGTTCCGAGAATTGACATTTGCTTTAAAAATAGCTTTTCTTAGTTACCACCTGTTGCCATAACTATTGTAATGTTCTTTCAGGTGTAGTCATGGAATTTGAAGGAAAGCTTAGGTAGACCATCTGTTAGTATTTATTAATATCACTATTACAAAAAGCTAACCTAAGAACTAGGCTCTCTTCAACAAGGTACAACTTTGGATCTTGTCCAAAAACAACCTTATCATGCAAGAGTCTTAGCACAATTTTATAGAGAAGTGGTGTAAAACTATACCAAAATATCACTATTTTGAGAGAGATACGTAACAGATTCAGATTGTAATACAAAGTGGTCACCGGTCTGCTCTGAAAAGATACGGTGGTAGTATTTAAGATCTTACACTGTCAGTGTGTTAGACATGAGAATTAAACATGATTTTGTGATAACTCCCTAAAGTACCTATCTTTGTTCTTTAAGCAGCCATCATTTGAAATTGGTTGCAAAATCTTAAGCTGAAAATGTTGTGCTATACATTTTCATTTTGGAGAAACTGGGTTTGTGGAGGTTGAAAATCTCTCAGTAGGTGTTGTCATTTACCAGAGATTCAGAAGCCATTTCACCGATGCTTTTAACCCTCTTAAGGTCAGTAGCAACCTGCCTGACATGGTAATAAGTGGTCCAGTAAATGTTACAGTTAACGTCTGAGCGACCAGTTAGTGTCAGAATGTCTGATGCATTCCTGAAATTATTCATGTTATTTTTGTGTATTGGTGCAGCTTTAATTGTTCTTCAGTGTCTGTAGTTTAGGTTCCAATGGAAGATAAGAAAGAAGGAAAAATACAGTATTGAGTAGGGTGGCTGGGGAGATAATTTTAGTTGTTTCTAGAAGAGCAGTTCAACTACATAAAATCAAGAGTGCATAATATATCATAATTGTCTGAAAGCAATTTGTAGTCATTAAAATTCCATGTATCAGCATATAAATTTAAGTTTGTTTTTATCCCAGGTGTCTAGTTTATCCTAATTGTTTGAAAACATGTATGTCAGTGTTCAGATTTTTATGTGAATACACTCACAAACAAAGGAAATACTGCAAGCCAAATAGTAGTTGGAATGAAAAGTAACAAAATGCTAAAAACCTATTCTTCAAAAAACCCCTTTGGCTGGGTATGCAGTGTGTGATAACACTTCTTGCAGATGAGCAGCTTGAGTTCATAAAATTTCATCTGCATTGGAATCTGCTTCCTCAAATGCGTGTTTACCACTTAAAACTAGAACGTATTTAAGATTTTTAAAAAAAAAAAATCAGCCCCCTTCTATTTGTCAAGAGGTATACTATAAAAAGATTCCTTTGGCTAAACTGTAATTAGAGAAAAGCAATATTTTAAAATCTTTGCGATAACTCATCAGTGCCATGCTGATTTCTCACCCTTTATAAGATGTAAACATCAATATCTTTTTGTCAGGTAACAGGGATAACCTTATTTGTATGTACAACTTTCACACTCTGCAGTATGTCTTTTTTCAGCAGAGTTTCGACCAGAGTAAACTTTTTGGCTTAATATCAGGATCTTGTTATTCTTGTTCTCAATCAAGAAACACTTTTCCTTAATTATTTATACCTTTCATCTCACCTAATATTCCAGGGTTAGTTTCTGTAACTTTCATTTGTGTTATGCAAACTTAGCAAAATCTTTATAGTAATGGTTTACTAAATGTGCACCACTAAATTATTATGCTGATAAACTGTTGTTTATCTAGAGTTCAATATGTTAAGAATAGAGTTTTGCTTTTATTTCTTTGTAAAGTTGAAGCAAAGATAATGCTGAATCTGCAAACTCTGAATGGATACCATTCTCAACTCTGCTACAAGAAAGTAATGCTGTAGATTTGAAGTTGTTCGTGTTAATGTGTAGTAACTACACACGGACATCGCCAAGGCACTTCCATCCCCTGGCATTTTTCATAGATAGCTGTCTCTTGAAACACAGTAGAGCTGAATATTTTATTACAGTTTTTCATCTTAATGTTACGCTTTAAAAGCCATAAAATATTGGCTTTGTTAAAAAATGTAAAAGAATGCTGGGTCAGAGCTTGGCAGTAGATTCAAGTGGCTGTTTCCAGTGGCTGTGTCAAGCAGATGTCATTCTGGTTGGATATGGATAAAGGTATATAAGTTTGAGTTCCTGAGCATGAAAATTTTCAGCCATCGGTATCTTCTGAATGACTCTATTTCACAGAATAGGGGAGAATAGAAAAATTTAAATGAACAATTAAAATACATTCTGTTACTCTGTAAAACTTAGATTGCAGTAGGCTTCTATGGATTGTGTTTCTGTAAAATAGGTATACTGTTGACCACAGCCTGTTTGCTGTTCTTTTCTGGTTTGTGTGGGGTGTTGGTTTTGGTTTGGAGAGCTTTTTTGTTTATAGGTGGGATTCTCACACACAAATATGAGAGAGACATAACCATTTTTTAATTTAAGTCCTTCAGTTCCCTTCTCTGGATATAAGGGGCTAGTGTTGTTTTCTTAGAATGAAATAGCTCAATCTCATAGAGTATCCACTTTCATCTCTAGTCTGAAAGTTGATGTCTTTCAATACCATGTCTTTAACCATAACATAATTCATGAATGCAAGGAGCTGAATTTAATGTTTATGAATTGAATTGCAAATTGTTACTAGTTCTATCACAGTAGTTTTCTATGCAAGTTTCCAAATAAACAGTGGATGTAAACAAAGAAGTACAAAGGTTTTTTCACACCCATATGTGCATTGATTCCTATGTAAAAGCATCCCTTTGGGATCTCTGAGAGGCTTAATTTGGATCCTGGAATAATAGTCTTATCCCATGAAATGTAATTAGAGTTGTAATTTTAATATTAATAACATGAGTAGCACAAAGTTCAGAGTAATGTATTAATCCTATGATTAATTTTTTTTTTTATTTTAAAACTAAAAGGATGAATTCTGAACTTCAAATACATCCTTGCACAAGAGACTCTGTATCAGTAGTTTGTTAGTACGTGCAGCTATTTCGGTTGCTGCAAATAAGGTTATTTTATTTACTGGTTGTCAGAGGCTAAGTTACAGAAAAATTTTAACACTGCTTTGGTTCACAATATAAGCATTGACTGTTAGAGAAGATTAAAAGGGACACATTTACAAAATTGATAATACTGTCATCATGGTTTATATATTACGATGTCACCTGTTTGCTGTATTATTACATTAATATTTGAAATGATAAAAAATATTACTTTCCTAAGCTATTGAAGTAACCAGTCTTGACACTTAACACTAATTAAATTTATTCTTTGAGATAATTATTTTGCTTATGAACACTCCAACAAAAAGACACTAATTAGTGAGAGAAACTAAGATGTAGAAGACTTGTCAGAATGTTTAACAAAAAAAACTTACAATGAAGGCAACAACACAGAAAACTCCTCACACCTTGTAAGAAAATTGGCAGTGAAATAGACAAATGCTTGCAATGGAATGCATTTTGAAACAACCTCAAACTTTAATATCTTGTTTTAATACTTCTCATATGTCAGAGGAATGGTTTTGCGTATAGTTGAGGTGATACCACTTACCATTAAAAAGCTACTTTCTTTTGACCATAATGAGGAGCTGCTCCGTATGCCCACATAAATGTTGCCTTTATTGCGAGCTTGAGTCAGCTCAAATAGTGAATCCTGTTCAAAGATAACAGAACGTGTCGTTATAAGTTAGGCAGAAGTTGTCCAAAGGTACTGTGAAAAAAAATCTGAGTTTTCTTTTGGGAAGACCTACATGGACAGTTCTGCAGAAGTAGAACAGAAAGAAGACAGGCCGTTTCAGTTCTCCTGTGCAGTGCGTTAGGTCAGCTTCATAGCCTTGTCCGTTGTTCACCTGCATGTAGCTTATCTCACAGTAAAAACGAAATAACTTTTTTCTCTCTATTCTACATCTGGGTAACTCTCAGATATAAACTGCCTCAGATACGAACTTGCCTCTTCAGTAGTGGAGGTGAGACCTCTGACACATGATGTTTTATTTCATCAAGTTGCAAGTGCTGACAATGTTACCATGGCAGTCTGCTTGGCATCTAATGGGAAAAAGTATTGCAGTTCTGAAAGTCACTCCTCCTGGTATTGTTGACTAACAGCAACATGAACTAATCAGTTTTCCTAAGTCAGAGGCAAAAGGGAAAAGAGGGACTTAGGGATGAACAGGACATTTAGGAAGGATCCCAAATTAAATAGAGGGAGGGTTGTTGGTTTTTTAAAAATTTATGTTCTTCTTTTATGACTGTCAGCACAAGTGGTATTCCTTCCCAAGGAGGGCAGTGTTGCAAATAGCACTGGAAGTCCTCTCCTTGATTATTAACAATATACAGTCTACATAACAATGTTGTGAACTTTCCTCTTGAATTTAAACAGCCAAATGCTAATATTATTGTCTCTTGCTGGAAAATTACCACTTTCTACAGCACTTCTCTGCTGTTTTTGAGAATGAAAAATCTGAGATTTATTAAACAAGTTTACATCTAAGGCATGGCCCTTAGCCAACAGGAAGGAATGAGCTTGAATCTGCCTGTAGGTTGTTTTTTGTTCTTAATCATCCTGAATATCCCAAGAAGAATCTGTCCCCCTTTAAGACTTTGGGAGACTTCACTTGACCTGTTTTGTCCGTCTATGAGAGCAGTTTTGTTCTTGTCCCACAGAAAGTCCCTTTCACCACCAGTTTTACCTTCCTGTCCATTAAGTCTGTAGGGAGCACATAAGACACTGTTCAAGACTTCTCACTGTTTCTCCACTCCCCTTACTAGAAGGAACTGTAGAAGCACTGATGCAGCGATGCAGAGAACACTCTCTTCTCCCATAGTATGCATGAAAGAATGTGACCAATGGACAAGAAAATACAGCTAATTCCGTCAGCTATAATAACCAGCTTTCTGCAAGGTAAAGAACCAGCCTTGTATCTGCCCCATGTCAATGGTGTTAGGTTACTCATTAGCCTTTCACACACAAGGTAGTAGTATCTAGGTGAATATTCAGAGGTGTTTTCCTTTCATACAGACTCAACTGGAAAAAGTCAACTTTAACTTCCTTAAATTTGAAAGGAAGCTTTTTTTTTTAAAAAAAAAAAAAAGCTCATGGCACTGTCTTGAAATCTAGCAGTAGTTCCAAGTGAGCAGCTGAGATTTTTGAGTAGGTACTCAAACATACTGGGAAAGTGAAGTCAGTGTGGTGGTTTCAACAGATAAAACAAAAACCTCAGATCATAAAAAATATACATGTCCCGTTTCATGGGGTATATTCTTTTTTAAAAATTCTTTATAAGGAGTACTTAGGAATAATTGCAAGAGCAGTTGGATAACGTGAACGTAGGGTAGATATCAGAAAGTTTGGCCTCAGTAAAGTAACACGGGGGTTTTTTTGATTTAAAGATTTTTTCCGTGAGCTACATTCTTTACTGTGAAGTTAGTAATTATGTTGTGTATCTACAAATTGCAATCTGATTTTCTCTTTAAAAGATCTTAGCTTAATTTGTAAGTAGTGGTATTTAGAGTGGCAGGGGGGTTTATTTTTATGATATTTTTTCCGATCTTTTTGAGTTAAAACAGTGTTTGCAGGAGAGAAAATGCTTCTGTGAAGTACACAAAAAAAGTTAAATAGGTTAAGCCCACTGCCTTCTTAGAATTTTAAATGGGTAAAACCTAAATGTTAAGTATGCAAAAATAAAATTGAACATGCAAATTCTAGAGCAAAAGGAGCTTTCAGCTGAAGAAGGTTATTTAGCTCTTCATGCAATGTAATTTGTATAGTTACTTTAATACAGGTTTTCAATTCACGTTATTTTGTGTTGTGTGACACTTATTTAAAAACAAACCCAAAAACTGGTTCACTTTAAAATACTGAAAAATACAAACGTCCAAATTGTCCAAATTGTTCAAATTTATTTCTCATTTCTGCTTCTGTACTTCCAGATCTTTTTAAGCGGTGGGTAGGATATTTCCATATTCATTCCTCTGTCTCATCATAAATTCCCTAATCTGTACCATAATTGGGTTAAATATTGCCAAATACCTCCCAAGAATGTTAAAATACATTTTAAGATGTGTCTCTGTCATCTTCAGGGGGGAAAAATAGAATTTTTCAGTAGAATTCTTGTAAAATGAAAACAAAAGCTTATCAGGAGTTAACTAGTTTAGGCAGTGCTCTAAAAGAGAATATTGTTCCATGTTTAAAATAAACATAGCACTTGCTGTTTAGGAAAATACAAGCTGAGCAGTGAGAGTGTCTTTAATCTTGTTTCCACATGTCCACCTTGTTTAATAGGCTTACTCTCAAGAACACCATGAATAGGTCACTTTGAATGTCTGCGAGGAGAAATTGGTACCTCCCTGCAAAGTTATTACAAATAACTGTAGATTTTTCCAGGTTTTGTATAATCTTTCATAGTAACTTAAGAAGTTTTTCCACTGTCATCTGCTTGTTTGTCACAGCGTTTTAATTCACAAAAAGTTTGTCCACTGAAAGTGACTCGAAAGTACGTGACAGGTGGGAGAGGAAGTCTCCAGATTACTTCCCCATGTTTTCTCTGCAGACACCTGCATCTTTCTTGTTTGTTTTTTTGTTTTCTTTTGTTTTTGTTTTGTTTTGTTTTTCCCTAGATCTCCCAGTGTGATGTTTCTGTCCCTAAGATATTAAATCACCTAGAAATTGTGTGGCTTCCAAATTCAGTTGGAGTAAAGGGTCACGTCAACAAGGTCAAGGAAAGGGACTTCCAGTCCATGTTTTAGAAACATTTGTTTCTTCTGGGAATGAATACCATGAGCTTTGAAGACATATTTAGAAAGGAGGAGGTCTTCGCTAGTGTGAACAGCCTTATATTTTCTTTCAGTTAATGTTTTACACAGTATTTTCTTGGTAGTTTTTTCCTTAAGGGAATTGAATTGCCCTGAAAATTCAGCTTCAGATATTGCCTCTTTATTGAAAAAAAACCCCAACAAACCTTTTACAAAATCATATAGTTCTCAGTCAACACAATATAGACAATATCTGTCTGCAGTCACCTTTACCAATTTATGTTTCTCAGTGCTTATTCAAACTTGTGCACAAAACTGTGTGCATGCTTAATTGGAAATTTTCATCTTTAACTCCATGGCATCAGAAATAGCTTTTTCTGTAGGAGCTTTGTTCCATAGATGGCTGTGGAGCTTGCTTCAGTTCAGTAGGTAGTGAAGACAATGTAAACCATGATTGTCCTCTAATTCTGGTTACAGGTGACCTGCATATGTTAATTGTAATCTTTTTATTTTATGTGCTGGTTCTCCCCTGATCTTTCCTAGCAGGAAAATAATTCTAACTTTTGTAGCCCTTCACTTTTTTCAGGTCACTTAATAAGAGATCAAGACTCTAAAACATCTTCTCTAACTATTTTGATATTATGTGGCTAGATTTATCTTCTTAGTTTCTTTTACCATTGATGGATATATGCCCAAAGTGTTTTTACTTTGTTTGGTTTTCCCCTACCTCCAACTTTTTAGGAATTGATCCCACTCATACTGTGTACAGCCTGCCTCCATCCTGAACCCAAAGAGAGAGATCAGCTTCTACACATACTGTTCAATTTGATCAAACGACCAGATGATGAGCAAAGGTGTGTTTGCGTTTTTGTGCTGCGGGTCAAGAAGGAACGTTTTTTCATTGTCAAAGAAGCAGAACTAATAGAAACTGGATATTATTGGATGATTTTAACCAAGTTTCACTTAAGCTGGTATTTTGCTTCTATAATGTTGACAAATTTATGTGGACCTAGGGGCTTTCCATTTCCATGACCTGTACTTTCTAGTTACTGAAATGTAAGAATGTGCTTGGTAAGCTGCAGTGTAACATTTCAGTTCTTTTTTTGTTTAAAGATGAACTGAAATGCTTTGTTAAAATGAGCTTTAAGATCATAATTCTTAGCAATGGTTGATGCAGATATCAGAACAACTTTTTTAAACCTCTGTCTTAGTGTAAGTTAACTACCACGTTTAGTTGGGGAAAATAGCATGAGAAAATGGTATTGTTCCTATTTATGGTTCAGTACTATGGTATCAATAAAAAAATCAGAAAACTGAAGCACTGATTTAGTTCTGACAAGTGTTAAGAGCTTCGTTTTATTTTGGTTAAGGCTTTGAAACAAAGTATACTTTTTATTTTGTTTTATAAATTCAGTTCTTCCTTAGTACTCAGGAAATCTGACTTTGTTTGCACCGATCTTTATACGGATATCCTTGAGGTTGAAAGACAGTACCCTAGCTGGTGTGTTTCCTTCTCTAACTGTGGAAAGTTTTTTTTCATATTTGATCTGTAGCTTTTCCATTATTTTCATTAGAGATGTTTTGTAAAGCATCTGTATCTGTCCTTGCTCTATTCTGTCTTCAGACTAAATAGGCTTTATGAAACAGGTGGAAAGCATTTTTTTTTAAGATTCTCTGAAACTGAAATGTTCCAGTGTCTTTCTAAATTGTTCCCATGGTAAAATTTAGAGATGACGTACAACTGAAAGAGATGGCTTTGGAGACAAAAAAATGCATAAATAAATAGAAGCAACTTGTAGCACAGTGCAGATTGAAATTACAAAAAGATACAGTCCTTGTTCTACTTCAGATTCATTAGAGATCTGCTTTTGAAACATCTACCGTTATCTAAAATGCTTTGAATGTCTCATGCAGATTGAGAAGCTGGAATTATTTTGTGGTTGAGGCGGGAAGGAAGTTACATCTTGCTTGTAGTCTCTTGTAGTTAATTTGTCACAGAATTGGGTGGCCTATCAAGTAGATTTCAATATGCCTGATTAGCTGTAGTTAGGTGTGTCTTTTCCAGCAGTGAAGAAAGAAGAAAATTCAAGCTTCTTTTTCCTTAAAGTTGTTCATTCTTTGTTGTGAGTTGGAGATTTGTATTTAAAAATAACTCATTTTCATTGGAAATTTGGGAAGAATATTCTGCCATAACCTCCAGGACAAAACATGTATATACATAATATGAATTTGTACACATAAAAATCATAATCTGTTTTAAAGGTTCTGTAACTGAAGAAGTAAAATTCCTTCACCTGACTGAAGAAAAGAAGTAAAATTCCATCAAATAAGAGATTCTGAATACAAATTAGATAGAAAATACTTATTCAGAATTTCAGTCTGGTTTTTATACTTATATATTTGTATGGTAGTATATTGTAGATGCCTGGTTTTTATCTAAATAAGTTTAAATAACATTTTAGCAGTCTTGTGCGATATGAAGTAAGCAAAGACATTCAGGCTGAGTTACCAGAGCAATGGTATTAATTATCTTGTTATTTATTTGCCTTCTGCTATACTGTACAGGCCTACATTTTACATTAAAGTAGGAGTTGATAACAAGTTGACTTTTTTAATTTCTTAAATGCAAGAGACTGAAATGTGACATTGCATTTCTAATAATGAATCCATTAAAATAAGTATTTTACTTTCAATATTTGACCTTGTAAAGTATGTTAACAATTTTGCGGAAAACCTGTGTTATTCTACTTGCCCATGTGAGAAGCTTTTTGGTGCATGTAAATATAGCATATTGCCATAGTCTTGTATACTAACATTATATTTAACAAGGCCACTTTTATCCTCAAGGCTTTGCGCATTAATGTACTATTTAGCTTTTCAAAATGTCTGTCAAATTCTCTTTTGCAAAGGAACAAATATTTGTTAGCTTTACTTAAACTTCTTTTTTGGACAATTATGTTAGTTTTGGAAGCTAAGGAGCCATGAAATCAGATTAATGTTGGGGTCTTTTAGGACAAGGTTAAAACATAGTTCAAAATGTGAGCTCTTGAGGATTTCCTAGTAATGTACCCAGAAGCAGCACTTTTAATGAAAAGAAGCTAAAATACATTAAGCTTAGTGTATCTAGTATGAGTTTTCATCGGTCATATGATACCACCCCTGACAGAACACAGATAACTTGCTGACATATTAAGGAAGGCTCTAGTAAGTAAGTTTTTAATATAACTTTTGGGAGTGACAAAAGAATCTTGAACCACGTAATATAAAATTGAATTGCTTACCAGTGCATGCAGTCACTTTCTAACACCTCTAGAAAGAGTTTAAAAGTGTTAAGTAATGTCTGTTCTACTCTAACTTCTGCCTTGTTCCTCTAGTCTGATTCTTGATTTCACTTTGATTTCTGTACTGATGGAGCAATCTAGTACTCTGCTGAATCATGCTGATTTGCTTTCTGTTCCTGCCTAAGTGATCATAAGTGCATAAGCTGGAGAGAGCACTTTGAGGAAAACGTTCCCAGCATCTTCATAACAAAAGAGATCGTTATGACAATAAGTAGAAAGAAGTTTTTTCCCATATCCAGCCTAGACTGCAAGTTTTGTAATAGCTTAGCGTTATACATTTTTTGTTTCAATGACCCGTTGTTGAGATCCTTACAACATTTCTTGCCCCTGAAATACAAACTGTTGTCATACACTTTTAAGATGGTTACAGTAAAATATTTAAAACGTTTTTTTTTTTTTTTTTATATTTTTGCAATTATCTTGAAGTTCCCTACTTTATAGGCAAGGCAAAAGGAAATCTGAGTTAATTTTGAGATTTCATGGAACTTTCTTCAGAAGGTTTGATTTTTTTAAAAAAAAGTATATATATTTTGGTTTTCCCCGTTTCCAATGCAGATTTAAAGTGGTTACTGTATTCTGCTATTTGCTTTTAAAATACCTTATAAAAGTGTATTCTGTTGCCCTAAGTCCCTTGCGGGTGCCAGAAAAGACATGGCAACCCAAACGGACCTGCTGCAGAAGCATGCGGAGGTGCAGGTGTCAGGCTGCAGGGAGTGCCAGAGCCTGGCCCTGACACTCGAGGGTAACGGAGACCTCACCTGTGTGAGGTGCGAACAGGTCGATGACCTGATCTCCTTGGTGGCCCAACTCAAGGAGGAGGTGGAAAGGTTAAGGAGCACAGGAGCATCCCAGGAAGAGGTTGGCGGGCAGTGCTGTTCCCTGCCTGTCCTGGGGAAAACGGACAGGCCTAATGCTCCCTGGGTAGTAGAGGATCCTCTTCCTCCTCCACAAGGAGCAGGAGGAGACCTAGGGGATGGGGGGGAACGGAGGCAGGTCCCTGCTCAGGGTGGCAGGCGAATCCCATCCCGACCTTCCTCCCCTCCCCATGTCCCCCTGAAAAATAGGTATGAGGTGCTGGAGCCTGAGTGTCTTCCTGAGTGTCGGGAAGACACGAATCTAGGTGAAAGACCTTCTACGGGGTTACGTAAACAGAAGCAACCGAGTAAGAGGGTTGCAACCAGCTCCAAAAAGGAGAAAAGAAAAGTAATTGTTATAGGCGACTCCCTGCTAAGGGGAACGGAGGGCCCCATATGCAGACCAGACCCGACTCACAGGGAAGTCTGCTGCCTCCCTGGGGCTCGGGTAAGGGATGTTGCCAGGAGGCTTCCTGATCTGGTGAGGCCCTCTGACTACTACCCACTATTAGTATTCCAGGTGGGTAGGGATGAGATTGAAGAGAGAAGTGCCAGGGCTATCAAAAGGGACTTCAGGGCCCTGGGGCGTTTGGTAAAGGGGGTAGGTGCGCAGGTTATATTCTCTTCAATTCCTTCAGTGTTTGGTGAAAATAGGGAAAAGACTATGAAAGTACAACAGGTTAATATGTGGCTAAGAGACTGGTGCCGTAGGTGGGATTTTGGGTTCGTTGACCACGGGGCAGCTTTCATGGCACGGGGCCTGCTTATGCCGGATGGGGAACAGCTGAATCAGAAGGGGAAAAGGGTTATGGCCCAGAAGTTGGCAGGGCTGGTTAAAAGGTCTTTAAACTAGGTTTGATGGGGGAGGGGGATAAGACCAGGGCAGCCACAAATGAACCTAGGGGTGACAGGCCTGCGTCGGGGGCAAGGCCGCTAACCCAGCTGAAGTGTGTTTACACCAATGCACGCAGTATGGGCAACAAACAGGAAGAGCTAGAGGCCACTGTACAGCAGGAAGGTTATGATGTGGTTGCCACCACAGAAACGTGGTGGGATGACTCTCATGACTGGAGTGCAGCTATGGATGGCTCTAAGCTCTTTAAGAGGGACAGGCGAAGCAGGAGAGGCGGTGGGGTAGCGCTGTATGTTAGGGAGTGCTTAGACTGTGTCAAAATTGAGGAAGATGATGAGGATTGCAAGGTTGAATGTTTATGGGTGAAGATCAGGGGGAAGGTCGGCAGGGCGGACATTACGGTGGGAGTCTGTTATAGACTACCCAACCAGGATGAGCAGGCGGACGAGGCGTTTTACAAGCGGCTGTCAGAAGCCGCCCGGTTGCCAGCCCTTGTACTCGTGGGCGACTTCAACTTGCCAGATGTCTGCTGGAAATACAACATGGCAGTGAGGAAGCAATCTAGGAGGTTCCTCGAATGTGTGGAGGACAACTTCTTCATGCAAGTGGTAAATGAGCCCACTAGAGGAGGGGCCCTGCTTGACCTGTTGTTTGTGAACAGAGAAGGACTAGTGGGAGATGTGAGGGTCAGTGGCTGTCTTGGGAACAGCGACCACGAAATGTTAGAGTTTTCGATAGCGGGGGAAGTAAGGAGGGGCAAGAGCAGAACTTCTGCCTTAGATTTCTGGCGGGCAGACTTTAGCCTGTTTAAGAGGCTGGTGGACCGAGTCCCTTGGGAGTCGGTCCTGAAGGGCAAAGGAGTCCAGGAAGGCTGGACATGCTTCAAAAGGGAATTGCTAAATATTCAGGAGTAGGCTGTCCCAGTGTGTAGGAAGACAAGCCGTCAGGGGAAAAAGACCGGCCTGGTTAAACAGAGAACTTAGGCTAGAACTTAAGGAAAAAAAGAGAGCCTATTTGCTCTGGAAGAAGGGTCGGGTAACTTGGGAGGTCTATAGAGACATGGCCAGGTCGTGTAGGGAGAAGATTAGAAGGGCCAAAGCTCAATTAGAGCTTGATTTGGCTGCTACAGTCAAAGATAACAAAAAAAGCTTTTACAAATACATCAACAGCAAAAGGAGGGTCAAGGAGAGCCTCCACCACTTGCTGAATGAGGAGGGTAGTGTAGTGTCAGGGGATGAGGAAAAGGCAGAGCTGCTCAATGCCTTCTTTGCCTCGGTCTTTAATGTCAAGACCGGTTGTCCTCAGGAGACTCGGCCCCCAGAGCCTGAAGTTAGGGATGGGGGGCTGTGTGAACCTCCCAGGATCCAGGAGGAGACGGTTAATGACCTGCTGTGCCAGTTGGACACCCACAAGGCTACGGGCCTGGATGGGATTCACCCCAGAGTAATGAAGGAACTGGCAAATGAACTTGCCAAACCACTCTCTGTTATCTACTGGCAGTCCTGGTTAACTGGAGAAGTTCCAGCTGACTGGAAATTAGCAAATGTAATGCCCATCTACAAGAAGGGTCGGAAGGATGATCCAGGGAACTATAGGCCTGTCAGCCTGACCTCGGTGCCAGGCAAGGTGATGGAACAGATCATCCTGAGTGCCATTGCACGGCACATGCAGGACAATCGGGGCATCGGGGCCAGCCAACATGGATTCATGAAAGGCAGGTCCTGCTTGACCAACCTGATCTCCTTCTATGACCAAGTGACCCTCTTAGTAGATGAGGGCAGGGCTGTGGATGTAGTCTATCTAGACTTCAGTAAGGCATTCGACACTGTCTCCCACAGCATCCTCCTAGACAAACTGGCTGCCCGGGGCTTGGATGGGTGGACTCTTCAATGGGTTAAAAACTGGCTGGATGGCCGAGCCCAGAGAGTGGTGGTGAATGGGGCAAAGTCCAACTGGCAGCCGGTCACCAGCGGTGTTCCCCAGGGCTCAGTTCTGGGGCCGGTGCTGTTCCATATCTTTATAGATGATCTAGATGTAGGGATTGAGTGCACCCTCAGCTAATTTGCAGATGACACCAAGCTGGGTGGGAGTGTCGATCTGCTGGAGGATAGGAAGGCCCTCCAGAGGGATCTGGACAGGTTAGATAGATGGGCCGAGACCAACGGCATGAGGTTCAACAAGAACAAGTGCCGCGTCTTACACTTCAGCCACAACAACCCCATGCAGCGCTACAGGCTGGGGGAAGAGTGGTTAGAAAGCGGCCCGGCAGAAAGAGACCTGGGGGTGCTGATCGACAGCTGGCTAAACATGAGCCAGCAGTGTGCCCAGGTGGCCAAGAAGGCCAATGGCATCCTGGCCTCTACTAGGAATAGTGTAGCCAGCCGGTCTAGGGAAGTGATCGTCCCTCTGTACTCGGCACTGGTGAGGCCACACCTTGAATCCTGTGTTCAGTTCTCAGCCCCGCACTTCAAGAAGGATGTTGAGGTGTTGGAGCAAGTCCAGAGGAGGGCGACCAAGCTGGTGAAGGGTCTGGAGGGTCTGACCTATGAGGAACGGCTGAGGGAGCTGGGGTTGTTTAGCCTGGAGAAGAGGAGGCTCAGAAGTGACCTTATTGCAGTCTACAACTCAACTACCTGAAGGGAGGTTGTAGTGAAGTGGGAGTTGGCCTCTTCTCCCAGGCAACTAGTGATAGGACAAGAGGACACAGCCTCAAGCTTCGCCGGGGAGGTTCAGGTTGGACAATAGGAAGAATTTCTTTTCAGAAAGGGTTATTAGACATTGGAATGGGCTGCCCAGGGAGGTGGTGGAGTCACCATCTCTGGATGTGTTTAAGAAAAGACTGGACATGGCACTTAGTGCCATGGTCTAGTCGACAGGGTGGTGTCAGGGCAATGGTTGGACTCGATGATCCCAGAGGTCTCTTCCAACCTGGTTGATTCTGTGATTCTGTGAACTAGTTTGTTGTAGAACTCAGAATTACCACAGGCTTTTGTCTCCATATTGCTATCACATATCAGCTGTTGATTTCTTGAGTCTTATCTAATCATTACATTTTTGTTTTCCCCCAACCTTTTTACCTTGATCAAAGGTCTAGTTCTCTGTATGTCACAGAGAGAAAAAAAAGAACAAAAACCACAACACAAAACCAAAGAGCTTGCTCTGATTGGTGGCCTAAAGAATGCTGGGGGAAAAAAATCTTTTTAATAGACTATTTCTCCTTGAAAAGATTCTGAAGTGAATGAGTCTCTTTTTGATGGAGTATATTGATAACTGATTAAGAAATAACCAGCAGAATGTCTGCCTTTCAACCTTAAGGGGCATACTGTTAGCTGCAGTAAATATTTAGGAGTTTAGACATGACACTAAAATGGTAACAAATGAATTCTGGCTTACTTTCCACAAAGTAATAATGAACAAATTCTCAGTGGTGTCCTAATCTTACTGTGGAGGTGATAAAATGAGTGTCTTGTGTCCATGTGTTGTCGTTTGAAACTCGTTATTTAAGTGTTGACATAGGCACTAAAAGTAAATAGAACTGGTAAATTGCATGCAAAGCTGGTATCATTCCAATCCTGTTAACAGGAGAAATAGTTAGAAGTAAAAAATCTCTACCAAGATAAACACTCATTAAATAAAAAGTTAAAATATAACAAATTACAGTTAAGTACAATTTTATTGAAATTTTTAATATATCTGTGTGCCATTGAAATTGATGGAACAATAGTGATTTAGAGGAAATAGAGGAATAGAGAAAAGTTTCAAAATGCAAGAATATAAATACAAATGATTCAGGTGTTCATAGATACTACTGATTAATTACTTGCTTTCCTTTTATAACGGGCTTTAGAAGATTTCTGATAAGTAAAGTCCGGTATTTTGGGAGAGATGACAGTAACTCACATGTAACATGAACGTTGCAAAACCGTGTCATAAAATAATTAAGTTACTTGTTTTGAACGAAGTTCATTAAATCTCATGAATGCTTCTAAAAAACAGTATGTGTTCTTGACTAGAATACTGATAGTATGATGGTATGAAGTAATTTAGATTCTCCTACTGCATGATGAGACATAGTATTCAGTAATAAGAATTAAATGAGAGATTTAGTCAGAGATTCCCAATCTCAGACATTAGGGAATCAGAGATTCTCAGGCTCTGGTTCATGGAGTTTGGGATCTGCAAGTTTCTGGAAAAAGCATATTAAATAGAAAACAAGATAGAACCATAGAATGGTTTGGGTTGGAATGGACCTTTAAAGGTCATCTAGTCCAACCCCTCTCTGCAATGAGCAAGGACAGTAGTGGCTTTCAATTTAAGATTTAGCCTTTAGGTCAGTGTGTGTGGTGTGAAATTTTGACTATAGACAATTACCTGTTGCCTGACAGCATCTGCTTTTCCTAACTTAAAGGATGGATTCTATATATCATAGAACTTTATAAACAGATTAAAGCTTTACATTTATGTTTTCAGACAGATGATACTGACTGGGTGTGTGGCATTTGCCCGACACGTTGGACCAACACGTGTAGAAGCTGAGCTTTTACCACAGTGTTGGGAACAGGTAACTGATTATTTTGTGCTTTATGCTGGAAAATTAGTTAAAAATTCATAAATGTTGAGTTTTATTTGTTTGAGGGGGAGGTTGTTTTGGTTTTCTTTTTCAGTGAATGGCAGTTCAAAGTATTTTTCAGAAAGATATTTGGATGTTCATTGTCCTCATTATATATACATTTATATAACATTAAAAAGAACTCAGAAGCAGAAAATTTGTCAAAGACTATGTGGAGATTCTAGTTACCTGAGTATACCTGCATATGTTTGTGGTATTGAAATGTAGATATGCACATGTTCATCATCATGCCTGACCTATTGCTGGACAGGTGCCTTTAGAATTTGTACTGTAATTTCCAGACTGTTGGAAATCCATTTTCATTCAAAGATTTCATTTGCTGATTTTTACATTGTATTAAGTCCCTGGAGCAGTGTCCAGACTGCAGCTAGTTTAAATTCTTAAACAGAAAATTAAAGATCAAAGTAGTAAGAAATAAGTCCCCTGTAGATGGGCATGATTTTACACCTGTAAGATCAGCCTGAAGTTTACATGTAACTTCTAGAATCATACTGACCTTTTCCACAGATATTCTAAATTAATAGAAATAGCTGAACAACCAAACTGAAATGCTCTTACTGTTTCATCTGAGGCATAGAAAGAGAACAACATGAGTTCAGGTGAAAATGCATGGTATTTTCCTCCCATAATGAAGAAAAAGGAGTTCATCATTGCCTAAAAGACAGTGAATAACTAAGCCATGGCAGAGTGGTAATGCTTGCTTTGATGGCACAGTCTTTCTGGTCTGATAATTGTGTACTGTTTCTTGCATAACTCAGCCATCTGCGTTTCACAATAAAGTCCAGGCTTTAATAGTCTTAATGCTTTCTGACAGTAGAAGTACGTATTATATGCAGCATTTGTGCTTATATGTATGACTGATGTATCTGTTCATTAAATAAAGGACTCACGGCAATAGTAGTTGGAACACTAAATTTCACGAGAAAGACTAAGAAAACAAAATGTGATTTATTTTAAGTGTTTAAAAAAACCAGTCTCATCTCAGTAGGAGTGCATCTTCATCATACCAGTTTCTTGCTAATTGCTGATGCAAAAGAGAAACCAGTCCAACTGTTAACAGTACAGCATATCAGGCTGCCAAGCCATATGTCATCATGCATTTATTTAATGCAGTTTGCCAGACTTTGTTTGCAGTACTGAAACGAAGTCATCGTTTTCTCCAGCAAAATACCAGCTGAATCTCATTGTCACAAGACTGAGTTTGTAGAAGGAACTCAAAATTGCACATAGTCTTCTACCTTTTCTCAGTAAATGCTTTAATCATGAAAGTATTCGTGTAGTTGGTCTCCAACCAAAATCTATTTACAGATTCGAAGTACTGAGCCCTCAGACGATTCAGCATATTCATCCACATGTTCTGGAGCTCAGAGTTATCAGGCTAGTCTTTGTGATCTTTCTACCTGCTCTTCACAGGTAGAATTTGGTAGCTGTCTCATCTGAGTTTAGGTCAAGGCTCTGTGAATGCTAAAATTTCCCTCAGAACTAGCGACCAGTTAATTGGCTTCCAAAATTGTACTACTGCTTATTAAAGACAAAAGGAAAAGAAATGGTAATAAGCATTTCACAGTTACATTTAAGTTTCCAAGGGCCTAATCATCTTTCCAAACAAAAACCTTGCAGAAATTTGAGTCTTTTTTCCTCCAGTGTGTCAGTATGTTTTTGCAATATCAAGGGTCATATTTATATTGCCTTGCCAGTCCACCTAAACCAGTTGAATCTAGTCTTTGCTGTTTCCCTCAGGTAGGCAGAGCTCCAGAAGGCAAAGTGTGTGTTACCAGTAGGGAATTTGCATTTGGAAAGATGGCACATAAGTCAAAGATACTGTAGGTATTAAAGCAGCCTGTTGCATGCCTGTAATGTTTCTAATCTGTGAAATCTCCATACTTCCAAAAAATATTACAGGTGCCCTACTGATGAATGAATGCAAAATAATGATAGACACACTCAAACAACGTTCTCCCATGTTTGAGACTTCAGTTTAATCCTGAGGCTCATGATTTGTTCATTGGAGTCTCTTTCAAATTATTTTTGCTACATTTCATTCCTGAGAGAGCTCTTGGTGATTTCAGATCAGAACAGTGAGAAAGATGAAGACGTTAATACTACATCAGTGGTCAGGTACCATTGTTCAGTGTGCTGTGGAAATAAAGTCGAGGTTAGAAGTTGTCCAAAGTTTATTTATTACTATGTCTTCATTTGTAGTTTCTCCTAAGCCAGTAGAATTGAGAGAATCACAGGATGGTTGAGGTTGGAAGGGATTTTTGAATGTCTTGTAGTCCAAGCCCCCTGCTTAAAACAGAGTCAACCAGAGGAGGTTCTCAAGACCAAGTCCAGTCTGGTTTTGAAGGATGAAGTCTGGTCTCTGAGAATGGAGGCTCCATAACATCTCTGGGTAACATGTTTCAAGGTTTGGCCACCCTCCGAGTAAAACTGAATTTCCTGTATTTCCTCTTGGCTTTTCATTGTGCACCTCTGTGTTCTTTACCTCTGCGCAGATAGGTGCAGATATTTATACATATGGATAAGATACCTGCTGAGCACTCTCTTATCAAGGCCAAACAATCCCAGCTCTCTCAGCCTCTGCCCATATATCAGATACTTCTCTCTCTTAATCATCTTCACATCTCTCCGCTGGACTTGGTCCAATATGTCTTTGTGTCTGTAGCTGGGAAATCCAGAACTGTGTACAGCACTCCAGATGTGGTCTATACCAGTGCTGAGTAAAGAGGGATAATCACTTTCCTTACCTGCTGGTGATGCTTATCCTAGTGCTGCCCAGAATGCCATTGGTCTTCCTTGCTGCAAGGAGCGCATTACTGGCTCTGTTTGGTATCTGTCAGGCCTTCCAGCTCCTTCTCTGCTAAGCTGCCTTCCAGCCAGTTGGCCCCCAGTCTATACTGGTGCATGGGAATTATTTCTGCTCAGGTTCAGGACTTTGCACTTCCCTTTCTTGAATTTCATAAGGGTCCTGTCTGCTGATTTCTCCAGCCTGTTGAGGTACCTCTGAATGGCAGTACACCCATCTGAGTATATCAACCACTCCTTCCAGTTTTGCATCATCTGCATACCTGTTGAGGTGCATTCTGTCTTGTAATCCAGGTCATTAATGAAGATGTGTAACATCTTCATTTTTGGCCTCAGAATCAACCCTTGGAGTGCACCACTGGGGACTGGCCCCCAGCTGCACCTCTTTGAGCCTATGATTAGTTCAGCCAGTTTTCCATCCACTTCACTGTCCTTACCTAGCCCAGACTTCATCAGCTTGTGAATGAGGATGTTACGGGAAACAGTATCAATAGTCTTGCTGAAGTCAAGATAAAGAGTATTCACTGCTCTCCCCTTGTTCACTGAGCCAGTCATCTTGGAAACCTATCAGGTTGGTCATGTGTGGTTTTTCCTACATAAATATATGCTGGCTATTCCCAACCACCTTCTTGTCCTTCATATGTGTGGAAATGCTTTCCAGGATTAATTGCTCCAACACCTTCCCAGGAACTGATGTGAGACATACTGGCTTGTGTTTCACTGGATCCTCTGTCTTGCCCTTCCTGAAGATAGCAGTGGCATTTGCTTTCTTCTAGTCCTCAGGAGCCTCCCCCATTGCCACAACATTTTGTTGATTGTCAAGAGTGGTCTCGCAATAACATCACCCAGCTCCCACAGCACTCATGGGTGCATCCCCATCAGGGCCCACAGGCTAGCGTATGTCCAATTTGTTTAAATGTTTCCTAACCTGATAATTCTCTACCAAAGGTAAGTCTTCCTTGCTCCAGGTTTTTCAGTGGGTTTTAGGGACCTTGGACTACTGAAGGTGAATCTTCGCAGTAAAGACAGAGACAAAGAAGGCAGTGAGTACCTTGGTCTTTTCTATGTAAGATGGTTGTCTTACCAAGGCTATACACTGCATAGCAAGAGAGAAAGAAAGTCACATATATAAATATGCACACCACATGCATATATCCTATTTTATCTGTCAGGATCAAACTATTCACATTTCCCTCTTACAATTTTACCCTAAAATTTCTTATTCACAAAGTATATTGGAACATATCACGTGTTTCATGGTACAAGCTGTACACTGGCCATTAAAGCTGACTCCACCAGGATGCAAACTTGGTTCCGAAGTATCAATATTAAATTTGTAAGGCAGAATTTTTGAATAGCCTTTGAGCAGAAAGGAGAGGTAGCACAGGATCAAGAGGTTCTTGGGAATAGGAGCTGTTTTCAGTGACATTTTAGAATGATGACATGTTTATGCTGGACTTGAGAACAGAACTTCAATAGCACACAAGTACTTTTTGGCTTAGTATGTGTGTCTTCTTTTGAACTTGATTGTTCAGCAAGACCTAGGCAGCTATGCTACACTGGTTGGCTCAGAGCACTAGAGGGCACTTGTGTAGTTCTTAGAGGAACGGCGCTCCTGAAGGGCTACATAAGACAAAATATTTTGTGACATGCTAGCTCGGAAGTTACTCATATTCTTTAGAGTACAGCAGCACATACGCTGCTTTCCACCCTTCTTTTTACTGCGTATACATACATGCTTCTTCAGTGCTTCTCTTACAATAAGCTCTGTTTTACAGGATAGCTAGAGAAGGCTGTATCTGCCTTGCCTTTATGCCTCAGTGCAAGAATTCGAGGCTGCTTAATATCCATATGCAATTTCTATGGGCACAATCAATGCTTATTTAAGAGGTGCAGGCGTATCCCTCCGTTGCAGTTCATTCTAGCCACATTTTGAATACTGGTTACTGCAAAGCAAATAGCCATTCTGTTTCTCTTTACCAGATCAGCCACAAATACCCAGAGAGACGGCTACTGGTAGCAGAATCCTGTGGAGCTCTAGCACCTTACCTTCCAGTGAGTATTAATACTGACTCTAAATACTTTGCTAGTGAAAGCAAGGTGAAAATCTGTTGCATAATGTAAACATCATTTATCATTTTAAATACCAAAGTCTGTATGTTATGCATAGACAGTCACATTGTCTTCTACTTGATTTCACACATGTAAGATTCAGTAAATCACATTAAGGAGATAGCTTATTATAAAGGAATGCAGGTCAATCTAGCTATGAAATGTCTTTAAAACAGTATGTTCTGAAAATAGCATCCTTGTTTCGGTAAAGATGAAGTAAAGATAGTTAGGACCAATTAAGGAAATAATCTCTGGAAGCATAATTGGCACCCAGTAATAGAGTTCTTCAGACACTGTGGAATGTTACATGAAGAGTGCTGCCAGTCAGAAGCAGCAGCAAAATTAAGTCACTAGCAAACTAGAATTTGAAGCTTTGGAGAAAGAGGAAATAACCCGAATTAAAAACTCACTTCTCCAATTTAGCAATGCAGTGATTAAAGATTCTGTTTTAAGTCTAGGCCTATAGTAGTTTTTTGCAGTTAATTATTTTTGGTTCCATATGAGTTAAAGGACCTGAGTTCTGTGCTTAGTAGGACAAAAGGCTCTCTAATGAGGCTACTGACACTTTACATTCATTCATCTTCTGTTGTGAAAACTGAATGTGTAACATTCATAAGGGGATCTGTGGTTGGAGGACAGGATTTTGTTCATGAGGGCTAACAGAAGTGCAAATTATTTATAAGAATTGATATAAACCCACATTTCTTGTTACATTGGATTTAACAAGTATGTTTCTTGTTTACAAACAGAAAGAAATTCGTAGTTCGTTAGTACTTTCCATGTTGCAGCAAATGCTAATGGAAGATAAGGCAGATCTGGTACGAGAAGCTGTGATCAAAAGCCTTGGCATCATTATGGGATATATTGATGATCCAGACAAGTATCAACAGGTATAATTTGGTTTGGATTCTGTATGTATGAAATCTCTTTTATAGTTATTTCATGAATAGAGGGATGCATCATTTTATGTGTTTTCATTAAATCTTTCCAGATACTTTAAAAAAATTGTGATGATTTATATGAATGCTGATTTTATTGTATCACCAAGACCAAAAAGAAAACATATACTTACAAGTATCATTAGAAGCTCAGGTATAAGCCTTTTACAGAAGCTCCTCTAATAATTCATAATTTGCCTTTAAGAACGTACCAGTTCATTGCCCACCTCATACTATTAGCCAATATGATGTCATCACTTGCTAACAGAGATTTGTCTACTACAACAAAGCCTACTTGTAGTTCAACTTAATACTGCCTCATAATGTTTCAGATAAGTGAAAATTAAGAACTTCCAATCCTATCTTTGAGTTTTTGGAGGCAGAGTGGTAAAATGTGTTTGTATTGATTCTGATAACTTGCCTGTAGAGAAATACTAGCGGGATCATTGAACCACCTACTTTTTACCTTTGTAGAAGTGGTGGGAATATCTGTTGAAAGGCCTCCATGTACTATGTTGTTTTATTTTTATTAGTGTAAAGTTTTAAAAATAGGTGATAATCTTTTTCTAGTCTGCATGTTTTGTGTGGGGAAACTTTAGCATAAATTTTAGGAAAATAATTACATTCTTTATTGTCTTTTGCCAGGGCTTTGAACTGCTGCTTTCAGCTTTAGGAGACCCTTCAGAACGTGTAGTTAGTGCAACACATCAGGTATTTTTACCTGCTTATGCTGCCTGGACAACAGAACTGGGAAATTTACAGTTCCATCTTATACCTACACTGCTTAATAAAATAGAAAAACTGCTCAGGGTATGTGTCCAGCTGTTTCTACATTGGAGAATTTTCTTTGTATCTTTATTACATATGCAGGTTTTTTTAAAAAATACAAAAATGTAAATAATTGCTACTTAATGTTCTGTGGGGGAAAAATTTTCTGAAGATTCTGTTGTAACTCCATAACTTTTACTTGTCCTTTGGAAGAAGGAAAAAAAAAAAAAAAAAAACAAAAAACCACCAAAACCAAACATATTCTCCTTTAAGAATATTTTACTTTATAACCCAATAATCAAAGCGCAGTTCAGAAAACGCATGCTTGGGGCTGTGACCAGATGATATGTGATATTCTGAGTGCATTTGCTTTATATTTAAATTGCTTTTAAGTGTCACATAGTGCACTTATTAATAAAGTGCAATATTTATTAAACAAAAAAAATAAGTAGAATTGAATGGTTTAGTTAGGTCGTTTGCAATTATGAGCCAGTTTGCACACCTGATTTGGTAGATGTCTGGAAAGTACTGGAAAATAGGGTATCTTGTAACGATCTAACACCTTTAACCAAGATGCTTGTTTTCAGAGTACAGACGACTAGTTTATTCAGTTTTTAGATGCATTGGTCTCTGAGACCAAGGATTCACATTTCGAAAATGTGCTAAAAAATGTTCTTTCAGAGTATCAGTGTGTTCATCGACATGAACTACTAAATGCCAAAGGCTATATTGCTTGAATCTTTTGAGTAAAAGTGACTTAAGGGTGACAAGGGGATTTGGATGGTGACACAAAGTGAGTTTGTGGTTAGGATAAATTGCTATATAATTAGTGTCTCTGTGAAGAAGCTCATCACAGATATCTCTTGCCAGGGAATACATGCCTAAGCAACAGATCATCGAAGCCAAAAACTTTAAGTAAATGTCCCATTTGTTTCAGGAAGGAGAACATGGCTTGGATGAACATAAGCTCCACATGTATCTGTCTGCTCTGCAGTCGTTGATTCCTTCACTCTTTGCACTGGTGCTACAGAACGCACCTTTCACAAGCAAGGCTAAACTTCAGGGAGAAGTACCACAAATAGAAGGTAAATGATTAATTTCTGATATGTGGCATTTTTATAAACTTAAGTGTAATTCAGTGACAAATCTCAAATCACTATTAACGGCAATGGAAAAATTTCAGGAAATAGTCCATAGTCCACACTTACTTGGGATTTGTGTGTATTTAAGGTTACTACATAAACATAAGCTGCAGAATCTATGTGTAAACTTTAGATTTTTATAGCACGCTGTCTGTACAATACTGATTTAAGTCTGTCCTCAATCCTTTTTTTCTAATCCACCTGTGCTTTATGTTGTATTTTCATATATAGCAAGTACAGAGAAAGAAATTCAAGGAGCCTCTATCGTGTTGTTAACTTTCTTTAATGTTGCTGAGTTGACAGAATTATTTTTTTTTAAAGGCAGATTCCAGCATAGGAAGATTTATCTTGACTTGTCATGACTTTTTTCTTTGTTCTGTTTTTGCCTTTTTGGGAAAACATCTTTCTACTTCCTTTCTTCCCTCTGCTCCTACTTGATTCCTGTGAAAGAAACCAGTCTGACATGAACCCTTATCAGATATTTAACTAATTACAAATATCAGCTTATTGATGCAGAAGAAATATGTAAGTCATGAATATTTACAAAGTGATTGCCAGTGCAATAGAGGAGAGCTAAATGGTATCCTTTTGGATTTTTTTTTTCTGTATTTACTTAGCAGTGTTAGAGGCAAAATGGCTTCTTTGTGCCCAGTGACATAGCTTTACATAATCCAATGAGAGTCTTGCAATGAAATACTTTGTTGTCCTAATACACAACATAAATTGTAAAAAAAAGAAGTTTTGCCTTCTGATTTGCCTCTTAAATGTTTTTTCATATTGGTCTCCCTTAGCAAATCCTTGTTTTCTTCCTTTTTCTACCCATTTCTACACTTGAGACGTGATTATCACAAAAAGAAGTCTTTATTTCATCTCTCGTTATTTCTCTCTACTTATTAAAAGAAACTTTTGAGAAAGCAGAGCAGTCCTTAATTGGACTTCCTAAAGGTTTCTGAAGAATTGATTTCCACTAATAGCCAATAATAGCTCAAGAAGGCTGGCCTCAGTTTCAGTTAATTCTTGGAAATCAAAAATTTTATGAAGTGGCAAAAATACAGCCTAGTGCAGGAGCTTCACCATCTGTTATGTATCTATGTAATATCTTAGCAAACGGAATGGCCTCATAGTGAAGTTACACTTGGATCAGCAATTCTAGCCTGTAGAATGTTTTCTCCCGTTACAAATACTTTTTAAAGATATTATTGGTAATACCTGCCACATGCAGATAATAGTGCTGTGTGTGAAGATGCAAAGAAAGGGTAATAACTTTAAAGGAGAATTTGGAAAGTAGCTAGTGGTATGTTACTGTACGATATTAATGTGAAAATGTTAAACGTGGTGTGGTAAAACTCGTTCAGCTGACCTCACTCATTTGAAGATGAGCACTTTTTCCATGAGTGGCTACTACTTAAATAAGGAATTCAAAACTTTCAGGCTTCAGCCTAGTCTGACAGTTTCTTCCTCCACAAAAGTGGAGGAAAAAAAATCTCGTGTACTTTTCACTAACCCAGTAGCATTGCAGGAGCTACAAGCTTGCTTGCTTCAATTTTGCAGTAGGAAAGATGATGTTATTGTTGCTTAACTTCATTGCTGAGTAATTTTAAGTATGCTTGACATGAATTGAGAATAATAAAAGCAATGTTCGTGTAGCAGGCTTTCAATCCCCAGATATTTTTGTGGTCTAGAATTTTCCAAGTCCCTTCATCCCCCAGCCTGTATGGATACAAGGGGTTGTCCTGACCCAGGTGCAGGACTTGGCCTTGTTGAACCTCATGAGGTTCTTGAGCTTGTCCAGGTCCCTCTGAATGGCATCCCATCCCTCAGGCATGTCAACCACACTGCTCAGCTTGGTGTCATCTGCAAACTTGCTGAGAGTGCACTTGATCCCACTGTTTGTCATTGATGAAGATATTAAACAGTACTGGTCCCAATACAGACCCGTGAGGGACATGGCTCGTCGCCGATCTCCATCTGGACATTGAGCCGTCAACCACTACTCTCTGGATGTGACTATCCAGCCAATTCCGTATCCACCGAAAAGTCCATCCATCAAATCCGTATTTTTCCAATCTAGAGAAAAAGATGTGGGGAACCGTGTCAAAGGCCTTACAGAAGTCCAGATAGATCGCATCCGTAGCTCTTCCCTTGTTCACTGATGTAGTTGCTCCATCATAGAAGGCCATTAGGTTGGTCAGGCAAGATTTGCCCATGGGTGAAGCCATGCTGACAATAATAATTCCATGATTTCCCTGTACCGGAGTTTTCTCTTTTTACATGAGGGTTAGGTAATCTCGTCAAAGATTGATTTAACTCACTGATTTTTAAAAAGCAATTTGATAACCTCACACAGAAGGCACTAAAGAGTTCCAGACTTTCTTAGCTATCTTTACTGACATCACCTCTAAGGTATTTTCATCTTCTTTTGTTCATAATCGCTTGTTCCCTGCTGTTACAGTCACTAGATTTCCCCGACCCGTATCGCCTCTTCAGGATGTGGCCATCATCATTGGAAGCCGTGAACAATTAGCAGTGTTGTTGCAACTGTATGACTATCAGCTAGAACATGAGGGTACCACAGGCTGGGAGACTTTGCTATGGGTAGTCAATCAACTGTGAGTTAATTTGTATCTTATGATTCCTAATTTTAAAATATGTCAAAATTAATAGTCCTTAAGCATGATTATGTTTAACAATTATTAAACACAAGAATTTTAAGTATGATTGTGTTTAAGAATTATTAAAGAGGAAAAGACAATTTTTTTTAGGCATTTTAATTTTTATACTGAATTGACTTTATCTATCAGAAAATATCTATCTAGCAGAATGTTTAGGAACTACTTGCTCAAAAAATTTGTTTCTTTCATCTTTGCACTAGTATAGTCAATTCTCTGAAGATTGTTGTAGTCTGAATATCTCATGAAATATACTGTTCTGCAGTAACAGATGTTTGAAAATATAGGTCAGACTTTTCTGGCACTTAAACCCTTGCTTTCTTCAAGGGTCAGAACATGTAGATAATTTTATTAGAACCAATAGTGATGCGTGTATATATATATCTATTAATATAAACAGTAAATCTATACAAATGTAACTGGAGAGAAACAAAAGATTAGAGTAGTGTTTACTATCCTTTTGTTTCCTGATTTTTAGGCTACCACAGCTTATAGAAATAGTGGGCAAGATCAATGTAGCATCAACTGCCTGTGTCCATGAGTTCTCTAGATTTTTCTGGAGACTTTGTAGGACATTTGGGAAAATTTTTACAAACACTAAGGTAAGATGTTATCTTAAATATTCTACAAAAAGAGTACCTTGATAATATATATTCTCTATATTTACGATGTGTCTGAATACCCACACTTTATGTGACCATTTATATTTGCATGTCACACTGATGCAGACATTTAAACCTGCTATTTTTAAACCTCTGTTTGCATCCTTTTGATTTCTGGTTTTTGTCCATTTTGGAATGACCTTCTCATCTTGCCCAACAAGGAAGGATGTTTTTTTTAAAACTATATTCTTCATATTTGCTTTCTGAATGGCATAGGTAGTGGGAGAGATCATCCTTATTCTAGTGATTTAACAATTTTGTTTCTTCAGAACAGCATACTGTTCAGTTTTTTGTGGCATACGTAACTACTCCAGCCTGTACTTCATCGGAAATTTAAAATGAATGCTTTGCCTGCCTGAATATTTTCTATAGATGATATCTAAACATATTTATCAAGAAAATATATAATTTTTCTCAATAAAATAACTTCCATATATAATTCAAAAATATTTTAAAGGGAAATTATAAAACACAAGAGGATTACCTAAAGATAAAATTACAAAACAGGGTTAGCATTATGTGCTGCCTCCGGAGAGGAGATTAAAACCAGCCTCTGGTCTTTGAAAGCCCCTTCTGTAAGTTATCTTTAGAACCCTTGCTTCTATAAAACTGTTCTGATACTGATTATCACAGCTATATTTTGGAAGAGAGCACTTCACAGACAGCAAAGATATTAAAAAAAAAAAAAAATCTTTTTTTTTTTACATATAGCTTGATAAAACCATAAACCCTAAAGCCCAACTAAGCATATTGCCAAGAGACTTCGACTTTTGGTATGAGAAGTGCTAAATACTGCTACCTCAGTGTGGGTACTAATAGAAATTTTTGCTCTCTTATGTCGTACTTTCAATTTTCGTTAAAGCTGGCTATGCTTTTTAAAGGTTTTTTTCTTTCTATACGTTCAAAATGTCCTTTTTCTATTGTTTTGTGGTTCTTTTTTTATTCCTTTTTTCCTAAGTAAATTGACAGTGGTAACAGGTTTTCTTACACGGCATTCACCATCCTTTGTACAGGTAAAACCGCAGTTCCAGGAAATCTTAAGACTGTCTGAGGAAAACATAGGTAAGTTAGCTTTTTACTCAAATGAATAAAAATTGATTTTATCCACAACTGGAAAAAAACTGTCAGTCTCTTGTTCAAATAACATTTTCAGACTGCAGTTCTCAAATTTGTCATCTTTGTGAAATGTTGAAAATCTAATCTTAATCTGCATGGAACACTGAAGTTGTAGATTGGCTGTGTGTGTGAAGTACAAATAAAATCTCAAATCCAAACACCACTTGAGCATTATTTTAGCACATGTGTGCGTGTATATATGCATATATATGTATATAAATTCTTCATGTATATATAAAAATGTGTATATATATAATACTTATAATGCACACATATAAGTCTACCTTATATATATATAAAAACTATATAGTGTATATATTACACACACACATATATACACATATACATATATATAAAACTGAGATTCTTCACTGTGTTTCATTAGATTCCACAGCAGGTAATGGAGTGCTAACAAAAGCCACGGTTCCCATCTATGCAACAGGGGTCCTTACATGTTATATTCAGGTAGGCTTGTTTTTGTGTTTGTTAAATGTATAATAATATGTAAAATTTATTCTACCAAAAACCCCTTAAAGTTTTATTTGAAAACTTACAATGCTCTTGAGCATTGAAGATAGGTAGATAAGTGGTCAGCTACAAGCACATTTAAAAGCAAAGTTTTCTAGTCAGGTTGTCTACTACATTTAGATGATAGTTATCAGTGTTAAAACCTGAATTCACTAAATCTTAAAATGACATCTGGCATCTTCACCACTGCTAACTCTCAGACATTGACAGCTGCCATGTACCTCTATCAAAAATATTAATATTATTCCATAAATGAGTTTTTGGCCATTTAACTATGACCCCTGCGAACATAATTTTGCAAAACTTACTGAAACAGATAAGCAGGTAAATCGCCATTTTGGGCATGGTTGGAGTCTTAAAATTTTAGTGTTACCTAGTACTAGAATAAACACTCCATAAATAATGCTACCTAATCTTCCAGTAACCAGCAGTTATGGACTGGCTTTAGCTTATAGGAAAAAATAAATACTTCATCATCTCACAAATGTTTAGTGGACTGTGAGCAACCACAAACTGTCAGGAGCCATGAAAGTGCTTAAGTACACTTCTTAAAAGTTTCTTCAGTAAAACAGTTTGGGTGATTTATGCATCACTCTGTGCTTAGTTGATGAAATACAGAAATACAGTCTCATGTTTGCTTTGAAAGGTTCTTGTTCTTAAACCACATTTTTGAAGTTCATAAGAAGATTGTTAAAGGCTAAATCTAGTTTGGTCTCATTCACAGTTTGTCTCTTTCATAGCTGTAGGTCATCACAACTGCAGCAGTACTTCTACTACATTCAACATTGTACGCTCCTCTTTCAGGAAGAAGACCGCAAGCTGTTAGTTGGATTCTTAGAAGATGTAATGACCATGCTTTCACTATCCCATGCTCCTCTTGATAGCCTGAAAGCTTCCTTTGTGGAACTGGGGTAAAGAAATATACCTTGGAGTTGACTAGATTTAAATACATTAGAAGTTTCTATTAAAAGCTGCTAATTGGCTGTAATTTTAATAACTGTGATGCTTCGGGTGAATAAAGGGTATATTTGCTTTTTTTTCCCTGGTGTTTCACAAAATTTAAACTTTTAATCTGTAGATTAAAAATGTAGTGGTAAAAAAAATTCTGAAGTGTAAAAAAAGAAACACCAAAAACCAAACAAAAAACCACGCAAAAATCAGTCATTGAGGATAAAACGGAAATTTATTTTGTATTTTCCATACTATTATGATGTGTTCTAGATATGTATTTGCATTCAGTTCAGTGTCATAATTTATTGAAAATTATGTTCTTAAAAGTTTTTTTAAAAAATGAAGTTGAAAATGCAACATGTTTTCTAGATAGCAACATGTTGCATATCCTTCAGAATGAGATAAATATTATGTATCCTTCAGAGAGGATAAATGTTGGAGTTTTAGATTTGTTGAGCAGTGGATTCTTGAGACTACATTTTGTAGGCAAAGAACATATTCAGGGTTTGGGAGTATTTTTTTTTGTTTGTTTGAGTGCCCAACTGTTTTCTTCTAGTGCAAACCCAGCTTATCATGAGCTGCTGTTAACTGTCTTATGGTATGGAGTTGTCCATACTTCTGCTCTTGTTCGATGTACAGCTGCTCGAATGTTTGAGGTAAGTGTTATCCAAACTTTTTTACACCATTTTAAAACTAGAGTTTATTTTTAAAAACAGTGATTCAGATAATGTTGCTACATTCTTAAAAACTACAAATGGCTTAAATAAGTTGTGTACTGCGTGATGGAGCAGGAAGTTGTTGTGCCGTTGTTTCTGTTCTCTGTTCAACAGCACATCTTTCATTAAGCAATTTGTCATTAGCCACTTGCAAGCTGTTTCTGTAGTAACTATGTGTGTGTGTTCTTTGATCTGCTGCTGACTTGATTGTTGCATTCTGATTATTGCATGCCGAAAAACATTTTCTGATTATTAAAACGCATTTCATTGCTAAACTGTGTTCAAACCAGAATTAAATACATTGTCAAATGTGTTTGCTTAGGTCTGTAGATAAACATAAACAAGCATCTCTGAGTTTTAGCATTTGCTTTTGCTATTGAACACGTCATCAGTAGCCTAATTCACAAGTTACCGGTTTTCAATACTTTTTGTGTATACTTGTGCAATGCAGTTGCATTATAATTCAAACTGGTTTCCACTGGTGCCAAAAATGGTGGTAAAAACATACACTTAACCAATTTTGTAATTTTTGTAAAAATTAAAATAATTTACAATTCTTTTATTTGCCACATAGTGACAGCTTCGTCTTTCCCTTAAGGTCTGTAAATTTGTTCAGGATAAGGACTGTTACATTTAACTAATAAGTTTACTTTTATTTCCACATCATGCCTTTGTTTCATCAAGTCTTAATTAAAAAAGGCATATACAAAACCTCTGGGACATACTCCACTTGCTGAACAAAGAGATTACCTTTTTCTTTTTTTTTTTTTTTTGCATGTTAGAAAGACATATTTTTAATCACTTTATCGCAGTCCATGTCTTTTTTTTTTCTGTTCTTTTTTGCGTTTCTTCCACACTTGACTCATTTGGATAGCTTTGCAGTGGACCTGTAGCTGAACCTGCCACCTTGTATCTATTTGCAAAAACGAATATCAAGTCTGCCTCAGAAAAAATAGCACTTAACATAACCATTAGCGTTCTTGACTGCAGCTCTGCAAGTCATTGCAGATAAAGCACTAAACAACCACTTTAAGACTGTATCCTGAGACTTCAGTTGAAAACATCCAACCTTGTCTTCCCTCCTCCTCCTTTAAAAAGATGGCAGCAATTTTTGGTCACCCTTAAAATATTTTTTAGTTGTTTGGGTTTTTTCTTTTTTTTTTTTCTTTAAATCTAACAAGAACATTGCTTATATTTTATATTTGTAATAATCTTTTTTTTTTTAATAAGCATTAGCCAAACATGTGAAAGACCTCAGTTACAACAGACTGTTGCCTTGGTTGCAGTTTCTTTTCAAATTCAACTGTATGTTGATTATTTTTAGGCAGTCCTGCATGCTATTTGACTGCTTGTTTCCTAATATACTTCAATTTTTGGTAAAGCATAGGTAACTTTTGTCACAGACACTTTTCTCACTTGAAAATAATATCATATTGCCACTTCCATGATAGCCATAGCATGCATATTTATATGTGGCAATATGTAAATTTGGGAAGTCACCTGTGTAAAGAGGTGGCAGTAGTTGGTTTCACTTCTGGAAGATTCCTTCATTCAAGGAATTTCTGACATCTCAGAGGCTATTGAATAGCAAAACCCAGCAATTAGATAGTAAGATAAAAGAATATATCACCTGCAGGACAGCTGTGTGAGAACTATAAAGATTCTGTACAGCAGCACAGAGACTGCTGTAATTTGGGCCTGCCAGACTGCGTTACCAAACCTTTACAGTCTGTTGAGGATTGGAAGGATGCAGAAGTGATTTGGATCTGTTCTACCCCTCCTCTCCTTTGGGGGCAGGAAGCTTTGTGCTACAATTTCTAAGGTGTAGTGTGCGTAAGTAATGACCACACATTGATCTAGAGGAATCAAAAGATAAAAACTTGCCTTGTCTGTCTCACTGTAGCCTTACATGCTACATCCAGTAGCTTTGCCCATCCAGCTGTTTCTGTTGCTCTATGTTAATGCTTTGTTGGTGGTTTCCCATTTGAATGTTGATGCAAACGGATATGATTGCAGCTGGTTTGAATGTGAAATGCATAGTTGAGTTAGAAGCTTTGTTGGTCTGTTTAGGTTCAAGGCTAGGAACACTTACCTTCAGAATTACACTTGAATTATAAAGCATGTTTTATTTTCTGTAAGACAGAATGATGCTGTTTACCATGCTTTACCATAATTAAAAGTGTGGCAGCCCGTGTAGCCATGAAGCCAAGATCATTCGAAATTGCTTGCTAATTATACAAATCCCAAGCATTTTATTTCAAAGCACTGCATTACCTCTAGGCTTTTCTCAAAATTAAGTAAAGAAAACTCAAGCCCCTATTTGTTCAAAATTGAAAATAATAAGCATTCTCTATTTTAATCAATGGGAAAATTGGTGAATCTGTATATAAGAGTAAGATCATTGTAGTCAGACAGTCCCTAACAGCTGTTTGAAGAGTAGCCCATAAGCTTGACACATCAACACTTTTAAGTTGTTGCCACTGTAAATAATAGTGAGATGTATTAATGTTAAAATGTAGTAGTTGAACTGCCATTCCTAATACCTTCTGAATAACAAGCATAGGAAGTTGCAGCTTTCCCACTACAGGTGCTTTGCAGCAATAATGCATATGTTCTTACACAGCTTAACAATTCTCTCCCCATTCGTCCTTCTCTAGTTATTATCTGTAAGGCCACAATATGTTCAGTGCATGTGTGTGCCCATGCATGCACGGACATACATGCACACACAAATATTGCTTAATAAAAATTATTGCTTTGTATAGAAGGCTTCTGGAAAGTCAGGTTCCTTCCAATCTTTCACAATTTACTTTGTTTAAATTCAGAGTTGGTAAAACAGGAATGCTCCAACGAACAGCAGAAAGTAAAACGTTCTCTAGTTAGAGGGTGTAAATATTGCCTGCTTTTAGTACTGCGTGGTATACTGATGGCTACTGCTTTCCCTATGCCCTATAGATCTTGCGTGCTCTGTTGTTACACTGCTGGGAGGAAAGCATTAGAATTTAATTTGTGTTCATTATGTAATTTGAGTAATTAGAATATAGCTAATTATTAAAAAGACATTTCAAATTTCTCACAGAAACTACTGATAAGCTTTTTACGTTTATCTCCTAAAACCAGCAAATATATGCAGTCTTCTTTACATGAGATAAAGATGGAAATATCAAGGCTTTCCCTTTTTTGTTAATGCAGACAAAAAAACCTGTTTTGCTGAATACGGAGAAAGTTTGGAACTTGTCATTTTTGAAAATGAGTAGGTTTTCATACGTAGAAAACATGTAAAGGGCATCTGCTACATACACAGCAAATGTATGTTTATGTATAGCTACATAAGTAATGTAAAAAAAAAAATCACCTGGGAACATCTAAATTCAAACGATTTCCACACATATATGGGTAATAAATTTCACTGTGATGTCAGTTTTTAACATTTGTGATGTATTGCAACAAATATATCTCTTCCTTAGTTTGCGAAAAGACTTGGTGAAATACATTTCGTGGATAATCCAAGGATTCTCCATTTTCTACCTGCATAGACCAGCAAGGGAAACTTGAGAAGTTTTGCATACATACTGCTTGGTTGGCAGTTAAATCTAAAATAGTCCTGAATGAGTTTGAGGAAAGCTTAGTGGCATCTGGGAAGGTGCTGTTTGTCACATTGTGAAAGGTCTGAAAGGTATCACTCAGTGCGGGAAAACTACAGACGTTTGGCCTGGCTAAAGACATCTATTTTGCATGTGACAGCCACCTACTGTAATAAATACCATTCCATGGAGTTAGGAATAGCATTTGGATTAAACTGTCAAACTCAAATTGGCATTGCTTTAGTATTTAATTGTGCATAATTGCATGTATAATGTTAATACATAATTATATCAGTACTTGAATTATAATACATAATTATTTGCTAAACTTTTGAGAGTTCAAGTTTTAAAATAGCTGAAAATAGAGAAAACATCATATTGTTGAATTTGTCAGGTTAGTGCTGATTGCCAGACCACTTGAGCTTTCTTCGTGCCTTTGCGTATATGAAGCACTAGTGTAGCAGTATTTGCTTAGCTTCTAATTTTGGTTTGCTTTTTGTGTTTTGTTTTTTTTTTTCTTTCTCTCTCTTGGTTGTGCCGTTCTTCTTCCCATGATACTGTGCTCGCTCTTTCCGTGCATCACCTGTGATACCCCCCTGCTCCGACCATTCAGCTGTTGGTGAAGGGGGTACATGAAACTCTGGTAGCTCAGAGAGTTGTTCCTGCTCTCATTACTCTCTCCAGTGACCCTGAAATGTAAGTTTCCTGACTGTCTTATATACCTAGCATCCCTCTTAATACTTTGGAAGAAATAACCATCAGTTCTATTTCTTATTCTAGCTGAACAAAAATTGAATTACTTTTAAACAAATGTAACTTTTAAATCACTTATTTATAAATAAAAAGGTTTACTGCAACACCTAGAACTAAACTGGATAAAATTGCTGAATAAACTTTGAATAGAAAACTTAAATCAATGTCACTTTATATTTATAATCATATTCTCAGTTTTGAAATTTGCTTACATCATTTCTAGCAGAAAGCTGGATATTGATATGTTCTGTAATGCTATCAGCTTTATTTATCAGCAAAATCAAATGTCATCTGCGTTACTGAAATGCAGAATAGTTTTGGCTGGATCTAATTTCTGATAGACAACTGTAGTACTTAATTTCCTGGACGTTGTGATGTGATATTTCTTTCAAGCTAAGGAGGGATGCTTTGCTAATCTCACTAATAGGTTGTTGCTAATAAAGGCTACAGCACGAATAGAGTTTTAATTGTTTTAACATCTTGTGTGGGTGACTAAACCCAGAAAAAAAACAAGAGTCTGCCTGCCCATCCTCAGTCACAGCTAACCCAGTTCTTCAAGTTTACCAAACCGTTTTTTATTGCATGTTGACTGGTTTACAGCTGACTCTTCGAGGCATGAATGAAGCCTTAGTTGACAAGCGGGTTGCTCCGGCCCTTGTTACCTTGTCCAGTGATCCTGAATTGTGAGTTTCAGACTGAGACCTTGAGTTAATCCTGTCTGTCTTTTTCCTGGTCTGCTTTTTGTGTTGTGTCATTGCTAGAAACTAATGTATCTTAAAGTACTAATTTTTAAATTTTGCTTTATTTTTAATTAATTTTGTTCTTAATGTTTAATGCATCCTAAAGACTTTATTTTTTCTATTGTAGTTCAGTAAGGATTGCAACAATTCCTGCTTTTGGGACCATCATGGAAACTGTTACACAGAGAGAGGTAAGACACCTGTTGTCAGGCTGTTGTTTTGGTAGCATAAGAAGTGAGTGATTTTTTTTATAAATCCAGAAATCCAGTAATTTATTAATGAACTTGGAGAAAAAAGAAAGCATCTTATAAATTATTTCTTCCTTTGTTATATCCTCTTCCAAAATGCTTTCCAGTTTTGCTATGGTCTTTTCTTTCTTTTTTTTTTTTGGAAACAAACCAACCCTCTTTTAACTAATAACAACATTTCCCTCTAAATATCAGGCCAAACATAAACAAAGAAAAACAGACATGCAGAGGAGGAGGCCTGTGCTAGAAGATGGAAAATCCCGTGCTCAAAATGTTTTCTGAAATGTTCTCCCATACAGTTGAGAAATCAAAGTCCATTATTTCCAAATACAATAGATTTACTTTAAAATGCTAACCAAAGAGTCATGGAGGGATTCAGTTACCTCCACATAAGTATATTGTACCATTTTAGATGCTTTGGGATGTCCTGCTTGGCTTCCAACTGCTTTAGAAGGGCACAAGTCTCTTGTAGTTCCTGTCATATCTGCTGGTTTAGCCCATGGTGTCCAAGATGGCATTAAAAGACATCATAGTGACATAACTGAAATAATCCTTGAGGATAATATAGATATGCAATTTCTCCTTGTTTTTTAAATGATGAAACTTTGGTAGTAGATCAGAATTCTGAAAAAGACACCCAGGATTCTGCTGTAAGCAGTAGAAATACTGTATTTTCTTTTATATAATAACTGTACAATCTAATTTCTTCTTAAAGTCCTTGCAGCTTTTGGCAGAGCTTGCATTCTTCCTGTAACTTCAACATATTCTAAAAGAATGTGTTTGAGGAAATGTGAGTAAGAAGTCAGTGATGACTCACAAGTACTTGGAAGATGGATAAGTTACAATTTTGCAGCTTGGAATGCATGCCTATAATCAGCTTGGGAAGAATACTGTTTTGTTACCACACAAAAATTACTGTATCCATTGCACTAATTATAATAAGCCTTAGAGAACAGAGGTGATATTGCCTTCCAAAATGTATCAGAAAATGTTATTTTTACAACTTTGAATCCAAATTAAACACGTAATCTTAGATATATTTGTATTTTCAGTTTTCTAGCCTTTAGTTGAAGAAATCTTTTTAATTCTATTGATTTTATGCTGCATACTTTTGCGTCTCTGTCTTCTGCAGAAAATTTTTCAGCATACTAATTGATATTTATTAACAAAGAAAAGTGAATTCAGTTCTATTTAAACAGGAAAACTCCAAAGATATTAATAGTAAGAGGGGGATTTTAATAGCAGGTAAAAAAATCAAAGTTTTTGAGTATCAAAACCAACGAAAACTCAGGAGGAAAGACTGGCTATACGGAAGCACCTGTCTATAGTTAAAGATAGATCAGATTAAAACACTGTTAACGGTCTTTAAAATGTAGAGCTGCATCAAAGAGTCTGGAACATGCTATCAGAAAAAAAATGTAAATTAACAGGATGCCCAAGGTTTGTCATCTGAAATACGGAATATTATAGACATACTCTGAACTGACCGTAAGAGTTTCTATCAGCTTCATTCTTTTGTATACTTTTTATTTCTTTGTGAATATTTAAGCTTCTGGAAAGAGTAAAAATGCAGCTGGCGTCTTTCCTGGAGGACCCTCAATATCAAGACCAACATTCTCTACATACAGAAATCATAAAAACATTTGGAAGAGTTGGACCTAATGCTGAGCCCAGATTTAGAGATGAATGTAAGTTGCATCAGTGGGAAGATGCAGTCTTCCTCTTTCTGTCCCAAAGCTAACAGTATGCTACTTATGTTGATTTGGGTTTTTTTGTCTTTACAAAAAGTTTGATGAAAACTCTTGTTTTCAAGAGTTTGATATGTCCCAGTATTTAAGACTTTGCTAATATAAATTTCACTTTACCTAACATTGGTTTGTATATAGAACACCAGCACGTGGTAATGAATGATTTCAGAGCTGGAGGGGACTGGTCACTTTGCTGCAGTGCAAATTTGAAGTTGTCTTATTTTGAATTACTTGACATGCAAAATGCTTTCCTCTCCCCTCCTCCCCCATTTCTTCATCTCCTGCTGGCATATAAATTTAGACTATTCCACACATCTTAAATGTAAGTGCATCCCACATTAACAAAAGAGCTTTTTTTTTCATGGCCCTGAAATATTGAAGCACATAGAAGAGCAAAGTTTTTTGTTAGACCGACTTAAAGGCACTTGTAAACAAAACATGAGGAGCTATCATGCCTCCCAACTGCAGGCATCTAGTTTAGCAGGCTAAACTCATTAGATAGGCTTCCTCTACAGTCAGTGAAGATTTCTCATGACATGCATATCTCTGTCACTAGCTTATCAGCTGTATTTATAAAATAGAAGCATCTTTTAGACAGCTTTAGCAGCAGGAGAGTAATAATGTTGCAAAATATTTTCTGTAAACTGTTACTATTTCAAAGGTACTCTGGGGTACCTTTTTATTTTAGGTGGTATTACCACAGTTTTATTTCAAGTTTGAATTGATCAGTCAAATCTGCAAGCGCAGTCCCATCAAAAGCCATTATTTGCAGTTCTTATTCCACACTGATGTGTGATGCTTCAGATGTTTGTGATTGCCACTTAGTGACTGTTTAATGCTAAGCAAGTCTACAGAAAGCAATTTCAAATACTTATTCCAGTATTTACTTTTACAGTTGTTATTCCACACTTGCACAAGTTAGCCTTGGTCAACAACCAGCAGTCTGTGGATTCGAAGAGACTGGATATCGCTACTCACCTGTTTGAAGCCTACAGTGCTCTTTCCTGTTGTTGTATCCTTTTTTTAGGGAAAGTTTAGCTGTTTAATTCTCTGGTGGGGGCAGAAGATAATACTTGAGAAATAACTGAGTTTGTCTTTGAATGTGTGATGTAAAACATGATCTGCTCGGTATAAAGAGGTTTTCACAGAAGGTGGAGGTGGTGGGTTGGCCTTGGCTGGATGCCAGGTGCCCACCAAGATGCTCTATCAATCCCATCCTAAACAGGACAGAGCAAGGAGAAAGTAAGATGGAAAAAAACTCGTGGGTCAGGATAAAGGCAGCTTAGTAAAGCAAAAGCCATGCACGGAAGCAAAGGAAAACGAAAGATTTATTCTCTACTTCCCATCAGCATGTGATGTCCAGCCACTTCCCAGGAAGCAGGGCTTCAGTAAGCGTAGCAGTTTCTCCAGAAGGCAAATGTTGTAATAATGAATGCCCCCCCACTCTTTTCTCTTAGCTTTTATTGCTGAGCAGGTGTCATACGGTATGGAATATCCCTTTGGTCAGTTTGGATCAGCTGTCCTGGCTGTGTCCCCTCCCAAGATCTTGCCCACCCCCAGCCTGCTGGTGAGGGGGGAATGTTGGGAGAGACAGCCTTGATGCTGTGCGAGCACCGCTCAGCAGTAATCAAGACACTGGTGTGTTATCGACAGCTTTCTAGCTAGCAGTACATAGTACAGCACTATGAGGGCTGCTATGGGGGAAATTAACTCCATCTCAGCCAGACCCAATACAGTGGAACTGAAAAGGAAAAAAACCTACAAAAACAAAGCCCTTGATCTTAACCAGTAAATTAAGAAAAAGTATGAAAATAGTGGTATGGATGTATGAAATAAATGAAGTTAAGTATGTCCAAGACCTTTTTTATTTTTAGTAGTCATGAAGTACCAAATGCTGTTCTGTTTTCTTGGGGTTTGCTGCTGTAGCTTGTCCCTATGTTCAGTAGAATAACATTATCAGAAGACAGAAAAAAAAATTGTATTATTTCAGAAGACAGTCCTTATAATACTTTAACAACCTGGTTTTTAGTTATTTCAGAGGATTTAATGGTCAATCACTTTTTACCAGGACTTAAGTGTTTACGAACTGACATGGAACATCTCTCGCCAGAGCATGAGGTGAGCAGCTGTGTTTACTAACTGAGTATGAGACACAGGTGGCAGTGAAAGTTGAAAAGTAATGGTATTTAAAACCAGAAGTTAAGGAGAGCTGCTCATAAGTGGTATCAAAACAGAGCATTAAAGGGTTTTTTGATAAGGAATAGGTCCCATGATTTAAAAAAACAGTAAAATCTTTTAAAATGTATTTCTAAGCCAAGGACCTCTTCAGAGAAATATTCAACTGTCAGAAATGCATGTAGAAACACAGATCTTTGTAGACTGAAGAAAAAGGAAATATTTTTATCGTCTGTTTTTTCATCAAAACAAGGATACACTAAAATCAATGTCCACAATATATCCAAGGAAATGCAGATGAAAATTGGTGGAGTGCAGGACAGAAATGATAGGCAAGCATGAGGAAAGTATAGTCCTGAAATACATGGGATGCACTTTATATCTGGAGTACTGTGTCCAGTTCTGGGCTCCCCAGTACAGAAGAATGGACCTACTGGAGAGAGTCCAGCGAAGGGCCACGAAGGTGACGAAGGGACTGGAGCATCTGTCATAGGAGGAGAGGCTGAGAGAGCTGGAACTGTTCAGCCTGGAGAAGAGCAGGCTCAGGGGAGATCTTATCAGTGTATATAAATAGCTGAAGAGAGGGTGCAAAGAGGATGGAGCTAGGCTCTTTTCAGTGGTGCCCAGTGACAGGACCAGAGGCAGTGGGCACACACCAAAACACAGGAGGTTCACAGAATCACAGAATCAATCAGGTTGGAAGAGAGCTCTGGGATCATTGAGTCCAACCATTGCCCTGACACCACCATGTCAACTAGACCGTGGCACTAAGTGCCATGTCCAGTCTTTTCTTAAACACATCCAGAGATGGTGACTCCACCACCTCCCTGGGCAGCCCCTTCCAATGTCTAATAACCCTTTCTGAAAAGAAATTCTTCCTAATGTCCAACCTGAACCTCCCTGGCGAAGCTTGAGGCTATGTCCTCTTGTCCTATCACTAGTTGCCTGGGAGAAGGGGCTGACTCCCACTTCACTACAACTTCCCTTCAGGTAGTTGTAGACTGCAATAAGGTCACCTCTGAGCATCCTCTTCTCCAGGCTAAACAACCCCAGCTCCCTCAGCCGTTCCTCATAGGTCAGACCCTCCAGAGCCTTCACCAGCTTGGTCGTCCTGAACATCAGGAAACGCGTTTTTACTGTGAGAGTGACAGAGCACTGGCACAGGTTGCCCACAGAGGTTGCAGAGTCTCCATCCATGGAGATATTCAGAAGCCATCTGGACGTGGTCCTGGGCAACTGGGTGTAGGTGGCCCTGCTTGAGCAGGGGGTTGGACCAGATGGCCTTCAGAGATCTCTGCCAACCTCAACCAGTCTGTGATTCTGTGAACTATAAAAAGCAGATTATAAAAAGCAGACAGGACAACATGGGAGCTAACGAGATCTTCTCTGGTAGAAGGAGCTTACAGAAAGTAGCAAAAGAGAAGAGTTAACTTGGGAAACTTGAAAATCTTGGCTATATGTCTATGCACTTTTTTGTAAATACTTGAAGAAGATGAACACTAACAGAGATTGAAACATGCAGATATTAAGTCAGTAGCTGAAAATGGGAGATGTAGTTTAGTTGCATGTTGGGAAAATCTTGACAGTATGAACATTTCAAGTGATGGAGGAAAAGATTTAACCAAAATGCACAAAGGAACATCTTTCTGTTTTTTGAAGATTAATCCTGCACTTTCATGGATTACTTTGTACTTGAGAGAAGTAATTACTTTTCCTTATGTTTGCAAAAGTGATTGTATTGAGATGACTATATTCTCTAGGAGTTTGAAGTTCTTGGTAACAAAGTCCCTTCTTCCAGTTTTCAGTCTAACGGCCTATAGTCTCATTCTTTTATTTTTTGTATATTATATTATTTTATATAATTTACAGTATGTGGAACTGGAGGTGAATTAATTTGAGGAACTTTCAGACCTAAAAGGAAATAATCTGACTTCAGAGGGCTGAGTCAGAAGGGACAGTAGTGACCTGAGCATCAGTCAGAGGCAACGGAATTGCATTTCCTTACCACAGGCAGCACTGGAGGAGATCTGGCAATGATACTCTGTACGCAGAGAGAGATGGGAGATGTATTGTGTTTTGGGAAGTCTAAGAATATATCTGAAAGCTGCAGTAGGCAGAAGTTGGATTTAGTTTCATTTTCTTTGTTCCATCATATTCACTAATGGGATAACTGATACAAATACTAATACTTTATTTTTATATAGTTGCTAGTGCAACTTCTAAGGTTTAAGGGCATAGTCAGTTCAAAAGATGCCCTGAATTTAGAACAAAAGAGCTTATTTGATTGAGTTTGAGTCTTGTGGCCAGAGAAGGAACAGAGGGCTTAAATAGGATTAAAAATAAATAAGTCAAAACAGCTCTCAATCCTCCTTTACCACATTCTGCATCACTGTGATTAATTGGCTTCAGGCATGATTCCAAGCGCTTTATTTTTTTAGCCAGAGAGAAACATAAATTTGAAAATACTTACTCCTGCTCCAGTGGGTTAGAAAACTCACTACAGCTTTTACTGTAGAAATGGAAATCTGGTGCTTAATCAGCTCCTTGCTACAATAGGGTGTTTGTAGGCACCATGATAAGAGACCTCTGAGGCCCAGTTAGTTCTAGTGTCTATCTTTCAAGCCTTCTGTCTTAAAATTATGTTGTCTGGAGTAAATGTGTTCTGCTGTTTCAGATAGTTAGACATTACCATAAAGAGCATTAACCCATTTCTCATTATTTTGGTCACTGTGGTGTTACTCAAGTTGGTATATCGGTTACAAAAGCACATTTTATCATTTACGGAGCCTTAGCTCTTGTGGCTCTAACATCAGTACAGAGTTTATGCTCATCTTGAAAATGTAACATTTGTGGAATTGGCTTGTGATTCTGTCAGGCAGCATTTACCACTTATCCTTCATATTTGCTTTCCTTTCATTCATATAAAGGAAAGTGCAAGTTGGGCATTTAAGTGAGACCCTCTTATCTTTAAAATAAACATTTCACCTTATGCAGCCATTTCTTTTTTTTCATTTACTTTGCCAGCATCTCTTAATTCATGTCAAGTCCCTTCTCCGCTTGCCTTGTATTTCTTTTCAAAATAATTGGATTTTGAGTTGCATGATAGTGAGATATAATCAGTACTTAATAAAAATATTTAGTCCATCTGCAGTAATGTTTATAATACTTAAGCACATGTTATGTCTCTTAAATGTCTCCAAATATAGTCACATCTCTAAAATATCTCTCTTAAAGGAGGTCTAAATGATTTGAGTCATGACCAAACAAAGAGAACCCAAGTGAATAGATGTGAGCAGTGCAATGTACAACATCATAATGTAAAATTGCCATATGATACTATATTTATACCTTTCCTCTATTTCACCCTGAACTTTAAGACAAATTAATTTGGGGAAGAGGGAAGAATCGCTCCACTTCATCCAGCAATTATGCAGCCTTCCTGGAAGGAGCTGTGCAATAGATTGGGAGCTCCATCCTGGTATTCAAATAATTCTGGGTTCTTGCTGAATTATTCTTTCCCTTGATCAAGACTTCATATTGTTGATATTTGGAACATCTAGATTCAGATAGATGTACAAAAATGTAGAAGTGCTCCAATGCACAGGTAGAAATGCTAAGTAACAAAAATTATGGCTGCTATGCTTGGAAATTTCAGTTTTGTTTTGATACAGAAAGGTTATTTTTTCACTGCATTCTGAATGCATATCTCTTGTACCTCTGTACTCTTGAGTTTAAGTACTTGTACAATATTTTATGCAAATGAAGGACAGCAAATTTAGCAGTAAGAGTTGTGGTCCTGTTAGACTTGTATGCAGGTTTGAATGCTGCTTTCTGAAACATTCAAGGATATATAACACCTGCTACCCAAACTGTTTCAAATGTTGAAGTAATACTTTTGGAGAAATAGGGTGAACAGTGGCACAGATCTGCAAACCGGCCACATCTTATCAGTGTAATAAATGCTTTCAAAGGATATTTTGTACTGCAGCTGTCTAATAGGGATTTGACAGAAACCACCTTTTTTATGTATATAAATACATTTAAAAATAGTTATCACTTGGTAGTAACCATTAGTGATTGATCTGTATTTTAGAAATTGAAATTAGTTTTTTTCCTTTATTGTATATATTCAGGTTTTAGTAAGACACTAATTTTAGTTGCTTGTATCTTTGAGATTTTAAGTTTGTCTCAAAGTGCTTAGCTTTTTTTCTGAGCTGTGAGCAGAGAAAGTTTCCATTTATTCAGTGGGTATGTGTGTATATATATATATGTTTGTAGTTTTACACTCTTCATTGCAACTGTTTTGCCTATGTGTTTCAAATGCTTTTGTCTTAACGTGTTAAAACAGTACTGTTGTGGGCAGGGCAGGGAGTTATATAACTGTCCAATGAACTGTATGATTTCTTTCAAAGCCTGCTATTGGGAAACATTCCTTTATTTTTGGCATGCTGGAGAAATGTAAAATGCCAGTGTGGGAGTGTTTTTAGTCTTAAATATTCTGTGGAAACCTTTAATGCTGCAATTGCTTAAGTAATGAAAAAAAGCCTTGATTCATAGAAATCATGGAAGACACCAGTGAAATGATACCAAAGTTGCTTTCACACTTCCTTTCCATTAAGATGTTGTCTCAGGATGCCATCACACTCTTTTCTTTCCTTTCTTTGTTTTTTCTTTCATGCATAATGTTGGTAAAGATATGAATTTTGAAAGGTACTTGAAAACTGTCTAAAGAAAAATAGAGGGAAGGTGAATGTATGTCAAAGTTAATTGCTATTAAATAAAAGTATTGTTTGAAAAAAGGAAGATGAGGACGTGTGCCACAGAAGTTAGTTTGCTTTAGCTCTATTTTGAAAAGCCAGGTGAAGCAGGAGGGAGTCTTAATCACTTGTAACTATTTCAAAAGCATTTTCTTCCTTAAAGTATTTTGAATGGTTATGTTGTTTCTAGCCACAAGGCATTATCATACAGCTGGAATTTAAATGCACTTGAAAAACAACAGAAAAACTTTTTAAACAGTTCTGCTAATGTCAGAATTAGTTGCGGAGTAGGTTTCGTATGAAGTGTTAATGTAAAAGAAAAAATGTCATGTATATCTCTTCCGTATGTGTCTTAGGTTATTTTAAGCTCTATGATAAAAGAATGTGAACAGAAAGTGGAAAACAAGACCGTCCAAGAACCGCAGGGGTAAGGCTTCCACTTCTCTTTTTTTCTGTGCCTCCAGAGTAGTGTTCTGCAGAGTGTATTCCCTAATGGTGTCCAAGGCTTGTGACCAGAAATCCGGCACTGACATATTCTGTATTTGAAAGCAGATTTTAGGAACTTTAATTCAGTTTGTGGTTGTTTCTGTCTTCAGTGTAAAACACAGGACAACACATTTTTATTTGTATCATAGCAATGACATTCTTGTTTTCCCCTGTTACTTTGTTCTTCATTTTTTATACATTTAAAGCAGTAATTGAATTTCTGTCCTGAATCTGACAAAGCAGGCAGTGCTTGGTCTAAGTGCTTAGAGCAACACGTGGCACGCACTGAGCAGCCCTCTTTCATGGGGGTGGCCTGCAGGCTGAAGGAATTGTTCTGGCCATGGTGATGACCTGCTCCAGGCTGCTGTCTTTGCTTGCATGTGACTACTGCACATGAGAACAGTTTCTCTAGTGTATAAACTGACCTACATGTGTGAATATGCTGTTTAGTAAATATGTTGGCTTTGGGAAAATGCCACCTATGTTGCACTTCGGTAAAACACCCATTCTACAAATGCACAGTAAACCCAGCTCTCCAGTGAGGCATCAGACACATGGTGTATATGCATCGATTTGCCTCATGTGGTAGAGGTGGTATCATATGTGTGTGTCTCTCCTGATAACAAAAGCAGCTAACAGACCCACAAATCTGGAAAGCTAAACATCATTATGATGAGATGTATGTGTTCTTTTGCCTGCTTGTTGCCTGGAATGGCATACCAGTAGGTGACTTCTCGTGGATTATTATATAACTTAATAAATCCTTAGCAGTGTTGCCAGGAAGAGTTTGAGAAGAAACAGTAGGTGTCTGAAAAAGAGAATCTGTCCTCAGTCCTGATACCTTGCCATGGGAATCAAGACAATTACTGAAGTTTGTTTATGTCATGCTTCCATATCTGTAACAAATTGATAGAATTTACTTCTTGAAAGAGCTCAGGCAAAATCCTGGAAGCAACTGGTAGTTTGAGAATGACTGAAATAGGAAAGGTGTACAAGAATTGAACAGAAGAGACATGGTGTGGAAAAAGACTTAGTCTCTCATGCATCAAATAAAATATCTCAGGCTTTACTAGTGGTAATTAGCCTGTTTAATGGTGTAGTTGATAATGAATGGAGTGTAGTAAGAACTGAATCCATTTGAGGCATGAGCATCAGGTCAACTCTTAAAAGGTGTACTAGAAATGAACTTTAGACTTTGGAAATGAAATAATTTTAAGACTAAAAATGCCCAGGTTCTACAACAAATCACAATCTATAGTGTATCTGTTCTAATAAGGTAGTTGGTTCTCTCTAGTCCTATAGAAGTCCTGTCTAAGGGAGAAGAAATACAAAACCTTTAAGATCTGAAGAACGCACTGTTGGTCATCTTCTTTCCTCTTTCCTCTTCATGTGGCAATATTATGAAGCAGGGACTATACTGACTTAACTGTATTCCAGTTGAGTGGCTATTTTCATGATGAAGTAGGTATTTCTTTGACATATTAGTTATTCACAGCATAAGAACAGGTTTATTTGACTTAATCACTCTACAGGCATATTTCTTGCTTGCAATTTAAATAGCCAGTCAGTCAAGGACCAAAAAATGCATTCATTCATACTGTTGTATTTTCCTAGGGATTCACTATGTTACTTCCTCAAGCTTTGTGCTTTTGCCCTTATCCTTTCTGCCTTCTCTTAAATGGAGCTTTCTGGCCTACCTACCTGCGTGTGTCCCCAGTAGCCATACTCTGAATGCTCATCCCTTTCCTGCATCCTTCAGATTCTTCAGCAGCTGTGTATTTGCTTCTTATTTTTAAAGAACGGTGAATGCATAGCTTGCCTTCAGCTATATTAAAGGTTGGCACTTAAGCCAGCTATTTCCTCAGAAAACAAACTACCAGTAATGATTCGTGGCAAGGTAGAAACTTGCTAGTTGTCCTGTTAGACCCATCCATTTTTGCAAGTAAGCATTAGTTTTATCGAGGTCTTCCCTGTAGTATGTACCTTGCATAGTGGGTACCCAGTAGGTAATTGTGATAAGGCAGAATTAACAGCCAGACTCTTTGCAGCTCTGATGCTAAGCAATTGCTGTAGGCTCTCACCAACTGACCTGTGCAAGGACATCCCTCCACATAAGCAATGACTTAATATTTTGACAAACAAGCTGATTCATTAGAATCAGTTGCATACATGGGCATTTATTACTTTGCAAATATTTCCTCTGCCTGGGTTTTGTGGACTCTTTTTTGTTAATCTACAAACTAACTGATATTCTTTTTTCATTTTAATTGTTTGTGCGATAAAAAAGCCACCACCTCAGACTTTGACTATGTAAAGAAAAAAATAAAAGCAGTGTATGCATCTAAATATATAAGGTAAATGAATTTATCACTTCTTGAGCAACTTCTTGACAGCCTTTTAGGAGAGGTCGTTAGAAAATATGAAATTTATTCCTTCTCAGGCAACTATATTGTGAAAGAATTTTTTTTCTCTCCCAGAATGCAGCAAATGTACACTCTATCAAACTGGTCTCTTTAAAGAACACCATTAACCTTTACCTGAAGGTTTTTTATTATCTTACCTGTATTAACTGAATTGTGAAACCTAAGGTTATGAAACAAAATTCCTTGGCTGAGCTCTTCCTAATTCTTAAGTGGTGGTCTTCAGTTGGACAGGATTTTTAATTTCTGTTTAATGTGTTTTTTTGCCTCTCTCAAATCTTTTAACCTATTTAGTTCATCAAAGCTATTCTCTGCATGGCTGGAGTTTGAGTGACCAGCTTTTATTTCATGTAGGGTTTTGGCATACCTTGCTTTAGCCTATATCAGTGCAAACATGTTAACCTAAATGTAAGAGGTCTGTATGACTTAAAATCCTTCTTGTGAAAATATTTTGAAATCACAGTGCTATTAAGCCATTGAAGAAACAGGTAAATGCAAACATGATACAATACCCATTGTATTTTCTTTTATAGAGTCATAGAATCTTTTGGGTTGGAAGGGACCTTTAAAGGTCATCTAGTCTAACCCCCGTGCTGTGAGCAGGGACATCTTCAACTAGATCAAGTTGCTCAGAGCCCCGTCCAGCCTGACCTTGAATGAATTTTAGAATTCAACTGCTGAAAACTTGTAAAATTTGAAAAGGATAAGTCTTTGCAACGTGTTACTTCATTCTTTACTTAGCCTTCCCCTTTCTTATTCAAAATCAGGCTATGGTTGCAATCTTTTATGGTACAAAATTAACACGAAATACTTTACCACTGAAGAAATAACCTTTTCATATACATGAATATCTCCTTTTTCTTGCTAAGCCATTGCCAATTTCAGTTCCTAATTTCAGGGTTAAATATATATTTGACAAAGGATTTAAATGCAACTAGGAGATAAATTACTGATTTTTGTGAACAACATGAGAAAGCATGCACAAAAATAAAACTGGATGCAAATCATAAGATGCTGTTGGCTATCTTGTCTTTGCCCCTTACTGTTAGAAAAGGTTGGTCAAATAATATGGGGTCACAGAAATAGTTTTTAAAAAAAGATTAAACTTTGTCTTTTTAAATATTGGATAGCCACTCTTGTTAAACTTTTTCTTTAGCAATTAACAAGGTATTTCCATCATGGGTAACAACTTATGTTACAAACTGATTTTTATAACATGTCCAGCATGAATGCTTGTTTTGACCTAAAGCTTCCCCATAAAACAGGCAGAACTCTGTGTTGCAGATAATTCATCTAGACACTGATCAAAAAATTTGACATTTACACATTGTTTTTGTTTGTGGGTTGGTTTTTGTTTTGTTTTTTAAATAATGAGTAAATGCAAGGACTTTTCTATGGAACTACTTGTTTCAGACAAGATATGTTATTGCCTTGTTGGGTTCTCTGATTATTTTTTTTAAAGACATGAGACTCAAATTATTTGATTTCATATTGCTTTTATTATTATGTTTATATGTTCAATTTTTATGGTAATAGAAGTACTTTTGGGGCATATTTAAACTTCTTAAGTATATTGAGTGTTGTGGATTATCTTTCTATTTACAGTAACATAATATTAGAAAACCTGAACTTCTATACGCTCCAGTTCTTAATTTTTAACATCAGATGTCTGATATCCCCCAAAAATGTTTCGGAAGTCAATTGAACATTTCCTGGTTTTCCTAAAGCTTATTCAGGATCATTAGAATAATGACAGCACAGTCTGCTTAAAACTGCAGGTTTGTCACCAGTTGCTAGGCTTCCTTTTCTGAAGTGAGCAGTTTTATTTTCTTAATGTTGCTAACACTTGGAATATACTGTATTTCCCAAATCATAGTCCCTAGTTACACACAACTCTAGGATACATCATAGGCTGGAATAGCTTCTTGTCACTAGCCAGCTGATAGTGAGTATAAACTGTTATATGCCCTTGCTTTATCATGAAATCAAGGGAAATTGCACAAGAAATCCATCTTACAATAGTAGTAACTTACCTGCTAAGTTTTATCAACTGGAAATATGTAATTCCTTAGTTGACTGTAGATGTTTAATCAAGCCAAAGATACAATTTTCAAAATTTTAAACTTCAGTAAAGATGAAGACATCATACTTTCAATAAAATGATGCTTAAACACTAAATATTAGATAATGAGGAATTTTACAGAGCTTTCAGAAAAAACAGCTAATAATATTCAAAATGAGATGATTGATTTGAATAACCTGTTCCATTAATAGGAGATGTACTGAAGAAAATACGTGAGAGTCTGCTTTGTGATACTCTTAGGTATGCTGTGCGAGGCACACCTAAGGCCCCTTCAGGGATCGAGGTCCATTAGGCACTGTGGAAATGCAGAACACAGGGATTCACTTCAGCTTAAAAAGTAGAAGGATGGGGGATACATTTGAGTTATGATACAATTAAGCTCTCTGTAAATCCACAGTACAGCTTTAGTGAGAAGCTTCCCTTTTGTTTTTTCAAGTACTCTGTTTAAATAAAGAACCAAAATTCGTTATCGCTAAGCACCTTTCTTTGTGATATGAAATGGGAAAAAATACTGAATGCATCCGTGCTATCTTTGAAGAAATCGTTGAAATTCTGTTGAAGCAATTTGGAGTTAACGTCAACTTGACTTGCCTTGATGCAAAAGTGTCTAACAGAACTTTTTATAACCTTGCAGACTGAAAAGTCAGTTCCTGGAAGCTGGCCTGTGCCAGTAAGACAGATTTTGTGATCTTAGGTATAATGTTGAAACGCAGAGTCCATGCTGAGCTCACAAGGGAGACTTTCACTGGTAACGTTTTGTAAAATTGGCTCTGTCTAATGTTGAAAAATGTTTGCCATTTTAACAACAAATATAGGAAGTATGGAATATTTATTAATATTCCTGCTATTATACATTTGCCTTGTTGCACTCATGAGACAGATTACTCTTACTATGCTATACAGTTACATATATCTGAAGTGGAGCTCACTGATATGTTGTAAATTAAAGAATAAATCAGTTAATTTTGCAGCATTGGGATAATTTCTTAACAAGTTGTTCGAAGTTGTAGCATCTTGTAGGTTCAGCATTGATTGGGTTCCTCGTTCTAGTCCAGTTTGTCTTCTCTGGTATCTATGAAGTAGGAACACTCAAGCAAAGGTAGTAGGAGTCACACTCACAACACCCAGAAAGAGAAAGCTCTTTACCCAGCAAGGGGTAGACCTAGCAGGACTCAGTGCTCCAGGGTGGGGTTTACAAGAAATTTACAAGGAGATCAATGGAAAGCTGAACAAGTAATATAAAACAAAGATTGATTGGGAGTTACTAGATTGACGGTCCACACCAATTTTAAACTCTGCTCAGGTGGAAATATTTGGAAAATAAGAGAGTTGGAAATTAAGGAGAGAGGTCACCGTTTTGTACTTACCTTGCTTCTACTCTTCCTTACCTGTCTGCTAATGGTCACTGTCAGAGTCAGGATACTTGGGCTAGATAGATCCTTGGTCTGACCAGTAGGGTTGTTTTTATATTAAATAAACAAGGATTGACATTTCCAGTGAGAAGGTAAAGCCGATCTTTCACAGAGGTATTTGTCACTAGAGCAATTGCCAAATAGTTGACAAATGCGAATGTGGTGACTTCTAAAGGTGGTAAAAACTAGTGTGCACAAAAACAGTTTTACAACTTTTCACTAGGACTGTGAGGGCATGATAATTCATTTAACGGTGTGTATTTGGGCTTGGTGGTGATGATTTTTCAGTTCTTCCCTATGCCTTGGTCTTTTGTGATCTTGAAACCTCTAAAATGCAAAGACCATTCAGATGCTTATTAAATAACAGCAGAGTGTTCTTTTCTCTTTGTAGTCTTACATCACTAAATGTTTTACCTTCCTAGCTCAATGTCGATTGCGGCAAGTCTTGTGAGTGAAGATACAAAGACCAAGTTTTTGAACAAAATGGGCCAGCTGACTACATCAGGTGCAATGTTGGCTAACGTGTTTCAGAGGAAGAAGTGAGATGGGAAAAGGAACTCCCGGCTAACACTAAGATGGACCTCACAGAGACTGGTTCCTGTACTTGAAGTACTTGCCTTTTAATTTCTTCTGTCTTATGTTCTTGTAGTATAATTTTATTCTAACCTCCAAAGATATTTGCACTGCTTTTGAATATCGCCGTGTATCTGTTGATTTTGGGTTAACTGTGGTTGATATAAAACTGAAATCATAGTCTGTACCAAGTCCCTGTTCTGTGTTCTTGTCTTTCCAGCATATTTTTTTTTTTATATAGTGGAAGGTTTGTTTTTTTTTTTTTATTTTCTGACAGGATATCAGCAAGTATCTGTATTATACATGGAGCTATTATGACGGTACTTAAAATAATGTAAATTTGAAGTCATTGTCATGAAGTAATAAAAGTGGAGATTACTTATGTATTTAAATTATGAAAGAGTAATGCAGATTTTTTTATTATGTTTCTAAAAAGAAGAGGAAGAGCCACCAGCATTTGTCTGTGCTTCTAGGGTTGTTTTTGTAAGTATTGTGCATCTTGAATCCGGAGGAATTGCAGTATCTAATGTGTGAGACTGCTTGCACTGCATCAGTCTGCAGGGAATGCTCATGTTTCAGATGCTTTATGCTGACATTGTAAATGCTGTACAAAGTCCTTCAGATAAAATTCTCCCATCTGTTGTGGTTTTTTTGAGGGACATTTTCTTTTGGTGGAGGGGAGTGTTTTATTTTAAAGCACTTTAACAACCAGTCCACACATCCAGAGGCACATCCACTAAGTAAAAGAAAAATATGATAAATTAAGAAACGTTAATAAATGTATAAGCTACTACACAGGGGTCCCAGTACTGTTCTGCAGGCAGAGGAAACTTATGCAAGAGAAAGAGTGCTTTCATCTTGCACTCAGTGGCAGTTCTGAGTATTGTGAAAGCTAAAATTAAGATATTTTGTTGTTTAGATTGAATCTCAGTTTAAATTTAATTTTGGAGTTTTGGAATTATGTTAAGAGAGTTTGACATGCAGTTTCTTCAAAATGTTAAGTAGACTGCATTCATACTTTATAAAAATGACATTACAAGGAGTATTGTATCTTCAACAACTGCCAAATATTTTTACTAGCAAGGAAGCATTAAAAACTAAATCCTTTTATTCTTATGCAGCACTTCTTTTTCTTTCCTTCTTTCTGTCAATGTAAGCTTCTGAAAGTAAACTCAAGTGCATGCATGAACTGGTGTGAGGTAGCAAAATCTAAAAGCTCAGGCATTCTCTGACACGGTACCATTCAGTTGGAAGTATTGACATGTTTGAGGACAGGGGAAGCAAAAGGAGTGAGGGAAGAAAGTGCTCACTTCTGAAACAGAATAGGGATGGAGTAGCACTTTGGGTATTGCCCTTAGACAGAAAGAATGGAGATGGACTTCTAACTGCTGCGTGTCTGTGCCTGTTGGCTCTGCATATACAGTTGCCTGCCGTGTTTGTGTTGTGACGGGCCCTGCTGCCCACTTGCACACTGTCAGTCCCTTTACACTGCACTGAAACATTTTTCTTGAGATTACAGACAGCTCCATGCCTTCGTGTTGCTTCTTACCATGAAAGTATACTTTTAGCAGACTGACTGTGAAATGGAGATGTTCTTGAGGAATGGGAAGTGGTGACGTTCCTCTCTATTCTTCTGTTGTCAATAAAAAGTTTTGTATACCTGCCTTGTCTTGTTACTTCTAGTCTTCTCCGGAAAAGGTTATCGCATCAAACCAGCTGTTACAGGAGAGAGATCTAATGCACAGAAATTCTTTAACCTTAACCTTTTTTTTTTTTTACACAGCAGATGGTAGGCTGAACTTGCTAAATTTCGCATCTCAATGTGTCTGTTTCACTCTGGCTTCTAGTCATGTGACTTTATTGCCATTTTCATGCGGGGTCTCCTCCATTCCTGTGCCACATTTTTTTTTTTTTTCTGCTCCAGTTATTGTAGTGCCAGAGAGAGATCAGTAGTCGTGAGACTGAAATGACTTCTTTATGGTTAAACTTCTACTTTCCAAAGCAGGGCAGCTGCCTGCAGGCTGCCTGTGAGAGTGGCTCTTAGCCCACACTGAACTTCAACCAGTGTTTGGAAATCTGCTGATCAGCACAAGCCAAAAAACTGACAGCAGTTTACCTATGGATGACTGTAGGATGAGACTCTTGTTTGTTAGTATAAACAACTTTGCCCAGCTAGGTCCAGTCTCTTGAGCCCTATGCAAAGTTTGGCTTTTGCTAGTCACCGTTTTACTTCATACTGGTTCATCCACAGAGGAATTTGAGTGAGAATCCCAGGAATACCAGCTCCTCTGTCATGGTAACTGCTGAGGGGAAAAAAAAAAAAAGAAATCTGTGTAGGCAACAAACCTTATGCAGGTTGTCTTCAGGAGTTTTGTCTCCTAAATTTCAGGTCTCTATTTAGCATATGTTGGTTGCCGGAGTTTTTTTAAACGTTTATTAGTTTACCAAATATTGACAAGTTTCCAAGAAGATGGCAAGAAGTTGTTCTATGCAGCTTTTTTTAATTTTTCCTCCTACTATGACACTGTAGCATTCAGGAGTGGGAAAGAAAAGTGAGAAATCTTTAAAGAAAAGAATTACCAGAATATTTTAAATTAACTTTTTTCCTCCTGTTGTTATACAAAACAAGTTAAGTAAACCTTTGGGGAGAAAATGCTTCATTAAAAGAAGACAGTTGTATATCCAGCATGGAAAGTAATTAATCCCCAAAGGGTTATACTCAATTGCTTATGCTTTTTCCAAAATTAGGAAAAATTAGCAAAAAACAAAATTTTTTCTTTATTAGCTCTGCCTGAACTTCTGCAACTTGTTGGCTTTAAATAGGGGGTATGTTGAAGGTCTCATGCTGCCCTTAGTGTAATTTCAGATTCTTAGAATCTTTCCTTAAAGGATTGACTCTTGAGCTCTTAAGCAAATGTAATCAGTGGGCTGAAGGTCCATGGCTGCCTGAATTGAGTGTTCATGATCTAAATATGTTTTCTGTAGATTAAACATAAGGCTGACTGATACTATGCACATATTTTGTTCTGAAAGAGGTTATTTTCTAAAACTATAAATGAGGCAAATTACTCTTTTCCTATCTTCTAATCAAGGTGAATAAATGGAGCTCTTTAAGAAAACCTGCATGTTCTTCTGTCAGTCTCTCCCACTCTCCTTTCGTACTGAGAAGAGAAAAAATGCTGCTATTGCTGTACATAAAAGTATATTCTGGTTAGGAGAACTAAAAGCAGCTTTTGAATGGATTAGTGGCTAGAGAAAATGAGGAAGCTGATGTTTGCAAATTGAAATGTTAAGACTGAAAGACAAAAATTATGCATGAAAAAGATCTGTTGTGAAGAACAAGGAGGAGTTTTTGTAATATGTTATGGGAATTCATTGCTACATATGGATGATAAGATGATTCAAAATGGTGCAGAAAAAGAAGTGTGGAATATTTCTGTTCTCTGTGTTGTGACAGTGTTAATGGCATTTTTCTGTGCCAGGAATAAGTGTCTCTACATTTTAGTGCAGTTTCTAAAGGTGGGTATCATGTATTCAAAATGTTTTAAGTAATTTCCCATATGAAACTTACTGATGTGGATATTTACGTAAGCCATGAAGCACTAGTAAAGCTTCATGGGGTAGAAAATCATTAATATGCTGATACAACAAGCTGATTGGCATGGCATTGATCTGAGGTAGAATCACAGAATTTCTTGCATCAGATGTAAATGCTGATGAATTACAGGATTGCAGTATGGTGCCAGGCAACAAGACTTCAAGGAAGCAGCTTTGGTGGTTTACTGAGTGCATTTGGCTAACATTTCCAGCAAACGCATTCGGTTATGTAGCTAGTTTGTTTCAGACTGTAAAATTGGCCAACAAAGGCATAGAGGAATGCTGTTGTTGAATAAGTAGGCCAGTCGAGTCCTGAATTTTAGTACTGTGTGCCAATATATCATGTGTTAACCAATCTCGATGAGTAACCATGAATGAGTAATCATTTTCCAGAGAAGCTGTTTCTAAAGTGTTCTCCTTTAGGTTTAATGCTGGTCAGGTTGCGTGCTTATAGGTAAGCTGTAAGAAAAGATGATGCTGTTTTTGTAGAGTTTGTAACAGTGGTAAACAGCCTGTATCTTTGGAGGCATCTGCACTACATGCTGAGCTTGAACTCCCATCATTCTTCCAAGGTAGTGAAAGGTTTCCTTAGCCTAAAGATTTCTAGTTCCTAGAAACTTTGACCATGAGCAGTTCTACTGTAGGAGTCAGTGACTTGAAAAGGTGACTCGCAAATTAGCGTAAAGGGTGACAGTGGCCTGTCTGGTTCCTTTCCCAGCACTGGTATTGCATGTGCTCCTTACTGTGTCCTGAAATTGTTTTGATTCTGGTCTTGTGCTGCTGCTCTTTGCCCTGCACTTTAATGGAGATTTTTCCCATTCCCCAAAACATGAGAAACTTCTTCAGCTTCATATGCGGCTGAGGTGGAGGCAGTATGATGGAGCCCTCCTAAAGTTACGGCAGCTGTAGCACGTGCGTTGTAGGATCCTGTGTGTCATTCTGCTGGGCCTGTTACACTTTCCCTTTAAATATGATGCAAGGGGATCGGGAAGCAGGAACAGGGAAGCAGCAGCTGTAGTGTTTAATAGGCAATAATGTGTCACTTAGACTTGATCCTTTGCTGAGGGGTGAATGCACTCTATTGATCCAAGTGTGAGTCATCTTGATATTAAGGTGAGTTTTCAAAGACGTTCAAGATCATTAAGCATGCTGTTAGATAAAATGGCAGGGTGACTCTGTGGAACTGGTAATGGGGTGTTGCACGGTGTTTCAAAGGACTTATGGTCTCAGTCCTCTTGCTGAGGGGTTGGTGGGTGTTTGCCAGCCTTAAAGACTCATCTCCAGGCAGGACAGAGCAAGCTCCCCAGTTTGTGCCAGTATTGCTCTTGTCCTAAGGATGAATAGATGACTTAAGTCTTCGAGGTCATCAGGTTGATATCTCTTATAAGCATGAACAAACATTGAAAGTTAAAAATTCACCACGACTTTGTATTTCTTTCCAGAAATATGTAGGCATTGTTATTGCCACAGTGGTTGGTAATAACCTATCAGTTCAGTGTGTGCTTGCACGTACTTCAAATATTTGACCCATTAGCGGTGGCTGGTTGTGAGCTTTTTTCTTTTGGATGCTGCAAGCTTCAGGTTTCTGACGGGCATTCAGCACTGGTACATTTTTGTGGGATTGTAAAAGGTGTGTTGTGTAAACCACACCCATGTGACTAAAGAGCTTCATTAGAGTTGCTCTGTCATGAGAAATATTTGTGTGTTTGAAAATATCAAGGAGATTGGGCAATAGTCTGTTATGAAAACTTGCATTTCACAGGAAGAAAACAGTTTCAAGTTGACAACATAGTTTTGTGTATGATTTTATTTTTGTAAATAATAGATTTTTAAAAATGGATTTATTTTAATAGCTAGAGACTTCAAAGAAATTAGAGCCCCCTGTGCTAGAAGTGAGTATTTTCTACCTTTTTTCTCTAGCCCACTATAGAAAGCTCCATATATTGGATCATATAGTAAGGTGCTTTCCCTGTGGCGGATGATGAGGCAGCCTTTCTCCCTGGCCCCACGATGGACTTTGTGCATGGGTTGCTGATACTCCAGAAGCTGCACTGCAACCCACCTGCCCCCCAAGGCATCCCCCTGATTTAGAGGGCTCTTTCCTAGAGCTCTGACTTTGCATGTACACTGGGTTTCTCGCTCACCTGCTGAGAGGCAGGTGCTTGTATTTACAAAGCCTGTATTTAGTTCACAGTCCAAAACCCCAACCAACCTTTACAACATTTGGTGGAAGAAAAACGTTGATCTAGATCCAACAAAACCCTTCATCTCATCCCCCATCCCTCGACAGGATGTGAGAGGTGGGGGAATGGAAGCGCCTTCACTGCCTTTCTGCATGGTGTGAAAAGGCACCCTGGGGTGCAACCATGTGCCTTTCAGTTTTGCTTCTCTGCACAGGTTTCCTTCGTGTCGTTTCAAAGACCCAGGTTTAGCACGCAGCCTCCCAGTTCTTCCTCCCAGGGAAGTGGGACATCACGAGGGGCTGGGGCCCTTGTGCAGGTATGGGGCAGGGGAGTTCAGTGGCATGGATAAAGTGAAGGAGTAGCTGAGGATGTGAGTGTGAGCCTACAGGTGCTGTGCAGATGCCCAGTCGACTCGTGTATCCACCAAACCATTCCTTATCTTTCCTTTTCGGGTTGAAAGTTTTGCTGTCAAATTCGGGGATTGCCTGGGAGTTAGTCACTGTTTATCCAAGCTCCTGGAAAAGAGGCATTCTGAATCTGATGCTGAAGTGGTTTCATTTTCAGACAGTGACAAGACTTGTGGTGTTACATTGAATGCTGTAGTTCTTTTAAAGTATTATTTAGTATGTAATTTCCACTTCTCTCTGTCTAGGAAGGAGGTAAGAAGGGATCTCTATTGACCGTTGACCTGCTAAGCGGTCAGCCACGCTCACGGTTTGCTTTCCAGGGCAGGCTTCACCAGGGAAGGGATCCTGATATTATCCAGGGGACTAGTTTGATTCTGTGGCACCTCTAAGGCTGCACATGGTTTTCCATCTCTCTTCTTTAGAAAGAGCATCCCAAAGGCCAGTCCAGTTTAGGCTCATGTGCCACAGCAGTGAACAGGAACAGGAGGCACCCGACCACCACCGTAAGTTTGAAACTTTCAGATTTCGAGCATTTTGGTTTTATTCAAAATAGATGCTTTGCAAAGGCAGCTGAAAAACTAGTGTCCTATAATAGAAAAAAAAAATCTTTTCTATAAAAGAAAAGGCTGACAAACCAGTTTTGGTGTAAATTTTTAGTTTTTACTTGTGTTACATAGAATGACATTTGCAATAGATGTGACAGTATCAAGAGCACTTTCTCCTATACCTTCCCAAGTTCATATTTTCAAGCATTCACATTTCAGTTTCTAACGATCTACTGCAATACATAATTAAGACTATAAAGCACCCAGTAGTGGCTTCTGTGGGTTTTGGCTCAGAAACATAAAATTTAACTCTGAGGAAAATGTCTGAGCTTTCAAAAAGATGCTGTCTTCATATAGTGGAAGAAAATGAGAGAAATTTCAGCCTGAACAGCAAATACTTCAGGCAGGATCAGGAGTGAGAACACAAAAGTAATTGAGCTAACGTGCATTACTGAACTGTCTGGAGCTCCTCTGAGCTAACAGGGCTTGGCTTAACTCAATGCCTTCAAAGCCTTTACTCCACACCTTCAGAGTGAGCCGGTAACATGTCTAACTGCTCCTGACAGTGTGAGTTTGCTCCTGTAAATCTGTGGTTAGAAAGAGCAGCTGGTAAATAAACACAACCTATAGCCTATTGTGCTAAATGTGAAAAGGGGAAGAGACTTAACCAACTGTTCTGTTTAAAAAGAAACATTTCCTTGTACCTCAAATACAAACATTTAAAAACACCCTGGCCAGCACAGGGCTGTGAGTTTTTGGAAGTGGGCGGATGTGGCTCTGGCAGAAGGATCTCCACGCAGTGCTGCTCAGCCATCTCACCAGGCTCCCTCCAGGACTGATGGGGAACAGCACAGCTGCCAGCAGCCAGGCACGTATGTTACCCACGCCTCACGCCTTACCTTGCAAAGCCCCCGCTGAAGTCGGCTTTGCACATATTGCCTACCGGGCAAGCTGGGTGCCGCGGCCATCCCTTCCACCCCTCACTCCCAACTCAATGTCTGTTCAGTACTAGAGCTGTAGCCTGCCCAGCCCAAGCGTGGTGAGACCCCGACTCCTCTGGCAGGTCATCAGGGCTCTGACATTGTAACTGCAAGCTCTATGGCTCACTAAAACCCATCAGCATGTCCCTCGCCATAGCTCTTCTGAAGGTGAATGGGCAGCAAGATCAGCCGCTGGCCTGAAGCCAGGCACGTCACACAGTGTCGTTTTGCCCCGTAGCCCGTTGTGGAGCATCAAACCCATGTAGGAGCTACCAGTGCCCAAACAGCCACACTGTGTTGGAGACCAGGCAGAGGAACATGGGCGCTGAGACCTGCTTGAGCACAGATCGGGCAGGACCCAAAGCTTTCAGAGGACGTTGAGGGTGTTAAGTGTTGAAAGGAACTTTAGGAAGATTAGAAAGGTCTGATTTTATGGCCCCTGGAAACTATGTAGAGGTCAAGTGAGTGTTGTAGCTGTTTTGCCATGCAAGCAGGCCCTCCCTGCTAGCTACAGGAGAGAAACCCGGCAGCCATTCCTGTCCCAAGTGCTCCCTGGCTCTGAGGATCACTCCTGTGAGCAGAAATCAGAGCACAGTGTCACAGGTAAAGGTTTTCTTTTTTATATCCTCTTCATCTTTTATGTTTGAATTTATTTATTTATTTGCAAATTTAGAGCAACTTAGAAATAACTTTTTTTTTCGTGGTGAAGGGTTAAATCTAAATACACAAGTGAAAGAACAACTTCCTTATTCGCTCAAGTCAGAACCATGCTCCCGGCTTATTTCACAGCGGCGTGTGAGCGCAGGGAGGCCGGGAAGGTGGTGTAATGACACTGTCGGCTCTGCTGGATCCTCAGCCCCTGTAAATTGGCACTGCCAAGTGGTGCTGCCCTGTCCTGCCCCACCGCAGAGGATTCCTGCTCCCTTTGCGAGATGAGGGGCATCACGGCCTGTGCCCAGTTTTGAGTGGCATGCCACCAGCTGCAGCCACTCTTTTGCCAGGCAAGGCGGTTGCTGCTGGGTTGGTTTTGGGGGTCAAGAGGCCACTCTGCACTGTCCCAAATCGGGCCGCAGGGAGTGACTCCATGCACGGCGCGGGGTGCTTTGGGAGAGCTCCTGAAGCACATCTTCCACTTTTCTTTCCCCTGGCAGCAATGCCACCCACCAGCTACCCCGTCAGCCAAAGTAAAGTACCTGGGAGGCCTCGAGCCGTGCCAGAACGCCGAGGCTAGCACCCGCAGGGCTGTTGCACGGGAGCAGAGATGGGATAGGGGATGGGACGGGGCGGGAGGCTTTCCCCAGTGCCGGGGGCAGGTGCCAGCAGGAGGGCGGTTGCACCAGGGCGGATCAGAGAGCGGGTGGGAGGCTGCCCAAGGCACAGCCAGCAGCCCGGGATGTCCTCTGAGAGCATAAGGCAATATCCAGGGGTGGTGAGGAGAAGGCAGCGATTACGGGGCAGATGCACGGCGAGGGATGGTGCCAGGTAAGAGGAGGGCTGGGAAGGGGGGACGCAGAGGGTGGAGGGCAGGTGGATGGATGGTCCTGCTGAGAAGGACTGAGAAGGACCGGGAAAGCAGTCCCCATGGGCAGGAGGAGGGACATGGGCATGGTGACTAAACTTCTTGTAAAAGGGGGTGGAGAAAGGAAAGGGAGGGACAAGAAGAGAGGGGAAAAAAAAAAAAAAACCTGCATGTCAAGGCTGAGGAAATGCTATGGGAACTACAGCCAGGCGCCCTTTTTTTTTTTTTTTCTCTTCTTCTTCTTCTCTCTTCTCCCCTGGTGTAGCTGAGAGGAAGGAAAGGAAGAAAGAGAAGTAGCTCGCTCAAATGTGCCTCGCTGTGCTGCCGGGGCTCGGGGGCTCGGCTGGAAGGATCTAGTTTCTCTTCGGTGGCAGGAAAAGGAGCCACAGGAGGAGGCAGAGCCGGACACCCAGACATGCCCGTCCCGTCAGGCTGCTGGCTGCTGCTCCTCTGCCTCACTGCCGCTGGCAGACAGGTAAGGCTGCGCTGCCAGGGCCGAGCCAGGGCAGGGGGAATGCTGGTGTCGCGTCTCACCTGGGGAGGGTTGTTTCTTCACCCGACACCCAGGGGAGGTGGCGAAGTCGGAGCCTGTGGGATCTTGCACGGCTGGCACTGGCAGAGCCGTGTCTACTAGAACAGCTTCGCCTGCCTTTTTTTCCCCTCTGGTTCTTTGGGTTTCATTTTTGTTTTTTTCGCTGCAACTCACCCTGTCTCACAAGCTTCTCTCACTTCTTTAAAATCAAAATAGCCCAAACCCAAAGCTCCAAAGGAAGCCAGAGGATCTGCAGGGAAAACAGCCTGCTCCTGCCCAGGGCAGGGTGTGAGAAACCAGAAAATATTTGCAGTGAGGTTGTTGAGGGATATAATTTGCATGTAGAGTAAAAATAAGGCAGACTCCACCCTAGCGAACAGATTTGTTCAAGAGAGCATGAGCACACTTGTCCCTCAGACATGGGACAAGCGCGTATGGTCTTTGCAGCCCTGCTACAGCTTTTCAGCCTCCCCAGAGGGGTGCAGTGCCCTCGCGCTCTGACCCCCACCATCCCAAATGTAGGCAACCCCTGAGCAGCCCCGGGAGGTGGGACGGCGTTGTGACCCCAGGTGCACGGGCGGAAGACTGAGGCCCCGACCGGCTACGTGACTCGCTCGGAGGTTCACGTGCCGCTCATGAGCTGGGAACCAAACCCCAGTCCCAGGTCAGCTGCCCCACAAGGGGCAGCCCTTTGCTCTCAAGGGGAAAGATCCGAGCGAGGTTTGGCTCTGCGGTTGTTTGTAAACAGAGCGCGTTCTTTTTGCAGCTTCGTGCAATGCCAGGTGGCTAATGGTCAGCGTGTTTTACGTCTGGGATCGTTGCTGGTCTCCCCTATTTTCAGAAAGACCATTTTCAACAGCCAGCTCTTGCTGAGCCTTGTGAATGGCATACATCGGGTTTCCTCCAGCGGTTTAAATTTGCAGAATCTTGCTTTGCTTTTTCTAATTATACAGCTTAAAAATTATTCCTCTCCCTTTGGATTATTTAGACCCTTCTAGACTGGTGGGCTGTTTGCAAATCCCATGCTACAGGCAGTTTATTTCCTCCATTAATCAATGTTTGGCAGCCTCGCTACTATTTGTATTTCTTTCATTTGAACTTCTAGTATTTCTCTGTGTCTCATTATTCTTGATTAGTTGTGTCATTTTAAGTGCTTCTCTCAGCATAGTGCTATAACTGGGCCATGGCTGGGTTCCCTGAGAGCAAGGTGCAGCTTCAAGAAAAAAAAAAGATTAAAAACCAAAAAAAAACCCAAAAAACCCTCTGCTGTCTACAGCTTACAATTTAATGTCTGACCGCATAGTCCTGAGAGCCTTTCCTCTGGATCCCTGGTCCTAAATATATTGCCTAAAACCACACAGGCCTTTTTTCCCCTCTAAAACATATGTTTCGTTCTGTCCACCCTCGCTCCTTAGGCTTCTCTTAAGTTGCTGCTTTCCAGGTGTCCTCCATATGTATATGAATGAGCCTGCGTACTTCAAAAGTGATTTTTACATCATAGCTTTCACGTGGTTTCTCCCGTTCCTCAGGTTCCTCTATGTCTGTCTCCTTTTTCTGCCCTGGTGTTCAGGACTGTGACCAATGCAGCATAATGAGAAGACCTCAATGTTCTTCATACCTTTGCTCCAGGTCACTAACCATGACATATTTACTTCCTTCTGGAGCCATTTGGGTTCGGGGCAGTTGTTCCCTTTGGAATCTCCTCATTGCCTGGAATCTGCTTAACTCTTGACCAAACCTTGGAAATTCAGATTTCCATGCTATAGCTCCCAGCATGTTTCAGGTACCCTGATGTAGGAGCCAGGAGGAGCTCTTCATTATTTCTCATCTCTCAATTCATAGCCTTTCAGAGGATGCAAAACAGGGAACTTGTATTTATTTGGGGCTGATGTGTAAAGTCTTTCCACTGCATTCAACACGTGCTTAATTCTGACTCTGTAAGTGGTTGCACAGGGTGCAACTTTCCATAGCCAAGTACAAGTACAAGGACAAGTTGCAGTACAAAATAGGAGGGGGCTCCAGGGAAGTGGAAGTGTAAGTTTATATAGGTTAAGCCATACTTTGTCAAAGAGCCCATAAATCTAATATCCTGTCTGCAACAGTGAGCAGGACCTGCAAGTCAAGAACATGCAAGCAAGGCAAGCCTGGAGAGATGCTGCTCCCATCCAGCCTTTCAGATTCTTCTTTGCTTCACTGATTTGAACAGTGGGTTTTAGAAGAGCGGTGTTTTCTCATGGAACAAATAGTGAGAATAAGTGTGGTAGGGCTGAAATTTGTCTGATACACTTGGGTTAGTTTAGAGTCAACAATATGGTGGGGTAGTGGTAGGGCAGTGATATTTGCAATATATTTCCTGTGAAGAATGAGAAATACTTGCAAATGTAAGTTAATGTGTACTCATAATTCTGCTGAGAATAGACATGATCATCATCATCATTTTCACCAAAGAGGAAACAGGAACAGAGAATTCGTGACTTGCTCTAGGTCACATACCAAGCATGGAGCAGAACTGCTGGGAGCAGAGCTCAGCCCTCCTTGTCTTGTGCTTCAGCCACAAGATGATCTTTCCAAGTGATTTGTCTTGGGCAGCTGTCAGAGGACATGGTATTTTGCTTTCTGAGGCATGATCTGCTCAGCTTCTTTCTACAGAATAGTCACATCCCTTTCCTTGCTTAACACTGGTGAAGAGCATAAATGTTTCTATCAGATGGGAGTTAAAGCTGGTGAGAATGTGCATTTGCAAATATGCAGTAAACCAGTTGCCTGGTTTAACATCAAGGACTTTTTTCCCCTTGTGTGGCAAAGGGATGGGTTCTTCCACTACTCCATAACATTTACTTTATAGGGAAAGTTTGTTCACTGCAAGCATCTGGAATTCTTCGTAATAAAGAGAAATTTTGGCTAAAATATAGATTATCTTTTTAACTTCCTAAAATATGTAGTCTTTATGATGAGAGGGGAAAAAAGAGCATAAAAACATCCATGTAGTATTATATCATGGGCTGTCCTCATCCAGTATTCCTGCTCTGATCAGGGCCAAAGGAACCACTCAGTAGAGCAAAACTTCTACAATATCTGATTTAAACATCTGGATTTATTCTGTTGTTAACAGCATGGGTTTCAAAGTTACTGTAATTCAAGTAGTTCACTTGTCAAAATGCCCTTGCAGGAATGGTTCCTGCAAGGGAAACGGGAAAGTTTTTCATTGCAGTTTCCCCCAGAACATGTGAAAAATCTCACAGCACCTCATATAAAAGGAATATAATGCATATAAAACTGAACCAATCCACAACTGAAGAAACCTCTGCTGCTTCTCTTTTCATGTTAAGCATCATCTTCCTGATGTAATTTCTTCCTTCCCACAAACGGGACCAAAACAAACCTTCACCACATTTCGCAAGTCAGTAGAATTCAAAGCTTATCAGCCATCTCGAGGGTACTGACCGACGTCATTTATGGCACAGGGCTTTCTTCATACTGTGCTAGAAAAAAAAATGCAGGTCAAGCAGAGAGGTTAACTGCGGCCCTAAGGATCTGTTTCTTTCGCCTGTTACTGTCATCCCAAGCACTCTCAAGCTCAGAAAACTGGGATGTAATTTGACTGCTCTGCAAGAACTAGTACAGGCAGTAAAAGGGATGTGTGCATAACTACGGCGTAGAAAACCATGAAAGCCTCGAAGGGGTGCCCTCTGGCATTTACACCTTAATGCTATTTAGAGGAATCATATTTGAGTCACTTTGCTGTGTTTATCCATCTGTCCCTTGTAGTTCAAGTGGTGGAAGACCCTGCTGTACTAGGCACACGCGTAGACACAACAAAATGGTAACCCCTGTCGTGAGGCTGTCCTGCTCCGGCTTCTCCCTGCCAACTTCCTCTCTGTGTGACCGGGTCTCCAGGAGGTGTTTGCAGTGACCAGAGCCAGGAGGGTTCCTGTCACCGCAGAATCCAGACCTCCTTCCATCCCATGCCCCATGCTGCGAGGAGCTGCTCTGCAGTGCGAAGGCTGCTGGACACTTGGAGGAGGTGGTTGCTTCTGATGCTGGTTTAGCTTGCTGAAGGCGGGCAGTGGGGAGAAGAGGGAAATGGAGATGGCTGGTTCATCACATCCTCAGCTGCAACCGTGCTTCTTGCACAGGCTGCCTCCTTCCTTTCAATGGAAGCTCAACTTGACAGGCAGCGCTGGCTTCTGCTGCAGCTGCTCACCCTCTGGTTTGAGTGCACACTGGTTGGTGTTGCCTGCATGGAGAAGCAGCTGCTCTGAGAATGGTTCATTATTACCGACAGGAAGCGCAAAGGCAAATATTTGTGTGTTATAAATGCAATATAAAAATTAAGTGCTGTTTAACCAGGTTGCACTATGGACTTGGGTAGGCCTCAGTCTGTATAACACAATAGCCTGCCTGCAAGAACTTGCCCCTTTTTATGGCTTACTCTCTTTGAAAATGGTCCAAAGTTCATGTAGCAGAAGCAAGACTGTTGTTGGACCTCCACGGGATGGAGCAGCAATGGCTGGAAGTCACAGGGTGGGCTGCGGGAGAGTCCTGCTCCGCAGGCTGCACTGGCGCCTGGGGCAGTCTGCTGTTGTGCCTGCTCTGTGGCAGCGGGGTTCGGTGTGACGCTTCAGCTCGGGGGAAATGCAAGTTTCCTGATTTTTCTTTGTTTGTGTGTCACTGCAGTGTGCAATCATATTTGTGATGTGGTGTCTTGCAGAGGGCTCAGCACCACACCAGAGGAGCGATGCTGAATGACGCCCTGTGCTCTGGGACATTCTGGCTTTTGTCCCATACCTGTGCAGCCACCTTGGCTGCTCTTCACAGGGCTCCCCTTGGTTCCTTTTTTGTTTGCCTTTTCAGGGTGTGAGTTCTCTGGGCTGAGGGCTTGGCTTTCTGTGGTGTTTGTACAGTGCTAAGGATGTCGTGGCTGCAAACAAAGCCAAGGAGTCATTAATCAACACAGGATAGAGCACCGTCCATTTCCCACCAAAGTCATGGGGAGGTCTGCCCGTGTGGGCCCAGGAGGGAAGCAGATACATCCCCCCATCCATCTGCCATCACACAGACAGTAGCATCCAACCCTCACCCTTATTCTCTGGCCCGTGACCCCACCAGCATCCCCGTGGCAGGGGCATGTTCACTGTGCTGCTTGGCCAAATATGTTTGTGGTGGTTCCTCACCTCTTCCCTGCCATGTCGCTGATGGAGAGGCTGGGGCACGGTCTGCGGCAGAGAAGGGCAGCAGGCAGGTGTAGAGTGGAGACCTGGAGCTGCCTCTCGGCTCTGCAGAACCCGCTGGCTGCTCCCCTCTTAAGGTCTAGATAAAAGAGACCAGGAAAGGCTGTGTTTGGTAAAAGAGCCAAGCTGGCCGGTTTAATCCACCCTGCAAGAGCCATTTAGCCAAGAGGGGGAAAAAAAAATGAGGTCATTCACCCTCACCACTTTGTGGCTACTCCAAAAGAAAAAAAAGTATATAGGGTCTGTTCAAGAATGACAAAGACAACATTTGTGACTGCAGATGGGTGCAGAATATATTTAGTCAGTGGTCAAAGTGAAGGGAGAAGAAAAAAAATCTTGTATGGAAAAAAAATACTGTGAAGTTTTGTTAGGCAACCCATTAATCTGGAATACAGATAGGGAAAAATGTGCTACTAGGTTCATATGGAGTCCTAAAAGTTGCTTATGTAGCACACAAGGGAATCTATTTTGAGCATGTTATTTTGCCACAGCAAATAGTTTTGCCTTATGAGCATCATGTTCTTCAGTAACTTTTCGTTGTTCAGTAGGAAGAACGATGAGATGATTCCTTGAATGTGCTCTCACGGGAAAAAAAATTCTCCCCTGCAGTACCCCATGTAGTAAACAGGCTGCTTTAAGGAAATGAGCCAAAGCCCATTCAAATCAGGGAGGAATATTTCCAGCGACTTGCCTGGCCCACGGTCCCTGACAGAGCTGGTTCCTTGTGGTGACACCTAAGAGTAAATGAACCAATTCTCAGCCCAGTCCTGAGCCCTTTAATATGGGCGACAATTGCTTCATGCTGGAGAAGGTGCAGATCCAATTGTGCAGTCCTTACTATAATTCACACCAAGGCAGAGCAGTCTGCAGGTGTTACATACATCCCCTCTATACGGCCATCGTCCAAAGAAAGGGCTACAGCCCTACCACTACCATTCGTATTTCTGCCTGCAGAATATTCAGCATTTGTTCCATGTGCAATGCTAAAATCTAGGAGAAGGAAGCCAAAGCAGAGATTTAGGCAGTGAAAAGAGGCTTCCCCTCTTCTCTGTGACCTTTTTCATTCTCCCTGCAGCTCAGCTAGGATTGCAGGTCTCACCTCACACTATAAGAGATTAATATGTTATGTTCAGCTCTGGTGGCATGCTGGAAGGAAAGGGTACATAAACATACAGATTTTTAAGCATAGAAAGTCCCCACTGAAATCCTGATCTGGCATCCAGAAATAGCCCAGCCCAAGAAATCTCTCATGGTCATTTCTTCATTAAGACTCAACTTCAGTTGATGAATCCTACAAAAAATAATCTGCTGAACAAAAAAATGCAAGAGGAGCATGCTCCACATAAATGATTGTGTCCTCAGTGCCTTTTTTATTATTATTATTTTAATTAAGCATGAATGGGTGTAGAATTACTCATGGTGAGTCACTGAGACTGTACCTGGAGCGGTGAGACTGCTAAGCTTTCCTATGGAGCGCTGCTGTTGCATTTGTTTAATCCAGAAGATATTTGCCTTTGCAGGCCTTTTCCCAGGCACATCTAGGTATTAGCTTTGGTAATGTCCTTATTCTGCAGGTTTTGTTTCTGCTTGTTACGGACTGTTGTCTTGCTGTCAAGCCTTTTTGTTAAATATTTTGGTTTGATTAGCTTTTGGGTTTTTACTCTCTGATTCATCTTCAAAATGTTCTGCCTAGTAGCTATTAGTCTTTGAATTGCTGTGGCAGTGAGGACACGCAGGTTAAAGCATGAGGTTTTCCACTAAAGTGCAGGCAACATGCAGATGCTACTGACCGCCCAGCCGATGAAAATGTTAGGTGTACCCTTCTGGCTGTTGTATGAAGATGACTTTGTCTCTGAATGACGAATGCTCTGCACGTGATGGTGAGTTTTTAGTCCACTGAGGAAGGCTGGCTGATTCACACATTCGGTCGGTAGCCGTTTCAGCCCTGCCATCTATCACCTCCGTCATCTCCCATCTGATATACCTGAGGTTCCTCTCTGCCTTACCCCCACCACCCCGCTGCGAGAGTGGTCAGTGCAGAACTTCTCCTTCACGTAGTCTGCTGGCTAGAAATAACTCTGGTGGGTTTGAGATTGATGAATGGTCCTTCCCTTTGGTGGAGCAGCACCAGTTGCTCAGGTGTTTGCTTTTTGTTGCGTGCTAAAACAGAGGGGCAAGGGGAATAGCCAGGATGGGGCTTTCACCAGCGTTTGCCCGCTTCCTGGCTGCAAGTTACAGTTTTCTCTTGACCTCTTTGTTATCAGTTTTATCCCTCGTGTTCTTTCTGGCCTCTTTAGGTATTCAGGCTCAAGCAGGGTTTCAAGGACCTATTTTTAAGAGTGAAATAATATTTAGTTTTTAGTTGTTGCATTTCCCGGTTATATTTTACCACGTGGTGGTAGTTCTGTGATGTGGTTTACTGGTCACTGGAAAGCTGATGTCACCAAAAGCATTTCATTCACAATCTAAGATTTTCGTGATGAGTTACAGACCTGCAAGCGAATGACTGGAATTGCATAGCTGTGACTTGTGTGCTGCTTTGATCGAATTTCTATCAGCAGTGAGGACTGTCTGTGAAGGAACTGTTGCATTCAGCATCCATGTGATTATGATTAAGTCTTTAACATAAGACTCCTCTTTCCCCTCATAAATTCACAGTTGTAAAAATTTCCAGAGTCGTTCATTGTGAGCATTACTATTACGTGCCTCAACAGAGTGCCTGGGAGCACCAACCACAGAGTAGTGCCCATCAAGATCCAGATTCTGGTTTTATTCTTATATAATTTTTTAGGCAAGCCTCTGAAAGTCACAACGAGCTACAGAAACCTGCTGTTTGCTTAGCAATACTGATGACCCAAATCAGGCAGGAAGCTGGAGGGCTGTGGGCACACGATAGGTGTGAGAGGAGTGGGAATGGATCACATTTGAAGGAGAAAAAGCAGCAGATGACTGCAGAGGCTGTCCTAGCTGGATACCAGGGTGCTGTGTTTGCAGGGGCTACTTCAGATCAGGAAACATTGGTCAAAGCTCAGTCCTCTTGACAAAGGCAAATAAAGCCCCAAATCCACAGAAATATTATAGTTCTACAGCAGGCAAGGCTAAGGACCTCAAAAGCAAGTGGTTCAAATAAACTCTGGCTCCAAAGTATAAAGAACAAGTGGTATGCAAGGCAGGACACACCATAGTTGGCTCTCCTATAGATACTTTGGGTCTGTAATACTAAATCGAGAAAAAAATGTGCTTTGCTTAGTGAAATGATGACAGATGACTTGAATACTCTCCAGAAACAACTACACTGAGTAAGAAGGTGTCATCTGAAGATAGTTGCCCCTTCACGTGTCCCTTTACGTTTCAATTTTTGCAAAACTAAGATTATCGCTAATGAGCAATTCCCATTGTGGCCTCAGGTGCCTGTTCAGAAGTGACATGGGAAAAAGACTGCGGAAACCCCCGAGCTTGTTCTTCCAGATTTTTTCTTTTAAAGGAAAGAGGCCCATGCAACTCTATCTTCTCTGAAATGTCTGCCTGAATATTCATCTGAGCGAGAAAGTAATTTTAGCATCCATGACACACAGCTTCTGCTGTCACCCGATTGCTCAACGGCACCAAGAATAAATATTTCCTTAAGCCTGAGGACAGGAATCTCAATGCTGCTGGTTCCCCCTTCAGAAGCACCTGTGTGCGTGTTTTTTCAAGGTCTGAGTAACACTGTGGTGCTTTGTAGCTCTGAGTCATCGAAGCTCTCCGACCCTACAAGCACACTCTTGCTTAGCATCCTTTTCAGCAAATGGAGGGGGAAAAACAAAAAGAAGCTGAAAAGCTGCCTCCAGCTTGACAGCAAAACACAGTCCTTCTGCAAACCTGGACATGAGCATACCTGTTTTTCCAAAGTCAATGGTGCTACTCATGTGCTTAAAGGTAAGCAGGTGTTGGCGTGCTTTACCGAACCAGATCCGCCAAGTCCAGAGGAGGTTTGTCTTTTTTCCCCTGGATCCTTCCCCTGTCAGATATACTTGCTCTGAGGGAATGTTAATCAAGCGGGAAAGCCGACCGGTTTTTTCGGAACTGGTGCGAACTTGTGTGCTTCACACGCTTTTTAAGTGACAAACTGAATTTACACAGGATACCTAGAGCTCTTCGAAGCACTCATTGCATGTGGTGGTGGGATTTAACGGGCAGCTTCATGAATAGTGAGACCGTTAAAGGGACAATCAGGCTGGGTTTTGTCTTATTCAATTACTTCAGAGGAGGCTGACACCTTCACATTCACCGAGGCCCCTTCGCTCTCTAGATAAGAGCTCAGCAATACCCAAATCACTCCAACCCACAGGCCAGCACCCGATGAGAGGAAGGATGTTCCAGGGGTTACAGGGTGAACTTGAGACTTGGGAGACTTGGTTTGGTTTCCGGTCACCTCCGTAAAGCCAGCCAGCCTCCGGGTGCAAGTTCCTCATCTGCAAAATGAATTGCAATTGCACTTCCCTGTCTCACAGAATCACAGAGTGGTTAGGGTTGGAAGGACCTCTGGAGATCATCTAGTCCACCCCCCTGCCAAAGCAGGTTCCCCTAGAGCACATTGCACAGAGTCATGTCCAGGTGGGTTTTGAATATCTCTAGAGAAGGAGACTCCACAACCTTCCTGGGCAGCCTGTTCCAGTGCTCTGTCACCCTCAAAGTAAAGAAGTTTTTCCTCATATTTAGATGGAACTTCCCATGTTTCAGTTTGTGCCTGTTGCCCCTTGTCCTGTCACTGGGCACCACTGAGAAGAGTCTGGCCCCCTCCACTTGACACCCACCCCTAAGATATTTGTAAGTATTGGTAAGATCCCCCCTCAGTCTTCTCTTCTCCAGGCTAAACAGACCCAACTTTCTCAGCCTTTCCTCGTAGGAGAGATGCTCCAGTCCTCTGATCATCTTTGAAGCCCTCCACTGGACTCTCTCCAGTAGTTCCTTATCTTTCTTGAACTGGAGGGCCCAGAACTGCACACAGTACTCTAGATGTGGCCTCACTAGGGCAGTGTAGAGGGGGACGATAACTTCCCTTGACCTGCTAGCCACACTCTTCCTAATGCACCCCAGGATACCATTGGCTGCCTTGGCCACAAGGGCACATTGGTGGCTCGTGGTGAACTTGTCCACCAGAACTCTCAGGTCTTTCTCCACAGAGCTGCTTTCTAGTAGGTCAACCCCCAGCCTGTACTGGTGCATGGGGTTATTCCTCCCTGGGTGCAGGACTCTACACTTGCCTTTGTTGAACTTCAGGATTTTCCTCTCCACCCAGCTCTCCAGCCTGTCCAGGTCTCGCTGAATGGCAGCACAGCCTTCTGGTGTATCAGCCAAACCTCCCAGTTTTGTGTCATCAGCAAACTTTCTGAGTGTACACTCTGTCCCTTTGTCCAGATCATTGATGAATAAGTAAAACAGGACTGGACCCAGTACTGACCCCTGGGGAACGCTGCTAGCTACAGGCCTCCAACTAGACTCAGCACTGCTGATCACAACCCTCTGAGCTCTGCCATTCAGCCAGTTCTCAGTCCACCTCACTGTGCACTCATCTAAGCCACACTTCCTGAGCTTTCCTATGAGGATGTTGTGGGAGACAGTATCAAAAGCCTTGCTGAAGTCAAGATAGACAACATCCACTGTTGTCTACCCTCATCTACCCAGCTGGTCATGTCCTCATAGAAGGCCATCAGATTGATCAAGCATGATTTCTCCTTGGTGAATCCATGTTGACTACTCCTGATAACCTCCTTTTCCTCCACATGCTTAAAGATGGCATCCAGAATGAGCTGTTCCATCACCTTTCCAGGGATGGAGGTGAGGCTGACCGTCCTGTAGTTGCCTGGGTCTTCCTTCTTGCCCTTTTTGAAGACTGGAGTGACACTGGCCTTCCTCCAGGCACCTCTCCTCTTCTCCATGACCTTTCGAAGATGATGGAGAGTGGCTTGGCAATAGCATCTGCCAGCTCCCTCGGCACTCGTGGATGCATCCCATTGGGGCCCATAGATTTGTGGGTGTCCAGTTTGTCTAAATGATCTCTAACTTGATCCTCCTCAACCAAGGGAAAGTCTTCCTTTCTCCAGACTTTCTTTCATACCTCCAGGGTCCGGGATTCCTGAAGGCCACCCTTAGCAGTAAAGACTGAAGCAAAGAAGGCATTCAGTAACTCCGCCTTCTCTGCATCCTCCGTCACCAGGGCACCCTTCTCATTCAGCAGTGGGCCCACGTTTTCCCTAGTTTTCCTTCTGCTGCTGATATACTTGAAGAAGCCCTTCTTGTTGTCCTTGATGTCCCTTGTGAGATTTAATTCCAAGTGGAATTCCAAGTTAATTCCAAGGCCTTAGCCTTCCTTGTCGCATCCCTGCATACTCTGACAACCTTCCTGTATTCCTCACAAGTGGCCTGTCCCTTTTTCCACACTCTGTAGACTTGTTTCTTCCATTGAGGTTTTCCAGAAGCTCCTTGCTCATCCATGCAGGTCTCCTGCCCCCTTTGCTCGATTTCTAACTCATAGGGATGCACTGATCTTGAGCTTGGAGGAAGTGATGCTTAAATATTGACCAGTTCCCTTGGACCCCCCTACCTTCTGGAGCCTGATCCTATGGGATACTCCCAAGTAGGTCCTTGAAGAGGCCAAAATCAGCTCTCCTGAAGTCCAGGGTTGTGATTCTACTTCTTGCCCTGTTTCCTCCACGCAGAATCCTGAACTCCACCAGCTCGTGGTCACTGCAGCCAAGGCTACCCCCCACCTTCACATCCCCAACAAGACCTTCGTTATTTGTTAGCACAAGGTCTAGCGGCGCAACTCTCTGTGTTGGCTCCTCCACCACCTGTGTTAAAAAGTTATCATCCACGCTCTGCAGGAACCTCCTGGACTGTGGGTGCCTAGCTGTATTGTCTTTCCAACAGTCTCAGAAGGACACTGTGGTGGGAATGCACTGGTGATGGTGGTGCGTCAGGTCATCGTGCTGCCACCAGCATGAGCACTTCTCAGCCCCCAAGGGAAGCTGGGGGCTTCCCTTGATGATGAGACACACACGGTCCCTGGGCAGAGGGTTAAACAAGGGATAACCTGACTTCAGTGGGGCTGTGTTAGCAAAAGGGCCCAAGTTCACTGGATTGGCTCCCACCCTAAGAAAACCCCAGGCTACTTTTGTTTCCCTTTCTGTCCTCTCTTCTCTCCAGCTTTCATGCTCAGCAGGTCCAGCCGGTCCATACCAGGCCAAAATCCCTTGCCTTTGCAAGGAGGCTGGGCTCACGTTGGGGTTAGCATGTGGAGGCCAAGAGCCTTGTCTTCATGTTGTTGAGCATAAATCAAGGGAGGGAGTATTGCAGCTCTGTGAATGCATTGGCTTGTGTGAAAAGGGGAAGGACATGGTCGCAGAAGAGACTACTTATTGACATAGAGTGTAGATTTATGCAGCTGTAGCTGTGAGTGTATGGTAACAATAGCCCTCTTCATATGATAAAGCAGGGACATATGAAACAATTTCCAAAAGGTGGCCAAGCAATTAGCCTGCTCTCCTAGCCTCAGCGCCAGGGAGAGGATAGCTCCTCTATCAGCTCCTTCTCCTCAGGCTGAGTTGTGATTCTCAGAAATTATTCCAGACCCTTGAGCTGCATACTCTTTAGCAGATTTGCATGTCCTTCCCTAAAAAGGATGACTTTGCCCTTGCTTGACACTTCAGTAATTTTTTAGTCTTTTCCTCTAAAGAGGAACTATCAAACTGGGGCAAACAAGGAAGAAGAGGACATTCTGTGACAAAAAGCGAGTGACTGGACCTGTTGTTGGTCTCATCAATTTTGTTGCCTTTTCAGATGGCTGGGAATAGGAAATCAGTTGCTCAAGACTTTCTCTCTGCTGCTTGGTCCGACAACATCACCTCACCCCCGTGCTGGCCAGCTTAGTGTTTTAGCAGACACCATCTGAAGTGCATTGCAGAAAACAAGCTCCTTCGATTCAAGGAGTGTTTTCAGCGTTTCTCCTGGGACACTGAGCCATGTCACTGTTCAGCTGCCAGGCTGGCCCGGCTTTCCCTTTCCTAGATCACCTCTCGCCTCACCAGCAATGATCGTTATCCTGTGCCCCTCCTGGGCAGTGCTGCGCAAACACAAAACGCAATGTTTGTTCCAAAACACGTGTAATCTAATCACAAGAAACATACTGCTAATGAATGCAAAGAAAGAGATAAGGAAACCATGAGACAACAGAAGATTTCTTGCAAGACTAGACTCTGAATTTTACCTGGGACTGTTGTAATGATAAAAAAAAATGTCTATAAGTTGTTTATAAACTGCAAAAATACAGAAACTCAAGACCTCTGACTTGAGGTACTTATTCTGTTCCAGAAACAGCTAGCACAGTTTTGGAAAACACAAGTCGTGCACCGTCCCATGGCTCCAAGCCAAAAGGTGGTGTTTTAAAGAAAAATTTCAACCTTTTTGGTCATCTTTAAGTTACAAGACCCTTTCCAGCATTAGAAGGGGACAAGGTGTTTAGGGAAAAATATTTTCTATTTAAAGAGATTGCTTTTGCTGAAACTAGAAAAGGAGGAAAGAGGAGAAGCAAAGACTTGGAGGAAACAAGGGGAGAATGCTAGGAAGAGGAATGGAAACCAGTCTCAGTAGGCACAGGGCTGTCATATGCTATTCGACAGCAAAAGCACCCTTTAACCAGCAGCAGAAGCTCTATTGCAACTTTCTCCAAGTAAATGAGATTTTAACAACTGTATCCAATAACAAAGAATTCCTTGCTATGGGCCAGATTTTGAATCATCTTATCTACTGCAAGATCCACAACTGGTTGTAAGGTGTTGAATTTGCCTGGAGGACCATGAGCCAACAATGTGCCCTTGTGGCCAAGGCAGCCAGTGGTATCCTGGGGTGCATTAGGAAGAGAGTGGCTAGCAGGTCGAGGGAGGTTATCCTCCCCCTCTACACTGCCCTAGTGAGGCCACACCTGGAGTACTGTGTGCAGTTCTGGGCCCTCCAGTTCAAGAAAGATAAGGAACTATTGGAGAGAGTCCAGCAGAGGACTACAAAGATGATCAGAGGACTGGAGCATCTCTCCTATGAGGAGAGGCTGAGGGAGCTGGGTCTGTTTAGCCTGGAGAAGAGAAGACTGAGGGGGGAATCTTACAAATACTTACAAATATCTTAGGGGTGGGTGTCAAGTGGAGGGGGCCAGACTCTTCTCAGTGGTGCCCAGTGACAGGACAAGGGGCAACAGGCACAAACTGAAACATGGGAAGTTCCATCTAAATATGAGGAAAAACTTCTTTACTTTGAGGGTGACAGAGCACTGGAACAGGCTGCCCAGGAAGGTTGTGGAGTCTCCTTCTCTAGAGATATTCAAAACCCACCTGTACATGACCTTGTGCAACATGCTCTAGGGGAACCTGCTTTGGCAGGGGGTTGGACTAGATGATCTCCAGAGGTTCCTTCCAACCCTAACCACTCTGTGATTCTGTGACCACTGCCAGGAGACTCTCAGGGAGCCAAAGCAGGGTCAAGGAGGGGCTGGGCACGGTGCTTGCCTGGCCAGGATCCCCAGCTCAAGCCATGCCCCGAACACCAGCTGAGGGAGCCGTGTGTGCTGGGCTGCAGGTAGGACCACTGTGTATAGGGCAGCCTGGAGCAGGGAGGGATGTGAATGCCCATAAGAGCCAGAGGCAACAGTGCTACCTGCTTTGTAGATGCCTTCTCATGTAACAGATTCAGGTGGTTTGGGGGGGTGGTTTGTGTTGGTTTTGGTTTTTTTTTTTGAGAAGCAAAAAGCTGTTGGCTTAATTGTGTCACCTCTCTGGATGGCTGCCTCAGTTCCAGGAGATCATCTCTGGAGGACACAGTGGGAGCCATAAAAAGCTACAAAATTAAGGTCCAGTATTTTCTGGGGCTAGCCAGGGGTATTGTGTATCCCAGTGGGAAGCTGGGAACTTCTCCTTTTTCAGGAGTATAAATCACTCAACTTACTTGTTTGCTTAATGCTATACATTAAAACTGTCAGTTGCCCAGGTCTTGGTCTGAGGTCATATCTGTGGAAGAAACTACAGAGGTCTCTCTATGACATTTTTTTTTCTTTACAATTGTTTTAAAGTCATAGATTTCAAATAATAGAGTACTGTAAGAAAGGGTTATATAGCAGGCCAAAAGTTCATGACAAATTGCAAGATTGTGTTATTTATTTATCACCTGGCTGTATTACAAGTGTCTGTGTGTACAGCATCAAGTACATATTCTTAGCATGTCTACAAAGCACCTTTGAAGTAATAAATGTTGGGTAATTTTTACTGCTTAGCTATCCAAAATGCTATACAGAAGAAAAGTTTTCCTCCTCTCTGCCAGCACTGTGACTAGGCAGGTCTGAGGCTCTCTGGGTATATTGGTTCTCATGTCCTCTCTCTCCTTCTCTGCTCCAGTTGTCACTACAGATCACTCCGCCATGCAAAAGTGAACAACACTATGAATATTCTGGACGGTGCTGCACAAAGTGTGAGCCAGGTATGTGAGCCCTGGGCTGTACCGGCTTCATAACTGACAAGCTCATTAGGAACAGCTCTGTGGGTCAGTAAGGCAGCTTGCTCTTGTGACTCAGCTAATCCATTGGCACATACCTCGCAGGTACATGATTTCAGGCTTACCAGTGCCTTCTAGTGCAGGAGTGGTCCTGCTGACCTCAGCAAAAGCCATAGCAGGTATTTTGCTGGGATAGCACTTAACCACTTCAGGAGACAGAAAGCAGCTCGATTCTCGTGCACATAGACAGGACTGCTCCCAGGCCATAAGCTTCATGGATGTTTCAGTGTCACACTAAATGGGGGTCAGACTGAGGAACAGAAAAGGGGGCAGGAAGAAATGATGTCCACATCAGTACAGCAGTGTTAGCCCAACCTGTTATTTTTCCGAAGCTTCTTAGACAGCTGGTGTGCAACTTGCAAATGACCTACTTGACCTTCTCTCATTCACAGGAAAGTATATGTCTGCTAGATGCACTGGTACTTCTGAGAGCGTATGTCAGCCGTGTGGCCCAAATGAGTATATGGATGTCTGGAATGAAGAAGATAAATGCTTACTACATAAAATATGTGACCAAGGTGGGCTGTTCATACTGAAGAACCTTTTAAACCAAATTAGTGAAGCATGAAGATGGGAAAGTGGATCTAGGGAAGTTGCTTTGTTAGGGTACCCAACACTGGAGGCTGGGCTTGCAGAAGAGCCTGGCAGAGAGGGAGGTCCCCAGACAGCAGAGATTCTGTGCTGTGCTGAGCACCGCGACCATAGTCTCCATGCTGCTGATAATGATTATCTTCACTGGGGCCATTCAATCCTGTGAGCTGGATCTTAAAGGTTGTCCTTTTGCCCAGCATACTGTGCACTCACTTCCCCTAACACGTTTGTCTCACTCTCGCAAAAGCTCTGTTTATTTTCTACAGCAGCTACAAGGAAAAGTATTGCTCAGGAGTGCAATCAGTGAGGAACCTTGTGCTGATCAAGGGTCTCCCATGCTTCTTGAAAGATAACACTTCCTCTAACATGAATGGTTTTGCATCTGGCATTCAAACAAAGAAAATCAGTAGAACAGGAGGTCTGTAAACTTAAGGCTTACTATCAGAGAGATTTTTACTCCCATCTGCTTTCTCTTTTAGGGAAAGCTTTGAGAGAAGTGAACCCAGGGAACAGCACCTTCCAGCGGCAGTGTGCTTGTACGATGGGCTACCACTGGAATGAAGACTGTGACTGCTGTCAGCGAAATACCATATGTGCTCCAGGATTCGGAGTCAAGCATCCTGGTAAGATACAGAAAGGGGAGGTAGGAAGTGTGAAATGTCCAGCTCAGGCCTACGCAATGAGGCCAGCGTCGTGTGCGTTGTGACCTTAGAGAGAATACTTTAGATTCTCAGATGACTGTCAACAGAAGATACATATGTGAGTTATTGTTACTACTGCGTATAACCCTCCCGGACTATTTGTATTTTGAAGGCTTCTGCCTCTGTAGTTTAAATAGTATCTTGGATCAAGTGACTTCTGCAAGATATCATGTGGACATGGCAATAGTCGCAAGGTGTTTGGTTCATTTCTAACGTTTGCTGAGGTGTCTGACTGTGAGTCACTAGGACACGCATTGCTCCAGTATTCAGAGAAGTGGGCCATTGGGGGTTGTTGCTGAGGTCAGATTTGAGATCAGTTATTGTCCAATGACTTTGGTTTGCCATTTTATAATGTTATAAGCAAGTTAAAAGGCATTAACACCTTTCAGGTATGTTTTAGATGACTTGTAATGTGAAGATTTATTTCAGACATTTAATTTAGTCCTAAGTTTGATTGAAAACAAAATGCAGGTGTTTTGTGGGTGGAGAATAGAGATGGTCAAGTTCAGATTTGTAATGAACACTGGGAACATCTGTGCCAAGCACAAGGAACCCCAAGAAAGCAGCACATAATAGAGTAATGCAGGATAAAATGCCGCGTGGGCCTGGAGCACAGTGGTGCTGTTTTTTCTTCAGTCTAGCAAATCCTGATACAGCATTCTGTTTACTGTGGCTTCACAGAAGTGACAATACCAGTTAGCATCACTGTCTGTGGCATAGCATTGACACAAGGAAGTTAGTGGAAGAGGAAGGACATAGTAGCTGTGTGCTATTTTACAGTAACTACAAATGGCTTCTGGTCGTTTCTCATTTTGATCATGTAGAGAAGTGCTCAGGTGAGACCAGCATACTTCTTTTCTGCTTACATGACTGTCATGGCTGCTCTAATGTAATCTAAGAGCCTTCTCTCTTCAGGGAAGCTTTCGGGGGCGGGGCTGGAGCAGGAGGATGGGGAGGATAGTCATCTTCCTCTCACTTGAAAGAAACCCACAGAAACTCATCTATGAAGTTTTTCTTCCTTTACTACACACAGTGCAACAAGACAAGGACACGATGTGTACACCATGTCCCAGAGGCTACTTTTCAAAGGTTGCTTCATCCACCGACGAGTGTAAATCCTGGACCAAGTAAGTCCCTGTATCTTGTAAAAGGACAGGGAGAAGCTTGGGAAAAGCATTTTTCAGTGGGGTGTTTCAGGCTGTCTGCAGAGCATCTCTGTTGGCTGTGCAGTGACAAAGGCATTCTCACACTGAAGCCTGACTTCTCCTTGAGGGGGAGCAAGAGAGAGCAGTAAGAACAGAACTGCTGAGCTAACACAGCTGAAAATAAAAAAGGTATCTGAGTTTCCTAAGAGGGGAGAAATGCAGGATGAATGCTGTCTGTTACAACAGAAAGTACTACTCTGCATAAGTGTAGGAGCCACAATAAGCTCCCTCTTTGAGAACCTATTCTCTTTGTGTTTCTTTTTCAGCTGCACAGCTCTAGGAGTGGCAGAAATCGTGCCAGGGACTGACAAGTCAGATGCAGTTTGCGCAGAACGGAAGATGCCTGAGCCGTCAGAAGATGGTATGTGTCCTCGTACAGATTATCTGTTAGAAAGCACCAGGGAGGAGGAGGGATGTGTTTACTAGGAGTTTTGGCTGGCTTAAAACTGCATTCCCATTGTGGATGACTCTAGGGGGAACAGCTGTAGACCAAGACAGCACTCTTGGAAAATTCCGACTTTAAAGATTACTTTAAGCCTGGCAGCTCTAGGGCCCGTGTCCACTACTAAGCAGAGCTTTACACCTCCCACTGAAACTGCATGGCAAGCAGCATTGTTCTTATCCTCATGACCTCCATCACATTTACAACACTCTCATTTTTCAGCCTGCTAATTTCCATACACACATTATCTGTACAAAGGCTACCGGCTTCTCTCCATGCTTCTTTTATAGCAATGGATACAGTCTCAGCTGAACATAGCTCTCCTTTCTTGTCTGCTGCCCATTTCCTTCTCCAGTGTGGATACGGTACCAGGCAGGCTGCTTGCCTGGCATGCAGTGATCCTACACAACCTGAGATCAAGGACAAATTTTGCCAGCTGAATTCTATAGTCTCCATGAGAGGTATGTCCCCCATCCCCTGAGGGAGAGCAAGGATAGCCCATGGGCTGCTAGCAGATTGCAAGGGGACCTTCAGAGGAGCATAACTGGATCACACCTCTCTGGGACACCAAGCCTCTGTTTTTTATGGAGGTGGCTCGGTACCAGGTACCTTCAGTAAGGCTGCTTGTCACAGAACTGCATGAGTGCTAGAGCTGTTGTCCTTATTATAGAAACTGCAAATCAAATAGGAAGGAAGAAAACCCCTATCCTGTGGAAAAGCAGGTAAATGAGCAAGGATTGTCATACTGCTGAGTACAGACTGCATGGTGATGGCACTATCATTTTTACATCCTGCAGGAACAAACAGGATCTTATACATGTTGATTGTCATCTTGTTTTTTGTGGCACTAATTGGCATTGTCACCTTCATCATATACTACAAGAATAAGGGAAAAAAGCTGACAGGTACGTGGTAGCTAATGATGTTAATGAATGTGACAACTGCATGGCTGGCTGTGCACTCTTATTTCACGGGTAACCACCAGGTTAAGAAACTCAGGAGTTGTTATTTTGGAAGTTCTGTGCTATCCCTATATCTGTCCATACATATATGCTTTAACTAGCACAAATCCAGGCTTCAAATTCCTTTCCTCTAGGCAAGGAGCATATTACACCATGCATATCACTTGGTATCCTCCTGCAGCCCTGACTTTGGGGTGACTGTCCTCGGGGCGGACGCAACCACTGGATGAATGAAGGAGGGTTGGTGCTGGGGACTTTTAGAGCAGCATGACCGCTCTGCACCACATGGCACAGCAGATCCCATAGCCAAGGGAAGCAGGGAAAGACATAGGGGGATTTCACCACCTCCTGTCTCCTTCTCCCCTTTTCCCCTGCAGCCTGCATCTGGATGGGCTAAAATATGGATTTCAAGACAAAAGTCTGATGTGCTTTTGCAAACATGATGGAGGCAATGTTTTTAGCTGAAGGCCAAATTTCTGATGAGGAAAAGAAGAAATAAATAATAGAATAAATAATAAAAGCAGAAAAATAGAAAAAGGCATACTGGATAACAGTGGGGCATTGAATATATTATAAATATGATGGAAATACCTCCAATAGTTACTCAACTCTGTGTTAAGCCCTGGATCTCCTTAGTTAAGGACATACTCCTATGATTCTGTTCATTTTTTATTTTCTTCCCTACACATGGAAAGCTTTTCCTAGTGTAGTTTTTCCATCATCTCCTTTCCCAAGCCCTAGCAATTTATGAAATGTTTTGGGAGCAGTGGAAGGGAGGACAGCAACCGTCTCTTGTAAAGCATATTTCAGCCTGTGTTTAGAAATAGGCTCCTCTGCCACACTAAACACGGGTTGTGCTAAATCTGGAATTCCTGGGATGGGCTGGAGGAAATGGTGACTCTCTTTGCCAACCAAATACTTACGATGCAAAGCAGGTTGGGGGGCGGGGGGGATGCTCTTTATTTGACATTTCTATTACCCTGCTGCTCTGCAGTGACAGTCCTTCATTGCCTTTGCGTGGTAAATCCTGCTAACGGGAGCCCCTGAGACTGGCAGGCTCAGGAATAAGCTCTGCCTACTTGGGGACTGATGGTAAATGTGCAGACTTAACATCAGAGGAACAGAGTCATTGCTGGGAACTGGCAGTGGCTACATAGCTGATCTATCTTCAGACATACAAAACCAGCACAGGCTTCACATGTACACTAGACCTGAGTCCTACAAAATCTCCTGAAAGTCTAAATAGAAAACAAGAATTGCTAACTTTTGAAGTGGCAGTCTTTACCATAAAGCATTGTTGGACTTAAAGCTTTTCCTTGGGAGATATTCCAATTAAGTGAATTTCCCCATTAAGTACACCCTGATGAAGTGGAATACGCTGTATTTGAGCCTGCCATCCTGTGGTTTCCGTGGCTTACCCTCTTCTCTCCAGGCTCCTCACTCCTGTCTGAGAATGGTCTTTGGGCCATCCATGTGACTTCTCTTGAAATAGACTGTATGGCTGCAAGCGGGTCAGTATATCGGGCCAGTCATAGCTTGGTGTGACATATGACCAGGAAAGAAACCCCATTTGATGTGGAACACAGTTTAACCGTGGTCTATTTTAGGAGCTTGGAAACATTTGTTCCATAGAAATATATTCCTGTTCCAGTTACAATGAATCCTCAGCTAGACCAACACTGGGACACTTGAACAGTCAGTAAAAACAGTCTTGCTGCCTTTCATTTAATATGATATTGTGGATTGTGAATGACTGTGGGTGTTTAGGTCTGTGGCTAACTTCAGTGCCTGCTACACGTTACAGCTACTCTTTTTGTTTTCCTTACAGCAGATCTACAGAATTGGGCTAACGAAGTGTGCAGCCAAATAAAAGGAACAAAGGTAAAGTCAAAGACACTAACATTTTCTCTGTTTTATGTTCTCCTCTCAGCATTCCTGACACCCTTCCTGAAGCAGATTCCACATTAATTTTTGGCTAGGAAGCACGTTTTAAGTTCCTCAAAAAATGCTCACAGCTTTGGCTTTTTCAGTCTGGTTTTCTGTAAATGTGAGGCGTATGAAATCACCATTCTCAAATAGCTTCTGAACCTGCTCTCTGGTTTCAGCCAGTTTTAACAGTGGTAAAAGTCTCTGTGATGATTAAATACTTATGAGGAGAAAGGTAAACATGAGCCCACCAGTTGCTGAACACCTCAGACTCTGCTTAGGAGAGAGCCTTTCTAAATCCCAAGAGCAGGAAAAACTTCAGTTGAGTTTGCGCCTTTTTACATGCCAGAGTCCTCACAGGGGAGAAACCTGGATTTGGGGCAACACCAAGAATGCCAGACATGCAAGGCATTAAGCACAGAGCCATCAGATGAAGGGAACTGGCTGTGAGACCCCTTAATACTAATACTTGCAGAAATCCCTCTTGTCCATTCAGCTGTGAAAAAAGGAGCAGCACCAGATCCCATGCTTGAAATACACAGATGGGGGCACAGGTTCAAGTTCATGTGCACTGCCTGCTTCACACCATCGATGTGGACTAAGGTGTCCCTACCACCTCATCTAGGAGCTCTGTCTAGCTTAGCTTAGGTGTCAAAAGACTCGAATTCCATTGCTGCCAAAAAAAAAATCCAAATCCACCTTTTTGAGCAGGCAGTTCCTCTTTTGTCTCATAAGTGTTCGTGGCATTGGCAGCTGCTCAGATCCTCCGGGACAGAGGAGTGAATCAACAGCAATTAGTGGCTGGCAGCATTTGCACTCTCTCCTCCATCCTGGAAGATCTGAACAGATGCTTGAAATGAAAGGTAGCAGTTCCCAAATACCCATCATTACAGCACAACTTGCATGAACTGAAGGGAACCCTTGGAGTATTTCCCAACCCTTTTTTGTGGAGCTGCAAGCAAAATTATAGCTTTACGTTTACAGCTACTGGCAACGTGATGTCATGGGCCTTTGCATTTGTTGTCCTAACATTTTCCAGGTTAAAGCAACCTTGTCCGTGTGACTTTTTCTAGCTTGTCTTGGGCCTCCGAATCAACCCAGTTTCTTTCTTCAATCTTTACTGTTAATAAAGCTTCTACTCCCAGTAAGGCCTTCACAGGTCAACAGCCCTTCAGACACAGATGATTCGGGGGGTTTTCAAACCTTATAAGCAGCTAGGTAGGCCTTGCTGATGGTCCATAAGGAACAGCAGAATCCAATGACTCTTCTAGATTTGTTAACTCTCAAGTGCCTTCTTGAGAACTAGGAATAGTTATCTCCCAAAATTAAATGTTATTGACCCCAGGCCACCAGATTTTTTCTAAACACTCGCTGAGCCCAGCATCACCGGTCACAGTTTCACAGCAGAACAGAATTACACTTCAAGACTCAAATATAGTGGTGCTGCTCAACCTCAGCAGCTCCACACCAACAAAGAACGGAGATCTGCCTTTTCCTTCTTAATCTAGAAAATAACCTTCTGCTGATCTATTTATTAAACATGTTTTTACTTTGAATTTCTTTCAGGAGCCCCCCAGAGATGTATTTGTTACCGTGAACACCACAAATGTTGCTGTCCCCCAGACATCTGAGGGCACGTGTCTCCTGGGCCCCGCTGGCTCTCCTGCCCCTGGAAACTCATGCTGCACCAGCAGTCACACTCCTTGCAGGAACGGGAGCCTCGGCATGGCACCGTGCGAGGTGGGAGGGAGCCTCCAAGAGTTTTCTGTGGTAACTGAGACTGATGATGACCGTTTCCCACCAGTTCCCACAGAAGATGAATACACGGATAAGGATCTCAATACCACTGACTATTTATCTTTACTGAGTCGGACTGCCAGTAAAACCGTGTCGTCATTTTCAGAACCAATGGAGGCAGGGGAGAATGACAGCTTAAATCAGTACTTTTCAGGGATTGGGAGCACAGAGGATGTATCGGTCTCTCCGGGCTCTCACCCTTCCTCCAACATGGATGGGGCACACACTGCCACAGACAAACTTCTTCAGAAATCTCGCCAATGTGCCCACAGTTGCCTGAAGGAAACAGACAACAAAGACACAGATCGTTTTGCCACAAACTATGACTCAGAGAAGATCTGTGTGAGGTGTGGCATTTCATACAGGGAATCTCCCAGAAAGTGGAGCAAACCCTGTTGTGCTGCGTCTGACAGTGCCTCCACCTCCCCAGAAACTGGATCCTACGCACAGTGTACCTGTGGCTTGAATTTTCTCTCTGCTGGTCAGAGCACTCTAGCAAGTGATCATGGTACAGAAGATGCATCTTCGGATAGTACCAACATAAAGTACCAGAACACAAACAGAAGCACTTCAGGGACAAACAGCAGCACTTCAGACCTCCCTCCAGCATCTGGTAAGCCCATTAGGCTTGACATGTACACAGTCGTATAGGATTATTCTCTGTTCTAGCTCAGTATTATTCAGAGGGTCTGATTTAGGAGAAGGAGAGAAGAATAAAATGATGCCTTTTCACTTAGTTGCCCTGAAGCTAATCTGAAAAACAAAACTGAAATAGTAAGGCCATTTGGTTTGTAGTGAATTCTGCAAATAGTATGAGTACTGTGAGGGACCACTGTCCTGCCCTGATCTAACCAGCAATGCAGAACCCATCTTCTGGCTGTCACTGCAAAGGCCAGGCAATTCTGTTACTGAAGTATTTTGGTGATAGCAGGTGTGTGTATTGGAGAAAACTTAAGAGGAGGAGAGTATTGGGACCTAGGGGATGAGTCAAGAAAGGATGCATAACGCTCAGACAGACGATTTTCCATTCAACAGTCTGCATGCACATTTTTGCCATTAGGTTTAAGTCCAGTTACATTTACATGGCTGTCAGTTAAACTCCAGCTGGAGCTGTAACCTGGTGGCCACGACTGGGTCTAAGAGATTATGTTCCATTTTCTGCTTTTAGCTCTTTCTCTTTGTTTTAATTTCCTAGGATACAAGCGTTCACCTAAAAATAATTTCATACAGGCATTGTTTCTCCATACACAAGTGCTCTGTACCCTAAACACCTCTGAAACACTGTCACCAATCTACTAATTGACTACCAATTTACTAATTGAGTAAATATATCAAAATTGTCAAATGAAAGCAGGGAAAAAAATCACTGAAGCAAAACTAGCAGAAGGGAAGTTATGAGCCTTTTCTGGATGAAGCCTTCCTCCCTCAGAATTTTTTTCAGTATAAAAGTCTGCCATCTGCCTCTCGTGTTATTAGTCATTTTAGATTGTAATCTCTTAAAGTCAGATGCTCTGTTTTTATTTATGTCGACACACTGCCAAGTGTAATGAGACCTTAGTTTTGACTGGGACAGCAGTCGTAAGCAGTTGCCCTTCTTTAAAACCATGTCGTGCCTTGAAGTTTCTTACAGAGGCATTCTTGTCAGTCTGCCAAAGCCCAAAAAGCAACGCTTCTGAAGGCCCTTCCCATCTCAACACACCATGTGGGAATCTGAAAGTGCATAGCCTCCATCTTTCTAAGAGCAGATACTCTTTCTGCTGCTTCAGTTTCCTGAAATCCTGACACAGTTTCGCTGCCTGATCTGTACAAAACTCAGCAGTAGTAAAGAGGACACAGATTATCTGTTTTTGTTGTTGTTGGAAGGTGACTCTGAGGTACAACTGAAAGTCAAGTCATATTTGGCACTGCAGAAGTACTGCTTTTCTTTCTAAATCTGACACGAAGAGGAAGAGAAAATATTAAGGGACAAGAGGGCAAACACGAGAGTTTGGATTTAAGCGATGTGCTAGAAAGTGCCGTCTTAGATCTGCAGCACAATTCTTTATATGGGATTTGAATTGCGTCTGTGCCTTCGGGTACGTACGTGCTGCAGTGCCATCTGGTGAAACCTGAGCGCAGATACAGCCTTCCTAATTTGCCATTTTTTAGGCAGGACTGCCAGCAGGTACTGGCTGAGCTGTGGGCAGTATGAGAGCGTGGGTTAGTTAATCTGTAGGTAACATGGCTTGCTGGCAGAGGTTTCTTTCTGTCCGCAGAATGGCCAGGCCCCACTGGCAACACCTGGTTGCACAAGGAGTGAGACAGGGCTTTAGCAGTGGGTTCCACACTGAAGCACCCCAGCTGCGCAGGGGCTGCATGTGAGGCTGCAACAGCATGCGTCATTTTGCTGGGCCTTGTGAAACGCCCAGATGGAATAAACGTGCATGCAAAATCACTTTCTGTAAATCTTCTCAAAGCAACTGAAGCCACCAGGCTTCGCACGCAGTCATACTAAGAAACAACACTACAAAAGAGGGGGGGATGAAAAATAGGAAGAAAAAGGCCATGGGTAATTCCATGAAGTTTTGGGTTTGGTTCCCTAACACTCAAAATGACAACAGAAATTTCAGACTCTGTCCCTCCTGTGAAACAACCCTAGAGGGCCAAAGTAAATCTCTGGACAGGTGCCACTGACAGGGGTCACCACCAGAGACAGAGGTAAGCCTTCAAGCGCTCTGTCAAACCCCCCAAGCCTGGAGGCAAGTCAGCACATGAAGCATCGGTTCATGACCACCTCAAGTCACGTGTAGGGCTACAGCATAAAGCATGAGTGCAGGAAGATTTAGATTTAGGTGACTTACGATTAGGAATGGTCACTTCCAGATCTCAAACCAGCCCACTTTGGCAGCAACAAACAGTTCTTACCACCTAGAGGCCATTAGAGGGCTCGGAGAAAATTCATTGCCTACATTGTTCCAGTTCTTAACAGTTGGACTTGATGATCTTAAAGGTCCTTTCCAACCAAAAGGATTCTATGATTCTTAGTGAGTAATTACCACAAAAATTAATCTGTCATTGTAATTAATATCATCAGGTAGTCTGAAGAGATCAAAAGGCTGAAACATTGCAGAGAACGATGCCTTCACTTATTCTCTGAAGGTGTCCCTTATACTTTCCAGGTTGGAAGCACATCTCTTAGTGCAGTCCAGGAAGCTCTTGTGTCCATTTTCTGTGCTTTTTGGGCCTCAAATATCCTTTTGTTTCAGCATGGTGTCTTCAGAAAGGAGTGAAGATTTGCCAGCCACATTCAATTAAACATTATAACTGAGTTAATCTGCTTTTTTTTTTTCCCTTCCCACTGTCACATATATTTCTAAATTCTTGATCTCGTACTGAGCACTGGTAAACTTTTCCACAGTACCTTTTGCTAGTGACAGGCAATCAGTATAAAGGCAAACAGTTATTTTTTAACTCCTGTTATGCCTAACAGTTGTGTTGATGGCAAACAGTCAAACCGAATTGAACACAGGGGAAGCAACCAGCAGGGAAAAAAAACTCCCTCAGAGAAAACCCTTATTGACACCTTGTGTTAATCAACAACACTTGGAAAGAAAGCAAAGGCTAACAATGCAGTGATTTAGCTAAAATAAATTGGATTGCTTGAGGGGGGCCATTAGAGAGACGCTCAAGTGCTACCCAGACTCAGTTATGAGCAGGCACAGGTCCTAACTCAGCACAGCTGGAGCCCAGTGTCCATTCCTGATGTGTAAATATCACCTGTGGCCACTAGAAAAACAGCATTTCTCTGGGCTGGGCCATACTTAGCTGCAATGAAAATGGGAACATCTCAAGTGTTGAGGAACGTAAAGAGGAAAGGCACAAAGTGTCTAAAAGGTGTCAGATCAGTCTGCAAGTAATGATTAAGTGAAGCACAGCAGGAAAAACATTTCTTGGGAAGAGTGTTCATAGGCTAGGAAGACTTTTTTTTTTTTTTACTTGGTTGCTTCAGTTTGTTTAATTTTCAACTCGAACAAGTTTGTTAGTTTGTAGTTGAAAGTTTGCTCTCAGTTATTTTCTTTCTGCTCTGAGGAAAGTTTTTTAATTCCCAGAGCCCGTTCCTGCTGTCACTTGAGTCAGCAACCCAGTCCTTGCATGGCAGATTGAATTTATACTGAAAAATCTCTAACTGCAGGCAGACTGACTGAAACTGTAACTCCATTAGGTTGCTATAATATAGACTCTGACTCTTCACTGGAGTCAGCATATATCCAGGTAAATCCATGAGGGCACTAGGTGAGCACCAGAGTGTACCTACACGGAGGACCAGGACAATACAAGATAATCATATAAGCTCTGTGTCATTTGGACACTGAGTGACTGTATGGTCTGATGTTAAATCTTTCAGTATTTATTCAATACGCCTGCTGCCTAGCCCACACGGTAGGATTGATTGTTTACCAAGAACAAAAAAAAACCCAATGTGATGCCTGGGACTTCAAAAAAAAAATCTCATAGTTAGAAATAATAATCATTTCCTCACAAACCGTAGGCAGAGGCAGTTTGGCCACAGCTCGTACATCATGGGGAGCATGAGATTGTCGCGCTCTCTCTTGCTTCCCGGAGTGTGATCGAGAGAGAAAATGTTTCCAAGCCTTCCAGACAGGCTCCCTGTGGATGACAGGCTTCGTCCTGAGAAGGCAGAAATGGAAATAATGAAAAGGTCCAGTGGAAGGCATTGATTAGAAGAGCATCCCCATGTCACAGGGAAAAAATAATGGAACAAGAGTAAAGCCACCACAGCAGATTAAGTTCACTGCGTAAAGCATCCATCTCGTGACGGGAAAATATTAATCATGTGTGTCTTCTTTTCTCCCCCCTTCTTCCCCAGGAAATGTGACTGGAAACAGTAACTCCACCTTTATCTCAAGTGGACAAGTAATGAATTTCAAGGGCGACATCATTGTTGTCTACCTTAGCCAAAACTCCCAGGAGGGGGCAATGGCCTCGGGGCCGAGCGAGGAGAACGTGGGCAGCCCCGTGCAGGAGGAAAACCTCAGCCGCTGCGAGACTTTTGCTGGCAACACCCAGCACTACAAGGAGAAGTGTGCTGAGCTGCAGGGCACCTGCCTGGGGAGCGGCGGGCCGCGGTGGACCACCGGCCCCCTGGCACAGGAGCGGGGCCCGTCCCGCCGCAGCCAGCCCTCGCAGCCCGTGCAGGAGGAGGGGAAGATGGGACACTTCTCGGAGAAAGTGTTGAACTGAGGCGAGACAGTGTCCTTGCTGCGGGCCAGGGCGCCCACGGGCAGCCCGTGAGGGGTTATGGGGCTGCTGCGGGGCTGCTGAAATCCCGGGTGTCGCGACAGATTCGGAGACTGTTGCTGCCCCGGTGTCTCCCAGAAAATTTTACAGCTGGAAAGGACCCTTGTGGCTCAGGTGCCGGTGGTGGTGCTCTCGCTGAGGAGGTTACTGGTGGGGACAGGCACACACGCGAAGCCAGGCGTACTGCCCCCATTGCAGAAGCAGTGGCAGGGCTCTCTCCTCTCCCTCGCGGGGCGGCGGGCTCCCCGCCTGCCCCCTGCTCCCTGGCAAGCGGCAAAGGAGAGTTGAGGAGTTCCTTTGGGCCAGGCACTTTGCAAGGAGGAGAGCAGCGTTGCTGGCCGGGTGCGCAGGGTGGTCCTGGAGAGGGGACAACATGGCAGAAGACTGCACTGAAAGGGGCCCCTGAGCTCCACCTCAGGGTTTTCTTTTTGCAACTAAGCTGCACCCATTTTGCTGGGTCTTGGGCCTCCTTGATGCCTCTCGTGGTGGAAGGAAGCAGCGGCCACCTCTGCTGCTGATCCTAGTGCTGCTGCCAACCTTCGCCTCCGCCCAGGGACCAGGCAGGTGGTGTCAGCCCTTCCCATCTTTTCCCAAGGGAGCAGTCACTCCAGTCTCAAACCAGCACCAGAGCCAAGATCCTGGTCTGACCCTTATTAACTTGCAGGTATGAACAGGTGTAATGCTGCCCCAAGGGCATGACAACAGGCAAAACAGAGCTGATGTGCCTTACAAGCATATCAGATTAATCCCGAGCAAAGAGCATTTATAGTTTTGGACCCTGATTCACCTCTGCCTTATTGCACTTCACCAGAGGAATTCAAACTGCTGAAGATGAGAGCGACATGTGCCCGGCACACTGCTGCATGAATAATGTCAGTGAAGTTTAAGACACAGAGCTGCTAGCAGAAGGAGGAAGGATCTACAATAACAAGCTGTGGATATTTCCTGAGTGACAGGAGAGGGAGGGTTTACCCAGAGATGGAGAATTTGGTCAGGGTCAAACACACGTTCCTTCATCTGCCCAAACAATTTTGTCATTCCCTTTGATACTTTCATTAGTAAGCAGAACTTTACTCGGGTAGCTATTTCCAGAGCTTGGCCTGTCTGGGCTGAAATCAGAGTGTAGCCACTGTCACACTGAGAGCTGATAAGCGGTGGGACCAAAGGGCTGGATTTAAAGAACAATAGTAGTTGTAGTTAGAAGGCAATCTCAGCTACTCAATTGGCTTTGGTTCAGGTCCTGTATCCTGCAGCCTCCTCCAGCAGCCACTGTGGAGAGAGAGGTGAAGGGAACAGAGACTCAAGGAACTCCCAAGAGGAAAAGATAACAGTTTTAGCAATTTCCTGACAAGGGGTAATTTTCTGACATTCTCCTGCACATGTGAGCGCTGCAGGAGGCTATCTTCAGTCTGAGCCTTCAGGAAGGTCAGTGCTGTGTTTCCTGTCACACAGCAAAGGGATCTCTTATCTAGTGTGATCTCATCTGCCCTGATGGAAAAGATCTCTGGTAAGGACGGCTCCCCTCCAGGGAGGTTTTTAAAGCCAAGGGGTTCACTGTGTAGCTGCTCTGTTTGCAATAGTACTGCTCTGCAGGTGAAGAGCACCTATGAAGCTGACAAAGTGACCACTGTGTCATGATGAGCTTCTCATCCATAAAACAAACGGATGGGTTTAGTCACCTTCACCTCTCAGGAGAACAATCGTGCATTATTTATATATCTGGCATATAAAGTTCAGCACAGACAAGCAAGACTCTCCCTTGGGTGGCTAGCAAAAATGGCGCATGAACAACCAGTCTCCCATGCACATCTGCATGGCCTTCAGAAAACTAGACCATCCTAGCCTAGGCTTGGCCAGGCAGGTAGGATGTCCCATTCAGTGATGGCCCAAGCTACCTCTGCTTCTTTGAAGGTGTGTAACTGAGGCTCTCTCTTATCTGTGGCATTCTTTTGTCTTTCCTGCTGGATCCCTTAACAACCTCTTTCTAGCCTCTTCTGGCCTAATTCTGTATCCCCTTGGCACTGGTGCAATAGGGACAAGGAAACAGAGCCACCATCGCATTCATGCAAGGTGGTGCAGATATTTTCCCACTTCATCTTCATTTTTTGTGTTGTATTTTCCTGGAAAGCATTCAACCAGCCCCACTTACAGGGCAGAGGAGGGACTGAATGCTTGTGTTTGGCTCTGGGTGAACTACCTGTCTACAGGTCTGTCTCTTCCTCCTTCTCCCTCTGCAGCTTTTTCCTTCCCATGGTTTTTATTGCCACTAGAGAGCAGGCTCAAAATCCTGATTTCAGAGAAGACAATGGGAAGTTTACTACGTGTCCTCAGTGAGGACGCGTTTTTCACTCACTGAATCACAGGATCCTACTGAGCAAGGATTGAAACTAGGATCATCGGCAAGCGTGAAGAAATGGGTCATAATGATCTCAGCACCGTGGTCATTCCCTTATGGGAAATGCGATGCGCCAACAGATCCGATTCTTTTTTCTTCCTCCAGAGTCTACCCAAAAGTGAAGAAACCACATCACACTCATCAGCATGCTGCACGTTCCCTGGGTCTCTGCCTGGCTGCTTAGACACGGACCCCAAAGGGACTTCTTTATCCTCATGATTTCATTTGTCATCAGTTTGGTGGTGGGGGTGTTTCTTAACATCTGTTTGTACAACATGGCCCTATGCATTGGGCACTAATTTGGAGGCTTCTGGCTGCTATTGTAAGACACATAATTAATGATAATAAAAATCTTAAAGATCTACTTGAGTGAAGATTTTATACAAATTAATGAAGAGAATCAAATACATTATTATATGCCCATGCTCATTTTGACCAAAAAAAAATCAAATGCTAGTATAAAAACATTCTTGGTGAGGCTTTTGTAACATTTTTTGTATGTAGAATAGTTTCAACAAAAAGCGCTTCCCTTCCCCGGTACATGCCACAATAATGCGCAAGCACATCCATGCACACCATGGAACTGAACAGGAGCTCTCGCAGATCTGGTGTGGTAATGCTTTACTGCTGAGAACTGGGCTCTCATTCCTGAAGTCTCCTCCTGCCCAACATATGTTTTTACAAGTCTTTCAGTCTGAGGAGTCACAACATGCCTTAGCCACAATGAATATACTAGATGCTCTTGAAACGCAGCCACTTCAGGCCTGGAAGGGCAGCAGTAATTCTGCGTATAACCGTGGGAAAACGAGGAGCAGTCTTTTGCTCAAAGGCACTGGAACAGCTCTTCTTATCCCCATGGAAAACAAATATGGCAGTAAAGATTAATATAGACAATAACCGCTGTTAATCTGTGTACTTTGCTATGTGTTGACACAGAGACTGGAAATCACTCTGCAAGGCTTACAGCATACCTGGGAGTGGCATCACTAAAACGTCGTAATTTCTACTTGTCCATTCAGGTTCCCTTCCTTTTATCGTATTGATGGTGTCTGAGCAACCACACCCCTGTGTCTATTACAAAACAGAACCCTGCTGAAGTATGTCTTTGTGCCAATCAGGTATTTAATACAGGTACAGTTTTATCAGACACCTCCATTCAAATTAGGCAGTAGTGCCCCCTCACCAGCACCCTTAAAAGCCATCTACAATGATTGGAGTATTCACTTCTGCCAGCACATGGTACTGGACATGGTAAAATGGCTGCAAATCTTCGTCTGGAAAAGTTGTTTCTGGAGTATGTCATATATATTATTAATAGACACTTAATAGTAGTCACTGGAAAATTGAAGTGTATTTGCCCAAGCTGTCTGAGGTTTCTTTCAAGGAATGCTGAACCCCTCCAAACCTTATAAGCTAGTTTTCCAAACCTCTTTCCAAATGGCTGTTGCCCTTTTCAGTCCATCAGGGATACTTTTGACCCGAAAGGCACATGCTAGGGCAACCTCCCCACAGCCTGCCCAGGGCGCCGCTTCACAGCACTCTCGCTTGGAGATGTGGGCACCACAGAGCTCTGCCTGGCAATATTTGGCCAATAAGGATTCCCACCCCCTGTCCCTTAAGATCCTAAATGCCAACAATTCACATCCACCTTGGCTGAGTTGCAGTGGTATCTCTGGAAAAAATCAAACTAGTAATCTTGTGGCAGTCTCAGTCACTGCTGAAGCAAGGGGTGTATGATCTCAGGTGCTGATGGGAACAAGTCCAATTTCAGACCAAAAGATTGTTGTGAAATGCGTTTCTCCTCTCTTCCTCTTGCCTAGTGCTGTCCTAATTTTCAGAATGAAGAGTGAATTGTTGCTGTACAATAAATGATTTCTCCCAGAGCTCTGCCATACGAGTTTACTCTGCCTTTGTGCTACGGTATCAATCACCTTGTTGAGTGGGAAGATTGAAGCAGAAAACAAAACACATACAAACAGCTCCTTAACATCCCAATTTATTTAACCTGATTCCATGGTAAAAGGTGCTACTTTACATATGATTGCTGAGTCCACGTTTGCCAGATGTTGTAAGGGGCAGACCAAAAAGCAGCATTCCTCTCCCCAAATCCCGAGGAGGAACTGCTGTTAAGTGGTGTTGCTAATCACACATGGTATCCTTACCCGAGGAGATAGTGCAGGTGAAATTCTTCTTATTCCTTTTTTCCTGTTCTTGTAGGGGTTTTTTATACCTTCTTATTTCCTTCCCACTTTCACCATTTATAGGATGATTTACTTGAGCTGAATATATGTTATTTTCCGTCTTTGTTATGCCTTCAAACCCATTCTACCCAGCAATCAAGGCTGCGCTCCTCGATGGGCAATGTGCAGTTCTTGCATGTACCTTCAAAGGCCTCTGCTGTCATCCAGTGTTTGTACCCTAGGAGGTCCCCTGGAGGATCCACCCCCTTGACAGACCCTAGCAGATACCTGTGTTTCCTATTGCTCTCACTTCAGTAAGTCTGGTTGCCCGGTTTTGCTTTCTGCAGGGCGTCAAAGCTGGTTGTGGCCACCAAGTGATACTGCGTTGTCTCTGCAGCAAGGCTTGCTAGCCCTCTGATCTTGCCGTCAGGCCCTCCAGCGCTCTTGTTGCATTGTCAAACAGTTGTTGTGGTTTTCTTGTAGATGGTGAGCATACATGAGAATGAACATAGGGAAAAATACATTATTACAATTCTCCCTGGCTTATGAAGAAGGCAATGACAGCATGATGTTAAGGAGCCATGTTGCAGTAGATGAGTATGCCAGAGTGTCTGATCGGATGTGTTTTAACACTGCTTTTCTTCTTTTTCTTCTTCTTCTTCTTCTTTTGGCTAGCTGGCTTATGGTTTCTTTGTTTTGGCTGAGGATTACCACAGCCCTTCTGGCTCAGTCCTCAGCCTGCCTGGCCACTGGATCAATCTTTGGGCATTGCACTAGCTTTTGCTTGCATCAAAGTTACCAGGTCTGTTGCATCGTATGTTTCTGTTGGCAGTCTCAGGTTTCTATACGTTATATGCAGATGATCATACACAAAATTGCTCCTGATTTCAACTTCCCAGGAAACTGTTAGAAAGGTTCCCAAGGAGGGCGAAGGAGCTCAGGAGTGTTGGGGACCACCTGTACAAGCTGGACATTCACACATCAATGGGACTTGGCAGAATGCATCCAAGGCTGCCAAGAGGGTTGGCTGACGTCACTGCAAAGCCACACTTTAACATCCTTGACAGGTCATAGAGTTCAGGGGAAGTCCCAGCTGACTGGAAAAGGGCAAATATTACACCCATCTACAAAAAGGGCAAGAAAGAAGGTTTGGGAAATTACAGATGAGTCAGCCTCACTTGAGCCCCTTGAAAAATTATGGAATGGGTCCTCATGGAAGCTATCTCCAGGCATGAAGGAGAAGGCGACTGGGAGAAGCCGACACCTACCTCAGCTAACTCAACCCTCTCCCACTGTCAGCAGTTCATTGTTTGCTTTGTCATTGCTTCCATAGAGACTCGGGAGGCTGACCTTACTCGTCAACATCAAGGCAAAGCAGGCATGAAGGAAAATCTTCAGGTTTCCTTCTGTCATTTGTAACTAACTTGCCAAGCCCACTGAGCAGTGGACCTACCTTTTCCTTGTCCTTCTGCTTGCTAACATACATACAGTATGTTAGTACTTTCTTGTCACTCTTGACATCTCTTGCCAGTTCGGGCTCCAGCTGGGCTTTAGCTTTCCTCTCTGCATCTCTGCATGCCCAAGTGGTATTTCTATATTCTTCTTTGGAAGCCTGTTCCCTTTTCCATCTCTCTCATGTTCCTTTTTTGCATCTCAGTTCTCTCAGCAGCTCACTGTTTAACCAGGCTGGTTTCTTGCTGTGCTGGCTCTTTTTCCCCACTTAGGTGGATGGACTGCTCTTGGGCCTGGAGAAGGCAGCCTCTGAAAGTCTCCCAATACTCCTGAACACCTTTGGCTTCCAAGGCAGACTCTTCTGGGATATCTCCTAACAGCTCCCTGAGCAAGTTAAAATCTGCTCTTATGAAGTTCTGGGGCTTTATTCTGCTACTTACCTTCTTCATGCCCCTTAGGATGTTGAAGTCTATGCTCTTATCACTGCATCAAAGGCTTTGTCGGTCTTTGAGTGGTCTGAAGAAGATTTCATCTGTTTCTCTTTTCCTATCAGGTCGTCCATAGCAGACACCCACCACAAGCACTCACTTGATGGCGACACCTCTGATTTTGACTCAAAAGCATTCAGCTGACCTGTCCTCTTGTCCATGTCCTCAAATCGCTCTTTTACATAGAGCATAACCCTTCCTTCTCTTCCACCATTTCTGTCTTTCCTCAAAAGCTTATAAGCTGTCGCTTTTGTTCTAATACAGCTATTTCCTCAGCTCGTTTCTAAAATGACAGAAAAAAACCCCAATGTTTCAGCGGGTTCCCTACTGTTGAGCCCTTGTCTGTTTATAGGTCTGAAAATTTTATCTTGTGCCTCGGGATAGGCCTTCAAATTTCCCACCTGTAGGAAGGAGTGGGCGAGAAGCAAGGGCTAGAGCTGGTAGAAAGAGAAGAGGCTGAAAGAGCTATGCTCCCTCTTCTCACTGCCCTGTGGGCATGGTGGGAGAAGACAGTAACCTGCTGCTGCTGGAGATGACCCCTGCCCCTCCAGTGGAGGTAAGTTGGGCAACAGTATCCCAGAGACTTTGCCATCCCTGGTGCTCAGCACCAGGTGCTACCTGGTGAGACCTGGGTCCCCTCTCTCCCACAAGGGAAGAAGCAGCCAGCAAGTGACCCAGGGTTTCCATCAGATGAAATCAGCCCTGTGTGTGCCTCGCTCAAAAAAATCAGTGCATACAAAATGAAGTTAAATTGGCCATAGGCAGCACATGAGGACAAATCATTTCAAATGCAGAAACTGTTGCCCTATTAGGCCGTTCCTATTGATCTTCACCGGACTTCAATGGCAGGCTATTTAAATGAATTCTCAATTATTTGAAGCACCTCAAATGAGGATTTAGAAGGTGTTTTTCAGCATGCAGGCCTGCCATTACAGATCTCAATTACTTAGCCTTTATGAAGCAGCTTGCTTTCTTTATTCTCTCTGGTTTTGATCAGGTCGAACATTTATTTCTCTCTCTTTTAGTGTTGTAGGCGCTTCTAAAGCACAGAAGTTCTTGCTCCCTGTGGGAAATACACAACACTGTTTCCCCAAGGACCTTTGCTTTTTGCATCATTTCAGTTCCTCATTGGTTTTTTTTGTAAGCTTAACTGGTGATAAATGAGCTAGACAACAGATGGTAGAGCTCATGCTATAACACAGAAAATTTTTCTTTTACAGGGGTGTCCACTTAAAAATGCAGCTGCCCGCTGGTGCACAGCCAAATTTCATTCTGAGAACACCCTTTGAATGTATCGGAGAATGGGATGGATGCAAGTGGCTCTAATGGTCATCTCAGCAGGCTGCTCATAAATGTTTCCTGCGACTCCCATTCTTTTCATCCTCACCCCATGGATCCAACTTGTCTGCTGGATGGGCAACGCTTTGTGGATACATTAGAAGCCTGTCCAGTTCATCATCTTCACTTACACAAATAATCATTGCAAGGATTTTGTCCCCTTTGTCTGAAAGGGTGCTCCAAGTATGATATAGAGAGGCACATGAAAATAAATACACTTCAATGCTTAGGTTCTGTCAGCCAGGCCAGCCTGCTGTATTTAAATGTTGATGCATGTTAAGTCTGTTCTCTTCACAGTCACGTTCTTTGTCAGGTCCCATTTAGGTCTACCACACTATATACTTTTATCTGGTCTGCAGTAAATTTTGCAACTGGTGCTTTGTTGATGAAAAATACCAGAAATCAGTTATGTATTTTTGTTCCTCTTTAGGAGGAGACAGAGCATGAGGAAAAGCAGACTCAAGAATTCTGTCCTGTTAACCATTTTTAAAAGTTTTGAAGACTTGTTCACTTTTGGATCTCCATGTTTTGGTTACTTTGACAATAAGCACTCTTACATGCCACCATTTTGTTCCCTCACAACATAATTTTTTTGCTGGAGGTGGTTGAAGGGTAGGATTGCTCTAAATTAAAGATGGAGTCTATTTCTAAATAAAAATCTCATATGGTACATTTACTGGATGGATGGACACACAAAGCTTTGCCCTGCTTTACAGTTGCCAGAATATGCCTGCTGCAGGGACTACAGTCCCTTGGAGTTCATGCAGACACACTAAACAAACCCAATCACAGCAACAACTTCTCTAGCTCACATCTGAATAACAGCAGCTGACTGTGTTTCAAAGAGCAAAGACATGCTTGGGTTAGGGTTCTTTTTTTTTTTCTCCCTAGTTTTCTTTCCCTCTCCTAAGCTTATCATTCCTTTTTTGGTGTAAATACAAAGGTCATGGTTTTCGGTATGGTGAGTGACTCATTCTCATGTTTGATCAATGTGATCGAAATGGAAACTTAGAAGTCCCAGTGCGGTGTGTATTCCCTGCAGCCAGCGTGCATAAAAAATGCCTTTGTGGATGCTAGCTATCCTGAGCAGTGCCAGTACCATGTATGATTGATTGTGTACTTCCGACTGTGTGCGACATCAAAGAAAATGCTTTTAACCTGACAGCGCTGTATAGAGATAAGCAGATTACTTTTTGCCATTGGGTGGATGCACATAACATCTTTAGCAGCCACGTATGTGTGTATACATGTGAGATTAGACTATGCCTAGCATTTAGGTAACTCCTCAAGGTTGGGATCAACCAAGCAATCCCTCCTGAAGCACTGTGGTGATACCTATTGCTCTGGCTCTCCAAGTAGTGTGTGAAGGTGCCAACTCTGACTCTCAAGGCTCAGAGGCAGAAAATGCAGTATCTTGTTGTCAGCTCATGGAGCCCCAGTCTTTGTGACCTCCCTCCGTCCACCTGGGAACCAGCCATTTGAAAATGACCTAAATCTGGAGCTGCTGCTGCCACCGGAGGTGCTGGTCCAGCTCACCCTTTACCGACCCTACCCTAGCATGAGAGATTTCTGTGCTAGCCCTGGTCCCCTCCTGTTTCCCCAGCCTCCATCTGTAAAATAGGGATATGTTGGTTTCGGAGGCAGGAGCACAGCGTCAAGAGGAAAAGAGAGGAAAAGACCAAAACCACAGAAAAACTCCATCTCGTCTGACGTCAGCATAATATATACACTATATGGTGCAGCTGTGAGGTTTACCGTGGTTCTCCTGTGTTAGACACGCATACATCAAGACACATACTTCTTCCCCTCGCCCTGCCCGATGCCTTCGGAGGCCTCACCAGCCCACCAGCAGCTGCCTGCCTTTTCCTGCCCGCTTGCCGGCAACGGCGCCGTGGGAAGGGCCTGCGCGGGGCGGCCACAGCTGCTTGTACCCACCTGGAGAAGGGGAAGCAGGGGGGGAGGTATGTTTAGTTGCCAGCCCCTTTCTCCGAAGACTCCTGTCCTCATGAGGCACGGTTTTTCCTTGCCTCTGAACAGCACCTTTACTATTGCCTCGATAAGGGGGCGAAGGGGGAGAGCTTGCTTTCCGTACGGAGAGTGAAGCGAGGTCCAGCCAGCTAACCCCAACTGCCCTCTCTGGTCTGAAGCTGTACCTCCTCCTCTCTTGCCTTTAGCAATGATCGCCTTGCCTCCAAGCAACGCTTTCTCTGCAAACTGTGTGGAACTGCAGAGCCACAGAGTCCTGACAAGCCAGCCTGAAAGCAGGCATAGCTACGCATAAAGCATTGTATAACCTCACTTGCCCTTAAAAATAATCTGAAGACAGAAACACCGCAGCATCCTACAGCAACATAGCCCTACGTGTCACCCTCTCTGTTGCTAAATAATTCTTCCTAATGTCTAAATTAAGTCGCCACTGCTGCAGTTCAAGCCAGTGTTCTTGTTTTTCAGGCCACTATGTACACAGAGAATATTTTATTCCTGTGCTCTTCAAATACTTCTTTTGATCTGTTTCACCCATTGACCAATCCTTAAGTGAAATGTACAAATTTCGTGCCAAAAGCCCAACAGATGGCTGTCAGAGAGCTTAACAAAGGTCTATAAATAGCGTAACTGGGATTTTTCAAGGAAATGTAAAGAATATAGACATAAACCAGAAAATGTACCTAAATCCCCAAAGCTGCTTTGAAATCCTTAGCCAATGAGGATAAACAGCCACAACAATAACATAACTGAAATCAGAATGGGAGGAACGATAACTTACAACCAGACGCTGATGGTCTTAAAATGAGACCTTATCAGCTGTCAGAGTCAGGGGGGCCTCGGGCTGCGCGCACACAACATGCATAGTGATGTATTTTATCAAATGGGTGAACTCGGGAGCTCCGCGAGCCGGGCTGCAGCCAGCACTGTGCGCCACTCACTAACGTGCTTTACAAGAACAGACATCCCATTAGTATAAAACAAAATCTGAAGAGGAAATGATTGGTTTTCTCAGTCCTGTGCCAGCTAGAAATTAAACCTTTTAAGTCAAAGACTGTTTTGTGCTAGTATTAAAGCTTTCTTATCTGACTTTTGTTGTACGGGGGCAAGAGTTGCCTCCATTTGAAATCCTTTCCTATAAGTATTCTCATTTCTGAGCTGCCTTTGAAAGTAGAAATTCTGAGAAAAAAAAAAACAAACCATTCTTAACAGAGAAAAAGAAACCCTGAAATTCACTGTATTGAAAATTACAATATGGGAGTAGTTTTCACCTGTTGAGTCTAACCTGGACACACTTCCCTGACGTGAGAATTGTATTCTGTATAATAAACACAACACAAAGAAAACAATTCCATTTATAACTACTATAACCTCTGCACTTTTGAGTCTGAATGATGTCACTTATAGTATTAAAGATGGAATACACTTGTGTGTATTTTCCCATTGCCATTTCTGTAAAATTCAATGTATGGATAAAATTTAGCTTAGATATGAAGAGTATACGTATATCCTAAAAAGGAAAGCATTAATATAATATTGTTGATTTGTGAACAAAGACTACATATTGAGGCAAAAAAAATAGCATGGAAATGTAACACAGCTACTAAAAAAGTTAAATTTTTAAAGCAAACATTGGCAGCCTAGTAATATCCTGGCAGACTTTCATTGCACTAGCAGCTATGTCCTGGTTTGGCCCAAACCAGGCCAATTAGTCTTAGAGAAACCAAGGTCACTGCTAAATTCCTCCACGTTCCTAAACGTTCTCCTACAGGACCAGCTCAAAGGAAACGGAACACATCACGAGGTATCCTGTGGTTTGCCCTGCGTGGTTATGGGGAGGACATGAGCAGATGGCATGGACAACCTACCAGTACCCTACAGGCACGAGTACGTGAGTTGCAAGCTAAAAGAAATACCAGAGGATGAGAAGCAGTATGCCCTGTTCACCGATGGATCCTGCCGTCTTGTAGGAAAGCATCGGAAGTGGAAAGCTGCTGTATGGAGTCCCATACGACGAGTCACAGAAGCCACAGAAGGACAAGGTGAATCAAGTCAATTTGCAGAGGTAAAAGCCATCCAGCTGGCTTTAGACATTGCTGAACGAGAAAAGTGGCCAAGGCTGTATCTTTATACTGACTCATGGATGGTAGCAAATGCCTTGTTGGGGTGGTTAAAGCAGTGGAAGCGAAGCAACTGGCAGCGCAAAGGTAAACTTATTTGGGCTGCTGAACTGTGGCAAGATATTGCTGCTCAGCTAGAGAAACTAGTCGTGAAGGTACGTCATGTAGATGCTCACGTACCTAAAAGTCGGGCAACTGAGGAACATCGAAACAACCAACAAGTGGATCAAGCTGCTAAAGTGTTCCAAATAGATTTGGACTGGGAACATAAAGGTGAACTATTTTTTAGCTCGGTGGGCTCATGACACTTCAGGTCATCAAGGGAGAGATGCAACATACAGATGGGCTCGTGACCGAGGGGTGGACTTAACTTAACTTAACTCTATTGCACAGGTTATCCATGATTGTGAAACATGCGCCGCGATTAAGCAAGCCAAACGGTTAAAACCTTTGTGGTATGGGGGGCGGTGGTTGAAATATAAATATGGGGAGGCCTGGCAAATTGACTACATCACACTCCCTCAAACCCGCCAGGGTAAACGCTATGTGCTTACCATGGTGGAGGTGACCACCGGATGGTTGGAAACATACTCTGTGCCCCATGCCACTGCCCGGAACACTATTCTGGGCCTCGAAAAGCAAATCTTGTGGTGACATGGCACACCAGAGAGAACTGAGTCGGACAATGGGACTCATTTCAAAAACAGTCTCATAGACAACTGGGCCAAAGAGCATGGCATCGAATGGGTATATCACATCCCCTATCATGCACCAGCATCTGGGAAAAGTTGAACGGTATAATGGGCTGTTAAAAACTACCCTGAAAGCAATGGGGGGTGGAACCTTTAAAAACTGGGATAAACATCTGGCACAAGCTACCTGGTTAGTTAACACCAGGGGATCTATCAATCGAGCTGGCCCTGCTCAGTCAGACCTTCTACATACAGTAGAAGGAGATAAAGTCCCTGTGGTGCATGAAAGGAATCTATTGGGAAAAACTGTCTGGGTTCTTCCTGCAACGGGCAAAGGTAAACCCATTCGTGGGATTGCTTTTGCTCAGGGACCTGGATGTACTTGGTGGGTGATGTTGCAAGATGGTGAAGTCCGATGTGTCCCTGAAGGTGATCTGATTCTGGGTGAGACTACTTAAGTCTGAACTGTATGTTGTTGCTGCATAAGTGTCTTTCAGGTTAAGACAGTGGTGATGAGACCAGAGCTAGCTTCATCAAGTGGCGTCCAGTAACCTCCTCGAGTCTGACATCTTTAACCTGCAACCCGTGGGCACGAACCATGACAAAAGAGAGACTGCTAGCCAGAGAGACTGCTGAGAGACTGCTAGCCAGATGGAAACCCACAATCCTGAACCAAATGAACTTAATGAACGTTTTGTATGAAGATGAATCATAAACTAGTGATATGTGTATATATATTTGAAAATGAAAAGGTAGTGGTGATCTGAGTATGACGTGAATGGTATGGAATAAGGGGTGGAATGTCCTGGTTTGGCCCAAACCAGGCCAATTAGTCTTAGAGAAACCAAGGTCACTGCTAAATTCCTCACTGCTTATGAGTGAAGAGCCAAAGGGGGGTCGCAGCTGCAGGGGGGAGCAGACAGGGCAGGTGACCCAAGATTGACCAACGAGGTATTCCATCCCACACACGTCATTCTCACTTTCCTATTTATCACTAACCCACTGCCTCCTGGAGGTGGGGCCCAGGAGGGAGGGGCCCTCCTGTCTCCCACTGATTGGTACCAGCTTTGCCAATTCTCCAGTTAAAAGCCTGCAGGTGTGATGGCAGTGGGAGCTATTGCATTTTCCCCTCTGCCCGTGCTGGCGGGAGCTACTGCATTTTCCCCTCTGCCCATGCTGGGGGGAGCAACTCTGCCTGAGGAGGATTTCCAAGCTCTCAGTCTTGGTTTTGTATATATTTGATTATTTCTATTATTGTTGTTATTATACTCTTTTTCATTATTATAGTTTATTAAAACTGTTTTAACTTTCCAACCCATAAGTCTCTCTCCCTTTTCCCTTTCCCTTAGGGGGGGGAAGAGGGTTAACAGAGAGCATCTGCCACCTGGTTAATAGCTGGCCCAGCTTTAAACCGTGACAAGATATCACATACAGTGTTAAAAAATAGTGGAATATTTGTGTTTAGATTCAAACTTCATTGAAAACAGCACAAAAAGGGCCTGGTTTTGCCTACGATGGTAGCTTTGAAGCAGAGGCTTTACATACTGTTGGTTAAAGAGTGAATGTTGTGATGCAATGCCAGTAAGTAATGTTAATAGTATGTAGAAAACACATAGTACTAAACTCTAAAGAAAATGCATTCATTCTGAAACAACTTTTTCTTTGTTTTCCCCAAAGTTACATGCATATTGATTTAAAGACAAAGGCATCAGAAATATTTCCTTGCTGAAAATCTTTTCTCACTTCCTAAATCCTTGACACCCTGGGGTGAGCGTTTGGTGTCTCATGGGAGGCTGGTGAGCCTCAAATGCTTAGTGACCACAGAGGAGTCTGGCAGGACAGAAGGAGAAATGGTGAGACAGAGGGAGAGCCATCAGGTACCCCAGGGGAAGCAGAGGAAAAGGTGAGTTACCTGATCACAGAATCACAGAATGTTAGGGATTGTAAGGGACCTCGAAAGATCATCTAGTCCAATCCCCCTGCCGGAGCAGGATTACCTAGACCATATCACACAGGAACGCGTCCAGGCGGGTTTTGAATGTCTCCATAGAAGAATGGATGGATGAGGACATGAAAGGCTGAGGAGCAGCAGCTATAGAGGACAAGGAATTAGTTATAGGGAGCAAGAGGAAGCAAACAGGGAAGGAATTCAACCCAAATACAGTGGTCAAGTCATGTGCAGCAGGATGCCTCAAAGTCAGAAAGGGCACTGATATCTATCTCAGAAAAGCAGGAGACGGGGATGGCCAGAAGGGCTCCTCTGGCGTTGGTGAAGCTGTCACAGCCTTTGACAGTTGTTCAGGCTCCCGTTTGATATGTCCCCCAAGATCAGTGCTCCTGGAGAAAGACCACCATTTCTGAGGTCTGTCTGCCAAACGAGGAGAAACTTCACTAGAGGGAGCAGTAGCAGCACATTCTCTCAGCTGCGTGGCTGTGCCCAGCAGCGGGTTTCCAGGTGTGTCCTCCAAGAGGCAGGAGCACACTGGGCAGCACTCATAAGGTATGACCTGGTTATACCACACTTGGTTTCAGAGCACATTATCTCTTCCTCTTCTTTTCTATACAGCAAGCCACCTTTAAACCCACCAACATCACCTAAATCGCTCACTGAACCAGTCACACCTTGCAGCATCCCTTGCTCTGGCAGAGGAGGATGGGGCATGTCCACATGGGTGCTGCCTGAGGTACCACCACGCTCCTCCTCTGATACACTGTCTGTTTTGTTCAGAGCCCACGCAGCTATCACCGCAGACCACCACACTTCCTCATATAAAAAGAGATGGTTAGGAGGTTTTTTCAGTTCTGTTTCTGATGTCTAGTAGGTTAAAAAAAAATAAATCAGTGGGCTGCTTTGTGTGCAAACCAGTCTCAGTAATCCAGCTCTGTAAAAAGCAGCTCCCATCACACAAAGCTTAGGCTGCTCTTTTGCCTCTGTAGACTAAAGCGGGGCTTAATGTCCCGAATATCAGGGAATGACCAAAGGTGGGTACAGTGTTCAAACCACTGTGTATGGCACTACAAAGAAAAAAGCCTAATCTCGGGGGTGTAGCCTTACTTCACCCGACTCCTTGAGAGATAGCGCATACAGAGGGCTTACACCCTCATCCCAGTAGGATACTACCTCCCTCGCTGAGTAAACTTAGGTATTCTTCTATCTGTCCTCATGCTAGTTTTCAAGTCAGCTGTGAAAATCATGGTTCTTCTCACAACAGCTTTTGCCATAGACCTCAATAGATACAAATGAAGTAATCATGGCTCCGTTACAGAGAAAAGAATCAATGTCACTTTTCAGATTAACAGTGAGAAAGACACGTGTCTGCAAAGAGCAAGGCTCTCTTTTCCCTCCCTAAATGGATGTCTGATGAGAGCAGCTTGTCCCCTATTAAGGCTGACCTAGTACCAAAGATGTTATGTGCAGCACAGGGCTCCTGGATTCTGCAAGCAGCCCCAATACGATGTTCCCATTGAAATCATTAGGTGTTCTGCACCTCCCAGCACTGCTTATGTGACGGGCTCACATAGGAATTTTGGCACATGTCAAGAAAAATGCTCTCATAAAGGCCTCACAAAATTGAAGTCTATAAAAAAAAAAAGGCATGCTGTTTCCTCACCTGAAATTTTTGCTCCTCCACCAAACATCAGCTTTGCTAACAGCCCTTCTACCCCTCCTGCCCATGGCAGGAACCATGCCATCTCCCATCCTCTGCTGCTGCCTTGGTGGCTACAGCATTAACATGGCAACTTGGTGATGGTGCGGGAGTCACCTCCAACAGTTTTACAGGGAAGAAAGATCTAAAGATGGGTTTGAATTGTTAAAAGGAAGCTTCTTCACAGGTGAAATGCTAAAGGATTTCTGAGAAATTTGTCTGGCTTAAGATCGTTTCTCTGTTTTCTGTTTAACACATAGTGATGCTCATTTTTTAACATATATACATCACTGTATAACACACAGTGATGTTTCACATATGCACTGTTTTAACATACAGTGATGCACCAGTGGTGGATTGTGTCCCCCCAAACAGTTACTTTGCTTCTCTGTGCCAAACCGATGTGTGTGACCCCATTGTTCTACCCGCCCTCTCATTTCAAACACTGCCCAGCTAATAGCACCTGAACAGCAGACAGTGGAGGTGAGCTTGCTGCACCTCTGTTGAAAGGTCCTGGCCGTATGATGCCCGTTGGGTGGAAAAAGTCTGTAATTTTCCCAAAGTATTTGACAAGGTCACCATGTTTTCAGAAGGTCTTGCTGCTTAGTCCTATTTGCATCTACATCGAAAGAGATAAATTCGCTATCAGTTAATTTAGGTGAACTCTGAGGGCTCTGGTTACCCACACAACTTGCAATCCTGCTTGAATCTGATTACGTTTCTGACATTCATACTTCCCCTGTAGATTAAGGTTTTGCAGCTCTGACCTATATTCACTGCGCCAGCAGTTGCAACTCTTCATCGTCACGTACTTGTTACTACCCCTCTGTTGGTGGCTTTCAACCCCATAATGAAGTAGAGTGGAGCATGTACCCCAACTCCTAGCTGCCAGACCTCATACAACTTGCTACGTGGCTCAGGTTCCAGGCTAAGGTTTCAGCCAGTGAGGTGGGATGACCAAGGAGCCAGCATATGGTCCTTCAAGGGACTACAGTGCAGGTACGAAATAGGAAAGTGTGTCCAGGCAGTAACCTCCTAGACTGCCTCCACAGCGATCTCCAGGGATGTATATTGCACTGTCTGTATAAAAGTATTTCCTTTTTTTATGTTGTGCACTTCCAATCTTCTAATTTGCTGAATATTCCCTATTTGTATTACATAGAAGGAAAAGGAGAAGCTCCTGATCTCTTTCTCCAGATCATTTCCCATTTCCCATGCTTGCCCTCAGGTCCCCTCCTGGTTTTCTTCTTCCTAAAGAATACAGTCTCGCTCCTTCAAATCTTTCTTTGCTTGGAAAGGTTTCTTATTTGCTATATTTTTATTAAATTCCTCCAAACTCTTGTGATACCTTTTCTGAAATCTTTTGACCACTGAATACACAATATTATACCTGAGTCTGCCCAGTGCTTGGTCATTTGAAACGGTCTTAAAATATTTTATTTTTTTTAAACTTGCAGCCCATTCTTTAAACTTCCTAATATCTTGTCAGCATTTTCGATTGCATATTGAGCAACGATTTTTATTGGGCTATGCATTGCCACCTGGGTTGCCTTACGAAATTGAGATGGTTAATTTAGAGCCCTTAAGATGCTTGAATTGCTCTCACTACTCCCCCAGTGTGTATTACTTTACATTTACTGAGACTGAATTTCATTTCTGTTCATCCAACTAGTTCATGTCTCTGAAGATAAATAGTGAAACATTCCAAGAAGGTGATTTGCTAGGAAAAATACGGCCTTATGTTAGTTACCAACTAGCCTGTTTAATGAGGAAAACATCCCAAGGAAAACAAAACTCTGCAGACTTCCCTTGAGGAGCATGCTGAAGTGCAAAGATGGGGACCTTCTGGTTCAGACACTCAGATTTCATATGTAAGCAGTATAATAAGGCAGTGCCCTTCGTGGTTGGGAAGACAATGTTGCCAGGACTAATGAATGGTGCCTTTCATTTGCAGAACTGGGGCCGGTTGGCTATCGTAACACCCTGATCTTACAGGTATTTTTAATGAAATGCAACAGATGGAGCGGTGGTGCTGGCTTGCTTCTGTTTCCCAATGTCTGCAGTTTTGAGTCAAGTAAGAAACGAACACTTTGTCCCAGCTATGTAGAGAAAACTTCTGTGTAGGAATAATCCTGGTGAAGAATATTCAGACAGCACGCGGATCCAGTGTTTCATGAGGATTTATTAACACAGCTTTTCCTGCAAGCCAGGAAAAAAGTCAGACAGACATTTTGGGCATAAACATGTCTTTCTGGCAGCCTTGGATGGTTCACTTTCAAATCTGGGAACACCCATTCCTCCCTACCGTCTAGAGCAAAGAGGTCACTGGGATATTTCAGTGCACTTTAATGACTTTCTACAGGGATGACAACCCACCACACACAGCCTGAAAGCTGCTCGCGTTCTAACAGATTAACTAACTATTCTGAAAAGCACCAAAATAATCAGTAAGTGACAACTGTGCATCATTACATCACCAAGGCATGGTGTCACTTGTGCCATTAAAGCGGTGATATTTAGGATGTGAGTGTGTTCAGGCTCATAGTCACTCTTTTCACCACAATCTTTTCTCCTTGTACATCCCCCTCTTTAGTTAAAAAAAACTGGGGAGGACAACTTATAGTTCCCAGTTCCTTCATTGTTTTTTTGCAGGGGGTAGGGAGGTGGGTATGGGATGGCTTACTGTGAAAATAGCTCCAATAGGAATGCTGGGCATCCCCCTTTGGGCACCCTGAGCACTGCTAACGCACACTGGCCAGTGATCCTGCTGCAAGCAGATGTAAAGGGGTGATGCACCCAGATGCTTACACAGCCTAATCCTGCCACGGCCACCCTTGCCATTCACTGTCCTATGGTGCTGTTATACCTTCTGCACCTGCCTCTACTTCACAGAAAAGCTATTTTAGAGCCTGCCAAATTCAGTAATGTTGATCTATTTCTTATCCCTCTCCCTGTAATATCTAGTTGCCGTAGTTACCTCATGTATCTAAGGCAACCAGATGTTACAGAAGGAGGCACTGAAATAGCATCAACAAGTGCAAAAATTAAGTGTTTTAACTACTTTGCCTGAGTTAAGCCTCTCAGGGCTGTTTCCCTCTGGGCTCTGTAATTTGCTGCCTCCTCTGATCAAACCTGCTGGCCTGTTCCCATCTTCCTCCCCCAGCTGTTTGGGACTCCCCTTCCCTTGGAGCAGTGGCAGTGGGATTGCTGGACCATTTTATCAAGGATGTACTTCTGGGGCCACAGCATAGTGAGGATGCAGCAGTGGGGAGCAAGGAGTGTTTACAGTTAGCGCAGAGCTGGAAGCGATGACCTGATTTTATTCAGTTTGGGAAAAATACACTTCAGTTTGGGAAAAACTCGCAAAATGAGGAGGGTTTATTTCTTTATCTGGTTTCACGGGGTAAGAAAATGCTTGCAAGTCAGTCAGATGGTTTCCACTTTCTAAGTGCTGCCCCATGGTGTACCCAGTGACTCTGAGACGTCAACGGTATTGCTATTTTCAGGGCTAAATTTGTCAAACTTGAAATACTAGGCAGCTAATCCCTGCTCCCAGCTGATTAAGGATCCCACTGAACCTGCAAAGAGAAAAGGAAAATGTTTCTTGTATTTCATTATTCTCCTTTACAAAAAGGCAGCTGCACCCAATTGCCTGAAACGTTGGATGAGGCTCCCCGCAGGTGTGGTACAGCACACGGGAGGCATTGGAAATGGGGGAAGCACAAGCTGCTGCAAGAAATAAGATTGACAGTGACTACACACGTCCCAAAATAACTACTCTGGGATAAGTACTCTGGGTGAGTAATATTTACAAGCTGTAAGCCAGTCCCAAAGGGAATTGATTTCCCAGGTATTACGGCTCTGTACAGGTCACACAACTTTTAAAGATCGGCGTGCGGGAATGGTTATGTCTCCCCTCCCTGCCCTTCCACGAGGCCATACGACAGGATGGAGAGGCACCTGCATGCCAGGTCACACAGGAGAGGAACGTGCGCTTTGCCACACGATGGGCGGGAGCTGTGTCACCAGACTGCGGTCAGAGGTGTCCCCAGAAACCCTCAAAGGGCTTTTTGGAGCATGTGGCCCCTCTAATTTTCCTTCAACTGCAGTGCTATAGGGGTAGCTTTGCCTCTGCTCTAGGCGGCACGCACAGGCAGGGCTGCTGCTCACCTGATGCCAGCTGTGCCTGGCCAGAGGGTCCCCGAAGGGAGGAGACTCCCTTGAAGAGTGTGTGATGGGGGCAGGCTGGGGTTCATCAGCTCTGAGCTTTGGCAGCTTTTTGTGTGCCTAAATTAGTTTTATTTTAAACATGGAAAAGAAAAATACACCCAGCTGGAAAGGGAATAGCTGAGCCATGTAAAGTTTTGTGGGTTTTTTTTAAATAAATTGTAATGGGAAAGGAAGGGTTAAGCAGATGGAAAGCTACTAAGCTAACCATGGATGTATTACAGGGAAAAAGTAAAATTAATTCTCTAAGGTGCTGCCTTTATTCCATCATGAGTTTCATCTTACAGCTGTTGTCTTTTAAGTCCCTCATTTTTTCAAAGGCTCCGATTTCCATGTGAGGGCCCAGGGAGGGCTCCTAAGCAATTAATTTCACATGGTAAAAGCACCTTCCTCTCAAGGTTGTAAAAGCACAAATTAGACATAACACCCTTCCAAGGCACTTTCTCAGGATCGAAGGAAGCAGGTGTTTAGTATTGCATTAATTTTAAACCCATAATTAGTGTAACTTGAATCCTGGACCTCTTCCAGTTTAATTCATTATACTCCTCCAAACGAGACCCCCCTGCTGATTTTCTGTGAATGCAGCAGGCCAGGTATCCAGCTACCCCAGCCTTTTCTTATACTGTTCGGGGTGAAGGAAATGAGGTGTCAGGGAGCTGCCCTACAGGTTCCTATATGGACTCTGTAATCCAGGTGTGGCTGACACGGCCTGCGCTCCAGCTGCTCGTTGGCCATTAAAGCGACGTTGGTGGCCTGCAGGTGGATGGTATAAGTGAGAGCTGCCTTTAGCTCTTCTCCTTGCTTGGTGAACTCCAAGACCTGAGATCATCAGAAGCTGCTTAATGAGGTTTCTGCCACGTGCCTTCCTTGCTCTCGAGCTGGTAGATCTCCTTTGGACTGCATGAGTTTGATGGAGGTTTTTTCATTTCCCGTTCTTGCTGATTCAACTGTGCTGGTGGGGCTGCTCCTGCCAGAACGGGAGCTACGGCTGTCGGCAGGGAGAAGGTATTGCAAGCACCTTTTATTTTACCTATTGCAGGGAAATAAAACACCAGAATGAGCACTGGATAAAGCAAGTTGGGCTGTTGTCACAAATGGTATAAGGAATTGCCTTGGTTTGCCCTCTTGGAAGCAAATTGATATCACTCGGAAGTATTTTGTGTTGGAAGATGTGAAGTGCACTGGCTCAGCCTGGGGTGAGGCAGGGAAGGGGATGCAAACAAACCATAGAATCATAGAATGGTTTCGGTTGGAAGGGACCTTAAAGATCATCTAGTTCTAACACCCCTGCCAGCGGCAGGGACACCTTCCACTAGACCAGGTTGCTCAAAGCCCCATCCAACCTGGCCTTAAACACTGCCAGGGAGAGGGCATCCACAATTTCTCTGGGCAACCTCTTCCAAGGTCTCACCATCCTCACAGTAAAGAATTTCTTCCTAATATCTAATCTAAATCTACCCTCTTTCAGTTTAAAACCATTTCCCCCTTGTCCTATCACTACATGCCCTTGTAAAAAGTCCCTCTCCTGCTTTCCTGTAGGCTCCCTTCAGGTACTGGAAAGCTGCTATAAGGTCTCCCTGGAGCTTTCTCTTCTCCAGGCTGAACAGCCCCAACTCTCTCAGCCTCTCTTCATAGGAGAGGTGCTCCATCCCTCTGATCTTCTTTGTGGTCCTCCTCTGGACTCGCTCCAACAGCCATACTTTGACTAGCTGACCTAGACAGCCACAGTGCTTCTGAAGTGACTGTTAATAAGCATCTCTAACAGCAAAAGGTATTTGGTATCTTGTGTGTGTGTTTCTTCTGTGGGAAGCTGGGAGGAATTAGAAGGGGGGCTCCGAGGAGTGGTACCTGCCAGGGTAGGAGCTCAGAGCTCACAGCCCCATTACAAAGTCAGTCAGCCTGGGTCAAACCAGCCTCTGGCTTTGCTGAGTTGCAGCTAAATACCAGCTGCCTGATTTAACCCTTGCTTTGTACAACTGCTGTTTGGCAGAATGTATCTGGGACGTGAGCAGAACTAGAGGGGAGATGACGGGGGGGAGAAGACTGCGTGTTTTGGCCAGGATTTGAAATTAGCTGAGTACTCCATTGATCAGAAAGACACAAAAATGCCATTGTGCAAAACTGGCTTCAGAGCTTGCCCTCATTCCAGGAGAAAGCCACAAGGTCAAGGTGAGGGGAGATGAAGGCCTGGGGGGGTGTTGGGGAGGGAGGTCACAGTACTGGAATAGGCTGGAGGATTTGCAGTCTGACATGGAGTAGAAAACATGGAATACCATAACTTACTGGGTATTTACTGAACTTGGTAGGATATACACTAGGCCTGCATGAGCAATTAGTGCTGATTAGCAGTTCCCTCTGCTGGCTGAGCTAATGAAGTTATTCCTTTGGTCCTACTGGCATATTTCTGATACTGTGAGGGTGCAGTTAAGTTGAGCGATGTGGTATCTCTGCACGTAAATTAACAAGGATGGCCACATAAAGCAGTGCCACAGGGAAATTGTGCAGCAAATAATAAAACCATGGTTTGCTCTACTGCCATCGAACTCTTCTATGGTAATAAAAAGAGCAGAGCAGCTACAGACTTTTGTTCTAGGAGTGATTCTGACATGCATTTCCCTGGATGATCCAGAGCCATTACCGATGATACTTCGTGTTGGGTTGGTTGCTGCATCATTTTGTAGGTTTTTTGGTGTGTGTATGTGTGTACATGCTGTTTGTTATGAGGTTTTTGAGCAAGGACATAAGTCTACTCATTATTTAAATTTTATAAAATATTATGTTAAGAGACATTTTTTAAATGGAGCAAAATACTATTTTCTTCTTTTTCTTCAAGGAACAATAAAGCAGACCATTAATTTGTCCTCTACATCTCTTAGACAAAACAGAGGTGTGGTGACTTACCACATCATTAACAAGTTATGAGCTAATTGATATAGACCTCTGAGGGCTTAAGTTACCCTGAAACAAGAAATGAAGCCAGGTTGTCAGCATCCAAGCCATGTTTCCTTCTGTCCAAATGGCTCTTCCCAATGTGGTTCCTCGGGGAAGGGGAGCTCACTGCGAAGCTGCTGTCTGCTCACGGACTTAAACAACATCAGCTGGAGTCACAGCTCAAGCAGTGACCCTGTGAAAATATTTTTACAGACAAATGTGTTTTTCTTACCTTCCATGGATTTCATTAATTTACTTTTTTTCAAACATAGCCTGAGAATGCGAAGCCCCAGCTTCTCTTCACGTTTGTGCCATTAATTTGCTGGGTGCTTTTGGACACCTCTGTCTGCTTCTGCTCTCTGTGGAATGGGGTTAATGTTAACTCACCTCTTGCAAAGTGCTTTAGAAATAAACATAAAGAAGGCTATGAAACTGTTAAGTAGCGGTTCTTACTTCCAGGGAAACTGCCTTGACCCCGGTGTCTCAGGTGGCCGAAGGCTTTCCACGAGGAGATTCCTGTGGGTTTTTGTGCAAAGCTCTCCCACCTCCCCTGCCGCCACCCCTCGCCATCCAGCCAGGAGATGGACCCGAGGTGAAATGATTGCTGCCTTCCCTCTGCCAGAGAAATCCTGCTCCGGTCTGGCCCGAGCTGCAAACTGAAATATGTGCTTCCCATGCCGTGGCTCGAGCTCCTCAGGAAAACTTCAGCTACATCCAAAGTAATAACTGAATGAGAGCATCCCAGGCAAGACCAGGCTTACTGTGGGAACGACTGGATGCTGCCAGAGAGAGGGGCCGCTGTGGGAGGTGAAGACAGCCAAGCTAAACAACTGCCGTCTGGTCCCACGTCCTCCTCTTTCTTGGGAGCAGCAGCCCTCCCACCGCTCGCCATGAGGCCAGGATCGGGACGTGTTGCTTGTCAGCCTCGCTAGCCAAGGGGCAAGGGACCCCTTCCACACGCTGCTCTGCCGCTGCCAAGGCTTTGGGCTTCCACTTGCCCCAACGATGTGTGATGCTCAAGTGCGCCTGGCTGCATGTACTGTAAATCACTTTCACTTTCTTACTTGAACCATGGGAATTTGCATACAAAAAGCCCCGTTAGCCCCGATCAAAGGATAGTTAGACTGCTGGTGTCAAACAATCAGAAGCAGGCAGTCAAGTTGTGAGTTGAACATGTTCCCCACCTAAACGTGAAACATTTGCTGGTGTCATAGGAAGTTTTTACTAACCTGTTAATAATAATGGTACTGCTTTTCTTGCTGGGTTTTCACCAGTATGATAAAATAGAATTTCTGTAATGGCAGGAAGTTTAATTTCAGGAAAAGTAAAATGTCAAACCATTTTTTTATTTTAAATATTTTTACATAAGGTGTTGAACATTATTTATAGATGCATTATTTCACCGTTACCAAATGAAATTCATTTGATTTAGGCTACTAATAATACTAACCAGCCAGACAATAACAGTAATAGAGCGGCAAATGCAACTGCTTCTCTACAAGTCTTCATCCCCTTTGCGTTCCAAGCTACCAACTCCTTTGTGGTAAAGCCTAGGTCATAGTTAATCACCCCCAAGTGACTCCTGATTTACTGAAGCACAACCAATGTTCAACTTACCCATTGCTTTATATGATGAGCTATTTGAACTACTAAAATTTAACCCTCCTGATTTAAATGGGTTAGGAGGTGTCCTTATAGGGGAGAAAACAGAGACCACGTGGAGCAAGCACATGTAGAAATACATTCTTGATGTGCATTTTCTTTCCAGCATGTACCTACGCTTTATATATGTCAGTCACAGGGGAAATTCAGCAGTCCCCACGTGAAAACTCAGAAGCATTGGTATGCAAATAGGGAATCACTAGTACGGAGTCTCACCACTCCCAGCATTTTATGGGAAAAGTGCCAGTACTGACTGTAAATGTGGCATGGTGTTGTATTCCTATGAAGCCATTTCAGCTACTGAGCATACGTTTGGGGTACACGGATGCATCAAATCTAGGCTAAAAGAAGTGCTTTCCTTTAACTAAACAATGTTTAAATCAGTTGCTCCTTGAGATTTGCTACTGAATTAACTCCTATGCTGTAAAAGGGATTTTCAGCTCTTCAGGATGGGACAGAGCTGGCTCAGAGATGCTCACAGTCAGAAAATACTCAAATGCGCACAGAGAGGCTAAGGAGGAAATAAGCTGGGGAAAACAGCCTAGGAAAAGGGATTCACCAGCAGTAGCAAGGAGGAAGTGGGTTGATTTTAAGCAGCAGTTTTCCACCTTTTTCCATTTGCAGACCTGCAAGGAGCTAATTTTTGCCTCTTGCCAGTGGGCTGGGAAGCCCCTGAGCAGCAAACCCAGAGGTAGCCCAGGAGCCCACAAAGTTCAGCTGAAAGCCACTGCAGGGGGATGTACTGATACGGGCCTCGCGGGTGCATTTGGAGCAGTCCTGCCCCACGCTGGGGATTTGTATGGAGGTCACCTCCAGGTGCATGGAGGTGACCGTGCCAGCAGAGTGATGGAGGAGGCTTTGGGTCTGGAAACGGGAGGGGAAGGAGAGAGCAGGCGGGCGGGGAGATGCTCGGCCAAGAAAAATGAGAGAAGAGGAGAGATTCGTAATAAGGTGCAGTAAGAAACTTGTGCTGGATTTCAGAGGCTGACACGTGCTGTCAATAAACCTGTGTGAGAGAGAAAAGGAATGAAAATTCATTCTGAAGACCCTAAAAAAAATATTTTGGAGCAAAGCTTTATTTAATTTGGTTATAATCCCCTGAATTGAGATATATTTTAAGTTGACTGAAGACTCCCAAGCACGGCTAACAGAGGAAACCTGATCATTTTTGGCAGAGGGAAGAAAAACTGTCTGTTAGAACTAAACTCTCTCAGCTGGCACGTTTATCACCAGACTTCAATGAAAACCAGAGGATAAATAAAAGCAGATTTTGAAAATGAATGGATAGACATTCAGGCGCCAAAAATCTTTCCTTTTTTTTTTTTTTTTTTCTGGGTCTCTTCTTTTATTTTTCTGCCTTGGAGAAAATTAAATTGAAATGTATTTTATTGACAAGCCTGTATCTTATTTGCACATTTGCAAGACTGATAAACAAGTGTCTAGTGTCGTATAGGTCTCAAATTTGCTGCCCCGTCAGACCTATTTGCCCCACTAGATGCAGACACTTGAACGTGGTGTGCCGTTCAAGGTGGGACACAATGTTCTGCTTTAACAGAAAGCATGTGGTCCAGTTTTTAACCACATAGTAGGACTTAGATGGGACTAAAATTACCAGGCAGCGTGCTGATGATTTTATAAAAATCAACTGTATTTTCCTAGGGTGACTTGGTATTTCTAAGGGAAAGAGAAAGTAAATAATATATTTGCATTTCATAACAAGCCCTGGAAATGTACTTGGAACGTGGCCAAAGTTTTGGAGATGCAGGGGGTGAGAGTGCCCCACGCGGACATAGCTATATCGCTCCCAGGATCTTATGTAATGTAGAAGCATCCTTGGTTAGTGTCCTTGCACGCATCTTCTTGTGAGTCTTCCTTTCTTTAGATTCAAATGTACTGGAAGAGTTCAGCTTCTCCCCAGTGTCTGCCCCACCTGACCTCTTTCCTCTGTGCTCTTTTTCCTGTATTAAACAGCACAGCATTTTATTTCCATCCCCTTCAATATTATTGCCATATGTTGTCCACCTTCCATCTCTCTGTCTAACTGCTCCCAGTTGGCCTTCCTCCTTGATGTTGATTCTGGACTCCTTTCTCTCTCTCTCTGCTGTCCCCTGCGCTCATGCTCTGAGCAACCCCATCCCCACTAAAAGGGCCAGCCCCTTGAGCTGTTCTCCACTAGACACTGCCATCTCCACTTTTTAAAAAGCTAATGTAAATAAACACCATCAGGTTTTCTCCAATGCCACTCTTCCTACTTTAATGGAGTTTACTGAAGGCATGCACAAGGCTATTTTATTAGCTGCTTTCACTAGCTACCTTAAAGCACCCTGCTTTTTTATGGTGCTGATAAAAAGAAAAGACAAGGGCTAAGCCACCAGCATGCTGAGACCAGGACACCTCACACAGATCAACACCATTTCATCGGATCCATGTATTTCCCCATTTATTATCCGCTACTACCATCCTGGCTGTAAGAGTGAGAGGTCAGCGTGCCTGGTAACAGAGGCCTGTCCATCTATTGATTTTATTTTATTTTTTTCTTTCCTTTTTTTCCTGAGAACAGCACCATTCTATTAAAGTCCTTAGATTTTACTAGAAAGGTGTAATGCAGGGGAAAAACAAGCTTGGATGAAATAAAGGCTTGATTCAGTAAAGTGTCATGATAGAAGACAAGTAATATTTTTTCTGGTTGAAAGAAGGGATCTTATCAAGACTGTCTCTTTAATTTCCCCATAATATTTGAAGCAAACTCCTAGTATTTAATGAGCTGCAGAACACAATGACAGCTATAATTCGGCTAATTAAAAGTGACAGGCAAGGATTCTTCCTCAAAGGCAGGAAAAAAAACACTCATTTCTCTTGATAGTTGGTTGGCAAGTCCGGATTTTCTCATCAGCACAACCTAGTGAAGTACTTCTCCAGCCAGATCAATGCCTGGGCCAGTTTCTGAGAGCACATCCCAGCCGTGCAATGAAGCATCATGCAGAGACCCGCGACGTAGCTACCTACCTGCTGACTTTGCAACCTGGAGCTATGTGGTGGCATCCTCTCAGGTACCAAACCGTATCAGATGTACTGTGAGGCAACAAGTCTCTGCCAGTTGGTTGATTCTCTGTTATTCTGCACTGCCACGTTTTTGTTGCTCTCGTTACCTGGGGCAGAAGGATTAGAGCTAGCCCATGTATGCATACACTCCAGTCACACCATATATGTTTCCTTTATGCTTTTGCTGGACAGTTTATTGTTACATCTAGTAGAAAAACACCTCCTCAGTTTAATCGCACCACCTCTCCCTAGCCTACCTTCCTTCACTGCTTCCCCTCCTCCATGCACATTCTATCCAGTTCTTCATATTCCATTACCTGCTCACTCTAATTTAAAACTAAGCTTAAAATTTGGTCAAAGCGGCTTTCTTTTTTTGCTCCTGTTCCAAGCTATTACATCAGGGAAGGAGAGTTCTCGTTTTGTTGAGCTAAGTCCAAGTTGGGAGTTACTGGTCTGAGTTGTGCTCAGGCCTCTGCTGTTTAAAACAAGTACTTAACATCTCTCAGCACCTCAACTTGCTATCTGCACCATGAGATGAAAAAAAAAGCCCGCCTGGCTTAGATGTTCTGAGTTTTACCACACTGCTCTTTGCAATTTGTTGTAAAATCTTATGATGGAAGGTTTTGTAGGGACATAAAATGCTTTTTTCTGGGTGCTGTTAATGGATTAGCAGTGCATTTTTTGTAACTTATGTTTACAGCACTCAATAACCAGTGTAAAAAACAGCAAAGGTGAGTGGTGGCAATGATTTTGTGCTCACATTGCACTGCTTAAAACGTGAGTGAAAACCAGTGATTGGGACCAAACAACTTTGTGATAGTATCCCACCCCTCTGTCCTGTGTATTTTTTCACCCTTCATCTCCATGGGATATATCCATTACCTCTGCCCAATTGTTCAGTTAGTTTATGCTTTTCTCTGATGCGTATGCATGTCACTTTGTCCCGACCACTTCTCCTACCAGCCTTCCCACGTCGGTGGGCGTTCCTGCTTTCAGCCGATTGCCCTCGAGTCCCACTGGAGCACTACTGTGTCAGAGCAGCCTCTTCCCTGCCTGCTGGCAGATGAAAATGATTATTCAGACAAGGATGCAATAAGTTTTACTGTGCTAGTCCAAAGGGAATGGACATCTCGTGGAACAGCAATGCATTCATAACTTACTCAAATCAAGTAACTCCATTTGCAGCTCTTTAAGTAGAGCAGGATTAGCACATACAAATGCAGTATATACCCATGCTCTTCCATTAATATCTCTGAAAAGGGAGCACAAATAAAAATATTTAATGTTCTCAGATCTTTCAGTATTACGGGTGGGCTGGGATTCATGAAAGACTCTGGATTTGCTTGGATTTAAGCAAAGAACATTGAAAATAGAGATTGAATAGTTCAAAGTACGTGTAATAGGGGATGAGGCCTCTGCCAAATCAATTGCTAGTTTAAGTAATTTCAAATGTGATATCTAACTACTATTATGTCTGCAATGTCTGCTTGGTGGTGTCTGCAAAAAACAAGTTTTGAACTTGAAGAGATTCCCAGCGTACAGCTAGCAATAGCTCTAAAGCAACTAACACTGACCCAAGCCTGCAGGTTTCATGCTAGGCTTAGAAAATGCTTTGGCTGTATCTCCATGATAGTTTAAGCTGGTCTAAGTCAGAGCTGGAACGAGCACAGTTCCAGCCAGACACTCGCTTTGCCTCAACACAGAGTTTGTCTGATGGCGAGTTCAGTTCAAAGCGCAAAACAGAAAATTGCCAGGTACAAAACTGATATTACCAAGTTGAAAAAAGAAAAATCCAGTAACTTTTTGCTCACTCGGCTGCCTGGGCCAATCTGCAGTGGGATCAGGAAAACACCAGCAGCTGACGCTGTTGTCCTGCACCCTCACACAGCTGAGGCACGTGGCTGGGGCAGAGGTGGGAGCAGTGCTCAGGCCTTTCTCATGAGCCCTAGACATCAGTTGGCAGCTTTTCCTGTCCTGTGCTTTCTTCTTAACCTTGCACTCCTGCTGCACAGCCTTACCATCTTGTCTCTCGGTGTGGCTGGAACCTGGCCATTTTGCCTTTTTTTTTTTTCTTCTTTTCAACTCTCTTCCCCATAATTGCCTCCTGTAACTGGTGCAACCTGCTTTCCTGTCATCTACTTTTCCCCCCAGTGAGGTCCGAGGTTTGAAAGTTTGAAAGATTTTTCCCCTCCCTTGCATCAAAGACAGCATGAGGCTAATAGACAGCATTTCCCACCAAAAATACACATGCCCATTATACCTATGGAATAAACTATCCAGAATTTGCTACTTTTACGGACTTTCCAGAAGGACAGGAGTTCTGATACGTAAAATGGTGATCCAAAGGATGGGGCAGGGTCTATTTCTTTAAACGGTTTTTATTTTATTAGCTGTTCCTTGATGACACCTATGCTGGTCTTGTTTATAGGCTTCTTGGCATAGAAAGCCACATCTATAAAAGCAAACAGTATCCAGTACTTACACTGTAGGAGTATATGTAAGCTTCATTTGAGATGATACTCCCTGTGTTCTGAGTTAGTCTCATTTATACAACAGCAATTCTGCACCCTTGTAATCATGTAAATGGGCTTTAAAGAAGACACGAGTATAATTTGTAGCTAGCCTCAGGACAAGAATTCCCTCCCACCATTTGGAAATGTGTTATCAAGCTGTATTAGGTTTGGAAACAATTTTTATGCAACGGAAAAAAAATGTGTTGAAGTATCTATTGCAAGATTGAAAAATCCCAATGTTTTATTTCTGTTCATGTCCCACTCAGCAGTAAGAAGCTAATGTATTTTGAGATCACCAAGAATTTCATCACAACTAATGTGTCCCTACAAATCATTTCAGCTTTGACAAAACAACATTTTTCAATGCAAATTCGTTTTGTTGCTTGTTCTCATTGGTTCCAATCATCTTACTTCCATTTTGAGCTCCTTTTTATATGGCTACAGTGCAGTAAAGTGGATCTTCATGTCGGCTGTTGACAGGGTCAGGCAATGCAGGTTAGGAATACAGAACTCCTAACATAATGTCCTGCTTCTGCTGCCCCCCTTACAATTCAATTTGATAGAGGATTTATTGCAAATAATACTGTTTATGAAAAGCAATACTTTTCAGGTCTGACATCATTCACTAATTCGCACTGAATGCAATGCAGTATAATTTTCAAAAGCTTTGCTTTTTTTTTCCTTTTTTTTTAAAAAAGTCAAAAGTTCTGACTGCTCCAATCATCTTTAAAGGGGCAGATACTGCTTAGGGATAGATCAGTCTACTGGTGTACCTAAGAGCGCTGTCTCATGTTATCTCATTGGTAATGTTCCTGAAGTTTTCAATCTGCAGTTAATTGCACACTGTGGACTAATTCTGCCAAGATTCTCGGACTAAAGCTTTGAGGAGGCCACAGGAGAGACAAGCCAGTGGGAAGCAAGCTATTAGACCTTGCCCACCAGCTCTTACAGCCAACAAGTAAACCTGATTCTGATGATGTTGCACAGCGGGGTAAGCGTGTATTCTTCAGACATGCTGTCAAGGTTTTTCCACTGCAAACAAATATTTTGGCATAAGACAAAAGAAGAGAACTGACAGTGCTAAATGTGTGTACTGAGTATATACACCTTTACAGCGGCAACAGTAGACGGTGGTCAGTCAGCGTTTGGCCAACCAGAGGCAGTAAGGTTCAGCTGCATTTCTCCCTTCTGTCATTAAGCTCCCTCTTTTATTCAATGTTGTCAAAGTGCTTTCATCCCCTCCCTAGGGAAATCTGCCCAAGTATTAGGTCCATTTCACAGACGGGAGAAAGGAAGACAGCAACAGGAGAGGGTTAGAGCCACAGCCCCAGGCAGGCTGCGCGACTCGCCCTTCGCTTCCTTCAGAGCATACATGCTCGTCTGAGGCACCGTCTTCACCTCCCCTGCCCCACCAGGCCTATGGATTTTACTTCACCTCTCAGGTATTTTACAGAGCATCTAAATAACCACTCCCACTCCTGAGCGTGATTCCAGTTTATGTATTTGTCTTCTTCATTGATCTCTGTTCACCATCAAAGATCCCTTCCTCTAGAAACTTTCTAATTTCCCAGTTCTTGTCCTCTCCAATTGCTTCCTCCAGCCATCACTCCTGAAGGTGGAATTGCCAAAGAGATTACATCTGCTGGGAATAAATTCCTAAATGATGAGGCTCAACCATGTTCAATTCCATTTCTACACCTCAAGAAATAACGCAGTGATTTCCCACCGATCCCCCAGGAGAGGGTTAAGATTAAGTAAACAATGTTTGAAAAGCACTTCACAGACAGCAAAAAACAGTCCAAGCATTTACAGAGATCTAGTGAGAGGAAACATCTTGTTAAGCTGCATGTCTCAAATCAGTTTCAACAATTATTTTCCTTTTTCTTTTACAGTTGCAAGCTTATATAAAACGAAAAGAAGTGTTCACTTTTTTTTGGCACTTGCAGTTTGAAATTCATGTCTCTCTCACATTTCTTTGGTTTTTCTCTCGTGTTTGTTACTATGCTCTCTAAGTGCATGAAAAACTTGAGCTCCTAGGACAACAGAATTTTTAAATTAGTCAGTGTGATGTTCAGAGGAATTGAGAGACCTGGGAACCCCTTGGAATTCATTAGATGCTGGATTTAGGCTACATATCCAAGCTAGATGTTCACATTTCAAAGATTTTTTTGAAATATTTAAACAGTGTTCAGGACTGAAGGAGGGTGATCCCTGGAGAGCCTTTAAAATGGGAGAGGAGGAGAAAGAAAGAATTGGGCAAAATTGTCTTGCAACTGGCTTCCGACACTGATTAGTAATTAAATTGGTAAAAAGTTAAACTCAAAATGATTAAAAATGCAGGTACAGAACATCCCTTCCCAAGGAGCTGCAGTGCCTCTTTAGGCTAAAGGCTGCAACAGTAATTCATTGGATGTAACTGATTCTGCCACCTTGTCTCTGGGAGGTGATAAAGCTGGTTGTCAAGATAGATAAGAATGTTGCATTGTGGACTGTGCACTCACTACGTTTTCCAATTTAAGTCCTCTGTCATCAGGGCTTTTTCATAACCTTCAGGCAAACTCAAAGTATTATGGTTCTCTATAATTTAGTCTCTCAAAGTACACCAGGCATATTGAAAATATGGAAAGCAACCTGTCCCTGACTAAGAGAGGATTTCTTAATTAACTCTTTTATTATATATCTTATTATTTTCTAGAGGATTCAATCTATGTCTTAGCCACTGCACAAATGCAGAGGAAGACTCAGTCATGGTCAGATGAGTTTATCACCAAAAGGAATGATTCATGTGTAGGGCAGAAGAAAAGGAAGTTCTTGAATGGTGACCCGAGGTAAACACAGTAGTCCACAGTGGGCCTGAGCCAGCCAGCTCTTGAAGCATCTTCTCCACCCTTCTTGGAAGCACTCCAGGCCCCATCCATGTTGCCCCTGAGGCAGCCTGACTTCTACAGGTAATGTCTTCCCTTGCAGCAGAGAATATTGGGACCTCTGCAGGAAAGCAGCAAGCAACCTTCTTTGGCCAACGTTGCAAGAGCAGAAGGGGTGGCTGAAGCTGGAGGGACTAAGAGATTTGGCACAGGTCACAGCAAGAAAACATCATCTGGGATAAGAATGGATTTATTAAAGGAATGACTTTCAAAGGCCATCAAAAGGCATCTGAAGGTGATTGATATCCAATGTCAAGTGTTTAAGGAAGAAGAGCAGTGTGAATAAAATGGCATAAAGAGGAGGAAAAATGGGATAAATGAAGAAAAAGTCAGTAAATCTTGGGTTTCTTAACTGAACGGAAGATGCTAAGAGTTTTTTGACAGAAAAGTTTTAACTTTATTAATTAAAACTCAGTCTTTTACCAATGATTGCCAGGCTTTTTAGATTTTCAGAGCCTGTAATGCTTTCCAGATTCCTGGGAAAGAAAGGGTATTCCTCTTTCAAATACTGATTGCTCTTTCAATACATGCTAGAGAAAGCTAGGCATGACTAAACTATTATATCAAGAGTTAGTAGATGATTGTAGATGACAATTATATTCTGTTGAAAACATCCCTTGAGGTAGGGATGAAATGGGGGCAGGGTGAAATGGGGTAATTTTGTGACCCTTCACTTGTCTTCAATTATTAAAGACAGCCTGTAACTGAGGACAAAAAAAAAAAAAAACGAATAAGGCTTTGGGCTTCAACCGCATGAAACATCTCTCTTTGCTAAACAAAACACAAGCGTCATCACTTTCACATGCAAGTTCAAGCTAAGCATATGCTGGCGTGCCCTTGCTCAACTGGAGCAAGAATGAGGTGAGTGTCCACGTATGTACGGAAGATGCCCTGTATCCTCCACACAGAAATTACTCTTTCCTTAGGAAAAAGAAACACAGCTGCTCCTGAGACTGGGCACGACCACCAAAATAACCAAACCACCCAGCCAGAAGAGGGCCTTTCTGTGGGAGTTTGTGATGCTCCAGGGGGTGAGGCGGGAGACTGGTTGAGCTGAGGGCAGTGCTGGGGATGCACACATCTTCCCATGGGCTGCACGAGTAGCTCCGAGGAGCCATGCTGATATTCAGTGCCCATGGATGCTTTAGGATATTTTCTGTACAACCGTTTCCTACCTCAGGTTTGCTCAGTATTCCAGATTTTTGACACTAAACACCAAATTTGATGCCTTAGTCCTTTAAGAACCACTGAAGTGGGGCTATTGATTTCAGTAAGAACAAGAGCTTATGTAGTTTGGTTTTTTTTTTCTGTAGGAGGTATCCACTCTACTGATCCATTAAATTACTTCTTTTTCCAGAATAAATTTTGTGATGCTTTTCCTCATATACCTAGGACTGTAAGCCATCCTGCTTATATACCATAAAGTCCTAATAAACACATATCAGACTTAAAGAGCTTCCCCAAATGTCATTATTTCAAGGCAACCTACTCATTTTTCAGAAGTGGAAAGCCAGAAACACCTCCAGTACGAAACACCTACCCATCAAGAGATTTCCAATTTCTTGTTTTATTCCCAAGAAGTTGACAAATGGAGAACTGCCACTTTCCATGCAGGAATTCACAACTGAACTGAACGCTGGACATCCCCAAAAAGCAAATAGTACAACTTTCAAGGACAGATAATTTGAACTATGGGCACCTCAATATAAATACATATATTGTGGGAGAAAGAAAGCATGAGAAAAGTGAAGGTTGCCTCTTTGGATTTACATATTTTCACAACCTACCATAAAATAACTGAATGGCTGCATGTAACACCTGCTCTGTAACACCCCTGCATTGTTTTCAGGTTAGTGCATGCAGTGGATGCAAACAAACAGCAACAGCGTACCGAGGTGAGCTGAAGCTCGAGCATTTTTTGAACAGCGATGTTGTGTGCCCTGAGCCAAACAAATTATGTGGAGCAGAAGACAAACAAGCAATAGCAGCTGACCACCTCACACCTCCAGTAACACTGAGCTGTGCAGCTGAGGTGTTCATTTTTCCACCAGACCCCATTTCATCCACAGGCTCATGACAGCAACTTCAACCTGAGGAAGATCTCTCCTTTTGTCCTTCAGTCTGGCTTGCTGGCAAAGACCTATGGGGTCCTGGCATTGACAAATTGTCTCTGGCAGTTGCAGCAACAGTTCCTCTTTTGAGGGCTTCAATGGGACATAAGCCACACTTGGCACGAGGGGGTTTCCCTGGCTGTAGGTGAGATGCTAAGCAAGGCTCAAGCTATGGAGAACGCCATGCTCTGAACACTGTCAGTGACTGCTTTGCACAGTGACGGCGAGAGCTGTGTGTCTAATTTGGGCAGCAACAGATGGATCATTTAAGACAGAAAGAGACTGGCACTACCAGCAGAGCGAAGGGATAATGTGTTCCTTCTGCAGCACAAATCTCACAAGTGACTCATGACTCTTCTGCAGCTCACGCTGGCATCCCTTGGTCTTTGTGACTGTGACTGCACATTTTAAAGGTCAGGATGTAGCACTTCTTCCCTGGTACCTTTGAATCCATACTGGTGAGAGTTTTGCTCTGAAGAACATCCAGTGCACACGACAGTTCCTTACAGTTTGATCAGCAGGTTGCTCTTCTCCTCCTGGCTCAAGTGTAGAGATTATGAACTAATCTAGCCAATAAACCTCTCCGGAGAGTTTGATTCCTGGGTGCTCGTTGCATACATAATTATCCATGTAGTACATGACTAACACGAGGCAGGCCTGGTGCTTAGGCTCTTGTGTGCCTGAGCCACACCCACATTCCTCCTGCGAGCCCTCATTTCAGAACAGATTTCAATTAACTTTCATCAGATGTTTGAGGTGGCCTAAGTCTTTTCTTCTTTGTGTAGGTGCTTAAATTTCACTGCCTTATGCTTAAGGACATACTTAACCGCTAACTAGAACAGAGACTGGTTTGGGCATGGGCTTAAATGGTCTTCTGTCTAATGGTTTTATTTAAGTAGGACTTCCCATGACAGCAAAACCCTGGCATTAGCTGAGCTGTGCGTGCAGATTGCCCACGTGCATGAGTTCATGTGCTGCTCCTTGTGAAAGCACACAGTGATGCCTCACCTGGAACTCCCTGGAGTCATGGGAATTTCACCACTGTCCTTGCTGGAATATTAGAAAGCCCGAAGCTGAATAGTGTTGGAAATCCCATTGCTTTCCTCCCCAAAACTGAATTGTCATCCACATCAGGTAGTAGTTTTCTGTGCAAATTTCAGTTCTGGGCACAATGTATCCTGAAGTGCATAATTTATACTGGCTTGAACTCACTGTGATCCGAATCAGTGCAGGCTGTGCTCTGTGATGGTAAAATCCCACTGAGAATTCCCATCAGCGAAGGGAAACTGCTGGCCAGAAGATCCAAAGGATGAGAATATCCCAGTCCTACCGTATCCTTAACTCTCCTTAAATTCGCTTGATAACTTTTAGTTATTATTTTCATGGAGAAAAGCAAACCTATACGGACTGCCACGCATACCACGGGCTGGAACACCGTGCAGGTAAGGAACCCGCTCTGTTTGCCCAGAGGTTGAAACAGGCTCCCCTACTTCAGCAGCTTGGTAATGTTTCCATCTTTCATATGTTTCTAAACTGCAACCAGCTGAAAATAGCAATAATTCACCTTTGACAGTTACGTAAAAGAAAGACTGCGGCCTCAGTTCAGCTTTCCTTGAATGGTGAGCTGAAATTTGCAACCGTGTTTCATAACAGTACCTTTATTGGCAAGCTTGCCAAAGAGGCTCAGGATAGGTGACCTTTGAAAATGAATAACCAACAACTTTGACTTCAGCAACAGTCTTTCATAATAAAGTTGATTCTGGAAACATAACCCTCTGCCTACACTGAACTTATTTCTCAGTGACTTTAAATCCAAAACTATGTTTAAACTATTTAAACTGTGTTTAAAATTGTATGTTTGTCCCTGCACAGGACATAATGAGGACTACGGTTCATCTTCTGCATTTTACTAGTCATATTGAAGATAAAGTCCTAAAAATGCCTGTCTTCATTCCATAAATGCACACTGAAAAAATGTCATTTCTTAAACATATCTTTAGTTTTCAAATATAAGCTTGTTCAACGCCTGCTGAAAAAGAGGCCCAAAGAAGGAATAAACCAGCTCCAATATTCAAAGGAAGCTTTTTGTTTCCCTATTTATGTATCTTCTGCCCTGTAGTACAGGAATGCATGCAAAGATCCTCACTGAGCATTTGTTACAGCTTTTTCTAAAAGTGAGAACACTCATAGCAGAACCAGTAGCTGGGGAACAGTATCAACATGAAAAAAAAATATCCTGATATATATGAAATATGTATCTATACACTACTCTATATGATATATATACACACTACAACCTCCCTATCTGTTTTTTAAATGGGCCACAGATTAACCTCATTCATATCCTTACAAACCAGGTTTAGCATATCCTTAGTAGTGGTTAACAAACAAACGGCAACTAAGAAACTGGTTTTATATATTGTGAAATTAATGGAAAATCTTTGACTGCCTTGGTCAGAAGTCAATATTGAAAAAAATAGGATAATTTAAAAAAAAAACAAAAGAAATGTATGTGGATAGTGTTGAAGGTTACTTTGTTAGTTCCTCTTTAGCTTCACCATTCAGTTCAGTGTCCCGGTGTTGTGCTTTTTATTCTTCTTAATGGTTTTCTCCCTTCCAAAAGCATTTCTGGAAAAGTTTTAGGTCTGCTGAACAAAAATCCCACAATGCCAATGACCTCTTTGTAAGAACTTAGTGAGGGAGGCCATTTCACTCAAAAGACACATCGTGGCTGCCCGCGCAGTGTGGTGACACACAAAGTATAGGAAATGGGGGCTCCTTGGCTTGCGTGTCTCTTGGTGTTCCCCACAGCTCATTCACCCAAACTGCGATGGTCGCAGCTAGGCGTAAAAGCAGAGCCAGCAGCCCGCGGCAACCAGGTTCACGGAAGGATCTATCAATAATGACAACATTTCTAGATCAGTAATGAAGCCTCTATGCACTCAGGAGGCTCTGAGGCTCTGACAATTTGAACAGGGCTTATGCTGTAGGGGTGAAAAGACAGCAGACAGAAGAAGACTCAGAAGAGTCTTCTTGTCCTGGTACTGCAAATCCAGGTGAGGCAATGATGACTCTCTTGGACACGGCATCTTGCTCTGCATGGCGCATTTCTGGCCCTTGACCTGGGGTGTGAGACTGGACCCCTGCTGCACTCTAACGAGCGTCACTTCCCAGAGCAGGGGCGCAGGGCTCCTGAACCGGCAGCACCATCCTGCCTGCTCCTTCTCCTGCTCTGTGTCACATCAGAGTTCATCTGGCTTTCAACTTAGAGATTACAGGCATATTTTTCCCTCTAAGGCTCTGCACTGTGCTCACCCTAAGTCAGTACGACTGTGGGCCCAACAGTCACTGAAGATCTATGCAAGCTATACTTTTCATTAAGAAAAACAGATTGAAAAACCTCAAGGGCAGCTGCCCTGGGCAAGTCAAATTGTATAGTAGCCTCTCATGTTGTGCCGGCTTGTCAGTGTTCGCGTATTTCACCACAGCGTCCTTCTTCCATTCACTGCCCTGAGTTTCACTTTCGTTTCCCCTGGGCACTTGAGTTTCAGTTCTCTTTCCTCATTGTCCTCTTTCTTCTTGCCGACACCTCCCTCAGCTACTGAAATATTTTAAGTCCACTTGGAATATCTTTGTCTTCTTTTTGCTTTCTCATGCTATTCCTTTTCCTTTTTTTTCCCTTTCCTGACTTCACATCTTTCAAATTTGTTTTTCTCAAGTACCATAGTTTAAGCCATTAAGAAAGGGGAAATTAAGAAGGGCTAAGTTAATCAGGTTCTTAAGCTTATTTTGAAACTAAGTAGCAGCTTGGGAACTATCACAAATAGGGATGGGCTCAAGTATTTTCTGGACTCAGGGAGCGTACTTTCAACCATTACCCTCATGTGTACACAATTTATCTTACCTTTGTGGATTTATGAATGGATCAGCTGACTTTCTCTTTCTGTCATCCCCCTCCTTCCCTCACCCCAAAATTAAATTCCTTTTTCACTCTCTGTGGTGTTATCTGTTCAGAAATATGTCATGTTTTATTTGAATCGTGTATTGTTAAATTAGGAAACATTATTTCTAACATTCAGATCATTATAATTCTGATCCTGCAAATTCTATTCAGACTACATATCTGTTCAAATTACTAAGCAGAAACCTCAGGCCTTGTTTCTGTGCTTCCATGACTCCAGCTTGGCACATCCCCTGAGACAGTCACGGTAATTTTTCTTTGGAAAAAAACAGTAACGACAATATGACAAGAATTGCTGTAATTCTAGAATTACTACTTCATAATGACAATGTAAGAACATATTATCCTGGGGTATTATGATAGCTGCTTTGACGAGTAACTGTAGGGATCTGGAACGATCCACGGGTCCAGCCAGGCCCTAACCAGCGAACAGCGTTACCTAAAGGAGGATAAAATGGGTTTATGAGACTTCCTGCGCCTACTCTTCACCTTCCCGGCCCTGGCACCAGCAAAAAACTGCTGGCAGTGTGAGATGAAAGGGTAGGGCTTGACCCATTTCCCACTCCCCACTACACTCCTGACACCACATGTCCTGGAAGAGGCCGTGAGGACGATGACAGTGCTGCTGTGATGCTAATGAATGAGGAGAGCTGCAATGAGTCAGGTTCAAGTCTGTTTGTGTTACTAGAAGAGGATCGAGCAGCAATTAGGAACGTATAAACCTAACATATGCTACCTACAAGTCAGTCCTTTAATTTTTTTAAATAAAATAGATATGCTTGCTGCATATACATAAAAATGCAGGCTATGGTTTAGTTTATAACCACTATTCAAGACTGCTCTCTGGCAAATCTGAATGATGTGTACAAGATTATTACAATCTGCATGACATTTACTTAGTTGTTTAATAAGCAGGCTCTTTCATTGTAGCGCTATCTGCTTCTGGACAGATAGATAAGGTGGAGTTAGCATTGGCAATTTATACTTTGTTGCTCTAAGCAGTTCAGGGATGCTGCTTTGCATAATTGTAATTAAAACACATTTTGATCTTCACTGTGTTGTTCTGCAAGCCACGGGCTTAATTCTGTTTTTGAATATACTATCTTTATGTAAATGTGTGGGAACCGAAGCAAGGAGCATTGCAACTCTCTGATTACTCAGAGTAAATTGTAGGCTCTTCATTGGCGTGGCAGTTGGGAACAGAACAGGGGGAATGAAAATAAAGCCAGCCTGCTATGTCACGATGGACTATCCCTAAGCCATTTTGCCATACTTTTTTCTGTAATATTCCCTGCATTTCCCTGCTGTAAAACTGCCTGGTAGAAAGCCACGATACTGTAACAGTAGTAATTTAAAAATGAGACCTCTTACAATAGTAGTAGTTTCAATTGCATTAGAAATCTAAAAGCCTGTAGCAGCTACGCTTCTGTAATCAGCGTTGTGCCATCGGCGTGGTACAGCTTTGGGTCTGGTCCTGCCAGCACTGGGTAAATCCACGTGCCTCTGCGCACCAAAGCCCAGGCATCAGTCAACACAGGGCCCTATCTCAGGGAAACCTTTTAGCTAGGAGGTAGGGAGGCTTGCGCCTCGACTGGTCTCAGGTGAACTGTTGAGCTGTTCCCATTTGCGTGCGTAATGGAACTCTTCAGGCAAACGTGAGGCTGAGCCGGGAGTCAGGCCGCTGACACCGACCCCCCCGGGGGCGGACGGGGCCCGCGCCCGCGGTAACACCGCGCAGCACACCTCCGCCTCAAGCGCCGCGCTGGGGCCGAGGGAGCCGCCCAGCCCGGCCCCGCGGCCCGGGGTCACGCACAGCCACTTGTCACTCGTCAGGAGACGAGAAACAGCCCCAGACAGGGAAGCGAGGGGCGAGCGGCAGCGAGGCGAGGCTCCGGCGCCGGCACTGCCCAGCGGCACGGAGCGAGCTGCGGTGCGGGCTGGGCTGCGGCACCCGCGGAGGAGGCAGCCTCCGCCGATCCACGAGCTGGGCGCCGGTGCGAGCTGAGCGCCGGTGCCCGCCGTGCGCGGAGCACACTCCGGCCCCCCTCGCCTCCCCAGGCTCCGGTGGGGCCGCTGCCACACGCGCAGGCTCCGCCCCCGGCCGCGGCGGCGGGCGCCGCGCACCCTGGCAAGCGCGCTGACGTCGGCGGCGACGATAGGCGGAGAGGCGCGCACGGCCCGCCCCCTCGCGGCCGTGTCCCCCTGCCCTGCCCCCCGCCGGCAGCTCGCGCTCAGCCCGCGCCGGCCGGGGCCGCCAGCGCCAACGGCCGCCTCCGCCTCTGCGCGCGCGCACGGGCGCTGAGGAAGGGGGGGAGGGGGAACCGCTGCAGGAGCCGGAGCCGCAGCCGCCGCCGCGAGCGAGGCCCGCCCTTCCCCCACCCTCCCGCCCACTCCCGCCGCGCGCGCACGCCGGGACCGTTGCCCCTGCGCGCGTCTCTCCCGCGCCGTCAGGGCCGCGGCAGCATGAGCGGCGCCTCCTGACCGCTGGCCGCGCCGCGTCCCCCGCCCCGCCGCCGGGCCGGGCCCCCTCCCGGAGCCGGGCCCCGTCGGATGCTGGCGTCCCCCCCGCGCCGAGGATGCTGAAGATGAAGCTGCCCCTGAAGCAGACGAGCCACAGGGCGGCGGCGGTGGAAGAGGCGGCGGCAGCAGCCGCGGGGCTGGGGCTGAAGGAGCCCGGCGGTGCCCTGGACTGTCACCTCCAGCTGCAGCAGGTGCCCCAGACGCCGGCCCGCGGGGGCACCGCCGCGGGGAGGGGGTGCGGGCCGGAGAGGCCGAGCCAGCTGCACGGCTTGGGGCCGGGGCCTGGGCCGGGGCCTGGCCCGCCGGCCCCCCCCGCCGCGCTCACCGCTTCGGGCGGCGGCGGGCCTGGCTCGGCGGCGGCCCGCACCGACAAGGAGACGGTGTACGAGTGGTTTGGGCTGGTGCTGGGCTCGGCGCAGCGGCTGGAGTTCATGGTGGGGCTGCTGGACCTGTGCAACCCGCTGGAGCTGCGGTTCCTGGGCTCCTGCCTGGAGGACCTGGCCCGCAAGGACTACCACTGCCTCCGCGACTCGGAGGCGAAGGCCAACGGGCTCAGCGACCCTGGGCAGCTCGGCGACTTCCGCGACCCGGCCGTGCGCTCCAAGCTCATCGTTTACCTGGCCCTGCTGGGCTCCGAGAACCGCGAGGCCGCCGGCCGCCTCCACCGCCTCCTGCCCCAGGTGGACTCCATCCTGCAGAGCTGCCCGGCGCGGCGGCCCCAGGCGGGCACTGCCGAGGAGGAGGCGGGGGCCGAGGAGGACGTGATGGTGGTGATGGACGGAGCTGGAGAAAACGGGCAGGCCGGCCTCCCCGCCGCCCAGGGCCTGGGCTTCGGGGCGCAGGAGGAGCTGCTCCTGCTCTTCACCATGGCCTCGCTGCACCCGGCCTTTTCCTTCCACCAGCGGGTCACCTTGCGGGAGCACCTGGAGCGGCTTCGGAGGGCCTTGTGCGGGGACCAGGAAGAGGAGGGCTTCGGCCGCCACCAAGCCCAGGTAATGCCGCGTCCTGCTCTCTTCCCGCTGCGCCATCTCATCAGGCGGTTTCCTCCTTCTTCCCTCACCCCCTCCCGGTTTTCTAGGAGCTGACGGCGGCTGCTTGCCTTTCCCCCAATTCCCTCGTTGGGATGTGGCCCCTCCTGTCTTGCCTCATTGCTCGTCCTAGTCTCCTCTCCTTGGCAGTATAGGCCCCGGCCACCCCCACAAGCTGCTGTAGAGTGCCTAGTATGAATTTCTTGTTGTGACTTAACAGTGCCTGTATGATGTTGTAGAATTGAGGAGAGAAGGGAGTCTAGTATGAATTTCTTGTTGTGACATAACAGTGTCTGACTGTGACGTAGTAGAATCGAGGAGAGAGGGAGGACTTCTTTTTCTAGCCTGCCATGCTTTCTGGAGCGCTGCTTTTTGAATCCTGCCTTGCTGGAGCATGGGGTGCCGAGTACTGCGACAGCCTGACTGTCTGCCTTGTACGCTGCAGGCCGCTGAAGAAGTTGTACAATGCAGAAGTACAAGCGACAGCTTGACTAAACTTGTAAAAATAATAATAATGCTAGACAGAAACCATGCTGCCTAAGAGAGCGTTCTCTAGGGGCTTAAAACAATAGAACGCATTGGAATAATTTTTATATGGAACCTGCTTCCCCCAAACCCTCTCAGAATGACACTTAGGCTGGGACTTGGCAACGATTGGGGCAGAGGTCAGGGGTCAGTGGCTCAATGGCTGGTTCCCTGAAAAGCCACGTTCAGTGAGGGTGGCTGAATACATTTGGGAAGGGGTTGTAATCATTCTACTAAAGGAGCAAGTTAAAATGTCATAAGTGGAGCTTCTGTTTGGAGAAAAGCTGATTTTGTGGGTGGCTGTCAGGAAACAGCAAAGCACGTCTTGAAAGCAGATGTGCCACTTGTTGCTAGAAGGTGGCTGTCACAGAGAATGAAGACTTTCAGTGGTGGCACTGAAGCGTTCTCCTGTGCAGCAGCTATGTTTAAACTAAGGCTTTCCCCCAGTGCCATTCATTGCTGCCCTCTTGACGAGCGTTGGCTTTAAAATCTGCCCCGTATTTATGCAACCAAGCCATCATCTTGGAGCTCTGCAGTTTTTGGTCTATAGATGGCCTCTCAGGCAAAGGGGAGGAAAGGGCTGGAAGATGGGTGTTCATAATGCTGTTCAACAGAACACATCAGGTTTTCATCGGGTACCTAACAGCAAAAGGTACAAACAGTAAGGGTTGGAGGTTTTGGTTTTTGTTTCTAAGTTTACTTGCAGTGCTGTCCAATTCAGCCACTCCTAGAAAACCGTTGTACATTGCCTGCCATGTGAAAGGAATGGCGGCTGCTATTTCTGTTTGATAAAGAAGGGATGTGCTCTTGAGGAGTATTCAGAGGAGATGGCATGAATTTCTAAGCCTTCAAATACATTAACTAAACGCTTGTATCATTTTAAGGCCAAAGCACATTTGGCAGGTCATAAACTAATGGGTAGATGTTATGGTACTGAAATCATAATGAATTCGTAGCGTAAGTCCAAAAAAGTGTTTATTTTGGCTCATTGACCTGCATCAAGTCTAGCTCTATCCCAAAATGAATCCTGGAAGTCCGTCTTTAGGGGGGGAGAAGATCGAGTTGCAGGAAGTGGTTAAGACTGGACGCTGTTCTTGCTGGGTTTAAGGTGCTAATAACTGGAAGCATCCTTCCAGCCTGAAACTGGCCCATCAGTTGTAGCTGCTCAGTGTGTCCTACGAAATGCGTGAGGAGATCAGGCTCTCAAGAACTACTGGAATTGAAGTACGTTTTGTGCAGCATTCTGACTTCAGCGTAAAAGCAGCCTTCCAAGTTGTGGTTTCGTTTACTCAGGGAACACAGACCCAGGTCAGCTTGGCTGAACATGCACATCACATATTCCTTAGGCCACACAGGACTGAAACGGCGTCTGTTCTGTAGGCTTTTTTTTTCCCTTTCTCGATGGTTAAATTGTAAATACATCAGAGCCTCTTCTGGGAAATAATGGCTGACAGGGAACAGAGGGGTTGATGGGTTTCTGCTGAGTATTTTCAGTTAACGTTCACAGGGATGGTGGGACCCTGGCAGATAAGACACTGGAGGAAATGGGGTTAGGAGAATGGTTAAAGGCTTCTCTGGCAAAATGCAGCTGTACTGTTAAATGGGACTTGATTTAAAATCCTGTTAGTTGTCCACAGGCCTTTTATCCTCCTTTAATCTCTGAAATGTGCCTTCAGGGCTCTGCATTTGTGAACTAAAACGGTTCCTAAACACCTCTTTGAATTTTATTTCAGCTGGCCTCGGGTCAGAAGGGCTGGGCTCCCTCTTTGGTCATTAGCCGCTCCGTGGCCGTGTAGGCAGCAGCCGGGCAGCACAAGCAGCTTCATCTCCTGCCCTCGTCGTGTTCGCGGTGCCCTGCGCCCTTCGGCCGTCCCCGGCCTGGGCCGTGCCCCCCTCCCCGGGCCAGCCCGCTGGCCGCCTCGCTGCCGCACGGGAAGTGCACGGAGCAGGCGGTTCCTGTCACGTTTTGCAATGGCCGCACCTGGAAGAATGACTTGAACTTTCTCCTCCCCCGTTAAACAGGGACGGCCGGGTTCTGCGAGGGCAGAAGAACCGATGGGAGGGCACCCCGACCCGAAGAGCCCCGTAACGGCCCGGAGGTCTCTCCCCTTTCCCAGCCTGAGAACGGCCGCGGGTGCGGCGTGACCTCTCGCTTTGTTTGCGGGGAGGACGGACTGATCATGGCGCCTCCCCGCTCCCGGGGGGCACAGCCCCTGCTCCCCTCCGCCTTCCCCTGCCGTGCCGGCGGGGGCGAAAGGGCCGGTCCCCCGGCGAGCCGCTCCGCGAGACCCCTCCCCCGGCAGGGACGCGGTGACTAATGGTCACCGCTGCTTCCCGCCCCGTTCAAGATGGCGGCGGCGGAGCCTGGTCACGTGCCGGCAGGGCGGTTTCCTCTCCGTCCCGTTGCATAACGGGAGGGGTCTCGGCCGTTCCGCGCCCACGCGCCGGTCCCGCCGCCCCCGGAGGCTGGCGGGGGCCCGCGCTCCCGGCCGCCCAATGGGAGGGCGGCGTGCCGGCGCGTGCCGCCGGCTGCTGTGGGCCTGGAGCGCCCCGATGGCCCTGCCCGCCCCCCCCCCCCGCCCCACCGGGCGCTGCCGGGGCCCCGCCGCGCCCGCCCGAGCGAGCGTCGGTCCGAGGAGCTGTCCGTGCCCGGAACGCTGGGGATCCCGCAGCCCTGCTCCCGAAGGGAGAAGCCTAGGGCACGGGAAGAGCCTGGGGTGGTTGCGGGAAGGCTTTGCCCCAAGCACGGCCTGTCCCGAGAGCGGCTGCGGTGCGCCCGGTTTGTCGAGCAGATAAACCGCAAGAGAAGTTTTGTGCTGAGAGGCTGCTCGCTCAGCTCTGGTCTTCCCTCCCTTAACACTGCCAGGCTCTCTCAGCTCGTGTCTTCTGAACAGCCTGAAGATGGTAGAGAGCTGCTGTTCATATGACCCGTGAAGTAATACGTACCTGTGGCAAGCAACGGTGATGTCAAGTCAACCTACAGAGGTGATGGACTTCAGACCTGGAATCGATCCACGTGGTTTATTTGTCAAGTTAGATTCTGAAAGGACTATGTTCTTGCATGTGGCATATCTAACAAAATGGCTTGAGATTTCACGGAGCTATAACATTTCGCTATAATGAGCAGCAGAACTTGAGAGGTTCACCTACAGATAATTTGCAGGTGATTTACTGGAACATAAAGCTGTTTGCTTTTTCCCATGACTGGGATTATGTTTTCTGGATAGGATCTGTGCCTTCTGGTAACATCGCGCTCACGTGAAAGTTGCTTCTTGACAAAGGATTAATAGGAGACCAAAAAGAGCAGCAGTTCTATTTTAATGATCCTGTAAGAGCTTAACATTTCTTGGTGATACATTTTAACAAATTTAGCTGAAAATGGCTGATAAATTCAGAAATGGAAGAGATAGAACTGTTGGAGTGGGATGGGCAGAGGTAGGATTGCATTATAATTATATAAACTTTGTTTCTTTAAGAAGGTGTTCTGAAATACTTTTTTTTTTTTTTACTTCAGGTAGAAACACTTGATACTATTTGCAGATTTTTAAATGGTGTAGTTTATAATAACACCTTTTGGGGAAAAAAGTCATTGGTACATTAAGCTGTGCAGAATATGAACTTTGAATCTAAAGTTGAAGTGTAAGAATAAATCAGAAGCATTCACTTCTGTAGTCATAAAAGAAGCACTAATGTGCAAAGAGTCTGCTGATACCACTATATATATTGGTTTAAGCAACAGAACACATACCTTAATTCTTGTGTTGGTCATATTTGTTTACTAAGTGCATCAGCATTAAAGCTGTTTGACTTTATTGCCTATCTTGCTCCATCCCATCCAAGATCTGAGATCAGAATGCTGAAACACTGAAGGAGGTCCGAGTATGTGCTAACATAATAAATGTGGCTTACGTTAGACACTGGAACATTTAATCAGGCATACTTGACAGTAATAGAACTACGTTTCTGTTGAAATAGGCAATCTCTTGGAGATAATGGTTTGCTGAACAGTAGTGTAATTGGCTGGCTGGAGGATTCTTTACAGAAAAAGTCTCTGCTTACAAACAAAGGGACAGTTTCTATTTACAGGGTATTTTTCTTAGTAGGGTTCTATTTATAGGGTATTTTGTCTGCAAATTAGAAGAGTGCTTTTATGATTGATCTTCAGTGACTTGCAGCAGAACAAGGTAGTAGTACTTAATTTACTAAGAGCTCTGTCTGTGGGAACAAAAATACAGGCAATCCCATTTTGAACCTGCAGTGTACTCTTTTTAGTGTCATAGAGTTGAGTATAAGGAAAAGTGTGTCTTCAGAGTATGATTTAAGTAAGAGGCAGAAAGATGAAGTATGTCCTTTTACTCTTGGCAAAGATCTTTTAAATGGTGGTACGCTCCAGGAAGATACTAATGTTTTACAAGCTGTGCATACTGAGATAAAAAGTATTCCGGCTCCCTCAGTGAGCCCAACACCCTAGTCTCTGGACAGGAATTTCTCTGACTCCAAACAGGAGTTAGGATTTCCAGAAATGTTACTGGAAGTCTTCTGCAAAGGAAGTCATAACTAGATTAAAGACAATGCCTAAAATGAAAGACCTCTGTCTAAATGTGCATGCTAATGCTTTAGGAAGTTGTGGAGTAAAAACTCACTGCTCTCAGTTGTTTTAGTCGTTAGTTACGACAAGACAAGTTTGTAGCCTTGCCCAGTCCCTTTATACCAGAGTTAATCAGCATCTCGCTGTTTTCCATAACAGTTTCTTCTCCAACATATTAAGTGAGCACTGGGGGCATTGAAAATATACCCATGGCTTCCTAATGCTTGCACTTAGATTACAGTTGTTAAGCTGTAGTCCAGTTTCCAGTGTTGCCCAGTGTTGACTTATTTGTAGATAGCAGGATCTCACTGTGCTTGGAGTACCGAGGACCCTCAGCTCTGTCTAAAAAGCTGCAAAAAGGATGCAGGCAGCAACAGTAAGATGGCTGTATCTATGAAACCAGTGAAGTCCGTAGGATTCTGTCTACTTAAATCTCTGTCACCTCATTTACTTGCCAATATCAGTGTCTAGCCATAGCTGCTCAAGAAAACACTACAGTTGATTCTCCATTAACTATAATTATTACTAAATGTCTACTTTTCCTCCAAGACTTGGTGAATTTCTGTAGTATCCTAGTATCCTCCAACTCTAAGGATTCATACTTTCAGAGACCAAAGCTTGCAGAAGACAAACTCAGAGATCTGGCTGGAAACTGCATTCCTTCATGAGCTTCTTGCCTTTCCTCAACCTCTTAATCTTGTGCTTTTTGGGAGAAGAAAGTAAAAATACTTTTAATAGTGAAAGATTTAATGCCTTGGGAAGTGACTTAAGAGTAAGGTAAGAACGTGACAGAGAGATTTTCTGTTATTTGGAACTGCCATACATGACCATGGCAGACTATGCTGCTTAGACCTCTTGAGTTCAAGAATTGGACAAAATGACATATTACCCTCTGCCGGTAGTTAAAAGTAGTAATGAAGGCATCGTCTTCTCTCAGTACTAACTTATTTCAGTGTACCACTCCTAAGGGGCAAATGTCTTTTAAATCTTTCTGACACTCTAGGCCGTTGTGAGAATAATTTTTTTTGTATCAGTCTGAACTAATACATTCAAGTAATTTTCTTCTTAATCACTCAACAGACAATTGTATCAGTACTGAAGTTGTACAAAGTTGTTGGATGAGCAACAAACTGGCAATGCAGTAACATCTGAGCTGTTGTGCTGCTGCTTTAGCTTCAAGTTCTTTAGTTTGTCGTGGTCTAGCTAGGTTGGACTGAAATGGTGGTTTAAGTCCAGTTAAAAGCTCGGATGCAGGTGAGACTTAGAGGAAGAATGTGATGTGTTTCTAGCAAACACAAGGTGCGGTCTTCCCCCAGCACTGTGAATCATTGCTGTAGCTGACATGTCTGGTACTTCAAGTGTAATTGCCGCCTTGATAGCTGAAGTTGTTAATGCTGCGCGAGAGGTTGGTGTGCCTCTGTCTCAGAATTGTCGTGATCTCACGGTGCTACAAGTTGGTCGATATGTGATTGCTGAAGCTGTCATATGGTGTGCTTTTCTTCCCTGAATCAGATGCTATTTTTTCAAAAGGTTTCTGTCTTCTTCGCAGTGTTTTGTTGCTGCCTCTTACAGGTGAGCTCTTAAAATAGTTTCACTAAATAAATATGCTTTAAAGTACTCTTGGCAACTGTGTGTTCTCTCTATGCAGTCCAGCTCACTAGATACCAGTTAATACAGCAGTTGCATGTTACCCATTTGAACCATGTGTTCAGCCAGTCAGGCTTTTATTTCACATATGGGATTTTATGTCCGGTCACAGAACCACAAAATGGTTGGCTGGGACCTCTGGAGGTCATCTTGTCCACCCTCACCCTCCCCCCAAGCTTAAGCAGGGCCACCTACAGCTGGTTGCCCAGGACCACATCCAGATGGCTTTTGAGTATCTCCAAGGACGGAGACTCCACAACCTCTCCGGGCAACCTCTGCCAGTGCTTGGTCACCCTCACAGTGGAAAAGTGTTTCCTGATGTTCAGAGGGAATCTCTTGTGTTTCAGTTTGTGCCCACTGCCTCTGGTCCTGTCACTGGGCACCACAGAAAAGAGCCTGGCTCTGTCCTCTTTGCACCCTTTCTTCAGGTCTGTGTATGTATATACATCTTTATACGTATAGGTCCTTTTCTGCAGAGCTGCTTTCTAGCTGGTTAGGCTCCAGCTTGTGTGGTGCCTGTAGTTGTTCCTCCCCAAGTGCAGGACTTTGTGCTTCCCCTTGTTGAACTCCATCAGGTTCCTGTCAGCCCATTTCTCCAGCTGGTGATTCTACGCGGAATAAGCATTATTGTTGTGGAGGTTGATTCTGCATGTGAAAAGACAAGTTAACAAGGAAGCATTGAAATTGTTTGTTGGCTGTGGGCAAAAGAGAGATCATTTGGTAGATCTTTGTGGTCTTAGATCTTGAGGCCAGTTCTGTATGTAGTCTTGTAGGACAACTCTCTGCATCTCAAATCAATCGGACAGTGCCGTTGCATAGTTCAAAGCTTGCAAACTGAAGCATAACTTAGCAGCAGTGTCAGTTGGGCAGTTGTCTTCAGTCTTGATCTTGCATTTGGCTAGCAGCTTGTCTAAGACAGTAGTGCATTTTTTTGCATGGGAGACAATCTGTGCATCAACAGTTGTCAACATTAAACAGATTTTGAAGCATTGCTGCTCTGTATATTTGCATTTGTGAGTATTAAATGCGCGTGCTCTATTTCCATTTAAGATGGCATGAATGTTCTATCCCTATCTATATCCAAGCAACAGCAAGAATTAGGTGATAGGGTGCATGCAGTCTTGAGTAAGGCTTCCTCTTTGCTGCTGTTGTCATCAAGAGATGGTTCAGCAGCCCACAAGTAACCTGCAGTTTCAGCTGATTGTTGCTTCTTAAGAGGTGATGTTTAGCCTTTGTGCTAACATTGCTACATAGCTACGTAACTGTGTATCATAGTTGTGAAGCAATAAGGGTGGTAGCTGGTAAGGATTGTTTTATCATGCTTTGGCCTTGTAACTGGCACCACATCTATTAATGATTATTCGGACATCAGTCAAATTTCCCTGAAGTACAGCTGCTGTAGTTGATGACTTGTGATCATAAGTTAGACCTTGATTCTTTCAAGATGCCTTCTTGCATCTGGTTTTGTTTGCCAGTTCCCACTTGCACACGAATGAATGAGCTGTGCTGGTTTACATCTGCACAGCCTGCAAGGCTACGTAGTGCTGTCCCTAACTGCACATTTACTGAAGTCTTGCAGAAAAATAAGCTTTCATATTTGGGCAAGTAGAACTAATCAAGCTGTCCAGCTGCTGTAAGCAGGTTTCCCTTGTTAGTGCTCATCAGAGCTGAGGCATGAATAGTTTTTTTATGAAAGAGCAATGCAAACATCAGAAGACTTATGTGCATCAATCACTTGCTCATGATGGTTAGTAGGCTATCCAATAACAGATTTCATTACATATTGCCAAACCAATACCAGCATGACATTTTTGATCAGCCATCTATGTTAATAGAAGGCAGAGTTTGGACATCTGTCATGTGTAGACTGGCTGAGATTTGCTCAGCTCACATACGTTAGTTATACAGAGCAACATGCTTCCGAGCAGGGTGGCTCTCCACTTTAGACATTTGGTGCTTGTCTTTACAGTCCTGGGAAACATGTGAAGTGATAGGTGGGGTTTTTTTAATATCATACTTGCTTTCAACCATATGAGAAAAGATGTCTTGGGTATAAAACTCTGGTCTAGATTGTGAAAGCAGATGATTTTTAGAGTGCTTAGCTCATTTCACTTTCAAGGAGAAATGTAGTTAATCCTCTAGCCCGTCACAAAGATCTGTGCAATTATCAAATTAATTATCTGGCAACTGATTTGGGGCCACCCACATTTCTTGCTTCACTGTATTTTAATCATTAGCAGTAGCACTCTGAGCTGCAGTGAATCCTTGCATGTGAAAGCCTTGCTTATGCAAGAATTAACCTTACACTTGCATGTGTTGTGTGAATACATTGTATTCATTGACAGGAAACGACTAGCGCAATTAGCGCTGTGCAGCGTGACCATCGACAGGAACACCTCGGCAGCATACCCAGTTCTAAGGGACTTGCGGTTGTGGCGTGACTGGCACCAGGTAGCAACCCACGATGTCACTCTTAATATTCATTAGTCCTCCAGACTGCCTAGACTTTCCAGTCATTTGCATGCTAGAGTTGTCCGCTCTGATAGTGCCGCTTGTATTGTAGTTACTTGTGAGTGTTTGAGGTAGGACTGTCACAGTAGCTAACACCAAATGTAGAGAGTTGTAATGCAGCTTAAGGTAGGATCTGGAGCTGGCACAGAAACAACCCTCGCAGGCTGTAAGGTAAAGCTATGACTGCCCTGGGGGTAACCCTGCTGTCCACCTCCTGCGTTCCACTAGCATTGTGAAAGCTATAATTCACAGAACACATGCAGTACATATTACTGGTTTAACTTTTTAGGTGAAGAAATTTTCAAGTGAATAAACTATGAACTTTTTTACAGCTATGATGATTTATAAAATCATCAATATCAGGACTTGTTTAAATTGAGGTTTGAACTGTGTAATAATTTTGCTATTTAGAGGGAGCCTTCAGATGTGGATGTAGTTCGCCTGGTATAGAATGCTGCCATGGGTTAAAAGTAACCATTCTAGAATAATTCTCTGCAAAAATATTTGAACACTGTTACAAAGAGTATGTATATGCTAGGTGAGAAGTAGTTTTCTAGTACTGGGAGGTGTAGCAGCAATATTTAATGCTTCTTTGACATGAGTTAAGCAGAATACATCTTTGAAGTGAATCTTATTTCCACACCTCTCTTCTAAAAACTGCACACAATTTCTCTGACTTCTTAACTAGCTATTTTTTATTAGAATAGCCTGTAGTTTATTTTTCCATTAATCAAAACAAATAATCTGACTTTGAATGCAAAAGGAGGTCTGACTTTAAATTCAATTGTTTTTAGATCCATTTGTGAATTTTAAAAAACCGTAATTGATTAGGTGGAAGTCTCAGCTTGTTCCTTAAAATGAATGAAGCACTGCCTCAGCTCTTACGATCATGATTTCAGAGATGGAAGAAGACATCTTAGAAAAGTAAAACAAATCGAATAGTTTGAGAGCCTCTGTCAGAGTTAATCCAAATGTCTGTCCTCTTCTGTATGCAGTGTGGAAGAAAGATATCACAGCTGCTTTTGGCAAAGCATGTGGCTGTAGTTTAAGGTGTTATTCTACCAGAGAATTGACATTGAACTTCTGTAGAAATCTTGGTTCAGTTGTTTGATTTCATGTCAGGAAGACATTCACCCTCATACCAAAATATGTGCTAAACTTGTTAGCTTATGTGGTTTGGACACAGCCAGTTAATAATAGTAGTAGTGCTTTTTATGGACAGTCTTAAATGAATCATGGTTTTACCAGCATAACTTTAATGCTCAAATGCCAACAGTTTTGTGAATAATGCATGACTGGGAGTTAACACTTAAAAAATGAAGTACTTGGGTTTGGTTATGTCCACAGCTGTTATGAAATGTCTGACAAAACAGTATCAATGGGAGTCTTGAGGAGATCTGAAAGTGGCTCTCTCCAGAGCATGCTTGTTAATTTTTTTTTTTTTAAATTAAGCTAAACTAGCAAATTTGCTAAAGCTGTTAAAATGCAGTCTTGTTGATGCACAGCTATTTTCCTTTCTTATTCCAAGTCTGACATTGCACTCATGATTTATTAGATGTGTGAAGCATGAAATAACTCTTTTGGTCAGTTATGTTTGCTGGGATTGTTTACTGACTGGTGTGAGTTTATCTTGAGGAAACAAAGCATGCTCTGTATTTTAAGTCTAATTGCTTTGAAACCTGAAATTACTGACCCTGAGTGTAGAACACAAACAGTATGCTGATTTAGATGAAACGGCTAAAATGTTCAGTTCCTCAGACCATCTGTGGTGTGGTCTAAAGGCACATAGATGTTCACTTGCTAGTTTGTCTACTGCTGTTGATGTGACTGATGAAAGTCAGATTCACAGTGTGCCCACGGCAGGCTTGATGCCTGTATGCTCACTGGGTCCTGAATGAGTTGAATGTATTGTTAGGAGTTGCCATAGTTTGTACCCACGCTATAGATGATGTAAAGCTGGTTTTGTAAGATGAAGCCAGCTGTAGTTGGTACATCTGTCAAATCTGAAGAAGTTAATTGAAGAATTCACAAACTGCAAGGGGATTCCGACGTCTTTTGACACCTCTGTGCTTCCCCACTCTGGTCTGCCTGTTGTGACAGTCTTGGTGTCCTCTCTGCCAAACAAAGTGACTAGTCTTGGCTGATGGTTTGTCTCATCATGTTGCAGAAGTGCTTCAGGGAAAAAAAAAATCGGGTATAGTCTGGCACTTATTTCCAGAATCTTATGCTTCCTCTATTTAAAAATAGAGAGTACTGTCTGAGGATTTATATTTTTCCTCTACCTATATTTTATGAAGGTCTTTGAGTGGGGCAATGTTCTTCATCCTGAATGAGAGGAACAGGCTTTGAACTTTCAATATACATCTGCTCCAAATACTATCCATTTCTCCCAGGAATTTTACTTGTTTTATAGAGCTACTAATAAGATAGATATTTATTTACCTTCTAGTTTTCATGCTGCTAAATATTTGTGGTGCATTGAATGTCCTCTATTTAACTTGCTTCTTTTGAAAGCTTTGCCAAGAAACCTGCCCTCTGGTTTAGCTTAATAAAAAAAAGTATTTGGTTGATTTGTGGTGCTGAACAGAGAACCACCTTCTCTCCCCCTCTGCGCTGCTGCTGCTCCCATCAATGTGGTATTTGTATATTTATGGCATTTAGGTACTTGCTAAGCTCATGTGTTATGCTACTTGTTACATATAAATAGAGGTGCCTGTCTTAAAATAGTTTACCGGAAACTTGCTAGTAACTTCCAGTATTTCCTAGTTCTTTGTGGATGTATCTTTTTAAGGCAATATGTCATTTCCTTGAAACATGGAAATACACTGGTCAACTGGCAAAAACAGTTGCATCTAAAGTCATTGGATGCTTTAAAACATTTCTGAATTTTAGCTTGGTTGCTCAGTTTGTTTTTTTAACAAGACCTGGTCACTGAAGAACATGTGAATTGATACATTAATGTTTTATCTTAATTTGGGAAAAACTATGTAGGCTCTTGTTATCCTAGAGAAACCACTTGAAGTCCATGCTTATCTAATACTTTACCATTGTTAGCCTAGTTTGTTCTTTCTTCTCCTACCTATCTGTCCATGCTACCTGTCTCGTATGATTTTCTGTTCTGTCCCTCCTTATCCACTGTATTAAAACAATAGTAATTCTTGGCATATAATCTTGAAGTCTGCATGCAGATGTGGAGAGAGTTGAGCTTTCAGTCTGTCCTTTTCTCTATGGAAGAGAGGGTGTTGGTGGCAACTGGTTGTGTTCTGAATGTTAAATGGGTTTAGCTGTTAGGACCGTATGTCCTGATAGACTTTCCAGACAGTTATTCATTATTTCCAATGTAGAAGAGGTGGCAGGCTGAAGATATAGGGCATGAATATAATGGAGGAGAATATGTTTAGAGCGTAGTGAGTAGATGACTTCACAAGTTAGTAATTGAAAGAGTTCATACTAACAGTAAATGAACACTGAAGTTCTGAGCTGATGATCTTGAATTGTCCACTTTGAGACACCCTAAAGGCACATGATCTGTCCCCCACCCTGTTCTATTTTTAAAATAAGGTCAGTGAAACATGGGAGGTTATAGCTGACATTTAATAAATAAAACCAGTAAGAACTGAAATGGCTAATGATCACCTTTTTGCTGCTGTCAAGAACTTCAGGTTTTTCTCCTGTAGAATACCAAACAAGGACTTTTTTTTTGTAATTTCTGCTGGTTTGAGCAAGCTTTGATAATATACATTCTATTAAGACACTTGTTTTCTTTTCTTCTCAATTTAGAATGACTTTTCCCATAGTGACTGCATGTCAAGTAATGAGACCAGTTTGCTAGAACGAACCACAGCACCTCATGATGGACTACCAGTGGCTTCCCATAGACCTCAGCGAGAAGGTATGTTGTCTGAAGTTTCTTTTGAGGAACACTTTAAGGTTTTTTTTTGAATGCTAAACCCTGCCTGGAGTTGTAGAAATCTTGCATCTGTCTTGCTCTTCATCTGAATGAGAAACTGCAATGATTGGTAAGTGTAATAGCTTCTGTGCTGCCTACTTGGTCTTTATTATAACAAGTTGTCATTCTTGTTAGCTGCTAGCTACTAATGACTGCATACATGAAAATTGATTGCAAATGGGCTTCTTCCTGAGAAAAGAGGTGGGATTTGGGAGAAAATAAGAAATAATGCTATTGTATTGACAGTGTTTAAATTTTTTAAGCAAAACTAAACATGAAGATACTGTGAAACTGTGGATAGCTTTGGCCACTTGATTCAGTTGTATTTAGTCTTAAAAAACAAACAAAGAAAGAACAAACACATATTAGAAAGTTTTATAGAAGTGGTGGTTTGGGGAAGTGAGAGGCTTTCACTAGGAGTTAGTCGTCTTTTGGCTGTGTTGGGGAGAATGAGAACAAGGCTTCAGAGCGTAAACAGAACTCTTCTGTGCAATTGCCAGCACAGTTGCTTCTCTTTGAAGAAATGAGCATTATTGAAAACAGATTTATTCTTACCCATATTCTCCCACCAAGATTAGTGAATCACTTGTCTACACAAAATTAGTCTACACTATCCTGCAGATAGTGAAGAGCTGACAATCTGGTAAAACTGTTGCTATTCCTTTTGTCCTCCTAAATGTCCTTTTGTCTCTACTGTGGAGATTTAATTACACTTCGAAGGTAGGCAATTTGAAGGTTTTGATTCCTCGCAAAAAAAACACAGAGAAAGATTATGGCAGACAACAGACAACAAACCTGTTTCAAATCCTTTTACAGAGTTCAAAGTGTTCCTGTTCACAAATTAGAAACACAAAAGGGAGACTCTTTTTAGCAATGCTCTTGGATTAAGTAACAGAAGCACAGAAAAGTTGAATAATTGAATCTAGCAAAGAGCTTAAATATTTCTCAGCATTTGTATTATGATAGTTAGAAACTACAGTGAAGGATCAGAATTGTTTTGTGGTATTTGCTATACAGGTATGTGATAGAAAGAGAGTCCCCGCTACAGAAATCTCCTTACTGGGTTAGAAATAGCACTGATAATAAAACATGTTTTTTATTCTCAGCTGTGATGAATATGACTTTTAGAAATCTTGACTTACACTTATAATGAAAGCAGTGTCATGCTTGACTTAATCGTCCTGAATGCATGTGTTGTGTCCAAAATAGATGTAGAGATATAACATGCCCCTTTGGCTTGTATGTTTTGTATATTCAAACATTTATTCTCAGTCTATCCGTTTCGAATATTTAAAATGTGATTGTGGAAACAGAATTTTACAGCGGTCTATTGAAATTGTGGAGCTAAAGCTGTGCAGCAACAACACTGTAATTACCTGTTGTATCGCTTATTGCAATGAAGCATGCAACAGCAACAAAAAGTTAAGAAAGCTGAAGGTACTACATTGTACTACTACTATAAATTTCTTTGTACTTGAGGACAAATACATTTAGCATTGAGAACATTCAATAGTTTAAAATAAACACAATCTCATTAGAAAAGAAGCTTGTCTGTGAATGTTAATGGTGTTAGTTTCCATAATTATGTATGCTAAATATACGCATGGAGTGAAATGCAATTTAAACCACTATTCTCAGTTCCATCATGGGAATCAACTTACAAATATCAACTCAGCTGATGGTATCAATTTTAACATTGGCCATTAAGAAACTTTACTGCACCAAAACTTGTGTTATGCCATAGTCCTTTTTCTAACAGTGCTTTTAATCTATACTAGACAGGTAAAAATTAAGGTCACTAAGCATTTGGCTTTTCATGGTGCATTGATGTATGTTGTTGTCTGGCATCCTTAGCTCATCTCAGATTTCTTTGCTTTGTAATAATTAATCTTCATTACCTGATAAAAATGAACTGATCGTCTAGCGCTCTGACTCCCAGGTAGAGGGTTACAACTAGTGTGCACCAGCGCACTCAGTATTTGTCAGTCTTTCTACTAAAAGAATTGGAAGCTGTAATGCTCTCGCTAGGCTTATATGCTGGTTTATTATTCCTTTAAGGAAGTTGCCAATACTTAGCTCTCTTAGAAATGGCATGTTTGATGGGGATGATACTTTAATTGTAACTTGATTTAACAAAATTCAATGAATTTTCAAATTCATTAACAAAATTCAATGAATTAACAAAATTCATTAAAGAGGTTTAAGTTAGATAAAATGGTACTTAGCTAATCTCCAAGGGTAAGCTTTGTAACACACACTTGTAGGAGGTTGATTTTTTTTTATTTTTTTAATTGTTATGAGTAGTTCCTAATATATCCCACGTAAACATGCAATTAAAAATTGAAAGGAAGACGTTAGCTGGTAACACTACCCACCTCCCCCCAAAAAAGAAAAAGTTTCAAAAGCATTGAAAGGAAGCATTGATGGTGTAGGGCTGGTCAAACTGGTTTTTTAAATAAAGCTCTATACGTGTAAAGATGTGTTCATGCTTGTAAAGGAATAAAATTCTGTTGAATTCTTAGGCCAGCATAGCAGGAAAAGTGAAAAGCCCGTCTCGGCTACATGGGAGTTTTTATATAGAGTATTACCTGGATAATGTTACGTGCCCTCAAGAAAAACTACAGACCCTGAAAGCAAGGAGTGCTGCTTCTTACCAAGTCACAGCCAGAACTTGCCTATTGCTGAACGCAGTAGACTATGGGGAAGGAATGTTAAAGTAGCAAGTACTTTAAAGTATCTTTCTTCCTTTTCAGTTCAATTTAATGATACTCTTTACAGTACTATTGTAGTAGCCTCCTGCTTCTCCTCTTAATTTTCTGTTTGCTAACACTCATTTCTCTCTCCTTCAGACTTTCCCCAAGTGTTTCCTTCCACCTGAGTGCCTTTCAGCAATGTGGTTCTTCTGCCTTAGTTTGCTCTCATTACTACTAGGTGTTTCAGGAATGTGGATGTGGAAGGCACTGTCACTGGCTTTTATCAGCACTTGTTAACTGCTTGGAGTAAAGACTCAATTTGACTAACTTTTATCTTTTCACTTATAGTGGTTACATTGTTGTATTTGTGTGACTTTTGGTCTAAATAAGCTCTTGGGTAATGCACAGGTTCCCATGATCTGCAATGAAGGGATTGTGGTCAGGCCAGAGAAATACTTAGTAGAGAAAAGGTTCCACCTGCCCCATGCAGCTTTTTATAGTAAAATAGCATCTGAGAAAGAGTGGGGGTGTGTCAGTCAGTAAATAGCATACGGTGATTCTCAGAGTGGCTAGGTAAGTAGATACATTTTCAAACTGTAATTTCAGTGTGTACAATAAGGTGTTTTTCTTTCAGCTGTACACATTGAGAAGATAACCCTGAAAGGAGTACCAAGAAAAAGGGCTGACAAACATCTGGAGTACACATTCAAAGTAAGCAAATAACCTCCAGAATGTTAAAGTAATTGTCTTCATGATATCTATGTATTGTAGGTCTATACAGCTTGTTTCTAATACCTACTTAGAAGGAAATTTTGAATTACATTAGGGTCTTCAGAGATTCTTGGAATTATCGTATGATTCTCTTGGATTCTGTGTGCAAATCAGGTGTTTTATGTAATTGTTGGGCATAAGGTGGGAAGGTATAGCCGGGTATGTGACATCCAGGTATATGAAGCCAAGCACTTCAGGAAACTTGGCTTTTGCTAATTTGGGATAAGCATTACAAAGAATTCTAAAAGTAGTTGTTTGCTCAAGTGGCATAGGAGCACAGTTCTTGTGTCTGCAGCTATATATTACTTGGAGTCTTATGGTCATCTTAGATTTTTCATGAATGTTTACCATAAGAGGATGGCCTCTGTGGTTTTTGACAAAAATGGGAGTTGGTTTGTTTGTTTTGGGAGTGCATTTGTTTGTTAAGGTAAAAACAAACAAGCTAAAAAAATGCCAACAAACTTGAAGGCATACCTAGTATAGTCTTCGTGTGTTATAATAGCCAGAGGCAACATATAAAACAATTATGTGAGTGAATTTTAAACAAAACTGAAATGCTGCTTCTTACTACTTCAGAAAAGAAGCTTTTAGTATTGAGGTCTGGTTATTAAAGGCTGTAGTTGTTAAGTAATAGCTACTGAGACTGTTGGTGGTGATGTTCTAATTGAATCAAAGTAGTAATTTTCTTAGCGAGGACTGACTAACATATGAGTCATTTGGCCAATAGATGTGAGTCTGGTAATATACAACATTTGAACATGGAGTTAAATTTTACCTTTTTTTCCCGAACAAGAGAATGGTGTAGACCAAACATTGTAACTGGCCATTTGACATGGGTCATGGAAGCTCTTTGAAGAGGCAAACTAAAAAAATGCCATTGTGAGCTGAAAACTGATGTGTTGATCCCAAAGTTTGATATTGTATTCTCTAAATGGATGTGAATTACAGAGTTTTGGTTTTTCTGGTATTACTAGAAGCTTAAAATTAGAGTTACATTGACTTGTATACTATTTCTGTTTTTGAAGTAAAGTAGTGGCAACAGGTACCTTGTTATTGATCATGTCTGAAGGTGAAATTTGCCAGAAAATTCTGCACTCTTCTTTTGCTGAGGACAGTAATGTGGAATTTAGCTTTCAAAGTCTTAAAGGTTAACTTGCCCAAGTGTTTCAGCCTTGTCATAGATCTTTTGTCCAAATAATCTGTGAACTGAGTACTAGGTAAAATACAGTAGTAGCTAGGAGAGGTTTGTACAGAATACCCATATGGATTATTCATATTTGAAGTCACAAAACTGTTTCGAAAATTCAGCACATAGACAGATTTGACGTTGGTTTTGAATTTCTTTGTTAAAGGGGGAATGTGGAGATATTCTGGCAAGTATTTGAGTAAGCTTGAAACTCCTCCACCTCAGTTCTTTTAGGAAAGAGTTTCCTCTCCTCATCTGTGCAGGTATATACTGTGCTCCTCACTGCAGATCATTTTATGCTTGCCCAGACACTGCTTTTTTTAAGGTTATAACAGCAATTACAATCTTGGCTTCCCAACTGAGGGCACCAAGAGTAGTTGGCATTTCTGGGGACTAAATTGAAGGCAGTTGATGGTTGACATTATCCTGTCAACTCTTGGGAATAAATGAATGTTTGTAATTGCCATGTCCATTACACAGAATCTTCCCATGCGTGTAATGGGAATCTTAAGCCCAGAAGTGGGCTTAAAGCCAGGCAGCACTCATCTAACCAAGCTTACTTTTTTTTTTCTCAAAATATGCATGTGAAGGTGCTGTTTTACTACTTGCATGTTGTGTCAGAAGACTAAGCTACTGAAATTTTATACAAGCATATCCCAAAATGCTGTCTGATTCTTGAGTAACTTCTTTAGTAACTTGCAGTACTTTTTACGAATTGTACCCTACAACAACTTCTATGTGACCATGTAAGAATCCAGCCTAAGGCAGCTAAAATTATTTTATAGGTAACATAAACAAAGAGAGATTTTTTTTTTCGCTTTTTTGTTTTAACTGATGATAACGGCAGCGAGAGCCCAATCTAGTATGTCTGACCTACAGTCCTTTTCTCTGGTACCTGTTTTTTGCAGTTAATGATGTCTGTTTGATACAAGTCCTGTAATAACAGAGCCTTCTGCCTGGCTTCTTTCTCAGTCAGTAAGTCAGTAATCTTCAGGGACTCCATTGCATTCACCTCAATTTCTTCATACTTTCTTTAGCTACAAATAACATGAGGGTGATCTTAAAATGTACACTCAAAACTAGTGTAAGTCTTTGAAAAAGTACACCATTATCCTTGTTTTGCCTGGTATTTACTTATCTGCAAGTGTTAACTCTTATACCGAGATCGTCAGATTTATGGAAGTGTTAAGATCAGCTAACTGGTGTGATATTTGGAAAAAGAAACTCCTCATTTTCTTTTCCTTCTTTACTAGGTAAACTGGTCCGATCTTTCAGTAACATGTGTAACAAAAACACACCAGGAGCTTCAGGAATTCCTGCTAAAAGTATGTATTGAAATATAAAAAAAAGTGTTTACACATCAGGTTTATAACTTCAGAAGTAATCTAGGAGAGCTGTGATTTCTGGGATGTAATTAGAGAAACAAAAGCATGCTACTGGATTTTTGTACTTCACAATTGTATTAACCATTTAAATTATGTATACTGTGGTAGAGCTGCTTGACAGATGAAGATCAACAGAATGTTTGGGGAGTTTCCCAGGAGGAGATCGTTTGTCTCATCTGAAATTGCTTTTATAGTTTTAGTTCAACCACCATAAAACTATCAGATGAGTTTTTAATATTCCCCACAGAGTTAATGTATAGGTACAAGTACTGCTTGTTTGCTTGTTGGTATCCCTGTTAGATGACCTTAAAGAGTGTCGTTTGTTGTTTTTAATTAATGAGGCAGAACCATGAGCATAATAGGTCTTAATTTTACTGTTGTATTCTTCAGTAGAACAAAGGCAGGCATATTCACTGTTGCAAGGAGTTAAATTTGAGGAAAATCTATCAACTATTTCTGTGTGCGTATGTTTAAAAACTATAAAAGTTCTCCAAGTTGTTCACTCCCCCACCCCAAGCAGGGAATGCATTTGTGTGTGTAGGCCACATGTAGACCCCATGAGTGTGATGACCTCGAACTGTGTGTTTCATTGCTGGTGTCTAATATTTTGGGTTCTACCTATTCTGGGATATTCTGTATTTAAACTCCTCACTGTTCAGGGCACTAATGAAAGATCTGTTTTGGGCTTGTTTTGATGGCATCTACTGTCCTTAACTGCAGTGTTAATTGCAAGTGGAAAGCCAGTTACTGTACAAAGGTCATTGTCTTGTTCACTGTTTCAATTAGCAACATTATGTTTTCCAGCACTGTAGAAATGAAGCAGTGAGTATTCACTGCTGCTTTAATCTAGTTGGACTATCTAGTTCCATGAGTTCCCAGAGCTCGGTTCATGGGGATTTGAATTACGGATGGCATGTCTGATTGCAGATGGGCTGTCCCACAACATAGGGTACACGCATCTGCTCCTGAAGAGAACCTTAAAAGCAGGACTGTCATATGGGATCCTGTGCAGCTCTGGGATGAATGTTCAGCTGCATGCCTCCTGTTTGCCTACCTGTAAAATAAACACAAACACCAGTTTCTGAAATAGACCCTCTAGTACCTACTTGCTGCTGCGGGGGGAGGAGTAGCCAGGCAAACAGACAGGATCCAAAATGTTGCAGAGCTGTGCAGTTTGACTGATGGCAGCTCTTTGAATGTGGAGTGTTCCATGTGCTGGCTTGACTGCTCCAGAAAAGTCTAGATATATAGAAGATGGCAGGACAAGAGGACAACTACAGGCTGCTATGAGCTTGCCGAGGTGTTCTGTGGAGAATGTGCACAGCTGAAAAATATATTTGGGTTGTGTTGGTTTGACAGCCATAAGTAGAGAAGAAAGAGAGAACTGTTAAATAAAGCAGGATAAAACTTAGATCTTGCTTTAAAAAGCACTGCAGAAGTATGAATGCTGTCCAGTTCACACGTGCTTTAATTTTGGCTTTTTGCTATTCTTTTTTCCAGTCTACATAGCATTGTTAAGTAGTATGCTCAGTTTCCTAGGGACAGAAAAGAATGGTCAAGATACTTGATAGGAAATGCCAAGGTTGTGGGCGATAGGAGTAAGGTAACTGTAAAAATTGTTTCGGAATAGAAGCATTGGTGGGAAAAACTATGGTAATAAATGGGATAACTTGGATGATTTATATTTAAAGAGCACCTTCTCTTAGGTGATAAGTGTAAAAAGTTCTTTGCATGTAGGAAATTATGCACATATATGGAAGGACTAATAAGCTTGTAGGTAACAAGGCTGTCTCATTACCTGAAGTTAAGATAAGTTAAGCACCTAATCTTGTGTTTGTATAACTGAATCTTTAACTACAGAAGGAACTGAATTTCTTTTAATGGAAGTTCTAAAGAAAAAAACAGTTGTGGCTGTTTTCGGAGGCAAATTTAAATACAAAACACCAGGACAGGAGGTTTGCTCGTCGCCATGCTTCCGCAGTAGCTTTTTGGTACCTTTTGGTTAATACTAATTCTTCAGTCAGAGTTCCTCAGCAGAGCATATTAAAGCTGAAGGGGTCAGTTAGAACAGCTGCTTTCAGCACTTCTTTCTGGTTTTCTTTCTAATGCACTTCAGGTGCAATAGCACTGTACTAATCTGATACTAACAGCACCTGTCTGTCTGGATTCCAGAAGTTCCTTTTGTGTATGTTACCAAGCAATTATCTACACTAGACATAGCGTCTCTCTATTAGTAGCACTTCATTCAGTAACAGAACTAAGTGTTTTGCTGTTGCACCACTAGCAGGATGTAATATCCAGCTGGCACTCTGGATTGTGCATATTCCAGATATGCAAGAGGAAGATGCTGCTCTAGTGTATATTACTTAGTGCTGTTGATCATAACTGATGGCAGATGTTAACCAGATTAGCAATAGCTTTTAACTTTAGGAAAAAGGATTTTCGCTATGGCAGTTTACTTTCAATTGCCCCAAAATTAAAAGACTTTTTAGAACATAAATTAACAAATGTGATCAGCTTTAATATACTTAAGTACATTATTTTGGAAGTTGTAAATGTGAAAAATCTTTGTTCTAGGGAATAGTTTTCATTTAAAACAGACATGCCCTTTAGTAATAAGAATTTTGCCTTCTGAACCTAGGACATCAGACCTCACTTTGTAATACTGGCATTGGAAACAGTTGTAATGAATTTTCATAAGAAATTTCAGTGTTAATAGCAGCTGGAGAAGGACTTGCTGTTGGTTAATCTCAATATTGCCCACTGAAGTGTAGTGTATTATGTAACTGAAGCAGTCTCCTTTCTACTCCTGTTTCTTTAAAATAATTTAATCTAGCTAAGCGATGGTAGTGAGTACAGTGCATTCAGTCCTCCCTGGTAATTTTTTAATGTTATTTTCAGACCTGCTTTCTGTATGTGAAAGATTTAAAGAAATTAAATCAAAAAAAAGGCTGGAAAAGAACGTAGTATTGGTAAATTTCTGAATATAGTTGTTTCAAACAGAACTTTAGACAATCTTACACTTGGATTTGATGTGAGGCTTTACAGCAAAGTGTTTCTCTAGCAAAACTAAATTATGATGATTTGATGTACCTTTAGTCTGTAAATTACCTTACTCAAACTGGAACAATAGAGTTTCTTGTTGATACCAAAAGATATCAAGACTGATGGTGAACAAATGTAGTCTTTCAAATGTCAACTACTCACTTTTTAACATTAACCTTTTTCTCAGCTCCCAAAGGAACTGTCTTCTGAAGCATTTGACAAGACTATTTTAAGAGCACTAAATCAGGGTTTTCAGAAGAGGGAAGAACGAAGGCATGCTGATCTTGAGCCCATAATCAGGTAAATATTTTAGGAAATAACATGAAATGCATCACCTGAAAAGTGATTGAAGTCAAAGTAGATGACTTTTAGGGACAGTGGAAATTCTGCTGCCTAAACACAATTTGTGAAGAAAATGGGAAGGCCGTGATGAAATAGATACTCTTGACTCTCTTTTGTTTAAATTGAGACTCTTATTAAACTTTAATGGATTACTTGTTTAGAAGTAATCATACAATTATGAAAATATTTGTTGTGAGCAGTATTATATAGCAACGATTGACGCTTTTATGAGGATCTTACCTTCATTATACAGGGGTATATTTAGAAATAGTAGAAACAGTAACTCAGAGCACATATGTTCTGATTTTGTGATAGGATAGAGTGAAAGATGGAAGAGAATTTGGAAAGAATAAACAGTAATAGTGAAGCATTGTTATGGTTTAACCCCAGCTGGCAGCTAAGCCCCACACAGCTGCTCGCTCAGTTCCCCCCCAGCAGGATGGGGTAGAGAATTGGGAGGGTAAAAATGAGAAAACTCATGGGTTGAGATAAAGACAGTTTAACAGGTAAAGTAAAAGCTGTGTGCACAAGCAAAGCGAAACGAGGAATTCATTCACTACGTCCCATCGGCAGGCAGGTGTTCAGCCATCTCCAGGAGAGCAGGGCTTCATCATGTGTAACGGTTACTTGGGAAGACAAATGCCATCACTCCAAGTGTCCCCCCTCTTTCTTCTTCCTCCAGCTTTATATGCTGAGCATGACGTCATATGGTATTGGAACATCCCTTTGGTCAGTTGGGGTCAGCTGTCCCGGCTGTGTTCCCCCCCCTCCAGCTTCTTGTGCACCCCCAGCCTACTCGCTGGTGAGGTGGTGTGAGAAGCAGAAAAGGCCTTGGCTCTGTGTAAGCACTGCTCAGCAATAACAAAAACATCTCTGCGTTATCAACGCTGTTTCCAGCACAAATCCAAAACATAGCTCCATACTAGCTACTATGAAGAAAATTAACTCTATCCCAGCCAAAACCAGCACAAGCATGTATATAAAATTAAATGTAGCTCACACATTTGTAAGAAAATGGCCCATACCTCAAAACCTGCTGTTTAGTGATGAGACTGCTTGCTGGAATGTGGGACGTCTTGATCAAATCCTGTAACTCGGAACAGCAGTATGAATTTGGGCGTGCCTCCCTGTTCTTTTTATTTGCTACGGATATCTTGTTAACGTTTGTTCTTCTCTGTCAGAGTTGTTCAGCCTTGGTCAGAACAACTTAAATTATTCATCAGGTTAGGCAGTGTCTCTTGAGTTAGGGTACTTGTTGAAGAATCAGGCACTGCTTTTCAAGCTCCTACTCAGAATGTACTGTGGGTCCAAGCATATCAGACCTTTGGGTTTTGTCTTAATAGCTTAGCTAAAGAATATAGGGAGCTGCTGCGTGCCTCAACCTTCCCCCTCCCAGTTTTCTTTTATTTTGATCTGTGATATTATTTGTCTGTCTGTATTGTCTTGATTGTCAAGCCAAAAACTAAATCTGTGCGAACAATTTTGGCTAATAGACGTTCTGGTTTTACATGAACAAACTTGTTAAATAGAGGCTGACTGAAGACAACGTATCTGTAATACAGAAAGGTTGTGAAGCCTCACTGCACAGTAATTACAAACCCAAGAGATTCAGTTTGAGGATAACCTTTGGACATATCCAACCATGTTATAGTATGGAACTATAATTGCAATTTGCAAGTTATGTTGTGACTATACTGAAATGCTATGGGAATAATCTCGTGCTAAGAGTATTACTGTATACAAATCTTGTTTTCTTACAGTGTCAGTTTAGCATAAATATATACTTATTTGGGGGTCTTAAGTATGTGCCTAATGGCCAAAAATTGCTCTCCCTCACCCCTCCTCCAAAAAAAATAGAACTGGGCAGTGCTTCCTGGCAAGCAATAACTGAAAACTTGGTGTGGGATGGAAAAACCATTCATTCTTGGCCTGTTTTCTTGTCTAAAGCTGATAGAATTTGTCACTGACCTCTTGGGAACAGTCTCAGACCAGTGCGGAGCAATATTAAGAATCCCACCCTTTGCTATTGGGCATAATTATGAGACTCAAATACTGATATTATAGGTGAATTCAACTTTGTATTTAACCAAGTAAGTGTATTTAAGGAAGAAATGCATTGTTTGGAGAAATTAAATGTGTTCTCAGTTAAAAAAAAAAGTTAAAATATAAGGTCCAGTGCTTTTTGACTCAGTCCAAACTCCTCTTTGATAAAATGTTACGGGTCGCTGAAATGTTTGAGTTGGGCTGGCTCAAAAGCACAAACCTTTTAAATTAAAAAAAAAAGTAATCATACCAATTTCTTTTACTGGCTGTACTCTGACCTTACACTAGCACTAAACAACATAGCTCAAAAGTAGCATTTAACAATATTTATGCTGAACGTGGAATTTGAAGTGTTTAGACTTCTTAAGAACTGCCTACTTTGTTCTTAAATGGTACTGTAGTAAATTTTTGTATTCTTTCTATGGAATATTACTTACAGTTTAACAAACTCTCACTTAAATTTCAGGCAGCTATTTTCAAATACATCGCAAGCTTTTCTGCAGAATCAGAGAGTATACAACTTCTTCCAATCAATTTCATCAGAATCTTTGCACACTCACAGTAAGAAATATCCTAATACTGTTTTATATGACAAGAAGTCTATAAAAAACTGTTCTTCCTGTTGTGCCTAATTACATTTTTATAATTATATATTCATGTTACATTGTATTCCACTGGTTATGTTTGAACTCCCTGCCAATGAATAGTCGCTTCAGCAGATACTCATGCCTTTGACAGTGGGAACATGCTATGTAGCATCAGCTTGTGTTCTCTTCTTTCTTTCTTCTCCTCTGTACCATCATGCTGTTAAAGTAGATAATTATGAATTGAGTATGTGTGCAGCAGTTTGGGACTTTTTCCTTTTAAGAAATCTTAAATGTTGGAAGAAAAAAACTTGAGCTGACCCTAAAAATCACATCTGTTCTTTTATTTCGTTTCTTTTATAGATGAAGTGTTTGTCTTGATATTTAAACTAAGATTTGTATTGTGTACATAGTACATAAATGATGGAGTGGCCTTAATTTCAGAACATACAGAATCTTGCCAGAGTATTTGCATTGCAGAGATTTCCTTGGTGGGCCTCTTACCTACTTGTGTATCACAAATTGTTTGTGTGACCTAAACTTAGCTTCTCTGTATGGATGCCTTAGGATGTGATCTTTGTTTCTGCTGAATCTTTTCTTCTTTCGGTGCATGTTATACGCCATGACAGTTAAGGTACTGACTGTGAGGCCACTGCCTCAGAAGTTTCAGAAGATCTTAGTAAGGAATTGAATAAGTTGGAGTTTTCCAACAGACTGCTCATATGTGCTTGGAAGAAAATAGAGGAATGATGACTGACTTTAATTTGAAACGCTGTGTGTGATCTGTGACAAATGTATTCTTTCCATGATGAGATAAGAGGCATTGTGATTAGAGTAGAAGCTGTAGGTAGTTTTGTGACCTTTTTTTTTTTTTTTAGTAACACTTAGGACCTTCTTACATGGCAGTTTCATGAAAATGTTAAGCTGATGAGGTCCAGGATGGTTGTGAAACTGGCTGGAATTTACTGCTGTGAAAATTCTGGCAACTCTGTTGCACTGAAAGGCTGCATGGGGAGGAAAGAGTTTCCGAAGTCCAGAAAGATTCATGTTAGTGGTAGGCACACCGCACAGGGTATGCATGTTTTAGTCTGTAGGCTGCTACATCTAGGTGGGAAAGACTTGCAAATGCATTGCTGTACGTGATTATAATTGGATATGGTCTGAAAATGAACCCGTGCCGGGCTCCATCATGATAGACTTGACTGGGTTAGTGCAGGGCAGAAATGATCTGCAGGGTAGGTAGATCAGAAGGGTAAAATGGACAAATGTCAATTCTGCAGGAAGTATTATAATAAGCAGATAATTTTTATAATAATAAATAATTTGGTACATGAGACTTTGTCAGATCTAGAATGCATGACAGGTAGGATGAGGAACTTAATTGTTTAGCAGAGAGGAGGAAAAACTCCAATGGAAGATGACTTAAGTCTTCAAATACCAAAGAGTAGTAATGTAAAGAGGATGATCTGTTCTCTCTGTTGGATAAGATAGAAAGCCCTGGGCTTAACTTGTTATGGGGAAGATGAGGACCAGGGGGAGGCAAGACTCTGGTGATTACCAGGCAAGTCCAAAGCAGTGAGGCAGGTCTGAGGTCAAAACAGAAAAACAAGCCAGTAGGTCAGGGTTAAGAACAGGATTAGCGAGGTACGTGGCCACGCACAAGCATGGCTGCAGTGTACCCGAGCTGCTCAAATGCAGCTCCCAAGCCAAAGGATGGAGGCCCTGGATGAGGCCTCTGCCAGTTCTTTTCCCAGCAGTCTCACTTAAAATTGCAAAACTGCACTGTATCAGATTGGATCTTGAGCACAGGCAGGTGAAGCCCTTGAGAGGGCAGGGGAAGAGGTTGCAAAGCACATTGGTATGGTTCAGGGCCCTGACATTGAGTTAGACATTAAGAACAATTTTGGTGAAGACAAATAGTGCGATAAATTTAAGCATAGTTGGTTTTCTTTTGAGAAGGGGGACTGGATGACTTGTCTGGGGTAGCTCAAGTTACATTTCCTATGGTGCAGGCTAATAGAAGCTGTAGTAAGACAAAAGTACTTGCCTTGCTTATTTCCAAAATCACCACAATTAAGTGACTCATGAGGGTTTTTATTGGTGGCCTCTGTGTTTTTCTAGGTTTCCTGTTGGAATCCTGCTAATACTGGCAACTGCAAGTTAGCCCATGGTGGTTTTTTTGGATGTGGTGACAGTGTTGGAGGAGGGGGAGGAAACATATATTTAAGAAAAATCTGATCATAGTTCTCAAATCGGATGTGCAGAATTAATTGACAGACAATGCGTTTGTGGCTTAAATTGGTCTTCAGTCACTATTTAGAGTTGGGGATAAAAATATCTCTTCACAGAAATAGAAAAATATTCACTCTTTCTGAAGGATATGGTTTTAGTAAAGCCTATGTGGAAATAAATTCTATATTCAGTGGAGGCTCTTTATACCTTAACTAAAAGTTGGGATCTCACACTGCATAACATGTTCAGTAAGTGTAATTATGCCGCCATGGTTCCATTAAGGAGGAAATCAATTTGCTCCCTTCTGGTTCATAACATCAGTTATTTTAAACACTTTTTCAGGTTGGGGTAGACTTTATTAGAGCATGATCTATGAGGACTTAGTATCTTCAATGCAGACAATATTCAGAAGGATCTTCCTAGCGACGTTTCAAGCTCCTAAGCGACAGCTTTCAGATGCTTTTACCTGCACTAACTTGGAACTTTTTAGAGGGAAACAGTAGACTCCTAGAGTTAGGTTCATTACTAAACTAAGTCCTTTTTTAGAGCGTGGCAGTGGTATTTTTGCAACAAAACTGTTAATATTATTGCCACTTCTTTTTTCTATCCTGTTTGGCATAAAAAGGCAAAAATTGTTTGTGAAGAGTGTGTTAAGGGCACTAGAAGACTTTAGCCCAAATTAGGTCTCTTGGCAGGTGAACAATTTGACAATGGAGGAGTGTAACTTGTTGCAGAAGAATTCTAGTAACTATCATTGGTCTCCTCCCATTTCCTGCTGTAACACGAAAGGATTATAAAAAGAATCTAATATAAAAAAAAAAGTGCAGGATAATCAGAATATTTCTAATACTATAATCACAATCCCGACCTTTTGAAATTGCACCATAGCTTTAAAATTGTTTCGCACACTCTTTTCTTCAAAATAAAAGTATCTCCATAGAGCCGTTACTCTTGGAGATGGCCTGCTTTGGTGGAGACAGTGTTCAAATTCTTGCCACACGCAAACCAGTAAGTTCAGTCTTCCATTTCCCTAGCTTCCAGTTTAGTGCAAGCATTCAGGAACTGTCTAGTTGTTCAATATCTATAAAGTTACTACGTGAACTTTATTCTCTGCAGGTAACTTTCAACCCTCTTTGAAGACGGTTAAGGCACCAGAACACTTCAAGGAGGACAGTTCAGAAGCTTCAAGTCAGGAGGAAGGTAGTTGTGTACTCAAAGGTGGTTCTTCTCTGAGAAATTTTACCACAGTTCTGGAAATCATACAGTTGACTGATTTCTTCACTGGTACAAAACTGAGAGATCTGAATGAAATCTGCTATGTAAATGAAGGATTTTTGTATACTTTCAGCAGTTTCCTTAGGAGATTGCTATATAATCCAAGGAGTGGGGGTGTTCATAGAGAGCTTGGAGGCAGAAGTTCACAGCTGTGTTGAGCAAACAGGAAGCTATACTTTACAATTTTCTTGAGCCAAGATTGTTTGTAGCTTTTCATGTCTTTACCTATTCTTCAGTTACCAGGGTTCGAAGTTGAGTCCAGCATTTCAAGAGTTGCAGACTTTTGCATTAAATATGCCAAATTTGTCTAGCTTTTAGTTTTACACAGAAAGGATGTTCACGTTTTCCTTTTCTTATTCTTAACCTGTGCTGCTTTTATACTCTGGACTGTTAATAAGAACGGTTTGGGACTGTAGCGAGTATCGATTACGGTCTGAAAGCTGGTGTTTTCCAAATACCTCAAAAACAGTTCACATGTGGAAGCAGCAGCCAAGTGGCTGGTCAGTAGTTTCATTCTGAAAGGAATGGCAAGCCAGTTTTCCATTGTTTTCAGTAGTGAAGAAGTATAAGCTTCTGCTAGGTGGAAAGGATGAGAAATGGGACTGATAGGTGAATATGGACCACTGAACACTTACACTAGCTTTCGCAGAATGACACCACTCTTATCCTGTTGCACATTAATAACTCATAGGAAGCTTGTGGTTGATCTTACGTGCAATCAGTAATCCACATATGCAGTTCAGACAGCTTTTTCTTATTTAAAAAAATCATTACCATATTCTTCTTTAGAGTTTAGAACACACCAAGTAAATTTACAATATATTTGGAAATTGCTCAAACAGTGTTTTATATGCTGTCCTTGAAAAAAATAAATCTGTTCACCTGATGAAACTACAAATGCATTTCAGAACACCTTTTGTGCCATTTTAGTGAAGTGCTACTAGAAGTTTAAAAATTGAGGGTTTTTTTCCGTTTTTTTTTCCAAATCATAATTTGGCCTTATGTGTAGCATTGAGAGGAGTTCAGGCAAAATGTTAGCTACCAAGAGGGCTAAGATCATCAACAGCTGGAATAAAGAAAAGGGTAGACCATATCTCTAAAGTTCTTATTTCTTGTTTGAGGCAGTATCTCTTTTTATGGCAAATGTAATTTGTAAAGCTCCAATTGCATGGTGAATTTTGAGGTTCAGAATGCAATACCTGTGTGTAAGACTTGTCTTCATCACTATTCAGAATGTGTGAGATGAATTTTAGCAGTTCAGAGAAAATTATACAATTCTGTACTTTTCTGACTGAATCCTTTCTTCTCTCTTCATCCTTTCATACTGGCTGATATTCAGTCACACATTTAGTCGTTATGATTAAATATAGAGGTGAGCAAACATAAATGGTTATTATAGTTCCTATTTTTCTGTTTCATTCTTCTGTGAAGTGGAAGGTAAAGAGTCCTGCTTATACTGTCTGTACAAACTGATCTGTCCTCTGTGCAAAAACTGTTAATTTCAGCACTGTAAATTAAGCCTAGCCTATTTAATGGAGGTGTCTTCTGAAAGCAGGTGTTTTCCAGCTAAGTGTCTGGTAGTGATGGAAAGATGAATTTGTTGGATTGATCTAAAAGAGGAAATAGAAATTGCTATTGAAATTATGCTTTTTTAATTTTTTTTTCCAGATGTAATGCAACACACAGCAGTTCACAAGAAACACAATGGAAAGAGTCCTGTTGCCAAGTAGGTACTAGGATGTAATGTGACCATGCTACATTTCTAAACTTCATTTGTTAGTGCTTTGAGAGTATGTGTTTCCTTCTAGATTAAAGCTTGTTTGTGGGGTTTTCTTTGGTTGGGGTGGGGTGTTCTTGTTTTATTTTTTGTTGGGTTGGGGGTGGGGGGCTTTATTAACTTAATCTGTATTAGAAAAATATTTCAAAAGGTCCTATTTCTAAATCTGAAAGTCTAGGTCATCTGGAACTCTCTTCCCAAATTTTGTGAATCTGCACTACTTAAGTTGATGTTTTGATTTGTGTTTATATGCCGAGTAACATAAATTTGTATTGCATGTATTTTTCCCATGTGCGCACACACACGTGCGTATACTGAAACTTTCCAGTGCTGTTGATTTTAACCTTTTCTTCAGTAGCTTCAAAGATGACCTTAATAGGAGAAGGTAGTGCATTCTTTCCCTTGCTTAGTCGCAAAAGCATGTATACATTGCTGGTTTATGTCCATTTTAAGTGGAAGCACTTCTTGACCGTATTAAAGTAGTTTATATATGCTTTCAGATATATGACCATATGTAATCATATGGTATATGACCATATGTAATCAGACATATGTAATGTGAATTCACCCATTAATGTATCTTGACCAGAAACTTTGGATATGTTTGCACATAGTTGTGCAATACTTCAACTATATTACGAGAAAAAAATGGATGTAAAATTTATTGTAGTTTACAGTGTTGTTCTGTGTTGTTATATCTGTAAAATGTATGTATTTTGTGGGGGGGAGGAATTACCTGGAATTACAATAATTAGAAAATAAACATAGCACAAAACAATGGTGGTTGAGGTGCACAGATCTTTACCAGACAAGATTCTTGTGAAATTACCACCAATTAGGCAACTTAGTGTTTTTTTTTCCTGTTTTGTTTTTTAACCCTCCTACTTACTCTCAACTTACATTTCTTCAAGAATAGAATGTCATCCTGACAAAATCTCTGATTATACCAGTGGATATACAGCCTACTATGAAGTCGTAAGAGTGAGATCCAAACTTAGTAGCATATAGTTACTAATTAAAAAAATTGTCTTTTTCATATTCATTGTATAATAAAGTGTACTAAAGCTGACTGTAGTTTAGGATTTGTCAGGTGGGAGAGACAGGGAGAGGCCTTTCGACAGACTTCTGTGATAGAAATTCTTATTGCTAGCTATTATTTTCTGTTTATTTAAGAGGGGAAAATGGTTTACTACTTGACTGCTAGAGGTCTGTCAGTCTTCTCCTGTTCGCGTTGTGTGTCTGTCGTCTTAAAGTCTGTGTCTGCTATTTGTGGGTTCTAAAGAAATGGCACTGAATTAAACTTTTCTCTTTTCAACTTGTATAAAACTGTCTAGAGTAAAGAGCAGTTCATCTCAAGTAGCATTGGTACATTTCAGGAAAATTTGTACATTACATCTGTCTGCCTTTTGTTTTTATTCAGTATGGCAGCCTTACTCTTGAAAAGGTCCAAAAATTTAGTGGTAGAAATGAGATCAGACGTATGAAATAAAAAATTTAGTAGGATCACAGCTTACACTAAATGACTGCAAATTTGGCAGCAGATTCACTTAACTCCATTCGGCAGAAGTTTCTAAAGTGACCTTGCTTATATCTCTGCAGTCAGGGGCTCGTGTCTGTATTTTGGGACCTTCTTGGGTTCTCACCATTTTCTTAAACTATTTTTTTAATATACTATTGTACATCTTTTAAGTAGTTTGAGCACTTATTTCCAGAGGTATTTGGTAAGTAGCTACTGGAACTTCTGCATGTCTTGTGCTTTGGAGTGAGCTAGATTTCTGGCATCATGGGAACTAAGTAACATTTCATATTGCAGTAACCTTCCTGAAGCAGCTTGCCAACAGTCCTGAATTAAAAAGCACTTTCAATTATCAGCATATGTATTTTGATAAGAATTTTAAAGTGTTAACTCATTTTTTTTTCTTTTTTTTTTTGGCATCCAGTCAGTAGTAGCGCATGGTTCTGTACGATAGATGAAAAGTTCATAAGTTCATGTACCCTACTGACTCTGTCAGCACCCTGACTGTTTTTCCAGCAGTCTTTGTTGACCAGTGCTCTTGGACCTAGTTAAATATTCCTTCTGACCGGCTGCTGTTAAGAGAAGCTTCAGTGGAAGGCATTGTAAGGTCCAAAGTAAATGCCAAATGCAACTCCCCTTTCCCAGCACTACTCAAACCTAGCAACCCTGGTTTCCAAGCACTACTCAAAACCAGCAATCCTGAAGGTAAAAATATAAAGCAAGACGACTATTTTGAAATGCAAACAAACGCAGCTGCAGTATGATCTGTAAGTAGCCATGCGCTTCTTTTCTTAAATGCTTCATGAGTTCTGAAGTAGGGATTGCAAAGTAATTCAAGCTTTGTCATTAATGATAAGGAAGAAAGATGATAGAAATGTAGTCTGAATTCATCTGGAAGATTTCCCCACATTTGGTATGAAAAAAAGCAAACAAAAAGACTTTGTGTGCAGAAATATCCATGGAAACTCCTCTCTCAAGTACTGTTTTCTACAAATTCTGTTGTTCTGAATTTTGCATCAAATTATAGTAGACAAATGAAAAAGGAACTCCAATTATGTTCAGATCGTTAGTATAACATTAGAGCACAAGAACACCTGTAATTTACATCTTTTAAATCTCTTGAGAATTTCTAGGGTTTTCTGAAAGCAAAAGACCACAGTTTCCCAACATGATGCAAAAATGTGTATGTTTGTAAGAAAAGCCTGCAAGTTTGTTCACATCAGCATAACTTTTGTTTTTTTCCTTTCAGCAGCACTAGCAGTGCAAAATGTTCTTCACTGGATAGCCTTAACACACAGCACTCTGAGCAAAATGGGGTAATGGACTGGAGAAGAAAAAGCTGTATTGTCCAGCAGCACCCAGAGCACTGTACAAACCTACTTGACCAGGTGTGTTGCTGTTTTTTCTCTAAAGCACCATTCTGAGACACTTGAGAAGACTGTCCGCTACACATTATTAGATTTAGCTTTAAAAGATGAAGAGCCCTGCTAAAATTGGAGAAATAAGTGTCAAAGTTCAAGTTGCTGCTGACTTAATCTTGATTAGAAAAACCCTCATAATTACTTACCACTGTCTCAAAGTTGCATATTTTGTTTATGGAGTTGTAAATAAAATTTTCCAGTAGGATATAAGTAATCAGAAAAGTCTAGTGTTCATTTCTAATCAGATGCTTTCCTGTTACTGTAACATATTGTCATCAGAGAGAATATCAGAACACCTGGGGAATTTCTGTGTTATTGCAAGGAACAACCTAGAAGTTGTATTAATAACTAAACTGTATTAATGCTACAGTAGGGACAACAGGTTAAGCATATTCTTTCTATCGCACCTGCATTATCTAAGTAACTTAAGTATTAATCTTTGTTGAAAGAAGTTAATAGCTGGATGTATACACACTTTTTGTGATATTTGTATCTCTTCAGTAGTCAATTTTGGTGTGAGTGTAGTTGAGAAGAATAATTATCTATAAATAAAATCATCTGCTGAAATTGGGGGAAGGAAAGTTGCTCCCTGCTGACACCTGAAAAACCTTGAATGTTAGACTTGCTTAGTATTACTCTTATTCTGCATGCAGAATTTGCTATGGATTATTATGTGGGGAAGAGCAAGCCAAACAAAAACAGTTTCATTATTTCACAAAGCAGGGTAATGAATTGAGATTTGCTTCTAAAGATGAAATGGTAGACTGCATCAAAGCTTGAAATATTGCAACCTTGAGGCAAGAAAAGAAACCTAATATACTAAAGCAGAGGACAAGCTGCTTCCTATTTAAAGGATGTCTAAATACAGCGTATTTGGACAGAGATTATTTCTGAGTTTTCATATATTTTACTCCTTTGCCAAATATGAGATATTACTAGCAGCTAGTAATAGTATACTTACAGAATTATGCAGATGCTATGTTTTTTCTTCTAGGTTGGATTCTAGGTTGTATTCTAGAGTTTGGTTTAGCAGCAACCTCCAGTTTAAGGCTGGGTACTTGCTTTGTCACTATGTAAAAATAATTTGACCCATGTACTTCCCACCTCACAACCATCAAATAATTCCACTTAAATCAATAAATCCTGTAGCCCCTTAAGCCTTGTGATTAGCCTTTTTAGTGGGTATGTGATGAAACACATTTGGTTTTATCCTCAAGACGAAAGACAGCATGCAAACAATAATTTGATTTATATCTTTGGAATATTTACAAGTAATAATTTGCTGAGTGTTTTGCTGATAACGGCATAAATGCAAGACAAGGTGCATTATTCTAAAGGTCTGGATGCTCCGTACAAGTAGTTGTTTGTATGGTTATAGCTCCTGTGAGCGCACTAGTCTTGGACTCATGGACCTGTCAGTCTAGAAGGGGTGTTTGTTGATTTTTGTGATACAAATTCTGTTGACTGGCATCTTTGTATTTTCTGTTTAGCATACAGCGGAAAAACGAAGTCTGTCTACAGTAAGCAAGAAGAAAGGAAAGCCACAGCTAGAAAAGTAGGTTTCCAATGTAACCAGTAATCCAGAAGCAAAGTGTAATGCTTTCACTCTGATAAACAGTCTACAATCAGTTAGGTGCTTTGTTTTGCTGTTGTGGAACAAGAGCTGGCATAGTGTGAAGCCAGTCTACATAAAAATCCTTATTTTATCTTGGGAAAATAAGTAACTTGAAAAATAGAATGTAATTGTATGCATTCATTTCTCAAAATATTAGTTATGATTTAGCAAAAGATGAAGGAGCAGAAGTAGGTTCTTAACCGATACGGAATTGCCTTTTTTCCCTTTATATTTATTTGAAAGTTAAAAGGTGTAAAGCTGTCCAGAAAACACTGAAAATCAAATAAGAATTGACAGCAACCTTTAACATTACGCAGTAGGTGGTAACTTGCTGAAATGTTTTATTGAGGGTAATTTGCACATCAGAGGGCTTCAGAACGTCCTGTAGGCTACACAATTCTGCACCGTGAGGAAGTGAAAGCATTTCCACCCTTACCTAATACTCTGCCTGCTTCCATGTTGATTTTCTGTCATTTTGTTACTCTGTAGCCAGATGCTTTTAAGCTAGTCTGATGTACAGTTGCATTACACACATCAAAGATGACTTTAGAATCAGCTGCACTGTTTGGTTTTTTTGTGTGTCTTCTTTATTAGATCTTTATTTGTAGTGTTTAGTAACACTGCTTGCAGTTTAGTTCCTGGTATGTTGCACTAACAGCCTTTACCTATTTGTTTATTATCTACATTTGTTGTTATAGCTATTACATATACATTTCTGGCCTGGAGTCACTGCATTTGTTCACAGTGGCATTATATGTTCATTCATGGTTGGTTATTTGTGCCCATGCATTTGGAAAAAAAAAACTATGAAAATTATTTACACAGGGAAAAAGCAAAGAAAACTGACTGTCGGTTGAATAACAGGACTAATGGAGTTAGAGTTGCAGCATCACAGCACATCCGTACAGGGACAGCAAAAGGTAAGATGTTTTTTCACAAGCTGTAAGAAACAGAAATTTTCCAGCTTTGCTGATTTATTCATTGGTCTGCAGTAAAGGGGAAGTTGCAAGTCTGAAATCTGTTTTGGTGCAAGTCAGCATGTTAGCTGTCTAGTCTGTGCTTTGACTTGCTGTGTAGAACATGCTAGACTCAGTCTTCTGTATGCAGTTGCTTAGGGTATGTCTCTTTTCATGCATAACTGGAGAAGTCCTAGTAAAGTCTCCATAAGTTGCCTTCTGTGGAGTGGTAGTTGCAGAAAGAGTTACTGTTGGGCTACTTCTATACGAAATTTAGCAGTCCGAGTGTGTGGAGGTCCAGCATCTTGTCATTAGCATTCTCTTTGCAGCTCACTAGTTTCTTCAGCTGTTGTGGCGTGGCACATGAGGAACCTGTATAAAAACCCTCTGGTGCAAACCACTGATGAACTGTAGTGTGTAAGCCAAGTGACTACTGAGCTACAACACAGAAGTGTGTATGTTGCCCTAACAGGGTTTTCAAGTTTGGGTAATCCAACAAAATCTAGCATCTAGGCCACGACTTGTGTACATCAGTCAGTTATAAGACAAAATGATATTGGTGTTCCTTTAGTAAATTGAGTCTCCAAGTTTTATTACAGATCTGAAGGGCTATATTACCCATTGACTTCGCCGACTTGATGTTTTCTAAGCTCCCAATATCAGTTGTGGCCTTGCCTCTCTTGTACTTAGTTCTCATGACAGAAAGTTGACAAAGAATTTGCCTTTTTCTACACCACCTAATTGGCATAATTGTTGAAAGGACTCTTACAAAGTGCCTTGTCTTCCTCTTGCTTCCACTTGGGGCACAGTCTTGATTAAGCTTTCATTCTTTCTCACCGCTTCTCACCTTTGAGAGTTCCAGGTGGATCCCATTCTGAGTTATTGTCATGTGTAGGGAATGCTTTGCCATAGGAGTTTTGCCTGCTTGCTGCCCAGTACTCTACAGATGTGAAACTGCCTGCCTGGTACTCTTGGCCAGTTAAGGCCGCTTCAAGACAAAACTGCAACCCACTAGAGGCTGGAAGCAATTAAGTCCTGCTCTGAGATGAGCTTTCTCCCTGTGCATTTGTGTACAAACATCAAAATGTCTTTTGAGATACCCTACTGGAGACATAGTCTAAAGAAAAAATTTCATGTTGCAGTCTGAATCTCTGCCTAGCTTTATATATTCAGGCTTGGTTTGAAGTGCTCTATTTTGAGTCAGAAACTCCGAACTGCATCATGTTTCTTCCATTTTTTCCTCCGATTTTTAGCTTTTCTGAGGCATCAGTTAGTTACACTTGTAACTTTGAAGACTTGGTACTTTGTGACTAGCACATTAGACTCTTGCTTTCAGTGATGTGAGGTTGACCCTGCTGCGCCAGGTTATATTAGATATTCAAAACACTTGTTAAAATAATTTGACCAGTTACAGGTTTAATCCAGGAAATTATTTCAAGAATTGAAGCATTAAGGCAGCTTTGTGATGACTTATCCCAACCTGTTAAACTTGCAGTAGCAATAATAAATTAATTAATAATTTATAAATACAATAATTTCTTAGAATTAATAAAATAAGTAATAATGTTCTAATTTTTGTCCTGGAGTTTTGCCAACAGAGGTTTTGGGGGTTGGGGTTTCCTTGAAGCTAGTGTCTGGCATACATTCTGAGAGAGGGTGCGTCTGTCTTGCTCCTTCACCTCTGAGGCTGAACTTGAAAGCTGGAGCATACTAGCTACCTACTTGACTTCACTAATAGGATCTAAACCCACCTTGAAAGCCGGTTTCCAGCAAATGAGTTTCCCATGATCCCATTCAGAATTTAGAAAACAATTTTACACTTTTTAGTTCACCTCTTTTTCTTTAAACGTGTTGTGTTGATACCGTTTGCTTAAAGCCTGTTCTACAAGAGTTAATTATAAAAAGGTGTATTATTTTGATGTTGCCCGCTGAGTTAGCTTTCTGCCTTTGCTGGTATGACCAAGGAGAATTGCATCTCTTTGAATGGAAATATTTGATCACTACCATAGAATCATAGAATGGTTTCGGTTGGAAGGGACCTTAAAGACCATCTAGTTCCAACCCCCCTGCCACAGGCAGGGACACTTTTCCACTAGACCAGGTTGCTCAAAGCCTCATCCAACCTGGCCTTAAACACTGCTAGGGAGGGGGCATCCACATTACCATTCAGAGGAAATTATTATTGTAGTACAATTTGGTATAAGCATCACAAAATTTATTAAGGATGATCGTTCTTTCCACTACTCTGCATAAGTATCAATTTTCAGTGTCACCTTCTTTAACAGCAAGTCATCACAAATTTAGGGACAAGACCAGTTCTGAATGCTGGGAGTGGGAATGCCAGGACTACGGGGGGGACAGATGCAATGAAGTAGGAACAAACAAAAAACTGAACTAGCGTGAGATGTGAGCAAACCAAAATAACCTCACTTCCGTATACTGAGATTAAAAACAAAAATGCCAATTTTTATTTTAGATCTGAATTTGGACGCTGGATCTGGTCATGATACATGTGGAGAAACATCATCTGAAAGTTACAGTTCTCCTTCTAGTCCACGACATGATGGGAGGGAAAGCTTTGATAGTGAAGAAGAAAAAGACAGAGGTTGTATTTATGGAGAGTGTGCATGAATGTCTTTATTCCTGGACTAACCTCTTTCTTGTATTCATTTTAATTAGTTTCTCAGTTTTATTAGCTGCTTTTATTTCTGAACTAGCCACAGAACACATTTTGGTTTTTGGGTTTCATGACTGGACTGTTTGAAGGCTTCTAGCAAATAGCAGGACTATTTAAATACCGCTGAGTTTTAGATTACTACATACATGTAGTAATTTTCTGACCTCAGTGGCATAGCTCTCTTGAGAAATTTCAGCAGTACAGTAATGGGGAAAACTTTGGTATGAAAGGGACTGGTTTTATACCAATTATGTGTGGCATGTCTGAGAAGTCCTTTTTTTTTGTATTGACAGTTTAATTTGCCGCTCCTTCCAAATTTGAGTAAGCTGTGTTAAAGTCTGTCTAGGTAGATGCAATTTCCTAATTCGGTCTGTCCCCTGCTCTTCACATTTGCAGATACACACAAGTCAAAGACACAGTAGCTACTTGGGCAGTTTGATATAGGCAAGTGATGGAGATTGACCTAGCTGGATTTGGATGAATGAAAATAATCTCAAAGTTGTTATAATTCAGGAAGATATAACTATCATTTCTGTCATCAAACTTGGGAAGTTTTATAGGGGTAAATGAGTCCAGGGCATGACTCGATACTGTTTCAGATTCGTTCTTCTGACTGACTAATGCTTTTGTCTCCACAGATACAGACAGCAATTCTGAGGACTCTGGGAATCAAAATACAACCAGGTTTACAGGCTACAGTGCTGTCAGTTCGTCAAATGTGAACAAATCATCTGCTCAGATCTCTTCAGTGAATAACGAGAATGGAAGCCTTTCAGAAGATCCTTTGAACACAAAGTTTCAACATATTTCCTTCATGCCTGCCTTACACTGTGTGATGCACAGCGCTGCCCAAAAGCCCGAAGCAGTTGTCCCACCACCCATATCGGCAGATGGTAAAACAATGGGAATGCTTGTTACCACGCCTGTTGCTGTCTCGCCAGTGAGAGAGTCTGCAAATTCACCTCCTGGTGGAATGGGCCCTGTGACCTCTGGTGAACCTGAGAAACGCCTTGAGCTGATGGCTTCCCCTTTGCCAGTCCCATCCACTTTCCTTCCGCATTCTGTCCAGCCTGGTAGCCCTGCTTTGCATTTGGCAATACATAGATTGAAAATGCCCTCTCCACAGGGATCATCGGAAAGTTGCACAGTTAATGGACCGCAGCAGCCGACAGGAAACTTAAGTATTGGATCACCAAATACTGCCTTTATCCCAGTCCACAATCCAGGTAGTTTCCCAGGATCCCCAGTTCCTACTACAGATCCCATCACAAAACCTGCATCCCAGGTGGTAGGACTGAATCAAATGGTGCCTCACATTGAGGGAAACCCAGGAGCAATCCCTCAGCCTACCAATCTAAAGGTAGTTCTTCCAGCAGCTGGTCTCTCCACAGCAGCACCACCGCCTCCACCAGCTTCATACGCTTTGCCAGGCAGTCCTCATGCTACCAGTGTGTTGCCCAACCAGAATACAAACGTGCTGAACACCGTAGCAACTTCCTCACCACCTCAGTCAGCTGGTTTAGGTGTTGGTCAGGTCCAGTCCACTGTTCCTCCTGCAATACCTACGCATACGCCAGGCCCTGCCCCTAGCCCGAGCCCTGCTTTAACACACAGCACTGCACAGAGTGACAGCACATCCTACATAAACGCTGTTGGAAATAATAACACTAATGGGACAATGTTACCTCCGCAGCAGTTGGGATCTGGTCCTTGCGGTTCTTGCGGACGTAGGTGTAGCTGTGGGACCAATGGAAGCCTTCAGATTAATAGCTATTTTTATCATAACCCACTTCATGGACAAGTCTACAGAGTTCCATCTTTCTTCACTCTGCCATCACTTTGCAATGGCAGCTACCTCAATCAAGCACATCAAAGCAATGGAACGCAACTTCCTTTCTTCCTGCCTCAGTCTCCATATGCAAACGGGCTTATGCATGACCCAGTGATGGGGAGCCAAGCCAACTATGGTATGCAGCAGATGGCAGGATTTGGGAGGTTCTATCCTGTATATCCAGCACCTAACGTAGTTGCCAACACAAATGGGTCGGGACCCAAGAAGAATGGGAACATTTCATGTTACAATTGTGGTGTAAGTGGACACTATGCGCAGGACTGTAAGCAGTCATCCATGGAGGCCAGTCAACAAGGTAATCATGATAACTCCCAGCGGACTTGCTTTTGAGTTTAGCAGTTTCTCTTTACCTTTCTGAATGTGCTGTTTCTGGTCTTGCAGAAAGGTGTGCGTGCGTGTGTATGTTTTGTGTAAATGGTTGTGCACTAGTGACCTGCTCTAAAACTGCAAAGTATCTTATCTCTGCCTGAAAATTTTGTAGAACAGTGCAAGGGAACAGGGTTCACAGCATGAAGTTGAATATGGGTATGATTCGGAGCTGGGAAGTCAAACTCTATCAGTCCTAAATTGTCATTCTTTTTTTCACTGGTTTGTTTTTGCCATTATGTTGAGACTTGCATGTTGTTTCAATTTTTCCATTCCTGTTCAGTGTTTTTTTGGAGAGAATTCATTGGCAAGAAGTGAAAGGTATCAATTACTGTCCATGATACGAACTTGGATTCTTAAAACTTGTGAGAATTTAAAAAACCCAACAGACTGGCCGTTTGATAACATACCTTTTCTAAAGCTTACCTTTGCACAATCAGCCATCCTTCTGTGCCGCGTCCTGCAATACTTAAGTGAAACACGCTTTAACTTTTCAGACAAGTTGCAGCAAAAAGGCAGAAACCAATGGGAGCTAAAAATCAAAGGAATGGCTTCAGTCTCATGTGCTGTTTCTCCCTCCGTCCAGAAGAACGGGGAAAACGCAGTGTTTGTGTAGAGCATAAAATATTTTTGATTCTTGGCCTGTGCCCATTCTGACTTTCCTTGTTTGGTCGGACTGGAAGAGGAAAGACGATCCTTCATGGGGGTTGTCTTTTCTTTGCATTTTTCCAGTAAAGGTAAAGTCCTATATCTACGGTCTATATCTTTTTTAAAGTTAGAGTTTTAGCAAGCAGATGAAAGAAAATAAGATCAAATCTTAGGACCTACTTTAAAAGGACTGGAGGATGATAGTACCTTTTGAAGAGCATGTCCATTTTAGTACCTTGTAGTGGTTTTGTAATCCATTTTAATTGTGAGCAGTGACTTAGTAGTTCTCTTTCCTGTTTTAGGCACTTACAGACTGAGATACGCACCTCCCCCTCCCCCTTCCAATGATACCTTGGATTCTGCAGACTGAAACAAGTAAACATTGCCTCCTTAAACTGAAGCTTGGGGAAGGTGTGTGTGGGAGTGGGGGGGGTGGTCTTGTGTTTTGGGACATTCCCGGTTTTATATTCTTTTGGAATTTTTCATTGCTTTTGCACCTCTGTTCCATACAAAAGAAGAAAGCTGAGTCCCCAGTCTCCTCCTGGCTCTACAAAAGGCTTGCGTAGTGCATGTAATTCAAACACACAGCCAAACAATCAAAAAGAGCATTCGGACCATGCTTTTGCACTGAAGACTTGAGACATGTGCAATGTTTACTGCATTTTTTAAAAAAAAAAAGTCCTCTGACCTCTGACATCACTGGTGGAGCAGCCATATGGTGAAAGAAGAAACTTGGTCATGTTCCCCACCACAATCTTCTTCCCTCCCTCCCTGTTCTCCTTATGCTGCTGTTTTATTTTCTTTCCCTGTTTGTCCACGTGGATTCGTTGGACTCGTGTGAGTGTTTAGCAGTTCATACAGACCCTGCCCGTACTCCAAATTAATGCTCATGAATTGAGGGGAGATGTTCAAATGTCCTATTAGGAGAGTCCAAAGGAACACACTATACTGTCTGTGTACTATATCTGCTAACGATACATACACACAGCTCTTGAGAGTCCCAAGTAAATGAAAACGCTTAGAGCAGGAAGGGGCTGGAACTCTGTGGACTGGAACAGATTTAGAGAAATGAATGAGCTTAAATTGACAGATTTCTCTTCCATTGTAGCTTTTTAGCCTGTATGTTCAGCAACAAAGGTGAAAAAAATGGTATGAATGTTGTACTCAGTGTGTTTGCATTTGTAATAGAAGTTGACAGCATTTTTTTCCTTTTTTAAAGCTATTCTACGTTGTGTCAACACAGAATGAACATTACTTGATTGAATATTTTTTCCTAAACTATTACAGTGTTGCATTGTACTTAGAATGTAAATGTTTTATTTCAAACTGAACAAAACCTATGGTTTTCTACAAAATAGTCAGGTATTAGTATTCGAACCTGTCTACCAAATAGCAAAGTCACTATTTTATAACAATTTACCACTATGCGTAATTATGGTATAATGTGAAAGACAGAAATGAGTGTTAAGATGGTATTAATCATGTCAGTATCATGAGTAAGTAAGTTTAATGCTGCTGTATTTTTTATTTTATTTTTAAAAGCCAATATATGTACTAAATTGCTTCCAGGTAATATTTGATTTCCTAAAGTGCACTGAGGTTATCTGGAAGATGAGTGTATTTTTTGACTGCTGCATTCAACACCGATGGACAACTACCACTGTATATCCATAGGGTTTGGCATTCCTCACAGTTCATGGCAGAAATGTTTTTTCTTAAAATCAGACCTGGTGTCCGGTAGAGGGATGAAATAAAATCAGTCTTTGGTTCAGCCGTCTAATAAATTGCTAAACAAACAAAAAACTTGAAGAAAAAAAATCTTGATTACTACATTTCTTCATAGGTAGCGTTTATATTTATAGCACCAGTGTACATTTTGAAACTTTTTTCTTGGAGGGGGGGGAATGGGGAGGGAGGTAGATGAAAGCTTTAATTTAAAAAAAAAAAGTTTAAGTAGTAAATGAAAATTATTTTGATTAAAATTTTTATTTGATCTGGGTATTTTTGGACCACTTGAAATGAATGAACTGCGTTTGAGTTGAAGTGAGGGTGTTAAACCACCAATGGACTTGTATTGTGAATTACCTGCCAGTTGTACTTTATGGAACTTATTTTATGATTTAAAATACTGTACTGTAAATAGGAGGTATGTTACCTTCTCTTTATTTGTATGTTTACCATATACTTTGATATTTGAAATGTACTGGAAAGGTCACTTATATTTCTAGAAGAGATTGGATTTTATGCAACCTTTTTCCTTGAATTAACAGCAATAAAAAAAAAGGAAAAAAAAAGTACCAGTGTGCAAGTACTGTCCTTTCTCGGTGAGAGCAACGAAGGAAGTGTGATGCTCTGCCGCTGGGTGTAGGGACAGGATCGCAGAAGTTTTGGCAAGCTACCGTTTTGGTTAGAATCTGTCACTTTTAAGACAAAGCTGAGAGTATTTGACCTCAGGTGAGGTCAGTCTTGTATGTGAAGTCAGGATACTGTCTCTTGATTTAAACTTCTTTAAGATAGATAGATCTCATGGGAGAAAGAGGGTGACCTTGTGTGATAGACCCAGGACTTTGACCTCAGCTCTTTCAAAACAGTTCAGCCTGTCATATTCTGATGGCTCCTGGATTTGGGCTAAAACCCAGTTTAAACATGCTTGTTTTGACTGCAGTGAAAACAATGTGTGCACTAGTCATGTGGTAACTAGAAAGTGAGATCTTTGTTCTCTCTGCTAAAGTAGATGGAAGGACAACAGGAGTTGCCAGGAGTAGCAAAGCAGCTTTGAAATGTGCAGATGACAGCTAAAGGATTGATGTGAGTGTAGTACCCGAATGTGCTCAGGTAGTACTGAGAAAGAGAAACGTACTAATCACTCTGTCACCTCACTCTATGGTACGGACAGTGCTTCTGTTTCCTAGTGCTTAGAAGCAGCTTATCTGGAGAGCTGAGGACCACAGACTGTCTTAGATCTTTATCCCGACTTACTCCCCAGAACAACCTACTTCCTGAGAAACCGACTAACGTGATGAGAAGGCTCAAAGCTGCCAACCTCTTTTCTTCAGGCAACTCCCATAATAATGGGGGGGCACTGAACCCAGGTGTCATGCAGACATCATCATACAGCTTCCATTTCTGGAAGTGTCTTGTGTCCCCTCCTGGGACACAAGGGAGTGCAGACACCTGTCCAAGGAATTTGTGAATTATCATACTACTCTGAAAATGCAATCTGCTACTGACTGTGCCACCCAGGGTGCTGATGCTCTCGTTTGCCTCCATGCTGCAAGCAACCCTGACTTTAATAGATCCTGGTTGGATCTATCAATTCAAATATTTAAAAACGCATACCCTGTGGCACAGCTAACACTATAAAATGCCTCTTTCTCCTGATGCTTGTTTTGCTGGAGACCTAACAGCACTCGCACCTAGCTGTCCTCGTTGGCTGCACCACTACTATCTGGTGATCAGGTTCAACTACAACTGCAGTTCAAGAGAGAGATTCTCTTTCCCACTGAGTGGCTTGGAAACAGTTGAGTGTTCTAAAGATAAATGAGGAAATCCCACTAGCTATTTGGCCCGAGCAGCTATCCAGGCTGTCCAGGGGTCACTCCTGAGTACTGCCCTGCTCCTGGTTTGTATTGCCTGCTGCTGTGCTGCTGCAGATGGAAACCTATTGTTTGTACAAACAGTTTGGTTCCTAAAGCTGGAAGAAAAAATGAACAATGAGATGGACATGGGCAGGACTGGAAAGACGAGAGCGTAAGGGAGTGAGATGATACACCCTGCTTGCTTATGAGTGAAGATGGCCTCATTTTCCCAGCTAAGTGACCTTTCTGTGGCAGTGATGGCCTAATGCCTTGGGCTTGACTTGGTTGATACTACTGGAGAGGTGAAGGAACAGAGGGCATATGTGTCATGCCAAGGTAGATGGGAAGTAAAAGGTGCAGAAAGGTACACTGAGAACTGTGAAACTCAGCCGGTGCCAAGCTACTCCAGTTTTAGAGAGATGGAAGTACCATGGTAATTTGTTTCACTTTTGCTCATGACAGCCTCTAGAGGTGTGCTGACCTGGGCCTCCAGCAGCTGTTCTTCTGCAATAAGGTTGCCTAAATTCTGCGCACACAAAAAAGCAGCTTTGGGCAATAGCGCTTCTTGCTCAGGGCTGGTAACAACAGCTGCTGGCACTAGGCACAGTGTGTATATAAAGGGTATGTGGACCGCACTTGTGCTTGTGAGGAAGAAGAAGAGGTGTCCTAAAGGGGTAGTCCTGAGCTTATCCTAGGGCTCAAGTGCTGTCTCAGTTACGTGGATGGGCTCCGGGTACTGACCTAGCATCCTGTGTTCCTCTAACAAGGGAGGAGGGAAAGGCACATCCCAAAGCGTTACCGCAGGGAGAGCGTGCTGCCTCTCTGCCCGTGGCTGTTGTGTGCCTCGGTGGCTCATTAGGGTAGAGAAACAGGGTGCTAGTCTTGATCCAGCCTTTGAGCAAAGAGCTGCAGACAGTTGAGTTCTGTATGTTGCTGTACATTGGAGTAGCTTAGAGATAAAATGTGTGAACAGCTGTATCTGGTCAGGCCGAAAGTCCACCTACGCCTGCATCCTGCCTCCAGCAGTGATCAGTAGCAGATGTTTCAGAAGAAAGTACTTTTAATACAAAAAAGAGAAAGATGAGTGGTAATTCTTGCAAATGTGTCGCCTAGCAAAAGGAAATGAGTCTCCTCAGTTCATCTTCACAATAGGTGGCAGCAGAACTCTACCAGTGGAAGATACGGGTGCTTCTGAGGGACCATGTAAGATGCTTCAGTTTAATTTGGTTTTAGCATCTTCGTGCCATCATAGTAAGCTTCTGTGGGGGATTTCTTTGACTTGTCATTTTGTAACATTAGTTTCTGTAGGGTTTTCTCATGTTTATGTATTTTCTCCCATGAAGAGCGTACCAATTGTTGTCTCTCAAAAAACTAAGTGTGCTAAATGTGTATCTGAAGTATTAACTACCTGGAGCTAAAATAGCCCAGGTCTCATAGTGAACGTTGAAGACCCAAAGAATTGCAGCCAAATGTGAAAGCTGTGTTTTAAGAACTACTGAGCATTTAAATGGTTCTAGATACTTGTATTCATACAACGAGCAATGCCTTCTGAGGACCACATAGCTTTTTTTGCGAACTAGAATAATTTCTGAGGGTGTCTGGTTATCTTTCAGCATGATGTCTCTTATTTGTCTCTCTCTACTTAGTCTGAAGGTCCACAGATCAGATATTTAGCTGGAATATCTGATGCTCAGGCACATGTTGCCCAAGAGATGGACCGTAATAAACCCATTATTTTTAATATTGATACATGCTCCCTGACTAGTGTAAAGGGTCACTGTTGTATGAATGGGTCAATAAAACAATGTACAAAAGCACAGGCTGAAAAAAAATTGCTGAACTTGGTAAAAGGATAGAATAGCTGTATCTTAACCGTTAGTGCATTCATTTTAGAACTCTCCTCTTTGATCTAAAATGGCCATTTTTTAATTGACTTCTAAAGTGTGTTTTTGCCTGAGACAGAGGATGTTGATGACTGATACAAAGTTCAGTAACTCCTACGATGCTGATTGGTGTGACTAAGGGAAGATGGGGCTTGTTGCCTAAAAAAACTTATTTGCCATTTAAGTTTGATTTTGAAGTACTGGTTAAAGACTCCTTAGAAAAAAATAGTATTATACGTAATAAAATATTATTTACGTAATAAAATATTGCATTAAAATAGTCTTATTTTACATCATTTGTAGTTTGAACGTTTAAACCATGGCAATTTTAACAGCTTCAGATTTTTTTCTTGTTTTGACTGAAACTGAGTTTTGAAACTGATGGCATGCCTGCGTGCCTAGATAGAATAGTCAATATAATGTATAAAATTAATTGTGTTGCTATCCAAATGCTCCAAATGCTCTTTTCCTTTTTTTAAAATTTTTTTTACAGGATAGGCACATGCCCCAGCACAAGAGCAGACAGCTTAGCAGTGGCAAGACTTCTGGATAAAAACATCATGGGACTTACTTTAATTGCTCCTTAAAGACCAGATTGGCTCTGAGGTGCATATCGAACAAGGATTTCTAGGTATTTCAAACTGAACATGTAAATCCTGGCCTCTGTCAACATAAGAAATAAAAATCTCGAATGAAAAGATCAGTAACGTGTGAGGAGGGGAGGGGAAAGCAACCACAAAAACAAAAAATTCCCAACAGGCGTTGGGGTGTGCTCGAGATGAGACAATTTTCACACATCACTCGATTTCTCACTGCAGCTCAGATCCATTTCACAGCAAAGAACTTCAAAAAGCGATTGCATCGATTTGGTACAAAACCAGCTGTATTCTGCATTTCACCACAGTGCAGTTGACCATATCAAACATGTAACAGAGGCGATGGGCACCCCCGGCAACCTACGTAAGGCTAATTTGTATGGACTTAGAACAGACTCTTATAATACATTTTAAATCTTACTGCGTTCATAATTCTTATGGCTATGCAGAGCTGTCAGCTAGCTAACACGCCCTTTAGAGCGTTGTCTCCTTTTGATTTGTTTTCCATTTTCAATTTACATGTTTGCCTTTTTTTTTCCATCTGGCTTTTGCCCTGATTAAAGTGTCTCTTTTAAAGTGTCTCTTACACGCATGCTAGACCCACGCACATGATGGAGGGCCATTTGAAATGCTGTAATCCATGGTATGCAAAACTCCCAAACCATAATATTGGAAACTTGCTAACCCAAAATAAAATCGCCTGTGCGAGGGGTAACGGTTTCGGTGGGAGCCTGTGCCAGTACCTGCCATTGCAAAGGCAGCTAAATGGGAGCTGGGACTTAGCATTGCACTTTGAAACCACCACATTTTTCTTCCTTTCTAAGGAAGGATATCTTATTTCTAGCAAGTAACCAGGTGGAGGAGGCAAATAATGGGATGTTAATTTAGGGTTAGACAGGAAAACAAATGTGCTTGGCTACTCTGCAACTAAAGCGTGATGCCCAAAGGCTGTCACACCTCCAGTGCCGCTGGAGAGAGCAGCTACGCTGAGACGTGACATGGCTGTCGCTTTGTCCAAGCCAGAGCTGTCTAGCCAAGCTGCTAGAGACTTAGGACAGCGCTCTCCTAGTTTTTCTTCTTGACCGTGGAAGAGAACACTGTAACGCTTTTATTGCCATCTATTGCCAGCGGGTTCCTAATGCCGGTGCCCACACGGGACAACTGGAGGGGCTGCCGTGCTTCTCCACCACCTAGCTCAGAGCTGGCCGGTTCGCAGAAGCAGGGCAGTTATCCCCCGATCAGCACTCTGCCTACTGGTGAAGGACAAGGGGACCGCTGCCCAAAACCTGGCACAGGGTTTTAAAGAAAGAGGATGCTGATGTTCAGTTTCTGAAGGTTTTTTTTCAGGCGCCTGGGTGACCTCTGTTTTCTGCTTGCACCGACAGCCCCCTCGTTTCTGGTGAAGACCACAGGAGCAGGAGGTGCTCAGCAGTTGGAAGAGCAGTTCACTTCAGCAGTGGCCATCCTGTGGCTTACAGGTTATATGTCACCCTGCACTTAGCTGGTGACCTGCCCTGAGCCCCTGCTCTTCCCAGAGCACCTCAGATCCCCTCGGGCAGGGGATGCCGCCTCCTGGGCAGCGGCAGGTGAATGCACGGCAGCTGGTAGTTTTAAAGCAGGTTTTGATTTGTGCATGGGTGCGGGTGTATAACGTGCTGCACACGATGGCAGAGGAGTGGGCTCTGGGATCAGGAGCCACAGGGGCACCAGGACTGCTCTGTGGTGGTCTGTGCTGCAGAAGCTTCATTTCTAAACTTCAATCGTTTCTGCTTTTTCGTTCGATTTTAAAAGCAAAACCCTTCCTAACTAGTAGTCTTCTTGCAAGTAAGTACAGCGAGGTTTGGGACAGAGTAGGTGAAGCCAGCCTGACAGTACCAGTGGTGTATATCGTCACAGTGTGGGCACCTAGAAAGTTTAATCAGTTATTTGGGCCCTTACTTTTTTTTTTTTCCTTAAAAAAAAGCCCTTCTTGATTTATGCCTTAAAGTTTCATCTTTCAGCTCTCCAGTGCACATCCTTAACCGGTTTTAAACAACTTCCATATTCAAAAGACTTCAGGCTTACTCAGGCAGAGGGAAGGCTGTGTGAGGCCTCTCCCCTCCCCGCCGCACATTGTCACTCACCCCCAATTTTTCAGCGTTTCTTTGTTTGGAAATGTATCTAGTTTCCTTCTGAACTCTAAAGCTCCTCACTTCCATGACGGACATGGGTAACATATTCCATATGCTCGCTTCCCTTTGGTCGGCCAGCTCCTCCCGTCTCTGTCTCTGATGGAGGGATGTACCAGGCTCCTCCTGTTGCCACTTGAAAGCTGGGAAGCGCCCTTGGTTCTTTAATAAAACTAAATAAAATTCATTTCGCTTCAAACGCTCTTTCTCTTGAGCTGCACACAGCGTCGCTCTGCTCTGCTTAGGTGTTTGCATATCGTGCCGTAATTGTTTCATCCATGCCAGGATATTATTTTTACAGCTGGCCATGCCTTTGATAGAAGGAAAAGTGAGAGTCTGAAGGCGGGAGAGGGAGCAATGGCTGGGGAGCCACCGCAGCTGCCTGCGCCGTCCCCGAGCAGGGAGCCGAGCTTCACCGACCCACCACGCACAGCACCAGCAGGGTGGTTTTTCAAAAAAGGATGAGGAAAAAACAAGCCAAAGCTAACGCAAAAATGAACAGCTGGCATCGTCAGGGCCTTGGGAACACTAATAGGCCTTAATGAGCCTGCCCAGCCTCCCCCGGTGCCTCCCCCACCCTGCCCTGGGCCCAGCAGCCCTGGTTTAGCTCAGCCAGGGGCTTTGGTGCCTGATGGAGCGATGATGTCCGTGTGCTTCATCCCACTTCAGTGGTGGATGGGTCTTCCCAGGTGGGGCTCAGACCCATGTTGTAGGTGTCCCCCTCTCCTGCCACTCCTGCTCAGACACCCTGGGTGGACCCTGGACCTGTCCCACCACTGTACCTGGTCTGGGCCTGTGGATGGAGCCGCATCCGGCTGCTGGCTCTGCTGGGAGGCTGCAGGATGGCCAGGGTCACCCTCAGCTGCTGGCTCGCTCTCCTGCAGCTCCCTGGTGAGCACGGTCCCATGTTTTGCAAAGCTCCTCTCTTCATCTCCCGGGTGCCTTCTGCAAAACCCCTTCCAGGTAGGTAACAGTTTCCTTCTTATTGCTTCTGTATCAGCTGTGGGCTAAAGGAGAGTGGGTGGCAAATAAAGAGAGACGGAGGTCATCCAGTTTGTAGAAGACACCATTTTAGGTGCGTGATGTATGCAGCAAAACCAAAGAGCAAAACGCAGCTGAGGAAAGGGAAGAAGAGATGGAAAGAATCAGACTAACATGTAGCTCTTTAGAGTCACTAAACATTGTTTACTTAAGGCTGGTTCAGGTTAAAATTCAGTCCCAGGTACTCCTGAGGTAGCTCCTGTCATGCAACAAAGGGAAAGCCAGAACAGTGCAGTGCTGATGGAGCCGGCTGTGTCTCTCCCGTGAAGCAAACAGGGCTTTGCAGCTGCACTTTCATGCAAGTATTTTTGCAGCCGCGCGGAAGCCATTAAACGGTGTAGTTACAGATTTCACCACTCATTGGAGACCTTTTAAAATAAGGTATTACACAGTGCGCCTGAGGCAGCAGGGACAGGTGAAAGAGGGCAGGTTTCGCTCCGGGCTGCCATCGCCTTATCAGAGAAAGCAAAATACATTTCTCTGATGTACAGATACCATAATCTCAGCTAAAAACTCATTTGCCAGCGCTTGTCAGCACACGGGGTACAAAAGGTCACTTTTCCCTCCCTGAAACAAAGAGCAGCAATAATCCCGTGGCGCTGCCTTACAAACGTGAATGCAAACGCATTTTGAGTGAGGGTGGTTTTATTGCCAGAGATGGTTCTAGCCTATGGGGTTGCTTGTTCCCAGTCCAGGGTTTTGCCTGCCCTTTGTTTCATCTGTTAAGAGCAGAAGGGCTCCAGACGAGCTCTCACAGGTGGGGTATGTGGATAGCACCTGGGAGGAGCAACTCAGGCCCAGCTGGGCACAGATATCCAAGTGAAGGACAAGGTCGTTTTTCCCTTCATCTCTGTTTCCATTGCACTGACTCTGTTGGGTCTTCTCTCATCTTCTCATTTTTGGCCTCAAACCCCACTGTGCTACCACCTCCCGTCTTCTTCCTTGTACCTGTTCGCTTGCAGTGAGGCAATGGGGTCAGCTGCAAAATCCCTGCTTCCACCTCTGCCACTGGGCTTGTTGGACAGGACTTTCTCTTCTCTGGTTTTGCCGTTTTCCTGTGGCTTCCCTCCGTTTCATCCCCTTGCAAATGCTGTACTCTGCTGTTTGTCTGCCACAAAGACCTTGCTCTGTCCTGTTTTTTTCAATTTCACTGGCTGTAAGTTATTTCTCGGAGCTATCTTTTCATTCATTTATGTATTTTTATTCTGTATTGTTTATTTTAGCATTGTGTTACGTTAGGATGATGTCATGTTTTGGCTTGAAGAGCTTTAGAGGTTCAGAAAATGTATTCAGGGACAAGGTCACCCTCCAGATTCATTTTCTTCTGAGCATCAAGTAGATTGGCCTTGTCTTCTCACACACAGTGAGCATCAGTTACAGTGGGGAGATAAGGCTAGCCTGTGTCCAGGGCACAGGATGTCAGACAGGAATGTAGGTGTGGTTTCTGTCTCTAGTGGGATTTAAGTGGAAACCCGGGCACAGGTGAGGCGGTCACTGGAGCTAAGCGTGTGGCAGGAGGACAGCTGACCTCTAGACTAGCATGGCATGAGGTGGAAGTATGTGTGTATTTGGGGCGTTTCTGTTGCCCCAGAGACCAAACCAGAACTGAACGTGGCTGTGTTACAGCCCATGGGAAACACGAGGCTTACACACGAGCAGCAGTGGAAATCCCACCTGGCACAACAGGCAGATCTTGGTGGCTTTGCAGTGCCCTTGTCCTGCTTGTTCTGCCTCAAAATCGGGTGTTTCTCCTCCCTGAGGTATTTGGGGCATCTACTTGGCGCGAAGGACCTCTGAAGTCCCCATCAGTGGGGGGAGTTGAGGTTCTCCTCTCTTGAGAGGCTTATCTCTCTCTTCTATTAAAAACAAACCCCAACAACTTGTTTTTTGAAGACAGACTGAGAGTGCTTCTCCTTTGCTCTAAAATTTCATGTCCTCATGCTGAAGTTCCAGCTGAAAACAGAGCAGCAGTAAAATTCTCTCAGATTAATGTGCAAGCTAAGAAATGCAGTTCACTCCTGCCCTGCCCTGCCCTGCCCTCAAGGTGCTGAATGGCTTTTGCTCCTGTACCTCTTGCAGCTCCCACTGCTGGGCTCAGCATCTCCCGGTGAACACCTGTGAGGTGGGAATGTGTCTCCACCTCCTGCCCTGACCCAGCCAGGGCTGCAAGTCCCATGGGTCTCAGCTGCCCCCCAGGACTATGCTTCAGCTGGTGGCCTCCCATCATTGATACCATAGGATAGAATCATTTTGGTTGGAAAGGACCTTTAAGATCATCAAGTCCAACCATTAACCTAGTGCCCTCCGCAAGCATGCTAAACAAGAGCTGTGGGACATCCCCCTTCTAGATTTATCATGACAATTCCTTAATAAGCTGCTCTCTTCTCCTGTCCTACTTAATGCTGTGTTTGTTATTGTTGTAGACGTGGGGCTCGATTCAGTAGCCCACGCATAGATGTCTAGCATCATTTGAGAAACCCTGGCACACCCCAGCGGGCCTCCAGCTGCCTCTCCAGACATGTGCATGTCTCCTGCATGTCTTGAGCCTTATTTTCTATCCCTGCATCACTGCCACAAGTAGCTGTGGGTGAGTCGGGTGGCAGTGAAGTACCCCAGTGCAGGCAGCTGAAGGAGGCCCTTGCTGCACACCCTTTACAGTGGGAACAATGGGCAAAATTAACCATTATCAATTGATATCAATTGATTATCAGTTTTCCCCCTCTGTTGTGCTAATTACAAGTGGAATTGCACCCGAAGAGAGACACATCTGCTGGAGTCTGACAGCCGAGCTTGGCACGGTGCTTCTGATGCGACTCCTTTCTCCCTCTGGTGCTGCACACTCCCATTCTGTTTCTCTCGCTTTTTCCTTCGCTCTGAACATGTCATGTCCCTTGTGAGGAGGGTGCACGCAGCCATGTGCCTCAATCCCTGTCCCTCTTGGAGGGAAAGCCGTCCTGTTTTGCATCCTGCCAGTATCCAGCTGTGGGGATGTTTGTGGCGTGGGGCTTTTTTCCTTCTCTTTAAGCCTTGAGGATGTAACTATGATATGTAGAGGGGTCCTAAAATCCTGTTATCTGAGCACTTAAGAATTCTCTCCATAATTAATTCCATTCCTCCATAAGACACAGAGATGCTTTTCTCCCCTGATTGTAAACAGAGGTACGAAGCTGAAGGCATAAATCACGTTGTCTGCAGCGGGCGTTGGCTTTGGGAGAAACGCAGGCGACTGGTGTTAGGAACCCAGGGCTACGTCCATGCTCCTAAATCAGGCCTGTTCCCTGACCGTGGGATGGGGTGCACGGCACCGCGTGGTCCCACGCGGCTGACTCCTCTGCCCCACCACACACGGTGGCCTCCCCATCCTGCCTCTTGGATACCTGCCCATGCTGTCCCTTGGACCGCTGCCCAGGAGGGTGCAGCTGGGCTCCGGTGGGGTGATACTGCAGCATGTGCTGGTGGTGGACCTGGGTCCTCTGCGCACCTCCCAGACCCATGTAGGTACATCCCTGCATCCTTGATGTAGTTGGGGACAGGGGGGAAGTCAGGGAAGGAAAGGAGGGGATGAGAGCACTCAAGTCAGATGCCAAATGCAAGTTTAAGAAAGAGTGTGAATCCCCTCTTTCAGAGCAAAAAAAGTACTGATGAGTTATTCTATAGGCAATTAGGAGAAATTTCTGTATCGGTTACCCTTGTCCTTATGGGAGATTTCACCTTCCCAGACATCAACTGGGAATATCATACTGCTGTGATGAGCAGGTCTTGGAAATTCTTGAAGTTGGTAGGAGGTAACTTCTTGTCAGAGGTACTCAGTGAACCAGCTAGGAAAGATGCCCTCCTAGACTTGCTATTTGTGAATAGAGAAGGACTCGTGGGAGATGTGACAGGTGGCTGTCTTGGCCACAGTGATCATGAAATGGTTGAGTTTAAAATTTTCAGTGTAATGAGAAAAAAGGACAGCGGAGTTGTTGCCCTGGATTTCAGGAGAGCAAACTTTAAGCTATTCAGGGAGCTATTTAGCAGAGTACCCTGAGAATCTGCTTTTGAGGGCTTAGGAGTCCACAAGTGCTGGTCAGTCTTTGAGAACCACCTTTCAGAAGCACAGGAGCAGGCAATCCCCATGGTGTTGTAAGTCACCATCACAGAAAGCAGCTGGAAAGCGGAGGGAATAAGCAGGGTTGGAGGACCCCCTGTGCTGGAGCTTGCAGGTAGTTTGATGCTGTGTGAGATGCTCTTGTTCATCCTGGTGAGGTTTCTGCTCAGAAATCTGAGACAGGTGCTTCAAATACCAAAACAAATTAATTCCCTGCCTTAGACCCATCACATTAACTTTCTCCCTTGTTGCTTTATGTGTCAACACAGCTGCTGAGAGAGGGTCAGTGCACCCACTTCAGCTGCACCATGGGTAACGAATCTGGTACCTTCTCCCTCAAACTTAATCCCCTCTTCCCCTCTCTGAAACAAGAAAATCTCCTTTAAGTGACAAAATAAAAAGTGAGAAAATAGCTGCTCTGCAGACAAAACTGGCTGCTCTTTCTTAGTGCAAGTCAGTGGTGGCTTCTGCAAAGTCTTCCCAAATGTCTTCCTAAGAGCTATGGGGCTGTGCCTATAGAACATACAGCTCTGCCATACACTTAGTCCGAGATGCAGCGTAGGCTGTGTGAGCTTGGCTGTCCAGGAACAGAGAGCAGAGTCAGCCCTCGCTGTGCGCAGCCCTTCTGAAGGGGGAAACGAGTACAATAGTAATTGGCTTAATTTCCACGCTGCCTCCGGTCTGCCTCGCAGAGGGTTTTTAATGCTTTTACTCGTGGCAATCGCTCCTGCAAGTCCTGGGCTGGTGATTTTGTGAGCAGGAGCCTCGGCTTTCATTTGTTACCCATTCAGGGTCCCTTCGCCGGCGCAACCCCCCAGCCGCCAGTGCTGCTTCCTCGGCTGCGTGTGGTCCTTCTGCCGAATCCTGACATTTTTTATTTTTGGTTAACAGCAAAATGGGGCTGCAGAATAATTGCTCTTTCACTTTCCTCTTAAATAGGCCACGCTGCTCGTCTGCATAAATGTTCTCTTCATGCATCTTGTCACTCTGCCTCGCGGGCTTCCTTGGAGGGGAAAAAAAAGACCAACCCACTTTATTTTTTTAAAAAGATGCCTTTTCTTCCTTGTGAATTGCCCTTGCTCTGTATGATAGCCAGCAATTGGCCCCAAAGGATGAATACTAAGCAGCTTTGCCAAGGTGCAATTCAGCTATAAGACATCCCGTATATCCGGGGCTGTCCTGGAAGACCTTGAGGGCAGGGGGATTGAAGCCAGGGAGGGAGGGAGGCCACCTTGGCAGCTCCCCGCCGCTCAAGCACTCGACCTAAAGCCGAAGCCAGGTTTTAGCCACTGGTGTGCAAATCCCGGTGACACGGGAGGACGAGTGGCAAATGCAGTCAGTCTTCTCCACGATGAAAGCCTTCGCTGCCAAGCTATTAAAAGGGAAACATCCCGAGGCTGAAATCTGCTGGTGCGCACCGGCTCCTGCTCCGGAGGCTGGAGGCCACATGCCTCGGCTCGCTTCAAACCTGCAGCCAGCAAAGGGCAGGGAGGGATGGAGGGAGCCCTGGGGGAAGGGTAGAGAGGAGGAAGGCAGGCTTTGCAAAGCTGGCCGAAGCGCCCCTGCCCTCTTCCTCCTTGCCTGCCTGCCCAGGGGCAAATGTGATCGTCTCAAATGCCATAGGATTTGGCCACGGACCGTGCAAAGCTACCACAAAGCACATCACCAAGGAGTTCCCCTCCTTGCTGAAGTACTTGCCTGCAGAGATCACACAACTGATGGTGTCTAATAACGTTTACGTGACCTGATTATTTACCAGAATAAAAGCCGGCTCAGCCTTCAACGCTGGTTACTTTCATTGCGATGTTTTCCCAATGCACGGAGGCCACCCTGAAGGAAACGCGTGGGGAAGGCCGGACCGCGTGCCTCGCTGGGCTGAAGCCCATGTCATTCTCACAGAGCCAAGGTGAAGCTTGTTACCAAAAAAAAAAAAAAAAAAAGACATAAGTCAGCCCATGGGGGAAAATGAAGCTCGTGGAAGAGGGAGGATGCGTGTGGGAGCAGCGCCCATGCCTGGAGGGGTGAGGAAAGCCGGTTGCGAGAAGCTGCTTGGCTCGCCTTGCATGACCCTGCACGTCCAAAGGAAAAAAGGAGTGGCACAAAAGCGTGATCTGAGATCGCTGCCGCAGGCTGTGCCTTGCTTTACAGGCACTGAGGTAAGGGCAAACAAGGGTTTTGCGTTTTAAAATGGTGAAGAGGAATGTAGAGGCTTAAGGGACATCCGGAGACTCCAGTCTGAGACTGCAACCTCTACCACCACCCACAGCTCACTGTAGGCTTCTGCTATAGGCTGCCCTAGCTCTATTACAGAGGTAATTAGGCTGGATTTTATCCTGCTTCTCTCAGTAAAAGGTTGTTCTGGAGCCTCCTTGCTCTGATGGCTAGAAACCAGACAAGAAGATGGGAGCAGCCACGTGGGGTCAGCCGAAGGAGAGCTGGGTTTGTCCGGCCTGAAGAAGGCTAAAAGGAGACTTTACTGCTGTCTGCAACTACCTTACAGGAAATACAGAGCCAGGGTCATCTTGGAGGTGCACAGGGAAAGTATGAGGGGCACCAAACAGAAGTTAAATACAGGTAAATCCCAATTAAACATTAGGAAACAATTTTCACAGGGATGATGGTCAAACCGTCTCCTGCAGAGATGTGCAAAACTCTCCCAGACAAAGCCTTGCTCTGACTTTGAAGCTGGTTGTGCTTTGAGTAGGGATTGGGCCAGATGGTCCCTTCTAACCTTAGATATTCTGTGATTCTATGTTTTATTTATAGGTACGCCTGATTTTATTTTTTCATTTATATGTATACCTGTAGTTCAGGCAACTAGGAGTGTAACCACCATTGTCCAACACCTCCCATAATAAGACCATATTTTTACTTTCTTGCAAATGTTACCAGACAGCACTCGTTTAGGTTGAAATAGTCAGAGAAGCTCTTTGCACAGCATCTTTTCTTTCAGTACATTTTTCTCTTTCCCATTCCAGTTTATGTGCTCTAACCATTTCAAAGAACAAAATTTCTGAAAAAGTCATGACCAAGAACAAGGTGGTGGCTTGGAAACCAGGCAGCATCTCCAGCAGATGTCGCTTACAGGGTTATCGGGCGACTGACATTCCAGCTATGTGGGTGACCAAGGTCCACGCTTGAGCTCAGCTTCTGGTCTCCTTTCTGTAGCAGTTCTCTTTTCTGGAGGGTGGTACCGATAGCCATGTGCAGGTGTTTCTGGGTACCAGCTGGTGTTGGTGGGAGCCCTGCTCCACCACCTCCAAAATTTGGCCCTGGCCCCCAGGGTTTGGTGCCCAGAGGATGCATGTGGCTTGCACGGTGGCTCTGTATCCACACACAGGGGACAGAGTCCAACCTCTTGGTGTCAAGAAGATCAATTGGGCAATTACAAACTAAGATGGGATGGCAGGTCCAAAAGGAAGTAGGTCCTTCCCCTCTGCCGCCCGCAGAAGGCCAGTCACTCTGAATTCACTGCTCTTTGAACTCAACTGCACCGTGCTTGGTTGCAATGGCTACGACCTCAGCACAGCCCTCTCTGTGCTGCTTTAAACTACATCAGGTGAAAACCGTATTTCAAATGAAGCTGGTGGGGTTCCAGGGCATGAGCAAGCCCTCTGGCGCAACTGTCCATATTGTTCTTTTTGCAGCCTGTCCTCTTAACGCTTTAATGCAGAAGGCGGCACTTAAAATGGACAGTCATACCCGAAGGACCATCACTCTCACTTGTGAACCCTTCATGAACCCAGGAAAAAAATCAATAAGGACTTTAAAAAAAAACAACTAAATCGTATTACATCTCCTATGTGTCAGTAGATCTGCAGAGCAGGTTTAGGGTTGTTTTGCATCTGCGATTAAAAAAAAAAATTAAAATTGCAGTGTAGGATTCCCTATAGGGGGTTAGGTTTCATTTTAAAACTTTAAACAAACACAGAAATCTTAGCATAAGCTTCTCAAAGATGAAGCATTCTGGCATGAATTTAGGAAGAAAGAGCATAAGGCTGGGACTTGGGAGACTTTAGGATTACTGTCTTCTCTACCACCGTACAACCTGTGGTGTGACCATCTCCTGCTTCATTTAAGCCAGATATTCCAGGCTAACTTCTGCCTTCCGATTTCAGTGGGAGCTGAGGACTTAAATACCATTGGAAGACTTTCTTGTTTGGTTTTCTCTCTTTCGTTCCTGCCTGCTCATCTTTGAGGTGTTGCAATAGCTCTGGGACAAGAACTGGTCCCTACGTGTTTGTAAAAGGATGAGCTCTGTTCTTTATTGCTCTTCTCTGAGGGACATTATAAGGAGTCGAGTCACCTCGTGCTGGTGTCCCCACTTTGGCTGCGTCCGGCATTACTGACCACAGCTTGAGCTCTGTGGCTGTAAGGAGTGACACCAGTGATAATGACCCTGGGTGGGCTACAGTGAAGAGCAACCAAGGGCTGCAGCCAGGCTGAAACGCTTCGTCGTGTCATGTTGTGTGACCGGTGCTGGAGCCCCGAGCCTGCCGGGAGGCAGTGGTGGCAGCGCCTGTCCCTGCACGCACAGCCCTGCTCCGTGCACGGCTCCGCGTCCTCGCGTGCACGTCCACAGCACACGTGGGAGGAGGTACATAAATCAGGTGTCCCCTCCTTTTTATTTTAAATGAGCCCAGGGCAGCCCTGGTGACCCCACGTGCTTTTGTACAGCGGTGTCCGACTCGACCCCTTCTCTGGACAGAGCAAAACATCTTGTGTGGCTAAACCCCGGCTGACCCCGGGTACAAAGGTTGGCCAACGCATGGGTGTGGGTGGCAGGAGCAGGTTTTCTCCTCCCCTTTGATGTGACATAAATGGGAATGACCCAGGGTTTATGAATCCCAGGTGGAAAAAGTTGGGAGAGGAAAGCAGAGTGGGCCCAGAAGCCGCAGATGCAACAGGCGATTTGTATTTTCTTTTGGAAGGTGCATTTTGGGCACGGGGCATGTGGGGTTTTGGAACTTTAGGTACCAGGTCGTCTTTCCTGTGTGTAAAATGGCATCCACCCGTGCAGTTCAAATACAAAATCAAGGTGGTCACAAACCTACTTCAGCTTCTGACCTCGTTTTCCTCATGCTTTGTGGGAAAAAGAGGATCGTTCCTGTTTGCCCAAACAAGCAAGCAGTGTTTGGTGTGTGTATCTGTACACACTCGGGCAGGGAGAGGTATGTATGGTGTACAAATACGCTCGTGCTTGCAATACAGCTTTGATTGCACAGTTGTATCACAGACAGAGGTGACATCAAATAATATTGTGTAACAACAGAAGGTTTTTCAGAGTTACACAACAGTTGGATCCTGTACTGGAGATCAAGGAACTCTAACTAATTGATTTCAGGTAATGAAGCACGCCCTAGACATTGGAAACTTTGCACATTGCATACACCCACCTCCCACCCACCCCCCACCCCCCCGAAACTGTCCCGACATAGTCGACAACATTTTAATTTGTTTTGCACCAAGGTTAATGTGCTTGGCATAATTGAGGGAACAAAGAGAACACATCTGAACTAATACTTGGTGTCTACTACAGTGGAAAATGCAAGGCATCTAACAGCCTTTGATGAAGGTCCCATTGTGAGCAACAGGGAAAAAAAGTTGAAGCAGCAGCAAAATCCCAGCATCAGACAATGGTGACGTCTCAACAAAGTGAACTTCTACATGTGGTCATGGTGATGCCTAAATTTCCCACTTTGAAGAGCCAGAGGAAGCAACCCTTGTCAAACCTGGCTTCCCAAGATATATCAGACATACCCAGGGCCTCTCATGCTGCCACAGGAGCACATCCTACGGGGAAAGAAAAAAAAAGAGAAAAAAAACCCCCAAAATGTTAGCTGCTCCTATTTATCTGGCTTATAGAAAGAGAGACATTTTAGAAGTGCCCTGGTGACCTCTGACTTTGAATCCTTTTCCCATTGCTTCTACAAAAATCTTGCTGTAAATCCCTTGCAGTCACAGCATCTTGGTTATTTCCAGGAGATGGATGAAATTGTCAACTTGTGACATGTCCCCAGCAGAGTCTCTTCTAGGGGACAACCATCTCCAGGCAGAGACACCTATATTCAGCTGGGAGTCCCACAAGACCAGACTAGGAGAGCTGAAGACTTTTCTCTGCATAACACACATTGCAAGGCTTTTAGCAAATGCACCGTAGCTGCCACAGTCGGTGTTGACGGCCTCTCCCCTTGCTGCAGAAACACCCCTGCAAGGCAGCACTGGTGGAAAACATAATTTCGGGTTTTCTAAGACAAACGCAAAAAACCCTTCAGCCTTAAAAAAAAAACAAGAGTAAGGTTATACAGAGACCTAAGTTACTCTCTACTCCAGGAAAATCAGAAAATTATTTCTGCCATGCATGGGAAGCCAGGGAGAGCCTGGTACCAACATCAGGTGGGGAAAAAGAACAAGAAAGAGACCACACTCCCGAGTGAATCCTTCAGCCACAGATCTCAGCTTTCAGCCACCAAATGCCCTGCTAAGGTGATGTTCACGAAGATGAGGACGTCCACTGTTCTGACACGAGGTTAATTTGCCCCAGGAGCTGTAGCATGAAACTTGTGCAGATATTATTAATTGCAAATGTGTGTCAGGACTCAATGCATCACTGTCGTGAAAACCGAAATCGGGCGTTGTCCTCCGTCACAGGAGAGGGTTCACGTGAAGTCGTGAGATTTCACCTCTTGTTTGCAGTCCCTGCATTTTACATCAGCTCTCCGTGATTAAATTAAGCACACAGCATGGTTTCATAGGACAGCCTGAGCTTCTCACAAAACATCTTGGCAAGAAAGAATTTTTCTGAAGACATACAGAGTGAAAACAGCAAGGGTTTTTTCGATAACCACAAAATAATTGTTCTAGATATACTGTACCAAACAGAATCTGTTCTCTTTGTATCTTTTGTTTCTCGGTAAACACAGTGCTCACTGTGATGAGGAGCATTTGAAAGGCAAAATCTTGCGACAGAAGATGTTATCCGAGGTATTTTTGTGTTCACGGGGCACATTACTGACAGTTGCTCTGTGCTTCGTGACAAGCTCGGAGAATAATAAATTATGAAGAAAAATGTTTCTATTCCAAAACGCAATGTTTATGCCCCTCAGTCAGACCTGGCTGTACTTACTAAAGCCAGTCAAAAGAAATAGTTTTCCGTATATTTTGTAAAAGCTTTGAATCGTTTTTACTTCCCCGCATTTTTTTTTTAATTTTTCTTTAAAAACTTTGTGAAAACCCTTTCCAAATCCTGAGATCTGAATATTTTTTTTTTAGAAGAAGCACCAAATGCCAGAGGAGAACGTTACCAGGATTTACAAGGTACCAGTCCAGGTCTACACTCTGCCTCAGGCAGGCCAAATTCCCATTAGCACTTGAGGTTCAGCCAGCGATAGGATCCTCATTTTCCTATTTGTCTTTTTTTTTTTTTTTTGAGCTGATTCACCACCTTTGTCATGCCTGGTCACTGGGTCAGCTTAGGGCTTGTGGCCAAAGGAAAGCAGTAGCTCTCTGAGCTGATGCCCAGAGGAATGGCTTAGGCTGTTGTGCCGGGAGCGGGAAGCATCGCTCCTGCTGCAAAGGAGGAGACTGTGTGTGTTACAGCCGGGATACAGAGGTTAGAGAACCGCTTTCAGACAGCGCTTGTTGGATGGGTACTGTGTATGTGGAAGAAGCTAAAACCCCTCTTGTTACAATTTCTTGTCTCCCTTGTTTTCTTCTTCTTAAACCCTAAATGACCCGGACGGAAAGAAAAGTGCCTGCGCTTTGCTCACCCACAATTAGGAAGGAAACAAGTTTAAACTATGTGCGTTTGTGTGTGGCAAAGGGAGGACTCCTCAGCCTGCCCCCGAAATTACTCCTAATAGGACTAAATAGTGTTTTGCAACCGGGCTCTCAGCAAGCAATAAACTGCCGTCAGAAGGCGTGCCTGCATACCACCACCAAAACGCCAGCGTGCTTTTGCATGTATCATGCTATTGTTATTATAATGGAAAATAACTAGCTGTAAACAAATTATATGGCTCGATACAGCCCTTTAATGAGTTTAGCTGCATACCTAGTGGTAGGTAAAAGGTAAAACAACAGCACTAGACAAGTCATTTGTGGACCCATTAGAGGTAATTTGCAAGCGCAGGCATCCCAGTTTCGCAATCTCACTCATCTTAGTTTCCTTCGAACCCTACATCTTCTCGCCAGCGCCAGAGTGCTCCAGCTCCCTTTTTGAAAAGGTTTACCTTTACTCAGCTCTCTTGCTCTGGCTGTGCTTGCGCAAGCCTCAACAAATGTTTAACTCCATTGATACTTACAGCCTGGAGTAAAAGAGAAAAGCAAGTCTTCTACGGTTAGGGATTAATATTTTCCCCTAAATTTGCCCTTTTAATTATTAAGTGGAGAAATTAGGGCTACGTTTGCCTAAAGGTGCTACTTTTGTTATGTGCTTTGCAAATGCCTGAAGTCGTTGCTCTAAGCTTCACCAGGCAATTTTAGCAAATAATAGCACGTTTCTGAGCCCGTGCCTCACTGCTTAACCTTCTGCCTTGAGTTTTCGTAACCTCCCCTACACGTAGGGAACCGCCTGGCAGACAGCTGCAGTACACAGGGATCCTGATAAACAAAAATGAAAGCACAGGGATGCACTCAGTGGGTACCTGTTGTGCAAGACTCCATGAGTTTGGGCTGTGGGAGCCAAAAGGTGTGAGGGTTCCTGGCAGGCAGTTCAAAAAGTGGGGAATAGGGCCACAAAGACAAACTGCGAGAGCCATCAGGAGCCCCATCCTCGCTGTAAGAAAGAAGAATTCACATGTCAGCAAGCAGTCGTCGAGTAAAGCCGTACACCTACCCCTAGGATGCTGGGGGAAAAAGCCTGGCAGTGGAAAGGATATGCTGCGCCGTTTAAGGTATGAAGCAAGGCAGCTGGTTTGTCCCAGGTCCTTGTACCTATGGGTTCAGGACAGGCACAAGTCTTTGCATTATAACACAGCCCAGCGTAAGGAGGGACCTGGCCTGTCTGTTGTGGGCACCGCAGGGACCCCGGTGCAGAGGCATGGCAAGCCTCGAGCGCGCTGCGGCTTGCTGGGGGTGGCGTGACAAAGCTCGGCGTGATGCAGCACTCACTGGCTTCACCTCCCTGGGAATCTTAAAGCCTTTTTGAATTGATAGCCCATTCCCTGGCCTTTATAGGATATTTCCTTAGTACGCTTCCTGGCGCTTCGGGGGGAAAAAAACCCAACACAAAACAAAGCCAACCAAAGCCAACCCTCCAGCACTGCGGCTTAGGAAAATTACGCTGGCTCAGCTGATCTTACCACGGGGAAACACTGGCTTCTCCCAGAGCGGTGTCTGCTGTAAGAGGAAAAACTAGAATAAGGAAAGGGTGGAATAAGAAAAGAGGAAACACACTGACTGTTTTACAGTAAGAGCTTACGAGCGTGTACCTACAACAGCTGCGCGTGCACCAGCCCACGGCACAGCCAGGTTAACCCGTTTGCCTGCCATGGCGTTGACTGGCTTCTCCCTTTTTCTCTACTACTGATGCATTTTGAGGAAGACAGTGTCTCGTGGCAAAACAATGGTCTTAAATGTGAGGAATGAAAAAAAAGGAGATACAAAAAAGGAATGTAAAACAGAAACAACCCTACGAAGAGGAAAGTGATACGTGGGCAAAGGAAAATATAAATCGAGTGGCAGGACACTATCACCAGTTTACAGTAGAGAGGAAACCAGCAACATTTGGGGATGAAAATGCATGGAGAATCAGATTAATTTTCTATCCCCTCCTAAAAAAAGAAATTTGGATTTCACCTTGGGAACTGCACATGCATGAATTTTATTGATACAAATATAGAGAAGAATTGCAGAGGAACTTCATTTTATATTAAATTGCTCACTGCAAAACTTTACAATTCCGTATTAATTCAGAGTATATCTAGTTTTGCCACCATAAATATTTGTGAAGGAGAAAGAAAAGGGGGTACAGGCAGGGCTCCAGATGGCAGAAGGATTTTTATGTGACAGGCACCTCAGTAAGGTCAGTCGATGCACGGTTCTCCTCATACCACCGAGAGCAGAGATCGCTGAGCCAAGGCGCTCTCTGGCCTTCTCAAAATCAGGGAAAACAGATGAGAAGCAATAAAAAAATAACCCACAGTTATATTGTATGAAGCCCCACAACAGCCCTTGCTCCAGTGTTTTGGAAGTCAGGGTTCAGTTTAATCAAGCGTAGGTCTCCTGAGTGGAGCCCTTCATGGCACATCTGGGGATGGGGAGCTGTGGCTCTGTCAGCAAAGAGCCATTTTTCTTCATTATTAACAAAACGTGATGGTTTGTGGGTTTTTTTTGTCTAACAAAGAGAAGAAAGAAATGGCAGGTAAGTGGCAAAGAGCAGCAACTGGCCTTTTCCAAAGATAATGTCAAACACCCTCACGTTGGCCTTCCTGTTACCCGCTCCCCGCCTCCCCCTGTGCTGCCTCAGGGGTGTCCCCACTCCCCGGTTCGAAATGGCACAACAGCTCCGGTGTTAACCGTATGGCTGAGCACCGAGTTTCCTTCTGGCCGATTTGTGCTGCCGTAGAAGAGCGTTTTCCACTCTGCACCGACCCCTTTCAGTGCAAACGGCACTGTGAACAGTCGGCCTCGCCGGTCCTGTGAGCGAGGGTGGGCATCGCGCGCCCAGGGCGACTGCATCGGTGTGCACCCGTGGATGCGTGTATCTGCTGTGTGGGCTCTGCCAGCAAAGCCTGGGCCGTGCTGTTTCCGTGAAACCTGCTGATTTATTGCTTTATTTTATTTATAGTGACAGGTCCCAGGGCATGATTCACTTATTTGCTCTCTACGAGCTCCACATTTTATTCTTTAATTGTTGTTGTCTTCCATCCCCAGCACGAGAGGGAAGTGCCCGGGAAGAGGAGACTTGGCGAGCCCACAGGCAGCACATACAAAGCATCACCCCAGCACGCAGGGGTGAGAAAGGGCCAAAGTGTAAACTGAGATGGGATTAGCAAGGGACGTCAGGAAGGCCAGGTATTGTTCTGTGGGTGCAGATCTCTATTCACCAAAATATGAAAGCTTTCATCGCTTTCCTTTCTGTAGGAGAAGCATTTAGTGCCTTTTAGTTTCTCCTTCGCTTCCCCAAGGCACCAGTTGCATGTGGGTGGATAATGCAAATGCCAGCAGTGCCAAAGGGTAAGATAGGTGCCTCTAATAAGGAAGGGACAGGGGAAAGAGTTCATGCGGAAGTTAATTATTTGCAAATTGGCAGTTATACTTCGACCTCAGGTACTTGAAGACCCGGCTAATGACACCTCTGGGCCATGAGTAGTTAGTTGTCTGTAAGACTTGATGGACAATGAGTCAAACTGTGACAGTCGAGAAGGACAAATAGGGTGGCTGCCTTTAAAACTGGGAGGAAAGGAGAAGACTGGCCAACATCATTCCAATGCCCAAGAAAATACTGGAGCAAATAATCAAATGGACTGGTTCACACTTGGTGATAAAAGGAACGAGCACTAAGTGACCAAAAGCAAATTTATTTCCTTTTCCAGCCAGCCACCAGTCTTACAGAAAGGAGAGAGGCAGTAAATGTCATGAATCTTAGCTTCCGAGTACTTTTGACAGTCTCTCTGATGTCATTCTCATCATAAGTAAGCTCAAAGGAGAGATTTACAAGAGGGTGACACAAAGCTTGTTGGAAAACCATAGCAAGAGGGTGAGCAGCCACGAGCGCGGTGGCGAGAGATACCAGGAACAACAGGGCAGGCTGGCGCCAGGGCTAGCACTGCTCAGCATTGTCACTGGTGCCGCCGAGGGCAGCAGGGATGTTATGCTGGTCTGCATCCCCACCCTGCGGGGTGCGGTGGGGAGAAACAGAGGGTGTAATACAGAGCAGAGACAAGTTCATACGAGATGGTGCTATCAGGCAGGAACGACGGACAAATCCAGATGGGCAGTAGCCTGGCTGGCAGATGGCTGGGCAGGACCCTGGCTTCTGAGCTAAAGCCTGGGAGCACCGTGGTCCTGAGACAAAGGCAAATGCCATGTTGGAATGTACGAAGAAGGACACAGCTCGCAAGGTGAGGGCAGAAGCCCTTTTCCTCTACCCTGCAGGGGCAGAGCTGCAGCTGGAGGTCAAGCAGTTGGTTTTGGGGTATGGCACCCCAAGAAGGAGCACACCCCAGTCAGACAGAGTATGGGGGGCAGCCGCAGGGCTGACAGGGGACCTGGAGAGCCTCACCTATGAGGAAAGACCAAATGCACTGCAGTTGTTCTGCCTGAAAGAAAGAAGAGTATTTCAACATGTGGGGCTGCAAAGCGGAAGGGAATTATTCTGCTCTCTGCCTGTGGGGCAGCAAGGAAGTTTCTGGTTAGTCACTGGGAAATAATTATAGCTGGTAAGGGCAGTGAGGCAGAGGACAGACAACAGCGATGGAGGCAGTGACAGATCTGAGACAATCTGTTGGAACAATGTGGGTGCAGTATATATATTATTATTTACATTATGTTATATGTAATATTTTTGTATGGTATATATAATACTTTAAGTCAGTAAGAGACAGCAAATATCCCATCCCTTCCAGCCTGCATTCTTTACCGAGCACAGCTCAGGCTGAAATTCTACACATTACACATAGTTTGTAGGAGAAAAATCACCCACGCAGAGCGCAGCGTGAATGCCAAGTGGGACATAGCCCCCACTGCATTGCATTAGCCTGTGCTCTCCAGCCACGGAACACATCATGCTTTGGGGTGTCTGTCAGAGGCTCCATCGAGTCAAGATCTGTAGAGAGTGAACTGCAGCAGGGCAACATCTGAACCACCCCTAAGTACTGAAGCAGCACAGCCCAGGGACCCAGCTGAAAGATTTGCCTACGGATCAGGGAGGTTGCAAAACAGGTATCGTTTTGGCTTTGGAGCTCCTAGGGCAAGCTTTGCACACACTTCCAAATGCATCCCCCTTTATGAACAAGCACACACAGAGTTTTAGTCCCCACTTAATCACAGGACTCCAGGAGATGGACCTTTAAGAGTAACAAAGTCATTTGTAACTCGTGCTGTAGCTGTGGCTGCTGGACATGTCTGCGGTTGTCTTTTCTGCCTGTGTGCCTGGGGCAGCCCAAATTTGAAACTTAATTTGGAGGGTGGCCTCAGATGCTCCAGTTTGCTTCTAAGGGGCTGCTGGCAAGAAGAAACAAATTGAAAATATTTTTAGCTGCGGGTGCACAGCTGCCCTGTGCCGCTCTGATTTGTATGCCGCTACAAACAGTGAGCTACATTCTAGGAATTACGCTGTGAGCCTTAACGTTTTCACCAGCTAATGAAAGGCATTTTGATAATTACGCCAAGCATAAGGGAAACATCTCTATAGTTACTCAGTAACTAAGATACTTTGTCAACACAGAAGTGACAGGGTTCTTATTGCCTAGTTAGCTACTCAGAAAAATTGAACTATTTACAACAGAGGCATTCAATATATTGTATTTGTTAATGCTGTGTTTCAGCAGTACGGCTGTGGAAATCAAGATGGCTTAATAGCCTAGAAATGGTGGAACCCCTTTAGAAAAAAAATAATGTTTGCAGGGAATATTTTATATATGTAAAGTGTATTTTATTGGAAGGAGAATTAAATTGACATAGTGAATCAGAGGAAACAGATATTGTAAAGTTACTGATCTTCAGCTCCCAGCTTATATCTAAAGACATGCACTGCTGTGCAGGAACCCACACCATCAGGGGCATTTGAAGGCCCCTGAGTTTATTCAAGTCAGGGGAAAAAAAAGACATTTCTGGTAAATAGGGCAAAAGAAAGAGTAAAGGTTATTCACAGAGACCACCTTCTGTCTGTGGGTCGGTGAGGTCGCCTCCTCCTAAGCATTGAGAAAATGAAAGCTGAGCTGTGAGAAAACAGCTGTTTAGGAGGATCCTTTTAAACACGGATGCTGGCACACTGCTGTGAGGTTGGCGCTTTTTTAATGCTTCACTACTGCATTTTGATTTATTGTATGAACCGTTCTCTCTCCCCCCTCTGTTTCAAAATGAATGAAAGAGATTATCTGTGACAAGCAGCATGGGGAAAGCATGCATGAAAGAGGTGAACCTTTAAAGTATGAAATAAACCACAGTATTTCATATTCTGCAGTGGGATTTAATTAGGATAATTAATCGTTGCCCTTTGGCAAGTGGAATGACGTGTGCAAAGCCACAGGCCAAAGACAAGTGGCTTGATGGGGCTTCAAGGAGGGGGAGGAGGCCACCGGCTCCACCACGGGCCGGCAAGGAGGGCTCCCCTCGCCACGGAGGGTGGTATAAATCATGGCTGCCTTCGCACAGCTCGCCATAACCGCACGCTCCTCAGGCCAACCCGCCTGGCCCGCAGCTTCCTGGGCTCACACGCACCTTCCTCTGCCCCATCGACTCCCGAATCATGGGCACTGCCTCCAGCTGATGGTCCTGGCAGCAGCTCACCCCTTCAGAGTGACAAGGAGGGCTCCCTTCATTAAAACTCCCTTTAATTGGCAGCCAGCATGGAGCATTATGCAAACGAATTTAGCTGAAAACGGGGAAAAGAGGAAACCATAGGAAAAGAAATTACAAGATCCCCTGCTGCTCTGAAGCAACGCCGTTGCTCTTTCTAAAGCAGGCTGCATAAATATTGATCTAGCCGGGACGTGCCCTACATTCATTTGCACAGACATTGTAAATGTGCTTAAGAATGAGAAATCAATCTTGTTTTCCTGGGCGGTAAACGTGTACAGCCAAGAATGCGCACAGGTAACGCAAATCACGGCTCTCAGGCTTGCCACTTAAACATCGAGTCAGAAAAGGTGTTCTTGGGGAATGCATGAGAAAAAGATCTTCTTACCTATTCGTTTATTTCCAGGTATTTCCATTAATCCCTGTACAGACCATTTAAAACACACTCCCACTCCAATGCTAGCTATTATCTGTCATCTAACCAGTTTTCTGTATTTTGCCTGCTGAATTTGTTTAGGTTACTTTTTCATAACCTTCTCCAAGCAAGGCTAAGGTATAACCTTAGGCATCCCCATAACTTTATTTCTCCCTCTGCCATTAGCCTTCTGTCTGGTTGAGCATTGCAACACCGCAACTCAGAAAATCATATCATTAGGTTGCAAAAGCAGTAGAGTTCCTGCACTAGAGAGCCACGGGGTGGCTTCTGAATCACTGGGTGATTAATAATTAATATGTAATCGTTGGATAATCTGTTTAGACAGTCACAGTGTAGCAAATTTATTAGAATTTTCTCTGGAGAGCACTGCTACTAAAATAATAAAATTTTAACAGGTCCCCCCCCGTTATAATCCTACTGAATTATCAATATAGTGCAAAGCTGCCTCATTTTGCTATACATTGTAGTGAAAGATTCTGCCTTTTTACCAAGCAAAGCGTACGTGTGTTCATAAGGTAGAAGACGTGGCAGACGTTAGGGGACAGAGATAAGGATTTGCGTGCTCAGCTGGATTTTAAAAGAAAATGATTCAGCTCTTTTTGAAGTATCTGATTTACGTTGTTTGAGCTACCATTTGGCCAATTCCTCTGCCAGTTTTATTGGCTTGACTCATTATTTTCAGTTATTTTCAACTACTCTTGTGCATTCTAAATTATGTATCATCTTCAGAAAGCATTTAAAATGTTTATGTTGTTGCAAAGAGAAAAAAACTTTAAATTAAAAATGCAGAGTCCCTTTTCATAAACATAACTCCAGCCAAGGTGATGCAGTAAATGAATGGAGTAGGCTTTAGAGGGTGAAAACGGTAGATTTAAAGACTTGGCAAAAGCAGGAAGAAAAAATGAGTCAAGGGGTCCCTATTTCTTGTAATTACTTGCCGTGCTGACAGAGCTCATCACCGTTGGCCTTGAAATGAAATAATTGTCATGCTGCATTTCAAAGCTGTGATTCAGGAGCTGCGGGATGTGTCTTTCTGTTTCACAACATTGTTATATATGGAGATGCTCACCTATACTGAGAGGATGCTGAATCTAGAATCTTCCAGAGTTACACGAGTATGGTTTATTTGAATACTGACCGAAATATGCAGAACTTGATAATCTATCAATTTACTCTTGGTGACTAATGATCCTATGATAAAACGCTGGATATTCTTACAATGGGCAGATACTCCATGTTATAAAACATGTTTTGTTGAGCTGTACGTTCAATGTGATTTGTGGCTATGCTGCAGAAGCAATCCAAAAAGATAAATTTGCTTACTGAAGGTAGCTTTCAGGCTCTCCTACGTGGAGGAGCAGAAGCAGCAGCTTACAGAAAGCAGTGTCTTCCAACAACAGGGTTTCAGCCAAAGAAATGGAGCTTAGAGAATAACGCAATGTTACAGCTGAAGTACTGCGATAACTGAGCCTATAACATCTGCTCAAATGTAGTGACACCAAAAATAAGCACTTGTGTCCGTGTTGTTATTCCTTGTTAAAGCAGAGTGTAAACATGTGACATGACCCCAGCACACCAGGGAATTTGGGAACAGGAGCAGCTTGCTGTCACTGTTACCCTTCCCCTGCCAAAGAAGGAACTTTCCCAGCAAAACTTTAATAAAGACATTGTTTGGGTTGCTTTCCAACAATTTTTACAAGAAGGAAAAAGGGATCATGTACTTAATTAGCCCCTTTAACCAGGGATGTTCTTGTGTCTGTTTTACAGCTGGAACAAAGGATTAGGGTTAGGGTGTTTGCTTGATTTTTGCCTTATAGTAAGAAATTGTATTGAATCCTTCCTTGGGGGAATGGGAGTAGAAAAAAATCTTTGGTGTGTCATAAGGACTACCTTTCCTAAGAAATTGTTCAAGCTTTTCCTTTTGTTGCAAATTACTACTGAGTTTGGTTAACCAGAACCTTTAATTTGCTTATTCTACTCTGTTGTGATTTCCCCTGGTTTGAAGCAGTGGGGAGCCAATCCCAGCCCCTGTCCAGCAAATCCGCTCATAAATACATGCTGCCAGTTTCCCTTCCACAGTATAAACACAAGGGAATATTCAATTAAGTTGAAAAGGGACATGTTTAAAACTGATAACAAGGAAATAATTTTTTTGCACAACGTGCAATTACTCAGCTGAATCCCTTCCTTCCTAGTATCGTCACAACCAAAATCTTAGCAGGAGTCAAAAGAGGACTGGTAATACACACATAAAAATAAAGAAGAGCTTTGGAAGGGATTCACACTCTTGTGATTCTGAGGAGAAGCCAGCATCCAACCCCACTGCAGTTTTGGGAAAAGGTTTCTGAGGCTGGTCATCCCACACTATCTACCATCACGCTCCTTGCATCTTTCCTTGAAGTGTGGGGTAACAACCACTTTGCAACAGGACGATATCTAGAAGGATGAGTAATCTAATCCACTTACATTCCTGAAAAGGTGTAGGTAGGAAATCTTACAAATTATTTAAAAATCATTTCTATATCTTAACCCTCACAAAAAAAAGAGCCGTCGGTTAGGTATTTGACAATCTGTTGTTACACTCATTTGACACTGACCACATTGACAACCAATTTCTTGCCATGTGACTCAGACTGCTAATTTCAGCCTGTCAAGTCTTGCCTCAGTTAGGTTTTGTGCATGATGAGGCCTCGGGTGATGTGATCTCACTTTGACTTTTGCCCTGCTCCGAGAAGGATGACCTCCAGAGAAGGTCCACCGGTCATCCACCCTAACGCACCTTACTTAGCAATACTTCCCCAATGCAATGAGATGTGTTCATTGTAAGTTTCATACAGAGGCTTCCTGAAACCCTTGGATTCCTCCCATCCATGCATCCCTTCAGGGCTACACATTGGTCATGGAGCAGCCTGCCTTTGTACCTGCCTGACCTCTGTCACTCCGTGGTGGCTCCAGCACAGCGTGACCACTTCCTTTGAAAGATGGTCCACACCACTGAGGACAGGAGGAGAGTCAGCAGAGCCTTTCTAGCTGCCGCTTTCTGCATGCTCCTGCACAGCTCCCCTGAGAGGTCCTGAGTCTGGCTGCTGGTTTTGGAGAGCTACATGGTCCGTCTGATTTGGAAGAGTGTTCATTCTCAGAGTAAGCAATGAAGAGCAGGCATGCCTGAGGGTAAATGGTCCCTCAAGGCAGCAGAGCTCTGGCCAAAGCACATGAAAACAAAGCGTCACACACTGAGAATGAGGACACTTTTTGCAAACAATGACACCATGTGGGAGAATGATGTGGTAAATCGTTTTCCACCAGTCACCTAAGAATCCATTGCAAATTCCTTGTACACTGTGGTATCTGATATGGAGAAAATACAAAAGAGCAGCCAAGAACGGTAGGACACAAAATATTTGACTATCACACAGAAATTCATGTAGCCCAGCTGTGCTAAGTCGTGACAGATGTGGGCCCAACCAGCAGCCTGTTGGCAAATGCTGTGGAGAAGAGCTCTATGGCCAGCTCTTATTTGCTGTACTACGGACCAACTGCATGGAGAAAACATCACTGCTGCTGGTATTTTTTCTTTTTTTAATCTGTTTGCTCACCGTCACAGGTACCAAACTAGCTCCCTCCCTCTGCCTCTCAACTCTGCAAGGAAAACCTTCACCGTATGCTCCAGGTGACGCCTTTGTCAGAAAATGCATGCTTGAAAGCGTCAGGTCCTGGCAGGATTGAATCCCAGACCCACCACCAGTGCAGGACTGATATGTTTGGTGTGGCAAAGAAAAGTGTCAGGTAGGTGGAAGCTGAAGCTTGTGATACTATTACAAAAACAGCTTATCGGTATCTGTTGGCAGAAGTGATGTTCCTAAAAATCCAGCTGCTTTTCAAAGCACGTCATTTCCCAACTGCATGGGGGCCCCTGATGGGTTTTCACATGTTCATCACCTGTCTTCTCAAGAGGCCGATGAATATTTTAACCACAAAACATGTCTTGATCTGTGGAATAGGTAGTTCACAGGCACTGAATATCCTGGAGAGCACGCTACCAGTGACTGTGCCTCGGCATTTATGTGCTTGGAAAAACTAAGACCTTATTCTGCTCTAGCAATGAGAATACACATCAGTTTGGAGAATCTGGTTTATCCTTGCTCTGACCAGAGTAGGTGGAGTCTCACAGAGCACTCAGCTCTGTTCTTGGCACTTACAGAACAGCAGAGGACACCTTTGGAAAGCCGAAAGCAGGATGATGCTGCCTCTCTGAAACAGTTTGGATGCCAAATAAATACATGTGTCTGTAGTTTGCTGTGCCCCAGCCAACATCTGCAAAGCTAACGATGCAGGTTTTCACCTCAGCAAAATCTGGATGTTAAAATATTAGCTGTTCCCCCTTTCCTCCGGCTTTCCTCCCCTCCCAGTCCCAGGCCAGCTTCTGTGCAGATTGACAGAGAGCACGGAGCAGGGCCTTGCAGTGACCTGGGTTACTGCTGGGGACCCATACGATCTATCGGCTAAATGGCAGCCTCATTTTCCTGGAAGTTTTGTTTAGCCTCACCCATGAATACTGGGCCCATTCCCATGGTTCCAGCCTATTACTGAGAGCACTCTTAATCTCGCGTAACAGTGCGGCATGGCCCTATGACTGCGCAGTCATAGCTGAAACGGCCGAGCAAGTGAGCAAGGCAGGGGTGGAGACGCTAAGCCAAAGCACCTTTGGTAGGCACGGCACGGGAGGACGATTCTGCACACAGGTATGCAGCCTAGAAGTCAATGGGCATTTGGTCGCTGTAGTACCTAAAGAAAAAAATTCCTGCTCTCCTAGATTTAACTCCTTCTGGTGCTGTTCATCAAACAGAGCTCAGATGTGTTCCTTACTGGTTTCCTGAAAGCCTTTCTGATAGGGCTGCTTGGGGAGCTGCAGATGTGACAGTGAGTTATTTTGGTATTGACTTCTAGGCTGATCCTGCCAATGTTTTAACTGTATAAGGCTTTATTTTATTAATCTCCTTGGAGGATTTCTGTGTTTACTTTTAACAAGATGCAGCTTTGGTGGTGAAGAAATAAAGTTAAAAAGGGTCCTTCAAAGGGCATAATGTGCACCTTTGTTTATACTTCCAGTAAACTGCTGTAGATGCAGCTGTTGATAGCACTCTGTGCTAGTATAAATCATCAGTGACACATATTTTGAGAGTTTAGCTTCCACTTTGCTTTTCTCACTTCAGTGCTTATGCCATTCACAAATAAGTAACCTGTATTTATGTGATAGGTTCTTACTGTTTTAAAGCAATACCTGAGATTCTTAAGGCGTAATTCATTTTAATGCAGAGCATTTCCATTACCCGTCTGACAGTGCAGCTCCAGTCATGCTGGCACACTGGAGTGGCCAACACATTGTGCAGAAGTGGCAAATACAAGTGAGTAGGGGCATGAACCTTCTCAGCCAACTTTGTTGCCAAACCTGCTGTATGGCGGAAACATCTTCAGTCTTGCATGAAAGGCCTTTATGTACAGCCTTTTAGTAACAGACAGCAACCTCTAAGATATTTACAAGCGAGTTAATGGGAGGTGACTAACCTCATGAGAAGCTGATACCAAAAATGTCTGAATCTCCTGGGTCACTTCAAACACACCAGTCATGCTATTTAGGGCTATATATTATGTAAACCTATTGCATCCAAGTCAGTGTGTTGACTGCAGCTTGATGAATCCACATTAATCCATCTCTATCAGTAGTGATGAATGCTGTACCTCGAGGAGCTGTGGGGCTCTAAAACAAAAAGGGCTTAAGACGCCATACGAGCATGAAAGATAAAAAGAAATAATTACAAGGAAGGATTTATAAAGTTCTGGAAGAGAATCTTTTAGTGCATTAATATCTAACAGGCAATGAAACTTTTTCTTTAAAAAAAAAACCCCAAACAAAACACGTAGCTTAAAAGGGAAAAGCCGAAGACGCAGTAAGAGGATTAGTGTATAGGGGTTGCTGAGCCTACTGGCAATTACAAGGTCTGGCTTTGCAATTAGTATCAACACAAATTAAAAACAAAATCTCTAAAATACTGCTTTCATTTTAATACAGTATTTAATATGACACTAGAATATATAACACAGACCTGTAACCAATCCGGGTAAAAAAGCTGGCGTTTCTTTTTCTCAAATTTGTCTCCCTGCGCGTGGCTTTCAGTCATACGGCTAACTCAGCGTCAGCTGCCCGCTGGCTTGAATAGCAACGGAGAAGCTGTTATTTAATTCTGTAGATTGCCTCCTTCATACATGATGGGAATAAAAAGTTTGCACTGGAGAAGAAATTCCAAAATTTGCTAAGGAAGCTGCACTGCCCAGCTGTTCCACTGCGATGCTAACATAACACAGCCCGTGCGTGTCACAACCGAAAACATTTGTGTAATCAAAGGATCTCCACACCATGCCACTGACGATGGCTTAGGAAAACCTCACCTTGCTGAAAACAGTATAGGTTAGCTCTACAAGGAACTGAAATCCAAGTGGCCACGTACTGGTAGCGAGTCACGCTGAGTGTCAGTCGAACAACGTAACAGCAGGATTCTGCACCCGGCTCCAGCCCTTCCGCCCAGAAGAAGCTGGGACAGGACTTTTGTTCAGCAAGAAGAGAGCTTCACAGCCTGGTGCTCCACTTGCGGGATGCAGGGACCTGAGTTCTGCCCATTGCCTTGAGAGGGGTTTAATGTGCAACCAAGAAGGTACTTGCCTCTTTTCTCATCTCTTCATAATATGGAAATAATTACACTTACCCACATTTGTAAAGTGCTTTGAGGTGCACTGCTGAAGAACATGTAGTGTCAACATTGTATGGAAGTGGTTTTGGAATCAGAAATACAGATCAACGCTTGCTGAAAATTAGTTAGGGGGCTGTAGGTACAAATAACCTTCTGAGTAATGTGAGTCCTGTGTTCCTGAATATATAAACACAAGGACAACTGTAAGAGAATTTACAGCCTAATTCTATTTCAGGCATCAATTAATGGAACCTTCTCAGTTCAAGATCAGTTCTTAATCATATGCTCAATCTAAGAACACATTTAAATTTAAGAGTTTCCTTGAATAAGCACCATCTTAAACGCTTTACTACACTGAAGACCTTACACGCCAAGATGAGCACAACTAGCACGGAACATAAACACTGCTGTGCTCAAGCTCACAGCTGGAGCAGCAACCAACGTAACTTTTGAGTTCCTTGTTATCTGCACATCCAATTTGCTCCTACAGTTGTGGCAATTGTACATATGCATGAGGGACACAGGTGCATACCTGGTATTTTAAAAAATTAAATTAATCCCTACTGATAAAATTAATTACTTTGAGAACAGCTTCCATATGATAACATTCAATTTCTCTTTACAAAGAAGGATATTATTATATTGTTTAATTTGAAGTGGTCCCTTTGCTCATCCATCTCCTGGTCTTTGAGTTACTTGTACAGTGGCAGATGTTTTGTCTTTTGCTTCAGCATTTTGACATTGAAATAAGTCTCTTGCTTCCTCATCTGTAGGGAAATTCTCCCTTACTAGAAAAACCGGGTACTAAAGAAGAGAGCTGAGTAAGCTCCCTAACATTTTGCAGGATTGAAAGACATTAAATTCCTTCTTTCTAAGCTCCCTCCCCACCTTCACATGTTAGCTGGAATCACTAAAGTGATTCATACCTTCTTAAAACACAGATGAACATTTAACAGCACCATTGATGACGACTTATAGCACCCACACTAGTATTTCTCAGCGCTCATCTCGGTTTTTGATCCAGAACTGACTTGTCAATCAAGTTTTCTGTAGTCAAGGACTGAGGATTAAGCAATTCCTCTTTAATGAGGGCATATTGTTCTGAAATGATATCTTTGAAAACAAAAACCAAACTGGGTAATCATTGCACATTTGATATAATTAAAAAAATCTCTTCGAGTGTAGTTCATGGTAAAACTGAGTTTACAAAGGCTGTGTGCTGTTTTTACTACCCCATGGCAGCAGACCTTTCAGAAATATTAGACAGTACCAATAAGCCATCACTGAATTGCCCAGCAAAATATTAATTGTAGCTAAACCAAGGGGTTACATGAAATGAAGTGGTATAACATTAACGAAGAACAGAACTGGCAGTAATATGAATTGAAGCTGGACGTGGTCCTCTCTTCTACATTCACAACGAAAGAGTAAGGAAAACCACAGACATCAGCTGATGCCCATCATCTGTCCCTTCCCTTGTAGAAACACCTAACAACAGCACAGTGTATCCTCGGGGGCTGTACAGGAATTTGTGAGAATCAGGGGAGGCAGATTGCAGAAGCAGCTAAGCAGGAGTTAACATACTGCAAGCACCACTGCAGTTACTCAGTCAGCTCCACAGTTGCGTAAGGTAGCCTGATGCCTCCTACCGTAGCTGTAGTAGCTGTTGGCAGAGATGTACGCAGTAAGGGTCATGACACCTCTGGCCTCCGCGAGGATTTCAGCCAAGCTTTGGTCTGCTCTGCTGCTCGGGGGACCCTCTGGCTCTGATAACTCCGGGTATAACACCGTCCAGAAAAGTAATCTTGTGGTTTCCAGACCTTCTGGCATTTTCCTGCTACTGTCTGCAGGAGTGTATAATTTGTTCACTCAGTATAAAGAGTTTTGGTATGGAGACATTTATAGTAATTGGTAATAAATTATTTTTTATTCCCTTCTTTTGCGTTGACAACTATAATAAGAAAACTCTTCTTCAAGATTGCCAGATTCTGGTCAGAAAACTGCAGATTGCAAACCATCCTGTTTCATTTTACCTGTCTTCCAAACAGCTGTCATCAATCAAACTTTAGAAAAGGGAAATGTGTATTTCACCCTTCCCCTTCCTCCTGACAAACACCAATTTCATAAGCTCCGTTCCCATGTCTCACAACAGCAGTTAATCCCTATCAAAATTTACAATTCCAGGAGAGTTTAAGAATATCTATCAGTTTCTGGGAAATGGAGAATAGCCTACTTTTCTCATAAGCCCGAGAGTTCAATTTAAATATGCATATACTTACAGATTTCAAGTGCACTTCCCTGCATAAAGCAAAAATAACCAGGCTTGGTACCACTAACATTTGGAGATGCTGGGTCACCACAGAAACTGCTGCCTTCATATTCAGGAAACTATGAAGAGCGACAACGTGGTCCCTTTTTTCCTCATGGCACAACTCAGGGCTCAGAGGATGCTGGGAGCCTCATGGCAGCCTTCTGCTCCTGAACAAATTTCACAGGGCAGGGATAAATCTAACAATTTTTCCACCTTCAGGACTTCGGTACCACTACTTTGTTTTTTAATTGCATGAAGCCCTTCATCAGTAAGGTCTCTGGCAGCGGTGAGTTAGCCTGGCAAGAGGGAGAGGGAGGTCAGCTCAGTGCCCGGCCCATTCTCCGAGTTGTATCGCAGATGGCGGCAGCTCTGTGCGGGCTGAGAAAGCCGTGGCGTAAATCCAGAGCTGGAGCTATACCAGTCCACCCCACCAAGGATCTGACCCAAGGCTATTTAAATGACCTTAAGTCCGTGTTCGTGCACTATAGGGACTATCTTCTCAGAGGAGACAAAAAGGGCTTGTTTAGTCTAGCAAAGACAGAGAGAATATGAAGTTTGCCAGGGGACACAATTGCTGCCTATAAGTAACTTGGGGGTAAATACTCTAGAGTTAACAAAATGCTATTTGAGCCAAAGGGCAATGCTGGCATGTGAGCAAATGGGTATAGGCTACCCCTGTGTAAACGGAGACTGAAAATTGGATGGCAATTCCCAACAGCGAGGGCAGGGTGGCCCTGGGACAGTCTTCTACTTAAAGCCAAGGACAAATCAGCTCAGCACATTTCAAAATGATGTTCAACTTGTTCATCTCCCATGTTAGGGGGGCCTCACTAATGTGCAGCACTGTAGGATGTGGTACCTCCAGTCATAAAGGGGAAAACTGCATGTCCCAGGAGACCTCTCTCCGGTTCCATGATCCTAAGTAACATTTGAAAATCTCTGTGTTTTGGATTTTCTCTCTGTGTGTGTGCACAAACATTCAGGTATTTGAACAATCTGAGAAAAGCAGAGCTGCTCTCTCCCCGCTCCCTTCAAAGAAGAGAAGGGGTGGAAACTGTTTTCTGGAAATTCTCTTTTATTTCAAGTATTACTGTTAACAATAATGTCCCTAGAGCTTGCTGCCTCCTCCTTCTGAGCATGCTTCTGTGTGTGTGTGTCTGCAGGTTGAATATTTCTCTCACACATTTAAATCAGGAGACCCAGAGTAACCTTCATGAAGTAGGTGGCGTGAGGGATGGTGCGAAGCAGCAGAAACAAACCAGAATATACGAAGCAGCCAGAACCAGACCTCCATGTACTCAGTGCTGCACTTCTGCTGTGTGCTGCTACTGTCAAAGGAGTTTTTGGGCACCAGTTTAAGCCTTTAATGGCCAAGCGCTACCGTCATCTTCTGTCAGTCCGTGCTCTGGACGTGGTCCTGGCTCTCTCACGCAGCAGGAATTCCAAAGACGCTCTTGCTGGGGATTGCAACTCCAGATACAGGCCAGCGAACTGCACGGTCAGACCGTAACTAATTTGCAGATTGTTCTGTTCAGAAAGTGGGTGGTTTCCATATAAAGGTAAAACATCAACTTCATTGTTATAAAGCCTTGTAAAACGTAGTCACATATTTCCATTGCAAGTTCTTTAGGGAATACCTCTGTTTTCTGTGAGGCATTTCACCTGCTTGTACGGGGTATGAAGATAGTAACGTGGAAGTGTGGAGGAATGTTTTATTAGGAGAGGCAAACTGTAGTTTTATTATGGTTCTGGTTTATTTATGGATCATATATGATATGTATGCACTAAAAAACCCCACCAACTAAAAATACTGTTTCACTGAGAGCTTATCTCGGTGTTCTCAGTGGTGATTTATCTCCCCTAACGTTGACGTTAACTGGTTAATTGCCCAGAAGTCCCACTTTATTGCAGTCTATAGCATTTTGATGAATACCTGGCAAGATGTTTCTTGTGATTTTACAAAACGTATTAAAAAGGAAAGATCTCGGGCAGATACAGCCCTAGTCAACCGACATTACTCAGGTAAAACATCCCCAGCAGCATAAGAGATTTCTCTGAATAAATACCGTAGTAGGGTGCCCTTACAGTACGAAAACTCATGCTTTCACACTGCTAATTAGATTTATCTGACTGTAATTTTCCTTTTCAGTAATTCATTTTCAATCACATTTTTTGGGGAAAAATGTTGCTATTTAATGGCTGCTTCAAAGCAATTTTCAAAACGTATTTTCAGTAATTTTAGTCCCTGAAATACAGTGACAGACTAACAGCACTGAAACTTTCTCTGTGAGTCTACTCACAAAGCAGCTTTTTCTTGGTATGCGTGTCTGTACATGCATCAAGTATAGTGTTGCTAGCCAGTCGAGGAGGTGATTGTCCTGCTCTACTCTGCACTGGTGCGGCCTCACCTTGAGTACTGTGTGCAGTTTTGGGTGCCACAGTATAAAAAGGATATGAAGGTACTAGAGAGTGTGCAGAAGAGAGCCACAAAGATGGTGAAGGGTTTAGAGGGGAAGCCATACAAGCAGCTGAAGTCTGTTCAGCTTGGAGAAGAGAAGACTGAGGGAAGACCTTATTGTGGTCTACAGCTTCCTCACAAGGGGAAGTGGAGGAGTAGGCGCTGACCTCTTCACCCTGGTGACCAGTGACAGAACTCGAGGGTACGGCAGGAAGATATGCCAGGGGAGGTTTAGGTTGGATATTAGAAAAAGGTTCTTCACCCAGAGGGTGGTGGAGCACTGGAACCGGCTCCCCAGGGAAGCTGTCATGGTGCCAAGCCTGAAAGCATTCAAGAAACATTTGGACAATGCCCTCAGACACATGGTGTGAATTCTGGGGCTGTCCTATGCTGGGACAGGAGTAGGACTCAATGATCCTTGTGGGTCCCTTCTAACTCAGGACATTCTATGATTCTATGATATATATATATTTATTTCCCACACACATTTCCATGTTTCTTTCTGTCTTGAATCTGAAGAGATCATCTTCCTCCTCAGATGAGAAGATTGCCTGGGCTCAGTTCTTGGGTTCTGCACCAGGACAGCCAACGGGAAGAACACGTCAGATTGGAAAGAGTGGAGTGGGTCCGGTCACTGAACCTGTAAGATCGTTTCATGTATGCTGCCAGGTGGCTATTAGCCAGCAATTACTGCTAAGCACCGACGTCCCTCGTGCAGCGCAGCGCAAGGGTGACTGCACACAGGTCTCATTATCAGCTCTCCAGGCTGCACGGTTCCCCTTGGATCAGCTATTTCTGTAAAACCTTCTGATAAGACGTAAGGAATATAACCACCGAGTGCAGGACAAAGTCCCGCAATCATTTTAAAGCGGACTGAGCCCGTGCCGTAAGGAGCGGCGGCACACCGCGCCGCCCCGGGGTCAGCCAGGGGAAGCGCTGTGACTTCCAGCACATTCCAGGCTCCCGCCCTCACGCTTGGCCGGTCACCGGGCTCTGGCACCAGAGGCCGCACGGCCCTGGGAGGCGGCGGTGGCGGGGCGGGAGGGAAGCTGGCCGGCGGATCACGGGCAGGGCTGCAGCGCACCGCGGGGCGCAGGCCGCGCGGAGCTGCCCGCTGCGCCCCTCAGCCGTGCGGGCGGCGGCCGGTACGGCGGGGCCCCGGCCGACCCCACTGTGGGGGCGGGCGGGCATCCGACACGTAAAGCGGCGACCTCCCCGCCTACCTGCTAAGGAAAAGGCTGGGGGACGGCCGCCCCGGGGGCGCCCGCCTGAGGAAGGTGATCCCGCCGCCCCACAGCGGCCCGCCGCGGCGGGGAGCAGGCGCTGCCGGGACTTGTAGTCGGCCGCCGGCCGGCTCGGGACTGCACTTCCCAGCGGCCCCCGCGCTCCCCCCCCCCCCCCGGCGCCGTCAAGTTGTGTTTATCGGGGAGGCCCCGCCCCGCCGCGCGAGCGGTGGCGTCAGCCTCGCGAGCCTCCCTCGCTCGGCGGGCCTTGCCAGTGACGTATGAGGGGCTGCTTAATATTCATGAGGCGCAGGGAGCGGGCGGGCGCGCGGCGGCCGGCTCCTTCCCGCCCTCGCACTGCGCCTCCCTAATGGCGCTCGCGACAGCTGGGGACCGGGGCTGAGGCGGGCGCGCGGCGCGAGGGCACCGGCGGAATGCGCCCCGCTGCTACGTAATCCCCCCCGGCACGCGGCGCCGCGCTCCGCTCGCCCTCCTCCCCCGCGCCGGGCCGGGCCCGCCGAGCGGCGCTCCCAGCAGGGCGGCGGCGGCATCCCCGGCCCCGCGGGCAATGGAGCCCGCGCAACAGCGAGCGAGAGAAGCCCCGGCGGCGGCGGGCAGCGGGCGGGGGCAGCCGGAGAGCAGCTCCCCGGGAAAGAGGAGCCAGGCAGCGACCAGCGCGGAGAGCGGCGTGGAGCCGTCGGGCGGCGGCGGCGGGCAGCTGGACGGCAAAGGAGCCGGCGGCCCGCGGCGGAGGCGAGGGGGAGCCGGAGGCTTCGCTCCCCCCGCGGCGCTGGCGGCCGGCGGGACTCCGGCGGCCCCCGGCGGGGCCGGCAACGCCAACTCCCTGCTGCTGCGGCGGGGGAGGCTGAAGAGGAACCTCTCCGCCGCCGCCTCCTCGCCCGCTGCCCCCGCCGCCTCGCTGGGCACCCGCAGCCTGGACAGGAAAGCGCTGCTACTGAAGCCGCCCCGGCAGCTGCAGCCCCTGCAGCCCCCGGAGCGGGACTGGGTGCGGCGGGACCTGCAGCGGGGCTGCGTCCACGTCTACGAGCGCCACATGAACTGTTACCTGCGCCCGGTGCTCTGCACCCTGGAGACCACGGCGGCGGAGGTGGCCGCCCGGCTGCAGCAGCTCGGCCACCGGGGCGGCAGCAGCGTGGTGCGGGTGCTGGGCAAGGCGGGCGCGCCGCCGCAGCCCCCGCCGGAGCTGGCGGCGGCCCCCGCCGAGGCGCCGCCCGAGCCCGCGGCGGAGGGGCAGCGGCTGCAGCCGGAGGAGACGCCGAGGAGCCGGTGGGGGACGCGGAGCGGGCTGGCCGGAGCAGACTGCGGGGAAGCGGCGCGGCCCGGCCGGTTGCCGCTGGGCGGCAGCGCCGAGGAGAGCGACTTGGCCGGCGGCCGGCCGAGCCCGGCGCCCTCCGACTTCAGCCCCGGGGCGCCCCCGGCCGAGCTGTACCTGGCGGGGCCGCCGCTCTCCTGCCCATCCCTCCTGGGGGAGCTGGGGCCGGCCGGCTCCGACACCGAGAGCTTCAGCCCCAGCGCCGAGAGCATCTCCGACCGGCTGGATCCCTACAGCAGCGGCGGCGGCGGCGGCTCGTCCTCCTCGGAGGAGCTGGAGGTGGAGCCGGTGCCCCCCGACGGGGTGGAAGCAGGTGGGGGGCCAAGCCGGGACCCCCCATGCCCAGGGGAGCTGGCCCCGGGGCGAGCAGGGGGGGCGCCGGCGGGCGCGGCCGGCGGGCGGGAGCTGTCGGCGGGGGCCGCGCCGCCGGGGCCGCCCGCCCTGTACGTGCAGCTCCACGGGGAGACCAGCCGGCGGCTGGAGGCCCATGAGAAGCCGCTGCAGATCCAGAACGACTACCTCTCCCAGCTGGGCTTCCGGGACCTGTGGCGGGTGCAGGAGGAGGGCATGGACTCGGAGACCGGCTGCCTCATCCGCTTCTACGCCGGTGAGGGGGGGCGGTGGCCGTGGGGCGGTGGGCGCCGGGGGGAGGGGAGGGCGGCTGGGCGCTGCCCCTCTGCCGGCCTCGGGGCTGTGGCCTCTCACAGGGAAGGTGGCCCGCGGGTGTCGCCGTGCCGGGGAGGGGCCGTGCGGGGAGGTCCCCGGCGGCGGCGGGCAGGGCTGCCCCGAGCTGGCTGGCGGGGGAAGCCGGGGTGTTAGCGGCGCTCAGAAGCTCCGGGCTGCCCCGAAGCTGACGCTGTGCCAGGGCAGCCTCCCCTCCCTTCAGCGCGTTGGGTAATGGAGGTCGCTCTTCGGCTGTTTTCCGTTTCCAGCAGCGGGCGTTCGGGGGTAACTCAGCCTTAACCTGCTGCTTTCCCCGGTGCCGAGGAACGCATCGGTGCCGCTGCCGGGGATGGGAGGTCGGGGGCTGTTTCAGGTGTTCGCAGGATGCCGGCAGCTCCCTCGCGGTTGGGTTGAGCTGCGTGCTCCGGCGTGCTGGGGGACCGCCCAGGGCAAGGCGGGCTGGGTCAGGAGGGGAAAGCTCCGCGCTGTTTTGCCTCTGAGACAGGTTGCAACTGTGCAGGGCGCGCAGATTCCTGAGCAGAGGAGCAGTGCATTTCTGCAAACAAAATCCTGTACTTGGCTTTCCATGTTGTTAGCGCTTGCGATCAGTCTTCCCGTTTGTTAAGAGGAGCGGGACTTCACTGAGAGGCTGAGGCAGTAAGAAAGTACCCAAGTACAGGACGTAGCCTTTGAAAAGAGGGTGGTCAGAACCTCTGTAATGAAAAGGCAGAGGCTTTTTAATGCAGCTTTGCCGTTGCAGCAGAATTTGGGGAGTATTGGGTGGAAAAGGTAGCTCCCATGTTGTAATCATGCAGCCTTCTGCAGTTTTAGGGAGGTTTAAAAACACCTTGTGTGTCAGGTGAATTGGTTTGTATAAAATACTTATTGTAATTTTGGAACTCCTTGGGTTTTAACTATCCTGTCCATCTCTTCAAGAAGGAGAAATTGTTTAGCATCCAAGTAAGCGTTCAAACACCTAGGAAGTTTCCTGTGAAACAGGTAAATGTGGTATCCAAAGATAAGGCTGTGCTGGTAAAGTAGCAAATGCCATCCATCCCCTTGCCCGGCTGGCTGAGTGGAGTGGTCCTTCACTGAACTGTGACAATTCAGCGCTTTAACTCTGAAAAATACAGAGATTCTTCGCTCGAGTGAATTCCGCTGAATGTCAAGTAGAGGCGGTAATGGCGGGGTGGGAAGGGGAGCAGTACGCGACAGAAGTGCCCTGCTTTATTCAGAAGAGAATGTGGGAGAGGTGACTAGTGGTCAGTTCGGCTTTTCTTCAGATCTCTTGGTCAGTTGTATAATGACCCCAGCATAACGAGTGCAGAAGTAGTGTTTGTGCAAGGGATTGACAGAAATAGGTTAGATATGTTGGGGTTAGAAAGGAGGTAAAATATTTTTTTTTCGGATTGTGATAGTGGTCTGTGTGTTTCTCCGCTGCGGTGATGAGGGTAGAAGTCAGCAGGTGATGCTGGAAGGGATGTTGCTTCCTTTATTTCCAGTCACACCAGTAACTGGGGATGCACAGATAACGCTTTAAAATGGGACAGCCGTGTGCCTCCTTTCCTAACAGAATGTGTTCTACAGAAAATACAATCAAAAAGTGTAGCTAAGTTTTACAGTTAAGCCTGTTTGCATGTAGTTTTTATGCACTAAATGATTAATCCTATATGTTAAATGGGGATGTTCCAACTCTGTTTTATTTCAGTGTCTCAACTTGTTTGCTAATGTGGCTTGTACATTTTGGACTTCCTTGTACGAAGCTACTGAATAGAAATGTATTTCTATAAGCATACATAGGATTAAATTAATGCAAATTTCTTACGCAAGTTCATATGCCAAGAAGTATGCCTCTGTACTTCAAAAGTGCAGTGTTTTTTGAAATCCTTATCTCTTTGAGGGGATCTGTGATCAACATCTAAAACACCTGTGATCAGGTGCTTGTAGCAGAATGGTTGCAGCATCTAATGTACCAGACCAGCCAAAAACAGCTAAGAAAATATTACTGACGTGTAATCACACTGATTTTATATAACTGTCTTGGCAAGTTATCTCTGCTTCCTTATTTTGCATCCCCCCCCTCCCCAACATGAAAGGGAGGGAAGGAGAGACACTTGAAAAGAATACACATCAAATTAAACTGGAAGGGGGAGTGGGTTTTGGCCACAGAGTTAGGGTGTTTTGCTTAGGCGAAGTACCTTTTCTTATAAATGATCCTCCAGGATTGTACCCTAAGGAAAGCTTTAAAACAGTGATTTCCTGTTTGCCTGGGACTTCATTGGTTTAAGCAGCCTGGCTTGTCCCAGTGGAGAGAGAACCACTAGCATCTCTATCCCTGTAATTTCCTGCAAGCTCTCTCAGTAGGATTTGGTGATCCTGGTCTTGTATTGATGTAAAATGGCATAAACCTAGGCTGGATTTATTGCATTGCTTCTAAAAAGATTTCTTTCACCTAATCCCCTTGGAGTGGGGAGAGGAGAAGAGAGCACAGTAGTGACTTTCAGGCTTTTTAATTTCTGGGAAGAGACAGGTTTAAGACTGGAAGATTATTGTACTGAAACTTAATGTTATAAATTCCAAATAAGATGATATGGCCAATGATTTAGTGATTATTGTAGGCTGGTAATTTTTCTAGTTGTGGAATCTGGAAAATACGTTTTTAAAAAAAATTGCTAGAACTGCAGAGAATCGGGATTTTCTACTACGACAAAACAGCTTTCTGAAGAAGGAGTCCACAAACATTCTGTACATGAAGTATGTATTCTTTCAGTGCAGAATTCTAAATTTAAAAGCCCCCAAAACCAAAATGTGACACTGGGAAAGTAAAAGTGCTTCCTGTACATTGCCGTGGTTCGTTTCAAAATGTGGTTACTGCGTCTTTGTTATCTCCTCTCCTTTGCTTACTCAGAGTGTGAGTGTGGTTCATTTCTTCAGTCTCTTGACTCTGAGCATTAAACAGATAACGCCGTTACTAAAACAAAATCCCTTACAGCTTTAAGGGTCTGATCCTACTGCCTCTAACATCAGTTTGAGCAGAATTGGATGTTAGTGACTGGTCATGCATGTCAGCTTTTCTCTCCGTTGAAATCTATCTCAACAAAAGATACTGTTCTCAAAGCTTGAAATACTTCATCTCGGTTTAAAAGGATATGGTTAAATAGCTTTCCGCTGAGATATTACGTTACTGAGTTATGGAACTGGATAAGAATCCATAGTGCAGTTACAGTCATGATATTGTCGCTGGGAGACCGATTAGGTCAGACTTACTAAACTATTCCTAAAGCCATAAGAGTGTCTGTGATCCAGAAGGCTTCTCGCAAACAAGTTATAGTATTCCTTATTGCTCTGTAAAAATAATTTTTGTAAAACATAAGTTGTCCCAGTGGCCTTGACTTCTCTGTAATTTGCATGTAGAAGGAAAACCAGACTAATACATGAATCTCATAATTTAAGAAACTGCTTAGTTGTTTTGAGACTTTAGATCAGAAGTAAGCATGGAATCGTATTCAGTGCTGTGTTCTGGAGCGTCTGCCTGGTGAGCAGCATGAGTAATATGATCTTGGTCTTCGAGACTGCTTCAGTACAATGGATGTTTGAGGCTTTTTTGTTTTACTACTGAAAGGTGATGTTATTTGTGATTCTGGCACTTGGCCACCATTAAATTCTCTGCTCTTTAATGTGACATAGGGCTTCTGCACCTGCTGGTGTCATCAAATATATCACTTTTCAGTAGGCGATTGCCTATAGGCAGAATACTAAGAAATGCCAGATGTAATTAGGGGTGTTAATTTTGCAACTGGCTGTCAGATGTTATTTGGGAAGAGATGTTTTTTCGCTCATGTGACCTTTTAGAAAACCACGAGGAGAAAGGAATCCAGCTTTGTCTTAATGTTCATTACAAGAAAGGGTAGTCTGTCCACTATGAAGGTAAGGGTGAGAAGATCTAGTATCAGGATCAGTTGCAGTGGTCTAAGGAATTTTTTTGGTTTTGTTTTTTGTTTTGTTTTGTTTTTGTTTTTTTTTTGTTTTTAAATAGCACTTGGTAGTTGGGGTCACGCTAAGACTTCCAGCTATATGGATGGAAACATGGTTTTAGATGCTTACTCTTACATGAAAACACCGTAGGCCTGGCAATGCTGAGCTTTGTGGAGTGTGACGTGTATCGAATCACTAGCTGCTTGTTGTGCTACTTGGTGAATAACTCAGTTCAGCTGTTTAATACATTGGTAAACTCAATTTAAATGACTAAGTGCTGTTTAAGGGAGGAAAATGTGCAAAGACAGATGTGCTTCTTAACTGAGGGTAGGAGAACAGCTGTGCCGTAAAGAGCTCCTGCCTTTGGAGCACTGACTGAGTTCTGAAATCCAGTATCTTATTTAACATGAAAGAAATTAATTCACATCACTGTGAATGCATGTTTTTTAACAGATGTGATTGGAAAGGAGAGGTCTCTGTGAACTTGTCTGAAACCAAAAGGAGAAACAACCTCTGCCTATGGCTGCCATGATATTGATTTGTTTTTTTTCTTCCTGACATGACTTAGATGTACATTCTTTTACCTTGAAATCATTTACGTGTTGGCATCTCCTGCAGAGAGAAGTAATACCTAAAACTTGCTGCTTTGGGAAACTATCTCATCTCAATTACATCATGTGTTTAAATCCAAGCTTGGTCCTTGGCAGGACTAAAGTAATGAAATTTCTAGGCCTGTTCTGCAGGAAAGTTTGAAATGGCTGGGGTGCCCTTGGCTGGCTCCACCTGTCCATGTGCGTGGCCGCTTGCTTATCTCCTCGTGGTTGGAATGGGTCTTCCTAAGGTAGGCGGCTTTGGGGGCTCTGAGGGCGTGGCGGCCTCTGCTCGGGCGCAGGAGCAGGAGGAGCCGTGCAGATGACGTTGGAATGCTGGTGGAGACGCAGCTGAGCCTCCGGTATGTGACAGCTGTGAAGTACAACGGTTTTTGCAGCTTTTAAATTCTGTACTCCTGGCTAGCATCCATAATTGAAGTATGTGTGAAGTACCAACACGGGAGATTTCAGTGTGATGTACATAAGGGTTACTATATATACTAAATATGTAGTACCTAAATTGGTGCATCCAGGAGCTGTATTTCTTCACTGCTAAAGCACAGGATGCAGCATTCTCCTTTTTTTTTTTCCCCCCTTTTTTTCTTCATATGTTTTGATACTATCCCTCTTTCCATATCTCATCAGCTATGTCCTTAAAATTTTTTTTTATTTTAAATTGTGCATAAGCATCCTCTTGATGATGAAACTGCCAATATACCTAAAAGCCCTTGTGCAATTAAAACATGCATCTGTTCTGTTGCGACACTGACAGGCTACTATGCATCTAAAGCGCTACCTGGTTCTTGGGAAGATGCTACTTAGTAGTACAAAAAAGAAACGTTCATTTGAAACTGTATTAGCAACTGTTATGTGCTTCTTAACTATGAAAAACTACTTTGTGGTTTTATGAAACAATATAAAGAGAGATTTCTTTGTTATCCAAGTGATCCTCTGGAAGAGAAGGAAGCATAAAACACCATGTCTGAGATGGTTGGTTTGAAAAGTATACGCATACAGAATTCTGTAGAATAGAAGCTTAGAGATAGAAATCCTAAAGAGTGCTACTTGTTAAACTCAGCAGTTTAATGTGGAGGGAACCTGTACTTCACCTGCTTACAGCTGTATTTCCCTCTGCGTTTAAGGGGTGGTCATTTTGAATTAACTGTTTAAGCTGCTAGCATCTTGATTTAAGAAAAAGAAATGAAGACTGACTTTCTATTTGCCTTGGACAGTAGAAGCAAAGACCCTTTGACTTAGTCTTCAGTGTTTCATTATTTCACTGCTTGTGGAGTGTGTCACACTGGCATTTTAGATCAGCTAAATCTGTGAGTGTATTTGTTTTCAGCTTCCCTTGACTCAGTTTTATTGCTCTATTTTAGAACTTTTGCTCAAATGAGGATTTACACTCTGTGCAGCCACATGTCTGAAATAGCCCTGTAATAACTTTATTCTTTGACCCAGAGAACTGAATGTTGCGTTTACCTTTGAGGTTTTTTTGGTGAAGTGGTTGGTTTTTTTTTTTTTTGGTGTGGATTCAAATGGAATAGACTTCGATGCTTGGAGTCAGTTGCAGTTTGTGTGGGGAAACTAACTCAAGTGAAAGGACAGGGTGGGGTGTGCTCAAGTCTCTTGTTTTTGTAAGCTTCACTATCTTGGCCATGCAATTCCAGCTTATTTTTTCCTTCTCAAAGATGTTTAAGAGAAATGCAACCAACCACTGTAAACAACTAACAAGGATTAAACTCACTGAAAAATGAATATGTCTTAACTTTTTCTAGATTGGGCTCTAAGACAGGAATTCTGAAACTAAGCTCTTCAGAAGGTATTTAAGAAACTTCACAGGAAGACAATGTCCTCATTTCAAAAGTAATCAATTACCTCTTGCTTATGATAATCATCTGTGAGATTGGAAACCTGTTAAAATTCCAACTGCATGGTAGTGACAGAATTGTAGAGCTTAACTACTTCAAATCTGTACACAAATTTTATGTCGGAAACTTTCTGTGAAAATTCTAGATTTTCAGCTTCCTGCTTCACCCAAAAGTGCCTGCCTTCATTCTTTGTGTAACTTTTATCCTTCAAATAGCTTTTCTGGACAGTTGAGTTAGCTGCAGCATTACCTTTTTGTAGAGAATAATTTTTACATTTTTCACTCTAAAATAACTTGTATTTGCTGTAGAATATTTTTTCCCCATTAGGCTGGCATTTGTCCAGTATGCTATCTTAACATAGATATCATTTTCCAAAAAATAATTAGTGGCAAATTCTAACTGAACGTTTTTCTACTGGTTGCTGTTAAATACTGAAGCCATCTTGGATATTGGAGAATTTTAAACTTAAGACTTTTTATTTGTGGTATATTTTAATTGACTCTTAATTTACTTTTTTTTTGTATGTGTGCTATATGATAAAACGTTAGCATGCAAAGAATAGACATCACTTGCCTGTTGGAATGCAGCAGCTGTCCTGACAGCACGGAGGGATGTATGTTAGTTGTAAGTGAATAACAGTATTGTGTCCTGCTGAATTTCTATTCAGGATTTCAGGTAGGCAAAATTAATAGTAAAACCAGTTTTCTGTGGTGTCTGTGCTGGCACATCCACCTTTGGTGTTTGCTTTTTTTTTAAAAAAAGCACTGGCAGTAATCGCCATTTGGAGTCCTGTCTAAGTTACCACGGCTGTGGTCACCCCCTCCATACCCTCTGCCACTGTCACATAAAATCATTTAGTTATGTAAGTTGATAGTCCAAATTCTTTATGCCAGTTGCCACAATCAGGATTCCTCTTGCTTCCCTGTTTAGCTAACTAGCTAGTCCTGACCCCTTGGGTCTGATGGCTGAGACTTTCTGCTCCTGTGGTTGTGGTTAAAATATGTGGAAGAATGGGAGTGTTGCAGAAACTCTTGGGGGTTTTTGTGCCTGCCCCCCCCCCCCCGCCCCATCCATTATTTAGGGGGCAAAAATTGTTTTTTGAAGAACATTGCGTTTAAAAATGACAACTGTTAAATCAGGAAGAAAAAGCTCCTGGAGTGAAAAGTAATTTAATTTCACAACATAGCATACTATTCTTTAAAGCTTTTTCTGTTGATGGGGAAGTAAAATTTCTTCCAGCTGGCCTTGACTTATTTGAAGGGATGCTGAAAATACTCTTTGCGCAACTCACTATGTGTTCCTCAATTTGACAGCTAAGAATAACTATTTACATGTTGATGTAGAATACTGAGTTTCAGGGGATTTTTCTCTCCAGTTTTATCTAGCTTAGTTCTCTGTGCAGAAGGAAAATGAAATTGTGTAAGTGGAGAAGATTTTTCAAGTTTAACTCAACGTTTCTTGTGGGCCAGAGGTAAATTTGGCCCTTTGCAGGGTCTTAATTGTTCTTGGTCTTGTCCAGTGGCAATGGGAATCTTCAGACCAACTCCACCTGGGCTCTGAATTGTATTCGTAATTCTCTAAGCCCCCTAATAGCTGCGTGAACCGGTTCCTCTCATCTGCGAGCGCTCCAAGTGCCATGCCAGCTTATTTAAATAAAGACAAAACACTGGGCCTGGGTCCAAGGGGTAACGAGGAGCTGGAATGCCTTTGAAGTTCAGGACCGTAGGCTGTAGGTGCGATTTACATAAAGCTCATTAGGTGATCTGAATGCAGGTTCTCTTCCTGTTTGTTCGATTTATGAATCTTTGTGTCCAAAGAGAAAGAGATAGTAAGACTTGTAATTAAGATAAGTAGCAGGCCACTCCTTTTCTGAATGCGAGCTCTGGTGAGGAGAGAATTTTGTGCGTAGCATTAAGGGTAGAAGAAAACCTGTGATTCAGGCACCTTCAGTTGATGAGAATAATACCAACTCCTTTCTGTGGAAAAAGCTGCATACTTCTTTAAACTGTGCTGGGTTCAACCTATTATTTGCTTTAAAGTAAATGGTACAGAAAAGCGTAGAGTTCTTACTAGCAACAGTTCTGCTTTTATATAAGCCATAGATGGTCTCTATCTAAGCAGCTGTCATCAGTTTTAAAGCTACCTTGAAACTAGTGTCTAAGTGGACAGTAATTTTTCTGATCAGAATTGCATATGATGACGTTTTGTTGTTCTCAAACACTTGCTTTTTCTTCCTGCCTGATCCTCTCTTTTTTTTTTTTTAAAGCAGATAATATGTAGCAGCACTGGGTTTGTGATAAGAGTCCTGCAAGCAGCAAAGCTACCTATATATGCAGTCTGCTTGCTCATAAGATGATTGTTCAGATCTACCAGTGACTTCCTATCACATTATTCTATGATTATTAACTCAAATTGTAAGTGACGGAGGAATGTATGTTTCCTTCTGCTGTGTTACTTAGCGGGATGGACAGATGTCTAGGGGACAGCAGTCTCCGTTAGCAGTCGTCTTATTTATGAAACTTAATTATGTCTGAGACAACCTAATATTGTATGTCACTATTGGCTTTCTGCATCTCCATATATTTACTTCCATGCTATAAAGCTTGCCTGTTGGAATAAAAAAGTTAATGACAAAAACTGTTACGAGTGAGGTGGTGGAACACCTGGAAGAAGGCTAGTATGTATAATGTACTGAAGTTAACAGGTTTGGAGCTCTTGGTTTCTTCTGGTACCAGTATTACATGGCTGCAAACATGAAGGCAAGATAGTTTGCAAGTTGCAAACGGGATGGTTCTCAAAGTGAAGTCAATCGCATATGTGGGGGAGATGCAATTTAACATCTCAGAAATACCAACAGGAGCTTGTTGAAAGCTGTGTAATGTGTAATTATACAAATGGATTTTTTCCCCATTTCAGTCCTAAAGTTGAGAATTTTTAATGTACTGTCTTGGCAAAATCGTGGAGCTCGTAGTGTGGTTGTATGGATTAAAATTTCAATGGTTAGAAGTAGACCTGAGTTTATATCCTTTCAGAGCAAGTAGTTAAATTTTTTTGTCTTGAGTGTCCTAGCTAATAAAAGAAAGGACTGGCTGAAAATGGGAATCTGAACTCTTTGAAGTGCCCAAGCTCTGTGAAGTGGCTGTGGATGTATCTTATCCGTTTTTTTTTTTTTTGGTGGCACGAAAATCATGTCCCTTGTCTGTATCGACCAAAATAGAATCTATAGTCTGTATATTCCCTGTAAATAAACCGAAGATTAATGTGGTACATTTCAGACTATTAAATACAGAAAGTGTTTCCATTTCATAACTTCCAGAACAATGGTATCATCTGTCTAAGTATATTAATTCCCCTTAAGATTAGACTATAACACTGAGAACTGCTTGGTTTGTCTCTCTTTAATCTTCTTGATAAAATGACAACTTTAATTCCTGCTAATAGGAGAAGAGTACATTAAATTATTTTACTTTATTTTGCTTTACAGATTCCATCTTGGAAGTGTCACTTGTAAGAAAAATGTCTCAGAATGTTTCTTTTTTGAATTCACGTGATAAAAGATCCTAGTTTATTTTGCAGCTTCCAGCTTTTTCCTTCATAATTGAAACCCAGAATGAAAATATGTTGATCGGTATCGCTAGATATTGTAGTACAAAGATTGAGAGGCTTTGTAGCCTGCAGTGGACTACGTCACATTCCTTCTGTCACTGTCAGAATAAGTGTTTCTCTGGAGAAAATGGTCTGCTAGGGCCTGGGGTATACATTATATTTAATTTGCAGCACTGGGTGGGGTGTGATCCTTTGTATAGTGCTCCACTGGAGCGTGAGCAGTTTCAGCACCTCTTGCCGCTTCAGTTTTGCGTTAATAGGAGGTGTATTTTGAGTTCCTGGCAAATAACTGATATTACTTACACTGTGGAAATGGGGGAATGCAGATTTGTCACCTTAGTTGCTAACAGTACTGTCTTGAGACTGTCAGCAGATTGCAAAGCATAGATCAGCTGTAGGTCCTTTTAGCCTAGAATATGCAGCGAAACTTTTTTCTCTTTTTTCATCTCCGCCTCTTTTTTTCATCTTTTTTCTGCAGGAAGTTTTTGGGCATTCTTGGCTGCATTTGCCAGCTCACCCATTTTGTACAGTTTATTCCTCTTGAAGATTTTAGGGGTTTTCTCTGCAATTACCCATTTATCAGTACGACTTTGTGTGTGTTCCTCCTTCCCTCCCCGCCCTGTATCTATAAGGCTATGTATGAAACAGTACCACTATGTTACGTGGGGAGAAGAGCGTTCATTCTAGCGTGGCAAACACAGGGCTGCAAAAATGAATAAGCAAAATTCTCTCCAGAAAGTCGCAGCATGTAGTTAACATACACAGACACAGGAATTTGTTGTAGTTATGTAGAGTCAGGCAACGATGTAGCCAAAAGAGATAAAAAGAGCAGAGCCTTAAAGAGGTTTAAGGTGTATTATACCTTTATATTACAGAAACAAGCATGTGAAAAGTTTTTGGTTTGTTTTTTGTTTAAATAAAAAATCCTATGTCCCATGTATGTTCTTCACCCAGCAGTGCATCTCTTACAAATGTAGGTTTTTAAGAGGCAAAGGTTGGGGCCTGCATAATGTTCTCAAAGTGCTTGTCTGTAAGAAGAATTTGTAAACTGGTTATGAAAGAAAGAAAAAAGGCTAATCTTGCATAGTAAGACTTATGGCTGACAGTAGAAGAGTTCATGCTGTTGTAGCCTTTGAACCTAAAATTGAATGTACTGAATCTTTAATGTTAGACTGCCTTGTAAACAGTGGTATTACATGCAGCACATCCATAAGGCTTATGTTTTTTAGGAATGTGTGTAGCAAACATGGAGGAGATTCAGCCTTTGGCACTGTTCTCTTGCTTGCTGTCACCAGCTAAGCTAGGTGTGATCAACTGGTCAAGTTAAAAAGAAAATGTAGTTATTAATCATTGCCCTTTCTGAATTGTGAAGGAAGGTGCTGCTAAAGAATATGGTACAGGGCAAGTCTAGTCTCTTCTTGTAGCCCTGAAAAAGGGTGGATTCCCCATAAGCAGGTTCTGGGAACTCAGTGTTTTGCATAGGTGTACTCGTCACTGGTAAATGCAAGAGAAGCTGTAATTTTGATAGGGGCGCACTGTTCTTGTGTCTATACGTTGTCTTCATTCTGTGAGGTTCTTAACCATATCGCACTTAAAGAATTGGTGAATTGCCTTTCCAGAGGTGGTATTGTTACTTCAAGTTTGTTTGGGTGCTGTGCACATTGGCAAGACTTAATCAGAGGTGTTATTTGACTCTCTCTTCAGTAGGTTCTTTGGCCATTGTGCCTTGGCGCTCTTTGGCTTTTTGGTGGCGCTGGCCTTTTTCACATTCAGGTTTCACTTTTGCTCAGCTCTTCATTGCTCATATCCAGTAATTTTTCTAAACATGTAGGGCGTATAGTCAGTTTAAAATCCTTTGAGCCTTTCTCTGTAGACATGGCTATACTGCTTTGCAGCAAAACATGTAGTTGTTCAAAGATGGTTGGAGACTAATGTCTAACCTTCATACCTAATGTAGATGCCGTCCATACTAAACCAAATGCTGTGGTGTAAAGTTAACACCCACTAACCTTTTCATAGCAGAAATGTCTGAATGTAGCACTGTCTTCATCCACAGCAGCAGGGAAATAGCACAATATCCTTATTTCCCTAACGAAAGACAAGGCAAATCTTGTCTTATCATTTATACATGAACATCCCGTTTTGCCTTTTCGGATTCTCTTGAGCATTTGTTTCTCTGCACAGGAGTTACTGTTGTCCTTTTGGCAACTCATGCTGAGGAGAATATGCCCCCATGGGACTGTCTGCAGGCAGGCATGTCTGGCTTCTTTGCTTTGAATGTGAATATTTAATTCCCTTCTTGTTAGTGAAAAGCATGGCCGTGGCTAGTTATAAGTCTCATTAAGCCATGTTGGCATGGCCACTAACCTGAGCATTTCACTGTGATTTGAATTGACGGAGGGCTGTCACCTTTCTGGCAAGGCACGAGGATGGGGTGCTGGTGTCAGTAGAGGTGTCAGGTGTAACAGTCTGAGTTCCTGAATCATAAGCAGGGCTAGCTGAGCTGTGAAACTGCACACACTGCTGTGGGTTACTTTAATCTTCCCCACTATGTGCTATTCTCGCCCTGTCTGTTTTCTTGTGTGTATGTGAGGCTGTTGAGAGATTTGATGAGCAGCAGAGTTCTCAGTAAGGGGAAGCTGCTTCGATTTTGTTTCCTAATGACCTGTAAGGCAAATTGCTGAGTGCGTTCGTTCCTTGATAGCTATGAAGGGAGAGAAGATAGCACATGACTGGAAAAAAAAGTACTGTTTTTGTCATCTCACTGTGTGCTGGCTATAGTTACCCTTAGTAATGCGTGTGCTTTGATTTTTACTGAAGGCAGTTGAAGTGAAATGGGGGTTTGAACGCTGACATGCGAGTGCATCTGGTCAGGGGTTGCAGGTACAGTGGTAGGTACAGCTGTAGCTTGCTTGCAAACATCACGAGTTTCCTGGTGAACAAAGAGCAAAGGTGAAAAACCTGAGGTGATAAAGCAGCACGGTTGGTCTGCAGACTAGCTGGCGAAGGCTCTTGTCCGCAGGTAGAGTGGTGCGGTGCCACCGTCGCCAGCTCCGTGGGCGCTGGCAGAAGCGTGGTGGTGACATCAGCCGGAGGAGGGAGAGAAGGTTGCCCAGACTCACTGGGGCTGCTTGTTCCGCACAGGCACTCGGGAAAGGGCTTCTTTCCTACGCTGTCTAATAGATTCAGCCTTTTATTTTATAACATAATTAAATAACCAAGCCTTTGTGAGGCTCCTGAATTCCTTTAATTTAGCGGCAGCACAGAAGCTGAATTCAGAGCATTCATGGGCCTGTACTATCTCCCTGACTACTTGCCAGGTCTATTCATGCTGTTCTGAGTGCAGGAAGTTCTCACATTCATTCAGGGTTGGGGGGGTGGAAGACGTGTGGTTGGCTTTTTTTTTTTTTAAAGCAAGGGAAATGGTTATAAGGAGGATTCTTCAGCGATTCCCTGGGACCAATTTACCAACTGTTAATCTGTGAGTAAATAATGGGAACAGTTTATACACTTGGCAGCTCTTGAGAAAGAGCAAAGAATCATGAGAAGTTCACAGTCCACAGCCCCAAGATAGCTGAATACTTTGGTATGTTACGATTTGTCTGAACAGGGATAGAGCAGTACTTTTCCGTTAGCACGTGTAATCTTATATATTCTGAAGTACTGGGTTTGATGAGGAAAACTTTACTTTGGCATGTGGTAGCTGGCTGCTTATACTTAACTTGCTCAAGTTAAATAATTCTTTCTCTACTCAAGTTTTAATGCTCTAGCCAATACGTTTGTTGTCTTTTACTACAAGACTTACTAGTGCTCTCTCGAGGAGGGGATGAGGAAGTGTGTTTGCTGCCTGGTGAGGGTGATGCTCACACAGTGGCTAGGGTAGCAGGATAACAGTGTTATCCTGTTCCCTTTGGTTCAAGGGAAGGGTAGAGATAGAGAGGACAAGAAGGTGAAACAAGACTGAGAAAGCAATGACTAAATCAAAGCGAGTAGACAGGAAATACAAAATGCTTTGCAAACTTAAGCATTCATTTCACTTCCCAGGAACTGTCCCACACATCTCCTCTGCGGTATCTAATCTTTATAACTAGATACCACAGTGATAGGCATAATTAACACGTGTAAAGTGCATAGGAGAAAGGAAAGTGACTTCTCAGTGTGGGTTTTCTGCTGGTACAACTGACACATTATGGGAAGTACGCAGCTAGTTAGGGTGAGCATAGCAGGTATTCAACAAGTTGCATTTTCACCAAAACAAACAGAATTGGAGTAGAACAGACTCTCCTCTAGAGCTGATGTTCACTCGTAAACTTCTGTGTCAGAATCCTCTGTTGCAAAGTGGAAAGAGAAGTGCTTGACAGAACAGTGGGTATACACAGTTTGGTAACTGTGAATGAGCAGGAAAGTCCATAGCTGAAAACCTTTTTATGTAGACAGGGTGAGCTATGTCTAACATGTTCCATCTGGAAACTGAATTGGAGGTGGGGAACCCAAAGTTCATGTCTCTGGCTCATAGGATGCACTGAAGTACATGTTTTTATGCTGCCGTATAAAACTTGCAAGCCAATGTACCCGTACAAATAATGTTTTAAACTTAGATTACCTTAAGGCTAAGTAATCACCTTTGTAAGAGTCCACCTTTATTGGGATCCTGGTATGCATAGGACTTGATGATTCCCCTGCTATGAGACTAAATTTGCTACTGTGGTGTTGTCCTACAACTTTCTGTTCTCCTGAAAACCGAAACGGGTTTTTGAATGGCATTCCTTTCCTTTGTAATTTCTATAAGGAAAAGCATTGCTCTTACACTCTAACAGGGAGTGTTTGGGCTCTTTTTGCCCTTTTCTCTTTCCGTCCTCTAGCTTGCAAGTTTGAGATCAGTCCAAATTCCTTTTTATGAGATTAAAAGTGTTGTGAATGAAATAGTTTTCTTAAGGTGCCGTAGTTTCTGGAGTTGTGGTCTGTTAAGAACATTTACGTATGGATTATGGGACATGTTACCACACGTGCAATTGTGTGAAAGTAATGCCGAATGTCTGGATTGTTCTAGCAAAAATAAGGAAGCAAGGAGTGTAAAAATACTGCCATTGGATAGCCTCTTTATATTGCTCATTTTTTTCTTTACTTTAGAACTATGAGTTTTGATTTCTGTTTTGTATTACAAGTAATGGTGCTGAATATCTATGGCAGCTTTTTCCTTTTCAAACAGCTTACCATTTTAAGCTGTAAAAGTACTGTGACAGCTTTGCTTTTTACAGATTTATATTAAAAACCTTCTGCTTGCATATATGTATAACATTATATATTGTATATGTTTTTAATCTCTTCAGAGTTTAGAAGGTCATTACTTAAACTTATTTTGTGAACCCAGTTTCATAACAGGACTAAAAAGTGTATGGAAGCACACATTTGCTTCAAGGTTGGTTTTCTGGTAAATTTTTTTAACAGCTTGTGAAAGTCTTTAGCAAAACGAAGATAAATAGCATCAGCTATTCCACACGTTCTTGAGTAGTGGAGGAGGGGAGTATGTCAGTTGAGGGAAGGTTTACAAGTTAAAACTCCTGTTGCCAGGCAGCCCAAGAAATGAGTTGGCATCACTGGGAAATGAGAGCAAATCGTGGGTTGATGTTGGAGCAGAGTGGACAATGGAGAAATAGAGAAAATGAAGAGAAATGTGACTGTTTTTAAATTCGCTTGTTTCTGCTTCCATAATACAGGAGAAGGTAACTATCTTTGAAAGTCTAACTGTATTGTGAATAAGGAGAGAGCTGGGCTATGCTGGAAGTGTAATTCCCTTCCCTTTTTTATTATTGTAGCGTGTTATGGTGACCTAATGACTGCTGTTACAAAATGGGGTGTTCGAACATGTGCAATTATACTGTTGCTCCTCCTAGATTGTGAGTAGATGCAAGCTCAAGAGTCACCATTTGTCCTGTAATGCCAAGTCTTTTTCTTTAGCTTCTGGCTTATATAAGCGAGTTGAGCATTTGCCACAAGATGGTTTGTGCAAGATGCTACCACTTGTAAGTACCAATCTTCATAAGAGTGTGTTGTTCCCTCTGCCTTTCTAATCTGGTGTTAGGGACCCATCACACAGGTAAACTAGCAGTCAAACAGTTACTGTGTGGATGAGCTTTACACTTAAAAATGTCTTGTTTTTTAGTGAAAGCCGCTCTTGTACATCTCCTTCCCCAGCATCAGTGGTGTAGGATTTGCTCTGTTGAAACATACGCCTTTGTAAGATAAACTTGTCAGTGTGCGTGTGTTTAGCACAATGTTGTAAGATAGTAATTAATGCTGTAGCCATCATGTGAATGGAAAGTATTTCTGCAAACATGTCTATGTATCTAGATACTTAAGAGGATAAAATTAGGCTTTGGAATTTCCCTCTGGTCCTGTTTAACTTAGTCAACTCTTACACACACTTTTATTACGGTGATAATGGTTATCTGCCATTGTTTTACTTTTAATGTCAACGTTGCACTGTCCTTTCCAAGAGTGTAATGTTGCAAACCAGTAGCAGTTGGTGCAAATCAGGACAGTCAGATGGAGGTTATGTTGTTATGTTCTGTCATCTGGCAAGTGTCCTTCATTTCTTCAGTTTCCTTCTGAGTTTAAAAAATGTTGTGGTTGTGTAGCAACTTTGTTTTAATATTTCTACTTCAAACCTTGAAAGCTGGAAAGTACAGTATTACAGGCATATATTCATTCACTGGTTCTTCAGTGTTTGCATTTTATAATGAGTATAAAAGACACTGATTTAGCTGGGACTCTAACTTCTCCTAGGATTCTTGTGTCTGTACAGGATAAAACTTAACTGTATAATCTCACTGATACAACAGTACTATCTTCTTTTGATCTACATATTTTTGTGGCAGAAAAACTGTGTATGCAACTCTAGTGGATGCACCATGTCATCTGCTTTTATTTCTTTTTTTTTTTTTGAATTATGTTTAACTTTTGCTTAAGTATTTTGAGATGATAAATTATTTAAGAAAGCTTTGGGCTAGATGGTGAAATTTGTGGTGCCTGGTCCTTTCCCCTCCCTACTGCTGAAAACTGTGAGCAATGTTGTTTTAGCACACACGTTTCTTCCATAGTTCTGATCTAAAAACTATGGGAGGGAAATGGTGAAGTGCTTTTTTTCCTCTTCCCTTTCATTTTGTTATTTAATCTCTAGCAGTAAGCATTCCTGAAAATAAAAAAAAAAAAGGCAATACTATCTTCTTGAGCAATTGAATAGTAGAAAAAATGAGATGACAAGGTGGTGTTTTTCAATGGCTGCCTATGAAAGAGGTAGCAGGATGGTTTGACAGAGCACGGGTAGCCACAAGCAAGGCAGGTTCCACAAGGCTTTGGTAAAGCATGAGTGTGATGAGAGAATAGTCTCTGTAGGCTATACACGCCGTTCAACTTTGCTGCAAATATAGGCACTGAAATCCTTTGTCCCAAGAGTGCTGGAGTACAAAGTTCATTCTGTACTGAAGCTTTTCAGCCGATATAAGCTGTGATGTGTCTTTCTGCATCTAGTACAAGGATTCCTGCAAGTCACAGGAATGCTTACAGAAAGCTGACTTCCTTGCGGCACGTAAAAAGGAGGAGAACACATAGCAGAAGCATGTTAGTCCTCAGTTGACTTGCGCTTTGCAAGCAGTATTTGCATGGGGGGGGTGGTTCCTTTCATCATGTTCGGTGCAGCTGCCTGTTACATTGCTGCTCCTGCAACCCCCAGCTCTTTCCAGGCTTCTCCTGGCTGGGGTATTCTGTAGCACGTTCGGAAACCTCTGGGCTCGTGTCCTCCTGTTGGGAGTTCTGTCTTGGAAGTGGGGGGAGCAAACGCTTGCAAGGTGGAGACTTTTCTTTCCCACCCCTCCTCACTGTGGCATGACACTGACATAATGGGAGGTCACGAGAGCAGCAGGCTTTTGGTTTCTGCAGTGTCTGGGTGGGCAGTGCTGCAAGCAACTGCACTCACCTGTCTTCCGAGGAAACCTTCCAACAAACTGCCTGGGCACTGCGCTGTGCTGCCCCGCACGCTTGTCTAGAGCAGTCAAGCGTTCTTCTGCTTCAGCTGACCTCTGTCCAGAGCTGCGCTGGGGCTGTGAGTACTGACACAGATGCTGGATGTGGCCCTGATGTTGGAAATTATAATAGTTGGTAAGCTAAATCGTCTCCAACTTCAGTGGCTGCAAATCTCTTGTTTTAATAAAGCCTCCTGTTTGCATCTAATCCAGTATGTGATTAATTGCAAGGAATCATTGGAGTGCTTTTCCAGAGTCTTTTAATTTGCTGAAGAATCAGGTTGTTGCTTGAAAGACTCGGCTTTTCCTTTCATTTCACTTCTGCCTGAAGAAAAAGTTTAGATTTGGGAACTTAAAGATTCTAAATATAAAACTTAGAAGAAAAAATGGAGGAGGCGAGAGAGGTTTGAAAGGCATAAATTGCTTCAGATCCATAATAAAACAGAAAGAAAATATATCTTTTGTTAACATTTTATCTTTAAGCTTTATTTTTTGCCTAGCTTTCATAACAGGCTAGGTAAACACTACTGATCAAGTATGTTATTCTAATTTTTGTCCAGTTTAAACCTTAATCAGACTTCAGAGCATTGCTTTCAAGCTCAGAGGCAATTATCTAGATTACTGAGATTAAATATTTGTGATTGTTGGAATTTAACCGCAGCTTTTTTTGGCTGTGTGTACTTTCTACTGCAGAAGAAAAAAATGCAGTCACAGCCAAGGGCATTGCCATTGGAGCGGTTTTAGGGGCAGACAAGGTTGGGATGCACAGAGCAAATACAGAACTTCCCTGGAGGGGAGGCGATGCGGGCTGCTCTGCCATCTCGATTGCCCTATTGCCTGTTAAAAATGACTTATTTTTAATTAAACGGAAGAAGAAATTTTTTTTTTTTTAAATAATGCAGCTTGATTTGCAGCAAGGGAAGGGTTCTTGATTGTTTTGGTTTTTAATTGTTTCTGAAGAGATCTTGTGTGCTGTGCTGAGCCGCTGCTCTGGGTGGCTCTGGGGAGCCTGTCACTGTTTGCACAGCTTTGGGGAGACCTGACCCTGGAGTGCCAAAGGGCTGGTCTGCGCTGAATGAGAACAAAATCTGTTTCCTTCCATGAGATTTCTGTACTGAAGACAGCGCTCTGTTACGTTTCTTCTAGGAAACTTCTGGAAGCAACTGCTTTCCTGAGGCCTGGGTTTAGGTGGGGCTGTTTGCTCAACTCTTCTGGATATCCATTAAAAGGAGAGCATGCTACCTTGTGCTTGCCTGACTGCTGGACATGGTTCAGTAAAATGTACGTGATCGTCGACTGGAAGAATCTTATTCGTTATTTCTTTCAGCCTGTAGGAATACACAGGGGTGGGACAGGCCTTCTGAAAGAGGGATCTTGCTTTGTCTGAGCGGGTGTATGTGGCGATGCTGGCTTGGTTTTTACTGGGGTGGTGTATGGAACAATTCTGTGCTCTGTTAGCATGGTCTGTTTTCCTCCCTGCTGTGGACTAAAATGCGGTATTTTTTTCCAAGATTGCCCGACCTTTATAATGGATGATACCAGAATTTTGTATCAAGGAGTCTTTTTTTTCTTTCTTTTCTTTATTCCTTATCTTCACTTGCAGTAACAAGACGTTGCTTTGGAGTCACCTAGAAGTGGTGCCTGTTGTTGAACTTGGTGCAGCTGATCTTAGGTGTTTGCGTGGGCCTGATACTGCTCACTGGGTCATGTCGCTTGTAGGGTTGCCTTCGGTAGGCAAGTTCTTCTATCCTAATGTCTGTAAGACACTGAGTCTTAAAAGCATGTTTTGAGGGGTCAGATGTGTAGTGTTCAGCAGGCAGTGCTTCTCATTGTCTCCTTTTTGCAGTATTGGTACTTGGGGGCTACAGAGAAGTCTTAAAATAAGGTAAATGAGTGTTAGTACCATTACATGTGGACATCTTCTGCATAGCTGAAGGAGTAGTGGTGTCTAACTGTGCCCTGTTTTGCATGCGCATTTTGTTATTAAAAAGATTCTGCATAATGGGGACTGCAAAATCAGATGGTACTGATGTGACATTGTTTTTAAATCCCCTTTAAAAATCTTATTTTTAAGTACCTTAAGTGAGGAGTTAGCCTCCGTCTCTAGCAGTTGTTGAATTCTCACAGGCTTCTAACTTAAGCCTTCTTAAAAATAAATGTGTGACTATTTACATGATACCTTTTTTCAGTGAGTGTCTTCCCACGTCTCCTGCTGCATACCAGCCAATCCACGTATTACAGGCTATAGTTAGTAATATATTGAACCTGTGCAGTTATTGTATATTGTATATTAAGTATGATAATAAAGTGATTTTAGCACTAATAAATCAAAAACTTTAAACTTATTCACCAGGCTTATTCACCTTTGTTAATTTTAATGTCTGGATGCTGAAAAAAGGCAACTTGCATGCAGTTCAGTGACTAGCTCTTGTAGGGATACAAGGGGCAAAGCTAGAACACAAAATTCATGGTGTCTTTGCTTCTTGAAGTTTGAGACCCTTCTGTCAGCTAGGCTTTTTTGTATAGGAATCATAAAATGTGTATAAAGGCTGCACATATAAAACTTCCTTTCTAAAACAAAGGGAACTGCATCAGTGTGATGGGTAAAAGGAATTTATCTTCCTATTTTTGAGAAACTCGTCAAGGAGAACGTTGATCTTCTCTTTCCTTCTCCTTCCAGGTGCTGGGTTGCCACCTTGCACAGAAGGTTTACTAGTTGAGTAATTAGTGTTTTGAAATGTTTAACTCTGCAGAAGGCTTTCTTAGTACAGAGTATTGCATGATGTGTTACAGCTAAAGAAAACATTTTCAAAATTCTTAAATGACAATTAAAAATGAACTAGTGATGTGGAGGAATTTGAAATAAAGACGACTGCACTTCTAAACACAAAAATTGAAGGTTAAGCCTGGATGTCCTAACTTGCATAACTTTTAAAGACTTAAGCTCCAGGCATAAACAAAACAATCCATCCTGCTCTTCTCCAGAGTAGTACTCGGTGCAGATTAGAGAATTGCTTTAGGGTAACTTGCACAGTAGTGGTAGTATCATGTTGGTGCATCTACTCGCATCCTCTGTATCCAGAGGTCAGTAGAAAAGACTCAAAGGTAGAGGAAACTGGTATAATATTAGGAGGTGTATTAAAACTAGGCGTTTTGCACTGCTGCTGGTACTTGTTTTTTTCACTCGGTTTCTCCACTGTGCAGATGGCCCAAACGTTTGGAGGAAGTCCTCTTGCTTTGTGGTGTGTGTTTGTTTTTCCTGGGAGGCCCATTGAGAAAAAGGTTCTTCTGGCCTGCCTTGCTGAAAAAGAAAGCAGAGCACCAGATAGAAAATTGTTCCGAAGCAAGAAGTCATCTCTGTTAGATCTTCTGGAGTTCCATATTTCAGCTAGGTATCTGGGCAACATTTGTGGCATGGGGATTTGTTGGGGAGGGATTAAAAGAGCCTTATTTTGGTCAGTATTACCTTTCTGAGGTTTATCTAAAATTCATCAGCTTGTGTAAGTTGACAGTTTACCCAGTAGTGTTGCTGTATAAAATAACTACGTAACCCTGTTTGCAGCAGTTTTGTTGACATGCAGATGAAACCCTCACACAGAGAGTTGAATTCCAGCATAGAAAGTGTTGGCTGTCAAATGTGAATTTTAAAACACAAATTAAAAATGGGTTATTGCTATACTAATCAGATGTGCTTGCTCAAATTTAAGGCAGATGTTTCCTGAGAGGTTTAAGGAGGTTTTTCTCTCTCTATTTGCATTGTAGCGGGAAATATGTTGGGGTACTTATACAAGCACTGTTGGATATATTCTGTGCTGTGTGTTCTCCCAGAAGCATGGTTACATAGAGAACAGCCTGCTTTGCTAACAGGGCAACAAGGTAGCTCAGGCAGCTGTTTTAATAGGAGGATTGTAGGTATTCAAACACTGTTTTGAAAGAAGCTGGGTTGGTTTGTTTAAAGCATTGCTCCAGGACTTAATTGCCCTACCTGAAACTCGCCTTCAGAGTATAGCTAAAATGAATTGGTGGCTGTTACCTGTTTGTTCTTATGCTACGATTCTAATGCTAAGAAGGAAGAATGTTTGGAGAGGAGTTGGGAAACAGGGAGAAAAGAAAAAGGGATGTATGTGTTACATTGTCCCTTTATTGCTACTCGTCTCCATGATGAGCTCTATTGCAAAGACTAGAAGGAAACGCTCTCCTAAGACGGTATTGGTTGAGGTGTTTATGTATAACAGGGGAAAAGAAACATGTGTTGTACTGATCCTCTCAGAAGTGCTGAGGAGATCAGCATATATATATGTACTATACTGCATATACTGCTAGTGCATACATATATGTGCACTATACTGCATATAGTGCTAGTTCCCAGTCCTTCTCCTTGAACGTGGGTGACCATTGTAGAAAAGGAACACTTCAGGTGATGGAGAAAGGAATTTACAAGGTTGGTGGGGGGTGACTTTAGATGCTAGCAAAATGGAGATTGGGGAGGATTTGATCTAAACGTATATGCTTGGGATTGAATACAATACAAAACTCAAAAGTGCTTTCATCCCATCTGACACAATGTTGTTTCAGCCATCTCTGAACTGTGAACTGAACTGAAATGTAAGCAAAATAAATGTGGTTTGACTCTGATGTAAGTGAGCATTTGTTAGGAGTGTGTCTGTCTCAAAGTTTCTCAGCTACTTCTTGTAATGAGATTTTCAGAATTAGCTTGCCTTGAAGACAAATGAGCTGTGCAGGAGAAAAGTAGACATTAGTTTGAGCATATTATACTCTCTCGTAGATGCTAATGTCTTCTTTGGAGGACGTCAGGAGAGCTGGAGAGGGACTTTTTACAAGGGCATGTAGTGATAGGATGGGGGGGAAGGGTTTTGAACTGCAAGAGGGTAGATTTAGATTAGATATTAGGAAGCAATTCTTTACTGTAAGGGTAGTGAGACACTGGAACAGGTTGCCCAGAGAAGTTGTGGATGCCCCCTCCCTGGAAGTGTTTAAGGCCAGGTTGGATGGGGCTTTGAGCAACCTGGTCTGGTGGAAACGTGTCCCTACCCATGGCAGAGGATTGGAACTAGATGATTTTTAAGGTCCCTTCCAACCCAAACCAGTATGTGATTCTATGATTCTCTCAGTGCTGCACTGCTTCTTAGCGTTTAAGATCTTTCCCATTTAAAAATATGGTTTTCAATTTTTTTCTACTAGAGAAGAAATGAATCTGATGTTACTCTGCTGTCAGTGGGATGAGTTTTACTCTGTTAAATGTAGCTTGATTATCAAGTAGGGATTAGCAAACTCTTGAAGCAAAGACTTTCTTCAGAGGAGGCTATGCTTTCTTTGCCAAGCACGGGAGTTGAATACTTCCACACTGAAGACTGAAGCAAAGGCATTGGGGCATAGGATACTCCAACCTTATGTTTTTGCTCCCACTGAATCACCTGCTGCGTTCAACCATGGTCTCACATTTTCCTTGGTCACTCTTTTGCGAGTTACATGGCACTAGCACTGTGTTTGCTGCCCTTGACTGACTTCAATTCCAGTTGAAATTTGGCTTTCCTAACACCATCCCTACAAGCCTGGGCAGTGTTTCTAAATTCCTCCTTTGGAGCTTTGTTCAGGACTTCCTTGCTTAAACAACTCTTTTTTTTTTATTTTTTTTTTTATTTTTTTTTTTAGTGTCTACTTGTTTTCCTGAGTATAGGGATGGACTGTGCTTGTGCTTGGAGGGTGCTGCTGTTAAAGCCGTGCCAGCTTTCCTGAGCTCCTCTGCCCCTCCGAGCTGCCGGCCAGGGGATTCCACCTACCAGCTTCTTGAATAAGCCAGGGTCTGCTTTCATGAAGTCTAGGGTCTGTCCTCTGCTACTTTCCTTCCTCACTCCCTTCGGGATCTAGAACTCCAGTGTTTTGTGGTCACCACAACCACAGTTGCTGTTGATTGCTGTCAGCCCAGTCAGCTCCTCTTTGGTGAACAGCAGATCAAGCGGGTAAATGATAGGAATGTGTGCACTGAAACTTCCCTGAAGTGACTGGACCTGGGAAGTCAGATTTTATATCTGAGTTCTTTTGTGGGTGTTTCCAATGTCCCTGTCTGAAGAAACAGCACTGAAAGCATTTCAGTATCAGATTTGCTTGTAGAATATTTCTCTTTAACTTCTAGCTACTGTTGTAGATTTACTACATGCGTTCAGTAGTTCACTTCTGCTCCATTTCTTTTTGCCGTATCTACAGGAAGTAATTGGTGACTAATTTCATGTTTTGCTTACTCCTCTCTCCCCTGTCCCCCAGTGTAGTTTGCCTCTTGTGTAGCATTGGGTTTTTTGGTGTGTGGTTTTTGGGGTTTTTTTTGTTTGTTTTGTGGGTTTTTGGTGTTTGTGGTTTTTTTTGGTGGTGTTTTTTGTTTTGTTTGTTTTTTAAAAAACGTTGATCTTGGTGAGCTTGCAGCCTTTGTTCAGCCTTTTCATTTTCAATGGCTGGGGGAGGAGGAATGCAGCGTACAACATGTCTTAACAGATGAGTGTTTTAGGGGCAAAAAGCTCCGTGCTCTCTACTGCATTGGTACCAGTAGCAGGGTTTTGGTTTCTTGTACAATATCTAAGGCCATTGAAGTGTACCAGAACTGTGCTGGGAGGGAGAATTGGGTGACTTCCTGTAGTTCAGTAATAGAGGGGGGAATGTGTAGCACTCTGCCTCTGTATTTAAAAAGAATAGACAAATAAAAATTGTGAGCGGAGGAGGAGGAGGAGCAAATCTACGCTAGAGCAAAATGGAGGAGCAAAAATACAAATATAAAATGAAGATGTTAAAATCAGGTAAGTTTGGTCACTTTACTAATGCGTAGGTCCCTGACCTTTTTGAGCTACCCAGGAACACGTAATTCTTCTGTTGCTGCAGAGACAGCCTTTTATGAGGAGTAAGTTAAACAGATAAAGAGGAACTTGAAATACCTTGGACATTAGAGACTTACAGTGAGGGTACCTAGAGAACTCTTCTTTAGGAAAGGGGGGCAAAGGTTCATTTTCATGAATACTTCAATAGATGTTAATAACACTTTGTGTGGTTGCTGGCTGTGGGGTTCCCACGGGACAATGGTCACATACTGAACGAGCTATGTCCAGGCATGTCCAGGGGGTGGTAATGAGGTGGTAATGAACTAGCCAATCGTAATACAGAACAAGGGCCTTGGCTATGAGACCAACAAGCTATGGGGGAAGTTGAGGACCTTGGCTATGAGAAAAATAAGATATAGGGAAGTTGAAAAATAAGAAAGAATGCTGCACCTGCAAGATATAACTTTTTAGCATAAGCCAATCAGAACTAATATAGAGGCGTGTGAACAAAGCATACTAACCAATCATAATAGAAATGACATGTACACAGAGTGTGTACAAAAATAGAATAGTATAAATGCACCCTCAATGGAATAGTATAAATGTACCCTCAGATACGTAAATAAACGAGATCTGCTTAACGATCATATTGGTCTGCGTGCATTTACTCCGTGCCCTCTCAACAAGTGGCGCCCGAACAGGGACTTTCCCCCGGACCAGGGGCCTTCGGCCAGAGACTGCGGAGAAGCAGCGGACAACGGCACGAAAGGAAAGGGTGAGAGGAAGCCAGCTGTAGAGTGCTGCCCCGGCACTGGATTTTCGCACCGGGAAACAGAAACGGATGCGGTTCGCACTGGCAGGAACAGATGCGGTAGGCCCGAGTTTTGCTAGCAAAGGAAAACCTGGGTAGGGCTTCCCAGCCAGCTGGGGGAGGAATGGGGTCTACCCTGACCAAGACAGAAGTGGCAGTGGTGAAACTCCTCCAACATATACTCTCTGAGAGAGGAATTAAATATGACGAAGCTGCGTTAAAGCAGTTACTGTTTTGGACAAAAGACAAAGGACATTTTACAACCTTTAATGATGTCTTTGAAGTGCCTTTATGGGAGAAGATGGGTGACTCTCTCTGGAATGCGGTGTCAAGTGGTGATAAGGAAGCCTTTAAATTGTCTGCTACATGGAGGCTGGTTATCGAAGCGTTAAAAGGAATAAAAGCAGAGAGAGAAATCACACATTCAGCTTTTATGGCTTTAGGACCGCAGACGTCTGCTACCCCCTCACTGTTTGCGGGACCAACACCTCCCACGGCCCCGGTGGCTGTACCGGTGGCAGCTCCTTTATTGCCGTCGGTACAGACGGCTCCAAAAAAAGCCGAAGAGTGGGGAGCGAGTAAAATAGATACAGATCCATCAGAACCGGTAGTGCGCCCTAAAACACGAACTCGATTTGGACTAATTGATTCAGATGCTGAACAGGAGACTTGTCCAAAACCCCCTCCGAAACCCCCTCCTCCTCTCATTGATCTCTCTACGGATGAGGCTGAGCAGGAGAACAAGAAGGAGGGTAAACCTGTTTCGTATCCACCTTTACCGGATTCGCCGTTTCCGAAGTCTGTTGAACAAAGTTTACATTCCGACGCTAAACGACCACCGTTAAATTCGACATTTACGGAGTCAGCAATACCAGAGTCACAAGGACTTAAAGGACTGTTACCATCACGAAATGGACACAAACTTGACATGACAGAGCTTGGTAGACGACTGGAAGAATTAAAGACGAAATTGCAGCAGCATCGTTCAGCCAACGCCTCGGGACACGTGACTATGTCTCCCCCAAACCCCCCTCTGTGTTCGGGACAAGTATTAGGGCCACCTCAACCTCCTTTGCAATTCCCTACTCCACCTTTAGATCACGGCGGGAGGGGAGGTTTGCGTCCATCTGGTAATGTGGGAGGTGAGGGAGAAAATCAGCATCCGCCCGCGAATACAGGGGAAGAGGGGGGAGGAGTAAAATGGAAAGGGATCATCTGAGATGCGTTATTAGAAGGGGTTATAATTCCACAAGCATATCCGGTGATTGTGGGTGCGGGTCCTGAGGGAAGAAATATTTGGCAACCGTTAGATTGAAAAATTGTAAAAGAAACATTGTTACTACAGTTAGCGAGGAACAACACAGATGAGGACTGCAGGAGAGTTGTTGCAGGGATAGCGAATCGTGACCCCACCTTAACTGAGCTAATGGATGCTTGCGGGAAAGTAGGAACCACCACGTTTCAGATGGAGCATTTAGCAAAAACTTTTGCGGTGGCAGTTAAGGTAGTTCATTGTTGTTATACATGCGAACAAGAAGGTCACTTTAAGAAAAACTGCCTTAAGAAGTTGAAGCTGAGTGGGAGAGATAACTCTGTTTTGATGTGTCATTGCTGTGGGAAGCTAGGGCATTTTGTGAAGCTGTGCAGGTCTCAGTATAATGCTCAAGGTCAGCTGATAACAACCAGCTGCAGAATACAGGGAAACTGGAGAAAAAACATGGGGAGAAACTGTGTGCTGACACAAATGAATCTTCACAACCAGTTCCAGGCCTAAGCAGTTAACTCGCAGCCTGAACCGCAGGGAGCGCAGGACTGGTGTTTCCACGCGGGGTTAACCTGTGCGGCTGCCAAGCCTTGGACCTGTGGCAAACAGGGATAATGCTAATGCTGATTATCAAAAGATCATTGAAGCTTTACCTGGAAAAACAGATTTGAATGTTATGATCACAGAATCACAGAATGTTAGGGATTGGAAGGGACCTCGAAAGATCATCTAGTCCAATCCCCCTGCCGGGGCAGGATTGCCTAGACCATATCACACAGGAACGCGTCCAGGCAGGTTTTGAATGTCTCCAGAGAAGGAGACTCCACAACCTCTCTGGGCAGTCTGTTCCAGTGTTCGGTCACCCTCACCGTAAAGAAGTTTTTCCTCATATTTAAGTGGAACCTCCTGTGTTCCAGCTTGCACCCATTGCCCCTTGTCCTGTCAAGGGATGTCACTGAGAAGAGCCTGGCTCCATCCTCATGACACTTGCCCTTTACATATTTATAAACATTAATGAGGTCACCCCTCAGTCTCCTCTTCTCCAAGCTAAAGAGACCCAGCTCCCTCAGCCTCTCATAAGGGAGATGTTCCACTCCCTTAATCATCTTTGTGGCTCTGCGCTGGACTCTCTCTAGCAGTTCCCTGTCCTTCTTGAACTGAGGGGCCCAGAACTGGACACAATATTCCAGATGCGGCCTCACCAGGGCAGAGTAGAGGGGGAGGAGAACCTCTCTTGACCTGCTGACCACACCCCTTCTAATACACCCCAGGATGCCATTGGCCTTCTTGGCCACAAGGGCACACTGCTGGCTCATGGTCATCCTGCTGTCCACTAGGACCCCCAGGTCCCTTTCCCCTACGCTGGTCTCCAACAGGTCTGCCCCCAGCTTGTACTGGTACATGGGGTTATTCTTGCCCAGATGCAGGACTCTGCACTTGCCCTTGTTATATTTCATTAAATTTCTCCCCGCCCAACTCTCCAGCCTGTCCAGGTCCCTCTGAATGGCTGCGCAGCCTTCCGGTGTGTCAGCCACTCCTCCCAGTTTTGTGTCATCAGCGAACTTGCTGACAGTGCACTCTATTCCCTCATCCAAGTCATTAATGAATATATTGAATAGAACTGGTCCCAGTACCGACCCTCGAGGGACTCCACTAGACACAGACCTCCAACTGGACTCTGTCCCATTGACCACCACTCTCTGGCTTCTTTCCTTCAGCCAGTTCACAATCCACCTCACTACCTGATCATCCAGACCACACTTCCCCAGTTTAGCTGCGAGGATGCTGTGGGAGACCGTGTCAAACGCTTTACTGAAATCGAGATAGACCACATCCACAGCTTTACCATCATCTATCCACTGGGTTACATCCTCATAAAAGGCTATCAAGTTGGTTGAGCATGACTTCCCTTTGGTGAAGCCATGTTGAGTGCCCCTAATGATCCCCCTATCCTTGATGTGCCTAGAGACAGCACCAAGAACAAGTTGTTCCATCACCTTTCCGGGGATGGAGGTGAGGCTGACCAGTCTATAGTTACCCGAGTCCTCCTTCTTGCCCTTTTTGAAGACTGGAGTGACATTCGCTTTCCTCCAGTCCTCAGGCACCTCTCCCGTTGCCCACGACTTAGCAAAGATGATGGAGATTGGTCTAGCAATGACTTCTGCCAGCTCCCTCAGCACCCGCGGGTGCATCCCATCAGGGCCCATGGATTTATGGACGTCCAGATTGCTTAATTGGTCCCTGACCCAGCCCTGATCTACCAAGACAGATTCCTCCTCTATCCTGACTTCTGAGGCCTCAGGGGTCTGGGGCTCCTCAGGACAGCCTCCAGCAGTATAGACAGAGGCAAAGAAGGCATTTAGTAACTCCGCCTTCTCTTTATCCTCTGTCTCTAGGGCCCCCACCTCATTCATCAGTGGGCCTACATTGCCTCTAGTGTTGGCTTTACCTGCAATGTATTTGAAGAAGCCCTTTCTGTTGTCCTTGACCTCTCTTGCAAGGTTTAATTCCAAGGAGGCCTTAGCTTTCCTAATTGCCTCCCTACATCCTCTGACAACAGACTTATATTCCTCCCAAGTGGCCAGCCCCTCCTTCCATGATCTGTACACCCTCTTCTTCCACTTGAGTTTGCCCAGCAGTTCCCTGTTCAACCATGCAGGTCTCCTGGTACTCTTCCTTGACTTCCTACCTGTTGGGATGTTCTGATCTTGAGCTCGGAAGAAGCAGTCCTTGAATGCTAACCAACTATCTTGGGCCCCCTTACCTTCTAGTACCCTGTCCCATGGGATTTCCCCTAGCAATTGCTTGAAAAGGCCAAAGTTAGCCCTCCTGAAGTCCAGGGTTGTGATTCTGCTAGCTATTCTGTTCCTGCCACATGAGATCCTGAACTCTACCATCTCATGGTCACTACAACCAAGGCTGCCCTCAACCTTCACCTCTTCAACCAGACCCTCCTTGTTAGTGAGGATAAGATCCAGCAGCGCTCCTCTCCTAGTTGGCTCATCCACCATTTGCATCAGAAAGTTATCATCAATGCACTGGAGGAACCTCCTGGACTGAGGATGGCTGGCTGAGTAGGCCTCCCAGCAAATATCAGGGTAGTTGAAATCCCCCATGACAACCAGGTCCTGTAATTGAGAGACTGCTCTCAGCTGCCTGTAGAAGGCCTCATCACCCTCCTCATCCTGATCCGGTGGCCTGTAATAGACACCCACAACAGTATCACCCCTGCCAGCCTGCCCCTTAATTCGCACCCACAAACTCTCAACTCGCTCCTGATCCGCCCCTGGACAGAACTCAATACATTCTAGCTGCTCACTCACATAAAGAGCAACTCCACCACCTCTCCTTAGCGGCCTGTCTTTCCTGAACAGGACATAGCCATCCATGACCACATTCCAGTCATGCGAGGCGTCCCACCAAGTCTCTGTGATTGCCACTAGATCATAGCCCCCCGACCGAACACGGATTTCTAACTCCTCCTGTTTATTCCCCATGCTGCGTGCATTGGTGTACAGGCATTTCAGGGAGCGAGCTGAGCACACCGATTTGACCCCAGGGGAATGGGGGGCCTCCTGGTCTGCCTCAACACTAGAGCGTTGCCCCAGTGGTGCAAGCCCAGCTACTACCCCATCCCCCTTCGAATCTAGTTTAAAGCTCTCCGAATGAGCCCTGCTAATTCCTGTCCCAGAACCCTTTTGCCCCTACGACATGATAAAGGCATGTGCAAAAGTGGGTACTGTGGAACATAAGGCTCAAGTTATGGCTGCGGCCGTACTTGGGGCTTACGTCGTCACAATTGCAACCTCTATTCCAATTGTTAACAGGGTACACAACTTTAACAGCACCACGACAGACTACTGCAGAGGTACAACAACTGATTACAGAAGTAGAAAGCAGGCTACATTCCAAATTTGTACATCGTATTGATTTGAATTAAGAAATACAAATTATCACTTTGTTTGATAGGCAAATTCCATAGGTAATAATTGGTCAATGGAATTCAGAATGATCAGATTCGTTACAGAGCTATTGGCACAGATTATCATCAAAGGATGGATGCGATGTCGGGAGCTTGTGGCCAGAGATCCTGCATCACTATCTGTTCCTATTGCAGCTCAATATTTTGAGTGGTGTATGGCTAATAGCTTTGCTTTACAAACAGCTATGGAGAATTTCTCGGGACAGGTTGTTGAGTGCGGAACTTCCAATTGCCACGGGAGTGTGGTGTACAGACACTCCCGTGGATGGAATTACCCTTTTTACAGATGGATCTGGGAAAACAGGCAAGGCGGGCCTTGTCTGGTATTCTGACGGCAAGTGGGAATCTATGGTAGTACAACAAAAGGGTTCACCTCAGGTGGTAGAATTACGAGCTGTGTTAGAAGTATTTCAGAATTTTCCTATTCCCTTTAATTTGGTTACTGATTCAGTATATGTAGCTGGCATTGTAAAGCAATCGGATAGATCTGTTATAGAGCATACATGTATTCAGTGTGTTTTTGAATTGCTGCGAGCTCTGTGGCAAGAAATTCAAATCCGAACTGCATTGTTTTATGTTTTACATGTAAGAAATCATACTAATTTGCCTGGGTTTATTGCAAAAGGCAATGCTCGAGTGGACTCTTTGGCTTTTCATCCTAAAACAACAATTTGTACCAGAGTGGAAACAATAGCACAATTGCTTGTCAAAGTGTGTAAAAGAATTACAAACATTACCGGAATAGACATTACTGGACTAGACCCAGATTATATCTATTTACCTATCAAGAAGGAATATCTACAGTGGTTAACAAATCAGTCAACTATTTTTCAAGCGGCCTTACAGGACTTTACTGGACAATTGTTAACGCATTTACCAAAAGATAAAAAGCTACAGTTTATTTGCAAACAGGATTGGGAGGAAAAACCGATCAGATCAGAGATACCTGTGACTGGGCTAACTGTTTTTACTGATGCAGGAAAGCGATCACACTCAACAGTTATTACCTGGCAAGAGGATGGACAATGGAAACATTGCAAATTCTCAGGACAAACTGAGGACTCATTGCAGACACTTGAACTTTTTGCGATATATCAGGTCTTTGTAAAATGGAAGGACTTACCTGTAAATATTGTAACAGACTCTCTTTATGCAGCAGACATTGTAAATCGAATTGAAAGAGCTTTTATACAACCAGTGAAGCATATGCAACTTTACACCATTTTGCTACAGTTGCATCAAGCAATAAACCTCAGAGAGGTACCTTATTTTATTACTCACATTCGTAGTCATCAATTTGATCAAGGTTTGAGCATTGGCAATAATAAAGCAGACACACTTGTGTCCTATACGCAAATATCACCAAATTTATTTGAACAAGCTCGCCTATCCCATCAATTCTTTCATCAATCAGCGAAAATGTTAGCAAAACAATTTCAGCTCACCATGGCACAAGCACGTGAATTAGTTAGTGCTTGTCCTAATTGTCAGAAAATTGGCATGGGAATTGGAATAGGGATAAATCCTCGAGGATTGAATGCATTATAACTGTGGCAAATGGATGTTACTCACATTGCAGAATTTGGAAGGCTCAAATATGTTCATGTATCTGTTGATGCGTTTTCACATGTAATATGGGCAACAGCACAAACTGGGGAAACAGGTCGTCATGTCAAACGACATTTACTTGCTTGCTTTGCAAGTCTTGGGGTTCCACAACAACTTAAGACTGATAATGGACCAGCATATTGTTCACAGATTTTTCGTCAATTTTATCAACTATGGGGTATTACACATGTCACTTGGATTCCTCATTCGCCTACGGGTCAGGCGATTGTGGAATGTGCTCATGGTACATTGAAACAGCTTCTGCAAAAACAAAAAGGGGGAGAGGAGACTGAACCTTCTGAGAGACTTGCAAAAGCTGTTTATGTACTCAATCATTTGAGTGACCCCCAATTGTAATACATTGGGAGGCAGTTCGACAGGGAGCAAGCTATGTGCAAAACAAAGGCAAAGTGTGGTATAGGGAACCAGGTACTAACGAGTGGTTGGGACCAGGGGAACTATTACTAATGGGTCGAGGTTATGCTTCTGTCTCTACAGGCACAGGCGTACGATGGTTTCCGATCAAATGTATTAAACCATATGTGGAGGTGGAATCTAGATCCGGAGATCCGACAGAGAGTAGCAGAAGACAGCAGGGCAATTAGGGACGCAGCAGAAAATAGTTGGCTCAACAAAACATGGGTTGTGTTAAGACAATCATTGAGAAAAGTATATGGAAGTAGTGAGATAATAAATCTAACTACTTCCAAAGGGGGAAATTGATACCGGATGGTTTAGCAACGATTTAGCAAGAGTAGGCCTCAGAGTAGGCTCTAAAAGGCCTGCTCTGTGTTACCTTTACACAGAATCAGCTTTCTTGTCAGTAATTTTCCTTTCAGCTAGAATAACAGAGAATAACAGTATGTTCTGAAGCAAACTGCATGTTTTGTAGATAGAGTTTACTTATGGGAATGTTTATAATAGGCATTATCCTACTTGTGTTACCCTGTTTGTTTGCATATTTGCAGAGAACTGTACAACGAATGGTCAATACAGCCTTTTTGGCACAACAACAGAGAGCAGGATTTATGGGTAACCAAGGCTGGGATTCTCTGACCGGACTTCGCGAGACACAGGGAACCAGGTTTGAGTAAGAAAAACAAAAAGGACAAGATAGGACATAGCTCGTTCAAAAACAAAAAGGGGGATTTGTGGGGTTCCCACGGGACAATGGTCACATACTGAACGAGCTATGTCCAGGCATGTCCAGGGGGTGGTAATGGGGTGGTAATGAACTAGCCAATCGTAATACAGAACAAGGGCCTTGGCTATGAGACCAACAAGCTATGGGGGAAGTTGAGGACCTTGGCTATGAGAAAAATAAGATATAGGGAAGTTGAAAAATAAGAAAGAATGCTGCACCTGCAAGATATAACTTTTTAGCATAAGCCAATCAGAACTAATATAGAGGCGTGTGAACAAAGCATACTAACCAATCATAATAGAAATGACATGTACACAGAGTGTGTACAAAAATAGAATAGTATAAATGCACCCTCAATGGAACAGTATAAATGTACCCTCAGATAGTATAAATGTACCCTCAATGGAATAGTATAAATGTACCCTCAGATACGTAAATAAACGAGATCTGCTTAACGATCATATTGGTCTGCGTGCATTTACTCCGTGCCCTCTCAACAGCTGGCTTCTATTTTATTTCTTCCACCTTTTTTATCTAGGTGTCTGCTGTCTGTAGAGTGTAGCAGGTTTGGTAACACAAATATGTTGTCTACAGATACAGAGCATTATTTCTTTTATGAACAAAGGTGAACGTTCAGCTGTTTTGGGCCGATGCAGAAGAGAACGGGCTTAACTCAGGGAACGAAGCAATGCCAGGTCAGAGTCTTCAGATAATGTGTGGCATCAAACTGGTCTGGTAAAGCTGGAAGTGCTTTCTACACTCAATTTCACTTTCCGTTCTCTCTCCTTTTTCTGTCCTGTGTTTTGTGGTGAGTCTAGCACTTAACAGCATAAGGATTTATGTATCACCATGCAGAATGTTCTCTGTCTTTTTCCTTTCAAGCCAGTCACGGACCAAGTGCTTCCTTCTCTGGAAGCTTGGGGTTTTTTTAACCTGGATGTTCCAGACAGTTGTTGGAGGAACATACCCTTGCAGAGGCTTTTTGTAAATGTAGAAAATGGTGTGCTGCAAGGAGGTAAGACTGTGGAAAACCAAAAGAAGTCTTTACATAGCAGTGGATCTTCCTTGTTCTGCTGGGTCTGCTTTGCTTCTTGGGCTAACTGTGCCTTTCTAGTTGTTTTTGAACAGCGGTTACATCAGTGCTTTATCACTATTAGCGTTAAACTTGTGTGTTCCTTTCATTAGGAGTAAGCAGGCTCTCCTTATGCTCTTTTTTTTTTTTTTTTCTGATCCCAAAGGCTTCATGCAGTATGAGTCTGTACTTCTGTAGTGCTATGAACATAGTGCCTGAACTTTTTGTAGCTTGGCTGGGGAAGCTGGACAGGCTTTGAGACTTGGGGTCTTCCAGCAAGGGTCATCTATTGCCTTAAAAACTTGCTTGCAGGAAAGATGTCTGGGACTGTTTCAGTCCTCTTGTCCTCCCTGAATCATTCTCCAGGGTGTGGTGGTGGTGGTGCCTGGATACTCTCCTAGAAAGACAAAATAATCTAAAAGGCTTCTAAGGATCTCTGGATAGTTACAGGTATAGTTGCAGCTAGCAGATGTCTCGCAGTAAACATCTCTCTAATGAGGCTCTCGAATTTTTGTTCAAAGGTGGAATAAAGTGAAGTACATTTTACTGTCTTGTTTCTGCTGGATTCATTTGTTGTGTAAAATGTTACCCTTTGTTACCAGTGTGACAGGGCAGATGCATCCTCGAAGCTGTCAGTTCAGGCGTGGACTCAGAAGTGTTTCCAACTGGATTCTAAATTTCTGTTACTTTCATAAAAGATTATTTTGAGAGGGAGGAAACTAAGTGATGGACGAGTGATGACTTTGGCCAGCTGAAGGGGTTAATTTACTGTGTAGAGGCTGCATGAAAAGCTCAGGAGTTGGAAGGAAGTAAATTGTTCTAATGAAAGGTTTTATCGAAGGGGTACTGCGCAGCAAAAGCAAATGGGGTATGATACTTGGGTTTTTGAAAATAGACTTACTTCTCAACTGACTCCTCACAAATGAGCTGTGTGTGTATATGGAAGTTGGCTGAATATAGTGCAGAAAGAATTGGAGACAGAATTGGACAGACTGTTTTGAGGCTCTTCCAAGAATCGAAAGCAAGAGGAATACCATTTGTATGTGTGGAGCTGAGGGAAAACGGGATGCTGGATTAAACAGATCTAGGTACGAGGTGTCTGTAGAGTTCTAAGAAGTACTGGCCAGTGGTGGGGCTTCTACCCTGGTTTATACATGTAAGTGCTATCTAATAATAAAAAGAAAACTCTTAACTTAGATTGTGAAAGCTGCATAGTAGAGGGAGAGATCTCTTTCCAGGCTACTAATGTTTTTATCGCTGAATTGGAAATTAAGTCTCTTGTGAATTAAAAGTTAAGTTTCATTAGCATTCCTAAGCGGAAATATATTTTCTCATCCAAGTTAGTACGTATGTGTTTGTGCAAAATTTCTTTCAAGCTGTTGTAAGCAAAACTTTCTATGTTAGCGGATTCATTTCTTGATATTTTTAGAATATGGTGTTCTGCCTTTAAAAGAAATTAACTATTTCAGAGTTGAAGAACAAGTATCCCAGAGAGATATGAAATAACTTTGTGGAACATTGGCAAACCTTGCAAAAGCGTTCTGCTGCTTTTGCAGGAATAATTTGAACCGCAGGGCTCGTTCTCCAGCACATGACTGTTTTAGGTCCTCTCTTATTCTGCACCTGTTTTTTTGAAGTAAGGGAGTTGGAGAGGAATGCAGCGAGTCATCTGTATACTGAAGTTCACCATGACTTTATCCATAGCAGCGTCTCCTGTAGTGCTCGTGTTCTCCATTTTTACTACTTAAAAATATACACAGGAGGCAAGTTTTAATAGCAGAAGCTTCAACTGGAGAATCTAGCCAAGTAATTTTGCATTCTCACAGAAAGTACTACATCTGACATGACTGCTCTAGATGACCCTGTTTAGGTACCTTTTAATACATAGGATTAGTAGGGAATTGCTGTTTATTTTGATTACTTTAAATTCTGTGAATAGTATCATTGTCAGAAATGGAGGTTAAATCAGTATGGACTGAGATTATAGTATCTATTTCCTTCCAAGTACTTACCCTTTGTTTTTGCTTACAAATACTCTGTATATTCTTTAAAACAGCTTACACGACTCTTAATAAGGGGTTATTTAATCTTTATAAGGACCTATCTAGGATTTATTTTACCTTAGATAGCATGAGTAAGCACACTCTCCTCAGTGAGCTGTGGTAATTATAATTACATCTTAGATAAACCAGTCATGTTTCATCAGCTTACAAAATTGGGTATTCACTGCAATAGGAACGATACTGGCCTTACTTTGGTGGTTTTGCTGGTAATGATGTTTCATCTAAATACAGGTGAACTCAGTCTTTATTTACAAAAAAACCCTGAAAACCCAACCCTTGAAAATGCATAGCTTGAAGGGTTTGTATGCCTGCTTTCTCTACCTAAAGAGTTGGCCCAAAAATATGCCTACCTGTATCTGTTGCCTTGTGGTGCACGTGACTGATTTCATATCTGTGGGACTGTGTCAGGAAACACTCTTTAAGATTGTGCTCACTGACTTCTGTGACTAAACAAAAATCGATTTTAATTGTGATATATGCCTAAGTACAGAAATCCGTCTTTAATCTGGCTTTTTAATTTATTGTTTTGAGTAAGGTAACCTGTGTATCCCATTTGAAGTACAGAAGAGTGACACCTAATGAAAGCCACCTAAAGTCCTGCTGCAGTGGTTTGGTTCAATTTGTAGCTGTATTCCAAAGTAACGAGACAATATTACAGCAAACATGGAGGGTTAAGCTCTAAAATAAATCCGCTGAATTTACAGTATTAATACTTGTCTGTATACGTGTGATTAAAATCTTCCTTTTAAATAGGACTCTTAAAGTCTGAGATGATGAATGCTTGCTGCTTGAATTTCCTTGGTGTCTTAGCAAAGGCTTAGATGTCAGTTTTATCTGATGCTGCTTTTAACCTAAATTACTCCATCAGAAACTTACTGTAAACTTAAAATAGGGAGTCCCAGCTTCATGACCCTAACGGGTTAAAACTTGAATGTGCTTCACTGGTTTGTGAGCTCAGGAATTTCCAGGAAGTGAAGAGATTGAATCAAAGTGTTCTTCTTTATTTAAAAAAAGAAGAAGAAACAGTATTTTGAAGGTGTTATTGCACAAATTTTAAGCTCTTGAGAGTATATTTAAGCTTGTCTGTTTAGTGGTGAACATAATTGATTCACCTTCTCATTGCGCAGAACATAACTCAATTATGGTAGGAACAAACGGTGTCTCCAGAGATACAAGCTTGAGTGGATGTATGAGATCCTGGCCACCATCCAGCAAATGAGGCCATGACTTCTTTTACTTCTGGTGCTTAAAATCTCATACTAGAGTCCTTCTGAGGGAATTAATGCAAACAGAGGGGAGGGGGAACCGAAGTGGTATCTGTTCCATTTTAGCTGCCTCGATAAGACATTGCTGTCAGTTTAAAATGTAACATGGAAACTTGTTTTTATCTGTGCCCCTTCAGAATGCTTACTTATCTCTGTTGGGTATGCAGACAGTTAAGGGTGGGGTTTTTTTGTGGTAGTTTTTTTTTGTGTTTGGTTTTTGTTGTTGTTTTTATGCATGAACTGTTTTGGGACCTTTCTGCTGTTGGGTCTTGACTGCAAACCAGGTGCTCTCTTTTTTATTATTATTATTCACAGTCTAAATGTATTTGACATATTTAACAAAATGGGTTTGTTGCAAGAGTCCAGTAATGAACTTAATACTATCTCTCCTTTCAGCACGTCAGCTGCAGGTGTGTGGGGATGAGGTGCTTGGGGTTTTTCTGTTGTTGTTAATCCCTACTAGGAACCAAGTTGTGAGATTCTTGACTTGAAAATACAATATTGAGGCTTGTTTCAGAATGAATTGCGAATATCTTAAGCAGAGCAATTACTGTCCTTTTCCACAGTACTTCGTTTTTCTGTTGTGTCTCTTAGTCCATTTTATCTGCTGAAACCAGCAGGGTGGCAGAAGCATGACTTAAAGCAAACCCAGGCTGCAACAGACCTTTTGTTTTTATTTATTAAAAAAAAACAAACAAAGAAGATACCATGGAATCATGGAATAACTTAGGTCAGAAGGGACCTCCAGGCCTCAGCTGGTCCCACTTCCCTCTCAGAGCAGGTCAGGTCCAGTTACGTCAGGTTGTTCTAGGTTTTGCCTAGTCAGGTTTGGAAATATTTCTATGGAAATGGGACAACGTGCAGTTGAATTTTGTGCCACTGATCACAAGCCTTGAGCCTGGTGGTATTGCCTACTTATTCAATCTATATCTCAACGCACTGAGGATGCCATGGGCGACCAAGCGAAAGGCTTTGCTAAAACAGCAGTAAACAACATCCAATGCTCTCCCTTTGCCTGTACAGACCCTCCTCATGTCCTAGAATACAGTCATGTTGATTGAGTGCAGTTTAACCTCATGCTGGCTCTTGCCAGTCACATCCTTGTCCTTCACATGCCCAGAAGTGGCTTCCAGGAGGATTGGCTCTGTAGTGACTTGGATTGTGCTGACTGACACCAGGTCTTGCTTCTTGCAGACGGGCATGATACTTGCCATCCAAAGAGGATGGTAAGGCTAATGACCTTGAGAGCTCTGCTCTAACCAACATGTCTGTGATCTTACACCAGCAGGATTGCCAGTGAACCTGGGATTGCCTGTAGCAGTTGATGCCTCTGGCACCTGGAACTTCTAAAGAGCTGGCCTTTCTAGCCTCCACATCTGAGCGTTATTTCATGTATGTGGTGCCTTATTGAGACACTTTTTAGGCTTAGTTTTTTCTCTGAGAACTGACTACAGAGTAGCAGAAGGCTTGTCTTGGGCATCTAATTTTAGCAGCATTTTGGTTCACTGATTTAGTGTGGAGCCATAGTCCTCTCAAAACTTCTGGAGCTGAATTATTGCTAAGTACAGAAGTAGTTTATTTTGAACCTACAATAAAATGTATAGAGAGTGGACTTGATTAAAGATCTTCTATATTTATGTACTGCTGCAGATGCTAGCTTGTCCTAGATAAAAGTACAATATGGAAGTTGTACCCGTTTTGCAGAAGGTCTTAGTAAGAGCTATAATTGCAGGTGGTTTGGCTCTAAGTGTATTTCTTTATAGGAAGAACCAAAATACAGACAATTGTCTCCTGAAGCTATGAGTGTTCTCTGGCAGAAAGTTGTAAGAGAGCAGAGTTATGAAATCTTGGTATTTTTGGAGGAAGGGAACTCACTGGGGACGTCTGACTTCTACTTAAAATATATTTTTAGTGATGCAGATAAAATAGAATAATTGTCCATTAGTGGTTCAGTTGTTATAGTAGTTTATTGAAAAGTGTAAGCATTGGAAAGGGAAATACAACTTTTTTTTTCCTGTGCATGAGCTGAAACTTTTGAGATGGAGAAATTAGCCTTGACTAAAGGTACTCTCATTATTCAGGATTTGTAAGCTTGCTTAAACTTGTGTTTGTATTTCTGACTGTTTGGAAAAATTGGTTCTCCTTTGTGAATGTACTTCTAGCTTCAGGGGTCAAACTTTTGAAGCTGAGCATGAGTAACCTGAACAGTGCTTGTTTAGGCTGTTTGTGCTGTTACCATTGAGCTTGTAATTACATGTTCAATCCAGTGTGCCCTTCTGAAAAAGTGTGTGTTGCTGTTCTGCAAGAGTCCAAAGAAGTATTCAGCTGATGGCATTCCTTCAGCCAATGTGCAATCTTTAAAAATAAAAATTAGAGACTTAAATACACTTATCACAGTAAATTAAGTAGAACAGTTAGTCTCCTCATTTGGAACAGAATGTGTTTAGAAAAAATGCTTGTTATGAATGTTTCTGTAATAGAGGAATGGATGAAGTATTTATTGATGATGTTTGAGTTTTTTTACTGTTTCTGGGTGGGAGGTTACCCAGGGATATATAGAGTAGGTATTTCTGAAATCCTGCTGTTTCTGTTGTCCTCTGAAGATGGGACAGGAATCTTTGTAGCATGGGATAGATGCCACTTTTTCATACTTCCCATGCAGTATCTCAGTGTTGCTGGACTGCTCTCCTTTGAAGAAACTTAGGCATGCAAGTAGCAAGTAGTGAGGGGGACTGTCAGCTCACACCAGTCTAACTAGTGCTTCTCAATCTTGCTCTTCACATTGACAAGGTAGCTTTGAAAATGCTACATGCTGTTTTAGAAGATTGAGTCTGATGCTTTCTAAAATCCCGTCTGGCAACAGTTTTCTCAATTTGAACTCGAGCATGGGTGAATCTGGTGGTGTTTTTAAAATAAAGTGGATGTTGGGGCAGGATTTGTTTGAGTGTGTGAAAGTCTGTGATTTAGGAAAGTCTGAATTGGCACTGCTGTGGGATGCATGGGGAGTAAAGGAGTCTGAACTTCTCACCTGGGAAGGAAGTGGTAAGGTAACACCTTGTGCTTTTCTAAATTTGAGATTAGGCTTCAATGTGGAGGAATTCATGAAGTACTGGAGCAGAAAAAAACATTCTTGTGTAAATACAGACTTTTACATCTTTGTTTCTGTTGGTTATGGACTTCAGATTTCGTAACGAAAACTTGTTTCTAATTATAAACATTTATGGGCACCCTTCACCAAGGCTCTGCCTCTGCTGTGTAAGATGCAACTTTCCTTACTAGCAGTAGATGACAATGATTTAAATATTTTTCTGCTGCTTGTTCTCTGACCAGCTATGCCTAATGCTTCTTAGATGAAGTCTGGATAAATACATGCTCAATGGATGTATTCCTGGGTGGTTAAAGGGCGAGTTGTGGGCTGAGCCTTAGTCCTGGTGCTTGTTTCTTTGCCTCTAATTTCTTATGGATAGTACTTCAAGTTCTGTCTTGAGCATTTTTGTGCTGTCTGTTCTGTGTGTGATAGGCTTAGATAAATGCTAGATTGTAACACTGATGCTAACAAACAGCTATTGTACTCTGCTCTCCAGAATGAATGTCTGCTGTGTGCTGTAATTACTCTGGGGTAAAAGAGGACATGTGAGTTCTTAAAGTAAGCCATTTTCTGCCGCTTTCCTGGACAGCAGTCATCAAGGCTGTAGAGAGAGCTTGTGTCGTCACTTCATGCAGAAGAGTATGATACAGGTTTATTCCAGTCTACTATTCTCGATTTGTATAGCGGAGACCTTCGTGTAATTGGACCCCATGCCATTTTGTGTTCTGTTGTTGATTTTAGGGGAGGTGTGTGGGGCGGAAAGTGGCATGTAACATGCCAGTAAGAAAGCTATGTTTTAACTCCTGCTGTGGCCTGGGGCTGACTGAGTACATATTCTTGTCTGAACGATTCTGTCCCCGTGTCTTCCTCATTGATATGTGGTTTCATCCGGAAGAGTTCTGCAGCCGGACAGTTGAGCATCAAGACTTTGGGCTCCTGATCTTCGATGGATGTTGTGATCTTCGACACTGTCTCCCACAGCATCCTCCTAGACAAACTGGCTGCCCGGGGCTTGGATGGGTGGACTCTTAAATGGGTTAAAAACTGGCTGGATGGCCGAGCCCAGAGAGTGGTGGTGAATGGGGCAAAGTCCAACTGGTGGCCGGTCACTAGCGGTGTTCCCCAGGGCTCAGTTCTGGGGCCGGTGCTGTTCAATATCTTTATAGATGATCTAGACGTAGGGATTGAGTGCACCCTCAGCAAATTTGCAGATGACACCAAGCTGGGTGGGAGTGTCGATCTGCTGGAGGGTAGGAAGGCCCTACAGAGGGATCTGGACAGGTTAGATAGATGGGCCGAGACCAACGGCATGAGGTTCAACAAGAACAAGTGCCGGGTCTTACACTTCAGCCACAAGAACCCCATGCAGCGCTACAGGCTGGGGGAAGAGTGGTTAGAAAGCGGCCCGGCGGAAAGAGACCTGGGGGTGCTGATCGACGACCGGCTAAACATGAGCCAGCAGTGTGCCCAGGTGGCCAAGAAGGCCAATGGCATCCTGGCCTCTATTAGGAATAGTGTAGCCAGCCGGTCTAGGGAAGTGATCGTCCCTCTGTACTCGGCACTGGTGAGGCCGCACCTTGAGTACTGTGTTCAGTTCTGGGCCCCGCACTTCAAGAAAGATGTTGAGGTGTTGGAGCGAGTCCAGAGGAGGGCGACCAAGCTGGTGAAGGGTCTGGAGGGTCTGTCCTACGAGGAACGGCTGAGGGAGCTGGGGTTGTTTAGCCTGGAGAAGAGGAGGCTCAGAGGTGACCTTATTGCAGTCTACAACTACCTGAAGGGAGGTTGTAGTGAAGTGGGAGTCGGCCTCTTCTCCCAGGCAACTAGCGATAGGACAAGAGGACACAGCCTCAAGCTTCGCCAGGGGAGGTTCAGGTTGGACATTAGGAAGAATTTCTTTACAGAAGGGGTTATTAGACATTGGAATGGGCTGCCCAGGGAGGTGGTGGAGTCACCATCTCTGGATGTGTTTAAGAAAAGACTGGACATGGCACTTAGTGCCATGGTCTAGTTGACGGGTGGTGTCAGGGCAACGGTTGGACTCGATGATCCCAGAGGTCTCTTCCAACCTGGTTGATTCTGTGTGATTCTGTGATTCTGTTGCTAGTTGCTGTTTCCTCAGTAACTGTGTGCAACATCATGATGGATCTCTCTTCCCAGAAGCAGTCAAAGTGTCCAGTACATATGTTCCTTTGTTACCTTAAATCTTGGGCATTCGTTTGTGTGGTACTTTGAGTTGAAAGATAGTGAGTGTGGTACAGAGGGAGGGGGAGAATGGTTCTTGACAGCATTCACAGCAGCTATGTAATATCTGGGGGTTTGGGTTTCTCCATTCCAGTGCTGTGTTTTTTTCCTTAGCTGTTACTCTGTGCAAGAACTAATGAGTGCCCATATGGCATGACGGATGCCTTACACAGACCAGAAATGAATATTTCATCACGCCTCCCAGAAGATAATGTGTAGTTTACTAAGCAGCTTTTTTTTTACAGCAAGTAGCTCAGCTTCCTGAGAATATCACAGCTTCCAAGTGTTTGTCTCTGAGGGAGAGAGGGCTTGGGCTTCAGACTCTGCATCTGGCAACCAGGAGTAATCTAGTTCTTGCTCACCAGTCTGGGGTGCTCAAGATAAGCTGTGGATCAGATTCTAAAATGATGCTTAGTTACTGGGGCTATCTAACCGTACTGCTTAGGTTTTTGATGTTAGTTATTTGCAGGCTTTGGCAACCTAGCAGCTAACTTGCAGGTAAAAGAGGTTTGTTGTAGTGGGGTGTTGAGTGGGCTTTTTTTTGTAGTTTGTTAGTTTGCTTGGTTGGTTGTTGTTGTGGGTTTGGGTTTTCTTTGTTTTTAATCCTGAAATGTTCCTGAAAATAAATGTGATTCATAAGTACTTTTTTTTCTGTTTTGATTGATTTCATTCTGTAAGTGAAAAGAAGAACTGGAGAAGGCTTTTTAATAAAACACAGACCACAATATCTGGATTTCCATCCTCTGCACCAAATAGCTAAGGTGGCAAAGAAAAAAATGGGTCCTTTGAAACAATTAAAGGGCCAAAACTTTTCCATTTTATGACTTGTACAATACAGTCAAAACTGGTAGTGATCCTGCATTTGTTTGTCAGACAGCTTTCCACTGCAAGAGAGAGTGGTGCAGTTGCTGGTAAGATGGCCAAACTGTTTGGGCTTATGTTTTCCATACAGAGTGTCTGCTTTATTCTGAATTATTTTTAGAAAATGTCAAGAAAAATATTGAAACTACTTTCAGGAAAGATTAGGCAATTAAATTTTGTTCCTGTGGAGGAGGTAGGGCTGTATGTATCTATGGTGAGGGAAGGAGTGTTAACAGCTTCAGCACTTCTGTATTCTGGGGAAAGAAAAATTTGCCAGATAGTGTGTATTTTACTCCTTCAGTGAAAATTTTCAAACTTCTGTATCGCTTTTCAAGCAACTGAAAAATCTTACTGTACACGTACTTGGAGGAAATGTAGTTTGGAAATTGCATTCTTGGAAGATAGCAGCTGTGTGAAACATGGAGCTTCTGGCCTCCCTGAGATGCTAAGAGGATTTCTCAGACTGCATATAGGATACAAAAAGTCCTGCTTTTGTATAGGATGCAAGTGAAAACAAGGATATCCCCTTCTTTTTTTTTTTTTTTTTTTTTTTTTAAATAAACACCAAACCAAAACCGATCTTTTCAAAGGCAATATTGGGCGTTACAAGTCTGACTTGCTTGAAAAAAACATCTTGGTATTGCCTATAAATTAGAGGCTTTTTAGAAATACATTATGTTTCTGTGGCTGGTGTTCCATTGCTGGACTGTTTGGCAGGTTGTAGATCTTCATTTCTCAAATGTATATGTCTTATCCTTGTATTTTCATCTTTACTTGAGTGTTCAGCAAAGGCTTTGAGGTGTAACCAATTTCCTTGGATGAAATGTCTTCAGTGCTGTGTTTTGCCCGTATTGGAATCTCATTAACTTTCATGCATATTTTAGGTTTAGGAAATGACTTATGCTTCATGCAGGCTTCAAACGGTGTGCCAGTGATAAACTCTTTCTCATGCTACAGCTCTTGGGCTCTGTAGTGTAAGGGATGTTTTATCCTAAAACAAGAGGAGGAGCTGCTGCATGATTTGTGGCCAAATACTTAATGCAGTCTTACAAAATGAGTGAGCTTGACATATGTTTATTGTGGGAGCGGCTCCCCTGGTATTTATTATTAAAGACTGGAATGTAAGTCTAGTTTTCTTTATGACAAAAAAAGAAAGTCAGTTGCAGGCTTCAGATGAATGAATTTTTAAAAAGATTTTTTCCTAAGTTAGGCTGTTTCAGCTAGGCTATTCTTGGGGTTTTATTGCTGCTGGAGCTTCAAATTGAGACCCTTTGTTTATATCTAAAGAATCTCCTGTCGAGATTTTTAGACTGTGGAACTGTCTTGAGATATGGAGGGAAGAGGAAGAATTGTCTCACTGTCTCAAATCTTTCAAACAAATTTAACAACTCAAGCACAGAGCAGGTGATTCCAGCCCTCCATAAGGCAGGTGGGCCTGATGAACATATAGTGTGGGTTTTCTGTGGTGTTTATAGTGTAGTACTCAGAACTTCCAGAAGTAATTTTCTTTGTACATGAACCTGGAACAATGCTAGTGTCTTAAGTACAGAGTGAGTGGATTACACTTCAGAACGTGACTACACTCTCCGTGACATGCAAAACGAACAGATTATATGGTTCTGTTTTTGATAAGTAATTGTGTGGTTTCTCTTCAGATGTAGCTGCTATAATTTAAAAAAAATGGAATAGGATTGCTTTGAGAAATTGAGTCATGGAATCATGGAAAAGAGAAGGAATGCAGGGAAAAATCACTCCTTTCAGCTTCTCTGCAGCTTTTCAGAGAGAAAAGAATGCTATTCGATGTCCCTGGGAATTCTTACTAGTGTGTGCTCTTGTTAAGTTAGCAGTATACAGAATAATGGGGAATTCTAGTAATTGGTACCTTTCCTATTGAGGCTTGCAAAGACTGATGACAGGTTTTTAAACTTAATTGCAAACCCACATCTGAATGTTCTTAAAGAACTCGTTAGTACCGCGAGCTGCTGGGATAGTGGTTTTCTCTCATACAAGATTAAGTTTTGCCAACAATGACGTCTTGACTGCTATGCAGAGTCCTCAAGATTGTGTTTTATGAGGAGGGTGAGAGAAACTTGGATGGGTCTCAGCAAAATCTTTAGCAGGGAGTGGAGAAAATCTTAGAGAACTCCTCCTAATTTGCTCCCTGTTGTTAGTTTGAAGATCAATTTTCATTCCATGTTGAATAGTTGCTTCGGCTTTTGCTGTGACAGAATATGAAGACCAGATTTTACTGAACTTGCCAACACAACTAAGCCAATATCGGGCAAATCCTTAAGCTACTTGGTTTATTTTACTGGGGAGACTGCTGATATTGAGAAGGAAACAGCTATAGTGAGCTGACCGGGGTCAGAAAGTTGAAAGAATAACTTTTTTCACTGCTGAAAATGTCAGGGCTTAAAAAGATGCTTACAATTGTAAACTGAAAGAGGAACGTCAAGTATGTTTCACTTATAGACAGAAGGGATGATGAAAATATACTGGAGCTTGCTTGGTTTTTTAACCAAACTCTGCTTTTGTCCAAAAAAAAAAAAATGTTAAGTTCTCATTTCTAAAACTTTGAACTTTAATAAGGCAGAGGAACACTGTGAAGGTGGAAGATTGGTCTGTTTGCTAGTCCTCTTCCAGTTGTACATGGAGTTTTTCAGACACGGTAGCTAAAGACGACTTCCTCTTGTCCAAGCCATAGAGTTCATAAGCCTTGTGCAGCTAAGCTTCTCTCTCCTTTTTTTTTTTTTTTTTTTTTTTTAATTTTCTGTATGCCTCTTCATTCTGTATTCAGCCCAGCCATCATTTGCTGGAACTGATTGTTACATCTTGCCGAAGGATTGCTCAAAGCAGGTGACAAGAGGTGAGAGAGACCTTTTCGTGCTTTGAATTATTCAATAGTGGGTCTCTAGTTGACATTTCTAATATTAACTTTTAATAGAGGCTTCTGTCCTCTGGTAATCCATCTGGATTGCTTGATTGGGTGACAGATTTTTTTTCATGTAAGTCATTAAATCGGTTAGTAGAAAACCTTCTGCAGCCTTCTGTAAAAGGCTTTGGTCTGAATGTCACCAACTTGCTCTTAAAGTAATACAGCACATAGAGTTTCATAATTATAAAACTGGCCACTAGCATGTGACAGACACACTTGGGATGGTCACCAGTCTTCTAAGGGGACAGTATGAAGTAACTATTAGTGGTATTTACTAATCTAGAGAGTCTCCTCTTCATCAGCCCACACCCCTCTTAGAGCACTTTTCATCTGGGATCCTGGAGTAGCAAAGCTTCAATTACTTCTACAGAAATCCCTCTTAGTGAGGAGCGGGCTGGTTACCATTACCCCACTGGCATTCTGTGCAGGACTGGGTTGGCTTTTTGGCAAATGGGAGGAGATAACGTTTGTGTGTGTGTGTGTGTGTGTTTGCACTTGAGCGATGTATCATCATGGGCAAAGCTGAGGGGAAGAAACAAACTCCTTAATAATGCCATCAGCCCTCTGGGAAGTTGTGGCTGGTATGCCTGTTGTGTTTTGTAGGGCAGCTTTTAATGAAGGAAAACCTTAATAGACTGTATATAAAGGCAAATCGGTATCGGAGCAATGCCGCTGACTTTTTGTGGAGCTTACTTGCTTATACACATGTATAGTTTGACTTCATCTGTTGCAAATAACAAATTTCTATGTTAGAGAAGTAGCAGGAGTCTCAAGTCAAACTCTGTTCTGTAAGACGATCAATGTTGTTTAGCGCACAGGGTGCTGTACTGATAGCAGATGGGAGACAAATGTTGACAGTCGTAGCTGGAAGACTAGGATAACTTCTGGTGTTTCTCTCATAGCAGCTGGGACTCTAGAAAGCAGGAAAACTGCAGTGGAGGGTATGGAAGAGAACAGCCAGGAAAGATGAAAGGGAAGATATGCCTAAGCGTACAAATTGGTGCGAGTTGATACCTCTTTTTTTTTGTTTGGTTTTGTTTTTTTTTTCTCTAGTTGTGCTAAATGTATGGCAATTCCTGTAGCACAGGAGCCATGCAGACTGAGAGAGCAACTGTTACTATTTCAAGGCAGTGTTTGGTAATACTGTTTTAATATAGCTTGTAATTTGTCCCATCTAAGTTGCAATATTTTACTTGATGAGGAAAATTGATAAAGCCTTTCTCTTCTTCCTGAGACAATGAAAGCAATTGTTACTTATTTTCAACTCTGTCACTTCAAGAGGGAAGTAGTCCAGTGTGCACTGCTTTAAATATTGTGTATGATCGATATCCCCTTTAAGCACTTCTTCGATCACTGCCAGCAGAACAGTCTGATGCTGATGAGGAAATCCTGCCACGGAGACTGTAGTTTATAACAGACCAGCCAAAGTCTGTGGCTGAAGGGACTCTGCTATTTCTGTCAGCAGAGATGTTGCACTGTGTCAGGGTAAGCATATGAAGTCTGATGAGCCACATCAAAGCTGTAAATCAGTTGGTAAAAGCTCTAATACTACATCAATGCTGCAAGCCTTGTCAACCCAGTCATATGCAAAGCAATTGTCATCTTTGAAGAGTTGAAAGCATTTTTTCAATAATAGCATATTTTACATTTTCAAAAAAGAAAGCTTCATTTTAAATGTGCAACGTTGTCTAGAGCTAGGCTTTGCTGCTTTGTTTTTTAGTCTACTGTTTCTCCACTGCAAATGAATTAGGTGCAAGAACTGCAGAAACAGACTTGCATGTAAATTGTCACGAGAAAGAAACCATTGCCGTCACCGAGTCCTGAAATGCCCAAGTTTCATCCAATTATTACATATTATACTAAAAATAATACTGTTGTGGTCAGCACTTGGAAACCTGAAAGGGAAACTAATACTATTTTTTTGGGGGGAGTGTATGCATTGTGATTGTCCACCTTTTGCAGGTGGCATAGAAGACTTTCTGTGCAGATCAGACTTGTAATGTCAGGGGGACAGTTTGTTGAGTTGGTGCTTTATTTGTGATAGAAGTTAGAGATGTAGTGACAGCTAAAGCTGGGACTGCAGGAAAGAGAGTGGCTTTATAGTTAGCTTCATAGGAACAAATTCTTTTATATCCTTATTTTCTATCAAGTCACTTACTGAGTTACTTAAACCACAGTTTTTTCAGTTGTTTGTTTCTTGCTTTCTAGATCTTTCTTTTTAATTAGCTGCACTTTAGCAAGTCAAGATACCAATTCTTAAGACAGTGGGAGTAGTAAAACTTCGCTTTCTGAAGGAAGGAGCTGAGGAATGAGAGATGAGATCCCGCTTCTACCACTGACTCATTGTGGCCTGAGGCAAGGCTGTCTCTCATCTTAACCATCTGCAGAATGATGAAGATGATACTTTTCTCATGGTGGTAATTGCTAGCATGTGAGACAGTTAATGTGGTACTGGAGAAATGAAGTGTTCAGTGCATCTGAGGAGCAAATAAGGCAGAAGCTGCTAACTGGAAGAAGATAAAATTATTTTGTCTCATTTCCAGAGCAAGATCCCCCTTTTTTGAGGTTAGTGCTTTACACAAGTGAACTCCCTCTTTTAGAGGTATGAATGCTTTTTTGCAGAGTGCAGGACTCTTGTGGTGCAGCCTTTCTTTTCTAATCTCTCCCTTGTGTACTTGCGTCAAGTTTTAGCTGATAATTTTAAGAACTTTGAAGGTGTGACAATGCAGCCTCAACATCTTAATTACTACTCAATGTAGCATGTGATTTTTTTAACTTGAGAGTTCGTGGCAATATTTGCAGTGACTTCTGTGGATACTTAGCAAAGCTTGTGGGCTCTCGTTGAGCACATAGCACAGTAAGACAGTTGAACAATGGGAGATGATGGCTATAAGACCTGTGAAAGGAAGGAACGTATGCCACATGCAAGGCATGGTGAGAAGAGCCTTACTATTTCTTCATGTATTGAGTCCTCCTGACATCTAGGTGGTAGGAAACTTTTTTCCTTGCAGTTGCTCTTAGTATTGACAGAGTTGGTCTAGAACTTCCTTTGAGTGGCTGCTGCTTTGGCCATTCTATTACAATGCTCTGACCAGAAATTAAAATTCATGTTTTCAAAACTGTTTTCAGGGAAACGAGTAACTGATGACAGACAGCAGACCACGCCAGGTTCATAATGTATTCTTAATATGAATCCAACTTCCAGATCCTAAAACAGGCAAGATCTCTTCCTTAGCAAATTCAGAAAATTATAGTTGTTTTCTGAGAACACATGAAAAGGTGGGCGACGCTTGTATGTAATGTAGTGGTATGAAACGGGATGTGTGCTTCCCTTCCACTCTGGATTTCTCAGAGTGCATTTGGAGTATGACTGAGGTCAGAGGGTATAAAAACAGTAACTACAAACTAGATTAATCTTGTCTGACAATTAATTTGTTAGTTGTGTTATATGCGAAGATCCAAGTTTGTCATGTTCTTCACAGGAACATGGAGGCATTCGGGGAAGAGGTGGCCTTGGTAGAAGTAAGCTGTTTGGGATAGGCTTGTGTTTTGTGTGTGCATGTGTGCGTTGGGTTTTTTGCTTTTGTGGGTGTAAGTTTGCTGCCTGTATTTAGGCATAGCAGGTTCCTGTGCTGTGATGAGGATTCCTAGGTGTTACAAGGTGAAAGAAATGCATAGAAACAGTTGGAGCAGATGGCTTAGATGAGAACTGTTGGGAACGGAGGAGGCATCAGCAGCGTGGCAAGAGCACGGTGGGTAAGAGTAGTGAAATATCTTTAATCATATCTTGCTAGTGTGTGGCTTTTTCCTTTTTTGCTTCTCTAAAGAGATCAGAAGGCTTCTGAGCTGGTCTGCAATGCCTCATTTGAATTTACTTCATTCTCTGGGATTCTGCATGTAGAAAGTACATCCCTCTAAACCCCATTGACCTTCCTTTCACAATCACAGCAGTTTTCAAGAATGGCCTATCCATGTAAAGAAAGTCAATGGAGTTTAGTCCTTGTGGCAGAGTGGTGTTTCTTAGCTTCACAAAACCAAATGCAAAAGTGTCAGACTTCTCTTGAGCTGTTCTGGGTTCCTTTTAGGTTCCTGGCATTCTTGCATGCTTCATATAAGGAGGGAAGACTGAACTTAAGTTCCATGACAGTAAGGGAAGGCAATAGACTAATTTTGAATTAATTGTTACCTGGAATGTTCTGTGATGGTTGATGGCAGCTTCAGCACTAGTTGTGCATTGTCTGGGTTACCTGGCTCTTCTTTGTTTTTCTCTGCTTGCTAAGGCTGTTTTTCCCTTTCTAATTTGGATTCTCAAAAAAAATAAAAAGGAATCTGTGTGGGACTCTGCTCCCCCGCAGCATCCTTCACTTGAAAAAATAAAAGAAAACACTGCTTTGCTGGTATCTGGAAGGGACTGCGTTTGTTTTTGCAGCAGTCGGGTCTGGTATGAAAGCAGAGGGGATACTGCTATCTTTTACTTGCTGGAGCAAGAAACAGAAAGGGCACTGCATGCTGCTTAGATAAGAAGGCTGATAAGGAGATTAAGTCTTTTAAATTCTAACAACATACCTGTGTGTGTTATCTTGTCCATAAAGATTTTCATCTGTGTATTTTTTGAAAAACTGAAAGGGGGAAACATTAAAAGCTGGTATCATCTTTTTATTTCGGCAGAGTATTAAGTTCAAATCTGAGTGTAGGGGGGAAAAATTTTGAAGTGCGAAGTCAGAATCAGCCATGCATGTTGGACAGATACCATAAACTGTTTCCAAATTTCAGAATGACCAACTATAGATCGGTTCCTTTCAGTTGCTTTAAGTGATGTCTGGCTACTGTTGCCATTATGGTTTCTAATGTTGTAGATTCCTGAAAGGAAATGTTTGTTAGCAAAGCACATCTGGATTCTCATACTTCTAAAGTTGTTAGAACAACTGGATGCTTTGGTGTTAAGGCATTACACACCTGGGAGAATGCACATCTCTGTACAGTGAATTGTTTTAGCATCTGTGTTAGAAATCATTGTAACAACTTAAACTGTTGCTTTGGTTGATAATGACTTTTAGGTTGAGATGTTTTTTTTGAGACCCAAGTCTTTGAAGATCTGCAGAGCGCCTGGATTTGAACACCACATTTGTGTTAACAAGATTTCATTTTCAGCTCCCTGCTGACAAGCAAGATTCTCTGCCATGAGACTGCAAGAACAAGCTATCATCTGCATGGTAGAAGGAACTTACTATGAGCTAGTCTAGCTTCTCGTTTGAGCTGTACTACTCCTTTACATGAAGTTTTGCTTTGAAAGACTTTTTCTTTTAGAAAAGTTCCTGGTACCGAATCAAGATTGCAGCCTGTGTGAGTGTGTGTGGAAAATGTACTTCTGACTTCCATAGGATTCTTAGGGAGATTTAAGTAATTTCACCATTAAGAAAGCACATATTTTGCTTTGTCTTGTAGTCTAAATATGCATAATTTCAACTTCCATTACTGTATGTTGTTACATATTTCCCAGACTGGAAGATAGTTCTTGAATTTTTCATCTAGCATAGAGGAGACTTGAAGACTGAGTTGCCCCTTTTGCCTTTTGATAGCTACATAGATCAAACTGTTCATGAATTTCACTTAAAGTTGGACCTTCAGTCTTTTTATTTTTGCTTTTTTTTTTTTTTATTTGTCCTCCTTGAATCGTGTCTCATTTCAGTCTTCAAACTGTGAATTTCAGACCTGGCCATAGTATTTCACTAGCAGTTGCACCAGTAATACAACACTTTTAATCCTATTTGCTGTCGTCTATTTATATTCTCAAGGATGAAGTCAGCCCCTTTGACCTAGCAGCATGGAGTTTTTCTGATTCAGGTGAGAGAACAGACCAGACTCATGTGGCTAAAGTTGTTATACAGGGATGTCAAGTCTGACCTGTTGAGTCAAGACCACCATGTGTTGCTGAGGTTAGCTACTGAAAGTGCATTCTGCATGTTTGTTTTCCCCAGCTGTCTGGAAGTAAATGGAGATCTTTCTGAATTGAATAGCTTCAAAATACTTCAGGTACTGGCTGATGGCTGGCCATCCTTCCTTAGCCAAAAAGATGCAAATTTTATCTAGGCCTGTTAATAGTTTTCTGGAAGCCAGTGTCTGTTACTTTTGCAGAATTATCTTTTTCAACTACTTGTAAGCTTACCCTGCTAGAAACAATTTTTTTTTCCTCTTTCCCCTCCATTCATAGCCTCTACCTGATTAGATCTTCCACTTGCACTGTGTCTCTCTCTTTGGCTGAACTCTCTTCAGGTCTTTACAGGATCACATTCCTTGTGCCTCTGTGGATTTATAGTGATGATTCCACTAGAAACACCACCCACAAGCCTTCCAGTCACCGACCAAGGTAGCAATAGTAGTTGCTGGGAAGGTAATCACCTAGAAGTTAACCAGATGCATTATGGTCATCCTTGGTACACAGGGCTCTGATGCCTGTCAAAGGGGTCAGCTGGTTTGTCACCTGAACCTGCATGATCATTTGCGGTTTCACGTTTTACGCATTGACAGCCACATGGTTTCATCCTGTGCAGCTAATCCAGTTGACTCTGTATTGATGACCAGTCCTTTTAGTTATTTGCTACTCACTCTGACTCCTCTCCTCTTATTCTAGTCACTGAAACCATCCCTGCTGGCCCTCGCTAGCCTTGTTCACCTTGAGTTTTCTGCATCTTTTACGGCCTGCTGACCAGATGATTTGGTACTGTCTTACTGCACGGTGTGAAGGAACTATCAAAAGCCTGCTGGAAGTCTTATTTTAGCAGAATTACCATTTTCAACTATACTTGCAAAATATCAGTGTTTCTAGAGGGATGAGTTTACGTCTATTTTGGTTAAAAATGTGTTGATTTGATATGAATGGGCTTATCTTACCATCTCTTAAAATGCTATGTTTGGAGACTCTTTTTTTTCGGCCTAGAAGGCCTTAAATACCTGATTCACTTGAGTAAAAGCATGGCTTTCCTCCAGTGCCCCAGAGCTTTCCCGTTTTTTTCCTTGCATTTCTTCTAATTCAATAGGATTGAAATAAGTAATAGCTGTAAGATGGGAGTGAGGTAGAAGAACCTTCAGAGCAAGTGTATTAATTTTTTGGAGGAGGAAAGGTGAGTGGGTTTTTTGCTATGGTAGTGGTTTTTTGTGTGGTTTGGGGGGGTGTTTTGTTTTTTTCTTTTTTATTTCTCTCTCTATTTTTTTTTTTTTTTAAAGCTTCACTGTGGTAAGCTGGCTTCTTCAATAACTGGAATCAGAAATGTTGCTTTTGCCAAACTGTTAATAGCAATAAAATTGGTACGTAGGCAAGCTGACATTTGATAACATGCTACAGAAGTGCTTAGTGAGTAATTGGGATTGGGTTCCTGCAATGTTGGACATTGTACAAAATATTAATTCCTGCCCTTGAGATCTGTGTATAGGCAAGACCAAAACCAAGGTGGTTCAAGCAAGCATAAACAAGCAGAGTGGTAACTGTAGTGGGGCAGGTGTGTTTGTTAGGCAGCTGCTTTGCTTTCCAGTCTTGATGAAGTGTGGATGAACTTAATGGAAAGACGTGAAGGCAAGTTGCAGGGGAGGAGGAGGGAAGGGGGGGAGTAGTATTGCAGTCTGTTGTGGAGGAGCTCGATTTGAAAAGAGTGGGGGAGAAATCATGTCTGGCATTAAGAACGAAGCCACAGCCTCTCGGTGTGTTAGAGGGAGGGCTGGAGGAGCAAGGGGAGCGAGGGTTAGGCTAACTCATGAGGCCAGTGACTTCCTCGCAGTCTGAAATGACTGCACTACAAGATACACTCCTCCTGTCCTTTGGACTGTGAGAGCTTTTTTCCCCAGCTTTGTTTACTCTTCAGTGTGAGTTGTGGCAATAAAAATATTTGCAGTAATTAGAAAAACTAAGCCTTTATGAGTAGCAGAGGCAGTGATTATACCACTTACAAGTTGTCCTTGTGCACTTCCTGGTGTGATGGAAAGCAACTGTTTATTCGTGTGGTTCTCCCTCAGTCCTTTCTTCATTCCCTCATTCTTTCACATTTGAAAAATAAATACCTTGTCCCCTGCCTATTTTACAAATGGCTACTTAGTGACAAGGATGTTTCTGAAGAACTTGCTTTAACTGAGCGAGGTTGATCAATATGATGTGTGGGAGGATGAGAAATTGAGTTTTCCCTCCCTCCTGGCTCGCCACCTAGCTCCCACCTTACCAACCAGTGAACGTGGCAGTGCCAGTGCTCTGTAGGACATGGAGGCTCCCCTAGAGCCTCCCTTCTTCTAAGGGTCCTACATCTGAATCACAGCTGTCCCTCCTGTGGTGGCTGTGAATCATAATTGCCTTCCTAATGATGGAACGCTGATCTCCTGTGGTTCACTATAAGAAGATGAGTCACTGGAATGTTGTCTAATCGCTGTTAAAATGTCTTAAGGTAATTTTCTTATTTAACTTAATTATTCAAAAAGCGATGCTAATATTTGTCATCTGTAACTTAACATATATCTAGTTCTACAGAATCACTTGCTGTAGGTGCAGATGCCCTGAATTTCAGGTGAATGAAGCCTGTCTGCTCTGACTGCATTGGGCTCTAACAGCCAAAGTCTGTTTTCTTTAACTAAGAAGGCAACTGTTCAGAGTAGCCAGAATAACTAAAGTGTCATTTGCCCTTCTGTAGGTTTATAGGTCAAACATGATGCTTCTCTCTCTTTATGTGACTATGGTATGCACACGCTTCTGGTGGGAAGTAAAGTTGGAGCCTTTATAATTCTCAGAGATAAGATGGTTATAAATTGAGGATGTCTCAAACTAAGGAATTCAAGGTCTGCCTCCAGTAATAGCATCTGTCAATATCTTAAGGACGACAGACTTCTTACCACATATCCTTGTGACCTTTATTTTTCCCCCAAAGTGGGAGATTATGGATGTTACGCTACTGGTTGCATGTAAAGCAGTGTTTGAAATTGGTTTGTGCAAGCTACCTCGAATGTGACTGCCATTTCGTGTTTGGATTTGATGCTTGAGAAACAAGATAAAGAATAAATGGGGAGCTCTTTCTAAGTTCTGTCAGCCTCTTCTCTTGGTTTGAGATAATTTTTCTGTGTCCTAGGCTTACTCTCATTCCAAAACTAGTGGGAATGGGCGAGGTTCCAGGACAGATTTCACTGGTGTTGGTGTGCAAAGGTGATGAATTAATCTCTGAAGAGGAACTTTCTTCCTAGCTGGCAGAATGATTTTAGTGTAGATACAGTGAGGTATTTAAATACCAGCTCTGAAAAGACTGGAGAAGTACCTGTTCCATGTTTTATTGCTTCTGGGAGAAATACCTTTTCTTGTTCCACTGAATAGTGGATGGAGCAGGCTGCTATGTGCAACCTTGCAGTACTGTGATAGTTCTCTATCTTGTATTCTGTGTTTTAGTTGCATTATCTCTCCTTGATCAGTGATAGAAGAAAAAAGGTAGTTTCAAACACTGTTTGTAGTTGTCAAAAATATGCTACAAATGTCATAGATAGCAGCTTAGTGCTGAGAAGAAGCAAGGGTCTTAGCTATCAAAGCTGTGAATCTCAGAGCCCTGGTAGTTTTGCAGTTTTCTTTTATTTCTTGTGCTTGTACCTTAGGATGGGAGGGCAGGGGATATGAACATTGGACAAATATGTGGTTGGATGAGAGGGTTTTTTGGAGGGATATTGTCTTTGGGGAAGGTACCAAATTGGGTTCACCTGCATCTTGCAGCATAGACGTGTTCTGTGGCTCTACTAAGCAGAATTGCTGTGGGGTAGAAAGGGAGTTGTAGTCAATGCTGTAGGCCTTCAGTGTGTGAAGGATACCTGAATCTCTGGCAGGGAAAACGCTGCTAAGCTTGGTACAGTATTTTTGTTTTTCTTCAGTCTTGTTTTCTGTAGATTAAGTCTGTGCCCCTTGGAAGAGGTTGCAGGAGTGTAATTGGCCCAAGACTAACTGCAACTGTAAAGCTATCTCTGGTGTGTTGTGCTGTTGGCACTAAGCTAAATATTAAAAAGTGAGCTTAACCAAGAATGGGATGTACCACTAGGGAGCTGCCACTGTTCGATCTGACTCTTAGAATTAATTCTAAAGCTCAAAGAATTTTGAGAGCAAGCAGCCTGGGGGCTCAAACAATAAATTTCAAATTGAGAAGTGATGTTTTAAGAATTTTGTGAGTGTTGGGGTAAGGGAGTAACGTGCTTGAGGCATGCTAGTATGAATGAAAGCCCAGCTTTTCTGTGGATAGTGGTTTTAATGTTTCTTAAATTTTCTTTAAATAAAGTTTTTTGACACCTTGTTATTGGGGTAGGGGACAATTTTAAAATTTTATCTGAATTCCGTGAATTTTCCCCATCATCCTAGCAGTTTGACAAAGGAGTTATTTAAGTGAAAGAGCAAGCTTTCGTTTGGATTTTCAAGGACACCTTGTCAGATACAATGGTTTTGCAGCCTGTATGAAAGAGAGGGAGCACTTGTTCCAGATGTTATAAGATTTAAAGGGGGGGAAAAAAAAGGCAGTAAACATGAGGAAGTGGAATAATGCTTGCATTCATTTGTTTGTATATGGCATTCAAAACTCCAAAACCTTTAGAAACTTACTTCCATCTTCTAAAAGGTTCTGTAAACTGATTGACACAGAACAGTGAATGCAAAGTAAGGTGAGTGTACCAATGGAGGAAGCCCTCAAGGCTTCATCTGTACTTAATTTCCATGACAGCACTTATCACCTAGCCAGTCAGGAAAAATAAGGCAGTTAATGTTTTTGCTGTTCTTTTTCTGCTCTTTGTTAGTCTTTCTTTTCCCCTTGTGAGAGGATCACACAGTATCACGCACACCTAGCATAATGTGTCTCCAGATTGTGAAAACTGAACTCAAACACACGTAGCAAACTTGCCACTGTTCCTTCTCTTGAGCCTGGAGCTAAAACCAATTTTAGTTCGCTAAACAGAATTGCAGACTGTATTGTTTGCCTCTAGATGACTTTAATAAATAAATTTTAAAAACCAAACACCACAACAAAACCAACCAAACAAAAAACCCCAACTCCAAACCTACAGTGAAGGTGTCTGTCATTTTGGGGGCTGCTACACAATGAAATCTGCTGCTTTTTTTCCCTCTCATCAGTTTCTGTGCGGAGACCAATAAGCTCTAAACTCTTTGCAAGGTATTTAAAACAAAAGCCAACTTGGAGTGAATTTAGAAGAGAAACAAATGGACCAGGGAGCACAGAGATGCCGCTGCTGACCTCGCAGGTGGAATGGAATGTGTCTGTTTACAGGAGCGTAAAAATAACCACACCAGGACACACATTGCCTAGGTAGGAATATCTTCATGAGTCTCTCCTCTTTGTCATTTTTATGCGGACAATGCAAACTTTATCTGTTAATCTGTGTGCTTATTAATACAATATAAACTGAAGTTTAAATATCTGATACTTACCCGAAAGAGCCAAATAGTGTCAGAGTGCTGTGAGCTATCTGATGGAGACGCGAAGCTGTTATATTCAACCTCCACGACCTTGCTTTCCAATGACTTTTCTCGCTGCTGTTGTTTTTTCTCCTAGTCAGTTAATACCATAGCACACTTTTCTGGCACGGCATTTGTCAGGGCACTAAACCTATGGGCAGGGAGCCCGTAGAGCATTCAAAAAGCAGGTCATGGGCTCCTTTTAGTACATTCATGTAATGTAACTTTCTGCATTGCTATTCACTTCATCAGAGTGGCCTCTCAGCTCAGCAGCGTTTCTACTGCAGAGAATGGTTTGATGCATATTTAAATGATCAAGCTATGGTGCAGTGTATCAGCTGGGAAGGTTGTTTGTTTGAAAAGAGTAATGCGGAGACTTTTGTTGCGAAGAAATAGAGACTTACGTTGGAAGCAAGGTCTGGAATGTGCTAGCTTTAACGCTGCTGCATTCAGTGATGCCTTCTTTCATACGCAAACATCTTGTTGAACAAGTTTTCCCAAATAAATACAACCTATAATATAATGAAGACTTGTGGTTGACTTGTTCCTTTTTGAAACATTATGTCATGTAAGCTTTGTGATCCTCTTTTGTAGATAAGTCATTTTAATCTAAAATGTCTTTTGTGGAAGTGCTTGGGAGTTTCCCCAGCTGTAGTTTGCAGACCAGTGTGTGCTTTGTACGTGCCCTAAGTGGTGTTTTGGCATGGGAAAGATTCAGATTTAGCCCACATGGTTTGGGTATCTTATATGCAACTGGTTGTTACTCTTTATGTTGTTTTGAGTTTATTCCCAGATTTTAAAGATTACTTCAACTGTAGAAGACTCTGATTTGGATGTTGACATGCAAATAAATGTATGACTAATCACAGGTAGCTCCAGAACTTCTTGCCTGAGTGTTTTCCTGCTACGTTCCTGGTTAACGGAAGCTTCTCTTTTGTCTTCTCCTCGTGTTGCAACTGAAAACCACACATTTACCATCGCTTCTGCAGACTGATTGCAGCATTGTAATTTTGTCTAGTGGGAGGGATGGAATGAAACTTTGTGTAGTGATTATGGTTTGTTTGGGGATTTAGATTGAAAGTATTTGGTTCATGAGATTGCCACCTGACCTATTGTTATGTATCTGAATTTTTCCATGTGGGGGAAGTCACCTGCAAGCAGCAGGCATGGAAATTACAAGGCGGGAAGGAGACAGGCAAGGTGTTGGATTGTAAAAGGATTCAACAAGCAATAGTAGCTTAGAAAAAAGAGAAAGCTGTTTCGTAGCTGGATAATTTCATGGTTTGACCAACTGCATATTCCCACAAACAAGTGTACTGTCACGTCTGTGGGTGGTAAAGGAAAGGAACACTGGAAATGAACTGCAGAAATGGAGGTAGAAAGGATGAGAATACCTCAAGATGATCCTGCTGCTGAACTGGACATGTGGTATCCTGAAACCATGGTCTGAGGAGGAACCCTATAAGGGAATGCTTGCTGTTCTTGTATTTAGAGTGCAGAGGCAATGTGTAAGATGGTTGTATAGGGAGTGAATTGACAAAATCGTTTGTTGGGGTTTTTTTGTTAGTGCTTGTTTTATTTCAGTATTGCTAAAGTTAACTCTTCCCTTCACATTTTGATTGTTGGTAAGCAACATGCAGCTGATGGCCGGGCATTTCATGAAGGGATCAGGCATGAGTAAAGAGGAGCAACCGCTCAGCAATCCTTTGTGACAGGAGGGAGCGGGAGGGAAGGTGTTTCAGAGATGAGTTTGGGAGATAGCAACCCTGTGGTGAAACAATTTAAAGTGCTTGTATGGAAGAGAGAGAGCCAGACACATCACCTCTCCGCAGAGCCCGTGTGACTCTGCTTGTCTGGACGTAAAGACAAGTGGCTACAGCAGTTCCCAAAACTCAGTTAACATCATTGATGCTGCTCTACCAAGACCTAGCTTATGTGCTTCACTGTTGAAATGCTATTAAAACATTAATATAATGCTTGATCGTTGTTGACACAACAGCCCCACAGTAGTGACAGAGCAACCTAGACTGCCTAATGCATGCAACAGCATAAACAGACACTGTTTCTTCCTAGGATATGAAAAATATGTTGTAACATGTAACTTGCATACTTTCAGTTTTGAGTGATCTAGCTGATCTTGAACATACCAAATGCTTACCCCTGCTAGGAGTTGGCTTCCCTGTATACTGCATTAATGTGAAACTACCTAAAGTATTAGTTGTCTGCTTCAAAAGTTGTATTCAAAAGTGTTAAGAGCATGTCATTTCTAAAAGAACTTCTTCCCTTACATAGGAAGATGAATTAGATTGACTGTACTGTAAAAATTTCGTAGGCTGCTACACTGATAATTCATTATCAGACAGAGATTTTTAATTCTTTTCTCCCCCCTGCCTCCAGTGAAAGTGACTTTCAGTTCGAGGGAGATGGTATTGTGGTTCATGCTGCAAGCTGTTGTATGGTTGTGGAGAAATGCCGGTATAATCCTAAGCATGTGTGATCTATTGCAGTTTTAATTAGAAAAAATGAGACTGGGGAAGCTTGATAGCCCTTGGGAATTAAATGGGCAAAGTCAATCTGCAGAGTGCAAAAAGCAGGAAACTTGTATTTTTTTAATAGACCTAAAAAGTTTAGCAGTTTTTAGTATCAAAGGAGGGCAACTGTTTTAATACTAGCTGTTGAGCAGATTTTTTGGGGGTTTTGGTAGCTAGAATAATAAATGTGTAGTTTACACCTTATACTTTACTACTTTATCCTGTAGCCACATACTGTATTTTCTGTAAGTTTGCAATTTATATTACAAGGAAGAATAAACTTTTTCCTTTAAATAAGGAATGCAGTATTGCAGTTCTCTTTCAGTTGTTCTGAAACCACTGATGAAATAAAATTCAGAAAGAGTTTTTTTCTCTTCCCATGTAATTTGGCTAACCCTTGCTAAACCTATTGAGACCTTGATACTTGTTCACAAAGAGTACCTAACTTTTTCTCACCTTGTACATACATGAAGGGCATCTCACTGGTACTGTTCTTTCTGATTAAGGCACTGAAATGCTTCTCAGCGTTAGTTTCCGTATCTCTTGCTGATTTCCTGTGCAACTGTGGGTAAATCACTCATTCCCCTTGGAATCTCGCTTCCTTATCTGTAAACAAGGTGGAAAAATACATCCTTTTCCCAGCCTTAGCCTGCCTTATGTAGTTTCTGAAGCTACTGTTGACTCTGAATGGACAAAGTCCTTATCTCCACTAGAGTCTCATTAACTTCAGTGGTCTTCTGCCATGGACTCACTTGAAGGACTTGTCTCCCAGTGTCCCGCTTTTCCTTCAAACCACAGCTTAATAGGGTTGTGAAGCTGAAAAGAAAGAAGTGGTGGAAACTTGATTAGAATTTACACATAAATTATTCAGCTGCTCTGGTGATGGACAATACACTGAGAGATAAAGGAGCTGTAGGCATAGTGGGATGAACCTTTCTATATGGATGCTGAACCATGGGGCCTCTCTGCCTCTGTGTAATGCCCCTGATTTGATGTATGTTGGTGTCACTTCTGTAGAGTTACTTCTGTCTGCACTCCTCAGTGTGGGAGTTGTGGAAGAAAAGTGAAGAAAAGACATCTATAATCTTTCATGTGGCAGGTCTTTGGTAGGAAGGCTGAGAGAGGAGGAGAGCAGATTTGTGTTTTAAACTCCACTTTAATTTTAGACAAAATAGTGAATTGCAGCTGAGATGCAGTTGTGGGGTTTTGTCTTCACTGGTAAGTTAGTCCTGCTGTCCTGTACCTCTTATGTGGTGTGAATATGACCCTTAATGTCCTTGCATGCAGTAGTCCTTTTCTTGCTTTAATAGCAAAGCCTGAGAAATCGGAGAGATTAAACATCTTTAAGCTGTCCTCTGATCATGGAGTTTGACTGTTGGATTTAGACTGTAAAAAGGAAACAGTCTATGGGACTTGGGGTGGGATTTCATATCATTTGAAAACAACATATAAGTCTTTTCAGTCCGTGAAAGCTATATTCTCTTTGTCATCAAACCCAATGTTAAAGTTAAGCTGAAGTTGATGTGAAGTACCTGAGTCATTGAGGAAGGATGCCAAAGAAAAGATAAATGGGCAGCAGCAACCCAAACCCAACAAAATTTTAGTTGTATTTGCTTCAGAGCAGCCTGTTCCCCAATGCATTCAGTTGGGACATAAACAAAGATTGTATGTATTCAAACTCATGTAATCTCTGGCTGCAATAGGAGTTAATTCGAGTGAGATTTTTTAGGAGCAATGTTGTCATGTCCGCTCAGCTGAGAGCTCTGCTTCCTCTGCTGCTGAGTGCATCAGCTATTTCTGCATGGGCAATGTTTACTGATGTCGCTTCTAAGGTGGCTCTGAAGACACTGAATGTCAGCAGCCTTCAGCTTTTTTTTTTTCCTTCCCTTTTAAGGTGGTGAAGTTGATCACTACTTTGAAGTTGCCAGCATAGTTTTAGGAATTTTGTTTTAAGTTACAGCTGTGACTCATTACTCTTTATCTGGCTTAAGAATGTACAGGGGTTTGGGGACAAAATGATGGTTTATGAATGTTACAGAAGAACATTGTCTTCAGGGAACCATAGACAAAGATTTTTATTTGGAACACTTCAGATTTGCAGGTGGTTCATTTTTCTTGTGCTTTACTGAATAAGTTTAGTTTTATGTCAGAACTAAAATAGCTTTATTTATCTAGTCCTTAATAAAAATACCGTGCTCCAAACTTTGAGACTGTGCTCTTATATAATCCTTGAACTTGGGGATGACTTGGGCCGTCTCCCCTTTACATAGGCTGTTTTTTTTTGCTAAGGAAGTTTTTTTTTGTTTTTTTTTTTTTTTTTTTTTATACAGCTGCTTTGAAGTTGTGTTGCAAGCATACTTCAAGCTGAACTTTGGGGTAGCTTACTTAAGAAAAGAAACATTATCTCAACTGGATTTTTAGCTGCGGAAGTTTGTCAGCATCAAGGCCCTTCAGAAGACGGGCTTATCTGTCTCCAAGTGACAGATTTGCTTTCTGTTCCTCAAAACCACAAGATGTGTTGTGGAATCTCATCTGTGTCATCTGAAGTAAAGACATCTTTCATCTGAGCATGAGACTGTTTTGTTTAATGCTTTTGTCTTTCACTGGCATTTCTAGAGCAAGTAGAATAGTAAGTATGCAGGTAAGATGTAGGAGCTGTTTCCTTGAGTTTCCTGGTTGAGAAATGAACATGGGCAAACTGACTGTAAGCCTTCTAGCTTTACGTAATTCTGCCTTTTTGTGTAGGCTTTGCAAGAGGTGCAGGCAATTGGTCTCAAGAACTTTTTCTTGAAGCAGGTGACTTCTTTTCTTGTTTTCTCACCTGCCTGGAAGAGTTTAATACCTACTTCCATATGCTTGAAGAATGAAATAAGACATTAATATGCTACATAGGGCAGAGTCTGAAAACAGGTCTTCATCTGTATGCTTTTCTGATAGCTGAAATCATGTGGGTGTCATTACAAGTTGTCTGAGTGCCACTTATCTCATCATGGCACGCATCTCCCATTGTGCATGGTTGAGGATTGCTGACTCCGTCACTCCTAAGAGCGAGCTTTGTGCCCTCCTGATGATCTCTGCAGGACAGTGGCAGCATAATCTTGGATAGCAAAATTTATGCTGTACAGGAGATGGGGTAAGAAGCAAAAGAAAAAAAATAAAAAGCTCATGTAAACCATATATAGAGAAACTTGACAAACACTTTCAAATCTGAAGCAATTTCCTTAGACTAGATCTACCTTAAGCATCTTAAAGCCCTGACAGCTGTGTGGTACTTTACACTAAGGTGGCTGACCTTGGAAATTCATGTTAGTGCTAGGAAAATGAAAAAAAGGAAGCAGAGGAAGACCATGGTGAGGAAGGGTCTATGGCACTGAGATTACTTTTGGTGTAATATTACTTTTTTTTGCCTTGCTATCATGTGACCTGACATATAGCATTTGTATTGCAGGTGCTAGGCTCTGTCCAGTGGCATGTGGAAAATAGTTTCATGTGGCTGCAAGAACAGAACATACCAAAAGGAGTGATCCAGAAATAGCCAGGCTGGTCAGAGAACTGATATTTAAGATGGCTGTCTTGTGTATGTCTGTCTCTTTTATTAATTAAAAAAAAAAAAAAAAAAAAAAAGTGTGTTTTGGGGTTTTGTTTGGGGGTTTGGTGTGGGTTTTTTTGGAGTTCGTTTTCCTTCTTGCTGTGTACAGCAACCTGGCTGAAGTTACTGAATTAACAGGGTCTCTATATGGGTGTACTTAAGCTGGGGAATCTCGTGCTTTAATGGAAGGATCGAAAATTTATGTAAGTTGTAAAATAAAATAGTGCTCCCTCCCGTAGTACTGAGTCCTTGTCCAGCAAAATCGGATGCTACCTCTTCTCTCCCCAGGTTCTTAATCCCAACTGAAAAGAACAAGCACTAAGTATGGGGTCCCATTTCTGTTTTTTTATGTCACAGAATCGCAGAATGTTAAGGATTGGAAGGGACCTCGAAAGATCATCTAGTCCAATCCCCCTGCCGGAGCAGGATTACCTAGATCATATCACACAAGAACGCGTCCAGGCGGGTTTTGAATGTCTCCAGAGAAGGAGACTCCACAACCTCTCTGGGCAGCCTGTTCCAGTGTTCGGTCACCCTCACCGTAAAGAAGTTTTTCCTCATATTTATGTGGAACCTCCTGTGTTCCAGCTTACACCCATTGCCCCTTGTCCTGTCAAGGGATGTCACTGAGAAGAGCCTGGCTCCATCCTCATGACACTTGCCCTTTACATATTTATAAACATTAATGAGGTCACCCCTCAGTCTCCTCTTCTCCAAGCTAAAGAGACCCAGCTCCCTCAGCCTCTCCTCATAAGGGAGATGTTCCACTCCCTTAATCATCTTCGTGGCTCTGCGCTGGACTCTCTCTAGCAGTTCCCTGTCCTTCTTGAACTGAGGGGCCCAGAACTGGACACAATATTCCAGATGCGGCCTCACCAGGGCAGCGTAGAGGGGGAGGAGAACCTCTCTTGACCTGCTAACCACACCCCTTCTAATACACCCCAGGATGCCTTTGGCCTTCTTGGCCACAAGGGCACACTGCTGGCTCATGGTCATCCTGCTGTCCACTAGGACCCCCAGGTCCCTTTCCCCTACGGTGCTCTCCAACAGCTCTGTCCCCAACTTATACTGGTACATGGGGTTATTCTTGCCCAGATGCAGGACTCTACACTTGCCCTTGTTATATTGCACTAAATTTCTCCCCGCCCAACTCTCCAGCCTGTCCAGGTCTCTCTGAATGGCTGCGCAGCCTTCCGGTGTGTCAGCCACTCCTCCCAGTTTGGTGTCATCAGCGAACTTGCTGACAGTGCACTCTATTCCCTCATCCAAGTCATTAATGAATATATTGAATAGTACTGGTCCCAGTCCCGACCCTCGAGGGACTCCACTAGATACAGGCCTCTAACTAGACTCTGTCCCATTGACCACCACTCTCTGGCTTCTTTCCTTCACCAGTTCACAATCCACCTCACTACCTGATCATCCGGACCACACTTCCCCAGTTTAGCTGCGAGGATGCTGTGGGAGACCGTGTCAAACACTTTACTGAAATCAAGATAGACCACATCCACAGCTGTACCATCATCTGTCCCCTGGGTTATGTCCTCATAAAAGGCTATCAGGTTGTTTAAGCATGACTTCCCCTTGCTGAAGCCATGTTGACTGCCCCTAATGATCCTCTTATACTTGATGTGCCTAGAGACAGCACCAAGGACAAGTTGTTCCATCACCTTTCCGGGGATGGAGGTGAGGCTGACCGGTCTATAGTTACCCGGGTCCTCCTTCTTGCCCTTTTTGAAGACTGGAGTGACATTTGCTTTCCTCCAGTCCTCAGGCACCTCTCCCGTTGCCCACGACTTAGCAAAGATGATGGAGAGTGGTCTAGCAATGACTTTTGCCAGCTCCCTCAGCACCCGCGGGTGCATCCCATCAGGGCCCATGGATTTATGGACGTCCGGATTGCTTAATTGGTCCCTGACCCAGCTTTCATCAACCAGGACAGACTCCTCCTCTATCCTGACTTCTTCTGAGGCCTCAGGGGTCTGGGGCTCCTCAGGACAGCCTCCAGCAGTATAGACAGAGGCAAAGAAGGCATTCAGTAACTCTGCCTTCTCTTTATCCTCTGTCTCCAGGGCCCCCACCTCATTCATCAGTGGGCCTACATTGCCTCTAGTGTTGGCTTTACCTGCAATGTATTTGAAGAAGCCCTTTCTGTTGTCCTTGACCTCTCTTGCAAGGTTTAATTCCAAGGAGGCCTTAGCTTTCCTAGTTGCCTCCCTACATCCTCTGACAACAGACTTATATTCCTCCCAAGTGGCCAGCCCCTCCTTCCATGATCTGTACACCCTCTTCTTCCACTTGAGTTTGCCAAGCGGTTCCCTGTTCAACCATGCAGGTCTCCTGCTGCCCTTTCTTGACTTCCTACCTGTTGGGATGTTCTGATCTTGAGCTCGGAAGAAGCAGTCCTTGAATGCTAACCAACTATCTTGGGCCCCCTTACCTTCTAGTACCCTGTCCCATGGGATTTCCCCTAGCAATTGCTTGAAAAGGCCAAAGTTGGCCCTCCTGAAGTCCAGGGTTGTGATTCTGCTAGCTATTCTGTTCCTGCCACATGAGATCCTGAACTCTACCATCTCATGGTCACTACAACCAAGGCTGTTCTCAACCTTCACAGCTTCAGTGAGACCCTCCTTGTTAGTGAGGATAAGATCCAGCAACTCTCCTCTCCTAGTTGGCTCATCCATAATTTGCATCAGAAAGTTATCATCAATGCACTGGAGAAACCTCCTGGACTGAGGATGGCTGGCTGAGTAGGCCTTCCAGCAAATATCAGGGTAGTTGAAATCCTCCATGACAGCCAGGGCCTGTAATTGTGAGACTACTCTGTTGCCTGTAGGAGGTCTCATCAACCTCCTCGTCCTGATCCGGTGGCCTGTAATAGACACCCACAACAGTATCACCCCTGCCAACCTGCCCCTTAATTTGTACCCACAAAGTCTCAACTCGCTCCTGATCCACCCCTGGATAGAACTCAATACATTCTAGTTGCTCACTCACGTAAAGAGCAACTCCACCACCTCTCCTTACTGGCCTTACTTACCTCTCCTTACTGTCACAGCAAGGGAATTCCTGAAACTGCATGGCTTGACTTTTATGGATTTGGTCCTTTTAAAAAATAAACCCATGAATGCTAAATGGAGACACAGAATTGGGGGTAGGACCTTACTTCCAGGGGTTTCTAAGGGACAGTGACTCACACATCTAGGTGCCTCTAACCCTGTTGTGTGTATAGGCGATGGTGGGAGCACCTCTTAGTGTTTCGAGGCATGGGCACCCCCTAGAAGAGCATTGCTTTGTTCCAAAATGTGATTTGCTGTTAGCTTTTCACTAGCCTTGTCTCTTGAACAGCATTTTCTTTCTCGAGTAAAAAACTCAAGTGGGAGGAATTACTTTCCTGAGTACTGGAATGAGAGTGGAAGTAATTCCTCCACTGCTGGCAGGGATTCTTTGGGGAAGGTATGTCTTTACTGACAGTGCAGACTCCTGTCTGTGTGTTGGTGCATCTGCCAAAAAAGCATCGTGGTCTTGATATAGGGTCTTGGTAGGGGTAGCTCCTGCGCAGCTAACATGGTAGACTTGAGGGAGTTTTTCTGATAAGCAACACATATTCCTGCTCAGGTACAAACTGACGTGGTAACGTCTGCATAGTTCTGCCAACCTCTCCTTTGAACTTAAATGCGCAGAAATATCCATGCAAGAAACTCTTAAAACAAAAAATCATTTTTAAGAAGGCCTGTAAGTAGGTAGGTAGGCTTAGGACAGGTTCGGAGCCCCAGTCGTCTCTTTGAGAGTCTTATTGTGGAAGGGTGTGAGTGAGCCGGTGTGTGGGTGTGCAGAGCAGCAGGGACGGGCATCGGGGCTCCACCACTGCAGTGCGGCTCGTGCCGGTGTTATGAATCAGAAATTTCAGTGACTTTGAAAGTGCTGTTTGCTTCACAGATGGGCAAGGATGGGAATGACTTGGTTAAATTTGTCAGCGTAGTCTGGCCCAGAGCCACGTGTTTTCAGGAACATATTTCCTCTTTGCCTATCAGGTAGTAAAAAAAAAATGCAAAGCCAAGTTTGCCATTTACTTAGTGTGATATATATGTAGTGTGACGGTAATACATGGGAAAGGCTTATGTCATAGGGGCAAAAGGGTTCTGGGACAGGAATTAGCAGGGCTCATTCGGAGAGCTTTAAACTAGATTCGAAGGGGGATGGGGTAGTAGCTGGGCTTGCACCACTGGGGCAACGCTCTAGTGTTGAGGTAGACCAGGAGGCCTCCCATCCCCCTGGGGTGAAATCGGTGTGCTCAGCTCGCTCCCTGAAATGCCTGTACACCAATGCACGCAGCATGGGGAATAAACAGGAGGAGTTAGAAATCTGTGTTCGGTCGGGGGGCTATGATCTAGTGGCAATCACAGAGACTTGGTGGGACGCCTCGCATGACTGGAATGTGGTCATGGATGGCTATGTCTTGTTCAGGAAAGACAGGCCACTAAGGAGAGGGGGTGGAGTTGCTCTTTATGTGAGTGAGCAGCTAGAATGTATTGAGTTCTGTCCAGAGGCGGATCAGGAGCGAGTTGAGAGTTTGTGGGTGCGAATTAAGGGGCAGGCTGGCAGGGGTGATACTGTTGTGGGTGTCTATTACAGGCCACCGGATCAGGATGAGGAGGGTGATGAGGCCTTCTACAGGCAGCTGAGAGCAGTCTCGCAATTACAGGGCCTGGTTGTCGTGGGGGATTTCAACTACCCTGATATTTGCTGGGAGGCCTACTCAGCCAGCCATCCTCAGTCCAGGAGGTTCCTCCAGTGCATTGATGATAACTTTCTGATGCAAATGGTGGATGAGCCAACTAGGAGAGGAGCGCTGCTGGATCTTATCCTCACTAACAAGGAGGGTCTGGTTGAAGAGGTGAAGGTTGAGGGCAGCCTTGGTTGTAGTGACCATGAGATGGTAGAGTTCAGGATCTCATGTGGCAGGAACAGAATAGCTAGCAGAATCACAACCCTGGACTTCAGGAGGGCCAACTTTGGCCTTTTCAAGCAATTGCTAGGGGAAATCCCATGGGACAGGGTACTAGAAGGTAAGGGGGCCCAAGATAGTTGGCTAGCATTCAAGGACTGCTTCTTCCGAGCTCAAGATCAGAGCATCCCAGCAGGTAGGAAGTCAAGGAAGGGTACCAGGAGACCTGCATGGTTAAACAGGGAACTGCTGGGCAAACTCAAGTGGAAGAAGAGGGTGTACAGATCATGGAAGGAGGGGCTGGCCACTTGGGAGGAATATAAGTCTGTTGTCAGAGGATGTAGGGAGGCAACTAGGAAAGCTACGGCCTCCTTGGAATTAAACCTTGCAAGAGAGGTCAAGGACAACAGAAAGGGCTTCTTCAAATACATTGCAGGTAAAGCCAACACTAGAGGCAATGTAGGCCCACTGATGAATGAGGTGGGGGCCCTGGAGACAGAGGATAAAAAGAAGGCGGAGTTACTGAATGCCTTCTTTGCCTCTGTCTATACTGTTGGAGGCTGTCCTGAGGAGCCCCGGACCCCTGAGGCCTCAGAAGAAGTCAGGATAGAGGAGGAATCTCTCTTGGTTGATGAGGGCTGGGTCAGGGACCAATTAAGCAATCTGGACGTCCATAAATCCATGGGTCCTGATGGGATGCACCCGCGGGTGCTGAGGGAGCTGGCGGAAGTCATTGCTAGACCACTCTCCATCATCTTTGCTAAGTCGTGGGCAACGGGAGAGGTGCCTGAGGACTGGAGGAAAGCGAATGTCACTCCAGTCTTCAAAAAGGGCAAGAAGGAGGACCCGGGTAACTATAGACCGGTCAGCCTCACCTCCATCCCCGGAAAGGTGATGGAACAACTTGTCCTTGGTGCTGTCTCTAGGCACATCAAGGATAGGGGGATCATTAGGGGCACTCAGCATGGCTTCAGCAAGGGGAAGTCATGCTTAACCAACTTGATAGCCTTTTATGAGGACATAACCCGGGGGATAGATGATGGTAAAGCTGTGGATGTGGTCTATCTCGATTTCAGTAAAGTGTTTGACACGGTCTCCCACAGCATCCTCGCAGCTAAACTGGGGAAGTGTGGTCTGGATGATCGGGTAGTGAGGTGGATTGTGAACTGGCTGAAGGAAAGAAGCCAGAGAGTGGTGATCAATGGGACAGAGTCCAGTTGGAGGTCTGTGTCTAGCGGAGTCCCGCAAGGGTCGGTACTGGGACCAGTTCTATTCAATATATTCATTAATGACTTGGATGAGGGAATAGAGTGCACTGTCAGCAAGTTCGCTGATGACACCAAACTGGGAGGAGTGGCTGACACACCGGAAGGCTGCGCAGCCATTCAGAGGGACCTGGACAGGCTGGAGAGTTGGGCGGGGAGAAATTTAATGAAATATAACAAGGGCAAGTGTAGAGTCCTGCATCTGGGCAAGAACAACCCCATGTATGAGTACAAGTTGGGGACAGAGCTGTTGGAGAGCACCGTAGGGGAAAGGGACCTGGGGGTCCTAGTGGACAGCAGGATGACCATGAGCCAGCAGTGTGCCCTTGTGGCCAAGAAGGCCAAAGGCATCCTGGGGTGTATTAGAAGGGGTGTGGTTAGCAGGTCGAGAGAGGTTCTCCTCCCCCTCTACTCTGCCCTGGTGAGGCCGCATCTGGAATATTGTGTCCAGTTCTGGGCCCCTCAGTTCAAGAAGGACAGGGAACTGCTAGAGAGAGTCCAGCGCAGAGCCACAAAGATGATTAAGGGAGTGGAACATCTCCCTTATGAGGAGAGGCTGAGGGAGCTGGGTCTCTTTAGCTTGGAGAAGAGGAGACTGAGGGGTGACCTCATTAATGTTTATAAATATGTAAAGGGCAAGTGTCATGAGGATGGAGCCAGGCTCTTCTCAGTGACATCCCTTGACAGGACAAGGGGCAATGGGTGCAAGCTGGAACACAGGAGGTTCCACTTAAATATGAGGAAAAACTTCTTTACGGTGAGGGTGACCGAACACTGGAACAGGCTGCCCAGAGAGGTTGTGGAGTCTCCTTCTCTGGAGACATTCAAAACCCGCCTGGACGCGTTCCTGTGTGATATGGTCTAGGCAATCCTGCCCCGGCAGGGGGATTGGACTAGATGATCTTTTGAGGTCCCTTCCAATCCCTAACATTCTGTGATTCTGTGATTCTGTGTAGCGAGCTGTGGGAACCAGGTTGGGATCCCAGATATGATACTATCACCCTATAAACAATAATGCATTTTTTTTTTCCCCAGTAACAGTCTTTAAATTCTATCTGGCCTGCATACTGCGCCTTGCTAACTGCGCATCTGTAACCGGAGTGGTTTCTCACAGCATACAAGTCCAGAGGCTAACTTGTTGCTTGTTTTCTGTGGAAAACTTTCCCTCTTAGATAGGTAAATTGAAAATGATTCTCAACAGAAGAGCTCTGAGAATGTACTCACCAGCTCAGGGAAGCTGCTTGCTTTCTTCAAATCCAAACAAAGAGCAGATAGTGTATATTTGAAAGCCTTTTTGTCATGATTCAGATCACTTGTCCTAGTTTCCAAAGGCCGACTCAATAACGTCAGCTCGAGGCTTACAATGGGATATGTCAGTATTTGTTCTACCTTCTCTCCACTTCATGACATCCTAGTCCCATTATTTCGTCCCTGCTCTCCTCCCATTGTTAAATAGCTCAGTTCTGTCAGGTTGAATAAATATCTAAATTCTGTCCACTTGAGAATGGCTTGGTTTCATCAGCAGATAGATATAAATGACCCACAATTTCTGGAAAATGGAGCAGCACATTTTTGCTGCCTTTTGTCTGTCTGTGGGCTACCCCTCTGCATAAACCCACTAAAACCAAGATGAAGCGATGAGAACTACAGCTCCTGGTCTCCATGGGCTGTACCTTTTGTGCTCTAAGTGAGCAGGCAGTTGTGTGAGCCTAGCTATACCCGTGGGCTATACTTTGGCCACCCGTGTGTTCATATATCATGGATGATGGTAAAAGAAAATGTTTTAACTGCTGATTGCTGCAGACATGCTGAAGTAGCATGTTGCATTTTGTAAATATGATTTGGGGCTAATGAAGCAGATCAGAGAGAAGCAGCCTTTTACATAATGCTGTTGCTTCAGCACTAATATGACTAATCTATTTGGACAAGTAACGATGAACTTCTGAATGGCTTATTGCAGGATGCTTGAGTAACTCGGTTAGAAACAACAACCTTTGTCCTGGCATGATAATCTTTTTATAAGAACAAGTGGGTAGGTTCTCTTCAGAAGTTGTACTATTTTTGTTTCAGAGCAGTGGGATGACAAGTCTTGGGGCAGTGCATTGATGAAAAAAAGGAGGAAGAAAAAAAATCAGCCTAACTGTCTTGTAATTGCAGGCTAGAGAACGTTATTTAGATTGTAATGTATGGATACAGAAGAGAGGGGAGAATGGGGCTGGGGATGCATAGTGACACGGGACATGTGTTGGGGGACAGATAAAGCTGCTAATGGCCACCTATAGAAAGTTTGCACCGTTCAGTTGAAAAAAGTTTAGTTGTTCAATAATTTACCCATAAACTAAGACATTAATAAACAAAAAAAGCCCTAAGTTTCAGTGCACTTGGGTTTTCACAGACTCTAGACAAATTGCATTAGTTCCAGGTTGAATGGAGTGGCCGAGTATTTTTGTATTTGGTAGATTCATAGGCTCCTTTTACCTTTCTGAGTGTGTACTTCTGGTACTATTTTTCTAGCACAGCACATAACATAGAAGACTGAATCTCTAATGATGCTTAGACTGAATACACTTTTTTCCTCCACAGACTGGTGTAATGCTGTTGGCTTGTCGGCTTTAAAATGTTGCTTCTGATGTGCTATCCTGCAGTGCTGGCTAACTCTCAAGGAGAGGAGACAATAAAACAAATAGCTTATGTATTATAGAAAATATGGGAGTTGGTCATATCTGTATAATTTTAATAAATTGAAGCTGCCTTTTGTCAATAAGAGTGGTATCGTTGCTTTATGCTTCTTCTGTTGAAGCTGGGTAGGTTTTTTAAACCTCATAACAAGACAGTATACCAGAGGCAGACCTCCTGGTTGGGTGGGAAGCGTGCAGCAGCACTGGAGCCTGCAGCATTCCCTGTTTTGCCAGCCTTGTGCAACCTTTGTTTTTGTCTGCTGCAAGAAGCTACCTATGCCATGCTGGTAAAGTCTTGTACTTGATGCATCTTTTATCTTTCAGTAATATACCTCAGAGAAACGTGCCTCAAATGTGTTTTGTTCCTTTTTGGTTTCATTGAATAATAAGTTTAGTAATGCCTTGGAGCATTACTGTCCTTTAGCCTAAGAAGGAAGCTAGAAGAGTACACCCAAGTAATGGCCCTATTTGGCAGGAATCTTGCTGTTTGCTGAAGAGTTACGTAGGTAAAGCTGAAGGTGACTGGATAAGGAGTCCTGCGCTTTGAAAGGACAGGTTTCCGGAATGCACTTTTTTCATCATTGCAATCTTTTGGCCGGATCTGTCTCTAAAACTGCTGCTGTCACATTTTTACCTTTCAGCAGACTTCCTTTACAGAGGAGTTATGAGCCTGTCTGATGCATCGCTGGGAAGATTATATTTAGTCACGAGAAAACTACCTGTCGCAACTACTTCCAAGAAATGTAAGAGTAGTCCTGAGCTCCTGTACTGAAGTTATCATTGTGATACTACCTACTTAGGACTATGAAGTTTGCAAATAGATTTTGAAGAGTCTGACTTGGTATATTGAATTGTATTTACTTTGTTCCTGAACAGATTTTTCCCCTAATGAGAGCTGAATGAACACAGCTGCTCTGCTTGCAGCTTGCATAGAAAGCTTTAAAAGTCATTTTGTCTGTGTGCTTTTTTTTTTCCTTTTTTTTTCTTTCCCCCACCCTTTTTTTTTTTCCTGAAATGGTAAACAGAGCATAAAATTTAAAAGGCAAGAAAAGCTGGGGATAGAAGTTTGCATTTCAACCCAGTATCCTGTGGCCTAGCACAGTGCTGTCAGATCATTTCCACGTTCTCCACAAGCAAACTTTACTGAGGGAACATAAGAATTTCCTTTCCATGCGTTGAATCCTATGTGGTAAAAACTTAACGCCACGTGTGGATTCAGAATGTCTTTTTGCATTAGCTTAAAAAGTTTTGGAAAAGAGCACCTTCATGTTTGTTACTAAGTAACTGCTTCTAGAAAAAATATTAATCCCTGTACAGTTTTTTCAGAGGTGGTTGTATTCTTATTCTAAAATGACTGAGTTATGTAGAGATTTGGCTGTTTCAAATCGAGCTGATGAGACCAATATGTCTTTTAGCTTAGACTTTGAAGAATGAAGTTTCTCAATTAAGAAGCAAAGAAGTTAATCCACAAAAAGTTACGTGTTTCCTCTAATGATCCGGTTCTGGTGGACTGAGTATTTTCCAAGGACAGTGAAAGGATTTTGAAACTACATGAAGTCTTTGTACTCTACGTTGTGATTCAGTTAAGACAAAACCTCAGTGACATCTGCGAACTCATCACCTCCTTGGAGCTGAAATTTCCAAGTCAAAAATTCAGACAAAGCCCATTTTTGGAGAAGAGTGATTGGTTTTGACTCATAACAAGTTGTGGTTGGCTTGCTATGTGTATTTGAGAGTATTAGAATATGCTAGCCAGCTTTCCTCAGAGATGTCTTAAAAATTTGAACACCATTTTTCCAAAGCTTGTGATGACAAGCCTTCAATTGATTGTTTCAAATTTAGAAATCTGTCAAGCCTCCGTGACTGACGATATGGCACTTGGTTCCTGGTTGAACATTGGTCTAATAGTGTGCTTTGTATCATTTTTACCATACGTTTAAGGTAGCTTCAGGAAAACAATCTCTACCATGTTAACTAACTGTGATCTTGGTTATGCAATTAAGCGTTCCTAGCAGGACTTTGGTCTGTTCGTTTCATCCTTGGGAAACACATGAACCGCTGCTGAAGTCAGCTTGTGGAGGCAGTGGTGAGTTCTGCCCTGGAAGTAACAAAGCCTGAGGCAAGGCAAAGGAATAGCAAAAGCATTTCAAGGAGGGGGAAAAGAAGTATTAACTAACAGTACCTATAGGAAAAAGATTTCGTTCTCCCTGAGAACAGAGGCCAAGAAACTTGCAGGAATGATTTTTGTTGAAGTGCTAAGTTGTATAAATGTTTGAGTGCAGCTACTATGCTTGCTCAAAGCCTCTCTGTTTATGAACAGTCAAGACAACTGTACACTTTTGTAGGAAAAAGACAAATAATTAAAGTAAATGAGAACCAAAATGTTTTTAAACTCACCTCATGAGTTTTCACATTATAATAACAATTCTAATGGCAGGTAGTTCAGTGGAGCAGCAAAAGAAAGTATGTCTGAACAGCTTTTTATACTACAAGTTAGGATGCAAAATGCAAATTGGATGAGGTAAACTACACAATTCCTTTCCCTTAATTACATTCCAGGTCACTGGCTTACTTTGCCTCAAAAACCAGCGGGAGGCCACTACAAAAACTTAGATTTATGAGTAGGACTTTGAGCAAGACAAACCAGGGCAATTAGGGGAAATGTTTCCCTCTGCTGCCTTGGAGGGGCAATTCTCCCTCTCACCCCTACTTCCCGTTAGACATTTGCAGATGTTCCCCTGGTGTATGACTGTTTGTAAGCCTTCCTCTCATCATCTAGGTTTGATAGCGAAACCGAAATACTTACGCCAGTGTCCCTTGAAGCTGGAAGAAGTTGTTGATGACCATGGTTGCTTTTTTTCCAGTGTCATTGAGCAGTTGGCTCCCCAAGCTCTTGGAGAGGTGCTTCTGCTGGTGGTAGCAGCATGGGTCCTCCGCTCAGTGCTCCAGCCAAAGAAAACCTGCTTCCAGGGCTTCATCCTTCTCCCCGTACGCATGCACGAGCACAAGCACGCGTGTATGTGGGCACACACAGGCGCGCAGCCGCAGCCCTGTATGACGATGACAGTAGCAGTTCCTAGCTCAGTTATAATAGAGCACAGGTTCAGTTACTTGGGCAGCAATAGCTGACTGAGCAGCTGTTCCCCATTTTTTTGGGGAAACTGGCATGGTTGGGGGGTGGGTGGGATTTGGCAAGCTTAGCCTGTTGCCTAATGCCCCGAGATGTATTTACTAACACTAATTCAGGTTTGTGAGTTTCTTGTGTGGGCAGAGTAATGGACCTGCTCTGGGGACTTATGTGAGTCCCTTGTATCCTGCAGAGTTTCATCAGCTGTTGAACAACAGGCTTAACTTAAATTGCTGCTGCTAAAATAATTATGCCCGATTCCTGTTCTTGCAGCATCCATTCTTAGAGTGCCATCTCCTCCTGTATGCCTTCACACTTATATTGGGTAGCATACTAAGTGTTCTCTTCTTGCTTGTTTTTGCTTAAGATTTAAGGGAATCTGTTTTCCAGCACATATCCTTCATTTTTAGGTTTGTGCATATCCAGAATATGAATGAAATACAGGAGAAAATAAATCTGATTGCTTTCTTCATCTTTTACTGTTTTTGGTGAAAACATTCCATTGAATAATTTTATGGTGTTTCAGCTTAAGTTTCTTTGTCCTTTATATAGCCATATGTGATCTGTCTAGCTATCTAGAAATCTTCTAGTACTTAAAATGCCTAGAAATTAGAGTATCTATTAAATCAATTAACTTGGCAATACTGTGTATGAAGCTTCCATTAGAAAAAAAAATCATCAATATGAATACTACTGATCCGAAGTATAATAGAAAGATATCAGTTTGGAGTTTGGCAACATTTGGCATTTTGTACCCAACACACTTCCTTTGTGCAAAGTAAATAGTTCAGTTGTAATTAAAATTAATGATTGTTTTTCTCCTAATAATAATTTCACTGAACAAATTTTTGTTTCTGCAATATTAGAAAGGAAACTAAAGTGCTGACAATTCACAGAGGATTAAAAAACATCTTGCAAGTGTAATATATCCTTGACCTCTTCCTTCTCTTTCTTGCTGGGGTGGAGATGGAGATATTTGGAACGTAAATAGATAGTGTCAAAAAAAAAAAAATCTTCAGGAGTCTCAGTTCTCCCTCAAAGGAGGGTGAGCAGGCAGAGGAATCAAAGAGATAGTATTTTGGGAAGGATTCTTTTAAAAATCCATCCAAATGCTTTTAAAACTTAATCCTGTGCATGTTTGTGAATGAGAGAGCATCATGAGCTTTTCCTGTGGTTTTTCTGACAACGAAGCTTCATACATGTTTTAGAGAGATCAGTTCTAGCAGCGATCTCTAAAGAATGCCTTTATGTTGTGGATGTACTGCTGTGTCCAGTCATGCAGCAGGTCTCTGGAAAGGGGAGGCGAAGGAGGGAATTCTGACCCACCTTCTCTTGTTCCTCCTTTCCATTCAGTTTAGTAAAGCAGACGGTGAGATAGCAGCGGAGAGGATTTCTACCGTTAGAGTATGTGGTTGTAAAGGCTGGTCCATTTGCATTCCTCTGCATGGAGATGATTTGTGAAATGGCTTTTAGAAAAACAAACGTGGTGTGATCTGTTCCTTTGTAAGGACCCAGACACTTAGGACACTTGGTCAGTTAGAGTGGGTGGATCGAAATAGAGAGCCTGCTTAAGTAAGATCTCGGATATTTTAGGTTTTCCCCCTGATTACAGGATGGAGAGATGAATACAGTTTTAATAATATTAAGATGCGTTGAACTTTACAATGATATGCATTGGAGGGGAGTGGTTTTGGTTTTGTTGGGGTTTTTTTGTTTGTTTTTAGATGCTAGTATTAGACATGGATGGAGGGTGAAACAGTTTGAGGAGTTCTGCTTTTTTCAAAGTAAACAGTTTAAATACAATGTCTCTATAGCCACAATATTTTTTCTGCTGGTAGAGAAAGCATTCATTTCTGTGTCAGGAAAATGAAATACTATTACGGTCTGACCACAATCAATATACTTAAACAAGACTTTCTTGTGCTGTGTATTATCCTGAACACTGTCCACCTGGACTGCTCTTCTGTCTTGGTAATGAGAGGTCTTGGATTCAAATGCCGGTAAAGAAGGTGCTCGACTTGCAGGATGGGGTCCTCAGATATGTGTAAGCACTTCAGACTCTTCTGGGGATTTTCACTGAGAGGAGAGGGCTTTGACAAGTAGTCCCAGCTTCAAGTTGATCCTACCGGTGTTGTACAAAGTACTCATGGTGAATATTTATGGATCCCTTTCTAAAATTATCATGAACCAGAGTTAAAGTGGTGCTCTAATGAATTTTGAAGTTCCTATGGTTGTTTTTAGCACACTCACTTTCCTGTCAAGCTGAATTTACAAACTTGTTTTGATTTCTCCTAGATCACATCCTGACTTAAAAGAGGCTTCGGGAGCTCTAAATCATGTAAAACTGGACCTTTGCACAGGCTTTTTCTCCTCTTGCTATGGGCTGGAAATTTTCACCATTTCTCTTATGGGGATGTGTAGCATGAAACAAGAAGCTTTAGAGGGTAGTCAGCCTTATGAGCTAGCATTTGTGATTGTCCTTTCGCAGACCCTTGGAGTGCTTTGGACAGAAAACTGATGGGTTTGAGGATGACTCAGATGTGTGGTAGTTGATTTAGTATTAAAAAGCGAATGGAAAAAGCCAATTTCTTCTGTGGTTTTTTTTTCCCCTCTCCTTTGTAATGAAACTGTATGACATGCACTCCTTGACAATTCCCATATGCTATCCAGTTACTTCTAGTCTCTGCAGTAGAAAAAAGAATCGGTGTCAAACCTGATATCTGTGGGCATGCGATAAATCATCTCTGCTTCTGTTTCCAAGGGTAGAAAGGCAAAAGAAAGGGAAAGAGTTCCTTTTCTTGTTTCTTCATGATACATATCTCTCACTCCCCCGTTTCCTTCTTCTCGCTTTATAAAATCAGCTTTCCTTCCCTTGTCTTTGTTTTTTCTCAGGAATGCGGTCTGAAGTACAGAGTTCTGATACAAGCTGCCTTTTACTGCTGCGTATTTTCATGCGTTGACATACAAGTTTAATGTATGTCAACATAATCCAACCTTTGTCATGTAAATTTAGAAAAGCAAACACTTGAATGACAGAAGTCGATTTAGAGCGAATCAAAGGGTGCACGTTCTTCAGCAACAAAACAAGGTTGTTGGCTATAAGCAGGCAGAAATCAGGGTAGTGAAGCTTTCCAAGGGTAGCTGCTGGTCCTGCCTCTCCTTTTCCATCATCCAGGCTTCTGTGTGATTCTTTGAAGCTGATAGGAGAGAAGTGAAAAAGCTGTTGGGGGTGTTATTAGGAACAGTCTCTAGCTACGGAGTTGTAGGAGAGAGGGGGGAAGAGGCAACCAAAGAGAGGAGTTCTGGCTTATTGCAGCGCTCATTTTCAGCTGAAGGTGTACTCTGTGCTGCTTGCTGAACTCAAAGCTGCAAAGTAAAAAAAGCTCTTGCTTTGGTTAGCTATTTGAAAAAAAGATTTGCATAAACATAGTGCATAAAATCACATGCATGCACAAATATTGGCTAATGTTATGTGGGGAAAGCAGCCAAGGTATAGACACAAAATGTATGAACTAAGCTTACCTAGCAAGTTATGAGCAGACTGGAGTAAGACTGGCTTATAGGGGCATTGCCCAGCCAGAATTTCTTCTAGTCATATCATGGAAATCTCATGTTCATGAAGCTGAATTTGAAATCTTAGTGTTTAAGACTGACAGATAATTCTCTCTGACTAATGTGCTCGTGCTTTTTCTTCTGGGTTTTGTATTTTTCTCTTTGTGCAATGTAAAGCAGTCACTCAATTTTTACCTACTAGTTTGTTTGTTTTGTTTTGTTTTGTTTTTTTAAATTAGGTAATGTGGCTTTTGATTGTAGATGTTGACAATTCCAAATCCAGCATTCTGGCCTTCTTTTTTACAGTGCTAGACTTTGGAGGGACTTGACCAGACAGTATATATGTCTTTAAGTATTGTTCCATATCACAATTATTTGGGATTTTTTAAACTAGACCTAATTGAGATGCGCTAGTAATAGCCTTGCAATACTGTACAGAATTCTTTTGACATACGCTGCTTATCATCTGGATCCTATGATAAAACTCGAGTTTAGATTTTGATCTATACAATAATGCTGGTACAGTAGTCTGTTGTAGGAAGTGTCATACTTAATACTTAAATGCTTTACCTTTACAAGGATTTAGATTACCACGTGCTTTTAGATATGTTATAGAATACCTAACTTGTTTCTTCTGATGAAAGAGCAGCGAGAAAATCATTGTACTTGGAACATGAATACCTTTGATGCACAAGATAGTTTAGACATCTTGCGGTTGGTGGAATTTAGTCTAGAATACATTGAAAGGTGGCATTTTTGTTATATATGAAGTTCATATGAAACAATCCTTGACCTAGTGTGTCCTTGTTCCTCTGTAGCTTTTTTTTAAATGTTTGACTACCCACATCTTCAATCCTCAGGGCGCGGCAGGTAGGTTCAGGGGTGCTTGGGGGTTTGCTCAACTTTTGCTGGTAAGGAACATGGGTTTCTGTCTTTCTGTCGTAGTACTAGGACATACAGATGAAGTCTTCTGCCAGGGACTGTCATTGTTCCTTCTTAGAGGAGTGTGCATTCAATAGTTATTTTGAGCTTCCATTGCTGTGCTTCATGTTGAGCATCTAACACTGATAAACCTGAAAGCCACTGTTAATTTCAGTGGAGTCATCAGTGCAATTTTGCTCTTGAATTCCATCAAGACTCCAGCTTTGCCTAAAACAGTTGGTTAGCTGAGAGCTTTTGCCAATACAGCAATTGCTTTAGACAGGCCAAGTATCCTTCGGATGCCAGGGATTTTACTGTGCTTGTGGCTTTATTGTGCATTGGGAGTATAACAAGTAGAGTTCAATTTTGCATGACTTCACAAAAAATTAATGTGCATTTCCAGTATTCTGTTCAGCTGCACTTTATGGGGGCTGAGTTGGGGAGAAGGGAAAGATCAGTTGAGCCGTCACTGGGTTCCATCCTACAGAAGCTGTACATGCTCTTATGCAAGTTGTGGTATTGCTGGCAAGTTTGTAAGGCTTAGCTTTTTGGCCCCATCTGTTCAGTTTTCACCTCTTTAATATCAGTCCATACAATTGTAAAACTGTTCAGAAAGTTGAGTTTCCTGACGCCATCTTAGTAAGAGATAATTTGAAATGTGTTGCTAAAGTATTCTTTTTAAGAAACGTATGTAAGAGATGTGATCAGATACTAGCACAAATCTTCTCAGTAGAAGACTATTTCTGTTTTAAATTTACTTTGAGCAAAAATACTTGGTAGAAGATCTGACTGAAGAACTTCTTCAGTAGCTTCCTTAAATGAATCCTAAGTTCAAGATGAGAAAGTTGTTTTAGGTAGTACTGCCTGGAAGGCTCTAGTCCCATATTGCAGCTTTTTAGAACTTTGTTAAAGCACAGGAGGAAGATGACATTTTTTTCTTGATGGCTCCCCCTCAGGATATTTCAGTTATTTTTCCTTGCAGAGGTGGCATATGGTGCCTTACCCAAAGGAATTGGTATTGAGTTTTGTTGCTGAAGAGCAGCCGACTCCCTCCCCTTTAAGAGCTTTCTTCAAAATGAAGTATTTGGACATAACAAAAGGATTCAACCTGCACCCCATTGTATTTCTAATGCAAGCAGAAGTTGGAACATCAAGGGCGCCTTGAGTGCCTTGCTGCTCTGCTGAAATGAACAAACCTGCCGCATGTAACTTGCTTGAATTTCCTGCAGACGAGTGAGGTGGGTGGGAATGCATAGGGCTGAGAGTTTGAATGGGAAGGACCTATGTTTCATCTGCAGGAGCAGTCTGTAGGGATAGATGGGATGAAGAGTTTGAGAACAGATGGGTTTTCAGTTTGTTTGGGGAGGGTGTGGTGTGTGTGTTTTTGGGGTTTTGCTTATAAATGCTGTACTCAACTGTAAACCCTGTCAAAATACATTGGAGCAGCTGGATCTGGAATTCACTTGTTACAGTCAGAAAAATTGGATTCCAGGGCTTTGGGTTTGCTGCCTCTACGTAGTAATCCAGATGCACTTCCACTGTGCTTGCTTGCTTTTTATTGCAAGTAGCATCCTTTTCTCTGCTACATATCCTACTTTAGCCCCTTGCCTTTATTGTTGTCCTAGTGTAGAAGTCATGCTGGTTAACAATGACTCTTAAATGAATTCTGCCGAATCACTGTTAGGTTTTTCTTCAGAAGCTTTTGACTTATGCAGGTTGATATTTAGCTTTTGACAGTACAGCTATTGCAGCCATTTTCCACTGATAAATATGTAACACTTGATAGCAAATGCTTTTCAAAAGTAATTTTTGTTAAATTTTGCCTATGGTATCGTTTTAAGTTTTGATACCATTGGTTTTAGGGCTTGAGTGTGGAGGTGGTGAGTCTTGGGAGAACAAGATGCAGGGAATGATCAAGTGAACAAACATTGAACTCTGTCTCAGTGGGGAAAGAGAGGGGGATGTTTTCTGCATTACGAAATTCATACAGAGCTTTCCTCCAGTGAGGATTTAGTGTAAGTGGAAGGCAGGATTATTGCTATAAAACTAGTAACTCTTTTTATTGTATCACATCATATAGCCTTCCTGTAAAGCAGGAATATGTTTCACAAAGACTAAAGGCTTGTCTGTATTCTGTTCTGCCAGTTGTCTTGTAGTGAATGTTTCTTTAAAGAAAACGCTGAGTTAATGCAGTTCAGTAAAATCCAATGTTTGTGGTCTGCTTCTGTTTCTCAGGTGAAAAGGTAATAGCCTTCAAGTAGTAGAGCTTGAACTGCTAATTCCTAAGAGAAACTTAACCACTTCAGAGTTTCCTCCAGCCCCTGTATTAATACAGAGTGCAGCAAAATGAGGAGTATAATGAGTAAAGTCTAAGCTAATAGTTATATACCCATAAGAACAGCATAATGGTGACTAAATCCCTCTTCCACAGAGCAATACAGAATCAATTGGCAGCCTTGTGTTAAATCTTACGGATGTTTTTAAGAGTCTAGGTATGTTTGAGTGGAAAAACTCAGCTGCTGGTTTTGGGAAGGTTTGCCAGGTGAAATTTTGCTCTGTATATATATACACTTGGTCTGTTACCTTTGCAAAGCGTTGTTGGTTAGTTGCTGGTAGAGACTACAACGTGAATCCATGGTCTTAGTTAAATATAAAACCTGCTAATTCTGTGCCTTTGTTCTTAAATTATGACAGTGTGGACCTTCACAAGGAAAAATACTTCTAATAAGCATGTAGCTGTAAGTAGGCTTTCTTCGTAAGTTTAAAAGAAATGAGAGCAGTACGATAGTTTCAGAGTTCTTGTGCTTTTCTGCTTCCTTTGCTGCCCTCTTTTTTTTTTTTTTTTAATCTATCTTGCTGCTTTATTTTTATACATCTCATTGCGCTGGGCCTTGCCTGAAGTCACCACTGCTGTCCTTAGTTTGACAAGAATGCAAGGGGAAGCAGCCTTAAATGACTGAGAAGCTTCAAAAACATTGCAGGCAGTAGCTTCATCTGTATTTAATGAAAGGGTTTGGGTAAAAGCAGAAATCCGCAGAATGACCTGGCAGTAAGGGTTCAGCACCAGCTATTGTGGCACAGTTTCCCAAAGGGTGGGCAAAGACGCTCAAGGGCTTTCAGTGTTTTGAGCTAATTGAGGCCTCTTTGCACTTATATTTAGGCAAGACCAGCACTAAGGCTTGATTTGCAGGTTTGCAGGCAAGGTGGGCATGAGGTGTTCCTGATTTCGGTTCAGAGGGATGGTGGGGACAGTGCTCCACGTGTGAACTAAGAGGCTGCCCCCCACCTCACTGATTTCACCCCGTCAACTAGGAAGGAGTCCAGCTTTCCTTAGTGGATTCAGACCAAAGTCTTCAAAACTGACTGGTGGTTTTCAGGTTTTCTTTTTCTCCAACGCATACAAGACTTGATGTTCGCAGAGTGTTAGCGTGTGAAATACCTTATTTCTGAAATGGCTTGCTGAAAGCCGTGGGTGGGTTTAATTACATATCCTCTCCAGCAGCAGCCACCGTCTTACAGCTCTGGCTCCCGACGTGCCATTCCTCTGCTCTCTACACTGAACTACTCACTGTGAGCTGTCCCTAAGGCCTCTCCATCAAAAAAGAGACGCAAGACATTAAAGCAGCCTGTTTTATCTGAAAGGGCTTAGAGACAGCTTAGGAGGAGCAGCTGATGCAGGAGGGTTGATGCAGTGCTGGCCTGGGGCCGGGGGCCCAGCAGTGTGCAGATGAGGATGACGACCTCTGTAGCTGGCCCAGCTGTAGCAGGAAAAGGACGTCCCTAAATTAGGCACTCGAGGTCATTCAGTCACTTCTGAAAAGCCTCAAACTTAGATGTTATTCTTACTGAATAACTAAGCCTCTCTTACCACTGGTGAATACCCGAGGAGGCTCCGGGCGGGCAGTCTGCAGCTGGCCGCGCTGGCTGCGCCGTGCAGGTCTTGGAGAATTTTTAGTTTTCATTCCGTCAGACCAATATTAGTAATAAAAATAAGACCCGCTGCACAGAAGTGAACGCGTTTCTTATGTCAACACTTTTCCCTGCTCTTATTTTGGTAACATCTTAAATTGTTCTTTAGAGGCAGTCTTCATTGGCTGTACTTTTCAAACAGAGGGGAATAATAAGTACTTGCAACTTAATCAGCCGTATAGCTGCAGAGAGTTTTTTTTCTGAGTACTTTTATGTCCCATAATGAGCTGGTATTTTATAACTTCTGATGGTAATGTATTCCATATGCCTTCCATCACTGGGATAAAGAGCTTTACTCCAGAATCCAAAGCAAGTGGCTGTGGGTATTTATTTAATAAGGTTTGAAATCTTTGCACTAGGCAGGATGTCAGTGTGTTGCATACCTGGAGCTTCCTTGGGCTGCTTGTGGTGAGGTCTTAGTGTCGCTGGTGTCCCATCTGTGCTTCTTGTGAAGTAGGATAGGGTTCAGGGTTCCAACAACAGTCCCACCTTTTCAATCAAATTCTTTGCCTTTGTCTGTCCTTGTTCTGAATACCCCTGCTTGCCCTCCGGGACTTGAGACAAGCTAAAACTGAGAGGAATTCAACCATGAATGTCAAGATAGCCAAAAGAGTGCTCTGCTCATAATTCCTTGAGGCATCTCGTCTAATGCCTCATGCAGAACAAAAAGTCCTGTTGTGGGGGTGCTTAGGAGTTGCTGTAGTCCTGACAGGAACAAAAAATAATATTTTTATGGTTTCTTGCTAAAATACTCAAACTCCTCTGGTTGGGCTTAGCATTTGAAAAACATTTTCTGGTATAAGACTCTTCTAGATGTTCTGGCATATTTGCTTCCACTCTGATTGGGGCAACAACAATTACAAGTTTTTGGCAGGATTCAAATTTGTGTTTCAAGTCACAAAGGTTCATCGTTACCATTTTATCTGCATGACTGTCAGCTTCAGTATAATATCACAAGCCCCTGTGCAAACTCATCTGCTCCATTTGAGTATAGTTAAAACTGAAGAAAAATCTGAATATGAATCTTGTGCTGTCTTCTGAATCTCGAACAGGAGGTCTGTGAGACAGATTGAGGAAGGTAATTTAAGAACTGCTGATGCTTTTACTGAAAATAGTGCTTTCACTGGCAATAGTAAGTTACCTCAAAACCAACTGATTTTTGGTGGTGATGCTATGGTTATGCCATAATTTGTGGTCTTTGATCCTTAGCCTAAAGGCCTTCTGGTGAAGTCCAAATTGCCCCATGCCTCCTGTAGACTTGGATGAAAAGATCATTTGCATTCTCATTTTAGTATTTTCCAGGCTGAGAAAAGGCAGGCACACTTCTGAGGCCTTTGCTTGTCCTCCGCTCCCCAGTGTGTCAGGGATGAGCCCTCTTGCAGGAGCTGCGTCGTGGGGTGGTGTGGGACTGCTACCTGCTGCTTTCCTCCCTGAAGTCAGGAGCAGCCAGTGCTGTGATCGCTTCACACCAAGTCCCATCCCGCTTCTGCTGTGGCCAAGCTCACTGTCATTTAAACTTTCCCTGCTTTTATGCTCTCTTGGCAGCAAATACTTGAGCTCTTTAAACCTGCAGTCTGTTCAAGCTTATCTTTCAGTAGGCAAGTTACCTGCAAAACTTCTGTGGATTTAGGGATCTGGTTCCATGACTGGTTGCTATGTCCTTGAATAAACTCTACTTAAAATAAAATAAGCCAGTGACTTTTGACTTCCCCCCCTCCCCACTCACACACACTTGCATGATAATAGAACACCGTGATACTATCAAATCTCAGTGAGTGCAACCCTCTAGCAGGAAGAAAACTGAGCATGCGAGCAGGGATAGTCTCGGGCAACAACATGTGGCCCAATATTAAACATGGGCTTTTCAAGTTATAGAACCATGGAAGAGCCCAGGTTGGAAGGGGCCTTGAAAGATCATCTGGTCCAACCAGATGGTTGGTTATGTAGTGAAGTAGACAAGAATAGGAAGGGAGAAACCATTTGCTTTAATGAAATAGGCCCAGTATTTTATTTCTGTATGTTCTCATCAAGAACCTTGTAGCTTTCATGTAGCAAGGGGTGGTACTTGCTGGGAAAAAGCACCTTAAATCTTTAGAGTTTGAAGGGGTTGTTCTTTAATTTTTTTATATTTGTAGGAATAACTAAAGATTCTTACCCTGGTAATTTTCCCATCAAATCTGAAGTTTGAGAGAAAGTACAGTTCATACCTAGCATGAATACTTCCAGTGAATAGCTCTGTTCTGGCTTTTCTAGTAAACTTTTACTGATGGTACTAATTGTTACTGTGATTGTAACTTACAAGCTCTGTGAAGTTATATGAAATTTGAAGAATTGCCTTTTAGAAACTTCTGAGTAGTTTTACAGGTCCAGCTGTGCCTAACTTCATGTACCTAGTCCAAGAGAGCCTGGTCCTAGGAAGCAGGTTTCTCAGGCTTCTGATATTTTTTTTTCTCCTGAAACTTTTCTGAGGACTAATTTTTCAGCATCCTTTGTGAAGTATGGGCACCCAGTGGTGGTAGTCATTCTACCACTAGAGTAGGCAGGGATATCTTACTTCTCTATTGCTCCTGAATGCTGTCGTGTTTCCTGGCAAGCCTCTCAGCTGCAGCACTGTAGCGGGAGCTCGTCCTCTTTGTTATCCACCGTAATCCTAAAAAGCTTCTGAGGTTTGGTGTTTTCCAGGACACAAGTCTGCCCATATTAAGTATGAATTATGCCCTTCGTTCCTGGATGGGTAGTTGCATTTGGCTATATTAAAATGCATATTGCTAAATGAGCTTGGCCTCCCAAGGGATTGAGGTTGTGCTTTGCAGTTGTAAGGGGCTCAATCAGCTGTGGGTTGTGCTTTTCCAGTGAAGATGGAAAGCATACAGCCAGAAACAGGCCCTGGAAGATGATCATAAAACGTCATTTTTGAGGTGAAACTACCCACACCTTTGGCAACTGTTCCTTATACAGCCATACTATTAATACTTACCAAGCACTTTTTACTCCATTACAGAGATTTTATTGTTTCTATGTGTGGTTAATTCTTTAATCAATGCTTTGTGGCATGGAGTCCATTGTTCTACACAAGCTAGGTAAATCGTCAGCAATACATATTTCATACTCCAAATGTAAAGTTTCATTTGGCTTTTGTGTTTGTTTAAGGCTGAGTTGCTCGATTTTACTCATTTTTCCTATCAGTCTTTCTGCAGCTTTGCGTAGGATGGATGTCCCCTGTTCCCCTCTGTTCTCTCGGGCAAAGTGTTTATCCACAGCTTCTGTTGGAATTGAATTTGCTTGACAGTGAAATGACTGCTTTCTTGGGGCACCTATTTTTATATTAGATGCTGATATCCTGTGGGCATTAAAGTTTCAGTCTTTTAGCTTCAAGCAACAGTGATGTTCCTGCAGATCCAAACTGGCAGACATCGGTAGCCTAAATGCTAGTGTTTATTAGAGCAGAGCAAGGCCTGAGGGTAACTATGCCAAGTCTTGGCTCATTAAACCGGCAGGAAGATTCAATAAGGCTGCTTTTAAAGATAAGGGCAAGAACTGGCACAGGGTAGGCGGGGGTGAGAGAACAGCAGTGGGTAGGCCATGTGGTAGGTGTCTTCTATCTTCCCATAGATAATTTGAAGGCAACGGCAGACTCATTGAGACAAATGAGCTGTCATACAAGCAGGAGTAATAGCAAGTTGGAGTAATAGTATGCAGCACTTCTCACTGCTGCAGTTTAATTGGCACTGGTCTGAAGTATCGGGGTTAGAAGACAAGATCAGCTCTCTGCTTTTCTGGAGTCCTAACTAGTTATTAATTCCTTGATTTTTTTTTTAAGAATTTTGGTAAAGATTAGTGTCGGAAAATGAGTGACATCTTTTATCATGAGGGGGAAGCTGCTTGGAATTAACGTAGCCTTTGGTTTATTTATCCAAGGGAGCTCTCTTCCAGAGTTTCACCAACACTGGTGGTCTTCCAGAAATTTCAGCTGGTTTAACTTGAATGTGATGACCTCTTTTCTCTGTTTGCAGAAGACTTAGTATATTTGGATGACTCAGATCTGGGCTGGGATGTTTAAGGTTTGATAGGGTAACATGATGTGGGTAAATTCTTCAGATTAGAATGAGCAAATTGTGCTTCTTCCTGTTTATCTCCTAAAAAACGTGGTCCTATAAGAGCAGAGACAAGAGATGCTTGTCTTTGTGTTACCGTTGTTAATGATGGTTTCTGTAAAGTAGAATCTTATTAATCGATTAGATTAGTAGAATCTGAGCCATTTAAAGTCATTTAACAGATTGGTCTAATTGGTAGTCTTGCTAATAATCTGAATTATTATACATAGCGAATTCATTGCAATACAGACAGAAGAACTTCACTCTTTCCAAAGCTCCACTCAGACTGAAGCAGTGTCTTTGAGGGATTTTGTCAAGGTTGCATCTGTTTACCTTGTGGCTGAGTGTGCTACCCCTGCTGTGGGGTTTGGGCTGAACAGGGTGGGCTGGAGATGGTAGGAACTGTATTCTTTGGGAAGCTATTGAAGCTATTCAAACCATGACCTTAAGGATGCCCAGAAGAGACATGGAAGTGCAAAGGTGTGGGTCAGCATGCAGTGCATCACCCCCTTTTGCAGTTACCAAACAGTCAATATGAACTCAACTGTAACCAGTTAATTACTGTTAAGGATGAACATTTCATTTCCAGGTCCCATAGAGAAGACTGGTACCATTAATTGGTACTTCTGTGACTATTGCCGATTACTTAATATATTGCAAGATCGTGGTCTGCTCTCCATGATACCAACTCGTCATATACTTCTGTCTATGAAAGAAGCCTGTACTGAAGCTGATACTAAATCACCTGCTTGCGTGGTTTTGAAGCTGTGTTTCATTTGTCGTGCTGCAGTCTGTAGCTTGGAAACTTGCTAATAAAGTCTCAGGATGATTTGAGTGAAAGAGGCAAAGGTTTTCCATGATTAAGTGGATGCTTTTGTTTCTATTTCAGGAAAGCCCCACAGCATTGGCAGCTCCGAAAGGATTCAGCTCTCAGGAATGTACAATGTTCGAAAAGGGAAAATACATTTGCCAGTCAACAGATGGACAAGACGCCAAGCTATCCTTTGCGGAACATGCCTAATTGTCTCATCAGTAAAAGAAAGCCAGACTGGAAAGATGCATGTCCTCCCTTTAATTGGTGGAAAAGTAAGATATTTTATTTTATATATTTGCTTTCTTAACCCCAATCTCTTTACGCAGAGAAGATCGCATCCATTTATGATGATTCCTAGCCCCTCAAAAGCTTGTTTCTGTAAATGGGGTTATCAAAGTATGTAAATGACTGTTGATTATGCTAAGTCATATTTATCAATTTACAACATTTGGATTAAGATGCTAAAGGAAAGCAAGGGAAACCCATTCAGTTTCCTTTTCACGTGTGCAGTGCTAAAAGTTTTATATGTGCAGTAGTACACAACCAAAGGATACATGTAGCTGTATTGTGTATGATCTGTACCATGCCTCTTCATCCAGTTTTTATCTATGCTGGGTTACTCTAAGATCTGAAAATTAACCAATAAGGGCATGGGCTTTTATTTTCAACATTGGGGTTTTTTTGAGTGTTCAGCATTGTATGAGTAGTGGTCTAACGTAAGCTAACAGCAACAAATATTTTTACATGTGAAAAGCTGAAACTGGACTTTTTTCTGATTGATTACATCTGAAACACAGGAGGTCCAGTCTGAACATAAGGAAAGTTTTTTTTTCACTGTGAAGGTGACCAAGCACTGGCACAGGTTGCCCAGGGAGGTTGTGGAGTCTCCATCCTTGGAGATACTCAAAAGCCATTTGGACACAGTCCTGGTCAAACAGCTGTTTGACCAGGCCTGCTTGACTAGGGGAGTTGGACCAGATGGCCTCCAGAGGTGCCTTCCCACCATAACTAGTGCGTGATTCCATGAAACTTTAGTGAAGATAGTAAGATTACAACATTACTATTTTGGCCTAAGTAGTGTTTCGATCGCTGTTATTGGCTTGATTAGCCAAGATAATGGAAAGAGAATCATTAGCTTGAGGATGAATTTACACCTGAAATAATGCTCTTTTACCTTGCATACTGCTAAGTTTAATTGTTAAGAGTCATTGGGAGAGAAACAAGCTTCACAATACTATATATGCAGACTAAAGTTGATTTGTTAATATTCTGTACTAGCAATGTGGAAAGTGATCCCCCCTTCTAGGACCTGTTTTCCCTATCTCCTTTCATGACTCTTCATGTGATTCTTCAGCTTTTCCTTGGAGGTACTGAAGTAGAGACATTTTCCTCTTAGCAGCAGTGGGTGAACTCTGAGAGTGAATTTTATTCCTGGCTGTAGCACACTGGAGAGAAGAGGATTCAGGTCCCCATCGGCCTTCTCTTTGAGACAAAAAAGATTTGTTTTGCTTTTTAAATTTAAAAAGAGAAGAGATTGTGTACCATTTTTAATTGCTTAACATGGAGTTTCTAAGTTTTTTTTGTACAGAAATGCCTGGTGTAATATAAAACATGCAGACTGTGTTAAGCAGAAAGTTGACAAATTTTAAAAGAAAAAGGAGAACTAAGCTGAGAAAAATGTACTGAGGGCTTCTGCTGACAAAGCTTGGGAGGAGGATGCTTGGCACAGAACTAAGTGGTTTTTAAATTATCACTCAAAAAATATTCTTCCTCAACCCCATAAATACTCTGCACTTCCTGATCTACAAAGGCTTTCCAGAATGCAGTGCTGAGACATTGAGACCATAAGTTGTGTGGGACTTCTCGTGTATGGTAGCAGAATGATGTATTCTGGGTGTTTTTTAGCAAGTTGAGGAATGCCAGAGAATTTAATTGAGCTGTAAGAGAAGGATTTTGTTAAGCCTGTTTTTAATAACCAGGAGAGAAATTGGACTTCTTGAGGTTGTATAAAGGCAACCTTAAATGTGTTTCACTTGGAAACCTTTTATAGTGCTCAGTCTCTCTTAAGTTTTGACGTTCTTGGTGTTTTCCTCATTAGATGCATTCATCCTTCTGTTCTTGTTCCTTCCTTGTGTAGAGTTCATGAATATTTGACAGCCAAGATCCAGGTTGAGTGCTTGAGAGGGTTCGTCCAACTCTACTTGAAGAGCTCCTCTTGGGCACACTTAACTTTGCCATGGGGAGTTCTACAAAGAGGCTTTTGTTTCTTGTTCACTAACAGTTTTGTGTTTCTGCTGTAGGTGGAAGAAGTGAAAAAGCACCAGCACTGTTTAGCATTTAGCTCCTCTGGACCTCAAAGCCAGACCTACTACATTTGTTTTGATAACTTCACTGAATATTTGCGATGGCTTCGACAAGCATCAAAGGTGAGAAGAGTGCTAATACCTGCCTGAATAGGATGTTCGTGGTGTTTCCTCTGGTTCTGTCTTCTCCATGCAGCAATATAGTCCCTCTTCTGGGTTCATTATCATGAACAACTGCTACTGCTGTTAGTGGTGCACAAAAAAAACCCTCAATTTGGGAGCTCTCAGTAACAGACAATAGGGAGGTGAATTTTTCTGCACTTATACTGAGACTTCTTTCTACCGTGGTTGTGTAAGCAACGTTCTATGATGGATTTTCTCCCTTTTCTCATCTTGATTCAGCTGGACGAATGGAGTGAGATCATTAGAACAAAAAGGATGAGAAATATAACTGTCAAAACATCAGTTTAAAAAGCTTTGTTTCAGTGTTAATAAAACCTAAAATAGTGTCGGATTTTTTTAATTCATCCCTTACACAGAGCCTAAAGATTAAATTGCTCTAGAATTAAGGAATTTTTTTCTTGTTTGGAAATGTTGCTGAATCTCTTTAGTTTTATAACTGATTTTTGTTTTTTTTAATAAGCAATCATTTTATGTCAGTAAAAAAAAATTGCTAACTAAAGCCTTCTTAAACCAAATTTTATACTGTGCTTAGAGCACAATTTATTATGGGAATTTAGGTCCTGCATTATTTTGTTTGACTCTTCAGTTCCACTTCGTGTTGTTGAAAGGTAGTTTTCACAATTACCTGTTTTATCTCTTAATCCCTGCCACTTTTTTGATAAATCCCCTCTAAAGTAATTTATTTATCTTGAACCACTGTTTGGTTTTTTTTTTACCATGCGAGTTCTTTTGCTGTGCTGTCAGCACTCTCTCTTTGGTTTTCTGGTTAGGCCTAAACTGTGCATTAATTTTATAGTTGATAGGACTGTCTGTTCATGCTCTTTACTATGTTAAAGCAACTTGGTTTTATGTAGTACTACTTAGAGATATTTATGACACACTAAATCTGTTCTGTCTTTTTCGATTGCAATAATGTATTATCCAGCCTATTGCCCAGTGGTACAGCCTGGGTTGTGGGTTTTTTTAAGAGGTTTGATTATTATGTCAAACTTTCTTTGAGCAGTAACTGTTGCACCTCCCAACACATACATCATTTAAAATGTCCTTTAGGTTTCTTTTCTAGTAAGTTTTAAAATTCTCTTTAAAGACGCTGTTCTGGCATCCCTGCTCAGGTCTGTTAAGCCTCAAGGTAAAAATCCCCAAGGCGTGTTTTGTGAGACGGTGAGGCATGGTCTGTGAGGTTTTTGAGTTCTTGCCGCTTTGTGGCTCTCTCTGGGAGAGTAGTGCCCTTTCATCTCCAGAGGCTTTGACATCAGATAAATGAAAGGCAAATCTAATGAGTGAGAAAAACAGTGGAAAACAATGAACTTTAGAAGTAGAGATAAATGGCCAGAAAGCTCGTCTGAATTACTGGCAGCATAAGCTTGTTCTGTGCCATGCTGTGCTTCTCTCTTTCTCTCTGGTTCACCCAAATGACTAACAGCATTGGGACGGTAGCCAGCATGAGAACATATCCCCATGCACTCATGATATCCTCCCCATTTTTCTTATGTAAGAGTAGAAAGAAAATACATAGTTTGAAGTGTCTTCTCAGACTGTCAGAACTGAAGAAACTCACTATGCTATTCCTTTTGTTGGTAAAACATGCTTTGAGCGAAAAATGATGCTTCGTTTTCCCCAACTCTCCACCCCCCAGCCCCAAAAGCTGAGTCTCGGCATTCTGGATTCGTGGATTTCGAAACAGTACTTTGCCACTTCAAGTTGGTTTTTTAATGTTTGGGTTTTCTATCCTTAGACTGAAAACCAGAGACAAGCATGATTGTGTGCAAGGCAGTTGTGTAGGAAGTAATGTGCAGTAACACTGTTTCTGAAGAACAGAAAAAGAGAAACTAGTGATGCTGCAGAAGTACCTCAATTTTCCTGCAGCTAATGCTGTTCGTGTCCAAGTGCTTAATTGTAAGGTGCATCGTCCCTGATTTACATGTACAAATAAATGAGAAAAAGTTACATCTTCAGCTCTGTAGTTCAGGCAAGCTAGCGTTCTCACGCAGGGAAAAAACCCCAACATTTATATGAGGTACTCTGCCTTAGGTGTTTGGAAGCTACTGAAGTTCAAAGAAGTTGAAGTATTCTTGCTAACCAAGAAAATACAGTGTAGAGCATTGTATGTCTAAAGGCAAGCAAATTTAGGAAGGAAGATTTTGTGGCTCTTTAACTGTGAGATTCTAGTTGCTAGGTCATGTGATGCTTACAGATTCTTCTTTAATCGTGGTGGTGTATATAGTACGTGCCCTTTTGTGAATTATTATGAATAATATTTAAGATTGTATTTTAAATATAGATGTTATTTAATGGCATTTGTTTTGAAACTGACATTTGTGTTAACTTAGGTTCAGTGGTAGTTTTTCTGCAGTCCTTCATGCTCCTGATGCCTGCTGCTGCAAACTGAGGCTTCTGATTCTTAAAAGTGTAATGAAAGCTTTAATTTTAAGTTTTAATGCAGAAGGAGATCCCTGGTAAAATCTTTCATTAAAATTGCTCAGTTTGGTTTTTAACTATGAAAAAAATTTTGATGTCTGTCTTCTGTATACTTCAAAAGAGCTAGAAGATGATGTTATTTTAACTTTCAAATAACAAGCTTAATCTTGAAAGGAGACTTTCAAAGAATGCTTGCTCTGCAGTCTTTCTCCCCACAGAGTATTGGCAATGTTGACTTTTTAGTGGTGTTCCAGAATGAGACAAATCCTAAGGCATCACTCCTGCAATAAATACATGTATGCTAGAGAAGGTTTGAATTCATGTTTGCAGAGACTTGGGCTCAATTTAATTCAAAATGAGCATCACTCCTGTATAATCTGATTCATTCGAACAGCGAAATCTGTTTTAGCCAAGACAGCTCTCGTGCTCTGCCCCGGTAAATTTTTGGAAGAGATTTGTGAAGAGGTGTTAGGATGGGTTTTCCTCTGTGTGTGTGTGTCCTGAGGTGAAGAGAACTCCTGTTTTCAGGACAGACTGGAATTATTGCACAAATACTGACCTAAATATCGAACTTGGTGACATACTTACTCCAAATAGGTCACTTTTAGATATGCTGATTTAGCCTCAAACATAATATTTTTAAAAGCTGGAAGTGTGGCTTGTTCGTTAATATTGATAGTTCTATACCACAGTGCATTTCTTTCCTTTTACTTTCCAAATACTGGAGTCCTAGTTAAGGAAGCTCAAAAGGAAAACCACAACAACAAATTTGGTCCTTTGTGATCTAATATGTTCATTCTGTTGCCAAGTGTTGAAAAATAAGCTTATGCAACTGGGAGGGGGAGCGGAGGGGGAAGAAAGGGACATCTTCATGGCTTTAAAGAATTTTGTCTGCATAAAGTTGGCATGATGGTTCTGGAATCCACACAATTACTTGCAGAGCGATTCTGATCTGCCACTGTTTACTACTTGAATGCTGAGTGCAGAAGGATGGGCGAAGAACGTGCAGTTGACAGTGAAGAGGACACGATGAGGGCTTTCCTTGATTGCCACTTCCAAAACCTAAAAAGCTACATCCTTAACGTAGCAGAAGAGAGAGAAGTTTTATGTATAAGGTGTTACTGAGTGGTGGAACTTGCTGTCGTGAAGCTTGTATTTGGGCTGTGGTGGCAAGCTCCTGCTGTTTGATGCTTTAACAGCTAAAGTTAGTTTTAACATTTTTCAACATGTGAAGGTGGTGTGTAAGTGTTGGTGACTACACAACTCATGACATGGATGGTTTGACTGGAGTGAAAAATGGTTATCAGTCCTCAATGTTCCAAGGCATACAATTAAAATGGGATGTCAATGCCTGCCTCAGAAATTCAGTATTGCAGAGCTTAAGCAGGGAGGTATCACAGAATTTTATCTTCTTGGAATAGCATGCATCACTGGGCATGCTGGGTTATCTGACCCCGCAGAACTTCTTTCCTCTCAGCTTTAGAAGAGCAGGATGTGTGTCGACAGCTTCGTGCGACAATTATTTCCTGCTTTAGTGCTCGGTTCAACTGGGCAGGTAGAGGAAGAGAGGCGATGAGAGACAAGGGCTATAAATAATGTATGCCTGCCTGACATAAGCTGCCTGTGCGTGGCCGCGCTATACAGGTAGATAAGTAGAGATGTACAGGCACACAGCCGTGTGTGTGGGCACACCATTGACCGCTTCCCAGGCTGAATTGCACAGCTGTGGCTATAGTGACAGCGTGTTTAGTGGGGAATAAGCTGTTGTGTGGGGCTTACGTGCCAGTGTGGCTTTGCACCTATTCACAAAAGAACCCTCCTGTTTAGAATATGGGAAATATCCAAAAACAGATCCTTGGTTTAAAAACTACCAGAGTTTTCTCCTGCATGCCTTTGTATTTTCCCTTCCCTGTTTCAGTCACATTTGTCTTCAAGTCTGCAGTGGAAATGTGTGTGGTGTTCCAGACGAGCCTAGCCTGCTGTGGAAAAGGAGAGACTAAATTATGTCAGTGTACATTATGTTTAAAAAGTGCTAAAAATAGCAAGAATAGCAAATTCAAGGGAGAAGGGCACGCTGCCATATTGGTCTTACTCCTTTCGCATCAGTGCAGAATGCTCTATTCATACATTTATTTGCACCGTGAAACTAGCAGAAAATAGCAGATTTGAATTTAGTTTCTACTATACAAGTAAGTAATGCAGGATCCTCTACAGCAGTAGTCTCCGTCTTTCCTCAACTTGTGTAGAGACCTACCTGAAGCAGCAGTACAAAATTAACTTTTTAGCTTTTTTCTCTGAAGTTACCTAGTTCTGACCAGCTGCCTCAGTCTTCTAGCTATTTTTTCAGTGCAAGTTTGGCAGTTGTGTTCGGAGATGTACGTTGTGAAGTGTGAGTCTGAACCATGTGAAGAGGACGAAGCTGATCTATGACTCTAGTAATATGATTTTTATTTCTACTGAGGAAAAAAGGTCTGAATTCTGACTGCACACGAGCTTAGTGTTACAGACCATATTTATATAAATAAATTCTGTAGAATTTAAAAATGAATTCCTGAACTCTATTGCAGTTCTGCAAATGTATTTCCAAAATAGGAGACCAAAATTATCCCCTTCTGCAAGTGTTTTACAGGAACGGTGCTGAGGAAATGCAGTGAGCAACAATTGAGCATTACTGCTAGAGATGTACCTGCTTTTCAGCTGTGCTTCATCCACCTTTGAGCTAGAGAAAGATAATCAACTGAGGGGACTGGCTTTTGCTTCAGCACAGAAGATTCTGCTATCCACTTGTGCCTGTAGCTTCATCTTTATTTCAGATACTGTCAGCTCATAGAATCATAGAATGGTTTGGGTTGGAAGGGACCTTAAAGATCATCTAGTTCCAATGCCCCTGCCATGAGCAGGGACACCTTTCCACTAGACCAGGTTGCTCAAAGCCCCATCCAACCTGGTCTTAAACACTTCCAGGGAGGGGGCATCCACAACTTCTCTGGGCAGCCTGTTCCAGTCTCACCACCCTCAAAGTAAAGAATTTCTTCCTAATATCTAATCTAAATCTGCCCTCTTTCAGTTTAAAACCATTTCCCCTTGTCCTATCACTACTTGCCCTTGTAACAAGTCCTTCTCCCACTTTCCTGTGGGCCTCCTTCAGGTACTGGAAGGCTGCTAGAAGGTCTCCCTGGAGCCTTGTCTTCTTCAGGCTGAACAATCCCAACTCTCTCAGCCTGTCTTCATAGGAGAGGTGCTCCATCCCTCTGATCATCTTCATGGCCCTCCTCTGGACTTGCTTCAACAGCTCCATGTCCTTCTTATGTTGGGGGCCCCAGAGCTGGACGCAGTACTCCAGGTGGGGTCTCACAAGAGCGGAGTAGAGAGGCAGAATCACCTCCCTCGACCTGCTGGCTACGCTTCTTTTGATGCAGCCCAGGATATGGTTGGCCTTCTGGGCTGCAGGCGCACATTGCCGGCTCATGTTGAACTTCTTGTCAACCATCACCCCTAAGTCCTTCTCCTCAGGGCTGCTCTCAATCCATTCTCTGCCCAGCATGCATTTGTGCTTGGGATCGATGCTAACGTCTGACTTTCTCGTATCATCAGGCATAGTCAACCAGGAGAAAGACTAAAGTGCAGATTCAAACTTCAGTGTGGAACACAGCCTTTGCAGAGCTTTTTATTATAAAATATGGCCTTCAGCATGTAACGAAGGCTTGAAGCCACTAGTCTCATGGTTGAATAAGCCATACATTGTATTTGCCTTGGCTTACCCACTAGCTGATTGACCTGTTTTATATGTGTTTTTAGATACTATAACGAGCTGTAACCTCTTTACAGAGTTCATCATTGCAGGGATTTTTATTACCAAACCTCAGTTTTCTCTGGAAGCATTAAGGACAGGCTTTTCTAATGCTTACCGGGCAGAACCAGCTCAGAATACCTTTTTCCAAAGCCTTGACCACAGAGCAGTGCCAATGGCAAGTGTAGGGAAAAATCATATGCAAGGATAAAGCAGTTTATTTTAAGTTATTTGGGATGTTACTTGTTATAGTGCTGCCAGTTTATACTCTAGAGTCACGGGATGCAGTATCTCCTCTCCAGGTGTCTTGTTTAGTCTCCTAAGCAATGGGTATCTGTCTTTTGGAGGAAAGCTGTAGAGAACTTTACCTTAGTTTCCGTGAGATCTCAATTTCTAGGTGATTATTTTTGCTTTTACTTTTGGCAATTCTACAGAGAACTTTTATATACAACAAACACGCTATTTGTGTTGCAGTTATGAGTTTCTGGTATTTTCTTAGAACTTTGTAGTCTTAGTCCATGTGTTTGAATGTACCATTGTGATTCTGGGCTACCATGTGTGTTGGGGACAGGTTGGAGATCAGGGACATGCTGGTCGCTGAGAGGGTGACCATGCAGTAGTTTGTTTGTTTCTTATGCCAGTAGTGCTTGGAGGCTTGAAAATGAGTGTCTATATTAGTATGACCTAAAAATGAGTTTAGTATAACGCCAGCATCAGTGGCATCTTTTGAAAATAGCCTTTAACCAAAACCAAGGTTCTGCAAAAAGCTTGTTTCCTTTGAGGATAAAAACTATTCAGGTTTCTTCACATCTGTAAGATTAAGAAGTGCCTTTAGCCTGTTTGCAACTGTTGATTCAACATCTAGTGAAGAAAAAAGAACCCTGAAAGATTTTATTTTTCGGTGGGGCTTTTTTTGAACTGATCCTTACTTACAGGAAATGTGATGACTCTAAGTTTAGTACAAGGAAACCATTTTTTCCTCTAATACCATAAAATGACAATATTGAGATAATGCTTTCTCTAAAAATAGATCCCTAAGAATAAACCCGCAGCTTCCTTTTGGCAATGATTACAAGTATTCGAATACAAACAAACCTCTGGTTTCCATGCGGAACTTGACTTCCTTTTTTGTGTGTATGCGAAATCGTCAGTATTTGGGACCTTTGCTCTGCAGTCATATCTGGTCATTCTTGCTGTGGGTGGCTTCTTGTCATCTCAAGTCTGAAAGCAGAAGATTGGGCAAAGCAAACCTGAAGCCAGTTTTGTTTCTCCTTTGATGGTAACAGTTGAAAGTGCTCCTCCTCTTCTTTCCCCACAAAACCTATTCTTTTGCACCTTTTGTTGTTAGAGGTTAGTTGATGTTTTGGAAATGAACTTCTGAGTGTATTTCAATGTGGTCTCTCTCGTAATGGTTCGGGAGGGAAGTTTGGTGTTTTGGCTCAGCTGGTTAGTTTTCCATGTCAGAATAGTTCAGCTGATTCCAAAGTGGTGTGATTGGTGACCTCAAGCTTTTCTCTTAATTTCTGTTCTAGAGAAACTGTAGCTTCAATATTTTATTTTTTTTCATTTTCCTCGCTGAAATTTAGAGAGTCTGTGGTCCTTGTTTTGGACTTGCTGCCCTCAGTTAATAATAGAGCAGTTATTGAAGCGTTGCAGCCAAGAGTGAGAATGGAAAACTAGGTATCGCCCACACATCTGGAATAGCTTTCAAGTAATGTCTTTTGAAGTCTCTAAGTCAGGTTCTGATATTATTGAAGCTGAATTTGTGCAGCTCTTGTGTAAATACAGGAAAGCATCGCCATGGCTTACAGCTAGAAGCTCAGTGAGGTGTCGCAGATGTTACCTTTTAAGGTGTGTTGAATCCAGGAGGATCCCAAACTGTTTTCAGTGATCTCTGGGAGTAGAGGGGTGGGAGTGAGCAGGGGAATGTAACTTCGCTCTGTAATGAAGCTCAGGGGAACTAAGTGTCTGTGGTAAGCAGATCCCATGAGACTGGAGGGGGTTGCAGGGACTGACATATTGCACAGTACTTTGGTACTTGTAAGGTGGTAACTGAGTCGGTCTTGAAACTGGATGGCTATAACACTGAGGGCCTTTCCAAGCAAAGTCTAGCAGGGAGGAAAAAAGGAGAGGAATTATTAGCAAAAACTAATTTTAGGGACGTTTAGTCTCCTTAGGCGGCTTCTGTATTCAGTGGAGAAAGAGGAAGGTCTCCAGGGAGAAGAGGGAATGAGTGCTGGAGACCAGTTTTAGGCCCCAGGCCAGCAGAGCTATAGTCATGATTGTTTTGATTATAAAACACTTGGGTCAGAAGGCCTTTCTTGAGGTACTGTGAAATAATGGCATGAAAAGAGTTCATCTCGCTGTAGAATTAATCCATATGATGCAGCTGTGTAGGAACACCTAGGTCAAAACTGAGGGCCTAGCATAACTTCTTATTTAAAACAAACAAACAAAACCCCACAGCCCTCTCCACGTGGGGCTGGGGAGACTCAGACAAGTGAACATCTATTGGAAGTCTCACTGGCAAGAGTGAAATCTATAGTAAATGCTGAAAGAAAGTCTTTGCTGGCAGGCTGCTCATTGCGAAGTCTGCTTGCTGGCAGTACAGCAGCTTGTCTTGGTAAAAAATTGTCTAACACAAGTTGTAAGAAGAAAAAGGAGTATTTCTCAATTTTTGTGAGACTGTCACCTGTTCTGCAGTATTTACAGATGAATTGTTTTCCGTCAAGCTGTTTTAAGGACGTTAATATTCCTTGCTTCACCAAATGGAGATTCACATGTCTGAATTATAAGTAGCTTAATGCTACAGCTAATTACTGTCCCTTAACTCCAAGTTGCATCTTAAGCCTTGTCCTTGTAGGGATCTTATCACTGTGAACATCCTAGCGTGACTACCACCAAGGTAACAGTGTTGATATCACTCCCAGTGTAATATTGATACCAGTACCTGATCTCTAAAAGAAGAGCACTTTTTCTCCTGAAGGAACAAAGATATTCATATTCTAGCAATGACTTCAGGTAGTACCAAACGTTTCCAAGTGACAGGTGACAAATGTCACTTTTTTTGACAAATTCTCACTTTCAAGATCTTGATGCTAAACCTGGGACACTGACTTCCACGTCTATGAAATTTCTTCTGGGCTCCTATCATAGAATCACAGAATCGTTTTGGTTGGAAAGGACCTTTAGGATCATCATCTCGTGAAGGGTAAAGGAGCACAACTTCTGCTTCATTACCTCCACGTTTCTCTGTCCCCACACACATTTGCTACTACTGTTTTCAGTTAAGTTGTTACAGCTTTGCATAAGGGCCAAAAGTAGAAGTGAGCTATTTCTGCCTGCTATATAAATCTTTGTTCAGAGCTAAGGAGAGGAGAGCAGGGACAAGTTAAATCATCTTTGTGCCCCCGAGTCTCGCTGGCATGAGGTCTTTATACCAGAGGCTTTTGGCTGCATTGCCTGCGGAGGAGAGATGGGGCAAGAGGCACGTGCCCTGTGAACGCTGCTGCAGTGGCATGCCCTCCTGCCCTTCCTCTTAGTGTAGGCAATTACAGCTCTTACCTGTGGCATTGCCTGTTGGGTTTGTGAGTCTGAGGGACACGCTTTCAAGCCTCTGCTGAGTTTTATCTTTTCTTTGTGAGGCCCTTAGCTTGATTTAGCATGCATCTAATTTAACGTTTGCAAGAAAACAAAAAGGAGAGGCCAGAAAAGCCATTACCTTTTCACCCTTTGGACTTGCACCCATTTTAAAAGCTGTCATTTAAAAATGAAAATACACAGCTTTAAAAAAAAAAAAAAAGAAAACCTTTTTGTTTTTTTTTTTTCCTCCTCTTTCATTAAGGTTGTTGGCATTAGCTTATTTACCAGTCTGAACATTTCCTTGGCTCTTGGCTGTGGCTGAGGGCACCGATGTGTTTCCTGGCTGCAGAGTGCAGCTCGGTGGAGGGGGGCCCTTCTGCTGAGCAGGGCTTTGATGTTTGAATAGAAAGGAGGTTTAGGATTTGGAGCAAGGTTAGTTTCTGAGGTGAGGAGAACCTGTTTGCTCTAAGCGGTTAGTTTAGATATTTCAAGTGTATGTATCGCTGTTTAGTTAAGCCTTGTGCAGGCATTGGTGGGATGTGATGATTATCGAACTGTTTAAAAACAAATCCTAAAGGAGAAAAATTACACAGCCTTTACATTAGCGTGCCTACAGCAGGTGTAATTTAACATCGTCAACTTAGTTCAAACAGACTGGGAATTTGGCTGCCTGTACAGTGTGGGCTGTTTAGTTATTTTAATTATCTTGTGTTGAAGTCCTAAATAGTAATTTCTTATCTGAATAGAGCTATAGGGAATGGGATGAGGGTAAACAGGAAAAAGACATAATTACGTTGGTTTAAATTCACACCACAGGTCACACCAAAAGATGTCCTTGTGTAAACAAGGCTTGTGTTTGTCCACACAGCTGGGTTCAGCTGTGTCCATTGCTGACATCCATTGTCGACATCCATTGTCAACAACAGATCATTTTTGTAGTATAGCCAAGGCTTTAAAACAAAGACGGTAATCAGTCTTGTTGCGTAGCTCAGTGACAGAGGTGGCATTACACTGATGGACAAAGCAAAGTGGTTTTTTAGCCCTGTGTAGCAAGAAGAGGCAAGAATATTGGTTGATAAAGTATTTTTCTTTGATAAAGTGTTTTCGTTGCCAGCTGCTAAAGATTTACAGTGAACCCATACCATACTTTTACCAGTCTTGAAATATGGTTTCCTTTTTAAAAAAATAAAAAAATTAAAATCGAAACATCTTGGTGAAACCTTTTTTATTTAAGGTACTGCTGGCTTTTGTGAATCGTTGTTTATACTTGTAAGTACTATTGTGGCACGAGTAACACGTGTTTAAAAGTGAGTTTTCATATTTGGGAGACTCCTAGTTCTTTGCCATGTGTGCAGTTCTTAGGTGAGGTGCTATTGCAGAAGGCATACGGCCCCAAGGAGGGAGAGGGCTCTCCAGCAGCATTATTTGTGGTGGTGTTCACAAAATAAAGCTGCGTTTTATTGCTACTGGGGGAAAATTAAAAGCACTGTGACAGCTTTTTGGTGTTTGCAGTGGGTGGATCCAGGACTCTTTGTAGTACATGTGCTATAGTTGTATAACACTTCTTTGAAACTGCACTTCAGTACACCATACTCACACGGAGACCGAAAAAAAAGAGCTTAAAACACTGTAGGCCAGGGCTGCATAACTGAGATTGCAATGGGGACTGGAAAAGAAGTCTTCCATTGGACTTTGCGGTTTGATGTGCAAAAAGGCAGACATTGACTCTACAGCTTATGCTGTAGCTACCAAAACTGTCCAAGGGTGTCATGCACCATCTTCCAAGAACGTCACTGCCCCAGCCGTTGCCCCTCTGTTGTTACTACTGGAAATGCAACACCAATTTCATGTGAAAACAAGTGTTAAGGGTGTATGCAGTTTAGGATGTGATGAGGAGATGTTCCAGAGGGGTTGGTCTGGGCAATGGCTTCTTCTGCCTGGGGAGTCGTGAACTGTGCTGCTTGTGGTTTTATTTTTATATATGTATGTAAAGCATGTAAAAAAGTTATACTTTTAAGTTCTCCGAAAGAAAACACCGAAGAAGCCATAAGGAGCACTTGATGCAGGTTCCACATGTATCTAGAAAGCCTTTCCCTATAGCATTGCTACCACACTGACTCTCTTCACTATTTTCGTTGGAGCACAGGTCTGTTGAACCCGGCCCAGACAACTTTTTGGGGTGTTTATTTACAGCAGAATGTATTGGGGCTTTTTTCCCCAGTGGAAACCCTACTTTCTGCAGATAATGTCCCTTCATCGAGATGCTTTTTATTCTTTGACTGTGAGCGATATTCTAGTCAGCATTTTCTTACCCATTATCAGCTTATCTCTGCAGTGATTCCGCACAGTGAGTCAAGGAAACCCAGTGCTTTATTAAAAACTGTATCATCTTTTAGAAAAATGTTTTGCTCTCAGTAAACAATAGCAGACACACACACGCACGGTCTTTCTGCATTGAAGTCAATTGAAGACGACTGCAAGATTGAAATTTCCCTCTATTGTTCGATTTGGGAACAATAGTTTCAGAATTTCAATACTTAACTTCAAAACAACTGATGAAAGTTTCTGGTGAACCAAAGAAAGTATTGTTAAGATGTTGTTCTCCTTTGTCACTCTTCTTTGTTTTTCAACTTGCTCCTCTGTTCTCTAGGAATTTGTTACAGAACAGTATTGAGCAATGAGAAAAGTCTTTATCCCTGCCTGTGAGAATAACTGTTTGTTTATATGAGTATTCCTTGTAACAATTCAGAAGTTAATTCTTAGAGTACTGTTTTGCTAACAAAAAAAGACTTCAATAAAATTACAGTTAGCCAGAACTAACACCTTTTAAAATGTGGTTTTAACTTTTACGGTTATCTCTGTGGTAGAGGCATCATTCAGTATGTGTCAATTACATAAAAATCTTAATTAAATTATTTGTATAACAAAGTGATTCCTTTAAAAAAAACAGGCAAACAAAAAATAACTAGAGCGTACAACTTGTAAAACCAAAATTACTTTTAACTAGATTTTTTTCACAGGTTTGATTTTAAGAAAGGATTTGCATTGTTTTTTGAGAGTAGAATTTGGATTTGTTTGGCTGGTTTGTGGTTCACACTCAGAGTTACCAGTTCTGGTACTTTAGATATTTTTAGAGTAACATGCCTTGCTAAGCACTGCTGGGTTGCTTATTACTGTTCATATCATATTCCAAACAAGTAGTTGGAGCAACAGTGTATGTAAGCATTACACCTGAAATTACACATTCTCCTTTTTAATTTAACAGGTGTCAGCGCTTTTTCCTGTGTTTTCAGTGTGATGAGGACTGGACCGTACCGGGCAGGTTCTGGCACCATAAACAGACTGAATATCTAGCTTTCAGAAATGACTGCTCAGAATAGCCTGTGAATAATTTTTATCTAATACTACAAGGGGAAGAAAAATAGTAGCTACAGTAACAAAAGGACTGAACTAATTGAGTAACAAAAATTCGAACGTTTTAATGGATGTGGGAGGACTGGATTATTAACGGTCGCATTAGAGAAGAACACCGCACCGTCTGTTCCTCTCGAAGCTTGTGGCTTTGTGTTCACAATAGAGACCACTTATCCTGAGGCCTGTGTAGCTTGCATTGGAGAGGAAAAAAAAAAAAGGAAGAAAAAACCCTCCTTGTCCTTCCTTTCAGTGTCAAGCTACTTCACTTATGCCAGCAAAAGTTGATGTCTCTCTAGGTTCAGGGTACTTTATGGCAAGGGCTCTATCTCTGCCCAGAAAGTTGGGTGGTCTCTCCTTCATCAGAGTTCAGAAGCTCTTGTAGGCTGTCACTGGGTATTGATTATGAGTTGTTGGGTTTTTTCGTCTTTTTGTCCCTTAGACGTGGTGTTTGTACTTCCAGAATCCTAGCATGTGAGGCCAGTAAAAGTGCCAATGATGAAATGAAATGATTGCTTCTCTTGCAGTGAACAGCTGACAGAACATGTAACCATTTGAGCACTGTTCATGCAGTCCCAGAAGTCTAAAATGGTGGTGAAGTTGTCTGCTTCTCCTCCTTTGATCTAAGCCATGCCTGCTCCAAGTAGTATTGGATAGAAAATATAAGAATTCTATATTGCAGTGTTGTGTTTGAGGTTTTATTTGGTGTTTTGTTTTTTTTTTAAATAAAGACTAGTAAATACATAAAGCAGCAGGATGTAGTTCACCCAGCTGTATCCGAGACGTTTGGTAAGGGGCAGAGTTGCTGTTACTTGAATTTGTTGCCTATGTGGATGTCTGTCCTCTGTGGAATGATGCTAGCTATATGTAGTGCTAGGTGGTATGATTTCTTTAGCCTCTATAGACTGTGTTTGTTTTACTTTCCCCTTTCTAGAAAACAGTGTTAAACCCCCAAATCTCAGTTTTGCTTTTGTCACATTTTTATCACTCTTGGAGAGTTTCCTACTTCATTGAGAAGAGATGAGTGCTCAGTGCTTTGCTGCTGTGATATTTTTTCTCCAGCAAGATATAAATGAGATGACTCTTTCTTCTGCCATTTAATACCTGCTTTTGACCCTTGAAACCGAGACAGGGTGTTGAGTGTTATCCTCTCGCGTCCACTCACTTCAGTATTCTGACCAGTCATGCAGCCATATAGAAGACTTCTGCACTATGATTTTGCTGCTGTTACGTGCTAACTAAAGGACTAAACTAAAGTTTATGTCAAATCTCTTATCTTTTTTTTTTCTGGTCATAGAGCATCACATAGATTCATTGATGAAAATGAATCTATTTCACTTAAATTTGACAAACCTTTGTGCTTTTCCCACTGTTAGCCATCCATGGACCTGGATTTAGCGCTGAGGCAAAGCAAGAGATCTTGGCATAACTTGCATCAACTATGTAAACTGTGTTAGATCAGCTATGTATGCTGACACTGACTTCTGCTGTGCTTAAAAACAGTTTATCTTGTGCTAGTAGGGGTGAAGGAAATGTTCTTGTTTTGTTACAGTATTAACATATTGGTTTATCTCTTGACTTCCAGGTTGCATCACAACGCATAAGCTCAGTGGATCTTTCATGCTGCAGCCTGGAGAACCTGCCTGCCAACCTGTTTTATAGCCAAGACCTCACTCATCTCAATTTAAAGCAGAACTTCCTGAGGCTAAACCCTAGCCCATCCACAAGTAGAGCGCTTAGTGAATTACAAAGGTAAAGTGATACGGTTCTACTAGGCTTCCTCTGCCCTTGGAGTCAAGTGACCACTGATCAGCAGGAACTTTCCTAAAAAATTACTACATCCTCTTGTGGAGGATTGGCCTGGCTGTAATGCTTCAGAAATTGGTTAGCTCTGTGTGTTAGAAACAGACTAGCTTTCATAAGAAACTTCTTGGTTTTCTTGTAAATAGAAGGCTATTTTCAATCCCAAATGCAGTTCTCAGAATGTGTTGTTTTTATCTACCTACTGAGTCCACACTATAGTTCTTCGATCTTTGACTCACGTGAGTGAGTGTGAGTTGGTGAGCTGCCCATCAAAGGGATGCATTCTAGGTAGGGACAGTACTGTGTGTGACTGTATTACTTAGAAGGTTTTTGTTACCCCCCAAGCAAAGAAAGCCCTGATTTAATAAATTCAGCCTGATTCCTGTCCTCTTTCTCCTCAGCTCAACCCTAATTCTTCTTTCCTAGTAACTGTGACCTTCCAGTTGTTCTTTCCACTGCAGCTCATCCAAGAATGTAACAAATGGGTAGACAGCAGCACAATCAGTGATCTGAATGATTTAATGTATGTGTCCTGTGGAATCAGCAGGCTTTCTGTATTCAGAAAGATGAATGTTTCCATACTGAATATAAAACTGTGATTTTAATTTCAGCGGTAACTGAATTGCAGAGTACCTCAGGATTATATTTGTGGATGGTCCTGTTCAAACAAAATGTTTTAAACCACATTTCTAAATCTCTTCCTCTTTGAAAAACAACCAAAAAATGCAAGATGGATTATGCGGGCTGTTGTATTTTTATATAATTCCAATTTTGTTCTGGAAAAACAAAGAATTTGGCATAACGGAAGATGAATGAACCCAGCAGGTCTGCTTCACAGACAAAGCAGGCAGTGATTCCAAGAGCTTATGAACACAGTCTGGAGAGGAACACTGGATTAAATGTTCTGTGAATGTCGGTATAGGTCTCCAGATAGCAAGTGGAATTTTAGCATAAGTTAGGTGGTGAACATGGACAAATAATGAATGTCCTTATTTTAATGAATTTTTATAATTTTTCCATTTTACATATCAGAAAGTGTACAGGAGAGACTTGGTTATATTTTGTCCCTGTACATACAGCTAATTCTGTTTGGTGTTAGAAAGCATTTATAAATAATGTGATGGGCAATATTCATTGTTTGTTTAATGTTCCCTTGGTACTGTAATTGTAGGAACAGCTGAGGAGTCTTGCTGAAAGTTAGTAAACTATTAAAATTTTTCTCACTAATGTGAGCCTGAATGTCCAAGAGTGAAAGAGTTCAGGTGACCAAATAAAACTCCTGTTTTCTGAGATTCTGCGTCAGGAAAATCTGGAGAAGTGGCATATACCTGAGGTGGTGCAAAACTGATGAAGTTCTTCTGTGAGCTGGTCCTATTCTGTCAGTGAATAATAATCTGCTCTGCCTCTGTTGCTTTGAGCTTCTCAAGAAGACATGGGAGGAAGGTCTGTGAACTTCTGGAGCAAAAAAAATTAATTATTAGGAAGGTTACACGGCACTGTTTCAGTGGGTCAGAGCCAGTGCCTCATGAACTGCTGCCCCTTAGCGCTGACCTTGCCCTTGCCACTGCTGATGTCCTCTAGCCTTTTCTTCATCTAGCACAAGTGGCATCACCCAGGCAGTGAGTAGCTGGAAGCTGCTGCGGCTGTTCCCATTGCTGTACCAGTGGAAGGGGCTGTGTGAAGTGGTAGTTCCTACTGAGGGTTAGGAAGGGCAGTGCCCCATCCGTTCTCTTTTGCCTCCCAGCAGTAGCAAAAGCACGAGCCTGGCCCTGGAGTGCTCTCCCAAGCCATGCTGCTTCCTGCCCTAAGAAACACAGTGCTGGCTTCTCCTCCTTAGAGTGGGAAAACTTGAGTTTTACTTGTGCTGCCAGAAAGCTTTGAGCCAGCTTGACTGCTACTGTAAGTCTGCTTTTCTGTAGTGAGTAAATACACAAATATCTAGCAAGAAGGGAACACTGTATCTTTTTGAAATTATTAGTGAATCGCAGTATGAAAGCATGTGCAAAGTAAGGGAACCTCAGTCATTCCTGGGAACACAAGTTGTTATTTGTCTGACTTTTTTTTTCTTTTAAATTCAATTTCATAAAACCATTTTCAGATCTTTTACGGGTTACACGAGGTAAAATTTGACTGGATAAACCAAAAGTCGTTTTTTGTTCGCCCATGTTCTTTCAAACCGCTGCAAAGCAAGTACAAAATCTCTGCTGTTCTGATTTGGTACTGTTGGCTTTTATACCAAATTCTCAATTGCTAAATTGCAGCCGCACACAGGGCACAGCACCAGTGAGTCAAGCCCAGAAGTATTTAAGGCTCCAAAATAACCATGTGCTTGGATGTTGTGAACAAAATGCATTGGCATTTATATACCTACCCTTCCTGGTACAATTTTTGATTAAAATCTGGTTAGCAAGGCAGTCTAGGAAAATTTGTCTTGCTAAAAGCAGCTCTTGGTATTAGCTGTTCCTCTTAATTAATCACTTCAGGTGGTAATTTAACAAATGATTGTGAATGCTGGATTTCAAAACAAGAGGTATATCAAAGACAGAAGAAAATACCAACTTTTCGGCTACCCACTGAGCAGACTTAGAAGCAGCTGGGTCATAGTAATGAGATGCTGACATATGTACTGACTTGGCAGGTACAGTCAGGAATGGATTGGGGAAAAAACAAGAATTCCTACTTTTGCTTATGCAGTTACTTCTTTCAGTTGTTAAAATAATGTAATTTATTACATTTCTGAATAAAATGTTTAGTCCTGCTCAGTACATGGTATAAATGAAAAATCTCCGTCTCAGGAACTAAATTGCTGGTAGCATGTGAGGATTTACGGACATGTAGATGCACCTTTTTCCCCTGGTAGCTACACTTTCACTTGCTTTACTGTCCACTCAGACTTTAAGTTCTGTTGCTGTAGATACTCTGCAGCTGTGAACTTCTGTAACTGAACTGTCTGAATGTTGAAAGGTATATACAGCTGCCTGTGTTTTTTTCATGCTTCCAGGGAATACATATTTCATACTACGTATAAAAGTAGGCAGTCTGAAAATTCATCTGTGTTAAAAAAAACCACAGCAAATGTTGGTATTTGTTCTCCCTCACAGTAGCTTTTTTAAAATTATAGGAAAGGGTGTTTTTTTTTGTGGGGGAGAGAGGAGATTCCCCAGTTGAAAGATTGCCCAGCTGTTGCAGTATTAGAAGTGGCTGACACGTCTTGTGAAAATATCCCCATTGAGTCAGTTTGCCTTAATGCCCTTGGTGTTTTAGCTCCTGTATATACTGCAAATGGAATGACTGAAGACATTCTGTTGTCTTAAGTTGTCACAAATTCTATTGCTTATGCTCTTTTAATATGGGTTGGTGGGTTTGTTTTTTTTTACCATTAAGTTGAGATTTATAAGCACACTGTGTTCCCAAACCTCACTTTCCCCTTATCTACAATGTAACTTCACAGCTCTTGTTCTGAAATGCAAACAAGAGTTCAGGCTTACTAGTTTTGCAGAGTACTGTTGCTCTAGATTTGAAGAAAGTGAATAAACCATAGTATTTATTTACTGTTGCTCTGCTTCACTGGGCTAAGCGTGCTTTATATTTATATGTAATTTTTTCAGTCAGTGCTGTTGGAAAAAACTGTTGGCATCAAGAATACTGTTTGCGTGTTAATATTGAAAAGTAAGTTGTCAGTACATGGATTTTTAATATAAGCCTGTTGCAGATTTAAAAAAAAGAAAAAGGAGCAGGAAAGAAAGGGGGATGTAATAAGCCACAAAGTTTGTTTTAATGATAAACAAAATGATGCTTGCCAATTTTATCTGAAGAACAAGTTGTTATTCTGATTGTGGTTGTTAATTACTAACAGTGATTATATGGATTTTTATCTTAAGATCAGTTGGTATCTTTTCTCTCCCAGAGCCTCTTTAGAAATTAACTGTCTTCTCTGGCATGTCAGTGGAAACTCTTCTGGGCTAGTAGCAGTAACTTGAAGTTGCATCTATAGGGTATGAGAAGGCTAAAGGACTCTGAGATATTGATGCAAGTGTTTCTGAAATCCCTTGCTGCTTCCAACTGTAGGATAGCTATTTTTATCTGAAAACCCTGAATTTGGGGGGTCCTCAAGCTAAACCTTCCTTACAAACCCATCATGCAGTAAGCAGGTAATTTGAAATGCAGTTGCTGCTCAGAGAACACTTGGGTTCCCAGACAGCAAGAGGGGAACAGTATTAGTGACCCAGCTGGTGTGAACCCAGCAGACAAGCTTGCTAGAAGTCGGGATGAGATGTAGTTTGATCCTAGCTTGTCCCTAGAGATTGAGGAGCAGGGAAGAAAGTCTCCAGCCTGTCTCTTGGTTGGTCTCAAAGTTCATTGAAGGGCTCCTTGTGATTATTGCTTTTAGTGCATGAAACTGAGGTTAGTGAAGAAAGTCGGATGGATTAATGACATGCCAAATATACATCTTCCCCCTTGCCAGGCCCCACAGGGCATTGCCAGTAGATGCACTGGAAAAGATTTGAGCTTTCTCCTTTTTTTTTTTGTTTGTTTTGTTTTTTTGGGGGTGTTTTTTTGGAGTTTTTTTTAGGATGCTCTTCTGGAAAAGAATTTGCTTTTAAATGCGCACATTTATTAAAGTTATTTAAATGAATCCAGCTACTGTGGGGAGTGTGCTACTGCAAGGAATGGAGTGCCATTGCATGCTCCACAGTGTGGGAAGACGCTGGGAGCTTTCTCTTACACTCTGATGGTCTCAGAGCCAGGGAACCTTACTTTTGTACTTGTTTTTCCTCTTTCACTTGAAACCGAAGACTGAAGCATAGCCATCTAAGCTGTAGGGCAAGAGGAGAAGTTGACATGATATTGACAACCAGAGGTCTACTAGTAACAAACTCCATCCAGTGTTTGCTATATTCTGGTGCTACATTTATTTTCTCAGCTCTGTAGCCTTGGAATATTTTTTTGCTATTTATAATACTAAAGAAGACACTTGAAAGATGTTGTGTACGTAACTTCGCTGCTTTTGTTTTATTCAGCTTGTAAAGACATTGAAGGAAGAGTTCAGTTTTGTTCACCTTTCCTAATCTTCGTGACCAGTTGTGTTCTGCATAGCTCCTATGTACCTTTCTGAACTCAAGAAAGTACCCTCATGTGAATACTTGGCAAAAATCAGTGACGTTTGGTTAAAGAAGAATAAATTGCAAAATCAAGTTGCTATAGGTGACTAAGTGGGGAAGATTGCAAAATTGGTTTAATGCCTGAAACACATTGGATTTTTTTGGATTGTTTAAATTGGAACAATGACCTCCTTAATAGTGGTAGAAGAAAAATAGATGGCACTAAGAAATATGCCATAAAACAGCATTTTTAAAAATAGTGTAGTCTAAAAGTAGAAATTGCGGTTATTAATTGGGTTCAGTTTAGTGGAACTATTAGGCTAAGTACAGAAATATCTCTTCCAAATAATGCTTCAAAAAGTAGTGAACATATTTATGGAATCCAGTTATTGTGTATCAGCCTACTCTGATTTGCTTGTCTATTGCTTTCTGATACAGCTTCCAAAGTAAGGGCTTTCTTTTCATGTATTTAAACATGTTGCAGTTTGGAAGCCCACCCCTAACTAATGCTTTTGTATTTCAAATATAAATTGCCAGTATAGAGAAGGAGAATGTATTATCACTTTTTTCTAGGAATTTTGTTCTTCCTCTGAGGATGGTCTTTCCCCCCTAATGAAGCAGTGTGCACTAGGTATGTGCAGAAATTGAGAACTGAAAAGCACAGTAATGTAGGTTTAGATTATTTCCACTGACAAAACATACATTTTGTTTTTCTTGTCTTTATGGTCTTCTTACCAACTATGTAATAGAATAAAAGCTTTCTTGTTGTCTTTAGTTTGGAGGTAGTCTGAATCTGACTTTTGACATCTATGATTATTTGTATATTTTGAAAAATAACTGCCTAGATTTAAGGTTATTCCTTTTTGGGCAGTGCAGTCTGTTTTCTTCTGTGTTTTTGGTTTGGTGGTTTTTGGTTTTTTTTAATACAATCTACCAATTAATTTTGGCATGTAGACTCAAGTCTGTATGCCAGAATCTCTGTGCCTTTTATAGTTTTAAATGTGAGTGGAGGGGAGAAATATCAGGATGACTGTTCCTGGTGTGTTGGCATAAAGGGTGGTGAAGATACCAGAATTGTAGCTATCCGTCTGCTTTTTTCTTTTTCCCCTGTGGGGCTTAAGAAAGGAGGAAGGAATATAAATTCAGATAAAACTATGTTTTCATTTATTCATTCAGCTAATGGAGAAATTGATAATTAATGGGTGAATTTGTTCAAGTTTCTTCTGACTTGACCAGAGTGAATCTTTTCCCTCAAACTAAGTGACCCTCTTTCCTGAGATGAAGTTCATTCCATCTGTTTTTGTGGGGTGTGACGTGAACTAGTTGGTTTCTGGATGAACAGGAGTCTTGTCCAGAAAAACGGAGTGGGAAACACCAGCAGAGCTCCTCCTTCCTCTTCTGTATATTGTTATCTGTTGAAAACTCTTCTGTGTCCAAGCTGGGGAGGGCTGCTATTGACCTCAGTTAGGCAAAGCCTCCACCTGCAGCATCCGAGTGAATCTCCCTAGCTGCTGCAGAAACAGTTTACCTCTATTCAGGTGACAAATTTAGCAGGGCAAGAGGGCTGGAATAGTTCATTTTAATTGTCGTAACTAATTCAAGACTTTTACGATGACACCTTTCTGGGAAGTGTTTCTGGCGCTAGGCTAGCTGCTCCCTTAGGCAGTAAGTCTGTGGATGGGGAATCTGACGCAACTGCAAAAAGGCAGTATATTTGGCCTTTTATTTCCAAGGAGGAAATTACTGTGTCAGGTTTACATGGAAATTCTCTTCATGATTAAGTTAGTGGCCAAAGTAGCAGGCATTCATGAAGGTGGCAAGTTGTAGTTCGTTTCCAACGCTTGCCACGGTGCTGCTAGGCAAGTGCCATCGATCTGCTTGGAAATGGTACTGAAGCTGAGGGACAGTTGTGCTGCTGCTTGAAACGGTGTTCAACTGCAACCACAGCGTAGTCATGAGACAGCTCAAATGCTGAAGAGAGTACTGGGGGAGTGATTGTTTTCCTTAAACTGAGTGCCTTATTAAGCCATGTCTTCTGTTTTGGGTGTAGTAAAATACTGCTTTTTAATTGCTTTTGGTAAGAGTAGGGCAAGACTGGTTTTGTCAGACGAGTCTGTTATGGCTGCATTTCAGTTACAATGTATGGCCAATTTGAATATACTATTCCCCCCCCTGCCCCCAGTCTTACTGGAACACAAATGCTGTATTGTGTAATGGAAACTTCTCTGCTGTGCACATCGGGTAGATCTGAATTTGAAACTAGCGTGTCAGTTCGTTGCTTTGCCATGATACAAACTTCTCTTGTTAGCCTCTCCTCATTTTGCGTATGTCAAACTAAAACCTCTCCTGAAGTGGCAGCTGCGGGATTAAGTAAGTGGGCATTTTTTGGCTCAATTATGGCAATTAGTGTTCAGTCATATTGCATGTTTAAACCCAAGGGTTGACATGTCAATATTTTGCTCTAGCTTAAAGCAGGACTATTTTTGGTCAGAGAAGGGAGTGTTTATATATTGGTCATTACAATAGAAAGCTTAGTAAGCTAACTGAACATAGCGTGTTGGGATGCTGTTCTTCAGGTTGACTTTTTTTAACAGATAACAAAGTCTAGGACCAGGGAAGGAGGGAGAAGAGGAAGGAAAGCCTATGTATGGACTTGATATGAGGTTATTACACTGTCATGCCTCAAACAAGCAGTGTTGTGCCTTTTCTTCTTTCCAGCAATACCATGGCAGCAGCATCAATGTATGCCCCTGCTTCTGGTAGGAGTAAAGATTTGGGTGTGAGAAAACAGCAGAGATGTTGCTGTGTAAAATCTGTTTAAAGCCTGACACTGTGCAAACTCAGCAGCAACAGAAAACTTGAGCCTGTAAAATACTTCTCTCCTACTTTATTTCTATTGATGCTACTGGTGCTACTGACTGTATATCTACCTATATGTATATATATAGATATAAGAAGCACTATAAACAATTCAGCATTTTACATGTGCAGCATGGCAGTGCTCCATAATGGAAGTGCACCAACCCATTTGCAATGTGGATAGTGGGAAGTGAGTGGCCGAAGATGAGAGGTAGACTTAATCTTAACTTTGAGGCTGCTTTGGCTAAGTAATGGTCTGTACCTGACAGGGTCTGTGAGGAGAAATGCAACTTTAGCATTTTGTAAATGAACATGTTTACAAAGGAGGAAGAAGATCTCTTCCCTGACGGTTGTCTTTAAATTAAACTCTTAACTTTAACTAAGCTTATGGTGTCTGTCTTTCAGCTTTTCTTTAAATGCGATTTAACAATGAACTCTCCTTTGTGGATTATTTGACGTACACGTACATGTGCATTTTCAGCCTCTGTATGAGTATATCCAATACTAGATGTACTACTCACCCTCCCTTACATACTACATAGACCTATATAAGCAGTTCAGTTCGTGTCCTTAGTAATTAGATTACTCACAGAAGACCCTTGATAAACACACATTAAAAAATAGATGAGGGTAGTAGAGATGTAATCCAGATACGTTTTGGGGGGGGGATCTTTTCTTTTTCTTTCCCTCTTTGACCTAGGACAATTGCACACAAGAATGTGTGCAGAAAACCTTGAAGCTGAACACTGCGTTGTAGTTAATGTATTTCTTAGCTTCCCTTCACCACCACCCCCCACGCCTCCTGCCCCAGTTCTCTTTCCTCTGTGTATTAGCTTGATCTTCTGTAATTTTATCTCAAGATTGTATTAAGGTCTTCTAGCAGATTGTAGTTTTCACTTATTTAGTGGGCAGAAGCCCTGAGACTGTTCTTCTGAGACTCCAGAATGGCACAGGTAAAGGCTGTAGCCTCGATGTTGATTATTAAATGAGTTCATTCTTTTTTCATGGTTGACTTCAAAATTGGAATGGTTGCATCTTGATGTTGCTCCAGCAGCTTAGTTACTTTGACTTAATCTTCCTGTCTTCACTACTGTTTTTGCACTAACCTAAATACTGAAAAAAACCCCAACATAATTTCTGAAGGCCCTGGAGTCCGCTACTTAGAGCACTCTTGTTTGTATTTGTGGTTGACTTTGAGGACGATGTGGGACAGCTGTTCCACCACAGAATCACCCCAAATTTCAAGGCAGTATATTTGTGGCCTAATTCTACAGTTATCTTCAAGATAAATGCAGGATTGTGAGTTTCAGTTCTAGATCAAGATTTTTAAGCCCTTTCAAAGTAGAGGAATATGAAGGTATAGTGTTTGTGCATTTTATTTCTGGCTAGCAGCCCTCATTAATATCAGCTAGCTAACCCTAGCCTCCTTTTTATTTTATAGTTCTCCCTCTAGAAATACATTAGTCATTGTTTCTGCACAGTAGCATTTTTTTTTCCTGCAGCAGTAATTTGATTGCAGGATTTCATTTAATCTCCATCTAACTCTGTTCCAAACTTCTTCTGCCTGCAGCATGGCACAGGATGTTCAAAATCTGTGATAACCCTGGCCATGATTTTTCCATTTTTTTTTTCTGCTATCTTTGCACTAAAATACCAATAGAGAGTACAGCATTCCCTTGCTTGCTGCAAGCCTGTGTAAGTGTTAAGTGTGTTTACAGCCTATCTTGGGGGGTAAAATCCACACTTTGCTTACAGCCCCCATTGAAATGTGATACGAAGGTGGTACTTAGATTTTCATGTTGAGTTTTAGTCAGTGACATGAGTTTGATTTAGGTGATACTAAAGATGTGTGCCACTTGATTGCAGTAGCTGGTAAGGATTTTTAAGAGTCTTTTGGTGTTAAAGCTCTAACCTTTTAGTGCTTTATGCATTTTCTGTTGGGGGAGGACAAAGTTTGAGGTAAGAACGTGCTGGGCTGATGTGGTGGCTGTGGATGCACTGGCATATGCTGTTGGAGATTCCTTTCATGTGGAATAGAAGTGTTCATAGGTGCAGTTTTGCTTCCATTGCCGTGTTATATAAAAGCGTGCTCGCACAAATAAAGGACTTGAGCCTTAACAAAGGGAAAATAAAGCCCAAATAAAATGTCCTGGTGTAAACCATGCCAGAAAAGAAACTTCCTCCCATCTATTGGAAATCTACACAGATCGTTTCATTCATACTTTTACTTGCCCTTAGGCATACCTCCCAGTGGTTGTTAGGCAACCATAATAATGTTGCTGAACATGCAGGCTGGCTAATTGGATTGTCACCTTCTTGGGTTTTTTGTTCAAACAGTCTTGGTCATCTTTAATAGGCAAGAACATGTAAGTTGCTTCATTGGCTGATGTGGTAAACCATGGGGCTTTTAGGAGTTCTGTGACACTTCAAGGACAAAATTTTGAAATCTTGCGAGCTTTTGACATCATACTTAATGGAGAGCGTAAGAATTTGCCTTTGTCACTACAGAAGTCTTGCTAAATTCTGCTTTAATTCAGCACATTTCCCAGTTGTATTCAAACCAGCCTATTCTAATGTGAATTTTTGGCTGAAAGGCAGTACCTACTCACACGAATGGAGCTGAGCTGCACCACAAAAACTTAGTGTTCAAATAGGCTGAGAATTTCCTGCACCTTGTAACCAGTGTCACTAGGGTGGTCTTACTAGCAAGAAATGTGTTCAGAAAAATATCAGTGCTTTAGTACAGGATGAGATGCCACAGAAGAAACAATATATATCATAAGGATGGCAAAGGTTTTGTTCTTTGTTACACTCGTAGGAAAATATATTTAGCGTGTTGCTCAGGAGGTCCTATGCCAGTTTAACGTGAGTGAACTCTTGCAAGTGGTGTTGAACTTGAGTGTCTAGTAGTTTCCCTGGTTGTTCTAAGTACATAAACTAAAAATGCACGTGATTTGCATTTACATAACCAAACTTACCTTGTATTAATTATTGCAAGGCAATTTGTTGTGGTTTATGCTCCGCTTATTTGTCTCCTTTATGGTTTTTTATTTTTATTTTTTCTTATCTCATTGTAGATTCACCAAGTTGAAGAGCCTTAACCTTTCCAATAATAATTTAGGAGACTTCCCACTGGCAGTCTGCAGTATCCCAACCCTGACTGAACTCAACGTGTCCTGCAACGCCCTCAGAAGTGTTCCAGCCATTGTAGGAGAGATGCACAAGCAAGTACTTTCTTACAACTTAACATACACAGCCTGGTAATAAAGGCAATAGGCAGCTTCATGACTCTGTACATAATCTTCCTATGAGAAACAGTTTAAACTTACTGGGTTTTGTCCGAGCAGACTGGCTCTTGGATCTGTATGGAAGCAATTGTGAGCTGCGGGTGGAGGGGAAGCGCCCTTTATGTGTTGAAGCTCTTCCAGTCCCCAGCATTTGACACAAGGGTCACCTTCATGGTGAAGAAAATCTTTAAACGTCCTTGCTTATGTGCTTCAGCCATCACACAAGTTGCAGTTCTGGAGATGTCTGAAGATAAGATACAACTGTCTAACACAGCCTACATTTCATAGTTTCCAAGGCTTTTAGTTATTTGGTTGATATCTTCTGTAGCAGATGTTAAAGCGTTATTCCTTAACATTTTTCTTTCTTTTGCCTTTTTATTTTCTGTCGCTGTAACTGCAGCAGATTTCTGTGTTTATAGGAAGGAAATGTGATTTAACAGGTCACTCACTTTCTTTGCTCTCCCTTCCCCTCCCCCACTTTTAATAGCTTGCAGACATTTTTGCTGGATGGCAACTTTCTTCAGTCCCTTCCTGATGAATTGGAGCATATGCATCAGCTCAGCTACGTGAGTCTGTCCTTCAATGAGTTCACCGACATTCCAGGAGTGCTGGAGAAGCTGACTGCCATGGATAAGCTCTGTATGTCAGGAAACTGCATGGATACCCTGAAACTACAGGTGTTAAAAAGGATGCCTCATATTAAACATGTGGATCTGAGGTAGGTATTTGAAAAAGGGGAAAAATAAGCGAGTCTAAATTATTGGTGCTGAAACAGCTTCTCCGTGGCAGTCAGAATAGCCCCTGGGTGTGAATCTCTTGTGTTAGTCCATTGAACCATGTTCCTGGTGGTACTATGTAACTCTTAGCACTTGCCATGTGACTTACCACTCTTCTTTGAGGAAGAGGTAGCATTTAGGGGGATCAATAGATAGGAAAATGAGTTTGGGGGAAATTAATATTTACACCGAGAGATCAAATGAAACAGAGCCTGGGACACTGGTGACTCCTGCAGTTCTTGTTGCTGCAGTGTTAATATAATATAAATTGTAGTCCCTGACTCAAAAAGCTTCTGTCTGAAGTGCTACAGATGCGTGAGATGAAGAAAAGGGCAGTGAAGGTGAAAGGACAAAAAACAGATATTTTTAGTATTTCTTGGTATGTTAAAAAGCCTAGTTCACCATGAGTAACATTATTTTATTGATGCCCTCAGGAGGGTGTAAGCAGATGCTTATTACAAATGGCTCTGGTATGAGGTGGTTCTTTATTCCTACGATCTTTGGGGAAGCCAGCTTCTGCCATCAGCTGGGCAAGGCTCAGTTCAGAGCCTGGGCCATCGAGTCCAAATAACGATGAATTTTGGAACCATTTAGTTAAGCTATTCAGATAAATCTTAGTGTACCACACTGCTGTGCAGCTGTCAGACTTTGCAATCAAGGAAGTTCCAGCATAAGTTAAGAGAACAGCTAAAATAGATGGATGAATTCTGGAGCATTTATGGTGGGGTTAAAATAGGTCTGTGTGTTTGTATGTATGTCAAAAGTAAATAAATAAATACATTGGCCTCAGAGTAGGGGTGCTGAGCTGGCCATGAGTTCCAGTGGTACAGTTCCAGCCCTCTCATTGTCTGCCGCATCCTTTCTGCACCAAGCAGGGAACAGTGGTTCTTCATAACGCTACCTGGAATAGTAAATGTAGAACATGTTTGTAAACTGTACTTGCTGCACAGTGAAATGCTTTGCTTCAGTGAAATCAGAAGGAAGCACTGCTTGTAAATTGAAAACAGAAAAAGGCTGTGGTGTTGGAGGGGACATGTTACCCATTTTCTTTTAGCTGGAAGATGTAGCTACTCTGAAAACACAACTGTTAAAACAGAGGGCAACTCTTTGAAAGCAAGAGCAACAACGGAACTGTAGGTATTTGCCCTTACCCTCATGAAGGAGGCTTGATCACAGAATCACAGAATCACAGAATGTTAGGGATTGGAAGGGACCTCGAAAGATCATCTAGTCCTATCCCCCTGCCGGAGCAGGATTACCTAGACCATATCACACAGGAACGCGTCCAGGCGGGTTTTGAATGTCTCCAGAGAAGGAGACTCCACAACCTCTCTGGGCAGCCTGTTCCAGTGTTCAGTCACCTTCACCGTAAAGAAGTTTTTCCTCATATTTATGTGGAACCTCCTGTGTTCCAGCTTGCACCCATTGCCCCTTGTCCTGTCAAGGGATGTCACTGAGAAGAGCCTGGCTCCATCCTCATGACACTTGCCCTTTACATATTTATAAACATTAATGAGGTCACCCCTCAGTCTCCTCTTCTCTAAGCTAAAGAGACCCAGCTCCCTCAGCCTCTCCTCATAAGGGAGATGTTCCACCCCCTTAATCATCTTCGTGGCTCTGCGCTGGACTCTCTCTAGCAGTTCCCTGTCCTTCTTGAACTGAGGGGCCCAGAACTGGACACAATACTCCAGATGCGGCCTCACCAGGGCAGAGTAGAGGGGGAGGAGAACCTCTCTCGACCTGCTGACCACACCCCTTCTAATACACCCCAGGATGCCATTTGCCTTCTTGGCCACAAGGGCACACTGCTGGCTCATGGTCATCCTGCTGTCCACTAGGACCCCCAGGTCCCTTTCCCCTACGCTGCTCTCCAACAGGTCTGTCCCCAACTTGTACTCATACATGGGGTTGTTCTTGCCCAGATGCAGGACTCTACACTTGCCCTTGTTAAATTTCATTAAATTTCTCCCCGCCCAACTCTCCAGCCTGTCCAGGTCTCTCTGAATGGCTGCGCAGCCTTCCGGTGTGTCAGCCACTCCTCCCAGTTTTGTGTCATCAGCGAACTTGCTGACAGTGCACTCTATTCCCTCATCCAAGTCATTAATGAATATATTGAATAGAACTGGTCCCAGTACCGACCCTTGCGGGACTCCGCTAGACACAGGCCTCCAACTGGACTCTGTCCCATTGACCACCACTCTCTGGCTTCTTTCCTTCAGCCAGTTCACAATCCACATCACTACCCGATCATCCAGACCACACTTCCCCAGTTTAGCTGCGAGGATGCTGTGGGAGACCGTGTCAAACGCTTTACTGAAATCGAGATAGACCACATCCACAGCTTTACCATTATCTATCCACCGGGTTATGTCCTCATAAAAGGCTATCAAGTTGGTTAAGCATGACTTCCCCTTGGTGAAGCCATGCTGAGTGCCCCTAATGATCCCCCTATCCTTGATGTGTCTAGAGACAGCACCAAGGACAAGTTGTTCCATCACCTTTCCGGGGATGGAGGTGAGGCTGACCGGTCTATAGTTACCCGGGTCCTCCTTCTTGCCCTTTTTGAAGACTGGAGTGACATTCGCTTTCCTCCAGTCCTCAGGCACCTCTCCCGTTGCCCACGACTTAGCAAAGATGATGGAGAGTGGCCTAGCAATGACCTCCGCCAGCTCCCTCAGCACCCGCGGGTGCATCCCATCAGGGCCCATGGATTTATGGACGTCCAGATTGCTTAATTGGTCCCTGACCCAGCCCTGATCTACCAAGACAGATTCCTCCTCTATCCTGACTTCTTCTGGGGCCTCAGGGGTCCGGGGCTCCTCAGGACAGCCTCCAACAGTATAGACAGAGGCAAAGAAGGCATTCAGTAACTCCGCCTTCTTTTTATCCTCTGATGGGCCAGTAGAAGTTACCGTACCGATTTTAGTGTTCTGGTCAGAGCTGGGAATTTCAAACTGAACTCTTTGGAGTGCTCTGCAGTCTCAAACATTGCTGGGTTGTAGATAATCTCATTCCATTGTAACTTCTGGGGAAGTCGCTGAGTGTTGGCATTGTTGATGCACTGCAGCGAAGATGTGATAAAACCTGTTCTCTGACAGACCCACCCGTCTTGGGTTTTTGCTTTGTTTTCTTTCAAAACCCGTTTTCAGGTCTCTGAATTTGCTTGCTGTGGAACATGGCGACACGAGAGGCAAATATATGGGAATTCATAAATCTCAATTTAGCCTTTCAGTAAGGCAAGAGGCTCCAATATCTGCAGGTTACTCATATCTGCCAGGCTTTTCCAGCAGATGCTCCTGATAGGCCAGCAGGAACTGTAGAGGTTTTGTTCTTTTCCACACTATCAGGCACAAATAACAGCCAGATCATATTTTATTTTTATAGATGCAATAACAGTAATACTTCTTGCAGAGCTTTTTATCAATAGTTTTCAAAGTAGCTTAGAAAGGAGCTTGGTGTCATCATTCCTTTGTCATGATGGATAAAACAACAGAGCAGATCCATCCTGCTTTTAAAATACCATAACAAAGGGGAAAATACTTAAAATCAACCTTGATCAGAACCTGGAGGCATGCTAGTTTAATCCAGTGCGACTGATTGTAGAGTGAGCATTGGTTTGTCAGCAGGAGCCTGCCACGTAGCTACACTTAATCTCCTTTTTTTGTCTGCAAGATTGAATTCAATTAGGAGATTGGAGGCCACTGAAATAGATTTTCTGCATCATGTGACGCAGCTGGATCTCAGAGACAACAAACTTGGGGAGCTGGATGCAACAGTTTTTAACAACGTTGAAGTGTTACACTGTGAACGGAATCAACTGGTAACCCTCAAAATCAGTGGATATTTTCTCAAAGCGCTGTACGCTTCCTCAAATGGTAAGTGCGTTTTCAAGGCAGCTGTGGTGGTGTCATCTGGTTTCGTACCTGGTTCTCTGTGGGATGCTTGTTGAGAGTGCAGTGGATGTAATCGAGAGGAATCGGGAGGCTCTTGACATGATCCTTGGATAAAAGGGTTTCACAAGTGCTGTGTCATGCTATTGGCAGTTCTAAGCTTCAGAAGTGACTTCCAGATAACACTGAGCTACAGATTTGGAGGTCTCACAACTGTGAAAATGTTAGAATTAGGGCTGAAATTCCTCTCTGTGTCAGCAGGGAGGAGACCTGAATTTGTCAGTTCTTTGGGTTGCATTAATGTGTTCCTTTACTAAGGCAAATAAGGAATTTATTGCTTCTCCCCAGAGCTGAGAAAGTTTGAACAAGAGGCCGTTTGTGAGACAAACTAAAACAATATATATTTTAGCTACTACCTCTAGCTGCTTACTCTGGCCAGAAAGCTACGAAATCTATAATGAGTAAATTCATTTGTATTCGATAATAAAAATAGTGCAGCCTTTCCCAGTTGAATAACTCCTGTGTTCCATGGATAGGATTTGTTTTATCTGTCTCTGGAAGCTGGTATCACTTAAAATACTTAGTTTTCGCCATAATTTTTATTGTTTGAAGTAGTTTGGTATGGAATAAACAAAATGCAAGCTCAGAGAGCTGTGAATTTGATAACAGTCTGAACTGCATTTAAAAGGCTGTCCTCTTAATGATATCCAAGCCTGTGCCTTCATTAAGTATTCATGCCAGGATCTTTGTAGCTGAGAAAAGTTAACATAATCTGAGCATGTGCTGTGCAATGTGAGCTGAGAACCCAAGTCAACCCGTATCTTGCCATCAACTGCCTGTTTGGCCTTGCTGTTCCTCCTAGCTATCCTCTCTTTGCACCCTCAGCAACCTTGTTCTAGTCTCATCTTCCAAAGGAACCATGGCACTTTTAACACTTTCACTTTAGGCTTAAATAAATGTCTGCTGGTTTTGTTTCAACCTTAATGCTAAGCATTAGTTACCTAAAAACCTTAGGGTATGAAGTATTGTTGAAGCAATGAAAATACAACATTACTAGCAGTAGTTGAACCGCTATGAAAGGTCTGTAAGGCTGCCTGCGACTAGGAACTCCACAGGGACGCAAAGGCTCACATAGTGTGTTGAAAAATACTCTGGATCTTGCCATGACCTGGAGGACTCTGGGGTATTCTGTAGCTTGCTGTTCCAGAGTTGTGAGTCTCCCTTCCCGTGCCTGTACCATTACTGACCATTGCAAAAAAAGCAGAGCAGGTTTGTGACTGACTGTTCTGGGCGAAGGGTGGTGGAAGTGAAGTTACAGCTCTAGGACAAAAATGGAAAAATGAGAATTTGCTATGAAACTTTTAAAATCCTCCAGTTTTCTCCTCTCTGATCAGTTATGCAGTGTCTGTCATGGCAAGTACAACGGAATACAGCAAATGTACTCAGACATCATAAAGAAACAAAACTCAGTTCACAAAGGTCCAGATCCTCAGAAATTTTTTAGGTTACTGACTTGTTCTGAAATCTCTGGGTGTTAGCTGCTTACAGTAACTCTTACGGAACAGTCATTTAGGGGTAAATCTTTATCACCACTTTTGTTCTTGTGTATTTTTGCCCCCTAGAACTTGTTCACCTTGATGTGTATCCAGTTCCTAATTGCCTGACTTACATGGATATTTCTAGGTAAGAGTGCGTTTTTTCTTGGGCCTGTAAAATATACATCGATGAGGCTTATGGAAAAATGACATTCACTGGTATTTTACTGGGAGAGAGTGGGGGCAGGAATTGGACCTTGAGATATGAGAAGACTGATTTTCAGAGTGAAGAGGATGGGTTTTTTTCTACTGGCCAGTTCTTCCCCATTTCCTTTTTATAGATTTTCTTTTTTGAATTTTTTCTTAGTGCTAAAAGTAAAATGTGCCTTTATAGTTAAAGGAAAAGAGTTACCCTGATTTAAAGATTTCTTATCTTTTAGAGATACAACACGATGCACCAATATGAGACATGTACAGAAGTTCCTTTATGGATATGTTTATGTCACAAGCCCAGCGTAGGTGACAGTTTGATAGTTTACTCGTCAGTTTGGCAGCTCCTTCAGCTCATCATTGTTCTCCACAGCCCTGGCTGCTGCAGGGATGTCTGCAGTCGCCATTTGAATGCGTCCATAAATCTCAGCTTAATGAGGGAGGTGGGATAAGGAAGGAAATGGAAAAGGAGTTTGTTTTAGTTTGTTTTATAATTTAAGGATAGAATCAGGAAAACACTTCATATGTGTGCTTAATGTCTGTCTTATTTAAGGAGTTACTTATCTAAATTATGAAGTGATAAACTCGTTCATTAAAAAGTCTGTTTAAAGTACTCTTAAGCTGTTGAGGGTGATAGTAACAATTAGTGGGTTAACCTGGCAGGGTGGCCATTGACTTCAAGGTTTCATCAGGGAGGATTTACTCACATTGTGCACCTAAATGTAACACACAGGTGTGACTAAATAAGTGTGATTTATTGAAAAGCATTCTTTGTAAAGCTGTGTTCTCCATTTAGCTGTAAGTGAAATCAGTGCAGAATGCATGATTTTGATCACAAAACCCTTTTTGTGCCTCAGTTCAGTGGTGGCTTTGTAACTAAATGAGTAGGGTGTCTTTAGCTTCTTGGCTTGCTTGGAATTTGGGAAATCCTTTGAGACTGGAAAGGAAGCTATGTGAGGATAAGAGGGGTTGGGTTGCTATCACGTATTTTGGTTAAAGGCTATTGCATGAATAAACTATAGGATACAAGTACATGAATGAGCATGAACATTGATTTACGTTCATGCTGCGTAAGGGTCCTATTCCTGAACTTCAAGTCTGCGAGTGCCTGAATATTATTTAATGGCCAGTTTTGCATCTGTGTACGCTAACTGAAGTAGTGGTTATGTGAATGCACATGCAGACAAACTCCTCTGTATTTTGTTCTGCTAATTTTTGTCTTTAAGGCAGGATATGTGGGTGCCCCACTGTGCCTAACTGCATGTTTTCAGTGCAATATTTGGAAAAACTTACCTCTAAGAACTTAATTTTTAGAAGGGTTAGTTTCTGTGGAGACAAATGCAAGAAAAGCAAAAAGCTTGACTTCAAAGATACAGAAAAAAAAATTTTGCTCTATTCAGTGAGATAGCTGAAGAGTGGTAGAGTAGGTTTCGGGATGGAATTTATGGGGGATTGAAGAGGTGTGTTTCAGCTGTATAGTGTGTGAATATCTTCGGAGGAGTATCTCACAAATTTTCTTCTCCATGGAGAGACTTCTTCATCCTCGATACTCTGATACTCTTAGTACTACTTCCCTGAAAATTTGGAAGCAGCTTTTTCCATTTTCTTAATAGCTGCACATGTAGAGAGATAATAATGCTGTTAGCTTTCTTGCCCCCTCACTCAGGACCTTACTGCACTGGTAGTGCCCTTAGAGAAGGAAGGGTGATAGAATCTCATAGGAAACATGTTATGTAGCACATTTATTTCCTGCAGATATCTGTATGTCTTGAAGCTGTATTCTTAATAGCCTTTACATCTCGTTTATCATTTAGTTACTCTTCTTTGTGTTCTTTACTCATAGAAATCACCTGGAAAACCTGCCTGAGTGGGTATGTGACAGCAGGAAACTGGAAGTGTTGGATGTTGGCCACAATCAGATACGTGAGCTGCCTGCCCGGTGAGTCTTGCAGACCAGTTGTACAATGTGGAACAGGATAAGCAATTCAGAAATAATTGCTGATTCAGTGTTTAGTTTGTTCCAGTGATTGTCAGGCCCGTTTTATCTTTTGTTTGATTTTATTTTTACCTTGTGGGGTGTCGTCATGACTCAAGCTTCCACACAGCCTTTCTTCTTTTACTTTCATGCAGAGAAAGCAGTGCCTTTGAACTCCAGGTGGAAGTTTTGAAGCTGTTCATGTGGCTGTTCAAACAGGAAAGCCCTTCGTTTTTAATACTGAATATTAAATATTTACAGCCATAACTTTGCATGACAGTTTAGAGATCTAGAACTTGTAACTTAGTTTCAGTGATGCCTAGACACTCTAGTTCACAGTCCTGTTTGAGTGAAAAAGGGTTGAGAGGAGAGGTAAAGCCTCATCAAGTAATCAAACTCCTGCAAGTAGAGCAATCGCCTTCACTACAAAGATGATCTCTTTTCCAGGAGTCTAAACTTAAAACTGATACATACAAATGATAGGAAAGCAAGTTCCAGGTGAGTACACTGGTCAGGTGCTGGTAATGAGAATTTTTAAGTCCCTGACTTCACTGGAAGAGATCTGTCATTCTTGGCTGCTCTGTACGCTTCAAAAGAGATGTTGTGAAAGAGGAAGAATATATTAGGCACAAAGGGTGAAATGACGTGGGGATGTGCAGAGCCATTGAAGATTGTAAACAGCTAGAGTATGATGAGCTATTAAATATTTTCCTTACAGAGCTGTACAGCACAGAAGAGCATCAGAAACCAAAAAGGATAGTTTTGCCTGGGTCAGATGAATGTGCCATATGGTGTCAACTGGCAGTTTTAGTGTCAGAAATGGGAAGAGAGTAGATTTCAGAAATGTGGGCAGAAAAGGATGTGAGGAGATCTACTGAGCAAACTAACGGGCTAACGTGCAGACTGTTAATCCCTCTGTTTTTTCACACAAAGTGAAACTGTGCCTACTCAGAAGGTGGGGGTGGGGGGGCAAAAGTTCATTTGCCTTTCATTTGCACTTCATAACAGCAAGGACTATCAAGGCATACCGGATATCTTTGAGAGATTAATGATTAGCTGAAACTAGGTACAGCCAACATCCCACTTGTCTCTCCTGCCATCTTATCATTAACCCCAGGAAACAGCTTATCTTTGAAAGCTTTTCTTTGTAGTATGTGTCTAGATAGCTTAGTTCCTAATAAGTCAGCTCAGTTTTAAGGCTCAGTTCAAAACACAGGCTTTGAACATCTGTTAAACTTCAGGGAAATTTGGGTCTGGATTCAAATGCAAATGGCTCAGGGGTATAGACCTACTGTTAAGTATCAGGTAAATAGTAGCGCCCAGTGTGTTCATGTGCACTGCTGTGTGCTTTTCCTTCTACGTAGAATAGCACTCTGAAAACCTGTGAGGTGAGTGAGCAGGTCTCTCTTAGGGAGGATGCTTGCAACTCTAACCACAAATGTTCAAGCCTTGACTGACCAGCAGTTTCCTGGAAGGCTGAAGGTTGCACCTGATCTAAACAAACTGCGGTTGATGCTGTGCGCGTTTGCCTCTTGAAACAGAAAAATAATCTTTGAAGACAAAGAGTTGAAGCAGTTGAGATAGAGGAGTGTGTACTAATGTTTGTCTCAATTGAAGAAAATGGGAACAATATATACTGGGCCGTAATGCGGCCATTTCTGCTTAAAAAGTACTGAAAAAATAACAAAAAGGGTATTTAGTCTTAGCTATGCAGGACAAATTTCTTGTCATAAAACTGATGTTGCTAAAGATTCCCCAAAGAAAATGGAAATGCTTCAATTAAGAGTTGCCAAAGTGACTTTGCTGCCACTAGTGAGCAGATGTCTCTGTGGTGCTTACTAAAGGAATTGGTTGAATGCTTTCACCATGTTTTCTCAGAAGATGCTGATGCTGAGCGGCGTGCTTGTCCTTGGAACTTTTTGATCCCATCAAAACTTTCAGTGGGAGTTGGGCAAGTGGGAAAGCTGCCCATATCTAAGAGCAGTCCCGGTGTCCTGGTTCCCCACCCAGCAGGAGAACTAGGTGGCCCAGGCTCACCAGGAGCTCACTTAGTTAAATGCTGGTGGTTCGAATTCTCTTCAGGGAGCGCAGTTCATTTGGTGCTTGTCTAACTTGGAAAACCAGGGAAAAAAACAAACAAGCAAAAAAACCCCTCAGACTTACTCAGTTCTTCTGAATTATTTATAAAATATATTTTCAATTTTCACCATGATTTGAACTTCTTTTATTTAGAAATGGCACTTCCCCACCCATTCAAAAAAAACCCGAAAAGTGATAATTTTTTTTGGAGGTGGTGTCACCCAGTTCTGCTTTTTCTTGTAACGTTTGGTGTTAATGATGCTGACCAGTCTTGATTAGGAAAGGAAATAGAGTAGAAAAGCAAATCCATAACTGAGAGAGGTTTTCAAGTAGTAGTGGAGTGAAACAGAAATGGTTAAATGACAAAAACATAACAGATATGCTTATCACTGTGTGGTAAGTCTTTTCACCCTGTGTTGAGCCTTCTGGAATGATACAGCTGGCTGTTGACTTGTATCCATGGTCATAACGCAGACAATCCAGCCAACTGAGATAACTGTTAACACTGGCGCAGATATGAAGTATGACTGTATCTGTCAAGGGGAAAATACTCAGCATACTTCATTGATTATTTTGGCACAATAATCCGATGACCTGATGTATTGTAGGAAAGGCAGGGGGAGGCTCTTTATGTGTATTTGGGTCATTGTAACAGAGGGGAGAAGATTTTTGCTTTAATGCTGAGTAATTTGAGAGTCTTTGATTGAAACAGGTCAGCATGATGCACGGGCTAGCCAGATTAAACCGTATGGTAACGGGAATGTAAAGCAGGTGGCGGATGAAGAATAATCTTTTTTTTTTTTCTTAATTTGCTGAAAGTGGTTCCCATTCAAAATTGAGAGTTGATCCATTTTTGAGGTCTTTAGGTGCACTTTTTAAACTCCTCATTACATTGTTTATACTGCAGATTTTGGCTTTACTATTTGATCAGAACAGCTGTTTGTTCTTGTCTCTTTACATTATCCTCCCCTTCTCCCCCAGCCCCCCAAAAAATGGAGCAGGGGGATGGGACTCCAGGTCATCTGTCGCTTGTAAAAGCTCAAGAAAGTAAAGCCGATTAGATAAATTTCATTCGCAGTAGAACTGGAAAGGAGGCTTTATGTTAGTCTGGTATTAACAGAAAAGGAAAAGGAGGGGGGGGAGGAATTGCATTGGATTATGAGTCAGCACATGATGAATAGAACACTATGAAGCTTGTGGGGTGACAGGTGATTTCACCCACACTTCTGAACTTCTTCCATTAGCTAGGGAGATCCCACAAGTGCAGTTTTCTGCAGCCATTGTTAGCAATTGTCTCGTCTGCTGTCATGCTTCTGTATTCATGTTTTATACAGTGCAATAAGATAACCCTTTCTCACTACTTTCACTCCTGAATCATCCTTAAACCTCCTTCCCTGTCTCTGAACAACCTTTTTAAGAAGTTGGTGGAGAGTGGGAAGACATTCTTGGATCTGTGCGTAATTAATACCATGTCTGCTAATCAGTTAGCTGAATCACTTTCTTGTAATGAACTGTGATATCGCACCTAAACTGTCAGAGAAACTCCTCGGTTTAGATTTTTCTCATTTTTGGTGTTTTTTATTTGTCTAAGGTTGTTCTACAATAGTAGCTTGCGTAAGGTGCTGGCAGGACATAACATGTTAGGACGGCTACCAGATCGGCTTGAGCGAATGCAAGTGGAGGTCCTGGACGTGCAACACAACCAGCTCCTTGAACTGCCATCTAACCTGCTTTTGAAAGCAGACAGGTAAGTATAAAGAAATTTGGTCTCGACTTGCATGTGAGGAACCTTGCTTTGTGTATTACTTACTTCCTAGTTGAAAGGGTAATCTGAGGTTCCCCTAATTCGAAAGTTACCAAACCTTGTGTGGTAAGAACAGATGTCTATCCAATTCACCAAAACACATTCTTTTTGTTCTGGCTTTGTTGCCTTATATGGTTGCTTCTTTTTCCCCACCAAGCTCCTGCTGAACACCTACTTCTTGAAATCTAGCTGTAAAATGAAGCACATGCTATTTTCTACTACGTACACTGAGATGGGTTACTGGCAGTTTCTTTAAATACATATTTCTTAGGCTTGTTTGATGGAGTGTGAAAGCTTTCTTTTCCCCTTCAGTCAGAGGCTAGAGCTTATTTATACCTGTCAAACAAAACAAAATCTGTGCATAAGGCTGTCAGAATAACTCAGTTATTCCCCTGTCCTTGCTTTGTGAATTTTTATGCCTTTCAAATGTTTGTGACTAATTTAGCTGGTGTCACCACTTGATCTGCTTTCTGGATTCTTATTTTTATGCTGCCATTTCTTTAGTCTCAGAGTCTTTGTAATCTTTTTTCCTGGGTATGAATATATCATGCAAAGTGGCTATGATTGAAATATGGGAGGTTGGTAGCATAGTCTGGGGATGGTGGGTGGTCTTGCCCCGCTTGGTGTCAGCGTTCCTTGCGCTTCTGTACTTCCACAAATAGTCATGGGATTTCTGAGTGTTCAACCCATGCATAATTTAACAGAGTGAGATTGTGTGCTGTGGGGTTTTATTTCTGATCCTAACTGTGACAAAAGGAACGCATAGCTCCTGAGTTTCTTGAGCGGTGGAGAAGCAAGAGGAGCGGTGATCTCGCTGTCACAGCTCCTCACCCAATTAAGAGTATTGCGAAACTCCTGGTTGTGTACTGTCGTTCATTCTGTCATGAACCTCTGGTTAAATTTCCTGGGATTCACAGCGCTGGAAGTTGGAGAATTAGGTTTGATGATTAGGAGATTAGAATTAGGAGATGATTTCTAAATAAACTCTTAACTTTACTTACTCTTGAACAGTAATGTTCTGAAGAATTTGTCGTTTAGGTTAAAAATTGTCTGTCAAAAGGTAAACTTTACTAGGACAGGTTTTTGGTTCTGGGAACTGGTGTGTGATTCATTTCAGCCTTGATTTGCTTTAAAGAACCTTTAAAATAATTTTTGTACTTTGATTTTATTGGTTTTTTTGAACAACACTGTTGCATACCTGTCCACATTCAAGCCTGTGTAGGGTACCACCTTTAAAACAAATTGATTATCAGCAAAGTTATTCTGATGTTAACTTTGTTTCAGTTGAGACTTTACATAAAAGTGTGCAAAGCATTGAAACTTAGCAATGCTGCTACTGTAAAAATTGTGATTATCTGGCACATTTCTGTTTAAAATGTGGTGAAATTCATAGCCTGTTCATGTGACAAGGATGTTTCACATCAGCAGCTGTGATTGTCTTGTGGATGACTTTTCAAGCTATTGTACATTAGAGATTGTATGAACTTCAGAAATGAAACCTTGTAAAAAGCTTTTCAACAGGAAGTTGCAAAATTAGGCCACTGGAAAAGTCCTATTTACAGGTCCCAAGTTGACATTCCTATCTGTTAACTTGGAAAGGAAAGAAACCTTTAAGTTTCAGAAAGCTACTGGCATCTTTGAAAGCAAAGAGAGAAATAATTTTGTAAAATTTGTGTTAAAAACAGGTTTTAAGTCTAGGATAGTTAGTGCAATTTTGGCAATGAGCGAACACCTGGAAAAAATTTTTTGTATTGCAACTATTCTTTTTAAACTGAGCTACAAAACTGTAGACAGCTTTTCTTTATTTTTTGTGATGCCAAAATGAACAAGTACCGGCTAAAACCAGAATTGGGGGTAGATTTCCAGAAGTTGCTAAATGTGTGCAGAAAAGAGGTAGAATTGAAAAATATATTGAATAACAATATTAAATGGCTGATTGAGACTTGGGGATTTTTCCCCTCTGCAGCTTTGATGTTCTGCAGCTTTCAGGCAGTACAGGGCACATGTTTTCAGTCTTCTACGGGTATTAACAAAGTCATATACCGTTGCAGGAGATGAACAGAGCTTACTGGCTCTGGCATCTCATCACCGCTGCAGCCTCCCTTGCTTGTGATGATAATGGAAGCAGTTGGCTTGGGTGGGGTTTTCCCCCATGTTCCCTACCCCCCCCTTACTGGTTTAGATGACTTGGGTTGCAAATGTTGCTTGTCCATGCTGGTACTGCTGTGAGTGCTGCAGAAGTCGTAACTGTGAAGAACAGCAGTGCAGGTTAGTGCACCATGTCTGAGCTTTAAGTTTGGCATTTCCTACAGGAAGCATCTTTCTTTTTATTTTGCTTTCAAATGTTTGCATCTGTCAGCAGCTAAGTGTCACCAGAAATAGGTCTGGGCCAGGGAAAGGTGTTCACTGGTTTGGTTTGTTTTAAAAAGGTAAAGTGCTTCTCTTCTCCAAGCATTCCCTGCGAAGCACAATCTGTACTGCCAGACATGCCAAGAGAACTGGGTTTCCTGAGTGGTCTGCCATGGTCTCTACCCAGCGTGTAATGTTGGACAAATCACTTTACCTTACAGAGCCTTTATCTTACCATAAAATGACTTACCTTTTGCAGCCTTGAAAAGATTATTTTTTTTGGAAAGGTACTTGGGTCTGTGCAACTGACAGATGATATCTTGTCTGGATATGGAGTCTCACGCTGTGAATTATAAACACTTTCTCCTTCTCAATCCTGAATATTCGACAGAGTGGGTGTGAAGTGCCTTGGGCAAACTTCAGCACAAGCACTGGTGGGCTTTGACATCTAGAACATCTGAGGAAGGGAGGGAAATTGGTGCATTGGTGCACGAAGAGAGAATATCACTTTTACCAGAAAAAAAGAAAAAAAAATACTGAAAAACCTCTGTTCTCTTAATAGAAGAATCAATGAACATCGTTTTTCTACCTTAATCCTTCAAAAACCAGTGAAAAGGTGTCATTCTCTGCTGAAGAGTATAATTTAGGGATGTTTTGTTGGTCTGCTTTCTAATTAATTTTCTGTTTTAAACTGTTACTTGAGGAGAAATTGAGGACTAGCCTATGAAACATTTCTCTGACCAAGACAGACCTTGGTTCTGTTTATTGCACTGAAAGTATGCACATCTTGATCATGTTAGCAAGGATTTCTCTTGTAGGGTGGGGCTTTTCTTGGCAAGATGAGCGCCACAGAGGCAGCCAGATAATCTCTTCATTTCTCATTACCAGATGCTGCAAAAACAGAGAATTCGTGCAAGTGCTACGGCTGATGGGGGAAACTCCCAAGCTGAGTCCTGAACCTTTTTTTGTACACCTGCATTCCTGCAGCCTTTCATTTCTATCCACTGCTTCATCTGTTGTGATGCCTTTCCTGCACTGTCCTATTCTCGTACATACTTTTTACTGCCTGCCTTGACCAGCTTGCAGCAAACTACCGTTTAATGGCATGAAAACAGTTCTACAAAATGCTCTTCGGATAAGAAGGAAAAGCGTTCAAGAGCTTTAGTGGAGTATGGTAGAAAAGCAGTGGCAGTGGTCAGTGGGGTTTAAAAATGGAGACACAGTGGTGAAGGGCGAGTTTGCCTCTTGCCTAAGCTTGCTTTCCAGTTAGCATGAATGTTTTCAATATAAACCCTTAACACAGCCATTGGACTATTTAAAGCAGTTGTGTGGTGAAGATGTGTAGCTGCGATGTGCACAGCTTTTGTTTCCTAGTGTCTGGTAGTGGCCAGCTGTGGTGGCTAAGCCAGTGTCAGCTATTTGGAGCTCATCTAGGCTCTTGTCTGTGTGATTTTTTTTCAGCGTTGTTCAGCTGTTCTTATCTGTTTTGATTTTCTGATTGTTTGTTTTGATTTGGGTATAATTTGTTTTGTTGTGTTGTGGTTTTGTTTTTTTTTTTTTCTGGAGTTCTGGAAGGTGACCCAGTTAAACTTGCTCTAGTTTGATATTTGCCATTTCCACCCACTGTGGTTGCTTCTTTTTGATGCAAGTATTCAGTCTTATCATGGATGCAGAAGAGAGGGAGGAAACAAATTCAAATGAATGCAAAGAGCTATTTGAGTTTGATGCACATACTTTTGTTGCAGAAATGCTTTGCTGCATTTGTTTCTTTGCTGGTAGGTGAGGGTTTGCAAGCAGATATAGGAGAAACTGGGGAAATCCCAGTTAATGAAACAGCTAAAGATAGGTTAGAAAGTAAGAGCTGAAGAGACAGCAGCAATTAAGTGGTTTTTTTGGCAGCCCATCAACAGGAAGGGGACTCACTCGAATGTTTCCATCTTTTCATTTATTTTATTTTTTTTTAAAAGGAGCAGAAATACCCTCGTTTGCATGGGCTGGCAAAACTGCCTTGATTTCCCTCCCCCCCCTCCCTTTCTTTTTTTACCCCAGACAGGCTTAGCTTACAGGATTCTTCCTCACACACCTGCTACCACAATCATGAATTATTTTAGGATTAGGTGATCACAAATTGAGGGCATGTCTCTGCAGAAGGGACTGAAGAAGAAATTTTGTATTTTGATTGCTCTGTGCTGATGGAGATCTTGGGGCACAGGCCAAACTGGAGATCTTGATTTCTCTGCATATTCTCTTCTTGCAGCTGCAGTATTCTTTCCAACTCTTATCAATACTTTCAAGTTAAGCACAGTGGTTTTGATTTGCTGCTGCTTCACCATTGGATGCAGTCATCTGTGGTGCTCCTTTTAATGTTGAACATACCTAAGGTTTTTGGAGGACATACATTTTTCAGTAGTTGCTGTGTCTTACCAGCAAGCCAAGTTTGCCAAGCTACCTCAGAAAGCGGTGAGGAATTGGGAGCTGCTGTATTCTCGCAGTTGTCTGTATTCAGCTTTTGTGTGTGCTAGAGGTAGGCATTGGTGTTAAAAAATTTCAAACTTTCTGCAGTTTTCAGTAGAAGATTTTCCTCCTCTTCTTTTGGAAGTTCAAATTCAGATCAGAATCCTCTGGGTTTAAATAGGGAACGTATGTGACTGCATATTAGGGCTGTTTTGTTGAATTAGATCTATGTCCTTGATTCTAGCCTGTTCTTTGGGAAAGTCTTTTTTTTCTTTTGGATTTTCTCTCTTGGAGAAGTTAAATCCAACAAGGGATTGTACTTTAATACCCCATAAAACTGAAGGTGACTTATTCCAGCCAGAGATCAATGTTTATATTATTACTCCAAAAGAGAATTTGCACCTTGTCAAAGCTGAAGAATTCTGGCGTCTCCCTGCCAGCGCCTTCGTTTCTTTCTTAATCTCCGACACTCTTTTAGTACTTGTTAATTCATGCTCCCCTTGCTGTATTATGCTCCGGTATGTGTGCGGGCTGCTGAATTCAGGTTTTTGTAGTGATGCTGTACTTTTTTCGTGAGCTTGTGGTATAGTGTGTGGGTGGAATTGGAAAGGGAAACAATTAATTTTGGACTGAGCTTTAATACTTGGCATTCTGCTTCCATCTGATAAGCAATATGAGTGGGATATCTTCAAGGAACATGAATCAGTTTAGGTCCGTGCACAAGAGAGATGGGAACAGTTGTGCCCAAGTAAATTTCCACTCCTCTGGAGGGCATTTGTAAGACGTGCCGTCTAAGGTAGCAGCTGGCGTGTTGCACAAGGATGAAGAAATAGGGGAGTGGAAATAACCTGGAGGAGGACTTCTGTGTTAAATCAGTGTGAGGGAAAACCTGATGGGCAAGTACAGATTTTTTTTTTTTTTTGGACATAAGATTATAGCACAGAATTGACAAAGCTTTGGCAGTAGCAATCTGCTGGTTCGTTCTATTCTCTGCCCAAAGAATGGTGTCCCTTTTTTTTTTTTTTTTTTTTTTTTTTTTTTTAAAATCCAGAGAATATCTTGAAGGAATTATCATTTGAGAATGTTTTTACCATTTTAATGTAATAGCTGGTCAGAAGGAACATAAATAAGCAGCATACTCTTTTCTAAAAAGTTAGTTTAATTCTAATGATGTCGGCTACAGTGACTGTCCTGAACCTGACTGTTGAGTGCTGCCCAGCCGTGAGTTGTTACATGTGGGGTAGGTGAGATACCCTGCTACCACAGGGTTCCCATTGTAGACTGTTGGCAAGATTTTGCTAGCCACCTAAACCTTGTTCACATCAAGGCACTAAACTGCAGGTCAGGGTGATGGGGATTTATTTCCAGTGTTGTCATATCACACTCTGGAAGATTTAGCAAAAGGACGGCGGGGTACAGCACGACAGCTCTCCTCTCTCCTTTCCGCATTGTAAAATATATGCATCAAAACTTATTTTTGGCAGGAAAACGCAGATTCCAGCCACTTTTAATACCAGCAAGGGGACAGCTTGAAATTTCTTGTTGTATTCCACCAATGTTGAAAGTTTTCTAAAAACAGAAGAGCTTTTGTTTGATTCATTTTTCTTTTGAATTTAAAATGGCTTCAGTATAGTAGACACTATTGATTTCAGCTTTATCAGAGCAATGTGCCTTTTCTTACTCGAAGCTTTCAGCTATGTTGTGGCCTAGCTGTACTTGAGCGAACTTACGTTCTTCTGAACTTCATAGCCATAGGATATCTCTAGGTTATCTGTTTGGTTATTAAAAGAAGGTACCTGTGAAACACTCCAGGTTATTCTGCTGAAGCTTGCAAGAATGTAGGTAAAATACAGATTCCTCTTCAGGGTAGCAGAACTTGCCCTTTCTTGGGGTATGTTTTGCTGCCACCTCCTCATCCCTGTTGTGTTCCTGTGAAAGTTCACTTTTCCTAGCAGCCTGAAACCTTGTTATTGCTTAAGCCTTTCCAGGCTGAGCTGAAGATGACCTTTTTCTACTAAGAGTGGTACAAATGATATTGTTGCTTTAATATTAATCAAAGTGCCTTTTTTGTGGAGAGAGAGAGGGACTATCATGCATATTAGATTGAAGTTGCCAAAGCAGTAGTTGTCTGTACTTTAGCAATAGGTGCTCTAAAGTGCAGGAACTGTTGATGCAGTATGCTTCAGTTTAATAATCCAACTTTGGATGAGCTTAATATATTTTCAGTTTATAGCTAAAGGGTGAAATTGAGCAGCATCTTTTTAGAATAAATAAATAATTTTAAAATCCCTTTCAGCTGCTTATTCCCCTTTCTGTATTAATCTTCCCTCTCCTCCCTTCCTCCTCTGGAGTTTTACCACCCTTGTGAATAATGAATGAGCCTGAGGATTAAACTGTGTTTCTCCAAAGCAGACTCCTCTGTGTAAAACAGCTAACCTAGTTTCAGTTCTGTGCAGTGCTGAGAGATTTTTACTTCTAATGGAAATAGTGGGGTTTTTAATCCTTTGGCATTCCACGTGACTCCTCTGTAGCATGCCTGACCCTTATTTGCTGCTGAGCAACTTTCAGCCAGCTGCAACTCTTGCAAATCCATTTCATTCATTAATAGACCTTAAAGGTCAGTGTGGATTCCTGCATGCATGGGAGAAGCTATCGATATTTTATCACTTTCCTTTAAGATCAATGACAGGCGTGCATCTACCTTTTGTGTCCTGATCAGTGGCTTTATTGGCTTCAGCCAGCTCATTTCTGACTCTTGTTTCTTGAATGCAGCTTCGCCCATTGCAGCTGCCCGTTCCCCTTAGTTGGCAGGAGCAGTACAGGCTGGTTTGAAGGCGGTCACTGCAGACTGGCAAGCACACATTTACTTCTGTATTGCAAGTTCTCTAAGGCAGCCTTTTGTGAAAAGGGGAGGAAGGAAGAGAGAGGTCTTATTTCTGTTGAAAAGGCATGGTCGTGCCAGAGTTGCTTACTAAAGGATAAATAGCCTTATTTTTCCATTTCTTCAGAATTGCTTGCATGAATTCCAGCCCTCAAGATGTCTGCAGTGTGTATTCCTCCAGTGCTGCTGTGATCACCAAACTCCCCTAAAGAAACGTGAATCCTCTGCCCGCAGAACTTGACGGGTGGGAGTAGGCAGTGCCTGTACCTCAACAGGGCTTGTTCCCATCCCGGAAAAAGTCCTTTGAGGGAGAAAGAATAACTTCATTTCTGTGCTTCTTCAGTCCTTGCTGCTTGTGGTGGGACTGCAGAAAATATGGACAAGGGCTTCTGCTACTTTGGGGAGTTAGGGGAAGGGCACTCAGGAACTACACAGAGATCTGGCTGTCTTGCTGCATACATCAGCAAGCAAGTATATAACTTAAAATTTAATTTACTCTTAGCACTGTCTCTCTTTAAAATCTAAAAGGCAAATTACTGCTTGGTCTCAGGGTTTTTTTGTGATGGGTGCATCTTTAGTTATCCAAACATTCAAAGAGTACTTTTTCATATTTTGTAGTTGCTTTCAGGCCTGCAGGTTTAAACAAAATACTGGAAAATTGGCTGGCTTTTTTACCAGTGACTTCTTTTAGTCACTTGAAGGGCAGCTATTCTCTCATGGTTCATTGATGATGAATTCAGAATTCATTTTTATGTGGAGTGAATACGGCAATGATGTGGTTTGTTATTGCTCTTACCTGTAGGTACATCTGTAGTAATGTTGGAGGTACGGAGATCTTGATAAAGGGAGAGAGACATTTTGACATACTTAATTTTGCTGAGGTTTTGTTCATACAACTGTGTTCATTTAAAAACATGATCAGAAGTTTTGTTCCTACAATGCTAGACTTTTGGTCTTTCTGTCCATTGTTGTGAACTTCTTGGTTTTGACCTTTGCTTTATAACTATCTTAACTCTTAAAAATAGAGGGTTTTTTTATTTATACTTCTAGACAAAACTTGCAGAATGTTTCTCTGAACTCCCTTATGCAACTTCTCTTTACAGCCTGAGATTTCTTAATGCCTCTGCCAACAAACTGGAAATGCTTCCTCCAGCCACTCTTTCTGAAGAAACCCATAGCATCTTACAGGAGTTGTATTTGACCAATAACAACCTCACGGACAAATGCGTACCCTTGTTAACAGGCCATCCACACCTGAAAATCTTGCACATGGCTTACAATCGCCTACAGAGCTTCCCTGCGAGGTAAGTAACTAGTTTCACTGCCTCTGGCCCACCGGTGGGTGAGCATCACGAAAGATTTTCACAGCGAGAACTAAATTGTGCAGAAATGCGGTGGCACAGGCTGTATTTTGAATGCAATGATACTGCAGTGGGTGGATTCGCCTCCTGTGCCCTCTTGCACGTTGCTACCCTCTCTTACATTACACAGACAAGCGAGTGCCGCATGTTAGATGGTGTGTTTTGATTGCGATTGAAATTCTTTTCAACTGGACTAATTCAGCATGACTGCAGTATGCTTTTGAAGTCAAGCAAGGAGGTCGTCTGTTTAGCCTGGCTTGGTCACTTTGCTTACACCTGGTGGGCACCTCCTTACAAGAGATTTGTGAGCATAGCAGTCTGGAAATGTCCTCTGGAAGTGGACTGAACTCCACTGGAGAAAAATCCTGTCACTCCAGAAGGAAATTCTGCCTTGGCAGCAATTTCTGTACGTTCAATTCAATTTCAGAAATCTTTCAAGTGTAAGATGTGCTGTAAGGCTGATGGGGTACAACCTTGTAAAAGAGATGCCAGTAAATAAAGGGAGAGGCATCTCTGTCCTTGTGTGATGTTCTGAGCAGCTGGGCTTCAATTGCAGGGGAGAGGGAGGGAGATGAATTAGGGTGAAGGGCTGAGTGGGATGTCAGAAGATGGAAGGGAAAATTTGAAGAGAAAATGAGAAACTAGGGTTTAAAGAAAGGGGAAGGAAGGAAGGAGGAAAAAGAGTGAAAGTGAGCTGGTGAGCAGGGGGAATGTGAGCAAAGTAAGTCACTTAAAAAGTAGCATTAACAAAACATTGACAGAAGAAGCACACATTTTGTTCCACAACTATGTGTTAGCGTCTGATGTGAGGGGAGGTGACAGGCACTGCTGTGAACAAGGACCAAAGTCTGAAATTTTATTTTCTTAAAATAATGAAAACCACTGCTCTTATCGCCACTTCAAAATAAAATATTAAAAGAAAATGTTCTCAAACTCCTGTTTTCATAGCAAAATGGCCAAGCTGGAAGAGCTGGAGGAAATTGATATTAGTGGGAACAAACTGAAAGCCATTCCAACAACCATCATGAACTGCAGACGTATGCATACTGTAATTGCTCACTCCAACTGCATCGAAGTCTTCCCAGAAGTCATGCAGCTTTCTGAAATAAAGGTAAGGAGCGAATGTGCTTTGGAAGAAGCAAGTATAATGCGACTTCACCAAATCTGTTCTTCCCTCAGGTCTCTCATTGCTACAGGATAATATATTCTCAGAAATTACAGAGATCTGACAGCTGCTTTCTCCTCTGAGGTCATATGCAAAATCTTCACCTCTGTGCTGCCTTAGAGTGGAAGGGAAGAAGAGCCTCAAAATCTGATTTTACACTCACCTTCACCAGATCCTATCTTTCCTGCCAAATAAGTTTTAATTGTCTTCTTGTGACAGTCTGTTATGATAGGACTTAAACATCTGGCAAGAGCTGTGCATAATTAACTCTTGCGGCCTTGGCAATTGGTTGATTGTGTAGGAATGGACTTTCTTTAGAGTACATGTTAAAAACTGCTGAAGCTGCAAAATGGAATAGGCCTTGGGGACAGAGATAAATTCCAGGAGCGCAGGATTTGAGTATTTAGGCAAGCTACTTTAATTTTCCTAATTGCAGTCATATTTTGCACAACCGGAGGAATGCGTAATCCGTCTCTTGTATGTGTTTCCAGAAGTAATTCTGTACTTTTCCTGACACTTCTTTTTGTGAGACGCATTCTTTGCTTGACCACGCTGAAGAGCACTACTGCTTACCCTCTGTGAATCAAGTTCCTGCCTCCCGCCTGGCTATAGTGCAAAATATTTCGTGCTGTTTCCGCTGGCCAGAGCTGGGAGACGGTTAACTCACAGCGTACAAATCTTGTGATATGGCAGAATATCTGTTGTTCTCCGAGGCTGAGAACTAATTACCTATTCACAGGCTCAAAACAACTTAAGTGTCCTTCGGGCGCTCTGTAAAGTCAAAAGGCGAAGTTCCCAGGCTGCCGTGTGTGCCTCAGTGTCTGGGGTCAGGCAGAGCAGCAGGAGCAATAATTCTGTTGGACAGCGAGTACATGTAAAGATGAGCTTTGTGGTTTTGGCCAGGAAATCTCAAACAAACTTGTGGGTTTTTCAATACTCCTCCCTCTTTGGAACAATGGCCAGAGGAAGCAGAGGGCCATTTAGAATCAATCAGAAGCAAAGCCTTTTTTCTTAGAGGAAGAATTGGGGTGGGGGAGTGAGGCTCTGCACAGTAAACATTTCTTTAGAAGTGTGAGGGTGGTGTCAACCAAAAATACCCAAATGAGGATAATGTAAACATGCTGATAGGGAACAACCAACTTTTTCCTCTTGTTTCTGCGTTTTGGGGAAAGCTGAATGTTTTGTAAAAGCGTCAGTATTTAAAGTGCTACTCTGCCACAATGCTTAGCAGAAAAATGCTCTTGGAAGACCTGGTAGTTTCTTCCTGCTGGTTCCCTACGGTTATTTAGTTCTCTTTAGCAGAAGAAAGAGGCATGGACGTCACTAACTGTTTTGGGACTGCAGGGATTGTGTGCGTGACTTCATCTAAGAGGACACAGTGCTCTAGGACTCCACCTTTGTGGAAGGACAATGCCTGGTCAGTAGTAAAGCCTTGTTTTGACTTAGGTGAGGTGAGTTCCTATAGTTGCCAGATGGGAAGGTGCCTTGTTGGGCATAGGGGTTCTTCTGGCCTCTTGGTGATTTCTCTAGGTCAGGGTTGGTGTTTGTCAGTTTGGAGGTCAAGCTTGTGCTGTCTGGCTGTATGTGTTACCTAGCTGAACTGGAGCTCCTTCTTAGGTACGTGAGAGCATTCAGAATCTGCCAAAATAAGTTCAGAATTTATTGTCTGAGTATGGATTTGGTCATTTGGTGAAATAAGCTTACTTGTAGCAAAGCACAAAGTTGTGTAGTCTCATGTCACCTCTGTGATTATATCATATTTGATGGTTCATTTTAACTGAGGTGGCATTCAAACACTGAACTTCTTGGGAAGCTCTGTTACCTGAGATAATGGCTGTTTTGCTTTTATATTTAATTAGCCTGTGAGGCTGAGGTGTTATGTTTTTGGAGTCAGTGATGCTGGAACAGTTAGTAGCAGCAGTTACTATGCTGTCTGAAATAATTTCAGAAGGAAAACTAGTATAAATGATGATGCTTTTACACTTGCAGTAACTCCAGGATTTCCAAACACAAGGTCATTTTAGTGATACAATTGTCTCTAAGCCTTTTTTACACATTACAATCAAGGCTACAGAAGTTACGTGTTGTCCTCTGTGTTAAAGAACCTGGTGGATGTCTCTGAGATACCTTACACAACACATTTTTAGGGGTTTTTCTTGTATTTTATGACAGTTATTTATACTGTCAGAGTTAGGTTTATGTGTGCACACTGAAATGTCTTTTGCGAGTGGTTGAACAGCTGGAAGCACACACACCCGAGTCAATGCCCCAGCAGACTCTTCCTTACAGCCATTGCTTGACTTCAATTTCCTTGCCTTACAAAATAAAAAGGGGCATTTCTTATTTTGTTATCCAGCCACTTGGTGTTCTTTTGCAGTCAAACAGTTGAGTACTCCTTACTGCTTGAGCAGAGCTCAGCGACCCAGGCTTGCTTTTCCCACCTGGGACCTGGCTTTACTTTATCATCCAGTTTTTGTTGACTGATGAGTTGCTTCTCTTTCGTGGTTGTCTTGCTGGGCTGCTGTGGTGAGGGTGATATGGAGGTTTCTTGTTGCAGTTTTTGGTCAAGCTTATCTTTCACAGGAGCATTACCTTGAGACCTGAAATAAGTGAAGATCTAGTATCAGTAACATCTTAAAGATGAAACTCGCAATCTTTGGTAGTTTTTCTCCTAGTTAAAGAGGTTAGTATCAGTATGGCCACCTTCAGTCACGACTGGAGATAACTCAAGTCCCTTCAGCCTTGGACAAAACAGTTACAAAGCTGTAAATGCAGTGTAAATAAAAGCTGAATATTAAACCATGTCTTTCAGCTGGCCTGTTCAGTGCAAAATCCTGTGTGCAGTTGCAGGAGTTGTTCTGGTGGGGCTGCTTGGGTGGGGCTAAACCAGCTTACATTAAAATAATGCGTGAGGAAACTGGGATCGGTTAGGAAATTTGCTTTCCTGCTTGCCTAGGGAGTAGAATAAGGACTAAATTTAACATAGATATGCAGAAAGTCCCTCTTAGCCTATTCTTCAAACAGTACAAATAAAATCTAAGAAATCGTAACCTGATAAATAAGCTGTCTCCACTAGCGCCCAGGGACCAAGGGATCTGCTGCGGAGTGTTACTACCTTTGGCGTATTGGGCGTTTAATGAGAACAAAGAAATTACTTTACTGATTTTTGTAGTTGTTATTCCAGCACGTTCTTCCATCAAATTTGTAATGGCATTGAGGTGTTGAACACAGCAATGCCTGCTGGCAGCTTCTTTAATCTGCAAAGTAATTACTGGCTCTCTGGAAGCAGCAAGGAGTTGCGCAGAGGCAAAAAGCTTGCTGGAATAACTGTTCTGTTAAGCTGTCTACTATTTTGTTTGCGTGACAGATTTAAACTCTGATTTCCTTATCAAGCTTAGATAACGTCAGCAGTTTGCTCTTCATAGATAATAGGGCCTCCATATTAGACAACCTCAGGATTCAAGATTTGTGTCGGAAATTCATTATTTCCATTGCATGTATTTGATAAAGTGTTAGGAGATTTTTTTTTTTCTTTTCCAGATGCTACTAAGTTATCTTATGCCTTCTTGCAGCTCAGGACCCAATTTCTTTGAATATACCTACAAAACTAAAAGTGTCTCCATTGTATCAATGGAAATTATGTAACGGCCAAAATGTGCAGCAAGGAAAAGCCTCCCCCTGCCCCTTTCAGCTTTCTGTTTTATGGAAGTTTTTGAAGTCTTTCTCTTTTTGCAGGTTGAAGGTAGAAAATGGTCTTTCTGAAAGATGTTGATAGTTCTTCTATCCTCTGTTGAATGCCAGCCTACTCTGTCCTCTCAGATTTTTTTTTTTTGCTATTTTTGGTGCATGCCACACTGGTGGCCCTGTAATAGGGTTTGAGAGTTGGTTTTGTTCTAAAATGCTATGTTTTTCCCATGTATTGACTTTCATCTGGATATGCAGCTTTAAACTATGTTTGTTTGGGGATTTTGTCATTCTAGTGCACTTGTTCTAGCTAATTTGTGCTTAGCTGGTGGATAGCCAGCAAGGTTCTCTGCTGTTTTTATATTGTATTTTTTTCTGAAATATTTAAGCTTTCATTTTTTTCACTCATTTTATTGACTTCGTATTTAAATATGAATCCAAGATGACACGAATTAAAACCATGTTTAGAACTGCTCTAATACTTTTTCATTTCCCACTCTACTCCTCCTCCCCTCCATGTGCATTCGTAACCCTTCTTATTTTAATATCCCTCAGTAAATATTGAATTCCTGACAGCCTGCTCATATTCATGCGGGTTTAAACTGACTTCGGAGGAAGGATTGCTATGCCAGTGGCTTAGAAGCCCCAACTGTATTTATCTCTATTTCCTTTATCTTTTAAAAGACTGGTTTCATCAGTAACATTTTTTCTTAAATACTTGAAAATACACGGGCCATCTTTGTCTCTGTGAAGAGCAGACAAAACTTACTAGTTTTGTAACAAGATGACACCTGGCCAGAGATGGAAATAGAAGGAACATATTTCTAGGTGTTGCAGACATCTGGTAAGATGGCTAAATGCCATATGAATTTTTTTTGTGAGAACAGCTTACTTAAATGAATGGTCTTAGGTCTCGGTTGCAGCCTTTATTGTTCATGAAACATGCATTACTACATTTAATCAAAATTTGCATGGTCTTGATGACAGCTGAATTCTCTTGCTTATTTGGCTGCTTTCCTTTTGCAGTGCGTGGACCTAAGCTGCAATGAACTGAGTGAAGTCACATTGCCTGAAAACCTGCCTCCAAAACTACAAGAGCTGGACCTGACTGGAAATCCCAGATTAGCCTTGGATCACAAAACCCTAGAGCTGCTGAAGTAAGTTACCTTACAGAGTGGGGAGGGGGCAGAGTGACTCCTGTCACTAGGATGTGACAAAACCACAGTACACAGAGGTGTAAATCTCTTTTAAGGAGTATGGCTCCCTGTTGTCAGTGGATCAGAAAGTAACAGATTATGTGGATAAGTCAGAAATTGATACTGCGTTTAAGAGGATGACTTTACCCTCTTCAGTGCAATTACTTTCAGCTGTAACTCCTGAAAGGGTCTGCTAGTCTGGTATAACTACTTTTGGGCCAGTTTGATCTCCATTTTACTTCTGACATTAGATTCAACCAAAATACTTACTTACTTTATTTCTACCGTTGAGATGCCGGTAGCTGCTTACTATATTTTTTTTCTCACATTCATCTGCTTGGATCACTCTTTGCCATTGTGCTGCTTGTTACCTCTTCACATACTTTTGCTTGTTACCCTTCATACCTCTCTGCTTTTGTCCTAGAAAAATATATTTTTTTTTTCATATTTAAACCTCTCCTGAAAACTCGCATCTCCCACTCTGCTTGCAGCAAAGCTAGTTCCCTTGCTTTGGGACCCTCTGTTTCCTTCCTGTGTACCTGTTTGTTTCTTGCCCTGAGACTTAAGTGTCATCCATAACTGAAACTCGCCAAGTGCCTTGTGTCTCCTTCTGCAGTGTGTTGGGAAACTGTTGCATTGAACCAGATCATCTGTGGACAGTGGTGCTGCCTTGAGCTTTTCTTACATCCTGAAGGGAACTGCGCCAGCTCCAAGTTTCCTTCTAAGTCTCTTTGATCCTGAAATATTGAATGATTCCAAGAAGGGCTGATGTACTTTTTAAGGGTTGAGCAGTTGCTTCGTGTTGTTTGCTTTTAAATGGTTAAGATCAGACACTGGAATAGTAAACGTCATCTGTTGTGCAAGCAAGGGAAACTTACAATGTGAGTTTGCTTTTAGCTTGAATCAGCGGATTTTATCAAATTTAAATGGAAATTTGAATAATGAGTTTTCACGGATAAAACCAAGAGTCCATGTTCTGCAGCAGACAGAGGAAAAAAAGGGACGTTCCTCTATTTTAAGAGCTTCTTTATTAAGAATATACAGGAAACCTTCCTGAAGAAGCAGTGTGTAACGTTGCTGTGGTTCGTAGGGGAAAAAAAATATATATATTACAAAGCTAATTGAATTGTGTTGAAACTTAAAGTGAAAGATCAGCTTTTCTTGTATATAACACAGCAGACAAGATAGGCAGGCCAATCTCTTGCCGCTTGAGTATTCAAGCATCATGCCCTATAGCACTATTGTACAAATTTAAGTCCTAACTAGTAGAAGAGTAGTGTGGCCCAGTTACATGCCATATTTTCACTGGCGTATGCGTTGTCTTTAATTCACAGAAAACTTTCTTCCTCTTGTGTGTGCATTTTGTTTGGTTATTTGTTTGGGGTTTTTTTTTAATAAATTATTCTTAGGACCTCAGGTCTGTTCTCTTCCCTAGCCACAGTCAGGTGTTTCAGGCCTCGTGAGGGGCTTCTTAGCATCTGTACTGATACACTACACTGACTTCTGTGGTATACTGCTATAATTGACTGTGAGGGAGGAGGTGCTCCTTTTCACTTGTTTTTTTTTGTGGCAGGCACAAAAATACTTGTGCACTTGGTGCTTTTTATATCTTCCTTCTGCATGTGAAAGGCAGCTCTCCATCTGTGCCCTGGCAGGATTCAAGCAGGTAGTAGGTTAATATATATTCTCAGTGCTGGTAAGAAGAGTCCTGTCATGCATGCTTGCTTCTTCAATATGTATGGAGATCTTGCATGCCATAGGAGGATGTTGCCAAGTGATTTATTGGATGTAAGAATTTTCAGTAGCAATTCAAATGGAAAAGAAAACAAAAAGAGGCTGCTACTCTGATTTTTAGGAAAAAGCATCTAGTTCAATTGTAACAGTCATTTTAAATTAGGGGGAAAATAAACTATGCTGTCCAGAAGCCTCAATTCCATGCATAGGATGAGCTCCTGGATATCATTCCTTTCCGGGCACGTGGTCTATTTGCAGTGGTGCCACTGGGGAAGCTGAAAGCAATGCATTGAGGTAGCTTTTTTCACCACTGCTGGGAAGCCTTGAGATAACTCTGGGTCCTTGACCTGCCCAGGAACCAGGGGTTGATCAACCCAGTTAGAACAGAAACAAACAGAAAAACCTTTTTGATCCAAGATCCTCTGCCCTGGAGGGTAAGTGCCTTGTATGAGAAGTCTGCGAAGAAAGTGTGTTTGCTCGTGTGTGTAGTGTTTTGCAGGTGCAGACAAAAGGAAAATCTCTGCTACTTTAGAAGAAATCCAGGTTTCCAGTTTGATTTGGGGTCAGATAATCTTTTCTAAGGCTCGTGGTGAGATGTTTGACTCCTGTTTGTCACACAGAGGGCTGCAAAACCAAGGGCTTAAAACACTGGTGGTTCTAACATTATTCATGTAATTTGTTTGCTTTTAATCTGCCCTCGCTAATGTACAACCTGACTATTAGCGTAAAAAGAAATCGAACTGGATGTGACAGTACTTCAGGTTATTTAAAGAAGGCTGTGCAATGCTGAAAAGACTTTTTGTGTGTTCAGGTCAGGTGGGGGTTTGGATAGCAAAAAACGAATGCTCAGAGTGAACAGTTGGACCTTTCTGCTTGTGTCCTTTTATGATTCATTTGGTTCATGAAAGGTTCGAGTGCCTTTGAAGTGTCTGCAGCGTGTGGGGAGCTCACTTTCCCGCCTTTGGAAGAGAGCAGGAGGGAGCAGGGGGGAGGTCATCTCTCCCCAGCGAAGCAGGGCTGTGAAGAGAAGGGTATAAATAGAGAGGGCTGGGCCCTTTTTAAGTCTTTGCTACGCTGAGTGAGATATTTGAAATTCAGGCTAAAGGCTTTGTTGGTAGTAAATTGGAGGATAGAGGATCAAGGGCCTAAGTAAAAATTGGACTGTAGAATTGAGGAGGGCAGAAGGGTTGTGCTCGTTGGCGGGACCACAGGTTGGTGCAGGATGAGGATGGAGCAGATTTCTGGTTTGTGGGCATTTTCATGGAAGGCTGTTACAACACGTTGCTGTTTCTAAAGAAATTTTTTTTCTTTTTTATTTCTTTTTTCATTTAGGGGATGGTGTGGGTCATACAGGAGGCTTCATTTGAGTACAATGGAAAGAGCACAGAGACTTCTTGTTAAAATGGATGGGAGAGACGCATAAGTTAAAAAATCGCTCCCCTGTACTGGCTTTCATCAAGCTAGTGACAAATTTGCCTTGTATTCCTACCGGGCCAGGTTTGAAACAAATAGCTCAGGGGTGAGGGCAGGGAAAAGAAAAGCCAGCTAAGTGAAACAGTGCAGCTGACACCCTCACAGAGGCTCAGTTATTTACTGCTTTTTTGTTCTTTGTATGCAGAAACATAAAAGTAACCACTTCAGATGTCCTCTTTCATTTTCTTCTATTAAATGTATTACTAAGAACTGGGAGGGGGGAAAAAAAAGGTGTTATCTTCACATTTTAAGCTAGGTTACGTCAGCACTTCAATCCATTGGATCTTTCCCCTTTCCTTTCTCCTTGCAGCAATATCCGTTGCTTCAAGATCGACCAGCCCTCGGCCGGCGATGCTTCAGGAGCGCCAGCGGTGTGGAGTCATGGTTACACAGAAGCGTCGGGCATTAAGAACAAGTACGACCTGGCGTGGGTTTTATTATACGAGCAGCTTAACAGCGGAGCGCCTCTGTGCTGATACAAAGACATCTTTTTTTTCAGTGAAAGTCTGGGGATGTTTTGGGCCTCCCAAAGGCAGGGGCCATATTTGTATACTGGGCCCCTGACTGGCTCTCAACTTTGGTCTGTGTTAGGGGAGTTGCTAAGATACAACTTTAACTGACACATTTTGTCTGTGCAAGATTCCAGTTCTTGCAAAAGATCTGAGTTTTTAAAAGCACTTTCCTCTTTGCAAAGCTTCTTTATCTTCAACCAAAGGATGTTTACCAAGCAAATCAGAGATCCTAAAGGAAGAGGCAGAATAGCCAAAACTCTGAATATTCATAGTGTGCAGAGCTCCTGTGACTAAGGCAGCACTTGACAAATAATGTACCAAGAGTCTGCTAGTCTCTGTGTTGCTGGCAATGTGATGAATCTTTCTTTGTTCCTTAAATACCATTTTAGAAATCTTCTGCTACCTAGGTTTCTGTAGCAAGTGCCAGCAAGCCTTTACTTGCTTTTAACTGCTTTAATGTGCAACTTGGTCATTGGCATGTTAAACCCCAAGGATGGCTTTCTGAGGGGCACGTGTGGTTTCAGCTGGTGGTGTTTTGGGCGTACTTTTTTCCCCTATTTCTACAAAGGAGGGGTTTGTTCACTTGCTGAAAAGGAGGAAGAATCCTTAGGGCTTGGCTTGAATTTCCAGCATAGTTCTCCCCACATCTTAGCACTGCTGGGTGAGCCTGACTCTTCTCCACAGCTCAGAAAGCAGTCCTGAAATGCTTGTGAACAAAAGTGGTTAAAACTAGCTCCCAGACCAGGCTGTATCTTTCTGGTCGGAATGACTAGATGAGAAATCCATAGTGGGTAACAACCTTGATATTCTACTGCTTTATCTTTTTACTAGGCTGTGCGTGGCAGCACTTTCAGCCAATAACTTCTGCGACAACCGGGAGGCACTTTATGGTGTTTTTGATGGTGACCGCAACATGGAAGTGCCGTATCTGCTGCAGTGCACCATGAGCGACATCTTAGCAGAAGAGCTGCAGAAAACAAAAAATGAGGAGGAATACATGATCAACACTTTCATCGTTATGCAGAGGTGAGGCTTGGATCTGAAGCCTTTTTTACTTTTTCTGTATGCTCACTGGGCAGTTTGTTTGCTTTCAGGTCAGACATCTGCTCTTTTCTTGCTTCAAAAAATGCGAGAGGGGAAAAAAAGCCTTGGTATCTCGCTATGGTGTTTTCTTTTATTTCTTGTTTCGTGAATATTGCCCTCTGTTTCAGGTGTGGGGAGAAAAACCCCAACACTTCCCCATTGTAATAAAAAAAAAAAAACACCTGCATAGTTACTAAATACTCATCACTAAGTGGTGGGTGGAGGTTTACTCTTTTGTGGTATCTTCTGTAAGTCTTACAATTTACAATTGGCCATAACCAAAGCAGTGGTATGAATCTCTTGATCATCTTTTAAACTTCCTTACTACCACTGCCTGCAAAGTCTGGGCTGATCCTTTCTGTTTCTCTGTACCAATTCGGGTTATTTAAGGCTACACAAATATTTAAAACATGTAGTCTGACTCCTTAGAAATGTCTATCTCCTGTCATCCCTTTGGCCTTAGAATATTATTTAAGCAGGACCCATCCAAAGAGATTGTGATACGATCACTGTGAGTGTAATAGTAGCTCTGTGTAGTGGTTTGGAAACCTGCGTGCATGCTGTTCTTGACAAAAGAAGAAATTGTGCCTGGGGAGGCATCGGGCGAAAGAGGAGTACGAAGGGAATTGGAACAAAAGAGAACGAAGAGGTCAAGGAAACAAAGGAGAAAGCAAATAAGCAGCTTAGAGACTGAGGAAATGGATCAAGTTAAAAGTAGCATTGCTTATTGCTCAGTTGGTGCACCTTTGGAAAGGAAAACTCGAGTTCTGGTATTGGGAAAGATACAGAAGCAATAGGGTGGTATTGAACCTTACGAATACAAGAGAGAAAATGCTTCCTTCACCTGATTGCTTATAACAGTGCCTCAGACCGTAGCTGAGAAGGTGGTTGCCATATACTTAAAATATTCAAAAATAATAACAAATTCGAGTATCGAAAGTGCTTATTAAGTGGTTTTGTTTACTACTAATGCAGTTTCATAGTAATGTGGCATTCCTACAAAAAGCTAACCACTTCTTTGGAGAACCAGAAATAGTATTCATTCCAGCTGCATTTAATCATTCATTGAGGATTATTACAGATGATCTGCAACACTCCTGAAGTGTATTTTTAAAAAATAAAATAACAATCTGTAGCTTCAGAAGCCAAAGAACCAGACGGATAATATGAACCCCCTTTTTGACTCAACCTGTACTTATTTAATAGTCCTCAGTACTTTTCTAACCCTCTGTGTTTCCCTCTGTCTGACCTTTAAAACAAACGTCTTTAAGATGTAGAGAAAGAGAGACACTGTGCAGCTCTTAAAAGTGCAAAGATTTTTTTTGTTCTAAAATTGAGCAGATTTGAGTATCTGCATGAGTGTGAATAACACACTGCCTGAGAGTGCACATGATTTCTCTGCAGTGCTGCCATAGTGTCGCAGTCTTCAGTGGAGGCTTTTGTTTCTGTCCCAGTGATCCAATAGAGTCAATGCCCTGAGTGCTTGTGGTTGCAGAACAGCGGCTGTTTCTCCGTAGTACCCATAACACTTGTTTTCCAATTAAAGAACAATCATTGTTTTGTTTAAATTCCAGGAAACTTGGAACAGCTGGACAAAAACTTGGAGGCTCTGCTGTCCTTTGCCATATAAAACATGATCCCATGGACCCTGGTGGATGCTTCACACTGACCTCAGCAAACGTGGGGAAGTGCCAAACTGTTCTCTGCCGGAATGGGAAACCTCTGCCTTTGTCCAGGTGTTACGTGATGAGTTGTGAAGAAGAGCTGAAGAGGATTAAGCAGCATAAGGCCATCATCACAGAGGTTAGAGAACAGTTAGGGACTGTAGCAACTTGCAGCTTCCTTGGAGAGTATTTGCACAGCAATGCATGAAATTACATGTCAGTATTAGTAACCTCTAAGAGGTGGTGTTAATGGTATGGGTTCCAGAGTTGCACTTTTCCTTTCAAGGTGATTCATATCATACAATCAAGTTATCATGCAATCAAGTCGGTTTTCCATCCCATTGCCATGCTGGATTTTGGTTAGCTTCAAAGAGTGAGCAACTGTAAGCACTTTGCGTTGAAACAGGAAAGCAGACACCCTCCTCCTAATGGGAGAGGAATTGCTGTGATGGAGCTGTCATGAAGAGCCTCTCTAATCGAAAAGGGTGAGAGGACAGAGCACTTGGAGCAATGCTGTCCTTCCCTTAGGAGACTCCTTGCTCCTGGCAAGCTGACTTTGCTGTCTGAGCTCCTGCATCCCCAGAGCTGCCCTTTGGTAGGCGGCTCTTGAAGAGAGCATTTGCCCAAAAGGAAAACCCATCCTGTGCTCAGCTGAACCATGAGAGAGGAGAAAACTCTTTGTTTCCTTCGTACAAGCTTGAAGCTACTGCTGTCAGTTTTGCTTTGCCTTGTGTGACAAATGCATAGGAATAGATAAATATTGAGTCCTCTTAATGGTGGAGGAAAGGGCAGAAAACTCACTACTGTATGCCTGTGAGCAGGGTGTGCATGTGTGTGGAGGAGTGCGTGTGTGTGAAATAAGTCATGTGCCTATTGATCTTGCCAGGGAAAGGTGACGACTGGGATCTCAAACGTGACAAGTTGGGAGTCACTCCAACATAGTGTGCATCACTGAGGCACGCTTGTTGTGTTGTTCCATAGCGGAAAAGGGAAATTTCTGTGCTGAATCTTAAGATGACTCACTGATTTCATGCACATTGATGGCTTATCACTGCTGTCAGCATTCTAATGGGGAAGTTAACAAGCCAACAAGGTTTTTTTTTCTTCTGAGTGGTTTTAAAGGGGAATCTTTTTCTAGTCTTGGTTCACTTTCCTGTGGTTATCTGCTTTATAATAACTACTGCAGTCATCAGCTGGACCAAATGAGTGTAAATCCTCACCTTTGTTGCTCCTCTGAGACATGCAATTAGCAGGGTGCAGCTATCCCCAGCAGGCTGACAGATAGCCAGGCTTGCTGTTTCAGACACTTGCTCTGCTTATTCTGGCAGCTTGGATTCTAACCAGGACAGGATCCTGGGATTTGGACACGCATGAGATTTACTTCTCAAATACATCCATTTTGACTGATGTTTTCCCTTCAGATATTACTCCTCCTCCCTTTGGAAATGTCGTATCTAAGTGGAAACGTAGTAAGTAATTGGGGCGTGTAAAACATTTCACTACAACTCAGCTGACTGAGAAATGCAGACTTGCTCTCTGCTGCATTTGACTTCCATGCTTCATTTAAAGCCTTTTTTTTTTTTTAAATGAACTTTTGTTTCCGAAGTGATGAGCCCAGATGAAACCTACGATTGTTACAGCTGCAAGAGAAGAGTCATAACAGAATGACCTGCCCCTATATCAAATGGAGCTGTGTGTGGCTTTACCCTGTATAAAGCCAGATATAGTGGGTGGAGGAGGGATAAGTCTGACTCACTGGTAAAACATTAGTCCAGTTGGCTCTCACAGCTGCAGGAGCAGAATAGATGGCTCTTTGTTGCAGACTTCTGCTTTGTTGGTCTGTGCATAGGTGATGCTGATGACAAATCAGTGGGGTGTAGGAGGCGTAGCGCAGGATTGGAAACCAGCCATTGCTGTGCTCTAATCCCAGTCCTGTCACCTCCTTGCAAGTCACTTTGCTTTTCCGTCTTCTCATCTGTAAATGGCAGTGTTGGGGGTACTGCAAAAACAGCCATCGGTAAAACACAGGAGATGCAGGTGCTGTGTATCCTTGTCTGCTTTGTTTCCAATTTCCTGTCCTTTCTAATTTCAGGATGGCAAAGTGAACGGTGTGACGGATTCAACAAGAATCTTGGGGTACACCTTCCTTCACCCAAGTGTTGTGCCGCGTCCTCACGTCCAGTCCATCACCTTAACTCCGCAAGATGAGTTCTTCATTCTGGGGAGCAAGGGGCTGTGGGACAGCCTCTCGATGGATGAAGCAGTGGAGGCAGTCAGAAACGTGCCTGATGCGCTGGCAGCCGCGAAGAAGCTTTGCACTTTGGCCCAGAGTTATGGCTGCAACGACAGTATCAGTGCTGTCGTGGTCCAGCTCAACGTGACAGAGGACAGCTTCTGCTGCTGTGAACTTAATGGGGTCCCACCCCCCAGCCCGGGCATTTTCCCCCAGTCTGTCAATGTGGTCATCAAGGACAGGCCAACGGATGCGCTTGGGATGCCGTCTTCGAGCAGTGGCATGGCTTCGGAGATCAGCAGTGAGATCTCCACCTCAGAAATGAGCAGTGAGGTGGGGTCCACGGCCTCTGACGAGCCTCCACAGGTAGCCATGAACGAGAACAGCCCAGCCTACCCAGGGGAGCAGCGCTGCATGCTGCACCCCGTCTGCCTGTCCAATTCTTTCCAACGGCAGCTCTCCAGTGCCACCTTCTCCAGCGCCTTCTCCGACAATGGCCTTGACAGCGATGATGAGGAGCCCATTGAGGGGGTGTTCACCAACGGCAGCCGAGTGGAAGTGGAGGTGGACATCCACTGCAGCCGAGCGAAGGAGAAGCAGCTTCTCCAAGTGCCGGTGGAAGCCAGTGATGAAGGTATTGTCATCAGTGCCAACGAAGATGAGCCCGGCCTCCCTAGGAAAGCTAAATATTCTGCCACGGGCACAATAGGGCGCCGGCGGGGCAACGGTTCTGTGGCGCCACAAGAGAGGAGCCATAACTTAATTGAAGTTGCAACTGATGCGCCGCTCAGAAAAACCGGGGGATACTTTGCTGCTCCAGCACAACCCGATCCCGACGACCAGTTCATCATCCCACCAGAGCTCGAAGAAGAAGTCAAAGAGATTATGAAGCAGCACCAGGAACAACAACAACAACAGCAGCAGCAGCAGCGGCAGTATCCGATGGACCACCTGGCAGACTATTACGATACACCACTATGACCCACTCTATTTAATGTTCAGAAATAAACTAACAAACAAGGAGACTTGAGTGCGGGACCCAGTGGGCTTGCATTACAGCAGGGGTTTTCCTTATCCTTTTCCTTTCTATACTTCCTTTTCCTTATCCTGCCACTACAGATAACTGCAGCTTTTTGGTTTGTTAGGTTTAATATTCATTGACTTTCTTCTAGAGACGCTTGACTGGTAAAGTTTAAAATAGTTAACCTTCCCTTAACATATCAAGTGTAAAAACAAACAAACAAAAAAAAATAAAAATAAAAAGGTTTAATATATTGCTGAGAAACAGATGATGATGTAATATTTTTTAAAATGGCTTGTTTGTTTTGTTTGAAAAGCAGGGCAGTAGCCAGTGCTAAATGATTTAAGTAATATTGTAATACTGTATTTCTTTGAGAGAAAAGGCTTTTTTTGGTCTTGAAAATGATAGACATTTGTAGAATATGGAGACTAACTCCTAGGAGTTGCTTTACTCTTTCAGGTGACTTAAGTCACTGAGATTCACTAATTTTCTCTGAGAGAACAGTTGATTGGGAAATTCCTGTAAATAGCTCAGTGTTGTATAGTGATGCTTACACGTTTTGTAGCCTTAGCATTAAGGACACAACCTGAAAAACTGACCTTTTTTTTCTGAAGTGACTCTTTGGGCCATGGTCATTGAGCGTAACGGACTGAGTGGCTTGTGTTCAAGTTAGCTAGAGCTGAGGTGGTGTAGACCATTTAAAGAAACCCACTTTTTCCTCTGGTCTCATTCTTTCCTTACTTTTACAGACATGTTTTGTTTGTGTTCCTTACTGCTGCCACAACCAGCATGATTGTATAGAGCTCATTTGCTGTAGAACATTTACATACCAAGAGTTATATTAAAGCCGAATGCACAAATGAACATGTCATAATTTTTGTTATAATAAATATGAAATTTACACCTGATGTCTGCTTTTATGTCTGAATAGCTGAGCAGCAGCTTTCAAACAGTAGCTTGCTGCGCTTCATCAGCGTGCTGCTGAGTTTAAACCGGGTAGTGTTGAAACTTTTTCAGCTCGATCACATTTTTACACTCACTGCAGAAGCTCACGTGCACTTCTAGAATTCAAAGGCCATGCAAAATAGCCTGTAAAAGATACAAAACAACTCTCTCAGGATTTGGCCTGTTTCTTTTTTTCTTTCTCGGTACTAATTCAGCACTATTGATTTGCTCTTTGCCACAGTATTGACAATGCCAGAAGACTGAAGAGGAGTGGTGCTCTGGCTCTATCCCACTGGGACCGAGCAACTGAAGATAGAAATGGTGAAGTGATAATGCAGGCTAAGAAAAAGGAGAAAGAAAACATTGGATATGGAGAGAAGAGGGAAAATATAAAGAGAAGGTGGAAAAGTGAACTCAAAGCTACCAATGTGAACTCAGATTTCGAATGTGTTGGATGAACATGAGTTCAATGGCAGTTTGACTTTGGTAGCAAAAGAGTATTGCTTTGTGATTCCTGTGGGAAAGGAGCAACACCCTGTTTCAATATTGCCTCCAACCAACTGCTCCATTTTACTTGTCAGTCTCTAAAAAGCTGAATTAGTGTGCGATCACAACAGTGTCTTGCTCCTGCTTGACATTTGGTCTGTATTATGGGAGAGGACTGTGGTAACAGGCTGTTGTCCATATTCTGTTCTAGGGTGAAATAGCCAAGTTAGGACAGGATTGCTGTTAACAAGAGATTTTGAGTTTCTTTTACTTAAATAATAACAATAACAGCAGAGGAGCAAACATGAAAATACTTGGTTTAAGTGTTTATAGCACTGCCTACTGTAGATCTAGAAAATTGTGCTTTATTGTAATTTGAGCTTCAAAATATCTCTTTCTTAAAGAAAACTCATTAAATGTATTTAAACAAAAAAAAGTTTATGGTTTATTGTCTAGTAACTCTTAGGTGTGCTTTGGTAAACAGTTTGTGTATTTCAAATTTTGTTGAATGATTCATTGTCCTTGGAAAGTGTTATCTGTTTTTTTTAGTTCTATTCAGATGTTGCTTGAGGCTGAAGGTGATAACTAGCAAGGACACTACCATGGCCTAGGCAAGTGATTACACGTATAGGGTTTCCTGAGCAAGCTGGAAATTTCTCTGTTCCTTAAAAAAAGAAAAAGGCAATTCTCTTCTGTGTAGCACCCAGTGCTGGTGGAGGAGTAATCCTGCAGCTGCTGTCTGTGATCTCTGTTCATGATAAGGTGCCTCTGGTGTGCTGTACGTGTGGTACCCTGGAGAGGGGAACAGAGATCAGAGTATGGGTGGAAGGGGAACCATTTCTCGTGTGAATAGGAGTGTATGCACACAGGCTTCATAAAGGCTTTCCCTTCCCTTCATTTGAAGGACAAACTCCAAGAACTTGCCATTCCCCATGGCATTAGCAGCTTACAGGCAACAATGCAGTTTCTCTCCGTATGCCCCTGCCTTGAAACGTAGATGGTCAAAACTGAGAGCCCACCAAAGCCTGCCACTTTCAGCATGGTACCATTTGTAAAGTTAGCGATGGCATTCTGGAGTCACAGCTTTTGTAGCACCGAAGTGACAGGATTTTGGCTGAGGAGCTGTACCTTTGGGTTACTGGTCTGCCTGAAGAAGACATCTGCATTCATACCCTGTCTTAACAAGTCATAACGTGAAGGATTGATGCGTTCATAGGGGCGACTTCATCCTTCTGGGCTTTCCATAATGTGATCATCAGTAGGTTGGACGGCTGGGAGCATCTTTGGAAAGTTTAGCATTTATTTTTAAACAAGGGCAAAGGGTATTTTGCTCTGGCTTTAAACTGGGACTTGGAAAACAAAGGTAGTTTTTGCAACTCGTGACTTCTCTGGGCATCTCTGTCCTCTTTCACAAAAGGGGGTTAGTATGTTCTTGCCTCATGAGGAATGAAGCTGAAGTCGTTTATTTCATTTTGGTGCGTTACCATCATACGTGATTTTATGATTGAGTGCACAGTGTATTTTACACAATTTTGACCTACTGGGAACTATCTGACTTGGAGAGAAGTAGATTTGTTTGCAGAACTCGACAGCTGTAGCAGGGGCAAAGGTTGGGGGCTAAAAAGAAAGGGAAGCTTTCAACTGGGGAAAACAGAGAGCCATATTACCTTTATAATCAAACCTTTTGCGTCCTCTGAAACTTGCTGATAGCTGTATCTGAGACAAGCAGAAGTGCAGGAACAGGAGGAGGTAGATGGCTGGTGGCAGAAAAAATGAACATTATTTACATTATTATTTTACATTAATTACATTATTAAATGAACAATATTTACATTATTTCCTGGAAGATAACTTTTAAGTAGAAAGCTGTGATGGTATTGAGAAGTAACTCAGTTGGTTATGTGCTTGTATATGCGAGCCTTTTTTGTGGCATAAAAGCTCTTTTCTTGCTTTCAGCTCTATAATAATGCATTTTGTTGTGCATGAACAAGTTGTTGGCATTCTGCGTGTGCATTCAGCATGTGGCACCGCCATCTTGTGGGTAACCAGGGCCATGGTGGCATTGCCTTCCTCTGGCTTACTGCTCTTGATGTGCACCATGTCCGTGTAGGTTGCCTCCCTCACTGCTAGAGAATGTGCTGCTACTGCAGCTCCCCTTTAAGTAGTCTCTTCGTAGCGACCTCAGCTTGCTGACTAGCCATCAGGCTTACAACTCATATGCATAATTTTCTAGCAAATTGTACGTATTTATTTTTTTAAGTATAACTTTGCTACTTGGAAGCACATCCATGTGGGGATGGGTGCTAATGAAGTGTCACACATGCCTTTGGAGGCAATTTCTGCATCTGCCCTAGTCGTGGATGATGATTCTGGGTTCAGCCTAGCAGGCCTGGGTTCACTTGTGTGGGTTCGTTGGGATAACCTAGTGAACAGCTTACCGATCTGGGGTGCAGAAGGGCTTGAACTGGTTCAAGCAGAGCAGTAGGATTCAAAGGAGTAAAGAGAACAGTAACTTCAGCCGGTCAGCCTGATTTCTCTGGACACTGCCTGCTGTTGATGAAGAGATGAGCATTTCTAAGAGGAGAGGATCCTCAAGTCTTACACTGAGCAGTTCCCAGCAGTGCTGTAGGGTCAGGTCGCTCGGAGCTTTGGCTGCAGGGGGAGCTGCATGGCCAGAAGTTGGTAAAAATATATTTAGGGCTCAGCTGGAACCGGGACACCTTGGTGTCTGCTAAATGACTACGTTTACTTTTTTCTGTTAACCTGCTTTACTGTCCTGCTTTGTTAATTCAATTGACTTGCTTCAGGGCCAGCTTATTGCACTATTGTTTGATTAATTTGTTTCTTACTGATTTAATTGTTACCTGCATGCTTGCACTGCTTTCAGCGAGGGTTTCATGGAGTGCTGCATGAACCAATCTGTTCCTCTTGATTGCTTGCATTTTGGTGAGGGGTACGCTGCGTCCCACACTGACGGTGTTAAGTGTTCAAATGCCCTGCGTAACAAGACTGCTGCTTCTATGGAAAGATCAAAGTTAAAATTCGTCAGCTGCCTGAGAACAAGTAAAACCCTTCATAGCCATTTCAATCAAAAGGTGGGGGTGGAAAAACCCTAAATATTTCATAGATTAACAGCAGCCCCAGGGTGGAATCAGTATACCATTTATCTAGGACATCAGTGAGGGAAAAAGTTCCTTGTTTGCTCTAAGTCCCTGGTTTAAATGATTGGTCCCTCCTTTTCCCCAGCCTTTTTTATTTATATTCGCATTCCTGTTGAGGATGAAGTCGGCAGTACCAAGGTTGGGAGGTAGTGCCCACAGGTGGATGAGGTTTAACTGGCTCTTACTGCCCTGTCCCCCATGAGGGTCTCAATTCCAGTATCCTGTTGCTTGTCACAGCCCCTGGCACCTGTTTCACGTTTTCATCTGAGCTTGGTCTTCTTCCCCACTTGTCAAAACTTAAGCAAACAAGAAAAAAAGGGATATTTTACCAGCAGTTCTGTGGACGTGGCTTTGGGGGCCTGTGTTTAGGATATGTAGGTGACTTAGGGGTCCCAGGGGCCAGCAGTGGCCAGGTGTGGGGCTGTGCAGGCCTTGGGGAGCCCCTGGAGTCAGCCGGGCTGCGGCCCTGCAGTGGAAGCATGAATGCTAGACATGATGCTCCCAGCACAGCCCGCTCTTCTCCTCCTGTCAGATTAAGCACAGCTGCACAGAGAGAAATACATGTATTTTAACAGTAAAGTTGTGAGTATTGACTCACAGAACAGATGGGATTGTTTTGCTAATTAAATGTGTGCTGTTGAATACTTTAAAGAAAATTAGGTCGCAGACCTACGAAGGAAGGCTGGTATAGCTGAAGTATGTGAGTGTGACTTGTGAGTAACATGGTTTTCATTGTAATCCCTCCTAAGGAGAGAGATGCCAACACTTTGTAAAAAATAAAAATAAAAAAAAAAATCTTGCAGTAGGTGCACTTGCAGTTAGTGCTTATCTTGGTCCTAAAAACCAGAATATATAAGTAGAATTATAGAATATACAGTGAAGTATTGTGCATAGAATATACAGTGAAGTACTCTGCTCAGATGTATTTACAGTTGGGTGGCAAGGGAGAGCAAAAACTGCTGTGTCTTTTTGAAGATGAAAACGGATTGATGGGTGTGCCCAGGGCCAAAGCTGTCCGGAAAGCATCACAGCTCCCTGACAGCAAGCTTGGTGAGCCCTATGGACACGTCGCCTGTGGTAGGGTCATTTAACGAGGGGTAAAGAGATTATCCTGTTCTCTCATTTCAGTTGGGCAAAATTTGACCACAGGGCTATTCAGAGTCAACTCGGGTACCAGCAAGTCTTTCCCCGGCATTCTTGGAGTGCCTTGAAATGACAAATTAGATGAGAATGTGGGAAAATGAGTCGCAGACCGTCCAGCCCCCCGGCCCCTCTTCAGAAATGGGGACGTGTGGGGAGGGGATCCGCAGCGAGTGGCCTTCCCCTCCCTTAGTGCTCTGTGCCTTGCGCTTGTTTGAACCAGCAGCGATCTCCTCGCAAAGAAGAAATGGCTTTCAGACCTCTTTTTTTTTTTTTTTTTCTGATTAGGAACTGAGCCTTTGGGGTAGAAAAAGGCGTATTTATTGCTGCTGTCTCTGTTAATTGAAAACTGCAAGGGCTCCCCCTCGTGTTACCGCAGGACAGGACCGGAACTGCTGCATCTCCTTCCTTGGATGGTGGCGGTGAGATGACCGCATCTCACACCTTTGTGTACACCATCGTGTGAACCCGGGCAGGAACAGCGGTGGCCCAGAGGAGCCTTCCCGCAGCTGAGCAAAGGGCAGCGAGGCAGCAACGCCGGCACGGCACGGAGCTGCTTCGTACAGGCCCAGGACTCCCACGCATGCTGAAGCCTCCCGAGTCTTAGAAGCAATTGCTGCAAGTCCAAACAAGGATGCCAGGGCTGAGGGAGCCAGGGAAGCTGGACCTGCTGCTGCTCGGTAGAGCATCGGCAATGCTGCCAGGTAATGAAGATGGTCTTAGTGGGCTCTCCAGTAGTCTTAGCGAATGGGCAATGAGATCTTGATCAGAGAGTGCTTTATTTATTTGGGCCAATAAATTGCCTAATCTTGACCATCAGAGCTGATCCGTGACAGCATAAAAATCTGAATCTCGTTTAAGTTGCCCCAGGACATAGGGCTGTCTTGTTGGCGAGTTATTTCTGTGATCCGACGGACGGAAAACACCCTTTGAACTGTTTGTGCCCCGCTATGGTGACTAGGAATGCTAGCTAATCTGCACTTGGAAATTCTTAAACTCATTAATTTTCTGTCATCCGCTCTTTCAGTGTCCCATAGTTCTGTGCTGAGAATTCTGCCCAAAAATACTGAATATTTGGAAGTCACTGTGGTAGGTCCTTCACACTTGCTGATATAGGCTGCTGTGGTGTGGGCCGGAAGTGGTGTGGGCATACAGATGATAGTACAAAGCTATGTTTAAATCTATAAATTTGGGTATGATGGGAAGTCTATGAGTAATGTACACGCATGCACATAGTGTCTTCACAGATGACATTCCAGTTTTCACTAAACAGCTGGGCAAGTTCAAGCCCTTAACTTTTTTCCTCCTGCACTTCAATTATCCATATTTATCTTGGAAGTCAGTACAGGACAGCAAAAATGCAAGGTTTTCATATAAATGCCTAAACACCTCCATTACACAGTTTCTCTTGTAGTAGTGAAAGTAATAAATCCAAACCATAACTGAGTTTTCTAAAGCCTGTTTAAAACATATCGTCCTTACCTGTGCGTGTGTCTCACGAGCCTTTCTACATCCTTCTGAAAAACTAATTACCTGTAAAATGCGTGCATGCGTTTCCCTCACTCGAGCTCTTCAACACGGCCTGAGAGTTTTGGGGAGTCCAGTAGCAGGTGCAGGTCTGTGTGCGAAGGGCATCGCTGGAAATCAATAGACTGTTTGTAGTAATGAAGGGCATCCTGTGACTTGCCCGTTCTGCGCTGTCACACGCCAAAACCAATTACATCAAACACCTCGACAACCCCCAGACCTTGCAAGGAGCCTCATGTTTTATTTACGGTGGGTGATGGTGAGCATCTGTGACACTTTTAATGCTGTGCTGGCATTAAGCTGCTGCAATACACTGAGCACCACCTTGTCTCGGAGATGGATGTTGTGGAAGAGATGAGTAACGACAAATGTCACAGCTGTCATAAACAACATGGTCATAGTCCCCTTCAATAACTTACCTGAGTCTTGAAAAGGAAAAGGAAACACACAAGTTCTGCAAATGTAATTGAGAGATCGGAGTTACCCAAGGTCTGTTTTGTATCTATAGCTTTACGTAACTTATGGTGAATGAAAGTTGTGGTGGACAATTACCAGAAGAGTAACTTTAATGAAGATAAATCTGCACTGGGAGTAAAATACCTGGATTACAAAAGAACAATTTCCATTCAGACTGTTCTTTGGTACTCTAATCCCTGTACGTATTCTCATCACTTTAAAGCAATTTCTCATGTAAACTGAGATCCCAGCTTTTCCTGACGCTAAGCCTTGAATTCACTTTCTGCTCTTGCACAACCAGTTTCTGTCCCTAGTTGTTTCTCCATATCGGATGCACTTAAACTGTTCTGAAGAACTAATGGAAAAAGCTAAAATCATGATAACATTCCCAGAATATATTAAATTTTATCTTAAATGCATGAAGAAAATAAGAAAGCTTGTTGTTTTTGCTTACTTGAAAATTTCCTTTCTGCAGATGGGTACAAAGGTCCCTCCTCCTTACAGCTGGTCAGCAGCAGGAGGACAATGCCCTAACACATGCAGGTCTTCCAGCAGTGCCGGATCTACAGTTCCAGATAACTGAATTATTTGGTAAATGTAAAGGTTATGTTAAGCCTATTTGGAGGAGTAAATATCCTCTCTCCCCTCTAGCCCCATCCCCCCATGTTTTGTCTTTTACATTGAAACAAGATGCCTCCATCTTCGGGTACTGATTTGCTCTGTTCTGGAAAAGATTTCCCCCAAACTGAACTACTTTTATGAACTATTATTTGAATAAAGGAGACATTCAGGAAAATGAGTGCTCAAAGTTTCAAAGTTACACGCCAATGATGAAAATTTTCATGGCAGTTTACTCAGTGGTTGGATGCAGAATCAGGGGGGTGGATTTTTTCTGTCCTCTCTCCCCCACCCCAACAGAGTCATCCTAAATATCTTCTGCCCTTTGTTTCCCTCTCAGAATTAGGGCATAGAGAGACATTTTGGCAAAGAGAGATTGTCTCTCTCCAAGGCTCTTCTATGGGGAGGGGGCTCCTTTGTGGATAATTAATGGCTGGTGAGCTCAGCTGGAGGTTTTGCTCTCAGACTGACTAAAGCTGTTTGCTCCTGTGCTGAAGGAGACAAGTGCAAATTGATGGTTCAGATACAAAGGGGGTTGGCTGAGAGTCTCGCAGGTAACTCTGAGATAAATGAGCTACTTGACTCACCCCAGCACCTTGTACCAGTGACCCATCATCTGCGGTGGGGCTCTTCTCCTGTCAGGTGGCTCCAGTTCACCCTGCAACCTGTGCCCATTCCCAGCATCTCCGGGGAACAGGATGATGGCCATTTTATTCCTCTTTCTGAAGGTTCAGAATAAGCTTGGTGTGCCAGAGGGCTTCCTACTGCACCAGAGGTGGGGGCCCCAAGGCTTTTAGGCTGAAAGAGGCCATACTGTCCACACACAAGACAACCTCTCAGGGAAGCACAGATTTGACCTCTGCTATCACTGTTTCCCTCACAGCAGGTGATAAGCTGATGGTGGTCACAGTGGGCAAGATGGATACACCCCAAGAATCCCTCACACCAAAGAGGGACTGGGGGTGATGACTCTGTGCAGTCCTTCAGTTGCAGGTGAAAATGGGCTGTGAGGGGCTGCTTCAAAGCAGCAAAGAGAAGCAAGTTGATCTTCAGTGCTGACCCTGAAGGTTGCACGCAGGCAGTGCATGCATGCATGCATGGGGCAGGCAGCAGGAAAAGGCTAAAAGAAATGATAGAGCTGACAGGAGCCATTTGCCCTGCCTTTATTTACTGGTCCACATGCAGGTTATTGTCCCATACTCACTGGCGGGCAGTGCACAAAGGTAACAGTGGGGCACAGCCATCTGCAGCAGGAGGTGGGAAGGCTGATCTGCCCTGGAGGGTAGGACCACCTGCAGTGGCAGCTGGCGACAGCAGCCTGTTGCAGCCTTAGTTGTCTGTGTGTGCCAGAAAATCTCTGCTCTTCTATTGCACCTTCCCAGCTTGCACGGTAAAGTCAGCTACAGGCTACCAGGCATGATCTTGTTACGGACAAGGAGCAAGGTTGTTTGAGTTGTTCTGATGGTATATGGCTCACCCTTCACCCCGAGGGGAAGGAAAGTATCTAGCCTTCCAAGGAGAGTTTCTGGGATTTTCCACTCTCCTCTCCTACCCTTCCCTCCATGAAAGTGGGTGGAGGAAACAGCAGTGATGTTTGTTTTCTCTTTGTGATTATTTCCTAGTGGTCTTTCTTCATGGTGGTAGGGAAGGAAACAAGTTAGAGGCACAAAGTTTTCAAGAAGCTGGCAATCACCGGGCTTTGGCTTTCTTTGTGGTCTGCTTGCAGTGCTTCAGGACCTCAGCAAGTCTGAGGATGTGACACCAAGCCGAGTGGTGCAGTTGGTATGCCTGAGGGAAGGGATGCCATCCAGAGGGACCTGTCAGGGTCTCAAGGCTTGAGAAGTGGGCCAACGTGAACATCATGAGGTTCAACAAGGCCAAGTGCAAGGTCCTGCACCTGGGTCAGGGCAACCCTAAGTATCATATCAATACAGCCTGGGGGATTAAGGGATTGAGAGCAGCCCTGCAGAGAAGGACTTGGGGATACTGATGCATGAAAAAATGGACACGAGCTGGCAATGTGCACTTGCAGCCCAGAAGGCCAACAGTATCTTGGGCTGCGTCAAAAGCAGCGTGGCCAGCTGGTAGAGGGAGGTGATTCTCCCCCTCTACTCTGTTCTTGTGAGACCCCACCTGGAGTTCTGTGTCCAGCTCTGGGGCCCCCAACATAAGAAGGACATGGAGCTGTTGGAGCGAGTCCAGAGGAGGGCCACAAAAAATGATCAGAGGGCTGGAGCACCTCTCCTATGAAGAAAGGCTGAGAGATATGGATTGTTCAGCCTGAAGAAGAGAAGGCATTGGGGAGACCTTATTGCAGCCTTTTAGTACTTAAAGGGGGCTTAGAAGAAAGACGGGGACAGATTTTTATCAGAGCCTGTAATGATAGGATAAGGGGTAACGGTTTTAAACTAAAAAAGGGTAGATTTAGATTAGCTATAAGGAATAAACCTTAGGCTGCGGAGGTTAGAAACACGAGGGGATGGTGACTGCAGGGAGGAAGCTGGGTGAGGAGCTGAGAGAACGCGACTGGGACCAACTGGATGCTCGGGGCAGTGAGTGGGCCTCAGAAGTCCCCAATCAAACACTTGTAACTGGCAGCCACTTTTTGACTCAAAGTGTTAAAGAGATGGTTACGGTATTATATAAACGATAAATACTTATTGTAAAGGCTCATGTAATCACTTCTAATCAGAACCATAACGTTTTCTTGTTTGGCTTATATTCCCTCAAACATAATCCTTTGAGATCTATGTGTATATATATGAAGCATACAATAAATAAGCTCTACTATGATTCAAAAGAGCCTCATCTGGGCAATGACTCTGAGCCAGACAAAACTGGAAAGAAAGAGCACAGCCAGAATCAAAATTGTCTCTCCTCTCAAGCTGACAAATCTTACGTACTTTAGGAAGAGCCTTTTTTTCTCACTCCCTTATCTATGAAGACCAGTGGTCTATTTCATCTGCCTCAAACAAAGGAGTCTTGAAGGACGTGCTCTTAAATTTACTTTCTCAGCCCTGAGGGCATACAATTACTGCAGTTCGCTCATGCTTTGTGTGTTTAGATGTTGGAAGGATGCATGTACTTTCTGCCAGTGTTACAGCATTCCTATGGAAAACTCCAGGGCAGCCAGTGTGTTCCCAGACTCGGGTTCTGCCCACCACCGGCTGTGGAGTCAGCAAGCCAAACCTTATTTAGGTGGTTACAGAAGCAAGTGGTATCTTTACTAAGCTGACAGCTGACCAACGTGCTGCCTCTAAGGTTCTGATCCACGCTCAGTGAGACGGGGAAAATATAGTAGGCAACTGGAGGGGGACCCAACCATCTGCCTTTGAAATTGCAGCTAGTTCTTCCCAGCAGCATTCTTCAGGGAGCACATGATCGGCATGTGTCAACCCCCGTGACTCAAGATGAAATGCTTCACTAGCCCAAGCGAAACAGGTCACAAGCATAGCTTCAGCTGTGATTCAGTAAAGCACTCGAGTGTCCTTTGCTTTGTGAGTGGTGTGGTGTAAGGCAAGAGGATGCACCGACAGGCACAGGACCTGCTGAAGGCTGCCCATCCTAGCTGTGTATGCAATTTCTGATGTCATGGGAGAGGAAAGGAAGTGGTTGTTAGCACAAGCTTGGCAGCACTGCGGCTGCAACCTGTTAACAGCCCATTGCTGCTTGGATTTGCTCTGTGCAGGGTGAAAACATTACCATCATCAAACACATTTTAAACGCAGGAGTCCAGCTTGAGAAACTGGTGCAAAAAGCCTTGTTAAAACATCTGCTCAATGTCAATTTTATTACATCATGATATAGCAGTATTGTTACATTTGGTGATTCCATACACACTTCAGCACCTTGTAGGACAATACATTGTGGACTGGTCGCCTGTGCGGCGCCCAGTGTCCGTCCCTTGCTGAAACTCCAGCTCTCTGGCACAGTCCCAGAGCTGACTTCACACTAACGTGGCAAGAGCCTGAACGTTGTGGGAGCTCTCGAAGGTCCTGTGGATGGCATGGTGGTTTCTGACGCTTCTGTCTCTAATGCTGCTTTTGGGGCTGTGCTGAGCCTTGGCTGTGTGGCTCTGGAAGGCGCGGACGGTTCGGATAGCAAGGATGCACACCACAAAGCTGGCAAAATACAAACAGGCAGCAGCCACACCAAAAAGGCCAACAGCTGCGTCGCCACCTTGGACCACACAGTTCATGGAGGTATAACCACGGCGCGCATACAGCCTCTCGCGCCTCTTACAAATCTCTGTGGAGTTCACCTGGCTGACAAAATGCAGGTAGAGGCTGACCGCCGCGATGTACGCCACGCCGGCCAGCAGGCTGAAGGCGCATTCGCCTGCCAGCAGCCCCATCCTGAGCTGCTGGATGGGTTTTGCCCCCACGACCAGGAAGACAAGGGTAAGTACTGCTGCTGTTAGGCTGAAGGCTACTCCGCCATACACGCAAGGGGCTCTCATCTGGGTGAACTGCATGTCTAGCTCCCTCACCTCCTGGAGCTCCGTGCCCTCAAAGGGGCTATAGGCTGAATTCAGGCTAAAGGATCCGATCCCGAAGCCACCCAGGGAGGTGAAGCCTGCAACAGAGGCTTGGGCAGCACCCACGCAAATCAGCACCAGGAGGTTAACCGTGATTTCCACAAACTTCAAAATGCCTGTAAGGAGCAGAGAGATGGGAATAGGTGTCAAAATCACATCTTGCGCAAACTGAGGGTGACAGAAGTACACCAAAACCATAGACAGAGAGCACTACTACTGAGATAGTCCTCTTGGCTACAGCTACAGAAGAGCGCAGCTTCAAGAAAAAAAACACAGCACAAGCTCTCGTGGGTACGTTTCAGAGGTTGGGCAAATTACTTTTTTTTTAATTTGTCAGTATGCTTGATAAATGGATCTTCATGCAGGGAAAGAAATCCATAAAAATTTTACTGTGCTCCTGTTATTGCCAAGGCAAGCGCACAGTGATTGTATTTTGGCCTGTAACTACTTGGCATAAACACACTGAGCAAGAAATATCCAGCATGAACAAAATGCTGAGGTTAAAGCTGACAAAAACCTAGAAGCTTCTAATGGCTTCAAAAAAAATGCGCAAGTTATTTAGGTCCTTTAAAACGTGTTTACTGCTTTAACTTACACCCTTTTTTTTGTCTTTCTAAGTGTTTGTTAATTTAAACTTATTATCTAACCAGATGCCAACTTCCACTTCATCTCCTTCAGAGAGAAAAAAAAATCTCTCTGTAAATCTGAAGCAGCAGTTCCTGATTGCACAAAAAAAAAAAAAAGGAGGAGTGGAAGGAGGCAAAACCCACCTTATATGTGGAGGTAAGTTAAGTGAATTTGATGCTGGGTCATGTGTTCTCTTCCACACACACCCCCCCCTTCAGAAGAAAGCCTTACGACTTCTGAGCTGACTCTTTGCTTCTTTTTCTTATGTTATGCTACTGATAAAGGTAACCAAGGTTTTTTAAGGGAAAAAAAAAAAAAAAAGGGGATAAATTACTTCTTTTTGTGGTAGTTGCCTGTCAGGAAGATGCAGCATCTGTTAGATAAATGTGATTATTCTGTGACAGCTCACTAGAGGTCAGACTACGATTAGTAAACATGACGGATGTTGAAGCATAGCATAGCTAGAGTTGCCTACTTGGGAAATGAAAACCCCTCGTGTATCATGCCTGTGGCTCCTCAAATTCTGAAGTTAACTACAGAATTATGAATCTTACTATTCCATCGCAGTCTGACAGCCAAGAACATAAGGTGCTCGACACAGTGGTCCTATATTTGTCTTTAAAGTGGGGCAGGATCTGCAGTTTGTATACAGGCTTTCATTTTATGCTGCTAACATTGATCAGCATGGTATTTTCCTCTTGAGCAATGGCTCAGTTGCTATTAAGGCTGTATGGGCTTGAAAAGAAAGGGCTGAAGCAGCACACAAGGGAATTAGACAAATTCCTCTCTTGTGTTGCCAGATGCTTCTAACCGAAGAAAGCCAGTGACAGCCACCACGAAGGATTATCCAATATTCCCGTTCTGCCCCTTCTTATTCCCTCCACAGAGGGCTGAGGTAATGTGCACCCTCCTGCTGCCCCTTGCTCTTCATGGGAAGGTGCTTGCAAGGGCCTTTGGCCACTTCAGGAGTTCCTGCTTCCCCCTGTACCCAGACTGGACCCCTCACTTCTAATGCAGCTATAGGTAGGTACTGAGCCCATTCATATCATGGCCTTGCAAACCATCCCAGAAGCACAAAGGGGAGCAGTGATAAGGGTGGTAATACCTGGGAATAGAATATCTGAGGCTCAGCATGTTTCACTTTGTGTGTGTGTGTGTATATATATATATATATACACACATACACATACACAAGTGCATACATATATAGATTTCATATCCTAAAAAAGAATTTGGTAGAGCAAGCAGAGAAGATCAAAGTGCTCTTGCTGATGAGGAACTAAAAGTGTGCAGTTCTATGTATCTGTTCTTCAGGGGTGATGCTGATTTCTGCATGACAACGTGCCTTTTCCTTGACCCTTCCACACAACCATTTATGTGAAGCAGGGCAATAACCATGCCGGTTACCAAATTTGTTCAGAAGGCTTCAAATATTTAAAAGGAAATATTTGTGAAGCTAAATGTAAAGAGAAATTTACATTTTGGTCCATGAGACAGGATTTGGAACTCCTTGTACCAAATTCAAACGACTCAACGTTTTTAATGGGTACAGAGTCATCACTTTACCAGGACTGTTCAAAATATTTTGAAAGAGTAATAACTGTACAGGACATTCATTGGAACTGGATCAGATAGTTTTTGTCCGCTCAGCTGAGCTTTACAATATGCCTTCCAAATACAGGGAGTCAACTTAGGTCCTCAGGGCCCTTGGACAGTGTTGGACGCAGAAGGCCACTTCCCTTTTTAAGGGCTGACTCCTGATTTCATAGATGCTCCATCAGGAAGCAGTTCTTGTAAGTCTGCAGGGAGGAAAGACTGTTTGATTAAGGGAAACATAAATTTTAAATATGTTTGGGAACTTGGAAGTTGGGAATTCATGACCAGTCAGCTTTCTTCTACCGCTGTCTTCAGAATTTCCTTTTTGTCTATGACTGGTGAGGCACTCTGACCCGCTGAGCATCAACTTTTCCTGTACATGACCTTGCTGAGCTTTAGAAAAGGCAATTTTCTGTTGTCAAAGTAGTCAGCACCTGCTGCTAACCTCCCCACATTTATAACTGACCCCAATCCTCAATGACTCTTTGCTCTTGGGATGACAAATATGATCAATGTAGGTCTCCTGTATTTTTAACTGCAGCAGTAGATGCTTTAATGGCACGCTTGAAAAATTTCCTTTGACAGGGCATTCAGGTTGGACAGGTTTTGTATGTGCCTGTACAGTTTTCACACACGCCTGCTGTAGAATTGATTAGAGTAACTAAGCAATGGAGAGAGGTTCATTAGCAGTTACTCCAACAGTTATTCGCATCACATGGATTAACTTTTTTTTTTAAAAAAAAAGTGTAATAACAAAACATCCTGTATTAAAGAAAATCCTAAAATGATAAGCAGTATGTAGCACGAAGCTCTGAATTACAGGTCTACAATGAGAGCCAGCAGGGTTTGTGCAAGCAGCAGACAATTAGTGGAAGTCCCTAAGCCCTTGTACAATCATCAGGGCTTTGATGGAAATATTAAGACCTACAGTACGTTCAGATCTTGACCCGGGCACCCCAAAAGCCTTGTGCAACCTTGATCTGTGATAGTTACGAGCTGGTACCCAATCCTACTATACTAGTATAAACAGGATAGACAGACTTGAGAAAAAGGACAGTTAAGTTTTGAATCTCAGCTCTGTCAAGGTATGCTAACACACACATACTAGCAGTGACCTGTGCCAAGCACTGTACTGCTGGCAGAAAGGGCTGAGTTAAAAGCCACGCTTCTGAGTCTGTGCTGCCATTCCTGCTTTCACAGGCCGGTGAGCTACGTCATCTTAGAGTTATAGCTGCAGAAACTAGATTGCCAAAGGTCTCCCTGTGGGGAAGTTACCTCTCTCTACAACTATTCCCTAGTCCCATGCAACAATGAACGCACTGCAAGATTTGAGCGTAAAATGACAGGAGGTCTGAAAAATCTCAGAACTCCACTGGTTTGGTTATTTTTTCCTTTCTTCTCAAGTTCAAAATCTTGGGATCTATCCAAAATGTTACTGACTTTTATTAAAATTAGCACAGTGAACAGTTGGCTTTGGGAACCAACCCTCTCCATACTGAGCAAGTAACGAGACTCAGGTCTAGAATCCTGGATTGCCATTTCCTCTCCCATGCTTCTTTCCTGCGCTGCTTTTCAGCACTGAAGGTGAGGAGAATGGCTGCCATCTAAAAGACAGGGGGTGCTGCTGGAGCTTTCCAGAGAATTGTTTCATTCCTTCCATAAAATCTAAATCTGCAATGGATAGTAACTTCAGTGTACCGTACTTGTTAACTTTGTTTGAATCCAGTCTTTTTTTGCTGTGAGTAGACTTCCTGCTATAACAAACAGCAGCCTTCCATTTTATACTGTCAATCTGCTATTCACTTTTTCCTTCCCTTCTGGACCAGGTGCACGCTGGGGTATTGCCATGGTATTAACCCACTGATCAATGGTTTTTGTCTTCTGTCAAATGGTGGGCTCAAACGTCCAGCAAAGCAGCCAGGCGGGCTGTTGAGGGTACAGATCCACAGGCAGCTGACCTTACTCTAACAGCTCCTACCCTTGCTGGGGCAGTCACCTCTTTTCTCCCCTGCCCAGTAATAACTCTGGCCTAGCATTACGCCCTTCCAAGAGCTGTTTTAATAAATGAAAATAGCAGGAAACGATTCAGCTCTTTTTCTTGTGTGCTGCTGGTTTTTTCCTGCAACTTTAGCAACTTGAAGTGGCTCACAGCGTATCTGATGAGCAATTGTGCTGGCATGAGTTTAGCAGGGGAAATAACACAGCCAGGACCAGAGAAAGATGAGAAACTCTCCTTTTCAGGTGAGGTGAGCTGTTAAATCTGCATGCTCTGCCTCCTAAAACTACACTGCAGCTGACTGTGGTACCCAGCAACTCAACTGTGTGCTCAAGTCTCATGCATCGGAAGCTGTAAAGAGGCATTTTCATCCAGGCACTGTGGCAGGATGGCCCCAGTGTTCACGTGTCCGGATCACAGTGTGTGTACGTACATGTGTACATAAGGTAAAATGGTCAATTCGTGTTTGTCCCTATGTTTCTGCAGCTGACATAAAACAATCTGCAGGACAGTCAGTTCTGGCTGTTACTGTTGAAATCCCCTGACCCCACGGGGGTCTGACTAATACAGGCAGCCTTCAGTGTCTCCCTCCACTGCGTCTTGGCACAGCAGTCACTTTCCTCCTCTGTTGACCGCACATGGACTCTTTCTCCTGTCTCTTTTGGTGTCATTCCCTCCTCCTGAGTTAACATCCCTGTGTACTTCTAAGATATTTTATGTTTGTCATTCTCCGTTCTGGCTTCCTTTCTCCCTCTGCTTCCTTTTCAGGCCACATTCCACTGGGACCAGCAGTACCCAGCTGGCAGCCCCAGGGATGCCCGGCTGCCCTCTTGGACACCTGGAGCCTGGCAGCAGCACTGGGAGCTGCACAGGTCAGTGGCGCCTGTGTCACATCCCCTTTGGGGTCAGGCCAGGAGAAGGGAAGAGAGGAGTGAGAGGCTACAACACACGCATTAAAAAATCATTCTCCCAGCCTTTCTCGCTGAAACTTGCCTTTTTTTTCCCAGTTTGCGTAGCTTTCCGCTTTTCAGAGGTAATCTTTTTATTTTTTTTTTCCCCAAAGGCACAGACAAGTATTTTGACCATATATAGTGACTTACAAAAGAAGCAGTCAGTCCTGAAAAGGATCTCAAATGCTGAACTTCTCTTGGCAGTGCAGGTTTGGCATTCCCCAGAGAGTAAGGGCACAGCTCAACACACAGCTTTGGTCACCTCTCTGCTAAACTGAGTTGGTGGCGGGAGGAGTAGAACAGGGGGAAGGAGGAGAAAGCGTCAAAGGAAAGAGAGGGTTTGTTCTGCTTTTGGTAGGGGACAAAAATGTGACAGAAGTGGGGAGGAAACAAAACAGTGGAGGAGAAGTGAACAAGGGAAATGAAATGGAGACAACAGTTGCAACAGATCAAAAATATTAAATCTGGATGCAAAGTATTAAAACATCTTGCTAACGGTATTATTCCCCTCATGTATACCAGTACAAAGCAAGATCTTACTGAAACCAGTAATAAGAATTCAACCAACTTCACTGATGCAGTATCAGGGCAATACACAGCTTTGTCATAAATAAACAAATTCCCCCCAAGCCCCCATCCCGCCATTGTTTTTGTAGGTCTCTGTGTTCTTCAGCCAGTGGTGGGATTTAGCTTTCACTGAGTTATGCTAAAATCTCACTAATGGAGTAATGTTCAAAGGCGCAAAAAACCACAACCCAACCCTAAAACACGAGAGTTAGGCAATGTAACACCAACAGAATCTTGGCTTTTCAAAGGGCCCAAGGGAACTACATAGTCAGAGCCAACTGCATTTAAATGGCACGTAAGTGCCCAACACATTTATGCTCATTTGACATATCCGTCTTACTGGAAGTAAATGGAAAAATAGTTAAAAACTGGGAAAATTAGATGATTTACGTGCTTTAGAAAGAAGCATTATTGTTATCTTTTAATGAGTTGTCTCTCTTTAGTCAAGATAATCACTCCATTAGGAAATCTCAAAGGATGACCAGCCTTGTTTTTAATGATTCAGAGAAGCCTTATGTTCACAATCAGTGAACATAATCAGTGAGTGCTCAGATCCAAATCTATTGTTCTGTTTTTTCTGTGTATCATCTTCCCTTAAAGAACTACTGTCCCACCTGCTCTATTCCTTCTGCTTACCCTCCCATCCTCTAAACAGTGCTGTCCAATTTTCACAGGAAAGGGTGGACTTAATTTGTAGAACTACTGCATCAGCCTCGATCCCCATACATTTTCCCACCACTGTATAACACTAAGATTTACTTGCCATCAAGACAGTTTCAGTACAACCCAACCCCTGCCTGGGAACAACAGCTCTGGTTTACTTATTCCCAGTAGTTCCTTAAAGCATCACTTTTAGCATGTTCTTGATTGCTCTCCTGTTAACAGAGCATGAGTCATCTTCCACAATTTTGGAGAGGGTGGGAAGCAAAAGGTCTTGTATTAAACTGTAGTGTTTGGCAACAGTGATTTAAATACAATGGCTGTAAAAGGCCGTACATGTATTTGTAGCACTGGTAGGTCTCTGCACGGTCACCTTATGTTCTGCGTTTCAGGAAACAGCCTTTTTTCTTCCTAATGTACCCATAGTTCTTTCAAGTAGTAAACAAATATCTTGGTACCGAAACAAACTTGCAGGAGTTTTTTCTTTTTAAAGAGTTCAGAAAACAATGAAATACTCTTGTTCCTTATGCCAGTTTTCCATAGCCACTCCCTCCAGTTGAACTGAAACTGAGCCGCCCTTAGAAAGTACAAAGATTGGGGTGTTACTGCTCTTTAAGTAATCATAGTCTGGCTGAAGGTAGGTCAGGTTGGAGGCACCTGTGAACCAGAGCTTCTCATTCACCTTACCAACTGCAGCTTGTCATACCTGGTGAGCAACATTCCTGACTGGGTGGCTTTTTCTCCTTTAAGTGAGCTAAGATCACCTGCTCAAGAAATACAGCTACATCCAATAGATAGTCAGTCTGCTGTATCAATTAGTTTTGGATCCACTTTTTTAAAAGAAGAGTTTTTTTCTTGGTTCCCAGAATTTGGGTCAGATGTGGGGAAGACCAACTCAGTGGCCTTAGAAGAAAGACGGTGCAACTCCTTTTCCATACTGGTAGAGAGCAGCCTTAACTAAGATTTGCCAGCAGGGAAGCACAGACTAGAGTCTAATACATACCTAACAGTTAACCCCAACTTTGCCAGTATCTCCTCCTGCCAACTTACGTGAGTCTTCTCAGTTGTAGTTCTCCCCTCTCTAAAACCAACAGTATACATGTTAGCACAATGCCAAAAGGTGGATGAAAAAAAACTGATATAAAGACGTGGGCAGAGTGAAGTCTCGTATGTCAGCAGGGCAACAGTTTGCTAAAGGTAACATTTGGCATCTGCAACTAGTGTAGCTCCCCTGCATGTTTTTATAGAGGTAACTGGTCATGGCTATTTGTATTTCACAGCAAACAGGACTTACCTGCAAGTGAAATACTTAAACTTCAGAACAGGAAGGTTACCTGCAGCTCTGCCACTGTATCTTGTTACTGTGCAATTTTAATTAAGCATTTTGAATAACTGGGATTATTTTAATCTGTATAGCTCTGTCCAATTCCCACTACTAATATCCCCTGTCTTCACAATTACAAGATGAAAAGACTTGATGGCAAATTCAGTCTTGTTAGTCACACTGTATTTAAAATATACTTTGTAACAGATGATAGGAGGGGGAAGCCATCTAATTACAAATGAGACTATAGGGGACCTTCGTGCTCCCTTCTTACAGCAGAAATATGTTGAAATTAACTGCCACAGGAACAGTGTATGAAGCTTTGAGGATAATTTAAAGAAGCTAAGCATGGCAGACTGTAGGGGCAAAATGTGAAGATGGTGACTACAAAATACAGCAGTTTCTAATCCTATTGGGTGCCTCCACAGAAAGGTAAGTATCCTGCTGACCACTGCTGAACAGATCTAACGTGCTGCTGAAAGTACTTGTCAAATGCTTGTTTTGATCCACAAAGTTACCTACGTTATGAACATTTAATGGCCCTTCAGTGTTTTTTAACATATATAACTGAAGCTACACAGAAGATCTTTTACTTCAGTCCAATGCCTCTTGCAGACCACTGTTCTCCCCCAACATCTCCACAGCACTGGAAGGGATACAAGTGCTCTGCAAAATATTCTTGCCCTCCTGCTCCCACGTCTGATTCCAAGAAGAACAGTATCAGGACATAACAGAACAACATAATAGCAGCAGTATAACGGTCATGAACAATGGCATAACTCAAACCAAGTGTCTACTACTGTGAACCTTGTGTTTAGGGTGACTTTTCATCTTAGTATTTTTTCCAGTCTGAATATTTGCCAGCATGCATAGCTACAGGAAAAAAACTGGACGGTGTTTTGTAAAAACAAAAGCTTATAGATGTTTACATTTGAATTAATGCTGGCTTGTTAATGCATGACTATATCCTGGAGAAAGTCATTGTTGCTCCTAAATTCTATTTCCTCTGAATAAATTCAGTTTGAGATTTCCTCCTGGCTATGCCTGAAATTGGAGACTTTTCTTGTTGTTACAAACCATAATGCTGTCTTTTTCTGAGAGGAAATTAGTCTGAAGGTTTTAACAATTGTGGATGTTAGAATGTAGGCTAAAGGCATGATTGTTTGGAAGCGCCCACAATATGCTTAAGAAATCCAGCACTATTCATGGCGCCTCTTTAAGCTGTATTCATGGCAGCAAAGAACAGGGATTCAATTATACTTGCTCCCCCACAAACCATTTTCTAACCTTTTTAGTACTGTCTCCCTTAAATGTCAAGTGGGTTGAGGAATCAAAAAAAAAAAGATACTTAGCTTAGAAATTATGACCAGCACAGTACAATTCTATACAGGGCAAAAGTGCAGGCATTTCCTGAGTCGCATACTGACCCAGGGTGGGAGAAACTTAGTTTACCTTCACTGTTTAAGCAAAACTAAAGGAAGCATTATCCTGGGATTGCATTGCTCCACCTCTTTCACACCAATATACATACTAAAAAGAAAGTGAAAAGTTTTCAAGGTCAAGTGACCAAATATCTATGACCAACTTAAGATCAGCAATTCACTCTTGGGTTTGACTCCGATTTTGCCCTCTCTAAGGTGAAGTAAGCAGCATGGCAGCCAGCCTTGAACACTTCTCTCATTCCCTCTGGTAACAAAAAGTACTGAATCTGGTTATATTTTCAAAGGAGCCAACGGGGGTCCTTTGGAAAGCAAATATGATTACTAATTTAGTTACTCTACACAGAAGAGAGAACTACAGAAATTTTACCTGCACTGTGAAAAGCAAGTTAAATGTTTTCTTCTGGAAGAATTTCAGTTCTAAGTGTCCCCAGGCCAAACACTCTTCTTGTTTCCAATGTGTGCTGCTTTAAATGGCACACACTATTGTGCAGAAGTTGTAAGAAATGGTTATTGCAAGCAGGAGTTCCTTACTTGATGAAAGGTTTGTCTACCAGGAACAGTTTATTTCCAATTCCTATGTAGTTGTATAGAGCATCTAGACAGCTTGACACCAGTCTATAAGCTGTTCCTTAAGTCTCCTTCACTACTACAGAAACAGAAGGTGGCAGACTTCTATGTTTCTATTGCCTTTTGAATCTGTAATCTGCAGATCCACAAGTGTGATGTCCCTATGAAAAAAACATACAGAATCTAGACCTAAAGATAGCATAGCAGGGAAGAGGCAAAAGTTTGTTAGGGGGAAGTCGTTTGAAAGAATCAGCAGATACATGAAGAAAGGCAATCCAAGCAGTAGTGCTCTTAAATGACGCAAGTTCCTGTGAGAAAAAAGGGAAGATCCTCTCACAGGTTAGTAGTGGTTAAAAGAAAATAAAGACTAAGAGGAAACAACTGGTTTTCAGACAAATAGAGTTAAGGAGAAATCTTTGGTTTGTGCTGCCTGTCACTAGTTATGTCCATGTTAGCAGTGCAACGGGAGTGGATCTGTACTGTGAAACAGTTGGAGCTCAAGTCCTAGGAGCTACACGATAGGCCTTTTCTGCAGAGAGAGAAGTACTTTATTCTAGCTCTAGTTTGGTCCAAAGGACAGAGTGCCTGCTAGTAGTTACAGCTCACCTTCTCATTTATCATGGAATCATAGAATGGCTTGGGTTGGAAGGGACCTTAAAGATCATCTAGTTCCAACCCCCCTGCCACAGGCAGGGACACCTTTCCACTAGACCAGGTTGCTCAAAGCCCCATCCAGCCTGGCCTTAAACACTGCCAGGGAGGTGGCAGCCACAACTTCTCTGGGCAACCTGTTCCAGTGTCTCACCACCCTCACAGTAAAGAATTTCTTCCTAATATCTACTCTAAATCTACCTGTTTTTTTATCATCTACCTGATGAATTTAGTTTTACCTGAAGGAAATATAGTTTGTGCATCCTGAGACGGCTCTGCAACATGACCCGAAGACCTGTAAGTGGGGGATCCAAAGAGATTCAGCTGAAAAGTACACACCAAAAAACTACAGTAGATGCACAGACTAATGAATTGAAAAAAAAAGAATGGTGAGATTGTGAAGTATGTTTTAATAATAATCACACAAAATTCTTCCATGATTACCATCTGTTAAATTGGTAGGCTGCTGAGAGTTCATGCTCTTGAACGAAAAATTAATGAAATCAGTGTCTAATAAGCAACTTTGCACTTCATCCATGTACTCAAACACCCCCTCATCTGCAGAGCACACAGATGGGCTCTAAACAAATCATTTCAGGTACAGGTATAGCCTGTACAGGGCTGACAGGCTAGCCAGAAGTGGAAAGAATTCACTCTTGATAAGGACGGAACTGACTATTCTTCACTCTGTGAAGCAGTTTTATGAGCACATTGACAGGGAGAAAGGGAAGACTTCACTCTAAAATCATAAATACCATGGAGAGGTTAATATATGAGATTATAATTAGGTATTTTTAAATACCACCAGAATCAGAGACACCTTCTTTAAAATGTTTTAAGGAACAAAACAGTGCTTCTTCAAGTGGCACAAGGAAACTGTCGAACTCCTTGTTGTAAGATAATATGGAGGCCAAACAGATTCAAAAGGGGATTCAGAAAAGGATTAAACAAATCTGACCGGTCTGTAAAGAGGTATTAAGCATAACAGAAGTGAATACGGTTTTCCAGTTCAGATAATGCCACCAATCTGAAGTTTGGAGAGTATTCCAGAGGACAGCTCACTCTCGACTGGTCCAAACTCCAACGGTCCTCCTAAATTTGCATTCCAGTACATTGTTTGAGAGGATGCATAATTAGGTACCTCGTATGATCCAGTACTGCTAGCCACATGATTCTACCCGAATGGCTTTGAATAGGTATTGCTCATATAATGTTTTAAAAGACTTTTTTCCTTCTGTTTTCAAGATGAAAGGAATAAAAAGGAGCAGAATGTTTTGAAGTTTCTTTGATAGTATCAAATGTTACTACCAGCAAAAGTAGTCAGTATCAGTTGTTTCTTCCGTCATATTTGGGTTCGGTTTATTGTCTTAATGTGGTTGCAGGAGAAAAAAAAGGGGGCAGGGATTAGGAAGGGAAGGTGGGAATAAAAAAGATAGGAGAACTATGTCCTTTTTTCTGCTGCTGCTTGCAGCTAAGATGTTTGAATGATCACTGCTTTAGCTTTTTGGGATATTGCTGGTGAAAAGCATGGATGAAGAGGGCCGTATCTGGGTGAAGGAAATACTTTTCAGAGCTCTGGTTCTTTAGAATTCCTCTCTAGTTTGCCAGACTGGTCAACATGTACAAAGAGTATAAGTATATTTGTGGGGCAAAAGAAAAAAAAATAAAACCATAGTGAAAGTAGAGTGATGCACGGTCAGAAACTAAAGGTTCACATTTCAGTTGTTGCTTTGGAAAAGACTGTGGTACATCACTTGATTTCCCGGCCTTGTTTGATACTAGTTTATTTTAGAATTACAGTAATTGGGAAGGGGGAATTTCACCAGAGTGCTGATAAATCACTGGCAAAAGAAAGAGATGGTTAAGAAGTATTTACAGGAATTTTTCATGCTGTAAGAAGTTGTAACTCACATGTACTGACTTCTTAGTAAACAATTCATGTAGCTTTTCATTTATAACATTTACTATGACTGCAGGGAATACAGAATTCTGCAGAACAATTCTAGGAATTCTGCTAAATCTTGGTACTTTCAAATATTAAACAGGGGAGTAACATTCTTATAATCTTATCAACCTCCAATATATTTTCATTTTTTAAAGTAAAACTGCTAATAAAAGGGTTTCTTTTCTACGTGATCTCTCTCCCTCCTCCACTGCAAGCTCAGACATTACATTTTTTGAAAACACTGCGCAACACCTGGGGGAGGGGTGGGAGTCCAATCATCGTCGTCAACCGATGCATCCAAAACTAGGACATTTTGAAAATGTTAATGATGTTTAATGCACCGAAATAATGAGAAGCAAATGCGGGTCAAAAAAACCCCAGCAAGTCACATGAAGCTATCCATAAGTCTAAACAACCAGTGAAACTGAAAACTAAAAATAACTTGCCACTTCATTTTTCTAAAGCTGTGATAAAATAAGGCATGAGTTTTCTAGAGCTTCTCAGACAAATTAAAATAATTTAGTATTGTTGAAGAAAAAACTGCTGATACAATTTTATCACGGATAAAATATCAGTATGGCTCTGTATCATTAAATATGCTCTACTAACTGTTGGAGTTAAATCTCCTCGAGATGTAAAACAAACTCCATGCAAATACACAGAACATAGTTTTAAGAGAAAATAGTTCATCTCACTCTTAAAATTGTTCACATATTCACATACAGAGAAATATTAAGAGCAAATTGAATGTGTTATTTAATTTTCCTTCATGGAGTGAAGAAATAATCTAACATTATGTATTTTAATATACTTCCAACAACTAAACTCTTCCTTTGTCTCTCTACTGGAGGACACTTAAAGGCTGTTCATAGACTTCGGGCAAAGACTTTGCACCTAGCTGCGAGTTCCAGCTCAGACTGCAGTGGGCCTTTCCTACAAACAACATGAGAAAGCTCACTGTCCTGGAAGAGGGAAAACTTTGAAGAAGTAATGGATATTTTAGCACCTTTTTTTTTCAGTTTATGGGAACGAGTTTAATGAGTGTTAAGGTTGATTTCCTCCCACATTAATGCTCATTTCTCTGCTTGTTGTAGTCACTTTCTAGCCATGAAAAAAAACAAGTTATTTCTCAAGAGTTGTTTTATTGGATTCATGTCCATAAAATAGTTTTGTCTCCCACGATGTTGCTTTATAAAAATGTATCAGTGATGACTGGTTTAAATCCAGAGTTGATAAAAAGTCTGAGAAGAATATGTCAGAAATAAACTAGCATCAAAGCTTCAACAGACATCTTTAAATTGCCTACAGATGCAAATATCTATTTTATTCCTAAATCCCAAAGGTTAACTCTTGCTGCACAACCTGAGTGATTACACACATGATGCACCCTGATGCTCTGTATGCATACTCTAGAGATGTTTTTCAAGTATCTGAATATCTCTATAAATCTTGCCTTTAGATGCCTAAAATGTGCTAGTAACCCAGAGTTATTCAATAACTTTAACCCGCATTCATTAACTTTAACTCTCCCAGTTTGTTTTGTTTCATTTTTTTTTAATATTCCTCTAGCTTTACTTTGTGGTGTTTCTAAACACAGAAACCAAAACCAAGACAAGTCCTTGGAAGAAGAGGAGTGGATGGCAGCAATAAGAATCTCACATACCTCTTGTTGTGCATACCTTTGAACACTTCATTGAGAAGGTTTCCTTGGGAGGATAACATTCTGGTGGTGCGCCAAAATATTCCTGTGCTGTTCCTGAGGTTTTAGAGTAAGGGTCTGAGCAAACAGGGGAAGTCCTTGAGTGCTGGCCACCTTGGATGTCTTCTGTTGATCTACAATGGAGTAAACAACTAATGTATATTAATTAGATCATGCTCTCACCTGAACATTAGAACATAAGAAACTGGCAGACGCTCCTGTTAGTGGAACCAGCTAGCCTGCTTCATAGGCATCCGATCTTTTTTGCTTGTGTGTTTTGAAAGCAAATATGCCAAATATTTGCATAAATCCATGTTCACAAGAATATTTGCACATGATTGTTGTTATTTTAGAAAACTGTACTCACTGAGTAGGTTGGCTGAATTGTTTAGGTTACTTCCAAAAGGTAGCAAGGATGAGGGCATGGAGAGGGTTCTTGTTCCCATAAAAACGAGTAACAGCTTTTTCATGAAAAACAAACATATTTAGCTAGTCCATAGCAGCCCAGAGAATAAAAATGAGAAATATTTTCCCATAATAAGTGTGTAAAGTAGCACAACTATTTCATGGGTAAGCATTTTGGCAAGTTTGTACTTCCAGTTACCGTGCCTCACAAAGATGCTTTTAAAAGAATGAAAGCTATTAAAAGAAACAAAGATTTTAAAGTGGGAAAAAACCATTGCCTATTTCAATATTTCTCTTTTTTTTTTTGAGGTCTTTGATGATATTTGAAGAGGAATCTAAAATCGACCCAAAAAAATCAATTTCTTGTGTCTCCAATTATACTCTTCATTACTGTAGACTTCAAAATGGAATTGTCCACTTTGCTGCAATGACATACAGCTCCACATCTGAAGCCTGGTGATTTTTAAGGTTGCTGAGATTTATATTATTCTAATGAAAAAGTGCAATTTGCCCTTTTTTAACTGAGATAACACTCATGCTAAAAGAAACATTGGCTGTAAATTGTTTTGTAAGCATCTGGTCTAATCTGAATGTTCTCCCTCATCTGAAGGAGAAATGGAGCTTGCCTTTTTCAAGCTACAGCTGGATGATTTTGTTATTAAAGGGTATTTTAAGTCTCATTCAGCATTATTACTTTTAAAAGTCTTCTTCCTATTCAGTTTTTATCTTGAATTTCTTATCCACAGATCAGCATTTTCAACTGTAGTTTTGTTTCCTAGTATCACTGCACTTCACTAAGGTTTATCTTCATCGAATTCCAGACTCAACTTAGAAATATTATCTCATTCATCCACATTAAATCATGTTCTTTGTAGTTTTTACATTTTAATTAAGACATTCAATAACAAGACCAATGCTAACATCTCCGCGTGTAGTTGCCAACAGCTCTATTTCGCCGAAACATTTCTGATTTTTCTGACCTCTGTCCTGTGTCTTGTGCAACCACCAAAGCATCCTGCACAGCTGTGTCACATAAATTAAATAAGCTGTGTGATTTATAAGACTTGCAGTTAACTTGAAAGCAATCCCTTCGGTACTTCTGATGCAGCTGCTTCTCTCTATTGTATCCTGCTACTTGCCAGAAAACAAAAACAAAACAAAACAAAAAAACAAAACAAAACAAAACAAAAACCCCCTAATGTTCAGCAACAGAGTATAATTAGGGAAAAAAAATTCTTTCTTTTAGATGCTCTTTTTTTCTCACAATGGCCTATTTTGGCCACCTCTGCTCCTGTTTTCCTTCAGGACTTTCCAATTCAGGATAATGCAACTCTTTCTTCTCAGCAATGAGAAGCAGCTTGCCATAGGAGTTTCAGAGAGAAAGCCATTTGGAAAGAGAAATACTCTGTCTAGAAAGTCTTGCTTGTAAGGGATGAAAGCATTAGGTACCCAAATTACAGCTTCCACGAAACTCTTCCCATCTATTTCATTACAGTATCTGGAGGTCTTTTGGTCCATCAGCCTTAAGTCTTTACCAAAATACTGAAATTTCCTTACAAAAGCAGCTGATTTTGTTGTGAGAGCCAAGCAAGGGAAATGCTGTTAGGTTAAGACAAACTCCATCAAAACAACTGATGGAAAAGATTTTTAATTAGTTGTAGAGAGGGCTGGTGCCCCCCAGATCCTCAGCTTGCCTCTAAGAATTATCTCCATGGCTATTACAGATCTGTAGCTGCTGCTTTCCCTCCTCTAATCCCCGGTGGATACAGGGATGGTCTGTTGGCCTTTACCATCCTTCCACCAATTTTCAGCCTGTGTGTCCAGTCATTTAAAACTAACAGCAAAATCAAGAAGTCCAGAGAAGCACTTTAGTAAGACATAGTGGTTTAATTTATAGCCATCCTTTCACACATTGCTTTTATTATGCTATATATGAAAAAAAAAACAAAACAAAACAAAAAAAACCCAAACCCAACCTTTTTTTTTTTCCCTCTTCACAGTGCAATTAATGCATTCCTGGCATTTACTGCTCTCACTTCTAGTATGTTCAAGATAATTTAACTATATCCCCTCCTGATCTCTGCTTTTTCTCAGGACAGTCATTCAGCCTCTGAGGATGATTCTTAGGCTGACCTTTGTTCCCATTTCTCTCCAATTTTTCATGATTTGAGACAGAAGAAAAATTAATTAGCTATTTTCATAATACAATAGGATTACCACCATCCAAGTGTTTTATATATAGCCATAAGTAGTCCTTCTAGTCCACACAGTGCTCTTCACTACCACTTTTATTCTCATCCTGGTTTTCTTGGTAAAATGCATATTATCATGGAGTACTTCAGTACTTGAGCGTTTCAATAATCTAAGTTATATTTACTTCCTCTCCCTCTTTTCCTCTATTCTTAAATTGCCCTACAGTCTTGCCCCCAGACACTACACAGGAGTGATGAACACCTTACTACCATGGCCAATTTGCCAGTGTAGTTTAGAGCTACATACCCCTCTCTTACAATGCAGTCACTGGCATGCACTCAAAGGAAAACAGCCTAAGCTCACTTCTAATATGCTGTAGGTTAGCCAGGCAGAAAGGAGAAGTGTAATATCCTAAGATCTTATTTGTCACTCCAAACCTTCTAGTAGTTTATTTGCTTATTATGCTGATAGGGGCTGACCCACTATCAAGTGCTGCGAACTGCCTTAGACACTTAACTACACATTTATTGACTGTGACTACTGAAATTAATTTTGTTTTGGATTGATATGAACTTGTTCACAGCTGAACTAGAGCAACCCAGGAGTTCAGTAAGTCCCTGTGCTGGTCTCAGTCACGTAACATTCTCATTTAAGCAATGCATATTTGGCAAGCCTTGGCTTGCTGTCACCTGCTGACCAGCCTCTTCAGGAACTGCGCTAACATACATGGTCACACTTCACCTACTTGTGACCCAACTTCATCCAGACAACCCCATGGAATTCACATCTCTGACTGTGCCAAACAGTCTATCTTTCTCCCCCCTTCTCGAGCTCAATACAAAGAAAGAGGCTAAAAATTGTTTAAAATTTCTACATGTTTCTAAGTTCCCTGATTCCAGATGTGGCACACTCACACTTCATGATTTCAAGGCTGAGTAAATGCTTTCTCTACTACTGTAATATGAAGGTATTTAAAAGCAAACAAGCAAGATGACAGACATTATAGACCTGCTGTGATATGTTTCTTTAAGGTGATAAAGACGTACCTTCCATTGTACGGGTATGGTTTTCTCGCTCTTCTGTCTTCCTCATATCTATCCGATCCATGATTCTCACGGTGCCTGTATTGCTTATCTTGGTATCGTCTCCCGGCACGAGACATCTTGTTTCTTACATGTATTCCTTCTTTGTAAAATAACTTCCTGAGCCAGAGAAATAAAATGGTTCATTTTACAGCTCTACTTAAAGTTATTCATTGACCAGCACTCACATCCATTTCATGCTGATTCAAGACTTAGTCCAGACTTCCTTAAGAAGCAAAGGAAGTAAACCCCCTTAAACTACAAGTAAAGCAACTTCATTAAAGAAGGAAGTTTTTCTTTACATTTTCCTATTCATCAAGTAATTGCAATGTTTCTCTATTCAACATTTATTGTACACAGCTTATTTACTAGGTCTGCTGTTACTCTCCTACCTTTGCTGCAAGGACAAGGCATGGTGTCGACCAAGAGCATGACTCTTGGCTTCTCTAATGGTGTCTCTTACATGAAGTATTAAACCCAGCAAACACCAGTGCATTGCATGACCATGCACAGCTGCCACCCACGGCAGGGCAGGACGGAGAGCGCAGGCTGTGACCTTTGTCCTGGAGGTGTCTAAGAGGAGGGCACCCATCGCTGTCAACAGGTGCAGTACCAAACGTCGCCTGTGATTTGGATAAGCGTTGGGTACGGGCAAAGCTGTGCTGGGCCGAAGTTTGCAGGAAGAGGCGTCCTTGGTAATTTGGTACTAGATATTTACATATTACGTTATTTACATATTTACATATCATGTTATTTCCTGAAAGTGTCTTTGCCCTTTCAAGTGCAGTACACTTAAACCCAAACCTGTAAATTACAGAAACACAGTTTAAGCAGCTAAGCAACCTTTGTTCTCATCTGCCTTCATCACAGCCCTTCAGCACTACTGCAGATGTGCCTGCAGTCGATTCAATTTTGACTGATCAAGCTGAGGACTCCTTCCCTTCTGTCCCCTTAGGGTGTCACTGAAAAAATAAATTAATTTTTATTTGTTTATGGCTAACAAAGGGACAGTGCCATCCTCCGGGGGAGCTCAGCTCCTCTGCTGCGGGCAGAAGCCATGTAGCAAGCAGCAGCCCCGCACCTTTCCCCAGGGGCGGTTTCTGGTGCCGGTCCCGGCGCCTCAGCACCACCCCAGCAAGCCGAAGCCCCCTTCGCCCCCCGGGCGTGACCCTGCCGGTGGGGGCCCGGCCTCAGGCCCGCCTGCAGCCGCCCTTCTCCCGCAGAGCGGGGGGCACCTCACCGCGCCCGGCTGGGGAAGGAGCTGCGCCCTTCGCCGTCCACCCGCGGGCCAGCGACGGCCCCGCGCATCCCCGCCACCTGCTCCTCGGAGGACACCCCGTCCCTCGGCACCCCGGGGGCGAAGGCCGGCGGCCCCCGCCCCTGCGGCCCCTCACCTGAGGGAAGCGCCGAGCTCCGGCCCGCCCAGCAGCAGCCGCTCCCGGCAGCAGCCGGTCCCGCCTTGCCCTCCCCGGCCGCCCACCTCCGCCGCACCTCCCTCCCGCGTCGGGCCGGCCCCCGGCGCAGGTGCTGCCCGGCCCGCCGCATCGCCTCGCCCCCGGGGCCTGCTCTCCTCCCTGGGGGCGGTCACCGCGGGGGGAAGGAGAGGTGCTGCCCCTCGCCCTGCCCGGCCGTGGGGGGAGCTGGTGTCTGGGGCCCTGGGACAACCCGGGCTTTTGTTTAATTTAATATAACGAGGTCCCCGCGCACCATGATGCTGAGGAGGAACCTGGTAAGCGGGGCCCTGAGAGGATATAAAACTTGAAGATGAATAAAGTCAAAATTCAAAGGTCCCACCGGTTGCCTTTTTTGAATTTCTTTAAAGCCAGCTTCGCCGACTCGCAGCGCTGCGGACAGGGAGCCCTGCAGTACCGGATGGATGGAGGACAGAAGGCAAGAGAAAATAGGGGGAACTTGCCCCAAGGAGCAAGTGGGTGGGAACTGGTCGTGTTACGCTAGACGGGTTGAAAAGGGAGGTAAGCAACTAAACTCTCCTCTGGTGTAAAGCTGCCTTTTACATAATTGACCATTCGAATGCTGCAGTCTTGTTTCTTGGTGCTCTGCCTAAAGCCCTCCCGGTGGTGGATCTCCAGGGGCTTTGTTTCTTCACTGCCGGCCTGTGATCTTTCCCTTGCAGAGGAACAATGCACTGGTCCCCTCAGGATGCTTTCTGTTGGGGTTGTATCTATTTTTGCAGAGAGCCTGGGGCAGACCCATGAACCGACACTGCAGCGAGCGACTTGTTCGTTGTGCAGTCCGTACACAAAAACAATCCATGCCTGAGCAGCAGGATGGTGGTGTTAACGTGGCACCATGCCCAGCTAATCTTGAGCCTTGGAAAGCTTCCCTGGGCTGTGGCACTGCCATGCGCAAGAGCTGGGACCAGAAAATCCCTTTCCTTCCTAGGGCTTACACAGCAGCACACTTGGGGAACCAGTGCCTCTTGAATTTGGGCTTAAGATATGCAACTGCTGGTGCAGTCCTATGCTAGGGCTAAATCCAAAATCCCCTTTAAGTAACACGGGTATCAGAGGAACTGCTGTCCCTGAAATGAGGAGATAGCTACAGGAACTGAATACTTAAGACATGCATTTTGTAAATTGCTGGAACGCAGTAAGGCTGTGATTCCCTGCTCCAGTTGAGCTATGTTAACAGCTGCTTTTGCTGTTTACCATTCTCACCTCTCCTAGACTGCTTCTGCTGTTCCTGATTTCAGCTGTACAGTTAGTCTTCTCTCTGTCTTGCACCAACCCTAGTGCTTGCTTGATCACGTAGTAAGCCAATTCAGCTTGCTTTCCAGCCAAAACCAATTTACTTTCTGCTGTTTTAGTGAGTTGAATTGGCTTTGTGCTGCAATCAAACATGCACTGGAGCAAGGACTTGGCAGAAGCACGTGTCCCACAGGGAAGAAACTGGGGGAGGGATGGGGGGAGCAGGCTACCTCTCTTGGCAGCAGCGAGTGGTGAATGTAACTGAAGCCTTAATGTGAAGTTGCAGTTTGAGACACTACTACCCATCAGTTAGTCGCTATGCCTTCTCAGTTTGGGGCTGTCATCCTACTAGCAAAGGCAGTCTAACAGCAGGAGTGTTTTACTGCTGCGTAGTTCTGTTTGTTTCAAATTCTTACTGTTTCTAATTAAAGGTCATTTAGGCAAGTTTGGCCGATTTTACCCTGAAGATTAGGGTGCCTGCATGAATTCTGTTCTCCTGTGTAGATGATAAAGAATTGGGAAAAACAATCTTCACTTGCATCAAGCAGAGGGTGTCTGCTCTTGGTGGGGGGCATGATTTGCCGATGACACCAAGCTGTGCGGTGTGGTCGACATGCTGGAGGGAAGGGATGCCATCCAGAGGGACCTTGACAGGCTTGAGAGATGGGCCTGTATGAACTGCATGAAGTTCAACAAGGCCAAGTGCAAGGTCCTGCATGTGGCTTGGGGCAATCCCAAGCACAAATACAGGCTGGGCGGAGAATGGATTGAGAGCAGCCCTGAGGAGAAAGACCTGGGGGTGATGGTTGACGAGAAGCTCAACATGAGCCGGCAATGTGCGCCTGCAGCCCAGAAGGCCAATCGTATCTTGGGCTGCATCAAAAGAAGCGTGGCCAGCACGTTGAGGGAGGTGATTCTGCCTCTCTACTCTGCTCTCGTGAGACCCCACCTGGAGTACTGCGTCCAGCTCTGGGGCCCCTAACATAAGAAGGACATGGAGCTGTTGGAGCGAGTCCAGAGGAGGGCCACGAAGATGATGATCAGAGGGATGGAGCACCTCTCCTATGAAGAGAGGCTGAGAGAGTTGGGGCTGTTCAGCCTGGAGAAGAGAAGACTCTGGGGAGACCTCATAGCAGCCTTTCAGTACCTGAAGGGGGCCTACAGGAAAGCAGGAGAGGGACTTTTTACAAGGGCGTGTAGCGATAGGACGAGGGGGAAATGGTTTTAAACTGAAAGAGGGTAGATTTAGATTAGATATTAGGAAGAAATTCTTTACTGTGAGAGTAGTGAGACGCTGGAACAGGTTGCCCAGAGCAGCTGTGGATGCCCCCTCCCTGGAAGTGTTTAAGGCCAGGTTGGATGAGGTTTTGAGCAACCTGGTCTAGTGGAAGGTGTCCCTGCCTGTGGCAGGGGGTTGGAACTAGATGATCTTTAAGGTCCCTTCCAACCCAAACCATTCTATGATTCTATGAGGAATTACAGCTCCCTTCAGGTAGGCAGGTTTCATACAAACAGTAGAAAAATCACAAGGAGACATATCTGGAAACAGACTTTGGCGGGGCAGGCTGAAATATGAAAGTACCTTGACAGCCACTATCTACAGTATAACTAGTAGTTTTGTTAAAGCATTTCTCTTTCTGGGCTGAAAGTGTTAGGGTGTGGCCATTTTGGTTTGACTTGGTGGAACTGAAGGGATATGGTTATGGACTGGGTAAAATTCAGTGAAGCTGACGGCCAAGGTAAGTGTTTAAAAAGTGGTTAGAGTCATTATGGAACCAGGTAGTTGAAATAATGGCGTTGCAACAGACCCAGAATTACATGGGGAGATCTACATTAAGAACTTAACTGTGTGACCAAAGGGATTTTCCCTGGGAACTCATAAAGCAAACAAAAGTCATTGAGGTAGTGATTGCTGGAGTTGCCTATATATGACATAAGAACCAGTTAAACAAGCCACAGAAAATGGTGCTGATTAGGGAGAAACAGCCAGAGGTAGCAGTAGGAATGTGTCTCTAAGGAGAAAAACATAGAAGGAGCTCATGAAGGAATTGGGTATGGTACTGATTGAATTTGGATTAGAACCATCAAGGAAAAAGATCTCATCATTTGTTCTTACTTTGTTGCAGGCAGAAGGATGCTGTGTTATCTGCAAGCAGACAGGTTTGTATCAAAGATACACCTGATTCTGTCGTCAGTTTTTCCTTTTAGTAGAAATAACTTTTGGGACTGAATTTTCACTAGCTGCTGAAGTCCGGAGGGACTGATCTGCAGAAAATGAAGTGTTAACAATTTTGATTTTTTTTTTTTCTGGTAATTTACTTGAGTAGGTCTCATTTGTGTCTTGGATCAACGCAGTCCTGGATACTTGCTCCAGTGTAACAAAACAAAACAAAACAAAACCCTAAAAACCAATCAAGGTATAGGGTACACGGTGCTGTAAATAGGCCTCCAGGGACAGATTTCTCCAGCCAGGCAGACAGGGCACCACTGGAGTCTGTTCAGTCTGACAGGAACACTAAGCTCCTGAGATCAGCGGGACTAAGATTAGCTTTGGAACATTTTTTTTCTACCCTCTTGGTGTTGCTTTTACATGAAATCTGTTGTTGATTGTTATAAACAACAAGAAAAGAATTTGGGTGGAAGGCTTCCTTTTATTTCTTTTTTTTTTTATTTTCTTAAAGAGATTTTGAAATCCCTGGTCTTTGGAATGGGAGGTAAATTGAGCTTGGGAATTAAGTAATTGGTTGTGTGTTGGTTATTTTTTTCTGTCCTGGTGGAAAAAAACCATCACACCATCAAATACTGCTTCAGCAAAAGAAATATAAACAATCATGACTGATTTAATATTAATATTGTATCCTTGGTGTGTGCTATTACAAATACTTATCTTGAAAAGAAATGGAAACCGTCCTTAGGCTTCTTTTAATGTTGTATCCGGTAACGTGTGACTTGTTTGGTTGGTAGTTGTCTCTTTTCCAAGGCTGAGTCCTTCCCAGCATCTTCTGAGCAATTGCCTAGTTCTGATTTAAAGATCTTACAACACGGTTTTCTGAAAAGTGGGATTTTGTCACACTGAATCTAGACTCTGCCTGGGGAACAGCCGGCTTCTGGGACACATCCAAAACAGGCTGAAGGCAGTGAGGGTGTTTCTCTTGAAGCCTTGAAACCCAAAAGACTGTTATCTGTGAGCCCCTCTGTATTTATATCAACTTGAAGTACAGAGCTGTAACACCAGCCTCGGTAATGTTCTGCATCACCACAGCTGTCACTTTCATGCTGACTTTCCCCAAGTTCTGCTGTTGCTGGCCACCCAAGCTGTATCTGAAACCTTATCATTCGTTTTCTTTTTCCGTATACTTAAGCGGAGTTGTAGTAGGCTGAAGCCATTTTTTCCCTTCAAAAATGATGAGCAAAACCCAAATGGCTTTTGAAATCTGAGAAACTGTTAGCATTAAAATTTCTCCCTCGTTTCTTCACAGTCTTCTCTCACAAATTCCATCTGTGTTGTGCTGAACTTGGGGGAACCCATGTCTGAGTAAATCTTGGAGGCTGTCTGCAATCCCATACTTAGTTTTCTATAATGATTTGCCATTTAAATCTAAAAGTATTTCAGGACTGAATTTTGCTTTCAGAGGACATTTAGATCCTGTGCAGATCTTCGCAGTCTGACCTGCTCTAAAATTCATGCTAGTGGACCTTTGTGAGGTGCCTTTTTCTTGACGGACACAGAGGTCTCAGCAGTCCTGGGGTTATGATTCTGGGTGCCAGTTTGCAAATTGCATGAAATTGCAGCAAGAGGAGCTATCTGTGAGCTCAGGCCGCTTCCCTGTCTCCTGGCATGAATACATTACATTCCATTTTATATTAGTAAAATACTTATGAAGTTTTATTAACATGGTAGGAGCTCTTGCCTCTTTTACAAGAGGTAAGAATTACAAGCACTCTGCCTTCTCTCTCATTTTATCTACTCTCCCATCTAGTGTTTTTCTTTTCTCATCTGGACATAGATAAAATCCAATAACAGGGGATATTTGTTTTGCGGTCAAAACTATCAGGGTTGGAGTCAACACTCCTGGCAGTCATTGGAAAGATTTCTCGTGCACAGAAAATTTATGAACACAGGGAGATGCTGGGTTCAGTAATCTAGCCTTAAAAGGTATCCAAACATTTTGTTCCTGATCAAAACACATAATCCTGTGCAAGTCTGAGCTATTTACATCTGGTCAGTCTGTCTGGGGCTGTAACGTTGGCAACTGTACGCATTAAGAAGGGAAAAGAGGCATTGAATTTAGGTGTCCAGTTCACCCAAACGATTTGTCGCAGTTTCTTTTGACCTCCTGAAAAAGAAATGCAACAGTGGCATCCTGTGGCCCGCGCAGTTCATGACAGGTGGGTCTGGTGAAGGGCAGAATCTGCTGCCAAGGTCTTCCCACACTGAGCAGGGAATGGATCAAATTATCTCTAAGAAAGTTTACAAAAGAAGTCCACAGTATTTCAACCTGGTACACATTTTCAACCTGAAGTACAAAGCTGCTATCTATTTTTCATCAGAGGCTTTCCAACAACTTATCTGATATTCTACTGCCTTTTTTCCTAGCAAACACTTTGCTGTTTGGGAAAGAGAGGATGACTTCAGTTACCCACCAAGGAGACAGGACTTCTGTAATGCTGTCTTTGGGCTGCTCAACATTTCCTCAGAAAAGAGGAATAGAAGAGAGACTGAGTGTCCTGTTTTCAAGAAACCCACAGCTTCATGCGGCACACTTGGTCTAAAAATTACTGTTTCAGGAAAGTCCAAAGAAGAGAAGACTAATAAGAGTTGTTTTCCCTCACACCTACTTCATACCAGAGTGCTCGCTCCCACACACTGTGTGTGTGCATGTGTGTCTGTCTTGAGTTTTTCAAAGTCCTGGCCTTTACTTGTTTAACTTGGACCGACTGTGATTTGCTTACCTCCTCACCAGCAGATATTGGCAGCCGTGACCACCAGGCTCTCTAAAAGCTTGCAGGCATGCAAGAAGGTACATTAATGACGAACATACAGGCTCACCTGCACTCCTGTGGGCAATTGTCAGGGAAGCTGCTGATGGCCTCATTTCACCAGCAGATATTGTCAGCCATGACCACCAGGCCCTCTAAAAGCTTGCACATGTGCCAGAAGGTACATTAATGACGAACATACAGGCTCACCTGCACTCCTGTGGGCAATTGTCAGGGAAGCTGCTGATGGCCTCATTTTTCCCTCTTCTCCTCCCGGTTTTACAGTGACTTCTGTAAGAGATCTTAAAGTGGTGTCTTTAAAGCCTCTTCCTTCCTACTTCTTACCTTCGTAAGCAGAGGTGTAGATGCTATTGAAGGCTCAGCATCAGGAAGGAGTGGGGGGGGAAAATGAAGCAACTTCGTTCATTTTAATGTTGCATTTTCTTCTATCCAGAAGTCTCTGCATGTTTTGGGTGATTGACCTTGAGAATTGGAAAAGCAGAGTAGGGGCAAGGTTGTCCCCTGCTGCCTGTGTGTGGAAGAACTTGGGAGCATTAAGTTTTCTGTTGTGCAGGAAAGTCACCATGATCCCCTTCTTCGGATGGCTGAAGCAGGAGGCAGGGGAACAAAACCAGCAGCAGGCAGGGGCTTAATTGTTGCCTTTAATACTGAGTGAGTACTCTTTGAGATTTTTTTGAAGTTGCTTAACTGAGCTTGCACCACAGTTTCTTGCCAGTATTAGTCCCTGGGCTGCCTCTTAAAACACGCACATGCATGAAAACAAACAAATGTTAAGACTGGCTGTGGCTCCAGTGATGTTAACCCCTGTTCCTTTTTGTCAGTTAAACTGACAACCAAGATAAGAAGAGCCAGTGTTGGTATCGTCTCTTGCATAACAAACCACTCTCGACAAAAGAAGCAGCCTCCTGTCAAACGAATTTCCTTTACAACTGCCGAGGGGGACTATTTTTAGTTTCATCTGCCATTCTTTACTCCTTAATCATCTGGTTCACTTTTCTCAGTTTTTTTTCTCTTTCTCCCATTCCCTGCCAGCTCCGATACCAGGTACTGCTGATAAATAATTTGCGGAGGAGGAGGAGGAAGGCACTGGGCTGTCAGCCATTCCCTGTTAGCACGTGTCTGCACCAAGATGCCATCAGCCTCACCACGTCCAGCTCAGCTCTGGCATGTGAAGGGAGGAAGACTTCAGAGAAAGGCAAATAGACCGCCCTGAATCTAGACGAGGGATGTTAAAGACCAACAAGTAAATGAGATCAGTTCTTGACAGGAAAGGGTTTTTGCTAAGGTTGTGTTCAGAAAATGTGTTTTAAGTTGCAGCTACAAATGTCCAGCGTTGAAGCAACGTCACAGGCGTACTGCATCAGGCAGCAAACTCTTCATATGCCATTAGCAAAGCAAGGCCGAGCCTGGCTTTTCCACTGCAGATAAAATTAAAAGTGCTTTAGGAATGATGGTGTTTATTCCATAGGTCTTGACTCTATGGTACTGTCTGCCTTCCCTTTTGGTCTGTTTGACCCACTGCATGTTTTTAGCCTGTTGAGCAGCAGAATGATTCTTGTCTTCTGGCTGAGACATAAAACAGAAGCCCTGCATATCTGTAATCCATTAGAGATTTTGTGGTGCTGTTTGCAAGAATAAGATTGTCTTAAGGCTTTGGTCATTCAGGAAATAACATTGCTTTGCTCAGTTGCACGTCGTAGTTCAGTTAAGTCCATCATCCTCTGCAGCATCTTTCTAAAGCTTTATTCATGTGGGTTATTTTATATTCCTTCTTCCTCCACAGTATACAAGAACTTCACAATAATGAGTGGTTTTACGCCCATGGTGCTTCCTGTAAGGTACAAGTTGCTGTAATACCTATTTTATAGCTGGGTTTGAGGAGCATAGAGGCAAAGTGAATAGCCCAAAGTCAAGAGGGTATTCTTGACTCTGGCAGCAGAGGGAATTATGCCTCTCTCACCTGAGTGAACATAACAGTCCTGAAGTTAAATGTTTTCCAGGAAAGGGCCACAATTCTCCTGAAGAAGGAATCGCTAGAAATGGTCAAAAGTTTTAACCATTTTCTTTTTTCATTTTAACTATTTTCTTAACAAACATGACTTTTCAAATGATACAAATGTTTGCAGAAAATGCATGAAAGTGAAGAAAAATTTGTGAAGCAAAGAGAGAAAGTGAGTAAAAATTGTTGGATTCAAACCAAAATGAGTTAGGTTTACAATGTAAATGTTCCAACTGATCTCTTTTTCCCCAATGGGAAAAAAAAAGGAAGAAAACCTTCTGGGGAGGAAAGCAAAAAAGGGACCTGGTTTCTCAAATGGAAGGAAAGTTAGAGAGAGTTGGGAAGAGGTCTAGTGGCTGACAACAGCAGCTCCTTAGGTCTTTGACCGCTTTACTGTCCGTTGGGATTGCACAGGGATCTGCTTGGCAGTTTTTGCTGGCTCACCTCCTCCCACTGCTTGGGTTCGGATTGCGCAGTAGCCCCCAGGTTCGTGCACCGGTGCTGAGAGTCACCTGGCGTAATCCCAGTCTATGCATAGCAGAGTTGTTTGTGTGCTTCTCAAGGGCTATGGTGCTGGTTACACTTACTGTGGCATACACTGCTGTGCAGCCTACGGATTGATCAAAAACTGTTCCTGCTTTTCTCTTCCCCTTTGTTCCTTTGCTTTTGACAGTGTAACTTTTAGTTTCTCTCAACTTTGACAGGGTGTTGGTGATCTCTATTTCTGATTCTTCTCTTTTCAAGCCCCCGAATTAGATTTTGGTTTAGGAGCTGGAAGTGGGGGAAGCACTAGAAGCAAGGTTGCTTTTGTATTTTTGAAGATGCTTGAAAGTCTGCCAGAGAGCTGTCAGGTTAGTGATGGCTTGTGACTTATCAAAGCAGACAAGTGAGGGTTCATAATAATTCAAGATCTGTTAAAAACCAGATTGAAACATGGCTAGCAGTGAGGGCTTCTTAAAGAGAAAATTATTATTGTCGGTGTTCAGATTCTTAAGTGTATTTCAGCCGTTGCTGTGGGAAGAACTTGTCATATTAGCTTCACGTGCGTCCTTTGGATTTTGCCTTTTTACTCAGATTTTCAGTGTTTTCATCCCAGTTCATCTGTCACATCCCTTGCCCGGGTGCCTGGTGGGGACACTGCCCTTACATGTCTGCACACGTGGACTCCCAGTTTCCCTGCCACCTCTGCACATGAAGCCTTTCTTTCAGTCATTTATCCTCTTGCTCAGTAGTCCAGTTTCCTGCCCATGTAGGCTTTTGTCGTCCTACAAAAAGGAGCAGTTGCATCTTCTTCTGGATCAGTGGCATGAGAAGTAACAAGAAATTTATTGGCAGAGAGCCTAGAAAAAAATCATTTATGTTGCACCGGGTGAAGAGGGTCTGACCTTCTAAATTTCTCATGGCACGTTAAGAGGTTTTGGGCAAAGATGTCAGGAAGAAATGAGAACTCTTCTTTCAAAATGGATACGAAATGAGAAAGCCAAAGAAAAAAGCAATTGTTCTGCTCGCACTGTGTAAAGGGTCTCTGTGCTGAAGATATCACTGGCTGAATGCGTATAACAAGTCGCCAGCAATCATTAAGCTCAATTAATCTTATTCTTAAACCCATGATAACATCTGTGGATTATTTAAACAAAGCAATGGTGGGCAAGCAGGAAAGGAAAATTAAAGAAAAGAGGTTCTGCTGTGAACACTCACACCACTATCACCCAAGCGATGCTGTAATATAGAAACTGGGTCAGAGACACCCTTCCCCCTCCACCCTGTCAAAGTTATTTGAGCGTCTATTGAAACCCTCACAATAGAAGAGTTTGGCTCCTGCATTTGCTAAGCAAAACTGATTTGTGTTTCTTGGTTCAGAAAAAGCTGCTGGGTAATTTTCCATGCAAGTACAATACGGCAGTTCAGCTGATCCCTGAAAGCTGATTTCTTGGTGATTTGCCTTTCGTTTACTAAGGCACTACTGCTTCTCTTTAGCGTTTCTAACTTCGCATGTTGAATCTGCGTTTAGATGCCTTAAACCTGTCTCCTGCCTGTATTAGTTTTAGGAGCTGTACTAGTAGACATCATTCAGAGTTCAAAAGATTGCTGTAAGTCTCTTAGGATGTCGCTCGCTGTGTTGTCTTACTGAAGATATAAATCTAAGTTAATTAATTTGCTTCTAGGATAATTGAATTAAAATATATTAGTTCAGAAGTATGGCTTGGATAGAGTCACATACAGCTCTTCTGGACTCTTCCCACTGCCCTTTTTAATCCCATATTTGAGTATTTCATCCTTGTTTACAGCTGTCCCATTAGCAGTCTCAGCCTTCTGGTGTGCTGTGTTTGCTCTGGGTTTTTTTGTCTTTTTTCTGGCTTCTTTCAAGCAGTCCTGGTGGCTCCACCTTGTCCTGAAAAGAAAACCAAGCTACGCTTCATACTTATAATGATGGCCTGTACAGGTTGTCAGCGAGCACAGAACCTGGGAGTTAGGCTATCTGGAGTGACATTATTTGGCAGTGGTCATAAGCACTTATTCCAAAGGAGATGCAAGTGAAATGAAATAACAGGGTCCAAAGTTTGAACCTGTTTTATAATATTAAATTAATACATTATCTATTTTCACTTCCCCTCCTCACTGCTCTCAGCATGCACTTTCACAGAGTGAGCAAATGCCCTCTCATACTTTTTTCTCCTTACATAAAATGTCATTTTTTTCTTGAAAATTGCCTGACTTGATGGACACTGTTGCCTGGAGATGTCTGGGGGATCTGCTTGGCCACGGAGCCAAGAAGGCTGTTAGGGCCATGGCTGCTGGGAGTTGCACACCCTATAGTAGATGTAGCATAGTGTGTGAAGGAGGCATGCTTGGGGGAGACGAAGGAGGAGGAGAAGTAGCATCGTTTCCTTGCTTCCTCTGTAGCTTAGTCCACTCCCTGGACAAGAAACTTACTGTTATCAAGCTGTGAGAACCATTCTGCCCATTCCTGTCTACCTCAGCTCTGATTCTTTGTCTTACGGTGTGTTCCAAAAAAAAAAAAAAAGAAAAAAATACCCCAGTTTGTGTGTTAGTTCCAGCAGTGAACGTCTCTTGAGCTACCTTCCTTGAGCAGGCACACAACTATCTATGTCAACATGTCTTCTTTGCATCCTCACTGCTGAGAAGAAGAAGTAGAAATTCTTGCCATTCCAGCCCTGTTGCCCAAGTTTTGGGAGAAACTCAAGAAGGGAAGCTATTTGCATCCTGAAGTTTGACAGCAGAATGACTTCTCTTGTTATCAAGGCTAATCACTTTCCAGCCCTCTCTCTGGCAAATACTCTATCCGTAATAATCAAGTCAGTGCCTACGACATAGTTTTTTGACAGGACAATATTTCTTAATAATTTGGTAGCATCGCACACGCACAAAAAATAGAGTTATAATTAGCTCTCATTCCTAAAGTTGGAAGAGCTTTTCAGTTCATTGGAGGCTGCTGGCCAATTCCCTTATCTAATTGGATGAAGTTCCTACTTTCTCCCATTTGTATGATGTCTGCTTTTACACAAACTCATTAAGTGCAGCTGTACTCAAAGTTTATAACAACAGCCCCAGTGAAGACTAGGCAGAAGTTTAATAGCTGTTCTGTTCTCTCTTTTTCATCTGATCTCAATCCATTTTGGTCGTTGATGTGTGCCCAAACATCTTTCCCTAGCACCTAATTCTCCCCCCTCCAGCTTTTTATTATGAATTATCTTAATAATCAGAAACCAGACAAATTGGATAAGATTCATCTGTCTCTTTTGAAACTGGAGAGTTTACAGCTTGCTTTCAAGGAAGATGGATTTAAGGCCATTACTTGTTTCTGTGAGGCATACAGAAGTGATTTTTTCCCTTCATTTTAAAGCTGGTGTTAAGGTGCAATCAAATAATTGCTACACTATTCTTTAAATCTTCAGAGGCATTAAGCTGATTATGCAGGTAGAATAGCAGCACCATAGTTAAGATTATATTAAGCTTTTGCATTTAGATGGATTTTTTGGCAAAATAAATACTTTTTTTTAAAAAAAGCCCACTATTGTCAGTAGGACTGCTTTTTTCTCATGTTCTTGTGTGTAATTTTGAATTTCTACTTAGTAGAGTATCTATAGTAATAGAAAGTCTTCATTTTCCAGAATATGAATTTTTCTTACTGTATTGCCTACATATATTCAAATCACATTTATGAAGAAAGATTCATCACAAACTTCCTGCAATACAGATATATCAGCTTTAGAAGTGATTTTATAACTTCCATGGATGTTTTTCTTCCACCGGAGAACTATTCCAAGGTTTCCTGGGGAACTTCCGCGGTACAGTTTCCTTCCCTTACCATGTTCCGTCTACCCATCAAACAAGGTCAGGGAGGCTGGAGGAGAGAGGGAAACTCAGGGAAAAAGTTGACTCACAACATTGATTGTTTCATGAGGGCACTTATCTGTGATGGTAAATGCTCTCTATATCACCCAGTGGTGAGGAGAACTGTCTGACAGTAAGGACATTCATCAGCGCTGGAGTCTTAAGATGTATGTGCACATGTCTGCAGCAGGGAGGAAAGACCTACTGAATCCTACCTTAACTTGCTCTACCCTATAGCCCTCCCCTATCATAAAGAGGTACTGGAGTTGAACATTTTGTTTCTGTTCCTGTGAGAGTATGAAAAATGAGCAGTGTTGTAACCAAGTCCCTGGTTATTGCTGTTGATAGACCTTTACGGCAAAGTTCATGTGCGCAGCTTGATTATCAGTTTTATCAATGATGACATGAACAGGTGTTTTGAGTGATTGTTCTAATATAAAACGTAATCTCAGCACAAGTGACAGGTAGTTTTGACTGATAAATGTCTCTACCAGAAGAATGAAATCTGCTAACAGCTCTTGTTTTCAGGTAGTTGGCTCCATCTGTAGACATGTTTCATCATCTGCTCAGCTCCTGTTTAGGCAAATATGAAATACGGGCAGTCTTGTTTCGAGCCCCATGGCTTGTGTTGTTTCCATTTGGGGCTGATGCCCCATGTGTGCATAAGATAAGCTTGCCTGCCGTTCATAAGTGAGAACGTTTAGGTCAATTCTATCCAGTAAAGATATTTTTTATAATTGACCTCTACTACCCTGTTGTCTTCTAAATATGCAAGCTTATTTTTATAGGAAATACTTTACGTATTTAAAGGACTCATATAATGCCGGAACATTTGTTTTGCCAGCTACAGGAATCATGGGCACATCATTAAAATGACAACAGTAGCTGCTCCGTGCTGATTTTGTAATGTTTTGACAGAATTTAAGACACGAGTGTATGTTTGTGCTACTAGTCATTGGATGCCACTTAATTGGATGAGTCAACGAGAGAAATAGATGTGGTCTTTGGGAAATGAAAATGGCTTCTTTCATTTGTGACTTTGAGTTTGCTTGTACACTGCTTTTGTTGGAAGTAGCATTAGTTGATGGAGATTATGGAAAAAGCAGTGACTTATTTTCCTAACACTTGAGTGAGTGGTGATACTTGTTGGAGGATGCGATGACAGAAGAAAAGCAGGTTTTAATTTTGGTTTTGAAGTGGGTGGGGGTGGGCAAATGGATACTCAAGACACATTAATGAAGTTATGTTGACAACTGTTAAGTGTGAAGTCTGTCATGTATCTCATTGCAATGAATGTGTCTTTATGAGCATACTGCATTGGAGACATTTGTGCAATTGTCAGCTGTAATTAAAGAAAAGGATGATTCGGCAGCGGACATACAGTTGAAAATGAAGGACAGGTTTGGGTTTTTTTTATGTGGGTGTGTATACTTCTGTTTGCCAAAAGTGACATATTTTTTGACTAGCTAATTCTTTCCAAGTAACTACTAAATCAAAAAATTGAATTGAACCAGGGAGTTTGTTTTTTTTTAATAAATTTTCTCCTGTGGGAGAGAATTTGAACATTTTAGGGTAAGCAAATGGAGACTTTTTGATCATATCCTTATTGGTGGCATTCTGAAGGTGCATAGAGGAATTACTTCCAGAAAGACCTGGGAAAGCGGGAGGTAAAATGTTTCTTGTCAAGCATGCAAAAGAAGCAAAGAAACCGATACTGCTTAGACCCCAGGGTGCATCTGGGTTTGCACGTTGTGCTCACTTGTGATACATGTTGCAGCTGTGTGTCATGTTCCATTTTCCTAATACCCTTCTGACTGTATCACGGGTTTTGGTGTTGCTTTCAGAGGAGCTTGCAAGTATTGTACAGGGCCAGCTAGGGTTTTGTCCTCATAAGGGATGAGCAGGACTTGGGATGGCTCTCCGATTTTTTTCCAGCCACAGAGCTTCCCACCACAATCAACTTGAACTTAAGAAAAGTAAAGATATTTGAAGAAAGACTCATGCTTTCCTCAGGTCGTTGAATAACCTTGTGTAGCAGTTAAAGCTGTTTTGCAGCTATCAATGGCTCCTCTTCCAGTTCAAGTACTAAAATATCTTTCCTTGGCTCCAGTTGCTATTGAGAGTTTTGCAGTAGATGATGATAGAAGCAGTTCTCGAGTTGGTAGCATGCTTTGAAAAGTGTGTGATGTGAAGAGGAGCCTGCTCCTATCTGAACCTCAGATGCTGCCTCATCTCTTGTTGGAGGTGGCTGTATAGCTTTTTTCCTTTTATACTTCTTGAATATCTTTTATGACCTCTGGACTGACCGCCCTTTCCCCTTCCATCTCGGCAGAAAACACGGAAGCAGACCCAAATAACAGCACTGACATCTAATTCCAGAAGTGGAAGCTGTGACTTGGATGTAACTGGAAGCAGTGCTATTTGTCCTTGGTTAAAGATTGATTTTCTGTCCCTAATGAAAACACTGGAACAATTCATAGTGCTGATTTAGGTCATCAGCGGCTAGAGTGAAGGGCTTTAAATTAGATACCTTGTCTGTGAGGTGGGGGAGTGAGGAGCAGCTGAAAATGAGCACTTTTGTTTAAAATACATGTTTCTTTTCCACAGCCATGTTTTTTAAGCGTAAGATGTAACAGCTTCTTTTAGAGCTGTGTGTTGGAGAAAGCTGTGCCTGCTGCTAGCAGTAAATGAGTTACTTAATGGGAAGAATGTTTGCAAAGCCTGGAGAGAAATAACAGCTGCTTTTTTAAGTGCAAAAAAAAAACCCCTATAACATTTCAAAACTGTAGCAAAATCAGGGTTGTGGGTTTTTTTTTAAAGGCCTGGATGAAAGGAAATCAGTAATGTGCAGGGGGTGCTGAGTGGCCCAGGCACCTCACCTGTTTTATTCCAAGGTGTAGAGGGAATTCAAAGTTCGACGCCAGATGGAAAGCAAACCCAGAGCCACATGAACTACTAGCCAGTTTCCTTCAGCAACATTAATTTACAGTCTCATGAGAGAACACCTTGGTTTGCTGCCAGTTTTGGCTTCAAGTGGAATTACCGGAGGACAGAGCAGTGCAGGCAGCGGTCCCTTCCAGGCCACGCCGTCTGGGCGGTGGAGCCGGCGGCACAGGCTGCTGACTGGGCTCTGCCGAAGGCGTTACAGAGCGTGCCTGAGCCCCGGCTCCCTGCTGAAAAGGGACATTAATTATAACTGCGTCGCTGCGGCCTCTCCTCCACCTGCTGGGTGTGTTACAGGGTGCTGGCATCCTTACGCTACGGAAGCGGGCTTGCCACAACTCGCGTTTGAGGTTGGTTGACGTGTTTTGCATTGCTGGGTCCTACCAGCGGGTTCCTCGGTTGTTTGGTGGGAGGGGGGCAGTGGATGCGGCACAGGTCAGGAAGAGGGGCTGCTTAGCCAAGGTCACTTTGATTTGCCATTTGCAGTGCTGTGGGATCACACAGTAACAGGTATGGGGCCATGATGCTTCTCACCTTTTTCAGTGATCCTGTCTTGAAGGAAGCGCATTTCCAAACTGCCTCATCTCCTGTTAGAGTTTCTCATGTGGCTCATGGGTTCACTTTCCAATCTCTTGCTGTTTTCTCTCCAAACTATCCAGGAGTCACAGTGTCATTTTTTTTTTTTTAATAGTTCTGAAGTGCTGTTAAGATTTGAGATGTATAAGATTGTGACAGGACAAGGGGCAATGGTTCAAACTGAAAGAGGGTAGGTTTAGATTGGACATAGGGAAGAAATTTTTATGACAAGGGTGGTGAGACACTGGAACAGGTTGCCCAGAGAAGTTGTGGATGCCCCATCATTGGAAATGTTCAAGGTCAGGTTGGAAGGAGCTTTGTACAACCTGATCTAGTGGAAGATGTCCCTGTCTATGTCAGAGGGGGTGGACTAGATGATCTTTGAAGGTCCCTCCCAACCCAAACCATTCTCTATGAAATGCTGCGCAGTTTGAATGTTGCTAAGCACGCTCAGCCTACCAGAGGTGTGTGCTGTCACACAAGTGTCTTGGAGGGTTGAACCCTAGAAGAGAGCAAGAGGTTTTTTTGACAAGTGAGTTGTTTTCAGTGTTTTTTTGAGTAAGCTTTTAGTAAATCAGGGATGATTATTTCCACTGCAGCAATAATGTACAGTCTAGTTTTTTATCCATTTCAGTGCTGAATGCCTCATATTCTCCTTTCACAATTTCTGATGTAGTGGCCCCAAAAAAGACAAAGATTTAGGATCTATCAAAGCTGCTGCCACTGCAGTGTGAATGAGTAACTTTGTGGCCTCAGTCAGTGGTCAGTAACAGACTGCATGCATTGACCTTTTATGTGTTTGCATGAGATACGTTTGTCAGTTCATGTGTATGAAACACGAAGCTTATTGTGCTTCACTGTCACAATAAATCCAATTTTGGGATTCGTGATACTTGACTGAAAGAGCAGTTTTTTCAGGAATATGAAGTAGTTGCATGGTATGCATTTACACAAATGCATTACGCAAAATGCTGCTCCAATGGAACCCCTGCTGGGTCAAGTTCACCAAATTTTTTTTCCTCTACTGTAAGTTAACTTTCTGCCACAGGGCTTTATGGTGAACAGGATAAAGCCTGTTTGTGCCATTCTACCTAGATGATGCTGGATCAGGTGTCATTCATCCCCCCACAGCCTGAGTAAACACCTTAGCATGGGCTGTGGCTGCTTTGACAGAAATGGCATCAGGTGTTTCTTCATAATCTGCATGAAACTGTCTCAGCTCGGTGGTCTAGCAATGCAGACACCACCACAGTGCTTATGATCATAGTAGCATAGCCCAACATATGCACATTGGACATTATTGTTAATAATCCACTAATAGTATCATCCACATATATTACACCTTATCTGCCAAAGGGTCTTTTGTGTTCCCAGAGAGGTGAGAACAGTAATATTCTAGAAGACACAGGTGGGAAAGGGAAAACTTTATTTACTGGATATATTGAAGATCAGTAATCTTTTTAGAGTGGGAATGTACATGGTGGGGGGACATTTAAACCTGCGTGAAACTCCAGGTGACCTCAAGAAAATTACTAACTAGGGCATTGGACAGCATCTCTGACCATGTAGGCAGGTAAGTCTCTGCAGCTTATCAGGTGGACAAAGAAAGGGAAGGAGGTTCCTTTTCTGTTTCATTTCCAAATAAATAGATTGGCTGGCTTTTATTTCTGTCACCTGTGGCTTTATAAAGCATTGCTCCAGTACTGTCTGCTCCAGATGCACATTTTTATCCACATGACCAGGACCTTGTTTGAGTTTGAGTGCAGATTTCAGAGCTGCTCACTATAATCAAGGCATCGCATTCCCACCGTTGTGGTCATGCTTGTAATGGAAGTTCTGGAGGACACATGCAGAAGAGGGCACGCTAATTCATTTCTCCAGGATATCCAAGAGGCAACTCAGTACATTTAAAATGAGTTGCACAGGTCGCTATCAGAATAGGTATCCTCATCAGAGAGGAAGAGGTATCTTCTGGTTGAACTAATCCCGAAACACTTTTCAGTATATGGCAGGATAGAAAGGAGTGTGCCTGCACCTTGAGAAGTCCTGAAAAAAATAGATACTGATGGTTTTTACTGACTTGCGTGTTTATCTCTTTGAGGCTTTAGAGAGCCATTTTGAACTTTTTCAGTGCTCACTCTCAATTGTAGTGGGGTGCAGTAAACTACAGACCACAATGGGATGCTTCAAGAGCTGCTTTGTTGTTTGTCCATCTATGCAAGTCAGTTTCTTGCTGTGCACAAATCTTGACTACTTGGTCTTTTGCCCTGAGTAAAATGTCCTCAGAGGCAGTTCTTGATACCAAAAAGTTACAAGCAGAAGGCTAACTCCTCTTAGGGTCGGGTGTTATGTGAAACTTAAATGGCTTGCAGTTGTTATCTGGCCATTCATACTGGAATAAATTTCATTTTGTATCATTTGCAGTCTCCCATTAAGTATTTAATAAGCTAGGGGGACAAAAGCAGGAGCTATAGGTACTACGGGACTGAGAGCCTGCCACCGCAGAGGGACTGCAGCGCACTGCCGGCAGTGCAGCTTCTGTGGAGGCTTACAGTGCTTGAACTATTCAAGTATATTTTGAGAAGGAGCTTTCTGTTTTTGGCCCAGCAAAATGTGTTTTAAAGGTGCTCCTACCTAATTTTCAGATAGCTGAAACCCACCTTAGTTATCAGGTCTAACATTCATTTTGTCTTTATCCAGACCTCTTCTGTTCTCCCCACCTGTTCACTGTGCTTGGTCGCAGTGGTAAGGTAGGCATTTAATCATGGGTGCTAATCTGTTTGTTAGCTTTTGAGAAAAACTGGAGTCATCTGACTGGGCAAAAAGAGGAGAATCACTGAACTAATTTACCTGTTCTTGCTGAACACTGTTTGCCTCCCTAGGGAAACTTAATCCCATCTTCCTTTGTTGGGTTTTAGCTAGAAAAAAGACAGTGCTGAGGCTACTTTCCTCAAAGTCCTTTTCTTGTTTTTTCGGCCTCACAGAATAATGGGGGGAAAATGGCAGTACTTGCAGAACTGCAGATTTGATTACCTTCTGCCTTGCAAAGGCTTTAGTAACCTTGCTCTCTGCTGGATGTTTAATCCCAGAGCCCAGAGGACAGAGTCTATTAGTTGTGTTCTCCTGCTGTTGCTGCTTCTTTCAGTTTCAGGCTGACTTCCTCCACCTTCTCTGCCTTCAGGGACAGAGACAGAGGGGTGGATGTTTTGCACACGTGTCTGAATTGTCCTTGAAAGGCATTAAACTATTAACTTCAGGCACTTACAAGAAGTGCATCCACGACAGCACAGTGCACACGCTGGGCTGCAAAACCCACTCAAGAAGCTGGGGTAAATTCTTGGGGCAGTTAAATGTTCATTATCTGAGCTCATTTAGCTATGTTCTACAGCCACAGAAGGTACATGGCAACAACTCCCATTTGAGGGCCAGTTAATATAAGCCTTTAAGAAGAAAAATACCTAAATACCTGCTGGGAACCAATCATAACTGTAACAAACCTTTAGCAGTGACAAAACCACTTTTTTTTCCTCCTGTTGAAACTTGCTAATATGCTTTTCCAGCTCCTTTCTACAAGGACGAAAGGTAGTTTTAGCAAATAAATAGAAGAGTCTTGCTGCACTTTCCACGAGACATCAGATGTATGGCACAGCAGAATGGATGACACTGGCCTTGGGTCCCAAAGCATATGGTACACCTGTGGACTGTATGTCACAGAGCAGCAACTTATCAAACCTGTTTTATTGCATCTCGATGCACAGAGGCCTTTGAGGAAGGCTGGCGAATATTGGCCAGTTTTGAGCAGAACACATCAATAGAACTGTCAGGAAGGAAACGCTACGTTTCATTTACGGGATTACACTCAAAATGTTTGAGTAGTTTTTTATCCACAAATCCTAAACAATGCAAATGCAAAACAGGTAACTCACAGTGTGCTTTATTATTTTTTCACAATATTAACTAGACAGACATGGAAAGTTTAATGGCAGCATGTTCTTACAACATTTTAAAGACAAAGAACAACATAATCATACTAAATGATGATAAACTGACAAACTACATTACCATACATACATCATCCAAAGGTACTGGATAAACAATATCTGCTTATGTACATTTATGCTGGTGATAATTAAAATTCAAATATTCAGAAGAAAAAGAAAAAAATATGCTATTTAAATTATAAAAATATATAGTTTTTGGGTGGAATTTTAATGCTGTATAACTTTTTGAAAAATATTTCATTGTGTGATGAAGCTGCATTAACTTAGTATAGGAGTGTGATTTAAACCAAATACAGATTAAATTAGCGCTTTTGCCTTCCTTGTGTTTAGCCTTTTTTGAAAGAGAGACAGGAATGAAAAACAAAGATAGGCTTTTGCAATGAGAAAGAATTTTTATACTCATAAATCAAAAGAAGTTTAATTTTTTATATAGTACTGAGCCATAAACTCATAATACAAATGAATCATTTTGCTACCTTGCTTAAAGACAGAGAGAGGAAAAAAAAAAAGATAGGCTTTAAACATGCTACTTCACCATACTTCTAATCAATAGGACTTCTAGGTTTGTGGAGTGCAGGTGCACAGCTAAGCACAGTGTCACACTTCAGGGTCAAAGCTTGCAGTCCTTACGTATAGCTGACTCCCGCTGCCTCAGCTGGGGAGGCTGCGTGCATGCAGGGATTGGGGATATGGGGTCTGTGTTCTTTGAACTACATCACCTTCGTGTTTCCTTTGCACATCTGGTTTCAGAGAAACATTTTGTTTTCATAGTTGTTCCTTATTAGTGCAACCCTACTCAGGCTGCGTAATCCCCAATCACAACAGCAAATTGATGAACTTTTATAGTGATTGGACAATTTTATAATAATTTACAAATAATTTTGTAATTGAAAATTTTTAGTAATTGTAGTCATGTAGTGCACACATTTGTAGCTTGTTTTAGTTAGAAGCTATTTTCAGACCATCTTGGGTGAACTTCTGCATCATATGAAACTCGAGATTTTCTTACATACCAATGTCATTCTCCATATCTTCCAGCCCCCTTCCTTATCTGTATATTCTCTGTTACCTCGACAGCCCCATTACTCCTTGGTGGATCCACTGCTTGTTCTATTAAGAAATATCCTCTGTATCAGCTCTGATTTCAGAATACTTAACTTGCACAATTTTCTTCTTGTTTTTCCATCTGTTCCTAAGTTACTAATCTATACCAGATCTTAGGTGATCTTAACAGATTTTTTTTTTCAGAAGCAAAATATTTTCTTTGTTATTTTCTTAATAAATGGACTGAAAAAGAATTAATGTCAAATAAATTGAATACAGCAAAGTCAAGTATTTCTCTTAAATTCCTAAGATCTCCTGTTTTGCAAGACTGCCTTTCAGAATTAACAAAGTTTTATAGTGAAGAATAATTGTGGAGTCTCTGTAATCTTTTACTCTGCCCTTATATCATCTTTTTTCAAGGGAAAGGATGAGAGATGAACAAATTCCAAGTAATAGTCATCTTTACCCAAGGAGATATTTCAGTGATCTCTTTGTTTCCCTCCACTTCTTGACCTCTTCCTTCCTCGTCTTCTGATCTTCCACACCTAACCAACTGCAAAAGTGTCCCCCTTTCTTTTTTATTTTTTGCTTTTACAGCTTGGATATGCTGGGAGTGGTCAACTGTGTGTGCATACATAGTGACAGAGGATGGATTTTCACTGAAGCATGTATGTCTTGGAGCATGGATGTCTATAAGGCATTTTGTGGGAAAAAAAATCTTATGTGAAAGTGTAATGAAGAACAGGAAAGACAGGAATTATTGCAAAAGAAATGCATGAGTGAGAGGAGAGGATTTTATTAAAGAAGTTCAAGCTTTTATATACATTCAATGTTTCTAATATGTTTCTTAATAAATGTATTATCAACTATCATGATACCTAATGCAGCCACAATACTGTACTATTCTGCAGTCAGGATGGGAAAAAACTCCATTAGCTCTTTAATAAAATAAAATCATCAACAGTCATCATGACTCTTCTTTTTGCCTGCTATTAACTAATACACTGGGAAGTCCAGTGAGTAGACACAACAGAACACAAAATCCTCAGTATTTATTTAAATGTGTATCATGTGTCTTCTTCATATTATTTCTAAAGCAGCTTTAACAAACTTTAGTCATTGGAAGGTATTAAAAAATAAAACCCATTCAAATTATCTTGGTAGTATAGCAGCACTGGAATTGATAGTTAATCTTTTTCTACTTTTGACAATGTAAACCTTTAACAAAATAAACAATATTGAAACAATTTGAGGTCTAATGGTTCATGAACTTTAATGGGCGTATGGGCACAAATCGAAACGAAGACTAGATTGTGAAATGAAACATTAGCTCGGTACCAGCCAATTCCAATTGTGAAATTGGCTGCAGACAAATTCAACTTGGAAGCTGAAAAAAACAACAAAGCCCACACTCAATCCACAGTATTCGGTTGCTCCCATTTCAAATATTTTTCATACAAATCCTACACGAGCATGCCCACTTCTGGCAGAAGCACTCTGAAAGCATTGCAGGTGCTTTTTATTTGACGGTGGGATTTTTCAATTTTCTTTAATCAAGCATAGTTCACATTTTTGTGTTCTTAGAAACATTTTCTTTCTATGTCTCTATGAAATTAAAAGTAATTTCAAATTTGAAATGTAAGCTTGCTCCATCTTTGCTTATACAAAGTGTAGGTGCCTTGACTAAATAGCAGTAAAAATGCTGAGATGTACAACTCTTAAAAAACCCAAACAAACAAAAAAGCAGCTTTGAAGATACAACATCAACTACAGCCTTAACATTGAACATATTACATTCCCAAGTTAATGGAGATATTTTGCATATAATGCCACAAAGTTATTCGACTGAAATCTTGAGGTTGAATCTACAGTTTATTCACTGTATTTTTTTCACCCTTAGAGCACTTATGTATTGTATGGTACTTTTTATCCAGAGCTTTGCAACCTTTTCTTTTTATGTCTGGACGTCCATTTACCCACAAATCCCAGATTTCAAAAGGTTCATAGAAAAAATAGGAGCGCTTGACTTAGACATTTGAAGCTGGACATTTCCATGCCTTGGAGAGGCCCGTGGGACACGCTTCAGACTCTTCGGCTTCGTTGGGTCTCCTGACCTCCTCCAAGCACACAGAAAGCCCCGCTTTAAAATGCATTGACACATCTGGTTTCAGAACACAGGTCTGTTTATACAACTGTATACTGAGTACTCTGCGTTAATTTTACTTGAGTTGCATTTTGTAACATGAGCAGATGCCTTCACCCTCCTCCCCCTTTTCCTCCACCTATTTTCACTTGAAACAACAGTAGGCACCTGCGCGGGTGTCAAAGAGTCTCTGTCCAGAGAGAGGATTTGGAGTTTCTTCATCATCTTTTCTTCTGTAGACAGTCTTAGGAAATTATTAGCGTGAAATAATTTTGAGGGCAAGGGGCAGGAGGATAAAGCTCGCTTTCTTTTCCTGTTACGAAAATGAACTTGATTTTGGTGTCCAGTTTGATAAACAAGGATAGTCAGAGCTAATCTGTAACTCCGCTGAGGTCTGCTTCTTGCCAAATAAAATTAAGATCTTTTTCAACTTTCAGGGATTTAGAGACCATATCTAATTGGTTTCAAACCCCTGGAGGAACTCAGTAAGTAAACAGGATTAGTTGTAGATATGAGCCCACTAAAGTGGGACACAGGTCAGGTCTTCAGACTCCAGCTCTGCTCTGTCAAAGCAGGCACTTAAGGTCTCCTGATGTTTCTGTGTCAGTAGCTGCAAAAAAATGTTTTGCTGCTGAGAAAAATCATTGGAATGGTAACTTCCTGCAAGCCCCAAAGATTTAACTTCACACTTCTATTAAAAAGAGTATTTGAGTTGACATGTATTAGGGTATTGTGATTATGACGTGATGGCACAACTGGTAACTGGAAAATGCATGTTTACAAGGCATAGGCAATCATATTTCCAACTGTTCTCCTGTAGGGATAGCCAGGTGTCCTTCAAGAAGTTGCCATCTTGACTCCACGTATGTACCATGTTGAATTGTTTACTCCATCAGTTCTTGCCAGCAGGACAGGGTGAGAACTTTGTTCACGCTGACCTTGCCTTTCAGATCCCCCCATCCATCCAGAAAAATGCAAGGAAAATCAACACAATTACGCATCCTTTAGCAGCTCAAGTAACTGCCCTCGTAAGTGTAAGCAGGTAGGTCTTTGTCAGTATGTTTGCTCTTCAGAGATAAAATAATCCAGCCAGCTGCATTCATTAAAAAAAGAACCTAAAATACTTTGGGGGCTCATTAAAGTTAAGAATAACAACATGATGTGACAACTTGCAGAGTTTCTGAAAATAGCAGGTTAAAATGTAAATATCTTTTAATAAATAATTTTCCTGCAATGTAAAAATAAATGATATTTCCTTTGGCAGTAATAGCTGATTTAATCTTTAGCTGGGAAGTTGTTTTGCTCATAAAATATCATTGTGCTACAGAAAAAAAATATTATTTTGTTGTTTTGAAAGACTTTTGTAATCCATGATAAACTGGGTGACTCTACTTATGTCCGAGATAAGCGCCAAGAGTGATGCAAGCTCCCACCAGAACCAGACTCAGGATAGTCTTCAGAGAGATCCAGGAGAAATCGAACAAAGGCCTCATATTGTTGCCATACAGCTCCACGAAGGCATCCTAGAATAGGAAATAACAGAATATCAGAATTGCTGTAACTTTTTGAGAGAGGGAGGGCAACTTCTTCATGCTCAATGGTCATCCAGCAATCACACTGGCACAAAAAACCCACACCAACCTGTTAAAATAGTGGTTTGGGAGCTATGTTTTTGTGCAGTCCTTAACACAAAGTTTTCCTGCCTATTTCTTTACAAATATTTCTGTAATTACTTATGGTTGTGACTTCCGCTTCAGGCATGCCCAGTCTAACAGAAAATATAGGAGCAGCATCTTTAAATATGTGTACCACCATTTTGGCTCCTGACTGTTGTATATACAAACATACACAAAGGAGGTAAACGGGCCTTCATTCTCCAAATCTTTCATTTCCACTGGACACAGGGCATCTATAATGCATCTGAAATGCCTGTACACCAATGCACGCAGCATGGGGAATAAACAGGAGGAGTTAGAAATCCGTGTTCGGTCGGGGGGCTATGATCTAGTGGCAATTACAGAGACTTGGTGGGACGCCTCGCATGACTGGAATGTGGTCATGGATGGCTATGTCTTGGTTCAGGAAAGACAGGCCACTAAGGAGAGGTGGTGGAGTTGCTCTTTATGTGAGTGAGCAGCTAGAATGTATTGAGTTCTGTCCAGGGGCGGATCAGGAGCGAGTTGAGAGTTTGTGGGTGCGAATTAAGGGGCAGGCTGGCAGGGGTGATACTGTTGTGGGTGTCTATTACAGGCCACCGGATCAGGATGAGGAGGGTGATGAGGCCTTCTACAGGCAGCTGAGAGCAGTCTCTCAATTACAGGGCCTGGTTGTTGTGGGGGATTTCAACTACCCTGATATTTGCTGGGAGGCCTACTCAGCCAGCCATCCTCAGTCCAGGAGGTTCCTCCAGTGCATTGATGATAACTTTCTGATGCAAATGGTGGATGAGCCAACTAGGAGAGGAGCGCTGCTGGATCTGATCCTCACTAACTAGGAGGGTCTGGTTGAAGAGGTGAAGGTTGAGGGCAGCCTTGGTTGTAGTGACCATGAGATGGTAGAGTTCAGGATCTCATGTGGCAGGAACAGAATAGCTAGCAGAATCACAACCCTGGACTTCAGGAGGGCCAACTTTGGCCTTTTCAAGCAATTGCTAGGGGAAATCCCATGGGACAGGGTACTAGAAGGTAAGGGGGCTCAAGATAGTTGGTTAGCATTCAAGGACTGCTTCTTCCGAGCTCAAGATCAGAGCATCCCAGCAGGTAGGAAGTCAAGGAAGGGTACCAGGAGACCTGCATGGTTAAACAGGGAACTGCTGGGCAAACTCAAGTGGAAGAAGAGGGTGTACAGATCATGGAAGGAGGGACTGGCCACTTGGGAGGAATATAAGTCTGTTGTCAGAGGATGTAGGGAGGCAACTAGGAAAGCTAAGGCCTCCTTGGAATTAAACCTTGCAAGAGAGGTCAAGGACAACAGAAAGGGCTTCTTCAAATACACTGCAGGTAAAACCAACACCAGAGGCAATGTAGGCCCACTGATGAATGAGGTGGGGGCCCTGGAGACAGAGGATAAAAAGAAGGCGGAGTTACTGAATGCCTTCTTTGCCTCTGTCTATACTGCTGGAGGCTGTCCTGAGGAGCCCCGGACCCCTGAGGCCCCAGAAGAAGTCAGGATAGAGGAGGAATCTGTCTTGGTTGATGAGGGCTGAGTCAGGGACCAATTAAGCAATCTGGACATCCATAAATCCATGGGCCCTGATGGGATGCACCCGCGGGTGCTGAGGGAGCTGGCGGAGGTCATTGCTAGGCCACTCTCCATCATCTTTGCAAAGTCGTGGGCAACGGGAGAGGTGCCTGAGGACTGGAGGAAAGCGAATGTCACTCAGGTCTTCAAAAAGGGCAAGAAGGAGGACCCGGGTAACTATAGACCGGTCAGCCTCACCTCCATCCCCGGAAAGGTGATGGAACAACCTGTCCTTGGTGCTGTCTCTAGGCACATCAAGTATAAGAGGATCATTAGGGGCACTCAACATGGCTTCACAAAGGGGAAGTCATGCTTAACCAACTTGATAGCCTTTTATGAGGACATAACCTGGGGGATAGATGATGGTAAAGCTGTGGATGTGGTCTATCTCGATTTCAGTAAAGCGTTTGACACGGTCTCCCACAGCATCCTCGCAGCTAAACTGAGGAAGTGTGGTCTGGATGATCGGGTAGTGATGTGGATTGTGAACTGGCTGAAGGAAAGAAGCCAGAGAGTGGTGGTCAATGGGACAGAGTCCAGTTGGAGGCCTGTGTCTAGCAGAGTCCCTCAAGGGTCAGTACTGGGACCAGTTCTATTCAATATATTCATTAATGATTTGGATGAGGGAATAGAGTGCACTGTCAGCAAGTTCGCTGATGACACAAAACTGGGAGGAGTGGCTGACACACCGGAAGGCTGCGCAGCCATTCAGAGAGACCTGGACAGGCTGGAGAGTTGGGCGGGGAGAAATTTAATGCAATATAACAAGGGCAAGTGTAGAGTCCTGCATCTGGGCAAGAACAACCCCATGTATGAGTACAAGTTGGGGACAGACCTGTTGGAGAGCAGCGTAGGGGAAAGGGACCTGGGGGTCCTAGTGGACAGCAGAATGACCATGAGCCAGCAGTGTGCCCTTGTGGCCAAGAAGGCCAATGGCATCCTGGGGTGTATTAGAAGGGGTGTGGTTAGCAGGTCGAGAGAGGTTCTCCTCCCCCTCTACTCTGCCCTGGTGAGGCCGCATCTGGAGTATTGTGTCCAGTTCTGGGCCCCTCAGTTCAAGAAGGACAGGGAACTGCTAGAGAGAGTCCAGCGCAGAGCCACGAAGATGATTAAGGGGGTGGAACATCTCCCTTATGAGGAGAGGCTGAGGGAGCTGTGTCTCTTTAGCTTAGAGAAGAGGAGACTGAGGGGTGACTTCATTAATGTTTATAAATATGTAAAGGGCAAGCGTCATGAGGATGGAGCCAGGCTCTTCTCAGTGACATCCCTTGACAGGACAAGGGGCAATTGGTGCATGCTGGAACACAGGAGGTTCCACATAAATATGAGGAAAAACTTCTTTACGGTGAGGGTGACCGAACACTGGAACAGGCTGCCCAGAGAGGTTGTGGAGTCTCCTTCTCTGGAGACATTCAAAACCCGCCTGGACGCATTCCTGTGTGATATGGTCTAGGTAATCCTGCTCCGGCAGGCGGATTGGACTAGATGATCTTTCGAGGTCCCTTCCAATCCCTAACATTCTGTGATTCTGTGATTCTGTGATTCTGTATATTGCTGGTCGGCTTCACTGAAAATAAGGCAGTATTTATTTGATTCCCTTGGGACGCGTTCAGAAGACTACATGTAGCAACTACAGATGTTTCTTCCGTATGAACTGAAGCTGTTAGGGTTGTGTTACACCTTTGACGGTCTTTCACAACTGTCACCAAAAGGGGTGACACCTTGGTCCTGTGCTCCTGCTAACCATGCCTTGGATGTGGCAGTGGTCTGGCTGTAGGGTCTGTTGGGCCAACCAGCTGATCTGACAGTCCTGCCTAAAAAAGAGCTGTCTTGCCATGGGATCGTCTTGTCAGTCTGACTTGCCCTTCAGCCTACAGCCATGACATTCAGCTAGAGGAAGAGGAGGGGAAGCATACAGTGATGCCACTTCTCATGGCCACCCACAGGTCACCTGGCCTGAGGTGTAGGGGGAGTCCTCTCCTTCAGCCCAGCCCATACCACCCTGGGTTCCTCCTCTGAGCTGCAGTCCTCCATGTATGGAGAGCTGTTTTGTAAAGCTGCTCTGGGAAAGTCTGGAGGTGCGTGAAGGCACCGAATGGAAAGGCTGTTTAAGTAGCAATGATAAAGTTTTTGTGACTCATAAATACAACGGAATTTGACTGGGCTGGTGATCAGATTGGTGATACTCTGCATGTAATGCCTTTCTTTCAGGTTGCAATTCCTAACAAGTATGAAGCTTCAGAGCATTCCTAAGAGATAGATAAATCATACTGTATGGCATGAAAGCAGTAAATAGCGAAGCTGAATGACTTTAAAAATGTGACACAACTGATAGCATCATTTAGGGCAACTGTTCTATTGTGCAGCCAGTCAAGGTCTGCTCCCAAACTACTGAGATAAACCCATGAAATAGCTATCTAATGTGGGGTTTCCATCTTTACCTTTATTACTCTAGACTTCCAGTTTTTGGTAGAAGTTAACATTCTCTGTTATAGTGCCTTTAGCTGTTTTGTAACATTACTATGCTAGGAAGTAGCCTGCCTTCTAAAAATGCATATATATTATGGTTTACAGCAGGAATTAAGGAGAGAAAGGTCTCCATTATTAATATAAACCTTCCAGCCAAGTTAATTTTCCATAAATAGTGTAGTTAAATTAGTCTCCATCATTAGCCATCTCTAGTTATTGTCAGAGTAAGAGCATTTGTGGTTTTACCACGAGAGGGCGTGTAAGGTTTTTTAGTATTTTGCCATTTTGACTCCTGTTCACTAGACACTGAGATTCAAATAAATAATAGGTATTTGCTTCCAAAATATGTTATTACATTAAGTAATATTGGTGCATGTTGTAGGTAAGAGTGGGTATCAGTTGGTAACAGAATAGCTACAGGCTTTGGCCAACAGATTGACCTGAAAATACATCTGCCTCCTGATATTTCTCAATGCTTGTTCCTCCAGGCAATCATTTTCAAACTTGGGTTTCCAAAAGTATATTAAGTGAAAGCATCTTAACCTTTGGGGGGAATGTTTTAATGCAAACTCTTCATTCCTGAGAAAATTTGGCAACTTTTGCTTAGCTGCCTGGTTTTTGAAATAGACATTTGCAAACTCTGGCCTTAATATTCTGCTGTACTGTTGCAGAGCTGGAAAAGCACATTCAGTTTGCTGTGCAGCTCTTTGGAAAGCTGCTTTTATTTCTCCTTAAGGCTATGAAGTAACACAATATCCTAAAATGTTACAGACTGGGCTAAATCCTGTTGTCGCCAGTGCAGACTCACTGACTTCCATGGGAGCTTTGTCTGTATAGGGAGTTCAAGATCAGGCCTTACAAAAATACAAGAAAGGTAAAGTTCAACACTTGGTGATATTATTATGGGAGGAAATGAAAAAAAAACCCATGGAAATGCAAGTCATGTGAAAACATTTTAATGTTAAAGATTTCCATGGTTTCTTTGTGTGGGGAAGGTCTCACTTCTGTATATTCATGACAGCCGATGCATACACAGTATCAATATCAAAATGAGCATATTTTGTGCCTCCCTTATATCCCAGTTTAGGAACATTCCTCCCAGTTTGTCTGGGAGACCACTTCTAATGATTCGGTAGGGCTCCTGGTATTGGGTATGAAGATGGACGGAGTGTTACAGTAAAACTTGAAGACAAGGCAAAAGTATGGCATAACCTATGGCTCAAAAGAGGAATGTTAACAAAAAATGTGCAGCATGCAGTACTTTTTCGTCCGAGATTACTACAACAATAACATGAACCCAACCTAATGGTGTCTGCACTATATATTACAAGTAGCTCTTTATGATCGTTCCCCCTCCCCTTCTCAAACATCCTGATTAGGCCTATTTCCGAAGCTTGTTTGAACAGCCTGTCACTATTTGTTTAAGTTTCAAACCTGTTTTAAATAAACACATGTCCATTTTATGTACTAAAACAAGGAGAGGGGGGGAGGGAAGCATGACCCATTGCTGAAAACTATTTTAGCACAAAGAGAACCCTAAACAGAATCTCAACTGTTTCTTAAGGTTTGTCTCATTCTGTAAACCCATGTATTTGTCACTGGATTTTTGTCGCCTAAACGGGTCTGTTTAAAATAAAAGAATCTCTGCTAAAACAAATAAGATTAGGAAAATTGCTTGAAACACTTGATGTCCTCTGAAAAGCACTCTTTATAATGAAAGCAAGGGTCCCCTTGGCAAACAGACTGAGGCAAGTTCTGGCTTGGTCAACCTTTCTGGAAGTCTTACACAACTGGAAAGAAAATGGTTGCAGGCCTTGCTTTTAAGACCTACCTATTCAAAATTTAATGGAAAGTTCTATCCTGGATGTAAAATTATATCAGGGCAGTTAAAAATTATATGGAAAAGAACTCTTCATTCAGCTCTGTAAGTTTTTAAAAAGTAATTTCTTAAGAAGCTTTTATTAAGTCAAATCAGTCCATTGCTGGTTTACTATGCAACTTTATGTTGACTATTTCTGTGAAGCAAGAAAGGTGGCAGTGGGGAAGGGAAGGATGCTCTGCCTAAGCTCCTCTTAGCACCAAAGCACCAGAGATGCCTGCCTAACCTACCTGGGCTTGATTGGCAGACCAGGAAGATTGCCCCGAGGGCACCCCTTGCTGCCCTCTTGCCTGTTGAACTATATGCAGGGAGGACACAGTGTGTTCTTAGCCGGGAGTTCGTGGGATTTGCAGGGAGCCCAGGGCAAAAGTGGAGTTTGTCGCCCTCGGAGGATTAGGAGGTGTTAATAGTGCATTGAGTGAGGGTAGTCACAAAACAAAGCATCCAGATCACACTATCCCGCTCTTCCACTGGCCCAAATTCGTCAGCTCTGATCCAAGAAACAAATGTCATCTTTAATTACACAGGCATTCTTTGCTTGCGCATCGAGCCGAGTTTGTTCAGTCTCAGTCCTTTTGCAATGCAGCCTTCACCCCTGCTTGAGAGGCAAGGCATAGCGTGTCGGCCGCAGGGAAGTACATACTTCCCATAGGCTGAGCCCAGCGAAGCGTTATGGATCTGACGGCTCCTTACTGAAAATACGGAGGGAGAAGGCAGTTTCAGCCTGGCATTTCTGACTGAGGGGGCGGTGGGGAGAGCAAACACGAGGAAGTAAAGGCTTCCTTTTTCTACCTGAATCAAACAGCTGGTGAGGAAGTGACTTTATTTCCCTCGTTATCATTGGGTTGACAGGATATCCTCTTGAGCCACATTGTACTGAATGAAGAGCCAGTGAGACTTCCATTTTACTGAACGGGAATTGCCTTGCGGCTATTTTACGCTGCCCTCTCCATGACTCCAAAACAAACAAACAAACACACACTAGCTCCCGGCTTTTGAAGAAACCTGCACAGGTCTGAATGAGGTGGCTTTGCCACCCAGTATGGGGCAGGAGAGGGAATGGCGTAAGTTCCAATGCCAAGGTTTAGCAGTTGAATGGCTTTTCCCTCACGCCTGCCTCCATACAAATGACATAAATTCTCATAAAAGCTTTCGTTCTCAAATGGTAACTCATTTCAGAAAGAGTTTGGGTAGGGAAGGAGGGAGGGAGCGGAGAGAGCTGGTTAAGTCATCCCATGTTTTCTATGCAGTGAAACCTCATTAAAATGTCATCTTGAAGCTAACGAGAAAAGTTCTTGGAACACAAAAAATAGACAAAACTGTAGCTGTTCTTTTCCCAAAGAGTTTATGGGGCTTTTACGCAAGCCTAGGTCGTGAGTACATGCAAATAAGGACAGCTCAGTCCTTGACTGTGTTGTGCCGAGGTGTGGTGTTTCATGAGGTCGGTATCTTTAGAGAGGCCGCAGATACCTTTTTACACCTGGGAGTGCCAACATGCTGGCAGTCCAGCCAGGTGCACATTATCAAATTATAATGGGAAGGAAAAGAAAGTGTCACCACACAAGCCCTGCTGACCACAGGCGGGGAACCTGCCTGAGGAGTGGCTTCGGCACGTGCAGTCTGATCAAATCCCCATCTAGATTCCCCCTGCTCACCCTTGGGTCTGTTCTGAATGTTCTGTTTCCACAATGCCCAATATAGTCTTAGATCTGCAGCTGATGTTTTAGTTGCTGGCTCCATAACCCTTTTATTCCTCCAGTGATATCTGAGTTTTCTGACTTTGGACAAAACTGGTTCTCATCACAGGGGTCTTGCCTAACTTCTTTGTTTCTTGTCCTTGCTATCTATTTGTATAAGTTCTTGCATTGGTGAGCCTGTGATCTTGAGGACATATCTTGCAGGTCCTAGGCTTGCCAGACTCTCACTGAAGTCTGTGTGAACTGAAATCGGTGGAAATATTATTTGCATAAGGCTGACTAAACATGGCACTCAGATGGAGACATCTAAGGAGCAGGGACTAATTGTGGTTAGGTTTGTTCATGAAAACTCGATGCATATGCTTAGAAATATATAAATGTGAGTGGTTATAAGAACAGGGATGACTATTCCTCCTGTCTGCACTCCCGGAGAGTGATCCTGCTGGCAGGCAGACCTCTTCCAGACCTCTGTGAGATGAAGGACAAACCCAGGCTTTAAAGAATGGTCAAGCCATTGCTTTAAACACAGAATTCATAAGGTGTTGATCATTCAGCTTGCATGGAAATCCATTCCGTGTTCAGACTGGGCTGCATTCTTGTTAAACCAAGTCAGCATGAGAAATGTTTCAGTAATTTAGTCTTGGCGTCTCCGCTTAATTCAGTTAGACGTGGCTCTGCAATATGCAAAAGCCCAGACCTAGTGGAGGCTGCCTTGTTTTCTTATTCCTGGAAAGGCCCACACTAAAATGAGGTATTTCTGGCACCAGCGTAACAGCTGTAATGTCACTACAGCAGCTAGCTGGTGGTATTTAATGGGTGCCACTTCTGAGGGAGCAATATTAGCATTAATGAGAGAAAGAAGGCGAGAAGGCCTTCTGGACAAAATCCTCGATGTTCAAACAACATGGTCAAAGCTGCTCTGCTCCATCCTTCACAATTTTCTTTTCAGATCTTTTGTGGGTTGATTTTGCTATTTGTTTGCATCAACATTTAGCAGTCTTAGTTTTATTTTCCAAAGGTACCCTACTTAGGTAGAGTGCTGGAAGCTGTGTGTAACTCGTACCTAGAAAACAAATATGTCCCTGCACATATTTTCATGAATTTCAGTTGCATCGAGAACTGTTCAGTTTTAGGCCACCTTCTTCTCCTTCTACTCAAATTTATGAAACCTGTTCTAGAGAGTTTACACTCACATACAACCGTAAACTTAGCAAACACTCATTTATGGATTTGTGGATCACTTGGAGGAGAGAACAAGTGTCACAGAGTTGCTGGGGGGACTCGTCTCATCCCCTAACATCGCTCTTACACCTTCATTATCTGAAAAGAAGCTAGATGCATTTGGACCTGTTAAATCTTCAGAATGACTTTAAAATGAAAATAACGACAAAATGGGTCTGAATGACAACACAGGCCAGTTTCTCTCAAAATCTTGTCTAAATTCTCCATCTTGCTCGCAACTTACTTTCAATATGAGTGCCCTTACGCTGGAAATACCCTACCTAATTTAAAAGCCCAAATCTGAAGATTTGGCTGCAGCGGGTATGTTGGTAGTAGAGGGGAACGTGAACACATCCCTCGTTATGTTCCCTGCCTGCTCCAGCTGCCCATGCCGCTCTCGGGCCGCCGCAAAAGAGTTAAATCACGTAACTGCCTGAGAAATGGGAACTGAAAGTAGCTGCTTGTAGAAATGCTTGAAGTGCTGTGGCACTGAATTTGTCATTAAGACCATGGAGGGTTTTATTTAACAAGCACGTCCAGCTGTGCCGGGCTCAAGGCACAGGTATTAGCGGAGGTAGAGTGGGCAAAGCAAGACATCAGGGCTGTCAGCCTGGTGAGGAGGGCCTGGCACGGGGCGGCCTTGGCCAGAAAAGGCAGAGTGCGCGTGTGAACGAGAAGGGTGAAATCGAACCGGTCTGAGCAGGTTGTCCCATTGGCTGAACCACAAGGCACCAGTCATGCATTATTCTGCTTCTTGTTTTAACATCCCCCAGGGAAACACTCTATTCCCTGTTTGTTATCTCAACATTCAGTTCTGACCCCAAGAATCCTTTTGGCTTGACTGACTCCTGCTCGGCCTTGAGCAAGAGTAACGCAGAGCTGGACCGGCAGCCTTGGTGCTCCTGTGGCAACAGGTTGTGCAGAGCCACCGGCACCTTCTGCAGAATTGCCACCCTTTCCTCACGTGACCTGAAGCAGGCTCTCATTTTTTCTAAGTCTTGTGACAATCAACTGATTTACAGGGAAAATGAGACAACACAGCTAACCTTATGATAACGTAACCTCACGATAAATCTGCAATTTAATGAATAAGCACAAAAAAGGCTTATGCTGTAGACTTCAATGGGCAGTTGCACTTCTACCAGCAGCCACCTGGAAAATATGAATTTGCACATGTGTTTTCTTTGGCAGCCTACACCTCATTAGCAGCCCAAACCATTTCTGCTCACCTGTAAAAGCCTTATTTGAGGCAGAGAAGAGGCAGCATTTTTTGGTCATTGCCTTCTCTTGCCATTTCCTAAGTCAGCCCTTGGGTGCTGTACTCCACCAAGTACTGTGTGTCAGTGTTAGCTGTAGGCAGACATGTCCCGGCTGTCAGGCAGCCTGATGGAGCAAGCTGCAAGTCCCCCACTTCCAACATGGTGCACGTAAGAGTGGAGTCCTCTCAGTGACTTGCTCCATGTTTCCATCATTTCACAGCTAAGTGATAATGGGAAATTAAAATAAGGGGAAGTTCCTGGCTTGTATCTGCTTGGAGGAGATTTTTTTTGGTCTGGGTGCCTCCCCTCCACTCCTCCTTCTTGTTCTTTCTGTCCTGTTCACCATGTGTGTAAAAGCACAAGCCCTGGGAAACAAATTTAGGATGAAGGAGCAGGGAAAGAAACGAGGAGAGTCTGCGTAGACTGAGGCAAGTAGGAATTTAGACAAAATCAACTCTCTAAATAGGACAGGTGAAAATTGCCCATGGCCACAATGAGCTGAATCCTACTTTTAAGCCAAGATAGATTTATGAGTTGCCTTGCCCTGTTGGGGGGGGGGGGCGGGGAGGCGGGCTCATAGTTAGAGTTGGCTGGTAAATCTTGAATTTTTGGGTTCACACAGAAAGTCTTTTGGCAAGTGTTATCAGGTAAGAGCTAAGAGGGACCATATGAAAAAACAAGAGTTTTTTCAGAGTATATACAATTCAAAAACAGACTGAAGGACTTTGTTTTGTTATTCAAAACAGCTCTTAAATTCATTTGCATAAACAGTTGTAATCCATTAACTATGACCATTAGATTTATTCAAATGCCACCATGCAAAACCCAAATATGAAGACTTAATAAAATGCAAACCACCTCTGCCCTTCCATCTCCAAAACCAACACCAAAACAAACAACAGGCATCCTACAGGAGAAGTGGGATCCTCCTCCCATCCAAAAGCAAGTACCACTGGGATGTTTGACAGCAACACACCTCCTACCCATATGTATACTTTAATTAATTCCTCCGTAAAAAGAAATAATGTCTTGCTGATACAAGAAAGGGCACAAATTCTGTGTGTTTCCTTTCAGCAGGAAGCTTTAAAACTGAAAAAAATGCTAGAGCCTAGTAGCAGGAGAAAAAGGGTTATTCTGTACTTCAGGGGCTTTGCTGGTGTCACTGTTCTGGCCACATCCCTTGATGGAGACATGGTTTATACCAGTTGAAGTAGTCTGCCAGCATGGTTGAAGTACCTCACAAACAGTGTGAGTTATACTGGCAAAAGGACTCCTGTTTGGTGTAAGTCTACGTAAGTCTTCATAGTGGGGAAGGGAATCACGCCAAAATAGTTATCTTTGTAGGCTAGGGATGTGATTTTTTCCCCATGAGATAGTTGTGCTGGCCAGACTTTGTCATGTAGACCCTAGGAACTTTTATTTGCAAAATAAGACTGTAATTTATTTTAACCAGATGTTCGGCACTGATCTGTGTCTGTGCATTCACAGTGCACTCCAAGTAATTTTTACTGTGAAAGACATATACCTTGGACATCGGTAAGATTTTAGAAACATAACGCTGAAACTTTATGGTGGGCTTATCTTTCCCTTCGGTAGTGATGTGTAGTTCCCAATGAAGTAAACTGGTGTTCTGAGTATTGAGTTTTGCTCCTATCAATCAGATCCTCTACAGGTCCTGTAAGGCAGAAGGCTCAGCTCTCCCATCTATCAGACATTCACATCAATTGCTGGAGCAAGTCATGCAGTTCCTTACAACCTAATGGTTGCTGGGAGTGTAGGGTGAGAGCTGAGGTGACCTAAGATCTCTCTTTTTCGGTAAAGAGCAGGAGGTACGAGTGCCAGTCCTTTGAAACAACAAATCCCTCTTTGTTTTCTTTCGTGCCTGGTGTTCCTGAGAGGAGGCAGGGGCTGGTTCTGCTACAGGACAATGATCATCAGAGTGGTCACATAACTGTCACTGGAGCCTGAAGTACCTACCACTATCAACAAGTTATACATACACATCCTTGGGAACAGCTGAAATACAGCTTAGCCTGCATTCCTATGGCCAGTCATTCAAAACCGAAACTAAAGGATTTGGTTAACTGCTGCTTCTTTTTTCATAAGCCTGCATGTCCTTGCAGATCATTCACAAAGGGTTGAGCATTTATATTTCCTGTTGACATCTTTTGAAAGGGAGAATGCCAATGGAAATTGGATCTTTTAATGAACAATTTCTGTGGACAGCAAGTCAGATGAAAATTCATGAAGGATTTAAATCTATCATTGTGACCTTGAACTAACAGCACAAGGAAGGACAAGGCCATTAACTTAGGCAGGAAAGATTGGTAATTACTTCAAGTGTTGATGTTTCCAAGTGAGTAGAAATTTCACGCAAAATTTCAGATACTCAAAGGAAAGAATAAAAAACAAAATTGAGAATATCAGCCAAGAAAATATAAATTCATTACCTATAAAATCAGTGCTTGAAAGCTTTCCCACTTTCTAAAATAAATAAGACCCCACAGATCAGAAACTGCAGATCAAAATTACTATAAGGTCCTAAACCTAGCCATTTACTTTTTTTTAATACTTCTAAGCGCAGGTGGGTCCACGTGGCAGAGTGAAGTTCTGTGGAGAGGAAGAGAGTGCTGACCTTGCCCTGACCAACCCAACTTGGGGGGCAGGTATAGGGGTGCAAGTGCTATAGGTATATTAGAATAGTACTCCCAGTGGGCTAATTATTTCTGCTGTGAAACTAGTGCAACCACTGCGTAAAGGCAGCTCAAGTATCACTGTGCTGTGTCGTGCTGTGCTGTGTAGACGTGCCCTGAGGCACTACCAGAGAAAAAATGATGGAACCTGCTGCGTAGAGAGTCTTACGGCACCGCCTTCCCTATACAACATGCACAGCGACTCTTGTGCCAGCAGCTGCTGCTGAAAGGCCAGTCTCTCTTGCCCAGTCACTTCAAAGTAGCCTCAAGAATTTCATTAAAGCATTAATCTGCAATTAAAGAGCTGCCCTTGCTTAAGAGCCAGAGGAAGTGATTACAAGAGCTGAGGGATTCATGTGCGGTAGAAGGAGAGGGACTAGATCTGGAAGTAGGTACAGCAGTCATCTCGAGGATGACCACAAATAACTCCTGTGTGCAACCACCTCCTGCGTATGTCTTCGGGTGATGGCCTGTGCCCATCTTGATGCTCTTTTCATTGGAGTTCTGCCATTGCTGTTAACCCACTGCTTCTCCCCCAGATCTTCCATCACTGGTATCTGCTGCTTTCACCCCTGAGTGAGCAGGCACAAGGATGGTTTCCATCAGCTTTGCATCAGTAGGCGCTTCCTGCCACAGAGATAACTCTTAGCTGACAATTTATAGCTAGAATCTAATGTATAAGTGATATAACCCACCCAGGAGCTGCCTTCAGAACCTCCGATAATTAACAGTTGCTGCTATAAGTTCAGACAAACTCAGGAAATCACATGCAAAATTCTGTCTGATTTGCTATCTAATCTTCTTCTATCTAGGTTCTTATACCACACATTGCTGTGGTATCTGAGCATCTTGGTGCCTGGATGCAATTCAGTTAAACCCTTTTAAAGCTAGAAGTCTAAGCTGCAGTCCTGACACTTCTCCTACACGCAGCCAACTGTTTTGCTATGAGCAAACTGTGAAGAAGCTTCTTCAAAGGCTTCCTGAATGTACCAGCTTCTCTTGTCTTCCCTTCCCAGATAATGTAAGGTTGGGAAACTTGCCAAGCATCACACTAAACCGAAAGAGACGTTCAAATTGCAGTGAGTACAGGAGCCAAGGGAGCCCAGTCTGCCAGAATGTTATTGTAGCGCGCTCAAGAAGCTCACGGCATTAAGGCTTCATTTTGTTGTGTGCCTCTCTGTCTGTCTAGGAGATGCTCCACTGGAGGCCAGAAAGTCATTGCTTCCTCAATATTAAATACAAGTGTCTCGACCAACTACAAACCATTTGCTAGCTTCAAACTGTTGAGTGGGTTTTCTTTCTTTTTCTTTTAAGATTGGAGGCGTTTGATCCTGCAGTTGCTGTTGCTTGAAACAGAACTCCTGCTTTCAAGAGGATTTTAGATATACCCTTTTCTGATGGCCGTACAATCGAAGCAAGAACACAGAAAGGGATCGACAGTCAACAAGGTGATGAAAAGAAGCTGTATTATTTCTGGATGAGAAATACTAGATATGGATTTGACTGATTTAAGCCTACATAAGGGAAGAGAAAAGTTCAAAACTTATCTATGCTTTAACAGTAAAGAAGCAATCCTCCCCCCAGGAGGAACCATTTATACTGATATCAAAGTGTATTCTGACTCATGAACTGAAATATGTTGTGCTGGTGGAAGACAGTTATATCAGCAAGATTTTGTCTACATAAGGGTTTGCACCAGTATAATTTATATCCATAAAAAAAAAGTCAGATGTGTAACCAACATCGATGTACAGTAGAGTGCAAACCAGGCATGAAACATGGGGGAAAATTTGCAGGCCAATGTTTTAGGCTATGTGTTTTTGATTTTTACAAATTTGTGTTTAAAAGTTCCTGTTTGTCTATAATGACAGCAGTTAAAAAAAAAATCTAGAACAACACAAGCACCAAGAAACTAAAAGAAAACCAAAGCCCCTTTCTTTTTTTGGGTATTTGTTCCCACAGCTTTAGCCATAGAGTTGGTGGGGGGGGAGGGGAAGAAGCTGAACTGAGCCTGTGATCACAGCATTAAGTTGATTTGACTATTAGAAAACTTTAATTTAAATGTTCCCCACAGGGTTTCTGGTATTTATTTCCTTATTTACTTCTTGAGCCTATTTAATACTTTGACCTGAAGGAACAAAATTTTACACAAGCAAGAGGATTAAAGGTTCAAATTAGTTAAAGATAAAACAAATCTATTGATTCATTAAAGCCCAATGTTCTCAGTGTCTCCAATGATACTATTATATATTAAACTATTAATATGCTTGAAGTGCAGAAAAAAGACATTTTCAGCATAAGTTACAGATGGCTTTTGATTGGAAAAAATACGTTGCTCCTTTGCATCCTTTGTGCCTAACGTTTTCTGTCCCATCCAAATGGCCTTCCTATGTATGTAACAACCATGGGAGGGTTAGTGAGTCTCTTGTCATGCCTGCCTGACCCTGTATATTGGTTTTAGTCTAATTTTGTCATCTTTGTCCACTCCCACATTGTACTTCTTAACTTTCAGCCCTTTCATTCATTGGGATTTTTTTTGCATGCTTTGTTCACATACTCACTTTCCTTCTCATGTGTGTTTCTTCAGCTATTCCTTGTGTGATTCCTTCTTTCTATGGCTGTGTAACCTTCTTTCATTCATTACCTCTGTTTTCACTATTCACTTTCATGCCTCCAGTACTACCTTGCACAGTTCCACACAGCATTTGTGCGTATACAAGTTACGCCTTTCCTTGCCAGCATATTGCTTATTCCTGTCTTATAGAGTTGAAGTCAGCAGAGACAAATACATGGTTGTCATCGTGCCAGCTAATCGTGCTTGAGCTGTGGTCCCAGCAGGTTTTAACTGCAGCTGGCTGCCACAATGCTAAGTGCAGCCTAGGTGAATGTAATTGCCAAGTCACCGTGGGCATTGTGCCAAGGGGATCCTTCAAGGTTGTGTTGTGACAAAGTGGTAGCTTGAAGTGAAGACTAGCACTGCCTAGTACTCAGTGAGACTCCAATAGCCATTTTGTGGCTTAATTAAACATAAGTTGAGGTGGTGTTCCTCTAGAAGCAAGCAGCGTTGGGTAGGAGTGTTTGAAACAAGGCTTGGTACAAACACCAGTTGTGTCTGGTTTGCTGCGAAGCCAACATAAAACCGTGCTCAGAAAGCAGGAATACCTGGGCACTGAACAGCTGTAGTTCAGCACTGTTCAGTGAATCCTAGTATGTGGAAGGCTCAGCGCATCTGTGTGTTTTATCAAAAAGCTGGTAGCTGCTGAGCCATACAAGAAGCTCTCTGAAGGCTTTCAGGGTCCCGGGAGGAGGAGCAGCTCATAAAGCTGTGTTTAGTACTTCTCCTCTGGCCAATTTTTAAGATTAGATTTAGGAGGAGAAAGACAAAGTTGCTCTTTATTGAATTTCTTAGATACTAGTATATGTACTTATTTCACAGTTTTTAAAGAAAACAAAACAGCGTTACCTCAAAGTGATGAAAGGTATGATGCGTGAACATAGGAGCTACTATACTGAATTAGCCTTGCGGTCCACCTAGACGTTAAGACTTAGTGAGTCAGCTACAATCAGTTTGGGATTAATACCCGAGTTAAGACTAGTTTCTTCCTTTTGTGTGTCGCTTTTCCAAGATGCTGTCATGTCAGGTGTCAAAAAATCTCTCTTCTAATCTATGTGCCTCCTGATCTATTTGGCCAAGCATAGGGGAGTAGCCAAAGTCCCTATTACCACAATTTTGTTAGCAGTTCATTTGAGTTCAACATTGCTCACTCCGTTTCCTTTTCTTAAGCTAGATATTAGCAACAAAGACTTGCTAATGTCTTTACTTTCCAGAAGTTGTTAAAATGCTTTGGGATTTCTCATTTAGCATTTATTTATTTGTCTTCAGAGATTCAGTTGCATTAGTTCTTCACACTTAAAGTTCAGCTAAATAATGTTCATGTTATCCTTCTATTCAGCAGCATCTACTCTGCCTCTGTGGCCCAGTCCTTCTTTCCTGAACAGTTTGTAGGTAGATAATGATGTTGTCCCACTACATTTCCCTACTGCCCGTTATTACTGAAATCATCCTCCACAGCAAAATACTCTGATTGTTCTTTTGCTTTTAAGCATTTGTCTAAATGCTTATGCTTATTCAACTCCTTGTTCTGATACCTTCCCAGTTTTACTGAATTCCCTTTTATGCATTTACCAAAATTACGACTCTCCGATGGTCGTAATTGGCATCATGTTCTCTGAATTCACAAGATGCTGCCATATATACAGATGTCTTCAATAGACATATCTGACTAATATGTTCCCCAGATCCTCATAACTTCTGGCTTATTTGCAGGATCTACTTCTGTTCTGACCTTCTCCATTTTCTAGGCTCTCCTTTCCCCAGAAGGTTTCCTCACTCTCTATCTAACAAACTAAAACACCTTCTTGCCCAGTCTTTTCTGGCCACGCTCAGAACTGGCATAGTTCTCTGCCTCATCAGGCTTGCATATGAAACTGGAAACAACTGAGTCAAAGGCATTAACCTTGTCTTGGACCCAGAGTTTTCTATCTAGCCAAATGATGTTCGTTCCCAGGCAGTCTCTCTTACTTACTGGTGAGAAAAGCTCATCCAGTGTCTCATGATAGCCATTATTTTGGCTAAAATTAAGCAGCTTGCTGAGCTCATGTTCCTCACAACTGCATTCCTGGGAACAACTGGGGGCATTTGTCTTGCCAGGCTTAATCTGACTGGTGGCAAAAGCCATCTTCAGTTGCAAAGAATCACATTTTCTGCCAGAGAAGGGTGATCTGACCCTCCGCTCTGTAGCTGAGCTTCTCTTCCATCAGGAGGCTGGCTTCTTAAAACAAAGCATTGGCCAGGCTGTGCCTAGGAGCCACCTTTCCCCTCCCAGATGACCTTTCAGCTTTTGAGCTTCCTCAATTTCTCACATACATTTGTGGGATTTCAGAACATTTGAAAGTAAAGAAGCAGAAGCTTTGTAAGATCAAGGGTCCTTAATGGAAGGTAAGATATTTCAACCAGTTCCCTAGTCAAAATAAGAGTTACTATCTTTTTATCTACTTGCTTAAGTTTTAATAAAATGGTGGGGTTTTGGTTGGGTAAATAACTGTCCGTACTGTATTGCCCAAGGGAGTTCTTTCTCATTCTCACTATCATGTATCCCATTTCCCTGAATCTTTAAAAAAGAAATGCTTTCAAGTTAGATTCCTGAACACATGAGTAGGCATCTAAATTAATAGACTGAGTTTCACAGCAGGGACCTCCTGCCTTGGTTGTCTGAAGGTAGGCAGATGCCAAGCATTGAAAGTCGTGGGAGGCCAAGTAATACATTACAAAGCGACAGTTTGAATGGGGACAGGGGAAGTTAAATTCCTGATCCCTTTTCTAAAATTTTAATATTACGCATTAGTTATCATTGCATTGATAATAATGTAACTAAAATTGTTGGGATTTAAAAAATCTTTTCTGAAAACTGTGTTTGAATTTTCTGCACTATTTATTTGACAGGGATCAGAGTGGAACAATGAGACTATACGCACAGAAAAAACTTTTCAATAGGGAGGGCACTGGAACTAGCCATAATAGTCAGTAACCAACCAACTGAACAAGGGAGTCCACTGAAGAATGACTGACAGGGAGAGAGAATGTAGGTATGGAGAGTCAGCACTCCTGGTCCTCACCATGCAAGTAACAGAGGGATTTCAATTACATGAGGAATGACAGGAAATTCACAGCTGGTAAGAGGATGTGCTTTTGCATAGGATCCACAATTAGATCATTTTATTATTTCAGTTATTTAAATTAGATGATTGCTACAGGATGCTGAGAAGTGAGTTTAGCAAGCGTCAAAGGATAATTAAATATTTCTGTAGTAAACAAAAGCTGTTAACAGTTATTCCCAAATAACAGTAATAGTAGTAGTAGTGGTGGCAATAATAATAATGGTGGTAACAGTAGTAGTAGTAGTAGGAGTAATAACAACAACAACAACAAAAACAACAACAACAGAAGCCTTATGCTTGAAAGATTGAATCAATCTCTGAATTCTTGGGATTAGTGTGAGGTCTTCATGGGTACTATGCAGGACAGGGGGAAGGATGGGAGACAGCAGAGATTATCCTAATTCCACCTCCTGTGGCATTTCTTCACCTTCCTCTGAAGCAGGTGGTGCTGAGCACAGGCACAGTCTGTGCTGGATGGATCATGATTTTGGTGAAGAAGGGCAATTTTTAGTACTTCTGTATTAGCTGAGCATGGGAGTTTTGTGTCCTTCAGTGTTTTACAAAGATTTTTTCTAACTTTTTAGTATTCATCTAACTAAAAAAGACTTTGATTGAGGTAAAACCCATGGATCCCTAAAATAAGATTTGTATAGAAATTTAAAGAAATGAGCAACATAGTACCTTTAACTTAAGAAAAAAAAGATAATATCTCTTTTTATCTGGAAAACTAACGTGACTATTTAGTATTCAAAAAAATTGCTGGAAGTTAAATGCTAGTCATAATAAAAGGTTAAGAAAAGAAGTTCAAGACAGATTTTTAAAATAGGCAAGTTCTTTAATCTTGTAAGGAACATTTTCATAACATATATTATGAAAACTAAAAAGTCAACAGAATAAAAATTTGGTTTTGTCCATGTGCTTTATCCAAATGGAAGGAATAGTAATTAAACATATAATGACAGCAACATAAAGGAAAGAGGCTCTGTTGAAAAAAAGAGATAGCCATGTTCCTTATTTAACTGAAAATAAAGCTAAACAACCTGCTAATGATACTGAATTTAAACCTGTGCCAGATTTAAACCTGTGCCAGGGTATAAAATGCTACTGTTCACATATGGCTGCCTTCACTCCTTTGCCAGCTATAGACAACTGTGACAGTTAGTTGTGGGTTTTTAATTGAATAAATTACAGCAGGGGAGCAGGCTCTCCCAGGCTACTCTGAGGACCATTCTTTGCCACCCGCAGAGACATCCCTGCATCGCGCAGGGCTGGGGGTGGCTGCTGGCAGAGAGAGGCCACAAGAGGTGCAGCTGATGGCGCTGGGGCAGAGAAGGCTCCACCAAGCCTCAGATGGGCAAATGGACCCTGTGGCTGGAGCCAGGGGCAGGGGGGCAGCCCGAGTGCAGGTGTCCTCATGGAAGGCCAACGGTAGGAGCAGGGCCCCAGACTGCCTGCCTGCACATGATGGCACTGCAGAAGACAACAAAGCCACGTTAAAGGCTGCAAGGCTGTATCAGCCTTTGCTTCTTCTCTACTCTCCTCAGAGGACTCCTCAGTTTATTTTTATTTTTCAACCTTCCTTGAATCTCCTTCATTTCCTCCACTCCTTAATTATACATCACTGTATTATATATTTTTAGATAGAAGTACGTGAATATTTTTAATGCATCAAGTCTTTTAAAATTGCACTCACGGAAGAGAATACAGCATATACGCCTGTAGTGTACCACGGGGAACGTAGTGGTGTCTTTCTCACAGTCAGCCGTGCTTCCCAGACTCCCCTCCCACCCACCCGAGTACTTTCACTCACCTCTTTTCAGACCACTAACCAACCACCGTCAATCACCCTTCACGACCCACCCCACCACTTTCGCTCTCAGTCATTTGCCCACTGCCGTGACTCTCTCAGGATGCACCTCACCAAACCATCGCAGACGCCCACCCCTTCTTACTCACCTCCTGAACCCTTTCATGCGGGCAGGGATTTTCAACAGTATCTCAGCTAGAGCCGTCGGTACTGTGGTAAATGCAGAAAATTCAAAGCAAGAGAGAGAGGAGATAACTGAGTGATACGGGCACTAGGTGGGAAATTCCTCAGTCAGAAGATCTAGCAGGTATGACTGTCTCAGAGGGATTGGGGAGGGCAGCAAACTCATCTGCTTGAAGCACTTCTGCAACGCAACAACTACACCCAGAGGCGGGTCCCCTTAGGTTCAGTAAATACAATGATTGAGAGAGAAACTCTTCCAGAAGGTGTTTCAGAGAAGCAGCAGTTTCACATGGTTATCCCCAAGTTGCCCTCTGGAGAAACCTCTCTCCCTCTCTGTTGAGTGTCTAGGGAAAGTCCTTGCCTACATACTCAAGTGAGAATGCCTTGTTTAATCTATCTCTGTATCTCACTGCATCATCTGTGGATGGTGGTAATGAAGTGCTTGATGGGGGCATGTGGAGGAGTGTTCCTGGAAGGTGAGTGGTAGGATCTCCTGCAGCGGGAAATTGCGAGTGTCTGTGTTGTGCACAGGGCTGGGAAGTCCCCCACAAAGAGGTTGTCCATGCCTCCTCAGATCAAGGGTAAATACTCTTCTCTCTGTGACTCTTGTAGAAAGGGTCACGGTATTTCCATTTGGGAATTGTGTATCACAGCAAGTCAATTTTAGCTGTGTTTATCTTAAGTGTTTTATATTCCTGCATTAGTTTGCTGTAGTAAAAGAAAGACTGCCATTTGCATTTGCATACTTCCTCAGTTTTTGAGTGGAAAATGATAACGAGAAGAAATTTCTCAACTACTGAACACTGCTTATCTTTTCTTTCAGCCTACTGTTGAATGAAATACCGTTTCAAGCTAAGGGAGGCACTATTTGACAGAACAATAGATATCTCTCCACACCTGTCAAGTTAAAGAGTGACCGGAAGGTGCTATATTGGGATCTACTATCTTACATAAGTATTATACAGAATCCAAACATACTTTTCTCTGTAAATAAATCTAAAGGCTAAACATTGGAGATATGTATATACATATGTATATCATACACATACATATACTGCATATATATTATATATATGTGGATATATACATCAATACATGTGTATGTATGTGTAATGCTGAATAGTTTGAACAACTAAGTGAAAAATCAAGACTCATGTAAAGAAATTAAATTTAGTGTTCCTCTACTGTTTTCCCAGCTAATGACCATCCTCTAAAATAGTCTGGTTCATTAGTAGGAGTCCACCATTGAGTGGTTACAGAGGCAATATATCTATCTTGGACATAATAAAGGCTGAGTGCTTGAGTCTGCACTTTCCTTAAGCACCTGCTTCATCCACAGCCTTGAGGTCAGCAGAAAGAATTCCTCTGTTTTCATTTAACTTTGGTCAGGTTCTCGAGATGTGCTAAACTGAACTTTCACACAGTTCAGAGAAAAATCTCCCACCTGTGAAAAGGACTCCAGATCTAAGCTCGTTGTGCTGCCAGGGGTATGAGGGTAATATCGGCACAGAGACCAGACAGATCCTGGAAGAGAACAGTCTGGACCATGCGCTGAGGGTTTCAATTACGAGGTTCACTTAACCCAAAAAGCCTGCTGCTGCAGAAGGCCACAGATGTTTTGTTACTCTTCCTTGATTCTTCCTATCTTTGCAGACATCACAGAGACACCGTGCATAATACGGGTTTATTCGAGCTTTCCGCCCGGGACTGTGACCTGACCCCAGACCACTGAAGAGCCGATCTCATCCCAGCTAGCAGATGCCTGTGTGAGATCTTACAGTTCTTGTCCTTCACAAATACTTCTTAGACCCATCTATTGCCAATTAAATCTCCCCATTGTGAAGCAAAGAATGACAGCAGCATTTTCTATGTCCACACATTCCCTAAATTGATAAGATGCGCAGTATATATTAAGAATGTAAGTGCGCTCAGTCCATTCACAACACACAATGAGTTCACAATTCAATTAACTAATGCAATTCATATTTCATTAGGACAGAAGCTGTTTGTGACCTTAAATGGACAACAATTCCATGACAGCATTGCAGAATTTTAATTAGATAGGAAAATAACAAAGACAAATGAAACAGAGGGAAAATGCACTGCCTGGCAGAATTGTTCTGAAGAACTTAAAAACAAAAGATGCAGTTGTTCTGCTAAGTCCTTCTCCTCCTTCCCCCTTACTAATGATGCAGAGAACAAAACATTATCGCCTTTCTTTGCCTCTGATTAACCATTTGTAGAGAAGGCTATCTCAGCATTTGTGGTATGCACCTGGTATGGTACCGAAAGGCACAGGAAAGAGAAATGCAAGGGCCTGGTTTACCTTTTGTTTATGGGTATCTATCTCAGTGAAGAGCAGTTCCTCTAAGAAAAATAATTTTTATATCAGTTTTTCAAATTTGTGTCAAAGGCCCAAATATTGGGCCCTAAAATAATATGTGAAGGGACGCGGTAAACCAGCAACAACAGATAAGATTTAATAAAATTGTTTGTATGATTAGTACAAAGTAACACACAAAATCACAGTACGTAAAGGACTGTGATTAAAGTAGAGAAGGGTTCCAACATTAAGCTGTGATTGCTGTAATATTGCTTTTTGTGATACTCTTAAGAAAATGAGGAGAGATTAATAAGGTTAGTTATTATGGTCCTGTAGTAATTTCATCCTTAATCCAAAGTATTACCATCTGTGCTGACGCGTATGTGAGAAAAATGGCTCCCTACAGTCTGTAATTCAGTTTCATTATTTAAGTATATATTGCCAAAACTGTGTCTTGTATTACAGAAACATAAAAGGACAAGATCCTTTGGTTTTTAAATAGCACATTTAAAGAGATGACAGAAGGATGAAACTACCAGATCAGAGTTCATGGTCTGCAACATGTGTTCCCTTCCTCCTGCCCCTCTCCTGGACTATGACTTTCGTTTTTAAGATAAAATCAGTAAATGAATTTTGTACAAAGCTGGCCAGATTTTGTATTAAAGGCAAGATGCTGTATAGGAAGCAACTGGATGTGCAGCAAGATGCTTCTGTTTAATCAGGGTATTTGTTGATCTGGGTCAGTAACGGGATGGTTATTTGTCCCTGGCCAGTGGGTGGCAATGGCAGCAAATGGCTTATAGTAGACAAGGACTGATTTTGATAAACGTGTCCAGATGGGTATGATTTAAATCAGTAAATATATTGCTTTGTATCAAGAAATATTTTTAAATTAATTTTAAACCAATGTTTACATCTACTAGTCACTAGATGCTATGTATACACGTGTAAAATAATATTTGAACCAGGAGTATCATCAGTAAAGAAAAAGGAAAATAGCTTTGCCTTCTCTGATCCTAACACCTCTGATGTTGTTCTTCTTTATGATATATTACACCAAAGCCCTGTTGTCTGTATATTAATATTATTTAGTAGTGCTTTTCTCAAACTTACTGTGAGCTGAAGCTAATTTTACTTTATTGGCAGTACTGTCAAATAACTTTTTAATGCAATGAAAGCATCAAAACAGTACAGCTGCTAAACGAGAGAGATCATAAAAAGGGAGTTTCCAGAACTCACTGATATTAGCTGCTCACCCATACATTCCCTTCCTCTCAAGTTTCAAGATGAGATTATTATAAAAAAAGGCTGATTTGTCAAAAAAAAAAAAAAAGAAACTGTCTGAACAAATCTGCAAATAAACCAACTTGGGGGAATTCCCACGTCTGTGTCTGACCTCCATGATCAAAATAAGGCATCCTCGATAAAGATTCTGCTGTTTTTTTAGTACTTAACTCTTCACCCGTCTGGGTATCTGACCGGCGCAGCTTGTGCTTCAGGAAAGCTGCTCTTTAGCGGTGGCCGGCCCAGCCTGTGCCAGACCCCTCGCAGGCCAGAGGGGTGACTGCTCGGGGGCGAGCAGTGCTGCGGGGACCAGTGGTGACCACTACCCTGAGTGCCACAGGCACTCAGCGGCAGCGTCTCACCTGGCCCCTGAGCACCCAGCTGAGTGCCTGCACCATGGAGGAGCTGGGCCCAGGCTATTTATTTGTAATGAGTACCGTTGTGAGGCCAAATTGCTCTGTACGGCTTCCTTTTTATTTTTTTTCCTGTTAAGTTTTTGGCTTGGCCGATGGAGGACGGGGAGGAAATGCATCCCAGCAAAACCGCCTCTCTTCGGACTTGTGGGGGCCTCGTTCCAGTCTGCTTGCTGGCCTTGGGCTGACCATGTTAGAGGCCCTGTACTGTGATGATTTTAAATTCTTTTTTGACTTTTCTACACTTAAATTTCCAAATTTGATGCCAGATTTTTTTCTTTCCCTTACAGCACTGCAAAACTGGAGTCACTCTGCAGCCGTGCTGGGACCTGCTCTGCACTGCCAATGATGCCACTGAAGGCTTTTAGATAGAAGGAAACTGAGGCTAAAGAGCAGAGAATATTTCTCGCCCTGCATTGTTCTCGCAGACTATTTCTGGCACACAGGAAGGACTCACAAAATCACCATCACACTTATTTTAGCTAATTCCATACGTGACTCGAAGTATTCCAGAGGTGTGTGTCAAGCCTCGGAGAACTGACGGCAAATTTCGTTCCCTGGTTAGATGTAGAAATAAAAGCATGACACCCTAGGGGCTGCCTGGAAGTGTTTTCTTATAAACAGTGGGGAAAACAGCCTTCAAACGATACACGAGAATATTAACGGGAGTGGGTCCAGATATTGTACTCTAAAATGAACACTTTGATAATCATAACAATGTGGTTTGAAAAGCATCACTTTAAAAGGTCAGCTATACCACCCTCTGACTGCACATTGAAAGCATAGCGGATATATTGAGTCATACATATTGTTCATTGTCATTTGCATTTGGTGAAATCCCTGCATTCTCCCCAATTTAGTAAGCAAGCACCGCCTTGGGCTCCCTTGGCAATACGCATCTCTAAACGCAGTTACGGGTTGTTGCGCTAAAACAACATCTCGTCCCATCCCGCACCAGTAAATCACTCTTCGGTCTTTGATCAATGTTTGTCTTTCAAGCCTGTGAGTCATTTCACATTAATGGAAAGGGAGGGAGCGGCACACTAGAGCAATGCGGGTGTTTTGAGATTCACCTCTGGGATAATTTTGTGCATGTTGTTCCAAACAAAATGACCGTCTATATCAGTTTGCAGACAGCCACTAGTGCATCGCAAGATCTAACTTCATATTTGTGTGGATAAAGACCTGCTTAATTCTACAAACACCATGTAGCACCGTTGGGCTACATGTCACGAAAAGGCCTTACAAAGTCAAGTACACTTTTTGCATTCCAGCCTTTTTTTTTTTAAAACTGTCCTCAGGATTTGTCCTCATGGCCTTTTCCTTATTTTTTGCACATCACCTATCACTGGTAGGGACTGTTCGACTTTCCAATTGTCATGTGAGTGATATTTCCAACCAGAATATGGCGGAAGCTGTCCTCACCCTTCCGGGGGCTACACCTGAAGAGTAAGCAAATTTTGTGGGTGTTTAAACCTTTTTTTTTATTTTCTATGAGCAATGTACAAATGACTCATTTGTGCTTTGGCTGGAATGTATAGTTGGTAAACACCGTCGGGGAGCAATGGTATTTCTAGATTTGTAAATAAAAACAGTCCCTACAGTGCTGACTCTTTGCTCCTGTTACTAATGTGAGTTTTTGGTGGGAAGGGCGGGGACTCAGCCCAGGCAGCCAGGCAATTGTGGTAGCTACAGAGGAACCAAGAGCTGTCCAGCAACAGGGAGTCTGGGAGGAGGTGGAAGAAAGGAACAGAGGCACCTTCCCATCATAATGCTGATAGAGGCCTTCAAAGCATTTTTGAAACAAACAAACAAATCCCCCTCACAGAGATGCATGGATACATAAAGCAACATGGAGACTAATCCAAAAATGACCGAAAGCAAAGGAAGACTCCAGTCATGGATGTTCTGGACTGAGCTCTGCAGGGAGGATAGTCAAAACACATGTCCCTGCCACACATGCACTATTTTAATACTAGTCGGCTTGCTGACTGAAGGAGAATTTAGACTGCATCATGTAAAAGCACATATATATCATGCAGAAACTGCTCAGGAGAGAAGTCACCTCAAAGTGCATTTATAAAACCTAACGCTTTTATAGTGCCCTGGAAATCATAATGTTGTTTGTAAGGATTCAATGAATACTCTCCATTCAGGAAGGTATGCAAGTCATATGCCTTTTCCTTGATATGGACACAGCGCTCAGAGGATTTCATTTAGACCCCCAACCCAAGCTGCGCAACCAATTCAGATAGAAATTTTGGAACAGGAACCCTCTGGCTTGCTCCCTCTCTCCATTAGCCATGAGACAGACCACATGGCAGTCCTACTGGGGCAAAACGCTGGCTGTCATTTGCAGATCATTCCTGTTTTCCTAGTTTTGTTGGACTGGGGCAGCTGGGCTGCCATGCCTAGCTCTCTGGTCCCCACAGTTGACTCCTCAGACCCCACTGAGGCTGCAGCTCATGCAGCTCCATGTTGCTCCCCCACTGCTGGGCCAGGCAGCTTCTTTGAGATTCAGCACAGCCTTCCAGTGACTCCTGTTCAGAGTTACCCGCTGATGAGTAAGTGTGTAAAAGTCAATTACATTCATATTCATAGTTGCATGCTACTTAAAATGTTAACGATGGGGAAACTTGCCCTACAGGAATGAGGATGGGGGCAAACTTTTATTAGCCCCACATGGGCTTTTATCTGTTTTAAATGTTACATTGTCCCAGGGAAAGAAGTGCCATTGTTAACAGCATTGGAGGCAGTCAGCTGCACTCAATTTAAAATTAAAAGGGGAAGAAAAAAATAAATGAAAAGGAAAAAAAAAAGGGGGTCTGCCTGACGCACTGCAGTATGGCAGCATGGTAACTTGCCCCAGAAACTTTTTATTGAATCCAGCCCTTCTGTACAAAAGAATTCATTAACTGCTTCATGATGTAAAGTCTGCTAAAGACATTACACTCACTGGCCAACGCAAGGCTGTTCCCACACGCCGTAAGCTTTGCCTTCACTGATCAGCGTCGAGTCTAGGGTTGCATCCACGAATCAATATTATCAAGCCATGTGCACAAACGGTGCGTCCCTGGTTCTGACTTGAGCCCACGCCACGTCCCTGCCCAAGGTAACACTGCTGAAGTTGGGACTGGCAGAGCTCAGCTCAGGCAAAGGCACAGGCTGTGAGTGTTAAGTGCAAAGCTGGTGTTTAAAATCAGCTGGTGTTGGGGCTCTTGAGGGTTGAACTTCCTCCCCCACTCCGCACGAAGACTACTGGTGGTGCAAGAGACCCCTTCTCCTGCCTCCCCCAGCACATCGCCTGTGCCGCACACGTGGCGTGTGGATGGCACAGAAACTGCTGTGCTGACTGCGTGCGCCAGCCTGATCCCGCGTGGCTGGGTACACCTACCCTTGGGGCAGCACAGGATCCACTCCAATAAAGTTATCCCAGTGTAAAAACTAGCAGAACCGGATGTCTTCTGCATGAAAAACAGCAGTACATGAATGTAATCTCTCTGTTACTGGAGAAACCTCACCTTTGAAAATGTTCTTTTATTGGGCTTAAAGCGGCTGCGGGGCAAAGGAAGCAAGTGTGACTCTGGAAACTGCTAATATCTTCACATCGATTTAAGATTTCCATTCACTATCACACATTTTCCAGTTTGCACTTCACTGACGCACATGGTGCTGAAAGAGATGCAGTAGTGGATGTTTATCATATGTATCGACCAGGTGGCCCTAACTGCCTGTATTACCCTTGTTGCCTTCTATTCATCATGCCGACTTAATGAACAGAGATGCTCGCGGATGTCAAACAGCCAGCCAGGAGAAACAAAAGAGAAGCTAGGCACAGTGTCACCCAGCTTGAACCAGCTCACCGGTACCTTTCACACAGCCATCTCCATACAGCTCCCCTGCAATCCTGGTATGAATGAACCAGAGCCACTGCCCAGCAAACAGATAAGAGTCTGCAGGAACTGATCAATATATTTAGATAAGGTGTAACAAGAATACGTAGCAACCTGCCTCTTTGTCTGTGCTTGGTAAAGAGGAGAGGAAAATAAAAATCCCTCTATTGGCTGCTTCAGGCTCAATTCTTCTCTTTGACGCTATGGTTAATCGACACTACCGTAACCATGGAGTTAGCCTAAGTTCAGGATAACGTGGTGGCTTTATTAAGAAACTCAAGCACAGAAATACAGTCGGAAAGTCCTAGGTCTCCTCGGCAAATTAATCCTTTGAACTCAGCTCAGCCACCTGCACCTTCACATACGCTGTTTTTACAGAGAATATGTTGGAAGTTTAAAAATAATTCAAAATATATTAGTCATGCTTGAAATGGCCAAATGAAGACTAGAGAAAAGCTGCAAAAAAAAAAACCCCAACAAGCTTAACTGAACATGAGATGACAATTCAGGGTATGTAAATATTTATATGTAATTTTATACCAGTATGCTATATACTGTACTTTTTTTGCTCACACACCAATTCCAGCACTCTGAAAAGGACCTTTATGGGATTGAGAAAAGAAAAACTAGGACAGCATCGAATACGAACTAGCTTTTGAGACAAGAGCCACTTATGTGACCAAGGCTGTATTCAATTGCCATTGCTGTTTTCTTGCAAAGAAGCAGCTGAGCAGCTGTAAATAATGGAAGAAAAGAGTCTGTTTATGGAACAAATTGGAAATGAGACTTTACCTGCAGAGGCTTAGTACACAGCCAAAGTCTTCCTCTGGCTTCACTTAAGTTTGAGTTTATTACAAAGCTAAAGAAGGCATATTTCATCTTTTTCTTCTCTAAACTATATATATACATATATAAAAAAAATATACATAGACACATACAGGACAGAAAGAGCAAGTCTGCCTGTATAAAATCCCCTCTATCTTTAGCTGAAAATTTTTCTGCTGTGTCAAATTCAGAATACAGTGCAAAACTAAAATCTAGAAAAGAGTATTTTGAGACCTGTTTAGTTTTCAGGGGATTTTTTTCCTTATAGATAAAATTAAGACTATGAGCTTACCTGTCCTGTGTCTTGTGTAAGAATCTCTTACCCTTCTTTGACTATAAGTTTGTAAGACAAAGTGTTTGGTATAGGAAATTCACCAGTTACACATTATAAAAAGCCTGTCGCTAATCAAATTTTACAGAAAAACTTATCAAATTGTTTATGGGGAAAAAAACCCACACCAACATCATGTAGCATCTGTCTTTGTCCAAATGTATTTGTTGTAAGCACACACTGTATGACCCACCAGACAAAAAAGCTGCATCCCAACACTGAAGTGCAAGGCGTGTGGACAGGTGCCTCCCTCTGCTTGGTTCTTTTAAAAACAATTTCTCCTCAGTTTACGTAGGTACTTTATTTATAGCCTGTCCCAAACTTTCAACTGCGGTTTAGCTTCAGCTTTCATCCACTGAGTCCAGTAGATTTCAAGTGTTGTTTTGGCCTGAGAGGTGTTGATCGTCCGTGCCTTAGGAAGGCCTACCACTTGGCAGCTGGCAACACTGAACCCTTCAACACCCAACAGCATACAGGCAGGCCCACAAAATGATTCATACTTTTCGCTGTCATTTTAGGCATGCCAGTCCCAAATTTAGGCAACCCCTATCAGTCGCTGCAAGCACTGATGTCCTAATTTTGCACCAGTAATATTTTCCCAGGTCTCTAGATGTTGGCTGCCTATCTGTCTTTGCTCTGGCTTGATCTGGCATGCACCTACACAGATCACTGTCAGGATCAGGCCTTACAAAGAAAGGACTTGCATTATCCTCGTGCTACTACTCACCTTTTTGAGAGAATCGAAGTTTGTTCCTTCCCTTGCTCACTACAAGGGCTACAAGATGACCTACAAGACTACTCTATAAGAGAGTATCCCTTTTTAAGTGGGTCTCTCCCCTATTAAGGCTTTTCCATTTTGTTTTAAGAATTTAAAATTTGCCACTGGAAGAAGATGAATCCCACATCTTACACCTGGGCCAGCATCAGGCTGCAGAGTCAGTTTGCAATGGTGTCTAACACAATTATTGTAGGCAAAATGAAACAGCATCGAGAGGAGATGACATAGATGAGGGGTTGCTACATAACTCAGGGCCATGGGAAGATTCCTCAGGGATGGCCACTGCAGCCCTCAGCAAGTTCTTTGTGAAGACCAACCCAATGCATGTTGAGATTATGCTTCCAGATTGCAGGATGCAATATTCACAGTAATTATAACCCTAGCATTTGGACTCGTATCAAAAAGAAGCAGCTCATGGCCAAGTGCAATTGTAAATACCACTTACATTTTAGCAAAGCCTAAGCCAACAGATAGAACCCTACAATCCGGAAAATGCTGAGCTACAGTGTTCCTCATTTGCCTGCTAGAGCCAGGGATGCTGTAATAACCATGACCTTAAACTAATCCCACACATTTTTCCCCTGAACATTTGCTTTAAAGAATTCTAAATTAACTGCAGACATAATAATGATACAAACTGTCTTGTGATCACCTAGGACAGGCACATTATCACCTGTCTGAGTGTAACAGTGTGCACATTTTTTTTTTTTTCCCAGGTCAAAAAGAAAGACTGTTCTCTAGCAGAAAGTACCGTAGAACGACCAACAGCTGTGACAGGGGTGGTAGCAACACCGTCTAGTTAGCAAAGACTAACGCTCAGCTTTAGAAGCACTATTTCCAGTCAGGTGGAGATTTCTGGGGCAATCCCCACACTGACTTTGAGATTCTGGCTCCTTAGAAAGGAAAAAGTAGCATCACCGTAGCGAGACGTCAGAGGCACACAAGAGCAAAGCTCTTGCAGAGAGGACAAAGTCATCCACTAGCCCCTCTGCCTCCGAGCCACCTGAAATCCTGAGAATATCCCCCAACACCTGTTTCCTAGGACAAATACTTGAGAAAATAAAAGAACAAGAACCTGTGAGCATCCTTAGCTGCACCTTCAGAGGGAGAGGCGCATATCCTACTCAGAGACCCCGAGAGCAGCTTGCCTTGTGCAGATGCAAACTTGCCTCAGCAGCCCCTCTCTCCTGCCCACGCTGCAGAGTAATATTTTCAGCGTGGCTGCCCAGGTGGTTATGTGTTATTACTTGCAGATAAAGAACACCATGCTAACGCATATTTTAACTGCATATCCAAAATGTTCTATGTCTGTTCAGCTTGGATGGGTTCAGTGGTTCAGTTAACATAAGCTCAGGCTAGTCTGAACCTGTTAAGTGCTCAATTAAGCCCGATCCACTGCACCTCTTGCTTTATTTTCTGTGTAGCTGGATTCTGTTTTTTCCATGACAAAAGCATTTCCCTAGCCTTTTGGAAAAGGCATTTAGGTGAAAAGCACGGAGTAGTAGGAAATTGTTTGCTCTCGGTATGCTGCGATGGAAATAAAGTCAACATGATAGATTAGTACTGAGTGAGTGGAAGTTATTTTTCCCAAGATGTCACACTTGTGCTTCAGAAATGAGTGATTTTGAGCGTCAAATAAAGTACCAGCAAAACCACCAAAATATACATCATGTATAGCAAAATAAATGCCATAAAGAAATGTGTTATAAGCTCATGCTGAGCCATACAAAGCCCAATAAATATTTGCTTGTCACAGTGCAAAGCAATGGTTACAGCATGCAGAGGAAATTATGTCTACACCGCAAGAGTGTGTGTCTGGACTTAAAACTAGGTGAATGGATCAGATCTTCATCTGGTGTAAGTCAGAAAAGCTACAGAGATTTCAGTCAGGTTTTAGATGATTATTCCTAATGAGCTCGTTCCCTGAACTCTGCAGAGACGCTTGGTTTACAGGGCAACAGCTTTGAAAATTCATAATCTTCCTTTTAGGCTTCTCCATCAGGAATTCCTTATACAGATTTGTTGTTTGATCCTCCACAGCAGGAAAAAGCGGAATAACTCCTGTCTCATTTGGCTACCGCCGACAAATTGACATGGGCACCGAAATTAAAACTCTGCTCAATTCAATTTGGGAAGGAAAGAAGAATCTGATCGGGGGGGTGTGTGGTGTAAAAAACAAAGCCCACACAGCAGATTGCCTCCAGCAGCTCTCCCAGGTCCTACGCGCTGCTACGACACAGACAAACTGCGCCTCCCGAAGAAGGGACGACGGGGAGTTTCCCTTGAGGGCTGTAGCTGTAGTTTATGAACACGCAACTTCATTAGCAGCCGGTGACCCCGTTAGATGGGGCTCTTCATTTCTTGGCTTGGACAAAACTCTCCAGGGACCGTCACAGCTGTATGCCACGCACAGAGATCTCGTTGCTAGGGTGGGGGAGATGGCTTTGAAAGTCACCTTGAGGAAAGGCTCGGTAATTCAAAGATCATCCTTTGGACTTGCAGAAAATAAAGTGTTTTATTTCAGGTTTTTACCAAATCCAATGATTGCTGTAACTTGTAGAGACACCTATTCTGCGGTATGGAAACCCACTCATCCTCCCAGGTGAGGAGCTGACACTGAAAATCACACGTAGCCTAACATGGCTCTTCTTTCTATAATTAGGGAAGAAGTACATGACTATTTATTTCTAACATGACTTCATATAATTTTTTTTAAAGAAAAAAACTGAAAAACAAAAAAAGGAAAGCTCATAAGCAGCTGATGACCTGCTCCATGTAGATGACTTACAGAGGAGCAACTGTGCTCTTCACAAAGGACTTTTCATGTAGGCAGTAGGCAAACAGTGATTTAAGTTGGGCTGGGCTTGCGGGGTGGTGATGGCAGGGGACATTTGTGGCAGGCCCAAACACTTTTGCCGATTAGATCAAACCACGACAGACCTTGGAGTCCTGCTCTCTGGGGACGAGGGTGTTTGGGAAGCCCGTGACAGTGTCTGGCTAGCTGGGGGATGCTGCCGAGACCCGGTGCTGCCTTCTTGTCCCTTTACAAAACAGAGGAGAGGGAACAAATGACCCTGCAACTAGCGATCCTGGTGGGACGGATGCAGCGAACTAAGAGTAGCAGGCACTGAGACTAGGAAGACGGTAGAGATTCAAACACCTGCTGACAAGAAAGGAGCTGTGAGAGCAGTAGGGAAGGAAAGGTCATGCTGAATGTCATGTTTTTCACTATTCAAATCTATTGGGTCACCGATGCTTTCAAAGAGCCCGTAATGCTTTAAGTTGGTTTGTTCAATTAAGCATTGATAAAGCTTTGATCTGAGTTTAAATTTTGTCTGGAGACATAAGCAACAGCAGTAGCATTCAGCAAAAGTCTACTGTGATTAAAAGATGTGGCGAACTCTATTATCTGTACTAGCAGAATTTCAACAGTGGGATGTGGCTGCTCCTGTAACGTTCTCACGTGTATTTTGGAGAGAAAGGGGATATATATGTTGTCATTTGTACATGCCATATCAACTGCTGTTCCTAATGCATTCATCTGGCATGATTTTCTGTTCCTTTCCTTAAAATCTCCTTTTATGGCTGCCATGCAGTAGATCTGTTATTTTTAAACTACCGCATTTTTTTTCTCTTAATACTCATCTGATTGTTCAAAGCCGGACCATGGATTCTCAAAATATACATTTGCATTTTTCCACAGCTTCATGCCCAGTTCATTCTAGATTTTTATCAGCAGAAGGATTTCAGCCTGGGAGGTTTTGTGGCTTCAGCCCCAGTGGCTACAGGTAGGAAGTGTTGATTCATTAGCGAGCAAGTTCGAAGACTGTGAAACAACCTTCTGCCATGGCACCAAGGCTGAGCAATAAGCTATCTATCTGATGTACCAGAGTTTCCAACGAAAGGCATTTTTCAAGAAGTATCAGCAGTTTTGAACTGCTGGTATGAGTGAAGGGTGGTTTTTTAAACTGTGCCAAACTCTCCCCTCTTCCCACTTTTGCATCACTGTTCTGCTCTGGAAACTTCTTTTTGTTGTTGATTTCTTAATGCCAACGCTTTCATTTAAGAGAGCTGCTCTTCAGGGCACCACAGCACGTCAAGGCTGATGTGAAGTGGTTCAGCTCCGCTGACTTTTCACTGGAGGTGTGCCAGCTTGCACCACCTGAGACAGAGCCCTCCCTGCATTTTCAGAATCAGATCTGCTGTATTTAGAAGCAAAAATCAATTTTGACAGTTTCTTAATCTCGTTAGCTCTATAAAATCACGCAGCAGGGCAGGGAATGGCAGCTGGCAGGCATCTGTTACAGAACAAATTTTAGCAGTGAATGGAGCATCTCCTCAACCATCTGTTTGTAATGTGTAGAAAGAGGAATTATCGCTGGTGACTTCAGCCTCAGAGATATTTGCTGGAGATCTCATGTGGTCATTCAAAAAAATACCTTAGACGGTCATGTGTCCAGCATACTTGAGATGAGTACTGACCTCATTCAAATAGACCAAAAAAAAAAAAAAAAAAGTTTACAGATTGAAGAATTAGCAGGTGGCTGTGCATAGCGATGACCATATTAGGACCAAGTAGAATAAAGCATCAACCAAGGAAATGTATGACAGAAATTTAAATATATGCCAGTATTCCCAAACTTGACGAATTAGCATAACAAAAATTAGGAATAGAAAGAATTGACAAAAACATGGTTTTATAAAAAGATATCCACAATTCCACAGGCAAGTTCAAACAAAAAAAAAGCCTAAAACTATTAGCCTAGATAGAAGGACATTTCTACCAAAGAAGGAGATACAGAAGCAGTGATAAAACATGCAAGTAGAAAAGACAGTGGGAAACCCCAAAAGACATAAATTGAGTTAGTAAAGGATTTAAAAATCAGAATAGGAGACTGGTGTGAAAAGCCTACTGCCTGTTTCCGTGAAACCCAGTGAAACCCAGTGAAACCCAGTGAAAGGAGGATGAGTCTTATCCGGGGGGGGAAGCACCACATTTGGGAGCCACGCAGGAGACTGTTGGGGGCAACATGGCATGGTGCAACGCCATGCTGGTGATGGTGCCACTCTCCAGGACCAGGAGCAGTGCAACTCTGGCTCAACTAGTTTGACTCTGTCCTGATTTGCTCTCATGTTTCTGGACCCATAGCTAGCCTGGAGCCTGCACATCGCTCCCCCACACAGTAGTGGCACAGCATGGTTTGGAAAGGTCCCACAACTCAGAGAGACATAGGAAAACTCAAGAGAGAATCACAAAAATGATCCAGGGCTGGGAGACAAGCCTACCACTGTGATCCATCTAACTGCTGTGCTCATCTAACCTATATTTCTGGGACCGCTTGGTGACACTTCATTTTCCCTTCTCTTTGTGGCCCAAAACACTGCAATATAAAAAGTTTCAGGCTTAGCAAATGAACATGCGGGTGAAACTATGCATGACACATGGGCAAGTAGGCTAGATGAGTTAACAGCGACTATGCCCCTAACCTCTACAAATCTAAGATGACTCTGACTCTTTACCACGGATCAGAAACACGTTTAACTACCCTCCAACTAGCTCCCTTCCAGCCAGTTTGAGGTGCAATATAAGACCTGCCCTTCATCCCAAGGCAGAAGGCATGCAAAGAAGCACTGTGTCAGTCTGGTGGCAGAGGAGCTGTGCCTAACAAATGAAGGCTGGAAGGTATTAGATACATCTGCAGGTATCGTATCATAAACAGATAAGTTCTACTTGGTTGCTTTGCAAAAACAAAGTCCAGTATTTACAAAGCTCTGTGTGAAGGTACGTGAGTGCTCCAAGGAGCTTTGCTGACTCACAGAGCCTTTGCAGTGAAAGGAGACCACAAGCTCTTAAGGCAAAGCATATGCGTGGCAGGGAAGCTCTTGGGAGAGCAGATGAGGATGTTTATAACCATCAGAGCTTTTGTCATTAGAGCTGAGCCCCTTTTCACCCACAGGAAAACAAATTAAGGCAAGAAAGTTTGGCCATTGACCAGCAGGAGTCAGAAGGGAGAGCCTGGTGGATGCTGTAGGAGGAAGGGTACTGCTGAAATTTTGGGGTGGGGAGGGGGAAAGAGTCATATATTTTAGCATCTGAAGGTTGAAAGGTTTTGCAATGAACTTGAAGGTTCATCAGCTCTAGAGATGGCACCGGTTGCACTGGGCCTGCAGCTAGAAAAACTGAGATCTTTACAAAGTTTTCACTGGCAGTACAAATGCCTACCCACCTTGCCCTGGGAGGGGCTTGCTCATGACAGCCCCAAGCCTTGCAAGTACCTCGCCATTAGGACCAAGTCCAGCCAACCTCACACATGGTGCCGGGGCTTCCCTGCTCAGAGCAGAGGGAGTTTTAAACATTGAAAGAAAGGACTTAGTGGAAATCAGCTGGCTGAGCAAAGAACTCTCCCAGAGAAAATGTGGGAGACAAACCATGCCCTCACCCCAAGGGCAAAGTGTGGGGTTAACTCAGGATTGCAGAGCAATGCCTCCATCCTCGCAGAGTTTAGACACTTACATTTGGAAGCACTTACTTTCCTTCAAAGAAAAAAATAACCCAGAGGGCTGTACATTCCTCTTCCTTCCAAAATTACTTCTCTGATCTAACCCAGGGGGTCTGGGCTCACACCATTCTGCAGGGATACGGGAAGACCTAGGATCATTCCTCTCCCAGCCCGAAGGGATTGCAGCCTATTTCACTTCTTTCCAAATCCAATATTGTGGGTCATCCTGAGGTGAAAATGCAGCAAGCCCCTCCAGCTGTAGGGTTTCCACAGCTAACAGCTAATTTATTAGGACAGAGGGAGAAACAAGCCCTATGATCCAGCAGCAGATGCCCTCACCAAGGAACAACCATGAGATCCAGCATGTACGGCACCACAGAAGGACTGTGTGCCGAAAAGTGTATCTGTTCCCCACTGCCACCTATTAGACCAGCAACGTCACAAAGATACTGCCTCTCCTTACAAACACTCTCCCTCTAGCATTAGTGTTCACCGGGGTAGGCAGCAAACTGCAGATCCCTGCACTCCCTGCATGGTACCTGAGGCCATAGAAATGCTGTATATCACTGGAGCAGTTCCTTTAGAGGCATGCACACAGTGCTTTCCTTCCTTTCTTCGAAAGCCAGCATGAGCATTTAAAGGAAAATAATTCCTTTATCCTTTGCTTTTGGAAGTAGGAATTACCTTGTGTACCTAGAATTTCCTGTAGAACAAACGTAAGTCCCGATTCCTAAAGCTGTGAAGTGAGAGAGGAATGTAAAGGAACTAAAGGGTATGAAAACCTCTTGTAAAAATTAATAATTTTCATGTGTCTTTGAGAAAGCTCATTTTATATGTTTGTTTCTTTATGCAATCACAAACACATTATGAGCCAGCAGATAGGAACAACAGGGGTCACTGAATCATTTTTTTTAACAATTGTTCTGGATTTGTTAGGTCTTGTGCTCTATACCACCCATCACTTCACTTGGCTCAAAATTGGAACTATCGCTCTTCAACCTCGGACTGATTAGTTTTCCTAGACTCTTGCCCTAGGTGTTCGTAATACAACAACCCAGGTTATCCAATATCTAATTAAACACAGGTGGAGCTTGAATTTTTTATGGGAAGACAGCAGAAACCATTTTGAGCAGCCTGAAAGGGAAAAGAGTGTATTGGCAGGGAAATGAAGAGAAGATGGTGGGGAAAGCAGATCACCTTTCCATTAAAGTCCGTAACAGTGATTCTAGCCTCTTCCAGAGTGATACCCGGTAGACTAACTTTGTCTTCTACCAGCAAATATAGTCCTAAATATTAAACCAGTCTCTATGTGAAATTTTGTGGGGTCTTGCTACTATCTGTTGCATTGAGAATTTCTTCATGGGTGAACAGCTTTATCTGTAACCTGGAAGCATTCCTACAGCCCTCACTTAGAAGATACAGCTAACTAATCCTCACACGCACCTGTTTTTTTCAGAGCCTTGAACGCATTTTGTATTAGGTTAGTGCTCCCTGTAAAAAGCATTGCATTTCCCACCTTTTGCTGCCTGCAACTTAGCCATTGATGAAGTAAATTGTTAGGCCTGTAGTACTGAAAATACAAAAGCAACGAGTTCTTTGAGCTCCACTTAAATATGCAGCTACTTCTAAATAAGCAGAGCTGTGCTGCCCTCAAACGAGCTTGTCCCAAATGAACAGTGTCATGCGCTGGTTCCAAATGTGCCACAGACTCCATCACTGCGACCTTGTCTCAGAAAGCTGCGCTCCAAAAAAGATCCCAAACTCTGCTCCAGATTAATACATCACACCTCAGTTCTGCCCCCAGCTCTGCATTTTTTAGGTATGTAACAGCCTTAAAGACAATTCGGGCAAGCATGCAAGGAGCATGTGTTGCTTTCCTGCCACCGGAGTGTGGAGCTGGACACCAAATTGGCGATTCCAGCACCGCGTTGTGAGCCATCCTCCCTGCTTCCTCATGAAAAAGGTACCAGCGTGTTAGATGTATACAGAGATCCCCACCACAGATTCACAGCAGGCTAATGCCATCTTTACTTGGATTGCCTCCTCAGTGCTCTCCTTTTGAGCATAAGGGGACAGCAAGAGGCAGAAGGACCTTGGAGACAGCCAGATTAAGGCACTACTGGTGGCATGTCTAGCTGGCTGACGACTGTGAAGGTGATGCATGAGACGAGCTGGGGGATGGAGCTCACCACCTCGCTGCCAAGTGTCTCCAGCACAGCTGGTTTCAGGAGACCACCCAGCCAATGCCTTTGAGAGAGGGGGAGGCCAGAGTGACACTGGCCCTCTTACAGTAGGAGGACACTGGTGTCTGAGCCTCTGTATGATCACTGTAATTTGCTGTTGCATTGGCAACGTGGAAAACACTGGCGATGAGAGGCTGTATTTCTATAAGGAGGGAGTTACTCAACACCCATGGGCGTGAGTATGAGCATCCAGTATGGACACAAAGCTTGCCCACATCACCCTGACAGTGGCCTCAAGCCACGAAGCTCCCATCAAAAAATGTCACAGCAGCTCCAGCTGTCAGCCCTTTGGGACCTTCCCCGCTCTGCAGGCTGGCCATAGCACAGGGGTGCCTGTCTGGCTCCCAGGGCACCGGCCGCAGCACCGCTGCTCGGGGTGCAGAGGCGAGGGTACACCCCTTCTGCAGTCAGGGGCAAGGTCACCGTCGCTGCAGAGGTTTTTCCTTCCACACTCTCCTCTGTCCGCAGGAAGCCTCTCCGATGTGATGGGGCGATGCTGCATGACGCCAGCCTGCGCCTCCCCCGCTTCTGAGAACCCCAGCTCTCACCACTACCGGCCTTCTGCGAGGCCAGGCACCGCAGCCGGCACGGCACGGCACCCGCCTGCTCTTTTCACTGGAATCCCCAGCTTTTGGCTATTTACATCCTTTTCTTAGAGAGAGACAGGAAGCCGAATGAATCAGAGCCATCTACGGTTACCTCCGCCCCAGCCCTCACCGGGCTCCCAGCGGCACCCCGTGCCTCGATGGAGACACCTACAATTGGGCTCACGCTTTGCCCACTGCTGAGACAGGGACCAGAAGCGCCCTGCCTGCTCCATCCCTCCTGGGGTGGTGGGTAGGGACCAGGAATCATGGTTTCCCAGGGAGCAGGGACCCCTCCAGGTCCACCAGACTTGCTAGCTGCCAATGACCCTGCTGGCGTTCCCCATGGGAGGCATAAGCGATGCTGTCCTCACGGAGGCACCTGCAGAAAGCAGAGAGAGGACACGTCCCTGGGCAAGCCTGTGGCATCCCGCCGCTGCAGCCAAAGCCCTAATCCTGGGCACGCAGGGGTGTACGCCGGAGGGAGGGAGGATGCAGGCAAAGCGCTTCACGGTAAGAGGGCCGGTTCCACGGAAAACTAAAAAGCGAGTCGTTCCTCTGAACAAGTGTGCGGTGTACGAAACCAGAGGAAGTGTATCCTTTGCTCTTCTCTCGCAATACCTGGCTGACACACAGGGTTAAACACTAGCGAGCTCTGCTGAGTGTCTTCTGCGGAAAGGTTTTCTTCCCTCTGAAACCTTGAAGAACAGGCAAAGAGCAAGGCAGCAGCTTAAACCGATGCTTCCCCAGCAAGGAAGCAAACCCTCCGAGCGAGGACGGGGCGCTTCCTTTGTGTGACTGAGTCGGAGTCACAATCTCTTCTGCCCATCAGATGTAGGAGGCTGCCTCTGAACCAAAGTGATGCATGAGTGCGCTCGCCACTGCTCTTTTAAAGGACATCTCTTGCTTCGGGGAATCATTTTGGCTGCCAGAAAACAAGTGCAAGGAGAAAACGAACATGGTGTTTGGTCCGCCTTTGTCCGATTCTCCTCTCTTAGGCCTTATTAGCTGAGGGTCGGTGCTGTGAAGGTGCTCAACCCCTGCTGCCCTAAGCATGGCTGCGCTCAGCCGCTGGGACCCCCCAGAGCTGCTGGGACCCCCCAGAGCTGCTGGGATTCCCAGCCCCAAGGCAGTTTTCCCACTGGCTCACGGAGACTCCTTGCTGTTCCAGACTCACTTGTGAAATGTACGTGGGGTTTAGGACACTAAATCAGGGCCGAACACCTTCCTGACAGCTTTAGGGCCAGACCTCGGCAGCGCCATGCCTAACGCGGCAGCACGTGAGGTGAACTGGGCGTCTTGCCGTGGGTACACAGGGTACTGCAGGGAAAGACAGATGCCTGCGAATGGCACTTGAAGAGCCTCAGGTATTTCCTACAGAGCTCTATCCAACACCTAACAGGCAGCAGCGTTCAGCCGAGTGGGGGAGCGATGCTGGGAAGCTCCCCTGCCACCCCGGGAAATGCTCTGTCCCGCAGGCTGTCGGCTCTCGCTCTCTCTGCCAGACACGGCTCCCAGACTTTGTGCTGGCTCACACTGCAGGCCCCAGCTCTTGCATGGGAAACCAAAAGCGTTCAGGACTTCTGAGGTCCAGGTCCTTTTTGCCAATATAAAAAATTTACTGGTGTGCTGGGAGGGCCAGAACAACACACCAGTTGTGTCTCAGTTGAATCTGCAAAACAAAGCGTACATCTTCTCTTTTCCTCCTCTTTTCATTACAGGAAAAAAGTACCCCTAAGTTATAGCGACAGGACATCCAAAAAACCCCCTCCAAGCAAAAGAACCCTAAATTTGCAAAGGCAAGTACTCAAAAGGTCGGAGATGCCAGAACTGAGACTGCCTGCTCAACACCAGAAGCAGTGGGTGATTGAAATAAAGGACATGTCCTGTCCCTCTTGCGGAGGGAGGACTGCATTCTCTGGCCACATCGCGCTGCCATAAAGTACCTGGAGAGAACAAACGGAAATATTTTCTTCAGCTGCAGGGGAGTGACATGGAGAGGCGAAGCCAAGCAGCTCCGAGCCAGGGAGCTCTAGCCTGGCTGCAGTCCCTCCTGCACCCAAGCTCTGTCCTAGCGCGGGTCCCAGTGGAGAGTCTGATTCAATAGCGCCTTGTTCCAGTTTTACACCAGTTCAACTCCCATTATTTGCAAACAAGCAAGCCCTTAGCTATAAAAGTCAGATTTTTTTTCTTTTTAAGGAAGGGGAAGAGGAAAGAGAAGAGAATAAAGGACTCCTCCGATAATCCATTATATAGAGGCATTTCACAGGAGTCGCATTGCATAAAACCCAGCAACAAAGCTATGGTTTTGGTCTTTCCTGAGCAGATACAGCAGAAGATGCTTTTTATCAGCATCACGAATACCAAGCTATATTTTTCTGGAACTTGCACTCGGATATATTTCTGCATTGTGAATGTAGTCATAACAGCTTGGGTTGTCAACTACTCGTCCCCTATACTAATTGTGAAAATAAACATCTGTGCTTACAAACAAACCAAAATATTCTGGCAGCCCAAAGTCACACAGCTATACAGAGTGTACACCCTTTATTTTCTTAATCTAGCCTGCCTCACAATAACCAACTACTTCATTGAAAAGGTACCTTGTTTGGAAATTCAGGCAAACTCAAGGATCCATACGTGTGCCAAAGGAAAGGTTTTGTTTCGAAGGTTCATTTGCTCCGTGGTTTCAGTCATTCTGTTTATCAGAGGGTGTGATTTTTTAGAAAAATACAAATGGCGAATAGAAATTAAAAAAACAGTGACCTTTCACTGCAAGGAACAGCAGTTTCACAATGCATTCCTGATTAGAAAAGAACATCAAATGACCCACATGCTGGTAGCTGAGCAACTGCAAAGCTGACTCTTTGCAATCTACAAAATCACAGGATTTTTTTTTTTTCTTTAAAAAACATAAACAGTCAGTGTTCGTGTTCCCAAGTGGAAAAAGTGTCTGAGGACCTTATTTACAGACTTGGAAGGACAGGCTAATCCCTTGTCCTTGTAGCCAATTTTAGGAACTTTCAGGTTTTTCTTGGCAAATACTCAAATGCAACATTGATGTCTTGCTCAGGGTAGCTTTAGTCAACATGATTTCTGTTAAACTCACCTGCACCGTGAATCGGGCAATTGTTTGGCCTTATTACTACCAAACAGTTATTTTAAAGAGTAATCCTTACGGTTACCAAAATGCAAGCGGAGGCCTTGGCTTAGATATGCACCAGGAAGAGAGCATTTTCTTAGAAAAGCATAGTTCTCAGTAAATGATAAACCACAGAGCTACTGCTGTGCACATTAAAGCACAAAGCTATATTTATATAGATTTAAGGGTCTTAAATCCTACCTCCACCCCCACCCCTCAGCTTCTGCCATCCAAAAGCAAGGATTTTCAGATGCACATCTAGCATTTTGACTCCCAACACAACCTCCTGACCCACCCTCTTAGGCATCCACGTTACAGCCACGGGGAGTACAAGCTCTTTTTCTGTATGACTGTTTAACCTAAGGCATCTGAAACGTCTCCACCGCTTATTATTATTGATCTTCTGGGTTACAGTGGTGCCGAGAGGCCCTACTGTGCCAGCTTCGTAGCAAAGTAAGAGTCCCTCCCTCGCAGAGCTACAGTCCAGAGACCACAGAGACACCAGGAGTCAGAGGAAGCAAGTGCTCTGATCCCAAACACGTACAGGAGGAAATAAATCACTCTCCAAAACAAGCAAGCATCCCGATTCAGAAACACACTTTAAAAATGCCCACACTTAACCCTTCACGGAGACCAGTGGGACCAGCAAACTCCACAAGCTCCTGCTCGCCTGGGCTAAGTTCTATGGCCCAGTCTCAGCCCGAGCTGTCACCAGCGCTGCTGGGTTGGCAGGGCCACCTCAGGTTCACTTGATTTTTCCAGCGGAGAAGCATGAACAGCCTTTAGAATGTGCTGGTATCCAAAGTTGGGTCTATGTGAGCTGCGTGGTTACAAAAAGTATTTGGCAAAGCAGCTTCTGTCCTGAGGGGAGAGGAGGGCAAGGCTCGTGGAATGGGACAGCAAAACAACCCATGGAGATGTTTTCCTATGCCTAATGCGACAAACTGCCAGTAACATTACTTTTGCGGGCTTTTTTTCACTATTTGAGATAGGCTAGGAGAAATAGGAATTAATAGTGCTGCACCTGCACAGTGCAACCCAAATCTGAGCTCCAGAGACACAGACCGTCCTCAGGAGAATGAGGCTTGTGGGGCACATCCTGCACTCCTCCAGGCTCACACATGCTTGGCCCCTTCCCAAGGAGACCAGGAGGAGGAGGAAAAGGGCATACAGGTCTTGGCCCAGCACAGCCGTCAGCCATCGCTGAAGCATCCACTTGAAGGTGGGAGTCAGAAGGTAGAGAGACTCACCTTAGCCTATGTTAGCATATTATAGCATTTTAAGAGCAACGCAGAGCTTTCTAGGTGACCTGAAAGCCTTCTGTTCAGTCTAGGTTTAATCCTGCTGTCATGTAGGAAAGGTGGCCGAAGGCAAAGAGCACCTTTCAAAGAAGCATTTATTGGCAGGGCTCCTCAGGAGTCAAGGAGCTGCATGTTACCATGAACAAGCCCCAGTCTCAATCCAAGCTTGCAAGGACTTTGTTCTCCAGCTGACAAAGGGAAGTCTAACAAGACCTGTCTGGCAGAAGAGGCTCCTGGTGACCACAGTGAGACAGTTTCTGGCCTTCACTGTTAGGTGAGTGTCAGGATTCAGGAATAAATCCAGCAGAATCAAACGCTGTCTCAATACTTCAACAGTAAAAACCGAGATGCTCTTCACAGGGTAATGTGGCCGCTGGTTGTACCAAAGCCTCAGAGCAATTGCTGACATTTTCCCTGAATGTATTCACAATTTTGGGCAGTGTTTGCTGTAAAATGACACCTGCCTGCATCGTATTGGTACAGAGTAATGCAGGACATCCAAATATCAGTGGAGCAGGGCCTGTGAAAAGCCATGAGTAACAGAAAAATCAGTTTCCCAGCTCCCTGAGCCCTCAAGAGAGCTAACAGAGCCGTGATCACAGAGGACATAAATTAAAATGAAGTTATAGGCAGGACAGGGGCCGTGTAAAACCGGGATGTGCCAGCTCAGCCTGGCAGCGCCTGCCCATGGCCCATGGGCAGAGCTGGCTCAAGGCACAGCCCTGAGGAGCTCTGCAGTAGTTTGTGTCATAATCTAAATAGCCTCTGGGCACCACAGAACTGAGCAGTTACTAACTACTACCCTCATTGGCTTGAGTTGGGCAAAGATTTCACGCACCCCCCTCTGACCCCATAAGGCTAACAGGTCTGGGAGGAAAGTGGAAAGACTCCAGAGATGCCTAGGAAAAAATCAAAAGCATTGAGTGACTCACTTTTCCATATCAAATATGATTATTTTGATCTGTAAAGATATTTAATCCCACAGAGACTCCTACATCATGTTCACTCACTTCACAATGCAAATACTAATTTTCCTCCTCTTAAGCCAGCTGATTTGGCAGGGCACCTGTTATCAAGGAGAGTCAGAACACGTGGGGCTGGGCTGAAAGTACAACTGGTTGTTCGACCAAGGTTGACCAAGCCAAAACACTATGTACTGCAACTTCCAGGCTGCTGAGGAAAGAGGCAAATGTGGGTTAAAAGTACTCAAATGACCCAGAGTGGAAATACAAATATAATTCTGGTACCAATGAATTCTGTATTAACAACATATTCACTGGCGGGAGGAGAGGAACATTTCTGTCACATCTCAAAAGCAAGTGGGAAAGCAGCATTATGCTGGAAATATAAATACTGCTTCAATAACCCTTACTATATCTAAAGGGGTTTCTGTTTGGGGATAATTAACTTACTTTTCCTCCAGGCACTGCCTTATGTAAGTGCTTTGAATAAGAAGGAAAACAATGACTGAAGTAGTAATTGTGCTCTGTAAGCTCACGTGCCCCATAACCTCCTAATGGGAGACACTTTGGACAAGTTTTATTCCCTGATCCACACACGCAACTCCCACTGAAGTCAGTAAGAGACCCATTTATGCTTCTCCAAGAAGAATTTCATCCATAATGTTTTACTACAATGAGCATGAAATAAATCTGTCATATTAGATATTGGGTGACTGGAAAAATACCCTTTGTATTTTTAGATGGCAACATGGAGGACACTCCAGATCCCTGGGTTTACCATGGCTGAGCTCTCATTTATGAAGCAAGACCCTGGCGAGAAGAACAAAAGCATGTGGCCGCAGCTATTGCATATCTCATGATCAGTTCTTAAATGGAAAAACGGATGAGATACCTGAGCTCGGAACAAAACTGTTCCAGTCAAGGGAATATGCAAACTGAGTGGGTCTTGAAATGTTTCAGGGCAGTAAGATAACACGAAGGTACAACTACATCACTATATATTACACAATTACTATTGTAAGAAGGAAAAAACTCTTCTTTTTTGTGAGTTTACTGAGCAAGGGAATCTTTGTTTAATTTCTTCACAACAAATTAGAAGGGAAAAAACCCACCAAACAGAGCAGCAATTACGAGGTGGGGAGAGGACAAAAAATCTCCCACTCATTGACCCAAAATTATGTGTTGGATAGAGCATGGCATGGGAGCAGACTCAGATGAAGGACCAACCAGTTTGTGCTTGCCACTCAGATTATCCAGCACCTAAGATCAAAAGTTTAATTGCTGCATAAAATTAAGGGGGGGGGTATCTAGTTTATGTCTCTAGACTAGCTGATGATATACTCTTGGCACTTCTATAACCTCAGAAACTTGCAGATATAAATTTAAAAGAGTGGCTTAGATCTGCAGCAACTTTAAACTGTAAGTGCCTGGGAAAGTGAGGAATCCCTTTTTAAAAGGAAAGGGATTAGGCAGAAGCAACATGAAGAACTGTAAAAGGGAAAATATCAATGGAAGTGTAGCGAAAGCCTTCCTGCTGAGATCAGTTTAGCTATAGAGGGAGTAAAACCACTATCACTGGATGCATATAAAATTTTACTAGGCTGTCATAGATGTCTTGCATCCTCGGTCGCAACCTTTTCTGGTTAGAGCTTCCTTTGTAACAGACAGGTAGGCATGAGGGAGCAAAGAACTGGCTCCCAAACACTTCTATTACCAAAAAAGTTAAGGCATAAGAGAGCAGAAAAACTTTTCACTCTTGAAAGATGAGAGTTGAACAAAATCCGCACCACCACGTGCCTTTTCAGTAAACCATACCAGTTTTGCACAGAGCGAAGGAGGTAATTTTACCTCTTTGTTCAGGTACTAACAGATGGGAAGGCTGAGAAGAGAAAAGCTACACAGCTGTCTCCGGAAATTTTAGTGGCATCAACAAACGTTTGGTTTGATTCCCCCTCAATATCCCCAGCTCCAAATAATCCTTCCTTTACTATGCTGCTGGAGGTTCGAAGAAAATCGCACCTCCTTGCAACTGCGGCAATCGAAAGGACCTTATTTGGATTCCTCCCCCCAGCTCCACTTTGCGCTGAGAATACATGGCTTCAAGAGCATTCACGAAGGGATTTTTTTCCTCCTCTGGCTTAAACAGTGAATGGCAGAGCTCCGAGTCTGAATAAACAGTGTGGGTGGTGACTGCTCTGTGAGGCCCATGTAAAGGATGCAATCGTTTTCTGACTCTGTTCAGCATTAAATCATGTGAAACTAGCCTGATTACCACACATAACATTGACTCCGTTACAGACTATAACGTACCGTGTATCCTTCCCTAACTTTGCAGGGGAAAAAAATAACAATTAATTCTCCTAGCTTCAAGTGTTTAATTGTGTATAAAGTTCATTGACCTCACTAGTTGCTGTCAGATGATCTTGCTAAGGCCTGTGAAAAACATCCCAGGAATGCAGTGATGTGGGCAGAAACAAAGTGAGTTCATGCCACAAAATGCTTTAAATGGAACAAAATCAGCAACCATCCGGAGAGCCTGCACTGAAAACAGGACTTCGGAATAATCGCTGGTTTAACCTCACCTAAGCACGGCTAGTCCTTGAAAAGAGTCTACTATAAATCATAGCCTTTAAAAAAATAAATCCTTTAGGGATGCTGCATGTGACTACATGAAGTAACTTTGTTTACTGGGAAATTTCTGCAGCTGACTGGGAGTCAATGTTTTGGAATGACTGGAGAAACTGGGACACGTAGAAGATAAGCTGGGAAGAGGGGAACCTGTTTCTGTGCCCTGTCCAGCTCCCATTAAGGGTGACCATAGATAAGTCACTCTGCCACCGTGCAACTCAATTTCTTCCTCAATAAAAATGGAAATAGGACTGCTTATCTACAGGCAGACACGCGATGCTTTTTTCTAGGCAGGGAAGCCACTGTTAATGGGAGGAATTATCACATATTTGACACAGACGTGAGTATTTGTGCTGCATCGTTTTTAACACCTCTCTGAAATGCAGCTTCTGAGCTGTGTTATAGGAAATCTTCCCATGAATGACTGCAAAGAAGTGTGTTGCACTGCCCATTTCATGCGCCATTACCGAATGAATAAAATCAGCGTGAATTCTGCTGGTAGTGCCCATTAAAATACAAACTGCTCCTCTTACGTACTTTTCACAATTGACCTATGTCATTTCAGAGGGATGTCACAGCCCTAGTTTCTAGGGAAGCAGTGCATGAACCACTGATTAGATGGCAGCTTTCGTTAAACCTTAAATCTTAGCACAAGTTGAGAGCACATCTGCCAAATCTCTGTCAGACTGTGAGGCCTTTGGGACAGACCAAGACCGCCGATGGGCATGGACGGCATTTTGATGACCCCTTCTCTGGCCTCAGGGAGATGCAGTCAGATGACCCCGTATCTCACCAGGGCTAGAAGCACTGCCGTAGAGCTCACCCCGCTTCTGGTGTTTTTGTGGGTGCCTCCGGCAGAGCCTGACCATGTCCGTGAAGTATGACCAGGCAAGCATCACCGCAGGGCACTTCTGCACAGGCATTTATCTCCCATCCTCTCCCGTACTGCTCTCACCGCTCCCTCCCTCCTCCTCTCCAAAGAGTAATGTACATGAGGAGGGAATATACAGCTCATAGACAGTAACAAGGTGACCGAAAAGCTGGTCTGAAGTGATGACCTAGGAAACGGGCTTTCATCACATCCAGTATGTTGCCTGACAGCAGCTCTCAGTTTGCTGGGGGGCACCATTGTCCAAATCCTTTCCAACATACTTCTGATATTTTGCATTTCTTACGGCAGCTACAGCAGATACGCTCCTGAACAAACAATTCTGGTGAGACCATTTTCCATTTGGTTATTTGGTTCATTTTGGTGATCATAACAGGCTTGGATTATAACTTCTACCATCTGGAATTTAATCTTCTTCACAGACAGATAAAACCAGATAATAGCCATATTAAATTGTGGATTATGATTTCTCTTGGTATTAAGTTCTAAAGTCTTACCCCAGAAGGGTATGGGATTAAGACAACCTATACTATTAAGTGCACTGGAAAAGATGTAGTTCATAATTTCTCATATCTATTTTATCTACTCATTATCAATGATAATAGTGGCCTTAATCTTTTAAGAAAATACTCCGGTCAAACTGTGCAATCAAAACAAAGAGTATGCGGGAGAAGGGGTTTTAATTAATTTTTGCTTTCCATTGCCCAGTTGCAAGTGTTTGGGTGGGAGGGGGGTGGAGGAGGAGGAAAAAACCAGAAAGTGTGATGCAACTTCATGTTTATGGGAAAAATATTTGGAGGATAAGATATCTATGAAATCAATGGGTTCCAGGCCTCCGCCAGCATTTCATGCTTTTCACAGATGGTGACATACTGGAATGTTTTCCCAAACAGCAAGAAGCCAAAATGGGGTTTCTGCAGCTGCAAACAGGTAAGAAAACTCTAACCCAGTTTCTCAAAGAGCTACAAAATATCAAGCAATTTTAAGGTACTTTTGAAAGAAATGACATACCATCCTTCTGGATTGCATTTTTGCTAATAATAGGGCAAAATACCTAAGCAGTAATAATAAGAAACAGGCTTCTGAGCAACACCCACACGTTTAAAGGTACCACGAAAACTTAGGTTTAGTTCAATCATTTCCAAAGTTCGAGACAAATAATCTGTAACAAAGGACTTAATGTAAGTACAACGCTATTTTATTACCCAGAAAACTATGCTCCACCAGAATAAACTGAGAGAGAATTCATGGGGTTTGCAGCTTGTCAAAAATGGAGAAGACATTAAACTTGCCTTAGGGAAAATAAACATATATAAATTATACACCACACAATGCCTGGGCATTCAGATTTCCTCCTACCTGAAAATGCCATTCTCTTTTGTTAGGACCCGAAAAATACAACACTAGCAATCCAAGAACACCTGGTGAAAACCAAATAAACCTAGCAACTGTCTGCATATCGATTCAGAAATTCTTGCCACATCACTCCCTTTCTTCAATTGTATTTCAGGAAACCGAACGCATCCTGGAAGCAGGAGTTTTATCTGAATAAATGGTGTACTTCAGTCACATTTGATATTAAATAGCACCTTGAATCCTATCCTCCCATCTCCTGCCTGCTGTTTAAATCCAAAATGATTTTAGCAGCCCTCTAGCTAAAATTTCCTTGCACTAGCAACCCCTGCTTTGTACCATCTGAATGCTGAGTTTCTGGACTGTATGAAGAATGGGGTTGTTATGTCTAATAGTTCCTGACACAATGGACAGCAAAAGCATGTTGAAATTTGAATTAAGATGACAAGTATTATCTATATATACATGAATAAAGACTTTTATTTATATAAGGTTAGTATCCTCAGATAGTATAGAGCTAGAACATTGTTTGGATACTGTTGCAACAGTATAATCCCAGCGTTCCCGTGGGATACGGCATGTGTTTCTATCCCTGGTGATTTATGAGCTATTGGACCTTAAAACTCTCGCTGCTTCTTTCCTCTAGCAATGTTTTGCTGGCACGGGTCCAGCTCTGAATATAGCCAGTCCACAGCCTTTGACTATGAAAACTATTTGTTGCCTGTTCATTTCGAGGTGAGGGTCTGCACCACCCACTCCGCAAGGCCCATGGCTGGACGTGCGAGGTCTGACACAACCCCACCAGGTTCAGCAGCGCCGTCCTGATTTACACCCCTGCGGTATCTTATCCACGATCCCGCATCAATATGTTAAAGAAAACACCAAAATTTTAAAACCAAACAAACAAATCGACCCCGCATTCCCATTAAGATAAAATTGTGAAATGAACATAAAATGAGGGGAGATACTGCTGTCACTTCAAGAAGTGAGGATTAAAAGACTCCAGCCTCATCAGATAAGACTCTGGATTTTCTTGCTAGCACTCTTGTTTTAATCCATTTTCCAGTTCTATATGAAATGAATTATAGCTAGATCTGCATAGCGTTTAAGGGAATAAATCTATCCTACAGTGTATTTGAATTTAAAATATACACAGCCTAATATCTTTCGTGCCTGAAAAAAATGGAAGCAAAATCTCAGGGGGAACAGAGCAATTACCTGTTTCAGTCAACGTGTGAAGATTAGTCAAATAAATAGGCTAACAAGCCCACCAGCTGGAAAAATTAAACTGAAAGCTTGCTTCTGAATATATGCATTATATCACCCTTAGCCAGAATGGCTTTATTTATTCTAAAATATAGCAGTGGAATGAGAAATAGGAAAATCTTACAGCCCTTTTCTCCCACAATGGAGAAAGAGATGAAAAATGCCATCATTATAATTTTTATTGCCTTTAGATAGATGGGTAGTCTTCCGGGTCCTTCTTGGCTCTTTATATCATCTATTTAGCCCGAGGATCTAAAGATTTTTTTTAAGCGCTTGTGAATTCTGTCACTCATCCGTCATCTGCTGGGTATGGAAATAGCATTGGGCCCCTTTTGCAGGCGGGGATAAACACTGCTGCGTCGGTGACAAGGCACGACTGCCGGCTGAGCCCTCGCTGTCAGTTCCCTGCTCGCACTGTCAGGTTGCTCAGAGAAGTCAAGAAATGTAGAGTGGGATGTGTTTTACCTAGCTTGAGTTGTCTTAAAACTGCAAGTCTAGACTAAGCTAATCACGTAGATTTTTGCCTTGCATGAATCATCTCGCTTCGCTTTACCTATTTTAGGACAAGATGAATCACCTTCTGAAAGCATCTGTCTGCTGGATGCCTAATTTTCAGATATCTCAAATCCATCCTATGCAGGCAAGCGCAATCATCTCTAACTACTAAATAGTTAATAAACTCTATAACGAATCTATCTAAGGCTAGTAACGTAAGTGTTTTAGCTAGTATTCTTTGACGACAATTACAAAAATACCAAATTCTTAATTTTCATAATCTCAACAATTTCTCCTAACAGAAAACACAAAAGAGCTACTATGTCTCAACAGAAAATGCTTGAAGAAACTATTACTTCATCAGGCACACTACACAACTGAAATAAAGTCTCTCAGTCAAGATGGTGAGGAAGAGAATACAAACACATAATCAAACTCTAGTGGAAGGTGTCCCCACCTGTGGCAGGGGAGTTGGAACTAGATGATTTTTAAGGGCCCTTCCAACCCAAACCATTCTATGGTTCTATGAAACCTTGCAGCAAACACTCCTTTTTCTGTAGTTCTGGCTTTTTACATATGTTTTAGGAGGGGCTGAATTTACATTTGTGTTTTCTCTCCAATCATCTGTCAGAGGGGTTCCTTCTTGAATATGTGCTGTTGTGAGACCCAATTTTGCCTGAAACAACAAAGAGCTCCTGGGTCAACCCCACTTCGATGCCACAGCTGGACACAAATCTCTGCTGCCTGTATAAACCCGTGCCTGTTGCTCATTCTGCTTTTGGCGTGCAGTCCCAAAGAAGATGGTGGAGCTCAGTACAGAGCTAGCTGTAAGAATTAATTGCTTTAGGATGACAGAGATGACAGAGAGTTTCCCCTCTTGGGAAAACTCCCCAGTGAATTCCCATGTGAGAGCCAAACCCCTTCCAAGCCATCAGCTTAAAAATAACACGTTGGGTTTTGGAAAAAATGTAATTCTGAGGGGTTTGTGCAGCCTCTGTTTTTGACCCTTTAAGGCTGCACTGGTGCTGAGTTTTCAGGGGACTTCTCTGCAACCAGCTCCAGAAGCGGAGGCCTTAAGAACATCAATCAGGGCAAGACTTAGCCCCGTTAAGACTTGGCAATGCTGCCAATGTACATGGCAGCCCAAAAGGCCTCCGAAACCCAAGAGGCCCATCGGGGCAGAGCTACAGACAGACAAAACGCATCTCCGCTCCCACAGTGACAAGTGCCTTAGAGATACCAAAAGGCACTCACAACAGCAAGTCAACAGATAGACTGCCTCAAATTCAAACTCATGAGTCTCTGTTTTGTGACTGATTTAACTCTTATGGGTAATCCCCAGGGTAAAAATTTCTCCCTGTTTCATGCCAAACTGCTACCATCAGGTTTTAGGGAGGTTCTGTATAGCTTGGGGATTTTTCTTCAAGTGTTTTAAGGCCTACATGATGAAAAACACAGTGACTAAAACTGAAAGCCTGGGCATTCTGCACCATATGTTACTGCTTTGTCATAGAAAATTTCAGGGTTTTAGGGTTAGCGACTGGGAAATTATGACCTCTTGCCCATAAAGTTGCAGGTATTTAGCACGTTCCCACTACTGCACCATTAGTTCTTTGATTTCAAAGGCAGAAGGAACAGAGGTGGGTTTTTTTTCCTTAAATCTGTTTCTCTAAAAAAATATCTTTTAAAACCTCTCAGCAGCAATGGACTTAGTGGATGCACAGAAATCACAGAAGGACTTCTTCCCTAGTCCCAAAGTGCAGCTTCCCTGCTTTAAGCAGTCAGCTCTTACATTGTTCGGTTGCAAAGCAAAGACGCTGAATGTGACCTGATGTGACGCTAATATTCCTGAGCCTACCAGCATACCAGCAGAAAAAGATCAAAGCTCTGGGAACTGCTCCTGTTGAGCTATATGGACAACTTAAATGATAACAGCATCAAATTATTGCCTTGCTGATAATATTGACGGAACAACTCCTTCCCCAGGTGTAAGGACAGAGACAGTGGTTATGGGTGAGCCTGAATATAGCTGTATTTCTTTCCACCAACCTCTAGGCTTATAATATCTTCTCTATATAAATAGCTGACAAAAATACAGAGGCTCTTGAATCTTCCTCTACTCAAGCACTGAAATCTAGGAAAGACACTATATTACATTTTACTTTACAGTGAACTAATTCCTTCTCAGTACATCCATTCCAATGCCAGGTTTGTGAACTATGCCACGACAGTTAGAAAAACTGGCAGTAAGCATAACTTACTGCTAAGGAAGTTATTTATCTAAAAAAAAAAAAAAACAGCAAGGGGAGGGTTATGAACTCCAAAATATTGTAACACAAGTTCTGCTAAGATATGCATGTAAGTAAAAAGCAAATAAAGGGTGGTAAAACTGACGGCACTTTCCCTATTCTGGGTGACAAGATTATTTGGGATTAACTTCTGTATTGGATGGATGACTCTGAGTACACTGTGGGTAAGAAGGAAATAATACACATTTTTGTGGCTACAAACACTAAACCAAAAAACTAAACTGTCTGGCTTTATATTGCTAAAACACACAGCTGTGGAAACACTGCTAAAGTTTTGTTGGTACAGACCATGGTACTAATCTTGTCTCTTTCTCAGTTTCTTTATCTCATGCTTTATCTTCCCTTTACTTTCTACTTTTTCCCCTCTTTCCTTTTCTCCTCCTCCTTCTCTCCCCCTCAGCATTTAGTTTCTTTCTGTCTCAGGTAGAGCAAGGTCGGTTAGCAAGGAAATCCTGACGCAATCGTGATGCTTTCCTGTCACCCTTCATTACTCACTAAGGCTATAAAACCATAATGAATGATATCATTATTACTAAATAATTTCTGCACAGATTAGATTTCAATATCTAATCTTCCCCTTTTGTTTCTTTTTTTTTAAAAAAAAAACACTTCCTTTTTTCGGTACAGCACACGGAGGGCACAAGAACATCTACAGCTGATCTCTGGCCATCCTAACTTTTTTTTTTGCACTGCTCAGGCACCCCACGAGGCCACCTCGGCAGCGTAGGGTTCTTGTGGGGTACATCAGTGAGGCGGCTCACCCTCCCGTGCCCCATCGGCACTGTCCCCTCTGGTGGGACACTGGTCACTGAGATAGGCGGCTGCTTCCTGAAGGTCCTTGAGATGATGGACTGCATCCCTCTGCCTCCCTGTACCCACGGGGGGAGCGGGAGCTACAGCTTGGCTGCCAGCAATGTGCTGCTGCACTTGACAGGAGGGCAGTGATGTCCCGACCCCAGGACGCAGTCAGAGATGGGGTTACCACGTTTCCCTGGGGTATTCGGCAAATAATCCAGACCTAAATAACCCAGACCTTAGGGGGAGCTGTGGGTGGAGAGGATTTTTTTCAATCCTAGGCTTGAAAGAGCAGGTCCTAACATCTCCTCTCCATTTGCCCCCTGCGTAAAGCTGTAGCCACACTAAGGTCGGCAAGATAGAAGAAAAGAGATGTACATACTGCGTGTACTGCTTCCCCCTTGGCACTCTCCTACTGCTTCCATCCTCATTTCCATCTGTGCAAAGTGCATGTAAAACAACTTAACCCCTTGCCAGCCAGACACTGAACTATGGGATCTGAATCATTCTCGGTTCCTGGGCCATCCCTTAGGTACTTAAAATCTGCGTCCACGCTTCAGGAGGCGGCTGAATCGCAGCCTTTGTGTGCTGGGCGCAAGGGAAACGGAGCCTGGCTGTGGCCATGTGCCAGCCCCCGCCGGGTAAGAGCTGGCATTGTCTGCCTAATGAAGCGTCGACATTTCTACCAAGCACACTGAGTAAATTTTCAATGGCATAATCGGGCTGTACGTAGTAAAATAAATGAGTCCAAATTTCCTAAAAGCAGGAAAGGCTACAATCAAAACCTGTATTTCCCAGCCTGGGCAAAGAGCAGAGAGGGCAAAACTTTCAGACCATCCATGAATGTCGAGTTTTAGAGCATCCTCAGCTGCAGCACCCAGCGCCTAAGGAAAGGCACCGCAGTGGGTGCAAAGGATGCTCAGCGCTGCAGGACATCACCCAGGAGTGCTTGGGGGGGACGTGACGGGCAGGCGGATGGTTTTGAATGTAGCAGCTCCACGCAAAATAGTCTTCACTGTGTCTTGTTTCCACCAGGCATACGTATCTCCCTGTCACAGAGTAGTGAGTGGCACTGAGTGTACGTGACACGGCAAAACAGAAGTGGAGGAGCCTTACAACGCAGCAGCAATTCCAGTGCACACCTTCCAAAGAAAGGAAGAAAATAACTTGCAGTGTGCTACGTGAAAAGGTCTTTCAGCAAAATTTTTCCAGCTACAGTGAGATACATATAGCTACATATTTACAGTTAAGACACCAGGGAGATAATCTATGTATGTATACTTCCAAAGTACGTTTGGACAAGAACTGGAATTTTCCTCTGCAAGTAGCATAACAACTAAATATTTAAATGGTTAGAAGCCCAAACAACTGCAAACAAGTCAGTAACAACCACATTTCTCTCAGTTCCTGGTATCACCCACTAAGGACAGCTGTAAAACAGGGCCCGAGTAAGCCCAAAATTATTCCCTAAAATTGAACATAACAATAAAAAAAATAAATAAACAGTTATATGGAGTGGAAATATGTATACCTCCCTTGGAAAATCTACAAAAAGACAAGGCCAGTGCTTTAGAGAGCTCACCATTTTTTCATGTACCAAACACTCCTCTGATAAATTGTTATGCAAACTGATGCTTGATGGAGTTTGGACTAATTACATAGTCTTATGTCAGAGACAGACTCATACAAGAGCCTTATACGGGTACCCCGCATCTCAGCAATTGCACCGAGTTCTGCTTGCTCAACTGATGCTGTGCCCTGCAGACAATTCGTGATCGCTGGTGCCCTAACGAGCCCACACTTCGCGAGTAACGACCAGCTGGGCAGATGAGAAACAGCCAGCGATGTTTCATGGCCAAAGGCTGCTGTCCTGCCTGGTGCGGGAAGGAGATGGGTTTGGGGGACATGGGGAAAGACATCATGTGAAGGGAGAAGGGAAGCACTACAGATGTCCTGCCAGGACAATGCTGCAGTGTTCCCGCTACATCCTGGCAAAGAGGAACACAAGCACGAGCGCAAACGGGGTTTGTGTGCATTCAACGAAATTGTTTTTGTATACAAAGAGGACTTCAGCTGCTGTGAGGCAGATGGAAGGCGCTTTTGGCCGCTCTGAAATGTCTGGTACTGCCTGCGTTCGGAAGCACGCGTGGGGCAAGAACAAAATACACTACTGTGCAATGTAAGTTGTCTGGTAAAACATTAATTCAGCACAGAGCTATCTGAACTACAGGAAAACAAGGATGGCTTACCCCGCTGCTCTGCTCTTTCCTTTCTCCTAGAAGAAAGAGAGCTGCTCACACTGTTGGCCATGAACGCAGGGAGCTCAAAGGAAGGTGAGGGGACAGCAAGTGTCAGAGGGCAGCAACAACCACAAGAAACTTATTTTTCAGAGCAGAGGAGAGTGAACAGGGAGCAGCTACAAATGGGGAGCCTTTACCTTTGGCAGGGCACCACTCACCTCCGTTAGTCACCGGCAGCGGCTCCGTTCTCCGGGCTGAGGGGAGGTGTGGGCACCCCCAGCCAGTGACTACAGCTCAGCCCCCCTCAGCTGTCCTCTCCCCCAGGAGCCGAGCTGCTTGTGCATGGCTTTCAGGGTGGCATGGAAACAGGTGACTCAAAAGGGAGTCCCACTTTCAGAAAGTCGGAGAAACTCTTTACTAGACCAGCTAGTTCATCCTACTAGGGTGATTGTATCACTTAAATATCTGGTTTGCTAAACTCTTTAATTGGGCAAGTGTTTTTCTATTGAAATTTGCAGGTCTCCATAGATCATTTACCTTCCAGTACCCACGCCTGTTAAAAATCTTTCTCCCAGCCCGGTTTTGTACAGTGCTAATGTCAATCCACATCAAAGTCCACAGGAATTCTACACATGTGAATCCAAGTTTAAGCAAGAAAAAAAAAACGCTCAGAGTTTTATTACGTGAATTTTATTGGAACATTCCCTTCATGTCCCTACATACAGAAGAGCGTCTGGATTCAGTTACAGCTGCATTTACTCCCACACATCTGCTCCCTTATTGTTATAGTTACCTTTTCTCGGGGGATTTAAGAAACTACACAAAAAAAAAAAAAAAGCCCTTCACCTTTAGGACCATGACGACAAAGATCAAAAAGCCTTCGGCATTCCTGCACCGTGACATGAATTATTATGCTTTGAAGCTGTTTAAAAATTGCTTTTCTAATTCGAACGCTGCCATTTGACTGCTGGGTTTCTAACAGCGGCGTGCAGCAGGGCCGGTGCCCTTCCTCTCCGTGTAGGTGCACAGCTTTTGTTTATAACGCACAACCCGTCTGTGAGTGGCGTTTCATTGGAAGGGACGTAAGGCAAGGTATAGCGAATCTCCCTAGCAACAAATGTAGAAACAGAAAAATAAACTTTGGATGCGCCGGGTTCAATTGATTACACAAGCTGCTGGGCTGGCTGCGTGATGGAAAGCAGTAGGAGGACAGCCCTGAACGGGGCCAACTCCACCGACGGAGGATGTCAGTGGGATTAAAGGTACCCAGAACATTGAAAGATAAGGTCCCAATTGTGTCAAAAATCTTATTTTAATAAAGTAATACAGCACGAGGCGAGATACTTCCCTACTTCCCAATTATGCCTATGCACAGAGCCTCAGTGAGGCTGTCAAGACCAGATCTTATCGTGGTCTCACTGCAAAGACGAATCCCACTCCGGCTGAAGGCAGGAGCAAAGTTCTGGTTTATTTCAGTGCTAACGAGGGTGGGCACTAAACGCCTATGTTGATGAACCTCAATGCGGGAAGGCAGACGAGGATGCCAGGGCCGTCAAGGATGAAGCACTGCAGCAGCACACCTAAACATACACCCTGGTACGGGGGCGCTTGAGCAAAGTGGGAGAAAGGAGGAACCACTGGGCTCCTGCAGTGACTACAACTGACATGGCTATGACTGACATGAACAAAAAAACATGGGCCGTTTTGGATTGCTCTCATTAGCTCGTTAAGGCCAGCTAGTGCGTATTTGGGGTTGGAGCTTGATCTGATTCAGACAGACACCGGCTGCATTTTCTATGCAGGAAAACATGAACTAGGTCCCAGAAGCAGGCATTTTCCAGGGAGACAGTTTAAAATTATTCGGTTTTAAGTACAGATGGACATGATTTAGAAGAAACAAACTGGCGTATCAAGAAATATGTGCAAGGCAAGGATAAAGGTTAAGCCAAGGGGAGGCATAGCTTATCTATCTGAGCTATGTCCTAATAACCCCACTAGTGAGCTAACATTACTGGGACCTGAAATGACGCAGGCAGACAGGGGTGCGGGCTGCAAGGCTGCCTTTGCCCTGGCCAACGTGCTGACTGCCCTGGGAAGATGCTAGTTAGTCTCGACGGCAATGCGCGCGTTATCCTCCCAATCATACAGTAGCAGTCCTATCTGAGACCTGTAAGTAAGGAGAAACAGCCTATTCCTCAGCTTGTAAATTAATTTAATTCCTGGAGTGCACTTACAGGGTAATGCCTGAGGCTTACGAAGGCAAAATGGAGCTAGAGACAGCACATTAGTCTCTGGAGAGACATACCAGCTGTTTCATATCCTGATGGGGGGTAGGGTGGAAAACAGTTGTATACAGTCTGCACCATCCACTTGAAATGAGAATATTTTCCCCTTACTTTCCCATATACTTAAAAATCATATACCTGAATAAATATAGGAAATTAGCAACTTCACAGAGATGCATTAAGTCCAAATCCTGCGGTATACCTCTGAGGTGCAATGCTGAAATAAAAACAGCAGCCTTCTCCTCCTACAGAGCTTTATCAAGAAATAATGATTCTCTCTGATGAAGAAACACATTAAAAGGGAACTTAAACTGCAGATTTAATATCAATAGTAGTGCACTCAAGTCAGCTCGTAAATAAGCCAATCTCACCATCTAAATAAGGCACCAACAGAGAATTAAAGTCGGTCTTAGGAAAATTTTAAGCCTTAAGAAAAGGAAAAGGTAGATGAGTGTTCCTCTTTCAAATATGAATCTACAACCAACCCTCTCAAAATCAAAGATGGTTAGGGGCTGATGGCAGGCAAATTTAATTTAATAAATATGTAAAGAGTTTTCATCTCACTGAAGGGCTAGGGTTGGCCCCAAAGCTGAGATCCAAATGCTCCTAAACTTTGTGGAGGTCTAATTTTATATCCAGACATTGTGACTAGCCCATATATTTTTAATAAGCTATATCAAGAGCCTGCATTCAGATACCTTACCATACTGAGGCACCTCAGATGCAAAGCTCTTCTCTAGATCCCAAGCCTCATTTTCCATAAGAAACCCACTTCCAAAAGCTTACAGTAAGTGCTAGGGGGTTCTGTTTTGGCATTCTCATTTCTGCCTCCCAATGAGTGGTGGTTTGCACAGTACTGAGTCAGAATATCATGTCTCCAGCCCAGCTTGAATCAGTCAGGTAAGGCGCAATGCAACTGATCTCTTAGAGCACATAATTATAGCATCCCTGAGCTGCTCAGAGGATGCTGGCACTGACAAAGTGGGAAAGGCTAAAAGCATCATATTAAAATGTCATAAAACATTCATTTTGCATGATTAGAGAAACCAGTAATTAGCATTTTTCTTTTAGTGCTTGACTTTTTATTCCAGCTGCTCTAATCCAGCTTCCTTCTATGGCAATTACTGTCAGGAAAGCTGAATTTGGCATTCTTTTCATGTCCACTTTAAAACCTGCTCTGTAATCTGCCAGCTAGGCAGGTCTCATATGCAGTATCTGAAGATAAGTGAGGGGTTTTTTCACCATAGTGAAATTACGTTCATAGTAATCTTCAATTGCTAAACACTGCATTGTAGGAATATGTCCATACTCTATTAAGCAAATCATATAAATATGTTTCACCTCTATTAGTCTAGGTTTATCTTGCCAAGACTGAAGCTTTGTGCAAAAGAGCTGACCCCAGGAGTGCATATGTCAAGGTGAATTAAGGAAAAGAAAAAAAAAAGTAGTGCCGTATCTAAACTTCCTAACAATAATAGGATGTTGATTAAATTGTTAGAAAGTCAAATAAACAATCTTTTTTTTTTTTAACTGTCCTTTGAATGCCTCAGACTTTCACTCGCCCTAGCTGCCTCTGAAGGTAAGGAGGAGAAATGGTCCATTGCTAGAGGGCATGCAGATTTCAGCAGGCACTGCTCTGACAAAGCTTTCAGAGTGACATTGGGTGAGGCACTGAAGCCTGGCATTTTGACATCTCATTTCCATCAAACTAATTGAGTTGTTGTAGGAGTAAATAGAGAACAGAGTTTGCAGCAGAAGGGCAAGCTAATGTCTGCTTCAATAGGTAAGGCAAGCAGCGGCGCTGCTCTAGCAAAGAGCCCTGCAAAGGCGGTGGGCTGCCCTCTTGGAAAGCAAACACCAGCACCATCCTGCTAGGAGCACAGCTAGAAAACCTGGGTCGGGAAGCACTGAGAAACAAGCCATTGCAGAGCTCTGGCCGTGCACCATTGCCGCCAGAGGTATCAAGAGAAAAAGACAAAAGTTAGCAGGTATCACCAAATCTGACGGCTGCTACTGACCACGAGAGGGTCATGCGCTGCTTGGTACAGACTCAGGAAACATTGCCACGTTCGTGCCACAGGTGGGGAACCACCGACCTGAGGGGTGGAGAGGGTACGCTTTGGAGGCTAAAGCGGTCATCCATCCCTCCCCTGCCTCTCAAGGTTTTTCACCTGGGTAACGCTTTTGGCTTTAGGAGAGCTATCCCTGCTCATGTTCTGCAAACAGCTTGCCACATTTCACTTCCCTCAGGAGACAACTGCAAACCCTAAAAGCTCTTAACCTATGGGAGAAAAGATTTCCTTGGCACTTAAGCTAAGTTTTTGCTTTTTCAGTGGCATTCTGCACCTGCTGAGCTCTTGCCGTCAGTCCTCATTCCACCAGTCCTGCTTACCAAGTCCCGCCATCCATGAGCTGAACTGCCTCCACGCTGCTGGAAAGCCATGCAGCCACGTTAGTGTGGCACCTTACTCGAGCCACTGCCTCCAGCTTCCCAGCAAGTGCATTACCTTGGGGACAGCCTCATGCTCACCCACGTATATAGATTTTGGACTGGAACTGGCTTAACCTTCAAGCTGCCCTTGATGGGTAAGTAGGGTGAGGGCAGGATTGTCTGCATCCCCCCACTGCGACCCACAGCCACTTAGACAAACTACAGGCATCCTTCCTCATCTTCTTAGCATTCCCTCACTAACCTGCTTTTATTCTTTCCTGAACCGCTGCAGAGCTATCAATCTCTTTCTGACAAAAACAGTCAATTTTTCCAACTATAGCAAAGCTGTACAGAAATGCAATAGCATTTCTTGGCTCATTAATAATTTCAGAGAGGTAACCCCATTTTGCCTCTGTTGTATGATCTGAGATGGTTTGTCATCTCATACTAAATATCATAGGTAGACATATCTAGCTAAACAGAGATAATCTTATTTCCCTGAAACAATGCTTTAGGTATTTCAAGTTCCAATCACCTTTCTGGCGCCACACAAATTCCTAATTTAAAAAGTAACTAATAAATGCTCTTCTTCAATGTGTTAACAAGAAGCCTCAGTATGTCTGCACATTGCCATAGAGCTCTTTAGTATTAGAGAAACTTAGAAAGGTGCTTGTATTAGTTTTACTTATTTACAGAAGGATCTCACCAGCACTTGAGGAAGAAAAACATGAAAATCCATACCAAGAAACATAAACACAATCAAGGACGATATTAAATTAAGCCACATTTGTAATGTTCCTGCTCCAATAAGTACATGATGTGCAGCCAAAAACCTATTTTTATACTACAGAAAGCATTTAAATGAGCACATCTGCAATAAGCTTCTGTGGGAACATATACTGGGGATCTTGTTCACACAATGTACACAGGTGCCTTCACGTTTAGACAGCGGACTCTGGAGCATCGCGAGCCACCCATGCCTTCTGACCACCTTCTCTTTTGCACACAGCTTTGGAAAATTGGTTCAGCCTGACGTGCCAGCATTTTCAAAATCTCTATATGTATGGCTGTGGATCTCCCTGTTGCCTCTCTGGTTTTGCCGAAAGGGACCATGTTAGGCAGCGCATCGGTTCCCCCCTGCTATTTCCCTGCAGCACACAGGCAAAAGTATCTCTCTTTGCCAAAGTGAATCTCGAGCCTGGTGAACATATCTGAGAAAAGAGCCTGCCTTGCTCCCCTTTGCCACCCTCTCTCCTTTTGGGACCCCCCGGTCCCCCCATATGAGACCCAGCACGCTGGATTGATACGTAGGGCCCCCGTGTTGCAAACGGCTTCCCAAAAGCTGAAATTATTCCAGCAGAGCTGATCACAATGCAATGCCTGGGGGAAACAGCACTTCCTGACAGATACCATCTCCTGTCTGCAGATAGAACATCAGCAGTGCTCTTCATTTATCTTAGCGAGTGATGAGACAAAGTGGCAAGGTAATGTCGGACCTCACAGGAGAACCCTGAAGAGTAAAACTTCCAGAGTCCAGCAAAACCCATCCTTTTTAGTCACTCTTCTCTTTAGCTCGCAGAAATGGCGAGCTCTGTAAATGTTTTCAATAGGCTGCAATTCCTTTTTGTGCAATTATAAATATTTTAACATATGACATCAGTACAATATGTTTTCATTGTGTTTAGATCTCTTTAATTAGGATGGGGCCCGAGTTCTCCTTGCTGCTTTTGGTACTTGGACTTGGCAACCAAATTTGTTTTGTCTCAACTCTACTGTTCTTTCTTCCAGTGCAGAGGGAGCAACGCGCACTTCTTTTTTATTTATTGTTCTTGATAATTGGCTTCGTTTTCAGTCAGAACTGATCTGATCATCATGGAAAAAGAAATAAAACACATAAAAAAACCATTAAGGGATATTTATCTCCAAGTTAGAAGGGTAGTGAAAATAACCAGAAGGATGAGATAAGTGGTATTTCTAATCTAAAGGATAAAATCCCCACTTAAACATCTACAGACGATGATACAGCTTTCAAATGCAAGTATTTATGTCCTTTTATTTCTGGGCTTTGCACTTAATACGGTGGTTAATTTATAGCAAACGAAGGCATAATTTACAGGATTGCAATAAGCCAGGAGCCCAATCCCGATATGAAAGAGGTCAATGACACACCACCCGTTCCCCCTCCATCACACAGGCCATAGCTGCACGCTGGGGCACACCTGGACAATATCACCAGCCACAAGCCCTGGGTACCAACTGGATCAGGGCCACCCCAGGTACCCACCACCCTCTTCCCCTCGGGTGAGGACCAGAAGAGGGTCCCATCCCACCCAGCTGCTCCAAAAAGCCCTCACCGCCCTCCCAGCACCAAGTCCATCAGTCATGCTGGGAATCTTTGGGATTATTCACCCCTCGGCTGGAGCCCTTGTGCACCACTTAGTAACATGAGAGGTGCCAGCGAAGGGTACTTTCCATAGCTTGTTCAATGTTTCCTGGTAATCACCTAGGTGACAAGCGGGCCCAGACGCTGGGCAGAGGGGGCTGCTTGCTGAGGCTTAGGTGAACGACGCGCGGTGGGCGGGAAATTTCTGTTTGGGTACGTCCGGGTACCAGAATTAGTCTGCAACTTTTGCTTGCTTATTTGTGGTCATCGAAATTGCACTGCTACACCGCATTATTAGTCAAGGCAGATACTAAAACGACCAAATCGTTAAAAGATGGAAACGAAGCTAGTTAGAGCGAAAGATTACAAATTAGCAAAGTACACGGAGTAAGAATGCAACTCCCTCTGTAAGCCAATATGGCACGGACAATCGTTTTTTTTCCCACCTAAGCAAGCTAATAAGGAATGGTAAGCAGGGCTCCGTTTGCTTCAGAGAGAGGGGCTTTTTAAGTAGATTTAAATATATTAACTAACATACCAAGATGTTTTATGAGAAATCCTGGCAATAGAATTACAGAGGTTGACAGCACATTTGAAGTGAAAAATTAAATCATAACTGGTGTGCCCCATCTAATCCCATTTGTTTCAACCAGTACGAGAGCAAAACTTGTCATAGAAAGAACAGAACCAAATGAACAAGATGCTTGGGGAGTTTCTGGTTCTTTCCTTCATGTCTCCTACGGGCATATAGAGGGAGTTTCATCCTCTGATTCAGCCAACCAGCCAAAGATGGCACGTATCTGGGTCTGAGTCTTTGCCCCCTGCCTGACTCTGGGCACATCAACTCATGGTCAGATCCAGAAGAGGCAACTGCAGGCATTTAAACAGGACACAGGTTCCACAGGTCTCTGTAAGACCCACAGCAAGAACCAGAGAGCCCAGCTCAGCACCGCGTAGCCCTGGAGCCAGGGGAGCTTGCTGGGTCACCACAACTTTACTTTTCAAAGCTGCCCAACCCAAGCAGGTAGGACCTATGGAGCCAAACCAGTAGAGCATGATTAACCCGTGCACAGGACCAGCTTCTCCCACGTAATACAGCTGCTTTATTTTCTCTAAACACATAGCAGCAGCCATCTCCAGGCCAGCACTGAACACTTACCTAGGGAGTGGCTTTCTCAGTCTGAACGCTTTCAAGGTTTCCATCATCAACCACCAACCAGCCTAACCATCTGAATGGGGTCTGTCCTCCCCAGTGGAGAAGAGAACACAAGCATAGAAAAAAAGGAGACGGCGCATTAAAACCTCACATGAACACTGAGAGCTAAATTCATTACCCCGTACAAAGTGTCTGGGAAATCAAAGCTTATGGTGTGTCCTCCTGGAGAAAGAACAACAGCGCTGCAAACGTAACAAAAATATGTGCTGTGGGTCTCTCTGAATTCAGAAAATATTTTATGTATTTTATTATGCAGCATTGAATAGACGAATATGGCACGTGAAAGTACTGAAGTAGTAACATGAAAGAGATGGATATTTATGTTTAAAAATCTCCAACTGTTATGCAACTTACATGTTTTTTCTTTAAGGATAAACATTTTCATACAAAAGAGAGAAAATGTTTGGGGGATAAAAATACGGAGGAGGAGCAACATGATCCTCAGTTCAGATCTTCCTTGAAGTTTTGAAAGAAACTGGGAAGGAAAGCAAATGCAAAGCTTCCAACAATACCATAAGTTACTCAGCAAAAGTCTTTAGGAGCACATGTCTTTGAAGTACCATGGGGAAGGCTCAATCCTATTACAGCCCTCCTGAGGAAGTGTTAATCTTCTAGACAAAGAAATCAAGGCTCACTTTTTATGAACTTGCATGTATTTTTGATTGCTTCTGGCTTGGTTTATTTTTCTCTTTAAGGCTCATCAAACCCAGGTTTTTTTTCTGAACCTCTAAACCTACAGTTCAACTCAAAGGCAAATGGAAGCTGCTACGAAACATCAGGCCAGTTTCTCTTAGGAAGGGTAAATTTACGGGCTATATTTAACCATAATTGATTAAATGCTGGCATTGTGGAAATCAATAAAATAGCCCATTGACAAAAATGGCACTAGGATTCTATTCTTGATTTAGAAATTGCTGCCTATGGTAAAAAAAAAAAAAAAAAGAGGAGAAAAAACATGTTTTGCAGGTTCATAAAAAAGGATGCAAGAAAAAAGGCAGACTGCTAGGAGATAAGCTATATTGATAAAATGTAATCCTTTTATGTTGGAATTAAAAAGGATTCCAGGTTTATATTTCGGGTGCTTTAAACCTCATTTATCATAAATAAGCCTAAGTTAGTGTAACGTTGTGGCAAAGTCTGTAGGGAAAAATTTACAAATCAGCCCCTTTATTAGGATTACTGTTATTACCTTAAGGGAAGGCACTCAAATCCAAACTCTGGGCTTTTTTTTTTATCTTCCAGAGACAGATGAACAGCTTTTGGTTGGGGATTTTTTTTTTTAAGTATAAAAACCAATTACTGGTCTTGACTGAAGCTGAATTCAATTCCTTTTTGATGTTCTGCAGTTCACTTCTGAGCAGCTTTTGCAAGCTATGACTAGCGTATAGCATCTGCAGTCCCTCCAACAAAACAGAAAATATATTTGTAAGCTTATTACTACTAGAATAACAGCACGGACACGACTCACACAGTTTGTTCTTGCAGCGATGATGAAGAAAATTCCCAGTATGAGCAAGGGGAAAATCACAGCGACTAATTTCTGATTTATTTAGTCAGTTGGGTTTTTTTTTTTTACATTTAGGTGTGGATTCATCACATCAGATGTTTTTTGTCACCTCCACTTCCTTGCAGAAAGGCTGGCAGGTCCCAAAGGCAAGTTGTCCCAGAGGGCAGCACGCGTCTTATGCAAATCTGTATCCCACTCAGGAGGCCTCCAAACTGTGTTTAAAGGATTTAAAGACATGTTGAATTTCTTTTTCCTTTGCAAGGATAAGGGACGCATCATTTGCCATGTTCACCTTTGCTCTTGTTGACCAGGGGACTGGCTGTCTGTGCTTTGCCTGCTGTTTCCCCCGGGGCCCAGCCTTGCTCCCGGGCCATGCATCATCCTGCCTGCCGTCGAACAAGAAATGCTGTGCGCGGCCAACCCATGTAGATTTGTGACCTACAGGCGGGCTCCACCTGGTACCCAAGACCAGGATCAAGACTTACAATGCAGCAAATGCATTTGTTGTGGAGCTAACGCTGCTCTGCTTGCGCACTGCAAGCTGCTTGGGTTGGAAATTAAGTGGGGAAAAAAATGCACCGTGGAATTTAGTTATTACATTAATTTGATTTCGTTAAACAGCGAAGGGGAATAAAAAAGATATACGAGAGCAGCTTCAGACATAAACAGGGAGCGTATCCCATTTTGGACAGCCTCACACGCCGTGTATGGCACAACATGTAGTTTTCTTCTTTTTTGTTTGTTGTTTTCAGTTTAGGTTTTATCCAATTATATATCTATTGTGTGACAGGCCTGGCATGAGAGATCCCATTTACAGGAAATATTTCTGAGATCACAGGCCCTGCAGGCTAAATGCAAACACTGGAGCAGATGGTAACTGATCCAGTAGAGCTGTACCTAGGGGTGCTGGAAGGGGGAAAAGACTTGGAAAGTAAAGCTGCTAACAAAATAACCTCGCCTTATTAAAAACTACAACCAAATCAGGCCAGCGAGCAGCTAGGGACCTCATTAGGGATGCCTCTGCCCACTGCCAATGACCTGCTCATGGCAAGGGGCCGGGGGTGGGAGGGAGGATGGGCAAAAGAGGGTGCTTGGTTATAAAATGGCTTTCTACCTGCCCGAGAGGAGGGCAAAGGGGGTGTTTCTCCCATCAAGTAATCACTGTTGGGTAGCGGGAAAACTCTTAGAGGAGAAACACGAGAGCTAAATGTCAACCCACCCTTTAACACAGTCATTCCCAGGCTCTCCCTTTGGCACGGCCGGAGGATGTTGAGACTAGCCCTGCGAGACGAGCTCCGTCCCCTCCCTAACAATACGGCGTCTGTGCCCGGCCCAGGCCCGCTGATGCTCCTATTCAAGCGGGTGCCCTCTAATCTGCAATGCATCTTGTGTTTACAGCAGCTCAGGCCGAGGCCAGGTCGGCACCAGGAATAGCTGACCAGGATAACCGCAGCAGCTTAGTTGCACAGGCGAGCTCCGGTGGTGCGAATGCCGTTTATCCTGGGGGAGGGTGGGGATTAAGGAAGGAAGCTTGCATCAATATGCTCTCTAGCACTTTCTTGCAGCGAAAAACACCCTTTTGAAGATAAAACTGCATTTATGCTAAGGTTATAAAAGCACCGTGACAAGAAATCACAGCCCTAATGAACCGTACCGTAGCAGGAAAACAATTCAACCACAGACCTTCAAAAGCAGGTGACTCTGCCTCCCTGTATATTTAAGTAGCATCTGTCACAGTGAATTTCCGACCTCGACACTGTGACAGTATCCCAGTATAATGACAGGAACTTCAGTTTTAAACACATGAGGGGAAGCTCAGGGAGACTGGATGATAAAAGTGAGATTCCAGACCAGTAAACGGGAACAGCTGACCAAAGCCCTTGAGAAACACTGACTCATTCTCGATCAGTATTTTAAAGGTTGGTAAAAGTTACATCACTTCATAAGGCAGAGTGCAAAACATCAGCTTAAGTTACTTCACCTACTTTATTTGCTGGAGAAGGACTAATTATGTCCACTTACCTATGTTAATTGTATTGTTTTGTCTTTACTAAGTAAGGTTTCATTAAGCTAGAGGTGGTCCTTCAACTATGTCAGTGTAATTTTTGACGCTTCTGTTCTTGTCCTACCCCCCTGGGGCTCTGTGGCTGCTTCTCACTCATTTGAAGACTTTTCCTGCCATCCCATAGCCTTCTGCACTCTTTCACAGACCAAACAAGCAGTGTTTGCTCTGATTTTCCTTGTGGGCGATGCTCCCCAGGCCACAGGGGAGTCCTCTGGACTCCCTCTCAGACTGGTCGACTGCTTTCTCATTCAAAGCGGGGCACAGCATCCAGCTGAGGCTTCACCAGCGCAGAGTCTCTGTATAAAGGTTTCTTCACACGTCTTGCATCTCACTCCCCTCATATGACTTTTTCACCCTTTGGAATGCAACAATAAGCCTTGATTTACATGAGCAGTTCAGTTTTACCAGGATCCTCTAACATAAACGCCCCTGCTGCTGCGGAGCCCTGTTTAAATCAAGAGGCCTTCACATGGGTGAAGATGTCTTCAAGAGAGATCGGGAAGTAACTCTGTCACAATTATTATGATTTGGTAACATTTAGCAGCTGTGGTTTTTTGCTGTAGACATCAATTTTATAGCTGAAACTGTTCCTTTAATTTTTTTTTTGCAAGAATGTTTCGCTATTTTTTTTGTCATTGTTGTTTCCTGGACTCCTAAATATAGCCAAGTGGAATAACTAGCACCTCTGTAAACTGTTGGTTAAATGCCATGCTGAGTTTCATTTTGCACTCTGGAAGGCCATTTAAAACACATCAGACTTGTAGCGCTCAAAATTTAGGAAATTATTTACATTCTGGGAATAACTTCTAACCATTTCCTCAGGCTTTTCTGCCTTTAATACACGTTAATGCTATTCCCACCAAATAAAAGCATGGCCTAAAAAATACCAGGTGTCAAAATAAATGGCACTTCAAAGTTTAAAAAACACAATTGAGAAATGAAAAACTGGAAAGGTTGCTTTGCTGTCACGAGGTGTTTTGTCACCGGGATGTTAAACAGCACATGGACCGCTTTGGGCTTCACAGGAAATTTCAGGCAAAGCCAGAGAGGCAAACTCACTGGCAGCAAAGGGAGCCACTGCTGCACTTAACCCTACAGAGCTGAGTTCATTAATGTCATTATTTAGTATAAAGGCACACTATTTCAAAACTAAAAATATCACGGAATCGAGTGTCACATTTCTGCCTGAAGAGGAAGCAAGGTAGAATCTACCTTGTGCATCTGTCTAGTGTCTACACACCACGAGGTGTACAATGGCGAATGGTATGGCCATTGAAGGCAAGGCATGAATCCCTCACTCCATCCTGAACGCCCCCCCCCCACCCCGTAACAGAAAGCTGAGGTATGGGGGTCAGTATTGGAGAACATGGTAAATCCTCGGTGATCAAGAAGCCTGTGCTACATCCCTTGGCTCCAAAGTCATTTGAAAGAATGGAAGCTCTGAAGTCCCTTTGAAAATAAGACTGCCTGACCCACAGAGAGTAAAACTTGCTCATTTATTCAATTTTCTGTCAACATTTCAAAGGAATTATCATCCCTATTTTGCAGCAGCTAAGCTGTTTGCCTAAGGTCAAAGAGTGAATTAACGTTAAACTAGATTACAGAGTATCATGGTTCCCATTCCTGTGGTCAACCAGCTAGCATCTGATTAGGTCACCCCAGTACATTTAATTTAAAAAGAATGTTGAATCTAACACTCTGCCTAAGAAGTGCTCGGCCTTCAATAAAAAGTCATGTGAAAGTGAGAGAGGGAACAATAAACAAGAAAGCTTCCTAAGTCTCAGTAACTTGCAAACCCAAAGAGACAAAGAGCAACGCAAAGTACCATGCTGAAATATCAGCATTTGCTGAAGAAAAAAAAAGTCATATAAATACTCTCGGCTTTTTGGGCACAAACGCAGCCTGCAGGGTCTGACCATTGCTGCAGCCTGGGGCCAGAGCGAGCAGCTTTGGGGAGGCTCAGCAGCTGCTCTCCGATAGCCCCAGCAGTCCTTGGCATCTGCAAAGGCATCACAGCCTGGCCAGAAGGAAGGTATAATGAAAACTAGGTAGAATGAATATCATTCAAAATGACTTCTCGTATTTTTCAGCTCTAAAATAGAGGATGGGCTACAGGACCTGTTCGGACACAAACACAAAGAGAGTCTCTTTCAGAAACACCAACTGGCCTGTGCTGGAAAGGAGACTGGAGAGTTGTTAAATTATGAACTGCACTTCTCTTCCAGGTGCCAATGAAATCCATAACACCAAAACAATGAAGTTATTTTTGCTATTTTTTTTTTGTATTTGCTGAAAGGGCTGGAGCTTCTCAGAAGAAGAGAAACACATGTTTTTGCAAAGCCCAGCTATTGCTTCTGTTACCATTGGCAAGCCAGCAAATAGCTGCCTGCCCAAACTGAACTGCAGCACCTCACATACAAGCACTTGTACCCCTGTATATTTAATATTCTCAAACCAACCCTGATCTCTGAGTTTGTACTTTGAAGCAGTAGGAAACTTACAAAGATTTTGCTGAAAATATATATTCAACATCATTTGTTGACAATTCCAAACATCAAATAGCCTCCTGTACCTGTTTGGTTATCTAAACAAAGCTCCTTCAGTTTGCCTGCCAAGCTAAATGTTTTTGAAGTCACCATTCAGACAACCACTAAGTAACATAAACTGTGGAGACAGGTCTTCAGAAGCCCCAAACCAAGCCCTGCAGCACATCCACAGAGACCACTGAAAGAATAGAGCTCGGCTTTATGTGGGATTACTGAAGAGCAGCTACTGAATTCTGCCGTGAGTTGCCACTCTTGCTCTGCAATGAGTGTTTTGTTCCTCTTTAGCCAAAACCCATGCTGCAATACGCTAAAGACTGCTCAGAAGCAACATAGCCTCTTTCCAAAAAAAGACTAGTGGTTCATGGACTCATTCGGGAATAGCTGCTCTGCCGTACCTGTTTCTGAATAACATGTGAGTAGAGAAATCCTGGGAAATCTCCATCATCAAAAATGTCAAGCTGTGGACTAGTGAGATATGTCAGCCACCTACACGCACGTCACTGGGTACCAAATATGAACAGTGGAGGTTAACTAACTGTCCTGGGTGAGATGTATGAAAAGCTGTTAGGAAATCAGAACGGTCACTACAAAACCTTAAAGATCAAAGAGTGGAGTCTCTGCTGGCAGAACCACCATGGGTTTCCCAAAGGGTTTCTGTGTAGCTCTCCCTATGGTACCGCCTTCCAGCTTGGATACAACCAAACCACTGGCAATTCTCCTGGCCTATCACTCTGCTTACACGTGATCCCTCATGAACATGCCTTTTCACACACAAAATGGTATTCTCACATGGAAAATAAGCAATTTATCTTGCACATAAGTTCAGTCTTTGTGTACGTAAGTTAACATGCAAACAAGTACATGGAAATTAGTGTTGTGTTTTCTAAATTTAATTCTAAAAGTAATTGCACATGGAATATCAAGACAACATACTGAACAGCTAAGTACAACTCATACATTTTAAGATAATACTTTCTTTTTCTACTCTTGCCTCTCTGAAGATCTTTCTTAATTCGGCAGTTAGTGACATACCCACTTGCCTTCAAAACATCTCACAAGGCTTGTGAACGTGTAGTAAATGCACAAGACATGCCTCCCATAGGTCGCATTAATAAGCGTAGGGTTGCATTTCAATCAAAGGAATGATAATTATGTACTTAAAGAAACTTTTCTTAATGGGCAGGAAGCAGTGAAAAAGAACGTATTCATGCATTTGTGCAATGTGGTCTCTGTCTATGAAAATCCAGTGAGGCTTTAGTTGCCTCAGGATGTGGGATGCCTTTCCTCCCATCCACTTCCCCTGGCTGATGCACCTCTAAAAGGTCCTACCATCGCAGCTCTACAGCTCTGTTGGTAATTTCACCAGCCAGTTTTACCAAGCCTCTCCTCCAAACTCCCACACAGCAGAATTATCCAGCTTGCACCCACATCTTGTATGCTAGCATGGAAGAAAGCTTGAGAGCTACTGCTACACCCACAGCTGTTTTCCACGAATCTGAAAAACGCAATCAGCCTAATTGTTTCTTTGAAGATAGACCATCCTTTTCCTGTGGCCTAATTTAGACTCAACATTAAAAGCATATAAAGCTAAAAATGGAAAATCACTCATAATTGAACTTGTAAAATATAGAATTTATTTTTCATGAAACAATCTCAAATTCTACTTTTTTTTTTCTCGTACAGACGGTTTCCTACCTCAAATGGAAAACACTATAGCAGTGACCTACTCGGTTATGAACTCCAGCACTTCTGACCTGTAGCAAGTAAGACACAACCCGAGGTGAAAAAAGACGGCTTCGGATATGACTCAAAGTGTACCAAGGTCAAGTGAGAGTCTGCTGGGACTGGGATCACGCCCACAAGGACTGCAGACCTTCCGAGACAAAAGCAGTACATGACAGAAGAGAACAGACGCAATAGCAGGAGGCCAATAAACACTGGCCTTTCGCTGAAAATGAGCAGCTGTTGGGTGTTATGATAAGCCACTAAAATAATGCTGTTTACTGCCAGTGAGTAAGCCATTTCAGAGCACGCTTAGTAGGGGGAATGTTATATGAGCAACATGCCCAATTTTGAACAACGAAACATCTTCAATTTAGCAGGAGAAACTGAAGTTAACTCAATAACCTGTTTGGCTCAGACCTCAGGGCCCAGGCTGCACCCAGCTGATGATACAACCTCCACAGGAAGACCTGCATGCAAGGAGCTAGTAAAATGCCCCCAAAAAAGAAGCCTTAATGGGTCCTTGCAAAACCTGGGAACTGTGCTATCCATTCTTCAGCACCATCTACTGGTACCATGCCTAGCATCAAACTATTTATCTGCCTACAGGCCACGGCCAGCTGCCACTTGCCCATTCCTCCACGAAAACCATGAACCCCACCAGGTCCAGGGTCCTTCTGTCACTAACAACAGCCTTTCCCACATGGCAGATACACCACAATGACACTTCTGGGACTTACCAAACTCCCTCCCACGCTGAGGCGCGTAGAGCTTAGACTTGAACCAGCTCATATGATACCAGAGGCCTGGATTAAGGCTATTCCAGTGCAAGAAACAAGATGATTTATTCCCATGACCAAGGAGCTCCTGACCATACCTGCAATACTGACCTATAAATTCCTTGGATCTGCTGACCACAGAGTGCTATCTGACAAGTGCTACCTTTCTTCCTCTTCATGCCTCTATCACCTTTGGGCTTCAATTGCATCTGAGTGGCATCATCACACTCAAGTGACTTGCATGATGAAGCTCCACTCATTCAAGAGTGACTTCAGGAGGACAAGAGTTAAAGTGCAAGGCACGGCAGCATCCCCAAGGATGGTATGCGCGCGAAGTTCACGCAAAAGTGCTAGCTTTGCATGGGGGAAGTGCAGACCACCCCAGCTGAGCCTCCCCAAAACGGAAAGGTGTTTGTGTCTCACCACGCAAGCTCTGAGCAGCACTTGCAAAACCAGCCCCCAGCGAACACTGGAAACGTGGGTCGCAGCTGGTTAGGCTGCTCCTGGAAAGCAAAGCAGCTGAAGGAAATGTTCTCATCAATAGAAGGAGGCTTTCTGGGGCCACGTGGACAGTTCTGGAGACTGGAGTCAGTACAATGTCCAGGCTCTCATCTCTGCTTCAGCATCCTCATGCCCTGTTGTTTCACTGCTTTAGCTGAATGTTGGGAAAGCGTTGACAGGGAATTCAAAGGGAAGTTTTGAGTCTAAACACATTGTTGAATCCAGGCCCTTGGTAGTTGTTTTGTTGCACAAGAGAAAGGAGGGAAAACATGAAATAAAAAACAAACTGCAAACACTTTCCCAAGGCACAGGCACAATCACCCAAAGGGCTGAAGCCCAGCCGGTCCCGTGCCCTGCCCACCCACCAACTCGCTCGCACCATCCCTCCGCCAGCCTCCAAATGTCACGCCGCCAAATCGATCAGCACCGTTTCATTTGTTTAAATGGCGATTGCACGGGAGCTGATCAGCATCTCTGCTCTCCTGGAGCAAATGCCCTGCCGCACCTGGTCCTTCCCCTGCCAGCCCAGCACCCAGCTGGAAATAATGACCATTTCTCAGGGATGTTGCCCAGCTACTTAGTAGAGCATAGCCTGAAGAGAAGACAAAAATCACTGCTGGGAAAAAAAAAAAAATCCAACTAGGATTTTTCAGCCTGTTTTGGGAAGACACGGTATATATATAGACCAAAAAAATAAAAAACACCTTTCTTATCTTATTGCATAAGAAAGCACCCTTGAAGATTCAGAACAAACAAAATTTACCCAAACGGAGGGAAAAGGAGGACCCAAATAGAGATGATAACTACTGACATTCCACTTTAAGCCTAATTTTTAAGTCTGAACATGGAATTTAAATATACAATACATAATGCAGGCAGAAGTGAATTTCACCCTCTGATAACTGTGTTTTTTTCCTGTTTGGCTCAGTCATTTAAAAGAACAACTTTCCCCTTGAACTCTAATCATTTTTGAATGAATTATTAAAAAGCCTGACTTTACAAGCAGATTTCCTTTTATATACAACAGCACACAAATAAAAGAGAAAACTGATTAAACAGGGAACATGACAGTATCCACTTGACAGCATACTTTGTAAAAAACAAATTGTGCATGTGTGGTGCACGTGCGGACATCTGCGGGTGAGGAGGGGTGGTTTATTTCTTCAGTCTTCCCTCTTATTTAGAATAACTGTGTGCTGCTCTGGCACTTTTGATTTTATCATATCCAGCTAATTATTCTTTTTTTTAGAGTTGGCAGTGCCTCTTTAAAGACTTAAAATATTTTAGCTTGCATTTATATTTATTTCTATAAATTTATTTTGAAGTAATGGAGCTTAAGTTGCATTCTTGAACGGCTTGCATTTCATCTCCAAAAAATCCTAACTCTGGAATATATAACTTATTCCTTCTTGTTGGAAAAAGACTCTAGATTATATTCATAATAAAAATTGAGGGATGCTGCCAGCTCTCTTTTGAAAAGTCACAGCAATAAGATGTCTATGTTTTGCAGCTTCACGTACTTATTCAAGACCAATAAAAGACTTGTTTTGAAGTCAATTATAAGCGTGCAGTACCTTGAAGTGATTAAAAAGGAGTAAAATGGCTAAATATGCCTATTATTTTTGTGAAAACAATCACGTTTATAACAGCAAGGATAGAGCATGAATGGGAACAGTTTTCCTGTAGCTCCATGCATTAAAGCAAAGCTTCTCTCGGGGTGGGTAGGCACATGGGACCAAGCACGGTTTTCGTGTCCAGCCACTGCACAGGCTGAGGCTTCTGTCGATGACAAGGCAGCCAGAGCCATCCACCCCTTGTGCCCCTCATTGAGGCATTTATCACCTGTGCTACCTTCGCACCAAAGACTTTGCCTTCAAAGAACAATTTAATCCAAAACACAGCAGGCAGAGTTCCCTTAGCTCTGTGCTTCCTCTGCAACACTTTTCTTTTTCAGATCCTTTCTGTCCATTTCTGTGGAGGGCATACATGTTCAACAACTTACACATTTGTCCATATTAAATATTATTAGCTTCCCATATGTATCTCATTAAAAAAAAAAAAAAAAGATTAATGAGGAACATGAACATACTAGCCAGCTTGCTTTCAGAAAATTATAAATCCATGCAAGAACATGATGACAAGATGATTTTGAATGAAAACAACACCAGTATAATCCAAGCCTAGGAAATGATTCCTCTGATATTAAGGTCACAAAACACTAAGGCTGATATTTTGGGTACAAATCAGACTGTGAATCTTGGTCTATGTGGCTACCCAGAATGATATCAGTTACCTCTGTAAAACTCTCCTGCTCTTTGGAGGACCAGCGCAAGCCTACTCATCACCTAATGCCAGTGGAGACTCACTGGGAGAAGCATGGCGATGCCGATGCCTTGCCCTGGCCCTTGGCACTGGGCTGAGTTCTGCCCACAGTGAGTAACCGGAGGGGACACGCTGCCAAGTGATACACCCGATACCAGCCAGCCAGATCACGAACCCCACTACTGGCTAACGGCACAGAGCAGACGGCATGTATCCTCTCCAGCATGCGATCCTGCAACCTCGAGTGACGCTGACGTCCAAGGACCGTTTGCCAAGATACTGACTGCTGCACTGGGCCCTGGGGTCATACATCAAATGTTCACATGCACAGACAGATGTTTATGTTGGTCATCCTGATTTAACTCCCATTACATCATTTACCAAGCTACTGATGTTATCATCAACGATTAAACAAGCCGGCAAAGGAGACTAGAATACAAATTTGATTCCCTCGTGGTACGAGGGCATTACACTCCAGACTGCGTCTTGCTCTTAAATCAAATTGAACAACTGTAGAGATTCTTTAATTCATTTGAATTCTGTATGAAAAAGAGCCTTTTTTTTTTCTTTTTTTGTTTTTCCCAGAAGACTGATTTCATTCATCATTTGACCATTGCAGGATGACTGAAAGGTATTAAAACGTAACAGGGGGGTCAGACTTTGAATTGCAAATTATTGCCATAAAACTAAAACCAGTTTTGTACTTCAATTAAGAAGCTGTTCAGGCTGGGATTCATTTCAGCTACCTTAATTCCTGAATGCCTGCTGCAGCATTTAGTGCTTCCAGTTGCTTCTGGTTTGTGTCTGGACTATTTTAACATCTGAAAATAACTGAAAGTTTAGAAGGAGCAAAATTAATAAGCAAAGGAAGTCCTCAATCTAGTGTGTACATAACATGCTTGCTGCCTGTCACTGAAATACAGTTGTCTTATCAAACACAAAGGGTTAAATTTAATCTCCATGACCGCCTCCCTGCTTGCTTGGTTGTCATTAAGCGTGGGGAGGGAATAGGAAACACTTCACTCGTTTTGTTTTCCGCTTCTAATACATTTTTGAGTTTTCTAATGCAGGCTTTGCTTGGATGTGTAATCACTATGGAATGGCTACTATACCCTTGCTACACTGCATAATACTTTCCCTTCCTCCTTCTGTAGGATTCCTCATGAAAATAGGCACTTTGTGTTTTTGGCCCTAAGGACAGAACATAATGTACTGTCTCTATGAAAAAATAAAATAAAATCATTAAAACATTTTCCACTACTTAAAAAAAACCCAACACATGAAGTACTGCTGTATTTCTTTTACATACATGACCTCATAGATAGATGTGTGCATCCACACACACACAAATGCATTCAGTTTTCAATTTAGCTATTTATAGAGCTCTATAATTTTTCCTGGCTCAAGTTTTAGTAAGCTTTCCCTGATGGGGTCCAGTTCACACGGTTTCGCAGCCCTTCATTTTGCTTCGAGTTCATATCCATGGAACCTCCCCTCCCCATCCCTGCCTCCTCCTAGAATCCCATTTAATGTTTTGCCGATTAAATTGGCTGGTTGCTTTACTGAATTCATCACAAAAACGGTGGGTTTTTTCTTTCCCAAGGAGCCACGTGTGTTTTGTCAGTTTTTCTTCCAATGTCCTAGTGGCAAAGCTCACGGACACAGTTGTGTCTGCAACTACCCTTTTTTTTTTCTGATGTAATATTTGACGCACATCTAGAGGGTCTTGGCAGTGAGTCGCATAAAGGTCTTCCAGCCATGCTGTTGCTCCCTTAAGTAGGAGCAATGCAGGCTTCTGGAACATTTGAGAGTCATGAAGCCTTCCAGCCAAGCTGGCAGCAGTTCTGGAAGATGGGCATCCACACGATGCTGTTTGCTTGCTCCAATTCCAGTGAGATGAGCAGCAAGATCAAAGTGCTCAGACACCTCAAGGCAGGGAAAACTTTTTCTCACCCTGGAGTCAGCCTGCTCTTCGGTCCCCTCATATTTCAGCAAACTGGCTTGTCCCAGGGCAAAGGACACCCCCGGCTGATCTAGCACAGACTCATCTAGGACAGATCTAGATGAGTCTAGTGGTACTTCATCTCTTCCCACCCCCTTTCCAACTCTCCAGGCTGGGAAGCAAGGCTGAACTGCACTGCAACCCAGCAAGCTCCTGTTGCATGCATGCCCACCAAGAGCTAAACGCCTGTTTGTGTAACTTCCAGCTAAGCTCTGCTTTCTTCTGGTAAGAAATCACCTCCCCTCTGTGTCAAGGTCCAGCGCTGGAGCACACAGGCGCACAACAATAACAACAGAGAAACAACTAATTGCCCCCTCTCTCCACATTACAGAGCTCAGCTGACGTGGGCCAGAGGCGTACAGCCTGCATAAAGGACAGAGAGGTAGAGCTCAGAAAGTAAAAAGCTATTAAAGCAAAAACCCATGAGGCAGATAACAGCTTGCTGCCAGACTTTTCAAAATTTAAGTGTTGATTGTTCAGAATTTATGTCTAGATTTTTCTTAAGAATGCAATTTCCTGGCACATGGTACAAGTCGCTCTAGACCTGCATGTCAGCACAGCAGGCATCCTGTTGCAAAGGTTATTATGGAACTATTGAATGTTTTCATGCCAAATTTGTCCAAATTAAACCGAGGGGAATGGAAATACTTTCCCTGGATAGGTGGTGGTTGCATTAGGTGGGTTTGTTTATAAGAAGAATAAAAGTTACAGCTAAATATAAAAGCAGATATATCATAATATTGTCTGAGAACTTGAATAATATGTCATTCAGCCTGTGTGCTGTGGAAAGAACACGAAGGTCAAGTCTAAAATAAGATCAGTGACTGTTTGACAATAGAAACATGTAGGAGGTAGAACAGGAGAATTTTCCACATTTTTTTAAATGACATTTTTCTTTCAAAAAATATTCTTGCCTACCTTGCTATGGGTTTGATGCAAAACCCCGTTGAACTTCGTGAAAAACATACTGCTGAATTCGGCATGTTTTTGATCAACCCCCTGGCAAACCTGCATTAGTCATTTGTGCCAACTGTTTACTTTTTGCATTATGCTCAGTTGGGAAAATGAAAGAAGGCTGCTCTGTTGCATTTTTGTTTTTAGAGAGTTTCACTTTCTGCTTCGGCTCTCTCATCCTGCTTCCCTGGAAGTCAGGGACTTCAGCGAGGCTACTGCTACCTCTTAAAGGTAAGCACATCTGGGTTCACAGCATTGGACAGCTGGCAGAATCCCTGGCAAGGTCAAAAAGAGGGGGGAAAAAAAAGAAAAAGATCCAAACCACTGTTTGAAATACTTTATAAAATCCAAAGTGCTCCTTTTGTTCATCCATCAAAACCTGGGGTGAAGATATGACATCAGGGACTTGCCATTTCCAGAAGTGCAACCAAGGCAGGGATTTCAGCTCCTGCCGTGTAGAAGGGGTAACCACCCCCCAGCAAGCTTGTAGGAGAAACAGGGAACTCACAACCCCAGTCTTGACAGAGACATCCAGTGCACTCTACTTTTAGTTCAGTCAGTGATGTCGGAGGTACATTTCTGTTTCCACCCCTATATTCATGTTTAAATATAGTTACAGCCACCTACCTGTAAAAGGTATTACAAAAGGAAACTTGCAAATGCCCTAATCCCCCTCCCCAACAACTGCATCGACAAAATCCCATGATTTTGAAACAAAGGGGGAGACAGAAACTAGTCCAAGGCCAAGGTCTGAAGGCAATCCCCCTTTTGACTTGAGCTGTGGCAGACAGTCCATGTAATTTATAGAGCTAATGCTAAAACATCCATTGCCCTCACGTCACTCTGCGGGAGGACTCTCAGGGTTTCCAGGAGGAAGGGTCTGGGGCAGAGGAGGGAGATGTGGGGGTAAGGCTTCCTCTCCACAGCTCCCTCAACCTGTCCCTGTCCTCTGGAGACTTCACACCAAAGCTCAGGGTGGATGAGGGCTGCCAGCTGCCCTTTGGCAAGCCCAGCCCCATGGCCACCCTTTTACTACTGGGCATCCTCGTATTTCAAGTGGGAGCTCACATCAAAATGAGCCACGCAATGCCTTCTTATTTCTCAAGCACTCAGATGCCTCTCTGGAGCAGCAGGGGAAGGGAGGGAGGGAAGCGGTCTGCAAGGTCTCTGCCCAGGGGAGGACTTGTCTCCTCTGAGGGACCTCTGATGAGGTTGCAGGAGAGGTAGAACAAGGAGCCAGTGCCTTGTAGCATACCAGCCTTGCTAAGGGGGGTCAGCAGAGCCCCCAGGCACAGGCCAGTCAGAGCCTGCTGTGGGGCAGAGGGGCTGCAGGGACAAGTCCTGCTTGGGTCCCTGCTTCACGGCACCCTTCCGCCTGACCTCCAAACCTTGGGGCACACACAGCCAAAATTAGTATCACACTGAGGGCTGGCACGCGATGGCTTTGACCCTAACGATCCCACTGGGAACGCAGTATTGTTCTGGCCCTATTAACAATAATTTGCATGTTGTCTAATGGCCCTGGGAGGAAAAAAATAAAAAGGGTGGCAGGCCCTGAGGGAGGAGAAGAGGAAATGGGAGTGCTGCCATTTTCTTCTGAGAACTGCCAAAATAAGAAGGCTGACTTTCTTACGGAGCCAGAGGTAAAACTAGTCATTGCAAAATTATTCAATCTCTAACTAATCACAGCCTTCGTCGCTTCAAGGCAGGAGTTTGAGAACCCAGGCCATTTAGCTATACTGAAGAGCTGTCGTCAAACCAGCCTGGTAGGGACCTTGATCACAGGAAACTTATTTTAGCAGGACCCCGAGTCTCTCCCAAGGTGCTGGTGATAGTGACCTTCTGCGATGAGGAGTCACCCCCAAGAGAAGGATGTGAACTACAGAGACCAGGGACGTCTGCACACAGTGTTTCTCCATCATACTGAAAGCCTTACGTATAAAGAGCAGTCTAACACCAAGCTGCCACAGTTCCAGTCATCTTTTTTTGTTGTTGAGAGGAGTTTCTTTAGGGATCAAAGTGTCCTCAAAACCAAACAAGCTGGCTGTCCATCCCTTCCAAGGGAACAGGTAGTTTATTCCAGCTGTCAGCAACTGCAAACCAAACAGCTCCTCTCCCACTGTCAGTTTTAGCTCTAGGCCAGTTATTAAAATTAAACAGTTTCGTTTGTGAGAATGATGTATTTGTGTCTGCAGGGGGGGACAGAAGGGAGCACAGAGGGAAAAAAGAGAGCAAGTTTTCTAAAACAAACCCTGAGCCATTTACAGAGCCTAACAGCGTGCCACTGCTGCCTCTTCCTTCAGCCCATTAAACTGCCACAGAGGTCCCAGCCTGCAGGATGTACTACCATGTCCCAAACACCCTTCTCACTGGGCTGGGGAAGGTAAAATAAAATCATTTTTAAAAAAGGAAAAAAAAATCCAATTGCTTGTGAAATAAATACACTATTCCCTTGTGAAACAACCAACTTCAACAAACATGAAAAAAGGTACGAAGAGATGCCTTCACAGGTTTCCCCACCACTTGTGCCAGTGGGGCACAAGTCCACCACCACCCAGGCTGGACAGCAGAGCGGAGAGCTCTCCCCCTCGTGATCCTAAAGCACTGGGGAGGCTCATCAGCTCACCCCTGGGGCTGAGACACGGCTTTACTGGTCAAAGATGAACAAGGCCAATTTCTAGAGAGCCTCTGTGGTCCCGGTGGGACACCATGGCCCCTGGCCCACGCAGGCACTGTCAGAGGGATGTTTGAAGCATCCCGTGCCACATTCCCCTTACAGCGAGGACGTCTAGGGAAGCTGAGGAGCACCCTCCAGGCAAAGCCCGAGGCAGCCTCGCTTCAGTTTTCCACCACTGCACAGACATGCCCAACCATCCACTGCAACCAAGGCTTTGTACAACGCTTTATAGATCCCTTTCTGGGCCTGCCCACATGCTCACTGCTATATGAGGCTGGATACCACCGGTTTTAGCGTCTGTGCTGGAAAAAAATAGCTATTGACTCCAACCGGGCAAGGATTTCACACATTCAGTCCAGAGCCAAATACGCAAATTTTCTACTGCAGGAATTTTTTGCAGACGGCCGTGAGCTACTGCAGATCCCTGAACAGGCTCCAGGCCGGCTCCTTTACTTGCAGCCTTGATTGCCACCTGACATTTCAAGCGACCAGTTATATCTCCTCCCTTGCCAGTGCACCCCTATCGCCGCACTCCAGCCCCGCAGGGAAAAAAGCCTTTCCCTCGCCCAGTCTTCACAGCAGCACTGGTCTTTACTGCAGATCTGGGCAACGGAGAAAGGAACAGGTCAAGCTGGAACCTGAAAATAATATGGGCATTACGCCTCCTCCTCCGTTATATTTGGGACCTTTTGCATCCAGCAGCAGGCTGGGGATTAGATATTTAGACAGCGCGATTTACTGTGATCTGCCAGATGACTTCAGGAGAGGGGCTTTGGATATGTCTAACTCGAACTGAAATTTGCAGACACTTGGAGCACGATGCAGGATTTGCTTCTATTATGAACAGGGGAGTTTTTACTTCAGTTTTTTTTATGTCATTTTTTACTTGAGCTGTGCATACATTCCTGAGAAGTTCAACAGATTTTTCTAATCTACAACACTGACCATCTTATTCTGCTAATGGAAATGCCAACTCATTTACTACTGTATTTGAATTTGTCTTTGACTTATTTTCAATTCTTTTTTCTTCAGAAAAAAAGATTAGAAATAGAGTTCTCTCCTACGTTTTGTAATACACTGTCTGAACATGTGATGAGTTTTCTTAAGAAAGGAGTTCTTTCCTTTAGAGAGAAAGCTGGCAATAGTTATTCCATCGCAAAGACATGCTACAGGACTGTCCCATACCGCAGAGGGAGGCATTTCACTGGCCTTCCATCCAAAGACGTATCCTGACTTTCCAGTAACTCACACAAGTCTCTCCAGAGCATGCAACATGAATCTTGTCTCCTAAGCCTCAGTTCAGCAAGACAGTTAAAATGAACTTCAACCTCATGGTCAAGCCCAAAGGCTTGATTACTACTCACTTCTTTTTTTAATGTTTTAAAATTGTTTTTTCTGCCTGTATCTGAACAGCTTGATGAAGCTTGTGAATAGAAGCAAAAGAATACGTGTGCATGAAGATACCTCTCACAGATGCATGTAATAGAGCTTATTGTTCCTTCCCCTGACATGCCACAGACAGCTTTTATATATGGTGGGAATGCAAAAGGAAGGACAACTTCCTTCATGAAACACCCGATGAACTGTGCTGATACATAAAGGAAAACACTAACACTGTCAGTTGCCATTTCTCACTCTGCTCACGTTTTTCCTAAATAAAAACTAGAAATCAACACCTGAAACTGATCTTTTTAATCTGTTTCCATCACAAGGATTGCTAAACACATCCGAACAGTAGAGCTGAAAAAGTTGGAGCTGAACTTCTATTTAATTTTTTTTTTCTTTCTTTCTTCTACCTCCCCTCTCCACTCAAATCTCACCCCCAGGTAGTTTCACAACCTGACTCACTTTGCTCTTTCCCAGGCTAGCGAGCTCCAACAACGACATGACGTAATGCTACAGATTTGAATTTTACTCTAAGCTCCAAATTACCAAGACAGACATTTTCTTCAATATTGTACCTTGTATGACTTTTTTCTAATCAAAAAAACCATCAGCCTAACTCACAATAGCGTGGTGAGCAACAACACATTTCCCAGACCTGGTGTGCTGTAGAGCTAGCAAGAATACCCATTTCATAGCTGGGTTTACCGAAAAAGAGAGATATTAATGATTTGCCCCATATCCTACAGTGTACTGAGTACTAGAGCCAAGAAGAGGAAGTTAAGTTTTGACTCTCGGTTGCTTTCTCGAGCAACTGCGTGACAGCCTCTTTCAGTCACTATGTGGGAAAACAGGGCCTTTTCTTTTTGATTGTACCTGGCACAGGTACATAAATTACTCACAAAAGTACTCCGAAACCCACTGAGTTGCCTTTTCAATCACAAAATGGAATCATCCTTTTTATGGTCCAATAAAATAAAACAGCAATAAAATGATGCTGACTACTTCTTTTAACTAACTCTAAATGTGGTAATTTGTAACAGACCTTTAGCCAGAGCGGGAGTAAATTCAAGTGATGTGGGTGCTCTTAGCAACACAACAAGCACTTTTACAATTACCTTTACTTTTAAAAAACACATGCAGAAGTATGAAGTTCTCCCTGGCTGGATGAGACCAGTAGAGCATCTATCCCAGTATCCTCAGTCACCCACCAGCACCAGGTGCTCTGGGGGAGAAGCAATGCAATAGATAATCTCAAAATAGCATTCCCTGGAGAAAGGTCTACCCTCAGCACCTGGTGATCTCATTTCAGCAGCTGATGTCAAATTTACCCCCTGTTTCATCAAGGTGTATGACTGTCCTTCCAAGCAATTTTATTCGAACATAAGTATAGATATTTTCCTTACCCTTATGAATACCTAAACCTTTCTGAATGCAACTACGTACTTCAACTCACAGCTCTCCCACAAAAACAGCTCCGAAAGGTTAATCATGCATTGCAGAAAAGGCTGTTTTTCTCTGTTAGTTGAAAACCTGACGCTTTTTCATTTGATCTTATTTTTCTTGCCGCATATACAAAGTAAACATAACTACAATCGTCCAATTAAGTGCCTCTTCCTGTTCCTATTGAAGTCAATGGCAACACTTTCTAAAATCAGATTTGTTTTCTTACTCATTAACTGTGAAATCCAGAAACCCGCAAGGAACTTTCCAGTGAGGGGGATTTAGCAAAGTCTATTGATATATAATAATTATGACAGCAAACTAGCATTAGGATAAAATAACAGAAAATAAATTCCAGACTTTTAGATGCATTTGGAAAAGTTATGCAGTTTCACAGTCTTCCAGGAGCCAAAGAAAAAGGGGGAAAAAAAAAAGGGGGGGAAAAAAAAAGCCACCAGATTGTTAATGAGACTGAAAGCCAGAGTAAAATAAAAATCCCTCAAATCTGTCATCGGCATTCGTGTTTGGCAAGAAGGCCTGGCTGTTATCTTGCTGGGGAAGAGATAATTTATGGTACCACACACCTTCATCCATCCTATTATTATATATGAAATGGAAAATAAAACAGGCCGGTACTGCCCTCAGAAATAATCAGTATTTTGCGGCCACCGAGTAACAAGTGTTATTATTATCATTACTAAATCAGCAGGTATGGGAGCAGCCACGAGGGCTCATAAATAAATTATTTTTAAAAACCCAACAAACCAAACAGGGCTGGGCTTCACCCTCCCAAGGGCGTGAAGGAAAATAAAACAGACCAGGGAGGGAGGTGGGAAGGGCCAGACCCGGGCACGCCGTGGCCGATGGCTGGGCAGCAGCAGCCAGGACCGTGGCCGATGGCCAATGCCCGGTGCCAGCAGTGGTGATGGAAAGGGAAGGTCAGAAAGGCCTGCAGAAAGCTGAGGACCACCAGCCCTCCATGAAGCGGAAAGAACCAGGCAAAGAACCAGACACCCGCCGAATACAAGCATGCCGGCCACGGGAGGGGGAGCGAGCCTGGCCAGTGCGCCATGGTGCGCACAGCTGGGCACTCACCCCTGCCCAGCCGCACCCTTCACCGAAACCCTGACCACTAAAAGGGATGGAAATGCAATAGCCAAAAAATAAAAATTCACTTTGCCACAGGAGAGTTCTTATTTAATCAGACCAATTGCACCATTTTTTGCTACGGCTGCTCAAGTGCCAAGGCTGCTGCCCCAGTTTGTGGCTGCCCAGACCCCAGGTCAGGAGGAAGCGCCCGCTGCCCCGGGGTAGGGCTGCAGTGCTAAAAGAGCATGGGCTAGCCCAGCAGGGTGGCTGCAGAGAGAGGGGGTAAGCAAGGACACAGCAAGATCGCTGGCAGCTCACATTAGCGAGCAGAGCAGCTTGCGGAGAGCCGCCCCTTCAGATGGTCCTGCCCCAGGCCCCGGCCGTGACATCCCTCGGTGGCAATGGCGGAGAGTGAGGCCGGCTCGTCACTGCGCAGGCACAAACCGTAACGCCAGACCAAAACCACAGCAGAGGTTTCGGAGCGACACCCTAGTGCTGCTCCTGTTCCTACATCCACCTCCCTCCGCTGTCCCATGTCCAACCCACTGAACGATGACCCTCTCGTCAAGGATGCCTGGATCGGCACAAGGGCTTCATGTTTGCTGGCGATGCAGAACAAAGTTCCTGTGCTGCCTGAGGAAGCCTGGGCCCTGGTATCTGGCCGCTGAGAAAACACTTCTGCTCCACATGCAATTACTTCACACATCACTGCATAGGTCTTGTGATTCTCCTAGAGCCATGCTTTGCCGTCGGAGAAATGCGGGTGCCTCGGTGGAAAAAATCAACTGGATTTTCTTTGTGGATTACCGACTCCGAATTTCAATCTACACACTCAAAAAACTAAGCTACTTACTGCCCAGCAGAGCTAATGCAGCAGCTCGAGAGAGGCCTGTGTTGATGCAGGCACAGAACTAACTTCTTTCTCAATATTGAAAGTAAAGTAAAACTTTTTAATAGGATTGCTGTTTGAACTTTATGGTCCTTTGCAAGATCAACACAAATGACATCATCTCTATAACCGAGACCCCTGGTTTTGAAATTTTAAAGGTCACGGTCAATACATATATTTAAAAAAAAAAAAAAAGAAAGAAAAAGAAAATATGAGACTTCTGAGAAAAGATGCAACACAACCTTGTTGCAAGTTACGGAGGAAGCTATTATAAATGAAAGGGACTAGAGAACCACAATCATTTTCTCTTTCTGCCCTAGCTCTTCTGCTCCTTGCTTCAGCACAGATCCTCTGCAGAATTAATTTCTCGCTCTTCAGCAACAGCAAAAAGAAAAATATTTTGATAATATTTTGAGAATTCGATTTATAAACCCACAAAGCCACAAAAACTGGCAAAGGACCTAGAAGGTGTAACACTTGAAACTGCCCATTCATTTATTTAACTGAGTGGATTTCAGATAGTTTCCTTTTACCAGTCAAACAGTGACTTGGGGTTAGCCCCGCTGGGGATTGAGTCGTTACAAGGCCGCATGTCGCTGGCAAAAAAAACTCAAAGTGCCTCTGCTCCAGCATGGGGCATCCGGCTCCGAGCAAGGCACCGTCCTGCGCCAGCCGAGCGAGAGGCCTTTTCTCGGGACTTGCAAGAGAAGCAACATGCTGCACAGGCGGGTGCCTGGCTGAGCTGCTGGGAGAGCAGCTCCAGAGCCCAAAGGGGATGAGATTTCGGTCGGTGCCCCACACACGAGCACGGGAAGGCCCCTGCGTCACACCGATATTCACGACCTCGAGCACTGTCCCGGAGGCAGACGCACCTGCCATCCCTCACCTTCACAAGGGGGCTATGGACCGTCGCAGGGCACGGCGACTCTCCATACATCCTTTCCAAGGTGTGCCACTGAGCAAAGAGAATTAATGATTTACTAGACAAAAAAAAAAGAGGAAGCTCAGTGATTAGGGCAGTCAACCCAGGAGAAGGGAAACCTGGGGTTTAGTTGCTGGTCCAAGAAGCATTTATTCATTTGGCTGGAGATAGCCACTTGAGAAAACACATCAAACAGCGGGAATTAGACACCCCGGTTCTTCCTCCTCCACCAAATGAAGTCTCAACCCTGTAGAGGAGGAGAAGCCCTGTTGCCAGAGGGGAGGACACCTCAGCAAAACCAGCAGCCATCTGGCAGGTGAAGCCTCCTGAGATGTCGGAGATGCGGGTGTATACCCCCCTGCCAGGCTGGAGAAGGTCTCGCAGGCAAACCTCCCAGTACCTCGGGAGAGGCCTTAACCAAGTAGCCCTCAGGAAAAGCGAGGGCTTCTCCCCGGCTGCGTTTGCACGTGAGGATGGCACGTGAATGACAGCAGCCAGGCTAGATGATGTCTGCCAGCTTTGGGACACGGAGTTTCTTGGGAATGGCATCTTCCACAGTGTGCCGAGTGGCTCCTCTCTCAAGGCAGGAGCAGCTCCTGGCTGGCTTGGGTGAGGAACAGCAAGAAGTCAGGGATTTCTGCCACCGTTCTGGCTAGGCAGGCACTCAGAGGATGCAAGTGCTTATGTTCCACCTAAGGTCCAATTCAGACATCTAAGTCCTTCCCCATATCTGGCCTTAACTCTCGAACAGAATAAAGAACCGCAATAAAAGAACAGAATCGGATGAAAACACACAACCATCACATTCCTGGTTCAAATGTAAATATTGTCATTTAAAATGATGCTTTCTTGGCTGAATTTTCAACGTGATGCTGCTTCTCTCACCTGGGTTTCTTTACATTCTTTACATCAACAAGGTACTTGTCTACACATACATGACGGTGCCTGTGTCTCCTTCTACAGTTCTCATGCTCTTGCTTTTTCTTGAACACCTTGGGGAGGAAGCCATATGTTGGACCAGAAGCACCCAGAGCTGAGCACAGCTCTCACATACTTTAGGTTGTGTGCCCAAAGAGGGAACCCATCACTGCAAGACAAACACAGTTATATCTCTCGCACTGGCTGCATCACTTCAATGTTCCCTATGTCAAAGTCAAAAGTTGACAAGCACAACAGCCCGCTGCCAAGCCAGTCCTCCTGCAGCTCAAACACCAGGCTCTAAAAAACGAAATGAAGCCATTAAGTTGTCAGTCAGAAAAAGCATATTACATTATACCAAGTACCATGAAATTGCAGAGATGAGCTGGTTCTCGTCTCATTTCTTTTGTAACACAATTAAGATGTTATCAGGCCAAAGTACAATATTGTGGTATCCTGGCCTACGTGAAAATCTTTGAAAGCTGCATTTATTTGCCACCAGAACCACAAGCTAATAACACAGCCTTCGTGCAGGCAGTCCCCATCTGTTGCTTTTCCTCAGTTTTGAACAAACCCGTGATTGCTGTGTATTGTAAGGGTATTGACAGTCCCTAGACACCATTAACAGTGACGTCTAGTGCCTAAAATTTATACTCCACCAGCTACATCCCCTTCCAACCTGCCCTTCAATATCCTTCTTTCCTTCTTCATTTTCCTTGCAATATAAAGAATTCACATCCTGAAAATATATTGTCAACTTGTAGAACTGATTCAAAAGCAACAGATACAGAAGAAAGACATTTCAACCAAACTTCAGACCTGAGTGTAAGACATAGGCCCATACAACAGACTCAAAGCACGCACTGTCCAACTTACTCACTGTGTAACATATGCTTGTGACTAACTCCAGTGCTCTCTTCTCTACTGCTACACAGCCTCTAAGAAACTCCCCACTCCGCAACACACCGGGGATCCACACCGTAAAGGAGGAGAAGGCTACAACAGCCGGCGCTCCCGCTGGTTGCAGGAACCTCCGTGACAGGGAGTTCTTGCACACGACTGTGCTGAGGTCCTACAAAGCATCACCACCTACAAGGTGATCAGGTACTTCGGCAGAGCCATTTATGCCACTTTAATAAGGTTTGTACATCGGGTACGGTGTAAATGCCAAGCGAAGACTGAGTGCGTATATTACTTCATGCTTTTCCACTGACAGATCCTGAAAGCTAGAAAAAGAAAAAAAGAAAAACCCACTGCCTCGTGCCATCTTTGATTTCTTCTGTCTGAAGAGAGGATCCTAAAAGCTGTGTTTGCAACTTTATGTTAGTCTTTTGCTCTCTGTAACCAGCTAGAAGGTTTGCCTGTGTTTAATAATCCCGTGGCTCAAAGGTACCAGCCATTTACCAGACAGGCAGGCAAAAGCCACCCTGGGGTAATATTTTGTGCATCTTCTTCCATGTGTACATTACTAATAACACGTGGCAGTAAATGGCATCACATATATCCAAACTCTGGAGCTTTTGCTTATAGGTAGCTTCAATAAACAACTAAATGGCTATCGATAAGAAGCATCTTTTCCTTTTAAAGGCAGTCAGAGTTTACAGTCTGAGTTTCTTGTACCTCTAACCATCGAGAAACAGCTCCAGCACTCGCCACCTCATCTGGCCAATCACGCCTGGTAACACCTGTCTTTTCACATTCTCGGTTTTATTCATTGTTTATGTTTCTCTTTACACAATACACCCGCAGGACAATATATCTCCAGCATGCTTACGGATTGGATCCAAAGCTCACTGGAGTCAATAGAATGACTTCACTGGCTCTGGAGTGAATCGAGGGCCCCAGCTCCGTGAACGGGCTTCCAGCCTGAGAGGGACTTACACACAAGTTAGGCATCCCAGCCCAGAAGTGCAATCGCAAAATCCCTAACCCTTTAGCTGCTCGTCTTTTAACCAGCCAAGGTCTCCAAAAGCCTGAACTGTTTACAGATTATTTTCTCCCCAATTATCTGTTTTGTCGAAAAAAAAAAAACAAAACACTGGCAAACCCTCTGTAGTCATTCATGAAACAAGGGATGAGGGGATAGGTCTCCCTCTCCCAGGTGTGGTCCCAACCACTAAGCACTGCAGTCATTTTATGTCTGTGTGTGTGTATATATATATATACACACATGTCTGCGTGTCTGTATAAGAATGCGTATTTGTATATACATATGTATATATGTATATAAATACACAGACACACACACGCATGCACACACACACATTTTTTGCTCCCCCTTCTGGCCCCATGGATCTTGAATTTTTTTTCTTGGTGGTGGAAGCAGGGGAGAGACGGAGAACAATCCTGCCTCCAACATGACTTGTAGCCAGGGATCTGCAGCACTCCTCTGGGAGGTATGCAATCCAGATTCCCGCTGAGAAAAGGGCCCCAAAGCCTTACTCCCTCCATTACGGCAGCACGTAGATGTCCTCTGGATGCCCGGACACGTACACCCTTTAGTCAGGTGGGTTCAGCAGCAGGAAGGGAGCATCTTCATGTTTTAACAGAGATGGTCAATGTGGGTGGCACGTTACTGAGCCTAATGCTGACTTAGGAAGAGACCCAATGCTGAGAATTTAATGTGGTAATGCTTCACAAACGCTGGGCTTGCAAACCATGTTAGCTGTGAAACATAATGTACTTTACATTCCTTACACACTCCTCTTAAAGGTGTGCTGTGTAACTGAGTCAGCTCTCTGACTGCATTTCACACAGGACCAGACCTGAAATTGCCGGTCTCCTACCTAGCAGATCTCCATCTCTTACACCAGCTCTCAGCCCATACATGAAGTTTCTTCTTTGGTGTAACTCTTACTGTTTCTTCCCCCACCCTGTTAGTATGTTAAGCTTTACACATACAACAGGTTTGGTTTGCAGGAGAGCAGCTGGGACCACATTTTGTTACACTATATCAATTAATACAGGAAAAAAGGAAAGAGATCCCCTTCCAATTTCAATGTGGTTATTTATTTCAGAAAGAGAGAGGGAGAAGGAAAGGCTTTTGAGTGACTACCGGTGTAAAAGCTGTCCATTTTCCACAAGCGGAAATCTTCCCTTTCTGGACGACGCTGAAGCCAGCCCCAGCCAGAGGTGATCTCTACCCCAGAAACAGTCACCCATCAGATCACAACAAATACTCATTTTCCACAACAATCCCACGGACACAATCCCTGGCACCTTTGCTTCATCTCAAGACAAAGACAGATTTTTCACACTAGACATACCCTATACCATAAAACCCCATTGCCACCGCAGCTATAGACACCGGCACCGATGGCCACCTGCTCACCTGCAGCACCGGGATCCCATGTTCATCGCGTGCCTGCCTGGCACGTCACCCCTAACGGGAGGAATGCCTGCACACGCGCACACATGCGGTCCCTGCTGCCCCCGCGCCTGGGACCTGCCGTGACGTGCCTGCCCTGGCAGCTGGGTGGGTGCCTCTGCTGCCCCTTCCCACCCCGCTGTGAGACCCTGCCTTGGCCAGGGCTGGTGCTGCCAGCAGGCAAGGGTGGACGGGGGTAGGAGAGAGGAGGCCTCTGAGGAAGAATGTTCCTTGCTCATCCTTTTTGCTCCTGAGTTGTAGCTGCTCTCCCCATCCCAAACCACTCCACCGTAACCCCCCCGACGAGGTAAAAGTCGACAGCTGGCAAAAGGCCTGTTCCATTTTGGCACACGCCAGTGCAGACACCCCCCAGGCAAACCTTTTGCTCCCCGCAACATGAGTGCAACCCCCCGGGCGCTGCCCACCCTGGAGCCCCACTGGCCATGGGCCAGAGCCGGGAGAGGGAACGAGCAATCGGGGGACATACCCAGCCTCCGTTGTCCTGGATCCAGTTGTGCAGGTGCCGGTTCAGGTACTCGGTCATCCAGGCGGCGATGCTGTCCACGAGCGGAGACATCTCCCGGTTGACACTCTCCACGCACATCACACCGCCAAACTCGAAGAAGGCCACGATCCTGCCCCAGTTAACTCCGTCTCGGAAGAGCTCCTCCACCACTGCCACGAAGCGGCCCCTGGCCGTGAAGGGCGTCAGGTGCAGCTGGCCGGACATTTGGGCAAAGTCCCTCTGGTAGCGGCGGGAGAACTCGTCCCCTGCCTGGCGCAGGGTGAGGTGGACGACTTGGGGCACGGGGAGCAGCCCCTCGGCCGGGGGCGCGTGGCTAGCAGCAGCCGAGCCGGGGGGCTCGGGGTGCGGAGACACCAGCCCAGTGTGATCAGAGGAAGTCCCAGCAGCAGCAGCAGCAACAGCAGCAGCAGCAGCAGGAGGAGAAAGACCTGGAGGCAGGGGTGCCCTGTCCTCGCCGGCAGCCCAGTCGTATCCCCTCTGCGAGAGTTTATAGTGGATGTACTTCAGCACTATCTCCCGGTTATCGTAGCCTCTTCTCCCCGGATGAGCCATAATTCCCAAGAGGAAGCAGCAAGAGGAAGGGAGAGAGGAAGAAGAGGAGCAGGATGAACCCAAAAAAGTAAAGCAGCCAATAATAATAAAATTAATAACACCAAAAATTATAATCCAGTTACTGTATCGGGCACGGTTTCATTCATGGTGGTGTTGGGGGAGTTCTCAGGGTCTCGGAGGTACTTTTGTCTTCTCAGTGTTTCCTCCTCGGTTTGAGATGCACGGTATAAATAGGGATTAAAATGCTGTATATACTTTACTTCCAGGTGCACATTTATTACTTATTATAAATTTATTTTAGGACCATTTCCTCCTCGGTGTTGAAACACATCTTAAAAAATATTATACCGATTCGAAATCAGGTGCATTTTCCCCTAGGTGCTGAACTACCACGGACACGAAGGAGCGGACGAACACACACCGTAAAAACTGCAATTCAATACGATTTGCTAAACAGCCTTGGATGAACGTTATTCCAGCGCACTTTAAGCTAGAAACCTCAACACTGCTTTTTTTTTTTTTGCTAAGTTAGACAGACTAAATTTCCTCTGTAAAGTACTTACTTGGACTATAAATATGTTCCTCTGTCAAGTTTCCTCTAAAAAAAAAATAGCAACAACAAAACCCATACATCACAAGTCTTCAGAAACGTTAAGTTCTGGCCGCTTTGATGCTTCAAGTCACCAAGGGGACGGGAAAGGGACAAAAAAAAAAATATCTCTACGATTTCAAATGTTTTTTCCCAGACTCCTGTTTAACAGACATCTCCAAAGATGTGTCAAAGCTCAGAAAATCCCGCCTCGCAGCCCGGGAAGCCGAACAACCCCAAAGAGACGGAAAATCCTGGAGACCAGATGAACCACATTTGAATCCAAGCTCTCGCCGAAGTGCTCCGTTTTTCCCTCCAGTGCAACGTACAGACATATGCATTTACGTAGTTTCATTCAGACACCGATCGCGGGAGCCCCGTGCTTCCACACACACGCACGCACACACCAAAAAAAAAAAATGTATTTAGGTAATTAATTCTTTTTCACAAGGAAGAGCGTAAAAACAATAATAAAAAATAAAAATAAAGAAGAAGGAAAATTGCTTTTGACTGTGGCTCCGGGGAGAAATGCCATTTCCCGAGCAGCTTTGTATCAGAGGAGGAAGAGCCCCCGGCGCTGCCGAGGAGGGGCGCGGACGGGGCGTGTGTGCGGTGTGACTGGTGCCGATGGGGACCGCGGCCGCGGCGCCGCTGCCCGCCCGCCCGCCCGCCCGCGCAGCCCCGCGCACCCCGCCGGCTCCGGGCGGCTCCTCCGGGCGCTCCGCACTGCTGCTGCCGGCGGCGGCGGCGGCGGCTCCGGGCGGCTCCGGGCGGCGGCGGCGGCTCCGAGCGGCGGCGGCGGCGGCGGGCGCGGGCGGGGAGCTCTCCCGGCGGCGGCGGGGGGGAGCGGCGCGGCGGGGGCGGGGAGGAGAGGCGGGGAGGAGCGGAGCCCGAGGGGGAGGCTCCGGCCCCGGCCCCGCGCGGCGCAGCCGGGCGCGGTGGTTTCCTAGAGCTCCGCCTCACGCTTCATTCAAGAAAAGGGGGAAATGGGGAGGGGGGTCCTAAAAAAAAAACCAACACCACCAGAAAGGCGGCGGGGGGAGGCGAGCAGCCCCGCGCAGCCCGGGCCCGCCCTCCATCGCGGCCCGGGCCTGGGGCCGGCGCGGGGCGGAGGGGCGGCACTCGGGCCGCGGGTGGTGCTGGCGGGGAGGGCCGCGCCGCCGCCTCCGCCTGCGCGGAGGAAGCGGGCGGCGGTGGCAGGCCGGCGGCCGGGAAGGCAGCGCAGCCGTCCGCGGAGGAGCGCCCCCGCGCCCCGCTCCGCGCCTCTGCCGCCCCGCGCCGTGCGGGAGGAGTGAGGCTGCTGCAGCTGCGCGGATTTATTTTTAAAAAAAATAAATAATACGGGATGGAGAGGCGAAAAAAATCCCGATCACCCTTTTAAAACCAAGTGGCCTGATGTCGTTGGGCAGGGGCTCCAGGCGGGGTGGGCCGGGTGGTCTGCCCTGGCAGCAGCCCCTGCGCGGCCGCGGAGCCCCTCGGGGCCGGGGACAGGCCGGGCCCCGCGGGCCGCCTCTGCGGGTGGCCCCGCCGGCGGCAGCCCGGCGGTGCGGGGTCCCGCACACCTGCGCCACACACGCCGCCTGGTCGGTTCTCAGGTGTGCCCGTGGGACAAGCGGGGAGCTGGAATTTAGGACTTTTTGCAGAAACGGGACTCAGCTTTGTCCCCGCGCCCGGCCTGAAGGTTTTGTTTAGATTGAAGAGGAGGGAACCGAACTGTTTGGAGATCAGATTAATCTGGAGCTTGACTACAGAAGCAGAGTTCACCTTCAGAGTAGGTTAAACCCACAGCACTGGGAAATTGTGATGGCTCAGCCCTGCTGCTACCCCGACAAACGGCATCAGGGCAGGGATGAGTGATGCTGGGACAGCCCCGGCTGAAATGGGGAGCCATCCCAGGGTAAAGCCAAGTGAAACGGGAGCAGGAGATACTCGGCACCTTTCTCTGCTTAATATGAGGGGGGGAAAGAGAAGTTTGATAAATTCTATTTTTGTCGATCTGAGTGTAGGTGGGATGATAATCTCATATATAAACTACCCTGAACCTAAAAGGAAGACAAGGCATGGATTAAGCTCTGAATGTAAATTAGGTTTGACAAGGGACACAGGGAATGAATGCTGCCTCCAAGTCTCCATCTTCAGGGTCACATCTCCTTCACACACTGACCCATCACGCGTGGTTCACAGGCCTGCAGCTCCCCTGCTTGAGGAAAACGCGCTGGAGCGGGGAGGGCGATCAGCTTTTGCTGCATCCAGAAGGGGAGGTCCTGGCATCCCAAGGGGAAGGATTCCCCATCCTCTCTTCTCCTCTCCCCTCCCCGACGGGGAGCGGAGCACACGCAGACCCCGAAAGGAGCGATGCTGCCGCTGGCCGCGGCTCCGGGGGGGGGGGCAGGCGCAGCGGTGCGGAGGGGCGCGGGGCAGAGCGGGGGCCGCCCGCGCCGCTCCCCGCCGGCAGCGCCTCCCCGGCGGGTGGCTGTTGCCACCCAGCGGCCGCTGCTCGCCCCGGGCGCGGCGGCCGGGACCCCCCGCCCCGTCCCTGCGGGCTGGCAGGAGCGAAGGGCTCACCCGCCTCATACACGCCTGGGGAATTAGGGGAGTAACGCGGGGCCCCCTGCTCCGCCTCGTATTCCCTCCCGCCTGCTGATGCGGAGAAGGGGGCTGGTTGGGTTCTCGGGGATTCAGAGGGACGAAGGTTGCAGGACAGCAGGTGAAATGAGGTCAAAAGGAGATGGACAGTGCTCTACGAAGCCACAGGCTAAGGGATGAACCCCACCAGGGCACGCGTGTAACTCACGGCACGGTTAAATGCCGGAGCGCAAACACGCCTCCTCATTCGCTGTCTGTATAAAAAACTTCAAAAACTAAGGCATTTGCGATGAGATGAGGGATTGCTTCTCATGGCAGGAATGCAGACGAGGGATCTGTCAACCAAGTAAACTCGCTGCCTTTATCTTCTTGCACCAAAAGAAAAAGGAGAAAAAAGGTCTCCTCTGAATACAGAAAGTAACCTGACATGTCCATGTAACATGCTATGGTTGAAATGGAACAAGTGATACAGAAAATCACAACAGCCACAACCAGCCAGGCTGCTCATTCAGTCTGTCACTGTGCTAGTGACTGAATCTCACGTAGTTGGTCCCGCAACTGAAAATACATCAGACACAGATGTTAAGTAACACAGAAAAACTGTCTGGGGAAGCTGCACAATGTCATAGCAGGATCGGTTTTAAAGCCCAGAGGATAAATCAGTGTGGGACTGATGCAGAAAACGAAGATGCATATAAAATCAATGGGCTTTTGTGTGGAGAAATTGAAAATACCACTGAATTTGCTTAGGGTATTTAAATGTATTTTGTATGCAGAAATGGAAGTAAGACAAACTAAACAAACAGAGTGTACTGAGGGCATATAATCAGTAAAACAAAATAGTTTCAGAATTCATAACTGATTTCTGATAGAAACGAGCACAGCAAAACTTTATGAGATACGCTGTTTCGAATAGATTGTAACGATGCTTTTTCCCCACCAGCTCTACATTCATCACTTCGCTATAGGAACGATAGGTCCCAGCCTTTTTAAAAGTGTAATAGGAAAACAGTGGTCATGGTTCACAAGAAAGAACCAAACACAGCTGAGACTGTACCAAAAAAAATGAAAAACAAAAGGCAAAACCCTAGGAGCTGTTTGCTTTAAGCAAGGGTATTCAGGATGAGTCATGGGAAACAAAAACTGTGCCTTGAAGAATGACAAATTGAGACTCTGTAAAAAAGCCAAACAAAATTATGTGCATTTAAACAGTCTCTCTTGTTCTTAGTGTGTCAAATGCATTGCATCTGACCAGCATTTATGGCTGTAACTGAAGGGAGCGGCATCTTAAAACCAATTAAAATGCTACCTGAGTGGGTGATGAGCATCTATTAAAGTGTCACAAGCTTGCATCACAGTACTGCTTTTTACCTTGCTTGTTTGTTTGAGTTCAGCCAGATAAAACAACAGTTAAAAAGACATCCAAAATAAAGGCAATATGTTTTGGGGGGCAGATAGGAAAAACCAGCAAGAGAGGCTCAGGATTTATCAAGGAACATGGAATGAGTGCGTAAAGTCAGCTAAGAAATCCTTATGGTGCTTTTAGGTAGCAGAATAACACGCTGACTACTCCAGATCTGATCCTGCAAATCCTTCGGCGCACACATTTACCTTTACGTGAGCTGGCCCACAAAAATTAATCAGACTAGTAAGAAGAATTCGCTGTAGAAAGAACTGGAACTCAATTAGGAATACAAACAGAAGCTCATGTGAAAAAAAGCTCCCGTGACAATTACAGAGGTAGGAGCATCGACAACAGGCACCAGTCAGGTCTGGCAGTGTAAAGGACAGATTATTTTCTTGGGATGGCTTTCTCCTCCATGCTTGGGCAACTGACCAAACAGGCAGGATCCTGCAAAGCCTGCTGTTTCTTTGATAGCTTCCCAGATGCCCCATGTGCAGCAGATACATTATTAACAAATGATCTAGAAAAGTTTGTAATGAACTGTAATGTAATAAACACCGAACTTTCTGACAATCTGAAAGCGGACACCTTTTCCCTGTACCTTTGTATTAACATCAACAGGATTTCAACAGCAACTCTGGTTCCTGGTGACCTACCCCCCCTTTTATTTCCTTGGCTCGTGAGCAGGCAAGTTGGAGAAAAGCAAGCGATTGTTTAAGGCCCTGCCTGAGCAGGCATGGAACAAGTGGGGTGTATGTTTGCACCATGCGACAGCACTCAAAGTGAGCAAGGACATTGACACATTTTTTGCTGAAAATCTGCAGATTTTCTTTTCTAGAACAAATCAAAACCAAAACAACCCACCAACAAAAAACTAAATTTGAGCAACCCAAAAGTAATATTTAGAGTGGTATAGGTAAATACAATTATGACAACTAAAGAGGTCCTTTGCCTTACGGTGTTCTATCACAGCTTCAATACTGGTTTTATTGAAAGAGTCCACTAAAATTGTGGAGAATTTGCACATATGCAAATTAGCAGGCTGCTCCTCATACAGCCAATGGCTCTGTAAATGCTCGTTGGTGCTCTGTCCAGCGAGGCCTTTGTCTGTGCCACCCACGGCCAGACATTCAGTGCTTCTTTCCACGCCAGCATGTATTTGCTCTGCATGCCTTTGTGCCTGCAAGAGCTTTCTAACTTGCCCTGACTAAAATACCAACCCCATGATCTTTCACGTCTGTTTCTGTCCATGAGACCATGATATCCACGGACCTACAGTGTCTCTGCCAAGCTGCGTGGAATGCAAAACAATGCTCTACTAGAGACTCGCATGCGTGCATATAATTATCAACTGCACACCACCTTTTATCGCTAAGACTCTCACCTATTTTGCTCAACATGTTGCCCAACATCGCTATCCAGGCAGCAGCTAGGGTCTGTCGTATACAATGCTTTAAAAAACAAGTTTTCTGCATGTAAAAAGTATAGGGAAAAGTAGCACCCATGAAGCCTGGATGTGTATTTTTCTCATGGTTAACCAGGACGGTGGCAGGTTAACCTGAACAAACTTCTTCACTTCTTCAGAGTGCGCTCCTGAAATGGGAGATTGCCTTTCATCCTGCCGATGTTGCAAATGCTAGAGGTGTGGAGTGGATCCTTTTTTGCCTGGAAGCGCTTGCAGAGCAGAGAATGCTACTGTAAAACGCTTAAAGCGTGCTCAACCCTCAATTATGGTTGACTTCATGGGGCTTAATTGTGCTCATCCGGAAAGGCAGCTGGAATGAGGCACGCAGATAATATCCTTAGGGTCCAACATAGCAAACAGCTCCTGACTTTCAAACTCCTTTTACTGTACTCATCTCCTAACCATCTTCACTTCTCGTGAAGATACAGAGGCCCCATGGTTTGGATTGGAAGGAAGCAAAACAACTGCATCCAGCTCTGGAAATCCTTCTCTTTGACATCTCTATTTCGCTATGTGGCAATAGCATCTTGTCTTCACGGTATCTGACCTGTCTCACCACCTTTCGCAAGCTACCATCCTGTTCCTCTGATTTGTGCAATGCCGCCTATGCCCGTTCTTCCGTCTTCCTGCTATGGAAAAAGGAATTGGAGACCAACTTCCCAGCTGAAACAGCAGAAGGGCGAAGGTGGTGGTTTCAGCATGGAGGAGCAGGAAATGGGAAGAGTCTGCTGGACAAATAGGAGCATCCATCAACTTTTATTACACCTGTTAAAATTCTCAAAGTAAAAAGGAGGAAAGCATTTTTTGAGTAAATGCTTTGAGATAAAGACCAACACACCCCATTTTAACTACTTTCTTTGAGGCACCTGTTAGCTTCGAAAGGGATATTCCCCTCAGTTGCAAGTGACCTAGAACATTTAAAATTTGTTGTAGACTTATTTTTATATATATTATTTACAGCTGGTATCTTTACAGATTTAACACCTTATTTTGGCCAAGGGACTTGTCAGTGCTGGGTAGGATGATTTAGTGCTAGTCATATATGTTTTGCTTCCGCCCCTTGTGTTTATTTACATTGCTCTAGCAGCACTACTACAGAACGAACTTCATAGTTAGAACTCGAAAGGTTTAAAATTAACACGGGGATTCCCCTCCAAGCTGAAAACAAACTTGTTTTCAACTTAGAAAAATACAATTTCAGACTGGCTTGGTGGTATTCTACCACAGAAGAGGTTTGGTATTGTATTCCTTCAATGTTTCCCCGAACAGCAAACCTTCCCAATCAGCTTTATGAAATGCTTCCCGCACCCCCCTCCAGCAAATCAGATATGCATCTTTGTTTTTTTTTAAAAAGTATTTGCACTTTCCACTTCCTTCAGTGCAAGTTTCTGTCCAAAAGCTTAACAGTATTATTTCCCCCACCACCACAGACCACCAACAATGGAAGGTTAGCACGGTCTTCTTTTTCACCAGTTTAGTGCATCTAGGTTGAAAGAAAGGAAGTAAGAGAAAGAAGATAGGAGGTGTGGCAAGACAAGACACCTCATTTAAAGGTCTCTGGCTCTCGTGAGAGTCTCCCCCCAGTGACAGAGGAAAGGAAATGACTTCATGAGGTTTGACTATCAGCTTTGACAGACAAACATACACACCTGCTCTTCAGTGTGCTTGGTACTGGCTAGGCAGGAAAAAAAAAAAAAAAAAAAAATGGAGCTAGCAGATAATTTAGCCTTGTAGCTGAAATCTGATTATGAAAAGGAATGAAGAGCAATCTACTTTGGCCTGCTGCTTTTACTGAAAAGGAAAAATCAGCAGCTCCAGTTGCAACATGGCCTTCTTCCATTTCAAAACTTTTAATTCTCCAGCATTCTAAGATTAACACCAGCCCCATAGCTTTAAAACAACATTTAAATAGCACATACTTTCCTCAATCCATCTTTGATTTTGGGTCTCTGATATTTTAATGTCTTTCTAAAAGACTGAACTTTTGTGATTTTGGATTTACTTTGAGAATAAGTATCTTAGGGCTATTTTCTCCCCTACTATTATCTTGGAGCTAGCTTTCCACTCAAGCCTTCCTACCACAGAGCTGAAACATTAATATAGCAATTTTCTATACAGCTGCATGCTCAGTGGTGGTACGAAAGACAGCTACCACAACTATTATTTCCATTGTTTTCCACCAGGAAGAACGAGCATCACTTGGCTCATCAGGATTCACAAGCACTTCCAGAGAGCACAAGCACTGGTTACACACTGGCAGCACCTCCTGCAATAAAAGCAGATTCAGTTCAATCCCACTTTCATTATGGTTTGATGACACTGGGTCTGCTGACAGTATTCAGTCAAATTCTTTACATCCTTCATCTGCTGTACACCTCTGCCCCAAGCTGCTAAAATGGAGGGATGTATTGCCCCCTCTGCTGTCCTACAAAATTAAGAGGATCATGCTGAACTAATCCCAGATTAAAAAAAACAAAAAAACAAAAAAACCAAAAAAAACCCCAACCACACCAAAAGAACAAGCCTTGCAAATTAATTTATCCATTGTTCTTCATCCCCTCAAAGAACTTAGAACTTACAGATTTTGTTGATTCTGCATTTATTTTGAGAAATATAAAATATGAAAACTAGTTTACAGTTCTGGCACAAAAATGATGAAGCAATAAGCACAAAGTTTCTTTTTACAAATAATGCTATATATTTTTACCATTTAAAGGTGCCTAGTTTTTCACAGCAAATAAAGTTTAGTTATCTGTATCTTTTTTCTTAGTAAAATATTAAATCTATTTAAATTGCACATGAACACCTTGGTGAAGTAAACTATATGTAATGTTACAATAAATCTGTATTTAAAGCAGACAGTCATTAGAAACTACATGGAAAAGACCATGAAAGCCTAAATCGAATCCTAAAGATTGATCAAGAAAACAAAGAGACAAGACACCGACTGATATGGCACAAGTGATTAAATTATTGACAATAAGTAATAAAGCCTATTTGAAGTTCTTCACAGATCTAATACACGGCTAAAACATTTCAATGCAGAGGTTTTGTAACACTTAAACTGGCAAAAGTTTTTCGGCTGCTAAACATTTTTCCACAAGATTACAAGGCATCTCCTTCACTTAATATTGGACCTTAAAACGAGTACATTGGTAGACAGAGAATGTGCATAGGAAAACAAAATTTACACCAAAGGTTGCTGCAGTTGACAAATTACTGCATTTTGACAATAAAACAGTTGAAAAGTTTATCAGTTAAAATTAACTGCATTAACTTTCAACAGCAGAAACTAGAACATTTTAAAAGATTATTCTTTACTTGTTCCTTCAAAGAACTTGCCTTGTTCCAATTTCCACAACTGCTGAGGGGTTTTACTGTCAATACAACCACTTACACTATGCAAGATTAGGTGTGAACTGAAGTCCCTATAGATTAGGGCATTAACTTTCACCCAGTATTCTTATTCCTCCTTCACAGACACTTGTGCTGAATTATATCAGTCATTATTTGGAGGACTCTTCAGTCAAGAAAGAGTGATTAGTGATCCAAGATGTCCAACCTGAAATATTTTAAAGAGGCCCAGCTGCCATAGTGTCTTGTGTGTGCTCTGACCTTCTGCATTATGTTTCTTAAATGAAAACCCTTTAACATTTCAAGCTGAAGATCCGAAAATTCAAGTATCCAAAGTCTTACTGGTTTCAAGTCCTGACCTTCAAGCTTGTGTTGACGTCAAGTCATTTACATAAGCATTTCTTTCAAACTACAGCATAACTGATTCACCCATTTTGGTATCTTTTGCAGGTGGTCAAAGGAGTATTTGATTTGCATCAAAATTCTAACACAGATAATAGCGTCCAAATGGCATTGTTATGTTGCTTTAAGAAACACAGCAATGTTGACAATGGTTGTATGACAAATGCTCCCTTATGTCATTCACATTAAGCAGCACAGGAAACACATACGCACGCTAGATTTCTTTGCACTGAAGCCCAGCTGTTTAAAAAGGCAGGAATACACTCTATTCTCAAAATTCGTATTATATTATAGGCATGCACAACTTCACGTATCTAAACAAAATCAGGAGGTGGGACCTAAAACATAGGCTTTGTGGAGAATTCAACAATGCCTCAACGTTTGCAATGTAATGAAAGTCTAACAACTTAAAATGAGAGTGCCAATATGACCCTCCCCCAAAAATATGTTTGTAAACCAAGTATTAAAAAAAGTTCAGTCTCTGTGAAGAAAATCTGAAAAGCGATCAACCAAATTCAGAGCAAGGGAAATAAACAGCCTCAATAAATTACATTTTAAAGGTTTTCCAGTTAACCACCTATTATTGTTCATCTCAGTTTAACTGAATACCTCTTCTTAAATAGATGTGGAGCACAACTTAACAAAAGCAATCAATTTTGCCTATTTTGTTGTTAAATACTACTTTCAAGGAAGTGAAAGTGCCCAGTTTTATGAGTAATTTTAGATTCAGAGTACCGACTGAAAATGGAAAATATGACATTGAAAACACAGCAGTGCTAACAAATACAAAATATGCAGCTTTTGAAAAAAAAGCAGCTCACAAGGCACTTGCTATAGTGGTCCATTAAATAAACAGTGTATATAGTGCACCCTTAAAAACATCATTGTTATGCATCAAGCTTTTTCAGTGTTAAGATTTATTACAAACAACCACTGGGTTCTGTGTATTCTGAAGCAGTTATTGAGCAGCCTTGTTTCATATCATGTAAATGAAACAAATTAGAAGCGGGGCATACAAGGAGAGTATTTTATATCATTTCTTGTCATGTGAAAGTTCTTCCGTGTGGTGACAAAATTAAGCGTGGAATGTCATTCTGGCACACCTCCCTCCCCCTCCCGACCCCTCTGCCCCCAAAAGCTACATTCCTGCTACTGGAAGAGCCTGGCATTTTAATTACAATCAATTCTATCATCAACTACTGATTTGGCTCATCATTTGCAGCTTTGAAAAACAATGTGCATAACAGTAGCATTAAGCCACTTTCCTTTCCAGAGCAAAAACTGGCAGATAAGACAAAGTAAGTATCTGTAAAAATTGTACATTATTTCAATGGCTTAAAATGCTGAAAGTCATAACCAACACACTTGATACTGGTTTGATTTTTTTTTTTTTTGTTCATAACATACTTCAAAGGCCAGAAGAGCTACAGACCCGGTCACATCTCCTAGCATTTCTCTGTGGGAGTGGGTTCTTCATCTCCCTTTAGAAAGTATGCGTATAATTAAACCATACTTTTTAATTACTCCCAAACTGAGAAAGCTTGGATCATAGAAATGTATCTGCCATCTTAAGGCTTCCACAGTTGCATGTTGAATAGAATAAGGAAAGCTGTCATTGACAGAAGGATCTGTAGATTGGCCAAAGGAAAAGTTAACATTCTAAATTAAAAACAGTCCCAAAACGTTAGCAAAAGGTACCAACTTGTTCAGGGGACTTCAATCTACTTCAGCCCAGTCTGTCATGGTACTTATTTTGTCCACAAGCACCAAAGTGAGAAAACTTAAGCATTTGTCCAGAATTACCGCACATAGTGCCTTCTCAAATTCTACTCTGCAGATCACTTACAAGTTCCCCAAATTCTCTTCAACCCAAATCACCAAAAAAAAAATTCTAATCCTCATTCAAACTTTTGCATAGTTTGGCATTTTCTGGAGTTGTACTTTTGTTTTCTTTCATAGCTTTTGAGGGGACTCATCTGTCACATATGCAAGTACTTCCAGTCTAAATCCTTCTGGAGAAAAACTGAGTCCCACAGAAGCAGCAAGTTGTCCAGGACTGTTTGACATTCTTCTTTCAATTCAAAGTAAGATTATTCAGTTTTATCTGCACTTTCAGATTTTTCCCTTTGCATCATGCAGCGACGAACTATGCTGTCAAAACTTCCTAGGTAAAATAGGCCAACGATGCGAAAGATGCCCATGCAAACAACCTGGAAACAGACAGAAACATCTTTCAATTCATTTAAGAACTCAGATTGCAGCATATTATTTACTCGTGAAATAAAAAAAAAGTTCCAGGCAGGTATGTTATATAATCTCAAGAAAACTCACTCATGAAAACCATCATAACTATGTTACAGCTCAGGACTGAGTAGCAGGTAGTAATCTTATCTTTCCTGCCAACTTGCTGCTTCAGCTTGAAAATTCTACTTTTGTTTCCTAAACCCAAGTCTCCACAGTATTAACAGCCATTTGATGAAAAAATAATCAATGTTTGCGTAATGTTCTACATTTTAAAGTATTTTAAACACTAAGAAATTGTGACTACGGGGCCTTCCCAAATCCTACCTGCTGAAGACCTTCAGTAATAGAAGTGACTGGTGACATTCCACTTGTCAATATTGATAGCATGTAACCATCTGATCCAACTGAGCTGTTGAAGTTCCCTTGCTGGATGGAACAAAAACAGTAATTAAGAAAAGAAAAAAAGTAATTTACCCCGTTGCAGCAAATCGTCGCGTGTCTTATTTCAACAGCTATTCTTGATGAACATAGCTGACTGACGTCACTGACAACAAATATTTTTATGTAAAAAAATATTAACACAATTAAGAGTCAAAATATACAAAAACATTTTGTGCTATACAGGGACATTCCAAAAGGCATTCACTTAAAAACGGACAAGGAAGCTAATCTCTCTGTACAGAGAGGTGTGCTGACTTACTGCAGATTTCTTTACAAGACAGAAAGGCTCTAAATTTCTTCTTGACGCATGCTTACTACTGGAGAAAATGCATGATGGTCTCCCATCTGTAAACATATCTCAGAGACAGAATTACACCCTAACTCTGTCAGATCACCAATCACCACTATAATTGTAGAATAAAATACTGTTCGCCTTTTGTTAAAATTAGTTTGCTATCACATGACATTTGGCAGGGGGGCGTATTTCAGATGCTAGGTAACAGATCCTCCATCTACATCAAGGATTTTTAACTTGGCCTCCTCAAAACCGCGAGATACACAGTCTGCTAAACAACTCAGCTGGCAGAAGAGCAGGGACAGACACCAGGAAAAAGTTGGTTGGTTTTTGACTCCTCATCAGGAAAATCGCAGCTCTATAGCTCTGACTCCCAGGCTTCTCTGATTTGTTTCCAGCAGACTTTATGCTGGAAAACAGACTTTTTGAAACACTACAGGACTAAATTTATGGAATGTGGAAGTGAAAGGAAAAGGTGGTGTTCCTCAATCAGGGTTAGGAGTGAATCTATGAAAAGTAGTAGAGGATAGGAGATTTGGTTATTTCCCAAAACACACCTGAGAGGACTACGAGTTCCTACAGTACAGACCTACCTTTTAATTTCTATTTTAGTCTCTCAGCTGATGGCTTGAGTGCATAAAGACCATGTCTGAACTAATATATCATCCAAAGTGCTGGAAAGCATGGTGTAGAAATACCAAATGATGAAGATTAGAGAGGAGATTAGTTATCCTTAAGCACCAAGGCAGAATACTATGTGAGGCAGTACTTGCTTTTAAAACGCACCACCCCCAAAACAGATACCATTTTGCGTTTAGATGCTGTATTTGTGAAAATACTGTAAAAACTTCAAAACTGAACACCTGCTGTAGATATAAGTCATGTTGAAGATCAAGAGTATTTGGAACTGCAAAATAATTACAGATTTTAGGATTCAATCACTGTGCTTTATGAACATGAAATTTCATGCTTGCTTCCATTCTGAGGCGCTTTATTAAACATGCAAGCATCCATAGCACAAAACATTGAAAAAAATTCCTCAGAAAGGTAATACATCTTTAACCACTAAGAGCAGCATTTTATGTATTTTAATCACTCATAAATCACATACCTAGGACATTAAAAGCCAAAAGGCTGGAGTGTCTTCGTTTATTTTAAAATTATTTTTATATGAACTCATCTTCAATAAAAATAAAGACAGTCCAACAAGCTTTTGAGGTTAGACAAATGGTATTTGATACATAAAAAGCCAATAGAGTTTAATGCTTTAAAGTCAGTCATAATCTGCCTTTGAGACATTGCATCACACTGATGCATCATTTTGTTCTGTCTAATGTACAATTTCAGATACTTTTTAGTTCCAAGAGACTGTATAAAATCATTTGTGGGCACAGTGGCAAAAGAAGAATAAAGAAAATACTTCCTGTTCAAACTAACCAAAGAGTACTGTTTTGTGTAAACTGATTTTGCACTTAGCTTAGCCATTGTCTTACAGTCTTAAAGAAGCATTACATGCGAACCTAGTCTCTCCAACGAAGAATATACTTTAAAAAAATAATTTACTTACTATGGCATCTTTGACTATCACTCTGGCAACTTGTTCTGCTTGGCAAACAGATGAGGTTTCAGAAATTAGCTTCGTCTCTAAGGGCTTTAGTAGAAAAACACCAATATAAGTTTGACTAACAACACACAGGAGAGAAAAACATGAAGGTCAAATTTGGTTTGGGGTCTTTAGTCATGGATGACATCACTATTAGCAAGTGGTATCATACTGTCACCTAAAACATCCACTTAAAGAAAGGTAAAAGCACCTTCATAAATAATAATCTAATTTTATGAAGGGAAATGCCAACTTTTCCTTGAGTAGTACTTTTCAAAAAAATAATTTATTACTAATAAAATATGAAAAATGGTTTTTTCCCCCAAGTATTTTATTTTCAGTAGAAGCTATCAAAATGCTTAAACTATGTCTCCTCAATACCTGTAGTAGTTCATTAATGATTTTTTGCCAGAAATGAAGGATAGGCCTCAAATATTTTAAGATCCTTTTTTTTTTTCTCAAACCCCACACACTGGTATTCACCAAAATCCATCATTGCATTTTATTGTTTCGTGGTTTAGAGCATTTATGCCACTTTACCTCACTAGGAGAAAGCAATTATAGCAGTCATTTTAGCAATCATGATTTCTTTCACCAAAAAAAACCCACATAAGTTTGGTCTGTTACAAAAACAGCAAAAATATGCTTTAAAGTATTTAGAAGCATGCTTGTCATTCATGTCCTTTTAACAAATAAAATAATGATGGATCTAACTGCATAGCAAGCTATTTAAATGCTCAATATGTTAAGATAGATGGTTCTGTTGACGAAGAAAAAACAGCACTGTGATTCTGTGAAATTAGGGAGAAAAGAGCATTTGGTCGCAAGTCAACTTCTTGTAATGGCTAATTTAGTTACATTTAATAACAAAATTTAATTGAAGCATTCAAGCCTAGTCAAATACTGGGACTAGTTTAATTCCCAGATTAATACTTTAAAAAGCCACTTCCAGGGAAGAGCTGAGCAACTACAGGTTTCTCTCTCATTATCATTCCAAAGTACTACAGAAATTAAATTTCACAGAAACAGGCCTCCTTCCAAATACCCGTAGAATTATGAATCCTGATTTCACTGACTAGGCTCACTGTAAACTTTTTTTGCGTCTGTATTTTACGGCAGGGTGGGGAGGAATCAGTGTCTTTACCAGCAGAAACCACATACAAACACCTTTTACATGCTTTCCTACAATGATATGGCTGATGTCATCAGATCTCCATCTCATAACCCCTATGTGCTTTTGAGCTTACTGGCCAGTATCAACCAAATCTGAAAGAGATATAGGGATATCAACAGTAATGAAAATACTGTAAGTTTGGGGAAAAAAATTAGCAGCTGTTCAGGGGCAACAGCTAAAGTTAATGCCGTGTTGAGAAAAAGGCAGGCAGAAACCGGCCATTAAATACTTGATCTGGCTAGTCAGCCAGCCAAAGCATTGTTGTCATTTGTAAAGCAGTTACCTCAAAAAAAAAAAAAAAAAAAAAAAAGCTTATAATTACACACAGGAAAGCTGTATCCTAGTTCCTGACATTTTATTTTACTATATTCAATGATTACATAGAAAAACAGCCTAGTCCTAAAGAGTCCTACAAAGACAGATGTTCTGAACTAAGTAGTATTAAATAAATACAACAGTAATAAATGAGTATCTGAACTGTCAGATACAATGCAATATTGCAGAGAATTAAGGTGCACTATCATGATAGGAGCAAGTTACCCGATGACTTCATGTATGCTAAAACAAAGCATAAGTCTTTGCTTAAAAGAGAACACTCTTGACAAGTAAGATAAATCTCACTGAATCTTTTAAAGAGAAATCTTAGATGAACACTGCATTTTGCTGCTGACTATGTTTCCCTGAAATAGGCTATTATTACGAAGAAAAAAATCCCAGAGAATATGCAAGCTATACAAGTACCTGCAGATGTCTAATTCTGGCATTTTATGTGGATGTGTGGGAGTATACATTTAATACAGAATATCTGTATCAAGAAATGACGAAGTAAGAATTGTCTTATACAATCCCTACTGAATCCTATAGGGCGAAAGACAAAAGGGAATCCAACCCCAGTTTCCTATTATGGGAAATCCCTACACGATGGGGCATCTTGAAAAGGCTGATCTCCTTCGGTATCAGGTTTCTAGTTCACAGTATGCAAATAAAAGATAGACACATTTTTCTCTGGTTACCTGATACTTCAGTCTGAACAGGGGGCCTGCATGTAGTTTTTGGAATTAAACATCATGTGTAAGGACATGTCAAAAGACGAGAGGTGATTTTTGAAGGTCAAAACTTTCACTTTCAAGGTAAGCCAAATGAAAAAGGTCTACTGCTGACACACCCTTCTGAAAAGTGAGTCATTTGCACTACAAACACAATGTAAGAGTTTCCTTCTCACTTTAATACTAGACACCAGCCACTATTGAATTGTGTCATTACATACATTCATACAGCATGGTTAGTTTGCAGACTTCACTGAAGGAACTGAGGTTTATTTTGATCTGTCATATCTATCAGAACAACTGGATATTATCAAATATTCAAAATAGGGGTATTATTTTTGACTCATTAAGCTTGGATATCAAAACATAGTGGTTTTACAGTTTACCATTCCACAACAATATTTTGATAGTGTACAGAAAGACTTTGCAATGTTTCAGATATTAAAGGTAGGTAATTTTTCCATTTAAAGCCAGAAGAATAAACTACACAAAATTATCCTACAAGCTATTTAACTCCGAGTAGTTAAGTTGATAAAATTGAAGTGTTTAAAAGTACTTCTTAAAATCTTAATATGCACTAATTTCAGAAGTGCTACGGAAGTGAATGAAATATGAAATGCACTGCTTACTACGAAGTGAAGCTTTAAAAACATTACAGTATTACTGAAGGACAATTTACCTTTGTTTTACTTTCTTCTGCAAAGCCAGGTGTGTCAGTATCTGGAGGATAGGCCACCGTTATGTAGATATTATAAGGTTTTACCTGTATTTTACAAAAGTAAGTGTTATGTTAATACTGATAGCCTTTACATGTCCCTCATAACTTCATTAATTTCTCTTGTACCAAAGACCTACAGCAAGCGTGAATTTAAATTGCTTCTAGTGTTAAGTCATCCTCATATTCATCACTTGCAAGACTCAGAACTTTGTCAAATGAGAAAGCAGAACAGCAAAGATTTTAAAAAGATGGTTGTGTTGTTTTGTTTAATAAAAATATCTAAAAACTTTGCATTTTATGTAAATTATTTAACGAATCTAAGTGGTTTTTAAGACATTTAGGAGAAATATGAAAGTAGTTTAGCTCTATAATTTTACCAATTTCGATTTTAAAAAGGACTAAACCATTGCCAAACACCAGTATTTATAAACACCAACATTTATAAACACAAGGCCAAAAAGGCTCCCACTGAGGCTTATTAGCATGCTGCTTTGTTGTTGTTTATGTCAACATATTTTCACTGCTGGACAAATATGAGAAAAAAACAAAACAAAACTCAAATTTGATATCTTTAAGAGGTATACACAAGTCACAAGGGTCTTCAACCCATCATATGAACTTGCAAGGGCTCAAAGTCTAAGGAGACAAAAAAAATTAGAAAACGTGAGGAAAAATGGAAGGTCTCCAGTCAAGGATTGTATTTAGTTCTGTATGTGTTGTAGAATTATACCACTTACTGAACTATTCAGAAAGTACTGCAATGCAAATCTGTACTCCCAATACAAATAAAGAAGCTTTTAATGAAAATATTCACAGGGCTAAGATAAAGCAAAGTGTTGTAAAGTGCTAAGCATTTCTATTTATATTATGAAACATTCTATACTGAAAACACTTACTGAAATACCACATCACAAGTCCATAAATGCCCTATTTTCAGTTTTGAATAATTCAGTCTTCACAAAAATATCTGTCACCAGTCTGAAGAAAGACCCTGCAGTCAAGCTGTTCTATGTGGCAGGCCAGAAGTGATTAGAGGCAGTTTTACCCCACATTCTTATCCTGATCAAGGCATACAACTACACTGAACAAAATGGGGTAACAACAGGGACTATGCAAGGGTCTAGAACCAAACACTTAACTAAAACATACATTCTTAATAGAAGAATAAGGGAAGTAATTTTCAAATCAATTTTACCTGTCTTATTACAATGTACTTACCAACCTTGTTCCAGTGAATAATGTGTGCGTTTGGTTTTCAAACCAAACCAGTGTGCGTTTGGTTTTCAGTCTTGATTTAAGCATAAGCTTAGATCATTGCACTATAAAAAGCTCACATATACACCAAAATGTAGAAGGGTGAACCACTGTCACCACAATTTTTTTTGTGGACAATCCTCTACTTCAAGCTTGCAAGTTTTACTGTTTCATATGGTTCACGTACCACAGCCTCACAAACAAGCTGGGCATCACTGGCCTGCCCCTCATGCATCCATGGGATCTTCAATATCATTCTGCACTTAGAGCCTTGAAAAAGACTTTTACTCAAAAGACTTAAAATCCAAGTCCTTTTAGCTAACATAAAAGATTAAAAAAAAATCTGCACATGTAGTCGTCAGTTCTAGGAACAGATTCAATCTTTTCCCTGTTACGCAACTGAAATCAGCTTAGTTTCTGCAACCCCATGCAGAGCAATAGGATTGTACTGCTGCCAAAAAAAGGGCCAACATAGCACACAGATATCAGCAGTGCTGCACAAGAGAACTACTTAAATGAAAACGTGCTGTGCTGCTAGTTTAAAAAACTATTTTTGTTTACAATCAAAAATACTTAAATTATTGCACACATACCTCCATTTGCAGGGCTTCAGCCAATCCTCGAAGAGCAAACTTTGTTGGAGAATAAGCTGTATAACCAAACAGGCCTAACTGCCCAGCCTGAGATGATACAAACACAATCCTTCCCATTCTTCGTTCCTTCATGGTAGCAATTACTGCTCGGCTAGGGTAAACACTACCCAGATAATTGACTGCCATTAGTCTCTGTACAAACGATATTAATATGGTATTTGAGCCGCAGAATCAGAATCCTTCAGCTGCTTGGTATTATTTATCAAAAATCCCTATTACAGTCTGCTTTAACAATGAAGTTCACTAGATCTGTAGTTCTATCAGCTGGCAAAAGAAACAATTGTTTTCTATTCTACAGCTTCATAAACTGTTTTACAGCTAAAAATCTCACTCCAAGCCAAAAAGAAATCCAGTCTATCTACAAGTCTTAATAGCATCCAGGATACTGATAATACTGTGAACCATATGGTCTTCGAGGAAAAAAAGATGACTATTTGAGGGAAAAATCTAACCTAAAGAGTGTCCAGGAAGCAATGCATTTATGCATGATGTATGATAATATATTGAAATGAAGGTTCAAAGAGCTTTCTAAAACAGGAAACAGGAAAAATTCTACGTATTTATGCATTTCAGAGATTTTAATCTTTGACAGGATAAGGGGAAGTCTTTAATTTCACTCTCTAGAAGACCTAAAACACAACTGATAGCCTATAAAAGCAACAGAACGCATGATTAAAATTTATTATAAAATTATGCCTATTTAGTATTTTCAAATGATTCAATGTTATCTGTAGATGACTGGGAGCCTGAGGGCTGTGGGCATAAAGTAACCAAAATACAGGAGTTTGGGGAGGTTTTTTTGTCTTTTCATCAGAGCAAGCAGCTTCCCAAGCTGCAAACAATTTGTGCATCTCAGAGCTGATAACAGTCTAATTTTTCTTAAATAGGTTATATATATATAAATCTTCACCAGAAAAAAAATGAGACCATGTGAAATTCAGTGCCTTTCACAGTGCATTAACCTATAAAAATACATGCCAGGCGCTTTTGCCATCTTGAGAACTCAAGAGGGAGAATTCACTGTTCTGACCCATCAATGGACCAATAGTTAGGTGAGAAATTAGAGGCAATCCTCACAAATCTAAAGATATATTCTAATCCGACAACTACCACAAGGAAAGTGTATCATTATTCATACAAAGTCTGCAAAGACACAGGAATGCAATCTAATTGTTAGAATGGTTGGAAAAGAAATCATCATATAATAGTATAAAAAAGCATGCTCACTCACTTCAAAAGAATTCACTTCAATATCCTCAAATTTTCCTGTAACTGATATTCCTGCACAGTTTACAAGCATGTCAACTGGCCCCAGCTTCTCCTGAGCCTGCAAGAGGGGACAGAGGTTAAGAAGCTCTTTAGCAGGAAAAAAACCCCTTCCTATAGCACAGCATCATTATAAGAAACTCTTTCCATTACAAATATGTCACACAGAGATAAGCTTCTTAAGATACACAGGTGCATCAGTTACTTCCTCACCTGTTTTAGAACATTCTCCACCTGTTCGTAGTCTTTAGATACATCAACAGAAATACATAGTACGACCTAGAAAAAGAAAGTGAAAGAACATTTTTACAACACAGTAAGTCCAGTAACTGTTGACTCCGAGCCTTTGAAAATGAAACAAAATCCAATGACATATCATTTCCAGACAGACAAGAAGTCTTTTTAACAGGACAGTCTGCACTTCTCCCACACTGGAGAAAGCAATCCCTGACCCCTCCAAGCTCCTCCCCATCACACACATCCTAGTATAATAAAGATTATATTAAGAACCAATAAACACTTCAGGATCTTCAAAGCAGCTACTCATGTGCAAAGTATCATTTCTAATTTACTGTACTAAGACACGCTTTGACTCGAGTTATTTAGATAAAGTTTAATAAAATTATTCTAAGGCAGTCAAACTTCCACAGTGCTACATTTAACTGCCATCAGCGCTAAACATAAGTTGAACCATTTGTGTGGCTTAGGCTCATCTTTAAGAAAAACTTTTTTTTTTCCCACATTGTAGAAAGCATGGTTGCAGAGTGTTGCTCTGAAACTGCAGTATCAGCACTGCAAAAAAACTTTTCCAAAATTTATAAAGCAAGCGTTAAAAACATGCTAACTTTAGTACTGGCAATGCATGCTACCCACTTTTTTCTTAAGATTTTTTTTGAAGAACAGTAGTAAACTTAGCTGCATACTCTTTAATTGGGACGTCAAGGACAAAATTAAAATAAAAATTCTATTAGAAACTGACTAGTTCCACAGTGTTAAATATCTAAAAAGGGAAGTAATGTGTGTATGTTTATTCCTTGTCTGGACACCATAGATTATGGGTTTTAGTTTGAAAGATATACCAAAATGAAAATAAGCATTGGCCCTGGCCAGGAGGGGGCGGGCAGGAGCAGACAACAAAAAACAGATGACAGCAGTAGCTGAGTTTTGTTGCAGCTAAAAGTTAGGCCCCATTTTTCTTGAAAGTTACCAATTACTTTCAGTAAGATGACCTCAGAATCTACGTTTTGAAGCACCTTCAAATCAGCTTCTGGCCAAATGAAGCACTGCCTTTGAGTTACCACTTACAAACTGTAAGATTGCTATAAACTCCAGCTTGGCCAGGTATTGACAAATAAGCTACCCTCTCTGATGAGCAATCGGCAGAGCTTTGGGGCAATTCATGATCTGGAAAGGAAAAGCAATCTCATAGTACAATAAAAGGACGGACTCCTGGATTCTTGTTACAATTTCTATCCTGTCTGTTACTTTGGTCAATTCATTTAAACTCAGTTTGAGGTGAAATAAAACAAAGTCATCACCAGTTTGCAACAAGTATCATCGTGACCACTTGTCATGGAGCACGTGGATACACACACACACACACAAAAAAAAGCTTACTGCAGCATAACTAACTGCTTTGACAGCTAGTCATTTGTCAGTTCCGCCTCTGGGCAGACTGCAACACTTCTTAGCTGCATAAACAGAATCTGCTTGCCATTCCTGTACAGCAGGTTGGCTATTCCTGCCTCCCAGCACTGTGTGTAGTTGGACATCAGAGTAAACTTGTGGCGCAAGTTATTGGCGGGTCTGCATGCATCTCCCCTTAGGGCATTTATTACATTTTGGCAATATTTATCTTCTACATAAGTTTAAGAACAAAATCACAGTTGAATGAAAATGACATTGATTTATTATCTGGATGTCTTTGCAAGATCAGTGAGGAGGTTAAAAAACACAGTTCTGTATGAAAATTGCAGCAGTTGGTTAATGTATCAGGTTGCACAGATTAGTTATTCATAGTGTGATGAACAGCACACTCAGGAACTACCACAGCTTTTATTGACTACTATCACATTATACAATTCACCTCTTTGCTTCTATTATCATACGTTCTTTCTTCTGCTACAATATACTGATTACCTTCACTCCAAAGCATGCGCTATAGATCCTTGCCTAGGACACAGAATATGCTACCAGAAATAGTCTAATATCCCCAGCGCTGTTCCTCACCTTTTGTTCTAAATATTGCATGGTGTTGGATCATTAACAAAGCTTTCACAATAAAAGATCAATTCAACTCTCAGGGAAGTAACTGTGAACATTCTATATTGAGAAAGGGATTAAAAAAAAATTGCAAAAAAAACCCAAGGATTTTGTTCCAATGCACACCTATACCCATAAAGGCTGCACTGTCAGCACCCCAAATAAATCGCATGCAAACGTCTTCACAAGAACATTTGCCAAGTCGAATGCTAAAATGTATGTAGATGCCAGACCCTAGTTGTCAACGCAACCTGGTTTCATGGGTACATCCAAGAGCTGAACAGTGACAGCATATGCTCACGTAAAAAGTAATCTTCCCTGAGGATCTTTGCCTCTTAGCTCAACATCTAGTAAATGTAACCGTCTCCATGTATGTAATCCATATCAGACAACACCTTTCTCTACATTCTTTCAGCAATCCTTTTGCACAGCTTCCCTCGGTTCAGCTACCCTCACTTCCCAGCTTCCGATCCGCTGTTCCAGAGCGAGCTCTGCCCCAGACTCTCTGCTTTTTCCAGTTCTGTTCTTTGCATTTAGATCAGGCAGGCTTCCCTGTGACCTTCTCTACAGCGCAACAATAGCTACAGAAGAGCCAGCCCACTCATCACTCCCACTGCCTATGCTTAACCTGGCTGCAAGTCTAAAGCTGCTTCTGCAAAAGCAGTCCTGTTCAGTTCACGCTGGAGCTTGCTCAGTCTTGAAGGTACTTTTGGAGATTTTAACTGAAACTCTTATGAACATGCACCAAGTAATACTCTTAAAAAAGTTTGCACCTATCAAGCTTGGACAGATTTTAAGAAGAACATCGTGACACGATGTCTGACAAGGCATTAACTTTAATGCTAAGCTTGGGAAACTACTAGAGCAGCTAAAAGAAAATAGTTATTGGGATTTTTTTTTTTTTAAATGGCCAAAATATAGTTTCTTCTCACCTCAAATGGCTTAGTTTTACAAATAAAGTTGATCTGAGTAAGGCAGCATGAACAGAAAAAAAAAATATCAGCTCGAGCCATTTGTCAAACATATAATTGAAGACAAAATCTTATCTAAGAAATGGAGGTATTAAGAAATTTTTGTATCACCTAGTACTAACATTATTGCCTCCAAATGCTCAGCTTTTTCCATTGCTTCTTTTCAACAGAATATCCAATTTATCAATTCAAATCCCTCTTCACAGACAAATAAATTGCTTGTATTTGTAATCATGAAAGTAACAAAAAAGTTCTGGAACACAAGAAAGGAGAAGTCAAAGGTGTTAACAGTCTCAATACTCTTTCCTGTCTCCCCTTGATTATTAGTACTGCAAAAAAATAATTTTAGCATTTCATCTTGAAGTTGCATATTTTGAACATAGCAAGCTTACCTATTTTAAGCTAGTACTTCTGCAAGCTCTAAAACAATGCCTTTATGCACGAGTGCACTATCTATTCACCAAAGCAGCTTCAGTGTTTAGAAGTCTCAGAAGGTTACAAATGTAACTTACGTATCTGTTAGACTTCTTTGTCAGAAAAAGGAATACAAGTACGATGGCATGACCTAAACCTGGAAACAAGTATCTAAACTTCTTTCCACAAGACAACCACTGTATTTATGAATCAGTTCTTCCACTTCATCTTGAAGAATACAAACACTTATTGAGTGACAGTAAATTGCAGCTATCCAGAAAAGTGTACTACACCTACAGCTCAAGACATCAATTTTCTTCTCTATGAAAAGCAGGCTAATGCACTAGCTAGGCAACATAAGATGTAGCAGAGTCCAGAACATCTCATGTAAGCAGACTGGTATTTTTGAATTCAAATACTGAGTCCTCACTCATTTTTGCCAAGCAGCTTTGTTTTAACAACAGGACTACTGAATTATGTTGTAGTGACCGTCTTAAACAAAACACACAACAGCCACTGTTAGCAGTGATCTTACCTGCTTGTCATTAACAGAATACTTTTCTATTTCCTTCTTTGTCTGCAACAGCTTGTTCTGAAATAGACATGAGAACAGCTAAAGCACTGCAGTTCTGAGAGCAATATTAGTCTTCAGTATTTCAATAAGGCTTAAAAACATTCCCTAGAACCCCCAAAAAGTTATCCTCAACTAGTTAACACTTTACTATTGTCATTTTACAATTTATGAATATACGATGAAAATATGAAATCCATCAAGCTACCAGAACTCGCTTACCTGTTTTTCACTTCATCTTCTAAAGTCAGTAACAACTTCTATTATAGATTTAATGCTTGTGTTTCATACAACTACACAGAGCACCTAAGACTGTAGGTATTACTTTTTCTCCTGTATTTTGGTTCTATTTTATATTTACGTAACATTACATAAACTATTCTGAAGAACAATCACTGTCATGGAATTATCAAAAAATTAAACTAAAATTTGGTAAATTTAAATTGTCACACTCCTTTCAAGAAAAATTGTGTTAATTCTGGCTGCATTCAGGGTTATGCAAAGTAAGTTCTCAAGTGTGAGTAAATTATCAAAGACAGCTGGGACTGAGGCCCCAAAAAAAAGTTAAGTGCTTTTATTTCCCAAGTATGTAGTTTCTTCTCTACAAATAAAATAGCAACCCATTATGAAAACAGAATCATTCCAACCAAATTCTGAATACCTCTTAGTTAAAAAAAAAGCAACCCTTTTTCCTCTAAAGCTGTCTTGATGAACAGTTTTTCAGCAGTAAAAAGTATGATATAATGCTGATTAGATACCAAAACATTCTGTGAATTTCAAGAATTGTCTTTAACCCCCCAGTTGTCACTTACTGGAGGGAAATTCTACAGTTTTAAAGAATATAGGATTTTTCCTGCTTCCGTCCTCTGCCACAGATCTAGACAGTGAAATAATGAATGCCATTAACAGAAGTGATAGCACTGGCAGAGTTTTAAGGCAAGCTAATCACAAATTCCATGCTGGGCTACATTTCTTAAAAAAGCAGCCACCTCTGCTATTCAAATGCATTTATGTGAAATGCTTAGGATCCCCTTAAAATATACACTGAAGAATGCATGACTAATTATAAATTCCAAAATTATTTCCCACCTATACAGATTTTGTGAACAAAGTTCAGACAGTAAAAATACACATACACTTACCTCATCCCTTGCAATCAGTGTTATGAAAGCACCTTGCTTATAACATTCAATAGCAATACATTTTCCAATTCCACTGGAGCCTCCAGTTACCTAAAAGTTATTTGAAAATGGCAGTGTTAGACCACTATTCTCATCCCTTCTCCCACATGATGAGTCAAATCAAATGAAAATTCTAAAAGTATACTGAGATTAAAATATCACCCCAATGAGGTATGAATACAGAAGATACGCTAAAGTTAGTTTACTTATTTTTCATTCATACTCAATAAGACCTGAATAGATTGATGAGCATTTGTTTCTACCCCAAAACCAGTTTTACCTCAGTGGTATTTTTTGCTCATTTCTTATGTCAGGCACGCTTAGACCCACTCCCACATGGGCAGTCTCACATGCTTTTGGCTAAGTTCCGTACGTTATTTCTAAAGTCAGAAGTAGTTAAAAGTTTGAAATCACTATTAATGTTAGCCATAATAATACAATTACATACTGCCCCTCCATACCCGGTTGCAGTAGAAATTATTTGTAAAATTAACAATTGTAGGTTGCCTGCTGAAGATATCACGTAAACATAAACAGAAAACACCTTCTTTTGTATTAAAAATATTCCATTAATTCAACAGTTGGCCCTCTGTAGAGTATTTCTGAGTCCTTTAGTCTGGACCTTGAACTTGAACTATCCGTGCTATCCCACAATTCCAGTTTTGTGGGGATGCCAGCACCTAAACTTCCATTACCTTTTCTTCTTCCTCTAAACTGTAACACTGAAGTCTTATATGCAAACAGGAAATTAATAGTTTGTCTATAGACAAATGCAGGGTGAGGATTACAGCCCTGCATATGTTGATGGCAGGATACACTGCCAATGATACTAATATACAGGTTAAAGTCACCTTAACACCTCTCTCACTATCTCAATAAACCTACTTATGAACTCCATGAGGAACAAGATGTAGATGACAATCCTGACCTCTTTTTTTTTTTTTTTTTGACTAAGATAAAAACATCTGCCTGGATGACGCTGCCTTTAGACGACTTGTTCATTTAAGCCAGTCTCAGTCTGCACATGCCTCCTGTCCTTAAACAAACACTGGTATCTTCCTTATACACCCAAATTATTAATTTTCTTTTAATACCATATTAAGACGCTATAATTGAGAAAATATTGGAACAGAATGTCTAGAAGCAGTTATTGTAAAAATATTCTGCTGATGAAATTAGTTCTGAAATACAAATGCCCTAATAATTGGAAAAAGACATTATTCAGATTGCTCCGGAAATTGTCATTTTTTGTCCTTTATCAAAACATTCCAAAAGGCTTCAGAGAAAGTAAGGTATCACCTCCATTTTAAGTATGAGAAAATTGAGGCATTGAGCTAATTAGCGGAAGAGCAAAGATCCCCAATCTCTAACTACACACCCTATCAAAAGCCTTGTGTTGTCTCCTCATCTGCCAATGCCTCAGTTTTGTTTTCAGAGGTGCATTATCCTTAAAATTTATTCCACTCCTGGAGGCAGTAAAGTCAGAAGAGTCAGAAGCACATTCCCATGAGCCACTAAACTCTTCTTTCATATGAGTATTTTTATCACTAACCTTCAAAACAAAAAGCTTAGGCTAAGTCAAATATCCCAGTAAACAAAGATTTACAACATTGTCCATGGTTTCTGACTGTTTGTCTGCAGTCAAAAACGGGCCAAGAATGGGTGCAACATTCACAAAGACGAACTTCAGCTCTTTAGGCTTCCTCTATTATTAGAGATAGCTGCTTCAGATTAGCTTCGCACTAACCTTTGAGAATGACTCCAAGATGCATGTCCTGTTCTGGAAATGGGAAACCCAGCCTGTAGTGTTCTGAACCAAGGATGACTGCTTTTAAAGTAAATCAAGTCCGTAAGACTGTGAGTGTTAGTTAACAATTTGGGACTTCAGCAGAACCCTGGAGTTAATTTAATGATTCATGGTGGAAAGTTAAGAATTTTAGTGTATTCGCAAAATAGCTTGCAAGACTTCAATGCATCTCTGAAAAGATTAAAAGACTCAGTTTGATACATTCAGGCAGACCTCAGTTCCACAGCACTCGTGAGCTGCTTCTACAGATTTTCAACAGCAGTAGGTACACCAGCACATAAACTAATCAGTGTGCATGGCAGACTGCTCCAACTCCAATATTTGGCATAGCACTGAGAGACAGCTATTACCTGATTACTACCTGCACAAACTGATGAGTATCATGAACAGGTCAACTACACCAGTGCTTGAGGAATTCTTTGAAGGTGAAGGTGCTGGCACCAAGCCTTTGGCCTGTCAGACAACACTAACATTCTTTTCAGAAAGACAAGGTCTGAAGTCATGCAAGAAACAGAAAAAGGAAGTTTCTATTCACAGTCACACCCAAGAACAGTGAATAGGGCTCATGTCAGATAGGTCACTGACAAAAGGCAGCATCAATTAGCTGGGAACTTTAGCGTTTATGTGGGAGGCTCTTACTAGTATGTGGGAGTTTGTCACTAATACGCACACCTTTCAGGAACGTTCACCATGAATGCTAATATAACACAAAGAAAAAATCCCTAACACCAATGAAAACTTTGCTTTGTGCTACAATGAAGTTAGCCTAAGCAAATCTACGAAGTGTGTTAGGTAGGTAAGTTACTAACATAGATGCTCAGAATTAAAGGAAGAGCACACATCTACTCCACTAAACAAGACGTTATCACGGTTACTTACCCTTGTGGCCCATAGTCCTACAGTGCTACTGCATTTCATTCGTTCCAGATATTTGAATTGCCACTGAGCCCGTTTTTAATTTTCACCGTAACCCAGCCTCAGAGGAGACGGCAAAAATAAAAATCTGGTCACAGCAACTCAAAACACAGACTAATTTCTTGACAGAAAGGGACAGTTACATCACAGTATTAATTCAGATGTTCAGAATGCAACACTACCAGCCCTTGAGCAGTATTATTTAGCTGTTTCTGTGTTTGAGAAGAACAGGTACAAATTAGCTATTCCAAAAAGGGTCCGGCTCCAAATTCTCGAGCTATGATCCTTGATAACAGAGTTCAGCTTCTAAGGATCATAGGGTTTATTTCCCCCTTGATAAATGGAAATGCTAGGGTGAGGTACAGAGAGTTGCTGTGTTTGACTTTCAAATTTGAGATCCTGGAAATTTGCTTCAATTGATGAGACAGTCCAACTCCAAATAAACAGAACTGTCATCAGGAATGATCAAAATCAAGACTTGATTCATACGGTATCTCCAACAGACCTTATTAACTTTCACTCAGCACAGGATGCAAGCTGGCTTCATGCTTTTAGACAATGCTCTGACAGAAGGTATTTAGTTCCACCGAAACAGAACATCCCTGTATTCTGCTCTAAGTGGCCAGTATGCCTGACTAGACTCAAAATGACCTCGTTGAACCATTCGGATGCATCCAAACCACAGATCGTATCACTCCCAACACAAGAACTACAGTGCTGAGACACCAAGATTGGCCGTCCTTAAAGCTGACCACAGTTACCAAGTTGGGCTCTGCAGAGAAGTGGTGAAACTACTTCTAGACCAGAGGTGACCCTTATGCATGTGGATTTGGCATGATCATCCTGAACTGTGTCCAAGCGAAAGGCCCTTTTCAGTCTGAATGGGAGATAGTCCCAAGCAAAGAACATCTTTAGATTTCCTGCCATTGTTAGTCCACAAACTTTGGTAAACTGCATTTGTATCACCAAGATCTTGTGGGCTTTTTTGCAGAAATCCAAACTTGGTTTTAGAAAGATTAAGGCTGAAGCAAGGAAGGTTAGCATTGGTATTTCATCAAGGACAGTTTCTAAACATCACTTATGAAATGTACAGAAGGCTGCTTTTGCTCTAACATCTTAAGTTTTTATTGCATTCTGCTCCATCAAGCAAAGTACCTTTGTAGAGCAATGGAAAGAAAGGGCAGAGAGAACGTATGTAGGGCAGGTGTAACATCCCTGAGAAAGGGATGCAAGTGAGCACAATGCACAGGAAGCAGCGATGACTGTCTTATCCTATTTCCATTTTCCTGTCTATTACAACCAGCTATGAAAACAATAGCTTATTCTCATGAAATAGGTAATGTGTGCTAGTATGTAGCCCGAGACCCAAGGAGAGAGTTAAAGCCAATGGCAAAATAACAGATGTATAGAACAGTCTTCTGGATTTCAAAACATGGAGAAGTTCAGCACAAGAAGCAGCAGCTCTACAGCACAAAAATAACTTTTATACCCTTTATTTGAGAACACTTTCCTAGTCATGCTAGAAACAAAGCAAGTAGTACCAAACATCTAAAAAGCATTTTGTTTTAAATAAGCTAAACCTGACGCTTGAGCCAATTTGATAGCAGAGAAGTCCTTTTTATTTAATGGTGCTGACTAGGGTCAGCAAAATACATAGCAGATAGGAGGGGGGAAAAAACCCCCACAAGATTAGACTATTCGTAATTTGGAGTTCTGTAGACTCTCACTCTGAATAGCAGTCCTATTCTCTCATAAAAAAAAGAGACTCCTATGATCAGGATTCCTCCACAAAGCATGCCTCGCTTAACACAGCGAGCACTTCCATCATGTAAACTACTCTGGGAGAGGACAGAGAGAAAAAAGCCACAAACAAGTTTTCTGCTTCAAATTTCTATCCCAAAAGACAATCAGTCAGTCACTTAGCCATAACTCATCTATTAACTGTAACTGTTAGGAGTGACAAGAAATACTGTTAATTAAATACTTTTAATGAAGGATTAAGAGTGAAAAGAATGCTGACTTAAGTTGTAAATTCAGTAACTGGTATGTAATAGCCTCTGAAGTTGCACGATGACCTTCCTTCAGAAATCTAACAGATATATTTTCATGATACTTTCAACAGGCCTCCATAAAGAAGAGTTCCTAGGTAAGACTGATGTTTTCTGCTTCAGAAAAAACAATTTATTCAAGCATATCTTAAAAAACTATATTTACTGTGCAATGATAATCACTTGCCCTCTTGGAAGGGCTTAACCAGCTAAATATGCAATTTGCAGGTCTTTATTCTTTTATGCTTCTATTCTGTATTTCAAGACTCGGTTTAACTAAGGCCTGACAAAAATTACCAAATGTTCATCTACAGTCTTATCTGAATCAAGTAATAAACTAAAAAGAATTTATATATGCAGATCACTTAAACAGATTTTGATATTTTTCTGAGAAGACTCCAAAGAAGTCCTTAGATACTGTTATGGTCCTTAAATAGTTTCATAAAGTCTCTCAGTTATTTCAGTAGCACAGAACACTTACTGCCACTATACAATGTAAGAATTCACTTTACACACACAACATGGAAAGCTTCCCTGAACAAAATTTCTTATTTACAGTACCATCATCTAATTTTTTTCCCTTATGCTTTACACTAGAAAATTTGAAATCCAAATGTACAAGTGTTCAGCGTTATTAACAGCATCTACAAATCTAAGAACTAGTGAACTCAAATAATTGCTCCATATTTCATTAGTTTGCAGGAATACTTTAAGAGCATAACTAAAGTCAAAATAAAACAAGTAGCTCTGCCAGCAGTGACACCGATAACACTATTTACCTGCAGATTTTGATTTGTATCATCAAGTTAAATATATCCACAGCCTTTTCGTCCATCAATATATTAATACAGTTACTTCCCTAGCTGGACTCCTAGTTTTATAAGACTTTTAGGAATACCGTTTTTGAGACTTCTACTTGTAGCAAATTCAACTTAAATTACCAATATAATTAGCAGCAGTGGTTATAGGGAGGTTTGTCCAACAAGAATATTCTCATCATTTTCAATGTGAACTTTTAAAATGAACCATTCTGATTAGAAGAACCAGCACAGTAGCTTTTAAAGAGTTTAACCACATAAAGAATAGACAAAACTTGGGATAATTACAAAATACATATATATATTTATAAAAACAAAACTGCAAAATTTTGGAATAAAATACATTGAACTTCTTATTGTTTGCTATTCTATTTCTGCATAAAAGTCACAGAAGGCCCTTAAGTCTGCTTCACCTTTGCTTTTAGACAGTATTGAAGGGCTCCTCCTTAACAAGCATTACTTCTGTGGGAAGTGCCATAACCAGAGAACCTTAATGCAAGCGTAAACACACCTCACACAGTATATGATGCTGTAAAGCCAGTTACAGCATCCAAGTAACACCTATTGCATAAAGCAACTTGGGAATACTGTTGCAACTTGGACAGGTCTAAATTATCCTGGGGACAGCTCCATCCTCCACAGAGGAGCTCCAAAAATAATAATAAAAAACCAAAGTGGCACCATACAGAGCTCAAAAAAAAAACCCCCAACAACCCACTTACGAGTAGCTGTAAATTCACTTGCACCTAAAAGGTCTAACTTCTGATTATCCCAAACTTGCACTGTAATAAATGGTATCTGCAAGTGCTACTCACCCCTTAAAAGCAAATTTAACCAAATAGTAAACTACAGCTTCTCTGCATAGGATATACCTTAGGGATTTAAAGCTAAGTTAAAATTGCTGATTGTAGGACCTCGATTCTTTCAACTGCTTAATTCATTTGCTCTCATGTATCCAAATTCACTACTTTGTGATCTACCTGAAAGCACCTGGGTATTGTCACCCTTCCTCCCCGGCTCCCCGCCAAGCCTCACACCCATACAACTTCTAGTGATGTACTACTCATGACCTGTTTCAACAGTCTGTTCTTCTGAAGACTTCCTTCTGAAGACTTACTTCTACCATCTTACTACAGACAGTCAAAATATTGCTCATGGACATGGATATCTATGTACATAAAGATGAAAAGGTGCATGAGTGTCATCTGAGCACTTCTTTTGTATTAGTCTTCCCATTTCCTCGTGTCTGACTCGGTTTTTTAGAACGAGGAAACCATAGATTTTGCCTTTTGTTTATGAGTGCACACACCACTTAAATACCTTGGGAGATGCTAAAAGAAAACAAACAAACAAACGGTAACTGATAACTTCGAAAGTACAAAAGGAATGTCTTAAAAGGTCAACACTAAGACTGAAGATGGTTTGCACTTCTGGTGAGTCAGACGATCACCTTAAGCCAACCGAGATAGACAGAGCTTGTCAGAGCCATCAGTAGGTAATTTCCTTATCGCTCGGACTTGTGGCTCCCATGTTTTGGTACCTTGGGGTGCTACAGCCAGCTGCCAAGATTCCTTGCAAACCAGTGGGCACCCCGAACGCTGAACCTCCCCAGTGCGGGCCTTTGCCACCAGCCTCCCTCCGGGTGCCTGCAGGGATTTACCGCCCGCACACCCCGCCGCAGCCCCCCCTTCCTTCGCCCGCCGCCTGCAGCCCGCCGTTCCCGTGACCGAGAGGCCTCCTCCGCTCACCAGCCCCTGGAGCGAGGCCTTCCCCGCGGCGGCCCCTAACGCCGTCATAACCCCCGGGTGCCAGCCTGGCTGCCAGCGGGACGCTCCTTCCCACGGCGCAACGCGCCCACCTCGGCGGGAGCGCCCCCCCTGCCCCCCGGCCGGCGCGCCGGCCCAACGGACAAAACGGCCGCGGGCGGCTCGCGCGGAAGCCCCCGCGCCGCGGCGGGGAAGGCGCCGAAGCCGAGCGGCGGCGCCCCGCCAACGGCCCGCTCCCCCGGCGCGGGGCCGAAGGGGACGGCGAGGGGGACCCCTTCCTCGCACGACGCGTCGTCCCGTCCCCGACCCGGGTCACCTCACTCACCACGACGTGAGCGCCGGGCAGCTTGAGGGGCTTGGGGCTGATGAGCGGCGACACCATGTAGAGGAGGAGAACGAAGGCCACGATGAAGGCGGCGGCCAGGAGCAGCATGGCTCGGTCTGCGCTTGCGGAAGGGGTCACGGCAAGCAGGCGGCAGCTGCAGGGAAAGGGGGGCGCCGACCACAGCCCGGCGCTACAGCAGCCGCCCGCCTGCGCCGCGGCACCTGGCGGGAGGTGGAAGGCGCTGCCACGGGGCGAGCGAGGAGGAGGAGGAGGAGGAGGAGGAGGAGGAGGAGGAGGAGGAGGAGGAGGAGGAGGAGGAGGAGGAGGAGGAGGACGACAGTCCGGCCGCCACTCCGCGAGCTGATTGGCTGCCGAGGCGGGCGCGGGCCGACGCCTTGGGATTGGCCGGCCACGCGGAGGAAGGTGCCCGCGGATTGGCCGAGGGGCGGGACGGTGTGCACAGATTGGAGCCCGAGGCTGTTTTCAGGGTCATCGGTGGAGGCAAAGGGTGGCGGGGAAGAGAGAATGCCTCTCGAGGAGGCGGGGATCGGGCGGGCGCCCCCTACGGGCGGGGCGGGAGCTCTGCGCCTGCAGCCCCGCGGGGTCTTCGCCCGGGGCGGGCGGGGCTGCGCGGGGGGGGTGGGGGCCTCGCCCCGGTCACGTGGAGCGGGCGGTGGCTTCCCGCCGAAAGGAGGGTGCGGGGCTGGGCCGGGCCTGCGGCGCCGTGAGGTGAGGGGCACCCGGGCGGCGCCCGGCCCCAGGGCTGCGGTCGCCGAGGCGATGCCTGCCGGGGCCCGGGGCAGAGGGAAGGCTTCTCCGGGGGTGACCGAAGCGGTCAGAAGAGCTAGGTCCTTGTGAAGGTACCGGCTCTTAGCGAGAGGCCTGCTTGGGGGCGTCCCCTTCCCGTGGCCTTGGCGCTGCCGTCGGGCTGGAGGTGGCCGGTGGCCGCCAATTCGCCGTGGAGACGCATGTGCTCGGTGTTAGCCCCGAATGCCCTTTCACGGAGCAATGAACGCCGGTTTTGTGGGCGGGAAGGGAAAAAAAAAGCCGTCTTGGTTAAGTATGGCAATACCAAGCACTTATCTTGGCTTCCTCGTGTGCTTACAAAAATGACTTCAATGTTATGCACCTGTTTGTACACAAACTTATTAATACGTGGCCTGAGGTTACCAATTGACGTTACTGAAATGGTGGAGACGTGTCAGACCGTTTCTGCGACACACACTTGGAAAGGGACAAAAGTAGAGAGTACTGCATTGTATGGGAGGACACCGTGTGTCAGTGAGGGAGAAACATAAACGTTTTATGAAAGATAGTTAACTGACTTTATCATGGCTGGGTTATAAAGCCTATTTTACTTCGTCGCCTCCAGTAAAAACAGAAGCGGATTCTGCCAGACTCAGTTTTCAGAGCAGTTGAGCTCCACCGGTTGCTGCTGGCTGCAGTTGGAGTTAATGCTGCTCCCTTGTTCTAAAATCTAAATCTGATTTTTTTTTTCAGCATGCTGTTCCCTGCTGGGTGAAACTGCAGCTTTTTAGTGTTATTCGCATGAAAAAAAGATAAAAGCATGGTTTTCAGCTGTAAGGCATAATAGTAGAACAAAGATTAAAACAAAGAAATAAAAAACCCTTCAAGAGCAGTCCAAATAAAATAATTCCATCTATCTGACTTAGATATTTACATATTTATCAGTATAAATGTATGCATTTGATTTTTTTTAATTTAAGGTATAATTATTTGTAACTGAAAAACTCCCTTAAAGTACTTTTTCTCACTAGGTATTACGCAGTCATTGACTTGTACAAAGTAATTTACAAAAAAAAAAAAAAAAGAAAACCAAACACCCCTAGGCAAGAGGGTGTGCAGAAGTGTGTGAAAATAATATTGAAGAGGAGATTAGAAGTAGCGAGTAGGCGGAAATGGGAATAGAGATGTGGGCAGGGATTATGCAGTTTTCAAGGTGAGAATAAAGAACCTGAATTTGATGCAGTAAAAGGATGAGAAACCAAGAATCAGTCCCGAAATGGGATTGACCTGGAATATGTCTTTGGTGGCACTTTGAGTTCAGTGCTGCAGAGGCTGAGGTGGGAGGAAGAAATCGTGCATATAATGCCAGCTGCTACAGTGGCAACAATGGAAGTTGATTAGCGATCCATCTAAGAAAAGACAGTATGTTAATTATATTAATGAAATATAACAAGGGCAAGTGTAGAGTCCTGCATCTGGGCAAGAACAACCCCATGTACCAGTACAAGTTGGGGACAGACCTGTTGGAGAGCAGCGTAGGGGAAAGGGACGTGGGGGTCCTAGTGGACAGCAGGATGACCATGAGCCAGCAGTGTGCCCTTGTGGCCAAGAAGGCCAATGGCATCCTGGGGTATATTAGAAGGGGTGTGGTTAGCAGGTCAAGAGAGGTTCTCCTTCCCCTCTACTCTGCCCTGGTGAGGCCGCACCTGGAATATTGTGTCCAGTTCTGGGCCCCTCAGTTCAAGAAGGACAGGGAACTGCTAGAGAGAGTCCAGCGCAGAGCCACGAAGATGATTAAGGGAGTGGAACATCTCCCTTATGAGGAGAGGCTGAGGGAGCTGGGTCTCTTTAGCTTGGAGGAGACTGAGGGGTGACCTCATTAATGTTTATAAATATGTAAAGGGCAAGTGTCAAGAGGATGGAGCCAGGCTCTTCTCAGTGACATCCATTGACAGGACAAGGGGCAATGGGTGCAAGCTGGAACACAGGAGGTTCCGCATAAATATGAGGAAAAACTTCTTTACGGTGAGGGTGACCGAACACTGGAACAGGCTGCCCAGAGAGGTTGTGGAGTCTCCTTCTCTGGAGACATTCAAAACCCACCTGGACGCGTTCCTGTGTGATATGGTCTAGGTAATCCTGCTCCGGCAGGGGGATTGGACTAGATGATCTTTCGAGGTCCCTTCCAATCCCTAACATTCTGTGATTCTGTGATTATATTGTTAGCAGAAGTCAAAATAAGATGTAGACTGGAAAAAGCAGCAATCAAATATGTTGCTTTCCTATTTACATATAGGACAGTCTATATGTGTTATCTTTCCAACAATACTAAATTAACACAAAAGAGGAGATTATCAGCTAATAACTATAGACTTCTACCACAGAAGACAGTGAGACTTTGAAAGGTCAAATGTTAGCAGTGTGGAGATAAAGCAAAGCAGACAGAGATAAATCCTTTTTTCACAATGCAATATCACTCTCAACATCAAAATGAGGTGAGGACATGGGTGCAAGAAATCATCTGCAATACATTTCTGGTAAAATGGAGGTTGAACATATTGGTAGGGGGCCTTTAAAAGCTTTGAATACATAATACAGTCCTGATCAGTCACAGTTATGATGACATCTTACCATATTTTAGAAGCCCTGCTAGACTAACGTGGAGGTCTCTTATAGTAGATTTTATGGAGAAATCCATACTGCTTTTTTCTTTTGGCTAAAAGGTCACCTTACAACCTTGGGGTTGACAATGCAGCTCTGATGATAATGTCTGCTCTTGCTTTGTTCTGTGGATTGTAAAGTGTCATGTATTTCTGTGTGAAAAGTCTATTCGAAGGTAAAGACCTTAAGAACGGCATATAATTAATGAATGAATTCCCCAGGAGATTTTTTTTTTATTCTTTAAAGTATGCCAACAGAAACTGAAGTTTGCCCTCCCCAGGTTATCTGGTTTGTATTCGTCTCATATGACCCCATTGACAGAGGAAAACGCATTCCTGGCACAAGCGAATTGTTTACTATAAAACTGTTTTCTCAATGACTGTGGGACTGGAAATGGAATGCTAATGTAAACATCACAAAGTGTGTAATTTTAAAGAGCAAGCTGACCAATGTCTGTTTATACCCTGAGGACTGGGAGGGGAAAAGAATGGATAAAACATGCTCATTGCTTTGCTAATTAATCTTCAGAAGAAGCTTCAATACAACAGTGATGTGTTTAGAGAAGCAGAGGGAATACAATACAAGCAGATGAAAGCAGTGAACTGTAAGAGCTGTTGCAGCTGTGGTTTTCTGCTTCCTCAGTTTTGTTAATTTCAATTTTTCGACAGACTTTTGCAATAACAATATTATGGGTTGCGTTATTCAGTATGAATCAAAGTGTGGCAACTAAAGAATCAAAGTAGTTGTTTAAACATGGAAACGAATCTGTGAATTGGTAATAGTACAGCACAAATGGCTGATATTACAAGTGTCCTTTTGATCTTCTTCTTGAAAGATAAGTGCTCCCAAAACATACTAGGTACATGTGAAAGAAATATGGCTTGTTTTAAGATGCCTTCGGGAGAAGAGATGAAGTTTTAGAAGAGCAGGTAGCAAGGTTGCAGCCCCCAGCCTCTGGAGTCACTTGTATTGTGCCCGACTATTCACCTGCTGTATTTTCTGGTCGTGTTGTCTGCATATTGGGAAGAGGGAGGGGAGTCCAGGATCTATAGGCTACACTGTGATAAAGCCAGAGACTTCTTGATGTAATTTCCATCCAGCCTGTCCTACTGCATTTAGAAAAAGAAATAGCAGTGAAAGAGTAACTTCCACAGCCAAGGAAAACAACTTTTTCCTTCTGTCCTTCCAAATTAACTTCCTTTCTTTTCCAGCCTTCCCCCTTTTTTTGTAAGGAGCATAGGTGTGGCATCCAACAGACTTCTTAAGAAATGAGCATTAGTAGTTACAAGAGGTTAGAGTGATGTTAGTAATTCTGGGATTCCTGTGAAGCTCCAGGTTTTAGAATAATGGCAGCCTAGACGGGTGGTTCCTGTCAACCAGCTTGCTTGATCCCATATCTCTTGAGGAAGACTAGCTAATAGGAACAGAAGAACTGCTGTACCTGATCAGAAAAGGATCTATCTAACATACTGTCTGTCCCTGACAGTTGTCCGTAGAGGGTACTCAAGAAAGAGGAAAGAAATTATGGCCTGTATATGGTGGTAACTAACGTAGTGTGACTGAAATACCTATCGCACCCAGTTGCCTGCCGGGCTGTGCTTCCCCCTACTTCCCTGAACAAAAAAAACAGACCCCCTGTAGCTGAACAACAGCTTGTGTACTGGTCATTGTGCTGGGCAGAGATCATAGAGTTGTCCTTGTATTGCAAGGCCAAATGGCTCCCACAGCGTTATCCAGGCCAGGATGCCCTGTCTAGGTACCCTCTCTGCTGGAGAGCCGTCGGGGCGATCTTGTAGGTCTTCCTAGAAGGAGATTTCCAGTGCTCCCATACTGAGCATATCATCCCAGAGGTGCTTGCTGGCAGCAGGGACAGATCCCAGCGCTCTTGCAGCTTCCAGCTACTCCAGGAGCCCTTATCATGATGAACTCGGGCAGGGCTGATGGCCCAGGGGCTTCTTCAGAATCACTCCCCAAGGTTGCCAGCACGCAGGCAGGCGGTGTTTTTGGCAGCCTGGGCCCAGGTCGAACCAAGGCTGCCTTCTGGGAGCAGAGGAGGTGTTGGTGGCTGATTGTGTGGTGCAAAAGCAGGTGACGTACACACATGTAGCCCAGCCACCAGGCCAGTTTCCCAGGGCTTCTGCAGCTGTTTTGGCATGAACACACTGGAAACAAGAATGCTGAAAGCACTGTTTAAATCAGATTTTTGTTTTCACGCTGTTCTTAAAGCTTGTGTAACTGTTCAGTGTGTTTGCTCTAGTTGTTTAAAAAAAAAAGAAAAACAATATCCAAAATTAACCACTCATAAATTATGAACCATTATCTGTTAATAACTAATTTATTTTTTATTTTATGCTGAAGAAATAACTGTACTGATATTATGCATATTGAGCAATTGATCTATTGAAATAAAATGACAACCCAGTAGTAAAAGGAAACCTCTACTGTCTAACTTAAAAAGGCATAAATTAAACTTGGGACCAAGATGATCTTGAATTTCATTTAGTATCTATGTTTCTTTTCATTTGGTACACGTACTTACACCAGACTTCAGGATGGAACAATTTTCTGTTCACACTTGGACATAAGAGACTCCTTTAGCTTGCCAAATATTCCTCGGGATGCTGTGGGTTGGAGGAGAAGGCTGAGCGGCTTCCCTCTCCTCGGGCGGCACAGAAATCACTGAGGCACGTACCGCTGAAGGCAGGCAGGAGTGGGCACAGGAGGGAACGGGCCACAGATGCCCTTTGCATTGGAAGGCTCCGTGCTAAAACTTAAGTATCTCTAAGAAGTGAATGTAGGCTTTTTGCATGGGGACATCTACTTTGTCTCTTGACATAAGAGCACTCATTCTCAATTGTTCTTATCACCTCAAAAGTTATATTTAAGCAGATGATTCCAATGGAAGTTCGTGTTACAAGACAGCACACGTGACATTATTGGTAACAACAGTTGTCTGACCAGCTGAAGCCACAGAGACACGAAGCGTGTGTTTGCCTGACGCAGAAGCTGTGACAGGCTGTACAGTTCCTCCATTGCCTCGCTGCCTAACCAGCCATATTGTGCCCAGCCCCTGGGAACCGACTACCAGGCCACCATGATTAAACATGCACAGGAAAATGCATTATACAAGTAGAAGCAATACACTAGTGAGTTTGAAAATGCAGTTCCACCAAAATCACCTTCCTCTCAGGTGCAGCAAGTATGATTTTCTCCACTACTTATTCTGCCTTGAATACTGAGTAAGAGGATGTTTTGATTCCTAATAACAAGTGATTGTTTTCCTAAAAGCAGACATGCTGTTGTCTTTATTGCAGAAAGCTTAGTCCCTTGTATTTTGAAGGTCTTCATCCTAAAAATTGGTCTGTAGAGCCATTCTTACCATAACAGGATTTGAAGATGTGACACATCTTTTCTGGAATTGCTCTGGCTTTCCATATCTTCCCCCTGCAACTTTCCACTTCTCAGCGCCACAGTAGAGCCTTTCTTCCTTTGCCAGCAAAATCAGATACCACAACTCCTATCCTGCTTCACAGTTCTCCATCCTGGTGGCAGCTGCCCCTTTACCTGGTGTCCAAGGGACAAGCTGAACTGCTGAGTGCATAAAGCAAGGATCTGCCCTCCGGAGGGAGCGAAGAAGTTGTGCTTTGACAGGGAATCTGTGCTTCAGGGGGATGGAAGGGGAGAAGACTCCAGTGCTGTGCTTACTGTGGGGTGGCACCTATCTCCCGCTGGGAAACTGGGTAATGAGAGAAAGGGAAGAGTCTCGCAGACCTAAGAAACCCCACTGATCCCTTGTTTAACAAACCTGCAGTGCATGTGAGTATTGTAATACTGTTTTCAGAAAAAAAAGTAAGGTAAAGATTACCGTGGTTTCACCTGCCCTTGCTCCCTACCTATCTAGGAAATCCACAGCTGCTGTGGCTTGAAGTAACCATCTCTAAGCTCATGTTTGATACAGTGACACAGAGCTTTAATACGGAATTTCACCTGTGGAGGAATTAGCTCTTTGGTCACTACACATTTTTACATTTTCAGATAGTAATTCTAGTTGGACAGCCAAGGGAGGAAGCCTTTTTCTTGTCTGTTTTCAATTAAGTCCTTCAGAAATTACCACTGAAGCTATCACATTGCTAGAGCAATGGTGTATCTTGTTTTGCCTTTCCTTAGAGGCAGTCTTTCACCTATTACTGTCATTATTACCTTCCTGGATATGTATTTTCATGAATGCTTTCACTTTTTAGCCAGATAGGGGACATTTTTATAATTATACTTCCAACAACTACTGGCCTATTTCTTTCACTTTACCTGATTTCTGCTCAGCAGCTTGGTGGTGAAGTTGCTCCCACCCAAGCCATTACTGTTACTTTCCCAAAATAGGCATAATTTTGTGCTTTGTATCATGCCTTTGGAAACACGTACCTGTAGTTAATCTTTAAAGATTGACAGGTCCTAAACTTTCATGAGTTTGCTCTGCTTCAGGATGAAGCTACCCGTTATACCACCCCAAGTCATTCAGTCAAGCCATGTCTATTACACACACATTCCTGCGACTCAATCTTACTACAAAAGGTTGAGCTGATGATTTGCAGTCTTGGTAGGCCTCTGGTTTCTCAAAAACTTACCTTTTGTAGGTGATCTTCTTAGGTAGTTTCTGTGCTTTTAAAGCTACCACGTTGCTCTCCAGATCGTCTTTGTGCCTCTCGTCAGCAATGTTTCACATTTCTAGAGCTGCTTGCCCTACCTCATGTTGCTGCGTGGGAGAGCTTCGTACTCTCCTATTGCTCTCAGCTTTGTAGCTGCATTCTTAAAAATACTGGAAGAACTGAAATTACCTCCTCCAGGATCATACCAGTTTCTCTTTCAAAGCAATTCAGAGAACTTTGCTCAATCTTTTAAGACGAATTAAGTCTGCTTCCAGTACCAGGTTACCGTACTGGATATACACAGCACTGGCAAGAGGCTGGTGTTTATTTCTTGGATGCAATTACACAACATCTACACTTATTATCAGCCCCTGATAAATTATCTTTGGCGTGCACTGCAGAGAAGCTGCTGTTACGCAATGGAAATTTAGCACGTAGCTCAGTTCTCCTCTAACCCAAGAAACAAGTACAAAAATAGCTTGCTGAAAACAAGCAACTCAATCCTTTCTCCTCCTTGCATTGCTATCGAATACATCAGAGTGGCTTGTGCTCCTCGAAGTCCGTCTCCATCCTCTAACAGCGCAGCCCATTGCCATCCTGCTGTCAGCCAGGGAAAGGACAGCGTGTACAGATGGGTGCCGTCACTTTGAAGGGAGAAAGGGAAATCAGAGACACTCTTGTCAGCTTTTGCTTTGCTGCAAATAGGCTTGCTTTGGTATAAACACTGGAGAAATATAGAAACTTAAAGAGCGTTGAAATAGGATTTAAAAAGGAATCAGTGCCTTATCTTCCATTTGAGGAAAAAAAATGGTGTGAAGAACAAAGGTTAAGTCAGACAAAAAAAAAGAAAGAAAGCAAAATTAGAAGAGCAAAGAAAAAGACTACTGCTCAAAAGCAACAGGAAAGAGGCAGGCATAGACTGCCAATTAACATTTCGCATCAAAGGAAAATTCTGATCAAAACGTTTTTTCTTCTTCTAAGAAGCATCGTGCATTTGCAGTATCTACTGCTGTGAAGGGAGCACACTTTACACAACAGAAGGCCCAAGAGAATAAGCCCAATAGCCACAAAGCTTGTGGAAACCATTTTACACAGCTGACAACTAGGACAAACACAGGACAAAACCCCATAGGAGCCCGGAGCATTGGCCTCACTGCCCTTGTTCACCAGTCCGTTTCCACTCTGTGCCAGCTACAGGAGATCTGAGGCACAGACCAGTGTCTCTCACCCCACACCTGTCTCTGTAGATGCATTTACCCCATGTTGACTGCCCAGGAAGAACACCACCACTATGCCCCCCCGCAAAAAGAAACCCCACAAATGATCCAACATGTTCCTTCCCTGCTGGACTGAGCCCATCTAAACGTGGAAGGACAGGCACCTCACAGTGCTACAAGTGCTGGGTGAGGGTAACTCTACAGCGACTACCTGTTGTGCATTTGGTGGGTCACCACACAGGTACACGCATCTTTTTGAGGTGTTTGTAACCAGCGTTTGTGTATATGGCGATGCGTGTGTATATGGCGATGCACAGCCCTCTGCGTGCGTTTAGGCAATGACAGTATCTGTTTATACGGGCATCCCTTCTCTGTCCTGAAGCTGGTGAAGGCACAGGGAAGGCGAAGGGCAGACGGCAGGTCGTAGGCTCTGTCAGCAGGCCCTGCGGCTCCTGTGGAGACTATTGCAATGCTGCAACTGCACAAGGCTTGCTGCCAGGCAGGCAAACTACCTGCTTGTTTCTGTCCTGGCCGTGGACATGTGCATCATGGGCATGAGGTTTTCGGGCAGGTAAAAACAAACTAAAAAAGAAAACATTTTATTAAATTATAGAGACAGAACTAGGCTGGACACAAACACGCAAGTCCACATCAAAATAAGAGCAGGTGTAAAGATTTAAAAAAACAGTAATTGCTTTGCTGTTCAGTTGTGTACAGAGCAATTCATGGCTGTGATTAATTCATTAAAACATCATTAAAACAAGTGAGCTCAGGCTCAGCCAGGCAAGAGCATGAGCATTTCAACTGACATTTTAGATGGCACGTTTGAAAACAGTAGTCAGCTACTTTTCCAGATTTTCTAAAATCTTGCCTGAAAAAAAAGGCCTTGAGAGGTCAGAGCCTCCTGGCCACAGCCCATGCTCCAGCCTTCAAGGAGGGGAGGAAGGAGAAATGATAATTTGAATCTGTAGAGTTTTACTTGTAATTTTTTCCTAGCTTTCTATTGGGCAAACGATTCACTTGACTCTTCCAGAGCCCAAGTCACAGCTAGAAGTAACAGTCCTCATTGGCCATTACATTTCCTGTATGAGATGGTGATATTTATAGCAGCTTCCTCAGTCCCTTGCCTAGCTGACTTGTTATTGCTGAGACATTGGCAGTAGCAGAAGGCAACTATTCCAGCTGAGATTTTTGTAACAAATTACCTGTGGACAGTCATCTGCTGACAACAGAGTGAGTCAGAGGAAATTATTGTTTATCGTTTACAGAACACAGGTGACACTGAGCATGTTTGAAAGCAAAGTCCCTGCCTTGAATAGCTTAGATTTAAATATTAGCTGAGGCAGCAGAGGAGGAGGGAGGGCAAGCAAAAGCAAGTCTTGCCAATTCATGGCACAGTGCCTGGTAATAGGTCACCAAGCAGCAAAGAAAACCCTGGCTTCATTATCAATATCAGGCCTGCGCTCAGGTGTCGGTGACTTGTTTCCCGGAGATGTCTCAAAACACGACCAAAGCCTTTTTAGAAGAGAACTTAGCTCCTGCTATGATGCAGATAGGACATTGTGTTTTGTTTTCATGACTAATGGTTGAGAAGACCAAATAAATGAGCCCTGAAATGTAAAGTATTTCTGCAAAAGACTAGCAGATTGTACACGTGGCAGGTACCATGCACAGATGGTATGGACAGATGGACTCCGGCGTCCCCAAACACTGAGTTCATGTGATGAAGGGAAGAAGTATTCCTGAGCATTCATTCATGAAGTTGAAGCCTCTGAGGCAGGATAAAGGATGCAAAGGTGAGTAAACACAAAATGGCACAAACCAGTGACCTAGTCCAAAATCTACCCTCAGAAAGAAGGGCGTGCGTGTGTCTCTAGAGGCAGGGAGGAAGAGGAAGAATTGTAATTAGGTCACAGGGACCAAAAGACAAATAACAGGACAAGCTTATCTAATATCTGGGCTGACAGTACGCAAATGCCAGGACAGAGGATGAACGAACAATTAAGGAGTTTTTACACAGCTAATTATGATGACAGAGGATTTGTGGAATAAAATCACTAGATTAAAATATTGTTAAACACTAAAGAAAAATCAAAGGGGAAAGCACTGGAGCTATGCCACAAGAGCTACAACAAAAGCTACCTGCTCAAGAATAATGTTTTGATAAGAGTTAAGTATCTGTTGGAAAAGCAGCACAGTAGGAAACAAACAGTCCACCAAGTTCTTGCAATAGTTTACGTAAGTTATGGGAACGGCTTTAAGTCAACCATGATTACTAGGATGAATCTGGTTAAGACCAAAAACATGTATGGAAGCCAGTCATGAAACAAGCTTGTCATTCTGGAGGAAGGGAAGAGTAAACAGCAAAATTAAGATCTTCCTGCATAGTTCAACAAATTCTGAACTATTAGAAAGCTTCCTGTCAAGATAATCCTCAGAAATAACATGAAAAAAATATCAGAATATATTATTATTAGGAAGAAGACTAAACACAGAAAGTAGATCAAAAGGCCTGACCAGAGACCAGGTCTCTGGCCTGACCAGAGAACATTCAGCAGCTTCTTTGCTCCAGTGGACAAAAAGAGCAAACTATGATCAGACACCCCTGACAGACAGGAGCATGAACAAAAGCTGATTCAAGAGCATCTCCCTAAACTACAAGTGTTCTGCTCCACTAATTAAAACAAAAGCATATTCGAAGACCAGCAGATCATTTAAAACCCAAAATCAATCAAACAAAAAACTTAAAGGAGATGTGTATGTTTTTGTTGTGCTAGAGAATGACAACACAAAGCCACCAGGTAAATCAGGAAAGAAACAAGACACTGGAATTTGAGGTCAGTCAGGCAACTTAGAAAAAAATATAACAAGTTAATTTACTGAGCTCTTCTAACTCTATGAGTATATGCATTGAGATGTATACCACAAGTGACAGGAAATTCGAAGTTTAATGTTAATGTGAAGAAACCATCTGTGACGAACACAACAAGCACATATACAACTGATTTAATTGAAAAACTATTTTACCTACAGGAAGGAAAGAAAATCACTTTTTTTTTTTCATATTGCAGTCAGAGTACGCAGTAACACCAGAAGTTAGGAAAAAAACTTGCAAGCTAACTAGCCAAAGACGAGTCATACATCAGACCTCATGAAAAATGTACAACTAATTTAGCCACTCTACAGAGGTTTTGATTAAGTAAAGCAAATATAACTTTTCATAAATTCTTTAGAGTATTTTCAATTAACACTGAAAACTAAAAAGTGATTTTGCACACCCCCACCCCACCCCCCATTTGGCTATCATCTATTCTGGGATAACTTAGCTAGGAGGCTCTGTGATATATATTAATTTATTCCCATTTTACAAAGACAGCAAACCAAAAAGTTGTCCTTGTAGCTGCAATTCTAAGCAGCAATGTTTATTTGGAATATATTTCTAAAAACAACTTTATAAACATCAAACATTAATGCTTCTGTTACAGACATCGTCCCACAACTGAGCAAGCAGCAAGATGTAAGTTTAAAACATACAGTATACTTTTCTTCTACATTAAAGATAAGAGATTACACAGTTAAGCTTATGGAAACTCATAGGACAAATCAGCCTACCACAAAAAAAAAAAAGTTCCTGAGAATTTTAAGATTGCAGTAAGGACTCTCATTTTAAAAAAGCTCGAGAGACAAGTACTTCACATAGTAGCTTCAAACCTCTGAGTGAGCCCTGCCAGTATGTGGCTCACTTCTTAAGTGTTCACAAGAGGCAACTACAAAAAAGCAATCCTGTTGCAATGAGGATTAAGTTTACTAATCATAGTTGCCTGCACCTACACTGGAATTCCTGCCTCCCCCGCGCCCCCTACAAAGGTCCACAAAAAGATTTGCAGTCCACTGATTCACATTTACACATTCCAACGTAAGACAAAGGTAAAGCTGTGTGTAAGTGAACAAGTTTGGAAAGAATGTCTCATCATGTTAGTAAACAAAAGTTCAGCACCTTGCAGATCAAAGAATTTTTAACTAAGTATTTTGTTAAGCTGTTAAACATAGAAACCAAAGTCTAAAAAAAAAAAAAAAAATCAAGCAGTAAATACTTGAACATAACAGTGAAGAAATACTCATAAGAACATAGCTGATGTTCTACTATAACATTTTACTTCATTTAAGTACAGCAAATTTCACCCGTCCTATGATTTATAAAGTACACAAAATATGTACATAAAGGAAACCAAACCCCATCAAAAGATGATTATATGTGTATATGTACATATAACATACACACACAAAATGTGCAAATTTCTTTTAATGCAAGTTAAACAAAGCATATATAGGATAGAGTTGTACAATGACAATGGAACACAGAATCATAGAATCACAGAATGGTTTCGGTTGGAAGGGACCTTAAAGATCATCTAGTTCCAACCCCCTGCCATGGCCAGGGACACCTTTCCACTAGACCAGGTTGCTCAAAGCCCCATCCAACCTGGCCTTAAACACTGCCAGGGAGGGGGCAGCCACAACTTCTCTGGGCAACCTGCTCCAGTGTACATAGAGCAGTCTAGGTATCCTAATGATGTTTCGTATCTACAGCCAGTGCAAACTTACAAGGCACAAACTCAATGCTGACACTGTAGTGTTGTGAGTTACATTCAGGCACATGTCAATTTGTAGTTCTTCAGAAAAAGATCAATGGAAGTGCTACTTCTGTACTAAAGTGCCAGCCTTCTCTCAAAGTTTAAGCACTAAATTGATGTAACTTATATACAATAGTTATCAGTAGGGTTCTGAGTTAATTTATCACTGGGAAGTCTGTGGCTAAAACATCTGTTATACTCTCCTTGCGTGCTATTTCCCAAAATACCTCGCATACATTCTCCAAAGACTACCTATACCTTGCCAGACTTGACATGTGGAATCTTACAGGGTATTACTAATGCTTTTTTCTAACTTTAGTCAAATTCCTGCAGAAAGTAAATCCAGATTTAAAAAACAAAACAAAACAAAAAAAACCCAAACAAACCAAGAACAGCCAGCAAAACACCTTCTGGGATACTTATATTTAACAACCTTTTGCTAAATTGCATAGTGAGTGTGTATCAGCTAGTAAAGAGTTAAAAACAAAAGCATGCTGTCTAAGGCAAAATTTTAACGCAGCATAGCAGAAAAAGCCAAATACCAGTTCCATCAGTATTTAAAAAGTACTGGCCCAATGTATTCTTAGACTTATCCTCACAAGTGTTTTCTTTCTTACTTCAATAGTGAACCCACACTTGCAGTATGCCTGATTAGCAAATTTTGCTGCATTTTTCTAAATGAAATGAGAGCAATTAATATATAGGCTGATCGATACTGAAAACATCTGACAAATATGTTCTCTTCCACCCCTCAAAAAAGGGTTTTTTGAGCCTACTGGAAGTTTAAAACTCACTTGTACCCAGGTCTAATACAATATCTAAAATGGAACTAATAATTTAAAGTTTTCTAGTATTTAATAGATGTTACCACATCACTTTGCTGTCTCACCCTAAAATTGTATTTTCATATTATTTTTTCAATAGAAGACATTTTAATAGACATCTGAGGAAAACAATACAATAAAAGAGCTTCAGGGTCTTTGCAAAGGTATCTTCTATTCCTTCTGCAAATACGAAAGGAGTGATTTTATTGGCATTTATTTGAAGTGCCATCAATAAAGACACAAAAATACTTAAGAAAGCAAAAAAAGTTCTAATGCTTCACATATATCTTTGGTTTAGCCTTCCTGACCAAAGTCTTCTGTAAACTTCCTTAACTTCTCCAGGTCCTGTTCATTAACTGTTGGTTTTGTGCTAGCTAGCGACCTGAGCATATCGGCCTGTCAGAAAAAAAGAAAACCAAGTGTTTTCAGAAGCAAGTATAGTACCACTGCTAACAATCTTGTTGCCGAGACAAATATGCATTAAAAAGCCCATTAAAAGATGACCATCAGAGCTCCTGTTTACACACAACTTTAAGTAAGCCTAAACACTTCTGCACAGAGGCAGCATTTTAACCCTGTGAAGACAGACAACTGTCAGTGAGTTTTCTAATAACGAAATGACAACCTCAGGTTTAGGTATAAGCCACTCATCCATTCAAGTTTTATTCATCTCTTTTTACTGAAAAGAACCAAACTTCCTTTTTTTTTGTCAGTTACTATTTTCAACCCATCTTTAACTACAGCAGTTTGAAGTGGAAAATAATTAGATGTTCCCATGTACTCTTCATAGTACAGTAGTTTGTGATTCATCTCTAGCAAAGTTTTACTGTTCATGACCAGGAATTTCTGTCTCTTCAGTCAACTTCCTAGATAAATATCTAGATACTAGAAAATGGAGTTCAGAAAAATCGCAGGTCTATGAAGTTGAAAGCAGCAGTTAAAACACCCTGTGAGTAAAAAGGGGCAAGAAAACTAATCAAGTCCTAGCCAAAAGCAACTGAAAAAAGTAGATGCCTAACACCTCATATTTCTATAAAATCATGGGTAAACCCAAAAGTTAATATAATTATTTTCTTGACTTGATATTTATCGCATCAGACTAGAAATACCCTGCTTAGAAAGAACTAAAGCCTGATCTTTTTAAGGACAAGAACTGATTTTGGACACTGCAACAACTGCCTATGCAACTACAGTGCATCAGAGCCCAGGGACCATTAGGAGTATACAAGGAGTAGTTATGTTTAATTCCAGGAAAGACTGATTAAAAATCCGCTTAGACCATGCAGGCAGAAGTTTTAGGGCAGGCCTGCACCTCATACATCCTTTTGTGCTTCCTCAGTATGCAAATATGCACAGAAAACTCTTTTCTGAAATACAGTAACAGTTATATTTACAAAGCAGTGCCTACTGTTTTAGAGGTTTGTGATCCCCATGAAATACACTGGTTTCTTTCGTTCATTACAGGACTGTGTGCACACAAGAAATAACAAATCTGTGCTGCTGTAATCAAGTCCTTCCCTCAAACACTGTGCTTAAATTCAGAATCTTATTTTGTTGCTCTTGAGCAAAAAATACAGAATAAGTGTCCAGCAATTATTTTTCTTTTAAGTAGTGAACTAAAATTTCAATTTGTCTTAAAATGACATATTTTATTCCCTAGGCCAAAGCTAGTATTTTAACATGCACAAAGAAAACAGCTGAAAGAACTGTATCATCTGGGATGTTATTTAACCAAGACTACCATTACATCCACAATCTTTTTACATTTTATTGTTTATGCTTATTTCATGAGCAATATTTATCTCCAGCACATCACTTCCCAATTTACACTGAATGTAATTTTCCGTTTCCCAGTATCAATATTAATACTACAGAGTGATGGGAAGGCAAGCACATCATGGGGCAGGGATCCCAAAGGTTTTAAATGAATAAAAGACAAGTAAAAGAACAGTGGAAGAGCCAGATGCTGTCTATGGATGAAAGGACAGCAGCTGTATACCAGCAGACAAGAACAATAAGAAAGAAATGCTTATCAGGGATAGTGAGCTGCCTTTTTCACACGCATGCCGTACTGTAGTGCTGTGTGTTGGGAATTCAAACGTTATCTGCTATGTCCAGCGCTTCTGAAAACAAACAACTCATCCGATTGCCTTGCACAACCATTTGAAAAAGAGTCTTTCCCTTAAAGTCTTTTCAGAGTTCTGCAAAGCAAGAAAGAACTGCTACAAAAGAATACCTACCATGGAAACTTTAGGCTCCAGTAATTTATCACCTGGAACGTCCATCCATGTCATTTCTATGGCTTCAGGATCACCTGGAGAGCAAGGGGTGAACAAATCTACCATCATATTTGGATTAGACACTGATGGTCCTTTCACCTAAAAATAAGAAAATAGTCAGTTTATAGGACTTATAATTTTTAAAGACAAAAAACAGAAGCTGAACAGCATCTTTAGAGCAAAAACATTCCTTGATTTTATGCAGATGCCCCACCCATTGGGAAGACATGTCCTGTGAAAGAGAAAACGTATAAATGTACTGACATCATTCACTTTGAAAGCATGCAGATATAGCCAGATACTTAAATTCACATCAGGTCAAATCCCAGGAGACGCTCCCTCCTAAGGTTAAGGATTTCTGTGGAAAACGAACATGCCAGGAAATCTAGTTGGACAAGACCACCCTTCCTAGCCCCTGGTCACTTTGGGAGCTCATTCATCACTGGTTAACAGCTTTCTAAAAACTTCTCAGTAATTATCCTTGAGTGCCCCTCAAGTCAGGAAGCCAAAGATGGTTTTTCAATCTTTGACATACTGCACTAGAGTTCTCCGCACCTTTTCTGACACCACTTTAGCAGCACTCGACTGAAAGCAGGGCCATCTGCTCGGAGAACAGAAACCACCTTTTTTTTTCCAGACACATGGACAGACCCAAAAATGCTGCACCAGGTGTCTGGACCCTTTCTGCAACACATTATCGGGGACCCACAGTTTTATTTTCCTTCATCGTTACCTGAAGCATCGCATATCCACAGAAACCCAAAAAATATGCAAAGACTGACAGACAATACACTGACGGGCTATTTTTAACAGCAGAGAACTGGATTTGCTATTCCAAAGTGCATTTAAAGCACGATGTTGGAGAGCACAGGTTGTAATATTCAAAATGCACTCTGACAAACCTGTATTATCACATAGAGCAAGGAATGGTTTACAATGAATTATTAATAATTGAGGAAAGCACTGTTTAACTGGGGCAAGATGTCTGTTATGATGCAAATAATCAATAAAGCTAAGATTTTGCTTACAAAAATAGGAAATTGCATCCAATTAAAGTACTAACAACACAAGTAGAATCAACTTGGTTTATGTCAGAGCCCTCAAAGTACTGCAGTTGTGGGGGTTTCTCCCTTTCTTTTTTTGGGGCAAAAGGAGGTAAGGGGTAAGAATTCCTTTTGGGTTGCTCCGCAAACTGTGACAACTGAAGTTATTTCATTGCTCCATGGTAGTCTGAGACATGCCTCAGGTTCTTCCAAATTTGAACAAAAGGCTAAAAGGTTAATAGCCCTTTAGCCAGAAATGTCATAGTCACTTAAAGTCAACAATGGATAAGCAGTGATGCCTGAACTACCTAAGGGAAGGAAGCATCTAAAAAATCCTTGATATATCAAAACAGCTGCTTATTTTTAAACAAATACAGGTTACATCACAGTGTTACTGCTGAGTTGCGCCCAGAAGAAACTTATCAAATCAGCATTTCAAAATACTCGTTTTGCTTTTCAACTGGGAAAAGCTCCTCAAAACCTCTTTAAAATGATTGGTTCCCTCCCCCCTGTCCCCACCGAAATGACAGGCTGCAGGTTTATTTTAATAACTACAGAGCTGGCCAAGGTTTCTTCAATGCAGACTCTAGAAACTTACACAGACCTCTCATTCTAGACCATATTGGATTTAAGCGTTCCTTCTCTTTGAATCTTAAGCTGAATGCATACCTTGGAAGAAACTACATGGAAAAAAAAGCCTATCTTCAATTCAAAATAACTGTAGCTGTTCAGTTTAGGGCCCTTAATCATTTTAAGTCAGGCTGAGTTACTGGTAAAAAAATTGTAATTGAGATGACAAAGAACTGCTGCCAACATGTCACATGGTACGCATCTCTTAACAGCTTAGGAGCTAAAATTTTTCCCACCGTACCCAAGCCCACACCTGCTCTTTTAAGGAGCAACAAAGGAAAGCTTCCCTTTACAGCAGCAAAAACCTCTCCAGAATACCTTGACATACCTTCACCCAAGATACATGAATTTCTGTAAAATGAAAGTTTGCAGTAAAAATGTAAATGAAAAATACTTTTAGTCTGGGTCTACTCTAAAATCATATTATACAGGAAAAATATAATTTTATTTAACCAATACACATTGTATGCATTTGGAACTCTGTTTATAACCACTGATAACATTATCACACTTTTTTTTCCTCCATTGAAGAGCTTAATAGTTTATAGAGAACAATTAATTTGATTGAGCAAGACCCATATGTGCAAATTCTCCGGGGTAAAAAAAAGCATTGCCAGATTTAACAGGTTTAGATTGCTGTTAAAGAATTCTAGGTGGTTCTTTGTCACATAAAGTTTCTGAGATCCAAACAACTAGAAGAAATGTTTCTTAAGTCAATACATAGTATGCAGAAGTAACTGCAAGATAAGCCAAACAGTATAGTTTAAATAGTCTCATTAGAGTGCACCTAAATAAGTGTAAACTAGTTTTCACATTACAGCAGCATCCATAGGATGCTGCATGCTGCCCAAACAATGAAACACAGACCTTGCTCAGTTGTCTTGCATCTTTACTGCTGTCGCAAGTAACATTGATTCAATGTTTTTACCAGAACTTTACAAGAACCTTAATTTTTCAGCTTGAAAAATAAGCCAAAAAAAAGCAGAATGTGCAGAATTATAATCCATCTGTTCCCATGTGGAGGAGGGATACATTTATTCAAACATGCTAGAAAAACATGAAGAACCACGTAACTTGATCAAGAAAGAGAGCACCTCTAACATTCACATTTAAGTCAAACTTCAAACTTAATGCTTTTAACACTACTTAGAGACATGAAGAGTCATCAGAGCTTGGATTACACAGCATGAATACCCACAAATTAGCTCCACCGGACTTATGGCAGGAGTCGGGGGTGGGGGGATCGGGGAAGGAAAAAAAAAAGAGGAAGAATACCCAAGTTCTCCCCTGGTTGATAAAAAGGACATTCAGAAGTGTGCAGTATTACCCAAAACCAAATTCAGTTTACTTGCAAGGAATTTTCAAATTAAGACAGTTCTCAGAGATGAAATAACTCAAAAAATTTTTGATTCCTGCTTACTTTTTTAAAGTGAGTAGCTGATTGCACTTGTCTAACAGGCTGCATCAGTGCATCACGTACAATGATGCTTATATCTGCACCAGAATAGCCATCAGTTTTCTTTCCCAGCTCTCGATAATCTGATTCCGTTAGGAGATGTGGAGTTGACCCAAGGTGAAGTTTGAACATTGCAGCCCTGGCATGGTCTTCAGGTAAAGGAATATAAATACGCTTCTCAAACCTGGTTTAAAAAAGAAAAAACCAACATGTTGCACAGATGCTAGCTCATGCAGGTGCACAGTGGAAAGAAGCTTATGCAAATAAGTATATAGTTGGTTTTTAATAATATTAGAAAGAAGCAGTTTCAGTATTATAAACCTTTAAAAAAAATTTAAGGCAAATATTCAACAACCTGTTCTCATAAACAATACTGCAGCTAGCATAAGCTAACATCCAGAATATAACTACTACTTCCTTTTCATGACAAAGAGCTCTTCAGACTGAAGTTTTTCCAGATTCCCTCCAGCAGAGTTTGTGTTTTAAAAGAAGAAACTGAGGGGGAAAAAGTCTTTATGTGTTGAAGTATATCTGAACAGTTTTCACACTCAAAGAAAGAACTGCCTGATAACAACCACTTTCTACAGTCTCCAACTAAATTAAAGAAAACCTCATAGTTGGAAGCAAATTTGAAGTCATATTCTCAATACAGTTGTCAGTAGAAAATGTTGATAACTGCAGTTCTTCCTTTGAAGCAGCATCTGTTCTCACAGTGGGGATTACCTCCCACCAACAAAATAAGAGCAACTCCAAACTCTGTAGAACACAATTATCTTGATATACACAGAATCACAGAATGGTTAAGGGTTGGAAGGGACCTCTGGAGATCATCTCGTCCAACCCCCTGCCAAAGCAGGTTCACCTAGAGCATGTTGCACAGGGTTGCATCCAGGCGGGTTTTGAATATCTCCAGAGGAGACTCCACAACCTCCCTGGGCAGCCTGTTCCAGTGCTCTGTCACCCTCAAAGTAAAGAAGCTTTTCCTCATATTCAGATGGAACTTCCCATGTTTCAGCTTGTGCCCATTGCCCCTTGTCCTGTCACTGGGCACCACTGAGAAGAGTCTGGTCCCCTCCTCTTGACACCCACCCCTAAGGTATTTGTAAGTGTTGATAAGATCCCCTCTCAGTCTTCTCTTCTCCAAGCTGAACAGACCCAGCTCTCTCAGCCTCTCCTCATAAGAGAGATGCTCCAGTCCTTTGATCATCTTTGTAGCCCTTCGCTGTACTCTCTCCAGTAATTCCTTATCTTTCTTGAACTAGGGGGCCCAGAACTGGACACAGTACTCCAGACGTGGCCTCACTAGGGCTGTGTAGAGGGGCAGGAAAACCTCCCTTGACCTGTTGGCCACACTCTTCCTAATGCACCCCAGGATACCATTGACCTTCTTGGCCACAAGGGCACACTGCTGGCTCATGGTGAACTTCTTGTCCACCAGAACACCCAGGTCCTTCTCTGCAGAGCTGCTCTTCAGTAGATCAACCCCCAACCTGTACGGGTGCATGGGGTTATTCCTCCTAAGGTGCAGAACTCTACACTTGCCTTTGTTGAACTTCATTAGGTTCCTCTCCGCTCAGCTCTCCAGCCTGTCCAGGTCTCGCTGAATGGCAGCACAGCCTTCTGGTGTATCGGCCACTCCTCCCAGTTTTGTGTCATCAGCAAATTTGCTGAGTGTACATGCTGTTCCTTCGTCCAGGTCATTGATGAATAAGTTGAACAGGACCAGACCCAGTACTGACCCCTGGGCAACACCACTAGCTACAGGCCTCCAACTAGACTGAGCACCTCTGATCACAACCCTCTGGGCTCTGTCTTTCAGCCAATTCTCAATCCACCTCACTGTGCACTCATCTAAGCCACACTTCTTGAGCTTTCCTATGAGGATGTTATGGGAGACAGTGTCAAAAGCCTTGCTGAAGTCAAGGTAGATAACATCAGCTGCTCTCCCCTCATCAACCCAGCCAGTCATGTCGTCATAGAAGGCTATCAGATTGGTCAAGCATGATTTCTCCTTGGTGAATCCATGTTGACTACTTCTGATGACCTTCTCCACATGCTTAGAGATGGCATCCAGAACGAGCTGCTCCATCACCTTTCCAGGGATGGAGGTGAGGCTGACCAGTCTGTAGTTGCCTGGGTCCTCCTTCTTACCCTTTTTAAAGACTCGAGTGACACTGGCCTTCCTCCAGTCCTCAGGAACCTTGCCTGTTCTCCATGACCTTTCAAAGATGATGGAGAGTGGCTGGGCAATAACATCTGCCAGTTCCCTCAACACTCGTGGGTGCATCCCGTTGGGGCCCATAGATTTGTGGGTGCCCAGTTTGTCTAAATGATCTCTAACTTGATCCTCCTCAACCAAGGGAAAGTCTTCCTTTCTCCAGACTTTCTCTCGTACCTCCAGGGTCTGGGATTCTTGAGGGCTGGCCTTAGTAGTAAAGACTGTGGCAAAGAAGGCATTCAGTAACTCTGCCTTCTCTGCATCCTCCGTCACCAGGGTACCTTTCTCATTCAGCAGCGGGCCCATGTTTTCCCTAGTTTTTCTTTTGCCGCTGATGTACTTGAAGCAGCCCTTCTTGTTGTCTTTGATGTCCCTTGCCAGATTTAATTCCAAGTGGGCCTTGGCCTTCCTTGTCGCCTCCCTGCATACTCTGACAACCTTTCTATATTCCTCCCAAGTGGCCTCTCCCTTTTTCCACATTCTGTAGACTTGCTTCTTCCATTTCAGTTTTGTCAGAAGCTCTTTGCTCATCCACGCAGGTCTCCTGCCCCCTTTGCTTGATTTCTTACTCATAGGGATGCACTGATCTTGAGCTTGAAGGAAGTGATGTTTGAATATTGACCAGCTCTTATGGACCCCCCTGCCCTCTAGAGCCCTAACCCATGGGATACTCCCAAGGATGTCCTTGAAGAAGCCAAAGTCAGCTCTCCTTAAGTCCAGGGTTGTGGTCCTACTTATTGCCCCACTTCCTCCACGCAGAATCCTGAACTCCACCATCTCGTGGTGGCTACAACCCAGGCTACCCCCAATTTTCACATCTCCAACCAGACCTTCGTTATTTGTTAACACAAGGTGTAGCGGCGCACCTCTCTGCGTTGGCTCCTCCACCACCTATGTCAAAAAGTTATCGTCAACGCTCTGTAGGAACCTCCTGGACTGTGAGTGCCTAGCTATGTTGTCTTTCCAGCAGATATGGGGGTGACTGAAGTTCCCCATGAGAACTAGGCCCTGTGATTGTGAGGCTACTTCCAGCTGTCTGTAGAAGGCCTCATCTACTTCCTCTTCCTGATCAGGTGGCCTGTAGTAAACCCCCAAACAGTGGCACCTGTGTTAGCCTGCCCCTTAATTCTTACCCATAGGCTCTCTACTCGTTCTTCATCCTTCCCTAGGCTCAGCTCGATACATTCCAGTTGCTCTCTCACATAAATGGCAACTCCACCTCCTCGCCTTGGTGACCTGTCCTTCCTAAAAAGTACGTAGCCATCCATGACAGCGTTCCAGTCATGAGAACTATCCCATCATGTCTCTGTAATTGCAATGAGATCACGGCCCTGTGACCTCACATAGATCTCCAGTTCTTCCTGTTTATTCCCATGCTGCGTGCATTGGTATACAAGCATTTCAGAGAGGTAGCCAAGCATGCAGGTTTCCCAGGAGAGGTGCAAGAGGATCCGTGATACCTATACATACCCTTGAGGCGGTTGGCCTTCTTGTTCCTATCTTGGGAGGCAGCTAAGGAACCTTTCTCTCTGCTCCGATTGGCCTGGCTTATTCCCCCAATAGAGGCAATGGCATGAGCATTACCACTCTGGACCCCACCCCCTAAGTCCTTCAGTTTAAAGCCTGCCTCACCAAGTTGGCCAGCCTGCTGCCGAAGATTCCCTTGTCTCTTTTAGACAGGTGGATCCCATCCCTCCCTAAGAGGTTATAGTTGTCAAAGAGTGTCCCATTGTCATAAAAGCCAAAACCCTCACGATAGCACCAACCACGAAGCCAAGAGTTGATTTCCATTATACATCTATTTATGGTTGCCCCCTTTCCTCTGACGGGTAAAATGGAGGAGAAGATAACTTGGGCACCAATATATATATACCTGACAAAGTGGGCCAAATCTATGAAAAATTAATTTGATTACTGCCATTGTTGTACAAGATCCTTTAAATCTATGGACAAGAGTTAGGGAGCTACTCTTTCACACTGCAGAGAATCAGAGAATGGTTTGGGTTGGGAGGGACCTTTAAAGGTCATCTAGTCCAACCCCCCTGCCATGCACAGAGACGTCTCCCACTAGATAAGGTTGCTCAAAGCCCCATCCAGCCTGGCCTTAAACACTTCCAATAATGGGACATCCACAACTTCTCTGGGCAACCTGTTCCAGCATTTCACCACTCCCATCATAAAAAATTTCTTCCTTATGTCCAATCTAAACTTACCCTCTTTCAGTTTAAAACTGTTGCCCCTTGTCCTGTCACTACAGGCCTTGGTAAAAAGAAAAATCAAACATCTATGTCTTTCTTATATATTTTATATATTGAAAGGCTGCAATAAGGTCTCCCCGGAGCCTTCTGTTCTCCAGGCTGAACAACCCCAACTCTCTCAGCCTGTCTTCACAGGAGAGGTGTTCCAGCCCTATGATCATTTTCATGGCCCCCTGATAGAGCAAGTCCAGAAGGGGGACAGCCTGTCTTGTACTGTGGACCCCAGAGCTGGAATTGTAAGAATGACTTGAAATTTCAAGCAACACGTTCACCTCTAAATCTCTTACACAAAACTACAGTCATACAGGTTGGAAGCGACCTCTGGAGGTCGCCTGTTCAACTCCCAATCAAAGTATGGCCAGCTTGAACTAAGTATATAAACAAAAGTCAGTGACAGTCACAAAAAAAGTAATGTTTCTTTAGCCTACAGAAATGACCATTATCCAAGCTGTGTCCTCATCACAACATAGTCATATTTATCACACAGCTGTATTTGTCCTCTACTGCTCTGCAGCTCAAAGAAATATCCAGCTAATCAGATACAGGTATGGAAGCCCTTTATCTACAAAACAGTAGTTAAAACACGCACTAAAAGATCACAAATTATGCCTGACCAGTAGAAAAACATGGTGTTTCTGTGTAGCATAAGGCTACATTTCCATGAAAGAACTCAAGCTACTCAACAGTTTGTTAACAGCTGCAAAGGAAAGTTCTACCCCCTCTTGTCCTTCTGAGGTGTGTATTTTGTAACTTGTCTCCCAAGCCCACCAGAAAACCAACCAACAAGGAAACAGAATAGTTTTCTGCTTGCTCAAGCACAATCATCTAACCAAGAAATCAAATAAACTACAGAGCCAATATAAGAGTGAACAACCTACCTCTTTAAAGGGGCAAAGGGTTATTAGTTTGGCTCGGTCCATTTCATGGGATTGAGCTGTAGAACACTAGCTATGTCTGCAAACATGAGCTGGATTACTACCTCAAGTAGTCTCAGACTGAACCCTCACAACAGTTGTGAATTTCATACCATGAAAAAAATGCCATCATACCTTCTCCTGATCGCAGAATCCAAAACCCAGGGTATGTTTGTCGCTCCTAAGACCAAGATTCCTTCATTGTCAACACCAACCCCTATATCAGGGCAGAAATCATTTCACTGTTTAGATGATAAACAGAGACTGTTTTAAAATGTCATCAAAATTTAATGGGGTGGAACTGCAGATCTTTTTAGTGTTCTCATATAAGCTATGCTTAAAAAATGTATCTTAATTCCTTTAACTGATTCTGAAAACCAAGTAAGCTTACCTTGCATCTGGACTAGAAATTCTGTTTTTATCCGTCTAGCAGCCTCACTTTCATTTTCACTTCTTGACCCGCAGAGGGAATCTATCTCATCAATGAAGATAATAGAAGGTTTGTTTTCTCTGGCAAGCTGGAACAAGTTTTTCACTAATCTTAAACAAGGAAACAGCTTCAGTTATCTTAATGATTACACCAGTAGAAATACACAACTTAAGATTATGATACAGTCACTTCCTTTAGAGAAAGCTACAAAAAGTATTAACATAAAGCTACTCAAAGATACAACATTCTTCCAGCTCCAAGACTCAGCATTATACTGAGTGAGACAGCTGAGCATAAAGGGAGGTGAAACATTTTAGAGTACTCCAGGCATGGTTTTGCAAGAAAAAGCCCTTTTTGGGTTTACATTTCTACAAGACAGCCTGCACTATACAAAATCACCACTCTGGACAGATTCAAAAGAACACGGCTTTCTCGTATTTAACATTTGTAACTTAATCAGATTAACTCTAGAGATTTTGTAAGAAATAACACGTACATTTGCTTTATACAACTTTACTAAATACTTTTTATATGAGAAGAAAAGTTGGTTTGCCAAAAAAAAAACCAACAAACCAAAACCCCACGTCATCTCTATTAACATATTTTACTATGTTAAAAAGGAAAATAAATAAGAACATGCTGGGAAATCCTTCACATTACCGGCACTAAATCTCAAGCAATAGTCTCAAATGAACTCAGACAGAAAAAACGTCAAGCTGGACTCCAGTTCTGTATTCCTTTTGCAACAGACGAAAAGCAGCTTAAGGCTTCCAGCTTTTGGGGAAAAAAAAACCAGTTCACTTTATCTAATGGCCTTTCTTCCTCATCCTATCAACTTTAAATAGTGTTGCTCAGTTGTCCCACACTTCAAACTATTAAAGTGTTGTTTTGACAAGTATTCTCATCATCATATGGAAGTTCTTTCTGTACAACAAACCCAGAGCTTTTTCTTAATTCAGGAAATCTTCCCTGGAAGCCCAGACAGACAAATTCCTGCACTTCTAGACTGCAGCCAACATGCCCCTTCAGGCTTCTGTGGTCTTCTTCACATTATCACGTTAGTAACAAATGAAGAGTTAGCATGGGGTGCCACGAAATTTTCTTTCATGGCTGCTCCTCTCCTTCAGCCTATTTTTGCAAGTCTCTTACGTCTTCCAGATTTTGTTTGAAATCAGGATAAAGAAAAAACATGGACAAAGAAATGCCACGTGTTAACAGCATAGCTGCTGAGACAGATGAGTGGGAAGATGCCACGAGGCAGAGTACCCCAACGCTTCAGACTGATGTAGTGTGCAATCACAGCTGAGTTAGAAAGGGGAGTGAGCTCCATGGTGCTCCTGAAACCTATCTTGAACACTGAAGACAGGTCCAGCTGCACAAAATGCAGCACATGATGATATCTTTACATGGCACTGCAGCATGAAGCATAGAAACACCTGAAGTTTGTTTTTAAAAAGACATGACCTTCCCTCAAATTCAATTTCTTTACAGCAACTTATCTAGCTCCATATTAATTTCTTCTTGCCCACGTTTTCCTGGACTTCTGGCAACTCCAACTTACTTTTCACTTTCACCTAACCACTTTGAGACAAGGTCAGAGGAAGATACTGAGAAGAAGGTAGAGTTGTTTGCTTCTGTCGCCACAGCTTTTGCTAAATAAGACTTCCCTGTTCCTGGTGGTCCAAACAGGAGAATCCCTCTCCAGGGTGTTCTCTTTCCTGCAAGAAAGAAACCATTAGCCTTCAAAATACTGTAGAAAGACTGAACCTATTTTTCTGATGAAGCCCCTCTAATTTACTCAGAGGTTTTCCACATCTACCCACAAAACTTCTGTCAGATGGGTGACAATCTCTCTGTTAAGAGCTCAGCTTGAGTCTCTGAAACATTGGCATAACACTCCTCCCAGGCCCCAATGCCAGTCCTGACTGGCCAATAGCAAATAAATGCTGTAATTCTGACCTGTAAACAGGTGCGGAAATTTAATGGGCAAGATCACTGCTTCTTTAAGTGCTTCTTTGGCACCTTCAAGGCCAGCAACATCACTCCATTTGACATTTGGTCGCTCTATAACAATTGCTCCTATAAGAAAAGTTTGTATAAATTAGTGATGCACATATCTTTTCACAACTTCCATAAACTCTGTTTTGGAAAAAAAATTTAAGAATGCCCATGTCCATACTGAATAAAACCAAGGCATTTCTAAGTGGATATAAACAATGAATGTTAGTCAAATGGATGGCATTTCTACAGAAACCTGTCACATTGTTTTACCACAATAAACTATGGATAACCAGAATACTTGGGAGTTAGCAGAAGTCCTGCAATGGTCAAAGCTAGTCCATAAGCGAACAGCAAGGGGGCGTTTAGTAGTCACAGAGGAGTACCTTCTCTAAGAGGTACCCAGGCACCATCTCCTCACTAAACCATCATTGTACTTATGGAAAAATTTGAAATTTGTGGGAAGCAAAATGAAAGGGAGTAATCTGAAGGCTGCTTGTATTATCTGAGTAACAGACTCCTGTGTTAAGTTGAAAGGTACCAAGGATCTCACACCTCAGACTTTCAAGCAATCAAATGTATAAGCAAGAATGCTGTAATTTTATAGAAAGAATCAAAGAAGTAGTGGGTGCAAGAAACTATTTCTTGAAGTAAGAACTGAAGGTCAGATTCATGTGGGAGGAAACAAAGTCTTTATAGTGAGACAGGATAAGAGTCCAATGCTTATAATTTTTCTGTCATTTTAAAATACAAGAAACTGTCCCATATAACCATGTATAGGATTAAATAAAGGTGTAGAGAAGTAGAAAAAGCATGGCGCAGTTTCCAAATATGATACAATAGCTCCTGAAATTACACAGGCAGAGAGATCTGGTAAATGCATGTGATCTTTGTTACACTGAAAAATAGAGGGAGAACAATGCAGTTTCTTCAGCTCCTTAAGCACCTTCTGGCAGGGAACAGTTCTTCACCATTAAAGGGTAATAAATTATCAAACAAAGCCTCTTTTTTACTGTGTACAAAACTACCGGTAGCTGCTATACACTGTATCACTGCCTGTATTCAGCATTTGAATTAAAAAATATAGGAATTTGCTTGACTGAAGTCAACCCTATTTAAGGAAAAGGATGCTTCAAAACTACCTTGAAGCTGATTCTGTAGCTTCTTTTTTTCAGGATCCTCTGACTCCCCTTCCCCATCACTGTCATTCCTGATTTGGAAACAAGAACAAATGTTGAAATACAATAAAAGAGACTGCTGTCTTAGTATAAAAATCAGAATGAAAAAAGCAGAAAAACTACCAGTCTGAGGAATGAAAGAAACCTTGAGATGCTTTCAGATCTCTACAAGTTTACATCATTGTACTCCTGCTTTTCTACACTATGTTCTTTCTAATTCACCCTCCTCACCATTTCAACTTCCTCTTATGGGTCTGAGCCATCTTAACACACTTCGACATGCTTTGAGCCAGCCTTCAGGAAACAAAAGCCCTGGTATTGAGCAACACAGAAGTGCTAAAACAGTTTTGCAAAAACAAATGCTAAAACATTTGTAGACATTGGCACTTGTCCCCTATCTGGAATTGCAACAGGGCTTGGTCAATTCCATTTAGTACTATGAAACTCTACATCCTCGTCTTGTCAGAGCAAAGGAAACTGGAAGTTAAAGGAGGAAAAAAAAGAGACTAGATAGTGAACAACTGGAGTGGAGGTCATGAAAATAGAATCATAGAATCGTTTTGGTTGGAAAGGACCTTTAAGATCATCAAGTCCAACCATTAACTGCCAAGTCCACGCTAAACCACATCCCTAAACACCTCTGACACATCCCTCTGCCCACTAGAGATGGGTGGGTGGAAGGACAGATGCAGGCATGGGATGGCCCCTGGACCAAGCGTGAGCAGACTCTTCCACGTGGCTTTTCAATCTCAAGCAGAGAGGGGAAGAGCATACATGTAGTCTCTGTGACATTACCAATTCCTTCTATTATAAACAGGAGAACACAGTACAGCTCAAAAAAGAAAACTGATGAGATGAGCAGACAATGAAGGAGACTGAAAATCAGATGAAGTTTCAAGAGACAACTGAGCAACTCTAGCTGTTCACGACTGCTACAAAGGGCAATCCCACCAGAAGGTATCATCCTGAACCTTTCCTCTCTCCTATCCCCATAAAGCCCCTTTTTGCAAATGCAAAAAAGGCTCTGCTTGTTCAGGTGGCTCCGCTTGTTCTGCTCTCTGATATGCAAAATGAAAAACAAATCTAATAAAAGAAAGGCAGCAGAGAGACTAGGCAGCAGCAAGGCATTAGTGATTCAGTCCATCTTACAGAACTTCACCCTCCATAGAGCTTTGTACCTCTTATCATGTGTGAGACAGATCAGACTCAGGCCCCAGTAATCATCTGTCTGAGTTTATTTTCTAGTTAGTAAGTATTTAAATGCAGAAAAATTTTAAGGGTCATCGGGCTCACTGCCATCAAATCTGATAATCATGTATTAGTCAGAAATAGCTTTCATTCTTCAGTGAACTTCCAATGCAAATGTTCACACATTTTAGTAAACAAGCACAGAAATGCCCATGATGCTAATTCATGTTATTTTTATTAGCCCACTGTATTTCAGCATTAGTAGTCATCTGAACCATGTCAAAAGCACTACTTAAAATGATCTTTGAAGAGTTGAATTTTAGAATAAGCTGAGTTCAGGAAGTATTTTGCTTTACCTTCTCCAAAAACATACCCTTTTCCATCAGTAGGACCAGACTCTTTAACTGGTTTTGGTGCAGTTTTTTCTCTCTTTTTCAGATATTCTTTCAGCTTTTCTGCTCTGTCCAAGTATTCTTCACATTTCGTTCTAATGCTCTGTTTTGCTTTATCACCCTGTGCTTCATCTAAGAGTTTGAAGAGACACAATGTTTTGTTAACAGCAAACACAGGTGCATCAATCAGAAAACAAGACTAAATCTCTGTCTTCTTTGTATCTTATCAATATACCTCTCTCAGGGCTCACCACATAACCAAACACCTCAACTACTTATTTTTCCACTATATCATGGAAAGGAGGGACAGGAAGGATGTAATCACCTACCAGAAATCAAATATACACCTGAATGTTGCTTTGGCTTAAAATTTGACTGTAAAGGATTAAGGACAATGGCACTAGAAGCTTTTCTCAGCCTTTCAAGTTGCTGTACATTGTATTAATAACTCCTTTTCTAAACTAGTTCATCAAGAAGCTGCTTGTGCTAAGCAATTTTTATTTAGAAGCATATTTTTTTCCCAAAGCCTGCAAATTTTAAAAGTTTTTCACATAATAAAGAAAAAAATTACATAAAACACCTGAAAGAGTTAGGCATGGTTCAACAGCCACACTGTTCTCTTAGTCACTATTACAGTAATTCAAATCAGCAATCAAAATGTAACAGGTTTACATGTTAAGTTTCCAAAAGCACATCAGTATTGTCAAAAGCACAGAAAGCGACACTCTAACAAAGCCCGCAAGATATAAATGGATAGGAAGTGGTAAACACAAGTTATCCCAAGTGACTATAAAGAAAACAGTGGTTTTCATGGAGATCTGTAAGCGCACTTATGTCAGGCGAACAACCCTAGCCCACTTAGATTAGGGTTGTACCTACGTTAAGAAAGCCCACTCCTTGCATACAAACACTGGACGTGACACAAAAGGTACACAGAAGTGTGAAAAGGCATAAAATAATAATAATACGGAAGCTAAAGAAAAATTGCAACATACAAATCCATCTCATACATTTTGTTGGCCAAGATGAACAGCAAGACTATGACATTAAGGAGTAAAAAATGCCAGCAGAGAGGTTGTACAAAGGCAGGCAGCATGAGTTAAGGGGCAAAAAATGCCCTGTAGATACAGCAAAGACTTCTTGTGTAACACGTGGTTTTCAGCACAACAGAAAATCAGGGATCCCTGTACTTATTGTTGCATTTCCTCGTGCAGTGACCAGCCTGAAACATTGCTACAGAAGTCCAGACGAGAGACAGCAAACCCCTGCCTCCCTGTCTTAAAAAACCCTAAAACAAAACACAAGAAAAAAATGATCTGGTTTCTTACGAGAATGGAGCAAGCACACAACACAGTAAAGGCAAAAGCTGCAAAATATACGACCTCAGTCAAACTACAGTTAGCAAGCATCAACTGATGATGAAAGTAAAAATTTGACTACTTGACTACTAAACTCTACTTAATCATCCAATACATTACACTTACATTTAATAACATGGAGAAAATACTGCACAGCGTGTTGGTACAAGCGGAAGGCTTCCTCATAGTTTCCTGCTTTATCTTCTTGTGCTGCCTTGCTAGCAAGGTCAATTGCTTTCTGTAACACAAGCAAACAATTAAGTGCTGCACAAGAGCATTTTGCATGATCAAAGTGACATTTTAAGCTGTTGCTCTGACACTGTTTTTTGATAGCCAGTTTTTCTGCTCTTCAACAGTTACCCCAAAAAGTTGAAGGCAATTGATTGCAAATCTCAGGTGGTGCCTTGTACATGACACAATATTTCTATCCTTTTATGGACAGTGATAAACAAACTGCTGAAGTTTACTAGTACAGAAAAAAGTGAGAAGTTTCTGTGTACTAAATTGGAACTACTACTGGTTTGTCTATGCAGTTTTCTTTATCAATTTCTTGCATTTATTATGGAAAGATTTGGAAATCCATTCTAAGTTTGTTTTTTTATCACAGACCCAGACACTCTGAACTATGACTGGTGACATCAACAAACCCTGTCAATAGCAGGGTCAACACAGACACGTGTGATTACAATCCCCTGAAACTAGCACTATCACTCTTCCAACCCTGTGCTGGGAGACATCTTCAAAGACTATTTGTTTGGCTTTTCTAGAAGGATTTAGGTTCTTGATGTCCAAGTGAGACATTCTAATTACCACTCCAGTGGGAGGGGAGAAAAAACCCTACTAGATAGAGAATGTACCCAAATCACAAACATCAAGAAAAGTTCTGGGAGAAGTTATGGATGGATTTTTAATTTATTTGTTGAGCTAGTTTCAAATAAAACTGAGCGTGATCTAAGCCATCGTATTGCACACACTAGCCCGTGGATTTGATGGTATCACCGTTATTCCTTTGCTCTTAAGTGCTTATTACCTTTTACTACACTTCGCTCCTTGGAATGCCTACACCACTTCAGGACAATTAAAACTGTCAGTTTGAACGACTAGTTCATGTAAGTTTAAAAAAGGTAGCCAGTTAGCCAGAGTTAACCAACACTAACTAAATCTTCTATAGCCCCACACGTATTTTCCCAGAGTTAGTCAATTTCTTTTCCTGAGCATTGCTAGAACGCTCAGGATGATTATAGTAATACCAGGGAGCAAGGTGGAGAGCTTCAATTGCAGCAAGGAGTTTTCACTAGATATTCCAGTACAGATACTCTTGCCACTATCTGGACACTCTGATGTGTTTCAGGCAAAACAAAGCTAGTAAAGAGTAGCCATGAAAGAATAAACAGCAAAATCTGTCATTCTGTTGCTTTGTGTTGCTGTCTTGGAAGCAAAGATCATCTCAACAGATCTACCTGAAATCAGAGAGTAATTTATTTAAAAACAATGATCCAATAAAGCAGACTCTACAGCTCTGTTGTGGCAAGAGTTGGAACACTGTAAGCATCTGTTCTTTGGAACAGAACTTAGTCTTTCCTTTTTGGAGAAGCCGTGAGCTGATAAGCAGTTTATCAAGTATGAATGGGCTGTCCCCCTCCTTGCTGCTCACCTTGTGCTAGCTCCATTAGGCCCCTGTATGCACCATTCAAATCCAGCAAAAGAGTAAAAATTAACACAAACAAGAAGTCACTTTTTTCTTAAAGTTCTTAAGTCCCTTTAGTGACTTAATTACCACAGAACAGTCCAACAATTCCTGGACCCAGTACAACAAAGACAGTGATACATGTGACAGTAAATCCAAAGAATAAATGGCAAAGACCACTTGCTAAAATGGAACTGTGAGAAAATACGGCATGTCGCAGCCCTGCTCCTCTGAAACAGAAAAAAGTCTATATCATGTATTGACTGGTTTTGGCACACCCTGGTTTTGTAAATACCCAAAGACTATTACTTGGGTATTAGAGTCTCAGTTCTAGTACTTCATGACATCAGCTGGTATCTTAGCCTGTTACTGTGATGAACAGTACTGCTATCAAACAGGAAATAATTTATTAGAAAGTTGTATAACCTCAGGCATAGATGACCAGCTCTAACCACCCATGAGGCACAGACTGTATTTACCTGGCTGTGGTTTGATAGTTTGATGAACATCACCCTCAGAAAGAACATCAGCTTAAACAGGTTTCATTCTCCTTCTGCTTATTCTAGACCCTGTGACATCTCCGCCAGCTTTGCCCATATAAGCATTACATGGCCATAAAGAGTTTACAGATATGATCGTGGTTCAAACAGCCAAAGAAAAAATGACTATTTTTAACACAGGTTATTTCTGGATCTGTTTTGTAACAGAACCGATCACACTGTCCTACCTGAGGGTTAACACAAACAGAAAAACAGCGCAAGCAAGGATTTCCTACAGGCAGTAGTCTTAGAAGAAACGTAAGCCAAACCACGCGTCTAGACCGCAAGAGGCAACAGCGCTTCCCAGGCGGACGCCAGGCCCCGCTGCTCCAGCGCCCCGCACGGCCGGCGGCACCTCCTGCCCGGCAGCTCCCCGTCCCCTCCCCAGGGAGGCGGCGCCCGCCGCCAGCCGAGGCCAGTGCTGATGAGGTGATTACCCTGTGGCCTCCGTTCCTTCCGAGCCCAAGCCGAGTCCCCTCGCCAGCCCCTTGCTGCGGCTGCCGACAGCGGCAGCCCGCGGCCCTCCCGCCGGTGTCCCCGGCCCCGCGAGCAGGAGCGTTTGCGCTCCCTGCCCCCTCACCCCACCCACAGGCCCGGCCCAGGAAACCCGGCGGGCGGGCGGGCGGCCGGGCAGGCGGCGGGGGCACCCCCAGCCCCAGCCCCTCCTGCCCGCGGACCTCCGTCCGCCGCCGCCTGCCGGCTCCGCCCCGCCCCGGGCAGGGCCGGCGTCGCTCTACCTGCAGGTTGCCGGTGGTGCCCGCCATAGCGGAGCGGTGGAGGGAGGAAGAAGACAGGAGAAGAGAGGGTAGGCCCGCGGCTGCCGGTGGTGCAGATCCCCTCCTCCCGCTCCCGCCGCCGCCCCCCACAGAACCGAAGCCGCGGCCTCCACGTCCGCTTCCGCACCCCAACGCACCCGCTTCCGCTACCGGGCGCCGCCCCGCGCGCCTCGCTGAGGTCAGCGCCGTGCGCCTCTCCCCGCCCCGCTGCAGCGGGAGCTCTGCGCATGCGTGCCGTGCGCAGCAGCGTGAGGCCGGAGGCGTCGGGGTCGGTGTGCGCGCTGGTTCGGCACAATGGGGAGCGGTCGCTGGTGGAGTTTGGGGTAAAATTGTTTTTTCCCCCTCTCACACTAAGTGTAAGAAGTTTTCTTACACCTCCGCCCTGCCCTCCCCCAGGGGTTGGTTGCCTTCAGGGCCGCTGTCTTTTGCATCACCTGATAACAAGCGCTGAATGCTTTTGTTGGCGGAACCAGCTCTTAATGGGTTCGGCCACAGCCATGAGCAGTCCGGTGTTACTGACCTGTGGCTTAGTAACGAAACTCCGGTAACGTGCGATGCCCACAGAGCGTGAGGGAGGAAGTGACTCAGACCACACAGCAAGTTATAAACCAGTTTTGTGAAGGTAACTTGCTGTGTGGATTTATGAGCCTCTGGTAAATTAGTGCCCATCCCTTCCCCAGCTACTGTAATTCCTTTAGGGCGAAAAAGGAGTATCTGGGAAACTTCACTAGATCAATAAACCCCATTCTTCCAACTACGTCCCAGTAACCACAATGCAAGTTTGACTTAATAATTGCAGTGTTACTTCATGATTCTGTTTTGTAATAAAATAAATCACTGAACCTTTCTGATGCTGTCAGCAGGCTGCCTGTTATGGGCAGAGGGTAAAAAGTACACCCTGAGTCACCCCTATACCTGGGAAGGTGGTGGTAACCTCTTCCTCAACTCATCTGGTTGGCAGTTTATTTTGGTAAGTGTTCTCATATATCCACATGCTGGAGGATGCTTTGGTTGATTTTTAGTCATGGTGGGTAACAGCTGTTCTTGGCTCAGTTGCAAATATGAAAAGAGGTGATGTACCAAAGATTAAGTCATGTAATCAGGCTTTGGGAAAGGCGATGGGAAAGAGAGATGGTGGAGAAAGTGAGGTTTATGGAGTTTGTCAAAAAAGACAACTAATATTGGCCAGGTGATGGGAGAGCTGATGATTTCTAAAGGAACCTCAGAGCTGTGTTGTCATCATAATTCAAGCACAGCGTCGATGGTGTGAAGTGCTCAAGAAAACTCTGTGGTTAAATCACACATATCCATTTCTTTCTTATTCCATCCTCAAAGCATGAGGCAAAGCCATCCTTTTTAGCCTTTTGCTGTTGATTATGCCACTGTGGAGCCTTTGGTCTACTTTTAAGCTCCTTTGTATTTAAAACACGCTGCTTACTTGGGGATATCATTTCCCTTCTGTCCTTACCTTCTCATTCTGATTAGTATAACAGAGTATTCTCAGATATGTCCCTGTCACTAGTATTTCTGGCTGTCATCTGTACCTATGATTTCCAAGTCTGTAATGTTTAGCTTTTAGACCTAGGACTAAACCAATAAGTACGTCACAGGCGTGTAAGTAGTAAATGTCTCTCCAGTCACACTGAACTGGCTTCTGAAACTCCAGCAAAAAACAACTGGTTTCTGCAAATGTGAATGAGATTAAAAAAAAAAAAATCAGAAAAGGCACCTGTGTCTTTACAGATAACAGGCTAAATCTTTCACTCCTTATTTAAGTCTTACTCATACAGTATTCCTACTATGATTTGACTTTGCAGCTAGTTTTGCCTGAGGGAAGACTGGCTGAATGCTGAGTAATGACATCAAGATTAATCCCTGAGAAGCTAATGAAATGTCATGTCAGGGGTATTACTTCAATTTGAGGGACAAGTACAGACGCATTATCTAATGCTTCCCAGTGCTGAAGTTCCTGTGTTACCATATTCTAAGAATCTATATCATAATGATTGTGTACAACTGAGTGTAATGAAAATAAAATGTATTAAAGATGTTAATATAGGTACCTGTTGGCCTCTCCTAATCGCTTGTGGCATTGTTAATCACATTGCTATGACGTTAGGTGGCACAGGCACGCATGATCTCTCGCCTTTCTAAAGGCTGAGTAAGCTGCCGTGGAGAACGTTTCCTGCTACCATCTCTTGGTATGGAAGGCAGGGGTCCACATTGCATGTTGCGTGAACACCTTGGGCCAAGAATAGATGGATACATCAACAAAACAAGTCATGGCTACAACACAGCCAGGCCCCATATCTGTGATTCTCCTCCACTGTGGCAGCTGAGAGGTAGCTAGAGATGAGTAATGTTAGTATCAATATCAACTAAATGACAGAGAGCCATGAGGTTAAGGGAAATCACTGCCTTAGAGGACTTAACAGTGCAGATAGATAGAAAAGGCAGAGAAGAAAGGTAGGAAAATATAACCTCTATTTTTCTATATTTTTCTACCTGATGAAATGATGCAGAAAGATCAGTCTGAACTAGGTTAACAAAGGCTGTCAATAACAAAACTAGCAAGTAAAATTCAAATTGTCCAAATCCCATTACGTTACCTTGATCCAGTTTGGTGTACATGCAATGAGCTCATGCACCCCAGACCAGACCTCCAATGGACGTGCAGTACAGCTGTGCTGAGCGTAGACAGTCAGCCTGGCCAAGTGGCCTGCAAACCTCCTCCTCTGCACTGGGAAACACACTGGGCCAAAAAGCAGGAGCACTGCTTTTCTAAGAGATCCAAGCCACCAACTGTCCTCGGGACCAGGTCGTAGTGCCTTTGGGAGTACTGCTGCTATGGTATTCCCAGGTGGATGGCTGCCACCCGTAACCACTTTTGATAGCACTGAAACCATGCCAGTGTTGTGGAGGAGGAGCTCTGTGTCCTAAGAGCCCTTATTTCTAATGCATTCAGGACTCTGAGTGCAGAGGGGGTTGTTGGATAGCTATGGAGCCCAGGAAGAAAAGGGTTAAAGCTGTACTCTGGTCCAGAAAGACTGAAGCCAAAATAAAGCCATGTTACATCTATGGCATTAGAGACAAGGGTGAGCTTTGGGGCAAGACTTGAAGCACTGGATTTTGAAGAGCAAGTTGTCCTCAGACTCTGTATCCCATCCCATGGCCTGAGGTGTCAATGCAAGCACCTACACCTCAGGTCAGGGAACTTTTTCTCACAGCCCTTGGTCTTTTCACCCCTTTCTTCAGCAGCCGCAGCAGCAACTGAAGGAAAATAGAGCCCGGCTTTGAAAGCCAGAACCTTCCTGCTTTGACATGTCCCCTTCCCACCTTCCCTTTCCCCTGTATCTGCGGAGGTAAAAGCAGTGGGTAGGAGAGGCAGAGGCTTCCTTGGACAAATGCAGCCCTTCTAAGAGAGCTTGCAGGCTCAGCACAGGTGCAGGGCAGGGAGAAGTGGCCTTTGGGCAGGGATTTCCTCCGTGCCCGGCTCTTCCCCCACCTGAGTGTCGCTGGTCACACATCGTGGCCACATGCCATCTATCCCTTCCCACATGCCAGACCCAGTGGTTTGCAGCTGGGACAACCTGCTGCTGCTGCCACCAGCCGCTGGTTTTAGATTTTGTTCAGTGGGAATGACCAGTTCTTGAGCAAATCTGAGCTGAGGTGGCTCCTCAGGTGGGTCAGGGCACAGCAATGGTCCATCCCACTGCACTAGCCAGGAGCAGGGTGGCTGGGGGCACTGGGGCAGCCCCAGCCTTAGGCATCGGGTACCTCCCTGGGGACGAGCTGGGGCTGGGCTGGGATGTAGGCCCATGGGTGGGGGACAGGGGCAGCCCCCGTGAGGGGAAGCGGGGTCAGACACAGCCCCAGCATGGCTGGGCAGGGTCATGGGGTCACAGGTTGTTGAGAAGAATACAATTTACACCAACTTTGGAGGATGAATCATCTAGTTTTGCAAAACTGGCATTCAAAAACTAACATTTCCTCTTCCATCTCCTTCTTTTACAGTCTGGCTTGAGAGAACATGAAGCCTGCTGGTAGACCTTGGTGTTGCTCATCCATTTCACTTGGGAAGACGTTCAAAGTCTGTGGTGGATGGTGGCAGTATATTTTCTAGCACAGTACCGTAATGGGTCTGGTTGTGCCTCCCTGGAAAAGAAAATTTAAATTTGCATCTTTTGAGCTAAACTCTTTGGATTTCTTAGTTATGTTAATTTTCACTCTACTTCTGGTTTAGTTTTTAAACTTGGCAACTTCAAATATGTAAATGCTTGAAGATGCACTATGATTTTGTTCAGGTGTGTGTATGTATGAAATGTGTTATCTTCTGGACTAAGTTACTTTATTCTAGGTAATGGAATGACTCCAGATGAATGCACCCGTACTTCACAGTGAGATTAATTCAGCACATCAGGAAAATGGCCTGAGGAAATGATTGCAGATATAACTGAGGGAATATTTTAAAACTGTTCACTTAATCTTTTGACAAAGCACAGAAATAAAAGTGTAGCTTATTTTATTAAATTTTGAAATATATAGCCCACTACTTCTGTATTTTTTGAATAACATTTAGTATAACGAATATCAGGACCTTTTTCTACTGTTACATGAGTACCAGCAGAAATTGTCAGGAACAAAAATGAAATCTGAAACAATATTTCTCTTAGCTTTGCCTGTGTTGTCTTCAAGGGTAATATTTGCCCTAAACAGCATAACTCTGGGAATTTCTGAGGCTTTCCTTATCATGAGCTCACCAGACAGGGACACTCATGTGGCATTCTGTGTCCAGGCCAAGGACAAACATTTCAGCTACGTCTTCTCTGCATAGCATTTCCTATGTTAGGTCTTGCTAACTCTTTGAGATTGAATGGAATAAAATCTCTTCGATGATGACTTTGTGCACGATTGAGCAGATGTGGCTTCAGGGCTGTAATGGTTGACTCATGTTCATTTGAGATATCAAATTTTGCCAGCTGGAACTGCCAACTCTTCTAGCCATATATGAGTTCAGGGAGGGATTTTATGCTACGCATTGTTGAGTTTGGTATAGCAGCATTTTTCTTCAAAATGTCTTCACAGTCACAGCATTTAACTGGCTTACAGCCCAACTCACTTCAGAGATTTTATTGTTAAAAAAATTAAAAAATGTTCCCCAGCCAATGTTTCTTTGAGTTCAGAAAGCTTCAGATTTGGACTGTGCACTTTGGATTGCTTCATGTTGCCTTCATTTAAGATTTTGATGACCTGTAGAATCTTTGGAACAACTCTGAAGGATATTGTAGATGCTCTCATCACCTGGGGGTCTTTTTTAATCACTGCCAGATTTTAAAAAAAAATGCTGTAATCCAAAAAGAAATCATGGGTCTCATAAAATCGGTAGATCAGGTTCTACAGCCTGTGTTATGCAAGAGTTCAAGCCAGCTGGTTGTCACAGCTTGTGTCTCACTGCCTTAAAAAGACACAAATCTGTGAGTTGACCCAGATTTTCTTTCCGGGAATCTGCTCTCCAGTGCAACAGAAAGCCTGTAGTGTTTACTGTTGCCAGAGTACCAGAAATCTAAATTGTGTTAGGCAATGAGAAGCAGAAAAGCAGTTCTGCTCCAGTAGGTACTTTTAAAAGTATTACCAGACTCCTCTACACAGGTGACAGGAGAATAACTTTTGCCATTCCAATATACAGCAGAATAACTGAACTTAGCTGTTTCAAAACTGTGAGAGACTGAAATGTAAAGTGATTGTCCCAAAGTTTGCTTGTGTGCACTCGCTTGACTGATAAGACAGCGGAACTGTGGAATCCACAAGCTTGTTGATGCAGCACACCACTCTTCTGCTTATCAGTCGCCGACCATTGTCTGGGCTGAGCGAGCAGCCCACCAAGAACATCCTGTTTACTCCGAGTGATAAGCAAGGCCTAAGGTGTGTAAGCAGCGCGTGAGCCATACGTGCATATGCAAAACTATAACCACACCTTTGCCAAGACACTGTTGTCAAGACAGCGAAACCCACTCCCTTACCTACATGGTATAAAGGAAGACCACCACCGAGGTACAGTGCCGGACCACCACTAGAAGACTGAACACAGAAGACAGAGGATCTGCAGGACGCCACTGTATCCTGGGTGGTGACTATCCTATCCTTGCTATACTGTCCATAATCTCAGCTTACTTTTCCTTCTGTCTCTTGATTTCTTTTCCGTGTCTTTTCTCCTCTTTCACAAAGTATCGTTACCCACTTATCATTCTCCAAGTAAACATAGCCAAGTGTGAATCAATACCGCGCCTCGTTTGTGCTTTATCTTCGTCTCAAGGATCAACTAAGAACCTTTCCTAGGGGAGGGGAACCCCTGCTCCCGAGCGCACTGGGAGGGAAGGGGGGGAAATTATTTTTAGGGGGCTCTAACCCATATGGGTGGGGCTGACCGTGGAGTTTTTAGGGGGCTCTGACCCGTGCTGGCTGGGCAGGGCTGACTGAGGAGGGCTGCGATCTGATCAATCGTAGCTGGTGAACCCCCCCTCTGGTGGAACCTGATCGGTTCTTGACAAAAACAGAGAGTCACGCCGCATGAGTAAATTTAAAAACTGATGTGCTACCTCTGATGCTTCCAGCAGACTTTATTCTCCTGCTAAATTGTGTTTTTTGCCTGTGTGACTGTAGAGAGCAGTGTTTACAACGTTACTGAATGGCTTGCAGTCTGAATGAATAAGGCGACAAAGGGGAAGAGAACTGCTCTGGGACTAGACCGTACTGCAGCTTCTTCAAATACTTTTTCTACTGAATGGTGGTTTGTCTTGTCGTTTTCTTCAAAATGGTATTTTAAGAAGTAAGGGTATACACACGCCCTCTGCTTCAGAACTGCAGAAGACCTTAGATACAGAAGAACTCTCACAGTGCTTTAATTCATGGGAGGGTAGGAAGAAATGGGGCCATCCAAGGTGTCTTCCAACCAATATGTTCTCTCTTCCCACAGTACAGAAGATGCAATGGTGGTGTACTGGGGTGTCCTGGTTTCACTGGGATTTGGTTTCAGTTTGTGGCCATCCATGGTAATCAAGGCCCTCAGCAGTTAAATCTGGGGCAGCTGACCCTGGCTGACCCCTTGCCTCTCCTTGCCTCTCCTTGTCTCTCCTTGCCTCTCCTTGCCTCTCCTTGCCTCTCCTTCCCTCTCCTTCCTTGTCTGTTGCTGTGGTTCCTGGAGCAACCCACCAGTGATCTGTGGATGAGTATACTGTTGTCTGTCCTGTGTTATCATTTATATTGATTTTCTTAATTTCATTAAATCTGGTTAACTTCATCCCACGAGTCTCCCTCTTTTTTTCCCGATTTCCTTCCTCATTTGGGGAAGGGACATTGGGTGATAGAAAAACTGCTATTGTTTAGCCCCAGGTGCAGGCTAAACGAAGACATGGGGGATGAGCACCGCAGTGGTAAGACACTTGCTGTTGCCCCTCTCACTTACACAGGCTCAGGGGGGCATAAGAAAGCCCCACAACCACCAAAGGCCAGCAGCTGTACTAGCAGTAGCAGGCTGCGCAGCTACTGGAATCTAGTCTGCACTAGATTTCTGGGCTAGCATTTCTTTCCTATATCCCTCTTTATTAATCCCTGAGCCTTTTAATTAGGTCTTGTATGGAAAGGAGCAGAAACTGGATAGAGAAATCATTTAACTTTCTCTTCATCCAAGCCACTCTTAGCAGAATAATTTTCATCTTAAGCAGGCAGCTGTTTGAACCAGGCTCTTATTCTGCCATAAGCTGTCTATAATCCTTCCACATGTACCACACTTTCTCCTCATCTTTTAATACAATTCTCACTTAACAAGTCTGTTGCTCTATTTTACCCAAAAACCCACTGAAGTCAGTAGCCACCTTCCCAGTGGGCTTTGAATCTTGACCTTAGATAGATAGATGGATAGGTATTTGCATTACCATAGGTTCCTATAGACCTAATTACGTCTTTACGTCCTACTCCTGCTATATAAATGTTAATGTTATTGTGCTAGTAAGTTTATTAGCTTGCTGGAATACGCATGCACTATCCTCTGAAATTTCCCTAGAGAGCTTAGTGGGACCATTAGGTCTCAGAAGGACTGAACAAAGCTACTTCTCAGTAGGTTACCTATCACCTGGATAAATGTAACCAGGAAAGAGAAAAGGAAGCATTCTACTATCAAGTCCTAGCACTTTGTTTTGTAAAATATAGAATAATTTTTTACAATTTACAAGTTTTTTACTCTTCTCCTTTTATGGGCTAATATAATATTCTTTTCTATGTGTTTTGTGATGCAAGTCTAGCAGGCCTGGGTTAGTGGCGATATGAGCTGAATCAACTGCTGAGTATGGGAACAGCTCCCTTGCTTTCATGGGCACTTATCAGTTTGCATTAGCTGGGGTTTTGGACCATTATTTGTAAATTTTACATCTGGAAGTCAAGATAGGTTTGCAGGTATAACTTCTGTAGTTTACTGATCATACAGGGTGTGTTCCTTGAAGTAGCATATAAGAATGCACACTGTGATTTGGTTGCCTTTAACAGATCTGCCAAATAACGACTGTAGAAGCAAGAAGTAACATGTTCACACCTCATCTTAACTGCATTCAGGGATCAACAAAGGCCTTCACTCCATCCTCCACTGAAAACACACAAGAGTAGAAAATTCAGCCTGTGAAGGCATGCCCATTTCCACTGAACTCTTCAGCAAATATTTATTCTAAGCTTTCATTTTCCTTTAATACCCATATATTCAGGCTGTGAAATTGCACTAAGCAACTCTGGGAAAGTGTGTGCCTTCACCCACATTAATCACACAGACACATAACTACTTGAATTACAGAAGAAAGTGACTCCATCTACTGATGACAATGGATAAAAGAAAGAGGTGGGAAAATATCCCTAATTCCCATAACCCCCTTCCTCTGTACATTATACAGAGACACTTAAGGGAGTAATACAAACACAGAGCTGTAACAGAAGCTGTGTGTCAGAGTCCAGGTCTGCTACAGTGGGCAGTGAAGGTCATGTAATCCCTTCCAGAAACTGCTGAAGCTCTGAGTTATAACCAGTTTAGTGTCTGAGGAAGAGGGCTGCTTGGTCCCTTTACTCCTCTTGGGAAAGGTACTTCTGCTAACTTACCTTATGTCAATGTGATCTCCTCTCTCTTTAGACTTACCACATTGATCTAGTCACAGGAGCAATCCTATCCCCATACAGATTTTGCTTTGCTAGGTAAAGGAGGATAATTCTAAAATTGCTCCTATGCTTAGTTAGGAATTTACTGATGGATTATTATGCTGCTAATAATTCACTAGTTGAGGTCCTCCACAGATATATAATCAAGCAATAAATTGTGGATATGTAGAGAAAGCATCATCAGTAACAGTACTCCTGTGGTAAGGTGGTTTCAATAAGGTCAATCCATTCACCTGAAAAATATTAGGGAGTGGCACTTCAAACATTTGAAAATATCACTAAATGCAAAAAAAATGACTGAGGAAACATGGCAAATGTGAGTGTGTTTTCATTTTTTCTGGGACGAATGTAAGGCAGGTGATTTTTGAGTCATAGTTCCAGCCTGGCAAAAGAAGCTGGTGAGGTAACTGCCAGCATCAGTGTCAAAAGAAAAAGAATATTATCTGTGTCCCCATGAGATGGCACCCCGAACTAGCAGTGCACACAGGGATGGGTTCAAAATTTTTTCTTCCTGGAAGGAGTGGATCACAGATGCTTTAGTGTGAAGTAATTAATCCAAAGCATTGTCTCTCTGCTTTTGTTTCACAGAAGCTGATCTTAGTCTTTGTACAGTGGGGAAAAGATAAAGTATCAGAATAATGTGTCAAGGTTTTTTGTCTCTTTTACATATATGGACTTCCCCTTATATTTTGACTTCCTAGTCATGTTGCAAGGCTATTTTCACAGACTCTTCCAAGTAGACAGTCAAATCTCTTTATTAAGCTAATTTATTTGTATTACACCAAGCATTACGCTTGGTGTTAAGTGTTGGGAGCAATGCCTTTAGGGAAAATAGTCAGATCCTCAACAACCTAATTCCAGCACATAGGATCATTCATTTCCCATTCACCAGATTAAAGGCTTTGTTCTCACTGAAAGCTCTCAGCTGTTTGGCTGCCTATTTCATTTTTTTCCCAATGAAACGTATATCCTAGTCCAGAACAGCCTTACTAAAAAAACCCAGAAGTGAGCACACGTAAGTATGAGAAGTTAATTTCCTGTCTGTTATTAGAAGTAATCACCAGTGAGTAATACTTCTACGTCAGCAGACATGTCTGAAGAAAACTGTATTGCTACCATACACGTTGAATCAGTGTGTTGCTATGTGACACCATCCTTTATGCGTATCAGTGCAAACACCTTGGGAAGGAAGAGAAGAGAGAGATAGCTTGTTACTGTCCAGTTTGTGTCTCTCTCAATGGAACCATAGAATAACACTTTATTATTGTAAGTGTTATTTTGATTTCAAATTAACTTGTGGTTTATAACTGACGGTTTGATCTTTGGTAGCATTTCTTATGAAAATGAAAAATATTTTGGCTATGGATTGTTCCTGTTGCTAAATAGTAATCTAGGCCCATGTTATGTGAGGAATATCAAAAGCTCCGCTGTGTATACCTGTTCACAGACAGTGCAATCTTACCCTGTGAAGTTTTCTAATTGCATTAAAATTGTAGATCACTGAATCAAAATAAAAGTGTACAAGTGACCTCCTATCATTGGCTTCCTTGCAAGATCCAAAGCTTACTGTGAAAGCTGTAACTCGATTAGAAGACCTCTCATGACTGCCAGCATAGAAAGAATGCACCAGTTTGTTCTGTTCATTATTCAGTCCCACTTGTAGATGATTTCCCGTGTCGTCTCCAAAGCATGTCAGCATTAATTGCAATCAGACATGCACTGAGCATTAGTGAGTTTGGAGGAAGAGATAAAAAAAAAGACTCCAATGGACGCTTTGAGTCTCTGAAATAGTTGAAGTAGTTCTCCGTGCTGTGTTGAGCAGTAGGAGTATTCCCTCCCCCCAAATGAGCTTGTTCAAAGAGCGGAGAGAAGGCGGCTGCTTTTCTTTCCTTTCCAGCAGCATGTAGGAACAGCTTTCCTAGGAGGTGTTCAGAGGGAGTGGCAAGGAGAGCTGGGGAGCGAGGGCAGAAAGTAGGCTGAGTAACAGGAGAGTCACCTGGCTGGTTGCATCCCTTCTGCAATGAAGCGTGTCTGGCTTGCAGGTTCATAGGTGAAGACACACATGTGTAACTGCTGGATCCTAGTGTCCAGCAAGGTCTTAGTTTGTGTTTTTCCTTGGGCTATTGAAGACCTGGAAGAATGGGGACAAAAGCCTAGTTATTACTTTGTCAGCAGACTGAAACTTGTCTGAGTTACAAGGATTCAGATTTAAATAATCAGTGTTCCACTCCACCCCCGCATTGTTTCTACCTTATTTATTTACCTTATTTTCTGAGATAATATTACAGCAGAAGGTGTTGAACTCATAGGGGGCTTAAAAATAGTTTTGATTTTTTGATAAGGAAAAATCCTATTATTGGTTCTGTTATTTTTTTTAACTTGGTGATAGACATACAGGTCATAATAGGTGTGTGTTGAAAATACTTTGAGATTAAACTGAACAAGACTAATTTAGTGAAAGGTAAATGCAGGAGGCGGGGAAGCTGATGCAACCAGTTGTCATTCAGTCAGACTGAGAAAGAATGTTCCTGGACTGGGGGAGAACCACTTCACTACTTCTCCCTTGCAAACCTCAACTACCTGAGGTTAAGCATCTTCTACTTTTCACATTAGCATCTTCTGCTTTTCCACATCTTCCAGGTTGGGCTATAAGTAAGACTCAGTCATATGTCAGGAATACCCATAAATATGAACAAGCAGCTACCGGCAAGTCACAGTTAGCTTAACATTACCTGCAACAGCAAATGACCCCAAAATATCCATTCTCAGGGGAAGCAGGACTGCCCTCTGAGCCGCTCAGTTACCAGTGCCAGTGTGGACTCCTTCATTTGAAGCATCACAATTCCAGCAGTGATCATTAGTTTCATGGCACCATGGCCAGAAATAATTAATTTCTCATCAGTAACTAGGTCAGGCTGAAGGATTCTGTACAGCTACCTAGTTCCAGACCTCAGCTATCAAAGAGCAGTTATCCAGTGGAGGGTAAGGGATATTTGCACACCTCCAGCTTGGCAATGTAGAGTCCTTTCCCTTTTCCACTGCCCAGCCTTTAAAAGAAACTGATGCATCTACTTACATCTGTATTTCTCATGTATCACTAGCAAGGAAATGGATCTGCTGAGTTGTGCTGTCTCTGTCAAGGCAACCTGGCTGTTGTCCCCCTTCCTGCAGCTTATCCAGAAGCTCCTGAGCCACTTCACAGGGGCCATACTTAGTAGACCTGGGTCTGAAGGAAAGTTTGCTCCTGCAGAGATGGCAATATTTGGCTTTAGATTACCTGCAGGCATCTGAGAAGAGTCTGGCAGCCAACCTTATTATGGATTTTCAACAAAATTTCTCTTACAGAAGACATAATTAGATACATAACAATGATGGCCCAGATGGCACAGTTTAGCCAGCTGGCCTGTATTTTATTTTAATTGCTTTAACACATCCACACCCTGTCTTTGTTATGGATTCACTTGTGGCAAAGCATTTAGATTTGCTGTCTGGTAATGATGGGAGGTGAACCCCATCTGCATCACAGCAGAAAGTAAAATATAATTTCCTTTGGGTAATAATTGCTTAGGAGCCTTTTGGAAGGAAATACGGGTAGGATCTAATCAGGACGCTGTGGCGCGCAGTGATTTATGCTCGAAGCAAAACAGGAATGTGTCATTCCAGGAGATAACAGCTGTCACCAAGGAGGCACTGTCTTGGTGAAAACTCATCCTTTGGTTTCCTAGCCCTTTCATTTAGGCAGCCAGGCACGCCAGCACTGCAAACCTGAAAGCAAACTCAATTATCTTTCATTTACCTTTTGTGGTCTAAAAGTATGCAGGGCCACCTGAGGTTACTACGGTGTGAACCTGAGTGTGGTGTGCACACCGTTTCCTCATGGGGACTGAAGTGTGGCCATGGCCTCCCAGGGAGTACTTGCTGGTGTTCCCCTCTGTGGGCGGCTCGGCTGCCCAGCCAGGGAACGCTGTGGAGCAGAAGTAGGCCACCTCTTCCTTGCTAAGGACCGTGTACATCTTTCAAATAAAAATAGACTTGGTGGGCTGCACCATCACATCTCCCTCTCACTTTCTTCTCCCATCCCTGTCATGTTTATCAGTAGTAACATGGACTGTATGACTTGAACCCAGCGGTCCCCATCCTGGAGGTGAAGGGATGGGACTTTCTATTTCCCTCCCACCTCTGGGGACAGGGAGCTGCAGGGAAGGCTGCTCCCCTGCAGAGGACATGGCTGCCTATAGGAGCAAGCTCTCGCTTTACAGCGACAAGAAGGGCAGATATTTTTCCTTGAGTGTTAACTCCAGTCTGGCCTTGGGCTTTTAAGGCAACCAAATGCACACATACGCCTTTTACAAAGACAGAGTTAAGACACTGTCTTAATGTTTATACAGATACAAAGTGGCCAGCCACGCACTCCTACACATTTTGGTTGTCTTCCTGAGTGTCTTTTTCACAATTGCAATTTTTCTGCAAATAGCGGCAATTCCAATGTAACTTGGAGTACTGGTTTTGCTCAGAAGGTCTTTTAATTGCTCATCCACTCTGGTATTCTCTCCTTGGGAGTCTTCGTTCATTCTTGTCTGGTGCCTTTTGTACTGTGCTTGCTGAAGGCAACGCACAGAGGCTGCTCTTTCCTGCCAGAGCTTGTTGTTGTCTCCAGTAGCTGGGCAGGCAAAGACAACTCTGGTGTGAATCATTTTGCTCCTCCAATGTAGGAGGTGCTGTGAAGAATGATTAAGGGGGGAAGAAAAAAAAAGAAAACGAGAGTGAGAGGGAGTGTGTGTGCACACAAATTAAGGTTGGGAAAGTGGGAGTGGTGTCAATGAGCAGGTAAGCTAACAGAGTCTTCTGCTCGGCAAGGTTTCACCACGGGTGGCTAGTTCATCGTGCTGTACCCATTCCATTGATTCATTTACCAGGATTATAGCCTTGCAAAGTAAGTACAGCTTTTTATCTTCCTCTGATACTTTAAGTAATGCCTAACTAATAGTTAACAAATCTCTGTTGTGAAACATAATTGTGTAGAAGGAGTGGGATAAGGAAATTTTTACAAAAGGGATCATGTGGAATTTAAGGAGCAAAAAAGCCTTCCCAAACGACAATGTTTTGGTTTCATCCCAAAAGTGCTGCATTTGCCATGCTGTATTTCTTCCCCCTGAAAAGATTCATTGGAAGCGGTGAATAGGATCTGGCAGGTGATACAGCAAGTGCATTAGGAATTATTAAAATACGGTGGTTTATGGCAAATGGCTTTCCCCATATCAGAAAAAGCAGGTTGTGTATGATGCCGTGAAAATGCTCCATGTGTCAAAATAGAATTTAGACTGTTTTGGAAGCCTCTGTTACAGAGGAATATTCCTTTCGTTTTCTGCAGAGGTGTGTACGCTCTGCTCTGTTTGCTTGGAGTTATTAATCAAGTGACTCATCTGCACTTGTGTAAGGTGAAGAGCAGGAACTTATGTCCAGTAATTACCAATTTATTTTCAGTGTGACCATTTAGTCTGAAGAATTCACTGGCTATTGAGGTGGTGCATAACCTTGTTGTGGTGGCTTGTTTCTCTCTTTCCTTCTTGGAGTGACTTTCCCTGCTACATTGCTGACAGTGCATTTTCCCTGACCGTATGAGACGCTCTGATCCCACATCAGTCTGATGTCTTGTGTTCCTCAAAGAAATGTCTGTTCGGAGGAAATCGTGTCCTTGTTGCATAGCCAGGTAGTCTGCCAGGTCCAGAGTTGTCATTTGTGTAGAAATAAGAAGGCTCACAGAAGTCTTTTATTTACTTTATATTTTGTGTTTGCTGAGTAAGAGCTGAAGTGGGGTCATGTTAAATGCTTGAGCTAGTTTCAAAGCTTAATGCAAAACATGCGTGTGGGTTGTTTCATATCATTTATCCTCTCGGTGGAAGTTTATTTGAACTGGAGAGACTACAGCGCTGACACTCACAGCTCCTGAGCTGTAAATCCGATACACGCACTGGATGGCCAACGCTGTCCATCCTTTATCTGCCACAGGTGGGTTCTTGTGGAAGGACTGCTTAACCGAGACAAGAATAAAATAAATACTTGTTCTGCTTTATCAGATTATCCCTACTATATAGCTAACTTGATGTGTCAGACATTTCCACACAGACATTGCTATTCTCCTGATTATATTTTTAAAAGATAAGCTATATTTAGCTTTTCCTTTAGTAAGCAGACAGTAAACAAAGCCTCTCTGTTTTTTTTTTTTGTTTTGTTGTTGTTCCATTAAAGAGTGAGTAAGCAAAAATGGTATCTTATACCAATAAACAAGTTTAAAACAGGCTTTTCTAAACTGGTTCTATAGCCTGTCAGCTCTTTTCTTTATCTGAAAGTGTTTCTATAACACCGTGGCAGAGTCACAGTTTTAAGCAAAGCTGGGTGGATCACAAGCTACCTGTACTTAGAAGATGCCTCAGCGCCGCAGGCCTCTCTGGAAATGCTGACATACTGCTTTCTCGGGAAAGGAGGGACTCAGCAAGAATCCATGCAGCAGGCCTTTCTAAAACATCATTTTCAAATTTTTGGCTCCTCCCTGTTTGAGGGTTCCCTGTGGTTACTGACTCAGGAGCTGCATCTGGTTTCTAACGCCAGCTAATGGGCTTTCCTCTTGACGCGAGTCTCAGCCCTTCTCACTTGACTGGAACTGGCTTTAGTGGACTCACAAGGCTTGGGATGCTCAAGACTTTAACAAGATTCAGGTTTTTGTAATATTTAATACAGTAAATTCCTTTCAAGAGTATGAACGTCATGAGCTCCTAAATATCATAACATCATTAATAAATGGAGCATAGAAGAACTGACTGACCAGGTGCAGCTGAAAAAGATGATGGAATAGAGATTATTCTTGGCTATCATAGAATCATAGAATGGGTCGGATCCTTCAAGGTTAAGGGTGAAACTGAGCATTTTTTCCAGCACTAAAAGAAAGAAATTCTAAGAATGGAGAACTTTACCACTACCAGAAATAGTTTCACTCAGCAGAAAAGAAGTTTTGAGAGTATCAGCAGTTACTGGATGAACAAATACCTCCAGATTTCCTCACTGAAAAGGAACATAGAAACTTTTTAGAAAATTATCCGACATGAACAGTATCAGAGTTACCAATGAGGACAGAAGAGTACAGCTTTTCACTGGCATAAGGAAGAAGAGTTTAATTTAATTTAGCAAAATTTCCTATTTGATTTCCTTACTCTGAATCTCTTGCAACCCAAGGAAGCGAAACACAGGTAGCACCCTAGGTTTGCCAATATAACTGAAAACACTAATGTTAGAATAACAGCATAGGATTTGCAATATTATGCCGGAAAGGAACAAGAAGTATTTTTAAGTGGTTATGATTGCATATTGATTTTTAGCCTGTAAGGAAGATCCAGAGGCCTAAATAGAATAATATCAGGCCAGCCAGCACTAAAGAATGATATTCTGCCCCACTAGAAAATAAGATTTTTTTTCAGGTGAACTGCATGCCTCCTTCTGCATTGTGAGGTTCTCCATATTGTTTGTCTTCTTGAGGGTGGTAGATGTCGAATGACACGTTCTTGGTTCCCTGGGTAATTTTCCACCAGCTCCTCAGTAAGAAATACTTGCAAAGTTGGTACTTGCCCCAAATTTTCAAATTTTACCTGGGAGGGGGAGGGAGAGAGAGAAAGAGAAGGAGATAAAGTATACGTATTGTGTGTTCCTGTCTGAATGGTTGAGTTAAGGGGGAAGATAAGACAGGTAGCCTATGCAAGGGAGTTTATTTAAGACATTCACAGGCACAAAGGTGCACGTGTGGGATGAGCAACTGCAGAGAGGCATTTTAAAGGATGATTTTACATTTGCTCCTTTGTCTCTGTTGTTCCAAATTACTCTCTCAGCAGCAGTCTCTGTCCTTCAAATTTTTTTCAACTGTCTTTTGCCGCTGTTCTGCCCCAAGCTCTCCTCCTTTAAGGTGTGTGCTGAGCTCATGGTTTCTGGCAAGCTTGACTTTTCTGTTAATTAGTTGTTTTCATGCGTGAGAAATCGTGACTACGTAAATGAGAGAGATGATTGGGGTGCTGGGCTGGCGCTTAGTTCTCCCTTTACATCCGTAAGATCTCTGAGACGCGTTTTCTGAACCTCACTCTGACATCAGCTCGACGCCTGCTGACACATTACAATGGGATCTCACATGGATAATCTCTCTTTACTAAGCAGCTGCTGGGCACTGCCAGGCTACTGAAGATGGACAAGTCTGGCCAGATCCCTTCTGAATCCGGGGTTCTGGCAAAGCCTCTGGATGTTGCAAAGCATACTCCTCTATATTTTTATGTGGCGATAACTTCAGTTATATATATTTAATGTTTCCTCTCCTCAAGAAAAATTCCTTTTTTTTTTTCCCCAGTGGGAGGGGATTTGTTAGCAAACAGTTTGTTGCTAATACCAACAGTCAGAACATTTTGCGAGAGTGCACTGCTGGCTGTGTGTGCTTGTCAAATGTGGATTTAAAAAGCCTTGATTTTATGCCAGCATCTTTTTTTTTTTAAATTAATTAGATTGTGCAATGCATTTCAGTAACCTTTTATACAGCATAATTTAGTCCAAAACAAACCAGTTGCCAAATAAACCAGTTACCTTACCAAATAGATCCAAGGGCATGTATAAGTTAACTAAAATAAAAATAAAAAGACATTTATTTCGTAAAAGGCCTTCTCTAATAAAACAGGCCGTAAGTGTAAATCAAAGTGTTTTCTCTACGGGGTTGTAGGCAAATTATGAACTCGTTCTGAACCTCCATAAAAATATATAAATACCACAGATGATTTGGAAGTCATTCACTACTGTCAAGTACCACAACTGCTCCACAGCATCTCTGTACAATGGTGTCAGATGTTCAGCTAAGTTTGGGCAGTATGACACATGCGCTCAAACAGGAGATTTGTTCTCATTCAAAATGCCTTTCCAAACCAGGATGAGATTGAACAGTGAAGAAAGGTACCTTGCTGGAGACAGTTCCCTCCCCATACGTCCCCTCTTCCCCTTTCTGTCTTCTCCTACCTTGCTGCTCTCACACAGTGAGATCTTTCCTGGCTAGGATGCAAATTATGTGAAGTAGGTAAGTAAATGTTTGAGACTGCAGTATTAACTAGTCGGTTAATGGAGAGAAATCCCCGTCCTTAAGGTGTTTCTCAAAAGACTAGCAGACCTCCTGCCAATGTAAGAAATAACTGACTTTCCTTTTTGTAATAGGATAAAACAGGACCCCTAGATCTTCAGTGTCAGAGCTTGAAATGCAAATGCAGATAGGTATGTGTCTGGATAAGAACACACCTTTTAAAATAACCTCTCCACACCATATATATTCCAGTGTTTTGCCATTTTTCCTGGAGAGAGCTAGTGCTGGGGAGACACCTTTTAGGTTCTGTGTGACACTTTTCCTGGAGAGAGCAAATGCTTTTAGATTCTGTCTGAAACCTTATGCCTTTTGAAGTCTCTCCCAATAGTCATCTTTTTCATTTCCTTTCTGGCTCTGTCAATAGCTTTGATGGAGCTGTCTAACACCAATTTGATCAGATTGTCCTTTTTAGGGATACATGATATTAGGGGCAGAGTAGTGTCAAATTCACTGTGCCAAAGAGGTCGTCTTCTGTGTGCTTGCTGGTCTAAAGCCAGACTTGTGCTGTTGACTGAAATTCTGTGGTTCACCCTTGTTAGCTTGAATCAACACAAACATGCTTACACTGAAGTGCAATTTCAGGTATGTGAAAGCAGTCTGGAAGATGGGAATACTCCCTGGGTTTCCCAGAGAAGGGACTGCATCAACTGTCCCTTGAACACCACCCATCCCATTCCTGGCTGCACAGATAATCTAACAACCCTGTGGCAATTGTGGTTATTAAGAACAGCTAGGAAATATTTGCAGTTAAAACAGTGTAAGTGATGAGTGGGGACAGCAGTATTTATTTAGGAGGCTTTCTTTAAGTTTCTAGGACAGTCTCAACCTACAGCACCAGACAGCTTTTTGGAGACTTCTAGCAAGGCTAAGAAGAATGGGATATCATCTCTTAGAGGCAGGACATGTACCAAAACTAAAGCTTTAGTGAGCAATTAGCCATGAAGCAGGAGTCAGGAAAGGTTATGAGACTATTAAAGGCCTGTCTGAGAGCCAGGAGAGCCCAGAGCATAGGTGAAGTACCTTGTAAGTTGGCACATTTTAAGAGTATCAATTAAAAACAGATTAAATTCGTATGTGATCCAATCTGACGCAATATGCATGGGTTACCCTGACCTACCCAGATTTCCCCAAGTGCTTCTGGTAATACTGGCTCCACGTAACACGTGGCATTGCCAGCTGTCACTTGAAGATGGTGGCTTTTACTGAACCACTTGCATTTCCTTGGTTGCACATGGATGAGACCTTCCCTGCTCCTCAGGAGCTGCCAGTGTGCTCTGAAGCTGAGTGGGCTTGCTCAGGCCCTCCTCTCCCCTCCCTGAAGGTTCAAGCTGCCCAGTCCCCATACTGGTGTCTAGCCTCCTTCAGTGCTCTGACCCAGCCCCACCACAGCAGGAGCTAGAATTACACTCTGAGTCATCTCTCTTTTCCCTTTTCTGTTTCAGGATGACGATGGACGCTCTGCAGCTAGCGAACACTGCCTTTGCAGTGGATATGTTCAAAAAACTGTGCGAGAAGGACAAAACAGCCAATATTATTTTTGCCCCACTGTGTACCTCAACGTCTCTGGCTCTGGCATATAAAGCTACGAAAGGTGATACTGCAGACCAGATGAAACAGGTAAGCTGTCAGCATCCTGTTCTGTGGCTGAAAAATTATATGGCTGAGGTGGCTTTCTTATTTATTCTTGTTAATATTCTATTGGACATCTAGTTCCTTTGTAAGCCAGGCTGCAAACCATCCATCTGAAATTGCTGAAGGGTTCCACACTTCATGACCGCACCTAGCAAAAAAGGTTGAAAATCTGGCATAAAGAAAAAGCTTTCTCAAACATGTACAAGGTGGAAGGGGACATGGCAGAGTCCTCAACAGTTGCATTAAAGCCTTGTCTCCTTTTAGCACAGTGTTGATTGTGGCTGCAAGTTATAGTCAAGATCACTGCATTTGCTGGATAATTGTTTTTTCATTATTCAAGAATGCCTAAGCTTTGGAAATATATTTCCAAATAATATTTGGAAATAATTTTGCCCTTATCTGTCAGCAGCAATTATGCTTAGCAGCCCTGTCACTGACATTTCCCTTTTCTCCTGCAATACAGCTAATGCAATAGAAGAGGGCACAATGTGAATGTTTTTCTTTACAAGCAGCTCGTGGTGTTCAAGGGGTTTCCAACACCACGATGCAGCATGGTAGTTAAGATGCAGTCAGTTTATCAAGCTCACTCTCTGGTGCAGGGAGGCAGCCTTGCAGCCTCTTTTGCTGCCTTCATGTGAGCAGAGATTTGCATAGTTCCTTTTCATCCCAGCAAGGGTGACCACGGTTGCTGCAGTTACCTAGAGGTGAATGAGAAGCACATTCAGTATGTATGTATATGCTGATTATCAGCTTGCTCTGAGGGACGTTCTACCTATTTGAATACATTTTCCCTCCTTTGGGAATTCCTCCCTGTACTTCCTCATTCACTGAAGGTACCCCCAAGCGCAGCCTCCTGTGCCCCCACTCATGCCACAGATTACAATGAGTATTGTGCTATTCGCAGAGCTGCACAGCATATATCCATGAAGATCTTCTAGGCATTGCAGGTTTTTCCAAACAGGATTGTTTTTTAAAAAAATTTTAAAATTAACTGTGGATTTTTTAAAAAATTTAAATGTCATCCTGCAGCTTCCTCAGCATTTCAGAATTCAAGCGCTGTCTTTCTAATGGAAGTGTTCAAAATAGTAATCTGTGCTTAATTTAGTTTTCACTTGTGTCTGCAATTTGCTTTGAACCATCCCATAATAACTTAATGTACACATCGACAAATAGAGTTCTATTACACAAGCATGTTTATGTTTCTTATTTCTCAAGTGGTATATAAAAAGTGCTGACTACAGATAGTAGGAAACTTGCTATGTTTTTAAATGTAATATCTCCTATTTTCCATGTCTAGTCTGGCTTCTGCCTGCCCCCGAATTCATGCTAGGGTTTTAGATACTAGATATAAATGGAGCCAGATTGGCAGTCTTACTCTGGAATATCATTTAACAAACTTGTGCCAAAAGCTTTCCCAGGTAGAGAAGCTGCAGTAGTGTAGCTTTCTCCCCAAAGATAGTTTCCAGGCACAGAAGCTTTCTGCGCTTAACATGCTAAGAAAAAAAAGTGTTGGAGGAAAAGGAAATAAGTTGAGAAAGTTGTTTCTGAGGAAATAACCGTGGAGTTTGGCTATGAGAGATGTGCTGCTGCTGTGTCCTTGGGAGCATATTTCCTTCTGGTCCCACTGAGCAAAGAGAGGTGAGGACACAGAGGGGTGGCTAAGGCAGAGCAGCAATTTATTGTGTCTGTGAAGATATGATGTGTTCAGGGAGAAAGAGCAGGAATGAGGGACAAAGGGAAAAGAAGGTTGCTAGCGCCTGCTATGCTTTATGCGGGAATATGAGACAAGTGAGGAGGGTTGGGCAGGCCTGTAATGAAACAGCCTCCATCAAAGACCCTGTAACAAGCAGGCATAGAAGTTCAATTCATATTTACAGGGTTATTTTCAAACAAAACCAGCAGGAACCTCTCACCTCTGGTGCCTTAAAGCGGCAAGTTTTAGGTCACCCCAGAAGTTCCTAGAACCGGACTTGTCATTCCCTGTAGCTGGGAGGTGGTCATGTGTGTGTCAGCAGCCCTACCTCCAGCTCATACTTTGTCTACCAAAACAGACATATTTATCTGATCAATTTTTGCTGAAATATCATGTGATGTCATGTATCAGTCACAGCAATCAGAAAACTTGGTGATGTGTTAAGCATTTTTAAAGGTGGAGCCCACTTCTAGAAAGGAGACTAACTGGGACTCTCATTTGTCTGGCTTAAAAGCTCCAGGTTTTTGGACAGGAATGTAAGTTTGGTGAAAACATTATGACACCATACTGCAGAGTTTTAATCAACTAAGTCACATCACCAGCATGAACAGGTCTATTGCTTTCTTTGGACTGCTCACAGGAAAGAAACACATGAGGTTAAAGTTCTGGTAGGATCAGGTTTTTAGATTTATATGAGGATGTCAAATAAATAAATTATTTTTGAGAAACAACAGCGAGAGGCTGTATTGTTAGCTTAAGTAGGAAAAGCCACAGCTTCAGTCACAAACTAGCATTATTTTTTGCTAAGCTGTTAGGAGTGTTTAGATAATAAATAAAAAAAAAGATGCTTAGTATGTTATTATGTTCATTTAACAGGTACTCCATTTACAAGATGTCAAAGATGTTTCTTTTGGGTTTCAAACAGTAACTTCAGATGTTTCCAAACTCAACTCTTTCTTTGCACTGAAAATGGTGAAACGGCTCTTTGTAGACAAGTCTCTTAATCCTACCACAGTAAGTACTGCAGAAAAGCCCCGTTGTTATGAACTGCTTGACCAGCATATTGACGGGTTATGGTGTCAGACTTCAATGTTATTTAAAATAGATTTTCTCACTTTGGCTGTTACTTGACTAGATTCAGATGATGAACAATGTAATATTCTCTGCTGCCGTAAAACTTTGTAGAAGGATGAGTGTGCTGCTTGACCCCAAGCTATGCAACTATTACAACATTTGTAATTCTTTCATTAATATGCTTTAGGTCAGTAGACTCAGTAAGTTTTGAATGCAATATAACATCTATGCCGCATCAAGGTCTTTGCATTATAAGTACGAGTGAAAAGGAGTTTTAAAACAAGTCTCTATGGCGCAAGTGTGTGTCCAGTTCACACACCCAAGTAATTACTGCATAAGCTGTAGTTTTCTTAATCTGTCTGAGGAGGCAGAAACCTGGCTATTGAAACAACACAAGTGAGGAAGGTGTTTGGCCTGTACGGGATATACATGTTATTCTCAGTAGCTCGGGATGCCGATGTTGCAGGCAGTGTAAAGAGCCATTGAGTGGACAACATTTAACCAAGGGTGACTTTGGTACCTTGTGTCTTTCAGGACTTTGTCAACTCCACAAAGAGGCCTTTTCCATCTGAACTGGAATTAGTGGAGTTCAAAGAAAAAGCTGAGGAAACCCGACAGAAGATCAACAAATCTCTTTCAGAGCTAACTGATGGTGAGTCCAGCTTAACCTTGGGGATGCTGTTTACCTCTGAAGAGAGAAATCTTTGTCCTCATGACACCTCTTTACTAATGCTTTTAGAAATAAATATATAGTGAAAGCAATGAGACTAGACCTGTTATTTGGATTCATGAGGATTAGCAACGTCAGCCTGTTTTGAAATCACTAACTGTAATACTGCAGCATTTCTGAAGGTGGAAATGTGAGACTGACCTTGCATTAGCCTTGGGGAAAGCTGCTGACATGTGAGTGCAGCGGGACAGTTTGGGAGAACAACAGTTCCTGGCTGTGGAGCTTCACAAACATATGACAGCAATACATCAAACCCAGGCCCTGGTTACCTTTAAAAGGTTTATTCTAATGGGAAGTATTTGCTGGACTCTGACTTTCAGGTTGTTAATTAATAGCTCAGCTCAGCTCAGTGGCTTTGCTGCTTTTGCCAGCAAGGGTGCCACAAGCGGACGCGTGTCTCTTGTTTGGAGGTGCCTTTCTGTGGCAATGGGGCTGGGGATGCTTTTCCTGCAGTACCGCTGAGCCACCAGCTGCTGGGCCAAGTCCCAGGTGATGCACATCAGTGACCATGAGGGTCCCCAGGCCAAGCCTGCCCAGTCTGCAGGGGGGCAGAGGTCCAGCCCTGGCCCATGCGAGCACACAGTGCCCATAGCAGGGCCTGTTTGCAGCCTGAGCACAGGTAGCTCCGGGGTCGGTTCCTGCCTGTGTTCCCTCGTGTGGTGCAAACACGAAAACATGGCTGCATGGGTCATATCTGGTCCTTCCCAGGCTGACCAAGGTGGCTGTGTGGAAGCACCTTGCCCTGCCTGTGCAATTCGTGCATGTAGGCAGGACTTGCCTCCCCAGTGCTCTGGATTCAGTTTGTTTTATGGCAGTGCATGAACAGGTCTAAAACAGAGCAAGGGAAGTACATGACCTTTTCATACTCCTTTTGAAGTCTGTAGCAGTATTTGGTTATGAACTGTAATCAGAGCGGTATTTTTTGTTATTCTGGTTATTTTATTCTCATGTATGACTCTAGACATGAGTAGCTTGCTTATCTGGAATTTCCCTTCAAGTCTGGCTCTCCCAATGACAAGTGCTTTTTCGCTCACACCCGTTGACTTTCACTGAAAATTCGGTACCTTCTTTAAGGTACTGAACAAAAGCAGTAGACATATTTTTGATTCCATGCTATATAAGCCAAGAAAACATGTCAATTGGAAGATCTGCCTTGATCCCAAATCCCATTTCAAACATTAAGCTGCAATTTTAAGTAAGTGCTTCTTTTTGGAAATTTCCATTAGGATTAAAATCTTTCAGCTGTGAGGTGCAGGACACAAAATTTTTAATTCAGTGAAATGTTTCCATATTCAGTTGAAGCAATTGATATACTGATAATGTATTGTTGTATTAATAACCATCTTAAACCTGTTCACAGGCAAGATGGAGAATATTTTGAATGAGGATAGTGTAAGTGACCAGACTCAGATCCTCCTAGTTAATGCAGCTTATTTTGTCACAAACTGGATGAAGAAGTTCCCAGAGGCAGAGATCAAAGAATGTCCTTTTAGAGTCAACAAGGTATGTTCTGAAAAAAAAAACCCAACAGGGTACTGTTTCCACTCAAGAAAATGCAAACTTTGAGCTAAGGAAATCCCAATAAGAGAGAATGAGAAATGTTTATTATTACCATGGCATTCTTAGACTCTATCTAAACCTATATGCTGTTTGCAAGGGTTCCTAAACCGGTTTACTTGTCATGTTTTAAAACTTTGCTGGTGCTTTCACATCCATCTTTCAAAGGCCTAGTGTGAAAACAGACTGTCCTTTTAGTATATTTAGACAACAGGAGCTGATCAGAAGCAGCTGTTGCCTACAAGGAGATGCACATTCTTGTGGGTAGCTTCTTCCAAGAGATTGCAGCCTGTACCAGAAGCTGCATCCCAAAACCAGCAGGGGTGAAGCACAAAAGGTTGCATTTCCCATGGTCACAGAGCTAGTGATACATCTACATCCTTGGGGTCTCTTTGAGTATACCCCTTAGGTGCCTGGCCCTGTGCTTTCCTCTTCAGGGACGGCGCCCCATCAATCTCCCTCTTTCCAGTCAGGCTCAGGATTGCAGCCCTCTGCATATCAGCCCTGCTTAGCCATGAGGTCCAAGTGGCTGCAGCTCCCATGGCTGTTGCCTTCAGGAATCTGTGACCAGTGATGAATATTCTGATCAGACAGTCAGCTTTAAACCAAGATATAAAGCTGGGCAACATTTGTGACATAAAGGGATTATACTCCGAATATAATAAATATACATGTGCATGAGAATAGTTGGAGTTTCAGGTTCACTGAAAATATGCATAAACTACCACATCAGCCAAGAGTTTCAGCTAAAAAAGTTTTTAAAATTATACAATCAACACTGAAATTTTTAAATGAATTATCTCAAGTTTTTTTTCTAAAGTAACATTTTTCTACTGAATTTGAATTTTAAATGAGTTTCCAGGTGAACAGAACAATTTGTAAATCTTCCATATGAAATAAAGGGGTTTGTTTTGTTTTTTGTTTCATTCATGAAAAGCAAAGACATAGGGCTTTAGATAAGCCTGAGGTTTCTTCTTATTCTGTTTCAGCTCCTGAACCAAAATATCGATTATTCGCATGAACATCTTGACCTTCACTGTTGAGATGTGCTCAGTGCTTGACACTTACTGGCATTACGATGCCCTGTAGATGGTATAGTTTGTACCACTCAGTGAAACAGGCACAAGGGACCACTGATATTAGGTAAATTTCTCTTTTAAGGCACGTCCCCAATATGTTGCTATTGTATTCAGTAGAATTCTGTTCCACTTTTCTTTGGACAGCTGCCTACTGTAAAAAGCCAACAGGGTCTCTTACAGCTGGTTTAATTACATATGAAAGCCAACAAGTTCTCTGATGGTAACTCAATGTACCACTTCCATGCAAGCTTACAAACTTTCCTCTCTCACCATCTTATTTGGGAATTAAAAGGAATGCTAGATTGTTTCCTCTGTGTTTTGCAGACTGTAACTAAACCAGTGCAAATGATGAATCTGGAAGCTACTTTTTGCCTAGGCTATGTAAAAGAATTAAATGTTGCCATCCTTGAGCTTCCATGCCTTAACAAACATATAAGCATGCTCATTCTGCTGCCCAAAGAGATTGAAGATGAGACCACTGGCTTGGAGCAGGTGAGAGGGAAAAAGAGAATTGGTATGATGCTTCCCTTGGAAACAGCCTGCTTATAGTGCCGTATGCTTATGGAAGGTTTTTGTTATTTAGACGCTATATAGAAGACAACAAAAAGTAAGTTTCCTGTGACTTTACCCACTCATTCTGCTTCGCTGTTCCTGATCTCCTACTTGTGACATCCTTGTTTCCACTGTGGCCAATTGTGAGGTTGTGGACAAGACTTGGTTTTAGATAGGGTGTGCACGGAAGACAGTAAAGTACAGAAGGTGCCCACGATGCCCTTTAGGAATCAGCATCAATTTGAAAATCTGGACCCCAATAAATAGATTACATCTTAAGATTTTTGTTCTTCCTATAATGACGTGCTTAAAGTCATACTTACTGGGTACTCAGTGTGCTGACTTTATTTACTCTGGTGTCCTCACTATTTTCAGTTGAAATGCATCCGTGATTTGTTTTACTAAGGTCTTACACTTCTCTAGATTTTAATTTTGAGCAGAGGTGCCTGAAAATGAGCCATTTTTGATTACAATTGCACATAAATTTGAAAATTAATAAGGCATTTCCTAAAGAACAACTATCTCGTGTCATTTCTCTATGAAAATTTTAGAACATATTTTCAACTCTCTTCAAAGTTTAAGGATTAAGAGGCAGATGATCACTCAAGTCTCTTGTAATTTGCTGCAACTGGCCATAAATTTTAAAGGCAGGAGGAACCTGCCTTTGCAGCTGTAAGGTACTTTTATATGTAGAAGTAAATTACAGAACACACATATCTTAAAATACAAGTGAGGCCTTTCCTGACACCAATTTGTTGTGGCCCCAAATTCTGCCTCCTCACTTCCCAGTTTTTAAAAAAATTGCTCAAATAGCTGCATGTTTGATTGAGATCAGGCTCTGGATTTGAAGTCTTTTTCTGTCCCAAATACCAGCAATTTCATTAGTCTGTAGGGTCAGGAATCAAGACTTTTGGATCTGCCAGTTGGCCGTGTGCAACCTGGGTAGGGACTGCCTTTCTCGGGTTCCTTCATATGGTTGTTGAGGTGATTGCCTATCAAAAGCTTGTAAGGGGCTAATAGTCAGAGCATGCACATACAGTGGAGTTGCTCCAGAGGCCTGTCCTATGGATTAAATCATACTTGCATCAATGTAACTGAGAGTATGTTAACCCTGGATGCTACAGTGGTGAATTCAAAAGCAAAGGTTGCCTTTTGGACTTTGTTTTTTTAGGGGCTTGAGAGGAGTGGGAAGTTCAGGATGGTCTTTTTTTTTTTTTTCTCTCTTTCATTGGACTGCTCATTAATTTCCTTTGTTCTTTTACATCTTCAGTTGGAAAAGGCACTCACCCCCGAGACGTTATTGCAGTGGACCAATCCCAGCATGATGGCCAACACCAAAGTGAATGTATTTCTTCCAAAGTTTAGTGTGGAAGGTGATTATGACCTGAAGCCACTTCTGGAAAGCCTGGGAATGAAAAATGTCTTCAATGAGAACGCATCAGATTTCTCTGAGATGTGTGAGACAAAAGGTGTGGTTTTGTCAAAGATCATCCATAAAGTCTCTTTGGAAGTAAATGAACAAGGTGGCGAGTCCCGAGAGGTACCAGGATATCGGATTCTGCAACACAAAGATGAATTTAAAGCTGACCATCCATTTATCTTTTTGTTTAGACACAACAAAACTCGCAATGTGATTCTTTCAGGCCGATTCTGTTCCCCTTAAGCAGGGCATATTCGTTATGAAAAAGCACGATTACATTTATGGTGGTGCATGTTCCTGTAAAGCTTGGCATACTGACTATCACCTTTGAAAGGAAATCTAAGAGGTTCTTATATCAGCTGGGTAATAGAATGTACTCTACATATGCAGCAGAACTAGTTTATCTCTTTATGTTTCATCCCCTTAAGCTGAAGGATTCCCACTGTGAAGAACACATTATATTTTACTGAGAAGTATCCCAGCCTCAGCAACAAGTATATTTTGTTCCGCTGTGACATCTTTTTTCCCAAAATTAACTGAACTGAGAGCCTGTATTAGATAGACCAGGAGCTGGAAAGGGCTCTGGGAGGAAGAGCTACATTCCTGCTCCCTAGCCAAACCACTCTCACTTGTGACCCACGCTCTATGGATTTCTACTGCCTAGAAGGGGAAAATGTAGTGTGATTGCCCTCCCCTTCTACCTGGCTACACTCCGGTGGTCCAGGGCCCTGCCAATGCCCTGTGAAACAGCACCCAAGTTCTGCAGCATAGCTAGACAATTCAGGCTAGCATCAGAGTTTGCATCTGTGAAACAGCAGCTGCACTGAGACCTATGGATGCAAGAGGCAATAATCATGGTGACAAAACGTATACCCAGAAGACTCTTCAGCATGAGCTAAGTCAGTTTGTAGATTGGGGAGGCTGGACTCTTCTGTGTGGGATTTTTTGACTCATTGCTCTTCAAACATGGAAGAGGGGACCAGCTCACTGCAGCTGTGAGGAGCCCTGTTGTATATATCCTGAGGAAAAGAACATTATGCAATTCTAGGAGAGAAAACAGTTGGATTAATTCTGGAAGTGCCACACTTTTCACAGAGAGGTTATCTGCCATTTCTAGTTCTGGATTCATCAATAAGGAGACTCCATACAATTACTTAATGTCTGAGGCATGAGAAAGAAATAAGGACTTCAACTTGAGTGAGATTAACATTGTAATTACCAGTCTCCAAATTCCATATGAAATCATGGTAATCAGATTTCATTTCCATCTAAAGACTGCCTGCTGCATATGTTCAGTACTGGTTTACCTAATTACTGTTCAGAATAAAGCACTATAAAACCCGTGTCAAATGTCTGCAATACCTCCAGTGTCAGTCTGTGTGTTCACTCTTATGTGTTCACTGACAATGTCAGTGTTCGCTCTTGACCTCCAATAAATTATGGGAATGGAAATGATCAGATTCACTTAGGCCACAATGTCAAAATAAAAAACTAAAGCAATGTCTGGATTGCCCTTCTGGACCACATAACGATAGTTCCCAGTAAGGACTATTTTACTAGCTGGTCACAATATGGAGAGAATTCAGTTATGAGTCCTCAAAAAATGGGAGCATTTTACTTGAGAATTTCTCTTAGTGCTTCAGGTCTGAAACAAACTGGAAAGAGATTTCTAAGTGGGAACATGTGACCCGTAACACACAGGCTTCTCTTCTAACACCAGAGAACAGCATGGTGGTTATTGTGAATTTGGAGACAGGAGTTCTGTTTTGATTCTTGACCTTGCCAACCCAGGAAAAGTCTTTAGTCACAATGATTCAGTGGTTTTACCAGTTTCCTTCCTTCTGTGGACCTTTAATGGGCTCTAAAACATTTTAATACCAGAGGGTTAACTGAAGTCATTGGCCCATATCTTTGAAGGTACTGAGGTGACTAATTTCCACCAAAAACAATGGGAGGTGAGACCCTGCAGACCTCTAGAGGTCTTTGCTGATATGCATCAAGTGTCCTGATACATGGATAGTAGTCAGAAGAAGAATGCAAAATATAGCAATTACTTCGCAGCCCATCCTGTCTGAGAAAGATCTTTACCATCTCAGTAACTTCAGTGATAGCTGAATGACTGGGAAATGTTTTATACACCCCATCATTATCTAATCTGTTACGGAGTTATCCAGACCTGTGGTTTCTACTGGTTCTTCTGTAGGAGGTCGGTCGGGGCATTGCACATGGGGTTGATGACTGACTAAGCAGCTGCACAGGCAGTCCATACATAGGCAAGATGGACTAGTTGCCTATAATCTGTACAGTTTGTTTGTGTTTGGGCACTGACTCCTGGTCAGGTAGTGCCAGTTGTCCAGCAGGCCATATCACACATCGCTACATCTGTGCTGGTCTTCTAGACTGATGAAAACCTCTGGCAGATTGCCCCCTCCCTTTTTTCTGCCTGGAGAGATTTCCTGAAGGAGAAAAGCTCAGACATCACACTCTCAGTTTTTTCAGGTTCTGAAAATATTCCAGTCCAGGAGCTAGTCTTCATTCAATGGAGGTCATACTCTGTTTAAGTGCTGACCAGAGCACTTAGCACATCCCCACAAATTTACGTAAGCATTTCTTCTCAGAGAGTTCCTTGTGATAGCTTTGCCTGGAAGGGTATCCCATGAAAGCAGAGAGAAACACTGCCTCAGGGTGGGGCCCATCTTTCTCCACCTCCTGACTAATACCAAGGTATCCTAGCCTATGCAAGGCAAGCAGATGTTAGAGATACAAAGCTGTCTTAGTCTACAGAAGGCAAACCCATTTATTGGTCAGTTACAAAGAGGGTAGCTTGCCCATTAAAAGCTCAGGTTCATTTTTCACTTCTGCCTCTTCTCTCTACCAGTCCCAGTATGAAACCTATCCGTCTTGCAGCATGTGAGGGAGAAGTATCAGCAAGGTTCCTGCTGCTGTGAGAAACACTGTTACGGTCTATTGATTGGTTCCACCCACGCTGGCCTCGGCCTTGGGCAAGAAATTACATGGGAGGACGTGGGAAAACGTGTGTGGGAGCTTGTGTATAGGAACACGTACGTGCTGAAAGGTGTTGGTTACGATGGAGAAAGTGAACATAGCTGAGGACTTGCTCAGATCACCAGGCTGCTCCACCTCACCTTTCAACAGAGCATTACTAGCCAGTGATGGATGACGGCCCTGACGGAAAAAAGCAAGCCGTGGCTGGCTTTTGCAGGCAGTTGCAAACTGCAGTGTTACGTGTCTAGTCATCTCACCACTTGCTCAGCTGCACAGTCATTGCCCACTTCCTGCTCCCAGCATTTTGTAGAAGAGAAGGGATACATCCTAATGTCTTGTGGTAACAAAAGTTGTTTGTGAGGAAGAGCAGTTTGGTTTTGAAACTTGAAAAATGCTATGTAGAGCCAATTGGCCCCACTGGAAAAGCAGTACAGTTTTGAACCCTGAATATACTATCCTAAGGGCCTAGAAGAGACAGCATTTGCACGTACATTGACATTTCCTGAGGCAAAGCAGTTAAACTGATTTCGAGGAGGTTCTGAGGGAATATAGATACAGAGCAAGTAAAATAAATCAGTGGAGGAATGATGTTAATATAGGAGGGAGGGAGAAAGCACAGAGACTGGAAGAAGGAAAGTCTTGAAAGATACTCAAAAAGACTGTCACTGGAAAGAGGCTAGGACTCATAAAGGTAGAGGAAGAAAAGACACATGGTAAGACAATGTGCAGAAACAAAAAAATAAACAGATAAAGAAACAGAAAGAACTCAGGAGAAAGACTAAGGAGCACTACAGAAACATGCAGGAAGGAAAAACAGAAACAAAGAAGTGAATGGCAAATGGAAGCAAAAAAGCCAGGAAAAGAATAGAGGTAAGAAGAACACTCATTTTATCGTTGTATCTTGCATTGTTTACAAATCCCTCTTTTCTGCTGGGCACTGGAGCACTGGAGCCTGGGCAGCTGGGCTGAGAACTTGGCAGAGGAGCAGGGAACAGCAAAGCTGGTGGGAGTGAAACGTTGGGACTCCAAGGGCAAGGGGGATGTTGTAAATACTTTAATTACTCGACTATCCTGGGTGCTCAACTAAACAAAGGGAAGCCTTTACAATTTGGAGAGTGGTAATGGCTGTAAGATAAGGAGGCTCCAGGCTGGTCTCACTTCAGATGGCTGGGCCTTGGGAGGGGCGGATGCACGGGAACATAGCGATAAGGGAATTGCAACAGCTACCTCAAAGGACATGGGCTACGTGATCCCCGGACTGAGTTTGTGCAGAAGCAGGGGTCAGTCAGCGAACACAGTGAGGAAGACTACGGGCCTTCATCTGAAGACCCCTGAGGACCACCAGGAAAAATGACTGCGCATGCGAACGGACATTTGCATATCTCATGGCTATGTAAATGAGTTCTCGGAAATCCTATGACTATGTATAACTTTATGGTATATATTCTCTGGGAATTTGCCAAACCTGCACACACGATTTTGGTGGGACTACCCCCCGTGCTGCCCAGCGCTGAATAAACATACCTACTTTACAACCCTGCCGGTTGTGGAGTCTGTTTTCCGCACGTCAGGAGCTGCGCTTGAGGCAGAGGGTGGCCCAGCTTCAACGCTAGAAGGGAAGTATGGGAAGGGCAAGATGGTGCTGGGAGACCTTCTTCCTCTTTCCTCCTTTCTCTCCTCACCATGTCTGATCCCTCAAATATCCTGGGAGTCCAAAGCCAGTTTTATGCTTTGTAGGAAGAAAGAAGAGATGAGAAAGGAAAGACAGAAAATTTTCAGGGTTGCAAAGTTATGTACAACCCTAGAGGACTTCATTTTGACCCCTGAGTCCAGCTGCCATAACCCAGTGTTGCACCTGAGCTCAGTGGTGCTGATGAGGGGAGATCAAACACTGTGCTAGTGCAGCTCCATGCTTTTCATCTCCTTACTTCCATCTCACGTTATGCTGGAGGCATAACCTAAGTGATCAGCCACTCCTGGCCTTCTTTTATTCTTAATTCCAACAATTTAAAAGAATACCCACTGGCTGGGGATTCCTGTTACAGTTCAAGGAAATACTTCTTCCCCTCTCTAAGCTCCTTCGATGTGCATAAAGCTGACTCCATACCTGAGAGAGAGAGGGCTGCAGGCAACATAAAGCTCATGCATTTCCAATTCATTTGCTCTATCTCTGCAAGCAAGCTCAGCTCCAAACAAGGCTTCTCTGAATCCTGACATGATCCCTGCACATCCCTGTGTCCAGGTCAGACCCCATCAAATTTGAAAGGGACTACGCACAGCAGTACAGCCATGGATCTCCAGGGTTAATGACCAGTTTTCCAGCTGAGGGTGACTTGGCATTGCAATCGTGAGATGCTGCCAGAAGATATTGCCTGCCAAACTTGTTGGGCAGCCTTGAGAGAAAAGCTATTAGCATATTGCTAGATATAGGTTTCCCAGTCTTCTGAAGGAAGCTTCATGTTGATGGCATTTGCATTAAATTGCAACATGCTGCTATCATCAACAATTGGTTAGAGGCTGAACTTTCCCACAGGAGAGTTTTTTTGCAATACAGTATTCACAAGAACGTGCTCCAGAGCTCAGCTGTTGTGCTCTTCATTTAACTTCTTCAGGCAAGAAGGTAAACAATTCTTTTTTTTTTTTTTCAAAAATAACTTGTGATTTTTTTTGGCAGATCCAAAGTAGTCTACAGGCTGGTAAAGTAAACATTGTGTTTACAGATGGGACAGAGAGGGAGATACCTTTACAGGCTGCAGGCAGCAAAACACACTGCTAAAATTCAGGTGGCTCAAGAGGTTACACAAAGGGAGCTGGTCTTCAGTGGGATGTAAAAGGGGAATTTAGGGACACATGTCCAAAGCTATGAATCTGAAGATTCTTGCCTAAATTTCACAGACTTTTGAATCTGAAATTTCCCCAGGACATCTCTGCCCATCGAAAGCTCTAATTGCCACAGGACAGATGAGCTCAGAGGCTTATGCCAGAAAGCAGATGCTTTTCTGCCTATATCTCCAGGAGGGCTGAAAGGCAGGCTCTTTCAGAGCACCTCTACCCACTCTGGTAGAAACGGGCTTCACATAAAGCGATGGTGCTGATGACCTGGGCAAACTGACCCATGAAGTGGGAGATAACAGGTTAATTTCCCTTCTTTACTCAGATTTCCATGGCACAAGAAAAAGCCTTGAAATTTTCACTAGAGGAGAGAGAAGGCATGCAGTTCTTTCACTGGGTCGTTTTCCCTGTACCCTGATCCCCTCTGCTGCTGGGGGCGGGGGGGATTGTTTATGTTGTTAAACAATGACTGTATAAAATAGGAAGGGTGGAGTGGTATTCAGGTTTTCTTTTGTTAGTGGGGATACTAGTCTTCGCTATCAACATGTTAGCTCTTGGGTTTGGCAACGATGTTTACAAGCTTGCTGAGAAGACTGTGCAGCTGCACACAGGCATAGCAAATAACTTGCCACTGTACAGCCCGTAACAGCCCAATGTACATCCACGTCTGTTTATGAAGGAATAATTGGCCTAGAAAGTGATAGAAAAGATACATCCTGGAGGTACTGATGCAAAATAATAAAAGCAGTCAGAAAAAGCCCTTTTTGGCATAAAAGTAGCAGCCAGAGAAGCTAAGTTGTTTAGAAAACGAACTTGGTAACATTTCCCTTGAAAAGTTATTTTTGTACTGAAATGTATTGGTTTTTAATTTAAAGCATGTTGCTTTGGAAATGTTTTGTGTCACATAGGGATGATTAGAATTTCTGTGTCGTAGGAATTAGTTGTAGTCCCTTTCAGTCCAAATCAGCACAGAAACACTTGGAAATGTATTTTTGTGCGAATGGTCATGAAAAATAAGAAAGTCACTTCATAGATTGTGAGGAGACAGTATTATCTGGCAAGTGCTCCTTTTCTAGGATAGACACATGTCATTTCTGCCAATTCTGTCTTCCTTTGTATATGAGAAATGAATGTGCATTAAAGCACCTTAATGGGAGGCAGGTTTGAATATTTAAAACATGCAATCGGCATGTGGCATCAGGGAAAACAGGTTCCTTCTTGCTTTACCTTGTATAAAATATAGAATTACCTTAAAAACAAGGCTACAGTGCTCTTAGCCTCCCCGCCTTATTTACTGCTTCCTCCTGTTGACTGCATAGTATAATCTGATACACCTATTAATTATGATAGCTTTGAGCACAGCTTTTTTATTCTTTGAGAGTTTTTATCTTGATTTCATCTACCCTTAGCCGAGAACAAACTGTAAAGAGAGAACAGATCATGAATAGTTATAGAAAAGAGATGTTCTTAATTTCACACAGCCACAGAAGAAGTTTGTCATCTTTACAAGGTCTCCGGTATACAGTGGTTTCTTCTGAAGGAAGCTCCTTTCCTGGGTAGCTTTGTGCTCACATATAACAGCGCCAGCAATTTCCATCTGCCAGACTATGTTAAAAGCTACCGAACCATCACACAAAGCATGTCCCTTCATCAGCTGTAAAGCCCCAGCCCTGTTTGCTGTCTCTGCATGATTGCTAATGTTCAGTGCAGACAATTTGGCTAGTGCAGAATGGCAGCTATGATCTTCCTGGAACACTTCTGTTGATCTTATATCTCCTCTCCTTACCACTCCAAGATCTTTTAAAAGTTACGTTACCATTTGTTGTCCACTATGTAGGTGTTCTCCAAAATCCACTGTCCTTGCAGTAACTCCAAAACTCTCACTGATTGAATGATTACACAGGTTACATGCATGGCTTTACTTGTGCCCGCCCCAATTTAGATTAAAAAAGTTCACTAAATCCGTTCATTCTGCAGTAAGAGAGTTCCTCCCACACCTGCCCTCCCTTGCTTTGTATTTCCAGGGCAGCTCTCTAGTTTGCACTCACAAAACCACAGAGTTGGCCATAGTGTTTGCACCTGGATGTCACCCTGAGGACAGCCTGCTGCTTTTTCTAAAGGAGGTAGGCCAGGCACTCGCTTTTAAAACCTGTTCCCAGCTCCTGGTGGCAGCCAGTCCTCTCTCTGCAGGGTGGGGTGGAGGTGCCTCCTTCCTGCTGTGGAAGTTTATTAACTCTTTTTTTCTCCTTGACTCGTTCTGAGGTTTGGGCACACCTACAATATGCCTCATGACCTACATTTGCCGTGAACGATTTCACAGCTCCATTTCAGGTCTTCCAAGAGGCGTGGAACTGGAACAACACAAACTTCAGCACTAAAGAAGTGCTGAGGTTTGTTTTCAGAAGGTTCTGGATAGTAGGTAGTGAAGGTGGAAGAAAAGAGAAATGATTATTTAGTGCAATGTCTTTTTCTTGTGGTAAGATGACTGTGTTATTAAAAGGAAAATGAAACACACAAACATACAAAGACACAAACAGCAGAGCTAGAACAGCTGTTTTCACAATTAATGAGATGGAACTCATCTTTAATTTGTTTGTTCACAGAGCCTTTTGGGTGTTTCTCCTCTGTTTTGCCCATTTATATTAGGTCTCTATGTGAAGTACTTCTGGACTTCAGGGTAAAACAAACGTCTGTCTTCATATGAAACATGTATGTGTGTCGGGGCAATCCCAAGCACAAATACAGGCTGGGCACTGGGCAGAGAATGGATTGAGAGCAGCCCTGAGGAGAAGGACATGGGGGTGACGGTTGATGAGAAGCTCAACATGAGCCGGCAATGTACGCTTGCAGCCCAGAAAGCCAACAGTATCCTGGGCTGCTTCAAAAGAAGTGTGGCCAGCTCTCTTGTGAGACCCCACCTGGAGTACTGTGTCCAGCTCTGGGGCCCCCAACATAAGAAGGACATGGAGCCGTTGGAGCAAGTCCAGAGGAGGGCCACGAAGATGATCAGAGGGCTGGAGCACCTCTCCTATGAAGACAGGCTGAGAGAGTTGGGATTGTTCAGCCTGGAGAAGAGAAGGCTCCGGGGAGACCTTATAGCAGCCTTCCAGTATCTGAAGGGGGCCTACAGGAAAGCTGGAGAGGGACTTGTTACAAGGGCATGTAGTGATAGGACGAGGGTTAACAGTTTTAAACTGAAAGAGGGTAGATTTAGGTCAGATATTAGGAAGAAATTCTTTACTGTGAGAGTTGTGAGACACTGGAACGGGTTGCCCAGAGAAGTTGTGGATGCCCCCTCCTTGGCAGTGTTCAAGGCCAGGTTGGATGGGGCTTTGAGCAACCTGATCTAGTGGAAGGTGCCTCTGCCAATGGCAGGGGAGTTGGAACTAGATGATCTTTAAGGTCCCTTCCAGCCCAAACCATTCTATGATTCTATATATGAACTTTTTCTTTCAGCATTTCAGGTTCTTTCCACAGAGCATCAATCAGAAACATGATGAAGCTTTGATTATTGCTGTGCTTTCCAAGCTAGTCAAAAGGCAAGAAACAGCTTCATTTGCCACACATGGCACCTTCATATATTCAGGAGCTTGACTTTTCAGCTTTTCCAAGCCACTGCAGCAATTTGTCTTAGGCTAAGTCAGTTTTCGTGTGGGCTGAGTTCATTCCCATTGTCCGGCACTTGCTGAGGGCTAAGATGGTTTGCACAAAATGCTGCATCTCAGCTGAGCCACATCAACTCTCTACATCCTGGTAACTTCTGGAGCCTGAGCCCCAGCTTCTCATGCAAAGTTTATGTCTGGCTCATGGCTGAGCAAGAGCCAGTGTGCGCTCTGCATCCTTGAGGATAACGCAAGACATTTTGAGTAGTTCTTGGAGTAAAGAAAGCTCTGTGAAGGGCAGGCTCTGTGTGTGTGTGTGGGGGCTGTGGCTGTGGTAGAAGAGCTGGTGCTTCAGTGGGTGAAGGGGGTGGCAGGGGAGCATTGGCTGGCAGGGGATAGGAGTCCGCAACACCAGGCAGCCCCTTCCCAGGAAGGCTCTAGACCTCTCTCAAAGTGGCTGCTGGACACCGACAGCCCAGGACAAGCCATGCAAGAGCTCTGCTGATGAAAAATCCTGAAGTTCAGCTTTGCACCAGCCTTTTCCACCCTTAGCCTTCTGGTGATACAGGCTGGAGCTCCTCACATAACTTGGCCTTGCGGGCTGCAGCAACCGGGGGGCACAGGGCTGAGAAAGAGCACCTGCTGTGCTGTGGCTTTCTGTGGGCGGTGGGAATAACCACCCGGCTGTGCACTCACCCATCTTTTCAACGGAGAGGAGCTCTGGCAGCTTGCTATGGACCTGACCCATGCTTGTCCCCATGCAGGCTGGAAGCTAGAGCCAGACAGATCTGTGCTGTGGGAGACATGAGGGCCTTCTCTCCATACTGTGGCTGTGTATTTTCCCATAAATAAAGTATCTTTCTGGAACACAGGCCACAACTACTCATCTCTACAGCTGCAAGCAGGCAGGAGTATATGCCTTCCTTTTCACACATTTTTCTGGCGTGCTGTCCAAAATATCATTTGTTTGACACTAAAGTGGTGTGGAGTTTTTTGGGTATATTGATTCCAGAAAAGCAGATGTGATCCCACTGGTATCCACACAACAGCTTTACAATTATTCTCCTAAGGCACAGGAAAGGAGTTTCTAAACCCTTTTTTTTTTTCCGTTGGCTTCCTGCTTGCAAGGACCAAGCTGGAATTTGGTCCCAACTTGTTCTTAGCAGAGTGGATTTAATGTAAATGACCCACGGGAAAGGTATCAGACTGCTATGTTTCTAGTACAAAAGAAAACAGTCTATGACAGATCTTGTCATATCATTGAGCAGAAACTTACAGACTTCTTTTAAGGGCTGTTCAGCTATTTCTTTGTTTGGAAATTTTAGTTGTGTATCCTGCCTGAATCTGTGGCTCCTGGAAAACTCATGAGAGGGGAAAAAGTGTATTTCAAACTGTTCATTTTTCCATATGTACTTCAGTCTCCATAGCTGTTAATGACCCTTTTTCATATATGAAAACATTTAATTAATAGTGATTTTATTTTTATAAACCTGTTGTTTGAAACCCTCATACCATAGCTCTGGTTACCAGACATGGTTATATGCAGGTGTAGTTTCTGTCACCAAATTTCTGTCACTAATCATATGTTGTTAGAAGAGGAATGAGTAGAATGAGTAGAATGAACTGTGTACATCAAACCAGTTTGGAGAAGGAAAATGTTAATCCACAGTTGACTGATTTCAATACCATGATCTGAAATAAGATACACCATGGGATAAGACAGAAAAATGGTCCTTTCTGAGGAATTCACGTATGTTGTGAGCAGAAGTCCCTTTTCCAGACCCGCTATGTCCTTGCTCCTGTTGTGTAGCATGGACCAACAGATGTGTGCAAGGTTGGCTGTTTCAAACTCTCAGAATTTAGCAAACTTCTATTATTTAGCAACCAGCTATGGGAAAATCTCAGGGCAGACAGATGCTTCACAGTGTGGTCTAGCTAGGCAACAAGCTGCATTAAATTTCTTCTTCCTTTTGTGCTCCCAGGCAGCAGCTGCTTCATGATGGGCTCAATTTCTAGACCGATTACTGAGTTTTGCCTTGATCTCTACAATAAGCTCAACAGAAATGCAGAGGGCACGAACATCGTCTTCTCTCCAATGAGCATCTCTGTGGCCCTGGCCATGGTCCGTCTAGGTGCAAAAAACAACACTGCTGCTCAGATAGAGAAAGTAAGTACTAACGAAACATGCCGAGGTGCTTCCACATTGCTTGCTTTTTCCTTAATGGAAATGTTGGGCATCCTACCACGACACATCTGTGAGGGTCTTGTAGGAAACAATTACAAATACAAGCACAGGTGCTGCCTTCACAGTCATGCTTGGCGTGCTATGATCCTTGCCATCTGCTTGTGTGAGTTGCACCATGCCCCCATGCAGACTCAGGAGCATGGAGCAAGAGCTGAATGAGAGGACGTGATACACCACAGTGGGGCACTCTGGCTTTCCCCCAGCCTGCTGTCAGAATATCAGACTTTGTTTCAAAATTACAGGCAGGCACTTCCTCTTGTGGCTGCTCTGAGAATCCTGAAAGTGTAAGTCTGGGTGCGTAGTGGGGAGAGTTGCAGAAACCTGAAGTGATTGCACCTGGGTGGCAGGAAGCATTAAGTCACTTATCACTTATGACATTCAAGAGCCAAAATGTCTCACCTGCAGAGCTCACAGGGGGCCAGGTGGGCAGGGAGGGGGTGAAGAAGGCCACCCCTCCAATTGCTGTGGCTTTACTCCCTGCAGTGCAAGTTCTGCTTTCTACAATCTTTCTTCTCTTTTCTTGTTTGTGCCCATGAGCAGTAAAAGACCAATAATCCTAAGGCAGAAGTTCTTGCCAGTAGCTTGTTCTGTACTGGTAGATCTTCATCCATCATATCCTAACACTGCCATGTGCACAGTCTGACTGCTGGGTCACCCGCAGCCAAGGTAGACATGCCCTCCTCATGAGGTTCCCAGGGTGTGGTGGGTTGACTTTGGCTGGTGGCTGCCAGGTGCCCACCCAGCCGCTCTCTCAGTCTTCCTCTTCAGCAAGGACAGGGAGAGAGAAAATAAGATGAAAAAGTTTGCAGATTGAGATAAGGACAATCACTCACCAATTGCTGTCATGGCAAAACAGACTCGACTTATTTTGGAGCCAGCTGGAACCAGCTCTGTTCAACATGGGTGCAGCCCCTCATCTCTTTGCACAGAGGCCACCCCTGCAGCCTTCTGGCTACCATAACCTTGTCACATAAACCAAATACACAGGGACTCTTGCTTATTTTAGGAAATCAGTGGGGATCCAGTATCCTCAATAAAAAAGATCAAGTTTATGTATGATGCAACATTATTATAATGGAGAAGCTGCTGGAAATTTTTCAGCGAGACATTTGCACATTAGAAGCAAGGACTGGTTTCCATTAAGAGCACTGTGGTTTTGATATATTTCCTAAGATGATGCAAAGATTAAGCATGATTACAAAAAAACCAGTTTTGATGTTTTCAGAGAAAACTATTTTTGTCTCTTTGCCTGAGGCAACTTTCTGTTTTGAAATTTAAGGTAAATGTAGCAATAAACATACATATCAAATGTAAACATTTTGAGGTATTGGGAATTTAACATTTTGAGGGATTAAGTGCAAGTTCTTCTTAGTTTGCTAATATAGAAATGTGAATTTGAACATGAATATATGAACAATTTCAACTCTGTCATTTCAGCCTGACTGAAGCTGAGAAAATATCTCTCATAAGTCTATACCATTTATATAGGACAGCATAGCAAATCTTTTAAACAAGGAAAATGTTTTTATCCCATTTACAATAGCCATAATTTGGAATCTGCAACTGCAGGTGCTCCATGTCGGGAAAGCTGCAGGAAGAATGAGCCTTGGATCTGACCTTGAGAGTCCAGCCCCAGAAATGGAGCCAGAACTAAACCAGGAAAGAGAGTCATCCCTCTCACAGGTACGCCTTTGGGTGGGGAGAACAGGAGCCTTTTCTTCACCGCAAAGTAGGTTACTAGTTATAAAGCAGTAGAGTCTACCACTGGAGGGAGTCAAGATCATATGCATAAAGTCTGCCTAATGCACTAGGAAAAGCCTGATACAAGGTGTTACCTTATTACGGGCCAAGTCTTCCATAAGGTCAATGCCAAAGCCTTCAGCGGTCTCATCTGAAGGAGGATCAGGCTATAAAGCTTAGACTAACTGGATTTAAAAATCAGTACAACAGGAATTATCCCTATAGTGTAATCTAATTACGATGCAAATTAACAACCAAAGCTATGTGGAGGAATCGTTATAATTGTTGTGTTTGTAATATTCCTAGTGTAACAAGGATGGAGACCTTAACCATAAAGCATTCCAGGCACTGCTTTTACAACTACAAAACCTTGGTAAAAGCTATGTTTTAACCTTGGCCAACAATCTCTTTATACAACAAGGATTTGAACTCCAGCAGGTAAGTTACCTGTGTCTGCTAACTGCTGTGGCCCTTACCTCACTGTAACTGTGAGCCTTGCTGTTGCCCCCCTCGTGTATATTTTGGAGCACCTGATGTACTTCTTGGAGCCATATCTCCTGGGGCTGGTGGAAAGAAGGCAAGAGTGGCAGGTTTCAAGTCTTTTATTTAAAAAAACCCACCCCGTGAATATCATGGCTATAGAGCAAAAATAAAGCAGGAGTCGGTTCGCTTTCAGCATATGTCTACACTCAGCCAGAGGTGTGACTACAGCCAAAAATGGCCTATTCAAGCTAGCTGTAAGCTACTTACTTCTGGGCTTGCAAGTGGCACGACTAGGGCAGCAGTAAGCTTAGAGAGGGCTTATGACCTGAGTTGTTATATAGTTCCATGTGTAGAGCTGCTGTGCTGAACTTCTTACTCCTTTCTTACTGAAGGACAGAGTGGTCTCTAGATTACCTAGTATGGGTATCTTCCTAGTCACATCTTTGCTTTGTGCAAGATATCCTAGTATGGATATCTTGCTAGTCACCTCAGTTATTTCTGTTGAATGATTTGGATACTTAAGCATTAAACAACACATCTTGCATCTTCTCTAATTTTTATTTTTATCTGGACCTCAGGTATGCAGTTCTCTATAGGAAGACTCTTTCTTGTCGTTTTCTTTTTATTTGTTTACTTTTTTGCCTATTCAATAGAATAACTATTTCTTCTTCAAAGGTTCTCCGAATAAACTTCAGATAGTTGATGTTTCCAAAATGAAATTTTGCCTTATGGAGTCAACAGGTCCCTCATAATTTCTAAAATAGCTCTGAACCATTGATTTCTTTCAAACGGGAATAAGTACTTAACAGATTTGACCAATTCATAATCTTTATTTTGCTTTACAGCAATTTCTAATGTGCACTGAGGAACTGTATGGAGCAATGCTGCAAACAGTGGACTTTCATGGTGCTGTTGAAGCTGCCAGAATAAAAATTAACACTTGGATTGAAAGGGAGACACAAGGTAAAACAAAGCAAAAACATAGCTATATTATCACTGCCTTCTTCCACTGCTTCAACAAAAGAAATTCCAGGGTATGAAAAGCAAAGACTTATTCACATTTCTGGGTGTTCAATCTCATGCTGTTTAAAGATGGTTTGTCTTCCCATCCACTCTTGAAATATTAGAGTAAGTTATCAGCTAAATTATTTCTAAATTAAAGGTGTGCTTGTTGTCAAATACTTTTGTATTCCCACTCTTAGTCTGGCATGATAATTGCAATAATACCTATAAGGCTTGACCAGACAAATTGCTTCTGCAAACAGCCAGAAATGCAGATATAGGACAGCAGGGGATGGAAGCTGTGAGCTTCATGGTGAGACTGGGAACAACCTGGGGGAGGAGGGAGGATGACCAAGGACCTGGTTATATGTAGGGCGATGCCCACAAAGACGAGAAATAGTCAGCGAGGCTCACTATCACAAGTGACAATCAACAAGCTCTTGCCCTTAATAGGCTAGCAGGGGCCATTGGCTCTTGCTGATTAGACTAAACAGGATATATGCCAGTTTCCTATAGTTTTGCCAGAGCTGCAGTAGCAGCAAGATGAGAATTTTCTAAATCTTCTGGCTGAACAGAACACAAAACTTACTGGGGGACAGGCAAATAGATTTGAAAGCTTCTCTAATTTCTCAGTTGCCCATCTCCTGACCAAACCTGTCCTTGTACTGGCAGACTGGCCTGTGACTGGTGTGGGAAAGAGCTGTTAACCCCAGCTGGCTCCCAGTAAAAGGGCTGAAGGTTCAGGAGCCACCTTGCACAGGGTTAGGAGACATTATTGCTCTGGGTGCTCATATGAAGCCTGTGGACCTGCTAACTCCTACTTCAGCCTCTGCGTAGAAAGTCAAAAGCTCCACAGCTGGTTAACTGCTGCGCTTGGTGCAAAGGGAAAGATGCCCTCATGTAAACCGAAGTATGTGATTAATGGTGCTGCTTCCTTCCCTGTGGTTAATGTCACCTGGCACATATATATCGTCACTGACACTGACAGTTGGCTAATATGGTGACCCCAATCCCCCCTGTCCTCCCTGGCTGGTAACAGTGCAGAGGAATCTACCATTTGTTTGCCTATATGGTCCCTGTCCTTTGAATAAACCAAGAACTGGATTTCTAAGTTTCTCCAAAACTAAGTTCACAGTCAAGTAATTGAGTCTCAGTCCAGAATCTTAATGACAACTAGCAAATACCTGTGTATTTCAAAATTTCCTTTAGGTAAAATCAAGGAACTCTTTCCTCCTGGTGTGATCGATGTACATGCATTGCTGGTGCTGGTGAACGTAATCTACTTCAAAGCATCCTGGGAACACAAGTTTGAGGAACAAAAAACAGTACAGAAAGATTTTAAACTGAATCAGGTACATCTGCATTCTGTAAATCTTAACATTATTTACCCTAGATACTGTGAGCAATGAAGCGAGCATAACATAGAAGCACAATGTCCAGGGCTCAGCTGCCCGGTGAGCAAGGTGTGGGTGTGCTGGGAACTTAACCTGTCTCTCCTGTTGTGAAGAGGGAGGAGGAGGGTTTTCACAAAAAACCATAAACTTTACTAAAAAAGTGTACAAGACTCAGAAGTTGCAACAACTCAGAGTTTTGCTTTGATGACAGGCAAAAAACAAGTGTTAGCCTTGATTAGCACTTTTGAACATAGTAGTGATTACAGACAGTTGTCATGGATGGAAGCAAATCTGAACATCCCATTTCATAGTCTCCAGGGGGTCATCCTGGCATTTATATGTTCAATACATTTTAACATTAGCTATGCATTTGAGAGATTAAAACAAACAGACCAAACAAACTAGGCCAGAGAGCAATAAGCTGCAAATATACAGCTGCAATTTGAAAAAGGAAAAATTCTTATAGGGTATTTTGTTTTATTTGTAGTATTTGCAACATTTGAAGGTTTATTTTAAATGTATTTTAATTTTTAGCCCTTTTTTTTCCTGCCATAGGGATATCACCAAAGCCTTCATTGTTTAACTAAGGTATTGTCAATATGGTTGCAAAGTTAATTCTTTAACAAGCACATTCCTCCAAATATTGTGTGTGCCATTTTCGCCTAACAGATGTTATCAGAAAAGACTTCCATTTAATTCAGTTTTGTCTTCTTTCCATATCTTGTGCCAATATTCTGTTAGTTCTCATCCATAACAAAAGAAAAAAACCTGACAGATTTAGGTCTGATCTTAACCTGAAGAGCTTTGTATGGGAAAAATTCTCTTTTGAGTGTTCCTTGTAGATCAAAGGAAAAGGTCAGAAAAACATATATTTCTAGTTATCATGTTGCATTCCATTGTTAAGAATGGAATGGGTAAGAAACTGTCATATTGAGTACTTGTATTTGTGACTTTAAATGTATCTTTGAATATGAATATTGACAATGGTCTATAGCTGAGAACATTTGGTGCACTGCTGCAGTAGGAGAAACTATGAGATAAGGAGAAGCTGTATAGATTTTTCTTCATATGCTAACCCATACTAGCAGGATTTTTTTTGGAAAATATGTCATCTACCAAAATTATTCTTTTGGTGCTTTAGATGTTAGCTAACTGTAAAAGGAAACTTGAGTCTTTACACAGCTTTCAAACTACCCCATTGCAAAAAAAAGGCAAGATAACAAGACCTAGAAGAGCATGGCTGAGAAACGCTATGATTTTGCCCTTAACCTATTTATTGCTTCCTGTCTAAACAATCAGTCTAATAAATGACAGCCTGATTCTTGCAGTGTTGTTTCTTCTTTATCCCAGTCCAAGTTAGGACTTGCAACTCCAACCAGCATCAGCCTGTGTGGAAGTGTAACACCACTAAGCAACTTCACCATCTGATCAGTTGCAGGGAAATTGTTTTTTTTTCAGAGAATTATCCTCTTTATTTATGCATGGCAAAGCTGATGTTTTGTGTGTCACTGTAGAAGCAACAAAATAAAGAAAAATGTTTAGCCTAACAACAATTACTGCTGAAACCCTGACTACTGATGTTACACCTATAATAAGTTTAAATGTTAAGAGCTGTATTGCTTAAGTAACTGTATAATTTTCTTTTAAGTAGAATGAGACAAAACCTGTGCAGATGATGTATCAGAAAGGCATGTTTAAGTTAGGCTACATTGAGGAGATGGGTGCTCAGGTCCTTGAACTCCCTTATGCTCAGGAGTCGCTGAGCATGATCATCCTGCTGCCAGGTGACATGGCTGATGGATCTACCAGTGGGCTGGAGCAGGTAAGGCAGCATATATCACAGACTATGGCTGAAAGTTCGTTGTCTGAATTAAGGCTGGGTAAAGATCTAAACTTTTCAAAGCTGTCCATCTATTTTAAGCTCTTTTTTTCCCCTCTCTTCTAGATTGAAAGCACAATGACCTATGAAAATTTAATGCTATGGACCTCTTCAGAGCACGTGTTTGAGACAAGAGTGGAGGTATATCTCCCCCGATTCAAGCTTGAAGGCACCTTTAACCTCAATGAGGTATTACAAGAGATGGGGATGACTGACATCTTCAGTGAATCAAAAGCTGATCTTTCTGCAATGTCATTTGCAAAATCTCTAGTGCTGTCAAGTATTGTCCATAAGACGTACGTGGAAGTCAATGAGGAAGGCACCATAGCAGCAGCTGGTACAGGAGCTGTCATTGTGAGGAGGTCTCTTCCTCTCACAGAAGTGTTTATGGCTGACCACCCTTTCTTATTCTTTATCAGATACAATCCTACTAAAACCATGCTTTTCTTTGGCAAACTCTCCTCACCTTAAAATTAGGGCCATTTTCTAACATTGTGAGAAACACCTGGATGAAAATCAAAAATGGTATTTTTTCCCCAATGTGTTCTTAATCTTTTGACAGCTAGTTTGCATGTCAAAGTAATCACTACAAGCAGTTGAGCTGAGAACCCAACAATTGGATGCTCTGCCACTAGGCTCCTTGAATTGCAAATATTGATCTGAATCCAGAGTAGGAGTAAAGGCCAGGTTGGATGGGGCTTTGAGCAACCTCATCTAGTGGAAATGTGTCCCTGCCTGTGGCAGGGGGGTTGGAACTAGATGATCTTTAAGGTCCCTTCCAACCCAACCTGTTCTATGACACTATGATTCTAAATTTTGCCTTAACCTCACTGGATATGAATAACATTTTGTTTCCTCGATGCCCACATATGCTCCTGTTATCTTTACAGTTCCCAAGCCCAGCCATGTAGTGTAGTACAGCACCTGCCTGGGCTTGCAAAGGTGGAGTTGGTATGCTGTTGTCTGAGGAGAATTGTCTGCAACAATTTTCAGTAACCGCCAGTAAAAACAGAGTAGCCCTGCTCTGTATTTTTTGAGTCCTGGCCAGCCAGGTCCTGGTCAGCAGAGAGGTGCTTTAGAAACACTTTTTCCTTATCTGCATTCTGTAGCTGTGGCAAATCCTTTGCACAGTGGAGATCTGACCTTGATAATTCCCTTTCCTGTTCACAGCCAAGCGAGAGAGACTTATTTACAGCAAATATACCTATTTATTGATCACTGTACCACCTTCTCCCCAGCGATGTATACTGGATCTGCCTTTGTGCTGTTCTGCATTATATAAAAAAGCTCATGATAGAATCAGCTTTGGCTTCATTTATTTATTTAGATGTATGCTCACATCTAAAGTGTCATCTTACCAATTGGAAGAATGATGTGACATGTACTCCTTTCATGAGCCCTGGATCTTTTTTGTGTGAGTTTTTATTAGTAGAATTGGTTTTTATGATAATAACAGTAAGAATATTCAGTCAGGGAAAAGGGTAAGATTCTGCCCTCATGGACACCTCTAGAAAGGGAGTTGATTACAACAGTAATTATGTATACAGGAGGGCAGGATTTGGGCCCTCTTTTTACTGGACTTTTTCTGCATTCATTTTTGAAAGAAAAGCTCAGAGAACAGTTGAGGTCAGAAGGCGCCTCTGGAGCCCTGCTTGGGCTGCCTACAGCTGGTTGCCCAGGACCGTGTCCAGATGGCTTTTGTGTACCTCCAAGGACGGAGACTCCACCACTCTGGACAACCTCCCCAAAGCCCCCTCTAAGTTCTCAAATGACTCCAAAGAGAATTTTGTATGCACGGTGTCTGCAGGAACAGGATATGAAAACACACATTTCTAAAGAGGATTAATTATTTACATAGTAAAGAAGGCTGCCTTTTATATGGGGGGGGATAAATCAAGTGATTTCATTCTCAAGGAGTAGGAGGAAAATGGTCTAAAGCACCCCATTGAAGTTACGGATGTGGAAAACTGTAGCCATGAACTTCCAAGAAATACGTTTTCTTCCTTGCCTGCGGCTGTCTGGTGAATTTTAATGATCTGAGATGCAGATCTGAAAGACAGGGCTCTCTCCATGCTCTGAGAAATGAAGAAAGGTTTTGTAAAGGGCAGTGTAAATCACAGAAATCATATGACTGATAGGGAGACATTACTGCTAATTTGCTGGTTTAACATAAGTAACATCTTCCTCGGAGGGATTCTGCGTGAGGTTTAACAAATCAATGTTTGCAACATGCTTTATGACCCATGAAAAGGAGAATATATGTTAGCCATTCACCATATAATTGGGTGTAAAGCACCCTTATGTTCTGCATTCATGATTACCATAGCTTATGCACCATAAATTACCTGGGGCCCTTTGGACAAGAAAGTCTAGAAAACAAGACCGAATGATAACTGAGCAAGAACAGACAGGAGCAAGGCAAGAAGACAGTCAAATAGACAAACTACTCTTGACTGTCTAATCTGAAGGTGCAATACAGCTGCAGCAGTATTCTTCAGGCTGTGTCCGTGTTTCCCTTCTGGAGGCTGGCAGCTCAGTTTGCCTATTAGAGAATGTTTTTGTTACCTAAAGCTGTCATCATACAGTGTTTACATCCCCGTGGTAGTTCTGAGCACTGCAACCTCAAAAATCAACGTTTCTGAAAATGCAGGGACGGGGATTCCTGTGATGAAGTGGCAAACGCCACATGGGAAAAAACCCTTCCCTTTATGAGTACACAGTCCCCAACCCCCAGCATATCCTTTTTCAGCACTCTTGAGTTAAAACAGGAGTTTCTGATGACACTGTGGGTTAGCAGGGGCATGGATATGCACTCCTTACCAGTTCAGGAGCTTAGTCCTGAAAGTGAAAGAAATAGAGGGGGATGTTTGCAGTAAAAGTCCCTGTTTAGCACTGGCTAAGCTGGGCCGTTCCTGTGCTGCCAGAGCATGGAAGCCACAAAGATGTGTGGTGAGCCCTGTGCAGCACAAGAGATGTGACTGGGCCATTTCTGGTACATGCCGTGGCAGTGGTTTTACTACTGCCACGATCTCACGAACTATGAAAAGAAGATGAATGTCATGAAGGAAAAAAACAAACGTCTATGCAACACAGGTTTTTTTACATTTTTTTTTTCCCCTCAGGGCAAACTCTACCAAAGGGAGTGCCTCTCTCTGCTAATCCCCATCTGTGCAAACAAGCTCCAATGCCTCTTCTTTTCCCACAGCAAGCAACTCACCAGGGGAGCAGGCATCCCCTTTGCAAATGGCAAGGTTCAGATGCATTTGCTGTCCTGCCCCGAGCCCCCGGAGTTGGACTAGGTGATCTTTAAAGGTCCCCCTCAGCCCAAACCCCATTCTATGGCTGTCTTGCACGCTGGTTAGCTGAATTTGGCTAACCTCACTCAGCTCTGCTCGGTTACTGATTTACAGCTGGTCAAACTAGTTTGTAGTAACCACATTGTATCACAAAACATCTGAGTGGGTAAAAAAAACAGAAGAATTATTAGGTATTGTGTCTTAGACCCAAAACATACATGCACATTTTAAAATCTCAAATTCTGCTGACTTTAATATCTCGTGTTATGCTTACTGAACTGTGTAGGCTCTGCCTTGTTTTCCTACTCCCGTCTGGAACTGGAAGTGGGAGAAACTCGACTGTGATTGGAATGATGATTATTGGCAAAAAATATAGTTTTTAAGTTATAAGGTGGAGAAATACTACTTTTCAGTGCTCATGGCCTGAGAGCAGATTTAGAAGCATGATCAATGTTGAAAGTTTCACTTTAACAGTATCACTTTTAATGTTTATGTTCAGTCTGAGCTAACTTTGCATGCCATTTCCCCTCAGTGCGAGGCAAGTGGTGGCAGTAGGAATTTACACAGCAAGTCACTGCTGCTCCTATTGAAACTTGGCACGGTGCATTGGGGTTGCACAGTGCTTCAGCTTTCTTCTACAAGTTGCGGGGACATAGCCCTTCTTAGAGGATTCATTAGCAGCTGTGGATGCTCTGTCATGTGGTGCTCATCTCACTGAATTAGGTACTCAGTTCTTCCCAGGTATCAGCTGAGGGAAGGGCCACGATTTGGCCCTTAAAGTCACAAAATCAGTCAGTACCTTATGAACTACCTTATACACAACTATTATTCACTTATCTTCAAAGGGAGTTAAACTTCACTTTAGAAACCAATTCAACATATATTTCAAATCTAATAAAGATGGCATACTGACATTTACAGAGATGTCAAGACCCCCAGAGGTACTGCTGTAGAAAGCTTAAACACTGATTTGACTCTTGGGGAAAGCTTAACCCCAAAGGCTAAAAAATAAACCAGAAAAGGTTCAACCGGTACACTTCAAGAGAGGCTACTTTGCAGGATTTATTGAACCTGTTATTTCTTAAGTTGTCCTGTGAACGTCTCAGAATTTGGCACTCAGTCATTTTTGGTTTTGGCCTTGGTGTTATGGACTGCTAGCGACTAATCTATTTTAGAGAGAAATTCAGATAAGTATAGTAATTCCTTCTGATCTTAAGACTGAACACAGCAGTATCATTAATAAAAATACTAACAGTAATCAAATGATGTTTAGAAACAATCCCATCACTGATTTCTTACAAATATTCTTACTTCCTCAACCCTACAAAAAAAAATTATCCCTTTTCTGTCTGATGCATTGTAAAACTTTCAGTTTCCAGTCTCCCTTCTAGTATTCATCAGCTTTCCATCACCTTTCTCATGGACCATCTGTTCCACACTTCCAACACATGTATGGAAGTGCCAGCTCACTTTCTCGGATGGTTTCAGAAAATCGTCCAGAAGTAATGCTTTGAATTCACTTCTCTTTTTAACTTCCATATTATACCGTATTTTATTCCATTAACCCAGTAGGGGCAACTTAGCAGGGTAAACATAATGTCTGTCTATATTCAGATAATACTGGGGCTTGTTCCTCTTGAACAGAGCAGCAAGGGAGGGAATATGCGATCTGACAAGGGTAGCTGGATGGCTGTGCTACTAGTTGGTATCTTCTGGCTAGGACCTGTATCAGGTATTATAAACAGATTATCAGGACTAAAATTCAAAGTTCAACCACAGTATGATGTACAATATGAATTGTACATAATTTATTACATTGATTTATTATCAATATAAATAGGTTAACTTTTATTCTGTTATAATTTGTTAATATTAATTATAATAATGTAATATTTGATACAATATAAAATTACCACACATCAAAGGTTGTCCTTGACTGATGGTAATGTAAGTATTTTCATGCCTTCTGTATCATACAAGGTGCTATTCTACTCCAGCTGTACCGTCAGTCACACAGTAACAGCAGTGGGATAATCTAGACTTTTAATTTGCATATTTATTAAAAAATTGTCTCTTAGTAAAACCTTGATTTTATTTTCTTGGTAAAGTATGTTCCTTTTCTATAGTGAATTATAATCACTTCTAGTGGGTACTACATCAAAGTATTCATAGGCTTTATGAAAACCAGATTCAGAAGTCACACTTCCTGACTCTATTTTTCTGTGGTTATGTAATGGAGAATCAGTGAATAACATAGTTAATGCACAGAATTATGGATGGCTTCAGAAAGGAAAAGCAACACTAAAATAATGATGTGTCTCTCCTAAACAGAACGTAGGCTGGCTTTAAGCATGTACATCCAAAAAACCATCTGAAAGAAAAATTCTCTTTTCCTATGCATGTGGAAGCATCCAAAATTTGTAGGCATTTTATTTTCACCTTTGTAAATTCTTTAGCAGCTAGCGTTTTTCTTTGCTTGCTCTGAACTGCCTTGATGTGAGCAATGAGGTGCTTTGCCCATGCTGAAATCCAGCAATGAGGTGGAATGAGGCACAAGTCCCCGGAGAACATCTAGTGAATGCATTCAAAGCAGACCCTGCACAAGCTATTCGAATAGGCTCCCTGAAAATGCCATTAAAGCGTCTTCATTTTTTTTTAAGTCAAAATCGTACTAACTTCTATAGTGGAGAAACTCACGTGGCTGTGGAGGTGAAGGGCCTGTCCTCAGCGTATCCCATACTCTCTCTGGAATTAAAGCCTGTGTATCCCAGGAGAACACACCGAGCACTATCAGGCACTAGGTTTTAGCATATTCTGAGTGGAACACTATCCACCTTCCTTTTGAAGTTGTGCTCTAACTCAAATGAGCAACTTAAAGACACAAGAGGAGAACTCAAGGACTGATAACTTTGCAGTTCAGTAACTAGAACACCTTGCAGATGAATTCTGGTTTCCGGTTGCTGCTCCTAGGACTATTCTTGTTTTAATCCAGTAACTCTTTAACAGAAAACAAGTACCTATACATGGCTTATTATTATTATCCTAACAATAATGATATTTTGCTCTATATCTTTCTGATAGCATGAATCTTTCCTCACTTTCTTAATATCTGCCTAGAAAATAGCGAATAAAGTACTTCAATTGTGAGCTTCCTTTCAGCTCTTCAGAGGGTGCTGCTGTGCAGCTTTTTCATCTGAATCCTCAGGCATGAAATTATACGTTCTTATTTATGAGGTGGTGCATCACAGCTTTTGTATAAGAGCACTGCCACCTACACAGCTCCAAGATGGTTTTGCGTTACTCCCTCACTTGACTGCTACAGTTTGGAAACAGGGTCCAGCTTTTCCATACACTTACTGACAGTTTTAAACATGCTGCAAAAGCACTGCTAATGGACGTCTATTGCATATCCTGATGGATGTCTTCTTCCGTTGCGCAACGCTTTGCGAGGCAGCTGGCTTTACACACAGCGCTCGTTGCAGCCTGCAACCTCGCAGCACCGGCCGCAGCTCTGCCTCCGCTCACACCCCTGACAGCTCCTTTTCTAAGCGACCCCACCACAGCCTGCTCTGCTGCCTGTCACTTCTCTCCCATAATCTGTCGTCACAAAGCAGTCCCAAACACAGGCCAGCGATGACCAGTCCTGCCTTTTCCACAGCCCTCAGCCTGATGAGCCTGAAATTATCTTACTAAACAGTGGAGAGGTGGCCACTGAGGGGAAAGGCTGTCTCAATCCAGAGTTCAATAATAGGGGAAGGGCCCCCAAATCATATTTTCAGATTATATTAGTGCAATCATCATGGGGTATCTATATGGGGGCTTAGCTTCATTTTGCTCAATGGAGTCAGCTGCTGGTCTTCTGTGAGAAATACCATGTTCATATACGTGTTCAATACCAGAGCAGTGCAGAGCACAGTGCCTGTTGGCCTAAAACAAATACGGTGCTCAGCCCACAGCCAGCCTCGAGACAGCAGGGGGGAACATTGTGAGCAAGCTGACTGCTGCTTGTGAAGCAGAACAGCCCCCGGGGGTCAAAAGACGAGTAAGTGCTTTGGCAGCGTGGTGCCCATTTCCTAGTTCACGAATGATGATGAATATGAAGGATCCTGGAAGACATACCCAGGGGCCTTTGGTGTGTCTCCTGTGCCCCCAGACAGGAGCAACTCCACCTTGCTGTCTTTTCTGCTTGTTGTTTTGTGCAAGCCATTTAGAGGTGCAGACTGACAATGACTGTGGAGCTCAACAAAAGCATCATGAGCCCCACAGGCATTTTAAGCCAAAACCATTGATGCCTCAAGCTCCACACACAGTTCTGCTGAAACATGTGGGCTAGACCTAGGGGTTAGGAAACCAGATCCATGGCTGGAATACAGCAGCAAATATTCAGAGCTGAGCACCTCAGCTGAAAGTGCTCCGATTGCAGTGTCTAACCCTCTGTGGCATTGTGGGGAAAATCCACATCCAGCCTTGTAGGGCCAAGGAGCACCAATCTGAATGAAGGAGCTGCTCCAGCTCAGTGCTCTTCCCTGCACATGACCAGGCCACACTGAGTTCTCCTAAGTGGGACTGGTGGTGCCTTCACTTCACCCCCTCTTGCCCTGTTCCTGCATGAGGTCAATGGAAAAAGCCTGTTCCCTAAAATTCTCGTCATATGGGAGAATCCTGGTGCCAGGATCTGTTCCCAAAGCTGTGTAACTGGGACTCCTTCTGCCCTCAGGACCAGGTACTGTAGCACCTGGTTAGGCCTGCCATCTTCTGACCCATAGTCCAGGAGATGCTCAAAACTCAGGTTGCGATGTGCTGCTGAAGGCCACCGTGTGCTCCCTCTGCTCTCCAGCTCTTGCTGACACAGGAAGAAAAACATGCTGAGATCTCCAAGACAGACAAAGTGCCCACACTGAGACAGCCCCAGCTAAGCATAGCCCTGAGGCAGAGAAGCTGCTGGGGCACAGTCTGGATCATTGCACCTCTCTGGGAAGGCATGGGCTAAAGAAGAAATAACATGTTGTGGTTATGGGCCCAGCTCTGTCATCTACTGCAGGACTACCAGAACCCCCCACGAGACAGAGGTTATCAGATGCACATAAGTACATATACGCTGTATATCAGACTCTTATTTTCTGATTTGTTTCTGTTTCCCTCTTGCTGTTACTGTATGCTTTTTGCAGATGCTTGTCATGTCTTTCAGATGATTTAGCAGAGCAAGCTAATGAGATGCAGCAGCATCAACAGGGAGCCTCCTCTCTGGGAGGGGGAAAAAAACGTATTTCCTTCTTTACTTGTTTCAGAGAGTGAAAACCAGAAGAGACTGGATCGTGTCTCCCACTTTGCTGCGGGACATGAAAAGCGATTCTCTTGGTACTCTGTCTGTTGGCCCTTGATTTCCCTGGGCACCCTCCTTCTTCAGAAATAAACTGCGCAGGAAGCCAGACTACACAGCAGTCAGTTTTGATTTAAGACAGGGAAGGAGAACACCCTCCATCAGCGAAGAAGTTTCGAGAGTCAGCTCTTCCCAGGAGAAGGTAACTTTCTCAGCTTTAGCTTTCCTCAGGGTAGCTATAGTACTGGAAACAGAAGCTGGAGGGGAGCAAAGTATGTTGCAGCCATGCACAAAGGCAGGCTGCGATGTTTCTGCCTACAGGGCTGACTTCCACATTTCATGGATGTGCCAATAATCCCAGGATGTAGGAAACATGTAGCCAAATTCTTTGCTGGAGTGAACAAGCTTGCTCAACAGCAGGAGGGAATTTTGTAATACCCTTAGAAGGCAAAAGGAGACAAATGGCAAGGCAGTTATCTTAGAAGTGCTGGGACATATATGAAGTTGTTACCGCAAATTCAGGAGGTAGAGGAAGGTCTTTCCACATTGTTGTTTGACTATGACTTGGCAATACAATTTGCTGGTCTCTCTCTCAGTTGTTTACATACAATGTACTTCGTGTTTTACACAATATACAAACAAAAAAAGGTTTTTAGACAATATACTTCAGTGAAGCACAGTTTCTGAAGGCTGACCAATGCTTCTAAACTATGTAGCGGTTCTTGCAGGAAAAACAGGATGTTGACTATGTGACTGTATTTACACAGTATACAGCCTTTAGAAAAAAAATTGAGGGCATGGAAGTGAGTGTGGAGGAAGCTGGAGCAGACAGGGGAAGAGCAAGAGTATGACTAAAGTGGTGATTTGCCTAGAGGTGGTTGGTCGGGTCAGGATGTGGGGTGCACTTTGCTATGAAGTGCTAAGCATGGTCTGAAACCTGCTCCCAGGAGTGAGTCAGTGCTTGGGGTGCTGTTCCCTGAGAAAGACTCTGCATTTCCAATTCTCTCCCCACTGTGTGCTCTGACCATGGAAACGTTTGTGAGATGGATTACTTAGTTGTCCTGTTGTAGGCCTTGGTCACTCCACGATGGTCTCCCTCAGCGCAGCAAACACCAAGTTCTGCCTGGACTTCTTCAAAGAGCTGTGCAAAGTAAAAAGAAATGAAAATATCTTCTTCTCCCCACTGAGCATCTCAGCTGCCCTGAGCATGGTCCAGATGGGTGCCAGAGGCAACACAGCCGAAGAGATGGAAAAGGTGGGTTTCTTTCCTTTTTCCCGGGAACTGCTGTTAGAGGCTTACATTTGGAAACGGAAAAGAGGCAGGAGCCTTCTGGCAGTCTGGGCCATGTTCTTCACAAACAGCAAACTGAAAGAGGTGGCAGCTACAGGTCTCAAAGCTCTCCTTTCCAAACACACTCATCTGACTTGCAGTGCCCATGAGGCTGCAGTGCAACCTCAGTGCGTTCTTTGTGTCTTCGTTAATCTATTTACATAGATTTATATTGCATTTATATTGCAGGTACTTCATATTCATGAGGTGCTGAGCATGGCAAGTTCAGGAACGAAGAGCACCACTGGAAAGGTGAGATAGTACCTGAACTGTGTGATAACACTGAACTGTAGCATGAAGTGAAGTAGGGCAAAGCAGACTTACCTTCTAAACAGCAGCACTTCATCCAGAAGCACAGTAAGAGCAGAGTTCAGCCCTGTTCTCATCAAACTCTGAAACCTCTGTGCACATGCAGAAGAGACCCCATTGCTTTGCTGCATGAAGTGTTGCCAGATTTAAACAGGATGATCCTTTTTCAAGGTGGAGATGACAGGAGGTGAGGAAGAAAAGTGTGTGACCCGGTGCTTTTGGATGATCAGGAAGCCCAGATGTATGTTTATGGGTCTTTGCATGCCCCTTGGCCCCACAAGGTAATCTGGGGAGAGTGACTATGATTTCAGTTTGAGGGCACATGGGTGGAGCTCCAGGGGAGAGTGTCTTGCTAAAGAAAGCTTTCTCCTGCTTCTCACAGTGTAAAGAGACCGGGGGAGCCCATTCTCAGTTCCAGGAGCTTCTATCTGCCCTCGGCAAAGCTGGTGCCACATGTTCCCTCAGCATTGCGAATAGGCTCTTTGGAGAAGTGACTTTTCAGTTCCTTCAGGTAAGTGACAACCGTTTACAGGTTTTGTAGTTTTGAAAAACTTCTGTACTACACTTTGAGCTTCTGCTAAGGACATCAAGATGCACGTTTCTGTATTGCTGCTGTTGTGACAGAAATGGAAGCTATCACAGACGGGTGAAACACAGGGTGAGCAGAGTATAAAGACAGAGACTTAGGAGGTTAAACAGACTTTATGCAAATTCAAGGAAAAGGGCCTGCATTTCCTCAGGAGGAGATAAAAATACTTTTGAAAGACTTGGGTAGCAATTTTCACCAAAATGGTGTCTCTTAATGCTTTGCTATAGGTGGAATTGACATCCTTCATCTATATTTTTTAAAATGATGCAGCACATTTGCATCTTTGAGAAGCAGTGTAGTGCGGAGCATTTCCACAGAAATCATCCTTCCAGACAAGGGAAAAAAATCCAGTTTGCCCAGGCTGTAAACTGGGCTCCTGGGGAAAGAGTCCATCTTGTTTCTCTCTCTGCACATGCTTGTATGTACTGAGACCTGACTTTAATGGCCTGATCCCAGAGCATTCTTTCTGCTCGTTTGTGCTGTGCACAATGGGGGAGATGAAGTCCTTGCCACTTATTTTTCTTTTGCTGGCACTTTGGAGTGAATGGGGCTCCACACACAGTGGGATGAGAAGTGAGGGCCAGCTTGCAACCAGGCCCAGGGAGCAGGGGCCATGGTTGATGGCCAGGCTGTCAGGGTTGTGCCCTGCCCTCGCCAACAGCTATCTTCCTGAAATGGGTGTCGTGGTGAAAAAGCAAAACACCCTCTCACAAAGAACAGCAAGAGTAAAAGACAGGGGAGCTGGGACTCTCTTACATGAAAGGTGTACCAGGGACTGGTTGCTTGGCCCCATGCCCAGAAAGTGTCTCCTGAAGAATCACAGTGCGTATGCAGGACATCAATACTGGAACAAGTGGCCCCGCACAGAGCTCTGACCTACAGGTTGGCATCCATTTCTTGGACTCTTATTTTTCCCCTTGGCCAAGTAGCCCCAGATCACCATCATGAGAGCCACCTGTCTTCCCTGTTTTGCAGCAATACTTAGACTCCACAAGGGCCTTGTACCATGCAGAGCTGGAAGCGATGGACTTCATTAATGCTGCTGAAGAGTCCAGAGGAAAGATGAATTCCTGGGGGGAAAAGAAAACCAGTGGTAAGGACAAGGCCTGCGCTTGGCTGCCTGGGGAGTGTGCATCAGGACTGTGTGAGAAGTCCATAGCTAGTGTCTGAGTTTCTTCCCTTTCCTGAGTGTAACAACATTCAGAAATGCTATGGAGTGATTCATTTTGCTTGTGGCTACTGTAAAAGCAGCTTGGGGAATAAGATGGCCCTGAGCTCCTGGGAGCTTTCACTCTGCTAAAGCGGCGGATCAATTCTTGCCACAAACAGACAGTTCTTCCAAGTGAAGAAGTAATGGGATCATTGTCAGTCAATGGTCAAAATGAAAGCATAATTCACTTTTGTTTGTTGTTTTAAAGGAAAAATTAAACATCTGTTCCCTCCTGGCTCTTTTGGTCGTACAACGGTGCTAGCTCTGGTCAATGCTATACACTTCAAAGGGCAATGGGCTGTGAAATTTAAGGAGAAATACACCAGGGAAATGCCTTTCAGGCTGAACAAGGTACAGTTGGGACAAGAGCTGTGGGGAGCAGGAGAAAGCAGGGAAAGTCCTGGTAACCTGAGCTCTGCTGTCTGCAGGGCAAGTCTCTGCCTTGCCCAGGTGTGGCAGCCCAATTTATCCAAGCCAAGAGCCTTCACCCTGTGAAGTGGGAAATCAGCATCGTCTTCCCAAGTGCCTCCGCGACAGAGGTCATGTGAAGGCAAGCTTTGGTACCTCCTTGGAGAGGCTAAGTTATAGAGGAGACTTTTCTGAGGGCGCATCAGCCTTTCTTGGGGGCTGTAGTGGAAGTTGGCATTATCCTTTAGGAAAGGGTTACAGGAGCAGCACAAACTAGAGTGCAGAGGACAAGAAGCCCTTAGAGAGACTGTTACGGCTTTCATGGAGCTCAAGCCTCTGCCAATGCCCTCAGCAAAAACATATAGTGGTTTGAGGAGAGTTCATGGAAAATGAACAAGAAATCTCAATCAGGTTGATCCCATGGGGTATATTACCTGCTTTATTTAGCTTGTTTTTTTTCTGACTATTGATTTGACTTTCTGTATTTTAGAGCGAGCACAGGAATATACTGATGATGTGTTGGACAGGAGAATGTAAATTAGCCAGGAGGCAAGAAGAGCAAGTGACAGTGCTGGAGCTCCCATACACTGGAGAAGAGCTCAGCATGTTCATTCTTCTGCCAGAAAACATCTGTGATGAGTCTACTGGCCTTGAACAGGTAACACTCCTGTCTGCTCCTGGGAAGAGAAACTACCTGCCCATCCAGTACTTAAGCAAGATGCTTCCCAGCCATGCAGGCCAAGCTTGTATCTTTTTATCTTCTATCTGTTGCCTGTGTAAAGATGAGAGAGATTAATGGGTATATAAGTTGCTTCAGAAGAGCAGAGAAAGACTGAGAAGACCTACTTGAAAACAACACTTTGTAGCCTTTCCAAGGGAGTTAATGCCTACTTCAGTGGACAAAATGTAGCACTAGTGAAGGGAACTTACTTCTTCCTTGCAAAAGTATTGAGACACGATGCCATATTGATGTCTGGTGAAAATGTGAACAAATGAGAAGGATCCCTCTGAGAAGGCTGGATCTGAATTTTCCTGATTTCACACTCAGTAGCTGTAGGGCACAGGTTCTGTCTTTGTCATGAACACCAGGCCTTTCCTTAAAGGAAAATGTTGCTGTGAGCATTTTGATCTAATTTCTCATGACTGTGATTCCCTGTGTTTTGTCCTTGCAGCTAGAGAGTGCTGTCACCTATGAGAAATTAGCAGAATGGACCAATATGGAGAATGTGTATCCACAAGAAATCACGGTGTACTTGCCCCGGTTCAGAATGGAGGAGAGCTGTGAGCTCATACCAGTACTGCAGGCTCTGGGGATGAGGGATGCCTTCATCCTTGAACAAGCTGATTTCTCTGGGCTGTCAGGAGAGCCTGGGCTGTTCCTCTCAAAGGCTATTCACAAGTCCTTTGTGGAAGTTAATGAAGAAGGCACTGAGGCAGCTGCTGCTACAGGGTTTGTCATAATAGAAGAATGCTGCAGCATTCCTTATGAGTTCAGAGCTGACCACCCATTCCTCTTCTTGATCAAACACAATCCGAGCAAGAACATTCTCTTCTTTGGCCGATGTTGTTCCCCCTAAGGGTAGAGCAGGTTTTACTTCTTTCTTTCTTTCTGTCCTGTTTTTGGCTGGGATAGAGTTGATTTTCTTCATAGTAGCTAGTATGGGACTATGTTTTGGATTTGTGCTGAAAACAGTGTTGGTAACACAGGGACATTTTAGTTATTGCTGAGCAGTGCTTACACAGAGTCAAGGCCTTTTCTGCTTCTCACACCACCCCACCAGCGAGTAGGTTAGGGGTGTACAAAAAGTTGGGAGGAGACACAGCCGGGACAGCTGACCCCAACTGACTAAAGGGATATCTCAGACCACATGGCGTCATGCTCAGCATATAAAGCTGAGGGAAAAAGGAATGGGAACGTTTGGAGTGATGGCATTTGTCTTCCCAAGTGATGGAGCCCTGCTGTCCTGGAGATGGCTGAACACCTGCCTGCCCATGGAAAGTAGTGAATGAATTCCTTGTTTTGCTTTGCTTGTGTGTGCGGCTTTTGCTTTACCTATTAAACTGACTTTATCTCAACCCACGAGTTTTCTCACTTTTAGTCTTCCAATTCTCTCCCCCATCCCACTGGGGGGGAGTGAGCAAGTGGCTGTGAGGGGCTTAGTTGCCAGGGTTAAACCATGGCACTTCCCAAAGAGAGCACAATATTGTGGTAGAAAGGAGTAAGGCATAAAAAAAACGTGCTGCTGTCAAATGTCACTGGCATTTCCTGATATCCATGATCTTGATCCCAAGAAAAAACACCAAGCTGCTTTGGTAAGACTACTGGAAAAAAATTATAATGGGCCTTTCCTGTTTAGAGCTCTTCTCAAATGAGAGAACAACACTAATGGAGGTTATTTCATTCTTATTTTATTCTTAGTCATGAAAACTCTCATTGGAGTTGAGTTGTCTAAACAGTTGGGCGAAGTGCTGTATAAATGAGAAGTCCAAAATGGTGCCTCCCCTCTTCAGCTGTACGGCAAGGCTGGTGGTGGGGCCAGCCTCCAGAAGGTGTTGCAGACCTTCCTCCTCAGCCGCCAGGTCCCAAGCCAGAGACAGCTTGGTGCTGAACCTCCTGGTTTCCTCCCACAAGTCTCCAGCAACCCCATCTCCACTGCCTTAACACTACCATTAGGGGAAGCTCTTGGTTGCCATGATGGCAGTGAAACCCACAGGTCATGTTCATGTTGGGAGTGCAGCTCCACACAAATGTTGGGCATGGAGATATGTAGCTGCATTTGTCCCTCACTCTTCTCCTTAGGTACCCTCTCCAGCCCTCCCCTCTGGGAACAACCTCTAAAGTGACAAGAGCCCTTCCCACAGGGGTAGAGACACAGCTGGTCTTCCCATTCAGCACAGGGGAGAGAAGTCCTTCTTCTCTCTGGTGGGCCCTGGGGCATTGTGGTCTTTGCCTGGCTGTGATTTGTCAGTGAGCCTTTGCAGTGTGATGCAGCAGCTTCTGAGAGAGTGCAGGTCCATCAGTGTCATGCCATAAGGGGTTCCTAAGGGCACCAGAGCAGTCCCATTTCCCTGCTGTGCAAGTCCAAGCCACAAACACCTTCACAATAATGCCAGCTGTCTGTCTGACAAAGCCTGTGCAGGTTTCAGGGGAATCCAAAAACCCTGTAGTGACATGTTGTCTGACCACAAAAAAATTAGCTGCACCTCCTTTGTCCTCAGCTGTGCCATGCTTGTGTGTCATCTTCTGGGGAAAGCTGAATACTGTTTTCTTCCCTTTTTTGTCTCCTGCTGCAAGCATCATGCGTAGACACATGGTCTGACACATTGCATGCCATGAGTGTGTGGTTTTCCAAAGCTCGATACATTTATAACAATGAACTATATCTTAGAAGTCATTTTAGCTATGGTAGTCCTGTTAAACTGTAGTAGTTTCCTGAACTGTATAGTATGGCAGCAATCACAGAACCACAGAATCACAGAATCACAGAATCAACCAGGTTGGAAGAGACCTCTGGGATCATCGAGTCCAACTGTTGCCCTGACACCACCCTGTCAACTACACCATGGCACTAAGTGCCATGTCCAGTCTTTTCTTAAACACATCCAGAGATGGTGACTCCACCACCTCCCTGGGCAGCCCATTCCAATGTCTAATAATCCTTTCTGAAAAGAAATTCTTCCTGATGTCCAACCTGAACCTCCCCTGGCAAAGCCTGAGGCTGTGTCCTCTTGTCCTATCGCTAGTTGCCTGGGAGAAGAGGCCGACTCCCACTTCACTACAACCTCCCTTCAGGTAGTTGTAGACTGCAATAAGGTCACCTCTGAGCCTCCTCTTCTCCAGGCTAAACAACCCCCGCTCCCTCAGCTGTTCCTTGTAGATCAGACCCTCCAGACCCTTCACCAGCTTGGTCGCCCTCCTCTGGACTCGCTCCAACACCTCAACATCTTTCTTGAAGTGCGGGGCCCAGAACTGGACACAGTACTCAAGGTGCGGCCTCACCAGTGCCGAGTACAGCGGGACGATCACTTCCCTAGACTGGCTGGCTACACTATTCCTAATAGAGGCCAGGATGCCATTGGCCTTCTTTTCCACCTGGGCACACTGCTGGCTCATGTTTAGCCGGCTGTCGATCAGCACCCCCAGGTCTCTTTCCACCGGGCCGCTTTCTAACCACTCTTCCCCCAGCCTGTAGCACTGCATGGGGTTGTTGTGGCCAAAGTGTAAGACCCGGCACTTGTTCTTGTTGAACCTCATGCCGTTGGTCTCAGCCCATCTATCTAACCTGTCCAGATCCCTCTGTAGGGCCTTCCTACCCTCCAACAGATCGACACTCCCACCCAGCTTGGTGTCATATGCAAATTTGCTGAGGGTGCACTCAATCCCTACGTCTAGATCATCTATAAAGATATTGAACAGCACCGCCCTCAGAACTGAACCCTGGGGAACACCGCTAGTGACCGGCCGCCAGTTGGACTTTGCCCCATTCACCATCACTCTCTGGGCTCGGTCATCCAGCCAGTTTTTAACCCATTGAAGAGTCCACCCATCCAAGCCCCAGGCAGCCAGTTTGTCTAGGAGGATGCTGTGGGAGACAGTGTCGAATGTCTTACTGAAGTCTAGATAGACTACATCCACAGCCCTGCCCTCATCTACTAAGCGGGTCACTTTGTCATAGAAGGAGACCAGCTTGATAAATAAATAAAGGTACTCAAAGCATTTAATTGGCCTGGCTTCTTGAATCCTGATTTGAAAGATGCCTTAGGTACTCAATGCTTTTGAACATCTTGCCACATGTCTTGTCTCTTGCCTGCTGTATTTCATCCATGAACTTCTAGTTTAGCACAGCGATGTGTAATTTACCACCACCAGGAACTTAAATGTCGTCCACCTGCATTTATCTGACTTGCCATTCTAAAAATAATAATGGATGCAAAAGGTGGGGGTTTTTTTTCAGTATCACTGGGAAATCTTTCAAAGAAAATTCTTCCCCAAAGCTCTGGTGTTTGACATGTGCCTGAAAAAACACACTCCTTCAAATCCCTAAGATACTTGGCCTTGGAGGAAGATTGTTCTAAGTCTGTAATATCTCATCCTGCCAGTTCTACAGCCCTCTGCCTGGTGAGTGGGAAATTATCTTACTAAACAACAGAGGGGCGACCACTGAGGGCAAAGGCTTTCTCAATCCTGAATTTCATAATGGATGAAAGTCCCTTTAAAGCACCATATCCCCCAAATCGTATATTCAGAATAGAGTAAAGCAATTGTCTCATACCTGTACTGGGGTGCACTGACTGTGACTGGGATGGAGTTAACTTCCTTCACAGCAGCCTGTATGGTGCTCTTTTGGATTTCTGACTAAAACAGTATTGATAACACTAATATTTTGGCTGTTGCTGAACAGTGCCTGCACAGCATTGAGGCTTTCTCTTCTTCCCACTCTGCCTCTGGCCCCAGCAAGTAAGTTGGGGATGGACAAGAAGCTGGGAGGGGACACAGCAAAGACAGCTGACCTGAACTGGCCAAAGGGATATTCCATACTGTGTAACATCATGTCAGCAATAAAAACTGGGGTAGAGGAAGAAGGAGTGATGGGGCTTTTTTTTTGCTTCCAAGGTGTCTGTTGCTCAGAGATTGGCTAGGCATCGGCCTGCTTGTGTTCCTATCCTCCTCCCCATCCCTTTGGGGACAGAGGGAAGTACGCAAGAGGCTGTGTGGGCACTTGGCTGCTGGCAGGTGTCAACCCACAACACAGGCTTTAGCTGCAGTTTGCCAAGTGTGGTAATATAAAGGGAAGTATTTTAAAACAGCAAATACGTGGCAATCTTTTTTGTTTTATTTTTCTTGCATGGTATTCATAGGTTTCAATATCCATTTTATAATACGGCATAAAATAGTGAGCTGAGTGTTTTTCATGCCAAAACCCACTTCAAGTAAGGCCTTGAATCATTAAATTTGTCTTTACTGATTTTCAGTGATAAGAATTGTTATCTAAGTGTATTTGTGCGTTTTACTCAGTTTGCTTCTGCATAGCAAAGCTCATTTTCTGTCTGTACAAGAGTGAGTGAAGTACTGCAATACATGTAGGTTTTAGTGAATATTAGTATCTCCAAAGTCTGGAAACCTGCAGTCCTGGTTGTTGAGATTCACAACTGGGACAGAAAGAATGGAGCTGTACTGCAAAATTAAATTGGGTCTAATTCTGATCTCTTCTGTCTATACAATTTTCTGCACTTACACAGTATGCATTTATAAGCTATTAAAATATCAGTGAACTGATATTGGGGGAGGTATTGTAGATTTACGCCCATGTCTGAGAACAGAATTCAGACTTAAGTCTCCATCTGAGTTGCTCAGACACCTCTACATACCAGGAAGAAAAAAGGGCCATCATGAAGTCTCAATTTAGAAATGAATCCACACGGTTCTCTCTCTCCATGTAGCACAAAGGCATACAACGGCAGAATATATTTATGAGCACATCCTGTAGCTGGTTTCCAAATACAGGGGAAAAAATGAACCACATCTTAAGTATATAGTAAGCTGCAGCTCTGCAAATGAAAACATGTAGTTGCAGGCTTTCCTCACTCTCAAATGAGAAAGCTTGCTGGCAGTACAGAATCACAGAATCACAGAATCACAGAATGGTTAAGGGTTGGAAGGGACCTCTGGAGATCATCTAGTCCAACCCCCTGCCAAAGCAGGTTCACCTAGAGCATGTTGCACAGGGTTGCATCCAGGCGAGTTTTTAATATCTCCAGAGAAGGAGACTCCACAACCGCCCTGGGCAGCCTGTTCCAGTGCTCTGTCACCCTCAAAGTAAAGAAGCTTTTCCTCATATTCAGATGGAACTTCCCATGTTTCAGCTTGTGCCCATTGCCCCTTGTCCTGTCACTGGGCACCACTGAGAAGAGTCTGGTCCCCTCCTCTTGACACCCACCCCTAAGGTATTTGTAAGTGTTGATAAGATCCCCCCTCAGTCTTCTCTTCTCCAAGCTGAACAGACCCAGCTCTCTCAGCCTCTCCTCATAAGAGAGATGCTCCAGTCCTTTGATCATCTTTGTAGCCCTTCGCTGTACTCTCTCCAGTAATTCCTTATCTTTCTTGAACTAGGGGGCCCAGAACTGCACACAGTACTCCAGATGTGGCCTCACCAGAGCCGTGTAGAGGGACAGGATAACCTCCCTTGACCTTGACTTCAAAGTACCAGAGCTTTGAAGTAACCCCACAAGCATTTGATGGTGTTCCAGCTCCTGTTTACCTCCTGTGACTTAGTGGTAAAGTTTACTTTGTACAAGATGGACGTTTAGGAAAAGGGTCAAATGGTACTTCCCACCAGCAGCAGCAGCTGTTTTATGTGCTGCTGTACCATGGGGACACTGTTCCACTGGCCCACAAATAGATAGTTGAGTGGGAAGCGTGCCATGATTTCCCAGACAGGCTTAATGTTCATTCATTGGCATTTTGTAGTTAGATACCTGCAGTCATCTGGAGCAGTGTGAGACACTTCTGTGCGTGAGCAGATTTCACACGGGTGTTCCAGGTCAAATACCAAAGCTATTGGACATCGTGCTCTGTCAAGGCATTCTTGTTCGCATCCAATGAGCATGCAAGACCAAAATAGCAAGGACTACTTTGTGTATTCTGCATGAAATAATGGTTCATGGAAGAATATTGCTTTGAAGTCAGCTTTTCTCTGATATCTTATTCTGTGTAGTAAAAGTATCTTGTTTTATGAAGGTTGTTGGTAAGCGATACTGGTCACAGGTTCTACATTAGATTATACGTAAATGTTTACAACCAGCTGGGATACAAGTACCTGGCATTCACAAGATGATGTATCTGGGCTACAGGCAGGCCAGAAATGAAGAGGCTGTCAAATTTTATCCAGGATAATATGAGAGCAACAAATTTATCAATGGTAAAAATTGGCGCAACTGAGACAAAGCAGAAATGGGGAGAGATGTAGAGAACTTTATTTCCAGGACAGTTCAGTAGTCATTGGTTACCCCAGGCATGTAGATAGGGAATTTGAATTGCAGAATGATGAAATGATACGTTATACAAATTCCATGGCAGGATGGGGAAAACATTCCATTTGCACATCCACATTATTCTGTGGCCTGAAGAAGAGCGTTTTTCCATGGGAACAAATTCTCTTTTCACACCTTCTGTGTAGCTGAATCAGTTTACATTGGCTGAAAATTTGGCCCTGTGTTTTGAAATTATACACCTGCCAGTTTATCACAGGGCTCGGCAGCTTGGGAAGGGTATTTCCAAATTTTATTTTGTTTTCAAAAACTTGCTCACTAACAATATGTGCGTAATATTGGCTGTCACACTCCACTTCTGGACCACAATACATCTGATTTCACTAACTGTAAGGACTGGCAAGAACATCCCCACACTAACTTTTATGCTAATAACATATTAGATTACCAAGCAACTGCATAATTTGACTAGCTACGGAAATCATACCACAAGGACTGTCACGGAAATGAGGAAGGACAATGACTTTTAACATCCAGTCTGGTAGCCAAAAGCAATACCTTTCTCCTCAGAATGGTCTACAGGGCTGAGCAGCCCTGAAGGGTGTTGCGGGTATCCAAGTCCATAATTTGTTGAAGTAGCTCAGTAGCTAACAATACCCACAGTGTTTTGGGTAGTGTGATTAGTGTAGTAACAAGTTCTTGGTCATGAGTACACCTACAATTTTGTGACCAGGGAGACCACTCCCAAACACTATATGTCTTGTGCAAAGAATAAATTGACTGATAAGTATTTGCATGACTTGGCCAGTAGCATATTTCAAAGTTTAAAGATGTCTGGATGTAACTGTTCTAATTTACAGCCAGGATGATTTAGGACAGAGATGAGTTAGAACTCCAGCGATAAGAAAGCACTGAAACGTAACACAGGTTTGGAAACTCTTTGTCTAGAAGCTTCTAAAAAGAGGTTCAACAAACACCTATCAACGGTAGTCTAGACATCTGTGAGAGACTGAAATGTAAAGTGATTGTCTTAAAGTTTGCTTGTGTGGTCTGGTTTGACTGATAAGACAGTGGATGCAGCACACCATTCTTCTGCTTATTAGTTACCGACCCTCATCCGTGTTGAGCAAGCAGCCTACCAAGCACATCGTGTTTACTGTAGCAAAGGCCGAGTGATAAGCGAGACCTAAGGTGTGTGAACAGTGCATGGGATGTATTCGCATGTGCTGAACTGTAATCGCACAAAGAACAGGCATTGACATCCACCGTCGCTGAGATGACGAGACCCACTTACATGATATAAAAGAAGACCACCCCTGAGATACGGTGCCAAACCACCACCAGAAGACCGAAGACAAACAGAGGACCCGTGGGACGCTGCTGGATCCTGGGTGGTGACTATCCTAACCTTGCTATACTGTCTGTAATCTCAGCTTATTCTTCCTTCTGTCTCTTGGTTTCTTTTCTGTATGGCCTGTAGTAAACACCCACAGCAATGTCACCCATATTAGCCTGCCCCTTAATTCTTTATCCACCCCTAGGTAGAGCTCGATGATACATTCCAGTTGGTCTCTCACATAAAAGGCAACTCCACCTCCTCGTCTTGCTGACCTGACCTTCCTAAAAGGTATGTACCCATCCATGACAGCATTCCAGTCATGCGAGCTATCCCACCATGTTTCCGTAATTGCAATGAGATCATGGCCCTGCGACCACACATAGATCTCTAATTACCACCTGAGCAATCTCAGAGTGGTAGAAGAATATGTATTTTGTCAGATGAAAGGGACAAGAACAGCTTTTCCTGTCAAGCTTGAGATCAGCCTCTGGTTCCTCAACAAGAATCTGCTTCCCTGCTGCATCCTGCAGACACCGACAGCAAGGGGGAAAAAGAAAAAAGCCAAGGGGGAACTTTAGCCAACCAGGCGTCTGCAGCGTGTCCACTTGCAGCAAAGAATAATCACAAGGGAGACTCTGATGGTCTGTTCTGTACAGAGTGAGTCATTGCTTCTTGCTGTGAAATTGTGTTCTGCTGATTGGTATCACTGAGTGGATCTCTTGTTCCTTGTTTTGGCCTTCCTATGCTTATCCCATCCATGTCATCAGAACTCTTTGCACTTTATAACTTATATACAGAAGTCTTCACTCCCTTGGCCCCGGCCTCAAGGCCATAAGAAACACTAACAGAAATGTCCCTGGGAAGTGAGGGAAAAGTCTGAGACTTTCAGCCAAAACGACTGCAAACAGGTAAACAGTGCTGTACAAAACTTGTCCCTAGGGATGTGGCACTATTTGCAGTCTTATCTAAATGTGGGGAACTTTAGGGGTAGGAAGCAGCTCAGTCTGTGATCCACCCCTCTGTGCCTGAAAGCAACTTTACCATGACAAGCATCTGACCACTAGCTAAAAGGGCTGTCTTTGAAATCTGCATTCTCTCCAGAGTAGTCTATCTGAAACAAAATCTGTCAGTTCTTTTGTCCTTGCAGTGCTTTTACATCTTCATCTTCCTTTCCATCTCAGCATCTCAGCAACTACTTCTCTGTAACCTTTCAAAAAAATCCTCCTGTTATTTATCCTTTCCCATTAGAAGGCTTATCCTTGGAAAGGAATAAAGAGAGTCAGTCTCCTGATTCTGAGACTGCCGTGACCATCTTCAACCCTCTTCATTTTCCTCTGGCCAGAAATGAATCTTTGCATTATTCCAAGAGAAAGAAGACAGTCACAGATCTGAGAGGGGTGCTGTGAGTCCTAGTCCAGCTTGCTGTCCAAAGGCAGAATGAGCTATAGCTTTGTCTTTCCCAGCAGGCATTTGCATACTGAGTGTCCTCAGAACCTACAATGCAGGAGATCCTTCAATCTACTTGAACAGAAACTCCCGTGTTTCCCAGACATTCCCTTTAGAGAGCTATGCCTGTCTAAACCACTCTCTAACCTGCATTATACTAACGTAGAAGAGCAAGAAATATCAAAGGAAGAGACTAGAAGAGCAGCAGAAAACATTCCTTTCTGGGAATTAATGCCAGTCCAGCTACTTCATTAGCTATAATTTGACCACTGGCAGAAAATGATCCATGTGAAACAAACCTTCACCAAATGGAGCAATGGAGTGACAGTTAATATTCAGGGTAACTCAAAATATAATACAAACAGAAGCACCTAAAGAAACACAGAAATAAAAACAACAAATGTGTTCATTTAAGACTGTTAAGACAAGAGCTCAAAAGTATCAGAAAACTAAGCAGGGTGTTTTCTAACAGCAGGGTGTACTAAGATGTGTTTCACTCTGCTAGCACATTAGATAACTTGAACTTTGCCTTGACAGATTCATACATAGAAGAATGAATTTTAAGGGGACTTGCAGCTCTAGCACACACCTCTGTGCCTAAAGGACACAATTTATTGTGCTTCAGGATTGTAATTTTCCATTCACTGTATTAACTTGGATTCAAAATTGCCAGTATTCCTGAAAGAGAAATACATAGTTGTGTCTTGCTGCTTGAAAACCATCTCCCTTCTATTCTGGGAGATGACTGAATGCTACTCTGACTTAGAGCTGTTGCATCTTACTGCTCCTATTTGCATACTTTCTGCTTTCATATTCCACATTTTTCCTCTGACTGTGCTATGCCTAGTGCCAAAAATAAGAATGCAGAGAACAGACCACCATTGCAAGAAAGGGAACAGCACCTGCCTAGTTCTGCTCTGCAGTTTCCTTTAGGTGACAACATGAGGAACAGGCTCAGGAGCTGGGTTTTGAAGTGACTGTGTGGAGAGCAGCCACTTTCTCAGCAGAAACCAGGAAAGCAAAACGGACACTTCTCTGGGAATCTTTCTTGCCCCAACATTAAGCAAGTAAAACCAGACTCCATGGCTTTCTTCCCTTCAGGCAAAATCTGTGCAGGCTAACCCTCTTGTCCTCGGGGCTTGAATGAACAGCACATTTTACATTTCTATTTCCTCCAAGAAAAAGATATGAGAAAATTCAAACTAGAAAAGAAATAAACTCATGAATATCTTATGACTGATATGAAACTGCCTTCAGAGCTTCCTAAATACCGGAGGAGCCTAGTATCTGATTGAGTTGATATGTAATTATAAGTTAGTAGCGATAACCAAGTACTTCTTACAAAATAGTGTTATAAGTGTTCATGCTTGCATACACTCATACAAATACTTGTCCACCTCCACACCATATCAACCTAAATGTGAACGAAGATTTTTTTTCAGGAAAATAACCCCAGAAACATACCACCTCTTATAATTATGTTGCTCTGTCCCTGCTGCCTTTGCCTTGCTGAAGTAATATAAGGCAAGGACCAGACTTCCTCAGAGTCACTGATAAAAATGAGGAGTAATGAGAAGCCCTGGGCTAAGCTTAGCTGACACATTGGTGTCTTGTGGAAAGCCTGCCTGAACAAAGCTTGTCCAGCTTTCCTGTAAACACATCTGAAGAATGCAACGTTTTGAAAGAATACTATGTGGACAGGGATAGCTTCTCTATGTTTCGCCCCTTGTGCCACAAATGCCTTCCCCACTTACAGGAGAAATACCAGGAATCTCCAGGAGAGGAACAGGACGCTCACATTTCCACCAGGAAAACCTAAGGAAACACAGGTGGTGCATGGGGAACCCCTAACTGCGGTGTCTCTGCAGGAAGCATTTAGCATCCCAGGTGTACCAGAGTTAGTGTGGTTGATACGAATGCACATAATCTGTGCCACATCACTGCAACAACTTCAGAGTGCTCGGCTGCAGCATACCCAATGTACACACTTGGCACACTCGTGCTGTGCATGCTCTGGGACCGCTCTTCTAGGATGTCATGTAAATGAAAGCAAGCTACTGTTTGTCCAAGCTGTTGGATGTTCGACAATCTCTGGAACAAATGGCTAAATTCCTCTTCTCTCTTAAGGACAAAATTTCCAGTTGAGGAAGAAAACAGATAAGGAAAGCTCCCTGGAAGGGGTCTTTCAGAAAGAACTCTTCAGAAGCACAGAACCCTTTTCTTTCCCTTGCTACTGCACCACCTGCAGAGGTTTTAATAAGTAATTTCTATTACAAAAACATATGTGTTTGCATTCAATGGTGCCACTTCTGACAGCAATAAACATCAGATTTTGTAGTTTATTTTTTTACAGGTAAAACCCCTGAAATCTCCTTTGTTTCTAGGAGTTTGCTTTATTTTTTTATAACTAGGTAGAATTTTTTACATCTCAGTATGCATTTAAAATTGTGACTTCTTTCTGAACTCCTAGGGATAATGAAAAATTCAAGATTCCACAGAAGGTCCCCTAACTATAGAATCATAGAATTACAGAATCATAGAATTGTTTTGGTTGGAAAGGACCTTTAAGATCATCGAGTCCAACTGTTAACCTAGCACTGCCAAGTCCACAACTAAACCATGTCCCTAAGTACCGCATAGAATCATAGAATCATAGAATGGTTTGGGCTGGAAGGGACCTTAAAGATCATCTAGTTCCAACCTTCTGCCACAGGCAGTGACACCTTTCCACCAGACCAGGTTGCTCCAAGACCCATCCAACCTGGCCTTCAACACTGCCAGGGAGGGGGCATCCACAACTTCTCTGGGCAATCTCTTCCAGGGTCTCAACACCCTCACAGGAAAGAATTTCTTCCTAATATCCGATCTAAATCTACCCTCTTTCAGTTTAAAACCATTACCCCTTGTCCTGTCACTACATGCCCTTGTAAAAAGTCCCTCTCCAGCTTTCCTGTAGGCCCCCTTCAGATACTGGAAGGCTGCTATAAGGTCTCCCCGGTGCCTTTTCTTCTCCAGGCTGAACAACCCCAACTCTCTCAGCCTGTCTTCATAGGAGAGGTGCTCCAGCCCTCTGATCATCTTCGTGGCCCTCCTCTGGACTTGCTCCAACAGCTCCATGTCCTTCTTATGTTAGGGGCCCCAGAGCTGGACACAGTGCTCCAGGTGGGGTCTCACGAGATGGAGTAGAGGGGGAGAATCACCTCCTTCGACCTGCTGGCCATGCTGCTTTTGATGCAGCCCAGGATACGGTTGTCTTTCTGGGCTGCAAGTGCACATTGCCGGCTCATGTTGAGCTTCTCGTCAACCATCACCCCCAAGTCCTTCTCCTCAGGGCTGCACATCTACACATCTTTTAAATACCTCTAGGGATGTGACTCAACCACTTCCCTGGGCAGCCTGTTCCAATGCTTGACAACCCTTTTGGTGAAGAAAGTTTTCCTGATATCCAATCTAAACCTCCCTGGTGCAACTTGAGGCCGTTTCCTCTTGTCTTATCATTTGTTACTTGGGAGAAGAAACCGACACCCACCCCGCTACAACCTCCTATTAGATAGTTGTAGAGAGTGATAAGGTCTCCCCTCATCCTTCTTTTCTCCAGACTAAACAAACCCAGTTCCCTCAGCTGCTCCTCATAAGACTTCTGCTCTAGACCCTTCACCAGCTTTGTTGCCCTTCTTTGTACTCTCTCCAGCACCTCGATGTCTTTCTTGTAGTGAGGGGCCCAAATCAGAACACAGTATTCGAGATGCAGAGTACAGGGGGACAATCACTTCCCTAGTCGTGCTGGCCACACTACTCCTGATATAGAAGCCAGGATGCTGTTGGCCTTCTTGGCCACCTGGGCGCACTGCTGGCTCATATTAGGCCAGCCATGGATCAATACCCCCAGTTCCTTTTCTGCCAGGCAGCTTTCCAGCCACTCTTCCCCAAGCCTGTAGCAGTGCATAGGGTTGTTGTGCCCCAAGCGCAGGACCCGACACTTGGCCTTGTTAAACCTGAACAGCCGGGCTTGGTTCATCAATCCAGCCTGTCCAGATCCCTCTGCAGAGCCTTCCTACCCTCAAGCAGATCAACACTCCCACCCAACTTGGTGTCATCTGCGAACTCACTGAGGGTTCACTCGATCCCCTCATTCAGATCATTGATAAAGATATTGAACTGAACCGGCCCAAATACTGAGCCCTGGGGAACACCACTTGTGACTGGATTTAACTCCAGTCACCACAACTCTTTGGGCTCGGCCATCCAGCCAGTTTTTTACCTAGCAGAAAGTACACCCGTCCAAGCCATGAGCAGCCAGTTTCTCCAGAAGAATGCTGTGGGAAATGGTGTCAAAGGCTTTACTAAAGTCTAGGCAGACAACATCCACAAACTTTCCCTCATCCAGTAAGCAGGTCACCTTGTCATAGAAGGAGATCAGGTTAGTCAAGCAGGACCTGCCTTTCATAAACCCATGCTGACTAGGCCTGATCGCCTGGTTGTCCTGTACGTGCCGCATGATGGCACTCAAGATGATCTGCTCCATAACCTTCTAACCTTCAAGATGATCTGCTCCATAACCTTCTACTTCTACTTCCTTATACTAACTGGTTGCAACAGACAGGAATGTGATTCATCATGAGTGAAAATCATGCTGCCACTGGGAGTGGCAATAGCTTTATATCCCATTGTTCTAGAAGTCCTGTTGTCAAGCTCAACAGTCAAATTGACACCATCAGACCCGAGGAGAAGGTAAATATCTCACTGACCTTTAATTCTAACCTTTAGATTATAAATGACATAACTATGAAATGTCGAAAGATTGATATGTTCATTAGTGAGGTACCTATCTGCTTAGCACATATATACCATCTATAACATATTTTGAGGAAGTGAGAATATTTTCAAGATGCTATGAAATGTTTTGGACTACATTAAAATCTATGGGCTGTGTGATGAAGCTGTGCTTAACTCGTACAATGGCTTTACCAGGTGTGTTTCTAAAGAAGATTAAAACCAAACCTTTTCCCACTTCTTCGGCATGATGTAGATTGGTAATTTATGAGAGCATAACCTTTCTACACCATTTCATCTTTTAAATATTTATACAGATAATTTCATTCTTCTTGTGTAATGGGGGAAAGGTATCTTCCACATCTATGGAGAAAGTTAATCAATCAGACTCAGTAAGAACCAAAACAAAAGTGACTTAGAATAGTGGAAACTCTGAAATACTGAACTGACTTTCTTAGGGATCAGGTGCCTCTACATCACTGTACTGGATGAAGGCACTGGGAAAAGGCTTTCATAAGAAAGGAACTCTGTCCTAGGTGTAAGATGTGAAGAGTTTTGCAGAACATTCAAGATAATCTTCTAGTAATAATTGTGATTGTAACTGAAGTGTATCTGGGAATATATATAATTTTATCTGCAGATAAAATAAAAAAAAAATTACTTGAATTTTCCACTAATATACAGTGTGCCTTTCTTGAAAATCTTGCTAAGTGAGCCTATCTGTAGTTTCATTTTCTGTCAAATGTTTGTTAAGCAATCAGCCTTAGAAGGACACAGTATGTGAGGCACAGCTGATTAATATACACAAAGTTTTTAGAGAGAGACACAGAGAGTAAGGTATGGTCAAGGTGTGTAATTAATAAGTGCTATGCCTAGAGGACTAGAGGCAAGAAGGATTGGGACATACAGTGAGCTGGGACTGTGGTTAGGACAAAGTTAGGGCTTAGGGACAAAGCCATAGCTACTGCTTGAACTGGAGAAACAGCTGAACTCAGAATACTGTTTCTGAAAATGTGTTTCTCCTGCCATTCAGGGTGCTGGTTTTCAGATTCACTGTGAAATCCCAGACATGGTGAATCAGGAATCTTCTGGGTAATGCTGAACAATTCAGCCACACTACTGCAGGAAACCTTACTGTGCTCTACCAAGGGATCTAAGCTTATCAGGTGTAAGGATGAGAAGCCTAAATCTTTGTTTCCCTTGTTGCAGGCAATCGCAGCACTGCGATGTGCTCTCTCAGCGCAGCCAATGCCAAGTTTTGTCTTGACTTTTTCAGAGAGCTCAGCAAAAGAAAAAGAAATGAAAACATCTTCTTCTCCCCTCTAAGTCTCTCAGCTGCCTTTGGCATGGTTGTCCTCGGAGCCAGGGGCAACACACTCAAACAGATAGAGAAGGTGGGTTTTTTTTTTTTCTCTGAAAAGGGAACAGTGACAAGATATAAGCCAAGAGGCTGATAGTACCATCTGATATAGTTCCTAAGCATCCAAAGGAGTGATGCACACGGAGAGACCTTTAAAAATACCCTCTCTTATGATATGCCTAATACCAAACTTTTTCAAACTAAACACTATTACAGTAATTGAACATTCAATGAATACTTCAGTGCTGAAGAAAGTGTTTTGGAGGTATCCCTCCACTCTCCAGGGCTCAGAAGTGGTGGTTCCCTTTGATATGGTCTTCTGCCTTCTTTGGATACCCAAGTCTTCTTTCTTAAAAAGAAAGATTTCAAAGATGTCATGAGCTCACCCTCAACAAAAACTTCTTGTTCGCTTGCAAGGATGTCATGATATAGGACAAATGGGACTTTCCCCGTTGACTGTGTCTGGCTGCGTTTTGGGGTAGGCTTGCAACGCTGTTTTAGCTTTGAGGTACTGTCACTCAGCTGCATTCACCCAACATTTACATTGCAGGTATTTCATTTCAGTGAAGTTTTGAGCAGTACAAGCCAGGGAAACGCATACCCTTCTGAGAAGGTAAGACACAGTTGCAGCTCTGAAATGAAGCAACAGGTGCCGGTTTGTCAGTCCTTTTCCTTGCAGACCATCACTTAATCAGAAAGCACGGCAAGGCTGAGCAGCCTCTCTGTCTAGATTTGAAGACCTGCTTATTACTGTTCTTTTATTATTTATTTAAGAGGTCTTGTGAGATCACACGTTTCAACAGTTAAGCCTTCTCATTACAGGTTTCTAACCAAAACAGCAGTACCAATTTAAAATGTGATAAGTGCTTAAATTGCCACCTGCAAGTGTTTGTCTACAGACCACGCCAAAGGCACCTTGGAGCTTGCTCCTCCCAGGCTCTAGGCCAGCAGACTTTTGCTCAGTGTGCACAGAGCCATCACTGTAGGATACAATGTGATTTGGAGATGGACTAGTGTGGGCCTGAAGGGGAATCGTTTTGTCATTCTGTACGTCTGGTACAGGGGGCATTGGAGGTGGTGTCCTGATGCATTTATTCCAACACTTATGTCAACTGGGTGGAGTCAGGCTTCTCATACAGACAGAGACTGCAATTCACCCTCAGGTCCAGCTTTGCATAGGAAAGCTGAAGCCTACCATGAAACTTCTGTTTTCCTCTTTGAAGTGTGAAGAAGCTGGAGGAGTCCATTCCCAGTTTCAGGCTCTGTTGGCTGCAGTCAGTGAACCCAGACCAGGCTGCTCTCTCACCATTGCCCACAGGCTCTTTGGAGAAATTACTTATCCATTCTTCCAGGTAAGTGGCCGTGGTGTCCATTTTAACAGCTCCTGGGAGTTATGAGCTCAGCAGGATTTCTTCCATCATAAAGCATGAAGGGAAATAAAACACAATGAAGCTGTCAGGGTGTGCTGCCAAATGACCGCACTCCCCAGCTCTTGCAGGCAGGGAGCCTTTCCATGTCAATTGCCCAGTGGTTAAACATGGGGAACAGCAGAGCACTGGGAAGCTGTGACTTAAAAGCTTTTATATAAAGAAACAGATCTACGGTAACAGCTCTCCCTGGGCATTCCAAAAATGTGATAACATTAATCACTGTCAATATATCCTTGCCACACACACTTGGTGTCTAACAGAGCTGGCGCTTGCTGTGACATTTCTATCCAAGGAACAAAGCTCTGTGACCAGCAGATTTTTTCTCCCCCAGTGTCTTCTCTGTTTCTAATAAAATGATTGTACCTACTCTTCCACCTTTCCTTCAGAGTCTATGCAAATATAGGACTCTGTTTCCTGATGCCTCTTCAAACAGGGCTTAGAAGAAAGTAGCATCTTTGAGATTTCTGTCAATTAGTCTAATTTAAGTGGAATTGACCATCTCAGAACACTCCTGTGGAACACTGACAGCCCAGGCAATGCAAGTGCATGCAAATAATTTCCTCAGGAAACCAGACTTAAGGTGTTTATAAGAGTATTGCCAGGAACAGTGCTGGTTTACTTCTGCAACCACCTTTCTCTTTTCAAGTCAAGATTTCATCTTGCTTCCAAAACTTTGCACTCCAGGTAAAGAGAGATTTTTAAAGCCAGAAAAAGGTGACCAGCAGCCTGGAAATGTTTTATACTTAATACAAGTTATAAGTTTTACAGTGTATATATACACACAGAGTGATATATATACACACACACACATCTCTCATTGTGATATTATCAGTCCTGGTTATTTCTTAAAAATAACAGGATTTTCTTCATTTGGTGGCTGGGGGAAGACAGGCAGCATAACAATTATATATAAACTTAAAGAAAGGTACTAATTTTTGGTCTTAGATATTTTTTACTGTGGTGAGACATTTCTGCTGTTCAGTACAGCTTGAAAATACATAAAAATATATTTGCAAATATGATTTGTTATAAATAACCTCTCTCTAAAAACTGCATGCCTGAGTTAATTCAATGAATTTTTTAATATATGCCTGTTTTACTCATTCCTTTCTTGTTGATCTACTACATGGAATTACCTTGAAGCCATGAAATGATCAATCTTATAAAAGTCATCATGTTTCAATAAAATTCTGTCATTTGTACTTTCCAGCAATACTTGGATTCCACAAAGAAATTCTATCGAGCAGAACTGGAAGCAGTCAATTTTAAATACACTGAAGAAGAAGTCATAGAGAAGATTAACTTCTGGGTGGAAAATGAGACAAAAGGTAAAGAAGGGTATGTGCAGGTTGTTTGGTTTGCAATCCAGCCAGTTAGGAATGTCATGTCTGAATTTCAGTTTCTACCTTTTTTGTCAAAGATAGCAGTATTTTTACATGTTAAACACTCACTGCATTTTTTTTGCTCAATAGGAAATAAACGTAGGAAGAAGTACAAAAATGCCTTGAGTTCCTGGCTTCAAAAGCTGTACATAAACTTTTTATTATTTGTCTGACAGCATTATACTGCTTTTCAGATTTACAGGAGTAATTATTAATAGTCAAATGCAGCTGATTGCCTGAACAAAGTAATTCTTCTTAATTCATTATTTTTAAAGGTAAAATCAAAGACCTATTTGCTGCTGGGTTTATTGATCCCTCTACTGTACTTGTCCTGGTCAATGCTATATATTTTAAAGGAAAGTGGGCAGTAAAATTTAAGAAAGAAGACACTAAGGAAACATGTTTCCGACTGAACAAGGTACAGTATGGGCAGGAACTGAAACAGCTGGGCGTGGAAATAGATGTCAGTCTCCTATAATATCATATGGGAGCTTTCATCCTCTCTGTTATCCCAAGAAAAAACACTGGTCTTCAGCTAGAACGATGGAAAACTACATCTCCTCTCCAGTTTGATAACCAAATGTGTAACTGTTTCTATCACTTCCCATCAGAAGTGGCTCTCGTGCAGCTGAGATCCTGGTTGGGTCAAAGTTACTGAGCACATGCACTAACTTTATTGGGGATTTTGCAACTAAAATGCTGTTTCAAAAGCAGTCTGCTTTTGGGACTGAATTTCAGGATTCTGTTCCTCTGCTACTATTTACCAACAGAACAGTGTTTGTTTTCAGGAAAAAAAATGAGCTAAAGACAAATTATGTCAGGAGAATGTATACATTATTAATGAAGAATTTAGATTCATGGTTACATCAGATGCATCAGTCTCCTCATCTGACATGCCAGAAAAAGAATGACATAACAAGGGAGTTGGGAGTAAAGTAATTTGGCACCAGTAGAAATGGAAAAGTAGGTTTTATGCTTCTAAAATGTGTAACTTCATTGGAACTACAGCTAAGAGGGAGGAACACATCGATGCCACAATTACATTAAACCCATGACCAGTGTAAATAATGCTTTCTGGACTGAACTCTAATCTCAATACTGAAACTAACTACAACTAGAGTGATCATTTCTGTATTTCTGTATTTTCTGCTTAATATGTTTCATGTGTTCCAGAATGAGAAAAGGACAGTGCAGATGATGTTTCAAGAAGGTTATTTTAACATGGCCATCATAGAGGAACTGAAAATGAAAGTGATAGAACTCCCATACTTTAATAATGAACTGAGTATGTTCATTCTTCTTCCTGAAGTTGTCTGTGAGGACTTTACTGGCCTAGAACAGGTAACACTTTTTCCTTCTAGTAGCATACATAAGGGGCTGCAAACAGAGCAATACTTCAACATTGCTCCAGTGTGGTCAGAAGACAAACAGGAAAAACAGAACCTTATTATCTTTTCCTTCTGCTCATTATGATGTCAATCATTATTATCAACACCTCTTTACAGCTTGAATGTGCCCTCACATATGAAAAACTAGCAGGATGGACCAGCTCAGCTAGGATGCAACAGCTGAGAGTGAAAGTGTACCTGCCCCAGTTCAAGATGGAAGAAAGTTACATTCTCAACACAACTCTCCAGGAGATGGGAGTGATGAATGTTTTTGACTGGGGGAAAGCTGATTTGTCAGGAATCTCTAGGAAAGATGGTTTAGTTGTGTCCAAAGCCATCCAGAAGTCATTTGTGGAAGTCAACGAAGAGGGCACTGAAGCAGCTGATGCCATGGGACTTGTTGCAGTGCCTCTGTGTTGCCCAATTTGTTATGAGTTCAAAGCTGACCATCCATTCCTCTTCCTCATCAGACACAACCCAACCAACACCATTCTCTTCTTTGGAAGATATTGCTCCCCTTAAGTGGAGATTATTTTGGAAATCAGGTGTTTCTCCCCACTAACATCCACATTGGCAAGCACTGAGGATAGAAGACGAGTACATTTTTGCTAGGCTTTATCCTAATGTGTTAATTTGCTGCAAAGAGGACTATCTGATAAGAGCCAAATCAGAGATAAAAACCTAAAAAAGTTAACTATTTCCTTTGTAACATCAACTTCAGGCATGTTTTACTTTTAGGAGGCCTCACTGAAATGATGTCTACCTTAAAATACACTATGCCATACTTGCCAAAGAGCTGTAGGCCTCTAGAGGTACCTACATAGAAAATCTTATTTTGATCCTTCCCTAATGTAGCATGTCTCCAATAAACCCATGATTTTAGTGTCCTAAATATGAGTGACATATTCTCCCACATGAAGGAGACAGGAGGATAGGGGTCTGCATTAAAAGGATGAACTTAGGTACTCAGTCTCTTTTAGCTTTACCTACCTGCCCTCTATATAGGTCTCAAGGAAAATGCCATTTTGTATGGGAGTAGCAAAGTATTCCTGTGGGACCTCTCCTTTAAATGTTGATCAAGGGTAATGGTTCAAGCTAGAATGAGCCTCAGAGATTTGTTCTCAGAGAGCAGAGAAAGCAGAAGAGTTTTCCGGTGTAATTTTGCTTGTTCTTAAGCAGGGCAGACCCATTCCTTATTTTTTCCTGTGAGACCCATTCCTTATTTTTTCCTGTATGTGCTCCAACTTCTTCATAAACTCCCACGTAACAAAAACAGGGTTTCAGAGTAATGGAATGCCTTTTCTGACAAGGCTTGCTCTGTGATGGCTGTGAATTAGACACTTAATTCCTACATAAAACTTTCTTGCTTTTTAAAAAAAACAGTTCTATTTCTTTGTGCCTCTGATACCATGAGTTTCTTGTTCCACCTGTTTTATTCGTCATCAGCATAAAAAACTAATAAAAACATCTATAGTGAAGTATTTAGATGGATAGCCTCTATTTGTTCCATTTGTCATAATAAAACCACTGCAAACTAAATATTAAATGGAGTAGTCTGCAGAATTAAGTGGATAGAGGAATAGTCTAACACAGCAGGTAAAAATAATGGTAATCCTTTCAAAAGTGTCTTAAGTGACACTGAAGTCTACCTCCCATTTTGAAATATTCATTGTGCTAAATTTAGGCACTGGACAACCCGACATTAGGATAGGTGAACCCTGAACCTCACCTACTGCTTCTCTCTTGCATTTTATTTTACCAGGGAATTAAGAGTGCAGTTTTAGGATGTGGCTGAGCCAGTCTAATGCCATTGAGGAGGAGAATGCTGCTCCCCGTGTCTCATTCCTTCCATGTGTTTCTGCTCCCTCCCTTATGCCACCACTATTACTTGCCTGACTTGGTGATGAGCGGTTCTCTGGAATCTAAATCAAAAGGGAAACTTTTGGTAAAGTTAATTTGCTTGCTGATGACCTAGTTCACTAAACCACCTCCTGGATGTTGCAGAATAGGTGGTGGGAAGGCATAGAGAGGGGTTACAGAGAAGAGAGCAGCCCACCCAGTTTGGCAGCCGGCAATGTCCAAAATCCACAGACACATGAAAAATACTTGCTTTTAAAAGAAAAATATTCCACCTCTTTGATGACTCCTTCTCCTTTTCCTGTTGCTCGCTGATGGGAAGAAGGTAAACGCTGGGAGCATACTAGTACCATTTCAGAACTGCACATTCAAAGGGCTCTTCCAAATGCTGAGTTATGCAGGAAAAAGTACAGTAAATCACAGTACTCAAATTCAATTGCTAAATAAAACAGACTCATGATAGTCTGTGAAGCTGCCTCACATGGCTAAAATTTCAGAATGAAATACAGTCTGAAATAGTAAAATTACCAGTAGAGGCACAGTTTTCAAATCAATTAGCTGGTAAGAGAAGAGAACACCAAACACAGCCTGTGGGCTCTTCTGATGAATAGGGTATGCAAAAAATAGCCATGCATGTCTTTCAATGACTGCCATTGGTATTTTGTGTATATCTGGTTTGTCTCAAATACAAATTACTTAACTTAAAAAAAAAGTGAAATGAACAGTGTTAGAATGTATTAGCTTGCATAATCAGACCTGTATATTTTGAGATAAAATGTAAAAGAAATTTTTTTCTTTTACATATGTGATATGTCTCACAACAGGAAAAGGAATTCTGTGTGTAAGCAAACAAGCAGGTGTGGCTGAAACAAAGATTGTCGCTTAGCTTACTACAGCAGAAGTAGTCACTTAGGATCTTTGTATTTTTTTTTTTAACTTGCTCCAGGGATATCAAGATAATTTCGAAACCAGGAACAAAACAGTATAAATAAAAAAAAAATCTATTTTCTCTTCACATAATCTTTTTTCTAATTGCCATCTTAATTTATAAAACATCTAAAAAAATGTGGTGAAAACAACCAGGAGCTGGAAAGTAGCCTCCTGCTGCGAGTGTAGTGGTAGCAGCTCCTAGTGTAGAGGGCAGTGCTCCCGCAAGGTCAGAGATGTTTACTTAAAAATAGAAGGTAAACTCTCTACTCTGGCAGCAAGTGCTTCTCCGTGGGGAACTGTAGCTTGTACATGTGCAATGCCAAACTACAGAGCTTGCAGAGCAGAGAAAAGCCAGAGACTCCAAATGGTGCCTGGAGTAGACACGATCCTGAAGGGGATGCCACTGCCTCTTCCCCAGGGACAGGCTTGATGCTGAGTGTTGCTGCACAGCCTGTTGAACCACGCCAGCATATCTTACAGACTACAAATATGTACACTCCCAAAAAGCAAAGCAAAAGAAGTAAAATACTATTTGCATGAGCATCCGTGGAAAGATAACACCCATTAGTCCCACACTGGGCAGATCTGTGTCTTTCTGTGGTCTGATTACTGAGTAACTCTCAATTTACATATTCACCTTTCCACTGGACTCTAATGTGTCTGATGGTTGCAGTTCTCCTCATTTTTTTTCTGGTATTTTTCTTTCCTTTAAACTGTTTCTTAGTACTTATGTATAACATAATTGTTATTATATCTTCAAAAGATTTGCAATGGATGGACAAGAAGGACAGAGGAAGATTTTTGGGTTGTCACTGAAAAAGCCAGAGAGAGCAGTTTTGAGTAATACTTTTTTTCCCATATGAAGACTAGTGCTTATTTCCTTCAAACTGTAACTGGTAGAAGGTTTTATACCAGGAAGTCCTGGTTCCTTATGATCCTGGTAAGAAAGGCACTCAGACTCTGTAACGTATCGGTTCAAATGCCAGTTATTGGAGCTAAGACTATAAAGAAAAAGAAGAAAGCATTGATAAACTTAGGTCCCTTCAGAGGCTGCACAGATGAGCTACTCATTAGCTGTGTGCACCAGGCAAAGAGCAGCACTGCTTGCCAGAGAGCACCATGAGCATGACATTGTTGCAGTAAGTGAGATCCAGCTACCTGAGGAGTGGCAACTGGGCAAGCCTCTTCCTTTCTTTTGGCAAGCATGTGCAGCAGAAAAAAGTCACTGTTTTACTGCTGCTTTATTCTAACAAATTGAGTTATTGCTAGAACCAACCGGCAGTCAAGGAGCATAGAGGACTGGTGGATGTGCTTGGCCTCCTTTTACCTTGGGTTGCTATGCAAACACAATACACATTGACATACCAGCTACCATGAGCTCTCAAGGGGAAAGGGCACATTAGGCATTAACTTTAGCCCATGCCTGACACACTGACTCTCTGAGACGTTTAATACAAGGTGCTGGTTGTCTTAAAAGTGCTAGCACCAATACCAGTGACAGTTTGACTCAGACTGTGTGAGCACCACGTAGAGCTGATTATCTCCAGCACAGCAAATACTGTGACTGAATAAAAAGCATCTGAAATCCTGTAAGTGGTATTTTGGCCACATCTCAGTTCATTTAAGATCATTGAGAGATGACAATATAGCCTCTGCTAAGTGTGATACAGATGGACAGGCCATCCAAATTATAAGCAAACTTTACCCCCAAACATTGCACTATAGTTGCTGAGTAACCATAAGAAATTAAATGTGAAAACCTGAACAGAGAATTGCCGAAAAGAGCTGCTGCTTTTTCAGCTGCTTAGTATCTCCTTGCTTATGCCAACATTGGGGAAGAGGGGCAAACACCATGAACTGGTTTAGGCATAAAAGGCAGCAGAATCCTTGCTGACCTCTTTCTTGGGACAAACATGGACATGGAGCGGATTTATACCTGTTTGCCTTGCTTTATGGTACTGCACTCTTAGCTTTTGAATTTCAGGAGAAGCATCTGATTTCCCCAGGTCCAATGCCCTAACTAGGCAAAGTTACAAAAGAGTACTTGTCTGCTGATGACTGCATATGGAGGCCCTAACATTCAGTGCAGAAAAAAATACAAAACAAATCCAAGGGCATGTAGTGACAGAATGCTCTGTGGAGAAGTTGTACTGCCCCATCCATGACTACTGGCAGAACCAAACTTCCTCTCTTTCATGAACTCATTTACTTTGGGTGTTTTAAACTACCTTGCCTGCCTTGACAAAGTAGTTTTTCACATTAGGGAAGCTACCATAATTCAGAAACCGAGCAGTTATCAGACATTCAACAAGCTTACCTGTGTGGAGAACTATTGTGGTGATCATGCTGCTGCAGAGGTATGAAATGCAGAGTGTACAAAGAAGGCAAATATATTGGCTGGGAGAACATACCAGAAACACCTACATGCCCTCTTCTAGAGGAGTTGGTGCAACAAAACATTTGTTGATAATATCTTGGACAGTAGGCAAAGAGCTGGCCATCTGTGCAGGGCCGGTTATGTCCTTCAGGTGCATGCTCCACAGATGTCCATGCAGGACAAGCACATGGAACCAGAGCATACAAAGGAGCGTGGGTGCCCAGGAAAACTCTTCAAGGAAGCCCCAAAGCATGTTTGAGCAACAGCTGATCAGTAGCTGTCACTCTAATGTTAATATGTGAAAATGGGAGAATAAGAGAGGACACACTACAGCTCTTGCCACACAAAACCTGTGCTCTCGGGCAGTAATGGTTTCATAGGATAAAGTAAAAGATACAGCAGCCCAGCTCACAGAACAAGGAACATTGAACAAGGTGAGAGGAAAGCTGCTTACAGTCTTTAGATTTTTCCCATCCTCATCACTGCTATAACAATCCCAGAAGAAAAGCTCATTCTGAGTTGGGAAAATGAAAGCCACCTCAATTATCAGGCTCCACACATACCTGCCTGCATTTTAGAAAAACAAAACCACACTGTTAAGGGTAAAGTAACTCCCTTTCCCTTTCACAAAGCGTGCACCTACTGCTGTACGCTCTGTAACTTAATATGTACAAATTTGGGATTTCTATTATCCACCTCTGTGGCCTTTACAGATGCCAGATTTGTTTCTTTACTGCTCATCAAGTCTATTATTCAATAAAGAGTAGTAGCTTTTTACAATTGAATTATATTTGATATTGTGCATTATGATTGTCTAACAGACCATGAATGTTCCTGCAGACAGATTCTGTAGTTTATTCACCTGCCATAGAAAAAAGGTTGGTATGGAAGATCTATGAGAATGGCCTGTGCATGTACCATGGGCCTTGTTGCCATGACCTGTAGAGAATGAAAATTAAAAGATGACCCTCAATCCTACTGGCTGGTTAAAACCCATTTCTGAATATCTGAATACTCCGGGGTCTGACTTACAGCCCAGCAAATATGTAATTCCTGACTGTTCCTCAAATCTCTTCCTCTGCCATGCCCACCTTCAGACCTCTAATTCATCTCAACACTGCTGCTCTGAGTGTTTTCATCAAAACGAAGTTTCAGCAAAATGTGCTTTCTCCTCAGAGCCCTTCTCCCCTCCTCCACATGTATGCTGTAGACCCTATAGTTTGACCTCAGGTAAACAACTTTGGTCTCACCTAGGTATAGAAATAGATGTGGCTGTGCTTTTAACAAGTACAAGCTATAAACCACACCAGTCTTTGGACTCCAGGAACATGCTTCTTCATTTCAGCAGACCAAAACACCTTTCAGTACTATTTTGGTCTTGAAAAATAAACAGAAAGTTTTGGGTTTGTTCTTGCATGGAAAAAATCCATTTCAAAACCCTCTGAATAGAAAGAACATCTCACAGCTGGCTCTGCTTGGAATTGCATTATTTTGGCAACACCAGATGGTCACTGTCCATGAGGAACTTCTCTCTGTTCCACTGCACAGATGTTGTAGTGAGTTGTTGTAAATGTATCAGACCTTCATCAGTTAGCCCAGTAGCCACTTTTCCCTTCATGCTTGGTGGAAGTAATGTGTTACAGTGCTTTCTGTACTTACAGTGCCTCATAGGTGAGAAGAAGAGAAACAGCTAGGTTTTCAGGGACTGATGCACTTGCACTCTCTGGTAATACAAGACTCTTTCCTCAGCTGTATCCATGGATGCTCACTAATGATGGACTGTGGTGGGAACTGTTTGCTCACTCCCAGATCACTGCACTATGACTAGGTCTTATTTTCCTGTAAAATTTTGGGATCTTTAGCTTCACTCAACTGTGAGAATCACCTGATCTGATGTTACAGCTAGGTTTATTAAAAATGTATTATATTTTGCTGGATTTATTTGTAACACTGTTTTTCCTCAGTTTTTTGTATTTGTTTTTCATTTGGCTCTAGTTGCCTAATATGGCCCAATGACATTAATGTGTAAATTAAAAAGAACTGCATGAAACATAGTTTTAGCCTTGAACCCCAGTTACTTTGGTACAGTCTTATAAATTACAGCAAAAACTTAATTCATTTTTTTATTAGGTTTTACTTCAATAAATAAAGGTTGTCTTGCTGCAGATAGAGTACCAGTCTAACATTGGTCTACTCAACGTTTCAAAGTGCAATGAATCAAAAGGTCATGATGAAAGGTAGTGACTCAAAAGATGACTCCTTGAAGGCTAAGAGTGGGAGTGTCTCAAATGGTACAATATATATCACAAAGAGCTCAGAGAATCTGTTTAGGTTCAGCTGGCAAGCTGCACAATTACCTGCCTCTGAAGTTTGTGGGGTAAGTATTTCTCCAAGTAAAATATAATTTCTAATTTGTATTCTTTAATATGGAAAAAAGTGTTATTATGTTTAAGAACTTTAAGGTGAGTATAAGACAGATACGTAAAAAGACAGCATATATCAATGTCTTATCAATATATCTTATATTGTTTGACTGGGAAATACTTTTAGGTGTGCAAAATATGAGTGTTTGTACACCATAGCTTTGAGTAGGAATACCTCTTTTTTGCTGAAAATCTGGTGTCACGTTAAAACTGTTCTTTTATAATTTTAATAATTATTTTGGTAATAAAGGTATTTCTCTTTTCTCAATCTCACTCTCTGGAGAACACAGGTGAGGTACAGTATGATGATTCAAGAGTCTGTTGTTCCACAGTCATTAACATCAGGTGCCTCTCAGGTCGCGTAATCAACCACATCTGCTCCAAACTATGGATATGCTGCCATTCCTCCAGCTGTTTTAGAGATACAAGAACAGCATGCAACTTTCTTGGTCTCAGATTCAAAAGAGAGAATGACTGCAGGTTTTAATGAATATCCTTAACATGTCACATTCATTTACATGTACAGGACTTGCACCTGACTGAATGAATGCAGCTCTACGCTGTTTCAAGCTGTGCTGCCAAAACCCATATTTATGATATATATGCTTGTGCTTTTTCTCAACAAAAGAGCATCAGCAGAGATTAAATGTCTGAACTGGGACTACAGGAAAGACCCCCCTAAATCTATGGTTCAGCATCTAAGCAACTGGCTGGGTTTACAGAGCAACTTACTTCCATTATTCCTATAAATTTACAGGAAAGCAACCTCCAAATTTGTGGCTGGTTGTACTAAGCAACAGTAAGAAGTACACTAAGAGTACAGTGAGTTGACTACATTTCATTTAAAGATCCAGAGCATGGTCCAGAGCAGCCACATAAGAATTGAAATATGAAGTTTGCATTGTCTCAAACATCATTCAGAGTCCTCTGGATAGCTGTAGGGAAACTCATCCATTCAGTGTTATTTTTATCATATTGAAGCATGGATGAAACTATCTATTCCCTAAAAGGCAAGTACAAAGTATTATCTTGTTGATGAGCTAGTATCTTGCTGAAGGAAAACAAACATGCAGTCAGAGATAAAGGAGTCAGGAGTTACAATATTTCTAATGATCACAGAATCTGTAGGCTTTACATCATTCATTGGCTTCACACAATTCATTAGCAAAGAACTAGTATTTTCTGGGCTATTGACAGTACTTTTTAAAACAAGTGCTACATATCACAGCTATACAATCATATTTCTGTTTGTTTCAGACAACACTGATCTCACAATGGGCTCCATCAGTGCAGCAAATGCAGAATTTTCTTTTGATGTATTCAAAGAGCTGAAAGGCCACCAGGCCACAGGCAACGTCTTCTTTTCCCCCCTGAACATCATTGCAGCCTTGGCCATGGTTTATCTGGGAGCAAGAGGTAACACTGAGTATCAGATGGAGAAGGTAAGTTAGGTAAATGGATACAAACTCCTTTTGATCCTTTTGATCTTGTTCAACACAGCAACAGATTATCCGTTTATATCTTTGGGACTTCCTCCAGTTGATGGAGTCACATTTGGCACTGGATTCAAACCTACCTATAAAAAGAATGGCATTCCAAACTATGAAGTTTGGATCTGGAGCTGAGTTTTCACTTATCATTGCTTTTCCCCATGAAGGGCAGGAACGGCCTTTGGTTTCCATAAAGAAAGAGCAGTCCTGAAGAATGGTTAAGGCTTCAGCTTATACTATCTCACAGCCCTGATTCCTTCCAGGGGCAAAGGACAACTTGTAATATACAAAAGATGAAACATTCAGAAAATAAGAGCCACAGTTATAAATACAACATAGTAAGGTTGTAGCTGGTTTATAGACTGAATACCATTAACTGGAAAAGAAGGGATCTAAGTGAGGATCATAGTCAAAAATTTTCAGTGTGGCACATGCAGTAAAAAAATTGATTTAAAGCTCATACTAAACTTCTCAGTTCATCTATGTGCTAATCAGACCTGGTTAGTCCAAACCTATAATTTCAACACAAACATCAGTGACTCTCAGCGGACTTCACTTATTTGATTTCTTCTATTGCTACTTTCAATTGCAGGTTCTTCACTTTGACAAAATTGCAGGACTTGGAGGAACTATTCAGACCAAGGTACAGAAATCTAAGGTACATTTATTTCTCTTTCACGTTTTTCTCCTGAGAACAGACTGTTCTGACTGTGCTTCAAGTAGGTTCAACACCTTCCCAAACCTTTGCTAATGTTCTTAATTTAGGAGATGTAAGTAAAAAAACCAAACAAACAAACCAAAAAAACCCCCAAAACGTGAAAAACAAGACAGGCTGCACATGTTGTACCAGAACAAGTGACAGGACAGGATAGCATGCTTTGGGCACCAGGCTACCTTCTTGTGTAGACGAGTGTCTGCACACCTGCAAGTGCTGATGGGGGACAACACTTGGAAGGGGCTCAGCACCCAGAGCCAGGGTACAGCTGTCAGACTTGCAGCTGAGACTCCAAAGTGGGGCAGGAAGATGCTTTGGCAGAAAAGAGCCCAGAAGCCTCAAAGACTGGAAAGTAACCACACTCTTCCAAAAGCTACAGGGGTTTTTCCAGCCTCTAATTCCCATTGCTACCCCATGAACACCATGAGGAGTCCCAGTACCTTGATAGCACCTGTGTGCTTTTTTCCATGTTCATCTGCTACCTCTGTAAAGATAACACAAGCCGTGCTCCCTGGCCTGTCCCCATCCACCTGGGATCCACAAGCATAGAGTAGGACTTGCAAAGAACAAGATGACTTTTTTTTTAATAAAGAAAACTAAAGGTAATATCAGCTATATCAGCTGGAGCATTTAATGGCTGTTTAAACATTTAGAAAGGAGCAGTTGAACACAATTCTCCTTCACATAAAATGAAGTCCCAGCTGCTGTTTAGCATTGTGCATTTTTCTTACACACTCTTAGCCTGTGTCACCCGGAACACTATTCTTGGGGCATTAGACAGCTGATCCATTTTTTTCACTATATTATGAGACACCTCCTGACTCCCTTGTCATCTAGCACTCTTCTCCCATCTGCAGCTTCAGCAGAAAGCTGCCGTGAAAATGAAAGCAGAGTTGGGAACTAGAGGCTCTATTTCTATGACAACCAGCCAATTGCAATCATTGACACCCGAATTTTTCTTTTTGTCACCTCACTCCTGAGCCATACAGTTTCAGATTCATCGCTGAGATATTCTGCTTGTTATCACCTAGAATAAGTGTCATCACATGCTATGTATTAATTGTACATCATTAGTTGCTTATATTGAACATCCCTCCCATGGAACTTTTAGACTGTATTACATGTTCATTTGCAAATGTCCAAACACTGTGCATTTTCCTGTGTTATTTGTACCTTATAAAGAATTCTCTTTCTAGGAAAACAAGCTAACAGATATACCTTTTTATCTTCTTATCAACAACTCAGTGTGGCAAGTCTGTGAATATCCACATACTGTTTAAAGAACTTCTCTCTGATATCACTGCACCAAAAGCCAATTATTCACTCTACATTGCCAACAGACTCTATGCTGAAAAGACAAGTTCAATCCTACCGGTGAGTTGTACATTAGAGTGATTTCTTGCTAAACCCTGTATAAACCTGTAATCCAGGAGGACTGGCTGGAGTAGGTGATCTGTTAATCCAGTGGTCCCCACTGGTGTGGACTTCCACAGCTTTTCCCTTTGCCACAGCCCTGACAATAGCCTGAACGGAAAGAAATTCCAGGCAAAAATATGGCCCTATTAAAAAATGAATGGAGTAATAAACAAAACTATTTGGTAATGTACTACCCCCTTCCCCACTTGCTCCCCCAAAACCTTCTGATTTTAATAGGTTGTTTGGTATTTTTCAGGAAATAATTTGACTTCAGCACATTTCTTCACTTGAAAACCTCGCCTCAAAAACAACTTTTGAAAGTGTCAAAATCTTCCATTTGTCATTTTCAAAACAAAACCTACAAATATTCTAAATCGAAGGAACTTCTTATCTTTAAAAATAAGGAAAAATGCTTTTTAAAAAAAAGGAGTGGACATAATGAAAATAAAACACCCTGAAATGAACCTGAAACAGTGTTTTTGGATCAGGGTTTCTTCAAAAAATATTTAAACATTTCTAGTATATACTCTTAACTGGTCAAGTAATAAAAATGTCAGACCTGAAAATGTCATGGATCAGAACAATTTTTCTGGCCCAGTTTTAGCAGGTTCTTCCAGGAAGTAAGCAATGAGAACAGCCTAACCATGGAATCACTATAAAAATCTTTTTAGCCATATTTTATTTCACCTTCATACTGTTTTTAAAAAATGACTAGTTTGGTGGCTACAATTGCTGTCGTTACAGATCTACTTAAAATGTGTGAAGAAACTGTACAGAGCAGGTCTGGAAATGGTCAACTTCAAAACAGCACCAGATCAAGCCAGACAGCTCATTAATTCCTGGGTGGAAAATCAGACAAACGGTAAGGTCAGACAAGATTTTGAAATATACTTCCCTCTTGCAACTGAATTTGAACAACTTCTGGAAAGACTAAACATTAGAGGAGAAATTTCCTCCTCCTGTTCCCATTAGTGGATATTTCCCGTGGAAAGGGATGACTCTATTGCACTTGTGTTGCAGTGAGAGTGTGTTTTAAACATATCTGGCAAATGTAGAGATGCCAAGATATGCACACTTTATTTGCACACTTTTTGTGTCTGGAGGGCTTAACTCATGCAAGGTTAGTCCCAGCTTCTCTAGAATATTGGCATAATTTTACAAGGATGTGCTGGATAGGTAAGAAGTGGGCTGCCAGGGAAGAAAATAATGCTAGCATCAGCTACTAGGCTGATGGTGGGAAAGGAATGATTCAGGAGCTTGTGTACCTTTATCGTGCTAAGGTGGGAGAAAAAACAAGAGGGTAAAGCGTGAGAAAGAAACACAGTGAGAAACAGAAAAGCTATATTGCTACATCCCTCTCCTGTTTCTTCTTTTCTATATAAAGCTTTTTCCAAGCACTGGTTAAAATATTCCCAGGGATGTATACCACTCTTGAACGTATCTGTCTTCTTGCAGAAATGTCTGGCCAGGTGACAGTTGTTCTGTATTAAATCATCCTCAGGAACCTGAATTCCACATGCAGACCTTTGAAGAAGTCAAGTCAAGCAGCAGCATATCGATTGATCTGTAAAATGCATGACTACTGCTATGAAACTTATCACTCTCTTCCCTGCTTCTTTCTTAAAGGACAGATCCAAGGTCTCCTTGAACGAGGCTCTGTTGATCTTGATACTATGCTGGTCCTCGTGAATGCCATTTACTTCAAAGGGATATGGAAGACAGCATTTAAAGAGGATGACACTCGGGAACTTCCCTTCAGTGTGACAAAGGTAGGAGGGCACAGATAAAGCTTCTGGCCAGGAAGCCAGGCTGTTGGCTTGCACAGCCAGCAGGCTGGGTGTTAGACATACAACATGCTGCAGTCATTGGGTGGGTAACCTAGCGGGCCCCCTCGCTGTCAGGTTTGCAAGAGCTGTGTCTGAACAGAGCACACTAGTAAACAAGAGAGGAAAATAGAGACATAGCTCTTCTTCAAAGGCAGCATGCTTGAAGATCGAGTCCTGTCCCTTTCAAAGGGCTTGTACATTTGCCTGCCTAAAGAAAAAATTGCTCCCTGATCATGTCGTCTCATGTTTCTCTTTTTGCAGGAAGAAAGCAGACCTGTGCAAATGATGTGTCAGAACAGTACCTTCAAAATGGCAGCGGTGGCTGCAGAGCAAATGAAGATCCTGGAGCTTCCGTACACCAGCGGAGAGCTGAGCATGTTGGTGCTGTTGCCAGATGACGTCTCTGGCCTGGAGCAGGTATGGCCCTGGCAGGGGAAGCAAAAGAGATTCCACTTCAGTGGGACTTGGCTGCTGTCAGACCTTTTGCTGTCCATTTACATCCCAGCTGTCCACACCATGGTTGTGCTGGGCTGGCAGGGGAGCACAAAAGCCCCCCACGACAGCTACCAGGTGCTCAGGCAGGGACTGGCCTCTTAGGAGAACCCTGGACTCCATCTACTAAAAGAAAAGTGAAGGAGAATAGTGCTGCTGTAGCCCTGTAGAACAGGACATATGTGTGGGCAGATATTTTTTTTTCATTGAGAGGTAATTTCACCCACCCCTCCCTATAAACTGTTGAGGAAATGTTGCTAAAACTGATGAGAATTAGGCATTCTTTGCAGGAATCACTAATGATTTTTTTTTTAACAAAATTCTCATTAAACATCAGAAACGGGCTGCTTTCAAAAATTGCTCTGATTATGTCATCATGGAATGAAAAACAAAGTCAGATAAAGCATGTTATTAATAAAATATTCTTGATTTTGAAATGGTGAAAACAATTGAGCTAAACTAACTGATCAATAACAATTCATCAGTTGACTTCAGAGAGCCTTAAATATAGAGATGGACAGGAAATGCATGGAAGATACTTGGAAACCACACATCAAACACAGAAAACAGAAGAAACTTGTGTCTATAGGGATGAACATCAACAGCAGAAAGAATTCATGAATATTCAAAGACAGAAAATGAGAACAGCATAGGAAGAAAGAGAAAACAAAACCACTTTAAGTCAGGTTGAGTCAGTTTTTGCCAGATGCATGAAAACTAGTAAAAAAAATGTTTTTGTCCTTTAAAGGAAAAAAAGATAAAAGAGGGACCAGTATGCAGTGAGGCGAAAATACAAATATAATCTACTGACTGTGCAAAATTACATGAAACTTTTGTCTTGGTCTTGGAAGAAAATGAAGCTAAACAACTGAGTGAATGCAGGATGCTAATGGCAAAGATGAAATAAAAATGGACAGATGCAAGAGAGAAACAAAAGTTGAAACCTTAATTTGCTTCAGTCAGGTGTACTGGATTATCTTCATTAGATTTTCTGAAAGAAGTAGAAAAAAAATCAGAATTCCAGTGTCAATCGTTTCAAATAGCTATCAAGGTGTTACGAAATTACCTATCTGCACTCAAGAAAGGGAAAAATTGATGCAGCCTGCATTATATCACCCATTATTGTTATTTCAGCAATTTTTTGGAATTGTGTTATAGAGTTATTAAAGATGTAGAAGAGTTTGTGTTTGTTAGGTGCTATCAACTGTAGGTAAATTTTCATGGCCTTTTTTTACAATCTCTTTCCCAAGCTGACTAGTTTGCTAGGCTGTGAAACTGTTGGGTTGTGCCTCATGAGACACAACCATTAGTTGGACAGAAGGGGATGTGTCAGGCAGTACTGGAGAGGCAAATAATAAACTACAAGAAGAATGTTGATAAGATGCACTCCAGGAACCATTCTGGTTAGTTTTTTTTATGATAGCCTTGCTTAGAATGAATGGTAGGAAGAAGTTATATTCACATCCCAGGCTTTTCATTCCCTGCCTCTCTTTGCAGCTTGAGAACAAAATCAGCTTCGAAAAACTCATGGAGTGGACCAGTCCCAATGTGATGGAAAAGAAGAGAGTGAAAGTGTACCTCCCACGCATGAAGATGGGTGAAAAATATAACCTCACATCTGCCTTAATGGCCTTGGGTATGACCGACCTGTTCAGCCCTTCAGCCAATCTGTCTGGCATCTCTTCAGCAAAGAGCCTGAAGATGTCTGAGGCCATCCATGAGGCGTACATGGAAGTCAATGAGGAGGGCACTGAGGTGGAAGGCTCAGCGGGTATGATGGGAGACATCAAACATTCCTCTGAGTTTGAAGAGTTTAGGGCTGACCACCCTTTCCTTTTCTTTATCAAACACAATCCAACCCACAGCATCCTCTTCTTTGGTAGATATTTTTCCCCCTAAAGAGCGAACGAGCTGGAAATAATGCTTGCCTTCCCCTCAGAAACAGATCCCCTTTACTGTAGTATTGTAGTATAATCTCATCTCTTCAGTATTTTCTCCAAGTGGAAAGCCTAATTCTAACAAATGCCCATTTGGGAAGCTTCCATATCAAAGACATACCTGCTGGTGAGGAAACAGCAGCAAGCATGTTTACTCCTTTCCCTTCTCATACTGGTTTCAGGATTGCTTAAGCTGAGCAAAGACTGAGCCAACAGAGAACAGAGGCACCCATCAGCCAGGAAGGGGCCAAGTGATTTTCACTCAAGGAACAAGTTGCAGGCGTGACTCCAAGTCTTTGGGAGTCCATTACATAGAAAGCCATGGGCTGTGCTCGTCCCATTCCCTGGTAGCTTCCTGCTGACAAACCCATGTTATTGTTCCTGAAAGACAGGCTTTGAAATCTCCAGTCTGGAGGAGATGCTTGCGGATCAGATTCCGCTATGCATGTTATTGAATGGTGCCTATGTAAATTTTAACTTTTTCACAGAGTTGTTCTCTCATCATAAGTTCCTCACGTAATTCTGAATTTCTTGCAGAGATTCTCCAAAGTCATGATGAGTCTCCCACTTCAGAGAGTGCAAAGAGATCTAACTTTGTGTAGGTGCATTTATGCCTTCTCACAGAGTGCAGATTCAAAGCCTGAAACATGGATATCTGCATGATCCAGATGATCCAGAACTCAGTGAGAACTGCCAGACAAAAGAGCTGTCTGAATTCTTGTTTAAAACATTGGAAGACCCTTCAAATTTGGGAACATTTTGAGTTTTGTGAAAAATCCTGCAAGTGGTATTAAAGAATCTGATTTCTCCATGGAAGTTTTGTGAAAAAACACAGCTTTCAAAATAATCCCTGTCTCTGTTGATCTTGCTTAGCAAGTAAACTTCAATTAGACCCTGGAAAGCCCTCAGGTGAAGTTCAAAACTCGAGTGCATTATTCTTCCATGAATGCAGCTGGGCTTCTTTGTTCCTATGATAGTTCAAGGCTACATCTCTTGTTTTTAAGAAATACATGAGAATCCTAATTTTCTCTGTCTTTTTCTTCCCACGTGTCCATTGCCATCTGCAAATACAGATATATTGGCTCAATACTATGTCCTGTTTTCATTCTAATCACACAATTGATTTTTTTTTTTTGTTAACATAATAAAAGAAAATAAAAAATGCTTGTCATGAGAATTATATTAATTTTCTGGACCACAAACCCTTAAAAATATCATTAGATTGGTAACTGTTGTGAGTAAAATGGGATTTAGTACAAAATCCTATTTTTAGAGTGAATAAAGCATGTAGATATGAAGTTTCCTAGGCATTTAAGAAATGCATAAATGCACACATCTGGAGTTTGATTCCTCTCTGTGTTACAGATTGCCAAGAAATAGCCCAATGGAATACTAATTTATTCTTACGTATTTTTCAATATAGTTCAAATTGGTATTAAAGATGCACTGACAATTACTCTGGTAAATATTTCAAGGAACAACTATTGCAGCAGCTCTGCCATTTTAGATGATGAAATCATCTGAAAATCATATACCTCAAAAGGCATAAGAAAGAATAAGTAGAATGACAACTATTAGGCAAAGCATTTCCCCACTGAGAGTCTTGAGAGGAGGAACTCTGTTGTTAATATCCGATATTTCCACATTAGCACATAGTGTGGTATGATAAAAGCAGATCTGTAGAGGAAAGCAGCTGGTGCTACAGGTCTGATATCCACATTATTTGAATATCATCAGGATATTTGTGGAACAGACTCAGCTGTTTTTCAGTGGTAAACCCAGCTATTTTACCAAGCATACTTTAATTTTTGTTCTTTAGAAATGAAAGCAGTGATATGAACAGTTCCAAGAGATGCAAAATTTCAACATCTCAAGGTTTATCATAAGCAGTTTATTCACCTTTTGCATCTCTTGTAGCCAGAAGTAGTTGATCCAGTCTGTTAAATTTAAAAGCCTGTACACTTAAACAATAAGAAGACTTGAAAAGAGTTACATTTGCAAACTAGCCTTCCTATGATTATTAAACTGGAAAGTGCTTAAAGTACAAAGATATGCCTCAGTGATCAACGTTGTTTCCTGAACGACAACAAAGGTCAAAATGAAGCAATGGGAAAAAAGCAAAGGAGCCATGAGGCTTACAAGCAAGTACAAAGCTTTCCCCTTTCTCAAAAGGGGAAACAGAAGGCAGCAAAAAGTGCAAATTCAGCAATACTGGACCAAACCTGCAACGAACTAATAATGGCTAGGACCTGGCCCTGGCCACCACAGACCAGACAGGAGCACAATATTTAAAGGGCAGTGGAAAAGTATTCCCCATGAAGGGGGGGGTAGACCTGGCCAGTGAGATGATGAATGCCTGCTGTGGCCTCTGAGCTCTCCAAAACCTCGGGGAGATATGGGAGAAGCAGCCCTTCCTGTGCCCCAGAGAGACGGGGTCTGTGGTTCAGCTTCTCTGTGTTCTCGCCCACCGAGCAAGCGTGCAGTGGAAAGGTGCAGGTTCTCCAGGACCATGGCTGGCCTCTGTGCTCTGCCTGAGCACCTCTGCACTTTCACCTGGAAGGTTTCATTACCCAGGCATGGTTCTGTTTCTCGTGTCAATAGGCAGCTGAGCATATTTGCTTTAAAAAAAAAATCGCCAAAATTTTAACAATATTAAAGTGCTTCAAAACTTTTTATTTGAAAAAAGACAAAAATAAATAAACCTTGAAAACCTCCTTGTTGCTACTGGCATTTTTATTGTAGCCTTCCAAAGGCTTCTGGCATTTTTGTTTTCTGAAGAATTGAGACCCTGTTTCTCTGACAAAATGCTGTGCAGGCACCAGGTGGAAGGCTCAGCAGGTTACACATGGGGCAAGACAAAATCTGAAGCCTTCTGTACCCCTTGGTGCAACTAATACACCTCCAGATAGCACAAAGAGAGGTCCAAGGACCTCCCACTATGAGTCAACGTTGCTCGCCGTACAACATGGAAGCAGTACTCCTCTGTGGGACTTGCCATACACTCCCATTCCCAGTGCCTCATCTACAACACAGTACTTTGCACATTAATGTGCAATAGCCCTGCTGTCTCCATCTCCCTTGAGATCTTCCTCTACATATAACACAAAATCACAGAACAGCTGAGATTGGAAGTGACCTTTGTTGATTGTCTATTCCAAACTCCCCCCTTCAAGCAGGGTCAGCTATAGCAGGTTGCTCAGGACCATGTCCTGCTGGGTTTTGAATATTTCCAAGGATGGAGACTCCACAGCCTCATTGGGCAACCTGGATTTACCCCCCTCTCTGTAAACAAATGTATTTTCTTATGTTTAAATGGAATTTATGCTATTTCAAGTTGTGTCCATTGCCTCTTGCCTGTTCACTGGAGAAAGTCTGTCTCCATCTTCTTTTCACCATCCCATCAAGTAAGTTATGCACATGGATAAGATCCCCCCTGCACTTTCTCCTCTCCAGGGTAACAAGTCGCATCTCTCTGAGCCTCTCCTCTCATGACAGATGTTTTAATCACTTCATCATCTTTGTGGCTCTTCTCTGTTCCTGCTCCAGTATATCCACATCTCTTTTGTACTGGAAAGCCCAGAGCTGGACACAGTGCTCCAGCTGTGATCCCACCAGCACTGAGCAGAGGGGAAGGATAACCGCCCTTTACCTGCTGACAAGGCTTTTTCTAATGCAGCCCATGATGCTGTTGACTTTGCCATAAGGACACATTGCTGACTCATGATTAACTTGGTGTCCGCCAGAACCCCCAGTTCTTTTCTGCAAAGCTGACATGATGGCGTGGAGCTTTGTGCAGTGACATTTCTCCTCTCCTTTTCTTCAGCGGTCTATTCCTGCAGGGGAAGCAGAAAACATGCCAGGAATATTATTAAGAATCTCAGTAGGCTACAAGTTAGAGGAGAGGAAGGCTTCACAGAAGAATGTCTGTGTTGAAACAAGCCAAGAGATTAGTTTATCCTATTTTGTGCAAAGGGAAAATGCTATTTTTCCTGGGAGCAAGTGCCAAGATAACTGGTGTGCTGGTCAGCCTTCCAGTGAGTGGTGGAAGGTAAAGTAACAGGCATGGTGTCATGAGCAGTGTTAGTCACATACTGCCACAAACAGCCTTCTCTCTGGGCAGGGACCCTCTAACTAAGCTCCTGTATGGCAGAGCCAGTAAACTAGTTGTGCCAATGCCAGTGGCCCCCTGTCCTACACCATGTGTATGCCAGAAGTAAGGGCCTGGTTACCATGCTGCCTCCTTAGGACCTGGTGAGCTAAGACCATCCACAGCCTCACCCTGGCTGTTGGCTGATCCCAGGGACTTGAGGGATGAATAAAGGGCTTCACATGTGTTGTGGTGACTGATAAAGGGACTGCTGTGTGCATTGGTTCAGAACCTGTGTAGCAGCAGACCCTGGACGCTGTGTGCACTGCTAAGCAAATACAGTGAGTAAGCGTGAGAGACTTGTGACCAAGGCCATCACAGGATCTTTCTGAAGATGCCTTCACTGGAGAAATCCACTCTGCCACACTGAGGTATGCACATCCCTGTCACAGTCTGTGAACGATCAAGGCAGCACTGCAGGCAACAATGTCAGTCTCTTCAGAACGGCACAGTGCTGCTGCAGAACGGTGCCAGGTGGGCTATGAGCTCCTGTCTGAAGGAACTTGACCAGACAACTCATTTCCTTCAGGTTGGGGGAAGAACACAGTCCTACAGGACAACTGAGAGATAAATCATCATTGATGGCTATAGCACCAAGGTCTGCAATGGCAACTGACTAAACAATCACTGGCAGTCACTCTGAGCAAGACAAACACGAAACAATCAACATGCTCCTTCCTACTGGCAAAAGAGCAGCAGCGTGAATAAGGACAAAATCTTGAGTGCTGCGTGGGTTTTTGTGATTGGATGAGAGGTTTTGGTCTGTGAGCTGACCTGGACTTCATATCCTTTTGGAAGAGCTCAAATGTCCAAGAGACTGTTGGTTTAGGGACAGCTCTACAATGAAGTGCCTGGCAGAGCAAAGGACAGCAGAGCCTTAGCTGACCTCTTTCTTGGAACAAGCATTGTCAAAACAAGGACATGTGGCAAAACACATCCTTTTGTGTTTGTGCTGCATTACACAGCTGTGCTGGACAGGGCAATCCATTATCTTTTATCCCAGGCAGTGTTTTAACTGTAAGAAGGTTTGCTTAATCTCCCTAGACTCCATGACAGATCTAAAGTCACTGAGTAGACTATGCAGTACCTCTTATATTCTTACAATTCCGCACTGATGGCTGATCATGATCAAGGTTTTTATTTACTTGTGGAATTATTTTGTTGCTTCTGCAACTTGCTTTACACTAATCATTCATGTTACCAATAAAAAATAGAACTGTTAACGAAAACAGTAATGTGAGTTGTGTATTAACACGCTTCTGGAGGAGTGTACTGCCCCTTCTCTACTGCAAAACAAACAATTCCTTTCATTAATTTATTCAACTCTGAAATATTTTGAAAACCATGCCATTGTTAACAACATTAACAATGCTGTGAATTGGCAGTTACGCAACAACTGAATTGACTCACTGGACATCTTTGTATCTACTAAGTTACAGGCTGTCTATGATGATCCAAATATGATTCAGGCAGATGGTGCACAAATGCCAAGGTGGCTCACATATGGTGAGCTGGAGCATACCACTAGACAATTTGATTGTCAAGGAAAATGATTCAAGGCATACTCAGAAGTTGGAAGTGACAGGGTAAAACATATTGGCTAATCATTTGACTCTGAGCTGTAAAGTATACAACAATGGACCATGGCCGTGAGTGTTAAAGCCTGTTTGAAGAGAAACAAAGCAGACTTAAGTGGGAAAGGCAGAAGGGGCAACAGCCGCAGGAACAGCTTGCAGTTTAGATAGCACTCCCACTGTGTGATTAAAGGTATTCACCATGTACAGACACATTTGTGCCCTTGACCTGTCTTTCCACTGGCATGGTGATACCATTTTCAGCTAAACGTGACTCACAACGGTGGTGACCAATTTATGTACCACTCCTGTGAGAGAATATCTCTTTTTCTTTACAATAGATTTGCAGTGATGGGCCACCAATGTGGGGCAAGGCCTAAAGATCTTTCCTCAAAAGCACTGCTGCTGCATAGCAATGGCTGTAGCAGACCGGCCTGGGCTACACACTGTGCCATGTAAAGTACTAGTGGTATTTAAGTGCACCAGTCCAGACTGAACTCTTCACAGTTATTATTGCAATAGCATCTTCAGCTGAAGACTAATAAGGACTGTATTAGGGAGAAGGGTATAGATGATTCAGTGGTTTTTCACTTGCATAGACAACTAAAAGGGTTAAAGAGTCCACCTCTTCTCTCCAGAAGCATAATTTGTTCTAGACAATTTCAGAGGCATTTTGTGTATTGACTTTGGATTTCTTTTTAAAATCACATGGCATTTAGAGAGGTCAAAGCTGTTTCTTTTATTGTCTGTTCATTCTTTTATTTCAAAGGAATTATGTGACTGCTTTCTGCTTGCTATTGTATATTATGACTGTCCTGCAGACCATGAATGTTTCTTCAGCTGGTTTGTTCACCTGATGTGCCATGAAGTTACTAGTGGAAGATCTGTAAGAATGGTCTCTGTATGTACAAAAGGTGCGTTTGGAACCTAGCATCTGGTGCTGTGACCTGTGGAGAAGGAAAAGAACAACTCACCTTAAACTACTCTTCAAAATTCTAGCAGCAAGTTCAAATCCTTTTCTGGTAGCATCTGACTGGGATCTAAATATCCTGCTGCCTGAATTTAAAAAGCAACAGAAGCCTTTTCTTTCTTCTCTGCTCAACCCCTCTTTCCCCAACACACCTTTCTTCAGCTCTGTAATTCTTCTCTATACAGATGCTCTGAATACTGCTTTTGAAATTAATTTGTATTCCCACAATATACTCACTGAAGGTTTTGTTCCACTGATGTGCCACACAGGCTGTGAGTATGTCTCAGTTCCTGAGCTAGACTGCTCTAGGATGAAAAACTGTGTGCTGTGAAAGACTATGTCTCTGGTCTTTTACAATGCAGGCTGTAAGTGGCACCTGGCAATTACATACAAGTTTTTTGCAGAATAATCTATTTCAATATTATTAAATTCAAAAACTAACATTTGAAGGATGTGCACTTTCTCAAGTTCCTTGGTAGCAGAAGTTTCTCCATTCCTCAGCAAGAGCTGTGGATTCTGGCGGGCAGAAAGACTAGCGATATTGGTAGTCCAGCCAACAATGGGAGAGAGAAAAGTTGCAATAGGTATAGTGTGGGCATACCATAGCAAGCAGTCCTGCATATGCTGATCTTACCAAATTTTTTGAGTTCACAGAATGGTGACTCTGAGGGGATCTGTATTATTCCTCATTACAGAGGAATAATAAGGAAATTAACTCAAAATTCCTTAGAGACATTCTGCAAGACTGAATTTCTCACTTTTTTTTTGTTTTATTTTCACAAGCTATGCCACATTATTTGCTGCCATAACCAAATCATACTTGCTATTCAAGTTCCAATGAATAGCTTTTATCATTATTTTTGCTTAAGCCATTTGAATATGCTCCTTCCTTTGTTGCAAGGTTTCACATGCCATGATGAACAAATCTTCCATTCTGGAGATTTTAGGGTAATATCCTTTCATTCAGGCATTTTTTTTTTTCTAAAGAATGGACTTATTCCAAGTAAAACTGCATGTCTGACATTGAGCTCCATCCATCACATATTTGGTAAACACAGAACAGGCAGCATGGGGCGTGTCACAAAATTAGACAAGATATATTTCAAGGAGTTCGGCAAGTCTACCCCAAGTGCAGCTGAGCAGCTGTGCTATTGCCTTCACAGGTGAAGCTGATAAGGTAAGCATTTCTTTTGATTATGATTTAAGTTCTAATCTGCAATTTCAAAAAAAAGTATCTGTTACAAAGCTTACAAAAAGATTGATATAACCTCATGTTTATGATGTTCAATATCAGTTGAAGAAACATGATTAAAGGATGCCTTCTGCAGGAACCTCATCTCACCTTCACATGTGTGTTCTGCATTATTTTACTGTTTCACATTCTGCCCTGCATAAAGGCAAAGTATTTGTTTGTATGAACTAAAGCTTTGTTTACTAACTCTTCCACATTGAAAAGCTGGTGATATGACAGTGTTTCTTCCTTCTTCCTCTCTCTCTTTAATTTTTCATTTAGAATTAAGAGACAAAATTGAATTTGTTTCAATTCCAGAGGATGCAACTAAAGCTCAATTACAGGGTTTACGGGAGATATTCTCTGAATGAAATTAAGGTATGCAGCATGTTCAGGTGACCCCAGCATACTGCAGCTCTGTGTTATCTTTAATAGTTACATTTTCTAAGATTAAAAAAAAAAAAACACAAACATTTGCTTCATAAGTATGTTTCTTCACCAAGACCATAAATGGAGCTTAAAGCCTAAAATATAATAGCCAGCAGAATTGGTAAACAATAATTAAAAAATCTACCTCATATCACCTATGTAACCGGTTCAATTTAGAGAGAGATTGAGCATCCATTCTAGCAGGGGAACAGCTAGATGCACTGTTGTTCAGATTATCCCACATGAAGAGATGACTGTCACATGACTGCACTGATTCTGTAAGGACTGTGATACATATGGCAGAGTATCCTGGATTTTGTTCTCTAGCAGCCACAGAGGGAAACAAATTAAAGTTTGCACTGCTTGAAGATCCCCGACAGCTAGGGGAAATTCCACCCTAGCAAGGTTCTCTCTGCTTGTGTCAACGTGTGGGAAAAACATAAGTGGTATAAACACTATACTGCTGCATTAGCCTTTACAGTACTGTATTTCTCTATTTTCTACTCTGTGTTGTTTTCTTTACTAAAAAATCCTTCCCTTCAGTGTTAGATGAAATGCTAGGTGCTGAAACTACAGGGAAAATTTTACAAGAATGTCAGAAAAAAGGCAGAAAAAATATTTAAATATTGAAGATGTGAAGATCTCTGCAAATCAAATACAAGGCTAAATATGCACTGTCTTATTAAAAGGTGGATTTTATGGAAAAGGTGATAATAACGATTGAAGAACACTTTTTTAAAACTGTGAGATATAATTGAGTCAACAATGAATGGAACGTGCTAATTATAGATGTTTGTCATAAACTGGATGAATTTGGTAAATAATTTGCAGTCTCTATTGCTGTGCCTTCGTTATCCTATTTAAAAAAACGAAGGTAATGTTGCTAACGTTTGAGACCTCTGATAAAGTAGGTGGTGTAAGAACCTAACTTCCATTTACAGTAGGCTGAAATAGAGTAAATCTAGCAAAACTTATGCTCTTGCCTCAGACTTGCACCTTGTATACTGGAATTAACTGTAGTTTGAATCATAGAGGGCTGATCTGTTAACTGATGATAAAAAGTGATGTTTATAGTGAAGAACCTGGTTTGGAGAAAAAATGAAGATTCTGAGAACAAATCTATGTGTGTTTTTTTCATTAAGACATGAGAAAAGACTGTTAGTGAGCTTCTTTCAAGGTAACTAATATTCTTTGCAACATTTTCAACAATATGGTATACATGTACAGAGAAGGAGAACTCAAGTTTCAAATAAAAGAATCATCAGCCTATGCATATCCAGCATTTTGATTGCTCATGAATCCAAAAACATGTCTGCCTTTTAAATCCACACCATGGCTTCTGTTTGCTGAAAAAAACCCTGTGCACCAAGTTTAGAGGTTCAAGTGCACTGACATTCTTGCATTACAAATTACAATACATTTCATATATGATGAAATATATATTTCATCATAATAAGTCAGACTCTTTCTGTTTGCTTTAGACAACACTGATCTCACGATGGGCTCCATCACTGCAGCAAATGCAGAATTTTGTTTTGACGTATTCAGAGAGATGCAAGCCCACCATGCCAATGACAACGTCTTCTTTTCCCCGATGAGCATCATTGCAGCCCTGGCCATGGTCTATCTGGGAGCAAGAGGTAACACTCAATCTCAGATGGAGAAGGTAAGTTACTTACATGGCTGTAAAGTGACCTCTACTTGTGATTGATTGTTGTTCCTTCTAAGTAACATCACTGAAATATACTATCCACTGACAAGGTTCTCACATGCTTTAATGCACAAGAAATAAGCCAAAGTCACAAATGGAAAATGGGATCGAGAGTTATTTAGAGAAAATGCTAAAAAAAAAATGTATATTTTCACTATAAGGGGCAGTTAGTTTTGACTTAGAAAAAAAATATCTCAAGGACAATAACAAAATGGATTACCAGTCAGCAAAGTTTATTATATGATTTTTTTGCTGAATTCTGACATCTTCCAGATAATGTGATCAGATTTTTTTTAATATATAAAAAAGATAAATCCCAGGAAGAGAGGAAGACAGAATATTATTATCAGTACATAATACATAACTCAGTTAATTTCTAGACATTCACTAGAAAAAATATCGTCTAAGCAAAGAGTGGTATTTACAGTTTCCAAGAAGGCCACAGAGGGTAGAAACCAGTTGTAAGCTCACTTGTAAATTTTCAGTTCATGTGTGTTCTCAGTTAGCTTTTTTTTTTTTTCCTGAGCCAACAGTTTTACCTCAAGCATTGTGTTTAAATCTCAAATTCACATAATTTTTGGCCATGCTTGTTATTTCTACCACTGGCATTTTCTCTTGCAGGTTCTTCACTTTGATAACATTACAGGAGTTGGAGACACTACTGACCCTCAGGTAGAGAAATAACTTGATCTCTTTCTGCCTTATTTTCTCCACAGAACAAAACTAGAATGGTTCTGCCTCTCCTCCTGTCAGTTTTAGACCCTGTCAAAAACTATGGTAATGCTCTCAAATCAAGGAGACCTATGGAGGGAGCGAAGGAGGGTGTAACAACTCGCTTATTTGTCAAAAACCAGGGAAAGAAGGCAGGTTGCACATCTTGCACCAGAACAAGTGACGGTGTAGGGCAGGATGCGTGGGGCATCAGGGTGCCCTCCTGGGCAAGTGCTGCTGGGGGACAGCATGTGAAACGGGCTCAGCACCCGGGGCCAGGGTACAGCAGTCAGACTTGCAGCTGAGAGACTCCAAAGCAGGGCAGGAAGATGCTGGGCAGAGAAGAGCCCAGAAGTCTCAGTGATAGGAACACAACTGCACTCTTACAAAAAGCACATTTCAGGGGGCTTATCTTGAGAAGGATGAACTTGTCGGTTCAATGCACAATCACCACAGCAACCGCTGTCGCAAAGATGACAGCCCTATGTCTGTGGGGGAGGACTCCACTGCAGCATGACTCTTAACTGATAGGGACAATGCTTTAGGTTCTTATTTCCTACATAAGAAGAAGCTAATGCAATGTATCTTCTTATTTTCATGTGATCACCTCAGTGTGGCACTTCTGAATACATCCACAATTCACTCAAGGATCTTCTCTCAGACATCACCATGCCAAATGCTACGTACTCACTCAAGATCGCTGACAGACTCTATATTGAAAAAACATACCCCGTTCTTCCGGTGAGTTGTACTGTGACCTGACTTCAGTGAGATTCCTCATAAAGGCCCCTGTGACTCTACCCTAGAGAAGCACCACCACCAACAGACTACTGCCTGTTGATGAAGAGGTGGTTATGAGACATGAGGGGAACTGTTTCAGAATGAGTTCGAACCTTCCTGTGACTGTCAGGTGGAGGCCGGGCAAAAGTATAATGGCATAAAATATGCTCATGTTGCCACGGTCACAGGGAGTAATCAAAATTGCTGTTTATTTGCTAGAAGATGGCTTTTAATGAAAAATGTAACTCTTAAGGGAAATGAAATACATTTTATGGCTTGAAAGCATGAAGACTGAAATTGTAAAATTTGGATTCTTTCAAAGCCAAATATCAAATCTTCCCAGTGAAAGGAAGCTTTGTTTTTGAGATCTAAGAATATAAGAACACAGTATTCAAAATAAAAAGTGGGCACAAAGAGAAAGAAATGAACATTGTCTGTCCTTAAAAAATGTTTGTTAAACTGAAAGTGTTTTAGTAAAACGAAGAAAATACTTCAAAATTTTAACTTAGAATCCTATCTGAAAAAAAGTGCCAGACCTAAGTATGTGAAGCAGTCTTTCTTGTCCAGCTTTAAGATTCAGTTACAGGAAGACAGCTGTGACCAACATGTTCAAACACAGGGGTGAAAGTTCACTGTTCTTTTAAACATTCTGCTTCATTTCACAATCTTGCATTTCACGTTCAAACATTTTCAAGCATCAGTCTGACAACTGCAATCGTTCTACTTACAGGAATACTTAAAGTGTGCAAAGAAATACTACAAAGCAGGGCTGGAAGAAGTTAACTTCAAAACAGCTACAGAGGAAGTAAGACAACTCATTAATTCCTGGGTGGAGAAAGAGACAAATGGTAAGGACTGAAAAATGGGTAGCAGATATTTTCCCCTACCTACCATAACCTGTACCCTTGTTTTCCTCTCCTCATAATGTCTGGAAAAAGTGGGTCAAGCAAGATCAGGTTGCTTCCTGCTATGAAAACAAAACACAAAGCGGCAACCCCACCCCCAAGCCCTTCACTGCAGGCATTTGTGCACACCACAGGAGATGTGTCTTACCACTCTCTGCCCTGCTTCTTTCTTAAAGGACAGATCCAAGATTTCCTCGTGTCAGGCTCTGTTGATCTCGATACTGCACTGGTTCTTGTGAATGCCGTTTACTTCAAAGGGATATGGAAGACGGCGTTTAAAGAAGAACACACTCAGGAAATGCCCTTCAATGTGACAGAGGTAGGAGGACATGGACACAGCTTCTGGCCAGCCCAGCCATTGGCTCACGCAGCCAGCAGTCTGGGTGTTAGACATACAACCTTTTGCTGTCACAGGTCGGGTGATTTAGTTGAGCCCCTCACTGTCAGTGCCTGGGCCTAGGGAGAGAGCTGGGCCTGACCAGGCTTCCAGGTCACACCCGCAGGCAAGAGAGGAAAATAGAGGCACAGCTCTTCAAAGGCAGCATGCTTGAAGATCAAGTCCTGTCCCTTTCAAAAGCCTTGTACATTTGCCTGCCTAAAGAAAAAATTGCTCCCCGATCACGTGGTCTCACGTTTCTGTTTTTGCAGGAAGAAAGCAGACCTGTGCAAATGATGTGTCAGAACAGTACCTTCAAAATGGCAGCGGTGGCTGCAGAGCAAATGAAGATCCTGGAGCTTCCGTACACCAGCGGAGAGCTGAGCATGTTGGTGCTGTTGCCAGATGACGTCTCTGGCCTGGAGCAGGTATGGCCCTGGCAGGGGAAGCAAAAGAGATTCCACTTCAGTGGGACTTGGCTGCTGTCAGACCTTTTGCTGTCCATTTACATCCCAGCTGTCTGCATCACAGCTATGCTGGGCAGACAGGAGCGCAACACCCTTCCAGGTGCTACCAGGTGCTCAGGCAGGGACTGGCCTCTTAGGAGAGCTCTGGACTCCATCTAATAAAACAAAGGTAAAAAAGTGCAGTGCTGCTGTAGCCCTGCAGAAGATGATGTTGCTATATGCACCAATCTCCATCAGGTACCAAAACCATACATGCTAGCAGGATTTTTTTTCATTTCGAGTTATTTCAGTCTTCCAGGAGAGCACTCAATGGTTTGCTAAACAATAAAAGTTTATCCAAGGGAAAATAAAAAACAGAAGTGATGAGGAAATCATTCCAAGAGCTGACTAAAAGTAAAAGGGGAAAAGTAGCATTAGAAAGGAACGAAGGTGAGGGAAGGGATCAATAAAATATGTTCCAGGAGGAACAGTTTTGGGGCCAAATTGATTTGATGTATTCAGGAATTGTATTTTCGCAAAAAAAAAAGCTTTGAGTTGATGAAGAAATTTTCAGATGACAAAATTTTGGAGAACTTCATCAAGACAGATGAGATATAGGTCATAGTCAGGAGGAAGCATATAGGATAAACAAATACATGTAAGATTGTCAGTTCGATTGTGTACACAAAGTAAATGGAAAAAAATAGTAACAAGTGGTATAAACACAGCTGTTAAGTCCATTGCACTCTCGATTCAGGAATTTAATTCTCTGCCTCTCTTTGCAGCTTGAGAGCAGAATCAGCTTCGAAAAACTCATGGAGTGGACCAGTCCCAATGTGATGGAAAAGAAGAGAGTGAAAGTGTACCTCCCACGCATGAAGATGGGTGAAAAATATAACCTCACATCTGCCTTAATGGCCTTGGGTATGACCGACCTGTTCAGCCCTTCAGCCAATCTGTCTGGCATCTCTTCAGCAAAGAGCCTGAAGATGTCTGAGGCCATCCATGAGGCGTACGTGGAAGTCAATGAGGAGGGCACTGAGGTGGAAGGCTCAGCGGGTATGATGGGAGACATCAAACACTCCTCTGAGTTTGAAGAGTTTAGGGCTGACCACCCTTTCCTTTTCTTTATCAAACACAATCCAACTGACATCATCCTCTTCTTTGGTAAATACTGTTCTCCCTAAGGAGAAAGAGAGCTGGAAATAATGCTTGCCTTCCCCTCAGAAACAGACCCCCTTTACTGTAGCAGTGTAGTATAATCTCATATCTTCAATATTTTCTCCAAGTGGAAAGCCTTCAATATCTAGGGAGATATTCTTGAAGAAGTGTGTGACTTTTCAGATCTTTAGGTGCAGGTATTTCTGCTCACACAACTTGTATTCATGACATATCCAGGATTGAACGAGAATTTCAGGAGGTAGTTTAGGATTATTTCACATCATCATTGAATAACTTGAGAGACAGGGCCGGGGTTTTGATTTTTGTGAGAAATCCTGCCACTGCTATTGAGAATCTGGTTTCTGTATAGGAGTTCTGTGAAATAAACACAGCTGTCAGAATTATCCTGTTCCTTTCGGTTGAACTTGCTGGGCAACCATCCTTGAATTGATGCCTGGACAACTTGCAGATGAAATTCTAAACTTCAGCAAAGCATTTTTCTTCCAGGAATGCATTTGGGCTTCTTTGTGCTGCATGTACTATAAGGCTATGTCTCCTGTTCTGAGGGAGCATAAAGTCTACCATTTCTTCATAAATCCTTATCTCCGAATACCATATCTTCCTGACTGATATAATTTCCCATCTTCATTCCAGTGATATGTTATTGATTTTGTGAATGTTAATTGCTGATCCTTCTATTTATTCTAATAAAAGCATTGCAAACTAAACATGTCATTACCTATTCTGGATTACTGCACCACACAATCTGAAACGTATGGTATAGTGTGTAGTGATTATTGACAGACGTGGTTTAGACTAGGATTTAGATCCTATTTTCAAAACCAGAATGTACCCATATATGAAGTCACTAAACAGCTTAAGAATTTTTTTTAAGTTTTGATCTTAAGCAAGGTAAACCGTACAGCTCCTGTTCTTACCTTGAGCTTATCTCCATATGGCATATCAAATAACTAAATTTTTTAAATTTGCTATTGTATTTCCAGATAGGGTCTGTAGAGGTCCTAACCTAAAGACTGTTGTACATCGAGGAGTCAGTGACCCACATAAAAATTGACCTGGTCAGGCACAGGCATGTGCTGTGCTGTGCTGCACATATCGCTTGGCCTCCAGGCCTATACTGTGCTGAACATATCACGTGGCTGTGGCATAAACTTTGCCTGCTAATCATAATGGGGGAGCTTGTATATGGTCCTGAACTGGCACCTGGTGATGATTCTACCAGCACATCCTTGTCTTTATCTTGAAGTGAAGCAGCATGTTTCTATACAAATATACTTTTCTTCAACAGTAGAAATGATAAACAGAGTTGTTCACTTCTAAGAACATACCTATAAAAGCTATAAAGATCACACCACCAGTGAACCTCTGCATGCATGGGATATGCACAGTGTGCTGTGCCCTGAATAAAGATCCATCCAATGCTGCACAGCTTGGGGTTCCCACCATCTGAATGGACATGAAATTATCTATGTTATCTCCTTTTTTACCCTCTCATGTTATCTCCAATAAATCATTTTAATTTGCATTTTAATCAGTTTCTTACTAGTGTCCAAAATGAACACTTGCAGTGGTGTATTACAGGGTCCATCTCAGTGAGGTTCACGGCCAGGCACAGGCATGCAAGGTAGCAAGGACCACAATCAAGAGACTCAGTTTAAATTCTTATCTCAAATGAGGAGGACGTAGACCCCCATGGAGGTATCTCACAGCTCTATCACAAACAGCACTCTGATTCCAGGCTTAGCAGTTGCTTCAGATGAGCCTAAGCCCAGGCAGCCAGACTCCTAGGAGAGGGATGATGGTCTCAAGAGCTGAAGTTTCTGAAGTCCTGGATGATATGTAGACAATGACAGAGACTAACTATTCAGTATCTCTTCTGACACAGGATCTTAAGGGTATTAAAAGAAGCTAGTAGAAACCAGTTTAATAAAAACCACATAGTGGTAGCTGACGACAAACAGGTAGCTGAATGATGGACCTCATGGTCAAAGGATGCTGGAGATGATAAAATTTTACATGATTTTAAAGGGACACTGGACAAAACCATGGAAGAGAAATACATTGAGAAGTAATAAATATACAGAAAATACTACCAGCTATTGAATTCCCAGGACCGAAAACAACCAATGTGATGACACTGATGGCATGACCAGCCTCAGCAGGATCTTTCCCCCACACCCTCTGTGCATGGTCCCAGGAGCCTGTATTGGGCACTGGCACCATTTTGGTACTAGGGGTGGTCTTTGTGAGAGGAGGACATGAACTGTCCTTGGCCAGTCACAGCCAGTTGCAGCTGGCCCTGTAATGGAGGAAAAGAACTCATTGTATGCCAAATCTTCAGACACTCAGAGAAGCATATGTCATGTCTGCTCAAGTGTAATTAAGAAAAGGTGGCAGAAGAAATGTGAGAGGTGTGTTTGGAGAAACAAAACAGAGAAGACATGTGGAAGGAGATGTTATTGAGAGCACAGCTGAAGGCACGCTCTTGGGAGGCGGTGCTCCATGCCAGAGGAGGCACCTCTGAAGGACTGCAGCCACAGGCAACCCATGTCAGGGCAGTGACACCCCAGAGGGACTGTAGCCCGCAGCTGACTGACACTGGAGCAAGGACATCCCTGTGGAACTGCAGCCCATGGAGTGGACTAGAGCACACGAAGAAAGTGAGCAGCAACAACTGGCAGATAGAAACAGTTACACACCCACCCCAACCTCTTGCATTGCCTGCTGCTTCACCAAAGGGACTGGGAAGCACTGAATGTAGCAAGAAAGCTGAAACTAGTAAGTGGAGAAGGAGAGGTTTTGGACTAAAATTGAGTGTGGGGAAGGGGAATGAAAGGTCTAAGTGTCTATTTCGTAGTTTGTTACATTGTTTTTTGTCAATATCTGAATCAACAACAAAAGTTTTATGTTAATCAGCAAGAAATTATGTGAAGCTCCCCAAGTCAAGACTGTTGCCCAAAACAGAAGCCCATTTCAGCTGAGCCTTGGCCCTTCAGTCCCTGCCTGAAGTACACAGTAGGTGCTTATCTCCAGGCCCATCTCTTTTGCTCATAAGTGGGTGACATGGCTCTGAGTGCAGTAATAAGCCTTTAATTGTCCTGACCAGCCACACCTGGAGCCTCTACCCACACATATGGGCCCAGGAGCTCTATTTAAGCTATGCCCTGGATGTTCAGTTCCTCTCTGTGCTACATCAGAGTGCCCCAGTCTCCAGTTCAAACACAGCTGTGCCCATGCCTGGTCAAGGCCTCCTAGTGTGACCCTGGCCCTGCCTTGTGATCATTGGACCTGAGTCTAGCCCTGACATGTGAATTGACTCCATGGTTTGTCTTTGGACCTGTCTCACAGCCGTGACATTGCCTTATGATCTAGACTCTTGGTTGCAGCTATCATCTGTGATCTTTGGGCCTGCTCTGCTGAGGTCCTGTGGGACTGAGCCCCGGCTGGTGAGGCTGCTGCCCTGCTGGCTGTGGGACCCCCCTTGCCTCCTGGTTTGTCTTTCCCTGGGGAGAAGCTGGCCCTGACAGTGAGCTCAGGCCTCCTTAAAGCCCCTGCTGTGCACCGAGGAGCCCGGCCTCTGGTCATGCAGGGCCTTGTCCCTACAAACCTTCCCGACCTCCCTACAGCACTGAGCTCCAGGCTCCCGAGTAGCCTTCCCTTCCACCCAGCCAGATCCTTCTTCTCCCCCAGCTTATGCCCAACCAGCCTCCGGGGCCTATTGGGGCAGCCCAAGCCCCTCACTCGGCCCAGGCCTCTCATTCCATGTCCCTTTCCAGTCCGCTGTCCCTGCCCTGGCTCTGTGTCCCCTGAAACAGCCTGCTAACACCCCACAGCCACCGAGCCCTGAGGGCACTAACAGCCCTCGCTGGCCCTGACCTCTCATGGAGCCTCCCCGACCTGCCCACGGCCCAGGACCCCATGTTATCCCGCAGGGACCATCAGCCCCTGCCCCAGAAACACTGCATCAGGGTCGATCTCCAGCTCCTCACAGCCCTGCCATGGGCCCTCTTGATCCCAACTTGCGGACTGATTTTTCTGGCTTGACCTTGGCCCTGTTCTGTCACTGTGGACCTGTCTGGTGGTCGCTGGACCTGATCCCAACCCTCACTTGTGGATTGACTTCCTAGCTTGGTTTTGGACCTGCCCTGTTGCTATACTGCTTTATGATCTGAAGACTTGGTTGGACCTGCCACCATTTCAGGGTCTGTCCTGCTTCCCTTGCTCAGGTACCATGGGGCTGGGCCCTGGTCCGTGAGTGTCCCATCCCACAGGGAGCAGCCAGCGCTTACTGTTCCCTGACCCTGGGCTCTGTAGATGGACCCTGGTCCTGGTTCTTCTCTTGCTGTGTCCGTGGCTGTTGATGGACCCTGTTGCTGGCATTCAGTTCTGCCTCTCTATGGTCAGACCGTGCAGTGTGGCACAAGCTGGTGAGGGCACTGCCCACCTTGGGGGTGACCCTTGGCCCGGCTCACTGTCCTCATGCAGCAGCCCTGCTCCTGCTGCTCCTGGCAGTCCAGCTGATTTTCCACCCACAATATTGTCTGCTTACTCAGTCTATAGCTTTCCAACCTGGCTAAAAGGATATTCTGGGAGATCGTTCTGAAGGCCTTTCTAAAGTCAGGGTGTACATTGTCCTCTGCTCTCCCCTTGTCTATAGAACAAGCCATCCTATCTATCCTGATTTGGACTAGGAAAGAACCAATTCTCCATCCATTTAATAGCCAGCCCAGCTTTAAACCTTGACACCATCCTAGGAGACAATGAGGCTGGTCGGGAGAGATTTGCCCTTGGTATATCTGTGCTGGCTTTTCCCATCATGTTTTATTCCTTCATGTGTCTCAAAATGCTCCCAGGAGGCTTTGATTTGAAGCCTTCTGTAATGATTTGAACTCAAATACAGTTGTATATCAGGGACTTAGTGAACTACATAACAGGTGACACAAGAAGGCATAGGCCTGTGCTGTGCTGAGCATATAGGTTGGCTTTCCGTCCTGTGCTGCGCTGCACATACATACCCCTGGGCTGCAGGGTAAGCTTTGGATGCCAGTCACTAGGAAGGAACCTGTAGGTAGCCTCCAGTTGGCATGGGTGATTGCACCACCTCTGTCCTTGTCTTTATCGTAAAGTGAAGCGGCATGTTTTCATGTGAATATCCTTTTGTTTCACAGTATAAATGAATAGAACTGTTTTCTTCTTTAGAAAATCTTGCAAGATCTTTAAAGACCAAAGTGTCAGTGAACATCTATCTCCATGGATGGGACCTGCACTTCATGCCATGCCTTGACTGGTGGTCTGTCCAATGGTGCACAACTTGGGGTTCCCTGCATCTGAGGGAATGTAGGATTACCTATCCTCTTTTTCCTTTTAATGTTAGCTGCAATAAATTTTATTTTAAGCAATATCTTAAAGAGTCTGAGTGCCCTTCTTAACACAGATCATAACAAACACTAGCCCTAGTGCCTTGCAGCAGTGCACTACACCTTTTCAGTGACTGCGCAGACCTGTAGTCTCCTGAATTCTCCTCCTTTCCCTTTCTGAAAATTAGACACTTTTCAAAATCATCAGGAACCTTCCCCTTAGGACTTTTCCTTAGTCTTCTTTTTGCTGTTCTACCTAACAAAGCTTTTCTTACTGCCCTTCACATCCCTCATCAGTTTTCCCTCCAGCAGAATTTTTGCTTTTCATATTCCATCAATGCATGCATGGGAAAAGCTTCTATACTTCTGCCAGGTGGATTTTCCTTGCTTCCACCTCTTGTGCACTTTCTTTTTGTATTTGAGCTCAGTCAGAATGAAGGCACCTTCATCATCAGAGACAGCCTGTATATTGCTTCAGCAGCAAGATATGTGGCATGTATGGGAGCAAGTGAAAGGCTTTCCATGTAGGTGACGCTAAAATTCATTCAATCACAGTGAGGAAGACCTTCACGTTCTGGGTCAGATACTCCCACCCAACCTGTTGCTGGCCTATGGGATGTGATCATTGAAAGTTATGCCATGTAGGCCACATCAGCCTGTGTCAGATCAAATATTCATAGGGGAGCATTAAGAAATCATCAGCTGTACAACGAAGGCTGAGCCCATGTCAGGTTAAAATGGATGTAATATCTGATATGGGATATCCCAATAACAATCAAGAGCAATGACAAACGCCCCTGTCACAATCTGTGAGAGACCAAGGCAGCACTGCAGGCAACAATGTCAGTCTCTTCAGAATGGCACAGTGCTGCTGCAGAAATATGCCAGGTGGGCTACGATCTCCTATCTGAAGAGCTTGACCAGACACCTCATTTTCTTTGGCCTGGGGAAAAAACATAATCCCACAGAACAACTTAGAGAGAAACCATCACTGAGAGCTACAGCACCAAGGTCTGCAACAACAATCAGTTAGACAGTCAGCTCCAGTCACTCTGGGTAAAATGATGTCTCTCTCTGTGAATAGTTGCTTCTGTCCCTCATGAAATGGCAGCTTCCAGATTCACAATGTGGAATGAAGACAAACACAAAACAATTACCATGCTTCTTCCTACTGGCAAAGAGCAGGAACAAGGAGGAGAACAAAATCTCGAGTTCTGTGTAGGCTTTTGTGATTGGACGAGAGGCTTTGGTCTGTGAGCTGACCTGGACTTCATATCCTTTTGGATAAAAAGTGCCTTTTATGCTCTCAGGTGTCCAAGACTCAGGTACTCAAGAGTCTGTTGGTTTAGGGACTGCTCCACAATGAAATGCCTGGCAGAGGAAAGGGCAGCAGAGCCTTAGCTGACCTCTTTCTTGGGACAAGCATTGTCAGACAAAGATGTGTGACAGAACTGTTTGTACTGCTTTGCACAGCTGTGCTGGACAGGGCAATCCATTGCCAGTTGTCCCAGGTAGCCTTCCAACTGCAGGAAGGTTTGCTTACTCTCTCTAGACCCCATGTCAAGCAGGCTATACATCATCTTTTGTGTGTTGACGCTATGCTGATTGCCTGTTTTGATCCAGATCTTCATTTGCTCTTGGGTAGATTCTGTTGCTTGCAACTGGCCTTAACTATCAGTTTGAGCACAGAAAACCAAAACAGGCCTCTAGGAAAGAATGCAGCATGTCTTTCTCATCCACTGTCAAAGCAGAGCTTCTTATCCCCCATGTCTTTACTTATTGTGGCTGTGTTCTGAAACTGGAACTCCAATTCTTGGAGAGAAAACATGACTTTTGTATACCTCATGAAACAAAGCTATGCATCAAACACATACAAAACTGTTGTGCAGGTCTGGAACCAGGACACTATACAGAAGTCAAATTCACCAGGTATAAAGAATACCTCTGGGATCACTTTTATTCTATACTTGTAGTGTAATGGTGTGAAAAAATGATCACTGACAAAACTGCAGATGCTTCCTGGATATGTTTGTAGGCCATTTGTGATGAGCTGGGCCTGTGACACAGGTCTGGACACATGTAATTCATGTATGATAAATCAGATTAAGAGAAGGGGAATCATGGTTGTTACTCTCATGAAGAGAGTCTTGAGGGACACTTGGAAGGCAGATTTGACTGACTTAAATATACTGTCAAAGTCTTATATACAGCAATGGAACACCAGTGCAGTAGAAATAGAAATAAACCCCTGTGAACACAAAGTGGCCCTGAACAAAAAAGGGATAAAGAGTGAAAATAGTGGCACAGATCTGAGGTTCACTATAAACAGTGTGAGAAAACAGCTTATTAGGTGTAAACACATAGATTCATAGAATCATAGAATATCTCAAGTTGGAAGGGACCCATAAGGATCATCAAGTCCAACTCCCTGATCCTTACAGGACCACCTAAAATTAAACCATATGACTAAGGCCGTTATCCAGATGTTCCTTGAACTCTGACAGGCTTGGTGCCGTGACCACTTCCCTGGGAAGCCTGTTCCAGTGACTGACCACCCTCTCAGTGAAGAACCTTTTCCTAATGTCCAATGTGAACTTCCCCTAATGCAGCTTCATTCCATTTCCTCATGTCCCATCACTGGTCACCAGAGAGAGGAGATCAGCACCTCCTCCTCCACTGCCCCCCTTGAGGAAGCTGTAGGCTGTCATGAGGTCACCCCTCAGCCTCCTCTTCTCCAAGCTGAATACTCAGCTGCTCCTTGTATGTCTTGCCCTCAGGGCCTTTCAGCATCTTGGTCACCCTCCTCTAGACATACTCTAATAGCTTGATGTCCTTATGTTGAGGTGTCCAGAACTGCACACAGTACTCAAGGTGGGGCCGTACAAGTGCAGTGTAGAGTGGGACAATCACCTCCCTTGACCAGTTAGCTATGCCGTGCTTGATGCACCCCAGGACATGGTTGGCCCTTTTGGCTGCCAGGGCATGCTGTTAACTCGTATTCAACTTGCCATCAACACAAATCCCCAGTTCCCTTTCTGTGAGGCTGCTCTCCAGCGTCTCATCCCCCAGCTTGTATGCATAACCAGGATTGCCCCATCCCAGGTGGAGAATCTGGCACTTGCTCTTGTTAAATTTCATATGGTTGGTGACTGCCCAGCTCTCCAGTCTATCCAGATCTCCTTGTAAGGCCTCTCTACCCTCAAAGGAGTCCACAGCTCCTCCTAGTTTAGTATCGTCGGCATATGCCCACTTTGGCATGTTCTCTTCAGCCTTTTCATCTCCAGCTTTGAAGGACTGCTGATAACCATTATTTTGTGGACATGAAGCTTAAAAGCTAAGCAAGATGTCATACACTCCCTATGACTCTCAGGGTCCAGGCACCTCCCAGTATTGTATTATATGCCAAATATTCTTCTGGCCACCTAGCACTAGAAAGCGCTTCTGCCTCTCCTGATGTCTGTGGTACCACCTCACCTCCTGAGCTACACAAATGAAATGGGGACTGTATCCACTGGTAGAGTGGATGTAGGGGAAAGTGGGTACTTGTTTAAGTGTTCAGTGCCTTGGCTCACTGGTGCACCAAACTGTTGAGTGAGAAACACCCTGTTGTTATTCATCACTCTTAAGACAGGTTACGGTGAAATGTTAGTAAAAGAATTTATTCATAACAACCAAAGGGGGCAACACACTGCACAATATTCATAAAAATGTAAGCAATTAAAAAAAAGAAAAAGAAAAGCTTAATTATATATGGCAGGGTTACTTTGGGAACACCCTGCCCTTACTGACCTGACCTGGTGTCTGCTCAGATAAAATGGCTGCCAGTTTTGGCCATAGTGGATAACTCGCCCCTTTTATGTAGCAGAGACTCTCGTAAGACAGAAATTATTCAGGATCCTCCATCTGACAACTCAGCCAAGGACAGAGCTTCTCCCAGAGAGCTGCCATTAAAAAAGGACCATATTCTCCTAGTTTCACAAGGCTTGCTCACCCTTACAGCTGCTCTCCCTTTGAACGCAGGGGAGGGTGAGCTAGGAGCTGAGGTACTAGCTGAGCTGCCCAGTCCCCTGCCTGTATCCATGTGACATGCTCTCAGACCAGGCCTCGAGAAAGATTGAAATTTTCCTACTAAAACTGCCTCCCTCTCAAGGAGTTCTTTGACCATTCTTCTTAGCTATGGTAGCACTGTCTTAATGCTTTAAAGTATCTGGAAGCATCCGTTTGAGGCTGGAGGTCTTCTCCAGCACCTGGCTGGCTGGTAAACAGTTCCTTGCCTCAGAGAGAGGCAAAACTGTCCTTCTTTTCCTTGTTATTTCACCAGGATGTTTCAGTGTGGCAGGACCACCTGCTCTACATTGATCTGTATATTAACAGATACAAAGAGCTAAATAGATAGAACACATGTACACAACTTATAACTGGTGTTTGATTGACCAGATGTTGGAGATTTTTGATCAACAATTCACCTGGGAGACTCATTCCCCATTCCCTTTCTCCATCAACATACTAATACATATTTTATAGGTAGGGATAATGTTTTCTAAAAAGCACTTCTATCATTAGAAAAAGCAGACAGGCTTTTTAGTCTTTCTTCAAGGCTGAAACAGAAGCAGTAGGCCTGACTTTAAAAAAAGCGAGAAAAATTATTCTGTGCTTAGGTATAGATACGTATCTGCCAGACTATCTGTGGGAAAACAAAAAACCAAACCAAACCAAAACACTTGGCTGATACCTGTGGAGCAGAGATCTAACAAAAAAATTACACTTCCACTACAATCTCGTCCTGCTTAAGTCCTCAGACTGCCTTGGCGACAACAACTCACCAAGGAGAATGTAGATTTCTATGGCACATTTATTTTCACAAAAGGAAGCAGACTGAGGCAAAGAAATCTGCACTATTCAAACTTTTGACAGCAGTACAGGAGCCTACCTCTTCTCCTTAACAGGGATCACAGTCATCTCTCTATATGTTTTAAAGAATTATGTCATACTGACTTTGGGATACACCCCCACCTTTATTAAAACCACATAGTTCTTTACAGAGGTCAGAATGGTTTCTTTACTGTTTGTCTATTCTGTTATTTCAATACAGAACAATAGCCTTTATAACTAAAATGCTTTTATAACTGAAATATATTTGCTATTGTATATTATGATTGTCCCACAGACCATGAACACTACTTTAGCTGGATTTCACAGTTCCTCCATCATCTGCCAGGCCATAAGTTACCCACGGAAGATCTGAGAGACACATTGCAAGTGCTTACCACAAACACATTTGGAATTGCCTGCTTTTTACTTTGTCTGGGGTATGTTTTGCTATTAATCTCTGAGAATAAAATAGTTTGCTATAACACCTTCACACACATCAAAAGATCTTTTTCAAATATCCCAGCTTTTCAAAGAAAATGTGCCTGCTTTTGACTTTCATTTTAATTGGTTTTCTCACACGCACCCTTCTTTATTTCCCCAGTTTTGTTAGTAGAATAATAGGCCAAGTCCTGTTCTCACTTTTCTGTCTAGCGTGGCTCAGCTGCGTTTTGTACATTCAAAAAGGATCAGTTGAAAGAGAGTTCTGGTCTGTTACCACAACCATAATAACAGATTGACTAATTAATAACAGATTGACTAATAACCGCTAATTATGTTTTCCATCACTAAGGTTTTCACATTTTTTGTTTTTATTAACATCCCAGTATCTAGTTGCAAATGAGGCTTAAAGGAACACGAGCATTATTTCCCAGTCTTCAATCCAACAGTCCTGAGGTACTGGTGGAAAACACTTTGTTATACAAAATAAAAGACTAATATTTGCTTTCCCTTCAATCAAAACCAGACCCATTGAAATTAAAATCTGACATAATCCCATTAAATTATTTTTATGGTGTCAAAGGTCAAATTTCTGGAGGGAAGCAGTGGGTGGGTCACAATTCAGACTGTATAAATTCCCAAGGGCTCGGCCAGTCTGTCTACATACAGCTGGAAAGCTGTATTGCCTTTGGTGCTGAAGCTCGAAAGGTAAGCATTGCTCTAGGAAAATTTACTTTCTTACTATATTATTTCTTGCTTATGCCTAAACTTAAAAAGAGAGCAATTATTGTGTTGTGTTTGGTATCTTTAAGGACAGAATATTTACATGATATTCTCTACAAATCTTCTCACCTGTGTGTATGTGTTCTGCACTGTTTTATTATGTATAAAACCTGAGTATTTGTTTTCAGGACACTTTTTAAAAAGTTTATTCTTTGTGCTTAAAATATTATTATGTGCTTAAAATATGATTTTATTTCAGAGCAGCTTATCCTCTTGTTCAGTATCTTTTAAGGTTGATTTTGGCAGCCAAAGAATAAGTTTGCTTGATTGACCTCCGGTTCAATAGAGTGCACTGAGAGCAAAACTGTGGCATTCAGTGAATGTGCTAGGTTTATTTTAGTGTGAAATTTCTCTAACAAACAGTTGCATCCCTGGAAAATACAGCTGGTGAACACTACACAAGGTGAAAATGTGTGGGGGTGTACAGACTTGTATTTTTACAATAATCTATAAATATGAACTTGTATACAGAAAGTGAGAGAAATGTGTGTGTGAGTGTATGTGTATACTCACAAGCATGGTCACTAAAAAACTTAGTGGTGTTTAATACTCCAAAGACAACCTCGATATCCCAGCATTAAGCACCTACATAAGGGGCTGCATTTTGAAAGGCAACAAACTTTCACCATTTCTATAAATCACAGGAAGGAAACTAGATTCATGCTGACCTCAAAAGTGGCTACACAGGACTTATACTGTCCAGCATTTCATAGCAGCCTCAGACAGAAACAAATACAAAATTTTACTGGTTTATGCCACAAACGAATACTCATTTAACAGTGCTGTATTATGGTAGACATTTCTATTTTATCCTGTCTGCATTTCTATTCTGTTTGAATGTCACTAACAAAATTTAATTTCTCAGAAAGATTATAATGTAGTATATATAGAAATACTTAAGCAAAGCAAGCTATATCTGAAAGCACAATAAAGTGGAATATGAATTTTTTGCATCAGTCTCTCTTCTAGACTAGGTGGCCTTAGACAAATTATATTGCCTATCCATGCTTCCATTACTAAAACAAGGGTAAACATACAAGCCTTTGAAGATCTACTGACAGTAAGTACTGTGCAACAAATAGATATTTCACTGCACTTATTTATTTTTTAGAAAATAGCCAGCCAGCCTCTGCTTTTACTTATATCTGTCCAAACCTAGAGCAAGTCTACTAAAATTTGCACTTTAAATTTCCAGCTTTGCAAGTATCTCAGAGACAGATAATATTTTCTTGTTTTCATCAAAAGTACTACAAAGTACCAAGGAATTCTAGCCTTCACTGAATGAAAATAAGCACAGGCAATAGTTGTTTGACTGCTTTGAAAAGGTAAACAGAAATCACATATAGATCTAAGACCTCTGAGGAACTTTACTGCCAAAAAGGCAACTGAATACAAATGCAGAAAAAAATAGATTTATGAATACAGAGTTTCTAACATGCATGAGAGGTGAGCATAGCAATAGGCATGTTACCACAGAATGACTTCAAAACTACTTGTTTATATTTCATTGCCTAAAAATTACTGTTAAAGTGCATTGTGCTGTGTTTGCACAGTATTCCATCATTACATTGTCATTGTACTTCTGCTGTTTGTTCTAGACAATACTGCTTTCACAATGGGCTCCATCGGTGCAGCAAGCACGGAATTTTGTTTTGATGTATTCAAGGAGATTAAAGGCCAGCATGTCAACGAGAACATCATCTACTCCCCCATGGGCATCATTTTGGCTCTGTCCATGGTCTACTTAGGTGCACGAGAAAACACCAGGGCTCAGATAGATAAGGTAAGGCTACCATTAAGGATTTACACCTTCCTGCTGCTCAGTACAGCCATAGCACTTAATTATATGATAATGTCCCTTGCATAGCTCAGAGGCTAAAAAATCTGGATCCAGAGTTATCAAAAGCTGCGGTCACCTCAAACTCCCACAGTGTTAAACAAATGTAGCAGGCAGAATCTTGAAACTGGATTTAAATTTTAGTTTTATCATTGTTAGCTGTAGGATTCTCAAAGAAAACAACACATTCCAGTGGTCCCTTGTTTAGAGTAAGGAAAGTAGATAAAATCTCTGGAGAAAGAGCCAAAACGTGTCTCCAGACTGCAAAATGTTTCACATGAGTTTCCAACAGCTTTCACTTCCTTCATAGAGAGTGGCTGGCTTGTTACCTGGAAGAAAGTTAGTATTATTAATAGCACACACTGGAGTTGATTTCTAGATGTTCAATAGAAAAAGAGATCATCTAAGCAGGCAACAGTAGGCACAGCTATTCACAGATGGTACAGGTGGATTGCACCTTTTGAGTCATCCAGCTTCTCAGTTAGCCAATATGTTTACTTCAAACATCATGTGTTAATCTCAGTTGCATAACCTTTTTTTGTCATATCTGTTATTTCAACTACTGTTATTTTCAATTACAGGTTGTTCACTTTGATAAAATCACAGGATTTGGAGAGACTATTGAATCTCAGGTACAGAAATAATTTCATCTCCTTCTCTATGTCACTTTCTCCTGGGAGCAAAATCTAGCAGATAAAGCAGTCTCTTAGCAGTTCCAACCCCTCTCCGATGAGCAGCTAGTGCTCTACACCCAGCAGTTGGGGGAATATTTCATTCATAAGAATAGAGAGAGAAGGGAGGTAACAGAGGATTCAGAACAAGCCTAAGATGAAACCCTGGACCATAATATTGGGCAAATAGGGAAAATTATAGATATTTGTACACTTAGGCAAGGTAGCTGGATGTTACTGGTTAAATGGGACTGGTTGTGAATGGAGGAAATCCTACCTGATCTGCTGGAGCTAGATTATTGTAGTGGGTAATTAAGAGTCCCCCTGAGAGAGGTATGAGGAAATTACAGTAGACAAGCAGCACAGAATTGTATATATTAGAAAATTATTACATCAGTGTATTATAGCAACAAGACACACAAGATGAACAACAGTTTTGTAAGCAGAAGTGTCTTAACTACTCTATTCTCATATAGTATGAAAAACCTACAAAGTACTAAATCTAGAATAACATCGCCTGTCTTTTTATTTGTATTCATGCCAATGATTCAGTGCGGCACATCTGTAAGCATCCACACTTCACTTAAAGACATGCTCACCCAAATCACCAAGCCAAGTGACAATTATTCACTCAGCTTTGCCAGCAGACTTTATGCTGAGGAGACGTACCCAGTCCTACCGGTGAGTTGCTCTAAGATCTGATCTGAGTGTATTCCCTTGTCAAAGCTGTACCATTCTGTAATCCAAAAGCACTGTCAGAAGTCTAGGTTCTGCTAAAGAAATTTTCTTCCATAAGGAAGACAGGATTCACAACTTCTCTCTATCACAGCCCTAAACCTCTCTGGTCTTGGTGCCTAGCCAAAAAGATGTCTGTGCAAAGTACAATCATGATCCAATCGTGTCAAGTTATAATTAATAAAGGCAACTTTTGTTGGAAAGAGTTAACTTCAACTGTTTTCTCAGCTTGTAAAACAAACCTGAAAAATAACTTCAGGTTTTTAAAAATATTCTAAGTTTTCCCATTGAGAGGAACATTTAATTAGAAATTAAAGGAAAACACCATTGTAAAATAAAAAGTTAAAAAGTGAACAAAATAAAAAAAAAATCCCACAGTTCAACTGAAATGAATGCCATTTTGGGATCAAACTCCAGTTCTGGAAAACATTTTTTTAAAAGTGAGCATATACTTTTGCTTGAAGCAATGAATGTAAAATCTTAAGATGCTTATGAACTAGACTAATGGCTTACTAATTATCATAAATATGCAGATTATTCATATCTGTTAATTAGTCTTGCATTTCATATTTGCAAAATGCTTTGACATTCTGATCTGGAAACTGCATACTCTTCCTTTGCAGGAATACTTACAATGTGTGAAGGAACTGTATAAAGGAGGCTTGGAAATGATCAGCTTTCAAACAGCTGCAGATCAAGCCAGAGAGCTCATCAATTCCTGGGTTGAAAGTCAGACAAATGGTAAGAGCAAGCCAAGTATCAGCATAGGTATATTCCTGTCTGCCACTATGTTTGAACAGCATATGAGAATGCTTAAGTCAGGAGACAAAAAAAACAAAACCTCTCCCTCTGTTCCTTCTCCTGGATAACAGATCAGTTCCCAGATATGAAACTATCATTTAATAGGCATTATTTTCCTCAGACACAGTCCTTCTAGAGGACTCTCTATATCTGTAAGGGCTTTGCAGGTGTGTAGTATTTCTAGTCCTGCTGAAAGGGACAGCACTAGAATATGCTTTGTACACACTGACAAGTGGTTTGACACTAATGTTGAGAATCTGGATATCCTTTGATCAGTGTGCTTTACCCTCAAGCTTCCCAGAGTTGTTGTGTGCCTGTTGAGTAGGGTATGCAGTCGTAAGGTACTTGAGAAATCTTAACAGGTAAAGGGCAATGGAAAACCATGGAGTTAAGGAATGGTAGGGATGTGTATGAAATGCATAGAAAGAGGTATACCACAATTGGATTTTTGCCCCACTACATCTCCATGTAGAACGGTTCCTCCGTTCTTCTAGTCTGTTCCTGGCCCCCTCAAAACATTCCTTTCCCTCATGCTTGAAACACATAGCCTGAACAGTAAACACAGATAAAAAATAAAATTTTAACTGAAATGAAAATATTCACAATCACACAGCCTCTGGTGTGGTGTCATACTTTGAAGGAGAAAACCAGGCCATGATTAAGCTACTGGTGTGAAAGGACTAAGGGCAGAGCTTGCTATGTGCATGAGGACTGAAGAATAAACAAGAACAAAGTACAAGAAGAAAGTAGAGTAAAATTCTGTTTTTTGTTCCTGCTACCTTCTTTATATAGACATCTTCTTTCAACATTGGTTTGAAGCAAGTATTTATGTTTACTGCTTGGGTTGGAGACCATCCTGGGATAAAAGGTTCCAATGGTTCTTCCCATTGTCACAAAATATACAGGTTTATTCATTTTGTAACAAGCAAATCTCTGGGTCTTATATCTCATTATAATTCTTTACAGAGAGGGAAACAACAGCTGTTGTCAACAGCGGTGAGCAAATTAACCTTGGATTACAGCTGCAAAACCAAAATAATGTCCCTGCCCTACACCCTCCTCCCCACAAATTCTATACCCTTCATTTAACATTGTGATTGCCAAGTAAGATGTGTTATACATAGATGTGTTATATACATGTGTTCTCTTTTCCTATGCATTCTTAAAGGAATGATCAAAAATATCCTTCAACCGGGCTCTGTGGATCCCCGGACTGAAATGGTCCTTGTCAATGCCATTTACTTCAAAGGAATGTGGGAGAAGGCATTTAAGGATGAAGACACCCAGGCAGTGCCTTTCAGAATGACTGAGGTACATGGGCATAAATCACCTTAAAGGTGTCATCTTTATCTTCTAGAATTTATGAAGAGAGTAGACAAGTTGTTATACAATTTTCCTGAACAAGAGCAACCAGTAGTTTTAACCATAAGTAGACATTTCTACACTCTAAGAATAGTATTTGTGAAAACTATATTATCTTATTTGGTTTTGCAGCAAGAAAGCAAACCTGTGCAGATGATGTATCAGATTGGTTCATTTAAAGTGGCAGTGATCGCTTCTGAGAAAATTAAGATCCTGGAGCTTCCATATGTCAGTGGAGAGCTGAGCATGTTGGTCATCTTGCCTGATGATGTCTCTGGCCTGAAGCAGGTATGGCCCTGGCATCTGGGTTTCAGAAAACCATAAACACAGTGAAATTTAGGTGCTGCAAAGCCCTTCACAATAAAGTTATCCTAAAACACTTCACCAGCACAGATCTGAACACCGGCAACATGGTATTGTTGCATAGAAGCATGCGGCTGTCTCAGTGCTCCTGCAATTCTTTGTGCCGAGCATGTATTGCTTAAGGAACTGCTTTAGTGGGTTAAATATTGGTCACTGTGGAACGGATTCTTCTCAGCTAAGCAGCTGTTACTCCAGCAGCTTGAACACCAAAGGTTTTATATCTCCATTCCTGCACAATGAGGACCTTCCTGGGAAGATCACGTTAGCTTTACTAGTTGCAATTATTGTTTGGTTTGTCAGTGTTCAACATGCTTCCTTCATACCTTCAAAAATTAAACTATCTAAAAACTGAATATGAGGGGTACTGGAATGGTTAAAGCATTTTCAGAAAGTAAAATGTACATGACATACTTTTGTTGATATGAACAGAATACAGGCATGGGATATTGTCATTAGCAGGACTAGTTAGTCTGACTAGGAAAAGTTATGTTATAAATGAGAGTTCATTGAAATGTTTGTACACTAACTCAAGGAACCTAAATTATAAAAATGAAGAGGCATTTGAACACAGCTACATTTCCTCAGTAATAACTGATAGTTCACGTGAACTATCAGTTATTACTGAGGAAATACTGGTTACCATTAACACCTGGTTACTTCAAGGTCTTAAATGGAGATAGAGCTTACAACTCAAAACCACAGAACGATTTTTGGAATGTATTTCCCAAGCAAAGAAGATAAATAGGTACGAGCTTTAGGTGAACTTTGCTGAGCAGCCATCTCATTAAGAAAACTAATTGGCAGTGAGCCTATTAAAGAAATAGAAATCAGGACAGAACAGAGAAGAAAGAGTCATAGTTTTCTTTCCTCTCCTAGATACATTAATCTGTATATACCTAGAAAAAATGCCATGCCAAGAGCAGTCAGTTTAAAAGAGAAAAAACCCACCACTGGTACCGCATTGCCACAAAGGAAGTTGTGCCCTCATCCCTGAGATCTCATTTGCTTGTCTCCTTGCAGCTTGAGAACGCAATCACCTATGAAAAACTCTTGGAGTGGACCAGTTCTAATGTGATGGAAGAGAGGAAAATTAAAGTGTACCTCCCACGTATGAAGATGGGGGGAAAAAACAACCTCACATCTGTCTTAATGGATTTAGGTATGACCGACTTGTTCAGCTCATCAGCCAATCTGTCTGGCATCTCTTCAGCAGAGAGCCTGAAGATGTCTGAAGCCGTCCATGAGGCACTTGTGGAAATCTATGAAGCAGGCAGTGAGGTGGTAAGCTCAACAGGAGCTGGGATGGAGGTTACAAGTGTCTCTGAAGAGTTTAGGGTTGACCACCCTTTCCTCTTCTTGATCATGCACAACCCAACCAATGGGATCCTCTTCTTTGGCAGATGCTTTTCCCCTTAAAGAGAAGAAAGCTGAAAGAATTTCTGTCCCTCACAGCAAGACCCAAAGCACTACAGTATCAGGGGTAAAAAGAAGCACATACTCTCTCTTTCATCCATACTTTCTAAAACCAGAAGGCTTTATTTAAGCAACAACAACAAAAGTTAAGTCAGAGAAATTATGCCATGAAAACAGAGGCTCTTTGCCTTCCCTTTCAGCAGAGTAATATTATTTATGCATAGATGAAGAGTTAAGGGAATGAAAATTGAACCCAAAGAAAGCATGAGCATGAACAGAGGTGTTCCTGGTACAAGTTAACACTAATAGTGCCAAATTGTCACACTGAAAAAACACAACCCCATTTATCAACAGAAGTTTTATAGAAAAAAATGCAGCCTTCTAATTAAGCCAGGTTTCTCGATGGCTGAGCTTCATGGTGACTCCTCTAGAATTAGTCACTCGAAAGCTCCCACATTATATTCTAAACTGTCACCAACCATTCCTACTCTGACAAGGCAATTGCTTTTTCTTTGTGCTCCTGATACTGCAAGATTCTTCCTCACTTTCTAAAGATGCATTATAGAAATCTTGTAATTCATTTTTCTCCTTAAATCCTTTTGGCTCAATCATCGTGACTAAATATGGCATATTACTATTCAAATTGTTTTCCATGTATCCATATGTAACGGGTCTTGTGGATGTACTCTTTTACTCCTTTATTCATAATAAAAACATGTTTAAGCAAATGCATTTCATTTGGAGTATTTCAAGTGCACCTGTGTTACACATACAAGCTGGAGGATGAGAGGCTGTGGAGCAGCCCCACAGAAAGGGATCTGGGGATTTGGGTTGATGGCAAGTTGAATATGAGTCAACAGCATGCCCTGGCAGTCAAAAGGGCCAACCATGTCCTGGGGTGCATCAAGCACAGCATAGCTAGCTGGTGGAGGGGGGTGATTGTCCCACTCCACATTGCACTTGTACGGCCCCACCTTGAGTACTGTGTGCAGTTTTTGGTACCTCAATATAAGGACATCAAACTATTAGAGTATGTCTAGAGGAGGGCGACCAAGATGCTGAAAGGCCTTGAGGGCAAGACATACAAGGAGCAGCTGAGTATTCAGCTTGGAGAAGAGGAGGCTGAGGGGTGACCTCATGGCAGCCTACAGCTTCCTCAAGGGGGGCAGTGGAGGAGGAGGTGCTGATCTCCTCTCTCTGGTGACCAGCAATAGGACATGAGGAAATGGAATGAAGCTGCATTAGGGGAAGTTCACATTGGACATTAGGAAAAGGTTCTTCACTGAGAGGGTGGTCAGTCACTGGAACAGGCTTCCCAGGGAAGTGGTCATGGCACCAAGCCTGTCAGAGTTCAAGGAACATCTGGATAACGGCCTTAGTCATATGGTTTAGTTTTAGGTGGTCCTGTAAGGATCAGGGAGTTGGACTTGATGATCCTTATGGGTCCCTTCCAACTTGAGATATTCTATGATTCTATGATTCTTTTATCAGAGTTGGTTCATTGTTTACAGAGAGGTGAGGAATGAGAATCTGTCCTAACTCTGGGCTAAGATACAATATTGAGACCAATTTTCTGCCAGGAAGGGACCAGCATGACCCTTAATTCCTCATGCATGCAACTCAAACTAGTCAGATATAACACTTTCAGCACAAACCATGATTCATCCAGTCTCTCTGAAATAGAGTTGATAAGCAGTTTGGAAAGCAGCTGGATAAGTGCAGAATCTGCATCCCACTGAGGCAACAACACTGCCTTGGAGAACATATGGGAATGGAAATGGGAATGAGTTTTCTAGTTATGTTCATGGTGTATTTATAAAGCTTTATAGGCTCTTATTTTGTAATTAAAGAGAACAAACATGCTAAAAGAAGCAATGTCTATGGCAAATTATAGTTTCTCTCTGGAATGAATTATTCTTCCCTTTGTCACTGAAACAAGAAAGGAAACAGACCTGTGAGGAACTGTCACAGAGATGTACCAGAAGAGTGAAAGAGAAGGGTTTGGAGGAGTGAAGTTACTGCAAGAAAGCTATATTCTTTCCTGACTCCAGTATGCACAGCATGGCACCAGTGCTGGGTGGTCTGTGGTGGTATGTTTTTCCAGTTCCAACACAGTATTTTGTTTGTTCTACTTGTTCTGGCTACTTCCCCCTCCAAAATAACACATACTTTAGCAGCACCTAGGGGGCATAACTTGGTGTTAGCAAACATGATCTTGCAAAAGAAGGAAGATAACATGACACCGCCTTCACTGGTGTATAAATAGTTCAAATATTTTCCTTCACTTTCCTATATCTTAGTCAATTGCTGGTCAGGAGATAACAAATGGGGAAATTTATTGCAAGAGAGTTAACCATGTGTTCACTATTGTCCTGGAGTTTCTGTTGAGCTGGTCATGGAAATAGGGCACCTAAAATCCTCAGAACACTTAATTTTCAGCAGATTTGTTCTAAAACTGCACTATTTCTAAGCCATTGTAGTTCTTACCAATTAAAAGATACTTCTTCACAAACAGAAGATGCAAAAAAGTACATCTACTCGTGTATGTAGACAGATAGATTCAGTGCAGCCTCCTGCTTTCTGCTGACTTCTGCCAGCACAGCAACGGGCATAGTCTTGTCCTCAGTAGTCACTTCCTTAACATTCTGAACTTTATGTTTTCAGAGACTTAAAACTTTGAAACCATTTTAGGACTTGGCAAATCACACACCCACTGAGGAATGGATGCTGGAGTCCTAGAATCTCAGACACAGAAATACTTGTCTAACAGCTAAAAACTCCAACAGCCTTCCACACCTGAGGCACTGTAGCTTCTGTAATTACAGGCACATAAAGGACAGGCCTGGATGTAGCCCCAAGCTGGGTAACAGATATCAGACCTCCATCACCCAGCATGGAACAAGTCCTCTCCTTTGTGCCAACAGAGGAGGCTACAGCTTTCTCTCTTCATCCCCAAAGAAGCAAAATAGTCAGCACCATGTCCCAGAGACTTTGACTCTCTGCTGTGTCATGAAGTACAGCTGCATTGCCCTCTCTTTTACCCTGGGTATTTCTTTCAGCACAAGTATGGAAGAAGGCTCAGACTCACAGCTTTAGGACCCATCATAAGAGGCTTTTACTGCTCTGCCAGCACACCCCATATATATTTGTAATTTCACATGTGCAAAGAGACACAATTAATTCAAAGGATTAGTGACTTGCGCAGATACAAGACCACACTTGTTCACATGGCTGTAGTGTTAGAGTAGTAGGAAGGTAATTCATGTAATGAATTTCCATAGAGATGACAGAATTTGATCCTGGGTCTTTATTGTTTATTCCAGGCGTAATTCTTGAAATATATAAGAATGTAAGTAATATTGCTCAGTTGAACAAAGTCAGTTATTTGCAAAAATTGGTCTCCTGAAGTTCACAGAATTAAAGAGTAACTTGGGTCGGAAAGGGCAGCTGACAGCCACCTGGTCTTCAAAGCTATACCACGTTGCTCAGGGCCCTTCCCAGTTGAATGTTGCATATCTTTAAGGTTGGAAAATCCACAACCTTCTGATTAATTTCCTTTTAAATATAAATCCAAATTTCACTAATGTAGAAGTAGTGTAAGCCATTCAGCCAACTTAGCTTTCTCTCACCAAATGAGTTGGCCACATGCAAGAATGAGCCCCACCAGTTCCTTCATTTTGATCCTCCCATGGTCGACCCATAAAGCTCTCACTGTCTCTCCTCCATTTTAACCCTCTTTGAACCAAAGTCTACAGAATATCTCTGTAAATCCCAAGCAATGCTTAGTCACCCTGTGAACAGCAAATTCCTAGGATGGTGAACAATGCTTAAGAGCAAAGGTGAGATTATATATAGCTTCATGCTACACATTTTTAGTCCCAGTAACATACTTTATACTTTGTCTCCATTTTGCTATATGTGGATATCAATGTGCTATCATTTGTACCTGGCCTCCCTTTCCTCACTGTTATACTCTTACACATCTCAAGATAAAGACTCTAATACCATACGGTCTAACTGTCTTGTGACATGAGCAAACACAATTGCGTGTTACTCCTGGGGAAAAAAGATTCCAAACTAATTTTGAGCTTTTATTTTTTCAACTCATACAGCACTTTCCTACTTTTTCTAAATGCTAAATGTTAGCAATAGCAACCCACAGTCCAAAATCAATGCAGGCAAACAACGAACTTCTATCAGTGGCACCTTACAAACGACAGGAACAGGATCCTGGAGGTGAGAAAATTCTTAGAGTAGAAGGCTGACTTCTTAGTCTCACAGTAAAATTCCAATGCTGTGGCTCTGATAAGAGGTCAATATGAAGTGGGAGAATAGTGAGGTGTCAGATGAGCTCCTGTAAGGAAGGCAGAGATATGGGAATTAAAGATGAACAAAGGGGGCGGAGGAGGAATCATTAAACTTCACAGGGTTGTGTGTAAGAGCAGTTCCTCTTTCCTCTTCCCTCTTTTCTCTCTCATTCTGCCTCATTTCCCTTGAGCACAGTTCATTGCTGTCCAGTAACTCCCCTTCTCCAAGGCGCTGACCACCCCACCCTCACCATGTCCTGGCCCTTCAGCAATCTCTATCTACTTCTTGGGGCAGTGAGGGAAGAGGACAGGGCTGGGGTCAAGCCTTGTTTATAAGAGGAGAAACGTCAAGGAGAGGAAGGTTTGGGACTAAGGATGAAAGTGGGAGGAGAGCATTGCCACTCCTACTGCCTGGAGAGATCATTTGCCATGCAATAAGGCTGTGTCAACTACAGAGTCTAAGCTGCATCTCAGCTGCATCTGCAGGAGGTGGGGTGAGGGTCCATTTCTCCAGCCACAAACAGAGAGCAAGTGCTCTGCCTTTCCTTGCATGTACTGTGCTAACTTTCCTTAGCCTGATGTTGCCTCTGTACCACTGAACTCAAATTAGTCTTGGTCTATGGCTTGGTCTGTCTATGTTCCCAAACAAGGAATTAGCAACATAAGCAAGGGGTATTAAGAAAGCCTCGGAAGATAAAGCCAAAGCTCTAGAAAATGAAGCGAGATAGACCAGGAAGAAAAAAAAGGAGCTGAAAGGGACAATTGCACTTGTTTTAAACTACACAAAGAGAGTTCTGCTTCTGGCTTTGAAAGAGCTAAAAGAGCTACAAATACCAGTCCAAAAGATAATGGAGCCATGAAGATCTGCATACAGCTGAATCACAACTGGAAAGGGCAGCTCCAGAGAGCTTGGAAATGCTTTGGTAAAGAAGAGCAGATGATCATCAGCATATTTTAAAAGAAGGTCCTCAGTGCAATACCCTGCAAGTTCATGCTTTTGCATCTCTCACAAAAGCCTGAGAAACAAAATCAAAACTTTCCATCTCATTTTGTCTGAGAGCAGAAAGGAACATGAGATCATCTTGTCTTACTTGGTGTGTATCATGTCATTAATTTCTACTTGGTCACTATTGTGAGAAGCTTGCTAACTTGAACCATGTAAAAGGATGTCAGGTCTCAAGAGACTGAGCTCCTTTGTGCAACAGGCAAAGAACATGAGAGATGATGGAAGAATCTTGCAATGCCAAAGGCATTGGTAAGACATGTTCAAATGACGCTAACGACACTCCCACTCACCCAAGGTACTTCTCAGTCTGAGGGGGAAATTCCATTCCAAGCCCCCTTTTTGGGGTTACTCGCTTCCAGGACAAGGGCTTACTGCCTTTGTATGTGCACTTCACCAGGTAGTTCAGATCAGTCCCAAGGGTAGCCTAAAAAGTGTGAAACTACAAAGGGCCAGCAGGTGCCAAGCACATCAGTGAATAGCTGAGATTTCCAGTATGCTTCCACAAGTGAGTATCAGGGAAATTCTCCTGATGAAACTTCCAAAAATACCAACTGCCTTGTGAAAGCCCCGGTCATTCCACTGGGCAAGAATATTTGCAGTTGAGCTGCATGAAAAAATAGCAGATGTTTATATGGGTTTCTTAGAAGAGAGCCCTTCCTCTATACCTTGCTCTTGCACATCAGCACAAGGCTCCTGTTTAGGATGCACTCTTGTTTAGAAATGTGTTTTGAAGATATATTGACTTGATATTCACATTCTTCATCCCACAACATGGCACATCTTGCCCTATAGCACTGTAGCCTGGGAAACTCCCATTGACACAAAGCAGAGATCAGCTTTCTGATTCAGTAGCTGTGCAATTGACGTACAGTTACACCCTTTGAGAGATTTCTTCTTAAAAAAAATGACAAGTTTCGGCTAAAGTGCACACAAGCCACACATATGTCATTACTCATAATGCAGTACTGTGTATCATGATTGAGAAATTCAGGCCACTCTTCAAATTTTTGACGTTAACTGCTACCTGGGATACTTTAAAAATGCTCACCACCTGAGTCATTCAAAGGAAAACTGCACCCTTGCATACGTGAAAACAGTGTGCCTATTCATTAACAGATAAACTATCTCTTTTCAGATATAGACATCAGTCCTTTCTCAGAAGTGCTGCGCTTCTTAACAGAGCTGAATTTCTCAGGACAAACACTGCCTTTATTAATTACAGTGTCTAAGCCAAAGCATGTAGAAGTAATAGTAAAGAATGATGAATTGTGCCAGTACTGTCAAATTTCACCACACCTTTTCTTTCTGCAGGCGTGGAGCAAAATGCCTCAGTAATATTTATACAGGAACCTCACCACACCCTCTGGCAACTCATAAGGTTTTAAATACTGTTAGAGTATGTCAGCAAGGATTGCTTGGCAAGGGGAGGCTTGCAAACTTACTCGTAGGAGGTACACAACAGACAGCTATCATCTACTCTGTTTCAAAATAGAGACACGTGTATTCAAAATAGAGACACCAAAGCTTTAAAGGGAAAAAAGATACCCAAAGAACTAATCTCTCTTAAAATTAAAAACTATTTGAGATTTCAGGACGATACAAACTTATCCTACAACAAAATCTGTTATAGCACAAACCAAAATCTGTTATAACCAGTCTAGGTGATGCATATAAATTACTGGGCTTTTTTAGTTGACAAGGTTAGGAAAAGCTTGTGCTGTGCTCTCAATTACACTATGACAGAGGCATCACCCAGAAGAGAGTCCTCCTTAGCACAGAAAAGTTCATGTATCTAGTCACTCAGCACTCTTACTATCTTCCCAGTTTCTGTGCCCCTGTCCTCCTTACAGTTTTTAACTTTAAATCATACAGAGGTTTAAAAAAAATTACATCAGACCTCCAAAGGGATTAAAACACTCTCAGATTTCAAAACCCTTCTCCTCCTCATGCTTCTTGTATCTCCTGAAGTCCTTTTAAAGGTTCGGAGACATTTAAAAACCTTTCATGTTTAAAATCTACTGGCCTGCTCTGGCTGAGCTAAAAACTTGAATAGAATGCTCTGCTGGCTGAACCAGAAATGATTCCCTCCCAGGTAAATAAACAGTGCTTATACAGGTAAAAAAATACGTGAAGATGTCAGGGAAACTGAACAGGTTTCCTTCAAACATCGCTTTTTCTTTTGATCTACCTGAACTATAGAACATGTTAGTTTTGAGTGAAATCAGATTTCCAAGAGCTATACAGAGTTGATAGCTAAAATAAGCTACAAATGAACATGAAAACCAGCCATGGAAAGTTGTATCCTGAAATACTGTGTGAAAGCAGAAGATACCATTTTTCTGTGACACAAAGTCTTTCTCTCAAGACCCTCAAGAGCCTTTACAGAGCACTTTGTAATGTTCTGTTTAGACATCAAGCATTTCACCTACTCCTGAACCCAAGTGCTTATGAACAGAGCAATACACTGTGTAGGAAAGTCACAATGACATGCTAAGTTACACTGAAACTGCAGGAAAGCAAAATGCATTTACATAGCTGAGATCTGGCCAGGGCACTGATGTCCTGCCAACATTTGTCCTGACTAAATGGAAACATGAATGACTACAGTGAAAGAGCCCACAGGTTTACTTCCCACTGAAAGGATATTATTAACACAAATACAAATCTTCCAGTGTGCTGCTGTGTTGACTTAGTATAGAGTGGGAGTGAGAGTACCACTGCTGCTGAGTCAGCAGTAGCACCACCCATTGAGTACTCTGGTGGTGCTAACTTAAAAGGATATTGGAAAACATTGTCAATCCATCACGCTGATTTAGCATATGTTGTCCTTTGAGATGAGTATAATTTTAGTTACTCAGTATGCTTTTTCTTTTTTTTTTTTTTGCTAATGACCAGCCATGCCATTCGAGAGATGTTTTAAAAAGGTAGCTTTAAAACCTGGTACAAAGGCACAAGCCTCTCATTCAGTCCAACCCATCTTTTCTGTGTAAACAGAACACCTCAGGCACTTCTTCTAAAGCAGCAAGCAGTGTTACAAGTTAGCAAAATAAACTCACCCCCTCTTTAAAAACCAGAAAATCCACAGTAATTGCTCTAAGGGATGAAGTCTATCCAGTGTATCTATCACTCATTCAACAACATGGCTAAATTTGCACAGATTACTCAAATCATTGAGGCTTTGGAAATCACTTAAGGCCAATGTAAACAGATCACGACTTTCCCAGGCACAATGGAAGCAATTCATTCTGCAGTGAACACCTCTCCTACACTTTGCTGCTCTCTGGAAAACGTAACAGATGCATCTAATTATAACGCACACTGAAACATGCTGGTTTTGTGTAGCTACAATTCCAAAAGACCTGAGGGGCAGGAAAACACCATCTGATCAAAGTTGTGCAGTTCCTCACAAGCAGGAAAGCAACTTTAACAAAGCTTTCAGTTCCCAAATTATATTGGTGCAGAAGGTTCATCATTGGCAAGGGACCATTTGCAGCTGCACCCTCCTATGACCTACACCAAATTTTGCAAGTACTCCCATGGCTCATTCCTCATTACAGGATCCTCTGTGCCAGCCACTGACTTACAGCGTAAGTCCATGTTAAATGTATGCTCATAGACAGCAGGTCAGAAGAAAGCTCTCAGAAGGCAGTTTAGGACGGGGAGACAGACCTTGTGAGTGAGTCTTGCTCAGTGTCAAGGAGGCAGACCTGGAGAGACAAGCAGCTACTAGCCAGGTTTTCAAGGTGGTATTATCAACAGTGTGGAGAGGTGAAGAATGAAAGGGTAGGGTTACACAGGGTGTTTCAGTTAGGGATCAGAGTGGGGATGGACAGCTACAAAAAAGACAACAGAGGAAGGGACAGCATGACTGCAAGGAAAATCAGGGAAGGAGGTATTTTAGTAGCCAAGGCAAAAAGAAAAAGAGGGTTTGACAGAACACTCATTTCTGGAATGGAAAATAAGGAGTAGATCTGACTGCTACATTGGTCAAACAGCAGCTTTCAGATTAGGGTGGGGAAACAGAAGCAGAAGAAAAACGATGTTGCCACTGATAATAAAAGCAAGGGTCTGGTGCCTGTTTCTCAACCTTCGCTATCTCACAGTGACATTTCCCTGCTTGTACAGTCTTAAAATCCTCCAAGATTAACAAAATCCATTTTTCTAAAACAGAAACCCACAAGGAGTGACAAATACTTTCTCAGTAGGAAACGGACAATAGAAAAACTCACAGAGAGAAGTCACTGTCTTTTCTCTGTCTGTCTGTTCCTCAGAAATAATTCTATTGGACAAATCATAAAAGAAGTAGGCCAGCAACCACCTTTTTTTAAAACTCTCCAAACTGCAAAAGAAAGGCAGTGGGTGTTCAAGTTGTTACTAGCCTGTTGCCACAAAATTGTTTATAGAAATACTTCTGCAGTCAATTTTGTAAGGTTCTTGTATGGTATCATTCTCACCATCACTTCATGTCCTACTCTGAGATGATTCAGTTCTTCCACAGGGATGTGGCCTTCAGAGCAGAATAAATTGCACAGTCATGAGTCATAAGAACCTTTGCAGAACTGGTCAGACACACTATAAATTCACCCTACCCTTCATGTGAACTGGAGAAACCTTGGAGACACCCAGAGCAGCAGTGTTCCTGCCTGCACAAAACAAGGTACTGTAATGATTTCTAGAGATTATTTCTTTTGTATACTCTTGGATGATGTTGCTTTGTTGACAAATGTATAGGAAAAAAGGAAGCAGGGATCTGAACTGGAAACAACAAATACTTGGGAAAGTAATTTACTAAGATGGCAAAGGCACAGATTATAAGGTGGAAGTCCTAAAAATATATAGGAAGAGTAATTTATTGTACAGAGTTCTATAATTTCTAGAGCTCACTGGCTAGCATATATATCATAGCAGAGTAAGAACCACTGTGTTTGCTTAAGTCAGCTATTTGTTCCTGTGCTCTTCAGTTCTCAAGAACATCAGGTCAGCTCCTGGTTTGCAAGCTGCTCAGGACATGGACTGTCTTTATTCTAAGGCCATGCTATGCCAACCAGAATAGCTCCTAGTCCCTGCCTAGAGCTCTCAGCTAAACCTGCAATGCAAATGAAAAATAGCAGCACTTGTGGTCTACTGAATATGGAAACCTTGTCCTGCAGAAGAACTGGGAAGCTAGGATCTGGGCTAATGCTGTAAGATAGAGTTTCAGGATGTTTTTGAAAGTCAAAAAAGGGAATTCAGGATACTTAATATGCAATAGTTGGGGTGGTGCTTGCCCAAGCATTGGAAGGAGTATTTTGTCCTGTCCTAAAAGTATAGTTTGACTGTTACTGTTACCAGAGTATTTGTTCACTACAGTTATGAGCATCAAAAGGCTCTTGCACAAATTGAAGCATAAAAGATGTCATAAGAGACAGTTTCTCAGTATCCTCTAGCCCAGGCACTGGTGAGTAACGTTATCAACTGCCACTCCAAAATGCTGTAAAGGACAGGGCAATAAATGTCCTGGTGAACAAATACAAAACAAGGTTAGAGGCTACTTTTTCCCTAACCCAAATGATAGCTAGCGTCATCAGTGAAACAGGACATGCTACACTTTATATGACTTTATAATAGTTAATCCTCCTCATTCTTCATATAGATAAATACATTTAGAAAGCTTTTAAAACAAAAAAGAAACTTCAAAAACTGAAGAGAAACTTTCAGGCACATAGCAATCATAATTATTGGTTCGCTAATAGCATCTTTTCTCCCTTTCTGTGCAGGTTTGGAACAATGGAAGCTTTGAATGAAGCAAACACAAGCTTTGCTCTTGACTTTTTCAAACATGAGTGTCAGAAAGATGGTGACAAGAATATTTTGTTCTCCCCTTTGAGTATTACATCTGCCCTGGCTACAGTTTTTTTGGGAGCCAAAGGTAACACTGCAGATCAGATGGCAAAGGTGAGTCTGGGCTTCAAAAGGTCACTGAAATGGTTGCCCTCTTGGAGTAATGTCCTCTATGCAAGAAAGTTACTATGATGGAACAGAGGAAAGCCACAAGCGGAAAAATTACTCAAATCAAAACTCTACACACACGTATGCCAGCTCCTGTCCCACCCCTGATGTGTGCTGCAATGAATAGGCCAGTTCTCCACTTGTGCAGGTCAAAGAAACAGTCTACTCTAGTCTCTGGAAACAGGCCCCCAACAAATGAGAGAAGTGGCACTGGTGACATTGTCTACTTTTAAATCTCACCAGCAGAAATAAGGGATCTTTATCCCAAAGCTCAGTAACTTGAGCACTCACCAGGGAGTGGGAGACCTGGATTCTCCTTCTACTCTGCCACAGACAATTTCAATCTCAATCATCTCATCTCTTTGGAAATGACCCCACACAAAAACACTCTCCCCTATAACTATTATAAGTTTTGCACTTTGCTAAACATAAATCCACATCCACAAGATCAGAGAAGAAACACAGTGAGACTACAACCCTTTCTTTGGGGTATGTATTTTATAGGCAAAAATCACTAAGTCATATTTGTGCAATGTTCATAGCTTCAGCAGGTGGCAGTGAGAACAGCCCCAGTGCATAGTTACCCAGCTCCTATCATAGGAGGGGAGGCTTTTGAGTTTGCATCTGCTAAGGCAGAAGAAGTTGTCCCACCTAATAAGGCAGTGATCTAACTCTTGATTGATTTACAGGACAAAAGAGGGCCAGTAGGGTAAGAAAGAAAGGAGTGGTCTTTTGTTAGGAAGAAGGGAAAACAAAAAAAAAAGGCATAGCTCTTCTGAAAAATGTTCCAAGGCTGGACGCACCCCTTTGTAGCCTGGGTAAGGTGCACCTGCCCAGATCAAGGGATTCAAGGCATGAAACTGCCCGCACCATTTTCATGCTTTCTGATACATAGCAGTGCTCCATTTAGACTTCTGCTTTGGTAGTGTCCATCTGGAGATAACTGGCTCTTCCCAGGTATTAACTGGTCAGCCCAGGGCATAACTCAAAGCGGGTAGATTCCTCTAGAAAGGCCAGGTACATGACAGTTTTGCCCTGCAGCCCTCAGCTTAATGTGCGCAAGCCATTTTGTACACATGGGCCTCAAAGCCTAACCAAAGATTTCATATTCAGTCAGGACTGGACACAAGAATAAAATTTGAGTTTGACTCTCGTCATCACCAGTCTCATGACACCACTGAAAGTTTTATTGAAACAGCAAATTTTCTATCATTGCATTTATTATTGCTTTTTCCACTATAGGTACTTCACTTTAACAAAGCTGAAGGACCCAGAAACGTCACCACAACTATAAAAATGCAAGTCTATTCCAGAACAGAAGAGCGTCTATCAAATCGATGTGCTTATTTCCAGAAGGTATCTCACCAAGTCTAGTGATCAAGCTATGGGCATGGTCACATCTTCTCTTGCTTGTATTTTCCTTCCATATTTGCATTTGCCCTTGTTTGGCTTCCTCAGATGTAGTGTACACAATTAATTGGTACAGCATCCTGTGATACCTTCACCTAATGCAATACTTATTACATCCTTCCCCTTTTTAGGCAGAATTGCACAAACTAACCTCAAATTTGCAAAATTTAAAGTTTAATGTTACCGATCTCTTGATCTTTTTCCTTTAGCTTTGAGGAGAGATTTCTTTCTCAAATTATTACTGTTCAATAGCTAGCTATTTAGCAACAACATGTCCTTTGAACAGGCACGGTTCCTACCTGAGAGAGCTAATCACAAGAACAGAGCTGCCCTTCCACACATTTGATTGCAGCATCAAGATGACAAAAACCAGAACATTAACTTTTCCAGGCTACCTATGCTTGATATGTTTCAGAAATTAGTCTTCATTTCAGTTGAATAGTTAATAAAATAAATTCCTGTGTTGGAATTTTCCAAGGTAGACCAGTTGCTTGCAATAAATCTTAGAGGAATGGAAAGCATTATATTCCTGAGATATTTCTTTGACATACTGGCAGTCATCTTGTACCAAGGTATAAATAATATAACATAGCAGAAAAATACGGAAAAGCAAACGTAATCCCTCTGAGTCAGTAAAGGCTGTTTTTCCTCATTGGCAGTTCAGCTATGGTGGTGTCAAGCTCTTCTCCCTGCTCTTTCCCGTCATCCTTATTCTTTGTGGGAATGAGCCATTTCCCTGCAGGCTGCCCACAAAGCCCCAGCGTCCGCGAGTTCTGATGAATGGGAACTTGGATCTGCATCCCACAGCCAAATCCCACGGTGGGAAGATTTATTTTAGGGGCTATGTCAACAACCCATTTCACTGCATGAACAGGAGAGGGATTATTCCTCATGAGTGATGCTTGTCTGAATTGTAAGAATTGCAGAGCACTGTGGGTAGGGCAAAGGGACTGTTCTAACAGTTTAGAAATTTAAGCGTCTGTTCATGCCTCTGATTCTGATCGTAGTGAAAAGATGAATACAAGCACAGGGCCAGATTTTTAGTTTACTAATTCACAGCTTAACTTCCTTGAGTTCATTTGAGAGTTTGAGCCCACATTCATTTAATCCTGTTACTTCAATATAAAGAATGTACTGCAATTACTGCAACATAAAAAAAAATAAAAATCACAAAATATTAACATTAAGAGCACGATTAAGTAATTTAGGGACAAACTTTCCATGTAACACACTTGACTTTCATAAATGAAAGGAGTCACACAGCCAGATCTTCATGCATTGTTTAACAATTACAGTCCGTCTCTCGTTCTCTGAATACACTTATTTTCACAATCTCCACTTACAAACCCTTAAATGTTTTAAATAGTTCAGGCTCTTAACTCTTGCATTCTGAGACACTTACAGTGTCTATACCATGTCTGCAACTTCTAATACTTTCAAATGATTCTTTTAATAGCTGTCCGGTTTAGAATACCTCTTCTGTTGCAATACAGGTAACAGGTCACCTGAACAGAAATACTTGGAGCTGCGTGAAGGAAAAACTTACAGAACAGATAAATAATGTCTTTTTTTTCCTTTTCTCCAAGACAGAAATTGGCAAATCGGATAATATCCATACTGGGTTTAAAGCACTCAACTCTGAAATCAACCAACTCGCTAAAAATTACCTGCTTAAAATTGTCAACCAGTTATATGGAGAAAAATCATTGCCTTTCAGTAAGGTAGGTAGGCCATTTATTCAGATTATGCAGTGCCATTTAACCTTTATGATCTATCTATGACAACATACCATAAACCATATACTTTAAAATATTTTCATTACATCTGCAAATCATGTTGTTGTCCTTAACAAAAATGTTTTTATGAGACTTTTCCTGAGACTTTGGACACTAAAATTTTAGTTTTATGGGATGTGTATCTAATTTCAGAGTGATTTGCAGATGTAGTTAGGTGAGAACATTTAAATTTAGTATTTCCACTAAAAAATACGTTGTTCCTTTGACAAAATTCTATGCTTGTAACCTCAGCAATTTTTATAATGTTTTCTCTCTGTTTGGTTGTAGTTATTTATTAGCATGCACATTGGCAGGCAACAAACATAAAACAGGTGTCTCTCTTGCACTGCAGGAATACTTACAGTTAGTCAAGAAATATTACAATGCAGAGCCACAGTCAGTTGACTTTGTGGGAGCAGCAGATGAAATCAGAAGAGAGATCAACTCCAGGGTTGAACACCAGACTGAAGGTAAGCTCCAGCTTCTCCTCTCTCAATTCAAAAAGAAGTCATTTCAGCATTCAACAAAGTCTCTGTACCCAAGGGGCCCAAGGCAGGTAAACAATTCACCTCAGAAATGTAAGTCAGATCAGTTTTCCTAAAGTAGTCATCTACTGACAAGCCCTTACTAAAATTAGTGTCCTTCATCTGAATGTGGGAGGAATGTGGCTTACTCTTCTTTGCAAATCAAGATTACCCCAATAACCACATACTCATGAATAATCTCAAGCGAGATGCATGCTGTATCAGCACTTACAAACTCCCTGGCTTATATCCACAGAAACTGTGCCAACACTTACACCGAAACAGTAAAACTGCAAAAATGTGTAAATGTCCTTCTGTTTTCTCTAGGTAAAATCCGAAATCTGCTGCCTCCTGGATCTGTAGATTCACTCACCAGGCTAGTCTTGATAAATGCACTCTACTTCAAAGGAAACTGGGCAACAAAGTTCGAAGCTAAAGCTACCAGGCAAAGGCCTTTCAGAATAAACACGGTATGGGAATATACTGCCCTATATCCTACACTGCAGGTGGAAAAAACTGCAAAAGATGGGGGAGAGAAATTCCTGTCAATCTTTAAATCCATGTGGCATGAAAGTGATTTCATTTAAAGGATACAGTATATTTTCTTCACCACATCTTCAGCACAAAGACTGCACACACATACTAGCACCTGAGCCACAAGTAAAACAAGCTTCCATTCTCTGAAGGCAGGGAAAACAAGGAGGTGAACAAAACTGTATGGGTTAGTTCCTAAGACAGCATAGATAGCCTGCCTAGAGTCCAAGTGCCTTTCCAGAAGACCAGGGGTCCTCTGCAGATCCTGTGTCCTACCACTTGAACCCATAAGGATATCTCAGACACACTGCATAGTAAATACAACTAACCTCCACTGCGCTACTTTAACTCAGTCCTTTACTGTTCAGAGTACAAATGGCAAACATTTAATTTGATTTGTTGCAGCATACAACTAAACCAGTGCCCATGATGTACCTGAGTGATAAATTTAACTCGACCTACATAGAATCAGTCCAGACTGACATTCTTGAGCTTCCATACGTCAATAATGACCTCAGCATGTTTATCCTGCTACCAAGTGACATCACTGGCCTACAAAAGGTAAAGCAACAGAGAACATAAATCATGTGAAGAAACTAGAGTGTCATTATTTACTTATTTTATGCATGTGCGAGGTAAAAGACCAGGCTGCAGTCATGTCTCTAGGAAGGAGGGTACTGATCTGGCTCAAGGAAAAGCAAATCCCAGACTTGGTCTAGCACTGTGAACTTGAACATCTTGGAGCTCAGATTAGATTTCTTACTCTTGGCAGCTGGCACTTCTGTGGTTCCTAACATTGATCAGTCCTGGAAACAGGTAACCCAAACCCCATAAGACTGGCTCTTCTTCCAGCTGAACAAAAATGAGGACAGCAAGCCAGCCCTGCTGAGATCCACTGTCTGTACCAATTCAGACAGATATGATTTCATTCCAAATAAAACCAAACCCACAAATTGGGCAGCCTCCATTACTTTCTGGGATGTCCAGAGCTAATACATACGGACACTGCCACCTTCTGTAAAGAGACCAATCCTGCCCTTGGATAATAAATTCTTATTAAATTCTCATTTATGTTAGTGGGTGTTCTGTAGAAAAAAAGCTCTTTCAGTAAACTCTAAAATGTAGGGAAGACAGAAATGTGAACAGCAAATCAACCAGACTGTTGTTACTTGACACTGATGTTTTTGTTCCGCAACTATTTAACCCTGCTATATTCCTGACAATTACTGAGAACAGTTCAAATACCACATTGACCTACTGTAGAGCAATATACTCCTTTAGTCTAAAAGATCTCCAAATTGTTTTTTCACTAGCGTTTTTCTTGTACTTTTACAACAGCTTGAAAAGTTCTCTATTTAAGAAAAGAGAAGAAATAGCCTTTAGGGAACAGGCTTTTGAACACTCTGTAATTTTCTGACTCGTTTTTTACTAACTGCAGCTAGAAAGAGAATTGACTTTTGAAAATTTGTCATCATGGACCAGCCCAGAACTAATGGAGAAAATGAAAACGGAGGTCTATCTGCCCAGGTTCACATTAGAAGAGAAATATGACCTCAAATCTACTTTGAGCAGGATGGGGATACAAGATGCCTTCACTGAAGGTCAAGCTGATTTCACAGGAATGTCAGAGAACGGTGATCTGTTTTTGTCACAAGTTTTTCACAAGTGTTATCTGGAAGTCAATGAAGAAGGCACAGAGGCAGCAGCTGCCAGTTCAGCAGCACTGGCATCACGAAGCCTTGGTGCTACTGTTATTTTTGTGGCAGATCACCCTTTCCTCTTCTTTATCAGGCACAACAAGACCAGGAGTATTCTCTTCTTGGGAAGGTTCTCTTCCCCCTAGAAACTCGACCATTACTAAACAGGCTCTGGCAACAACAACAATGAACAAATTATGCACCATGAAGAGCATCTTATAAGTCTGTGCACTTCTTAATTTTCTTGTACTGTTGACAAATCTCTCAATGTTAGAAGAAAGTATATATTAAAAATAACCTGGAATTCATGCCTCTGGCTCATTTTCCTGGCCAAAGAATCCAAAAGTGGTAGCACCACACTATAAGCACCAAACTGTGCACAGAACAACATTGATGCGTCTTTTCAGTGCTTTCTGAACCAGAACTGCCACAATGCAGAACAAACTAAGTTGATTTAAAACAGTAATTCCCAACACATTTGCTTTGGTACATAAGAAGAAAAAAAACAGGAAAAACCCCTTCCTGCAGAATGCTGCTGCATCTCCATTGTTTTCAGCTCACTAAGCTGGTCATTCCAGGAGGGCTACCTCACCCACATTCTTGTCAGCTTTGTACCGACTTTGCAGCCTGGCATAGCTGGTAATGAAATAAACCTGCAAAATCCTCTGTGTTCCTGATACTGATGCTTCTTTTGTGCATGCAAAGGGGCTAACACATGTACTTTGTAGTCTCTGTCCCACACCAATGGGAAAATATTGAACAACAACACGGAATTGGAGGAAAATAAAACACATGTGCCTTGAAACCTTCTTCTTTGTAACCTTTCATGCGTTCAACACTGTTGCCAGCCCAGCTCTGCACTGTTTTACTCTCATTTTGCTTTGTCACTTATTTCACTGGTTTGAGGCAAGATCAAATTAGAAAATCAAGCCTGTAATACTAACTCCCCAAGTGCCTTCTGGAAGATTACACGCAAATTCCCCAGTACACATTTACTCCTGTCACAGCTCTTTCTCCTAAGGAGAAGAGTGTCCTAATCAGTCATGCACATTTGCAGGGGATGGTCCTGACTCTCACAATTCAGAACAGAGAGCAAAGCACTGGGTCTCTTACAGGATTTGCACCACCACCAGCATCTTACTAGAAATATCTCCTCTTGGTGTGGTAGGACTCCTTTTTCCTGACAGAGAGGAGACTGCTGACTGTCACTGAGTCCTTTCTGTTTTCTTCCATGTGACCAGCTGCTTCCAGGGTCCCTTCCAGCTCTGCTTCCCAAATGGGAAGGAGCATAGGAAAAGTGTTGGGAAGCAAGGGCTTTATTGTGCCCCCATACGACCTCAACAGCACTGCCTTCTGTCTGACTCAGCTGTGAAACATGATACAGGATCCCTGTGCATTCAGGTGCAATTTTGCCATGCCCTGCTTCACCTAGTGCAAGGGCTTCACATCCCCATGGCCAAGCCCTTCTAGCACTTCCTGATGTGCCTCAGGAATAAAGGCAGGAAAGCCACACCTGAGAGGCCAAGGAGGAACAAAACCATGACAACAAGCATCCAAACCTACTCACAGGCCTTTAAAGTCAATGGAAATGTCAGTCACCTTTTCGCTCTCCTTCAACTATTTTCAGCGTGATTGCAAAGATGACAGAGTTAATGTCCTTTTGGCAGTACCAGATCATTACCAAGTGGCAATGGCCACAAAACTTGGAGGGTGAGTTGCATGTTAGGGAACAACCTTTTCCCTGGGTGAGCCGCACAGCATTGGAGAAGGTTGCCCAGAAAGGTTGGGGAATCTCTGTCTTTGGAAGGGCTGTGGCTGACCTTATCTACTGATGGCCCTGCTCCAAGCAGGAGATTGGCCTTTGGATGTCCCTTTCAATTAACATATGTGATTCTCTCTCTTGTCAACACCCATTCTGCCTTGCCACCTCCCTTTCTCATCCTTGCATCTTGACTAGCAAAGGAAGCTTGCTCACTCTCAGCATCCTTCTTTGGGACATGGAGTCTCCTGGTTTGGGCTTTCCCACCACCTAACCATTCATCTGATCTTTCTGCTGCCCTGATTTCTTGATGACTTCTCATCATTCTAAAACCAACACTTGTTTAATTTCTCGCATTTCTTCATTGCCTTGCACAACACTGATTTCTGCCACTTTTTAGAAGACTTGACCCACACTGTTCCCGTAATCAGGCTTGCAGCAAAATGCTTAGCACACAGTACAGTTTCCTTCCCTTCCTCCATTCCCCCTCCTCTGTCTGCCAGGCTCTTACAGTTGTTGCCACCACCTTCTCCTTCTCCCATCATCCAACAGCAGTCCGGCTCTCTTCTGGGACTGCAGAGTGACAACTACTGTGCCATGTTTGTCCTCATTGTATTTTTTCACTCCATCCTTGCTCGAGCCCACCCAGTGGTGGTGTTTCAGTCCTTGCCTTCCTTCAATATATGCAAGTGCTGTGCACTAACTCAGTGTTTTGCAGTGTTTCTCTCAAATGTTTCCCAGTCATAGTTGCAATGAGATTTCTTCACCAAAACAACCAGTGGGGGTGTCTATTCCTTACCCTGAATGGTCCTTCATGGCTTTGCCTCTGCCTATGCTCCTAATGATCTTCAGTCTGAATCTGGACTCTCAGAGTCTAATTCAGTCACTAAGCTCTTGACATTTTATGCTGACGTACCTCATTCGAAAGCCAGGAGTCACAGCTGCACAAAGCCAGAATCAGGCCTACAGTATCTGCTTCTATCCACAAACCGAAAACAAGCATTATAGTTGTGTAACTTTTTTACTAGAGTAATTCATTTTAAACAACAGACCAGTTGTCTCCATAACACCAGAAGACCATTGGAATGGGTGAACTGTTCTGCTATCCTGCCAGCAGACTATCGTGGTGTAACAACAGAGCTGAGGTTATAAATCCCATTGTCCTTTTGAAATGTCCAAAACTGAAAAGTGACAAGGTCAACAAGGAGGACAATATTGCATAAGGTCTTTTGGGGATTTGGTAGAAAGGAGTTTTGGGTGGACAGAAACAGCCTGGATGTAGGAAAAGGAGAAGGAAAGGGAGGTGCAAGCAGTACTATATTTCTAAAGTTAGTCATTGCTTAACACACAAACGCAGAACCTGACTGAGGACAAGACTGAAATCTTCTCTCTCACAGGACAGAGGTAAATATTTAAACCAATTTAAGTAACTTTTCTGATGCTTTTAAAAATTGACCTGTGGCTTGCATGACTGTATAGGTAAATTATAACATACCAGTGTCACAGCACGTTATTCTTGCCTCATGTTTTTCTAGATGTCAACCCTTAGAGAAAAACCTGTGAGGCTAAGGCAAATTGATAATTCAGGGCAGAATTGATCACAAGAAAGAAAATTTTCTTAGGGCAGTAACTGTCTTATTAAAATATTCAGTTTGACAGAAGAGTACCATACTTCAGGTTAGGAACAGGCCATTTTCATTCTGCTCGTTATCAGGCCAAGGGCTCAGAGGAGTACTCATTTGCAGAAAATAGAGAAATTTCCATCCTGATGCTCACTTGGCCATGCTCTCCAATGAAAGGATATCACTCTCTAGTACAGATTTGGTACTGACAGCACATTGACTACCAGAAGAACTGTAGTGGTTTGGCAACCAAACACTCGATAAATACCTATAGACTACAGAGATTGCCCCACAATTTCTTCAGCTCCATTCCATAGATATACATCTTAATAGTAATAACGATAATAAACATCTTCTGGTCTCTGGAAGAGACTAGAAAACAACATGGTGACTGGAAAACAATATGAGGCAGGTACTACTGAGCAGATATCTTAAAGTCTGGAATACTCATAACCTTGAGGAATCTGTCAGTTTCTGGGGAAAATAAAATTGCTGGAACATATAGAAGCGGTGGTAGCTCAAAATCATGAATAAAACTCCATCAATCTAAAAGCAAATAACAGCTTTGCCATACATGATACTACTCAGAATGGATGGGTGGCCAGGAAAAGCACATGAGCCTAAGAATTATGCCTAAATACTTCCTCAGTATCAGTGTCTCAATTCTATACAGATCCAAAATGAAGTAGTGGGAAACTGGTGTGTTGTGAACCTATGTACTAAAACTTCCTTTAAATTCCCCTGAGAACATTACTTCAATAAATCATTAGTTAAGGACGAAAACGAAAAAAACCCCATAGCTTACAAATCTGCACCTTTTTGAAAACCATAGGCAGAAAGAAACACAAAGAAAACCACAGCTCTGTAAAAGAGGACATATCTACAATTATAGGAAAATACTATCTGCATAACAAAAAACCAAAAAGAAATTGCTGCTCCTAACAGGTGGCAAACAGTATCTATGTGGAAGATAAAACATACAACTAGGCTATTAGTTTTAGCGGGTCCCAATGCATTGTGTTGCACATGTAACGTATCTCACTAATACGCACCGTGTATACAATTTTAAACATTCATTCTGTCTGTTGCCTCTTTCCAGGTTGTAACAATGGAACTGGTGTCAACATCAGTTGGCAAGTTTACAGTTGATCTTTTCAACAAGCTGAATGAGACCAACAAAAGCAAAAACATTTTCTTTTCCCCTTGGAGCATATCATCTGCTCTGGCTCTGACGTACCTGGGTGCAAAAGGCAATACAGCAACAGAGATGGCAGAGGTAGGTTGCTCTGTGAAGCATACACCCCATACAATACCTGGCTCCTGTACTGGCTGCAAAATTTAATGTTAGATAGAAAAACTTGCCACCACAATGACAAAGAACCAAGGCAGATCAGAGAATGTAACAAGTGAACGATAAATTTTACTTATTTCATAGCAGTTCCCCTGTTTCTCCACTAAGAGAAAGTGTCCTGTGGGTATCACACGCTGAGCACAGAGGTTCTCTGAACCTGACTTCTTCTGAATTATTCTACAACTTCTAATTTATCCTGTGACTCTATGGTTCTGTCACAGATGGGATATTCCCTTTGAGAAGCAAACAGCTGATGCCAGTAGCTCCTAACTAATTGGCAGGAGGCTTGCAGATCCCAGCACCCTCCCTCTCTCCCCTGGCCAGGGTGCATCTTTATATCTTGAGTTATGCTTTCCTAAACAACTGCCTGACAATCCAGCAGGAAAACAGGAAGGGCTTTGATATCTCCACAACCCCCAGCCCAATCCTTCCTAATGCCACATGGGCACATTGCTGGCTCAAAGGGAGCTGTGGTGCTCAGCACTGCCCAGCACTCTCCTCTGTGTCAACGCACTCCCATTCAGATGCCTTTGTACCATTATCATGAGGAGAACCATTTGGGTTTGCGCAAACACATTGCTATTGCTGAGAGCAACAGCTGTGAAAGGGAGTTCAGCCTTGCAGCATGCAGACAAGAGCACTGCGTCGACGCTCTGGGAGGGGGACAGTGCTACCCATTGTTACTCTATAGTATTTATATATACTACATCTTCAGCATCCCTTTGATTAGTCACCTAAGCAGCAGACAGCACAGTGAGTTACCATATGGAGCAAAAAAAGACAACCATTTGATCCCCATTTGTCTTTAAGTCACACGAGTTCCTTCATGCCTATTTCTTACTTTCAGAAACTCTGCTTACAGGTTCTTCATTTCACTCAAGGAGCAGGAGCTGAAGGCTCTTCTTCTGTGGCCAGACCTTCTCGGGGGAGACCAAAGAGAAGAAAAATGGTATCTGTTAGAACTGAAATCCCAAGATAAAGAATCTCCAGAATCAAAATATCCAGATGATACAAATTTAGGAGTCCAGTATTTCTTGTCTGCACCCTTCTTTAAAGTACAACGTCCAACATACTTCACAAGAAGTTAAGTTCCTTTCACTCACTCAGGCTCTGAGAAGCATGGAAGGACAAATCACTGGGATAGTCTGGAAGGTTTGCTGTATCGCAAATCAGTTAATCCAGTCATAAATACAGCCCTGCATATTGCAGTGATGGTAAACTTGGGAAAATAAAAAGTAAGAGAGAGGAACCCAAATCCCTCTCCCACATACATCACTTAGCAGGTTTTGAAAACTTCATGCAAAGATGCAATTGCTGAATGTATGGTTTCTCTTTCCAAGGATCCTGAGTACAAGCAAGCTGAAGATATCCATTCTGGCTTCAAAGAGCTCCTGACTGCCATCAACAAACCCAGAAGCACCTACTCGCTGAGAAGTGCCAACCGCATTTACGTGGAAAAAACCTTCCCATTATTGCCTGTAAGTTAAATCTCAGAGAGGATTAAGAAAAGGTGCAAAAAATATTTCTCATTTTAATTACTTGTCATTAATAGAACAGGTTTGAAGCTGACCCTGAATACTGCAAATGAAGAGCCCTGGATTCCAGTGATAAACTTAACTGGAAAATACCAGTTGGTCTGCTCACAGTATTTAAGGATGCATTGCCCTTTGACTGTAGTGTAGGGGCAATGCAATATGGGTTTATTATTGGAACCCCCAATATATACAGTTGTAAATGAGACATTAAAATAAGCATATCCACAGGATATGCACAGCCTTCCTCACCTTTCCAAACAAAAGCGGGAACAGAAGAAGGGGACTTTCTGTCCTTTGGTTATTCCTTAACTGTTAACTCACAGTACAAGAGAGAGTAACAAGCAAGTTCCTGCAGTCCCATAGGCATAAGAAGCTATCAAGAAGTCCAAGAGCTAACAAATTCCCTTTGGGACTGAAAAATCCAGTATAGTATAGAACTTATTTCCTTTTTTTTCTTTTTTTTTTATTTTGCAGAGCTACATACAGCTCAGTAAGAACTACTACAAAGCAGAGCCATACAAGGTTAACTTTAAGACAGCAACGGAACAATCCAGAAAAGAAATCAACGCTTGGGTTGAAAAACAAACTGAGGGTAAGCTGAGCTCAACCCCACCATCTTTCCTCTCCTGTTTAGTCAGCCTGCTGTTTCCTTTGGGCAGGTGCCCTTGCTTCCCCACATGCTACTGCAGCAGCCAGGTCATGCCTTCTGATGTGGACAGTGAGCAGAGATGCAGTGGGAGGACAGAGAAAGAGCAGCACACTTAAGCAGCTTCAAATACCTGATCCAGATCTCGGTGAGCTCCGTGGGGAGACTCCTATTGACTCTGCTGGGCTCTGCATCAGCTGGTCCTCAAGCAGAACTCACCGTGCACCACAGGCAGAGCAGACAGAGGGGAGAAACACCTCTGCCTACCAGTGTGCTCCAAGGTGGGTGGGGATGCCTGCATAGCTCTACCCTCCTGCACTGGCCAGAGGTGCTGGCCTCCTTTTACCTGGTGTAACCAGCTGGCAAGGCAAGTATACTGCTTTCTGCTTCTAGCTGCTTTCCATGAAGCTGTGACATTTTTGGAGAAGGAGTCAATTCCTGTCAGCTAGCCAGGAGAAACAGACAGCAAACAGCTTTGGAAACTGTAAACAAACTAATTGATTTATGTCAGGGAAGTATTTTAGGGAGTAGGGCACTGAGGCATGGACTTTTTCACTAAGGACTTGTACTGAGAGAAAAAACGATCAAAACGTGTCCTCACTGTACTACACTGGAATGAAACCTGAGTCTTCTGATTTCAAAAGGCAAAATCAAGAATTTGCTGGGTTCACGAGATGTGACAAGCTTCACCAAGCTGATCCTGGTAAATGCCATTTACTTCAAGGCAGAATGGGAAGCGAAATTTCGGGCACGAGATACAGAACTGCAACCCTTCCGACTGAGCAAGGTAAGATCCTCCGGTAACCTTCTCACCGTGAACAGCCTGGTGACAACAGCTACTGCTGAAATCTTTCTATTTTGTAAGTCTTTTAGGCATGCCTGTGGTAACTAGACTCTCTGTGAAAAGCTGGTTACAGCAAAATGTGTCAGTGCTCAGCTCACTGCAACATTAAGATGCTGCTCAGGTAAATGTTAATGAGCTACAGACAACAGCTACCATTTCCAAAAGCACTAGAGTCACTTAGGACCTTTTCATAAAACAGTACTAAAAGGGCTAGATTGTAAAAACATGATTTTGGAAGTCCAAGCTCCATGGACAGGAACTACATGCCATGTCATGGGTGAGTATGGTACCTGGGCCTCTGTGCTGTGCAGCGTAGATAGGCACAAACATACCTGCTCAAATACAGCTGTGACAGGGTACCCTGAATGGGTGCATGGTTGGGCAAGACTAGAAGAAATGTTAATGGCATGTATCCAGAAGAGAAGTCAATGAATTCACATCAAAAGACAAGAGCTCTGTGCAATTTCCACCAACTGTAGCTTCTGCCTTCTGATTAGCACATATACATCAGCTGCTTCTCTGAACGAAGGCATGAAGATGTTCAAAGAGGTTACATACTCCTGCAAAGGTGACTGCTTGCCAGGAACTCCCCTCATCAGGAGCCCCTTTGCTCAGACATTAGTATTACCTTCTGTTAAGGGTTGTGACATAAAGAGCAATCAGCTAGTCACTTTTTCTTGCCAGAGAGAGAAGACCACAGAAAAACTGCACAACACTTGTCCTCTTAAACCATAGCTGTTTCTCTGCTGAAGTGTTGTAAGGCCATATCCCATACCTGCTCCATTCTCCTAATCCCTGCAGACATTTCTAACTCTCTTCCTCCCTCCTCTGTGGGCTGCTGTGCACGTTTTTAGGAGAAGAGAAAAAGCAGTCAGTTCAGTCCCCAACAAAATGCTCTGGGACGAGCACCAAGATAAGCAATATTGTCCAGTCAAGAAAAGCTTTGGAAAATGAATGACAAATTGCTGTTAAAAAAGCTGCTTACAAAAGTTTCCTCTCCCTCCGCTGCACTGAGTCATCGCTATACTTCCTTTCAAGGAATGATTTCTAACTTACAAATAAATACTTTACAGAACAAGACCAAGCCTGTGAAGATGATGTATATGAGAGAGACATTCCCAGTGCTCATCATGGAAACAATGAATTTCAAAATTATTGAGTTGCCATATGTGAAACGCGAACTCAGTATGTTCATCCTCCTTCCTGATGACATCAAAGACAGCACCACGGGTCTCGAACAGGTAAAAAACTGTGTTACAGCCATTTTGCATCACCACCCAGTCATTAAAAAAAAAAAAAAAAAGGACAGGCTGGTGATAGTATCTCCCCCTCTGAGAACATGCTGTTTGATCTCCTCCACTAGCTGAATTAATTTCTTTTAATACCTGTCTAATCCTGTTCTTGACATCCCAAAACAGTTCCTCCACAACTGCCCTTAGTTTGGTAAGAACTGAAGACAGTCAACGCTGTGCATAATCAGATGCTTAGCTCTTCAACAGCTCCATCCCTGACACCCAATCCTACGTGATCCGTAAGGGTTAAATCTCCCTTCACTGCACATTCAGGAGGGACAGTACTGTATAAGTAGTCACAGACTCTTCCTGAGATAACGTGCATGGAACAGACACCTCTTCTCCATGGCCTGGAAGTTTATTCACCATCTTGTTCTCATTCTGTTTGCCACTCCCCACACTCATTTGCTGTCTCAAAAAGTAGGATTTGGTGAGACTGCATTTGCTACAATAATGAGATCTGCCACTGCAGTTACTACAATTGCAAGATTGTTAAATTCTTGGCATCTGTCATGTCAAGAATACTCTCAATTCATTGCTCTCCTCCATTTGATCTGAGCTGAACCCTGGTGACATAGTGCCCAGCATACAGAATGGCAGTGAAAGATCTTGCTGGAAGCAGTTTGTTCTAAAAATGCCAAGGAAATATGTGTAATAGTAACACCTGTTCCCCTGGAACTGGACCAAACCACCTGCCACACAGCTCAGAATCTCCCAGCAATTTCCTTCATATCAAGACTTAATTAAAAGAGAGGAAAAAACTACCTCAGGGGATGGCAGCTGCAGGTGTTGAGTGCCCTGTCTTTCTTTCGCAATGAATTTGGCAGGGGTGGTGCTCAAAACCTTGCAGCATTAAGTCTCAAATGTTTGTTGCACGCCCTGCCTCTGATCATCACCAAAACCAATTATACATCATGCTTTCAGCTAAATGTTAAATTCACTATTTAAAAACTGTTTAATTCATTAAAATGACATAAAATTGATTAATTCATAGTTAATTGTTTTTTTCCTTGTAAACGTCAAATTCCTTCTATTTCTTAAATGACAGCTGGAAAGAGAACTGACGTATGAGAAGCTGTCTGAATGGACCGATTCTAAGAAGATGACCGAAACTCTCATGGATCTGTACCTACCTAAGTTCACAATGGAGGAGAGATATGACCTCAGTGATAATCTGAACAGCATGGGAATGCACAGTGCCTTCAGCAGCAACGCTGATTTCAGTGCAATGGCTGAGAAGGGTGATGTGGCAATCTCCAAAGTTTTTCACAAGTCTTTTGTTGCAGTTGATGAGAAAGGCACTGAGGCAGCTGCTGCTACTGCTGTAATTATAGAACTAACAAGTGCACCTGTCACCCATGTTCTGAAATTTAAGGTTGACCACCCTTTCCACTTCTTCATTAGGCACAACAAATCCAAGAGCATCCTCTTTTATGGCAGATTCTGCTCTCCCCTAGAATGAGTTATTACTTGCTCCCAGACAGCACCCAAGGTTCACTGTTCAATGGAAAAATGTGAACTGCAGTGTTAAAAGCTCAACCTTAAGCCATATAGCTATACATACTGAAGGTCTATGTCCTTTTTCTTCCCTCCCTCAAGTAAGGAAGCACCCAGAGACCACCCTGTGCCTCAAAGACCATCCCTCTACTGCTCCTTTCCATTGTCCTAATGAGACAGCCCTCCACAGAAAAGAGAGTGCAGAATTTTGCTCCCTTGCATCAAACCTGCTCTTCTGGCTTTGTTGTTTGAGTAAGGTGGAGCCATAAGAACTCTTTGCACACAGGCCATCATCTAGCCCTGTGCCAAGTGCTGACTTCAAGGGAAATGCAGTTCATCCTCTTGCATGTCCCAGAGAGGAAAAAAATCTCAGAAAAGAAAAAAAAAGAACTTGTAGAAATCTATACGCTCTCTTTTTCTCACTGGAAAACCCGTATTTGCATTACAATGCAGTTTCCTTATGTTCATTTCAATTTTAAAGACTGTTGGAAATGAACAAAATTTTATACAAACCCAGAATAATCTGAAAAGGCCCCTCACCTTCCCCTCTCACTGCATCTACACAGACACCTTACAGTCATTCTCTCCTGCCCTTGCAGCTTCATGAAAAAATGAGGCAGCGAGGGAAAATGGTCCAGCTCTTATCATTTAATCGCTGACTTCTAATCGCCTTGCATTTTTTTTTCTCATTTTTCTAAATTTTGTAGGTTAAGGTTGCTGACAGTTCTAACCAGCAAAAATGCTGAGAAAACTATGAGCAACATGCTTCTTGCTACCTCTTATTGATATCCAATCTAAAACCTCCAGAATTCAAATCTGCTTCCTCTTTTTATTTTAACCTAGTTATGCCTATTTCCTGGCTAATATCTGTCCAGTTTCCTTGCTACCTGTATCATTGATCAGTGTATGATTTATGAAATGATTTATGATGAATTATGTAACTTACGAGTGCATCTCAGCAAAGATAGTCATGGTATTGACAGAAACACCAGTGAGATTTTGACTGATGCTTTACTTCATGATTTTATTATGATCTGCATTTAATCCAATAAATGAACTCGAAGTTGTGTTTGTGCTACTCAGGACACTGACTTACCTGGTTCTCTTAGAGCATCATGTAATGTGCACGGCTGGAGCACGTTTTGCCATTCCAAATCAACCACTACATCATCCCCACTGACAAAGCTGACACACTTAAGTGTCTTATTTCGACTAGACTTCAAACAACCCTGAAAACACTGTTATTCAGCATGTTATCCTAGGCATTTACTAAACATATCGAATCAAATTAAACTCTGTGATGAGCAAGTTTTTGCTCACTGAGCCAAGGCATTTAAACTTTTCTTTTTAAACATTCCGTTTCCCATTTTTGACCAGTGCTTATTGCACTATCAGTCCCCCTGGGACCTACTCAGGAGGCTTGTTTTCCTCTTGCAACACACTAGAAATAAAACGTCTGACTAGAGCCTATAGCCTAGAAAAGCAGCTCCCAAACATCCCTTTTTCCCATGTACAATAGCGAACAAGCAATGCTGCACTGGCAACATCAGTTCCCTCCGCTGGCTTGGGAGGGCAGCAGTTGTGCTTTCCCGTGGCCATGGGGAATAGCATAAAGTTTTGTAGCCATTGTGGTACCCAATAGCTACATGTCAGAACATTATCTACGGCAACAAGATTTGAACACAGGAGGGAGGTACTGTAAAAACATCTACTCTCAGCAAAATTCCACCTATAATTACAACTCACTCCACCTCCACAATAGGTATTCTATTTGGAAATACATCTCCCCCCAACAAAGTGTACCTGCATCTTCTTCCCTGTACAAAGTGCTGCTCATAAAATCAGTGCCCTCCCTTGCCTGTACTCCTCAGCTCAGGGTTCAGCTGTCTGTCATCCAGGACCTACCTCGGTGCAGCCCAGTTGTGTGCTATTGACTCATCTTTACTAAGCAGTTTATTGTTTAGGTGTGGAAAAGCACACAAGTGAAGGCTGTGCAAAATAAGAAAAGTAAAAACACATACAGAAAAGGTATTGTCAGGATGGAATAGTCAGCATAGCAAGGCTTCAGGAGGACAAACACTTGCATGAGGAGGCATAAAATTGCAATTAAAAAAAAATGAAGAATTGGAACGCAACAACTACCAGCATCAAAGCTGAGCCTCTTCTAGTGAGCAACAAAGACCAGCCCTCCTCCACTTGAGTGACGCCTGGCCAGCAAAGACTCATCAGGGTGGTAAGCATGTTAATTCTTAGCCTTGTAGCATGTTAATCCTATCTCTCTGCTGTGTATTCCCAGTTACTGGGAACTCCTAAATTGTGTATACCCAGTTTGAAGAGTCATTTCATGTAAGAGCAAAAGTTGCCCAAAGAGGTGGGAAGAGTGCCATGCCAAACCAAATGAAATGTCTTCCCATGCTAGTTTTTGTGCATCTCCTCACTCATACCACACTGCAGTGCTCTGCAAAGCAATACCTCTGAGGCTCTCTGAGGAACTACAGCATGGTGTCCACCAGCTGGTGAGAGATGCAAAGGGTCAAACAGGGCTGGTTTTGGTACCAAGCTACTCCCAGTCTCAGCTTTGCTTGGGAGATGACGCCAAAGAGCACACCTTCCAGTATAAGCCATACTTGGGATGCAGGTGAAAAGAGTGAAAGAGAAGGAAAGGAACCCATCTAGGGGGAAACACTCTTCAGACCTCGTCTACTGCAAGCAACACTGGAAGCTGCTTCATTTGTGCATCCCTGTACTATTTTCATAGTAACCAGTGTCTGGCTCTCAAGCCAGACTAACCTTTACAGAATCACAGAATCGTTCAGGCTAGAAGTGACCACTTGAGATCATCTGGTCCAACCTCCTATGCAAGCAGGGTCAGCTACCACATGTTGTACAGGACCATGTCCAGATGGATTCTGAATATCTGTCTCCACCAATGGAGACTACACAATCTCTCCAGGCAACCCGTGCCAGTGTTTGATGATCCTCGCAGTAAAAAAGTGTTTTTTCTGTGTTTAGATTGAATTTCATGGTTTTAATCTGTGCCCATTGCCTCTTTTCCTCTCACTGGGCACTACTGAGAAGAGTCTGGTTCCTTCTTTGTTACATCGCAAAAGATATTTGTCCTGGTTTGGCCCAAACCAGGCCAATTAGTCTTAGAGAAACCAAGGTCACTGCTAAATTCTTCACTGCTTACGAGTGAAGAGCCAAAGGGGGGTCGCAGCTGCAGGGAGGAGCAGACAGGGCAGGTGACCCAAGATTGACCAGCGAGGTATTCCATCCCACACACGTCATTCTCACTTTCCTATTTATCACTAACCCACTGCCTCCTGGAGGTGGGGCCCAGGAGGGAGGGGCCCTCCTGTCTCCCACTGATTGGTACCAGCTTTGCCAATTTTCCAGTTAAAAGCCTGCAGGTGTGATGGCAGAGAGAGCTATTGCATTTTGCCCTCTGCCCGTGCTGGGTGGAGCTACTGCCTTTTCCCCCTCTGTCTGTGCTGGGGGGAGGTACTGCCTTTTCCCCTCTGCCTGTACTGGGGGGAGCAACTCTGCCTGAGGAGGATTTCCAAGCTCTCACTCTTGGTTTTGTATATATTTGTATATATTTGATTATTTCTATTATTATTGTTATTATACTCTTTTTCATTATTATAGTTTATTAAAACTGTTTTAACTTTCCAACCCATAAGTCTCTCTCCCTTTTCCCTTCCCCTTTCCCTTAGTGGGGGGGGGGAGAGGGTTAACAGAGAGCATCTGCCACCTGGTTAATAGCCAGCCCAGCTTTAAACCGTGACAATATTTATGCACATAGATAAGATCCCCCTGAGCTTTCTTTTCATAGAATCATAGAATGGTTTGGGTTGGAAGGGACCTTAAAGATCATCTAGTTCCAGCCCTCCTGCCATTGGCTGTAAGTCCCAACTCTCTCAGCCGCTCCTCATATGAAAGATGTTCCACTCCCTTAATCATCTTTGCAGCCCTGTTCAGGGAGAAAATATGGAAAACACTCTCTTTCTTGATCTGCTGGCAACACTCACCCTCATGCAGTCCATGATGCTGTTAGTCTTCTTTGCTGTGAGGATGCACTGCTGGCTCATGGTCAGTGTGTTGTCCATCAGGACCCCAAGGTCCTTCTCTGTAGAGTTGCTTTCCTGCCAGTCAGTCCCCAGTGTGTATTGATATATAGGGTTATCCCTCCCCATATGCAGAACTCTGCATTTGCCCTGTTGAACTTCACAAGATTCCTCTCCTCCCAATACTCCACTGTGTCCAGGTCCTTCTGAATGGCAGCACAAACCTCTGGTGTGTCAGCCACTCCTCCCAGTTTTCTATTGTTTGCAAACTTGCTGAGGGTGCACTCTGTCCCAGCATCCTGATCATTAATGAAGATGTTAAGCAGTATCGACACCTGGGGTACACCACTAGTGTCTTCATTCCAACTGGACTTTGTGCCACTGATCACAACCCTCTGGGCCTGGCTGGGTTCACTTATCTAGCTCATAGCTTGTCAGCTTGTCCATGAGGATGTTATGGGAGACAGTGTCAAAAGCTGTACTAAAGTCAAGGTAAACAACATCTACTGTTCTCCCCTCATCCGTCAAGCTAGTTAACTAATTGCAGAAGACTATCAGTTTGGTTAATCATGATTTCCCCTTCATAAATCCATGCTGACTACTCTTGATAAACTTCTTGTCCTTCAAGTGTTTGGAAATGGCTTCCATGAGGATTTTCTCCATCACCTTCCCAGGGCCTGAGGTCAGGCTGACAGGCCTGTAGTATCCTGAAACTTTTGAAGTCAGTTGCGACATTTGCCCACTTCCAGTCTTCACGAACTTTTTCCAGTCACCATGGCCTTTCAAAGATAATTGAGAGAAGCCTGCAATGACACCAGCCAGCTCCCTCAGCACTTATGGGTACAAGTCATCAGGCCCCAAGGACTTACATATGTTCTACTTGTTTAAACGCTTCTGAACCTGGTCTTCCTCTGCCAAGAATAAGTCTTCCTCTTTCTAGACTATTCACTCTGGCCTCAGGCATTCCTGAAAGGTGGTCTTAGCAGTAAAGACTGATGTACAGAAGGCACTGAATACCTCAGCCTTTTCCATGTTATCTGTCAGTGCTTCCCCTGCACTATTCAGCAGTGGGCTCCTGTTCTCCCTAGTCTTTTTGTCTTGCACTTGTAGACTTTTATCCTGCTGCTTTTCACATCCCTTGACAGATTCAATACCAAGTCGACCTTGACTTTCCTAACCCTATCTCTGCAAGATCAGACGGCAACTCTATACTCCTTCTGGGTCACCTCCCCTGCTTCCACATCTTTTTAAGTCTTAAAAATTTCCAGCACAGTGTGCTAGCCATGCTCGCTGTTGTTGTTCCAGGAGTCCTGGGGGCTCCTGGAGGTGACAGGCTGGCTGGCAACAGGCCTGTATGGGGGAAGGGAAGAGAAGTTAGATCTGGGGCAGAGCAGCTCCCACGCCATGAACAGGTCATGGTGTTCCAATGGTCCTCTCAGCAAGGGCTCCCCCAGGCACTGTCCTTTCTCTCCTGTCTGCCACAATGGGTGGCTTCATGCTTTTGAAAGACAATTCCATTTTATTCTTGCACACTGGGGAAAATGCTATTTAATCATCTTTCTAAAATACTCAAAGGTAGCCAAGTAATAGGTGCTACACGACTGCATTTCCAAATAACTGCTTTAAAGAAACCCTGGGTTTGTTCTGTACCATCAAAATTTCAGGTCCACGAACTCCTCCTTGAAAGGTCCCAAGACTTTGAAAACTAAAGAAAGAAGTATCTACAGGAAAGTGCTGAGATAAGCCTCAATACAAACATTGTGAGCATGGACTGCTTGTCACTTAGTGATTCCAAGCCTGTTACAACACAGTAGATTAACATGCTTTCCATTTATCCTACAATGAAAGATGGGGCTTTTTTTTTTCTACCAGTGCAAATTTCAGCTTCATAAAATAATTCCTGGCATCTGTGTGGTAGACCAACCTCATGACAAGCAGAAATGGCAGACACAGCACACAATAATAAAGACAAGAAAGTTTACAGTGCTGGTGTAGTGTTAGTATTCAAGACAAGGACACATAAAAACCTCCTGCTTTAGAACAGAAATGCAAATGCATCCATATTTTTAAAGGTTTTACTTTGCCATCAGTAACAGGCACAAGAAAATCCCTTTTGAAATGTTATTTATAGTCCAATCCTTTAGAGTTCTACTGCAACAGATGTGCTAATTGGTCTCATTTTCTTCCAGGGGTACATAGCTGAATGGCATTTCCTGCAGAGTAAAAATCTGTAACTGGACTTAGTCTAGCATTGATTGTAAATTGTGCTCCTTTTTAGTAGATGTAACTGAAAGAGAACTGATCTTCAAGAAATGCCCAAATGGTCTACTCAGAGTGGACCATTTACAGAGTACAGGTATGGGAGTATGACAATCAAACAGGCAGAAAGATACAACCTCACATCCCTGCTGAGCAAGGTGGGGACAGAAGATGGCTTCAAAAAAGGTCAAAATGACTTCATCAGTATGACACAGGAAAATGACTGGTTTTATCAAAAGACTTTTTATGACCATTTGTTAGAGGTCAATCCACTTGAGGTCAACAAGTCAGGCATTGTGATGCTGTGAAACCTTGTTTCTACTATTCTGGTTGCAGCAATTCACTATTTCCTCTCACGATTTCCATCTGGCACAGCAGAACTAAGAGCACCTCTTCTTTGGCCTATTTGCTGCCCTTTGAAACTTCACTCTCTCTTACTAAACAGGATCTTGCAGCAGCTGGAATATACCACAAAGAGTGTCTACACAGTTTGGGTACCCTTTCTTAATTTTCCTGTATTTTTGGCCAATCTTTGTAGCTCGTAGCACCACTAACTGCGGTTTGGGTTTTTTTCTTCTCCTATTCATTTAGCTAAAAAACAGACAACGGTAGTTTCAGATACATAGCAGAAACATTTCTCAAGCACATAACTAAACATAATAGTGTCTAATACATTTCTGAAGCAAGAAAATAAGATGGATATTCCAGGCACAAAAACTGAATGCACTTAAAAACAAAACGTGAAAAAAGAGAGGCACATACATCACTCTTGAAACCTTGTATGGCATATGCACCAGTCAGATTCAAAGCGAATATAAGCACAAAAATGTAATTCTAGTTCAAAATGTGGACTTGTACTCTTTATACTGATGCTTTTTCTCTATAGGTTGACTGCATGCTGGTAGTTGGTTTACTCTGCATGTGTCACACTAGTGGGCTGAGGCCATTCCTAACTGACCATACACGTACCAGAAAAGACATGTAATGACTGCAGAGGAAATTTATTAATGCAGTTTAATCTACGTCACACAGATAAGAGCAGAGTAAACCAGCAGAATTGCTAATTACACTGGTTTAAAGTAAAACATTCGTGTACATGTAACTGTTTTGTATTACACCTTCGCTGATGTCCAGTTTTACACATTCTGCTGTTTTAGCTCTCTACTCCGATACAACAACCAGTTTCAGTAAAAGAAATCAATACAAGCAGAGCTTACAAGCAGTTTTGCAGCTTTTGGTGGATGATCCAAACTCCCTCAATCCATCACAGAGGAGTAATAAGCTTAGTACAGTGTAGGACCTGTAGGTATCTGAAGCACCTTCACCTCCTCTGTGAGGAGCAGCTGTCTCTTAAAACAACATCCACCAGTTCAAATGAGCCCAGTGCTCACTCTTATTCCAGCACTTATTTTAGGTGACTGTGTAAATATCTTCTGAGCTTCCTTTGTGATCTGTTTTCTGAAACAGAAGAGCAAAAATGTAAAATACCACAAAATAAGGGCTTTATGTGACATGAGTGCCACAATTATTCAAATCTTTCCTCTCTCAAATTTAACCACACGATGAGACTAACAGCCTATTTCAATATTCCCTTTTAACCATATACTGAGATTAGTTTCTATGAATTTTTCCCAAATTGCAGAGTAAAAAGAAAAGGAAGCTATAAAATTATTTCAACATGTCCCTTGCCAACACAGGGTGGTTGAATTCTTTTTTGCAGTTCCTACATTTTTTTGCAGGCCAAGCGCCAAGGTTGTGGAGGACACCTGTGGAAGAAAGGTGTACTGGCCTTCATGTTTCAGGGTATACATCCACTAACAAGTGGCCTTGAATTGAGGAGGTCTCTCTAAGTTCTGAAAGTGGGTGATAGAGAGGAGAAGTAGGAATAAATGAGGGAACACACAGATAAATACAAGAAGAGGATGTAGAGAGAAAAGGGAGGTGCAAACATTTCTACATTTCCAAAAGTAGTCATTGCCTCACAGACCACCACAGCTCCTGACTGAAGACAGATCTTAACTCTTCTCTCCCTCAAGATTTCAGGTAGTGTAAATATTCATATCAAAATAAGCATAATATCTTTACTTTAGAATTCTTAAAAATTCATGATAAATTCTTTGGAATTGAGCAGTTAAATGATGGCATAAAAGTCACACAGGGGAAGGGAGTGCTAATTTTTTAGTACAAAGTGTAGCCCTTAGGAAAACCCTGTGCCAAGGCACTGTGGTCAGAATGCAAGCCCAGGTTGGGCAAAACCTACACAGCCTGGGAGGGCAGAAAGTTTCTTCACCTGTAGGAAGGGTGCCTTAATCATCAGGCTACAAGTTGATTTAGGATCAGAGGACTGAGAACAGGCTGCAGGATAGAATATACTCCCACTGATCCTGGAATTGAACAGACAAGACAGCATGACTCTGTAGCACAGTGTTTTGGATGCTCAGCATGGGGTGTATTGGTTCAAGCCTCTGCTTTATTAATATCAAATAACTACTGGATCATGCATCCAGACTTTTCCCTTCCCAGATGACCGAAGTGGCTAGTAGACCAGTGAACCTCGCAGAAACATGCGCATGTTCTCTCTCTCAAGCCTGAGAAATGCTTTATTGCTCCATGCAGATTCAGTTCAAGTACTCTCTGGGAACAGGAGATGGAGGTGTCAGTTTGAAATTCTTCAGGCAAAAATGTTCAGCTCAGCCCTATTCCCTAGATGTGCTCTGGGAGTATCAGCATCTCCAGGCACAGCAGTAACGGATACCTGATTTGAAGGTCCTAAAAATGCTTGTGTATGAGTTAGGCTGCAGGGCATTCACCTCTGAAGCACTCCTGAGAATGCTTCAAAGCAGTTGTGGAGCCCTGGAAAGCTTTGAAATCAAAACTTGAGGATCCCAGAGGCTCCAGGCATCTCTAACACTGCATGGCAGCTGGCTTTGAGGACTGCAGGTTTTGATCTAAGCATGTAAATTGTGGGTGAAGATAGATTTAAATGTCCACTTGCTTTTGTTGATCTAATGCTTAACCTTTCACCTGATCCCATCTTACACTGACTTTAGCACATGTTTTAGTAGTCCTTATACTGGTGAAGACAATGGAAAGTTCTGAATTTATCCTAATATTTGTCAACAGTATTAGATTGATCTAAAATATGCTAATAAGAAGCACAGGTTTGTTCTGAATCCACATATGGAAAATCAGTTTAATCCTGGGGTTTTTGTTTGCTTTGGTTTTGTCCTGTAAGAACATACTTGGAAAAAGAAGCAGAATAAAGATGAAAAATCTGCAGGTTCTGATAAGCCAGCAGAAAACCAGGGAAATGTTGCTGGTTTTTAAAACAGGAACTATTTGGGGTTGTATGTAAGATACAAGAGTTTACTTGAAAACCAGTAATTAACAAATCCAGCTACAGCTTCCAAACGTGGGTTTACCTACGTCAAGAACACATAAAAATCTACAGATCTCTAGTAGCCTTCCAGATACATGTAGTGAATTGCATGAATTCACCATGCTTTTTTCAGTGGAAAATGACACCATAGGAAGTTTAAAGAAATAGAAAAAAGCTCAAAGCAGCACGGTGAGAAATGATTCTGTTTCACTCAGAATCAAAGAATAATTCTATGAAACTTAAGCAAAAGGGTTTTTGAAACAAGTTTGGTCTATGAAAACACTTCTAGCTAAAATCATGCTCATCTGGTGAAGAATAGATAAAAAAGCTCAGGACATTGAGGAATGATGGGGAGGGGAGAAATAATGCAGGTCTTAAAAAGAGACCTACTAGCTGAGCCTCTGTGTAATATTTTACCCATTACAGGGACACCCTCACACTGTATTTGAGAGGTTGCAGGCAATCTCCCACTAGCAGCTTTGTATTTTTTAAAAGAAGTGAAGAAGCAGTCATCACCTCTCTCTGATACTCGTTTGTCTCAGGCTATATCAATGGAGTCTCTCTCAGTGTCAACCAACAACTTCACTCTGGACCTTTACAAAAAGCTGAATGAAACTTCCAAAGGCCAAAATATTTTCTTTTCTCCCTGGAGTGTTGCAACTGCTCTCGCCATGGTCTACCTGGGTGCAAAAGGTGACACTGCAACCCAGATGGCTGAGGTAAGCTCTGAAATTAGCAGTGTATCACCTTACAGGCGGTACCCACATAAATTACATTATTCTTCTGCCTATGGGGAACAGAAAGGAACAACATGGGAGAACAGTGACCTGCCATAATGTTGGGTACAGGAAATAACCCCACTCATGCTGCCAGCAGTCCTGCAGGTCACTGTTCTTCCACTTTACTTCCAAAATCTCCCTGCTCTGCACTACCCTTACATTTAGCTTACATTTAGAGTTCCCAGAACATTGCAAGTGGTCTGCCAGGGGGAAGTTACTGACATTAAAGGCTACTGCTGGTCTTGCTTGGAACTCTACCTTCTATTTTAATTGCCTTTTGAACGGAATAATTAACCTGATATAGTGCTCAAATAGTAATAAAGAGATAGCTTTATTAGCAAAATTAATAAGGAGCTAAGATAATCTAGAAAAAGGAGTGCCAGAGGTAAAATCACTTCTTCTAGATTGCAGCTGGTTCTGGCAGCAGTATATCTGCTTTCTCATACTGCATACCAAAGTTAGTAAGCTCTCCTGACCTTATGTTGGGCTGCACAGAAGCAGTACAAACACCCTTGCTTGTGACATAGTTAGTCCATAAATAAGGTAATCCTCCCACAAATAATGGAGACATACTAGTACCGAAAATATGATTTCACTTATGCCCGCTTTAGCAGAACTTTTCAGTTGTGTACTCTTTTAGCTTATATGCATTTAGTTAAACACATTAAATGTTTAATTTTACATTTCTGTCCAAGTAGTAGAACTCTGAAGTGCACTATGCTTTTTGTTGTGCTTGGTCATGAACTGAAAATAAATTCCATGTAGCCAAGCATGAACTAACCATTTATCTAAATAAATTCGTATTTGAGCCATAATATTGATCTATATTAAGCAGCAAATGTGACTAAAATCTATATAATAATAATACAGTTATACAGACTAAATTAAGACTAAGGTCTTGTCCTCAGTAACTTTTAACAGACTGTCATTGGGCATGACTGGTAAATTACCACAGAAAACTAACATAATTACATAACCCTTGGGCACATTTATCTTCAAAGGACAAGCTGTCTTTATGAACATTTATCATCGCCACAGGTTCTTCACTTTAACCAGACTGCGGGAGAAGAAGGCTCGTCTGAGACAACAAGGCCTTCTCCGGGGAGACCAAAGAAAAGAAAGATGGTATTTATTACAACAAAAGACAAAAAAAAATCTCTGAGAAAGGGATAGTTCATCACAACTACTGCTTTAGCCTTCTAACATTTGCTTGTCTTCAGTCTATATCTACTGTCTCACTTCAGTAAGAACTATATATAGAAAGAGAAAAAGTGAACAAGCGGATAACATTACCATAAAACTCACAAACTCAGGCCTTCAAAAGCAGACCTGAGACAGTAACAGCATTTTGATTGGCCCTAATACTGTGTTACTTGGTTTTAGCTGGTCTATGGCCATATAAACAAATCAATTGTCCTAATGTGCTTAGGACAATTCTCTCTCTTATTAGCTTCAGGGGTTTTTTTTCTGTAGTGAAAAACAACTACTGCGTTCACACCTGACTCCAGTCCTACCCAATAAACTCCCTTCCACCTTTTTCATGCATGGACACAGCAGGCAAACAAAATTCCCCTTTAAGCTAACACATGCTGATTCCCCCTTGTGAATCAGCTCCCCAGAGACTTGCCACCAGGAGAAACTGCATAGATCTTTTTCATCAGTTTAACTCCCTAAGCACCGAAAGGCTTGTAAACTCAAAACAAGCCATGTTTCTTTAGCACAGAAACTAAAAGAAAGGTCAAAGGAACTAGATTAGACAAACTGGAAATAAAAGGGGGGAGGAGGTTATATCATTCTCTCCCTAGGTGTCAGGGGATTTGTCTTCAAGATGAATCATTACATCTACATTCGTTTTAGCAACCCACTGACTTTCTGAGTTGTAGCAAAGTCTGCCTAATCTGGTCCTTCAGACATTTCCCTCCATTACCTCTTCAGTCTGTTCCCATCCCCTTGCAAAACCCAGCCTCTCCTATCTTGTGTTCTCTGGTTACCAAGTTCTTTCCAGGTGTCCTTCCTAGCAGCCCATGTCTTAGCATGAGTGAGAAAAGACCAGAGCAAGAAATGCCACCTGACCAGCCTTAGGACAAGTCATCATGAGTCAGTGGCACAGACTCCCAGTGTCTCACATGGAGGGCATGGTATGTGCCATAGAGGAGGAGACTGCACCCAAGCAGCTGGAGAGGAGCAGCTGACAGGTAGCAGCTTATTCCTCTATTAGCAAAGCAACAGCTGGCAACAGCTGGCAAGCCAAGCTCATGCTCCCCAAAACCTTCAACATTGACATCCAGGACAAGCTCCCTCCAAAATCCAAACAGCAACAGCAAAATTCATGTGAAACAGAGAAAATCCAAATAGTTGGTAAGTCCATGCTCTGTCATTAGCGTGTGTCGGAACAGAGCAACTCCTCAAAAGCTGCAAGGCTGCCTTGATGGGTCCTTGTGACACTGAAAATTAGGCCTGATCATGACTGAAATGAGGAGATTCAGCTTCCTGGGTGCACCATCAGCTGGTGGCCCCAAAGGCCTACACAGCACTGCAGAAACAGATCATCACCCTACAGGCAGAAAACAACTTGTCCAGTAATACATAGTGCTGCAAACATGCAACATACTCAAAAAAGAGCTCCATCCCCTGAAATTCCTTTTTTAATTAAAACAACCTGGGCATTTTAAATAGCCAGAGCAGGTGCAACACTTCAGACAGAAAAAAAAAATATTCCCTACTAATTGTTGTCTCTTTCCAAGGATCTTGAGCACAAGCAAGCTGAAAACATCCACTCTGGCTTCAAAGAGCTCCTGTCTGCCATCAACAAACCCAGAAGCACCTACTTGCTGAAGAGTGCCAACCGACTGTATGAGGAAAAGACCTACCCGTTACTGCCTGTGAGTTGAACATTTTTACTTAAGACTATTTTGTCATTAAGAGGGATTGTCAACAGAGATGATAACAATTTTCCAAATGGTAGCACTGTGGCTTCAGTAAGAACATGAGGACAGATATACAAGGCTAGCCTTCCACAGACAAGACGTCCATTTGTCTCCAACAGTGGTCAACAGTTTAGGAAGTGTACGGGAACAAGACACGCCGTGTAGTGATGCTTCTACAGAACCTGCTCTGATCACCAAGCAATCTGCAGCTCAGGGACTTCCCGAACCAGAGGGCATGTCAACTTAATAGACATTGATGAGCCGTTCTTTCATGAATTTGCAGACTTGTCTTTTGAATATACCACAACCCTCAGCACCAGGAGTTCCACAGCTGAACTATATATACACTATAGGAAGCATCTGTGTTTGTTGAGCCTGTTACCTGTTGGCATCATTATTGGTTTGTTTTTCTTCTAAAGGACGCTTCTCTGTATCTCTGGTCATCCTCGTCCCCTGTCTCTGTATCTTTTATACTCTAGTATTTCTGAGACTGAGGAGGCCAGAGCTGCATAGAGAACTCAGACAATAGGCACACCATAGCTTTATACAGTGGCATTCTAATATTATCTCTTTTGTTCCCTACTCCTTTCTTTGTAACTCTTAAAATTGTATTTGCCTTTTTGACCGCTAGTGGGCAGGTTTTTTTCATGCAGCTGTCCATTATAGCTTCAACACCTCATTCCTGAACAGTGATAATCACTCTCTGTTGCATACCCTTCACTGGATTATTTATAAATGTTTTAATATATATTTTAATGTAAACATTTAGATGTGTATTTTATAGAATAAATATTTTAGTACAGATCCCAGCACATATCCTTGTGGTAGTCCAGTAGTAATAACCCTTCACTGTGAACACCTTTTCCTCCTACTCTTAGTTTCCAGTCATTTAAACAAACAAGGCCTATCTCTGTAGTCCCATGGATGCTCAGCCTTTGGTGAGAAGTCTTACAAAATGCCTTTTGGTAATCTAAAAGGTATTGGTAGACTGTAATGGCTCAACCTAATTACTCACACACTTCCTGACACCTTCAAAAAACTCCAACAGATTTGTGATTTAGGACTTCCTATTACAAAATGCTGTTGATGCTTCTCCAATACGTCATGTTCATCCATACGCCCACTAGACTTATTCTACTCATTTGCCCCGTACAGACTCATGAGTTTGTAATTACCTGTATCTTTGAAATCTTTTTAAAAACTGACATTGTATTAGTCATCTTAGAATATCTTGGAGTGTGGTTTTAAATGAGATTACTGTTCTTTGATCTTGGAGTTTGTTTTGATCTCCTGAGTAATTAGTAATTTGTCTTTCTGAATGCTTATTGTTCATTTCTCCATAATCTCACGTACCTATGCTTTATAGATAATCTAGAGAATTTCCTGCTGGGAATCTCCATGAACTGTTTGACAGCAGACAGCAATGAAAACATTAATTCTGCTTTTCTGCCATGACTTTATTCTACCAGAACATTTCCTTCATACCTGATCCTCTATTGTCCTCACAAACTCTTGGCAGGTTCCTCGCCTCTGAAGCAAACTAAAAGCCTTGTTTCAACTTTACATGAGACTATTCTTCCCTCTTGTACTGAACTCTACATCATAAAGGAGGAAAAAAGTATTTAAATTATATTAAATGTCACTTTGAGAAATTTAAAAAAATAGTGAAGAATGTTTGTTTATGGGATATTTCAAAATTATGAATTTGCACTTTGGATTTCAAACACAAAAATGTGAAGTATCAGTTTCCTTGAGACTGAAGTTTGATCAGTCCTTAGTTAATATTTAGCATAGAATGTATCAGACCTTATTTCAAGGGTTATCCCATTTCAAACAAATTATATTTTCTTCAATTATGTATTAGCAGATTGTATAATCTGTTGAAGTAATTATTTCTAACATTTTTATAACTCAAATTTAAGTAAATAAGCATATATTTTCCAATTCTGTCTTTCAGAAATTCTTACAGCTCATTACAAGCTATTACAATACAAAGCCACAAGCTGTAAACTTTAAGACAGCTGCAGAACAAGCCAGAGCACTGATCAATTCGTGGGTTGAAAATGAAACTGAGAGTAAGTACCACTCTGATGGCTTTTTTCTTGTCTCACTTTCAAATCATTTGTATTTCCACATTTATTGCTCTTGCAGCCAAGGATCCGTAAAAGATGGAAACTTAGGGGAGGTGATGAGCAGTTAATTGGCTTGAAGAATGCCTCTCTCCAAACCTCACCGTTGCCCCTTACGAGGCCCTTCCCTTGATTCTTCATGCCGTAGCCTCTTCTGAATTATTTCTGTTCAGGGGGAGGCACAGGCAGATATTGAGTGGCTCCACTCTGATTAGTGAGGGTTTTACTTCTGCATTCTTCAGCTGCTTGCAACCAACTTCACAGAACATCCAAGCTATTCCACTGTACCCACTTTCCAATCCCATTTACTACCAAAATTGCAATAAATATGTTTAAAAAACAATACAGAGATACTTCAAAAGCCATTTTTACCATATGCATACCATGAAAAATGTACAGCAAAAAAAAAAAAGTCTCCCAAATGCAAACATTTTTGCTATATAGGTAGGCACAAAGAAGGCACGATTAAAATTGTCGAATTACACAGTCACACTGGAATCACAATCCTTATTTGTCTGATTTTGAAGGGAAAATCCAGGATCTGCTGCCTGCAGGATCTCTCAATTCTCGCACTGTATTGGTCTTGGTAAATGCCATTTATTTCAAAGGACAATGGGAAAAGAAATTTCTGGAGAAAAATACTTCTGAGATGCCCTTCAGACTGAGCAAGGTAAATGCCTTGTCTATATGCCTGTTGTCATGTGTCAATATGTCTATTACTGAAGAGCAAGAAACCTCTAAATATTTCACCTGCATTTCATATGCCACTGCAACACTACTCATAGCTGGGCACGTGGTACAAACTCAGTGAGAAAGGCAATAGTGAAAATAAGTCAGCATTACCTCATTTACGTATATCCATGAGAATAAGATTTTCACTTTAATTAATAGCTCTTCAGTATCAAAACACTTGAGAACACCGTGGTTAAGCAGCTTAAGGACAAGAGGAAATTTCCGTAAGTACCAAAGTCCCATTTTCAAAAGGGACTGAGTTGCTTTTGAGAGCAGTGCTTACACACCTACGTCTCTTTTCTGCTTTTGAGACCCAGTCAGTTCTCTTGAGTTCAAGGAAACTGAACCAACTGTTCTTTCTTCATGCACCCTGGGTGTTGTGTAAAACCTCAGAGGGAATTTTCATGGGGGTTCGTCATCTTAGCTGAGTGTGTGAGGATGATGTACTCAGTATACACTGAGGGCACGTTACTGAGCCAACAGTATGTAAATGAACATGCACTGACGATTCACGGTAGCTGACTGCATGCATATTTTTGGACTGTGTCAAAGGCAAGCAAAGTTATTTGTCAATGGGAGCATATATCTTGTTTGACAGAGATTACGAGTGCAAACACCTTTTGTATGCCAAGCAACGTGAAGTGGTTGTGTCAACGATGTGACTCTGTATCCGAAACCTACTATGCTACATGTGTGGTTTTAGGATCTGTCGTGGCACATGGCTGTGGCGGGCTGACCCTGGCTGGCTGCAGGTGCCCACCAAGCCGCTCTATCACTCTCCCTTCTCAACCGGACAGGGGGAGAAAAACAGAACAAAAAGCTCATGAGTTGAGATAAGGACAGGGAGATCATTTACCAGTTACCATCATGGGCAAAACAGACTTGACTTAGGGAAATTAAATTAATTTATTGCCTACTAATCAGAGCAGGATAATGAGAAATAAGACCAAATATAAAACACCTTCTCCCCACCCTTCCCGTCTTCCCAGATTCAACTTCACTCCCAACTCTTCTACCTATCCCCCAAAGCAGAGCAGGGGGACAGGGAATGGGGATTGTGGTCAGTTCTTCATGTCCAACTTGGGTCCTTCTCATGGGCTGCAGTTCTTCAAGAACTGCTCCAGCATGGGTCCTTACCATGGGGTGCAGTCCTTCAGGAATGGACTGGTTCAGTGTGGGTGCCCTGGAGGGTCACAGGTCCTGCCAGTAAACCTGCTCCTGAGTGGGCTCCTCTCCATGGGGTCACAGGTCCTGCCAAGAGCATGTTCCAGCATGGCCTCTCCATGGGGTCACAGGTCCTGCCAAGAACATGTTCCAGCATGGCCTGTCCATGGCTTGCAGCATCCTTCAGGACACATCCACCTGTTCCATCCAGCAAGGGGTCCTCCACAGATTGCAGGATGGATATCTGCATCACGGTCTTCACCACAGGCTGCAGGGGAATCTCTGTTCCAGCGCCTGGAGCACTTCCTCCCGCTCCTTCCTCACTGATCTTGGTGTCTGCATAACTGTTTCTCTCACATTTTCTCATTCCTCTCTCCCAGCTGCTGTTGCACATCAGTTTTTACCCTTTCTTAAACATGTTACCACAGAGGTGCTACCAACGTTGCTGACTGGCTCAGCTTTGGCCAGTGGTGGGTCCTTCTCGGAGCCACGTGGAACTGGCTCTGTCTGACATGGAGGCAGCTTCTGATATCTTCTCACAGAAGTCATCCCTGCAGCTCCCCCACTACCATAACCTTGCCATGTAAATCCAATACACTGGTGCACAGAGAGGGTTTAATTCACAGGGTACCTGATACAAAGCCTGCAAACAGATAAACTTTTGCACTCAAATGTAACTCATATGTAAAGGATAGTGGGTATATTAGTAACAGCTCTGCGAACATAATACAGCATAGGAGTTCAGAAGACTATTGGGTAATGCAATTTCATTTGGTAATCCAGTCCTCTATCGTTTGGGGAAGAGGAAAGGCCAGCACAGGTCACAGAAAATATGGTTCAGAGGCAAAGTGAGACAATCAGTATTGCCTGGAAGAATAAAAGAGGCGAAAGAGTTGACAGTATCCAGAGGAAGAAAGTTAACGTTCCCCCCTCCCCAGTCAAGGTCCTCACTCCAAAAATGTAGTATTTGGGAGAAAACATGAAACACTTACAGTAGTTACTTGCTTATCAAAGCTAACTAACTCCTTTATTTTAAAATGAGAAATGTATTACAAGTGATCCAGTTAGCAGGTAGGTACTGTTGTGTCTATGCGGATTTTTTGTAAAGATCCTAATGACTTTGAAGAGAGGGTGTATGTGACATTGTCCAAAGTAAAGGGTACTGAGTATGTAAATGCTGTTGAGTCTTGTACTTGTTTACAAATTTTTGTTTTCAGTTCAATGAAGCAAGTTATCTTTATCATCCATTTTAAGGAATGAAGTAACACTATTTTTTATGTCTGAATTTTTTCACAGACCAAGACTAAACCAGTACAGATGATGTTTCTGAGAGATACATTCCTGATACTCTGTGAAACAACCATGAAATTCAAAATCATTGAGCTGCCTTATGTGGAAAATGAACTCAGCATGTTCGTTCTCCTACCAGATGACATCAATGATAACACTACTGGTCTGGAGCTGGTAAAACTGACCTACTGTTGCATCACATACACTATGAGACAGTAACAGAAACAGATGAAAAGTGAGGAAGAACGAGCTTCCAAACCAGAGTAGAATAGGGTCTGATGCATGCATACTTTGTTTCATAAACGGTTACACCATGATTTCTCAGCTTAGGATTCAGGGCATTGATAACATTGCAAACACAGTATTTTACTTAGGGATGCACCTAAAAAGTATGTCCATACAACTGTCTTAGCCTATTTTCTGTTCCCTTTTCTATTGCTAAAATAGCACAAGGAAAGCAAGGACCAAATGTGAATCACTGTGCCCCAGAGTTATCTTCTTCTGAGGGCTGTATTAATTCTTTTTAATGTCATTTGCAGTCTGGATTTGCACCTGATATTTTGTAGTGAGGTTTCTCAAACTAAGTGCTGACTACCCTGACCCAGAAGGTGTCAACAGCCACTCATGACCACGCCAGGATCAGTTTCAGATTCTAAACAGATGCGGGAAAACATCTTTTTATTTGTACCTGAGGTCCCACGTGTTCCACTTATTTACCACTACTAAGATAAAAGTCATCCATATACACACATAGTGCCTATTAATATCATTACGAGTCACATATTGCAAAAAAAGCAATACTCTTCACACCAGAAAAAAAAAATGAACTACTCTGACAGTTCAGGCCTATACCTCACCACCTTTAAGGAAAGAGAGTGTAACTCACTGACAGTCTGATCTCACTCATTGCAGGTTGAAAGAGAGCTGACCTATGAGAAATTAGCTGAATGGACCAAGTCAGCCAACATGATGAAAGCTGAAGTGGATCTGTACCTGCCCAAGGTGAATCTGGAAGAGAATTATGATCTTAAATCCACTTTGAGCAGCATGGGGATACAAAATGCTTTTGACCCTGTTCAGGCTGATTTCACAGGGATGTCAACTAAGAAGGATCTTTTCATCTCAAAAGTTATTCACAAAGCTTTCGTGGAGGTCAATGAAGAAGGTACTGAGGCAGCAGCTGCCACAGGTGTCCTGGTACTAAGATCAAAGGCACCAAAAACTACTTTTAAAGCTGACCACCCTTTCTTCTTCTTCATCAAACACAACAAATCCCAAACCATCCTCTTCTTTGGCAGACTCTGCTCACCCTAGTCAGAGTTACTCCTTGCCCTGCACAGGAAGAGACACTCACTTGCCAGCTCAGAGGCAAATACCAAAACCTGAAACTCTTGCAACTGGGGGGAGTGGGACCTGAACTCTTTCTCCCATCAGACCACACACCCCAGGGCCTGAGGCACAGCTCCTCCTGTGCTTCTCTCCTACCCCAAAGCGACAACTATAGCAGGGGGGAGTGCACGATGCCTTATATCCACAGAGCAATCCTGGTTGCCATTCAGACCAGGCCATCAAGCGTAGCTCTGTCCCCTAACCACTATTAGCATTTTTCTCCCTTCCCCTCACAGCGGTGTGCACAAATATATGCCAACACAGGCCCTCTCCTCACCCTCGACTACAGCCCCTGATTCAGATGTGGTCTTAGCACTTACACCCACCTCGCAGCAGTTAAACCCTGCTCCTGTTTAGCCCTCGATCAGGTCCTTGTGTCACAGATGGGAGGCAGACCCTCCCTACCCAAGGCCTGTGGCCATTCCCTTGCCCTCCTTCCACATCCCAGCTGTAAGTCTTCATCAGCTCCCAATTTCACCTCCAGTGGCTTCACGTCACTCTACTGATTCCTTAAAAAAAAATAAATTAAAAAATACACCTTTATGAGAGCTATTTGCCTCACTCAGACCCTCAAGTATGTGAGGGCCCAAGCCCGTACGGTTTCTGGCTACAGCAACACCTCCCTTTCATTCAAAACAACCCCCACTTCAAAAATAATTAATAATAACATGCCTTCACGGCCTGGTGGTGGTTTCTGTCAGCTCTGCCATGACAGGGAGACAGAGATGGAAAATCACCGGCTGCGGCGAGGGGAGGCCCGCGCAGCTATAAAGAGAGGAGCGAGGGGGTCTATGAAAGCTCTCCGCGGTGGTGATGGGCGGCGGCCATTTTGTCCGGGGGGGCGGTGGCGCCCCCCCGCCGCGACAGCCCAATGGCCGTAGCCGCAGCGGAGGGGAAAGACCGCGGCGGGCGGCTGAAGCCCGAGGCGCGGCTACGGAGGGGCCGGGCTCCCGCTTTCCCCCGCCCTGGGCAATGCTTCCGGGGACAGGGAAGCGGTGGGCCCCGGGAGGAGCGGACCGGACCGGAGCGCTAGGGCGGGTGAGTGGGGTGGCTCTGCTGTCCTGCAGATGTTGTTTTCTAGGAGAACCTTGTCGTTGTGGGTTTTTTTGTTTGTTTGTTTGGTTTTTTTGTTTGGTTTTTTTTTTTAAAGCAGTGGAGCCTGCATGGTGTTGCTTTTATTATTTTTTTTTTCGTGATGTGGTTTCTGCTTGCTGTCAGCTGGAAGTCGCAGCGCTGCGTTGGGAAGGTTTTTATGTGCGGGAGTGACGGGAGCACCGCGGAGATGTTGAGTTTTAACGTGTTTCACGATGCCAGGTCCAATGCAGGGACAGAGGAGGGTCTTTTTTGCTCCTTGCCTGTTCCCCGGCCTAGGCCCTGGCGGGTGCCAGACCCTGGGCGTCCTGGGCCAGCGTCAGAGCTCCGGGGCTTCTCACAGCCCCCCTCCGCTCCCGCTGAGGCACACGGGGCCGGGGGCCGGCGGCGGTGGGCAGTCGCCAGGCTCTGTCAGTCATCCCCCGTGTCCCACCGCCTGCCCCAGGAGAGGTGCGAAGTGGGGAGCCGCTACCTGGAGCTGTCAGAGGTGTTACCCTGCAAGTGTTTTAATGTCTCTCCCAACTCCAAATGCGAAATGACAGCCCTTTTTCTCAAGAAAGCGTGCTGTGGTTCAGGGGATGGGAAAAGGGATGTCCATGCCACAGACGCAGCTTCCTCTGTGGAGATGGACACCACCAGAAGTTCATCACCCTGAGTTCCCTCTGTTTGAAACGGTCAGCTTGTGACTCCTCTGAGGCAAGGTGGGGAGGCATCCGCGTATACCAGGCGCTAATCCATGTTGCAGTCTTGGTGGGCCGTGTCTCTTGGGCCGCAGGCTGGAGGACAGCTGCACCCTGCTCTGGCCAGGTTGCCCCAGGGCAAAACTTGTAGTTGGGAGAGACACTGCAGTGTGTATCTGCTGTTTGGGTACAGCCTTCCTCTCCATAGAGACTGTCCTAAAGCATAGGTGTCTACTGCTGAGACTATATGCTTCAAATTCATAGTGGTAGGAATACAGAGGCTCAGGGCATCCAGAAACCTCCGCACGAGTGCATCACCACTGACCTGCAGAGCCCATGGGGAGACCAGAGCAAGGAATGAGTTGCTGTGGGCAAACCCTCTGATCACTGAGGGTTTTGCAGCAAACAGTTTACAGTCGACTGACAAATATGTGCTTGTGTCACATGGCTTTTGTTCCTTAAAGTGCAGTCATTCTGTGTTGTGTCCAAAACCGCTCTAATGAGAAGGGTATCAGTAGTGACATTGCAATTCATGAGCTGTGGAGAAAGCGTGGATAACTGTGGAGATACAACAACTAGCCTTGTCCTGGTGGTTGAAATATTACTTACAATTTGATTAAATGTACTGATTTGTAGGTAGGCAAATAGTGGGTTGTGTCCTTTTGTCTGCAAATTCTTGTCTGTCATGGAAGCCCTACAAAAACTTTCTAGATAACACTGCTTGCTGCTGTCACTATTTCTGTGTGTTTTGACCTCCAGGTCAAAAAAACTTCTTGTTAGAAATCTGACAGGTATCAGGACAGTAGGAAAATTCTGGGCTTCACTGTAACCAACATGAACTAAAAAAATAGTGCCTCCTACTTATGCTGTAAAGTACATGTAGTTAAATTACTTGTTTCAGACAGAATTGGAGGATTGTTTCCATCTAAGCCTGCCTTTTTTATTTTCTTTCAGTTACGGGAGAAGAGAAACAGGAGGAAAGTTACTACTGTATTGCACAGCTACTATTAAGGAAATTTTAGATGGAAAGCCATGCATGCAGAAACTTGTTCTTTCCACATAGTTGTTTGAGATAATGAATTAGTAATATGAATTAGGAGTTGGTTTTGTATTTTGTAGCAACATATCAACACTAGGTGCTGCCTTAAGGGAAAAACAAAACACAGAAACCTTTACTATCAGCTGATATCTTACGATGTCTGGTGATACTTATCTGTAGTTAGCTCAGCATTCTAGTATTTATTGTTCCTTTTACAGGTGTGTGGTTTAATCTCAGGTTAGTTAACTACCTACACAGCTGATGTATGTAAAGTATGACGTGCATCAAGTTATCCATGTTGAAGTGTGTATGTACCATAAAGTTATCTATAAGCAGGTATCTTTATTGTGTGTGCTTCCATGTTGTAGGCAGTAAAATGGAACTGAAATGGACTTTGATTTTTCTTTGTACTACAGCAGGAAATTACAGTAATCTGTCATGCTGACCAAATAACTTTTTCTCTTTTTTAATCTTGTAGGTCGAGTCATTCTGCCGACTTCTACCAGACTGGCTGTTAGGTTTAAAACACAGCGTGCACACTTACAAGTAAGCTGAAGGTAATACTGAAGATATATAGATTTAGAAAAGGTAAGAGTTTATAATTCTGCCATTCTGATGTCTAACTTTTTGCTCTGGTTTTCCTATAAAGGCAAGTAATGGCCTTTGTGAAGTCGAAAGAGACTTGTTTTAATGAATCCTAAACAAAATACTGTTGTATATGATAATCTCAAAAGGTGTAATATTATTTACCCAGTGAAGAGTCTAATGACTGCACTGGGAATTGTTGTCTCTGTTACAGGTATGGGATTGAAATAGAAAAGCAAACAATAAATCCCTGAAATAACTCAAGTGCCTACTATGGGATTTAAAGTGCTTGTTCCACCCAATCAGTTTTTCAGTGAGTTGATAATTTTCCAGCCTAATTATGACACTTGCTGCATAGTTCATACTGGGAAGTGTAAAAGACAGAAATAACTTATCAGTTTGTATTCAAATAAATGTGAGCTGTTCTTGTTCTGTGTTTTATCTCCCAGGCTCTGAACCATGGATAGCCTCTGTGCAGCAAATACGACTTTCGCACTCGACCTCTTAAGAAAGCTGTGTGAGAACAAAAGTGGGCAGAATCTATTCTTTTCTCCTTTTACTATTTCTTCTGCTTTGTCTATGGTTTTACTGGGTTCAAAAGGTAACACTGAAGCCCAAATAGCAAAGGTATGTCTAAATAAACTTAGTGTATTGAATTTGGGACCATAGGAAGAACAAATTCATATTATGTCTGTGACCTGCACTTATGCTAAACTATTACTGTCATTCTGGTCTCCGAGAGCAGATATCTTCCTTTGGTATGTGTGTAGGCAGTACCTGTTTTTATAGGGGGAGCTTCCTTCGGTATGAAATTAAGAGGTTCCTGTCTTTCGTTTTGTGGGTGGTTTTGGTTTTTTGAAACGGAGATCTTCCTTCAATACGTCATTAAGGGGTACCTAGGATTTTTTTTTTGTGGGTTTGTGGTTCTGGTGAATCTCTAACTGCATAAAGTATTTTCTTCTATCTTCTTTGGGCTTAATATCAGACTATATATGTGTTTTGAAAATGTAGTCAGGCACATAAAGTAATTAAAAATCCACCCTGTATACATGTCAAAATGGTAGCTGCACCTTGGTTTAATTTTTCTTAAACTTGCTCAGGTGGCAAATACTACTTGGCATGTTTTTTACATATGCAGTTGACAGTGTTAAATGCATAATCAGTCATTTTTGTTACTATGATTGCCTCTTTTGCGAAGTGGAAGAGGAGTATAAACATGTATTTTGTTTTCATTTAAATCTATAAAAGTTTCTCCAAAATTATATTATTGCCATACTTGAAGATACTAAAAATGCATCTGGACATAGTCCTGGGCTACCAGCTGTAGATGGCCCTGTTTGAGCAAGGGGGGCTTGTACCAGATGATGTCCAGAGGTCCTTTCCAACCTCAACCATTCTGTGATCCTCTAATGCTTGGCTTGAGTGAAGGAAACTAAATACTGCTGACTCTTCTGCACCCTAATTTATTACTTGTACAGCATCTGGCTGGTTGCTTCATATGTGACTTGCATGATAAGCTCCAGGTGGGAGGTGTGAAGAAAAATCTTTTGGCTTCAAGTCACAGTTTTAAAATCCAAAAGTCATTTAAAAAAAAAAAATTGTGTGAAGTGAGTGTGTTTAGAGAAGGCATGGACTCTGCTGAGGATGTTTGTCTTTCTACAGGTGCTTTCTCTGAACAGCGCTGAGGATGCTCACAATGGGTATCAGTCACTTCTCTCTGAAATTAACGATCCAAACACCAAATACATACTGAGAACTGCTAACCGACTTTATGGAGAAAAGACATTTGAGTTTCTCTCAGTAAGTAATCATTAAATTTGTGGTGTTTTCTAGTATAATGTACTTGCTACCTATTTCCTTTGGAAGTCAAAGGCAGGCTTTGGGTTTTACTTTTCAGATTTTCTAGGCTGAGACCTACCAATGGGATAGATTGTGCCAAAGCCCCGTATCTGAACTTGGTAGAGAAGCCACCAAGCCATAGATAGCCTATGATCTGAATGCACAACTGGTGCAAAGCACAATAAAATCCATCTCATAGGCTGTGGGACAAATGGTTGACGTATCTCTTTTCACTTGATTGTGTGTAAATATGATAAAAAAGAATTGTTATTGCTCTTCAGCATGGGCAGTATTTTGTAGCTTCTCTGTTATGTAAGTCATTCAGAGAACATACTGAGAGGAGTACATGACTTAAGATTTTCCTTATCAGAAGATCTAAATAAGGAAATAAGGATAATAGGTATTGTGTTATACATGTTCCTTTAGATGCTTCCCTAGAAGCATGAAGATGTAAGGCTCTTCTCCCTGCTCTTGGGAGTGATTTACAGTGAAGAATGCTAGTGTTTCATTTGTCTAGTAGATAAAAATTACATGGATTGTACTCTAAAACTTTGCATGTGTGTAATAAAATCTAACTATATTAAATCGGAGAGAAGGTATGTTTTTTCTTCTCTAAGAAAAATCAGTTTTCCCTCTGAACTACAAGTTTTCTGTTAGTCTGGGAGGCTTCACAATAAAAATTATATGGAGGGAAGCTTACAAAAATCATGTTCTCTTACTGAAGCAAAACGCCCCAAAAACTAGCCATATCATTTCTCAATTAAGTTATGTAGAACTTTCTTGCATAGTAAACAAGCCATTTGACTTAATGTATAGTGGACAACTTATAGTTCAAACAGGTGGTATAAAACCTAATAGGAGTGTGTCAGAACTTTAATGGCTGTATATGAAGATGGGGGAGGAAAGCGGGCAGGTTTTCTTGGTGTATTTAAGAATCATCTGTGGTTGAATGAGAGTAAAATATGTTGCTGAAAAGCTGTTCTGAATGTCTGTTGTTAGTCATTTATAGAGTCAAGCCAGAAGTCCTACCATGCTGGATTAGAACAGACTGACTTCATGCATGCTTGGGAGGATTCCAGAAAACAAATAAATGGCTGGGTAGAGGAAAGGACTGAAGGTGAGTGTTTTGCAGAATGCCCTGTTGTATTTAATGGCAGCCAGGGCTTGGGTAAACAGCTATTTCAAGATACAATATTGTGAATTAAAAAAAAACAAGCACTGAGCTCTTGCTCTGTTTGGTACGTAGTTCTCTTATCTGTTCTGTTCTAATTACAAAGTAGATATTATACTAGATAATAATTAGATACCTGACAAAAATTGGATTTTTTTCTATGTATCATAAAGGTAAAATTCAGAACCTGTTGGCAGAGGGGATTCTCAATTCACTGACCAGACTTGTGCTGGTGAATGCCATCTATTTCAAAGGCAACTGGGAAAAGCAGTTCAACAAAGAGAGAACAGCAGAAATGCCATTTCAAATTAACAAGGTATGATGTGCTAAAATGCTGACGATACACTGTTACTCAAGTACACTGAAATGAATACATTTAGCTCTGAAGAAAAAAAAAAAAAAGAATCATTCAAGCAGGATTACCTTGGGTAGGCTGGATGGATTTCCTTGTACCCCCTTCCTTTAATATGAACGCTCTTTGTTTCATTTCTGTTAAGTTTCACATAATTACTAGGAACTTTAATATAACAATTAAGTATTTCATTCTGTCTCTTTTTTTTTTTTCCGTTACCCTTCTTGTTTGAGAGAAGTAGCCTTCTACATAGTTACAGAACTTAGAACTGAGGAGAAGAAAATAGTTGAGTGAAGCTGTCAGGCTATTTGAAAGTCATGAACAATTTCACAGAAGTCAGTGAACTTGATTATTTTAGCATAAAACTGGTGTGGATAAAAAAAGAAATGTTCCTTTAAGGTGTAGGCAGAAAAGAGCACTTCTACATGTGCAGAAACATCTGAATGTAAGTCGTCTTCAGTCAATTATTATTTTAAGATCAGTCTTTGGGATCCAGGTAACTATTGGAGAAGGCTGGGGAATGCTGCCTTGGCTCGCCCAAGGAACTAACTTTTAGATACGCAAACAACTGCGCATCTCTTTCCTTGTAAAACTAAATGGCTTAAGTTTGTATTTTCATTCTGCTAATGACTAGCCAGTGATGAGCTGCAGAAGTCTGAGTAGGCTTAAATGAGCAATTGGAAATCCCAGGTGTAACCTTAAAATAAGTTTTAAGCTACTTATTTTACAATCTGTCCAGTAGCAAAGATTTACTTTAACATCCCAGGAGCCTTTCCAGCATCCTGTGACATTATTTTTGTGACACCTGCACTTCTTATGACTCGCTGGATGATTTTCACGTGCTGTGTGGCATTTTCTTTGCTTACCCATCCTTTTCATGTGTCATTGCTGCTGCAAAATAATTTCTGCCGTATTCTCTATGGGCATTGTTTCAATGGACTTTATTGTAAAACAACTACTTGGCATGGTTATTTCATGAAGCTAAGGGAGAAAGCAATGAAACTCTTAACTGAAAAGGAAAAAATAATGATGTAAGCAGTTACTGATGCTCAGTGTGAAAATGGAAGGAGATAGCAGAAAATGAAATTGAGAAGAAAAATATTTCCCCTCCTTACTATCCATGTGACTCTTAAGAATTCAAAATAATGCTCTCACTTTCTTGGCATTTTTAGTATCATTTTAAAATATTTTAATTTCTCTTTGTTATAGCACTTGGAGCCATGTGGACTAAAAATGAAAATACCTACATTGAAATTATTTTGTATTCATTTAAAGCAAGGAACACAGCCCCTGCTTCTTACCAGCTCTGTTTAGTGCTTGTCACTAGTTCTTAAGGGAGCAAATTTATGTGTCCTTGCCTCTTTGCCTTAAAGGAAACTTCACATACATTTCCACATTACTAATTAGAAACTAAATCTCAGGGATCCTTTCTACTTACCTCTTGCTTTACAGAAGATGGTGGGGCTGCACTCTGTGGTGTGTTTACTTCTCTTTAGTCAAATCCAAAAAAGCCTTGGGTAGCTGGACGCCTGCTTTATGTTTTGAGACCAGCATACTAGCTCAGTACTAACTGTTGACATCTCTTTATTTTTAGACAGAGACCAAACCTGTGCAGATGATGTTCAAGAAGGATACATTTAACATGACCTACATTGGGGATTTCCAGACCAAAATCCTTGAGCTCCCTTATGTTGGTAATGAACTCAGTATGATCATCCTGCTCCCTGATGCAATCCAGGATGGATCCACTGGCTTGGAACGTGTAAGTTGTTGAGCTAAACGCAAAGGCAGTCTGTGTCTTTCCAGGGAAGAAAGTTTGATATTGCATCTAGACCTGCAGTTCTGTTCCAAAGCTATTATGTCATTGGTGCTCAACAACAGCTGAATGTCCCACACCTCCCAGCCACCAAAGTGCTTGGCATGCCTTGTATCACTACTGGTCAAGCTTCAGAGGCTCCTGAAGACTACTTGGCCCTCCTCAGGAGCAGAGGTTAGCTGTGGTTATGGTGAGAGGGAATTCGAGTGAGCTCTTGGGAAGACCTATAGTTTGTCCCATGGATCCTCTGAACAGCTAGTGTGTTGTCTCTGGCCCTCCACCTGGAAACAGGCTCACAGGAAAGTGTAGGATCTCTTCTGCTGTGGAGATCTGAAATAGCCAAAACTTGTATCATGCTCTGGACAAGGAATTTATTAATAAGGCTTTCTAACGCTGACTACAAAGGGCAGCGTGAGCAGAGTTTTTCATCAGCCTGTCAAGCTGAAGGAGGATCCTGTGGTTAAGAGACAGAAAAACTGGGTTCCTTTGGGACCTTGTCATCAGTTCTTCTGTGCCTTTGCTTCCCATATGTAAAACTGTAAAACCCCAATCTAACGTGTTTTATAAAAGTAAACTTTACGTGGAAGGGACTGATCCTTCTTGTATCTACCAAAAAACATATGGGATTGATCTCAGCTGGGGCCGTAGTCTCTAGTGAGAAGTATAACTTGCATTTTTGGCTTGAGACCCTCTAAACCCTGGAGAAAAAGATGCATATTATGCACTATGTAAACAAACACAGTAGTTGCCACTTCTGGCTGTGTAAAACTGACTCTCATTTTAATTGTGTAACTTTTGGGTTTTTCTTTAGCTGGAGAGAGAACTTACGTATGAGAAGCTGATAGATTGGATCAATCCTGAAATGATGGACTGTACAGAGGTGAGGGTGTCTTTACCCAGGTTTAAACTGGAAGAACATTATGATCTGAAACCCCTTCTGAGCAGCATGGGAATGCCTGATGCATTTGATATGGGGAAGGCAGACTTCTCGGGAATCTCAGCTGTCAACAAGCTGGTGCTCTCTGAAGTAGTTCACAAGTCCTTTGTGGAAGTCAATGAAGAAGGCACTGAAGCAGCAGCTGCCACGGCAGGAGTGATGATGATGCGCTGTTTAATGATTGTTCCAGAATTCACTGCTGATCATCCCTTCCTCTTCTTCATCCGGCACAACAAAACTGCCAGCATTTTGTTCTGTGGCAGATTTTGCTCTCCCTAAAAAGGTGATGTCTTGGCAGAAGAGCTGCCATTACAGAACAATGTTCTGTTTCTTTAGAATAGGGCTACTCTTTTTGCACTAATTGTCTCTTTCAACTGTGCCTGAATCCACTTCTGTGGCTTTCATCTCAGGCTTGAATAACAGAAGCACTTAAACATACTCAGCAGCTGCCATTTACAACAACTCTCTTGTCCTGTGCACCTGAGTGCAGAGGTCTCTTAACTTCTTGCTGACACAAGAAACATCCCACTTGCTCGGTGTCCTTACAGTCCCCATTGCACCTCACTTCTTGTGGCCACCAGGCAGCAAGTCAGACAGTGACATCTCCTAGGAAAGGAAGAAGTTAATTTTGTTTCTGACAAGGCTGGAGCACACCTTGGCTTTCTTCCCCCTTTTTCCTCCCATCCCATGTCTTTTTTTTTTTTTTTTCTTTCTCCAGACTCATCCATTTAATGTCTTCATACATTCCCTAGAGATGAAAGGAGTCTTTGGCAGCCTGTTCAAGTGTTGCTAGGCATCCTGACTAGATGGGGGTTGTTTTTTTTTTTTGGATAACTGGACAAGCACTTGGGCAAGAATGGGAATAAAAGTATTTGTACTAAATGTCCTTCAGGGGGTGAGGACCATTGTTTTATTACCACAGGACACCTGGGTTTGTTACCTATCACCTAGTTTATTAGTCCTTTAACAAAGAATGTAATGAAAAAGCATATGGTGCCTATGCAATATTTAAATGACAAAGCTTTAATTTTTGCTTTTGTTATATATTTTTCGTATTCATAGTTTCTGAAACATTATAGTTTTAACTATATAATACCAAAGACATAGTTGAAATAGCTTTCCTAATATGGTGATTTGTTTTGCTGTTTCTATTTCTGAAATAATAAAAGAACTGTAAGTGCTGTAGGACTCTCTTTTTTTCCAACCATAAATTATGCATTTTATCTGTAATATGAAAAAATATTTCTTGATAACAACCAGCTTCTATGTAGCTTGTTTGAAATTTTCTGAATACTGTGAACCTGAGGTGCTGTGAAGTTTGGGGGTGGCCTTGCAAGGATTCACAGCAACGAGCCTTTACAGCAAAGGGCTCCTAAGCTGAGCACTTTTTTTCTGGGCAGGACTGCAGTGTGTTGTGCACAACACCAAATGAAGGCTGGGTTGTCGTTGTCCAGAGGGTGTGAGGCTGCCCTATGCTTAATTTGGTGCACGGTAACTCAGCTGTAGAAAATCAAATCATTATTTGAAGGGGGGGTGGTGTAATAGGTAAGTCACCTGGATGCATGTTGTACACCCTAGTTAAGGGGCTGGGCTAGGCCTCTCAAGGCAGAAGGGGCACTATGGGTGGGGTGCGTTCCTGGTGCCCAGGTAGTGGGCTGATGGAGAAAAACCATCAGGTTAAACCAAAGGGAACCCTCTATGCTTTACTTTCTTTACATTAAAAAAGTAAAGATAACTGTGACCTAAACGTGGAGTGTAACTGGGCAGCGTGAGGGGAGGACAGAGACGCGCTAGGCTCTGCCGCCGTGGTGGGCTTGTCATACGGGGCAACCCCCGCCCCGCCCCCCCAATTCTCTCTTGCTCGTGCAGGAGGGGTTTGGTTTTTAATCACGCTCCCCAGGTTCCCCGCCGCGGTGCGGGGTCCCACCCCCGCGGCCCGCCCCTCGCCCCGCCCCGGCGGGGGTCAGCCCTTCCCGCAGCACCGCTCCGCACCGCGCTGGCCCGGGTAGGTAAGCGGCCCTTTGGCTGCGCTGGGCTCCGCGGGGCGGGAGGGGCTGGGGGACCCAGAGGACCCCTGCGCCCGGGTGTTTATACAGGAACGGGGCGGTAACGGGACGGCGAGGGGAAGTGTTTTGCTCCGCTCCGGCCGTGTCCCCCTCACGCGGCGGCGGGGTCTGCGCGGGGCGGTGGGAGTCTCCCGGGCAGCCTTGGGGTGCCGGCTGTAAATGGGCTGGCGTCAGCGAAACGCTTGTACAGTGCGGTGGTGTAAGTAAGTGAAAGTAAAAGTATGCTTTTGGGTTTGTGTTTGGGTTTTTTTGGGTTTTTTTTTGTCGGTTTTTTAGGTTTTGGGTTTTTTCTTTTCTTAGCATAGAGACAGATAAAAGAACGTTGCAGAGATGCACGGCATTTATCCATCTGGCGATGGAAGCAGATAGTGTTGTTTTGCAATTCCCGTAGAAAGACTGTGCTGGAAATACCCAAATTTTGGTGCAAACTCTTCCGTGTAGTTGGGTCCAGACAGTACTTGTAACAGTACTACTGGGCTGCTGCCCTGGTTGCTGGGGGCGGATACACAACTGCCTGCATCTAAATGAAATTCCTTGAGGAAACAAGCTAGAAACAGCCAAATCCAAAAAGTCCTGCCGCAAGCAAGCAAAGAGAAGCAGGAACATGAGCTGGGCGGGCAGGAAGGTTTTACAGCGTCAAGCCACTAGCCTTTGCATAGGTTTTTGCAGCTGACCCAGCCTTCGCACCTTTCACCCCACCCTGTTCCAAGGGCCTCCTAGTGAGCATCTCACCAAAGTGAATCCCTGCTCCAGCTGCGCAGTGTCAGCCCTGAAGCTTTGTCTGTTCTTCGCTTTGCTTCTACCTTCCCTAGCCGGTACGTTACCTTCAGCTAACAAAAGCCCAGGGGCTCTCTGCCCGTGCGTTTAGGGCCGCTCAGCCCTGTTGGGACTCAGGTGTGCTTGTACTTGGATGCAGCATGCAGGTAGCTCGCTTGTTCTCGGCAGAGTAGGCTGGTGAAAATAGTGGTGCTTTATATCGCTGAAGGTAAGTGTATACTTAAGCCTTTGGCAGGCAGGATTGACACCTTTTTGTGGCATGGTTTGTGCCATGAAAACGAGCAGCTTGCTGAAAGATGTCTCAGTCTCCATGAGCAGTTACTGCGAATGCTTTCTGTGCAGGATTCGGGTAGAAGACTTGGGGGGAAAGCTGCATGAGTGAGCTCTCCGGGGTGTGCTGGGTCTGTGAGACTGAAAGACGTTAACTTTCAACCCTGCCAGTGCACATACTTCCCATTTCAAGGTAGAAGGCAAGGAATTTTTTTTAATAATGCCTTTAAAGTTAGTGCGATAGTGAATGTTGGGATATACAATTTACGTGGAAAAAAAGTGCGCTTTTTCAATGTGACTGATTTTGTTTTTGAAGAAGATTATGCACTGACAATGAAATTCTTGCTGTTTCTGTACCCAGCTGCAACCAGATTAATCCTGTCTTCACTCTGTGAGTCACACAAGGCTAGGTTAGGTTTTTGAAGAGTGTTTCCTGGAGTCCTTACTGACTGTTTTACTTTTCAGCAATAAGCATGGAGAACCTGTGTAATGCCAACAGCAGATTTGCACTCGATCTGCTCAGAAGGTTTAGTGAGACCAGCCCAACAAGAAATGTTTTGTTCTCCCCCCTCAGTGTCTCTGCTGCTCTGGCCATGGTCCTTTTAGGGGCCAAAGGTGATACAGAGGCCCAGGTGCTGAAGGTTAGTAAAAAAAAATAATTCTCTTTTGCTTTATGTTTTATTCACATTAAAAATTGTTATGTTAGAGCAGGGAAAATTAAAGTAGGGTATTATTTTTATGTGCTCAGGACAAGACTTCAGTCATGCTCACTGAGTCTTCCTTGGGCTCCTTTATGCAGTGACCTTCTGCCTGCTCTGCTCCAGAGACCTCATTCCCTATTTGCTGTGGCCCTTGTTTCTCACTCAATTTCACTTATTAAGTTAATTCTTGAAGTAGGAAACTAATTTCATTAATTAACCAGCCTCCATTTAAATTGACTGGAGTTTCCAGCAACAAGGTCTTACTAGTTTTCTTTGTGACATTTTGACAAAGAGCTATTGCTTTGTAATACAAGCTTACAAATGGTACGGTTATTACTACTGTGTATTTTGTAAGAAACACAATAATAATATATAGTTTTATATTTAAAGCATAACTACTATGATAATACATGATGATGCTACCTAAGTATCAGTATCTTAGTAACAGCTAGGCACTTGGATACCTCAAAGGAGCTGAGCCCAAATGCTTATTCTTACCATAGCCTTAGGTTAGGTAGGATAGTTTAAAAAAACTCATTATAAATTGCAAAACTGGTGTACGTTGGAGTGTGCCAGTTTCCCCTGAGGCCTCCTGCACGGAAGGGACTCGGTCACTATTAGTTTTCCCCTTTGTTAGGCTAACGCGCGCTAGTGCGAAAGGGCGTCTGAGGCTCCTCATTGCAGTCATCACCATGTACTTGCCTATCAATAATTTCACCTTTGTATTCTGGACTTTAGGAGGAACTGTTTTACTTATACTGTTGAGTGGTGCTGTGCTTACTGAGTAAGACAATAAAATTTTTTTCGCACTACTTGTACAAACAGACTTTGAACGTATATGCCAGGTAATCAAACTGACAGCCCCGCCTAGGATAAACCTACTGACAGCAGAAATCATGCGAAAGGAACTTGGGGAAAAAAATGTGCTTCAGCACAGTCACCTTCAATAATGCGTGTTCCTGTACCTTTGTGCTTCACGTATGAAAAGATAGCTCATTAGGGAGGCGGTGATTGACAACTGTCATTGGCTGTTTGCAAGCATATAGAAATTTGTTTCTGTGATCATAATCCTATTGTAAGTTGCCTCCGTGATGTTTTTGCTCGGCTATTCATATGTACAACACAGCTTGCATTAATGTGGGCAGCAAGGCCTGACCAAAACCCCAGTGAGCTAAAACGTGGGCTTTCCTTTGAATCCAGTGGCTATTTCACAGCAGTCTTCCCTGCTGAGGAATACGTTATTTAAGTTTGAATGTGAATGTCCCTGCTTTGGTCTAGTCTTCCCTGTCAGTGAGGTCTGGCAGCTCCTGCTGTCGTATCTGTAAGCCTTGGCTAGCCAGCTTGCCTCTGGGAAAGGAGGTACTGGTAAAGAGAAACTGCAGTGATGCATTTGACTTTTAAGATGATACAGTTGGTTTATATATATATATATATATAAAAGCAGTTATATTTTCATAAAACCATAAAAGATAATTGTTCTAAGTTTTCTTAAGACCTCACCTGTTCTAGTTTGGATTGTATGTTCTGAAAAGCAAAACCTCAGGTTCCCTTGGGCCAAAGGGGAAAGACAGAAAGATGAAGTGTCTCTATGGCATCATCTTTCTTTTCAATTCCCCGCCTGGGAATGAGTCCTCATGCCCAGTGGTGCACGGAAGGGAGGGACGCAGATGTCACGCAGTCAGGACTCGGGGTTATGATCAACAGCTTCAGCTGTGACTACGTATAAACCAGGAGCTTAATCCAAGTGGCTGACACAGGTAGTGTAGCACCAAGAAAGAGTTTCATTCATTCTTTGTGGTTTATAGAAGTCTCTAAGCAGCTTCCATCCTCTTCTTTTCTCTTTCTTCAACCTACCTACATGCTGGATCAGACCCACCCTATAGATACACTGTATGTTCTTTTAAGACATCTTTAGCAGCAGCTAGTTTTCTTCTGTTCTTTCAGACGTTTCATTTTGACAAAGTTGAAGATACTCATTCAAGATTTCAGAGTCTGATTACGGATATAAACAGAAGCAATGCTCCCTATCTCTTACGGCTTGCCAATCGGCTTTTTGGAGAGAAGTCCTACAGCTTTTTGCCGGTAAGCTGGTGCAGATCATGGTGGTGTGGTTGAACCTGGTGGGAAAATGCAGCTATTTGAGTATTTATGAAGTAGAAATATTTCTAGGCATAGTTCTAAACGTTACTGGGCAGTTGACAAAAGTGTTGCATCCGTGCATGTGCATTTCCATATCTGTAGGCATCTGTGCATCTCACCTAAAGGATGTTACACAGCAAATCCTTTTCATTGCTTGTTCAGTTCTGCTGTGCTTGGGCTCAAGAGAAAAATCACTTGTCTAGGTTCTTAGTTTACAGTAACTACCATAACATCCCTCTCTCTTGCAACTAGCTTTTTAGGATGCAACCCCTTCTGTGTCTGTTGCAATCAACTTTTTAGGATGCAACCAGCTCCGTGTCTGTTGCAATCAGCTTTTGAGGATTTTCATTGGTCCAGTACCACATTACTTAAATGTTTTCGAAAACGCTGTATTTATTTGGGAGGGGATGCCCAACACGTCTAAACAACATGCCTCTTCACCAGTGAATTACACCTTTGTGTGTACCTAGGTTGCTATTTTTATCCCTCATCAGCTCTTCTGGAGAGTTTTCTTTTATCCTAGCTGTGCTTGAGCCTGGTTCAGGAGAATAACAGGGAAATATTGCAACACCTGCAGTAAGCACTCCATCAGCTGTGTACGTGGCAGATGTACTATGAGGCTTACTCTGAGAGGGGAAAAAAAAAACAACCCAACCCCAGAAACTCCCCGGCAGCACACTTGTTAGAGCCTCACCTCAGAGCGGGTGATAATCTGTTTGACATGCACCTTATATACATCATAAAGAGATGTTTTCTTATCTGCATGCAATGAAAGCTATTCTTATCGTTCCAAAATCTAGGATTTCCTGACTAATACTCAGAAATTATATGGAGCTGATTCGGCTACAGTCGATTTTCTTCAGGCTTGTGATGAAGCCAGGAAAGAAATTAACCAGTGGGTAGAAGAGAAAACTGAAGGTAAACTACTTTTGTTAATGAAGTAACTGGTAGCACTTCATACTTTGGGAGCAGGAATAGGCTTTATGTTCTGCCGCCTTTAGAACAGTTGAATTTTGCCCTGGGATATTCACTTGATGTGTTGACAGAACCAGAAAATACATAAGCAAGACATTTAAACAGTTCCATAAGTCCTGAGACTTTTCCATTTTTTGTGTTCAGGCTGATGAGTGCAGGAGAGATGTCTAAACATAGGTTTATACTCATGAGTTGGAGAATTTGTTTTAGACAGTCCCAGTCCATATTGTATATATATTTCTAAATTCAGTAATCCTAAATGTGGGTATTTTCTAGTTCTTGTCTGATGAGTATGACATTTTAAGGTAAAAATATTACATTTTCATCAAAGTACTGTATATCAAAATTATAGTAGTGTGTCCTATTAAAAAGTATGGTGAAGTAAAGAGACAGGTACTGAAACGCACTTTATTACAAGAATGGACTAGAGATTTATATTTGTAGTATTTCTATAGCATCAGTTTCTTCATGTATGTTTTATATGCCATCAACTTAGTACAAGATTTTGTTGTGACTTTCTTTTTCTGCCCCCTCTGAAGGTAAAATCCCTAATCTGCTGTCTGAAGGCTCAGTTGATAACATGACCAGGCTTGTACTGGTGAACGCTATTTATTTCAAAGGGAACTGGGCAGAGAAATTTAAAGAAGCTGACACCACTGACATGCCATTTCGGTTAAATAAGGTAATACAGATATGTCTCAGTAGTATATATCTAACGAAAACGTTAAATAATATAGGTGCTAAAGTGAAGCTTTGCTTACAAATAAAATAATAAAAAATATAAATGGAAAGTCTTTGTATGAATGTTTTCAGTTCACCCGAAGGGTTTTTTGTCGGTTTTAGTATTTTTCTGTATTCAGCAAGCTATTTGTTTTCTCACCTACTGGAATAGTACCAGAGACAATTCTCAGATATTGATTAGGACCCTGCCTGTGCCTAGCAGAGTTTCTGTCTGCTAGCAGTTTCAGCTGCTATGAACTGTGTCTGTTTGTGCTGCTAGGTAAACAGGATTAAAATGATGGTGCATTTTGGTTAAGCCCCATTTTCTTGTTCTATATGCTGCTTATGTTAACAGCTTTACAGGATACTGTATGCAGTCATCTGCTTTATGCTGAACAGAGCTGATCTTTGTTGAACTAACGTTGTCATTTTTGGGGCTAGTACAATATAAGGTACAGCAACTCAAAGCAATTGTTTCAGTTTCTGCAAGGACTGTGCTATAGAAGCCAAAGGAGAACCAAATATAATACAAACTTATGTCTTCAGAAGAAACTATTACTAAACAGGCAGTCAGGAGTCTGATGAAGGCAGTTTTATAATCACGTGATATAATGGAGGAAGAGTTTTTTGCAAGAATGCAATTTTTTAACTTACTTGTTTCCTATCAGTTACTAATTTCTTAACTGTTACTTTTTGTATCTTTTATCCATGCAGAATGAAAGAAAGACAGTGAAAATGATGTATCAGAAAAACAAATTTCGTTTTGGATATATCCCTGAAGTGAAGATCCGTGTTCTAGAGCTGCCTTATGATGGAAGAGAACTTAGTATGATCATCCTGTTACCTGATGACATTGAAGATGACTCCACTGGACTGCAGAAGGTGGTAACCCATCTAAGCTAATGCAGTTGTTTAATGGATTAGTTCAGCCATTCAAAATTAAAGCCTTAATGAACGCATGTTCTCAGAGCCCCATATCTATCAAGCATATTTTTAGACAATGCTCTGCTAGGACTGCAAGAAAGAATACGTGCACGTGCTGCATCGGGAAGAGAAGTTATGTTCTGGTTTGTAGCTTGTGTTCATGTGTCCTTTAGCTTGCTGAACTGAACCATGAGGGAGACTGCAAAACCAAAGTTAACTATGAGAATTAACTTGCCTTGCTTATTTTTTTTAATGACAGAACTTTTCTTTCATTACCTTTGAAAGTCTTTATTTTCATAGCCGTAAAAGTAGTGAGAGTGTTTTCCATTAAATGACCAGGAACACATCAGCTTCTTCGAGCTCTCTGATGATTATTTTTGTTACTTGTTTTTAATTATGTAATTCCATTTAGTTAGATTAAACAGTAAGAATGACTGGGTTTAGTTGCTATCAGTGCATGTTTTTCCCTTCTGTACATCGCAGCAAGAAGGAAATGTCTACATTACTTTGTAAAGGAAAAACTGTGCTGACTCCACTTAATTTTAATAACATTTGTTTGATCTATATGGGGCTATCAAAGATATGAGTATGGTCATTTTTGTGTACTTGCTTTATAGTTGTATAGTGCTCTATAAAGCTTTGGAAGTATTACTGAAAATGACATATTTCTACACTGGTGATATGTAATGATCTCTGTCTTTTTAATTCCAGCTGGAAAAGCAGCTTACCTTAGAGAAGCTGCAGGAATGGACGTGTCCAGAGCATCTATATTCCACTGATGTTCATGTGTGTTTGCCAAAGTTTAAGCTAGAAGAAAGCTATGACCTTGAATCAGATTTAGCCGCTATGGGCTTGTTGGATGTATTTGACAGTGGCAAGGCTGACTTGTCAGGAATGTCAGGGGCACGCGACCTCTTTCTAACTAAAATTGTCCACAAGGCTTTTGTAGAAGTGAATGAGGAAGGCACGGAAGCTGCAGCTGCCACTGCTGGCATTGCTATGCTCTGCATGGTTATGGAAGAGGATTTCAATGCTGACCATCCTTTCCTTTTCTTTATTCGCCACGACCCAACGCGAAGCATACTTTTCTTGGGCAGATATGCTTCTCCATAAAAGAGAACTTAAGCATTTGCAGACCAGTTCCTGCTGTAGTCAGCGAAACTTTTGCTCCCGAATGAGTTAGACTTTGATGTAGAAAGTTAATGCTCCTGTCTTGAGTTCCTAGTAACTTGGACTGAGATTCTGCCTTTCCCAGAGAAACTAAGTAGTAATTTATTTTCTTTCTTGAGATTGACATCATCTTTAATACCTAGGAAAATCTTAACTGTAGGCAGAAGAAATCTTTAGAAATTGGACTAGAAATACTCTTGGAAGAAACTCTTGTGTCTTTTAAAGCACAGGATCACCCTGTATGCATCCTTGCATGGGTTTCTCTGTGTTGACAGCCCCCTGTTGTGATAATAATCCAGTCATTCCTTATGCATGTATACTAGGATGTTCTTGCAAAGCTGTTCCTCTCCTAAAATCTTGCTTTTCAAAGATATCTTAATAAAATACTTCCAGGCACCAAAAGGCATGTTCCTGAACAGCTGAGTTTACCCAGTTCTGTTGTGAAATAGAAGGTCAGATAACATTTAGTTAGAGACATCTATTAATAGAGAAAGGATTAAGCTATTTAAACAAAAGTAACCCCTTCCAGTCATTAGCCAGAAAACTTTCAATACAGCTTTTGAAAGAGGAGGAGGAGAAGAAATGAGTAACAACTTTAGGTGACATGTTTAAAGAGGATTCTTAAAATTTATAGTCTGGTGCCATTTTAGTTATTGAAAATGTGAAAATATGTCAGGGCTTGGAGGTTTTAGGTGCTTGAAGCTAATGGGTGCCTTTCTGCAAGTTTGGAAGCTTTCAATATGACATTAGATTCTGGCCAGAACTTATGTGATCGTCAAAAAATTCTTCTGCTTCCTAGAGGATGACACTGTATAATCTGCAATAAATATCTGATGCGTCTCTTTATGTACAAGGATTCAACATTTACTGAGCTGACTTCCACTACCTCTTTATACACAAACCTTTTGTACTGCACAACAGCCTTATGCTTGGGAGCCACTGTAATTACATACTGTTAGTGTTCTGTGTTTATTTCTGGAGGTTATTTGCTTATATCATGTGTATCTTGGGTACTGTAACATTTACCTGTACAACCTCAGTTCTAAGCCGGGCACAATAATTTTTGTAATTGCAAACTGTATATTAATTTTCTCTTTAAGCAACAAATAAAACTCTTTTTCTTAAACTTGTGTTCAAAATGGAAATTTCTGCACAGAATTTAGTATTTCAGAGTGCAAAAAATAACTGTCTACCTGAAGGCTAGCTCCAAAGAAAACCACTGGTGCAGCAGGTGTGATCAGCTGTGTGAAGTCCTTGGCCTGTTCAGAGTAGCTGAAAATACTGAAAAACAAATGACTCAGTAGAAGAGATGATTGCGTGAACCATCAGCTTCCCCTGTAAGTAAGCGTAATGACCCCAGCTGCTAGCACCTACAGGGAACAGGGGGAGAGTAACGGTTTATATGAAATGACACAAGTGCTTGGTCTGCACATTAGTAAATGTGTTTCTGTGTTGCAAAGGCTCTGGTAAATTTGTAAAGGAGAGCGTGTATTGCAGAGTGCAGATGTGAACGTAACCCTTCCTATGCTGAATGCTTTGAAAAACCAATGCTTTGCAAGTAAGTGAGAAAAACATTAGCACAACAAAACACATGTAAAAATTGGGAATGGTTTGACATTGCATTAGTTATGGGTTTCTGGGCCTTTGTCTTCAGCCTGTTAGCAGATAAAGCTGTGGCTGCTATAGATGGGTTTTGACTAAGTAAGGCTCAAAAACTCCATTGTAATTACATCCTTATCTTTATATGCCTAAACTCAGTCAATGCATGCAAGATATATGACGTCTGAAGGCTTTTAGGGCTGTAATTACCAGGAGATCAGAAGAAAGTTAAAACCTTGCATAATAGTACAAATCAGCATAGCTTTATGAGGAGACTCATGTATTTCTTTATTACTTTGGTCTCAGTAGTCAGAAACTGAACTATTATATTGAGACACATTTGGTTTTCTACAGAGGATGCACAAAATAAATAAAATCTTAGCAATAAGAATCTCAATAAAGTCAGCATTATTTGCTTCACATTCAACCATTTTAAAAAAAAAAAAACAGCGAACCTGCTGGCAAATATTCCCCTCTCATAATTCATGTCCCACAATAAGACCGTGATGGGTGTTTTTCCTTAATACTTTTTTTCTGTGCTCCTGTCAGAACAAGTGACTGACAACAGCTGACGCCAACAGAAAAGTGGAATTCCAACTATCTTCGCATTTCTGAAAAACAAAATGCTGCTTCAACTCGCTAATGCGAAGGACTTTTTATTTTTAAAACTATTGAATGAACACAGGTCTCACTACGTTCAAAGCTTGGTAATTTTTCAGTATGAGATGCTTTAACTGAAGACCAAGGAAGAAACTGTAATTTTAATGAGTTAAAGATACAATGTACAAGATGAGAGACTGTCACATCAGAATTCTCAATATAAAATCAAGAGCCTAGCCTTAGTCTTAGCTAAGTACCAGTCATAAATCCCCATGCACAATATACAAAAAAATACATTCCATATATAAAATCTTTTGTTTATATCAACCTCGGAGACTGCAGGATTAAAAAGTCAGACTGACTGCAGAGGAGACCGATAAGTCCTCAAGCATGAACTTTCCTGTTCAAAACCAATTTGCAACAGGCTGCTGGTTTGGGAAGACAACAACATGTGAGTTTCTTCCAGTGGAAGAGAGGATTACAGCAGACGGAGTTCACTCTCCATATTTGCGCACTGTGATGTGATGAGTAAGACAGACTTTGTACTACTGCTTACATAGACTCTTTACGATAGCCCTTTGATTTCAGTAATTTAAAAAGAAAAACCACCACCCACCACCACCATTTGGCTGCTTTCTATCTGATTCATACAGTTTAAGTTGCTCTTCCTAGAAAGTAAATAACCATAGTGTGGATAAGGAGGACAGTTATCTCTGGGTTTTAAGTCACCTTATCCTAGAGATAAATTTACATAGATGAGTTAACTCTGAGCATGTTTAGTAATACTTTCACTGTTAAATGTTTTTATGTATTTATATGTGACCAAAATCGTGGTGCATAAACCTGATCAAGTCCTCAGATGTCCTGGAGACAGATATTCGTCTTGATTTTTTAAATACGGTTTTATTAGACAGGGATAAGACCAGTGCAATTCACTTGAACCTATTGAGATAAAAAGGTGCAATTGAAATCAGAAACTGGCTTTTTTTCCTTTTCCCTACTGTAGAGCACCTGTCTAGCTCTGCCATGTCATCTTATGGTACCAACTACATATTCTTATTGTTATCCATATTCATTAAGGGGCCTATGAAATCCCTGACTGCTTAATACCACAGCCAAAATCCTGGAGAGCACAGCCTGCCTGGAAACACGCTGAACACGTGCAGTGGCTGCTGGCAGTTCAAATGATGACTTCATCATGTCAGCCAGAAAATACTGTATCTTCAGGTTAAATAGAACTTCAAACAACCAGCTTGTATAATCACTTTTATTTTTAAGTCATATCATGGAAAATGACAGGCAGTCCTTTTAGCCAAGAACTTTTCTCTCAACACGAGAGAAAACACTCACAGAAAAGGGAAAAAAAATGCAGCCCAGAGGTTAACTGAGGATTTAAACTCTTTGTGCATGGAAAACAGTACAAGAAAACTAAAATAGAAGTCATGATTTCACATAAATATTTAGTATAAAAGCCTGGATAACTCCTTACCAGCTATATCATCCATTTTTTTATCTGCGAGAGTCAAACTAGCTAAATAATAGAAACAATGTTCATTAGATAATTTTCTAAAAAAATGCAATGGAATTCATTGGGGACATTATTTATTTGATGTTTCTGGTCTTGCTATCCATATCTTTGACATTGGTATGTTACTATTGGGAGAAACAACTTACACCAGTACCAGTTGTTTCTCACGTGTATTGAATTCCCCAACATGGGCTATGGCGTGGCCTTACTCATGGTCTGCGTTACTTCTCAGTGGAACAACTTAGAGAAAAAAGAGATCATGGCATGGCAGATTTTGATGGTGCTCCTTACAGTGGAAGCAACTGTCACCTGATGGGATCCAAATGTCAGCCCCAATTTTTTGGTGACATATTTGGTATTTCCTTAAAGCTCTGCACTCTGAAGATAAATAAATACACAGTGTATCAGCATGTGATTCTTAAGAAGAGACCATTCTTGCCCTTAAATGAGCTTCAAAAGGTAAGCCCCAGGAACTCAAAAGCCAGAAAACAAAGAAATATACTTCACTAATTTTTAATTTCATTCTTTCATCTTGTGCTTTTGAAGCAATTTCACTAGGAGATTGGCTTCTGCTCTCTACACGGAGACTTTACACATCACCCTGAGAGGAAATGGCCGTTTTTGCCTTGGGTCTGTTTCAGAGGGACAGGAAATGGTGCTGGATGAAATGTCCATTTGTGAGTGCATCTGGTCCTCATGGACTTTTTAATGGAGCATGGAGTTCTTCAAACATGGAGATGGAGATGACCCTCTTTAGACGGAATATAAAAGAGGTGCACATCAGAGGGAGGGAGAGGGCAGGGAGCAGCCACTCGGTTTCCCATGTAGCATCTTGCTAATTACCATAGGGAGGAAGGGAAAAGGTAAATAATACTTTGCTTGGAAAGAGGTCACAAGGCACAATGGCTTTGAAACTTTAACTTCTTGTTGCCAATGTTTTAGTAGCCCGTTAGACTGCACTGTCTGATGGAGCTGTCCTGAGGGACACAATCTCTTTTCATGCAGGACTGACAGAAAAACCCACCTGGGGCTGAAGAATGAAAAAAGCACCTCTGAACATTTTGCCAAGCTGTGCTACCTCTGAAGGCATGCACATGCTGCTTAGATTTACTCCAGCACCAGAAAAGATACCCTGACTAACCCTGCTCTGATACTGGGGCATGGGAGGAGACAACTGATTGTTTCCAAGGAAAGGGAGGAGTAGGGAAGGGAGATGAGTACAAAGTATCCTACCCAGCGTACACAGTAAACTCAGTCACAAGGAAAAATATTAGTGTGCATCCACCTCACATAATAGGTGAGCTATTGGCTTAACTGTCGGCAATATCCCCTGGCCCAGGACACTTGCAAGCTCGTTTGTCCTGTGTATTAGCCACCCCATGAGCACTTAGGGAAATCTCTTTAGCACTTCGGCTCCTGTCCTGTAACATGGCAGAACACCTGCAGAGCCCCAGCCATCCTCCATGACCTGGTGATGGGAGAGATCAGGGACAGGGGTCCACCGGGGAGTTCATCTGCACAATGAATAAAACTGACCGGGATTCCTAGCCAGACTATTTTTGCCACTGGGAAATGATTAATGAAGTCTCCATAGTAAGGTCAGCAGGTTCTACTTATTATCTTTTTATTTTATTTTGGTGAGAAAAAATGGGAAACAGTACAAAGAAACATGGGTAACACCATATACATGGAAAAAGCAATTGTGACCAATCCAAGAGCAGCTTGATCAAACCTCCTTCCCCCCTTCCACATCAAATGCACAACATACAGTTTATGGAAACCCAGGACTCTGTCTCATCCCATTCTACCCTTACTCAGCTCCCTTCTTGCAGGCTGAGCTCGTCCCAGGAGTAGGCATGGGGATCAGGGAGGGAGGACTCACAAGGAGCTGCTGTTCTGCTCCAGTCCTGAAAGAGCTGCTTTGTGGGGACCTGTCCCAAAGCTCCCATCCCAGTTCTGTGATTTCAGCCTCATGGCCTGTGCTGATCACAGCAGTCTTGGCTGCTGGGATTATTCTGAACCAGTGTTGCAGGGGTTCCTCCTCACTCCATTACTCCTCCGTGTAGATTCAGTTACATTTGTGCAATCAGGAGTCCTCTACCCCTACTTCCACCTCAACCCACATGTTCCTCCACACAGTGTTCGAGAGCTCCCAAGTGAGCACCAGACAAGATCGCTGGCTCAAACCTACAACTTTCCCTAACTTGGACTTGTATAGAATCCAAGTCCATTAACTTTTCAGGGTGACCCTATCATGACCACATCTTGCCTTATTTCTCCATATGCCTTTCAGAGGACTAGCAGGATGAAAATGCTAATCTAATTAATTACTGCACTAATTCAACAACAAGAAAGTTCCAACGAAACAACAAAAACAAGTGAATTATGGGTTAAAATGAAAAACATGCAAATTTACATAAATGAAGCTTGCTGAAAGACTTGCTCATCTTTAGAAAGACACTTTGCTCAAACCTTTCAAAAACTATCAGTATTATCAGCTTCTGGGCCTCACTAGATGCTGTGGAGAGACACCCAAGCCTACTGCCAGTTTTATCACCCACTGTCTAGACAAGACAGGGCAGCTGTTGACCAAAACCTTTGGCAATGTATGTCCAACCCCAGAAGAGAATGGTTGTGACATATTTTACAGCTGAATTATCTTGGTAGTTTCAACTTCTTGCAATATATAAAAGCTAACATTACCAAGAGTAAGAGTCTGGAATGTCTCGCTAGTAATTCTAAACCTGTCTTCACACTTTGCTGGTATTCTTCATCACTACATCTCCTGCCTAGCATACTCCATAAGCATGCACCAGGAATGCCCTCTAATATCTGACCCAAATAGCAACACTTTATGTCCTCCAAATACTAGCCCAGCAAAGCAAAATAAATGCATATTTTTGTTACTGTCTTCAGTGTTTGTTAGTAAGTAAATCTTGAGTTAAACTGCTCTTGAAAAAATAATTATAGCCCACTAATGGGTTATAACTAAGCAATATATCCTCTGTTCTAGGCAATGACTTCTCATATGAATGCCACAGAATGTGAATGGTTATATCTAAGCCCTCACAGATATGGAAAACCTTACTTCTTGCCTTAGTACATGTATGAACCTGGTCAGTCACTCTGCATTTAATCTCAGAGCTCCATGAGTAATCATCTTCTGGCTATCACACACTGTATCATGAAAGGGTGTGGAAAAGTTTTACAAAGTGTGAGAAATTCTTCCCCTTCGAGTACAATTTTTGGTGTCATATATTTTATGATTCTAGTACTACCCTGAAGGTTATAATCTGCTTTTTTTTTTTTCAAAAGTCAGTTAATCTTTACTGTGAGACAGACACTGTAATTATTAATTTATAAAAAATGTAGTTATATTTTGATTTCACACATCTCAATTGTTTTTTTTACCAGATAAACCACAATGCCTCTGCTAGACAGCTGAGAGACTTAACAGTTTACGGTTTACAGTTATGGTATTTTCTCTGTAATACAAGGAATAAGGAATCATCCTTTGTGGGTACTTAATATAACAATCTTCTGCAACTTCTATTGTTGCATAAATTGTCTGTAAAATTACAGGAAAGAAAATGCCTACATCTCCATCCCCACATACCCATTTAAGTCTTATCTATTAGTACAGAATAATTCCTTTATTATCTTCATAATATATCTGACCTAAACATTTTTTTTCCTGCAGTTTTTAGAGAATTTGCAATTTGGTCCATAAACAGGCATAGTCTCATGATCAGTAGGGGAGTGGGGTCCACCGGGGAGTTCATCTGCACAATGAATAAAAATGAATAAAACTCCTTCCAAATAACAGAAGGAGGACTGCCAAGTCAGAGAAAACTTGCAGTATAGCAATGTATGGATAATGCACGAGTGCTTAGAGGCCGATGGTGGGAGAAAGGAGCATGGACTAAGTATTTACGAAGGGATAACCACAGTCTATTCAGACCAGGGCAGAAGAATCTGTATGTGCTTGGATCACAATTCATATCGATTACAGAGAATGCGTAAGTATCACCCCTAGACCGTCTTCCACTGGAAACCCAAGGTATTTGTTGCACAGACCATATGCATTGTTGCAGTTTCCTGTCACATCCAGCTCTTGCTTCTATTGATACAGAAACATTTAGGCCACCTTTAAGGGGACTAACAGCTACAGTTAATAACTGGTTTTAAATTACTTTGTCTCACCTGCAGCCTCTCTTAGTGCTCCGCTTCCACTCTATCCATGCAGCAGCATATGTTAATTTACCTCATTTCAGACACAAGTTCAGCAATGCCAGTTTCTTCCTCTGCACTTTCCCTGCAGGACAGAGGCAGGACCATCACAGGAGCACTAAGAGCACAGGAGAGACTTTCTTTGCAATTTTGCAGTGACCTGCAAGCAACTCAGAGGAGATGCTGCAGAGCAAATAATAATCTCTGCACAGCTGGATTGGCTGTAGCCTCTACAGCCACAGACTTTTTTGGCTGATAGAGACTCTATCAGCTAAACTCCACCAAGTCTTTGCTGACTGCAGACCACCAGAGGATTTTCATCAGGTCCACCTTGAATATACCAAGCTGCTTCAGAACAGGGGGTAACAGAGAGGTATATGGGGCAAAACACATGATTATCATTCTGCAAAACTTCTGTACAACTTTTGCTGTAACATCTGGGACACTTTGTTGTAACAAGGGAAGTTTGATCAAGTCTTAAATAACTAAAAGAAGAGCTGTAAATAGAACATTAATGCTTTGAGTAAAGATTTCTGTCAACTGCAGGCAGAAACTACAGTCTGGGGTTTCCCTTGGGTAAAACTTCATAGTGAATTAGATTTGAGCATTAGTAGGTACTGGCAAAGTTAAGGAAATCTGGTGAGGTTATCCCATTCTTTTTGCTAATAGAAGAAAATAAGAATGGAAAAATACCTCAGACTGCACTAGCCCAACACTTCTAACTGCCAGTTGCGTCAAAGAGAAGCACCCCAACCTCTCGCACACCTGTAAGACAAGAAAACATCTTTTAAGTTTACCAATCCATTGATTTGATTTGTTTTTCAAGCTGAGATCAGCTTGCAATTCATGGGTTGTTTAAATAAATATTTACATTAACTCTCTGTATCTTAAGAATGAACATTGGTTGTTAGCACAAGTAATTTTGCCAGAAGTATTTTGGATTAATATAATCCATGTTTTCACCTTTGTTTCCATCTTTCTACGTATCTTGAAAGGGCAGACACAAACTCAGAGAAGTAGCTCCTACCCTGCCAAACCATCCTGCTGTGAAGAATATGGGTGTTTATTTGAGGAAGGAGAACACATAGAAACGCTTAAAGAACCTGACTCAAACCCTCTAACTGTACGCAGTCATGCAAGCAGTTTAATTTCTGAAACATTTCAGTTACACCACAATCCTTGGCTTAAGTCCTATGTTTTCGTCACGCAGAAGAACTTTATATGAAGACTACCAAGCTGGAAGCCTCACAGCAAAATTAATCTCCAATACAAATACCCTTTGGTCAAGGAAGACAGTAATTGGAAAGTTTCTTCATGGACTGTTAGCATAAGGTTTTGCAGGTTGTATATTGAAAACCTTTGATGAAGGCTAAGGTCCAGCAATCTATCTTGAAGCTTAAAGAGTAATCAATCAATCAGCTGAATTTCCTGCTGCAGGGAAGTTCAAGTTGGCTTCCTGACTTGGAACCACATGCTCAGACCACAGACTTCCTGGTCTGCAAAAGTTGCTCTGAATGAACCCTGGATGCACAGTTGTGGCGTCCCCTCTGATCTAAGCTCCCTACAGTACCAAATACCTCCGCTGTCAAGAAACACCTGCCTGCACTTTGTGTACACCAGGTAGCTGACCAGCAGGTGGCTGGGCTGTATCACACAGAGAGCTCGAGAGAGGTGCAAAGAGCTGGGTACGGCTTCAGTGCAAACCTGTATTCTTTCTTTGCCCAAAAATGAAATATTTATTTACAAATTTAATTAGGTAGCCAAACACAAGTTTTTAAAAACTGTTAAATGCAATGCTGTAAATGCGAAATGAAGCACCAGTCATTGTTCAGCCAACACAACACATCCGGAAAAAAAAAAATTATTTGGTATTATAAAACAAAAAAAATCTGTGGTAAGCAGTCCTTTTCGAGGAGAGTTAGTAACCTTCCAACACCTCTCAGGGAAGTCAGCAGGGCCACTTCCTTCTTTTAGGGGGGCCATAGCATTCTTAGTTGAACAGCAAAAAGATCAGAAGGTTTACATAAAGCACTAAGTTTTGACCTCATCACATTCCATAAATTAAGCATGATCAGGACAAGAATCTCTGAAGTCCATCAGGTAACCAGTATAGGCCTGGTAACAAAGGTATATGGGGTATGTAGCAAGCAAATCCTGAGTAGTTACCGAGCAAATCCAGCTGTAATTGTGCTGCGCTACTGTGTAGGTAGCGATTTTCAGCCAAGACACACATCCTCATCGCTGGTGGCCAGGTTACTCCATGACACTTCGACAAGTGTAGACAGTTGCCCCAGTGGCTCCTCAGCATTTCAGTAATGAAAATCTTCTTCACTAATTACCTGCTGTAATTCTAGTCAAACATGGTCCTCTTCTGCTACCCAGCTGCTAGTTATCACAGTCATACGCTGTTTTAGCGGTTGCGGGCTTTTCAGCACACTGGACCACTGCACACTTAGGAAGGACTGAGGAGAAGAAAAATAATCAGCACTTAAGTGAAGGAATGTTGTCAACATCAGGGACACTGCCATGACCGTACGTTCCACTTACTGCAATATTCAGTCAACAGCAGTCTTGGATGGGGACATGTTTTCAGTAGGAAGAGGAAGCCAAACTCTCTAAACAGCAGGAAGTCAATTTGTGTCTCTCTGCTTTCCAATTCAAACCTATTGGAATTCCTGAAGCAACATCTGGAAATACATGAGCATGTTTCACTATCAGAAATCTCCTTTCCAAAAGCACTTCTCAAAATGTCATCACACAATAAAAATTTTAAGTGATACAACTTCGAAAACTAACATAATTCAGTTATTTTCATGACTATTCTACTTCCAAAATGATTTAAAATTGCTCTGGGAAGTAGGGATGATAAAGGAACCTCTAACTTTCAAAACCACACTGCTGTCAGAAGAATATTTAAACAAATTCATAGACACTATTTTTAACAACTTTATTGGTTTAATAAATGTTGTTGTACAAAATTAGTCTCTGGAACATCACAAGAGCAAGAATTACACTGTAATTATATTTTGTTTACTGTATTTTAGCAGCAGGGGTACAACTTACTATCTTTCCAGAAAATAAACATTCTCAAAATCTGAAGTAGATACTGATTTTAAAAAGCAGCACAATAATATTCCTTGTCTCACAGCAAGAGCCAGAGATACAAGTATCTCATTTTTCCTCCGTTTCATTTGAACCAGAGGGTGACAGCACTATACCCATAAAGCTTATTTTCACATTTCTACACCGCCCAGCTGCAATTCTTTACAAAACGCCTTCAGAATAACAACAGTAAAACCAGAAGGATAAGAAAGTATCTGAAAGGCTCAGTGGCTTAATACTTTCAACCACAGTAACAGATGGCTGAAACTGTAAGGTGAATTTCCATCACAGTACAAATATATGAGTCATAAAATCAAAACCCATTCCCAGCAAGACGGTCACGTTTTTCATTCCTTGAAGAAGTCTGTTCCTTTCAACTCTTCTGGTAGGTAGTCCTGCTCTACAGGTTCCTTGTACATGGGGTTATATTTATAGCCTTTACCATAGCCCAAGTTCTTCATGAGCCTTGTTGGGGCATTTCTCAGGTGCAGGGGAACAGGTGGCAGAGGTCCCGTGTGCATTCTCAGACATTCTTTGACATTGCTATATGCCCTGTATACCTCTATAGACTTTGGTGCTCTGGCAAAATACACTACACATTGTGCTAGAATGACCTGGAAACAAGAAAACAGAAAATGTTAAATGACTTCTTTTAAGCTCTTTGGGAAAAGGTCTGTTATTCAGGTTGTTTGTGTAGCATGACAGGGATTATATTTTTAAACTGACCTCTGCCTGCTACTATAGTATGAATATTATTATTTAACGACAACACAACTCTTCATGACTTCCGCTACCAGAATGGAATAGCTACTCTAGAATACCAGAATATATTATTTTATTATAACAGAGAGAAAAAAAATGGACAGAGCAAAATGACGTTAGTTCACATACCACATTTTAACAATAAATATGCAGTGAATTTTATTACAAAGTACAACATCTATTTTAAGAGCTACGATGTTTTCTTACTTGTCAAAGGAGCATGCTGAATGAGACCAAGTAACTAAATTTGCCTTGTCCTTGCAATCTCTGTTTCTTTTTATAATTACAGATAGGTTTTACAGTTTGCAGTACTTTCAAATCAGTGAATTAATGAAGCCTTTACCTCACATTCTGGCATTCCAATGAAGTGACAGCCTTGATAAGCAGCAACTGCTTGTGTTAAAGCCAGAGGATCTGCCAGCCCTACAAAAAGGGATCAGATAAAAGCATGTTAAAGTCAGTTTACTTTAGTTACTGTCTCTTTCTTTCCCTGCCCCCACCCCGCTCCTGTAAGATGGAAGGTTATCCGTGCACTTTCAAAGTTGCTTTCTCAGTCACTGGAACTTCTGGTACAATGCTTTGCAGCACATAAGATATACTCCCTCCATCCACAGCCTTTCTTCTTCTGTCCCTTCCCAAAAAGAAAGGTCTAAATCATGGGTATGATTTTCAGACTGAATCTGGTGCCACACGGTGGCAGCCTGAGCAGTGATTCACTTAGCTTTTTGGAATTGAGAAAGAAATGGGGAAATATTGCTATGCAGACAGAGCTTCCCCAAATCTCATAACTCTTCACTCATCACATATGTGGCTAAAAGTGTTGCTGCATCTGTTACTTTGGATAAGTCAATCAAGGTGCCTTACAACTGGGGAGCCAGCTATCAGATCTGAGGTTTGCAAGTCAGGGTAGGCATTCACCTTCCAGAGTCATTAAAAAAACAGACATTCCTGAAATACACATTCTTTGTGACACAAGCGTACTGGTGACCTACAATCACCGGAGTTTAAAAGAATCCATATTAATACACTGCCAAACCTGACCTCAAGAATAAGTGTTTCTTCTGCAATAGGTAATCATCACGACACCACACGTAGCTCTCTGTCTGCACATACAAAGTTTTTGTTGGATGGGGAGCATTTCAGTGTTTTGTACCGATTTTGCATATAGAAATTTTGGGGGTTGGCTTTTTTCTCGCACGCCAATTTTTGGAAAACAAAAGCCTGGCAGATCTTCATTTAACATAATATTTGTCCTGGTTTGGCCTAAACCAGGCCGATTTTCCTTTCAGTGATTTTTACTTTCAGCTAAGTCTCCTCTAACTAACTGCATGTTTTTGCAGACAGTGTCTGCTTCCAGGACTGATAACGCTCGAAGTTTGTAGTTATCACTGAGGCACCGGTAGGGATGTTGTGCAGAAAGGCTCTTGCTGTACTTATTCTTGAGAGAAACCAAGGTCACTGCTGAATTCCTCATTGCTTACGAGTGAAGAGCCGAAGGGGGGTCGCAGCTGCAGTGGGAAGCAGACAGGGCAGGTGACCCAAAATTGACCAACGAGGGTATTCCATCCCATACACGTCATTCTCGGTATAAAGTGGGGGGATCACGAGGGTCTCGCTCTCTTTCTGCTATGGCCGGTGTCCAAGGAGGACTCCGTCTGTTTTCCTGCTGCCCCCGATCCCGATCCGTGCGTTCCTGAATCCAGCTCTCGACCATCGCTAGGCCCAGGCTGGGCCTTCCCGGAGCCTGCCCTGCAGTGCCGGTGGTGACGTGGCTGACTTCAGGGGAGCTCAATCTTGGTTTTGTATATATATTTGTATATATTTGATTATTTCTATTATTATTATTATACTTTTTTTTTTCATTATTATAGTTTATTAAAACTGTTTTAATTTTCCAACCCAGAAGTCTCTCTCCCTTTTCCCTTTCCCTTTCCCTCTGGGGGGAGGGGGGGGGATAACAGAGGGCATCTGCCGCAGGTTTAATCGCCAACCCAGCTTTAAACCGTGACAGATTTATTGGCGCCCAACGTGGGGCTCGAGAGAAGCTCCGACAGGTTGCTCTGATAAGTCGAATCCCAGCTCCCGTGGGAGGAGACCCGGAGAGCTCAGCCAAGAGAGTATCAGATTTCTTCCTTTGAGATTTACGAGGGGTTGGAAATTAAAACAGATAGCTAAGATGATAATGTTATTTGTGAGCCTTGTGTTACCTCTTTTCTTTATAAAGCTTGTTTTAGAGTTATGTGTAATGATACCTTACTTGCCGTATGCGCTGTGTGTTAGTGCTTTCATGTGGTTTAACAGGGCGTGCTGGTCGAAATGTGTCTTTTTGGTATGGGTTTTGATACTGATTTATGTCATGATAAACCGGGCAGTTATTATTCCGATCTCTTATCTCTATGATACAATGATGGGCAGCTTTGATCGCGAATCCGTAGCTGCGCACACCGGGCGTCTTTTAACTGATTTTGATAGTATCTGCTCCTTTTTTGCCAAGCTGATTCCTGCAAAATTCGAACAGGGCATGTTGTTATTTTTGGGTGTCCTGAATGTGTTACTGGTGTGCTATGTGATTAGATGTCGGTGCAGCAACAGCGGGAGGTATCATGCTGCCCCTGTAACCAGGAGAAAACACCGAAAGAAATCAACTAATAAAGTGAAGGATGATGATTCAGAGGCTTCTAAGGCAGAGCCAGCACGGGACCCAGGTGAGGGCCCTTCTCAGTCAGAGTCAGGGCCTGACACAGAGGGGGGTTTCCTTGATCGTCTTTTTAAAGAAGGCCCATTACACAAGAAGGACAAGAAAGGTCCTTCTAAAGCAGAACAATCACAGGAGGACTCGGACTCGGAAGTAGAGATAACCTACCACTCCTTATCCCTGAAAGAACTGCGAAATATAAGAAAAGATTTTAGTCGTTATGACGGTGAGCCAATAATTACCTGGTTGCTCCGATGCTGGGATAATGGGGCAGATAGCATAGAATTGGATGGCAGAGAAGCCAGACAGTTGGGATCCCTGTCCAGAGATGGTGGTATTGATAAGATGCTTCCAAGAAGGTCGAACAGTATCAGTCTCTGGAGGCGACTCTTGTCAGCTGTAAAGAGCAGGTATCCCTATAAAGATGATGTTATGAGCCACCTAAGCAAATGGACCACTATAGAAAAAGGTATTAACTACCTTAGAAAACTAGCTGTGCAAGAGATCATTTATAAACACCCTCAGGACATTGTAGATCCTGTAAATCCTGATGAAGTGGAATGCAACCGATCCATGTTCCGGAAGGTTGTGAAGAGTGCTCCACCGACACATGCCCCTACATTGTCAATATTAGTCTGGGGAGAAGATGCTATGGCACGACCTAGTGTGGGCGAAATGGCTAACTATATGCGACAGTATGAAGATAGTATTTCTTCCCCACTGCAGGCCCGTGTCTCGGCTGTGGAAAAACTGACTAAGGAAAACAAAGACACATTGACACAACTGTCAGACAAACTGTCCAGGATCGAGAATAAACTTGACTCTCTACCTACACAGGCCCGCGTTGCAGCCTTTAGGAGGCAACGCCCTCCTACTGAACCGGCTCAAAGGAAACGGAACACGTCACGAGGTATCCTGTGGTTTACCCTGCGTGATTATGGGGAGGACATGAACAGATGGCATGGACAACCTACCAGTACCCTACAGGCACGAGTACGTGAGTTGCAAGCTAACAGAAATACCAGAGAGAATTTTTCTAGGAGGATGGCTGCTCCAGTTACCAATGAGCAGGACTCCAGTCAGGGTAGATGGGCCTCAAATCCTTTTTTTCCAAGAGTGAATAGAGGAAATGAAGGTCCAATCCCTGTGAGCAGCACGAATCCAATCTTTAATTAGAGGGGCCCTGCCTCTAGCCAGGAGGAGGAGAGGGATAACCGGATTTATTGGACTGTGTGGATTCGATGGCCTGGCACATTAGAACCACAAAAGTATCGAGCCCTGGTAGACACTGGTGCACAGTGCACCCTCATGCCATCGAATCATAAAGGGACAGAATCTGTCAGTATCTCGGGAATAACAGGGGGATCTCAAGAGTTATCTGTATTGGAGGCCGAAGTGAGCCTAACTGAAAATGAATGGAAGAAGCACCCCATTGTGACTGGTCCAGATGCTCCGTGCATCCTTGGCATAGACTACCTTAAGAAAGGGTATTTTAAGGACCCAAAAGGATATAGATGGGCCTTTGGTGTAGCAGCTGTAGAGACTGAGGACATTAAACAGCTGTCTACCTTGCCTGGCCTCTCAGAGGATCCTTCTGTTGTGGGGTTGCTGAAAGTTGAAGAACAACAGGTGCCAATTGCTACTGCCACGGTGCACCGACGACAATATCGCACCAATCGAGACTCCCTGATCCCCATTCATAAACTGATTAGACAATTAGAAAATCAAGGAGTGATTAGCAAGACTCGCTCACCCTTTAATAGTCCTATATGGCCAGTGCAAAAGTCTAATGGAGAATGGAGATTAACTGTGGACTATCGTGGCCTAAATGAAGTTACACCACCTCTGAGTGCTGCTGTGCCAGACATGCTAGAACTTCAATACGAACTGGAGTCAAAGGCAGCCAAGTGGTACGCCACTATAGACATTGCTAATGCATTTTTCTCTATTCCCTTGGCACCAAAGTGCAGGCCACAGTTTGCTTTTACCTGGAGAGGTATCCAGTACACCTGGAATCGACTGCCCCAGGGGTGGAAACACAGTCCTACTATTTGCCACGGACTGATCCAGACTGCACTAGAAGAGGGTGGAGCTCCAGAACATTTGCAATATATTGATGACATCATTGTATGGGGTGATACAGCAGCAGAAGTTTTTGACAAAGGGGAGAAAATAATTCAAATTCTTCTGCAAGCTGGTTTTGCCATAAAAAGAGGCAAGGTCAAGGGGCCTGCCCGGGAGATCCAGTTTTTAGGGATTAAATGGCAAGATGGGCGTCACCAGATCCCGATAGAGGTGATCAACAAAATAACAACCATGTCCCCACCAACTAACAAAAAGGAAACACAAGCCTTCTTAGGCGTTGTGGGTTTCTGGAGAATGCATATTCCAGATTACAGCCAGATTGTACGCCCTCTTTATCAGGTGACCAGAAAGAAAAATGATTTTCAGTGGGGCCCTGAACAACAACAGGCTTTTGAACAGATTAAACAAGAAATTGTGCATGCAGTAGCCCTTGGACCAGTCCGTATGGGACAAGATGTTAAAAATGTGCTCTACACCTCAGCTGGGGACAATGGTCCTACCTGGAGCCTCTGGCAGAAAGTGCCAGGGGAGACTCGAGGTCGACCCCTAGGATTTTGGAGTCGAGGATACAAGGGCTCTGAGGCCAATTACACCCCAACTGAAAAAGAGATACTGGCAGCATATGAAGGAGTTAAAGCTGCCTCAGAGGTAATTGGTACTGAAGCACAACTTCTCCTGGCACCCCGATTACCAGTACTAGGCTGGATGTTCAAGGGTAAGGTTCTTACTACTCATCATGCAACTGATGCTACATGGAGTAAATGGATTGCATTAATTACACAGAGGGCTCGAATAGGAAACCCTAATCGCCCAGGAATCTTAGAAGTGATCATGGACTGGCCAGAAGGCAAAGACTTCGGAATGCCACCAGAAAAGGAGGTGACACGTACTGAAGAAGCCCCACCTTATAATGAACTACCAGAGGATGAGAAGCAGTATACCCTGTTCACCGATGGATCCTGCCGTCTTGTAGGAAAGCATCGGAAGTGGAAAGCTGCTGTATGGAGTCCCATACGACGAGTCACAGAAGCCACAGAAGGACAAGGTGAATCAAGTCAATTTGCAGAGGTAAAAACCATCCAGCTGGCTTTAGACATTGCTGAACGAGAAAAGTGGCCAAGGCTGTATCTTTATACTGACTCATGGATGGTGGCAAATGCCTTGTGGGGGTGGTTAAAGCAGTGGAAGCGAAGCAACTGGCAGCGTAAAGGTAAACCTATTTGGGCTGTTGAACTGTGGCAAGATATTGCTGCTCGGCTAGAGAAACTAGTCGTGAAGGTACGTCATGTAGATGCTCACGTACCTAAAAGTCGGGCAACTGAGGAACATCGAAACAACCAACAAGCAGATCAGGCTGCTAAAGTGTTCCAAATAGATTTGGACTGGGAACATAAAGGTGAACTATTTTTAGCTCGGTGGGCTCATGACACTTCAGGTCATCAAGGGAGAGATGCAACATACAGATGGGCTCGTGACCGAGGGGTGGACTTAACTATGGACTCTATTGCACAGGTTATCCATGATTGTGAAACATGCGCCGCAATTAAACAAGCCAAACGGTTAAAACCTCTGTGGTATGGGGGGCGGTGGTTGAAATATAAATATGGGGAGGCCTGGCAAATTGACTACATCACACTCCCTCAGACCCGCCAGGGTAAACGTTATGTACTTACCATGGTGGAGGCGACCACCGGATGGCTGGAAACATACTCTGTGCCCCATGCCACTGCCCGGAACACTATCCTGGGCCTCGAAAAGCAAATCTTGTGGCGACACGGCACACCAGAGAGAATTGAGTCGGATAACGGTACTCATTTCAAAAACAGTCTCATAGATAACTGGGCCAAAGAGCATGACATCGAATGGGTATATCACATCCCCTATCATGCACCAGCCTCTGGGAAAGTTGAACGGTATAATGGGCTGTTAAAAACTACCCTAAAAGCAATGGGGGGTGGAACCTTTAAAAACTGGGATAAGCATTTGGCACAAGCTACCTGGCTAGTTAACACCAGAGGATCTATCAACCGAGCTGGCCCTGCTCAGTCAGACCTTTTACATACAATAGAAGGGGATAAAGTCCCTGTGGTACATGAAAGGAATCTGTTGGGAAAAACTGTCTGGGTTCTTCCTGCTACGGGCAAAGGTAAACCCATTCATGGGATTGCTTTTGCTCAAGGACCTGGATGTACTTGGTGGGTGATGCTGCAGGATGGTGGAGTCCGATGTGTCCCTGAAGGTGATCTGATCTTGGGTGAGAATACTTAATTCTGAACTGCATGATGTTAATTGCTGCATAATACTAACAGTGTTCATAAGTGTCTTTCAGGTTGAAGCAGTGGTGATGAGACCGGAGCTAGCTGCAAGTGGAGTCCAGTAACCTCCTCGAGACTGACATCTTTAACCTGCAACCCGTGGGCACGAACTGTGACAAAGCTCATATCATCTCTCCTACCCTGGGAGACTCCTAGCCAGATGGAAACCCACAATCCTGAACTAAATGAACTTGATGAACTTTTTTTTTTGTATAGAGATGAATCATAAACTAATGTTATCTGTATATATTTTAAAATGAAAAGTTAGTGGTGATCTGAGTATGACGTGAATGGTATGGAATAAGGGGTGGAATGTCCTGGTTTGGCCTAAACCAGGCCGATTTTCCTTTCAGTGATTTTTACTTTCAGCTAAGTCTCCTCTAACTAACTGCATGTTTTTGCAGACAGTGTCTGCTTCCAGGACTGATAACGCTCGAAGTTTGTAGTTATCACTGAGGCACTGGTAGGGATGTTGTGCAGAAAGGCTCTTGCTGTACTTATTCTTGAGAGAAACCAAGGTCACTGCTGAATTCCTCATTGCTTACGAGTGAAGAGCCGAAGGGGGGTCGCAGCTGCAGTGGGAAGCAGACAGGGCAGGTGACCCAAAATTGACCAACGAGGGTATTCCATCCCATACACGTCATTCTCGGTATAAAGTGGGGGGATCACGAGGGTCTCGCTCTCTTTCTGCTATGGCCGGTGTCCAAGGAGGACTCCGTCTGTTTTCCTGCTGCCCCCGATCCCGATCCGTGCGTTCCTGAATCCAGCTCTCGACCATCGCTAGGCCCAGGCTGGGCCTTCCCGGAGCCTGCCCTGCAGTGCCGGTGGTGACGTGGCTGACTTCAGGGGAGCTCAATCTTGGTTTTGTATATATATTTGTATATATTTGATTATTTCTATTATTATTATTATACTTTTTTTTTTCATTATTATAGTTTATTAAAACTGTTTTAATTTTCCAACCCAGAAGTCTCTCTCCCTTTTCCCTTTCCCTTTCCCTCTGGGGGGAGGGGGGGGGATAACAGAGGGCATCTGCCGCAGGTTTAATCGCCAACCCAGCTTTAAACCGTGACAATATTCCAACGTGAAATACTGCAAATACTGACCTATATCTTCACTTGCAAACCTCACCAGCCTCCTTGCCACGTAGAGTGGATCCTCACCACCTTCAAGCATTCGAGCAAGCCAGTAAAGGGAAGCATTTTCATCTGAGCCTCTCATAGACTTATGCAGGGCAGAGATGCAATTGTAATGTTCTTCTCCTATTTAGAATGGGGGAGAAAAGATACACAAAGCTGTTAGTAGGAAATTAAGTGAAACGCATTTAAGGCAACAGAATATATTTTACTAGATCACAACAGGTAAACATAACCTGCTTTTTCAAGTTCTTTTTATGTATATGTGATTATGGTGTTCATTAATGTTTTCAACATCTTCATGCTTTGCCACATGGATCATTCCACTAACTACATAAGCATAACAGAGCGAATGCAGATGAAAAGGAAGGTGTATTTTTTAACACTGCAAGGCAAACAATTTGGTTTTGGTATCCTAATGACCCTTCCTTCAAAATAAAAAAAGTATGGATATTTTAAGCAGTTAGAAAGAAGACTTTATATAATATCTCCTAACTGACAAAGAGTAAAGTAAGAGCACATACAAACCACTGAGCACTGCTTTTGGGCATGCAGACTGCTCTGAGAAGACAACAGAAGAATCAGAGAAAACCAGTACTACACACTTGTGATATTTTAGAAAGAGAAATTTCACATCAACTAAAACTTGAAAATAAAGCATGCAGTAAATAAAACACAAGTTTGCTGTATTATAGAGGGGGGGGGGGGCGGGGAAAGGGATACATTGCTGTGGATATACAATGATGGCACATCACACAATCTGGAGGAAACAGGACCGCAGCACACAATACTGGCAAATCCCTAAGAAATACTGAGTTCAGTTGTGGACACCTGCACTATTGGAAGGGTCCTGAAAACTGTAAGCAGCTGAAACAAAAAAAACACAACCAAAACCTGAAATGCCAGACTACTAAATAAGAAGTGGGAAGACTGAATGAATTACAAGGAAAATTTTTTTAACTTTAAAGTTTAGTATAAGATTAGATAGGGAATCCAAGGAGAAACAAAGCCATTCCACAGATCTTTTAGGGCTACAGTTAAAAATAGAGGGTCAACATTACAAACATTGAGTAAGACCCTTCCTGCTTGCAATTTTTCTCTGTGCAGCTGGTTTTGATTCTTACACATTTCTTTTAATCAAACTTGTAAGAATATTTTGCTGCAATATTGTTGCTAAACTTTCCACATAATCTGCCTTATTTTTTCAAGTGCCTGGCATTCATTGGCTCACCGCTAAGTGTGTATTATAACAACAACTGGCTGCACGCACAGCCATTTGTTAATATTTCTCTTCTTCCTACAGCTAAAAGGATTTACAGCCAGAGGGCCGTATCACATCACCATTGCTTGTAGGCCCTGCAAAATAAAAGGCTGCACACAGGAGTTTGAAAACCAAAGCCCCCATACCGCTGCAACTGCTCCTTTCATAGTCAGCAAGACCTCCACCTCCCAGGTCAGAAACTGGGTCCATCTTCCCGAATCACTGCTCATGCTGCAGTGCGGTTCTGTGGGGAATTCAACACACGCGCTGCTGGCGTACGCAGGCCGGCAGACAGCTATTTTTGCTAGGACTCCACACAAAGAGCCCTGTGGTATGCAGTCGTTACTCGTGCCAACACAAACAGCATGTCGTGCTCTGTCATAACACTTGAGTTAGTAGCAATAAACCCAAGCAGCTGAACTTGCATAGTCCTTTTGGAAGAGGCGTCTCTTGGTCTCTTAAATGTAAGGAAGGTGGCCTTTAAATATCTCCAGAGATTGCACTTGCCCAGATGTTTTTGCTGGAGTGCTTTTATACACTGTTAGGGCTACTGAAAAGTGTCATACTTGGGGATACCAGCTGGAGAAGCTGAAGGAGTCCAGCGGATAGGTTGGGACTAGAGATACATACCTGCAGGGGACTTCAGAGCACACAAGGGGCTGTAGGCGGCTGCTGGCAGCAAAATTTGACTACAGCTGTTTCTTTGTCCTTCCAGCTAAAATGCATAGATTATCTGCACAAAGATCTTGTCTTCGATCAGAACAATAGCCTAATGACTGGATTACGAATAATATCCTTCCTAGACTTCTTGGTGAAAGCACATAAAAGAAGGCCCAACTACATATATTTGGCAAATTTTGTGGAACGTGACTAAAAATAAATAATTATGTAAAATCAAAATTCCATATTTACACAACTCTGATTGAACACTGATCAATTATTTGGTGCTTTCTACATGGACACACTACTCTCAAATGTATGCTGCTGCTATCATGATTAGACAGCATCATGTCCCTCCACTTTACAAGGCTGAAGCACTTTATATTAGAGGATTGTAGATTCCATAACAACTGTGACTCAAAAATTATTAGCTAAAACATGCTACAAAAATATCTTTCTTTACACAATAGCCTCTATCCAGAAGCCCTTTGTACATAAAAGGACAAACAGCTATCTCTACTATGGACAAAAGTAGACAACCGAGACACAGACTACTCCACAGAAGAGAGAAATTATGTAAAGGCATGAACTTGGGCAACCTGCTACTGTGATAATATCTGTGGCAGACTCTTTGGCATTCATACAATCAAGAAAAACAGAATTTTCACTGCTCTCGCCCCTCTGTGAAAATCTCTGACACAAAAAATACCCTACATAGAGCTCGAAGGATTGCTGTCACGGAGAAGGGGCTGACACATGCTACCTAGACTTGACACAAGCCGCAGGACGAGGCACTCTGTGCCATCTCTAACAGAGCAAATAGGCGTAGGAGGACTGGGAGCAATGGACGCAGCCAAGAGTTCTGCGTGACAGCGGCCAAAAGGCGACAGCAAACACACAAGGGACCTACACAGTGCAAGAGACTCACACGAGTAAATTGGACAGATTTTCCGCTTCCTCCTAAACACGACTTCTTCCTGCCACAGATCTCATAAAATTTTTCTGTCCACCACCTGTCTACTCTCGATTTCTCAGCTGCCATCATACCAATATCTGCCCAGCTGACTTTTTCCTGACAATAAGCCATCATTTCCTCTTTGTAGCAAGAAGGCTGCAAGCAGGCATACATGTTACAAGCAACCTTGAGAATCTCCCATCACAGGTTTTGGGTAGCGATAGTTAATTTAGCATACCAGATACAGTGTCAAAACAAAAATCAATCACTTCTCCAAACACTGCTTGGCATAATTGTTTGATACTACACTGTACAGTGACTCAAGCATTGCTGAAGAACTAGCATATGCATTCAAGGGGATTCACCTAATCTCTAATATTCACTCTCCGATTTGTAACCCTCTCACATAAAAAGTTACAGTGGCCAACTATTGTGATGCATAACGTTGCCAAGTCACAAATTTAGCAAGAGTGGTTATCACATTAGGAAGCCTTAAATGCAATCAGATTTATGTGACCTGCCCTAAGCAAGCTACAAAATTCATTACCTTAAAAAGCAACTCTAAAAATAAAGCAAACCGCTCACGTTTTCACATAACAGATTTTTGTGAATGTGAGCATTTACTCCTTTTGAAAGTCTTGGAAAAGTGCAATGGACGATTTCCAACCCTACAAGAACAAATCTCCTCATCAAAATACTTGCCCCTCTTTACATTGCAACCCTCTTAGAAGACAATATTATAGAAATCTTAAAGAATAAATAATTTCACCACGCAACTGTTCGCAGGGCAGCAAGTATGTCTCTCAGCTAACCTACACTTCCTCAGTGGTAAGAGGAAATCCTATTAGAAGGAATTTCTGGGTGAGCCTGATACACTGTAAAGGAAAAGTAATTTTTAGGCCGCATTTCAGTACAATCACTGTTTTACCAGTGCAACTGGTATGAAAGGGGGAGAAGAAACAGAAATTATAGAGGCTATCAGCTTTTGAGAATGCTGCATCTCAGAAAGTGTATCAGGTACTCACCTGCTCGGTCATACAAGATGTGAGATCGCTGTAGCCCTTCCTTTACATGCTCTTCTGTTATCAGAATGCCATCTGCAGAATCACCTTTGGTAATATTTAAAGGAGTGGTCTTCCCCACTGCTAATCTGGCCTGAACTGCTAACTGGAGCCCATTCAGTCCAGTCCTTGCATCACCGTCGCAAAGGTAGGCTAGGGTATTTAGAGCTTTCTCCTCTATGTACACTGGGAATCTGCAACGGAATAACCATACACTGTTAGCCCCCATCATGCTCCTCTCCTTGGATATTATGCTAGAGATGGCATTTGTTTGCAAAGTTTGACAGGCAGCTGGGTTTAAGTATTGTTCTTAACTCATTCTGCCATGATTAAGCATTGCAGAGTCTGGGAGAACACTGTGGGACCTGACCCCTCCTCCTCCTACCCCAATGCGTGTTAAATACAATTGCACACGAAAAAGGCAGGGCAGGAGCTCTCATCTTAACCCCCTTATTTTTCCTCATCTCATTAAGTTCAATGGAAACTAGGGTTAGGGTTATGCCAGAGTATAATTCTGGCACAGCCTGTTGAACTTTACAAGGTTTTACTCCATTTCATAGCTAGCACTTCAAATTCCTTGTTGGAAGGACAATGAAAAGGTAGGAAGCTATCCAAATGCACACAAGAGAACAGAGTGAGATATAAAGCAATTAGCACGAGGGTTTAAACTAACTACAACAGTAAGAACTGCTATCAGATGTTCTTTTAAAAGCAACAACTGGAAGGACTGCTTACATTGTAAAGCATATATGCATCCTACATTCTTTTTTTTAAAATGGTAACAGGTATTACAACTTAGTCACTGGGGTACAAAAAATATTTTACTAGAAAGAAAAGGGATCCCAGTGCACGCAAGTCACTCTTTTTGCCATCTACTACTCCAAGTGTGCCAGGACTATACAAACACATGAAAAAGGCCAAACTCCAGTGAACACACAATCTAAATGAACAAGATGGGAAGACTTGAGAAATGCAGCAACAGATCTGCTCAGATGTCATAGAAGGTCTATGAAATATCTGGGAAAGTAACGAAGTCCTCCAGCTCTTCTCCAGATTTTCATCTGCTGCGCTGCAGTCCCCACTGTCAGGGCACAGGCAAACGCACTCGCCTCTGCACATCTCACGTGCATACTGTTGAGGATTTGACCCTCAAACTTTAGTTGTGTGGACAGGGTAATGGCTAAGGTGTTTGCCAGGCAGAGGGTACAACTCATTTGATTTGGAAGCAGCAGCTAGTGGAGTTAAAGCATGGCATAAGTAATGGCCCTAACTTAGCCATTTCTAATAACCGGACTGAAAATCAAGAGGGACATGTATCAGTGGGGATTAACGCACAGAGCTTGGAATGGGAGGCAATTTCTTACGAAGCCCTTGTGTGCCAAATAATTAAGGATTCACAACAGCCCTGCACTTCATTCACCAGAAAGATTTATTACCGTTATTACCAGTGGTGTTACCAAAAGGCAATGCCAGGGTTCTCAGACACACGTATCCCCTAATCTTCATTACTTGCTGCCTCTTCCTCCTTGAGGACCCACTTTGCACTTGTCACACAAAAGACAGTAGATGCTGGAAAAACTTCAACCGTCAGTATCTGAGCCCTCTCATGCCCACACGTGAGAGGGAAAAGCTTGTAAAGCTGCAAAGTTAACTCACAGCACTGCAAGTGAAGGCTGACAAATGTCTTCTAGGGCCATAACTCACACTGCAGACAGTAGGCAGCAGGAATCAAGCCTGTGGAAAAAATCAATCTATCTATATACATATATGCATCTTGTCATATTTTTATTCCCATCTCCTTATTTCTCATGTATTTGATAAAGTTAGAAAAAAAAATTAACACGCACAGACAGTGGAACTCCAAAATAGCCTCACTTTCTCCAAGATGTTTCAAATACCTTCTTCATGTTTGAACAGGGAAGCAGAAGAATACAACAGCACAGGGGCTTACTCAATCAAGTATCTCATGCATCAAACCCCTTGAAAATCAAGGAGCAATGTTTACCCCTCAGCACTACAGATGGGCACCAGATTTTTCTATATGCAATGAAAGAAGCCAGCAAAGAAAGCAAAAGCTATTTTTAAAAACCCAGCAGGCACTACACACATATGTCCTGCTGCTAATACACCCACCAACAGAGAACAAAAGCAAATATGCTGCACACTGAGCAAACACTTTGGATACACCAGCAGGGCAGACTGAAGAGAAGGTTTCACCTGCAAGGACTAAACTCTTTGCCTGCTGTTTGAGGAGAAGAACACCATGCATTTAAGGCCTCCTCACACCAATATCCACAACTGCACTCAGCGACTGCAAGTGGACGGGAAACATTGAGAGCAATAATAGGCTGGTACTATGCTGCAAGAAGCTAAAAACAGTCTGTCCCAAAGTTGAGGCCTCAGAGCACTTTTGCCATTTATTTGCTAATTAGAAGCTGGGCAAGAAAGCCATGTTGTATTCCCGTCTCTTCAGTTTCACTACAGGACTCTTAAGTGCCTTGTTGACTCAACACAAGCAATTAGTATTACAGTAACTGAAAAAAATATGCACAAGTAAGTACAGAAAATCTTGTTACAAGCAAAGGTCCTGTCCACTTCCTATCAGCAGTCCTGGCTAACCGGAGAGGTCCCAGGTGACTGGAGGTTAGCAAATGTGACATCCATCTACAAGAAGGGCCAGAAGGAGGATCTGGGGAACTACAGGCCTATCAGTCTGGCCTCGGTGCTGGGGAGGGTTATGGAGCAGATCATCTTGAGTGCCACCATGCGGCACGTACAGGACAACCAGGCGATCAGGCCTAGTCAGCATGGACTTATGAAAGGCAGGTCCTGCTTGACTAACCTGATCTCCCTCTATGACAAGGTGACCCACTTACTGGACAAGGGAAAGGCTGTGGATGCTGTCTACCTAGACTTTAGTAAAGCCTTTGACACTGTCTCCCACAGCATTCTCCTGGAGAAACTGGCTGCTCATGGCTTGGACGGGCGTATGCTTCGCTGGCTAAAAAACTGGCTGGATGGCCAGGCCCAAAGAGCTGTGGTGACTGGAGTTAAATCAATTTAGCGGCTGGTCACAAGCGGTGTTACCCAGGGCTCATTATTGGGGTCAGTTCTCTGTAACGTCTTCATCAACAATCTGGATGAGGGGATTGAGTGCACCCTCAGTAAGTTCGCAGAAGACACCAAGTTGGGCAGGAGTGTTGACCTGCTTGAGGGTAGGAATGCTCTGCAGAGGGATTTGGACAGGCAGGATTGATGGGCCAAGGCCAACTGTATGAGGTTCAACAAGGCCAATTGTTGGGTCCTGCATCTGGGGCACAACAACCCCATGCACCACTACAGGCTTGGGGAAGAGTGGCTGGAAAGCTGCCTGGCAGAAAAGGACCTGGGGGTGTTGATCGATGGCCGGCTGAATATGAGCCAGCAGTGTGCCCAGGTGGCCAAGAAGGTCAACAGTATCCTGGCTTGTATCAGCAATAGTGTGGCCAGCAGGACTAGGGAAGTGATTGTCCCTTTATACTCGGCGCTGGTGAGGCCGCACCTTGAATACTGTGTTCTGTTTTGGGCCCCTTGCTATGAGAAAGACATTGAGCTGCTGGAGAGAGTCCAAAGAAGGGCAACGAAGCTGGTGAAGGGTCTAGAGCAGAAGTCTTATGAGGCACAGATGAGGGAACTGGGGTTGTTTAGTCTGGAGAAAAGGAGGCTGAGGGGAGACCTTATCGCTCTCTACAACTACCTGAAAGGAGGCTGTAGTGAGGTGGATGTCTGTCTCTTCTCCCAAGTAGCAAATGACAAGATAAGAGGAAATGGCCTCAAGTTGCAGCAGAGGAGGTTTAGATTAGATATTAGGAAAAATTTATTTATCAAAAGGGTTGTCAAACATTGGAACAGGCTGCCCAGGGAAGTGGTTGAGTCACCTTCTCTGGGGGTATTTAAATAACATATAGATGGGGTGCTTAGGGACATGGTTTAGTGGTAGACTGGGCAGTGCTGGGTTAACAGTTGGACTTGATGATCTTCAAGGTCCTTTCCAACCAAAACGATTCTATGATTCTATGAAATCCAAGTTACAACATATTGGTAACAGAAATTCCGCTTCAAATAATGTATTATGTATTGGGCTGACTCAATCCATGTCTGCAAAAATAGCATGACATACAGGACATGATAAAGAACAAGAATAAACAGAGAAAATTTCCTCATAGAAGCTGTTTGCATAGCATATTGATGAGAATCACTGATTGGAAATAACATAATGCTTCCCTGTTCCATAATCTCAGCTCCGTTCACACTCAGTATTTCAAAATAATATTTTATACTCAGAATAACTGAATTCAGTTATTTTTTCTGAGGAATTAAAAACTTAAATTCTATTTTTTGATGATTTAACTTTACTAGGCAGGAGCCTAATTTCAAAATCAGGATGACAATTATTTCAATACCTTGGCTTCCAAAAGACACTCGCTGTATTTTACATTTTTAAGCCCATCCTGTCTTCAGAAGCTCAAGTGCTCTACACCCTTCCACTTTACCTGATGTCTGCATACCCTAGAACTGCAAGGCAGAATAACTCCCGTGCTTTCTGACCTCTTCCCAAGCTCCTGATCCTCTTGCAGATGGGCAATCTTGTATTTTTTTTCACTTTCCAAAATTAACACTGAACACCCACTGGATGCCAATGCTCAATGTTGGTACCTTGTAACCGATGATACTTGGAGACAAAAACATAAACAAGCCAAAAGGGACGCCCCGGGATCTGTCACTCACTGAGCTGAAGGTGATATACTAGCTTAAGGAATGGAAAACTACCACTACAGGACAACAAATCCTTCTTCCAATTCCTCCTTATGTCCATACCCTCAAGACAGTTTGTGCCAAGAACCAACACGAAACGTATGATGAACCACCCATAAAACCTGCCGCGTTTGATCCAATGACAAGAAGTGTAAGCAACGTCAGAGAGTAAATATAAGGAAGTCCAAGCAAGGAGAACCTGTATGATAAAAGATTTAAAAATAATTGAGCAGAACATGAGATAAAGTACCCATTGCTTCTTTCACATATAAATCAGTACTTTCTTGTTTTCTCAGTGCAATTATTCTCACTACACTCACTCTTTTACAGGCAAATACAGTTCTTCATCTGAAATACTGCAGTATGATATGCATTGTTCACTGCCTTGCAGCATTGTCTTTGAATGTCACCTCTCATCCCAGCAACTCTATTTCCTGCAAGGAAACTGGATGGATGTTGCAAAAAGGGAATAATTTCTGAAAAGGTATTGAACACTGAAGACCCAAAGGAAGCCCATCTTCAACATTGTGATTTACAAACCAGTGAATTCAAAACCTGTCAGTACTTGTAATACAGACACTAACAAGCTGAACTGCATGATGTCTGGGCTTGCCAACAGGAAACTGGGGATCCTTTCATTTCCCTCAGCTGTGCGCCTTCTGTGCTATCTAACTTCAAATACATTAATCCACCATCCAGTTTACTCTCTGACTTCAATTAGAGACACCACTCTGAGGGAAGCACTTGAAAGACACAAAAAGCCAAGAAAATAATTTTATTTCCTCCATCACTGACACAGTGCAAGTGTAGTGTATCAGTGTACACCAGGAACAGTTTGTGCCATTACTGAGACAGTGTAAACTGCAGAAAGCACAAGCAAAGTTTCAGCAATATAAAGCATCTTTAACATTGACTTCTCCTCACTTTCCTTCTTCATGAGTATGTTTCTTCATGTTCCCCTGTCTTTCAGCTTAATGTACTGCAGGCTTTAAGAGGCACAACTTGATGGCAGTAAAGTTGATGAAAATATAACACAAAGCACATCTTATCCTGAAGAAATCCAGTAACTAATATAAAAACTGTCCAAGAAGCTTTGTAAGTGTGATGATATAACAAAGAAAAAGATACCAACATAGGTAACACCTCTTGCTAGTTCTATTTCAGCTTTACTGCAAGAAAAGACCACAGTGGGATGAAAGAGAAGCCAGGTGACCTAACCTTATCAGAAACTTCCAGCAATGGTGGAAGTGAGACAAGAAAAAGACACCATGAAAATGTAAGGAAATAGATTTGGGTAGAGTACACTTTCCTTTTGATAAATGCTGCACATGCACGGAGTGCAGAGACAATGAAACCCACTGAATCACTGAGCAATGGCTGCATTCTCATTGTGCACAGAAGATGCCTGTAGAAGTTAAGGAAGATTCACCCTCACCTTATTCCTTCAGGTAATAGGAAAGACTACAAAGAATCATCCTCTTCAAAATCTCATTTAGGTCAGCCACCATGTCAGGCAAGTGATGTGATACCAAGATCATCTGATAAACTGAGGCCAAGCAGCACATGCAGGACTTCATACTACACTTCCGTGGTTTGCGAAGGGAGACTCACATGGGAAATGAAATCCAAAATTCCATATACACACCTCTTGTGCCTTCTGGCTAGATCTCTGCAGCATTATCAAAGTCAGCATGCCCTACATTTGGGGACATGCTGCCTTACAGCTCCTTTTCCAACTCTGGAACAAAGGTAAGCACAGTGAACAACCAATGCAACTGTAATAGGTGACTCTCGTTTATTCCTCGGGACAGCATGAACACTCTTACCTGTGTGCATCTGATGACAGCCCTGCTGCACAGAGGCAGGGAGGTGAAGAGGTAAAAGACGAGACACAGCTGGTCCTGCAGAGTAGGAGGTAGAGAGGAAATGAAGGAGCAGAAATGGTATGGACAGTGAAGCAAGAAGAAGGAATTAACAAGGAGACCAAAACCGGAACCACAGTAAGGGACACGATGGCTTATAAAAAGCCAAACTCATCAGCAACAGTATGTACCAACTACAGACCAGAACCAGATAGTGGCAGGAAAGACAAGGAAGGCTTAACACCCAACTGCAACAAACACTCCTAAATTCTGAACCCCATTTTTATTTTTAAATGCTTAGCTCCCACGTTAGCCACTGGAGTGGGGCCCTCTCTCTCCATGGATAGCTTTCTGAAACTGTGCTAGTCTGACAGTCTGCCTGCCAGACTTCTTTCAGTTTGATGAAGCACCACACCGTGCTGTTTAAATCATCCATAGCTAACGGAAGGTTACAGATACTGAGAGTCTAGAGAAACCCAAACCCAAACAACTGCAGCTGAAACTATGCCTTGTACTTTAATCCTGTACAGAAAGGGAAGTCTCCAAACCCCAGTCAGGGTGTAGCCAGAACCACAGCTGTGCCACTACATTAAGGCTGACATGCAGTACTGCCCTCTCTTCTAAAATTCACATTACTACAATACGCAAAAGCTACAAATGAGAAAAACATGAGGCAGGGTACCCTAAAAATAAAAAGGGAATAGCTTTCCTTCTCTGCCCTGACCTCAGCGTTCAGGTTAGCAATTCTTAGTGCTTACATTCTGTAATAAAGATAAAGGACAAAGTCGATTCCCCCTCATTTATTTCATACTGACTGTCTGCCCAATTACCACCATGTCAATACACTGTAAATTACTGGGAGTGCAGAGAAGCATCAACATGAAGGAACTGTAATAACTTGCATGAAAGTAGCGCAGTACCAAGCATTATTCTTATTTGCCAGCCAGCTATTTCAGAAGGCAGATAACATCCCTTACGGATAAATCTGGACTTTTTTTTTTTCCAAAACTCTCCCAGATGTTTAATGTGACTATCTGACTTGGACAACAAGGAACAGAGAAAAAAAAAGTCTACCTTAAAGCAATCTATTAATACCTCACAGCAACAGCCCCCTCTCCTCACAGCATACCATAAAACATACCACAGCACTTATCCTGCAACTAAAGAACAGTAGTACCCTCCCTGATCTTATTTAAAAAACATTCTCAGAAAACAACAAACTTTTGTCAGGCTCTTCCAAATTAATTTAAGAGGGGATGCCACATTTCTGCTCCTTCATTTCCTCCATGATGCTTTTACAACCAGTAGCAAGAAGTAACACACATTAGGACATGATAAAGACCCAGTCACAGGCTTCCACAGCAAATCCTCAGCAGCAGAACAGATTTAAATATCCTGGGAGGGTGAGTCAGGAGCTACAAATCCAAGTATAAAACTCTCTCCTAATCCAGATGGTGAGATTATGTTTTGGATGGAGAGAGCCAGTGCTTTGAATTCTCTCTCTCCTGTCACCCCCTGCCCCTGCCATATGCTGCCACTTCTTTTCTTTACTATCAGAAGTGGCTAGGGTTTCTCTTCCCACCCCCAACTGCTTCATTCTCTCCCTGGCAGGCAGTCAATTCCTCAGGCTGTGTGCGTTAATACCCTGCAGCCCATAAAGTACTCACTCCAAGCTCTCGCTGCTGCTGCCAGTCGCAGAGCTGCCGTGGTCGTCACCCTGGCCCAAAACCTGAACCCCTAAGGACCTGACGGCCCGCATCAGAATTGCCTCCATCGCCTTAACGGAGAGCTTCTCCAGGACGATCACCCGGCATCGGCTCAGAAGAGCAGCGTTGACTTGGAAGGAAGGGTTTTCTGTAGTTGCTCCTATCAGGGTCACCGTCCCGCACTCGACGTGAGGAAGGAAAGTGTCCTGAGGATGGGAGGGAAGCAGAAAAAGCTGATCTCTATCAATGACAACCTGAAACATCCCATGTGAGTAGGCTATGTTTTTCGTGTCTTGTGAGTCTTTGAGTTCCGTGTTGATATGACAAATAACCTCACTGACAAGGCAACTCATCTGCTCAGCTATCTAAATGATTTAATTTGATATACACAGCATGTTATGGGCTGTTCACCTTAATAACTTGTGCTTGTCCTGAGAATGACCCTACCAGCTGAAAAGAAACAGTGTCAAAAATCTGCAAATTTTATGTTTATTTATGTGACTATGGTTTATTGCTTAGCAAACATAAGATACCATGAAGTTGCCTTATCAAATATAACAAATAGTGACGCTACTTCTAAATACTCTTTGAACCAATCTTTAGGGCTACAGTTCGCTACATAATTCTATAGGATGGCTCAGAAAACCATAGGAAGATTGGAGTATGGTTTGATATAGAAACTGCAACTTGTAGTACAGAATTCAAGCTTTCCATGGTATGACTATGGTCTTTTTTTTATGGTACTATGGTCTTTTTTCTCACAGAGAAGACAGGACAACATTAAAACAAACAAACAAACACCCCAGGCACACCCACATTCCAGACCTTTTTAAAAGTAACACAGAACCCTGCCCCTGGGGAGGAGGCTGAAACGAAGATATGTATGGCAAACATTACTAACATGTCTTTGCAAAAATAAAATTGCAGAAAAATGTCATATAAAGCCCATCACATATGTCAACTGTAAGTATAGCTCCACCATTTATTTAAATCTTTGAATCACAATAATTAAACATTGATTGGAAGTTAGTTATGGAATTTAATTTTTATGTTTCTCCCTAATTCATCTACTCAGAACATGAACATTAAAATCAAAAGCCCAAAGCAAGCTATCATCTTAAGGCAAAGTGGGAAATTTCACAGAAGTGCTGACAAAGGCTTTTTCCAAAAAGCTGCATAGTATAATACCTGCTGAGATTTATTGAAACGATGGATCTCGTCGATAAAGAGGATGGTTTTTCTCTTGAAGAGTCTTTTTTCATTCTGGGCTTGGCTGATGACATCTCGAACATCATTAGTCTTGGCACTTGTGGCCGACAGTGTCACAAACCTCGTGCCATTCTTTTTGCTGCTGTTGGCTATGATGTGTGCCAGCGTAGTCTGAAAGAGCAAAAGGAGAAAGCTTTTTAAAAATCTTTTTGGACACAGAGTACTCATTTGAAGGAAATACATAAAGAACAAAGCGACATATTCTGGACATAGGGACAGTGTTGACAGTTTATAGAGTAAGGTATGTTAGTTCATGCTAATCTAGCACACAGAAAACGTAAAAACTTCCTGCTAGAGGTAGCTGCCAATTCCACCGCTGCATTTCTAATGCCTGTACTTTTACATACCAGACCTATTCAGTTGCAACGCTGAAAAGGCCAGCAATGACAGCTGTCTCCTTTACCACAGAAGAAAAGCTCTTCGCCAAATACATTTCTGTCACAGAAGACGGGCTGACTGCAATTCACTGTGCAGTTATTTCGTAGAGTATGTTAATGGATAAAGAGCTGGACTACTCCAAGACACCTGCAGAAGAGTTTACAGTGCAATCATATATAAGAAATAAAAAGCTACAACGTTGTTGATTAAAGCCTTTTCTATTTCCACTGCACATAAAAATGAAATTAATCAGAAAGCAGTTCTCTACAAAAGCATGAGAATGTTAATACTGAAAAAATATATGCATACTTAAGAAAACGTAACTCTTTAAATCTAAATAGTCAACAGTAATCAAATGCTGGCCCAGGGAAGTGAAAGGCAGCTGACTGAACAAACTGTTGGCTCGTTTTAGTGAGCAGCTATGTTGTTTTCCTTTCCTTATAGACAACTCCTTCAAATCAGAATTTACTTATAGGGAATTTCACTGAGCCTACCGAAGCACAGAAGCAGCCTCTGGTACTACCTCCCAAGCAGATTCACCACACCTGAACACATCACAGGCATAATTTTCAGACTTTCCTTCACAACCCTTAGTACAGGTAGGTGTATCTGCATGTCCCAAGCAGCGTGTATCCCTATTTTAAAGTACCTCTAGAGAAAAACAAATCATTCTTCCATGAAGCTCACTCATCTATTAAGGAAGGAGCCCAAGGAGACTGAAGACATGAGAGCCTCAGCAGCTAAGGAGCAGGACAGGTGCTGACAAAACCGCTTCAGAAGATATTCCAAGTACTGAGGTTAATGCAGCAGGTGCTGCCAATCTGATCCTCTTGCAGGGAGGCTTCAGAAGCAACCATCTACCACAGGGCTACCAGTGGTGTTGGCAGGACCTCCTTCACTGCCCTAACAGGACTGCTCTGTCTCTTTAACGGATCTCTTCGTCCCTGAAATGGCAACCAGCACAAGATGGTAAAGGGGAAGCTAAGGGGGAGGATGTATCACTATTTATTCTTGCTTTAGGTTTAGTAAGGGCAAGAGGTGTGATTTCAGGTCCTTATACAAGACTTGCATCCCATGCCAGATCCCCTCTCACACCCTGGAGCTCAAAGCACCAGCTCCTTTCCCTCCCTGGATTGCTGCAGAAGACTGGAAAGACATGCTGGAAAGTGCTCGCAGCAAAGCCTACAGAAATCAGGAAGATCTGGGAAACCAAAAAACAAAAGTGAAACTATCTTTGAAACTAAGCTAACAAAATAAAACCAAAGTTGGTATTTCCTTACAAAAGGGCCTTGATTCAGAATGTAGCTTCAGAGGATGTATCCATGCCTTAAAAATCACTGAGAGCGTGGAAACCCCCAATACATCAAATCTGGGAATGAAAAAGGAAAAATGTACCTCTTCTTTCTCTAAAAGTAGCAGCGGTGAGGGAGGGGAAATGGGAGAAAAAATATCAAGTGGGTATTCTTCTTGTAGCTCCACTTAAACTGGTAGCTCATACTGCATCCTGGCCCCCATTCACCAGGTCACAGAGATGAAGAGACTTACTATGGTCCATGTAAGTCTAAGAACATGGCTAAATCAATGCATTAGAAGACTACAGGGATCACTGTTTTTCTATGCCCAGGGTGAATATTTTTTTCTTTTGATCAATCAGCACACCCTGTAGTGAAAACCGAGAGTCAAAGCTGCCACATTTTTGCAAGACATTTAAATACGAGTAAAGAAAATGATACTCGTTAGCCAAAAAGAGGTGGAATCCCTGCATTTTTGTCAATCAAATCTGACATACAGTCTTCAGATAGATAGTTTTGTTGTTTAAAAAAGCAGGGAGGAATTGTTTTTAAACACTTGCACAGAAGCCTGTATTTCCACCCCTAATTTAGGAAAAAAATACAGAGAGAATTGTTTGAAAGTTACTGTTAGATCAAGAATCTACTAGAGAACTGCTGCACAGCTCTCAGCCAGCATGTACCCCTCTCTCTCTGTAGACTTCTGAGTCAACAAAGGTTGCAATAAGAATAACATACATTGCATTTTAAAAGCAGTGCTGGATGCAGACAGGCATGTTCATGGCCTCTTCCTTCTGTTCTGCACAATCAATCATTTAGCAAGTCAAAGTGCCCATCACATACCGGCTGAGCTTTCCCCATTCCTCTGAAAGCTTTTTATTTCCCATGAGCTCAATTTTTTTACCCTGCTTTTTCTCATACCATCTCAAGCAAAAGTCAGTTATATGCTAATATTGTTTTCTCCCTCTTTGTTACTATCAGGTTACAACCTAGGGAACATATCTCTCAGTAGAGACTTAACTTAAGCAGGGTAGACTAAGAATGAACGTACTAGAACAGAAGAACTGCAACAGGCATGCTAAACCCCTAGTTTCTCTCACTAAATTCAGGGACAATGTATTTGAGGGATAAGAAGAAAATTACAAATTTGATACGGAATAAGGCAGAAGAAAACACACTGAATATCCTTCATTATCTGCAATAAATTTTGAAGTAAGTTTGATTGTTATATTAGGAAAAAAGTCGTTTAAAATAGTGACACTGATGTTGCAATTTAATATGAACAAACACATCCATATCAGAATCAGCACAACAAGCAGGAAGAGGAAATCTGAACAAGCTGATATTCTGCTCCTTTTATTATACAAGTGTTTCTTCTTTAGATCCCATTTTTTCCTCATGGGGAGCAACAGAAGTATTGTTTCCTGTAAATTAAGTGGTATTTATATCAACGAGAGCACAAGTGATACTGAAAACTAACTTTTTGCTAACTTCACTCAAAATTACACCTCACAAAGCTCACCTTTGCCTCTTCCAGAAATCATTCTCAGTTCTCTTCCATTATCCCACCAAACTTATCCAAATTCCCATCTATCACCTCAACTTTCATGCTGAAAATTAAAAGACCTTACTGACTTATCTGTTTAGACAGGCTAAAGAAGTGCCATCATAAGCAGCCATTCTGAAACATGTGGAAACACATCCACCAAGGAACTCATGAAATATTACTCAGCAATGAGTGACACTTTCAACTTGAGCCTGTGGTCACTTATTTACAGATCTATTACACACCAACCACTTAACTACTGAAGCTCTCCTCCACTGTCCTGGAAATGTCTTAATATCAGCTCAAATAAGAATTTCTTTTCCCAAAGACTACAACCATCCAAAATAAAAAAAAAACACCACACAACAAATAAAAAAACCCCACACCAACCAACAAAAAAAAAAAAGATAACCAAACAAGCCCACTCCCAGCAACTCTGCTATTGCTTCTTCCAGATTTTGAAACAAGTTATGGATGAAATAAAAGTAATCCTAGAGTCAAGCAGACGTCTCTCACTGTCAGAGATGATAAATCAATCAGATCTGCTGTTGTGGTTAGCTGGATGTTTGTACTAGGAGACAAGAATCATATGTACATCCTCAAGCTTCCTTGACTCGGCAAATCTCTTTGAATGTAACCTATTTCCCCATTCTCTGCACTGCCACTAGTCAATGCAATCTCACACCCATGGCTGGAAGAAAACAGTAAAAAGCAAGTACAAATTAAGCCTGTCCTATTGATGCTGATGTTCAATGATTAACATTACCCACTTAGAAGTAAGGTGGTCTTTTCATTTTTGCACCTTTTTACCAGGCCATTAAACTATTCCCACTGCATTGGCTCACCAAAGCCCCTCCCAGGAACAGTGAGTGGTACTCCCTAGCTCTCTTCAGAAAGCGGAATTGAAAAAATTGGAAAGAGATTAGTATATATGGTCAGATCATAGACAAGACTCCAGTCAAGAAGTTGACTGTGAAACCTAAAGTCATTCTTACCTCACTCTTGTGGAAGATCAGGTAGATCTTGTTTACAGATCTGCCTATGGTTGCCTGTTCAGGAAGACTTTCTTTATTCACTCTTAAATTGCATAAATTTAGCAAAACAGCCATTGTAGATGTCAGTCACAGAAAACACATGGTCTCTCAAGTTACACCTATACTGTGTTCAGCAGTCATGCCAGAGAGCTCCTGCAAGGTGTGCAGAACAGCTCACAGTTGTTCTGTTCCAGCCTCACGGCCCTTTTCACCTCTCACAGCCTTTCCATGAGGAGTTGACATTCATAATACACTTAATGGGAGCACACAGGTGCAAGAGCTCTCCTTGCACCTGGATGGGCCCTTCCAACATACGTGCTTCTCCCAACAAGTCCAGAAGGTTGTATGGTTTGCTAGGCCATGTTTAGGTGACCAAAGCAGATCTGGCACAGATCTGCACTAGTGTACAGACTGCAGCACGGCATGGATTACTGCTGAGCAGGGATAGTCTAGTTGGCATCTAGGCTTCCCCACCGAGGGATTTTGCTGGTTTCTTCCAGAGCAAACCACAGTGTGAATTATCTTTGCAGCAGGGATGACAAAAGGCTGACGGCCTGGTGCAAGACACAAGCCCAACAGGCTAGCTAAACCTACAGACACGTAGGGTCTAAATTACGTTATCTGAGTTCTGAAATGGCATCCTGCTTTTTTCTGCTGCCCTCTGACCATGACTTTCCCTGTATTTTTGCCTCTTCCTTTATTCTGGCCAGGATTTCCATACCGTTGCTTACATGGGTTGCCATCAACAGCCTCTCCTCACCCCCAGCTCTCCCTTTGAGGGCAGGGCCATGCTGTGGTTGACAGGCAGTCAAGAAAGGCCATGCTCTGTTTCACAGCCCTGAGTGAGAAACCAACCGTGCCAGCATCCTTGGATGCCAGCCAGAGGAAAGGTTCCCTGGGATGCTGCTTAAAAAGCCAGGGTCTGCCCTATCCAACACTGCTGAGCTGACCCCAAGATACCACACTGTGTCACAGGCAACAAGCCAGCTTGCATCTAAAGGAAACTGGCAGGATAGTAGATGAACATGGCTCAGGGACACTGTCTATAGAGATAAATGCAACCAAAAGTGGCAGCAGTTGGCATTTATATAAGGGCAGATGCTATTCTTACCCATCTTGTTTGGTTCCTCACGCCCCAAATAGCCCACTGTGAGACTACTGGAGGAGTAAGGTGTCACTGAACAACAGCCACAGCATGTGGTTTACAGCACTTCCAGAATCCAAGTCAGACCAAGCATAAACAGAGGCAAGGTCATTGCATAATGTTTAATGAAATGGAGCAGTGCCTCCATTTGCTGCATCCAGATTTGTCTCCTTATATTCCAACTGCTTGACAAATACAATTGTATTTTCTCTTCCTAGAGAGCTACCCTAAGTTATTCCTGATTTAGATCAGCATAAGCAAAATCAAGCACAAAGTATTCAAAGACTTCTCACAGGCAACTGCAAAGACAAACCAATTTTTACAGAGTTGTTCTGGACTTTCACTCTACACTGCTGTAAAAGACATCATGAATTTTCAGTTAAAAAAATCTCATGGTAATCAATCAAAAGAACTCATTACTTCAAACGGTTCAAATCAGGCCCCAAGCAGTATGCATAAGAGATCACAGAATCACAGAATGTTAGGGATTGGAAGGGAACTCGAAAGATCATCTAGTCCAATCCCCCTGCCAGAGCAGGATTACTTAGATCATGTCACACAGGAACGTGTCCAGGCGGGTTTTGAATGTCTCCAGAGAAGGAGACTCCACAACCTCTCTGGGCAGCCTGTTCCAGTGTTTGGTTACCCTCACTGTAAAGAAGTTTTTCCTCATATTTATGTGGAACCTCCTGTGTTCCAGCTTGCACCCGTTGCCCCTTGTCCTGTCAATGGATGTCACTGAGAAGAGCACTGAGATAATGAAATACACTCAAGTAATCAAATAACCATTTAGGTAATCACTTGAATTAGCAAAATAGAAAACGCTGGAGGTAAGAGAATAAATATGCAGGGAGCAAAATATGTTAAGTTGGACTTGCTGACTGTGTTTCAATGAGTCACATAGCAAAGTCTTGAATAAAACAAAGAAAAGAAAATCAAGGGAGTCCTAGAAATAAAACATAAACTCAGTGGAGATTTGATTGAAACTTCAAAGACTACTTAGTGGGGTTTTGCACTCATATCAACATGGTATATTTTACCTTAGTACTAGATTGCAGCTACAGACCCCAGAAAAATCACACCTGAGTGTTGTCTTATCTTTTGTAGGGATCGGGTTCCAGACACTTGCTGCCTACATTTTTTCTTGTTAAACAGCAAACGTAAGAGGTAACGTTTACTGTACTTAAATACAGAATGTTCAGGTTTATAAGGCTTAAACCATATCTGTGGCAGCAAAATTACTCAGTGCTCAAGTTACGCTCTGTCCCCCTGCTAAATCTTTACTAAAATTGGTGCCCCATGACAGACAAGCAAAAATCTAAATCCCTGCATTAAGGTGTCATAAATCACAGTACAGCTTACTCGGATTACACTAGGATTCATACACACTTTTAAAAATTTGCATAGTCAGGATGAACAAGCTAACTGTTCCTAAGTTAATAACCACGGCATCTCTTTGAGGCAGTGCTTCTTCCTCTGGCCTGTGTCTGGTCAGCTTCTTAAAATCAGAAACTACGTTCTTGTGTTCAACGCTTAATAGTGACAAAAGTAAAAACAAAGAGTCAAAGTGTTTCCACCTAGAGCACCTTGGCCTCCTAAAAAATTAGGATGACAAATTAAAAGTACAAAGATCACATTGCTTTCAAATAAGAAGACTCAATACAGATGGAAACTCAGAAGAAAATAAACTCACAACATAAGTACCCTGATTTTGTCTTTTCTATTTTGATTGTGCTTCCTTGAATATTCAAGTGCAGCTGAGGCTGAAATCAGCTTGGGCAGAGCAGTACAAAGCACATGTATTTTTACTCAGGTACCTAGCTTTATTACTTTCATGATAAAAATTCTCCAAAAGTACTCTTGACCTACAATATGAAATACTGCATTTATAGCAGTTTAATAGCCAAGATTATACTCTTCTTGCTTAGAAAAGGTGCGTTGAACTACTACTTCTCATAATGGTCCTGATAAATAATACATAAATTAATTTGAAATTTGGCACCAAGGATTAATTCCATCTCCAGTTATTTTATTTTCTTTGCTAAGTCCTGCTCTACCCTTTTCACAAGAAGTATCGGTTAATGTGGCATTTGGCTGTATAAATGGAAGAAAGCATAGACAGGCTGCAATAACCAGATTCCATGGGTAGCAGGAATGTGAAGAGGTTTAAGGAGTCTATGACCATCTTACACAGCACTTCTGAATTTAGACCAATATATCTAATTATACTCCTATTTAGGACCTACCCTCTAATGTAAGGCTGTTTTCTTCGATGGGCAGAGCTTAGCACGTGGGCTTGTTACATTTGAAGCTACATAACACGCAATTATTTCTTAATACTTTTGCCACTGAAAGAGACTGTACTTAACAGAAGTTTTTGAGTATCACTCCAACCAGGTCCCGAGGCAGCAAGAATACTTATTTCTCCTTCACAAGATCTTCCAAGTTTCAAGCACTAAGTTATGTGATTCTTCAGAAAAAAAAAAAAAAAAAAAAAAGAGAAATAGGCTTCCTTTTTATCTGTCCATCCTCCACCTGTTTCAGGTTACTCCCTCATGAAATGTTTTCTTAGATATGTTACATATGTACAACCAAATAGGAAGTGAATGAGATAGGCAGGCAGGCAGGCAATCACAGACTTCTTTTTCCACCTTCAGGAGGACTATTTTTCCTTGCATGTTAAATCTGTAACAACAGAAATTTAACAAAAAATATACAAGTAAAGGATAGAACTTTCAGCCATTTGCCTGAGACAGACAATACGATTTGTGGGGAAGAAGGCCCGAGATGAAACTATACTCTAGCACTGTCCTGGAAATACTGATAAGCATGGGTGAAGGAAAAGTTCCACTTTTTGCTAGGAATTTCTGGTTCAGCCAGGGATGGATGGTCCATCAAAAGCTAGCTAAAAGCATGCAGCCTCAAAACTGCTTGTTGAGAAGGAGTAACCTAGAAAGGAGATGAGCTACCCAACAGCTTAAGTACTTGGAGAGAAAAAAAGGTAACAGATAAATTGTGGAACTGTTCCTTGATGGGGCAAAAGGCACAGTCTTGAGGCAGGTCAGATGACTGCTGAGGATTAGAATTTAATTGCTTGTCAGAAGCAAGCTTACTAAATAGAACTCCGCATAAGGCATATAGATGAGGAAGACAAGGCATGAGAAAGGAGAGTGAAAGCTGTGTGATTACAGGCATGCAACAGGTCACCCATTATTCAAAGACAGTACCACAGACGGTTCTAAAGACCTGAAACACAAGTGTAAGCTGTCACAAGCTCATGAAAAAGCATTCCCATAACCAAAAAAAAAGTGGGCTCATCAGATCACAACCCAAAGGCCACCAAATTCAGTTCTGACTTCCAGACACTGTATGCAGCCTTTAATTTGTTACCACTGGATTTATAACAGCATTTTTTTCTAAGGAAAAAGGGCTTCAAGAAAGAACAAGCAGACGCTGTTGACACAGCTAACAAGAAACCAAAGGCAGAAGAGTATGAATAAATATAGAAGTAGCCCCCTGAACATGCTACTCATTCAATAAGGTAGATTCCTATTTATGAAAGAATGCAATTCCACTTCTCTGACCATCTTGCTTCACTCAATCCACCTCCCCTTTAATGAGCTTTTAGAAATAGCCATTCTTTACCTCACTTCCTCATATCTCTCTCTTTCTGCTATTCCTCTGTTATTTTAAAGAAAGTGGCAATTATTTAAGTTCACCAGCTGGTTCTTTTCAGGTGTATGTTATCTAGCCTGAACAACCTGTTGCATCATTGCTAAGAGTATTAATCTATCAATTATTCTAATACCTGCTCCTTATTAACTGTGATTAACTAGCATTATTATTCAAATACCATACATATCTAGTCTCTTTTTATCTTCAAGTAAGTATGCTGAAAAGAGCAGGCTGCTGCTCTGTCCTTAACTTCCCTGCTAGCATTAATTCATTAGTCATTATTTTCTCTATCCCAGATTTCCCACACATACTCACACATAACCAAGACATCTATCTATATAACATGCAAAACCGTGCTGTGCACACATTAGACTGACAGAGATAACCATATGTTTTGCTTGTTTAGCTTCACCCCTTGCAAATCGGGAATACAGAGAAAAAGGACAAAACAAAGGCAAGATCTTTCAGTGCTCCCTCCTGACCGCACCTGAGGCATTCATTTGGTCTGTCCCTCACTACAGCTGTGGATCCCTTCACTTCTGTGCTGTAATTACAGTGCCTTTTGGTATTCACCAGGGTCAGACCCTGGTATCTTAAAAGAAGCAGAACAAGACCGTGCAGCAGTCAAACCCTGCGAAGACTTATCAGTTTCAGAGGGTTTGTTTATAGGTGGATAAGAGCCACAACCTTAGCTTCCTTCGACACCTGAGCTGCCTTCTGTCAGGGGGCAGAATTCATGAGCTAAAGCTAAACCCTACACTGCTAGTATTTCACCCCGTTTCTTAGACACTTTCACAGATTCTGTTTTGTTGCTGTTTTTAAGCTTCTCCGCTTCTGTGTTTTAGTTAAGGGCTTTGGAGTTTACCAACTCTAAATTACGTGAAACCAACAAGGGTGTGCGTAACCAAACTGCAAGCTGCAAGGAGGGGGGTTGGTGGGGGTGAGCCACTTCTATTTTATTCAGGAGGCAGGTCGTGTTTTTGCAATCCAAGTGAAAACTTGTGGGCACCAGCCAACATACAGACATCACGGAAGAAGCCACGAAGACAGGAGAAAAAAAAAGAGTTGAGTTCAGAAAAATAAACAGGTCCCACCCTTGAAGTTCATCAGCGTGGAAAGCCACATGAAACAGAGAACGGGCCTGAGCGCTCACCCTGAGCTGCACGGTGTGAACCTGTGCCTGGTCGCTGACCGCCGCCCTCCCGGGCCCGGCGGCGGGGCCAGGGCAGGGCGGGCGCACGACGGCGTGGCCCGGCGGCGCCACTCACCTTGCCGCAGCCCGGTGGCCCCCAGAGGATGAGGGAGGGGATTTCGTGGGACTCCAGCAGGGACCGCAGCAGGGTCTGGGCTCCGAGCACCCGCTCCTGCCCCACGTAATCCCCCAGCGTGTCCGGCCGCAGCCGCTCGGCCAGGGGCTTCCCCTCCAGCTTCTGCGCCAGGCTCTCCCCGCGCAGCGCCGCCCCGCTGCCCGCCGCCCGTGAGCCTCCGTCCTCCGGCTTAACGGCGGCCTCCTCCCGCCCCGCCCCGCTCCTCCTGCCGGGGGCTCCCGGGCTCTGCCCGCCGCCGCGGCCCTTGTGGAAGAGGGAGAAGACGGAGGGAGTGGCGGCGGCCGGGCGGGCCTCCTCCGGTTCCCCCTGCGCCTGGCTCCCCGGTGGGGCGGCAGCGAGGCGCGGCCGCTTGCACGGAGGCGACGAGCCCGGCTCCGCTTCGCCCTCCCCGGCCTGCAAGCACTGGTCCAGGTGCGAGTTGATGTGGGCGCCCGGCAGCTCCTCCAGGCACACAGGGCACTGCACCAGGGGCTCCTTCTCGGCGCCCTCCATCCGCTCCCGCCGCAGAGAGCCTGTGTGGCGAGGGGAGGCCAGGCCGGGGCAGGAAGCGAGGCCGCCGGCCCTCGGGACCCGCAGCCCTTCGGGAGCTGTAGTCCGCCCGGCCCCGCTCCCCGCCCCAACAGCGGAGGGAGGTGGACGCCGTTTTCTCGCCCCGCAGGGAGCCTCGCTGGCTTCGAGGGGAGGAAGGAGACAACGTCCCTACCGAGCCCTCGGCGCGCCCTGCGCCGCGGAGTCTTCCGGCAGGGGCGGGAAGGCCCCTGTGGGCTGGTGACAACATGGTGGCCTGAGGGGAGCCTGCAGTCTGCTCCTGCCCTCCCAGGGCATTGCGGGGCAAATTCCCCAGAGGCAGGGGCCCGCCCACCCTTAGTTGTGTGTGTAACCCACGCTGCTGATTGTCTGCCTTGCTATAAGATGTTGAAAAATCCGTTTGGGGTGTGCAGTATCTCCGTGGTCTCTCAGGCCTGATTTCCAGGGCAGCGTCGGGTTGTCACTGCTGGCCTTGTAAGTGCGCAGGTGTTCGGTCAGCCCGCTGCCTCAGCGGGGTTGCGCAGCCAAGCCTGGGGAAGGGGTCGGGGAAGGGCAGGGCCACAGCGGCCCCGTTCAAATGGCCTGAAGCACTGTGGGGCTGCTTTGGGGTCATGCTGATCAATGTGGTCAAGTCTGTGTATTTGGGGGTCCACCTGGTCATTTGTTGAAATATGTGAAAACTACGCTCTCAGTTGAAGAGCTACCAATAAATTTTATTTTTTTTTAATAAAGAAAATAGATCCCTTGTATTACGCAGAATGCAGGACAGGTTGTATTTGAAAGAAAAGCATGGTAAGCGGTACCATTTGCTTCCTAATTTACCACATGAGCTTGACCCACTGGTAATTCTTTCCACATTACATCTTGTTTTCTTTCTTAAATTATATATTTAGGTTTAATTATACACCGTTACATAATCGTTCCCAGCTTGTAAAACTCTGGTCAGTCTAATGCCAAGATGTATTAGGAGGTAAACAAGTGTGGCTACTGGCTAACGGTACCTGTACCCAGGCTTAAATTTTGAAAATGGCTGGTTTCAAAATGACCAATGGGTCAGAAATAAAGTTTTTATTTGAACTGAAGATGGAGGCCGAAGGACTGAGTTTTGAGCAAAATACTTTAGGGCCTGTCATGTAAACCTAGTTCTGGCTGAAGAGGTTATGATCTAAAAACAGATGGTAAAAGAAAAAGGGGCTGGTTATGGGTTCTTTTTGGCTGAGACCTATTTGCCTGCCTGTTCTATTTCCCACTGGTTTTAAAAACATTAATGTTTATATTTTTATTGTGCACATGCTGCTATTGTGTAGAATAAGTGGTAGGACTGTAGGTATATACCCCATCTGCATACTGCTAGGCAAGTTTCTGTGATGTACGTGCGGTTTCTCAGCGTGTAACTGAAGATGTGGTTCATGAAGCAAGCTATCTGGCGTGAAGTGAGAGACTGGCTTGCTGAGGAAGACTCAGAAGAAACGATCTCCTAGGCCAAAGTTAGCAAATATAGATGATGGGGGGGAAGGTTTTCATCCTTCTTTGGGGGAAAAGGAGTTTGACACCCAATTGCACACTTTTTTTTTCTTTTTCTGTTTAATAAGATGGAGGGCCATAGCCTCCCACTGTTCAGTAGCACATGACCAGGGTGGGATTGCTTCTCTGGGGCTGTGGAGAAGGCACTTGCAAACAAATTTTGCTATGTGCAGCTCAGAAATTTTCTGTTGTTCAGCTTATTGTTTCAGGGATATATTAAGGTAATAATGGGGGAGGGGGCAATCACTTTTGGACTCAATCCTAGTCTCTGTTTGGTAACAGAACCCAGTAATACCTTTGGGGTTGCCATCCCATTAATATTTTCCCAGATAACTGACCCATCAGTCAGCTTGAAGGAACAACATGTCCTTTCAGTAGGACATGTCATTCTCATTAGACGGATGGCCACATTTGGTGGTCATAACCTAGAGGATGATGTGCTCTTTGAAGAGCTATGGAGAACCTGAATCATCTTTCCCTGGTTGCAGTCACGTCAGGGCAGAACTGGTCTTCACAGCCAGGTTGCTCTCAAACACTCCATGGGATTTGAGTAGCTGGAGACATGGTGGTAGTGGGACGGAATCTGGAAATATCACCTGCTTTTTTGTGACAGCTTTGGAGTATGTTGCATCACCTCTTGGTGTGGAGTAAATCAAAGGATCTGTAGAATAATGGCTTGAAGGTTAGACTGAGCTCTTGTGGTATGTCACCTGCAATTGTCAGTGTGTTTAGGAAAACTCAAAAACCCTGCTCTTGAGAAACTAGGGAAGAAAGTATCTTGAAGTGTCCTTTTATCTAGAGGGGATAGAAAGGGGTGTCAGGGCCTTGAGAGCTGGTGATGGAGGCTAGAAGCGGCAGATCTGGCATTTTCACATACTGGGTACATGACTTGTTCAGATGATGAATGTCTCACTTGCCCATGCTGGTTTCCCTGCATCTTGTATATTGACAGGGTGCTCTAGGGCTGCAATAATGTGGTGGCAGGAATGCTCTGGAAGGCTTATTTGCAAGCTGCAAGCTTGCACTGTCCTTTGCTCTCCATCACCTACAAACATCACCACTAGCAACCCACCTCCTGTGCCTCATGTGATAGCATGTGGCATCTTTCGCATCTGGGAAGAGTTTGGAGGGCTAGCTATGGGCAGTGCAGTTAGTTGATGTAGGTATAGATCTAATCTGTTGCATGTGCACGGATGTGGGGTCAAAACACAGTGAGGAACATTTTCTGTTGGAAGGTGTTCAGGTAAAAATAACTGATTTAATTTGGTCTCTGGTTGTATACTGAAAGCTGTTTCTTCTCTGCTGCTAATGACTGTAAGGTTGTATACACATTCTTAATTATGCCGTATAGTTTATGGTATTTATGCAAGTTAAAATGAAAACCATGAGCTGTGTAATGAAATTGACCAGATACAGCTTTCTAGAGCTAAAGCATTAGCACCATGCTCTTGTAGCTGGGTTTCCAGTATAGTGATGGAAGCGTTGCAATAATAACAACGAAAACATTTTAGCCCTGTATTTCCTGGGTCTACACTGAGTTGCTAAGTGAAATTTTAGAGTAGTTTCTCTTTGAAAATCAGTTGTGCAAAAGGACATATTTTCCAAGTGCAACCAAGTGATTACTTGGGAAGAGGGGGAACCCACCACCTTGCTGTGGAATGAAAGCCCTTCTACACAGAATTAATCAAAACTAGCAGCTTGACTTGCAATAACTTTCTGGCCAATCTTACCGTTAGACAAGCCTCGATGATCCTGCATCATATAAGTAGTAGGCACATTGTGAGGGCCTACAGTAGGAAGGAACTCGGCTGAGGACTGTGCTCTTCTGCAGCCTTCAATAGAGGACCCGAAATCACCACCATTTTGGCAATTACCTATTTCCGTGGTATAGGATAGTGGAGGAGAGGGAAGGACTGTGTTCAGGCCTAAACCACATTGTTTAATATCTAAAATCTTAATGGACTTAATAACAGGGTCCCTACATGTCAACTCGCTGGAGCTCCCAACAGAGAGACAGAGAACACATTGAGCAACAGGAAACCACTGAAGTGGTTAAAAAGTGGGGAGTGACCCATAAGCAAGGTCTGCAAGCAACAGCGATATATATTGATTTGACAGAGCTAAATAGTTTCTGTGAACCAATTAAATTACATTGGTCTTGTAGCCTGCTTGAATTATCTGGTGTTGAATGTAGACGAGTAGGTAGAATGGTCTCTGTGAAGCGCTAGTGCTGTTAACTCTCTATTTGTATATTGGTTCAAAAAATGTAAGGAGAGAGAGTTGAAATACAAAGTATTGCAACAATGGCAGTTTTCTAAGCTAAAATGAATGAGTAACACTGATGTCTCTTGTTTGTCTTTCTTTTTACAGCCAAGAAGGAGGAGAAATGAGAAGTAACGAGTGTTCACTGGTTTACGAATCTAAGGTGGAGAGGAAAACAGGCACTACATTAACAGGGCATAGTATGAAGCTACTTAAGATTAACAGGCTGGAAAAGATCCATACACGATACAACAGCAACAGACTGGAAAAAACAGCCTTTTTTCAGAGCATGGAAAAAATGAAGAGGACTACAAGCTTTCAGGAGCAAAAATTCAGTGAATCAGATTCTGGAACAGAAGATGAAAAGGTAACTAACCAACCGCATAACTAATTTTGTCTTCCCAAAGCACTGTCCATTTCTTCTTTCAGCTAGTTAAAGAGTTCACTATGTGTGTTTCCCAGTTGAGCTGAATTTTTCACTATCAGCTGTGAAAATGTATTGCATTTGCAAAAGATCCTGACCTGCGAGAGACTGGTCAGCATCTTTTAATCTTTTGGACTCATAGAAGCAAGCACGTGTGTTTTTATTCTGGCGTTCATTTACAGCTCAACTTATATTCAGAAGTTGTAAAGAAGTTGTGTGGTTCTGCAGCTTTTCAAAATCAGAAGGTAAACATGGATTTTGTTGGATTCATGCTTTGAAAGCATTTGTCCTGTCTAACAGCTCTGGAGTTAGCGGAGACTGAATGAATCCCATGGAAAGAGCAGATTTCCCAGAGGAACTAAGGCAGCTTTGTCCTTTGCTCCCCATTAACTGGGGTGCAAGGCATGGTTACAAGCTGCATGCCGTGCTTGCAGGGCTGAGTCTTGTCTGGTGGAGCTCTGTGCTGCACCCGTCTCCAGTAAGAACAGTGCTGGGCATCATAGTGTGGGCTCTCAGGCAGGAAAATGACTCTCTGATCAGCTGAAATGTGTTTAGAAATAGCAACGCATTTCCTTGTATTCTGCTTTTTCTATGGGACAGTCTAGAGGAACCAGTGTTCTAATTGACATGTCATTTAGACAAGAACTGAGAAAATCTGCTTGCAACAGGGCAATGAGAAATTAATTTTACACACCTTGAAAATTTTGTGCTGTGGCTATGTGCTGATTGTGCTGATATGGTAGAGCAGTTTTTCAAGTATTCTGATTATTTTTGTGTCAAATAATACCCTGGAGCATTGGTGGAAAGTAAATTTCATGATGTTTGCATTTGTATTCACAACTCAAGAAATTGAATTTTTGGTATTTCTTAATCTGCTGGGTGACTTTGTACAAAAATTATTCCAGTCTTCAGTAAGCTACCACAATTTTTACTTTGTAGAGAAAGATAATGATCTGTATATTAAAACAAACAAAGCATGTCTCGTAAAAGTAGGATGTGTTTATTTTAGAGAGTTTCATTTAGTGTTAACAGTGAAAATGAGAATAAAAAAAATAAATCTAGGTGGTCGGGGTTTGGAGGATATTATTGGCTCTTTTAAGATAGTTTTTTTTCAGCGTGAAAAATCACAACTCGCTCAGGTGAGAAAGTAAAAACTGTTGTTGTTGCCATGTAGCTCTTCCTCTGAGTTTTTTCTCTTTAGAGTCAGGAAAAAGGCTATGAGAGCTGCTCTGCCTGTGTTAATGTATCTTAGTTTGGTGATGAGTTGCAGATACTAGCTGAGGTGGTAGGATTTTTCCCCACTTTTTTTCTGCAAAATCTCTAACCCATTGCCTTGATGTTTACTTCTTCAGTCTAATGGTTGGAACTGGCTCTTTGTTAAGAGCACTGTAACAGAAGGCAGGGAGAGTTTGGAGGTACAGTAGGGGAGAAAGGAATCCATTTAGATGAACAGCTGGTGGTTAGTTGCAAGCTGGAGAAATAGTTCTGTATTCCCATTTTAGCTCATCAGTCTCTTGGGGACATGACTTCAAAGGTGAAAGGCAGTCCAACTGAACTCTGGTAATATACCTCACTGGGGTGAGGTTTCCAGATACATAAACATTAGTTATATTTCTCCTAAGCTTTTACAGACTTAGAAGTTAATTGCAAAATTTAACTTTCACACAATTTTTTTAGGAATTTCTCAATGGGATACAGAATTGGGCCCTAGCTGTGCTGTTAATATTGATGAAAGGAAAACCAAGACCTTCCTTTGAAAGGTCTTAGCTTGGTCTGCTTGCCTGACAAGCAGTTTTATTGTACTGATCAGGAAGGGAAAGAAAGCAGATTGTGCTGGCAGGGAATACAGTAAACTTTGCTCAGGTGTATGCATTTCCATGTGTATGCTTGTGGGCATATGTACATAATTTCTGTGGATGAAGTCCTGCTCACTTTGAAAGCAGTGACAAAACATCTATTCACTTCAATGGGAGTGGGTTACAACTCAAGAGACCATCTAGAAGAGAGTGGTCGAAGTGTGTACTTGCTAGAAGAAATAACGCTGTCTGAAATGAATTGTTTATAATTAAAGAAGAAAATGATCCCCTTCCTCAAAACAACTATTTTTTCTAGATATATTTTTTATAAAATAAGCAAACATGATTTTCATCTTCCAGTACAGTATACTCTTGTAAAAACATAAACCTAATCTGAAAAAGAAAAATATTTTCAGAGCCATTAAAATACAACTACGGAAAGCAAATGCAGCAATTGTTGACCATCAATTATGAATAATGATTTTACGTGTAATATGCACATCTTGGTACTGTGAACAAGCTGCAGTGTTGCAGTCCCCTAGATGGCACTCTTTGCCACACCAGCTCTCCACCACAACCATTTTGCTCTTGGAGAGGATGACGCGAAGTAACTCGTGTCAAAACTGCTCTTTACCTGTTTTACATGTATTTTGTTGAGAATGTCCTCTTGCCTCCCATTTGTACAGTTGGTAGCACGTGTCTTTGTATCTCTGCTAAGTTCTGGCTTCAGGAATGAACACGAAGTTCTGCTTCAGGTTATACATTAACAAGTGAAAGACATTTTGGTTTATAGGAATGGTTTTCATGTGTGAGAACCAGATTAAAAAAAAAGAATAAAAATCCAGATCTGTCCTTGACCGATTGCACTGAACAGCCACACCAAGACGTTGTGCTGATATGAGGAAGGGGATGGCACAGGGTGGGAACAAGCAGGTGTGAGATGGTGAAACCACCTCTTTTGACAACAGCACCAGCTTATGCAAAGGTAAGTTGATTGTGAAACTACTGCATAATTTACCCAGCTGCATTAGCTCCCAATGAGCTCCACATTCCCCACCTACACTGCTTCTGATGGCCCAGCCAAAGCTGTGCATTGTTGATCAGCAAACCTGCAGTCTCTTCCTTCTGGCTCTTACCTGGTTAACGATGGGTGTGAGAATGCAATACCAATTGTTCAATTTTGAATTGCTATCTGAAATTGGGACACAAACTCCCTCTCCCTAATGACTGTTCAGTTTTAAATGCTGTCAAATTATCTTCTTCAGGGTCAGTGACTTGTTTTTAAACCCTGTCTCTGTGATTCAGATGTGTGCAGCACGATTCTTTTCTATTAGAAACATTCAGAACTATAGAAGCTCCTAGGCTCCTATTTACCAAGTTAATAACAAAAGTAACCCACACACATTGGATAATAATTACATGACCACTTTTTCAGGAGAGCAATATTAAATAAACATTCAACAAAAGCTATATCTTGTCCTAAGTGAAGCTTCAGAGCTTTCTGAACTCTGGCAGACCACCCAGGGAAGCAGAATTGAAATTCAGGGTCTCTCCGCAAACATAATGCCACTGCTCTTAAAGTTCTCGCAACCTAGAGAGCTACAGCTACAGCTGCAGTTCCTGTAGTTGAAGCTATTACTAGTCGACAGTGTAACTGTAGGGTTTCTGGATCTTATAATTTTGCATCTACAAGACTTGGCCATTACCTTGGCTTACCACATCCATCTCTTTTACTTATTTGCTATGTGGTGCCAGTACATTCAGTTAGGCAGTATGCTATGACAGTAGAGATGCTCCCTGTGTGTGTACATGAGCAAGCTTTCCCTTGGAGGTGTAAGCATTGTGAAGGACCTTTAGCCAGAGCTCAGATACAGCTGAACTGTTGTGGGTAATGCATTACTTGCTGTCCACTGAACAGTGGCAACTGATTGTTTGCACACTTACAGTCTGGTGTAAAGCGGAAAGAGAAGGCATTGGTAAAACTCATTGATTGAAATGTTTCTTTTACTATGATTTTACCTTACATTTGCAGAGTTGTACTCTTAGTCATTTACTGCAGTTCAGTTCATAAGCTGAGATGTATTAAATTAGTTAAACCACAGTCTTATGTACCAGAATAGAATTTCTGCCATTATTAGTAAACATTAATGCGAATCCTAACATTTGCTAAAAAAATGTGACTTTGTCAATTGCAACTTACTGTTGTGTAAGCAGTAACCTCTAGTAGCTCTATAGCTCTACTGCCCTTGCTATCCTCCTTGAAAGAACAGAATTGGCAAGAAGCAGAGCTGCTTTTTCCTTACTGCCATATTTCAGGGCTTCTTAGTCCTGCTCTTTTAAGGAAACAATAATTTAATGAGGATTAAACCTCCCACTAGCTAGTTTTATTTGAATAGATGGTTGCTATGCCAGTTCATTTTGAAGTTCGGGAGACATTTGGAGTACTTTCAGTTCAGGACAGGTGTTTGTTTTCTTGATTTTTTTTTTTTTACAAGGGTGGAAAAACTACTTCTCATTGGTATTTTGTTTCTTGAGTTAGAAATACAATTTTCCATGCAAAAGTATCCCTTTGATGATATTCTGAAATCAGTTTAAGGACTAACTTTTAAATATTTAGCCCAGCTGGAACTGTTGGATGTACTCAATATTTGGTGTTCAAGGCCTGGGGATGGCTAATTGTCCTCTAATTCCTTGTCTCCTGTCAAGATGTGATCAGCCTTGTCTCCTTTGAGCCTTCTTTCTCCCTCTTGACCACCACCACAATTTCTCTAGCAGTTACTTTCTCTGCAGCCTCTGTGTTGGAAACGACCGTGTTGGTAATGATACCTTTGCAAGTTCCTTTTTCCATCCACAGGAGGCCAGGGTCATGGCAGTATTTCGAACAGGAAACAAAATGATCACTATTGCATAATTAACACCAAATAACTTTCCTCTGCCCCCAAACACTGTTCAAGATATTGATCTGAATATTTTGACAGAAACCTATTTCTTGTTTTACAATTTTAATCAAGAACGACTCTTTAACAAAATCCTGCAAGGGATTCTGTACATTTGCAGTGAGACTTCTTAACTAATGAAGAAGAGATGAAAACCCTCCAGGCTTTCTTCAGCCTTGAAATCAAAGCACCATGTCTAAAGCTTGGCTTGGTATGCTCAGCAAAGTGTAAGTGGACTTCAGCCAAGTTTGGGCCCAGTTTTTTTTACTAACCTTCTTTTCAGCTTGTTTGAAATGCTGTCATCGGGTGTCGTGTTGCCAGCCTCAGCCTGGTGCAGCTTTACAGAATGTCCTTTCTGTGGTGCACTCTTCAGGTCCCAAGTTCATGGCACTCCATTGTTGTGTGGCAATGTGTGCGATTCCATGTTTTCAGGCAGCTTTGTTTTACTTAATGCTCCCCGTTCCTATGCTTATGAGAATATATGTCTGTCTTTCTCAGAAAGAGAGAGAGGAGTATCCCCACTGAAAAAACCCACAACTAAACGCATCCTCTCCAACATAACAGCTACATGATAACTCAAAATGTGACTTGAGAGTGCTTTGAAGTCTCAGAAGCCAGAAGTTGGCTAAGGAAAGGACAACAGTCATTATAATTTTTTAATCTCTTGACTTTTTTCAAATGATGTCGTGATTTTCGTAGTTTGATTTGTGAATTTTTAGTATTTGAGATTTCCGCTAGTCATATTTCTCAACAGCCAGAGGGAGTGTTTTAAATTCTTCTCTTATTATTTATCTGATCAGATAAATACACAAGCAGAGAATCACAGAATCACAGAATCACAGAATGTTAGGGATTGGAAGGGACCTCGAAAGATCATCTAGTCCAATCCCCCTGCCAGAGCAGGATTACTTTGATCATATCACACAGGAACGCGTCCAGGCGGGTTTTGAATGTCTCCAGAGAAGGAGACTCCACAACCTCTCTGGGCAGCCTGTTCCAGTGTTTGGTCACCCTCACCGTAAAGAAGTTTTTCCTCATATTTATGCGGAACCTCCTGTGTTCCAGCTTGCACCCGTTGCCCCTTGTCCTGTCAATGGATGTCACGGAGAAGAGCCTGGCTCCATCCTCATGACACTTGCCCTTTACATATTTATAAACATTAATGAGGTCACCCCTCAGTCTCCTCTTTTCCAAGCTAAAGAGACCCAGCTCCCTCAGCCTCTCCTCATAAGGGAGATGTTCCACTCCCTTAATCATCTTCGTGGCTCTGCGCTGGACTCTCTCTAGCAGTTCCCTGTCCTTCTTGAACTGAGGGGCCCAGAACTGGACACAATATTCCAGATGCGGCCTCACCAGGGCAGAGTAGGGGGGGAGGAGAACCTCTCTTGACCTGCTAACCACACCCCTTCTAATACACCCCAGGATGCCATTGGCCTTCTTGGCCACAAGGGCACACTGCTGGCTCATGGTCATCCTGCTGTCCACTAGGACCCCCAGGTCCCTTTCCCCTACGCTGCTCTCCAACAGGTCTGTCCCCAACTTGTACTGGTACATGGGGTTGTTCTTGCCCAGATGCAGGACTCTACAATTTCTTCTCACTCTGTAGTAATGGGCACCTGTTGCACAGAAGATGTATAATCCTTATATGTAAGGATTCCTTTCCTATATATAGACCTAAGACCTTATGTAACGATCCTTCACAATCCTTCTATATATCCTTATATATAAGACAATAAACTATGATGTGCTTTGTTCCTCAGATTTTTAGTTTTCTATCTCTAGAAGCAAAATAGCTTCCCTGAGCTTGTAATGGAGCTGGTGGCAGGAATTTTTGTTAAAGTTGCTTACCATTTCCAATTTTAAGATCCTGTTTTCAGTTGTTTAAAAATTTCCCAGGTTTTTGGCTGCTCAAGCCAAAATTTTCCAAGCAAAATTTGCATCACATTGAATTGCTTGGGAAAATTCAGCAGAAGCAGTCTAGCTGTTTCTGGAAATTTTAGAGGAAAGAAGTTACTTTGATGATATTGAAAGTCTCACATCCATGTGGTTGAAATGATCAGGCACCCCCATCCTTTGGATCAAGGACTTGATGGTCGGCAGGTGAGCAGATGCTGGATATGAGATGGGGAGACAGCTAGGACCCACTTTCTGCATGGTAGTGGTTTGGATATGGGAGCAATGTAGATAGACTGCAAGCACAGGAACAGAAGGGACTGTAGATAGTAAAGCCATGGCATTTCAAACTGACCTTCCTCTGCATGTGCACCATGACACATTTTAAGTATTTGTCTTGAATTTTGCTCTTTGGGTATTTTTTTTCCATTTCTTGCCTGTTAAAGCGGAAAAAAGGTGACCTGTGGCCTAAGCTGCTAACTGCAAAGGGTTTGCACTAACAGTCTGCTTTCATTTGAGAAGTTCTGGGATGTCAGAGTAATTGCCTTTCAAGTCCATGCAATACACATCTCATGTGTAGATCCCTGCACCTGTTTCATGCTTGTCAGTAGGCCATCACTTCTTTTCCTTATAGGTTCAGGGAATGTGTTGAAGTGTGAGATGGGATCCTGCTGCGTGTCTGAGCCTTGTCTAGCTAGGTGGTACTTACAGAGTTGGGAAGAGTTTTGAGCGTGCCTGCCAAATTGCATCTGCTAGAGTAGGAGAACCAAGTTAATCAGTTGATTAAAAATAAAGGGATGGATTTACGCCTGCAAAGAAATGCTTCCTGGATTGCAGGTAGTTTCTGCCTTTTAGCTTCATATCTCTGGCACGCCTTGTGGACTGTATTAAGCTGTGGAAGAAAGAAAGAGAACCCTGCATCTGGAAATGCACAGGTAGTAGATACACTTTTAATAAGTTAGACATATTTCGCTGATCAGTATCGATATTGTTAAACTGGATGACTGCTGCTTGTGTTCAGATGTAGCCAGTTAAACCTATCTGTTCTTTCATGGAGTGGCACATATTCCTCTCTTTGGCGAGAGTCTATCGGGCAGTAAATCCTAGACAGTTATTGATGAGCTTTTCAGGAACGTGCATCTCTCCCCTTGCCGTCAGAGTGCTTTGTCCTGCCATTAGGACATGATGCATCCTCTAGTGACCTCTACTGGGTGCAACACAAGGGACTGCCTCTAGGTTACCCTCTTTGGCCACAGTGGGAGCAAGGTTGCCAGCCGTTCCTGTTGTGGGACTCGGAGATCCTCAGTAAGGCTCATGCCGTTATTTTCCTGTTGTTGTCAAGTGAATGTAGTATTATCTCCCCAAAGAAGTAACATCACTAGGTGCAGTCAAAGATAGTATGTACATTTGCTGTGATTTCCCAGAAAGTAATACAGTGCTGTGATGACCCATCATGTTTTAACTGAAGAGCTTTTAGAAGAATTCTCAACAGGAAACATTGCTTAAACAAAAGAAATATATGAATTTAGAAAGGCAAAAATGAAGACACTTGTTCTAAAGTAGCTTCAGGGATGTAGATTGCCAGAATGCTTAGGATTTTAATTAGTTTACAGCAAATGAAATTTTTCTTTCTTTCTGTGAAGAGATCCACCTTCAGAATCTCAAAACTGATTTCATATCAAAGGTTTGAGATCTGAAAAGTCTGCAACCTCACACTTGCATGTTGTTCTAGTACTGTTAGCCAAAAGAGCCATGACCTAGTGTGAATATGTAACAAAATTTTTCACACATTGTGTGAGGAGCTTGCAGGACACTGATAAGGAGAATGACTGAAATATTACTACACATATCAGCACTCAGGATTAGTAAGATTCATAAAGAAATTGAAGAAAGAAAAAAAAGTGTAAAATTCTTTATGTACTCTTCCATGATGACTTAAGAAGCTCATTGTACGAATGCCCTCTAATCCTTCAGAAAAATTGTTCTTTCAGAAATACGTACTAGTATTTTTCTCAGTAAAAGCAAACCAGTGAGATTTTATTAAGATTTTTGATGTTGTTTCCATTTATACTGATTCTGCTTCTATGACATATATGCATGGATAAATAGAAAGAAAAGAAAAACTAAGGAGACACTCAGAAAGTAAAAACATGTTAGAAATGTCTTTATCCATGTTGTTATTGCATTTGGTAGTGTCAGTTGCTGAATGATGTTTTTTTTTTAACGTTCACTTTAAGTGATGATCTTTAAGTCCATTCTTTAGCCAGCTTGATAGAAGATGAAGAACCAGTTGTTCAATACCATACTGTCAATGCGAATGTTGTCCCTGATATGCAGCTCTGTTGAATCTAAAGTTCAGTCACATTCAACTACTGAAACCGCTAACAGTGTAGAATTGTGTGTTTCATGCAAGGCAAGCAAGAGTGGTAAAGAGAAGATAATTAATAGACGTGTACAAACCATACTAGCACTCTGTTCTTTCTATAAAGTGGTTTCTGTAGATTCACTGGTAAATAAAAAAAAATCAAGTCTGTGGTTGCTGGTTTGCATTTTGTCTCTGATGCAATCTGAAGCTGTTTCTGCAGTCACGGCTGAGCTTGAAAAAAGATCCACTTTTCTGTTTATGCCTAGCTCACAATGATTTTGCCTTTTTTCTTGAGTGAATTGTAGTTTGTAAGGAAAAAGAAGTTCATTTCATTCCACTGTACTATTTTTATTGCAATTCTACTGTTTTGCTACTGTCAATTTATTTTCCAGTTTTTAAGACCCTAAGGCCAGTGTATGAAATGGTATTTGTTCGCAAGAGAACTAAAGCCATGGCATTGCAAAGAAACAGATTTTAAAATACCCTGTGTTAAGACTACCAAAGATTGCTTTCTAGTCCTTATCTACACTGAAGTATTTTTTCCTGAATTTTGTGTAAGTCAGTGACTGTTAGAGCTCTTTGCCAGTTTTGTTGCACACATTGTGAAGCCACTTTTAAAGTTGGAGTGGTAACATGTGTCAGATTTTTTTTTTGATTGATCTGCATATAAGTTACATTTGTTCTTTTGAGTTAAAAGGTCTCTCATGAAGCGCAAGTTTTCCAGGCTATCTCATAAGTCCTCATACATATAAAGGTGGCATGGACTCAGAGGTATTTCAAGAGCAGGGCAAGTGTCCTTGCCAGGGACCGGCAGTAGGGCTGTGCTCGTGCAGGGACTCCTGGATAATCTGAATCCTTAGCTTTGGGAGGAAATGAGCCAACAGCAGCCTGACACCAAGATTGCTGTGTCATCTCAGGACCCTATGGCATGTCCATTCCAGACTCATCCTTCTCCCTCTCTTTCTAGAGAAGTATTGTTGTCAACTGCGAGTAAACCGTTCCTAGAGCTCCCTTGTTCCTCTGCATGCAATGTGTCCTGTGGCTCTCAGACCTGTGAAGGTTTAGACTCGTGGCTGGTGTGATCAGAAAGACTGGTGGTCTCTACCAGAGTTCATATTTGAGAATAGTACTTCCTTGAATTCACAAAGTGAGGAAAGAAGGGGGATGGGATCTAAAGAGCTCTATGGGTCTTGCTCACTTTTCTGTGGTTCTGGAGAAAATGTGAGTTTGGCTTCCTAAGGGAGTGTGAGGGAACAGTGCTACTCTTTGGTCATGATGTTCCTTTCTCAAAGCAGTGTTAATTGAGAAAGAAAATTCAGAGCGAGTAACATCCAGTAAATCCATTTTCTTTCTGTATGTGATACTACAGCTGCCAGTGGCAGGTAACTGTACTTTTGGAAAGCCTGCATCTGTTCAGTGAGTTGTAAAGGGCCTTTGGTAATAAATACATGTGTGACTATGAACAAGCAGAGACCCTGACTGAGACTGTGTGAGGCACAGTACAGGTCAGATCCACTCCACAGAATTCATTATCTGAACAGCTGGATAAGAGAGAAGTAAAACAAGAAACGAGTACAGAGTCTCCTCAGGTCATGCTCTCAGTCAGTGACATCTGTACAGAGACATCTGTAATATGGAAATGAAACTGCTGACTCTTTGTCTGGTATCCTCTTTACATAGCTATATGCCGACATCTGAGGGGAGGCATGCCTCCGAACCCTCAGCCTACTGGATCCCAGCCATTTCATGAATGCCGATTACTTTGCAAAGGTCCTGTAAAACATTTGGTCCAGGATCTAAAGTTTCAAAGATCTATAGCAGCATCTAGATGTTTTCTTTATTCTTCTGGTGTTCATTTACATGCAATTCACTCCTTCCTCCCACAGTTCGTTCTCCTTGGTTTTTATTTAGATCCTATGAATACTGTGGTGAGAGGTTTATCATAACCTTTGGAATATGTGACTGTTAAAACATACAAAAATCAGATCAGTTTCAATACAGCAAAGGCATAGATATTTATTTCAGTGTAAAAAATGTTGAATCTTGTCTGTCTTCCTTTAAAAACTCCGCTTTGCCCTTAGATGCATGGCTTAGCAGAGAATTCTTTTGGCCATGATCATTCAAAGGTGTCTTGTTACAGGTTACCTACCCAGCCAATTTGTAATATACACGGAGGTGCAGGGAGATAACATCCAGACTGTCCCTGTGACCTTTCTCTTCTGGCACCCTTGTGCAATATCTGGTGGACACGTTTAGCAGAAGTCACGGTGCAGTAAAAGTGACTTTCCAGTGCTGAGTGCAGCGTGAGGATTCCACACAAGGGCCTTTGCATAGGAGAGGTCGCGTTTCTGCCACCTCAAACAGAAACCTCACGTGTAATAAGCATTTTGAGGAGCTGAGGATCTTCATTTTTCCCCTTATATGGAAAATCTAACGTAATTCCTTGTGTTTGGTCCTTCTGTGTCTGCTGAAAATGGTTTAGTTTTCACTCCTGAGTTAAACAAATCCTTTAATTGCTTATATTGGAAACATAACTGTTTGTTAAGCACACATTGTGTAGTATATAAGGGAGGATTTTTTTAAAAAGTACTATGTAGTCAAGTACTTTTAAGTGCTTGATTGACATTTACAAATGAAATTCCTGAGAGAAATTAAAATGGGGCTCTATAATATGACCTTATGCTTAAAAAAGCACACAGAATGTTGTTATAATACACGTAAAGGAATTTGTTATTGCTACTAAAAAGAGAAGAGAGAGGTTTTTTCCATAGTTCCCTGTCTTCAAGGCTAACTAAGCAGACATACTGGTACACAAGATCACACTAACTTCGCGCCTGGACTAAACAGTGATGGAGCAGATTTGTGGGCAGATAGGTTTAATTTCAGCTATGACCCTATCTAGTTATGAGCCTGTCTGGTTGACCTCATATCTTAAATAGTGACTGTAGTTGAAGACGATAGGAGAAAATTATAGCCTTTTATCTTAACTATTGGCAGTGAAACAACAAGGTGCAAGATGATTTTCTCTCGACCTTTGATGATGCCACAGCCCTTAATATCATCATTACATTTTAAAGGACATGGACACCGAGAGAATTTATGCTTTTGTCAAACCAAACTACACCTTCTGCTGTCTTTCTGAAATTTGTGGTAGACCCATGTTTGGTAGTTCTAAATTTGGAGAAATTGTCTAAAGCCTCTTGGTCCTGCATCTTTTAGACCATCCCAGAGTCATCTTAAGTCTCCTGTTTATACCTACCCTGTGTATTTCTTCCAACTCATATGTTAACAGAGCTTTATTATGGTTTCATAAGAAATCTGTTCTATTCTGTAAGAATAGAAATGTATGGTATCGAAATGTAGCTTGCTGGTGAGGTCATCTAAAGAGTTGGAGGGTCTAAACATAAGTCCATATAGCACCACTAAAATGGAGAAATGGACAGAATTCAGAAGATTAGGACAAATGAATTGGACAAATTGACTAAAACTATTAACTTATGTTTCTATAAAGATGTATTGTTTTTCAGTCACTTCTAATCCTCTTAGCTGTCCTCCTTTCAAGAAGTATTCTAACCATTACAAGGCAGATCTGTCTCCCTGTTGCAGCTTTCCAACACTACGTCCAAGATCTGTATCTTTAAACTCCGTTGTGTATACGCTTCATTTTTAGCTGTAGAATAAGTCACTGTTAAATAGAGACACATGCAAAGGTATGGATTTATCCAAATACTTAAATTGCCCAGGTTTTTGAAGGCATTTTCGCTTCATTGTCCTGATTCCACATATAACTACCGCCTCTCCTGTCATGTTAGTTACCGAGTTTGTTAAACACAATATTTACAGCGCTTTCCTTGCTGCAAGGAGAACACTTTATAGACATAATTCTGCATAATAAAATCGGTATTACAAATCTTTATTATAAAATTGTACAACAAATATAAATTGTAAATTCAACTGTAAGTCACTTATTAAAAATTGTTCACATTTATCAGGCAGCTCCTCCAGAGAGCAAGCACGAAAATCTTTAGCTAGGAATTCATGGTTAGAATTCCTAACAAGTCAAACAGATTTTATTTAATGATCTTCTTAAAGAATACCTATGAAATATTTTCTGGCTGCCACCACTTGCTAACAGATTGATTCAAAATGTGTGTGAGGGCTAGCATGGGACTTGTAAAGAAAGCTTGTGTAATGCCTCTTTGCACTATTCCTGGCTCATACCTGTGCTGTATGTGATCCCCCTGCTTCGTTAGCAGTAATTTCATGCATGGTTAGATAGTTCAGGAGGCCAACTCAGGATGAGCATTTGCTCCTTATGTCCTCAGGCAATACAAAGTTTCACTGCATTAGATTGATTATGAACAGTGTAAGTGAGTGACAGTTGTCACATCAGAGACCTGACAGTCTAAGTAGGCAGGCTGTTACAGGACTGTATGGAGAAGCAGGAGCTCAGAGGGATGGAAAGAAGCACCCAAGGTCACCCAGCAGATCTGTGACAGCAGCAGGGATATAAGCCAGACTTTCTGACTTCCAGACCAGCGCCTGAGGCATACTGCTACCGCAGCGTGACCCTGTTGCAGTAAAAGAAATGTCTTCCTTATCACACCTGTTTCTTATATCTGGAATTGTATTCTCTGACACACGTTGTTTGAAAGCCTTCATGTTATTAGCTAGCATTTGCCAAGTATGTGGGAGATCTTTTTTTTCCCCCACAAATTCTCCAGTCATCTCCATTTCAGCATCATGTGACTGTGGTAGAGAAAATTGGCTTCTTAGCTATCTCTGGGTTCCAAAATCAGTGGAATGCTTAACTGAAAGAATATGGGTTGGCAATAATGTTTTAAGCTCTATTTCCAGATCTGCCAAGTTCCCAGGATCTTCTGCATCTGGAATCATACTCTTAATGCATCCAGTGTCTGGAACTATGAATTGTTTTCCAAAATCTTCAGCAGACACCAAATTAAAAATTAAACTCTTAAGAATAAAAAACCCACATTATCTTTCACTTACATTTGACTTTAGAAACTGCATTTTATATTTTAGCTTGGAAATCATAATAATTTATAGGGACCCGTCAATGCAAGGAAGGTCAAGAAGAGAAGAGCTTGTCTGTAGTGTGATATACAAGTTCTATCAGCATGAGTTTGGAATGGGAATTAATTTGAGTGTCAAATGAAACACTGAGATTTATGCCAAATATTTTATAGAAAAAAACCCCAAAACATTGCTTTGGAGCATCTGTTTATCCATTATTCAATATCAGTCCTGTTTTTTTTTTTTTCTCAGCTTATAAAAGCATGCTTCCTTTGGTCTTTGTGGTACTCCACTGTAGTCCAAAAGAGTCATTCAGTATTAGAAAGAACTAGAAGAAAGTGAAGTGTAGCTTTCTGAACTATGTAAGACATTTAAAGTACTGCTATCTGTTGGTCAATTGTAATTGCAAACAAGCAAGTACTGTTTGTTCCAGTGGAAACCTGAGATTTTCTGCCTTCCAGTGAGCTAAAATGACATGCTAAAGGATATGGCTGGAGATGCCTCACCATGTGGGTGGTCTTGGATTACACATTATTTACAGTGAGTCTGTTCACATGGTTGAAATTAAGCATGTGCTGAAATGCTTTGTTAAATCAGGGTTGTTAGGTATTATGTATTTATTTACATTGAGATTGTCTGAGCACACATCCAATAAAAAGACAACTATTTTTTCAAGAGCTCATATTCTATGTGTAAATGAAAACAAAAGGAGAATGACACAACAGAACAATGAAGTTATTGTTCAGTGAACTTGTCTTTGTAGCGAGACTTTGCTTAACTAGTATAATGCTTTAATCGCATCAGAGGACTTTTTCAAGCTTCATTCTGCAGGATTTGGTTTTTGTCAGGATTTTGCTGTACCATGGATTGTGTGATAAGCCTTCTGTTGCTGATTCCTTGAAATAGATTAAAGTGCAATAGAATAAAGGGAAAGCTAAAAGATAAATCGGAGGAGCGAAGAAAAGCTGGCCCCTTTTTAATTTATTTTTAAATTGTCAGAGACCCAGATTGCTTCACTTGTACAGAAGTTCTCCACTGAGATCAAACCAGCCCAAACTCCTTTGGAGTTATTCTGGTTGACACAAGCCAAGAATTGGTCTTCTGTTTTTCACTGAGCAGAAAATAAAGAAACCTCAATTGGGATGATTCCCACTCTGCATCAGAAAGTGGAATTCCAATAAATAAAATGTGCGTTTCAGATAAAACTTGCCCAGCTGCCACTGATCCATTGTCAGAATTGTGGTCAAATGGGAGTTTCAGTTGTATCCCTGAAATGTAAATTCTTTGGTTTATGAAGCTGAATTTTTATTTTTTATAAGCCATTGAGAACTAGCTGGGTTCATTTATCTTTATTCTTTTCTGGTGCTTTCATACTTATTTTCCCAGAAAGTGACCCAGCATCTCTGTTTTGTGAACATCAGCTGTTCCTTCTGATATTCATATCAGTAGGACTCCTACAATATGGGAGACAGGAACTTGGACTAACATCCCTTTACTGTCTGAGCATCAGTTTAAAATCTGTAATGTGTGTAGCATATATGCACTGCTATCTGATTGAATGGAGTGGGCTAGGAATTGTTTGAAAGATTGTTCCCGATAGTGGTCATCTGAGTGCAATGAAAAGAGAGAAGAAAATTGCTTTCAGATGAACTGTGAACTATGGATTACATAGCATATAAACCTCCAAACCTAGTAGGCTTATGTTTTTATTAGGAACTGTTGCCAAGCATTCTTCTTGTTTTAGAGATCCTAATGCAGATAATCCTGCATTCATTTTCTAAAAACTAAACCCGCGATTTCTATGAGCTGCAATAGTAGGTCTCCCATTGTGTCCCCGTCACCTTACCTGTTGTTAGCTTGCTGGTGTTCAGGAAGAGTGTCTGCAAGACCGGTAAGAGAGGCAGGCTGACAGATTCAAAACTGGTCCCTGTGTGTATGTATGCAGGCACATGCCTAAACTCTCAGCAGTCTGCCAGTTACTCTGCTTGGACTAAGTTGGAACAACAATACGTCTGTCTCCAGCAAAGAGAAGTCCTCACCGATTAGTTATGGGTATTTTTCAAATACTTTCCATGTGATATTTCAGTTCTGTCTCAACTCAAAGTGTGGATCCTAGGTACCTTGCACACAGTTAATTTTTTTCTTTTGAGGGACTGATAACGAGCAATTGCAGTTTGCAGTGACCTCCAGTGGTGAAAAAGCTTTTTGGAAGAATGACATAGCTAATATCCCAATTTTGTCTGAAAGTCATTCCTTAGAGGGTTTAGGTGATGCAGGATTCAGTCCTATAAAGCATATTACATTCAGATTTATTTATCATGTTTTGTGCCTTGTTTCTGTTATTGCTTTTTTAAGAAAACTTGGATTTTTCTTCTTTCTGCTCTTTCTCCTCTCAGGATCTTCTTGCTTTTTTGATTGTCAATATTTGACAGCAGCCATACTGGAGCCATATTGTATATGAGCTGTATGAGGCTTTGCTGATTATGTGTTTCCTGGTATAATAGTGTGTGATCAGTTCTGGTCTTCCTCCCCTCAGAAATCTTATTTTCTGTAGTCTCCTCAGTGTTCACAGTTTCTTTCAGCTCCTTCCACATCTGCCTTTCTGGCTTTCCCATACATTTACAAAGTCTCTCATATGTTGTTCATTGAGGACTTTTTCCATTTCACTTAAGCTGTCTCAGTGTTAAGGGTTGATTCTGCGATGGTTTAGCCATCTGCCTAGTCCAGACCTCACAAATAGTATGAAAGAGTAGATTTTTGGAATTGGTGATGCTGGAATATAGCATTGGGGGTAGAGAGGAGATATTTCCATATTCTACGAGCCAGAATATACCTTTATGCATTAGAGTCCTTCATAGGAATTTTTATTAGAAGAATGCTTATCTTTGCCTACACTTTCTGTACTGTGGGCAGCACAGATTAGTCTGATTGTTGTCAAGTGATTGGCATTCTTTCTTTACTTCCATTTCTTAGCATTACTGACCTTTCCATGTAGAAAAGAGAGAGCTATCTTAAGGAATGAAAGGGAGCTGGATTCTACAAAGAGCAGTAAAGATGTCAGGTCATTTGTGGTTTTATAGGGGAGGGGAAGAAATTTTGGGGAGTTAATATGATACAGGAATCACTTGCCTTTCCCAGATGATTTTCATTCTTTTACACTTCATATACCAACTAAATGTGCTCTGTGGTAGACATGCAAGGGATCAGAAATCATCAGACTTCAGCCAGCTGCTGTGAATGTCAATTCACATGTGTGTGACTTGAGCGGACACATTCTGAGTTGCCAATGAGCTTATAATGGGATTTGTCTTTTCCTGGGAATATCTAGATAGAGAATCAGAAAAAACAGGTATGAAGATAAAGTTTCAGAATTTGCAAAAGAAGACTTGTTTGCTGACTTTCTGAACCAGGTTTTGCTGATTATAATGGGTCTTTAATTCTCATGGAATTTCTTTGGGATGGTATTTGAGAAATTGTTGGAATGGAGTACCTTGTCTTGCTTGAGACGGCCTAAATTTGGCAAACTAAGCAATTAAACAACACAGCAGAGCAGCCCACTGAAAGATAAAGCATGAAACATTCTTCCGCAAACTGTGCTTAGGCTGTCTCTGTCATAAATCCTTCCTGAAGAGATCAGCTGGGTGCTCTTGCATTTCCTTTAGAGAGGCTTTCTGTACCTTTAGAGAGGCTTTCTGTACCTTTGCCACGACCACACTGCCTGGGAGTGAAAGATCCTGTTGTCCTTGGAAAAGAAGGGAGTGTTGCCCTTCTTGACCACATTTCTACTTTCCTTATTCTGGGCTGCAAGGGGGCAACTATGCTCATAAATGGGAATATTCAAGTCTTAAGACATAGGGAGCTTGGGTGTCATGTTGGCAAGGAGCCAGTTAACTTCCTGGGAATTTCTCAGTAGCCTGCTCCTTGTGAATTCTGTAAATGCCTGGAAATTGAGTGCATATTTCTAATAGCTGTGGAATAAACAAGTGTAAGAATAGGGGTGGAGAACTGGTGGTAGTCGTAGCCACAGCTGGTTCTGCAGTGACAGGCACGTGCTGCTCACCCTGTAAGATTTCAATGGTAATCTCAGGGCAGTGGAACACAGACATCAGGTTTCATGCCCCTCTGAGAGGCTGTGGACCTCTAAAGAGATGCTGATGGTGTCAGAGCAGCTTGCAAAGTTAGAAGACTAGTTGTCAACAGCACAGCAGGTGTTGGAGTGACAAAGGTTCAGACCTGTGACCTGGAATGTAATGGTACAATGGCTGTAGCTGGCTCCGTTGTTCTGGCTTATGAACCATTTATATCAAAGCTAGCTGGGAACTGAAGTACCTGCAGATGGTAATGAGACTTGTGGGCTTAGGAGACTTTCTAAAGGGGGAAAGTAATTGTCTCCCTGTACTCAGCACTGGTGAGGCCACACCTTGAGTACTATGTCCAGTTCTGGGCCCCTCACTTCAAGAAAGTCATTGAGGTTCTTGAGCGAGTCCAGAGGAAGGCAACAAAGCTGGTGAAGGGCCTAGAGGGTATGTCCTATGAGGAGCGGCTGGGGGAACTGGGATTGTTTAGCCTGGAGAAAAGGAGGCTGAGGGGAGACCTTATCGCTCTCTACAACTACCTGAAAGGAGGTTGTAGTGAGGTGGGGACTGGCCTCTTCTCCCAGGCAACTAGCAACAGGACTAGAGGGCATAGCCTCAAGCTGCACCAGGGGAGGTTCAGGTTAGACATTAGGAAAAATTTCTTCACAGAAAGGGTTATTAGGCATTGGAATGGGCTACCCAGGGAGGTGGTGGAGTCACCATCCCTGGAGGTGTTTAAGAGAAGACTGGATGTGGCACTTAGTGTCATGGTCTAGTTGACACAGTGGTGTTAGGTCAAAGGTTGGACTCGATGATCCCAGAGCTCTCTTCCAACCTAGTTGATTCTGTAAACATGGTGTCAGTGGTATGAATGTTAACTATAACAAGTCCACCTCTCTCCGATTGTTTCTGCTCCTTAAATGGCTCCAGGCATATTCATATGTCCCAGCTAATAATAGATGGGATTTACAGATGGCTCATATACCCAAAGACTTAATACCAAGCACTATCAAAATGTGTCATAGCCTCAAACAATAGTTTTGGATGTTCTCCATGAACCGACTTGTGTCAGTACTTTCCAGGAATGCTTCCTGAGGACAGTGGTGTTTCCTGGTTTGGTTGAGCAGTGGCAGGCATCTTGACAATGAGCTGTTTTCTGAGGGATTCTGGAGAATCGCTAGATAATCTTTAGGAACTAATGCAGGCTAATTAGAATATGTGATTATAAACTGCTCATCCTATCCCAAAATATACAGATCTGTGACTCTGTGTATTAACATAAAAAATAATTAAAGCTGCCTGCATCCACCAACCTTATTTCCCAGCTCAAGATGAAGCCGGGCAGAAACAAGATTTGTGCCTCTGGATGATCAGTGTCTAGATAAGGAGTGAATGATATCACTGTACAAGGCACTTCTGATGCCTTCCTTAGAGAGTTTCATCTATCCCACCTTGAATGAAGGAAAGCTGGGATGCAAGCCACTGAAACACTTTCTAGTTTAAAGACATTTGCAGGGTTTCATGTTTCAAATGATTATTATATCTACCTGTAGACTGGGAGGTAAGATGGGAAGAGAGGAGAGGGTGGAAGAGATTAATTTATTTTTTTATTTATTTTTCTTTCAGTCTACCTGTCTCTTTCTCCCTTGTATTTTGTTGGCTCAGATTCTTCTGTTAAGTATTTAAAAAACAAACTAAGTTTTAAAACAATTGTACTCAACTAGTCTGTCTTGAGCTTGAGCAGACTAACTCATAGTGCTGTGAGGGTGACTCTAGCACTAATGAAGCAGACTGAAACCCTTTACTTTGCAATCAGGTTTAACTCTGTCTCTGCAATTTCTAATAAGCCCCGGAAGCCTGAGAAACCTCAAAAAAGGAAATTGCATTGTTTGTTCATATTAAAGCACACATCTAAGTCTCTATTGGGGATGTGTAAATTATTGTTCCCCACAATGGAATAAGGTATTCAAGGTTCATGTAAATTATTTGTTATGTTCCCTCACTGTCGCCTGTCCAGCGAAAATTTTCCTTGATTGGGATTAGTCTGTTCAGGCAGATGAATGCATGTTAGTGCGCTGAAATGGTGTGAATTTAGAGCCTACCAGCAAGAGATGCTGCGCGTGGAGTTAGCATGAGGCAGGGAGTGTACTGCCTATGTGCGTTCTGTCACGTCTAAACACCCAGGTTACAAGAATCAACAGCTTTGTACAGGATGCTTCTGAACAGTGACCTGAGCACAGTGATAATGTGTTCAAGAGGAGTGGAGGGCTGTCAGGTCCTTGATGTTCAAGTTGGACCATTTCAAATCATGTTCCTTCAGCTGTTATTCATGGCTTTGTGGCTATGGGTTATTTTTCCTATAGCAGTAAGCAATGATGAGAGTACTCCTTCAGAAAGTAGAAAGGTTAAAATAGATAGTTTACTTTAACTATCATTACTCAAAAGAGGCATAATTTTTCTGTTAGTGTGACACATATCCACTCCACTCCAGCTCTGATTACATCCGTGACGGTTAAAGATGCTCCTGTGCATAGCTTTCAATGTAACAGTTCTTTGCATTTTCATGGCCTGATGCCTCCTTCCAATCTCAAAGCTCTCAAAACATCTTATGACTCCTCTGAATGATACTGCTGTATTATTATCCCCATTTGAAAAATGGAGAAACTGAGTCAGAAAAGTATTACACAACTTGCTTAAGGGGATTCACAGCAAATAGGTACTGAGCAGAAACTTGATCTAAGTTCCCTGATATTTTTCCTTGGTCTCAAAAACCTGAAACATGAACCAAATGAGAAGAAATCTTTTAAATTTTTCTTGAGTATTAAAAAAAATCCTAGACTTTTTTCTTCCAATTCTTTTTATTTTCTTCATGTTCCACTACAGTTCCCAGTTTCAGCTAAGTCTGAAACCACTGGACATAGTGATAATGTTTTCAAGGGGAGTAGAGAGCACTAACAGGTCCTTGAGATTCAAATTGGACCATTTCAAGAAATCATGCCCCTTCAGCTCCCAGGACTGCTATGCAAGTTTGGGATGTTCCCTTGTCACTACATGGATTCAGGGCATGTTCCTTAAAAAACATGTAAGATTTTATGTATTGAGCAGCAAGTCAAATGCATGACTAGCAGTGTCTAAAAAAGGTTAACTGCACGTGCAATATTGCAGGTACCGCTTGCCCAGAGACACGCCTATATGACCAAATCAATGTTTGGCAAAGAGGCACTGAGCTAACCTAAGAGAACAGTGATTTAACCACCTTTGCCTTTTCTGTGTTAATCCTTGACGCCCAGTGGTGAAGCTATGGAGACACAGTCCCGCCACTGAGGCCCAGGGCAGTATCTGCTCCCCACTCTGCCTCATGTGACACTTCATTCCTTGCAGTTACAGTCCTGATCCATGACACTTGATTCTGGATGGTGGCAATGCAGACATCTGATCCTTCGTGCTTGATCTCTGACACTGGATCTCTGTTAGGAAAATTACTGGTACCTGATCTGCCTAATCATGCTACTTGATATATGGTGATGTTCCCCATTGTGGCATGTTTACCACTGAAAGTAAATTTGAAACAGCTAGGACAGCAAAACAGAAGAATTGAAGGATTTGGCTGTACTCTGCGGATACTGTGGCCGAAACATGACATTAAGAAACCATGTCTTTTAAGGAAAATGGCAAGAAGTAGTAGTGCAGGGGTAAAAGAAGAAAAGAAAGAAAAATTATTTTAAAAAAATCTGTGCAGATCCCAACAGTTATATCTGTTGTCAGAGCTTCATGCTCTGCTTTAACTCTGTACGCTGTGTTCAACACAGACTAGGCTCTAAAACAAAACCAAAAATAAATACCCCCAGCTTCATGTAAAATCAGCTTTTAATGTCAAATGTATTTGCTTCTGTTTCACAATGAGTATACTTCAGTTCTATCAGTAGGTTTCCAGAAGCTAACAAAGCCTTTGACTAAGCAAGCTGGTTGAAATTTGTTGCAAATAAATTTATAATCTGGCTCATTTCGTAAGGTTTTCGGTTTCATTGTAATCAATGAGGGCTGCAAAAAGCAAAACTGCACTGAAAAGAAAAATAGACATGCTTCATTCCAGTAGGGGTGCAAGCATTGCTTTACCTTCTTCCCCAGTTAATTTTATTTGGAGGTAGCACATCCTCATGTGTCCTTCAAAGTCTTCTGTTTTCATGAGCCATCATTTTCCAACACATTCCAGTGTTTTGTTTCAAAACTCTCTGGTTAGCTCCAGTGACAACTATTTTTAATTCTCACACTGGATCATATGAATTGGTCAGGGAATAGAGACTTGGGCTCCTGGTAATCATAATCCATTTTCCATAGTGTCAGATGAAAAATTTAGGTAAAAAAGAATATACAGCAGTCATGAAATTGAATCCCACAGGCAGAAAGGTGAGTGAGGTCATGGCAAGTCTTCCGAATGTTTCCAGGTGCAATCAGGATGGGAAAGAAGCCAAAGAGCCCGAAGTCTTCCGTGCTGTTAGGTAGAACAGACCTAGAAGTAATGAATATCACTGCTATGTTCTAGTGGCAGAAATAAAGGATTACAAACAATTAAGCAGAGGTTTTCGTGTGAATATTCTGGATTTAGAGCTGAGCCAGCGTCCCAGCTGCAGGTAGCTAGTAGCAGTATCTAAAACGGGAACATGAAGTGAGATTCTTCCCTGATGAGATCCTCTTAGATTCAGACAGTCAGACAGCAGCCCATGGCCGGAAGTTACATCTTTACTATTGCTACTAATGAAGCTATCCTTCGTAAGTTTGTCCAGTGCCTTTTTATCTGTCCATTTACACCATCGCCCCCACAATATCCTGTGGCAGTCAGCTCCACAAGTAATTAGTGTGAGAATCTTTTTTTCTCATTTGAAACTGATGTGCAATACTTGTGTTGAGTGTCTCCATTCTCTTGCGCTGCGAGAAATGACAATCATTCCCCATTCATCTTGTCGCAGCAATCATGGTTTTCTAGAGCCATGATACTACTTACAGACATATGCATGGCTTTTCAGTGTGTACTGAGATTAAGGCAAAAGCATTAGTTAGAAACAGCATATTTCTTTTAAAAATACAAAAAGAAAAAAGAAAGAAAGTGAGAGAGAGAGGAATGAGCTGTTTTATGAGACCATAAGACCAGCTGAGCAGACTAACAAGAAACTAAATGGCATGGCCTAATTGAAAAGTGAGATTGCTGTGTAAAATTGCCGTGCCTTTCCAAAGAGTGTGGATTTTGTCCAGCCTGTGAAAACTGCCTTTCCAAAGAGTGAAGGTCAGATATTTTGAGAGGAATAATCCCTTTTTGCTATGCTCATCTGTGTTGTGTAGGCAAAGTGAAGAAATAATTTGTTATTTCTGATCAGTCCTTAGATATTTCATACTCTTAGGACAAAGTCTAATCCATGATTCCTGATGATGCCATTTCTCCAGGCAACATTCATGAGAGGTACGTTGATAGGAGTCATGACAAAAATACCATCCACTACGTCTTCTCACAAAATTGAAGACCCACTAAATGTTTTGAGACGAGAATAAGCTGTTTTATTGTCCTCTCTTCTTAGAGCCTACCCTGATGGTGCAGAAGGAGCAGAGTTACAGGACTGGCTCTTGCCCAGAACAAGGGCAGACATAGTTTAAACAACGCTGAAAGCCGTAATTCAGGTTTCTGTGATGATGACGGACTGTTTTCTAAGCACAGTTGTAACCATCTTCAAAGTGGGGGCGAAAGGTGAGATTAGTCTTCTCTGCCCATAGCCCTTGAAAAGTTATAATTGAAGCTGGTCTCCTCCTTTAGTCAGAACAGTGAGCAGTACCACCGGGGACACTTAGGCCAATTTGTCCTCCATTGTAATGTGGGGTGAACTGTCCTGTAGACATCACTCACTTTTTCTCTCCCTCAACTATAGAGGATACTTACCTTAGGCAAAACATCTTTTAGATTACTAGAGTTAGATTTATGGGTTTTAGAAGTTCTGTAACTTCATTTTCCTTGGGTTTATATCCATCTTTAACCACTGTAATAGTACTAGTTGCTGGCTATCCAGCTGAAGAGGAGAGGAAAGCCAGACAGGAGTATCAGTAGGGCTTTATCTACCTATGCCTTCCCTTTAAATCGGAAAGAGAAAAATTGTACAACTTGTATCTGTGATCCCAAAGATATTACAGAGTTTAAAAGTAAAAAAAAAGCCTACAACATAAGCTTCCATCATCTGCATGAAGTGACAAGCGACTATTTTGACCCTCCGCTCTGCCCTTCCACTGGGCAGAGACCATGGAAATCAGCCAGGCGTTTTCTGTATGGAGCCCAAAAACTTGTGATCAAATTAGAGCGAGTAACGTTAATGGAGTTCTGTAAATAGAAGAAGTGAGCAGATGAGGATAGGCCAGGGGAAGAGAGGAGAGGGCCTTTGAGGTAAGAGAAGAGTTTGTTTCATAACAAGACTGCTCTTCTCGTGTTTCCCTCTCCCAGAGCAGTGTCACTAGACACTCAGGAATCTAGATCTGATCTTTCATTAACATCAATACAACCAACTTATTCTAAGCAATGTTATGTTTACTTTTTTTAATACTGAAAAAAGGTAATAATTTAGCCTGAAAACACATCAAGAAATGCAAAAGATCTGGCTCCTAGAGAATATTAGTTTTCTTTCATCACATAGCTATGTTTCTTAATCCTGATGTTTTTTCAAGTCGGTGTTCCCTATTTTTGAGGGTTTATTGTATGTTATACTACTGCGTCATGCAGGATGATCACTGCGATGAGCTGTACAATGCAGTAAGAAACTTAACATTTCTGTTCCCTGTTTCTTTGTATTTTAGCAATGCAAAGTTAGAGATCGCCTATAGCCCCCTTATAGCAAAGCACAGGGAAGTTACAGGTACAAGCAGACAGAATCACAGAATCAACCAGGTTGGAAGAGACCTCAGGGATCATCGAGTCCAGCCGTTGCCCTGACACCACCCTGTCAACTACACCATGGCACTGAGTGCTATGTCCAGTCTTTTCTTAAACACATCCAGAGATGGTGACTCCACCACCTCCCTGGGCAGCCCATTCCAATGTCTAATAACCCTTTCTGAAAAGAAATTCTTCCTAATGTCCAACCTGAACCTCCCCTGGCGAAGCTTGAGGCTATGTCCTCTTGTCCTATCGCTAGTTGCCCGGGAGAAGAGGCCAGCTGCCACTTCACTACAACTTCCCTTCAGGTAGTTGTAGACTGCAATAAGGTCACCTCTGAGCCTCCTCTTCTCCAGGCTAAACAACCCCAGCTCCCTCAGCCGTTCCTCGTAGGTCAGACCCTCCAGACCCTTCACCAGCTTGGTCGCCCTCCTCTGGACTCGCTCCAACACCTCAACATCTTTCTTGAAGTGCGGGGCCCAGAACTGAACACAGTACTCAAGATGCGGCCTCACCAGTGCCGAGTACAGCGGGACGATCACTTCCCTAGACCGGCTGGCTACACTATTCCTAATAGAGGCCAGGATGCCATTGGCCTTCTTGGCCACCTGGGCACACTGCTGGCTCATGTTTAGCCGGCTGTCGATCAGCACCCCCAGGTCTCTTTCCGCTGGGCTGCTTTCTAACAGCTCTTCCCCCAGCCTGTAGCGCTGCATGGGGTTGTTGTGGCCAAAGTGTAAGACCCAGCACTTGTTCTTGTTGAACCTCATGCCATTGGTCTCGGCCCATGTATCTAACCTGTCCAGATCCCTCTGTAGGGCCTTCCTACCCTCCAACAGATCGACACCCCCACCCAGCTTGGTGTCATCTGCAAATTTGCTGAGGGTGCACTCAATCCCTACATCTAGATCATCTATAAAGGTATTGAACAGCACCGGCCCCAGAACTGAGCCCTGGGGAACACCGCTAGTGACCGGCCGCCAGTTGGACTTTGCCCCATTCACCACCACTCTCTGGGCTCGGCCATCCAGCCAGTTTTTAACCCATTTAAGAGTCCACCCATCCAAGCTCCGGGCAGCTAGTTTGTCTAGGAGGATGCTGTGGGAGACAGTGTCGAATGCCTTACTGAAGTCTAGATAGACTACATCCACAGCCCTGCCCTCATCTACTAAGCGGGTCACTTTGTCATAGATGGAGACCAGGTGCAGACCAGACCGTGATGGGGAAACATTGTCACCCCCTTTTCTTTTCCCAGATAGGATAAGAAAACCAGTTGGTGATTGGGCCAACTGCATGGGGTGAGTAGGAAAGGCAAGGGTACAAACTTTCCGCCTGTCTTCCTCTTCTGGACAAGTTACTAGGAGAGCACTGAGGCTCTCCCAAGGGCAGTGCCTGCTCTGACCACCTGGCTTCATTAAGAAACTAGGCCTGTTAACCAGTGCATGCAGCTGGCGTTCTGCATGAGTTGTTCTGAGGATGACCGCTTTTCTTTTCAGCTTCTGAAGGGTTCCCACACTTATAACATAGCAGTGCAGTTTTTTTCACCTGCATGTTCAAGCAGGCACTTTAGAAGTTCACAAGTACATGTGAACAGCAGGCAAAACTTTTCCGTTAAGACTTTTCAAAGAGCAGTCAGAAATGCTTCTGGATGCACATAATGATATCAGATGGTGAAGCACACTGAAACATGACTACTCTCAGCAAAGGTTGCCTTGCACCTGTTCTGCCTGCCTGTGTGCAAGTTCCTTCCTAAATAGATCATACTTCAGTTCTAGTGTCTTTAGCCCAAAATCCTGCTCATAAAACTGCCGTTGAATTCTGCAGCATGGGCTTAGCAAAGGCTTAAAGCCTCCACTTCAGGAGCCTGCAGGTGTGCACTGTAACTGAATTTTAATTTGGAGCAGGTGTCATCAGGAAAGCACAATGTGTGCATTTTGGCAAAGAAGTGATACAACTGCTGAGCTCAAGTAGGCAGATCAAGTCCGTTGGTTTGGTTCTTAGGTACTCACTGGGAAAAAATATCTGGCTTTAGACACTTGTGAGCTGGTTTAAGCTATTCTTAAGCCATTTTGTTAAAGCAAGGATTTCTTTCTGGACTCTAGTTTAATAATGCTGACTACTGGAGTTCAAAGTCTAATAAAAGGCTGCCTCACACTTTCTGGAAGAAAAAAAGGAGAAAGCTCTGGTAGTTGCATGAAATCAGGGGTCTGAGAGGTAGGACTGCACTTGTGTACGTGATGCGATGTGGTAGGAAGGTGAGGCTTCTCGGCAGGCAGCATAGCACTAATAAAATATTTTTTCCTAAAAGGAAAAAAAAAAGTAATTCCTCAGCATTTACAGACTGAAACACACTGTTTCAGCAGTGGAATATTAATGAATCAGTAATGCCAGACTCTGTTTTATTTAGCCAACTTCTGTAACACTGGTGTACTTTATTGTTTATTCAAACTGCAGACTTATCCAGCGTTACATGTTGATAAAATTTCTATGAAAAGAAACTTCTGTCTGGGAAAAGCTATGGCTGGCCAAAGGAAGCACTCTTTTTGCTTAGCCAGTTGGCACAAAGGCCAAGCACTTTAAATCTTACATGATTTTACTTAGCCTGCACATTAAGGTAGGGAAATAGTGTTTCAGTTATAGACACTGTAATCCAGCTGTGTGTCTTTTGGGTCATTGTGCTCATCAGATGCCCAAGCTGACCTCTGAAAGCAGTTTCCCTGAAGCATTTTTATGAAATAAAAACTTAACTCATCTTCTTTACTGAATGATGCAGCTGTTCTTTTACTCCTGGCCTGCCTTAAGGAATACTGCTTCCCAAGAAAAGCACTGAGAAGCTGAAAAATGGCAAATGTTCAGCCTCGAGTTTCTCTTGAAGTTCTTATGGACTGTCCTAACATCTGGTCACATGCTACTTTTTTTGGGACCCTTCTGAATGATAAACAGGAGGCTGTTCACAATAATTTGATTCTCAGGACTTTTGTTTCTTCCCATTGAGTGCATCCTTCCTCGTGTTACTCCACTCCATTTAAACAGGTTCTTTACTGATTCTAGACAGCCTGAAGGGTGTCATAGAGAGAAGTGAAAGCACAGGTGAAAATATGTCAGTGTGCAGGGGTACATCTGCCAGTGCAACTGCAGGCTCTTGAAGGTGAGAGAAGCGTCTGCAAGGTAAATCCTGCCCAGACTCCCTGCATCTGGAAGGAAAGTCCTCCCTTGACTTGATGTCTTCCAGGAAAGCAAGCTCCATGCAGCTTGCATATAGCTATGAAAAGACTCTATGAAATCTCTGGCGTAAGAGCCTTAGAAGTTGATGAGGTCTGAGCGTTTTTTGTATTCAGTTAGCAAAGACAGGTAATTATCAGCAAGAGTCCTCTACCCAGGTTTTGTGTAAGAGGTGATAACAATACATTTAGCACACACAAAAAGTCTTTTTAAGTTTCTTTTTTTTCTTGGAAATAATTTAATTTGAAATTTCTCACAACATTAAGGGCAAGACTGATGTTAATTTTTTTGAAGTTTCAAGTTGAACTATTAAAGCTTGACAAATTAAAAGAAAAAGGCTTTATTATAGAAGGTATTTGGTGAATCTCAGCTTATTTGATATATTAGTGTCCTGCCAGCTACCATGTCGCCTTTTAGATCTCATCAGGTAATTGAAAATTGAAGAAGTGCCAGACATCTTTATAATGGTGCCAGGATCTTTATAATGGTTGTTGATATTGTTCATTTCCCAAATGTCTTTGGTTGGGCACTGAATGTGGCTAATCTTTACAGCCAGGTGGCTGGGCATCTGGAACGATCACTTAGTTGGAATATGTGGAGGTTAAAGGAGACAAAAATAGGTGGTGATTGTGATGGCTTTCAAAGTTCAGCTGTAAGGCTGAGAACTTGCCATGTTTCATCTTGGAATGAACATTCTAGGGGGAAGAAAGTAGCTACAGGAGAAGATGTAGCTAAAAGGCATTTCTGTCACTGAGAATATCCACCAACGCAAAATGGTATTAGCATGCACACACTGGGCAGGGCAAGAAGACAGGGAGGAAGATTTCTGTGAACTTTATTTACTCCCTGTTCATTCATCCTGTCATATGAAATTGAGCAGAATGGGCTACTTGTATTGGTATAAAACAAACAGATCAAAGCAGAGAAAAACTGTAATACTTAACTTCCTTCAGGGCTTTTTAATATAGCCCAAAAGTTAAATTTTATGTAACACCCTTCCTTTGAATTCTTCATCCCTAAAGCATAAAGGTATGCTATGGAAACTTGCCAGGCACAAGTTACAATCTATTAAAATATCAACAAACATTCACCAGAATTAGCAAACCCTACAAACAAAATCAGCTCAAATTACCCCTTCCCTAAAAACACTGGTCTCCAGTATATGCATTTCATGCTGCTTTTCCTTCTTCTTCTACATAGTCCTGGATTCTGACATTCATGCTGAATATGAATGTGCCATTTATTTCACTTTTTTTGACACTAGACTTTAAAGAAGAAAAGAGATGGGTCAAGGTATTTTCTGCATGCAGGTTTTCATGCTAATTTACTTACTTAAAGTCTGTTTAATTCCAACTCTGGTTGAAGTCATACCAGTAAAAAAAAGTTTTCTTCAGCAGAGCCTGCCTGGATAAATAACCAGTGCCCTGGCTCACCTACAGAATGAGTGGATTCCTGGTTTTGGTGCAGTGCCTTAGTAGAGCAGGATAAAATAATTTCTTAGTGAGTATATGATGCAGAAATAGGTTAATAGTAGTTGTGGAGAGTGTTTACTGATATTTTAAAGAAACAAACAAGCAAAAACCTCCAGTCCCTCCTTCCCACTTCTGCACTCCCATAGCTAGTCTCACAGTAGAAGGCAGCAGGGAACAAACCACCACAGGTGAAAATGAATCAGTAGTGATTCAGCAGAAGAGCACTATATTCCCCCTGCTGGTACACTGGGACCTTCACTAGCCTGGGTATTGTTTTCTTTGCAGTACTTGCAGCAGAGAAAATAGGTTAACTCATAATGAATCTGAAGATAATTGCCTTTGCTTTTTAAAGGTTAATTTCATAAACCTAGCTGATCACAGAGTGACAGCCATAGACACACATGGATCTCGACTACTCTTCATATTGATACTGCCTGTTGGATGGGCAGCCACCGCAGATGATGTCCACTGTTTCTGACCAGGTGGATATCTGATATCATGGGCTGGACAGTAGGTAAGTTTTGCAGCTTGAAGGAAGCTGAGCTATCAGTATGTTTCTTCTGGAGAAGATAATACATCCTTTGTAAAACTTTTACCTCCCAAGAGGCCAGGCAGCTTTGGGGCTCTTCTCTACAGTTCTTTTAAAGATCTTTTAATCAATTCAGTTTCCCTTTCTCACTGAAATTACATTTGCTGTATTTTTAGTATGTTCTGATGGAGCGAAAGGTGTTACTTACATCCAATTTTCCATATAACCACTTCTGATGACTGTGCCTTTCAAGTCTTTTCAGCCTATCCATTCTGAATTAACTTTTTTGTAAGAAAAGACCTTTCGTGGTTTATAAATTTTAATACAGGATGCTAGCTGCCAGAAAGTTTTGGATTGCAACCAAAGATTTTAACCAGTCCACCCAGCAGATGAAATGAGGTACAGCTCCTGCTGCACCTGGAGACAGTACTTCTTTCATTGCGCTGTTTCAGAGTTATGACACCTTTGCTTTAGCCTCAGAAAGTCAGGAATTTTCCTTTAAACAGGCTTCCTGGAAATAGAGTTTTAGGCTATTAATGGGTAATTTATCACACAGTGTTTTTCAGCCTTAAGAAACTCTGGGTTTTGAGGTTTGTTTTGTTTTTAGTATATTAAATGGGGACAGCTAAGCAGAGATGAGACTCTTGGTGTGACATCTTGACAGCAGGAGATGATGATAGTGGAGACCAACCCTCAGTGAAAGAACATCATGCATTTTGACAGTGAAATGCTTTGAACTTCAGCTTCAGCTGTTAAGCAGACAGATGCTGATTATGGTGGCTTTTGTATGTGCTGTGCAGTTTTTATTCACCCAAATAAACCTGTTAACAGTGGGACACCATGTGTGAATGAGTTGTGTTTGACCTGGATAAACGCTGCACTGTGCAACTTGCAGTGGATTACCTCTTGTGTGCAAATGCTTTTCCACATGAGAGAGATCTGCAGAGCTCCAGAGTACGAGCATCACCCTCAGAACATGGGTGGTGTCTCCCATTATCATTTTCATCTTCAAAGATCTAGATATTTTCTACAGAGAGATATATAGCTCAATTAACATTTTTTTTTTCTGAAAAAAAGTGGTCATATGGATGCTTACAGAAAGGCTCAAAATTTGAAGCTGGTAGTATATCTAAAAGGCCATCTGCAGATTGATCACTGAACTGTGACTAGGATCTCTCTATAGTTTGTTTCGGGAACTTGCTCTCATGATATATCTCTAGGGTATCTCCAGGATACTTAGTTTCCAGGGTCATTATAGTAAAGGAAGTCCTAATTCATAATTAATTAACAGGTCGTAGGGTAGTTGTATGCAGAGAGCCCTGTGGAGCAGTAAATTCCCTAGTCCTACCTCATGAAGTTCAGTGCCAGACTTTTCTTGCTGTATGCTCCTGCCCTGTATAAAGCTGTTTCCTTTTCTGACCTTAAGCAGAGTTCCAGACTAATGTTTTGGGCAGACCCCAGGGGACCCATAAAAGTATATCACTTATGACACAGTATGTCACTTAATCTTAGGCATACAGTTATTTCAGCCCCCACGGTGAAAGAGTCCAACATGACTGCTGATTGTAGAAATGTATCGTTTTGGATAAATTCCCTGATCCACGTTGATCTATCTTTTTTGGTTGGGAGGGGTGGGAGGCAGGAGGGGAGAGGGAAGAGAATGGTTTTCCTGTCCTACCATTGCAGACATCTGTGAACTTTCAGTAAACAGCATGAATTTCTGAATCTGGTTTGTAGCTTTCATGCTTGTTTTCTAATCTGTTTCAGAGCTGAGCAGCTGTAAGCTTATATTGTTTCTCAGAGAGCTGTTGTTGGGTACCAGGGAAAGAGCAGACATGCTTTAGCTCTCATTTGTGCACTACTGCATACAGTACTTTCTCTGCTTCGTGACTAGCATATAGCAATCCTTGAATATTTTAGATAGCGTCTCTCCTGTTCCCTGAAGTCTAAAGTTGTTCCTTCTTTGAGGCTTATTGAGATTTGAATCTTACAGAGATTTCTACAGAAATATTCTCTAAATGATATAAAGGTCTTCTTCAAAACACCTTATTTGCGAATGATTAAAGGACGCAGCCTTCTTTGCTAGGGATGTCTACCATTTATGACCCCTATCAGAATGGGGAAAAATACAAAGACATGATTTATATTTATGACCACTATCAGAATGGGGAAAAATACAAAGACATGATTTATCTGTAAAACACAATTGATGAGTCAGATATAAAACATATTATTGGAACTTCTCAGCTAGGTCCTATGGCCAGTCCCGCCACAAAATGTGCATCTTTATGGCCGATCAGAGAACAAAATCTGCATCTCCCTTGATCGGAGTTTCAGAAGAAGATTTTTTTGTTTGCTTATTTGTAAAAGATACAGCATTAGAATTATGAATTTGAACTAGAATTTAATAAAAGTAGGCTAACATATATTCCGTATCCTTTCTTAGTTTATGACTGAGATTTCATTAAGTGGATGAATACAGATCAATCACGGGATAAAAGTTGAAGACAAGAAGGTGATCAAGATTGCTGGAGAGAATTAGTTTTTAAGGAAGGAAGAGGAACATGGAAGTTCCGATATATAGGGCAGGGATATATAAGGCACAAGACAGACACTGAAAGGAATAAAAATAAATGAAAAGTCAGCAGAAAAGTAAGATAGTGGTAGATAAGGATAATCTTACAAAGGTCTTAATTTAAGTAATTAAAATATAGAACAGTAGATAATAATTTTATTATCTGAGCTTCCGAAAAGTTGACTCCTGCTGTATGTTTACGAATTGATGTTTTTCTTTGATCTGTCCTAAGATTTTATTTTATGGATTTGAGCAATTTTTTTAATAGAAGAGCAAATCAATATGTTCAAAGGAAAGCCAAATCTTACGTTGTTTTCTGGGAGATATACAGCATAACATGTTATCTTGTACAATTGTAACAAAGGAACTTATTATATGTCCACAGACATGCACAGAGTATCTTCCATTTCTTCCATTTCTTTTCATATAGGAAGGCAACTTATTCAGAAAAATATTAAAGAAAAATTTTCCCCTTTTTTTCTCAATACTGATCACTTCTAGAAAATTGTAATATATTTTTGTGTGCAATATAACTATATACTTGAGAGAATACAGAGAGAGAGATGCAACAATAAACTTCAAATACATTAAAGGTATCTGCAAAGGAGAAGAGAATAAACTGTTCTTGTCATCCACGGATAGGACAAGAAGAAGTCAACTTCAATTGCACCAAAGGAAATTTAGATTATGCTTTAGGAAATCCCTCTAACAGAGAAAAATTGTCAGCACTGTGCCAGGGTGCCTAGAGAAGTTATAGAAGCTCCAGCACTGGGAGTTTTTAAGCTCAATGTATGAGATAAACTTTCATCCAAGTTCCAGAACTGTATTTTCTCCACATTGTCCTTTAGCTGCATAAGAACAGCTGACTTTCCTCCAGATATTCCCACTGTTTTAGTAGTAAATGTGCAGGAAGATTCAGTATGGATATAACTTGAAATACGTCATGCCCTATCCATTCTTACCTAGATTGTGTAAAATTTCATATAATGCACCTCTGAGTGATCGAGGGAGGTTGTTTTATAACGTCTTTTTTTTCTGAAGGTGAAGGTCACAGTGGCCAAGTCTAAATTACCATTTGTAAGTCAGAGCTAATTGTTCACACTTCCACCTCTGCCCTTAATATATACCCTATGCAAACCTGATCCTTGGCAGGACGTAGGTACAGAAATGTCAGGAAAATGTATGCTGCTTACACATATGAGTGAGCAATGGCTGGAATGTGGAGCATGCATCATACATGTGCTGCAAACCCATGCGTGGCAGATGGCCCCCATGTTATTTCTGGGCGAAAACCGCCCCAAGCCTCCATAGCCGTAAAATATCAAACTGGACTTGGGAGTTTTGGAAATATCTTGTCTAGAATGGCTCAAGATTGATGAACATGGTACCATGCTCTCCAGATGAGGTGTGGTGATAGCAGTCTTCCACGAAGTGCGGCGTATCCCAGTACATGGCTTACGGCCCAAGAAAGTTGGAATAAGACTCTACAACTCAAACATTTCCACTTGTGCTCTTGTTTATAATGTTTGATGCCAGCAGCCATAAATTTACGAGGTGCTCTGTCTGGGCCTTTAATGGTTAGGAAATATGAAGAACTGAACTGAACTAAACTGGAAAGACTCAGGCTAAAAAAGTGGGGAGGGGGAGGAAGACTCCTTTTAATGTGGGTCCAGTAGAAGAAGATAAGGTAAGGCAGAGTAGTTAACATCTCAGGACCAAGAGCTGGTGAAAACTAAGTGAACAACTTTTTTAAACAGAAAGTAGGCTTTCTTTGCACTGATATCTTGTCATGTGAATTTTTTTTTAAAAAAGCGAGTATTACCTCTTTTTACTGATTAGAGACTGTTTGGATCTTTTGCGCTGTGATAATTTTTTTAAAGATGTTTTTCTCTAGTACCTATGAGACTGACATCCAAATACTGTGGAGCTTGAAGTCCTCCCATCCTTCACAGGCTTTGTGTCAGAATGTGCTAAAAGCTTGGTCTGGGCATCTCTGAACTGGAGGCTCGCTGTTCAGAAGCAAGAGGCTAACGGAGCTGAGCTAGATGACAGACTTGTCTGCAATAATTTCCTGATGCTAGCCTGCTTTCTGTATTTGTGTGTGCAGAGAAAATAACACTGACTGCAGTTTCGAGTTCAAGAGAGAAAGCAAAAGGAAGACTTTACTTCTCTAGCCTGTCAATCTTCACCTTTAGCCCCTTTATCTATGTCTATACAAAGTATGGAGTTGTATCACCTCTCCTACAGACCCATTGTATCATGTCTATGGACATGTTAAAAACGTAAAAGTCACAGTAGCAGGAACTTATCCATTGCTACTTTGTTGCTATTTCTTCCAAATTTTAGATGCCTATATGCTTTGAAAATGACACATGCTGCTTTAAGGACTTTTTCAACTGAACTTGAAATAAAAAAGAAATACGGGTTAATTTTTTGTATAAAGGCCACTTGAAAGAATTCAACATCCATGGAGCAGCAATTGTATGGAAGAATTAAAATTCTTTTGGCAGATTATTAAATACCATGCATTTTCACAGTTAATTAGCACTGTATTATATGTTGCAAGTGTTTGTTACACCTGTGTGCAAAAATTCCCAGGGTGCGGTGTCAGCCTTTGGGCTGATACTGTCACCGCCATGGTGCAGTGGCCTAGTGTTAATATTCTGAAATGTCATATTAGGCAATGTTAGGCATATGGGGAATTGCGTAATCTTCAAAACTGGTGAAATTGTTTTCTTTCTACACTAATTTTGTTGTTTGTCTTTGGTTTTGGTTCATGAAGGGTAACCATTGCTGCAGCTCATACCCTTAATCTCCAACAGACTTTGTAGCAGTTTCGGTACTGCTAAAAAGTGCAGTTATGACCAGTCATCACTAAAATTTGTGAGATGAAAATAAGAAAGCTGTTATATGGGCTTATTTTGTGCATTAATGATAGGTACAGTTTCTAAGAGATTCTTTCAGTGATTAGGAAAAGTGCATTCAGGTTTTTGGCTATTAAAAATATTTCAAATTATTTACATATACTATTATTGAATTTCATAAAGTAGCTGTGATAATAATCCACCGCACAAAGAAAGAAACATTCAAATACTTTAAAGAATACTATTTTTTACAGAAGACTTTCCCTTAAGTAATTCATTCTCATTGAACTCTTGAAAGGTATCTGAATAAGTAAGATTATTTCCAGTTTACAGAGCAAGAGGCAGGGATCACAGTTTCCCAGCTGCAAAGGAGATACTGACAAGAGCTTTCTGAGCCCAGAAAGCAAGCTGATGTTAGCTTTCTTTCATTTATCCCTCTTTTCTAGCCACTACACAGCACTTCTCTCTACCAGTTCACTTCAGCTTCAGACAGAACTACTAACACATACTGATGAGTTTTTAATGAAGCATTTTTATAGTTTGCTTTCTACATTTTAAAAGTGTTTGACATTTTTGTGTGTCATGGCATAATATTAAATCAATAGGACTTTACAGATGATACTTGATAATAGGATCTTACCTCACAGAGCTTAGAATTTTTATTAGTGTTTATAGTATTGGTTTGAGGTATTTCACATAACATTTCCCTGGGCAACTGTTAGGAGAGATTTAAATGTTTAACATATGTGGCTTTGCACACTAATATAACACATGATTTTACCATTACTATCTGTGTGTCCTTTTTTTTTTTAATAATTTCCTTGCTTTTACAAAATAATACTCCTTTTGGAGAGGATCCTTGTGGCTGACAGGTTTTGCCTGTGAAATCCCCCAGAGCAGGAGTCCTAGCTGGATGGGTGGCAAGGTCTAATAAACCTTTAACCTTTTTTTGTGCAGGTGGTGGGGAGGACAAGGGAAGCTCACTGTGAACTCCTGCAGGGGTGTTTCATCCAAGAGAAATGGCTCTTCAAACCTGGCCATTTTACAAGCATGCAAACACATCTCCTGGAAGTTTGTATCTAACAGGGGCTTCTGCAGATGTGAAGCTATCAGGAGGGTTTAGTTTATGTTTCTAACAGAGATGAACGGAAGAAGGCAAAGGAGTTCAAACATAACTGCTCTCTGCTGGAACCGACGTGATGTTCTCTGCTTCGGTATTCTTTTCTTTTTTTAACTGCTGTCCTGCATATTATTCTTTCCATGAAATACGGATCCCTAAACTCCTCGTCTTTTTTTTTTTTTTTTCTGTCCTGTTTCCTATTTTAAAATCATTTAACCTTCTCAATCTGCTCAGTGAATGTGCTATGCACAATAACACATGGTGGTCACCTCTTGGTAATGTCTGTTATGTAGAGATTTCAATCCATGTTTTAGGGTCATGCATGGACACAGTTCACCTTTCACTCACAGTAACACGCTGCTCTCAGAAGCTGACAAATATACGCAGGAACTTTTATGCTTTATTAACCTGTGGTAACTAGAGAACAAGCTCCTGAATTAGCTTATCAACACTGACTACATGTTGATTCATAGATGACTGTGGAGAATGCCTTTGGAAACTTTTGAAAACTTTGGACTCCAAAAGACATCTTTGGCACCTGACAATAAAGAGGAGACTTTTCATATTCTTCATTTACTGAACAGATGCAATTTTGAAAGGCTGTTTAGTGTGTTAGATATTCAGAATTCACTGTGTGCTTTACCTAATTATCCCTCACGCTCCCCATTTAAAGGATGGAGAAACTGAGGCTGGCAAAAGAAATAAGTCACCAGGATCACAAAGAAGTTCTTGATCCTTTGAGTAGAGCAGCAGTCTGGCTGTTTACCAACCAGCTGGCTGACTTTATGTGTTTATTTCTATAAGAGCTATGGCACAAGTGCAGACTGACCTGTGTGTGGTCAGTCTATGACGGTCATTTGTCCAAGGTAGTCTTTTCTTTGTATTTCAGAGGCAGCCTTTCTCCATCAAAGTGATCCATACTGATTTACTTCTTGCTCATGTGGAATACAGATGACTTGATAAGTTCTGGTTTTATTCTTTCTTTTTAATTCTGTTTTTATTTTTCTAACCAACATGAGAAATGTTCAACATTTCAGACCTACACTCAGGGGGATCCTGTTCCCAGTCATGACGATTCTTCTTTGTCCAGTGTTGTCTTTCTGAAAGGAATTAAAGCCTTTTGCAAAAGCAACACTTAAACAAACTGTTTGAGTTATGAATACTAATCACTGATTTTGAGATGTTTACTGGCAGGTAAAGAACTGAGTCTCTCTAACAAACTTTGTATTTTGGAATTTATATGGCCAGATCACAGTAGAACATAAGAGCCTCTTCATTTGTGGCAAATTAGTACAGTCTCGATAAATACAGAAGTAAATTAAGATGTTGGCTCTGAAGAGAATTGCTTGTGTATAAAGAGCTAGGTGTGTGCTGAAATATAGCGTAGAGAAAGGGGCTCTGATTTTTTCAAATATCTGCATTCCAGTGTCTCCTTCTTCTTTTACTTTCCTTAATGTACTTTTTTTTTTAACAACTCTATTGACTTCCTGCCTGGCATAACAGGCTTTTCAAGCAATAGAAGTTTTCATCTGAAAAGCTCACCTTAAGACATAGTAATTTCAAACAGCCACATATAACGTCACTGTAAGGAGCCTTATTCTCTTCAGAGCAGGGATCACATTACCTATTAGGCTTTTGAAAAGCAACAACACCACTGCCAAAGTGTCTCTACCCTTAGAGACTTCTCACATATCGCGTAGCCTTTTTGCTGTCAAATTCCTTTGGAGTGCAAATAGTTCAGTCCCTGCTAGGGCTGATGTCACTGAACTGAGTGCATTTAGGATGTATATCTCTATATTCACTTAGTTTGGAAACATATATATTTCTCTCTCTCTCTAAAAAGAATGGATCAAAGGCACTTTTCTTCCTAAATAATTTGGGTGTCTCTTTCCTCTGTTTTAGTCAAATATATGAGAGTAGTTTATAAATTAGTTGAGCTGGAGTTGCCAAACTTGGCTGTATATCTGAGCAGTCTGGATGGGAAGACTTTGCAACTGATATTGTCCTCAGGCAGCTGGTCATCAGAGCATTTCCTTCCCCTACCCAAACCAGCAAAATGACCACATCCAGCAGGCAGAGCTATTCTACGTCTATGGTCAACAACTTGGCCAAAATATTTGATCCAAATGCTTTGCAAAACCAAGGGCCTGATAATGGAATGGAAGTCCCCCACATTCTTCATGTTGCAAGCAGTGATGTCAGCACATCTGAAAGTTTTAACGTCATGGATATGAAGTTTGCCTCCCTTGAACAGAAAATAGATAAGCTGTTGACTCTGCAAGACAATGTCCTTAAGAAGCTTAACAGCGTTTCCCAAGAAATCTGTTGCATTGAAAAAAACACTAAGATTGTAAAGGTGGAAGCATCTGAACCTGGATCAAGGATGGAAAGAAACAAAAATCTGAGAAGTAATGAAATGAAGAGGCTTTGCCTTAAAATGGAAAAATCTCTTTCTGATATAAACAGGAATGCAGAGCGGCAGGTTAAAAGACTAGATGGACTGGAGCAAAGTGTTTCTGGACTACAGAAGCTTGTAGGGCCTCTGGTTGAGAAGGTTAAAACATTAGTAATTCATAATTCGAGTGTAAAACACCATGTTCAAAAACGTAAACTTTGCAAGGCAGGTGACTATACAAAAGGAGTGGGACATCTTTTTAGGATGCAAATTTTCTCGGAGACAACAGCTGATGCCCTGCTCAAGAAGAAAAGTGAAAAGGTGAGCCCAGGTTTGTGTTTCATCTTGTCAGGAATCATTGCAAGCTACGGATATGTTCTGCTATATGCTTAGCTTTTTCATTTCATTAAGAGAGAACAAACAATATGCTTTGAAAATGAGAAGTATTCGAACAAATTGAGCAAGTTTCAGTGGAAAAGATATAGCAAATCTACAGAGTGATAAATACTTTCATTTTTTTTCTAATGATTTCTTTATAGTTGTAAAACATAACTAAGGGTCACTGACATGGGTGAAAAAGATAGATTGATACAGAATTTAGGAAGCTTGGGTCCTGGCTATACATTTTACTATGGTCTTCTCTGATTTTTAGTTATCTGGGGGAATCAAGTTGCAGCAGTCATGTTATATGCAGTGGGGACTAGAGCTTAGTGAAACTGGTAAAAATCCTTCTTGGGTCAGGGCGTGTACCTATGTATGTCCTTTATTTCAAAGTACAACTTAAGTGTGCTGTTCTGATCTGGTATTTCTGCTGACATTGGTGGGGGCGGGGGGGACTTCTAAACTGGGATCTGAGGTAGGGTTACCGTAACTGGAGCTGTGGCTTGTGTAAACTTCCTTGGGGGAAAAATGCCTGTGACACCATAACAGGAGTTTCATCGTGTTCTTTACAGGTCCTATTAAAAGACCACAAAAATCTCTTGAAAGGCTCCATTGATTATAATAGGCTCTTGTAAGGTAGTTGGACTATTCTTTGTTTGGTAAAGAAGCCCAGCAGCATTAGAAAATTAAAGAATATCTTCTGACAAACTGTGTTGATATTTAATTAACCTACAGTGAACCAAAAAGGTTGCCTTTCATATTATTTTCTGCTTTGCTTTACTTTTTTTTCCCCTCCAAAAAAGTCACGGACAGGCTTTACTCTTTGTTAAATTTAAAGAGTAATTCTTGAGTTTGTTTATCTGAAGTTTTTGAGCAGGAAAAACATTGTGTGAACGTATTATTGGAAATGGCATTCCTTGAAAAAAGAAGCACCCAATATTACTCAGACTGGTCTGATCAGCAAACCAGGTTACTCTTAGGCAGCCCCACTTTTCAGGTAGATGAGAAGCTTTTGAGCCATCTTAGGGAACTACAAAAATAGCGGTCAGTGCTGAGTAGCAGCAGAAGAGCATCTTGTAAAGCTCTGTCAGCTGAACTGGCTGATCTGCCTCTATGTAAGGATATAATGTGTGCAGCCCTGTTTCCCGAGCATCATTAGCTGAAGGGAAAAGTTGATGCCCTGCCAAAGGAGACCAACAACAAAAATGGTTTTTACAGGCCCTTCTTGAACACCAGGTTTGACTGGTTTCAATAAAGGAGATTTAACAAAATAGAAGTTTTCTTCTTTCGTACCATTACTTTGATGAGAAAAGATTACTTATTTTGAGCATCTGAATTTAGGGCTTCTTTTACTTTTCAAAACATCAATGAAAACATCTGTTGTAAAAGGCCCGTCGTAGTGAGACCCACAAGTCATCTAATGCTGCAATCACTCTGCAGTTTGTGGTAGAGCTTTACCTGTCTCGGTGAAATTACATATGCATGTGAACTATTTATAAATATAAACCAAATCAGGCCTGGGATGTTAATGATGTTAATGAACTGGCAGCTCCTGGAGGCCCGAGTAGGTGCGAGGCTCTCTGCGCTAGAAACACAGGGTAAGAGAAAAGAGGGGACCATGTGGGCTTTGCTGGTGAGTTTGTGGGAGCCGGTGGGTGTAGTGGAAGGGTCAGGTCAGAGGAGAAGGTCATGCTTCCAGCAGGCCAGAGAGGAGCCAGGGTGGCAGAGATGCGGGTGCCCAGCAGAGAGTTCAAAGCTGCTAAGGGCCTCGACATGGAGAGTGGGGGTCTGGAACATGATGGAAACAGAGGGAGCCTACTGACAAATACCCAAAAGAAGAAAAGGGTGAGCGGAGTCTCTTTTTCCAACAGCAGCTCCATTTGTAATACCCTCATTGATTCATTTTTGTTTAGGCAGGCTCTTGGCGATGTTGAGTGGACTTGGTAGGAGCTTGTCTAGCATGAGGGCTTAGGAAAGGCAGCAGGAGCACGTCTGGAATCACGCTGGTGATGTTATTACATTGTTAATATTTTGTTTGTTTTATGAGATAGCATACATATGTTAGCTTGTCGTTACCTTCCTCTCTGTGTGTTTGATTTATTAGTAAAGGGCCATCATAAAATTACCAAGCTATCCTGTGAACAACAGCTGGCTTTGGTAAACACTTAGTCATCTTGGATTTAAGTAAAAACAGACTTGAATTCAGCCCTGCATTAAGAATAATGGAACATGCTATGATATCCTTCAACAGAGACTGCTGAGCTTGGCTGTCAGTTTAGTAGGAGCCAGTATTTACTGGCATTCAGGACAGACAGACTCTCCTCTGCCTGAGGGGGTAAGAAGAACATCTCTGAGCAAGTTAGTGAAAAGACTGTTCCATGAGACAATAAAGTTGGTTGCGTGTGCCTCTGCCTGCCACATGTTCAAATGGGATTTACAAATGAGGTTTTAAATGGTTGTAACAAAAGCGAAAAGAGATACGTGGTGACACAGCAATGAACAAACCTACCTGATTATGCAGAAACCAATCCTTGCTTCTGTTAACACAATCCTTATCACTGTGTCTAGTCCCCACCTGATGGCAGTTTTGAACAATGCTGACCCTGCAGAAGTGTTGGCCACCAAGCAGTAAGACGAACATTTCTTTCATCCTAGGTGGACTCTGTATGGCAACACTGAGCAACCCTGCAATTGCTTTAGACAAACACAATCCTATTCTGTTTCCTTACGGCTGTGAGCGAGGTGATCCATTCACTACAGTTAATTTGGAAGGACAGCACCCACTTCTGTGCACTGCTGGAGATGGTCAGATGTTTTGGATGATGTGTCAATTTGGCATCCATCATGCCCCACCTATGACCAAATTCCACCTCTTAGTTCTAATGGCTGAGCTGTCTGACAAATACTTGGCTGTCCCTAGCCTGGCTCTGCAAAATAATCCAATCATTCTTAATTACCAGTAGGTGGTGCAATAGGTGGCCATGGATATATCTGGATAAGGCAGTGGATTGTGTTTACATGCTGCTTAATCACTTGCCTTCCCATCCTTTCCTCTTTAGAGAGGTGTTGCTCTTTGCTTTATTAATTGTGGGATTGTTTTTTTAATTTTTCCTAACTGGCTTATTTTACAGAACCGGATTAGGTTGAGAGCAGTAGAAGAGGCAGAACAACAGGGAGGGAAGAGGGGGAGTGGGAGAGAGGTAAAGAGGGGGTGATAAGCAGCTGGGGTGTATAATCTCTCTTCTGGCTTCAGCAGCAGCTGGAACAGTTTCCAGATCACAGGCTCCACAGGGACTTTTTGTGCTCTTGCAAAATATAGGAATCGCTCTCCTCTGCAGCAAAATTTCTGCTTTCCTGCCTTTTACTGCCATCCTGAAATACCTCCACTGCCTCATACAGGAGGTTAGTTTATTTCTGGTTTGGGTTAGAGTTATAATATTGTGTAGCCTGCAGACACTTCGTGCTGTGTCAGTGCTGCCAAATGTCTCCCAGCCATTTTCCACCGTGTGCAGCGTGACCCTATCACCAGATGGCTGAGAGGAGTAGCATGTATTACTTGTCATTTGAAGTTATTTTCTCACAACTACCACCCAGGGAAATCAGCAGTTCTACAGTAAGGGTCTTTAAAAGTCTTGAGGTTTTCCTCAAATTCACCTTTTTAAGTAGTCTGTGATAATCCTGTTGCGAAATGGCTCTGTAACTCCATTTTCAGTCCTATTCCTTCCACTTATAAAGAAAGGGGGTAAAATAATACTTCACTTATTTCCTCCAAATTAAACAGGTTAGAGATTCTATACTATTAACCTGCAAATACTCACCTGGAGAGTCAGAAAGTCCCTTTTGTTGCCATCGTAAAGCGGTGTTGAACTTTCTGCAGTTGCCTGCAGGTTGCTGTAACTGCAGTCTCCTGACATGTCTACGGGCTTTGCCATAGGACTAATAACTATTAGCAGTTTGAGGCCGTTTCTCACACTAAAAAAGCCCCAGCAGTGGGAGCTGTGCTTTCTGTTTGAACCCTCTGTCCCTCCCGTGCAGGTATCACACTGCAATTGCATCTCACTGGCTGCTTTAGTAGGAGTCCACAATGAAACTGCTGTTTGCCATGTGTGTTTTAAGATCCATTCAGCCTCAGTCTGTAACTGTTCTTCTGATTCCTTCATTTTGCTTACAGATACAAACGGGTCCCTTACGCATTATTTAAATTCTCTCCAGATTGTCTGTGTTCTGTGAATTTTTCATATTCCAGCCAAATAGGCAGGAATTATTTAATTTTCTTTTTTTCATCTGTCTGCAAGAGTTTCTGCTGTCCTCAGTGGTTTTGAGGTTAGAGGATCAGCAGATGGGTTGTCTGCTGCTTGGGCAATGCAGCCAGTCAGCACCTTCGTCTGTCGTTATACTCGGGAATGCTCTTCTTCCCCTCAGGACTGGTGCCTTTACCTAAATATGTTCTTGGTAGAGGTATTCCAGTTTTTGAGTGAGCTATAGTATATTAGTTATAATTCTCTCTCTGACTTTCTTTGTCTGTAAAACTGGTATGTTTTCTCCAGACAAGACATTTTCATCTTGTTTTGCCCCATTTTCTCCCTTACTGACAGCCACAGGAGGTTTTTCATGCCCTTCCAATTCAGAATGCTGTTTAATTTTGCTTTCATTTATCCTCTGAAGTTGCTGTCTGCTCTACAATGTTCCCTGGGTGGGATCCTGCTTGGGCACTGTTGTGGTTTTGCTCTCTACAACTCTGAGGAATGTGCGGAATCAAAGCAAGCACAGCTGATTTCTAAATACCTGCATGCCACCTCAGATGGCTTGTAGGCATGGCATTAACGCCTGTGTGTTACAGCGGCATTTCCTTTGCAAAACTAGAGAGATGATGAATATGATAACTGGTAAGTGCAGGACAGCAAGACAAGGCGGGTCATCAGAGAGCAGTCCTGTAAAAGCAGAAGGTTCCTCGAAGAGGTGAGACAGCGGTAGAAGGGATTTGCTCAGGTAAGAAGTCTGCGCCCACTCCAGTCATCTAAAATCCACCTTTTGTCATCAGATATCCTAGCCATTTAGTAAATTTTCAAGTGAGGACTCCTCTCAGCTCCTATCAGGAGTCAGATACATCTGCCAGTAGTAAGGGTACCATGCTTGAATGACTCCTCCAGTAGGAGAGTGCCATTGCAGCTAAATATGGGGTCTCCACCATGCTGACTTTTGATGACAAGGGTAGCCGCTCTGGAATGCAATTAATTTGGTGTCATCCTGGCAGCACCCTGGGTTTTGTGCACATGTGCACCAGTGAGGAGGAGCGGTGGTTGCTGGCTGGGCAGCAGCCCCAGCAAAGCCTAGGAGGAGTCCCACCATATTCCATTCACTGTTGCTGCCTGCATGGTGAGGTGCCACAGGAGAAGGTCTGTCTGTAAAGGGGAAATAAAGAGATGCCAGGTCTTTCCCCTCCACGCAAAACCCCTTCTTGTTAAATGAAGTGCATTATTAGGAAACCTGCATTTCTGGAGTCCAATTCAAAGTGAGGCATCAAAGCTGTAGGGGATGGTTTCTGACGTTCGTAACCCTTTGGAAATATCCCAACAGTGTGATTTCTCAAAAGCATCTTAGGAAGGGTGGTTCAAGAAGTCTGAAGATATTTTCCATTCATATCATTGCATGATTAGCTCAGATAAGTTAGTAAAGCTGAGAAATACTCTCTTAACAATGAGGCTACTTAACTGATATTGTAGCAAAAAAAATGCCTGACTAGTTTGACAGATGGGTGGTTTATGCCCACAGTTAAAAAGATCCACCAGTGATTCAGCTTTCAAGCCGATTTTTTTTTCCTCCTTTCTCACATCGTGACAATAGTGGATCCCACTTTAGAGGATGAGCCATTTAATGGTAATGGGGAAAATGTGTAGAATATTACCTAAAAAGTTTTGCGGATATTTTACATTGCTGGGGGAGAAAAGGGTATGTATTGAAGACGAACACAAAAGGGAAGGAGGGGATGGATTCCAGCTTTGGGGGATAGCACAGGAGGCATCACCGTGCATGCTGTTGTCCCAAGATCTCTGTTGTATGTGATGCATTCTCCCATGTACCAATGCGGAGATACTGAGAGCATCCACACTACGATGCTCAGGTGGCAAAGCCCATGGCTGATTTCTGGCTGCTAGTGAAATGAATTCATCCCAAAGCTCAAGCAACTTAATCATGTTGATAAATGGATGGTGATCAGGTCTTGCACAAAACCAGGATATCTTGCCATATCAAAGCTCTGCCGAGTATCTTAAGAACATGAGAAAGAGACTTGAGTAAGAAATGTTGTTTAGGCATATGCAAAGTTTTGTGGCTTGATATCGGCTGATTGAAGTTGAGAATAATGTCTTGACATCAAATGAAATGTGATGGGGTAATAAAGGACCTCTAACTAAAAGGTTGGGGCTGCTTCATGAGGCCAGTCATTATAAAAATTTTTGCAGTAAGGAAAAAAAATCAAAGAGTTTTAATAGGTGAATAAAAAAAATTTGAAAGTTAGCTAGGAAAACATTCCAAAGGTAGGGCTGCTACAGTATAAAGAAGGAATTTAACTAAGTATAGCTCATTAAAAAGGAGTCAGATGTCTATAAAAAACATTAATTTATCACTGCATTTTAAATTTCTGTTAAAATATATTATATTTATATATATAATTGCTTATTGCTTAATTTCTGCAGGTTTCTAAAGGCTAAATAATTTCTGAAAGTGTTTTTTTTCCCATTGCTTTATACTGAAGTTTTAGCCTCTGGAGTATCTCGCATTATTCTGTTATCACATGGGGTTTTATTCTGTCTCTATTGCTTAGGGTCTAGCAATACTCTGTATGAAAGAATATGTTTAAGTCTGGAAAATGTATTTTCGAAGACACAATACCTTTTTGCTTTGGTATATTTTGCATGATCACAATGCAACCTTTCATATTTAACCTTTTGTGGAATTAAAATGAAAACTTTGTTGAAAGCTTTTGGCTTGTATGAATAGGGAAAATTACTGTAGTGCCATTAACCTTATAGTGCATATTCAAGTCATTAAAGAAAGGGGAAAAAATCAAGTGGAGGCATAATTTCCACTAAGAAATACTGATTTCTATAACTTTAGAAATTACAGACTGGAAAAAGTCACATGTCACCAAAGTTCAGGAAGAATAATAAAAAAATAAAAACCCATTAGGGATTAAGTTAAAAAGACCCTTAAGAAAGCACTGCTAACAGACTGAAGGAAGAGGAGTGTTATGAAGAGTAGTTGGGTGGGATGGATGTCATTAGCAACCCACCACACCTTTCAGATGAGTTTTTCAGAAGCGCGTGATGGCCTTGGGTGCTCACGACCTGTGGGCCCTCAGAGCAGCTGGCTCGACTGCCTGGGGTCAGACATCACGGGGGTATGTGCCCCTGACAAGCTGCAGGGAGGTCTTTGTGCCTCCTGTGGCATGCAGCCGGCCGGGAGGGACGCGTTGACTTCCGTCAGCTCCAGAGAACCTGTCACAATCCCACTCTTCACGGGGAAGAAATAATCAGTGAAAGTGTGTGTTTTTATTGCCAGGTCAAGATCTGACAAGTTAAAGTCACGTGTTGCTACAAATAGGAAAACATGGAGAAAACTGGGATGCTCATGTGTAGACTACTCATGTGTCTACAAATAGTCCAATATCTAGTTCCTATATTTGTATTTCTTATTCTAGTGCACTGCTGACCCTATATTTATTGCAAATGGCTACATGTATGGATTCTGAAGGATACCAGCTATGTTTCATTTGTATTCTTTCCTTTTCCTCATTTAAATTAGTATGAGCTCCTCATCTGCTGTTAAAATGTGAGAGATCAGAAATGATGCTTGAATAAACAATGTAGTAATTTATGTAACGCCCTGGCTTCTGTATTTCACACCTGCAAACTACAGCAATATTTAGTAGGAAGCACTGTGTGCCTGCAATTAATTCTGAATGCAGAAGTGAAATCTGACCCCATGCATCAAAGAGCTTGGAGGCCATTTCTGTGGTTGTTTGCTCAGCTGACTGTGTTTGATCAGAGCTGATGTCCTCAGCGGTACGGTGAGGTTGACATACTTACAGGAATTCGAGTGCATTACTAATTGCGGTCACATTGCAGAATGAATAAGTCTGAGGCTTTCCCCTACTTCTTTTAGTGCTTTTCACCATCAAAAAAACAGAATGAGCATTGGTTGGTTCCCTGTGATCCATCTGGAATCGTGACATTTATATTTAAGTTCTGTGTGAACAAGGCACCAATTTATATTTCAAGGGTACTTTCCTAGTTGTATTTAGGCCTTTTTCATTTTGTGGCTTGCAACTTCCTGGGACCAACTGCATCCCAAATAATTGTCAGTCTCGATTCTCCTGCTCATATGGCAGTTTCTTTGTCCGTTGCAGATCAAGATTTTCTGAAGAAATCCTGCTGAAATCATTTCATGCAGTTTCATCCAGTTTTTCTCAACTCTTTGCTTCTCATGGAGTTTCCTTTCCCTTGAACTCAGTGTTTATAGTGGATACACATTGCTTAAATTTCATGCCTATTTTCTATATAGCCCGATGAAATTAAAACAAAAAAGAATAAAGCATAAAAAATGCAGAGGGCTTACCAGAACAAATGTTTAGTAATAGGACTGATTCATGCCCAGAGTACAACACAAATAAGCCATGGGACTGCTTGCACGATTAAGACAATCAAAATTGAGTGCCTGGCCCTCTATATTTTGTTGAAATACAGATTACACTGCTTCAGCTGGCAGCTCAAAGACAAAAAGTAGTCTCTTAGAAAATATTTGGAGTTAGCTGCGTTTTTCACACCCTGTGGATCTATTACTAATAATGATAGTGCCAGTTTCCTAGTACTGTGAGAGGAAGAAGGCAGGTGGAAAAGGAGCACTGAGCAACAGCAGACACTATGGTTTACTGTGGTCACCGTCCTGCTACAAGTCTAGGAGTGGCCGATGTAAAAACACACTGAGCAAACGGCATAGGAATATGAGTAAATAGCCATAAAGGTAACAGTAATAGCAGAGTTTTTATGAGGAGCTGGGGTGGTATAATGCACCTCTAGATGTCACTGCAACATTGTAAAATGTAGATAAGGGAAAGCTACAAAGCTGACATTATGGTTTATACGCTCTGATTCCTGGTAACTGTTTCGGTCAGCCTGTAATAAATTATTGGATCATTAAAAATACCATTACCAGATGTTGATTAACAGCAAAAATATTTTAGAAATCTGTCAGTAAGACTGTTACTGAACATTTTACTAGAAAATTAAATATTCCTAGCTTTGGTTTAACTAACCTAGTTTTTAACAGCAAAATCTAGTGCAGGGCAACAGCTCATTTCTGGATGTTTTTTTCTTTTAGTCCCTGAGGCTCAATCCTGATCTTTTCTGGGCTGTGTTTATGCCAACACTGATGCTGATTATAACTGAGATCATTTCTCTTTCATTTCACTGGTACCAATCTGATCAACTTGGTAGTGATTAAAATAAGGACCGTCATTTATAGGAAAAGCATGAGTTAGAACAGAGAGTACTTGGATTGGACCAAAAAAATCAGGCTGCAATTTCCTGAGGAACAATACAACAGGAACACTGTATACACTGACTAATACATCACTTGCCTTCTCCACAGGTCATCAAAGAAAAGTCACATTTGAATGAGACAGGAACAAAAGAGAAGAAGCCACCAGATTCAACAGGTTAGAATATTTTTTTTCTGATCAGTTTCTAGTTCCTAAGGGTACAACTGCACAGAAACAGCCATTGCTCTCCTGAGCAACTCCACGGAAGTTGGCTGGGTTACGTGTGTGCTCATCAGCATGAGTAAAAATTGTTCAAGCAACATCAACCTACTTTTCACATGGTGGCAAACAGCTCAAAAAAGTGCTTTGCATGAGGAGTTTATTAACCTTGACTTGGCTGGTAATAAATTTGAGTGAGAAAAACATTTTCCACTGCTATGTCTGAAAGGAAGAGTTTGTGACCCATGATATCCCAGTTTTAAAGAAGTAGTCTGCTCTTGCTTAGGAGACATTTACACTGACCTTGAAAGTGGGAGAGGAAAGCAAGTGCCTAGTTCAGAATGCATCAGAAGTTATGCTAAGTGCGCAACCCTACTTTAATATTGTTACTGACTATTAGAGAATTACTGACAGATTCCTTGGTAATGTGTTTACTTACAGAGGGGGCCGTCCAGAAGAGCCAGTCCTGCTCTCAGGAAGAAGTTGATAAGCTTAACAAGGAAAATGCTGAGAGGGAAAGTTCTGTTCTCCTTCAAATGGATCCTCCCAAACTTCATACTGAAGGGCCAGAGGAGAAAGCAGAAAGTTTGGTTTTTGAAAGCTATTACAAATACAGGAGGAGCTCTGTTCAGAAATCCTTCAGTACAGAAAAGCAGCAAGAAGAAGATGCTGTTGATGCTGCTTGTCAAAGGATAACTGGGCAGGAGATAGAGAGCGAGTCCCCAGCAGACGGGGAGAGGAAGGAGGAACATCAGATGTCTGGAAATGAAAGACAAGAGAAGAGGGAGAATGAAGGGGAGGGAAATGCTGATAAGAGTGAAAAAGATGTTGAGGAACCACCAGCTCCTTCCCAAAATGAAGATGAGGCAGGACAAAACCATGATCAAGAGACACCAGAGGGGAGGTAAGGTCAGAAGCTCAGGCTGCACATTCTTAAGAGACCTATGCTTTAGAAAAATGTGTAGTTCAAGTTTCAAGTCAAAGTGGCTGGTTAATATAAATATTGGTGAAAATCCAGCCCTATACAAAAGTGTAAAATGAGTTTATCTCTCTGATCTGAGCTCTAAGCTGAAATTATACCCTTAAAAAAGACAGGCAAACAATCTACCTTACGTGGTACTAGCAGTGTGCTTTGGTTGTTTGCTTGGGAAATAGGTTAGGAACATGGGAATTAAGTTAGGCTATTCTTCATCTCTGAGGAGAATTCTCACATTGTTATGTTTATATACTGCAGCATCATATAACCTATGAGCAAAGTAAGGTTAGATTAAGCCATGTACCAGTTGGGAATTAAGTTACTGCAAAATGTAGTAACTTAAGTGATAACATAAAACTGTGAAATTTTGCCCAGGCAATTAAACTGATAAATGTTTACTGTAATTCTTTCTTTGCTGGATTGATATATAGCCCTTCAGGGATAAACCAGTTTAAGTTCTCTGGAACCTATATGAACAGAGTGAAATCCCAATGTGAGATTAATATCTAAATGTTAAATGCAGAACTCAGGCGAGGATTTCAGTAATGGAGAAACATTTTGGTGTCATGATTAGTTGAGAGGTCATTTTTATTTCTCAAAGTGAATATTAAAACAGTTTATTTTACACTATGAAGCAAAATAACCTAATGTTATTTGAATGCAATGTACGTGTAAGCATTTTTCACCTGTGTTTCTAAATTTGCTCTGCTTTAAGTATACCCTGCTCTAATGCCATGTTTTGTTCTTGCAGGTGTAAAGGCTGCGAAAAAGGTACAGGAAATTATAGTTCAGTCACTGAGCAGACCTGCCAATTTGAGCACAGTAGTAGCAGTAAGCGTCGAGTGAATGATGAAGGCCTAATCAAAGATGACAATAAAAAGAACAGGCTAGATGCAGAAAGTGCTGATGGCATACGTAAAAATAAAAAAAAAAAAGCTCTTACAGGAAGTATTCCTAAAGGCAAAGCATTTGATTCCACTGGTATTACAGTGATGATCAGAGAGAGACATCTGTAGAAGAGAATGATTTCATTATTGTAATTAATAGGGGGAAAAGGTGTGCATGGTAGCTCTGATGGGAAGCAGTTGTTCATGGGCCACATCCTAAGCTGATGGGAAATAACACAGTTCTATTTGCTTCCATCTTAGAGGCTTCTGTTCTGGCAGCAATTTGTCGCAACTAATTTGCTTCTACCACAATTACAACTACTCTACTAATACTATCCTCTTTCCCTCTTCTTTTAACAACAGAGCTATACTATCCTCTTTCCCTCTTCTTTTAACAACAGGGCTAAAACTCCTAAGTATAGAGTGGTGGGAGAAATTATATCATGCATGGCAAAATTGGTTGACCTGTGGAAGTGCTGAGGATGCGTTCATACAGAATCTGCAATGCTCTGGATGTCGCCTGCAAAACCAGCTTGCTCATATTCTTACTCATTGCAATCTGAAGGGAGAACAACTGCAGCCTATAAAATAAAGAAATATAGATTTTTGTGTGGAACCCTGACTGATGCTGCAGAACAGTCAGATAAATGATGCTCAGGCCCGAACTCTGAAGCAGTGCTTACTGGGGTGAAGCAGAGGTTTCTAATATTAGACCTCCAGCTTGAGAATTTCAGTACCTATCCCTGTATATGAAATGATGGCACATGGGAGGATGGCCTGAAGGATTTGAGATATATGTGTGTACATACGCATGCATAGGACTCAGAATGAATTTCTTTGCTTTGGGAATGGGGGGAGAGTGGGAAAGGGAAACATTTATTAAATGTGTGTGTGATAGGCTCTTGTAGCAGGAAACAGGTGATAGTGTACTAAACTTTAAACTCCATAACCTATCCTGAGCTCTGGCAGGTTGTTAGGGGCAACATTAAGGTCAGAGTTTCTCTCTTGGAGCATCTTTGATCTGCAATGGGAGGTCATTCTTGAATAGGGAGAAATTCCCTCTGGTGTGCAGGAAAAGAAGAATAGAGGGTCTGTCACTGGGAAAAACTTGAAGGCTAAAACTTAGGCATAGTTTTAAAGAGGCACTCTGGCCTCTTTAAAAGTACACTTCCTTGCTGAAAGTTTGGTAACATTTGGGAGGTGAGCTTTCAGAAAGACATTTTCTTCTGTCACTTACATGCTGAGGTCCTTGGGGTTTGTGTTGTTAGAATCAAATTCTGCCTTTAGGGTAGAGGTTTTCTTGGCATTTTGTGGGTCTCGGTAACACGCAAAGGCCCACACTTAAGGTCGTGCCATTCAAACTCTGCAGAACCCCATGTAGGTGGCAAACTTCCAGAAGCCCCAGCTTTTCACAATTCCTTGACCATGAACTAACTTCCTAACCATGTAAGTTATTAACACTGTCAAAAAAAAATCTAGGTACACAGCTGGTGTCCTGGAAAAATGGACATTCACTGTGAATAAGGACAATCTACTGCTACATTAATGACCAAAGTGTTCCTGCCAGCTACATGCCGTCATGGGGTTTTTTTGTTTGTGTTTTTAATAATTTTCACTGGAGTAATGAACAGTTTTAAAATTGCTCAACAAGCCTCACACAAAAGGGAGCCGGCATTCCAAACCGGAGAGCTCATGTTGAAACGCTGGGGCTCTAGCCCTCCCAACCAGTTGAAGAAGTATTTGTCACCTTGGTCAGCCAAAGGTCACTCTCGGGAATATCAATCAAATGAAAAACAACGTGGGTATGAAACTGAAGTTGCAACACCCTGCAAAAAATCCAAAGAGAAATTAGGCATGCAGGGCTGGTCTCCAGCAGGGATTTTGACATCAGGACAGCAGAATGGTCCAGCATGTGGAGGTCTGGACAATAATACCAGAGACCTGCATTCATGCTGAAACTCCATAGCTGCTGCAGTGTGATGTTGGGAACACATCTCTTCTCTGTGTTCTTCTTTACCTTTTATCTGCCATCTTTTTTTAAGGACAGAAATTCTTCAGAGCAGCACATGACAGTTACCATGTGTCCTACCACACCGGGTCCTGAGCCATACTGGAAATCCCAGGTGCTGCCTGCCAGGGTGAAACTCCCTTATTTGCACAAGCTCTAAATGTGATCTTTGAAGGTGCTGACCACACTGTGGAGAATGACAAGTCGTGTCAATCAGTAGAGAAGGAGATTCTTCACTATGAACAGCAAAAGCTGGGAAATAGCCTCTTTTGTCTGGGCCTAAAGGAGAGCTCAGTCTCTCTTCCTACCCCACTGGAGAGTTACAGTACATACTCACCTATTAACAGTCCCTGAGGAAAAAAAAAAAAGAAAAAAAAAATCAGAGAAAAAGTGGAATTCCTTCCAAACAAATTGCTGAGGCCCTTTGTGGGCATGAAGATACATTGATTTAGTCTAGCGGTCTTCACTTTGCCTCTTGCTACCATTGTGCAGAAGATGCTAACTAAATAAAGGAGTCCTTGTCTTAGTAGTGTAGCTCCCCAACAACAGCCTGTTTTCTGAGCTAGAGCTCCTGGAATAAAACTCTTAGATAACAGAGAAAGACCTACCTATAAAACTTACAGTAGATGTATTCAGTTCTTAAATGAGCTTACCTGGGGAAAAAAAGGGACTAAAATATGAGATAGAAAGGAACTGTATGTGACCACTCATATGCTCTCTGTCTGTTTTGTCTTTTGTAGATGGTAGTCCTACTCCACCAGCACCATTTGATCACCGGATTGTCTCAGCCAAAAGGATGGGGATCAGCAGTTATTATAATGTCAGCAAGAATGAAATCCTGGGAGGGTAAGTCAGGTGAAACCAATCAACATGGAAAGTGAGGCACAAATTTACAGCCAAGCACCCCAGGAGGTGAATGGAAGCAACATGCCTCACTAGAGCCGAAAGTCATGAAAGTCTAAGCTCTAACAGTGCTTTAGAGAGGGATGAAAACAGGAGGCTCGTTTTACTGTGTGAGTGAATTTTGGCTTAAGGTTTGGCACCAGCAAACTTGGCTTATATTTGGTATTGTTCTAGGTCAGCCAGCTGCCCTCAGGCTTTATGACAGGGCTCCTAGGATGCTGTAATACTTTACCTCACATTGCAGCCAGCAGGTTGTAGAGACATGTTGTAGCCTTCTTTCTCACAGTGGGTCCCATCCCTGAAAACACATGCATGCTAATCTGACAGGCCATGTTACTTCATCTCTCATGCTGAAATTGTTTAGGAGAAAGTGATATTGCCATTTTTGATGGCAGCCTGGTCTTGAGTAAGGCTTTGTTTCATCATGAAATCACAACCCTCCCTTGGAGGACAATGATGAGATGGAGAGGGGCAGATTGTGCACATAAGTGAGTTATTATCCTTAGACTATGTTGACTTCCCTGGGATTAGTCATCACATGTTATGAGGTGAGTATAATGAATCATACAAGTGGGATAATATCAGCTAGAACACTGTGTGATTTTGGTGTGCCTAAATGAGTAGCAGCAAGTCTAATCTACACAACAAAATAGCAGCAATAGAGCAATTGAAATGGAACCCAGTAGGGAGAGGATAATTTCTGTTGTTTGTAACCTAGTTTACATTCAGGGCCAACACCGGTACCACTGGATAATTTTTTTTCTCCTTTTTTTTACCTAGAGGACGATTTGGTCAAGTGCACAAATGTGAAGAGAAGGCAACAGGTCTCAAGCTAGCAGCCAAAATTATAAAAGCCAAAGGTCCTAAACAGAAGGTTGGTAGAGTGTGATGTTAGTCTTTTGTTCACCCATGGATCCCACACTGTTCTTCAGCTACACAAAAGACCAGTGTCTCACAGGCCATCACACTCATAGGACCATTAGCTCTAGTTCTGTTTTCCTTCTCCTCCAGAACTTCTAGTAACTCATTCAAGTCCTCTTTTTGGGTTTTCTCTTTTTTTTAAAAAAAAAATCTTATTTTTTCCAACTTTCTCTTCAGTTCTTTGTGTTTCTTTGGCTTCCTTTTTTGATTTCTGCTGTTAATTCTATTACTGTTTTCTTTAATGGTAAAAACATTTGTCAGGCCTGTGACATAGCATATTCCCTCCCAATTACACTGTAGCCTTTGCTGCAATGACTTGATGTCACTGTGAGGAATGCTGATAACAGGCATGATCTGAGCTCCTGACATCAACACAAATACAGATGAGAAGAATTAGTCTGGCCTGTTTTGCAAACGTCATGGCCATCTGGGGCTTGCTTTCACAGGAAAGACATGCATAGCATCCTTTGTGTGACAGCAGTGTCATTAATAGCATTCAATGGTGGGATTTGTCTCAGCTAACTGGGGTTGCTAAGGTGTAGCTGTGGCCAAGCTGATCACCAAGAATCCCCTTATAGTCAATGGAAAGAGATTGGCACCACCAGAGAGTGACTCAGCCCATCCTAAACTGCATGTCTAAAATAATTGGGCTGAATGGAAGTACCAGTCTCTTTCCCCTGACTGCAAATGGAGATTTTGAGGACTGTTCTGGACTTTTCTTACACAGCTTGATTTTTTATACCTGCAGCTGGTTGAACCAAGTCCTGTTCTGCTTCCCTCTTTTCTTTACATCCCAGTGAACCCACCACTTGTCCGTGCAGGCTCTCCCCTTCATTTTCTCCCCAAATAGCTTATTACTGAAGCAGTCCCCCACTGGAGCTATGAGTTCAGTCTAGTCGCTCCTATAGCCTTGACATCTACCACTGCAGAAGCAATCAAAGGAAACCCTGGGTTTGGTTGCCATGAGTGAAAATATGAAGATAATGTAGATGTCTGGTTCCAACTGTGTCCTGTTTTGTGTAGCTTTCTTAGAGAAAAGGCTTCTGAAACAATACTCATGACTCTTTACAGGATGAAGTAAAGAATGAAATCAATGTCATGAACCAACTGAATCATGTGAACCTCATCCAGCTGTATGACGCCTTTGAATCAAAAAATGACATTGTCCTGGTCATGGAATAGTAAGTGTGTTCTTTTGTTTCCCTTTCTGTCTTTACCACTTTTGCTAGAATTGTCTGTTTCCTTCTTACATTCTCCTGAAATTAGAAATAGAGCTTCTTGAAGGTCGAAAGAACATATGAAAGATGTTCTCAGGAACAAAAAAAAAGGAATTTAAGAGAAAAGTTTTCCCGTGCATCCATCCATCTATGCATTTTTTTTCAGTGATGTGCCACATTCCTGGTGCTGTAAAGCCACTGCTCCATTTGAAGATAGAGCTGTGTTATATATCTTCCCTTCCATTTCAAATTTTAATTTGTGTCAGCTAAGAAACAGACCTCTCAGAATACCTCCAGTTCTGTGAGGCAAATGAGAAGACATCTTGGACTGAAGAGGAGGCAGCTTTAGGTATTGTGCCTAATCCATTCCATGCCTGAATGGATAAACCTATTTTTTATGCTGGGTTATCAAGCTAATTAGGCACAAAATAGCTGCCTTAGAGTCAAGTTAAACAGAAGTTGTCTTAAAAAAGCCAAAACAGGCATAACTAAAACATTGAAAGGAGTGGCAGAAGGTTCAAAGTTACATGAATTTGGCTGTTCTGGACGTTTTCAGATAGTCCTCTGAATTTGGTCTATGTGATTAATATATCACAAAAGGTAAATGTCTGTGTAGCTATGAATGGGTAGGTTGGAGGCATTCTGAAATGTCATGAGGAATTAAGAAGTCATTTTCGTTGACTTTAAATAGTTTCAAATTGAAATTTTGGTTCATTCCTCTTAAACTCTAAGAAAGGAGACCACAGATTTAAATGCAAATTCTCCAGCATGTTGTCTTGGTTTTCCATGTGACTTCATTAATTTCACTGCTACAAAATGATGACTCAAGACAGCATAAGATTCAAATTTCAAGGCTTTCATACCTATCAATGGACGGGAGGCTGGACTCTCAGACCTTGAAGAAGTTCAGGCCAGTATGCATCAGAACCCAGTTCTTGGAAAGTTCAGGTCAGAGTACAAGCTCATATTGTAGACCCACCTTACAGAACTTGATGGTGAATGATTAAAATAGTCAATAGTATAAATTTTGTATTACTCTAACTGCATGGAATTGGATTTGGACTTGGTCACCACTTCATTGTCTTTCTCTCATCAGTGTGGAAGGAGGAGAGTTATTTGACCGAATTATTGATGAAAACAGCAATTTGACAGAGATGGATACTATCTCATTCATAAAACAGATCTGCGAGGGAATTCAGTACATGCACCAAATGTACATTCTTCATTTGGATCTCAAGGTAGAGATTTGAGCTGTATGTTTTGTGCAATGACAGCTGTGGTAATTCTTAATGGTAGGCCATACAGCTTAGCACATTCCCATGGCAGAAACAACGAAGGGCCTTATTCTGCTTTCCTTAGAGCAATATGTATTTACTTTAACCACATTGAGATGAGTTAAATTACTACAAAGTTAAGTAAATTAGATGAGAATTGTGGTCATATGTCATCAAGCCTCATAGCACTTGAATTTTCCACTGACTGGTTTTACAGAAAGGCAGCAGCTGACTACAAATATCTTGCTATTTTCAATTTTGATATATGGATCTCAAGATATTGTGCAAATGTTATTTAATTCAGCTGCACAAGATCTCTGTTTTACACATCAGCCATGGGATAGGAATTATCCCATTTTTTACCAAGCAGAAACCAAGGCATGAGTGAGTGGAACTAAATTCAAGGGTAATTCAGGATCAGTGGAGACCCTGCGCATCTTTATGAGGACTACACTACACTACACTGTCGTGGTCATGAAAAGGCATCAATACATAGCCAGCTTAAGGGAAAACTTACTAAAATGTACTTGCTAACATGAAAGAAATAAAAACAGTCAATGGCTGATGTACTGAACAAATACAGTACATCTATGTTGGGTTAGACAATAGCTGCTCGTGCAGCTGAAAGCCCAGAGAAGGGTAGCAGATTCTTTGCCACTTGCTTGCTTAGTTATCTGAACTATTCAACTATAGACACAAAAAGTCCCCTCACTTCTTTTTTAAAAACAAATCCACTGATTGCACATTCTCACTCTGGTTGACTGCTAATAGTTAACTGTCAACCCTTTGAAAACATTTGTTGTAAAGGTATTTTTCATTAGACTGTACATTTGAGCTGGCTCTTTCTCCCTTAACCCAAGTTTTTATTAAATAATAGACTTGTTTCTTACCTCTGTTTAGTGCAGGAATAAAATGGGATGATGTCTTTAGTTTTATGACTGGCTATAAAGCTTTCTGGTGATCCCTGAGCTTTGCAACAAAGCAAAAGGAAACAGAAAGTGCACAAGACGGTTTTCTCTGTGGTGAGATTTTTATTACGGCTGCTGTTTTTGGCTTGTAATAACTCAGTTAATGTAGTATATCTTTAATGTCGTTAGCGTATATATTATTGCAGTGGTTAAGCAAATGAGCAGATGCTTGTTGGGACCTGCTTCAGTTGCAAATCAATGACCAGACTCACTTTTCACTTTCTTTATAAACATCCAGTTACCTAGAAACCTGTCAAGAAGAAGTTCACACGGTTCTTTAGGACACATTAATTATGTTCTTGGAGATGACACAGTTTTAACATGAGGTCAAACTGCTGACAAAAAGATACATATATACAATCCAAGAAATTCTTCCCAGAGACCTCTTTTCATGTGCTTGCCAGCTATGGCTTCTCCCTTCTGTTTCGCTTGTTCATAGATTGCTGTCAGTAACAGATGAGTATGGGAAGAAAGCTTGAAATGGAAAGAAAATCATCCTGACCATAATCATCCAGGACCTCAGAAACTATGGACATATGGTGTTTAAAAGTCCAATGGTGTTTAAAAGTCTGACACGTAAAATGAATTAGTAATGGTGACAAAGGTTAACTAATGTTTTAAGTGTTGAGGCCTGTTTTGTTTCAAAGAGGACTCAATGAGCAATAAGATGGAGTAGCTATAAAACTGCTGGCAGTGAATATGAGACTCTATTTTAGGTATTTACATTTCAAAGACAATTGGCCAAACCCTGTTCTCAGTCCCTTCTGTATGAATTTGGAGTAGTTCTAGGAAGTTAATGGATTCCTGCCAGAGAAGTGAAGAACAGCACTTGACCCTATGAAAATCCAGAGGGATTTAACCTGTGAATCCTACCTTTTGCTAAAATATCTGAGAAAAGCATAAAGTTGATGTGACTAGCTTAATATATCAGTGTTCAATCAGACAGTTACTGCTAAAATATTCATGAACTCAGAAACTTAAAGCTGTAAGATAAACTTCAAAGCCCAACAATTTTTTTTTTTTTTTTAAATCATGTCAGCTTATTAAGGTCTGTAAAATCACAGTGCCAGCATCCTGAAACCCCTCTTCGGAAGTATACATTCTCTGTCCCACTCCCACTAATGAGTTCTTTATCTGAACTGCTGCCTTATGTCAAACTGAAAAGCCAAGGAGAAGAAAAAGCAGTTGCAGGGCACAGAACACATGGCCCCAATTGCTGTGTGATAGCGGGGGGGGTCGGGTACCCATGCAGAGAAATCTGACCAAGGAGGAAGGCAAAAGGTGCTTATAAGATGTTTGCTGTGTTTTTCTCCCTACAGTTTACTAAAAGCCCAGTTTTTCATACTTGTTTCTCATTAAAGTGTTTTTTGGTTTCTCTTGGCAGCCTGAGAATATCCTGTGTGTGAACCGAGCAGCAAATCAAATAAAAATTATTGATTTTGGATTGGCAAGAAGGTATGTGCATGGGTTCTTGCTAATCGTAAATGAATTGGGAAACAATGAAAAAAAGTTTTACATCTCTACAATGACATATTTGTTGCATAATGGTTCTCCTACTGTTCTTAGGACAAATTTAATGTGTCTGTTTTAACCAAGGATATCTTTTAATAAGGAATGTTTGGAGATGAGCAAAAAAAGATTTGTTCTGAAGCCTTTTTTCAGGTAGAAGGTTGAAAGAGGGCTGATTCTGACTAAGCACACACATAAGTATCTTGGAACAGCTAAAATCACAGAATCACAGAATCACAGAATCAGCCAGGGTGGAAGAGACCTCTGGGATCATCGAGTCCAACCGTTGCCCTGACACCACCCTGTCAACTAGATCATGGCACTAAGTGCTATGTCCAGTCTTTTCTTAAACACATCCAGAGATGGTGACTCCACCACCTCCCTGGGCAGCCCATTCCAATGTCTAATAACCCTTTCTGAAAAGAAATTCTTCCTAATGTCCAACCTGAACCTCCCCTGGAGAAGCTTGAGGCTGTGTCCTCTTGTCCTATCGCTAGTTGCCTGGGAGAAGAGGCCAGCTGCCACTTCACTACAACCTCCCTTCAGGTAGTTGTAGACCGCAATAAGGTCACCTCTGAGCCTCCTCTTCTCCAGGCTAAACAACCCCAGCTCCCTCAGCCATTCCTCATAGGACAGACCCTCCAGACCCTTCACCAGCTTGGTCGCCCTCCTCTGGACTCGCTCCAACACCTCAACATCTTTCTTGAAGTGCGGGGCCCAGAACTGAACACAGTACTCAAGATGCAGCCTCACCAGTGCCGAGTACAGAGGGACAATCACTTCCCTAGACCGGCTGGCTACACTATTCCTAATAGAGGCCAGGATGCCATTGGCCTTCTTGGCCACCTGGGCACACTGCTGGCTCATGTTTAGCCGGCTGTCGATCAGCACCCCCAGGTCTCTTTCTGCTGGGCCGCTTTCTAACAGCTCTTTCCCCAGCCTGTAGCGCTGCATGGGGTTGTTGTGGCCAAAGTGTAAGACCCGGCACTTGTTCTTGTTGAACCTCATGCCGTTGGTCTCGGCCCATCTATCTAATCTGTCCAGATCCCTCTGTAGGGCCTTCCTACCCTCCAACAGATGGACACCCCCATCCAGCTTGGTGTCATCTGCAAATTTGCTGAGGGTGCACTCAATCCCTACGTCTAGATCATCTATAAAGGTATTGAACAGCACCGGCCCCAGAACTGAGCCCTGGGGAACACCGCTAGTGACCGGCCGCCAGTTGGACTTTGCCCCATTCACCTGGTCTCTTGTCTCCAATGTTATGAGATTCTTCAAAAGGGAGTGTAGGAGACCATCAATGGCTGTTGCAACATATCCCATGCTATACCACTTTCTAGTTTAACTAGGTACCATAACCTCAGTGAAGGATTTAATGATTAAAAATTCCATGCCTATGACATGGAGAAGTCCCAAAAGGATGATAACAGCTGCTCTGAGGAGTCCTTGAAATCTGAATATGTTTCTTTGTATAGCAGTTGAGTTTTGCCCTGAAGTGTGATATAAATCTTGCAAACATTTTTCATTCTATATATGGGTGTATTTATTTTTACTTTGTACCTCTGTCTGTCCTTGTTTTCCTACTGAATTTCCTGCATGCTTCTGAAATGCCTCTAAGTGCTACACAACTTATGATGCAGCTTTAATTAGAGCTGTAATTGTTATCCTCTGTTAATGTTTCCATTTCCTAGGTATAAACCCAGGGAAAAACTTCGAGTTAACTTTGGGACTCCAGAATTCCTTGCTCCTGAAGTTGTGAATTATGAGTTTGTCTCTTTTCCTACAGACATGTGGAGTGTAGGGGTCATTGCTTACATGCTGTAAGTAGGATTCAGTACCTGCTTTGTAAGCTGTTTCTAGGTTGAACTGTGTCAGTCATCCAAATTTGTTGTTATACTGGAAGATTGACAAAATCTGTACCAAAATAGAAAATGTAGGCTTCTTTCCAAATTCCATATTCAGTAATTTCTCCTCTTTTCCAATCACCATGAACATTTCTTCTTTGTTTCACTGAGCATCTCTCATGAGTGTTTGGACATCACAATTCCAGAATAATGTAGACTGCTTGTTAAGTTCCCAGCAGGTATCTGCAAGAGTGGTCAGAGGTCTAGAAGATATCACCTACCATGAAAGAGAGTAGTGCTTGGTTTGTTAGGGAAGGAGGGTGATTGTTTAAACATGTAAATAGAAGAGAGAATGGGAATGGTCTGAAGACTTTCTTAGACAATAATGTGTTGCAAGATAGGCGAGGAGTGACAGAACAATCATAGATGGCACATCGGAAATCATGTACAGGAAGGGGAAAGACAGGAAGATTGAACTTACTTCTTTTTGCTTTAGTCTCAGTGGATTGTCTCCTTTTTTGGGTGATGATGACAATGAGACCCTCAACAATATCCTGTCCTGTAGCTGGGATTTTGAAGATGAGGAATTTCGAGATGTTTCTGATCAGGCCAAAGATTTCATCTCAAAGCTTCTCATCAAGGAAAAATGGTATATAATCCCTGTATCTTTGAAATGTGTGTTCTGTGCCATTATGTCACAGTTGTGTCACTTGTACTACTCTATTGAAGAACTATCATGACTTTTTAAAGTGTTTTACATCCACATAGAATATTATAATGCCACTTCATTGATGTTGTTCATTAAATCCATAAAATGATCTGAAGTTACCTGAATGTATTTTGTCTGTGAAACCAAACTTAACTTTATAGATTAACTGTTGTCTGGTGTAGTGTCCTGAAATGACAGCATTGCATGATGGCAGAACACATGAACTGTTGTTGAATTGCAAGATTCTAGGAAAAACACTTAATAGCACTCTGTTTTTTCCTTAGCTGGAGAATAAGTGCAACTGCTGCCTTAAAACACCCATGGTTATCAGATCACAAGCTCCACTGCAGACTTCAGGTGCCTAAATTTAAATATCCTTGTGCATTGTAGATCTGCTGTTGCCTTCTTGTGTTGCCACATCACTATTTGCTTTGACATTGTTCTTGTTTTTGAGTCCTCCTTGCTGCTGTATTTCTTGCTGCTGTGAGCCATGTGTGTCCCTTTGCTTTTATTTAGCTGTTATAATTTGCATGCTCACACTTGCTCATCAGTTCTTGCATGTCTGGGAAGAAATATATAGTTATGCAGTTGCTGTGTGTTGCAGAGTGGATCCATTTCGTAGCAAAATGGGACTATTTACAAAATGAGCACTGAATTACTATATGAAAAGAGTTTTCCAGCTGGGAATGGTTCTGCCTCCTACTTTGAAAACCCTTTCAGGCTCTCCTGAAGTTCCCCATGAGCGCTGTTAGATTTCATCCTACCTCTTCCCAGCGGATACCTTTCCCAACAGAGCATGGAACCTCAGCCAATGCACATCTTTGTACTTAAGCACCCTCTTGCCTTTTGAGGGTAGCCAGCTTAGTGGCCAACACAAAAGAAGTTGTTTGTTCACACGAACAATTCCACTGGGATGAGTTGGAGGATCAACAAAACTTAAATCTGGTGAAGGGTCTGGAGGGTATGACCTATGAGGAACAGCTGAGGGAGCTGGAGTTGTTTAGCCTGGAGAAGAAGAGGCTCAGAGGTGACCTTATTGCGGTCTACAACTACCTGAAGGGAGGTTGTAGTGAAGTGGCAGCTGGCCTCTTCTCCCAGGCAACTAGCGATAGGACAAGAGGACACAGCCTCAAGCTTCGCCAGGGGAGGTTCAGGTTGGACATTAGGAAGCATTTCTTTTCGGAAAGGGTCATTAGACATTGGAACGGGCTGCCCAGGGAGGTGGTGGAGTCACCATCTCTGGATGTGTTTAAGAAAAGACTGGACATAGCACTTAGTGCCATGGTGTAGTTGACATGGTGGTGTCAGGGCAATGGTTGGACTCGATGATCTCAGAGGTCTCTTCCAACCTGATTGATTCTGTGATTCTGTGAATATTCCTCTGTTAAGTAGTCAGTGAGTTTGGGAGATTCACACTATTGATGAGCTTGGTGTTGGCTGAATCTAAGTGGGTCCACTCTGTGATTCAGTGGTTCATGAGGGGATAATTTTAAGCAGGTTTCAGAATTTTTACAGTATTTGAAGTACAGTATTCACTTCCTCCTTGGCAGTCAAAGCACATCTATGATAAATAAAATGACTGCTGTATTGCCTAGGATGTATATGTCAAGGTGCCTTTTGAACTACAGCCATTGTTAAGAATTGAGAGACCATATTATTAATTAACAAAACAATCTTATTAAAATAAGAGCAAAGATTATGATGACAAGAAAGCAGTAGTAGCTCTGCTGACGAGATGGTATGTATTCTGGGCAGGATGAACTGAGTAGTGTCCTGACAGCTCTGTCCTTGCGAGATATTCCTGTTATACAGAGTAAGGATAACAAAAAGTAGTATAAAATGAGAAGTAATAACCATCAAATAAATTATTATAATTTTCATTGAAATTTAGTTTTCATTATAATCTCCCAGAACAGCAATTCCCATGAGATTATTAGATTTATAAGTGTGCATACACAGTAAAAATAAGAGAGTTTGTCAGAAGTAAATATGTCTTTAGAGGGTTTCATAGGATACAATTTGACTGCTTTAGTTGATCTCCAGTGAAGCTCCGATTCTGCAACCTGGGGAACAGGCTGTCTTTTCCAAATGCTGCAAGAACATGGGCTACTTACTTTCTGTGCTGGTTTCTAGCACCAATTTTCTTCTGGGGAAACCCTATCCTAATAGCAATCTTACAACTTATGTTGTCCTTTGTAGCTCCTCCCCCAGTATTTTTTGTTTATACTTCTTGAGCTTTACAAAAATAGCTTCACTAAACGTGCTGATGTTGCAGTGTTCTGCCATTATTACCTTAACTAGAGGTAAAATGTGATTGATCTTCAATTAATGCTCCACTAAGGGCATCTTTCTTTCTTTTTTTTGTTTTTCTTTTCACCTAGGAGGTGGCTAAAGGTGTGTCCCAAGCACCCTCGGCTCAATAAGCTCTCTGAAAGAGCTGCCAAACAGAAGGTTTGTTTCGTGTCCCAAGTGTTTCTTCAGGCATAAATACTGTAGCCCCTGCGGAAGGGATCAGTGGGCAGTCAAAAACCTTGCATGGTCCAAAGTACACGGTTCAAACTGTATTCACCATCCCTGCTGTTGTTTGGAAAGCATTCAAAATGTAAACTGGCCCTATCACTTGTACCAAGTCACAGCAATATGAAAAAAAAAATTGTATGTATGAAGCCATATGTGCTGCAAATCATGGCTATTTTAGAGGGAATAGTTATGCTCCCACTGGCTCTCATGGGGCAGGATTTCACCCAATAATTTTTCAGTGTTGAAAGCTTTCAGGTTTTCATGCTGTGGTTAGGAGTAGGCTTTTAAAAGGGTAGAAATATGAAAAGTAATTACTTTTTAGCAAAGGCACGGGCCAGACCCTGAGGGCAGCTCCAGTAACTGTAGTGAAAGTGAGGTGTCCCCTAAAAGAAGCTGCTCCACACTTTTGAGGACCCAATTCTGACAGGACACTTCTCTGCCCTTTTAGCTTGTAGCAACCCAAACAATTTTGACAGAGCATCTCTCTCTGTCCTTTTTTTCTGGCTCCCCGTCTTTGCCCTTTCATTAACAAACACTTCATTAGTGATTCTCAGGTTGGCTTGGTTGCCTTCCCTGGGGATCAGGGAGACTCAAGTCTGTTCTCATGTTCTGTTTCTGGTCTTTGACCAAAGCATACTCACTCAGCCACTTTGAAATCAGGCTGCCTCAGGCGGTACAGTGTCTCCATAAACCAGGACACCAATTCCCACAGCCCCTTTTACCAACTACCACAGAGTTTGGTGCCTCTGTTGAAGGACCATGGGAACCATGGGAATCAAAGGTTCTAGGGGCAGCTCTGGGCAAAACTCAGTAGAGGGTCAAGATGTGAATGAGGCTGAGAACACACACACTGTAAAACCACTTCCTTTTAGTCGTGCATCATGAGTAACAACCAGGGTGCCAAAATAAAAATAGTCCATTTCTCACCACAAGCAAGTTTTTAATACTGCCATCATCCATCATCTGCTTGGTAGGGCAAGTGATGTACTGGGTTTTGTTTGCAACAGGCTGTCCAGAAACATGTAAAAAAGAGAGTATTGTGAGAGGCTGAAATTTTTGTTCTGTTTTGGCTAAGTAAGATTAGAACAGATTTTATACAGCGTAGTGTAGTAACACAGAAGTTAATGATCTTTAAATGAGCTATCTTAGGGACTTGAAGCTGCCTTTCCATGGTACACTGGAGGTTGGTGAGGGCTGAGGTACCATTATTATATCCTACTTGCACTCTGAAGCCACCTAACTTCCTGATACGGTAATGTCTGAGCGTCAGCTTCTGTAGTGGGAATCCAGAGGGAGTGTGATCCTCAGCATTCATCCCCACATCACTGGTGCTGGAACAGGTTACATGAAGCTTTGATCCACCACCTGTATGTGCTTCTACGTAGTAGTTTTTTAAACAGGCTTTCCTGACCTGTTACAGGACTAGTGTTTTTATCTGTATTTCCCATTTCAAGCCATTAACTGCACAGCCACCAAATGGTGAAAATTCTCCCTCTCTAATGCAGGAGGCACTGTATTACACAATTTTCTGTTACAACCAAGATCAACTTGGAGACAAATTGACTGTCCAACAGCAGTCAAAATTATTTTTAAATCAACTTTTTATTGCTTTGTAACTTAGTAACCTACCCATGATCTAACCTGCAGGAAAACCTGGTTTTGGCTTTTGCAGTGTTATTTCCTCTGTGTGTGTTTTTATTTTTGGAGTTTATTTGAGTTTATTTAATGAGTCTATCATCTAAAGTCGTAGCAGTGCTTTGTTTTTAAAGAATCCCTTTAGCTATTTTTATCAGGCAAGTAGTATGGTTACAACATTTAACCCAAAATAATACACTCGAGTGCCAGTTGATTTAGACCTGGCATTATAAATGCCTGCAGTGGTAACACAAATAAATGGAGAGGTTTGCAGCATGCCTTTTCACGCTGTGATCTGTATGACAAGAGAGGCAAAAAAGCAGAGTAGCTGCATTTCAAGAGAGACCTCCAGAACCAGAATCATTTCTCCACTTAACAAAGAGGCCTTGTCTTTTTAATATTGTATAAAACATCTCACAAATGAGGTGGTGGGAAGAACCCTTTGTAAGCAAGAAACTTCAGCGCTGCTTTCTTTTCCTTATGCACAAAGAAACCACGATGTGGTTGTCCTAGAACGCTTAACCAAATAAAAAAGTATACTGCCGAATTAACTGGATTCTTGTTTTGGTTATTTTTGCAGAAAAGCTGCTGTGTGGTTACTGCTGCTAAGACATTTGAAAATATCAGCAGTCTTGGTGCTTTACCCCTCTGCCATGACCGAGACTTCTACTAAATGGACCAACAGCATTTTAGCTGCAGGACAAGTCCCAGCATTGCTGAGCTGCTGCTTCTCTATTCAGCTGTTGAAAGAAGGAAAGTATTTTCCAGGTTGCAGGAAGGTGTTTCTTCTGGAGCACCATGTTCTCCATGTCTGGGAATGCTACATTAGCTTGGTTTCATAACGAACTCCTCTCTATCTTGTCTTACATCCTTATTTACTTATCAAAGGCTCCTTAAGGTTGAAATTATCAGGTTAAATTGACTGTTTCTCATTTCAGCCCAGAAGGCAGTCTGTCACTCTGTTGTATCTGTAGCCAAGGTTGATTTGACACTGGAGTCAAATAATTTAAAAAAAAATAATTACAGCCAATTTAAAGCTGTCTTATGTAGAAGATTTGAAGTTTGTTTTTCCTGTCACACTAAAATGAGCTAAGGATTAGCTCAACCAAAGTTAAAGCCATGTTAATGTAACACCAGTGGAAATGAGAAATGGGGCTTTCTTTGCATGTAGGTGAATTTGCTGCAACTGTGGTATGATACATTTTTTTAGCCTGACGAATTACTGTTTGCTTTAAATACACATGGATTAATTAAACAAGAAAGAAAACGAGGCAAACAAGAAAGAAAACGAGGCACTATTCACTTGTACCCATGCAGACTCTGTTCTCCAATATGCAAGTATAATTCAGAGTTATTTTAACAGGGGGTGATTTTACACTAGCTAATTTGTTTAGTGCTAATAGGACTGATTAAGACCATTGGCAAAGAGGAGAGTCAGTCCTATGCTCATTATAACCTCTGGGTACAGGCCCAAATGAAAGTCCTCTGTTTTTCTGAAGTTTTCTTTTCTTATCTTGCTCAGAAGCCTTTCTGGTTCTTAGCTCAGTAAAATCTGGGAGTCAGAACAGCTGAATTCTTTACTTGAGATTGTTTGAGTATAGTTCATCATTAAGTGAATCTGAGTCTTAGTTGCCTAGCCTGAGGTTAAAATAATGAGACTTATTCCCTGCTGTATATGGCTTCCTGACTGCTTGGTTTCAAAACTACATAAATGCAAAGTATAGTGAGTATTTTATTCAATGATGCTGACATATTGTGATGCCTTTAGATTTTCTTTGATTAATCCAGTTCTGATCAAACTACGTATTAACATAACTATCTCTATATATTTATCTATACATTTCATATGTATTTATATTTAAATTATGTCTTTTTTTTAAAGGGGATCAACATAAAGACAGAACAGTATTATTCTTCACCACCCAATGAATTGTTTTTCATACCTTTGTCCTTTCTGGATAGCATTCATATTGAAATAAAAGGGGCCCATTAATGGGATGTCATGGCCATGACGTTCTCTACAGCCAGTTTGATCCAATGTTTTAAAGCCATTGTAGTGTTAGCAATCGAGAAGAAAACTCATCCACATGAAGAGAAAAGCAGGCACTTCTCTATTGCAGCGCTGGGGACACGGGGGATAGCTCCACCATACATGTCCAACGAAACATTAAAATCCATCAGTCTTTATACACTTTTCCTGTCGAGTCATTATTACATAAGTTCTTTTACATAAAAATGCATAGTATGCTCGCTCTTAAATTTAACCTTTACGATTGGTTCCGTTAATTATAACCTTATTGATGTTCTTATTCTAAAACAATCATTAGTCAGTTCTACTCTACTCATTGAAAACTATCCCTGATATTCAAATCAGGGTGGGAAGGGTAAGGGGGTTTCCAAGCAGTATAATTGTTGTCTGTGACGGTCTCCTTAGTTTCTTAAACAAAACATAGAAAACTCCAGTATCTTCCTGGTGAGGTTTCTCTGGTTACCTATTTCATACCTAACAGTTATCTATTTCAAACTTAACAGTGCCTATCTGTGTGCCTGTGGTTACCTATTTCAAACCTAACAGTGCTTATAATTACCTATTTCAAACCTAACAGTACCTATGGTTACCTATTTCAAACCTGACTCTTCTATATGATCAAATCTTGATTATTTTATCAGAGTATTTGCAACAATAGTAGATCTCTTAAGACTGCGCCTGTAAATGGATAGGGCTCCTTACAGCTGTGAAATCTAAGAAATACTGGTGTGTTGTACTAGTTGTTGCAAATACATGAGTCCCATTACTACTATCACACGACGACTCACCATGTAACTATGATACCATGTAGAGCCCTGCCACCTTCAAATCTTTATCTGTAGTCCTAACTAAAGTAAGCTTTGACTAGCAGAAATGGAAGTTTCTTTGGGAAAAAACTAAGCAGTCTCAAAGCAAGAAAATGAGCATATGACTTTTAGATAGAAACTGGGCTGCTTATTTTTAGTCACCATTTATGTTTGCCTGTGCAAAATAAATAGAAAAAGTACCTTTCTGTTGGGGCTGGAGTTCCCACTCCTGTTCTGACTTCTTTCAAGATATTGTAGCATTTTGTACAGTAAACAACTCAGTGATCAGACTAAAATGCAGCAGACCACTTTGGAATGACAAGATCTCCTTATGCACTTTAATGCCAGTATTGTAGGATTGGGTTGGAGGTTTTGTTTTTCCTGTGGTAGATTTTACATGGGTATGAATAAATTGCATGTCATTTTGAATCTTATTAACTATACTAAAATAACACTGTGACTAGAGTCTTATCTGCTTTGTTGTCAGTTGAATTAAGAGATTTATCATTTGTGGATATATACAGCTGAGTAGTAATTAAGAGCTTAGTGCCATAAAGATCAGCCCTGTGTTAGAGTGTGTTGCACTGAGTCTGCCACAAATCCTCCGAGAGCTGTAGGAGAAAGTGGCCTCTGTTACGCACATCCACAGAGCTGATCCGTACAGCGCTTTGTCAGAAATACATACACGTGAATTACTAGGGAGGGTGGAAGGGCCTGACGTATTTCACAGGCTAGGCCCTTTCAGAAGGCATGAGTTGAGGAGGGGGCACCTCACTAGCCCCTTGCTTGTGCAACAGGGCAGTGTGCTAATATACCCAAGGGATTTAACTTTCATTCTTACTGACATGAATAATGATGGTCACACTCTTGAGTCTTCTCTGTAAACTGTCCCACTGTTTCATCCTTGGAACAGCTCCTGTAGTGGGGGGATGAGGTTGAGGTGGGGACAGTTGGAGGAGGTTGGACTGAACGAGTCTCTACAGTGACTGAAGGTGCCATTTGGTGCCCAGGGTTAAGCACAAGCGTGGGCCTGCAGGTGTCCAGCAGAGGAGGAAAAAGTCCCAATCGTACTTCTTGTTATTGCCCCATAGACTCTAGATCTGCAGCACTGAGTCAGAAGGGAGGCGCATTACCAAGATCATTATCATTTCTAAGGGTAAAAAAATTATACTGCTGTGGAATTATCACTGCTATGTATAGTGATGTGCCTGAGAAAAATGTCTCCAGAGATGTGTGTTTGTATCTTTTCTGGCTGTTGTAATTTTAGTTGAATAACTTGACACAGCTTCTTTTTAGTGGCTTTCTAATTCTGTCTCATTGCACTTTGAGCAGCATGCTGTTTTGTGTGTGTGTGTGTGTGTGCGCATGCAAGTTTGGTTTTGGTTCTGTTTTCCTTAAATAAGTTCTGTAATGACTAATAACTAGAGACTGTTGTGTTAAATTATTGTTTCAACACATCATTATTTATTTTCTACTAGGTAATAATAATGTCAACTAGGTTGTAATAAGTCAACTGCATCTATATGTTTGCTTATTATCATTTTTGTTTGTTGTGTATTGGTTTACACAATTTCATTTGGAAACTGTGAATTACTGTGCTTGAGAGCAGGTTTGGGTGTGAATGGCACTGCACTAGCTGCCGTTACTCCATTTAGCTGTATACCCATGGACAGTCGGAGACGGCTGCAGGTACTACAAGAGTGATATAGAAACATCAGTTGTGGTGGAAGGGATAAAGTGTCAAGATGCAGTATTTGCTCTGGGCATACTATTGTATTCTTCCTGACAAGTAAAAATTAAAGGCCATATCATGGGAACATGGTGATTTATACTAGGTGACGATTTGACCCCTAGGTTTGCATACAGACTCCCTGCGGGACTGCAAAAAGGCAGAGGGCTTCATGTTCGGAAAGGCAGCTTTAGCAGTAATGTTACATAGGGGTTGTTCTGCGGGGACAACCTGCGGGAAGTCACTGGAAATTGAAGGCACTCTGTAGCTGACAGATTTTCCCACGGTCTCGGTTGTAACTGTACTCAGAAGAGCACAACTTTACTTGTCAGGCACTGAAAGACAGCTATCACCTGGCGCTTATAAGAGTTAGGATACTGTTATTCCCGTTTCTATAGATGCAGCAGAGAGACTCAGCTAGAGAAAATCTCAGAGAGTTTTGCCCAAGATATACTAGAATAGTCTAACATTAGCATCAGGATTAGAAGCAAATTTATTTGGCTCAAGGTGGGACACTAGTGGCTTTCCAAATCTTTTTTACATGTTGAACATCCTGGAGGCTATGAAATGGGTAAAAACCTTTACTGCAGAAATATGTCCATACTATCATGTCCATGTTTGTGAGCACCTGCAGCCAGTCACTCCCCTGAGTACCCTCACAGCATAAGCAATTGGCAATCTGTGATAATCCACTCTGGAGATTACAACAGAAGTGACTTCTTAATTTTTTTTCATATTCCTTCTAATGTCAGAAACTGTGTAAAGTTAAAGCCCAAGCTAAATTCTGCTATAACTTGATTCCAACCAGGAATAACAGTGCAGCTCCACAGAATTAAGTAAGGGAACTGCTTGGTCCACCTTTTGTGATGTGAGTAGCACAAGAGCCCAGTTTAACACCTCCCCTCCCCCCAAAAAAATCTACTTTGCACCAGTCTTGACCAGTAAAAATAAAAAGAACCTTAATTTTTTAACAACTAAGGAATCTCAATCAAGATACAGTTTTTTCTGCAGTGGTTAAATTGCTGCAGTAAGAATCAAGGTATTTTAGCGCCTTCAACTTAATGCTGACATTATAAATCACTGACAGTCTCTTTCAGCAAAATGGTCCCCGCCAGCAGGAGTTGTGAGAAAAGCAGGTGTTTGTCAGCTCTTCTCCATTGATGGGGTCCTGAAAACATCCCGTCCCCTTCCCCTGGTCCCACCAGTGAGCAGGGCAAGTCTTAGTTTGTGAACTCTTAATATGTGATAACGATTGCAGTTCTGCTTAGTGTCAAACCCACAGCAGTGATGAATGAACACCGATGCTCCAAGCTCCTTCCAGGAGGATGCCACATCTTCACATACTGCTTTTATTGTCACCAATAGATACTTGTCGTTGTGTCTTGTCGTTGTGTCTTGTGTGAATAAAACTAAACACTGCATGAATCCGTTTAGGGACATTAGACTGTTTCACCTTCCATGAAGGCTTGGTAGCTGAACAACTAACTACCTGTTTCATATCTTAGATGAAGACTGGTAGAGATAATGCTTTGTAAATATGTTGTTTAGCTATGTCCGTAGAGTTAGTGATTACATTTTAGTGCAGCAGAACTAATGGTTGTGTATCCCACAGCAACTTCTCTTAAATTCAGATGGCAGGCATGTGAGAACTAAATTATGAAGCACGTGGATTTTCGTGTACCATATCACTTTGGCTTGCATATCTGGTTTTGTAGATTAACTCCTGTATCTCTGGTATGTGTTCTTTTGTGAAAAACACAAAGCAATCTTGTAAAAAGATGACTGAGGAATAAATGCTGATTTTGTTTACTCCAGGCTTTTTGTATGCTGTATTTAATGTGCCTGTCATTTATACTAGTAAGTAATGGAAAGAAACACGGCCTTTTTCCCAACTGCTGTCTCTAGACACATGAAGATAAAAGAAGAGTAATTTCCATTGAAACAAATATACCTAAGTCAAAGGTTTGCTCAGGCTCACAGCTTGTACTCACCCCTTGTACGAAAGCCTCAGCTCTTTCTGCAAATAACTAGGACTTGAGGTGCTCTTGGCTGCAATCTTGCTGCAAGTCCTTAGACCAGTTTACTAAGGACAAAAGAAGAGATTACTGACATTTCTGGTGCTCAGTCACTCAAGGGAACTGTTGTCGCTCTTTTCTCCCTAAATTGCCACACTTGTTGACTTGTTGTTCAGCATTGCTATCTGGGGAATGCACTTCAACCTTACCCCATCTAGGAGTTCACTGACTAACAGAACACAGAATCACAGAATGATTAAGGGTTGGAAGGGACCTCTGGAGATCATCTAGTCCAACCCCCTGCCAAAGCAGGTTCCCCTAGAGCATGTTGCACAGGGTTGCGTCCAGGCGGGTTTTGAATCTCTCCAGAGAAGGAGACTCCACAACCTCCCTGGGCAACCTGTTCCAGTGCTCTGTCACCCTCAAAGTAAAGAAGTTCCTCCTCATATTCAGATGGAACTTCCCATGTTTCAGCTTGTGCCCATTGCCCCTTGTCCTGTCACTGGGCACCACTGAGAAAAGTCTGGCCCCTTCCTCTTGACACTTACCCCTAAGGCATTTGTAAGTGTTGATAAGATCCCCCCTCAGTCTTCTCTTCTCCAATCTGAACAGACACAGCTCTCTCAGCCTCTCCTCATAAGAGAGATGTTCCAGTCCTCTGATCATCTTTGTAGCCCTTCGCTGGACTCTCTCTAGTAATTCCTTATCTATTCCTTAACAGCCTGAAATCAGAAGGAATGTTTCCTGCAGAGTTAAATCAACCTTAAACTGGGCTGGCTAGTGAAAAACTGAAGAGCAAGAGCAAAAATTGAGAAAAAAGTTACAGGGTAAGAAAGCAGGAAGCAACCTCTGACTGGCACTGGCCTATATTCAGTAAGTAACACTTTTTCTGCATGGTTTATCCACAACTCTGGTTGCAGTACTTGAGACATTCACCGTGCTTGAGGAGTAACTTTGGCTTCTTACACTCAGAGGCTCCCATTTAATATCAGCCTGTGTTTGACAAGCCTGAGCTTTGCAGGTGTAAGATCTAAGTGTACAACAAGACACCCTCCTGATTGAGCTGTAAGTTAAATCAACCAAAGAGTTTCACTCATGCTCCAGGGAGCTCAGCACTCCTGGCCAACCTGGAGCAAAGGCATCGCAACCCGGCTGTCCGAGCTTGGGGGCGAGAGGAAGAGAAGAAGCCAGAGAACAATTTTACAACAGCTCAGCGCAGGACATGCAGCTGCTGCCCCTTTACACCCGCTCAAAACAGCCCCAAGACCACCAGTCATTTCAACAGCACTATACTGGTTAGTCCAGGCAAAGCCTCTTTCTTGGCGTCCTTCCTGCACAAGTAGGTGAGAGATTTCCCTTCTGAATTAGTGGGCTGTATAGTCTTCACACAAGGGCTCTGTTTCCCCTTTCTCCTGAAAAATGTCTTCTAGCGGGGTCCCTAACATGATCAGCGCTGTTAGCGACGCTGCACAGATGGGAACATGGCGGTACTGCAGCCACATCTTGAGCCTGTGCTCAGACTCCAGCATGTGTCTGCGCGGGGCCCTGAGGAGTTCAGTAGGTGTCCAAAAATCTTCAGGGGTGAAACCCCAGAGTGAGTTCCTATGTGTGACCAAGCCTTATACTTTTGCTCTTCATTTGCCCTTCTTGAAGCCAGTCCCTGTGTTTTAGTTTTCGGTGCCTTTGACCCTGGCGTAGGAGTTTTTGTCCTGAAAATACGAGCGTGTGTGCTTTATAGCTGATGGAGAAGACTTTGCCATAGTACCTTGGTCCTCTCAACAGCTCCTGCTAAATGCGCACCACTGGCAAAAATAAAATAAATGGGGATAAAATAACACTCAGCTCCCTGTATGTGTCTGTAAAGCAACTCCACACTTTTAAAATGTGTTCGCTAAGTTCATGGGGGTAAAAATACGTTGACTACAGGAAAAAAAAATCCAACAAGGGACATTCATAATTCTTCGTTAATTAATAGTCAAACCTTTTTCTCCCCCAATTATTTCAAACACCTGCTCACAGTAAATTTCCTTTGCAATTTTTTAATGCTACTTTAATATTACCCAGAACTTGGAAACATACACTAAGTTTCTCTTATTTTTAATTATTTTCAAATTAATTTTAGTTTTCTGAATATTTTCAGTGCTGCCCATTTGTTCAATAAAACTGAATTTTAATTTTAATTTTTTTTTCTTAAAGGCCTCCTAAAGTTTCCAGAGGCTGCTTTTATGGGCTGTTTTAATGAAAGCTTTTGGAAAGGGATTGGAGATTTCCAAATTCCTCTCTTGAACCCTTCTCATCCAAAAAAAAGTGGCGGGGGGGGAGGAAATCACTTCATCAGAGGTGATTCACATCTCTTGCATACAGCAGGTATTCATCCCGGAGCTAAGCTGTCTTGTACTCAGAGTGCAGGCTGGCAAAGTATATGGGGGCGAGGGGCCAGACGCCCCTCGCCTCTGGGTGACTGCAGCGAGAAGCCAGGGTGCCCAGCCCTGGGCAGGACCAAGCTCTCGCAGCTCCAGGCTCTGCCATTTGAGGGCCTGCTATAAAGCATGCAGAAAGTGAGGAGCACCTTTACCCTCTTTGGATCAGGTCCTAAATCAATGAACGATTTGGCAGGGAGTGCAGTGGGGGGAGGTCTGCCCCCACTGCCGGTGATGGGACTAACTGCAGAGGGAGGCAGCGCTGGAGGGTTTGCTCCGTGAGTCACAGTTTTCAGGCTCATCTGGGTGCAGCAGCAGAGCCACCAACCCCAGCATCGCCGCTCCTGTGCTAGGCTGGCTGTGTCTGCCCTCAGGCTCCCAGCTTGCACCCATTGCCAGTGCGTGCACGATGAACTTCTTCACTGCCACCAACAAATCAGATGCAAAGCTGTCTCCATGTCACAACGTACTGTTGTTGCCCATTGCGGATACAGGGGTGTGACCATGGCAGAGATCAGGAAGAGGAAGGGTAAGTGAAAGTCATCCTTTTCCAGAGCTGTCCACTCCTCACTGGCTAATTTAATCCACCTCCCCTCTTTGCCTTAGGTGTCCAGTCACTGTTTCATAAACTCTTACCTTTGGCTATCTCCATAACATACATAGGGTGTGACACATCATCACTGAAAAGAGGTCATGGCATGTGACCTTCGAGGTGACCTCGGTCCTTCAGAAACAGGTACTTTCACGGAGAGGGTACCAAGACCCTCTGCTCTGAAGCAGAGACACTCCTTGGACCTATCAAGTCCATTTCAGACTGTGTGGTCTCAGAGATTGGAGATGATTTAGAGACATGTGGGAGGGTCTTGCCTTTTTAAAATGCAATGGCTTCCAAATGGCAACTGAGCGTTCCCGCTGCAGTGCCGTGTCACCTGCCACTTGGTGCCCCTCTGCTTTGTCAGGCTGTTCATAATGGGTTTCTGATCCCTCGCCGACAGAGCTCACTTCACGGGTAACACTTGAGTAAGCCAAACCACCAGACTGCTGAAAGGAGCTGTTTAGCTGGCACTGACATTTGCTAGGTTTCTTCATTTTGCTTTTAGCTTTATTTTTTTACAGTGGTGCACTTGTGCAGACTTAAGAAAAATCCGTTGCAAGGAGCTTTCATCTGCTCTGCTCATCTCTGCAGATGCCCACATTTCAGGCACTGGAGAAAGTTTTCCAACTGTAGCAGGTCTTTTCTTTTTGTGAAAGTGCTGTCTAAGAGCTATTCAGAGGGCCCGAAATGTTAGACTCAGTCCCACAGGCATTAGTGGGCAGAGAAAACAGCAAAGTTCAGAAGCTAATTAAAAATGTGGTATATCACATAAAGCTGCAGTTTGTTTTTTGGATGGCACTACCACATATAAATGACACATAAACTTTTCTGTAAATTATTTTACATCAGCTCATGGTAGGATTTTATCTTGTTATTACCTGTTGTCCCTATGTTTTTTCTGCTATTGCTGTTGCATTGCAATCGTACATTCAGCTTCAGCAGCAGTTGGCCGTGCTCAGTGCTTCCTAATCAGTCTCCTCCAGATAGGTCACTGTTCAGCAGCCAAGAAAATGTGTGCAGCCAGCTTGATTTCCGTGCCATAGCAGCATGTAGGTCCTGGTCATGGAGGCCTTCCTGAGCTGGGGCCAAAATTAGCAGTCAGTGCCACTGGAGTGGAGCCAGTAGCAATGCGAAGGTGATGCCCCCATTGTGAGAAGCATCTCAAGAGACAGCGGATGGGGCAGATGCCAGTTCCCTTTGCGCCTCCACCCCAGGGCCAGGGAGCCTCAGTCCTACTGGTACCCAGCAGAGCCTGGCAGCTGTGTACAGTTGATGCGTGAAGATGCCAGCTGGGATACCTTGCTGCAAGCGGCTAGTATGACCACGAGAGGTCAGCATTGTTGTTTCTTACTTAATAAAATGGTCACTTCCATCTCTTTGTTGAGGGGCTGCTTTGGAAAGTGAAGTTACGTACAGAACTGCCAACACCGGCTGGGGTGTGTAGTGCTGTGCGACTCCCAAACCCCAGTTAGGGACCACTTCGCCAACCCGTTCATGTGGAGACAGGTGACCTTTAAAATATTTCTAATATACACCATTTATTTTCAGGCACAAACTGCGCTAAATACAGCTTTTAACCTCTCCCCACTCCAAGCCTGTTCTTAGCACACCAAGCAGAAGGACCCAGGGAAGTGCCTGAGGTATGATATCAGAAAAGAATCAAGAGAGTTTGTGCAAAGTGAAGACTGGCCAAAGCATATGTGGGGAAAAGAATGGCGGAGCTGGGAGTGCTTCTTACTGCCATTTTACACCATTCTCCCTTTAGCAATAGCACTACTTTACGTCCTCTGCAGAACACAAACAGAAAATAGATGTGATTTAGGATTTGCATGTAAATCAGCTGACATGAATAGAAAAGCATGAAGAAACTTGCACACTCCTGTTATAAATAAAAATCTCCACACCATATGGTTTGTATGCTGAGAAGAGATTCTGTAGGAAGTTAAATACAAGTGAGATGACGAGTACTCTTCTACTGGCTTGAATGGGATGTGAGGGCATTAGGCAACTACTAGGGCTGGTCCTTTGTGTACTAAAACCCCTATTCTGTCTTCGCTCTGTGCACAGAAGTCCTGTTGCTGTCCTGAGAGAAAGGACAAGAATGGAGGTCTCAAGTTCCATATATTATCTCTTTCTCTATTTATGTGAAAGCTGAATGATTATTCGTAAAATAGAACCAGCAATTACATGGTCAGAGAAGACCATTGTGAGGGCCTTGTGCAATCTTCGGTACATTAGATGACATAAGACCTCCTCCAATTGATTTCATTTTGAACTATAGCACATTTGAAAAAAAAATCTTACTTCTTGTCTGATTTTGTTCACCTTCTAGCTGTCGTCTCTTGCTTTACATTTGCCAGGCTGAACAAATCCCTACTAGCAAATGCCTCCTTCTCACCGAAGTACTTCTAGACTGACTGTTCAAGCCCCCCCTTTGACTTTCTCTTTAAGACAAGCAGGGTTGCTCTTTCCTGTCTTTCACCACAAAATGGTTGGATCATTCTCACAAGTCTCTTTTGTATGTATATGTCAGTTTTCCGAGGCCATTCTTGTACTGTAGGCACTGTAATACAACACAGCATACCAGTATCTGTCACCTCAGTGTCAGGTATAACAGGAGCATGAAGTCCTTCCTATTCATTCCCCTGTTGCCTGTTTCCACACTTTTGATTGCCATTAGCCCCACAAGTCATTAGGTCACTAACTTTAGGCCATGACCTGTAAGTTCCCAGTGCCTGGCTTTCACTGTTGCCAGGACAGAAGTTCCCAGTCCACGAGCAGGACCTGCATTCCTTTGGCATCTGGTTAACAATATCGATACGTAGGTAATAGTCAGTAGGCTCTAGAAATAATGTCAGTTTGCTGTGAGTGGCCTTTCCTTCTCTCTGTGTACCAGCTGAAGAACCCATGTGACAACCATGTCTCAGGTCAGTCCAAAGGTTTTCACCCCAGCCACCAATGGCTGGAGATATATATTATTTCAATAAAAGCTTAAATTCCAAAGAAACCAGTAGGGTCAACAGAGGAGACTTGTTATGGAAATATGTCATAAATCAAGAAATGCCTTGTTTGTGGGAGTCAAGGGAAGGAAGACATCCATGGGTAGTATGGGAGCAAGGCAGAAATAATCCAGCCTTAAGAAAAGCCAGAAATCTGGATCACTGTGAGCACATGATGGTGATGTGAGTAGGAGTAAGGAACTCCAACAGTGTTATATTTGCCAGTGAGGAAAAAAATACTCTTGAGGGTTTAGCAGAATGCTTTAAAGCAAGGCCTAAAAGAACTGAGAGCAAATTCATCTTCTATCATTCATTTTGGTCTTCCAACCCACAGCTAAGAGAGAGTCCCTTGCCTGCACAGTTTACAGTCCAAGAAGTCGAGCAAGCCAAAGGCAGCAAGGAGGGCAGAGGGGCAAAGTGGCTTGACCAGAGTCCACTCCTGTTCCAGGCTTGGTCATACCTCTCCTCTCAGGTCCTGTCGAAACAAGCTGCATCCCCAGCTGCTGGCCACCACCCATCCATACTGCCACAAACCTCTGCCACCCAGGTGTGCTGCTTCACCACTACTCTGAGAGTTCCCCAGCTTTTCCGAAGGAAAAACTGAGCTCAGGCAGTAGATCATTGCTAACCTGGCCCATGCTGACAGGGAGCAGCTAATAAACACTCGCAAAAGCAGCTCGGGCAGCAGCTCTGGCAGAGGGAAGACAATGAACAGCCAGGGGTGGGATGAAGCTCCTCATGTCCACAGCCAGCTCGGCTGCAGCCTGGTGGACCAGTCAGCATGTTCTGTGGAAGGGCTTCAACTTGAGTCTCTGGTACTCATCCCAGCTGCAGCTCATGCTGCCTGCACAAGTCCCTGGCATAGACGGGGAATGTGGCGAGCTCACTTGAGAAAAGTTAACGTGAGCCCCAGCAGCCCAGTCTGTCAGTGACAAATCTGTTAGTTGTTTGAAGGATGAAATGAGTAGAGGAGGGAAAAAGGCTGCAGAAAGTAGTTTTTTACAAATAGACAAAACCAGATAGCAGAAGATAGAGGACACGGATCATCCCACTCACACTCTGCTTCTTGTCATGGTGATCACCAAGTTATGGCAATGTTACTGGTGATTTCGCTGGACAGGGTCAGGGCCTTTGGTTGCACTGATTTGCGGGGAAGGATCTCACCCCAGGACAGTGAGAGATCAGCCATTGACCTCATTCTCCTGTGAACCCCAACCCAGTGTTCATGTGTTCCCATTTAGATAAGAAAAAAACTCCACACTGTACAGCGTGTGGTGACACCAGCTTTCTTGTAAGAGGTGAGATGTCACGGGTACTTACCAAAGGCACGAGGGATGGGCAATCTGAAAAGGCAGCAAAGATGAGGCGTGTGCAAGCTGGTGCAAGCTGGAACACAGGTGGTTCCACATAAATATGAGGAAAAACTTCTTTACAGTGAGGGTGACTGAACACTGGAACAGACTGCCCAGAGAGGTTGTGGAGTCTCCTTCTCTGGAGACATTCAAAACCCACCTGGATGCGTTCCTGTGTGACGTGATCTAGGTAATCCTGCTCCAGCAGGGGGTTTGGACTAGATGATCTTTCGAGGTCCCTTCCAATCCCTAACATTCTGTGATTCTGTGATTCTATAAGATGGGCAGTGTCTTCTCTTTTTGCCATCACTGGAACCAAGAGAATAAGAAAAAAGCTGAAAGGGCTGATGAAGCAGCCGGAGGGATTCCTTACTCGTAGTTTCTTGAGCAAACTTGTGCATGGTGGCACACTCAACATAAAGGCAGCATTGTCAGTTTTGAGCATCAAAGCATCACGCCTCCCAAAATCCTGAGAGTGGCTTAAAGATCCTGAGAATTCTTAAAAACAACAATTGTCAATTTCCTTTTATTTTCCTTTGGGTTTTGGAGCCTTTTGGGGAGAATTTACTTCCTCTTTGTTGCAAAAGTAAAGGTTTACCTTTTGCTCTGAATGAATGCAAAGGGCCTTACAGACTCCCTTGATTCCAGCTTCTGGGTCTTTAAGGGAAACACCAAAAGTCATTAAGATGTGCAATTAAATCACTACCGTGGCTAACACAGCAAATATAAATGCAAACTCTGCCCTAGAGAACAAAGACCCATTCATTCTGCTTAAATTGGTCTTGAGACTTGATTGCTGCTTCTATTTTTTTTTCCTCTGTCCTTATTTCTTCAGAAGGAGGGGGAACTTTCTTGGCTTATGCCACATCCTGGATAGTCAGAAAAGCCTGTGCTCAGCTGCCTGAGTCTGTCTTGCCTCCTGTCTGCCAACCCTCTAGAAAAGTGAGGTTACAGGCAAACATCAGGAACAAGTGAGCAGAAATAAAGAGCCTTGATAACTGAGGTAAAGTGGCCATTATGCAACTACGAATGATAGTGGTAGAAAAATAGGAGCCGGAAATGTCGAAAGGCAGCTGAGATTGCATTCCTTATTGGAAGTAAGAGGTGAAGGAAGATCAGTCGGCGGCAAGCGCTCTTGCTCCATACATCGAGAGGGATTTGCCAGCAAAGGATATTAATGATCTGAGAGTGAATTGCAAGTCCACAGGGGAAACCTGAACTGAAAATGGAAAAGACAGAAAGCTAGGCAGGGGGATTGTATTGGGTTAAAGTGCCAACATTTAGAGATGGATGGATCACTGGAGCTCAGACTAGGACGAACAAAAAAAACCACCACCCCTCTCAACAAAGAAACCAAAGAAAACAGCAAAATATAATGCCAGTGTCTCCTTTTATCCCAAAGTTAAGGCTCTGCCAGCCTGACCTTTTTTGCTTGGTCCTATTTGTACAACAGGACTGGCTCAGAGGTGAAAAGTGGTAGTCTACAGAGCAGGGCAGATCGCCTCTGCCATCTTTCAAAAAATGGTTTTGTGCCTTTTCCCTCACACCCCCATTTTTTTAGCTATCAAAAGGCACCTCTGTCTCTCTGGTATTCAGTGAGATTTACCTGACCGAATCTCTGTTACCAGATGAAGGGCGTTCAGAAGCTAATCCATCTAAAGGGATTGTTGGCCAGGAAAGTGGAAAGGCCCATGGTGCAATATTTGGGGATTCGGTTTTTTGGAGACCACAGTTTGTATTGGACTGCTCTATTTTATAATCCTATCTCTGTTCCTGTCAAGAATATATTACAAAATGTAATCTGTGAAAAACATCTCCTATATTTTTCACTCAGCAAAAGACCTCTTTTTAAACACAAGGACCACACATTTGAAATTTTAAGTAACTTCTGTGCTAGTGCTACAATTTACAAGATGGGTTGGGGCTTTGATTTCTTTTTTTTTTCCTTCTTAGGAGTCAGTTGTGTTCCAGGCATTTCCAGGACTATTTATGCCCGTTAATCCCTAGAAACTGGCTGAGAGCCTCAGATTTGTCTTCCTCTTTCTGAAATGAGGCGTAGTCCACTCAGGCCCTGTAGCTTGCTAATGAAAAAAGTGGTGGGGCATGAGCCAGGAGAGGGCCGAGGGGGAGGACGGGAAGGTCTGTGCTCCCACCTCCACTCTTCCCCAGCACACGGCAGGTCACAGTAGAGCATCTCCTGAAGAGACAATTCAGTGCCGATCCAAAAAACAATGTAAAACTGGCACAAAATTCCTTTCTCCTTCAAACCACAGAATTTTTCAATCAAATACAGATTTTAACAACAAGATGTGAATTTTGGCTGCTCCTTAGGCTTAATTTACTAACAGTTTAATCCAAACTTTCAGGTGATTAGCCAAATTTGTTACTTTGCGTGGCCAAACTAGAAACTGGTCCTCGTTTCATTGGAGAAAGATATTCCTTACAAGTTCCCCAGGATGTCTTGGTTTCAGATATCTGAGAAGTGCAGATCCACCAAAACCTATTCACCCCCCATGGTTTCACTCTCTCTTCTTCCATTTCTAAATGTAAGAGATGCTGAAGTGTGTGAAAAACATTTACATGCATTTCCCACACTTTCCCAAAGCCCAGCCTGTATTCCAGGGGAACATGTGAGCTAACTTTTTCCCAAAGCCATCCAGCCTCCGCTAAATAACACAGAAGAAGGAGTCAGGCTACTTCAGGATCTCACAACGTGGTGTTATGGTTGTTGATTTTCGTATTAGCTGGAAAATTGTCAAAACTTCCTTCATGTTAACTTTCTGGGGACACTTCCCCTTAAATCCTTAGTTGTCTCCCAGAAGTATTGCCCCATGATTTTTTCCTGACAGCTTTTCTAAGGTTGCTAATTGCCTTATGGAGCTGGTCAAAAATGTGCTAGAGCATCAGGATTTGCGAACTGTTTAAAATAAAACTCAAAAGTCGATACAAGTAGTAAAAGTGTTCTGAAATCCTCCTATATATTTTTGTTGCATTTAAGCAATAAATAGGTTGATTAGATAAAGCACTTAAACCAGCTAGAAACTGAACATACCCATTCCCTAGTTCTTACAAGAAAGGCTTAAGACATTAAGAAGTCAGATCTATGATGAAGGCTACCAACTTTTATCACTTAGCTCAGTGAATTGTCAATTAAATCTCCATGGACTGAAGCAGCTGCCCTGCTTACTTCTATTTTATGGCAGAAAGTTAGCAGCCATGTGTTTCCCAGGACACCCAGAAAGACTGGCACATTTCTGGAGCATTTCTTCCATTAGGACATAAGAAAGAACAGAATATTTTCAAAGGGTGGGATTCAAGAAAAGAGGAATATATTTATTAGCTGGCAAACATAGCAGAAGGCCAGAGGAGTGAGCAGGGAAAGGAGGTGGGTGTACGCTCTGAGGAAATTCCCCTTTACAATATTGCGGTAGATATCTCTGCTGCTGCTCTTATTTCTTTCTCTTTCTTTCTTTCTTTCTTTCTTTCTTTCTTTCTTTCTTTCTTTCTTTCTTTCTTTCTTTCTTTCTTTTAATCTGACTTGTAAAGAATTGGATTTTCACTAGCCTAGAAACTGCCAGCCACTAGTTAAAATACACCCTGGGTCAACAGAGAGCAAAGCCCAGATGCACACAGGCTTTTAGGCACCTCATTTGAAATGAAGGACCTGTGTACGCCTGCAGACCTGGCTTCCAGGCGGTGCAAACCAGGCGTGGGAGCTGGGGAACGGCTGCTGCTTCTCACCCCAGGGGCCAGAAATCTCCTACTAAAAAGAGGAGCCACACAGCTGGACTTCACAGCAAACAAGGAGCCACAAGGCACAGCCAGAGGAAGGGCAGGTGGGTGGACCCTGGAAAACTGTGCTCCTGCACCTGGAGTGAGAGGTATAAAGACAGGAGCTCTCCCGAGGCACCTGGTATGGAAGGGCCAAGGGGGCTGTCTCATCCAGCTGGGGCTGGCTCTTGTCTTTTGGTGATACTGGCTGAGTCACTGCTGGCAAATAGTGTCCCAAGGAAATCACCGAGACTGCCTCATGTGAGTAATTGCTTGCTGGTGCAGACCTCCCAGCCTGTCTCTCCTGTGCTCTTGGCAATGGTGCTTAGAGTGAAAACAAATAAATAAACCTAAAAAACCTCTCTCAGCCCCCCAGCTAGTGTTTTCCAATGTGGCCGAAGGCTTTAACGAAATATTTGGAACCTATTTTCAGAAAAAGTTCCAAAGGTTTCCCAAAGCCCAGATTTGTCTAGACTCTCCCATCCTCAGTGCAGGGAAACCGGGTGAATGGATAGGGTGTGATACGGATTTTTTTGAAAGTTTGTTTGGATTTCAGGAAGTGAACAAGATAAGCCAAATGGCCCTTTCCTGCTTTTGCTCTTTTAATATTTTTTTTCCCTCCGTAAGTTCTGACAAGAAATGCTTTAACTAAAGAAAACTCAGATGAGTTTGTTGAGTTCCCCCCTGCCTCACCTCTCCACTAAAAAACCACCCACACCTGTGATTGGGAGATGATAGCACCAAATTGGTCTTTACAGTCTGTGGCCCTGGGCACATATGAAAGCTGCTTCCTTTGGCATTTCTGCAACATGGAAAACTGTTTTCCTTCTTTTTCCATCTCATTCAAAACTTGCAAGCAGACAGCGGGAAGTAATCCACTGGGGACTTCAGGATGCACCAGAGGCGTGGAGGGTCTGATCCAGAGGGGAAGAAAAGAAATAATCCTCATTGCATTAAGTCGCAGGTATGCGATGTATTACTGATGTATGAAGGAGCCATTTGATGTCACATCAATTTTGCTGCCAGAAAAACCTGAGCAAAGACAAGAGGGAGAGGCAGGTCTCCAGCCCAGCCACCCCATGACTGATGAAGGGGACTGCATAACAGCCAGAAATCACTTATCCTCCATACGGGTTTGCTCCTAAGCACACTCATTTGCTTGGTATAAGGTCTGGTGAAGGAAGCTTCCTCATCCCTCTGTTTTTACGTAGGTTAGTGTACCCTTGGATGTTCAGCTTGCCCATAGGTACCTGACCTGAACACAGCCCTTCGTGTCCTAAGTCAGACAGACCTCTGAATTCTAGATGTAAGAAATCTGGATTTCATACTGACACACCTATATCCACAAACTGGTTTCTGTGAGCGTCCCCTTCTAGAATAGCACATTTGTAAGAAAGAGAAAATCAGGTGTCCCAATATAAATTAATTTTCTTTCCTCACTACACAGCTCCAGCACTACCATGTCACTCTCTCACAGCTCTTTGGCCTTGCTCTTGTACAAAATACAAACACTTGCCAGCCCTGCTTTGTAGAAAGCAGAGTTTTAATATTTGATCAGAAAAACCTCTGGAACCTTGAATATTATTGTAACTTTGAGGCTGGAGAAATAAATTCTGCTCCTCTGCTGGAACATGTTGACCTTCCTCCCCTCTTGTTTATTTGTATGATCTGAACTAATTTCTTATTTGAAACCTACACCACCTAAAAGCATTTCCTAGAACTACTTTTTTTTTAAAGCAGCTTGCTAAACTACTCCAGAAGTTGCTTAATGGTTGTTGGGTATTTGAGGGTCATTTACTGTAGTAGAGACTTTTCTACCAGCAGATGTTACCATAGCACAAGAGGAAGACAGAGAAGGACCACAATAGGCAGGATATTAACGCAACTGAAGGAATGTAAAGGGTTAACGCACCAGATGGTAGCCTTTGAAAAGATACATGGTAAATGCTCAGAACAATTTGAAATCTGTAGCAGCCAAGGGAGCAGCATGTCGTATAGGATCTGTAATGACAAGACATTGTTCCAAAGCAGTGTTTCTCTTTGCAATATCAGAAAATCTGTACCATTCCTGTAAGAGTTTCTGAAATACAGGGTTTTGAAATACAGGGGTTTTTTGTACAGGCCACTAAGCCATTTGCAGGTAGTTGGTGGTCCTTTCTTTGAAGATATATCCCTGTTGTGAAAAATATAAGTACTGAAAAAACCTTAATAAAGCACACATAGCAGTATAAACATCTGCCATTCCAAGGGGCTTCATCGCAGCTTTGGAGACCTCTAAAATGGGGGAAGAACAGCTTATTTTCCACATTTCTTAAGTCCTTAGCCTTTCTGATGAGGCTGTCAACAGTGACTTATGACAGTTAGATGTTATCTAGGCTCCAAAAAGACTCATCTTCTCTGTAGTTGCCTGAGTACCTTTCCATATTTGTCCCTATCAACCTCGCTCTTTTCTTCTAACCTGTTCCTAATTCATGAGGCTTACTGGCTCTGAATTTCTTCATCTGTAACATAGAACTAATTCTGTGCCATAAGGGTGCCATAAATTCAAGAAACAGTGATGCAAAATCATTCCAAGACTTCCAGGTGAAACACACGCTAGCCATGGTGTTCCCACAGTGCCAGGTAACGCCAGCCGTGTTGCAGGATGTGTGTGGGTGCGTTCGTGCCTGTGTGTATGTGTGTGTATGGTGCTGGTACCTCTTCACTAGGAGGTCTCCCATGACAGAACTTCCGTCAGATTATAAAGCCGTGACCTCCCCAGCAGTCCAGTCCTTTGCAGGCTCGTACTGCGTTGCTAGAAAGCCCTTTCCGACAAAGGGTTTTTAAAAACACAGTATGTATGTTTCATCACTCATTCTGCTGTGGCTGCTATTTTTGCTTTTTCCCTCATTTTGTTTCTTTCAGCTATTCATTTGTCTCCCTGGTGGGAAGAGAGATGAGACACTAATGTACGGGAACTGTAAACGGCCTCACTTTTAGGGTGTCTGGAACAAAGACAGAGACATTGTCATTTGGACAGACAGGGGTGGTCTAAAGAAAGAGGGTCCCAAAGAGATTTTCACCTAAGGGACAAATTAAGGAAATGTTGTTACTCTAACTAGCTTATTATAATGTATTTTGGGCTGCCCAATTGCTAGTAACTTAGGCTTGGGTCAAAATTTCAAAAAGTAAGTATATAAGGTGCACACACAGGAGACTGCAAAAGCATCTTCCTTATACATTTACATATCTCATTGTAAGTGCCCAGATTTGGCCTGTAACTCCTGGAAATGGACTTCTTTAAAGATCTGACTGCTCCAACTGTACCTAAAATGGCTGAGGGGCCAAGGACGCTCTTTTCAGTGTGGGTGGCTACGCAAAACTCAAGCCCGTCTGGCAGGCACTTAGGCTGCAAGTCTCAATCTGTCATGACTAATTTCACCATTTATGGATGCAATACATTATGTTTGGAGAGGGAGTATCAGCAGAATGACATGCATTAATCTGAAGGCTGAATTCCTTAATAGATTAAATAGCCTTCATCTCTGATAAGTGATTGCATTTCTGGTGCATGAATGGTGCTGCAAAGCACATAACACTGTTAATAGCTGGGAAAGAATACAGCATGAGAAAGTCCCTTTCCAGACTCACTTCCTCAGGATGTCGTTTGGATTTAGAAATATCTGTGGGCTGCAAAGCTTCCACCCACATTTCTAACTTCAATCTTTCCTGGATGCTTGAGTTCCCTTAGGACCAACATATCATGGTATACCAAAAAATATTATATATAGCTTTGCCCTCTAGATCAGCAGTGCCCTCTGGAAGAACCCTTTGCTTTACTGGCAGCAGCAAGTACACACGTTATCCAAAGTTGCAAGATCAGCAGAAGTGAGAAGCATTTCTCTTTGACAGCAGTTGTAGTTGTCTGGTCTAAAATACCTCAGATTAGAATGACACTTTACCACAAAATATCCCCATCCTGCCAAAGGAGCTTGCCCAGAACATGCCCTTTCTCTCCTTACCTTCCAATCTTGGCAGTATGCAAATGCTTGTTTTCCCAGTCTATCACATAAGAAGGTCTTAAGAAACGTTCATTCCTCAGTCATTTCTGCTAACTCTGTAACAAAAGGCTAAAATGCAAGGGGACAAAACTACAGAAAACTATTTATCAAGGGAGCAGAGCAAATTATGTTTCTACAACACAGAAGCAATAGAGAGCAGTCTATAACCAAAGGTCGAAGCCAATGCTGCTTTTAGATCTGAGACGATCACCAAAGAACTTAGCAGAACAGAATGCTATACTTTATGGCACATGCTCTGCCTGAAAACTGTTACTTAATGGACTGGGGTGACAGTAAAAGAAAGGGCAAGTTTCTAAGAATTTGGACAGCACAGTTATACTCTGAAAAGTAAGACATGCCTTTGTACTCTGAAAACTGAAATAAATGTGGAATTAAATTTGTTTAACAAATAGAAAGATAATTTGCTCTAGCTTCACCGTTGGATCTAAAAAATCAAACTAAGCTCTTGCTGGCTTCTGAGACATTATTCATAATAAAGATTCTGAAAATAAAATTCTGCACTCTGTTTTCTGTCACATCCTCCATTTCCAGGTATAATTGAAAGAGCAGTTTGGTGTTTTCGCCTGAACTTAGAAGTCCTGTTGGTGATGTAAGAACCAGAAGAGACCATAGGTGATTCTTCTGGAGCTGCATGATATCTCATAAATATTGTCACAAATAAAAAGTAGTCACAAATTATTGATGAGACATTAGATTGATGAGACATAGATCTCCACGTCCAAGAAATTTAACATGCTGTTGCTGCTCATCCACAATCGAACTTCCGAGGGCTCTGACTGTACTGCCTTGGCAACACTGTATATTAGGGTGCTGTTTTACATATATGTGACACAGGCACCCTCTTCAAGAATCGTATGCACGTATGAAGGCAGGGAAAAAGACCTGATTCCTTTGTTCCCTCCCACATCTTGCTGCAAATGGCTGTACTTCCATCTGGAGAGCGCAATGTAGTCACTGATACTACTACGTCTTGTGACTCGACGGATCAGTCCTGAAGGTCATTCTCAACATTTGCTTGATGCCTTTTTTTCATTGACTGCAGTCTCTGGGGCCATGTTGCAGAGAGTCTTGCCTAAAAGTCAGTCCTTTAGAAGGCTGGGTAAGTAGATGAGGGTAAAATATTGAAGTCTCAGTTCTTCTTTTTCTGACACAGCCTTCTTGCTCTGAAGATATCATGGTTAAATTATAATAAAATAAGGAATTCAGAGGTTAAAACTCACAGTTGGTGATTAATCCAGGGAAGCCATGAACCTTTCCTGTTTGCTGTAAGCTACCTAGCTTACCAGAGGCAGTGAACACAGAAAACACAAAAGCTCTTCAGGAGCAACATTACATGTAAAACTCAAGCCTTTGGATTTCAGTTTGGTGAAGTTCACCCCTGGTTAGCTTTTCTCCCATGGCAGTTTAGATGTCATTTTGCATTAATCTGTGAAATGATGTCATACAGAAAACCAACACTCTGAATTTTAAGCATTAAGGAGGTCAAAACCTATCTCTCACCATGGTCCAAAAATGTAAATGAGATTGTACCCTTTAGTATCACTTGAGCATTGCCTGTCCTCACAACACACTGGTCAGTAGGAAAACATCCATCTGAAAAGGATTATACTTTTAAAAGGGTTTGTGTATACACACATAAATACTCTTCATTAATGCACACAACCCCTTGAACTACAGGGTTTTCCTCATAGTCAAGAAGGATTATAGCTGTATTTGTATCTCACCCTCAGCAGGAGGTGCTTGATGCTCACACCTGTAACCGTATAAATGGTTATAGCTAGATGTATCTACGTGAGACACAACCTGTGTGAGGACCTGTGCATAAGCATGCCCAGCAGACTCAGGCTGTGGTAACAGTGACTCTGGCATCACACGTACAGAAGAGGAAAATTTGGAGAAGATCAGAAATGTGCATGGCTCCATCTGTCTGCTTTATCATTCCTCTCCTATAGGAGGACATTGCAGAAATTATTTTTGCCTCTCTTATCCCAGCACACCCAAAGGACCCTCAAAAAGATTTCCTTGCCATAATGTTCAGGACAGTGACATTTACGTTTCATGCGCTTTCAGAAAAGCATGTGCATCAGTTTGAGATTTTAAGCTCTGACCATAACCACCTAAGCCAGGCCTTTCTTACAGCTGGTAAGGGTGGTAGTACCTACTTGCTTGTTGGGTAGTCAATGGCCGGTAAGCGCACTTGTCTGTAAAGTGCTGGGGCATTTGTTACAGTGCTTTTATGGGCATCCTTAATGTTAGAAGTTCCAATGAGTCTCCCAGCCATGGCCTTGAGACAGAGATGGGATCACTGAAAAGTACTCTGAGGTGTGTCAGATCTTACCTTAATTCTTGCTTCTGTTTGGGGGGATCTGAATGCACATCTTCTACTTCCAGTGAAGGTGCATATGAGCCATGACCAGGCTGTATATGGTATTCCAGGCCCAGCCTTTCCCACCACTGAAGCTGTTTCACTTTATCAGTAATAACTCTTCACTAGACTGGGGAAGGTGAGGTCTAGAGGTCAGGGCATTTGTGTGGGAATACGGAGACCTGCGTCATTCATCCCAAGGGGAGGCTTTGTGTGTGGCCTGTGACATTATCACTCACTTTCTCTCTGGCACACTGGCTATTTATGCAGGTTCAAATTACTGCAGAGAGAGGAAAGATCTGAACCAGGGTCTCCCAGATCCTCAGTGAGTGTGTTAAACTTTCAGCCCTTGGGGGAAGACGGTGAGGGGGGACCACATTCTCTGGCTGTGTTTTCTGTAGGCACCAATTCAGTTGGAGTGTCCAAGATCAACTTTGCGAGTGAAATGGGCAAGGGACAAGTGTTTTGTGGCTCATGGCAAACCCCATGTGTGAAGGACTTGGTCTGAGAGAAGTAAACAGTGTTGAGGCTATCTCAAAGCCTGAGCTTTAGATGGCTAGAAGATGAGTCTTGGAAACACACGTGACAAGGGACTTTACAGGGGACTACAGGGGTTTTAGGCACTCTCATGTTATTTAAGCCTCTGGAACCTTTTGAAATTGAGACCAGTATGTTCTCCTCAGGCAGAGTCTTTGGAGATTGAATCCCAGGACTTCACCAGGGGCCTTATCATGCAAAGCTAAATCCTCAGTGCCAGCTACATTTCCAGGAGTATCCAAAATGAGTCCATCCTCATCTCCAGTCCCACACACACTCCCTTGGTGCTTGGTGCGCATTTGGAGAAAGGTTATTACTAGCTACAATGCCCACATTTACCGGAGTGAGGGAGTTTTCTGGCCATCTCTACTGCAAGTGGAAGGAGAGTCTCCAGGCGATCCCATACCATAATGAACCTGAATCCCTGGATTAGCTTCCTCTGGCCCTGGCTTCAGTAGAGTCATTACTAAGTATGATAGCTATATAATATATAGGTCAGACAAGGAGCTCATAAGACGGCATAGCAGGGAGCAGAGCTAGAAACAGTAAAGTATGTTTTTCACTCTTGCTGGAAAAAGAGAGGCACATTGACTGAGGTCTGTCAGAAACAAATGTAGGTATTGAGAACCATGCCCTCCTGCAGAGCTTGGTGCTGGCTGAGTCATCTCTACTGGAGTCTGGCAAGAAGCAGTGCAAGTGAAGAGACTGAAAGGGAGTGATTATTTAGCGCCAGCAGGTTTGTGAGTCTCCGCAGCAGAGGGTTAACATGCGATATGCCAGCAAATCATAGCATAATGCTGAATCTGCCACTTTGGATTCAGTGAATCTCAGTTGCAGGAGTTATGCAAGCACAGCTATAATCAGAGCTCTGCTGTTGCTATCTATAGAAGACTGGATTTGACAGGGAAGCCCTGAGTGTCCCAAGCATGGACATGTTGCTTCTTCTGAATCAAAGGTCTTCATAGGTTTTACTCAGAAGTGGACTGTGCAAACTACAGCGAGATAGGTGAGCAGTTACTCACAGCATTCATCCCAGTGTGACTAAGCATCTGCCTAAGTGCTCACAAGCATGTACAAAGGTTATGAACACTAGCATATAGCATTTGCTCCCTTCTCATGTACAGAAATTCTCATTGAAGGCAATGGGAGATTTTTGCCAAAGTAAAGACTGAATTAATACCCAAATATTTGTTCATTACAGCCTGTTTCTTATTTATACTAATATTCTTTTGCACGGTTGTGATATCTCAAAAGAGCCTGGGACCCAACTTACTTAGCATATGGTCTATCTAAACTGGCAGCATAGGGTAAAAAAGTCACAGCATATATAGGGATCTGTCCATTTGCAGTTTCCATTGACAGATTTAGTTAAGAAGACTGGAAAAAGCATATTCCTTCAGGAAGAAAGGAAATAATTTTAAGGGCACTGAATCTTTCTCAAAACATCCAAATATTAATCAGCTTAGAAACTCAAAATTAAGATTCTTCTTGAAAGAGAGAGAGCAAAATTCAAAGCAGGACTGCATAAGGCATTATGCACAGGGTTAAATCCTGTGGAGACATAAGTCTGTCCTGCCTGGAAATCTGTGGTGGTGGAAAAGCAGACAGGCCCCACTCAGCCACCAGCCGCCACAGTGTTTTCATTGAAGGCTCCTTGGGGAAACTGGGAGAGGATGTAGGCGCAGGATTTAGACAGAGTTACAGAGTCCCCAACCTCACTGCTGTCAGGGAATGAGACCAGCAACTGGAAACTCCTGCAGAACCAGCCCACCCATTTGGCTTCCTCTGCCCCTATGCCACCCCTGAAGCAGCCCCTGAGGCAGCAGGCACCTGCTCTGACAGGGACCGAGGTGGGGATTTGTGGTCTCTTTCATAGCATAGCATGGCCGGAGGAGCAAAGTCCTGGAGGGTACAGCCTTCTAGCTAGTTGGGAACAGCACAAGAGAAGCCCAGGCACCAAAGGAAAGAGGTCTCAGGGACACAGGGCAGCAAGCCCAGCAAGGTCTAAAGAGCAGGTAGGCTACGAAAGACAAAGGCTGAAACTCAGGGCCGAGGTGGTAGTGACATGGATAAGAAACGGCAGATGAAAAGGGTCGGCTCTGCAGAGCCTACCTCCAGCCTGTGCTCCGGGGCCCATCTGGATATTGTTAGGCCCCCTGCCCACCCACCCACTATGCCTGGAACGTGCAAGTACCTTATCTTGCATTTCTTGTAATGCAGAACACCAACTTCTTTTTATGCTTCTTGGCATGGTTTATGACCTTTTTACAACTCCTTCTCTGTCAGGATATAGGCCATAAAGATATTTTAAATGGCTTCTCTTGGTGGTGATCTATTAGTTGGAATAATGGCTCCATATGCAAAATATGAACCCATAACCGCTGTAAGCTAGCCTTATACCTTCATGTCGTTCAAATCCTGCTTTGAGAGCCACTTGTGCTTTGAAGCTACAAGAAAATAGCCAGCAAATAATTAAGTAGAAGGACTGTTGAACATAATTTATGTAACCTTTCCCATTTTCAAACTGCAGTTACCTACGTAGGGACTGGATGAATAGTGGGTTTTCAGTTCAGTTGCTGAGCAAAAGTATCACTGAAAAAACATTTGGTTTAAACCAAAGCAGAATTTTTCAGATTTTTCTTGAAATGCAAAAGACAAGAATTATTTATTTTCTGTTTGAAATTACTTAATCCTTTTAAAATGCTTTAGAAGCTGCAGATTGCTTGTAAAGTGAAAACTGTCATTTCAGAGTGAAAAGTCACAGTGTCACTTCAGCCTTCAAACAGAGAGGTTTGGCTTCCTGAAACTTACTGCTTTATAAGACTATCATCAGGACAAACTCCTTCAACAATTTAAAGTTTTCCCATAAGCACGTTATTTTTTGTTCCAAATTTGCAAAAAGCCTTGTCCCAGAAATGCATTTTTAGCTAATTTATTGTTCAAAAGAAGAAAGAAAAGACCAAAAATAGAGCATTGTGTTTGCTGCTGACTATTACTCTGATCCTTCTGCCTCCTTACTATCTTTCTACCCTGCACTGTCCATCCCTTTGCATCCTTTGGATCACAAGCCTTTGGAGTTGTGCTGGTTACGTCAGCCCAGAGCACAGCCATCACTCTGTGGGCATTCCCACCACCAATGTCTGAGCAGAGAACTGTTTTCCCCCCAGGTACAGGCATACAGCACTGTGAGTCAAGAGATCGCACCCATGTTCTGGAGAGAAAAGTTTGTCCCATGGTACTTAGGGAGCATGGGGATGAATTAAACAGCAGCAAAATTTTGTCCATTCATTTAGATGACTTAATCAAGATGCAGTGAACACAAACTTGGTTCTTTTCTGAATTCCCACAGGTGTCTGAACTGCCAGAGGAAGAAAAGTGCCCAAACTTGGAGCCCATCCCATAGCCCAGCGTACCAGTGGTATCCCTGATTTCTCTGGTTCATCACACTTCTTCACTGCTGTTCACATGCTTGATGTGTTGCACACTACACCGGCTAGCCAGAAGAAGAAAATATGAATCCACAACATGAGAGACAAAAGCTATCAAAGGCCTGTGGAACAGCCAGGGCGGAAAATGGCTGTTTCTTCAACCTTTTGTGGGCCTTCTCTGGCAATTCGTAGCACTGTCACATTTTGGGGTGGAGAGATTCCTGCTCCTGACTGCTTGTGCTATTCATTCAACCACTACACAAAACATACTGCTACATGTTCAGGAACAGATGTTTGCAAACTGATATATATATTTATATATACATGTGTGTATATATACACATGTTTAAAAATCAATACAACAGTATTGCTCTGGGTTACCTGCCTCAAAGTTCAATAAGAAATGCCAGTTATTAAGTGTCAGACACTGATATTATAGGAGAAACACTTGTCCAAAATCCTTTATGCACTTCAGTGGCACTATTGAGAAAATGATCGACTATTGTCATGGGGTGACAAACTCTGATTGCAAACAGTTGTTGGTGTGAGAAGGTGTTTCAGGTGTAGCAGACTGTGGGTTGGGTTCAGAACAGATATAAACTCATACCTAGTACATGCATTTTAAGTAAATTTGCACCAGCTTTCACCCGGTTGCCTCTAAAGTGCATATGTCTATAAGCATAGCTCCAAAGCTGTCATTACTGTGATTTCTTCACATGTTGAGAAACACAGAGATGATAAGACATCTTGTTAATGATGACTGTCCATAAGGTGTGCTACACACAGCACTTCAGCAGCAGAGGAGTCACCAGGGGCTGCAGCACAGATGTACATGTCTGCCTAAGAGAGTACCAGCAACACACAACACACACAGCAACTCACAACGCACACAGCAACACACACCAACACATGCAGCAACACACCACAACACGCAGCAACTACAGAGTACCGATGCCCTGTTGTGCACCAAGGCAACGTGGCCAAGCAGCGGATTTGAGCAGGACAGAGTGTTTAATGCCAAGACCACACATGGCACAGCTGTTATAGCCAAAAACTTGGACAGTAACTGTGAATGTCTCCTGTAAGCTGCTGAAATGCCTTTTATCGCTTCATTTTCAAACACATGAAGGCAATTCCCATCGCAGGAGTCCAGCCGATGTTAATGGCAGTCACATACCTTGTACATCCCTGCACAACGCCTTGAAATTTAGCTGGCAATTTGTTGGAGTTCCTCTGGCTTTCTTACCCTGGAGATAAGGAGGACTTGACCTGACCAGGAGGGCAGGAGTTTAAAAACAAAGACAGTCTACTATAGCACATCAGGTCTCCATCACCTGCTCAACCTTCCCATACAGTGTGCAGGACCCGTGGGGGTCTCGCGTCGTTACAGCCAGTTTCTCCCATGAGCCACCCCCCTCCCCTCAGGGAAGTGGTTGTGAGGTTAAAATTTAGAAAGTGCTTCTCTGCAGCTGAAAAACGTGCGGTTTTACCCTAACCGTAAAATATCTGAAATCATTGGGATTAGCCCTTTTCTGCTTTCCCGTGTGCCTTCAATTAGCCGCATGAAAGCGAACCCGCGGCTTTAGGACCGAAAAGAGCTGGAGCGAAGTGACGCAGGCTTCGCCCGAGATGAAAGAGCGGCTTCCAGAAGCCTAATTAAAAGCAACTGAGAAACCAGTACTTGATACAGCCTCTACTCACCTGAAAAAATAAACGGAGAGCTGCAGCCAAGCTTCGGCGCAGCGTTGTGGGAAAGCGGCTGGAGGGTTTCGCCTGGGTCACGGGAAGGCCCAGCTCTGCTGGAGCACAAAATCTTTCTGTTTCTGCCTGCCCCGAGTCAGGGGGAGGTCAGCCAGCCAGCCGAGGCCACCGCCGCACCAGCGGTCCTTCACCCTACCTTGTGCAAAAGGACAGCAGCATCCGCCACCTCGGCAGCCCCCGTCGCCCATCTCCCTCCTCCATGTCCTGGCTGCGGGTTAAGAAAAGGAGCTTCAGACGGGTTTTCCAAATTTTTCTGCAGACTCGTGCTCGTAAGCAACCCTATCCCCACTGTAAAATGGCACACAGATACATTTAGAAAACAGCTGGGTGAGCTGACAAATTACCGAAAAGCCACTTTTTTCTTTCAAACTTCACTGTCATCGGGGTCATCCCTGCAAAGCCTTGATGTGTCCCTATGAGATGCCACTGTTTTCGTCAACGTTGTTCTTCATTTTGACATGTTTTTTTTTCATCAAATAACCTTTTTTAGCTCACCTGCACTCAAAATTACAGGGATGAGTGCAGTGCGAAAAATCCTGCAGGAAGGTTTAACCACAGCTTAAAAGTACTTGATGTGGCCATGGTCCAGATCCTTGGTGTTTGATCTGTTTCCTGATATTGGTGAAGAATCTTGACTGGGCAACAAGAGCCCATCCACAGCATGTGAGAGAGCTTCACAGTACTGATTTGACACTCTCAAACTAAAACAGCTCAGCTTTTCTTCTGAAAATAAAAATATTTCAAGATATAATTTACTGAAATGAAATGTTAATGGGCAAGGTAATCCAGGAAATGCCTTGAATAAAATATTTGGTTCGCAGTGAAAGTTTTATCTCAATAGGGTGTAAAAATATTACTTGCAAGATAAAGTGAAAATGATGAAAGAAATATTGTGGTTTTACCAATGACCTGAAAAATCAAATAGATGATCAGCTTTGCAATTGCATGTTAATTAGGATTGCTGTATCGCACTAACAGAGGTATGAGTCAACAATTTATACCTTTATGTAAAGAAATGAGCAGCTGTTTGTAATATGAAGTTATCGTCCTACTATACAGGCACAGGAGTGGGACAACACAGTTTAAGCAGATTTTAAATTCCAGGAGGTAAAACTGGAAGCAGCAGAAGAGAACAAGACAAAACAACATGTTGTCATATTTATTCACTGTGGACTTTTCTCATTCTTAGATGAAACATTTGTGTTTTGTCAGAAATATTAATGGTTTTTGTTAATTTTCGTCTGTGGGGAAAAGAACGGCCAGTTGATCCCTACAGCACTCTTCTGTTCATTTCCCAGGTAGCCTGAATTAGAAGCTGAGAAGCTGTCAAGAAACCCCACTAGAAGCAGCAGTATACAGCAAAGAAAAACACAGTGGTCATAATTTAAGCCTGATTTAAAATCTGATAAAGTGGATAGAAGTCGCTCAGAAGTGGTAGCTCAGAGCGCTGAGCAGAGATCCGCAGTACACTGAAAGGGATTGTCATGCACGGCACAGAGGTTTCTTAAATTATATAGCGAGGTGAGACACAAAACCTTTTTCTCTTGTAACAGGATAGATCTAACAGCTTGGACAAAATTAAAACCTAGGCAGGCAATTGGCAGTTTTTGCAGTAGGATTTTTTTTTTGCAGTGTTCTGTGTAACTACTGCTTAAACTATAAGTTAATGAGAAAGGACCTTTTCTGAGCAGTATATTCTTGTTCATGCCCAGTGGGAACAGACTTATGTGTGATCTGTGACTGTGAGACATATTCTGCTATTTTGATGGAGCTGCAAATTCAAAATCGAGTGAAACAGGAAATGTTTAAAAACAACATAACCCAAAAAAACAACAAAAACCCAAACCAAGCAAAAACCAGAAAAGAAGTATTGAGGGTTTTGAGAAACATTTTGGGAGGGGAGTGAGGGTGGAACCAGCAAACACGGAGATCTCAGTAATAAAATCATAGTTACGTATGTGACTAGGGCGACTTCAGAGATCAAAGAATACAGGTAATTAATTCACACCAAAGGCAGCACACAGTCATATAGAGTCAAAGCTCGACAGAAAGCACTTCTGTATTTTACAAGACTGTGTGAGGAACTATTTTCCTTAGAAATTGTTGGAGTAACATATTCTCCTTTCTTGAGTTAGCTGAAGTGTGAAACATTATCCTGAAAGCTGTTTATTTATGAGCCCTTCGCAAGGCACGTAGAATTCTCAAGGACAAAATCTCTCCATTTCTTGTAAAAATATTTGAAAAGCATTTCAGAGGCCTCACTGCACCTCTGAATTCACCACTATTGACTCCACAGCTGTACTTATGGAGCAGGATCATCTTGGGGGCTCCTTTGAAGAGTTGCACAGGAGACGTGGTTTTTGCCTGCTTTTTTCTCCGCAGCACTCAACACGAAATGGGCTCAGCCTACGCAGTGAAGTCTGGAATTAGCAGAGAGCATTAGACTTTCAATTTTGAAGTCTAACTTTTATGTTTATGGGTGTAATTTCTAGAAGCACACCTAGGAATAAAGTACAACTGGTCCTCAATAGGATCAGGCAAGACTGACAAACAGAATCATGAAGGAAAACGCTTACAGATTTTTCTTGAGGCAATTACTTCTTTTTCTTAGCAAAAAAAAAAAATAACTACTGAAAGGTTTCATTGTGAATTATCCAACTCTTCAGTAAAAGTTCTCTAGAAAACATTAGTAATTTCAGTTAGTACTCAAATGTGAAATAGGGTTTGTGTTTAAATGTAATTTAAATGCCTTTATTTCTGAAATATTAGGACATTTAAATGATCAAATTTATTACATTCCTTAGTGAGAATTTTTAAAATGCTTTTTACTCTTGACATCAGGAAAAAGCCTGCTTTGCTATTTCTGTGTTGTTCTTTACATCGATGTGTGAGGTACAAGTGAGGGGTTGTGTGTGGGAGGGGTGAAGTGTGAAAAGGAACTTTTGTGTATGATGGGGAGAGAAATAAATGGGTATGTGATGAGGTACATGTTTAAAAGGTGAAGTTTCTTAGGAAGACAAAATTGCTAACAGTTCTCTAAGACAGGCATTATTAGTGGTCTTAAAAATATGTGTAATATTCAGGTAAGGAAGAAAGTGTATTACCTACACTTTCTGAATTGCATTACAAAAAAAAATTATCATTGCCCAACAAACTTAAATCTTCTAGTTTACAAATTTGGAGACCAATATACATGCTTTATAATACAGCTGCCACTTGAGTGTTTCCCATTCCTTTATAGCAGTACTAGTAGAACTACATCACTCCCACTTTCAATTCTCAGGTGCTAGTTTTCTTAATGTAGTTGGAATTCTGTAATAGATTTAAACAGATTTTTTAGCACGTTAATCCTTCATCAGCTTTTTCTAAAGCTATATTGTCATTTGCTTATGAAGTGACACTGTATGTTTTGAAAAATAAAAATTAATATGGGAACAAAAGGCCCTATTCAATGTTCCTAATATCCTTGTGAGACAAAGTTCACATTGACCTCAGCTACAGTCAAGAGATTTGTCTCTGCAAAGCATGAGAAAGGGGATCTGAACAGGATCCAGAAAACTAACTTATAATAGTATAACTCCCCTTAAAACTCCAATTCTTCTGTGAAGAAGCAGTGGATGGACAGCTCTGCTGCTCTCTTTGCTTGCTCCTCCAGACCTGTGCCCCCCCATCCTAGACCCTGATTTTCAGAAACATTAAAAACTATCCATGACAGTGGAGATTAGCACAATATTGGGGTGCTTAGCAGCATCTCCAGACTGGAAACTTCCAGGACATTGTGCAAATCCCAGTTAAATTATTAACTTTGAATGACAGTCCTGTCTGGAGGAGCAGAATTTATGCAAGGACAACCAGCTACCTATGGGATTTCTCTACGCTGGTGGGGACAGGACCTCTCTGTTGGCTGCTGTGCAGGGGCTTACTGGGGAGCTGGCAGTGCTGAGGACGGTGAAAAGGGATGGAGGAAGGGTTCGGTGTGGCAGGAACAGGACACAGAACCTAAAGAGGGGAGGGGTAAATCTAAACAGCCCGGGTCGGCTAACTGATATTATTCTTCTGCATTTGGAGGCCATTGGTGCTGCAGGAAGCAAGCCTCTCCACCTGGCCCTTCATAGCCCCATCACCTTCACAGGTGAAGCCAGGAAAGAGGGGAAGTGCTACCTGTGCCTTGGTCTAACCAATTTAATGCTAAAAGGGGGCACAGGGTGCTGTGTTTCCAAAAGCGGTAAGAGATACCTTCACCGTTTGTTTTATTCCTCACAACTTGATCTGGTTAGAAGCAGCCTGGTGGCAGCAGGAAGATCTTGCTCTTGATTACATGCTGGGGTGTCAAGATTAACCTGTATTTTTCTTAGCTTAGTCTTAATTCTCTGAATTAGGATCCAAACATAAAAAGATAAATTTTTTTCAATTCACCTCTTCCTTCCTTCCTCCCCAGTGTCTTCTCCACTAAGGAAAAACAGGAGAGAAATTTACCCCTCCCAGGAGGCATCTTATTCGTTACACGCCTCAGCATGGGGGCAAAAACTGAAGTTAAAATTTAATTTTAATGTCACTAAATTAAGCCACTAAATTATCTTCTTAAAATGAGCCTAGTAATCCAAGAGGGAAAAATCTCTCTCTCTAGGCTTAATTGAGAAAACAATTAGATCTAGATAAAGCCAGCTCTTGCCAGATGACACAGTCCAGAGCACACTGAAAGAAACCAAATCCTCAAAAGCAGAAATGAGAAAAGATCGTTATAAAAGGTGTCTTTTCCAGGTTTCTCTGCCTTTTCTCTGGGAGCTCTTGCAACTGTCATGTGGAGATGCATGAAAGCCAGAGCAAACCAACAGTGCCTGCATTGGAGGCTGGGAGCTCCTGAGCAAACCCCTGATGTGCTCAAGACAGAGTCCTGGGACATAGGTGTGTGTCCCCCGTGGGCGCTGCACTCTCCCTGTCGTGGTGCTCACAAATAAACCATCTGCGCCAGGTGAGAACCTGGGCAGAGCAGGGAGATGTTGCTGTGTGGTAGGGACTCCTAAAAATCAGTTTCAGGTCCCTGCTTTTCTGCTGGGGTCAGGATCAGGCTTTGGTCCCAGGGTGTGGATGCCTTCATGGCTACCCAAGAGCTGAAAGCATTGAGCAAACGCCAGAGTGGAAAATTAGTTGTAAGGCTTTTTTTTTTGCTAAAAACCTTCAATTATTCAAGCTTCCTGTAGGTTTGCCCGACGTTACCCGGCAGAGGAGCTCCCCAGGCCAGTCTGGGAGTGGGGAGTGTTGTTCCAGCTGGGCTTGGTGGCCCCGGGCAGCCGGTCCCTGCAACAAACCAGCAATTGTTCGGTGGCCCTGGGGGCCATGGGGAGCCTCCATGCCCCCCAGGCAGGGGGTCGGTGGAGCAGGTCAGGGAGCTCCTGCAGCCGGGTCTAACGCCAGTTCCTTCAGTCACACCGTGTAACCATCCTGCCTGTGCTCACTGCCAGTCGTCCTCCTTTTTTTTTTCCCATCTGACAAGCCTTACCTTTTTTTGCCTTTGTTTTTGAAAGCTGTTTGACTTCTGTTTTAATAAAACAAAATAAAATAGCTGTCTCATCTGTTCCCATTGAACAACTCTATAGAGACCAGTGGTGAGTGCAGCCTTAGTGGGAAGACCATCTTGCTCATTTACTTCCCCACTCTCTCTTTCAGTGACAGAACTGACTTGCACCTTTTTGTACGCCTTTTGTTCGATAAGCTGGCAACACAAAATATTTTGGTCATTGTCCTTACTTTCCATACACCTCAATTGTCATTTTGTATGTCAGCATGATGATTTTTCCAGGAAACTCTGACTCCCCCCAAACCCCTAAAAAAGAACTATAACTGAGCAACTACATGGCAATCATCACTGTGTCAATGGGTACGTGTATGCACGTGTGTATTTGTGAGAAAGGCAGAGTCTGGAGGGGACGAGGAGAGAATTAAATACCATACATGCCTACAGCAACAAGAGACGTATATCTTAATGCACAGTCAAGGTCTTTGGAGAATATAAGTCACTTAAATTTCAATGAAATAGCAAAAGTTTGTTTACTTGCAAAGCAGATCGCAAGTAGTACATGCAAGACTTCTTATATTTATCCTTTTATGCTCACCGGTTAGGAAATTTTTCTTTCTTCTTGAGCTGAAGGAAGTGGTCTGCAGGGAATAAAAGGCATCTCTTTCAAGCTATGCAAAGTTTAGTGCATTTTGCAAAGAAAGGTAGTACTTCCAAAAACCACTTCATACTTTCTTGTTGCTGCCTGCTGGAATGACTATCGCACAGGCCAACTGGCAACTATTAATATGCATTCTTAATTCAGTGGGGAGTGAAACAAGGAAAACATTTTTATAGGACTGTTTAAAAATTATATGTAAGGGCAACAATTAAAAAAATGTGCAGCCATTTTCTTGATGGTGCAGAAATGCCATATCCGATGTCCAATTCAAATGGGCCAATTTTTTCCAACTAGATTTATGTAGCAAAACCTGCCAGGCAGACAGAAAGCTAAATAGTGAAGTGTTTCATTTTAATATAACTTTAATTTAACAATAATGCCAGAAATACCCAGACAGTTTTATAGCGCACAAGTTATACTATTCCTCTACTTCTCTTCCGGCTGCCCCAAAATGATAGTCAGGTTCTTGTACACTTCTCGAAAAAAAACTGGTTAGCGCATATCTGGTTGGAACTGGTTTGGATTTTAAATCTTCCAAACTTTCTTAGGACCCAAGTTTTCAGCCTGAACCCCTCAAATGCCATGCCTTTGGGCATACTCAGGCCACAACTGCCACTAACTTAAAAGCGCTTTATTGCTTCAAATTATCTATCTCATGGACTATTTTCACTACAGGTCTGTCTACACTTAATTTTTGTAGCATTTTGACAGTGCAAAAATAGCAGTAGAAAGAGCTCAGTGCCATAAAAAAAGCATCAGCAAAAGTTTTTTTTTGAATACAGGAAGGATGAGAAACTCCTGCATCTATAACCTGCTCCAGCCTGTGCTACACTTCATTCTGTGAACTCAGCATAAGGGCTTGTGGGAACAGCAGCTTTTCCAATATGCTTAACTTCTATGAAAAAGTCATCGTTTAATTGTAATAAGACTGCCAAGTCAGGTTGCCTTATAACACACATAGGAGGTCAGGCTAAGATGGCAGTGGTTTTGCCTTCTGGCTTTAAAATCTGTGATGTATAAATGCGCCTGTGCTCCGATTCACAAAGTGGAGATGGAACTTGTTGGACTGGGAGAGGCTGCAGCCCTCACTTACCCTTTCCCATGCAGATGGCTAAACTGCTTGTGAAGGAGCTGCTGAACAGCTGCTCTTTACGGTATTTTAAGGTAAACCCTCACCAGTCTCACTTTGCCTTTCAAAGACTATCTAGAAATTGCAGCGAGTCAGGGGTTTGCTCACATGAAATGAACCGTCCCCACACATAGGATGGGGAACACATGCAGGGACTATTTTCTTCTCAGCTGCAACAGCTGTGCCAGCCCTTCATGAATCAGAGCCCCAAGGCTAACTAATGAAACTTTCAGGTGTAGCTTACAGGGTAAATATATAGATGTTCCTTGACAGTTTATCTGAATGATATACGTCTTTGTGGAAAAAAAAAAAACTCTTGCCCAATACCCAGCAGTAGGTAACTCGAGGTAAGCTGGGAGTACTCAAAGAGGAAGCCTATGGTTTTGGTTAGTGCTTTTGGTTATAAAACTTCAGTACATGTAGAAGAGAGAAGATGCGAAGGATACATACATATATATTTTTTAAGTCAAAGCACCAAGAAGAATGGACTGAAGCATGGGCAAGGGTTAGGATCTGAATAAAATTTGTGCACCCATTGCACACCTCTTCCATGCTTTTCACAAAGAACGTAGGTGAAGTTGGGATGCTCTGGTTCCACTCCCACCTCTGTGTCTCAGGTGGTTTTAGATGAGGCTATCTCCCTTTCTGCAAAATGAAGATAAATAGCTCAATATCTCACCCAAACACAGGCTGTTTTAGTTTATTCATACGGATAAAGCAGTTAAGTTCTTAGATAGTCTGCACAATTGTTTCACAGAGCTCTACAGCTAAACAGCTGTTTCTTAGCATGTTCCCACATAACTGGGAGACCAAGGTTGCTGTTTGGTTGTGCAGCTTATCCAAGTCAAAGGAGAAAATCAAACATTTGTGAAGATCAACTGTTTTTGAGGTAAGAGGGATCTACACTATAACAAATGTCTCTAGAAGTGATAGATATTTTCTACTGCAATCAGTAAACAAAATACATACTGAATCACAGTCTGTGTATGGATTATTTGTGGGCTGAAAAAAAGGAAATAGAAAATTAAATAAACTGAAAGATAGAGCCTAAAGTCCATAAGACCACAAGATTGCACTAAGAACACCTATCCTTAAAGAAATAAAATGCATTTTTAAATCAATGTTTTTCCTACCTTTTCTTCTCTTTCATAACTTAAAATTTGTTGAATTTGCAATAGAGTAGTTCTGTTGTAATATTGTTCTCTAGCTTAGAAAAATTATCCATTGACCTTTTGCTACAGAAAGAGGTGTATGGTAAACAAAGGTTAATTATATTCTGACTTTCTGGATGTCTAGTATTGTACAAATGGGTCATTTCTTCCCAAAACTCACTTCTGATTTATTTCACAACTTTTAAATATTATACATCATTTGAACACTAATCCTATTTCAAAGTAATTATGCTTGTGGTTAACTTTAAAGATCTGTTTAAAAAATGGAGAAAAGTAAAAACTCTGCGGATTTCTGGGGGAAAAAGAAGTAAAATAACTTTTCTAAGCACTTCCTGGAATTAAAACTATTCAAAAAACATCAGTGTAATACTACTGACTGCATGTCTCCCTGCATAGAACAAGTAAACATGTTTGTCTGTCTTTCTGCTCTTATCCTGTATCCTGCCATTTCCATCATCTTTCTGACATATTGAATGAAAACAGATTTTTTCTTTACGTATTTTTATTTTATTAACAAAAAAGTTATACAAAATATAAAATATATATTTATAGTTCTGAATTTACAGAATTTCACATAAGAATTGTGTGATATATAAAGAGCAAAAGACAAACAGCACAAGATTTTGTAGAGAGAAAACCTAGAAACCAGGATCTCTAAAAAAAGACTTTACCTATTCCAACCTGTTTTGTTCAACTCCTTCATCTTAAAAATATGTTTCTTCTCAAGTTTTGACATTCTTGCTGCTTCTATGTGCTTTCTGTGGCTGTGATCTATTTTAACCAATTTAAATCAGATTTTTTTTTCTTGTTACTTTACTTTAAATATTTTGCTTCTATTGTTAGACTGTGGCTGCTGGAAAATATTTGGTGGAAAGAAAGATGAGAAAGGTAAAGAGGAAAAGCATACATCACTGTAAAACAGCTTACTGAAAAAAACAATGAAGTCCTCAGATTTAGGCTTTTAAATGAATTCTGCCTTCTTATATTTTAGCTAAAAGAATAGAAAGGAGTTAGGAAAAATTGTTCTGAACTGATGTAAGCATTAGGGTGGGCTTTGAGAGAGGGCAGGTGACAAATCATGGTTGGTGGAGTTGTGTCAGCTGCAGCACAAAGACCAAATGAACCACCCCATGCTACTCTGCTACCATGATCCCCAGCTTCTGCAGGGACAGGGGAATTGACTTGCTTCCAGGGCTTTACCCTTTCCTTGACTCCTCAGCCTGCCCACGGTGAACAGTCCTCTGATGGTCCTGCTGCTGTTCTTCAGCTGGTGACATTTTGTCCCTGTGACTTAGAAGGCAAAAATCCCCAAACTCAATGGCTTTTCCTTTGATCTTTCTCTTCCCTAAACATCATACGAAGGGGCCAAGAAGCACTGCAGATGTTAATTTGATGGTGACCTTGTGGTGAGGTGGCTTTGCTGCCCCTGTGTGAACTTCGTCAGCTTAGAAAGGGCCATGATATGTGCATAGCCACCTAAACAAGGCCAGTGTGGGTGGAGGGAAGCTTCCCACCAGTAGAAATTAAATGTGGTTTCTTTTTTGATTGTTCCCATTCTTTCCTGTGATTCGCAGCCTAGAGAAACACCGCAAGAATGAGGAGAATTTCGGCAGGTCGGGTGCAAAGGCAAGGCAGGATATCAGAAGTGGACAAAAGATAAGAAGTTGCATTCACTTAGAGTTTGGGAAAGTCAGACTGGCAGTTCAAGGAACAACTAGGTGGAGGTATTCAGGGTAGCAAGGGTGGAAAACAGCAATCAGTTTTGTACCACCCAATCACAAAGGCTGCTGTTAGGACTCTTGCCATTAGGTGACCAGCGTCTTACTCCCATCTGTAGGAAATGCGAGTGATGAGATGCTAGAAGAGCAGACTGTTGTGAACAGTGATGCCGGAACCACGTCCTAAGTGGGTATGCTGTGGGCATGCATTGATCCACTTTCTGCCTCTGTGTCCCAGACCTGGGTGGCTCACTACCCGATAAATGAAGGTGATCGGAGGAGAATCATGACCTACATAATGCTGTGGAGTCAGTCAGCCTGATGACAGGCTCAAAGAGACAGCCCGAACAACATAAATAGATATATGGCTAAGAACAGTTTTGGTTTTTTTTTTAAAGGAAAGATACAACCTGAAGAGATGAGGTAGGCATTGTCTGAAAGCTCTGCTTGTGTGTCTGACGGAGTGGGTTAGTGACCTTCTTGATGGTATCAGAACAGTCACAGAAATGAATTGCCACAGCGCTCTCCAAATGTCAACAAAGACCTGTCATGGTATCGCATTTATAAGGCTGGGGATCCCAGAAAGGTGGCAGAGTCTCCATTTGATAGGAGACTGTAGGAAACCCCTTACAGTCACGAAAAGGATGATGAGAGGTCCTGCAGGTGTTCTCAAACAGCCAAGGGGCCTAGAATTGTCTAAAGAAGCCACCCAAATACTCGGCGTCTTTCTGTCTCCATCAGCCTAAGAATGTGACACTCACAAAAATTGTCCCCAAAACAGATGGGTCTTGTTGGGCAGAAATACTTTGGCTCTGGCATACAGTTCCTCCTTTGGTTTATTGCTACTGGTTGTCTCAGCATCCTTCACGTCTCTCCCTTCATGCAGAGCTCGGTCATGCAATTGGGCGCTGGGCCATTTATATGCTATGCAGAAATGCTCGCTTCATAGGAGCATCCCGAGAGCAAGGCATGATACCTTCATTACACAGCTTGTCAAATAAAAGGGACCATGATAAATTACAAGGACTCTTTCAAAAGCTGAATTCGTCTCAGACCTCAGATACACAGATGGAGCATGCAAATGGGGTACCTTTTTTGAGAACTCCAAAGAGTACATGAATTAGCCTGTTAAATATTAGCTGTTAAATATTCGCTATTAATTATTGGAGCAAATCAGTATCACATAGCTCCTTGCACTCTCTTGACCTTTCATATCAGAAAGAAGCCAGTTTTCTTGCTTCGTAAGTTTAGGAGAGGGAACTGGTACAGCCACTCTACTTTTTTTTTTAAAGATTTTAACATATAAGGGAAATTAGGTAATTTTTTCCTCTAGAATGACACCCTTCTCTGCAAGAAGCTATACAGATCGTTCATATTTTTACAGCATTTTAGTTTTGGAAAATATGGAGAAATACTTATGAAAAACACCAATAGTATCATTCTTTTTATTCTTTTAGTTAGATCTAGGTTAGGGAGTTGCTTTGACGCAATTTTTAAATATCTCTGTGAAGAATTTTTATTTTACAGAAAAGGGCTTGTTTTATTCATTTTGTTAAGGTGAGCCTATCTACATTTGCATGGCATGACAAGCATGTATCACAAATGTAATTTCTTAATCTCCATGGCAGCTGAATTTTCTCATAAAACAAGACATAAAGGAAGCCACTGCAAAGAAAAATGCACAAAACCCCAAAGCATAACAAAATGAAAAAAAGGGACATGGAAAATAGATACCAGATCAAACAAAAAATCCCCCACGTTTTGTTCTGAAGGTTCCTCAAGCAGAGCATGGATGAATGACAGGGTGAAGAGTTACAGAGTATGCTTTTATGGTATCTCCTGCCCAGCAGGTTCCCAGAGCATTTTACAGAGCATCGCACACAAGCAGGAGACATCACCGGAATGCCACAAATGTATGGGTAATAAAATGTGCTGCCAGAGTGGAGTTAATTAGAGATGTCACTGGTCTTCTTTTGGGGCCAGAAGCCTGTTAAATTCTTTAATTTCTAAGTTTGTCTGAGAGTCTTTCCCATGAGCCATGAAAGACACTGGCTGTGAGGACATGATGATACACCGTGCCAGGAAATGGTGTCAGGAGCGTGCGTTGTTTCAAACTTTATAGCATCCCACAAGTTAATCACCCAGGCCCTGTCCTGCTGCTGGAAGGGTCTGTATCTGGGGTCAGGAGGACTCAGGTTGCTCAGGCACTGAAGCAGTCCTTGCTGGAGGGCCAGGTGGGGCTTTGCTCTCTAAAAGCAGGGGCAAATCTGGTATTGGTACAAAGAAAGCTGGAAAGTATGAGATGGTTAATGACAAAAAAAAATAGTCCCTTCCTCTCTTCACCTCAGACAGTGACTTAAATTGCTTTTCTAAGGAGGGCGATGGAGTTGAACTGCTCTTTGTAGCTGGGTCTCCTTGCCAGTCCATGATACCCAAGCAGAAAGGTGTGGAGAACCGGCAGCAGCCCCTCTGCAACTAATTTACAGGGACACAGGAAGATATGTGACAGGCAGGGTTGAGAAGAGTTCACCTCCCCGCTTTCTTTCTCTTTTTTTTTCTTTTTACATTAGGACACATGCAGAGAAATATCTGATTGCACTAATAGCTTTATTACTTTTAGCATGTACTCACTTAGCCAAACAGGTGAAACTGATTTGTGCCAGGTTTTTACAAGCCCAAGGGCCGAGCAAGCAAAACGGGAGTTTTGTGTGACAGGGCCCAGGTTCTTCTGGTTCTCATCCCAGTTTGAAATTTGTGAGAAAATTCAATTTGAGCAGAGCACCCTTTTCAACTCTGAGACAAGCTCGCGGCCACCTGAATCAAAACCAGATGTACTTATCAAGCCTAAAGATAACAAATAGCGGCTTGAGATCCTGTCAGCAGAGGACCACCGGAGCAAGGGCTACAAAACTCGCTTGCCTCATGAAATTCTAGCACAATGCATATTAATGCTCACCAGATCTGGAGTCAAGTCTCCTCAGCTCCTTTTTTTTTTTTTTTTTCCCCCCCTTTAATAAATTCTGAAGAACATCGCTGCATTGTAAACTGGTTATTTGAGACTGTTTAAGTAAAACCAAAAGCCCCCACATCCCTCTAATTCCTCCCCCCTCATCCCCTCCCTTTCCCTCTTCCCCCAGGCTGACAAAAGCAGGTCTTTTCAAGTATGCCCATAGCAGGAGATGGTTTGTTTTGGCAAGGGAGCAGGTGCCTTCCCCAGCTCGGAGATCTGGAGTGTCAGCAGTGACCCTGAGGTCTTGGGTGGCCAGCTTCACGCTTACACTTCCCCGTGTCAGTCGATACACCTACCACCCACACGCTGAAAGCTTCCAGAAAGCTCAGAAACGCTTGAAAAGGGAGCTGACCTTTCTCTCCTCTCTTCCCTCCTCCTCTTCCCCCCCCATCCCTCTCCTCCTGTCCCCTCAGAGCAGCCCGGGAACGTTATGAATGTCAGGCCCCACTTCTTATAAACAGCAAGGTAGGGGATCGTTTGAATGCTGGGGTTGTGTAACCTTAGCTTCTTGCAGATGATTAAAATATGACCATGTAAACAAATGATGCCTTAAATCCCTGGAATATTCTGCTGCACTCTTATCTAAAGAGAAAGAGAAGATGGGAGGATTATGTAGATATTTTTCAGTGTAATTTTATTTGGTGCTCCTAAGCCCAGGGTGTCTGTTTCAGCACTAAGTGGACTGGTCTTCTGTTACCTTTTAATAATTCTTTTCTATTTGCATCTTCCAAACAAAATCATTTTCCCACATGGTGTTCTAATAAGCTTCAGTAGTCTCCACTGTGCAAAAAGGGCTTGAAAATTACACCACAAGATTTCTTCTTTTTTTTAACCTGTTCTGTTCATTGAAAGCTGCCAAATTGCTACCTTTTTTCCTCTTGTTTTGCCTTTGAGTGCAACAGGGAAAAAAGAAACCTATTCCGCAGTCCTGCGGGATAACAGTGGTGCTCTGTTATGAAGGGGAAATCCAGTCTTTCTCCTGGATTTTTCTTTTGGTGTTCAGATCCAGTGGGCCTGATTTACAGCTGCACTACTAATCTGAAAACCAGCAAGATCTCAGAAAGTGTGGAAATGCTCACACCAGATGTCCTTCATGGCCCACAGAGACCCAATCTCAGGGGTCTCACAGTGTGTGCTATCTTGGGAGACATGCAACATAGTAAGGCAGGGAGACGGCGTACCTAAAATGCACCACCAAAATGAGATGTAAAGTATGACCTCAAATAGTCCTTGGGCTGCTCTACACTGACATGTAAGCAGGCTCTGGAAAAGCTCTGGCTACCTGCATTGAAGGATTTCCAGCCTGTGCTGAGGTGAATGCTTATTAATTGATAAGTACATTGGCTTAAGCTGTTAATTTAACAGAACTAAGGAAAATCTCACTTTGGCTTTCCAGTATTTAATAATACAACCATAAAATATGTCAATTATGAAAATATTGTTTCATTATTGCTTCTGGCCTGCGTGACCCTGAACTGAAATTAATGTCTATGGCACTGTAAATTTTTGTTTTAAATGCATACATGAAAACCCTTGCCTAGAAAAGGCTCTCAAGACATAATTTACAAGCTCAGCGTGTTTAACGATGATAGACTGATAGCTACAGTACATCCCAGGGCCAGATTTTGTCTTAGGCACCCCTGTTGAAACCTTATCACTGTCCAATCAGCCACCCAGGGGAAAGAGAGGCAGATTTTGACCCAATAAGGAGCTGTGAAATGGCTTTTTTGGGAGAAAGCCACCAAGGATCCGATGTATAAAGAAAGTTAAGGTTCCTTGTATGTCCATTCAAGGAAAAATTACACAAGTAGTATGAGACTAAGCTTGATTCAGCAGTTTCTTTACCAGTTACTCGGCTTTCCAGTTAATGCTACCAATGTGGTCACTGGAGCAGAGGGAACAAAGTTCCCATGATTATAATCAGGCCAAATACCACTTCCTCTGCTAAGTGCTAATCAACATTTTCCTTTTGCCTTCCTAAGCAGTTGCAAGGGGAACATTGCCTCCTCCATGGAGGCCAAAAGAGTTAGGCAACCAAAACATAGCCTTACTGGAATTGCACGTCCCCCTCGCCCTGGCTGTAGAGGGCTGTATACAACACCCAGGACAACTTTCTGATATGGACCAGCAACCCTCAGACTCCTACCCAGCTTCTGCTTTCTTTCACCTATCACTCACCCTAATCAAGTCATGCCCTCCTTTCAACTCCCTCTTGGCAGGGGGGGTCAAGTTTCCAGAGCCTTTTGGGTCATCTGTCATATCGAGGCTTTTCCTTTGTGTTTACACTTCCCCAGTTGATTTTTGTTCCTTGATGCTCCGTGTGGAGCTCAAGTAAATGGTGACCACTTCTGGTTTTGCTGACAATTTCAAAGCCTGATGTTCCCTTCGCATTTCCCTCAAGCTCCTTTCTCATCTGCAACTCAGTATTATTCAGATATTTTTCAACAGCCCGCTGAATTGTGAATCCAGCTGCACCTTGAGCTGCAAAGGTTCAAAAATGTGGTTGGATTTGCATTTTCTAGCTCAAGCCTAAGTCTACTGTAAAGCCCTATTTCGCTTGTGCCGTGTGGTACCTTACTTCTCGAGAAACAGCAGCACTCAATTCGCAGGAGTTATTTTTGCCTCCGACAGTCCCTTGTGCTGGCAGAATCTGTCCACATGATGGCAATATGTGTATGGAGCCAGACAGATGTGCTGCTGTCCTGCTAGGGGGTGTGGGCTGAGGGCTGGAGTTGAAAGCTAGACGCAGGAAGAAGAGGGGAGAGACCACAATTTTTTCTGTGCTCTACTGTGTTTCATAGCTGTTGTTTAGGTCAAATAAACTGTTTGCTGGAAAGTACCTCTCTCCAAGAAGAGACCAGTATTTAGCTAATTATCCCAAACAAAGCTATATATAATTACAGCTTCTGTTTTCAAAGGCATTTGACAGTTTGGGCCAGTTGCCATTTTGTGAATAATTCTTTGTCACAAGTTTGCTGGCAGGCTGATGTAAGTGGCTGCTATGTGTTAAATTTGAGCTATATGATTGGTCATGTCTTTTGTAATGGGATATAACTCTCCTCTCTTTCGGTGACTGTAACTCTTAAAAAGAACCTGTTGGGGAGGAAGAATGACACAGTGATTAACACTTCAATACAGACTACAGGAGACCACAGGTTCAAGACCTTGGACTGTTGCAGCCTTCCTACGCAATCTTTGGCAAACCTTGTAAAGATAGATCCAAAAAACTACCTAAGTGTCTGAAAGTCAGGTGCTGAAAAGCTGAGCTTTTGGCAGAAGTGAAGTCCAGAACAGTATATTAAGAACCAGTGCTCCCAGTCTGGTGTGTGGGAACAGTATGGCCTTTCCAAAAGGAGTTCATTCCCCCTTCCTCCTGCCCCCTGATGAGCAGGGAAATACCTGCACCTGTCTAGTAGGATCTGGGATGGAGTGGGGTCAGCCTTCAACCCCACTCCTTTCTCCTGGGTGCTGGAGGTGCCTTAACCTCCTTTGGAGCTACAGCCTGGAACCTTCTCCTGAGGTAGGCACCATCAGCATTTCTTTCCAAGCAAGGTTGTTTGTTTCTGTTCTTATGTGGTGAAATTTCCCTCCACTGCCCCGTCTCTGGATTTTGTCCTTAATCTCCCTGTGTTTCCCCTTGCCACTCAGCAATAACATGTGGGGGCATTATACAAATGTCTCTCTGTTTAACGATAACAAGGTGCTGAGGCACTTTAGTAAGGAGGGATTGCATGAGAGCTTTGGGTGTTGACTGCTTTTGGAAATGCAGTTCATACAAGTGCATAAGACAGTGTAGACCTCTCAAAATGTCCGTTGTGCTTATACAACTTACAGTGAGCTTTACGCTAGTAACAGATTCAAAGGTTTCAAGTGTGGGGACAATAGTTATAGCTTTCAAAGGGAGCCCAGGTCCAGCAACTGAATAAAAGTACATCCAAGTGTTATTTCTCAGCAACTCCCCCTGTTAGAGGCACTCACTTTACAAAGAATTATTTCCATTCCTCCTGCAGTAAGCCCGTGTGCTCAGTGGGCAATCAGAGTCCATTTTATTTTGGCTTTTTTCCTCACCTAGCATAAGGGGTCTTTGGGCCTCCTGGGGAACTGGAGCCCTTCAAACAGCAGCTGGGAGACAGGGGCAGCTGAGTGGTGTTTGGCACAAGTGGGTTTGAGGGGCCTGTGGTTCCCCTGCCCAGCTCTGTGTCCAGTGCTTTGGCTGCTGGGGGCTTAGGAGAAAGGTGTTAGCAGTTTTCTTGTGGTCATTGAAACAGAGCATTGGGCAGAAGCGGCTGCTATTGAGTCCTTGTGCATCCACTCCAGCCGAGTGAAGGTTAATTTAGCTTTAAATATTTGACACTCGACTTCAAGTGGCTAGTGTGGTGTCACGGTTTAAAGCTGGGCTGGCTATTAAACCTGCAGCAGACGCTCTCTGTTAACCCTCCCCCCCCACCCGAAGGGAAAGGGAAAGGGAAAAGGGAGAGAGACTTACGGGTTGGAAAGTTAAAACAGTTTTAATAAACCTATAATAATGAAAAAGAGTATAATAATAATATTGGAATAATCAAATATATACAAATATATATACAAAACCAAGACCGAGCTCCCCCGATGTCGGCAACGTCCCCACCGGCACTGCAGGGCAGGCTCCGGGAAGGCCCAGGCTGGGCCTAGCGACAGTCGAGAGCTGGATTCAGGGATGCACGGATCGGGATCGGGGGCAGCAGGAAAACAGTCGGAGTCCTCCTTGGACACCGGCCATAGCAGAAAAGAGCCAGCAAGAGCAAGAGAGCGAGACCCTCGTGATCCCCCAGCTTTATACTGAGAATGACGTGTACGGGATGGAATACCCTCGTTGGTCAATTTTGGGTCACCTGCCCTGTCTGCTCCCCCCTGCAGCTGCGACCCCCCTTCGGCTTTTCACTTGTAAGCAGTGAGGAATTCAGCAGTGACCTTGGTTTCTCTAAGAAAAAGTACAGCAAGAGCCTTACTGCACAACATCCCTACCGGTGCCTCAGCGATAACTACAAACTTCGAGCGTTATCAGTCCTGGAAGCAGACACTGTCTGCAAAACATGTAGTTAGTTTCAGAAAGTGCAGTTACTTAGAGGAGACTTAGCTGAAAGTAAAAATCACTGAAAGGAAAATCGGCCTGGTTTAGGCCAAACCAAGACATGTGGGCATGTACTTATAGCTTGTAAATATGACTGGTTCAGAAGAAGGTCTCAGTGTTCAGGTGTTTTCCCACCTTGGCTGCTCTTTAAGACTTTCTGCTTTCATCAGTTGTCTTCCACTATTGAAATAATTCCCTTTTTTTCTGAAGCCACCCTTCTGTTGTCCCATGTCACAAGATTTCACCTGTGTCACTTGCTACGTGGTAGAGTTGTGAGCCTCTGGTGAAGACCAGGATCCCTGAAGGCCCTATGGAGGATAGCATTTATATGTTGGGCTGGGAAACCTCAGGGGAAAGAAGAGCAGAGACTGTGGCTTCAGTTGGCTTTGGAAATGAAGAATTAATGTAATTTATTTTACTGTTTATATGTCCTGCAGGGTAAATGAAACTTACATTTGAATTCATTCAGAACCCCAAAATGGAAAGATTGTGTGTATCTAGGTGGACTGAAAACTATTTCTCAGCTAAAGAGAAAACTTAGCAACTCCATTAAAACATCAGTACAATAAATACAACTACATATCCATCCACTGTATTTTCAGCCATAAAATCTAAATGAGAGCTTTTCTCTCTGTTCCCCACAGAAAGAGATTCCTTCACATTTTTTTGCGGTTGTCCTGGTTTGGTCTAAACCAGGCCGATTTTCCTTTCAGTGATTTTTACTTTCAGCTAAGTCTCTTCTAAGTAACTGCACTTTCTGAAACTAACTGCATGCCTCTTTCCCTTTTCCTTTTCCCTTTGCCTTTGGGCGGGGGGGGAGGGTTAACAGAGAGCATCTGCCATAGGTTTAATAGCCGGCCCAGCTTTAAACCGTGACAGCGGTCTTCCTAGGCATCGGGATCAATTGATTGTAAGCTCCATTTATATAAATTACACATATATTGTCTGCTGTGCCATTTGATATGCCCTATATGATGATACTGGTGTGATAAATTCTGGAAATGCTGTGAAGTTAAAATATCTATTTCTTGCTCTAAAATCTTGTCAGGAGAATAATCTTCAAGGGTGGTAGAAATCCATGCTGGAAATTCAGTCGAGTAATTGGTGCATTTCAGCCACCTTGTACTACCAAAGCATTGAAAATCACTGGTGTAGAATATACCAGTCCTACAACATGCATGTTTGACAGCTGTTATCCATAATGTTAGGGTAGTATGTGCATCTCCATCATATTTGTGTGTCTTGACTTGAATATAGTTTACAAGTTCTCCCTTAGACAACTTCTCTGCTCCCAGACTGTAGAGTCGAGTCCTGAAGTCCTCTTGGACAAAACTGCATTAGATTCAATTGGTTTTAAGCCTGCACATTCTGAAAATCTTGAGTCCTCTAGGAAGAAAGCCTGTTCCAGGAAAGAAAGCCCATTCCAGGAAAGAAAGCCCGCTTTACATTTCTCCCTTTCTTTCCTTCTTCAGCTTTCTGCGGTGTCCTCTCGTTGCAAGAAGGGCTGAGTTTGCAGTGGCTCTGCCCATCCTGCCCTGAGGGTAGTAGGTGCTCCATGCAAGTGTCTGTGTGCTTCTATGTGTTTTTCGCTTATTCTCTGCTAGTTCTTCAACTGTGGCTTTCTCAGATGCCACCCTGGTGGTCCTGTCCCTGGGGAGATGCCAAAGAAGAGCTCAGGTTTGAGGAAGAGAGTTTAGAAACCCTGTTGTGTAGCTCCTGCAGCAACAGATATACAATGCTAATAGGAGTTATGTGACATGCTATGTGTAGGCTGAGATAAAGCTGCTGAGGTTGATTAATTCAGGTCGGGATAGGGCTGAGGCTTTGAAATAAGTGTCTCTGCCTCCAACTGCCCTATGGAGATGGCTAGGCTTTGCCATGAACACAAAACAATAGGTAAGGCTGTCAGACTGACTCATCATAAGGAAAGAATTAAAGGTGATATTCTCTAAAAAAAAAGTTATTCTGATAAGCCTGAAAATCACGGAAAGAAAGGATTATGGTGAAACTTTCCCTTGCTTAAGCTGAGGAAAAGAATTAAATAAGAAAGCCATATCCATTATAAAAGAACAGACTTGTTCCTATTTTGACTTTTTTTTTGTATTCTTTTATTTTTTCCTCCGCACTCACTATGTCTGTTATGATGTGACTATAGCAATAGGTTTAGCAAAATCTCTCTGGCTTTTTGTTGAACGCTGCAGTGCCAGATTCTGAGATCTGGTTTTATAAGTTGAGGAAAGAGAGAGTTGGGTGGTAAAAAAGGGTCAAACCACCTCAAAATCGAACTGTGCTCACGTTATGAGGTTAAAATGTTGTAAGGCCTCTTCCTAATTGCTAACTTGTCTGACTCAGAATTGAATAATGTTGATGTTAAAAGGTCTGATAGGTCTGTTCTTCCAAACAAGATCTGGGTAGTCAAGCAGACAACAGTTCATTCTGAGTGTATGACACGGTGACACAAAGACAAATAACTTGGTGAAAGAGCCCTAAGAGTGATTGTGGAATTACCTAATTGTGGATAAATAAGAGTAGAGGTCATCAGCATCCCAGCTTTTACTAAATTTAGGTTGACTGCTTACGAAAGGAAATAGCTTTCAAGAAAATGTGGAATGCTCGCCAAGATGTTAGGTGGTGGAAAAATCAAGGAGCATAAAAGGACTTTACATTCTACAGTGTAAGACCGAAGGATAATTGGAAACTTTTCTGATTGTGGAACAACAAACTGTAACAGACAGTCCCTATCATGCCATCAGAATACAGCAAGTTTAGAGACTGAACAAAGACATTTCTTGAAAATCCAAGTGTGAAAAATGCAAATATGCTCTTATATGTATGTGCCCTAATGAGAACAGTCTACCTAAAGTGAACAAAGTCTGACTGGTTGCAATTAGGTTAAACTCAGTTTGTTTGATCATGTTATGTGGATCTGAAAAAAATTCATAGATTAATTGTAAAAACAAGAAATTTAACTCTTTAGAATTACATTTAGAAGTTCCCATCTCTTTTTCTTCCCCTCTGCCAGCATCCCTTCTCTCTTGTATCAACCATCCCTAGACACTTTCTCCTCTCTTAGAGTGCAGTCACTCAATTGGCTTAGCATTTGCTGCAACTGAGAAGATGGGAACTTCGAGGGTGAGGGAGGAGTAAGATAAGAAGGAAGAAAAGAAGCAGAAATAAAGGGTTGGAGGAAAAGAAACTCTAAAATACATTAACAGCTGACTGGAAGTATTCTCTGTCAGTAAGTCTGCTTTAGGAGACTCTACTCTCCTGCAAATCCCAATTTCCTTAGGATCTTCTTGTGTGAAGTATGTTGAAAAAGGTTGGACTGATGAATATATGAAGAGCATTCCCTTTGTAGTATAAAACAAATAAAAATCCATTTCTCTTGTCTGATCCAGTCACACAACATGAGCAAAAGTCACTAGCTCAACAGTAAGGCCAGGTAAATTTAAAAACTAGTAAATTACATAGAGTGCCCTTCGGACTAAATTTCTCTGTCATGTTGGTTCAGTGTTACACGTGGATTATTTTTTTTAAGTTGCTAAATGCTTTTATGATGAATGCTGACTTCTGTGATGAGTAAACTGATAAGCACCAACCTGTCTCCTGCATCATAATTAAAGGATAGTCATTTTGCCAGACAGGGGGGCTTCTTATACCAACGGGCATCTCCGAATATCACTTCTTGCTTATTGCAGGGACTTTGGAGTGGAGGTGGTGTGTGACATGAATGGTATGAAGAGGCCTCCTTAATCCTCTGTCCCTCCTGAACAAGTGGCACAGGGAGCAATGTAAGCGCCTACAGCAAATTGCCAGTTTGGAGATGTGTCAGTCACACCAAATTATGAGCCCAGATCAGGATTTCAAGATGTTAAACAGATTAGATTTGGAGGAGTCAGGCTCCCGCAGTGACATCCACAGGGCTGAAGAGGGTGGACTAATCTGTACAGGTTTGGGTCCAGACAGAGCTGGCAACATTTGTGCAAGATTGGCTTGAAAAGCACAGCAAAGCTTTGATTCAAATCCTGGTGAGAGTGGCAGTGGGAGTGAACCCATGGATATTAAACAGCTTTGGATCAGGCTTCAGGTATGTACTGTAAATAAAGTTAGTTTCATTTATTCCTAACTAGAGAATAACATGCCCAGACTATAAGCATGCCTCCTATGTGCTTAGGAATTGAAGGGTTTGGATATTGAGATCTGGGTTTTCTTGAGTATCTTTGGTGTGGTTTTTTTTTTTTTTCTTTTTTGGGTTTGTTTGGGTTTTAGTTTTTTCCTGTTGTTGTTTGGTTTTTTTACTTCCAAAAGCTTACATTGCTGCACAAGGAAAAGCCAGGTGGGTAGACTCTCCAAACAAACATAGGAGTATCTCTTGCTGCAGTCAAGGTACAGAGCCAAAAATTTGATCTTCAGCAGCCAGTACCATCATGTGAACTAGTCAGAATGTTTGTGTACTTGTGTTTGGGGGAACCTGAGTCAGAAGAGAGAAGGTAAAGAGAGCAGTAAAAAAGAAAAGGAGAATTAAACTGCCAATCAGACTTAAGTTGCTTTTAGCCACTAGCTTGTTGTTGATCTATTAAATAGCAATTTAAATAGTAACATGCAAGTATTTCACAGACTGCTTTTCAACAAACTGTTTTTTTTTCAAACTGTGAGACAGTGCTGATGTGATTATGGCAGTAAATTATTATGGGCTAAAAAAAAAGAGAATTACATCGCATTTTGAATGCTGTAAAACTTACAGTAAGTCTGTGGTTTCAATACCAGTAAATAGCTCTTATTATATTACAGAATAACCATTCTTTGTTTGGAGACTGAAAGCAGAAATTAAAAAATATGGTTCATATATGAAAACATTTTTTAAAAATGTCTCATAAGGTCATATTCTTGCAGTGAAACAGCTGAAACCAAAAAAGCTCAACAAGGGCCCTGTTTCAGGGTATGATGAGTGGTGTGATGGAGCAAGCTAGATGACTGTATATTGCACCAAAGCAATGAAATATGAACCAGGTCATTTCAGATCCATTGCTCCATGCAGGCTACATCAGTGCCATAACAGCAGGCCCTTGCTTATTGCAAGGCTTGAGGTATAGAGCATGACCAGTCCCTTAAGCTGTTACACGTCAGTGCTTAGGTCTACTAAGATTTAGCACAGTCATCTTTTTTCCCCTGGTACCACGATGCTATTTATCATGCAGTCCAAAGTCTTGTCTCCAGGCTGTGCTGACCTGTCTCTCACTTAAACAGTCCTGTTATGCCAAATGGTAGTACAAGTGCCCAAAGGGATTGTCATCTCAAAAGGTCTCCTGAAATAGCTTGTGCTTGGATACAGCGATGATGGGTGACCCTGGGAGAACCTAGCTTGGGAGTTACAGAGAGAACTGGCTTTTCACAGTGGTCCAGTGTTGAGATCATTGTGAAGAAGTTGGCAACATGTTTACTGAGCACTAGATCATTTTGAGGGCCTACTGAAATACTGCTCAGTGCGTTAGAGATTGCTCAAGTGTTTGCAGGAGGGACGTACACCTGGCTTGCAACCAGACTGCCTGCATGTAATTATCCTTATCATTGTGCAACGCTGCTGCAACTGTAAATAACTTCCACAGTACTCCTAGAGCCTCCGAAGCTTGGATGTGACACTTGCCTAACAAGAGCTTGGATTTGATAAACCCTCAGGCTGGGTGCCAGCTGTTTCCTGGAAAGGTATAAGAGGGATGTGTTAAGGACCTGGCCTGTGTGAGGAGACAAGAGAGGAATTCAGTCACTACAGGGGACAATTGAAATGGCACTCAGCTATCTCAGGATGGAAACTGCGTGTGGGATTCAGCTCCACGTTAAAACACAAATTAAGGTTTCTGCATGTAGCTGTGTAAATGTGAGCTAATATCTAAGCTCCTGTCACAGTGGAGAGCTCATCAATACAGGCAGTAGAGTATAGCAAAAGAACCGGCTTACCTGAGATAGGCACCTACTTTCTATCATCTGAAGAACTCCTGTGGCTCTGTTGATTGTATTCTTCAGGTTGAAGAGCCTTAATAAAGGTGTTAATACACTCTGTGCATCAGTACTACCTTAGTTCATTTGAAGTGCCTTGAATTTAAAAAGGGGTATATCGCATCCTTAAAAAATAAATAAATAGAGAGACCATCTGTTCCTCAGCTGTAGTAACTCATGTAGTAAGACTGAAAGTGTGTATAAGTACGCTGATGAGGTACCAAGATCATTGCCATTGGAAAGAGCCCTGTGTAAATCTATAGGTCTGTGGAGGAGTCTGCTGGAAGAAGTCCTGTGCTGTCTGTAGTAGAGGAAACTTCTTACTTGTAATGATCTGCATGACTTGTGCTTGACTGGAGTACTGTGAGGAGCTGGATTTATGCCCTTAGAAAAGAAGATCATTTGATCTTGATAGGATGATGTGGCAGATATGATTGCATATCTCTGATAATGTTTCCACTGTCATGGAAAATAAGTGGAAACTGATGCATTCCATTATAAAATGCTCATTGTTCCTAATACCGTTTTTCTTTAATGGATTTGTGTATCCTCTAGAGTTATATTACAGAGAGGAAACCTTTTATATTACAGAGAAGCAGCCTTTTATAAACAGTCATCTCTTTTTACCTTGATGGGTCCCCTGGAAATGTTGCAAATAGCTAAATAATGTTTTGTGCCTGCAAAGGATCAATCACTGAACAACGAGAGACTGATTGGTCCTTTTAATTGCCATTAAGTACAGCAGAGTGTGAAAACTGAGCAGATCTTTTTAAGCACTAGCAAAGGGTACACCCTTCCAAGAGTTTTCTCTGCTAGTTTGCATGAGAAGTATTATTTTTAGTGAGGGAGGGTTTGGCAGAACTGGGTCTATAGCACATTGCCATATAGTGTAATGCCAATTAGACTGTTCGCTATGCTTATTTCTAAATCCTTTTAGAAACACTCTGAGATTTTGCTTTGGGATTTTTCCTAGATAGGGAAATAACTAAATTTGTAGCTAGCAAAGATGGTTTCCCATAGACTCTGGAGAACTTCACAGAGAGGAAAAAAATATTACTTTTCCAATTACTTTCATCTTCAAATGAGGGAGGAAAAACACAAAAGCATAGTATAGATTGGGAGCAAATGGACAAGAGAATTGAATGAGATGTGAAAAAATAAGGCAATAAAATTCAGTAAGATCACTATGAATTGTTTCTGTTTTATGTACAATTTGCAATTGTAAGGATGAGCCCTGTGTTAAGAAAAAACGAGAGGCCAAGGAATAACCCAGAATGAAATAAACAATACACTGAGTCCTTTCCTCAATGGATAAAGGAGAATAACTCAATTGAACTTAATGTTCTTATTTTTTTTTCCCCTTTAATGCATGTAGTTGTCTCTCTCTTTGCTTAATATGTTATCTTGGTACATTGCAAGCTAAGACTCCATTAGTCTATTTTCCTGGCTGTCTTTCAGACTGAGAATTATGAGTTTAATGCTTCTTTAGTTTCCTTTCCTGACCCTTTAGGGATGAAATCCTGGCTCCACCAAAGCCAGTGCCAAAGCTCATGTTGACTAAAGTGGGACTTGAATCCTCTTAAGAAAAGGGGGTAGGATAAGGGGCAGGGGAAGAGAGATATTGTCAACTAAACACTTCCAGAAAAAGTTTTTCCTATATGTATGCATAATTTTAGGGCAGTTCAGATGTATAAACCAAGAATTTTTACTTAAACAGCTCTGAATAGTTTTGACAGAGAGGAGTTGCAAGATGCTAATCATCTAATAATGGCTACGCTAATGGCTAATCATCCAATAATGACAGCCAGCCACTTAAATGTAAGAAAATAATTAAAATCTCTGCTGAATCAAGGCAAGGATGTCTTTTACATTGCCCTACATATTTGGTTTTAACCAGATCAGTCTCTGGCAAATGCTTAAAATATTATGTTGACAGGCTTTCAATTGTATTTTAAAACCAATTATTACGATTTGGTCTTCATTTCTAGTATGTACCCTTGAGAAGTGGACACTGGAATATGGGAGAAGGATAGTGTTTTCCATGGAAAATGTAGTAGAGTTGAGATATCAACAATCTGGAAGACATGTAGAAGAGCTGTACTGTTTACCTGTAATGGCTTTCATGCGTCACATTCTTCTTTCATGATATTGCAACAAGGAGATGAATAGAAAATGCTTTACTTTAACAGGATGGCTGGGAGCCAGTTCTGTTAAGAATTATTATTACCTGTTCTTTTGTAACAGCAAAGTATCTGGATCACTTTGTCACTTCTACTTTTTAATCACTTTTCCCAAAATGAAGGAACATAAATCATGTACTTGGCAACTCCCAACAACAATCAACTAATTAGTTTGACAGGCCTAGAAAGAGATGAAATCTCTTGACAGCTATTATTCACCTACTATTATTAGACTGAACAAGCCTGAACAAGAAGGTGTATGATTGGCCAGATTATTTTGAGAAGTGTAATGGAAAATAACAAGTAATAGTAACCATCACTTAAATGGCATGGTAGATTGGTATTATGACACTGTTAAGCAAAATCGGCATTCACCAAGGTTTGCACTGAGGTGGAAAGTGTATTGCTGCCATTAAAATAATTAAAGTTTGTAGAAGACTGAGGGAAAAAACGAAGTCCCTAATTGAAAGTAGGTGGTTCTAGTTTAGACCAGATGAATCGGATAAAAAAGATTTGTATAGCACATTTAAATTGAAATTACTGGATGTTGCAAATGTTTGGGGCTTTTTCACCTTCTAACGTATTTTAGAATATTACTGTTTAATATCAATTATTTATTTGAAACCATCTCAGTTCTTAAGGTGCTGCAGATTCTTACTTGCAGTTTCTGTGATGACTTTCTTCCCATTTAAAAACAAAAATAAGGAACTTCTGTCTTTTCCTTGGCAGTAATCACGGTAACAAACACAGAGAGAAGATGAAACTGCCTACTAGCTTGAAAACAACTCAGCTGCTGAATAAGAATTTAAAAAAAAGTGAAAGTATGTAAAGGCGGCAGTGGTGGTGCTGGTAGTGGTGTTTGGTACTTATTTATCTCCCGTGCAGAAACTTTAAAGTTACCCTCCATCTCTTCATGGTTTTTAAAGAATAGATTCTTTCAGCCTTTAGGAAGAATATTTTTCCTTGTTTTCTTCAGTACTTTGAAATCTAAGGTCCAAGCCTTTTCTGTCCCCAGAGTATAGCACATCATATCTTTTTATGCTATGAGTCCAGTCCAATTGACTTGAAGGGAGCCAGGGCTTTGTCTTTTTTTTCAACTTTCCATAACAGCTGAGATTCTTCTTAATGGAGCCTAAAGGACATTTTATGTTTATATAGAGCTTTCATCAACCTATGCAATTATTTCCCACACTGATCAATGTTATCTCTCCAAAATCTGCTTCTGAGGACAAGGAGCTCTTGGTTATGGGGTTTTTGGCAGGGAGGAGGGGACGTGTTTGTTTGTTTTTGAAGATGCACAGATAAGTCTTTATTAATATTCTTGGGTTTAGGGGCTGTCTTGCTGTTCTGTGTTGAATGGGTCTTATTTCTGATTTTAATCATTTTACTATCCATATCATTGGGGGCAGGGGAAGGCTTGCCAATCTTCTCTGTCAGTGTTTCATCGAAAGTAGGATGCTTAATAAATATAGACATAATGAGGACCAAATGTACTAATTATACTATTTTTCATTCTAGTTCTCAGTTTTTAATACTTCTGTGGCAAAACCACTGTTGTGTCTATCCAAACAGTGCTTTTCTTTAGTCTAGGGTATAGTGAACACAAATACATCATTAAAGACAATGGTGCTAAGGGACAGTATAGCTACATCAGGAGGTTTTCCACATTGTTCTTCTGTAAATGCAAAATAATAGTCCCCATGTCTCATTGTATTATATACATATATTATGTGCAATGAGACATCCCAAAGATGTGATTTGAACATTCACACGAAAGAAATAAATTTAATAAAATCCATAGGTGTTAACTCTGATTTGACTGGGACAAGATAAGCATCAAATGATTTTGGTAAAACAGACGAATAACAGATGTTTTCATTTCCAAACTGTTTGGTGTACTACCATCACACAGTATAGATTTCTCTCTTCAGGAAAGTCTCATACTTGAGTTGCATATTACAATAAGAATTAAAATGATGGGTAAAATTAATCTTGTATTCAAGCCAAATAGTTGGTTTCAGTGTACATGCAGGTAAATATGCAGTGACGTTACTGCTCAGTAGGTGAATGAAGGAGATGTGTGATTTAGATTCTTGTATTAAGCTGTGAGTTTATAAAATGTCAGAATATACCTGACTGGCTCTGATTTATGCTAGGGCAGTTCTGTTACAGTGGTTCAAGTTGGAATTTATTCTTCCCCAGCTTCTGACAGCTCTGACCCAGATTCTGAAATAGTGCTTTTCTTAACCAATCAGCTTCTAACAGCAGTGAAGGATTCACATGTCTTTTCTAAAGCTTGCATGTCAGATCTCCTTGGCCCCAAATGTTTGTGCTGAAGGACTGGGGAGCTAAGAGCTGCTCTGAGTGTTTGTGTGCACCCACATGCATGCATGTACAGATGAACGAGTATAAATGCTGTACAGACAAGTGTACCTCTAAGCTGAGTCTAGCTAATCTCGTCATCAAAGAGAGGAAGAGGGTTTAATTATCTGTTGAGGTGTAAACTACTTTCACATCCTCAAAATCTCAATTACTCTGCTGGTCAGAAATGCCTGTGTTTAAAGATGCAGAAAACAACCCTCCATACCACCTCCTTCTGTAAATCATATTTATGAAGTCTTCATACAATGCATTCCACTTTTAAGTGCTATAAGCTAATATCATACAATACTTAGCTAATTACTTTGAGTTGCCACTGCAAATCCATCCAGTAGTTAGAGACATGGGCTAACGCATGGCGGGGCACTGCCGTAGTGTTTTTGCATTGTTTCCCTGTTGCAGAGAAAGCCCTTTTACAGTGTAAAGAAGCCTTGGTAAATGTATGAATCAAGGTGAGTGTTCCAGATTGGGAAGGATTCAAACATTGTTGTATTTCCAATAGTACCCACTTCTAATTAATTTTATTAACTGGTCAGTTGTCATTGGAGAAAACGAAATGTACTTTAAGTAATACTTCTGTTTTTCAGTATTCCAGTCCAGCTTTTTTCATGTATTCAAGAAATGCCAGGGGATAAAATGATGGGCATTTAATATTAAAATCTATGTCCTATGAAAAATGTTGCCATGAATCAACTGTGTAAAATCCACAACATTTTTGTTCTATTATAAACTGCTATTCAGACAGGCAGTCTGTGCACTTTTAATCCTGCTGTCATTAGTGATTGGATTTCACTCTGGCAGCTTTTTGGATAGAAACCGAAAACTTCTGACAAACTCCATAAAGACATGATTTTTGGCAAAAGGGACTTTTTTGGCAATTAAAACATTTCACTCTGCAATTGCCATCAGGGGCCAACTAGCGCAGACCTAGTTCATTTTTCTGTCTGACTTTTTTTTTTTTGTAGCATTCAGAGAAAAAGATCAATTATTCTGGTAAATGTTTCTTATGTGTTTAAAAAAGCATATATTTCATCGGAGGAAGAATGCTTTGTTGGAAATAAAAATGGCTCCAGGGGTAGATAGATTCATAACTGGCGTAAATTCTAGTAGCTCCAGTGGGTGCCCTGTGGTGACTTAGCTACCTGTACTGGAGCAATGATTCCCAAATTACGAGGTATATTCCTGGCGGTTAAGAGCAAGATCATGAGTTTGACTGAGAAAATCAGCTTAATCCAGTGTTCACATATTTGGTTAAAACAGGTAATATGCCAGTCTATAATAAGTTTGCAAGGGCCAAACTCACTGGTTCCCTGAATGTAGATGCTCTTCTTAGATGGACAAATATTTTAGACTTGACTCCTCCCACCCCCACCCTCTTTCTCTCATATTCTGAGAGCCTGAGGAGTTTCTTATATTGTGTTTTGCACAGTGCCTGCTGCTGTGAGACCAAGATCTCTGACAGGCTTGTTTGGGTGATTCAGGGACTAGGTCATCCTAATAAGAAATGCAAAATGTGGGGCAGTGTTGCCTCAGCTGTGCTGCAGACTGAGTTCTCTCTGTCCTGTGAAAGTCCCTCTTGGCCAACATTTAACACTGGCTGGCACAGCAGAAATTGCTCTGAAGCCTGGTTCGCACACATTTGCTCCATAGGAACAGCTGGACTCCTCTTTTGTGCTACTAATAAAAATCCTGCATGCTTAAATTGATCTTGCTCTCAGAAATGATTTAAATGCTCCATAATAAAGTGCCATTTGAAACTCATGGGGTTTTTAAAGCTGCATTTATAGAGAGAGCGTGTGTAATAATGCACAGAATACCCAAAGGGAAATTTAGAGTGACATAGTTATAAGTACTTCTAGGGTCTTTCGTGATTTATGATGTCAGTAAGATTCAGCTGTAATTATTCACGTCTTCATAGCTTTTAGTTTTTTTAATTTACTTTGTCATATATGAAGTTTGTTACAAATAAAAATTTACAAGAGTTGGCTACAGTCTAGAGGTTTGAACTTTAAAATAATAATAAAAAAATAATAAATGTTTCACATAAAGATTAACATTCTGTCTTGATATTTAAGGTTGTTTCTCACCCCTTGAAATGGAGGGTGGAGGAAGAAGTGAGGTTTTGAAGTGGGACCATCCCCTTCAGCTGCAGTAATACTTCCTTCTGGCTCCATCCATAGCCACTTGTCATGTCATGTTTATACATGCAGTACATATTCTGTTGTGAACTCTTTAATGTGCTGTTCAGTAACCATATTTAACAACAACCACCTGGTTGAAAAATCACTGCAAAGGTGGTCCATGGACCCTGAGAGCAGTGCAGCATGAGTGAAATTATGGAGAGACACCTTGAAGTGTGAAAATGCTCTGTTATGAGTTAGGAGGGTTGTTCCTCTCTTATGTAAGGCAGTTGTGAAAAGCAGTTTTAAAGGTGGGGACCAGGGGACGCTTTGGAAAGGAATCTCTTCTGGAGGGGGGATGCGCACCTACTGATGGAGAGCTTCATCTGCAAGCCTGTCTTCTGCAATGCCTTTATAAGTGTAGCATTCTGCTCTGAAGTACAATTACTTAGAATAGGTACAGCTTTCCTTGTTTTCTTTTTTTACAATGAATTTTTTTCAATCATCTGTCTTATTTTTTCTTCAACCATGCACAAGGCACAGTTCTGTTAATGGTATATGCTTATGACCTCAAACAATAAAGCCCTTAAGTGGCTAAATGACTTTAAATAGTTTTCTTTCATCTCAGCTGTACTGAAGTATGTGGTTCTGTGCTTTGTTAAAATCGGGCCCGAAACAGGCAGCAAGCTGAAGATTTTGGAGCAAGAGAAAAACCAAAACCATACAAGGTCCAATCAAATTTCTAAACCACATTCTGGGTTTTAAAGCAAGATAGGGAAAACTTTAGTTAAGGGGTAAAGGAGTAGGGCATCTCCAAGGATACAAAACTACTTGTCCAACCATAACTATGTTATCCCTAGTACAAGAGCATATTACCTCTTGGAGCTGTAGAGCCACCTTAAATCACATGAGAACTCTATGGCCAAGAATGAGAAGAAAAACTCGGCAAAAGCATTTTTCTATCCACAACCGCCTGTTCTGATCATCTGCTTCTCTCCCTTCCCCTATGGGTCTTAAAGGCCTTCTTTGTAGGCAGTTCAAACACAGATTTATCATTAGTGAAAGGCTTCCTTACCATCCCCAGTGCTGACTTCACTTTCCTTTTGTTCTTTTGATGATCCAGCTTAAAAAAAATGCAATAGGTGAAATAGCCATATTTAAAGTGGTTCTGGTTATTTTTGAGCTTCTTGGGTACGATAGATACTTTAATTTTGTATTCAAGTTTTCTTTTAAACTAATTTGGTAGGACCTGAAATTTATTTCTGTTAGAAGTTGTTCTCCTGAACTCTGTTAGATAAAACATGGATGAAGATCAGGTCACTGCAACAGTGTAATCCCAAGAGATGTATTGCTCACTCTGGTGGGATACAGTGTTGGAGACAAGCAAAATATAAATAATTTGAGGTTTGGAGGGTTTAGTGTGCTAGCCAACTGGAGAAAAACAAATAAATGATCTTGGGCTGACCTAAAAATGAATGTGCATTTTTGGAATTGTTGGCAAAAAAGAAAGTAGAAACTTGAGTTGTAACCTATGTCCTAAGCAGTGGGCTGTGGTTACTCATCAGGGAATCGAGAAGAACGAAGTTCATATCACGTCTTTACCTGATTCAGAGCAGACATTCTTCCTTGAGAAATGTTATATTGAATTCTAGTCTGCCTTTCCTTATCTTGTCCTCTTGAAGCTACTCCACATTATATGAGGATTTAAATGACTGAATCATAAAAAGACAGAATGAAAAGACATATATTCTGGCTGTGACTCTCATGACGGAGTGAAGGGGAGATACTGTTTTCATCCAAATTCTAGTGTGTACTATAGTAGGATCTATTTATCTGCCTCTACCTAGAAATTGTGTGTAGCCTATTCTGGTTTTGTGGCCTGTGCTGGAGTACTCTTGGAATCCAGCTATGTTAGTTAAAGTATTTGAAAACTAGTAAAATAACATGTTAGCACTTCCAAAAACAGTTATTTTCTTCCTTATTTTTATCCATCTTCCAAGTACAACTAAGATTAAGTGGTTTTGAGTAAAGAGATTTTGAACACAAGCTTTTTTTTTTTTTCATCTCATTCCTCCTTCTGTCCCAAAGAAGAAAACTGCTTAGACATTGTGGAAACACTAAAAATCTGCTATCTTATCGTGAGTTTTCTGTACTAAAAACAATTTAAGCTATGCAGAGTGAAGAAAGTTCCTCAGTGCTTCCTACTGGCTTCATTGTGTCCAGAGCTGTGAGATGATGGAAGCACTACCAGGAACTCATCCATGTGACAAATTCTGCCCTCACTTTCAATACATTCAAACTTGCTGGAGTTGAATGCTACAGAACTTAGCCCCTTAAACCTGTCTGCTTCCCCTTGCCTTTCTTTCACAGAATCACAGAATGGTTAGGGTTGGAAGGGACCTCTGGAGATCATCTAGTCCAACCCCCTGCCAGGTTCACCTAGAACATGTTGCACAGGATCGCGTCCGGGCGGGTTTTGAATATCTCCAGAGAAGGAGACTCCACAACCTCCCTGGGCAGCCTGTTCCAGTGCTCTGTCACCCTCAAAGTAAAGAAGATTTTCCTCATATTCAGATGGAACTTCCCATATTTCAGTTTGTGCCCATTGCCCCTTGTCCTGTCTCTCGGAACCACTGAGAAGGGTCTGGCCCCATCCTCTTGACAACCTCCCCTAAGGTATTTGTAAGTATTGACAAGATCCCCTCTCTGTCTTCTCTTCTCCAGACTAAACAGACTCAGCTCTCTCAGCCTCTCCTCATAAGAGAGATGCTCCAGTCCTCTGATCATCTTTGTAGCCCTTTGCTGGAATCTCTCCAGTAATTCCTTATCTTTCTTGAACTGGAGAGCCCAGAACTGGACATAGTACTCCAGGTGTGGCCTCACTAGGGCTGTGTAGAGGGGCAGGATAACCTCCCTCGACCTGCTGGCCACACTCTTCCTAATGAACCCCAGGATACTGTTGGCCTTCTTGGCAACAAGGGCATGTTGCTTGCTCATGATGAACTTGTCTGCCAGAACTACCAGGTCCTTCTCCACAGAGCTGCTTTCCAGCAGGTCAACCCCCAGCCTGTACCGGTGCATGGGGTTATTCCTCCCTAGGTGTAGGACCCTGCACTTGCTTTTGTTGAACTTCATTAAGTTCCTCTCTGCCCAACTCTGTAGCCTGTGCAGGTCTGGCTGAATGGCAGCACAACATTCTGGGGTATCAGCCACTCTTCCCAGTTCTGTGTCATCGGCTCATGTCCTTCTGTCTCAAAGGAAAGAACTGAATTCAGCTGGAAAACTCGACTCTCCTTTTGTTGACAAGATTTTATTACCAGGAACTTTCATCTATATATGATTTCCATCAATTCAAAGAAAACCGTGTGTGCCCACACATGCAGAGCAGTGGATGCTTCTGTAATCTCTCCATGAATGCTCAACAGTAGTATGCAATAAAGCTACGTAGCAGTTCTGTTAGCAGCATGCAGCATGAAGTATTTTTTTCTCCTCAACTGGAGACTATGGAGCAGTCTGCAGGCTGTGTAAACTGGCAGTGGATAGATCTATCCTGATTTACATCATCACAAGAGTTGGGTTCAAATCTTCTGACAGTGTTCCCTCTGTTAACCACACCAGCCGTTGGTTTAAGCATCCACTGAAGATGTAATATTATAAAGAAAATTGGTTTTCTTTCAAAATGCCCTCAGGACTTCTACAGAAGTGTCCACTGTATTGCTTTGCAGCTCCCACATCTGTTAGGTAGTAACTTAGGTAGGAGTAGTATGAACTGTAACTGGCGGGGCAATGGTAGGGCAATACTGGGTGAGTTGTTCCTACCTGTGTCGAAGGAACTGGTTTAGACAAGAACAAGAAGGTAAGTAATAGATGTTTTAAACTTGGTGGTAAAAGACTGACTCTCTCAGGTGCTTTGAATGTGGTACGTCATCCAGACTTCTCCTGAGACTGTTTAAAGTTATTATTTCCTGCCCCAAAATCCTCCAGAAACTATTACCTTATATGAAATGCAAAGCCACTAGATTCTTTCCTAATCACAGTCATTCAAAATGGATAGTTTAGAAGAGTTATAGCTAGCCTTATGCCAGGGACTTTTTATAGTGAAACAAGACCTAAGCAGTACCCTTCTTGAGTACACCTTTCAATCAACGTAACAAAACTGCCTCAGTCTAATGGAAGAGAGAATTACACAAGAGAAAGGTAATGATTTTCTTCTCTCTCTTTGCCTAAAGATATCTATACTGACCATCCTGTGCTGAAGTAGAATAGATATGACACCAGGGTGTGTTGATTTCAGTAAGAGTGGCATTTGTAAACAAATTCTTTGTGTTCTTGTCTAGCTCCACTAAACTTGTGATTAACTGATGATACAAATGTCAATGATTGTATGAAGACTTTATTTGCATTAAATATTCAGGCCATGACTGTTTTAATTTAGGATGTTAGTGTGTTTGAAAAGTGCTTTTTGTCTGTTCACTATTTTTTCACTTGTTTCTTCCTTATGCTTCTGTTTAAATGTGTCCATAGCACTGAAAGTGTTTGGTTACTCAGCCAGGAATCAGAAACATGATTATGGGGCCTAAGTGATGAATTACACAGCAGAAATAGTGCATGGAGAAAGCAATTCCCTTGTGAACAACTTACAAGCAAGAAATTGTTGACTCACACTACCTGAACACTTACAAGTAATTAATCCAGTCACAAACATCTGGATTAAGTTTTTTTATGTTGATGTAAATTTTACAACTATTTAAGGCACCGTCCCTTTATAGGTTGCTTCAGATTTATAAGGCTTTCCTCAATATCATAGAGTTAATGGGAAATACGGATATTAAACTTGCAGTAGGCTGGCAATGAGGTGGCTTCTCTTCAACATGAAGTGTTCTTAACCTGGGACCAGAGCAGGTGTCAGTGTGTCTCCTTTCTATGAGCCTATGTGGAGGAGCCTTCCATTTCCATGAAGCTCATGTCAGCAGAGAAACCAGCCTTGAATGAATTTAATTTGGGTATATATGCATGCTCGCTCTCTCTGAAGTGCAACAGAGTCCAGAAAACCATACTGCCAGGCCATCCAAGATTTTGTCAGATGTCTCTGGTTCATTTGCATAAAATGAAAGCGGAGATATTTCTACAGCCAAACATAACACACACTGGCTAACAAGAATACCTATAACACACAGTTCAAAGTTTATTAGTGAACTTTTACTGAATAGCCTCTGGCACTTAGGTTTGTTTTCCATTTGTGAGGGAAGTAGCTGCCAGGCCCAACTTTCACAAACCTGCATATTATTTTCAGGATGTTTAGCTAATAATCTCTGCATCTGACCAGGTCCTTCTTAAGCAGCTTTGAAGCCTGAGCCTGAGCCTTAAACAGGCACAAGACTGGAGAGGTGAAGGCTCAAAAGTAGAGTACACCACCTGTGTGCCTCAGAAGATGTGAAGGTCAACTATTTCACTCTAAAATGAGTATAAGGTTCTTCCTGTGTGTGAAGTTCAACACCATCTCTTTCATTGCATTTCACATTGTTTCCCTTAGTACTTCAAACATATAGAAATGGTTTATGACAGAGTTAAATTGTTTAGTCTCTCTCACTGGTAAGCAGACACAGTCGTAAGTTATCAACTAGTCCAATATCACATGTGGCCTCCAATAGTCACATGTATTTCCATGAAATCTAGTCACAGCAGCTCTACAGTTTTCAGAAGGTCCTGAAATGCCTATAAATTATTGTAAGGCAAGGACATGAGCTAAGAGGAAAGGGTATCTGGACAGTACCTCATCAAATGTGTCTCTGTCTAGAACTGGAGGACAGTGTTTCACATGACCTCTAACTCACCGTTGCATGTTGAAGAAGAGACCTCATTCTCATGAGCAGTGATAACATACTTAGTTTTCAATGTGGGCTGATGAAATTTCACCTACATGTTAAAATGTGTGTATAGGGCTTCACCCTGCCTCTTCTGAGAATACCCATTTAGCCACAGTACTCCTTTCCAAAATGCTGTAGGATCGCCATGAGAGCCACAGGGAAAGGATTGACTCAGGATAGCAAGGTAATTACCCTTTTCTGATATCCTAAATTGCTCTCGAGGTTGACTTCCTTCCTTTATTAGTTGTACTATGTCTGTTGGGTTACGTGGACCAGCTTGGCAGGATGACTATAACCCAGGCTTAGTCAACAATATGTTGGTGGAATTTGCACCTGTGGAAAGGAATGGGCTCAGACCCTCTGCTGCTTGTGAGTGGCTCTTGTAGCACTGTCAGCATGAGAAGCCCAGTTGCATCTGCCTCACCTGGTTCATCCTGCACTTGTGGAAAAACTGCAAGGGGCATGCCTGAAGTGAGGGGACATCGCTGTTCTCTCATCACAACCCCTATAAGAGTGCAGATAACCCAGTCACTTGTTCTCTGGAAAGGAAAAGAAGATCATCCATACCAAAACCCATTGTGGCTCCTGCTCACAACAATGAATTACTGTGTTCTTTCCCTCCCAACTCCTCTTATATCTACTATTTTTGAATGGTGGAGCAATTTTTAAATGGTCATTCCTGCTCTTTACCATGAAGAGCAATTCCCAAATCTCCACCATTTAAAAGTCCAGAGTAAGACGCATGACTACTTCTTTGTCCTGTAACCTCCATTCACAGCACCTTGATTCGCTTTAACATTTCAGACAACCTTGAGGAAGGCTCAATATTTTCTGTTAAGAGTTGAAGGAAACAGTAAGCTATTTATTTCTATCTCTGAGCTCTGCAAGGGCCAGTGTTGTGAAGAACTGGTCTGTGCATGACTGCAACACCAGCTACCAAACGCTATATACCGCACCAGAGCAGCACTCTGTTACTGACCTCCGGCCAGACTACAAGGCAGAGCTACTATCTTTTAGTAGGCCAGATGTTTTTATTTTATGTTCTTAAAATAAGGCATTACCTTTCCCTACTGGCATTGTCTCACCCCACCTTTGAACCTTAGACTGATATGTTTAAAAAAAATACCAAATACTCATTCCTTTCTTACCCCCATCACAATCTTTAAAAGCACAAGGAGTGATAAGAAACATGAGGAAGTACTGCCAGATAGACATCTTGTCAGTATGTCCGAGCTTCATTTAGCCAGCTGTGTCATTCAGCCTCATCTGCATCAGCCTTTGCTTTTCCAGTCAGAAGTTGATTCAAAATATGTTGCAGATGACGATAAATTGGGGAGAGATTTTGCAATATGGGCCATTACTCACTGGACAATAGATTTAGAGACCACGAAGCACATTTATAGGTCTAATGAAACAGTAAGACATATTATCTCCACCGAATTATGTACTGGTCTTCCAACAAATGCAGCCCAGTGATCCCTGGTAAGGTAATTGCAAGCAGCAAAGAATACGCCAGCACAAAGCACTGATTCTGCATGTCATGGTAATATAATTTATTGGCCGACGGGATTCGGAATTACTCTATTTCTCTTCCCCAAGACAGACAGCTATGAAAAGGAGGATGGCCTTGTGGTTAGGATTTGGATGCTGAAGATACGGTCTCAGTTTCCAGCCCTCTCTCAGGCTTCCTGTGTGGCCTCAAACAAACCATTAATGCCTTTGTGTTTTTCTTCTCTGTCAGTAAGCTGATGATTATACTAGCAGGAAAGATCTGAACTGGACTGAACCCAATTCTTTTTTTTTCTTTTTTTTTTTCCCCCTCTCAAAGCTGTAGTTTCCTTGCAGCTTGGTATATTTTGGTTTTACACCAATTTCTGGCTGACAAAGATGCCTAATCCATTCCATATTTACAGAAGAACAATGGCATTTCATTTGGGGTGTCTTTATTGAGTTCCTAAGGAACACAGGTAACCCAAACACCTGCTGAATTCAATGGTTAGTACCATGTGCCGAACCACTCGTCAACAGAGCCGAACATCTGTCTTGCCTTCTGGAAGCGTGCACCTCTCCCTCCAGTGACTGCAGAGGGAGAACAGGATGACAATTCTCCAAATCTTGACGGGAGAAAGGCAGGCGACTGGCTTGTGGCTGCAGTGGACCTGCCAGGGCTGGAGGCAGGCTCACCTCTCCAAGTGCTGCTGTAAAGTTCGAGATGCTTTGAGGAAACGCCTTGTGCTCAGCAGATTTTTCTGTGACACTTTGCAACCAGCTCTCTATATAGAAGCACTCCAAGTGAAAAGAAAAACAACATAAAAAGCCTATTAAATAATCTGCTGAAAGACTCCTGTCTTGATCTGTTTTTCTACTCACCACAGTCTGTGGGATTTTCAGAGTTTTTGAATAGAATGTAGACCCAGCTTCCTAATAATAATTATCCTGGTTTTTCATTGTGACATAAACAATAGTTTATTCTCTGCACAGTATGTGAACTCAGTCCAAAGCCCTAATTTTTCATAGTCTACATGAGGGAAATTGCAAACCAGATCAGCATCTGAACTTTTTTTTAGCCCCTAATTTGAGGAGTTGAACAAAGCTCTCCATCTGAAGACCCATGAACTCTGACAAACTCTGGGTCTGAGTCCAAGCTTTGTATTATCTCTCTGGTATCAATCAAATCAACTACAGGAGCAGCTTCAAACATAATCTCTCTTCCCATGCCCCTTCTTCATTCCTGCAATATCAAGCCAGTGTTGAGGATATTTTGACACGCTGCCAGCTATAAGACCATAAAGAATGGTTGACCCAGCCTGGCTTGTGACCTCCTAACAGCAGACAGCACTAGTGACAGAAGAGATATGCAAACGGTAAAGATGGCGGGTTATGTATTACAGTCCACCTACCTCCTCCAAGCCTTTCCAGTCATTCCTCAGAGAGTAACTAACTGCTTAAAAAATCTTTCCTATAGCATAGAGAAGATCAGGAAGAGGGCCAGAATTTCTTAGACATGGCCGCTGTCTCCTCGCTCCTGTACCTGCACACACTGTTGCCTAAATGCCTGTTAACTGCACTAAGATGCTGAAATTCCAAGTTATTCCATGGAATGAGTTGAATGCCTTTCCTGGAGATCAGAGCAAAGATGGATTCTTTTTTTTAAGCTAATTTTCTGTTTCTTCTTCTTTTCCTCCTGTTTTCCACATAGCAGGGTGTCATCAGCTGGGTCTCCCTGTTGGCAACAATATGATAGATGGCGACGCATCTCGTGTTTGCAGTGAAGGCTGCTTTGGCTTACGTCTGTCCGGCTAGCAAAACAGAGGGAGCTGCCAAAAAAAACAGTCCGAGGTATGAAAGTTAACAGTTAGCAATAACTGCGGTGTGAAACATTCCCATGAAATCCAGACATCAAGGATGCTGCTTGGAATAGCTTGAATGTCCTGCATTCTTTTCCAGTGAAAACAGAGTAATACACCAGCAGCGTGGGAGACAGCAGCCAAGGAGGAACACACGAGCCCCAGAGAACAGGCCATCAATTTTCTTGCTGTGCCTGGCTGAAGGAAACTGAAATGTATATTGCAGTGGCTTCTGACGCCAGCCACTGCTCTGCACGCTGCACTTCAAGCTCAAAATACGTTACCCTAAAAACTGAACAAAAAATCCCCAAGCTATTAATAGATTTGTATAAAGAAATCCCGTGTAGTTTTTAATCGTTTACTTATGGGACTGAGAAACCAAGCATAAAATGTCAGTGTGGCTATTACACGGGTCACTGGAACAGGTTTACGTTAGCTAATACGCTGAAATAGTAGATTAGGAAGAGGATAGTTTATGGCCTTTAGTTCATTTGTTGACAGGAAGAATCAGGAGCAGATTTGTTTTATGCCTGATCCTGTCAGAGAACAACTAGGAACGGAGCAGTGATTAAAATCCAGGCCACTGGAATGGGGTAATGATTAGACTGCACATACATTTTTTGTGGGTGAACAAGGTGCTTGCAAAGGGGAAGAGCTAATGAGATCACAGAAATTAGGAGAGCAGAGCAGAGCGCTTCTGTGTGACCCTCTGAAGTGATTCAGCAAAGAACTATTACTTGACATCCCGTTGCAGAGGTGTTAAATACACCGAATCCTCGTGTGATGCAGCACTTGGGAGGAAAAGATCTTCCTGAGACCTGTAGGAAACAAGTTTATTCTTAGAAGAAAGAAGTGTGCTAGCCTATGTGGTGATACTGATGTTCTAGCAGGTCACTAAAAATAGCAAGGACTTTCCAAAGCACAGCCATCCTAGCACATCTGAAAACCTCGTTAAATCATCTCATGCTGTGTTTGATTGCTGTGTATTGTAATTCCTAGCTCAAAGATGTCTTGTCTCTTGCCTGCTGTTCCTTCTGTGTTTATTCTAGCTTTATGGGCAATTCTTTTGTGAGAAACAGAGCATCTTTGAAAACTCAAACCATATATATCCACTAGGCCTTCTTAATGTTTAATCAGAACATTATGAAAATCAAATCAATTAAGAAGACCTAGGTGACTTATGACATAAATGTATATTTGAATCCTAAAAGCATTGCAAAAATCTGTCAATAATTAGAGTCTCATTCATCTTGCCTGGAACCAGGCCAAAACTCAAACTGAACTTCTTTATGCAGTCATAATGGAGCAGACTGAAGCCCTCAAAGTCTGGCTCCATCCAAGGCAGAACAGAAGGGCAGTGGTCTGACTCTTACCTGGGTTACATCACTGCAACAGCTTCCCTCCACCCTCACGTATATTTCTGTTTTGTGATAAATTCTGCGTGCTGTTTTGGCTGGGCTGGCATCCCGTGAGCTGTGTGGAGTGCTGCTTCAGAGAAGGCACCTGCAACAGGGCTTTCCTGGTCCAGGTCAGGGAGGCAGCAGGGAGCAACCTTCTCCATCTGGCTCGAGAACAGCAGATTTTTCCTCTTGTTGGGGGAGATCTGACCAAGACTAAGATAGCTCTGAGCTGTCAGTTTTCCCCTGGCATGTAATCAAAGGTCTCTACTCAAATTGTCAACAAGCAAAAAGGAAGGGCAACCCTGGAGATCATGAATGTTGCTGAGGAACAAACCCTGCACTGGGACAGGTATGATGCTACCTTGGATCTGTATCTAGCCACAAGCAAGTCTTTTTTTTTCTTCTGTCCACCATGAGTATTACATTTACTGTTTTGACTTATCTTCAAGCTTTTCTGCTCCATCTGTCAGGCTGGGGCAGCACATCTCATATCACATCATCTGCCAGCACCAATAAAAGTAGAACAGGCATTTATAAAAAATGAACCTACATTTGAATGCAAATAATGTTACAAATGGGTGTTAAGATATGGCATCCCAATACCCATCTTCTATGACAAATGATGTCTACTGTATTATTTTCCTTTTTTTTTTCTTTTACTTGGAAACCAAACTTTCTCAGAACTGCCAAGAGAGGAAAGTTTACATCTAGTTTTCATAGATTCATTTGAAAAAGTAAGCAAATGAATTAGTTGCAAATGTTTTATTTCTTTTATGATGTGATTACTTTTCACCTTCATTCTCAAAAAAACTTGAATCTATTTCGCCACAGCTCTATTTTGCATATTAGCTTCAGACCATACTGTTTATTCCCATATTGCATCCTAATGGACTGTTTAGCTTGGTACCTGACTTCCCCATATCTTCACAGGCATTAGTGTAATACGGCCTCAGATCAGCTTATCCAGCTTTTCAACCTCAATAGGGAGAGAAGTCTGTTCTTTCACCCTTCATTTCTTTAATTAAGAGATTGTGGCAATTCTGCCTCCCACTTTTGTTTGCATATTCTTACCCCTCATACTGTTAATGTCTTGGTACTTTTTCTCTGCAGAAGAGCAAGCATTTTTTAATGACAGGCTGAGGATGGTGGCATATTCCTGAGAAATTTTAAGATCAGGTATTTCGTTAAAGACAAAGCGGGGAGGAAGGGGGAAAAGACCTTTTGGTTTTCTTTATATAGCATTCTTCGTCCTGCCTCTATTTTGGATGTCTCAAACCATACTCAAAATGACCCAAATGTGAGGAAAAAATTGGTTTTGATGTGTCCAGATTTCAGAAATAAAGTTCTCTTCTCTAGAGGGGTTGAGCTGGTTCTCCAGATGATTACTTGAATGATTCTTTCCAGTTCTGCAGCAAATTTTCAATATCCACCTTGAAAACTTACCTCTTGTCTTGTTCCATAATGCCATGTATATTGAACAAAGACCCAAAAGGTAACCCAACTGTAGCCCTCCTGTTATTACTAAAGGCAGAGAAGAAGTACACAAGTATTTAGGGCATTTTGCCCGCAAAACCTGAGAGATCTGCAACCATGTCAAGGCTGTCCTTTCTTCAATGGTATTGTGTGATTCTGGAGCTGTTGGTGGCTGAGGGAATAGGATCTGTTTTCAATAGTTCAGAACTGGTGATCTCTCCCAAGTGGTTTTGACCCCACTGAGTGGATTAGAGAGTTTATGCAACTACGTAGCTCCAAAGCGTGGCTGAGACCTCCAGCAGCAGGAGGCTGAGCGGGATGCTCAATGGCATCTCAAATGGCAGACATCTGGGCAGCTAAGCTGAGCCCGGGGTATTTCACTTAATCAAAACCAGTGAAAATGGGAAACTACACACCAGTTTTGAGGGAAGAAAGGTAACTAACTTTCTCTGCTCTTTCTAGATGGAAAAGACTTACTCAGATCAACTGAAAGAATATTTCTACAGAGGAAATGAGAAGAATTAGCAGATGTCATTTCAGTATTTCTGACTGCTTTTTACAAGGAAGGGTAGTGGAAGGACAACTGTCAAGGTCACGTATGCTTACTGATTTTAAACTGAGGTGATACTACCACCTAATATCTTGTTGCAAGCATTTTCACAGATTACAGAAATTTCTTACAAGAGAGATTTCTTTGTATTATTTCTTTCTTGCAGGATTCTCTTCTCTTAAAGCAACATAATTAAAGTGATAGTTTTAACTCAGGACCTTTGTTACTTAGAGATGATACTTTTATCCTGGAAAGAATTAGGAAGGATTTTTTTTTTAAAGTTTCGTATGGAAGAAGAGAAAACTACAGGTAGTAGTAGAAGTGTTGTTGATGGTTGGGACTCATTCCTCTACTTTGAAACTTTAATAGAGTACAGTTTGTCAAATGAGATATTTCTAACAGATAAGTGAGCTATGTTGCTAAATCTCCTCATCCTGGGTGTTGGAAAGGGTAAAGCTTCTTCCATGGAGCAAGGAAAAGCTCTCCTTTGTGGTATACTTGTCTCATAAAAATCTAAGTTTAAATACTTTCTGTGATGCTATAATTCAAGCCTGAAGCAGGACCACCATGCGTCAGTCCAAGAGAAAACAGGGACATTTCTGAGCGCAGTGCATTTTCACCGCAGGAGGAAGAAAAGAGCAGAACTATGGGGCAAAAAAAAATCAGATTTTATGTTTCCAGCGATCATTTCTCAAAGTATGCTTATGCATCTGCTATATATTTGGACTGTGTTACTAGCAGCTTTCTATTTAACCAGGTGAGCAACTTTACGTATGAAAGGGGAAAAGATAACAAAAGCCTACGAGGGGCATTTCTTATGATGACAAACTTGAGAGTGAAAATAGAATTAGATTAAGAAACACTGTGGGTATTGTTAGAGCCATCTCTCTTTGTTCCCTGTTTTATTGCAGAGCCCTGCGGTTTGGAGGTACTTGGCATTCTCGTAACTGGTTCTGTTTCCCTCCTACGAATTTCCCTCTAGGATTAGACAGCAGTACAAATATTATTGCACTCTGCAGGCTTTGCCTTCTGACCTACTCTACAGAGACATATGTGATGGAGTCAGAACTGCTGAATAGAAAATGTCTTTCTTAACTCTGCAGTGCTGGAGGGATGCCAAGGTCCAGTAGTTCATAAAGGAGATGGGGCTGGTAGCACTCCTGAGGGAAGTCAGACCAAAGAAGGAGCCCCAGGTATTTAAGAAAAAGGGTCAATAAAAAAATGAAATATGGGGGAGGGGGAAGAGGAAGGGGTGGGAAAGAAGAGGGCAAGGGGGAGTTAAGGATGTCAGCCAGGGTGTCTGATTCCCTCGGCAGTGGGACATGTGCTTCTGCAGGAGCTCCGTGGCTGCAGCTCTCAGTCCACTCCTGTTGGCCTTGCAGACCAGCCATGTTTATTTTGCTATCAGCAGACAGGGATTCGTGAAGCGCCAGTGTGTGTATGTGTGAGTGTGTTAAGTGTGTTTCCCCAGGAAAGACTCCTTGGGAATGAGTTGGATCAGTCAGAAGTGCTAATAGATGGGAGGGCTTTTGCTGCCCAGTGCTCCCTGTTAGCAGCCATCCACTGCACTGTGTAGCTCAGCTCAAGAGCTTGGGTGAGAACATCCTCTGCACAATTTCTCTGTTGTCGGTAAAGGACTGGGGACCTTTTTGGAGGACTTTGACAAAATATTTCATTATGGCGAAATCTTCCATGGCAGAGTAATGCTTGTGAAAATGGGCAGGGGGCGGGGCTTGCAGGCTTGCTTGAAACCAGGCAGAGCATCAGCAGGGACTGTGCCAGCCTCCCACACAGCTCTGCTAACGTGACGCCGTCCTGACCAGCAGCAGCCCTGCTGCTCCAGCCAGGGCTGTGGGGAGCAGTCAGGGACTCTCCAAAGCCCTGGCTTCCAAATACGTGAGATGAGGGCTGTATTTGCATGTGTGCAAATTATGTGGACAAAGTTCCTTGGGGGTTAGGTCCAGACCACCACCATCACTCTTCCTTTTGACCTTGGCCAGGGTTTGAGCTCCAGCTGCCAGCGGTGGAAATCTCTGCCAAGGCACTGGACTGTCCTGGTGTGTGCGCCACACCATGCTGCAGACTGGAGACGATAGGGAGGGGGTTCAGCCAAGATGAAAATCAACAAGAATCTTCCCCCACGAATGCAGCCCAGTCCAAACTCAGAGGCTTGTGAGCTCTGCAAAAGGCTTGTTGATCCTGCTTGGATTTTTTTTAGCTTTTCTCAGTAACTGCTGTAACTCTCTACTCCCTGACTCCATTAAGAGTCTGATGTAAAAATACTAACATACCATGAGAGCAACTTGTCTATTGTTTATTGAGAGTCAAAAGCATAGTAAAAGTAAGTCTGTTCAGGGTCTGGGCTGGTCCTTAACATTTTGTTAAAATTAGAAATTATGTCTTCAGAAATGACCAGAAAAATTTTATTTTGCATGTCATTGAAATTAGGAAGCACAAGAAATTTCTTCAGGGGTTTGTTTGATGTGTAGCCTAATTTGTACATCAAAAGGAGTTTGTTCACTGGACAAACTTTGAAATACATGTTTTAGTCTTTCCGTGATTTATTATTTTCCAGCACTGCATTAATGAATTTTTGCAGCTCCTCTTCAGTGGATATTGTTTTTGGGGGGAGAAGTACTGTGCTTTATAGATGTTTCATTCTGTTTTGCTGTAAGGTAAACAGTTGTAGTTGTCATAAGAGTCAAATCAGGCACTGGGTCACAGAAGTGACCCAAATTAACCAAAATGTTAATTGCCATCTTCCCTGTGTGAAATACTGGATGGTAAACACTAGGTATGTGTGGCTCATTCACACTGTAAATGCAATATATGCAAAAACCACAAGAAAAGAATATGCTTTGGATAAACAGAAGTGGATGATCACATATAGCTAATTTGTATCCATATTATTTGTAAGTTACACAGTCAGTTTCGATTTGAAGGACATCTTGCAGACCTTAGGACCTCTTGCCATAGGGACTAACCTTTGTTTTTAATTATTGGAATTTTAGAGCTTGTGCTATAATTTTGGTGTTAGCTTTTATCTGTCAAAAGTAAAAAAAAGCCACAGCCTATAAATCCTTCTTTTTCTAACACATCCAACAATAGTGTTCTGTGGTCTGAACTACCATAGTTCACTACACTTAAAGAGAACAAGAATGCAAATCTTGCAGCAAGCTTGATACTGGGCAGGAGGGGAATGAGTGGAAATTGCTCAGCGAGGTCCCTGCACTGCGTAAAGTGTACATAAAGGACATAATACAGTCTAGCGGGCACTGAGTGAAAAACTGCATCTCGACAAAGCAGGGCTTCTGCTTCCCACATCAACACATTTCATAGGGCCGATGATGGGACAGACATCCAAAAGTTTTACTTCGATTGTTTTATTTTTTGCTTAGCTTGCCTGCTTGTTGAAAAGCTGCATTTTATTTACCATTAATATTATTTGAGAGGCAAGGTTCCAATTTTATCAGTTTATAATTCTGACAAATGGGGTTCCTCGTTTTCCTTCTGAGATCTCGTATGACTGGCTAACTTTCCTGGCAAGCTGCGTTTTGTATTGAAGACTCTCCTCTGTGGAGTCGGCTGGACAAGTTTTCACTGAAACTAAACAGGGACAACTCTGGTCTGCCGGGGAAGCATACCAAACCCCTGAGCTGAGCACGTCTGTATCTAGCACTGCGTCTGGGCTCTCGGCAGCAGCCGGTGCCTGCAGGACACCGCCACAGTGGCTTTCCCCTTGCAGGGCATCCAGGCTCACAGAGCGGCTTTCGTTGCTCCCGGATTTACCTCTCACTGTGACAATACAATATCCTTGTTAAGGCCTTGGTTGAGAAATCTTTCGTGGGTTCAGCCTTGATAAGCTCAGCCACGGCTCTGCGCTCTCTAACATCTCTGCTTTTCCTCTGCAACTGCGAGGGAAGTGGAAAAAAGGGTGGAGAAGGTGGCAATGGAACCGCTCTGGCAGATTCCCGGGGTCACGCCTTCCCCTAACATGGAAAACACAGGGAGTTTGTCAGCAAAAGCTCTCTTCTCCAGCATACGGATGAAAAGGCAGTGCCTGAGATGATATTTTTAGGATTCTGTAGCTGCTTTTTTATTTTCTGAAGACTCTAGCAGCCCTGTAATTTGCAACTCCAATGTGCATGCACACATAATGGCAGGAGAAAAGAGATAAAAACTAAAGGTGCTGGAGGACGAGCAAATGGTGACACTAAAACAGAAGTGCTACACTGTTGTGCATCATGAAGGATTGCATCTACTGCTTTCTAACTGCCTTATTGCAGAAGCTGTGAGAAATCTCAATGTCTTAAGCTAAACTCAAGTTTTAATCACTATGGCAGCATTTAGATCGCCTCCCATCTCAGTAACTCATAGTTTCCTTGTTTTTGAAATGTTGTCCACCCTTTGGAGCTACGGAAGAAAAGGGTAAGGGTTTTACGGGATCTAAGGACATTTACAGCAAAGAAGGGTCGGGCTGATTTTGCTGCCAGAGCTGTCACATGTAATTCCCTTTCCCAGCACTTGTCTGAAATGTGGTAGATGACCTGTGTGCTTTTCATTTCAGTCTTTAAACTGCATTGATTTGGCCTGGGAATTCTAAATTTAAATGGTTCCACTTTTTATGGGTGTCATCGTGAGATCCCTGTAGGCAGGAAAGCGGCTGGTGTTGCTTCAGCCTGCTTGGTATAAATGAATGATATTTTTAGGGAGGGAATGAAATGCTGTGACACACACTGTTGAAGGACTAATGAGATCTCTCTAATGAAGGACTCTATCTGCACACCTACTACTTGCTCTTCCTGCCCTTCAGGTTTTCACTTTTTAAATGCTTGGCTCCTCCCTCTCCCTCTACGCCCTCCCAGTGGCTGCCTTTTGGCAAGACAAAAGTGGTGTATGTTTTGTCCCTGTGGAGTATGTTCTTAGCAGCATGCAATGTGCATCACTGAAATGGTGCTAAGGAAGGGATAGGAAATCAGCTACCAGTTTCTTTCATTTGAGATACCAGAGGGTTTTTTCCCCTCCAGTGGGAGTCCTCTCCAGCTGCATGTTTCCTTTACTTGTTATATTGCCAAAAAGAGGCAGCAGCATGCCTAGATATAGACCCCCAAGCTTCCCTAAAGCACGAAGTCCTTGGAGATGACTTGTAGCTTCCTGTCCTAGACTAGAAAACACCATCCTTGGAGCAGCAGTTCAGTGCTGAGTCACTTGGATTCTCTCTGGACAGCAGGCTTTCAGAAGAGCCTCACATATATGTTTACCTCTCCGTTCACATTTGTTTCCGGCTGTCCTTGTAGTCCTGTGAGGAAACGAGTCCTATCTAGCCAGGTTTTAGTATTTTTATTTTTTCCTCCTTTGGTCGTATTTGAGACACAAACCTTGGCAGGGCATGTGGAGAAGCAGCATGGCATTTTGTCTGTGCAAGACACAGGACAAGAGGAAGCTCTGTCTCTCCCTAGGAAGGTTGGGACATGTCTGTCCATAGACACAGGCGAAGGATGGAGGAAGAATGGCACCTTCTTAGGACATACACATGAGAATATTGTTTCCAGGCTTGCCTGTAATTTCTGTTAGGCTGATCAAATTTGCAGTCTCTCCAACTGGGACTCAATATCCAATGGTAAGGAGGGGGTCTTTCTTTGAAGAATTGACATCAGATGCAGAGAACTTTTCCCTTTATGGCCCTGGGCAGCAAACACCAACCTAAATTGACAGGACCCCAGGATTGCTAATTAGAAACTGGCAAAACCAGGACATCTGGACACCTTATCAGAGGTTTATCAAGATTACTAGTATGATCCATACAAACCCTTAATAGGAATCAGCTGTCAAACAAGTGAAGTAATTTAGGCAAAGATTGCAATTTTTTTTTTTTGTTACAGCTATAATATGTTACAAGCTGAGTTCTTAGAGGCTGTAATAACTGTGCAGTTTCATAACCACAGGTTTTTTGCTCGTTGTTTGACTCCCTAGACAAAGAGACTCTGGGCCAAATTCAGAAAGAGAGCATGGCTCTAAAGCAGTCAGTGCAAACCCCTGTGCCAATACTGGCTCTGAACTTGCCCTTCAGCTGTGAGGCCTTGCCCCTCTCCATCACCAAGGCAGCCTTAAGTCTGTTCCACAGCACTTTCAATTATGAGAACGCTGCCACATCACCTTGTCTTTATGTGATCAGCGAAAAGGGTTATAAAAGACCATGGGGGAAGAAATGACCTAGTAAAAAATGGTAAAACTGAGTATGTGGTCCCGCATTTTCCACAAGAGAGATTGGAAAGAGCATAAGCTTCCTCAGATTGCAAAAACTGAGGATTATGATCATTGTTTAGTCAGTATCTTTTATTGAAGAGAAGGAATGAAAGCCATCATAATAAAGGAAAGATGGCCTTGGATCTTGTGCTCTGGGAAGCTCTGGGTGCTTTGATTCCACATACCCACACCTAGGGAAGAGACGAAATCAGAATGCCCCTTTTTTATATACTTTAAAACCATTTTTTTTCTAAATTCTATTGAAGCCATAACCAAGGAAAGCAATAAATGAAATCTGAAGAAATGGAGCTGATGCCTGATGTTAGGTCCGCAGACCGCAGGGAGCACAATCCCACTGCCTGTTCGTGTTAACTCTGAGATGTGCTAAGAGCCTAAAGAAGGGACAAGTCCATGGTCGGGCAAAACAGGCAAGAGACATTGTATCTGGAGCACAACCTAAGTCAGTGACTACCTTGTTTTGTGCTTTGATCCAGTTTGAGCCATCACTCTGAGGAAAATAGCATAATATATGTAAAATGAAGTCAGTGTTAGCAGAGACTTGCCAAATCATTTTTTTTTTACAAGGAAGTGGAGTTTCACTGTCTTAAACAAGCCTGGCATGAACCTGAGCAAATCCAACCTCTCTGTTCATAAAACTTTGTTGGTAGTTTAGGTTTTGCAGTGATCTGATTTTTGTTTCTGAATGCAAACTTGTCTTTGGTTGCATTTTTCCAAGTGAATGATGCAGTGTTGGACTTCTGGAATATTTCTCAAGACTGAAAAGTGCGAATTTATTGTGCTGCTGAATGCTTGCATATTTTGGCAGGTGAGGGCGGACCTGGTAAATGAGGGGTTGGAAAGGACAGCGTTAATACAAACATGAACTCTTTAGATCCATTGGCTGTGCATAGGGCCTCAGCTAAGACCATTTCACCAGTTCTCTCATGGGCATAAATGATGACTTGACAGCAAGTCAAATCCTTTAGAAAGATGGGACATTTTATCTTGCCTTCAAAATGTAATGAACAGACATGCCACAGGGCCCAGATGAGTTGCGCTTTAACAGATCACCTGATTCAACAATCTTCACCAGAGTAGGACTGATACTTTAAATATAGACCATGGAGGAAGGCCTTCAAAATGACCAGTTGAAGCTATGGCTCATTTGCACATGCTGCATATGTTTTAAGGGTTGGTATTTTTTTTTTCTTATACTGCACGTAATTTATTTTGGTATTGTCTTTCCCATACATGGGAAAAAAACAACCTCACTCTTCCACTTGGATTCAATTCCATTTTTTAAAGAGACCGCATGATAACAACAGAGCAGATAGTGTAGACACATAGTGTCTACACAAGGGAGAGCCACAGTGACCACCAGGTTACTGTGCCTTAAGTCATTAGGGCAGAAAGTTTGTGAAACAATGCAGCTATCACTTGAGAGACAGCTGTTTACTTTTCTGGAAGTTATAAAAACCATCTAAACAGCTTCCCTGGGAATATCACCTGCCCAAAGAGTTTTCAGAAATATTTTTATTGAATTATCCTATCCGTGTTGATCTTAGCTGCATCCTAATTCAATTTCAAAAGCAGTATTATAAAAAAAAAAATAAAGTCTCCAAATATTTACATGTTCCAGTGGGAAATGCTTTTTCACTTAGCTTTGTTTCAGACAAAGCTGCTAAGTGATAACGGAAAATTAATGCTATTTTTGCATATGTGCTTTTTAGTGAGCAAATCAACTGCACAGTACTGGTTAAAGCACGCCTACACTTTAACAATTGACTGCAGAGCCTTATAACCTACCAAAAGTCTCCAGTGCCTTGTAACTACCAGATTGCCTGTAGTTAATAAGCAACCTTCACCAGTCGCTTTCCTGTCTGAATTAATGCTGCAACGAGTTTAAAGATGAATGTTCACAGAGGGGGAACTTCTTTCTTGAAAGTAAAGGTTGCTCCAATACAGGTGGCTGACTAATATTGTTCAGATTGATACAGTTCTTGCAAACAGCTGGAATATTCGTTGATTCATCCACAGATTCCTCACTTTGTAAACCGTATTTCATTACTGCTGGCTTTGGGAGAAAGATCTAATATTTGTGGTGCTCAGAAAGCTATGTCAAACTTCTTGTCTTTAGCAAGAAAATGAAGTTATCTCCTACCAATGGATGACCCCAGTTGCAACGTTCTCTCTCAAATTCCATGAATTCAATGTGTAGAAATGCCAGATTTGGAGCTTTTCGTTTAGTTCAGACATTCTGGTAAACAGTGCTTGATTCTAGTCCATGCTAGCTTGACCTCAGTGTAGACATAAAACAAAGTGCTGCAATGCCTGAAAAGCTGTCTTGAGTACTTGCCTTGTGCACTTTTCCCTTTTGTTCGGTTAGCCTCGCTTGAGCATAAAATATGAAGACTGTCACGTTGTGGTGTGTCCAACAGCATGCATTTGCTGATAGGAGAATGAGAACTGCAGTCAACTGATGTTTTGTTGATATTTCTTCAGCAACTATGAATGGCCTCTGTTTTACAGTATAACTAATTAATAAATAGTGATCTTTCTGCAATGGCAATCACAGCTTATAGAAATGTGTTGCTTTTCTTTGGCTTTTATATCAGATTCTACATAGATTATCAAGGACATGAGTGACATTCATTTTTTCTCATATTGACCTATCTGTTCAGATACTGTATGTGTGTGTGGTTTTGCATAAATGCAGTCTTCATCACCATAATGTCTAAATGCCAGGAATAGTTAATGCATTCTTCTGTCTGCTTACTTGCATTGCTACAAATAGTAGTCTCATGATACAGGCGCTATATACAGACACTTTCCAAGGTGGGACTCACAGCTGTGCCTTTCTTCAGCCTTGCCCAGATACTGATCCCATCGTTTAGTAACTCACATTATTGATGGGAACTGTGCAATGAATCTCAGAAAAGCCAGAAGAATGAGGTGGCTGGGAGGCAGTTATGTATGTATGCAGTTTTATGCTGAAACTGTTTTAAAGCTGCTTTAAAAATGGAAAATAATTCAGTGTTATAGGGCAGCCAATGCTAGCGGAACACTAAGTGAATTTCTGCTGCCAAGATTGCCTGTCTTGTTTTTTGTAAGTATCTGTGTAGTAATCACAGCGTGTGATGTGTGCACACACTCACATGTCTGTAAATATTTAGGCAACTTGCTGTCTTCTCTTAGGTTTGGGGCATTGTAAACCAGAGGAAACATGTATTTGATACAGACTGTTGTGATCTACCTATATACTTCTGTAATGTGTTCTCTTGCTTCATCTAGTTAAATGACTCCTCTCAGATTCCTCAAGGCAACGGTGTGTTTCATTACTGTCCTTTCCAACAGATAACATCTGGTAGACATAGGTGTTAATAAACCCTGATGGACAATTAAATTAGCCTTAGGGCTATTTAAGAACACATTGCTGTTAACAAGTTAAATCCACCTAATAGTTTACCAGGTACTCCCCTTTCAAGCCAATATCTGTCTATCTGAGAATGTTGATCCTGAGTATGTGATCAAAGAATAGCTCTCAAGAAAAGATTTTTTTGGGGTGTGTGTGTAAAAATTGAGGTATTTTTAAGTCATGGTGTTGACTTTGTTCGATGTGTCTTTAAGGTTGACCCAGGCAAAAATACTAAGAAAGGCTCCATGCTTTCTGGAAACCATGTCCTGCTGGCAGATCTGACTGTGGGAACCCAATGGGGAAGACACCCAAATCACCAGCCAGCTGAGGAGCCTGGGTCAGGAAGGACCCCCTGAGTAGTCATCTTTGACTCAGTCCCCTGTTAATACAGGTGATTATGTCACATAATCCCTCTCGTAAACTGGTCGAGCTTCACATTTCAACTACTACTAATGTTTTACCAGAAATTTTCTGCTCTTTCTGCTAGAAAATTTGTCATAATTTCCAGTGGGAATGTATTCAGGGCCTGTCTATTGCTGTTTGTTCTTCTGACAACATCATTCTTTACCTTAAATAGCTCGTCAGCCCTCCTGGTGTCTACTGCCTTGATGTATTTATAAAAAGTGAACACATTTCAACTTTCTTTTTGCTAGACTAAACAAGACAGGCTCTTTTGGTCTCATCCAGAAAGACAGGCTTTTCTTACCCTGAGCCTGAAGTCTTCCACAACTGTCCCGGTCTGAATAAATTCATTCTTGAATGTGAGTGACCTGAGCTGGATAAAGTCTTGCCAGAGACTTGCACAATGGCATTTTGAAAATTCAGGCTGAGCCTGGGGTTTTCTTGGTTCTGTATTTTGCATTTTGTGCAGCAGGAAGTAAGTTTTGGATGCGCTATGTGTGTTTTTGTCAAAAGCTTCTGGAATACTGAATGGGACACTTTATTTTTTTGCTGACAGTTTTGGAAGGAGCTTAGGGGAACTGTATCCCCAGCTGTCTCCTGCTTTCCATGGGAGTTAGACTCCCTTTGATAATTTCAATTCTAATTACAAATAGGTTATGTGATAAACATTTAAGCAACAGTCCTGAAATCTAAAGAAAGAGTGAACAGTGTGGTTTGGTGCAGAGATGCCCTATTTCTCTTTGGTATCAGTAGTAACCTTGCTCCGTTACCACAGAGGCATGAGCTAAAAGTCCCTTTCTCTTCTGACCACACTGCTACAAAGCAACCATACCAAGCCATATGTTGCTGCAGCTAAAGAGCTATCAGTCCCTAAAGCAGCCCCAGTGTCTCTGCAGCATGCTCCAGCATGCTGATGGCTGCAGCACAGGTCAAGTATGACTTCATGAAGGCAAGTGGGGGAGACCACTGTGCCTTTGCTTCCTTGGCTCTCTCCCCACAGCTGCACACCCCTGCTGTCAGCTGTCCCTCTGCATCCCATCAAGCTGTGGCAGCAGACTTGCCTTCGCGCACTTGCTACCCCTGCAGCAGGCGCCCAAAGAGCTGTTACCCTCCCATACACCCTAACCATACCTTGCCTCTTGCTCTGCTTTGCAAAGAGCTGAAATTGTTCCCAGAGTCCTTCCCAAAGTCTGTGAGCAAAGCAATGGCTCAGCTGTAAGGAGCTGCTGGTATGACCCTTCTGGAGCCAAGAGCCCCCAAGCAAAGCATCCATTCCCCAAAGAGGCACACTGCTCTCTGCTGTTGGGAAGGATTGGTCCAGATCCCCCAAACCTCTTGGAGTAAGTCTCACTACTGCTGCCTCATCTTCCTTCTCCTTTTCTTTTTGCCCACTGGTCCCTTCCTTTTGTGTCATCTGCCACCTCCACGTAAATCCCTGCTTTTACCACCTAAATCCCTGCTTTTACCTCTTCATTGTCCTGTCACCAGCTCCAGCAGTGCTAGTATGGGAAAAAAAAAAAAACAAAGCACAAAACTCGTAAGTCAGGAAGATCTTCTTTAGTTGGACTCTGCACCAATTGTTCAGATGTGGCAGTATAGAAACTTTTCCCCCTATTTCCCTGTTGCTGGTAGTGGGAAACTACCTCAGTGAGATGTGTCTGCCTTGCTGGGAACTGATGTTCTGTGCTGGAAATTAGAGAATTTCTGAGGGCATTCAGACAGATCCGTAATATCTGTTCTATGCTCCCCCTCCTTGGACACACAGACTGAGAAGCTACTGAGGCACTGTGTGTTTGCAGCATGCATGGCACAAGAATTGGGGTGTATGGTTGCAGTGCAGCAGACATCACAACCAAAAGGAGAGCTTCCAGGTCTGACAGGAGGAGATAAGAGACTGTCCACAAAGCTCGTGGAGGAACTTGCCTTTTCCTCACTGTATCCTTTATCTCCATCATGTCCCTCTTCTTCCAGCTATGTTGGTTGCCTGTCACTCTCCTGCCCTCTCCTCCCCTCCCTGCAAATATTTTTGGTACATGCACCTCGTTCCTTGCTTACCAGATGACTCCCAGTGGCAATTCTTTTCCATTTGTTTACACCAGTGAATGCTAATGGCAAACTTAGCTCAGTCATGAGCGTTTTAAGGAGAAGAAACACATGTGAAACAAAAAGAAGTAAGGAAAAATAAAATGTATGGGAGGGAAAGAAAAAAAATTGAGTAAACCAGTCTATTTTTACCGTGCCTTTTCATCAAATATTCCTGCCACTGTTGTTCCAGAAAGGCCTCCTAACCTAGAAATAGTAGCTGGTGGTCATGTTTAGTGTCCTGCATTTGTGACTGAAAGGAGCTGTGACTCATAAATGTGTATAGCTCTCTGGCTATAAGCCACTCAGACTCAAAATGGCTGAGGTTTACTGTGAGAAAGCACATCTGACTTGTATTTCCTTGAGACTGAAAAAATATCTTCAAATAACAGCATAAGGGAAAAATACTAACCATAAAGAATTTTGCATTCTTTAGAATGATATCATAGTAGAATATATACAGTAGACTAGTTACGATTTCATCTTTAATTTTGCTCCAAAATGGCTTGCATTTTTTGAAGTGTCATTCCCTTTTATAATTTTTTTCAAAGGAATGGCCGCATTCCAATCACTTACTTACCATCATCTATATTAATTTGTGTTCTTCAAACAGCTGGATAATCTGTCGTAATTAGAATGATCTCCACTGACTGGGTTTTATCATCTTGTCAGAAGGAATTACCCGGGCAGACTGCTCTCTACCCCGAGCAGACAGTGGAGGGTGCTGTTGTATTTGAGGTGGTCACACGAAGGGACCCAATATCAGCTCATTCTGCTGCTTTCATAGTTCCTTAGAGCTCGCAGAGACTTCCAGTTTTGGCTTTACAGGGGTGACAGGGGGTCCCAGTGAGGGACCAGGGCCCACACACAGCTCAGGACAATGAGGCGTCAGCTCATTTCGTTGTCTGGGTGGGTGAACGAAGAACGATATGTAATAGTGCAGGTTTGGATTTTCACCCCATGGCTGTGTGTTCCCTAACAGTTTTACTGCCTCTTGTCCACAGATGATAATTTGTACTAAATTCCGAAAGGAGAGCAGGGGGAGGAGGGAGAGGAAGAATTGGGGGAATCTGTTTTTCGGCCAGAGGAGTTCTGAGTCTGTCCACTAAGTGCTCGCTGCTTTTCCGAAGTATGTTCTGAATTAGGCAGAGTGCAGTACATCTTCTTCAATGTGCCTGCCACAAGTCATGAAGCCATGATAAATGCATGAATGGCAAGCCTTGCTCTCAAATTTGGGTGATTATATTAGGACACCCAAAGTCAGCACTAGCGTTCTTCAGCTGAGCTTGCGTTAGCCAAACGTGATCTAAGAGCAGGAGCTCAGCAAGCCAGTCAGCCTGTCTGCTCATGGTCCTTGAACAGGATGCAGGATACAGTTATTGAATTTCAAATGCTGTATTTCATTGTCATCAGGACACTGTGACTTTATGAGTGAATATATCATTAACAATATGGCATGTGGTCAAAGGAGGTGTCCTTCCAAAACCCAAGTAAATAGCATAGAATTCACAAATGCATTTCAAAGAATCCCACTGCGATTTGCAAGTATATCTTGCTGCTACTGTTGTTCAGGCAATTGTTTGCCCTTTATATTACTTTTCCTGTAAAAATTTCAAGTAGAAATTCTACTTGAGCTTCCCAGCTCAAATAAAACTATCTGTTTTATGGATAAGTAACTGGAGAAGTCGAAGAAGTTAAATTATTTTCCCAGGATCATGGATTGAGAATGAAATCAACCTGTGAATTCTCAGAACCTGAATTTCCCAGAACAACTGGGAGGGGCAGAGGGTGCAGCCCACGACCCCTTTTTTTCCACCCTCAGTTTTGTCCCACACTCACAACCGTGGAGGAATTTGTTTTGCATCCTGAAGTGAATGCACTAGGCAGGAGCTCTGAAGGATGCAAGCTGTTCTGTGTGCTGCACAGGTCTGCCAGCTCTTCTAACTGGCCAATATACCCTGATCAGAATGCTTCCACATTGCTTTAAAGATGAGAAGCACTATGTATATCAATGATAGAAATTATTGTACGATGTAATTTTTATCCCACAGGATGTAAACCAGCCCACTGAAGCATTCAGATGTGCTCCGTTACTTCCTCTGCTCTAGCCCTGCAAAAAAAAATTCTCCCTAAAAAGTAATAAAAGTGTAAATGCAATAACCCTCCTGCCAATATCTTTCTGAACAAATCGAGAACTTTTCAAAAATATATTTTGGGCCCTTTCCTGAATAACCAGGGTGAGATCACGGATGAGTGACAAAAAGGTATGAAAACACCTTCGGGCCACTCATACAGTCCTGTGGCCAAAGTTGCTTGCTGGGCTAGTTCACCGAGGGCTGATTTGCTAATGGGAAATGTTCCTACCTATCTTGTGTTCAGTTTACCTGCATTTAATCTTCTTAGTTTGAATTAGTAGAGGAGAGTGTATTTATGTCTGTATCCATAGATGGAAATAGGGATAGACTCCTTACTTGAGTACACAATGTTTATTTTGTCCTAAAAGTTTGTTTTCCTTCCTCCCCCTCCCCCCCACCCTGTTACAGTGTCACTGCTGCTGTATTTTATTAGACCTCTGGTTTTCATTATGCAAAAAGTCAAAACTGGAACATTGTAAATCTCCCCTCTCTTCGCCGCTTGCTGCTCTGAAGCCCGTCCGCCATTCGATGCCGAACAGCTTCTCCTACTAAAGCGCGCTATTTCCAGGGGCTTTGGGGAATAGGAGGTGAGAACAGGGAAAGGAGGGGGGACTCGCTTGCCCAAGGCTTGTTAACCTGAGCGCACACTCTCTTTCTCAAATTTGTTTTCTCAGCTGGTGGCACAGTCGCTGCCCCAGCGCCATCAGTGCAGCAGAGAGCAGTTTCATTTGAGATCTGAAGGCAGATTTTAAAGAAGTGGTGGGGGCAGGAGGGGAGGGGAGCTTAATAACGGCTTAGAGCCTGACTTCCCATGTTTTCTTAGTATATTGAAATATGAACTGTGTAAACACTCTGCATTCCACCTGCTCCAGCATCTGCCAAAAAGCTCACAAAAGTCCTTTGCTCTTTTTTACATCCTCCCGTTTTGCCTGCCGTCCTCCCCATGAGGTCTCCTGCACCACCTTGCTCTCCTGCCCCCCACCCAGTCTCCGCAAACACACACATGCTCTTTTTTTACTTCTTCTTTTTTTTTTTTCGTGATGGAGACTTGCTTTTCCAAAGTCGCTTTTGCAGCTAACATGCAGTGCCTTTTCAGCCTCCTCTTTCACAGAACTGTCATTTGCTTTGGTTTTCAGAGCACTGCTCAGTGGTGGTGCTTGTCAGATTATTGTTGTTCTTTTAGTATTATTTACTGTTATTACACATAAATATGGCAGTAATCACCTGAGAGACTGAATGTTTTCCACATCAAAACTTAGAGCAAAGAAGGCTGCACCCACACGTTCTGCATTTTACCTGTCTTCCCCTGAACAGGGAGCAGTTTCCATCCAGATGGCAAACCATCAAGGGTTTTACACTTTTACACTTAGTAAAAATGCTGAACAAAGAAGTGCATTTTCCATCATGTTCTGAAAGAGAGCAGGCTGTGCTGGCTTGGCCGTGAAAGCTAATTTCCCCTTGGCATGATCCTCCGCCAGCCTCCGTGAGTGGGACAGAGACAGGGACCACGTTTCTGCCACGTGGTAGCGTTCCCCAAAGGCCTCCGAGGGGGCACTGTTGCTGTGTGAGCAATGCAGAATTAGCTGAATAGCCTCTGGTAGTCGCTCCTTGTTTCTCATGTCAGACGTGATGATATCGTCCCCCACGGAGCATAGGACTTGGTGGGGTTCCTGGAAGTGGCCAGTTAGTGCATGTTCGAAAGCACGGTACTTTTGATGCAGGAAGTCCAAACCAGCCTGCTTTTGACTAAAGCAGACAATAAGTTTTGCCATGATTGCATCAGACTGCAAGAAGCTGACCTGAAAATGGGTGGAGAACCGTGTCTTACATCTAAGACAAAACTATTTTTATTTGACTGTGTAGGGAAGCCACCACCTCAGCTACCCAGGAATGGAGAAGATGAGATTCAGCCAGTTTATCTTCTGCCGTACAGCATTCAAACTGCCCACCTCAGCTACCCAGGAATGGAGAAGGTGAGATTCAGCCAGTTTATCTTCTGCCGTACAGCATTCAAACTGCCAGCAAAAGCAGCCAGCTGGGTTCCCTCATCTTCATTTACATTTGCTGAAAAAATGAGGGTGCTCTTCTGCCTTCTCCTAATGAGAGTGTTCTTACCGCCCTTTGCCCTCAAAATCCTTCATGCTACCCAGCACAGACTACAGTGCTTACATCTCAGCTCCGATCCCTTTTGAACTATGGGTTATGAGGGAAACGACTCTGACTGGTTTGAAACGTGGTGAGGACAGCCCAGCAGTGAGGCTGGAAAGGGTTTGGCAACCCTCTAACTGGGAGACATGCCCTGGACTTCATCTCAGGGCAGCTGATGGGAGGGATGAGCCCTGCTGCTGCTTAGGCTTTTCGCAGGTACCTGGATGTCTCTGCCGGTCACTGGACTTGTTTGTGGCTTCAGTATCTCAGTGGGGTTCTGGGATTTTTCATTTTGTTCTTCCCTGCCTCACACTTTGCTTCTGCATATATTTCTGCCTGAAACAGAAATCATGCAAAATATCCTCACAGTCCTTTTCAGGCTCTTGGCATTAGAAACACCCTTCCCCTCTGCCGCTCCCGGCCAAGTGATCTGTGCAGCAGAGCTGGGAGCGGGGAAGGGACGGGAAGGGACGGGAAGGGAGGAGGAAGAGGAAACCATTCACCCCGCCCTTCCAACGAGAAGCGGGAGCCTGAAGCGGTCACTCCGATGGAAGAAGGTCATGTTTAAAAGAGAGGAAAAAAAAAAAAAGAAGACAAAAGGTGTTCCCTCCCCCCACCCTGTTAGGATCATCATGGCTGGGTGTAACCCACACTCAGATACAAGCGACCTTTGCCAGAAACACGTATGATGGCGATGATAAACTGATACCAGTGTGAGAGAAGCTGTAGTCCCTGATGGGCTTGTGGCTTGTTCTGGGAAGGTGGCCTGACATCTTCCCCACCTAATTCAGTTTACCTAAAGCTGTCCCTCAGTTGTCAAAATCCCTCTCATCAGAAAGTAAAGCTAGAACCAAGTATTTCTAATCCAGTTAGGACAAAAGCTGTCCTGTCTCCAGCTATTTTTTGGACGGTCAGTGTGAAGGACTGAGCAACAGGGACGTGTATATTTGTTCCCTGAAAAGAGGAAGGGTCATTGAACTGGAACATCTAGTATGCTTTTGAAAGAATTACATTACATCAGAAGGAGCCAGAAATAAGATACCATTTGTTAACTTTGCTAATCCATTAAAAGTACATTCAGCAACAGAACTATTATTTGTAACTCTCTGCAATCTCTCTTACGGTGAGGAAACAATGTCCTACTGCGTTTAGGTGTGGTGTGTTCTCAGAGCACATAAAGCTTTCAGCGGCTTTGTATGAGGCTGATTTTGATTTTAGGTAACAGCACATATTGAATCGGCTGGGGAAAGAAAGTCCCCAACTGGAGGTCTACCAGCAGTAAATTATCTGGAATTTCAAATGATCAGTGGATATATTTATCATATTATCCCTATATTTATGAATTTGCGCATGGGAGGGAAGGAGGTGTTCAAAACTGCAAATTGTCAATTCACGTTCAGTACTTCAAACTTAGCCAAGTCTTTCTCACCTCTTTTAGACTGGACATAACTACAAAATAATTGAGTGGCTGAAATGAAAGATTTTACCTTGGGTAATACTTTATTGTACTGAGTACTCCTTTGTTGGAAAGAACAAGTTAACTACCTTGTTCTCCATCGTTACAGAAAAATAAAGAGAGGATGTAAATGAACTGAGAAAATTATTCTTCTATTTTAATCTTACTGATCTTTTATCCTCTGTTCCAGTTAAAACAAAAGCAAAAGCTTTGGAGACAGATTAACTCTGTAATAGGAAAAGCACAGTTCAGAGAATCTTTGAGTCTAAGGCTGTGCTTTGCCTGTCCTGTAGCTCTGAAATTAAGTCGGTTTTCCTAGCTTTCAGCAGAATGAGGTTTCACTCTGAAGACGAAAACACACTTCTGAAATGAAAAATGTAGTTTCATTTAGGATGTTTTTATAACACCAGGTTGTCTGACAGCAGAGATGGTAGCTAACAGCAGAAATTGTGTTATAGGTATCTCATGTTATTAATCAGCGACAACAAACATCCTGAAAGGATTAAATTTGCCTGAAAGGACAGAAAAGGACAAACCACCTGAAAGGCAAGCAGCAGCGGGCCTGTACACTTTCGCTGTGCGCATAGCAGTAACAACCCATGGCTAATATTTCCTGTCTTGCTGGGAGTTTGGGTTCTAAATTTATGGCTTCCGTTTCTCCAGTGGGGAGATGGGGCTGATGGGGGGCACTTGCTCACAAAGGGGCTGGCGAGGGGTGAGCTCTGTCTATGAAATCTGGGTCCCAGTCCTTTGCTGGGATCTGCCCTTGAGGGTCGCCATGCCTCTGCCGAGACTGACGGGGATCCACGCAGACTAGCTGAACCCTCTGCCAGGACCAGGCATGGGCACCTGGCCCAGGGAAACACGTTTTTAGGTGCTTACATGAAAAATGATCATTTCTTTGCTTTTAGGGAAAAGCCTGCTTGACTTCAGCTGAAATATTACGTCTGCCTAGCAAGAAGCCACTTTCACAGCTGACACATCTCCAGGCAAGAATAATTTACTCAGAGGCTAGTGACAGGTTTTGCAGCAGGATTTTGGAGCAGGCAGCACTTGTGACGGCATTAAGAAATCAATAAAAGCAGCTGCACGTGGTGCGTAGGTAAAGGCATGCAGATACTGCAGCAAACTTGGGGCTGTTATCACTGCTCTGCCTCTGGCCAAGTCTGAGAAGCACTGGAGGGCAGGACAGAAAGGAGAAGAACATGGAGACAGGGTGAACCTCCACATCCATGCCTGCCCCACCATGGACCCTACCCACTAGCATGCCATGTCACCTGTACATTAACAAGCTGCAAAGAGAAATGAAGCCTGCTCTTTAAAACGGGATGGCAACCTCTGCTTTTGCACACTGGGAACGAAACAGGCAAGAAGCAGGAGGCAGCCAGTGTGCCAGGCTGTGCAAGAGCAAGGCTCTTCGAGGAAGGACTGTGTCCAGTCCTGTGGCCCTCGTGTAATATATCATCTCTGCTCGTGTAATTAGCAAAGTACCAGCAAGGGGAGACAGTACTTGCTATGCCACCCAGAAAGAGAGACATCCTCACCAGTAAGAGCTCCTCCCTTGAATTCCTTCCCCATAGCACCCAGAGGAAGACATCCACCTCCAAACACCCTTCATATTTACAATGCAGAGTAGTGATACAGCATCTTTCCTTCCGATGTGATCTGGGTACGTTCAGTCCATCAGAATGTCGTTCTGTAGCAAAGGCTTCCCAGCCACCTGGCTCTAGAGGGTCTTTTTTCCAACAAAGCATTTGCCTCAGGCCTTTGTTCCTGCAAGAGATTCTGCAAGTGCCTAGCCTGCCATGATTCACCCTGCCTCCCAAAGTAGCTCTTTAAAGCCCTTGTCTGAGAGAAAAGGTTTGGAGCTTTCTTTATGAGAAAAAGCAGCTAGGGATTTTTCTTTTATGGCACATATGAATAAGGGGCAGGGAAATGGATCCATGTTTTTGCATTGCCTTGCTTTTCCTGGTGCTTTGTTCTGCGCTCCAAGGCAGATGCTAGGTGGGATGACTGCCACACTACCACTTTGTGTTTGAAACATCAGCATGTCACCACTTCCCTCAAACAAGCTCATAACCAAAGGAAGCCCTGGCCCCTGTGGGGTGAGCAGTTTTGGAAGGAGTCAACAGCAGCATCTCCTCTCCACCTCAGAGCTGAGACTTCAGCAGGAACCAGAAGTCTCTGCCTGTCCTGGGAACAAGATATCCCTGACTGTCTGCGAGGGACAGGGCCACCTAATGCGCTTAGAACTGTATCCCCCTTTTTTTTCGTGGATTTGTACAAAGATGAGGATTTTGTAATCACAGTATTTGCCAGTTTTTCCCAATCTAAGCAGCTTTCAAATCCATTGTACATTTCCTAGCCAGTGTAGAAGAGGGGTAAGAATCTCACACACATCAAGAAAACTGGCAGCTGGGTAGAGTTCCCTCTCTGCTCCCACCCATGACACCACAAGTGAAAAGCATTTGCCATTTAGCTGTTATACATTTTCTTTGGTTGCAGCCAGCTGGTCAGTCAGCCCATGCGTTAATATGAACTAACTACAGTAAATGCTGTTTATTTCCGATATGGCTGTCATAGGGAATATGAGCAAGTTTTTGGGGTTATAGGCAGAAGAACAAGGACAGTCCGTAAGAGGCAAGGCTTCACTAATTCTGCCACTCATGGGACAACTTGGTATTTTCTTGATTTTGAGCATCACCAATGTTCTGTTTTTCTCTTCTCCTTTGTAGCTGAGTCTCACGGAAACGAAAAGTGACTCCAAAATGGGAATGGAAACCTTGGTCCATCTGGTGTGTGTTTGAGCTCTGTCAGGTAGGTGAGATAATCAAAAGCAGTGAGAATGTAATGTCCAGAGAAAACAGAAGAACTTCGATGGACACATTATCATTCCAAGAAAAAAAAAATCATTCTCCCCTACATTTCTGTGATTTTCTTTCCACTTTCCCACTCTCTTCAGCCATCTGCTCTAAAGCACTGGCTCTTTTTCAATGTCTGGAAATGGCCTAAGCAGTTCAAAGAGAGAAGGAGATCCTAGGGACTTGGGGATAAGACTCTTGCAAGTAACTTTCAAGGAAAATATTACAGCTTTAACAGCTAACAAGGGGCAGACATCCACTGTATCTAGGAGAGTGCCCTGGGGTGTTGCCAGGAGCAAGTTGCTGATAATGGCTGTAAATATATCTGTTGATGAAATGTGAAGTTCCTTGATAGAGCTTTTTGGTTTTCAAAGTGACACTTTTCCATTAAAATTTACGTCATAAAAATCTGGGGGGGGGCAAAATTGGAACCATGTGTTGACTGAATCTGGCAATGGGTTAAAAAAGAGAGCAGGACAGAAGAGCCCATGCTTACAAACCACAGCATTAAAATCTAACTGTCATCTAATCCAACTTCAACAGAAGAAAGTGCCTGTCCACGAGAGTCTCCTTACAGACTCAGGATCAGGGGTTACTAAACAAAATCTACAGCCCCTCATCCCTGTATCTCTCAGGAACAAAATTATAGCACAGAGTTTGTATTAACTAAAATTCCTGGCAAAATCCAGTTGACATCGAAAGGAACAGAAATTAGAGCCAAAAAAATATTTGCTTTGCTTCCCAAGTTATGGGAATTTCTCCTCTATCTCACAACCTCTTTCATTCATTGTGCCTACTGCCTTCTGTGCCAAATCATCTGCACAGGGAAGAGAGAAGATGAATGTAACCTAAGGAAAATTATTAAAAAAAAAAATGTCATGAATGCCAAGATTGCATTCACAAATAACGCAACCCAAAGAAGCTATGCACATTCCTTGGGGAGGGCTACTGGTCACATGAACCCTGGTGGCAAAGCACCTGTTGCTTTCAGTGGGTTTGGACTTTGTCCTCTGCTTTAGATACTCTCTGAAGAGCGTAGCAAGTCCGCACGCAGACCTAAGGGGCTTGGAAGGTGTTAAGTAAAGCGTGTGAGCTAATTGCGAAAATAGCAGCTTCGGGAGTTTTTCTGATCACAGCTTTACTCATTCCCACCAAACAGCTTCTTTGGTCCCAAACCTGCGAGAAGTTACACACAAGGTTAACTCTAGGTGTGTGTATGATCCCACAAACATGAAGTCACTGTGAATATTCATTTGTTTGAGGCTAAAGGTGCGTAGATGTTGGAATGGTTGGGACTTTGGACAGTTTCAGTATTATGAATGGTGCTCATTGCAAGTATCTGTCTAGCAGAAAACCCCTTAGGTTCGCTCCTAGAGCAAAGATTTTAAATAGTAGGCAAAGAATATAGCAAATTCACACTTCAGAGAACTAGGTGAATGAGAGGCTGATCTAAACTCTGCTTTGCTTAGGTTTACATACTATAGCCTATTAAATACTCACATATTAAACATGACTTCATCTTTAACAGCTTCTAAACATTATGATCTTAAATGACAGCAACTTCTAGATTTGACTTCAGAAGGCAGCATGCTACCAACTAACCTAAATTAAACTTACTTTTTTATTGTAGAAGAGTTATGTATGAAACTTTAAATTCAAGAAAAAGAAAGCCCACATACTCAGACTTATCTCAAAATTAGTGTAACTTAAACACATGTGTAAAATAAAGCAAATGTTTAAATGCTTTCCTGAATCAGGGTCTGAATGAGTAGTTTTTGCTGAAGAAGCATAGAAGGACCATAGGTCTCCAAACAAATTGATTTTAACTATTACCAGTAAATATTTTCAGTTCACCTTGTGTGTCACTGCCAACTATGATGAGTTGAAGCTAGATTCTTGCAGGGAGGAAAAATGAATGCACAACAGTATTGAAAAGTGATCTCTGCTGTGTTGCCTTTCTGCCTGTAGAAACAAAAGCAACCAAACAAGTATTTTGGCATTTTTATGTACAAAGCCATGAACAGCATGTTAAAAGATTATATTTTAAAGTTGTATGCAAATTAACAATTTAATAGTTACACCTCAGCAGTTATTTGTATCATGTGACTGGACTATCAATCATAATAATAATAAACCAGGAGATTTTTAAGCTAGCACACTTCTGAGTATTCAACTGAAATGGAGAAAAATGGGGAAAACACATAATATATCTTAGGAGTAGTAATGTCCTGTTATTGTTAAAAAACTGCTGGGACCTCATTAGTGACTATGAAAACATCATCTGTGTATACTGTGAGGCAATAAATCTACAATGTCCAAGGAAGAGAGTGGGGGGCGGGAAGGGAGGGGGGGAGAGAGCAAGCACAACGTGTGTATTTGCCATTTTTTCTTACACAGCTGTGAGTTAGTAATTTCCATATCTCCTTGCCAAACAGCTTCCAGAAACTATTACTGATTATGTGAATTCAATAGTCTGCTAATGAACGATAAGATAATGGGTCTATGTTCAAGAGTGCAGGAGACAAATAGTTGTTTACATGTCAAAAATTCCTTTTGCACTTGGGTCATTGCACACACATACACACACACACAATTTTGAGGCCACACGTTACGGCAGTGTAGCTCCAAGCCAGGGCTGCTGATGCTGTAGGTATGGCCCTTTCGTCTCCAAACCAAACGCTGTTTTTTGAAGTATTCCATTGATGACCAATTTTACATCGCTTTTAATATAGCAAGCAGTGCTTTAAAAATAATGAACTAACAGTTTTGTGGAGGGAAGAACAGAGTGAATAAAGGGTGAAAGGTAAACAACTTATTGATGAACTCTGAAATAATTTGTGTAAATACCTGATATTTTGCAAGGGTTAGCATGAGACCCTTAAACAGATTTGTGATAAAACTTACCTACCATAGCTATGTTAGCAACACCTTACAATGCCTTTCACCCCAAATGATTTTATCGTCTGTCTACCTCATACAGCCATAGTGTGACCAGGCACAAATCCATTGCTGTCATAAATACATGCTCTTGCATTACCATGGAATTTGGCTCTGTATTTGCAGAGCTCACATCACCCGTCATTGAAATGTGGCTACTTCTACACAGGAAAAGCCGCACTGCCAGCAAGATTGTTTTTAGCAGGGGAAGCAAAGGGCAATATAGCCAACTAAAATGGCTTGAGAGTTTATGTAGGAAGAACACAAGGTAATGACTTGTGTTGGAGTTCCTTTAGGGCACTGGGTCTATCCATTCATATATGTCTGAGAAATGATACCTGGTCCCTAATGGCCGCAAGTATGGCACAAACTGAACAAGTGGAAACTATTTGCTGCGATTATAGATTGTTTTTTGCACAGAACCCCAAATTTTTTTCAGTGTGAACTTTCACTTTAGATCCATTTCTTCCATTTGGTTTCACAGCACTGGATCTTTGGTAGGTGGTAGTCTGCAACTGGATAACTGATTCATACATTGTGCCTTCAAAGGTACTGCGAAAACAAACAGAAGGTGATTTACCTCCCGGAGTACTTGGATATCTTGCCTCTGTATGTGAAAATAAGGTAATGAGAAGTAAATGTCACTAAAAAGGTCTAATGTTCCAAATACCAGCTTCAGAAATTGGCAAAGCTGTCAGCTGTCTAGCAGAGTGCCCTGTCAGGGCAGTAAAACAGCTGTTACCAGTGGTTTGTTTATGCTAGAGCTTTGGACACTGAGGATTACAGACGTGGGAGAGGCAGGGTTTAGGTGGTGCTGCATTACTCCCATCTCCCGCGGGTGGCAGGAGGAGAAGTAAGCCCAGTCCTCCACAACTGACTCCCAGGACTCTCCTTCCCAGCCTTGCTTCTCCCCTTTTCCCACGGAAGGACTAGCCTGGTCCCAGGTGAGTCCTGAGGGCTTGCCCTTGGACAGCTGAATTTTGCTTAGTTTCAGAAAAGCCTTGAGCCAGGTCTGTGCAATCCCAGGATACAAGGTCAGAGATGGCTTGAAATACACAAATAGTTTTGTTGTTTGATTCAGAAAGCCCTTGCACATGTGGTGTACTATATGAAATAACTTGGAATTCACTCATTATTAAACACAGCCTCCACAGCCTGTGAGCTTGTCAGACAAACTTTAAGTAACTTTCTGAAGTCCGATTTCATTAGGTTATGATTAGACATAAATTCAACACAATTAAAAAAAATCCAACAAATGCCCAAACCCAGAACAAGGTCAGTGTTGCATTCAGTGTAGCTGTGCATGAGTTGCACTTTAAGGGTAAACATGGGCCTTACACTCACATGCAACCATTCTGTTTGATCTGTGCATTAATAAAAATGCCTCCTGTGTTCTTATCATTATCACAATCAATATTAGAGTTCAGAGTTCATACACGCTCCATCTCTTTTCCATGCTGTCACTGCTTGCGACATACATGAATACAAAACAATCCTCAGAGGCTTTAACACATAGTGAATGTGAAGACTTGTCTACTCAGTCTTACGGTACTTCTTGGACTCTAAGGATTAGTTAAGACCTCTGCCTCTGACTACAGACTCTGTGATTTTAAGGAGTTATTTTGGACTTGCCCCATACTATATCCATCAAAATATTGAAGAAAATTGAAATGTTGTGGTTATTTCCAGAGATCTTGAGCAGTGAGTGATGTCAGTAGAATGCGTGGGGCTTCTGGAAGCTAGAAATCAGACACAGTTGAAAATTAAGTGTTTACATTGTTGGCTTTGATTCTTGTGCATCAGCTTTATTTCCTCTTCTCTGAGGGGTACTTGTTCCAGTTTCAGCATTTGAGATCATACCCTTTTGCATGGTCTCATGTCTTTGCAATGGGAACAGCAGCTTTTGAGTACCAAGGAGCATCAGAGAGGAGAGCATTTGCTGCAGAAGCTAGCAGTAATGTTGGTTCTTGCTGCAAAGAGAGCCAACAGCAGAAAAAGTCAAAATAAAGATCTGACCACGTCCAATCAAAGGTCATCTCCTGTATCACATCCCATTAGTCAAAAGGCAAAATGGGCCAGTCATGATTTATAATAATGTGAAATAAAGCACTAGTGCTTGGCTTGGAAGGAATTCCAGGTTTTGTAATGGATCTAGCAGAACTGTGTGTTAATGTGGTCTTTATTAATTTATGTTTTGTAAATGTAGAAAAGCTAATGGGAAAGCAATTGGCCCCTGCTGAGCTATATCTCTTGGAACAAAAATTATATGGGATGGGACTGGACCTTAAAAATCTCAAAGGCAGAAGGGAAAAGAGCATGGTGTTATTCATTTGCAAGAGCTGGTAGCTTCTTCCTTCTCCTGGGCATTGGGTGCACAACCACAAATGGTCAATTCAGGCATATACACGCATGTAAATGCAGTGATTGGCAACCTATGTACTATATGCATAGTGCACAGGTAAAGGACTTTCACAGACAAATGTAGAAATGGCTATTAATCTGGACAAAAGTTGGAATCACTAGGTCAGATGTCCCTGTGGGCAGTCTTACCAGTATAACAGGGATGAAGCTTTGTCACAGAAGTTTCTGTGCCCTGCACTGTGTACAATCACCTGGAGAAAGCTTGCAACACAACTTTTCAAAACATTTGACACAGAAATATCTTGCATTTTTACTCTGCCCAGTAGCTTGCTGTACTTCAAAATTAGATCAGAAGTGACATTTTCATTGACATGTTGGTCTACCCAATAGGAGAGAAACGTTTAACTTCTGATTGCCTAAATCTATACTAAATCTGGACTGGCCAGGATAGTATTTGAGGTGAAAGAAGAATTTGTATTTCTATGAAATTCGGAAGGACACCCCCCCCCTAAAAAATTACTGTTTCTGCTACTCTTCTTTCTTACTGACTGTATCTATGTAGCATTACACTACCATGTGAGCTCCTTGGCCTGCCAGGGTAGCAGAGTACTTTGAGCAGGCTTTTCAGTTCCCTTGGGGGAAATTCATACATCCAATTCCAAATAAAAGTCACAGGAATGTGCGTGCACATAACTTAAGAAGCTTCAAAAAACCATGGTTTTCTTGTGCGATGTTCTGCAGCATAAGCATTAGATGAATGTGTGCCAGTACTGGACTTGGATACAAATTTTCCCCTCTCCTGGCCTCATTAACTTAGTTTACTAGATTGAAATGTCCTCATTTTATTCTCTTATTTCTCTTTATTCTCTTTCTTTTCTATTTCACTCTCTTGAGAGTTTATTCTCTTCCCAATACCATTCTACTTTCCCTGCTGTAACATTTGCCTTCTGTTGTTTTGATTTCATCTCCTCCTTGTCGAAGAAGGATGAGTGACCCGAACGCTTCATACTCCCATCTCTCAGGTTATGAACTGCACTGTTAGTTAAGTCGCCAACAATTTAGTAACTAATAGAAACAGTTATCTCTGCTTCACGGGAAACGTATTTAAACGTTGAAAAATGTTGCCAGAAATCTGTTAAGAAAACCCAGAGCCCTTGAAGTGGAGCTAGAAAAATCAATCCAATGATGGAGTATGTTAATTGGACCCCCATGCCAGTTGTTAACTCATCAGTCACTTACGGCTCTTGGAGCCTGGGAGCACTCCTGATGGCTGCCAGAGCTTTCAGTCCACTCCCTGGTTATGCATGGGTGCATACATCCCGCCAGACCTCCAACTCTGCCATTTTGGTCTCAGATTCAAAGGCCTTCAGATGTTTTTGACAAGTTATTCTTGTTTTAGACCATTGACAATGCTAATGATAAGAGCAGATTTTGATCTCATGTTTCGTGAGTCAGATGATTGGTTTTTGCTGAAGTTCATGCAAAAGCAGCAGAAGGAAGATCAGGGTCCAGGTTGATGGCCACTGAGGGAAGACTGGAGTTCCACTCGTTGCCAAAAGTGACAAGAATCATTCACAAAAAGTGTTAATTTCTGTGAAGATTACCACTATGGAAACCAAAGAGGTGACTCATGAGAAATACGTGGTTTCCGTACAGACAGGTGATAATTGTTCCCAAATCTCATGAAAGAGCAAGCTGAGCTAATAACGGTACTTCACAGTCCTAGCTGTATGCCCTGAATTGAAAGGTAGGTAACTGCCATAACCTTATCGCGTACATCTGCAGTGTCACTGGAGGCAAGGCAGTGTTTATCGGTGACTGAGATTTCATATTACAATTTGCTCTGCCCAGGCAGCTCCTGAGCTTGTGTGGAGTGACATGCAGACTTCTCCTCTCCTCCATACAGGAATGAGGAGTAAGAGAGAGACTGGCCACTGGCTGCAAAATGAAAAACGTGTAATCCTTCAGGTTTTGGCCATGCTTTATTCAATTCAAGACAGTAATACAGACACAGAGGAACCCAGAGCTCGGCCATTTTTATCCATTATTAACCCTAAAGTCTTTCCTTTTGGGAGGATTATTCATGCTGAACTGTGGAACATCAAACAGCGTTGCCAGAGAGAAGGCAAATACTGCAAATAATATGCATAGGCATTCACATCAATAAAACTCAGGAAAATAAGATAAATAGTACTCCTTTTCTATTTGCTTTCCAGCTAATGTTTGTGAACATATTTGTCAGTAGCAATTTAATAGGAGGAGGAAGTAAACAGGAGTTTTCTGAGCCATTAGTATATATACATCAAATACTTTTGGATGGCCATTTTGAAAGCTCTGGGTTCGTTAGTTTTATGAGCTGCTTAACTGAGGGCCCGAGCATTTCTGTCGAAATGAAGTAACCAACAAAGCTGTACAAACAGGTATTTCCAAACGGCATTCATTACAAGTAAGCAAGAACTTGCTTTAAAATATAGTAGCAACATGTCAAATGATATCTCAAAAAAATTGTGAGCTCCAATTTTATGTATTATCCCTCACTTTTCTCTAAATCTTACTGATGTCTATGTTATCAATATTGTCAGCCTACAACCCTCAGCAAACTAAAATACTTACATGATTTCATTCTTTTTTTTTCATCTCCCTCATTGCACAACTGCAGAAGGTACCTAACTGTGAGCTTACTATGTACTAATGTACTAAAGTATGATGTTAAATGTCATTGACTTCACTGGGACCTGATCTTTTTTGAATCTAACTGATCTGTTGACTTTGGAGCCTTATTTTTTTGCAACATTTGGTATAAATCATACAAAACTTTTCCACTTTCAGTTGTAGTTCACTTTACCCACAAAAGATGAGTCACTGGAAGCACAAGGATTTGTCATTGGTCTAAGCCAACTTTATCAGTATCACATACTGTACATGACATCTTCTTCTCTTTTCTTCCTTTTTTCATTAAAAAAATATACCAGGAGAAAAAAAACCCTGATTTTCTCCCACTCATTTCCTGCCCTCTATATTTCTGACTCAAAAATCTAGTCAAGCACCTATATGTCGAAGCAGTAATATTACGTTCATCTAAACATTTCCATTCCAAAGGCCCAGTTTCAGCTATTTATTATTTTCATAAACTTTAGCCTTTTTGGCTGAACTTTCTCCAGGGTTGTTCTCTTTCCAAGAGTAACTATTTTGGGAAAGTTTGAGCACGAATCAGGCAAAAACAAAACAAAAAATACACTTTTCCCACCATTTCCCCCAAATCTTGCAGCTTTCTTTGGAATAGGTATAATGGCCAAATCTTTTCAGACAAAAATATGGTATTTGGCAGAAGACAGTCTGTAAAACAGAAAGGTACCTTCCAATGTCCTTCTTCAAATAGATTCAGATTTACCTAAATCATATGTACTCAGAGGTTAATTTCCACTTACATGCAGTTGTTTAGTAATAAGAACTTAGCTCTAGTTTTCTTTTTTCACAAGTACTCAGAGGCATTTGGAATCATCACTCCCATTTTTTCAAATGAATAAACTGAGATACGAGACCAGTGACGGGACCTAGTTTCCTATGCCTTTCCTTGGTATTCTTTCCATTCATTTCTACTTTAATTAATAATAATCTCCCATGTTCTAAATGACAGTGGTGTGCATCCCTTGTGCAGATAATGTGCAAAGAAGAGAGATGAGGTGATGGTAAAACCTGTATGTGCATTTTAGGTGTAAACTGAGTATTTGTGTGACAGATACACGCTTAATAAATGGCCAGTTTACAATCAAGTGAATGCTGAAAGCGCTTGCATGCAAATTTTTTTTTCTGTTCTTGTAAGTCTTGGCAAATAAATATGCCACGGCTGCCTCATTCACTTAACAGCATTAAATCTGACCGCTGAATCATAGTGTACTGACATGGGATTGAAAATTCTCTGTTGGGCCTCAACACTGCATTGCAAGGGTTTTTAAAAGAGTTTAGAAGAGAATTTTGGGAGTCAGATGCCCAACTTCCACTGACTTTCAGTAGAGTTTTCGGCCCTTCTCCATTGGGCTCCTTTGACAATTCCACCCATGTAATGTAAGTACCATTAACTGTAAACACATGAGGAGTTCCACTGAAGCCTGAAGTTAAGTATGCGCTTAGGTGCTGTGTTGGGTGCATTCTGTTTCCACTCCATAACAAAAAAGTCCACATGTGCTGGGAAAAATAATAGAACTTTTCAGCTAAGCTAAAATGCCTGAGGAAAACACATGCATTTTCTAAAATTTTTGGGGGACCAATACAAAGATCCCTTCTAATGAAGGAGCTCAGAGCTCAGATGTGCTTGCCACTGAAGAAGACAGAATTTTTGTGCAAGCAGCTGTGTCTGATGTGTCATTTCAGAAAACATGCCTTTCTGGTCTGTGTTCTTTATTCGGAAGATACTTCAAGGTACAATGCATTAAATTAGTTCTGAGCAGTCTTCATCAAACACTGCACACGCGCATCAACTAAGAGGTTGTCTTTAAGGAGGCACTTGCATACAGAATTTTTTCCTCACTGGATTCCTCCCTCCTTCATTGTACAAGGTAACACCTACCCACAAATAAATAGTAAATGTGCAGCAAACGAGGCTGTGGAATGGCAACTTTGTTTTCTGAAGAATGTAAAGGGTTTATACCATGAGAAGAAGAGGGATAAAGGAAGAGGGCTGTTCTGCTGAAACAAGGTAGCCCTTGCGCAGTCATTTTCCAGTGCAACTATGTTGTTTCCAGTTGTGGATAATCCCACACAGAGCTACATTACTTACTGTTGACCCATTTTCTGTGTTTCTGTTTACCTCTGTGAATTGGGGATGACCGCTTTTAGGTGCAGGACTGGATTAAGTAAGTGCAATAGCAGATGCTAGAGCCATCTCACCTTTCAAATGTTGAGAGCCAGAAGCACACTTTAGGGATCCGTCCCCAGAACCCCCATTGCCATCAAACTACAGACTGCCTGTGGGTAAGGCTGCCATAGAAATATTAATCATTTTGAGTCTGAATCACTTGCAAATAAGCAAGACCTAAGGACACACACTGTACAGTGAGGGAAAAAAAAGAATCAAATAGCTGTTTGCCAGATAGGCTTGTTAATCCTTACTACTTCCACCAAGTAACCCTGTGCCTGAATGACTTCTGTCTCAAGATGAAAAAGATAGCTTGCAATGATGCAATTAAAGGTCCTATTATAATCCATCCATGAGAGGAAGGGTATGAGTGTAGTCTACACAGCAATTTCCTTGCTTTTGAGCACTTGACTTCAAAACTCAACAACATCCTTCTAGTTGATGGGGTGTTTTTGTGTACAGTTTCCGTGTGCATAATGGTAAACTGAGGTAGCGGTAAATAGTATCACTATGACAGGGATGTGAGCTAGTGTGATGTATGGCAGGGACAGTGGTGCAGATCTGCACCCAAGGAGAATCAAAGAGATTTTTCCCATGGGTTTCACAGATATTTGCTGACAAGCAGAGGAATGACCAGGAATCTTGGGTTCCAGCCAAGATTTTGGAAAAGAGGGTGCTTTTGGGGGCATAGCCCATTTCTGCACCTCATCTCATCTTTGTTTCTCCTGACCTCCTTTTCTCAGACCCAGATGCTTCTGCCCTGGTCTTTCCAGGCTTTCCTTTTCCAGGACTTGGTTAAACAAAGGCAGCGCTCTATTCAAGTGCATTTAAACTTTAAGACACCCGAAGACCAGGCTCGCTTGCTGACTGCTTTATCATATCATATTATATCATATCATAGAATGGTTTGGGTTGGAAGGGACCTTAAAGATCATCTAGTTCTAATCCCCCTGCCATGGCCAGGGACACCTTTCGACTAGACCAGGTTGCTCAAAGCCCCATCCAACCTGGCCTTGAACACTGCCAGGGAGGGGGCATCCACAACTTCTCTGGGCAACCTGTTCCAGTGTCTCACCACCCTCACAGTAAAGAATTTCTTCCTAATATCTAATCTAAATCTACCCTCTTTCAGTTTAAAACCATTCCCCCTCGTCCTGTCACTACTTGCCCTTGTAAAAAAGCCCCTCTCCCACTTTTCTGTAGGCCCCCTTCGGGTACTGGAAGGCTGCAATGTGGTCTTCCCAGAGGGTTCTCTTCTCCAGGCTGAAGAGCCCCAGCTCTCTCAGGCTGTCTTCATAGGAGAGGTGCTCCAGCCCTTTGATCATCTTCGTGGCCCTCCTCTGGACTTCTTCCAACAGCTCCATGTCCTTCTTATGTTGGGAGCCCCCGAGCTGGACGCAGTACTCCAGGTGGGGTCTCTCCTCCCTCGACCTGCTGGCCACACGTGCTTTTGATGCAGCCCAGAATACGGTTGGCTTTCTGGGCTGCAAGCGCTCATTGCTGGCTCATGTTGAGCTTCTCATCAACCATCACCCCCAAGTCCTTCTCATCAGGGCTGCTCTCCATCCTTTCTCTGCCCAGCCTGTATTTGTGCTTGGGATTGCCCTGACCCACATGCACGACCTTGCACTTGGCCTTGTTGAATTTCATGCAGTTGGCACTGGCCCACCTCTCAAGATTGTCAAGGTCCCTCTGGATGGCATCCCTTCCCTCCAGTGTGTCGACCGCACCACACAGTTTGGTGTTGTCGGTAAACTTGCTGAGGGTGCACTCAATCCCACTGTCCACATCACTGACAAAGATGTTAAACAGTGCCATCAGCACCACCACGTACCAGCAGACACCAGAAGCTGCAGCCTCTATGCAGGTTTGCTCTGGTATGTGGGTAAAACATGGTCTGTCCTTTTCCAGTTCGTGCTCCTCTTGCTCCTTTGTTCCTCTTCTCCACCACAGTCTCCTTGCCAAGATTAATCAGAATACTTGGGTCTTTCTCTACAAAGAGGGAAGGGGCATTTGTTGAACAGATACAGTGTTTTGTTATTTGGCATTGACCACAGTTGGTGTTCTGTTGTTCTTTTCTAGAAAAAGAAAACAAAAAGTCTGTGTGTGAGGCAAAAAGAGTTCCTGGTCCAACCCACTGCTGACACACCACAGGTCAGATCACTAGCCCGATGATGATCTACTTATTACCATCCAGGTTGCCTTGTAAAGCTCCCAGGAGAAGCCAGATTTGTGGAAAGGAATGGGGCTAGAATTAGCTTATTATCACTTATAAACCCTATCAGACCACTTACCTAAGCCTGATCTAGATACACAGCTCCTGTGTCCGTTCTCCCTACTCATTGTGACTTTTTCTAGTTCAGGCTCTCTCCAGGCTTGCTGTGTAAGGTCTTGCCCAACAAATATACTCCCTCAGTGTAGGGCTTAGACACAGAAAGGAGAGAATTGGCACTTTGCATGCCACACCTGTTCAGCAGAGAGAGCACTTTGATGTCTGTGGCTACACATCTAACAGCCCTATGCAGCAATAAATTCATACACTCATTTTTTTCTTTTTAAAATATATCTGCCAAGAAAGAAAAAAAAAGTTAAAGGAAAAAAGCAGCAATTCCAGGAAGAAGCTAAAGTCTATAAAGTGATCTTTCACTCTCTTTTGCAAAGCTATTGCTAGTCAGCACCACCACGAATCTATCAGAATATTTTCAGTAACAAGCTTTTGAAAAGCTGAATTTAAAATAAGAAGTGTGAAGTGGAGAGGGAGGCAGGGGGAGTGTCTTCAAACCAAATGCCACGACTGCTCACAAGGCACTCTATAATTCAAAACTGGGTACCCTCAGGCACGCTACACATACATTTATATTTTCAAGAGAACAGTCCCACAATGCAAGCACTGTGAGTGGTTTTGCCTTAAGAATCCTGTTGGATTTATGCACACGAGGGCTCTTGTCATTTTTAAGTAGAGGTCAGGAACCTGCCTGGGTGGAGAAGGCAGAGTCAGTGCTTTCCTGAAATCCCTCCTTGTGCCAGGAAATAATCACCACACCCACAGCTACTACATTTGAGCCAAGGTGTTCCAGGGACACAGTCTGTCATATACGGCACGCCCGTGGAAAAAAGTTTTATAAACCATACCCCATTTCTTTAATCTTCTATTCCTCATTGCTGAAAGAAATGAAAAAAAAGTCAAGGTAGTTGCTTCTGAGAGAAAAGAAAAGGAGTTTCTGTTCAATATCCTAAAGTAAACGATCAAAAAGCAAACTTTGATTTTTCACATCTTCCAGATTGCTCAATACAGGGTTTATTTCCACTGGGTTAAATAGCGAGTAATGAAATTTTGACCATGGTGGCATAAATCAACTCTTTTGATGGAGTGAAGGGGTAAGGAGGAGAACAAAGAACAGGCAGAGAGACTACAATATCAAGTGTTACTTTTAAAATATGGAACTGGTATTTGTTTCTGGTAGGCATCTTAACACGTGATTTATTGTCAACTCAAAAACTCCACAGTTTTTTATTGGAGCTGAATGGATTTGAAACTACTATTGCTACAAAAGATGGCTAATTGTGCTTTACTGCTTCATTTCAAGTACAATTCTATCTTGGTGCCAAAGTTCAGGCTGAGAAAAAATGACGTATTTATTTAAAATAATTGCAATGAAAAAATGTGTAGGTTTCTTTTGGTCGTGATTATACTACTGAATATTTTGTTATGAATGGAAATCCTAAATGGTTGTTTCTTGTCAATAGCATCTGTCTTATATCTCCTTGTCTCAGAAAATACCCAGGTTTGATTTTATAGCCTATAAATTCTCCTGAATTCTTGGACATCTTATTTGCATTTTGAAACTCTACGTCTGTTGGTTTTCTCATAAATACTTAAACATCACATCTCTCATTTCATGTGGAGGCCAGTGGCCTGAGAATGAGTAGGGAAAACAAATGCTCAGAGATATTCTCAGAGGCAGTGTGAAGCAGTGGATGCAGATCACACCAGCATTTCCCTAACTGAAAATGGCAGGCAAATCAACACGCTGCAATCATCAAAATTATTCTCTAAAAAAACCCACAGGCATCTGATAGCCTAAATACATAGAGTTGTGAATAGACCTTAGCTCTAAAAAACATACACATTTGCCACTTGATGGCATGGCCACATGTGCCTCGGGGGAGAGCATCAGGACATCTGTCATCCTCTCTACTACATAGCCATCAAGGGACAACATCATTCATCACAGGAGCCAGTAGGCAGCATCTTGTCGTGGCTAAGAAACAGTTCACCCAGTAGGTCCTAGGTTCAGAGGACTAAAAGTCCCAGAGAAACCACGAAAAGAAATAATCTGCTGTAGTCCATGGACTGATTATGGATTGGCTTCTTGATGCAGGATTCTTGCTCGTGGGAACGTAAGCAAACAAGACAGGCAAACAGCAGGCTGGCTGTGTGCACACATGTGAGTGCGTGCATGTGCGTATTGGTTTGAGGGGCACCAGGCGGGTGAGGGATGAGGAGCAAATGGTTTGCCAAAGGCAGAGCTGAGGAGACTCATTGGATGCTGTGGGGACATAAAACAGATCCCACAACCACCCGAGCATCAGAGCAGGGGTGCTCCACTTTCATACCTTCGGGCCCATGTGTTACAGACCTGACTTATCCCAACTCCTTCCTCAGGTGCCAAGACTTGCAGCTTGAAATCTTACCTTGACTTCAACGTTTTGCTCTGCAGTTGTGTGTGATACTGCTCTCCAATGCTTCACCTACAGGATATAGGACCTGACAGTTACAAGACATTTCCTAAGCTTGGGCACTGAAGGCTTTTGTTCCAGACCTGTCAATCTCACTGACTTTTCTGATCATTTTAATTTTAAGGTGTCGTGCACAAGCAGCTGTTTCTAACTATAGTAGATACGATCTCTAGTAAGAAACGTTGCCTGCTGGCCTCGCTTGACAAGGCTCCGAGCTTTAACAGATCCTGATGAAAGTGATAGGCAATACCACAGAAGAAAAAAGGCACTAAGACAATACCATTACAGACCCCATTCCTGGCTCTGCTTGTCAAACACGACAAGTCACTAAACAGAGTAAGCACCACACTTTCACTCCGTGGAGTGGAGGTAATAAGAGAGGATACTTCAAGGTCATTCTTATTTGTAAAATATTTCAAGATCCCTGGAAGACAAGATATTACATAAATCATGATATTTCCTTTTTAAATATGCTAGTTGGGACAGCAGGTTTAGTAGGTAATTTATATTTTGCTCTGCTGCCTGGAAAAATCAAACTATGCTAAATAGCAGTTTAGCATAGTTTTGTAGAACGGTACTGTAGCCAGAATTCATATATTTTTGCTGTTACTCTTCTTACAAAAGTATGTATCTATAACTAAACAATGTCATTCTTTTAAACAGATGGAAGCAGTTGCCTTCTGGATAGATGGTACCTTGACTGTACAGTTATCCCTAAAACTAGGTAGCACCATTTCTAAGTTTTGTGAGAAACACACAGTGTTGGTAGTGTTTGAGTGTGTAGCTGTAATGTTAGGTGTGAAGCACAGAAAAGGCTCCAAAATCCACTGAACTTAATCTGAGTCCTTTCATTTACTTCACTGCCTGTTGAATAAGACCAATAAAATTTAGTTTATTGTATACATCACATTTTGAACATTTTCTGAGTTATCATTGATGGCAGTAATGGCAAACAGCTGAGGTAACTTCTGTCCTGGGGCAAACTGCTTTCCAGCTATTCCTTGAAAATAACTATCACCGTTTTTCATTGGACTTTATATGTGTATGAACAAAAGTGTTAGGGACACTTTACGTTGCCAGAACCTGGTGAACTAATTTTTCCGGCGCTGATACAGAAACATCATATGGTTTTATTTTAGCCAGTAATAAAACTATGTGGGTGAGTTAGTGTTTATGTCTTTGGCTTGCAAGATACTGTCCACTTGACATGTCATATGAAGGAAAATAATTTGATGCTGTTCCTCTCTCAGATGATCAGTTAGATGGGGTGGGGGTTACATTGTGTTTTTTTTTAAAAAAAACCCTCTTAATTAGTTATCAACTGACTGATAAAAATCCAGTATCCTAAAATAAGGATTTGAAAATAGAGCAGTTCACGGCACACTGAAAATCCAAAGTCTAGAAAAGAACTGCTCCAGTTCAGACATTTCTCTATGCTGTCAGATTTTCCACAAGATTTATAATGAGCACTTTGTAAGACTCTGGCACCTGAGCTGAATACCAAGCATACACAAAGTTGTCCCTGAGGATTTTTTCGGTCAGCCTAAGGGCCCAGGAGTACATGAGGTCCTAACTGCAGTTCCTGTTCCACACTGAGCTCCGTGTATGGTGACTGAACCCGAGCAGAACTCCAGTCACTTGGCATCTTGCAAAATGGGGCCACAAAAGGAAAACATGGAATAAAATAAAGCCTTGGATTTGAAACGCTGGCTTAAGCCTCATTTTTGATTCTTCTCTGACTTACACCTGTTCAGCCACACTGCAACAATAGTTACGTGAGTACATCCCAGAGCAGAATTTGGCCTCAGCCAACTCACTCCACGACTTGAGCTAAACCCTCACATCGGTTCTACAGGGTGGGTCCCAGCTAAGTGGCAGAAACGAAGGCTTATCTTGGCCAGTGTGCAAAAATGCTGGATGTTTCCATATTTCAAATAGTGATTTGCATCAGCTGCACACTATGTCTGTGCTGTGGCAAACCGATCTCCGGGAGGGTAGTGTCCCTGGCCATGACAGGGATGTTTCTAGCCAATTCCTCACTACAATGCTGGAGATTCTACTAACACTGCCTGAAATTAAAGCCAGATGAGATGCAAAATTTATTCCGCCCTTTAGGTGAGAAAAAAAAAGGGTGCTGAAACATTTCGAGTTTCAGAGGCACTTGGGAGAAGGCTGAAGGTTTAATATGTACGATGTATCTGCACATGCCCCCATTCAGCCAGTGTCAAGTTCTGAATGAAAACAACTGCGCTCCAATTCACAGTATGGATTAAGGATGATCTCTCACAAATTAAAAATACTTGGCGGTCATTGCTTTCTTCCAGCATGTTTCCTAAAATTTAAAGGAATTATGCTTGGTATTGTTTTGAAGCCAGAAGCCTTCAAAGTGATCAAAAGCTTAGTGCAATAAAATCAGAAATACAGATAGATGAATAATGGTCAGGCTTCTTTGCCGTGCTTTCAGACGTCATTTGAGTGAGAATACATCAGTGCTATATGTCTGCTTCACTCACATCAGACACAGGAGGCACCTGCCACTGAAGTGCTCTATGCCATGGGTACTGTGTGGCAGCTCAGCACTGGTTTTCCACAGCCAGAAAACATGAGTGTGACATGCACGTTCACTGGATACATGCAGGTAGCTTCAAACTGTGCAGAACCTGATGTTTTCCTTTACCACAAAGCTAACTTCCTGAGTCCAAACCATTATCCCGGGATCTAGGCAAAGTAACTGGTTTGCATTTTTGTAGGAGGTTGCTTGGGAGCAGAATAAACAACCTTTTCTTGCCATAGGTCTGGATTAACAGACTTAAATTAAAAGCACACTTAATTTCTCTCTAACGAGGGAGGCACTCAGACTTCTCCCATTAATTTCAGTGGGGTGGTGGGCACATGCATAAAAAGCTTTATTCTCCTGATTTTGGCATCTGTCACCTCCAGCAGAGAGGAGAAAAAAATGAGAGAAATCTCACTGCACTTGCTCAAGCACACTTCTCCATAGAGTGACCCAGAGCAGCAGCCTCTCTGCAGTTTATATGGCTGCCAGCGTCAGAGCTGCAAGATTTTTTTTTGCATATTGTAGGTGCAAATACAAAATGGGTGTCTATATAATAGGGCAAAACCTACTGTACTGTCTGTGCTGTTTCTCTTTCCACATTCAGAGAAGGAAATAAATCCCAGATTCAGGAGACAAAAAAGCAGTAGGGGTAGGGAAGCATCAGTTCACTGGAGTTTTAAAAGCTGAACCTTTACTTGTGCTTTTTAAAATTGTCTGAAAAAGCACTGCCTTGTAGTGAGTATCCGCTTTTAGTAGAGACTGTTTTGCATCCTCTTAGATAAGATAATGCTTTGCGTAACTAAGGGGGAATTGTGTGAAATAACATGGTTATGATGACATGGGGTGCTATAATGCAGTTATTGATAGGAGTCTGGAACTCTTAATCTAATGACTCATAACGACCTTCCAAAAGACATCATATGTAATAAGGAGCAATGATTCAGGCAAATGCACAGGTTAGGTGAGGGTATTCTTTTGGGGCTAGACATCTCATGTTATGCACAGCCTTGCCCTGAACTTCGTGTTTCATGCTGTGCATGTGAAACGCTTTAGTTGTGATGCCTCAGAGAGGCAGGATGTCTCCTAGCATTCCCTTGAGTATACTCCATGGAAAAGACTCAAGCAGCTCAGCTGGACAGTGCGCCTGGAAGGAAGCAACATTATATTTCTCCTTCCTCTCTGTCTAAGGGGTGTAGCCCATGCATTCTTATGAAAATCAGAAATGCAGTTCTGTCCCATCCTGACATCAGCTGTGCTAAAGGTTGTCTCCCCTTACCTCACTCCTACCAGCTGAGGGCCAGGCAGTTTTTAGCCCTGTATGGCAAGGCTCAGTGTTTCACCTCAGACATTTCTACTTAAAAATTTCTACTTAAAATAGCACACATTTGTTCAGGCTCTGGCATTCTGCTTGCTAGCCTGTGCTAATTCTCTTCAGATGGAGAACAGTTCAGACCTTCTCCATTGCTCTACTTTGGAAAAGGTCTGGACATAAACAGCAAAGATTAAATTTAAACTGTTCTTATTACTATCATTACTTATCTCTCATAATAGAGGCCCTTGTTAAGTACCCAGGCACTTTCACGCTTGGTGCTGTCCAATACCTTTATTCCAACTTCTGAGTAGCAGCAAGTCAAGCAGAAGAAATAACTCTTTCAATCACTTTCTCGCTTTTTGGCAAAGTAGAAGATAAACATTGAGAATGGGTTTTGGGTAACATAGCCCCGTACTAGCTACTATGAAGAAAATTAACTCTATCCCAGCCAAAACCGGCACAAAGTACTAAGTATTCTTTAAGTATGGTCTTTATCTCAAACGTAGCTATGTAAAAATGGTACTTGCTTACCCAGCGGTCTGCTCAAGGCACGTTTTCAGTCCCACCTGGCCAACTTAGTAATGTTAAGAAAAAAAGGTTTTTTTCTGTGACCTGTGAGAGAGGTGGATTCATTTCCTTTCAAGTTTTCATTGGTACAGTGGTTTGCTAAGATCCATTACCATACTTTGGTACTGTTAATGTAACTTAAATAATTAAGCTTGATTGATAGATCACTTTTTGTCTTGCATTAACATGCTCTCTCTCTCTCTCTCTCTCTGTGAATATTTAAATTTCAACAAAAAATATAATATGTTTTTATATGATTATTATTATGATTTTTACTACCTGTGGCACTGTTCCATGTCCCTGGAGTCCCCCATTCTGTACAGGCACAGAACAGACTCTTGACTGGACCAAAGGTATTTCAAGTTCTGCACTGATCAGGAAAAGTCAGGAATAAAATAAGGCTGGGAGTAATAATGATTGATAGATTCATGAAAGATATGAAGATGAATTACCTCAGGGAAGAGTCGTTCACTTCTTGATATAGGCTGAAAAACAACAGCTACTTAAAATTGAGCTTGCTTTGAGTCAGAGGTCCAAAAAATATCTGGAACTTGTTTCCTAAGTAAGGGTAAATGTAGGAGGGGACCTTGTAGGAAGGAACTGAACAAAAATCCACCTTAAAAATCACATGGATAATAACAGAGAGCCTAAAAGGAATGAGAAGAAAAACTAATCAGCTGAGAAAGCAGCATCTTAAGAGGTCAAAGTGCAGAAATAAAGTACAAATTGCCAGAAGTCAAGCTGTGTTAGACCCTACAGAGGAAATAAAACAAATACCAAATTTTTTTTCAGCCATGTAAGTAGAAATTGAGTACAAATGAAGCAAGGGAACAGCCATGCACTAGGCCAGGGTGGAGATTAATAATGATTTTTCCTAAAACTGACACATCGTGCCTTTTGTTTCCCTTTATGCACAATAACACTGACAATGGAGTAAGACACAGTATGGCCAGAGGGAATTAGTCTTATGGTGATAGAACCAGAACTCAAAGTGCCACATCAAACTTGTTTTGGAGGGGACAGCTTAATCTCCACTGCAGATATTTTGAGGAAGTAGCATATGAAATCACCAACTCATTAGAAATTCCCCTTCCTGGACACTTGAGACAGAGGAGATGACTAAAGAACTGAAAACAACATACCCATCTTTCGAAATGGGATAAGAAGAGAAGAAGGTGGTCTGGTTATCTTGAGGTCATTTAGTTTGCAACAACATGCAAGTCTGTAGAATAGATTTTGTAGGAAAGAATAAAGATAAGCAGGAAAATGGAAAATGCCATTTTTAGTCTGGTTTGGTCATAGTCTGGTCGTGCCAGACTAACATAATAGCTTTCTTTAAGATGACTGTTTTCTCTAGACAAAGGAAATAGTGTCTTCTGGATTTCAGTAGAACAGTTGTTTTGGTGCCATGTGAGAAAGTGTCTGCTTAGGTAAGGAAAAGGGGGATTAGAAGAGAAACTGTAAGATGGCTAGAAAACTGGTTAAAGCAGAGATGACAGCAGGCTGTGTCAAGAGAGGAAGTATTGGGCTGGAGATAGGCTATTAATGGAGTTCCTCAAGGACTGGTTTTGGCTCAAAAAGTAGGAGTGGGCTTATGAAATGTGTTGATGACACAAAGTTGGAAGACACTGTCAATTCAGAGGAGGACTAGAATACCATGCAGAGAGAACTGGATGACCTTGAGAACAGAAGTAATGGAAATGGAATGAAAGTGAACAGCACAAAGTGCAAAATCCAGCCCTTCAGGATGAATAACAATAATTTCTCTTTGAGAAACACAGCTGGAAACAACAGAGGAGAGGGAGGCATACCTGGATATACCAGTTAAATGTAGAATGTCTATGATCCCCAAGCTGGATGTGATTGTGATCTTAGGATGCAGGTGGAATATTTCTATGGCAGGTCTAAGACAATTTTGAGGCTTCATCTGAAATGCAATACATAATTCCGTTTACTTGTGTTCAAGAAAAAGGTATTTAAGCTGGAACAGGATTGCAAAGATGGACAAAGAGGTAGAGAACCTATTTCAAAAGGAGGATTGTGGACACAAACAAAAATCATGGTATGAGTGCTCAGAGTGACCTAGTCTGAGAATTGGAAGCTGTGCAGTCACATCAACTGCATGCTCAGGCTGCTGGACTAAACTGCCAAAGACAAATGCAGCTTTTTTTCTTCGAGGGCTCCAGCTAGTGGTGGCACGGTGTGGTTCTTCTGCCTAAAGGCCACACAATCTAAATGAAATTGATTTATTCAATCTAGTAGCTCAAGTTCTAGAACCAGTTATGTTACTTCTTCATGTGCACCAGTTAGTAGAAAACTAATTAGCATAAAGAGACTTGCCACAAGAGACTGTGGAGATAACATGGATATAATATCCATCAATTTAGGCTGGAAATTGCTAATAATCAGGACAGTCAGACACTGGAGGAACAGAGGGAAAAAAAGAACAAAACAACCCTACCTACACATTTAGACTACTTGGTTAGTCAGTGAGACTGCAAAAGAGAATATATTATATGGTGGTAGGGGACTGGACTCAGTTACCTGTGAGGTTTTTCTCAGTCCTGACCCTTACCCAAAATAGTTCAGGCCAGAAGATCATTCAGCACACTCTTTTGAAGCCAGTGGATCCACTCGGCTCTAAGCAGATGAGAATTTGCTTCTTTTTATTTTCATGATTTAGTAGGATTTCTTATCTGGTCCTTTACACACCTTATTTCCAAAGTGACTAAATATCCCACTAAGTGGATAAATAATAGCACTAGCATATGAACAAACTCATCTGTGGAATAAAGCCTCCCAAACAGAAGAGGGCAAAAATGGGGAGAGGTGTTCAGCCCTACTCAGATAAGTATACTAGGCCAAGCAACAAATTATAAACCCAGCTGATGTAGCATAATTCATCAGAAATTCTCCTTCTGGAATGCTCCTCCAAGGAATTGGTCACACTGCAGAGTAACTGGTTTGTCCATCCTCCAGACCAGCCTCTTTCCTAAGGTGTCTATGGGGCCTCTCCCACCACACGACCAAAATGCAGCCCAAAGCCCCATAATGTCAAAAGGTGGGACTTCAGGAGGAATGTCCACACCCTCCTGCTGCAGATGTCCCTCTCCTGGGTGCTGCTTCTGCCAGGTGATGATGCTGTCGCTATTCCTCTTGGCCATCCACCTCTTGAGGGAACTCTTAACTAGTCGACTTGATCCTCCCAACTTCTGACCACTGAAGGGATGCATGGAGCATGGTGAAAAGAAAATAACTTCTGACACTTCTCCTGACAGATTCTGGTTCAGCTTCCATCATCAGGGGAGCTGGTGAGGAGGAGGACAGCCAGCAGCACCCACGACAGCACTGAGTTCATTCACTGATGCATTCACTGTTGCCTTTTGGGTAATGTGCTTGGCAGGGACACTGGTCAGTCCTCATTAGGGCCATCCTCTACCCAAGAATTATAACGAGGTCAGAATCACACTCAATAAATAGGTTAAACATGAGACAACTCCTTCTGATCTGTCTTTTTTCATTCATGACATGCACTTCCAGAGGCAGAAGGAAGGACCTGGAAGTGCAATTTTCATATGACCTTGTGTATCTGTCTAATAGTTTTATAGGAGTGCTATCTAGTAATCCTGCTGGGCAGAAAGGTAGGATAGCCCTGAAGCACAGTGTCCCCTGCGATTCTGGAAATGGCATTGGAGGACCTCAGAATCTTCAAGGTTCTTACCCACATGCCAGTGAGAGATGGAAAATACCCTTTAACAAAGAAAAAGCAGATATTTTACTGATAAATGTCAAGAATAATTAAAAATCTGGGTCCAGCCCATTTACACAGAATCCCTGAAGAGCAGGGGGTTGAACCCATGTCCTGAGCTGACAGCTCCCACAAGACTATCCTTCACCCACTGGGAAGGGTTTTTCAGTAGTGTGTGTGCATGGATTTCACTGTTCTGTGTGGCAAGATGCTTTCTTCACACTACATCTGCAGTGAAACCACTAGGAGTTACTAACTGAATACAGACTTTTTCATGCCCAGTTATTTTCTCATGCTGCAACTTTATAGTTTAGTTTCCAAAGGGCAACATGCTAGGAGAATTGGCACAAACTCCCAGACTTCAGACAATAGCTGGATGTCGGAGTTTACAGTTAATTATACAGACTCTGTTCCCTATCTATCTATTAATGAAATGGTTACTAACAGCTAAATCATGGTTGACATCATATTACTGGCCAGTGATTTCATTGCTGCTTTAATTGTGAGCATCTGACATAAATAAACCAATGCAAAGGGGGAAAAAACCCCAGCTCCATTCTATACTCAGGACACGATCCTTGCTAGAGGTTTCAGTATCTATCTGAAGGCGTAATTGTTGTTCTCCAGCAGTTGTTCTGGCAATACTTATCCATGAGTGAGATGGTGAGGATTGTCCTGCTGTTCTATATAAACAGAAATTACAATCGTGGAAGCTCAGTTCTACAAAGAAACTGGCAATCACCAGATCAGTAACAATCTGTGTCTGGCTTTCATGCCCTTCCTCAGATCTTGTGCCTCTGTTTGATATAGATCTAGGTGTCACTGCATCTGTTTGGAAAATAACATTTCAGTCAGCCTAATAGTAGCACAACTGCAGTGCTATATGTCAAGAAATGGGGAAAAAAAAGATTAAGAACTAAGTAGAGCCTACAAGCCTCTAGCTGACACCTTGTTCCCATTATACAGTATTTATGTGTAGCATTTATGATGGGAGACAGCATTTTGGCTTTGGGAAAAAGTTAGAATTTGTGCCACAAAATAAATGCTTGGAGCTGATTTTCAGCTCGCCTTTTCACATGGTGCAGATTTTATATATTATGCGCCTGTGGAGCTGTACAGTTAGTAATGGTATCACAGTATCATATCAATTGTAAATCACCATGAGGTACATCCAAATGGCAAATGAAGTCCATTCAAAGCATTCAGACCTTGACCAGCCAGAAATTATCAGTCCAAGCAAATACCATACCACACCACATCCTCAATTCTACTTCTGTTCAGGCTGTGAATGCATGTTCTGCTTCTTGTAACACTGCACTGACAGATCTTTTTTCACCTGTATGGTTTTTCACAGAGCCCTGAGACATAGCAGGGAAAGCCATGTGCTCAACCTCTTTTCTGCCCAGAATAAATTTCTTCAGACAGATGTCCCTTTTCTTTCAAGAGAACTTGGAGTCTAACAAAAGAGAAGGAGAAAATAAATGGGCAGGAAAAACTTAGTATTTAGTTTAGTAATTCATTGTGGATTGGTTGCATATGTAGTAAACTGAGCACTCAGTTTTAGCTTTAAAATATTTGCATATGGATGAAGTCTCAGTACGAAGAGGTTTGAATATCCTTGTTGGGGTGTTCCACTCCACTGCCTCCTTGGCAGGGGCAGAAGTCCCTGGCAGTGGAGCAGGGTGGACAGTTGGACATTGCAGGGTCTAAAATTGCCTCAGGTGCATTAATGAGAACTCTTGTCTGATTCGTAGGGCAACACTGCTGTACAAGGAAAACTCTTCCACTGAAAGAAATAAATGCGAGCTGTATCTTCTTAACTTGTACAAAGTCTACGTGTAGTATATATAAAATTAAGTGAGCAAGGAGGAAGATGGTTGCAAATCACTTTTGCTCCAACAGTACATGCCCTAGGCTCACCGTGTATCCTAATATAATTTAGAGGAGATTTAGAGAAGCTTTGGAGCTGTTCTACGCTACCTATCTGCACCCTGTTTACAGACCCACGAGCTGAAAGTCTGCAAGAAGCAACACCTTCCTCCTTGCTCCAGCACAAGCATACCAGCTCCCCAGAATTTCTCTGTTTCCAAATATCTCGTTCATACAGTTCAAGGAATCATGGTGCTGGCTCTGTCACCTCTATCAGCTCTGAGGAGTTCCCAGATCTCAACAATCCACCATTCTGCTGTTTGAATAGCTAGCAGAGGGGAGAAGATGGATTAGAGGAAAGGGATGGTTCTGGTCTGACAGCCAGTGACTATAACTGATGTGAGTATAATATAAATTAGCAAATTTTACTGTGGGTCTAGATTCTGAGCATTCCAAAGCTTGAAGAATTTTAGCCAAGGACCTCAGTTCTGATCATTCAAGCTACTGTGAAAGACTAATTTCCAGAAGGGGATCTGAATATAGATCATAAATAAAACCCATTTTGAAGGGTAGAAAATACATTGAGGTGATTCTAGTCATTGTTGAATTTGATGGCAACCACTGAATTCCAGATGCCTGGGTCAGGGTCAGCTTGGATAGAGGTTCAGATCAAACCAGGACTAGCAAGGACTCATCAGTGCTCCCTGGTACATGATTCACTGTAGGTGAGGTCAGTTTGGATTTGGAGTCTCAGTTTTGACTGCTAAAGTAATTTAATTGGTTCGCAAAAACTAAATTGAATTATTCTTCACATGACTAGCTCCAAGGTACATTTCTCAATGCATCCCCAAGGCTTTTTTCTTTTCCTCTTCATTGTTTCACACACACCGTAGAAAGACCTTCTTTAACTGATAAGAAGGCTCTTAAAATTTTCATGCTTTTGTTGTAACCTATCATTGCTTGGTTTAGTGAGTATATATTGTGGTACTGCAATATATTGCATTGTCATAGTCCTCCTGTGAAAATGGCAGAGAAATTTGTCTCTGAAGACCATTAGTTGGTAATATATTATGGATAAATAAACATAAATAGGTAGTTCTGCAGTTCCTCACCCTCAAAGTTGACTATTTTAGCCTTCTTTTTCTTAAATGACTTCTCTTAGTTGTTACATGGGTGGGTGGACAGATGTTTGCAATTATGTCCATATATGTGGTCCACAGGTATGCCAGAGCTGAGGAATCTGGCGCTTTGTTAAATATTTTCAAGTAACCAGCTGCCGCATTTCTCCATGCAGCCAAACCACACCAAATGGAAATGTACTAAAAGAGATGGGTAAAGTGAAATACTTTTTTAAAAACAGAAAAATGACTCATGCTCATAAAACATAATTACTGTAGTAATTCTTTAAATATACTGACCAATGATTGAGGGAAATTTCAATTGACCGTTCATTAGAGTAATTTTTTTCCCCCTGCAAATTTCTACACCCGTAATGGCTTCAGCCTACCAGCAGGCTGCAACTAGAAAGAAAGATGAAAAGGACCTACACATCCATGAATGAGGGGAGTACAGCCTGTAGCAGAGCGCTTCATGTACACTCTATGTGTTGCCAGGTCACATACCAAGTTTGCAATCACCTTTGAGCAGCAGTAGGCTGGATCGAACTTTCTTTCACGAAGTACGCTTCAGCGAGTTGTAGTGTTTAATGTTCAGTCATGAGATGCTCAGAAAGACAAATATGTTACGAAATAAGAAAAGTGGAAATTCCTGGATTTTATAAATATCTACTAAGTATACACTGCTGACATGCTTTCAGTTTTGCTGGCATCTACTAAGTATACACTGCTGACATGCTTTCAGTTTTGCTGGCATCACAAGCAGCTACGTAATTTTTTTCCAGTATCTCGGAATGGTTCATAATCCCCTGAGCTATTTTGGGGAAACTACCTAAGAAGACATGGGACATAAGCCCTAAATACTGAAATGTAACTGCTATTTTTCACTGCTCTAGGCATTATTCACTAGTGCATTGTGCACTTTGTCTACCGCAAGTACTTGAGCACAGAGAAGGTACAAAACGAGTGTAGAAAATGCAACTAGACAGAAATGCAAAGGTATACAATGAAGCAAGTATGAGCAATCAATAGAAGTTGAGATACTTCCACGTCTTACATGTATGCATACATGTATGAGCACACATAGGCTACCTGTGTTATGCCAGCTTTTCAGAAGAGGCCAGGGTCCAATAGTTGTTATCAAGCCTCCAGAGCACAGTATGTATGCATTTGTGGTTGTGTTTGAGAAAAGGAAGTGCAGACAGAGTGTGTATGTGCTACATTTCTTGCTATGAAAAATCATATTTTTAGAGCACTGTCTACTCAATAAATAGTTCCAGAAGCAAGCTTCAGCTTGGCAGGCACTAGGTGGCAGATCTGTTTTATTACTTTTCAAAATTAGTGCAGAGGAAGCCGTTAGGAAACTGTCTTATTCCTGCGCTTTTTAAGTAATGTAAAGAATTTAATAGCAAGAGAAGACAACTGAGAAAATAGTAGTGCACAAGACTGATAGATCCGGAAGAGAAAGACTAGCGTTCTGTATTTGGCTCCCTGTGCCTGTACACTTAGCGGCCAAAATCATAGGTATCCAGAAGACATAGCCTGCAGATTTCTACAGTCTGTACACCTAGCTGAAGCAAGATCCATTGATTTTTTTTTTAATTTTTATTTTTTTTCCATGACTGGCTTTACTGGATGCCCAAGTTCCCAGTCCCAAGAGAAACCTCCCTAGTTGAGCTCGGTTTATTCAGCTTTCATTCCTAAGCCATGACATTTTGTGTAGGAGGTTTTGGACTATTTCTATAAATGGTGTAATTCTCAATAGCGCGAGTGAGCTCTTTCAGGTGACTCTGAAGAGCGTTTGGGAATTTAAATTCAACATCAGTAGGAACTTTTAAAAGTGACTTTAACTGCAGAGGGATCTGTCCCATTCTGACAATGGGATTTTATCTTACTATGAGGTATAGGACTTTGTAATTAGAGACGTCATACAATGATGTTTATATTTAAATCTGGTAAGAGTCTAAAGAAATACTCCAGATTTACAAATCTTTCTTATTTAGATTCTGCACTATAAATGAGTCATAGAGGGAAACGAGTAGCGAATTTGTGTGTCCTCCAACCAACCCAACCTTCAGAGCATGGAGACAGAGTGCTCTCTTAAAATTGAGCCTTGTTACGTTGTCTGGCCAGTTACCTGAAAACTGATACTCCTTAAAAACTGAGCCAAACATACTTTAACTAAACAAAAAAACCCATCAGAATGACCTAATTTCTGAAGACATTATAAATCTTTGGAAGCAACCTGTATTGCCTTTAAGCAATTCATGTAATTACATAGAATCATAGAATCATAGAATGGTTTGGGTTGGAAGGGACCTTAAAGATCATCTAGTTCCAACCCCCCTGCCATGGCCAGGGACACCTTCCTCTAGACCAGGTTGCTCAAAGCCTCATCCAACCTGGCCTTAAACACTGCCAGGGAGGGGGCAGCCAAAACCTCTCTGGGCAACCTGTTCCAGTGTCTCACCTCCCTCACAGGAAAGAATTTCTTCCTAATATCTAATCTAAATCTACCCTCTTTCAGTTTAAAACCATTCCCCCTTGTCCTGTCACTACTTGCCCTTGTAAGAAGCCCCTCTCCCACTTTCCTGTAGGCCCCCTTCGGGTACTGGAATGCTGCAATGAGGTCTCCCAGGAGCCTTCTCTTCTCCAGGCTGAAGAGCCCCAGCTCTCGCAGCCTCTCTTCGTAGGAGAAGTGCTCCAGCCCTCTGATCATCTTCGTGGCCCTCCTCTGGACTTCTTCCAACAGCTCCATGTCCTTATGTTGGGAGCCCCAGAGCTGAACGCAGTACTCTAGGTGGGCTCTCATGAGAGCGGAGTAAAGGGACATAAGACATCTGAAAGTGTTTGGGTTATAACAACGCAAAACGAATAGAATAACTTGCTTTCAATTAAATCTTGATAAAAATGCAAACTGTTCCACTGGATAGTCCAGAATGTGCAGAAACCACAGATGGTGCAAATAGGACTTGAGGGAAAAGGCTTTGCAATGAAACAATGACAAAACGGCAAACAACACACCCACGCCGTAGAACTATAATAAAGTGATTTGACAGTGTGTGTTGATGAAGCCGACATTTTGTGGCAAAGAAGAACAGCTTCATTCCACCCTTTCTGGCACCCTTTTTTTCTGTTGGTTTTTGCAAGTGCAGCTGTGTGGGAAGAAGGTCCCTTTGGTTCCAATTTTTAAAAACATGTAACTTTCATAAACATAGCAGAACCAAGTAAATGCCAGAGCTTTTCAAAAATTGCCTCAGGAGACCAGCACTGAGGTGTTATAAATACCTAGTAGACACACCATGTTGCAAGAATTGCCATGTCTTCCGAGCATTTACAAAATTGCACACACTTCGCTGCCTCCGGTAAGGGCAGCCTCGCAGCCTAACACAAAATTCTCAGTGGTTTTGTTCCATTTGGGGTTCTCTAATAAGCGTAAGTATTGACAACATTTCAACTGAAGCATGAGATATAAAACCAAACAACAAATAATTGCATTTTATTTTCCTAATTTCATCCACATTGTTATTTTCATAAGCTCTTAAATACACTCTGCTTAAAACAAGAAAACAAAACCTGAGTAATGGAAGCCATGTCAAAGAGTTAGCCTCTCAAAGATTTCCATTTGGCAGTCCTTCTCAAAGCAAAATCATTCTTATTTGTGGTAGTTTGGGCCTGGTTTTTCCACACATACCATAAATGGTGCTTGAGGTTGCCTTACTACACTCATGTTACACCAGAGGTGAGGTCTGATCCATATGCAGCTTCACTAGAACCAAGAGGTCTGTGTTCACCGCTGTGTGACCACAGGCATGGCGATGATGGGACACATACGCACATGGGTTTACCCAGCACCTTGGTGTCCTGACTGTAAAACAGGAACCTCCCGATGTGAGGAAGGTGTTGTGAGGAGAAGAATCCACCGGCGTTCCTCAGATGTGGTAACGACAGACGACATTTAGGCAACTACGGACGAACACTGCCGTTACAGTCACCGAGCGTTTCAGCAGTTTCCAATCAAGCTGGTGCTGTGACTGAATTTTCTTCAGCAGGTGAAATCTCGCTTTTCTACACTGTCAAAGGCATGGGTGCATTTTGTAGGATGAAGTTAATGACACCCCTCCACAGAGACTCAATCAGGTGGAAGATCCTGCTTCAGTTTTATGGATCTTGATTTTCTCACAAAGGATCTTTCTTCTCTGAGCAGTTGCAGTAGTTGTGGGGTTTCAAATGGCATTGCCTGCATATTGGGTTTTCACTTGCTTGTTTGCTCAAATGCTTGAGAAATGTCCGTAGAGCTGCCATCTTAGAAGAAGGTATTTTGCATTGCCGTTACCACCACAGAGTAACAAATTCAGCGGCTGCAGTAATAAAGAAACAAAGAAGGGTGGAAGAGAATTTTAAATGTGGGTGTGGGGGGAAATGAGTTGCCCAGAAGATAGAGGTTAGCAAAAGCCCAACTATTCCAAATTGGACCAGTGAGCTTTGCACTCTAGTCACTGCCTTTGGGAGCTGCTTACCCTCTTGGCAAATACCTCCCTGGCCTGGGTCAACTGAGTGAGGAAAAACACACGCTAAGATGGCTGAGACCCCTTGCAAAAAGAAGTGGGGGGGGAAACCCAGAAAACCAACCAACCTCCTTTTTGGACAGCTTTTTGGAAAGCCATAAAATCAAGTGCAGTTCATAACACAAGCTGTGTGATCAAGCAGAGCTTCCCCTTGCCTGCCAGAACTCTGCCCAGGGACCAAGAGTTCTTTTAAAAACTGCTTGTGGTATTCTAATATTTGCTTTCTTATGCATTGGAATAGCTTATCCTGAGGAAATTAACCCAGAACATGTATGTGTTTTAATGTATCATATTCCTGATTACTGGTATTTACACTACATTGCTAAGAAGATTCTCCCCCCTCTTTTATTTATCAGACACTTTATTTAAAATCCTGTATTTTTTCCATGACCTGTTTCCTCAACAAAACCTTGAAAGTCTCAGATGATCACAGCATCCTGGCCTTTCAAAGCAAGCTGCCTGCCAACACAGCAATTAATTAATTAACCTTCTTGACCAGCCATGCCCTTTTAAATGTTTCTTCCATTCAAAAACTAGCTTATATATAAAATAAATAGCTGACGATATATTGTGGAAATGGAAATTTGCATTATTGCCTGTTTTAGTCAGCAAATTTTAAGACATACTGCTTTACTCCTATGGCAAAGCAATAAAACAAATGTAAGCTCATATCTAAATAAATAAATCAACCTTGTGTCTGCAAGGTAATTAGTAGCAATGAAGGTCATTTGGACAACTACTTGACGCCTTTTCCACAAGGAGCACTTCCTCTGGTAGAACATCCTGTCCAGACAGCAAATACAATGAGAAAACAAGACCACTGCAAAAGATGCAGAGGCTCAGGAAAACCAAAATCTAATATGTCCGTGAACAAACACAGCTGACCTGTGCTGCCCTGAAAAGAAAGTGTTGTGATATATATAGCCCTCTCTGCTCCAGGGTCCACCAGCTATTATCATTCAGTCTGATCTATGATTATTTACAATACAAGTGAACCTGCTTATTTGGGTGACTGACCTTGGAAGGCATCCCACCATGACAGCCAGAGAAGGAGATTTAGGAGGTCATTAAAACCTTTTACACCTTCGCCGATTTGACGAATGAGCCCACATAAAACTTGACATATCCCCTCTAGAAATAGTACCCACCCTGCTTGTTTACCGAAAACTGATGGACATCCTTGTCAGACTCAAGACTAAACAATTTCATATATGTCAGTTCCAGCAATTAACTTGACTGTCTCTAGTCTTTTTAATTTAATTTAACATTTGTAAAATAATATAGGCAAAGTTGCTGGTTTTAGAACTGGGCAGATTTAAAATAAAGAATAATATTTTCAAATGTTTTTTTTTCCCCTCTAGGTTGCTTTAGCATTTCAATGGCCACTGACTTCCCACCTCAAGATAGCCCCAGTAGTTATACCTAAAATCCATAAGCAAAAATGTAGTGATTTAGTTTCACTGAAACCAAGAGGGATATGAAAAAAAAATGCACGTCTTTACAAATTATATTTCATCTAGAACCGTAAGTACAGTAGTGCATCAGTTATTCCAAAAAGTCAATGAAAGACTAAGTCAAAGTTGTTTGTGACCCATATCTGTGCATGCTTGTGCTGTAAAGTCTGGATTTCCTTGAACCAGGAAACTTTTTCCTGGGTTTTGGCAGTTAAATGCAAAAAACCTCGTGGTTTCACAAAGAAAGGCTTGCGGTGGAATATGCATGTCTTAATATATATTTCTTTTTCAAAGTACTGAGCTAAAAGCTTACTGTACAGCAGAAGAGCAGGGAGGCCAACTGTACAGCAATAGTCCATGCTTAGGGCTTTCAATTTGTTTCTTTGAATGAGAGAACATTGCTGGGCAAACTTCTTTCCTTTGAAAGGGGCTAGGGATTTCCTTTCAATTGGGCCAGAAATACTGGAGTTTTACACAGCATCAAAAAACTAGTTGATGAAGCTGAGCCTCAAATTGTCACCAGGGCTAAGTTTGAAGGACATTTCTGGTTAAGAAATGCGTATTTCCAGGGGGCTGTCTGATTCAGAAGAAAAAGTGCTAGGAAATGAATTTGGATTGACAGCATGACTGATTTCTCTTCATTTTCTTGCACAATAAATCTAAGTTTGGAATCAATCTTACCATGATAAGTCTTCTATGTATAAACATTGCAAACCAATATTTTATTAATACAGCTGGAGGACTATCCAATAAACCAAAATATTTTGCCTTTAAGATACCTTTCATCCTGGAGCACTTCACAACCCATATGCTATTTCTACAACCTCCCTGCTCTTGGGTGTGCTCAGCAGACTGAACCCACAGCAACCCAGTAGGGATGCAGAGTTACACACACTTCATATGCACTGGCAAACTTACTGACACCAACAGAGGTAAGGAAAGTCTTGCTTGTTGAAAAGCTTGAACACTCTTATTTTACTGATATTTTTAATGTTCATGCACGTTAGAGATTTTTGGTGGCACCATTGGATCGGTTATATTGGGCCACTAAAAGACTAGTGCCCAAACAGTTACTAAAAGTTACTAAAGTTCACATCACTGTTGGGTTAGAACAAAACTAATACTATCACAGCATAGACAATAGTGGGCTGATAACTCTTTTATTGTAAAAGTGGGAACGAGAGGGTAAGTCCATGTGAGTCTGTGACATCGTACCTGCGTGAGCATTGTCACCAAAGGCACTTCCATTTCAACCAGAAGCGCGGAAGCCTGCGCATCCCTGAGCACTCCCTGCTTGGCATGCGTGGCTTAAGTTCCTACAGATGGCAGTGGGAAACAAGGATGGATGGATGTCACATCCCGCTTGTAGTTTTTATTCAGGCCATTAAAATCCAAAGCAGGACTTTGGAGGAGATGGGAGCAAAGCAGCCTGCCTGTTCCATCCAACAAGTCAATGCTGTTCCATGGGAAACAGCAGGTTAGAAAATGGGCATCACGAATTCTAAAGCACATCAGAAAAGCCCACACATAGTGAATTGTAGACAGCACAACCTGGTCAAAATATGGATCTTCACAATTCTAGCAGAGTCGAAGCTAGCATTTAGGGCAGCCACAAGGTAAAGGAGACAGGGAGACATGCAGAAGCCCCACCATCCTTTGGCACTGAGTGTAAACCATGCTTGTGATATGGAGGCCTCCTTTTCGCTCTTTTCCCAGTAAAAACTCCAGTAAGGCTATGAAAAGTGCTGAGCTGCCCAAACCTGCTGAATGAATATCCCAGAGGAGTGAAACAGAGAGGTACTTCTGAAAATCCCGGTCAATGGTCTTTTGTGCACTTAGATGCTTAAATAACTTTGGAAATCTGGCTCTCAGGTGATTAAGCCACCTTCTACAGGCAGTTAAGTATTCTAAATGAAACAGTTTATTAGGCATCAGCACTCTGCTCTGAGTTCATGTTCATTAACCAAAGTGTGGCTAGTTTCACGCAACCAGCTATTAAGGTCTATGGAAATGTGCTTCTTGGCTGGGAGGGGAGCAGCACAGTCCAAAGGTTCGGCCATAAGCCTGAGACGGAGCTGTGGGTTCGGTCTCTGGTTTGGCTCTTGTGGCAGTGCAAATCTGGGCAAGTCATTTCATCCCCATGTGCTTCCTTGTTGGAGCCCATAGGCACTAATGTAACACAAATAATAAGAGAGCACCATTTATAGTAGTTACTATTAAATTATAAACAAGTGATTGGGAGGTTTTTTAAATGGTGTTTCTGTTTCTCCTCTCACATTTCTAAAAATAATTTGTGATCTTTTAAGAGTTACAAAAATGAGGAAATAAAAGAGTGAAAATTGTTGAAGTGCTTTGAGGTAAAATACTGCGTTTCCCTCATGTAAAGAGTATCTCAGTATTTTTACTGGCTTTCAGACCAAAAGTAAAGAAAATCAAAACACAGAAGAATTACTGTATGCAAAAAATAAGAACAGTACATAAGAAGGTGTGTGGGAGCTATCCTGCATATGTAACGATTACTTGGCAAAATGGATTTCTGCTGAGCTGAGCTTCTTAGTAAGAATTACTCATATGTCTTGCAGCTGGGACAACTGGCACCATTATGAACGTGCAAGTATGCACAACAGATGATTCTGAGGTAACTGGAGCAAATAATTTCTGTCTTTATAACCTATATTTACATGAGATGTGTCTACTTGCAAAAGAAAATAAAGTCACTAGGGTCAATTAAGTGGTCAATTAAGTAAATAAGATTGCTTGGAGTCAGTGTTCTGCCACCCTTCCTCAGGCAGGGAGTGTTACTCAGAGTTGTAAATGGTTCTTAGGAATAAATGAGAGCCATCGTGGAATCATGATCTAGAAAACATGAGAGATCCTGACTGTCAATGAATAATAATAAATAAATAAATTCTCCAAATTATATCATTTATCTTACTTACAGTGAGTGGCAAGCAGGATTTTCAGTACAATGGAGTAATTTTGAAAAAATGAGCCCAAGGGTGATTTGTCTTATTTTGAAGACATTGTCAGTTCTGCTTTATTACTTGTTCTATCAGAATGCAGTGACTGGATGAAAGTTGCTCCACTCACAACAGCAAGGCACCCGTAAATTATTTCACACGTGTCAGAAATGAACAAATATGTCATTCTGAGGATGTGCATTTTCCAATACTATGCTTTTGCTGGGGCAGTTATTTCTACCTGTGTGAATCTGTAGAACTTTTGATGGAAAATAGGAACTTGAATCTGAAAAGGGAAAAGAAAAAAAGAAAAAGCAAAATATAAAGGAAAAGACAAAAAAAGAAATAGAGAAAGGAAAAGAAATAGGAAAAGAAATACAAAAAGAGACAAAGAAAAAGAGAACATTTTTAAAAGAGGAATAAAAGCAAAAAAGAGGGAAAAAGAGGAAAAAATATAAAACTTTCTTAGATGGGACCAGTAGGTGGGAGTGTTGACTTTGTCCCAGAGCACTCACAAACCTCAACATGAACTTTTCTGTGAAAGGGTAATTCCCAAGAAATGAGCAAATTAATCTTATCTGTGTTTTGCTGCTTTAAAAGATATTGTCCTTCATGCCGCATACCAAAGCAAGCCCTCTTTCAGAAGTACTGCATTGTCCATATATTGCTTTTGGTGTCATGTCTTGTTTGGGAGATGAAAGGAAATTCTCTGATTTATCAGGGTTTCGTTAAGCCAGCCTAGATACTCACCATTCCCATAGGTGACGGGGAAACTACTGTTCACCCTGGCAAATGCCCTTTCTTTACAAGAAATCAGCATGGTGGCAGAAAGGGGAAAAACATGAAAGCACCTGTATTTACACAGAGGAAGCTGGGAAGGAAACATGTGAAGTTTAGAAGCAAATATGTGCCTATTGACTTTGAGACAGGTATATTTTTGGAAGCTCAGGGTAGTAGAACGAAAGTGGGGAATAAACATGGGGAAGAAAGCTATTTCTATGCCAGAATGGAAAAGTGGGGCTGAGTAATCTGTAATGTCAATGTCTCTAGTTTATCCTTCCTTTAGTTGAGAAGACATTTAGCACCAAGGTTTGCCACTGTGGCCACTAGTTTGATATACGTTTACGTAGCTGTGAGCTGCGGTGGGATTATGTGAAAGTTGAATCCTGCCCACTATGACTCTGCAAGCTGGAATTTAGCCATTACCCCACTGCTGCAAAGCATGGCATCACCGAGCGTATCCCAGCTCTGTACCCCTGCCAGGGCACCAACAAGCCTTAACAGCCCTGACCAGCCTCACCTGGGACCTCCACTCACACCTCTGCCCGTGGCACAGGAGACCCATTTCTGCTCAGGCCTGAGCATCCACACCCTGACTGAGCACCCAGACCCTGCCTGAGCAGGATTATGGGTGGGTCAGGCTCCAGTCCTACCTCTGGATGTCTCCTGGTTGGACCTCAGACCTTTGCTGTAGGCAGCTTGTCTTCTGGATGGACCTCTCAGACCCACATTGTAGCTTGTCTCCAGCTCTGTCTCTGGCCCTGTCTCCTACTGCTTTTGACTAGACCTCCAGGTTGGACCCAGGATCTGATCCATCACTGACCACTGAGGTAGTGTGCACATCCATAGCTGCTATTACATCCCTGGGTGCACTATACACTGCCCCATATGGTGAGCCCCATATGGCTGTCTGGGGACAAACTGAGGGTACGGTCCCTCCTTTAACCACTGAATTCCTGCTTCTCTATAAATTCTAGCACTGGCCAAGCCCCTGTCCACCCAAAATTAAACCATGTTACAAGACTGAACAGTTTTCTGGAAACGCAAGGGGCAGGAATATATCTAGCTCTCCATAAAGGACTGCAAGGAGGGAACATAGGAATGTATGTACTCTCAAACTTGTATTCGGATGGCACAAGATGAAAGGATATAGGTAATGAAAGCAAATCATTACAGGAGTACACAAAACATAGAAAGGAAATATAAACTAAAACTTGAAATACCACCTCAAATAACTCCACATTAGTAGAGGTTTGAAGGGCTCTGTTTTTAGGGTTTTTTTTTTAGTTTGGGAGGGGTTTTTTGAGGTTACTTGACAGAGGAGACCTACTTATGGTACTAATGCCACCACCAACAAGAATAGAAACAAAACACAAAGTGGTAATTTACACTGCTGAGACAGAGCAGAACTCTACCACAGTTCTGTCAATGCAAGTCCTCTCTTCCATACTAGTTAAACTCCCATTACATCCAGCCCTGCAAAGAAAGGTCTGCACAAATCTATCACATGTTGTGGCATCCCTTGAAGCTGAACAACAAAAGGATGTTTCCCTCTGGAAAAAGAGAAGAACTTTCAATACCTGCAAACAACATCTCCTACCAACCCTGTATCTTTAGACAAAAAGACATATAGAAATCACACCAAAGTATGAGGAGAAAGAAACTTTTTTTCTGCTATGAAAGCAGTTCAGATATTACCTCTGCAATGGGTCTACTTTTGAGAGCGAAGGATCTACAGTTTGGCACGATGGCAGTAATGAACTTGTAAACCTCTTACGTCTCCTATTTGCTGAGTGGGACAAGTTCTTTCTCGGCAACTGCACTTTGCAGTCTTGTCTTCCTCTGGGGTGGTTGATGGGTGCAGTACCTGCAGGGAGCAGAGAGAGATCAGAACTCCTGAAGTTCAGAAAGAGGCATATCCTGGCTACTTTCCAATTTCAGTCTCATCTTTAATGTTGCTCTACCAGAAATCTTGAAATAACAAGATTTAGAGTACAACATTTGCACTTGCACTAAAGGCATAAAAAGAAATAAATACCAAGATTTCTGGGGCAGGAAGAGGAGGAGAGCAAAGAGCTGAAGTGAGAAGTTCTCTGAGCAATGAACCATGGTGGCAGTTTTGTACAATAAACAACAGGAGTCTTCAAAGGACTACCTTTTTCCTCTGGAAGCCTCCCACTAGTAAGGACAATTCAGCTTTTGTTTGAAATCTAACCCCTCCACCCCTTCAAAGAAGCAGATTTCAGCATTTCCACCAGGATTCCTGAAGAGCCTGTGCATTGCATGCCCGTCTCCTACTGCAATTCCAAGGAAGCTAGGGGCTGGTAACACCTCTGCACACCATTAAAGAGCTAAGCTTTATTCCTTAAAGTCTTGGGCAGGGAGTTACAGGATCAGAAATTAATCCATATCCTCTGTATAAAACAGTTCAAACCTTTGCTACAAATCACTTGGGAGAAAAAAATTACATATTCCACAGTCAGCCTTTTAGATAAACCATAAACATTTCAGCATGTAGGAAAGACTACTTTTGGATTGTGAACTGGCTGAAGGAAAGAAGCCAGAGAGTGGTGGTCAATGGGACAGAGTCCAGTTGGAGGTCTGTGTCTAGCGGAGTCCCTCAAGGGTCGGTACTGGGACCAGCGCTATTCAATATATTCATTAATGACTTGGATGAGGGAATAGAGTGCACTGTCAGCAAGTTCGCTGATGACACAAAACTGGGAGGAGTGGCTGACGCACCGGAAGACTGTGCTGCCATTCAGAGGGACCTAGATAGGCTGGAGAGTTGGGCAGGGAGAAACTTAATGAAATATAACAAGGGCAAGTGTAGAGTCCTGCATCTGAGCAAGAACAACCCCATGTATGAGTACAAGTTGGGGACAGACCTGTTGGAGAGCAGCAGAGGGGGAAGGGACCTGGGGGTCCTAGTGGACAGCAGGATGACCATGAGCCAGCAATGTGCCCTTGTGGCCAAGAAGGCCAATGGCATCCTGGGGTGTATTAGAAGGGGTGTGGTTAGCAGGTCGAGAGAGGTTCTCCTCCCCCTCTACTCTGCCCTGGTGAGGCCGCATCTGGAGTATTGTGTCCAGTTCTGGGCCCCTCAGTTCAAGAAGGACAGGGAACTGCTAGAGAGAGTCCAGCGCAGAGCCACGAAGATGATTAAGGGAGTGGAACATCTCCCTTATGAGGAGAGGCTGAGGGAGCTGGGTCTCTTTAGCTTAGAGAAGAGGAGACTGAGGGGGGACCTCATTAATGTTTATAAATATGTAAAGGGCAAGTGTCATGAGGATGGAGCCAGGCTCTTCTCAGTGACATCCCTTGACAGGACAAGGGGCAATGGGTGCAAGCTGGAGCACAGGAGGTTCCGGATAAATATGAGGAAAAACTTCTTTACGGTGAGGGTGACCGAACACTGGAACAGGCTGCCCAGAGAGGTTGTGGAGTCTCCTTCTCTGGAGACATTCAAAACCCGCCTGGATGCGTTCCTGTGTGATACGGTCTAGGTAATCCTGCTCCGGCAGGGGGATTGGACTAGATGATCTTTCGAGGTCCCTTCCAATCCCTAACATTCTGTGATCCTGTGTGATTCTGTGATTCTGTGAAAGACTGTTGCTGTTTTGAAAAGGAAATGGAGCTGGTAATTCTTCTTGTCTATCCTTATTTAAGCATTTGTTTAGTCTATTTATGTTTAACAAGTGTACAGTACTTTTAAAAAGTATCTAAGTGATTTTCATTCCCAAAAGTCAGTTAGGACTCTAAGACCACTAACCTTACAGCTTCTGGCCTCACAAAGAGCTATTTTACTGAAGAACATTGAACAAATGCTCCTAATTCATTTACACCATTCAGAAGATGCTTATACAAAATCTCTCTGTCTAGGGTAAGGCTTTATGCTACCTTCATCACCATAGCATCTCAGTACTTTCCAGATAACCTGCTTCACAGAAAAAGGGCTGCTGGAGCCTTCAGGTGAAGATCACCTATTCAATCCAGCTGGACCATCTGTTTTTCCAAATCTTCTCTTGAGTGTAGTTTATTTTGACTCCTAAAAAAATTATTAATGCCATTGCATCTGCAGTATTATTATTTCACTTTGCTACATTATTCACTTTAACGTTTTTCAAACTGTTGGTAGATGAAAAATTGGAAAATCGTAAGGGTTGATATAGCTGGAAAATTGTTCTTAATAGGCAATGCGTATTGTGAGGGGAAAAAAATCTACTTATGAAGGTTTTAAGTTTGACACGTTGTTTTGTAATAAATTCCTGATTCAAACAGAATATATTGTCTCAGTAATATTCACAAGCATGAATAGAAAGGGCTATGCACAACAACGTGTGGTTTTTAAGCTAAGGATAAAATATGCTTCTGCACATATATCAAGAGTTATTTTGTTACATACATAGAAGCTGCTACATATTTCTTCCAAATGTTATGGGTAGTAGTCTATTAATGTCTAACTACACTGTGAGTTTGATTTTTAACAGAATATAGGTCTTTTATTTTTGCTTTTTTTTCAGTCTCAGTTGTAATCTTGAAAATCAGGTCTCTAGCTTATCCTCTGTGCACTCTTAAAAATGAAATTGTTAGTCACACGTTATTTATCCATATTGCAAATTACACATATGTCATTTCTTGTAGATCAGTAACCCACAAACCTCAGTGATCCTCTGAGGCTCCACAACAGCTTGATCAAATAGCTACTGAAGTTAAACTTGTGTTCATTTAAATATTTAATATATTATCAGTTAGCTTTGAAGACTGGGTATTCTTGGCAGTTTCTTGAAATCGAAGATAAATCTTGCTTTTGGAGTAAAAGTGCAATTATAGTTGTCTCAAATATCTGTCAAAATGACCTGTAAATATCAGTAGCCTGGCACAGAAGATTCACTAACAGAAAACCACACTTGGAGAGTAGTTTTCAGTGGTTGACTGTCAAAACTAGAAAGATATACTGAGTGGGCTTTGACAGGGATCAGCCCTAGAGCCAGAACTATTCAAGACAGTTCTACGCAGTTTGCAAGACTAAAAAGTATGTGTTCAAGTGAAAGCCGGATGGGGGGTGGGGTCAGAGGATGTATGCTACTGGAGAGGCTAATAATTCAAAACAATTCCAACAAACTGCAGAAATGGTCTGGAAAAAATGGGATGATATTCAGTGGGGCAAGTGCAAGATGGGATGTTATGCAGAATCCATCAGATGCATACATGCAGGATAAATAGCAACTAACAAGTGCCATTTCTCTAGAAAAGGGATGGAGAGTACACATGGATGATAAACCAAGTAAGAAACATTTCATGCTGTTGCAAAGCAGGAAAACATGGTGCTGGGTTGCAGAAATACGGGTACAATGTGTAACCTACATAGAGTAATCCTTTGCTCTGCTCAGCATTAAGCAAGCCTGGTGTGAGTTTAGTTCTGGACGTTACTACAATGTGGTTCACACTGATTGTTGTTCCCTGAACTATCTCCAGTGAAAATCTTCAAGACTCCAGAAAACATGACATGTAAGCAAAGCTTGAAAGAACTGAGACTGTTCAGTGTAAGAGAGAAGACTGGGAGGGAACATGAGAAGAGTCCGAGGACATAACAGGTTGCTGCAACGAGGAAGGGAATAATCTTTTCCTTACATTCATGGTGATTAGAATGGGAAACACTGAGCTTAAACAGCAGCAAGGAGCATTCAAGTCAGACAGTAGGAAAAACTTCTCTTCTGACAGCAACAGAGTAGCACTGGAGAGCACAGCACGGAACAGGACACAGATTCTCCATCTACAAAAAGGTGAGGTAGCCATGGCAGGAATGATGTATCTGCCCTGAGGGAGGAAGATGGATTTAATGAATGATAAAAGCAGTACTGTTAAGACAGATTTTCTCACAAAGAATAGGGTTTTGTAGTCACTTAAAAGGGGAACTGCAAATATGGGTATCCCAATTCATTAGTGGGCAGGCTGCAGAACAAGGGAGGTGCCTCATTCATGACATGAGAGGAAGAGTGAGGCCATGGGGACGTGCCAACTGCTTGCATAGAAGGAGATATCAGTGCAAGAAGGAAGGGAAGATAGTCGAGATGAAAATAAGGGAATGGAAGGATATTTCCTACTTGCTACTACTCAATGTTAGCAGTGAAGGAGATAATGAACTGGCTTGCACCCAGCTTTACACCCAGATAATTCACCAATTGGTATGCTGCAGTCAGGATGAAAACATGCATCCAGTCGTCTAATTTTCGCAAACGGTAGAAATTTCTAAGCTTCCAAAACCTTAGCTTTGCTATGCCATGGCTTCCACCTTTTTTCCTCTATGACTTCATAATATCACTCAGGATGCTGAAAGTTATAGCAAGCTCTTAATGCTAAGAATTGCAGATGCCTTATCCCTCTGTCAAGTCTTCTTATGTTTTCCAACTGCTCTTTGTTTCCACCTGGAAAAAAGCAAAGAGTAAATGTGAGATATTCTGTTTGAATCATAGGGCTCAGTCCTGAAGGGAGTCCTGATAATTCCAGGGAAGATTTTAAAAATATGACCTGACGTTGATTTCAGAATGAAGTCCACACTGAAAGAAGCAGTAGGTGTTGCTTATGACATCCTCAATACTCTATGGTAGCAGTTTTAACACAGAAGTTTTCAGAGAAGAGTATTCTGTAGAGAACGTGTATTGGCATGAGCAGTGGATAACAAGTCTTCAAATATTTTCTTCACTTGCTTATTGCTAAGTAGGTGGAACTGTCATGAAAGAACTGCTCCATGAATTAAGTATCCCATTAACTTCTGAGCAGGCTTTGTATCAGGCAAATTCTGCCTTTGGCCAAGTTAGATGCTTAATGATTGTCACATACTAAGTCCTTCTCAGTCTTTGAGCAAAGTAATTGGAAATAAGATTCCAAGAGCTGACTAGACCCAGGTAAGAAGCTGAATTCTGATGGCTACTTAAAAAGCCAAGTTCATTATTGCCAGGGCTTCTGTTGTGTCAGTTTGACCTGGAAGCTACGTTTGGAACTAATACAGTGTATATTTCAATATCTGCTTTGATCTTTTTTCATGTTCTTCTCTGTGGTGATCTTCTCTGAAATGCCTCTCACGTCTCACTCCTGAGTCAGCATATAAGCAATTAAGCAATTGCAGAGCTGTCTGGCAAAAGTTACTTAGAAATAATTATTAACTTTCTCGACTGGAGGTATTGAGTCAGATTAATATCCCAAAGAATTTCTGGACACATCTTGCATGCTCCTTATGTACTGTGCTCTTTGGTTAGCGAATGGCCTTGCAGACCCTGCCCACAAAGCCAGGACTTCTGTAAGCTGAATCCCAGTTTTTATTTGTTTCAGCAAAAGGAAGGATAGGAAGTGGAAACTAATTCTGAGCCAATTTGTATTTGGACTGGATATCCAGCCACCTCAAAAATGGAGCCAAGTACAATGCAGAAGGGCAGTCTTTTACCCAACAAAAATACAGCCAGCCAGCCAGCCACACCTATGCGTGGCTGAAGCTAGATAGGCCCCTCCAGTCTCACCAATGTTCTAATTAAAAAAAAATAAGCAGGGCTTAAATTCCATTTAGGTTTGTAGAATTGGAGGCCAAAAGGGACTAGATCGTATGGTGTAACCTGTAAGTCACAGGCCGTTAAATTTTACTCAGTTGCCCTGTTGAGCTCAATAACTTTTATTTGACTAAAGCACAGTTTGTGTTTTGGCTTCCAGTAAGGCAAGCAATCTTTATTTGTATGGTAAAGAGGCAGAAAACTATTATTTTTGTTTACGTGATTGAATGCATATGTTGGTACATGTAGGTTCTTTTTTAGCATCTGAGAACTAGATTTTAGCTTGGAGGATATGATCCCGCAAGCGAGCAAGAATGTAACCTGTCACTCAGCTGACAAGACTTGCAATATGATCCGTATCTTGCTGAGGAGAAGAGTAGGGGAAAGAGGAGGGAGAGGAATGCACACAAACACACACCAGTCCTTGTTCAGCTGTGTCTCACGCACGCACACTCCTTTCAAGGTTTCCATTTAAAAAAAAAAAAAAAAGAAAACAGGTCTTGTTATTAATCCCCTAATTTGCACAAATACCTCAGATGTGTAATGTTTTCCAAACCACAGTTTAAAGGCTCACATAATTAACACAGCAATATAAACCACTGCTATTCTAGCTGAAAAAAAGACGTGGCTGGCGTTAAAATGAGATTCAAAACCAACAGACTGAAAGAGTGAATCACTCACACTTACACATTGTGTAAGTTGATTTGAATGCTTTGTGTTTTATTAACACAATAAATTAATTATGTTATTTAATAAAATAACTAAAAATAAATTATATGTGCTGATATCCAGATTCAAAAGTACAAACAACATCTTTTTGGCAGGCCAATAGACTGCTCTTAAAAAAGATAAAAAAATAAAGACTCTCCTTTTACCAGAAATGGGATGCCTTATGCTTCATACTTTATACTTTAAATATTGTTAGAACTCCAGCTGTAATTTGCTGTTTTACCAATACCCCACCTAGGACATTTTACGTTATTTTTAGAAAACGCTATGAACCCTGCAGAACTTCCATGCACAGAGTTATGAATCAGTACAGCTGAACAGCCACTGGAGAGCAGTCTTCAAGCTACAGTTAAGCATACTGATCATGCTTCAGCTATATACCAACGAGATTTTAACTCATGCTGTAATTTAATTGCCCATATTTATGTATCTTCTGCTGGTCTGGCCAGCTATTGTTTTCTAGTTTCCTTCCCTACAGCTTGGTTAGACTAAAATAGCCTGTGGAACTTCTGGAGGAAATATTTTAGAGCTCTATCCAGTAAAAGCTTGATACGAAGCCATTTAGCTTAATGAATGTCTTTCCATTGACTGCAGTAGTTAGCTTCCAACCTCAAGGTTCACAGGCTCACTGTTTAAACGCGTACACTGAAGTCTGGGTTGATGAAATGAGGTGACTATGTTGTTTATTCCTTTTTATTCAGCCTGCCAAGCAGTGTTTTGGTTACTGTAGTTTTCATTGAGCACTTGTCTGATGAACTTGAGAGAGAATCTAATTCAAAGCTCATGGAGCTCAGGAAGTGAGAAATCTGGACCGTTGTGTTTGCTACACCAGGTGTGATATGGAGTCCAGGCCTGCAATTCTTCCCTAAGTGTGTACAGCCACCAGAACCCAAAGAGCAAGCCTGACTGTGCCAGCTGTGTTGAGGACTGAGACACTTGGAGAACGAATCTAAAGGAAGATATCTTGCTCTCTTACAATGAAAAACATTATACACATAACCTCATTATTTATAGCCAATAATTTAATTCCTAATTTTTAAATGAGGTCTCTGTTTTCCTGGGTGGAGTTTGCACCTGACAGAAATTTGCCAAAAGAAAAACATGGTAAAAATGTGGGTGTAAAATCCTGTTTGGAAAAATGGAGACCACCCCAAAAAATCTGAATACCCTTTTCTGTAGAGATCCTGTCCTTTACACAGTATATTGCTGGACATCTCATCCTAGTCAATGGGAAGTTTGGTTGGATATCAGGATAAGGCCTTTACTAGAAGAATAATGCAGGCTAACAGTAAAAATCCAACAGCTTAGAAATACAATAATAATTTGGTTAAAAGTTCCAGGAGTCTCCTATGGGCTTTGTCAGACCTCTGTGGTTTCTGTTTAAAATTACAGTGGATTTTTTCCAGTGGAGCATAGCAGCCGAATGTTCTAGTCCCGTGTGCAGAGTGGGAGGTTTCTCACATTTCCACCTTGCAGTCAAAAAGTTTTCTGGCGGCAAGAAGTGCTAATTTAACAAATTTCTTTCCAGTGCCATTTTGCCAGCAGGCAACCAGAAACACCCCCAAGTATTCAAAGCAGAGGTGATGTTGGGAATGGAAAAAAACAAACTTTATCCCAAGTAACTTGAGGCTACTCCAGAGACTCTGTCCTGGAATCCCCTGCCTGATTCTGCAGAAAGCCAGTATCTGACCTGATACAGGTTTGCATTTAAATGAATGGTGGTTCAGTTGCCACCAGGGAGAATAAAGCATATGTATCATTTTGGATGTGGTCCCTGCCTGTGTGACACAGAAAACCCACCTTGGTTAATCAGTTTTCTCCTGTATATCTGCTTCTTTTTCCTTCTTTCTACCCCTCAGTTCTCATTCTCCCAATGGCCAAAACAGTGCTTATCCTGAAAGTGGTGACAGGAACTTTCTGTAAGCCTAATGAAATATCTTTCCCTGATTGACTCAGTGAGTTTAATATCCTGGTGTGAAAGGCAGAGCACGATTAGCAAAGCATGCCCTTCTAGCCAACCCCATAGGGTTTTCCGTGCAACTGCTCTTTGCCTGGACAGAAGAGACAGCTCTTCAGAAACATCCTTGAAGGAAAGGAAAACAGGCTGGACGATGAGCAGAATTCAAAGAGATTAACCACCAGAATTAAGCAGATGCTTCTGCTGACCATCTGGCTCAGCCAACCCAATGGCTAATTTGATCCAGAAAGCAGAGACACTACCTCATAGTCTATAACCCATGAGTCAGTGAAAACATTTGACAAAGATGACCAAGTAATTATAGTCTTCAAAATTGTCAGACTTGTTGATAGGGTCAGTGGTAGGACAGGCTTAGCTGATGCTGTCACTTCCTCATACACATGGGCCAATTGTGTCACCAAAGCTATAGTCAAACACTTCAGCATGACGGCTCAAGTGCTGCCAAACAAATCTTTCCTCACAGTTAACCAAGAAAAATTTTTTGTTTCAGTAGTCATGTAGAGACTGTAAAACACAAATAAAAATACTGAACATTTTGGGCCAGATACTCTGGCGGTCCTTTGCTGCTGGAGAGTCTAATGGGGGCAGGGGGCTGCAGCAATGAAAAGCGGTAATAACCTCAGTTACACTCAGGGAAGTTATGGGTGTAGCACTGGAGCCTACAATACAGAAGAAGTGTCAGAAAGAGAGTTGTAGTTAGCAGATCTGGCCCCTGGATCCTATGGAAGCCAGAAATGAGGGTATCAAAAATGTCACTGCTCATCTGCCCTTTAAAACAAAACAAAAGATCCCGCCAACATACCCTCATTTCTTATGGCAATAGCCTTGAGAGTATGAGTTGGTTAAAACCAGTCACTGAGGTTGAAAATACATATTTGGGATTTTTTTTCCTGAGGCTGTGGCTTATCAGTGGCCTTTCTTACATCAGCACATGGCTGCCCTTTAAAATGCAATATGGGTCTGTAATTCTGGGGGAGTGATGGGGAATTTGCTTTTTTGGTGTGGTGGCAAATGAGCAACAGATGCTTTTATCTGAATTGTAAAGGAACTTCCCTCCCCAGTGGTTTGGCAGCTGGTGCTTGAGGACAGCTCGGGTCTAGTGCTGTTGTAGGACCTTGGGTCACTAGTGGGAAAAGAGATGGGTGAGATAAAGCTGTGGGAAGTGAGGGCCTGGTCCCCTTCGCTTAGGAGCTCTGTTCAACCTAAGGCACTCACCCGTGGTCCCTGTGCCTGGCCATGTGCCCTGTTGATCTGGATACTGGCTCTGACTTGCAGACTTGACATCCTGGCTTGACCTCAGCTCTGCCTCACTGCTACAGACTTGTCTGATGAGCTACACTTGGCTAACCCTGGTTACTGTCACAGGACCTTCTCTGCTCTTCATTTTTGGGTGCTGTAGTATTAAATGCCTTGTCAGTGAGGCTGCTGCCTGGCCAGCCTGGCTGTCACCCTCAGCTCCCAGCCTCACCCCTGCTGCTCCCTGAAACTGGCATTGTCACAAGTGTTTTTTCAGCCATCAGCTTTATTGCTGAAACAACAGTGTGGTGTCAAGCAATAGGGAAGTGGTGAAATGGGTGAGGCAAGAGTAATCTATGGGACTCAGTGTCCTATTCTCTGATGGCAGTTCTGCTACCTATACGAAATCCCATCCTCCTAAAACAGAGTCTTCTAAGAGCACAATAAACCTTTGGTTGCAATAGGATTAGCTAGTGCCATTTATGAGAGCTTGCCTGACACTTGAAGAGTTGTGGGAAGTCAGTGGGACTCTTTGGTATTGACTCTGGGGAGGCCAAGTTCCCACTCCTATCAAATACTGTAAGGCTAGAGGCAACCTTGAAGCATCAAGCATAATGCCACTGATCAAGGGCAGGGTCACACAGGGCAGAACAATTGGGGCATCAGGGCCAGCCAACATGGATTCATGAAAGGCAGGTGGTCCTGCTTGACCAACCTGATCTCCTTCTATGACAAAGTGACCCGCTTAGTAGATGAGGGCAGGGCTGTGGATGTAGTCTATCTAGACTTCAGTAAGGCATTCGACACTGTCTCCCACAGCATCCTCCTAGACAAACTAGCTGCCCGGGGCTTGGATGGGAGGACTCTTAAATGGGTTAAAAACTGGCTGGATGGCTGAGCCCAGAGAGTGGTGGTGAATGGGGCAAAGTCCAACTGGCGGCCAGTCACTAGCGGTGTTCCCCAGGGCTCAGTTCTGGGGCCGGTGCTGTTCAATATCTTTATAGATGATCTAGATGTAGGGATTGAGTGCACCCTCAGCAAATTTGCAGATGACACCAAGCTGGGTGGGGGTGTCGATCTGTTGGAGGGTAGGAAGGCCCTACAGAGGGATCTGGACAGATTAGATAGATGGGCCGAGACCAATGGCATGAGGTTCAACAAGAACAAGTGCCGGGTCTTACATTTCACCCACAACAACCCCATGCAGCACTACAGGCTGGGGGAAGAGTGGTTAGAGAGCGGCCGGCAGAAAGAGACCTGGGGGTGCTGATCGACAGCTGGCTAAACATGAGCCAGCAGTGTGCCCAGGTGGCCAAGAAGGCCAATGGCATCCTGGCCTCTATTAGGAATAGTGTAGCCAGCCAGTCTAGGGAAGTGATCGTCCCTCTGTACTCGGCACTGGTGAGGCCGTACCTTGAGTACTGTGTTCAGTTCTGGGCCCCTCACTTCAAGAAAGATGTTGAGGTGTTGAAGCGAGTCCAGAGGAGGGCGACCAAGCTGGTGAAGGGTCTGGAGGGTATGACCTATGAGGAACAGCTGAGGGAGCTGGGGTTGTTTAGCCTGGAGAAGAGGAGGCTCAGAGGTGACCTTATTGCCGTCTACAACTACCTGAAGGGAGGTTGTAGTGAAGTGGGAGTCGGCCTCTTCTCCCAGGCAACTAGCGATAGGACAAGAGGACATAGCCTCAAGCTTTGCCAGGGGAGGTTCAGGTTGGACATTAGGAAGCATTTCTTCTCAGAAAGGGTTATTAGACATTGGAACAGGCTGTCCAGGGAGGTGGTGGAGTCACCGTCTCTGGATGTGTTTAAGAAAAGACTGGACATGGCACTTAGTGCCATGGTCTAGTTGACATGGTGGTGTCAGGGCAATGGTTGGACTCAATGATCCCAGAGGTCTCTTCCAACCTGATTGATTCTGTGATTCTGTGATTCTGATGAATATTCATCATCTGTTATCAGAGGACTAAATTATGGAGCTGCCACAACCTGCCTATGCAAATCTGTTCCAGTGCTGCAGATCCTTAACGTTAAAATTATTTTCCCCATGTTTAAATCTATTATATCTTGCCCTATCCATAAGGAGCACAGAGAACAGATTTCTCTCTAACACTTTGTAGCAGCCTTTTATGTATTTGAAGACTGTCTTGCTCCTTCCTTCCTGGACAATATCATCCTCCACTTTTTTACTATCTTTGCTTCCATGTCATGTTTTCTAGAATTCTGACAATTTTCATGGCTCTCCTCCAGCCTCTCAACATCCAGCACGAAACACAGTGCCACACTTGAGACCCTAACACTAAATAACACATCACTATTATTTCATGTATATACAGATTATACACTTGTATCTATACTGTGTTTGCCCATTTCAGCAACAATGCGCTATTGTTGATTCCAGTATAAGCTTTATACTTCCTTCTACATCAGCGTTCTTTATCCCGTATTTTTGAAACTGTTAAGTCCCCTACAAATGCAGTATTTTGCCTTTGTCCCTGTTGAATTAATCTGATTTTTCCCACAGACAATTTCTTTATTTTATCTACCTTGTATAGACTCATTCCTTTGCTATTGATCTTAATTGCCAGCCAGTTTTTAGCAAAAAGCATTAAATAAGTTGTCTTTCAATGTCATCTGTTAATGTATTTACTCTTCCATTGACTAGTTCACTAACCCTGTTTTTCCTGTTATTAATGCACTGATAGAATGATTTCACAAGCAAAGGTCACTAGCACTAACATCTCATTGGCCTTTCTCATGTTGCTCCTGTGTGCTGTTGAAAATCCATCTTTAGTACTCAGATATGGTTTCTACTTCCTGTATAATTTCTTCCTGTGTTTGGTATCAAAGGGACCTAACCAAGTCAATCACTTACTCTGCTTCCTCACCATCTTCTGCACCTGGAAAGTTCACAGTTGCACCTTTAATACCATTTCTTTCATGTTACATAATATCTTTTTAAATTCCCTTTTTCCCTTGGATCAGCCTTCCAGTAAAAGTTACCTAACGACCCTCTGGATAAACGAAATCTGTCCTCCTGAAATCATGTTTGATTTTACTATAGTGTTGCCTCTTTCCAGTCCCAAGAAAACGTGAATTCTGTCATTTCCCCGTCATTGGCACCCAAGTTCCTCTTTGACCAGCTCCACTACGTTCCTCTGTTTGTTGGTTTGAAGTCAGCACTCTTTGTGACAAACCAAAAGAAGGGCCGCGGGGTCTGACTCTGTCAGCACCTAGCAAACAGTTAATGCATTGTAATAGGGATAATAAAGAAGTAATTTTATGTATCATTCTTCTGGTTTTGGTCACAACTAATCACAGAGTGATTTATCCCAGGCACACAAGACTGAGAAACAGCTTTTACCCACTTGAAATATGCATGTGAAAAATAACAGCATTAATTATTACCTTACCACCTAGCCACAAATAAAATGTAGAGGAATACATAAAGAGTATGAATAGCATATATCTAGCCAAATACATGTGTTGTTACAAAAAACATAGTTCCAGCAATGTTAAGAGTCCCCTCTGATCTGTATCTTGTGTCTTTCTTATGTTCTGCTACTGATTTGTTCTATGACTGGAGAGACAACTTGGAAAAGCAACCACTGATATTTTGACCTGCCTTCTAAGAGAATAATCCAGACTAGGGGACAGTGAAGTGATTCTTTATTTCCCTGATAAAAATTTTTATAACTTACTTCTTTCTTTGCTCTCTGCTATAGCCCTGAGTTCAGTGACAAGGAACAGATGCTCCCTTACCGCCCCATTTCAGTTAATTCTTTGAATAGCTAAAGCTTTTAATGTGAACTCTCTTAACAGACACCATACCACTCTGTGCCTGAATTGATCTTTTCCCAAGGTGATCTTTTTTATAGTGTGAGAAATACAGGGTTGTTCTTTTCTTTTCTGATTAGAAGTCTTTTGGACAAGACTTACATAAGGATTTAGGTATATATTAGACTATATTTGTGTAAGGCCAGAAGAAAGAAGAGACCCCCTGTACTATATTCTTATAGCTTTCCAGAGAAGCAGTCTTTGATGTCCTCATTTGTGTTAGTGAGTGGACTAAATAGTTTCAACAGGGGTACAAACTCTACTTTGTTCAAACTTACTCCCTAAAAAGAAAATGTCAGTAATAAAAAGATGAATCTTGGCACACATGTCAGGGCCACAGATGGAGATACACAAGTGCGACTGTGTACGTATAATGTGAGTAGTAGCATTTGTGAAAAACCTAGCCTGCCAGTAGTTACTATTTTCTCTTTCTTTAGGTAGACTTTCAAGGTTTATCACATAACTCTTAGTTCATTCTCTGACTACCTCTCCAGGGAAAAAGAAACCAAGTCCAACAAACAAGATTTTAACAAGTCACATTTTTCTATTGACGTTTCTCATTTCAGTCAGGTCCAGTGATTTCTTGATGTTGTTTTTCAAACCTATTAATTAAATGTTGACAGCATTCATTCTGTAAGGTATGTTTTTGGATCACCGCTATCCTGCTGGAAGCACTGGATGTGAAGACCCTCATAGGGAGTGGGATGTTTGGGATTCAGCTTCCCTCTTTGGGACCTTCTCTAAAACATGCAAAGATGCTTGTCAGCTCTAGCAAAATGATGCTTTTATAGTTTTCTAAACTTTGACCACTACATTTCTTCTCAAAGAGCTGCCAACATCTCCCTTAAAAGTCTCGTGACTCCTTGTACATACTGAAATAATCATGTTGGGTAAAAATGTTTCTAATCAGTAATGCACAGAGAATTCTCCTTCTCTTTCCAGTTAGGAACCTGTTTCTTCTCTCAGGTGCTTTAACTCCATTGGCTCCAGTCCATTTAGCACAGGCTTACAAAGCTGTAAGAGACCATTGCATATGCTAACACATCGCTGATCCTGATGCTTTTTGTACTCATGGCTCTTTACCCCCTTCTGAGAATGAAAAGAGACATTTATTTGGTGTTTCTTACAGAAACAATGCCCATAATTAGATACCTCCAGTGCTGGCTGAGATACAAAGGAACAATTGTTAATTATTTCCATGCGCTTGAGGAACAAGTTGCACCGAGGGCTGGCTTGCTTGCAGACCACAAGGAGCGAGGTACTAGACTGTCACTGCCATGCCCTTTTTTAACAAAACAATATTTCTTCTTGAGTCAGGGCTTGGCCTGGATCCCTGGCTGCTCTGCCCAAGCCCCGAGGGCACCCACAGGCCTGGCTGTCCCTGCCTGCCGCCAGGCTCCCCCCTGCCCTGCTCATGGCCCAGGACCCCACGTCAGCCCCCAGGGCCATCAGCCCCTGGCCCCAGCAATGCTGCAGAAGGGCCTGTCTCCAGCTCCCCACAGCCCTGCCCGTGTGCCTGAGGCTACCAAATGTAGCCCACCGCTGCAAGGCTCCTCTTGAACACACGGAAGATGTAATCAAGGCTGAGAGGAGGAGGCCTGCCCCAGCCTTCCCATGTGAAATGGTGAACATGGGCAGGCTCTTTCCCTTCTGCTGGGCTGGAGAGCGGCCTTTTCAGTGGTCCAAAAGTACAAAGCCCACAAACAGCTCTGCCAACAGCACTGAACAGCCCGTGCTGTTCCTGCACCAAGCACAGGAGAGATCAAGATTTGTGTGCCTGGTCATGGTGCTGTTCCAGTCTTGAGTAAAACTTCCAGGAGCAAACCTTGAGGATGGAAACAAACTGTGGCACAAAGTTCAGCCTGGATCCTGCTCTCCCATCAGTTTTACTGCAAAGTAGCATCATTTCACTGCAGTGTTGGAGATACATGAGAGAGAGGAATGTGGCACTGGCACTGCCTTTGCCTTTGAAACACCACGATGCACAGAGTGCTGTAGAAATCACATCGTGACAGCACCAACAGGAACTGGGTCTCTGCATTTCAAAGGATGCATCTTTGCCAAGAAGTTAGCAAATTTGGCCAATCTTACCCACCCCTTCAAAAGTAAGCAGGCAAGTTTTTGCGAAGAGGAAAAGGAGGCTGCAAGTACTTTATGGGCTGGGCACAGGCCATGAATGCTGAACACAAAGAGCTCCAGCTGGGAGCCAGTACTGCCAGGAATTTCCCCCCCCCTCGCCTCTTTGTAATGCTGAGTCACAGCACTGATGTCTCAACTTCCCAACTCTGCCTTTGCCACTGAGAAGGTCCTACTGGGAAAAAATATGACAGCCTGTGGGGAGGGGTCTGAAATACAAGATTTGTTAGGTGCATAAGAACCACCTGAGAGGCAAGGGATGCCAACGTGCTGCTTAACTCCAGACCCTGGCCTCGAGGCTCACTGTCCAGAACCTGAATCCTCGTGTTTCTGCTCCATCTGCCCATCACCATGTCAGGGCATTGAGGCTCTGGGTCACTCTACATGCCCTTAAATATTCAAGCCAAGAGCTAGAAAAACAATTATGAGACTTCCCCTCCATTCATCCTCTTGTCTCTGCCCACTCTTCACTTCTCTTTATTTTCCCATGAGATCTGGAGCTCTCCCCCGTGCGACTGCTTACTCTCATCCAACATCTGCACCTACTTTCAAATCGTGATGGAACTTCCCTGGGCTGCCCATTCCCGACTCTTCCACTTCCCTTTCCACAGGTCCCTAGCTCCGTGAAGTCAATGAATACAATCATTTTCTGCCATTACTTTAAAACAGCAAAGTAGAAAAAGGGGAAGAAACTTTTTCTCTAGTGTCTTTTGGCCTACCACAGTCCCCTCATTTGCCTGCCTGTATAAATGAAAATCTCCTCAGGAAGGAAAGTATGCTCAGATACACTCTCTGTCCTCCACTGGCTCCCTTTCTGCAGCCTCTGAACCAGCCCTGATGGGGTTTTGAACAATCCCTAGGTGCCACTGTGGACTTCACAGCCAGGGACAGGATCAAAAGTATTTGGTGGTTGAAGGTAAGCAAAGTGCAATATATTCTGACCAGAGTTGTTCTTTGATCACTAGACACTGCTTTGATGGAGTTCACAGCAGCATGATGCAGAAGTTGCTTCAACTATTCTATATGTGGCTCATTCAGAAGAGCCTCAGAAAGAGACAAATAACCAGTTTTTCCCTTTGTTGCACTGAGTGATGCAGAGAAAGAGGGCTCAACTTGGTCCAGTGACAACTTCTAACTACTGTACAGAACGGGATATACTGGTGTCACATCAAATTTTACTGCAGCAAAATGCATCAAAGTAAAGTGGAAAAAGTATTTCTAGTATGGGTGACACTATTAATGAAATAATACTAGGGATACCTTTGTCCCACAGTGAATAACATCAGTGTTTTAAATCAGTAATTTCTACTTCTGAAGTTAATGTAAGGTTACTTCTTTCCTGCAAGCACTAATAATGGATTCACATGAGAGTCTTAAACCTCACATAGCTACCCTTCCAAGTCCCAATCAGCAATGCAGCCACAGCCCCATGAAAACACTGAGGTTATCAGGGTTGCTGCAATGTATGTGGTATTCAAGTGCAACAAACTTTCAGTGTGTGGATGTTCTCCCTCCTTTTCCCTTTCTCTTAACATTTAAGATGGTATTTTTTGTAATCTAATACACTTCAGTCTTTTCCTCCTATTATTCCTTTCTTCCTTACTCTTAGTAACATTTATTTCCTCTTTAATTTTCCCTCTCTGCTTTCTCCTTGCTTATTTTTCATTATTTCCTGGTTTAACCAGTTTGACTTCAATCAGCTCTGCTCTCCATCCTTCTTTCCTTGTGATACATGTTTTTGTCCACCACCACCAAGCAAATTTCTTCACATCTGTCCTATCTCTTTCTCCCTTGTTCTTGGGGATGGCAGCTTCAAAGTTAATGCCACACGTGCTATTCTTTTTGTCTCCTCAGATCTTGTCTGTCTTTACTCACTGGGTAGAAAACTTTTACTGGACACCCATGCTCACACAAGTGTCTCCTCTTACAGGGATTCAAGGGGGCTGGAGGTGCAAATGTGTGTCAGTCTGCTGTCTCCTCTTCACATGAGGGCCTTGCCAGTTTTAGAGGCCAGAGCCAGGTCCACATAGATGTGTGAATCACAGAATCACAGAATGTTAGGGATTGGAAGGGACCTTGAAAGATCATCTAGTCCAATCCCCCTGCAGGAGCAGGATTACCTAGATCATGTCACACAAGAACGTGTCCAGGCGGGTTTTGAATGTCTCCAGAGAAGGAGACTCCACAACCTCTCTGGGCAGCCTGTTCCAGTGTTCAGTTACCCTCACTGTAAAGAAGTTTTTCCTCATATTTATGCGGAACCTCCCGTGTTCCAGCTTGCACCCATTGCCCCTTGTCCTGTCACTGAGAAGAGCTTGGCTCCATCCTCATGACACTTGCCCTTTACATATTTATAAATATTAATGAGGTCACCCCTCAGTCTCCTCTTCTCTAAGCTAAAGAGACACAGCTCCCTCAGCCTCTCCTCATAAGGGAGATGTTCCACTCCCTTAATCATCTTCGTGGCTCTGCGCTGGACTCTCTCTAGCAGTTCCCTGTCCTTCTTGAACTGAGGGGCCCAGAACTGGACACAATATTCCAGATGCGGCCTCACCAGGGCAGAGTAGAGAGGGAGGAGAACCTCTCTCGACCTGCTAACCACACCCCTTCTAATACAGCCCAGGATGCCATTGGCCTTCTTGGCCACAAGGGCACATTGCTGGCTCATGGTCATCCTGCTGTCCACTAGGACCCCCAGGTCCCTTTCCCCTACGCTGCTCTCCAACAGGTCTGTCCCCGACTTGTACTCATACATGGGGTTGTTCTTGCTCAGATGCAGGACTCTACACTTGCCCTTGTTATATTTCATTAAATTTCTCCCCGCCCAACTCTCCAGCCTGTCTAGGTCTCTCTGAATGGCAGCACAGCCTTCTGGTGTGTCAGCCACTCCTCCCAGTTTGGTGTCATCAGCGAACTTGCTGACAGTGCACTCTATTCCCTCATCCAAGCCATTAATGAATATATTGAATAGTACTCAAAAAGTGATTACGGTGCGGGCAGATATAGCTTTAAGTTAGGTAGCACAGGCAATGGTACAGGTGCTTGAGGCAGCAAAAAGATATCAGTGCAGGCTAGTACTCAGAGTGAATATTAATCCCAGGGTCCCTGGGGGCTGTTGGTCCCATTTTCAGCTGCAGTCTGTTGTAAATTGCTGTCAACGCCAGAGCAACTTAGGTAAAATCTAGTACCTGTGCCACAATTGAGCCTTCAGTCTCTTCTGGAAATGTACCTTGGAAGGCTTTGGTGACAGAACGGTCTTTGTGCGTTAAACTTGGAATGTGCCCCAGTGCATGCCAGGGGCAGACCTAGCAGGATTATGATAGCTGGCTAACGTTGTCTGCAACTACCACTGCCAGACTTATAAATGGAACACAAATTTAAACAAGTTAAAGGCTTTTTTTTTTTTTTTTTTCCTTCAGTAGCTGGAACCTGAACTGGGCTACATCCTGTCTGGCTTCCTCTGCTTATTTCTAGTACTAGTATTGATGAAAAATACAAGTATGAACGCTGTTAAAGTGTTCTCAGCAGAGTCTGTCAGAGACGCTCCCCTTGCACAAGTGACACAGATTGCAGAGTCTGTTGTTCTGAATCACTTGGGAGTGCACATGCTGAGTAGGAAGGAAAGCTATTGCTCTGAATAGGGGAAGGGCACAAGGTGCCTGTCACCTGAGAGGACAATCATTGGACAAGGCGGTCATTCAACTGATGTACTTGATTAATCAGGTGAGTTATGAAAGTTGTGAACTGGCTTCCCCCTTCGTGTGGAGTGCTTTTGGGAATAACAGTCAAGGAAAATGCTACATCTGAAAAATAATTCTTGTGAGATATTGGACAACTGGTGTAAGAGAAATTTTGTTTGGAAAAAGTGGCCAGAAAAAGCCTCTTAGCTGCACATGGAGGCCCCAGTGACGAGGGCTCTTCTAATCCAGCTTCAGGACTCACATTGTCAGCCCTACTCACTGCTTTCTTGCAGAACACAGAAAGAAGGCAAGCGTTACTTTGGAGTACATTAATAGACAGCCAGTGAAAGCTAGAAATGACAAGCTGATCTGGCCACATAAAGGACAATTTTTAATGTTATAGCTCATGCATTGCTTTATGCAACTCTGATCTAGCAGGAGAGGGAATGATCTATATAAATAAGTAAATAAAGAAAACTTGCTCCTAACTCCTTCTAATCTCAAATCCTAAGTTTTTAATTAAAAATAAATTTTGTGCCTTATTTCTGGTGTACGGAGTCCTGAAACTCTCAGGATTTTATGTCTTTTTACATCTCCAGTGTCATTTTAAAACTGAGAGGGTGGCATTCATATTATTTGTGGTGTCCCTCCTCATTTAAATCTGGGATTGTAAACACATAAAGCAATCACTAGTGGAATTAAATCAGTTTGCAGAAGTAGTAGACAATGTTGCCAGCTTTATAAAACTGCATGTGCCCGGGAAAAGGCTTCAGAAACAAGATGCAGAAATTTTAGGATTGGGATGACATCTTGCAACTGAGTAACTGCGACGTAATACAGTTTCTCCATTCCATCGCTGACTATGAGGCTGCAACGAGGGGATTTAAACTGAGAGCGTGGGGAGCAGTGTGCAAAAAAGCATTCAAGATTTCAGAGTACAGTTCCCCTAGAAAGGCAGTGTGCTCCCAGACTCCACTTTTTTTTTTTTTTTAATATTACAGGCTGTCAATGACACCGAGTAATTTTTGACCACATGCTGTAACAAGCCATAACAGTAAAATTATAGTAATATAATTGCCTGCGTATGCAGAGGTCCCACCCACCCTCCAAGCATACAACGAGGAAGCCCTGATGTGACAGCCTTCCTTCAGGGATTAACAGTAACACATGGGCGAACCCCTTCTTTGTAGATCCAGCGACACGCTGCCTCAGGAGAAGTGCCTCCTGACTCAGTGTTTCCTCAGAAGATGAAATATTTATTATCAGTCCCTTTTCCAGAGGCCTTTGGGTCGTTTATAAGCAAGTATTTCCACAAGCGGGAAGGCCCAGGAGGACCAGCTTTGTCTCCCCGATGGCTGGACGATCCTGTGCCTCACGGGGAGCCAGTTTTGACCCTGGAGCTGCCTCCCGCAGCTGGGGCACTCCCGAGTTTGCTCTCCGATGTGTAACGCAGCCGGTAGACCCCGCGGGCGGGCAGCGGGGCGGCGACGGGCCCAGGGGCTACGGGGCCTACAGTCCCCCGCCGGGGCGCTACCTCGCGTTACTCGATACCTCTAGCGCCGCCGCCCACTCCTCCCAGCCGCAGGGGGCGCTGTGCGCTCCGTGCCGCCGGCGCCCGGAGGGGGCGGGGCCGCGGCCCGCTCCGCTCTCCTCACGTGGCGCCACGGCCGCCGCCGCCACATCCTTCTCCCCGACACGCGGTCAGGAAGTCAGCGGCTCCGCTCCTCCAAGGCGGCAGCCGCGCAGGCCACGCCCCCCCGCTGCCCGTTCACAACCAATCACCGCGCCCATCTTCGGCCCCAGCGCGCCGACGCTGCTAGGCGGCGAGCCGCGTCTCCTGTCCCTTTAAGGAAGTGCCGGGGCTCCTGATTGGCTGCAGGACTGAGCGGGGCGGGGCGGGGCGAGGCGAGGGGAGGGGTTGCTAAAGCGGAGCGCGAGCCCGGGCGGCCCGGCGGGTGCGCGCCTGCGCGGGGGCTGGGCCGGTGGTGGCGGCGGGGCTGCACCTGCAGCAGCCGCGGGGCGGGGCGGGAGCGCCGGCGGGCAGCGAGCGCGGAAATGCTGCTGCCGCGGCGGCGGCTGGAGCAGCAGCAGAGGTAGCCCCCGGGTGGCGGCAGCCCATGTGCGAGCCGCGCTCGGGGCGGCAGGCGTCCTCCGCGCCCGCCCCCAACGCCGTGAGCCTGCCCTCGGCGGCCGCGCCTCCGCTCCCGGGCGATCTCCGCGCACCTGGGCCGCGCCCGCCGCCGGGAAGATGGCACAGCCCGCGGCGGTGGAGGAGGCGTGTGCCTGCGCCGCGGCACCGGGAGACGACGGCGACGAGATGAACGGCAGGAAGGTGGCTCTCATCACCGGCATCACCGGGCAGGTAAGGGTGGGGGCGCCCCTCGTTCCCGAGCTTTCCCCACGTGGGGGGCCGGGGCTCGCGGGGCTCCCGGCGGCGGGGAGGCAGCCGTGGGCAGCCGTGACCGAGGCCGTGCGTGGCAGCGGTGACGGCGGAGGGCTTGGCGTGGGGATGCCGGACGCCTTCGCGTTTGCAGGCAGCGGTGACCCTCCCGGGCCCCCGGGGGGCACGTCCCCGCGGGTGCGTTCCCAGCCCATAAAGCACCTTGTAACGGGGCGGCTGCCCCCGTGCCTGCTGCCCCTCACGGTTCGTGCTGCCGGAACTGCGGCGTGCTCCCTCTGGCAGCCGCTGCAGGGGCGGACAGACCGCCCCGGGGCCGAGGGCTTCTCCGGCCTCACCGATGCGCCGGTGGGGCCTGGGGCTTAGACGTGTTTTTCACTAGGTGTGTGTAAGAGGGGGGTGCATCGCTCTTTTGTCAGCTTTGGACTATCTTACAGTGGCCGTTACTAGGAATTCCTAAGAAATCAACTGAGATGAGGTGTGAAGTGAGTGTCAAGGAGAAAGGAGCCGCACCTGTAAAAACCAGTATAAGGAGCCAGTGTTGTGACTCTTCATCCTGATGGTCTGAAGAGGTGAAGGTAGCAGTGCAGTGGTACCAGTGTAGGTGTGAGGCAGCCTGCAGTTGGGTGTGATCTGAGCAGGCTTGTCACTCAAAGGGACTCCTTGTCACCTGTCTCTTTGACATACTGGGCAGCCATGCATTTACAGTCGGTACCCGCTTTATACCCAGACATGAATGGATGACAAAAGTATCTCCCCAGGCCGCTTGTTTTGTATTCATGTGCGTTCATTGCAGTCTCCAATTTTTTTGGCTGTATTACTCATAGGGATAATGATGCTCTCAGAGTCCTGGTGCTTTGAGCAGAAGGTGCAGGAGAAAGGTGTCATGGAAAGAAAAAAAAACATTTTCCCTTGGAGCAACTTCTGCACTGTGGAAAAAGATGTGATAGTGGTGCGTTTTAACCTGGTGAGACCTGCAGGAGTGTTGATGTATGTGGTTTGTAGCTTTTGCTGCTACACTCCCAACCGGCAGCTTGGATATTTGTTTGGACTGTTTGTCCACACAGGGATCTGCATTGTTGTGTCTTTGCTGGCAACTGAGTGCTGAATGAAAGCTATTGTGGACATACATAGTCATATTTGAGGAACACCTTACTTTGCAATGTAGATGTTGCCCACTGCCTGGAAAAAAACTGCTCTGCTTGCACATTGTGTTGAATGACTTCTGCTCAGAGGGTGTCTCTTCTGTGATTGGTATAACCTGTTAAGTAGGTAACGTTGCATAGTAAGCATTAATGCTTAGAATCCCAGTAGAATGGCTTTTTTTCCTTTATGGCTTGCATTTAATCAGTGCCAGCCTCATACATGGAAGAACTTCTTCCCTTTCAACTGTGACTTGTCCTGGAGTGCTTGCAGATCCACTTGTGAGGTGCTGGTGTGGATTGTTTAAAAAGCCACGAGCACTGAGGAAAAGTATGTGTCAAAACAAAGATGTTGCTTTTTCACTCTGAGACAATGTGAGTCAATGCTCTCTTGTTTTATAGTAGAGGAGCTGCCTGACCTTTTGTGAGGGAGTAAATCCAGAGACAATATAGTGTCATAAGAGCTTTCATCTGTTATCCAAGAGAACCTGGATTATGCTTTGAACATTCACCTACTGTTTGTGTTTTAGTTTGTTATGTCTGTTCTTGTATGTTCTTACAGTACTTTTTGGTGTGCTCTTCCCACAAGTTAGTAGCTGTCTGCCGATAGCAGGCTGAGGAAACCCCTCCAAGTGGCTGTTTGACACAGAGGTATAACTATGTCTGAGAAGAGGAAAAACTAATAATCTATGTATACTAATATTTTTGCTTGATGTTTATTTTTAGCAAGAGCACAGTCAGAGCTTTCCCAAGGACTACTTTGGCGCTGTGTGAACAGTCTTCCAGTTTGTTGACAGAAGTATGTTTCTCTTCATCAAAGATAGTAAGTTAGAGGCCTGTAGCTACAATGCCCGATTCTTTCAATATTGTGTTCTCTGTTATTTTTCTCTATTTTCAAAGCAGCTGTTTCATCTTAATTTAACCTTTGTCAGGCATATTATTTAGCATTGGGATATGTGGAAAAACAAAGCTAGTAAAGGCCTGGGGTACCTGAAAGTTAGCCAATGAGTTTGGGTGCCTGGGTGACAAGACTGCACCAACTCTTGGCTTAGGATGGAAGTTTTATGTTGAGGGTGGCCTCTTTTGGGTTCTGTAGTCCTCCATCATTTTGAGATCTGCTGCTAGGAATCCTTGTCCCTCTTTAAAGAAAGTCACTGTAGTACTTGTTCCTTGCCCCTCCTTCACTCCCTCTCTTTATTTTTACATAATAGCTTTCTTTTTATTTGGAGAGGCCTCACCCAGAAATAGGAGACCTGGTTTCTATTTCCTATACGAGAATAGGCAGACTTGCATGTCTCACTAGGAGAAAGTCCTAGTGCCGTCTGTTTTTAAACTTAATTACCATGTGTAACATGTACAAATATGCTGAAGTAGAAGCTAGAGCTCAGGCTGTGTCTTTCCCAGGTGGTTACTTTAATTACTGGGCTAAAGAGAGTTGGTCTGTTTCACATTCTTCCTTGCAACAGGTGATCTTTCAAGGTGGGAGATAAAGGCTTGGATCCCTTCAGACTGAGGAAGGCATAGAACAGAATCGCATGGTAAACTCCCCTTATTTAAACTGGGCCACTTCTGCTACAGCAAACTTATTTTAAAAGTGAGTTGACACAGTTGCATTGTATAAGGAACCTGCTTTTGTTTGCATGTGGCCAGTGTATCCTGAGAGTATTTGCTGAGCTAAGACCTCGTAGTGCATGGTTCCTGGAACAAGGGTAGGTGGGAGATAAGTATTGAGCTAACTGGGCTGTGACCATTTTAGGCAAATGTAGGGTTGTGCTTTTGTCTGTAGAGTACTCTCGGGCCAAACAAGGCGCTTCCTGAGCTGAGATGATGCCACAGCAAGTGTGTTTAATCATAGCATTGAAATCCGACAACTCACTTTATTTTTCAGAACTTCTGTATAGCCATGAACATCTCGATTGTCCATCTTTTCCACTGACAAAAGATGGGATTTTGTTTCTGCTACGGTGGAGAAAGAGTTGAGCTCAGGTAGGGCTATATTTTGACAATGGAGCAATGGACTGATGAAGCTTTTAACTGAAATATACAATGGAGATATGGCACAGCTGTAACTTCTGATTTATGAACGTCTCATGGGATTCATAAAACTTTACAGGATGCCAGAAGAGGATGGACTGTCTGCACAGTTCTGTATAGTGAGTAACTGGATGCTTGTGCCGTGTGACATCTTACTGTACCAGTTAACAAAACCGGTTCACGTGGCTTGCTTCTCTTTTAGATGCAAGATATTAAAAGGACAGGTCTCTGTGAGGCTGAATGTGTTACTGATAGCAAGGTGATTTTGTGACCTTTGGCGAAAGAGAAGTAATTTGCAATATGCATGGTGAAGCCACAAAGGAAACCAAATTCCATAATTGTATGTTCAGGACTCAAACAGCATTCTGGCTGCAAGGGCTGAACCTTAGTCTCTTTGAAATCAAAGCAGATAAATGAACCTCTACAAATTCTGCATTTACCCATGGAGTTAGAGTGAAATCAGTATCATTCTACCACTTGCATTACTGATAAGAGAATCTAAGCACGTAGCCAGTGGTGTTGTATACTCCTTTTGCAGTATTGAGATTGCCCTTATCTCCCTTCTCACACCACAGCAGTGGGACAAACCACGCTTCACTGTTTTGCTAAAATGACTTCCAGAGCAAGGCAATTGCTGTGGTTGGATAGATAAAACATTTCTGAAATGTCATGTAGGTAGTGGTCTGCTGTTAGGCTACTTGTGAGGAATGCATAGCGCTTTATTCTTCATGAAAGGAAAACTAGTTTGAACAAAACAGGCCTGTTGTGTGTATTAAAATTAAAATACTTTTTACAAAACTTGAATGTGACTCTTATTGGAAGAGTGTTTTCACAATGCAAAATAGATGTGCTGGGCTTTTCAAACTTTGATACCTTGAAGATTTACTCTGTAAAGATGGGAGTTTTGAATCAAATACCAGTATAACAAATTTAATTCTAGATACGCAGATATGTCTTGTCTCTTATTTGGGTAAGCTACTAAAGCAGTACTTTGACAGCATTGTGACTAAACATATGTTAAAGTTGCATTTAAATATCTTTCTGGAAAGTCTGATTGCACTGCAATCATTCTGTTTCTCTTTCTGTACACTGATGATTGTAAGAGTATTTAGCTATTTGACTTCATGGAGAAATACCAATAAATACTCCATCTGAGTCTAACTACGAGGTTAATGTTGATATTTCTACTTTTCCCCCTCAGTCACTGGATTATGAGCAGTGAATAATGTCTATCTTGTGTCTGGTGCTGTCCTGCTTTACTTGGAGAGAGAGAGTAAGGTAAGAGTTTGTAGATAAGATCATTTAACAGGCACTTATAAAGCTCAGTTTTGAATGAAGCAATGAACTAGAACTCAAGTGTCAATTCATGGCCAGAGGCTACTGCAAATTGTAGATCAAGAAAGCAGTTGGGTTTCTGCCTTGCGAGAGCTCTTACAGTAGCAGTACTAGCACCAGCTTCTGCTCCCTTGCCTGCAGTTCTGTCAAATTCAACTGCCATTTGGCAAAACTTAAGGTAGCAGTCTCAGAAGTTTCAACCAAACCCTAAGATAGTGTAAGTACAACTGACAAGTGAGTGTGCAGGCAGAAATGCAAGAATGTTCTTTAAGTGATTCGTGTAGGTAGAATATGGCATCTGTCTCTGTCTTTCTGGTATCAGAAGTTCAATCAGTTGCTTATGGCCTTTGCTATTCCTGTAACACACTAAACCCCTATACATGTGTACTGCAAGTTTTAGGTAGGTGTTGCAGTTCATAGTTTGAGAAAGGTTAACTGTATCGAGGGGTGGGGGGAGGATACTGAGAAAGCAAGATTTGCTGTTGCGAATTGAAGTTTAGTTGTTTTTTTTTTTTTTTTAGATCTGACTGTTGAGAATGAAACCAAGCAAGAGAGTCTTTGTGGGGCAAACTACCAGTAATAAGAACATGACTCATTGCTTAGTGTTTAAAAAAAAATGTAATGAATAGCTGGTGTGGAGTGTGACTATAAAACTTTCTGATACTCTGTGGCTAAAAACTTTGTTTCTTGGAGAAGAATTGTAAAGGAAACAGTTGAACAACTTTTTAGAAAAACTTTTCTGAAGTATTGTGACCAAGTGGTAAGGTGGGAATCTTTATCACTAGGGAGTGTGTGTATACCTGGAGGGTAGACGTAGAGAAACATTAGCCTGTTGTACCAGAGAGAGGACATTGGTTTGCCAGGTGAAGGATAAAATCCAGAGGATTGCTTTTCTGCATGGAAATAGGAGGATAGCTTTGCTGAAACTGGCTAAAGCTAAATATTAGTATTGCTGCCTTTTCATTTAAACAAATATTGTCTTGGTTGAAACCAGGTACTCCATTTCAGTTGCTGTCTCTGAGTAGCCAAGAGTTGTCTTGGTTGAAACCAGGTACTCCATTTCAGTTGCTGTCTCTGAGTAGCCAAGAGTTGTCTTGAGTTAGAATTTCAGATGTGTTGAACATACTTATCTTAGTTTAAGGATGCAGAAATGTAGGAACACCAGACTGGGCACAAACTGAAATACAGGAAACTTCATTTAAACTTGAGAGGGTGTGTTGTTTGGGGTGGTTTTGGGTTTTGTTTTAAATGATGAAGGTGGTCAAACACTGAACAGACTGCCCAGAGATGTTGTAGAGTGTCTGTCCCTGGAGGTCTTCAAAACCGAACTGGACGTGGCCCTGAGCAACCTGCTTTAGTTGACCCTGGCTGGAGCAGGGATCTTTGAGTGATCCACAGAGGTCCCTTCCAATATAAGCTTGTATGATTCTGTGAGTCCTCCACAGTAGCAGAAGTTGAACACCTGCAATCTGTGACAAGATGGCATAAGCAGCTTGTTGAAAACTCTGCAGCAAATGAATAGTGGCTGTGGCATGAAACCCAGGCTTGCTTAAAATATAATTCCAGGTCTTTCCCTTTACAGGATATAAATAAGTATTGCTATAGAGTTTCATCCAAAACTCTTGATGAAAAGGTATTTTATTGAAAAGTAGTATAACAAATACTGAAATGGGAGACCAGAATATTATCTGAAAACAGAGATCCTATTTGTAGAAAGATCATAGACTCATAGAATGGTTTGGATTGGAAGGGACCTTAAAGATCATCTAGTTCCAACCCCCCTGCTGTGGGCAGGGACACCTTCCACTAGAACAGGTTGCTCAAGGCCTAATCAAGATGCCTGAATTTTGATTGTCTTGGCTCCCCCTTTGAAGGGAGGAGGGTTACCAGATAGTCTAATTCAGCTAATGCATTGACCTCTTACCGAAGGAATCTATAAGTACGTGGTCCAATGCTTTACTCTTTCAACTGTGTTTCATACTCTACAACAATATGTGCAGACTGGCAGGGCTTTTGTCTTCTGTAAGAACTGGGAGTCCAGGACACTGGCTGCTCACTGTGCCTGCCTGGAGGAGCTCAGCTGTATTCCATTGCTTTTCAGAATAGTGCAGTTAGAGGTGGTGGTTGAACATAAGTGAGCTAGAAGATATTAATGGCAAAAAGTATGACTGATACAGGATTAGTTCATTTGTGTCTTGATATATTAACTTCCCTTTTTTCTTTCCATCTTTGCACAGCTTTGCTCAGTGTTTGACTGCCAACGAAGTTTATTCTCTAGTTGCTTACTGGAGGGGGAAGTTCTGGTAGCCTGGCTCCAGCTAGCAGGTATTAACTCAAGGACCAGTGCAGACAATCTGATTCCTTCTGTTTGAATAGTATATGTACAGGATGTGGATTGAAAAACATTGTGAACAGCAAGTGAATTATAAGGCATTGTATACTGTGATGTGTATCTGCTGTGAAAATAGATAAAATACTGAAAATGTTCCAGGAAAAATTAAGTCATTAAAGTTCATGTTAACAGTGCTAAGATATGAAACAGATAGTACCCAATTTGGGTTTGGGAAGCTGCCTTTCTTCAAGCAACATCTCTCATGAAAGTTTCTGATGCTGTGGATAGCCATAGGGGGCTATTGCCACTGCTGCCCAGACTGACAAGGAGAGCAGACTGTCCCATTGCCAGCAGCATGCTACTTGCTTAGTCTTGTTTTTTTTTGGTTTGTGGGTGTTGTTTTTTTTTTTAATTTAATGAAGATTGGTGACTGTCAGTGTAGACAGAACCTGTATTTCTCCGTTTCCTAAGTTTTTAAAGATTTGAAGCGTCCTCTTCTCTGTACCTACAGCCAGTCCAAACTGAAGAGAGAACTCCTGTGAAAACCTTTTTCCTGTGACTTCATCCTCTCCCACTAAGTTTTGGTCTTTTTTTTTCTCCTCTGATTTTCTCTTTCAGATCCTTTTGGCTGTTGAGCTTTCTGCACAAGGGAGTCAGTTTCTTAGAAAATATATAGCTATGCAGAAGGACAGGGAAAATGGAGTACTTAAACCTGCTGATGGCCTGTGTGAAGAACACAAAGGTTACCACTCTGATTCCTGTCATCCAAGAAAACTGAATAAAAGGCTTTTCAGTGCAGTTGTGATACTGATATTCATCCTAGTGGTTTTTCCTGTTGCCCACACCTTGTTTCTGTGAAGAGTACTGAGGCTTGAGTTTCCTTGCACTTACCTATGCTTTCATTTGGTCTGGGAGGCAGGAAGTACTTTCTCTCTCTTGACAATTTCTAACAACTTTATCCTAGTTCCTTCAGACTTCTGGGTCTGGAGTAGAGTCCTGACTAAGTATCTGTTCTTACAAACTTGTCAGCTCTGCTTTGCTTCCTACACTGTTGCAGCACAACTCAGGCTTATTTTGGAAAGCATGGTTTCAGTGAAGCACTAGGTGACCAGTGACACAAAAGCAAGTCAGCAGCATGGTAGGTGTCTAATTTCCTCTCACAGGTGTGTGCTTTCTCTTGCTCTAAATTTCTTCTTGTTACTTCAGTTTCTTTTCAGCCAAATGAGCAAAAATAAAAGATTTTTTTCTAAATATTTTTGTCACCTCCTGCTTCTTTCATATGAATTGACTGATTGTTTTTTCAGAACCTCAGCTAAAGGATTCCTTTGGGTCATATGTATATGAACTGAGGGATGCAGTTATGTCCAGAATTTTCAATTAAGCAAAGCTATAGGAGGTGAGGTGAAAGAGTAGAATTCTCTCCAGTCTTCTCTAAGTATTACTGGAAAGTCCCTATAACTTGTTCCGTTTGAAAGTGTCTAGGGTGTGCACAGACTTCACAATCTAAATCCATAATGAAGCTTTTGTAAAGCCTGCCAGACAAGCTGATGTAAACTAGCTTATCTGTTGTCACCTGTGCTTTTTACATGTGTCATTAAGCAACTGAACTTCCTCATATGCCATGTAAATGTTGCAACAATTTTTCTTTTCATGTATCCGCAATTACACACAAAGTTGTGTACCTAAGGAAAGCTTCCTTCTTCAGTATTTCTTGTTAAAGCATTTTTTTTTTTATTTTGCTTTCTGATTCAAAAATGTCATCCGACAATAAACAAATTTAGTCTAAGGACATGTCTGACTTTATGATCTGGTTGCAGATAGTTCAGTGGTAAGTACTGTTCAAGAGCATTTGATACTGTGCCCTGAAACAACTCTATTGCATTGAATAATGGTACAGCTTGCATTGTGCAGTCAAATTGGTCAGTTAGAAGTTGACAATATCACAACACCTTTGTACTTAGCTGATCATCACTACAGTGATCCAACAGGTATGTAGCCACAAAAATCTACTTGCCTTGAGTGGGGGATGACACAGATCTTGGCTTTTTGCAGAGTTTCCAAGCAGATAAACTAGCTTGTGCTGTATTTGCTGTGCTTGAACATCTTTGAAGTACAACAGAAAACATGCTTGCTCTGGAAAAATCTGACAAACTGTCAAATACAGTAAGATACAATCAAATTTTATGAAAGGTTTCTGCAGGTCTTTGTCTACACTATAATTTGACCCATTTATTGCTGCTTGGAAGTTCTTCTCCAAGGTGAATTCCTACAGCCAGTGGTGAAATCTAATGTAGAAGGAAAAAAATTGACATGCTGAAGGTCTAGTTGAGTGCTTTTGGTGTAATGGGAAGATACTTGTCTTTGCATATCTGACACCCGCATGGTTATTAAATATGTGCCTCTTGGCTTTTTTCCTCTTCCAAGTTACTGGGGAGATGATGTTCTTTGAATGTATTATGTATATCACATATGAATCTCTAAAGCTCCACCTTCAAGGATAGTGCTGAAGCATGTGGTAATAGATATGCTGTCAGGTCTACTGTAACTGTTCTTGTGTTTTCATAGTTTGAGGTAGCATGTCACAGTACTGCAATGGAAGCCTTAAACCATGCAAAAAAACTCCCACTCTCCCACCCCCTAAACCAAAAAGCAACCTCCCCTCCCAAAAATCAGAAAACATGTAGCAACATGAAAAGTGTAGGCAATGCCCTTATTTGTATCCTCTGTCTGAACCCATGCCAGAAGTAGCTTGAACATACTTACCATCTCATGAATGGAAATAAGCCTTTCCCAAGGCATGTATGTATGTCTAGAAGGAAGGAAAACCTGAAGTCAGGCAGGGAATGCATCTGACTGCTCCTGTACGTATCCTGTTTGTGATTTTTATGCGTCTAGTTTGATATGCTGCAGTCCCTTCTGACTGCTACTGTCATCCCTACCTGTACACTTCCGTTGGTGCTATTCTGGAACTGGGAAACAACATCTGACTCTTCAGGCTGCTACTTGTGGAATTGCAGGTGTGCTGTCATGGGGTGTGGTTATTTTGTTTGCTTTTTTTACTAACATTTGTTTCATGCATGCAGGATCTCTCTAGGTGCATTAGCAGTGGCTGGCTTCATCAGTGATACTGGTGGTGACCCATAACTTCCTCTTGACTGCGATTTCTCTTCTAGAAAGATAAAGAACAACCACGTGTATCTTGGGCTGCTGGTCAGTGTCCTTGCCTTCTTTAGCACTGATATCACCCTCTAAAAGCATAAATATTACTGTGGAGCAGGTTTGTTTTTGAAATGCTGAAATTTCTGGCTATGCTTTCTGGATTTCATACAACTACATAATTGTGGTTTTCATGTCAGTGTAATGTTTCCCATGATTACACAGTAGTAGTCTGTCAATGTATTACTGCCAAAATCTAGAATGCTGTTTGCCTCTGAAATTAAAATACTATTAAAATCCTACGAGATGTACAGTATAAAAGGGATATAGAGCTCTTCAGACCTGCATGCAAAATATTATATTCTTCTATCTTCCAGGTGGCTTTGGGAGGTATCTTGTCTGTGTTCCATGGGAATGCTTGAGAAGACACAGCCCAGAAGCTTCTTTGCTGGTGCTGATTTGGCTGGTACTGGTCAATTGTTGCTCTGCTGAAGCCCAAGCCTGGTCTGTACGAGCAGAACTTCACAGCTTCTTTGCTTAAAAGTTGTTGTTTTTTTCTCCCCAGTGTTTGCAGTTGTGCTGGAAGCCGTTTCAGAATGCTGTCTGGCCTCTGAACAGCAGTGGGGGTCTGTGGTTGTAGGTTTTGTAGATGAAATGAAGTTGGAGAATTATTCTTGAAGATGTGAAGGCAAGGAAGCCATAAAGTTTAAGAGTTAAACTTCATTTTATGCCCTTGTCAGCCTGTTTTAGGGGCACAGTCATATTTGCAGCTGATCTGAGACTGAAAATGTGTAACTTGTTTTGCTTCACGTATTTGATTTCTTAAAATTCTGAGGGTCACCTGATAGGCATTCAGTGTTCCTGTGTTCTTATTGCAGCCCTTTATAGTTGAATATATAGTGCAACTGTTTCAGTCCTTTTTCTGCATTTTAAAATGAGAAGATTTTTTTGCTAATTTGGGTTCTTCGCTATTCAAGAAGGAAATAGGAGTATTAGTACTGACCATGTCTCCAAAATGACAATTGCTGCATTTCTGTTGGTAATATCTTGTACTTTCATACTCTCACAGTTATGCTGGATTGCTATTTAGCCATGTTATAAAAACCACTTTGTGGGAATGCATTATTATGCTGCTATTTTTGATTTGTGAAATGTAGGTAGAACTTCAAATCATTACATTCTCTGTTGCTTTTCTTCTTTAACCAGTATGAGAGATTGGACTTTCTTAAAACTGGAAAGTAACTTAGATGGGGAAATACTGATTGCTAATGCTTTTTATAGTGCAATTCAGTTCTGTCACACACAAACTGTCGGTTTTAATCATATCCCAGGATCTTACATCTCTCTAGTGTTTTAGTGATCAATTAAAGGGAAGTGTAGCACAGACTTGTCTTAAGGTTCTGGTTGTTCTCAGTTTGCCGACTAAAGTTCCCTAAGCAATAATGCAGTATTGATTTTGATAAATTGAATGAACTGTAAAAAGATGGTTTAAGCTATTGCTGATACATAAATATTTTTAGCTAATATGAAGGTGTGCAAAGCAGGAAATGAGAGAGCATGCATGGATTTGAAATATACAAGTTCCCCATGATTTAATGTTGTAACTAGTACTTCCAGTGGTAAATACAGCTTACTCTTGACACTGGCTAAGTAGGTTGACTTTTTCTTGCAAATACTTGGTGTGACTTCAAAATGTGATGGTGAACTTTCACTAATTAATTAGAGCCATTTCATTTCCTTTGTATGAGCCTGTGTTACTGGTGATGGGTTCTGTCATCTTGGGTGGGAACCTTCATGCTTAACTGTGTCTACATTGAAGCAAGTTGTCTAGGCAGCTACTTTGAGTGAGAACCCTCTAGCTGATTAAGTTGAGACTGCAGGCTCATTTGAGCAAATGCAGGTACCTACCTTAGGATGAGAAGACTGGCACTGTGAATTGCATGGCTATATGGATATCTGCTCTGCTGACTGTGAAAGGTGCTTAGGGTGGCTGCCTGATGGGGCTTATGCTTGTGTTGTACTGAGTATCTCTTCATCTTGCAATAAGCAAGCATTTATTTTATCTGGAGCACTCTATAGAATAAGCAAAGGTGAAAGGATTTGATTACTTGTGTGTTTTCTTCCTAGGAAGAAGAGCTTATTGTACAGTAAATGTGTGCATCTGCAATTAAAAAAAGGACTGAGTGCTTTTTACAGGTATTGCTCCTGTGAGACTGCTGCTTTGGAGTTGATCTGAGGAGGAACGGTGCTCCCAAATCACTACCTGCATCCTGAGCATCCTCTGCACACTACTGCAGCTACATTGTCACTGCTGTTGTCTCTGTCCCCAACCCTGTAGTCTTTCTGTTTGAGGGACTGACTGGTGTGTTTGATTTTGACCTTGCTTGGCCTCAATGATGTTTCTTACATTGCTCCCTCTCATTTGTGCACTGTGACTTTGATGTTAAACCATGCTTTCAGCCAAGAATTTAATAGTTTTACTTCCAAAACTCTTTGGGGAGTTTGGGTATTTTTGTCCATTGGTTCACTGAAACTGTGGCATTTGGATGTAAGCTAATGACTGTCCATGTTACCCTCATAAAACCTCCCTGTAATTACTTACAAATGTTGGCACCTACTGTATGGCCTGTGTTTGTTGAAGGACAGGATGGGGCCAGTTTATAGCCCTAGATGGCAGGAAAAGGGAAAGGGTGGCCAAAAATCAATTAGAGAGAGATTATTTTGAAGGAAGTGCAAGCCCACATTCCTAATGAAGGTCTGAAATATTGTGAGCAATTCAATGTGCTGAGTGAAATAATGTCACAAGTTTGATCCTGACCAGTTCTTGACTTTCAGCGGGGGTGGTTGTGATGATTTTTAAGTGCTTTCACTAAGGAAGAATTTCGATGTAGGAGAATGGCATTGGCTGATGATCAACTCAAATATCTCTATTTTTTTAAAAAAAACCCCTCTCAGTAAGGCTTAAAAGATCACTTTTACGTAACAGTTCAGATAGGGTGTTTCCCTTTATTTTGTGTGTTTGTGTTCAGCTTTCTCTGGAATGTTTGGGACTGAGGGAAGGATGGAGGAGGGGAGGGTTTATAAATCCACAGAATATGTCAGGTGTGTTACTTTTAAGTCTTTCTAGTTCCACATGTTCCTCTGATTATCTTAATGAGGAGTCTTCATTTTAATGTGGGATAAGGGGAAAAGATGTAGGAAAGGCCAGGAGGAAAAACCTACTCTACAGTAGGACTCTACTGCCTTTGGCATTATGTATGTAGAAGAAACATAGCTCTGGTACGTATTTATATGTTTGTGTGTGGGGGGGAAATCAGATTATTAGGATTCAGTGCTTAATTAAATCATAGTACTGAATATTACAACTAAGAGACATTACAGCTTTTCCACACTGAGGCAATCAAGGGTGCTAGCCTTCTAAGCTAGTCTGTAATGTTTGTCATAATTAAACTTAATAGCTAAATAGAATAAAATCCAGAACCTCTGCAGAATGCCTGATGTATGAAAGCACACTGGGAAGAAGTTCTTTTGGATTCTGGTTGCATTTTTTTTTGTGCTTTGACTCTGCCTTTTAAAGAAAAGATGCTCTTTTATTGCAGGATCTCTTCAGTAGTATATCCCTAACACGCGTTTCATTGAAATGCTTCATTTTCATGCTTGTTTGGGATAGACGTGGGTTCCATGTCAGCATAAGTGGTGCTTTTAATTTTGTGCATGCTAATCGCTCACTGCTTATTATAGTTACAGATTTCCTTGCTTGAAGAGTCTCAAATGGTGCCTTTTCAAACATAAATCTGTTAATGCCGTTCTGTGTTTAAGCAAATCGTGGCCAAGTTACAAAGATCTATAGCCATGAGCTGTGTATTAGCACACAGTTTCTTTGGTATACCTCTAATTCTCGAAGAACGTGTGCCAAAATAGAAAATCACACACTCTTAGTTCTCAGTTTCTTGCACTCTACCAAGTTTCTGTCTTGCAGTATTTACCAAACTGTCTTTTAAGGTATAGTCCTATTTGGCAATGGTTATATGCAAAAATGACTTGCAAATTCTGGGTCTTACTATTTGGAGATTATCTGTTAAGATATAGTTGACTCTTGCGTTTTAACCAGTAAAAACAAACCGCGCTTCCTATGGATACAGGCGCAATATGCTTGCTTCTGCTGAAGGCAGTTTTTACAGCTGGGTGTTAAAGTCATGAAAATCAAACTGCTGACACAGCCTTAATCATAGCACCACAAGTAGCACTTCTTTATTTTTGTGTGACAGTTTCATTGGTACTATTAATAGCTGGCTCCTTGCAGGTGTTTGTGTATAATAACTCTTATAAGACAACACTTGGTAAGTTTTCAAATGAATCACATTAATTCCAGGATTAATTTTTGCAGAGAGACCTTTTGAGGTTTTTGGTCATAAAAATCCATATGTTGAAAACGTTCATTGCTTTTAGTTCTTCAAGTGCAGCTTTGTGTTGGGGGGGGAAAGCAGAAAGAAACTGGCTTGCCTGTGATAGTGGGCAGCCTCACTCGATCTGATGTTTCCGTTGTCAGTCTACTTGCAAAAAATACCGATATCTGTTTTACTGGTCTGCTGTTGCTGCTCAGCTGGCAGGACAGCATAGGAGGTTTAGCTGCAGCATTATTGTCTTTGAGGGAACAGCAGATCTAGCAGAACTGTGAAGAAAAACCTGTATGCTTCTGTTTTAGACACCAACAAGGAAAACTGAATACAGTAGTAAAGGCTTTCCTCAGCCATTGCTGGGTGTATATGTGGACGTCTCATACTTTTAGCAGAGTGGATGATGGAAGACAGCGTTCCCTTTGCAGGCCTTTCTGTTGTTCCCCTTTGGGTCTGGTGTACATGGTGGGCTTAGGAGGACAAAGGAGTGACTGTGTACAGAACAGGAATCTGGAACAGCTTAGGTGGCTATAGTCACTCCTCAGACAGCTTGGTGAAACACCCTCTAGACTGAACTGTAAAGCCTGTTGCTCTGTAATGGTTATCACTGAGCCCCATTTTAAAGCAGCTGAGCATTGGCACATTGCCTCTGCCAGGTAGTGCTGGTTAATGCAATAATACACCAGGACATAATTATCTTGCCCTCTGGAGAAACTGAACTGAGAGTAACTTGTTTCAGAAGTGAGCAATTTTCTGTGTGTGGTGCCTGGCATCCATAAAGCAAACAAGTCTTTGTTCAAGTCCAGTTATAACTGTTTTGGGACTGCTGTTCAAACATGGCTAACAGACATGGTATGGTACTGATACACTTCTCCCTGGTCTGTACCTGAGCTTGTTGACACCTGAAAAATGCATGTGAGGTTTATTTGCAAATGATAATGCTTTCATATGAATTTCAAAGCTGCATCAGATACTGTAGCATGAATGTATGTATAGTTGCACCTTTAAACAGTTTAGATAATGAAGTATTTGATCTGGATTTAGCTGACAGTTATTAGGCTTCGAAGAGATTTTGTAGGAGGAAAGGGTTATCAAGCAGTGGAACAGGCTGCCCAGGGAAGTGGTGGAGTCACCATTCCTGGAGGTCTTTAAAAGATGAATAGATGTAGTGCTTAGGGATATTGTTTAGGGTTATTGTTTAGTGGTTGACTTGGTAGTGCTAGGTTAATGGTTGGACTCGATGATCTTAAAGGTCCTTTCCAACCATAACACTTCTGTGATTCTGTGAATGGCTTAATTAGCATGGAGACCAGCCTTGCAGAACTAACACTCCTAGCATACTGCTATCTTTGTTAATACATTTAGCCATATTTAGTTCATTAATTACATGGAAAAAGGCTGAGTAATCCAGTGGAAAATTATGTTGGGGGGGACGGAGACTAGAGAGCAAGGAGGAGAAATCATAAAGCTGAAGTTTCTTGTTCATATTATTCCAAAGGCTCTATCAGCATTGCTGCTGTCAAGCAAAACCAAAATCCCCTGCTGGTGAAAGACAAAGGATGCAAGAGTGTCTATGGGCAGGGAATGGAAGACTATTTCTGTTTAATGATGGAGGTTGCAATTAAGCTAAGAGCTAGGAAAAGATGAGGACTGCTAAAACCTGAAAACCTTTCAGGGTTTTTTGGTTGCACTTCAGCTGTGGCTGACCTGGCTGGCCACACAGGTACTAGTGCTGGGAAAATGACAGGAATATATAGCTAGCAATGGGAATGGAGGTTAAAGGTGGGATGGCCTGTCTCAGTGGAAGCATGCAAGAGTGAAACTGCCTGCTGTTCATGAACAGAATAAGTATTTTTCAAGACAGCTTGCTTATGGGTTTAGATGAATTGCTTGGTCTAGGCATCCCAGTAAGGTGTGAGTGAACTTGATAATCCTGAAGTAACGGTCCAAGGTGAAAGACAACAAGCTGCTTGAAAATAAATATTGTTACTGTATCATCAGTTCTGTATCAGTATTTAAATCAAATTCTGACTTGATTCTTAATTCCTTGGTGTATTAGTTGCCATGACTTGTCATCGTCCTCAGTACCTCAGCTGTACCTGACTTTTCTTAGACTTCTGCTTTTAAACTGTTTCCTGTGAATTCCTCATGACAAGTATGAACATTGGTGGTTGACCTTTGTAGTGAGTAAGATTACTGCTTAAGTAAGGAGACCTTATACAGAGAGAAGGTGCTTTGGGTCTCCTCCTTAAGCGCTTTCAGGGAGTGCTGCTGTTCTACAAGAGGACCTTGTTCATGCCCAGGCCTCTTGGGAGCAGAGTTCGGAGGAGTAAGTCAGCTCCATACTACCTTTTCCATTATTTGAAACTGATACCAAATACAGTGAAGCTTGAGGTGGGTATGGAAATTTTTGTCAGATTTCTGTCCCGTCTTTGTGATGGGAAAAGAAACTTTGTGTGTGGTGATATGAGCAAGAGGAGAAGGTGTTGCTCAGGAGTGGGAGGACAAAATGATTCAGGGAGAAGAAGAAAGTCCAAGTCCAAAATCTGAAAGCAGAGCAGTGTTTGGAGCAGAACTGGGGCACTGTTTCTCTTTTTTTCCCTGCTGGGGTCAGGAGGCTCATGACTTGGAAGTCCCATCATGGCTGTTCTCCTTTTGTACAACTTCATTTCATGTTGGCATGAAGATGAGCAGAGAGCACCCTCGACTCCTCTATCTTGATTTTTCTCTTCATCATGGACCAGCACAGATACTTTAATGGAAACTATACCCTAGCTGACAGACCAATGATGCAGTAGCAGTAGCGGTGCGCTCCCTCTTCCCCCATTGCGTGCAGGGCTGTGCAGCAGTGGCACAGTGCAGCTCTCCATTTAAAGGCAGGAGATGGGAAGGCTGCCTACAGCCACCAGAGCATGGCTGGCCAGGCTGCCTTGGCTTCGAAGATGTGCTTTGCATGAAGGAGATAGTGATAGTGAAGGGTTTTTAATAAGGGGGAAGATCGAGTAACTGATAACTCTCATGGTTAGTATTGTATTTCCAATAAAAACCCTAGACTCACCAGTCAATAAGAGAGGACACAATATATACAAACTTGCTCTTAACAATCTTCGTGTTTTTTCAGACCTCTGTATGCTTTGAAAGAAATTGATTGCTTAGAGTGATTCTCTTAGCTTTGTCCATTCTTTGAGTTGAAAGCAGGCTTTTAAAGAGCAGCTGCACACCTTACTGTGGCTGAAGACAATACTTTGATCAGTGCATTTCCCAACATGCTCTGAATGTGTGGCTTTGCTTGTAGAATGGACCAGATTGTGTCTAAACCTGAACTTTTTATCATAAGTAAAAGGATGTGTGTGTAACAGCAAGAAATTTTGTTCCTCCAGTATACTGGCTTTCTCCACCTTTTCCTTGGATCTTTTCTCTTGTTTAGTCTTTTCTGTTTTGGGCTTTATTTGTTATAGGTCAATTAGCTGCCCACCTCCTGTGCTGTTGGGTTTTGGTTATTAGGAAAGCTTCTGCTGGAATCACTGTCATTGAGCAGCTGTAGCTGCCACCATTCCCCCCTGCCCCTTTCTGAGCTTTCAAAGAAGCTGATGGCTAACTTCAGAGCTGACATCAGCCCCTCAGCTTCCCAATTTGAGTGGGAAGGGAGAAAAATTCCTCAGTGAGCAGTCTTCTCTCCAGATGTGGAGTTATGAAGTATGTGTCTTTCTAAACAGTTTCACTCTGTCACAGCTGGCATGCTATGCGGTGATGTAGTGCTGGGTAACGAGCAAAGTAATTCATGATACTTCTATCTGTCCTACTCTGGGACTTGAGTAGTTGCCAGTTTATTTCCAGACTTGAGTTTTTCACATGCTTGAAAAAAGCACAAAGTTGTCCAACAACAATTTTTTCTTTTCTATTAACGATTTAGTGTTGTCCAGATGTGCAGGGATTTACATACTACTTCCACGCATGAGGAACTGTGGAACTGTTGTGTCACAGGGTAGTTTCAGGAGGTGATAAGGTTTCTATCCAAGCAGAGAACTGTTCTTATCTTCTTGAAATAATATTTCACGTTATTTGCTGAATGTTACCTTTGAAAATTTTATATATATCTTTTTCATCTGAATACAAAATAGGTTGCTGCAGAAGTAATGTATTGCTTTGGTGTAGTGGCAGCCTTTTTTAAAAATCTTGGACCCTGATGAAGAATAGAAGTATGTGTTTCTGTTTTTTGGCAGAAAGTATCTTCACTTTGGTTCTTGTGGAAAATACATGTTTTAAAGATTTTTAGCTGTGTTGCCTTGACAAAGAGAAAACTTGGTTTCATTCCTTTTTTTCTTTTTTTAAAGAAGGAAATTAACTTTAATGCGAGTAGGGTGCAATCCTTGTGTTCTTACGTATGCCTGGAGTATTTTCAGTTTTCTTAAGCATTCAATTTATTCAAGTTTGCATATGGACTTTCAGATTCCTCATAGGAACTGAGCTATTTTTCTGTTCCAGCCTCAGTGAGAAGAGTTTGCTTACGGATAACTGGCATGACAATCAAGGACAGGGAAAACAAAATGTAGTACTTTATAATACGGCAGATCTAGAGGGAACTGCTGGAGGGTAAGTGATATTTGTTAATGAGTTACTGCTTAAAGTTAGCTATTGCTATCGTGTATGGTATTTGTTTCTTACTGTTTTTCACTAAATCAGCTTGAATTGCTGATGTCTGAATTAACCCTTAAGCCCTGATGGGTGAGTTTGGTAGCACTATTTCCTAGATTTGCAGAAACTTCCTGTTGTAAGACTGTCCTGTTTTGCCTCCTTCATGTGTTTTGCCAGGCTTTTACAGTCGATCCTAAAGTTTCCGATGTTGGCTGTCTGTTCCATAACATTTCAATCTAAATGAGCCAACTATAAGAGAAAACAAAGTGTGAGGAGGGGAGAAGATGTTTTAGTGTTGCATAATCTTTGTACCACTTTGGGGTGGGGTGGGTGGTTTGGAGCATGGTCTCAAGATTTTTTTTTTTTGGGGGACAAGGGATTTTGTCTCCTATTGGGCTATATTCATAAACTCCTGAAAAAGTCTATTCATGGAGTCAAATAGGGACTTCATGGTGTTGCCTGTCTAACTTCTGAGAAGGTTTTCTTCCTGCTGGCCATGTTCCAGTCCTTACAGCTTTATCTTCTTCCAGACTCAGCATCCCTGTGGGCCTGTGAAGTATTTTCTAGACTTTCATAGCTGAGGCTTGACAGGACTTCTCTTTTTCAGTGAGCTAGGATGAGACTGGGAAACAGGAGTGAAATCTGAGAGCATCTCTCTTCTGTGAGATGTAGGTAGTTTGGATCAGAAGGCAGAACTGTGCTGTAATCTAAATGAGGGCTGTTAGAAGTAGATTGGGATCATGTAGGAGAAGAGAAATGGGGACTGGAAGTTTTGAAATGAAACTGAGGCAGAGGTCATCTGCTGAAGTGGACAATTAAAACTCCACTGAGGATCTAGCTGAACAAGAGGTTGGGCAAGAAGCTCGGTGCTGGATGCTGGCCAAATAGAGGTGGCAGTTGGGGAGAGAGGGCAGAGAATAGCTGTGGTGAGGGGCAGTACAGCGGAGTTTGGCTGAACGGTGAAACTGGAGCAAGAATTCAGGACCCTTTTTTGTGGTGCTAGTAAAATGGTTGAAGCACGTGGGGGAGAAAAGGGCAGCTGTTGCCCAGACATTTGGTTTCTGCTGCAGGCATGGTGTGAGAGAGAAGCCTTCTCATGTAGAGAGAAGTCAGATCAGCAAACTGACCTAAGGCAAGGGAGGAAAAGGCTTTCACTGGATTGCTGAACTGATCCAACTTGCCTTGTAGCTATACGCCTTCCTGTATGGGATGGAGAGGGAGTGCAGAGAGCAAGTCCTTTGTCTTGAAAGCATGGCTCCACACTGAGGTTTTTGAACCTCACTGACCGGAAGTTAATGGTTTCCTCGTGGGCTTTTCAAAGATGTTTGGTACACGAGGAGCAAGGTTTCTTTAGCTGTTGCTTTGGCATGTTCAGAACATCTCCCAGTTGAGGGCCCCAAAGATCTTGCCTTATGCACTCAGAAAATGAGGAATGCGTTAGTAATGACCATATCTGTCTCACCTGAGATTCACACAGTATAGGAAGTTGATGGCAGAGATAAGGACTATTTGTTAGAGGAGGGTACCTTTCTGCATTTCACACCTAGATCTTCGGTAGCTACCACGTTCTTTCAGGGCTTACCCTTTCCTGTAAGGAAAAACATAGTTAAGCAAAATTCCAGCCATTTTCTATTCCAACATTATTTTAAAGCAACTTGTCCTTAAGCACAAGCTTGCTTTCTGCAAAGCCTATATAGAAGTAATTGTTTTTATTCATCCTTTTTGAGTACTTTTACAGTATGACAGATAAATTTGTTGCTCCATGCTAAATAGTGCTAGAGATGGTCCTTTTATTCCATTTAAATGCCTGTTTTGCTACTGCTTGTAACCTGAGGTATCAGAGCATGAGATGTCATTACAGCTGTGACTGTTGGTGAGGCAAGTGGGGCAGCAGCTTTTCCTGAGGAACTGGGCTAATGTTTAACTTAAACAGTAACTTTAAGCATTGGGTTGTATGGAATATAGAAGGATTCCAGGCATGTTTTCCCACACTGCTCTGCCAATGTTTTAGTTCTTACTTGCAGGGTGTCCTACAGAATGGATTTCTCGTGAACAAATACATTCAATTCTAAAAACCATGCTGTTGCTATTGATGCAGAGAAATGCACAAGAAGTGACTGTGTGATTACCAGTCTTCCATAACCTAAGCTTCATTGCAGGTTAACTTTTTCTTCAAAGAATTAGAGTCAGTAAATTCTTGACTGTAGAGAAATGCTGACACCCTTACTGCTCTGGAAATAGATGTAGGTACAAATATAATTGTTTTGTTTCCATCTGCTGCATGTGAAGAAGATTACATTTTAATCTTTTAGAGGAGATATTGTTTCATTGTGTGCAGAATACTAATTCTAATATCTAAAAAGTAGAATTGTAAACTTGAAGTGCGTTTGTGTTGTGACCATTTGAATTTGGCAGTGTGAGGACACCTTGTCAGTTACTAATTTCAAAAACAAAACCCTCAAATTCTATGTGGCTTATCACTGCAGAGACTATATATATAGTCTCCATGTATAGGCTATCCATTTCATATTAATTTAAACATTATATATATAATCTATATATATATCTTTAAAAATTTTTTTGCCTTGACTGACTGAAGCTATCTAATGCTGTTTTGACCTAAGTTTAAAATGGAGCAGCAGTCTTTCCGTCAGAAATCTGCCTGGGATAGGCTGTTCATATGACTTGTTGATTTCTGAATAACAGCTTGTAAACAATTTTTTTTTATTGGTAAAAAACAGTGACTTACTACTATTTCTAAACTATTTAAAAAATGAAACAGATATTGTTTGTCACAGTTCAAGTAAGGAGGTTCTGTAAGTACCACATGTGCTACAGTGATAACCTTCCTTCTGTTCTGTGTTGGTGTATTATGGCAACTACAGTCTTTGTGCTGTAGTACAATGACTGTCATCATGTGTATTGAGGTTCTTAGTAGTGACCTTTTCAGTTTTGAAGATAAGTGCATTGGATTGTTGGATTTCTACCAACTGTATTAAAAGCGTACTGTTTTTCTTGAGTATCTTTTTTACCTCAGTCTTCACCAGCAAGTCCTTAAACCATACTGCCCAAGTCATGGAGGACAAAGGCTGAACAGCCCCAACTCTCTCAGCCTGTCTTCATAGGAGAGATGCCCCAACCCCCTGAGCATCTTCGTGGCCCTCCTCTGGACTCGCTCCAACAGCTCCGTGTCCTTCATTATGTTGGGGGCCCAGAACTGGATGCAATACTCAGGAGAGCAGAGTAGAGGGGCAGAATCACCTCCCTCGACCTGCTGACCACGCTGCTTTTGATGCAGCCCAGGATGCGGTTGGCTTTCTGGGCTGCAAGCGCACATTGCTGGCTCATGTTAAGCTTCTCAACATCACCCCCAAGTCCTTCTCCTCAGGGCTGCTCTCAATCCATTCTCTGCCCAGCCTGTATTTGTGCTTGGGATTGCCCCAACCCACATGCAGGACCTTGCACTTGACCATGGGGGTGGGCCTGTGCGAACTATATGAAGTTCTCCCTCAGCTTGCCTGTTCATTTATTCTTCTCATGCTCTCAGCAACAAGGGAGGCATTAAATGCATCTTGGTGCATGCACTTTCTTTTTTTCATTCATGTTCTGGGAAAAGAAATCATAGCCTCTGTCAAACTTTTCTCTAAGGTGCCTGGAGAGCCTTGTTCAGGGAGGCAGTTCTGGTTTGGGGGAATGATCTGCAGGGCCTTTCTCCCTTGCCTGTCATCTTCTGGTATCTGTTTCCTATGAGATTGTAGCCCATGGTGTTATTGGGGTTGTGAATACAATGCTCTGCTCCAGAGCGCAATGATAGGACAAATGCCCACTGCAAAAGTTTGTCTGAAACTTTCCCTGACAGAAGTGGATGGGGTGGTGTTGCTCGATATTTGGCTACCGGGCCAATGTGAAGTGGGAGGTTGGAGGGAGCCCACAGGGATCAGCCTCAACTAAGCATGAGGTAGGGACTTGGGCGTACCTGTGGGTGATGCCAACTTCCAGTTGAGCTGTCAGCTTAGTAACAAAATAAAATCTTACTTTTCTAGGTTAAATTTGGTGCATGTGGTGGCCATCCGTTGTTTCACTTTAACTGTGTGCAGATGGAGCCTGGGATTTGAACTACTTTCAGCAATCGCTGCAAACTGACAAATGTGAAACAGAGAACTCGTATGCTAATCAAAAAGGTGTCAGTCAAAAACTATCTTGTTTTAAATGAGCACAGATTTTAGCCACACAAATATTTGAGGGCTCTGGACTGCTACAGGCATTTCTAACCTAAATGAAATGAGGTGTGCCTACAGGTGTCTAATCAGTTTTGATACTGTTCAGAAGCTTCTTGTAGATTTATAATGTTGAATCAAGTGACTGCAGTATGTTGGATGTAAGACTTTGTTTAACCACAGAAAATGCCTTTGCTCTAAATCTTGATTCTCAGTTTAGAGAATGAAAACTACCCACTAAACTAATAAACTTGAGCAGCTTTTTCATAGGAAATGATCTCAGTGCTTTAATTGTAATTAAGATGACATCTTTAATATGTACATAGTAAGTTTTGTATTAAAATTAGTGATTGATTCCTACTAAAAAGTGAAAAATAAAGTTCTAGATAATTAGATTTATAGCAAGCTTTTTTTGTGGGGAGGGAGATTCATGTAAAGGCTTTCTTAAATTGGGTCTTAAGTGATTCTTACACATCTGGTGTACAAACTGTGAGCTACGTTTTAGTACTCCCTCAACAATACATTTTTTTCCCCATGAATGTTATAGGATTCCTCTCAAAAGCCAATAAACTGATGAATCTGCCTTATGAACCATCTGAAAACGCAGTTAAGAGTTAAAAAGGAATAAGAACATAAAATTAAAGAAAGTAATCTCTTAATCTTATGTAATGTCTTTCGGCTAATGGAAAACTGGCTCTTTTCAGTTTCTTTCTCATTTGAAAGGCTAGTAATTTTCAAAATCAGTTAAATATGTTTATGGTAGTGTGGTAACTTGCACAAGATATATGGTGCTCTAAGTACAAGGACGCTTAGCAGAAGAGCTGCATCTTCGGTAAGTTAATATTGAGAGAGAAAGTATTTTTTTGCTTTGACAAAGAAATAACTCTGGCTTTATTAAAAACAAACAAAAAACTTTTAGCCTTCTCCTGTGGACTTTTTTGCCAGCTGTTATTGAAGCTGGTGTGCCCCTGGCTCATTAGGCTGCGCAGCTGAGGCTGCCACACTCACTGGCAAGCAGGGCATTTATGATCGAGTTCCTGTTATTGACTGGCTATAGAGAAAATGCCAAATTCCACCAGACATAATACAGTAGGTCCACTGTGGGAGACTAGTGTGAATGCTGTTTTGACATTTTGTAGACTGGGACCTTTATTTCTCTATTTCTAGGGTTTTCTTGACAATTTTTTCCAGTCTCTTAAGCAAGTTTTGCAAGTAATTAACAAAATTACCAACCTTAACATAATGTCTTAACAGACCTGGGTAATGTGGAACAAGAAAAGCACTTGCAAATCTTTTTGCAATTGTATTGAGATATGCGAGCTCTCATCCTTTTTTTTTTTTTTTTTTTAGTACATGGAATACCGGGTGTGTCAGATGAGTGGCTTATTAGTTGTTTGGGCTTGGTTTTGGTAGTACTGGTGAAATTTTTAAAAGGTGATCTACAATATAATCAAAACGCAGTAGAGAAGCAAAGTACATTTGCTGCAGCTTTATTAACGTTAATTTATTTGCCACAGTTTGTAAGAATCACTTAAACATTAGTTCATGGATGGGCAAAACCACATTTATTTTAACTTTAAAGATAAAATCTGTGGCTTTTCAGAAAGTTTTGAAGGCTTCCTTCATTTGGATACTTTCCTACACTATAGCATTAATACGAATTTACTGTAGTTTTTTCCTATATTGGGTGCTATGTAGCGCATTGTGCAGAAAGTGTTTAATTTTTCTTTGAGTACTACTTTGAAATCCCTTAGCGCTGGAATTGTTCTCAAGTGATCTATATACGTGTTTCATTCAAAGCTTCTCCGTGTGAGAAAAATTTATAGTTGTGGTGAACTAGGGGTCCTGTTATGGGCAAAAGTGTCTCTGTTTATGGGCATGCTTTCTTCCAAATATAAACACCAACAGGTCCTCATGTGCTGTCTGTACCTTACTTTCTCCTTGTCCACATGGTGGGTATTTGGGAGGTAAATTGGAATATCTGTTCCTTAAAAAATGGGGTGTATATTGACCTCAAACACAACTGCAATAGTGCAGTTAGGGGGCCTTGATTTTTAAGTCAGCTACTTAATCTTTATGGCTTTTGTTGGTATTTCTGTACTCTTCAGTCCTTTAGAAAACGAATTTGTTTTCAAAGCCTGCACACCATGAAACATGCTGGCTATTAAATGAGTTTTAGACTACCTTTGGTATTACTTTTCTTAACTGGGATATGTTATTCTTCTTGAGCAACGCACATGTGTGCACACACACGGTTTTATTCTTTTTAGTATTATGAATTAATGTCCTTTGCTTGTTTACTGCACAATAATATTTTCCTGTGGCTGGGGCCAACCTGGCCTCAGTTAAAATGAGTGAAGCACTAACACTTGGAAACCCTTTTTCTTAGAGCAGTTTTAACACTCCTAGGGGAGAGGAGTGAAGATACGATTTCCAGCTCAGGAGCTGGGCTACAACCAAAAACAACAGAAAGGAAAGGTACCACCTATCAGGCAATCACCAGTGGTTTTAAGTGTGATGGGCAGGGTCCTCTTCCATGGCTTGCTTCCTTCTCTCCTCGTCTTAAAGGTGTTCAGAGTGGAAATCTTCCTGCCATGAAGTGAAAGAAGATCTATAGTCATGTTTTATAGATTGGAAAGCTTATTTCTCTTCCAGATTTTCTATTTAAAGTTGCTCTTGGCTTTGAAAACTTGTTGTTCAATTTAATTCGTTGAATAAATTCAAGTGGAGAAAATATTCTCTGTGCACCTGCTGAAGAAGCTGTTGTGAGAGATTTCAATAAAGTCACCCTAGATGTCTAGCCAGAAGCTTCCTCCAGTCAGGGATTTCTTAGTCTTTCAAATATGTAGCAATGGTATACTGCTTTAATTTTTGCAAACTTTAGTCTGTGATAATGCAACTAATTTTTAAGGGCTTTAATTGTATAGAAACACTTTGGTATATATGTTTAAATTGTATTAAAATCCAGCTTAAAAACTAGAAATGTCTGCCTTGGATAAAATGTGAAATCTAGCACATGGGTGTTTTATTATTCAGAAATTGATTTATTTTTTTTTTCTTAGATACAAGGTATGTGCATTCGAGGGGGAAGAATTAAGGCAGTGTATGGTTAGTTTTACTCTCTGCAGTACAGGTCTACCTTAACCAGACTCTGTTTTCCTGCTGTCCATGGCTTGCACTCTTAACGAGCGGTGGAGGGTGTCCTACAGCCAGCAGCCTGCAGGAATTCAAGCAAGTTAGTTATTCAAGCCCATTCATCTTTGAAGCTGGATCCTCACACCAGAGCTGTCAAGAATACCTCTACAGACACTAAACATCTGCCCATCCCCTTTTTTCCCCTTGGCAATAGTCAATTCCCACCCCTTCCCTCAATAGAGGCGAACAAAACTTGGTGTAGAAAATGTCACTATGAGCTCTTCAAGCTTAGCTAGCTTATCTGTAACTCAAGATAAGTGGTTGTTTGTTTTTTTTTTTTAATGGCAAGTGTCTGGTACCCTTAATGATAGTCTTGTTCACAGTTTAGTTTAATGGTTTCCAAATATACAGCAAAGGGAAACAAAATTAGGGGTTCAACCACTACTTCAGTCTTACTGGAGGAAGGCTGTAGGTCCAGGGGGCTGGATAAAACTTTCCTCAAAAAAGGAGAGAGGTTAAGTCACTATAGTTAAATAGTTATGACAGTAGATATTTTAGGGTAAAATTTTTACTATAAATGTGCATATCTTTAAAAAAGTATACATAGCTTCTTTTTGCTTTTTTATAAGACTTTTATTAAGTAAAAATATTTTGATTTTAAGGAAGTATCTCAGCTAAGACATTGGCAAAAATGTTGAAGTTAGATTACTAAGACTGGGGATGTACAACACCCAAAGCTCACAGGTCAGTTTACTAGAGCTATGAAATCATCAGAAATATAATAGCAGGGCTAGTGAAATATTAATAACTTCGGGGAAAAAAACAGCTGAATTCCAGATTGTCACTTAATCAAATGACCTGGAAATTGTAATAGTTTTTCTTAATCTTGCAATTTTGATAAAAGCAGAGAAACTTGCTATGGAAAACTTGTGAAACGTCCTAGAAAATGTAATCAGTGCTAGAAAGCACTTAAAAACTTCATAAAAACTAATTTCAAGTTTGACTCTTACAGTCTCAATAAGAAGCTGGAGTTTTAAGACTTGAAAAGGTGTAATTTTTATGTAAATAACTCTTAGTTTAGAAATGAAAGTACTTCTGAAAACTGTTCTGTTGTCTGAAAGGAATACTAGACCCATTTAAAAATGAGACCTTCTAGTTTTACTTAAGTATATTGCCTTCCTCATAATAAAAGATTGGTGTAACAGAACAAGGGAGCACCGATAAATACAGAGAAAAAATACTGTTGTGTAAAAATTGTGACAGGAGAGTAATAGTCAATTTGTTTCCTGCAGTGAGGTTTCTTGGTTTTGCATGATAGAGAACCTTTTCCAAGATTTGATTTGGGTCACAATCGTTCATCAAACCAACTCACAGCCTTTAACCTAGAGACTGGAAAGGGAGATTTGAGGCCTTTGTCCTTCTGTCCTGTTATTTGCCTTGACAGTAAGACTTTTGAATAGTTTTAGTAAGATAAAGTATAAAATGGTAATAAAAGAGCAGAATGCATGTAATTTGTTGGGTGTATTATAAAGACTTGTAAATTATAGCTGGATGGTTCCAACTTTAAAAAGAGATTTAGCCTTGTATTCTCCAGAAGTGTTAGTTGTGTGGACTGATTTTCTGTTATCAGTTGTTAGCAGAACCATGAACTACTTAAGTAGATGCCAATATGGCACAAGGAGTATGATTTCAGTGAAAACTTCTCTACAGAAACAGAAAAGACAGGAAGATATAGGCAAGTGTTCACAGGGGAACTTTTAGTTAAATTCTAGGTGCAAACTGTATCTTAAAACAACTGAAGAATATAATATGGTGGATATTTACATTACGATCAAGTGTCAGATGAACAGTCTGTTCATTGCCTTGCCACTATTGACTGTTATTTTTCCAGCCTTACCTGGGAATGAATGTCCTGCTATGCTGGTTACTGTTTCCTGATTGGTTTACATTATTTTTGATCTCAATTGATATGATATGGATAGAGCAAGACAACACAGACTGTAGCTGATTAAATGTGTTTAATCTAGAAGTCTTGCACAATTATAAATTGCAAGCTCTTAATTAGGCAAAGAATGGACAGGATCCTAATGAACTAGTATAGGTAATACTTAAAAACTAACTCAAATCATGTAACTTTTAACTTTTTTTTATGATTTAAGTTGGATCCTATAATTCAAGAATTCAGCTGATATCTTGATTACTGCTTTGACTAGTCGTACAATACAAAAACCTCGTTGCATAAGTTGAACTATAAGTTTTGTTTTTATTCAAATAATATAAAACTCTTGTGTTGAAATCATGTCTTGAAAGGAGTTATCAACGGCATTTTATAAAATACAGCATCAGAGGATAAAGTTTTGAAAAGCAGATGGTAGTTTCGTGGTCGGGCTCACTTGTGTGTGTTAAGAGAAGCAAACTTGCAGAATGAAATATGAGAGGCTTCTCAGTCTTACATTTTCTTACAATTTTTGTAAGCACAACTTCTTTTGTCTTTGTCCCTTAAGGTTTTTAACAAGTGTATTTTTCAATAGAATGGGATGAGAAGTTGAGTGATGTGGCATTATTCAGATTCTCACATCTTTTTTCATTTTGCTTTATCCCAGAGGTCCACTTTCAACTTGGAAACACTTCATACTGAATTGAGGACATAGTGAAGGTACTATTTTCAGTTTCACAGATGTTGAAAGACTCCAGTTAGGGAGAAAAATTGATGGGGGATGGAGGCCACCTTCAGAATCTTAGAGTATCAGAAGTCTAATCTTTTTCTTCTGTTTTTGTCTCTTGCCTCTGTGTGTATGCAGGGGAATTATGGAAAGAGAAGTGTCCCTTACTAGTGGGAGTGAGTCCTCTGAGCATCAGAACTGCTAAGAGCAGTGATCAGCATGAACTGCTCTGTAGATTTATCCACATTTTTTCTTTTCTTTGGGTATTGTACGACTCTGCATTATCACTTTGGTTCGTGCATATATGTGTAATACACTGGACTCTGCTATTTTGTCACAGTTAAAAGTATAGATAATGTAAAGCTATTATTAGTAAAGACCTGTCACAGAACAGTTTCACCTATCTCTTTACTCCCTCCATCCATGAAAAATTAGGCATTGTGAGCATCTCCAAGTTCATCCTGCGGAACTCATTGATTTGTTCCCCTCCTCTCTGGGGGAATGCACTCCCTGCCCTGAATCTCCATATACTTACATTTACAGGCCTTTAAATGAAAACCTTAGCTTCTGAATTTGAGCTTAATGGTAGATATGAAGATCTTTAGGATTACCGTCCATACTGTTCTTGTAATGTTTAAAATGTATACCCAGCATTCGTTACTTGATTTGGCAGCACATCCATTTTGGTATGTCTCTTCCTATATGCCTGAGAAATTCCTGTGAACTGTGGGAATGTAGAGCCTGCTACAGCAGGGAATCTTGAGGCTTCAAGTAGATTAAGTTGGCTGAGTGTCATCAGGAAGGATGGGACTTTTGCAACCTGCACAGTCTGCAAGGTCAATTTGCTCACAGATCTCTAAAGGAGAAATTTATAATTATATACTGCAGAAGATCTGTACAGAAGGAATGTATAATTATATATTAGAGACACAGCATTGCAATAAGAATACTTTTTTGTGGTAATTGAGATCTCTAGCTGGTAGTCTAAAAAGCCAAGCTCTTAGATGTGCTTGAGGCTAGTTACTCCATTTAGCCTTTAAACGCTATCACAATGTGTTCATCTGAGAAAGTTCATCTAAGAAATGCCCACTTTAAATGACAAATATCTGTTATAACATCTCATTAGTCTGTTATTACATATATGCTAGGACTTGGGTTAAAGCTGGAGAATAACTGTGAGTCGAGCTTGATTAAACTACGAAGAATGATGTGGGTGATAGCATCAGCTCTATTTTTATGCTGAAATGTTTTTGCGTGTGTTGTGATACAGCTTGCATGGGGTCTGCAAACTGGAATTTGGCAGCCCCTGGCTGCTAAAGTGGGGGCAACCCACTTTAAGGTCAGGTAATCAACTTGGTAACAATTAGTTCTCTCTTTTTTTTTTTTTTTTTCCTCCTTTGTAGGCATCTAAAATTGTAAGATATATCTAGCCATTTACTTCTTGTCTGCTCAGTGAAACTTGCAATTTGATACTCCTCTCTCTGAAAAAACATCTCTGAAACAAGTTTTCACATAATAATCCAAGTTATTTTTCTTGTACTAGTTGTTCCAATTAAACAAGTAAATATTGTGTTTAGTGGTTGTCTGTAAAGGCCATATACAAATGTGTTGATATAGCCATAGTGGGCTGTATAGCTTTTAAACTTAGTCCTTTAAGGGAAAAAATATTGGAGAGTTATTCATTATTAAGCTTCTTTAGGAGTAAACTAGAATTAGGTTATTTGTGTATTCTGAGACAGGGAAAAATAATCTTGCTGCCCACTGATTACGGTTCCAACCTGAGCTGTTATGGGTGATAGTTTGTATTCTTAGTTCAGATCATGTATGTACACTTCAGAAATCCCATGGTATAGAAGCTGTGATGCTCACTACAGAATAGCAGATAACCTGTGTCTTTGGTTGTCACCTAGTAAGGTTCAGATCTAGCTTGAAGACTGCTTTGATCTGGTAGACACTTATCTGTCAGACTAGGGATGTCTTTATGAAATGCTACCCCAAAGACCTGGAGGGGTGGATACCCAAAACAAAAACCCTCGTGCTCAACAAAACCACAATATTTCTCCTGGTGAAAGTTCTTTCTAGTATGTTCCCATGAGAAGTTTGACTTAGCTGGAGTTTTCTTTGTAAAACCCCTCTGCTTTGTCAGAAAACTAACTAGCTCAAGAGTAGAGCTGTTTCTATGCCAAGTAATAATCCCAGTAGTATTAGACATCATGATAAATGCTACTTTTTCACAGAAGCAGGAGATCATTTTTACCATTTTTAAAATCTCAGAGTTTTTCTGCCTGAATACAATAACCACTTAAACCAAATGACTATCTCAAGGCGGGAAGCTCTGGACAACTTCAGTTAAGAGAAAGCATTTTTCCTATGCAGTTATCCCTGCCAATAAATGTAACTGCTCAGTATTCTTACCTTATATGGCTCCTATTAAATATAGGAAGAGGTTGGACAGTCCTTTTAACTGAATTTTCTAAACCATTTGGTTTTGTGGCTTTTGTTGTGTTTTGTTTTTTTTTACAGTTAAACACTTTGAAGTTAGACTCTAAAAATGTCTGTATTAGAAGCACTTTTGAATAATATTTGATACATAAGTGACAATATAAGCTCTGGCAAGACAGGATAAAACAGAATAATTCTAATGTGCATTCTGTATTGGGAGGGGTGATGCTTGTGAGGTTTTTGTTTGTTTTTGTCTCCTCTCACTTTAACTGATTTATTGCCTGTATTTCTAGCAGCAAAGAATACCGTAGACCTTATGCAATTCTGCCAATATGATCCATATCTGTGGCCAGAATTACATTAGTCTTTGAGTGGTATTTTTCATTCTTAACACAAAGACCCTCCTAAATTGCCATTTTTAACAGTCCATGAGCTCTTAGCATGTTAGTTATGGTGCATCTTGAAGATACTCATCTGGTAAATGTACTGTTTCAGTACTCTAGCAGTGTAACAGATGCTACATAACGTTGAAATCAAGCATGGTCTTAATAAAATAACTAGTTTAAATGTCATATAGTTTTAGAAACAGTTAAGGCACTTTAAAAGTAATTACATATTTGTCAGGTCCCTTGTGGTCCCATTTCACTTTGCTAAAATGTGTCCTACCATTCATTTTTTATAAAACAGCTTGTCTCTAGTTTGAGCTTTGTTTTATCAGATTTATTGGCAAAACATTTTTATGTTGACAAAACTGTTGTAATAATGTGCTCAATGAGTTGCTTTTAAATGCACTAACTTGGGTCTATACCACAGTTCTCTTGCTGAGCACTTACACATCAGTTGTATTTGGATAATCTGCTAAAGGAAAAACTTGTTTCTATATTCCTGTATTCCTTACTATAGAATAAAAGTACTTTTCAGTGTTAATACACTTCAGTTGAAAGTAAATATGTATACCAGCCTAGCTGGCTTCTCTCAAATTACACTTGGAAAGTAGAAATTAAAAATATTTCTTTTTTTCCTTGAACTTCGCATCAATTCAGTAGGTACATTAAAATGAAAAATAACAGTGCGATATTAAAAACTTGAAGACACTGCTCAAAACCACAATAATAAAGAAAATTTTATCTAAAAGTTGATCTATGGTCATGTCACGATCTAGCACTGTTGAATTATCTTCTTGTTGATGGAGAAATCACTATATTGCTTTGGTCCAATTATTAATGTTGCTTTTCTGAAGCATACATGTGAAGAAACAGTGCTGGTATGTCATTATTACTTCTATACTTTAAAAAAAAAAGCCCCAAAGCTAAATGCACAAATGCATGTGTAGCTTTCCCTGCTCCCCTGAGTTTAGTGATTTGATCATAATCTTGATCAGATTGCTTAACTTAGTGAATGCCATTATCAACTAGATTTTCATTGCCATAGGAATGTACAGTTCAGGATAGTTTCAGACTATAGGTTTCCTGTTGTGTTGCTTTCATGAAAAAAAAAAAATCTAAATTCTTGTGATAAGGTCAATAGCTTTTATTTGCTTATGCCCCTCTGCAGCTACAGTGAAGTCACTGTTAAAAGCACTGCCATATGAATTGCTGGGTTTCAGGTAGTCTCTTTGCAATGCCTACTTTTTTCCATATTTAATCCTTCAGAGCTGAGTGTTCGTATTTCTTGACTCGAGTGCAAATGCATGCTCATATTAACACTTCAGCCTTGAGGAAACCCATACCGCTGCCAGCAGAGGGTTAAAGTCCAGAACTGTTGTTGTATGCAAGTAGCATTGCAGAGAATTGTCCAGTTTGAAATGCTCTTCGTAAAATTATGACTTTCTATCAAACGGGTTCTAGGAAAAAAATCTCAGTTCTGGAACAAAAGTAATAATTTTAAGTAATGTGTACAAAAAAGTTAACAACACAGAGTAAATGGATCAGGATAAATATTTATGTAACCATGAACAGCAAAAGCCTACAACATAGGATTATGTGGCATTTTTATATGAAACAGGTCATTAAACCTACTATACAGTTGCAGTTGAGGGGGAAATAAATAGTTGGTTTGTATTTACAGGTTTGGTTTCATGAATAAAACTACTGTATGAGTTTCAAAAATGTTAGATAAAAGAAGTTTCTGGCATATGTGCTCTTTAATTGAAATTGAAAAAGCATTGCTGTCATTTTAAATTGGATGTCTAGACAGGAGAGATGCATTTCCTTTTACTGAGGAGAGCTGAATATTCTTTAAATCTAGATTAGAGACTTTGCAGGCAGATGAGATGTGAATCAGCTGTTTCAGAAAAGTTAATGGGTGTTTTTGTGTTGCATAATTACATGCGTGTAGAGGCCCTGTGTGTATGAGCCCTTTCTTTCCTGAGCAATAGTTCCAATCTGAGTTACAGATTTAAAAACAAATTACTCACTTTGCCTGAAAGCAGCCTTCATGATGCCTGCCTGTGGCTTGCTTATGGGAAGCATGGATGTGTTTTGCAATAAACTGGTTAAACCTAATCCTGTTTTCTGGTGATGGTTATTTAGATGGATGAGTATATTCTGTTGATTAAGTCCTGCTCTGGGATTCAAAATCTGGCTGCTGAAGGGTTTTAACTTGGGGGCAATCTACCAACATTCAGGATTTTCTTTTGCTGTATTGTTACTGAATATTCCTTATTCTTTTTGACACATACCTCATTTGATGCATTTCATACCATTAGTTAAATAGTTAACTGAAGGACAGAGGAGTGTTTTGAAAGTAGTGAGTGATAGTCTAATGTTCTAACATTTTAATACGCATTTTTTCTAAACATGCCTTCTATCAGTATTCATTGATTTTTATTATTTTAGGAGCAAGACCAGTGCAGAATCCCATGCTGATATACTATACAGTGTTTACTTACATTAACATGCATTGCCATTTTTGAAATATTCTTGGATTATTTAGATTTAGTCTTAAATACCAGCATAAAGCTCTTAAAGCTTTCTGCTCACATGAGAAAAGTTAGCAGATTCGGGTTTAACTTAAACATTAAAATCCCAAGTTGACTAATTGTTGTAATGCCATTTGCAGCTTTGCAAAACTTGGATCTTTAGAAACATCTCAACTTGTTCACTGCTTAAAGTGTATATGATCTTGTTTGTACAAATCTTGGGTCGTTGGCACCAAGGCTATTTAACTTCTGTTAAATGTGAAATGACTGTGTTAGTATCAGCTGTAGTCTTTACCTCGAATCCTTATAAGCAGGTAGAGATGTTTCATGAAATGCAGCAGACAGCTACCCCACCTTAAGATTTATTGTTGTGGCTGTGGTTAATTCTTCTTCTTTGCATCTTTAACTTATACAGTGTCTCATTGCTACTCAAATTCTTTTGCTTTATTACTTTGTCTATCACATTATGTAAATCAAAGAAGCCAAAGAAAGGTGAGCTGTTGGTTTTTTTTGCCCTTTAACTTGTTTGCATTTTGCCAAGTTTCCCACAGGGCATTCTGTCTTCCAAGCCAAGTAATTGTGGAGATGTGAAAGGTCTGTAATTTCCACACAAACGCCCCACTCCAGAACTCTTGAGGGAAGGTAAAGTATAAAGTTGATCTTAAGAAAATTGTATTTTTTTTTTTTAAAGCTGTAATTGTGTGGATATTGCTGTGGATACTTGGCATCAGGCAATGGTACATCAGTTACTGAATGTCTGAATGGCAATGCTCGTGGCATATATATTTAAAACCACATTGATTCAGGATGTTGATGATAATTGGCATGGTGCAGATTGAAAATGTAGAAGCATGTGTTTTCTAGCCTTAGGAAAAAGGGATTCTTTGATAATATTATAGTTAAAGCCTTAATCTATAAATGTACTACAGATGCTTTCCTCCTATTAAAACATGGCATAAAATGATTAAATAGCTTGGTGGGTTTTGTCCTGAGTAGTTTCATCCCAGATTTAGATATCTGTATAATGGAATGATATGACTTTTCCAAAATGGTTACCTTAAGTGAGGTTTTGATGCAAATAGAGACATTTTGAAGAATTCCACTGCTGTAAATTGAGTTTATGTGAAAAGCTTTTGAGAAGTATGAGGATGGGGCTGGATGAGATTTTGAGACTGAGAGGTATCTGGAACTGCCCTCAAGACCACTCAAAGACCTATCTGTATTTTTTCTGTTTAACTGTTGTTCACTTAACAGCTTTCAAGCCATCACTTGAGAGAAAAGCTTTTTTAGATTGATCTGGTTATTCTGTTCTGTTCAGTTGTGTGCTTTAAGCCAATGTGTATTGCAGCTTCCAATTATGTATCTTCTTGCCAGTACCAACCCTACTTTCCTTTTGCTGCAAAAGTTGGGGGAACCTTAAACTTTGAAGGTTGTAGGAAGTTTTCTGGTAAGGGAGGGAAGGAAGTGGGCAAAATGAAGATGGTGGTAGGAAATGAGCGAGAGCCTGTGTTAGAGTGTCTATATTTGTCCTGTGGTTATCTATATTCCACTTTTCTCAAGACTATTAAGGAAGTAGAGTCAAGATTAGGACTTGTGGTTTCATGACTTCAGTAAAGGATAGAGTGGGAAACAATTAAGGCAGTAAATAAATCTTATTTTCACTGTTCTGTCAACCATAGTATGTGTGTTCCAGTGAAGTATCTGGTGTGCCTTATTCCAGCAATGCTAGTTATTAGTACTTTCCTAATGTCTGTGAAAAGACTGTAAAACCAGTTAAGGCCTTGTAAATCTTCTCCATTACTTTGAAACTTTTGGGGCTGATGGAAAGAACAGGACTTGTTGGTACTGTGTTGAGATTGTCTGTATCATTTGTCCAGAAGTGGTGTGTGTGTTGTGTCCTGCCAGCATCGTGTGTGATGGGTTTCCCTGTGTTGTGAGGCTTGGAACTCGTTTTAAAATGTTTGTAGTTAACATGTTGATATTTCTTTATACCTCATATGTAATATATATACAGAAGAAATTTATGAACAGTATGGGTAGTATATAGTGGTAAACAAGGATCTAAAATGTCTAAGTGTGTGAAGTGTTGGGTTTGTGTGTTTTTTTAACTCTTAAAAGCTTTTGGCTGTCTGTGGTGTCAGAAAGGGCAACAATGGAAAACTATAATTATTCCAAAAAGGATCTCTTGAAGTAATGGTTATAGTGGAATGGTGAAAGATTACATTGCCACTGGTCGCACAATGCTTGCTTTGTATGGAAACCAGCTTCGTGTTTTGGTACTGTCTTAGGGTTTAGAAGTGGAAATAAATCACTGTGGAATAAAATAGGTTGTTACATGAGGGCTGACCTGCAGTAACCAATGCTGTGCCTGCACGGGCAGTAACCTGCTTAGTTATCCCATGTGTGCAAAGAGTTTGGAGAGTTCATATGTATGTATTCCATGGATTAGGGATCCTCTGCAATAGCAATGCTTTCCTTTTTATCTGAGGCTGCAGAAGACCCACATTTATTATTTTCTGTCTTTGCTTCACTTTTTGTTAAATTACATTAACTGAACAACGTAACCATTTCACAGCAAACCTTGGATTGTAAGACTTTGTTTCTAAGATAGTGCATGAAAGTGCACTATCTTCGAAGCAACTGTTGCACGTGAAAACATTTTACAGTCAGTATTCAGAAAACGTAAGAATGCCTCTTCTTGAACTTCTTTTGGGGAGGAATTTATTAATCTTGCTGAGTATTTTTGCAGCTGATACTGTAGACCACAATTGTCTCATCCATAAGAGTTCTATACGCGCAGCCTGAATGCGGTTTTTACAAACTTGCGTAGCAGGTTGCTTTATAAGGAGCTATTGGTTGGAATAACCAAGCACTTAAAAAATTTTGATTTACACTACCCCTTGGCTGGTCTTACATAGCTTCACTTCCAAAATTCATGTTTTCCCTACTAAGGGAGTGCTGCTTCATGAGCATGCTCTAGTTGAACTTCTTCTGTGCTTTCTGTTTTCTCGTCTGAACTTGAACAGAGCCAGCAAAAATCACAGCTCTGCTGTCACCTAGTGTGTCGCGCTGTAATGCGGCAAATGTGCCACAAGGTGGCTCAACAATATAGCACCTCAAGCATTTCTTAAAAGTCTTTGGTCCACATCAGTACTTCATTACGGTTTAGCACTAATGTAAAAACACTTGTTCTGCACAACGCTGCAACCTGCTATCAAGTTTTGAGGAATACATAGTTACTTCAGTGCATCACTGTGTGGTGTATATTGCACCAGTGTAGGGAGAGAGAGGTGTTCTCTGCGTGCTCTTAGTGTGGTATTACAGGAGGTTTGTATTTCAATCAGACTTTTTGGAATTAATTCATCTGAAGGCAATTTGTTATTCACTTTTGAAGCTTTAGTTGAAACGTTGTTCTTAAGCCCTTCAAAGTAGGGGTTGGCTTACTGTTTGTAGGGAGAGAAAATGGAAATAGGTTTTTTTGTGATACTGAAATGTGAACTCTTTTTTCTAAAAAAGTTAAAATAGAAAGGACTGTGCAGCTGCAGAAAGAAACATGATACTTGGGATCCTAATCTTCTTAATAGGCTTGGGACCAAAAAGTAACTATAAAAGTGTCACCTTGTTTTGAAATAAAAATGGGAAGTTCTCAGAGAACAAGATGATCTTTCAGCCCACACAATTTCCAGTTTGACCTAGTAAAACTTCGTTAATACTGGCATGGAGACTGATAGGAATGCTAAAACAGAAATGTCAGTGGTGCCTGAGCTAGAATAGATGCAGATTCATCTCCTTTTGATAGCAGCTAATGCTTCCTGATGCTGCTTGCATGGGACAGGGGGAAGATGGTTTGCCACTGAGGTAGGGAAGAGAGGACTCTGAAGATTCAGGAAAACCTGAACATTTCCTGTATTAAGATGCAGATCTAATGGATCTTGTGAAAACACAGACTTACGCTGGGGAGTCCTGAGCTCCATTACTTCTCTTGCTTCTCCATGTTGTGACCACATCTTGTCAGCACATAAGTACATGATGATCTGACTGTCACCAGCTGCTGTTCTTTCTGGGACTGGAAATGCAGGCCAGAACAAGTCTGGCTGAGAGAGATGGGTATCGTACAATTACCCCCTTAAATCTTGAACTATTCTGGTGTGTAGTTGGTTGTTTAGGCTTCACAGCTGGTAGAAAACAAAACTAACATTTTTCTGCTAGCTGTGGAAAATGACCAGTGTAATGAAGTGATTATATCTTATATTGACTACCATATTAGGGGCTAAAACCCATGTGATTAAAATCAAGAAGAGAAAAGGAACAGCAAAGGCATCTTGGATACTGAAAGTGCTGTGCTGTTATTCTAATATAAGATGATGTTGGACATGTTTCGCTAATCAGACTGACGTGGCATGCTTAGAAGTAGAGTCAGAAACAAGTGCTTACTAATCTGTTTAGCTTCTGGTAATGAATGCACATGTAGTGTATACCTGGAGTTCATCCAGCACCAGTGAGAAGTATTTTTAAATAGATTTCTTCCTGCTGTAGTCAGAACTTAAGTAAGATGAAGCTCATCCAATTTTTCTAGTTTAATTTTGCATCTGGAAGTAAATAATAAAGTTTTTGAACTGTGAAAAGATTAAAAAATACCAGGAGGACTGCACAGAAGGCCGTAGAGCTCATGTAGCCCTGTACCAGCTTGCTGGCAGGTAGCTGCAGTACATGCAGCCCGGCAGCTCAGGGTGATTCAGGACAGCAGTCCCTAGCAGAGCACATTATCGTGGTCTTTCCTCTCATCAGTAAGGTTTTGCCCAGGACAGTGCCTGCATTTAAAGAATGGTTGTGGTGCCTCAGCCAAATGCAGGCTGTACAACTTGCTCTGGCACCCATGATGTTTGAATGGCCAAGACAGGTGGGCCTTAAAGGAACTGGAAGCTGAGAGCAGTTTTGTAGAACTGGAGCCCTTGAGGTGGAATTTGTTTGCATAAATGTGTATACTTGTCTGCCCTTTGTAATGGACTAGTTAACATTGATCTCAAATAGCAGATCTTTGTAAGGGGAGGATCCAGGATGCTTAGTGCTACCTTTTAAACATAGACAAAACCTCAGGAAGGGAAATTTGGTGAATACCAAACTGTATCACAGCTGCTTTGCTCATAGCTTTGTTCCAAGATCTTAATTTTTGAACTAGCAGGTTTTTTTTTTTTCTTTCCCAGCCCTGTGCTCTTGAATCTCCTCTTCCTGGCATACTGACTAAAGAATCTTTGCTGGAAGCAGGACCATGGTAAAGGAACGGGGAAATGCTGTGTCTAGACTAAACCACAGCTCTTCCTCTTCTGACGTGGCCAGTTCTACCCAAGCCTGTAATGGAGGGACTGGTGAGATGGTTAAAAGCTTAGGCTATTTTAGATGCTCACTCACGATGCAGGCAAGGAAAGTCAAGTCTTGTGCTTGCCCCTATGTAACCACGTTTGTCCCACAAATGAGTGGGTCTTGTGTTACTTGTCCAGGCAAGAGCCAAATACAGACTTTGGGGGTAAAGGGAAGTGGTCTCTCAACATAAGTTTACAAACTTGACAAGAAGCTTCAGATGAAACATATGAAATGTAAATGGTTTTATATTTGAGTCTGATATGGTAGAAAGTGTTTCCTTCCCCACCCCTCCAATGGGAAGTCTCTTTAGCTGAAATTTGCTTCGCAATACTAATCGTTACACATCCAATGAAGCCACAAGTTGCTGTTTCTTCCTTTTGGATTACATAACAGCAAATTCTAATATGGCTTTACTCCATGTAATTTAAACTAAAAAGGCATCCTTCTCTTCCACTCTCTCCCTTCCATTTTTTTCCTCTTGGTTAGTAGCTGCTGTGGCCTCTGTGTACAATCCTTGAGCAGACTCCTGCTAGTCGGGCTACTTAAAATTCATCACAGGGTTGGATGAAAACATGTTAAAGTATCACTTTAATTCATTGATTTGCAGTGTATCAATATACCCCTTAATCATTGCTTGGGGATTTAGGATTCAGAACAGATTTGGGGCTTTGATACCCATAAGGAGACTTATTTGCTTTAAGTGAACCAGTTTTTCTAAGAAAAAGTGGCAGAATCAAAACCTAAAACTTAAGCAACATAGTTTCAAGATCCCTAACTTGTAAGCACACCAGAATATTCTGCTGAAGGCCACTGTCATCTCCAGGCAAAAGGCAATATTATTGTGGTTGCGTTTTATATTGTCCCCATACCCCTTCCTTTACCGGCTAATATGCAAACATCCCCTCCAGTGTTGCAGATGGAATGACCCAGAACTGGAGCCAGATACAACTTGTTATTAACTTCTAACTGGGGTAGACAGAAAATATTCCAATAAACAAGTTATGTCTGAAGATTTTCATGCCATTTATGGAGAATGTACTCACTGATCAAGGGCCTAAGTGTCATTCTCCTTTGTGCCTTCATTCATTGTGCTTTAATTGCAAATGAAAACATGCTTTTATTCTCACATTTAAGCAAGGTGTACATCTATTCTTAGTAGTACTGTCAGGCTTTTTTGTGATATGTATGTGTGTAAATGTTTGGGCATATATATACATGCACTATTTAGCTCTTTTTCTTTTGTGAAGCAAAAAACTTGAATGTATTAGGGCCAGGACGGTGGTAGGGTTTATAAGGTGTGCCTAGTTTGTATGCCAGCTCCTGGAACGAGAAAGGAAATGCTTGAAGTCTTCTGGCAAAGTTATTTTAAAATTACTTCATTTTTTTTTCTTAACTACAGAGTCTCATACTTGTGTTCTGTGTTATAATAGAATAATTGCTTTTTTCTTTCTCTATTTTATTTAAGAGAAAATAGAAAATGCATCTCATACACAGGCGACTGCTTAACCATGCCTTCCTGCCTTGTTATGGAAACCTGGAATCTTTTACCTCTGGCGGAATCACTTTTTAGTTTTTTCTTAGATTGAAGACTGAAAAAGGTGGCAGGAATGGTTGGAATCTGCTTTCTTCTAAAACCGAAATTGTCCTATTTGGGTTTTAGTTTACTCTGTGTTAGATTTGACTTGTTTTTGTAGCTCCTAAACAGTTTTGATAGATTCAAAGCTCATGAAAGTGTGGTAAGTATATTCTGTTGCAAGTATGTAGGAAGGAATATTTTTCCAGCCTCTACTGTCTGCTAAAGGAGAACAAGTTTTTTGGCAAAAAGAGAAAGGAAAAGCTGGCATTGAAAAGAGCCAGTATTAAAATTATGAGACTTGAAAGGATGGTGTAGGAAAAGCTGGAGTGGGGGAGGGAAAGGGGATTCCCCTTCCCCTCCTACAAGGAAAAGTTCACTATTTATTTAGTGGTCAAGATGTTAATCTGCTTATCCAAAACAAGAAACAATAGTGTCCTGCTAGGAAAACCAAGCTGACTCACATGTGTTGCTGTTGTTTTGTATAGTATTAACTTGTATGACCACTATGATGTGTCTATAGTCAAATAACAGATGTCTGTAGTCATTGTGCTTTGCTGAGAGAGGTTGGGAGGAGAAAACTAAAAAATCAGGCATATCACCTGGAGTACAAGGTCTCCATATAAACTAGCTTGTTTACATGTTCCCTGAGAAGTATTTATCACTGAATAAATATTTATGATGTATGATCTGCTACAGCAGAGAGTTATATTGTGTTATATCATCTTTTTCTGGCTAAAAGGGTGGTCCTCTGAAATAGTGCTCTTCTACTTGTGTGCGTTAAAAAATAAAATACAGAAAAGTGTTCGTGTCTGCAGGATCAAGTGGTTCTGTCTGGTCTCTAAAGGCAAATTAAACATACTTCACTGTTTCAAAATAATGATGCTATAGATGTGAAGCAGTTAACCTTACAAACAAAGATATTTTGCTCTACTGTTCCTGGTGGTAAGGTACCCAAAAAAATTAAAACATATGTGAAGTACAGAGGTCTGTGCAAGAACTAGGAGTAACCAGACTTCAGTTTTGACAAGGGTAGGTTTGTTGGTTTTGTTTTGTTTTGTTTTTTTGATGAAATGTTTAAAATAAAGTAACTTTTATCCTTTTTTCTCCTATGGAAAACTCATACCCTGTAGTCACCAATTTCATTAAGCTTGGAGTCAGGCTCTGGACATTAGCTGGGGCCCTGACACATCTTGCATGTGACACTCCACTCATAAGTACCATGGGTCTAGAAGATTCTTTGTGTTTGTATTATTTCATTCTGGAAAGAGAGGGTAAACAGTCTAACCTAGTTTTGGAGTAAATTATGGGAAATGATAGAATTTTCTTTGACAGTTTACCTTTAAACCTGTAATGCTACTTGACTGAGTTTGGGTAAAAAAATGTAAATTAAATCCTATTGATATTAGGGGATTGGCATTTTAAAATTTCTTTTTTTTTGTCAACGTAGACTTTGTTAGGATGGCTTTTTTTGTGTGCTTGAGGTATGAAACGATATCAGATGGGTGTTAATTTTGATGTTTCTACTTGAGCTGTTCCACTACAAGGAATTCTCATATGTACCTTGAAAAGAGGTGACATCAAAAGGGTTTTAATGGGAATCATGGCTGGTTAAATTTAAATCTCCCTAAGTTATACTTAGATTAAGTTATTCTCTTTGGTCTGGCTTCTTGAAGAGCAGAGGAAGAGTAGAATGATCTTCTGTACATCTGTATAGGTATTTATATAGAAATGTCTTATTTTGACACCGTTGAGAGAACATTAGCTATCTGCCTACAGTTTATGGCTCTTAATCTCTTTTTAATATATATTAGGAAAACTGAAGTGCTGAAGGCTTCTATAGAAGATACTGTAATAAACTTTCTGCTGAAGGATTTTTTTTCTTGTTTCCTCTAATGCAATAACTAGTTAAAATGTAACACGCAAATTATGTTGACAATAATACTGTGGATAATAGGAAAGAAAAAGGAAGAACATAGATTCTGATTTTTGCCTACTTAAAAATGCACAAATCTTCATGTGTACTAGATAAAAGTAAGATGAAAAGGTAAGCTTGATAGATGGTATTTGCATCACTAACAAAGCAATGCCTGCAAACTTCTCTAACAGTGCTATTTTTTTGCAAAAGATTGATACCTTAATATCCTTCTAACAAAAAAGGCAACCTCAAATTTATCTGTCAAAAATCAAGTCAGTTAATATGATTAATGATGCTATGGTTGTGGCTTGTACTTGATCCCTGTAACACTTTAGTTAAGCAGGATAATGATTTATTTGTTACGTTTATCAGTCAGAAATATACTGTTCTGACTTGTGTAGACCAGACTGCTTATCAGGAGAATGATTCTAGTACAAGCACCAGAGGAGTACAGGCTTATTGTATATCACCAGTAAAAAACAATGAGTTGAACTGTAATAGAGTATTTTCTGCCTGGTATCACTTTTGCATCTGTGGTCGCCAAGCCGTAGCACATGCTGTTAGCACTTTGCACATTCCTACATGTGCTGTTTGTGACATGTACCAATGCACGAAGGAAATCAAGGAAGGTCTGTCCTCACACATGGCTGGTAAGGAGGGAAGATGGCTGCCACCATCTCTGACCGAGAGCAGAAACTAGGGCTTAGGGCTTGCTGCCTCTGGTGCCTGTGCATGGTTCAGCTCAGTGTGGGAGGATACTGTTGCTGCTGCTGCTGCAGCACAAAGCAGTTCCTGAGCTCCAATAGCAGTACGTGAGGAAGCCAATGTGAGGAACACCTGGGCTGCTGAGCAGAAGGGTCTGTTGGGTGGGTGTTTGCAGGGAGGACTTGGATTTCAGGTTTGAAACAATAAGGAAAAGTAATGGTCGCAAGAACACTTATGCTTGTGGGGAGAAAGGAGGACATTCATAATGATTAGAGTTCTGTGATGACCTTCCTGTGTAGGAAGCAGTAATAGTCGTCTACTTTTCTTAGAGTATTCATAGCTTCATAGCTGAAGCTATGCGGAAAGGATTTATTTTCTACTGCAGCACTAGAGAATGGGTAACCTTGGTTGAGATTTGCTGATACTATTGATAAGCTTTGTAGGGACCTGGCTGAAGCTGTGAGCAAGCTGTAAGAGTTGCATGGATGCTTTGGAAATCAGGATGATGTTTTCCTTGTAAATGGGTTGGCAGACATCACAGCAGATTCTCTTTGCCAGAATGTTTTCTGTGATCTGTATTCTCCAAAATAAGCTGGGAAATGATTCATTCAACATTGCCTGACATAGAGCATTGACATTGCTGTGGCCCTATCTTATCACAGAAAGAATTTGGGGAATTACACTTGTGTTAAGAACATGAGAAGAAGGAAGGGGAGGGTGCAAGGTAGCTATTTTTGTGTGCCCTTCCAGAGTTGGTGTTCATCAACTTACAATTTGAGGCAACTTGAATCTGTGACCTGTGTGGTTTCTTCCTTTTTTTTTTTTTTTCATGCGACACGGTTTCAGCTTCTTTAGAGTTCTCCTCTTTAATTTAGAAACAGAAATTCAAGGGGGCTTTCACTAACATTCAGGATTTCTAAGGATAGCCTTCTCCCAGAATTTCTTTGAAGTTGCACCCAGTCTTTTGCAGATTTCTAACCAAGATTAGCCAGCCTCTGCTTGTTGCTTTTTTCCCCTTCATTCTTTCCATTTTGAGAAATGGGTCAGTTTTCTGGTGCTCCTCTGGGTGTCTTTTGACTGCCTGCATTAATGGGTAGCACTGGCTTGAGTTTTGTGCTGCTGGACCTTAGCCCATTCAGTTTTAAAGGGCTAACTCTTGGGCTGTGCGTGTATGTGCTGTAACTCTTCCTCCAGCATGGGAGAGAAGCAGCTCTGCTTGCATAATAACTTGCAGAAGAGGATCAAGAGCATAGGATAAACTTATCTGCTTCTATCCCTCCCAAGTACCCATTCAAACTTTAAAGTGACTGTGCTTACGACAACTACTGTCTTTGCTCTTTGGTGCTGGATGAGAATGAGTAACTTCTTTCATAATACCTTCAGTAGACCTGTTGCTTGGCGGGGGGGAAGTTTCTTGTTTGTAATTTGAGTTCACAAATGTGTCTGATTACTGAATGAGGTGGGGATGGGAGGGAAGGAAAAGCAAAATATTTGTTTGTGGTCAGAAACCCAAACAACCCTGCTTTGGCTTCCTCTTCTCTGGTGGGTTTGGGCAGTGGTTCTCTCCTCCCTTCCTCCTGAGCTGACTCATTCCTAAGCCTCATCATCATGCAGTGTGCCACACTGGAAACTGCCCCCTGAAAATATGAGATGGAAAGTGTAAGCTACAGTAGAATTAAATGCTATCAAGTAGCAGGGCTAGTTGTGTTTTTTCTACAGTAATTACTGTAAACCTGGTAATTAAGGTTGAGAAGAGTACAGATTCTTTTGAGATCTCTCCACCTGACAATTTTTGGGAGGATTTGCTGTCTCATTTTTTAAAGTTCATGCTGAACTACAAAATCTGCTACTAATGACTATGAGTCACTGAAGAGTTGGTTGTTTCTGTTTTGGAGCATATGTATAGGTTCTTGTTATTGCTATGTAACTCAAACTCTGGTCACTTAAAAAGTGTTGCACCTTCTGTGTTGAGTGTTATAGACTTTTACAAATACATGCTTTTAAAAAGTTATTAATCTTCTGATGTGTTTGAGAATAGTAGTTCAGACAATACTGTTCCATGAAGACTGTTATGTTACTGAATAGGAATCTTATTTTTCTTGATTAGATGGGTGTGCTTCCTCCTCTCTAGCATCTCCACCTTGGTGAAAATTTAACTCAAAATATTTGTATTAGTCTTTTATCAAGATGTGGGATCAGTAGCTTCAGAAACAATCCCTCTCTTTGTAAGACATGTTCTTTTATGTAGAGATTAAAAAAAATTAATTTGGTACATAGGTTTCTTTAGTAAGACTTAAGTTTCCTTATTAAGTACGTATTTTTGGCCTTGCGAGGCGTAGGTGCATTTAAATTTCCATCTAAAGCTGTGTCTAAAATCTGCATTTAGTCTTCTGGAAGCTATTTTCTGGAAGCTGCTGCTAATTAGTTTTTTTAATATTCTTAGCATATACCTTCAAAGCAGTCTGATAGTTTAGTTAAATTTCATCAAGATAAACCAGTAGTTCAGCAGATTAAGAATTATGCCAGTGCTAGCTTCCCCTTCTGATATTCAAACAACAGCTACAGTGTGAGCTGTGTTTTTTTTTTTTCTCCTCTCTTTATTCCAGTTCCAGTGGGGAGATACGCTTTATACTGTTCATAGAATAGTTACAATACTTAGGATTAGCAATGTGGAAGTAATTTGCAAGCTTATGTTCTCAAATGGTTCAGTAGTAAACTCATTGGAAGCAAATTGTTCTCATTTCACCTTCTTCACAGGATAGCCCAGCTTATTTCAGCTAGTGAGTGTTTTTTAATATCTAATGTGCCTCCATTAACTTTTAAGTGCTGAAAGTTGTGCTCTGATAATAAAGCTTTGAAGCTGGCTGTGAAGAAAGCTTAAAGGGGGAAAAAAAGCAACTTTGTGAAACCTTTTGTATGGGAACAGGCATAAAAATATACAGAGCCTCTTTCCTGGAGATAAACAGGTACTGGCTAATAAACTGTTAATAAATAATTAAACTAATTAATAAACTAATTAGCTTTTCTGAATGTCAGAGTTTTTGAGGACATACCAAGCTTTGTCTGAAGGGAAGAACAATCTGGAGCAAGAAAGTCAGATGGTGTGAGCACCTCCAGTATGTGGACCTTGATGTCTTAGGGAGTCCTGGGGAGAAGAGGAACAGGGAGGAATCAACTTCCTCTGTGGTGAAAGCTGAATTCCCTTTATAACATCACTTGGTGTGTACGTGTTAGATAAATTAGTGCAACAGCCTGATATTTGACTTCTGAAATAACTTATGGCAGGCCCTGTACAGTGTCAAAACCAAAAGAAAGTGGCAACCCCCTTACCCCCAAAGCCTCAGAAGTTCAAATTGGAGAATAAAAACATGTTGTATTTTTTAATGTAGCAGCTACGGTGTTTGACTAGTTCAGGCTATTCCCTGTTCGAACAGTTAGCAAGTGCCTTTCATTCTCAATGTTATTCTCAAGGGAATTTTTTGAGCACCCCCTTATTGATAAAGTATTTCCTTCTAGCATTCGTTTCTGCTGTGGTGGCCTTACATTTAAACATAACTGTATCCTTCACATCTAGTCCAATATGAAAGCTGAAATCTAGTGTGTATGGCTTTTTGGCTTATTCTCAGGAATCTCTAGCTGCCTTTGAAGGAAATAAACCTGGGATTTTAGGAAGTTTTTAGTCTCCTCCCAACTGTTGCTAGCTTTTCCTTATTTTTACCCTCTTCTTCTCTTGTTCATCTTGACTTACTAAGAGTCAGACTTGGCACTGGCTTCCCCTTTTTTTCAACCTTCAAGCACAGAGGAGGATAGGAGAACTCCTGTTGTTCTCATGTTTGGCCTCACAGGGGACAGGGAAGAAGGAAGCTGAACTTAATGTGTGGTGCACAGTGGAAAAAATTTGTACATCTTTTTTCTCTGTCCCGTTGGCTTGCTTTTGCATGCTCTCTCTGCATACATATATGTTCTCAGTTCCCATTTCAGTATCTTCATTGAAATCTTTGGGGACAGATTAACACACTTTTAGGACACCCAAACTCCAATTTGTGCAGTAACATTTGCTTCTCAGCATTGAGTTCCTGTTACTTTTTGAATCTTATTCCTTCTTTAGGGGAGAGGGTAGGTTCTTTTTTACCTTGGAGGCTATCAAGCACATACAATTATATGACCCAATATAATGGTAATTAATAAACAAAAAAACCTAAAGAGTATATTATTGTATGGGATATTGAGTGCTTTGTGAAATATTTGTTGTCAATACATTTGAAGATGCTTTAAGAAGATAGTCACTAATGTGAATTTGATGTTTACTTGCAGCATACTAAAAAAAAGGTGCATCATAAAATGTAGGTTCTGAATAATATATAAGGGCCAAGTACAGTTACATGCCATCAGATTTGTCTAGGGTATCAATCTGTTGACTTCAGTATTTATGAAACGACCAAATCTGGCACACATTTTTGATATCAAAGTAAGCCTTTATTTCTGCGAAGTAAGTCGTAAAAGCTCAGTAGTAACCAAGGAATGCTCCGTCTGAATCTCTCTCACCAAGTAAAATAAGGACCTTCGAGCAACTAACTTGGAATAGGAGAATCTTAACTGTGTTTTGACTTGCCTTACACCTACATTCAGAGGGGTATTGGAAAAACCTGTTTTGAGAAGGGGTAGGGGGAAAGAAGTGGTGGCTCAATTTCAGGTATAATCAACCCCAAGTCAGTTGATCAGATTTTGCGTATTGCTCTGTCAGTGTTTTTACTTGTTTATTTTAATAATTTCCAGGCTGAACAAGCAGACTGGCAATTTCTATAATGTTGCTTAAAGCTTCAAACTTTCATTCTGTAGTGAAATACATTCAGAGCTCAGTATTGTTCTCCAGTTCTTTACTACTTGTTCTCTAGACTGCTGTTAATAATGGCCAAGGGCAGATTTGTAAACCATATGAACTTCCCTTCAGAAGGACTTGTTTGATACCATAGGAGTAATTGCTGCATCAGAGTATTATGCATACTGCACTGGCGTGTGGCTAAGTAGTAAAGCAAGTGACTCAATCATTATTTTTTGGAACACTGCATAAAGAATGCAACTCTTGCCTAACAGATAAACCTTTTAGCATACATTTCTAATAAAACCGTTAGCTTATTTGCTTACAACAAAACAGTTGCTTTCATGGGCCTTTCTTATAAGAATCCTTTGCTTCCTAATAATAAGCTACCAAACACTAAAGAGGAATAGTTTGTTGGCATGTTTGCTGGAATGCTTCCGTTAGACTTTGTTTGGACTGTATTTTTCTGCTGTCTCCCTGTCTTTGCATTTGTCTGCCTTTTAATTCTGCAGTGTGACTGGATATCAGGTCTATGTATTTTCCTGTACTTTAGTTATCTGTAAAATTTACAGGGTTCAAGTACATTGCGAGAACAGTAGATGGCTTGTCTTCTGAAAAAAAATTTGAGATTTACTTGAAAATACTGATGCCTGTGCTATATATACTAAATACTATGGATGTAGACCATATTCTAAAGATGATAGTGCAGATGGTTGAAAGAACTGTAAAGTTTCTTGCAGAAACTGTAAGAGGATATTATACTCAACTAATCCTAATCAGTAATCTAAATTGAATGCTTAAAAAAAATGACCTGGCATCCCTAGTTTGCAGATTTCCAGCAACTTTTGCCATGAGGTGGTATGTTTGGCAGCTTCTGTGTGTTAACCTTTTAATCTCATTTACAGTGAGATTAAATGCAATTATAATTTTTACTTGGAAATGAAATCCCGAAATGCGGAAGGTTATAGTGGTGCCATCTGAAGTCTATGGATGGAGACCTTTTTTATCCTGCTGCTACTTTTTGGCTTTCCAAAGTGTGAAAGCTTTGTGGGACTGACATGGCTGCCAGTTTTGTGAGTGCCTAGATTGGGATCATCTGGGCAGTACTGAACCTGATTATACTGCTCCTGCCATTGCTGCCTGTGAAAGTGAACAGGGACACGTACTCAAGTTTTTAGTTGGGGGAATAGGGTTGAAAGCAAACTGTGGAAATGCAGAAATCCCCTGTTTCATCGTTGTGACCCTCTTCTATGGAAAACTAGCAGTTTTCAAATACTGGTACCTTTGGAATTAAAAAGGAGTAGCTAGAAATGGGTTTAATATCTACTTGATCCTTTTCCCCCTTTTGGATGAGTCTTTTGGAATTAATGATATCAAACTAATACCCTATTCTGCACCATGCAGCCTTACTTTGAATCATGCATTGGAGAGTGGAAGCTGAAAATGTCAGAGTTTACTTGTGGTTTAGTCCTTAGTTTAAGGGGTCAATGTTTGGAACTAGAGAACAATGACACATGAAATGATATAAGGGCTTGGAAAGAAAAGGAATATACTAGTGACTTAGAGCATGTGACCCTTTGTGTGTCTTTTAAAAATTACTTGTTTCCTTTAGAATTTGTCTTCCTGAAGTCCTGGATTCAAAGATTTTAAGAAGCTTTTGCAAACACATTCTTCTAGCAAATGCCAGTGACAGTAACTTGAGCAATTTTTGGTCCCACCTTTCCCTTTGTGGAAAGGGAATGGTTATTTTAAGCCCTACCAAAGCTCGTTGACCTGTTTAGGGGTAGAGGCCAAAAAAAAAAAAAGTCCTCAATGCAAAGCAAATTTGATTACAATAACCAGAATGCTATTTTTTTTTTACATTGTAAAAATGATAGCTGAGTGAAACTACTTATTTAGCAGAGCTGAAAATAATTTTGCTCTATTAAGATTGAAGGGAGCATTTGGTATGACATGTACTCCATTAACAACTCATTTTTCTTAAGGATGGATTGTCCCTGAGGTTGTATGTTAATTGAAAAACCAGTGGTATTGCATAGGGTTTCTTTAATTTAAAAAAAAAAAAAAAAGGCAAAGAAAACCCACACAGTAAAGTCCCCAAACCCTTTTATTGTGAGGGACCAGTTTCTGCTGTCAGTCTGGGTTCTGGTAGGCTGAAATGTCAGTCAATCTTGTGTAGGAATTGAGGAAACAAGAGGCTTCCTTTCTAATGCTGATGAGTTGTTTACCAGGAACATCCAGAAGGAGCTGTGGGCTCCTTCTCAGTGGTTTAACACAAGCCATCCACCCAACTTTTAATTACTGTCAGCTACAAACTGTGGAAGTTTAGGTCTCCTTGGAACTGATCCAGTATTTTGATTTCCTTGATCGATTGCCAAATTAGTGAAAAGGTTTTGCACCAGCTTAAAGCTCCTTCACTCCTCCAGCTTTCCTGTCTTGTACTGTAATCAGAGCAGAACCGTATCAAGGTTTTCAGATCTGTTTTGTTGTGTAAGCTTGATTTTTTTATATACATGCCAGCACAACCAAACATTTAGAAAAGATGAGTGTAATCAGCTTGCAGCAGAGTGATGGTGTAAGTTTTCCTGTAAAAACTCAATATTCCAGTTGAGGAGGGGGAGGACAGAGTTAGTCCCCTCTCTCCAACATCTGTTGTGTATTTTATATTTGCAGGTGTGAGAAGATGTCTATAAAAGAGTAGCTTAGCTGATGTCATTATTTTAAAATTATTTTTATTAAAATGAGTGTTAATTCACAGCTAAACTTTGACTTGCACATTGTTTTTTCTGTAATTTCAAACAGTGGCTGAAAGATTGTTATATTGTGCCAAAACCAAAGGTGTCACATCAAGTTGTGGCCAAACATTTTCTGCTCTGGGGACATATCAGTGAAGAATTGCTGTTTCTCGTGGTCTAGTGATACCTTTTCCAGCATGGGCTCTACCACTGGTGAAGGAAAGAAGCTTAAAATAAAAAGGAAACAAACAAAAACTCCCCAAACCAACCAAACAAAAAACCCAGGCAACAAAACAAATGCTATTCACATGAGATGAAGGAAGATATAGCTGGTTGATCACCTGCAGATGAATCATCTTGTTGGTGCATTATTCCATTAATCCTGAGTATAAAGATAGGAACTAACTGTAGAACGGTATGAAAGTGACTGGTTAAATTGGCATCTTGAAGAAAGTTTCTCTGCTTTCAAAATGGCGTAATGTGGCCTTTCATATACACCTTTTAAATCAGAATACCTATTTTTTAATGCAGTGGATTATCTGGAAAGCATTTTAGGGGTATGTGATCTGACATTGTTTCTGAAGTCTGTCTTACTCTCCATGGTATGTGAGATAATATTTTGTCAAGTCTATTCAAGTTTTAAAATATACTAATGACTTCAGTTGTCTTGATGAAAGCCTTGCAGGAAGGTACTTGCAGCCTCTGCAACAGACCTCTTAAAGTATGCTGTGCTCTGCATTTCCATCCCTGGATCTTGGTGGTGTCCATGATACCCAAGGCTGTGTGCTCTGCTGTTCAGCTGCAAGTTGCAAGAAGTGGTGTTGATATTTTAATTTTAGATTATTTCAGATGTGGAACCCTGTGTCTGTATAAATAATTCAACCTGCCATGGTACTGAAGGACCTGGTGTTATGCTGGCATTGCATTGTACTTTGAAATACAAAGGAATGATTTGGTTATCTTAAAGTAACTTATTCTACTTGGAGTATTAACCTGCTGTGACTAAGTTTTGATTTTAGTCTTTGGTCTGCCTGCTTAAGACTGACTCTAATTTGAGGGAACGTATTCCCTCTGAGCTAGAAGTGGATAGACACATTTTAATTATCCTGGACTGAAATGTTTCTGGGGAAGTACAAAGTAATGTCCTCATGTTAGCTAATATTGCTGGTGAGCATTGAAAAATTACTAGTCTTCAGTCTGAAGGATTGTATTTATGCTGCACTGAGAGGTTCTTAACTAGTTCATGGGGTTTGGGGATAAAAGTCTTTTTGTATGCTATTAAAAAACAAAGCAAAGGTCTCCTTCCTTTTTTCCTTCCATTAGTCTCTTTTCAGGTTGTGCTTTTCATGAGCAGGAAGGCTAGTATCCTTCAGAGACCCCACCAATTTGTACCATTTTGGAATACTGTAATGCTTTAAACTGTTCTCATTTGTTTAACAGCAACTGGGAAGGTTAAAATACTTTTCTTGTGCTTACATTCAGTTTGTTGAAAGGAAATGATCATTCAAAGACTAATAGTAACATATAAGGCCCCTGCTTCAAGCAACTGGGAGTATTTTTCATTGGGAGTTGCAGTAAATATTGAAAATGTGTTTAATGTAGTTACCTCACGTATAAAATTTTCTGTAGTAGAGATCAAGTTTGTGCATCTGCAGTTCATGGATCAGTAAAAATTTGGTTGTGGTTCTAGAATTTGGTAATTCTAAAGGATTCTTGCGCTGTTTTTGACCCTTCAGCAGATTGCATCTTTGGGAGGTATAATTGAATTAAAGCACCTTGAATCATCTTCTTTTCCAAAACAGGAAATGTGTGGCTGGGCATATATAGCCTTTGTCGTCTTAAAGCCCCGCAAAGAATTTCCGCAGGTCTGAAATTTTAAGAACAGTTCAAGATAGTTATGTAAAAGAGAAATGTTCATTTTAAATGCATTCTAAACTTTCTCCTTACTTCTGTGCTGTCTTTTTCTTGTAAGTTATGCAACTTATGGAAAGTAAAATGAAACTGAAGAGTTTGTACCATAACATTTTTTCCCCATAATTCACTATAAAGTATTACCCAACTTTCTGTTGTGTAATATGACATACTGAAGCTTGGAGAGTTAGAACAATTCTAAGAATAAGGCAATCCTGTTCAGCATCGAGCTGAACTTAAACTTCTCTCTATTCCCCCTCCCCTTTTGGTAATAGCTTGTAGCATTGTTGTGTGTGATAAACTAGACCCTTAACAAGTATATTCTTACTGGCATAAGAAATGTAGCATATAATGGCATATATAGCAATAGAGCTATATATATTCTAGCTGGTTTATTTTAATAAAGTATTCCAAATCCATGGGTATTGACAATTTTCTCATAAGAGAGTTAAAAAGAAGTTTCTTCTTGTAAGAAATAATGATGAAAACCCTCCAGAAATGTTGCAATATTCCTGTATAGGCTTGAACTCCAGATGGAGAAAATAGGTGGGAGGATTGCTTTAGACAGCAAGCTTAATTTTTTATCCCAGTTATTGTGTGTCTGGTGATATCAAGAGGAAATAATTTTATGAAGGAGAAGGCTAAAGAAAGAAGCGATGAGATGCAATAGGAGGTCTTGCCAGCTGTTCTACACTGTACTCAATGATTACTGACAGGGAAGATGAAGGTTTCTTTCTGAGCCTTTCAGTTGATGTAATACTGCTCATTGACTCGGTTACCCTATAGGTCTGTCTTTGCTTCCATGCTCTATCTATAAAATAATATTAGTGTCAGTAAAATTATCCATTAAAATTATGACTTAATTAAAAGTGGTCCTACAAAACACTGTCAAGGGTCAGTTAGCTGAATAATCCTTGAATGAGCAATGGACAGCAGATCCTATAGAGGCTGGTAAGGTTTATATTACTTTAATAGCCTCTTCATTTTCCAGTCAAGCTTTTCTTCTGGATTGCAGTAAATCTCTTCAATTCAAAATGTGTTGGTCCAGCCACCAGGCTGTTTCCAGCAATCTTAACATCAGTTTGTTCATTCCTGTTCTGTAAAAACATGTTTGAATGTGCCACTTATTAATATTTCTGCAATTAAAAAAAACTTCCCTTCTTTCCCCTTTCTAACAACAGCATAAATTTGCCTAAGAATTTCTGCTGGGACATGTGCTTGTATAAAAGTTTTAATGAGTTATCATTCCTGATACCTGTTTTCAGGACTGTTTGCATACGTTGCTATAGTATTTGAGGATGTTGTATAAGCAATGTTATGAATAATCATTGCTTATGGCAAAAAAAGGCTTAAAAACCAAATTTAAGTTGCTTGGGTGAGATCAAACACAAATCATGCCAGAGGCAAAAGTCGAGGCCCCGTAGGACTGTTCTTTGCATGTTTTAAACTAGGAGGGACAGTGCAACTAAATCTTTACCTCTTGTTACAACATCATCTTCAGAGCTGTAGTTCTTTTTAGGACTACGACACAAAAATTGTGGAAACAACTTTGCAATTTGCATTTTAACTCCATGGCATCAGCAAGAGTAATTTGTTTTTCTCAGTCTTGCTATACATCAACAGGAAGAAAGAGGATTCCTTGTGGTATCTTGCACTACTACTCTAGCCAGTTGCATTGTAGGATGCATTTTTATTAGGATTTTCCTCAAGCTGTAAATAAACATAGGGAAAGTGAAGAACTACCTTACAAAGATGTTATTAACCTTATTATTAACTTCTAAGACTTGAGGAAAACATAAATACTTGAAGCAAAGTGTAAAATAGAGTTCATAAGATACTGGTGTTCTGTTTGTTTTTCCTGTGGACATCTGGGACTGCCAGCCCCTGTGCTGCTTCTTGGTTCATGACCACCTTCCACAAAATGCCATTAGGACCATTGAGTTTCAACATGGTGAATTTCTCCCCATTTGATGTGAAAAGTTAAATATAAATGAAATGAGTGTTTACAAATTAGTAGCTTTCATGAAAGGGGGAAGGAAGCAGCATGATGCTGTGCAATCATTGGGATTCTGCATCAATGAAGCATAAAACAACTAAGTTGTCAAGGGTATGGGGTGATCCAGTGAGGAACATACCCACTTGTTTCTGTGTGTCCTTGAATGAAAACTGAATTGTCATAGATAAGAAATGCATTTGACCCCATGTATGAAGTGTTTGTGCACAAATGATTCCTGATGTTTGCACTAGCTAACACCCTTCTAGCCTGTCAGTTTGCCAAGTTGTTCTTGGAGAAACAAAGCAATATTGACAAACAAGATGTGCAAACATGAAGCCACAGTTTTTATTTGGAATTCTGCCATGGGAGCAGCATGCGTGTGGCTGGAGGACTGCCTGTGTCTATGGATGGTCTGTACGCAGCAGATGGCACAGATGACTGCAGTACTAATCACAGCTGTGAATGAATGAGATGTAGTGCTGAGTCAGGCAGCATGACTAGCCTCTGAGAGGGAGGGAAGGGGTGTAGCTGTGATGCCTTAGATCCTGAAGATGGAGTTTTACCATCATTTCAAAGCAGTTTGTAGTAGACTTCTTTCTGGGTTGCAATAAATCAAATAGCTTCCTCCAAAATGCCTGCTGGTGCATTGTCATTTAAGCAGAGTTTTCTGTGAGGATCGAGTATAGTTAAGCTAGCTGTCTGGTTGTATACACCTACTGGTTGTCAGCACGTTCACTAGTACAAAAACATTCACTAATACTCTTGAGATGTTCAGTGTATTTCCAGATGCCCTGAACAAATGCAGTCAGCCCCTAAAGAGTAAGGATGCTCATCTAAAGGGTACCATGTAGTAAACTTTGATAAGGGCACAGGTCATATAAACAGATCCCTAAATAACAGTCCTGTTATGAGTCCTCTTCAAGCTTCCTAAATAATGGATAACCTTCAAGGGGAAGGATGGGAGGAAAATGGATGATGCCCCTTCTCTTGGAATGAGGCAGAGGGAGAAGACAGATGGTTTGATGCCGAATAGCTTAGTTGATGTGGTGATGGACTCCTTAAGGGTTGCTCAAATTAGTTTTCCATGTGTGATGTCGTTCAGTATGGAAACTTCCTTTTTCTGTCTACTTTGAACATATTGTAGTGATTTAATGCATAAGCATTTAAGAAGATTCATAAGGTATAAGGTGCAATTTCTTGATTTCTATCTGTTGTCCTTATTTACTGGAGGTGTTGGCTCAGCCAAGGCAAAAGCCAGATGGCAGGTGAGCCTGCAAATATGAAGTGTGAAGACTATTCCAAATAGTGAGCTGCATAGTGGTGTTAATCTGTAATTCTTAATAGGATTAAAAAGAGGACCTGTGTACTTCATTTTAGCAGCTTCTTATGTATACACATACCTGACAATCTTCTTCTAGGGGGCTCAGTGTATTGTTCAAAGAAAAGGGCTGTTTTGAGTCCCCATGTTTCTGAAAATGAGGCCCTCTTGCACTTTGCTGTTATATTTACATTTGATGTTTAACAAACCCAAGAGTTCTCTTCTTGTGCCTGCTATGGAAATTTTAAGTGTTTCTTAAATAGGATGTTGCCATTTTTAAGTGCCAGTGATGTTTGTAATAAAAACTAGATATTATTTTCTTCCCATTTGCCTTTTTGTGAATACTGCTGTGTGTGTTTGGTTAAAGCATACCCTCACGTCCCTTGGCAATTAAATTACAGAATCTATGAATTTTAAACAAGTAACATTGTGATACTGTGTTGTTTGGCTTTGGTAGGCTGTTATTAACATAACCAGGAATAAATGTAAGAGAGCAGTTTGCAAAGTAAGTGAGACAGGGAGGTTTCCGTAGTATTTCCTGTAGTTCATAGGGCGCAAAGCGATTCAAACGAACTGCAAAGAAACCTTGAGATTAGAGGAAATTGCTATGAATACAGACAAAAATGACTAAAATGTGTCCTATGTACTCAGTCTCTCCACAGCTTGTAGAGTCAGTTAAATTTAACTAGTTTCAGGTTTTGTGGAACAGCAAATGAAAGAAGTTTAAGAAATGTTTGTGACAAGCTCTTTAAAGAAATTTGTTGTGATGCTTCTTAAAGGCTTCTTTGTGAAAGTTTTGAATAGATCCTCTGTTTGCAGAGATCTATGAAAAACGGCATAATTCATTGGTACAAAACTGATGTGGAAATATTTAAACTATTGAGTTGCTTTACCTTGATATAGCTCTGTCCTAATCTTAATTAGGAAGCTGCTCATAAAAGCTAGCTAGCTGAAAGAATTCTTTTGATAACTGCACTTGAAGATGACACAAGGGGTTATTGTTAAGTCAAACTGCAGGTGATTTTTAATACCGTATGATTTGAAGGAATGGATATTTTGCTGGCAGTTTTGTAGTAGTCGTCTATTCCAAATCCTGTTCCTGACAGATAGGATAAGCAAATGTGATTGCTTGCTTTCCCTTTCTAGTTCCCCTTAGACAAGAACCTTGGCAATTAATGAACCTGGGTGGTTTTTTTCCCCTTTTGAAGCTGACAAAGGAAAGCTGTGAAGTTGAGTACACAAGGCATTGTATGGTATCTGTAAATATAAGGATGACCTTCTGCAACCTTCTCTGAAAAAACACTGCATCCTTTTGCTATCACCTAGATAATCCTTATCCTGCTTGGCTTCTCGCCACCAGGAAGCTGTGTCCATGTGGTATTGAAGCACTTGATTAGCAAGAGCAGCCACATGGAACAGAGGTAGCAGGTCTAATGTCCAATTTCAATCAATCTATACTTAAATGTTTTGAATATGAGTGCATTTATTATGTAGTTAAGCATTTTCACTAACAGTTGTTTTTGCTTACAGAGGAAGGTAGACACTATCTGAACTAATAGTTCTGTTCCTTCAATCAGGTTTTACCACAGAGTTCATGTGTTTAATTTATTCACAATTACACTACAGAACATATATTGAATATTTAAAAAAAAATCCTAGACTGTAAAAACAAAAATACTTTTAAAGCATATTTTGCTTAAAAATATCCAACAAAATGTGAAGCTGCTTCTGGGCATAATAAAAACATGTTGCAAAACATGGAATTCTGGCAAGTGTTATCTTTGGAAAAACTGGTTAAAAGCATTGTATTCAAATCTTTGTAGACTGTGTGTCTTTGACTTTGCTAATTGTTTCTCTAGGTTTTTTTCTGAGGACAGTGTTTTGGAAGGCATAGGAAGAACTTACCATCTTAAGATTCCTATCATTTTTGGGTTTTTTTCAGTGAATTGAAGTGTAGCTTTATGTTTTTAGGGCTCAAAATATGTAATGTACCTCTGTTATGGGGAAGAAAAGCATGTGTATAGAGTGAACATTAGGGAACAACTCTTACGAACTCTGTTACATTTCTCTCCTGTTAGCGCTTCTTCAGTTTCTCCTGAAGAAAAGATGATACAAACAGCCAAGTAAAGAGCCATTTAAAATGTAACATTTTGGTCCAAATATTGATATTCTTTCACAAGAGTTTAGCTTTGGGCTTTCTGTGGGGTTTTTCTTGTTTGTTTGTTTTGAAATTTTAATTGGATATTTCCTTTTCTCTTCCATTGCAAAAATATCAGGAAGTTTATTGCTGTGATAGTGTTTTTTTTTGATCCTTATTGTATCCCTTCCTGGTGTAAAGAGAAATCTGAGCTGCCCAGAGCTGCAGCATGATGATGATCACACTTAGGCTTGCTGGTCTCTTGGCTGTTCTGAATATTCACAACTATGTGGAAATGTTGGGGGCCACCTTTTAAAGACCTCTGTTACTGAAAACTGGGAAGTGTGAGAACCTTGAAATGAAAAGGTAGGAATTGCATAAATACGCAGAGTTCCTGAAAAACCTATTTGTGCTTCAGTAGATGCCAGACCAGTAAAAACTGGGCTCCTGCTGTGTTGAGTGGGAGAGGCAATACCTGAGAGAGTAATGATCAGTTGCAACACAAGCTCTCTTGTCTGAGAATTTCAAATGTCTGGGAAAGAGGGTGATTGCTCCCATGACTTGCAGACCATATCATTGCAGCAAATATTGCAAGACTGAGAGCTGTTAAAGCTCTGACATACCAATCAAGCATTCCTGACTGCATTTTCAAATGTCTAACCATGCAAACATCTAAGAAAATAAAAGTTGTCTTACTCTGCATTGCTTCTCTACTCCCAATGAAACATGCTTTCTTTCTGGTTTTGAGTTTCTCTGTAAATCAATCATATTTCAGGCTAAATTGCTATGTCCATATGTAAAGTTGAGCACAGAAGAATGAATTAAGACCCTTTTCCCCCTGTCTACACCCATTTACCTCTCCTTCATTAAGCTTTGGTCTCATGCAAACAAGATAGCAAGTGCGATGTTTATTTTGGTTTCTCTCAAATAACTGACCTTGCACCCTGTTAGGAAACAATGTCTTGGGCTAAACTTAAAGTACTATAAACTCTGGCAGTGAGTTTATAGTAAACTGTACCAGCAGTGGTAGAAAGCCTGCTGAGCAACAGTGTAAGAGGCTGACGCTACAATGGTGAAAGCAGCTTTAACCTCAACAGCTCTAGTAGGCTGCTGCAGCAAAAAAAAAAAAAAAAAAAATACATGTAGCTCTGTCTGAGAGTGAGGTGGGTCCATTATTTCTGGTAGGATGTGTGTTGAGCTATGGTCATCAGTTCAGGTGTCCTCCCCAGTTACAGTAATAGGCATGTTACTGCTTTTGTTTTGATTTTCCTCTGTAGGATCACAGAATGTTAGGGATTGGAAGGGACCTCAAAAGATCATCTAGTCCAATCCCCCTGCCGGAGCAGGATTGCCTAGACCATATCACACAGGAACGCGTCCAGGTGGGTTTTGAATGTCTCCAGAGAAGGAGACTCCACAACCTCTCTGGACAGCCTGTTCCAGTGTTCGGTCACCCTCACCGTAAAGAAGTTTTTCCTCATATTTATGCGGAACCTCCCGTGTTCCAGCTTGCACCCATTGCCCCTTGTCCTGTCAAGGGATGTCACTGAGAAGAGCCTGGCTCCATCCTCATGACACTTGCCCTTTACATATTTAAAAGCATTAATGAGGTCACCCCTCAGTCTCCTCTTCTCTAAGCTAAAGAGACCCAGCTCCCTCAGCCTCTCCTCATAAGGGAGATGTTCCACCCCCTTAATCATCTTTGTGGCTCTGCGCTGGACTCTCTCTAGCAGTTCCCTGTCCTTCTTGAACTGAGAGGCCCAGAACTGGACACAATATTCCAGATGCGGCCTCACCAGGGCAGAGTAGAGGGGGAGGAGAACCTCTCGTGACCTGCTGACCACACCCCTTCTAATACACCCCAGGATGCCATTGGCCTTCTTGGCCACAAGGGCACACTGCTGGCTCATGGTCATCCTGCTGTCCACTAGGACCCCCAGGTCCCTTTCCCCTACGCTGCTCTCCAACAGTTCTGCCCCCAACTTGTACTGGTACATGGGGTTGTTCTTGCCCAGATGCAGGACTCTACACTTGCCCTTGTTATATTTCATTAAATTTCTCCCCGCCCAGCTCTCCAGCCTGTCTAGGTCCCTCTGAATGGCTGCGCAGCGTTCCGGTGTGTCAGCCACTCCTCCCAGTTTGGTGTCATCAGCGAACTTGCTGACAGTGCACTCTATTCCCTCATCCAAGTCATTAATGAATATATTGAATAGTGCTGGTCCCAGTACCGACCCTTGATGGACTCCGCTAGACACAGGCCTCCAGCTGGACTCTGTCCCATTGACCACCACTCTCTGGCTTCTTTCCTTCAGCCAGTTCACAATCCACCTCACTACCTGATCATCCAGACCACACTTCCTCAGTTTAGCTGCAAGGATGCTGTGGGAGACAGTGTCAGACGCTTTACTGAAATCGAGATAGACCACATCCATGTTAAAATGGATGTTAAAAGTAAAGATGTTTTAACACAGGATGTTAAAAGTAAAGATAGCATGCTAAGACTTCATATTTTCCTCCTGGTGTCACTTCATGAAATTACTCATCTGTCTTAAACATAAGAGACTGTATTTCTTCCAAAACAATTTCTGGGCTTTATGGTTTGTTATTGTGACAACTCTGAACTTTCAAATTTTGAGGTCAACATTACTCTCTTGAGAGTGTGTCCTGCAGCTTAGTCCTGGGTTTCCTGGTTTCTTTGCTCTGTGCAGCTGTGTTCTGCATGTTTGGGTTTCTACTGGGTAGTGTTTAGGGTTAGTTTGCATTTGTTGCAGATTGAGGGGTTTATCCCTGAGTTGGCTGCAGCAGTGTTAGTCACCTCATGGGGCTGATGGGTTAGTCTGAGTACTTGAGGATGGGCATGTCCAAGATGCTCATAGCAGCTGCTGCTGATTGGAGTTGCTGTTACTATTTTGGAAAGGTGAAAGACCATCTGATACCAGTAGCTTTTGGAAAGTAGGAGGAAATGGGGATGGGCTAAACAATCATCTTGTGCGTTATAAAACTGTTATGGATTTCCCATTACAAACACTATAAGTAGAGGTTTTAATTTTCTTGTGGACCGTTGTCCATGTGATTTGCATTTCCATGTTTATAGACACATTCCTCCAATCCCTGCGGTTTCACTACTGAGACAGAAAAATATAGCTAGGTTTCTCTCAAATTCAGAGTTCATAACTGGTTTTTTTTATATTAGTGTACTGCAAACATTCATATTTGAAGAAAAAAGTAATGTATTATGGCTTATAACATGCATTCAGAAAAAGCTTGTTCTTTAAAATCTTTCAAACACTCTCTACTGATACATTTCCTTTTTATAAAAATAGTTCTTCAGATACATCTGAAAACTAGTAGTTATTTTGAGTATCTGAATGTTTGAGCACACAGCCTGAGAGATTAGGGGTGTGATTTTTAGTTTTTTCTAAAAAGCTATCAAGCACCTGACTGTCATCACTGGGAAATTTGTGGTAAATGTGTTTGGAAATAACACATTAAGTGTCATAAGTTCCTACAATCAGGAAAAAACCGTAGTATACTCAGTTTGATGGTGTAACTTTTTTTTTCCCGAGCTGAGATGTTGGGAGTTTTCATGTGATAGATGGAAGCTGTTTGATTATTGTAGGTTATCATATGTGTTTTAAACTGAATATTTTATATTTTTAAATATCAACACTTAAAAAAAATCAGCAGCATTGCACTGGCATACCTTACTGTTGTTGGCTTAAGTTAAGCCAAAACTCATAACTGGTTGCCTCTCCTAATAGTAAGAAACAAACTTGAATTACAGAAGTTTATTCTGTTCGTGTTGGTTTTCGAGTGCAGAGGTTTGTTCTTTAGACAAAGCATCTGTGCTGAGGTTCACAGTAGAATAGCTATATGTATTGATGATGTGAATAATATTGTTTTGGATAAAGATAACTGGAGGGAGGAAGGAAGAAAAACTTGTTGCTGTTGTCTGTAACTGCAGTTGCAGCTCTTAATATAACTTAAGTTAGTTTACCAGTGGAATAGTGTGTGAGGTCAGATGGAGCTCAGACTAGGAAATAACAGGGTGATTCACTTTTCCAAAGCAACTTTGCTTTTCTTTAACTTTTAAACAAATCTTAATTGAAAAAGAACAGAGTAATGTAATTAGAACTTTTTTGTTGTTGTTGCTGATAACTTTTCCTCCTGCTTAATTTTTTTGTTGTGCTGCAGTTAATGCATTACAAAAACCCTTCAATTAAGTGGGAAATGTTTTAAAACAAAGAAAGATTTTTTTTTTTTGACATTTATTACCTTTTGACTTTTTTTTGACCGCAGGAACAAAAGGACACTTCTTTTCCTATTCTTACTTGGCTAGAATACAAATCAAAATAGCAAAATAACTACTGCATTTGGAGGGTGGCAGCTTTAATAAATCAGTTAAATACTTCAGAGTTCATAATTCTTCCTTTTTTTCAGTATGGAGAATTTTTTATGAACACTTTAATGCTTTACCTTGGGTATTGCCTTGAAGACTTGAGACAAAGTGCAGCACTGTTCTGTTTATAGTAACTGCAAAAAATTACTGATTTCCTCTGTAAATCACTGGAAATGATTAGAAGTATGCATTTTTCAGCAAAAATAACATTACACTGTGTTACTCTTGGATATTTTTTTAAAGGAAGGCTGTTTCGGAGTGCTACAAACAAATGAACAGTTATTATGGATTGTTATTAAAATCGTTTAGATGTTGCTTTAGAGTGGTGTGTGTTCCCTGCTCCTAAGGATCTGTCACTGTACTCCAGCTTAATAAGTCACTGAAATAGCATTAGCTTATAGCTATGCAAAGGGTTAAAATTTGATGAAGCAACTATTTATTGTGCAAGGCTACTAGTGGCACTGGTTCTGCATATTTTAATGGAAGTATAGATTATTCATTCACACAAGGCTAAATGAAAATGGTGACAGTGCACTGTTGGTGATGTTACTGCAGAAAGATCCCTTTGAGAAATAAAAACCATGTCCTGTGGCTGAATGTGTGCCTCTTCTCTCCACGCACTGTCCCCCAAACAGATTGTGTATCAAAATTTAACTTCAGCAGAGCACAGCTATAGTTTGTAGTTCAAAAGGAATTTAGAACTGCTACAAATGACCTTGATAATTGACACCATTTATAGTTTGAACTTCCATGAACTCATCTTTGTAGTGTTATTCCTAAGGGCATGGCACTGGCCTTATTCAATTTTGAATTTTATAACTTTGGTCTTTCATGTGATATGTGGAAAGTTACAGCACTTTTTTCCAAAGGAATAATGAAGTCTGAAAACTTGGTATGTATGACACATAGAAGTACAGAGCAGAACTATAAGCATGTAGCAAATGGACAGATATTTCATTATACATGCCTGTCGTAGAAGTATCAAAAAAAACAACACATCCCTCAAACAGTGCATCTGACAACGGGTGTGTTGCATTTTTATGTTCTCAGGCTTTACTGCTAATCTGTTTGCAAATGGGCAGGCACGAGGAGTATGGGAGATGGCACAGTAGTCAGGCTCTCTATCCTGCTGTGTCACCCGATGAAGTGGTGCTTTTCGAGTGACCGTGTCTTGTGGCTGGGAGTCAGGTTTGGGAGTCTGGTTGATATTAGCACCTCTGTTGTTTCAGAAAGTAGAGAGCTGGACTGTTGGTGGACAGTTTCTTTAGGGATCTTGCAGCACTATTTCTCACAATCCTTTGCATGGCTTTGGGACTTCCTAACATTACATGTTTGTAGGGAATGTCATTTTTACTACCATATTGTGGAGATGTTTCTTTTCAAATGTTTACACTATCTCCGTGCAATGGGAGCCCTTTCTCCTCCATGTTACAGTCATAATACACTTGCATCACTTGTGTTAGATTTTTAATTCTTTTTCCCTCCATCTGAAAAAGCGCTTCATATACTTCTCCTGGAATTCTAGGAATAGTAATAAAAAGAACCTTGTTCCTCCTCCTCTTGGTCTCTTTTCCCTTGTTTCTTCATCCATCTAGTACTTTCTTCCACTCCTCTTTATTACCAGAGAGGAGCTGTGGGGAAGAGGGAGTCCCCTTCTCTAGATTACGAACACTCGGGTAGGGTGTAATCTAGTTCTTGAATCTAGGAACTCTGCAGAAGGATGTTGGAACTGGCCATATCAAAGGAAGAGGACAAAGACATCTTGCATTTGAGGTTACTCTTACAGCCTTCTCTGAATGTGTCAGTATAAATCCAAAATGAGTCGATTGCAAATGGAATTTCCCTGTGTAGAACAGTACAAAATAAGGGACATTTGGATTGTTAAACAGGCTATTTAATTTCACTTGTTTTCAGTTTTCTGTATAAATGATCATGTTCTTTGCTCATGGACCAAGTCAAACTTGATACTTTTTTTTATTCCAGATGTTTGTGGCAAAGCGCTGTCTAACTCCTATTTATGTCTCAATTTCTTCACTCCATTGGAAAAGGTTTTCTTTGATAGTGTGTCAAAGCTTATTGAAGTTCTTGACATTAACTACTATATTAAGTATAAAATATTGCATCCTAAAGTTGTCTCGCTCTAGTTTATGTGACTGTTTTCTTTTGTCTGGGAATTTTACAGATGTGTTATAAGGCAGCTGAAGTTGGAAACCTGCTGCTAGGTCTTGGAAGCCAGCTGAAATATCATTTTTTGTATGTGCTTTTGAACTACTATTTGGCTGAAGACAGCGTAGTGATTCTTTGAGTCTGATATGTCAGAGTGTGCTCATGAGGAACTGTTTTAACTGAGGTGGTTTACTTAATCAATCTTGTTAAACTGTTTTGACTGTTCAAGCTGGTCTGACATATCTGTGCAGGCCTAGGTCTCATTGCAATCCTACTTAAAGGCAGTTTGTAGACTACTTTCTTTTAAGACTGGTGTTTTGGCTACAGACAGAGGGACCTACTTCTGTCTTCTGGGGTTTTGTTGCTTTGTTATAAACTGAATAGCGATAGCTGGGTACTTCACACTAGCAAAAGTAAACTCTCAAGTATGACAACACTTTTCAAATAGACTAGCATGTTGCCCAGTGGAGGGAAAACAGAAACCAAGTACTCTAATCTGTATAGACCAAGTTTTTTCACCTTGCTTTTGTGGTTGACTTCGGGGAGCAGGGTACCCATAGCTACCTCAATGATCAGATTGGGCTATGGGCATACTAATGTTTTACTGGTTGCATGTGCTCACTGCAACCTAAGCTGGCATTGTTGTTTTTCCAGTATTAAGGAGGACATGATTTAGACTGATAGTCTTGAGGCAAAACACTCAACAAAATAGGATCAAGGTGTGACCGTAAGCATTTCTTACAAAAGGGAAGATCCTGCCCCCCAATCCCCAACTTCATGGATCGGACCAAGTCATGCACTTCATGCTGGTCCACTCCTACTCAGATGCAAACCAGGAATGGATGTCGTTGGCAGCATGTGGCTCAAATAAAGCAAAACCTGCTAACCTTAACAAAAATTGAGATTTGTTTCTAAAGACCTAGTTCCTCTAATGTTCCTTTCCTGGTTTAGTGATTCCTGAATCTTGAAAGCTCTCTAGTTTAAATGGAAATCAATAGCTTTGATAATAGAATTTATATGCATAATGCAGTCTTCTGTGGATAAAGGTTTTAAATCACTTAATAGAGCTTACTTAATATTTACTCCTTGACTACATTAGGAAAAGATGGAAACTGTACTGTCCTTACAAGCTGCAAACTCTTTGACACTCTGATTGCTGTTCTGATTGCTGTTTGCGTTGACAGCTGCTGTACTGAAATGAAAGGAAGAGAAGCATGAAACCTGGGGACCGTGTGTGATATGGTATCGCAGTGCAGGACATCATGATCCACATTGTGTGCGATTACCAGACAGTAAATCAGCTGTGCTGCGCTAGAGCCAGAAACCAGTAGCTTTCACACTTGCTGCCTGTTTCCCACTCATTGTAAAGCCCTGCCCTATCACTTGATAGACCTGGAAAGGAAGCACAGAGGAAGCGAGTGCCACTGCTGGTTCAAAATGTTCCAGGGCAACTGGAAAGTTTGAGCAATGGCCTGGGTGAGAAGAACAAGACCTTATTGACAGGGTTCAATCCTTGTCAAGTCTGTTTCCCATCAACTTCCTAAGTAATCACAGCCTTTCTTTTTTTATCTCCTTTGCACTCTCTGGGTCTCCCACTTTCACCTCCTTTTTATTTTATATATTTATTTTAGTGGACTGAGCAAGGAGAATTGGGAAGTTTTCTTCTCTCTGATCCACCTCTGCTAAATCTTAGAGCCATTACTAATGAAAAGGTAGCTGTCATCCCCCGATTTGCCCTCATGTTTCTCCAGAGTTTCCACTGGATATTCTTTGAATTTCTCCTTTCGATAGGGTCTTGTTCTTTTCATTTGATGTACAGAAATACATACTGTTCCAGTGATGCCATGGCACCTGTGGTTTGGCATGTTCCCGATCAACTGGTGTCATAGACTGATGGCTGTTGGGTTATGGCACTGTAAAGTTAAGTAAACACACACATATACATGTAGTGGGAGAAGTATGTAAGCTGAGACTTTATTTCTTGGTTTCAAGGTCTTCTGGACTGTGTAAGACTTTATGAAACATTTATACCATGAAGTCACTCATTTTTTTTTTTTCTAATGCTGCAGTTTTAAACATACAGCAACATGCCCCTTGTACCCTCCACTGTGCCATTTTGCATAGACTTATGCATGATTTTGCCATCAATGTAGTAAGCAGTCTCTACTGGCAGTCCTGCTGCTCTAGGGCCTCCTAGTGCATCTCAGTTTATTACTTCAGCACGTTATTCTCCTTAGGCTACCTGTGAGACAAGAAAAGTTCGTTTAATCTGAGGTGAGAGAGGTTTTCTCTGGGGAAACATGCTTTTAAAAAGAGGACCAGAGAGATGTCTGTATAGTTTTGCACTTAAATGCCTCCATGATCACAGCAGAGCAGATCCACATAATAGAGTTTAAGCGTGTAAGCATAGGTGGCATCTCATGTTTTTATGGTCTTTCTGTAACAAGTGAATTGCCTCAGATAGAATACTCTCGCTACTATAGGAACAATCAGTTCAAAAAGTCAGTGAAAAGATGCAGACTCTTTGGGCATGGGTAATATTCACTGAATTGGTTGGTGAGCATTCTTCTGGAGGCGTAAACTCTGCTGGCTTTGTCATGGTGCGTACACATTTATAAGTACAATATGATTTACTGTATTTGGTAATCCTGGCAATAGTGATGCCAGGAAGATCATCTTATTTCAGGAAAACATGCACTAGCTTGTGTTTTGAAGTATTTGCTTTTTGGGAGTTTGATAATTTAAGTTTGACAAGGATTTAAAAGGAAGGAAAAAAAACAAACCCAAACTGAAACAACCCAAACTCTCAACCCTCAATGATATATAAAATGTGAAAATGGCTTGTATTCCGTAGTATAAATATAGGGTGTGCCAGGGATGTTTTTGAAAACTCAGTTGGTCAGGCAGGCAGAATTATTGCTGCCTTCAGAAGGCTTGTGGAAGAAGCGTGCATGCAAGGGAGATGCGAGTGTGACAGTACTACAGAAGCACGTCAGTTTGCAGAGTATGCCAAGCTTGCACCAATTTTTCTGAAATGTTTTTCCTTCCCTGTCTCCAAAATAGTTCAAATTCAATAACTGTGGTTAGGATATTTTGGAAATATGTCCCCAGGCACTTCATAATGGAACTTGGGAAGAGATTCAAGAGACTGGAGTTCTCAACCAGAATTTGTAAGCAAGCTATCTTAAAATATACTGCTTCTTAATCTAAAATTAACCAAAAAGCATCTACAGTATTTTTAGGTCAGTGTATAAATCTGGAGAAATCAAAGTATATACTTGTTACGCAGTCAACTCACTACAAATTTTTTTTTCTTCCCTTTTTTGGGACCTTAACCAGTCCAAATCTCTCAGGCCCATTCACTGTTTTTAACATTTTCCTATATCTTACTCTCTTCCCAGGATGGATCGTACTTGGCTGAGTTCCTGCTGGAAAAAGGCTACGAGGTGAGTGACTCGGTGACCGGCTGCAGGCTGATGGAGTCATTTGGATGCTGCAGCTCTGGCTTCCTCTGCTTCTGTCCTTCTCTGTGTATGTTTTCCACTCCAGCCCTAGATAACAAATCAAAACTCCGGAGAGGAATGTGCAACATGGCCTGTAATCATGCCAGCTTATTGTGCTATTTATCATCTAATGTCCACTGGTGTATTCCCTCTTTTCCTCAGGGTATAGCTGCTTTGCATGTTTCCCGCCAACTCAGATAAGCAGCGACCTGTGTGAGCCAAAACTGTAAGGAGTTAGGGAATAATTTATGATGCAATGTACCACATAAAGGAATAAGAATCTCTTGTTTGTTCTCTTCCCTTCCTCTCTCTCCACACTAAAGTCTCTTTTATTTTGGCAGTTATACTTCAGCAATGAAACCTTGCATTTGCTTTCACTCTTTAAAAAGCAAAAAAAAAAAAAAAAACCCAACCCCAAACCCAAAAAATATACTTTGGTAGTGTTACTTTCCACCACTTCTCTTGGATTGATTAAATTCTTGCTTAGCGCATGATTTTAATTTACCTTTTCCTTAAAATAGGGAAGTCTTATTCCTTACTTCTTGCTGCATAATTTTCTATGGCAAAATTTTTTTTGTGGCCCAGCAAAGCAACAATCACATTATTATGGTATGATTTGATGGTTTTGAACTGTTGTGGGCATTTATGTGAGAATGTTTGCCTTCTCAGTCATGAAAGATTCTTCCGAAATGTATAATAATGGAAGGAAAGGGGTGGTCAGGTTCATCTCCCCCCAATGTCGTATTTTCTGTGTTTTTAATAAAAGCTAATGCTGGTTCTAATATTAGATTTTATTACTTCTGTTGTAATACTGCTTCATAGCTTAGTGAGAAGTCTCTTCTCAGCCCATCTGTGCTTTCCGTCCTTTTGCACATGGTGAATCTTGCCTTGCTTATTCCATCCTTTCTCCTGTTTTGTTGATGGATGTGCTTATGGGTGGTGGTTTTTCAGTGTTGTAAATTGATTATTTTTACTATTTCTCCATTTCATTTGGGGAACAGAGATATCATTGTGGTTGATTCTGCTACTTTAAAGGCAAAAGTACATGCTTTCTCCTAGTCCACAACGAAATTGGGAACTGCTAACTGCAACTAAAATGAAATATAACCGTTTCCACAATAGAAAGGTTATAATAATGGGGTGAGGGTTTTTTCTTCTGTTTCTCAACTCTCCATCTATTTGTTGGAATTCTTTCCTGTGTTCCCAGTTAGAGACCTCTGTTCCTGAATAACTGAACACAAGAGTACACGTGATAACTGATTGCCTTCCTACCTAAGGTGGTTCATTTGACTTTTTTTATTTCAATCCATTTAAAGATTAAGCCCTATTGACAAAAATCCACTGATCTTACATTCTTAGCTAGATTAACCAGTTTGCACACATTTTGGCTTGTCACAAAGTTTGCATTTCACCTGTTCTGTGCAGACAAAGGTACCTTTCATCAGTTTCTTACAGTAATATTGCTGTCATGGATTAAACATTTGGCAGGTTTTCTTTCTCTTGTATGTGCATACCAGAAAAAGGAGTGGGAGGGGAAAAAAAAAAAAAAAAGCTGGGTTTGCATGTTTTCTTGCTATCGTTGGATGCAACAGGCTCTGTGGATTTGTTTGTTTGCTGAAACTTTTTGAAGTCTTGGAATGATTGCATTTAGCACATCTCATTGGTCAAATGTTGGTATCACAGTCATTCAGCTGCCATAAAGCTCTTGCAAGCACAATCTTTCGTCAAGCTTTGAGCTGGCAAGATTTGAATTATTGGTCAATCATTTGCGTGAACTTGAATTTCAGTATGAGTTTGTTGAGAGATAGATAATTGAGAACTCCAGAAGTCTCTCATCAGGACTTTAAGCCAAAATATTTAATTTTGCTAGGAGAGTTGTGGAGCACTTATGTTAGCATTCTTTAGAATAATTTGATGCTTTAAAACTGGAAAGTCTGATTTTTACTCAGCAAACCAGATGTTCATTTGAGTACTCAAAATATATCCAGCAACTTTGCGAAATGAAGTTATTATGGAAGTGTCTTTTTTTGAAAGTGTTTCTCTGTAAACCTTACGTCCCTATAAATTATCCACACATTCTATAAATAATTATTTTGATAGGGCTTTTAACTAAATAACTTTGAAAATCTATATTAATAAATTCATTATTTGATGGAAATTTCTTTTAAGGGGCCATGTTTCTCAGTTCCCTATTGATCCTAAAAATGCAAATATATTACTCAGTTGTGGAAAGTTTAACATTTGAATTGCAGAACAAGGTATGTTGTCAGCCTGTTGTGTGGCTGGGCACACGAGATTTTATGCAAGGAAAATGGCATCATAAATTTGACTTACAAGTTGTAAAAATGAAGCTATTCAGCTATTACTAGAGATCTTGCCAGCAAAATGTCATTCTTAAAGCAGCAGACTGGTCTCACTCTGTTGTTGTGCATACCTTCTTACTCAGTTAAGTTTCAGACTTAAAATGGAGTAAAAGGTGTTTTCTGTGTCAATAACCATAGCTTGTGTTATGTGTAAAACAAAAATCCCCAAACAAAACCAAACCAAACCCCCAAACACTGCCTGTTCCTGCTGGTGTGTTCTCGCAGATACAAGGTAACATGAAGTGAGAGAGTAAAGCGATGGCCCAACCCAACCAAGCTTTGGATGCATCAAAGTGTAAGGGATTGCTTTCAGAAATAAAGGGCAGGGAGAAGCGGAGGGCAGTCAGATGCTGAAGCTTGATTTCACTTGTGCAAGCACAACTTCTGCAGCTGGTAACCTAAGCTAACGTGAATTTTGGCAGCAGGCATGGGGCTATCTTACATAAGGAGGAAACAGGATCAGTGTTTGAATGATTTCTCTCATGTATTAGATACAAACGGGCTTTTCTATAATATTAGTCAGAACCAGAGGGTTTTTTTCACTGTCTTATTTATCATGGCTGGTTAAAGGAAATTCTCAACCAGTGTTTCAGCCTTAGGCTTGCCTGAGTGTCTTGTAACCTGCTGGAGAACACTGACTCATGAGGTCCACAAGACAGCATTGACTGTCCTGGCTGTTCTTCCAACACCCCAGACAGTGAATAACAGCTGTTTTCTAAAATATATTCAGGCCTTGCAGCTGCTACCCTTTCTTTCCCCTTGTCTTTTTCTTCCTTTCTCTCCTCTCTGCCCTCTTTTTCCTTTCACTAGACCTCTCTCCTGCTGCTACTTCTTCCATGCCCATCATCTGTGGCTTAAGAAAGACTTCTCTGCAACCAGGGAGAAGTAGTTATCTTGGGATTCACATGTTGCTTCTCCAACTCCAGTAAAGTGGGCAAGTCTCGCTCACTAGGAGATGGTGCTCTAGGGCAATTCAGTGTGTTTTCTGTACTCTGTGTGATGCTTGGGCTGCTAGTGGTGTCAACAAGGAGAAGGTGAAACAACTCAAGGATACTAAAATAAATATGACAGCATCAGAGCTCATCTCCAAGTATTTTGTTACAATTTGGATAACAGTCTGCCTTTAGGAATAGAGACAAGTTCTGATTACCTGATATAAGGGTTAGGCCCATGTATATGAAGAGAGTGATGATGATGAACACTTTCCTCTTAATGTTTACCACTTTCCTTTTGTATTTTTCCTTGTCCAATTCCCAGGTGCATGGCATTGTTCGTCGGTCTAGTTCTTTTAATACAGGCCGGATTGAACACCTCTATAAGAATCCACAGGCTCACATTGAAGGAAGTAAGACTTTGTTTTTATATTTGAAGTTTTTTTTTTACTCTGTGGTGTGTGTTTAGTGGAGAAAGGTCCCCTGACCAGGAAGGGAATCCCAGTTTCCTCTACCTAAATGTTAATAACAAGTAGTTATTTTTAAGCTGTGCTTGACTTAAGATTGGTTAATTAAAACAAAAAAAACCAAACAAACAAAAAACCTTGATACCTAAGCTTCCTTTTTCTCTGCTTGTGTTAGCTAGCTGCTCTCAGAAAGAAAAGTGATGATTTTTCTCTGATGAAAATGTGACACAAAATATAGCTACTCTTGTGTGTGTGAGTTACCAAGAGGGGCCCAGGAAGGTACTTTCTGTTGTGTAAAAATGCTGACACAGTTCACACATAGCTAAGCAGTAGCAATTAGAAAATGGCTGGGCCTGCAAAAAACTATGTGAGGTTGAGAACACTGATATGTCAGAATAGTAAAATGGTTTTTTTTTTGAGGCAGTTATCTTAAGCGCTCCACTTCTGTTTCCTCATGAGCTCCTTAGTGTCTGATGGAGGTGAAGGTTTGGGGACAGCCTATATGATGGCATGAATAAGACATGATCAATTCTTATTGATGACAGGAAGAATGACTGTTTGGACATTCTGAATTTCTGCACCCAAGGAAAGAATTACCCATTTTTCCCGAAGGAAAGTCATTGCTCTTGGAAATTTGCTGACAATTTACTGTATTCTCTGTTACCGATGATAATTTGGAAAGCTGAAATTTAGTGTACACTCTGCAAAAAATTGTTTTGAGTATTTTACCTTAAAGAAGGATAACTGGTCACTTGAAAAGAAGCTCAAATGTTGGATGGCTCCAGTTCAGCAGAAGGATTGAGCAGTTTAACAAGCGTGTAGTTCTCTATGGTATGTACACTTTGTAGAGTTGTGCAGACCGACACTGTCCTCAATAGTCCAATTTAAGGTATTGTTAACACTAAATATCTCCATGCTGTAAATAAATCTCATGTCTTTTGAAGTCTGCTTCCCACCATGGTTAAAGAGAGCCTAATTTTATCAAATTGTAATATATAATGCAACTTTTAGATTTCATTTTATCTTTGCTTGTAATTTTTTAAAAATACTTAATTTATGACATAACTTCAGTGGTATTTGCTGTGAATAGTTGCTACTTACTGTACATTGGTCCTTAAATTATCTGACTGAGAGAGGGGTAAAACTGAATAAAATTATCTTCATGAAGAATATTGAAACCTGTGCTTCCATCAAGGACAATGTAAGAACCATTTCCCATGACTTACATTCATGGCTCACAAGGTAAAATGAAGCAAAAGAAATCAAATTGGAACCTGTACATTGTGAGGACCATCTTGTGAATATGACAAGTGATTTGAGAAGACAAAGTAGATTGTGATAAATATGTATATGAACATTTGAGGAAAGAGATGGAAGAAAGGAAAAAGAAAGCAGACCTTAAATGTTTTCCACCACTTCTTACCTCATCTTCCTTTAACTGAGGAATGCAGCCATATGAATGGGAGGAGGAGGAGGAATTGGACTTGGAATATCAGGAAAAGCTTCTCCATGGAAACTGTTTGGAAACAACTGGTTTCCAGGCAGTACTGGAGGAAGCAAAGAAGCAGTAGTGTTTGATGTGAGCAAACCCTAATTTTGTCTTTGCCCTATGTGTTCTTCCCATGAGGAATTGATTACACATTGCAAAATTATGATCTTCATAGAGAGTGAACCTCTTTATCCAAAAAAAAAAAGTAGAGAGAACAAGAAGGAGCCCTCCAGCTATTATTTGCCAAGGAGGTTTTCAGATTGGATAATATTACTAAAACCCACACGTTTTGACATTTGATCTGTGTTTATAAATCTTTGCATCAAATAAACTCCATGTCTACTAAGTCTTTCCACTTAGCTTATTACTCTTGAAAGATCTCTTTTTCATGGGTCAGAAAATGAACAAAGGCTCATGCCCTGCTCCCCTTAAAAAAAGCCGTTTGGACAAAAAACTTTGAAGACTTGATGGTAGACCAAAATGGATGTTCTCCTTTGAAAGCTTTAAATTTAAGGTAATTGTGGGAGGGTATCTCTGATGCTTGGCTCAGCCCAGCTGGCAGCCCACCTTTCTCTGGGAAGCTCTGAGACTGCTCTCTGGCCAGGGGATGGGGGCAGAACTGGATGTCTTTGGTGTAGGAAGAGGGAGCCTGGCTGTGGCACCTCTTTACTGCTCAGCTGCTGCTTAGGCTGGAGAGGAATCAGTTGCTCTTTCAGACCCTGAGGCTCCTACAGAGCTGCTGCTGTTGCTCCCTGGGCCTCCTCTTGTAACACTGTCATCTGCTCTGTCCTCTCCAAAAGATGGCTCAGCTGGCAGGGAGATTTCTTTTAACTCCCAGCCAAGGTAAGCAGAGGAAGAAGAGGGCCCCCTGTTCCCTAGGGGAAGCTTTCTTTTCTGGTACAGAAAGGGTAGTGCATTTGGGTGGTTCTCTGCTCCCACCAGCCCACAGAGTTGCCCTGAAAAAGGTGGTAACTGCCATCAGAGAAATTGGTTAGGTAGTGTTTGCTCTTGGTCTCTATTAAATGTTGCAAGAAAAAAGCAGCAGCTGTTAAGGATGTCTGGACACCAACAGTTTTGAGGATTGCAGGTTAACATCAATATCCAAATAGTTTTATCCTATAACTATTTGGGATCTTGTGCACACTGTGGCCCACAAGCAGAACTGGTTTCATGTGTTGAATTTCATTTGGGAAGCAGGACAGTTGCGTTCCATACAAGTGGAATTGTGGTGTTGCTCCAGCACAGCCTGTATAGGACTGGTGGCGGGAATGGAGGCAGCCCACACCATGGAAAATTGGTGTGTATGCATAAAAAGGGTCATAACCAGCTTGCCAGCCCTCATATTTAATCACAGTTATCTCTTTCTTTTTAAAAAAAGTTTCATTAACATTCCCTTACCTGTTAGCCACAGCTTCAATTGAGTCTTGAAGTCTCTTCAGAACTGTCCTTTTCAAGCATTGTGGATGTAAAAGCAGATTTCAAGAATATACTGTGACCTGCTGGGCTGTATCACTTTATCAACCTGAAGAGCCTCAAGTACCTGTTAAACAGGAATGTGCAAAGCTGAACACCTGAGAACTGCGTGATCTGTTACTTCCTTTCTGCCTTAAAATGTTAAAAAAACAAAGAACAAACCCCAAAACAGCTTAAATAAAAACAAAGTTCACATATCTGTACAACAGTTTAAAAAATGTACTGTGTATTCATAGGGTAGTCTCTTGTAATAAACCTTGTATTTCTTGGTTTCAGGATTTTTAAAAAAATGAAAAAAAATCAAGCTGATCATATCTGTAGATGATTCAGCCACAAAATACTGGTGACCATTGTCAAATAGAAGACCACTAAAGTGTAGCAAAATAGGAATTTCTTCTTTTTCCTGGAGATAGGGCAATGTAAACATAAATTTTTTAAGGTCAAAGCCATCAAATGAAAATCTATAGAAATATGGCAAGTAAATGGCTAATTCATCAATAGTTATAACAAGATTTTTGTTAAACAGATATGTGAATAGCAGTGTCGTGGTGTGGGGTTTTTTTTAAATAAGGAAAATGAGACCTGTTTTATCAGAATGAATTTCACTTCTGGAATAATTTCTTGACAGGTCAGGGTGTGAAACCAAGGACGAGTTAATAAGCCATTGCAACATGCTCTTTCAATTTTGACAGGAGCTGGTCTTGTGCTCTTACTTTCTAATTTGTGTGTGAAAAAGTAGGTAACTCGATTGGGAAAGGATAAATAACAGCTGCATGACTGATGTATCTAACCACATTTGAGATTTTGGTGTGTAATATCAAGAAGCGTGTCTCATTGACAGTTGCAATGTTCTCTAAAATTCCTTTCTAGTGTGTATCTATATTTTTTAAAATGGAAAACCAATAGTAATAAATGCAGTGGGTTGTACTGTAACGTTACCTAAATGTTCACCTTGTAGGTACCTTAGGCATTTTTGTTGTGAAAGTATTCACAGTGAGGAACTTAAACGTGCAACGTTTTGGGAAGAAGGAGGAAGCTATCATTATATGCTTAAGAAGTTATTAAAAACCTTTGTGAGTGAAAGATTGGAAGCCTAAACTAAAATAATGCTTTTTTTTCTGCCTGAAATTCTGTATATGAAACTGGTCTAATTTATACAACCTGGGTTAATGAAATGTAAACTATTAAACAAATGATATAAATGTTGCTAGGTAAATCAGATTATTGAAAAGAGAATCTGAAATGTCATTCATTACTCCTGCAGGGAAATATATTTTGTGCTTAAAGCAGGGAAAAAGCCCAACCAAAACCTTGTTCAGCTGGTGATCTCTTGACTTTTTCCAATAAATGTTTACTTGGGTTTTAAACCTGGAATAGGATTTGGACCAAGAATGCCATATTGTTCTGGAACAGTGTGTTAACTATGTGTTCTTAAACTCTGAAGACATGAAGCTGCACTATGGTGATCTCACGGACAGCACCTGCCTGGTGAAGATCATTAATGAAGTCAAACCCACTGAGATATACAACCTGGGAGCTCAGAGTCATGTCAAGGTGAGTAGCTTCTAGCGCTGAGAATTGTGAATATGCGTTAATGGTGGTATACTGCTTTGATTATTTTAGACTGCAGCATTTATAGCTCTTTTAACAAGTGCTAACTTTGACAGGTGAACACTGCCTTAAATCAAGATAGTTGTGCTTGCTGAGGTGCTGAATTACTGCACAAGTCTTGCTACTGAATATATATTATAATGTCAGAATAAGTGAGGGTAAATTGTCATTATGAACAAAATCCACAGGTTTAGAAATCTGATTTTTCTACCATGTGAAACAACTTTTGCTGCAGAGTTTGCTGCTGATCAGTCCTAATGGAGAAGTTATGCGGTGTTGTCAGGCCAAACAGCACTTGGAACCACATTATTCTGTTTGCATTATAACCAATACGTTTATCTCAGTACATAATTTCCAGAAAGGCTTTATCTATATCAGTTTTCATGCAGGTTGTATTCTTTGAAAGATTGACCTACAAATAGAGAAAACAGCTTTGCTACTAGCTACAGTATTATAACACTTCTGGTTTTTTGGTTGGAAAAATCAAGTTATAGAAACTGAAACAAAAAGGACTTGTTGAAGATGAGTAACTTGGCCCTGGCAAGTACTGCTGCATCATAAGGAAAGAATATGAATAGTAGAGCATATAACTTTAATTTACATTTTACATATGTTATACTACATTGCTGTGTCATGGAAAAGCTCAGTTTACTAACAGGTGAACTTCATTTACTTGCAAAAACCTCATTCATATTTCACTTCATGATTACAAACTGAAACTGCTAGCCAAGTAGCAAATTGTCATTAAAATAAATTGTCAGCCATATGCCCTGTCCTTACTTTATACAATGTGAAAGTATTCTTAAGTGGTAGTATTCCCTGTCTTCTGTTGAGATGAGAACTGAAGGAGCATTTAAGCCCCGTGAAAGTCAACCTTCCTACAAAAAGCAGTGTGTTGCTCCTATCAATCCCTAAGCCTTGAAACACAGCAAGGGGAAATAATGTTGAAAGACTGCAGCTATTGACAGGACAAACAGCAGAATATAGAGATGAAAGGAGAATAATCTTGCTTTTAAATTGCTTGCATGATTGAATTATCCAGTTTGCTCTGTGCCAACCATGGATCTGGTGGGGTTTATTAGCTCAGGTACAGCAGTATAAGAACCAAGGCTGCATGAGTCCAAGGGAAGCTTTGGTCCAGAAGGCAATTTAACTGCCGCTTTGCAGAGTGAAACCTGAGCCAGCAAACCTTGCTGGGTATTTGCAATCCACGGCTAGGTGTTCCAGCATTTCATGTTTTGAACTAGTGAGTTGGATAACAATCTCCATGGAAATTACTTGTTTTCCTTAGATGGTATTAGCATGGTACTAATGTTCTAGTCCCAAACTATCTCCAGGTGGCTGCTGCAGCTCAAGTCACACCACTGGGAGGGTATGAAGTGGGGGTGGTGGTGATGCTGCTATAGGGTCTTGCATGATGCTGCCATGGGCTCTGGGAAAGTTTATTCCTCAAGTATCTCACTGTGTGAACATTTTGAGCCAATGCAGACCTGGCACTGAGTTTTGGCTATTGGAAATGTTATGTACCTTGGAACACAATGAGGAGACATCAAAATGGCTTTCTTAGAAGCTAGCCTGAATGCAGCAGGCCAATATTTAGACAATGTTAGAAGTCCTACTGGAAGTCTAGATGGACTTCTTCAGGGTGTGTTTGTTATGCTTCCTAGCATCTCCAGTAATACTTCTGTTGTCGCAGTTGAGGAGAGAACCTAGGCACCCCAAGTCTGTTGACTGAGGTGATTGGGGGACTTAACTGTGGTATCGATAGGACTTAAAAGTAGTCCAACAGTGCTTACCACTTTAAAACAATTCCCAGAGTTAGAAGAGAGAGTAGAACTTGGCCACCTGTTAGGGGTTAATGTCTTCACCAGAGACCTGAACAGCTCTTACCATTAAACTTTGGTTATGTAAACTTACTGGTTTTACCTGTGTGCATCATGTTTGGGGAAGGAGGGAGAAAGACTTCTAATCTTAGCTTGCTTCACATTCTGGTGACTTTGAACCCATGACGTCTTAGTATATTTTGGTGGTGTTTATGTTGGCTTGTGTTTATGCAGAATAAAGTTTTCTATCACTCTCACTTCCAGTTAGTTTATGTGAGCCATGCTGAAATGAAGGAAAATAAAATAATAGGAAGTTGGTCTGGTTTCCTGTAGGAAACAAATGAAGATGAAAATTGGTTCTTGGAATAAACCCATAGTAGTCTGGGAAATACTGTCAGAGAAGACGTTTTTCTGAATCATAAATAGTGAGGGCTATGACTCATAAAGTAGGTCACTGGGAGGCTGATCTGATCTTGTACATGGGAGAAAGTGAGAGAAGACAAACTTGCTCGTTATTAAAAACAGTAAACTTAACAGAATGATGTAATCAGTAGGAACAAATTATCCAGTGTGCATTCCTGTCTGTTTTGGTGAGAAATGGGGATTAGCTCTCAGCACTGTACCTTCTCCATTGGATGTTCAGAAAACAGTAGCACATTCACTTCATAGTTACTAAGTAAACACTTTAGCCTTGTGTTTTCTATCCAGTCTTTGTATGTCCTGCTGCTTGGGCTTTTGGTGTTTTGGGAATCCAGTGTGCTGACCATGATTTGTTTTCACTTAATTAGGTTTCATGGGACTGATTGTTTACAGTATATTGAGTCTAAAAAATAATCTATTATTGTGTATAGGTAGCATGCAGATGGCTTAATCTAAATTCTGTTATCCATAACTCAATACATGTATCCCTCTGTCTGTTGAATGTCTCGAAAATCAATTATCCAAATGCTAGATTGGCTAAAATGAAAGAAGTTTCTCTTGCACAGTGTTTCGGTAGGTGCACACAGATAAGAACTTGTAACTGTTTTTTTTTCTGAAGGACAAGTGATCTCATCCGTATTTGACTGTGCTTTAAGATCTTTTTGTTTTGAGTTGTATTGAACTGGTAAAGCTGGTAAATATTTTTTTTTACAAATTTCTGCAGCAAAAAAAGGCAGTGTAATCTTAGTAAAAGATCTTTTGCTTTCAGCACTTGAAACTTGTTGCATTGAGCAGTTAAATGTAGGACTGAAGAAATGGCTCCAGTTTTATGGCTATTCCTATCCTAGTAGTCATGTATTAAATAGCCCAGTCCAATTTGGCTGTAGTGCAGATAGCCACAATTGCTCAGTTTACTTCTTTAAATTGGGCAGTAGAAGGTTATTTTGCCTACTCACTGTTGGCATTTGTTGCCAGAAATTTTATAGCAAATGTGTTTTGAGATATGAAAATAATGGGTTGACTTCTCTGTGATGGGTGTTCCTTACATATGCAACATGGACATATTACTGAAGAGTAAAACCTTACTTGCATGTAACTACATTTAAAAAAGCCAATAAATGCTCAGTTTGGTTTTTTTTTTTTCATCTTGCAAGATAAATACAGGATTTTTTTGGTTTTTAGTTTAGGGGATATTAAGGTTCTATTTAGTTTTAAGTCCTTGCAGACATATGAGTGCTTGGAGCCATACAGGAATTAATTTTAAGAAGCAAACCCTACTACTGTTAGCTGAAAGGTGAAATGTAAAAATCAAGGGGCTTTTAGTGTATAACCCCTCACTTGAGTAAGGATTTCTTTACGTTTGTCTGTCAAACTCAGCTTTGTCTCTAGCTCCTCCTTTTTTCCATCTATATTTTTGTGGTCTCCAAAGAGAAGGCCCTGGTCTTGGGAGGCCTTTAGTCTCCTCTTTCTCCATGCTGGCAAAATTAAACAACTTTGTCATTTCTGATTCTTTTGTGTTTTTATCTGCATCAAATCCTGAACCCTAACTGCTGTGAACCAAACATATGAACTACTAAATCATTTCAACCCCATGCCTGTTAATGTGACTGTTTTCATGCAGCATGGAAGGTGAAGTGGCAGCAGGGAAGATAAACAAAAAAAAAAATAGCAAGAAGGTCTTCAGAGACAATGGAAGAAAATTCCAACTTATGTAAAAACCTGTGCTTATCTGTGTCTCTGCATCCTGAAGTTATAGCTTGCATGCTTGGTGGTGAGAAAGTGGGATTGCTTCAGGGAGAGGAAACTTGAAGTACACAAGCAAAAGTTTACATAAAGTAATTTTACAGAATCACAGAATGTTTGAAGGTTGGCAAGGACCTCTGGAGACTGTCTAGTCCAACCCCCTTACTCAAAGCATAATCAGCTAGAACAGGTTGCAAAGGACCTTGTCCAGTCAAGTTTTGAGTAGGATGGAGACTCCACAACCTCCCTGAGCAGCCTTTTCTCTCACCTGTACAGTTCCACCACCCTCACAGTAAAAAAACAACACCCACCACCACAAACTTTTTCATATTTTTAAATGGCATTTCTTGTATTTCAATTTGTGCCTGTTGCCTCACCTCCTGTCACTGGATACCACTGAGAAGAGTCTGTCTCAGTAATCTTTACTCTTCCCATCACCCATCAGGTATTTTTATACACATCAGTCAGCTCCCCCTCTGAGCCTTCTTCAGACTAAACAAATGCAGCTCTCTCAGCCTCTCCTCATATGATAAGTGCTCCAGTCCTTCAGCCCTTTATGGCCCTTTGCAGGTGCATTGTGTCTGCACTGGAAGCCCAGAATTCCCGGTGGTCTTGCCACTGTAGAGGCAAAAGATCACTTCCCTTGACCTTCTGGTGACACTTATCCTCATGCAGCTGAAGATGCTGTTGAACTTCTTTGCTGGCTCATGATCAACTTGATGTCCAGCAGAACTCCCAGGCCCTTTTCTGCCAAGCTCCTCCCCAGCATGTACTGGTGCGTGAGGTCATTCCTTTGAAGTTGCAGGACTTTGCACTTCTATTTGTTGAACTTAATGAAAATCCCTTCTGCTCATTTCTCTAGCCTGTCGAGGTCCCTCTGAAGGACAGTATACCCATCCGGCATTATCAACCACTCCTCACAATTTTATATCATCTGCAGACTTGCTGAAGATGCACTCTGATCCATTATCAAGGTCATTGTCTACCCCTGGGGTATGCAATTAGTGACTGGACTCCAGCTGGGCTTTGTGCCACTGATCACAACACTTTGAATCCATCAGTTCAGCCAGTTTTCAATCTACCTCACCATCGACTTATCTAGCCTACTCTTCCTTCATTCACCGACCCAGTCATCTCATCATAGAAGTCTAGCAGGTTGGTCAGGCATGATTTCCCCTTCATAAATCTATGCCTGACTTTGCCCAATGATCTTCTTGTCCTTCATACATTTGGAAATGGTTTCCCAGATTAGTTGTCCCATCACCTTCCCAGGGATCAAGGTGAGGCTGACCAGCTTGTAGTTTTCTGGATCCTCCTTCTTGAAGCTAGCGGCGACATTGCCTTTCTTCTAGTTGCCAGGAACCTTCCCCGATTGCCATGACCTTTCTAGAGTGGCTTTACAATGCCATCAGCCAACTCCTTCAGCACTTGTGGATGCATCCCACCAGGTCTCATGTTGTGTGTTCACTTTGTATGAATGTTCCCCTGATCCTCTTCTACCACGGGTAAGTTTTTATTGCTTCAGACTTTCTCATGGGTCTCAGGGACCAGTGATTTCTTAATATCAGCCTTACTAGTGAAGAGAGAGGTGAAGAGGATGTGGGATACCTCAGCCTTTTCAGTGTCCTTTGTCACCAGGTTGCCTGCCCTGTTCAGCAGCAGGCCCACATTTTCACTGATAGTCTTTTTGCTGCTGATAGACCTGTAGAAGCCCTTCTTGATGCCCTTCATGTCCCTTGCAGCATTCAAATCCAGACAGGCTTTGGTTTTCCTACCTGTATACCTGCCTACTTGAACAGTCACTTTGTATTCTTCTTGGGTTGCCTGTCAATGCTTTCTTATACATTTCTTTTTTATGCTTGGGTCAGGAGCTCCTTATTCATCATGCAGGCCTCCTGCCGCCTTTTTTAATTTCATACTTGTCAGGATGGACCATTCTTTACTTTGGTTTGGCTTAGCTTTAACTATCTCAGTAACACTGAAATAAAATAACTTCTAGTGATTGCTGCCATTGGTAGATTCATTCTGAAGATAGTTCTTTTGTGCTGGAGATGTGTTTTGGCATTATAGTCCATATGTTAAACAGGAATGTTCCTAGCTAGTTTGTAGGGTGGATTTTTTTATCACACATAAATACCAATCAGTAATCTTAATGATGCTACTTACGTGCTCAGGCAATAGGACAAAGGGTAATGGTTTTAAACTAAAAGAAGGTAGATTTAGCCTAGATATAAGGAAGAAATTTTTTTCAGTGAGGGTAGTGAAACACTGGAACAACTTGCCCAGAGGGGTGGTGGATGCCCCATCCCTGGAAACATTCAAGGTCAGGTTGGACAGGGCTCTGAGCAGCCTGATCTAGTTGAAGATGTCCCTGCTCACTGCAGAGGGGTTAGACTAGGTGACCTTTAAGGTCCCTTCTAACCCAAACCACTCTATAATTCTATGTTAACTGTGCACTTACCCAGTTTGGTTCCAATCCTGCAATTCTTCCTCATGGCAAAAGTTGGTTTTTTAATTTGATACAGTGTTGCTTATATGAAACTGCAGGCTAAATAATTCAAGGAATTAATTGAAAAGCATTTCAACTATTGCATTAGTAACAAGGCTTAGAATTGTGCATTACAATTTGCATAATAAATGTTTTATGTGCTGTACCTCAGGGTTCTTATCATTCAATATGCATTGTTGTGCTGTTATATTTTTGCATAGGTTTTAAGCTTGTTATGAATGTCACAAAAGCTCACAGCTTCTGAGAAAATTAATGGATTTTTTTTGGTGTTTTATAAAATGAACAGTTTGGCTGTTTAGTGTAACAAGATCTAGTCTAGTTAATTGTAAAGAATATTAGCAGCTCTCTGTTGTAGAGATGTAGTAAGACATTCACTGGCAAAAATAAGCCTAACGGACCTTAATTTTATGGAGTTAGAGAATTTTGTAGTTATGCTTTATAGAATATTTTATTGTCTTAAGATAATATCAAATTACTTCTAATTTAGCATGTATGGCAGCTCATTTTATTAGCCAAAAAATGACTTTCCAAACCTGATTTGTGCTATAATAAGACTATAAACATAGAACCTACTGCCCCGGGGTACCTCTGATTAGCATAGGATCCCTTCATGGGCCTGTGGTACCGTGTTCTGTGATGTGCTCGGGTACCTGTCCATCTCCTGTCATCTGTTTACTGGTGGTGGCAGCTGGTAATATCAGCCTCATGAACACAGAAAATTGTTATGCAAACCAGCAGATTCGGTATTTGCACAGTACTTTACGTGATGGGGTCTTGGTCCTTAGGGCAGTTAGGCTCTCTGCTGTAAATACTAAGGAATAAAAATTAGCTGGTCTACCTTCTGTCCTGCAGAATGCTTTACTGCTTTTGCTTGTGCTGATATCCAGGGTGTGATCCTGTAAGGTGCTGAACAGTTTTAATGTAGCTCAGCACACCCTTTAACTGCTTTAACTTCAGGCTATTGGACTTGCTCGGATGCTTTCCTGGGTTTTGTGCAGGATGCTGTTTCCTTGTGGGATGGAGTGCACCAGAGGGCAGAATAAGCCTCTTGAGTGTTTCTTTCAAATGCTTATGTGGTGTTCTGCTGTGTGTAGCTTCAACTCTTTAAGTAATCTCATTCCTTTTAAGCAATCAGGTTTTAGGTAGTGTTACACTTGAATTATTCTGGGCAACAGATTTTGCGTGTGGCCTAGAAAGGAAGGTAATTCCAGTAATAGCTAACAATTGGAATTTTTTATGTCTCTTCACTTGGTCCACTAAATATTTATGGCAACTTTATGCAATCTTTGTAATTGCAGCTTGTATTGTCAGACTAAACAGATTTAAAACCAAATGTTACTAAGAAACTTAGCGCAACTGTTAATTTTATTAAACAGATTAACTTTAATAGCTAAATATATGTATTATGGCTGCAAATGTTATGAATACATAAAATGAACAATATACTAGTACCACTGAGTGTATTATTCTGTATTAGCAAATACAAGCATTAACAAATTGCTCCCCAAACCAAGTACTATTTATGTCAATGCCAATGAGAAAATTAAGATATTATGTTTATGGGTATGTTTTAATACAATAAAAGATCTCTCATGACTACTGCTGCAGTCTGGTATTGCCTCCTATTACACCTCTCTTATTTTCACCTTACCTGCCCCCTCCCTCCCTCAACAAAACCCCTCCTTTTCTCCCTACCCTTGCTCTGATGTAGGGTATTTTCCCCCCCTCTATAGAAAAATACACAAGAGTTCATATGCTTTTTGGATCACAGTGACCTCATTTATAGTTCGTGTGAATAACTTGCTACGTTTTTGCTTTCTTTGATCTTTCATTTTGTTGTTTTTTCTTGTGGATCATTTCCAGGGTAAATGCTGAAGCACATTTCTACCAATAAGTTATTTAAGTGTATCAGGAAAGCAACCAAGTAAAAAAATGAAGTAATTGAGTACTTAATCAGGGATCTGAAAACGACCAGACTGAGCCCTGAAACAGGACTTTTCTGTGTGGCTTGGTAATTAAAGAGCAGAATGTACGCTGTCATGAATCTGTAACTGAAGATTATAGATTCCTTTTGTGTTTTTTGCAGCTTCAGTGGGTGTCCCTTGCATGATGTTTTACAAATGCAAGTTAGGGACTTTTTTTCTGGCCGCTGTGCAGTCACATACAAAGCAGGCTGAACGCTGTGATGAATGAAGTGGTGTTTATCTTTGTGACCCTGATGACGGATAAAGTACCACCTCCTTCATCTCGTGCTTTGTGTGTGGTTTCTGCTTTAAGGCTCCATAATCTGACTTCCTAACTGACTTCTAAATTTTAAGTCTGCTGTAGTGAAGGGGTTCCACCAGTGAATCTGTGTTTGATGCCATGGCCCCAGTTAGGTCTGGGTAGCTGTTGAAATCAAGCCCTTGATGAGCTCTGTTACTACCTAATTAAATTACAAATCTTAAAATAATTGCTTTAAGACAAACTTTAGAAACTGGCCTCTTGTTTGAGGTTATAAATGGAAGAAGGTTATTAAATTGGATTCCCTTTTTAGAGAAGAGTGGTTTATTATGCAATGCTGGTTTTATTTTCGATAACCAGATCTCTGCTGTAATCATAGCTATTTTTAAGTGCAAAAGCAATTGCTGAACTGATTATTGTGTCCGGGCATGAGCGGGGAGGAGTGATCAAAAACTTCCCTCATAGTTTTCTTCTAACAGCTGCTGCAAGGGAAGAGAAAGCTGGGGGAAAGGGAAGGCAAAACCAGTTGTGGCATTCGCAGCGTTGTATTTCTTGTGTCAAATAGATGGCAGCAGAGCGTTGTACACAATGGAGCAGCTCCATCCGGTAATGGGACTGAGGGGGGAATGACACTTCAAGCTGACTTGTATCAACTGCAGCCTTGAACAACTTGTCGTTAGGCATAAAATAGGAAAGCAAGCTACTATTGATAATGCGGGCAAATAGAGGCTGAAGAAGGGCATGAGATGCTATAAAGTACTGAATTTCTGGAATAGTCCCAGGTGGCAAAACTTAATCTTTTAAGGTATGTCATCCACTCATGCAACGTGATTGAAATCAGCTAACATAATATGCATGTCAAAATAAAGAGACAGAAAGAAAAAGAAAGTATTCACAAGTTGCAACTGAAAGTGATATACAGCTGCCTTGGGGTACTGTAGGAGTTGGCCAGAATGCCTATTTTTCAGTTAAGTGAGTTAGAGAAAGGAAATGTCAGTCCTCAATCAGGCAAGCATTCTTTCGTAAGGTTTGCTCAAATGTCAGCGTTTTTAGAAAAAGAGCTGCAGTCTGTTCTACTCTGATCCCCAAAATTAGATTTGCTATTAAAATGAGTCAAGCTGCAGATCTGTCTCTGGAAGTGTTTGATTAATAGTAGTGGTACAGTGTTTTACTTCATATTTATTAAGCACAAAATTAGTGGCTGCAAAATAGCTGCAGTCATCTAGGCATTAACATATTTTGTTCTATGCTCATTTGCATCTATAATTTTGTAGTAGGACGATCCCAAACTAAAAGGTGGCAATGAAGGCTTTGACTTTGATGTCAATGATTGCTTAGGCTCTGGGATTTTAAGATATCGTAGTAGGACAATATAAAAGAAGTTGAGAAATTATTATTATAGTGTGACTAGGGTAGTCTAGAAATTATGTCAAGGCTGGAAAAGTCAATATGGGGTGCTATCTCAAAGTTACAAAGCATTTTGTTTCTGTTACAGCTCTGAGTGTGACCATGCTAGCTAAGCATTAGCTTTACTGTTTATATTTCTGGGGGACTGAAGTTAGGGTTTTATTTTCTGTAAACTGATGCTTTGTAAACAAATTGCCTGAAAAATTGTTACAACTTGGTGATACCTGGCAGGTTTCTATTGTGATAACTTGTTTCTCATATAATGTTTCTTTTTCTCAAACTCGATATTTTAGTGATCCATCCACCCCCTTCAGCAGGCTAGTAAGAAAACCAAACATGTAATTTATTTCTTACAGGTTTAAAGACAAACATATTTGATTAACTTTGAAGTATTGCAACTCATGCTAGCTGCTACAGTTTACTGAGATCAGAGGTCTACGGGAGTGTAGGTGATTTTCAGTATCGTTCATCATACACTGTAAAAAGTGCTAATAGAATAGCTCTGACTTCTGGAGGTTTTTCATTATGTTTAAAATACTGTCCATGCAGCTGGATGAGTGGGTCTGCGTGTGTTTTGGTTGTTTTGTTGTTTTTTTTTTTAATTTAATGTCTTAAAATGAAAGTCACAATTTTAAGAAAAATGTTCATATAACAATTATATGCAATATCTGCTATTTGAACACTGGTGAAGCACTGCTATTAAATGAAGGAAATGCATGTGATTTGTTGAATGAGTAATAATATGAAGTTGTCTTAATCCGTTTTTTCATCTTGCTAAGTATTAAATTAACTTGATATATCATGTTTTAAAGTTTTTATTGTGCCTCGTAACATGCTTCCATGGAGGCATATTAATTAAAGTCTTGGAAGAAATAATGTGGTTGGTTTTATGTTTTTAGAAACCATTTACTAAGTTGCTGTTCTAAACACTATAAGTGGAATCAATGAAATATCTGAATATACAATACTACATGCATTTCATTGATTATTCAGATAAATTAGGTTGGCAGAACAAATGCAGAGTTTTTAAAATAAGCAGTTACAAACCTCTCTCTGTAATTCTTCTTGGGGCTAAGTGCTGCAGACTCCTATTTAAGCCAAACCTCACCGAAATAAGTGTTTGTGAGGGGGTTGGTGGGGAGGGAGGGTTGTTGTTGTCTCTTGCCTCTTTTTCCGTTGAGGTAAGGATATTAGCTTGAATGACATCATTTAATTTTCTCAATTTTGAAATAGTATATTTGCATAACAAAGCAGCATTTCTTTTTTTTCCTTTAGGATTATTAGGACTGCTGGGGTGTGTGTGCGTGCGTGTTTCTAGTCTTCTTGCTGAGTAATGCTGGATTTGTTCTTTGTTCTGTGTAAGTTTGGCTTTGTGGTTTACGCAGCTTTAAAAATGTATGTGTATCCTCTCGACTTCCTTCATCTGTGGAAGAAATGCACTGTGCGTCTTAAGGCTGCTCGCTATGTTTTACAGGCATGCAAAACAAGAGAAATAAAATATTTTCTGTGGTAAAAATGGCTTTGCTTATTCTCTTAGAGAGTAAACCAGCATAGGGATAACTTAAAAGCACACAAACCATTTCTGTCCAAGAACTGTTGCAGTGAGACGTGCACACTTAAGCTCACAGAACCTATGATTTAGAACGGCTGTGTGGTCAGGAGTGACAGAACACATTTATATCAGCAGGGATTAATTCCACTTTTACAATAGTCCATGGACACAAGTTTCTATTTTTCCTTGAACGTTTTCGAAATTGAAGATGAAGCCTAATTTGTTTATGAGTTCCAGAACTGTAAAGAGATTTTTTTTTTTGCTACTTCATTAGTATCAATAAATTTTGTGGATGTTGGGAATAGACATAGTTGTTCAATTTAGCCATGTTGAAAAATATCTTGGTTAGGAAAAAATATAAGTTGTCTTTTTAGGATGTTTAGATTGCTTGATGTTGTGTTCAATTTTTCTGTTTATAGCAGTGGTCTTGAGGGAGTCTGTATAGAGTATTACGTTTTAACTGTCTCCTGTGAATGAGATGATTGTTTACTTTGTAAACAATGTGCATCTGGTATTTATTGATAATCCATCTGAATTAGGAATCAGATTGGTTTAAGTAGTGTTACTGCAGTTTAATCTTATTTTGATGCTGCTGTGTTATATTTTAGCAGGCAGAAAACAGTTATTCAGGAAATTTCTTAGTTCTCCTCAGAGGTGGCGAAGAGCTATAACTTAAGAACAACTGAGCGTTTCCTGCTTGTATGAAACACTTGGGTCTGGAGAGAGAGAGACAACATCTTTATCAGTGTTTGTGCCCTAACACGCAACTTGTTTTGCAGAGAAGTTAGGTATGTTTTACATAACAGCTGATTGTTTGGAAAAACTTTTTTTTTTGTTTAAAAATTCACTACTGTCTGCCATTGCATGAAGAACTCCTCAACCACCACGAGTTTTTATTGCTCCCACTGCTCTGAAGTGGAGCTGTATCGAGCATCTTCGGCAATAGACTCGGACTCCAAAAATGTAGTTAGAGCAAACAGGAGGAGTAGCCTGGTGGCTTATCTTCCTATACAGCTATCCATACTAGCTTTCCGTTACCTTATTTTTTCATTAAGCTTTTACTGAATATATTGGCTTGTATAATTGCATTGTGAATGCCCGAACTGCATTTTACCTGTAACTATGTGATGCTGAGAAATAACATTTTAATTTTAGCCAGACATTCTTGCATAATGTTGCTTCATGGTGATGCAATTTCACTGGCATAGCAGAACAAAGGATACAGCATCAAACAAGGATGTAAAAACAAATTAAAGGATGCTAGAAGTTTGAAGCATTGCTTTAAAGATTTTAATATGCTTAATATTCTTGAAATTTTTTTAAAGCTTTGTGTGTGTGTTTGTGTAACAAGTTGTGAGCTCTGTGGAGCTTTTTAAATTTTATATTGGTGTAATATTTTTCCTTTGACTTGTCTATAAAACTCCACTGTGTCAAAGAACATCCTCCAGAAATGATGTATTTTAATTAAAAGGCATATGCAACCTATGTATTTAGTTAGCTGGGCAGTAAAATTTAATTGCAAAGCTCTAAAAAACTCTTCTGAAAACGTTGCATACATTCAGCACCTGAGTCTATGGAGCTAGTAAAAGATTCGGTTAGTTTACTATAACCACATTATCTAAAATGCCAATTCCACTGAAAAAATAGAGACTAAACATTGCATTTAGAGCAGAATGTAAGATGCTAATTATTTATGATACTGATCTGTTCTATATTGTAATCTCTTCCATGTATAAGCTTTAATTATAGTAGCAGTCCTTGCAAGTTTTATCTGAAATAAAATGGTATATAATTCTTCCTGCAGATTTCAAAAGGTACAACTTAATTGAAACAATATGGTATGTAAATAGCTGACAAATGAGAATTCTTTTCAAACGTACTACACAAGAAATTCTGTAAAACCTTTCAAGTTTTTTCCACATACTAGGTTTTCCGGAAGCTGGTTGCAATAATTTTAATGAAAGAAAATGGGACTGATTGACTTGTCATGAGGTCTGATCTGAAGGCCACTCATGTCACTGGAAGGGATTCTCTACAGTGCTTGGGAGTATTTCGCGCTTGCAGGTTTTTGTTACTGTTCTGTGTCTAATACTTTGTTCAGATACCAGTATTTCTAGGTGTTGTGCATTTTTTGTCTTGTCACATTTAGATATGTCAGAGTATCATTGCCGAATGTTGCAAATTCCAGTGAGTAATTACATTTTACAGTGTTACTATATTTGTTGCTGCTTTATTTTCATTAAATATCTTAGTAATGAGAAATATGCATTAGACAGTTGGACTGTAAAAGCTGGATGCTAATTAAGATTTAAAAGAATGCCATACAAGTCAGTTGACCTTGTTTAAATTGCGTAAGTAGTTTATTATTTATTTTATAAATATCAGTGTAGGGTATTTTTTATGTATACGAAATAAATCAAAGCAAGTGACTTGAACTTTCTCTCCAGTGCTTCAACTTAAACTAAATAATTGGAAATCTGATGATTAGCGTCAAGTCATACTGAAGGCAAAATTTCACAATAATGATACGCAACTGATCAAGAGAAGTAATTTATGATAGTGTCATTGTAGAATTAGTAATTTAAGAACAGTAATATTGTTGCAATTTAATGGTTGAAAAATATGTGTAATACTATCTAGCATGAAAACCTGTCCTAATTCACAAGGCAATTTTTTCCATTGATTCTGTGGTTTCCTTAATAAAGCTGAAATATTTTTAATCCAAGAATGGTTTGCTTTAAAACAAAACAAAAGAGTAGGAGGGAGGGGAAGCAAAAGAAAGTTTAATATAGTGAGACCCATGGATAAAACAGAATTGTCTGCAATATATTATCCTCTCTGTCAGCAAGTATAGATTAAAGTTAACTTTGCTTCTGTAAGCAAATGTTACCATTTTTATAGGAAGGGTATCTTTCTTAATGACATGTTACATACGCATATTTACTGTTAGATGTTAACATGTTCACAAACTGCGCTGTTAAAGTGAAACGTGGCTTTCTAATGCCATGGAGTGTAAATAATTTGAAGATTTAAACTTCACAAGAACAATATATTGAAAACATAATTACATTTCAAGGCAAGGAAGCAATTGAACCTTCATTAAATGTAGCTTAAATTTAATTAATGGTTGGGGTTTTTTTCTTTAAGTAGGCAGGCATTTTTGGTTTTATGTGGGGTGTGGAAGGATGAACATTTTGCCTTTAATATTTGAAGAGGAACTTTTTCCATAATGTCATTAAATGTTGTTATGAATAAAAACTTCACAAATCATTTTTAAACATTTTGAAGTGGCTTTCATTCACTATGCCTACGAGTTTGAAAAGAACATCCCAAGGTGCACATGGGTGTGTGGAAACCTGGCTGTCACTAGGCCTTTGCTTAGGTGCCATCCGGTTCATTTGTGTGTTAATCTCTACCTGCTGTAACGAATATGTTGCAAGACGTCCATCACAGAGTTTACTTCTTCATGCATCTTCTAAACCCTAAGTGGGCTCTGCTTCGGTTATAACATCTCTTCTGGATGGCATTATCATGCTGTAATGTTAGAATATAATTTAAATGAAGCAGTTAGGTAGAAATGTGTCTTTGATTCACTTCCACTAACACCCTGTTAGACATCTTCCTGCAGACTAAGCTTTCTAACGTGTTTTTTCTTGGCTTTATTGGATTGGTGTTTGCACAGCATTGGTGGTTGTTGTTGCAGATTCTTGATCTTCATGAATTAGTGCTAATTTTTTTGCTTTCTTAGTTTTCAGTCTACATAAAGCGATCTGTACAACCTGATTAGATTTGCATAAAATCAGAAACTATGTACTTGCTAAATTAAATCTGCTCATTTAAGATACCATTTTTGTCAGTAAGTTATAAAATTGTAGTTAAAAATGTTTGCTATAAATGTAAGGGGATGTATTTTAAAAATGAAGCACAGATGTGATTAGTGGTAAGCTTAACTTCTAAATAAGGGGAAACTTAAGTGTATAAATTTTTTTTTTCCTGACAGTCTATAGTGGCCTGCTCACGCTTTGTTTCCTTTACTGAAATAGTTATTAGTATATGTATTAGTGTATTTGTCCATTCTGTCATGTAACATTTAGAACTAGTTTTAAAAATCTTTGCTTTAGAAATTGTGATTGAAAATCAGAGGGCAATGGGGAGATAGTTATTTTGTCAATGACTGTGATTTAAAGGATCTTTGTAAAATGGTAGTTCTCCCGCAGGGTTCTAATTACTATATATTTCCATTTACATAGAAACATATTGTAATTATTTTTAAAATGCTGTGTTTAGTGAGAAATTACTTGCCTGACAGGCAATGAAATCTGGAGGCTACACTATCTGCACTGTTGTTTCTGACTATTAATCAGATGTATTTTACCTCCTAACTTTTATGGGTTTGCTTTTTCCTAGTTTGTTTGTTTATAGCACTGTGTGGGAAACTGTTGTACAAAAGACACATGAAAACCTTAAAAGATAGGATAGCAGAAAAGAGTGCTCTGTTAACTGTTTATTACATTTTTATTTTTAGATACCACTTTTTATGCATGTTGAACTGCATTGTTATGATGCTTAGTTGCATTGTGTGGTATAGATTAATTACTTCGAATGCCATCAAAGCTATTTTCTGTATATTAATAATGCTAAGGATTTAAAGTATTTGTCACATCATGTGCTAAATGTAATGATAACAGTACAAGTGTAGTAGATTGGGTGTTTCATTACTTGTTAAAACTTACCAAGTTAAAGTAGAAAAGCCAGACTGAATAAATTAGTCTGTTTCATCTTTTTTTTCTCCTTTTCTGTCACTTTTTGATTTAAGATCTTTTCTTTTCTTTTCTTTTCTTTTCTTTTCTTTTCTTTTCTTTTCTTTTCTTTTCTTTTCTGGATGGTAAGAGTGGGGAGTATGTGAAAATATTACACTTTGGAACTGATTTAAAAGGCTTTGAGTAGAACCATCTGTTCCCACCTCCTAATCTTCAAGTTGCTCTTGAAAAATAGGCCAAACCTTATCCCAGAGGGGCTAGGGGATACAACTATCTACAACAATAATAAGATGTAAAAATACAAAATATACAGATACTGAAAGCTCAGTGATCTGTAGCAGCCTGCTCTTGCTTCTGGAGACTTTTGCAGGTCTGACTTCGTTAGTGGGAAGGGGAATATAGGATACACATGGGAGGGAAGCCACCTATTTGTCTGCACGTTAAACAGTATGACACTAGTATATGGTGAAAGGTGGAAAAGAACATCATCATCTGCCACATGCATGTGTTTCCACTTTGACAGAGAAGCTGATTTTCCACACACTCCCTCCCCTGAGATCAAGTTAGGAAAATGTTCCCTTATGTCACATTTAGAACTAAGTGAGTGTCTTGACCTCACCTTTTTTAAAATAATAAATAAACAAATGTCCTGCAAGCATCAAAATAAGGCTCAGTGTAGAGGTGATGTTTTTTGAGTGGTGGTTTCATACACAAAACCCCAATCAGCATCCTGTTACACCTTTTCCTTGATATGGTTGATCACTAAATAATTGTTGCCAACAAGGTGATTTCAAAGGTAAATGGGCTAATGCCTCATGTCAGTCTTTTAATCCAAAGCTTTACTTTAACTCCTATACATACTTGGAGTCCTCCACAGCTTAGGTTTCTGTCTTTGCCATTTGGCATCCATCTCAGTTGGTTGCAGGGGCTTGTGAGATAATACAGGTAGAAGTACTAGCCCATATGCAAAAAAACCCAACCAACTGTCAAAAGTAAACAGCACCATCCTTCAGCTTTATTTATCTTGCCAAAATCAGCTTTCAGATAAAGACTGGCAGAAGTAGGATGGTTAAAAGAGGATAGAGAATACTTTTTTCAGGGCATTTGTCCTCTGTCAGACTGTTAATATTAAAAAAAAAAAAAGCTCTGTTTTTTGTTGCAGCAGTAAACTGTGCACCGTTTTACAAGGCACAAACTTGGTTACTGTGATTTGTGACCATGGCTCATTTCAACTACGTGACCACATAGTGTGCAAAAGCTGAAGTAGGTATAATTCTCATCAATAAAGACAGTTATGCTATGAGTGCCTTCACCCTGAGCCAGATCTCCCTTTTTGTACCAAGTCAACTCTGAGAATATTTGCTGCTTTACTAATGGCATATCTGGGCTTCATCCCAGGTGCTGGAGACATGAACCTCACCTTTTGCAAGATGAACTACATGACAGCTGTGTGCCTGTAGCCCATCAGTGCAGAGGTACAGTACTCAGCAAGAGTCAGACCCTAGGCTGTGGTATTTGTTCCTAGAAGATAAATATTCTCCAGGCAACTTTATGAACTAAAGTTTCAAATTAAATTCAATTTTTAAAATTAATACATTTGTGCATCTCTGTCAAACCTAAATAAAAGGTAGCTGTAGGCTAGTGTAGTCCCCTGGTCAGGAAAGTCCAATTGTATGTATGTATGTAGGCATGTGCATGGAGGGAAAGCAGGGAAGAGGCTGTTGGTTGTGTATTAAATGAAATCATGTAATCATAGAATGGTTTGGGTTGGAAGGGACCTTTAAAGGTCATCTAGTCAAGCCCCCTGCAATGAGCAGGGACATCTTCAAGTACTCCAGCTTTGTTTGAATACTGTAAGTGCCACAGAGGAATCTTTTTTTAGGATGCATTGTTAGTGTTATAGAAGATTATGGAATTATTTTTCTGTATTTCTCAGGTGTTGCTCAGAAGAGGAAGATCCCAAGCATGCAGAAACTTGTGTGCTATGCAGCTGGTGGTGGTACCTGAGCAGACTGTTGCTTCAGTCCCTTCTATGGCTTGTAACACAGCCTGTGTGCTCTAATACTACTACTCTGGTTTTGGCTTTATATTTAAAACAAACCAAAACAAAACCAACAACCTCCTGTGGAGTGGTACAGGAATAGTATTTTTGGGGTTTTTTGTTTTGTTTTGGTTTTTTGTTTTTTGTTTTGTTTTGTTTTTAATAAGAAGCTACAAGTAAAGTTATATATTCTTTTTTTTTTTTATTTAAATGACTTGATTTTAAAGTTTGGAAGTGGGAAGGTCTACTGCGTAGTTTCTGGTTAAATACCACTGTATTTAGAGTAGCTTTGCCCCATAGCTCAGAGTTTTTCATTCTCTACCTATGAAAAGAATTGTAAAATCTTTAATTTAAAAAAAAAATTGTAACAATATATCTCTCAGAAAGCTGAAAGCAAACTCAGGTGTAAATTGTTTACTTGCCCTCAGGCTGTTTCACCACCTACAAACCATCATCCTGCTTCATCTGTGATAACTTAAGATAACAACACTGAGCAGCTAACAGAGGATACAAACTGCTTTTCTACCCTTTTACCCCCAAACCAGGAGTGCCTTCATGCATAATGATCTTTAAAACCAGAGCCTCCTCTCTTCTCATCCATATGTCTAACTTTTCTCAAATGCTTCCTGCGTGCCACACTTTTGAGGCATATTTCAGCACATCTGTAGCTAAGATGCTGCCATTCCCAGAGCTAGCTCATTTAAAACAAATTTCTGCACTGGAGAGTATCCATCTGCCTTTTAAGAAAAGGCTTTATTTCCATAGTGAAAAGCAGTGGAGTTTATCTGCATCAAGAAGGTAGGATAGTGTGTTGGTTGTCCATTTGGACTGTGCTGCTAATGTAGATATGAAGTTCTGTGTACCAAGGACTGTAGCTCCTCTGTGTTACTGCCTTTCTTGTAAGATCTGCTGTTGTGGTATCCTATGTGCATTTTTGTAAGGACCTTGCATCTTGTACCTGAAGTGAAGAAAGCAGCAACTTCCATTGATGATTCCCTACTTCAAAGCATGAGCTGCAGCCTAGAGGTTCAAAGATGGGCTGGTCTCAGAAGTGCATATGCTTCCCCACCAGAATGTATGTGTTACAGCCATTTAGTCGTAACAAGTATTGCATGGGTCACTTTATACTTGCATATTCTAATGACTAGGTTATGTTTAGAAAACTAAATGGAAAAATAAATGCTTTAGGATTTTTTCAAGTGTTGTGTTCTGTGGGAATAATTCAGACTTTGCAATGTGATAACTGTTTTTACTGTGTCGGGCACTATTATTAGCTTGCTCCAGTCATGACGTGGCTGTACCCCAAGCTCATGGAGATTGCTGGTTTTTTGGTTTCATTTTTTTTTTTTAAAAAAAAAAGATGTTTTTATTGCTTCAACTTTTATGTTGATTTTTTCTTTTTTTTTTGCCTAGGACAATGTACTTATCCATTGGTGTTACAGGTGCATGTAGCACTTAATGTATCTGGTTAGATCAATGCTCTGCTTGATGTCTTTCTGATCGTAGCCAGAGCCTGATCCTTTGATAGGAGGGAAGGATGGTTTCTCCCCCTCCTCTCACCACAGTGTCAAGTAGGGGAGCTGATATACATCTTTTGAACAGAAAACAATACATCAGCTGTTCTATTAGGTGGTGACATTGTTTTGTTTAGTGTACCAATAATAATTGCTAATTCAAGCAGTCGAGATGATAGTGACTCTTCTCAGAAGCAGAGATAAAAATAACGCTTTCAGCTGTAAACATCTCTAATGCAGAGTAGGTGTGAGCTTGTTTAAGGCCTCTTTGCACAGAGAGCTGTTATTTCCATTGCACCTTTGAGTAATGGGCTAGCTAATATGCTGTTTAGAAAGAGCTACGGGTTCACATTTTAATTATTTGTTATTTGTGAATCATTCATATCAAAACCACAAGTTACTGCTGGTAAAGCTTTGTTGGTCATTGCTTTTGTATAACATTGATATAGCAGATTTCAGGAGCTAATATATTTCACTTCTAGTCCTCTTTTTGGGCTAGTAAACTGTGTTAGGATGTGGGAAGCCTCTGTAACTCAGTTTGTCACAATTTAACTCAGGGATTTTTTTTAATACACTTTTATTTCAGATTTGATGTCTTATTTATAAGTGAGGATAGAGAAATTTTTACAACAAAATTATTTTGATAATAACTTTATTTTAAAAACTGGAAAAAAAAAAATTTTTCCAAACTTGTGCTTCATGATATCCAATTAGAGAAACTGTCCCTTTTCAGAAAGGGAAGATTGTGCCAGTGTTCATAATAATTATACATTGTTGTAATGTAGCCAAGGCTGCAATGTTGTTCTTGAAAGACAAAATAAAATGCCTTTTGAATTATGTGACACTCCCCCTTTTTAAGTGCACAAAGCATTCTATACCCATTAAAAACATAAATACAAAGTTTTTACTATGGAAATGAAGCAATTCTACTACATGTTAAAGTATTTTTAAATATTAGGCATAAAAATGAGGTGTAAAAATACAGTATTTTGGACCTTCTGTGGCCCTGTTGACTTCTTACATTTAAATAACAGTAGATATCTTAGACGCCCTAGGTAATTTCATCAGTATGCATTAAAAGTAGATAGTGACTACTAAACATTTTCTTGGTCTTCTGTACAATAAAACAGGAAACAATTTGGTTGGCGACATAGAGGTGGAATGCAGTATGAAAATGAAATAAGATAAAACTCCCTGTGGAGAAGCAGTCTGCATGTTACACCCTGAAGGGATGAATGCTGATACTGTGCACGAAAGGCTGCTTTAGAGAGTCCTGGAATTTCTAAATATTTATTATGGCAGTATATAATGGTTGAATTACATAATGTGTTGCTGTTTCCTGATTTTTATATCCTGAAAATACTTGATAATTCAACCTTAAGCTTAAATGCTTCTTGTAGTTCTGTTAAGAGTTTTGCAGATAGGAGCCTTGGAGCAATCAACACCATTGAAAAAAATATTTAGGAGAAAAAGAGAGATTAGTAGGGAACGTATTCTAATGGATAAAATACTAGGCTAAAACTGGCAGTCCTGAGTTTTAACTATTTCCTCACCACTGACTGTTGGGAAGTGAGAGCAAGCTCTAAGGTTCTTATACTCAGGGTGGTGCAATGCTCCCTTGTTAGAATCTTTGCAATTCATTATATAAAGTCCTGTCTTTCTGCTATGACTTATTTAACTTATTTATGGTGTATACAAACAGACTGAAAATTATTTTAATTGGTTCTTGTGTGTTCAATATGCAAGTAATTGCTCTTCATCTGCAAAAGCTTATTGAGTCTTTGAAGACAAAAGCCTCTGTTCTTTTACTTTTGTTTCTCTTAAATTGTCTTGGAGAATCTTTGAGTGTTCCTCTCATTATTCATCAGTAGCAATGGTATGGTAAATTACAGATGCTGAGCTGTTAACAAAATTCCAAATTGCTCACTGGAACAACGTGTAGGTAGCTCTTGGGTTAGGAGAACCTGATATCTTGTGATGGTCTTCCCCATATGTTAAGATTTTTACATAAACCTTAAAATGTATTGGAGATAGTTGGATCATCAGCAAAGAAACTAAAAAAAAACACCTCTTTCATGAATAATGGGGGATCTTAGTATTCTGAATACCTGAAAGAGGAAAAACAAACGCTGAGAATTGTTTCTAGAGTTGGAAAAAATGATATTTGCTGAAGATATGGACTTGCAGATAAATATTTTGTACATGTCAATGAGCAGCTACTCCATGCTCAAAAATTCAAGTTTAAAAAAAGCTATTTTTTTCAATCTCACAAGTCCAGTCTGCGCCATATTGAGGTGCAAGGAATGGTTCTGAAGTTCCTGGAGATTCTCACCAGCTCGTTCCAGTTAGGTGCAGGAAGACGTAGCAGAGGCAGAAACTGTACCAGCACTTCCCTACCTCTGCACTCACTACCCATCTGGCAAAGAACAAATGGATCTTTAACAAGACCTGACTTGGTTTCCTGGTGTGCCACTGCCACCAAAACTCCCTTTGTCCTCCCATTGGAAGCTCTAAAACCACTGGAGTAAAAACATGTTGGAAACCTCTCTCAGCCCATCTGGGACTTAGCCCTAGTATTTTCCTGAGAAGGTGCTGCCTGTTGTTGCTGCTAATGATATTATTGCTTTGAGATGAGAATGTAGAGAATGGTGTGACTGCAGGCTGAGGTTTGGAATAGGTGACTGCCTAATGCAATGATTGGATTCAACAAATCAACACAAGAATAGATGCATAAATCCTGCAAGAGGACTAACTGAGCAGGGTAAGGTGCTCTGGTTTCCATTCTCCTAACCTGCGGAAGAGCTGGTGCATCATTGAGCTTCCACAGGTCAATTCACACATTTTTATTAATTCTTTGGGAAGAGCAGCAGCTAATTGGAAATTCTGGGGCTAGAAATACCCTTGAATACACTTCTGGTGGTAGGATTTGCGTCCTCGTTTTGGCTAGTAATAAGACTTATTGCTCAAAGGGTCAGTAGAACTGTTTGGCACTTGGTAGCTCATTGCCTGGAGCTTTAAGGAAGAAAACTCAAACTGCTTTGAAATCTAAAGTCAGATTTTAATTGAGCAATAGGGAACTGAATTGCAGGACTGCAGAGTTACAGTACTGTTTGGACGATACTTTGGGGTTTGTGGTTTTTTGGGGAAGTGGGAAGTGGGTTGTTTTCTTTTAAAGTGGCAAAACAAAGCTTAAAAAGTAGTGCAAAAAGTCACAGCTCCTGATTTACTCAATTTATTCTTGTTCTAACTATTCTTAGGAAAGTAGACTGCCTCTTCACTGTCTGTTTCAGTGACAATTATGTCCTTTTGTGGATTTCTAGAGAAAAGAGTTGTTGTTATATATTTCCATGAATGAGGAACTTAATATAGGTTATAGATTTTTCATGGCTGTGACACCAAGGTAAAGGTCTATGAACGTAGCGGGCAAAATGTTCTTTTAGTAAGTCATCTGAGATGGATTTAATAAATGGATGAGCAAGCATTTTTCTGTTTTATACCTATGTGGGTGAACTAGAGGCTGTTTTAAAAGTAATGGCCTTTAATCTTTTGGGTATAATCTAATTACTTTTGAAATTGTGATGAACTGTCAGCTGTGGCTTGCTCGATGTTGAGTCATGGTTCTCTATCTGAAAGCTAGCGCGCTTGTTTCAGTTGCTGCAAAGCTAACTGAAGGAAAGAGGGCTTGTTATGACGGGACATCGTTAGTCTCGTGACAGTTTTTGTGGCGGCCAATAATGAGCAGCACAACTTTTCACACATACATGGCTTATTACTCCGAGTCACGTGTTTGACTGGACCTGAAGGGGCTTTGACAGTATCCATCCATTAGTCTGGTGTACAAGACACATTTGTGTATTACTATTAGTAAGGTGGCTTAGAAAAGCTAGTCCTGGATGTCTGATGTAAATCCCAATCCTTAAAGTTGAAGTGACTGAGATCCTGACGTCAGTCTATTGGCTGAAATTTGTACTGGTATTTATTTTTTCATGGTGCCCTTTGACATCATGCTGGGACAGTGGATTCCCATGGTTTCTGTACCAATGGGCCACTGTTTACCCTTTATCTTTTTCATGGAGGACTGTATGTATTTCTGCTGAGTTTTTAATGTAAAAACACTTAAATGAGATCTGGTCGTGTAGACTGTTAGCTTTGAGCTTGTGGATCATCAGACACCTATAAACCAGGGTGTGGAAAGCAGGGTGCTAAGGAATAAATTTAATATAGCTGAGCAGCTATATTTAATAAGCAGCAACAACTGCTTTGTCTCTCAGCTTCATTTCTTGAAGATGTAATTAAGAGCTTTTTCCACCCCACTGCTGATCCCTCTTTTAACTGTAACACACAGATGTTATATGGCTATCCTAAACTGTAAAGCATTAAAACTTCACCAGCAAATGTGAAAGCTTCGTTAAAAGTTTTGCAAATATTTTCCTTTGTCTTTAATTGAATATAATGACCTGTTATAATCCCTTAAGAAGATGTAAATTAGACTACCATTTAATTATGATGATATTAATGAAGACTACAGTTCCTCTCCTGAGTTTTCTGTGTTGTCAGAAACCATCAGTACAGTTCACTCATCTGCAAAAAATAAAAAAAACCCACTGCTTTCTGTTCAAGAAGCAAACTAGTATGAAGAAAATACTTCTCTGGGAGTAGATGAGTGCATACACCTTCCTTTCATTAGGAAAATGCCTTTTCAGGTCTTCTGATATTATTCCGAATATGTCAGGTTACGTACTTCTTTCTCTACAAGTAAGCAGTAAGCTTGTAATACTACTAATCATCTGCTCCACAATTTACTTAAATATTTGGCACTTTGAGTAAAACCACAACAGATGCATGGGAAAAGTAAAAGCCAACCAGCCAACCAAAAAACCCCCCAAACAAACACTCCCCTCCCTCTCCTGCCAAGTTTATATATAAGGGAAGAAGGAGTAAAGAGAACCTCTGTGTATGTAAAGGGAGATGTGGGAAATTTAAAACAATTTTATGCTTGTGATTTAAAAACAAAACATCAACTTGAAATGTACTGGCGAGTTCATTCATGAAAAAATATGGCCAAGAGAACCAGGAGAGTGTCTGGCAGGTATTTTGGATCATGGCAGAAGAACAAGAACATATAAGCTTCTTCACAGGACAAAATGACACTGAGGCATCAGCCAAAACTGTTGTGTTTAGACAAGTATGATTTTACTATTAATATGCCAGATGGAATGCTGCATTAAAACTGCCTTTGTTGACTGTGCAAAGTAAAAGTTAAGGATGTTCAAAGATACTGTAAAGAGGTTTTCAATTTAACATCTTCAAAAGAGTAAATTCACCATATGACAAAGCGTGTTTCTTGATGGTGCTTGGAAGCAACTGTCATTCTGAGTCAGTCATACAAGTGCAATTAATGCTTATCTAATTAGGTAAATACAGTGTTCTACCTGATATTATCTGTTCACTGTATGGATGAGCGAGTTTTGCATTCCCTTGCCTTTCTTTGCTTTTCCTTTAAACAGTAACTTATGTTAGGAATAGTTTTCTTCCTCTTCCATTCCTTTTGTTTCAGGGGGAGGTGGTGTGGGAAAGGGTATGATGAGTAGAAAAACAATGTTTTTGTAGCTTTTATATAGTCCTATCCTGTCACTGAAGTTCACGCCTCACTGAGATAAAATGGGAATGTTGGAGAGCATATTTAGCTGGCAGTAAAACGTGTGGGGCAAGATGGATTTCACACTGTGGTATCCATAGGCTGTTCCCTTAAGGATGGGTAAAGGCAGCAATGCCACATCTGCAGAACAGATGCAGCCAGGAGCAAGCTCATGCCTCTCTTCGGTGGTTTGGACAGCGCTACAGTGAGGATTCAGGAGTGCATTAGCAGGAGGTGTTCTGTCCACTATAGAAAAAAGCTTTCTGCTAGAGAGAATTGGTCATAATTTCAATGCTATGTAAAACATTTCTATGTTTTAGAGGTATTTTTCATACATACATGCACATGCATGCTCTCCTCTGGCATAGCCACTTTGTCTCTTCTATACTCAGGTGGAACCTGTGCTACACTCTTCCCCTTGTACGGTGTTTTCTTGTCACTATGTTTCAAACAAAATTCAACCACAAGTGTTCTGGTAAGCCAGTGCTCATGTGGGGGAAGTGCTCCTCTCCTGCTGGGGCTGCTGGAATCTATTACACATATCTTCAAGTAGCTATTCTGGTATTACCAATCCAGCTACTCAAAATCATGTGGCTTTTAACTATGGCTGTATTTTGTCTTTTTGTGTTAAAGATCCTAGTGTATAGTGTTCGTTCTTAGAAAGCTTCTATGCAGTCTTAAAGAGTAGATATTATATATTTCTGACTTTTTAAAATGAAGGAATCCCATCTTCTTTATCATGGGACTCCAGGAACAGGGTCTTTAAAATGCAATAATCTCTTGCATTTACCCTCTCATTTACTCAAACTAGACCACACGAGAGTTTGGTGGTGGAGTCTTGCACTAAACTTGGGTAAGGATGACTAATCTTCTGGTTTTGAGGTGTTTCAACAATGCTCTCCTGCAGGCTGTCATAGATAAAACCTAAATTTTGTCAGATTGAGGTGATGTTTTACTCACTGTAATGTTAGGAGGAATTAATGTTTTATAAAGATCTGCTAAATTATTAACAGATGCCTTATGCACAGCCTAATTGAGTTCACTACTGGAACACCTTTTTTACATACATTGTAACTTCTTTAAAAATGACTATGCATGTTCATGGGTACATGATGAATATGTTTTATTTGTTGCCAAAAATGCTAAGTATTAAATTTTAATCTGAAGTATGCTTTTTCTTTGTTGCTCTTTGCAAAAACACTTGTTGAGTTTCCCCTGATTCTCAAAAACAGCTGACTGACACCAGTCATTAAAAGCTGTGTCCTTGACAGAAAAATTTTGAGATCTTTTATTGCGAGATGATAAAATTAACTGTGGTCACTGCTCTGGTCCTAATTAAACTTTATCAAGCAACTTGTATTACAAGTAAAATATTTTTTTTTTTTGACTGTTTTAGTGTATCATACCTTTCAGCTGACTTCCAGTAGCTTGCTGAGGTTGTTATTTGCATTTTCTGGTTACAATTTTAATCCCACAAGCATACCATAAGGTAGTGTATGGTCTCAGAATACTGGAAAAGCAATAGGATAGGATTAACCTATCTAGACCAAGAAACAGGGCAAACAGACATGTACTTGTTTTGACAGTCGCAGCTTGTAAGTCACAAAATTCATTCTTTAATGAAAATGGATTTCTTGACATCTTCAATGTTAGAATAGGTCTGTGACTGAAAAATATGCTTTCTTTTTCCTAATTCACTTTCAAGGAAGAAAGCAGTAGAATTTAGTAGAAAACTTACATTAAAACTTGTGACATAGACTAGGTAGCTGCTTCCATTTTCTGATCACTTATATAAGTTAGCATTTAACAATTGCTGTAGTATGGACACTCTCATGCAGTTGAGCATCATGAATCTGATTTAAAAAAGGCAAACTTTGAAATTGTGAGGGCGGGGAAATCATAACTATAACTGAATAAAGCTTTGAAGACTTTCATTAGTAACATTTTTCTAATGAGTTTTGGGGATCTCTTTGCCATGAGCTGGAATTTTAAGAAAAGCTGTAAAACCCAGGGGATCTGATAATCTATGGCTCTTCCTGGAAATAAATAGAATGGGGTTCTGAAACCAGGTAAGAGCAGTCTCATCTGTATGTGTTATAATATACATATTCCTTACTGGTTTTGGGTCCTGTCATCCTGTGATTGTTTCTTTGAGGACTTACAGGTATATTGTTCTACCAGAGATGGCACAAAATTTCTGTGTGCTGTAGGCAGAAGTTTTTTGTCACTGCGGATGGGAGTGGGAGATGGCTGTGTCTCCTGCTGGAGCCAGGAAAGGTTGCTGCCTCTTCCAGACGGCTTCCTTTGGGGCCGTAGCTGCCCACTTGGCTCTCCAGCTGTCTGACATAATGCAGTGTATGGGCATGAATACCCTCACCAGCCAGCCCTGGTTCTGCCCCACTGGGATGCCACAGAGACCAAATGTAACAGGAGACATTTGGAGAGAGGCCTCCCAGGGAATCCGAGGGTGCAGCAGAGGTGTTCTGGTGAATCCCGCGTGCGTGTGCCATGGGCATAAATTAACAGCAGTGGCAGCAGGTGGGAGGTGTATTCATTTTCTCTGTGCCCTGACAGCCTAATATAAACATTGCAGTGTAAAACCACAACTGTCAGCTAGTATTGCAAGATCAGGGAGCCTCTGATAGTAAAACTACATAAAGTGAACCAACAAAATCTTGAGAAAATTCATATAAAATATTAAATGACTAATATAGTAGATGACCAATGAACAGTTTTTTTTTTCACCTAGCTGAAGTAGTTAGGTGTTCACTTGACAACTTTTTTTCCTTGTCTTTTAGAAGATCTTTGTGGGGTGGGAGGGAAGAAGATTCAACTTGGTGAGAGAGGAGAAAAGTGAAAATTTTGTTCTCTTCAGCAACTTTTTTTCAGATATTTCAATCTGTTTTCATTTGCAAAATCCTGATGGAATGATCTTGAAAGAATTATGCCTGTTGTTCTTGGCATTTCATGATCTTACTCCATGCAGTGTGAAGGACCTGCTGCTTTGCTTGTCCCAAAAATTATGAAATCAAATGGAGATTGATCTTGGATGTATTCCAGTGTCATTCCTTAAACCTTACATTTTATGAGCTCTCCCCTTTTCCTCTGATTTCCCTTCCCTCCCTCCCACCATGCTCCTTTGCAATGACCTTTGTAGGGCCAGGGATTTTACTTTCTCACTTTTTTTATGTGCGGTGCATATATAACTTGACATAGACATAGAAGGACTAACATGGTTCATAAAACGGTGTAAAAATACTTTGAAACTGCTATATTACCAACTAGTCTGCCTTCTGACTTAGCCAGGATATCAATACATTATTCCTATTTTTTTTTGAGAAATGTGGTCTCCTGTGATGACCACAACACTGTTTGTTTTATGATCCTGCTAATTAAAGAGCATGTGCTACATAAGAAAGTACATAAATAAACATGTGACAGGTTATAAATTTTTTTAACGCAATTTTATTGTGTCTTACCATAGGAATTTCTTCTGATTTGAAGTCTAAATTCCAGAACCACCAAACTTTCCTTCTGTCTGAGACCCCTATGAGATTAATTCCATAAAGGCTACCCTGCCCTGGACATGAATTACTTTTCATATCAGTCTGTCAAGATCTTCTAAATCTTTAGCCTGGAGAAGAGGAGGCTCAGAGGTGACCTTATTGCTGTCTACAACTACCTGAAGGGAGGTCGTAGCGGAGTGGGAGTCAGCCTCTTCTCCCAGGCCACTAGCGCTAGGACAAGAGGACATAGCCTTAAGCTTCACCAGGGGAGGTTCAGGTTGGGCATTAGGAAGCATTTCTTCTCAGAAAGGGTCATTAGACATTGGAACGGGCTGCCCAGGGAGGTGGTGGAGTCACCATCTCTGGATGTGTTTAAGAAAAGACTGGACATGGCACTTAGTGCCATGGTCTAGTTGACATGGTGGTGTCAGGGCAATGGTTGGACTCGATGATCCCAGAGGTCTCTTCCAACCTGATTCTTTCTGTGATTCTGTGATTTGCAGTTTTCTTTTTGAATGTAGAAAATGTTTTGTCTTCCCTTATGAGATAATTGGTGATCTCATTAATTCCTAACACCTTTCATTTAGTTTAGCAATATGAGCTAGTTGCCTACTGATCTTAAATAACAATAATAATAACAATTAAATAAAAGAACCACAAATTTAGCTCCTATGCAGCAATCATAGGATCAAAGAGCTTTGGCTTTGCTTTTGAGTCTGACTTCTGCATTAACTAATATAGAAGAGGGGGTTTTTAGGGTTTTTTTTTAAGTAGGTGAAAGCATCTTGAATAATAGCTACTTTGTGCCTGCCACTGGATGTAGCTGGCCTCTTGACTTCCCCATGCTACCTTTTCACAGGAGCCAAAGTTGTGAGATCAGGTATTTGTCGCTGAGTTGTTTCCAGAAAGGTTCCTTTGGTTACCAGTGTTCTGAAAATATTCTAGGCAAAACATCCGGCTGAAAAAGTTAAAGGGTTTAGTTGGTTACTTAGCAGTATTATTGAACGCATGCTTTCTTGCATAATATTACATAGTATATTACGATTCATATTTTACACTCTCCAGTGCCCAGGTGTAGCTGCTTTAAGACTGTGCCAAAGCTGTGCCCAGTTATTTTGCAAGGTATGAGGATTTTTTCTTCTGTTAAACTGATGTTTTTCCATGCATGGCTGTCGTCTTATTTACAGGATCTAGGGTTTTGTATTTTTTACTGCATTTTTATCTTCGCTCTAACACACCTCAAACAGACTATTTGACGTAATGGTAAATACTATCTCAGGTTTGTTTAGTACTCAGTTTTCTGTTGAATGGAGTCAGTACTCCAAAGTTCATTTGATTAGGTATTTTTGTATTTTTTTTTATCTCTACAAATAGAAAGATTATATCTTACTCTGAACCTTGATTCCATTGTCAAAAACCACCCAAAAGAGATTCGAATAGCAGTGGGAAATATTACCTAAAATTCTTAGAGCAGCCTTTTAGGGAAGTCAATCTAAGAGTTAAAGTAGGCGACTGGAAAGGTTCATACCAGTTAGTGTGCTTACAAAGCTGCTTAATGCCTATGTATCGTGTGGAGTGAGAATCTAGATTACGTTTCCCTGAGAAATTTACAGAATTAGTAAACCAGATTAAGGACCATTTAAGACAGCTGCTTCAAAGACAAGAGAGGTTCCTCATATAACTTAAGCTGCTCTGTAAACCTGCTTACGTTGCCCATTTTAGCAGCCTTACATACAGCAGGACCTCTGTAGCTGTGTGAGTGGCTTCTCTGACTGGTCTTGCAGAGGCTTCTTGGACAAGGAGCTGTTAGTCCTTCTCCCTTCTCCTTTGACAGGGGCCTCCAGGCTCAACTAAAGCTGAAAACCCCCTGAGGTTGATCTGGGAACTTATGGCTGAGATAAAGGAGTCAGAGCAACTGCAGGATTCTTGGTTATTAAGGTATAACCTTAAGTGTAGTAAATTCTAGGTAAATTGTAGTAAATTTTAGGTAACTTAAAATGCTTACTTGTAATTCTAAATATTCTTTTGTGTTCTCCTGTGATTAATTTTTTTCCTTATTGTAAACTAATGCAATGAATTTGGGATGTGGGCTGCTTCTGTTTTCTTATTAGAAATGACCATCATCATTAAATATTGCTCGTCTCTCATGATGAGGCTTTTAATACACAGCTGTAAAGTTGTGTGACATCCAGGGACAGAGTGGTAAAGTATTGCCATCTATCATCCCACTTGCATTTTCCAACTCTGATTTTTCTTGTCCCCCAAACCAAGTAGTCTGACAGCATATGCTCTGGTATAAAGTAGTTATTGTTATTGCGAGAGAGCGCACTAAACCAAGGGTTTTAAAACAGTGACAGATTGCCTGCTTCCTTGGTAAGGCACCTCATCTTGTAATTAGACAAAAGTAATCTGTTATGTCGCTGTTTGTCCAAGTTCAATGTTTATACTTAAACTAAATGGAACATATGATTTAAAAAATATTAAAAATCCGTTTATTTTATGAAATTATATTAGGCAATCAAAAGGCAACACTAAACCATGTTGTCCACCCTCTTTCTGCCCTTCCCTCCTTCCCTAGTCATAGGAAAAATATAAATCAGCAAACAAAAAATTCCTAGAGAAATGGAAAACATGAGGTACTAACATACAAACATTTCTCTACGGATCTCATTTGTAAATTGCAGATAATTTTTTAAGTTGTGGGCTATGTTCCACCCTGTCTTATCTTCCATGCATCAATGATGTCTAAATTTGTTCATTACATGTGTTTGTAACTATATTTGTAACATCTGGCTAACCAGAATGCTATTTTTGAACACAAACACAAAGGTGGTAAGCATGATTGTTATTTATCAGTTGTTTTTTTTTTTTTTTTAACCTCTCAGAACTGTCTCTACTCTCCAAAAGATTTTCTCTTTCCCCTCCCTCACCCCCTTTTGCTCAGAGCACATTTGACACACAAACAAAAGTGACTTTTGTCTTGTAATGGAAACACGCCAAGCTGTTTGACATACTGACAGGTGGGATATTATTTAGTGCTGCTGAAATTCGGGTTGTATAGGGTGCTTTGTTCCTCCTAGATTGTGTTTTGACTTGCATGTTTCTGACTGCCATTGTAGCATTAACCTTCTTTATTGGACTTGGAACATGCCTGTGAGAGTTAGCCTTATAAATGGCATCAAGGGGTTTTTTCCCTACGTTGTTAACATGTTTCTGAAACAAATTGTACAACAGGAGTTAAAAAGTTTTCCTTGTGTATGTTTTTTTTCCACAGTAAATTACCCCTTATATTTAGGTGTGCAGGCTTTTTTCCCTTTCACCCTTAGTTTGGAACATGCAGTCATAAATAAAATATTTAAATTCTCTTTTCTTCAGCAACGTTTATTAAAACAGTACCTCTAAAACTGCAGTCTGACAGTGGGGAGGGGATTTTAAGTTACACAGTTTCAACATCTGTTTACTAAGTATTTGGAGTTTTCTTCTGTTTTTGTTGGGGTCAGGCAGTTGATCTTGGTTTTGGTACTGGAGGAGTGCATGTTTGCTATCTCTGCGCAAGAGTATCCCAGCAGGAAACAAGCTATGAAGTCATGTTTGTAACAGTATAAGTAGGAAATAATTGTTGGGCACCAGGAGATTAAGCAAATACTGTCATTATTTTTACGCATTATGTCGTTCTTAAGACTGTTGGTGTTGCTATACTGAGTTCTCTGTTGCATATCATGATTGAAAAGATATGTTAAGGGGAAGGTCTTCTGTAAGTCAGGAATGCCAAACGTAAGGGACCAGGTTACTTAGTTTTCTCTGAGCATTGAGACAACTGCTCCTCCATACAGTACAGCCAAAAATCCTGCTTCTGTGAGACCACCAACTGAGGTACCTTTAGGCTTGCTCAGGTGCCCGGCGTACGTTATGGTCTGCAGGCTGTAGCAAGCCTGTCTAGAAGTACTCTAGGACCTTCTGGTGAGCCTCAGATTCATGTGAATAAAAATTAGTATGTCCATACTAGGGCTGTGCTCTTGTGTTCCTTGTTTTAACATTGCATTAAGTACTGTCCTCATTTTTTTTTTTTTTTTAATAGCCTCAAGTTTTCAGGCAGGTAAAACACGTGGCATAAAGTGAAGGATTACCTGGATAATTCTGTGTATTTTGAAACCTGCAAAGTAATTTGGGGTAGAAAGGGATAAACATTAGACTCTAGTTTTCTGTTAAAATTAACAAACCATGAAGTTTTAGTTCAGTGATGTTAGTGATGTTAATGACCTACTCGGGATGCCTTGTGTTCAGGTTATGTTAGGCTATATTGTAATGTTATAAATATGAGAAGCAGGTTTAAAGAAAAAAAAAAGTGCTCAAATGTTGGAGCAGAATGGGCAGCTAGGGGCAGTCTGAGGAGTCGGGTGGATGTTGAACTCCTAGACTGTAGAAGACTTCTGGATAAAGTTAGCTTCTTTGGTTTCTCAACTTATGAACAGAAAGAAGGTAAAGCTTGAAATTTGACAGCAAGAACTCAGTTTTCTGTGAGTTAAGTAAAAGTCCTGAGTAGGTAAGGCAAACCAGAAACTTCTTGATTTGCAATACAGGAAGCAGACACTAATACAGAAACAGGAAACCTGGTCTCTCCTCGATCGGTGAATGTCAAGACCAAATACTGTGTAATGTTCATACTGTGGACTTAATCCAGGGTTTGTAATTAATTGCTGTATTTGCAGCATGAAATAAATTAATACATTATTGAGTTAGCAAGGAATCGGGAAGAGGTCCCAGGTCAGGCAGGTAGCTGAATTAAAAAGAAATTGGCAGTGAGTGAATTGGTGATTTCCCAAACCTAATGTGGTGTCTGGACTGTCTTTATTCGAATTGCCATTGACAAATTTGGCTTCTGTGAAACTGTCTAATCCCTTTATAATCCATTTTTACTGTTGTCTCACATATCAGTTGTGTAGTTTGTTTTCAACAGTTGCAGCCTAGGATGTGTCTTGCACTGGCTTTCTGATGCTTTATTTTTAGGATTGTCACTCTGTGGAGCATTTAATAAATCCTGTTTGTGTAAGATTTCAGACTAAATGTAGGTAAGTATTTTAGTTATGGAATTTCTGTTGCTAGGTTCCTGAATATCTTCAAATATCTGGACCTTATGGGGTGTATGCTTTTCCTTTCAAGATAAATTTAAAAGGTATTCTCAAAGATTAGCATTTGGAAGTTGACTATAGAGTTGCTCAAAACTGTATAGCTTTGTGACTTGTTCAAAGTAACTTCTGTAATCTGTTACAGTAGCTCCAGCTTTTAAATTTAATGATGCTAATGACATAATGCCTGAAAAGTTCTTCACCTAGATTTGAAATCTAACTTAATCTTTAAAACATGGGATTTGTTTCACTGTTCCTCTGCTGAACACTCATATGCTCTAACACTCTGCTATTAGTATTTACCATTATTAAAATCCACAGAACAGGAGGAAACTCTAAATGCTTTTCAGGATGAACGCTACAAATAACTACATCTGGTGGTCCTCTCTGGATTACCTTTGCCTTTATGTACGTTCTTCTGTAAGTCCTACAAAGATATAGGCAGATGAATGAATTACCATGTAATAAGCCAATGCCTGAACTTAAGATACATTTTTTTTAACTGGTGTGTGCCACCCTTATATGATTTTAAGTTGCTTGAACTGGAATCAGTTGGATATAAACAACTGGTGCATACAGTGACCTGTGAAAAGACCTAATATAGCAGAAGTTTGTACTTGGTTTGTGCCATAGTAACTTGCTTTTTTTTATCCACATGCTGTATAAGCTGGGCAAAGATCTCAGCGTATTGCTGCTGTATCAGTTGGTAGAGAAATCTTTTCTGGTTTTTATTGAAATAAATTCAATAGAAGACGCAGCTGATTATAATCTGCAGTGAGAAATAAAATCAAGTGGGGAAAAATTGGCCACTGAATTCAAAACAAAATTGTTACACTGACAAAGTAGTAGAATGAAGCAGCTGGAATGTCTGTTTGCTCTTCCATGTGATCTGCATTAAGGGTAGAGTACATATGCTATATAGCTATATGTGTGGTATATATGCTAGTAATCAAAAGAACATTTGAAGTCACTATACTAATATGAAAAATCACTAAGTGGAAAGAGAAACATACAAGATGATCATATAAATCTGAAAAAATAAATTATTTCTCTGTGTCAGCATGTGTGTCTAAATGTGTGCAATGCTGATAAATAATAAGCTGGAATTAAAATTTACACCATTATTTTCCTGATGTTTTCATGAGACAGCTATGATAAATGCAGCTTCCAGATCAAAGCACAATGTCAAAATTAGTAGTGTCAGAAGCCTGACATTTCAAAGCTTTATGGCCACGGTTTAGAGACAGGGGCCATATAGACCTTTACAATATTGAATAAGACCACTATGTGGCTTAACAGAATAGCTGCAATTCTAAATCCTAGACAACAGAGTACCTGGAATTGAAAAAGAATCTGTATTATATATATGGCCTTTCTGATTTAAGTAGCCTGAAATGAACGTCAGCAGTGAAAACTGCAAGGAGTAAACCCTGAATATTAGCTTCTGTTAAAAAATCAAATCTGAAATCTCTTTGGGCATTTGAAATTAAATGTTCCTGCTCATATAGATTTGAGTAAAAAAAAAATAGAAAATCCCACTCAGTTAAGTAGAACAGTTCTAGTAGGAGCATGATTACTTTCAAAATTAGCCTTCAATCTTTCAGATGCTTAAATTTTTTAGAAAACCTGTCCTGTTTTTTTTACTTGAAGTTGCATTACAATCATTGCTTGAGAATTATTTGTGGAGTGGGGAGTAGCCATGTTGCCTTGTTGTGGTCATGTAACTTGGGAGCAAATCAAAAGATGCACATCAGTTACCCAAGCTCTATATATATTTGGTGAAGAGGGGAAAATACTTGCTGGGGAACTAGAGGGAATTTGGGGTGCCCAAACTTAGAAGGCTGAGGCAGTACCACCTAAATGGTAGAACCACTGGAGAGCTTCTGTCTGCCCCTGCTGACATCTCTTCCCCTAATTTTTGTCTGAGGGAAAGTATGAACCATTTCTTGGTATGCAGCATGGTTTGACTACATTTAGCTGTGGATTGTGCTTTCTTTGGAGCTGTTGATTTATCTCTGCTTAGCTAGTAAATAGATCAATTTCCAAAAGAAGATGTAACCTTGGAAGTCTTTAACGATGAATAGACTTTCTTGTTGAAAGAAAAGAACATCCTAATACTGATGAGGAATATGCAAGGATTCAGAATACATCAACTTTTCTGTCTACCCAATCATGTCTTGTCTTTCTTGTCACTTGCCTGAAAAGGCAGTTGTCACATTTTATTGCCTAATTTTTTTTGCTTGTTTGTGAAAAACAAATGATGATGTGTGATAAAGTACAGTAACCTACGTCGTTAAATCTCCTAACTTGTTTTGTTCAAGCAGAAGATGAAAAGAGAGGTATGCTTTCAAGACCTTGGAATTTCAGACTCAAAGTTTTTTATGTTAGAAATCAATCTTTGAAGTTAGTTAAGGGTTTTTTGTGTGTGTGTTTTCTTTTTTTCTTCTGATTAGGCTTTTTATCTCTGGAACAGTCAAATTACTTATAGAGAGAGGCAACTACTACTGTCCATGATTTGCAGTCTGTAAGGATGCAAATAATTCTGATAAATACAGGAATTGTTTTGAGTGCTTGATTCATTCTTTATTGGTGGTTTTCATGAATCTTCTGAAAGAAATGATTGGAAGCTGACTTGATTCTCAAAATGACCTCATTAAATATTCCTGTTTAGTAAGAATCTTTACATAAAGCAGCAATTTACTCATAATTTGAAAATTAGATAATTTTCCTTCTGTATTAGTCTAGTAATGCTAGTCTACTACTAGTCTACTAGTCTTAGTTTACACTGCCACTTTTACAGCAGGATTTTGGCCAAATGTGAATTGGGACCGTGAAATTTCTCATAAAAAGTTCTTAGATTTTCCAGCATGCTTTTTTGGCAAGATTATTACTTGCTTGAAGATCCTATTTTCTGTTGCTATTGCATAAAAAGTATAAATCCTTCGATAGTTGTAGCATTAAAAGGAATTTTGTTTCATACTAAACCCCTGAAATGTTAGCTATTTCTCTCTCTATTTTTCTTAGAAATATTTTTCTCTCCTCTTTTTGTTGTGTTTATTTTTCCTTGGCTGGTTTGCCTTTTCATTAAACTACAGAGCTTAAACCAATGGAGAAACAAAGTCTGAATAGAAACCAAACGAATCGGGAAAAGCTAAAATCACCTGGTGGCCTCTAGCTTCTGAGCATAAAACATACCTTTCAAATTATTCCCAATAGAATTTGAGGAAAACATTTTAGAAATGATGACTAGAAGCACATTTTAATGTAATATTTTAAGCGACTGGCTTTTCACCAAGTCTGGCCCTGTAAATGTGATAGATCAGTTCTGAAACACCTGCATTGAAGTGAACCAGTGATACCTTTCAACACCTTAAACCACTGGCCAGGTCCTGCATCTCAGGCAGCAAGTGTAAGTAAAGGTCATGATGTCATCACTCTGCTGTGAGGGCGCCTGGATTAAAATGTCCTGCCATCCAGGGAGAGGGAAACAAGGAAAGAGGAAAGCAGGGGGTGGAATCTGTCATCCCTGAGGTAAGATTTTGAACAGTGCAAATACCACAGTCATTATACCCAGACATGACAGCATGCAGCAAGATTGTTACATGAAATCAGACTTACAATGCACAGTGGACTGAGTGACAATAAGGTAATTGTTGTACGCTGAGAGACTAAGAAATAGACTTCTTACGCTTAATACCTACAAAAATTCCCTGTGAGAGGCACGCATAAATGCAACATTATGTACCAGATTACAGATTATTACACTGTAAGTGCTGTGAAATTTTTGTTTGCCAACATGCCAGAATGAGGGTTTATTGTGCTCTCCACATCCTTTTTGGCACTATGCATCAACTGAATTTCCCTGCTAGCCCTTTGGTAACCTTCTTCCCAAATTCTGACTAGGGCAGATTTTACAGCTACTGGGCTATGAACTGGATGTCCTTCTCTGGTACCACATGCAATGTGGATTTGCTGTTAGCCTGTATGTATCTATAGGTAGAGGCTCGTATAGACTGAGGTGACAGAAAGTCTTGACCTTTAAAGGAGGCAGACTGGGAAAACCAAGGAGTTGGTGTCAGGTAATTGTTGAATTTTAAAGTTGTTCATGATATGCGGAGAAAGCAGAAAACAACATGTTTTATTGATCTGTTTTTTCTCCAAATTATATGATATAACACTTGGGATTAGGTTATTGTAATGTAGACATTATACATATACTATATAATACGTAATAATAATGATGACTTTCTGTTGGTTGTCCTAGAAGAAAAGTATTTGTTCTACCTGGTTAAATTCTAAACCATATAAGTCATGCTTATGAACTGTGTAACAAACTCAACGTTTGGTGATACGGAGGTATGTATGTGCACACTTCTATCTAATCATGCATGAATATGTTCTGAAACTCAAAATATATTTTGCCTGAAATTCGTTAAGTAGTATAACTGGACTAGTTATTAATTTAATTCAGACTGGTACTACTTTGTGGTACTACTGAAGCCATAAACTCAAAAATGATTTTTCCATTCCTCCTTACACAAACTAGTTAAGTATTTGGCATCCCATATTGAAAATGCAGAATGCAATGATTATTAAAGAATGGAATAAACATTGAAGGATTAGATAGAAAATAAAATATTATACCTATTTAATAATTGCATTAAGCCATTGTATGAGAAAAATGAGTCTTTGCTCACTAGTGGTGGCTTTCCTATCATTGTACAATACCACTTGGGTTTGGTAGCAAAGACCATGAATAGCTTGAGGGAGCATAGTTTGTTGGTTTTGGTAAGCCTGTGTATCATCATTCTTGTGCATAGGGACACTTTCTGATTTCAGCTACTTCAGCATAATTCCAGAGTGACCAAATTAAATTATTTTTTTCTGTGAAATTGCACTTACCTATTAGTACTGCAGATTCCACACTGTCTGTTTTTTCCTTTAGCATTTGTCTGAAGAAGCTCTAGAAGTATCAGTACCAATGTGTCAAAAATGTTTTCTTTAGGGAAGCTTTCTTTGTCAGTGCATTACTATGCTATGGATTATTAATGCTAGGAATCTGCTATTACCTTTACCTATTTTTTTTGGCTCTAACTTGTGCTAAGGGTTATCTAGTTTGTTATACTGTCAGTGTTTGAAAAGCTATGCTGTGATTTCTAAGCTATAGGGTAAGCTATAGAGATGTGAGTGAAACAGACATAATGTTAGCTGAAATGAAGCGTTCTCATATTTAAATTCACTAGCCCAAAAATTACCCTCAATAACACTTTAATATTTTTTTTTCCTTTGTATTCCTTGCCCTTTTTAAAAAGTACATTGAGGGCAGAGTGGAGTTGCTGCAGCTTTTTAGGACCTTTTCTTCCAAAGGATTACTTTTAAATGCTATGTGGCTTGAAACAAAGCTTTCAGAGAATATTTGTTGCCTTTGCATAGAAGCCACTTTGCTCTATAGCTTGGAAATTGGATATCTGCTTGATATTACAAGTGAGGTTTATTTGTTTGTTTGTTATGTTAAAAAAAGAATACAACTGACCTTCTACCAAGATGATTCCCCATCAACTGATGACCTCCTATCTTTGATCACCTTGTTTGTTTTGATCTGCTTTTGGCATGTGCCTTTTTAAATGTTTTATCATATGACTGCCATGTTTTTGATCGCTAGGTATAAGCACAAATATGAATATCACCATAAATATCCCAAGTTGCGTGTCTACAGAAATGTTGTTCTCTTTCCCTGGTCTTCTCTATGCTGGAGGAGCAGAAAGAGAAGTGCTGAAAATGACTCTTGTGTTTTTCAAGCCTGGCATTGGGCATTCACACATTTTAAACTCTGGGCCTTTATGTATGTTTACATTTCCCGAGGAAGCTTACAAAAATCTGTTTATTTCTCCAAGGAAACCCACATGAAGCAATTTTTTTACTTTCCAATAAAAACTGTGGTTCTCATTAGTATGATTTTTTGGGAAGACTGAAAATGTTATTGCATGATGCCTTTAATGTGCAGTATGCTCGTCAAGTTGTGTTGCTTTCTTCTGTGGAAATGTGTAATTTTTTCAGCACGACACACAGTAAGTCTGAAAAGAGTAGTCAGATACACAGACTACTCTGAATTAATGGTTATTATCTGTACCCGCTACTGTTCACAGCAAAGAAATTTCATATCCTGTAAAATCATTCAGAAATCATGTAAACTGAAATGCAATAGATGAATTTGTATGACAGGTTGAGTATGTTGGTAGTTATTTTTTTTTCTTTTTGTGTTGCAGGAATGTATTTAAAACAACAGGGCTGATATCTTGCAAAACCCTTCCTTGGCTGTCAAAAAAAAAAAGTCTGTGAGACAGTACAAAAATCCCGTGCATTAATATCAGCATAAATTGGATATTTCAGTTTTGGTAATAGTTAACTCAAAGAATGTAAGTGAGCATATGTGCAGAATGCATCTTCTATTTACTGCTCTGCATTTTATTAGAAAGATTTGTTAGTTTACACTTGTAAAAAAAATTCCATGTTCTAAAAGTAGGCATGATTTTAAAAGCTTCATCATAAACGTAGCTGCCGGATAACTGGTACTGCTTTTTGCAAAGGTTCTATTAAAAAAAAAAATCAACTACTTGCATTCTTCTCCCTACCTTTTAAATTTGTATTTTATAACCATTTCACTAGTCCTACAGTAGATGTATAATTTAATAATGTCTTTTTGGGTGTGAAAAAGGAAGAGTGGTTTTGAAAATATGCTATATTGAGTTTCTGCAGAGGTATTCTCGCTATGATATGATAATATTGCTCTGGCTGTAAGAATAAAAGCCCATATTTCAAATTGAACAGAGCAAATTTTAGATCAGGGAGCCAGGAGATGTGTGTTTTTATATGGATTCTGGCCAATGTCAATTGCATAAAGGGCAGTAATCTGGGGCGTGACTTGGGTATCAGTTTTGTTACACATTCAAACTACTTCTGAATTTCTTTTTTTTTTAATCCTTGGAATTTTTCCAAATGTAACAAATACAAGCAATTCATACTCTCTGCAGCATGATTTGCCAGTAACTGAGGCATGTATGAGAATTAAAATGCTGGTATAAGGCTGATTTTTTTTTTTTTTCTTTTTTTTTTCCTCCCCATAAAAAAAGGATTCTGTCTGGGATTTCCCTCGGAAAGGGAGGGGAAATGCTTTGGATGTAATACTGACAATCCATGTTAGTGTTTGCTGGAAAAGCATCTCCCCGCAGTGAGGTAAAGTTAGTTTAGGGATTTAGGGGTCACTGTAAAGTGGCAGTCTAATACTGTTGTATCCAGCAAATGTTTTCTTTTCATGACTAAAAATGATAATTTCAGGGCTGTGACTCATTTATTTGCATTTATGTTTCCAACAGGAAATTCTGCTATCTTAACTGAGATAATTACTCATCCTTTTTTTGAAATTACAGGATTCCAATTTTTACAGGCATTTAATATAAATTGCAGGATTTTAATTACTGAAGAAGATTAAGGGTAGTAGAATGTAAGCAAGGAAATTCTCTTTTCACTAGTTTTAACCTTTTTGAAAGATGGTCCATTCTTCTCCACACTGATGCTTTCTATGTAATAGTAGTTGTTTGGGAAAGTTTAAATCAACCTACTGTATGTATGATAAAAGGAAAAGGCAAAATAACCTTTTTATTGTGATAGCACTTAACAAAAAGTTGGGAAAAGCAAACCCAACTCCTTTCCTAGGAGCCCTAAGCCCATCCAGTGCAGCATCTGCGTTCCTACTGTGTTCCTGACTGCCAGTCCAGGCCAATAACTTTCTCCACATTTCTCCCCTCTGTCTCTGTGTCCTGCATTGTCCTCCGGTGATCTGAGGAAGGTGGGAATGTGGGAGATGGTGGTTATGCTGGAATTCCTGCAGAACAGAGGCAACCATCTTATGGAAAGCTGAAGGTTGAATGTAAATTTTAATGGAGTGCAGGAAGAAAGTGCCTGCTTCATGACATGGGCACAGCAGAAATTGTGTGCAGGCATGCTCTGCTCTAAAGACCACCCTTGTGTAGTCAACTGATCAGCAGTAGGGATGAGGGGAAGAGGAAAATATGTTTGCAGAGAGGTGATGATGTTGTGCATGGTGGTCTCGTTATCTCCAGCTCATCTATTGATCCTTCATAATCATGTCAAAATGTGATGACATGGTGTGATGCTAAGATCCTGCTAAGAGACATCACTTCTGATAATAAAATTTGCTTTTCCATTAATCCTGAGGAAGAGTTCCCATCTCTTTAAGGTTTGAATGTTTCAGGGACAGCAGTTCAAACAGTTTGAATTAGGAATAGGAAGAGTGGGATAGCAGTCATCTTCCAAGTGAGGAGAGGTACACAGAAGCTAATCTGGTTCTGGTAAATTAGGCTGTCACCAGATCTTCCTCCTTTAATCTGGTCACTCTGCAGGCTTCAGCAGACACATTGGTTGAGGTATATTGTTGCCTGCTCCTCAGGTCTGATGCTTGGGTTTGGGCTTGATGAGATTTTTTGGAAACTAGTTTTATGAGCCAATGAGATACACCTGCTAATCGTAAGCAAGTGCTAGTATTTGGGAAGATTCAAAACTCAACAAGATCTGAATAGATTTTCATAGGGTCAGCAAATCCACATTTCTAACCTGTAACCCACCTCGTCGTATCTTGTGCTCCTACTTGAAATTCTGTAGGCAGTGTAGCTCTTCTAAAATGGCTGTAGTTTTGGTTTTTAAAAACATTGGCAAACCCCCTGGTTTTCTTAGCTTCAATTTTGCAAAAATCCTGAACGATATCTTAGAGTGGAGTTGAGAAAAACAAAACAAAAAACTACTGCCTTAGGCAGAATGCAAATATGGAAAATACTGGCTTCATAAATGGTTAATGTCTGACAAAGAATAGCTGAAAACAAAACCTTACAGTGGATCATATGAGGCAGCCTTGAGACAGGGCAAGCCTGTGCCTCTGTATGAATGAGAGCACACTGGTGGTATGATAAGAGAAGGTGTGATTTCAAACCAGTTTCTGAGTTTTATCAGTTAAGACTCGGTTTCAGGAGGAAGTTTGTTTCCCTGAGGACAGATTTGTAAAAATAATCATATTTCCATGGAAGTTAGGTGTGGGAATACCCTGGAGAATCTAGGATCTAGACTCTTGAATGAAGAAGTAGGTAATTACGATAGGCTGTAACAGCATTATTAATCTTCAGTCTTTTTTCCTGATGAGTAATAAAAGTAAGTTTAAGGTTTTTCCCCCTCCTTCTTGGCACCCATTTATTCCTGTGGAAAATGGCTTAAAACAATTGCCTTGGTAGCATTTTCAGCACAGATTGAATTCAGTGTGTAGGATGTAGTGTTTATTAGACTCACAGTTCTGAAGCTTCAGAGAAATTTCTGATAGGCACATGTGGTCAGAAGACCAAAAGCATTGATATTCATCAGACTGCAAATTGATATTATCTTAGAACTAACCTGGCATCGCTGCAAGTAGTGTTGCTTTTGTGCTTTATAGATGTGTATTTCTCCTTTTCTTTGTAGTTAATTTTGCATCTTTCTCCAGTTCATACAAAGACATGAAATAAGATTTACCTCCACTACACTGATATTCTGTCCTTGGAGATTTTCAGAATCCTGGACAAAGCCATGGTTGACTTGATAGAAGTTGGTCCTGCTTTCAGAGTATTACAGGTCCTTTCCAACTTGTATTATTCTATCGTTGTAAAATATTGATGCAGTGGAGATTTTATACATGAACATGCACATGCCCTTAGTTCTGCATGAAGGATTAAGAGTGTAACAATGGGCTTAATAATTAATTGTTTGTCTTAAGAAATAGGAAGAGTGTGGGCAGTGAGCTTACTCAATATAGAGTACTCAAATGAAACATGCTTGAAGTTACGAAATCTTGGTTCTGTTGATGTCCTTATTTTTTCTAAATCGGGAAATCCCTTTCTAAAAAGGGAAAATTTAAAAAGTTAGGAAATTACGTATAATAGTGATATCTTGACAGAAAATGTTATGTAGGCAGTTCACTAGATAATAGAACTAATGTATTTAATATATTCAGTCTATTTTATGTCTGGTTTGTGAACTGAATGAGCTTTCTATTGCTCCTTTTGCATTGCGTTCTTTTATATAAGACCAGGATATGACAACTAAAGGAGATCATTTTTTTTCAAAGTGAGATTTGCAGATGTTTCATTTTACTGAGATTTTAATTATATGTAGTTGTATCTTTGAGGCTGCATTTTTCCTGTAACCTGGCTGATTTTGTGTGTTCATTAAAAGCATCTGATTTTTTTTGTCCAAGTCTTAATTCCAGAAATCCCTGTGGACATCCCAACAGTTATGTCATGATCCTGGCACGTTATTTGTTAAAAGTGTCTCTGGGTATCTTTATAGCTTTTATGCCATCTCTGCATACTATTCTTAAAAGAAATCGTTTCTAATTCCATATGAATATGTGGGAAGCTGCAACATAATTTCATGTCATAAAGGTGCTGTGATAAAATGGACTGAAATCCTTATTCTATCATGTTTGCACTTTTGTTTACTACATAGCTCTTCTGTAAATATTGCATCACTAAAACCTATTCTTGTCAGAATAAACAGGCAAGTAGCTTGTCTTTGGCTGTCAGACAAGAAAGAGGGGACTGGTGGTAGGGAGGCTTGTTTTGCAAGATGATGTGTAAAGGGCAGGTTTCACACTCGAGCATAATATTATCATCAATGAAAACTTGTCTTGTAACTTCAAAACTAGCAGCTGAAAGATGTGCACTCCACTAGTGTAATAGAAAACCTGCTTCGTAGCGTGCCTTACTTTTTGTAACACAACATACGCTGAGACAGCTATCAAAATGTATTTTTAGAGAAATACATTGCTGCTTTGAGAGCTGAAATTTTGCTTGCTTGGTTGGTGTATCCCTCAAAATGTATTAAATACTCAGATGGCAAAATATTTAGAGATTCAATTTCCCCTTAACATTTTCCCATGCAGTTTTCATTTGTGTTGGTAGGAATTACATTGAGAAGAGGATACACGTTGCAGTTGTGTGGGTTGTTTTTTGGTTTTCTGTTTTTTTTTTAATCTCTGCTGGCACAGCAGTTAGTGAATTATATGTAATCCCCTAATATTTTTTTAAATAATAAAGTGAGCATTTGCATTTTCTGTTTAAGGAAGAGCAGGCCTATGTTGAGTGACTTTTTTTTTTTTTTTCCTGCACCACACTCAACTCCCAACTCTGTGTAAGGAACTGAATCAGGTTGATAGCAAAATGACCAGCTGTCCAAGAAAAAAAAAAATCTCATGAGAAAGCTGTCCAATAGGAAAAAGCACATAAAGCTGGTCAAGTGGTTGCTGGTCACCCTGCCTAGTACTCTTAAGTGTCAGGACTACCTTTTAAATCTGTGAGTGTTCTCTACTTTCTTCTAGTGTTAATGTGTCCTCGGGGCCATATTTTCCACAGAATGTAATCCCTGAAGATACAAGTACTGCCTAGTGTGCTTCCCTTGAAGTTCCTGGACAACTCCCTGCCATTGATTTGCGAGTTAAATACCAAAATATTCCCCAAACCATAATGTGCGGTGACTAATCAGTAAATCTAAGTCAAATCCAATGTCTTGGTGAAAATAGGCCTTTAAACTGTGACCTCTTGAAGGGAGATCTAATTTGGGTCTTCTAGCACTGTTCTAGGTATTTAACATGTTTGCATTCATAAGAAGAAATGTAAATTGTCTGTCTTCTGGGCTTGATCCTGCAATAACTATAGTAGTTTATGATAAAAGCTGAAATTTTCAAGATCAAAAGTTGTTTGATAGGAGTACTTCAGGAGGCTACAGGCATAACCAGCTCACAGGGGCCAGAGAACATGGTTCCTACAGAAAAGTTTGGTTTTGACACCAATAAGTATCTCTGCCCTTCCTTTGTGTTTCCACAAGTGAACATCAGGCTGGAGCTGGACTTTCATGTCCATTCTCCTGCTCGGTCTTCTCCACTCCAGCTACGTGATACAAGTGCATGCTGCATGACAGCAATAATTTTCTTCCTTGAGTAACAGAGTTTGGTGGTTGTCCCTCCCATCTGGTCATCCCATTTCAGCAGTTTCAAGAACAGCACAGCATCGTGCCAGCTCATATGGGCTGTCCTGTAAGCAGCTGATGAGACCCTTTGCTATTTGTTATACAGTAATGCATAGGATATCTTGTTAGGCCTCGTTCCCAGTTTGCAAAACACATTTACCCCTGACTAGAATTTAAAATTTAATTTAAAACAAGTAACGTGGCAGTTGACAAAAAGCTAAAGAACACAGCTTAGGGGCTGGAGGCATAAGCATCACACTGTTCGTAGCCTGAACCAGAGCTTTCCATTCAAGCTTAGTACTACCTCATAAAATACCTACAGAAAAATATAATTTTAAGTGGCTAAATTGTGTCACCGCAGGGAAAAAAAAAAAACCAATTACTAGTGTATCTGGTCCCCATAGACAAGTTTGCAGACTCTGGGATGGCTGCACTCAATTTGTCCTCTACCCTGACTGGTGCCATTCCCTACTATACTTAGTGGTTGTGATTATTGTTTTCTTACTGGTCTTTGTCTCATAAAAAAAGATAATACAGGACTAGCTGGAGGAAGGTCAGGGAGAATTCACCCTGGGAAGTTTTGCTGTAAAGGCTGAGTCTCCTTTCATACCTGAGCACAGGGGATCATGGCAGTGGGGTGTTTGATGGGTCAGTGTGGTGGGGACAGGGCTGCAGCTGCTGTCGCTTTTGAGATATCTTTGCTGCAAAACAGAGGTGTGCAGCTCTCTTAGGGCTGTCCTAATGAACATAAGCACAGGTAGCAATAAGAGATGTGATGTCATAGACTTCTGCTTTGGGCTAGCGAGCTTTCTGTCTGTGAAAGTCTGCTATCAAGGTTGTTTGTCTAAGGATTTTTGGCACAAATGTTAGTTTGTAAATTACCTTCAGTGCTTTGTATTTATCCATATCAGCTCAATTCGAACTTGTGTATCCAGGCTACATCAATACTTCAGGTTTGCTCCGGGGACATACTTTTACAGCCTTGCTAAACTACTTTTGAAATGGCAAGTTTCTCTGGACCCTGGAGCACTTGGGAACCAGAAGTATGTGTGTCTCAGATTTGTCTCAGATTTGTGCTGTAGCCATATAAGCACGTACCAGTTTTTCACTGTATATGTCTGAAACAGGTCATGTTCTTCCAAAACAAGATAATGTACTGGAAAAACAGGGTTATTGGACTTCACAGGGTGTTGCAAATGCTGTAGCTTTTGCATATATACTCCAGTACGTAGATTCTGTATAAAAACATCTTCTAAAATGCTAAAGCAACAAAAAGGACACCAACTCTGGCTTTTCAGCAGCCATGTGGGCTATATCAGTGTGTGGGTAACACAAAAGAAGGTTCACCAGAAGTTCCTTCTGCCCTTATCTCTGTCCTGTTCCCTTTTTCTCTAGGAGCCCTCCTGCCTCTGCTGACTGAAGGCAAAGTTTCAAGTCCTTCTCCATTTTCAAGTCCTTCATTTAAACCCTGGGTGTTTACAGTGAATTATTTAATGTATTGGTGAATAAGGCTTTTGGATGAGATGGTATTATTTATTTCTTGTTTCAATTTGGTTTGAGGTTTTGGGGTTTTTTTGCCTTAATATTCTTCTGATCCTTTGCATGGGACTGCAGGTTTTTTCTTGATGTCCTTTGCCCAGTTGTCCTTTTCCCCTCCATAGATGATTGGAGTATTCAGAACCTTGCGGTATTGCAGGCTGTACAGTGAGACCTCTGTTATTCTGTGCAATATAAAATTGATTCAATTAGTTGTCTGGCTTTAATAATAATCAATTTAGTGGGGATTTATTTTGCCTAAATAAACAAAGCGGTTTCAAATTAGGCCTGCACACAAGCCAGTCTCTTCATATTTCTGTTCATTTGCAAAAGAGAACATTTTTTTGGTTTTGCTGTACCGTGTTTTTAATGAAGGTAGTTAAGAAAGTAGAAAGTAAAATGATTGACCACTCCATTTTCTCAGTAAGAACAGAATAAAACAAAACCTGTAAATGTTCTGAACGTTGGAACAATATGCTTGTAATTAAAGTATGGGGAGGACTGTTACTGCTCATCATTTACACTTCTACTTAGCTTTCCTGAAAAATTAACACACTTTATACTAACAAACAGTTATGGTTAGCTACTTATTGTGAAGAAGGTACTTAGAAGGATTTTTCTTTTAAACAATTCCTCATTGGCCTTTCAGAATTCTACCAGTACTGCTGTATTCCCCATCTAGTAATCTTTTGATCCCTTTGCAAATGTTCTAAGTGTAGATATTTAGAAATTGTTTCTTAGTTTGAGTAAAATTAGACAGAAAAATGACTTCTGATCAATTTGACCAGGCAGTGGTATGTCAAAATGCTAAGAAAAAAATAAATACTTTTAAAAAAGTATTTCTTATAAACTTACATCAACAGAACGATTAAAATTCTCTGAAATACTTCCTGCTGATTTTGCATTAGTGTTATCTCTGCAGAATCGTCAGCATTAGCAGCAGAAAATCTGATGTTAAATAAAAAGGGTTTGTAGGAGCTTTTATTTTTTATCTAGGAATATGTCTTACTCCACATGTAGGCTAACACGCATGTTGATGTAAAACCACCTGAATAGCTGTATGTTAAGCTACAGCAATGGCATGGTTCTTCTGGGGTCAAGCAACAATTGCTAAGTAATTTGTTTCTTCAGTTTTCAAAGGACTGAATGCCAGAACTATAGAGACACCAAGACCAGAACATTGTGGAAGAAGAATAGTCACAGTGTGCCAGTGTATATCCAGTACAGTAAACTTACAGCCTTATTATGTAGGTAATTATTTGTTTGAGAGAGAGAGTTTTGAATATGCCTACTTCCAACTGAACTGAACTGGAACTTTATGCTATTGTATTGGAAGGATAGAAACCGTTATATAAATTTGTGTGAGTGTATGACCTGTTTAAACGACTTAGGTGACATGCTAAGAGAAAAATATCTTTTTCTTAGTAGGATTTTTTTAAATAAGTACAGCTTGTGGACATATTGCTAAAATGTAAGATTTGTGAAAAGAGGAATAGGTTTTTTTGTACGTCTGCGTGACATCTGTACTTAATTAACAAGTTTATATCCAGAAGTGCTTAGCTGAAGCTCAGAAATTAATCCCAAGAAATTTTTTTTCCTTTGAATTACTTTTTGTTAATAAAATAGCAAAAAAAAAAAAAGCCCATGTGTTTCTTGCTTGTGGTTAGTCCAGACATGCTTTTTCCAATACAGACCTTTTTTTAATGCTGCACCACTAGTAACATTTTGAATTGCGGAAAACACTTTTATAAAATGTTGCAGTAAGGGAGACTTTTTAGCAGAGCTTTCTGGTTTTGTTTCCCATATGCACAGGATATTGCTTTAACATATCAAAGAACTGGTTCTGCTGCAAACAGAATGAAGGAGCGTGTACTAAATGCAACTGGGGACGGGTGGGTAAAAAACAACAACTGGAGAAGGCTGTACAAGAGATTTAAGCTGCTTCCACCAAACAAGTCTTACATTCATTCCTGAAAGTCTCAGCCCTGGCTCTTTTGTTAGCTTTCACCAGTATGGCCTGCTTATCAAAGCACTTTATCAGTGGGGAAGGGATGTGGGTTAACCACTTCACTCAACTCGAACTTCCCAGCTAGCAGTCTGTCACCAAACAGCTGTTTTTCAATACATACACTTTGTGCTGCGAAGCTGATTCAGAGCTCGTCACAAGAACGGCATTGTATTATGGGGCTTGTTCAAGTTTGGGGCTAGTTTCCTATAAGCTTTAAGGGAAAAGAATCCAAGTGCAGCTCCAAGGTTCTGCTTTTTTTAAAAAAAAGGTATTTTCCCCATCACAGTGAAGTGTATGCGTATGTGTATACGTTTAAAATATTCAAGCCCTAGTCCTTGCCATCTCCCATTTCTGGAAAGTGTCAGCATATCTGTTTCAAATGCTAATATAGCAGACCAGATCGATCCGTAATTCTGTGAGTGGTATATCCTTAATATAGATACAGGGTGTGAGTGTGTGTGCTTATATTTCTATTTATTTCCATTCTATTTTTTCTCTGACTGTATATAGAAAATAAAAATAGATTCAAAGGTAGACTGAGTTTGAACAATTTTTGAGGGGCAGGTTCAGTGCACATTTAGAGTGGGGAAACTAAATCGCTGTTTCCTTCAGTGTTTGCTTTCTTACTTAAACACAAGTTAAATACCTAGCCTTTGTGGGGGTGAATCTAACCCTCTGAAAATGCATAGATTTAGTGTGGTTTCATGGGGAGTGGTGAAGAAAAAGTTAATACCATGCCTGCTCTTCAGAATCCAAGCATGATGGTGAAGCTGCTGAGGTTCCCACAAGCTGCTCCTTGGCTTGGAGATCCTGGAAAACAGAGGTCCAGTGTGGGGGAGGAAGGGGATCAGATGAGCAAACCCAAACCCAAGCAACTGGGAACCTGTGGGGTGGCAGGGTAGACTAACAGACCACCCAGTAGTTAAGAGGGTCTAGGGTGGATTAAAAAACAGAGGAATAGCAAGGGGTTTTTTTAGTTCTGTGCTAGAAGGAGGTGTGTGGGATGGAATTGAGCATTGGATATTTATTAATCACCTCCTGTATTAGCCAGAGGTTAATACAGAAGGATTATTTCCAAGCAAAGTTCATGTAACTTGCTGAAAATACCTTCTTGATTCTCAGCGGGTGCCTACAGCACCAGAGGTCTTCACTAGAGTAAGGACTGGGATGTTGCCCTGGCCCCTGCTGCTCCCCATTCCTCCCCCTTACCTTGTACACTGGCCTCTAGCTCATAGATGCGCTGTAAGATTTCCAAGCTGCACCAGTCTTCTGGAGATTAATAATTGCAGAAGGAGCGTGGTGGGAGCAGAATGCCATTCTGCCAGGACAAATCCCACCGGGGTGGTGATGAGGCCAGGTTTGGCTCAGGTGTCTCTCTGAAGCTCGTCAGGCTTTTATGTCTCTTGGCTGGGTGAAGTACACGGACAAACTGCTGGGTTTTTCACAGGCTACAGCGTAGCGCCTCACCTTGCAGACCACAGGCATCCCAAGAGAAGATTATCCCTGCACCGACATGAGTGTTTTGAATCTCGCGATACTGCAGTCTTCTGAACACCTTCTGTTCAGTCTTCTTGATGGCAAAGCTAGTCTCAGGCTGTAGTTCATGATTGCTTCTGGAACAGTTTTACTATGACTTTCCAAAACTGCTTTCTGTTTGGCTTTTCCTAGGGACAAGGTAGGAGGAGGGAGTGTTAAATATTCTGCTTGTTCAGAATTTCAGCATTTGCATGGGATAAAAATGAAGCCTAGAAACAATTTAGTTTGGTTCCTTTGGCAGAACGATGACAAATCCTGTTAATAAGTTATATATCAGTCTTTGAACTTGTGCAAATGAGTTCTGTTAGCAGACTGTGTTTTCATTCCTTTTCTTAAACATAGCAAATGAATAAGTGTGGAAGAGTGGAGAACTTCAATTGTAGTACTGATTATTTGATCCATTTCCTTATAAATATAATAAATAATATTCTTTTAACGTCTTGGATCCAGAAAAAACTAAAAAAAATTCTAAAATACTCATTTTATATTCATACAAGCAACTTAACAGAATGATTTGATCTGGTTCTTTATAAAAGTTGTATTTTACAGAATGTGGAAGAATGTGCAAATATGCTTATGACAGCTTGAAATGGTAATTGAGGGTATTAGTGGTGAATTAAATCTGGACAGGATGAATTTACACAGCTACAATGGAAATACTCTGCTAGAGTTTCGCCTAGGATACAGTCCTCTACAACCTGCACCCAAAAAAGGGCCCAGGCATCTCTAACTTCTATAATAGCTCTTACCTGAAAGATGTTGTTTCTGCTGACAAATTGCTACCTAGAAACTTCTTGATACATCACTTCAGTACAGATTATTTTGCCCAGTGTAACTTCTCACAGTGTTTATGGACTATATCCTCCCAACATCCCCCATCCAGCTACTGGCTTGGCATAACTACTGCAGTAGATGTGATCGGACAGCCTTTGTAAGGAAGTGCTCTAAGAAGTACTAGAAAGCAGCCATGCTATAGAAATTTTTGCTGTCTCTGGCTGATTTAAAGGACTTCACATGGTTATCAACAACATTCATTAATTTATTATGTTTTTCTATTTCTGATGGAGGTGTTCAATTTAATTCTTACAAATTGTATGGGCCTTCTTTCATGACCAAGAGAAATAGTTGCCTAGAGTGAGTTGTTAGCAGGCCTCATGCCAAAGAGAAGTAATTTTCTGTGGATGGCTCTACTGCTCTTTATTTTGGATTCTCAAATGCATTTTACAGGTGTGAATAGTACCTTAAAGGCAGGAGGAGGTAAACATGAGGCAGATGAGTATTGTCAGTTCTGAGGAAAAAGTGTCAGTGATTTTCAGAGGTTAGCAAGAACAGGCAAAACAAAAATTTTTTTGACTTTCTAATCCATATGGTTCAATGCTCAAGGCAGGTGCAACTGTTTGAATGTGGAGTGTTCCTTTTGCTGTTGCACTCTCAAAGATTTATGTCTGTTTTGGTGGTCCATGTATTTGATGAGTTTGTCTGATGCACATGTAACTAACCCTAGGTACCGATTTTGATAAAAAAATAGTTTAGGCTAGATATACATATAATACAGTTAAAACTGACAGAAAACCTGAACTTTGAAATAGAACCATAAAGGAAGATATCCCAGTTGGTCATCAAATGAGGAGTCTAGGTGGCCCAGATAAAGGGCATTAAGACAGAACCATCTTCAGGTGAGTAACAACAGACTTTCCTCCCTATGGTAAGCCCCAGGCAGGAAATCAGAAGCAAGAGGGGCCAGGAAAAAGGATTATAGACCAGGACTCACCTCAGGAGCACAAATTTAAAAATACCAATTTAGATGTTTCACCAACAACTGTTATTACTTAATAACGTGAGGAAACAATGGGTGACTTGCAACAGTGGAGATCGAGCAGGATTTTTCTTCTGAAGGTCAGACTGGCATAGCCCCATCAGAAATTTCAGAGGAATGGTGACTGTGTCGGGAAGACAAATGTGCTTTTAAATAGCTATACCTTGAAGGATGAGGGCAAGTCCCAGTGATTAGGGATCTTGAGTATTTAGATGGCCAGGGACCAGCCTTGGGAAGTAAGTGGTATGATAGGCTGGTACACCTTGAGCCATGGCCACTGCAAAAAAATACAGCAGTGCAACTTGGTGTACCCTGAGTTTTAGGTAAGTGACCTTTGGATCTGGGAAATCAACTCTTCTACCTCCCTCCCCACCAGATTGTAAATAGAGGATTTAATTGTTCACTGATTGTAGGATATAGATGTAATTCATTTATGCCTGATAATAGGTACATATTATGAATAAAATTATAGCCTGCCATTTTTTAGTCCCACATTAAGTTATCATGTCATCATATATGAAGTGTGAGCTAATAATTGGGAAGGATTAAATCTGAGAGTAAATCTTAAATTAATTTTTTTCTGGTAGATTTATTCCTCTAATTTTGAAACTAATGCTAAATTCCTGCACCTTTGAACACTATTTGTGAGCTATCTAAAGCATGCAGCAGATTGGTCTCAACAGTATTTATAGTACAGTATTAGTTTTCAGGAGGGTTGATTGTCCGTGATTCTGCATGCTGTATAAAGATGGTTGTGGGTGGTTGAAGATTCCTTTGAAGAGAGATGCTTGGATATTGCATCAATATGCCTAGATTTTTATTAACACCTTGTTAACTTAAGAGCTGTCCAGAAAAGTTTAATAATTTTTTCTGAAAGGACAGTTTATTTTATAATTTAATGCTGATTTTTATTATTGGCTAGCTGTGGGAGATGGAGTTTGAACTAAAATTTTTTGCACCCCAGAGCATGCCCATTAAATTTCTTTTTAAAAAGGGTTGTCAAAACACAGCAGTTTCATCTTTCTTTTTGCAAGACAAATACATTACTAAAACTGGTATATTCCCCAATGCATCACCAGTTGTAATTTATTATAAAATATGAATTATTTTAGCTGCTAAAACATTGCCCTCCAGTGTAAACAAACTGTTAAAAATTTTTTGAAATGAAAATAGAGACAAAAATTCTCTTTCATATTCTGTTGAATGTCAAAGGTGAAATTTGAATGTTGCTGAAGGAAGTCAAGATTGAATATAGAATTTCCTTTGTATCTGAAGCACTGAACAAGGAATGACTTGTCCAGGCCTCTTGTTTCAAGGATTATTGTTAACTTAAGAAACAAAGGGTTGCAAAGTGCCCTTTGGAGAATCTTGTTCATTTTATCATTCCTGCAGATGTGAAAGAAATTCTTTATTCAGCAGGATCCTTCTTGAAAAGGGTAACGATACAAGCTTCGCCACTTTCCCTTTAGGAAGTGCTCTCCAAACAGTTGAAGAGAAAAAGAAAATTTTTGCTGTGGTGACTAAATGTAGGTCTTGTTTGAGTATTTGGCTTGCTTCGATATCTATCCCCTCCTCACCCCACTCTAAAGGTTTACCTGGGCTGCAGGACAAAAATAACACTGAATTCCTTGCCAACTGCTGCAGCATTTCTTTTAGCTGCCTGCTGCTGGTTAAAGTTAGAGCTCTCCTGGAAGTGGAAGCTCTGAGGCTTGATCACCTGTGCTCCTTTCATGTAGTCTTCAAGCACAGCACCTTCCCCCGCTACAGTCCATCTTTTGGTTCTTGCTACTATTTCAGTTCTTATTAAATTGAGTTGTTGAGTGATTCTTCCTGTCAGTCCCAAAGCCACTGTTTTGCAACTTGGTTAATTTTAATTAAGATTTGCCAGTGATGTCATGACTGGACTGTGTTGTCCCTATGTGAGATAAAGGAGTGTTGCATGTTCTTTCATTCCTGTCATCAGATACTAACGAATGCATAGTGTAAAATAAGCAGAACTACCTCTGATGTGTTTAAAATGCCCCCAGAAAATGCATGTTCAAAGTAGAGGTGGGCCATCACAGTACTTCTCGAGCTTGGTTTTGGTGTTATACTTGAACTCACTATTTTTGCTCATTGTTCAATCACGTCTCGCAATTCCTGAGGCTTCTGGGAGAGACAAAGGTTCCTCTGCAGAATTTCAAATTCTGAAATGCAGGACATCTTGTTCCGCTTCTGTCTTTTTTTTTTTTTTTTTGTCTGTGGTCCTTTCATCTTTCCTTTCCTCCTTTGCCTTTTGTCATTGCCATCAGCTTCTTCCCTTTCAGGTTTTGTTGTTGTTCCTTCCTTCTTGGTGCTCTCTGCACCATCCCTGTGTCTTATCTTCCCTTCCCAAACACTGGGATCGCTGTTCAGCTTTTCCCAACATCATCAGGTTAATTCTCACACTTTTGATCTGTGCTTCCCTCCCATCTTTGCTCACATGCTTTGGCCAAAGCTGGGAGGAAAGTGTGAGGAGATCAGACAGTCCAGAGACAACAAGCATTATGTAAGAGCAGCGCCCTGGGACATGGTCAGGAAAATGGCTTAATAACAGGATGTCCCATGAAATGCAGACCACTTGAGAAGTGTGACAGCCTTTAGAGCCCCAAAAGGTTGTAACATCTGTGGTTGCTTCTTGTATGCACACAGTTTCAGTAGCTTTTACTTTGATTGTCTGAATATGGGTTTGATTTTTGACAAATATTTAATATAGCTCTCTGCAAATATGTTCAGAAAGGGGGAAAATACCCCTCATCCCTACTAACTTATTTTGTTTTTAGCTACTGTAAGTCCCTTTTTTCTTGCTCATTGGCTTCCAATAAGCTTCTAAATATGTACAATATTTAGGGGCATTTCTATGCATCTTTCAGTCAGCATTTAAGTGCATTATTTGTTTAGTTAAACATGTATTTTGCTTCTGTAAATGTATTATTTATCTGATAAATCCTATTGGTCTATTTGGAACCTTTACAGCCTGAAGGGCAAACACATATTTTGGCATGGCAATAGTTTAGAAAACATGTATTATTTACCCATCAGAAAGTAATGGGTCCTAAGGAGCCATTATGGTCCAGCTTGTAAATCCTTCTCAGTTTGCATATTATTGACCCAATAGACAGCAACAACTCTTGGGACCTGTTGTGGTCTATCCATATTCATTTGGTTGCCGTACATGTGTGTAAAGTCTGCTTGCTGAAAATCCTTACAAATGCTTGATTGAAAAAAACATATACAGAAAGTCATATTTATAAATGAAATTGCTTGGTCAGTTTTAATTTCCCTCTTTCCCTCTCTCCCATAAATACCTAGAGACACTTTTAAGGAAAATTGTTTGTTTTGGAATTACACAAGCACCCAGAAGAGCTTTATCCTAGTAATTATTTCTTAAGAAGAAACCACTTAGGTAATATAATATGCAGTCTGACTTTTGACGAATTTTTTAAAAATGTTTTTATGCCAAGTTTCAGGCTAACAGCAAATTTTTACAGCTGAATAATAAACATTAAACATATGAGTGTATAATGGAAATGTTGACACCTCCAAGGCTTGTTGAACAAATACTTTTCATGTAATGAGACTTTTGCTTTTTAGACCTAGCCACTTTGAAGTTTTATTCAAACCATTTCTTTAAAACCAAAACCTCTTCAGATAGCATGGGAGTGTCCTGTGTGATTCAAAAAAGGCATTGCCATCACCAGAACTGTCAAGCTCTGGCACTCAAGAAAAAGCTAGCGGTATACCAGTGTATTAGTACCTGGTGTGTGTCTGTGTCTATGTGCCTGAATTGGTTTAGCCAGCTAAACATGAGCCAGCAGTGTGCCCAGGTGGCCAAGAAGGCCAATGGCATCCTGGCCTCTATTAGGAACGGTGTAGACAGCTGGTCTAGTGAAGTGATCGTCCCTCTCTACTCGGCACTGGTGAGACCGCACCTTGAGTACTGTGTTCAGTTCTGGGCCCCGCACTTCAAGAAAGATGTTGAGGTGTTGAAGCGAGTCCAGAGGAGGGCGACCAAGCTGGTGAAGGGTCTGGAGTGTCTGACCTACGAGGAACGGCTGAGGGAGCTGGGGTTGTTTAGCCTGGAGAAGAGGAGGCTCCGAGGTGACCTTATTGCAGTCTACAACTACCTGAAGGGAGGTTGTAGTGAAGTGGGAGTTAGCCTCTTCTCCTGGGCAACTAGCGATAGGACAAGAGGGCACAGCCTCAAGCTTTGCCAGGGGAGGTTCAGGTTGGACATCAGGAAGAATTTCTTTACAGAAAGGGTTATTAGACATTGGAATGGGCTGCCCAGAGATGTGGTGGAGTCACCATCTCTGGATGTGTTTAAGAAAAGACTGGACATGGCACTTAGTGCCATGGTCTAGTTGACATGGTGGTGTCAGGGCAATGGTTGGACTCGATGATCCCTGAGGTCTCTTCCAACCTGGTTGATTCTGTGATTCTATGGTGGAAGAAGATAAATAAGGATTATGGCCACCTTAGTATGCAGTTGTGCCTAACTTCATGCCACAACAATTTCCTTGTGCGGCTTATTACTGTTTGGAAGACAGACTGGGGAATTTGTCTTAAAAGCGTAACAAAGGCAACCAAAAAAAAAGAAAAATGCTGATTTTTGTGCTATACGGAGTGTAAGCCTTGTTCTGGCCAATTATGCAGAGGTGAATTTCTGTTTTAACTAGGTCCATTGGTGCTCAGCTGGACGGATGGTCCAAGCTGTGGTGAACGAGTGTGCCTGCTTCTCTCAATCAGTTGTAAGCCAATACTGCGAAATGTCTGCTCAGTGTTTTAAGCCAGCCAGAACTTGTGGTGGTCTTAAAGGTTCTAGGGGAGGGGGGGGGAAAAAAAAAAAAACATCCTTTGAAACCCAAAATGTTTTATGAAGTAATAATAATAATGTATGGGAACACTGAAACCTGGAATTGTTGAAGGGCAATGGGAAACACAATTGCGTGCATTAACTGGGAAATTTTTTTTAAGGCAATGAACTCCTTTTGAGCTTACCCTTGTACCTGAATCTGAATGTGCATATAAATAGATTTACATATTTATTTAAAGAATGTGTGTGTGCATGTGTGTCTGTGTATTTTAAACTAGTTATGTCATTATTAAGGATTTCTGTACATTGTTATTTATGTGCCCTTTCCAGTCTTAAAGCAATTTGTCTGGGGCTATATGCATGATACACATTCTCTTGAGCTTCAGTGGTCAAATAATACGTACTCAGAGAGGAGTGAAATAAGAGTATAGCAAAACAGTCCATACCTTCTATTTTTATTTAAAATTTGTGGTCAGATATTCAGTCCTTGCTGCAAAGCAAAATCTGTTTTTTATTACATGTTTAAACAAATGACAGATTTTAATGGAAAATAATAATCACTTTGTGACTGTTTATTAGGCTTAAAAAGAGAAATTTGCAAATACTTAGAAGACCTTAAGTCTGGCTAGTCTCTCTAGTGGCAAAGTTTATCTTGAAGAAGAAAATATCAGGTATTACAACCAGTCATTCTTGCTGCCCCAAGCCACTGCTATCCTCTCCGGCCTACATGTAAAATCATCACTCGGTAATTGTATTTCTTGCCGCAGAGTATAGTAATTAGTGTTTGTCAATCCCCATTATACATACATAAATTAGTTTAAAAAAATGGCAGAGGACGTTTATTTGCAGTCTGTTTATTTTAAAGTTCTTTACAGGTAATCCACAAGATGACAACTTCTGCCAAAGCTGAAGTAGTCTATTGCTTTTTCTGTAGACTTTGCTTATCATTAATAGAAAGCAGCATGTGTACATCCTGCAAACTCATTTCCTTATTTAAAGTGGGCATCCTTCCTTTACTGAGATATGCTTCCTCTTTTAATACAGGGGTGAGGATGAAGCCTTTGTAAGTCCTTAAAGGCACATCCCTTCCAAATGACCTTTCATCCCGTGCTAGTAGTTGTATTGTTTAGTCGACTCCCTGTTCAGTTGCAGCTACATGAGATGTCTTTGGAAACGAAGAAAAAAATTTTTCTTTGCTAATTAAATTTGGAAACACATTTTCTGATTAAAAAGCATAAATGAAAGCTCAGTCAAGTGTGTTGTGCCTTTTGACAGCCTGTTGGGGAACTGAATTCCAGGGAGTAACTGAGCAATGTTTGTTCACGCAGGTCTCAAAGGATGGTTGCTGCATTTGAGCAGAACTTTGCCCTACAGATTTCTACATCCTTCATATAAATAAAATACTATATTTATTTTCCTTTGATTCATATGACCAAAAGTTGTCCAAATATATTTAACTACGTACAAAATTACTAGGTCTATACCTTTTCTGTATGTGAGCAGCAACATATAGTGAGGTATCAGTGCTACAAGATTTCTCTTGAAAGTTCAAATGCATCTTCCAGTACACATGTTTATTTGCCTGGGTTTACTGGGTTTTTTTTATTTATTGCTTTTTATTGTATTTAAGTTTAACAGAAAATTATTCTTCCTATGAACTACTTGTGCTTGATTTTCCTGACAGTGTCACAGATCAGTTGCTGTGGAAGAGATATTAATCTCACACGCACTGGATTTATAGCATTATTAAATTAATTGGCTAGAAGTTAGGTTGTAGGTAGTTTCTCTTTAATGACAGATACAGTATTTCACTAATCAGAGATGAAGGAAAATGAAATATGAAAAAAATTGTGAGCCATTGCCAAAGTCTTAAAGCCGAATTTTGCCCTTAAATACTTTGTAAATTATAACAAGAGGCTATGTTAATTGATTCCTCCTGTTTCTATCATAACAGCAGGCAACTTAAAAGGGAATGGTGTTTTCTCTACTGACTACTTAATTTTACTCTATGGGTTTCAAAGGCCTTTCTTCATTGTCTCCTCCCTCCATATGTCCCATTTCCCCTCCCAATGAACAGCCAGGATTACACTGTGGTCATCTATGGTCCTTCCTTGTCCTCTTTCCCTTTAAGTAATAATTATGTGCTTTATAGAAAGCCTGATGTTTGAGTTGGAGAATTCCACGCTCCCCTGGTTCAACATCAGCAAACTTGCTAACTCCATTTGGTCATTTTCCATAAATTTGCCAGACCGCAGGTGTCTTTTTGTCAATTTGTTGTGGAGTTTTTTTAGGTTTTCATCCTCTGTTTGTCCTATGGAACATATCTGTAGGCAATTAGTAAATGCTTTCTTTATAAAGCTTTTAAAAGGGTCTCTCCTGAACTGAGCCAGACAACATTGGTGTCTGTACTCAGACCAGGTCCTGTGGAGTTGAATGGGACTCCCAGAGCTTTCCTCTGTGAGGTGATGATGCTTTCTGTCCCAGATTTGTTGGGATGTATACATATGCTTATCATGAATACCATCAATTTCCAGGGGCCTGTTCACACCTGTGAAACATTAGAGGGTGGTAACATGAATTAGTAAATACCTTACCCCCTCCTGACTTAACCCCAGGAAGGGTCTCTCCATAGGCACCTTGTTAGTTACTGGAGAGAGAATTTTGCTCTAGAGGATGAATCAGACGAAGAGCTTAACCTCCTTCTTCCACAGCTTATTTTATTGAATGTGTGGTCATAGACTTTCATTCAAAAACCTGGCTGAAATAGTTTCCTACTTTTCTGTTTAAAGCCTGGTGCTTAAGCTACTTGCCCCAGAAGTGGGAAACCTGTATGGTAAAGCTTCCTCATCCTAGAGGACTTTAAACCCCTACATTGCCCATCCTTCACAGGAAATGCTCTACCTGTGAGGGTACACCAAGAGAGGATCTGCTCTCCAGTGTATGCCATCCAGCAGACAAGCATTCAGGATGTTTGTCACAGGGACAAAGACACTACAGGTGAGATGGTTGAGGTATAAAAAACCAAAATGAGATACAATATGGTTTCAACCTGCAGTGGAAAGAGAAGCTGGAAGAAAATAAATTTTTCATGTTCTTCGGGGAATATTGAGAACCCAGCATGACTGAGGTTGAAATCTTGTACCTGTTGCAATCAACTGGAATGTTGTCATCAAATGCAAAACGCTTAGCCTGTTGCTTTTAGTGACTTCCCCAAAATTGCAATGGAAGTCCATAGCACAGCTGAGTCCTGGTGCCAGCCTTCAAGGACAATGCTTAAGAAAGTAAAAAATGAGAATGGAAAAACATACGCATGCCTCCATGAAATTTGCGCAAGTTTTTCTGAGCCCTAGTGAAAAAGGATGGAGTTCTTTTGAAATATGACTTGCTATAGCCTCAATACAGTAAAGTGTTTGCTGGAGTGGTTTTGTGACCAACCTGTATGTAACAAAATGTATGTCAACCTTTTGGATGACAGTGATGGACCTTTTAGAACAGCCACCTTCTGCACGGGCAGTTTGGAGGGGATCTTTATGACCAGGTGGTTGGTGTGATTAAGTTGTGAGCGAGATCCTTACTCAATTGTAGGTAGTGCAAATTTGCTGATCACAGAAGCAGGGCTGTTTCTTTAACAAGTGGGAGCGAATGTTTTTTTCTGGAGTTAATTAAGATGCTAGCAGCAAAGGAAATTCATGTGCCCTTCTGTCCTTTTTTCACCTCGAAGAAAGATGTTGAGACAGCTATCTTATTAGATCCTGTTTGACTAATGAGTATATGTGTGCAAGGCAAAAACCAACTGGCTAATGACCTTAACACTTCTGGTGTCCTTTGCTCTAGTGGAAAAGGAGAAGAGGAAAAAATGGGAGGAGGAGATTTTCTTTTTCCCCCAATTCTTAGGACTGTGGTATGGAGTCCTTAAGGAAAATGTTCTCTAGAATTCCCTTAAGAGGAACTTGTGTCTTCCATCATATGTTCAAGGGGAAATTTTTTTAATATTTTAATCAAACAAGTTGCTATGATTTCTGAAGCTGTATTGCAATTATTTTATCTGTTAGATTTAATGTATAAAATATTTTTATTTTTGCTTTCTGGTTACAGAAGGAAAGAGCCAACTCAGACCAGCTGCTAGTTTGCATGAGTAAAGACTATTAAATTTGACTTAGTGCTTTACATATTGTAGACAGTTTGTTCAGTATGGAGGGCATGCAATGATACTGTGTTTGGACCTTATGCTGTGTATATGTGTTAGGAGTAATATTGATTTGTGCAACAATGCAACGTTAACATATGCACTTAGTGGTAAGCCTATGAAGGTTTTGGAGGGACTACCCACAGATTTAAAGACAAGAATATTCATAACTGTTCTTGGAATGCATATTCTTAAAAAAAAAATATTTAAGCTTGTGTAGCTAAGATTGCCAGTGTTTACAGCATAAGGTTCAGTTTTTAGAGACTTGTTCTACAACTGGGAGAAGTGTCGCTTGGCACTTAGTGTGTTTTATTGCAGTGCATCAGAAAACAAGAAACCTTTTCTGGTTTAGATCAGGATAGCAGCGAGTAGTTGTTCTTGCTGCTGCTTAAAGAACAGGACCCCTGCTGTAGAGTGTATAGGGAGTTGCACCCATACGCTGGACTTGAACTTGACCTAGACCTATAAAATCAGTACTTCTAGTTTTAAATTCTCTCAGAGTTCTTGTGAACAATCAGCTTAATGCTCTGGGAGGTAAAAATGCAGCCAATTGACTGTCTTGGCTCACAGAGGCTGTACAGTCTGTTGGCAAAACAGATTTATAAAAAATGGTAAATTTATGGCATTTATTTACCAAGTGCATTGTGCTGGCTCTGGAGAATACATTCCCTTTGATATGTGTCAGTAAGTATTTTAATGGTTCGTTTAATCATGTACAGGCCTGGAGAGATTTTTTGTGAAGAAATACATACCTGCTCTGATGGTTAAATTATGCATTTGTTTAAAAAGTACAAATGAAAAAAGCCCACCAAACCTCTTCTAATGTATCTTTTAGGGCAGGAAATAAACCTTTAGTAGAAACTCAATTTGAAATAATAAGATTGATAATGCATTTTAATGGTAATTTTTATTGTCATGATAAAAAGAATGTAAAGTAGCAGCAGCTTCCCAAATCTTTTGTTCTGTTTCAGCCTTCTTGGAAATGCTAAGGCCATCACTGCCTCCCTCCCATTCTCAAGGCCGTATCCCAACCCAAAAAGCCCAAACTCCTGCAGCCTCCCTTCCCTTACACTCTTGGAATTAAGAAGTCATGTTTGTTTTTTTTTTTCTATTTTTACTGGGAGTTTCAGAATGCTAAAAAAAAAAAAACCCAAACCTATCCTGTGAAGTGTGTCAGGCACATTTTGAAAGTGAATGGGGATATAATTTGTAATTAAGCTTGGTTTTGATATGCACAACAGGACAAGAGTAGTTTCTGGGACTAAGAGCTTTTAAACGTAGCCTGGATATTGTTTATCTATCAATTGACTGAAATCAGTTGTAAGCTTTGAAATGAGGAAATGTTATTCTTGGAAAAAGAGAAAAATACCAAAATTAAGTACCTAGTTTATGTAATGAAAATGTAGCATAAACAAATGAGCTCAAATCTGAAGTAACTGAAATTAATCTGGTATTCTACTGCTGACCAGCCCTATATTTGAGATGAATAAAGAGGATTTTTTTAATGGCAGTGAATGGCTGTTTGGCTTCATTGAAATAGAGGGGGCAGAAAAAAAAAAAACCACCTTGTTATTTTATTTGAATTTATATTACTCTCTATTTCTTTGAAGTTGACTTTTTACAGTTTACATACATGTGGTCTGCACTGGAGTTTGATAAAATAGCTTTTTAAATTACATTCTTCATTGCAGACTGGCAGGCAGCACGAGACAAGTAACCTTCCTTCTAATAGATTTCCTTAAATGAAAGAGGGGAAGGGTTGGAAGCATCACCTATCAGTTATCTGTATGTTTCTCGTGTAGTAATTTGTGTTAAGGTCCTCATTGCTCCTAAAGTCTGTTTTCTCCAACCCTGAATTACCAGTAAGTTGTGGATGAAGCACTGGAAGAAGATTTTTTGTACCTTGTTTGTTCTTGCATGTGAAATAGCAGGGACAAACATGATCCAGGTATTGAAAGTTATTTGAGCTTCTCTTTGAAAGACTGCACCATGCTGCTTTCCTCTTCACCCTAAGGCGTACTTGGAGCCTTTCTAAACATGAAGGACCCAGCTGAGAGAGCTGGTCAGAAGCTAGAAGGCTTCTGACTTTTTTCCTGGTTGTAGTTGTCTCTGTATTGCAGCTGCTTTTCATCAGAAGCAGGCTGCAGCTAAGAGGTCTTAATCTCAGTTTTCTTCCAAGGGTTTCTAGGTTAGCAGATGTTGGCCACTCAGCAATACCGAGCAAATCTGCTTCTTGGGAGCTGACTGCTTATGAGCTATTGTTGTTTTGCTGAAGGATAAATGTTGTCCTTTTGTTAAGTTTTTTATTGTACAGAAATGCATTTCATGATTGAGATGTTGTTAGCAAACATAAGAGCTAGACTTCTGTGTGGCAGATGATGATCTGAATCATAAATCATAAAACATATGACTTATGATAAAACTGGGCAGCAGCTTGTAACTGGGAGCGGATAAAAGCTGAAAACCAAGTACAATATAGTTGACTTTCAATGCTCCAATGAATTTGAGTAACACATAAAGTAGATCTTTCCAGCAGCTTCTTGCTTTGTAGTGAACTCAAACTGATTAGTATCTGAGTCAAACTTGGATATATGTAGTTTCTAGGCTTCCCTTAATGAGTGTGAGTCCTCCCTGAGGAGAAAGCCGCTTCTATAAGCGATAAGGGTAATTTTGAAAGTGTATTCCTAAATCTAACACACTTCTGGTCTGGTCAGTATCTTATATTTTTATATTTTTGAAAGTGGGAGAATGCAAAGTAGAAAGAAGAAGGAAGAGGAAATCCTGTGCATGGGTAGGGTGAAGTGTCATCCCTTCTTTGACTGGCTTCTCTCAAGTTAAACAAGGAGGAAAAAGAAAACAAAAGTGAAAAGGAGTAGTAGTAAAACACTTATTCCTTTGTCATTCTTCTTATTTTCAGTATTGAAGGAAAATATTTCATATGGACATATTATTTTCTGTACACCTTTTCTAGGTGTATTTTCAACTGTACTTTCAGTTACAGAAGCAATTATCTTGCCTTGGACAAAAAGATACTTTTTTAAATGGCTCTTGTGCTGTCTTTAACTATATCAACTGATTTAGTAACTATTCCCAAAAGTTAAATGTTTAAAGTTACGGGTTTGCTACTGCTGACAGTGGGGGAAAGCAGGCTGTGCTCAGTCAATTATGACTGCAAAATCTTTATGAAAAAGGGATAAATGAAAGGACAGAAAGCATGACTTCAAGATTTGAAGTGAGGTTTGCAAGGCTGATAGTAGGAATAGTTTAAATCAGATAAATGTTCAGACTGAGATTTTTTAGAATGGACATTAAAGAGAAGATCATTAACCTCAAAGGTATGGCTTTTAAATCACATTTCTGTATGTTTTTATTAGCATATTGCCGATTATAGATGCCTCAGGCCTTTTACCACTGCTCCTTTGTACCATTGCTTTAACAGGGTGGTTCTTTCTGTGTGCTGAAGGAGACGAAACTGCATTCTGCTGAAACTCTTTAGAGCAGTGGTTATAAATAGACTTGGAAATAGCAACAAGCTGGGTCCACTGCCTCTGTAATGGCCTTTTACAAATACTTTAAAACAAATGATTCATCAAATAAGGAACACTAAAAGAAGAAATCTGCCAATTTGTAGAATTTGACTCTTCCTAATCAGAGCAAGGCAACAGGATGTTGAGTTCCTGCCCTGCACCTGATTAAAGCCAAATGCACTAGGAACAGCTGGGAATCAGAGGAAGCGCCAAGCTCTTCTCAGTTGGGGGTAGGACAGCAAAAGAATATTTTTTAAATCCCTTCCACCTTTGTTGTTCTGTTTTCCTGACTCTCTAACAGATAAGCACTTATTTCCTCTGGTATTTGGACCTCTTAGAAACCACGTACAATATACAGAACATAGGAAAAAGCTACATGTGTATGTGCCTGGCCTAGGCAGTGTCAATTTTGGTCATGATGTTATTCGACATTCCTCATCACCATAGTATAGCCAAATTGCTAACTTTGCAGACTCTGATCGTGCAGGTGCCAAATTCTCCAAGTTCCGCCCACCCACCTTCAGCAAGTCAAAAGCTATAGGAGCAGCATGGAGACCGAGATGCATTTTCCATCTGGATCGCCGTGGTAGTTTTCACTGCTGCATGTTCATGCAGAGCCCCTCAATGAACATGTTTCCCTTTCTTTTTTTTTAATGGAAACACAGAAAAAAATGTGAAACCTTTGTCAATGCTTTTTTCCTGTGTTCTAGAAACCATAAAAAACACAGCTTTTTAAAGCTTTGGAGTACGCACATGCCCTCAAATAAGAGTTAAGCGGTTATTTTTCCCCATGCAGTTGTAGAATGTGTTGCAGATTACAGTCGAGCACAAAAAATAAGTGTCTTGTAGCATATGCTGTAGATACAGTAACAGTTACAGTGTTTTACTGCTTAAAATACAGGAATTACTTCAGTGTCAGAAATCTTCCAAGAACCTTAAGACAAAACTCGTTCTTTAACAATTCTTGAAGTACCTTCTTATGCGATTATTCCTAGGATACCCAGGTTCTTGCATTCATATCACAAAGCTGCTTTATGCATGCTCAGCTTCCTTTCTGTACCTCGTGTCAATAGCACAGACTCTTTGCTCATGCTGTCCCTGGGTCTGGTCCAACAATCGATGAGGTCAGAAGCAAGACTCCTCTTGGCTTCCCTAAACTTTGGATTATGTCTCCTGCCGCAAGCACTCAGTACCATGGCATTCTCCATGGCTTTCTTCTCTCTTGGCATCAGTGCTGCCAGGGGATCACAGTAATGACCATCACTTTAATGCTTCAGAAAAGCAGGCAATTCAGGAAGAACATTTTCATTTCCTTTCTGAAGATGTCCCTGAAACACTTTTGTCACATCTTCAAATAAAGGAAAATGTGCCCAAAGAAGTCTCAGTCTGCATCCACTTTTCCTCTCTCCTCTCCTTACTGAAGCTTCCCAGACTCTCTATTTCTACGCCTCTGTTTTTTCTTCAAATTTCCAGGTTAACGTTGGTACTGTTTTGTGAGAATTGGTGTTAAGTGTGCCAGACATAGGAGTATTGGGACTGTTGCTGGCTTACCATGGCACTGTGAGAATAGCTGCAACCAAATTTTATGACCTCTAGGGCTGTGTATTTAAGATCCTAGTATATATTAACCAAAACAGTATGTTTTTACATCAAGCAAAGAAAAGTAATATTTATATAAACAGTTGGAAAGCCAAGAGGCTCTGCGGCTGTTGAGAGAACAAAAGGACAATTCCATAAACCTGAGCTATAAAATAGAAACCTCAGGTACTTTATGTTCCTCTTCTGAGTTTTCTGGGGGATGCAGGGTTTCAGCTGAGGCTGGGATGACCTTCACATGGTGTTTCAAGGAAAGAACAGTGAGCAGGCATCTGTGTGGACCTCTGTGCTGCCTTCTTGTCTGTGCAACTGGAGGGCTTTGCCCCTTGGAAGAGGTGAGGTGGGCTCTTCGAGCAAACAGGCATTGCTTTAGGAAAACAGGCACGTTTCAGCGTTTAGCAGGTATTATTCTGTTGTTAATGGCTTTTAGCACCTGTTAGAAAGCAACAAATTACCCTCTTTTTCCTTTGACAGTATATAGCCTAGCTTGCCTATTAAATCGTAATGTGCTTTCCAAATATAGTTTAGGAAACTCTTTGTAAATTATTGTTCACACTGTATACGACAATGCAACAAGTTGTATTTATATAGGCTAAGTTAAAATACTGGAGCAATTAAACTCCTACTCATCACATAATGTGTTTTTCCTGTCTTGTAGTGCCAAAAAAAGGTGCTCAAAAGTATCGAGAGAAGCGCTCATTTTCTCTGAGCTAATGGAACTTGCCTGCTGCTATTTTGGAACGCACAATCATTATGTATTCTTAAATGTATCTATATTTAAAGCCCAAAGCAGATGTTGGATGTTGAGACAACTTGTGGAAACTTGTATGTCAAGTCTGATTTTTATTTTTTTTCTTTCCCCTCGCTCCGGTTCATTTGTGGAAAGAGATTGCTTTCATAAGAAAATACTCTAATAGTTAGAGGTTAATTGCCTTTCATTGAAATTGTATTTTTGAAGAAGGATGTGCAAAATCTATGAATAAGTATATTAAAGCTTTCCATTAGTTGATGTAGTTTAAATGGTTTAGTAGATATTCCATGTTTTTCAATGCATTTTATGGTTTGAAAACAGTACCATTATCAACAAATTTGTTTTCCTGTTTAACCTGGGAAAAGATTTTGAAAAATTGATGGATGATACTATTTAAAAATCCTCAAAATAATTTTTAGCAGATTCACCCAGATAAATTATTTGACTTATGCCGCTGTCAGAATACAAGTGGATGTGTTTGAGGGGTGCTAGTGTGCACACATGTATATGCAAACGTGTGTGTGTGCGTGTCTGTACGTTCTCCCTAGGGTTTATTCTGCCACATACCCCAAAGGTGGTGTGCTGTTGCTTTTGATTAGAATCAAGGACCTGTATGTATAGTCATATATATAAAACAATAACTTTAATGCTTTTTGGCCACATTACAGACATTCCAAACTTTACTTCATTTGTGTTCTCCAAATCCCTTCATGCCAGAGAGGTAAACCCAAGGAGAAAACAAATTTTTTATGATTTCACTCCTACAATGCCTGGTCCCAAAATGAGCCAAAAGACTTGTTTCTTATGACTTATTTTCCTTTTCACAACAAACCCAGAAGGTGCTCTCTGGTTTTTGGGACTTTTTCCTCCCATTAACTCAGAAAATGAGTGCATCTCGTGATACTTTCAAACACCTTATTTTTATTTATATATTTATTGGGAAAGTAATTCACTAAACATTTATAATTAAGTTTAGCAAAAGTTTATCCTGTTATGTTGGCAGAAACTAATAGAAATGAAAGGAGGAGCTCATCTGTGCAAGTGAAAGGTGTCTTGTGCTTGGGAAAGCCTTTCATTTACTGTTAATTCTCTAAAGAAGTGCTTTCACAGTGTAAAAAAACTATTTCCATTGTTTTCCTCTCTGCAGATGAAATCTGAACAGATACAGCAGAATTGACCTGAACTGTAGTAAAACTTTACTTGCTTAAACAAAATTTGGGGTAGATTTACTGAACATTTTGGTCTTATAAGGTATTGTGACACAGTTAATGAATTTCAGGAGCTCCAGTCCTGTTCATCTACTTTTTCTTTCTGCCTCTAGACAGAGGGGTTTTGTGATGTAACTCAGGAGATAAATGCAGGAGCGTAACTTTGAGACACAAGAATGGGAGTGAGGGTCACCTTGTCTGCTTGATCTAGGAGATTTTTTTTTTTTTTTTCCCTGCTTTCATTTTGGATCAGTCTGAGTGAGGTCCCTAATTCGGTTAAATGCTGACAAAGGTAAACTGTCTTCATCATTGCAGCTTAATCTGGTAAATCAGCTCCAGAGGTTTGAAAGCACATCTGCTTGTTAATGGATGACTGGTTGATGCCAGCAGAGACAGAAAGAGCGGTTAGTCTGATGCAGCTGTCTTTGCTGCCCTTTTTGGGAGGCACAGCAAGGGCTTGACTGTCTCTCAGCTTTTGTGTGGCATGGCAGCAAGGAAACCTCCAGTACCTACATAAACATGTCTTTGACTTCTGCTCAAGGTCTACACCCTGAGAGGGGTCGTGACCACCTGGAAATTAGACTTCCCATCCGCAGCTGTGTAAGTCACTGCTGCTACATTGCATGTGCCCAAGGTCCTGAGCTCAAGACCCATTTGCTGAGATTTTCCAGGTACCAGTGTAAAACCCTGTCCTGAGGTATAGGAACTGTCTTTTAAAAGTATCAACTCTGTACACAAATTTAAAAGACAAATAAGTTTCCCAACATACCATTCAATTTAAAAACCACAAGAAAACACTACTTCCAGTTAGCTAGTTTCCCTTATGCAAACCCCAGAGAAACAACACTAGTAGTTTCTTTAACCAGACTGTCCTACTTCCCATACCCACAGCCAGAAAGCCTTATAATTTTTTTTTAAAGGTCATTGTTGAGGAATCATTAGTTGTCTGTCTGATGGTTTCTTGATGTCACCAAAACTTTTTAGAAATAAGGCAGAATTATAACACTGAGACATTTCCCATTTCTTCCTTCTCGCATACTCTCTTTTTACCTCTTTCTTTATAATCATGTTATCAGGCTTCCAAATACATTCATCATTGACAAATCTAGCATTTTACTCCTTAGTAATTGCTATAATCTTTGAAGCTTTACAGTTTGCAGATAGGTTTGATTGCCATTTCTAAGTTTTTTGAGTAAAAAAATGTTTAATCAAACTTGCTTAATATCCTGTTTAACTCTATTTCACCTCGAGTTGATAAAGGTTAGAGTGCTGGGGTAAGATACAGTGTTTAGTTGAGGAAAAGGCACTGGGGCACTCTGATGTGAGGCACACAGGGGAGCACAAATACAGAGACACCTAAGGCAGGGGAGCTGATGAGCATCTGTGCTGGGTGCCTGAGAAGTTCAGCAGCAACTTAGTCATCCTGTGGAATATGCTCTGCCTGTCTTCTGTGGCACAGCGCTCACTCATGCAGCCTCCTGGTGTGCTGCAGAGCACGGCATGATGACTCCTGCCACCTTCTCTTCTCCTTCTCCTCCCAGCAGTAGGCCTGTGACCACTGCCCACCTCACCTCTGCCCTAACAGCTGTACTTGGCCTGGCAGCGCTGGTAGGTACAGCACCGCTGTGGCATACAGCAGGGTTGTGCTACTCCGCTCAAGACAGTGGGTACGGTTGGAGACAGGCTGACTTTTGGGCTTGGCAATGCCCAGTGCCGCTGGTTTTGAGAATATGGAGTAGGGATACACAAAGTGGCTCTGTGAGGAGCCAGTTAGAGTCCAGCGGATATGTTAGCCAGGCTCCATCCTCTGCAGAAGTGGGCATTTCTGTCTCTGAAAGCAGTTTAGTCATGTAAAAGGTGGGGAAGAAAATTGTATGCTGGACAGCAGAAACTGCAGAAGAATTTACAGGTTGCGATAGGTGCTGAATTATGCACAGGGCAGTGACGTGACAGAAAAACGGTGGAGGCGATACACTGACAAGAGACTACTGAGTAGAAATAAGAAGTCAGTTATCGCTTATATACAAGAACACCACAGGTCTTCTGCTTTTCAGAATACGTTGAGAATAGGAAACAACTCAGAGGAAAGATAAAAGTGATTTTTAGGGCTGGAAAACAGCCTTCCCAGTAAATGACATTGAGACCACTAGTTACCTCATTAAAGCGAATGTGAAGGAGTTATTTGATCCTGTTCACACAGGGAATAAGATGTTTGGTATTAGAGGGTGCTTAACTTCACAGGCAATTATGCAGAGATACAGTGCTGAAAACTAAAGTTAAACAAACTCAAACTAGAGAAGAGGTGCAAATTTTTCAAAGTGAGGACAATTAGCATTTGAGCGGCGTACCAAAGGATGTGAAAGATTCTACATTAGTTGCAGTCCTTAAATCAAGATTGGATTCCTGCCTAAGAGATATAAATAACTACTAGCTATTTATACAGCTTGATATAAGGATCACTGAGTGAAGTCATATGGCTGTGTTATGCAGGACATTTTTATACAAGAAAAAGGAAAATTGTAAGTACTATTAGCTCTATGTGTATAATTGTTACTTATGAAGTTAATAATTGCAATAAAAAATGTGTTCCTTCTCCATTACTAATCACGTTTTCCTTGAATTTATGTATGTATCAGTCGGAATAGCTGATGCTTCTTTCAGTTTTCTCACCTGCAGTCTTAAATAATACCAGCTATGGTTTTTTTAATGTTTTACTCTGTGTGAAATTAAGCAGTTATTGATGTTTCTGGTTTTGCTTCCAGATTCTTACACTAACATGCTACATGCTAAAGTGTTTGTATTATAAACACTGAAGTAGTGTTTAACAGCAACAACAAAAAAGACAAAACAACAAACCACAAACCCAAAGCCCCGTCTCCTTTAGAAATTAAAAGGAAAATGCAAACAATTTCTCCAATATTTATATGGAAAATCAAATAATAAAATTGATTCTATATTTCCTTAGATCATTTAGAAAGCTTGAATTAACTATGGTGTGTATATGTAATATCTTAGCCTACCAATTTCACATTAATGTATCTACCTGAAGAGAAAAACACATCTTAAGGTTCTTCATCTAAAAAGACAAGGTAGAGCTCACCTGGTTTATTTCCACATAATGGTGACAGAAATCAAATTCTTCTGAACCTGTAAAAATAGAAGACCTACAGAGGTCACACAGGTTTTAAAAACCTATTCTAATAATCCCAGAATTACAAACATGACTTTAAAAGAAAAGAGCTAGCTTTGCATTTTAGTTATAGACAGAGTAATTCTGTTCAAAATTTGTAAAAACTAACTTCTCTAAAGACAGGCTTTCCAAAAGTACTTTCCCAAGCCTTAGGTGTCTTCAGCTGTCTGTAGTGGATTACTTCCTCTTACTGTATTTCAGCGGCAGGGTGGTGGGAAAGTGTTGGTGACAACGATGCTAATGCAATAGGCATGATTCTTTTTTCCCTTTCAATTTATTTTGGCAATCTTGCAAGAGGAGGGTAGCAGATCTAAATCAGCTACTGTAGCAGTGAGTGTGCTGAATGTGCTTTGATGTCCTCTCTCTGTTACGTCCTCTGTAAGGTAATAAAAAGATGATTAGGATCATGCCCAGCTTTTGATGCGCTTTGTTTTCCAAAATTACTCCATTATGGGTGGTGGACATAGTAAATGTTGGCAGAAAATACAGCTGGGCAATGGAACTGCAGAAAAGATGAGCAGACACTTGCTTCGGCACCCAGCGGTTGTTTGCAGGGACTGTAAGGCGGACTGTGTTACGGAACAGATGATTTGAACCAGCACCTGCCCGACTCACAACCAAACACTTTAGCTAATACATCACAAGGCTCTTGAGCGCTTTAGTTGTGCAAACTTAAGAGGTTAAGGCAGTAAATAGTTTATTGCCACTGAGGCCTGTTGAACGTTGATCACTGTTGAATTCCCTCTGTTTAGATGTAACTTCTTTTGAAATGTGCTCTGTAGGTTTAGCCTGAGAGCAGCGTAATTGCTGTGAGGGCTTAAAATTTTGAAAGCAGGTGCTTCTACAGCCAGAATTCAATAGGCTGCCAAGATGAACTAGTGTGAACAATATCGTGGTGGGGGTTTTTTTTTAATTCTCGAGACTTGAATAAAGCAATAGGAAAGACTGGTTTGTGAGGCATGGATGAGTAAAGTCATGTGGAGTTTGCCCCTTTCGTGCCTATTAATAAAACCCTTGCTATAGTCCTATTTCCAGCCTCTTTGGGGTTTATGCTGCAATTTTGAGCAGCTGATGGTTCTCCTTAGCCTAGTGTTGGGGAGTTACTTAATCAGCATGCAATTAAGGTGTTTTTTTTTTTAGTGTGTGCATTGATATGGTGAGGTTACACACATTCCAGAGAGTACTTCTGCTGCTCATGTAGCTGTATGTGTTTTTCCATAGTACACTTATTAATGTACAGGATTCTCACTCTCACCACTGTGAAGCTCTGCGATTCTGAAACATGGTTGGCAGTATCCTGTCAATGCATAGTGCTGGTTGTGTGCCCAGCTGGCTCTGTGAACATCAAGGTCTGCCAAAACATGATCTAATGGCTCCAGGCTTTGGATCCAGATTTACTGATTTCTCTAACTGGGGGGGAGGTAATGGGTTTGGGAGGGCAGATTATAGTGGTAGTTTAAAAGTATAGAACCACCCCAAATGTGTGTGTTTATGCATTTTTTTAATCAAATGTGATATCACCATAGCATTTGTGAACGTACCACGTTTTTGGTGATCACGGCCCTGCTCCTTAAAAAGGTGAAGTCTCATAAACTTAGACCCTGACCCGACCAGCAGCTCCACCAGAATGGATCCCTGTGTCCATGGGGAACTTCTCAACTTTGCTGAATATGTGTATATGCTTGAGCATATACACATATTAGCTCTGGTTAAGCTGGGGTTATTTATATTTACATCATTTATTTGTTTTTCAGTAAAAGCCTACTGATACAGACACATGAAGAATAGGACACATATGAAATTTTAGAGGAATTTGAACCTGTTGATCTATTGTTCTGTAGCATATTACATATGAATGTAAACTTTTAAAGTGGACTTAGTCTGGACAACATGCTGAACAGATCTGGAGCTAGTTATTAAAGATAATATCTGCAGTTGTTTGTTCCAAAAATAAAAATGTTACCTCAGATTGCAAAGAAAGGGAGCTGAAATGTTTTTCTATGCATCATAAATGTATTTTTTAATAAGTTCAGATAACTACTTTTATCGTAAAAAAAAAAAACAACCTGGAATATCATAAGTAAGTTTGAAACCCCAATTTTAAATGTATGAATGTTTTGATAAAGTTCTGAAGGAAAAAAAAAAAAGAAATCAAATCATAAAAATAAAATTCCTGTACTTACAAGTTTCTATAGAGTTCAAGACCAAAGCAGTAAAGTGAGGGGGGTGGGGCGGGGGGGGAACCTGGTGAGCAGTCAATCAGTTTCTCTGTATGTGGCCTTACTCTTTACTGAGAAGACAGTACCTCAGACTTGCCAGCTGTGAACTTTTTAGTTCATCTTTACCACGTAGCACATTGCATTTTTTCTCTCTTTTAGATAGAGCCATGAACAGATGATGGATGAACCGTAGACTCATTGTGTTGGAAATACCTATTTCATTTTAAAAGCTCAGCCCCTCCTTGACAAGGCAGTGATCCCCTCTTGTAACAATAGAAGAAACATCATGGAGTTATAGGTCAGCTCCAGTGAAAGACTTCATTCAAGGGTTTGATGAATAGCAAAGGGAAATGTGAGAAAAATAGCATGACAGCTAAAAACTTTTTGTTACCCCCTCTTTCACTGAATAGCTTCAGTTTTGCCATTTCTAGTGGATCTGAAGAAAAAAATAAATGTTTGTAAGAGACTTCTGAGATGCAGTGTATTTTTGCTCTACTGTGTGCTGGAATGTCTTTACATACAATTTTATGAGCATACTAGTTTTTTTCAGATCCTGAATATCATACAAATACATTAATTGTATGGGTTTTGCATTTAGAATTTTGTGGGAAGTTACAATTTCAAAAGTTAAAGGTTGTTAAATGTTGATGAGAACTAAAGTCTTGGGGTAGCGTTGGGGATATACAAGACTCCTAGGATCAGATTGCTATATAATTTTGGCATGGTACCTAATTAGATCTCATACCTGCATATGATGTTTATAAGTTCCCATGATAAGATGTTGCACAGTGTTACTGTCTGCTGGCAGAGTGAATATTATCAGTTCAGTAAAGTGAATCAAGTATCTATGTGTTCTCTCACCTGAAGAAGAAAACACATTGCTTATTTCCTCATTCTAGAGGATAAAAATTCCCTGTAAATATGTTATTAGGCTGATACATTGCTAGACTTTACAAGCATAATAGCTGTCTTCTCCATAAATTTGTCAAGCTTAGAGCATAAAAAGAAAGTGTCTGCATCTGCATTTCCATACATTGTGGATACCAATTAGTTTGCATTGGATATATGTCTATTTACTTAAAACTGAGGATTATCTGTATAGCCAGTATAGCTCAGAAATTTAAAATGGTTTAATTCTCACTTTTTCAAATAAAATGCTTCCTAGCATTATCCACTTTGTTTTTTAGGATGCGTTCAGACTTTTACAAGAGAATGCAGAGAGTATAAAACTTCAGTGCTCTCTAATGACATCTTTTAGCACTACAAGCAGAAAATAAAGGTGTATTTGATGTACGCAGGTAGGATTGTCGAACGATGTTGTAGGTGTAAGCATATTACAGTTTATCTGAATTTTCTGAGTAGTAGCCTTTGCAGAATGAGGTTTAATCGCATTTTTTTTTGTTGTGTTTATTGAACCCATATTAACTGAGAGCTACTGACAAGTTTGATTTATGTATATACATGGCTTTTTTTGACTTGTATTTGTCTTAATGGCTTTTCTTTATCTCTTTTTTTTTCCTGTATCATACTGACATGAGACATGACTTCTTTTTACTCATGCTGTTAATTAGGAAAAAATGAGAACTCTTAACAGTTTGAGCTTAAACGGTTCACTAATGTAAACTGTCAATCTTCTGTTTTTCATAATCAGAAATACACCTCTTTCCCTTTCCTTTTCCTCCCACCCAACAGAGGAGTAAAAGAGACAGTTCTGAAGGGTGTGGTTATCATAAGATAATTCTAGCCCTGAGGGATCTGAGGCGCTTGGGTGCATTTCATACCTTGTAGCTGTCCAAGGATGAGATTTTCACACGAAGGCTCCACCCCACCATATTTTATTTTTTGTTGCATAAATCAGTCTGTGTGCTTAGGGATCATTTATCATTTTCCTAATATTCACCAGAGTACAAACAGTACTGTTCTAGTTCCATTCAACCTCCTTATTTCTCCCTCCTTCTCCTACTCAAAAAAAAAAGTTGGCAAGATGCTGAAATTATATAATGGTGGTACTGTATTTAATGCAGAAATCATACATTATCCTAAAAACCCTTCACCCTTGAGTACTCTTTGTACTTCTGAGAACATGATATATGGCTGAATAGTGCACTTAGCAACGATGACTTCATTTAAATCTTTCAGTTTCTGAGAAAGGGATTACTGCCCAGAACCTAACCAGTATTAAAAATACATATTTTCAGATGCAACAACTGCAGTTACCATCAGCTTAAATTTGTGTGTGGAGAGAGCACTCTTGCAACATGAGAAATGTTAAAATCTGTAGGAGTGGAAAGTGAAACACTTGCTGAGGTTTTGTTTTCATGCCAAAACTTTTTTAATTTTTTACCAATTATAGAATTCTTCATCAACATTAACTATTTACATTTCTCAGCCTTCCCAGCACAACTTCTTTTAGTATACACTAGTGATGCAAGATCAAAAATTAACTAATGTTTCCAAGCTCCCATATGACACTTTTGCAATTTTCCCTGCTTCTCTGGCTAACAGGCAGCACCAGTATGATTCTCCCCATATTCTTGCGGTTCCTTGACAGAACTTCTTGTATCCCAGGCGAGGAAGCTCAAAGCCCGAAAGCAGCTTGGGGTCAGCTACTCTGGAAATTAACTAAAACTCCTACTGCAGCCACCAGACATGGCGTTCCTAGCTTATGTCAGTGTTGTGTGCAATCATGGATCTTAACTTGCAGTATTTTTTCATCCAGCCGTACTTCACAGCTATTCAGCACGTCTCCCTCATGGACAATCACTGCTCATAATGACCTGTGCAGCAGGACTCTCTCGGTGGTGTATAGAAGTTCTAAAGATTCTCCCTTTTTGTATGTGCATTTGTGAGCAAGTTAGTATTATGGCCTCTTCTTTGGCTTAATGTGGTGTGATAAAACTTGTAGGCTGAACTTGATTTTTCTTTTTTTTTTTTTTTTTTTCTGCCTGGTCAACATGCTCTGGAAACACTATTTCCTTAGTTTCAATTAAATTCTTGTAAATACTGCTTGCTTGGAACGACATGGAAACTGAATGTGCTGTGTTAGAAAGGCTTGCGGGCATGTAGAGAAAATGTGTTTGGAAGCGAAGACAGGCTGAAAAAATCCTGAGATAGATTTACATGCTTTCTTCCACATTTATCTCTCTGTGAGATAAATGCACCCTGTTGGCATGTGCTTATGATCCTGCTGTTTCTTGACTGAGATATCCGTGAGTCATTCAGAAAAGAAAAAGCATGATTGAAAAGTGCTAATTGAAATAAAATATTTGCATACAATAGAGACTTGGCATCTGCCTGAGCTATACATTTTTTTTAAAACTAAAATGCAGCCGTACACAATTTTACAGACTTCACCTTATTTGTGAAATTTGATGTTCTCACTGATTGTGTCCAATGATTTGTTCACTACATTTTGGCAACCTGGTCTTGTCTTCCACATTGCTTTTCAAACATGCCTCATCCTGAGGCTGCAAAATTAATTTTGAAAGCTGATGGAGCTTTTTATATGCCAGTCAAGTCTCACTCAAAGCTGCTCTGAGGGGGGGTTTAGTGGCATGTTGAATGCCACACTCTAGTATAGACAAAGAGGATCACTGTCTTGTAGGTGTCAGTATGGTCTCTTGTCACTTCTAGCACTACAAGAGACAAAAATTTCACTGCTGTCTTAGGGCACAGTCAGGTGGACTAAAGTAATACAGCATTTGTTCATGGGGGGAGAGGGGAAACTCCCAAACTTGTTGGTTTTATGTGATTAGTTGACTACCATATCCCTATTTCCTGAATGGTCTACCTCAATGTTCAAGTGAAAAGCAGCTGTTATTCCTAGTCCTTTTCTCTGTGTCAGAACCCAAGCGATAGGTGAAAACCAGGGCTGAGGTTAGTGTTGTAGGTTACAGTACATGAATTAATTGCAATGATCTGCTTTGATTTATGATCACCATGCCTCATGGGTGCCAAAGCTGCCTTTTAAAATTAATGCCTGTACATTATTTTCTAAGAATTGTAGTGGAGAGGCTTTAGTAGTCAACAATAAATATAAGAATAAAGTAAAGGCAAACGGGGTGACAGCAGAAAATCTAACAGACTGATTTATTTGCTGAGAGTATCATCCTGCTTGTTCAGAAAAGGGAAAAATAATAAAAAAGTTTAACCAGAGGGTCTTATCCCTTTAAGCTCTCTGCCCCTTGGCCTTTTCCCCCTTAACCTCACATACCTGTCGAGACACATGTTTTTTTTTCTGATTCATCGCACAGGTTTCTTTCTAGCTAGCCACCCACAGCCTTCTGAGGCAGATGAGTTGATTAAGTAGAACATTTTATGAGGGGGATCGCCTTTGAGTTCAGAGTGCTCACTGCCACATAGAAAACATCAGTGTTCTCCCTGAAAGGGTGCAACTGGAGAAGATGTAAGGCTCAGGGTTTCTTAAGTGTTATAACCACATTAAAATCTGAGTGCTAGTGGTGGGTAGTGATAATAGTGTATTCCACTCCTGTAGCTTTCTACACAGGATGAAGAATTATCACAGTCCACTTTGAGGTATGTAATTATTGCTATCCCCATCTTGCCTGAAATGGAAAGTTAAAATTAGATGTTATTACCATGAGTTTATGGAAAACTGTTTCTACAGGTTTATTACATCGTTCCCAACAAAGCCATTATCAGCTAATGTATTTGTGGATGCTATTAATACTCTGATTTAAAAATTAATCATATGTAGTGACTGTACATGCACTACAGGTAAGGGTATTAGTGCCCATCTACTAGGGTTCACCCACTTTAGCATTTCAAGGTGGGGTGGATTTTTTTTGTTTGTTGGTTGTAATTTTAATAAATTTAAAGGGTTCAGTGGTTTTCTGTCAGGGCAAGTACAAACCTCAGACTATTGCATTTATTTAAAGAATGTTTTTAAATGTCAGCTGTTCTCAAAAACAAGTAAAAGGAAAAGAATGCTGCTGGTTTTGTGGAGAAAAAAGATAGATTTTGGAATTGTCCTTTTTTAAGATTTTGGAGTGAAATTTCACAGAAGATGACCTTATGCATTGGAAGTATAGGCAATTATTTACCATGTTCAAAAAAGAAAACTAAAAAAAGCCCTGGTGACTTATTTCTTGGCCCGCTGTTGCATATTTGTTCATTTTCCCAGTCATTCCTATTGGAGTACTGGAGCAGGAACTGGGAAGGTGGCGACTGTGGGAGCATGTCTTTTGTCAGCACATACACATCCATCCAAACTTGCTCCCTGCAATTAGCCATCCCAATTTAATTCTTAACGCACATGCAGTAAAAATGAACAAAAACCTCAGAAATTAATTACATAGAAGTCTGAGGTATGCTGAAAACAATCTAGCTAAAGAGGAGTTGGTGTAGTTTATGCTTTATGGCAAACCAGAAAGTAGAACTAGGTCTGTGGAGGTGTAACATTGTACTAATCACTTTTAGTACACATAGCAAATGAGGGGAGAAAGTGGACTTACAGAGAAAAGTGCGTGGACCAGGAATAGTTCTGAAGTGATGGCATTTGTTTAGATTTGCTTACTTTTCTCCAAGGGTGGTATCTTTATGAAAAACATGACTTTAGTATTTTAGGAATAAACTGAGTGCATGAAGGGGGCAGACGTTTGCCTGCTGAGATGGGAGTACTTTGCATCTCCTTTGCCACACTGATGCAAATGTTGGACTCTGAGCACTGCACCCTCTATGGGTACTTCAGGGCAGAGAATGTTCCCTAGATAGTTGTGCCCAAGAGAACAAATCATGATTTCTTCTGTGTATGTGTGTATGCACATGCTTATTTACTTCCTCCAAACTTCATGTTCTCATTTCTCTCCCTGAAGTCCTACCTGCTGTGAAAACTCAGCCACAGCCGAAGCACCACAACATAACAAGCTGCAATGTGTGGTCAGAGCTGAGGTACCTGTCCGCTCTTAGGCTGTGATGAATGAAATTATTTGATTTTAGGGTAGCTGACGGCGAAAGAGAGCTAAGATAGATTGCTTTATGTTGCATTTGCTGTGGTTTAAGAGTGCTTCCAGATACCTCAGCTCCAAGGAGGAAAGGTAACTTGTTTTCTTGCAGTGACTTGGCTGTGTCTGCACCCTTAGCTTTCAAACTGAATGGCTGAGTCAGCCATATTAACGGGCAGTCCGTCTAATTGGGTTTATGGTCCTATTAATAAGTCATACATGCACGTTTAATTGATTTTTTTCTTGCAATATCCCTGTGAAGTAAGGAAGCTCTTTCACCCTTCAGTTAGCTGTAAGGAAGGAGATAGCAATTCTTCTTGTTAGGAGGAGAAGAAAATGCTTTTAATTTTATAAAATTAAAAATCAAAGAGATTTTCATAGAGTAAGCGGTAAAGGCTTTTGTTAAACATTATCAAAAGCGTCATTTTTATGAAGTATGTGTTATGTCTCTATAGATGCTTCATTCAGAGTGTGTGCAGCTTGGTCAGAATGACTTACAGGACTTAACCAGCAGTCAATGTTTTTCCCTTATCTTTTTGTCATGAGAGCTGTGCTACATCAGTTACTAGCTGGACATAGTACAGAAAGCCAAACCCAAACCAATGACAAATACAACTTGGAGAACTGATCAGACAATTGTCAGTAGACAATGTGTGGGGAGGGGAGGGGAAAGTAACAAAAAATTGATTTTTGTTAAAAAAAGTTTACAATTTCATAGCAAGTTTTAAATTTGTACTTACTTGAATATGAAAAATTTGAGAAATGATTTTACAAAGGTTCTGCATTTGTTCAGTACATTTTATTTCTAGATTAAATGCCCTTAAGGACAAAAGACCCTAGTCCGTATTCAAATCTGTCAAAAATCCATATATGAAATATAATTTTATTTCCTCATGGAGTGAGGAGCATTTTTGGTACTTTAGGGGTACCTGAGGAAGAGTTGTTTGAACTGCTTCTAAGCTTTCTAAAACAATGACATTTGGCATGAGGAATTTCAGTCTGGGAAGTGATAAATAATAAAAAATTATAAAAAAGGAATAAATAATAAATGCTGAAAAGATATCATTTTTCTCTGGTTGAAAAAGCAAGACTTCTGGCATGGCCCATAAACCTCGGGAGATTTTACCTTATCCATCAGTAGAAGTTACAAGAAAGTCAGACAAGGTCGTCATTTGCAAAGCATTGGGGTAATTCTAGCTTCTAGGCAACACAGGAGTTGTATCAACATTTGGGAGGATCGGTTGTGTTAAGTCATGTTTTGCAGTCTCGTTGGCTAGGAAGGCAAAGAGAGGAAAGACTGTTGTCAACAAAGCTGTGCCATAGTAGATTGTTGCTTTAATTCAATATCTATATTGCCATCCATTGAAAGTCTATGAAAATCATAAAGCAGTTAGGCAGTGAAGGTTTGCTGGGTTTTGTGGGGTTTGTTTCTTTTTTCTTTCTTTTTCTTGTGATGATGCTTTTACCACTTCTGTGCAGAGCATCTTTCTATGTGTTCTGAAAGCATCCAGGAAGTAAGGATGAAAGTTTTATAAAAAACCATCAGAAATAATAATAAGAAAAACATATTAATACTATAACCTAGTTGTCATGTTAGAATTTTAAATAACTTGTATGTTTTAAATTAATTTCTTTATATGTGAAAGTGAGTAAAAATGGTGCTATTTCTTTCAAAGTGACTGTGTTCCCTGCATGCATTTTCTTCATAGCTCTCTATTCCCCTGGTACGTATAAAGCGAAATGAATTGGCTATCTTTTTACATCTGCCTTTGAATATTCTCTAGTGACTCTGCAAGTTGCCCCTTTTTGTCTTTCTACTAAATAGCATTTAAAGCTTCTGGCACAGCTGGACTTCAGTATGTAAGAAAGCTTTTAGGGTATTACCGTGTCACTAGCCATTGAAGCTACAAAATTTGAAACATTGAAACCCACCCTGGCTTTGCTGCATGTGCCTTACGCTTAAAAACTTGGGTAAACATGTATATCGTTGAAACTATCCCTGAACAAAATCATGCTGAAAATGAATAAAGAATCAATGCTTCTTTTTTTAAAAGCTTCTTTTCTAATCTCTGTAATTTGAAACTAAAGACTTTGAACAAGGGGTTGGAGATTGTTCTGCAAGATAAATCCCTTGCATCACATAACCCTGACAACTCCCCAGTTCCATCAAATTAATAACAAATGGATGAGAAGATAAGCAAAACTAATGGGGAGGTTACATTTTTGTGACAAAGGTTTATGGCCATGCTGAATCTCATGTTCTGTGATATCCCTCCTCCTTCTCCTCCTCCGCTTCAGTATTTTTTTTACTATCAGATCTGAGCATTCCTCTATCTGAAGCTCTTCTGTGGAGGAGATACGACAAATAGCAAGTTGGACTATGTGCCTCTGAAAAGTTGCTGTGAACAGCCCTCCACTCCCCCAGCAGAAATCGCTGATATTCTACCAGACCAGGTCTCGTTCTTGTGCACTGTACATTCACTTTCTACTCATCGGATGGTGCTACGTGTCCAAACATTGAAACACACTGCTGTAATCCCATCTGCCTGCCTTCTTAAAATTGTGCAATAATTTAGTTTGGGAGAAATCTCTGAATGTCATTTGAACCAGCTCTTTCCATAAAGCAGGGCCACCTTACAGCAGGTGGCTCAGGGCTATGTCCGACTGAACTTTGATTATCTCCAAGGGTGGAGATGCCACAGCCTTGCTGCACAACCTGTTTCAGTGTTAGACTACCCATGTTGTGAACTTTTTTTTCCTAACATCTAGTTGTAATTTTTCATATTTCGACTTGTGTCCATTGCCTTTTGACCTGTCTCTCTGCAACTCACTTTTAATCCAGTCTGTTAAATTATCTTAATCCACTAAATTAGCTAGTCGATAAGCAGAAGAATAAACAATTTACAAATTGCCTTTATTTGGAAGTCTGTTCCAAAACACACCTTTAAATCAATAGTCAACAGCCAAGACAACTGTACAGGATTTGGGAGACGCTGTTTTATTAAAATGGAGAATGGATATTCCAATTTAAGGATTGTGGCATCAATATTTTGAAAATAATAGGCAACTGGTGGTTCTTCTATACCTCTTAACTGGTCAGGCATATACCAGCAGGCTGCTTTAGAGGCAAAGGTAAAGATGTGACCTTGTGAGCTGGATTTACAACCGTACCTGCAGTTTGCCAGGGAGGAGTCTCAGGGAAGACCACACCTTGAATACTGTGTCCAGTTCTGAGCCCCGTACTTCAAGAAAGATGTTGAGGTGTTGGAGCGAGTTCAGAGGAGGGCGACCAAGCTGGTGAAGGGTCTGGAGGGTATGACCTACGAGGAACGGCTGAGGGAGCTGGGGTTGTTTAGCCTGGAGAAGAGGAGGCTCAGAGGTGACCTTATTGCAGTCTACAGCTACCTGAAGGGAGGTTGTAGTGAAGTGGGAGTCGGCCTCTTCTCCCAGGCAACTAGCAACAGGACTAGAGGGCATAGCCTCAAGATTCACCAGGGGAGGTTCAGGTTGGACATTAGGAAGCATTTCTTCTCAGAAAGGGTCATTAGCCATTGTAATGGGCTGCCCAGGGAGGTGGTGGAGTCATCATCTCTGGTTGTGTGTAAGAAAAGACTGGACATGGCACTTAGTGCCATGGTCTCGTTGACATGGTGGTGTCAGGGCAATGGTTGGACTCGATGATCCCAGAGGTCTCTTCCAACCTATTGATTCTGCGATTCTGTCAGTCACTTTTTAAAGAAACTGAATAATGAATCCAATTTTCAACTCCTGCTAGTCTGATAAATATAAAACTTTAACTACTCGGGGACTATTTCTCCATGCTTATTCTCTGCTTTGGGTTGATTTTGTTTTCTTTTTTTCTCCCAACAAAAAACAAGTAGTAGTTTTAACTCTTAAGAGGGAAAAAGGAAACCTGTTTTAATAATGTCAAACTATTTCTCTTTAAAGATTATTTCAGAGAGTTTGCATCAAGGTCTTGAAATTTATCAGGAGGAGAGTTATAAGGAAAACTTACCCAAGCCAAACCATGAGAAGTCACCATATGAACATACACAGTGGAGTATGTTAGGTAGCATCTTGCCCCTAATCCTTGAGTATTTCAGCTGCACAAAGCAAGCTGCTGTCCTGTAGGAAAGACTCTGCTGCAGGATGGTTCAACTGCAAGATGGTTGGGGACTTCAGGCAGTCTAACAGCAATCTTGATGTATCTTGTGTGGGCAACAGCAGTATAACTTATCTGTTAATGAACTTTTTAGTGCTCGTGGAGCTGAAAGGTAATAGCTGCTTTTGGATTTTGCAGTGCCTGCCACTTGGGGATGTAGTGAAAGGGGATGCATGGTTTTGCTGCTGTTGTTATCCTGATTCATTTTTTCAGACTTAGAAGTACACTTTTGTTGTGAGGCTTCTGCTTCATCCCACTCCTTTTTTCCCCACACACATTTCCCAGATCTCAATATACTTGGAAAACGAATGAATGAACTCAACTCTGCCTCACGCCTCACGCCTCACTTGCGCTCCTTTTGAGGATGCAAAGGCCTGTGTGTGTGTTTGAGGCAATGAACAGGTTTACATTCAAGCTCCTCTTGCTGGTGTGTAATGAAAACCACTTTGGGGTTACTTGTATTAGACTGAACTGGTCCGTGAAGCAGTCTGTTGTGGTTTATGGCAGGTTATAGAACATGAAGATCATGAAGGATCGTTTAACATCCCTAAACAGCAAATAGCTTATTTTTGCACTTTGGTTTGGGTCTTCACACTTAGAGGTGAAGGTGAAATAGTGGCCAGCTGATGTCAAAACCAAACTTATAACCACTTCAAGAAGTCTCTGCAGTCACTCACCCTGCTGTCCATACTATGATAGAACTGCAGTGGAACTCAGCCACTGAGACCTCAACATAAAAGATGTGCTTCTCTGCCAGTGCTTATCAGCTGCACTGCTTATTCCTTTACATGATGAGTAACTTGAAAATCCAAGTTATCCAAGCTCTCTTGCTGCAGCAATATTGTGAATGGCTTGGGTTAACATCAATTTTAGGAAAAAATGTTGACTTCTGCTTCCACTTATATAACTTTTCCATGCTAATTCTCTGCTTATAATCATGTTGCCGATTAATCTAATTTTGTACGTATAACTTTATTTTTTCTGTTTTATTAATGGGAGAATAGGGAAAGAAATAGGAAAGAAGATAAATCTACAAAAGGCATATTCTTTTTAACCAGAATTTCAGTCATTTTTTCAGTCAATTTCTGTTTAGCTAAGAAGTTGAATAGGGCTTTAAGATATCAGGAGTGTTGTTTAATAATAAGCAGTTCAGAGCTATTGAATTGATTATTTTTCTATACAACAAAAAATATATAGTTGTTTGGGGGATTTTGGTATCTTTCAACTGCTTCTTTTATTGGGTGAAAGGGTAATGAGTTAAGCATTCATTATGAGTTAAGGGGCTGGGGGGAAGAGGAATTGTTATATTCTCCTAGAAAGTTACCTGACATTTTTGTAGGTATATAGGTTCTTCCCCATCCCCTTGACACTGCCCAGCTCCCCTCAAATTCTTCAGATTTCCTAAAATCCCTAGGATTTTTTTTTCCAGTGTGTTACGACTTTATAGGAATGCTTGGCCCATAGTCTGTGTTAGATTTAGCAACTGGAATGTTATGCTTTACATGCCTGTTCCTAGGGGTTGAGCAGTTTGTTTACTGAGATGATATAAGTGATCCCAGTGGTTTTTATTGGCAGTGGAAGGCACACTGAATATTCAAAGCAAACAGAACTGATTTTAAAGAATACAAAAAAGTAATCACTGTGAAACTTGTGAGACTTGAAACATTTCTGAGCAGTTTTTCCCCTCTGTGATTTGCTTCTCAGGTGTAAACCATTCTCAGTGCTTAAAGAGACCTGATACATATCTTCTACTCTGATAAATCTAAAGAATCTACTGTAAGTTTCTTCAAGAGAGCAAATGTGCTTATTTTAATGTTAGGTTAGCCACCTTTGCTTTTACAGTGAAAGAATAATAATTTATGTTTATATTATTCTACTTCCTCCTGCGGCTTCACATAAGCTTCCCTCTTATAACACCAGCTTTACAGAAATCCCATTTTCTGAAACTGAGAAGGCTGTAAGAAGGAGATGAAATTTCAGATTGTTATTTATATTCCTTAGGTAGAACATTGAAGCATATTCTGCTAGCACACGTTATTTTTGGTTGAAAGCTAGTAGTTAATATGATTGCAGCCCATCTGTTGGGTTGTTCCAAGTGACAAAACAGAGGTGAAGTATCTCACAAAGCTAAACCTATGTGTATGCTAAATTAATACTTATTTTCAGAATATCACCACTGTTTACAACACATTGGTCAGAAGCAAATAATATTAAGTCTGCAGGCTTGTATATAGTACTCATAGACATAATAAGAATGTGTTCTTGTGGAGGGTAAGACCTGTATGTTTTCATTTAGATAGTTTTCAGTAAGCTTTTAAATCTTGTTAAAGACCTTGCTAAACTTGGTTTTGAATGATCAGTTGGGAAACATCATATTTAAAACATTGCTCTATTAAATTCAAATCTCTTGTAGATATTGAATCTGGCATTATAAAGAAAGAAAGAAAGGAGGGGGAAGAACAAAAGTTCAAATTCAAAAGGTAGAAACCAGTTCACGAAACTCATTGTAATTCTTGGAGCCGTGTGAAAGAAGAGATATAATGTGGTTCAGTGTATTCGTATTGTGTCCTGTGAGTCTAGGAATGTTATAACTAGTGAAACTATGCTTTTCTCAAGAAAAATTTATCATCCTATGGGTAAGCCTTGCTGTGGAAATTTTTACTTGCCCAAAAATGTGTTTGAAATGTACTATATTAGGGATGAAACCAGCAGTGAAGATACTCAGTATATAGAAGTTCCATGTATATAAGGAGTTGGATTCCTTTTTAGTATTCTTTGAGGCAATTCTGCAAGGTGTTCAGGACCTGAAAACCTGTAACTGAAGTACTTTTGACCAAGGATTTAAGTGTCTCATCATTGTTCTGTCCACTTCTAATGACACACTGTTATCACTATCTATCTCATGGAATAAATAGATACCTCTTACACATATACATTCACAGTATCTCCAGAGATCAATGATGACAATTGCAAAAGCACAGTGTCCCCATTGTACATGGGAAGGGAGTGCCAAGGTCCCTATGACTAACATGTTCCAAGTATACAATTTCTGTTTTGTTGGTATGTCACACTTTCCCTTTGTCACAAAGGCTGTCGAAAGAGGGCAAAGAAGCATTGGATCCATGCCTTCAATACTCTTTGAGAAAACTTTCAGGTTTAAAGTTTCTACCAGGCAAAGAAACTTGTTTTCGCTACTCTAGCTGTTACAAAAACTCCTAGTGTTGTCTTCAAAAAAAAGTTGTTAGTTGCATGGCTTGCTTTACGCAGTTGACAGTAAATGATAGTTTTGGATTTTTGAGGTTAGAATGGAGCATCTATCTTAGATAGCTAAATTAAAAAACTAGTGTGTATATAGTTTCTCCAAAGCCTGATCAAGAGCATCTGCATTAGGCTTTCTGCTCTGACTCACCACTGTCCTTATTGGTGTACAGGTAGGCGAGCTTCCTAATTCAGGCACATAAGACAGTAGTCATAATTTAGGCTGTTTGAAAACCCTCATCTGTAGGTATTACCTAAGCTCTTTTTTCCATGGGATAAATGTTTAATCTTTCAGAAAGTGTGGCTTGTTTTTAGCCTTCATACACCTGCCTTTGCAATAGTTTCCATGAAGTTCTTACTCTCTCAGGTAGTCCCACTGAGCTCAGTGCACCAGCAAAGATTATTTCTATGAGTAACATTTATTGAATCTGATTCTATATTTGGTTTCTGTAACTCAGACCCTGGTCTTTTTTTGTGTTCTGCATGCATGTCAGTTCTCTCTTGCACATCGCTCTTAATGAGATCCCTGCATTATTTTTTTTTTTTTTTACTCCAATCTTCCTGCTGGTCTTGAACAAAATAATGTGTATAAGGAGAGGGAAATAATGGTAATGGATAACTCAGCACCTTTTCCTGCTCTGCCCTGCTTCATTTGTAACTACTTAATCAATTCAGTATTATATGAAACTTTTACATTGTTAACTTTGAATTAGAATCAAATTAAAATCCAGTGTGCTTTTATCTGTATTTGCCACATTACTGCCGCTACACTGCAGTGTCTTAACAGTCCAGCATTTTTGGAGTTAGAGGTTTTCATGGATAAAAATATTTTTTATTTTCACAAGTGCTGTTCTAGTCTAACCTGCGCTCCAAAATGAAATGAGTTTAGCAGTCTGAGTCCTGTCCCTGATGAACAATTGTCCCTATTTCAAAATCACCAAACAGGCACAAAGCTGGCAGTTTCTGCTCAGGGACACTCAGACACAGGCAATGTGGAGGCACAATTACCTCACACCCCAGGGAGTGATTAATCTAGGTGAAGATAGAGGTCATTTGTAAGGCAATAGGGAAAAGCATCTCTTGTGAAACTGGTCTCTGCATCACCCAGGGAGAGCAGTTCCCAGTGCGGCTGCTGCAGGCTCATTGCTTACTCTGGTCAAGAGGTTTTAGAATCTGGGATCTCCGATTTAAGACCACCTCAGTTACATGTGCCATTTACTTTGTAGTAGAATATGTAAGCAAATATTTGCATTTTGGGGTGATGTTTTTAGCAGCTTGTTTGTTGGAAACAATACCTTAATATAGGTAGATTCCTGGTTCTGCTACAATTAGTAAGTGTTTTGCCTTTAGTTAGAGAGCTGGGATGTTACTGTGAATATGTGAAGGTGCTAGCCGTATGGTAAATATACTAACTTGTGTTCATTAGTGCATTATTGACTGTATCACCTATTCATTAAGATGTTTTCCCAAGAGTTACTCTGACAGCGAAGCTGAGAGACCTTAAGTGGCTGTCATCTTTGTGCCAAATGGATTAAACCAAAAAATGCTCAGCACTTCTCAGTAGATCGGTGCTCAATTTCAGCTGGGTCATACCAGGTTAACAAGACAAAGTATAAGGTTTCTTTTTTTTTCTTTTGGTTAAAAAAAAAAAAGTAAAGTTTGTTTTCATTCATACCATTAGCTATTTCAGATCAAAACTGTGTGAGAACATTTTTATTTTGGAACAGAGTAACACAATTTAGATTATTTCATATCTGTATTAAATTAACCATAAGTGCAAATTCAAATTAATCTAATTATTTTTATTTTATCTGCTGTGTAAATAAGCCTTAAGCCTCTAGTGATTACTGAATAGGGAAAGTGGCTTAACAGGAGAAACGAATACAGGGCTATCTGAATCTGCAGAGACCCTGAAAAAAATACCTGGTAAGTGACAGGTTTCCCCCTGATTTCACTGTGATAGCTCAGCTTGTCCAGCTATAGTCATTTACCCTCTACTCCATTAGTAGTTACCATATCACTAAGACTAATAAAGGGGGAATCATAGATTTGTACTATCTGACTTTGGTAGTGTCTCACTAACCTCTAGCCTACATCATAGAAAGAGACTGTAACATTGCCGTCACTCCAGAGCTCATTCCTGAAAGTCAAACGTCAGCCAGAGGGAACAGAGGTAGAATAATTCTTCCTTGGATCAGGGCGATGGAGGAGATTGCTCTAAAGGTCCATTCCCCTTTCCTTTTTTAAAACATTGGCAGTAAAACAGGGAACATTTTTTTCAAAAACTGGCATACAGAAGCAACATCTCTGGGTTGGTGAGAGGATGTAGAAGGAAGGAAGAACACGCCTCTGGAATGGGCACCAGTGGGAGAGAATTCTTTGGCATCCAGGAGCTCTGCCAGCATGTCCAAAGAACAAGCCTGTACCCACCAAACAAGCAGAGTGAGCTCCCTTCCAAGCATTTTTTCTCCTGCCTGAAGATTGGGGTGGTCACAACACATCTCTTACCTTCAGCTTACTTTTTCCAGTTTATAATTTTTTCTGTAACTGCAAGGAATAGAATCAATAAATTTCTGAAACACTCTGAAAGCTTAGACGCAAGCATTGTCTTGTGGCTTATGCCACAATCGAGCTCATCATAAAGATAACTGAGAACTACTGGAGCGGGGAGAGAAAGAGGAGTTTTGGCCCAGAAGTATGCACGAGTTTATAATCATACATACTTTGAAGGATATGTCAGCTGGAGGAGATGTCAGGTTTCTTTTGGATACCTCCACCCTTTGCTCTCTCACTTCATCATCCTCCTAGCCTCTGTGCAAAAGCCACAGCTCTGGTACACCTTAGTCAGGTAGGTTTGGGAGTCTCATTTGATAGCAAATATTTCTAGTCAGAGAGAACTCCATTTTGATGTGTTTAAAATGCAAAACTTTGGACCTTGTTTAAAGTTTGTGGCTTTTTAAATACAGGTTTATACTGTCTGTTTAACCTAATATTTTTTAAAAAATATATTTTGGACAATTTTAACCAAATTCAAGTTTGTCAAAGATATTAAGCCCAATGTGAATATTGTGAAAATCAGAAGCTGGGAGATGAGAGAGAGCCTAATAATGCTCCCACTGTGGGGAGGCTTACCTCTTACTTCACATGGGAAAATAATCCTGAGAGAGAGATCAGGGAACACCAGTCTTTTGCTTCTGCTATTTATGGAACTACTCGTTTATTCTTAGAAATCCTTTGAGGGTAGTTTTGTAAACTGAGCATCTACTCTGTACACAAGTGTCTAGATGGTCTGTGACAAGTGATGTATTACTTTCGTTGAACATGATCACAGCAATGTTTCTGGTTCCCCTAGTAAAATTGGTGTTTTTTTATTTCTTTCTCTCTCCAAGATTTCTTTTGACCTAGCAGAATATACTGCTGATGTTGATGGGGTTGGCACTTTACGGCTCCTAGATGCTATTAAGACTTGTGGCCTTATCAACTCTGTGAAGTTCTACCAAGCCTCCACCAGTGAACTTTTTGGAAAGTGCAAGAAATCCCGGCAAAAGTGAGACCACCCCTTTTTACCCAAGATCGCCTTATGGTGAGGATCGCTGATGGTGTGTGTGTGTGTAGTGTCTGTCTGTTCTCCCCACTCATGTCTCAGGGCTGAAGTCATTTGGGTGTGAGATTAGAATGATGATAGAGCTAAAGTGACTAGACATGTTGAGAGGGCATACCTTTATGAATTACTATACAAAAAAGTATTTGCTGCCGTTGCCCGGGGGTTGGAAATTAGCATCTCACTTCATAAGACCATGTTCATTCAGCTCAGAGGTAGAGAGCTCTTGTATAGAGGGGGAGAAGGGTGGTTCTTCCTTCACAAAGGGTTTTAAGATACCACTGAAGTGATAAGGTTTCATATTTTTTGTTGCCTAAATGAAAAACTCCAAGAGCTCACTTCTTCCTTCATGAACTCGCATGAAATTTGAAACACTTATTAAAGCAATGTGCATGGAGGACTTTGGTGATAAAGTTTCAAATCAATTTGAGTGTTAAGGCACCAGATTTTCGCTTTTATTCCTCCAAAGACTTTTTTTTTTTATTAGCAGAGGTCACCACAGTGGCATATTTCACACGCTCTGGCTGTGTTAATTATACTGTAAAAGAAAAAGTGCTATGCTTGAGCGTGCATAAAAAAAACAAGTGAGAAAGTGCCCTAACACTTCCTGGCCCGCTCAGAGGCTGCCCAGAAAAGTAGTATTTTCCCATTCAGCTGCCGTTTATTGGGCTGGATATATTTTCCATACAAAATGTGACACATATAGGGAATGAATCAAATTCTAATACACTCCACTGTTGAAATGTGGACTTCACCCTGCGTGTGAGAGAGATGATGTATGTGTGTCTGTCCAAGCTGTGTACAAGCAGAGCGGATGTATGTAACACTTTAAAATTATTTTTGTAGGGGCAGCAAAACTGTATGCCTACTGGATTGTGGTGAACTTCAGAGAGGCCTACAATCTCTTTGCTGTGAACGGCATCCTCTTCAATCACGAAAGCCCAGGAGAGGTTAGAAAAATCCGTGTGAAACTGTTCCTAACTTTGCGTGCATCTGACTGGAATAATGAAACAATGCATCCACAGGTTTTATTTAAACTTGCCAAAATTCTGTAGGGAGGGTGTCATGACTCGTAGCCTGCTCACGGTGTTTAATGCAGCCCTCCTGGCAGTCTCAGAGCTTGCAGAACAGCAGTTTTCCCTTTCAAGGATCCTATTCTGTTTTGTAGCCCTCTGACGCTGAAGGGAGGCTTGTGTATCTGATTTTGTGTATCAGTGCTCTTCGAGAGACTGCGATAACATCATAACATCACTGAGTTTTCTTTCCGTCTTGATAATAAGTCAAGGCTAAAATGTTAAAATGACACATTAAAAGGCAGGTTTTCTAAACATTTTGGTGGGCAACTGCATAACAGGTGTGATTTCAGGTGTGATTTGTACTCAAGATTTTTATTTGCATATAAACATCAAATTAAGAAGCAGAAATAACAGACCCTCTAAATTCATAAGACTAATGAGTACAGCCTGGTATATTTTGAAAAATTTGTACATTATGGCCCATAGCTTCTGACAAGATGGCTTTTAACACAAGGCTTAAAAATGCCTTTCTGTTTAATCCTTAATAGCAATGCAGCCTTAATTCCACTTAATCATCCTTTTTCCTCTTGCAGTACTTTATGAACAATTAATACTTGTATTTAGTTTGAGTAAGAGTCCATGGTTCATTAAAAGTCTCTTATACAATGACAGTTTTCCTCTGCACTTAAAGTACTGTGACTGTAGAAAACACTCTAAAATTAAACTTTAAATTAATGCAGAAAACTGCATTCTCAGTGCAGAAGCCTTTTATTGTGGTCTGTTTCTAAATGAAAAATAAATTCCAAGTTTTACAGGAATGCAATTATATAAATTATAGCCTGGCACATAATACAATAATTTTAATGATACTTACAAATATAAAATAGACCATAAATGCAACTCTGCTTTTAAAAAAAAAAAAAAAAAAAAAGAGAGAGAGAGAAAAGGAGTTGGTGTCAATAGGATTTAAATATTGATTTCAGTCTTTGGGAGTCACAGCTGTGAAACCTCATAATATACTGGGTGGGCAGCATTTACAGTAAGTGGTGCACCGAATATTCGGTGGTAGAAGTTGGTGCATCACTTCACTGGAGCAGATGACAGTAAAAGTTCAAAATTAAGAGACAATAAAATTCACTAGGTTGTTTCATTTAGAAGCCCTAATACTTTGCTTTCTTTTAAACAGTTCACTGCGATGTATTCTTGGTGCGCTGTAAACTGATGTCCAAATTGCTCTGAGTTTTCATTATGCAATTAAAACATTCTGACCAACATAAAGAATGAGGGAATATGCAATGACAAATATTAGCTTGGCATGATTTCTAGTAACACTAAGGAGCTAGAAGATGAGATGGAAATTACAGGAACACATTTACCATTTGTGGTGCTTCTTTATAGGCTTGTGCCATTTTGAAGGAGGCAAACTTCAGTGCTCGTTGCTTTTTCGATTGCTCTGACATTTGTTCCAGCTTTGACACTGCTGCAACAGAGCTTCCAATTCAAAGTCTCTTTTCAACACATTTAATGTCCCCATGGAGAACCCAAGTCTGTGCTTTGAAGTCTCAGGCTGTACTTTTGATTGTGGGTATATGCTGGTTGCATTTTTTAGCCCCTTATGCCACGAACAGGAACCTTGTCTTAGAAATGGTTTCAGTTGGCTCCGTTCACCATAGCAGGAGTACATGCCATGAAAGCAACTGTAACCACAGCCCAGTGCCATTTGCTTGGAGTTTTTATGGTAGAAAGTCTGAAAATTTATACAGAGAAGAAAATGGAAGAAAAGTAGTTTCGAGGTTGTTTCTTAACAGCCATTCATCACTTTCCTAATGTTATTGAAGACTGCAAAGGCACTTTGGGAGGAAAAGAGGATTTAACTGGGATTTCTAATTCCTGTGCATAGATGGTAATATACACGGAAGTTTTAAAATGCCTTATGGTTTGGCCTTCTTGGTTTTTATTCTACTGATTTGAGAGATTGGGAATACCTAAATGAATTTATCAAATACAACATCCCATTGATGGTGATACTAAGTGTATCTTGTCCACACAAAACATAATGCCTGGGAATCAGTGGAGAGCACGAGGTTGTGGTAGTGCCACTTGCTGAGGTACAGAGTTGATCTGTCCCAGCAGATAGTGCGTATTTTTTTCCCTGTATCTGAAGTGTTAATCATACTTCTGAAAATTTCTGTAAGCTTCCTACAGTGAGTATATTTATAGGGAAAGACTGTGAAGAGAGAAATCCTGGTATTTCTTGTAGGCAGGGATCTGTTAGCAGCTGGTCAGTGAGGATGAATTGAACGCACAATTGTGAAGAGTTCGCTTCGTGATCTCTCTTCATATAGTGGTCAGGTATTATACTGCTGAGGCAGCGATACACCAGCCTAGTGAAACTGAGAACTGTCTAATCTCAAGAGCTGCTTTCCTGAGAAAGGAATTTAGGAATATACACCTCTTATTTCAGAATATCAATTCTTCTCCTTAGCCTTCCCGGTTTTAACTTGGAAAGGAGCACCAGTAGTTAATCTCATGTAGCCTGTATAATAGTAGGGAAGTCTACACAGAGTTCATAAGGGTAAAGAGTGCTCAAGTCTAATGTGAGAGGTTTCCTATTTCTTGAAATTACTGATGCTTGAGAGAAGTGCTGGCTTTAAGAATCTCGTTTGATTTTCTACTTTTATCTTGCTCTATAAGAGAAAGACCGTAACAGTAGTTCTTAAGATGTGACACCATGCTGCAAATCTGAACACTTAAGTTCGCTGTGTGGGCTTGCTTTTAAGTCTGATGTTTCATGTTCTGACAGCCACAGTGACTACAGAAAACACCAGTGATAAATTCCAGATTGGTTGAACCCGCTGTCTGAGCCTTACATCTTAATTTGGGAATAGTACAGCGTTATTACATTGCACAAGTACTGGAGTCCATACTCAAGAGATACGTGTATATGTAACAACAGAGAATATTATCTAAAATCTCAGATGGAGTAAAATGAGTGGCTATGTTAGACTAATCCTAATAAAATATACGTCTACTTTGAGCCTTTCTGTAATACCTTCCTTTCTATTGTTTTCTTTATATTATACATACTGCCTTTCATTTCTTAGTCACTTTTATAGTTTTATAAGACAAATAGTCAATTTTTTGATGAGTACACACACGCTTTTCAGCTCACATAAATCAACACAGCTGCACCAAGTGAATAGGTCATGTTGATTTATGCCAGCTGGGGGTGTGGCATAGTACTACCAGTAATGGCCTGGTAATGTAGGATAAGCAGTAATTTGCTTGCTTTGGGGAAAAGACCTAGTATTAGCAGTATACCTTGCTAAAGTTGATTTCTTCAGTTACTTTCATCAGTTTTATCCATGTATAGCTCAAGTGTTTTCCTGATTTATGGCAATGCCAAAGGAGAATGGATCTTCTATTTCTGAAGCTTATTTATTGTCTTCAATATGCACTAGCTGAAAAGCAAAAATGTTCTCTACAGTGGTAGTAAGCTACAAGGTGGCCTCTGTTTCCAAAAACCAACAAACAAAGAAAACCTAAAAAAACTTTCTCAGAATGCTGCATCTTTTTTTTTTTTTTCTTTTTTAAGACAGCATTTATGGGGATACCAAATGGGGGAGGTAGTGGCCACCAAGTTGCTGGTGGTGGTTGAACATGGCTCCCAGTGTTACCAGTGGGAAGTGTCTGCCCTATAGCAATATTGGAAAGGTATTTCTGTTCAGTGAGATGACGGTTTTGACAGTGGAAGAGTGAGGCAATTAGCAAGTCTAGTTTTCAGGAAAGCTGGAGCTTGATCAAGCCTTTTTGACACCATGGAAAGATTCCTGTTCTTTTATTGGGCTCTGGATCTCACTAATACCTTCTTTTCTGAGTGAGAAAGCCAACTCCTTGTTGACAGTGTCCATTTGTTAGTTCCCAGACAAACCCTTAGCTTTTTTTCTCCTCAGTTCTGTGTAAGAAGTTTTCTCAGGTTTACAACATGTGCTTTTGGATGTCTGAGATAACTTTCTGATTTGGTTAACCACTTCATTGCTTGCCTCATCTGATCTTTATCTGCCAAGATGTACAAACATGTAGAGCATGTTTTCCTGACACAATGCAACAGAAGTTTTGTTTGTTTTTTGTTGGGTTCCGCCCCCCTCCCCTAAGTAATAAATACTTTGCCTCCACACATGACATCATTGTGTAGATCATCCAGTAGGGAATTTTTGTTTGTCTGATACCAACCCTGGTAAAGCTGTTGTCATCAGACCATTGCTGTATAGCCAGAGGGAAAGGATACAACTGCTCATTTCTGTGATCTCTTTCAGCAGGGAGGAAATGTCTAGGTGTTAGATTGCAGGCTGAATGTTGTCAAAATACATGTAGTAAGATTAAAATGAAAAGTAAATCATGAGTTTAAAGAGCATGGGGAGTGTTCTTTCCTTTTATTGTGCATCTGGATCACAGGTTTGGCCAGGGCAATGGGTAAGAGTTTCCCCTACTACTGTAAATATGTTTGGGTATCTTTTGAATTTATGTTTTTTGTTGTTACCTTTTTTTAACATGCTTTCAGCCTCCCTTTGCCTCTATTTCATAGAGAAGGCAGACGCAGATGGTGACATCTGCTACTGACTTTCACAAGAAATTCCCTATAATCCCTACTGTAACAGCTGCTCTTCTGCATTTCCTATAAGGAGATGTAGCAAACATCTGCCAGATTTCCTTTCCTCATTTCTTTGGTTGAGGAGACTAATTGCTAGTCTCCTTACACACTTTCTGTGCAAGATGACCTTGGTCAACCTAGTACCATTGGAAACACTAAGGCTTTTGCTGGTGCTCCTTATGTAAGTTTAGGCCTTTTGAGGACATAAGTGTGTAAAATTTTCAGTGCAGAGCTATGTTCTTTTTCATGTAATACAAAATTTCCCAACCCACAAGTGTATCTGAATAGCAAAAGTCATCAGAGTGTTGCTTGTTGTCTTGCTGACTCCTTGCTGGATGAGAAGAATGCAGGCTGGCTAGTAGCATCAGGGATCATCTGCCTAGCACATTGAAAACTTGATGGCATGGTACCGTGGCTGATGTAAAAGGAGTTACTCAGACAGTGTGTGCTATAGAGCAGCCAAGATCATTTCATGCTTTTTTAGTTTGCATGTTTCAACAGAGAAGAAAGCATGCAGTGTCCTGAAGATATGCATTCTTACTGGCTTTTTCTCCCCGCTGTGAGACTGATCCTGCTAAGTGATCCATGCAGGTGTTTTCTTATCTATACATAGCAGTCAAACATCAGTGGGGATGAATGTGGGCTTTAGGTCTACTGTACAGATGGTTTCACAGTTATATTGACTGTAAAAATAGAGAATTACCAGGTAATACTCTCTGCTATTTACGTAAGTACATGTGTTTTCCGCTCGAAAAAGATCTGACGTTGCAAAATAAGTGAATTAGTTAATTCTGCTGATGTTGAACCTGATACTGACTAATCAGTACTGACCAAAGCACATCACAATATAGGGAGATTTTTGTCTAATTTTTATGCTGCTAATAAGCCATCTTAACTCCTAGCATCACTTTCCTAGTACTAGCCAACACTGATATATGAAGACAGTGCAATCACACCAAAATACGAGCGGGCTTCCCTCTGTAGCTTGTGTTTAAAAGCAGTACTAGACTTCTGAAATAAGAACTGAAGGCTGAGAACATTTCTGCATGCTCTTAGCTTTGGGCATCCAGGTAGCCCATGTCAGTGCCGTGGAGCTTGTCACGTATGGAACGAAACAAAGATATTTTTCTCAAGTGAGTCACTGAGGAAGGAAGATGCTGTGTTGAGCAGTCTAATTACTGAAATCCTTTTGATTCAGTGTTCACAATGGTAGTTTGTGGGAATCCTTACCATCTCTTAATTTTTCTTCTTTTCAGTCTTGAAGTAGCCCTGGTCTATACTTCTCTATCTGATGCACCTTTCTGGGGTCTATCACCAGTTTGTTTAAGTAGTTATGGGCATAGCTCATACAAAAACTAAGTAATTTCTTGCCTGTGGGTTTAGATTTTTGGAACAGCTGCACTTGCAACCCAGATCTCTCCTTGAACAAATTATTATCTTATCAGATGCATCTTTTGCCATTAAATCATGTGCTCCCTTGTGGCTTATACTGTGTTGAGAAGAAAGTAGATTAGAGTTTTTGCTGTTTTCCATGATTGATTTCAAATTTTTTTTTGCCTTAAAAAAAAAAGCAGAGCATCCATACAATTTACAAAATGTCAAAACTACTAAATTTAGAAACCTTACCATGTAATTCTTAACATTTCTCAAGTTATATCAGCAGATATCAGTGTTAGTTTCTTAAAACTAAGAATTTTCAGAGTTTTTTTTCTCTAATAAAAATATCAGCCCAAAACTTTGAAAATAAAATGTTATGGGAGATATGGAAGTCAGAAATGGGAAATAGAGTGGTCAGAGCATGTATCTCACCTGTAGTGTTCTTATGGCTTTGTTAATACACAAACTTTTAGTAAGGTTATTAGAAATAATGTGTTTTAAGTGCCTATTTCCCTATTTTTTTCCCCTTTGTTACATTTATTTATCACAATGGAAAATGTGACTGTTCTGCTTTTTTTTTCATGTGTATAAATGAGAACATGAAGTGAAATACAGGCAAGAATTGGGAGGTTTATATCCTGCATTTTACAAACTAACTTAAAGTGAGTGTGGCGATTTGCAGACAGAACTACCATAGTGCTTTCAGCCAGAAGTCCATTTAACCCAAGTATCCCATTGCCCTTGCTGGAATATTAGGGGAGAGTATAGGAGACAGTATAGATACAGAGTGGTCATCTCAGACTCCAATAGCTGATGGGTAAGAGACCACATATGAAAGACACACCCCATTTCACTGTTCCTTCAGACCAGGGCTTTGTTAGAATTCAATCCAAGCTGCTGCACATGAGATCCTTCTGAAGGAAACCACTTTAGCTGAGGAATAACACCTCCTTTGAATGCATGGTTAAGTCATAGCTCAGGTGTACCCAGAGTCTACGACAAGAGAGGATACTGCAGGATACAGTTTCCCCAGGTGTGGCGAGTCAGCAACAGCCAACCACTTCTGTATTTCTTGTTCTTGTCACCTGAGCCATTTTTTCTTGCAGTTGCATCTACACGATTATTTCGTTCTGTTGTGATTCACTAATATTTGCTTGTGCATTTTCCCCTCAAATTTAAATAATGTCATTATCTTTCTGAAATAGTCAGAGGCAAGAAAGGAAAAAAAAAAATCACACAAAGACCAAAGGTCACATCATTATTGCAAGAGGCATGTTGCATAAATGAATCTATCTTACAATGTTGATATTCTGTAAGTAATGAATGTTTTGTATTTTATTGTGCTAATTATTTCCTAAGCTTACGAAGACTTGTGTCTCACTAGATTGTTTGCATAAATTCTCTTGAATATATATATTTCTTGTGTGATATACTAGTGTAATCTGCTTTGTCCTGCTTCCTAGCATGTAACTCAACATCAGTGATACCAGTGTTCCCCTGGGAGTATGAAGCAATGACCATTAGAATTTGCTTACAGCTCATCTTCAGAGTGCTGAGTACCACTGCAGAGCTGTTACTAAGTACATGAGGCTCTGTAGGCCTTCTTCCACAACCTTTAAATTTTGAGCCTGATCTAGCGGGTGCAGAAACTTGAAAGCAGGTTCATAGGCACAGCTTGTACGTATACAGTGACTGCTACACTTACGAGGCCCATCTTAGTATCTGAAACATTTTCTCAGCAATGTGCATCCTGTTTTCCTTAAAATCGGTCTCCCAAAAGTTGACATTTCCCTCTCATTAGAAATCTACTTATTTTGTCTTGCATAATTTAAAAAAAATTATTTTAAAAGTAGATCCATTAAAAGTGCATGTTCTGAGAAAGTTATTTGAAATTAACCCACTCAGTCATTTAGGATATGGGAAGCTGAACAAGAGAGGCTCTAATTCAAAATAAACCGGTTCTTCTATTAGTGGTTCAAAATACACTGCAGAAGGAAACGTCAACTGGTTATTCATCAATAAAGTCTTCAGGATTCGTTAAAAACAAATAAATGATAAATGCCATGTAATCAGATGTCACCTCTGATAAGATTCATCATATAGTGTGATTTTATAGCAGTGTCATAGGAAGGTAAGCTACTTTATCCGAGGTCAGGGAGAAGGTTAGTGCATTTGGTCAGAGCTTGATTTGAACTTAGGAACAGGGTTTTTTTCTGCCTTGATTGCACTAAGTCTTTACTGAAAGTTCCCAGAAAGTTGTGTTTAAAAATACAAAGCAAAAACACAGAGACAAACATTAGATGTATAGGTAGTTTGATTTCAGACCATTACATGCATTATGTACTTTTGGGGGGTGCATGAAAGCTTTATGTTTATAAACATAACCTGTGTCACTTTGGAATAGCTGAAAATCTCAACAGTGGGACAGACTGCTGGTTTGTGTCAGTCTTGTTCACCTAACAGCAAGTATTTTTTGAGCATATTTTAACCTATGTTATAAGGACTTACAGAAGTATATACTGTCAGTTATATGTGTTTCCCACACTTTTGACGTGTGCACATCTTGCCAGCCATGCCAAAATATTTCCTTTTCAAGGATTTGCCTTTCATAGACACTTAAAATTTAATTATATGTTTTACTTAATTGTTAGGCAGCAATTGGCAAATGAAAGCTATGTCCAAAATCATGAGTATTCTCAAACAGTTTACAAGTATTTATTGTAATTAAACCTGATCCCACATGCTATTTAGCTGTTTCAATATCAGTTGCATATTTTGATCAGTATTGTCTCTCACCCCTATAGAACGATAGCTGGTAAAACAAAGGGCTGTGAGTAGCAGTTAGCAAGTTTCCCATGAAACCCTTCAGGGTTGCTCTTTGGCATGGGAAAACAAATTAAAACCAAGCCAACAGAGAGAATACAATATCATGTTTTCTCTACTTTCTCTTAATTTTTGCCCTAGGACATGTAAGTTTGAGAACCACTGCTATAAGAAATGCTGCAAGAATGCTAATGGGTTTTTATTTTTGATGGCAAGAGCTTGATTTCATGACATGAAATGTGAATAGATTTACAAGTGGATAAATGGATTGTCCAGCAAATCTTCTCAGACCTCCAGATTACATCCTTTTTTTCCTCATTTATATTAAGAACCTTACATTAAGAGACATTTAAGGTGTTTATTCATTGCTTCAGTATCCGTCAAAAGGTGGATTGAGAATATTTGCCAGAAATTTTAAAATAAAATCCTATAGTAATCCCAAGTCTGGGCAGTGTGAACCTGGAAAATTCAGAGCTCGTTTTGGATTTAAAACAAATACAGATTATGTGAGACAAACACCAGTAACACATAGAAACATTTTACTTTGAATTTCTTTTTAAAAAATTTTGAAACAATTGCTTTTAAGTGATAAATATTCTTTGTTCTTTCTTGCTGACACCCTTCTCTTCTCAGCCCCACCTCATGCCCGTATTCTGAGTCACTGGTAGGCATGTGTGCACCTATTAGTGATACTTGAGTTGCCTGGTATGCTATGTGCTCTCACTTACACTGAGTTTCTATTTGCTGCAGGCTGTAAAAAAAAAAAAAAAAAAAAAATATCTTTTATTACTGTTATTGCACTTCTTAAAGATAAAGGGAGACATTGTGCACCTTCAAAGATCAGGAACAGTCCTTAAACTTCCCAAATTTTATACCATTCTTGAAAATGGAGTAAATTGAAAATTATCCCTGGTCTTAAATGCTTTTTTGGTTAGGAATTGTACCAGTGATGTACTTCATTTTAAGTGTTTATGCTGAAGTGCCATTGAGTCTTGAGCAAAGCCAGTCCTGTGACCACACCAGGCATTTGAGTTTGTAAATACTCCTTTTTTCCACACTATTTGCTTGCATAAATATTGCATGCATTTGTCATTGAAAATCAGGCCAGTAATTGCTAATTTTAACATGTTCACATCTTAACATTCATTTCACAGGAATATGACTTCCTTTTCTCAAATCCTTGCATTGATTTTTGATATCCTCTGAGTGTGTTGTAGGGAAAGTAGAGGATGGGAAAAGTGTTCTGTCCCTTATTTAATAGGGGAATGGGATAGACTGGTGCTAGTCGTGTGATTTGCTCTCGTGCTCTATTGGGGTAGTCATTCAGGTATCATGGACAAACCTCTGCCCTCTGTAAGGTCTAAAACTAGGCAGTGTACGCACTTCTCCTTTTCTGAGTAGCAGAATGGTGTGCCACTATGTGTCCTGGGCCATAACCTGTCCACATACACTGTGATTTCCAGGCAGTGATTTGAATCATGTGACTTTTGGTGAAAATTATATGTGCTTGTCATGCGTCTGGGCTAGAAGGTGGATCCCTGTGTCTCCTTTATATTTGGTGTGTCCTCATAGAAATGCCAGTGTTCCTATGTTTAGGAGAGTGTCTCTGCCTTCAGCTCAGCATGGTCTAACATCACAGTCCTTGCTATGTTCTAGTTCATGGTTTCTATTTGCAGTGCTCCTCAAGTTTCAGATACTCTATTTTCTAACACAGTTTTAATGTTCTCATAGTCTCAAGTCCATTTCTTTAAATCATATGCAATGGACACCAGCTAGCCTGTGTTTTGTTTGCATCTTCAGGTGAAGATGCTACTGTGAATGAGTCCATTAACTAGTAAACTGAGCATGTAGTACAAATAATAGGCATTTTTCTTTAAACTGGTTTGAGTTTCACACACAAAAAAAAAAGTGTAGCACATATACAACTCTTTTATTTTTAGCATATTTAATGGTCCCCACAGAACATGCAATATTTAAGAAAAACAGAGCAAGATTGGTGTAACAGTAACTCAGGCTGGGAACTTGAAAGCTTGATTTCATGTAACAACAGTAGGCAAATGCTACCTTTGCTGCCTAGTTCTGAATGTGCTGGTGTTACTAAAGAACTGGCAACAGTTTTTGTCGTGCTGGTGAATCCAAGATCTATTGCCAAAATAGTGTCAGAAAAGTAACCGATAAATAACAGTCATTATTAAATTTTTACTTGTGTCTCATAATGATACTTTTCTTAAGAAAAGTATCATAATCTTAAACTGCACTTAAAGGAAAAATGAGCTCTTTGTTTTGAAATCATGGGATGAAGCAATTCTGGGTTTGAGTTCATTAGTGTGCTGCAGATATTGCACAACTTTGGTCTACTTGCAAGTAAGTTGTGTCTCCTGTCACTTTGGTTCTACAGGTTCCTTGTGGGTTTGGTGGTGTGGTGATGTCATCTGGTTTACCGTCACATTTATAGACAATGATAACTAGTCATCAACACTCGTGAAGAAACCCACAGAGTCATCAGGGAATGTTCATTCATTTTTTCCAGAATTATGCATATGTGTATGTGGATGATGCTTGAAAATGGCTGTCTGTACATGAAAGTCTGATGAAAGAATTAGTGTGTTCAGTAAAATTTGCCGTAAAAGCAGAATAAATCAAAATTGTCCAAACTGATAATGTACATGAGGGTTCATTCAAACTTAATGTTGTTTTTACTGGTTAAAATCAGGTAGTTTAATATTTAATACGAAAAGCTTGGTATTGAATAAAAAAAATCTGAAAGATTTAACACATTTTAAAATATGCTTTTCCTCTAGAGTACTAAGAGGGGAAAAATGAGAAGATCTGATCTGATTTTTCCTTGACTCTGACTCAAGTCAGTTCAGTTTGGTCAGATCAATAATTATTTATTTGCCTTGAAATTTCTGAATCAGTTCAACCTGAAAAATACAAAATTTTGAAATGTGAAGTTATGTGATAAGGGAACATCCTCTGGGAAATTCTCTGTTAAACAGTTATTCTGATCCAATAATCAGGTATTTTCTTCTTGGTTCAGTTCTGGATTAGGTTCAATAAAGACTTTGATTCAGGTAACAGTTGTGGTTCAGTACCCATTTTAGGAAAAAAAAGGCAGTTAAAACAATTTTCAGTTTAGTTTGACTCTAGGAAAAAAAATAAGCAAACAGCTTTTTCATAATTTGGCGCTGCTTAGTTACATTGTGCACTTCACTCTGCTTGGGTAAGCTGCTTTATTCGGTTGGAGTATACCCCTGGCTGACATGTGCACTGTACAGTGCCGCAGTGTTTGACTAACACATAGTGCCAAGGAATATGTAGGTTCAAGGAGGAAGATTTCACTGGGATTAAAATAAATTGTAGAAATAATCTGTACTGATTTGGTATTAGGCTGAAGTAGTTTGGAGGGAGCTTTGTGTTTGTGTCTAGATCCACATGACATTGTGCCTTTGAGAAGATCAAAGAAACGTGGGTATTAAAAAAAAGGGAAGAGGGACAATATAAAATCTGAATCTTGAACTTGCATTTTTATAACTTTATCATATAAAATGAGTAAAGAAAGTACTTTATCATGAATAAAATAATCTTTACTGATTTCCATTGAAACTCTTGAGAATAACTTAAGAATTTAACTTCATTTTAGTAAGCCGATATGCCTATAGTGCTGGCTACTTTTAAATCCCTCAGGAAATATTTTTGTCATGTTTAAGTTTATTATTTTTGTGTAATTACTCAGAATTTGATTTTTTTTTTTCTTTTTCAACAACTTGTTTTGGGTTTTCTTTTTTTATTGGCAAGTGAGATGTTAGGGGACAGGAGTGATTTCTTTAGCAATCCCTTCTGGGCTTTGCAGAAACATGACAAGCATTTTTTTCTGGTGTGCTACATTTTAACTATTTTAAAAGAAACCAATGGGTTGAGGGTTTGAAGATTTAATATAATTTTATCCATATGTACTTCCAAAGTGTGGATGATATTGATCGGTGTTAATTGATGTGTCGCAGTTCAGCTTCATTAGGCATCTGCACAGTTGTGACACCCAGCAGCTGAAGAGGTGGTGTTGCATAGTTTATACAGCTCCCTTTTCCAGAACAGTGCCGTGACCAATGCTAACGCTGTGTATGGGCATAGGGATAACAAATACCAGAGTGGGCAGAACCATGCCACAGGGACAGCAAAAGGACACGATGGCCCCTTTTGTTTGAAACCTCTTTTTGAAACCCCACCCAAAGACACCAGTCTTGTGCGTAAATTCACATCCCTGTTATTAGGGCTCAGTTCTGCCTGTTCCTGACTCTGTGGACTTTAACACATCTATCTCTGAGGAGGAAAGCCCCTGCTTCCTCAGGAGACTTGGAGGAAACTTCACAAGAAGACCAGTTACCCTCGGCTCATTGTTCCTTTAGGTTTCTTCCATAAGAGACCAGGTTAAATCTATTGTTATTTGCCCATCACATGGCATCAGGCAACTCTGCAGCTGCTTGAATTTGAATTGAAATAGCTGTGGAAAAGATGAGGACTCTCTCTCAGATGAAATAACATGTACGTTCAAGAAAATCATAAATAGGCTGCGGGGTTTTTTTGGTAGATCTATCTTGTATCATAACAATTGCCAAAGTGTTTACTCACAGGCACAAAATACTTAGAGAGCCTCCTTAATCTCCAATTATTGTTACCCTCCTGTCTTGACCTCTCGTGAAGTGTTTTATAAACAATTTAAAGAATAAATGAAGTATTAGAAGCAGTTATTATAGAGCAGGCAAAGTTATTTGCTTTCCTTGAGTGAAGGGATATAATTTATAAAGGACTGATTACACTCATCTGTTTTCTGGGTAGCCTGTAAGTTTACTTTACCACGGCAAGGCAGAATAACAGAGAAATTGTGTCATGGGAGCCAAGTAAGATATTGTAGCGGTAGGAAATCCAATTGCCTTGTTTTACATCCATTTGTCTTGTCCGTCGTTTCTGTCAAATGATCGTTTGAATCAAAAGCATTTAGAGATTTTCCTCCTTTGCAGTAATGAGAACAACAGACACTTTTATGCTGCAGGACATTCCTACTAGGTCTTTCCTCCTCTAACATGGCTACCTGCCAGTCTTTGTTATTATTAAAAGTTGCTTCATTTAGTAGATTTTATGAAGTGGCTCTGCCTGGTTTCATGGCTGTCACTGAGGTTATGAGTCAAGAAGGAGAGTGGGAGTGGGGAGCTCTGATTCAGTGGAGCTTAGCAGCAGAGAAACAGTTTAAACTGGGAATATTAATGGGTAGCTTTTTACTTCAAAACCTACTCTTTTCAAGCTATGCATTCGTATCAAAAGAAAAATACCATGGAAAGCATGTTTGATCTCTTTGCCGTACTGATTTTAACACGTTGCTCCTGCCTTGCCTTTTGTTTACAAAGCTCAGTACTAGCAAAACTCCCTTGTGAGCCACAAGGGTTACCTGACTGCAGAACCTACTAATGAGAGGTTGGGGTCGAGGTTATTTGACTCCAGCTCTCAGAGGAAAGTGCAATTTCTAGGAGGGAATGGCTTAAGGATTTCAGAAGCTCCCTCTGTAAATCTGCAAGCTGTTCCCACCTCTGCCATGCACTTCTGTCAAGCAGGGACAAAATGAGATGTGAGGGTCCTGGAATTATCAAAACAACAGAGCCTGTTGGCTCCAACACAGCTGGAGCTGGGAAGATGATGTCTTTTCCTCCTCTTACGTGGCTTTACTGTCTCTTTTCCAATCTCCCTGTGAGGCAGACAGAGTGGAGGCAGTAGAGCAGCAGGGAAGAAGGGTGACAGCGACTGTCTATTCCATGTCAGAGGACAATTTTGTAGTGTCCCTTTGCAGTTAGAAGAACATTTGTCAACCCTGACAACTGCCAACCACATTTCTGCCGCCCTTGCAGAAGCTTATCTTACTGAAGTGCCATTGTTTTCCCAAGCAGATCTGAGAGAAGGCACTGTCATTTCCAAGATCAGTATTTGAGTGAAGAAATAGGGATGTTGTTGTAGACACATATACAATAACTTCTTCATTTCTAGTACTTCTGGCAGAAGCAGGGAGGATGAGGGATATACATTAATAACAGGTTGTTGATGTCAGCATGATATGATTCAAAATCCTACAGTAACTCTGTATCTGACAATATTTTTCTTGCAGGTCTAACACCCTTAGAAAATATCCCTTAGCAGCTCTAAGACACTTCTGAAATATTCCTTAGCTTTTACAGTCATCATTTTGAAATAATCAGTAAATTCTGTGGGTAAACATTTGGTACTTTATCACTGAAAGGGTTGGAGCCCTTATACAGAAGAGTGTGGTCGGTGGAAATCAGAGTTTGAGAGCTGATTCTTCGCCTTCTACATCTGGAGCCTATGGGGGTGCTCTAGGGAACAAATGTAGATTTGGCTCCAGCTCAAGGGAGGTCCCTTGTCACGAGATGACATATGAAGGTTATGCATATAAGTACCAAACCCTCACACTCCCATACTGTGCAGCATTTCACAGCAGGGAGATAAACAGACTGTAGCTGTTTTAAAATAACAGCTATGTTTTTTCTCTGTTTATCTCTGTTTGCGGGGCTGTTAGGTCCCTTTTGTTTATTCCTGCCTTGAGTCATCTTCCAGGTCCGTGTGTCCTGTAAATCAGGTATGATACTTTCTGCCAGATATCACTTATACCTGAAATGCTGGGCACTGTAGACTTTCTTTTAAAACTCTCATGAATAATTGCCAAAAGGTGGTAGCTACAGTATCCCCAACAAATGCACATTATGAATGGTCCTCTTTTTAAGCCTAGAATTCCTTTAAACATGCCTGTTGGGTTTTGAGTACCTGCAGTTAAATGGTGTTGCTTTTGGCAGGGCTTGGTGAGCAAATGAGGCATAATCTCTCTGATCTCAGTAGTCTGGTCAGCCAGCCATGACATTCTCAGTGTCTTTTCTTTCTACACCCTGTCTGAACAGAGCTGTAGCCCAGGCAGCTCTCAGTGGGGTTGCCAAAGATTACCATGTGCAGTGAAGCAGCAGATGGCAGGACAGTGGAAAATATGCGGTCCCAATCCCTGGGTTCACACGGGGTTCAGGGTTAAATTTCAGCGATTTCCTTCCCTGCTCCTCAAGCCCCTCGATAAACTGCCCTTTGAGAGACGAACTCTTCAGTGTGGATTGGGAAACTAAAATTCAGTTTTGTCCAGTTTTGGAAATGGGTTCTAGACTGCAGCAGGAAATTTAAGAATTCTGTGGCCACATGGTTACAGCCTTCCTCACCATCCAAAGACATTAGTGTGGGCATAAGAAATGAGGTAAATATGAATACATCCTGGAAACTATGAAAGGAAGGGAAAATGAACGTTGCAAACTTGATCAGCTAAAAAATTGTGTAATGACTGAACGAGGGGTGCCTCCACAAACTTAACTCAAACTAGTGCCTCTGTGTTCTGATAAAGCCCTTGTTTACACTTTTGGGTTTTTTTCCCCCACAGGCTCCCTCTTCCTTATTCCTTGCACAGGATGGAGAGTTCTCAATTGAATAACTAGATGTTCAGTCTCTGGGGTGCAAAGAGCAAGAAAGGAGTTGTTTGACAGCAGATTTACACTGTCCCCCTTTCGTGGCCACTCTTCAAGCCTTGTACTGAGAGTGATTTCATCCCCTTTTGACTCTTCCAGGGTAGTTCTCTCTCATTGTTTCACAAATATGACGATACTTAACTTTCACAAATTCCTGTAAAACATTGACATTTTTACCCCATTTTTTGGGTGAGAAACTAAGGTGTGAAAAAAACTGAAGTCTGCACTGATTGACTGATTGGTTGATGTTCAGAATAAAACTTCCATCTGTTTGCATCTGCGGGCTTGGTAGTCAAGCACACAGAGGAATATGTGGCAGTGACTAAATGAGAACCTTAATTTAAGTGACTTTCGAAGCACCTTTTCAGAATTTGCAGAAGAAACCAGGCTTTTATTCATTTTTCCATAGCAGCATTAATCAGATTGAACTGTGAACCCATCATTTCTTTTTCTACAGTTCATCTTTGCTTAGCTTCAGACTCCATAGGACCCTGCCTGCTTCATTTCTCACACGACAGTAGTCTCTGCTCTCAGAGAAAGTCTGTTCTCTGCACGGGGGGCGATCCTATTAGGAAAAAAAAATACAATAAGTAATTAATCTGGAAGTGTTTTGTGAAACCGTATCATTGCGCATTCAAAAACAACACTGGCATACATAATCCTAACTTTTAGTGCTAGAATTTACAGCTTTCTTCCTGAACATGTATGGTGTGTGTGTATGTGCATGTGTGTTTTTCTGAGAGCATACACAGCTACCTGTGGGGATATTAAAATTATGTGAAAGGTCCCACTAAAAATACAAAGCCAGGAAATTCAGAACTGGGCTAACTTTCTGTCCTGGTTTCACCCCATTGTGCTCGAGTATTGTAAGCATCTCAGAACAGCAGGTGATCTGACTGCCTCTTCTGTTCCTAGAGGAAGTGTAAACTAACTTAAATGGGAAATATCACAAAAACAGGATAACAATGAATTTCAGGAGTCCACAAAGGAAGAAGTGTTCTTAAAAATACTGATATTAAAACAGTAGTGAGCCTGACAAGTTGAACGGTGGTAAATGGATATTTTATTTAGACGCTCTGATTTTTGCCATTTAACCACTTTCCAAATGTTCTGTTTCACATTTTCTTATGCAAAACTTTTGTGGCGATTGGACGTGTTAATGGTGGAGTGTTTAAGTTTGGATTCTTCTTTGTAAACTTAAGTAATCTGACTTCAGGGAAACTGCACCAATTTATCTTGCCAGAAAACTGAGTTCTCTGGGTTTATAGCTGCATATTTATTTTTATTTCATTTATTAATTACAGTAGACAAATACTATTCCTACATGGAAAGAATGCAGGAGTGGGATTCATTTTCAGTGGCAATGTTAGAAAAAGGGAATATTAATTGAAATGTATGGGCATTTCAAAAAGCTGCTATAATTCTACTGTTTTCCTGTGTTCAAGTTATTTTCTCAGAAAATAGAAGTGTCCATTTCTTTGCCCAGTGCCTTTTTCATTTTAAAGTGAAAATCAGCAACATGCCCAGGATTCGTCCCAGAGCGGGGTTTGCTCTCAGCAGTGGCTTTTATGCAACCTCCTGACGTATCTTTTCTGCCTGTGGGAGAGCTGCGGCTCTGCCTGGTGGCATTTCCAGTTCAGGGTTTGGGTGTGGAAGCCATAGCACCCTTGCTTAACTTCAGGGTCCCCCAAGAGGAATCACAGCCTGCTCTGAAATAAGGACAGAACTTTTTATGGGAAGTTTAAGCAACTGGCAGTAACTACAGCTAGGTGAAATAATGTTTTTATTGGCTCTCTGAATACAGGAGGTCAACACAGCTAGGCCAAACATGTCCAAGTCTTCCAGGAGCAGAAGCGACATGCTGTCTTTGTTGGCTTGCAGTCTTCCTGGTGTATTGTCATCTAGTCTCTGCTTTTCCCTCCTATTCTCTTCTTAAACTGTTGGGGTTGGGGGTTTACTTTAGGGGCTGGGTTTTCCCCCCTACATAATTACTTTGAAGCTTGTTTCAAGGGGGTTTGTTGTTAAAATACTACATTTGAGGGGTGTTGCTTTGGTTTTATCCAAGATAATGACTTCCAGTGTTGTCCTGATCTGTCCTCCGTGTCCCTACTTGTCCCTGTGCAGAAGCAGAGCTCAGAAAATGGGGACAGCTGGGGGAGGCAGAGTGGGCTGAAAGTACCATGAGCTGATCTCATGCCCCTGGTCACACATCAGCTTGACTGCACGCCGCAGCACACACTATGAAGATTTTTTTTTTTTTACTCTTCTGTCAGAGCCATGCGTTTACTTGATTAGTCTTTTATGAGTCTGAAGGGGTATCTGTAGCTGGAATAATTCATCCTCGTGCTGGTAATCGCAGACCATCACAATTGATGATTTGTACATTGAATTGTTGGGATCATCACTGGTGTTGGAGATGTAGTTCTCACCACATCCTAGCTGAGAATCTAGTTATTCATAACAGAAGATGGAAGGAAATGTAGTGTTTTGCATTTTATGTGCCTTGTTCAAGTACTAGAAAAAATTGTTCCTCTTCTATTTGCAGAAGCTGAGATTTCTTTTCTCCTTCCCTCCAGCTCTTGCTAGTCCCCACCTTGTCCCTTCTTGATGAGCTCTTTGCCTATTGCTTTTTCCAGCCCCCTGGAAATACAGTTCAACTGTGTTTCAGGGCCCCCTCTTGGTGGCTCCCAGGATTCCTGTAGCAAAGGGCTGTTTATGAAAACTGAAACACATTGACCAAATGATGTATTGAGGGCCTAAAGAGTGCCTTGAGGACTACCACTGTTGCAAAGTGAACCAGAAGAAAGTCCTAAGAGGAAAAGAGTTGAGGAACAAAGCTCAAAAGGGAGTTACATGGATTTAGGAACATCTTGAGTTATACTGTATAAGTGTCAAACCCATCTAGGACTGCTTATTAGTTTGTGTGGGAGGCGAAGTTTCAAATAATTTATTTGGCTGTAGCTATGCCATTTTTGTCTCTCCAAGAAAATACATCAGCACTGACTCAGCAAAGTTGTATGCCACTGTGATTGGTTTTAAGGCTACCTCTTACTACACTCCTTTGTCTTCAGTAGAAGTAAATGAAAGTTCCTTTTCCCCTGACTTAAAGTGAAATGACACATTTTATACTCAGAAATTAGCACATTACAAGTTAGCACTAATATGGGTGCACAGAAAGACATGGAAGATCTGTGCAAAACTTTGATTATACCGTGACCCACCACAAGCTGATGTCCGAGCCACCTGGAGCGGCTGAGGGACCAACCAGACTTAGTCCCTCAGAGGTCAGAAGGTCCAAGAAACAGTATTAGTCAGCCATGTGTCACCAGGTAAGATTAAAAGCCTTGCCTGCTTCATCTCAAGGGAGTGCTAGGGTAAAGGCTGAATGTCTCAGTTTGAACCATCAAATAGCACCTTTTTTGATGTGCTACTGGTTGCTGAGAGGGTGGAGGAGGGGAAAGACAGGGAGAATAGAAAAAGAGTGTTAAATTTAAGGGCACAGCTGTATGAACTTTGATAGCCATTTAAGATAAGTTAAAATCTGATATTTGTGCAAGTTCCCTTAGACTATGTGTTATTTCCATTTTGTACCAGTGCTGGATTTTCCTTGTGGTTGCATATATTTCTAGCTATTGTAGCACCGATTCAGCAAAGCATGTGCTTAACTCCAATTGTTTACACACACTTAAACAATATAAAGAGTCTGCGCTGATGGGCAAGCACACTCATGCTTACCCATAGCTCATACATGCAGGGGCTTGTCTAATTCTGTGACAGCTTAAATGAGAGGTTTAATTCAATAATGTTAGTTGTACAATTTAAGAAACATGACTTAAATGGATGTTAACAAATCAGAGTGGCTAAAGACATTTACCTTTGTTTTAAAATGTAGTGTATATGAACTGCGATTAAGAAATCAAAGTGAATAGTTTGGAGCAAAAGGTTAAGTTTTCTGTACGCAAAACGCTGCTCTGTTTATCTAACTGCCATTAACAGCATAAACTTGGGAACAGGAACAACACTTTTACGTATTGTTTTCAGTATTAATGTTTGGGTTTTTCTTTACAAGAATCTTTGATGCCTCACCTTTTTCTGTTCAGTGTACAGTTTCTGAGGGGAAAATATTTTAATTTAAGAAAAATTATACGGAGGAAATATACTAAAATAGCACCTTTTGCCCAGCAGTTATTGCTTGTATGTCAACCTATCCTTTTAACAAACCCATATGATTGATCTGAGATGTGTAATTAGTCCTGAAAAAGGGCATTTTGAACATTACACAAGTAAATTGTCTGCTAATTAAATGTCATTTTTCCACAGTCACTGTAGAGAACTGCTACTGTGTGGTCATAGAAATCATCCTGTCATTGTTCTTTGGGCAGTGGAAACCTATATCTGTTTGTATGCAAAACAATCGTGAAGAGTTCAACGCCCTGATGACAGATCCCCGGTGAAGGGTTAGCTCCACTAAATCACAGGGGAGCGTGGCTTGCTGTGCTGTGACAAACGTCACCTCTGATTCTCATCCTCCGAGGGTGGTTGGTAGATCTCTCGCCCTACTTCCTTGCGCCTCTTTTACGGGGCTTACTAGTTGTCCGTCTAGGTAAGCTTCGTGCTATCTTTCCACCCACTGGGAAAAAGAAAAGTCTCTCTACTTTCTGTGTTCCGTCCCAATTTCTGTACCCTGGCACTCCTCACAAGATTGTCTCTCACTCTTATTTTCCTCTCAGATTATAGAAATCATTAATTTTTTGTTCCTTCCATGCCTAGTTCATATGACCTCCTGTTGCCCTCAGCTGTCCAAATGTTCTCAGTGTGCAAGTGGATGCTGGGGACAGAGGTGCTCTTGGGTTGAAGAGCATCAACCCCTTCCAATGTGCTGCCCTCCTGCTGCTGATGCTTCCTACCTCTGCACGCCTTTACCTTTCTCTCTCAATCTCTTCATTTTTAAAATACAAGTAGTAGAATATTTTCCATTACCCGAGGAATTCTATCGAAAAGTGTGGTGCAAATGGAAAATGGGGCTAAGCAGACTTTGCACATTTAACTTTTGGCATTGGAAAGTTCAAAATATGTGTCAATGTATTATAAAAGGAAATTATTCAATTGATATGCCGATTAATGCCTTTGTTAGCAATATTTAAAGGAATTAGTACCACTTAATTTTATTTAAATCACACATTTTAATACCAAATGAGGATCACTTGATAAGGAGGGACAATTTTATCCTCATGTTATTGGACAGTTGCTCTCAATCTGTGATCTGTGGATCTTACTGTTATGTGATTATTTCCCAGGGGGCTGATGAAGAATAACCTTTAGAAACAAGCCTTTTATCAGTAGCTTTATCTTTCCTGTTTAGAGATTTTACATGTCCATTGGAAAATAGCTGGGGGTATGTAAACTGCAAATGTTTGAAAAACATTGCAAATGTATTAAAAATCTGAGAAACCCGCCAGCATAAGATACTATTACAATTTTAAATGACAGAGAAAGAGACTGGAAATATTATGATGAAGCAAAGTATTTCCAGCTATGCTATACAGGATTAAAATGTAAGGATTAAAGCACTGTATTTCATGTTTCAGGAAACAAAATGATTTATTACTCAGGTCAGGAAGATGCTTCCCATGCAATGCATGACTTTACAATGAGTTGCTTATGAATCATATTACCCATATTTCATATATATTTCATTTTGCAAAAATCTGATTATGGACTTTCTGGCAAGCTCATCCAAATATACCTGTACTTGCTGTGTAAAATTTGCAAGGTATTATGAAGAGCTGGGAAGGGAAAAATAACTTTTAGCAGTTTTTTTTTCCTTTGTTTCCAAACAGTGATGTTTCTACTTTGTATAATTCTTGTTGTGAGAAGAGTAATTTGTTATTTTAAATTGAGAGTGGATTCACAATTAAAATGCATGAGTGTTTAACATATGCTAAGTAGCTGCTTTGCTAGTTTTACCAAAATGCAGTAGTGTATCAGTTGCTTTAATCAAGATACAGTTGAAAATTCCATTTAAACCCAAAATGTGGAAGGTTAGTTTAAAGATCTATAACTTGATTTTTCATCTGGTTTACATTGACATAACTTCATTGACTTCAGAATAATTGTTATTGATTTTCATCAGTATAAGCTAAAGGAGACTCTGGACTCTTCTTAGAAAAACTGGGTGTTGCTTTGTTTTTTAATTTCAGCTTGTTACAAAAATGGAAAACCTTCTCATAGAATGGAAATTATGAGCACTGGATTTTCAGGCAATCAAAACATTTTAATGATCTCATTAAATGTATCATTTACAACATATATATGTTAAAAGAAATATGTTCCTTTGGGTTAGTAGAAGCCCTGGGTACACAATGTGTTTGAACATGTTAGGCTTCCACTAGAATCTATGCCAGAACTGGAGAAACTTGGAGAAAAAAAAAAACTACACCCTTTTTTTGTGCCAACATCTTTAGAGACGGAAAGCTTTTTATCATATTTTATGCAAAACAAAGAAAAAGATGCTATGGCAACTTGATAGACTGTGCTAGGACTGCCTCTCAGCTGATAGATAAGTTGCTATTAAATGCTATCACATTGACTGTTATTCTATGATATTACCAGGATTAATGATGGATTTTCTTATGCATGGAACAACTAGTGTTATACAGGGATAGCAGTCTTCCTAAGACCACAGTTTCATCATTTGTTCAGTTTTGTATGAAAAACCCCAGTGCTGATAAAAGGAATGGGGTACTGATGCAGAGACGACATTTTTTTTCTCTGGGCATCCAGCTTTCGAACTGTAGATGCATTGAGAGTTTGCTTCCTAAAGTAATAGCTTTAAATATGTATTAATGAGACATGTGTCCAGCTTTCAAAACTGTATCTTTGCCAGATGTAGGCAGCGTCCTTCTCAGAGGGATGAGCTGCACGAGCTGTTTTCCACCCTGAGCCAGGTGGTGCAGCAGGCAACAGGCATGGGCTGGAGAGCCAAAGCTACTCTATTATACCTCTGCTATTTCTTTTTGTTGTAGTATTGTTCCTATAGTGGTTTGCTGGCAAGTTATATGTTTTACAGATAAGGTCTGCTTGATGAGGAATCCTTGCTTAAGATGGTATCTAGGATAAATCAGGTTTCTAAATGAGGCCTTATGGTTCCTATTGGAATGCTAATGATCTCAGAGGGAGGGCTTGGGTTTTGAAAACAAATCTAAGCTAATGCTCGGGTTCCTGAAAGAGTTGTTAATATCATGAAAACTCATGTTTAAGGCCTCTTTTAAAATGTAAAAACTTGTCAGGCACTGCTCAACCAAGGCTGTTTGGAACTGCTGAAGTGTGTGAACACACCAAAGCATCCTTTGTAACGTCTGGCCACATCTCTGCTGTTGGAGTACAGCAATTCCAGTGCAGTCAGTAGCAATGCAAACCAGAGCATAATGTGGTCTGTCATGGTTTGGATGTATTTGCTGTATAGATAACTATGCAAGGCAGTTAGCCCAGCATGCTTGGCCCTACCGAGGGAGAAAGAATGACTTTTCTCTTGGTTACTGTATGATAGTGAGCTCCCAGAACAGTGCCACCCTCACATATTTTGAAAAAGTGTTCAAATAAGTCAAAATACATTACATATTTAATAGAGTTTTGAACACTTCACATTCATTCATACTAGGTGTGAGCAGTGAGGTGTGTTTCACAAAACCTCTCAGAACTGAGGAAGCAGTACAAAGCCAGGAGACAAATGTGGAACTCTGACATCTCTCCTCCCTGCCAATCTAAGCTACCACCAACACGTTTCCATGTGAATTAGTAATGTTAGCACAATAAAGGCGGCCTTATTCAGCTGTGATAGCTGGTGGCATTTTAGCTGCTGCATCATCTTGATCTGATGAAAATCAACATAAAGGGTGAAGTGATTAACACACCAGCAGCTCTGTTGATACTCTCTCTGGCACTAACGGTCATTCTATGGAGAAAAATGTTCTTGTAGGTTCAACATTAGCAAGTCCTCAATACCTCCTGAGGAAGAAGGAAGCTAACCATTTCTGTGTCTCAGAAGGTACTTTGTATTCAGTTATGTGAAGATATCTGTAGCACTCCACGTAGACCTTTTAGGTAGAATCATTCCTGAGGAAAGAGATATATGTCTGCCAAGTTTCAGGCCAAAGCAAGATTTTATAGCCCAATTGCAAATCCCTAGGACAGAGCTTTATAATGGAAATGCTGACATAGCCTTAAATATTTTGTGTGACTCCAGTGGGCAACAGCTTAAATTCTACTTAAGATGTGCATTTAGTCGCATGGAATCAAACATATAGTGTAATGGGATATTTTAAGATACTGTGTTTGAGGAGAATCAGTATTTAAACATTATTTATGAACCATATCATTTAAATGCTTCTGAAATGTGCCATTCAGTCCTTGGTTGCATGAAAAAAGATTCTAATCACATTTCTCAGAATGAACAGTAGCATAGTTTTCTTCCACAGCTTTAATGCTAAGGCACTTCCAAGAAGAGGGTCGGTATTATTTTGCTGAACCCTTACGGGAATACTTCTGGAAAATAAAGTTTTTCATTTTTCACTGTGGTGCTCTTTAATTCTTCATTTCAGACTTTTGAGGCATATTCTGATTTCACTTGGAGAAGATCTTTGAAGATCGTTTCTCTCCAGTTATCAGTGACTCCACAAGAAGACAGCAGTTACTAGTATATACTGTGTTGTGCTAGGCGAACCTGCTTTTTCTTGTGCAGTATCTTTCATATATTTCAAGTTAAGTTGATAGCGTAGAAGTTCTCTCTCTCTCTCACATACAATCTAATATGCTTTTTTTTTTTTTGTGCCAAGGAAGTGGTTGCTCCGAAATGGAAGCTGACATCCATTAGTCATATAGATTGACAGTAAAACTTGCTTTAATGCAGATGATGACTAGAACTCTCACTGCTTTTACTGCAAATGGGAATGTAGCATTGAAAGCGGCCAGTTTTGCTTATTACTCAGTTGCAGTCTGGAACATAAAGCCATGTACGTTATCCTAGAAAAAAAGCTTCTCCTTCAGCTGTTGTCTACTGAATAATAATGCTAACTGAAATTATTTCAGTGCAGAAGGTTGGGAAGTTTCAGAGCTAATCCTAATAATTTTGTGTAATATTTTGAATCTATTTTTAATTAATTAGTAATAATCTGTGTGAAAATCTCAAAGCACTTTAATAACATAAAAAATGGAAACAATCTTTGGAGAAGTGCCAATCTGACTAAGCCAAAGAGTCTCTGTCACTGGTTTCTGTTAAGCCAGGACTTCACTCCAGCTGCAAGCCCATCCAGCCAGGAAACAGGGGAACGACAGTACTTTGCTTTCAGAAATTGCAATAGCAGAGTCACAGTGTCGGTCCTGTGGTTTGTGCTGGTTTATCTTTGGGATAATCATATTTCTCCTGTTGAGTATGCAGGGTGCAGTCTGGAAGAAGGGCTTGGGCTTTCATCCTGCACTTGACTTGTCCAATTTTTGAGGAACATTGCTATATAAAAGACTCCCCCGGATATTTTATTTCTGAAATCTTGCAAATCACACTGTTTTGTAAGCTTCCTTTATATATGAACATTTTTTCAGGGAATATGGAAATTATATGATTTTCATCCTTTAAAAAACAAGCACACACTGATGATATATTCTAAATGGCGAATAACTGGAATTCCAATTAGTTCAGCAGTTAACAGAAAATTAAAATTTTATCTTAATCCTGTGGTAAAGTCTGGATTATTTAATTGCTTCATTCCACATGGTTCTTATAGGTGAGCTTTTTTTTTTTTTTTTACTTTTGACAGAGTCAGATGACACAAAAAGGTACTGTAGTGCTTTTGACTTTACAGCAAAAATTAGTAGTCTGAAAAAGACACTTCACATTATTTAATAATTTTGCAGCAGCCTCTTTTTTGTTTGACAGGAAAAGAAAATATTGAGATGCATATCTCAAGAGCAGAGTTCCATAATGAAAAAAACCTACATATATGCATTGAATGTACCAGCTGCTCTGCTTTGCACTTTTGAAATTTGCTAAGAGCCTTTTACAAGTGCAGTCATTTTCACTAACTTTCCTGCTTTCCATTTGGATGAGGTATTATCTGTCAACACTCAATCATTTTTTTTAGCTATTAAAAAGGCATGTAATTTTAATTTTTGTGGCCTATTAGTGTGCAGATGCCATTGGGACTGTTTAGCTTGAACTCATGGTCTAAATTCAAATCCCTCTGCTTTTGAGGAGACTGCTGACCACATTTTAGAAACATAGCCGTCATGATCTAAAAATCAAGATACAAAAATAACTAGAAACAAATATTATTTAAAGCAACTCTACAGGAAGCAGAAATGGGTACACAAATTTTCCAAAGCAATACAGTGAACAAAATACAGAAATATGATAAAAATAGTGTACAGCCTTTAACTGATAAACTTGAAATCACAGTTTCATGATCTCACTGAACCTGGGGGACAAAGAATCCCAAATAACTAGAGAAGTAGAATGCATTTAACCATTACAGTCCTTTGGAGAATACATAGTATTTGGATAGTCTCTTTTTTTTTTTTTTAATTAATAAATTTATTTAGATATATGCATTCCTTGGAAAAAAAAAAAATAAAAGAAGAAAAAAGAAACGGCAACAAAAAACTTGAGGGTGGTCTAAGATGTCTGTCTTCTTTATGTAACCTTTTGCATTTTGTGTTTAAGAACTGACATTCCAAATGATTTTCTTTGGCTTTATGCCTGGACTGAATACTGAGGCAGCAAATTAGGAATGCTTAAGAAGTCCCACAAAAAAAAAAGATGTTTGCTGTGAAAGTGCAGCTAATGTGACACTTGCACTGGAAGCTTCTTAGCCTACTCAAACAACAAAAGATGGCATGGGTCTAGGTGGTGTAAGGGGGGTGAACGCAGTCTGAAAGTACTGTGTGCTAAGCTATACAAGGTGTTTCATGTGGCCAGTTATCTGCCACTGTGACTATGCTGATACTACCTTTTATTTCTATTCCAGGGGCTAACTTTGTTACTCGAAAAATTAGCCGATCAGTAGCAAAGATTCACCTTGGACAGCTGGATTGTTTCAGCCTGGGCAATCTGGATGCTAAGAGAGACTGGGGCCATGCCAGGGACTACGTTGAGGTAAGCTGTGGACCACGTGCCTTTTTCCGAATCGTCTTCGTGGTAGGGATAATGCTTTTTGCTGTAACTTGAGGTCATGGTCCATGGAGGGCTATCGCAAGATATTTTTGCCTATTGGGGCCTGTTAACTTTGTCTTGCTCTTGATTTCAGACTAGGGAATTTAGTAACACAGCAGTCTACCCTAGGCATGACCTGAACAGAAAAATAAATCTTTGGGTTTACATTCCTTGACCGAATTCCTTGGGGGAGGGGGGCTGACTATAAAGTGGATCTGTTTTAGAGTATTCTTCCTATTGTTTTGAGAAATACATGACCAATATTAAGATTGCAGCAAGATACAATATGACCTGAAGTCAAAGATCCTGCTGGAGGTTGGTGACTTTTATTTTAATGAGGCAAGGATGATGTATATATTAATGATCAAAGGTCTAGCTGGTTATACATCAGAAAGAAGCATCACAACATAGTTGTGATGGCAGGTATTGCAACGTATGTGACTGCATCTAGTGTTTGAAATGTTTTCATAGTCAGGATTTGTTTCTAATTTTATTCTATGCATCTGCTTAAGCAGACAAACAAACAATACCCATGTATTGTATTACAAGGAGACATGAATGACCATGTAGGAAATATTGTTTATTCCCCAGGAGACTTTTGGCCCCATTTTGGTGCTTAAAGATTTCCTGTGGTCATTGGACTATTTCTGTCTTTTAATAATTCCTTGCTGGGAAACCGGATTTGGCTTCACCGTTCATTGATGTAGTTTAAAAAGATGATGACTGTTTGTTTTGTTTTTCTGCATCACAAAGTAAGAAGTATTTCAGTAGGGAAAAGTCTGATTTGGGATTTTTATCATAAATTGAGATTTAAAAGGTAAAATAAAAGCTGAGCGCTCAAATCTTGTTTATGGTCAAAAAGAAACAGCAAGAAAACAAAACCATAATACCGCAGTATAAACTCTTGTTCTGGATTACATTAAAAAAAAGTGAACAGCCATATCGCCTTGGCATTGAAAGGGCAACATCAAGTAAGCAAAGGTGATTTTTGACAGCCAGCTATAAATAAAGTTGGCTTTTGGTTCTGTGCAGCATTTGCATGTAAAGTGGCAAGGGCATCATGAATGTCATGACTATGCCTCCATGACTATTGTTTTATATTTGTGGCTACAACATTAGTTGAAGCAGTTAATCCAGTAAACCACCCCAATCATCTTTTTAATGGATAAAAGTATAGTCAAGAGTGTTCATAAAGTCAGTTACCAAGTCTCAACTGAAAGGATGTAAAAGCCAAATAAAATGATCAGTTGCAGGAACATAATGAGCATAATTTACTAACAGGCACTGGATATTTCATAAATACTTCAGCTATCTCATTCCAAGACAACTTGTATGAGACCATATATCATGGGATGAATTCTGATGTCTTCTTCCATAAGGGAAATCCAGAATAACCCTCGTATGCCTAGTGGGTCAGACCCTTGTCCTGTGTTCAAACCTTTAAAAACAAAAAGGAAATGAGAACAAGTCTATTCAGAAGAATGACTAGCTTTCAAGGCCTTTGGCCTCCAGAAGGAATGTAGTTGTCGGAGGTCTACAGCACGAACATGTTTTTTGTGTAAGTAGCATTCCAGACCTTTCAGCTACACGTTTTGGGCCTGTCCCAAAATCTTCTGGAAAGAATTCCTCACTAAAATGTAGTTTGTCTTGAATATTTCTCTTGCCGGAGAGGTACCTTTTCGGATAATGGGAGAGTTATTATCAGTTCTCTAATTCCCTGAATGTTGTAGAGATGTGGTTACAGGCAGCCTTCTAATGGCTAAAGAGAGAGTAACTTTAAACTGGAAATAAACAATTATTTGAGTCTTTAATGGACTGGAAAGTGTAGGGCTTAGAGATTTAACGTTGTTCAAATAAATACATAGTATGTTAGAAAGCATGATCGTATTTACAAGCATTTGGGGATCTTCCTTAAGCATATGGCTGAACACATAGGGATATATCTTATCCTCTCCATATGTACTTTTAAATCCCATCGATATTAATACAAGTAACACATGTGCGTATAGACTAGACCATGTACTGTGTTTTATTTCTCCTTATTTCCTTATTAGGGATAATAATAAAACCATAAATACATTCCTTTTTGTTGTTTTATGAAATATTATGGGTCAGTTCCTGATCTCATGAAAGCTGATGACCAAACTCCCATTGACTTTGTGGAGAGATCATATCCTGTATGTACTGGAGTGGAGAACGTCTGGTAGTTACAAAGCACAAGCAGAAGTTAGGACTTTTGAGCCTTGATTCATGTGTTTTTCTGACTGCCACTGTAATTTCGGGCAAATCCTTCTGTATACAGTAAAGCATGGAACCGTGTGCCTGCACTGAAGCACATAGATGCCCACCAAGGAATGGGCTGCCAGTATGCTCAGTGCTAGCTGTGGGTCGAGATCAGCTTTAGTAGCAGATGATTCAGAAGTTTGATGTTTAAACACAGGTTCATATCAGGGGAAAATGGTTGGAATATGTGTTTGATTAGGTTTTGGAGCTGGGACTTGAACAGCCACCTGCAGGAACTGAAAATTTGGTACAGCGGCATTGTGCTGGTGAATGAAAATTGGGAAGTCTAACTCACTAGAAAGAAAGGTTTCCATTCAGTGTTTGAAGAGAACAAAACAGAAATAAGTAGGCATCAAAAATTTGGGGGGGAGGAGGATTATTAGTTTTATCCTAAAATTATATTAGTAACTCTTAACATTTTTGCAGACATTGCTGCTGCTTCTTTCTCCCCCTTTCTCCTTTTTTACTCTACTGTGATCCAGTATGAGTCTCATGGGATGGTATTAGAGATGACGATCAATGCCACTGAGTTGGAAGAGGAAAAACAATATATCAACGCTGTTGATATACGAATCTTCTGTGAGCTGTTTTGTTTTGTAAGGGTAACTTATACCTTTTATTTGTTGCACAAAGTTCTAGTAAACCATCTGGTAGGTATTTTCAAATATTAGTACAATAGCAAGCCTTTTATAAAACACAAGGCATCATACAAATTTCTTCAGACACTCACCCAAGAGTCTTATTTCAAATAAATATAGATTCTCAGAAACATTTAACTTGGCCCATTAAAAGAATGCCCATCAATCCATCACTAGTTCGTTGTTTTTCTAATTTCCTACATGCTAAATACTGTAAATGAAGTCGTGAAGGTATACCTTCAACTGAAACCTTAAAGTGTTGTTCTTGAGGATGTAATAGACACGTTTATTTGTAAAGGGAAAGCCAACAAATAGAACATAGTCATGTTGGAAAGTGGCTCTGAGAAAAAAACAAGTTTGTATCAGAGTTCAGCAGCGGAGGTTTTTTCTTCCTTTCCTTCAGTTTCCTCTTTATCACCCACTGATGCTCAGGTTGCCTTCTGTAGTTGCACTGCCCACACCTCAGTGCTGCGCAGGGAGCAGAAATACTGCACGGATAAATGCTGTGGAACAGCCTATCAATATATATCTTACAAAAGTAAAAAAACAAGTCAAAGGTAACAGTTTTAATAGTCTTTAATTATTCGTACAGATCAGAAATATTTTCTTTTGCCTTCAATAGAAATACAGCACTATTTCAAGCAGTAATTACAGAGGACTCGTAATTGGGTCATAATTGGGTCATAATTGGGTCATAATTGGGTCATAATTGGGTCATAATTGGCTCCAATTCAATTAATTACAGGTCTAGTCAGATGCTTAAAATTAAGCATGTGCCTAAATTCATGGTGAAATCAGGGACCATTTGATATTCTAAATGTATGGCAATCAGCTTCCATTAATTTGTATTAAAATAATGTAAAAAAAAAAGGGCAAAAAAAGAACAGTTTTAAATAAGTAATAAGTTATTGTACAGTCCAACCAAGCACATTAAGAAACTGTTTAAAGAGAGACTTTCCATCTTTTTTTTTTTTAAGTTGGTACTGGTGCTGATTCATACTTTATTTTGTGATTAAAATGCACAAGAAAATGCACAGTCATTTTTATTGTCTTAAATGATTTTGCACATGTTGAAATTGAGGTAGTAAAATCTAATCTACAGTGATGCCTTCTGCATTTAAATCTCCAGTGAGCACCATCTAGTCTTTTATTCATGATTCTTCTATTCACCATTCTAATAGGTAGACCGTGACCCTTGGAGACAGCTGCTACCTTTTGTGTTGTGGGAAATCCCTTCTTGTATGTTTGTGTGTACATTTAAATATAAAAATTCTTCCCAGACAGAATTATTTAAAATTTTACTTTACTTCTGTGCATGAAAAAAGGATTCAGCCAGCGAGACTGTTGGCCAAGGCATTTCTCTTTCCGTTTTGTTGTTTTCTTGGAGTGTTAAGGATGTGTCGTCTTTTGAGATATGTTTTACTTTGATGAGACTCAAAATTTTTTCTGACACGTCCTTTCATCAGCCCAGTGGAATACTTGCTTGTGAGAGTCTTGCTTTGTTGAGGATTGTTGGTCATTAAAGGGAAGTCAGTTATATCTGTCTGTGTAACTATCAGTACCTCATATAGTTATGAGATTGGCTCATGAAATTAAAGGCATATTTTTAAATGATGATTACCCTTTTGTTATAGACTGAAGTGAAAAAATGTTTTTCCCTTCTTACTGCTTAGTTTTAATGCTCAAAGTTAATCACTTCTAATAAAAGTTAAGAAATAATTTTAAACCCTCAATGCTGGACTTCTTTGAGTATGATGGTAAAGATTTTTGAGCCATCCAGGTACTCAATTGTATTTTGTGTATTTCGAAATGAAAACTTTTTCTTTCTATCAGCTTGCTGGAGCTGGGATAATTAATAGCTCTATTAAGCCAAACTGGTCTTAAAATTATAACCAATCTGTTCTGCTTGATGTGATGATCCACTGAACTGATTATCTTATTGCTGCCACCTAGGTGAAGTAATTGTGAGAGCAGCAGGGCTTGTGTGAACCTTTAGGAGATAAGTTTGATAGACTGTGCTCCTTTGGAACAACTACTGAACATTCATAAAATTCTTGACAGGAACTTGCTGAAGCAGTATCTTTTCTAGAAGCATGTGTACCAGAGACGATGACTATTCCACCTTAGTTTCTTTCTAATAGTTTAAAAATCTGTTGTCCTTTTTATAAGATGTAGAACTAAGCCTCATGCTGAAATGCTTTTTGAGAAAGCAACATCTTCCCAAAAGAAGTACACACTTACCAGTGGCAGAATATTCTTTGATTTCCTCATGTAAATGCTTTGGACATGTGAAGGTATGATGTGTCCAGGACAAAGGAAGTCACATTTGACCATGGCAGTATGTTCAATCATCCATGCAAATAATGATCCAGTTCTCAGGATACAGTACAGCCAATATAAGTGGCCACAGCACAGATAACTGGTCTCAAAGGAAAGATGCCGAATCGCTTTGTGAAGTTCACACAGCACTGACCCACAGGCACTGGCATTTGCAATAGAGCCACTTCTTCATGACACAATGAGAGTACTGGATCAGTAGCCCCAAGAAGATTGTCTTCCCTCTGGCTGAGTCTATAGGGAAAAGACATAGATAAGCAGGTTGCCAGAGTCAATTCATGATGCCATTGTTTTAGTAAACTATTTGCTCACGTTGCACCTCAACTGAAATGTTCCAACCCTACAAAAGAGTTCAAGTCTTGATGTGAGGTTGTAGACAGCATCACTGGCCACAAAACAGGCATCTCCCTGGCATGTCTCTCGTGCAGAGCCAAAACAGAATCCCATGAGACCACATTGTCATTTCTCTCTCTTTCTCTCCACGTAGGCTCCATCAGGCTCCATCATGCTCCCTGGGCTCAGTAAAGTGCCTGTGGTCCCACTTGGCTTCTGGCTTCAGAAACCACTCTTTTAGCTCTCTGGTTTTAGTTAAGAACTTGGGAGTCAGACTGAAGACTTTGAACATTTTCTCCAGGCTATTTCTGAGCAGTACGAAAATGAACTGTCACAAACAATAAGCATGTAGCGAAGCTCTTCTCAGTGTACTTTTCTTCTCTATTGTCCCATGCAAACAGAGAAAAAGTTGATATTTAAATAATGATGTCTTCTTTCAGAGCATAATTTGATGCCAGCAAAATGTAGGTATAATTCTCAAACATCATCTTTCAGATTTTGAAAATACGGGCAAACCTTCCCTTACGAAGAAATAATGTGTTTTAGAACAACTGTGATAGTAAAAGTTTTCCTTTTAAATGCCAAATAAAAGCTTATATTTTGGTAAATAAGGCTGCATAATAAAAGAGCTTATAATACATTTCTTTCAGCATGTGTAGTTTAGATTAGACTTCTTCACTATTAGAAATAGTTACAATTCTCAGCAGAGCAACACACTATTATCTTAATTTTACTCATGTAGATGATGTCTGCATTAAAGAAAAATAAAACAAAACCAAATCCTTCATGGTATTTGAAATGCTGAAGTCTGTAAATAATGTGATTCTAAATAACTGCAGCGTAAGTGAGAAAATGCAAACATGTTTTATACGTGTGTGCATGCACACACACACACCACCTGTATTTATGTCTGTGTATGTGAATGTATGTATGGTTCTGTTTGTGCATGGATGATTTTGTGAAAATTATTTTCAATTTCATGTATTTTAAGAGGTGCATGTATGTGCTATTTTCTAAGCTTGATGTGATTGCTAAGAAGAGATTGAACAAGAAAGTTAGTTGTTTATTACAAAAGACGTGAATGGTCTCCATATTTAAAACATCAAAATGAGGAAAGAAAAAGGTTTTAATTAGGATATGTAGGTGTTCTGTCTAATGCACATCATATGGTATTGATTTCCAGCAGCAGTGCCTACTGTAAGTGTTGCTGTTAGACCTTTTCCTTTTAAAAAACTATCCCAATCTGTTTCAGAACTACTTTTTATTTCCTTGTAGCCATTTTTTACGTGAAGGGAATATAATTGTAAAAAGATTTTTTTTTCTTATTTACATAAATTTTCCCTTAGCTTTCTTTTTCGCCACTTTTGTGTTTGACCTATTAGTGTTTTTAGGCTTTACAAAGCCAAAAAAGTGCTTTCCTCAGCACAACCATCTGGTTTAGTTTCCTGTGCCTCAACAATGATATGTGTATTATTATCAAGGCCACCCCGGTGGTTTTCTAAGTGGTCTTGTTACAGCGGTGGTCTTACAATTCAGTTGGAGGGATGGAAAGGTTAGAATAAGGCTTCTTTCAAGTATAAGGTTTCTAGATTGATATATTATGTATTGTTGTCATATTTCTGAGACTGACCTATTATGCCATTGTAGCTTGAATGCAGTATCTCTTCAAATAACACAACTACAAGAGTCCTCCTGACAAATTCTGCCTTTGCAGAATGCTCTTCTTGTAGAATACCAAATTAAGGCACTTTTCAGAAGCGACTTGAAATGCATGCTTGTGTTCCTATGGTTTTAGTTTTCTGCTCTGTCTGGCAATGTGTGGAAAAACAACTACAATTATGACAGGGTCTATGTTTAGGAGCTATAGTTACACTTGTGATAGGATCAGAAGAAAACATATAGATGCCAGCAGAGAGACTATATAATGCAGTATATACCTCATCATTGCAGTTCACGTCAGTGCATGCTGCAGGACAACGTTTACTCATTAGCCGGTGGCAATGTAACATCAGGGTGAAAACAAAACAGATATTTTAAGAAGAGGTCTGTTCCACCTTCTAGTCAGTTTTGTGGTGGTTTTAACTTGGGGCAACTGCAGATGAGACTGTGGGGAAAAAGATGAATCTCACGAGGGAGATGGGATTGCCCAGACCCAGAGAGCAAGTACCACAGACAGGCTGCTTGAGGCTGCAGCTGCGCCTGGAAGGAAACCACTGCCCCATCATGGGATGGAGCATGTTTACTGTAAAGTGAATCTTCACAAAATTTGACAGCAAATGTCTCACAAGTCTCTCTTGAATGTATGTTAACCATGATTTTAAATTTGTTTTTTCCATTTTAGTCCACACAAAGTTTATGAATTGGGCAAGTTCAGGGCAAATTTGATGGAAATGTTCTCATAAACATTCCCTAGGCCTCTGCATGCAAAATCTCAAATACTTACTGTACAACAAGGAAACTCGGAGTTCAAGGAAAAAAATTATTAAGGTTTATGTGTGAATTAACACAAATGAAATGTGTTCTTTAATCAGCTGAATCACTTCAATTGACATTTTTCCTTCTTTTCTTTGCTCTTTTTCCTATCATGGCAGGGGGGAGAAAAAAAAACCCAACCAGGTGTGTCTACCTTTGAACTCTGTAATTTTTTATGCAGTCAGAAGGTATTTGGCAACATTTTAAGAAACGGGAAGCAGCATCTTTTATTGGTAAATGTTAGGCAACGTTAATAACAGGTACTGCTACCAGCCCCACCTGTAATAACCCAGATAGTTTCTCTTTATTAACTAATCTATGATTTACAGATTAATTTGAATCTTAGAGTAATGCACCACATTCTGAGAAAGCTGTATAGTAAAATTGGTTTTAATTTTAATAAGGGGAAAAAAAAATCCCTTAAAACAGACCATTAAAATTTAATGAGGACATTTTTAAAACCCCGTAATGGTTCAATTTACACTGGAAGTCAAAAATAGTTAATGGTGGTGTTATGTCTGTGTGGTAACATCCTCACTATACAGTAATTGTTTTCATTTGAAATGAAGCCAGTAAAACATCATGGGCAGTGCATTCCCAGAACCAACTTTTTTAGCCCTCCAACAATTTCAGGTCATTCCACTGAAAGAAATATTTCAGATGATAAATTAAAATGTCAGGGCTCACTTTTATTGTACTCTAGCTGTTAATATTCTGTGTATTATTAAGAAGACTGGTTATCAGCAGAGTGACTGTTCTTTCCTGATCTGGGTATGGAAAAAAACCCACAATTTTTCTGTTTGTTTGAGTGGGAAACATTCCCCAAACCCATAGGGTGCACTTAATATGCCACTTTTAGTTTTAGCAGAAATACTTGAATTTTAGCCGTAGGTGTTTTTGGATGAAGCCTTGATCTAACAACCAACATTAATGGTCCAAAGATAGAGCAGCTGAACTTTCTAGTTGTCCTTCTTTGGCCAACATTAAGCTTCCCCTGGGGACGGTTGACTTGGTTACCAGGTTAAGTATGTGAAGAAAGCTTATTGCTGTCATGTGCTTGACTCCTCTCTCTCTTCCTCTCAAAATCCATGTGATTTCTGCAACAAAAGCAATTGTTTTCTCAGGAGTATGAGGAGCATTACATTTGCAAAGTAGGTGAGCAACGTTGGTGTTTTCTTATCCCCAGTCAGCTCAGCAGTGTGGCTGAGATGGAATTGCCTGCAGCCATGGAAGAGGAGAATGAAGTAAACAGTGGATCCCTGACATCATCCTGTGCCTGCAGCTTACATGAGTGCTGTGCAAAACAGCTGGCGGTTCCCTCAAACCCTCCCAGTGCTTCCTCCTTCGTGCAGGTCGAGGCTGACTGGTGCAGGGCAGCCCAGCATCTGTCCTTCCCCAAATGCCCTGCTGATGCACAGGGCAACTCCTGGTGCTAGCAACCTTGATGGCCATTTCCTTGCTTCTAGTGAAATAAGGATTTTGGTGGTGTTTCTTAAGGGAGTAGGCCCATGTATCTGCTTTCTACGTTTTCTGTTGTGCAGTGAGATTAAAGGATCTCTGGTATTTGGTTTGAGGAAGCAAGATGAGGGGATCCCTAACTATTCATGTGAAATGTTGCCTGTCTGCAAGGACAAATTATTAGGATTTTTTTTGTAGAGTTGAATGCAGTCTAGGCTGTTTTGCCTGCCTAGTCTCTCTTGTTCAATAGCATGACAAAAGCAGGGCAAACTCAGACATTTGAAACCTCAAAGAACTGTGATCTCCAGCTAGGAGTCCCTGCTGTGAGCCGTTGCCTGAACTGCTGGGTCCATAGAAGTGTTGGGTGTTCAGTCGACTTCTCATTGCACTGATGATACTTACATTCACGTTGTTCTTTAACTCCTACTTCTGCTTTAACCTTTATCAAGTGAGATATTACTCTACACAGTAACAGTTTATCAAGGCAACCCTAATGCTATAATACCAGGCACACATGTTGCTTTTGACATAATGAAAAGTTGGTACGAATCATACAGTCTTCCTGCACTGTGCCTTATTTTACAAGAAAAAGTAATGCTTTGTGTTGCTAATGCGGTATTTTTTCCTTATGCAATACAGGCGTATTTTCCCCCTCACCATTGATTTATTATGCTGCATTTATTTCCAGACAAACCCTACTTTTCTGTATCTGGTGGGAATTTCTCTCTTCCTCTGAGGTGTTTTAAATTCAACAAGCATCAAGTTTTTGATATATCATATTCATTTTAAAGGGGAAATAATTGACAAGGGAAAAATATTTTAAGTATACCCTTTTCATTTTATTGCCAGTATTATTACTGATAGTCAAGGTAGATATATATTAAAAATACTGCTGGTTTAAAACTGTTCGTCTCCCAGACTACAAGCAGATCTTGGGTTATTGGGACAGTATCAGGAGGCATGAGATAGGATGGTCTGTAGGGTACGCGACAGACCATGACATGATAGGTCTTTCTCCCGACAAGGGAAAGCCCAAGAGGTGCTTGGCTGCTGCTGGACAATGTGCCTCTTACCACTCTCATCTCCTGTTTGCCGACAGCCTTGCTCTTGAACCCCCATGCCAAGAGGAGGTTGTATTTTAAGTGCTGTATTCAGGCTGCAGCCGGGGAATCACCACTGCTCCTATTTGTGCATGTTCCATGTATGTTTGTTTGATGTTTTATTTCAGCCCATAATACCTCATAAACCTTCTCCAGTGACTCCCGTGCCATAACCATGGTATGCACTGCTGGAGTGCAGCTTTCTAAATCGGTAGTACTGGCAGCAGAAATGATACTGGTTTGCAAGGAAGAGCCTTCCATGGAGCAGGGCCCAGCTGTGCTCTGCTGTCTGGGAATGCCAAGGTGGAGCACAAAGGACCTTGCCTTCCAAGGAGCTTTTCCAGGCTAACTGTACTTGCCGGTGCCTCATCTCTGGGAGAATCTTTTTTTTTTTCTTTTTAAAGTAATTCAAGAGCAGGTGAGTAACAATTTAGAGCTGGTGTTGGCTGGAGGTTTGTGCAAGTTCTTATGGTCCGAGAACACTTAATGTAACACTTCATATAATGATGTACGGCATTTTAATGGAATCTTACAAATATGGGTGCTAAGAAAACATTTTAGAAAATACTCTATTTGATCCAGATAGCAGTAAGGGTGACAGCACATGCATGGAGTGCCAAAGCCCAGAGAGGACTGTAGGACTGTGCATTCCCTCCCTGCCCTCCTGGCAAGCCTGAAGACTGAGCGTGCTGCAAACCAACTGCAGGAAATGTTTTGGAGTGAAATCTTGTTATAATAATATGATTATTGACTTTGGTGGGACTTGACTTCATCCATTGCATCTTATATTTATGCATGGGGAGGCGGAGGCCGGCAGAAGAGAAAGAAGCTCTATGCCTGCACAGAGTTACTCAGTACACACCTGTGATAGGTACAGCCACAATTTGGCTCTAAAAGTGACCTCAGGAGACATTAAAATTCCATTTAATGTGTTACCAATATAAACAGGAAGTGTAATAAAGAGTTTTCACCTGGCCCACTCTGTGCCTGTTTTCAGCCTCGAGTACGACAGAATGATGAAGTTGGTGCACAACTGCCCACTCCTTGTAATTAACTAAATTAGACTTTCCTCAAAGAAGGTTTTTTTTGTTGCTCATTTCCATAAGGTCACATCTAAAGAAGGGCAGTGTAAAACCAACGGGCACTTATGTAAAAGTGTAAAAGCTGGCAAAAGAACAAGTTTGAGTAAAAAGTCCACCCAAAACAAAAGTAAATTAATCATCACTGTCAAAACATTCATTTTGGAGTGATTACAGAAAATAGTGTTAAATAATAGCAGAATCATGCACATTTGACATTTGCCTTTAAAATACACTATGCGGTAAAGAAAAACAAGCCTCAGTTCCTTTGGTTTTATTCATTCATATGGGGTTTGTAAACAAATTGTGTAATGAAGTTGCATGCTCATGACAGGCATTTAGTTGCACTGATTTGTAGCGGTATGATCATTTAAATACAATGTGTCATAAATGTTTCAAGTTAGGAAAAAAATTCCGAATTCTGAAAACACTACAATGTGTCATAAATGTTTCAAGTTAGGAAAAAAAAAAATCCAAATTCTGAAAACACTATCTTAACAATGTCTTGAACAGTTGTTTATGTTCTGGAGTTGCTTGTAAAACAGTTGAATCCTAACTAAGCTGATAGGTCTATTAGTAGTATCTTAAAGTGATCCTTTTTGCCTAGATACGAGGTTTTGCTGGGATGCTGGTTCATGTAAAGTTTCTTTCACTGAAAACAGCCTACTAACTGGTCACTACAAATTCCGGCTGTGTTGGTATTAGAAAGTACTGCTGGAGCTTACAATGTTATTTATTGCACTTTCTTGGAAGGAAAAATCACACAAACCTTTCTATTTCATGAAGGCAGATAAAAGCTAGAAAATAAAACTGCCTGTAAACAAGAATAAAATGGTGGTGTTCAGGCTCAGGATGAAAGCTAGCATCTGGAATCGCACGCGGAACCAGCTCTGCAGCAGCTATAAGGAGCACTGTCTGGCAGAGAAAAGAAAATTTATACTCAGGAGGAGCACATCTGAGGGTGATATGCTGCATCCTCATACGGGGTGATGTGGGGGCAATACGAGATGAGGATTAAGACCCTGGTTGATAGCTGAATGCTGTGTTCCCATCACCTGCTCTTAGGCCACAGTGAGCTGCCAGCTGCCACTGTGCTTGTTTCTGCCTGTACAAGGAGACAGAAATTCTCCAACCTTCATGGGGCACAAAACAAAAACATTCATAGAAAACAGCAAACATCTACATTAGATGTTGACAATTTGTTTTCCTACAGAGTGAAGAGACATGAGGGAAGGATGTGTTCAGTAGAACAGTTTGACTTGAGAATTGTCCTTAATACTAATTTGACTTCTACTCCTGAAGCTAAAAGGGACTGGCTCTGTAGGACCCCATTTACTGGCATATGAATATTCTGCATTTCTGCAGAGTTAGTAATTTTGTATTGGGCACAGAGAGCCAGCTCAGCCTGCCCACCCAGTTAGGGGGCAAGACAACAAACACAGGTTCCCTGTGTAGCCTACCAGCACAAATAGGCCTACCAGCCTGCCACTGCTAAAATAAATGCATCTTTTTTACAGGTGATAAAACTAGTCAACGTGACACAGATTAGACTGAGAACACCCATGTAGTTGCTTCTCAATTAGCAGAAGACCCAAATCATCTTAAGCTAGATGGTCATTTGAATCCTACTACTTACCTGCTTGGTGGCGAAGTACACAGCTGGACTGTGGCCTTAACTTACACAGATGTCTGATCGACTAAGGACCTTTCTTCCACATTTCACACTGAAACTTAAAAATTAACACATAGATGTCTTTTTACTAACGTCTTCAATCATTCAGTTTTAATATTTTTGAAGATGACCCATGTAATATTTTCATACCTGATTTGTGTTGTCTTCTGCTTTAGAACAGAGATGCCTTGGAGCAAGACTGCATGTGCATGTATGGGTTGCTGGTCCTTCTGTCTTGTGTTACAGGGAATAACAGGAGTGCAAAGATTTGTCCTCCCAAGGCTTTGTGTGGGAACAAATGAGGTAGCATCTGAGGTATAATTGAAATTTTAATAGCAGCAGGTGCCAAGTCTTTAACAAAAACATCCTTTCTGCTAGAGGTTCACTAGGTACCAGAGCCTGACAGAATCACAGAATCAATCAGGTTGGAAGAGACCTCAGGGATCATCGAGTCCAACCATTGCCCTGACACCACCATGGCAACTAGACCATGGCACTAAGTGCAATGTCCAGTCTTTTCTTAAACACATCCAGAGATGGTGACTCCACCACCTCCCTGGGCAGCCCATTCCAATGTCTAATAACCCTTTCTGAAAAGAAATTCTTCCTGATGTCCAACCTGAACCTCCCCTGGCGAAGCTTGAGGCTGTGTCCTCTTGTCCTATCGCTAGTTGCCTGGGAGAAGAGGCCAACTCCCTGTCCTGGTTTGGCCCAAACCAGGCCAATTAGTCTTAGAGAAACCAAGGTCACTGCTAAATTCCTCACTGCTTATGAGTGAAGAGCCAAAGGGGGCTCGCACCTGCAGGGAGGAGCAGACAGGGCAGGTGACCCAAGATTGACCAACGAGGTATTCCATCCCATACATGTCATTCTCACTTTCCTATTTATCACTAACCCACTGCCTCCTGGAGGTGGGGCCCAGGAGGGAGGCGCCCTCCTGTCTCCCACTGATTGGTACCAGCTTTGCCAGTTTCCAGTTAAAAGCCTGCAGGTGTGATGGCAGGGAGCTACTGCATTTTCCCCTCTGCCCGTGCTGGGGAGAACTACTGCATTTTCCCCTCTGCCCGTGCTGGGGGGAGCAACTCTGCCTGAGGAGGATTTCCAAGCTCTCAGTCTTGGTTTTGTATATATTTGTATATATTTGATTATTTCTATTATTATTGTTATTATACTCTTTTTCATTATTATAGTTTATTAAAACTGTTTTAACTTTCCAACCCATAAGTCTCTCTCCCTTTTCCCTTTCCCTTAGCGGGGGGAGAGGGTTAACAGAGAGCATCTGCCACCTGGTTAATAGTCAGCCCAGCTTTAAACCGTGACACTCCCACTTCACTACAACCTCCCTTCAGGTAGTTGTAGAGGGCAATAAGGTCACCTCTGAGCCTCCTCTTCTCCAGGCTAAACAACCCCAGCTCCCTCAGCCGTTCCTCGTAGGTCAGACACTCCAGACCCTTCACCAGCTTGGTCGCCCTCCTCTGGACTCGCTCCAACACCTCAACATCTTTCTTGAAGTGCGGGGCCCAGAACTGAACACAGTATTCAAGGTGCGGCCTCACCAGTGCCGAGTACAGAGGGACGATCACTTCCCTAGACCGGCTGGCTACACTATTCCTAATAGAGGCCAGGATGCCATTGGCCTTCTTGGCCACCTGGGCACACTGCTGGCTCATGTTTAGCCGGCTGTCGATCAGCACCCCCAGGTCTCTTTCCGCTGGGCTGCTTTCTAGCCACTCTTCCCCCAGCCTGTAGAGCTGCATGGGGTTGTTATGGCCGAAGTGTAAGACCCGGCACTTGTTCTTGTTGAACCTCATGCCGTTGGTCTCGGCCCATCTATCTAACCTGTCCACATCCCTCTGTAGGGCCTTCCTACCCTCCAGCAGATCGACACTCCCACCCAGCTTGGTGTCATCTGCAAATTTACTGAGGGTGCACTCAATCCCTACGTCTAGATCTTCTATAAAGATATTGAACAGCACCGGCCCCAGAACTGAGCCCTGGGGAACACCGCTAGTGACCGGCCGCCAGTTGGACTTTGCCCCATTCACCACCACTCTCTGGGCTCGGCCATCCAGCCAGTTTTTAACCCATTGAAGAGTCCACCCATCCAAGCCCCGGGCAGCCAGTTTGTCTAGGAGGATGCTGTGGGAGACAGTGTCGAATGCCTTACTGAAGTCTAGATAGATTACATCCACAGCCCTGCCCTCATCTACTAAGCAGGTCACTTTGTCATAGGAGACCAGGTTGGTCAAGCAGGACCTGCCTTTCATGAGTCCATGTTGGCTGGCCCCGATGCCCCGATTGTCCTGCATGTGCCGTGTAATGGCACTCAGGATGATCTGTTCCATCACCTTGCCTGGCACCGAGGTCAGGCTGACAGGCCTATAGTTCCCTGGATCATCCTTCCGGCCCTTCTTGTAGATGGGCATTACATTTGCTAATTTCCAGTCATCTGGAACTTCTCCAGTTAACCAGGACTGCCGGTAGATAATAGAGAGTGGTTTGGCAAGTTCATTTGCCAGTTCCTTCATTAGTCTGGGGTGAATCCTATCCGGGCCCATAGCCTTGTGGGTGTCCAATTGGCACAGCAGGTCACTAACCGTCTCCTCCTGGATTACGGGGGGTTCACACAGCCCCCCGTCCTTAACTTCAGGCTCTGGGGGCCGAGTCTCCTGAGGACAACCGGTCTTGACATTAAATACCGAGGCAAAGAAGGCATTGAGCACCTCTGCCTTTTCCTCATCCCCTGACACTACACTACCCTCCTCATTCAGCAAGTGGTGGAGGCTCTCCTTGACCCTCCTTTTGCTGTTGTTGTATTTGTAAAAGCTTTTTTTGTTATCTTTGACTGTAGCAGCCAAATCAAGCTCTAATTGAGCTTTGGCCCTTCTAATCTTCTCCCTACATGACCTGGCCATGTCCCTATAGACCTCCCAAGTTACCCGACCCTTCTTCCAGAGCAAATAGGTTCTCTTTTTTTCCTTAAGTTCTAGCCTAAGTTCCCTGTTCCCTGTTTAACCAGGTATCAACAGGTATCAACAAATAAGAAGTGCCAGTTTGTTCAGTCTAAAAAATTTTTGCTTTTCAGTTGCTGGAACTTCAATCTTTCTTCTTTTGATAGAGCATAAATCCTCTAGTTCCCATAGTTAGAGGGGGAAAAAACCCACAACAAAAAATGAATTTCAGGTGGTGAAAAGGAAGTACAAGGGAGGGAGAAATCAGGGTGTTTGAACTCTTAACAAAAACACCTAAAGGAAAACAGTAAAATTACTGGTTTCCATTAGAATTTTCAAGATATTGAGTTTCTTTGCATTGTACACACAACAGGAATTAATTGGAAGTAGCTAGAGTAGTATTCAGAATAAGCTTACCAAGTCATCTGTCCAACAGAATTTGAATTAAAATAGAACAAGAAAAGGGCCTAAGTAAAGAGAGTAAGCCTGCCCATAGAAACAATTAGGCTTTATATCTTGAGCAGATTGGATTTGTTATTCAGAGACTCCTATTATTGTGATGTTTGTTGCTTTATTTAGATTAACAGTTTGGCTTTGGTTGCCTTTGTTCTCGCTGTCCAGAAGACTTGGCATATTGCATGCAGTGCACCGTACAGTTAGAGAAGGAGACCTGCGAAAGGACATCCACCCAAGGGGAGTTGGCAGACAATAGCAGAACATCCTTTTCTTTGAAAGCGGCTCATCAGGAAAGCATTGGTCCTGCCTCTCTGTATTTAGCTGAACACAGATGAGAGGCACGATTAGCACTAATGGGTGACCAGGGATTTGTTGTTTACGTAGAGATAAGGCATGGGCTTCCTTCGTTGGCACTTTCTGCCAAATAGTTTGATTCTAGTTCACTAAGCCTTTTATTATTTGTTGTTGCTTTTTTTGGTAGTGGTGGTTGTTGTTGCTTGAAGTGATTTCTTTCACCAAAATCTTTTCATCACTTGGTCTTTTTTTATTTTATTTTTATTGCAAATTTTCTGAGCTGTTTGTCATTTGGGCCACAGTACTCTGGAGGTCCTTTACATGCATCACATGTTCTGCATCCAACAGTGCTTTTTCTGTTCAGTGCTTGCCCTCCTCCCCAAAGCTGAAATAAATCAAAGTAGGTTGAGACTCAGTCGCAATAAATCAAGACCTGTCCAAAACTGGAGCCTGCCCAGTCAAAATGTCATAGCTTGGCTTTCACTGAGGATTAATTAAAGGCCTGATATAAAGCCCAGATGTGCTTCAGGAGAGTAGCAAACTGTCTGGTGGAGGCTATACTAAAAACCAAGTCTCCCCATGAATCTGCCCACCCAAGAACATGGAGGAGGATAAGGCTGAGGAAAAGGGAAGAAGGGAGGGGAGGAAAGAAGTAAACTGAATCAAGCATGATTTTATAGCATCTGTGTTGGTGGAAAGCAAGATGAGCTCTATGCTAGAGCACCTCTGAAAAAATACAAAGCATGCGTGTGTATATTTCTAACAGCGGCAGAGAACATAATTGTAAAAATGTTCAACACTAATCGGGAGCAGGATAAAACTAACACAGTGAGTGAACTTTTGCACTTTTTATGGTGTATATATATATATATATATGTGGCATGCCTAGTGACTGAGTTTGCTCGGTGTCTGTTTTACATTAAATTCCTGAAAGTCATCTTTACTAAAATAGTTTAGCTGAAGATTTCTGAGGCTTTGATAGGGACAGATATGGAAATGTGCATGTATCTAAGTTCAGTATATTTGAATATAAATATGTAAAATACACTTAAATTGCATGCTACTTGCGTTATGGCCTTTGTAAAACTCCAAGTCAGTTCCAGAGATACAGCGATTTCATTGAACAGTGTTCATGGGATGACCCCTTTTAAAAAAGTGACAGGCACTGAAAGAGTGTTGCAGCTCGGTCGTGGGAGACAGTATATGGCTACACTCTTTTGCAGGCGTAGAAAAATTTTTTTGGGGGAAAAAATTAAAATAATAGTATCTGATTGTTTATACTGAAATTAAATAATTTGCCTGAATAAGATTAATCCAACATTTATTGTCATAATTGGTTTCAGTTTCTTTAAATTTTTGTGCGTAAGTAATGAGTATGCATATGTGCTCTGATGAGATGCAGTGTTAAAATTTCAGAGACCTGGATGAGTGGTTCTGGGATAACAGGAGAGATCCGCCAAGCAGCACAGGGCTGCCTTATGCTCTTCAGTCTGGTATAGTGACAGACGTGTAGTGAGTCACTACTTATATAGCAGTCAGCCATGATGCTCTGGATGTTCCTAGGCATGGGGTGTTCCTTTGCATATATATGTATAGCCTTGTGTATTCATTTACTTATATATCTTCTTAGAGACATGACATCCTTTCTAGTATCTCCTCTGCCCAGAATAAATGAGTGCCACGTTGCAAAGCAGGCAGAAAAGGGGAAGATAAGGAGCTGGACAAGCTGGGTAGGTTAAGGTCATATTTCTGCTAAATGTGAGCCAAGAGTATAACAGTTCTTTGTTAAGGCACCAAGAAGGTCTGATGAAAGCTAGGGTTTGAGGGAAGTTTGAGGGGAGTTCACTGACAGGCTTCACAGTCCTGCCGCATCTGTGGCTTGTCCTTGTTGCACGGTAGATGCACATTTGTGCCACCTTGGCAAAGCAGAACTGTGATGAGCCCTGTCTGGAACATGTCAGATGGCTAGCAAGTAACAGGTTTTGCTCTTCAGCAGTCCCTCCTCCTGCAGAATGAGGAGAAACCCAGTGATCCTAATACCTTTCCTCTGCATGGTCGTTGTGCCTCAGAGAAACTTGCGACGCTGGTTGTGTACACACTCTTCCACAGCTCACCAAAGGACAGCTTAAGTTATGTTGCCTCATGCATGGTCCTGTCTCTAAAGGAGCCCCCAGCATTATTCTAGCCACCTTCAAGCTTCCTGCTCATAGCTCAAGTCTTTTGGTGCAGCCACTTTGTGTTTTCCACACAGTCTCAATTTTGAGACGCTGTCCACTTTCTTCATCAGACTTCACCTACGCTGTTGTCCTCATTTCATTGGGATTTGGTTTCAGTTTGTGGCCAGCCATGGTGATCAAGTCCCTCAGCAGTTAAATCCAGGGCAGCTGACCCTGGCTGGCCCACAGGTGTATTCTATATCATTAACATCAAGTTCACTATAAAAGAGAAGGCTTGCTGAGAAGAGGTGGGGTTCTTCTTGTTCTCCTTGTGTCTCTTCCCTTCTCCTTCATTGTGATTTCTGGAGCAACTTGCTGGTTGTTAGGTAAGTATAGTTTTGTCTGTTTTGTGTTGTCATTTATATTGATCTCTTCATTTCATTAAATCTGTTCAACTTCAACCTACAAGTCTCCCTCCTTTCCCCAATTCCTTTCCTCATTTGGGGAAGGGACACTGGGTGAAAAACTGCTCATTGTTTAGCTCTGGGTGCGGGCTAAATGTGAACAGCTGTCCACCTCATACCCTACTTCTTCCAATAGCAGTTGCTTTTTAATTCTGGTCTCTTCCATGCTCCCAGATAAATGTTGCTTTGTCTATTTGATGTAGTCACCATACCTGTTTTAGATGGCAGACCCTTCATGGATCTCACTGCTATTGCTGCTGTTATTGCCACTAGTTACAGGTTCTAAAAGAGTAAACATGCCAGGACTCTTAACTGGTAGCTTCTCTGATGCCAGGGACCACTGAGGAGAAGGCCCCTGTCATGTTGCAGTGATTGTTAGTGTCAGGGAGCAGCAGAAGCAGGGCTGCACCATGAGGGGGACAGGCTGTGCACTGACGGTGACCCCAGCAGAGGCCGTGCCCTCACCAACCAGGGCACAGTCCTACAACATCTGAGCTGGATGGGCCGAGCTGGGTGCAGGTAACAAGGTCCCATCGACAGCTGCAGCCAAGATAAGGTGATGAATTGGGTCCGGAGTCCATCTAGGGGGTCCAGTCAGGAGCAACAGAAGGGGCTGGAGACCATTCAGGAGAACCAGTGAGTGAGCCAGGACAGCAGGGGACAGGATGGGGCCAAGGTATGCCTACAGCACAGCTCAGACAAGATTTGGGTGTCTGGGCCTGGATTGAAATGGAGACCCTGGACCCACCGGTAGAGTGAGCCCTGGCAGTGTGCCTTCAGTGCAAGAAGGGAGAAGACTTCTTGTGGAGCACTTGTGCAGTGAAGGGAAGGAACCACCACCAGAGTACATTTGTTTTAGCTAAACAATAATAAAATGTAACTGGAGGTAGAACGGGAAGAGTCTGGAGTTTCATTTTAATTAAAGTAGGAGGTGGACCCAATTAACACCAAATTACAGTGTTTCTGTGCCCCAGAATATTGGGTGGTGGAGAGAAGCCCTGTGCAAGCATTCCCTCTGGAGACAGTGAGTCAGTGTGCCTTGCAGGGCCACTTGCCTCTGGGAACAATAGGTGGCTTTCAGGAGGCCAGCCTGGCCCCAGTGCTCCAGTTCCCCTCTTCTCTTGGGGGCTACTGTAGAGTGACTTTTGGGAATGCATTACTGTGTGGGAGAATGCCTGGACCAGAGAGCACTGGAGGAGAGAAACTTTTTGCTTGCACAGGGAGCTAAATGTTGTGACACCAATACTGCAGAGCTTTACAAGAGCGAAACATGTACAAGAAGCTCTGCTGTGGTCTTTCCTTATGGCTATATCATTTTCAGTCTGTAATTTCCTATAAAAATTTCACCATGGATTTAAATTTAGCAAAGCCCATCAAAGTCTGGGAACTTCTTAACATTTTTGTTTATAACAATTTTAACAAAGTTCAGCCTTTGAGCCAGGATTAGAAAACACTGAGAAGGCTGTGCTAAATTTAAAAATCTGCTTTGGTTTTAAATGCCTTTGCAAGCTGTTACTTCTGAACGTGAACTATGCCTTTGCTCTGTGTGTGTGTAAAGGAAAAAAAAAAAAAGATTTAAAAGGCTAAGTGGTTAAAATTTGACAATTAGCTACTGTACATGCTCAGAAGCTTCCCCAACTTTCCCCTCAACCCATGTTTTCTTTATCTCCTGGGTGGTCCCTACCATCTCTGTCCATTCTTCTAAGACCCCATCCCCCCTTTTCCACATCTTCACCCTCCCTGTAAAGGGGGCCCTCTCATCCCAGTCTGCCTCCTTCCTGCTGGGAAGGCTGAGACCCCTTTGGGAGCCAGCCAGTGATGTTCTTTATTTCATACTTGCAGAACCAAAGAGAGACAAGTGGTACAGAAGATAAGATGACAGCTTTCTAGTGTGGGAAATAATGCTGAATCCTGAACCTCCCAAAGATGGGCCCAGATGAACAGCATAAGGAGTATGTACTGGCTGTCAGGGATGCTGGGTGATTTGTCCTTAGCACTTTTGGAAACAAATCTTTCTTTCCTTCCTTAGAGAACTGGCAATTCAGCTGATGCAAGTCAGTGGATCCCATTCAAAATGATAGTATTATGCTAATTTATGATGGCTGCATAGCTCTCCAGGGTAAGGTGGATGCAGAACTGTTTACCTATAGGTGGACTTTTTTTGGTATCCTGTTTGGATGGTAGAAAGCTTATTAGCCTGGACAGTCTGTCTCTCTGAGACAGGCAGACAAGGAAGTTGTGTGTACTGTGCAGAGGGTTTGTCTTCATGGTGGGTCTCTGAAAGCTTTAGGTCAAGCTGTATCTACTCTAGAGAACTGCCTCACTAAATCTGCATGATTATAGTAGTACAGTACTTCTTCCCTCTTCCCTGCAGCCTGGAGGCAGTTAGGTCTGTGTAAAAGTATGGTAGCAGATCTTGTCCTGGGTATAAACAGGGCAAACTTCTTGGGAGATGCATTATTGACTTCAGCCTTCTGTTATAGTCACCAAGGAAGTATTTTGCAGTGCTGGAAGCAGAAACAAATTCTTCTCAGTCTCTCTTCAGGGTCTCGATGACATTGTGCCTAGCAGTTCCTGTTTACTTGAAAACCCACGGAAAGGCATTGCCTGAGTTTTCTTGTCAGTAAGGATAGTATAAACATGATTTCTGGAAGGCGTAAGTAATGCCTACAGTATAGAAATTGCTTGGTGTATATTCATCTTGAAACAACAGTGTGAGTCTCAGCTCCATCAGTTCAGTAACAGTTTTTAAAGACTATGTGTCTTTGCTTCAGAACTTTGTGTACAACTCATCAGCTCGTGAGCATCCTCAACATAAGCATGATGGGACCTTAAATTGGAAATGAATGTATGAGAAAAATTGTACTTAAAGTGAAAATGTCTCAGAATACTATTTCTCTATTTCTCTGCTATAGAGCACAACAATATTGGTGTAAAATGCTTGTCACTGTAGTAATTAAGGAATTAATGGCTTACAGGACTTCAGTGTATTGCGATCAGTCAATCACTTAGCCTATGATGTCTCTGAACTTTTCACTATGTAAGACATTATACTGTATTTGCTTAATGCAATTATGGATAATCCTTGGTCTAGTTTCCTGGAACAATACAAACAGCCTTTTCTTCTCTCCATGTGTTCCTGGTTTACAGCCTAGCTTGGAAGGGAGCTGTGTTCGTGAACTTTTGTTTCCCTTCACTGGGGTCCAATTCCAATATTTCTTATTTGATTTTTGTTTTGAAAATGTTTGTGCTCCATTGTCAGCCCAATGTATGTTTTCTTGAAATCTTATCCTGGAGTTTTATCTAACTGGATAAAGATTGGAAGAAATATTCATTTCATTATATAAAAGTGTTAATAGTGTTGTGTTTGTTTTCCCCATTTTGCTTTTAATCTCTTCATGCAGGTAGAAGATTTCATGTTATCTTCAGTCTCAAATTACTTACTTTTTTGTTGGAGTTTGGACAAAACCAAAACCCTGCATATGACCAGCCCTGTCTTCAAAGCAGATCAGGCTGGATCAGCTCTTTGAATTTGGTTCCTCTCTCCTATTTAAGAAGGCAGAACAAATTTCTAGTTAACATGTTAGGATAAAACTCATAATTTTCTCTTCCTTTGCAACCTATTAAACTGTGGAAGAGAGGGAGAATGGGATTGTCTGAAGATATTTTTTGAACTCAAATTTGAACTTAAATACATTTTAAAGTTTTTATATTTGAAAAGTATTACTTCTATGAAAGTACAAGGATTCTGCTAATATTTTTATGGGCTTGATATATTTTGAAAAAACAGAGTAACTGGAAAATGTTGGATGTGCTGTAACCACCATCTGCCCCTGCCTTAAAAAATGTGCGTGGTTCCATACACACATTTTAAATGATCCATCATATATCATCACTTACTACAGTACTTCATTCATGTAGGTGTTGGGTTTTGTGTGCAAAAGGTCAAATCTTTTCAAACTTAATTCTGAAAGCCTGCGTTTTATAACAACCTAGCTTTTCCTTGAAGTTGGAATATATATTTTTAATATAATAATTCATCATTAGCTAGAGGGAAGAAAGAAAAAAAAAAACCACATTCCAGCTTCAAATCAAGTTGACTGAGGTCTTTTGGTTGATTGTTCATATTTCTAACATCAGAATTCCATAGCATGGATGATATGTGTTAAAAGCTGTAGAAATTAAGTTACTCCACAGCCCTTAAACATTTCTGTCCTAAAGAAAAGATAGGGCATTTTAAATGTGAAAGTTGGGCAGGGAGGAAAAAAGTAGTTAGTGAATTATTTGTCCTATATGCCATGTTTTAAAAAAAACTAATATAAGCTTGAAGTTAGCCCTTGGCATTGTTTGAGCTAATTCTTTATAAATCCCTTTAAAATGCACACTAGACCTGGAACATTTTTTTCGGGCCAGAGTATCAGTGTAAAATTAGAAAAACAATACCTTTGAGTTTGTTCTCTTGGCTTCTGGGAGCTGAGTGGGTGGTGAGGAGTCCCTTTCTTGTAGTAATGTTTTTACAAATAGAAATTTTGCAACAGTTTAAAGGAGGTAACTCAGATTACCTGAGGAAAAAAGAGGAACATGTCAGTGCATTTCATTCAATTGTCATGCATTTTATAAAAAAAAAAATCCCTTTCAGAACAAAGACTAAGTGCTGAAAACTATCATGGGTGAAATAATGAAACATGTAGGGATTAGAAAAATATACAAGTAGATCTGTTAACTTTGTTTAGATTTAGTAAGTTGGCTTTTTTAAACGTATTGCAGAAATTTTACACGGTGCTGCCTGTTTGTGTCATTATAATTAGGGGGTCTCTTGGTATTTCCATTACTAGAGAATGTTTTCTTGCATTTTTAACCTAACATTGAACACAGAAAAAAAAAAACAGCTCATTTTTTGACAAGCAATGTCAGAGCTCAGGTGTAAAGTTTTATACTGAATTTAGCCTGAGTTCATATTCTGTTTGTAATGTGTAATGTAATTTTTTGGCATGTAAGTTGTTATTATGAATAGTTGGTGTTCAATATACAGTCAGGTTCCTTGGTTGTGGCCAGAATTTGCTCAGTTGTGTCATAAGGAAGGGGCAATGTCATCTTTCTGTTTGCAACACTACTTTCAGGCTGGCTACAGACCGCACCACTCCCAAGTTGCTTGAAGCCCTTGGGCCCATTCCAGTAGCTAGGTGATATGGGTTATCAAGTATGGCCTGCTTCTCCCGCCAGGCACTGTGCTTCTTCCAGCAGGTGGGGTGGACAGTGATGCTGCTCAGAGGTCTCTGTGATGCCAGGAGACTCCCCTTTCTCTATTTTCAGCTCCGTTCAGTAGTTTCTCTGTCTGGTTTGCAGTGCTGTGGAGGTTGACCCCTTATACGCTTGTTGTGTAGTGATTTTTTTTTTTTTTTTTTATAAACTGATAAAAAGTAGTTTGAATTAAATACCAATTTACCGTTGGCACAGAAGATCTGGCAGTCAGCTCAGTCAATAAGCCACCAAATAGGGGTTCCTTGCTGGGTAAAATCTACTGGCTCAACTATTCTGTCTTAGAAACTAGTACAGCCCTTTCCAAAAACCAGAGAAGCGGGCCAGACCAAGCATTTCTGCACTGTTCTTTGGGCCATGGCACACATGCTGATGATGGCACACATCGAGGGTCCCGCATATGGTGGTTCCAATTTTGGACAAATTTGCACTTGGCTCAGGTTATTATGAATTCCATTTCTTTTAACTGGAATTTACTCAGGGGAAGGAAATTTGAAATTCATGACATGAAAACATTGAGAAACTTCAGCAGTGGTTATTGCAAGCTCCCAATGCGAATTTATACAGTCCTGCAAGAGACCTTGACTGATTTGAGTCCCACAACCCCCACAACACATCACCTACACTGAAAGCCTGTTTGGAAGAAGTGTGCAGTGGGTCCATTTGGGCTTTTTGCATTGTGGTGCATTTAAACTGACTAGGGGTTCACTCGGGATGCCAGCCACAAATTCTGGAGTATCACACACAGCTGAACTGGTGACAGGCCTTGTTCTTTGCTGTTTCCTTCTCATCTCAGAATAGGGATCTGTAGCCTTCAGGATGCAATGTAAATTGCCTAATATCTTAGCCTCTTCCTAGACATATTGGATTGAGTACCAGATATAGAAGAGTTTAAATCAGGGGATCTTCAAATACACTAAAGCCTGCATGGAATGCCCTGTTCTTCTAAGAAATTTGTGTGAAAACTTCAAAACTGAATTTGAGGCAGGGGAAAGCGGTAAGGTCTAGAAACATTTGTTGCCTGCTACAGCTAGGTAACAGTGACCATAGGAGCCAATTAATACAATAAATATAAGTGTCTGTGAAGCCCCTTAGAAACCATTTTCTTTTTCCTTCCTGCCCACTGTTAAAACCCAAGCAATAACTTAATGCACAAAGGATACATTTGCGTTGAGAAACAAAATGAAGACATTTTAAGTTTTACCCGTTCTCACTTGCAATGTGTTTTGCATGTGCAGTATGACCCAAATTATTTGATTAAATCATGATTCCAGATTTCAGCCTGCAGCAATATCGATAGAGTATCCATTCCTCACTTCAAGCATTTTAAAAACTGATGTGACCACAGCTTGCAGGGGGCTGTTGGGCTGCTGATATGGCTCATGATGCCTGCAACTCACTCAGTCCCCCTGCCCCCAGCAAAACTTCAACTAGTATAGCAGGAATGATGTCACTATGCAGACACATAAATTATATTTTTATTTCCAGGTATACTGTAGGTACCTCTGTTGTGACTGACTTGGGAGGAACTGACTCTCCTGTGGCTAGAATTGGGGCTGGGAGGATGATGAATAATACCAAGGTCAAGATTACAGTGGAGTGATGGAAAATGTGATTTCTCCCATCATCAAGTTCATAATATTATGACTCATAGTTGAAAGAACTTGGGGGGTGGAAGGTGGCACCTCTTGGCAAGAAGAGAGGAGAAACAGGCAAACCATCACTCCACCCTAAAAAGCTCTCACACTTGGGAAAAAAATGGCAAAAAATACCCTCTCTGGAAGTTTGCCTCAACAAATGTGACTGAGAACATCAGATCCCTGAGCATATTTTTCATGAGTTTTTTCTATTTTTGAGATACCATGGCCACCAAAGGGAGTGCTGCAGATAAACTGTCAGAAATGTCTGAGCAAGATTTCCTTCAGTCTTCATTCTTGGTTTTTACAACTGTAAAATGAACACAGTCTGAGTGCCTCACAGAGATGCCAAGCTCACTAAGAACGGTAGTTAAGCTGCAAATGGTCACATCAATAGGTATTATTATAGCTAATTACAAATACTGTTATTCTGGAGGTACATGTATGAATTTGCAGGATTTCAGAAAAAGTACTAGCCCTTGTAATAAATATAAAAGTTAGGTGTAATATGGGTTACAATTCAAAGGGAAACTTTGTGACAGCCAAGTGGCTTTTATGGTGGATTTAGCTATATCAGTGAAGTGGCTTCAGCTTTTCAGGAATATGCAGTTTGACTATTTCATTGTGCTACAGGGAAAAAAAAAAACAAACTAAAACCAACCAACCAAACCCCCCCAAAAAACCCCAAAACAAATTCTTCCAGAGAAATTTTGGCTTCCAGTTTGGCAATCAGCTACTTCATATAGTCATATAGCATTTCTTTCATTGCAGGAGGTCCTATATTAAATTAGAGGGTGTGAGTAAAATATTATTCTAGTTAATTATGATATTAATATTTGTAAGGTTAATCAATAATCTTTCCAAAACAGGATAGTCTGTGATTTCTTTTTATTTCAGTGAAGAGAATTTTGGCAACAAGGATGGAAGGGCATATTTATTTTTTCTCTAGGTATCTGCTGATTATCTAATTAAATATTTTTATCAGCCACAATGACCTCTGTATTTGGGCCACATATTGGTTTACACTGGATTTCCCATAGCAGTGGCTTTGTGCTGCATTGACTTCAGGTTACAGAAATAAAGCTTGCCCCATCCATTGTAAACCTGATTTCTTATCAGGCCAAGTAGTAGAGTACATTCTCTGAAATCTGTACCTTTGGCAGGGAAATGAAATTGAGCTGAGCTGGTCCTGCTAGCCCAAAGTTCCTGCTTTGTTAAAAGGTTCATAGCAGGTCAGGTATTTTTCAGTATATTTTTAAAAGCTTGGTTGAGCTAATTTAATTTCTGTTCATTAATTCCTCCCTCCATGCCCCCCTTCAGAATAAACGGCCCTTCACGCGAATCCAATTTAGCTTCAATATACCTTATTCACACTGCCTTTTATTGCAAGCCACAGTTCAGCCAGCTGTAAGATTGCCCAGCTGCCTCAGGTTTCCCAATTTAGCCCTGGAAATGATTTCAGCATGGCTAAAACTTTTCACTGGCCAATTTGGAAACAGGATTCAACTGGTGAAAAATGTCCCAAAATGGCCACTGAAAGCAAAATAAAACCAAAAAAACACACAGAAAGAAAGGTGGGGCATGAGGAGATCTGGCTGGGGATTTTTTTTTCCTGGGGCGAAAGGATGTGTATGGGCTATGTCGCAGAAGTTGAAAATCAATTCTTAGCCTTGCACTTCTGCTACCCTCTGAGGGACTTCTCTTCTTGGCCTGGGCTTAATTGCAGCACTGATATAAACAAGGGGCTTAGTGTGAAACTCTGTACAGGCAGCTGGAGGTGAACTGGCAGTGAAGACCAGGATTGAGTTTAGTATTGAGGCAAAATAGCTTGGTTTTATCTGGGAGCAATAGTAGGAAGGAAAAAAAAGGTTTGCAGCTGTGTGGTGAGAATGCATGTCTAATCAAAGAAGTCCAAGGCATCAAATGTTCATATTTACATGGCTAAGGGTAAAAAATAGTAACACTTCCATGTCTTCAACACCATTGAACTTGAAGCTATGAACAGAGGTCCTGCCACTAGATCTGAGTTGTGTTTTACAGTGTCCATGTGTGTGCAGCTTAACAAAGGGTTGATTAAGCATGGATTTATTGTTGCACTTTTATAGAAAACCTTAGCATGTCTTACAGTTTATAGAGACAGACATGTTAATGAAAGCCCTTTGGCAAACCTTGAATTCCGAAATCGGCAACACTCAGAAGGTCTGATCTTGCAGCTAAGAAGAAAGGTATGCATATACACTGTGATTATGTAAATACTTTTTTATCCTGTATATAGATCACAATAATTAGGGAGCAGAGCACGAGACTTATTTGCCCACACAACACTTTGTCCAATAGACCATATTTGTATTTAAGAAAAAGGGATTATTTCCTGTTGTTTGTAGTAGAATCCTTTAAAAAAATCACAGTCTTTTAAAATTTATTATTAGTTGTAAATAGCTAATTTACAACTTAGTGAAGGTAAGGAGAGGCATATATCTTTTGAGGCTAATGAAAGTCACAAAGATACCATCAGGAGGGAGAAGAAGAAAAGCAGTTTTTCGTATAAGCATCCTCAGCTACATTCATACGCCTTTGTGTGCATGGATGGAATAATTTTCCCCAACACTTCGCAAATATTGGTAGGATTAGAATGCAGCTCTGAAAGGAAAATCTGGTCCATTGGATATTTTTAGTTAGGAAGTGTTATTTGACTTCCAAAGGAAGGAAAAAAGAATTCTTGACGCCTGCTACTGACAATTTAACTAATAGCTTCAAATGTGTGCCTGTATGCATCATTACCTTCACCACATGCACATTTTTGTCCTTCTTTGCCTTCTAAAGCTTACATTCCCTGTAAAATCTTGGTCACCATCGTTTTAGAAGGTCTCGGCTGTGAAAACTGAAGTTCAGGGTCATGACAATTACATGTCAGCATCTGTATATGGGTAAAAAAAGAATTAAAAAAATATGACCATCTGGTAGTGTTAAGTAGATGAGAATTTCTAATGAAGTGAATTTATGCCATTGCCTAACAGTAAGCACTTGCTTACAGTTTCTTTTTCTTAATCAAATTTTAAAAAAGCCTTGTTTGTCCTAAGTGTACAACTTCATGGTAAAACATGATAATGATAACTTAAATGACTATATGTGAAATAAAGCATGATTAAAAATAAAATTCCTTGTCCCCTGTGTTTAGTTTTAAACAAATTAGTCCAGGAGTATATGATATGCTAAAGTAAGACAACCTTAAATATTTCTGTAGGTTTGTTTCTTTAGAATGGAACTATTGTGTAGGTAAACAATGTTTATTCTGGTTATTGCGCTTGGGGAGAAGAGACTCTGGCTATTGTGCTGTGTGCATGGTTTTTTTTATTATAGTATAAAGGATTTTGGTCACTCCCCCCATCAGTGAAGAAATGTAATTTTGCAAAAATGTCTAGTATGATGATCTCTCATTTTTTTCCATGTAATCTCAATTATATGGACAGCTAGTACATTGCTGCAAAAGTGCTGGGGCAATTGACACTTTGGAACAGCTGACTCATACTAGCTGTTAACTTCAGTGTCGTCTTTGAGAAGCTGACCCGTACAACTACACTCTGGGAATCAACGCCTTTAAAATTATTTGCAGATAGTCTGCACTTTTTCAGGGAGGGAAAAGCACTGAGGACAGGTTTTCAAAAGTGCTCATCATCCAATTATGTCCCCAGATGTTTTAAAGATCTCCTCGTCACTCAACAAGCTCTCAGTGCAAGCTACCTACTACTGAGTTGTTTCTGAAGTATGACTCTGTGTGGGAGCAATTACTGATTGTGCAAACATTTTAGATCATGAAATAGATTATGTGTTGCCCATTATCTTGGGACCCAGACCAAGATCAGAGCTCCAGTTCTGCAGGAACTCCTCAAGGAGATCATGGCAAGTCTTTTCTTGAAGGAATTTATGCTTTTACACAGCCAGACTGAGCAGCATGAACATCATGAGACATTTAAATAGACATGGGAAATGGGAGGGAGTGCAAAGAGAATAGTATAAGAAAATACTACATGAAACAGTGGAATATAGCAGACACGTGGAATAGGGCCGATGTGTAGAGACTGAGGGAGGAGTGGGAGGGGACCTCTGGAAACAGCTATTCGTCATGGGGAAAAAATGTGAGAGCTAGTTTAAAAAAAAAAGAAAAAGTAGTTGGACACTGATGACGACATTGTTGTCCCAAGGTCCCTCTTTCAGCTGCTTGTCATGGATCTTGCCAGCTCAGTTTTCGGCTTCTTTCTCTCAGCAGCTTTTCTTCCTCATGTTCACATGGCCAAAGGAAACGAGGAGGCTGCTTCACCTCTGGTGCTTCTGAAATGGGATCTCCAATGAACTTCTCTCAGTAGAAGACTCATTGTGTAATGTTTCGTTGAATACTAGTGATGTTTCAATCCAGAAACAACAAAGCAGCAATAAAAAATAGGGGGAGTATTGTTTGGGTTTTAATTAAAGGTAGGTAGTTGCACACTGAAAAACATTATTCTCGAAGAGGCAGTCTGAGGAGAGGATAAAATAACATTAAACTGCAAACTCACTTCATTTTAAAATCTAGGTGCAAAAAACCCCATTCGTAACTGTTTTTCTGAAAAGTTTGTTTACAGCAAAGGTGTAGCTGTGTGTTTTATTTAAGAATTATGTGTTTATGGCTTTATGTACTTTGCCACAGCCTTGGTTGCCTTTGAATTATCTTTTAGTTCTGTTGATAAGTAATTATTCATCATGTTTTTGCCATTGAATACCTTGTAGTTCCTACTGAAGGTCCCTTAAACTGCCTGTGACAAAAGGTGCTGGTCACAAATGTATTTCAGAAATTCTATACAGAATATTGCTTAGATTTTTTTTTTTTTAAGATCTGCATCTTAAAACTGCAAAAAATTCCAGACTTTGTTTCTATAAGCATATCAAAATGAAAGAGAATTTGGATTTCCTGTGGGGTTCGTGTCTGTTTTCCCATATGCCTTCTTTCTTGGAAGTTAACATTTTATTCTAGCTGTGATATGTGACAGGAAAATGGGGGAAGTGGAAATGCAAGCATCATTGAATTCTGTGGGCAAATACCCTTTCCTGTCTTCCTTACAGAGTGTCAAAGCTTTGGCATTAAAACACTGCTGTATTTTTTTTTCGCGCTCTCTACTGAGGCACACATACCCTTTTTTCTTATCTATGAAATATGGTTATGTTATTCTAGAAATGTTTTGAATAGGGTCTTGGAGCCAAAAAGAAATGAGAAAAGCAATTTACAAGTCTGTATACAAAAAGTATGGGATAATTTGATTTAATTTCTTACACATTAAGCACAGTTTCTTAAAAATAATTGCTAACATAGATTAGGAAGATAACTATGACAAAGCCAATTGGCATATTTGATGGGAAACCAATTCATATACTTGTTTTTATGCCAAAGAGGGATGTTATACAAATAATCATTTATTAAAATTAAGGCCTGGTTTAGACTGTCACAACTAAGTTTACATAGACTATTCAGGCATTCAAATCTAATCTCTTGGTTAAGTTACCAGGCAAAGTTACCTTTTCCATGGGAATGTAATTTTCTGCTTTTTAGTGAATGTGTTGATATCATATTAAAAGAATTTCTAGGAATTTGGGGTGAGGGGGAGGAAGAAGGGAAAGGAAGTGGTAACTCCTGAGTAAGTACTTCTTGAGTAAATTGAGTAAAACTGCAAGCGTATAACAAAATGGAAGCATTTTTCTCCTATTAGATCCAATAAACTATTGACCTAATCTGAGGATGCTTAGATTTTTTAGTAATATTCTAGTTTTACATCAATCTCTGTTTTCTTTTTATTAAGACATTATTTATTAAGTGTGAATGTGTACCCAGCTCACTTTTTTAACAAATCTTTTTCAATGCCTCTTGAAATATTTACACTTCATGCTGCAAAAATATTTCTATACCAAAAGTTACTGTTTCATCTGCATAGTGCCCTCTGATGGAACTATCTGATATAGATGAATCCAGGTCTTTGCTGGCATTCCCAGCTTATTTGGAAACTGCTGAAATTAGTTTAAATGTTGCTTTCAGGAAAGTATGGCAGCAGTAATTTCAGGGCACCTTTCACATTTAAATTTTTCTATTGAGCATCTCATTCACTGAGCTTTTTTATAGAGTCGCAAGTGAATGATATACTTGCAGAGAGAGCAGTAAAGTGCTCTCTCTGATTTACAGGAACAAAGTAGTTGAGCCATGAAGAGTTCTGTTGTCTTTACAGACATCCAGACACAACTGCATTTTCTTTTTTTTTTTAAAAAAAAAGTCGTTGGATGTCCATGGAAGTTGTGAAAATCCCTTTCCTGAGCTTGGAATGGGATGCATCTTGGAAACACAGATGGTGACTTACGAAGGGGCAGGTGAAATATGTCTAGTTACCTTTATTCAGAACATAAATCTAACAATATCTTCTACATTTTATTTTGATTTTTAAAAGAGATTAGTGCTCTACATCTTGAATGCTTCCATTTTGGTGTGCAGACTCAGCCTGCCTGTTGAAAAGGTGAGGACCATTCAATTCAGGAAATCGAGTCCCTTTTCAGTATCTGAAGTTGAGCATTCAGGAGCTGAGGTGCCTAGAACAATAGGCTGCTTTTTGAAAATGCAGAAATGTTTCTTTACCTTATTGCTTTTAAATAAAATTTTTGGGAAAAAAAAAAAAAAGAAAAAAAAAAGAAAAAAAATCCCAAACATTTTCCAGGCAGGCATTGGTTTTCTAATGTGCAGCAGAACATCTTTGAAGAGGCTGATGTGTCTGGTGACTTAATTGTTGACTTCAGGATTTTCAGTTTTCTTTGGTTCTGATGCTCTGGGGAAAGGCATAATAAATAATTGGGTCTAGCAGTATGGCTCATAGCTGGAAAAAATTGAGTTTTGCCTATTTATGAGAACATTTTGTGTTGGACCTGGAAAGTGTGCGCTTGTACCTCTTTCAGGTGTGGAGGTCTGTCTGACCTGTTAGGCTCTGGATGGAGCACTGGCTCGGGAAAGATATCAAACTATGAAGATATTTGTAACTTTGAGCTCTTCAAGCATAGCTCAGCTAAGGCACTCTGCCATGAGGCAGAGGGCATGGGCTGGGCTGTAGTGCTCTCCCTCTGGTTACTGCTCCACTTGGCCAGATTATGGGAGTGAGAGCTCAGCCTGGTGTGGA